>NC_083880.1:0-10000000 GCF_032452875.1 Bos javanicus
CAAACAATAAATGCTGGAGAGGGTGTGGAGAAAAGGGAGCCCTCCTAGTGTTCACAGGAATGTAACTAGGTACATCCACTGTGGAGAACAGTATGGAGGTTTCTTTCTTTTTTTTTATGTTCTTTTATTTTATTTTTTTTAATTTTATTTTATTTTTAAACTTTACATAATTGTATTAGTTTTGCCAAATATCAAAATGAATCCATCACAGGTATACATGTGCTCCCCATCCTGAACCCTCCTCCCTCTCTCTCCCTATACCATCCCCTCTGGGTCGTCCCAGTGCACTAGCCCCAAGCATCCAGTATCGTGCATTGAACCTGGACTGGCATCTCGTTTCATACATGATATTTTACACGTTTCAATGCCATTCTCCCAAATCTTCCCACCCTCTCCCTCTCCCACAGAGTCCATAAGACTGTTCCATACATCAGCGTCACTTTTGCTGTCTCAGCAATCAGAGCAGAAAAAGAAATAAAAGGAATCCAAATTGGAAAAGAAGAAGTAAAACTCTCACTGTTTGCAGATGGCATGATCCTCTACATAGAAAACCCTAAAGACTCCACCAGAAAATTACTAGAACTAATCAATGACTATAGTAAAGTTGCAGGATATAAAATCAACACACAGAAATCCCTTGCATTCCTATACACTAATAATGAGAAAACAGAAAGAGAAATTAAAGAAACAATTCCATTCACCATTGCAACGGAAAGAATAAAATACTTAGGAATATATCTACCTAAAGAAACTAAAGCCCTATATATAGAAAACTATAAAACACTGGTGAAAGAAATCAAAGAGGACACTAATAGATGGAGAAATATACCATGTTCATGGATTTGAAGAATCAATATAGTGAAAATGAGTATACTACCCAAAGCAATCTATAGATTCAATGCAATCCCTATCAAGCTACCAACGGTATTCTTCACAGAGCTAGAACAAATAATTTCACAATTTGTATGGAAATACAAAAAAACTCGAATAGCCAAAACGATCTTGAGAAAGAAGAATGGAACTGGAGGAATCAACCTACCTGACTTCAGGCTCTACTACAAAGCCACAGTTATCAAGACAGTATGGTACTGGCACAAAGACAGAAATATAGATCAATGGAACAAAATAGAAAGCCCAGAGATAAATCCACGCACATATGGACACCTTATCTTTGACAAAGGAGGCAAGGATATACAATGGATTAAAGACAATCTCTTTAACAAGTGGTGCTGGGAAAACTGGTCAACCACTTGTAAAAGAATGAAACTAGAACACTTTCTAACACCATACACAAAAATAAACTCAAAATAGATTAAAGATCTAAACATAAGACCAGAAAGTATAAAACTCCTAGAGGAGAACATAGGCAAAACACTCTCTGACATACATCACAGCAGGATCCTCTATGACCCACCTCCCAGAATATTGGAAATAAAAGCAAAAATAAACAAATGGGACCTAATTAGCCTTAAAAGCTTCTGCACATCAAAGGAAACTATCAGCAAGGTGAAAAGACAGCTTTCAGAATGGGAGAAAATAATAGGAAATGAAGCAACTGACAAACAACTAATCTCAAAAATATACAAGCAACTCCTACAGCTCAACTCCAGAAAAATAAATGACCCAATCAAAAAATGGGCCAAAGAACTAAATAGACATTTCTCCAAAGAAGACATACAGATGGCTAACAAACACATGAAAAGATGCTCAACATCACTCATTATCAGAGAAATGCAAATCAAGACCACTATGAGGTACCATTTCACACCAGTCAGAATGGCTGTGATCCAAAAGTCTACAAATAATAAATGTTGGAGAGGGTGTGGAGGAAAGGGAACCCTCTTACACTGTTGGTGGGAATGCAAACTAGTACAGCCACTATGGAGAACAGTGTGGAGATTCCTTAAAAACCTGGAAATAGAGCTGCCTTATGATCCAGCAATCCCACTGCTTGGCATACACACTTAGGAAACCAGAAGGGAAAGAGACACGTGTACCCCAATGTTCATTGGAGGTTCTTGAAAAACTAAATATAGAGTTGCCATATGAGTCAGCAATCCCACTCCTGGTCAATTATCCAGAGGAAACCATAATTAAAAAGATACATTCACCCCAATGTTCACTGCAGCAATATTTACAATAGCCAATACATGGAAGCAACCTAAATATCCATCAAGAGATGAATGGGTAAAGAAGATGTGGTACATACACACATACACACAATGGAGTATTCAGTTCAGTTCAGTTCAGTCGCTCAGTCGTGTCCAGCTCTTTGCAACCCCATGAACTGCAGCACGCCAGGCCTCCCTGTCCATCACCAACTCCAGGAGTTCACTCAGACTCACCTCCATCGAGTCAGTGATGCCATCCAGCTATCTAATTCTCTGTCATTCCCTTCTCCTCCTGCCCCCAATCCCTCCCAGCATCAGAGTCTTTTCCAATGAGTCAACTCTTCATATGAGGTGGCAAAAGTACTGGAGTTTCAGGTTTTGCATCATTCCTTCCAAAGAAATCCGAGGGCTGATCTCTTTCAGAATGGACTGGTTTCATCTCCTTGCAGTCCAAGGGACTTGCAAGAGTCTTCTCCAACACGACAGTTCAAAAGCATCAATTCTTCAGCGCTCAGCTTTCTTCACAGTCCAACTCTCACATCCATACATGACCACTGGAAAAACCATAGCCTTGACTAGATGGACCTTTGTTGGCAAAGTAATGTTTTTGCTTTTGAATATGCTTGGTCATAACTTTCCTTCCAAGGAGTAAGTGTCTTTTAATTTCATGGCTGCAATCACCATCTGCAGTGATTTTTGAGCCCCCAAAAAATAAAGTCTGACACTGTTTCCATTGTTTCCCCATCTATTTCCCATGAAGTGATGGGACCAGATGCCATGATCTTCGCTTAAAGTTGAGCTTTAAGCCAACTTTTTCACTCTCCTCTTTCACTTTCTTCAAGAGGCTTTTGAGTTCCTTTTCACTTTCTGCCATAAGGGTAATGTCATCTGCATATCTGAGGTTATTGATATTTCTCCCGGCAATTTTGATTCCAGCTTGTGCTTCTTCCAGCCCAGCATTTCTCATGATGTACTCTGCATATAAGTTAAATAAGCAGGGTGACAATATACAGCCTTGACGTACTCCTTTTCTTATTTGGAACCAGTCTGTTCCATGTCCAGTTCTAACTGTTGCTTCCTGACCTGCATACAGATTTCTCAAGAGGCAGGTCAGGTGGTCTAGTATTCCCATCTCTTTCGGAATTTTCCACAGTTTATTGTGATCCACACAGCCAAAGGCTTTGGCATAGTCAATAAAGCAGTAATAGATGTTTTTCTGGAACTCTCTTGCTTTCGATGATCCAGCGGATGTTGGCAATTTGACCTCTGGTTCCTTTGCCTTTTCTAAAACCAGCTTGAACAAATGGAGTATTACTCAGCCATAAAAAGAATGAAATAATGCCATTTGCAGCAACATGCATGGACCTAGTAATTTTAATACTTAATGAAGTAACTCAGAGAGAGAAAAACAAATACCATATGATATCACTTAACAGTGGAATCGAATAAAAATAAGTTTATTTACAAAATAGGAACCAACTCCCAAATATCAAAATCAAACTTACAGTTACCAAAGGGGAAACATGCGGGGAGGGATAAATTAGGAGATTGGAATTAATATATATACACTACTATGCATAAAATAGAAATAGATAACTACTAGGGACCACCAATATATTACAGGGAATTTACTCAATAACCCATATGGGAAAATAATCTGAAAAGAAGGGGTAGAAGGGGTATATATGTGTGAATCATATATATATCAGTTATATATATATATATATATATATAATCAATTTTATAAATAAATTATATATATATATATATATATATATATATATATATAAATACACCTGAAACTAGCTCAACACTGTAAGTCATATATACTCCAATAAAAAATTTTTAACAATTATTTCCTGCTGGGACAAGGCTTTATATTCCTTCAGAACAAATCTCTCCAACTCCCAGTAGATATCTCAGAAGCTAAGGGGTCTTTCCTATGACTTCCTTCCATTTTCCTTGCTGTTTCATCAAGTACCTTTATTCAGTCCAAAGAGTCACAAGTGTTGAGGGCCCCAGTGGCAACCAGTAACAACCAATGTGAGAGAAGAAGCCATGTTTTGTTTGTTTTTTCCATCTCTAGCATCCAGCACAGAGACTGGACTCTGGAATTGGTTGGTTTTGGGTGTGTGGCTTTTGAAGCACATGATGTGTGTTTAATACATGAGGTGGAGGACTATGACACACAGATTATTTTAAGAAGAGAGATTTTGCTAGATGTTCCAGCCTAGGTGGGTTATGAATGAAAAACTCCTAACTTGGAACCCTCTCTCCACCTCTTAAATCTATTAAAAATAAAGGAGGACACACGAAAAAGAAAAACCAATGGAAATGGAGTAGGACCTGCTCACAGACCCTGCCTTTTGTTTGTAGAAAAGCTTTAGCCTCTGAGGCTTTGACCAAAGAGCAAATGTAATCAGAGTAGTGAGAAAATGCTGAAACAAAAACAGTTTAGCAAGACAAAATAATGGATAGGTAAAACTTCAAAGTCAAGGACCTTTAATTCCTCCTCAAGGGCTGTAGATATCATTCTGAGCCATATCCTTGAATTCTACTGCAGATACTGAAATGCCCACCAGCTGGAAGAAGTTAACTGCATGTTGACTAAACCTATGTACACCCCAGACCAGTTGAAACCTGATGGTTGATGATACTGACTCCTAAAGTCACCCAGTTACCTCACCACCAACTAGTCCAGAAGGATGTACACCAGCTATCAGGCACCTCACACTCTCACCCCTAACTCTGCCATCAAAAACCCTTCCCTGAATTTGGGGGAGAATGGATACATGTATGTGTGTGGCAGTCACTCACTGTGCTCCTGAAACTATCACCACACTGTTCATTGGCTATACTCCAATATAAAATAAATATTTTTAAAAAATTGTTTTCATCTTTAGGAAACCTAAGCCACATATTTTTCCTTATTCTAGTTTACCAAAAGGTGCATTCATTTTTTCCCAAGTATTCTATTGGTAAATGTTTAAAATTTTGTTAATTATCTCATTAACTAGCCTGTCCTCCTTGTTTAATACAAATATATATCCTTCAGTTTAATACAACCTTGGGGACATATATTTCTATACTGCTATCTCTATATCTACTCCTGTGTGTGTGTTTATGTGTGTCTATATCTAGCTATTTCTCCATACTGGAAATATGTTGTGTAGTATTTTGAAGCTTGCCTTCTTAACAATAAATCACTAACATTAAAACAAACAAACAAACAAAACACCACTGACAATCAAACCCTTCCCTGGAAGCCATCAGAGACTTTGGGTCTTTTGAGAAGGAACACTCTCTTCTCCTTGCCTTGCCCCACACTGGGCACCTTGCAGGAAACACCAGTTTCCTTCATCACGACCTGGTGTCAGGAGACTGGTTTGACTGTGTATTGGGCAAGTGGACCCAAGTCTGGTTGGGTAACAAAATCAACAACCAACTCCTGCAGGAGGACAGAAAGGAATAAATAGATTGTGGTATAGGTTCTCCATAAAACCTAGCCTAGAACTGGAGGAATACTAGGCGATTTCAATATTCTCCTTAAAATTGATAGTTTTATTATCTGCCCAGTGTGATGGTTAATTAATCTGTCGAATTGGCTAGAATATGACCCCAGCTGTTTGGTCAAACACCAGTTTAGATGTTTCTGTGAAGGTATATTTTAGATATGATTAGTATTTAAATCAGTAACTTTGAATACAACTGATTACCCTCCATAATGTCCAGGGGCATCATTAGTTAACAGCTGTCAGAGCAAAGATTGAGGTTCCTCGAAGTGGAAGGATGCTTTCAAATTGTGGTGCTAGAGAAGACTCTAGAGAGTCTTTTGGAGGTAGGGGTGGGGCGGTGAGATATAGGATGGACAGACACATAAACACCCATGGCTGATTCATGTCTATGTATGGCAAAAGCTACCACAATACTGTAAAGTAATTAGCCTCCAATTAAAATAAATAAATATTTTAAAAAATAAAAATTAAAAAAAAAAAACAAGAACTACATAGACCTTTTGAGGATTTTTTAAAGCTATGGAACATGATGAATAAATGAGGAAGAAGGATATTTTTTACTATGACTGCTCATGCATTCACATTTTTCATTAGCTATGTATAAGAAAAATCATTTAACATAGCATCTGTTATCCAAACAATGGCAAAATGTGCCATTTACTCTTTTCAGTGTATTTCAGAAATCAATGTCTAAATTTAATTCATAAGTTTTGGCAACATATCTTTTGTTAGTTCTCTAGTTATACTCCTGGCCAATTCCTGCTGCATCTGAAATAAGTCAAATATTATTTCTGTTTAATTTAAGCAAGAGATATTGTCATAGGATTGACACAGAACTGACTAAATGTGACATTTAAATAATACTTTTAGAGACTAGACCTAATTTGAAGGTTACTTAAGTAGAGGGATGGTATGGGGAGGGAGGAGGGAGGAGGGTTCAGGATGGGGAACACATGAGAAATAAAGGAATAAAAAATTTAAAAAAAAAGTAAAAAGAAAAATAAAATGCCAACAGTCTACAACCTCAAAAAAAAAAAAAAGAGAGAGAAAAACAATCACATAAATAAAAGAAAATGAATTCCCACTTATTCTGCCTTTAGATAACAGAGAACATATATATGGAATGCTATTTAATCTGATAACATGTACAATAAATACCAGTCTATCGAGAACACACAATTTCAGAGAATTAGGGAATCATGCATAGTCTTAGAAATGACCCACAAGATTACTATCTTCTCCCCTCAAAGCTCCTGCCCTAAATATATACTTCCAAGGCCTTTATTTTGATTTCTAGGTGAGGATCGAGTTCAAATGGAGGGAGTAGTTTGAAATCAAACTGTTAATAAGGAGAACACATCTGTGATTTTCTTTAAACTTTTCCATTTAATGAAAACACAGAAAGGTGAGAAAATTATACATAAGAAAACAAGGTACCAGCAAGTTTTTTTCTTTAATTTTTTAATTTATTTTTTTTAAACTTTACAATATTGTATTGGTTTTGCCATATATCAACATGTATCTGCCACAGGTATACATGTGTTCCCCATCCTGAACCCTCCTCCGTCCTCCCTCCCCATACCATCCCTCTGGGTCGTCCCAGTGCACCAGCCCCAAGCATCCACTATCATGCATCGAACCTGGACTGGTGACTCATTTCATATATGATATTATACATGTTTCAATGCCATTCTCCCAAACCATCCCACCCTCTCCCTCTCCCACAGAGTCCAAAAGACTGTTCTATACATCAGTGTCTCTTTTGCTGTCTCGTATACAGGGTTATTGTTACCATCTTTCTAAATTACATATGTATGCGTTAGTATACTGTATTGGTGTTTTTCTTTCTGACTTAATTCACTCTGTATAACAGGTTCCAGTGGCATCCACCTCATTAAAACTGCTTCAAATGTATTCTTTTTAATGGCTGAGTAATACTCCATTGTGTATATGTATCACAGCTTTCTTATCCATTCACCTGCTGATGGACATCTAGGTTGCTTCCATGTCCTGGCTATTATAAACAGTGCTGCGATGAACATTGGGGCACACATGTCTCTTTCAATTTTTGTTTCCTAAGTGTGTATGCCCAGCAGTGGGATTGCTGGGTCATAAGGCAGTTCTATTTCCAGTTTTTTAAGGAATCTCCACATTGTTCTTCATAGTGGCTGTACTAGTTTGCATTCCCACCAACAGTGTAAGAGGGTTCCCTTTTCTCCACACCCTCTCCAGCATTTATTGCTTGTAGATTTTTGGATCACAGCCATTCTGACCAGCGTGAAATGAAGGTACCAGCAAGTTTTAATTCTAAAGATGTTTAGTGAGAAGGAGTCTCTCATAACTGTTAGTTTCCAAACTATGTCCCATAAAAGTAGAAGGGTCTTTGGTCATTCCTTTAGCTAAAGGGCTCTATACTTGTCTATATTTCATATAATATGGTTCCACAGAAAAAGTTTTGTTTGTTTGTTTGAAAGAAAGGTTGTTTTCTTTGGGGAAAAAAAAAACAAACTTTTTTTTTTTTTAAGGTATGAGACTCATTGATTTAGTCAAATTTCCAAATTCTACAAAAAAAGTAACAAAGCCAATGGCCTTCTTACTGAGTCCTATGCCAGCTACTTCCTCAGATTAAGAAAAACACATAGCTTACTTCACTCTGTATAATAGGTTCCAGTTTCATCCATCTCATTAGAACTGATTCAAATGTATTCTTTTTAATGCCTGAGTAATACTCCATTGTGTATATGTACCACAGCTTTCTTTATCCATTCATCTGCTGATGGGCATCTAGGTTGCTTCCATGTCCTAGCTATTATAAACAGTGCTGCGATGAACATTGGGGTACACGTGTCTCTTTCCCTTCTGGTTTCCTCAGTGTGTATGCCCAGCAGTGGGATTGCTGGATCATAAGGCAGTTCTATTTCCAGTTTTTTAAGGAATCTCCACACTGTTCTCCATAGTGGCTGTACTAGTTTGCATTCCCACCAACAGTGTAAGAGGGTTCCCTTTTCTCCACACCCTCTCCAGCATTTATTGCTTGTAGACTTTTGGATCACAGCCATTCTGACTGGCATGAAATGGTACCTCATACTGGTTTTGATTTGCATTTCTCTGATAATGAGTGATGTTGAGCATCTTTTCATGTGTTTGTTAGCCACCTGTATGTCTTCTTTGGAGAAATGTCTGTTTAGTTCTTTGGCCCATTTTTTGATTGGGTCATTTATTTTTCTGGAATTGAGCTGTAGGAGTTGCTTGTATATTTTTGAGATTAGTTGTTTGTCAGTTGCTTCATTTGCTATTATTTTCTCCCATTCTGAAGGCTGTCTTTTCACCTTGCTTATAGTTTCCTTTGTTGTACAGAAGCTTTTAAGTTTAATTAGCTTCCATTTGTTTATTTTTGCTTTTATTTCCAATATTCTGGGAGGTGGGTCATAGAGGATCCTGCTGTGATGTATGTCAGAGAGGGTTTTGCCTATGTTCTCCTCTAGGAGTTTTATAGTTTCTGGTCTTACATTTAGATCTTTAATCTATTTTGAGTTTATTTTTGTGTATGGTGTTAGAAAGTGTTCTAGTTTCATTCTTTTACAAGTGGTTGACCAGTTTTCCCAGCACCACTTGTTAAAGAGATTGTCTTTAATCCATTGTATATTCTTGCCTCCTTTGTCAAAGATAAGGTGTCCATATGTGTGTGGATTTATCTCTGGGCTTTCTATTTTGTTCCATTGATCAATATTTCTGTCTTTGTGCCAGTACCATACTGTCTTGATAACTGTGGCTTTGTAGTAGAGCCTGAAGTCAGGTAGGTTGATTCCTCCAGTTCCATTCTTCTTTCTCAAGATCGCTTTGGCTATTCGAGTTTTTTTGTATTTCCATACAAATTGTGAAATTATTTGTTCTAGCTCTGTGAAGAATACCGTTGGTAGCTTGATAGGGATTGCATTGAATCTATAAATTGCTTTGGGTAGTATACTCATTTTCACTATATTGATTCTTCAAATCCATGAACATGGTATATTTCTCCATCTATTAGTGTCCTCTTTGATTTCTTTCACCAGTGTTTTATAGTTTTCTATATATAGGTCTTTAGTTTCTTTAGGTAGATATATTCCTAAATATTTTATTCTTTTCATTGCAATGGTGAATGGAATTGTTTCCTTAATTTCTCTTTCAGTTTTCTCATTATTAGTGTATAGGAATGCAAGGGATTTCTGTGTGTTGATTTTATATCCTGCAACTTTACTATAATCATTGATTAGTTCTAGTAATTTTCTGGTGGAGTCTTTAGGGTTTTCTGTGTAGAGGATCATGTCATCTGCAAACAGTGAGAGTTTTACTTCTTCTTTTCCAATTTGGATTCCTTTTATTTCTTTTTCTGCTCTGATTGCTGTGGCCAAAACTTCCAAAACTATGTTGAATAGTAATGGTGAAAGTGGGCACTCTTGTACTAATGCATATATATGGAATTTAGAAAGATGGTAACAATAACCCTGTGTACAAGACAGCAAGAGAGACACCGATGTATAGATCAGTCTTATGGACTCTGTGGGAGAGGGAGAGGGTGGGGAGATTTGGGAGAATAGCATTAAAACATGTATAATATCATGTATGAAACGAGTCGCCAGTCCAGGTTCGATGCACAGTACTGGATGCTTGGGGCTGGTGCACTGGGATGACCCAGAGGGAGGGTAGGGGAGGGAGGAGGGATGAGAGTTCAGGATGGGGAACGCGGGTATACCTGTGGTGGATTCATTTCAATATTTGGCAAAACTAATACAATATTGTAAAGTTTAAAAATAAAATAAAAGGAAAAAAAAAGAAAATGAAAAAAAAAAAAGAAAAACACATAGATTTTTAACTATAACATAGAGAAAATGAATATGTAAAACCTTGTTTATAGTTCAATAACCCTTGTGGCATGACATGATGTAGTAGTTTTCTAACTAAATCATATGCTTTAAAGGCATGAATTAGAATAAATTAATATCAAACTCCTTTTGGAGATATATTTAATTTATAAAGCATGATTTTTTTTTTAAACACAGGAAAGGGAACTTGAAGGAAAAAAATCTTTATTTGAATCAAGCAGGCCAAAACTGAAGAGATTCACCCTTAAAAGGATATTTGCTTCCATCAGATAAAACCTGGTTTATTAAAATGAATCAACAAATGACTTATCCACATTTTGGGTTATTTAGGACAAAATTTAAAACACGCAACAGATCTCTCTTTACTGTCTAGCATACTTCTATCCAAAGCTCTCAACATTAGTTGGTACATACACAATGCATGAGTGTAATCTCAATTATAATCTAAATCTGGTCAGAAATTACAGTTGAACTTCATTTCCTCAGCCTGAAGTTTCAAGGGGAGGACTTATACTCCTACCCTCCATATAAGAAGAGAGGAGATTTATATAACAGGTGAGTTTGGGACAAGGAACTAAGAAGTGTTTGCTTGGTTCCAAATCTCTTCTTGGAAAAGATGCAGGTGCCCACAGCACCGTGAACTTGGGTGTGCAGTAGGCAGCCTGCTCCTGGGACAGGGGTTAAGCATTTGCTTCCTCCCCTTAGGCCTGCGTGGGGAAGTGTCTGACTTGGGATGAAGTGTTCAGAGACCCGCTGTGACTGCACAGCTAAAGCAGGTCCTCCAGTTTCACGACTTTCACATACTAAGACTCAACATAGATGCAGTGCTGTTGAAGAAACCTTAGCTTGCTCTTATGATGGCAAGAAGTCAAATGAGAAAACAGGTTGAGACTGCATTTAACAAGGGCTACTTTTATCTGCACCATAAACCTCATGAAAACACTATCAAAACAATACCTGTGTGCACTGACAGAAATGGATATTTTAATCACAATGGCTACACGATGAAAACTAGTTGCAATTTAAAGACTCTCCATCATTTCTATCTCAGTCATCATTCATCCAGGTGATGTCAAGACAGAGACAAAAGCGAGCTTCATTTACAATTTTTAAATATTTGATTTATCTACAAATTTAGAGACATTCTACAACTGCCCATCAAGATATTGTTTAGAAATTTAAATTTAAAAAAAAGAGTATTGCTATTCCTGCTTTCTTTTGGTCCCTATTTGCATGGAAAATCTTTTTCCAGCCCTTCACTTTCAGTCTGTATGTGTCCCCTGTTTTGAGGTGGGTCTCTTGTAGACAGCATATATAGGGGTCTTGTTTTTGTATCCATTTAGCCAGTCTTTGTCTTTTGGTTGGGGCATTCAACCCATTGACGTTTAAGGTAATTATTGATAAGTATGATCCTGTTGCCATTTACTTTTTTGTTTTGGGTTCAAACTTATACACCCTTTTTGTGTTTCCTGTCTAGAGAATATCCTTTAGTATTTGTTGGAGAGCTGGTTTGGTGGTGCTGAATTCTCTCAGCTTTTGCTTGTCTGTAAAGCTTTTGCTTTCTCCTTCATATTTGAATGAGATCCTTGCTGGGTAGAATAATCTGGGCTGTAGGTTATTTTCTTTCATCACTTTAAGTATGTCTTGCCATTCCCTCCTGGCCTGGAGAGTTTCTATTGAAAGATCAGCTGTTATCCTTATGGGAATTCCCTTGTGTGCTATTTGTTGTTTTCCCCTTACTGCTTTTAATATTTGTTTTTTGTGTTTGATCTTTGTTAATTTGATTAATATGTGTCTTGGGGGTTTTTTGCCTTGGGTTTATCCTGTTTGGGACTCTCTGGGTTTCTTGGACTTGAGTGATTATTTCCTTCCCCATTTTAGGGAAGTTTTCAACTATTATCTCCTCAAGTATTTTCTCATGGTCTTTCTTTTTGTCTTCTTCTGGGACCCCTATGATTTGAATGTTGTAGCATTTAATATTGTCCTGGAGGTCTCTGAGATTGTCCTTATTTCTTTTAATTCGTTTTTCTTTTTTCCTCTCTGACTCATTTACTTCTTCCATTCTATCTTCTAATTCACTAATCCTATCTTCTCCCTCTGTTATTCTACTATTTGTTGCCTCCAGAGTGTTTTTTTATCTCATTTATTGCATTATTCATTATATATTGACTCTTTTTTATTTCTTCTGGGTCCTTGTTAAACCTTTCTTGCATCTTCTCAATCCTTGTCTCCAGGCTATTTATCTGTGATTCCATTTTGATTTCAAGATTTTGGATCAATTTCACCATCATTATTTGAAATTTTTATCAGGTAGATTCCCTATCTCTTCCTCTTTTGTTTGGTTTGGTGGGCATTTATCCTGTTCCTTTATCTGCTGGCTATTCCTCTGTCTCTTCATCTTGTTTAAATTGCTGAGTTTGGGGTGTCCTTTCTGTATTCTGGCAGTTTGTGGAGTTCTTTTTATTGTGGCTTTTCCTCGCTGTGTGTGGGTTTGTACAGGTGGCTTGTCAAGGAGGCTGTGAAAAGAGACAAAGAAAGTCACTACATAATGATCAAAGGATCAATCCAAGAAGAAGATATAACAATTATAAATATATATGCACCCAACATAGGAGGACTGCAATATGTAAAAGAAATACTAACAAGTATGATAGGAGAAATTAACAATAACACAATAATAGTGGGAGACTTTAATACCCCACTCACACCTATGGGTAGATCAACTAAACAGAAAATTAAAAAGAAAACACAAACTTTAAATGATACAATAGACCAGTTAGACCTAATTGATATCTATAGGACATTTCATCCCAAAACAATGAATTTCACCTTTTTCTCAAGCGCAAATGGAACCTTCTCCAGGATAGATCACATCCTGGGCCATAAATCTAGCCTTGGTAAATTCAGAAAAATTGAAGTCATTCCAAGCATCTTTTCTGACCACAATGCAGTAAGATTAGATATCAATTACAGGAGAAAAACTATTAAAAATTCCAACATATGGAGGCTGAACAACACGCTGCTGAATCACCAACAAATCACAGAAGAAATCAAAAAAGAAATCAAAATTTGCATAGAAACGAATGAAAATGAAAACACAACAACCCAAAACCTGTGAGACACTGTAAAAGCAGTCCTAAGGGGAAAGTTCATAGCAATACAGGTATACCTCAAGAAACAAGAAAAAAGTGAAATAAATAACCTAACTCTACACCTAAAGTAACTATAAAAGGAAGAAATGAAGAACCCCAGGGTTAGTAGAAGGAAAGAAATCTTTAAAATTAGGGCAGAATTAAATGCAAAAGAAACAAAAGAGACTGTAGCAAAAATCAACAAAGCCAAAAGCTGGTTCTTTGAAAGGATAAATAAAATTGACAAACCATTAGCCAGACTCATCAAGAAACAAAGGGAGAAAAATCAAATCAATAAAGTCAGAAACGAAAATGGAGAGATCACAACAGACAACACAGAAATACAAAGGATCATAAGAGACTACTATCAGCAATTATATGGCAATAAAATGGACAACGTGGAAGAATTGGATAAATTCTTAGAAAAGTACAACTTTCCAAAACTGGACCAGGAAGAAATAGAAAATCTTAACAGATCCATCACAAGCACAGAAATTGAAACTGTAATCAGATCTTCCAGCAAAAAAAAAAAAGCCCAGGTCCAGATGGCTTCACAGCTGAATTCTACCAAAAATTTAGAGAAGAGCTAACACCTATCCTACTCAGACTCTTCCAGAAAATTGCAGAGGAAGGTAAACTTCCAAACTCATTCTACGAGGCCACCATCACCCTTATACCAAAACCTGACAAAGATGCCACACACAGAAAAAGAAAACTACAGGCCAATATCACTGATGAACATAGATGCAAAAATCCTTAACAAAATTCTAGCAATCAGAATCCAACAACACATTAAAAAGAGCATACACCATGACCAAGTGGGCTTCATCTCAGGGATGCAAGGATTCTTCAATATCTGCAAATCAATCAATGTAATACACCACATTAACAAATTGAAAAATAAAAGCCATATGATTATCTCAATAGATGAAGAGAAAGCCTTTGACAAAATTCAACATCCATTTATGACAAAAACTCTACAGAAAGCAGGAATAGAAGGAACATACCTCAACATAATAAAAGCTATATATGACAAACCCACAGCAAACATTATCCTCAATGGTGAAAAATTGAAAGCATTTCCTCTAAAATCAGGAACAAGACAAGGGTGCCCACTTTCACCACTACTATTCAACATAGTTTTGGAAGTTTTGGTCACAGCAATCAGAGCAGAAAAAGAAATAAAAGGAATCCAAATTGGAAAAGAAGAAGTAAAACTCTCACTGTTTGCAGATGACATGATCCTCTACACAAAAAACCCTAAAGACTCCACCAGAAAATTACTAGAACTAATCAATGAACATAGTAAAGTTCCAGGATATAAAATCAACACACAGAAATCCCTTGTATTCCTATACACTAATAATGAGAAAATAGAAAGAGAAATTAAGGAAACAATTCCATTCACCATTGCAATGAAAAGAATAAAATATTTAGGAATATATCTACCTAAAGAAACTAAAGACCTATATATAGAAAACTATAAAACACTGGTGAAAGAAATCAAAGAGGATACTAATAGATGGAGAAACATGCCATGTTCATGGATTGGAAGAATCAATATAGTGAAAATGAGTATACTACCCAAAGCAATTTATAGATTCAATGCAATCCCTATCAAGCTACCAACGGTATTCTTCACAGAGCTAGAACAAATAATTTCACAATTTGTATGGAAATACAAAAAACCTCAAATAGCCAAAGCGATCTTGAGAAAGAAGAATGGAACTGGAGGAATCAACCTGCCTGACTTCAGGCTCTACTACAAAGCGACAGTCATCAAGACAGTATGTTGCTGGCACAAAGACAGAAATATAGATCAATAGAACAAAATAGAAAGCCCAGAGATAAATCCACACACATATGGACACCTTATCTTTGACAAAGGAGGCAAGAATATACAATGGATTAAAGACAATCTCTTTAACAAGTGGTGCTGGGAAAACTGGTCAACCACTTGTAAAAGAATGAAACTAGAACACTTTCTAACACCATACACAAAAATAAACTCAAAATAGATTAAAGATCTAAATGTAAGACCAGAAACTATAAAACTCCTAGAGGAGAACATAGGCAAAACCCTCTCTGACATACATCACAGCAGGATCCTCTATGACCCACCTCCCAGAATATTGGAAATAAAAGCAAAAATAAACAAATGGAAGCTAATTAAACTTAAAAGCTTCTGTACAACAAAGGAAACTATAAGCAAGGTAAAAAGACAGCCTTCAGAATGGGAGAAAATAATAGCAAATGAAGCAACTGACAAACAACTAATCTCAAAAATATACAAGCAACTCCTACAGCTCAATTCCAGAAAAATAAATGACCCAATCAAAAAATGGGCCAAAGAACTAAACAGACATTTCTCCAAAGAAGACATACAGGTGGCTAACAAACACATGAAAAGATGCTCAACATCACTCATTATCAGAGAAATGCAAATCAAAACCAGTATGAGGTACCATTTCATGCCAGTCAGAATGGCTGTGATCCAAAAGTCTACAAGCAATAAATGCTGGAGAGGGTGTGGAGAAAAGGGAACCCTCTTACACTGTTGGTGGGAATGCAAACTAGTACAGCCACTATGGAGAACAGTGTGGAGATTCCTTAAAAAACTGGAAATAGAACTGCCTTATGATCCAGCAATCCCACTGCTGGGCATACACACTGAGGAAACCAGAACTGAAAGAGACACGTGTACCCCAATATTCATCACAGCACTGTTTATAATAGCCAGGACATGGAAGCAACCTAGATGTCCATCAGCAGATGAATAGATAAGAAAGCTGTGGTACATATACACAATGGAGTATTACTCAGGCATTAAAAAGAATACATTTGAAGCAGTTCTAATGAGGTGGATGAAACTGGAGCCTATTATACAGAGTGAAGTAAGTCAGAAAGAAAAACACCAATACAGTATACTAACGCATACATATGTAATTTAGAAAGATGGTAACAATAACCCTGTATACGAGACAGCAAAATAGACACTGATGTATAGAACAGTCTTTTGGACTCTGTGGGAGAGGGAGAGGGTGGGATGATTTGGGAGAATGGCATTGAAATATGCATAATATCATATATGAAATGAGTCACCAGTCCAGGTTCGATGCATGATAGTGGATGCTTGGGGCTGGTGCACTGGGACGACCCAGAGGGATGGTATGGGGAGGGAGGACGGAGGAGGGTTCAGGATGGGGAACACATGTATACCTGTTGCAGATTCATTTTAATATATGGCAAAACCAATACAATATTGTAAAGTTAAATAAAATAAAATTTAAAAAATAAAATAAAAGTAAAAATTAAAAAATAAAAAAAGAGAGAGAGAAAGAAAACAAATACCACCAAAACTTAAGGGACGGAGCAAAAGAAGTTCTCAGAGGAAAGTTTATAACAATAAATGTGTACATTAAGAAAAAAGAATTCTCTCAGATAAGCAACCTAATAAGGAACCATAAAAATAAGAACATACGCAGCCCAAAGTTAATATAAGGAAGGCAAAGAATAGAATGGAAATAAATGAAATAGAAACTAAAAGAATAACATAAACTCAATGAAACTAATAAGCTCTGTTTTTAAAAAATATAAACACATCTTTAGCTAGACTCATCAAGAAAAAGAAAGGACTGAAATAAAATTCTAAATGTAGGAGAAGACTTTACAAATGATAAGATACAAGAACAGAGTATCATTAGAGACTTCGATAAACAATTATATATCAAAAAATCTGATAACCTAGCAGATACAGAAAAATTCCTAATTGTTCTCAAATATCCAAAAGTTCCTTAAATACCTAAAAAACTTTTTCTTACCATAGGCTTCTTTGAGACACTATGTAGAGTTACTATTATGTGACTTAGGTCTCTTTTACATTTCTTTCACATTAGAACATTTACCCCTCCTTTCCCATGTCATTGAGTAGCTAGAAAATACTGGGCTCAGAATCCTGAAGGACTTGCCACACTTTGAATATGTTGCAAAGCCATTTCTTAAACTGAATCCCGCGGCCAGCTATGATTTCAGAGGTGTAACATTTGATACTGTGGACACTCTTCATTGTCTCATTTGGTGAAACTGGTGTATGTATCATCTGTGACCACACCGCCCTACTCCTCTCCTGGATCCACTTAGAACCCCAAACAATAGCTTTCCTCTCTAGGAGGTCCCTAATGGATTTCAAGGAGAGTTGAAAAGGAGAGTAGTGTTTCCACAATCCAGAGAAACAGAAGCCTAGGGCTGTGTAGGTGCTCTGCTGGGAAAGAACACAAGTTGATTGTCTCAGGAAAACAAACAGTCAACAGTATCTGTGTTCTGGAAGAGGAAGCTCCTATCACAAACACATGTAGAGGATTTGTTAAGACTCAGCAGCAGAGCTGCCACCATCTCTTCTTGGAAGGCAACAGCAGGCTGGGGGTCTCAGGTGTATTTCTATGTGAACCCAAGTTGCTCCTTTCCTTGTACTTACACGCAGCCTGCATCAGCAGGTTAGAAACAATAATATGGATGAAGCGCCCACAGATCTAGCTCGGAGCACCTGGGAGCCAGCACCTTGCTCTGGATGCTAGAGCTCCTGTGTATGAGGATTGATAAGCTGGCTAGGGGGCTCTTCTACACACCAGCCCAGCAGAACTGGCAGCTCGACCTGGCCACATCATGCATGGCGACTTCAAGGTTCTGAATCAAGGCAAGAACTCATGCCTTCTGAGTTCCCACTCACCTGGCCTACTTTCAGGGTCCAGTTTCCACCCCATAATCCAGGGGAGCCTTAGAGGAACCCCTGGGGGAACCAGAAATGAAAACGTCTAAGATACTCCTTTCGATGAACTAAGAAAGCAGCTCAAATTCAAACATGCACATGCTTCAGTCTAAATGAACACACGCTGGCTGGCTGTCAGCTTTGAGCCAGGCTTGGTGCTCGACACTGGGGCACATGGAGAATATTCCAGAATACTCCAGACTGGAATATCCCACTCCTCCCAAAGCTGTCCGTCTGGGCACAGTTGTGTTCTATCCATCCCTGATCTTTTTTTTTTTTCCTTTTTTTCAAGCATTTTCAGAATGGATTACAACTTAAATTTTTCTTCTATAGCTTATATTCTGTTGCTACTGCCTTACACTATAAATAGATATCAAATCATACTAATAAAATACCATTAGTATTTTTGAAGGCTTCCCAGGTGGCAGAATGGTAAAGAATCTGCCTGCCAATGTAGGAGAGCTCAGGAAGATGCCCTGGAGGAGGGAATGGGCACTGACTCCAGGGTTTTTGCCTGGTAAATCCCATGGACAGAGGAACCTGGCAGGCCACAGTCCATGGGGTCGCAGAGAGTTGGACAAAACTTAGCGACTGAGCATGCACACAAGTATCTTTGGCACAGGACACCACAACACTTCACAAACACTGGCCACAGAATAGTAAATTAATCTGTGAATTGATTCCAAATTCACAGGTGGATAGTAGTAGGTGGGTGTTTAAAGTTAAGAGATATCAGAAAAATTCTGACTTACCATTAATAATTTGCATTATGATCTCAGGCAAGCCCCTCCACCTCCCTGGAGCCCTGTGTCCTCTCTGTATGCAGCACTGGTAGCCAAAAATAAAATGATCCTCAGTATTTGAAACTCTGGGAGAGGTGACTTTTATTCATCCTAATAGAAGGAGAAGCATTATTGATATGTAGACACCAAGGGTCTGAATGCTGTTTCTCCTGTACAGCAAAGTTTCACAGAAATAGATTTTCGCGCCCCAAATGCCAGGGGAGGTAATTTACACTGGTCTCTTTCACCTTTCCCTGTTGGACAATCTATGCACGTTGGTCACTAACAGTGAGCCTGACTACTCAGCAAGTTGAGTTGTGCTCAGAAGGAAACAGCTGGAGCCAATCCACAAGGACAGGTAGAATGAGTCCAGGTTGCTGAACTCCTGGCCATCTTCACACTTGAACTTCCAGGTGGTCTTGAAGAGCAACCTTCAGCTGTTTATAAAACCATAGTCCTTTCTTTAGTAAATTATGCCGTGTGTGTGCTAAGTGAACTAAAATTATTCACTGTGTATCTGACTTACAGATCGACTGCTTTAACTTCTAGGGAATCAATTACTCTGTTGTTCAGTTGTTTAGTTGCTAAAGTTGTGTCTGAATTTTTTGTGACCCTGAATCCCAACTAACTTTAAAACATTTTAAGGGCTCAGCCTCAAATGAACTATGTCACAATGAAGAATAAAAATATCAAGATCCATAGTAGGAATAATTATTTTTTTAAACTGTATGTCTGAATGCACTTTAAAAAAAAAAGTATCCTCAAAAGTTTTCCAAAAAATGACACAAAAGCATAGGTGAAGTCAACTCAGCCAGAAATAACTATTAATTTGGGCACTTTGAGGTAAGTTGAAAAAGGTTTAGTATTCTCTTGGTTTCTAAAAGTCTGTGACTTTACTTAAAAATAAAGCTAAAGTTAGATGACTGGTGTTTTGACATCTACTCAAGTTTTATCTCCGGTATAGCTATTCAGACTAAAACACCACTCGAGGCAAAACTTGCCCATTTTTATGTGAATGTTTGTTTATACTCAGCTCTCTTAGCTCCACACCATCATGTCCTGTTCTAAGTAATCTTGTCCCACAGTACGTGGAAGTACACATATGTGTTCATTTCCCCAGCTGTAAGTCCTTTCTAAATGTCTGGCAGAGAACCTGGATGAAGTGTGAAGGCCCCAGACAGTGGCCATCAGACAAGGACCACATGCTAACAACCTACCACTATCTCCAGGGTTCTATGATCAGTTTGAGTGGGCTGCCCCAGGCTCGAATGATTCCAATTGGTTTTCTTTGACCTTGGACTTGGGTTCAGTGATGTCGTGCATAAGGCGAAGAGTCTGAAGACAGGTGACCTGCTTCCAAATACTAACTCCACCATTTCTTGCTGTGTCATCAAAGGCAAACCATTTAAATCCTCTGAGCCCCAATTTCTTCTTTCTACCTACCTACCTACCTATCCATACATCCGTCTTCTACCTTCATCTATTACAGCAGGTTGTGTTAAAGAAGAAAAGAGGAAGTATAAAGAGGGAAGCACTTTGAAAACCTCAAATGCATAAATTAATAGCAATCATTCAGATGATGATAGATGGACAAGGGCTTAGGGCCTAGGCCTAAACTTGGGCTTTCTATTGTCTGAGGGTTTCTGGGATTTGAGGCAAGAGTGAGGGAGGGAGCGTGAGCCAGGAGACAATGACAGCCCGGAGAGTTCCATGAGGTGGTCCCAGGGCCAAGTCAACATGATTGTCATTAAGTGTGAAAGAAATGAGTGCCATGCATGGGAGAAGGAGAGTAGTGGTAACGTGGGACATTAAGTTGGAGCTGAGGACCTGTTAGACCTAGATCCTGCACTAGAAGGAGGGCAGTGGGAGGAAGTGTGGAAAAAGCCTGAACCAGACCAAATGAAGCCATTTATGGACCCCTGTTTTTTCATTCTCCTTATGTGCGGTTGGATACAGAAAGCTTCAATTTCCTGCTTGGTTACCCTTTAAAATAATTCTTTAAACTATATATCTTTTCAAATTATTCATTTGGGCATCTTTCAAAATGCGTATTAACACTATCTTAACAACAACAACAAAAAAAACCCTGTATATTTCACACCTGTTTAAGTTAACATCTAAAACATTTCTTCATCAATCTAAATAGTTGCAAAGGGTATAATCTCTGGTGAAACAGAAGTAGGAAACATTTAAAAGTAAAATCCTAATATGACTTCTTCACTAATCCAATTCCACAGCAATTTGAGATCCACCTTAATTCATTTTTTAATATACACCTACAAGCTCATCTTTAGTAGGCAAAAGTTATTTCATTTAGTCCTTAAAGTTGTATTTCTACTCTACTTTTTCCACATAATTTTATGTTAGTGTTATACATTTTATGCCTAAAATCCTGTCATTGATCACTCATTTATCTACAGCAAAAGTATGTATATAACTTGGTTTAATTTTGTACAGTTTAATTTTAAGGTAATGTTTAAATCCTGTAGCCAAGTAGCTCTAGATATTAAAGAAATAATTCCAGACTGAACTATCATTATAGGTACTATTAGTATGTGATTTATCACAACAGGATTTCATAAATAATTATTACATATAAAAAGTACAATGTTATTGGAAAAAGCAGTTTTCATCAGACTTGCTAAATTAACATGCATCTATTTCCTAAAATTGATGGCAATGCTCACCACCATTTTACAATTATTGTTGTTACAGTTATTGTACAAACTATGAAACATTTTTCATGAAAACGAAAGGAACTTTATCATAGTAATGTCCATTACTGAGCTCCCTCTGATAGGGTGATCTATCATCAAAATGATTTTTAATGATCTAACTTTTGACAGAGCTCAACTCCGTCTTCCCTCAAATTTCATAAAAGCAAAGTATTAGAAATCATCTGAGTTGGAAAAAGATTTAATACTAAATCAACAGACTTTCACTTTCTCAAAAAACACTATTTTGTCTGGCACTCAAAAGATTTGTAGGCCCTGGAGAAACTCATCATAGTAAGCAGAGGGAGAGAGGGAAGGTCTCACCTTTATGGAGAGATATTTGTAGAAAGCAAGACCCTCTCTCTGCCCACCTGGGACTGCTCACTGCTGCTCAGCTCTTGGCAGAGAAACTTTTGGAAAGGGTGCACAGGCAGGCTGTAGATCTTTATTTTTTTTTTAATCCATGTATTGATGTAACCTTAGCCAGCATTAACATACCACCAAGCATGTGGGGGTCCAATTGTGAAGGCTATGCCTTTGGATTATCTGGGAGCTGACTCCCACTGACCTGGGAGCTGAGTCTCAGCAGAGCTGGCAACCCTGGACAGTGGAAGATTCCCTGACCTCTCCAGCTGGCATTCTGCAAACAGGGTTGGGGCGGGGGCACAGGGGGGCATTTGTGTACGTTGAAAATGTGAGTGATTTCCAGTGAAGGCAGAATCCCAGTTGCAAAACATTTGGGGAAAGCTCCCTTTTATTTCCCTCTCTTAGAGATTTGCAATCAAACCAGAATACAGCCTTTACCAGAATACAGAATACAGCCTTTACCAGAAAGGCTAAAGAAAGCTCTTTAACTTTCTTTAGTGTAGATTTTTGGAAATCAGTTTGCTCCCCCACCCCAATCTTTTCTCCCAAAGAACACAGAGTTATATAGAAAGATACTTTAAATCATCTGCTCTGATTCCCAGAGCACCAGACTTAGTCTCCTACGAGATTTATGTGGTCTGACCTGTTTGTGACAGCTACAGGCCTCTCTAGTTTTCAGGGGACTTGAGATTGGTTGGTTTTCAAGGGCTGTTAACCTGCTGGGGCAGTGTTCTGCTCTGCCCCAGTCTTCCTACTGATGTTACCCATTTTTAGACGAACGTTCTGGTACAGCAGGAAGATTTCTGTGCTACTGATGTAGGGGCAGCACCCACTGCAACCATGAACTTGAAGGCTTATGATCAGCTCTCAAATAACCACTAGTAGAGGGTCAGTTTGGTGCCTCTCTAGCTGTCTTTCTGAGCCCCATGGTCCATGAGAGTGTGGGCCAAGTCAAGAGAGGAATATAATTAGATGCAGAATACAATTAAACTCAAACATATATGAGTGGTATGTGTGTGTGAGAAAGAGACTGTGTCTCATCCTATGACTGTCTTTATTACATCCAGAGCCACGTGGATTATAATCATCTGGTTTGAATTGTCCGTCTTTTCATTGCCAAGCATGAAGAGATCCCTACATTACCATGATGAAGATGAGAATACACAGTTCAAGTACCCGCTGGGGAGAGATGTCCCTGATGCTGTTCACTACATGGGAAAGAGGGCTGGGTCACCTGACTTGGGTCACATTTTGGAACTTTGCAGGCATTTGATCAAAGACACCACTGACAATACACAAGAACAAGTCCCTGCTATCCTTTCCTCCAGGAAGACCCCAAGACTTCAAGTTAGAAATCAGTCAATATGCGGTGCACCAGTGCTGAACATTTTGGTTAGCATGGAGATATAATCAGACTCTCCACTCTGACAGCAGCTCAGAACTCAAACAAATCCGTCATACCTTCTGGGAACAAGGTTGAAGAGTGAGCTGGCAGAGCATCTCTGTTCTTGGAACACAGGAACCATGAAGTGTTTCTGACTGTACCTTCACTCTGCACACCATCTTCACTCTACACAGAACAAGACAGCGGATGAGAACCAGAGGCCAAGCACATGGATGACTGGTCCAGACTCAAATGGAACTGGATTGGCCCTTGGGAAGCCTGTGCTCTCACCTGTGAACCTGCAAAATAACCAATGCTTTTAAAAAGCTTCTGCTAACCGAGGAGAACAGAACTCAAAACAGCTGTAAGGAATGAGATAAGGCATCAAAATCAGTCTTTGATCTTAAAACCACTGGAGATTTCCTGGGAAATTATTCTCCAAAACTCCCTTTTATGGGAAGAAAAGGGGAGAAGAAATTAAATCGTTTGCCTACAGGGAAAGGAGTACATCAAGGGTGTATATTGTCACCCTGCTTATTTAACTTATATGCAGAGTACATCATGAGAAATGCTGGGTTGGATGAAGCACAAGTGGGAATCAAGGTTGCTGGGAGAAATATCAATAACCTCATTTATGCAGATGACACCAACCTTATGGCGGAAAGCTAAGAACTAAAGAGCCTCTTGAGGAAACTGAAAAGAAGAAAGTAAAAAGAGTTGGCTTAAACTCAACATTCAGAAAACTAAGACCATGGCATCTGGTCCCATCACTTCATGGCAAATAGATGGGGAGACAGTGGAAACAGTGCCAGACTTTATTTTGGGGGGCTCCAAAATCACTGCAGATGGTGACTGCAGCCATGAAATCAAAAGATGCTTGCTCCTTAGAGGAAAAGTTATGACCAAACTAGATCAGAACAGATCAGTCAATCAATCATATCCGACTTCTTGTGACCCCATGAATCGCAGCATGCCAGGCCTCCCTGTCCATCACCAACTCCTGGAGTTCACCCAGACTCATGTCCATCAAGTCAGTGATGCCATCCAGCCATCTTATCCTCTGTCGTCCCCTTCTCTTCTTGCCCCCAATCCCTCCCAGCATCAAATTCTTTTCCAATGAGTCAACTCTTCGCATGAGGTGGCCAAAGTACTGGAGTTTCAGCTTTAGCATCATTCCTTCCAAAGAAATCCCAGGGCTGAGCTCCTTCACAATGGACTGGTTGGATCTCCTTGCAGCCCAAGGGACTCTCAAGAGTCTTCTCCAACACCACAGTTCAAAAGCATCAATTCTTTCAGCGCTCAGCCTTCTTCACAGTCCAACTCTCACAAACATACATGACCACAGGAAAAACCATAGCCTTGACTAGACGAATCTTTGTTGGCAAAGTAATGTCTCTGCTTTTGAATATGCTATCTAGGTTGGTCATAACTTTCCTTCCAAGGAGTAAGCATCTTTTAATTTCATGGCTGCAGCCACCATCTGCAGTGATTTTGGAGCCCAGGAAAAATAAAGTCTGACACTGTTTCCACTGTTTCCACTGTTTCCCCATCTATTTCCCATGAAGTGATGGGACCAGATGCCACAATCTTCGTTTTCTGAATGTTGAGCTTTAAGCCAACTTTTTCACTCTCCACTTTCACTTTCATCAAGAGGCTTTTGAGTTCCTTTTCACTTTCTGCCATAAGGGTGGTGTCATCTGCATATCTGAGGTTATTGATATTTCTCCCAGCAATCTTGATTCCAGCTTGTGTTTCTTCCAGTCCAGCGTTTCTCATGATGTACTCTACATATAAGTTAAATAAACAGGGTGACAATATACAGCCTTGGCGTACTCCTTTTCCTATTTGGAACCAGTCTGTTGTTCCATGTCCAGTTCTAACTGTTGCTTCCTGACCTGCATACAAATTTCTCAAGAGGTAGATCAGGTGGTCTGGTATTTCCATCTCTTGAAGAATTTTCCACAGTTGATTGTGATCCACACAGTCAAAGGCTTTGGCATAGTCAATAAAGCAGAAATAGATGTTTTTCTGAAACTCTCTTGCTTTTTCCATGATCCAGCAGATGTTGGCAATTTGATCTCTGGTTCCTCTGCCTTTTCTAAAACCAGCTTGAACATCAGGAAGTTCATGGTTCACATATTGCTGAAGCCTGGCTTGGAGAATTTTGAGCATTACTTTACTAGCATGTGAGATGAGTGCAATTGTGTGGTAGTTTGAGCATTCTTTGGCATTGTTTTCTTTGGGATTGGAATGAAAACTGACCTTTTCCAGTCCTGTGGCCACTGCTGTGTTTTCCAAATTTGCTGGCATACTGAGTGCAGCACTTTCACAGCATCATCTTTCAGGATTTGGAAGAGCTCAACTGGAATTCTATCACCTCCACCAGCATTGTTTGTAGTGATGCTTTCTAAGGCCCACCTGGCTTCATATTCCAGAATGTCTGGCTCTAGGTCAGTGATCACACCATCGTGATTATCTGGGTCATGAAGATCTTTTTTGTACAGATCTTCTGTGTATTCTTGCCATCTCGTCTTAGTATCTTCTACTTCTGTTAGGTCCATACCATTTCTGTCCTTTATCGAGCTCATCTTTGCATGAAATGTTCCCTTTGAATCTCTGATTTTCTTGAAGAGATGTCTAGTCTTTCCCATTCTGTTGTTTTCCTCTATTTCTTTGCATTGATTGCTAAAGAAGGCTTTCTTATCTCTTCTTGCTATTCTTTGGAACTCTGCATTCAGATGTTTATATCTTTCCTTTTCTCCTTTGCTTTTCACTTTTCTTCTTTGCACAGCTATTTAAGGCCTCCCCAGGCAGCCATTTTGCTTTTTTGCATTTCTTTTCCTTGGGGATGGTCTTGATCCCTTTCTCCTGTCCAATGTCATGAACCTCATTCCATAGTTCATCAGGCACTCTATCTATCACATCTAGTCACTTAAATCTATTTCTCACTTCCACTTATAATCATAAGGGATTTGATTTAGGTTGTACCTGAATTTAAGTCTGAATTTGGCAATAAGGAGTTCATGGTCTGAGCCACAGTCAGCCCCTGGTCTTGATTTTGCTGACTTTATAGAGCTTCTCCATCTTTGGCTGCAAAGAATATAATCAATCTGAATTCGGTGTTGACCATTTGGTGATGTCCATGTGTAGAGTCTTCTCCTGTGTTGTTGGAAGAGGGTGTTTTTTATGACCAGTTCATTTTCTTGGCAAAACTCTGTTAGTCTTTGCCCTGCTTCATTCCGTATTCCAAGGCCAAATTTGCCTGTTACTCCAGGTGTTTCTTGACTTCCTACTTTTGCGTTCCAGTCCCCTATAATGAAAAGGACATCTTTTGGGGGTGTTAGTTCTAAAAAGTCTTGTAAGTCTTCATAGAAGCATTCAACTTTAGCTTCTTCAGCGTTACTGGTTGGGGCATAGACTTGGGTTACTGTGATATTGAATGGTTTGCCTTGGAAACAAACAGAGATCATTCTGTCGTTTTTGAGATTGCATCCAGGTACTGCATTTTGGACTGTTTTGTTGACCATGATGGCTACTCCATTTCTTCTGAGGGATACCTGCCCACAGTAGTAGATATAATGGTCATCTGAGTTAAATTCACCCATTCCAGTCCATTTGAGTTCGCTGATTCCTAGAATGTTGACATTCACTCTTGCCATCTCTTGTTTGACAACTTCCAATTTGCCTTAATTCATGGACCTGACATTCCAGGTTCCTATGCAATATTGCTCTTTACAGCATCGGACCTTGCTTCTATCACCAGTCACATCCACAGCTGGGTATTGTTTTTGCTTTGGCTCCATCCCTTCATTCTTTCTGGAGTTATTTCTCCACTGATCTCCGGTAGCATATTGGTTGGGGGTGGGGGTGGGGGTGGCCAAGAGGAGATACCCAGCATCCGAGGCCAGGGGCAGCGGGCGGGAGGAGCAACCCATGCCTGAGGCCAGGGGCTGTGGCCGAGAGGACCAACCCCATGTCCAAGGAGCCGTGGCTGTGCAGGCGCAAGAGGGCCTAGAGGAGTTACCCCACATTGAAGGTCAGGAAGGACAGCGGTGAGGAGATACCCCTCGTCCAAGCTAAAGAGCAATGGCTGCACTTTGCTGGAGCAGCCGTGAAGAGATACCCCACGCCCAAGGTAAGAGAAACCCAAGTAAGACGGTTGGTGTTGCTAGAGGGCATCAGAGGGCAGACACACTGAAACCATACTCACAGAAAACTAGTCAATCTAATCACACTAGGACCACAGCATTGTCTAACTCAATGAAGCTAAGCCATGCCTGTGGGTCAACCCAAGATGGGTGGGTCATGATAGAGAGATCTGACAGAATGTGGTCCACTGGAGAAGGGAATGGCAAACCACTTCAGTATTCTTGCCTTGAGAACCCCATGAACAGTATGAAAAGGCAAAATGATAGGATACTGAAAGAGAAACTCCCCAGGTCAGTAGGTGCCCAATATACTACTGGAGACCAACCTAGAGATCCTATTAAAAAGCAGAGACATTACTTTGCCAACAAAGGTCTGTCTAGTCAAAGCTATGGTATTTCCAGTGGTCATGTATGGATGTGAGAGTTGGATTATAAAGAAAGCTGAGTGCTGAAGAATTGATGCTTTCGAACTGTGGTGTTGGATAAGACTCTTGAGAGTCCCTTGGACTGCAAGGAGATCAAACCAGTCTGTCCTAAAGGAAATCAGTCCTGAACATTCATTGGAAGGACTGATACTGAAGCTGAAACTCCAATACTTTGGCCACCTGATGTGAAGAAGTGACTCATTGGAAAAGACCCTGATGCTGAGAAAGATTGAAGGCGGGAGGAGAAGGGGACAACAGAAGATGGAATGGTTGGATGGCATGACTCAATGGACATGAGTTTGAGTGAACTCCAGGAGTTGGTGATGGACAGGGAGGCCTGGCCTGCTGCAGTCCATGGGGTCACAAAGAGCTGGACACAGCTGAGCAACTGAACTGAAGAGGGAGATCTCTCAGCACTTCAGGTCATGTGTTCTAGACGTTAAGGTTCAGAGAAACCTTAACATCAGTAAAGTACCAGGGTATAAACACCACACAGGGAGGCCACAAGCAGGATGCTCTACATGCACGGTGAAAATTCCTGGACAAAATCAGCTCAAATATTTTGTTTTTAATGCTTTGAAAGAGGGATGGGGAAGAAGAGCTGGGTAAAGAAAACACAGTAACTAGATTAAAATTTCTTTCATGCAATGAGATAGGCAAATATAGCTAAAAATAATAATATGTCTAAGCGTAAGTCTTGAGGAATATACTTCTCTTTATTAAACAAGAAGTAACTTTTAATTAGACTAATCTTCCTCCTTTGGTTTCAAATAGTCTTGATACTGGTCTTAAGATGCTAATTGTCTACAACCTTCATGTATCTTATGATCATAATTTTAACTTTTTAAAGCATCAAGCAGGATATATATATATATATACAATACTATATATATATATATATATATATATATAAAATAAATGCCATGTCAAGCTTTCCTATCATTTATCAACTTATTAAACTTTTTTTTTTTAATGGCACTATTGGCACCAGAACACTGAAAAAACACTGAGATGATGTTGCTGAATCAGGAACTTCTGGCTTCTCATCCATTATAACTGCTCTGAGGTAGTGAAAAAGATTATTCTTTTAATCTCTGGCCATGTATTGCCACTCTATATTTAGTGTAGATTTATGGATGTTGATAATGTCCTTGCCAAACAACTGTCATAGGAAGCAAATTTGTTTATTCATCTCAAATATCCTGTTCACTTCCCATCAGTCAGGGCCCAGACCATGTCCCAGTCCCTCCCAGAGCTGCTGTCCTTCTCTCCCGACCATAGTAGTGCATATCAACACAACTTCCTCCTAAATTCCTGCAACACTCTCTTTGGTATCACTGAAAATTTGAAACTTACCACCTGACACTGTCATATATATATATATATGGTCATTTCCTGTGGTCATGTATGGATGTGAGAGTTGGACTTTAACTGTGGTGTTGGAGAAGACTCTTGAGAGTCCCTTGGACTGCAAGGAGATCCAACCAGTCCATTGTGAAGGAGATCAGCCCTGGGATTTCTTTGGAAGGAATGATGCTAAAGCTGAAACTCCAGTACTTTGGCCACCTCATGGGAAGAGTTGACTCATTGGAAAAGACTCTGATGCTGGGAGGGATTGGGGGTAGGAGGAGAAGGGGACGACAGAGGATGAGATGGTTGGATGGCATCACTGACTCGATGGACGTGAGTCTGGGTGAACTCTGGGGGTTGGTGACGGACAGGGAGGCCTGGCGTGCTGCGATTCATGGGGTTGCAAAGAGTCGGACACGACTGAGCGACTGATCTGATCTAATCTGATATATCTATATCGATATCGATATCTATATCTATATATACACACACATACATATATATACATATATATACATACAATGCAGTCTGTAAGATATATGTAAAATATAATATACAAAAATTATATAGAGTCCCTTGAAATAAAGAATTCCATTGGTTTCAAATGAGCTGGTGTATTTTTTCTTGTTCTCTTCTTATATGAAATTCATCTGAAATTCAATTATTGTTATTATTATTATAACTGCAAGAAATAGAGGAATAGGATCTTACCTCCTGGAGTTCCCATGTCAGTACTTTTATCCACCTTCCCTGGCATCTTGCTCCCTTGAGCTCTCCTCTCTCTTTCATCTCCAACTTTTTATTCTTTTCATATTTTTTTCTAAAATATTTTCTCTTTAACTTTTTTATTTGAAGTATGTTTCATAACTTCCATTATTTACTGTATAATCTTTTTCAGAACACTAAGTACACACTCACATCCTGTGTGTTTAGGTGCTTCTTGACTGGGCTGTCTCTGTGTTTGACTCACATTTTCATATTCCACAGTATTACCACATGCCAGGAGAGGCAACCATTTTTCTATCTGCTTCTCCTTTTGACCCACATTACACTAAAATGAAGCAAAAGGAAGGGTTGCAGACAGACCACTGAATGCTTTAAGATGCTGGCCTTTTAGAATTACATCTCATGTTTTCCAAAGCATCAGAGCCCTGGCCAGTCATTTGGCACCTTCTTCAGGACACAAAGAGCCACAGGCTGGGAAAATCAGATCTGATTTAATGAATCTGATTGAATCTGATTTAATTTAAGGTGGCCACCGCATCCCTAGAACCACTCTGAATAAACCATTTCCTGCTGTCAAAATAACTGCACTAACCAAAGCAATCTACAGATTTGATGCAATCTGTATCAAATAACAAATGGTGTTTCTCATAGAACTAGAACAAAAAATTTTATAGTGTGTATGGAAATACAAAACACCCTGAAGAGCCAAAACAATCTTGAGAAAGAAGAGCAGGAGCTGACAGGATCAGGCTCCGTGACTTCAGATTATACCACAAGCTATAGTAATCAAAACACTGGTACTGCCACAAAAATCAAAATATATTGCATAGTTCAATGGGATAGGATAGGAAGTCCAGTGAGAAACCCACAGACCTGTGGTCAATTAATCTAGCAGAAAGGAAGCAGGGCTATACAATGGAGAAAAGACAGCCTCCTCAAAAAGCAGTGCTGAGAAAACTGGACAGCTATATGTATAAGAATGAAATCAGAACACTCCGTAACACCATCCACAAAAATAAACTCAAAATGGATTCAAGATCAAAATGTAAGGATAGACATTATAAAACTCTTAAATGAGAACATAAGCAGAACACTCTCTGCCACAAATTATAGCAATATCTTTTTTAACCCATCTCTTAAGAGTAATGAAAATAAAAACAAAAATAAGCACATTGGACCTCATTAAACTTACAAGCTTTTGTACAGCACAGGATATCATAAACAAGACAGAAGACAACCCACAGAATAGGGGACAATATTTGCAAGTGATGCAATGGCAGGAGATTAATCTCCAAAATATTCAAGCTTTCCAGGAGTCATGTACACATGTGAGAGTTGGACCATAAAGAAAGCTGAGGGCCAAAGAACTGATGCTTTTGAACTGTGGTGTTGGAGAACACTCTTGAGAGTCCCTTGGACTGCAAGGAGATCCAACCAGTCCATTGTGAAGGAGATCAGCCCTGGGATTTCTTTGGAAGGAATGATGCTAAAGCTGAAACTCCAGTACTTTGGCCACCTCATGCAAAGAGTTGACTCATTGGAAAAGACTCTGATGCTGGGAGGGATTGCGGGCAGGAAGAAAACGGGATGACAGAGGATGAGATGGCTGGATGGCATCACTGACTTGATGGACATGAGTCTGGGTGAACTCCGGGAGTTGGTGATGGACAGGGAGGCCTGGCATGCTGCGATTCATGGGGTCACAAAGAGTCGGACATGACTGAGTGACTAATCTGATCTGATCGATTCAATAGACATGTTTAAGCAAACTCCGGGAGATGGTAAAGGACAGGGAAGCAAGGCATGTTGCAGTTGATGGGGTCACAGAGTTGGACACGACTGAGCAATGAAACAATAACACGCAGAGGTTCACAAAGAAATGTGACTGTAAGGGGTGACTACACCTGGGGGTTGATATCAGTCAGTTCAGTAGCTCAGTCGTGTCTGACTCTTTGTGACCGTATGGACTGCGCCACGCCAGGCTTCCCTGTCCATCACCAACTCCCAGAACTTATTCAAACTCATGTCCATCAAGTCAGTGATGCCATCTAACCATCTCATCTCTGTCATCCCCTTTTCCTCCCGCCTTCAGTCTTTCCCAGCATCAGGGTCTTTCCCAGTTAGTCAGTTCTTCAAATCAGATGGCCAAAGTATTAGAGTTTCAACTTTAGCATCAGTCCTTCCAATGAATATTCAGGACTGATTTCCTTTAGGATTGATTTGTTGGATCTCTTTGCAGTCCAAGGACCTCTCAAGAGTCCTCTCCAACACCACAATTCAAAAGCATCAATACTTCGGTGCTCGGCTTTCTTTTTAGTCCAACTCTCACATACATACATGACCACTGAAAAAACCATAGCTTTGACGAGACAGAACTTTGTTGGCTAAGTAATGTCTCTGCTTTCTAATATGCTGTCCAGGTTGGTCATATATTTTTCTTCCAAGGAGGAAGCATCTTTTAATTTCAAGGCTGCAGTCACCATCTGCAGATATTTTGGAGCCCAGAAAAATAAAGTCTCTTACTGTTTCCATTGTTTCTCCATCTATTTGCACTGAAGTGGTGGGACCAGATGCCATGATCTTAGGTTTCTGAATCTTGAGTTTTAAGCCAACTTTTTCACTCTCCTCTTTCACTTTCATTAAGAGGCTCTTTAGTTTTTCTTCGTTTTCTGACATAAGGGTGGTGTCATATGCATATCTGAGATTATTGATATTTTCCCAGCAATCTTGATTCCAGCTTGTGCTTCATCTAGCTCAGCATTTTGCATGATGTACTCTGCATATAAATTAAATAAGTAGGGTGACAATATACACAGCCTTGATGTACTCCTTTCCTGATTTGGAACCAGTATGTTGTTCCATGTCCTGTTATTGCTTCTTGACCAGCCCAGCATTTTGCATAATGTGCTCTGCATATAAGTTAAATAAGCAGAGTGACAATATAAAGCCTTGACATACCCCTTTCCTGATTTGGAACATGTCCTGTTGTTCCATGTCCAGTTATTGCTTCTTGATCTGCATACAGATTTCTTAGATGCAGGTCAGGTGATTCAGTATTCCCATCTCTTAAAGAATTTTCCAGAGTTTTTTTGTGATCCACACAGTCAAACACTTTGGTGTAGTCAATAAAGCAGAAGTAGATGTTTTCTGGAACTCTCTTGCTTTTTCGATGATCCACTGAATGTTGGCCATTTGATCTCTAGTTCCTCTGCTTTTTCTAAATCCAGCTTGAACATTTGGAAGTTCAAGGTTCACATACTATTGAAACCTGGCTTAGAGAATTTTGAGCATTACTTTGCTAGTGTGTGAGATGAGTTGTGCAGTAGTTCGAACAAGTTTTGGCATTGCCTTTCTTTGGGATTGGAATGAAAATGGACCTTTTCCAGTCCTGTGGCCACTGCTGAGTTTTCCAAATTTGCTGACATGTTTAGTGCAGCATTGTAATAGCATCATCTTTTAGGATTTGAAATAGCTCAACCGGAATTTCAGCACCTCCACTAGCTTTGTTTGTAGTGATGCTTCCTAAGGCTGTGACTTCACATTCCAGGATGTCTGGCTCTAGAGGAGTGGTCACACCTTTGTGGTTATCTGGGTCATGAAGATCTTTTTTATTCAGTTCTTCTGTGTATTCTTGCCACCTCTTCTTAATATCTTCTGCTTCTGTTAGGTCCATACCATTTCTGTCCTTTATTGCACCCATCTTTGCATGAAATGTTCCCTTGGTATCTCTAATTTTCTGGAAGAGATCTCGTCTTTCCTATTTTATTGTTTTCCTCTATTTCTTTGTATTGATCACTAAGGAAGACTTTCTTATCTCTTCTTGCTATTCTTTGGAACTCGGTATTGAGGAGGGTATATATTTCCTTTTTTCCTTTACCTTTAGCTTCTCTTCTTTTCTCAGCTATTTGTAAGCCCTCCTCAGATAACCATTTTTCCTTTTTGCATTTCTTTTTCTTGGGGATGGTCTTGATCACTGTCTCCTCTATAATATCATGAACCTCCATCCATAGTTCTTCAGGCACTCTATTGGATTTAATCACTTAAATCTATTTGTCGCTTCTACTGTATAATCATAAGGGATTTGATTTAGGTCATACCTGAATGGCTGCAAAGAATGTACTCAATCTCATTTCAGTATTGACCATCTGGTGATGTCCATGTGTAGAGTCTTGTCTTATGTAGGTGGAAGAGGGTGTTTGCTATGACCAGTGCATTCCCTTGGCAAAACTCTGTTAGCCTTTGCTTGCTTCGTTTTGGACTCCAAGGCCAAACTTACCTGTTACTCCAGGTATCTCATGGCTTCCTACTTTTTCATTCCAGTCCCCTACAATGAAATGGACATCTTTTTGGGGTGTTAGTTCCAGAAGGTCTTGCAGGTCTTCAAAGAACATTCAACATCAGCTTCTTCAGCATTAATGGAATTACTGGGAGTTGATATACTACTTAATAAATGATAAGGAGTAGGAGAAAAAGGCATCTTCTGAATAACAGGTGACTTGGGCGAGGTACTTATGGGAGAACAAATAACATTTAGGAAGGATAAATGGTACCTTAGGAAGATATATGGAAGTTAGGGGAGTTTTGTGATAATGTCTGTTTGTCTGGTGCTTTCTCAAAAAAAAAAAAAAAGTCTTCCAAGACTTTTTCCAAAAGGCAAAGCAAAAATAGATAGATTGGTAGATAGGTAAAGATAAGGTGAAAAGTCATAGGCAAATCTTATTTATCTAGAGTAACTTTCTCTAATTTTAACACTTCCTCCAAAAGTAAATCAAAAGTCAATTAAAACTGACTCAAATGCATTCCTTTCTATACTTAAATAATACACAGCTTCTTTATTCATTCATCTGTTGATGGACATCTAGGTTACTTCCATGTCCTAGCTACTGTACATAGTGCTGCAGTGAACACTGGGGTACATGTGTCTTTTTGGAATTTGCTGTATGATGCAGGGAACCCAAAGTTGGTGCTTTGTGACAAACTAGAGGGGTGGAATGGGGAGGGAGGTTCAAGAGGGAGGAGCCATATGCATACCTATGGCCAATTCAAGTCAATGTTTGGCAGAAACCATCACAATATTGTAAAGTAATTATCCTCTAATTAAGAATAAAAATTATAAAAAGTTAATCATTTAAAAGGCAAAAACTCATGCAAATCTTTTTTCTCCATGAGGAAAGGCCTATGAAGCTGTGTTTAAAGTTACATATACTAAGTTTTATGCCACTATTAACAATTGTAACACATCAAAACATTGACAGAAGCCATAACAGCAATATCTAAATCTTTAGGTAGTGATAAAAACTGGAAAATACAAAAATGTTATCAATAAACACCACTAAATATTAATGACAAGTCTGCTTGTTTGGGTGCTGTTTAAATAGCTGGTATTAGAGCTCAGTCTGAGTTTGTAAAGGGCGTCCCTGGTGGCTAAAATGGTAAAGAATCCACCTGCCATGCAGGTGACCTCTGTTTGATCCCAGGATCTAGAAGATCCCCTTGAGAAGGGAATGGCTCCCCATTCCAGTATTCTTGCCTGGAGAATTCCATGGACAGAGGAACCTGGTGGGCTACAGTCCATGGGGTCACACAGAGTCAGAAACAATTGAGTGACTAACACTATCATTTACAATATGGGAAATTCAACAGTGCTGATGTTTAAATCTGCTAAAAAGTAACTTAGATGCAGAGAAACATCACTTAAAATGCTATATAAATTTTCATCATACACACATAATACAAAAATATTTTCCTTTAATAAAGATTTTCTCATCATGTTTAATGGGAAACAATGAAATATCATGGAAACGGTCCAGTAGAGAAACTTTTTCTATTTATCTTTCTAAATCATGTATTTTTTCTTCCAAGTCTGTATATCTTGTTCATCTGTTTACAAAAGTAGGTCATCACACACATTTGACCCATCTGTAGATCCTCAAGAAGACACTCTAAAGGCATCAGATGCAAACTGAGCATCAACTGAAAGAAAAGGAAAGAATTATATTTTTTACCTAAAATACTTGGGTTAACTAAGATTAGTAAAACAAACAAACAAACAAACCCTGGGACCTTTCCTAGTATTATGAAAAATGAAATATATCTATAGATGATACAACATAAAATACTAATCAAGATTACAATTTTATAATTTGCTTATGGTCGCATGTGGGGCTGAGTATCAAAGCTCCTGGTTTTCTCATTCTTCATTCATGTACTCATGCAATTGAGTGAAATGATGAATACTCATGTATTCATGCAAAGTTCTGTGACAAGCACTGGAATTACAAGATGAAGGTGACCCAGTCCACCCTGAAAAACGTTATGTCCTAAACTAGAAAAACAAACAGGCAATTTCCATACAGATTCACAATTACTAAGATATAAAAGACGGCACAAGTAACACTCAGGAGGGGAAGCCAACTTTGTGTCAATACTGCAAGCTTTTTGGTGGAGGTGATATGTATGTAGCTACCTGAAGGACAGGAAAAAGTACAAGAGATAGAGGGGAGAAGCACATACAAAGACTGGAGGTGAGCAAGCGAATCTGTGGGATCCTACATAGTCTGTCTGGTTAGATGCAGAGCTAAGTAGCAGAGTAAGGTGGTAAAGAGATAAGGCCAACTACTTTGGCAGGACCCAAACTGATGTGGGTGTTTGGAGCATTTCCTGAGGCTAAAAGATAAACTGGTGATGCATCTAGTGACAGAGAAATTTTAAAGTCACCCACCAAGTGACAGTTACACAAACGTGACTGCTTGAGTCCCTTAACCACTACCAGACACTTGAGAAGTTGATGAGCGGCATGTTTTCTGAGAATCGTGTCAGGATGTAGGAAGATAGCTCCACAGGGATGGAGGAAGTAGAAGAAGGATACAGCTAGAAATAAAAAGAAATACACAGACCTTCAGAGACTGTTTTTCAAGCTATGGTACATGATGAATAAATGAAGAAGGATATTTGTCACTATGACTGCTCATGTTTTCACATTTTTCATTAGCTATGTATATAAAACAATATTTAACATAGCATCTGTTATCCAAACAATGGAAAGAGATGCCATTTGTTGTTTACAGTGTATTTCAGGAATCAATGTCTAAATTTAATTCATACATTTTGGCAACATACCTTCTCTTAATGCTCTAGCTATACTCCTGTCCAACTTCCGCTGCATCTGAAATGAGTCGAATATTTATCTTTAAGATAAACAAGTTATATGTTTATAACTTATTAAATGTGACTTTTAAATAATACTTTTAGAGACTAGACCTAACCTGAAGATTACCTCAGTAGAAAAAAAAAATCACATTAAAAAAAGAAAATGAATTCCTACTTATTCTGCTTATAGATAACAGAGAACATACATATGGAATGCTATTTAGATTAACTTGATAAAAAGTACAATAAATATCAGTCTATCAAGTACACATAATTTCAGAGAATTAGGGAATGACCCATCAAATGATCCATAAGATTACTATCGTCTCCCCTAAAAGCTCCTGGCCTATATATGTACTTCTGAGACTTTATTTTGATTTCTAGGTGAGGATCCTGTTCAAATGGCAGAAGTAGTTTGAGTCGAATATTAATAAGGAGAACACATCTGTGATTTTCTTTAAACTTTTTCCATTTAGCGAAAACACAGAAAGGTGAGAAAATTATATACAAGAAAATGTATATAATGTATATACATATATATATATATTGTATAATATACATATAAATACATATAATACATATAAATCATGCCAGCATGATTTAATTCTGAAGATGTTTAGTGAGAAGAATTCTCTCATAAGTGTTAGTTTCCAAACTACGTCCCATGGAAGGGGAAGATCCCACAGAGGTCACTGCAAGATTGAGGAACAGAGAAGTCACAGCTGCAGGGGCTCTGGCCACTCTGGCTAAATGGTTCTACACTTGTCTCCATTTTATATAACATGGTTCCATGCAAAAGATTTTTTTTAGAAGGTTGTTTTCTTTGAAAAAAAAAAAAAACTTTTGTAAGGTATGAGACTCACTGATTTACTCAAAGTTCCTAATTCTACAAAAGAAGTAACAAAGCCAATGGCATTCTTACTTAGTCCTGTGCCAGCTACTTCCACAGGTTAAGAAAAAAACACATAGATTTTTAACTATAACATGGACAAAATGAATATATAAATCCTTCTTATATAATTAAAAATGCTTGTGGCATGACATGACTTTCTAACTAAATTATGTGCTTTAAATGCATAAATAAGAATAAATCAATAGCAAACTCCTATTTGTAGCAGTTGATATAGTTAATTTAGAAAGTATAAATATTTTTTAAAAACAACACAGAGAACTTGAAGGAGAAAATCTTTATTTGAATCAAGCAGGCCAAAACTGAAGAGAGTCGTCCTTAAAAGGATGTTCATTTCCTCCAGATAAAACCTGATTAACTAAAATCAGTCAACATTGAATTATCCACATTTTGGGTTATGTAGAGCAAAATTTAAAACATGCAACAGATCTCTCTTTACTGTCTAGCATACTTCTATCCAAGCTCTCATCATTAGTTTGTTTATACAAAAAGCATGAGTGTAAGCTCAATTATAATCTAAATCTGGTCAGAAATTACAGTTGAACTTCATTTCCTCAGCCTAAAGTTTCAAGGCGAGGACTTATAGTCCTACCCTCCATATGAGAGGAGAGGAGATTTATCTAACGGGTGAGTTTGGGACAAGGAACTAAGAAGTGCTTGCTTGGTTCCAAATCTCTTCCTTGAAAAGATGTGCCCACAGCACCGTGAACTTGGGTCTACAGTAGGCAGCATGTGTCTGGGATGAGGGTCAAGCATTTGCTTCCTCCACTTAGGCCTGCATGGGGAAGTGTCTGACTTGGGATGAAGTTTTCAGAGGCCCGCTGTCACTGCACACCTAAAGCACATCCTCCAGTTTCACAGCTCTCAAGTACTAAGACCCAACATAGCCTCAGTGCTGTTGAAGAAACTTTAGGTTGCTCTTCTATGACGGCAAGATGTCAAATGAGAAAACAGGTTGAGACTGCATTTAACAAGGGCTACTTGTCTCTGCATCACCAACATCACAGAAACACTATCAAAATGATAAACCCGTGTGTACAGATTGAAATGGATATTTTAACCACAATGATTACACAATGAAAACTGGTTGCGACTCATTTCATACATGATTCGCAACCAGTTTTCATTCGATGCACGGTACTGGATGCTTGGGGCTGGTGCACTGGGACGACCCAGAGGGAGGGTAGGGGAGGGAGGAGGGTTCAAGATGGGGAACGCGGGTATACCTGTGGCGGATTCATTTCGATATTTGGCAAAACTAATACAATATTGTAAAATTTAAAAATGAAATAAAATTAAAAAAAAAGAAAACTGGTTGCAATTTCAAGACTCCCATACCATTCATCCAGATGATGTCAAGATAGAGATAAAGTGAGCTTCATTTATAATTTTTAAATGTTTTCATTAACTACAAATTTAGAAACATTCTACAACTGCTCAGCAAGATAGTTTTTAGAAATTTAAATCAAAATTCTATAAGTAAAATAGCAATTAAAGACATACTCTTGTACAAGAAAATAACAAAAAATGTTAACCTAAAACTAGAAATTAATCTTCTGATTTAGTATTACAAGTTTGTTTAATTCATAAAAAGGATTTATCTAGGATTCTTTCAAATAAAAACACATCCATATGTGGTTAGTGTTTAGATGCCAGTGATTCACTTATGCTTGCTGCTGCTAAGTCACTTTAGTCATGTCCGACTTTGTGCGACCCCATAGGCTGCAGCCCACCAGGGTCCCCCATCCCTGGGATTCTCCAGCCAAGAACACTTGAGTGGGTTGCAATTTCCTTCTCCAATGCATGAAAATGAAAAGTGAAAGTGAAGTCGCTCAGTCATGTCCGACTCTTCATGACCCCATGGACTGCAGCCTACCAGGTTCCTCTGTCCATGGGATTTTCCTGGCAAAAGTATTGGAGTGGGTTGCCATTGTCACTTATGCTTAGGAGTAGATAAATTGTGGTGGGTGCAGCAAAACTTGGAAATGATTATGAACCACTGCTAAAGTGAAATCAATTAGAAAGTAAGTCAAACATCTTAAAGTATACTTTCAGTTACTGGCAATAAGATTTCATTTCTAAAGTAGAATTTCAATGCAGCTTTTCAAGAAATTTAAAAAGTATCTCTTAAAAACAGAAATCAAGGACAAAAAAAAAGTCATTACATGTCTCCTTGATTAGCACAGTTAATGACAGTTTTACTTAGTGTGCATAAGTCAAATAAACAACTCAGAAGTTCACCAAATTAAAAACAAGGATCATTCATATCAGAAATCTGAAACCCAATGAACAAAGGATAATAGAACTAACCTTGGTCAAGTAAGTCTCCATGCTGTTATTCAAAGGGCATGGAAGTGAGGTAGAAAAGCCTATGTTTGCTCTTGGAGTAAGATTTCCATTGAGCACTAAAGGATTACTTAAATTGACAACACAAGGGGGCTCCAGGACTGGCCTTGTGCTAAGAGGGCTGAGTAAAGATCTGTTGTGCTCTTTCTTCACCTCAAGTTTGTTGGTGATCACTGCCAGCTTCTCATGAGTCCTGGGGAAGATGGAAAACACCAACTTTACTCATGTTTCCCTAAATTATCTGCATTTTTAAAGTTGCCACATAGTAAATGGAATTCCCAATAAACTGTTTGAACACTGAAAAAACAGAGCAGACCTCCTGTAAACAATGATAGTTGTAACCTTCTTCTAAAGAAGTACACATGTGTCTAGGGCTCCTCAAGTAACAAATCACAGTTGGAAGAGGAAAAAAAGGGCATCAGAGAGAAAGGGAGGTGGCCTCACGCTGACACCTGCTGCCCTCTGGGACACACCTGCCTCTAGGAAACAGTTCAGGAATGAAAAAACACCCAAAAAGAAACACCCACAAAGCCACTTTCAAGCGTTTGCTTTCACCATTCTTGAATACACGTTTCACTCATGACCTCGGAGAAATTAAGCTTTTGGCTCTGAGGTATCACTTAGAGCCACAATCTCAAGGGAGGATGAGAAAGTCAAAGGGTGAGGCTGAAAAGAGCTAAAACAGCCCCAGGATCAATTACAAGTATCCCCTGCTTTTCCAAAGTTCATTTTATGTTACTTCACTTCTACAAAGGGCCTAGGTCAGTATCTGTTTTTGATGATAGAGAAGAAAAAAAAATAAATCTGAAGACAATTTCTGGTCTCATTTAAAAAGCCAAAACTCTAAACACTGTTCAGTGTACGGTTTTACAGTGAGAGGCATCACACTCCCCCAAAAGGGAGACTGGCCCCACCGAGTGGCTTCCCTGGAAACCACATCCCACATCTCAGCATCAAGTCGCCACAGCCCTAAGCCCTGTCTGGGAGCACCTGTGCTTCACTTGTGCATATTCATTTTATGTATCGACTAGCAGAATGTGTCCTTGGGTACCTGCTTCTTTGCTTTATGCTGCTTTGGCTTATGAAAGGCTTCCTAGGAGTGCTCTGCTTTCAGATAGTTGGGGAAACTTGGACTAGGCACTGCATGTGGGATCTGCTCTTTCCAGTCTCCAGACCCCTCAGTCAGGTCACTATATTACTTTTAGCCACTTTGTGATTTACCCTGCCTTTAACCCATGTGTTAATTTCCCCCTATTTCATAAGTATGCCTTTACATAGTGTGGAAAAACTTGATACAGTACTAATAGTTTGTCTTAAGGCGTCCCCTTAGCAGTGACCGTGTAGTTAGCTTTCACTTCCTACTAATCTCATGTACCCCACTCTATAAAAATTAGGCTTTAGAGACAAATTGACGAACTAAATTTAGTTTCTGTGATTCTGTGTTTTGACTTACTGTTCTAGTTTATCTTCCAATGACTTCCTAACTTCACATTCTAATAAGTAGAGTTGCTTATATTTTTCCAACTCTGCTTTATTAGAATCTTCTTTCAAACTTTTCATTTTGGAGAGTTCAGATTCCAAGTCTTTAATTCTGAGTTCCATCTGTTGAAATTCAGCTTGTGTCTAAGGCAAATTGAAAAAGATAACATTTTTAAAATAATCATTAACCTAGAAAATTATACTTGTTCCCTTTAGTTTTGAGTCAGTGATTCAGAGAGCAATTTCAAAGGTGAAAAAAAAAAAAAGAGTAAAAGTTTAAAACAATTGTCATTAATGTGAAGTGAATTAAATTTGAATTATAAAATTAAAGTGGAATCACTGTTATAGTAGTACTTATATAATCTGATAATTCAAAGAATAAGAGGATCAACTTAAAATTTTAAAAATTGAGCAAGACAACTTAAGAATAATTCAAGAGGATGGTACAAGTTTTAAACCACAATATTTTCTTTTCTTACCAATGATCTTGTTTTTTACTTGGTCTTATAAGTAAAAGGATTCTCTAGTGAGAATCATTCTGAAAGATCAATTTAGTGATGGAAACTGAAATATTTAAAGGAAAAACAAGTGCCTCCCTTCCTTCCAGAAATCTACAAAACTAACTGCTTTAAGGGAGGTAGAGGAAACATGTTAAGCTGTATAGATCCAAAATGTAATGTACAGTGAAAGTGAATACAAGCATATGACAGATCAACAAATTAACCTGCAAAAATAGGTTGACTTCTTTTCATTTCTCTACGAGATCCTGTCTCAGTCTTTCTTCAGTCTCCTGTTGATATTGCTCTACTTGACTGTGTTCTATCATATTCATTTCTATATGACTTCTGAGGTTCACTACTTCTTGCTCCAACTTCTTTTTCTTCTTCCCTAGTTTTTAAAATTTCTTTTGCATTAGTTTCATAGATAATAACTCATGTTGAAAAACTTGATTTTTTGCATCCAGGTGCAGACATTTTGAAGATGTAGTTTCCAGCTCTGCTGGAAAATCAGCAGTCTTCAAGAATATAAAGATAGTGTTTGCTAGTGAAGAAAGTGGACTGAGCACAGCCTAACTCAAACCCAGGATCAAATAAATACAATGGTATCTGTATTGTAGAATGTAGGACCAGAGATTACTCGGAGAATCAAGAAAGAAATTCAAACCAAGAGTCACAAAATATGTTCTTCACTGTCATCTTTGTCAAACAACAATTGCACTTGATTTTACACTGTTTTATTGTTCTATAATAATGTTTTTCTATCTTTCTTCATAAAATGACTACAAGTCACCTCTTAGTAGAATGTCTCTTACTCCTCCTCCCATCTTAATGTCCCAGGATTTTAAAGAAGTTTGAGGGATACTGTATTGAGTTATCTAGGGCTAAGTCCCTCCCAAAAGAAGACTGTGAGAATAAGACTCTAATTAATAAATCTTGTAAATATGGATTCTAATCCCATAAGCCTTTTTCTGAAGTACAAAGACTTTGCTAATTTGAACTGCATTCCCAAGAAAATTATTTGCAAAGTTAAAGAAATCCCATTTCCTAACAGTTTACAGAGATGATCCACTCACTTTTCTGAACAGCAACAACAAAAAATGCCTCATTCTTGTAATCCTTTGTTACTGTCCATTTATGCAAGACAAGTGCTGTGCATATCAATGAATATTCCGTTACACCAATGTATACTTAGCCAAGATTCCCCCTCATGGAAGAAATGTCAACAGTGTAAAATTAGGGGTTACACTGTTCCTCAAAGACTAGGTAACAAGTGCTGATGTGAAAAGGCTCAAAGAGCTGGACAGTCATGAAAGCTCCATGATGGAGGAGAGACTGGGCGCTGGGTCTGAAATAATGAAGGACTACCCAATAGGAAAAGAAACTAAAGACAGAAAGGACAGTCTGAGCAAGGGCCAAGAAAAGGTGAAATCAGCCAGCTAACTGAGGATAAGATCCAACCACAGGGAAATAAAAACATGTACACACAGAATCATGGAAATCAATGTTCACAACACCATTATTAATAAGCAGAAACAACCCAAAGCTCCATCAAGTGATGATGGATACATGGCTTAGCTTACCATTGACAACCAACAGAAATGGAAGAACTGATACTTGTTATCACATGGATGAACTGTGAAAACACGACATCAAATGAGCAAAGCTAATCCCAAAGGAGCATACTGCATGATTCCATTTATATAAAACACGGAGGACAGGCATGTCTACAGAGACAGATATTAGACTGGGGGTTGCCTGGGGCTGAGAGAGATGGGAGGCCATAGGTGGTGGCTAAGGGGTGCAGGGTTTCTTTTAGCGGGTGATGCGAATGGTCTAAAATTGACTGTAGTCACCGGTTACACCTCTCTAGACTAAGAGCTACTGAACTACATACACACGTTGCGTGGATGAATTCTATGATATGTCACTTATACCTCAATAGCTTTTTAAAAAATCCAATGGCAGGATCCAGATAATCTTCTTAATTCCCTAGTTTGGATGTACGTATTCTACACCATCTGAGTAACTCCATGCTTTTACAATATCCTTAAAATGAAAAGGAAAGAAGGCAATGCCTAAACTTCAACTGGTTTGTATAATACCCTTTCTGCACAAGTTATTCTGAAATCCATGAAATAAATATATACAGAACTCTACAGCCATTCACAAAAGGAAAGATGAGAAATGATAATTTTCTGAATGTTCCATTAAACTAATATCCTCTGATTTTAATCTGGCTTGCCTCATCATGGTAATACAGCTATCACTTTAAAAAGTATTGTTTCAAAGAAAAAAAAAAAAAGCTGTCAACTTATGTGAATAATGAGGCACAATTCTCAACTTTCCTAAGGGTAAATAATATAATGCAAATGGTAGGATGAAAGTCGGAGTTTAAGGAACGAGTGCATTATAAAGATAAGAAAATTGTAGTAAGTTACTTGTAACAAAAATACAGAAGAAAGCTGACCAGGAATATGAGTGTCCTAAAATACTTTATCCTACATATTAACTGTTAACACGTTCAATTTCGTACATACCTGACTTGTGAGTTGACGTAGTTGTAGTAGTTTACAATTGTTCTTCAAATCCTGTGCCTCAGCTTCTGATCTGATCAGTCGCTCAGTCATATCCGACCCTTTGCAACCCCATGTATCGTAGCACGCCAGGCCTCCCTGCCCATCACCAACTCCCGGAGTTCACCCAGACTCACGTCCATTGAGTCAGTGATGCCATCCAGCCATCTCATCCTCTGTCATCCCCTTCTCCTCCTGCCCCCAATCCCTCCCAGCATCAGAGTCTTTTCCAATGAGTCAACTCTTTGCATGAGGTGGCCAAAGTACTGGAGCTTCAGGTTTAGCATCATTCCTTCCAAAGAAATCCCAGGGCTGATCTCCTTCAGAATGGACTGGTTGGATCTCCTTGCAGTCCAAGGGACTCTCAAGAGTCTTCTCCAACACCACAGTTCAAAAGCATCAATTCTTCAGCGCTCAGCCTTCTTCACAGTCCAACTCTCACATCCATACATGACTACCGGAAAAACCATAGCCTTGATTAGACGAATCTTTGTTGGCAAAGTAATGTCTCTGCTTTTGAATATGCTATCTAGGTTGGTCATAACTTTCCTTCCAAGGAGTAAGCATCTTTTAATTTCATGGCTGCAGTCACCATCTGCAGTGATTTTGGAGCCCAGAAAAATAAAGTCTGACACTGTTTCCACTGTTTCCCCATCTATTTCCCATGAAGTGGTGGGACTGGATGCCATGACCTTCGTTTTCTGAATGTTGAGCTTTAAGCCAACTTTTTCATTCTCCAATTTCACTTTCCTCAAGAGGCTTTTGAGTTCCTCTTCACTTTCTGCCATAAGGGTGGTGTCATCTGCATATCTGAGGTTATTGATATGTCTCCTGGAAATCTTGATTCCAGTTTGTGTTTCTTCCAGTCCAGCATTTCTCATGATGTACTCTGCATATAAGTTAAATAAGCAGGTTGACAATATACAGCCTTGACGAACTCCTTTTCCTATTTGGAACCAGTCTGTTGTTCCATGTCCAGTTCTAACTGTTGCTTCCTGACCTGCATAGAAATTTCTCAAGAGGCAGATCAGGTTGTCTGGTATTCCCATCTCTTGAAGAATTTTCCACAGTTGACTGTGATCCACACAGTCAAAGGCTTTGGCATAGTCAATAAAGCAGAAATAGATGTTTTTCTGGAACTCTCTTGCTTTTTCTATGACCCAGCGGATGTTGGCAATTTGATCTCTGGTTCCTCTGCCTTTTCTAAAACCAGCTTGAACATCAGGAAGTTCACGGTTCACATATTGCTGAAGCCTGGCTTGGAGAATTTTGAGCATTACTTTACTAGCGTGTGAGATGAGTGCAATTGTGTGGTAGTTTGAGCATTCTTTGGCATTGCCTTTCTTTGGGATTGGAATGAAAACTGACCTTTTCCAGTCCTGTGGCCACTACTGAGTTTTCCAAATTTGCTGGCATATTGAGTGCAGCACTTTCACAGCATCATCTTTCAGGATTTGGAAGAGCTCAACTGGAATTCCATCACCTCCACTAGCTTTGTTCGTAGTGATGCTTTCTAGGGCCACTTGACTTCACATTCCAGGATGTCTGGCTCTAGGTGAGTGATCACACCATCGTGATTATCTGGGTCGTGAAGATCTTTTTTTGTACAGTTCTTCTGTGTATTCTTGCCATCTCTTCTTAATATCTTCTGCTTCTGTTAGGTCCATACCATTTCTGTCCTTTATCAAGCTCATCTTTGCATGAAATGTTGCTTTGGTCAGGATCATGTAATTCTTATTTCTGGCCTTTTTACTTTGGGAACTTTGAATTTATTTTCTTTTGTTTTTAATAATTAACCTAAAATTTCCTATAACACTAAAGAACTGCTACTGCTACTGCTAAGTCACTTCAGTCCTGTCCAACTCTGTGCGATCCCATAGACGGTAGCCCACCAGGCTCCCCTGTCCCTGGGATTCTCCAGGCAAGAACACTGGAGTGGGTTGCCATTTCCTTCTCCAATGCATGAAAGTGAAAAGTGGAAGTGAAGTCGCTCAGTCGTGTCCAACTCTTAGCGACCCCATGGACTGCAGCCCACCAGGCTCCTCCATCCATGGGATTTTCCAGGCAAGAATACTGGAGTGGGGTGCCATTGCCTTCTAAATGACACTAAATAAATGGTATTTTTTAAAAAGGGGATATTATAAATAATATTGATAAAATCGTGCTAGAAATTTGAAATTTTCACCAAAGATTACTCTACCTGATTCAGATTATTTCTCTCAGTCTTCACTTTCACTTCTACTGCTTGCAAAGTGAGTTCTAGGTGCTCTTTCACTTCAACTTCTTTACTATATTGGTCTTCTTTTCTTCTTAAATCCTCCCTCATTTTTTCATATAACATCTTGTCATTCCTTCTATTCTCTTCTTATTGCTTTAAGGTGAATCTGCAAAATTTAAAACTCTTCTTAGAAAATCATGAGATTATTCACTGCTGCAATAACTTTCGGTCCCTCTTCACAATGTTTAAAATAGTAAACTTGTAAGGAGTACAATATAATGGTCACTGTTTTCAGACAGAGGGTTAAGAATAAAACTGCATAAATTTTGTTTTCATTTTCTCTTGAGAAAAATGATTACTTCATAAATTTGCAGGTGGGAATGTAAAGTAATATAAACTTTCCTAAGAATAGTTTAGAAATATAGGTCACAGACCATTTTTAAGTTCTCATAATTTGACCAAATTATATGATATTAAAGAAAACGTATTTAAAATAATTAGAAAGGTAGAAATGAATTTATAGAAAAGGTGTTCCTTGCAGTATTAAATAGAATACAGAAACGTGAAAAACAACTGAAAGTCAATTTGGTAAATATTTAATGGGGTTTCCATTATGGTGGACTTCTGTATGCTCATGAAAATGATGGTTTGGAAAAATATACATTAAGTTATTAGAAGCATTCACTGTTAATAACCTGCTGTATTATTTCCAAGAATTTAACATTCCACAGTACTAGTAACACTTTCTCCTCTGTAAAATTCTAGAGGGTAAGTTAGTCCTTATAACACGTCTACGTCTCTGCAGTATTAATGGAAACAATAGTTCACATATTTCTTTAAAAGCGAGGTGTACAGTACCTCAAGCTGCTGAGCTCTCGTTCCCACTCCACTTTCTGATGCTCTAACTGTGATTTCACTTCTTTGGTTTCTGACAGCTCTTTTTGTAGCCCACGAACCTTACTTTTCATTCTGTAAAATTCTCCTCTAAGTAGTTCACAGTGGCTTCTTTGAAAATCTACTAATTTTAATGCAAAAGAATTGTATCCTGAATATTCAACAAGCCAACAGAATCTGCATGATGAAGAAAACAAAGATAGAAACAAACAAACAAAACTTTATGTGAGTAATTTTTGAGTATAAAGGACTGTGCCTTTCACGTTCACTCATCCACACACTGAACAAGTATTAAGGGTCTATAATGTGGAAGACATTATTCTAAAACTCTGCAAATAAGACAGATTCCCCTGGGTCTTGTTTAGCTTGAAGTTTAGTAGAAGACAAAGATGAATAAAATAATTATGAACTCAGATAGATACTCTAAGAAAAGAGAGTTCTATGATCACATAACAGAACTTGACATAGACTGGGTCCAGGAAAGATTTCCCTAGGTAAGAGATGTCACACTAAGAAATGAAGGATGAGCAGGAAGTAGTAAGTAGAGTAGGAAGAACAACCCTGTGGACAGTCTCCAGCTGCCATTATGTTTATTTATTTATTTATTTTTAAATAAATTTTATTTTATTTTTTAGCTTTACAATATTGTATTGGTTTTGCCATATATCAAAATGAATCTGCCACAGGTATACATGTGTTCCCCATCCTGAACCCTCCTCCCTCCTCCCTCGCCATACCAACCCTCTGGGTCGTCCCAGTGCACCACCCCCAAGTATCCAGTATCGTGCATCAAACCTGGATTGGTGACTCATTTCATATATAATATTATACATGTTTCAATGCCATCCTCCCAAATCATCCCACACTCTCCCTCTCCACAGAGTTCAAAAGTCTGTTCTATACATCAGTGTCTCTTTTGCTGTCTCATATACAGGGTTATTGTTACCATCTTTCTAAATTCCATATATATGCATTGGTATACTGTATTGGTGTTTTTCTTTCTGGCTTACTTCATTCTGTATAATAGGCTCCAGTTTCATCCACCTCATTAGAACTGATTCAAATGGAGAGGGTGTGGAGAAAAGGGAATCCTCCTACACTGTTGGTGGGAATGCAAACTAGTACAGCCACTATGGAGAACAGTGTGGAGATTCCTTAAAAAACTGGAAATAGAATTGCCTTATGATCCAGCAATCCCAGTGCTGGGCATACACACTGAGGAAACCAGGATTGAAACAGACACATGTACCCCAATGTTCATCACAGCACTGTTTATAATAGCCAGGAATGGAAGCAACCTAGATGTCCATCAGCAGATGAATGGATAAGAAAGCTATGGTACATATACACAATGCAGTATTACTCAGCCATTAAAAAGAATACATTTGCCATTATGTTTTTAACCAAGACAGAGTGAACAGCTACTGATTTACGTTCCTGAGTGGAATGAGCAAAAACAATGCTGACAAAATACATTAAACAATGATTTTCATGACAAAGGACTTCAGGGAATGAAAGACAATGATCCCGGAAACACATGAGGTTAGCCTAAGGAATGCCCCAGCTCACTGCCTTGAGAGAATTTCCAGGCCCCAACACGAGGAGAAGGAATGGAAGCTGAGTTAGCCAGACTCCCTGACAGGAGGTGATGAAGCTGACAGTCTGGTGAACCAAAGTGTGCAGAGATCACAGATCAGAACCATGGAGAGGAGAGAGTGGAACAGAGAGGAAAAGGACCCTGTAGATCTGAGGAGGAGCCCCTTGGGTATTCAGCAGAGGAAGGAACAGAGCCCATCTGGGAGAAACCACCTGAGACCAGGGAGAAACCATCTGAAAAGACTATAGGGACCTGCGACTGGTGGTCACTCAGTCCCAGGAATTCTATCTATTCTCATGAGCCAGGCTGGAAAATTCCCAGGTACCAGTAGAATGAACAGGGTAGTCAGCAAGGTCTTGCCTCCAAGGCTGGAAATCATCAGCCCTAGCCCCAGAACCCCTCTGGATGCACCTAGCGAATCATGAGAAGCAAGAGCCACAGAAGGATCTCTGGAAACTCACAATATTGGGAAACTAAATCACATGGATCTAAATAATGCTTGCATCAAAAAGGTAATGAAAAGAGAAAGTACAAAGTATTTTGAACTGAAGGAAAATGAAACGTTAAGACCAGCAGACATTTTAGGGAACTGTCAAGCTGATTCTAGAATTCATGTAGAAAGAAAGGTAAAAAGTAAAACCAGATGGAACCACACAATTGTGACCTTTAACCATGCAGCAAAGAGAGGCAACAGTTGAGCTTGAAGCAAGGGGGTAGCATGATGAGACCTGAATGTTTAAAAATAGGCAATAATTACAGTTGCTGTGCAAACCGAGGTTCTGCCAGGTGGAGTGGCAGGGAAAGAAGTCCTGAGATTATTTTTGTTACTCTAGGAGGAAAATGATGCTGACCTGACTGTGAGTGAAGGCATAGGAAAGAAGAAGAGTCAACAGAAAGTACAGTGAGTGAGAGTATCATAGGCCTGTGGCTCAGAGTACACACTCACTTTCATGTCCTTTTAATGCAAAACAAACTTCTGAGATGTACAGCACTGTAACATATCCCTGGCTCTAGAGAAGTACTGACAAGGTGTGCATATATCAATACTCTATACACAGACAGGCTTTCCATTAACATTTACACTGCGGTCCTACCTTTACACCCCACGTTGAGAGGTTCTAATTGCAACATGGAGTTCGTAGAGTAAAACACATCACCATCCTCAGAAACAGTCTCGGACAACTGAGTTAAGTCGTCCAGTTCGTTCACGTAATTAATTTGTTCTTTAACCTACATGTAAACAATACTGTTTTACAGTGTCCTTAAAATATGTAAAAATACACCAAGTGTACAGAGGTAATAAATCTCCGTATCAAAACAAAAACAGACATTTCTTAAAAGAAGAGATTTTTATCAAAAGGATAACTTTATCAACAGTGTTCTAAATGATGTGTTCAAAGTAGACTTCTCTACAACAAAGGAAGATTTTATATTTTGCCACTATTCCTTTGACAAAGTATTTTCGACAAGGATAATATTTTTGAAAGTTCTTTTTTTTTTTTTTTTTTTTTTTACTGTACCTTCTTATTTTCATACTGTGTTTTCCTTGCAGGCCTAAAAGAACAAATAATTCTTTTCAGGCCAATATTAAATATTCAAAAATACAAACAATACCTAAACTTTTTTTTAATACAAACTCTTTGCATTGGCAAGTAATTGTCTATAAAGGATGCAGAAATAAATAAGAGCAGCATTAAAGGACACAGAAAATATATCAGTAATATTAATAAAGTATTAAAGTTAGATCCAAAGAAAAGGAAAAACATAAAGTTACTTGCATTGTGTGATAGGAAACAGTATACCAGTGTTTTTGCACCTGTCCTTTTCAATAAGAGCTAACTTTTATGGCAATACGATCTATCTGGGAGGTATTCCTTCAGTCCTTCTAAGAAAGAAATCCATTTGAATAACCAAGATATTAGCTTTTTGAGGATGTCCTATGCATCGGCCATGCATTATTAGAAGCACCTGATATGTCCTAAAGGCATTTTCATTCCCACAGTCATTCTGGGAGATAGGTATAGGAAGAAATGGAGCACACAAAGGCTGAGGAACTTGCCCAAGCCCACTCAGCATGTCAACAACAGACCCAGAATTCAAACCCACGAAGTCTGGCTTCAACACTGCTCTTCCAAAATATGCTGAGAAAGTAATATTGAAAAGTCTTTATAAGTAATATGATAGCAAATGAATCTATAGTATTATTTCAGGTCTAGCTATAGCTATAAATAATGATTTCTGAATCTTAAAACATATTTCTCAAAAATTAAAAAGACTTCAGAGGTAGGCAAGCCTGCAAATCTACTGTCAATAAAGTTTTGTTTTCTGTAAAGAAATTCATTAATAGGCACTCATTCACCCATTCTGCTGTTTCTTCATGCATCTGACATACATGTATTGAGCACATAATATGTGCTAATGACACCCTTAGTAAAGGAAGCACGGGTTTTGTCACTTAGATCTTTATCATGAAAAAGGAATAATTTCTGAAAGACTGCTAATAATGTTTTTCTATTGAATATAAATAAAATCTTCCCCCTTTCCCTGGAATCTATAAACAACTATGAAGTTAATATGATGTGATGTTTCAGAGCACCTTACAAAATCATAGCTACTCATCATGTTACTATCAACTAGAATCATCAAGGAATGACGATATCTTATTCAGTATAGCCTAAGTGTTTGTAAATTCACAATTATGTAATTTTTGAAAATCTATATATGATAGAATTAACTTAAGCAATCATCTGCATATTCCATTATGTAGAAATATTACACTTCAGAACCAATGAACAAGCCCTTACCATAAAACTATACATGAACAGAAGTAGTATGTACAATTAGTTCACTGTAATAGTTTAAAGATAATGTCATACAATCAATAAGCTTCCTAGTATTGGAAATGCAAACAAGACTAAACTAAATAAACACGCCGTCTGCTGGCTCATTTCCAATAGCATGCTGCTGCTACTGGTAAGTCACTTCAGTCGTGTCCGACTCTGTGCGACCCTATAGACGGCAGCCCACCAGGCTCCCCTGTCCCTGGGATTCTCCAGGCAAGAACACTGGAGTGGGATGCCATTTTCTTCTCCAATGCATGAAAGTGAAAAGTGAAAGTGAAGTCGCTCGGTCGTGTCTGACTCTTAGCGACCCCATGGACTTCAGCCTACCAGGCTCCTCCGCCCATGGGATTTTCCAGGCAACAGTACTGGAGTGGGTTGCCATTGCCATCTCCCTCCAATAGCATACATACTCTAAAAGCTCCCTTGTTAACATAAAACAAGTAACACCTGTGAACTCCACATTCCTCTTCAGTTACCATCCAGTTCTTCATTGCCTGTCCCAATAACATTCCCTACTGAATGTTTACATGCATTCATTACAGTCCAGCTTCCAAGGGCATTATTTACTGAAATGACTTCTGGCCAAAGGCACTGGTCCTCACCTTAACCTTTCAGCAGTGTTCGTCCACTAGAGTTGAGCAATCTCTTGTCTTGACCTGAGCACTGTATAATGCTGCTCTATTTCCAGAAGAAATATTCAGTGCTAATATTTCTTCCCCTACAGACAAGGAATCTGTAGAATATACCTGTCATCACCCTGATCCACTTCCCTTAAAATGCTGTCATCATTTACGTGCAGCAGACCACCAGTCAGTGAATCAGTCTTCTCAAATATTGGTGCAATCACACGTTCATCCGGCATCCATTTGTCAACATTCCTTTTCTGTACTTCCTTCCTGTGCACTCCAGGATCGCTACTTTAAAAAGTCCACAGAAAAGCCAATGTTATCCAATAATTCAACTGATAAAGAATAAAAAACAACCAATTCTTATAAAATTCCAACTCTTATCCATCTTAAGTCATTGATTAATTCACAAAACAGTTATAGAGTACCAACCATATGCAAGAAAACGAATTCTTCCTTCAAAAACAGATATGATTATGATACAGTATGATATATAAAACTTGACATATGAAAGTGGTAAGTGAAATAAGGAAGGACTTGCAGAAGAAGTGAAGAGAGGTCATGAGAAACACAAAAGGGAGAAAATCATTCTACTTGGAGATTCGAATGTGAGCACAAACATCGGGCACAGGGCATCTGGGTTGTTTCCAAGGAATCTGGAAGGAAGAGCACAAAATACATGGAAGAAAGTAAAGAGATGCATCTGGAAAGACGCTGTGAAGAACCTCAAGGGCTACACTGAAAACTTGGAGTGCACTGGCTAAGTGCCTTGACTCTTAGACATGGGAGTCATAAGTAGATTTACACTATATTTTTTTGTTTTGCTTCTAAATATAATAATGGTGAATTTAGGGACTTCCCTGGTGGCCCAGTGCTTAGGAGTCCACCTACCAATAAAGGGGGAAGGCGTTCCATTCCTGGTCAGGGAAGATCCCGCATTAGCTGTGTGCAACTAAACCATGCTACACAGCTACTGAAGCCAGCACCCTAGAGCCCACGCTCAGCATCAAGAGAAGCCACCACACTGAGAAGCCCAAGCACTGTGGCGGCAAACACCCAGCACAGCCAAAAATAAATGAAAAAGAGAATTCACAGAAAAAAGCCACACTTAATTTAGGTGGTATTTTAAATGACATGAGGCACATATACCATGAAAGAAGAAACCAAGGAAATATTGGCCAGGGTAGGAGAGCTCATTTTTAAACCACCCACATGATGCAGTGACAGCAGCATCATGGCTGGAAGACCGATGCCTCATCAGTTCTCCCGCCACTATCAGCAATTTGGCCTCCCTCCATGGACATACTCAAAGTGCTAGGAGAGAAAAACCTGCCAGCCAAGAGTACTCTTTCCAGAAAAGTAGTCTTTCAGAAATAAAAGAGAAATAAAAACTGTCCCAGACAAAGCAAACCTGATGGAGTTCATCACCACTAGTCCCGCCTCATGAGAAATGCTGAAAGAAGTCCTCAAACTGAAATGAAAGGATGTTCATTAGTGACAAAACAAATTTAAATATACAACACACTAATTAAGGCAAATTGCAGTCAAATCCAGAATACTCTAATATGTAACATGGTGGTATGTTAACAAAGGAACTCTAGTAATAATGCTAGGACAAGAGTATTAAAAATAACTATATATCTAGTAAAATATAAAATCTGTACATCACAAACTTTAGCTCAAGTTAGAAATTATTTTATAGGAATGTAACAAGGGATGTGCTGTTAAATACTGATATAGGATTACCTATCAGAACCCTCATTATGCATAGCAGGAAACTCCTGGTTGCTGTTTCCTCCACTCTTTCTCTACTGAAACAATTCACTCTCATCAGCAGCATCGCATATGTTCTCTGATACTTCCACTTCACTACTTTTGTGCTTCTTTTCTTCTTCAACCTTTAATGGAAGTTTGACACTAAGAATAATTGCTATGTATTGATTATAAAGATCTTTGTTTTCAATTTTATTATTTGACTCAGTGCTCACCCTGAATTTAAGTGATAAAAATATTTTTGGGTTTATTTTAATTTTATCACTTACAAGTCACTGAAATTTTTGTAAAATCTGCTCCTTTCTGTTTGAGGAAAAGAAACAAAATTCCCCCAAATTTCAAAAATTCCTTTCTTAATAAGAGGCAATTATTCATATTCAGTCTTCCCCATCTGACTGGCAGAGACAGAGCAATAAAAAGACAAAGACACAAAATCTGTCCTCTTTGGTCTTTACTACCTGGATTTTCCATTTAACAGCTGGATATAGAGGATGTGACAACTCTGGGCCTCAGAAAGGAAACATTCTTCTCTCTGCACTAAAGATATTCTTTCCCCTCTGCCTTTTACAATTCTTTTTTCACTTGGATCCAGGAGATAGCAAAAAAGTGACAGTATTCACTAAATTAAATGAACCAGAGTTTACCAAAACACAAGGAGCAGAATGAAACTGAGGAGTTGTTAGTTAGTGTGGAATTCTGGAATATAAGGAATGCTTCCCAATTCCACATTCAATAACCATCAAACCTTACAGCTAGAGGGTATAGAAATAATTACCTAGTATTGCCCCACTATTTACCAAAAACAGCAATAAAATTTAAAAAAAAAATGTTCAAGGTTTTGTTTAAGGCCCCTAAACTGGCATTCCCTAGCATTTTATGGCACCAAAAGAGATGATACAATTCTGGAATGTTGAATATTATATATATTACCAAGTGAATTCATCAGATTAATCAGATAAGTTAAAAGTGTGACTTTGGTACAGTAACTCAATGCCTTAGTTGGGGGTAGGGCTCATCTCCTTTTTTTTTTTTTTAACAGGAGAATACATAAAGTTTTTGTGTTTCTTTCTTTTTTTTTTTTTTTTGTCTTTTTGTCTATTGTTCAAACTCACTCAAAGCACCTCGTACACAAAAAAGCAAACAAACAATTTTAAAAACCTATTACTGAAGAAAGAAAATCTCACATCATCTCAGAACTCCTTTGTAAATAAACACTTATTTTTTTTTCTTTTTTGCTCAGGGTTTATACTACCTGTGGGCTTCCCTGGTGGCTCAAATATTAAAGAATCCACCTTCAATGCAGGAGAACTGGGTTCAATCTCTGGGTTAGGAAGATCCTCTGGAGAAGGGAACAGCTAGCCACTCTGGCATTCTTTCTGGCCTGGGGAATTCCATGAGCAGAGGAGCCTGGCAGGCTACAGTCCAAAGGTTTGCAAAGAGTTGGACATGACTGAGCAACTTTCACACACACACACACACACACACACACACACACACACACAATCTATGTAACAAAATCACACATGTGAAAACTTTCTACATTTTAGTAAACAACATAATGGAAAGGTCTGTCTCAAAAGAAACATCTGAGAGTGCTGATTAAAGCATATGTGGGAGCACATGTATGTTATTAAAAAGATCCTGAAGTGGCCATGCTGGAAATCTAAGTGCCCATCGATTGCAGAAAGCAGAGAAGATCACACATATTCAACCACAATGAAGAGATTAGAGGGAACACATGTTCAAATCCCATCTCCCAGTCAGTGCTTTCTTCCCATCCTATGGAAATATAACTTATATTTAACCCAACAGAGTTAAAGGGGGAAAAAAAGACTCAAAACCCTAGCTGATTATTCTTCTTAAGCAATTTCCTTGGTGCTTATTCTGGCTCAGAAGCCCACATGGTAAATAGCTAAATGAGTTTTCCAGTCCATATGAAGACTGACAGAGAAGAATTAGATATGAGAATTGATTGAAGGACAAAAGCCATGAAAATAGTTTCCTGAATTCCTGTTATTAAGATAGTAATTGATTTCTACACACTTACCTCTTTGGATGACCCCGCTTTATTCATAAATGGAAAATCAAAATGGACCACATCATCAAGAAAGAGAAAAACCAAAGCAAGAGAAAATGAAAAACTCTTTTGGAAGTTAAATTTTCTCTTTTTCCAGAGCCAGCAACTCTACTTTAAACATGTCTATTTCATTCTTAAACCTCAACATATCCTTCTCTTATTCTTCATTAACATACACTTCAGATGTGCTGTGACTATTAGGTGGAGAAGAATTCCCATTTTCTAATTTGGGTTCCATGCTTTTATTGTCACTAGCGCTGCAATTATCTGCATGCAGTGGCTTCTGGAACCAGTCCTGTATCGCTTTATTTTTCAGATCAGTATTTTAAAAACAGCAAGGGGAATGTGAATTTTTATTTGAATTCTATGTTTCATCTTACCAGAGTAGACAAGCCACAGACTAGAATGACATGCCTGTCCCATGTCTAATTTCTGATTAGTTTGATCTTGCCTCATATTTTGTGACATTTGCATATCAAGCTCTTGGTCTTTCACTTCAAATATAACTACCAGCTCCCCTACTTTTTTTATTTTCTGTATCGTTATAAAAAATCTCCTCAATTTTCATAAACACATGTTCAATGTCTAGTTGATCATTTTTAAAGTCTACTTTATTTTCAGGGAAACAAAGCTTTGAAGATGACCGACAAGTCTATCCAAGGGACCCAGAGTTTACAGACCACAGAAAAACATTTTTGAGACTGGATTCTTTTTCTTCAGGAAATGCTTGGAATACTAGAGAAACAGATACTCCAAATGTATCTTTTTCCCCACAATCAGGTATATTATTTGTGAGATTAGGAGATATTTCCTTTTGTTTTGCTCCTTCTTTAGGGTTATCATATAGTGGATCTTCTTCAGGAGAAATGGAAATTTGGTATTCCTCACAAAATTTCACTGAACTTCTACTTTAACTCATTTGTGATGGGTGTTAACTTATCTTTCCATTCTAATTTGCCTTGTTTGATACACATTTTCTCATACAGTACTACACCAGATATTGAAATTTACAATTTTACATACCTGTGCATGGTTATTTTCATCTTCATCAAGTTTTTCTTGTTCTTCCTCTGTTATCATTTCCAAGTCTAGTTCTCTTGACAGATCTGCATGTTTAGTTAAAATTACTTAGAATGTTTAGATAAAAGACATAATCCTCACTTAAAACAGATATCTAAAACATTGTATGAAACAACAGATTAAATCAATCTTAATCTTCAGCTGAATATTTACTTCTTAAGAACTACTTCCAATGACCTGAAAACTTCAACAAACCATTTGGGAAATACCAGATGTCACCAGGTTACAGGCACACAAACAGCTCAAAGATTCAGTCACAGATTGATTCAAACATAAGTGAACAAAACAATCAGAAACCAAACAAAATACAGGACAGACATATAAAGTCACCATACATTCTCTTCTCTACTTCATAACATGACCTTTTTAACAACATGCCAAGCATCAACTGCAAAATTATTCATGGTTTACAAAATTCCTCTTGCTTTTTAGCTTTTATCAGTTCCTTCATCTGAAATGCTTCCCTCTACTCTTCCAACAAATTACTTTTCATCTTTTAAGGTTCAAGCTGTTTTGTGAAGTTGTCTTTGATTACTGCCATCTTTCCCCTGATAAAGAGGTATGCCTTTCCTTTTAGCTCCCTTAGTACTTTAAAGATTTTTCTAGTGTATCTTTCTAGATTTTCCTAGTGATAGATATAGACCTGAACTGTAAATTATTTCTTTACATCTCTATCCTCTTGGCTCCTAGACTGCAGAGGACAAGCTCTTAAAAGTCACCTTGGTATATATATCATGTTTTTTTATTATTATTTATTTTTTAATTGAAGGATAACTGCTTTACAGAATTTTGTTGTTTTCTGTCAAACCTCAACATGAATCAGCCATAGGTACACATATATCGCCCATTTTGAACCTCCTTCTCATCTCCCTCCCCATTCCACCGCTCTAGGTTGATACAGAACCCCAGTGTATCTTATTCAATAATTATTTATCGGGTTTCCACTAAGTACTAGACACTGGAGTTTCACAAAAAATGTAGAAAAAGTTGTCAGGGATGGCTTTTCTAGAGATAATGCCTGAGTGCAGACTTACACAGTTCAAGGGGACAAAAGGCAGGAGAGGGAGAGCATTTCAGGCTGTAGAAAGATGGGGAGAGAAGCACACATACCACAGGGTAGATATTTGTCCAAAGTGAAGGGATGGGACTGATGAAGGTCATGGCATCCAGTCTCATCACTTCGTGGCAAAGAGACAGGGACACAATCAGAACAGAAACGGGCTTTTATATTCTTGGGCTCCAAAATCAATGCAGATGGTGACTTCAGTCATAAAATTAAAGGACACCTGCTCCTTGGAAGAAAAGATATGAAAAACTTAGCGTATTAAAAAGCAGAGATGTTACTTTGCCGACAAAAGTCCTTCTAGTCAAAGCAAAGGCTTTTCCAGTAGTCATGTATGGATATGAGAGTTGGACCAAAAAGAAGATTGAGCACCAAAGAACTGATGCTTTTCAACTGTGGTGTTCGGAAAGACTCATGACAGTCCCTTGGACTGCAAGGAAATCCAACCAGTCAATCCTAAACAAAATCAGTTCTGAACATTCACTGGAAAGACTGACGCTGGCGCTGAAGCTCCAGTACTTTGGCCACCAGATTTGAAGAGCTGACTCATTAGAAAAGACCCTGATGCTGGGAAAGGTTGAAGTCTGGAGGAGAAGGGAATGACAGAGGATGAGATGGTTGGATGGCATCACCAACTCCATGAACGTGAGTTGAGCAAGCACTGGGAGATGGTGAAGGACAGGGAAGCCTGGTGTGCTGCAGTCCCTGGGGCCACATAGAATCAGACATGACTGAGCAACTGAACAACAACAACAGGGACAAGTGACGAGGGCACCAGCAGCAGTTCAGAATTCGACAGCAAAGGACTGAAAGGGCTAGAGACAGAGGGTCAGACAGAAGTCAGATTATGAGACCATCAATGGCGCTTTAAGAGGTCTAGAAATTAATGTTACTCAGAGTGCCTCATGGTCACGTGTGCTTTTGAGATTGGTGACTCTAAACACCACGGGAGGGAGGAATATGTGGGTATATTAATAACTGGAGGAAGGCGAATCTGAAGGTATTAACACTGGGAATAACAAGGTGATGCAGGCCTGAACTGAGGGAGTGTTTACAGAAATATTTAGATTATGAAACTTTCAGGGTACAGTATAGAATAAATCTTTAAGAAACCAATAAATGTACAAATCCAGGGACCCTGAAGGATAAAATAACTGCTTTTTATTTTATAAAATGTACTGACTGAGAAAAGTAATGCTCAAAATTCTCCAAGCCAGGCTTCAGCAATATGTGAACTGTGAACTTCCTGATGTCCAAGCTGGTTTTGGAAAAGGCAGAGGAACCAGAGATCAAATTGCCAACATCCGCTGGATCATGGGAAAAGCAAGAGAGTTCCAGAAAAACATCTATTTCTGCTTTATTGACTATGCCAAAGCCTTTGTGTGCATTACAATAAACTGTGGAAAATTCTGAAAGGGATGGGAATACCAGACCACCTTATCTGCCTCTTGAGCAATTTGTATGCAGGTCAGGAAGCAACAGTTAGAACTGGACATGGAACAACAGACTGGTTCCAAATAGGAAAAGGAGTTCGTCAAGGCTGTATATTGTCACCTTGTTTATTTAACTTATATGCAGAGTACATGATGAGAAACGCTGGACTGGAAGAAACACAAAATGGAATCAAGACTGCCCGGAGAAATATCAATAACCTCAGATATGCAGATGACACCACCCTTATGGCAGAAAGTGAAAAGGAACTCAAAAGCCTCTTGATGAAAGTGAAAGTGGAGAGTGAAAAAGTTGGCTTCAAGCTCACCATTCAGAAAATGAAGATCATGACATCTGGTCTCATCACTTCATGGGAAATAGATGGGGAAACAGCAGAAACAGTGTCAGACTTTATTTTTCTGGGCTCCAAAATCACTGCAGATGGTGACTGCAGTCATGAAATTAAAAGACGCTTACTCCTTGGAAGGAAAGTTATGACCAACCTAGATAGCATATTCAAAAGCAAAGACCTTACTTTGCCAACAAAGGTTCATCTAGTCAAGGTCATGGTTTTTCCTGTGGTCATGTATGGATGCTAGAGTTGGACTGTGAAGAAGGCTGAGCGCCAAAGAATTGATGCTTTTGAACTGTGGTATTGGAGAAGACTCTTGAGAGTCCCTTGGACTGCAAGGAGATCCAACTAGTTCATTGTGAAGGAGCTCAGCCCTGTGATTTCTTTGGAAGGAATGATGCTAAAGCTGAAACTCCAGTACTTTGGCCACCTCATGCAAAGAGTTGACTCATTGGAAAAGACTCTGATGCTGGGAGGGATTGGGGGCAGGAGGAAAAGGGGACGACGGAGTATGAGATGGCTGGATGGCATCACTGACTCGATGGACGTGCGTCTGGGTGAACTCTGGGAGTTGGTGATGGACAGGGAGGCCTGGCGTGCTGTGATTCATGGGGTTGCAAAGAGTCAGACACGACTGAGCGACCGATCTCATCTGATTGACTGAGAAGAAAATGATGAACATGAACTGACTGAAGTGGCTTCTATCTATTTTGTGGTTTTCTTATCTCACATCGTCCAGTGTTGAAGGGACTCGTGTACACATTTTTATGAATTTGTTTTTCCTGGACCTACCAAGCTCATGGAGAGACAAGAGCAAATGACTCAGTTGTATAGACTAAAAGAAGAAAAGAAAATCACGGTGAGTTTAGAGCCTGTAGTCACTATTCTAGGACATAACTGAGAATATTCTGTAAATGCAAGGTGAGGATAGAAAAGAAAAAAGTACAGGAGTGAATAAAGAGTGGATGATTTCTTACATTTCCTGACCGTATGACTGATTAAGGGCAGTAAATTAATCAGTATTTATGGACAACACATTCTTAGACGTGGTTACTCAATGGACTGGGCATCCTAGTAGAATCAGAATTGACTTTCTATATACTGCTTTTAAGTGATACACCACTCCTTTATACCAACCTCCCTTGTGTACTCTTAATTCATTACAAATACTAAAACAAGTTGATATACTATGTGAACACAAACTGAGAAGGAGGTACTATGTAGCAAATTTCCCATGACTCCCATTCCCACTGGGAAAGCCAATTCTAAAAAGTATGAAGTCACAGAAAACACAAGAAATATTTTAGTATTTGGTATCCTAGTTGTTTTTGCTGTTATACTGAATATAATCATGACTAATACTTATGAATTGACAGCCTTATAAAAACATTGCTATGAAGTCCTATTTTGAGAAGGCAGTCTCTAGATGGCTACCTAGTCTCCCAACTAGTCCCAGAGTTCTAAACATAATCCTGCTACCCACTCTCACGTGTATGCTAAACACCAGCCTGAATGAACTTACGTTTTCCTAACTCTCTTTGTTATTTATTGTATTACTATGGTCAGAGGGAGAATGCAAACACCTTGCTAAGGGGTATTGATTGGCTGTAGGTTGCATAAAAGGAGTCAGCACAAGGTAGACTTTGCCACAGAATCTAATTTGGAACCATCAGAAGGATGGTAAGGCTGTGCCCAGGTGGCCCATGGCTGAGTGCTCTGGGCTTCTGCATTACCTTCTTTGCTTCCTCTGTTTCCTGCCAGCTCCGACTTGCATAGCTGACAGAGTGAGTAATTCCCTACCAGGAACACCACTACAGTCTTCATCTTCATTTTATCTATTATGGTCTTCTGTCCAAATTCTGTGGACGCTGACTGATTTTTGGACATTGAATGGGACACCAACGCACACTGACCATCAACTTTCAAATGCCTGGCTCTTTGACAAGTCTCATTATTGAGGCTCAAAGCAGCAGAAGACAAATTTGAAAAATGTGAAAACAAAGTCTCCATTTATTAGAATGTGAGAATATAACTCTGACTAACTTGTACATAGTCTTTCTTCAGAGAATCAGTTCCATGCCCTCCTCTCACCTGGAACTCACTAGTCCTTCACAGCTTAAAGAATCTCACATGTCATCATCATTCATGAAGAGATGTAAACTAGTGTGTCTCATTTCTTCTACTTTTTAATTGCCTAGTATTACTGATTTTGATTCACTCAACTTCTATTACATATTCTGTATTCCATAAGAACTTTACCAATAATTATTTTTTCAACATCAGTTCAGTTCAGTTCAGTCGCTCAGTCATGTCCAACTCTTTGCGACCTCATGAACTGCAGAACGCCAGGCCTCCCCGTACATCACCAACTCCTGAGTCTACCCAAAATCATGTCTATTGTGTCAGTGATGCCATCCAATCATCTCGTCCTCTGCCATCCCCTTCTCCTGCCCTCAATCTTTCCCAATATCAGGGTCTTTTCAAATGAGTCAGCTCTTCGCATCAGGTAGCCAAAATATTGGAGTTTCAGCTTCAACATCAGTCCTTCCAATGAACTCCCAGGACTGATTTCCTTTAGAATGGACTGGATGGATCTCAGTGCAGTCCAAGGGACTCTCAAGAGTCTTCTCCAACACTACAGTTCAAAAGCATCAATTCTTCTGCCTTCAGCTTTCTTTATAGTCCAACTCTCACATCCATACATGACTATTTTTCCACATACAAATATATTATTAAGAAAATGTATATCTGCCTTATTTTGCACTTATTTATGCCTTATAATACTGTGTGCTCTAGAGACCATGGTCTTAACAACACTTTTAATGAGTGCTACTACTTTAATTAATGTTACAAACCTAGACAACATTAAAAAGCAATGACATCACTTTGCTGACAAAGGTCCATACAGCCAAAGCCATGGTTTCTTCAGTAGTCATGTACAGATGTTAGAGTTGGACCATAAACAAGGTTGAGTGCTGAAGAATTGATGCTTTCAAAGAGTGGTGCTAGAGAAGACATCTGAGAGTCCCTTGGATAGCAAAGAAATCAAACCAGTCAATCCTAAGAGAAATCAATGCTGAATATTCACTGGAAGGACTGATGATGAAACTAAAGCTTCAATACTTCGGGCACCTGATGTGAAGAGCTGAATCATTGGAAAAGACCCTGATGTTGGGAAAGATTGAGGGCAGGAGGAGAAGGGGATGGCAGAGGATGAGATGGTGGTATAGCATCACTGATGCAATGTATATGAACTCAGGCAAACTCCAGGAGATGGTGACGCACAGGGAGGCTTAGTGTGCTGCAGCCCATGGGCTCACAAAGAGTTGAACCCGACTTAGTGACTGAACACCACCACCAATGAAAACTTCTTTAAGGTAATGAGATGGTCTTTCCTCAGATTATCAATATCTTCAGAACTGATTTTTTAAGCCCTGGATAGACATCATAAACTTATATGAGACATGATAGTCTTGTGGGTGAACAATTGTTTCCACGTGAAAATAGGGTAAGTCTAGGACCACACTGGATCCAAAGAGCACAGAGCACCATGAGGGAAGAATGAACACAACACAGAAATATTTGCTTAAAAAAAAAAAAGGAACTCTCAGGTCTAAATTTCTTAAGAGAAATCAAAGAAACAAGTAAGAAATGTAAAAGTGAAACTTTAAACCCCATGTCAACACAAGGGTCCCTTTATCATTTCACATCCAACCATGTCAATGGTTTAAAATGGTGGTTCTGTAGTGTGCCCTGAGAATTCCTAAAGTCCAGAGATACACTGGGCCAGGGGATCCAAGAGGTCAAAACGCTTTTCACGAAAACTCTAAACATTACTTCCATGCTCAATTATGTTCTGAGTGCACACAGGAGATCTCCAGAGACAGGATATGTGATATCAGAACTCTAATGACTAATGGAATTAGCCATTATGATTGTGTGTGCCTGTATTTTTACCTTTTTTTAGTTTTATTTTCCAGGAGTTTCTGGCTGAGGCAAGAGTTGGTGGTGGTCTGCTGCAGGGTCAGGGTCACTGAGTGCAGCAGTACATGCATGGGACCTGTTGAAGGAGGTGCCATTACCTTCATTACCTCCACCACAGTTTTGCCTCAGGTCAAACAACAGGGAGGGAACACAGCCCCACCCATCAACAGAAAATTGGATTAAAGATTTACTGAGCATGGTCCCGCCCATCAGAACAGGATCCAGTTTCCCCCTCAGTCAGTCTTTCCCATCAGGAAGTTTCCATAAGCCTCTTATCCTTATCCATCAGACTGAAAACTTCAGTCACAGAAAACAAACCAAACTGATCACATGGACCACAGACTTGTCTAACTCAATGAAATTATGAGTGAGCCATGCCATGAAGGTCCATCCAAGACAGACGGGTTATGCTGGAACGTTCTGACAAAACATGGTCCACTGGAGAAGGAAATGGCAAACCACTTCAGTATTTTTGCCTTGAGAACCCCATGAACAGCATGAAAAGGCAAAAAGATAGGACACTGAAAGATGAATTCCCCACCAGCAGGTCAGTAGGTATCCAATATGCTACTAGAGATCGGTGGAGAAATAAATCCAGAAAGAATGAAGAGATGGAGCCAAAGCAAAAACAACACCTAGCTGTGGATGTGACTGGTGATGGGAGTCACGTCCAAGGCTGTAAAGAGCAATACTGTGTAGGAACCTGGAACGTTAGGTCCATGAATCAAGGCAAATTGCAAGCGGTCAAGCAGGAGATGGCAAGAGTGAACATCAACATTTTAGGAATCAGTGAACTAAAATGGACTGGTTTGTGGTTTAGGCTGTAAGTCATGTCCGATGCTTCTGACCCCATGGGCTATTTGTAGCTCACCAGACTCCTCTGGCGATAGGATTTTCCAAGCAAGAATGTTGGACTGGGTTACCATTTCCTTCCTCAGGAGATCTTCCTGATCCAGGCATTGAACTCGGGTCTCCTGCACGGCAGGTAGATTCTTTACCGACTGAGATACCAGGGAAGCTCACAAATGGACTGGAATGGGTGAATTTAACTCAGATGACCATTATGTCTACTACTGTGGGCAAAAATCCCTTAAAGCAAATGGTGTAGCCATCACAGTCAACAAGAGTCCCAAATGCAGTACTTGGATGCAATCTCAAAAATGACAGAATGATCTGTTCATTTCCAAGGCAAACCATTCAATATCACAATAATGCAAGTCTATGCTCTGACCAGTAACACTGAACAAGCTGAAGTTGAACGGTTCTATGATTGCCAGGGCCCAGCCCCGGTGGATCCAGGAATTTGAAGGGGAGATGGCTTCAGCGATCAGGATACGATAGAATTAAAGATATAAAGAGTGGTTAAATAAGGATAGTTCAGTGAGAAAATTCAGTGGAGAAAAGAGGCTGAAAACTTGGTTTACATGGAAAGCTAATAAAATTCCAAAATAAGGAATTTACATCACCTACGTAGGCTGCAGGCGTCCTCCCATTTTCCCGAAAGGAGAGGAGACACTAAGGCCTTCCCAGTCAGATCTTAGATGCCCAGGCATAGTTAATAGGCTTGACGAGCCTCCACACCCCAGATGGAAATTCAGCCAGAAGGTGAGAGAAAGAATGACATGGGGAGACCAAGCTTCGGTGAACAAGGCCCGCACTTTATTTTCCAAAGTAGTTTTTATACCTTAAGTTATGCATAGCGGATAATGGGGGAAGGGGTAGAGTCATGCAGTAAGCCAGGCTTTCTTCATGAAATTTTATCATAAGCAAAAGTTTAGGTGATTTGCATCATCTTCTGGCCCGGAGGCCTGTTAACATTTTAAGACCGTTTCTTCAGAAAACTTATTTTTCTCTAAAGGTGATTAGTCAGGTGCCACCCTCCAAAAGCATTAGATAAAATTGCATTCCTATAAGGCAAAGGTGTGGTGGGCTATAACAAGAAAAAGAATTAACTCAAGGGTCCAAGGTTACAAACATTAAAGCTACTACTTACACAAATTATATTAATCAATACACTGCCAGGGACACAGCAGGTAAGGGATATGGAAACTTAGCAGCAAACATTGGCCAAACAAGTGAAAAATCCTTCACCAATACAATTTCTAGTCAATCTTTTAACTGCTCAAAGGAATCTGTATTCAGACAGTTTAGAACATCTCATGCCTCTCACGGTTGTGAACTAAAACACTCTTGTCACACCCAGGAACTTTATTAACTGGAGCTGTAATTTAACTCTTTTTCAGAGAGAGGTGGTGGGGGACAGCCCCCCATAAAGTCAGAGGTGTAGGTGAGAGCACAAAGCAGTAAAGTAGGCAGACTGGTTTTGGGGGTAAGTGCTCGAGAATTTCCAGGGGGACTCCTGAGGCTCAATCCCACCTTTGCGTAAGCTGAGCCTCCTTCCTCATGACCTTCGCCATGGGTGGAGTTCCTCACGCTGGCTCCCAGCACTATGATGACCTACAAGACCTTCTAGAACTAACACTGAAAAAAGATGTTCTTTCCAATATAGGGGACTGGAATGTACAAGAAGGAATTCATGAGATACCTGGAGTAACAAGTAAATTTGGCCTTGGAGTACAAAATGAAGCAGGACAAAGGTGAACAGAGCTTTGCCAAGAGAACATACTGGTCATAGCAAACACCCACTTCCAACAACACAAGAGAAGACTCTACACACGGACATCACCAGATGGTCAATGATGAAATCAGACTGATTCTATTCTTTGCAGCCAAAGATGGAGATGCTCTATACCGTCAGCAAAAACAAGACCAGGAGCTGACTGTGGTTCAGATCATGAATTCCTTATTGCCAAATTCAAACTTAAATTGAAGAAAGTAGGGAAAACCACTAGACCATCCAGGTATGACCTAAATCAAATCCCATACAGTGGGCGTGACAAATAGATTCAAGGGATTAGTTTTGATAGACAGAGTGCCTGAAGAACTATGGATGGAGATTTGTGACATTGTACAGGAGGCATTGATCAAGAACATCCCAGAGAAAAATAAATGCAAAGAGGAGAAATGGTTGTCTGATGAGACCTTACAAATAGCTGAGAAAAGAAGAGAAGCTAAAGACAAGGGAGAACAGAAAAGATATACCCATTTGAATGCAGAGTTCCAAAAAATAGCAAGGAGGGATAAGAAAGCCTTTCTCAGTGGTCAGTGCAAAGAAATAGAGGAAAATAATAGAATGCAAAAGACTAGAGATCTCCTCAAGAGAGTAAGAGATACCAAGGGACCATTTCATGCAAAAATGCGCACAATAAAGTAGACAAATAGTATGGACCTAATAGATGCAGAAGATATTAAGAAGAGGTGGTAAGAACACACACGTAAAAACTATATAGAAAAGATCTTAATCCTCCAGATAAGCACGATGGTGTGATCCTTTACTTAGAGCCAGACATCCTGGAATGCAAAGTCAAGTGGGCCTTAGGAAGTATCACTACGAACAAAGCTAGTGGAGGTGATGGAATTGCAGTTGAGCTACTTCAAATCCTAATAGATGAAGCTATGAAAGTGCTGCACTCAATATGCCAGCAAATCTGGAAATCTCAGCAGTGGCTACAAGACTGGAGATGGTCAGTTTTCATTCCAAAACCAACGAAAGGCAATGCCAAAGAATGCTCAAACTACCACACAATTGCACTCATCTCACACGCTAGCAAAGTAATACTCAAAATTCTCCAGGCCAGGCCTCAACAGAACATGAAACGTGCACTTCCAGACATTCAAGCTGTGTTTAGAAAAGACAGAGGAACCAGAGATCAAACTGACAACATCCACTGGATCATCAAAAAGCAAGAGAGCTCCAGAAAAACATCTACTTCTGCTTTATTGACCACCCCAAAGCTTTTAACTGTGTGGATCACAACAAACTGGAAAAATATTTAAAGAGATAGGAATACCAGACCACCTGACCTACCTCCTGAGAAATCTGTATGCAGGTCAAGAAGCAACACTTAGAAATGGACACGGAACAACAGACTGATTCCAAATAGGGAAAGGAGTATGTCAAGGCTGTATATTGTCACCCTGCTTATTTAACTTATACGCAGAATACATCATGCAAAATTCAGGGCTCAATGAAGCACAAGTGGAAATCAAGATAGCTGGAAGAAATATCAATAACCGCAGATATGCAGATGACACCAGCTTTATAGCAGAAATCGAAGAAAAACTTAAGAGCCTTTGGATGAAAGTGAAAGAGGAGAGTGTAAGGGTTGGTTTAAAACTCAACATTCAAAAAACTCAGATCATGACATCCGGTCCCATCCCTTCATGCAAATAGATGGGGAAAGAATGGAAACAGTGACAGACTTTACTTGGGGGGTGGGGTGGGCTCCAAAATCACTGCAGGTGGTGACTGCACCCATGAAATTAAAAGACGTTTGCTGCTTGGAAGAAAAGCTATGACAGACCTTGACAGCATATTAAAAAGCAGAGACATTATTTGCCAACATCAGTCTGTCTCATCCAAGCTATGGTTTTTCCAGTAGTCATGTACGGATGTGAGAGTTGGACTGTACAGAAAGCTGCACACCAAAGAATTGATGATTTTGAATTGCAGTGTTGGAGAAGACCTTTGAGAGTCCCTTGGACTGCAAGGATATCCAACCACTCCATCCGAAGGGAATTCAGTCCTGAATATTCATTGAAAGGACTGATGCTGAAGCTGAAACTCCAATATTTTGCACACCTAATGTGAAGAACTGACTCACTGGAAAAGACCCTGATGCTGGCAAAGACTGAAGGTGGTAGGAGAAGGGGAAGACAGAGGATGAGATGGTTGGATGTCATCACCAACTCGATGGACTCAAGTCTGAGTAAACACCAGGAGTTCTGATGGACAGTGAAGCCTGGTGTGCTGCAGTCCATGGGGTCGCAAAGAGTCAGACACGACTGAGCAACTGAACTCAACTGAACTCCCATATAGTAAACATCAATATACATAAACAAAAGTTCCTTGGAATTCTCAAAAATTTTTAGAAGTAAAATAGGATCCTAAAGCCAACAACTTTCAGAATCACTGTTTCAAAAGATTATGTCTATCCAATAGTCATTAAAGTATGATTACTTCCCCTACTTCGAATAATCAAAAACACCACAAAGTCACACACAAACACATGAACATACAAAGACACACACACACACAGCCTGCTCATAAAAACATCTTATTGGCCTACACTCATCTGTGTAACAATACTATAATGAAACAATTATAAGCTGAAATACAACTGACATATTAGCAAGTGAAGTTTTACTCTAGGGAAAGGTTAGAGTTCAAACAAGCATTTTTGGACATTGGAAAAAACTTAGAGTCTAAAGTTTAATCTCGGAGAGTTCCTGAGAAGTATAGAGATTCCAAACTGAAAACTTCAGAGTGTCAACGCATATACAGAAACATGTTGAGTGGACACTTAAAATTTAATTTTTTTGTGTGTGTTCTTATCCTTGTAAATATCTTTTGTTTCAAAACACAGGTATCAACAATAACATTTGGTTTATGTATGTCCAATTCTTCAATTAAATTTGCAAAGAAAATATTAGAAGTATGAAGACTGAACATTTCAAATAGTTCGATGTCCCTCTTTCCAGAGTTAACTGTGTACTGCAAAATTTACCTGAACTGGATGTTTGTAAATCCTTCATTCTGTTTTATTAGCAACAGACTCTTTCATTCTGACTGCTGGCTGAATGGGATTTGGAAAAAAGTTGATTACTAAATAATGTATATAGGAGACGATCCACAGTTCAGAATTCAACATAAAATCATAAACGTTTTTACCTTCACGTTAGAATATTTCCCAGGAGAATCTAAATGGAAAAAGGGACACAAAGTTAATTACATGTAAATATGAAAGCCAGCTGTACATTCATGCAGAGTTAGTACTGAGCAGAATCCTCGCGCTCAGCCTTGGCACTGAATACATACAGTTTTAGTGTCTTGTTTTTAGGGGGATCTTAGGACACTGGTAAGGCAGACATAGGAATCCACTAAAGATAGTGAAAAGGAAATACTACATTTAATTGCCACAGAATTATTAGAAATTAAAAATCTTGCATGTTTCAAAATCAGTGTAGTATTTATAAAAAGTATTTCTAGCATTTAGGGAATGAACCCTATTCATCTGTTTGGCTTCAAAATTTAGTTTGGTTTGGTACATGATGCTAATGCTTCAAAGGATTTCTATGAAACAACTTTCAAAGAATCAGCTATCTTTAAATAAAAAGTCAATGCCTCCTTTTTCAAATTAATCTAATTTGAATAACAAATACCAGCACAACATATATCTTTGATGCCTAAGAGTTACTCCCCTCCTACCTCCAGGATTCTCTGGAGCAATAATGATCTTATCCTTTGCAGGGCAAATACACTGAAGTCATCTAGAAGGACTTCTCTCAAGTGTCCTCATCAACTCCAAACTCACCTCCCTAAGGCCTTCCTTTCCTCCCTTTGTCCTTTCACTAGATTCTCTTCTATCCAAAGGGTAGTAATCTCTGGATCTGTGGACTTAAATCTTCCCCCTTGACATCCTTTCTATGGATTATCCCTACCTGCAGTCTTCTTTACAGACTGGGGCCTGGTGGACTGGAGTTGATGAAAAGAAAGCAAAAGAGAGAGCCTAATATTCCCTGGGTTACGTGGAAAACCAACAAAGCCCTAGAATAGGGCTTGTACCGTTCACTAAGGCACAGGGCATCCTCTCAAGGAGGTCTTGGAAGCCTGGGCAGGAAAGTGAGCTCGGCAGGCCTCCATGCTCCAAAGAACTAGCCAGAAAGGACACGGGAAACCCAAGTCTCTAGTGGAACAAGGGTGCATTATTCATGTTTGTGTAAGTTTATATATTGTTATAAAAGGAAGCTTTAGGCAAAAAAATAAAGTTAAGAAAAGAACAAAAGCCAGATGTATAACAATGGTTACCAAGGGAATAACAAGGAATAACAATCGCCACGAGGCCAGAAGACAATCCATCTCTTGAGTAAGAGGGTCGTGACTAAAGATTTTTACTGTAGGGTAAAAGTTACTGAAGGAAATCCATGTATGTGTTCCGTCCCATGACCTCCGTCCTGGGAACAGTGTGCTGTTCCACTTATTTCTGTATACCAGGGGCTGATAAGGAACCAAGGGTTCATGAGAAACAGAAAACAACATACAGGAGTCCTAAAGTTAAACATTCCCTGACACCTACCATTTATTTCTCCCTCTTTGCTTAGCAATGGTATCTTACACCTATAACTGCTACTTCAACTCTTTGCTTCCCTCTGGCTATAAACACGCTCAGAAAGAAACATAAAATAATGCTTTTCCTTGATCCTTATGTCCTGCACTATCCAATGCTCTTCTTCCAGATTTCTCTATATGCACGGCTACACCCTTGCTACTCAGAGAGCTTGTTAGAAACACAGAATCTCAGACCTCCTGCTCAGCATGTGTACTTTACACATGGTCCCCAAGTGAATAATTAAAATTGAGAAACTCTGGTCTACAAGGAGTCTGCTTCTACATGACTTCAACTTAATTTTAATTCATTCTCTGGAAATCTAAGCCTCCGTTTCCCCATGTGAGCACATCCCCACAAACTGAAATGGCATTAGAAGTTGGAAACCTTCCAGTGGACTCTCTATGAGGCTGTGGGTTCCTTGGTCTCCCCATCACGCCCCCTGCTCTCTCCTTCTTTCCAGCTCTCTTGTTTTGTCCCATGTGACACTATGCTAGAAAGTAGCAACATTTCGTATGACACCAATTTGCACACATTACAGCTGAGCACCTATGCCCATGCTCCCCCAGAGGATGACACACTGCTCTGCACACCCAGGGACCGCAGTTCCAAACATCTTCCTAATAACGAGTAAACAGGAAGAGGCGAGAACTTTGCTGTTCTACTCCGACAAGTTTTGGTGCCAGAAGCTCACTTCAAATACACCGTCCATGTGAAATACTCTCCCTTTATCTAAAGACCTTCATTACTTATTGCCCCATTCCCCCTCAGACCTGTGCTCCCTTTTCTTCATTTGCTCCCTGTACCCTCTGCCTCTCTCATCCTTCATTCCCTCTTACCTCTTATTTCTTGACTTTCCTTAGGTCATAGAGTATCTTAAAAGAGAACTAATAATTTGTTTTTGGTCATGTGTCACATGGAATCTTAATTCCCTGAGCAGGGATGAAAACTGCACCGCCTGCATTGGAGAGTCTTAACCGGACAAAGTCTTAAACATTGGACTGCGATGTAAGTCTAAGAACTAATAATTTAGCTCCTTAAACTGGATTCTCAATGTAATCTGTGGTCAACACCTGATAAGATACATAATCGCCCTCCTTTTCTCATCTTTTTTCTCACTACCCATCCGACAGGTGATTTTCTTTGCCTATTAGAATGTATCAGCATTCCCAAATTCAATCAATGTTCTGTCAAATGATTTTTCTGTAAAATACAGTTCTTACCTTCCACTTGTCCATTTAATGTCTTTTTTCCTTTTTGACCAGCAGTTCCAGATAAATGATCCACATACTTCTGTGGAAGGCACTCAGAGATACTCTGCTAGAATGGATGATAACAATGAGTTGCATGAAGTTTTCCTAATCACTTTTGAAGAAATACCCTACTTTTAACCCGGTGAAGACAGGTTTTGGCAAGATCCCACAGTTGCTATATGACAGAACCAGGATGCTGAATTCAAACACGGTGCTGCATCACCAAGAAGTGGCTGCCACATTTAAGAGATCAGGCCCTTCTTATCTCCTTCCATAGCTGCCACCTTCAAACAGGGCACCGTTACTTTATGTTACTTCAAGTACGGCTGCCATAAAGGTACTCTGCACGTGCTACTTAAGCTATGCAAAATGGTTTGCACTTACTAAAACATCACTAAAGCTAACTGCTGTTATTATAGCCCCATGTATTTACTACTATTTCCCATGCTTTTGCTTCTCTTGAAATGTTCCTTGCAGATCAACTTGACAATCCAAATGTAGCAATACTTTCAAGCCTCAAGCAGTATCTTGTCAATGTTGATTTGGTAAAAAACCACAGTATAAATAAAAATCAAAACTAAAATGAGATACCACCTCACACCAGGCAGAATGGCCATCATCCAAAAGTCTGCTACCTCTGCTGCTGCTTAGTCGCTTCAGTCATGTCCGACTCTGTGCCACCCTAGGACTGAAGCCTTCCAGGCTCCCCTGTCTATTGGATTCTCCAGGCAAGAATACTGGAGTAGGTTGTCATGCCCTCCTTCCCGACTCAGGGATCAAACCCAGGTCTCCCACTGAAGGCAGATTCTTTACTGCTCAGCCACAATGAGATACCACCTCACACAAGTCAGAATGGCCATCATCAAAAAGTCTACAAACAATGAATGCCGGAGAGGGTGTGGGGGGGGAAGGGAACCCTCTTGCACTGCTGGTGGCAAGGTAAATTGATACAACCACTATGGAAAATGGTATGCAGGTTCCTTAAGAAACTAGGAATAAAAACACCATATGCCCCAGCAATCCCACTCCTAGGAGTATACCCTGAGGAAACCAAAATGGAAAGAGACACATGCATCCCAATATTCATTGCAGTGCTGTTTATGATAGCTAGAACATGGAAGTAACTTAGATGGCCATCGACAGATGAATGGATGAAGATGTGGTGGTACATATATACAAACGAACATTACTCAGCTGTAAAAAGGAAGGCATTTGAGTCAGTTCTATTGAGGTGGATGAACCTAGAGTCTATTATACATAGTGAAGTAAGTCAGAAAGAGAAATATAAATATCTGATACTAATGCATACGTATGGAGTCTAGAAAGATGGTACTGACATATTTATTTGCAGGGCAGCAACAGAGAAACAGAAAGAGAGAATAGACTTAGAGACACGGGTGAAGGGGAAGAAGGGAGAGGGTAAGATGGATGGAAAGAGTAATATGGAAACTTACAATTCCATATGTAAAATAGATAGCCAATGGGAATTTTCTCTATCACTCAGGGAACTCAAAGAGGGGCTCTTCAACAATTTAGAAGGGTGGGATGGAGAGGGAGATTGGAGGGGGTTTGGGAGGGAGGGGACATGGGTGTATATAAGACTGATTCTTGTTGATGTCTGACAGAAAACAACAAAATTCTGGAAAGCAATTATCCTTCATTTAAGAATAAATGAATTTTTTACAACCCTATTTGAACATTCAGATGGTTTACTGCCTCTTTCCCTATAAACAGCATACTAACGACTGTAACTTCTTATCTATGTCTTCTGGAATGGCAGGTAAAGATTAAAGGAATGACCTAGATATAAAAAAAGGAGTAAAACTATGATTATCCAAGTTGAAGGTTTAAAAGTTTTCAAATACATTTATGATGATCCACAAGGACTCAATATTCACATCAGGAAAGAAAAAAACAACTAAAAAAATCAAGTAACCACAATGACTAACTTTTCTATATGGAATATTTTACACATTAGTTTCACATAACAGAGAATTGATATGGTAATTTAACATTTATAAACTCTGAAATTAATAAAGTTTCTTAAAAATAATATGGGGGGGGCGCGGTACTAAGATGGCAGAGGAATAGGACGGGCAGACCACTTTCTCCCTCACAAGTTCATTGAAAGAACATTTGAATGCTGAGCAAATTCCACAAAACAACTTCTGAATGCTGGCAGAGGACATCAGGCACCCAGAAAGGCAGCCCATTGTCTTCAAAAGGAGGTAGGACAAAATATAAAAGATAAAAAGAGAGACAACAAAGGTAGGGATGGAGATCCCAGGGAGGGAGTCTTAAAAGGGGAGAAGTTTCCAAACATCAGGAAACACTCTCACTGGCAGGTCTGTGGGGCGTTTTGAAATCTCAGAGGGCAACATAACCAAGAGAAAAAAAAAATACATAAATAAATAAAACACACAGATCACGTGCCTAACCAGAACTCCCTGCACTTGTATCCACCACCAGCAAGTGGGGGCTGAACAGAGAGGCATGGGCTGCACTGCTTAGGGTAAGGACTGGGCCTGAATGCCCTGAGGGGGCAATCTGAGGGAACTAACATGAGATAGCAACCCAAACTGTGGGACAGCCAGAGAGAGAGAGACAGAAAAAAAAAAAAAAGAGAGAGAGAGAGAGAGAGAACTATCCTGCGAAAAGCCCTAACCTAAGGCAGTGTCAGGCCTGCTCAAAAAACAAAGGACTGAGCGAATACCAGAGGAGAGCTAGATGGCTGCGGGATGGCCCATCCCCCACTGGAGACAGTGAGGCAGGATGGGGGGCAGCCAGAGCTGGAAAGAGGCAAACTCAGCCCCGAGAGGCATCCTCTACCAAGCTACAAGCAGTCACCCAGTCACTAACCAAAACCCTGTGGGATTCTGGATGGTTGACTTCTGCCAGGAGGGTCGCAGCAAGAGATCAGCTCCCCAAAGAGACATATGGCACTCTGGAGATGGGCGCACCCGCTGCCACCCAGGAAACTGAGTGGCTGGGACCGGAGAGGTGGTAAGATGCATTCCCCACCTGGGGAGACAGCGCTCACCAAGCACCTGGTCGCCTGAACTGCTCGGACCTGGGAAGGGCAAAAAACGCAGGCCCAACCGAGTCTGCCCCTTTGTGGACTACCTGAGAACCTGAACCTGAGTGGCTTAGACCTCAGAAGTGCACGCAACCCAGGGCCCGCCTCAGATAGTTCCCCGGCAGAGCAACCTAGAGCCTGAGAAGTGTAGAGTGGGAAAGTGCATGCGCCATGAGCAGGGGCAAACCCAGTGTGGCCGAGACACTGCAAGCACTTCCCACACATGCCAGTGATATTTGTTGGTAGTGTCCCTCTGTCCCCATAGCAGTACTGAACAAGTGAGCCTAAATAAGTGACCACCTTTGCTCCCTTGTGTCAGGACAGAAATTAGACACTGAAGAGAACAGCAAACGGAAGAAGCTAAAATAAACGGAGGGAACTGCTTTGGAAGTGACAGGTGCAACAGATTAAAACCCTGTAGTTAGCACTGACTACATTGGAAGGGGCTTATAGATCTTGAGAAGTATAAGATGGATCAAGGAACTATCTGAAACTGAACTGACCCCACACTGCCCACAACAGCTCCAGAGAAATTCCTAGATATATTTTTACTATTATCATTATTTAAATTTTTAAAAAAAATTTTAAGTTCTCTATTACTCTGTTATGGTCTTTGTAGACTGGGATCTGGGGGACTGGAGTCAATGAGAAGAGGGACGCAGGGGACCCAAGTCTCAAGTGAAACAAAGGTGCTTTGTTTGCAGAAAAGCATGTTTATATATCTTCATACAAGGTAGCTTTAGGCAGTAAAAAAAAAAAAAAAAAAAAAAACTGAACAAAAACAAAGCCAAGCAAATAACAATCTTCAAAGGTCCAGAAAGCATTGCATGTTGCATGTCCGCATAACTGAGCAGATCATGTTTCAGTGAGGTCACTGGAGGGAGTCACTGAAGGGACCAAGCAGGTGCCCTTTCTCAGGATCTCAGTCCCAAGAACTGCGTGCAGCTCTGCTCGTTCCTGCAGCAACTGAGGAGGAATAGAGAATCCTTGAGAAATGCACACAAAAGAAAAGAATAACATATTGAATTCCTTAAAGCTGAATGTCCCCTGACATTACTCCTTTAATTTTCATTTTTATAAGCTACTATTACCTTGCCAAAAAAAAGACCCTATTTTTAAAGCAAACTTCATGTATATATTTCACAATTTTTGTGACTTTGTTTTGTTTTTCTAATATTGTATTTTTCAGAGTCTAACCTCTACTCTAGATTTTTAATCTTTGCTTTTTGGTATTTGTTATCAATTTTGTACCTTTAAGAACCCAATCTTCAGTACCCATTTTTACTTGGGAGTGTGATTACTGGCTTGATTGCTTACTCCCCTTTTTGACTCTGCTTTGTTTCCACCAGGTCGCCTGTATCTCCTCCCTCCCATTTCTTTTCTCTACCCAACTCTGTGTGTTCCGGACTGTGGAGAATACTTACAGGCCTGATTAGTGCCTGGATCTGTCTCTCTCCTTTTCATTCACCCTTTTCTTCTCCTGGTCACCTCTGTCTCCTTCCTCCCTCTTCTCTTCTCTTCTCTTCTCTTCTCTTCTCTTTGTAACTCCGTGAACTTCTCCAAGGGGTCCAGACTGTGGAGAGCACATAGGGAATTGATTACTGGCTAGCTTGATCTCTCCCCTTTTGATTCCCCCTCTTCTACTCATGGTCACCTCTGTCTTCCTTCTCCCCCTTTTCTTCTCCATGTAACTCTGTGAACCTCTCCAGCTGTTACTCACTGTGGAGGAGCTTTTCATCATTAACCTAGATGTTTTATCATTGGTGCTGTATAGATGGAGAAGTCTTGAGGCTACTGTAAGAATAAGACTGAAAACTAGAGGCAGGAGGCTTAAGTCCAAAACCTGAGAACACCAGAGAACTCCTGACTTCTGGGAACATTAATTGATGAGAGCTCATCCAAAAGCCTCCATACCTACATGGAAACCAAGCACCACCCAAGACCCAACAAGTTGCAGAGCAAGACAAGCCATGCAAATTCTCTAGCAATGCAGGAACATAGCCCTGAAGTTCAATACACAGGCTGCCCAAAGTCACACCAAACCCATAGACATCCCAAAACTCACTACTGGGCACTTCATTGTACTCCAGACAGAAGAAATCCAGCTCCACCCACCAGAACACTGACAAAAGCTTTCCTAAAAAGGAAATCTTGACAAGCCAACCACCCAACCCCACCCACAGCGAGGAACCTCCACAATAAAGAGGAACCAAAAACTGCCAGAATACTGAAATGCAACCCCAAACAGAGCAATCTAAACACGGAGAAAAAGCAGAGAAATACTCATCAGGTAAAGGAACATGATAAATGCCCACCAAACCAGATAAAAGAGGAGGAGATAGGGAGTCTACCTGAAAAAGTAGTTACAGATAAATAGCCTGGAGACAAGGATTGAGAAAATGCAAGACATGTTTAACAAGGACCAAGAAGAAATAAAAAAAGAGTCAATCAATAATGAATAATGCAACAAATGAGATAAAAAACACTCTGGAGGGAACCAACAGTCGAATAGCAGAGGCAGAAGATAGGATAAGTGAGGTAGAAGATAGAATGGTAGAAATAAATGAAGCAGAAAGGAAAAGAAAAAAAAGAATTAAAAGAAATGAGGACAACCACAGAGACCTCTGAGACAATGCTAAACACCCCAACATTCGAGTCAGAGAAGTCCCAGAAGAAGAAGACAAAAAGAAAAGCCATGAGAAAATACTTGAGGTTATAATAGTTGAAAACTTCCTAAAATGGGGAAGGAAATAGTCATCCAAGTCCAAGAAACCCAGAGAGTCCCAAACAGGATAAACCCAAGGCGAAACACCCCAAGACACATATTAATCAAATTAACAAAGATCAAACACAAAGAACAAATATTAAAAGCAGCAAGGGAAAAACAATAAATAACACACAAGAGGATTCCCATAAGGATTACAGCTGATCTTTTGATAGAAACTCTTCAGGCCAGAAGGGAATGGCAGGACATACTTAAAGTGATGAAAGAGAAAAACCTACAACCCAGATTACTGTACCAGCAAGGAGCTCATTCAAATATGAAGGAGAAATCAAAAGCTTTACAGATAAGCAAAAGCTGAGAGAATTCAGCACCACCAAACCAGCTCTTCAACAAATGCTAAAGGATCTTCTCTAGACAGGAAAAACAGAAAGGGTGTATAAACTCGAATCCAAAACAACAAAGTAAATGGCAACAGGATCATACTTATCAATAATTAACTTAAATGTAAGTGGGTTGAGTGCCCCAACCAAAAGACAAAGACTGGCTGAATGGACACAAAAACTAGACCCCTATATATGTTGTCTAGAAAAGACCACTTCAAAACAGGGGACACATACAGACTGAAGTGAAGGGCTGGAAAAAGTTATTTGACACAAATGGAGACCAAAAGAAAGCAGGAGTAGCAATACTCATATCAGATAAAATAGACTTTAAAATAAAGTCTGTGAAAAGAGACAAATAAGGAAAATACATAATGACCAATGGATCAATCCAAGAAGAAGATATAACAATTATAAATATATATGCACCAAAATAGGATATGTAAGGCAATATGTAAGGCAAAGGCTAACAAGTATGAAAGTGGAAATTAACAATAACACAATAATAATGGGAGATTTTAATACCCCACTCACACCTATGGATAGATCAACTAAACAGAAACTTAACCAGGAAACACAAACTTTAAATGATGTAATGGACCAGTTAGACCTAAATGATATCCATAGGACATTTCACCACAAAACAATGAATTTCACCTTTTTCTCAAGTGCACATGGAACTTTCTCCAGGATAGATCACATCCTGGGTCATAAATCTAGCCTTGGTAAATTAAAAAAAAAAATTGAAATCATTCCAAACCTCTTTTCTGACCACAATACAGTAAGATTAGACGTCAATTATAGGAGAAAAACTATTACAAATTCCAACATATGGAGGCTGAACAACATGCTTCTAAATAACCAACAAGTCACAGAAGAAATCAAAAAAGAAATCAAAATATGCATATAAAGGAAGGAAACTGAAAACAAAACAACCCAAAACCTATGGGACATTGTAAAAGCAGTGTTAAGGGGAAGGCTCATAGCAATACAGGCTTACCTCAAGAAACAAGAAAAAAGTCAAATAACCTAACTCTACACCTAAAGCAACTAGAAAAGGAAGAAATGAAGAACCCCAGAGTTACTAGAAGGAAAAATATCTTAAAAATTAGGGCAGAAAGAAATTCAAAAGAAACAAAAGAGACCATAATGAACAAAGCTAAAAGCTGCTTCTTTGAGAAGATAAATAAAATTGACAAACTATTAGCCAGACTCATCAAAAAACAAAGGGAGAAAAATCAAATCAACAAACTTAGAAATGAAAATGGACAAATCACAACAGACAGCATAGAAATACAAATGATCATAAGAGACTACTATCAGCAACTATATGCCAATAAAATGGACAATTTGGAAGAAATGGACACATTCTTAGAAAAGTATAACTTTCTAAAACTAAACCAGGAAGAAACAGAAAATCCTAACAGACCCATCACAAGCATGGAAATTGAAACTGTAATCAGAAATCTTCCAGCAAACAAAAGCGCAGGTCCAGACGGCTTCACAGCTGAATTCTACCAAAAATTTAGAGAAGAGCTAACACCTATCCTACTCAAACTCTTCCAGAAAATTACAGAGGAAAGTAAACTTCCAAACTCAATCTAGGAGGTCACCATCACCCTAATACCAAAAGCAGACAAAGATGCCACAAAAAAAAAAAAACGAAAACTACAGGCCAATATCACTGATGAACATAGATGCAAGGATCCTTAACAAAATTCTAGCAAACAGAATCCAACAACATATTAAAAAGATCATACATCATGACCAAGTGGGCTTTATCCCAGGGATGCAAGCATTCTTCAATATCCGGAAATTAATCAATGTAATACACCACATTAACAAATTGAAAGATAAAATCCATATGATTATCTCAATAGATGCAGAGAAAGCCTTTGACAAAATTCAACATCCATTTATGATAAAAACTTTCCAGAAAGCAGGAACAGAAGGAACATACCTCAACATAATAAAAGCTATATATGACAAACTCACAGCAAACATTATCCTCAGTGATGAAAAATTGAAAGCATTTTCCCTCAAGTCAGGAACAAGACAAGGGTACCCACTCTCACCACAAGGGTGCCCACTCTATTCAACATAGTTCTGGCCACAGCAATCAGAGCAGAAAAAGAAATAAAAGGAATCCAGATTGGAAAAGAAGAATAAAACTTTCACTGTTTGCAGATGACATGATCTGCTACATAGAAAACCCTAAAGAATCCACTAGAAAATTACTAGAGCTAATCAATGAATATAGTAAAGTTGCAGAATATAAAATTAACACAGAGAAATCCCTTGCATTCCTATACACGAACAATAGAAAACAGAAAGAGAAATTAAGAAAACAATTCCATTCACCATTGCAACGAAAAGAACAAAATACTTAGAATATATCTACCTAAAGAAACTAAAGACCTATATATAGAAAACTATAAAACACTGTTGAAAGAAATCAGAGGACACAAATAGATGGAGAAATATACCATGTTCATGGATTGGAAGAATCAATACAGTGAAAATGAGTATACTACCCAAAGCAATCTCTAGATTCAATGCAATCGCTATCAAGCTACCGACGGCATTTTTCACATAACGAGAACAAATAATATCACAATTTGTACGGAAATACAAAAAAAAAAAAAAAAAAAACTTCAAATAGCCAAAGCAATCTTGTGAAAGAAGAATGGAACGGGAGGAATCAACCTGCTTGACTTCAGGCTATACTACAAAGCTACAGTCATCAAGACAGTATGGTACTGGCACAAAGACAGAAATATAGATCAGTGGAACAAAATAGAAAGCCCAGAGATAAATCCATGCACATATGGACACCTTATTGATGACAAAGAAGGCAAGAATATACAATGAACAAAAGACAGTCTCTTTAACAAGTGGTGCTGGGAAAACTGGTCAACCACTTATAAAAGAATGAAACTAGAGCACTTTCTAACACCATACACAAAAATAAACTAAAAATGGATTAAATGTCTAAACATAAGACCAGAAACTATAAAATTCCTATAGGGAAACATAGGTAAAACACTCTCCGACATAAATCACAGCAGGGTCCTCTATGACCCACCTCCCAGAGTCATGCAAATAAAAGCAAAAATAAACAAAGGGGTCCTAATTAAACTTAAAGGTTTTTGCACAACGAAGGAAACTATAAGGATGGTGAAGAGAGAGCCTTCAGAATGGGAAAAAATAATAGCAAATGAAGCAACTGACAAATAATTAATCTCAAAAATATACAAGCAGCTCCTGCACCTCATTCCAGAAAAATAAACGACCCAATCAAAAAATGGGCCAAAGAACTAAACAGACATTTCTCCAAACAAGACATGCAGATGGCTAACAAACACATGAAAAGATGCTCAACATCACTCATTATCAGGAAAATGCAAATCAAAACCACTTTGAGGTACCATCTCACGCCAGTCAGAATGGCTGCTATCCAAAAGTCTACAAACAATAAATGCTGGAGAGAGTGTGGAGAAAAGGGAACCCTCTTACATTGTTGGTGGGAATGCGAACTAGCACAGCCACTATGGAGAACACTGTGGAGATTCCTTAAAAAACTGGAAATAGAACTGCCATATGACCCAGCAATCCCACTTCTGGGCATACACACTGAGAAAACCAGAAGTGAAAGAGACACATGTACCCCAATGTTCATTGCAGCACTGTTTATAATAGCCAGGACATGGAAGCAACCTTGATGTCCATCAGCAGATGAATGGATAAGAAAGCAGTGGTACATATACACAATGGGATATTACACAGGCATTAAAAAGAATATTTTTAAATCAGTTCTAATGAGGTGGATGAAACTGGAGCCTATTATACAGAGTGAAGTAAGCCAGAAAGAAAACCACCAATACAGTAATAACACATATATATGGAATTTAGAAAGATGGTAATGATAACCCTATATGCAAGACAGAAAAAGAGACATAGTTGTAAAAAACAGTCTTTTGGACTATATGAGAGAAGGCAAGGGTGGGATGACTTGAGATAATAGCATTGAAACATGCATATTATCATATGTGAAACAGATCGCCAGTCCAGGTTCGATGTATGAGACAGGGTGCTCAGGGCTGGTGCACTGGGATGACCCAGAGGGATGGGATGGGGAGGGAGGTAGGGGGGGAGTTCAGGATGGGGAACCCATGTACATCCATGGCTGATTCATGTCCGTGTATGGCAAAAGCACTATAATATTGTAAAGTAACTAGTCTCCAATTAAAATAAAAAATGAATAAACAAAAATAACGTGGAATGTACATCTTGCTAGAGATATTTGTAAAAGAAAACATATCTTCCACAGATAATTTTATAAGCTCTGGTGGTAAGTTTTCTTTCCTTATGGTTTAATAATAACAAGTAGTCTATATAAATGGCAACCCACTCCAGTGTTCTTGCCTGGAGAATCCCAGGGACAGGGGAACTTGGTGGGCTGCCGTCTATGGGGTCACACAGAGTTGGACATGACTGAAGCGACTTAGCAGCAGCAGCAGCAGTCTATATAAGAAAAAAGCATAAATCGTGATTTCATTCATTTAATGTATGTAATTACCCATTATTTGCTGACATTCAGAAAAAAGAAATCAGAATCTCTCCAGAGGAAAAAAATATACTTCTACATTTCTTCTTTAGGACTGTTGCAGCTGAAAATTTTTTTCATTTAATGAAGAGAAATTAAGAATCTCATTTATAAAATTATAAATTATAATTTTAGTAAAGAGAATAGATAAAATGCTTATGTATTTCCTCTTTATTTTCAGAAAGATCTAACCCACCAAAGTTATAGTGAACAGTAAGATAAATTCAACAAGTACATTAAGTATTTAGCGTTGGACACGACTGAGCAACGGAACTGAACTGAAGTTAGAAACCACGAGAAACAGAAGGGCCAGAAATTCTTAGTTCATAATACATCTCCAAAGGCCTAAAACAGGACTCATCTTGAATTATCTCTAAATGAAAGTTTTACTAGGTTAAATAGAAGACATCACTTCATTAATTTCAAAGTTAGAATTTTTTAAAAAAGAGAAATCACTTCAAATTTAAGTGAACTTTCAGAGGGAACTATATTAAATATATATATACATACATACATACATATATATGTACATATACATATATATATGTATATATACACAAATATAAACAAATCGCATTGCTGCACACCTGAAAATTACACAGTGTTTTAAACTGACTACACTTCAATTCAACGAAAAAACAAGAATCACCATCAACCTCGAAAACAACCACCAAAAAAAAAATAAGGAACACATTTTTTTTTAGTTATTCATAAAAATCAGCTATATGTCATTCAAAAGAGTATGAGAATTGTTTTTTTTTTTTTTTACAACCTCACTTTCTCTTCTTAAGTTGAATTTGAAATAATTTCTCACATATTTATAATATAGAGTTCCTGGTCTGACTGACCCCACTATTTCTGTTGTTTTTGTATAATCTCTGTCTCATCCTCACCCTCATTTCATCTTATATTCATCTTGTCCTTCTTAAATGAATTCTTCCCCTTTATTCTCCTCCCCATCTTCATATTCATCTAGTTGTTTTTCCTCAGTGCTTTGTAATTCTTTTCTTTCATAACAGCATACTTAGTATGCCAATATTTATAAATCTGAATCATGCACATGTGCGGCTCTTATTATCACACCATTTCATATCGTGACTTTGAGGGCTTCTATTTCTGTGGTGGGATCCTTTTTGTCACCATAAGGATCAGGGGACTGATATGTGAACAAATACAGGGAAAGAAGAGTTACAAACGGAACAACTTACCTTTGTACGACCAAGGCCTGCTACAGACTTGAGAAGTTTTGAAACAGGCTCAGGTGATGGGAAGGCAGGATGACAAATGCCCTCAAACCAGGGTGATGGTTTGGGAAATGTTTCAACCACATCTTCAATGTTACTATCAGAATTATTGTCCTGAGAGAAAGTTGTACTCTCTGGTCTCAAAATGCCACATTTTGCTTTTAGTACAGTGAAAAAAAGAGACAGTACATGAGAACATGTGTCATTTCAAATCAAGGAATAACACCAGGACAGTCTTCAAATAACTTACTGTTTCTCTTGGATTGCTGAGAAGCCTTCATTAGCTTCGTTAACTTTGACTTCAGGACATGCTGGAGAAGAAAATAAGAGCTTGAAGAATATAAAAAGTATCAACCTGAATAAAAGAATTATAACATCCCCCATTCCTCTATGATCTTACACAAAGAGCACAGGCTCTGGAGTCATTCAGATGTGGATTCAAATCCCAGTTCTTTCACTGACTGACCTGCTCATGGGGAAAGGATTATGACAGATGACATCAGAAGCCCCAGATGTTCCTCTCCTTACCCCTAATTGACTGCTATACAAATACTAGGACACCCACTAGATTACTTTCTCTACCAAAATGTTCTAGAGTAATAATTTATCCCCGGTAGTTTAGAGCATTATTGAAAATCTAAGACATTTAAATTAATTGCTATATTTTGAAATTTGCTTCCATGATTAATATATACATGGATTATCACTTGTGAAGGGAAATATGAAAGTTTAGGTTTTAACAGAACCTTATTTAAATGGGCTAGAACTGCAAACACAACAAGCTACTTCTATTCTGTTTGTAAAACAGCTAGAGACCAGTGAAACAGGGGAAAAAATTCAGCTGCTTCCATGAAACAGGGAAAAAACAAGGTTAAACCCATAGGGCAATGATTATGAGTGAAAGCCACACTCTAAGTAGAAAGCCATAAGCAAACATGTTCACAAATGGATTCATTTTGATGTTTGGCAAAACTAATACAATTACGTAAAGTTTAAAAATAAAATAAAATTTAAAAAAAAGAGACAGAGAGAGATGGAGTGAAAGACACTGAAGAAATGTGTTCTGCAAGGAAAAATTAGGTTAACAGTAAATATAAAAAATTTTTTTAAAAGGTAGAAGAGGAAGAAGAAAGGAAAAAATGAGGCATTCCTAGTCAAGAACAAACTTTACAGAAAAAAAAAGTATAATAAGGTATGTGGAGAAACACATATATTTAGACTTTATATACAATAGATCAGTAACATATCAGTATTATTAAGGATATACTATGAGCAAAGCCTCCATTTCATATGATTTTATTAATATATTTTTATGCATCTACACTGTTCTTCAAATTTTATGAAAATATCAACATCAGTTCAGCTCAGTTCAGTTGCACAGTTGTGTGCAACTCTCTGCAATCCCATGGACTGCAGTACACCAGGCTTCCCTGTTCATCACCAACTCCCAGAGGTTTTACAAACTCTGGTCCATGGAGTCGGGGATGCCATCCAACCATCTCATCCTCTGTCGTCCCCTTCTCCTCCAGCCTTCAAACTTTCCCAGAACTGGTATTTTCCAATGAGTCGATTCTTCGCATCACCAAACTATTGGAGTTTCAGCTTCAGCATCAGTCCTTTCAATGACTATTCAGGACTGATTTCCTTTAGAATGGACTAATTAGATCTCCTTGCAGTCCAAGGGAATCTGAAGAGTCTTCTCCAATACCACAGTTCAAAAGCAGCAATTATTTGGTGCTCAGCCTGCTTTATAGTCCAACTCTCACATCCATATGTGACTACTATAAAAACCATAGCTTAGACTAGACAGAACTTTGCTGGCAAAGTAATGTCCCTGCTTTTCAATCTGCTGTCTAGGTTGTGCATAGCTTTTCATCCAAGAAGCAAGCGTCCTTTAATTTCATGGCTGCAGTCACCATCTGCAGTGATTTTGAAGCCCCCCAAAAGAAGTCTGTCACCGTTTCCATTGTTTCCCCATCTATTTGCCATGAAGTGATGGGATCAGATGCCATGATCTTAGTTTTCTGAATGTTTTGTTGTAAGTCAACTTTTTCACTCTCCTCTTTCATTTTCATCAAAAGTTCTTTAGTTTTTCAGTTTCTGCCATCATGATGGTGTTATCTGCATATCTGAAGTTATTGATATTTCTTCTAGCTATCTTGATTTCAGCTTGTGCTTCATCCAGCCTGGCATTTCGCATGATGTCCTCTGCATATAAGTAAAATAAGCAGGGTGACAATTTATATCCTTGATGTACTCCTTTCCTGATTTGGAACCAGTCTACTGTTCCATATCCAGTTCTAACTGTTGCTTCTTGTCCTGTATACAGATTTCTCCGGAGGCAGGTCACATGGTCTGATATTCCCATCTCTGGTTCCTCTGCCTTTTCTAAATCCAGCTTGAACATCTGAAGTTCATGGTTCACGTACTCTTGAAGCCTGGCTTGGAAAATTTTGAGCATTACTTTGCTAGCATGTGAGATGTGTGAAATTATGTGGTAGTTTGAACGTTCTTTGGCATTGCCTTTCTTTGGGATTGGAAGGAAAACTGACCTTTTCCAGTCCTGTGGCCACTGATGAGTTTTCCAGATTTGCTGGCATATTGAGTGCAGCACTTTCACAGCATCATCTTTGAGGATTTGAAATAGCTCAACTGCAATTCCATTACCTCCACTAGCTTTGGTAATAGTGATGCTTCTTAAGGCCTACCTGACTTCGCATTCCAAGATGTTTGGCTCTAGGTGAGTGATAACACCATCCTGGTTATCTGGATTATAAAGATCTTTTTTGTAGAGTTCTGTGTATTCTTGCCACCTCATCTTAATATTTTCTGCTTCTCTTAGGTCCATACCATTTCGTAATTTATGGTGTCCTTCTTTGCATGAAATGTCCCCATGGTATCTCTAATTTTCTTCAAGAGATCTCTAGCCTTTCCCATTCTATTGTTTCCTCAATTTCTTTGCATTCATCACTGAGAAAGTCTTTCTTATCTCTCTTTGCTATTCTTTGGAACTCTGCATTCAAATGGGTATATCTTTCCATTTCTCCTTTGCCTTTTGCTTCTCTTCTTTCCTCAGGTATTTAGAAGGCCTCCTCAGACAACCATTTTGCCTTTTTGCTTTTCTTTTTCTTGGGGATGGTCTTGATAACTGCCTCTTATACAATGTCACGAATCTCCATCCATAGTTCTTCAGGCACTCTGTTTATCAGATCTAATCCCTTGAATCTATTTGTCACTTCCACTGTCTAATCATAAGAGTAAACACTACATGAAACTAATTTCAGAGCAGGAAAACTAATTTCACAACAGAACACTTTACCTTGGTTTTAAAATCTAAGACTTCATCATTTGATGTAGGCCCTAAATCAATGCCAGGTTTGTTGGGAAACCTTTAAAGCAAAAACATACAATAAAAATGAGTGAGCTCATGTCATTGAACAAAAGAAAAAAAAAAAACAAGTTAAAGTTTGTCTATATATTAAATGAACTTTCTTGACAATTTGGCCTGAATACAATTAGCCTGTTTTAAAACAGCTTAAAAAAAATTTTTTTTTTAAGATTTCTTGATGTGGACCACTTTTAAAGTCTTTACTGAAATAGTTCCAATGGTGCTTCTATTTTATGTTTTGGCTGTCTGACCCTGGGTCATGTGAGATCTTAGCTTCTCTGACCAAGTATCGAACCCACACTGCCTACACTGGAAGATGTCTTACTAACCATCTTAACCACTGCACCCCCAGGGAAGTCTCCAGGAAAGTTTTTCGTTACCTATTTCTGCATTCATCTCTCCCAACCTATGAAATATGTAGTTAACACTCATTCTTAGTTTCCATAACAGAGAGTGACAGCCAATGTATCAGCAGAGCCTAAAAATAATTTTTCACTAAAAGTTCTAATAGCTGAACTGAAAATTCAGTTGATGGATTGAAATAATTCTTGTTTGTCCAAACTGGAATAAACCTGATGACTTAAAACAAAGTGGAAGAATAGGCTTTTCCTTCTCCATTTTCTTTTCAAGGTTCAGAGACAAATCTGAGTCCATCCAAAATGGGAGTATTGGTCCATCAGCAGGGATACCACTTACTGAGATGGCACCACTTCTCTCCTTTACTCTAAGGGAGTACAAGGAGTTTCCCCACAATGTCGAAAATTAAAATGTACACAAGCCAAAAAACTAATTGATATCTTTAAATTATATGCTACATGGGAACTTCTGAGTCTCTGCTGAGGGCCATGGGAGTGTACATGAGAGTAAGGAAGGCCAATTGTCAAATTACAGGTCAGCTCATTTAAACCAGGGTCAATTCATTAACCTCCTGAAACCACAGTTGCCTAATTAAGTAAAAGTAGGACACAGCTACTTTACAAAGCTGCTGTGATGACTCTATGAGGTCACAAATGTTAAGCACATAATGCAGTGTCTAACCCAGAGTAGAACACTCAACAACCATTAGTTTCTCTTGTCCATTTTCCCTTAGTTAAACATATAATTTAAAACATCAATAAAATCCTACCTCCTTGAAGAGTCCTCTTCAGAACTCTCATCCACTATTAAAGAAAAAAGCAAGATACATTTTAAATCAATGGAAGAAAAATACAGAATATTAAAATCTCAAGACTGAGGCTTTGTTTAAAAGCATTCCTTTCAAACCACACCTGGAGGCCACACTAGAGGAAGGGAACAGTGGTTGTACTATACTGGTAGGCCACTAATGCCTAAGAATCACTCTTCACCTTTATAGTCATCAAATGCAAAACAAAACAACAAAGAAAAGAATTGCTGTTTACAATGACCTAACCAAACTCCAGGAGACTGACAGAAAATGATACTATACCATTAATACAATAACTACTATAAGCTGACAATAGCACACTTAAACAGCATGGTATTTCTGGATTTCTATTGCCTGGAGGACTGAACAGAGACTATAGGTGTCTTGCTGGGACATGACTACTCTGGATCTTCAGTTCACAATGAAAACACCCTATCACAGGGAAGCTTGGTCAAAGGCACTGGACCTCAGAGCAAGGTAAAACATTGGAAACAAAAGTCTTCTCTTCCTGGCCCTCTTTCCAAAGGCAAGAGAAGTATGAAATATGTAGTGATTTCAGGTTTAGTAAGGATAATCTCTTGAAAGGCAGGTGGGGGTGAGCAAATGGGTAAAGGGGCTAAATTCAGTGGTGAGAATGGGGACTAGACTTTGTAGTGGTGAGCATGAAGTAGGGTACACAGAAGCTGAACTTTTTTAAAAAGTTCCATAAATATATATGGAACTTTTTAGAAAACATTTTTAAAACTTTTTTTAAAAAGTTCAGCTTCTATGTGTGTGTGTGTATACACATACATACTAACATGTTCAAAAAGAATCTCTTGAGACTATCTCCTCCCATTACTCAAGAGTATCTGGACCACACAGATCAGGATGGTCCAAAGAGTGCTGTTTACTAGTGAAGGATATAATTATATCAGTCCTTCCCATTATATGGCAAATATTTATAGAAATCATGCTTTTTAAGCTTGGAAGGCATACATCATCACACCCTAAACTGATGAACTAGGGGAGGGAGGGAGGGATGGAGGGAACCATGGACTCTGGTGCTGTTGGACATTTCCCAGGGTCGTCATGATCTGATGCTGGAGGGATGACGCACATGCAGTGACTCCACGGGGAGAGGAGCACTGCAAGCTTGAGCAAGGAGAGCAGGGGCAGTGATTTTTAAATGTTTTCACCCTGTGACATCAGAACAATGCTTAGTACATAAAAGACACTTGAAATGTGTCTGTTTAGTGAACAAATGAACAAATAAATAAGCATGTTTTCTTTGAAAATTTATTTAGAAAAATACAGAAATTAACCAGAGAAAAACTCTATTCTGAGCGTATTGAAGACCAAGACACTGTCATCTCTGTATCTCCTCTGACTAGTGTAGTAAACCAACCTACAGTTCTTTGATAGACGTTTTTGTGGTTCAGTCACCAAATCGTGTCTGACTCTTGTGATCCCATGGACTACAGCTAACCAGGCCCTTCTGTCCATGGGATTTCCCAGGCAAGAGTATAGGAGTGTGTTGCCATTTTCTTCTCCATGGGATCTTCCCGACACAGGGATCAAGCCGTATCTCCTGCATTGGCAGGTGGATTCTTTACTACTGAGCCACCTGGGAAGCACCCTTTGATTAGACAGAGGTCTACTCAGTTAAAGGTATCCTTGGATACCCTGTACAATGTGCTAGATGCCACATCCAGTGGACCTAATGCTGTTTTTGTTAATGCAAAGTATTTTTGTGCTTTTATTAGAACCTGCAGATTCCCAAGTTGTCCCAAGTCCCAAGAATATCTATTATGATAATCTTTTAACTGATGGCAAGAGAATATCTTTTTCTTACAAAACTATACTCTCATGACAATTGGCCAACACACAAAAGAAAATATCCGATCCTAATGAAGTCAACCTATCTCACTCTCTCTGGATCTGTAAGGAAAGAAGTTGGTAATCTAGACCTGCTTGGTACAACAGGCAAAATAACTGGTTCTCAACCAGGCATTGCTTTTCTGCCTTCTGTACAATTGGTAGGTATCTTTCAGAAATAATCTCTCACTACTATGCTGCACACTGCCTCAGCTTTGCAGTTATTGTTTATCATTTCTTATCCTACCAGGAAGGGATTATTTAAGTTCCCAGTTTTAATGATGGTAACTATTTTAGTGAGACTAATCACTACACAGTGAAAGTCAAGTCACTCAGTCCTGTCCGCCTCTTTGTGACCCCATGGACTGTAGCCTACCAGACTCCTCTGTCCTTGGGATTTTCCAGGCAATAATATTGGAGTGGATTGCCATTTCCTTCTCCAGGGGATCTTCCTGACCCAGGGATCGAACCCGGGTCTCCTGCATTGTAGACAGGCGCTTTACCATCTGAGCCATCATTCACTAAATACAAACCATTTCTAAAAATGAAAGTTCACTTTCATAAGACATCCAATCTGCTGTACTATGACTATAGATGAAATATACATCATACTCACTTAATTATTTTTTCTGATTTACACAAAGATCTAATATAGGACTTTAGGGGCCATATTAAAGAGATGGATTTCTTTTCAAATAGTACTGTCTTTGATGTTAAATCAATTACAATTAACTTGTTAAAGAATTCTGAATACTAGAGTATAAAGAAATTAATTTAAAAATGAAATTCACATGCAATTTACACTACTTTTGTCATAGTTCTTTCATTATTGAAACTTCCTCATTCCTACTTTATCTATGGTAGAATCACCGAGAGTAATTCGGTATCAGATGACGTACCTGGGTTGCTATTTTCAGGAGAAGTTTTAGATCTCTTTTCTTTATATTCAGAAATCAGTTGGCAAAAGCTATGTATTAAAAATGTGATAAATAATATTTTAACACTGATACGAAAAACAACTATCAAATTCTTAGATCATTTCAGACAATGTCAGAGATAATATCAAAACTTCAATTGTCATATACATTTCAAGTTTCTAAGTTCTATAAACTTATATTTAGCATGTAGTAAAGGAGAAAGTAAAGGTATATTTTCACTCTGCTTATTTAATTTATACACAGAGTGCATCATGAGAAACACTGGGCAGGATGAAGCACAAGCTGGAATCAAGATTGCCAGGAGAAATATCAATAACCTCAGATATGCAGATGACACCACCCTTACGGCAGAAAGTGAAAAACTAAAAAGCCTCTCGATGAAAGTGAAAGAAGAGAGTGAAAAAGTTGCCTTAAAGCTCAACATTCAGAAAACGAAGATCATGGCATCTGGTCCCATCACTTCATGGCAAATAGATGGGGAAACAGTGACTGACTTTGTTTTTTTTTGGGCTCCAAAATCACTGCAGATGGTGACTGCAGCCATGAAATTAAAAGATGCTTACTCCATGGGAAGCAAGTTAGACCAACTTAGCATATTCAAAAGCAGAGATATTACTTTCTCAACATAGGTCCATCTAATCAAGGTTATGGTTTTTCCAGTAGTCATGTATGGATGTGAGAGTTGGACTATAAAGAAAGCTGAGCACAGGAGAATTGATGCTTCTAAACTGCAGTCTTGGAAAAGATACTTGAGAGTCCCTTGGACTGCAAGGAGATCCAACCAGTCCATCCTAAAGGAAATGAGTCCTGGGTGTTCATTGGAAGGACTGATGTTGAAGCTGAAACTCCAATATTTTGGCCACCTGATGCGAAGAGCAGACTCATTTGAAAAGACCCTGATGCTGGAAAAGATTGAAGGCAGGAGGAGAATGGGACAACAGAGGATGAGATGGTTGGATGGCATTACCGACTCAATGGACATGATTTGGGGTAAACTCTGGGAGTTGGTGATGGACAGGGAGGCTGGGCGTGCTGCAGTTCATGGGGTCCCAAAGAGTCAAACACAACTGAGCAACTGAACTGAACTGAAAGGAGAAAGAAAAGGAAAATGAAGTAGTCCTGATCTCAGGGCAGTACAGCTCCAATAATTAACTAGATTTAGCTTGGCATATGAAAAATCTCTCGAGCTTGCAAATCCTACCTCTATAACCAACTGCTCTTTGTTCCTGGAGGAGTTGTTTCTCTTCAGTTCAAAGTCCTTCCTCTACACAACTGGGATATTACTATCTTATTTCAAAAGAGGATTAATAGGATGTAATGAGATAATATACCCCCAAAATGCTTGCAGAAACAAAGAGTGGAATAATTCCATCTTCAACTTTATTGCTGTAACTACTTTGGAATTCCAAGTAAATCCCAATGTGTGCTTTTTCATGCATCTAACGTTCAAGTGTTGTATGAAACTGTTATTAATTCTGGTGATTAGCTGTTCTTTGTTGTTTGTAATTTAGGGAATCTCAGCTTTTAGATAATGTGTACCTAAATTTATTTATAACATATGAATTCACTGCATTAGAGAACATAATGAACCCCCATTATTGCAGCTAATTACACCAAGAGCAGAAAACTAATCACAATCAAGACCTGGCCTGGACCACCACTCTTCCTTCTCTACCTACTCAAACTCTGAACCAGCAGATCTTTCTGACAATGATGTTTAATCTCCATGTTCCTCTCCAATTCACTTGGAAGACATATCCCTACTCTTACAGTGGGTACTTGAAAGTTCTAGACAGGGCTTACCTCTCTGAATTTCAACTATCTTACTTGAGATTTAGGGATTTCTGTTGAATGGGTTCCTTAAGGGGCAGATTCTGAAAACATTTAAGTTGGAGGCAGACAGAAACCCGTTGGAAGATTTTCATTATTACAGAAATGGATCCCATGAGGGGCCAAGCATAATTAGGGAATCTCAGACAAGCTGGCACCCACTACTCTGGGAAGGATGACAGGGAACCTGTGACCTAAGAAAAGGTGCCCCCACAGGACAGAAAGCCACATTGAGGTTCAAGTCTAGACACAAAGGAGAAAGGGAAGTCTGCTCAATCCCTGCAAGAGCACTTGACCCTCTCTGACAGCCTAAAATGGCCCCCACTGACATCTGCTAGAAGAAAAGATAAATAAGAGCCTCAAGAGCACCTTATCATGAAGATCTAGGCTTCCACGTGGGCTCCACATAAGGTCTCTGAGTGAGGGGGAAAGCTAGGCAGCCCAGCTGCCCAAACCGGGTGCTGGAGCTTTGTTTGCAGCAGTGACTGAGTGACAAGCATACATATGAGAAGAAAGGAGCTCTCACTCTGAAGTCGAGATGTGCATCACCTTAAAGGCTGGGGAACCTGGACCCAGAGGGGCGGCCTGGGAGCAAAGGTTAATCATGAGCCCACTGCAGGATGAGGGTTTTTTTTTTTTTTTTTTTTTCCTTTTAAAATGATTTTATTGAAGGTCTTTATAGAGCCACATCCAGACTGCAGATCCAGCTGCCAAGCAGACCCTGTCAAGACCAGCTGTAGCAGCAGTGCTGCAGCAGTAGAATCAATGCAAGGAACAGAATGATGAGAAGGAACTATTTTCTCCCCTCAAATGACTTGTGGAAGAGGACTATTTTGTTGATCTTAGGGAATCCTCCAGGTTCTTGGAAAATTCAAGCAGAAGTGTATAGAGAGGCAAGCCCTCAAGGGAAAACAGGATTTGATGCTGAAATAAATATTTCAAGACCCAAAGAACTAGTTAGAAATATCACAACTGTGACACTGTTCATACGATCAAGGGGTCACACTTGGAATGAAATAGCTAATGTCAAGCTTCCTAAGGATCAAGGTCTACATGTCCTGAGATAAAGCACCCCCGAGCCCACAGCCAAGAGTCACTAATTGGCCTTTGCTTGGCTTTCAGCTCTTGAGGGGGAACATCTCACCACCATTCTCCAAACTGCCTGCACCAAACTGGAACTCTCACTGGTCACATAGAAAGTTAACAGTTAAAATTATTTTTGGCTGCAGTTTAGTGAGAACTGGCATTTTAATGTGAACAGTTACATATTAAAACCACTAATAACAGCATATTCTTCTGTAGTCCACCCAAAAACATCTTGAGAAAAGATGTCAGCACATGGTTGAAGAAGTCTGACGACATTTGTTGATTCATACTTGACAGCAAGCATGAGGGCTGTTCTAAAACAACAGAGAGATGACTTCAGCCCAGGAAGTTGAGTTGACTTACTTAAACAGTTAATTTGATATGCTTTACCAACTGAATGCCTTGCCCTTTCATGAAGAGCTGACCATTTACAGGCTCAAGTGTTCATCTTTGCAAATTACCTCCAATGCTAAAATGAAGGGACAGAAAAGAAGCCTCCTATCCCACTGGGATGCCATGTAGCAGCACTTACTATTTCAAAAGTCCTTGATGGGGACTTCCCTGGTGGGCCAGTGGATAAGACTCCAGGCTCCCAATGCAGGGGGCTTAGGTTCCATCCCTGGTCAGGGAACTTGATCCCATATGCTGCAACTAAGAGTTCCCACAACTAGGACCCCATGTAGCCAAATAAATAAATGTTTTTTAAAAATAATAATAAAGTCCTTGATGGAAAAGAAATGATGCTGAGGTCACTTATCTAAGGCAGATGACTATTTAAGGGTTAAATTCCCTATTTCCTCCTTAGTCTGATATATTCGGCTTCAAAGTCAGCTAGAGGTTGGGTTAAGGAAAGGCTACTTGCAGGTTTAAATCAAAAATATTGATAATAATGGGAATAAAAATAGTCATGGTGTCAGTTAATGATGTGGACAAGCATGTGCTAGGCACTAAAAATGAAATACTATATATAAAACCTTTCTTACACACAGGCACCTTTGAAAGATGCATTACTATTTGCCTTTTGTATCAGGAAACTTATTTGCTGATGATAATCCTAATTGGTAGAAACCTAGGAATTGAACCTAGCCTGAATCTAAAGCCCATCATTTTCTTCTGTATCATTCACCTCTGACTTGTCTTGGTTAAAGGAACTGTTTATCTGATCAAAGCTATCTTTCTTGCTTCTACCTGCATTAAAAACAAAAATATCAAAATGTACTAAAATGAGAAAGCATAAAAACTGATGAGCCACAGGATCAGATGACCGTGAGTAATAATCACATTTTTGTGGCTGTTGTTCTTTAGTTGCTATGTTTTATCTGACTCTTTTGTAACCTAGTAACATCAGCATTCTTCAAACAAAGTAGTAATTTAAAGCAAAGAGTTATCCAAAAGGCAAAATCAAGTCTTTTAGTTTTACTATGCATCTTTTAAATATATATATAGTAGATACAAAGTAGAGGTTAAAGAATTCTTTTAAAAGAATTAAGAAACTCGATACTGTCATGAGGTAAACTCAAAAGCGGAATCCATATTTCACAAAGCTAATAAAACTAATTTGAAATACCTCAGCTATTACAAGATCAACCAACCAAACAAAAAGAGGCTGAATATGACATCGGTCAATATTATAAAGGAATATGAATCCTGGAGAAGGCAATGGCACCCCACTCTAGTTCTCTTGCCTGGAAAATCCCATGGATGGTGAAGCCTGGTAGGCTGCAGTTCATGGGGTCGCTAAGAATCGGACTCGACTGAGCGACTTCACTTTCACTTTTCACTTTCATGCATTGGAGAAGGATATGGCAACCTGCTCCAATGTTCTTGCCTGGAGAATCCCAGGGATGGTGGAGCCTGGTGGGCTGCCGTCTCTGGGGTCGCACAGAGTCGGACACGACTGAAGCAACTTAGCAGCAGCAGCAGCATACATTCCTGCTATATATTGTTCATGATTCCTGGTCAGAATAATTGATTTTCTACCTAAGTAGATCACAAATGAATCCTCTTATTCGTTAAATCTTGATATTACCATCCTAGAACAGCACTAAGGGTTTTAAAAAGAAAAACAACAACGGTACCTTCTCATTTATCAACTGCATGTATATTTGCTTCTTAACTAAAAACTCCACCATTTGCCCTCTCCTTTCACATATCGCAAGTAACAGTGGTGTCAGGTCATCCTGTAAAACAGGGAAAACCATTTCTAATGTACACAGTTAACCTATTACTAAACTGAAATTAAAATCGTGCAATAGATTCTCTGAACTTAAAAATAAAAGTCAGAAAGTAAATGAAAGAGAGCCCCCTCCTCATTGCCCTGTGCATCTTCTTTCTCTTTAATATGCTCCTCCTCTGGGCCTTCCCTGGTGGTCCAGTGGCTAAGTGTCAAGTTCCCAAATGCAGGGGGTGCAGGTATCATTAAGCTACTGTATCAACTGCATATTTTAGGGACAATGCTGAGGCAGAAATATATAATACTATCTGTAGCATGCATAACCTATCCAAGGATGACCATGAGTAAACTCAAAAGTTTTACAGACATTCCAGTGGGAATATTATTCTCTACATGAACATGCAAAGAGAGAAACTTTTTTTTTTCTTTTTCAAAAAGTCAACTGTGGGAACCCTGTTTTACTGCTTTCTCAGAAATGTCTCCTGGAATTTAATCTTACTCATTCTCTCTCCCTTGCTTGCTCTTTCTACCACACTTCCTTAAGTTAGACATTCTGGCTGAGAGGTCAGCATTAGCTATATGCTAACTGCATGGAGAATGAGCACCCTCCCCACCTTATCTTCAAAGACCCTTCTTGATGACTCTTATGTGATTACCTCCAGACTATCAGAAGAAATCTTCCAAAATCCTAGAGTTCTGGTGTCTGTCTTGCTTTACTGCTTTTAGTTAAAGATTGCAACATAAAATTACCAATAAATACATGCTCAACATTTTCTCGGGGATTTGCTCTGCCACCAGCTATTCCTCCACTGTCTATTATAATCTTGTGTGTTTGTGAGAGTTATTCAGTGCAAAACAGCCACAACCAACTTAAAAATTCTAATTTAAAAATTCAATCCCATTCTTAAAAGATTTTTAAATTATGAAATCAATTATAGATTAATTAGACTGTTTTTAAAAACCTTCAAATATTTATCAAAATAAACTATAAACCAACAATTGGAAACTCAAATGCTTATGGATGGAAAGCTGATTACCTGAGTAAGAGAAAAATCCAGGTGAGACCAGTAACTCCAAAAACACATGTCCCACACAGAAGGGGTGGCCTCTGCATGCAGACCAAACAGTAGGATGGGCTCAAGGGGGTCCAGATTTGGTCCTTAGAAAAGCCTGAACTTCTGCATGAGCCTTCTAAATTTGAAATGTTGACTCAATGTATGGAGGTAAACTAAGCATATCCAAGGGCCATGTTTGGTTTATGGCCCACTTTTGGTTTTATGTTTGCTGTTTCCAAACAGGTGGGTATAAAGCAAATATTTGTATGTGAAACCTTTCCTTTCTTTAGTATCATATGTTTCACAAAAAAACTGGGTCCCAATATGTAATAAATATGGCTATTAAGACTCATAATTCAATTAAACATAAATTCTTTTAAAAAGACTCATAATGCACAGTCAAGAATGTTTCCACTGCCTGTTGAAACTACAATCTGTCTCTAGAATTCTTCTAGATTGTTAATAAAATGGATCACGAGTTTCCAAGCCTGCTCAAAATAAATGCTGAAAACAATTCCCCTCTGTACTGTTACTAACTTCATGGGTTTTAAAGCTCTCATCTGCTTATGCCAGGGATCAGCAATTCTAACAGACATACTGCAAGAGTCTGTCCTGCAGCTGACACCAAAAAAGGCTCGTGAGTTACTATTACTGCAGTCAGGAAAACCCTATTGGTAACAAACATCTGTTGACCTAATGACCTGGATGATAAGTGAAGGTGCAAAATCCTTAAAGGGTCAGACTCTGCAGACGAAGTGACTTCACCATGAGCAAATCGCTAAAGACTCTCGGAGTGTCACTGAATGATGAGTGGTTGGAAGGAAAAGGAGTTATCGTTCAAGCCCATAGATATTGCCAAAGACACTCCTTTAATATCTCAAGCACAGGGGCAGAGAAAAAGTGAGGCTAATATTTTTGGAAAGAAGGGAGCTGATGGACATAGCTAGCATTGATCAAACTCCAATGCCTCAGGAGACTACTTTCTTCTTTGAAGGGTGCATTTAGAAATTACATGTATTCACTTCATAGTTATTCATCAGGATTGGATTAGAATCTCAAGGGAATAGTTCTAAATACACATGTCCAAGTGTTCCTCGATTTACTCAGTCAGAATCTACAATGAACAGCCTAGGCTTATACATTTTTAAAATAAGTTTTCCCAAATAATTGTGGTTCACCAGCAGAATATAGCTGAGAATTAGTGCAGCAACCACTCCAGTCTCATCTCTTACTCACATGGCCAATTCCTTCTCTTATGTGAAGGTTTGAATAAAAAAGAAAAGTAAGAGGCAAGAGTCATCAAAACTGCAATTTTTAAAAATTTTCCTGGGTAAACAGTGGTAGAACAGGGACTAGTAAACCCAAAAGGCAACCTGATCTCATTATTTATAAACCCCTTACTTCCTTCCCATCAAGACATTCTAGATGAGAGAGCAGAGTCTAGATTCTTATCTACGTGGATGGTTCTGCCAGAATAGGATAAATCAGGTAGTTATTTGTTCTTCTCTCTTAATTCCCACTTAATCACCACCTGTTCACTGTCAGTCTGTTTTGATCAGTCTTCTTAAAACTGGCACCTAGGCAAGTTTACAATTCACTCACACTCTTTTTCAAAATAACAACTATTATCCCTGAAAATGGAAAAGCATATAAGAAATATATAAACTGAAGGGAATAAAAAGCACAACCCAAAATCTCAGGACTTCTGTGGTGGTCCTGTGGCTGGGTCTCAGTGCTCCCAGGAAAGAGGGCCTGGGTTCGACCCCTGGTCAGGAAACTAGATCCTACATGCTGAAACGAAGCCCAGCTCAGCCAAATAAATAAATATTAAAATAAATAAATCCTCTTTTTGGCATTTCCCAACTGCCAAAATTCCAGCTTGACTTGCACTTTTCACTTGCTTGTTCCTTTTCCTTTCCTTTTACTCTCTTAAGACTTGGGCAATGAGAGAAAAACTGTATTTATATAACCATTTTTCATAAAATGGGAATTTGTGAACAGCAGCAAGATTTCTAATATGTTGTAAAATGCTTTCGTTATGTTTGAATTTTAAGATAAAGTCTACTGAGCCAAATTTTGCTTTACTGTGTTATTTTAGACTGATTACCAAAAAAAAAAAAAAACCCCTTAATTGGGGGAAAATATTTGGAAAATGTTTTACCTTTAACAAGTGCAGTGTTATCATGAATACCAGCCATAAACGCATAAATAAATGTTTTACTCTCTAATGCTTGAGAAATATCATGATTTAAAGTGAAATCTTAGACAATTTTGTTCCTTCAAAATACTTTCACTCAGGGAAGGCTGGAGCTTCCAAAGAAGGAAAGCAGCCCACCTGTAAGAGTGGAGGGAGTTCCTGGTGGGGCTGCAGCTGCAGGACGTCACGTGTGTCCTGGATAAAGCAGGAGGGGTGGCTTCGCCATCACTAGCTCCACACACACAGCTGCAACCCCACCAAGCAGCTCCCCAGGGCTGAGCACGGGAGACCCTGAGGTGTACATCGCGAACCAAGTTGTCACCAGCACAAGTGAACACCCTTGCTTGGAGTCAAACATGACCTGACCTTCTTGGCCAGATCTCAGAACCTGGGTCCTGGAGGGCTCAGGGCTCCAGGCCTGCTGCCTCCCAGGCCCACTTGCACTCACCTGGCTCCCCCTCATGGGCACTGAGTCTTCTTCCTCCTCCCACCCACCCCCAGGGGCACCCATTCTTTGAGCCCCTGGAAGCAGCCACTTCTCACATCACTTTACTCCCCCCAGGTCTTCATTATTTGTGGGCTCTGAGTCTACCACCCACTCCTGGGCATGTTCTGATGGGAAATCTTCCTTCTGGGGTAGACGGCTGGCTGGGAGACACAGCTTTGCCCTCTCTGTGGGCTCCAACATTTTTCTTCCTGCAGTGGCTTTGGAGTTGTTTCCATGGTAACAGGGCTTGATGGACACTATTCACTTTACCTATTTACATAGTTAGAAATAAAACACTTCTACTCTTGCCTGGAAAATCCCATGGATGGAGGAGCCTGGTAGGCTGCAGTCCATGGGGGTCGCAAAGAGTGGGACACGACTGAGCGACTTCACTTTCACTTTCCACTTTTGTGCATTGGAGAAGGAAATGGCAACCCACTCCAGTGTTCTTGCCTGGAGAATCCCAGGAATGAGGGAGCCTGGTGGGCTGCCGTCTATGGGGTCGCACAGAGTAAGATAGGACTGAAGCAACTTAGCAGCAGCAGCAAATATTTTGAAAATAAAGCTAGTTGAGATATACCTTGTTCCTGGCTTCTATATTGGTGTCGCAGGAAAGCAGCTTTGCTGCAAGTGATATATTCTGGCAAAAAACAGTGTAGTGGAGAGTGGTGTTCCCACAGACGTTCATGACATTTGGGTCAGCACCATGCTGCACACTCCTCTTCTTAACATTCTATGGCCTGACAGTGATGTGCCAAGAAACAGAGTGTAAATTCTAGGAATTCCAAGTAAACAGTCCACAAGCTTCCCCGGTTTGCTATATCTAAATGAGATGAATTCACTTTTAGTCTTAGTAGTTAAATCACATCCACCTCGTGTGGACACGGTTCGCTGCCCCATACCTTCATCAGTGCTGTCCTGTTTTCATTGTCACAGAGGTTAAGTAGGCATTTTCTCTCCAGGAGCAGAGTGACCACCGCTGAATGGCCATTGGCACAGGCCAAGTGGAGGACAGTCCAAAGAAAGCAAGAGGAGTTTTCAGGAAACTAGTGTTACTGTTTCAAAACAAATAATTATTTCTGTGATTGAAAACATTCAATAGCATGCTATTCCTATCCCTCTAACACAAATATTTTGTTTCCTTCTGGAGAAAGAACATTATATATTAGCATTAGCTCTTTTTAACACAGTAATGAAAGAACAATTTACTTGAATAGAATGCCATGACCTTGAGATTCAGCTCAACTTGGCTTTGAATCTGACTTTCACTCTGTCACTTAGCTGTCACTCAGCCTCTCTGTGCCTCAATTTTCTCATCAGCAAAATGGAGAGAGAGAAGTAGTTCTCTCACAGGACAGCACTGCGATGCTTAAATGAGATCCATGCAAGAGTTTAGAACCGTTCCTGGCACAGGTAACAGCTCAGTAACTGTTAGGTAATATAATCATACTATTGCTGCTGCTGCTGCTGCTGCTAAGTCGCCGCAGTCGTGTCTGACTCTGTGCGACCCCAGAGACAGCAGCCCTGTCCCTGGGATTCTCCAGGCAAGAGTACTGGAGTGGGGTGCCATTGCCTTCTCTGATTTAACAAGGACAACATCTCAGTGAAGTCAAAGGATATCATACCTCCTTTGCAGATACATTTTGAGGATTAGAGACAACACTGTGCTTCAATGATTCTAATACCTTCCTTTTCTGACATTTTAACGTCTCTGACATTGGAATGAAATTTATAATTCACGATGCCTGTACAACTATAATTGGTAGCATTTTTGTTTGCTCATTTCTCATTTTTCCCGTTGATCTAATTACCATAAGGTCTTTTTTGCCTAAGGTTGCTTCTTTTTAGTTAAAATATCAGATCAGATCAGATCAGTCACTCAGTCGTGTCTCACTCTTTGCGATCCCATGAATCGCAGCACGCCAGGCCTCCCTGTCCAACACCAACTCCCGGAGTTCACTGAGACTCACGTCCATCGAGTCAGAGATGCCATCCAGCCATCTCATCCTCTGTCATCCCCTTCTTCTCCTGCCCCCAATCCCTCCCAGCATCAGAGTCTTTTCCAATGAGTCAACTCTTCGCATTAGGTGGCCAAAGTACTGGAGTTTCAGCTTTAGCATCATTCCTTCCAAAGAAATCCCAGAGCTGATGCCTTCAGAATGGACTGGTTGGATCTCCTTGCAGACCAAGGGACTCTCAAGAGTCTTCTCCAATGCCACAGTTCAAAAGCATCAATTCTTCGGTGCTCAGCATTCTTCATAGTCCAACTCTCACATCCATACATGACCACAGGAAAAACCATAGCCTTGATTAGACGAATCTTTTTTTGGCAAAGTAATGTCTCTGCTTTTGAATATGCTATCTAGGTTGGTTATAACTTTCCTTCCAAGGAGTAAGCATCTTTTAATTTCATGGCTACAGTCACCATCTGCAGTGATTTGGGGGCCCAGAAAAATAAAGTCTGACACTGTTTCCACTGTTTCCCCATCTATTTCCCATGAAATGATGGGACCGGATGCCATGATCTTCGTTTTCTGAATGTTGAGCTTTAAGCCAACTTTGTCACTCTCCACTTTCACTTTCATCAAGAGGCTTTTGAGTTCCTCTTCACTTTCTGCCATAAGGGTGGTGTCATCTGCATATCTGAGGTGATTGATATTTCTCCCAGCAATCTTGATTTCAGCTTGTGTTTCTTCCAGTCCAGCGTTTCTCATGATGTACTCTGCATATAGGTTAAATAAGCAGGGTGACAATATACAGCCTTGACGTACTCCTTTTCCTATTTGGAACCAGTCTGTTGTTCCATGTCCAGTTCTAACTGTTGCTTCCTGACCTGCATACAAATTTCTCAAGAGGCAGGTCAGGTGGTCTGGTATTCCCATCTCTTTCAGAATTTTCCACAGTTGATTGTGATCCACACAGTCAAAGGCTTTGGCATAGTCAATTAAGCAGAAATAGATGTTTTTCATATTATTGTATACTACAGGTACACAACATAGTGATGCACAATTTTTATAGGTCATACTCCATTAAAAGTTATTATATGATATTTGCTATATCCCCATGTTGTACAATACATCCCAGTTCCTGGCAGGATTTTAGTTCCCCCACCAGGTATCAAACCCTGGGCCCACAGCAGTGAGTCTTAACCACTGGATGACCAAGGAACTCCCTAGACTCCCTTGGCTTCTGAAAATTGTCAGAAAATATTAATCCTCAAAAAAAATTCTAAAAAAAAATTGAAAGTGACAAATCATTTTTTTTTTTCTGTGCCACATTCCTATTAGTGCCAAAAAGACAAGCCCTGTCTGCTAATCCGACTTGCCTATAGACAGCTTGATCTACAGAGAGTTTTAAATTTTTTGTGTTCTTAAAATGTTAAATCAACATCCAGATTTCTTTTCTTTTTTCTTTCGTTTGGTGTGTGTGTGTGTCAAAATCCAGGAAACTACAGAATTCTTACTTTTGAAATCATTTTTAGAAAGGTCTTTGTGGTGGGAGGGAGGCTCACAAGGAAGGGGATATATGTATACTTACAACTGATTTATGATGTTATACAACAGCAAACTACACAACATGGTAAAGCAATTATTCTCCAATTTAAAAAAAAAAAGTAAGGTTAAGAAATAGCAGAAATAGAAAAAACAGAAGGTTTTGTCAGCAGATAAAAAATGTATAAATAGGAATCTGAGTTTTTTTCTGGTACTTTTCTCACTGTGTATATTTGAAATGTTTGATCCATATTCTATCTGAAAGTTTTTGGTGAGATAAAAATTGAGTTACTTTTCTCTTTTACCAGCTTATTTCTCCACCATCTACACACAGTTTATCATTTCTAACAGAAAAGGTCAACATTTTCAAGTTCTAAAGTTTTACATACATGTGGGTGTTTGGCATTCTGTTCCATTCATTTATATATCTTTTCAGTTGTTAGTAAATGAACACTTTGTGGGCACTTATAGCACATTTTGATATCTAGAAGGGCAAATCTTCTACTATACAAAACTTTTAATTTCACCACAACAATTAAAGACAGCATATGTAACCCAAAATCTTTAAAACCATCAAATGTTGATTTGGTTTAAATATAGAAAGAACATACATCCTAAGAAAATGTCTTCCTATTCAAGGACACAGCCAGCTTCCTACTTCAAAACTGTCTTCTAAGGTCCTTCAGAAAAGAACACATATATCTAAGTGTACACTGATATAAATAGATACTGAATTGTATCTGAAGAATTTTTAATCCAGAAATTGATTTGGCATGGGAATTATTTTGCTCACTATGCAGTTGTCTGTAATATATAACCTTACTGTATAAAAAATATATACATTAAAAATAAGATATTGACAACATCAGAAATCTGTCCACTGCCATGATCTACAATAGGCGATCCATGAAGAAGTGTTTTCATAAATCACATGAGAAAAAATGTGAGAGCCATAAGGTTCAGATGATTTCTTGAAGGCTATATAATTTGAGAGCTTTTACTCATGAGTACATCATGCTAACCCATGCAAATAAAAAGTAGGAGGAAGAAAGGAAAAACAGATGCTAACCATGTTTCATTACATTTCTGTGATTACCAACATTCAGTTAAATGACTTCAAAACTATCAGTAAAGCTCTATAAGGGGAATTATAAGTGGGTCCAAAACCAGCTAAGGTTTTTTGCTGCCTATAAAGTCTGCAGGGTGCTGGATCCCAGGAAGGTATCCAGAAGCCTTGGAGGGATGTCTGCCAGGCCCTTCCACCTCGCTTACCTATTCATCTTGTCCCTGTCGTTCAGTCCATTTTTTCCAAATGCTGCACTTTGGCTACGTTGCCCACAATGGCAGCTTTCTGGATCTTTCTGAGGACTTTGTCTCAGATGCAGTACCTGGCCTGGAAGTTGATTCCATGACTGCTGTCTCTCACTGGGTTGATGGAGGAGCCAAAGGGCAACACATCCTTCTTACTCCAAAAGCCAAAAATCTTCTTCATTGCAGAGCCTATGGACTCCAAATACACCTCACCTCTCCCTCGGCTCGTCACAGTCCCCTAAACCCAACACAAGCACTACAGGTAAGCCAGAGCCATCCCGCCACAACCTCCCGGCTGGGAAGCTCAACGGTTTGAGATCTTTGATCCCAGAATGATCATTGCTAAGCAACACCTCTAAACACATTGCCCACGGAGGCCTGGTGTGCCAGCCCAGTGCTCATATGCAAGAACTATAAGTTCATTTCCTGAAAGAAACAAACAATATCAATAAACCCTTACCTAAACTCAGAAGGAAAGAGAGGAAACTGAAATACAAAAATGAAAGTGACATTATACCTATATAACTGTCAAAATAACTATAGTATCCAAAGCAACCTACAGATTCAGTGCAATTTCTATTAAACTACCAATGGCATTTTTCACACAACTAGAACAAAAAATTTTTACAGTGTGTATGGAAACAAAAGACCCCAAATAGACAAAGCAATCTTGAGAAAGAAAAGCAAAGAGCCAACAGAATCAGGTACCCTGACTGCAGACTACTCTGCAAGTTTCAGTAATCAAAACACAGTACTAGCACAAAAACAGAAATATATTGAATGATCAACAGAACAAGACAGAAAGTCCAGAGGGAAACCTACATACCTGTGGTCAATTATTCTAGGATAAAGGAGGCAAGACTGTACAAAGGAGAAAAGGCAGGCCCTTCAATAAGTAGTGCTGAGAAAACTCAACAGCTACATGTATAAGAAGGAAATTAGAAGACTCCCTAACATCATACACAAAAATAAACTCAAAATGGATTAAGCACCTAAATATAAGACAGGTCCTGTAAGACTCAGAGGAGAATATAGGCAGAACACACTCTGACATAAATTACAGCAGGATCTTTTTTCATCCACCTCTTAGAGTAATGAAAATAAAAACAGAAATAAGCAAATGGGATATAATCAAACGTAAAAGTTTTTGTGCAGTGCAGGAAATCATAAACAAGACAGACAACAACCCACAGAATGGGATACAATATTTGCAAATGATGTAATTGACAAGGGATTAATCTCCAACATATTCAAACAGCTCAAAGAACTCAATATAAAAAAACAAACAACCTGATCAAAAAATGAGTATAAGATCTAAATACACATTTCTATAAGGAACACCTATAGACAACCAAAAAGCACATGAGGGATGCTCAGAAAGGATGCTCCACATCACTATTTATTATAGAAATTCAGAAATACTATAATAAGGTATCATTTCACACCAATCAGAATCAGATCAGATCAGTCACTCACTCGTGTCCGACTCTTTGCAACCCCATGAATCGTAGCATGACAGGCCTCCCTGTCCGTCACCAACTCCCGGAGATCACCCAGACTCACATCCATTGAGTCAGTGATGCCATCCAGCCATCTCATCCTCTGTCGTCCCCTTCTCCTCTTGCCCTCAATCTCTTCCAGCATCAGGGTCTTTTCCAATGAGTCAACTCTTTGCATGAGGTGGCCAAAGTACTGGAGTTTCAGCTTTAGCATCATTCCTTCCAAAGAAATCCCAGGGCTGAGCTCCTTCAGAATGGACTGGTTGGATCTCCTTGCAGTCCAAGGGACTCTCAAGAGTCTTCTCCAACGCCACAGTTCAAAAGCATCAATTCTTCGGCGCTCAGCCTTCTTCACAGTCGAATTCTCACATCCATACATGACCACAGGAAAAACCATAGCCTTGACTAGACGGACCTTTGTTGGCAAAGTAGTGTCTCTGCTTTTGAATATGCTATCTAGGTTGGTCATAACTTTCCTTCCAAGGAGTAAGCATCTTTTAATTTCATGGCTACAGTCACCATCTGCAGTGATTTTGGAGCCCAGAAAAATAAAGTCTGACACGGTTTCCACTGTTTCCCCATCTATTTCCCATGAAGTGATGGGACCGGATGCCATGATCTTCGTTTTCTGAATGTTGAGCTTTAAGCCAACTTTTTCATTCTCCTCTTTCACTTTCATCAAGAGGCTTTTGAGTTCCTCTTCACTTTCTGCCATAAGGGTGGTGTCTGAGGTTATTGATATGTCTCCTGGAAATCTTGATTCCAGTTTGTGTTTCTTCCAGTCCAGCGTTTCTGATGATGTACTCTGCATATAAGTTAAACAAGCAGGGTGACAATATACAGCCTTGATGTACTCCTTTTCCTATTTGGAACCAGTTTGTTGTTCCATGTCCAGTTCTAACTGTTGCTTCCTGACCTGCATACAAATTTCTCAAGAGGCAGATCAGGTGGTCTGGTATTCCCATCTCTTTCAGAATTTTCCACAGTTGATTATGATCCACACAGTCAAAGGCTTTGGCATAGTCAATAAAGCAGAAATAGATGTTTTTCTGGAACTCTCTTGCTTTTTCCATGATCGAGCAGATGTTGGCAATTTGATCTCTGGTTCCTCTGCCTTTTCTAAAACCAGCTTGAATATCAGGAAGTTTATGGTTCACATATTGCTGAAGGCTGGCTTGGAGAATTTTGAGCATTACTTTACTAGCGTGTGAGATGAGTGCAATTGTGCAGTAGTTGGAGCATTCTTTGGCATTGCCTTTCTTTGGGATTGGAATGAAATGACCTTTTCCAGTCCTGTGGCCACTGCTGAGTTTTCCAAATTTGCTGGCATATTGAGTGCAGCACTTTCACAGCATCATCTTTCAGGATTTGGAAGAGCTCAACTGGAATTCTATCACCTCCACTAGCTTTGTTTGTAGTGATGCTTTCTAAGGCCTACTTGACTTTGCATTCCAGGATGTCTGGCTCTAGGTGAGTGATCACACCATCGTGATTATCTTGGTCGTGAAGATTTTTTTTGTACAGTTCTTCTGTGTATTCTTGCCATCTGTTCTTAATATCTTCTGCTTCTGTTAGGTCCATACCATTTCTGTCCTTAATTGAGCCCATGTTTGCATGAAATGCTCCTTTGGTATCTGTGATTTTCTTGAAGAGATCCCTAGTCTTTCCCATTCTGTTGTTTTCCTCTATTTCTTTGCATTGATCGCTGAAGAAGGCTTTCTTATCTCTTCTTGCTATTCTTTGGAACTCTGCATTCAGATGTTTATATCTTTCTTTTTCTCCTTTGCTTTTCACAGCTATTTGTAAGGCCTTCCCAGACAGCCATTTTGCTTTTTTGCATTTCTTTTCCATGGGGATGGTCTTGATCCCTGCCTCCTGTACAATGTCACAAACCTCATTCCATAGTTCATCAGGCACTCTATCAGATCTAGGCCCTTAAATCTATTTCTCACTTCCACTGTATAATCATAAGGAATTTGATTTACGTCATACCTGAATGGTCTGGTGGTTTTCCCTACTTTCTTCAACTTAAGTCTGAATTTGGCAATAAGGAGTTCATGGTCTGAGCCACAGTCAGCTCCTGGTCTTGTTTTTGCTGACTGTATAGAGCTTCTCCATCTTTGGCTGCAAGGAACATAATCAATCTGATTTCGATGTTGACCATCTGGTGATGTCCATGTGTAGAGTCTTCTCTTGTGTTGTTGGAAGAGGGTGTTTGTTATGACCAGTGCATTTTCTTGTCAAAACTCTATTAGTCTTTGCCCTGCTTCATTCTGTATTCCAAGGCCAAATTTGCCTGTTACTCCAGGTGTTTCTTGACTTCCTACTTTTGCATTCCAGTCCCCTATAATGAAAAGGACATCTTTTGGGGGTGTTAGTTCTGAAAGGTCTTGTAGGTCTTCATAGGAGCTTCAACTTCAGCTTCTTCAGCGTTACTGGTTGGGGCATAGACTTGGATTACTGTGATATTGAATGGTTTGCCTTGGAAACAAACAGAGATCATTCTGTCGTTTATGAGATTGCATCCAAGTACTGCATTTCAGACTCTTTTTTTGACCATGATGGCTACTCCATTTCTTCTGAGGGATTCCTGCCCGCAGTAGTAGATAAATTGATCATCTGAATTAAATTCACCCATTCCAGTCCATTTGAGTTCGCTGATTCCTAGAATGTCGACATTCACTCTTGCCATCTCTTGTTTGACCACTTCCAATTTGCCTTGATTCTTGGACCTGACATTCTAGGTTCCTATGCAATATTGCTCTTTACAGCATCGGACCTTGCTTCTATCACCAGACACATCCACAGCTGGGTCTTCTTTTTGCTTTGGCTCCATCCCTTCATTCTTTCTGGAGTTATTTCTCCACTGATCTCCAGTAGCATATTGGGCACCTACTGACCTGGGGAGTTTCTCTTTCAGTATCCTATCATTTTGCCTTTTCATACTGTTCATGGGGTTCTCAATGCAAGAATATTGAAGTGGTTTTCCATTCCCTTCTCCAATCAGAATAGCCACCATCAAAAAATATACAAACAATAAATGCTGGAGAGAGTGTAGAGAAAAGTGAATCCTTCTACACCACTTATGGAATGCAACTAGGTACACCCACTGTAGAAAACTCTATAAAGGTTGCTATAAAAACTAAATATAGAGTTGCCATATGATTCAGCAATCTCAGTCCTGGGCATATATCTGGAGAAAACCATAATTCAAAAAGGTACATGCACCCCAATGTTCACTGCAGAACCATTTACAATAGCAAAGACATTAAAGCAACCTAAGTGTCCATCAACAGAAGAATGGATAAAGAAGATGTGGTATACACACACACACACAGACACAACGAAAACGGAATATTACTCGGCCATAAAAAGAAATAATAATGGCATTTGCAGCAACACAGATGGATCTCAAAATTACAATACTAGTGAGGTAACTCAGAGAAAAACAAGTATCACATTACTTACACGTGGAATTTAATAAAAATAAACTTATTTACACAACAGAAAACAACTCAAAATATATGAAAATCAAATTATGGTTATGAAAGGGGAAACATGAGGGGAAGGACAAATTAGGAGATTGGGGTTAACATATATACACTATTTTCTAGTAGTCATGTATGGATATGAGAGTTATACAATAAAGAAGGCTGACTGCCAAAGAATTAATGCTTTTGAACTGTGGTGTTGGGAGTAGACTCTCGAGAGTCCTCGCACTGCAAGGAGATTAAACCAGTCAATCCTAAAGGAAATCAATCCTGAATATTCATTGGAAGGACTGATGTTGAGGCTGAAGCTCCAATACTTCAGCCACTTGATGTGAAGAGCTGACTCATCAGAAAATACTCTTATGCTGGGAAAGATGGAAGGCAGGAGGAGAAAGGGGACAACAGAGGACGAGAGGGTTGGATAGCATCACCAACTCAATGGGCATGAACTTGAGCTAACCCCACAAGATAGTGGAGGACAGAGGAGGCTGGCGGGCTGCAGTCCATTGGTCGCAGAGTCAGACACGACTGAGTGACTAACACTTTCAATTTGAATATGGAAAACTTAACAGTGCTGGTTTTTAAATTGCTTAAGTTAGCTGCAGAGAAAATACTTAGTACCAAAAGTACTTGGATACTACTGTTTAAAAGTAGTATTAATACTACTTAAAAGTAGTATTTTTAAAATACCATATAAATTTTCATCATACACACAAAAGTATTTCCCTTTAATAAAGATTTTCTCATCATGTTTAATGAGAAACAACTAAAATGTCATGAAAACAGAAAAGAGGGGAAATTTTTACTATTTATTTTTCAGATCATATATTTTTTTTCTTCAAACATTCTTGTGATGTTTTCAAAAGCAGGTCCTGAGACAGATTTGACCCATCTGTAGCTCCTAGAGGAGACAATCCATAGGACTCAGATTCAAATTCAGCAGCAGCTGGAAAGAAAAAGGATTATGTCCTTTATCTAAAATACTTGAGTTAACTCAGTATTAGTTAAAAAAAAAAGCCTAAGATATTTCTAGGTGCTCTGAAAAATGAAACATAGCTATAAATGACAGAAAACAAAATACAAGATTACAATTATATAATCAGCCCATGGTCCCATATGCGGCTGAGTATCAGAGCTTCTGGCTTTCTCATTCTTCATTCATTTACTCAATAACTATCTGCTAAGGTGCTGTGACAAACACTGGAATTACAAGATGAAGGTGACCCAGTCACCCTGAGAAATGATAATGCCATAAAATGTAAAAACAGATGAGCAGACAATTTCCATAGAGTCATAAATACTAAGACACGTATACAATATGGAACAAGGAACACTAAGAAGGGACAGCCTCCTTTTTGGTGGAGGTGTTATGGAAGTAGCTACCTGAATGACAGGAAAAAGTACAAGAGTCAGAGGGGAGAAGCACATACAAAGACCAGAGGTGAGGAAACGAATCTGTGGGATCCTACACAGTCTGGCTGGTTAGATGCACAGCTAAGCGGCAGAATAAGGTGGTAAAGAGATAAGATAAGGCCAACTACTTTGGAAGGACCCAAATTGATGCAGGTGTTTGGAGCTTTTCCTGAGGGCAAGAGATAAACTAGTGACAAAGTCAATGACACAGAAATTATAAAGTTGCCCACCAAGTGACAGGTATGCAAACATAACTGCTTGAGTCTGGGTGTTCTAGCCTTAACCACTACCAGACACTTGAGACATTGATGAACTCCATGCTTTCTGAAAATGGTGTCAGGGTGCAGATGGACAGTTCCACAGGGATGGCAGTAGTAGAGAAAGGATACAGCCAGAAATAAATAGAACTACATAGACCTTTTGAGATTTTTTTTTAAACTATGGAACATGATGAATAAATGAGGAAGAAGAATATTTTTCACTATGACTGGTCATGCTTTCACATTTTTCATTAGCTATGTATAAGAAAAAAAAATTAACATAGCATCTGTTATCCAAACAATGGAAAGAGATGCCATTTATTGTTTACAGTGTATTTCAGAAATCAATATCTAAATTTAATTCATACATTTTGGCAACATACCTTCTCTTAGTTCTCTAGTTATACTCCTGTCCAACTCCTGCCGCATCTGAAATAAGTCAAATATTATTTATCTTTAAGTTAAGCAAGAGATATTATCATAGGAATGTTATACAGATTACTAAATGTGACATTTAAATAATATTTTTATGATTTGGGAGAATGGCATTGAACTACATATAATATCATATATGGAACGAGTCGCCAGTCCAGGTTCAATGCACGATACTGGATGCTTGGGGCTGGTGCACTGGGAGGACGCAGAGGGATGGTATGGGGAGGGAGGAGGGAGGAGGGTTCAGGATGGGGAACACATGTATACCTGTGGTGGATTCATTTTGATATTTGGCAAAATCAATACAATATTGTAAAGTTTAAAAATAAAATAAAATTTAAAAATAAATAAATAATACTTTTAGAGACTAGACCTAACTTGAAGATTACTTAAGTAGAAAAATAATCACATAAATAAAAGAATGCATTCCTACTTATTCCGCTTATAAATAACAGAGAACATATATATGGAAGGTTAATCTGATAAAAAGTACAATAAATATCAGTCTATCAAGTATACATAATTTCAAAGAATTAGAGAATGACCCATGATCCTAGGAATGACCCACAAGATTACTATCTTCTCCCCTTAACAGCTCCTGCCCTAAATACATACTTCTGAGACCTTTATTTTGATTTCTAGGTGAGGATCCTGTTCAAATGGAGGAAGTAGTTTGAGATGAATGTTATTAAGGAGAACACACCTGCAATTTTCTTTGAACTTTTCCATTTAACAAAAACACAGAAAGGCGAGAAAGTTATACACAATAGAACAATGAACCAGCAAGTTTTTATTCTAAAGGTGTTTAGTGAGAAGGATTAACACAGAACTGTTAGTTTCTGAACTATGTCCCATAGAAGGGAAAGGTCCCACCGGGGTCACTGCAGGGTTGAGGAACTGAGAAGTCACAAGTACAGGACCTCTGGCCATTCCTTTGGCTAAAAGGCTTTATACTTGTCTCCGTTTTATATAATATGGTTCCACACACAAGTTTTTTTTTTTTTTAATAAAGGTTGTTTTCTTTGAAAAAATACAAACTTTTTTTAAGGTATGAGAGTCATGATGTAGGCAAAGTTTGTAATTCTACAAAAGAAGTAAGAAAGGTAATGACTTTCTTACTGAGTCCAGAGTCCTATGCCAGCTACTTCCTCAGATTAAGAAAAAACACACATATTTTTAACTATAATGCAGAGAAAATGAATATGTAAAACTTTATTACATAGTTCAATAATGCTTGTGGCATGACATGACATAGTAGCTTTCTAACTAAATCTGTTTTAAAGGCAAGAACAAGAATAAATTAATGTCAAACTTCTATAGGTAGCAGTCAGTTGATATAGTTAATTTATGAAGCATAATTTTTTTAAAAAACACATGACAGGGAACTTGAAGGAGAAAAGTTTCAAGGTGAGGACTTATACTCCTACCCTCCTTATGAGAGGTGAGGAGATTTACCTAACCGGTGAGTTTGGGAGAAGGGCTTGCTTGGTTCCTCTACTTTGAAAAGATGTATGTGCCCACAGCACCGTGAACTTGGGTGTGCAGTAGGCAGCCTGTGTCTGGGACGGGGGTCAAGCATTTGCTTCCTCCTCTTAGGCCTGTGTGCGGAAGTGTCTAACTTGGGATGAAGTGTTCGGAGGCCCACTGTGACTGCACAGCTAAAGCACATCCTCCAGTTTCATAGCTCTCAAGTACTAAGACCCAATGTAGATGCAGTGCTGTGAAAGAAACCTAAATTGTTCTCCTATGATGGCAAGAAGTCAAATGAGAAAACAGGTTGAGACTGCATTTAACAAGGGCTACTTTTCCGTGCATCACAAACATCAGGAAAACACCATTAAAACTATAAACCTGTGTGCACTGACTGAAATAGATATTTTAATCACAATGATTCAACAGTGAAAACTGGTTGCAATTTAAAGACTCCCCATCATTGCTATCTTAGATATAATTCATCCAGGTGATGTCAAGATAGAGATAAAGTGAGCTTCATTTATAATGTTTAAAATGTTTGAATTAACTACAAATCTAGAAATGCTCAGCAAGATTTTTTTTAATTTTAAATAAAAATGCTATAGGTAAAAAAGCAATTAAAGAAACTTATAAAAATGTCATTTTTGTAAGAAATGACATTAATGTAAGAAAATGACAAAAAATGTTAAGCTAAAACTAGAAATTAATGTTTTGGTTTAGTATTGTAAGTTTATTTAAGTCATAAAAAGGATTTATCTAGGATTCCTTTAAACAAAAAGCATCCATATGTGGTTAGTGTTTAGATGCCAGTGATTCACTTATGCTTAGAGACAGAAAAACTTTGTTGGGTACAGCAGAGCTTGGAAATGATTATGAACCATCGCCAACTGAAATCAATTAGAAAGGAAGTGAAATATCTGAAAGAATACTTTTGGATACTAGGCAATAAGATTTCATTTCTAAAGTAGAATTTAAACGCAGTTTTTCAAGAAATTTAATAATGTAGTAAGTATCTCTTAAAATCAAGAACTCTGGGACAAAAAAAATCATAACATTTCTGTCTCCTTTATTAGCACAGCTAATTATGACTTTTACTTAGTGTGCATTAAGTCAAATAAACAACTCAGAAGTTCACGAAATTAAAAACAAGGATCATTCATATCAGAAATCTGAAACCCAGTGGAAAAAAGATAATAGAACTAACCTTGGTCAAGTGAGTCTCCATGCTGTTATTCAAAGGGTGTGGAATTGAGGTAGAAAACCCTACGTTTGCTCTTGGAGTAAGATTTCCATTGAGCACTAAAGGATTACTGAAATTTCCAACACAAGGGGGCTCCAGGACTGGCCTCGTGCTAAGAGTGCCAAGTAAAGATTTGTTCTGCTCTTTCTCCACCTCAAGTTTGCTGCTGATAACTGCCAGCCTCTCATGAGTCCTGAGGAAGACGAAAAACACCAACTTAATGATCTGCATTTTTAAAGTTGCCATATAGTAAATGGAATTCCCAATAAACTGTTTGAACACTGAAAACACAGAGCAGACCTCCTGTAAACAATGATAGCTGTAACCCTGTTCTAAAGAAGTACACATGTGTCTAGGGCTTCTCAAGTAACAAGTCACAGTTGGGAGAGGAGAGAAAGGGCATCAGAGAGAGAGGGAGGTGGCCTCACACAGTGACACCTGCTGCCCTCTGGGACACACCTGCCTCCAGGAAACAGTTCAGGGATGAAGAAACACCCCATCCCACAAAGCCACTTTCAAGCATTTGCTTTCACCACGCTTGTATACACATTTCACTCATGACCTCAGAGAAATTAAACTTTTGCCTCTGAGGAATCATCTAGAGTCACAATCTAGAGGGGAGGACAAGAAAGTCAATGGGTGATTGAAAAGAGCTAAAACAGCCCCAGGAACAATTACAAGTATCCCCTACTTTTCCAAAGTTCACTTTATGTTACTTCACTTCTAGGAAAGGCCTACGTCAGCATCTTTTTTGATAATCAAAAAAAAAAATTTTTTTAAAGAGACTTTTTGAGTTCATATAAAAAGGTTCAGTGTACGTTTTACAGTGAGAGGCATCGCGCTCCCCAAGCAGGGAGACTGGCCCCACTGAGCTCCTTCCCTGGAAGCCACACCCCACATCTCAGTGTCAAGTCACCACAACCCTGAACCCTGTCTGGGAGCACCTGTGCTTCACTTGTGCATATTCATTTTAGGCTTTAACTAGGAGAATATGACCTCGGGTACCTGCTTCTTTGCTGTATGCTGTTTTGGCTTATGAAAGGCTTCCTAGGAGTGCTCTGCTTTCAGACAGTGGGAAAACCTGGACTAGGCACTGGAGGTGCCATCTGCCCTTTCCATCATCCACACCCCCGCTCAGTCAGGTCATACTGACTATTATGACAGTATGACAGTATGTCATACTGACATACTATTTCTAGCCACTCTGTGAATTATCCTGCCTTTCACTCCAGTGTTAATTGCCCCCAATTTCACATGCCTTTATGCAGTGTGCTGCTGCTGCTAAGTCACTCCAGTCGTTTCCGACTCTGTGTGGTAAAACTTAAAAGGACACAGTATTAATAGTTTATCTTAGGGCGCCCTCTAGCACTGACCATCTAGTTAGCTTTCCATTTCTACTAATCTCATGAACTGCGCTCTATAAAAATTAGGCTTTAGAGACAAATTAACAAACTAAATTTACTTTCTGTGATTCTGTGTTTTCACTTGTCTAGTTTACCTTCCAATGACTTTCTAACTTCTACTTCTACTAGGTAGAGTTGCTTATATTTTTCCAACTCTGCTTTATGAGAATCTTGCAAAGTTTTCATCTTGGAGAGTTCAGATTCCAAGTCTTTAATTCTGAGTTCCATCTGACTTCTTATGGAAGCATTATTCTTCTCTTGTAACTGCTCTAAGTTATCCTGAGAGCTGCTTTTATCTAAGGCCAATTTAAAAAGATAACATTTTAAAAATAATCATTAACCTGAAAATGATATTTGCTCCCTTTAGTTTTGAGTCAGTGATTCAGAAAGCAATTTTAAAGGTTAAAAAAAAAAAAGAGCAGAAGTTTAGAACAATTATCATCAATGTGAAGTGAATTAAATGTGAATTATAAAATTAAAGTGGAATTATTGTTATAGTGGTGCTTATATAATCTGATAATTCAAAGAACAAGAGGATCAACTTAAAATTTTTTTAAAAATTAACAAGACAACTTAAAAATAATTCAAGAGGATGGTACCAGTTCTAAACCACACTATTTTCTTTTCCTCTTAGTAGTCTTGTTTTATACCAATTGGTCTTATAAATGAAAGGATTTTCTAGTGAGAATCATTCTGATAGGTCAATTTGGTGATAACTGTGATGGAAACAGAAATATTTAAAGGGAGAAACAAGTGTCCCCTTCCTTCCAGAAAACTACCAAGCCAATTGCTCAAAGGGAAGTAGAGGAAACACATAAGCTTTATAGATCCAAAACGTAATTTACAATGAGGTGAATTCAAGCACATGACAGATGAACAAATTAACCTGAAAAAATAGGTTGACTCAGTTTAATTTCTCTACGAGATCCTGTTTAGCCCTTTCTTCAATCTCCCATTTATACTGCTCTACTTGACTGTGTTCTACAATATACATTTCTATATAACTTCTGAGGTTCACTACTTCTTGCTCCAAATTCTTTTTATTCTTCTCTAGTTTTTCACATTTCTTTTACATTCCTTTCATAGATAATAACTCCTCTTGAAGAACTTGATTTTTTGCATCCAGGTGCAGACATTTTGACAATGCAGTTTCCAGCTCTGCTGTAAGATCCTCAATCTGCAAGAATAAAACAATACTGTTTGGTAATGAGGCAAGTGGACTGAGCACAGCCTAACTCAAACCCAGGATCAAATAGATACGATGGTATCTGTATGGTAGAACGTAGGACCAGGGATTACTCAGAGAATCAAGAGAGAAGTTCAAACCACCAAGAGTCACAACATATATTCTTCACTGTGATCATCTTTGTCACACAACATTTGCACTTGATTTTACACTCTTTTCTATTTTTTTTTTCTCCATAAAATGACTACAAGTCACCTCTTAGTAGAATGTCTCTACTCCTTCCCCCCATCTTAATGCCCCATGTTTTAAAGAAGTTTGAGGGATACTGTATTGAGTTATCTAGGGCTGAGTTAATAAACGCTTCCCAAAAGAAGATTGTGAAAATAAGACTCTCATTAATAAATCTTGTAAATATGGATTCTAATCCCATAAGTCTTTTTCTGAACTAAATAGTTTTTGCTAATTTGAACTGCATTCCAAAGAAAAATAATTCAAAAGGTTAAAGAAATCCCATCTCTTAATAGCTTAGTGAGATGATCCATACATTTTTCTGAACAACAACAACAAAAATGCCTCATTTTTGTAACCATTTGTTACTCTTCACAGAACAGAATATATCAAACAAAACAACAAACAAAATTTGCGGGAATTTCAGTGACACCGAGTTGCAAAGAACTTTCCTTTAGACAGAATGATTACTCAGTAAGTCGAGGTGAGTGGAGGTGGTGGTATTGAAACTGTCTACAAATTCTTTGACACTTTTCTCTGCAATTCCCTCCCCTTAAATATGTGTTGGCCTCAGTAACTGATTTCTACTGGACAGAGTCTGGGGAACCTGACTTTTGCTCTGTGGGAAAGCCCACCCTTAGCATCAGTCACTATGCTGTGAAGAAGCCAAGACCACATACTGAGCACCTTGTCAGTGCCTCCAATGACCGCTCCCAACTAATGCCCCATCCAAAAGCCAGCTCCAACTGCCAGACATGTGCATGAGCTAATTTTCAGATGACTCTGGCCCCCACCTTCATGACATCCCAGCTGATGCTGACTGGAAAAGAAACGTGCTGGCCTCACTCACTAAGCTTTGCCCCAACACAACTTTTCAAACAAAGTAAATGCTGTTTTGAGCCACTACGCTTTGACGTGCTTTATTATACAATTTGTTGGCAATAAATACCTGGCACAGATACTGATATTAAAAATGCCATTAAAAAAGAACTAAAAGATGTGAGAATGTCTTTTAACCTGGAGGTAGGTGAGATCTGAATGGACTCATAGAAAGAGATGAAAACCCAAAGGGCTTCATGACATTGTAAACTGAATCCTGATGGCCCTTAAAGAGGCTGTTGGTGACAGCTTCTAGGCAAGAGAAGAAAATGACACTGAAACACAGGGGAAAGGAGACTCTTCCTATGAACCAGTTGAAAGTAACATCAATGAGAAGGATAAGCCATCAAAAAAAGGGGGGGGACTATTAAATATAAAGGAACCAGGCTCAATTATATTTGGGTTCAATATCTGTTATCTCCTTTACAGCATCTTCACATGTCCAGTGGTCACATGATGCTAAAAGAGAAAAACAGCTACTGGGCTAAGATCAAATCTAGGGTGCTGCCAGGAAAACACGGACTAAAGGTGAAGCCTGTAGACTATAAAACCCTTCATTAGGACCATGGGAAGACTTAAGGTGGTGCCTCAAATTCCTTTAAAGATCTTAAGGGCATAAGAATTTTAAAGGCATCATCCTACAAAGCTTCACAAGAAGCCCAAGGTGCAGAGCTTCTCTCAAAAAAGATTTGTGAGGGTAGCCTCTCCAATAATGTGAATCCCAATCCAATTCACAGGACACTAAAAGCTTTAAAGAGAACCTTGGCAGCAAAAAAACGATGCTTGACCTAACAGAGACCAAGACATACAAATGAGAATAGGCCTTTAGGATTTTCTTAGAAGTTCAATGAAGAGGAAGTGGCTTAAGAAACATGACTCAGCTACAGACAGAGGTCATTTCTTATGAAAAGGACAGCACACAGAGCTCAGAGGGTAGAGCAAAGGAGAAGCACTCCTATGGGCAGGACCAAGTCCTCATCACAGAGCTGGCAGCACCAAACTGGACCTCAGAGCTGCTATGGACTACGGTGCCTCCCGTTTCCCATTTCTGAACAGGAGAGTCTAGTCATTCAGCAGAATGGTGGGAGTGTGGGTGGAAGATAACTTGTCCCTTTAGTTCTCAAGGCTTAGTACTGAGAGGGTTGTGCTCACAGGGTCACGTTCTAGAAATCACACCCAGAAACCTCATCCCCATGTGCCATCTGTACCTGATGAAGATGGCAAGACCTCTACTTGAGCCTGGACCTGACACTGTTAACAACTGAGACTTGTGAGGGAACGGGTAGGGAAAAGGGTACTTTTCATTGGAAGGAATATAAAAAATTGTGGCCAGGGAGTAACTGTGCTAGTTTTTAAATGTACCCATTAGTTTTAAAAAACTTTATTCTGTAAGAGAGGTAGAATATAGGCCAAGTATAAGTGACTTGCTCCTATTGAACAGAAGATGATGAAAGTGATGCTGTGTGAACTGCAAAGCGAGGTTAGACAAGGCAGCAGAGCTTCTGCCTGGCTCTCAACCTGGGAACCAGGCTCCATGTTGCGAGTAAGCCCAGGCTGCAAAGAGAGCCTAGGTGTTCAGGGTAGGTGTTTCACTTGTCTGCCTTCACCAAAGTCCAGCCGACCACAGACACCAACTATCAGACATGGGCATGAACACACCTTCACCCGATTCCAGCCCCCAGCCCTCAAGCTGCCCCACCTGAAGCCGAGGGGACGAGAAGCCAGCCATCCTGGCCACCTTTTCCTAAGTGTAGGTTTTGAATGAAACCAATGTTGTTTATTGAAGCCACTAAACTTAAAGCTGATTAGAAAAAAAACAGAAAAATGGATTTTTGAAAAAGAGAAAATAAAGAAACATAACTTAAATGCAGGTAGGAACTGGTCTCCTATAAAGTGGAATATAATAAAGGGTGAGATTTTTAATGACAATGTTGATGAGAAGAAGCATATAACTAGAAGGAAGACTTAAGGACTATTCAGGAAGAAGTTTTTTCAGGGTTCCCTTCAATTACAATTTCTTACACATAGGCAGTTGTGACTCCTTAGAATTTCTGCTCAAGTTTGAAAACAATGAAGACTAGTAAGCAATGAGGCATATGATTTGAACTATAAGAAATAACTAGAAATAGTTTAATTACCAAAATCAGACTTTTGACCTCATCTCAATTTACTAAAATTCTAAAAGAGATGGGTAGCTTTGAGTAGTTACTAATCTAGAACTCAATCTTCATTGTCCTCTCCTCAGAGAGAGAAATAAAACACCACAAGATGCCACTTCATACTTGCTAGGATGGCTATACTCACAGAGACAGGTAATGACTAGTGTTGACAGGATTGTATAGAAATGGGAATGTTTCACATACTTTGGATAAAAATATAAAATGATGCAGCCATGCTGGAAAACAGTATGGCAGGTCCTCAAAAGGTTAAACAGAGTTGCTGTTTAATACAGCAATTCTATTCATAACTGTTTTCCCAAAAGAAATGAAAAAACACATTCACATCAAAACTTAGACATAAATGTTCACAGTAACATTATTGACATTAGCCAAAAAGTAGAAAAACCCCAAAGGTCCATCAGATGATGAATGGATAAATACAATGTGATGTGTCCATACAATAGGATATTATTGAGCAATAAAATCAAGGAAATACTGATACATGTTAGATGTACCTTGAAGATATTACACTAAATGAAAGAAGGCAGTCACAAAGGATCCCATATTGTGTGATTCCACTGACACGAAATGTCCAGAAAAGGGACATCTACACAGTCAGTGAGTGGAGTCATGGTTCCCTCAGGCTGAGAAGATCAGGAAGGGAAAACTGGCACCCTTCTTTGGAGAGTGATTAAAATGTCCTAACGTGGTAATGCCTGTATAACTCTTTAAACACAATAAAGTCACTGAACTGTACAATTTAAATGAATGAACTGCATGGTATGTTCATTAGATTTCAACAAACCTGTCACCAAAAACAACGGATGCTTTGGGGTCATTAATGCTGTGCTGCTTAGCTTCAGATCACCAGCCAGGGTTCAAGACAGAGAGAGTCAAGAGTGTGCCCTTTTTATCTCAAAATGATATAAGGAAAAGTTGTCTTTTTTACTGGTGTCCAACCTAAAAAATTAATAGACAAATCTGTGTTTCACTGCTCAAAGCATGGAATGATTTATATTTCCCAAAATTAAGTGATTTGGGGGTTCTAAAACTGATTAAAAATCACCTTATGTTTTAGCATATTAATTTGAATATCCATTTCAGTTTGACTGTCTTTTAAATCTCCATGGAAACTAAGCTCTCCATTTTCATATTCACTTAACTTCCTTCTTGTCATTTTTAAGACTTTCTTAAATCTGTAGAAATGTATAGAATGAGTAAGTTCTTTAAGAGAAGATATTTAATAATTAAACAGATATATGTTCTATCAGATAAAACAAACAAATCTATAAATTATAATCCTTTCTCATTGTTCAAATTTAATATTCCTTGAAAGCATAATAACTAAATTCTAATCTTAGATAAATAGTATGAAGAAAAATTTTATCACATTTAAATATACTGTGTGATATATGTAATATATGAGTGCTTATAAATAAGTTAACATCAATTTTTAGTATGCTAGTGTGAAATATTAATTTATTATTTAATATTAATTATAAACCAGAGATCAGGGTACCTGGCCTCGCTACGCCTTAGTGTCCATGTCTGCTGAATGGGGATAGCAGCAGCCTGGACCTCACCTGGGGATGAGATGACAGACTCGGAAAGCACGTGCCTGGCGCACAGAGTCTCCTGCACACTGCTACCCACCATCATTAAATTGGCCTCCCGCAAATCGAACATCTATGGCTCTGATTCAGTCATTTCTTGTAAGAAAACACTAAGCGGAAATTCCACGGTGGTCCAGAGGTTAAGACTTGGCACTTTCACTGCCGGGACACTGGTCTGATCCCTGGCTGGAGAACTAAGATCCCATAAGCTGTGCAGCATGGCCAAAAAAATAAGTAAAGAAAATTTTAAATATAATAAATAATACTATGTCTATTATAAACAAGCATGAGATGATCAGAAGGTAAACAAGTGGGAGAAAGGCAAACTGTTGTAACTGTCCCAACGAATGACCAATTTTCAACAGAACCATCAGCACATTTTAAGTGGTGGGTGAGTTTCATTACTTCTATTAAAACGTCAATTATTCACCAGTACATAACCACACAGTGTTCATTCTTGTTAACGATAAGGACTCTTTAATACTTCACAGAGAAACAAAGGCATGCTAAATTACTAAACAGTTTACCTTTTGACGCTGCTTCCTTAAATCACTAGGCTGATAGATGCATGCAAAGAAATGAAGAGAAACTAGATTTATTGCGACTTTGAAGCTAAAAATTCAAGAATCAAGTCCAAGAAACCCAGAGAGTCCCAAACAGGAGAAACACCCCAAGACACATATTAATCAAATTAACAAAGATCAAACACAAAGAACAAATATTAAAAGCAGCAAGGGAAAAACAACAAATAACACACAAGGGAATTCCCATAAGGATAACAGCTGATCTTTCAATAGAAACTCTTCAAGCCAGGAGGGAATGGCAAGACATACTTAAAATGATGAAAGAAAATAACCTACAGCCCAGATTATTGTACCCAGCAAGGATCTCATTCAAGTATGAAGGAGAAATCAAAAGCTTTTCAGACAAGCAAAAGCTGAGAGAATTCTGCACCACCAAACCAGCTCTCCAACAAATACTAAAGGATATTCTCTAGACAGGAAACACAAAAACAGTGTATAAACTCGAACCCAAAACAATAAAGTAAATGGCAACGGGATCATACTTATCAGTAATTACCTTAAACGTAAATGGGTTGAATGCCCCAACCAAAAGACAAAGACTGGCTGAATGGATACAAAAACAAGACCCCTACATATGTTGTCTACAAGAGACCCACCTCAAAACAGGGGACACATACAGACTGAAAGTGAAGGGCTGGAAAAAGATTTTCCATGCAAATAGGGACCAAAAGAAAGCAGGAGTAGCAATACTCATATCAGATAAAATAGACTTTAAAACAAAGGCTGTGAAAAGAGACAAAGAAGGTCACTACATAATGATCAAAGGATCAATCCAAGAAGAAGATATAACAATTATAAATATATATGCACCCAACACGGGAGCACCACAGTACGTAAGACAAATGCTAACAAGTATGAAAGGAGAAATTAACAATAACACAATAATAGTGGGAGACTTTAATATCCCACTTACACCCATGGATAGATCAACTAAACAGAAAATTAACAAGGAAACACAAACTTTAAATGATACAATAGACCAGTTAGACCTAATTGATATCTATAGGACATTTCATCCCAAAACAATGAATTTCACCTTTTTCTCAAACTCACATGGAACCTTCTCCAGGATAGATCACATCCTGGGCCATAAAGCTAGCCTTGGTAAATTCAAAAAAATAGAAATCATTCCAAGCATCTTTTCTGACCACAATGCAGTAAGATTAGATCTCAATTACAGGAGAAAAACTATTAAAAATTCCAACATATGGAGGCTGAACAACACGCTGCTGAATAACCAACAAATCACAGAAGAAATCAAAAAAGAAATCAAAATTTGCATAGAAACGAATGAAAATGAAAACACAACAACCCAAAACCTGTGGGACACAGTAAAAGCAGTCCTAAGGGGAAAGTTCGTAGCAATACAGGCACACCTCAAGAAACAAGAAAAAAGTCAAATAAATAACCTAACTCTACACCTAAAGCAACTAGAAAAGGAAGAAATAAAGAACCCCAGGGTTAGTAGAAGGAAAGAAATCTTAAAAATTAGAGCAGAAATAAATGCAAAAGAAACAAAAGAGACCATAGCAAAAATCAACAAAGCCAAAAGCTGGTTCTTTGAAAGGATAAATAAAATTGACAAACCATTAGCCAGACTCATCAAGAAACAAAGGGAGAAAAATCAAATCAACAAAATTAGAAACGAAAATGGAGAGATCACAACAGACAACATAGAAATACAAAGGATCATAAGAGACTACTATCAACAACTATATGCCAATAAAATGGACAACGTGGAAGAAATGGACAAATTCTTAGAAAAGTACAACTTTCCAAAACTCGACCAGGAAGAAATATAAAATCTTAACAGACCCATCACAAGCATGGAAATTGCAACTGTAATCAAAAATCTTCCAGCAAACAAAAGCCCCGGTCCAGACGGCTTCACAGCTGAATTCTACCAAGAATCAGTATAGACAAATACAGTAAAGCAAATATGATGGCAAGCATATAAGCGAGATGAAGATTTAGAGAACATGTGACTGGAAACAGAACATTTTTTTTTGACCACAGAAGTTAAATAAGCTATTCAAGATTTACTAGAGAAACACTATAAATTATTACTCAGGAAGATACAATTCTATTACAACATCATGATTTATTAAAGCACAGAATTCTGTACAACAAAGGGCCTTAGCAGTTGTCTATTCTTAGCCAAACTTCTCTATAAGTTAGTTTCTCTTAATAAAAAACATGTTATACTTTAAATTAGTAATTTAACTGATGAGGAATTTACCATAATACCTATTTTAACATTGAACAAATCTAACCACCTACTGGACATTAATGTAAAATCCTGACATAGAATTTGATTTAAAACTTCTCAAAATAAATTCATTAAAGAGGTTCCCTGTGAAAATATGTAAGAATGAAAGCTAGCTTAATAGCAGGTGCAGTCTTTACATTTTATTAACCATAGAAGATACTTTTTAAGAGTTTAATAGAGACATTAACTGTGCAAAAGCTGATGAGATTCACAGTCTTAAATACAAGCACCAACACAGAAAGGATATTGTGTCAGTTCAGTTCAGTTCAGTTCAGTCGCTCAGTCATGTCCAACTCTTCACGACCCCAGGAATCACAGCACACCAGACCTCCTTGTCCATCACCAACTCCCAGAGTTCACCCAAACTCATGTCCATCGAGTCAGTGATGCCATCCAGCCATCTCATCCTCTGTCATCCCCTTCTTCTCCTGCCCCCCATCCCTCCCAGCATCAGAGTCTTTTCCAATGAGTCAGCTTTTCGCATAAGGTGGCCAAAGTATTGGAGTTTCAGCTTTAGTATCAGTCCTTCCAAAGAACACCCAGGACTGATCTCCTTTAGAATGGACTGGTTGGATCTTCTTGCAGTCCAAGGGACTCTCAATAGTCTTCTCCAACACCACAGTTCAAATGCATCAATTCTTCGGGCTCAGCTTTCTTCATAGTCCAACTTTCACATCCATACATGACCACAGGAAAAACCATAGCCTTGACTAGACGAAACTTTGTTGGCAAACTAATGTCTCTGCTTTTGAATATGCTGTCTAGGTTGGTCATAACTTTCCTTCCAAGGAGTAAGCATCTTTTAATTTCATGGCTGCAATTACCATCTGCAGTGATTTTGGAACCCCAAAAAATAAAGTCTGACACTGTTTCCACTGTTTCCCATCTATTTCCCATGAAGCGATGGGACCAGATGCCATGATCTTGGTTTTCTGAATGTTGAGCTTGAAGCCAACTTTTTCACTCTCCTCTTTCACTTTCATCAAGAGGCTTTTTAGTTCTTCACTTTCTGCCTTAAGGGTAGTGTCATCTGCATATCTAAAATTCCACTAATTCTACACTTAAGAGGATCATTTCTTTATGTAAGGATAATCTCATTTATGAATTACACATGATTTGTAGTTTAGGATCCATCTACATTATGCTTGTAACTGCATGCTGCTGCTGCTGCTGCTGCTAAGTCACTTCAGTCGTGTCTGACTCTGTGCGACCCCATGGACTGCAGCCTACCAGGCTCCTCCATCCATGGGATTTTCCAGGCAAGAGTACTGGAGTGGGTTGCCATTGCCTTCTCCTGTAACTGCATAGTGAAACACCAATTCAAACTTACTGCTATGGGGGAAAAACACCATTTAATGAGACATGAAGAAAAAGCACAACCTGACTAAAGGGACACATGCTGTGGACCACAGCACGGCTATGACCAGAGCAAATGGGGCGACAGGGGAAGGAAGATGGATGGGTAAACTACAGCCTTGGGGGTGGGGGTTCTGGATTGACGACGACTAAGCAGACAACAGGATGAGACAGGAAATCAAAACCAATGATGAAAGCAGACACACCGTCAGAGAACTCCAACAGCAAGGAAAACATACACAGAACTGTTCTTTTACAAATACTTGGAAAGAAATTAAGCATGAAACCACAGAGAAATCATCAAAGAATTTTAAATATCAACTAATTAGCCAATGATGCAAATTATAAAAACAGTGTATCAAAAGACCACAAAATGGACTAGTTACCACTTCACATGCCTCTAAAAGATTCATGGTTAATTTAATTATAAGCTGACTAACAATGCAACTAACATGAAATGGGTGGTAACAGAAAAAAAGTGATAATACAAGTGCAGTTATAAAGCAGAGTATTGTATACATGATTTCATGGGGTAAATAGCAATGCACTCACAAAACCTAAGCTAAACATGGAAGAAAGCTGAAACATGTGCTTTAGAGCCGCACACTCTGTCACCAAAAGCCCTAGGTCGTCATCCCATTTTTAGACTCGGAAAAGTGAGGCAGCCCGACGTCTACCCTGGGGCCCTGGGCACCGGGCTTTTAACCTGGTTTCACACGCAAAGCTGGCCTGAGCGTGCAGCCAGGTCCATTAGCAAGCAGACCAGTTTAGATTCTTGGTTTTGTTCCCATCGCATACCCTGCAGCCAGGCATCCCCAATGGAAAATGTGCTGCACGGCTTTCACGCTCCATGAGAGCTGCCTATGGTTACTTTCATGAAGCTCTCTGCTCCCTGAGAACAGAAACTTCCCTGCAGCTGCTGTGCCCAGCACAGGCCAGGCCCAACGTTACAGAGGCAGGCTCTGGCTGAGTTCATGATGACGTGCTAAGCCGGTGGTCCAAATATCAAGACTAATTTGTCACTGTGACATTGTGGAATGATTCAAGACTAGGCAGTTTAAAAAATTTTAGATCTCCGAGCATAGCAAATGTACCTGATTTTCTTCTGGGTAAAAAGAGAAAAAACAAAAACAAACAAACAAAAAAGAAAATCAGTGTGCTGAGGGAGGGATATGGCAGGGAGGAGGCAGACACATACGAGTCATGATGCCCAGCCGGTCTCCCTCTTGCGCTGGGCTGTGCCGCCACCTTCCGGGCTTGGAGCGCCCACTGCTGGGCGGGCAGGAGGCAGGATGCCGGTTGAGGGAGCTCACTGATTTAAAACGACGGAGGTTGCCTAGGCTCCGCCTGCCCTCCATGCTCTCAGTCTCCTCGGCCCACTGCTCTGTGTTCTCCTTCTCTTCTTTGATCAACCTAAAATAGAATAAAACCTGTCACCTGCCTCTGTCAGCAGAGGAACATGTCTGGACAACAAATTTGGGCTGGCATTCTGTGTCACGATTAGCAAATTCAAGAAATAGTTGCTCAATTAACATCTCAGCAAAAAAGTTTGACTTTTCCTCTTTTGAATATTCTCAAACTTAGAATAACTTAGCATTGAGTCTTACAAACTGGCCCCTGATCATTCACGTTTGATTTCACTTCTTTACTCTAACATTCTGAAGGGGCCCTGGTGGCGACTCTCTTCCTGTGAGGAGATACCTCAAGTTGACAACCTTTACCTTCCCTGCTCTCAGGGCAGAGATGCACGTCAGTGCCTCAAGTCTTTTCCACTGGGAATCGGGAACTCTGTACAATCAAAACAGCAATTCATGAACAAGCTGGAGTTTATAAACACAAGTCTCCAGACCAGATGAAGTGCTGAGTTGATCCTGTTTTTTGTTTTTATTTTTGTTTTTTTAAGGTTGTATATGTACAAACGCATCACTCGATGAAGTTCTCCACCAGCTTTGTGTGAGTTTCTGGATTCATGTCAATGTGCTGCATTAACCTAGAATTCACGGTTTCTGCTCTTCTCCCCTAATGCGTCGTGGATGATTTTATATAGCAGTTTAAATACATGATCATGCAAATAAAATGATTTTCAAATTAAAATACAAGATTCTTACAGGAAGTAAACCCTCCAGTTCCACTTCTACTTATACATCTTGAAAGTTTTTCACTGTTGATAACAAGTTGATGGACAGAATTTACCATTTACATCAAGTCAACTTGTTGCATAAGGAAAAATCACTTTTACTTGACAACATGCTGTAAAAATAAAAATATTAATATATAACCATTCCATATTTCCTGCGGGGACAGGGAAAGACAATCTTTCTGAGCTCATCTGTGCTCAAACACGGCCCACAAAGCCATCTGTCTCAGCGTCAAATGGGCAGGCGGCACCACCTGCATTTGCTGGTTGTCCCGTTCACCCCCTGCCTTTCCCCCAGGCCCCCCGCACTCGGCCGACAGGAACGGGCCTCTCAGCCTGGGCCGACGTGACGAGAACAGTCTGAGCAGCAGCTCTGCCAAGTCCTGTGCAGGGTCACTGGCCTGCGGCCACTCTGAACATGGACTTGGGACATGGGCATAGCTGTGCGGGTGTGGCACCAGGCAGGCCTTGGGGCCCCCAGCCACCCGGCTGCACCCAGCCCCAAGGCCCCCTGCTCACCACGAGGCGGGCCTTTGGATTCTATCCGTTTTGTAAATTGTTATAACTGCCAAGACGGTGTCTAAAGAAAACATCTTAAATATACTGATGAGATGAGAAAAACTCAAACACATGTCCTTGGACCACTGTCTTACAACAAGGCAATCTTCACACTGTATTAAGTTAAAAAGGAAAATGCAGATCTGAGTGGGAATTTGCCAAACCCAAAACCCCAACTTTTCTGTTCCCGGTGGCTTTTCACCAGAACGTGGGAGGCTCCGAGGGAGGGTGCATGGGCCACAGGGGACACCACCTCAGCACCTCACCCACCTAGGGGCTCAGAGCTGGGGAGGACACCCCACAACACCCCCTCACAGAGTGCTGACACCACATCATGGACAGAATGCCCTGGCTGACTGAGCTCTATAATCAAGGGCAATCTCAAAACTGAAAATTCTTGAAGCAGACCTGAAGTCAGGTTTCTTACTATGGAACACTCAGACTTCCCTAGGAGAAGACAGCTCCTCAGAGAAACCGAGTTTCCGGTGAGCTGAGTTCAGGTGCACCCACCTGATCTCTTCATTGATGGCGTCCAGCTGCTCCTGCAGCATCACAGTCGGAGTCTTGGCATGGGCCTGCCCACTGGGTGACAGCTGAGTGGCCGAGCTGAAAAGGGTGACCCTGTCGCCCTTGCCAGAGACATGCCCTCATCACTCTCGAACACCTGGGCCACGTTGGCCAGCACGCTGGCTTGCTGCACCCGCTCTCAGTCCTGCTCCTTCAGGGTCTGCACCTGGGCATGAGAGGACCACGTCTCGTCAAAGACATTCAGGGCAGGAACTGAACACAATTTTACATGGAAGCCTTGACTGTGGATAAATGGGCCATGCTCATGAGACACTGCCATCTCTTAAGCGAGCAGCACTAAAGAAACGGGCAGGAGGAGAATCCAGTTCCTAGATGGCCTGGTGACACTCAGGTCTTAGCGTGGACGGAAGGCAATCCTATGAGGTTATTCACAAGGGTGGGCTGATGGAGTCAGAGACAAAAACTGAAAATTAAAAAAAAATACATTCATGCCTCCATCAGCCAGGCTGGAGGAAAATAAGAAAAAAGAATCCTTCAGCTCGGCAGCTGCTGGGTCTCCCTCAGTGGTCATCACTGGTCCTGGTTCACTGGGGAGTGCCGTCCTCGCAGGCTCCCAGCCCTCCGTTTCCAGGCTGGTCTGAACACCAACACACAGGAGCAAGAAGGGACAGCCAGGGGATGGGAGGGCCAGCCCCCCGCGGCTCTCCTCAGGGCACAGGCCCTCGGGCTGTTCTGGGGGACATCCCCTCACACCGCAAGGGTGGCTCTGTCATCAGAGACACACAGGAGAGTGCCCACGGGGCCCCGCTCCACCCTCCTGCTCTCAAACCTCACACCCTTCTCTCTGCAAACCTCCCCCTGCCACACTGTCACCCAGGTCCTGCCTGCTTTTCCAAGACATGATCTAAAAGCAACTGAGGGGCAGCCTTGAGGTGCTGGCTTACCAGCTCCCTGTCCCCGGTGGCCAGTGCTCTCGCCCCCTGTCTTCATCACGACCCCGCCCCAGGGCTGGACCACCTCCTTCACTGGCTCCAAAACCACCTGCCATCATTCCTGCTCTGCTCCAGCGAACCAGCTGCCTATGGGTTCACCCCCATCAGCCCGGTCAGCAGGTCCTCTCCCTTCTCTCGCCTTCCAATCACACAACAGGAATCAGCAGATTCCTCCTCCAGGGCTCCCTGCAGCGCCCACTGCGGGTCTCTGAAAGCTCCCTGGGAGCAGCCTCTACTGTCCCCATCCCCGCCCAGTCTCCAGCTCTCTGCCAGCAGGCGGTGTGCCCCGCCCCGCAGGGCAGCTCCCCGGGGGCTCGAGGAACCCATGTTACCAAGCCCCCTCCCCTCCTTGCCCTCCACCATGCCCCCCCATCATGTCTCTCCCTGGGCTCCAGGCCCCGCCCTCCCTGGGGTTATTCTTCATTCCCTTGTGCCCCTTCTCAGCTTTGGAATGCAGGGTGCCCCACAGCTCTACCCTTGCACCCCATCTCTCTCCACTGGCACCCGCCTGGTGACTTTACCGTGCTCGTGCCTTTAAATGCCATCTGTATGCCCATGACCCCAAGTTCACCCTGAGCTGAGTGAGTCCTCTCCCCGATGCAGGCCAGAACACTCAGCTGCTCTCCTGACACGTCCCCTGGATACCTCATGGGCTCGTCCACCTCAGCAGGGCTGAGGTCTGGCTCTTAGCTCCCCACCCCAGCAACCCTCCTCACCTCAAAAAAAAAGGATCTGGCCTCGAGCTGCTCAGGCCTGAGCCTGGGGTCCTCCCTGATACGGCCCGCTCTCTCCCTTGTCCCCGCTGGCTGACACGACCCTTTTTCTATCTCTGAGTAGCTACTTCTTTTCCTGCCTCCGGGTCTCTGGTTCAAGGTCACTCTCCTGGTGTCACCTTGCTGGCCACCCTGTTCACACATGATCGTCCCCTCCTCCTCGGACAACTCGGGCACTCTGGTCTCCTTTCCCTGCTCATTACTGTCTGACAGGTTGTGCGGGTTTAAAACGGGGTCCACAAATTCTTTCATCCTCCTCCATTCAAGAGGCAGAAGGGGCAACTCCTGCTCAGCCCCTGAGCGAGGCAGGACTTCACAGCTCACTCTCGCAAACAGAAGTGAAGGTGTGCAGCTTTGAGACTGGGGTGCAAAAGGCCCTGGGCTACACCCCACGCTCTCGCTCTCAGAGGGTGTTCCAAGGAAAGCCAGGCCATGAAGAGGTCCACACAGCAGCGACCTGGGCCTATCCCCAGCAGCCAGGTGAGTCTGGAAGCCTGCCATCCAGCCCTGTGGGGCCTTCCTGTGTCTGTGCCTTCAGGAGGCCCTGAACCAGGCCCGCCTGCTACAATGCATAGGAACTGTGGACTGTGAGCTGTTCACTGGGAAGTCACTAAGCTTGGCAGTGATCCATTATGTAGCAGTGGATAAAGAATGCACACGGTTTTTAATTCACTGCTGGAGTCCTACTTCTGACGATGTCTGGCCCAAACTAACTGCTCACTGAATACGGAAGCTCAAAACACAGGCCTGTATGAAAAAATACATGCCATGAATGAGGTGAAAATATAAGGCACTTAAACTTCCAATGAGAATTCTCCTTACTATAAGCTGATGGATATGTGTATCCATTTACTCGTAGGACGATTTCAAAACTGTGCTAATTAGTACCATGCTGGGCCTCACAGTAGGCCACAAGTTATAAAAATTGGTTATTTTAAGGAAAAAAAAAAGCATGCCTTAAAAGTAAACTCTTAGCCAGAAAAAGGAAAATGGGAAGATGTAAGCGATCTATCAATGCTTTGTTCCAAACCCACCTCAGGACCACAGTGTGAGGGGGCAGGTGCCTCACAAGGTGCCCACCAGGGACGGGAAGGGGGCGGCGGGGGTCCTTGCCTTGGACGGCTCATCGTGCAGCGCTGCCAGCCGGCCTTTCTGAGGGCACCGCAGCACCACCCCATTGCAGGAGGAGTCTGCTGGCCAGTCCGCCACAGGGAACCTGAGGTCCGGGGTGCTACCCAAGTAGGGTCGGCTGAAACACATGGGAAAGAACAGCGCTTTTAGAAGAAAAGAGAGCTCACTCTGTCAGTCAAGCCAGAGCCTGTCAATTTGGAAGATTGGCAATTTCACAGCAAAAGGGCCCCCGAGAGGGCACTGCCCTCCTGGCTCCAACAGCAACAGGCCGCCCACTGCTCTGCAAACACTCAGGGCTCATCCCCACCAGCTGGAAAACTCCCGCATGTGGAGAAGGCACTGCTGACACGAGGGTGTGGAGCTGACTAGGACAGGATCAGCTATCTGGGGTTGGGGAGTTCAGGGTCCCCCCGGAGCCCACCCTCAGGTCCCAGGGCGGAGACTGCACCTGCTCTGCTTTCTCCTTGGCATCCTACCTCCCCTCCGGCCCATGCCTGCTCAGACCTCCCTTTCCCGCATGAAGTCTGTGGATCACAATCACCTGTCTGCCTGGAACACTGTCTGCACCACTCTCCGTGCTTCTAAAGTGGCCTCAGACAACCCACAGCAGAAAGGCCTTGGACCCACAGCTCGGAGCTAAGCCACATTGGTGTTTCCCATTAAAGTAGAGGTAGCATGTCACCAGACTCTGGGCTGAACAAGGCCCAGCACAGATGCTCAGGCCCTGAGTACTAAGGTCTGGGTCTCCCGGTGCCAGGAACTCAGTCAGCAGGGGCCTGCTGAGAGGCAGGGCGGCCCTGCCTTGACTATGAGTGGCCTGCACTGCAGGACCACCTGGGCTCTGCTCAGTCTTCTCTCTGGGAAGAGGGTGGCGCCTTCACGTGCAGGAGTCCGTAAACTCGGGAGACAGAGCCCTCCCAGGACACCCCATATGTCTGCAGAGCAGCCAGGGCCAACCACCAGCTCAGCCTGCTCGGGGTCACACTCTGCTCTGCTCCACGGTTTTGCAAGGAAAACTGTGCTGCACAGGAGATGGAGGTCTGGAATCTCCCCGAGCCACGCCTGTATCCCTCCCGTCTCCCTTCCCTCCTGCCAGAACCAATCCTTTCTCTGCTCCACTTCTACCCAAGGGCCTGGGGCCAGAGCACACTTGGGAACTGGGTCAGGGGTACGACACAGTCCCGCCATGGACTGCGGACCCTCGTGGGTCCTCTGAGGGCCACAGAGGCCTCCTGGTTGGGTCGCCCCCCAACCATCACCTCCCAGTCCCCTCGCGGGGTGTAGCCTCCATCTCTCTCCCCCTCCTCACCCTAAGCTCTTTCCTCTGGGAGGAGGTCTCAGAGACAAGGTGACCAATTCCTCTGGGAGGTCCCACCAAATACGCCTTGTCTGCCCTGCCTGTGAGCCAGGTTTTAAGTCCCCACTCCCTCCCTCCTGAGCCAGCATAGTGCCCCCCACCCAGCCCACACTGCCCGCAAACCCCACTCTGAGGCCCCACCTGTGCTGCTAAGTCACTGCCATGACCCCTCGAGAGCTGCCTCCTGGAGACACCCCTCCCTCGCACCAGCTGCTGCGGCCCACTGTCTTCAGAGCACAGAGGCCCCTCCCGCCCTGTGGCTGCTTCCTCTTCTCATCCCTCACTCTCACTGACACACAGGGGACTGGTGACCAGGCCCCAGGCTTTCCATCTGAACTCCACAAACGAGCCAGGCCTCGGGTCTGGGCACCAGGGACCTCCTCATTACCCAAAAACCCCCAAGAGCAGGAGGCTGTGTCCACCTCCTCTTCCTCCACTGTCTAAGCAGTCCTCCTCACACTCACCTTGTTTACCCTGGGAGCAGGGGTTCCCCACCTCTGACAGCACCAGCCCCTCACCATGGAGGAGCTCTGCCAGCAAGTTTGGCCGTGTCTCCTATCTGTTCTGCAGGGCACGTGCTCTCCTTGAACTCCACCCGTCATGGTTTCAGACACAGGGCCAGTTTCTGGCTCTGCCTTTGTCTCAAATGATACCCCCTTACTCTAGAAGAAGGCTGGGTGGGGGCCCTGGACTGAGAGGATCCCCTAAGCACACAAACACAGAAATATGCGTATGGGCTTCAAACTGTCTCCTAACTCAGGATTCAAGCAGTAGTCAATTTCCTACAGATGAATGAATGTCACCAGTTAAGCACTTAATAACCTTTGCTCACGTTTATCTCTCACTTGTGACAATTTTCCGTGAAGAAGCCAAAGAAACATTTAAATACTTAATAGAATTACTGCCCCTATAATATTGAGTAAGAAAAAATCAGGATGCTCAGTAATCTGCTCGCCTCATTCACAAGCCAGGTGATTCCTCCCACCACAGTCAACGGCAAGTCATGTCTCAGTCTCCATTCACGTAAAAAAGACTACAGGTCATTAACCTTCTTCGACTCTTCAGAAACATCAGTGTCACAGTCTGTCACGCCCCTCAAATGAATACACCCAAATATCAACTGGTCGGCCCCCCACTTCCAAACCTCTGCCTGTGGTTTTGAGTGTTGTCAATACTGTGACTACCACTCCGTGGTACCAAGCTGGACCCTAAGGAACAATGCTTGTCTCTTCCCTTTCACTGGCCACGAAGCTACAGGCTCCTTGAGATACGACCATGAGTGACACCCAGTCATACTGTCCACACACAAGACAGGCCCTTGTCACACTCGACAGCACTGAGGGGAACTACCTGGGGGAGCAGTCTACCCGTGGTGGAAGGGAGCCCCTCGCAGTCTCGTCTGGTACAGTTTGGCTCTCAGGGTTTCCAGGTTTAGAATCAGCTGTTCCCACAAAACAGCAAATGACACAGCCTGCACCACTTACTTTCCGGATGTAAAATGACTTGCACCAAAATGTGCAGAACAGGTTATGTGAGTAGGTATCAACTCCGAACATTTTAATTCTGAGAAAATATTTTCTAAGAGTCCCATAGCAAATATAAACACTCAGAACAATATTAACCCTTATAAACCATAATGAATAGGAAGTTCCATCTCAGGTGTAGAAAAGCTTTCTCTGGAGGAAACATGGCAAGCCATTACCAACGACGAAGTCTGTAGAGAGAAGCTGGACTTGGGGCGGGGGTTCGGGTCAGGGGGACATGACTCACTCTATTGTCCTCACTCCTCTCATTGCTTTAAACTGTCTCCATGGAGCTCACCTGCATTCCTGGGCATTCCTCACATTCATTCCTCTACAGCCCACTTCACTTTCTCACGGGGTAAAACACGTCAAACGGGCCGTTTCCGAGTCACTTGACTCAACCTGGCAGCTCTATGCTGTCGGCCATGGCAGTCACTCACCTCGTGCAGCCCCTGAGCACATGAGACAGGCCGGTGCAAAGCTCGATGTGGAAATCACACAGAAGATTTCAAGACTCGCAGTGAAAGAAGGACGTCAAGTAGCCCATTGGTTTTTAGGACATTTTAGATTGTGTATGTGGCTCGTATTATCTTTCTGATGCACAGCACAGTCCACGTGAAAGGCTCACACTTTGTCTAAGCTTTCAGGTGAACCCAAAAAGGACTACTCAGAATTCTGAACCACACACAACAGCCACACACTCTAAATCCATCTATAATGCAAACACACTCAGTGTTCAAAACCAGAAATGCTATACGTGTTACAGCAGTGGATTAGCCATAAGGAAAATGTAACTTGACTTCTGCTAAGCATCTGCTCAAACTCATGTCCATTGAGTTGGTGATACCGTCCAACCATCTCATCCTCTGTCATCCACTCTCTTCCTGCCTTCAATCTTTCCCAGCATCAGGGTCTTTTCCAATATGAAAATTCATATTAAAAAACTGGAAATAATTACTTTAAGCAATTTTTAAATGTAATAACAAAGGTGGCAAGTCTGTGTTTTATAAAATGAGCATCAATTTCAATGTTTAGAAAGCTGTTTTAGGACCTACTGTATAAAAAAAAAAATGGAGAGAAGACAAAAGAATGATCTATTTGAGATTGGTTCTGTGTTAGAAATTGCTGAGACTAATTGACAGGTTATGGGTATTTATTATACTACTCCATCCACTTTTGTCCCTGTTTGAAATTTTCCATCGTAATACATTTAAAAAGTTTATATTTTGTTAAATATTTTCTGTTAAAACAGAGTCTTCTCCAGCAACACAATTTGAAAGCATCAATTCTTCAGTGCTCAGCCTTCTTTATGGTCCAACTCTCACACCCACACATGACTACCGGAAAAGCCAAAGCTTGGACTATATGGACTTTTGTCGGCAAAGTGATGTCTCTGCTTTTCAATATGCTATCTGTGTTTGTCATAGCTTTCCAAGGAGCAAGCATTTTTTAATCTCATGGCTGCAGTCACCATCTGCAGTGATTTTTGAGCCCAAGGAAACAAAATCTGTCACAGCTTCCACAATAAGGCATCGGCATTCAAATATTTTTAAAGCAAAACAAAAGTTTACTTTGAATTAGCTTAGTCATAAACAGCATCCCGATCTCAACAGCCTCTGAGCATCAGTTCTGAAAGTAAGGAAGTGCACCCCTGATTGGGAGACATTGAGCTCTCTGCCTAAGTGGGGAGGGCGCCTCACCGTGGGTCTCATGATGGGAGTCAGAACCACTGCCCCCTGGAAACCTGCCTGTGAGGCTCTGCAGTCCAGGCCCAAGAACACAGGCATAGTGGCGACAGTACTGACACATGAGGCTGGACTAGGAATCCCTACTCCATTTCCTGGATGGTCTGTATCACCCTATGGCCAACCTTTCCGGGAAACCTCTCTCAGGACTCGGTGATGCGAGCCTCCACCATCACCCTTTCCTGACGCGCCTTCTGTTGCAGCACAACTATGCTTCTCCTCCTGCCTAGGAGCAGCCATCCTACACACACACCATGTCTGGGCCAGCAGTTTGGCATGTGGGACTCCAGCGCCACGTCCAAGGCAAGCAGGCTCCACATCTGGGCGCCATGCCTTCAGTTTCATGGGCCCCGGGCTGGCACCCTCAGATTTGTCTGAGGGGCAGTCGTGAGGTCCACCTGTATCCCAAGCAGCTCCCCAGACTGGCTGGTCAGAGCAACAAGCAGCCTCTTTGAATGTGGGGACGCCCTGGCCCCTGCCCACCACCTATGGGCGACCACCTCTGGCCCTGCTCCCAAGGAGGTGGGTGCCCGGATCAGCAGATGGGACCACACACACACACACACTCGGTGGCAGAGATGGGAGCGGCGGAGAAAGGCAGCGCTGGCCCCCACCCAAGCTGTGTCTCCCGCTCAGACGCGGCCTCCCCGTCAGCACACACACCTGCTGCAGCTCCTTGTTCTTCTCCTCCAGTTGGGCCTCCATCTTGCGCAGCCTCTCCTCGATGCTGCCATGTCTCTCTCCCACCTGTCGACCAAGAACAGCATCACATCCTCTTACAATGACCCTGTCCTGACGGCACGCGGCCTGTGACTGCAGGGGCGGCAAGCAGGCCATGCTTTGTGCGGACCATTGGCCCACGGGCCCCTGCGCGGCTTCATGTGTGACACGTGGCTCATGGAGGGTGCTGGTGACCAGCTTGTGAGAGGAGACGTGCTCCCCCCAGCCCCAGGCCCGCACCCGTGGCCGCTGCGCCCCCTCCTTGGACTGCTGTGGTGAGCCAGTGCAAGCAGCAGGCATCAGCAAGTGCAAGACACGCAAGGCACACGTTCTACCTTCCTAAGCTGGGAAGTAAGTTCGAACCATTTAGCCTCCTTAGTGGCAGAGCTTCCGGAAGACAAAAGGTAGGACTACAAGGCCGACTGGGGACGGACAGCAGAGATGCCAGGGAAGAGGAGAAACCAAGCCTGGAGAGGAAGATCACAGGCAGAAGGGCGTCCCCTGGTGGCTATTAGTGACCCTGCTCTGGGAGGGTCTGTGAGCACCCGACACTGCTGGCCGCCGGCGACCAGAGGCCGCTCAGCCGCTCACTGACCTCCGGGCAATGCTCCCGTCAGCCGCCCCAGCACAAGCCCGACCTGACTCTCCATGCCCAGCCAGTGCCCACCGGCAGCACGGGGCAACATCTTTCCCGCCAGAAGGACAGGGTGGCTGGCTGGCTGGCAGTGGGGATGATGCCCCCAGCAGTGCCACATCCCCAGGAGGCGGCCTCTCACACGCGGGCTCCGGGACAGTGAGCTGGGAGTGGGGCCCCGGGTCTGCACGTGCCCCACTGTGACTTCTTCAACAAGTGTATGGATAATGACTTAAAACTGTGTTCATTACAGAGCTATTCTGGCCATCTCTTAAACGAGAATGGGATTTTTCTAGGTCTCTATCCTGCTAGGCTTTGAGTGGCTGACTGAACTCTGAGAGGCAGTGACTCGGAGCTGAAGCATCCTGGGGACACACAGAACACGGGACAAAACTGGAGGGAAATTAATGGAGGGATGATGCAGAAGTGGGGGCTGCCTGACACTCGGGGAGCACTCCCATCTCAGATAGGCAGCATGACCCAAGCGTCTACGCTCCTGTGTGGACTGAGCAGCATGGGCAGGGGTGTGGTGGGACAGCACGGGAACAGGCCCTCCCCGCGCTCGCCCCCCTACCCCCACCCCCCCAACCCCGCTGGGGACCCAGAGCAGCACCTTGGAGAGCGCAGCCACCCTCTGTGCCAGCTCGGCCTCCACCTCGGGCAGTGGAGTGGAATTCCACAAAATGGTTAAACCAAGTCTCAAATAATTCAAACCTGTAAGTTACAGTCACCCCCATTTTTTAAAAAATGTATTTCCTTCCAGTACAGCTGATTTACCATTAGGTACATCCACACTTTTGAATGCAATATTTTAGGGTCATAAGAATGTTACACTGGGACTTGATTTCCAACATGGGAGTCACATGAAAAGGTCTTTAACTTCCTTCCTCAGTTATTCACTACAATAAAAGTCAGAAACAGTTCAGTAAAGGCCATTACCTGTCGATGCACAGAATCCTTATTTGCAATTTCATTTTCAAGTTAATCATTGAGGTCATCCTCAGTTTCAAATCAAACATAAAGTTAACGTCCTCAAAATTAAAGTCCTAGACATGGCAGTTTTCTCAGATGTGAGCAAAAACACGCTTACCTCAAAGGTCACATTTGCCACGATTGGCACCCATCTGTCTTAACGTTCTGTCCAGCCACTCGGTTTACCAAGCTTCTTTTCTACAAAATAAACCCAAACAGCAAACAAAAAGTATACAAAACTACCCTGTTATTGCAAGAATTCCAGGAGGGAAGGTATCTGGCATGAAGTCAGGACCTCTGTCTGCTACACCTTACAGGCGGGCTTGACCCAGAACAGGGAGGGACCTTCAACAGAGCCAATGGGGAGCTCTGATGCTTGTTTCTTCGGATAAAAGTTGGAAAAATCTCATGCAATTTCCTCAGAATTAAAGAATATTAACGAGTGGAAACAGAAGTCAAAGTGTAACACAACTGGGCACAGCCTTCTCAAGCCTAGTTCTTCTAAAGCAGTTACACCACATATATAAAATGCTCAAACCAGGACCAGAACTTGCTGCTAGTGCAACTCCTGTCTGCCTGCTCAAAATCCATTTCAGGTCCCTCCCTGGTCACTAAGTAACCAATGTGGGCAAAGTCCTAACATTAAAAGTGAAAGGTCTTAAAAATGCTTTTTCCAGAATTCTATACGTATTAAACTCTGCCACCTAATCTCCTGTTGCCAAAGAGTAGTGTGAATAGGTTATACAAACATGTGCAAATATTTCTATTTTCAGTTTTCACACAGAATCACTCACACCAAGCTACTAAACAAGTACACCTGCTGTACCACATGTTGGAGGGGTTCTCTCTGAGACAGTCTCACGGCGGTGGGGGGAGGACAGGGTGGGTGTTGTCTGTCTGTGCACAGAGGTGAGGCAAGGCTCATAGGAGGAGGCCTGAACCCCCAGCACTCTTCTGTTTTCACAGTGACCGCTAGGGAGTTTCTCATAAATCATGACACCCGCAGACACGACTGCCAGAAACATTATGATTCCACATGGTTACACAGCTCGGACCTGAGGATCTGAGGGTGAGCAAATGCCACTCGACTTGTCTGATGGCCGATATCACTGTCACACACCCCTTCAAGGAGCAGAACCTCAGAAAACTACAGAAGATGGCCAGGAAAGCTGCCTCAGCAGAGCCCATACAGCATGTTCCCATCTCTCCGAGAGAATGGGCTCCACAGACGTCACCAGACTCACCTGAGTGAATCAGAAGGAAACTTCAGCATCATCAGGAACACATTCGACAGGCAGGCGGCGGGGGGATGAACCAGGAGACTGGGGTTGACATATATACAGTACTGATACTATGCATAAAGTCAACGAGTAAGGACCTAGTGTACAGCACAGAGAAGTCTACTCAGTGCTCTGTGGTGAAGTAAATGGGCAGGAAATCTAAAAGAGAGGGAGATAACATAGATAGATAGATAGATAGATGACTGATTCACTTTGCTGCACAGCAGAAATTGAAACAGCAGTGTAAAGCAACTACACACCAATAAATGAATGAATGGATGAATGAATTTTTTTAAAAAAGGAGTACACTGGGTCCCCTAGAACTTGTAGAAATGAGGAGTCCACACTCAGGGTGCAGCACAGCGCCAGGGCTGCCCTCATGTTGGTCCACTGCCAACGGACCGCCTGGACCAGGCCTCTTCTACCCCAGAGACCTTGACACAGAGGCGGGGAGGCAGCCAGTTGCGGTCTTGCCAGAGCTCTGCTCTTGCTCACGCAGCCATCCCAAGGCTGAGACCACTGGGAGAAAAAGGGACCCACATTCCACCTCAGAACAACAGACACGGCCGCCATCACTCATTTCACGGATGTCCCGCTGCAGTCTCGTGTTCACATCCTTGGACTTGAGGAGGTCCTTCATGGCTGTGTCCAGGTCCACCTCCAGCTTTTTCACGTGGGCAGAGAGGGCTGCCAGGGTTTCCTTCATCTGGCTCTGCTCCCGCGACTGCCTGTCTATGACTTCCTGGAGCTCGATCACCTCAGCCAGGTCTTCCTCGTGGCTTAGAGAGCTGTCGGAGGGTCTCTAAGGGGGAAAGGAAGCCTTAGACAGCCTTGTTTTGGGAGGGAGGGAACGCAGCATTTACGGGAAATTGGTGAGGTCAAAACTGCCTTCTGCGCTCTGGGAGCTCACACGACCCTCACGGACACTCAGACCTACATGGTGCATTGGTGAGAGGTCCCAACAGCCCCACACAGACTGGATGGTAAGACGAGAACCAGACAGAGAGCAAGATTGAGACTTGCCTTTCCATTGGCGCTTGGCATGTTTTCTGGCTCATGATTTACATCAAGCACCCTGTCCGTTAGTATCTTTTCCTGGTTATTCTGCTCTTTAAGAATCATCTGCTAAAACCAAAAAAAAAAAAAAAAAATGAATCAGAGTAAAAAATAAGTAAAGACAGCAAAACTCCACCTGGAAAAATTCAACTTTAAACTGAAAACGCAACATAAAAAGAAAATACATGGTGATGCTATCCATCCCGAATACAACCAAGTGATTAGAGTCAGAATTTGTCTTCTACTGGACAAAGGGGTACTTAAGAGATCCTGCAGCTCTGAGCCACAAGTCTACTTTATTAGTCATTAAAATAACCCAGGTGGGCGGGTCCTCAATCAGAAAGATAAATAACATCTGATGCCCACCACTACAGCCTTCAATCTTTTTTAAAATGAAAGGATGTAAATGACAAACCTTTAACTGAAATTACACGATGACTGATCAAACTTACCTCTTTATGTGTGGCACCTAATTCTTCTTCTAACAAACTACACCTTTCGAGTGCTACTCGTAATCATGCTCTCAACTCAAATAAAAGGGGCCGAGTCACTGTGTGTTGATGTGTGTATATACGTTAGTACACTTCTTAGTGTATACTCACCCTAATACATGGATACTGTCACAGAATACCTTTAATGTCTCTCATTGATCTTAATGTCAAGAGAATCTGGTTGTTAACAGCTTTAAATTCTAAGTTTGAGAGAACAAAATGTTCTCCTAAATTAATTATTACCCAGTTTTTAACTGCAAATTGATATACAGAATATAATAAATCTTGAGACATTCATGCCAACTAATACTTTTTAACTGGGGGCTTCCCAGGTGGCTCAGTGGTAAAGAATCCGCCTGCCAATGCAAGAGGGCAGGTTCGACCCCTGGGTTGGGAAGATCCCCTGGATTAGAAGACGGCCACCCACTCTAGTATTCATACCTGGGAAGCCCCATGAAGAGAGGAGCATGGTGGGCTACAGTCCACAGGGTCGCAAAGATTCAGACATGACTGAGCATATATGCAGGCAACGCTTTTTAACCATATAAAACTCTGACTTCTTACAGAAAAAATGTATATATAAGAATTCAAGAAGCTCAAAAGTCAACTAGTTATATAAATACGTGCATCATCCACCTAACAAGGCAGCAAGTGTACAAATCCAGGACGGCCGGGTGGCTGGTACCTTCTCGTCCAGGGCCTTGTGGTGCTCAAACAGCAATTTCAGCACCCTGAGCACCTCCACCTCACTGGTCATGCCGGCTGGGGACTGCGCCTGCCACTTGCCCGCCATCATCCAGAGGGATGGCACATACCAGGAAACCAGGCACTCCAGGTGCTCCAGCAGCAGCTGCAGGGCAGGGCCAAAGGAGCACCTTCAACCTCATGCTTGAATTCAGGGCCGATAACTCCTCTCAGCCTCACGCTAAAGCTGAAACCATGCTAAGGCACGTCAGAATCCCGCCAGTTCTGTCTAAAGTTAAGAGTGGACTTCCCCAGTGCCCCAGTAGTTAAGACTCCACACTTCTGCAGGGCTCATGGGTTTTAATCCCTGGTTGGGGAACTAAGATCCCACACAAAGTGTAGCATGGACAAAAATTTAAGTTAAGAGAACTCCCCCCTCAAATGTACTAAGATTACATTAGCTCTCATCATAAATTTGAAGCAAGCTATGAGAACCCCGAACTGATCCACCCCGGTCTGCCCAGGGGGAAGATGTGAAAAATGACTTGAAAATCAGACAAAGTTTAAAGACAGCAACACGGAGGCCAGCGGTGACCCCTGCGGGGCAAATGTCAACACGTGAGAATCCCCCTACTGACTCTGGTGTTGTTTCTTTCCGCTTTCAGCTCAGCGATTTCTTCTTCTCTTTTAAGAAGCTGCTCCCTGCATATTTTTAGTTCTTCAGTAGGAGTTGGAAACTCCTAGAAAAGTTAAATGAGAAACTAAATGCAAACATAAATTAAAGAGAGCGAGACAGTGAAGACTGACCCTGTCAAGTCTCTCTAGGCTCCACACAAAGGATCTCCAGGCCCCTCCAGTGAAGAGGGGTCCACTGACCCCAAGACCACACAGACCACCACAACTGAGACTGGCCTTCAGCCTCCACCTCAACCTGGCAGGCATGCGGCAGGGGAAAACCCAGAATCCAAGCCTACCTTCTCAAGACCCAGGAACATCTGAGGAGCTTTCCAAAACATAAGCCTAACAACAAAGTGGATAAAGAGATTCTTAAATGACACACAGACCAGTGACCTAGAGCCACTGGGGAGAGTGAAGAAAAAAGGGAAGGTCTACAAGGCCACCAAGCTTTGGAGTGTTCCTCTGGGAAAAAGGCTGATGGCACCCCAAGGCCATCTGTTAGCCTGACTCCACTGAAGTCACCCAGTCATTCAATCAACTGGTTAAAATGTTAAATTTATGTTATATGTATTTTACCACAATTTGCATGCATGCGGGGCCATCCACATGGTGAACTTGCTCAAACTGAACTACACGGAGTCTTTTGTTCTTCTATTTTTCTTTGCAGAAATAAAAAAATCCTGGGCTACATATCCCCTACTACATACTGTGTGTTCAGCACCCAGAAAAGTGCCCAGCACTTGTAAGAGGAATGTAGTAGACATGTGAAGCTATGAGGGTGTATGTCATACACGTAAGCAGTAGGTACCCATCATTAAAATACTGGACACACTGGTCTGTGCTTTGTAAGATGGGAGACATTAAGGGCTTAGCCTTTCTACTTCAAGGACTGACTCTCTAGCTTGATCTTAATGCCCCAGAGATTCCTCCAGCCTGCATATCCTTTCTTTGGAAGAAGGGAGACGTTAAGGGGCTTAGCCTTTCTGCTTCAACGACTGACTCTATAGCTCAGTCCACGTGCCCAGTGACTCCTCCAGTCAGTGTTCCCTTCTTGTGGGCCCCCCGCCCATCCTCCACGCAGCAACTGCACAACCTCTTACAAGGTAAACCTGCTGGGGTCGATCCTGCCCACTAAGGCCAAAACGCCCTGGCCGGCAGGGCCCACAACCATGCTAACAAAATGAAACACAACCCCAACGCTTCACTGGGTGAGGGGCAATCTGACGGGCCCAGCCCCTGGCTGCTCTCACCTCAGGCCACTCTGCTTCCATGACTTGGGCCGAGGCCAAGTCCTTCCTAGTCTTGGCCTTTGCCTTGGGGTTGCAGCGCTGGAATAACGGCCACAGGCAGGCCCTTCTGTGACCCATCCTCGCAGATGTGGGCAGCCCCCAACTCGGGGGCAACCACTGTTTCACGGTAGGATACCTCGGCTACCGAGCTATCACCACCGATCTCACACTACGACCACCGCTATTCACACTATGACAACTGCTCTCACACACACTGCTCTCACACACCACTCTCACACACACCCCTCTCACACTATGATCACTGCTCTCACACTATGACCACCAAATGGCACGAAGGCTCTGCCTCCAGCACGTCTCCCAGGAGCCCGGAACTGGAACCTGCTCAGTCACAAGGGGTTTCGTGGTAACAGGGGGGCTGGGCTCAGGCCCACTGTCAAGGGTGCAGAGGGGGGGGAGGGGCTGCCAAAAAGACGACAGGTGAGTGTGAGGTGCTGGAGAAGGAAGGCCATGCCTACGGCTCAGGCCCCCTGTCAAACATGACCCTGCAAGATGCTGGGTCACAGTCGAGCCGACCAGTATAAACTGCTTCAGAAACTACCACCCCTGGGAATGAGCAAGTCTTTTAACTGGGCTTCTGCCCCCTCTACCCCCCAAACAAGCCTCTAGTGAGGCTACTGAAAGGGCACTCCTGAACTCAAGGGCATCCCCAGAACCCACCCAGCTAAAGAGGACTCACCACGCTAGCTGCCCCTCACTCTCACCCTGAGCTCAGTCCTCCCTGACTACCTCCCTCACTCGAGCTCATCAAGGGCTTGACCAACCTCGCTCCAGGCACTTAAAATGAACCCACAGTGGGTACAGGGGTTCATTCAACCCACTGCAAATTCGCCCTCTTAACTTCAACCCTGGGCTACCAGACGACTCTGCTCCATGGGGGCTGCACGGTGGAGGTTCAGGGGTGTCCCTGCCTCGAGCCTCGACAGCCAGTGCCTCCTAGACCCCGCCAGGTACTGCCCCACCCTCCACCCCCGAGTCTCCCACCCCTCTCCTGGCTCCACTCCCACCCTTGCGGCTCTCCACTCGCCAGGGCACAGGCCACACTACTGGCTCAGCCCGGACCTCTGCTGTCACTTGAGGACCTCAGTCCCCAGGGTGCTTGGGGTCCTGTATCCACCCATCTCAGCGATTATAGACTCTGGGAGAGACAGAGTACAGTTTGGGGTCCCGCCCGCAGTTCACCCTGAACACATTCTCTTTTTTTTGGCTTTATCTACTGGAGTTCTCTGAGATGTCTTTTTAAAACCTCAACTGTTGCTTTCAAAAAGACTGTAAAATCACTGTGCTCAACGTTAAGAATAAAATCTTCATTTTCAACCTTAAAGTGAAACTGGAGGGAAGACTAAAAGCAGTCATTTTTTTTTTTTCAAATTGAAAAAGAAAACTACATGTGACCATGTCACAGCATACAGGTCACATAATCCCTCCCTCCTGAGCCTTCTCCTCCACCACCAGCAGCCCGTCATCACAAGGCCTGCCCTGGGCTGGCAGGAGCAGGGGAAGAGGGCAGACTGGCTCCTCTGTCTCCAGGCCACATGGGCCGCTTGCTCCACCTCCTTCCCAAGTTTATGTGGCACTGAAACAGCCCAGGCAAGCCGGGGATTCTGATCAGAAACACAACCGTGGGTACCAAGCAAGGACCCCTGGTTCTTGGTTTCCTCGGTATCAAATAAAGATGATCAATACAATTACTGTGACTGTTACATGTGGCTTCAGATGACAGAAGACACCCAGGGCGTCCCCACTTCCAGTGACAGACACAAGCAGCTAGCAGGTCAGCCTACCAAGAGCTAGAAAAGCTAAATATAGTTTAAAAGAGGTCCTTGCTGCTGCTGCTAGGTCACTTCAGTTGTGTCCAACTCTGTGCGATCCCATAGACGGCAGCCCTCCAGGCTCTGCCATCTCTGGCAGCCACAATCCAAGATTTCAAACAAAAGGGAAGCCCAGTGAGGGAGCTGGAGACTGAGAGGGCTGCTCCTTCCCTCGGGGCATCTGAACAAAGCTGACTCTGTGAAGAAAAGGCAGGGGAAAAGTCAAGCAGAGAGGACTGGCTAACACAGGTCTGGATGGTTCCTTGGGCTGGGAAGACAAAAATTTGAGCACAAGCCTGACGAGTCAGTCCGGATGTCAGAAAACGTACCCAACACTCTGCCCAAACCAGCTAAGCGCTGAGTATCAGTCACCTCATGGTACTCAGGAGACAGACGGTGGGCTTCAGGATGTGCCGAGAAGCGGGGTGGCCTGGGAGGCAGCCCAGGCTTCCAGACCGAGACACTGCAAAGCTCCTCCCTGGGGTCGGGGGGGAAGGTGGGTGAAGGCTGCTGAGACTGAGCTTACAAGGACCCCCCAGCTTCAAGTCCCTCAGGCCCTGAGTGAACAGACAGCTCTGTCCCCACTGGAGGTCTACGTCAGATGAAACTCTGGAGAAGATAGCATCACTCAGAACCTCTAGGGTTTTCCAAACATAATGTCCAACATGCAACCAAAAAAAGCAAAAAAAAAAAAAAAAGGGTGTAACAACAAACAGGACCAAGAGAAAAAGAACTGAACCAGATCCAGAGGTATCAGATGTATATCAGCACATCAGAGGTATGCTAGAGGCATCAGATGCAAACGTCAGCTGTTCAAAAATATACTTGACAAAAGGAAAAATTTCTGAGAATCAAAACCAACTCTAGAACTTTACAAAAACAGTGACTGAATTTAAGAACTCAGTCTCTGGGTTTAACATCAAATTGGACATAGCTGAAGAGGATCAGTGAATTGAAGGATGGATTGGTTAAAATATATATATATATATATATATATATATATATATATATATATATGAGGGGAAAAAGTAAAGAATATATTGAAGGAGCCCTTTGTTAAACTATGTTGTTAAAAACTATAAATGGGGACCCTCATTGTGGAGAAAAGACAGAAAGGGGAATAAGAAATGCCTCCAGGGGTTGAAACTAAAGAGCCTCTTAATGAAAGTGAAAGAGGAGAGTGAAAAAGCTGGCATAAAACTCAACATTCAAAAAATTAAGATCATGGCATCTGGCCCCATCACTTCATGGCAAATAAATAGGGAAACAATGGCAACAGTGACAGACTTTATTTTCTTGGGCTCCAAAATTACTGCAGACGGTGAAATTAAAAGATGCTTGCTCCGTGGAAGGAAAGCTATGACAAACCTAGACAGCATATTAAAAAGCAGAGACATTACTTTGCCAACAAAGTTCATTTAGTCAAAGCTATGGTTTTTCCAGTAGTCATGTATGCATGTGAGAGTTGGCCCATGAAGAAGGCTGAACGCTGAAGAATCAATGCTTCTGAACTGTGGAGTTGCAGAAGACTATTGAGAGCCCCGTGGACTGCTAAGAGATCCAATCAGTCAATCCTAAAGCAAATCAGTCCTGCATATTCATTGGAAAGACTGATGCTGAAGCTCCAATACTTTGGCCACCTGATGCAAAGAACTGACTCAATGGAAAAGAACCTGATGATGGGGAAGACTGAAGGCAGGAGGAGAAGGGGACAACAGAGTATGAGCTGGTTGGATGGCATCACCAACTCGATAGACATGAGCTTGAGCAAGCTCCGGGAGTTGGTGATGGACAGGGAAGCCTGGCGTCCTGCAGTTCATGGGGTCGCAACGGGTCAGACACTGAGCGACTGACTGACTGACAGGGACAGTGACAAGAGTTGGTTCAAGAATCAGACCACTGACTCAAAAATGAAAACCACATATTGGTTTCAGCTCCTCTGTGGGTGCCTAAGGCAAGAAGAAAATGTTCAAGCGCTCAGAGGAAAAAAAGGTGTGGCTTTTAATGTCACAACAACACTGAGAGCTGACTTTTCAAGAACAAGGAAGTCAGAAGATAATGGACTGGCATCTGTAAAATGCTGAAGAACAAATAACCACCAACCTGGAATTCTATACCCAAGAAAAACACTCTTCGAAAGTGAAAGCAAAATAAACACCTTTAGGGCAAATGGAAATGAGACAACTCATTACCCACAGACATGAGCTAAAAAAAATATTAAGGCAGTACTTTGGGAAAAATAAAAGTAGTCTCTGATGGAAAAATAAAAAACAAATAAAGACCAACAATGAGGTAACTCTGTGGGTAAATATTAACTCTACAAAACAATGATTTAATGCAAAAAATATACCTAACAATTTAAAGTATAACAGTGACAAGAAGGAAACTGTCATGTCAGGGAGGCAGTAAAAGTACTAAGTTAGACCTGAATGTAAAACACACGCTGTATCTGTGAATGTACACCCAACAACCTGACAGAGGAGCACAGAACTAGAAAAACACTTCATACTTCTAAAAGAAGGCAAAAGAAAAGAACACAGAACAGGTGGGACAAACAGAAAACAAACAGCAACATGGTGTCTACCCACTGAAAAATCAACATTATAAACAGAGCAAATACTCTCATTAAAAGATAAAGTGTCAAACTGATTACAATGAAAACTATACACAGAGATATATACACTATTCACAGAGATACATGTTAAGATGGAAGATCTTTTAGACAGGTGAAAGTAAAAGATACCCAGGCAAACAAGGACAGAAAACTGATGTGGCAATATGACTGTCAAATAGTGTCTAAAGAAAGAAGCATTACTAGTGATAAAAAGGAGCATCTCATACTGATACAAGTTCAGTCTAGCAAGATGAGGATTCTAAATTTGAATGTACCTAATAACATAACCTCAAAATGTCAATACATAAAAACCGACAGAAATAGAAAAGGAGTAACAGCCAAGTTCATAATCCCAGTGGGAGACGTTAAAGACACATCTCTCATGGAACTGGGCTCCCTGTTATGAAGTCACCTGCAGCCATGAAGTACCTGAAATGCAGCTGGCTCTACAATGAGATGTGCTGCAAGCAGGAAACACAGATTGGGTTTTAAAGACTCAGCATGAAAAAAAGAACGTGAACTATTTCATTAGGTTTTATCATGTTGATTACACACTGAAATGATAATATTTTGAGTGTATTAAAATGAAATATATTACAGGTAATTTCACCTACTTCTGCTTTTGCTCAGCGTGGCTACCAGAATCTGAATTACATGAGTGACAAGCCTGATCTGACTGATACACACAGAACACTGCATTCCCACTGATAGATATTATTTTCAAGAGCCCAAGGAACACATAACAAAAAGTATATTGGGCCATTAGGAAAGCTCAAATTATTTCAAAGGACTGATATAATGCAGGGTATACTTATAGAATGCGATGGGCTGACGGTTTATGTGCCCTCAAATTTCACCCCACACGTGATGATGATCCTAGGAGGCAGGGACTCTGGGAGGGGTCAGGCCACGAGGGAATGGGCTCCTGTGCTGCGAGGACAGGGAGAAGCAGCAGGCAGTCTAGGAACCAGGAAACAGGCCTCACCAGACGTGGCACTTGCCAGTGATCTTGGGACTCCCCAGCCTCCAAGACTACAAGAAACAACTTTCTTTTGTTTATCAGCTAGTCTATGGTATTTATAACAGTAGGCCAAAACAGACTAATACAGGGCTCTTCATGGAATTAAGTTAGAAATCAAAAAGGGGTCACTAGAAAAACCTCCCCAAACATTGGGAAGTTAAATAACATACTGCTTGAAGAATTTCATGAATAATAATTTTAAAAAACACAATGAAAATTAGAAAGTACTTTTCCATAAAAGATAATGAAAATCTGGCTTATTCAAACTTGTGGAATGCAGCGAACTATGTTTAGAGGGTAACTTGAAGCCTTAAACACATATACTGGAAAAGAAGGAACACCAAAAATCAATTAAGCCTCTCTCCCAAGAAACCAGACAAAAAGCATAGCAAAAGAAACACAAGGCAGATGGAAAAAAAAAAGGAGCAGAAAACAACAAAACAGAAAGCAAATATGAAGTTTTTTTTAGAAAAACAAAGCCAAAAGTTCGCTCTTTGAAAGGACTGATAAAACTGATAAACCCCTAGAGAGATGCTTTACTTAAATAAACCCAAGAAGACACAAAATCAGAAAATTTTATTTGCATGAAAACAATTAAATCTGAAATTAAAAGCCTCCCCACAATGAAACCAACTGGTTTTGCCAATCAATTCTTCCAAAAATCTAGGGAAGAAAACAGTAATCTCACAGGAACTCTCAGGGTAAACAAGGAACACTCTCCAATCTTGTTTTATAAGACTAGCATAACCTTGATACTAAAACCAACAAGGAAGAAGTACAAGAAAGTAAAATTACAGACTCTAAGTACAGATTAAATAATCCTAAATAAAATACTAACAAATAAAGTCCAACTGAAGGAGAATACATCAAGATCAGTTTGGGGTTGTTTTAGAATCAGAAAATTTTTTAAAGTTAAATCACCACATAAAAGAAAAATCACCTGTTTCAAAATCTGGAGAAAATAAACTTAAGAAAATTTAATGTAATAATTTTAGTGCATGACTAAGAAAAACTTTTAGTAAACTAACAGAGAAGAATTTACATATTTTGATAAAAATATCTACAAAAAAGCTAATATCCTGTGTGATGGTGAAATACTGAAAGCTTTTCCTCTGATAATGGGACAGACAAGGATACTTATTCTCACTACTTCTGTTCACCACTGTACTGGAGATCTTAGTCCGTACAATAAGGCAAGAAAAAGGAAAGGGTTATCACAGCTGTAAAGGGGGAAAAAAAAGCAATTATTTGCAGACATAATTGTGTATACATAAAAAAATACAATTAGAATGATTTGAAGTAAATGGATTTACCAAAGGAATATAGAAAAGTCAATTCTATCTCTATTAGGAATTTATAATAGCACTGAAAATATCAAGATATCTAATTAAACATGTGCAAGGCATACAGGAAACTACAGAATTCTAAGATAAATTAAAGGAGATCTTAAAAAATGGAAAGCTATCTATATTGTGTTCATGAATTATAAGAACAACATAAAAGACACACACACACACAGAGTTAACCTTTTGAAGCGATGCCTATGTTGGGCAATCATTCCACGACGTCTATGAGCATCAAGTCATCACAATGTAGACTTTAAATACACACAAACTATATCTGTCAATGACTCCTTAGTGAAGCTGGGGGTCTAAAATCAGGGCCTGGGACCTGGTAGCTGGCAGGTGCGGGAACCCGGGTTCACATGCAGGCTGTACACTTAATCACAGGTGAGACCTGAAGCAACCCAGCAACTCTCCATTTTTATTTTTCTGTTTTGCTCTGTTCCCCTTGCCATTTGTGTTTAACAGATTCCCAGTATCGAGGGAGCAGCGTCAATACAGCAATAACGTTTCCCCATCTAAGGCAGGAACGTGTAACACCAGCAGACTTCCCAATCGCCCCAAGATAACTGGGGTGCCCCATCACAACAGAAAGCAAAGAAACACGACATTATCCGAGAGAGAGCTGCCTGACGGCAGTGTGAACTAGGTCCACCAGACGTCCCAAGGGGACCCCCAGGGGCTTGGAGCCCACGCTGGGCCCCTCAGCTTGAGGCCACACTTGCCTTTCCACCATTCTGGGGGTCCTAGCAGAAGAAAGCCAGGCCACGGAAAGGGGATGGTGTGGCTGGCCCGTAGGACTCAGGGCAGGACTGACTTGGGTCTGTGCTGGGCTCCACGTCCAGTCACCACCCTTGGAGTGTACAAAGTTCTTGGGATCATTGTAGGTTTTTGGCAAAAAGCAATGGAGCTGAAGTCACTTAGGATGGCTTTTAAGGAAAAAAAACCTCACTGAGGATTCCCTCAGTGCCAGCTTCGGCCCCTAGTGAGATGCAGACTCCTGGTCCTCCATGGCTGTGCCCACAGTCCACCAGCTCAGGGAAAGACTCTGCCTTCTCTTCTCAGGGCACCATGAACCTGCACACAGTGGGCCTTCAGAAACTCAGGAGAGTCACCCCACCCCCACTACAGCCAGAACCCTCCCCAGGCATTAAAACAGCTGTGGAGTCACTTTGGCCCAAGCCCTGGTTATGGATCCCTGGAGCCCATTACAGCCTCTACAGTGTGATTAATCAGGTCCTTTATACACAGATTCCTGCCTGTCAGATCTGAGCTTTGGATTCATGGTCAGCTCTGTCCCTCCCGTGGCAGCCAGCTGGGCCACAACGCAGACAAAGGAGCTCAGGAGCTGAGTTTCAAGGGAAGCATTGAAAGGACAGCGATGGATGCAACCTGTTGCAAACTGAAGGAGGGTCCCTGCATGTCTCAGAAACGGCCTCTGGTGTGCAGGTGTGGAGGAGGACCCCCACGGTGCAAAGGAAAGAGAGGTACTCAGGGGCAAAGGCTCTTGGCCTCTCTGGTAGCAGCTTCAGTTGGTAGCTCGTGAACAGTGGACAGCCAATGTGGTCACATGAGCGTGACGCTTATTCCCTCACAAAGAAAGAGAAAGGGGGCAGGCTGTGGGAGTACCCGGAGGGTGTGGTGGGGTGGATGAAGGGAGGTGTCCCTCCTCTCTTCAGTGCAAATTGCTTTTGTGAGTCTCAGAGCTGCCAGAAGGCAGTTACCAAGTCAGGTCCCCACAGTATCCAGTGTGGGCTGGGTGCCTTAGCCCTTGTCACATGGACAAGACACACCATATGGCTTCCCCGAGTTCTAACAGCAGGATCTGGGGGTTTTGTCTAGGTACACACTTCCTTGCTGTAGCTGTGTTACCCCCTTCTTTGAGCCCCAATTTTGTCCTCTAGATAAAGGACATCGATTGCTACCTTAGCAGGTTGCTACCTTAATCCCATGAAGACTAATTAGGGTAATCCTACAATGAATAGCTGGATTTAAGAGATATCAATGAATAGCTGGCCTTAAGAGATATCAATGAATAGCTGGCCTGAAGAGATACTGGGCTTCCCTGATAGCTCAGCTGGTAAATAATCCTCCTGCCATGAGGAGACCCTGGTTTGATTCCTGGGTCGGGAATGCTGATCCACTACAGAAGGGACAGGCTACCCGCTTCAGTATTCTTGGACTTCTTTTGTGGCTCAGCTGGTAAAGAATCTGCTGCAATGCGGGAAACCTGGGTTCAATCCCTGGACTGGGAAGATCCCCTGGAGAAGGGAAAGGCTACCCACTCCAGTATTCTGGCCTGCAGAATTCCAGCGTGGTTCAAACAAGCTGACAGACAAGCAGGAAAGGACTCACGGGCAGATGGCTTCCCTCCGGTCTCAGGTGGAGCTCCGGGACCACAGTAGGAACTGGCGCTCTCAACCCCTGGGCTCAGCAGCGCCCTCCTTCTCAGGCTGGCGGCTCTGCCCTGATGGGCGCAGGAAGACCACCAACTGCTACAGGCTGACCTCAAGCACCACCCACTGCTGTAGCCTGATCTCATATGGCCTCACCACTTCCGGCAGAACCAGCCGTCCTCTTCCCTTGATTCCAGCGTGAGGCCCGGCCCTGGGCCCCGATTGGTCACCATCCCAGTCCTGAGCCACTCAGGGTGGCCAGGGAGGATGGAACACATCGATTGGCCAGGTCCAGGTCATGTGACCGTACGCTCCAGGATACGTGCGAGCTGCTCACCCTATGTCAGGGGTGGAGGTAGTGTGATGCCCCCAGAGCAGGGCTGAAAGTCCAGTCCATGTGTCCGTGTGCTCAGTGTCCTGGGACGTGCCTGCACATCCTCTCTATACACCACTTTGTCCTCTGCAGAGAAAATATTCATGACACACCTCTTGCCTTCCCAAGCGCTGTTTCACACACCCACATTCAAGGGAGCAAGACCTCCTGTTTGAAGGTAGGTTTGGAGATCCTCTCTTAACCTCTGGGCTTATTTCTTGTATTGCTACCGCTGCTACTCCTAAGTCACTTCAGTCATGTCCGACTCTGTGTGACGCCATAGATGAGAGCCAACCAGGCTCCCCCGTCCCTGGGATTCTCCAGGCAAGAACACTGGAGTGGGTTGCCATTTCCTTCTGCAATGCATGAAAGTGAAACGTGAAAGTGAAGTCGCTCAATCGTGTCTGACTCTTCACGACCCCATGGACTGCAGCCTACCAGGCTCCTCCATCCATGGGGTTTTCCAGGCAAGAGTACTCGAGTGGGGTGCCATTGCCTTCTCCGGTTTCTTGTATTATGTTAAAATAATTTATTCAGTCTAAAAACCCCCACGAGCACCAGCATATGCTGCTTTGCCTATTCAGGATTCTTAGCTGTTCTGATGGAGAAGGAAATGGCAACCGACTCCAGTGTTCTTGCCTAGAGAATCCCAGGGATGGGGAGCCTGGTGGGCTGCCGTCTATGGGGTTGTGCAGAGTCGGACACAATTGAAGCGACTTAGCAGCAGCAGCTGTTCTGAGGGCATGGCCCAGGGGCCTCCCAAAGGGAATGAATTTTGTCCAAGGAAGCACCTGAGAGGCTGAATCATTTTGCTGTACACCTTAAACAAACAAATTATTGTAAATCAGCAATACCTCAATTTAAAGAAAAGATATTCCCTCATCAAAAATTGTTCGAAATTTTGTCAAGTTTTTCCTTCAATTGTTGGTTTTTAGTATGTGTCTAATTGGTTTGGTGGTGTTTTGTAAGGTAGGGATCCGACTAACCTTCCCACATGGATAGCAAATTGTCCCAATGGGACGATTCCTCTGTCCTTTCTCCTGGAAATGTCCTTTCTGCATTTACACATTAAGAAGCTTTTTTAAAAATGCCAAGTATCAAGAACTTCAGATCTTTGGAAATTTGTACAGCACTCCAAAGGCATGTTTCCATTTCTGTGTCTTCTCTTCGCATTTCACCATTTCCAGTTTGTAGTATACATAAGTACCCTCAGAGGGTTCTATATAGTGAACCGTGTATGTTTCTGTGAGGACAGAGGATGTGAGCAGGGAGGAGGGACTGAGTGACCATGGTGACCATGTGACCATGCTTAGCAACCCCAATATTAAGTCTGGCTGAGACTTCCTAAGGCAAGGTCTGTGTTTCTTCCTCTTGGTGTCTGGATACACAAAACGATGTTGGTGGATTGGGACTTGTGTCCCTGGGTCCACCAGTGTAGATATACCCATAGCCTGCTTTTCCATTATATTTTCCTCCTGTGGGCTCTGCTGAGCTGGTGTGGAGATATTTCTGCTAAAGGCTTGAGAGGTAGTCAATCATCCCCAGCCTCGTCTGTATTTGTCATTTTTTTAAATATAGCTAATTTTCAGTGTTGTTAGTCCTTGTGTCATTCTGACTTTTAGGCACCTGTGGTTTAATAGACCTCCAACTCCCGAGAGCTCTCTGCCTGGTGGAGACACGGAGAACTCAGGGAGTACACCACATCACACCGGAGCCTGGACCAGAGAGAAGGTTCTTGTCAGGAAGGCTCCATCCCTGCTGTGGGGGGTTCGGGGTTCACATCTGATTGTGCATCCCCTGGGCCCTCAGTGCAGGCCCCACTCTGAGATCTGGAAAGGAGGTGGCTTCCCTCCCTGACACAGAACTAGTAATTTTTTTTGTCCTCGTCCTTGTCCAGTCCCGTTTGGCTCCCAGGCCCTACACCCACAGGATCAGGAGAGCCCAGTTCTAGAGGAGTTTCATACAAGGAGAGGCTCCCCGAGACACTCCAACCCCCGGGCCTAAATAAGTTTCACAGCCTTGGGAGGAGATACTGGGTTTGTGTCCATTTTACAGTTGAATCTGTTGAGGCTCATATCATTGTGTAATTTGCCCTGGGTCACTCTGCAAGTCAGTGGGTAAGTTGGGATTTGAACCCAGACTCTATGTCTTGGAGCCTGTGATTGTACAGCTATTTCTGTTCCTCGGTGAAATTTATTTCAGGTTTTTTTTTTTTTTTTTTGATGAGTTTGTATATGGGACTGTTCTGTTCTCTCTGTGATGGTTCATATCCTGCTATATTGCTGAGTTTATTAGTTTTAATACTTGTTACTTGGTGGAGTTTTTAGGGTTTCATATAAATCCTGTCATAATTGAATAGTGGCAGTGTAACTTCATCTGATCCAATGGGGATGCCTTTTATTTCCTTTTCTTGCCTAGTTATTCTGGGTAGGACACTTCCACTACTATGTTGAACAAGATTGGTGAGAGTGGGCATCCTTGTACTATTCCTGATCTTTTAGGAAAATCTGTCACCTCTTTACCACTGAGTTGGATGTTAGCTGTGGGCTCGTCTTATATACCCGTTTAGGATGTTCCATGTTTAACTACTGTGTTGAGAGATTGTACCAAAATTGATGTTACACTTTGTCGAAAGCTTTTTCTGCAGTTATTGAGATCAACTGAGTTCATTCTTAATTTTGCACATATTGTGTATCACAGTGGTTGATGTGCAGATAATAAATCATGCTTGCAGGCATAGAATAAATTCCATTTGATTATAGTGTATGATTATATTTAATGTATCTTCAATTTGGTTTGCTAATATTCTTTTGAGGATTTTTACATCCATGTACACCAGGGTCAGGGTTCTCTGGTGGTTCATATGGTAAAGAATCTGCCTGCAATGCGGGAGACCTGGGTTTGACCCCTGAGTCAGGAAGATCCCCTCGAGAAAGGAATGCCTACCCACTCCAATATTCTTGCCTGGAAATTTCTGTGGACAGAGGACTGGGTGGGCTACCGTCCATGGGTCACAAATAACTGGACATGACTAGTGACTCACACTTACAAGAGTGCTTCTTGACATTCTTAGTATCTACATTTAAGATTTTATCTCAGTCAAAAATTACAGTCAAAGGCAAAAATGTCAAAAGTTCAAGAGTCCTTAGACGTAAATGACAATAAGGCATAACAGATGAAAGCAAGAAGGACTCCATATAATTTATTTTTCATAAGAATTTTAGATCTTCAGAGGAATTCTCATTAAACTGAATTAAAATGCAAGCTTTAGTTTAAAATGGAATCCTTTTTTGGTATTATGTTTCTATGTTGAGACTGAAATTTTATTCTTTATGTATGAGATATTAAGCAATACTGTGTAGCTATTAAAATCATATTTTCAAAACCTTTAATGACTTCTATAAGCACTTATAGTGGAAAAATAGCTAGGAATAGAAGATGATCCCATATAGCTTTAGATGACAGTACAGATATGTTGAATGATAGTTTTCAGATTGTATTTATTTATTTTTAATTGAAGGATATCTGCTTTACAATGTTTGGTTGGTTTTCCTCATACAACAATGTGAATAGACCATAAGTATATTATCCAGTCTTTGGTGAGCCTGCCTCCCACTTCCCACCATCCCACCCTCTAGGTCGTCACAGAGCACCATGCTGGGCTCCCTATGTTATACAGCAACTTCCCACTAGCTAGCTATTTTACATATGGTAGTGGCGATGTTTCAATGCTACTCTCTCAATTCGTCCCACCCTCTCCTTCTCAAGCTGAGTTCACAAGTCCTTCCTCTACATCTGTGTATCTATTTCTGCCATTCAAATATTCACCAGTACCATTTTACAAGATTCCATGTGTATGGATTAATATATTTGTTTTTCTCTTTCTGACTTACTTCACTCTGTATCACAGTTTCTAGGTTCATCCACCTCAGTTAAACTGACTCGTATTGTTCCTTTTCATGGCTGAGTAATATTACATTGTGTATATGTTCCATGACTTCTTTATCCATTGTTCTCTTGATAGGCATTAGGTTGCTTCCATGCCCTGGCTATTTTAAATAGTGCTGCAGTGAACATTGGGGTACATATGTCTTTTTAGAGGTATGTTTTCTCAGGGCATATGGCCAGTAGGGGATTGTTGCATTATATGGTAGTTTTATTCATACTTTTTAAAGAAACTTACATTCCTTCTCCGTAGTGGCTGTATCCATTTACATGTCTACCAACAGGGTTCCCTTCTATGTCCTGTCCAGCATTTATTATTTGTAGAATTGTTGATGATGGCCATTCTGACTGGTGTAAGGTGATACCTCATGTAGTTTTGATTAACATTTCCTTAATAATGAGCAATGTGGAGCATCTTTGCATGTGTCTGGTGGCCTTCTTAATGTCTTCTTTGGAGAAATTTGTTCATGTCTTCTGCTTACTTTTCAGTCGGTTGTTTTTTATCTGATATTAGGCTCGATGATCTACTTGTGTACTTTGTAGATAATCCTTTGTCAATTGCTTCATTTACAATTATTTTCTCCTATTCTGAGGGTTGTCTTTTCATCTTTTTTTACAGTTTTCTTTGCTGCTTAAATACTTTGAAGTTTCTCTAGATGCCATTTTTTTACTTTTTGTTTTTATTTCAGTCATTCTCGGAGGTGGATCAAAGAGGATCTTGCTGTGAAAAATCTCAAAGAGTGTTCTGCCTATGTTTTCCTCTAAGAATTTTATAGTTTCTGGCTTTACTGTTGGTCTTTAATCCATTGCAAATTTTTTTTGTGTATAGTGTGAAGAAGTGTTCTAATTTCATTCTTTTACATGTAGTTGTCCAGTTTCCCAGCACCACTTACTGAAGAGGCTCTCTTTTTTGTCCTTTCTCTATTGTACATTCTTGCCTCCCTTGTCAAAGAAAAGGTGCCTATAGGAGTGTGGGTTTATGTCTCAGCTTTGTGTCTTGTTCCATTCTCTATGTTTCTGTTTTTGTGTCTGTACCATAGTGTCTTGGTAGTATAGTCTGAAGCCAGAGAGGTTGATTCCTCCAGTTCCACATTTCTTTCCAAGATTGCTTTGGCTCTTCTGGGTCTTCCCCCCCACCCCACCCCATATAAATTGTAAAATTATTAGTCCTAGTTCTTTAAAAATGTCATTGTTTGTTTGATAGGGGTGAATTGAATCTGCAGATTGCTTTGGGTAGTATAGTCATTTTCACAACATTGATTTCTCTCAATTCAAGAACACGGCATATCTTTCTGTTTGTTTCATCTTTGCTATCTTCCATCATACAGCCTGTCTTTCTGCATACACGTGTTTTGTCAGTTTAGGTAGGTTTATTCCTAGCTATTGGAGAAGAAAATGGCAACGCACTCCAGTACTCTTGCCTGGAAAATCCCATGGACAGAGGAGCCTGGCAGGCTACAGTCCATAGGATCCCAAAGAATCAGACACGACTGAGTGACTTCACTTTCATGTTTCACTTTCATGCATTGGAGAAGGAAATGGCAACCCACTCCAGTGTTCTTGCCTGGAGAATCCCAGGGATGGGGGAGCCTGGTGGGCTCCCATCTATGGGGTCGCACAGAGTTGGACACGACTGATGCAACTTAGCAGCAGCAGCATTCCTAGCTATGGTATTCTTCTTGTTGCAGTGGGGAATGACACAGTTTCCTTAGTTTCTCTTTCTGATTTTTCTTGTGCTATAACTATGCAAAGAATTTCTGTGTATTAATTTTGTATCCTGGGCTTTATTAAATTCACTGATTAGCTCTAGTAATTTTCTGGTTCCATCTTTAGGGTCTTCTCTGAATAGAAACAGGTCATCTGCAATCAATGAGAGATGGACTTCTTCTTTTCTAGTATGCATTCTTTTTCATTTTCTTCTCTGATTGCTGTGTCTATGACTTACAAAACTATATTGAATAATAGGAATGAGAGTGGGCACTATGGTCTTGATCCTGATCTTAGAGGAAATGCTTAAATTTTGACACCATTGAGGATAATGTTTGCTGAGAGATTTTCCTATATGACCTTTATTATGCTGAGGTAGGTTTTTCTATGCCCATTTATGGGGCGTTTTTAAAATCATAAACTGGTGTTTAATTTTGTCAAAACCTTTCTCTGCATCGATCGAGATTATCATATGGTTTTTATGTTTCAATTGTTAATATAGTGTATCACATTAATTGATTTGCACATAGTGAAGAATCTTTGCATCCCTGGGATAAACCCCACTTGAACTTGGTGTATGATCCTTTTCATGTGTTTTTGTTTTGTTTTTGCTAGCGTTTTCCTCAGGATTTTTGCATTGATGTTCCTCAGTGATATTAGCCTGTAATTTTCTTTTCTGTGTGGCATTTCTGCTTCATTTTGGTTCATGGTGATGGTGGCTTCACAGAATGAGTTGGGAATGCTCCTCCATCCACATTTTTCTGGAACAGTTTGACCAGCATAGGTATTATCACATCTATACCATTTGAGAGCATTCACCTGTGAAGTCCTGGGCATTTGTTTGTTGGAGACTTTTGATCACAGTTAGTAGTGCTTGTGATTGATCTGTTCATAGTTACAGCTTGTGACTGGTGTTGGTGCTTGACTTATTCACATTTTCTATTCCTGGTTCAGTCTTAGAAGATTGTACTTTTCTAAGAATCCGTCCATTTGTTCCAGGTTACCATTTTATTGTCATGCAGTTATTTCTAATTGTCTCTTATGATCCTTTCTCTTTCTGTGTTGTCTGTTGTAACGTCTCCTTTTTCATTTCGAGTTGATGTGAGTCTTCTCCCTGTTTTTCTTGATGAGTCTGGCTAATGATATGTCAATTTTGTTTATGTTCTCCAAAACATACCTTTTTGTTTTATTGATCTTTGCTAGTGTTTCCTTCATTTCCATTTATTTCTGCTCTAATCTTTATGATTTCTTTACTTCTGCTAACTTTGGAGGTTTTGTGGCCATTTTCTTCTTTTTCTAGGTTTTTTAGGTGTTAGATTAGGTTGTTTATTTGATATTCTTTTCAGTTCTTGAGGTAGGCTTCATGTACTGCTAGAAACTTCCCTCTTAACATTGCTTTTATTGCATCACATAGGTTTTTGGTTGTCATTTATTCATTGCCATTTGTTTTTAGGTATTTTTAAATTTCTTCTTTGATTTCTTCAGTAACCTGTTTGAGTTCTCCATGTGTTTGTGTTTTCTACAAATTTTCCTATAAATGATCCCTAATCATGTATGAGTGTGATAAGAAAATATGCTTGCTATGATTTCAGTTTCTTAAATTTGGCAAGGCTTGATTTGTGACCCAAGATGTGAACCATTCCAGAGACTATTTCATGTGCACTTGAGGGAAAAAAAAATGTATTCTGCTGTTTGGTGATAGAATATTCTAAAGATATCAATAAGGCCCCTCTAGTCTAATGTGTGATTTAAGGCATATGTTTCTATATTAATTTTCTTTTTTTTTTTTTGTATTTGGGATCTCCAAATTAGGCCTTTATTGTGTGAGAAATCAGGTATTTAATACAGCATTTCTATAAAAACAGAGGAAAAACAAAGTTTAAAGATTGCAGCAAAGAAAATTAATATAGATATATATGGAATCTATATTAATTTTCTTTGTGGATGATCTGTTCATTGGTATAAGTGGGGTGTTAAAGTCCCTAGTATTATTTTCTTACTATTGATTTCCCATTTCATAGTTGTTTGTATTTGTCTTACATATTTAGGTGCTCCTGTGTTGGATGCGTGTGTATTATTATTGCAATATCTTCTTCCTGGATTGACCTCTTACCATTATGTAGTGTCCTTCCTTGTCTCTTGTAGTCTTTATTTAAAAGTCTATTTTATCTGATATGAAAATTGCTACTCCAGCTTTCTTTTGATTTCCATTTGCATGGAATACCTTTTTCCAGGCCCTCAGTTTTAGTCTGTGTGTGTCCCTAGGTCTGAGGTGGATGTATTATCAACAACATTTATATGGGGCTTCTTTTTGTTTCCATTCAGCCAGTCTGTGTTTCAGTTGGACCATTTAATCTATTTCTACTTAAGGTAATTATTGATATGCATGATACTATTATTATTTACTTTATTATTCTTTTTTTTTTTTTTAATGTCTATTCACTCACTTCTATTTCCTGCCTAGAGAACATCCTTTAATTTTTGTTGTAAAGCTACTTTGGTGGTGCTGAATTTCTTAACTTTTGCTTATTTGTGATGAAAGTGCAAGAGGAGAGTGAAAAAGTTGGCTTAAAGCTCAACATTCAGAAAACTAAGATCATGGCATTTGGTCCCATCACTTCGTGGGAAATAGATGGGGAAACAGTAGAAACAGTGTCAGACTTTATTTTGGGGGGCTCCAAAATCACTGCAGATGGTGATAGCAGCCATGAAATTAAAAGATGCTTACTCCTTGGAAGGAAAGTTATGACCAACCTAGAGAGCATATTCAAAAGCAGAGACATTACTTTGCCAACAAAGGTCCACCTAGTCGAGGCTATGGTTTTTCCAGTAGTCATGTATGGATATGAGAGTTGGACTGTGAAGAAAGCTGAGTGCTGAAGAATTGATGCTTTTGAACTGTGGTGTTGGAGAAGACTCTTGAGAGTCCCCTGGACTGCAAGGAGATCCAACCAGTCCATTCTGAAGGAGATCAGTCCTGGCTGTTCTTTGGAAGGAATGAGGCTAAAGCTGAAACTCCAGTACTTTGCCCACCTCATGCGGAGAGTTGACTCATTGGAAAAGACTCTGATGCTGGGAGGGATTGGGGGCAGGAGGAAAAGGGGATGACGGAGGGTGAGATGGCTGGAAGGCATCACCAACTCAATGGACTGAGTTTGAGTGAACTCCGGGAGTTGGTGATGGACAAGGAGGCCTGGCGTGCTGCGATTCATGGGGTCACAAAGAGTCGGACACGACTGAGCGACTGAACTGAAAAATATTGAGTTCTTTGAATCTGAGTGAGATTGTAGCTGGTTGGAGTAATCCTGCTGGTAAGTTTTTCCCTTTCATAACTTTAAGTATATCATGCTACACCCTTCTGGCCTGTAGCAGTTCTTCGGAAAGATCAGCTATTAAACTTATGGGGATTCCCTTGTTATTTGTTGCTTTTCCCTTTCTGCTTTTAATATTTTCTCTTTTTGTTAAGTTTTTCTTAGTTTTCTCCTTTGGTTTACCCTGTGTTGAACTCTCTGTGCTTCTTGGACCTGGGCGTGTTTCCTTCAACAATATAGGGAAATTTTCAGCCATTGTTTCTTCAAGTGAGATTTTATCTTTCTCTCTCTCTTCTCCTTGAATTCCTATAATGTGAATGTTAGTATGCTTGATATTATCCACCAAATGCCTTAAACTATCCTCAACTTTTTGACTTATTTTTTTCTTTTTGGTGCTCAGATTGGGTGATTTCCACTACTCTGTATTTCTTTTCCTTTTTTAAATATAAATGTATTTATTTTAATTGGAGGCTAATGACTTTACAGTATTGTAGTGGTTCTGCCATACATTGACATGAATCTTCCATGGATGCACATGTGTTCCCTATCCTGAGGCCCCGCCCCCTCCCTCTGGGTCAGCCCAGTGCACCAGCACTACTCTCTGTGTCAGCTTACTGATCTGTCCTCTGAATCATCCAATCTATTGACTCATCTGCTGTATTTTTCATGTCAGTTATTGTATTCTTCCATTATAATCAGTTCTTTGTTATACTTATTGACTCTTTGTGGAGTTCTCACTCCGTTCTTTCATGCTTCCCCTGATAGAAATAATTATCTTTTATTCATTGATCTAATGGGTCCACTGGGTCTTGCTGTGACATTGGCTTTCTCTAGTTGCATAGAGTGGGAGCTGCACTCAGTTTTGGTGCGTGGGCTTCCCATCGTTCTGTCTTCTCTTGTTGTGGAGCACAGGCTCTAGGGTGAGTGAGTTCAACAGCTGTGATGTGCAGCTTTACTTGCCCCACAGCCTGGGATCTTAGTTCCCAGACCATGGGTTGAACCCTTGTTGTGTACATTGTCAGGAAAATCTTAACAAATGAACCAGCAGGGAAGACCCAGTAAATATCTTTATGCCCCTTACTTTGCAGTCATTTGATGTAGATTATTTATCTCCATCTTGTTTAGTTCTTTTTCTGAGTTTATGTCTTAGCTGTTCATTTAGCATAGATTCTTTGTCTCTTTATTTTGCCTTTTTGTTTCTATGCATTAATATTAGGTAGATTAACTATGTCTCCACATTGAATAAGTGGATTTTTGTAGAGTGTCTCCTGTGCGGCCCAAAGGAACAGTTTTCCCAGGTCACTAGAGACAGGAAATCCAGGGTGTCTCCTGTGTAGGGTGAGTGTCATGTCCTGCTAGATGTACCCCCGTTGCTTTGGGCATGCTGGTGGGTCTGGCTGGCCCCCAGTGCAGCTGAATGTGAGCCCGCCTCAACAGTTGCAGATGTACTTCTGGCTGGAGCTGACCTAGAGTGGAAATCACTTTGAATGGATGCAAGTCACAGCTGAGTCCACCCACTGTGAGTGGTAGGAAAGGAGGCTATTGTGGGGGAATCCAGGCCCTTGGGGGCGAAGCCATTTTGGAGGAGCATTGTGGGAATGGCTGGGTTGGATATGTCTGTTTCACAGGGAACACAGAGACATAGCAGGGCAAGCAGTGCTAGCAAGGTAAGTGGGAAATGTCAGAAAAGTCTCCTGGTAGCACTGGGCCAAGCTGGGTACAGGGAGGATTTTTTTAAATGTTATCAATCAGTGATTTCATCCCTGGAGAACGTTTCAAGAAATTCTTGCCCCTTTGGCACGTGTCCTAAAATTAGTATATCATTCTCCTTACCATGTGACCTGTGCCAACATTCAGCGTCATTACTGACCATTCAGTGTCAGTAAGTTTGGCGCTAACCTATTAAGCGTGGGGTCTTGGCTTGCCACAGCCCCCAGCTCTCTCCCAGACGTAGCTCTGCTGGTTTCAATTCAAGATATTATGGGGGCTCGTCTTCCTCATTCAGGTCACCAGGGCTCAGGTGCTCAGCATGTCCTCCCAGGGAAGATATCAAGTTGGTAATGTCCCCTCCTAATTCTGGGTCACCCATCAGGAGTATGGGTTCTGGCTAGACTAGACTCTCTCCCTTCCAATGCATCTCCATGTGTTTTTTTCTTTACATCCTTAGTTGTGGAAGAGCTACTCTGCTAATTTTCAGGTTGGCATCTGGGTTTTCCGTGTGAGGAAGCTCTCAGAATAGAATAGAGTAAGTGTCTCAAAGATATCGTTCAATTCCTTGTGTAAGTTAGTGGTTTTCAAAGTGTCATTACTGGACCAGCCGTGTTAATATCACCTGGGAAGTGGTTAAAAATGGAGATTCTCAAGGTCTACTCTGACCTACTGTATGAGACACTTTAAATAATTCCTCCAAGCCTTACACACGCTCAACACTAAATCAACCTGAAACACATCTTCCCCAAGGTTCTGGGACCACCGTGCCCCTTAGCTTTAACCAGGTACTACTGTTTTGCAATTGTGAGGAGTTTTAGGAATTTGGGGGGCATGTTTCACAATTCTCACTTGAAGACACTAAGGAATATCTAATAAGTTGGACATGATACTTCTCTCTCATCACCCATTGTGAGAGTTCTTAGTATATAAAGTAAAACTAAAGGACAATTTGGTAAAGAAAATCCTACAGCAGGTTGGAAAGGTGCAGATGCCGCATTAAGATCAAGGTCTTGCACAAGGTTCATGGGAGTATAGGATGTATGGATATTTTGTAAACTTCATGGAAAAGAAACAAGGGTGGAGCAGAGTAGCCACTGGGCTTCAGTGACCCCATACTGCTTAGCTGTGCACCTTCCTACAGGTGTGATCACCACTGGACCCTGGGAAGAGCGCTTCACACCTTGAACTGTGAGGCTCCCCAGCAAGCTGGCCTGTGACCTCCTGGGCACCATGACCTTCTGCTGCTTCCTGAACTGGCCATGTTTTCTCCCTCTGCCTTCATCTCCTCGGCCTTTATCTCATCCTCTTTTGTGGGGTTGCCAGTACCTTGTGGTCTGTGCTGGGCCAAGGAAGACACATCTTTGCACTTCTGAACTCTACTGGCCACCTGATAACACGTCATCCTCCCATAATTGTTAACTCTGGCCCTGATGTGAGAGAGCTGTGTTCACTCACCACTGATGTACTCTCTTTTAGCTAAAGAAGGAATCCGTTCTAATCATGCCTTTTAGGTTGCTGGATTTACCAAACAGAAATACAGCAATCCCAGTTAAATTTGAATTTTAGGGAAACAATGAAAACTTTTTTTTTTTTTTTTTTTCTTAGTAGAAGTCCATCTCCTGCAATACTTGGGATGTACTTATACTAAAAAGTTATTCACTAAAAACCAAGTTTAACTAGGTGTCTTGTGTTTTACCCGGCAGGCTTACTCCCAAGGTAAAGGGGTTCCCATTTTAGCTTCCCATCCTAGGAGTGGCACTTTGTCTTAGAAAGAAATAAGGTCAGACTTATCTGCACTCCAGCCATGACTTTTGACATATTGATCATATGTTGAAATGACAATATTTTTTGTTTATTGGATTAAAATATATTTTGAAAATTAATTTAATCTGCTTCTTTATGTTTTTAAATGTGGTTACTAGAAAATTTAAGGTATTATATGGAGCTTGAATTTGTAGTCCACAGTACATTTCACTGGACAGCTTTGGCCTAGAGCAAAAGCCGTGTTGGGGGACCTAACGACCATCAGGCTTGGAGTGGGGCACCCCTATCCCCAGAAAGAATTAGACTCTCCCCTTTGGAGTCATTTATGGCTGAACTGGTCAGGGGCATATAGATTCCTTGAGTGTAGTTTGTCTTTACAAAGTTTTTATTGTTTGAGTTTTTCAATTCTGACCAAATCTTGGTGGTTTTTGATTGATGACAGACCAAACAGGCCTTGAGTGCATTTCCTGTTAAGTATATTTGTAGCAGGGTGCTTCCCAGGTGACTCTGGCAGTATAGAACCCATCTGCCAATTTAGGACACACAGAAGACTAGGGATAAAAGTTTGATCCCTAGGTCAGGAAGATTGCCTGGAGGAGGGCAAGACAACCCACTCCAGTATTCTGGCGTGGAGAATCCCAAGGAGAGAATCCTGGTGGGCTACAGTCCATGGGGACTCACTGAGTCAGAAATGACTGAAGCGACTGAGCACACACGTGTATTTGCAGTTGAATTAAGACAGCAGATGGAGACACGTGGGAGGAAGCAAGATGGGTGTGGAAAGGGGGTGATTTGGCAAAGGGTCTGGTTTCTGGAAGCTGTACCATGTTGTCCTTTTTTACTCTTCTTTTTCTTCCTTTGGTTTTATGATTGCATACTGGGGGTGGCAAGACAACACTGACTGCATTTGCTAGAAGCAGATCTCCCCATTAATTTAGATTTTAGAGACTGGAAATTAAGGAGGATGCATTATGCAATATGAAAGAAGCAAATGAAAATTTCTTCAGCAACGTTCAAACTCTGAATATCTCCTGAGTTGGGTTCTTGGAGGTGGAAGTCTTTTTATAACTGACAATATCTTAGGGTCATAGTTTATATGTAGGACTACAATTCTACTTGATCATTTGCTGCTTTCCTCTCCCTACCCGCTAACCTTCTGAAGTCCTTGGAAAGTCAAGAAACCGTAGTGAGAGCAAAGCAAATAAAAATTCAAGAGCTTTCAGAGGCCAAGGGCTTGGTCTCTGCTCAAATAACCTGACCTTTACTCATTTCCATTTACAATCTCTCTTCTGGGGAGGCTTGGATGGTAAAAGAATCTACCTGCAATGCAGGAGACATGGGTTCAATCCCTGGGTTGGGAAGATCCCCCACTCCAGTATTCTTGCCTGGAGAATCCCCATGGATAGAGGAGCCTGGAGGGCTACAGTTCATGAGGTCGCAAAGAGTCGGACATGACTGAGCAACTAAGCATAGCACATGCCAAGCACGGCAACTCAGAGAATCTGCTCTTGCTGCAGGATCCAATTTCTGTCCACTTCCTCTTTTCCCTCCAGGTCTCACTACCTGCTGATCATGTTGCCAGAGTGTCCCACATAGGTATCTTGTCACCCATTTGAGGACATGACCTCCAAGATGTCAGGCCAGTAGGAAGTTGATGCCACACACCTTAGCAGCTGGCAGTCTGGTGCCTCTGGTGATAATTTCATTAAGCTCAGCCCTCCTCCACCCTAGGTCTTCTCGTTGGCATTATTGTTAATTTGAGGACTTCTATAGGACACATGTGACACATGACTCTTCAGTAAGAGGAGCTGATAGCCTTGGCTGGCAGAATGAGGCATGGGGCTGTGTGCTAGGTTCCATTTTCTGAGGAGAACACTTCAATTTCATGAAGCCTTGGGCTCTCAGACCCAAAGGAAAGAAACCAAGGGTGTAGAAAGTTGACAGGTACTGACTGGGAATCTGTGTGAGAAGGTGTTACTGCTGGCTGTGTCCTGTGTCTCATGCTGGGTGCAGAAAAACTGATGCTTTTGAACTGTGGTGTTGGAGAAGACTCTTGAGAGTCCCTTGGACTGCAAGGAGATCCAACCAGTCCATCCTAAAGGAAATCAGTCCTGGGTGTTCATTGGAAGGACTGGTGTTGAAGCTGAAACTCCAATATTTTCGCCACCTGATGTGAAGAGCTGACTCATTTGAAAAGACCCTGATGGAAAGATTGAAGGCTGGAGGAAAAGGGGATGACAGAGAGTGAGATGGTTAGATGGCATCACCAATTCAATGGACATGATTTTGGGTAAACTCCAGGAGTTGGTGATTGACAGGGAGGCCTGGCATGCTGTGATTCATGGGGTCGCAGAGCTGGACACGACTGAGCGACTGAACTGAGTGACTGACTGACCACCACCATCATCATGCACAGTCACTGGCCCTTGTTCAAGTCCAACAGGTCCAACTCCCCTTATCCCCGGCAGCCTTATTCTACTTTGTGTTTGTAGTGGACTTATCTGGACATCTCACAGTGGAATCATAGATTATTTGTCCATTTCTGTTTAGCCTGTTTCACTTGGCATATGACTTCAAACTTTACTCACTTTGCAACACGTTAGAATTTCCTTAGTTGTTAAAAATAAATAGCACATAGGCTCACCATTATGTACAATTAGGGAATTACAAATTAAAATCGTGATATATCACACCACAGCTCTTAGGACTGCTAAACTCCAAATATAAGATAATACTAATTGCTGGAAGGTGAGGAAAAACAGCAATTCCTCATTGCTGGCAGAATGCATGTACAGCCCCCATGAGAGATAGTCTGGCAGTTTTCCCCAAAGCTCAACAGGTCTCACCTTGGGATCCAGCAATCATGCTTTCAGTATTTAGGCAGTTGCTCTGAAATTCTACGTCCAAATGCAAACGAGGATGCAGTTTCGCACAGCGGTTCTATTCACAATGGCTACAAACTTGAAATCAGGATATCCTTCAGTAGATGAATATGCAAGCAAATTGGTGTACACAGATATCAAGGAGACCAGAACACACTACCCCAAATTATGTCTGATGAGTTATTTTAGTTTAATTAATTTATAATAATAATAAAACAACCGAGTAGAGGTTGCCCCCAATTTTTTTTAAAGATATATTCATTTATTTATGGCCATGCTGTGTCTTTGTTGCTTTGAGAGGGATTTCTCTAGTTGTGGAGAGCTGGTTCTGCTTTTGTTGCAGAGCATGGGCTCTCGTTGTGCAGGCTTCAGTAGTTGTGGTGCCTGCATATAGTAGTTGTGGCTCCCAGCTCTAGAACGCTGGCTCAGTAGTTGTGGTGCATGAGCTCAGCTGCTCTGAGGCATGTGGGATACTCCTGGATCAGGGATAGAACCTGTGTCCACCACATTAGCAGGCAGATTTTTAGCAGCTAGCTCACCAGAGAAGACTGAGGTTGCCCTTCTGTAAGATAACATTTACATTTATTAGGGAAATCTCCATTTGTAAGGGTGTCCCTCTTTAAACCTAGGAGAAGGATAATTATATCTCAAGGAAGGAACATTTATCAGTGAAGAAGTCAGGACTTAAATCTGCAAACAATCATCTGTTTATTTACTGTGCTTTGCATGATAACCTGCCATAAATGGCCTCTGCCTTCCCCTCAGGGCCTTTCTTATGTTTGGGGCTGAAGAGCTATTTATGGTGAAGTCTTTGGTCATTTCAGGGAGTGACTCAGTTTTTCTTGGCATCTCCTCTCAATGCAAAAGGTATACATGTTCATTAAACTTCTTTCTCCTGATAATTTGTGTTTAATGATGGAGAAGGAGGGCTCAACCAAGAACCTGGAAGGGGAGAGGGAAATGTATTTTTCTCCTATAAACATGCAAAGGAATAACACTCAACAGTGGAAAGGAATGAAACCTCAACCCTTCAAAGACAAGGATAAATCTTAGATGCATATGGCTAAGTGAAAGAATCCAGTTGAAAAGGCTGCACCCAGTATGACCCCATTGTGACATTCTTGGAAAGGTAAAGCTACATAGATGATAAGCAGATCATGGAGTGGGGAATTGGAAGTGATCATCTAGGATGGATACCTGTCAATATGCATTTGTCTAAGCCTGTCACTTTATATAGCACAAAGGGTCAATCAGAATCTATTCAAATGTACTTATGCATTGTACAAGTAAGTCATAGGATGGAATACCAAAACAACAGAATCTCAACATCACTCACTATTCTATCACTATTCAGTTCAGTTCAGTTCAGTCACTCAGTCGTGTCCGACTCTTTGCAACCCCATGAATTGTTGGTGGGAATGTAAACTGATATAGCCACTATGGAGGGGAGTATGCAGGCTCCTTTAAAAACTGAAAATAGAACTACCATACCAGCCAGCAATCCCACCGGGTTTGCTGCTGCTGCTGCTAAGTCGCTTCAGTCGTATCTGACTCTGTGCGATCCCATGGACGGCAGCCTACCAGGCTCCCCTGTCCCTGGGATTCTCCAGGCAAGAACACTGGAGTGGGTTGCCATTTCCTTCTCCAATGCATGAAAGTGAAAAGTGAAAGTGAAGTCGCTCAGTCGTGTCCGACTCTTAGCGACCCCATGGACTGTAGCCCACCAGGCTCTTCCATCCATGGGATTTTCCAGGCAAGAGTACTGGGGTGGGGTGCCATTGCCTTCTCTGCTGGGTTTGCTGAGACTACCATAATTCAAAAAAACATATGCACACTCATGTTCACTGCAGCCCTATTTACAATAGCTAGGACATGAAATCTGGAGAGGGAAATGGAAACCCACTCCAGTACTCCTGCCTGGAAAGTCCCATAGACAGAGGAGCCTGGTAGATTACAGTCCATGAGGTGAGGAAGAGTCAGACAGGACTGAGCGACTTCACTTTCACTTTTCACTTTCATGCATTGGAGAAGGAAATGGGAACCCACTCCAGTGTTCTTGCCTGGAGAATCCCAGGGACAAGGGAGCCTGGTGGACTGCCATCTGTGGGGTTGCACAGAATGGGACATGACTGAAGCGACTTAACAGCAGCAGCAGGACATGGAATCAACCTAAATGTCCATCAACAGAGAAATGGGTAAGGAAAAGTGCTACATATGTATAGTGTCATATTATGTAGCCATTAAAGAAATGAAAGTGGGTCCTCTAAAGAGATGTGGATGGATAGTCAGTTATAAAGTGAAATGAGACAGAAAAACAAAAACAAATATTGTATATTCATGTATGTATGTGTGTGTGTGTGTGTGTATATATATATATATATATATATATTCATATATACGAATCTATCAGATCAGATCAGATCAGTCGCTCAGTCGTGTCCGACTCTTTGTGACCCCATGAATCACAGCACGCCAGGCCTCCGTGTCCATCACCAACTCCCGGAGTTCACTGAGACTCACGTCCATCGAGTCAGTGATGCCATCCAGCCATCTCATCCTCTGTCGTCCCCTTCTCCTCCTGCCCCCAATCCCTCCCAGCATCAGAGTCTTTTCCAATGAGTCAACTCTTCGCATGAGGTGGCCAAAGTACTGGAGTTTCAGCTTTAGCATCATTCCTTCCAAAGAAATCCCAGGGCTGAGCTCCTTCAGAATGGGCTGGTTTGATCTCCTTGCAGTCCAAGGGACTCTCAAGAGTCTTCTCCAACACCACAGTTCAAAAGCATCAATTCTTCGGTGCTCAGCATTCTTCACAGTCCAACTGTCACATCCATACATGACCACAGGAAAAACCATAGCCTTAACTAGACGAACCTTTGTTGACAAAGTAAGGTCTCTGCTTTTGAATATGCTATCTAGGTTGGTCATAACTTTCCTTCCAAGGAGTAAGCGTCTTTTAATTTCATGGCTGCTATCACCATCTGCAGTGATTTTGGAGCCCAGAAAAATAAAGTCTGACACTGTTTCCACTGTTTCCCCATCTATTTCCCACGAAGTGATGGGACTGGATGCCATGATCTTCGTTTTCTGAATGTTGGGCTTTAAGCCAACTTTTTCACTCTCCACTTTCACTTTCATCAAGAGGCTTTTTAGTTCCACTTCACTTTCTGCCATAAGGGTGGTGTCATCTGCATATCTGAGGTTATTGATATTTCTCCTGGCAATCTTGCTTCCAGCTTGTGTTTCTTCCAGTCCAGCATTTCTCATCATGTACTCTGCATGTAAGTTAAATAAACAGGGTGACAATATACAGCCTTGAAGATCTCCTTTTCCTATTTGGAACCAGTCTGTTGTTCCATGTCCAGTTCTAACTGTTGCTTCCTGACCTGCATACAAATTTCCCAAGAGGCAAATCAGGTGGCCTGGTATTCCCATCTCTTTCAGAATTTTCCACAGTTTATTGTGATCCACACAGTCAAAGGCTTTGGCATAGTCAATAAAGCAGAAATAGATGCTTTTCTGGAACTGTCTTGCTTTTTCCATGATCCAGCGAATCTATATGTCTATCTATCTATCTGTCTGTCTGTCTATCTATCTATCTATAGGCTTCAGTGGTAGCTCAGCTGGTAAAGAATCCTCCTGTAATGCAGGAGACCCCGGTTCAATTCCTGGGTTGGCAATATCCCCTAAGAAAGGATAAGCTACCCATTCCACTATTGTTGGGCTTCCCTTGTGGCTCAGATGGTAAAGAATCTGCCTGAAATGTGGGAAACCTGAGTTTGATCCCTGGTTTGGGAAGACACCCTGGAAAAGGGCATGGCAACCCACTCTAGTATACTTGTGCGGAGAATCAGTCCCCTTTGCAGAGGAGCCTTGCAGGCTACAGAATGAACAGGATTGAGCAGCTAAGCACAGCATATATGGAAAATGGTGCTAATGCCTTTATCTTCAGAGCTCACATAGAGGCAAAGACACAGAGACTGACCTTGACTATGCAGCAGGGGAGGGAGGAGGGGCAAACTGAGAGACCAGCAGGGACATGCATGCCCTGCTAGGATGTATGTTTGCTGTTGTTGCTCTTGTTTGTTTTTAAATTTCCTTTATTTATTTCTAATAATCCTCAGGTCTTTAACCAGACAGCTAGTGGAGAGCAGCTGTCTAATATATGGAGCTCAGCTTGGTGCTCTCCATTGACCTAAAGAAGAGGAATGAGGGGGTGGGTGGGAAGCTCAAAGGGGAGTGGATATATGTGTACATACAAATGATTCACTTCATTGTACAGCAGAGAATAATGTAACATTGTAAGATGACTATACCGCAATTAAAAAGAGAGAAAACAAATAGGTGGTCCTGGTGCTACGACTCTGTGCTCCCAAAGCCGGGAGCCCAGATTTGATTCGTAGTCAGGGAACTGTATCTCACAAATCGCAACTGAGACCCAAAGTAACCAAATTAAAAAAAAAAAAAAATTAAAAACTACGAATGCCACAGACAGCATAAAAAATAAAATAGTATCCATATATTTCTGATAAATGTTATAAAAAATGGGGACATTTCCTTTTCAGGAAAAGACCTGAGGGTTTTTAGAAATAAATTAAGGAACTTTGAAAACAAACAAAAAGCAACAACAGAAAACCTATTATGCCAAACAAAAGTCAGACACAAATGCAAACACATGATCCGGTTTTTATGAAATCCTAGATAGTAGATCTAATCTCTCAAAACCAGCAAATCATTGGCTGCCTGGTGTTAATCAAAGTGGTTGGGAAAAGGACAAGAGAGGATTTGTGGTGATGGGAACATTCTGTATCTTGCCTGTACATGGCTGTATTTACTGTCAGAAATCATAAAACTATACCCTTAAGTTTTATTGCATGTAGATTATACTAAGGTCATGAAACGATACTTAACATGATTTGTCACTAGAGAAATGCAAGTTAAAACCACAATGAGAAACTATCTCACATCTAAGATAGCTTCAATGTAAATATCAGAAACAACAGAATATAACAAGAGTGCACAGGATTAACAAGTGGTGGGAGAACGTGGAGACACTGGAACCCTGTATCTTGTTGGGGAGAATGGAAGATGATGTGGCCACTGTGGAAAACAGTCCACACATTGCTCAAAAAGTTAAAATTGACATATGAGCTGGCAAAACTACTCCTAGGTCTAAACCCAAAAGAATTGTCAGTAGGGACTCTAACAGATACTTTTACACGAATATTCATACCAGCACCGTTCACAACAGAAAAAAGGGAGATGCAACCCAAACGTTCATCCATGGGCAGTGGATAAGCAAAATGCGTTACATACACAGTTACCCCTCAAACAACACAGATTTGAACTGCACAGGTCCACTTACACCTGTACTGTTTTCAATAAATACATACTATGACATGTCCCATGGTTTTCGAATCCACAGAAGTTAAACTGAGCTTATAGAGGGCTGACTGTAAAGTGTACACAGATTTTTGACTACATGGAGGAATTTTATACTTTTTTGCTTTCAGAGAACTAATTTTGTAAAGGGAATGTGCTCAGAGATATAACTTGATACTTTTATCTCCACCTGCCTACCTCCCATCTTCATTCTGAAGTCTGAGAGCTGCCTCGGTATCAGCAGGGCCCACAGCCATGACTTTCCGCCTCTACTCTGTTCCTGCAGGTGCCCCCACCCCCCCCCCTCCTCCATAGTAGTCACTGCTTATTGTTTCTCAGGCCCAAACAATGATTCCATTCTTGGCTCCTTCCTTCCACCAGCTCCAGACATGAATTGAAGAAAATAAAGTTGATTCTGTCTTTGAGATATATCTAGTTCTACCCATACATGAGTACTTGCTTTATTACACTACTAGTACCAGTGACTTCCCTGATAGCTCAGATGGTAAAGGATCTGTGTGCCGTGTAAGAGACCCCAGTTCGATTCCTGGCTTGGGAGGATCCACTAGAGAAGGGATAGGCTACTCACTCCAGTATTCTGGCCTAGAGAATTCCATGTAGTGTACAGTCCAGGTGGCTGAAAAGAGTCAGACACGACTAAGTGGCTTTCATTCGTTCACTCACTGACTCAGTACCACTGAGCAGGCAAGTAGATTTTAAGTAAATGCTGCTTAATTAACTACCCATCTAGATGGAATAAAATCAATCCAACAAAAGTCAGTGAATAGTGAACCTAAGTGGAAAGGAAAGAAAAACTGGTAGAGGACATAGGGGAATATCTTCATGACCTCAGGTAGCCAAAAGTCCAAGGGCAGGAATTTGTGTCTGCTGTGTTCACGCCGCATCTCCAGTGTAGACGCCCAGTGTTTCCAGAGGGAACATAAAGGAAACTTCAACACCATCTGGAGGGAACTACACACATGCAAGCACTTGGGTCATTGTGAAGACACGCAGTGTTCTTAATGATCAGATTGAATGTCATATAAATGTCACTTCTCATTAGTCTAATGCAGTCCTAATTAACACCCATTCAGACTGATTTTCAGGACAAACTGATTCTAAGTTTCACATGAAAAATGAGCAAGAACACCTAAGAAAGCATGAGAGAAAAAAGCCAGGTCCAGTGATGAGGTGTGATAAGGCCTACCAGGAGATAAGGCAGATTTTAAAGCCAGGATTATTATTTTTTTAAAGAATCCAGGCCACTACTGTTACAAGTTTCATTATTGGCTCAGATACCAATACATAAAACCCTATTCTGAAGACTCTTGGCTTGTTAGGTGCCTCCTGATTCAGAGATCTCCACTCTTATTTTATTTCTGGTTTCTCACTCAGATCATTTATTAAGAGTGAAAGTTGGGTAATCCCATTCACGCTTATGCAACACAAAAAGCTGTATACATGCTCAGAGTGTTAATACTCTCTGTAGGCAGGTGAGAAGTGCCCAAGTGGCAGGAGAAAATAAAACTGCGATTGGTGGACTTTTTTTTATTCCTTTTTTCTTTCATAATTCTGTGTTGTCATGACAATACCTGGTTCTGCCTGAACTTAACTTGATCTCAAATCTTGGGATTACCAATGCGTTTTTCTCATGGAAATGTCTTCCTTAAATTATGTTAATGTGTCAAAAGACTATGTATTTGCTTGGAAATCTACCTTTCTTTAAGATTCTTGTCAATTGTTTTATGGCCAGGCATGACTCATCTTGTGCCTTGCTATCTCAAAATGCATGTTGTGGGTGAGGTGCCTGGTGCAACTCTCTCAGTTTTGAGGTGTTTCTTTTCTCTAATTAGCAGCTTGCTAATACATATATAACTCCTTAAAAGAAACTAGCAAAGGGGCACTCTTTCTGTCCCCTTCTGATGTCTATATCAGAAGCTTTCTCTCTTTTATACTTTAATAAAATTTTATTACATAAAAAGCTCTGAGCGATCAAGCCTCATCACTGGCCCCAGATCAAATTCCTTTCCTCCAGAGGCCAAGAATCCTGGCATCTGTCACAGCTCATCGCAGCAACATTTTAATACTGAAGAGATCCTCCAAGAACTAAGAGTCTTTTAATAGTACAAAGCCATAGATTACAAAATGAAAATACACATGACCCCCCCCCCAATTTGTGCAGCTTGATAGGTGCCACTCTGTGGGTCAGGAAGATGCCCTGGAGGAGGGCATGGCAATCCGCTCCACTGTTCTTGCCTGGAGAATACCATGGACAGAGGAGCCTGGCAGGCTACAGCACATAGGGTCGCACAGAGTGGGACACGAATGAAGTGACTTTGCACTCACACACTTTAATTTGTCAAGAAATAGCTGGAGTAACAGGCAGATTTGGCCTTGGAGTACAGAATGAAGCAGGGCAAAGACTAATAAGAGTTTTACCAGGAGAACACACTGGTAATAGCAAACACCCTCTTCCAACAACACAAGAGAAGACTACACATGGACATCACCAGATGGTCAACACCGCAATCAGATAGATTATACTATTTGCAGCCAAAGATGGAGAAGCTCTATACAGTCAGCAAAAACAAGACTGGGAGCTGACTGTGGCTCAGATCATGGACTCTTTATTGCTAAATTCAGACTTAAAGAAAGTAGGGAAAACCACTAGACCATTCAGGTATGACCTAAATCAAATCCCTTATGATTATGTAGTGGAAGTGAAAAATAGATTCAAGGGAATAAATCTGATAGAGTGCCTGAAGAACTATGGACAGAAGTTGGTGACATTGTACAGGAAGCAGTAATCAAGACCATCCCCCCCAAAAGAAATGCAAAAAGGCAAAATGGTTTTCTGAAGAGGCCACACAAATAGCTATGAAAAGAGAAGTGAAAGGCAAGGGAGAAAAGAAAGATACATCCATTTAATGCAGGGTTCCAAAGAATAGCAGGAGAGATAAGAAAGCCTTCTTCAGTGATCAATCCAAAGAAACAGAGGAAAGCAATAGAATGGGAAAGACTAGAGATCTCTCCAAGAAAATTAGAGACGCCAAGGGAACTTTTCCTGCAAAGATAGCGCAATAAAGGACAGAAATGGTATGGACCTAACAAAAGCAGAAGATATTAAGAAGAAGTGGCAAGAATACACAGAAGAACTATACAAAAAAGATGTTCATGACCAAGATAATCACGATGGTGTGATCACTCACCTAGAGCCAGACATCTGGGAATGTGAAGTCAAGTGGGCCTTAGGAAGCATCACTATGAACAAAGCTAGTGGAGGTGATGGAATTCCACTTGAGCTATTTCAAATCCTGAAAGATAATGCTGTGAAAGTGCTGCACTCAATATGCCAGCAAATTTGGAAAACTCAGCAGTGGCCACAGGCCTGGAAAAGGTCAGTTTTCATTCTAATCTCAAAGAAAGGCAATGCCAAAGAATGCTCAAACTACTGCACAACTGCACTCATCTCACACGGTAGAAAAGTAATGCTCAAAATTCTCCAGGGCAGGTTTCAATAGTATGTGAACTATGAACTTCCAGATGTTCAAGCTGGATTTAAAAAAGGCAGAGGAATCAGAGATCAAATTTCCAACATATGTTGGATAATTGAAAAAGCAAGAGACTTCCAGAAAAGCATACACTTCTGCTTAATTGACTACACCAGATCCTTTGACTGTGTGTATCACAAAATATCTGTGGAAAATTCATCGAGAGATGGTAATACCAGACCACCTGACCTGCCTCCTAAGAAATCTGTATGCAGGTCAAGAAGCAACAGTTAGAACTGGACATGGAACAACAGACTGGTTCAAAATCGGGAAAGGAATAAGTCTGGGCTGTATATTATCGTCCTCCTTATTTAACTTATGTCCAGAGTACATCATGAGGAATGCTGGACTGGATGAAGCAAAAGCTAGAATCAAGATTATCAGGAGAAATATCAATAAACTCAGATATACAGATGACAGCACCCTTATGGCAGAAAGTGACGAGGACCTTGATGAAGAGCCTCTTGATGAAGGTGAAAGAGAGTGAAAAAGATGGCTTGAAACTGAACATTAAAAAAAAAACTAAGATCGTTATTTTTCCATCAAAGATCCACCTACTTAAAGAAACGGATTTTCCAGTAGTCATGTATGGATGTGAGAGTTGGACCATAAAGAAGGCTGAGCACCAAAGAATTGATGCCTTTGAACTGAGGTGTTGTAGAAGACTCTTGAAAGTCCCCTGGACTGCATGGAGATCAAACCAATCAATCCTAAAGGAAATCAGTCCTGAATATTCATTGGAAGGACTGATGCTGAAGCTGAAGCTTCAATACTTTGGCCACCTGATGCGAAGAACAGACTCATTGGAAAAGATCCTGATGCTGGGAAAGATCAAAGGCAGGAGGAGAAGGTGCGACAGAGGATGAGATGGTTGGATGGCATCACTGACTCGATGGCCATGAGTTTGACAAACTTCTGGCATATAGTGAAGGACAGGGAAGCCTGGCGTGCTGCAGTCCATGGAGTCACAAAGGGTCAGACATGACTGAGCGACTGAACAACAGCAATCATTACAAAGAATTCAAGTGATGTTTCAAGTAAAGAAAGATATGTGAAGGCCTATCTCCACTGGCTTTTTCTCCAAAGGGAATTTTCTCACCTTTTGCTTTATAAATTGAATTCATTTTACCCCCTTAATCCAGACTCAGGCTTCTGTTTATATACTGGGAAATTCCTCCACCAACATGTGTGTAAGCTGATCCCCTTTAAAGTCTGCTTGTTTCTGAGTATAAATCAGCTTACTCCCTGAGCCCCCGCGATGGGTAATGTTTGGTGACAGTAAGGTCCACCAGGTACTCTGCCAAAGAGAAGTGTTGGGAGTGACCTTTGACAAGTGAAGTCCTTGCCTCCCTCTGCACCTGCCTGTCTGCTCTGGTGATGCTCAAGAGCCCACCAGAGGTGGCCGTGGGAGGGAAACACCTTGGGAACCAGGACACAGGCCACTTACATCATGGCTCCCTGGTGCTTTGAAGATTGTACTTGCCCTTAAAGTTTATGAGTTTTTGTTTTTCATGTTTTAGGCAAGGCAGAGAGAAAACTGAATGAAGAACCCCGTGGATAAGCTCTGTCTGAATCAGATGAGAGGCTTCAGCTTCATCTGAAGGAAACAATGGCTGCTCTGGAGGATAAGGTGAGCCAGCCCCACGGCCCCTTTAGAAAGAGGTACATCTGGCCTGTCCTGGCCCAGCCCAGTCTGTTTGTGGGAAATCTCCAGGACAGGAGTTGGAAAACTGTTCCCATAGAGGGCCCCAGAGTGAATGTCTTTACTGGTTATGAATAATTGAGTAGCAGCATTTCATGCTAGTCAATAAGCATGACAGCATCCACAGGCAGTGTGTAAGGGAAAAGACATAGATGTGTGCCCGCAACCCTTACAGAAAGTACCAGTGAGCCGGATCCACCGATGTCCCCGATGTTACCAGCCACTGTGCTAGAACTTTCTTCTAGGTCCACCCTCACCCCTTCGTTTCTTTCTTAGAAGTTTATTTCTGGGGCTTTGCTGGCAGTCCAGTGGCTGAGAGTCTGCCTTGCAAGGTCAGGGATGCAGGTTCGATCCCTGGTTGGGGAGCTAAGATCTCACATGACACGTGGCAACCACAACAAAGGAACCCCGTGTGATGCAGCTAAGGCCTGACACAGTCAAATCAAGAAGTTTAGATCAGGATCTTTTATATAATGTGACACAAAAGATTGAAGCAAGTAAAAGCAAGCATTCTCATATTCCAACTCCAGCCTTCTCTCTTTTCATTTGCTTTGGAAAATGTCTGAGAACCTCCATCAGAGCAGCTCAGTGGGCAACACTCTGGTTCAGGTTCGGTGAAAACCTGTCCCAGCTGCACCAGTGCCCTAAAAACGAGGCCCAGCACCTTCCCCGAGGTTGGCGCTTGGGCAACGCTTGTCTGAGAGAGACCAGTAGTCACTACAAGTTCTGTGGCACGTTTTCCCCCCCACAAAACCCAAGATGAAACACACACCTCACTAGAGACCACACAGGCTGGTCCTCTCACTACACCCTGACCTGTGGGCTGGCCCTGAGGTGGGGATAGTTTTGTCTCAGGTTTGAATTTGGCATGTGAAACCTGCTCCAATTTCCTGAGTGACCACTGAACTGCAAAAGCTGAAAGCAAATATAAAGCAGTTTCACTTACCCCAGGGACCTGGCCTCCTTGTATCTAGAATATCAGTCGGGCAAGGAGGAGATTGTCTGTGTACAAGTTAGTGTTAAAAGTTGTCAACCGGCCTCGTGCTGGCACTTCACTCTGGGCGCGAGGTCCACCACTCATCCTGAGGTGCTTTATGCTTTCAGACAGAAGTGTAGCCATCCCGCAGTCCACGCAGCATCTGTAAGAACTGACACTAAAGCATTGTATGTATCTTTTTCAGAATTCTCTCCTGTGGGAAGTTGAAAATGAGAAAAAGCAATTAGAAGAAATGCAAAACAACAAGGTACTTAAACCTCTAAATCGTTTAGAAATTTGTTAAGAGTGGAATTGAGCTGGGTTCGTTGTTACAGTTACTACAGATGCTTAGCAGAAGTTGAGTTACATTTTCTTTATGGCTAGTCGACTGCTATATCGTGTATATCATTTCTGGTTTTGAACACTGAATGTGTTTGCATTATAGGTGGATTTAGAATGTGTGGCCATTGTGTGTGGTTCAGAATTCTGAATAGTCCTTTCTGGGTTCACCCAAAAGCTGAGACAAAGCATGACCCTTTCACGTGGTCTGTGCTGTGCATCAGAAAGATAATACGAGCCACATACACAATCTAAAATTTCCTAAAAACGAACAGGCTACTTTACGTTCTTTTTTCACCGTGAGACTTAAAATCTTCTGTGTGAGTTCCACATCGAGCTTTGCACCGGCCTGTCTCACGTACTCAGGAGCTGCACGAGGCGAGTGACTGCCATGGCCGACAGCACAGAGCTGCCAGGTTGAGTCGAGTGACTTGGAAACTTGGCCAGTTTGACTTGTTTTACCCCATGAGGAAGTGAAGTGGGCTGTAGAGGAATGAATGTGAGGAATGCCCAGGAATGCAGGTGAGCTCCATGGAGACAGTTTAAAGCAATGAGAGGAGGGAGGGCAATAGACTGAGTGGTGTCCCCCCGACCCGAACCCCCGCCCCAAGTCCAGCTTCTCTCTACAGACTTCATCGTTGGTAATGGCTTGCCATGTTTCCTCCAGAAGCTTTTCTACACCTGAGATGGAACTTCCTATTCATTATGGTTTATAAGGGTTAATATTGTTCTGAGTGTTTATATTTGTTATGGGACTCTTAGAGAACATTTTCTCAGAATTAAAATATTTGGAGTTGATAACTACTCCTGTAACCTGTTATGCACATTTTGGTGCAAGTCATTTTACACCCGGAAAGCAAGCAGTGCAGGCTGTGTCATTTGCTGTTTTGTAGGACCAGCTGATTCTAAACCTGGAAACGCTGAGAGCCGAACTGTACCAGACGAGGCTACTGGTCTCATCTTGGTACCAGGGAGAGTGGTGGTCACAGTATTGAGAAAACTCAAAACCAAAGGCGGAGGTTTGGAAATGGGGGCCGACCAGTTGATATTTGGTGTGTTAATTTGAGGGCCCTGACAGACTGTGACACTGATGTTTCTGAAGAGTCGCAGAAGGTTAATGGTCTTTTTTACGTGAATGGAGACTGAGACATGACTTGCCTTTGGCTGCGGTGGGATGAATCACCTGGCTTGTAAATGAGACGAGCAGATTACTGAGCATCCTGACTTTTTCTTACTCATTGTTATTGGGGCTGCTGCTGCTGCTAAGTCGCTTCAGTCGTGTCCGACTCTGTGTGACCCCATAGATGGCAGCCTACCAGGCTTCCCCGCCCCTGGGATTTTCCAGGCAAGAACACTGGAGTGGGTTGCCATTTCCTTCTCCAATGCATGAAAGTGAAAAGTGAAAGTGAAGTCACTCAGTCGTGTCTGACTCTAGTGACCTCATGGACTGCAGCCTAGCAGGCTCCTCCGTCCATGGGATTTTCTAGGCAAAAGTATTGGAGTGGGGTGCCACTGCCTTCTCCAGTTATAGGTGCAGTAATTCTTATTAAGAATTTAAATGTTTCTTTGGCTTCTTCATGGAAAATGGTCACAAGTAAGATAAACTTTAGCAAAGGTTATTAAAGTGCTTAACTGGTGACATTCATTCATCTGTAGGAAATCGACTGCTGCTTGAATCCTGACTTAGTGGACAGTTTGGAGCCCATACGCATATTTCTGCGTTTGTGTGCTTAGGTGATCCTTGTGGTCCAGGGCCCCTACCCAGCCTTCTTCTAGAGAAAAGGGATATCACTAGAGACAAAGGCAGAGCCAGAAACTGGCCCTGTGTTTGAAACCAGTGGGTGGAGTTCAAGGAGAGCACGTGCCCTGCAGAACAGATAGGGGACATGGCTGGACTTGCTGGCAAAGCTCCTCCAGGGTGACTGGCTGGTGCTCTCAGAGGTGGGGAACCCCTGGTCCCAGGGTGGAAAAGGTGAGTATGAGGAGGACTGCATAGACAGTGAGGGAAGAGGAGGTGGACACGGCCTCCTGTTCTTGGGGTTTTGGGGTAATGAGGAGGGCCCTGGTGCCAGGACCTGAGGCCTGGCATGGTTGGGGGGTTCAGATGGAGAAGCCTGGGGCCTGGTCACCAGTCCCCTGTGTGTCAGTGAGAGTGAGAGACGAGAAGAGGAAGCAGCTGTGGGGCGGGAGGGGCCTCTGTGCTCTGAAGACAGTGGGCCACAGTGGCTGGTGCGAGGGAGGGGTGTCTCCAAGAGGTAGCTATCGAGGGGTCATGGCAGTGACTTAACAGCACAGGTGGGGCCTCGGAGTGGGGCTTGCAGGCAGTGTGGGCTGGGTGGGGGGCACTATGCTGGCTCAGAAGGGAGGAAGTGGGTCCTGAAAATCTGCCTCACAGGCAGGGCAGGCTCAGTGTATTTAGCAGGACCTCCCAGAGGAATTGGTCACCTTGTCTCTGAGACCTTCTCCTGGAGGAAATAGCTTCAGGTGAGGAGGAGGAGAGAGATGGAGGCTGCACTCCGCGAGGGGACTGGGAGGTGATGGTTGCAGGGGGTGAGGCGACCAACCTGGAGGCCTCTGTGGCCCTCAGAAGACCCGCGAGGGTCTGCAGTCCACAGCGGGACTGTGTTGTACCCCATACCCCATTCCCAAGTGTGCTCTGGCCCCAGGCCCTTGGGTAGAAGTGGAGAAGAGAAAGGAGCGGTTCTGTCAGGAGGGAGGGGAGACGGGAGGGATACAGGCATGGCTCGGGGAGATCCCAGACCTCCATCTCTTGTGCAGCACAGTTTTCCTCACAAAACCGTGGAGCAGAGCAGAGTGTGACCCCGAGCAGGCTGAGCTGGTGGTTGGCCCTGGCCACTCTGCAGATGTATGGGGTGTCCTGTCCTCGGAGGAGGGCTCTGTCTCCCGGGTTTAGGGACTCCTACACGTGAAGGTGCCACCCTCTTCCCAGAGACAAGTCTGAGCAGAGCTCGGGTGGTCCTGCAGTGCAGGCAGCTAACAGTCAAGGTGGACATGACTGAGTGACTGAACTGACTGAAAGATCAGTAGGAACACAAATTAGCAAAAAAAAACCTCACAAAACCTGATAAATTAAATATTTTCCAATTCTGTGGCTTCCTTCCAGCTCATAAGCACAATTTTATTTTTTTATTTTTTTTTCATAAGCACAATTTTATAAAACTGCTATCTCTATGTATTAACCACTTCTATTTCTTCCCTTGTCACTTACTTTGAATGGACTATATGTTTCTACATGATTCTCATAGTTATCTCTAAGGACATTCTGTGTCTGTCTCAGTGGTGTCTGAATAACAGTTTGTAGATAGAATGGAGTTCTCATCAGACAACAATTAAATGAGATAAGCAAAGGCAAATTACTGAGTTTTTAATAAAGTTAAATTTATTCAATTTACTTTATTGAATTTATTCAGTTCTCGTGACCCCATAAATCACAGCACACCAGGCCTCCCTGTCCATCACCAACTTCTGGAGTTTACCCAGACCCATGTTCATCGAGTTGGTGATGCCATCCAGCCATCTCATCCTCTGTTGTCCCCTTCTCCTCCTACTCCCAATCCCTCCCAACATCAGGGTCTTTTCCAATGAGTCAACTCTTTACATGAGGTGGCCAAAGTATTGAAGTTTCAGCTTCAGCATCAGTCCTTCCAATGAACACCCAGGGCTGATCTCCTTCAGAATGGACTGGTTGGATCTCCTTGCAGTCCAAGGGGCTCTCAAGAGTCTTCTCCAACACCACAGTTCAAAAGCATCAATTCTTTGGCGCTCAGCTTTCTTCACAGTCCAACTCTCACATCCGTACATGACCACAGGAAAAACCATGGCCTTGACTAGATGAACCTTTGTTGGCAAAGTAAGGTCTTTGCTTTTGAATATGCTATCTAGGTTGGTCATACCTTTCCTTCCAAGGAGTAAGCGTCTTTTAATTTCATGGCTACAGTCACCATCTGCAGTGATTTTGGAGCCCAGAAAAATAAAGTCTGACACGGTTTCCACTGTTTCCCCATCTATTTCCCATGAAGTGATGGGACCGGATGCCATGATCTTCGTTTTCTGAATGTTGAGCTTTAAGCCAACTTTTTCACTTTCCTCTTTCACTTTCATCAAGAGGCTTTTTAGTTCCTCCTCACTTTCTGCCATAAGGGTGGTGTCATATGCATATCTGAGGTTATTGATATTTCTCCCGGCAATCTTGATTCCAGCTTGTGTTTCTTCCAGTCCAGCGTTTCTCATGATGTACTCTGCATATAAGTTAAATAAGCAGGGTGACAATATACAGCCTTGACGTACTCCTTTTCCTATTTGGAACCAGTCTGTTGTTCCATGTCCAGTTCTAACTGTTGCTTCCTGACCTGCATACAGGTTTCTCAAGAAGCAGGTCAGGTGGCCTGGTATTCCCATCTCTTTCAGAATTTTCCAGTTTATTGTGATCCACACAATCAAAGGCTTTGGCATAGTCAATAAAGCAGAAATAGATGTTTTTCTGGAACTCTCCTGCTTTTTCCATGATCCAGCAGATGTTGGCAATTTGATCTCTGGTTCCTCTGCCTTGTCTAAAACCACCTTGAACATCTGGAAGTTCACGGTTCATGTATTGCTGGAGCCTGGCTTGGAGAATTTTGAGCATTACTTTACTAGCGTGTGAGAAGACTGCAACTGTGCAGTTGTTTGAGCATTATTTTTATTATTCTTACAGTTTATTTGTCCTTTACTTTGAGATTGTGTCCTTTCCCTTTTCTTGTGTTAAAAGGTATTTTTATGGAATTATAGTAATGGTAAATGGCAGTTTTTTATCTTCCTCATGTGACAAAACACTGAAACATACCTATTTTGCCCCCACAATTACCAGTTATTTTATATCTTACTAGTCCAGTAAATCCAAAAGTCAATTAGCTAAATATACTCCTTCATGAGATGAACCTATTTTCAGGGCAGGAATAGAGATGCAGATGTAGAGTAAGGATGTGTGGACATGGAGTGGGAGGGAGGAGGGGATGGAATGAACTGGGAGATTGGGATTGACATATGTACAGCTACCATGTGTAAAACAGACAATTAGTGGGAAGCTGTTGTATCGCACAGGAAGCTCAGCTGCATGCTCTGTGATGACCTAGGGGTGTGGAATGGAGGGTGGCAGGAAGAAAGTTCAAGAGGGAGGGGGTATATATACACATATATGGCTGATTCACTTTGTTGTATAGCAGAAACAAAACACTGTAAAGCAATTATATCTCAATTTTAAAAATGAGTTAAGCATGAGCCCACACAGTCACACTTAAAAAACTTTTGTGGAAAGACTCCTGTGCTAGCAGGCTTCCAATACGTCTTCAGTGATCCCTGCCTCCTGGTATACACACCCTTGTGGGCCCCTCCCACACGGTACCAGGGATTGTCTGTATGACCAAGAGAACACAGGAAAAATGATGGCACATCACTCCTGAGATAAGTCATACAAGGCTGTTCAGCTGTCACATGGTTGCTCTTTCATTCTTCCATCCCTCCCTCTGCAAGAAGCCAGCTGCCATGTCACGAGTAACACGACAGAGAGGTCCTTGTAATGGGAACTGAGGCTTCCTGCCCACAGCCAGGTGAGTGACACTGGGAGCAGACCTCTCAGCCCGTCAAGCCTTTGGATGAATGCAGCCTCATGGAAGACCCTGAGCCAGAACTGCCCAGCTAGGCAGCTGCTGAATCCCTGACCTACAGACACTGAGATATAATAAACAGCTGTGTATTAAATGATGAAGTGTGAGGTAATGTGTTACGGAACAATAAATAACTCATGCAACTCCTTTTTCGGCTGCAAGATGAACAGATCTCTGGCCCCAGCGCAATGCCACAACTGCTTAACATGTATTCATGTAGATGTTGGGAGAGAGAAAGGATTAGCCAGGTCTATGATGTCCATTATCCTGGCTTCAGTTTGCATACATTGACTTCTTCCTTCTCTGTTGCTTTTTCTACTTCTCTCATGTTGACCAGAGTACTCAGTAAACTAAAAAATCCAGCTCTAGCAAAGCAATCAGTTTTATAAGTCTGCAGGCTTTAGTTAAAGGAACTGTCCTATGTAAATATAGTATTTTATAATATTTTAGAAATGTGGTTAATTTCTATTGACAGAATCCCTCATCGTGGCTGTCAGATCCTAACTAGGCCCATCCGTATCTCAACAGAGGAGCATGTCTTATATTCACAGAGAAAACAGAAGCAACAGACAGAATCTCTTTTATGAGACTGATGGGCTGCCCACTGCACTAAGAAGGCAAGTCAGACAGATCTCTTCTAAATTCCCTCTTCCAACTTTTAAACCTATCTATAAATATTGGTGGATAGCATCACCAATTCAATGGACATGAACTTGGGCAAACTCCAGGAGATGGTGAGGGACAGGGAGGCCTGGAGTGCTGCAGTCCTTGGTGTCACAAAGAGTCAGACATGACTTGGAGACTGAACAACAACAACATAAACATTGGGGTGCAAAATTATTATTTTAGCAGTTGATGCCAGGGCTCCTCTTAGGGACAGAAAATGCCTTATTGAGGAAAGTACTTGATATGAACATATGAAATATGAAAGAAGAGAGCTAGCCTTACAATAAAACTGAAACAAAAAGCTAAACAGATTTACACTTGAAAAAAGATAGAGAGAGAGAGACCAATAAAATGAAGACTGGGATGAAATGGGGTGGATGAGGCAGTAAAGAGAGATGAGGCTCAAATCACAATGTGAGAGGCTCAAGCTTAGGGAGAGAGCTCCAGGGATCAGGGAACTGAAAGTATGTTTAAGATAGAAATATCTATTATTGGACTTTACATTGTTGTGTTGCTAAGGATATAAAATCCCCTAAGCCCTCAGTAATACCTGACACATGCACAAATGCTCGTGTGAGTGATTTTGGGGAAATTCCAAGAAAAAAGTTCCAGGGTAGGTCTGAGTTCTACAACTGGGTCAACATGAGACCAAGGAATAGGAACATGGGAACTGAAGTACAAGCAAGATGAAGAATTTCGGACTTTGCTGGTGGTCCTATCCTGTGGTTAGGACTCCCTGTTCCCAAAGCAGGGGACTCCAGGTTCCATCCCTGGTCAGGGAACTAGAGTCCACATGCCACAATGAAGATCAAAGAGAAATAAATAAAATTTAGTGGAAGCAGAAATGCAAAAGCCAAACAAACCATAAGATCACCTCCCAGGAATTAACAGAGATCTTGGAGCAGGCACTGAACTCCCCAGTGTATACAGAATAGAGACAAGCCAATTTTACTTAAATCTCAAAAGAGAATGCTACTTCAGCTGACATCTGGGTACATACCTGGCTTTAGACAAAGAGAAGTCCCAAAATAGGCACTCTGTTTTGTTTTGTTTTGTTTTGTTTTTTAAATAAGATCTAATATCTTTCCTTTAGACCTGGTTCCATCAACTATTCTCTCTTTGCTACATAAAGTCAGTATCGTCCTCACCACAGGGATTTTCCTCTACTGCTTGTATACAGACTCAGGCCTAAAGCACCATCATCTTGTAACACAGGCTTTGAAGTCAGAAATGTTGAGGTTTTTTAATCCTTATTCTATTATTGGTGGTATGCATCCATACTAAGTCACTTCAGTCTTGTCCGACTCTTTGCGACCCTGTGGACTGTAGCCCACCAGATTCATCTGCCTATGGGATTCTCCAGGCAAGAATACTGGAGTGGATTGCCACTCGCTCCTCCAAGGGATCTTCCCAATCCAGGAATCAAACCTGCATCACAGGTTCTTTACCACTAGTGCCACCTGGGAAGCTCCTTGGTGGTATAACTTTGGGCATGTTACTTAACCTCTCTGCATTCTTGCAGCTATAATTTCCTCATCAGAAAAAGGGAATAAGATCATACCTACTTCTTAGGACTATTGCCAGAGTCCAACTCCAGCAACCAGAGATTCAACCTGAAGAGATGATGGTGTTGGCCAATGAGACAGCCTCTCATTTTTCTATGGACTGCCTGTTTATTCCAAGTTTAAGATTCTCTTTTATACTTTTACAAAAACATTAGGCCAGAAGTTTGACATTTTCAGTTACCCCTTCCCATATTTATTATCTCCATAAATTATTGTTGCTCTTCAAACAGAGTTCCTGCTTCAGTGATTCTCTCGGAATCACCCTTATCATCTATTATCTACCTCCTCTAATGTGTCCTATAGTTAACTTGTCATTACATTGTAGCTCATGCTACATTCCTCAGTTTACTACTTATCCTAAATCCTGTTTGCTCCTAACATCCTGAGCTCACTATATCTTACAAAGGCTTCTAGCTATAGTGTCTCTAAAAATTCCTAACTTCTATAAGCTATAGTAAAATATGCTAACTTTACAACATTCCTTAAATCTTTAACTTCTAACTATTTTAATTATTTCTAAGCCCTAAATTCAGTAAACTCCTTTGCCATAAACATTCTCCTCACAAATAGGCTTCAGATATCAATCCCTCCCATGGCCTCAAGCTATGGCCTATGTGTTCATCCTGGAACACTCTTTTGTAAAAGTCCTAGAACAAATGTCAATAATTAACTTTATGAATTATTTTCTGAGCAATGCTACAGAGGCTTTTTGCCTTCTCATGCTCCTCTCAAGAACAATAAGCACCTTAATATTCCTTTTCAGCCAACTCAGCCAAGGAGAGGAAAAGACAAGTCAGAATTACAAGGCCTAACTCCTTCATCCCAGGATCCTTGCCTGCGGAATGAGGAGAGGGGGCTGGGGACCGTGCCTCCATTTTGTCAGTAATGCCTCATGCGGCTCCCGACAGACTATGGTAAGGATTATCCTGGATAATGAATAGAAATTGTTAGCCCTTGAGAAAAAGGTGAAATTCATTGTTTTGGGATGAAATGTCCTATAGATATCAATTAGGTCTAACTGGTCTATTGTATCATTTAAAGTTTGTGTTTCCTTGTTAATTTTCTGTTTAGTTGATCTATCCATAGGTGCTTGGGGCTGGTGCACTGGGACGGCCCAGAGGGATGGTATGGGGAGGGAGGAGGGAGGAGGGTTCGGGATGGGGAACACATGTATACCTGTGGTGGATTCATTTTGATATTTGGCAAAACTAATACAATTATGTAAAGTTTAAAAATAAAATAAAATTAGAAAATAAATAAATAAATAAATAAAACATTTGAATTTGTTGAGAGTTTTGAACTAATACAAATAATTTACACTATTTCCTAAAAATGTTTATGCTCATGCATTTTATTTTTAACATTTAAAAATATTTACAAAAGTCAAAGATTGTTTTACATAGAAAGCAATCTAAATTTCAAATAACAAACTTTTTATAACCACTGATGTTTGAGTAAAATGATATATGTAGTTACAAAAGTTTATACAAGAAATATGAAATACCTGGAAAATAAAAAATGTATTCTGAAATAAGCTTTCAATAGAGAAAATTAAAATTGCAATTCAAGGTTATGTACAAGAAAAGCTTTAAAATATAAGAAATTTTAGTATTATAAATGATTAAATATTATGGGTTACCAGAGCTTCTGAATTCATTGCAAATTGGTAGCTTTATAACTTTTCTCTGTTTAAAAAAAAAAAAATTAGATGAACCAAGCATTTAGATTAAGAATTTTTTTTAAAATAATCATATCAAACCTAAAGAAATCAGGAGAAAGGCAGTAATGTTTTAAAATACACAGAACTTCAACAAAGATGCATTTACTGAAGCTTATTGACCTGTAACAGAAAGGTAACCTTATAGAATATTTTCAGTTAGGAAGGGGATGCCAATCCAAGAGTGAAGGAGTATATGTATACTTATAGCTAATTCACTTTGTTGTACAGCAGAAACTAACACAACATTGCAAAACAATTATACATCAATAAAAACTAAATATTAATAAAATAGAATTGATATATTCCGGGAGCCATAAAAGTGATAACACTGCATGCAGAACTTGAACTTAATAAATTTACAAATATTTCGTGTCCAAACACTGCAAAATGAGAATCTAGATCCTCCCATGAACCAAACAGTCCTCTTAGATTTCAATGATAAAGGAAAAATCGAAGATTAAACTTGTAAGTGTGCACAGAAAACCACAAAAAAAGGACGTAGGAAATGATATGAATATTGTACATATACATAATAAACATACACATACCCATATATATATATATATATATATATTTAAAATTATCGATCTGTTTACAATAGCTAGGACATGGAAGCAACTAAGAAAGCTGTGGCACATATACACAATGAAATATTACTCAGCTATTAAAAATAATACATTTTTATGCATTTTTTACCTCAGTTCTAATGAGGTGGATGAAACTTGAGCCTATTAAACAGAGTGAAATAAGTCAGAAAGAAAAGCACCAATACAGTATATTAACATATATATATATATATGGCAAAGTAATGTCTCTGCTTTTGAATATGCTATCTAGGTTGGTCATAACTTTCCTTCCAAGGAGTAAGCATCTTTTAATTTTATGGCTGCAGTCACCATCTGTAGTGATTTTGGAGCCCAGAAAAATAAAGTCTGACACTGTTTCCCCATCTATTTCCCATGAAGTGGTGGGACCGGATGTCATGATCTTTGTTTTCTGAATGTTGAGTTTTAAGCCAACTTTTTCACTCTCCACTTTCACTTTCATCAAGAGGCTTTTGAGTTCCTCTTCACTTTCTGCCATAAGGGTCGTGTCATCTACATATCTGAGGTTATTGATATTTCTCCCGGAAATCTTGATTCCAGCTTCTGTTTCTTCCAGTCCAGCATTTCTCATGATGTACTCTGCATAGAAGTTAAATAAACAGGGTGACAATATACAGCCTTGACGAGCTCCTTTTCCTATTTGGAACCAGTCTGTTGTTCCATGTCCAGTTCTAACTGTTGCTTCCTCGTCTAGTCAAGGCTATGGTTTCTCCTGTGGTCATGTATGGATGTGAGAGTTGGACTGTGAAGAAAGCTGAGTGCCGAAGAATTGATGCTTTTGAACTGTGGTGTTGGAGAAGACTCTTGAGAGTCCTTGGACTGCAAGGAGATCCAACCAGTCCATTCTGAAGGAGATCAGCCCTGGGTGTTCATTGGAAGGAATGATGCAAAAACTGAAACTCCAGTACTTTGGCCACCTCATGCAAAGAGTTGACTCATTGGAAAAGACTCTGATGGTGGGAGGGATTGGGGGCAGGAGGAGAAGGGGATGACAGAGGATGAGATGGCTGGATGGCATCACTGACTCAATGGACGTGAGTCTCAGTGACCTCTGGGAGTTGGTGATGGACAGGGAGGCCTGGCGTGCTGGGATTCATGGGGGCGCAAAGAGTCGGACACAAGTGAGTGACTGATCTGATCTGATCTGACCTGATATATATATATGGAATTTAGAAAGATGGTAACGATGACCCTGTATGCGAGACAGCAAAAGAGACACAGAGGTAAAGAACAGACTTTTGGATTCTGTGGGAGAAGGTGACGGTGGGATGATTTGATAGAATAGCATTGAAACATGTATATGACCATATGTGAAATAGGTCACCAGTCCAAATTCTATGCATGCAACAGGGCATTCAAAGCCAGTGCACTGGGACAACCTGAGGGATGGGATGGGGAGGGGAGTGGGAGGGGTTTCAGGATGGGGGACACATGTACACCCATGGCTGATTCATGTCACATTATGGAAAAAACCACCAAAATACTGTAAAGTAATTAGCCTCAAATTACAAAAAAAAAAAAAAAAACTATCAATCGAGAAGAACATATACAAAACCCTGAATAACTTCTTAGCCATTTCAATTTCTTAAATTTTTCAAATATCTCTAATTTTAACACATTCCATTCTAAATGCAAAATTGTGAAATGCTAAGTTTTTATTTAGTTTGTGTGTGTGTGTGTGTGTGTGTGTGTGTGTGTGTGTGTGTGTGTGTTTGTCCTTTAAATCAACCAAAGCTAATTCATAAAACTACACGTGAATATTTGTTAAGAAAAAGGCATTGGGCAGTTAAAATACTGCAGGGATGTGAATGTTCTGATGATAATAGCCAATATTTATTAGTGTGGCCTTAAAAAGTTAACATCAATTAACTGATTTAATCTTTACAGTAACTCTTTGGAGCTGGAATTGTTATTTATCTGTGCAGTTTAGGAACTTGAAACTTAAAGTTTCAGTGATTTTTTTTAAAGCATTCTACAGGCAATTGCGTAGAAGGTTTGGAATCTAAATCCTTGAACATTTGGTTTCCAACCAAGTACTCATAATCACTCTGCTATCTTGCTTCTCCATCAAGTAAAGGAAATTATTTCTGAAACCGCTATCATTTTTCCCACAATGGAGCTCTTTTCAATCATAAAATTCTCTAAAGTTTGATTATGCTTGGGGATTTGTACAGCACACTTTAAAAACTGACAACTATACTTTTCATTTTGTGAATCAGGTGTCCTTAAAACCATACATATGGAGACCATAGTTTAAACGTGTTTCATGGTTTCCAATTATGATGTAGATTTCTAAAGTCATATTCTTAGAAAGGCCTGAGATTGTGTTTATTCAAGCAAAGGATGGATCATTAGAATAAATAAATAAATACTTCTATTTGTTTTTGGAGAAAGAGCAAGGAAATACACTATAGGGACAAAAAAAAAAAAAGAAACAGAAGAGCTTAAAAGTTCAGGATCAGTTACTTTAATTGTTTGGATCTCTTTCTCTTCTGTAAGACTCTACTGAGAGCATTTTTTTACTTCTTTATTTCAAAGACTGTATATGAGCGGATTCAGCAAGGGGATGACAATGCTATAAAAAACAGAAGCCACTTGATCCTTTCCCAAAGAGTAGGGCTTACTTGGTTTTATGTAAGTAAAATTGTAGTACCGTAAAAGATGGTGAATGACAGGAGATGGGAGGCACAGGTAGAGAAGGCTTTTTGCTTCCCTGAAGTGGAAGTAATTTTCAGGACAGTGTACAGGATGGACGCATAGGACACAGATATTGTGAAAAGAGACACAGTAGGGTTGAGCCAGCAGAAATGGATATTGTGATTTCGATATAATGTGTGTCAGTGCAGGACAGGGCTAAAATTGGGGTTGCATCACAGAAAAAAAGTGCTAGATTACACTAGAGTCACAGAAATGCAACCTGCTCAAGAAAAGCACATTGACAAAGGTGTCCATGAAGCCAATCAAGAAGGATCAAAAGATAAGAGAGCAGCAACGTCTGGTGGACATAATAGCTGGGTAATGCAGAGGGTTGCAGATGGCTACATAGCAATCATAGGCCATGGATGAGAGAAGAACACATTCAGTGACACCACGAAGACAAAACAATTCATCTGGATGAAGCAGTTAAGGTATGAAATATACCTGTTGGAAGTCAGTAAGTTGTCTAAAGTTTTAGGGGTGACAGCTGTTGAGAAACTGAGGTCAAGAAATGACAGGTGACTGAGGAAAAAATACATGGGGGTGTGAGGATGGAGATTGAGGCAGATTATCAACATCATTCCTGCATTGCCCAGCACAGTGATCAGGTATATCAGGAGAAAGGGTGAAGAGGATCAGCTGGATCGCTTCAGAGTCTGTCAGTCCCATGAGGATGAAGTCAGACACGTGAGTGATATTCCTTCTGCCCATAGTGTTCAAATGCTCTAAACTGCTGAGAAATCAGTTGATTCTTAGCAGGAATCACTGCAAAAAAGATTTGTGTTTCCATGAACAACATGACGTATTTCTATTAGCTTTTACAGAAAAGGGAAAATATTGAGGAGTATATCAAGTATGAAGAGAAAAATCTTTACTTGATTGCTAAATATAGAAATGTGTATAAATTGACATTTACGTACAATGTACTAAAAGCTACTGTATTGGAAAATTAGAAATAGCCTTGTAATATTCTAAACATTTCACTTTATTAAAGCATTTAATTCCACTGAGAAAGTTATACCATAGATACTAATATTAGTCACATATTTTAGATGAAAAAAAGTACATAGAGAATTTAGGTAATTTATCCAGAGTCAGAGCTAGTACATGTTGTCTCAGTAATTCTATGAAGATAGATTGATCACACAGTGTATGCCCATAGTACAAAATCTTATTCATAATTAATTTCAGCAACCCTGAAAAACAAATGCTAGATATAAAACAATAATGAAAGAATTGTTTCAATACATAATGCACAATTCTTTTTTTCCAATATGATTTAATACTAATGAAATATAAATTTCAACCTTTGGATTTCAGTAGGGTGTATTAAAAATGCTAGACCACATATTAGCATTAATTTCCAAAAAATATGTATTTAAATAACTTGATATTCAAAATCAAATTTCTACAAAAATTATATTTCTAAAATACACACATTTCATGCAGATCCTGATTACATCAGTGTTGTCTTTCACAAGCCCTGGGAGTACCTAGGTTAAGGTTAAATGATATCTGCATGCATACTTCTCTAATGTCCTTGTTTTATTTGAACCTAACTAAAACTTTCTGATTTTCAAAATAATATTTACCAGCAGCCAAAGTTGGTGGAGGAACAACTATTTCCAATATTATCTGACTAGAAGTATGACGAAGTTTCCCTCATGAATAAAATATGAAGACCATTTCAGCTGAAAATTTCTGTAACATAATATTTTTGATTAGTTATTTTTAAAATTTTGTTCTCTCATTTTGTTGCATTCTGTGGGAAAAGTAAATCAACATAGAAATTTTGTTCAACTTGTGTTCAAATGTAAAATTTGTCAGGAAGTTTTGTCTAAAAAGAATATCAGGGATCTAACTGCATGTGAACACAGAGTAGAATATGCCTTGCCTCTCATCCTGATAATTCCAGGGAACCTCATATACTGGATATTGGTGGTTAGGCAACATCTGGTCATCCCTATGGAACAATCTCCATCAAAGATTGCTTTGTGTATCTCCAAGGACAAGAGTTCAAGGACTAAATGCAGCTGTGCTAAGTTTTGAAAAGCTGGTTGTATTTTCCCTTAGGAGCCACACAATGAAGAGCCAAATGCTTTAGTTTTCCTTTGTGATATTTAAATTTATTCCAGTGGTGGTAGAGTAATAATTTCTAGAGAAATGATTAATCTATGACTGTAACCATCAGGGATGGAAAGATACATTTTTTACAATGAAATGTTATATTTATAGTTTATATTCAAATATATGTGTGACACTATGCTAAGAGTAAATATGTCCATTAGATACAAAATGAAATCTCCAAATATGAAAAAGAAAATTCCTTTAGGGGTGATCAGAACTGATTTTTTAAGCTTTGCTGCTGCTGCTGCTGCTGCTGCTAAGTCCCTTCAGTCGTGTCTGACTCTGTGCGACCCCATAGATGGCAGCCCACCAGGCTTCCTGGGATTCTCCAGGCAAGAACACTGGAGTGGGTTGCCATTGCCTTCTCCTGAAATATAATTGATACAAGAAGATCTACACACATTTACTATATACTTATTAGTGAATTTGGACATCTGCATATATCCAAATGCCATCACCACATTCAAGGTTCTAAACCTAGCCATCATCAGCTCCAAAAGTTCCCTTGTACTCTTCTATGCATGTGTGTGTGTTGTGGTAAAAAAAAAATGATTTCTTTCTTTCTTTCTTTTTTACTAGCTATTTGATTCTTATTTTTATTATTTTTATTTTTTCACTTTTTTTTTAACTTTACAATATTGTGTTGGTTTTGCCACACATCAACATGAATCTGCCACGGGTGTACACGTGTTCCCCATCCTGAACCCCCCTCCCACCTCCCTCCCCATCCCATCCCTCTGGTTCATCCCAGTGCACCAGCCCCAAGCATCCTGTATCCTGCATCGAACCTGGACTGGTGATTTGTTTCTTATACGATATTATGCATGTTTCAATGCCATTCTCCCAAATCATCCCACCCTCTTCCTCTCCCACAGAGTCCAAAAGACTGTTCTGTACATCTGTGTCTCTTTTGTTCTCTCGCAAACAAGGTTATCATTACCATCTTTCTTAATTCCATATATATGCGTTAGTATACTGTATTGGTGTTTTTCTTTCTGGCTTACTTCACTCTGTATAATAGGCTACAGTTTCATCCACCTCATTAGAACTGATTCAAATGTATTCTTTTTAATGGCTGAGTAATACTCCATTGTGTATATGTACCACAGCTTTCTTATTCATTCATCTGCTGATGAACATCTAGGTTGCTTCCATGTCCTGGCTATTATAAACAGTGCTGTGGTGAACATTGGGGTACACATGTCTCTTTCAATTCTGGTTTCCTCGGTGTGTATGCCGAGCAGTGGGATTGCTGGGTCATATCAGATCAGATCAGATCAGTCACTCAGTCATCTCCAACTCTTTGTGACCCCATGAATCGCAGCACACAAGGCCTTCCTGTCCATCACCAACTCCCGGAGTTCACTCAGACTCACGTCCATTGAGTCAGTGATGCCATACAGCCATCTCATCCTCTGTCATCCCCTTCTCCCCCTGCCCCCAATCCCTCCCACCATCAGACTCTTTTCCAATGAGTCAACTCTTCACATGAGGTGGCCAAAGTACTGGAGTTTCAGCTTTTGCATCATTCCTTCCAAAGAAATCCCAGGGCTGATCTCCTTCAGAATGGACTAGTTGGATAAGGCAGTTCTATTTCCAGTTTTTTAGGAATCTCCACACTGTTCTCCATAGTGGCTGTACTAGTTTGCATTCCCACCAACAGTGTAAGAGAGTTCCCTTTTCTCCACACCCTCTCCAGCATTTATTGCTTGTAGACTTTTGGATCGCAGCCATTCTGAGTGGTGTGAAATGGTACCTCTTTGTGGTTTTGATTTGCATTTCTCTGATAGTGAGTGATGTTGAGCATCTCTTCATGTGTTTGTTAGCTATCTGTATGTCTTCTTTGGAGAAATGTCTGTTTAGTTCTTTGACCCATTTTTTGATTGCATCATTTATTTTTCTGTAATTGAGCTGCAGGAGTTGCTTGTATATTTTTGAGATTAGTTGTTTGTCAGTTGCTTCATTTGCTATTATTTTCTCCCTTTCTAAGGCTGTCTTTTCACCTTTCTTATAGTTTCCTTTGTTGTGCAGAAGCTTTTTAATTTTAATTAGGTCCATTTGTTTATTTTTGCTTTTATTTCCAATATTCTGTGATGTGGGTCATAGAGGATCCTGCTGTGATTTATGTCGGAGAGTGTTTTGCCTATGTTCTCCTCTAGGAGTGCTATAGTTTCTGGTCTTACATTTAGATCTTTAATCCATTTTGAGTTTATTTTTGTGTATGGTGTGAGAAAGTGTTCTAGTTTCATTTTTTTTACAAGTGATTGACCAGTTTTCCCAGCACCGCTTGTGATTTCTAAAGATAACCACCACATACTAAAATATAGCATGTACAAAAATAAAACAAATACATAACAAAATTCAAAAATTATATGAAAACAAACTCAAATTTTGGTCAATGTCTGAGCTATTTTTGTTCATTGAATGCTTAATTGTATTCTTCTATATTTGCATACTTATACTATATAGTCAGTATCCATCTGCATTTTATAACTAAAATTTCATAATATAATGTGACTGATTTTATGCTAGCCTTTCATAAATCCCATAATTAAAGGCCTTATGCATTGACTGATACCCCCTGACCAACTCTCCTCCAGAGTTCAGTTCAGTCACTGAGTCATGTCCGACTCTTTGTGACCCCAAGGGCTGTAGCTTGCCAGGCTTCCTTGTCCTTCACCATCAGCTGGAGTTTGCTCAAACTCATTTCCACTGAATTGGTGATGCCATCCAAACATCTCATCCTCTGTTGTCCCCTTCTCCTCCTGCCTTCAATGTTTCCCAGCATCAGAGTCTTTTCTAACGAGTAGGCTCTTCACAGAAGGTGGCCAAAGTATTGGAGCTTCAACTTCAGCATCAGTCCTTCCAATGAATATTCAGGAATTATTTCCTTTAGAGTTGACTGGTTTGATCTCCTTGCAGTCCAAGGGACTCTTAAGAGTCTTCTCCAATACCACACTTTAAAAGCATTGATTTTTTGTTTTTCAGCCTTCTTTATGGTTCAATTCTCACATTCACAGATAACTACTGGAAAAACCATAGCTTTGACTATACAAACCTTTGTCAGCAAAGTAATTTCTGCCCCTCCAGAAATGTTCATCAAATATTAACTATTTCATTGAGGATTATTTGCCCAAGATGAAGAAGACTCTAAAAAGGGTCTGCTGCTGCTAAGTCGCTCCAGTCATGTCCGACTCTGTGCAACCCCATAGACGACAGCCCACCAGGCTCCGCTGTCCCTGGGATTCTCCAGGCAAGAACACTGGAGTGGGTTGCCATTTGACTAAACATCGGATTACAATATTATTATACATTTTCTGCTGATTCATGATAATGAAATCAATATTTATGTAGATTTAAAACTGAATCTTACAGGAAAGTTTGCTCATACATCAAGAATTTCAGGTAATAATTTATTGGTGTTGATAAAGAAGCTACTTTTTAATGTATTATACATTTGATGCAGGGCAATTCTGTTCATCAAAAAATAGTGCTGCTAAAACAGGAATCTTTAGAAATTAAAACACCAGTGTAAACTTAGTTGCCAACAGACAACTTTGGGAGTAAAGCCAACTGAGAAACTCTCAGTTATCTTCAGTGTAAAGCCATGGTGATTGCAAAATTCCCAGAAGCAAGTTCTTCTTGTTCAGTAATGTCCCAATGTTGAAGCTCATTTTGTTAAAGTTTAGGATTATGCTTTCAGAATATTTATTTGTTTATTTGATCATGACAATTTATTTTGTCATGTTGATACCAAGTCCTCATAAAACCGAGCTCCTCTGCTGAGTTTATGATTAACATCTCTATCCAAAATGTTATTCCCTTCCTTGTCCAACACCTGTTCCCCACAAAGTTGAGGATTATCAAAGGAAAGAGTGATTGAAACCCAGCAGGACCTGTGAGGCCCTCCCAGGTACAAATGCATTTTCTTGTCCCCAGTTTCCTATTTGTAGAAAGAAAGTTTTCATCCTCCTTGACATTTCCTGAGTTCTGGAAGGTACATTCAAACAATAACTGTTTAGGTCAGTGAGCACCTGGGGAAAGAAAAAATAGTGTAGTAATGGGCCAGTGTCCTGCTTCCTCCACAAGGGAGGCACATAACAGTGCATGTCCCTGAGATCTTCTATAGGAATCAAGGCCCCACCCAGGTGGAGCATGGTAACTTCAGGCTGAGCACAAGCTCGGCGACACCAGACTGGCTGGTACCAGAAGGCAGACCCCTGGAATACCACCCTGTGACCTCACCACCAACCAATCAGAAGAAGGTCAAGTATCCTGCAGAACTCCCTGCAAATTTTGCTTATAAAAATTTTCCTTGAAAATCATCTGGGAGTTTGGGTCTTTTGAACACGTGTGCATGTGTGCTAACTCTCTTCAGTCGTGTCTGACTCTGTGTGATGCAATGAAATGTAGTCTGCCGGCTCGTCTGCCCATCGTATTCTCCAGACAAGAATGCTGCAGTGGGTTGTCATGCCCTCCTCTAGGGGATCTTCCCCACCTAGAGATTGGATTCTCATCTCTTATGTTTGTTGCATTGGCAAGCGAGTCCTTTACCATTAGCCACCTGGGAAGCCCTTTGAACATGAACACCACATCCTCCTTGCTTAACCTTAGGATAAAACTTTCTTTGCTCCAAATAGCAACATTTCTCAACAATACCTAACCAGTTGAATTTAATTACTTAAAATCACCTATACAATATATAATTCTGTATACACTTATTTCAATGTCCTAACCACTAAGGAAAATGTGATTTGAAAAGATATTTATAAATAAAAGATGTTGTGGTGACCCAAGGACAAAAGAGCAGATAAAACCAAGGAGGGTCTTGGAATGCAGGAACAGAAACACCGGACCCTTATTGCCCTTCCCTCCCCAGTGTTGTCACTATTAATGGATTTCAGGTCCTCCTGGGCAATATAACCCGTCTCCCCTCCTATCCCATAGGAGGGGAGAAGGTATTTTCCTTACTCTTCTCCACCTCCGCCCAGTATACACACCTCATCCAATCAGCAAATGACCCACCAGACTGCTATCCCACTCCTTGTACCCTGGATATAAAAGGGGACTAAGGATCCCTGTTCAACATTAGTTCTCCCTTTATCTGGTCCACTGTTCTAACAGCATCTCCCACTCTAATAAACTTTATTTCTCTCTCATTCTGTCTCATGTCTAGAAGTTCTTTTCCAACCCATGCCCGGACCATGACAGATGTCTTTGAAATAATTTCTTAAATAGAATTTTCAACAAAACTAATAGTTTTTTAGTGTCAATGTGCATGTGTACTCAGTTGGTAAGTCATATCCAATTCTTTGGGATACCAGACTGTAGCCTGCCAGGCTCCTCAGTCCATGGAATTCTCTAGCAAGAATACTGGAGTGGGTGGCCATTCCGTTCTCCAGGGGATCTTCCTGACCTAGGGATCAAACCCCCGTCCCCTGCATTGCAGGCAGACTCTTTAGCGTCTGAGCCACCATCTCCATAGAAACCTCCAAAATGCCTCAGGAATTGTGCTATAGCGAGTGCTTTATTAATCTACACACACACATACACACACAGTGTTTATTCAGTCTTTGAATTTAGATAGGCACATTGTATTTGTTAAGAAATGGAACTCTGGTTTTTGAAATATTCTCTACTTCATAAGATGAGGTTTCATAGATAAATTGTAAGAATTTTAACTCTTATGGCAAAATGAATGCATATTACCAAGAGATCTCTCTGTATCACCCAATGTCCTCTTATCACTTGTGTTTACACCTCATGAAAATTAATAACTCTAACCTTAACCATTCCCTTCTGACCACAGATTTATAATTGCTTTTATTATTTATGCTTTCACTTCTTCTCAGCTAATCAGCAATCATTTCTTGTTAATAACATTTGAGTCATCATTTCTTAATCTGACAATTTTCTACTCTCAGTTTGTTGATAGTGGAGAAAACAGCATGTCAAAACTTATGAAAAATCAATTTAATAGTTCAACATTTTGCAGTATGATGGCATAATCACTGGTGGGGTTTAGCCACCATTCAGATGCTTTACAAATCTGTGCATGTCTATGTCTGAATAATTTATGTACTGAAATGAACTCCTTCCATGGTGATCCAGTATTCTATATCAACAAATAAAATGATAATTCACCTCCTGCATTTCATGACTCTGTTACCATTTATTTTGTCTTATTCTTTTGAAGGTTACTCTATTAGTTCCCAAATTTTTGAGCCATTGAATGCCTGAAACACTTCGGGTTCACAACATGCACAGATTTGTCATGGAAACAGTTTTTGAAATGCTTTCAGGAGAGCATTTTTTACATCTTTGTTCCTCAAACTACAGACAAGTGGATTCAGCATTGGAATGACAATGGTATAGAATACGGATGCCACCTGTGCCTGGGTCAAGGAGGATGTGTTCAGGCTGCAAATATGTGAAAATCAGGGACCCATAGAAGATGGTCACCTCCTTCATGTGGGACACACAGGTGGAAAGGCTTTCTGTCTGCCTGATGGAGACCGGATCTGCAGGATGGCTGAGATGATGGCAATGTAGGTGACTGTGATGATGAAGAGAGAGCTATGAAGGGTGAGGACAGCTAAAACAAAGATCATCATTTCTGTGCTGAATGCATCCATGTGGAACAGAGCCAGAAGAACTGTGATGTCACAGAAAATGTGATTGATGCTGGCATCACAAAATGCCAACCTGCTGATCACACAGATGGAGACCAGAGAATTGGTGAAGCTGATCATATAAGTCATGACTCCCAACCTATTGCACACATTCTGGGACATGACCACAGAATTCAATAAGGGATTGCAGATAGCTACGTAACGGTCATAGGCCATGGACCCCAGAAGAAAACACTCACTACACACTAAACCCACAAGAAAGTACATTTGAATAAAGCAGCCAATGAAGGAGATGGTTTTCTGAATTGACTGGAGATTTGCCAGTGCCTTGGGTGTTACACTAGAGGTATAAAATATATCAATGACTGCTAAATTGCTAAGGAAAAAGCACATAGGTGTGTGGAGCTGAGAGTCGATTCTGATTAACTGAATTAGCCCAAGGTTCCCCAAAACAGTGAAGAGATAAATAAAGGGAAACATCATGAAGAGGATGACTTGTAGTTCAGGGTGATTTGCAAATCCAGAGAGGATGAAGAACGTCACCTCCGTGAAGTTGTTTCCAGCCATTTCTGTCAACTCAGACCCTTGACTTCTCTGCTGAAAAATGATAAGAAAAGTTAGAGGAAATTCAAGTCCAAAGGCATGATAACCAACACTGACCTAGATTCCCATAATAACAGAGTAACAGATGGGAAGAAAATATTAAATGACTTCAAGTTAATTGAGAATTTGTACATGATTTTAATTTAAAAAAAATAGAACTAACAAACAGTAATAAAAATTCCAAGTTCACATTCACTGGAATTGGTTACACTCTAAAAAAACAAATCTATCTAGATTGCTTTTTAAAGAAATTTCTCTAGAGATTAAAACATCCTCTTCCCTTATCTATTACTGGGACTCAATTCATATACTTAGAAACTTACATACTGTAATTGATTATGTATTATTCTCTAGAAAACATGAAGCTCAGCTGGAAATTTAAATTTTGATATGTAATGATACCTTATGTGGCAGTCATAAGATTTCAACAGCCAATAACTACTTTACAGGGTTGTTTTAGGTGCTTACTGATATCTTCAGTGGGCATATCTAATAATTCCTTGGACTCAATAAAGTTTGCTAAATTTTGCAAATATATATGTATATAATTTATAAAATATATATTTTACAGAATGTTATATATAAACATATGCAAATATTTACATATAGTGAGATATCATATATATATATATATATATATATATATATATATATATATATATATATATATAATGGAGAAGGGCATGGCAACCCACTCCAGCATTCTTGCCTGGAGAATCCCATGGACAGAGGACCCTGGTGAGCTAGAGTTCATGGGGTCACAAAGATGTGGACACAACTGAGTGACTAACACACACACACACACACACACACAATCATTTCAGTTTACATGTCTGGTGTACATTGTCCATTCTCTACAATTGGTTGTGCTTTTGTGTATTTTACTGTACATTGCTATGTGGAGTACAGTAGTGAAGTATCTTTATTTCAAGTGCAGGTTGTGTGGAAGCAAGCATAAAAGCAGCAGTGATGTAGCTGCTACTGCTCAGAAGAGATTCAGGAAATGGTAAGGGGATTTTATTTATTTGAGGAGACAGTGTTTTGAGGCACAGGACCTGTATGTAGAATGGTACATGAAAGCTGCAGCAGCCGTTCAGAATGCAATCCATTGCTAGAATGTCATTTATGACAAGAATAAAAAAGCTACTACTCAGACACCCCTGGATAGATTTTTCAAGAGGGCGTTCATGTATAGAACTGAATCCGGCAAGGAACAAGAACCTGTGCATCAGCCTCAGACCTGAGTGACGTTACAGCTTGCCCTGTTTCTATCGCTGATGATCTTCAGCTCTGCCATCTCCCAGCTCCTCTCTTCCCTTCAGTCGGTAACTTTTCTTGCCTGCTCACTCAGTGCCAGCCCCTGTATGCCAGCTGTTGTTCTGTAGTACTGCATTTTTCAAGGTACTGTTTTGTAAGATTAAAAATGTTTTCTTTCTCCTTGTGTTTGTTTTTTGTGCATTAGTTGTGCAAAAATTATTATAAACCTACTACAGGACAAAACTATATAGCTGATTGTGTTAGCTGGGTACCTAGGCTAATTTTCTTGGACTTAATGAACAAACTGGACTTACTAATGTGCTCTAGGAACAGAACTCATCCATATGTGCAGGACTTATATATTAATATAAAAGGAAATACACATTCTGATTATTTTACATGTTAATACTAAAATTCTCTATACTTTTTTCCTATCACATACCCTTCTTTCTATTGGTGAACATTTCTAAATGGGGAACATAGTCTATGATGCAGCCATATTGTTATGTCTCTGTGGTTTATTTTCAACATGAAAGACTTGGTTATCTAAAACATCAGGCAATAACTAATTCATTGCCAATAGCAGGATTCAACTCAATAATATGATGCAAATAAGACTACAAATGGTAAAATGAATATTATTTTTATATTTAAAACAGAAAATAAAATATAAAGTGATTTAACTAAAAATCAAAGAACTTATTTGCCTAGTTATATTGACATAAACTTGTGATAAATAAGTAAAACTGAAACTTGTGTGATATTAATGTAGTTTATTTCAGACATGTGGCACTCTGCTTGAGTAACCCAAAGGAATCTAATGTTATATAAAGTATACTTAATCCCTTAGTATCTCTCATGCTCACAGTGTCCCTATTTATTTATCCATTCATTCCTTTATTTAGCATTAGACAATGAAGACATTTCATCTTGGCTGTCATTAAAGGCAGTTTTCTTAAAGATTACTGGAAGGTGCAGGTATATAAAAATAAAAACTGTCTCACTGTGTGAAACACACATGTGGAAAATGTGGAGTCACTCAGTCCTGTCTGACTCTTTGTGACCCCATGGACTGTAGCCTACCAGGCTCCTCCATCCATGGGATTTTCCAGGCGAGAGTACTGGAGTGGGTTGCCATTTAACTACACAATAATGAAAAGAAGAAGGTGATAAAATTAGACTTAGCTGAGACTTAGTCATCAAAAGGAAACTCCCATTTCTTTCACGACTCTTCCACCTTTTTTCAGTTTTATGATCAAGCAACAGGAAGAAAAAACATTGTGTAATACTTGCATAATTCATCACAGTTTTTGGCACATAACTATATTTTCCCCATCTATAATTCTGAACTCTATGAATCCCCAATAAGATGGCTTGGATCTGTGGCTGTTTGCGCTGCTGCTGTGTCTGTTACCACAGAGCTCTATTTCTAACATAATGGGTCCCTAATGATATCAGGAAGTTGATGGGGAAAATGCTGATAGTTTTTATGACAATTATGGAAAATACGTATATCACCTTCCAATGACAGGATAAAATATAAGCCAAATTAGCAAAGTGATTGTTTATTTGCATGTACCTTCTCAAGAATTCAAATCTATTTTTTAGCTCAAATTTAGTTTTGTTTTCAGAATTAATTTTGTCCTCAGTGTTTTTATAAAGCAGTCTCATGACAAAGGATTATCTTCAGAAATCTAGTCTTAAACTGTCTTTTTATACCAGAATCTCTTTTTAAATTCACAAATATATATCATAAAGGAATTGGTCAGTTAGCACCTTTGATCTCTTGAGATTTGTACTTTAATTTTATCCCAAGGTTTATTTTTCATTTGCATGGGATACATCTGTAGTGAAAATGTTTGGAAATAAATAGTCCTTACTTGTGTGTATTTGTTTAAATGTCCATAGACATACCAAAAAATGTAATTTAATATAATTTTCAAAATTATGTTTATTTTTATATTATTTATTTAAATTATCAAACATTATATTTATAAATTTGTTTTGATTATATATATTTTTGATTTTCTGTTATTAAATTATTGTGTATTATAAAATATATTATATTTTATCTTATTTATATTATATAAATATATATATAAGGCCTTTTCTAAAATATTATGAAATATATATGAGACACATGATAGAAAATATCAGATAACTACTGCCCCTGTCTAAACTTCCCAGGTAACTCTCCCAGCAAAGAGGAGTCTTCCTATTTACTGATTTAACATTGAAATCATTTTACCACTTATGTTAATAAATCATGTATGTCTTTTTTAATGCAGCCATTCAGTGATTTTTAATTGACTTGCTCCATGGTATGTACACAAAATAATTGGCTGAGAATAAGTTTGCCACCTAGAAAAATAAACACAGAATCTTAAGTAAAATTAAAGTTTGTGCTCTGAGTTTGATGCTCAGCAGAAAGGTCAGTACTTTGAAAAAATTAAACTGTATTATTATTGTTTCTTTATTTTCTAAGCAGCTTGGTAGGACACACTCTATAAAGATTCTAGGTTAGTAAATCTGTGACTGACCCACAAAAGTGAACTTTTTAAAGTGTCTCAGGTCTACGGACTCTTTGCAAATATTAGCTTAGAAGGATTGCACAGATTTGTCTAATTGTTATTTTTCAATTGGTATCATTATATTTTATTATTTTACTTACCTTTAGAAGGAATTTAGTATTACAATGATGAAACATGACAGATTTTTCATTGGGGAAGAAAAAAACACACCTCTAATTCTACTTGTCACACTAGAGATTTAAAAAGAGAAATAAAATCCATATCAGTTAAAGGCAGTCAGCATATTAAGATATTAGGAAGAAAGAAATGGCACTACATTTCCCCCGCCCCAGGAGCTACCCCATGTCTGAGGTCAGGGGCGGTGGCCAGGAGGAGCTACCCCATGCCCAAGGAGCGGTGGCTGTGAGAGCCCAGGAGGGCCTAAAGGAGCTATTCCACATTCAAGGTCAGGAGGGGCAGTGGTGAGGAGATACCCCTCGTCCAAGGTAAGGAGTAGTGGCTGCACTTTGATGGAGCAGCCGTGAAGAGATACCCCACGTCCAAGGTAAGAGAAACCCAAGTAAGATGGTAGGTGTTGCGAGAGGACATCAGAGGGCAGACACACTGAAACCATAATCACAGAAAACTAGTCAATCTAATCACCCAGACCACAGCCTTGTCTAACTCAATGAAACTAAGCCATACCCATAGGGCCACCCAAGACAGGCAGGTCATGGGGGAGAGGTCTGACAGAATGTGGTCCACTGGAGAAGGGAATGGTAAACCACTTCAGTATTCTTGCCTTGAGAACCCCATGAACAGTATGAAAAGGCAAAATGATAGGACACTGAAAGAGGAACTCCCCAGGTCAGTAGGTGCCCAATATGCTACTGGAGATCAGTGGAGAAATAACTCCAGAAAGAATGAAGGGATGGAGCCAAAGCAAAAACAATACCTAGTTGTGGATGTGACTGGTGATAGAAGCAAGGTCCGATGCTGTAAAGAGTGATATTGCATAGGAACCTGGAATGTCAGGTCCATGAATCAAGGCAAATTGGAAGTGGTCAAACAGGAGATGGCAAGAGTGAGCGTCGACATTCTAGGAATCAGCTAAATGGAGCTAAAATGGACTGGAATGGGTGAATTTAATTCACATGACCATTATATCTACTACTGCAGGCAGGAATCCCTTAGAAGAAATGGAGTAGCCATCATGGTCAACAAAAGAGTCCAAAATGCAGTACTTGGATGCTATCTCAAAAACGACAGAATGATCTCTGTTCATTTCCAAGGCAAACCATTCAATATCACAGTACTCCAAGTCTATGCCCTAACTAGTAACACTAAAGAAGCTGAAGTTGAACGGTTCTATGAAGACCTACAAGACCTTTTAGAACTAACACCCAAAAAACAGAGTTACAGGTACAGAAAACAAACTTATGGTTACTGGGGGAGTAGGGGGAGGTTGGGATTGACATACATATCCTACTACAAAAAATATATAATTAATAAGCACAGGAACTCTACTCAATACTCCATAATGGCCTATATAGGGAAATAATGTTTAAAAAGTGTGTATATATGTATAATAGATTCATTTTGCTATATAGCTGAAACTAACAGAACATTGTAAATCAACTATACTGCAATAAATATTTTTTAAAAAAGAAATTTACTTTCTTACTATTCTGGGGTTTAGATGTCTGAAATCAATGTAACAGCAGGGTTGATTTTTTTTTTTTCCCCCGATGCCTCTCTTCATTTGTAGATGACACCCTTTACTCTCTGTCTTCAAGCTATCTTTTTTCTCTGAATTTCAGTGCCCCAATATCAATAACCTCAGATATGCAGCTGACACCACCCTTATGGCAGAAAGTAAAGAGGAACTAAAAAGCCTCTTGATGAAGGTGAAAGAGGAGAATGAAAAAGTTAGCTTAAAGCTCAACATTCAGAAAATGAAGACCATGACATCTGGTCCCATCATTTCATGGGAAATAGATGGGGAAACAGTGGAAACAGTGTCAGACTTTATTTTGGGGGGCTCCAAAATCACTGCAGATGGTGACTGCAGCCATGAAATTAAAAGATGCTTACCCCTTGGAAGAAAAGTTATGACCAACCTAGAGAGCATATTGAAAAGCAGAGACATTACTTTGCCAACAAAGATCTGTCTATTCAAGGCTATGGTTTTTCCAGTGGTCATGTATGGATGTGAGAGTTGGACTGTGAAGAAAGCTGAGCACCGAAGAATTGATGCTTTTGAACTGTGGTGTTGGAGAAGACTCTTGAGAGTCCCTTGGACTGCACGGAGATCCAACCAGTCCATTCTAAAGGAGATCAGCCCTGGGATTTCTTTGGACGGAATGATGCTAAAGCTGAAGCTCCAGTACTTTGGCCACCTCACGCGAAGAGTTGACTCTTTGGAAAAGACTCTGATGCTGGGAGGGATTGGGGGCAGGAGGAGAAGGGGATGACAGAGGATGGGATGGCTGGATGGCATCACTGACTCGATGGACGTGAGTCTCAGTGAATTCCGGGAGTTGGTGATTTACAGGGAGCCCTGGCATGCTGCGATTCATGGGGTCGCAAAGAGTCGGGCATGACTGAGCGACTGAACTGAACTGAGTAAGGGATGCGTAGGTCAAGCATGAGACATTTTAGAGGGAAAACTAGTCTGTTTGATACTCTATTGTAAATACATGACATAATGCATAATGCATAAGACAGAATGGAGGTTAAAATTCTCATTATCATCCAAACGGATGAAGGAAAAAAATGACAAATTTCAACATGATTTAATGATAAAAGCTCTCAACAAAATAGGAATCTAAGAACTTACTTTAATATAGTAAAAGGCCTTATAATAAAACCCCACTGTAGCTTCCTACTCAGTGGGGAAAATCTGAAAGCTTTTCTTCAAGAACAGGAATAAGGCAAAGATACTCATATTCACCACTTTCAATCCATATAACACTAGAAGTTCAAGTCAGAGTAATTAGGAAATGAAAAGAAACAATGAGCTTCCAATTCACAAAAGAAGTAATATTATTTCTGCAGAATACATCATCTTGTATGTAGAAAACCAAGATGACTCCACTAGAAACAACCACTGGAACTAGTAAATGAATATAGTAACTTTGCAGATTATAAAATTAACAGAAAATTAAGTTGTTTTAATATGCACTAAAAACAGATTTTCAGAAAATTAAATTAAGAAAACAATCCCATTGCAATAGCATAAAAATACCACTTAAAAATAAACCTATCAAATGAAGTAAAGATTACTCATCTGAAAACAACACACTATTGATGACAAAATTTAAAGAAGACAAAATAAATGAAAAGATATCCAGAGCTCCTAGGACTGAAGAGTTAATATTTCTAAAGCTCATGTACTATCCAAAATGATCTACAGGGTTAATGCAATTCCTATCAAAATTCTGAAGGATTTTTAAAGAAATAGCAATCCTAAAATTCATATGAAACCACAAATGTCCCCAACTTGTCAAAGCAGTATTGAGAAATGAAAATAAAAATAGAGGTACCAGTATATTCTTGATTTCAAAATATACTGCAATTCAAACAGTTATATCCCACAAGTTGGACAACCTAGATTAAACATACACATTTTTATAAACAGAAGCTGCTGATAACTTACAGTGAATGATGTTGGATTTGTGATCTTTGAAGAAGACTTAGCCTCAGGATCAGGGACCAGGCTTGGTCACTTAGAGGTTTGTGTCACAAAAGTTTTATTACATTGCAAAAGGACAAAGAAAGCTCCCGACACAGACATCAGAATGGGTACAGAGACTATCCCATTCACTAGTCTTATCAAGGCCTTATATATTTTTACCAAGCTCACTCCCACCACATACATCTTAATGTAGCAAGATTAGTCAGAAGGTTCTTGTTAAAAAGGAGAAACATGTCCTTGAGCAAGATACACTGTTGCTGTATAATCATTAGTACAGGGCTTAAGGGAAAACATACCCTTGAGCAAGATGAGCTGTTTTGTATGTGTATGTGTGTGTGTGTGTGTGTGTGTGTGTAATCATTAGCTCTGGGCTCACAGAAAAAAGAAAAAAAATGCCTTACGTGACTAAGACAAAGGAATGTAGATAAAAAGTTTGTTCTTTTCTTCTTCTTGAGGGCCCCAGACTCCTTATCAACATACATAAGAATTAACTCTCTCACTACTGACACTGAATCAGGAAGAAACAATCTGAACAGACTTATCATTAGTAATAAAGTTAAATATGTAATAAAGAATGAAGTTAAATGTGTAATAAATATTCTTTCAACAAATTCAAGTCCATATCAAAAGCTCACAGAGGAATTGTCAATATAGTCAATAGTAGTATAATATCTTTGTATTGTGATAGATGGTAACTAGACTTACCATGGTGATTATTTTGAAATATACAGAAATATCAAATCCCTTTGTTGTATATTAAGAACTAACATAGTGTTGTATGTCAAATGTAAACAAATGAAAACTGCCAAGAATAAGATCAGATCAGTGGTTACAAATACAAACACAAAAATAGGAGAAAAAGGTCAGATTTGTGGTTATCTGGGATGGAGAGATTAGGTGAAGATAGCCAAAAGTTATAAATTCCAGTTATAAGACAAGTATACATACAAATATGTATGTAACATACAACATAATAAATATAATTATCACTATTGCACATTATACATGAAAGTTGTCAGAATAAATTCTAAAGAAAGAAGAAAAATCAAAAGAAAGATATATATATATTTAAAATTTCTTTAATTTTGCATCTATATAATGGATATTCACTAAACCTATGCAGCAACTATGTTGTGATGTATGTAAGTCAAATCATTAGGCTGTGTATCTTATATGGTAATGTAAGTCAACTATATTTCAATAAAACTAAGAAAAAAATTGCCCTTTGACCTGCAACCATGTTGAATTGCACGGGAGTCTGATACAGCAAAGAGGAGAATGGGAATTTTTGGAAGGACTATCATATACAAAATGTCTGTAAATGGAAACTGGGAGCTTGAAGCCAGTGAAAGGCTTTCACTGAAGCCAGCCAAGGCTTTCATTGGCTGAGTTAAAACAATCCCTCATTGGCTGAGTTGTTGCTAGGCAAGAAGAAAACCTTACTTCCTCCTGCTGGCCACAGTGAAGTAGTGTCACTTCCTGCTATAGATGCAGTGCACTTCTTTCCTGTTGGGTTCTGTATTGACGTGCAGTGGTACATGAGAGAGGTTTTTTTTTTTTTTTTTTGGTCCTCCAAACTCCATTTTAATGAGGTTTCTCTTTAATTTTCACAGAGGAATGGATAAACAGGACACAGAGGGTTTTTATGGCAGTGAAATTGTGTGTATGATACCATGATGGCATATAAAGGTCATTGTAGTATAGTATAGTGTTATTCACTCAGTCTTTCTGACTCTTTGTGATCCCATGGACTGTAGCCCATCAGGCTCCTCTGTCCATGGAATTATAAGACAAGAATACTGAAATGGGTTGCCATGTTCTTCTCCAGGAGATCCTTTAGGTAAAAATCCATAGAATGCACTATGCTAAGAGTGACTCTAATGTTGACTATATACTTCGGGTGATAATGATATTTCAGTAACAAATCAGGTCCCTTGAGTGTAACAAATATAACACCATAGTTCAGGATGATATGCATTGGAGAAGGAAATGGCAACCCTGGAGAATCCCAGGGACAGGGGAGCCTGGTGGTCTGCCGTCTATAGGGTCGCACAGTTGGACACGACTGAAGTGACTTAGCAGCAGTTCAGGATGATAAGAGGGAGGGCTTGGGTGTTTGTGAGGGTTGAGAGCACAGATTGTTTATGCAAGCTCTATTTTCCACTCAAATTTGCTGTGAATCTAAAAATGATCTACAAGGATAAAGTCTACTAAAAACATGATGTTTACATCAGGAATTGAAAAACATGTTAGATGAATTTCTCCATGATTTTTGTGGTTAGATAGTTCATTTCTACTTATTGCTGAATAATATTCCATTGCATTGGTGCTTCACAGTTTGTTTATCAAATCATCTATTGAAGGACATGAAGTGTACTTTTTGCATGCACCTAAGTTTTCAACTAATTTGTGGGACACCTAGAAACAGATTTCTGGATCATATGGCAATTTTATGTTTAGCTTTGTAAGAAACTGCCAAACTATTTTCAAAGGCAACGTGCCATATTGTATACCTTACCGAATATTGTGATTTAAAATATTACTTATAAGTAATTTCAAATCTAATTGCACAGAATTGTCTACTGAATATTTTTTTCATCTAACCTAAGACTACAAGGATTTCAACCTGTGCTCATTGTCTTACTGTTAATTCTAATGTCATTCATTGGTCATTAATTTCCACTACTCCCTGGTTTTAAACCTAGGCTTGTGCAAGAAAAAGCTATGCACAGAAAACAAACCAGGAGGTGAATGAGTCATTAGTACAGTTCCCAGGATTGATCTTCTCAAATGTAAAACCTGAAAAGTGCTTGACCTCTGTGAGCTTCAGTTTTCCCTCCTATGAAATATAACTGTGAGTTCCTATTTCATGGAGCAATTATGTAAATTAAAAGGTATGCTTATTAAAGTGACAAACATACAGCCTATTGTATAAAAATTATTCAATTAATATATGGTAAGTAAGCTAAATTATTTCAATAAAATATGTTATGGAGTAAGTGTATATTTACTAATGTAAGTTAGAAAAACAATTGGATATAAATTTGAAAATAGTATGAGATATTAATTCAGTTTACAGAAAAGTTAGGTATCTATGTTAATCTGTGGATCAATTGCTACTAGTACTATAATTCCATGGTTGGTGATATGTGTTGTCCACAGCATGGAAACTGGTTCTAGGCACCACACTACATTTTCTGGATTGCATTTGCAAATAAATTACAAAACCTATAAAAGTTTGTTGCCTAAGGCAGAGAGGGACACCTTAGGGCACTGGATGGGACTGACCTACTTCCTCTTTTAACAATGACTTTTTTTTTTTTTCTAATCTCCAACATTTTCCACCATCCACTTGCATATTTTCCTCTATTTTTGGTCAACAAGTTACTAAAAACTCCAAGACCTTGTGTCTATCTGGTTACTGAGTACAAAGAACATTCAGTTGCTATCCATATAGATTGAATAGACAAATAAAAAGTTGAGTTGATTATATCTGGATAATTCCATCTAGCAAAGGAAAGATAACTTTAGGGACTAATTATCTTTAGGTTGCCAATGTCTTACATTATCATGACTTAAAATATTCCCTCTGGCATGCAAAGAGGAAGATTTTTTTGTTTCAATATTCTGTGAGAGGACCTCTGTCAAAAATGGATGGGTGGGAAAAAAAAATGGATGGGTGTACTTGACACGAGTTCAGAGAGTCTTCTAACAAGTAAGTGACATATAATTTCAATATTTGTATTCAGAGAGGCATTGTTTCAAAATAAGCCAATATCACTTTTTAATATATCTCCAATATGTAAGCTAAAAAATGATACTGATTAACCTATTTTCAGGGCAGGAATAGAGATATAGACTTGTGGGCACACCAGGGCACAGAAAAGGTAGGATGGATTGAGAGAGTAGCACTGAAATATATACATTATTATATGTATATATACTGCCCACTGATCCCTGAAGAAGTTTTCTCTCTGCCTAGTAAGATTCTAAAGGAGGAATAAATAAATGTTTATTTCATGATACAGAGGACAATCAGATAAGGGAAGCATAAATAATTGGTATTGAGTGTTATGATGATATTGTGATTCTCAGGTCAGGCTGTTTTCTAGGGCATCACTGGACCAGATGAACAGGGACTTTAAACAATTTTTATTTGGGCCTTTGTGGGGGAGGGGGGTAATAAATAACATTGGGACAACCTGTTAACTGGAACCAAATGTCCACTAATTGAAGATGCACTGATGCTGCTTTGTCTTCCAACTATTATAACTCATGTTTGTGTCATATTCTTTTGTGAATATGAGACAAGGTGTTAACCTCTCTCTCTGGAAAAAAGAAATTTGGGCCTGTGATCATGTACATACCGCAAATAAAAGTGTCTATCGATATCAGAAAGATATGAGTAATGTACAGCCTCTAGTAGCATGCTCCAAGGCCAATAATCCATGTAAATAAAGGCTGAATGCTTTAGATGACCATTTTATTGTTATCAGTGTCCCAGTGTCTTACATGCTAAAGTAATACATCACAAAATACATCCTCTACTAAGAGATTTATAACTGATTCATAGTTATTTAAACCTGATCTTGGGGATATTGCTGCTTTGATTGTTGTTGCCAGAAGGCCCTGTAAATTTAATATAAGACTCTATAAATTTGTTGTAGTACACTTTGTAATCAGAATAGTACTAGAGCAATGACAAAAAGATGATTATATTTTAAGGAGTAGTGTGGAAATTTTGATTAAAAGGCACTTAACTAAGATCCTACATTGTACAATGTTTTGAATTGTTACTTCAGAGAGTGTATCCTGAAAACACATAGTTTGCAAGATTTTTTTTTTTTTGCAAAATGGAAAATAAAATAAACACATCCATTATTGTATTATAAACAATGTTATGTTCTAAAATCATGTTACAAAAATCCTGTAATCAGAAATCCACTTGTGTTTTTTGGACACTTCAGTCCTAAAGTTCACAGAAGACTGCAAGGTGAATTTATGACCAACATAGACAGTATATTAAGTATGTATGAAAAGCAGAGGCGTTACTTTGTCAACAAAGGTCCATTTAGTCAAAGCTATAGCTTTTCCAGTAGTCATGTATGGATGTGAGAATTGGACTACAAAGAAAGTTGAGCACTGAAGAACTGATGCTTTTGAAATGTGGTGTTGGAGAAGACTCTTGAGAGTCCCTTGGTGAGCAAGGAGATCTAACCAGTCCATCCTAAAGGAAATCAGTCCTGAATATTCATTGGAAGGACTGACGCTTTAGCTGAAACTCCAATGCATTGGCCACCTGATGCAAAGAACTGACTCATTTGAAAAGACCTTGATGTTAGGCAAGATTGAAGGTAGGAAGAGAAGGGTACAACAGAGGATGAGATGGTTGGATGGCATCACTGACTCAGTGGACATGAGTTTGAGTAAACTCAGGGATTTAGTGATGGACAGGGATGCCTAGCGTGCTGCAGTCCATGGGGTCACAAAGAATCAGATACGACTGAGCAACTGAACTGAACTCAACTCAACTCAACACCTATTTATTGTGAATACTTGGTTTTGACATTACTTCCATTATGGAGATCCCTTTATTTCATTTACTACTCTCTAAGAATTTGGAAAACTCACCAGTGGCCACAGGACTGGAAAAGGTCAGTTTTCATTCCAATCCCAAAGAAAGGCAATGCTAAAGAATGTTCAAACTACCACACAATTGCACTCATCTCACACCCTAGTAAAGTAATGCTCAAAATTCTCCAATGCAGGCTTCAGCAATACATGAACTGTGAACCTCCAGATGTTCAACCTGGCTTTAGAAAAGGCAGAGGAACCAGAGATCAAATTGCCAACATCCGCTGGATCATGAAAAAAGCAAGAGAGTTCCAGAAAAACATCTATTTCTGCTTTATTGACTATGCCAAAGTCTTTGACTGAGTGGATCACAATAAACTGTGGAAAATTCTGAAAGAGATGAGCATGCCAGACCACCTGACCTGCCTCTTGATAAACCTGTATGCAGGTCAGGAAGCAACAGTTAGAACTGGACATGGAACAACAGACTGGTTTCAAATAGGAAAAGGAGTATGTCAAGGCTGTTTATTGTCACCCTGCTTATTTTACTTATATGCAGAGTACATCATGAGAAATGCTGCGATGGAAGAAGCACAAGCTGGAATCAAGATTGCCGGGAGAAATATCAATAACCTCAGACAGGCAGATGACAACACCCTTATGGCAGAAAGTGAAGAGGAACTCAAAAGCCTCTTGATGAAAGTGAAAGTGGAGAGTGAAAAAGTTGGCTTAAAACTCAACATTCAGAAAACGAAGATCATGGCATCTTGTCCCACTTCATGGGAAATAGATGGGGAAACAGTGGAAACAGTGTCAGACTTTATTTTGGGGGGCTCCAAAATCACTGCAGATGGTGATTGCAGCCATGAAATTAAAAAACGCTTACTTCTTGGAAGGAAAGTTATGACCAACCTAGATAGTATATTGAAAAGCAGCAGAGATATTACTTTGCCAACAAAGGTCCTTCTAGTCAAGGCTATGGTTTTTCCAGTGGTCATGTGTGGATGTGAAAGTTGGACTGTGAAAAAGGCTGAGCGCTGAAGAATTGATGCTTTTGAACTGTGGTATTGGAGAAGACTCTTGAGAGTGCCTTAGACTCCAACCAGTCCATCCTAAAGGACACCAGTCCTGGGTGTTCACTGGATGGACTGATGCTGAGGCTGAAACTCCAATACTTTGGCCATCTCATGTGAAGAGCTGACTCATTGGAAAAGACCCTGTTGCTGGGCAGGATTGGGGGCAGGAGGAGAAGGGGATGACAGAGGATGAGATGGCTGTATGGCATCACCAACTCAATGGACGTGAGTTTGAGTGAACTCCGGGAGTTGGTGATTTACAGGGAGGCCTGGCCTGCTGCAATTCAAGGCGTCACAAAGAGTTGGACACGACTGAGCGACTGAACTGAAAGAAGTTTTTACATCTTTTTTTTTTTTTTAATTAAACACAGTTAATACAGTGTTTCTTTAAGCATAGTTAATGTACAATATTTTAAGTTCAGCCCAATTCAGTCACTCAGTCATGTCTGACTCTTTGTGACCCCATGAACCGCAGCACGCCAGGCCTCCCTGTCATCACCAACTTCCGGATTCCAACCAAACCCATGTCCACTGAGTCGGTGATGTCATCCAACCATCTCATCCTCTGCTGTCCCCTTCTCCTCCCGCCTTCAATCTTTCCAAGCATCAGAGTCTTTTCCAATAAGTCAGCTCTTTGCATCATGTGGCCACAGTATTGGAGTTTCAGTTCCAACATCAGTCCTTCCAATGAATATTCAGGCCTGATCTCCTTTAAGATGGACTGGTTGGATCTCCTTGCAGTCCAAGGGACTCTCAAGAGTCTTCTCCAACACCACAGTTCAAAAGCATCAATTCTTTGGCGCTCAGCTTTCTTTATATTCCAACTCTCACATCCATTACAGACACATAACATACTGATTCATGGGGTTAAAGATTATGCTCCTTATAGTTATCATAAAATATTGACTATATCCCCTATGTAGTAAAATGCATTTCTGTAGCTTATTTATCTTATACATATAGTTGGTATCTCAATCCTCTACTGTTTTCTTGCCCCTAACTCCTTCTCTCCCCTGTTGCTAACCAGTAGTTTGTTCTTTATATTTGTGAGTACATTTCTTATTTGTTGTATTCATTATTAGCTTGCTTTGTTGTTTAGATTCCATATATAAGTGATATCACATAGCATTTGTCTTTCTCTGTATGACTTATTTCACTTAGCATAGTATCTTTCAGTACCATTCATTCATTGCTGTAAATGGCAAAATTTATTCTTTTTTATGACTGTAGTACCTTGATAGGGAATATCTGGATTCCGTATCATAGAACTTATGTTTTCAACCACCATAGTGTTTCCCTGGATAGTAGTTACCAACAACAACAAAAATATAAGGGCTAGAAAATTTTGTTTCCTAATGCAGGGGTGGGTAATTAGGGCACTGATGGGAGCATAGTAGTTTCTTCGTGGCCCACTTTCTCTCCTACCAGTAACATAGTTTCTTCTTCGTGTTCTCCACTACTCTTTTTCCTCTTCTTCTCTGATATCTTTTTTTTTAATATATACCTAAGAAAATATAATAACTACAAATCCTTGTTTGATCTGGTTCCTGAGTACAAGGTGGATTAACTTGCTGTTCTTAACAGGCTAATTGGATAAACCAAACATTGAGGTTATTACATCTGGGATGAATTTGATTGAAAAGAAACTTTAGGGAATAAACTCTCTATGGTGCTAAAAACTTACATCATCATCAAGTTTGAAAATATTCCCCCTGGAATGCAGAGAGGAACTATTGTTGTTGTTGTTGTTGTTGTTATTGTGTTTGTGTGTGTGTTTCAGTATTTTTTAAGAAAATTGGTAACAGAAAAGGACAGGCAGATAATACTAATTCAGAGCCTCTTCTAATAGTTAAGTGATAAATTATCTTTATATTTGTTTTCTTCCTTCATTTTGGCTATGTAAAATTAGAGCATATTTGTCTACCTACTCTACATGATAGATGGATGATCCTTATACGTTAATAATGCTAATGTGACTTTGTAAACAACATAATGTGAAAACAATGAGGTAAATGTTACCTTTTATGGAGTTATAGGAAATGATCAAGTTAAAAGCTCTTACTGAGCATCTACGGTGTACAAAACTTTGTATTGGAACTGTGGAGAATGACATTCAAAGAACATGTCCTGGAAAATAATAGGAAAATAAGTTTGAAAACATACAAACCCAAAACTATAATACTCAAAGGAGTAACCAATGTCAAGGAATATTGACATAAAATAGACTTTTACATCACCTTGTTTCCAATGGTTAGCATATTTCCAAGTGTTAAATATGTATGGTACATCACTCTTTAAAATCAGCGAAGGAAAGGAGGAGCTTATTGTAATGATTAATATATCAAGACTCAATTTACTTATAGTTTAAGATTATGCGAGTCAAAAGATATTTTTTAAACTTGAAAACCCAAGTTGAATAACTTTATTAGATCTATTCTGAAGAGGGTTTCCCCCCCTCCCCCAGGAATAAGGAATATTTCATCTCTGTTGAAGAGAACAAAGTTCACCACAAGAGAGAAAAATATATTGAAAGGAAATCTTGTCCCTAGCTAGTCTGTCATAATCTGCACTTTGGCTGTTCACAACTTTCAAGACGTGCATTGAAGGTTGGATGGATTGAGGAGAGGCACAATGGAATAAGTAAGTCTTCCAGATTATATTTAAATGCATTACATTTAATTTTATATTTATACTTGCATATAGTGCCACTTGCCAGCATCATCTTCATAAGAAAGAACTAAAGAAAAAAGGTGTTCTTGGAAATGACACCATGTAACATTTCTTTTAAAATGTGAAAACAGAAATCTTCATCCAAAGAAGGGACATTTTAAGTTGAATAATTATTTGCCAGGACAGAAACAAACTGAATGAAGAAGTCAGTTGTTATTTATTATGACTCTTTTGGAAAATTACATCACCCTCCTTCTTCTGCTTTCCTGCTCTTCCAGCAATGTGAGATTTTCAGGTACCTGAGAATACAATTTCTACTGGGAATATAACCATGATCAGGTCCTAGACCAACTGCCAGGTGACATCCTCCAATAAAAGAAAACCACCTCAGGTTTAACAAGCTTAGGTAAAAGCTTGAATTTTTAAAACATAAGCTATTAATTAATAAATTCTCTTTTATTTAGAAATTTAACTTCAGGAAGTAATTTTGAAATGTAACTTCAGGAAATATGAGTGCTTAAAATGTACTTTTCCCAGGCTGGAGAATGAAAAAAGAGTAATGGGCATTTTTAAAATATTATCAAATAGCAGAGATCATTCACTCTGTTCATCATATACATCAAGGACTAAATATAAATGTGTTTGGAGGTTGCAACAGATTATTTAAAATAATATGTCTTTTCTCTTTTCAAACGAGGGTATCTAGAAGACAGTTTGTGCTACTTTTAAAATAAATATGTATAATAAATGGAAAAAGTATAAGTGTATGTGTGAACAAGATATTCTTTAAGGTGCTAATTTTATGTCATTAACCACCAAGGGCAGTCAAAAATACCGTAAATAATGAGTGATGCACAATACTTGGGATTCTGAATATATTGAATATGGCCAAAAAATGACAAAGGGAATAACAAAATGGAGCCATATATTACATATACTATATTCATAAAATTAATCATAATCATATCAGATCTAACAATGGATTGCATTTAAAGAGTTTTATTGGAAAGTTTAACATTCACAAGCTTATATGAGACTCATAATGACCATTTAGTCGGTGATGCCATCCAGCCATCTCATCCTCTGTCATCCCCTTCTCCTCCTGCCCCCAATCCCTCCCAGCATCAGGGTCTTTTCCAATGAATCAACTCTTCGCATGAGGTGGCCAAAGTATTGGAGTTTCAGCCTCAGCATCAGTCCTTCCAAAGAACACCAAGGACTGATCTCCTTTAGGATGGACTGGACTCACAAGAGTCTTCTCCAGCACCACAGTTCAAGAGCATCAATTCTTCAGTGCTCAGCCTTCTTCACAGTCTAACTCTCACATCCATACATGACTACTGGAAAAACCATGGCCTTGACTAGAAGGACCTTTGTTGGCAAAGTAATATCTCTGCTTTTTAATATGCTATCTAGTTTGATCATAACTTTCCTTCCAAGGAGTAAGGTTCTTTTAATTTCATGGTTGCAATCACCATCTGCAGTGATTTTGGAGCCCCCAAAAATAAAGTCTGACACTGTTTCCACTGTTTCCCCATCTATTTCCCATGAAGTGATGGGACCAGATGCCATGGTCTTAGTTTTCTGAATATTGAGCTTTAAGCCAACTTTTTCACTCTCCTTCCTCTTTCACTTTCATCAAGAGGCTTTTTAGTTCCTCTTCACTTTCTTCCATAAGGGTGGTGTCATCTGCATAGCTGAGGTGATTGATATTTCTTCCGGCAATCTTGATGCCAGCTTGTGCTTCTTCCAGCCCAGCACTTCTCATTATGTACTCTGCATATAAGTAAAATAAGCCGGGTGACAATATACAGCCTTGGCGTACTCCTTTTCCCATTTGGAACCAGTCTGTTGTTCCATGTCCAGTTCTAACTTTTGCTTCCTGACCTGCATATAGGTTTCTCAAGAGTCAAGTCAGGTGGTCTGGTATTCCTGTAGTGTGGATATAATCCTATCATACAGAAGTAGTATTCATTTCCTTCAGGAAAGTAAGCACTGTAAATACAAGCAGTGATTAGTGTTCAGTCACTTTTATGTAGAGGATGGAACAGCACCCATATACCGGAATGTAAGTTTCATTGCCTTAGGTGCTTTGCACTGCTGTGTCTCTGTGTCTCTTGACTGACTTATATCACAGTGGTTTTAATCTGATGTTTTCCATGCCCTTTTATATTTTGACTTATGGTCTTTTTTGCACTTAAGTACTTATATTCAAGTCTGGCAGGTTTTCCCTCTTTCAAATTGTTCTGTGTATTAGACATTTTGGTCACATCTATCTTATTTTAGACCTTCAACTGGGTTGTTCTTCCTGACTCAGCAGAAAGTAACAGATTCAAATAATATAGAATCATAATATTGTGATGGATAGTGTATAATCTAGACAATCTCTCTTCAATTTATCGGTGTTATACTTTAAACTCATACCATGTGTTTACATTGATCTTTATAACAATGACAGAATATGGAGACAAAATTCCACTTCTGAAGTATTTATTAGAACATAGGAAGGCCTTGGCTATTGGATTTATATTTTATAATGATATACTTTTGGTAAAATACATGTTCCTAATTCATTTCCTTCTGAATTTGGCAGTGGTGTAATTTTCCCCATGAATTATATACATTTTAATATTTTGTTCTGTATTGACATCTTGTAACTGTAAAATTGATGACCCAAATTAAGAGTGATATATTTACACATTTTAGAAGGAGAGAGATAAGCAGCTGATGTAAGTGAACATTAACACATCAGTAGATTAAACAAATAATGAAATAACTTGGAGGATTTTATGCTTTAAAATAGCAGAATGTGCATTATGGACATGAATTATGAATTCCAGTTCAGCAAATCACACCACTTAACATTTACCCAAAGGACTTGAAAGCTTACATCCACATAAAAATATTCACTGGTATTTATAGCAGTTTTAGTCTTGATTGTTAAAGCTTAGAAGCAATCAAGATGTCCATCAGTGGGTGAATAGATAAACTGGTCAGTTAAGTTCAGTTCAGTTGCTAAGTCTTATCTGACTCTGTGATCCCAAGGACTGCTGCATGCCAGGCCTCCCTGTCCAGCACTAATTACCAGAGAATACTCAAACTCATGTCCATTGAGTTGGTGATGCCATCCAACCATCTCATCCTCTGGCATCCCCTTCTCCTCCTGCCTTCAGTCTTTCACAGCATCAGGGTCTTTTCAAATGAGTCAGTTCTTCACATCAGGTGGGCAAAGTATTGGAGTTTCAGCATGAACATCAGACCTTCCAATGAATATTTAAGGCTGATCTCCTTTAAGATGGACTGGTTGGATGTCCTTGCAGTCCAAGGGACTATCAAGAGTCTTCTCCAGCATCACATTTCAAAAGCATCAATTTTTTGGCATTCAGCTTTCTTTATAGTCCAACTCTCACATCCATACATGACTACTGGAAAAACCATACCTTTGATTAGATGGACCTTTGTTGGCAAAGTAATGTCTCTGCTTTTTAATATGCTGTCTAGGTTGGTCATAGCTTTTCTTCCAAGGAGTAAGTGTCTCTTAATTTCATGGCTGCAGTCACCATCTGCAGTGATTTTGGAGCCCCCCTCCCCCCCCCAAAAAAGTCTTCCACTATTTCGACTGTTTCTCCGTCTATTTGCCATGAAGTGATGGGACCAGATGCCATGATCTTGGTTTTCTGAATGTTGAGCTTTAACCCAACTTTTTCACTCTCCTCTTTCACTTTCATCAAGAGGCTCTAGTTCTTCTTCACTTTCTGCCATAAGGGTGGTGTCATCTGCATATCTGAGTTTATTGATATATCTCCCAGCAATCTTGATTCCAGCTTGTGCCTCATCCAGCCCAGCGTTTCTCATGGTGTACTCTGCATATACATTAAATAAGCAAGATGACATTATACAGACCTGACGTACTCCTTTTCCTATTAGGAATCAGTCTATTATTGCATGTCCAATTTTAACTGTTGCTTCCTGACCTTCATACAGATTTCTCAGGAGGCAGGTCAGGTGGTCTGGTATTCCCATTTTTTGAAGAATTTTCCACAGTTTACTGTGACCCACAGTCTAAGGTTTTTGCATAGTCAATAAAGCAGAAGTAGATGTTTTTCTGGAACTCTCTTGCTTTTTGCATGATTCAGCAGATGTTGGCAATTTGATCTCTGGGTTCCTCTGCCTAATCTAAAACCAGCTTTAACATCTAGAAGTTCAAGGTTCCAGTACTGCTTAAGCCTGGCTTGGAGAATTTTGAGCATTACTTTACTAGCGTGTGAGATGAGTGCAATTGTGCAGTAGTTTGAGCATTCTTTGGCACTGCCTTTCTTTGGGATTGGAATGAAAACTGACCTTTTCCAGTCCTGTGGCCATTGTTGACTTTTCCAAATTTGTTGGCATATTGAGTACAGCACTTTCACAGCATCATCTTTCATGATTTGAAATAGCTCTATTGGAATTCCGTCCCCTCCACTAGCTTTGTTCATGGTGATGCTTCCTTAGGCCCATTTGACATCATATTTCAGGATGCCTGGCTCTAGGTGAGTGTGAGTGATCACACCATCGTGATTATCTGGGTCTTGAAGATCTTTTTTGTACAGTTCTTCTGTGTACTCTTGCCACCTCTTCTTAATATCTTCTGCTTCTGTTAGGTCCATAACTTTTCTGTCTTGAATTGAGTCCATCTTTGCCTGAAATGTTCCCTTGGTATCTCTAATTTTTTTTCAAGACATCTCTTGTCTTTCCCATTCTATTGTTTTCCTGTATTTCTTTGCATTGATCACTGAGGAAGGCTTTTTTTATCGCTCCTTGCTGTTCTTTGGAACTCTGCATTCAAATGGGGCATATCTTTCCCTTTCTCCTTTGTCTTTCACTTCTCTTCTTTTCACAGCTATTTGTAAGGCCTCCTCAGACAGCCATTTTGCTTTTCTGCACTTCTTTTTCTTGGGGATGGTCCTGATCCCTGTTTCCTGTACAATGTCAGGAACCTCCATCCATAGTTCATCAAGCACTCTGTCTATCAGATCTGGTCCTTAAATGTACTTCTCACTTCTACTGTATAATTGTTAGGGATTTTATTTAAGTCATAGCTGAATGGTCTAGTGGTTTCCCCTATTTTATTCAATTTAAGTCTGAATTTGGCAATAAGGAGTTCATAGTCTGAGCCACATTTAGCTCCTGGTCTTTTTTTTTTTTTTTTTTCTGACTGTATAGAGCTTCTCCATCTTCGGCTGCAAAGAATATAATCAATCTGATTTCAGTGTTGGCCATCTGTTAATTTCCATGTGTAGAGTCTTCTCTTGTGTTGTTGGAAGAGGGTGTTTTGTATGACCAGTGTGTTCTCTTTGCAAAACTTTGTTAGCCTTTGACCTTCTTCATTAGGTACTCCAAGGCCAAATTTGTCTGTTACTCCAGGTGTTTCTTGACTTCCTACTTTTGCATTCCAGTCCCCTATAATGAAAAGGACATTTTTGGGGGGTGTTAGTTCTAGAAGGTCGTGTAGGTCTTCATAGAACCATTCAGCTTCAGCTTCTTCAGTGTTACTGATTGGGGCATAAACTTGGATTATCATGATATTGAATGGTTTGTCTTGGGAACTAACAGAGATCGTTCTGTCATTTTTGAGTTTGCATCCAGGTACTGTATTCTGGACTCTTTTGTTGACTATAATTTCTACTCCATTTCTTCTAAGGGGTTCTTGCCCACAGTAGTAGATATAATGGTCATCTGAATTCAAATCAGCCATTCCAGTCCATTTTAGTTTGCTGATTTCTAGAATGTCAATGTTCACTCTTGCCATCTCCTGTTTGACCACTTCCAATTTGCCTTGATTCATGGACCTAACATTCCAGGTTCCTATGCAATATTGCTCTTTACAGCATCAGACCTTGCTTCCATCAGCTGTCACATCCACAAGTGGATGCTGTTTTTGCTTTGGCGCCATCTCTTTAGTCTTTCTGGAGTTATTTCTCCATTGATCTCCTATAGCATATTGGGCACCTACTGACCTGGGAAGTTCACCTTTTAGTGTCCTATCTTTTTGCCTTTTCATACTGTTCATGGGGTTCTCAAAGCAAGAATACTGAAGTAGTTTGCTATTCCCTTCTCTAGTGCACCCCATTTTGTCTCAACTCTCAACCATGACTCATCTGTCTTGGGTGGCCCTACATGGCATGGCTCATAGTTTCATTGAGTTAGACAAGGCTGTGGTCCATGTGATTAGATTGGTTAGTTTTCTGCGACTGTGGTTTTATGTCTGTCTGCTCTCTGATGGAGAATGATAAGAAGCCTATGGAACTTTCCTGGTGGGAGAGACTGACTGAGGGGGAAACTGGGTCTTGTTCTGATTGGTGGAGCCATGCTCAGTAAATCGTTAATCTGGTATATCCAGACAAATGAATATTATTCAGTACTAAAAAGAAATAAGCTGCCAAGGCATAAAATAACAAGAAGAAACCTTACATGCATATTATTAAGTAAAAGAAACCAATGTTAAAAGGTTATGTACTGTACAATGCCCATTATAAGACATTCTGAAGGGAAAAAAAAAAAAAAGACCTCTGGGGACAGTAAAATGTTCAGTGGTTGCCAAAGATTCAAGTGTTTGGAGTGATCAATAGGTGGAGCACAGAGGACATTTAGAACAGTGAAACCATCTGGGTGGTACTATAATGATAGATATTGGAGAAGGAGGTGGCAACCCACTCCAGTGTTCTTGCCTGGAGAGTCCCAGGGACGGGGGAGCCTGGTAGGCTACTGTCTATGGGGTCACACAGAGTCGGACACGACTGAAGTGACTTAGCATAGCATAATGATAGATACATGTCATTGTACATTTGCCAACCCATATGATGTACATCACCAAGCGTGAAGTCTAATGTAAACTCTGGACTTTGGGTGATAATGATGTGTCAACTTAAGTTCATCAACTGAACAAATACATCACTTTTGTGGGAGGTTAGCAATGTGGAGGGGAGGACTTCCCTTATGGTCCAATGGTTAAGCCTCAGCATTCCCAATGCAGGGGCCCTGGGTTCAATCCATAGTCAGGGAATTGGATTACACGTTCTGCAACTAAACAAAGAATTTTCATGCCACAGCTAAAGATCCCACATGCCTCAGATAAGACCCAGTGCAGCTGAATAAATAAGTACATTAAAATAAATATTAAAAACAATGGAACAGGCAATGCATGAGTGGGGCAGGGAAGTACATGGACAATCTCTATATCTTTTCCTCAATTCTGCTACAAACCTAAAGCTACTATAAAAAAAAAAAATCTGTTTAAAAATATGTAAATAGAGAAGATAGAATTTAATGGTAGACAAAAACACCTACTAAACTGAAAAGAATACAGGAAAGAAAGTTATAAAAGGAACAAAGAAAAAGTAAACTGCAATGAGATCGAGTAAAATTCAAAATTTTTAACAATTACATTAAAAGTAAACTGCAGCATTTAAAAGCATTTCACCTTAATCTTCCTATGCAATAGAGCTTGGACCTATACTAGTTGTGAGATGGGGAAAGTTGGCCCCTCAGTTCCATTCAGTCACGTTGTCATATCTGACTCTTTGCAGCCCCATGGACTGCAGTACGGCAGGCTTCCCTGTCCATCACCAACTCCCGGAGCTTGCTCAAACCCATGTCCATCGAGTCAGTGATGCCATCCAACCATCTCATCCTTTGCCATCCCCTTCTCTGCCTGCCTTTAATCTTTCCCACCATCAGGGTCTCTTACAAAGAGTCAGTTCTTCGCATCAGGTGGCCAAAGTATTGGAGCTTCAGTTTCATCATAAGTCCTTCCAATGAATATTCAGGACTGATTTTCTGTAGGACTGACTGGTTTGATCTCCTTGCAGTCCAAGGGATTCTCAAAAGTCTTATCCAACACCACAGTTGAAAAGCATCAATTCTTTGGTGTTCAGTTTTCTTTGTAGTCCAGTTCTCACATCCATACATGACTACTGGAAAAACCATAGCTTTGACTAAACAGAACTTTGTCACAAATTAATGTCTCTAATTTTAATATGCTATCTAGGTTGGTCATAACTTTTCTTCCAAGAAGCAAGCATCTTTTTATTTCATGGCTGAAGTTACCATCTGCAGTGATTTTGGAGCACAAGAAAATAGTCTTTCACTGTTCCCACTGTTTCCCCAACTATTTGCCATGAAGTGATAGAACTGGATACCATGATCTTTGTTTTTTGAATGTTAAGTTTTAAGCCAGTTTTTTCACTCTCCTCTTCAACCTACATCAGAGGTTCTTTAGTTCCTCTTTGCTTTCTGACATAAGGGTGCTGTCATCTGCATATCTGAGGTTATTGCTATTTCTCCTGGCAATCTTGATTCCAGCTTTTGCTCATCCAACCTGCATTTCATATGATGAACTCTCATATAAGTTAAGTAAACAGGCTAATATACAGGCTTGATGTACTCCTTTCCCAGTTTGGAACCAGTCCATTGTTCCATGTCTATTTCTAACCATTGCTTCTTGACCTGCATACTGATTTCTCAGGAGGCAGGTCAGGTGGCCTGGTATCCCTATCTCTTTTAAGAATTTTCCAGTTTGTTGTGACAATCAAAGGCTTCGGCTTAGTCAACAAAGCAGAAGTAGATGTTTTTCTGAAACCCTCTTGTTTTCTCAATGATCCAACAGATGTTGGCAATTTGATATCTTGTTCCTCTGCCTTTTCTAAATCCAGCTTGAACATCTGGAAGTTCTTGGTTCATGTACTGTTGAAGCCTCACTTGGAGAATTTTGAGCATTATTTTTCTAGCGTGTGAGATGAGAATCTGATTAAGTGAGTCATTCAGACCCATGATCCCACCTGAACTGACACCCAGAGCTTTCTTAATATTTTCCTAATGGGGGAACAAATGGTGTTTTTGTTTTTGCTGCTATTGGCTTGTTTTGAGTCCAAGAAGAAGCAGGTAAAGAGAACAGAATGCAAGTCACACTATGTTCAGACCTTGGAATCAAGTGGTCCAGATAACAAACCCAACTGGGACTATTGAGACAATGGAGAGGAGGCTGACCCATTATAAAAGTATGATCTTAAAGGGAATGCAGGCAGCAGGAAATAAACCTGTCATTTGTAATAAGATGAAGAAAATCAGGAGCCAATAGAAAATCCTTCAGCATTCCTAGAGCACCACAGGGAAGGCATCTGAATTTATACTGCCACTAACCCTGAGACATTGGAAGGGAATGCTTTGACTACCTGGTGTTTAATAACCAAAATATAGAGGACGAAATGTCAGAGAAAGAAAAAGGCCCACACTCAAGTCTGCCCACTGACTGTTGCCCTCTAGTGTCAATTGGTCAGCACAGGAATCTACACTAATGCCCACAGAGATTCTCAGCTCTAGTAAAGGTACATGACCTCTGCTCCTTCTGAGGGAGAGCAAACCAGGACCCCACAGTGCACCATGCCAACAAGAGGGATACTAGGAGAGAGAATGTTATTGAAGGGTCAGAAATGGCAGGTCTGCGGGGAGCGAGCTCCGCCTCTGGCAAAGGTCATGAGGAAGGAGGCTTGGCATACACAAAGGCGGGATCAAGCCTCAGGAGTCTCCCTGGAAATTCTCGAGCAATCTACCCCCAAAACCAGAGTCTGCCTACTTTCTGCTTTGTGCTTTCACCTACACCTCTGACTTTACGGGGGCTGTCCCCCACTACCTCTCTGAAAAAGAGTTAGCTTACAGCTCCAGTTAATAATTCCTGGGTGTGACAGTGTTTAACCTACAAACTCCTTTGGAAATCCTCTAGCCTGCCTGAATAGGCTTTTCCGGCCTCATGTGATTGTTCAGAGCCTCCCAACTGTGAGAGGCAGGAGATGTTCTAAACTGTCTAAACACAGATTCTTTTGAGTAGTTAAAAGATTGATTAGAAATTGTATTGGTGAAGGGATTTTCACTTGTTGGGCCAATGTTTGCTGCTAAGTTTCCATATCCCTTACCTGCTGTGTCCCTGGCAGTGTATTGATTAATATAATTGGTGTAAGTAGTAGCTTTAATGTTTGTAACCTGGGACCCTTGAGTTAATTCTTTTTCTTGTTATAGCCCACCACACCTTTGCGCTGTAGGAATGCAACTTTATCTAATGCTTTTGGAGGGTGGCTCCTGACCAATCACCTTTAGAGAAAAATAAGTTTTCTGAAGAAAAGGTCTTAAAATGTTCACAGGCCTCCGGGCCAGAAGATAATGCAAATCACCTAAGCTTTTGCATATGATAAGTTTGCAGGAAGAAAGCCTGGTTTGCTGCAAGACTCTACCCCTTCCCCCATTATCCTCTATGCATAACTTAAGGTATAAAAACTACTTTGGAAAATAAAGTACGGGCCTTGTTCACCGAAACTTGGTCTCACCATGTCGTTCTTTCTCTTACCTTCTGGCTGAATTATTCAGCCTCTTTTCTCCACTGAATTTCCTCACTGAGCTATCCTTATTTCAGCCTCTTTTCTTCACTGAATTTTCCTACTGAGCTATCCTCATTCTATTACTCTTTATATCCTTAATTAACATTTAATTAAGCAATTGTTTCCTGATCTTCGCCTATGCCGTCTCTCCTTCGAATACCCTGGATCAGCCGGGGCTGGTCCCCGGCACAGGTCCTGGCCACTACCCTCAAAAGTTGAAGTTCAAATAGATGAAAAATGATGGGCCCAGCAAGGCTTTCCCTAGTCCAATGACTAATACTTCACACTCTCAATGCAGGAGGTGTGGACTTGACCCCAGGTCAAGGGACTAGATACCACATGCTGAAGCTAAGACCTGGCAGAGCCAAAAATATAGATAAACAGGCTTCCCAGGTGGTGCTAGTAATGAAGCACCCACCTGCCAATGTAAGAGATGTAAGAGATGTGTGTTCAATTCCTGGTTCAGGAAGATCCCTTGGAGGAGGGCATGGCAACCCACTCCAGTAGTCTTGCCTGGAGAACCCCATGGACAGAGGAGCCTGGCAGGTTACGGTCCATAGGGTCCTTTAGTGGGGTGGCCTCCTTGCTTAAGAGTAGCTGCTCCCACAACTCTGCTAGGGGAGGTTGAAAAGTTAACACTTGATTAACCAATCACTATATGGGCTCCACATTAGGTTCAGGCTTTAGTCAATTTTAAGGGAACCAGAGGGCTATATCCCCCAGAAGGCTGACTCACATTCAGACTACCCTTTCAGACATCCTAATGGCTACCAAGGGGGGGGGGGAGTCACACACAAAAAAATTGTCACAAGCTAAATCTTGCCACCCTGCTACCCAGAGAAATAGGGCACCTGGAGCATGATTGAATAGAGACCAAAGGCATGATCTATTCTGGTTTTCCTGACCTAGGAAATGAGCCTCCTCCAAACTCCAAAGAGGGATGGTTCCCAGATAGGAACAGGTTTACAAAAGAAGGAAAAAGGCTGGTGGGATATGCAGTAACCTTCCAGACCCAAGTCAGAGAAGCAAAAAGGCTACCCACAAGGACTTCTGTCCAAAAGATGGAGTTGATACCCTTAAAGGAACTTTAGAGCCTGGGACAGGGAATATCTTAAATATTTATTCATGTTTTTGGTATATATGTGGGTTTCCCTGGTGGCTCAGTAGTAAAGAATCTGCCAACTATGCAGGCAACACAGGTTCGATCTCTGGGTCTGGGAGTACCCCTAGAGAAAGAAATGGAAATCCACTTTGGTATTCTTGCCTGGAAAATCCCATGGACAGAGGAGCCTGGTGAGCTACAGTCCATGGGGTCTCGATAAACACAATAAACTCGTTTATGCATGCCATCTTACACTCATATAGTGTATTTATATATATATATATATATATATATATATATATATATATATTATATATATATAATATACATATATAAAACAACTGAATATATATGTATTACTGAATCACTCTGCTATACAGCAGAAATTAACCCAACATTGTAAATCACCTATACCTCAATAAATCTAAAACAAAAATGAAAGGATGAAAACTGGATTAATTTGCTTCTGACTGCCTTTCTTTGCATGTGCTTAGCCCCAGAGGATAAGTTAAAACTAAATGCACTTGAACTCCTATATTGTAGATGCATTCCTCTAGCCTGAATGAATGGACACCCTACATACATTGAAATGGAACAATTCAAGTGTGTCCTCCAGGTAGGAGAATCTGTGAAAGCTCTCACAAAACATGGTAACTAGGTGCTGCCCTGACCTGGCCCACTATCTCTTCTGGCCAGAAGCCTGAGGGCATCTAAAAGTCATGAAAACCAGCAACCTGCAAGACCAGCTCACTCCTAGGTAGAACAACCCCACTTGGTGATCCTAACCACACATTCCATGCTGAAGTTGTTGTGATCACTTCATGGGATTCAAGTGAAGGGGAAGCCCAAGTCTCAACCTCCAGAGAAATGACCTATGACAAAGGCCTCCTTGACTACCCCTCTGAACCTCTCTGACCTGAAGCTTCTCTTTCAAAAAACAACCAAAGCCTGACCAGAGACATTCAGACCCAGCCAGTGAAGTTGGACATCAGGGCATATTTGCCCACAGGCAAACCTAGATACTTTACTCTTTCATGTTTCTGAAAGTGTCCAATGTCCTTTTCCTCCAAAAGTTTAAAAAACTGGGGTTCATCTCATGAAGATGAACGTTTAGGACTGAAGTTTGGTAACAACCAAACATATGTAATGGCGGCTGAGGGGAAAGTCTGCTCCTTTGCACAGGGCTGCGATGATGCCTGAAATCAGGAGGAAACAATTACAGAGATATACCATCACCCCTCCACATCCCTCGAGAGTAAGAAGCCAGACAGAGGAGGGATTTTTCACCAGCAAAGCCCATTAGGAAGTCCCTGGCAATAACATTAGGAGCAGGGTTAAATAAAAAAAAAAAAAAAAAAAAACACTAACCTTTCTCTTTTCCTTTGTGTCTCATCTAGTTTCACTTGCTCACAGGCTGCCATGTGCAGAAGCCTCCTGCTGGTGCTTCAGACCAGAGTTCCTCTGCTGAAGGGCTGTGCCGACTCTGCTCAAGGATGTAGGCAGAAGGACCAAGCACAACTCAGAGATTCAAGATGGCGGCGGCCAGTTGAGTGCAAGCAGAGCAACACATCTGGATGTTCCCACGAGAACTCCACCCACTTCCACACCGGCAGCTTCATCAGCCCTCCCCACAGCCTGTCTGTCAGGGAGATACTGCGGTCTAGCAGTGGTTCCCCAAATTTTTGGCACCAGGGACCACCTTCATGGAAGACAGTTTTTCTGTAAACAATGGCATTGGGGACTAGGGGATGGTTTCCAAATAATTCAAGCACATTGCACTTATTTGCACATTATTTATATTATTATCACATCAACTCCATCTCAGATGATTAGGCATTAGATCCAAGAGGCTGGGGAGCACTGCTCTGGAGCTAGTTCATACCTCTCATTCACTCAAAGAAAACAGTTTCCCTTCCTTTGCTTCTGAACTGAGCTCCTCTCATTCTATTGGCTTGAACAACAAGAAGAGGGAGACCCTTGTTGGAGTCTGACTCAAAGGGTCAGTAAAAATGCATGCAAGCTTAGTAATGTCCAACTCTTTGTGACTCCTAGACTAGCCCACCAGGCTCCTCTGTCCATGGGATTTAACAGGCAAGAACACTGGAGTAGGTTGTCATTTCCTCCTCCAGAAGATCTTCCAGACCCAGGATCAGACATACATCTCTGTCTCCAACATTGGTAGATGAATTCTTCTAATACTGAACCATATGGGAATCCCTCAGTAACAGTATTACATGTAAAATTTTAAATACATGAGCAGAATGTGGAAAAAGTGATATTGTATAATCATAAGCTCACTAAGCTCATACGCTCACTAAGCTCACTGAAGCTTAGATTGAGAGACCTTGAAGATTTAGCTTTTGTGAAACAACTACTGCCCTGAAACAGCCATGGTGTGAGAGAGCCCTGCAGATGTTACCGGAGAATGAGAGAGAGCTGAGGTACCTAAGCTGACTGAAAGGCATATGAAGGAGGCCATTTTGGAGCATCTACTCCATTCAGGCTATCAGAGTGCTGCCAGGAAGCATCAGTGGAAGAACCACCCAGGTTAATCCAAGGAAAACTGCAGAATTATAACCAAATAAAGTGTTTTTATTTTAAGCCTTTAAGTTGTGGTGTTACGATTTTTAAAGTACTAATTTGGGGATTAAATTTTGTGGTGGTAAGCCACTGATTTTTCACTTAGCTCTGTTTGCCGACATAGATAGCTTACACACACAAGACAGAAAGTGAAAGAAAAATACTGAAAATTTCCTGGAATTCTTCCCCAGAGAGTCCTTGTTGCTGATGAGGGGGTATATACTGCATGAGATGAGTGGATCTTAAATAGGCTCAGAAGTTTCCCATCAAACTCCCTCCTGCTACTATGAATGCCCCTGGTGCTCTCAGGACTCTGTTTTCTCCTACAACTACAGGAAGAGTACATGGCCAGAAATTGCAAAGAAAATTGCCCACTGTGTGGTGAACTTTGGCTCATGGGAAAGAAAACTTGATGAATATGTACATCTTTCCTGTCCTGTTTACAAATTGCTTGGAAAATGAATCCATGGTGTCTATTAAAAGTTTCAGTGAGATAAAGAAATCAGCTGCAATGGGCAGCTCATAAGTTCTCCCTAAAAGTGTGAACTAGTTGCTTTTTGACATTTTATTATAAATGAAGAAGGAGGTGAGATGAAAGTAGGAAGAAGAAAGAAGGTAAAGAAAGAATAGAGTAGAAGTACAAGAGGAATAAGAAAAAATATCAGTGATCAAGAGTCAACCATAACAATTTGCAATCAAAAGGTAAAAGAATGAAATCCTTGCACTATGATTATTCCAAGTATAGTTGGAAGTGAATTTGTTCCCATCAGTTTCTCCAGAAGTCACCAGAAACTATATTTTTAAAAAATATATGGTGCTAATACTATTGAATATACTACTTTCCAATCAAAAGAAACTTTTAAAAGCAGGACAATTAAAATTCAACAGAGAAATACCTCCAAAAAGATATCTTTTTAATAAATATGTTTATATTAAATATCAAGTAAATTGTATTACACATATGTATATATGCATACATACACATTATTCCACTGAACAAGATAAACCTCCATAAAATAATCTTATATCTGTGTTTACTGAAATGCTTTGGAATAGTGTTATTGTTCTAAATGCACAAATTAATTGTGTTTTAATTATTTTTTATTGGAGTATAGTTGCTTTACAATGTTGTGTTGGTTTTTAACTTTAATAAGTTCAAAGCTTTTCAACACTTCTTTTTTATTCTTTAGAAAACTGAAAAGACATCTGGAAATTAAAGCTCACTGTTCTCTGAAGTGGTTCTGATTATAGAGGGTACTTTGGGAGAAAGATTTTCCCCAGAGTCATTAACATTTTGTATCATTCTCTTTAAAATGACCATATAAGAAGTAGAGAAAACAGAATTTATTGTCAACAGTACTGCAAAATGGTAGATTTCAGTTGGTGAAAAATAGACCAGGAACAATAAAATTCTACCAGTTTTTGAATTTCTGGATCAGGGATTCTCTAAAACCAATTATTCACAAAGCAATTCTTAAGGCATCACTCTTAACTTTGTTTTGAATAGTTGCATCTAAATTATGTCAGGAGTGATAGAAAAATAAAGCAAAATCCAAACTGTCAACAATACTGGTGAGATTTTTCAATTCTAAAACTAACATTGAAGGTTTCTGAAAAAGAGAGAATTTTATCAAACTTCTAAATTTTGAATACTTGTAATATAATTGCAAGACAATGTTCTTAGAAACGGGGAGAGAATAAAAGTTTTAAGATGATAATAAAATGATGAAGTGCATGCAAACCAGATATGAGATGGATACTACTGACATGAGTAGGAAAATGCTTGACTTTCGAAAGAAAATGAGGTGTTAGTATGTTTGAAATGCTCAGAATGTGGAGGAGGAAATTCTTTGAGGTGGATCTTGATTCTGGGAGAAAGAAGATTTCTCCTGGATCTTGCTGGATGGACAGAATCCCCAGGTTTGATTTTAAATGACCAATTTCTTTTAGATGATAATCAAGACACATATTCACAGTTGTCAAAAACTGCTATGATTTGAGGTCTCTTAAACTGAAGGACTCCCTGAATGGAGAATAAAATGTTTTGTTTAATTCAGGAGGAAAGGAGAGTGAGAGTGTACATGAATTTTTGAACCCCTTATTTGATATCAAACTCTCATATCGAGAGATGCAGTGTAGGAGAAAGAAAATCAAAATTATGCTAATCTGATTTTAAGATAGTGGTGCTTTACCTCTAGATAAATTGCTTAGCTTCATGGGGCTTCTACTATCCCTCCTGCAAAATAAGAAAGTTTTAAGGGATGTGTTCAAGTCTGAATTGGGTTGTCATTATATCTATTACAGTTTTTATCATTATTTCTACTGTAAAAGAGAAGACACACCTGGAATGACTATGCTATCAAGTCTAATACACAGATCAGGAACAACATTGCTACAAAACATACCTCAGAGCTCAGAGTTCAGTTGGAATTAACAGATCTTTGGGGGATGTGTCCTCAGGTCTATAGAATTCCTGATGATTACCTAAGACACTGTGTAATCCTATCCTAAACCAGAATGAAAGGAATCATTTATTAACACATCTGTAGCTTGGCTTGAAGAACAGCTTGAAAGAGGCTTTAATCAAAGGTATTCCCCATGCCCCTATTTGAACATATGCTGCAGTGACCTCACTAGAGTGTCTGATATTACACCACTGGAGAGTTATCCATTACAAGTAAATACGAAGGACTAGTGAGATTAAGGAATGAGTCATATCTACTTATTCATTGATATTAACAGATAAATATATAAAATACCAAAGCAATGCAATTCCTGGGGAATCCTCAAACACTGAGTTTGAAGGTAAGATTGCCCTCCCCTCCATTTAAATCAAACCCATCTTGATGTGCCTCCAACAGTTTCTTTTAAATTTGATCCCTTTTAAGTTTGATGTTACAGAATCATATAGAGCGACTTTTTGTGTAGGTGGCTTATTTTACTCTACAATAAGTTTTTGTGAAAATTCGTTATGTTGAGTAACTCTAGTTCACTCATTATGACTGGAAAATAGTATTCCATTGTGTGACTTTAACATAATGTATCTACCCATCCTACTCTTAATGGTATCAGTTCAGTTCAGTTGCTCAGTCGTGCCTGACTCTTTGCGACCCCATGAATCGCAGCATGCCAGGCCTCCCTGTCCATCACCAACTCCCAGAGTTCACTCAGACTCACGTCCATCGAGTCAGTGATGCCATCCAGCCATCTCATCCTCTGTCGTCCCCTTCTCCTCCTGCTCCCAATCCCTCCCAGCATCAGAGTCTTTTCCAATGAGTCAACTCTTCGCATGAAGTGGGCAAGTTCTGGAGTTTCAGCTTTAGCATCATTCCCTCCAAAGAAATCCCAGGGCTGATCTCCTTCAGAATGCACTGGTTGGGTCTCCTTGCAGTCCAAGGGACTCTCAAGTCTTCTCTAACACCACAGTTCAAAAACATCAATTCTTCAGTGCTCAGCCTTTTTCACAGTACAGCTCTCACATCCATACATGACCACAGGAAAAACCATAGCCTTGACTAGACAGACCTTTGTTGGCAAAGTAATAGCTCTGCTTTTGAATATGTTATCTGGGTTGGACATAACGTTGCTTCCAAGGAGTAAGCGTCTTTTAATTTCATGGCTGCAGTCACCATCTACAGTGATTTTGGAGCCCCAAAACTAAAGTCTGACACTGTTTCCACTGTTTCCCCATCTATTTCCCATGAAGTGATGGGACCAGATACCATGATCTTTGTTTTCTGAATGTTGAGCTTTAAGCCAACTTTTTCACTCTCCACTTTCACTTTCATCAAGAGGCTTTTTAGTTCCTCTTCACTTTCTGCCATAAGGGTGGTGTCATCTGCATATCTGAGGTTATTGATATTTCTCCTGGCAATCTTGATTCCAGCTTGTGCTTCTTCCAGCCCAGCGTTTCTCATGATGTACTCTGCATATAAGTTAAATAAGCAGGGTGACAATATACAGCCTTGATGTACTCCTTTTCCTATTTGGAGCCAGTCTGTTGTTCCATGTCCAGTTCTAACTGTTGCTTCCTGACCTGCATATAGATTTCTCAAGAGGCAGGTCAGGTGGTCTGGTATTCGCATCTCTTTCAGAATTTCCCAGTTTATTGTGATCCATACAGTCAAAGGCTTTGGCATAGTCAATAAAGCAGAAATAGATGTTTTTCTGGAACTCTCTTGCTTTTTCCATGATCCAGCAGATGTTGGCAATTTGATCTCTGGTTCCTCTGCCTTTTCTAAAACCAGCTTGAACATCAGGAAGTTCACGGTTCACATATTGCTGAAGCCTGCGTTGGAGAATTCTGAGCATTACTTTACTAGCATGTGAGATGAGTGCAATCGTGTGGTAGTTTGAGCATTCTTTGGCATTGCCTTTCTTTGGGATCAGAATGAAAACTGACCTTTTCCAGTCCTGTGGATAGATGAACTTATTTGCAAAGCAGAAATAGAGTGACAGATGTAGAGAACAAAGTATGAATACCAATGTGGGATGTAGAGTGGGTTGAATTGGGAGATTGGGCTTGCCATATGTGTATTTCTATGAATAAAATTGACAACTAATGCTAATCCTCATGTATAGCATGAGGATCTCTAGTCAGTGCTCCGTGATGGCCTAAATGGGAAGGGAATCCACAAAAGAGGGGATATGTGTATATGTGTGTCTGATTCACTTTGCTGTACAGCAGAAATGAACACAACACTGTAAAGTAACTCTACTCCATCAGTTTCTTTCATTGTTTTCTTTATTTTCTGCCTCCTTTTCGGGTCTTTATGGCTATTCCAAGCTGAAAGAACTGTTTTTTTTTTTTTTTTTTTTAATTTCATAGTAGAAATAGCTCTTTATGTTATAGATCATAGTGAAATCAAAACTTTCTCATTTTTCAAGTGGGATAACGGAAGCCCCATGAAGCTTAACAAATTATCTAGAGGTACAGCCCCAATATCTCAGAATCAGATTTGCATAATTTTGCTTTCCTTTCTATTATATTGCATCACTCTTTATTATGAGAGTTTGATATCAAATATGGGAACAAAACTCATGTATATGAATATCACAGTTTCTTAAGAAGACCCTGCAACGTCATCCAGTCCCAACTATTTGAACATTCATAACAGTATTCAGGTGGTCTGGTATTCCCATCTCTTTCAGAATTTTCCACAATTTATTGTGATCCACAGAGTCAAAGTCTTTGGCATAGTCAATAAAGCAGAAATAGATGTTCTTTCTGGAACTCTCTTGCTTTTCCCATGATCCAGCAAATGTTGGCAATTTGGTCTCTGGTTCCTCTGCCTTTTCTAAAACCAACTTGAACATCTGGAAGTTCACGGTTCACATATTGCTGAAGCCTGGCTTGGAGATTTTTGAGCATTACTTTACTAGCATGTGAGATGAGTGTAATTGAACATCCTTTGGCATTGCCTTTCTTTAGGATTGGAATGAAAACCGACCTTTTCCAGTCCTGTGGCCACTGCTGAGTTTTCCAAATTTGTTGGCATATTGAGTGCAGCACTTTCACAGCATCATCTTTCAGGATTTGAAATAGCTCACCTGGAATTCCATCACCTCCACTACCTTTGTTCGTAGTGATGCTTTCTAAGGCCCACTTGACTTCACATTCCAGGATGTCTAGCTCTAGGTGAGTGATCACACCATCGTGATTCTCTGGGTCATGAAGATCTTTTTTGTACAGTTCTTCTGTGTATTCTTGCTACCTCTTCTTAATATCTTCTGCTTCTTTTAGGTCCATACCATTTCTGTCCTTAATCAAGCCCATCTTTGCATGAAATGTTCCCTTGGTATCTCTAATTTTCTTGAAGAGATCTCTAGTTTTTCCCATTCTGTTGTTTTCCTCTATTTCTTTGCATGGATCGCTGAGGAAAGCTTTCTTATCTCTTCTTGCTATTCTTTGGAACTCTGCATTCAGATGCTTATATCTTTCCTTTTCTCCTTTGCTTTTCACTTCTCTTCTTTTCACAGCTATTTGTAAGGCCTCCCCAGATAGCCATTTTGCTTTTTTGCATTTCTTTTCCATGGGGATGGTCTTGATCCCTGTCTCCTGTACAATATAATGAACCTCAGTCCATAGTTCATCAGGAAGTCTATCTATCAGATATACTCCCTTAAATCTATTTGCCTCTTGAGAAATTCGTATGCAGGTCAGGAAGCAACAGTTAGAACTGGATATGGAACAACAGACTGGTTCCAAATAGGAAAAGGAGTATGTCAAGGCTGTTTATTGTCACCCTGCTTATTTAACTTATATGCAGAGTACATCATGAGATGTGCTGGGCTGGAATAAGCACAAGCTGGAATCAAGATTGCCAGGAGAAATATCAATCACCTCAGATATGCAGATGACACCACCCTTATGGCAGAAATTAAAGAGGAACTAAAAAGCCTCTTGATGAAGGTGAAAGAGGAGAGTGAAAAAGTTGGCTTAAAACTCAACTTTCAGAAAACAAAGATCATGGCATCTGGTCCCATAACTTCATGGGAAATAGATGGGGAAACAGTGGAAACAGTGTCAGACTTTATTTTTCTGGGCTCCAAAATCACTGCAGATGGTGACTACAGCCATGAAATTAAAAGTCTCTTACTCTTTGGAAGAAAAGTTATGACCAACCTAGATAGCATATTGAAAAGCAGACATTACTTTGCCAACAAAGGTCTTTCTAGTCAAGGGTATGGTTTTTCCACTGGTCATGTATGGATGTGAGTGTTGAACTGTGAAGAAAGCTGAGTGCCGAAGAATTAATGCTTTTGAACTGTGGTGTTGGAGAAGACTCTTGAGAGTCCCCTGGACTGCAAGGAGATCCAACCAGTCCATTCTGAAGGAGATCAGCCGTCGGATTTCTTTGGAAGGAGTGATGCTAAAGCTGAAACTCCAGTACTTTGGCCATGTCATGTGAAGAGTTGACTCATTGGAAAAGACTCTGATGCTGGGAGGGATTGGGGGAAGGAGGAGAAGGGGATGACAGGGGATGAGATGGCTGGATGGCATCACTGACTCGAGGGACGTGAGTCTGAGTGAACTCCGGGATTTGGTGATGGACAGGGAGGCCTGGCATGCTGCGATTCTTGGGGTCGCAAAGAGTCGGACATGACTGAGCGACTGAACTGAACTGAACTGAGCAGTATTCAGACAGGAAACTGTGTGTGTGCATGTGTGTTTGTGTGTCAAAAGTAAGATGAACATTTTCAGAATATAGATGTTGTCATATTCTGAAACTCAAAAGTTGTTTGAATTTTCAGTTGAGTGTCTTAGATTACAAAGAAGCAAATTGTTAGAAACAGATGAAAGAATCTTTATGAAACATGAGAGAAGTCAGAGGGTTGTTTAGATGTGTGACTTAGAGTATTTATTTTATCTCTTTTGACTTTGTGTCTAAATCTGAATTAAAGGACTATCATCTTGACATAAGATGATCAAAACATGTAGAATATGTGCACTTACATTTCTTTAGGTATACATGCTAAGCAGTGGTAAGTAACCATTTTTCGATTTTTATTGATTCTGGATATTCATTTGTTTTCAGTTAAAAATAAATGTTGTTGGTCTTTGTTAATTTTTTTTTTCTTTCAGGTAATGTAATTGTTTCTTGGGAACTTGGCCTGCTAAACTAATTCCATGGAAAAAATAAGCAATGTAATTGAATTTGTTTTTTGGGGTCTTTCTCAGAACATAGAGGTTGAAGAAGTGTGTTCTGTGGTGTTTTCTTTCTTCTACATGGTTATTCTTCTGGGAAACTTTGTCATCATACTGATGGTTTGTGTGGGCAACCTTTTCAAGTCTCCTATGTATTTCTTTCTCAACTACTTGTCTTTTGTGGATATTTGTTACTCTTCAGTCATAGCTCCTAAGATGATTTTGGACCTATTAGCCAAAAAGAAAACTATCTACATGGGGTGCATGTTGCAACTCTTTGGGGTACATTTCTTTGGTTGTATTGAGATCTTCATTCTTACTGTAATGGCCTATGATTGTTACATGGCTATTTGTAAACCCCTACACTATATGACCATCATGGATCGAGACAGATGCAATAAAATGCTGCTGGGGACTTGGATAGGTGGGTTCTTACACTCCATCATCCAAGTGGCTCTGGTAGTCCAACTACCCTTTTGTGGACACAATGAGATTGATCACTACTTTTGCGATGTTCACCCCGTGCTAAAACTCGCCTGCACAGACACATATGTTGTTAGTGGTGTTGTGACAGCCAACAGCGGTACCATGGCTCTGGGGAGCTTTGTCATTTTCCTAATCTCCTATATTGTCATCCTGGTGTCCCTATGAAAGCAGTCAGCAGAAGGCAGGCACAAAGCTCTCTCCACCTGTGGCCCCCACATTGCCGTGATCGGCATCTTTTTTGGTCCCTGTGCTTTCATATATATGTGTCCTGATACTACCTTTTCAGAGGATAAGATGGTGGCTGTGTTTTATACCATTATCACTCCTATGTTAATCCCCCTGATTTATACACTGAGAAATGCAGAAGAAAAAAGCAATGAAGAAACCGTGGGGCAGGAGAGTTTTCTGCGAGGCTAATGATAAATAGTAAAAAGTAACAATCCAAGATGTATGATCTCAAAGTTTCTCACTTGCACAGTGAAGACAATAATAACGATCTCACAGGGTGTCTTGAAGGGAACAAATAAGAGAAAAATACATTCTACAGAACCAAGTTATTCTTTATCATTATGATTATATTTGTTCTAATATTTCATAATCATAATTTTCTGAAATATCTAGAACAAAGAAATCCTATCAGTCTCAGAAATTCAGCATGGTCATACTCTCCCCTCTTTATTTTTTTTTCCTTTTTCCAATTTTTCTTTAAAGAATGAGAGTTCATCATGATTGTATTAATACTTAAGGTTATTTTCTAGTGTTTAGATTTATGGTTCCTACATAATGAACATTTGATATGTGTATGTTGTTTGAATGAAAAGATTCATGAAAAATGACCAAAACCTGAGCTAAGGAATTCTGGCACAAGTCCTCCAAAACAGCAAAACTAAATCTTGTAAGGTTTGGATGGGAGGGAGGGTTTGTGGGCAGAATGTCAAAGAGATAAAACAGGCTTAGAAAGCAAAAGACCTGTTATCCTCTGGTTTGGGGAAAAAGCTTTCTTTCTCTAGGACTCATTTTCCTTACTCAAACAATAAGTCTATTGGGAAAAAATTACCTCAATATCCTCATTTTAACTATAGCATCCTATTTATATGCTTTGGATAAATGACTCTTATAGTCTGTAGTCAGCTATCACTATTAATGTAAAGTCATTAACAGGAAACACTTAAAGAAACTGAACAATACCAAAGACATCTGTGATGAATACAAGATTGTGTGTTAATCAAGAGGGTAAATGTAATTTACTGAAATGCATGGTTTGGAAATCATATTTCCTCCAAGGTTTGAACCAAACAGCTTTACTGAAAACAGTGAGTCATTTATCACTGCTTCCCTGACCGGCACAACCTGATTTCTAGCTGTGGATTCTAGAGAGAGTCATTCTGGACAAATAAATATACCTTTCTTAGGTAAACTGATACTTGCCCTAGTAATGCATTCCTCTTCTCTTTGCCCACATAAGCTTTATTTTTCCAGAGCAATAAACCCTTCACTGATTATCTCTCTGCAATTTATTTTCATTTTTCACAAGTGTAATTATTTAAATTACTGTCAATATGTGGGTATGTGATTGTGATTTTGGAGTGTGTGTGTGTGGTGTGCACATATTATTGATGCATTAAACACTGTACACTGTCAGTGCCATACACAATGATCTCAGCTATTGGAGCACTCATAGAATTAAAGATAATAAATATCAAAAGGCAGCAAGACATTCAAAGTTATAATTGTTAAAAGTTGTTAAAAGTTATTAAAATTTATAAGACCCCTTGCCTCTGACTCCATGAATCCATACTTATTGCCCCAGTTTGGACATAGATTCACTGAACCTCTATGAACCTGAGGGTTTGCTCAGTTTTAAGATGGTAACTAGGTCGGTGCTCTCCAAACTTGTCTGATCATTTTAATCCTCTTGAGATGTTTTTGAAAAGATGCCAGTATCTATTCTAAGACTTTTTGATTCAGTAGACCAATGTTCAGTTCAGTTCAGTTCAGTCACTCAGTCTCTTTGTGACCCTAAAGACTGCCACACTCCAGGCTTCCCTGTACATCACCAACTCCCAGAACTTGCTCAAACTCGTGTCCATTGAGTTGGTGATGCCAGCCAACCATCTCCACCAATGTTAGAGGGTATAAAAAAGAATCTGTATTTTCAACAAGCTCCTCTGGTAATTTTTATACAGGTAGTGACACATCAAAAATTGGAAACACTGGGACTAGATGATACTTGATCTTAGAGCACAAAAGAGTCTTTGAATCAATCAATTCCAAAGAGTCCTACCTTGGATATATATTCCCATCTGCTCTACTATTTAAAAGGAAACTAAACTTGAACTGAATTTAGAAAATTGTGGAATAAATTAATGTAGTTCATGCATAAATTTTTACACGACACTCTTTCCTTTATGTGTCTGCATCAAAGACTTGACTAGTGAGAGTTATTTATATTATGATCTGAAGTCCTGAAGAAGGTACAAGCTGACAGATTCAATAGTCTCAAAGACCTAGAAACAAAACATATTGATGTAGGAGACAGATGGGCTTCAGTTTAGATGTTTACAGCTGGTCTCCTGTTCACATTTCATGGGGTGCAAAGTGGGCTTCAGGCTGAATACTTATAACTGTTGGCATTTTCTGAGACAGTGGATAGGTGGGCTCCAGTTAAGGCCTTTACAGCTTGCTGTTTGCTCTGGAAAGTGAAAGTAACAACATAACAGGGTAAATAGCCAGTGTTTGTCTCTTGTAAGCATCTTAAGATAATAGTCATGGCAATAGTCAAATAGTCAAAGCGAGGACAAAGAGGGGCAAAACCTTGATTGAGTAAAAGATTAAGGGACCTCTCTCCTCCTCTTTTTGAGACAAGGGAGACATTACACATGTGCAGGAAGGCTTCATCTGGGTCAAAAGCCAAGTGGTAATGGCAGGCTATAATGAGTCTTATTCTTCCCAGAAGCCTTCACTCTGAGATCCTTCTTGACGGGGGTGGGGGGCGGGGTGGGGTGCTTGCTCATCCAGGGGAGTGCCACAGGGTAGGTCAAGTGTGGAAAAAGAAACCAGATAATTGGCTAAAGGTCGATAAAGCCTGAAAGAACCGACCTATATAAATGACTTAACCACCTCCTTACCACACTCTCCCTCACTCGGAGGGACGCCTGCGTGCTCTCTCTGAGGTATGTCTCAGCCTCACTTCTGTCTTAACAAGCAGTTTCTCTATGTACCCTCCCACTTCTTGTTGTGTTGCTGCTGCTGCTGCTGCTGCTTCTGCTAAGTCGCTTCAGTCGTGTCCGACTCTATGAGACCCCATAGATGGCAGCCCAACAGGCTCATCTCTAATAATAAATTTTGTATCTTCATTTACAGTTTCTGCCTCCATGATAAAGGAATTTTTCACTGGCGGCAGAGATACAGGAAAAAACAGCTTCTAGCCTCTAGCCCTAGCTGGTTTGGTGGCTAAGATTCCTGGTTTCCATTCAGGCTGTGTGTATGTGTCTTAGTCACTTAGTCATGTCCAACTCTTGGCGACCCCTGGCTCTTCTGTCCATGGAATTCTGCATGCAAGAATACTGTAGTGGGTTGCCATGCCCTTTTCCAGGGATCTTCCAAACCCAGGGATCAAACACCAGTATCCTGCATTGAAAGTGGATACTTTACCATCTGAGCCACCCCAGCCAGTCTCCCCAGGTTCAAATCTTGGGCAGGGAATTAAGATTACTCATCATCCCACTGCTCACAGCTGCCTTATCGAGATCAATACAAAAGGATATTCAGGTTTCCACCACTGATTTTATAAACTTCACAGAGTTTGTCAGAGTCAATCTCAATCAGAGGAGCTCAGGGAGACTGCCCATGGGAGTGCCTCATTTTGACAATGCTCTGATGTGTCCAGTTCTTACACGACAACCTGGCTTGTTTTGTGTTTTGAAGTACAATGCAACTTCATCACTTAATTAAAATCTTACAAGTATTCCTTTTTCTACAAGTTTAGTGTATGTATGTATAAAGATCCACAAGATAAGTGCACCACTGTATAGAGAGTGATATGTATTGTTGTACTTTCATAACAATCAGTGGTAAACTCAGATATCACACATATAGAATGTAAAATCCAGTCTCAGAAGACTAAGATAGAACTTCCATTTTCTTCATTAGAAAAAATAAAACAACATATGTGAACCTACACTGAGGTTTGGAATTAAGCCTGGTCAAGCTTGACCTAGATCAACTGAACCCCAGCTGACTCAAAGAGACATGAGCAAGGATTCTTAATGCTTATTGTATAGTCCTTGAGTTTGAAATGGCTTTTTTATCTGACTTATCCAAGAATAGTGTGATCAAACTGTGGAAGTAGGGGTTCTGAGGCATATTACTGAATTAATTTAAAAAAATCAATGATTATATTTAGAGTTAGCTAATTGAAAGGAGTAGTATAAAAGGCTAACTAGAGAGAATGGGGAGGAAATTGGTTATATAAACACAGGACAAGTTCTAAATACCTAAGTCTGCAGCAAGTCTCCCTCCCTCTATTTTTCCATGAATAATATGTGGGAAGAGAAGGACATAATGATGATCACACTTGGGTGGATTCATTTTTACCCCTTCTTTGTTGATAAATTGCAGAAGAGAGTTAACAACAGGTAAATCCAAGCCATATTCAAACAGATTCTTAAAGATGTGTTGTCTTCTGGAAAAAAAACAATAGTGAATTTGTCACAATAAGAAAGTGGCTTAACTAAGCATCAATGGCAAGCTTATGAAAAATAAATGCTTGAATTAGCTGCCCATGCAGCTATAGACATTTCTGTTCTCCTTTACCTTCCTGAATCAGATAATACACCAGAGAGTAGTCACCACCAGATCTACATCAAAAAGAAACCCTGACTTGCTCTGCTACTGTCTTTTTTTCTCCTTTGCTAGATATTCCATTATTATAGATACTCCATTATTATTCTGCCTCCCCTTATGTTCTAAGATTCCTAAATTTTTAAGCAGTACACATGTCAGGAACTTCTTGGAAGAGAAACACTGTTGCTGAAATCTTCAACATATACCTAATTTCTGCATATGTATACTTCATTTTAGAGTGTAGATTCCTGTTGACCAAGGGACAATAATTCTTTAAGAGTACACAATACAATTTCTTAGTGAGGTCAATGGTGAAGAAGATGGAGCACCATAAGATAAGAAGTCTGTGTCTCTCATAGTTGAGAACTTGGTGAACACACCCTCCAAGTCTTAGATGACCCTAGATGCCTAAGAGATGTCTGAGATCAGAATCCTGACCTCAGAATTCTCTTCAAAATTCGTGAAGATTGAAGATTCTTGTCTAAATTAAGGGAACACCTGAATGTGCCAAAAAAAGACCTTAGTTTATGCCCCAGTTGTCAGCTGGCTATACGTGTTTCTTAGCCTAATCACCTTTATTTCTCCATAGAATGAAAACCTGTCTGAGGGAAAATGAGACAGATTTACCTAGTTTGACTAATGGAAGACACTATCAAAATACATTATTAGCATGATGAGAGCAAGGATTAACAAAATGCATCCCAGGAGCATCCATTTCTTCAGCTATATGCCTTCTTAAGCTCATGACATTTCACAGAATGGGAGATATTCCATGTTGTACATTTACAAAGAACATCAGTTTTATATACTCATGAAGATTGTTTAAATAAAGTGATAAATATGGTCATAGAATTGCATTTATAAAAATGAAAAGAATTTCTCCTTTTCAAGACTTTTAATTACCTACAATAAGGTACTAATTTTTAATTACAATTTAAGTGTAGTGTAAGTAGAATGATTATATCCAATACATTGTTTTAGATGCAGGATTTGTTAATGTAAAAAAATTAAAAATTAAAGTATACAACACTTGTAAAACTTTTGGCATTGCTTTTTTGAAATTATTGCAGTGGAATCTTCAAAAAAAAAAGAAGAAGAAGAAGAAGAAGAAGTGTTTTAAGAAAGCTCTGTGAGAGATGTCTCACTCAAGATTATCTGTTTCCTGAAAGAGCTCAGAAAAGCCAACCATGCAGTCTTCACAACTTCCCCTGAAAAAAAAGTGCTGAAATGCACTCATCATGTCAGAGAATACAAAGGACAGAATGTTCCAGAATGTCAGATCTGGAAAGGACTCGAAGGGCATGTGATCCACTCCTCTTGTAGGCAGTCTCAGTCAAGTGACAGAGGGAGAGTGGTTGAGGGGGGCTTCACTCTTCAGGGTTGCAGCTTTGAACAACAGCACACGATTGTACTCGTCACAATGTTGTACTTGTCAACATTACCGATCGTGTGGATAAAACTAGATCTGACAAACAGCAGGACAGCCAGAGGCTTCATTTTCCTGCAGACAGTTTATCTCGGCCCCACACTTTCTTCATGGCATTCTCCATGTCTGTGTTTCTCTGGATGTAGATGAGAGGGTTGAACAGGGGGGCAATCATGGTGTAAAACAGGGCAAAAACCTTGTCATTCCTGACAGAATTAATCGTGGGGACATAGGTGAAGATGAGGGGCAAGAAGAACATGAAGACTACAGTGATGTGTGAACCACAGGTGGAGAGGGCTTTGTGGCGGCCCTGGGATGAGGGAGTCCTCAGGATGGACAGGATGATGATGTAAGAAATCACCAAGGTAAAAGAGGTCAAAATGGACAACAACCCTGTGGTAGTAATGATTGCAATCACCCACAGTCTAGTGTCCATGCAGGCAAAGGGAATATATCACAGAAATAGTGGTCTATTTGATTGGGGCCACAGAAAGGAAGTCCAATAATAATTAATACTTGCATGATTGAATGGCTAAAGGCTCCCATAGCAGAAGCCATTACAAGGACATAGCACACCTGTCTGTTCATGATGACCATGCAGTGAAGAGGTCTGCAGATGGCAGCATAGCAGTCATAGGCCATGGCCACCAAGATGAAGATCTCAGTGGCTCCAAAGAAGTGGGCATAAAACATCTGGGCCATGCAGCTGTTGTAGGAGATGGTCTTCTGCTGGGCTTGCTTGCAGTGATCAATTTGGGTGCCACTGTGGAGGTGAAGCAGACATCCATCAAAGACAAATAGCTGAGGAAAAAGTACATGGGCTGTTCACTGAGGTGGCTGCCCCTGATGGTGAGAAGAATCAGCAGATTCCCTGAGAGAATCGCAATATAGCAAAGTAAAAACATCACAAAGCAGGCAACTTTCACATTCTCATCAGTAAAAAGCTCCAGGAGGATAAATTCTGTGACATTTTCATGTCCCATTGCTTCTGTGGGTTTGATCATTTAGAGGGGCAAGTTAGTATACCTGAAACATGCAACTTTTTCATATTATTTATGTGTTTCAAAAGTCACTCATCTAGTCAATAAATATATATTGATGCTTCCAAATGATACAAACATTATAACTGCTGCTAAGGGTACCACAGTATACAAAATACACACATCTCACCCACACACAAAGTTTATTAGAGAAGACATACAGTGACAATAATAGCAAAAAATAGTCGACTTATTGAGGTGGAGCCAAGGAGAATGCGGAGTCTGCATCTCCCCACCTTAGGGAACCTAGCTGACAGTGGTGGGATGTCAACGCCCAAGCAGATGGAAGGAACCTCTGAATGACTGGAGAATATTAACTCCTGTGAGGTGTCCCAGAGGTCCACATTTCAACACCAAGACCTGGCTCTACCAAACTCTCTGCAAACCCCAGTGCTGGAAAACTTGGGCCAAATAATCAGTAAGACAGGAACACAGTCCCATCCAGAAAAAAAAAGAAAAAAAAAAAAAAAGAGGCAACAAAAAACATGCTGCAGGCAAAGGAGCAAGGTAAAAACCTACAAAGCCAAATATATGAAGAGAAAATATATTCTTTTTTAATTTGATTTTATTTTTTAACTTTACAATACTGTATTGGTTTTGCCATATATCAACATGAATCAGCAACAGGTATATATGTGTTCCCTATCCTGAACCCTCCTCCCTCCTCCCTCCCCGTACCATCCCTCTGGGTCGTCCCAGTGTACCAGCCCCAAGCAGCCAGTATCGTGCATTGAACCTGGACTGGCAACTCGTTTCATACATGATATTATACATGTTTCAAAGCCATTCTCCCAAATCATCCCACCTTCTCCCTCTCCCACTGAGTTAAAAACTGTTCTATACATCAGTGTCTCTTTTGCTGCCTCGTATACAGGGTTATTATTACCAATAAGGCTCTACTACAAAGAGAGCCTTTCTAAATTCCATATATATGTGTTAGTATACTGTATTGGTGTTTTTCTTTCTGGCTTACTTCACTCTGTATAATAGGCTCCAGTTTCATTCACCTCATTAGAACTGATTCAAATGTATTCTTTTTAATGGCTGAGTAAATATCTATAGTGTATACCACAGCTTTCTTATGCATTCATCTGCTGATGGACATCTAGGTTGCTTCCATGTCCTGGCTATTATAAACAGTGCTGCGATGAACATTGGGGTACACGTGTCTCTTTCAATTCTGGTTTCCTCGGTGTGTATGCTCAGCAGTGGGATTGTTGGATCATAAGGCAGTTCTATTTCCAGTTTTTTAAGGAATCTCCACACTGTTCTCCATAGTGGCTGTACTAGTTTGCATTCCCACAAACAGTGCAAGAGGGTTCCCTTTTCTCCACACCCTCTCCAGCATTTATTGCTTGTAGACTTTTGGATCGCAGCCATTCTGACTGGCATGAAATGGTACCTCATAGTGATTTTGATTTGCATTTCTCTGATAATGAGTGACATTGAGCATCTTTTCATGTGTTTGTTAGCCATCTGTATGTCTTCTTTGGAGAAATGTCTATTTAGTTCTTTGGCCCATGTTTTGATTGGGTCATTTATTTTTCTGGAATTGAGCTGTAGGAGTTGCTTGTATATTTTTGAGATTAGTTGTTTGTCAGTTGCTTCATTTGCTATTATTTTATCCCATTCTGAAGGCTGTCTTTTTGTCTTGCTTATAGTTTCCTTTGTTGTGCAGAAGATTTTAAGTTTAATTAGGTCCCATTTGTTTATTTTTGCTTTTTTTTTTCTTTTTTAATTTTATTTTATTTTTAAACTATACATAATTGTATTAGTTTTGCCAAATATCAAAATGAATCCGCCACAGGCATACATGTGTTCCCCATCCTGAACCCTCCTCCCTCCCCCCTCCCCACACCATCCCTCTGGGTCGTCCCAGTGCACCAGCCCCAAACATCCAGTATCGCGCATCGAACCTGGACTGGCAACTCGTTTCTTACATGATATTCTACATGTTTCAATGTCACTCTCCCAAATCTTCCCACCCTCTCCCTCTCCCACAGAGTCCATAAGACTGTTATATACATCAGTGTCTCTTTTGCTGTCTCGTACACCAGGTTATTGTTACCATCTTTCTAAATTCCATATATATGCGTTAGTATACTGTATTTCTGTTTTTCCTTCTGGCTTACTTCACTCTGTATAATAGGTTCCAGTTTCATCCACCTCATTAGAACTGAGTCAAATGTATTCTTTTTAATGGCTGAGTAATACTCCATTGTGTATATGTACCACAGCTTTCTTATGCATTCATCTGCTGATGGACATCTAGGTTGCTTCCATGTCCTGGCTATTATAAACAGTGCTGCGATGAACATTGGGGTACACGTGTCTCTTTCCCTTCTGGTTTCCTCAGTGTGTATGCCCAGCAGTGGGGTTGCTGGATCATAAGGCAGTTCTATTTCCAGTTTTTTAAGGAATCTCCACACTGTTCTCCATAGTGGCTGTACTAGTTTGCATTCCCACCAACAGTGTAAGAGGGTTCCCTTTTCTCCACACCCTCTCCAGCACTTATTATTTGTAGACTTTTGGATCGCAGCCATTCTGACTGGTGTGAAATGGTACCTCATAGTGGTTTTGATTTGCATTTCTCTGATAATGAGTGATGTTGAGCATCTTTTCATGTGTTTGTTAGCCATCTGTATGTCTTCTTTGGAGAAATGTCTATTTAGTTCTTTGGCCCATTTTTTGATTGGGTCATTTATTTTTCTGGAGTTGAGCTGTAGGAGTTGCTTGTATATTTTTGAGATTAGTTGTTTGTCGGTTGCTTCATTTGCTATTATTTTTTCCCATTCTGAAGGCTGTCTTTTCACCTTGCTAATAGTTTCCTTTGATGTGCAGAAGCTTTTAAGGTTAATTAGGTCCCATTTGTTTATTTTTGCTTTTATTTCCAATATTCTGGGAGGTGGGTCATGGAGGATCCTGCTGTGATGTATGTCGGAAAGTGTTTTGCCTATGTTCTCCTCTAGGAGTTTTATAGTTTCTGGTCTTATGTTTAGATCTTTAATCCATTTTGAGTTTATTTGTGTGTATGGTATTATAAAGTGTTATAGTTTCATTCTTTTACAAGTGGTTGGCCAATTTTCCCAGTACCACTTGTTAAAGAGATTGTCTTTAATTCATTGTATATTCTTGCCTCCTTTGTCAAAGATAAGGTGTCCATAGGTGCATGGATTTATCTCTGGGCTTTCTATTTTGTTCCATTGATCAATATTTCTGTCTTTGTGCCAGTACCAAACTGTCTTGATGACTGTGGCTATGTAGTACAGCCTGAAGTCAGGCAGGTTGATTCCTCCAGTTCCATTCTTCTTTCTCAAGATTGCATTGGCTATTCAAGGTTTTTGTATTTCCTCACAAATTGTGAAATTATTTGTTCTAGTTGTATGAAGAATACCATTGGTAGCTTGATAGGGATTGCATTGAATCTATAAATTGATTTGGGTAGTATACTCATTTTCACCATATTGATTCTTCCAATCCATAAACATGGTGTATTTCTCCATCTATTAGTGTCCTCTTTGATTTCTTTCACCAGTGTTTTATACTTTTATATATATAGGTCTTTAGTTTCTTTAGGTAGATATATTCCTAAGTATTTTATTCTTTTCATTGCAATGGTGAATGGAATTGTTTCCTTAATTTATCTATTTCTCATTATTAGTGTAAAGGAATGCAAGGGATTTCTGTGTGTTGATTTTATATCCTGCAACTTTACTATATTCATTGATTAGTTCTAGTAATTTTCTGGTGGAGTCTTTAGGGTTTTCTATGTAGAGGATCATGTCATCTGCAAACAGTGAGAGTTTTACTTCTTCTTTTCCAATTTGGATTCCTTTTATTTCTTTTTCTGCTCTGATTGCTGTGGCCAAAACTTCCAAAACAATGTTGAATAGTAATGGTGAAAGTGGGCACCCTTGTCTTGTTCCTGACTTTAGAGGAAATGCTTTCAATTTTTCACCATTGAGGATAATGTTTGCTGTGGGTTTGTCATATATAGCTTTTATTATGTTGAGGTATGGTCCTTCTATTCCTGCTTTCTGGAGAGTTTTTATCATAAATGGACATTGAATTTTGTCAAAGGCTTTCTCGGCATTTATTGAGATAATCATATGGTTTTTATTTTTCAATTTGTTAATGTGGTGTATTACATTGATTGATTTGCGGATATTGAAGAATCCTTGCATCCCTGGGATAAAGCCCACTTGGTCATGGTGTATGATCTTTTTAATGTGTTGTTGGATTCTGATTGCTAGAATTTTGTTAAGGATTTTTGCATCTATGTTCATCAGTGATATTGGCCTGTAGTTTTCTTTTTTTGTGGATCTTTGTCAGGTTTTGGTATTAGGGTGATAGTGGCCTCATAGAATGAGTTTGGAAGTCTACCTTACTCTGCAAATTTCTGGAAGAGTTTGAGTAGGATAGGTGTTAGCTCTTCTCTAAATTTTTGATAGAATTCAGCTATGAAGCCGTCTGGACCTGGGCTTTTGTTTGCTGGAAGATTTTTGATTAGAGTCTCAATTTCCGTGCTTGTGATGGGTCTGTTAAGATTTTCTATTTCTTCCTGGTCCAGTTTTGGAAAGTTGTACTTTTCTAAGAATTTGTCCATTTCTTCCACGTTGTCCTTTTTATTGGCATATAATTGCTCATAGTAGTCTCATGATCCTTTGTATTTCTGTGTTGTCTGTTGTGATCTCTCCATTTTCATTTCTAATTTTATTGATTTGATTTTTCTCCCTTTGATTCTTGATGAGTCTGGCTAACGGTTTGTCAATTTTATTTATCCTTTCAAAGAACCAGCTTTTGGCTTTGTTGATTTTTGCTATGGTCTCTTTTGTTTCTTTTGCATTTATTTCTGCCCTAATTTTTAAGATTTCTTCCCTTCTACTAACCCTAGGGTTCTTCATTTCTTCCTTTTCTAGTTGCTTTAGGTGTAGAGTTAGGTTATTTATTGGACTTTTTTCTTGTTTCTTGAGGTATGTCTGTATTGCTATGAACTTTCCCCTTAGGACTGCTTTTACAGTGTCCCACAGGTTTTGGGTTGTTGTGTTTTCATTTTCATTCGTTTCTATGCAAATTTTGATTTCTTTTTTGATTTCTTCTGTGATTTGTTGGTTATTCAGCAGCGTGTTGTTCAGCCTCCATATGTTGGAATTTTTAATAGTTTTTCTCTTGTAATTGAGATGTAATCTTACTGCATTGTGGTCAGAAAAGATGCTTGGAATGATTTCAATGTTTTTGAATTTACCAAGGCTAGATTTATGGCCCAGGATGTGATCTATCCTGGAGAAGGTTCCATGTGCACTTGAGAAAAATGTGAAATTCATTGTTTTGGGGTGAAATGTTCTATAGATATCAATTAGGTCTGACCAGTCTATTGTATCATTTAAAGTTTGTGTTTCCTTGTTAATTTTCTGTTTAGTTGATCTATCCATAGGGGTGAGTGAGATATTAAATTCTCCCACTATTATTGTGTTATTGTTAATTTCTCCTTTCATACTTGTTAGCATTTGTCTTACATATTGCAGTGTTCCTATGTTGGGTGCATATATATTTATAATTGTTCTATCTTCTTCTTGGATTGATCCTTTGATCATTACATAGTACCTTCTTTGTCACTTCTTTTGTCAGCCTTTGTTTTAAAGTCTATTTTATCTGATATGAGTATTGCTACTCCTGCTTTCTTTTGGTCTGTATTTGAATAGAAAATCTTTTTCCAGCATTTCACTTTTAATCTGTATGTGTCCCCTGTTTTGAGGTGGGTCTCTTATAGACAACATATATAGGGGTCTTGCTTTTGTATCCATTCAGCCAGTCTTTGTCTTTTGGTTGGGGCATTCAACCCATTGACGTTTAAGGTAATTATTTATAAGTATGATCCCGTTGCCATTTACTTTAGTGTTTTGGGTTCGAGTTTATACACCCTTTTTGTGTTTCCTGTCTAGAGAATATCCTTTAGTATTTGTTGGAGAGCTGGTTTGGTGGTGCTGAATTCTCTCAGCTTTTACTTGTCTGTAAAGCTTTTGATTTCTCCTTCACATTTGAATGAGAACCTTGCTGGGTACAGTAATCTGGGCTCTAGGTTATTTTCTTTCATCACTTTAAGTATGTCTCGCCATTCCCTCCTGGCTTGGAGAGTTTCTATTGAAAGGTCAGCTGTTATCCTTATGGGAATTCCCTTGTGTGTTATTTGTTTTTTTTCCCTTGCTGCTTTTAATATTTGTTCTTTGTGTTTGACCTTTGTTAATTTGATTAATATGTGTCTTGGGGTGTTTTGCCTTGGGTTTATCCTGTTGGGGACTCTCTGGGTTTCTTGGACTGGGTGATTATTTCCTTCCCCATTTTAGGGAAGTTTTCAACTATTATCACCTCGAGTATTTTCTCATGGTCTTTCTTTTTGTCTTCTTCTTCTGGGACTCCTATGATTCGAATGTTGGGGCGTTTAATATTGTCCTGGAGGTCTCTGACATTGTCCTCATTTCTTTTAATTTGTTTTTCTTTTATCCTCTCTGATTCATTTGTTTCTACCATTCTATCTTCTACTTCACTAATCCTATCTTCTGCCTCTGTTATTCTACTATTTGTTGCCTCCAGAGTGTTTTTGATCTCATTTATTGCATTATTCATTATATATTGACTCTTTTTTATTTCTTCTAGGTCCTTGTTAAACTTTTCTTGCATCTTCTCAATCCTTGTCTCCAGGCTATTTATCTGTGATTCCATTTTGATTTCAAGATTTTGGATCAATTTCACTATCATTATTTGGAATTCTTTATCAGGTAGATTCCCTATCTTTTCTTTCTTTCTTTCTTTTTTTTTTTGGTTTGGTGGGCATTTATCCTGTTCCTTTATCTGCTGGTTATTCCTCTGTTTCTTCATCTTGTTTATATTGCTGAGTTTGGGGTGGCCTTTCTGTATTCTGGCAGTGGAGTTTCCTCACTGTGGATGGGTTTGTACAGGTGGCTTATCAAGGTTTCTTGGTTAGGGAAGCTTGTGTCAGTGTTCTGGTGGGTGGAGCTGGATTTCTTCTCTCTGGAGTGCAATGGAGTGTCCAGTAATGAGTTATGAGATGTCTATGGTTTTGTAGTAACTTTGGGCAGCCTGTATATTGGAGCTCAGGGCTGTGTTCCTGTGTTGCTGGAGAATTTGTGTGGTATGTCTTGCTCTGGAACTTGTTGGCCTTTGTGTGGTACTTGGTTTCAGTATAAGTATGGATGAGTTTGATGAGCTCCTGTCAATTAATGTTCCCTGGAGTCAAGAGTTCATTGGAGTCTGGGTTTGGATTTAAGCCTCCTGCTTCCGGTTTTCAGTCTTATTTTTGCAGTAGTCTCAAAACTTCTCCTTCTATACAGCACCATTGATAAAACATCTAGGTTAAAGATGAAAAGTTTTTCCACAGTGAGGGACACCCAGAGAGGTTCACAGCGTTACATGGAGAAGAGAAGAAGGAGGAGGGTGTTAGAGGTGACCTGAATGAGATGAGGTGGAATCAATAGAGGAGACAGCAGGCTAGCCAGTAATCACTTCCTTATGAGCACTCCACAACTGGACCGCTCAGAGATGTTCACGGAGTTATACAGAGAAGAGAAGAGGGAGGAAGGAGACAGAGGTGGCCAGGAGGATAAAAGGGGGAATGAAAAGGAGGGAGACAGATCCAGCCAGTAATCAGTTCCCTAAGTGTTCTCCACCGTCTGGAACACACAGAAATTCACAGAGTTGGGTAGAGTAGAGAGGGGTTAGGGAGGAGACACAGGCGACCTGGTGGAGATAAAGGAGAGTCCAAAGCAGGAGAGATCAGTCAAGCCAGTAATCTCGCTCCCAAGTAAAAATGGGTACTGAAGATTGGGTTCTTAAAGGTACAAAATTGATAACAAATACCAAGAAGCAAAAATTAAAAATCTAGAGTAGAGTTTGGAATTTGAAAAATACAATGTTAAATAAAGAAGAAGAAAAAAAGAAAAAAAGAGAGAAAAAAAAAAAAAAAACAGTCACAAAAATTATAAAAAATATATATATGAAGTTTGCTTTTAAAAAATAGGGTCTTTTTTTGCAAAGTAATAGTAGGTTATAAAAGTGAAAATTAAAGGAGTAATAGAGGACTTACAATTTTTTAAAAAAAGAATGATCATAAAAATAGTAAAAATATATCTAGGACTTTATCTGGTGTTGTGGGTATTGTGGGGTCAGTTCATTTTTGGCTAGTTCCTTGGTCCGGCTTATATTTTTCAAGATCTATTGGCCCCTTCCTATGTAGTCAGTACTAATGACAGGGTTTTAATCTATTGCAACTGTCGCTTCCAAGGTGGTTCCCTCTGTTTTAGCTTCTTCTGTTTGCTGGTCTCTTCAGTGTCTGATTTCCGCCCTGACAAAAAGGGGGCAGTGGTGGACACTTTTTTTTTTTAGGCTCACTTGTTCAGTCGCGTGTGGGGAGGGAGGGAGGGACGCTGCAAACAAATAACACTTGCGTGTGCTCACGGTGTCTCAGCCACACTGGGCCTGCCCTCGCTCATGGCGCATGTGTCCTCCCTGCCCACACAGCTCAGGCTCTAGGTTGCTCTGCTGGGAACCATCCAAGGCTGTCCCTGAGCTGCATACACCTCCCAGGTCTAAGCCGCTCAGGTTCAGGCACTTGGGTAGTCCTCAGAGGTGCAGACTCGGTTGGGCCTGCGTTTTGTGCCCTTCCCAGGTCCAAGCAGCTCAGGTGATGAGGTGTTTGGCGAGCACGGTCGCTGCAACTTATCGCCTCCCCCGTCCCTGCCACTCGGTTTTCTGGGTGTACAACCAGCACACCTTCTCAGGCAAATGTTGACTGTCCAGAACCCCAAGAAGTCTTAGTTAGCAAAGAAGCCTGCTTACAGTTTTGTAGATAATGTCTCTCTGGGGCTGCGATTGCCCCCTTCCAGCTCTGGCTGCCTGTCACTGGAGGGGGATGGTCTGCAGCTGGCTATCTCTGGTCAGTCCTTTGTTCTGTGTGTGGGCCTGGTGGTGTCTTAGGTTAGGGCTGGCTTTTCACATGGTAGTTATCCCACTGTCTGGTTTGCTAGCCCGAGTTAGTTCGCTCAGACAGCACTTGGGGCATTCAGGCCAGATCCTACTCTAAGCAATGCAGCCCGTGCCTGCCTGCCCAGCCCCTGCTTGCTAGTGGCGGGCGCAGGCATCTGCACTGCTTCTCCACTGGGGGAGTTACTGTTGGGATCGTAATCTGTGGGGTTTAATTATTTATTTATTTTTCCTCCCTGTTATGTTGCCCTCTGTGCTTCCAAGGCTCTCCACAGACTCAGCATTGAGAGTGTTTCCTGGTGTTTGAAAACTTCTCTCTTTTTAAGACTCCCTTCCCAGGACAGAGCTCTATCCCTCCCTCTTTTGTCTCTTTTTTGTCTTTTATATTTTTTCCACCCTCCTTTCGAAGACAATGGGCTGCTTTTCTGGGTGCCTGATGTCCTCTGCCGGCATTCAGAAGTTGTTTTGTGGAATTCACTCAGCCTTTAAATGTTCTTTTGATGAATTTGTGGGGGAGAAACTGGTCTCCCCGTCCCATTCCTCCACCATCTTAGCTCCTCCTGAGAAAATATATTCTTATATTTTTTAAACTACATGAGAAAAGAATTTAGAGTAATGACAGTAAAGATGATCTGAAATCACAAAAAATAGAATGCAAACAAAGATTGAGAAAATACAAGAAATGTTCAATAAAAACATAGAAAGACTAAGGAAAACATGTGGAGATGAATGGCACAAAAACTGAGATGAAAAGTAGATTAGAAGGAATCAATAGCAGAATCACTGGAGCTTAAAAAATGAGTAACTGGAAGATAGAATGGTGGAAATGACTACTGAGGAGCAGACAAACACAAAATGAAAAAAAATTGAAAGCAATCTCAGAGAACTCTGAGACAACACTAAATACACAAATATTCAAATTTTAGGAGCCTCAAGAAGAAGAAGGAAAAAAGAAAGAGCCTGAGAAGATATTTGAAAAGATTATACTTGAAAACTTCTTTAATGTGGGAAAGGAAATGGCCACTCAAGTCTAGGAAGCTCTGACAGTTCCTCCCACACAGGATAAACTGTAGGAGAAACACACCAAAACAATATTAATCAAAGTAATAAAAAGCAAATGCAAAGAGAAAATATTAAAACTGAAAGGGAAAAGCAAAAAACAGTGTACAAGAAACCCCCATAAGGCTATCAGCTGATTTTTCATCAGACACTCTGCAGGCCAGAAGGGAATGATAGGATCTATTTGAAGTGATGAAAGAGAAAATTCTACAACCAACATTACTTTGCCCAGCAAGGATCTTAGATTTGACAGAGAAATCAAAAGCTTTACTGACAAGCAAAAGCTAAGAAAATTCTGCAACACCAAACTAGCTTTACAACAAAAGCTAAAGGAACTTCTCTAGCCAGGTGATACCCCATATTAACAAATTAAAGAATAAAAACTTAGCATATTTGAAAGGAGAGACACTATCCTGCTTACAAAGGTCCATCTAATCAAAGCTACGGTTTTTCCAGTAGTCATGTATGGATGTGAGAGTTGGACCATAAAGAAAGCTGAGCACTGAAGAACAGATGCTTTTGAACTGTGGTGTTGGAGAAGACTGTTGAGACTCCCTTGGACTACAAGGAGATCCAACCAGTCAATCCTAAAGGAAATCAGTCCTGAATATTCATTTGAAGGACTGATGCTGAAGTTGAAGCTCCAATACTTTGGCCACCTGATGCTAAGAGCTGACTCATTTGAAAAGACCCTCATGCTGGGAAAGATTGAAGGCAGGAGGAGAAGGGGATGACAAAGGATGAGATTGTTGGATGGCATCACCAACTCAGTGGACATGAATTTGAGTAAGCTCCAGGAGTTGGTGATGGACAGGGAAGCCTGGTGTGCTGCAATTCATGGGGTCACAAAGAGTCAGACACAACTGAGTGACTGAACTGACTGAATCATCTCAATAGAAATAGAAAGAATTTTTGACAACATTCAACACATACTTATGATAAAAACTCTTCAGAAAGTGGGCATAGAAGGAACCTACCTCAAGATAATAAAGACCATCTATGACAAATATAGAGCAAATACCACTCTCAGTGGTGAAAGCATTCCCCTAAAATAATGAACAAGACAAGGATGTCCACTCTCACCACTATTATTCAACATAGTTTGTGAAGTTCTGGCCATGGCAATCTGGGGAGATAAAGAAAAGAATATAAATTGGAGAAGAAGAAGTAAAACTATCTGTTTGCAGATGACATAATATTACACATAGAAAATCCTAAAGATGTCACCAGAAAACTACTGGAGCTAATCAACAAATTTGGTAAAGTTGAAAGATATAAAACTAATGCACAGAAACCCCCTGCATTCCTATTCACTAACAATTAAAGAGCAGAAAGAAAAATTAATGAGACAACCCCATTTACCACTGCAACATAAAGAATAAAATGCCTAGGAATAAACCCACCTAATGAAGCAAAAGACCTATACTCAGAAAACTATAAAACACTGAAATGAAAGAAACCAAAGATGATACAAACAGATGGAGAAATATACTATGTTCTTGGATTGGAAGAATAAATATTGTGAAAATGAATATATTATTCAAATCAATCTGTAGATTCACTGCAATCCCTATCAAATTACCAATAGCATTCTTCATAGAATTAGAACAAAACTTTTTACAATTTGTATGGAAATACAGTCCATGGGGTTTCAAAGAGTCAGACGCGACTGAGCAACTGAACTGAACTGAACTGATGGAAACAAAAAAGACCCTGAATATCTTGTGAAAGAAATACAGAGCTGAGGTATCAGACTCTGTGACTTCAAACTATACTGCAAAGCTAGAGTAATCAAGACAGAATTTTACTGGCACAAAAATAAAAATATAGACAAATGATACATGATAGAAGCTCAGAAAAAAAGTCCACATACCTATGAGCACATAATGTATGATAAACGAGGTATGAATATACAATAAGAAAAGACAGTCTCTTCAGTAATGGTGTTGGGAAAGCTGGCCTACTATATCATACACAAAAATAAAATCAAAATGGACTAAACACCTATATGTAAGACTGAACACTATACAATTGTTAGAAGAACACATAGGAGAAATACTTCTTCACATAAGCAAGATTTTTGACCCACTTCTTAGCTTAAAGAAAAAAAAAAAAGTAAATAGGTCCTAATTAAACTCAAAAGCATTTGTACAGCAAAGGAAACCATAAGCAAGATGGGAAGATAACATTCAGAATGGGAGAAAGCATTTGCAAATGGAGCAACAGACAAAGGATTAATCTCAAAAATATACAAACAGCTCATGGAGCTCAATATCAAAATGCAAACAACCATCAGAAAATGGAGAGAAAACCTAAAGAGACATCTCTCTAAAGGAAACATACAGATGGTCAAGAGACACATGAAAAGATGTTCAATATCACTAATTATTAGGGAAATGAAAATCAAAACTACAATGCAGTTTCACCTCACAACAGTCAGAATGGCCATTATCAAAAAAATTTACAAACAATAAATGCTGGAGGGAGTATGGAGAAAAGGATACCTTCTTACATGGTTAGAGGGAATGTAAGTTGGTACAGCCACTATAGAGAACAGTATGAATATTCCTTAAAGAAACTAACCATAGAACTACAATTTGAACCAACAACCCACACCTGGGCATACACCCTCGGAGAACCAGAATTCAAAAAGACACATGTACCCCAGTATTTATTGCAGCATTATTTACAATAGCCAGGGCATGGAAACAGCCTAAATGCCCAATGATGGGTGAGTGGATAAAGAAGATGTGGTACATATACACAATGGAATTTTACTCAGCCATAAAAATGACAGAATAGGGTCATTTGTAGAGATGTGGATAGACCTAGGGCCTGTCAAACAGAATGAAATGACAGAAAAGAGAAAAGGAAATATTGCATATTAATAATTATATATGAGAAATCTAGAAAAATGGTACAGATGAATGTATTTCCAAGGCAGACATCGAGACATAGACATAGAGAGTGGACATGTGGACACAGTGGAGGAAGGTGAAACACCATGTGTAAAATCTATTTCTGCTTTATTGACTATGCCAAAGCCTTTGACTGTGTGGGTCACAATAAACTGTGGAAAATTCTGAAAGAGATGGGAATACCAGACCACCTGATCTGCCTCTTGAGAAACCTGTATGCAGGTCAGGAAGCAACAGTTAGAACTGGACATAGAACAATAGACTGGTTCCAAATAGGAAAAGGAGTACGTCAAAGCTGTATATTGTCACCCTGTTTATTTAACTTATTTGCAGAGTACATCATGAGAATCGCTGGACTGGAAGAAACACAAGCTGGAATCAAGATTGCTGGGAGAAATATCAATAACCTCAGATATGCAGATGACACCAGCCTTATGGCAAAAAGTGAAGAGGAACTCAAAAGCCTCTTGATGAAAGTGAAAGAGGAGAGTGAAAAAGTTGACTTAAGGCTCCACATTCAGAAAACGAAGATCATGGCATCTGGTCCCATCACTTCATGGGAAATAGATGGGGAAACAGTGGAAACAGTGTCAGACTTTATTTTTCTGGGCTCCAAAATCACTGCAGATGGTGACTGCAGCCATGAAATTAAAAGACGCTTACTCCTTGGAAGGAAAGTTATGATCAACCTAGATAGCATATTCAAAAACAGAGACATTACTTTGCCAACAAAAGTTCATCTAGTCAAGGCTATGGTTTTTCCTGTGGTCATGTATGGATGTGAGAGTTGGACTGTGAAGAAGGCTGAGCACCAAATAATTGATGCTTTTAAACTGTGGTGTTGGAGAAGACTCTTGAGAGTCCCTTGGACTGCAAGGAGACCCAACCAGTCCATTCTGAAGGAGATCGGCCCTGGGATTTCTTTGGAAGGAATGATGCTAAAGCTGAAACTCCAGTACTTTGGCCACCTGATGTGAAGAGTTGACTCATTGGAAAAGATTCTGATGCTGGGAGGGATTGGGGGCAGAAGGAGAAGGGGACGACAGAGGATGAGATGGCTGGATGGCATCACTTATTTGATGGATGTGAGTCAGTGAAGTCCGGGAGTTGGTGATGGACAGGGAGGCCTGGCATGCTGCGATTCATGGGGTCTCAAAGAGTCAGACATGACTGAGCGACTGATCTGGTCTGATCTGATGTGTAAAATAGCTAGCTAACTAGTGGGAATGCCCTATAAAATACAGGAAACTCAGCTTGGTGCTCTGTGATGACCTAAATAAGTAGGATGGGTCGGTGGAAGGGAGACTCAAGAGAGAGGAAATATATGTATACATTGAGCTTTTTCACTTCATTGTACAGCAGAAACTAAGACAACATTGTAAGGCAATTATATTTCAAGAAAAATTAACTTATGCAATTATGGTAAATTCCTTAGTTTCACATCTACTATGAAGGGCAGAACAAATAAAAAGATGAAACATTGGGAGGAGGGTCAAATTTTAAATGGAATTTCAGTATTCTACCTTAAGAATGATTTTTCAGTCTCTGGTACATATGAAATAGCATGGAGGCTATTTGTTCTTCAAGGGCAGGAGGATCATTATAATTCTTAGTCCTCCTCAGTAACTAATGTATGCTAAATTCTGACAGTTTAATAACATCATTAGATTTCAGTGAGGTCATAATTTTAAATATGGAACATCTGGGTGACAATTTCAGAAAGTGTCTTAAGAAACTTTCTCATGAACATTTTCAAAATGGAGGGCAAGAAAGAGCAAAGAACACATATTTGGGGAAAGTTTGCTTCACTGTATGGGTTTCTGGTACATTTGGCTTCCTCGGTGGCACAGTGATAAAGAATTCTGCCAATGCAGGAGATGTGAGGGATACAGGTTTGATCCCTGGGTCAGGAAGCCCCTGGAGTAGGAAATGGCAACTTGCTCCAGTTTTCTTGCCTAGAAAATTTCACACACAGAGGAGCTTGGGGGGCTACACTCAGTGGAGTCCCTAAGAGTCAAACACGACTGAGCAGCTGAGCAGTACATTTTGCCTTCCAGTAATCAACCTATTTCCTAGTTAACTTTCTGCCTAACATAGAAAATTTCATCATTTTTGTCCCCTAGTCCCACTTTCTAGCAGTTCCTTTTATGACAGCATCATGAAAGGAGGGGCAGACTGCATTCAAAGATTCTTTTTCACTCAATGTCTTCCATCATCTTGTGCCTCTTTGAGTTGAAACTCTTTTAAACCAGGCTCATTACATGCTCACAGGACCAAGTCATAGAAAATTTTAATTAAAATGAAATTTCTCTTTGGTGCAAAATATAACACTACATCTCTTCCTATATGCAACCTGCTATAAAATGTATCACAAAACTGTTACACTCAAAGCTCCATTTTATAAAAAGATAAAGCTTATGCATTGATACATGTGTTTCTGAAATGTTATAAGAGCAACTGAATACTGCACTTTACTCCATCTGACATTAAAGGAATGTTATTTTTTTTTCTAAATTAATCAATACATTCAGCAATTAAAACAAAAGTTCTGACAATTTTTCATGAATTTGAGAATTTGATTTCAAACTTCAGTTAATAACCAACATAGTTAACCTAACTTTTTAAAAGAAAGTACACAAAGGAAAGACATACCTTTCAGAATTGAAGCATATTATAAAACTATGGCAATTAAAGAGTAATTGCTAAAGACAAATTGCTTCACTTGAATATAGGCAGTAAGTAAACATATAAATGTTGAAATGTAGTCTATGCTTTATTGAAATTTCAAGCTGATGTAAAATAATGGACTTTTCAGTAACTGGGTGTGAGGACTTTGAATTACTCTCTGGAGGAAAAAAACACCTCATAGGGCACATAAAAAGATTATATTCCAGATAATTGAAAGGTATAAATGTATCAAGCAAAATTAGAAAAAGTGTTTGAAAAATAATTAGAAGGAGTTTCTATCATAGTATAGGAAATTTATAAAGCAAAGTAATAAAGCAGATTCATAAAGAATCATATAGTATATTTGAATTTTCTGCATGATAAAATCCCAGATGGACAAAATATTTTTAAAAATGGCAAAATGACCCCTGTATCTATGGCTGATTCATGGTGACATGTGGCAAAAACCAACACAATATTGTAAAGAAAATATCTTCCAATTAAAAAAAAAATTAGAAGCAAAAAAGTAACAAAATTAGATAAATATAAATCCTATAAGTCAATAATTTCAAGATATATAGCCCAGTTTTCTAAAATAACAATGCATTTCACTAGGCAATGCATAGAAAGGAAGCTACTAATAGTCAATCAGATGTGTATGAAAATACACAATCTCTTTAAAATCAGAGTAATGTAGAATAAACAATGAGATGCTATCTCCACTCATCAACTTCATAAAAATAAAAAGTTTGTGCATATAAAATTTCGATGTGCAATTCAGAGCAACTTCCCCTGAAACTACACAAAGACATTCATTGCAGACTTGTCTCCACTCAAAATAATAATAATAATAGAAATGACCTAAATATTTGAAAATAGACTAGAAATGAGATGTGTTATGTTTTTATTAGAAAAACTTGAAAGAAAAAAAAATTTTTTAGAAGTCTTGTTTTTATTTATTTATTTATTTATTTTGATACTGGATGCTTGGGGCTAGTGCACTGGAACGACCCAGAGGGATGGTATGGGGAGGGAGGAGGGAGGAGGGTTCAGGATGGGGAACACATGTATACCTGTGGCGGATTCATTTTGATGTTTGGCAAAACTGGTACAATTGTGTAAAGTTGAAAGAAATTTTAATGTTGAACCCATGTGGCACATCTACCATGATATAAAGCACTAAGATATATTTTGAATAAGAACATAATAAAGTACACAGGGATAATCAAAGTATAATATCTATATGTTAAAAAAACAAAAATCATATCCACTGAATATTAGCTGTTATCAGAACTTCTGTACTTATAAATTAACATGGAAAAGTGTGGAGGAAAGATTTACTTGTCAGCAACAAAGAGAGAGATGGCCAGAGGGCATTTCGGTGGTAAACAGCAGTTTGATTTCTTTACTAAAGAAGGTGTAATGTCAGTATGGCTTCCATAATTAAAATTCATTTAAAATCTTTTATTTTATAATATGGTTTAAGAAGTATACAATACATAATGAATGAGATTAAAATAAAATATAAACCCAATCCTTTGCTAGAATTCAATAAACACATATAACCTATTTCTCATTGGTTACATCATTTTCTTACTGAATGCAACGAATGTAGACATTGATGCCATCAGCTGTAATTAAATATGTAATCAGAACAAACTGATGCATTTCACCCCCCCCCAACTCTTCTCCACAAAGAGATATCTGAGATATGGAAAGGGGAAACACATCTATATATACATCTACATTTATACTGATATCTGCTTCTCCTATTACATGGCATGGGTTTTGTAGCAACATTAAAAATTCTAGTTATACATTTGTAGATCTGATAAGATTTAATTAAGTTCTAAGATCATTTGTTAAATCTAATAGCTGTTATTATTGAAGGATCAAATTTTAAATTTGCTCTCTTTTCATTCCTCCTTGTTTTGTTGAACAAACACTGACTCTTATTACAGCTTTAATAGCAGGAAATAGTGAATTTGCAACAGAGGATGCTAAATAATTAGGGTGTGCTACATAAAAGGTATTTGATATACAAGGGACTCACTAGAGAGATCATCATATAAACTCTTTCTAATTAACTGAAAGCACCAGCTCTGTTACATATTCATTTAAAAAATCTACATGGAGAACATCTCTGACAGAGATGATTAAGAACCAAGGCTTATTCTGTCTTACTACAATCTTCAAAAAAGGAGTAAAAAGGAAAAAAAGAAAAAAACTAAACCCCTGATATTCAGGATAATTTTGGTTTCTTCAGTCTCAAAGAAAGTGTTTCTTAGAAAAGAGAACTGAGTAATCTTCAATTCCTAAAATAAAATTGGCAATAATATCCCCCAAAAGACAGCTTATCAATGGTTAAGGAGAGTGCTTGAGTTAAACTAAATGGGTTCCAGTATGTGGCCCACTACTTAACTTAAATAATCTTAGGCGAGTTACGTATTCTCTGAGCCTTGCATTTTTTTCATCTGAAAACAGTGATGATAATAGTACCTATTACATAGGATTCTTGTGAACATCCAGTTAAAAGATCCATGTGAAGCATTTAGGTATAGATATGGGCATCTAACACATTGCAATAATTAGCTAAATAGTAACTCTTTCATTATTAATTCAAAAAGGACTAATATTCTATAAATGCTTCACCATTTATAAGACAAGGGGAGCTCCAGGAATATTTTTTTTCAATGAGTTTAACATGCTACTGAGTACAGATTTCTATAAAAGTCATAAAGTATTTTGACAACTAATCACTATTGAAAATTCTAAATTAACTACCAGGATATAAAGATTACCTACTTTACAAGTGGAAGAACAGAAACAAAGGGTAAAACTTTATTTATGGAGACCTCCAGTACCGTATAAAAGATAATCTCTTTGGCCCATTTTTTGATTGGGTTGTTTATTTTTCTGGAGTTGAGCTGTAGGAGTTGCTTGTATATTTTTGAGATTAATTGTTTGTCGGTTGCTTCATTTGCTATTATTTTCTCCCATTCTGAAGGCTGTCTTTTCACCTTGCTAATAGTTTCCTTTGATGTGCAGAAGCTTTTAAGGTTAATTAGGTCCAATTTGTTTATTTTTGCTTTTATTTCCAATATTCTGGGAGGTGGGTCATAGAGGATCCTGTTGTGATGTATGTCAGAGAGTGTTTTGCCTATGTTCTCCTCTAGGAGTTTTATAGTTTCTGGTCTTACGTTTAGATCTTTAATCCATTTTGAGTTTATTTTTGTGTATGTTGTTAGAAAGTGGTCCAGTTTCATTCTTTTACAAGTGGTTGACCAGATTTCCCAGCACCACTTGTTAAAGAGATTGTCTTTAATCCATTGTATATTCTTGCCTCCATGGGCCAAAGAACTAAATAGACATTTCTCCAAAGAAGACATACAGATGGCTAACAAACACATGAAAAGATGCTCAACATCACTCATTATCAGAGAAATGCAAATCAAAACCACTATGAGGTACCATTTCACACCAGTCAGAATGGCTGCGATCCAAAAGTCTACAAATAATAAATGCTGGAGAGGGTGTGGAGAAAAGGGAACCCTCTTACACTGTTGGTGGGAATGCAAACTAGTACAGCCACTATGGAGAACAGTGTGGAGATTCCTTAAAAAACTGGAAATAGAACTGCCTTATAATCCAGCAACCCCACTGCTGGGCATACACACTGAGGAAACCAGAAGGGAAAGAGACACGTGTACCCCAATGTTCATCGCAGCACTGTTTATAATAGCCAAGACATGGAAGCAACCTAGATGCCCATCAGCAGATGAATGGATAAAGAAAGCTGTGGTACATATACACAATGGAGTATTACTCAGCCATTAAAAAGAATACATTTGAATCAGTTCTAATGAGGTGGATGAAACTGGAGCCTATTATACAGAGTGAAGTAAGCCAGAAGGAAAAACATAAATACAGTATACTAACGCATATATATGGAATTTAGAAAGATGGTAACAATAACCCGGTGTACGAGACAGCAAAAGAGACACTGATGTATAGAACAGTCTTATGGACTCTGTGGGAGAGGGAGAGGGTGGGAAGATTTGGGAGAATGGCAATGAAACATGTAAAATATCAATGTAGGAAACGAGTTGCCAGTCCAGGTTCGATGCACGATGCTGGATGCTTGGGGCTGCTGCACTGGGACGACCCAGAGGGATGGTATGGGGAGGGAGGAGGGAGGAGGGTTCGGGATGGGGAACACATGTATACCTGTGGTGGATTCATTTTGATATTTGGCAAAACTAATACAATTATGTAAAGTTTAAAAATAAAATAAAATTAGAAAAAAAAAAGATAATCTCTTTTACAATTAGAAATAATTGAAATGAACCCTTCAAGAGAATAACTATTTCATCCACATATTTTACTTGTTTTCTAGTTTTCAGCAGTTGTTTTTTCAATTTCAAAATATACACAAAAATTAATATATATATATATATATATGCCTAATCTACTTTTTTTTTTAAAGAAATAGCTATTGGTTACATAATATGAATTTATCTGGCTGTGGTCACTGAAATTTCTTCTTATACTATCACTATTCATTCTAAATACCAGGCATTATTGCAAAGTATTACAGACTTACGACACAGGAAGACAGAAAATGTAGGTTCTACTCCTGATCTGCCACTCCCTGATTACATGATTTAGAAAGAAAAAAAAAAATCCTCACATTTGATGAGTATCTCTTTCCTCTTAAGAAAATGAAGAACTGTAGTTTCCAAGCTGTTTTTTCCAGCTTCAAAAATTATTCCTTTCAAAAATCAAGTGAATTACTAAATCATTTATAAATTAATTTTCATCATTTTTATCATCTTTATTTTGCTTATTTCTTGTCTTGTTTAATGATTTAACATTCTTTCAACTTTTTTTCTCATTGCTTTTCTATCAAAAGTATATTGTAAAACATTCCAGAATTCTCTTAGCCTCCTGTCCTAGCATCTAACCATCCCAAGTTTGACATCAGAATTTCAAGAAAACATTTCTCTTGTCCATTTCTGTTAAAACAGAATTCAAGTTCTTATGTGACCTATTAAAATCACAGATTGCCACATGTCACAACTTATAAGCTTAAAAGGCTGTCAAAGCTATACAATACATAGTTACCAAGCAGATATATTTTTTAAAATACACATTTCTGGGAAAATAATTTCCTTGGTCTAAAAAGTAGATAAGGATAGGTGATGCTATAGCAATTTAAAGAGATGACTACATAAAGTTATGCATGCAAGTATAAAGAAACAAGGAAGAAAGAAAATATATAAAAAGGAAACAAAAGAGAACTCATATATTTCGTATCACCAATTCCAATCAATATGAGGTAATACCTTTGACTTCTTGAACTCATGACAACCTATAAATACACACACACACACACACACAGATGCATATCTCCTAAATCTGAATAATAATAAATCTCTTAAGGGATAAAAGCAATGAAAAATCTCATGTTTTGTACAAATTATATTTAAAATAAATATTTTAACATCTATTTTATGTATACTCAGAATAGGAATGAGAATTATGTCACAAAACTGCAGAAAAAAATGTCAAACACATATAGACCTTTCTCTCTTGTCTTTTTCCCTTACATCAGCAAGTCCAGCTCCCTACATGCACCGGCTTTGGGAGCTCCTGGTAAATCTGCAGTGAGCTGCAGGAACCCAGGTGCAGTCCCAGTGGCAGTCCCTATAGTAATTCTTCAATAAGGTAGATAAAAATAAACCCTGGTGATTTTAATCTGCTTCTGCTCTGGCTTTTCAAGTATGCTTTAAAAAATATGTTCTTTTCAGTTCAGTTCAGTTCAGTCGCTCAGTCATGTCCGACTCTTTGCGACCCCAAGAATCGCAGCACACCAGGCCTCCCTGTCCATCACCAACTACCAGAGTTCACCCAGACTCACGTCCATCGAGTCAGTGATGCCATCCAGCCATCCCATCCTCTGTCGTCCCCTTCTCCTCCTGCCCCCAATCCCTCCCAGCACCAGAGTCTTTTCCAATGAGTCAACTCTTCACATGAGGTGGCCAAAGTACTGGAGTTTCAGCTTTAGCATCATTCCTTCCAAAGAAATCCCAGGGCTGATCTCCTTTAGAATGGACTGGTTTGATCTCCTTGCAGTCCAGGGGACTCTCAAGAGTCTTCTCCAACACCACAATTCAAAAGCATCAATTATTTGGTGCTCAGCCTTCTTCACAGTCCAACTCTCACATCCATACATGACCACAGGAAAAACCATAGCCTTGACTAGACGGACCTTTGTTGGCAAAGTAATGTCTCTGCTTTTGAATATGTTATCTAGGTTGGACATAACTTTCCTTCCAAGGAGTAAGCGTCTTTTAATTTCATGGCTGCAGTCACCACCTGTAGTGATTTTGGAGCCCAGAAAAATAAAGTCTGACACTGTTTCCACTGTTTCCCCATCTATTTCCCATGACGTGATGGGACTGGATGCCATGATCTTCGTTTTCTGAATGTTGAGCTTTAAGCCAACTTTTTCACTCTCCTCTTTCACTTTCATCAAGAGGCTTTTGAGTTCCTCTTCACTTTCTGCCATAAGGGTGGTGTCATCTGCATATCTGAGGTTATTGATATTTCTCCTGGCAATCTTGATTCCAGCTTTTAGATTGCTTCAAATCCATGATGTTAAATATCAAATGTAGGTTTTATGATAAGTGACCAAAAAATTTTAAAATTAGTTTTTGACTGTCTACACAGGGAATAAAACCTAAGGCATTCGCTATAATTTTATGTTGTCAAAACTTTGTTTGGGTTTTTCAATAGGATGTTAAAGAACTATATTCAAATTTTTTAAATGTAATTAGACCAAACTTAAACATCTACATTTCCACAAAGTTTATCCTGATTATATTATTTTTTCAGCAATAAATCCATACCCCAAACCAACACATTCCAATCTCAGTATGTAATTTTACCAGATCATTTGATTTACCTTTCATAGACAGTCTGAGGTTTTTGCTTGTTTGTTTTGATATGGGCTTTGTGTGAGTGTGTTAAGTATTGGTAGTCTCTTATCTTTGCAATAGATTATGAACTCAGTGACATTAGGGTCAACTTTTTCTCATTTTTGTATTTAATAATTCAAATTTTAATGGTGGCAAGCATGATAACAGTAATTGAAAACCATCATAACAAAGAGCTAACTGTGGTAAGAGTCCTAGTGCTATTTCCACAGCGGCACAAAAGAGGTAATTTGACAACAGGCAACTAGTAACTAGCATATTCGGAGAAGGCAGTGGCACCCCACTCCAGTACTCTTGCCTGGAAAATCTCATGGACGGAGGAGCCTGGCAGGCTGCAGTCCATGGGGTCGCTAAGAGTCGGACACGACTGAGCAACTTCATTTTCACTTTTCACTTTCATGCACTGGAGAAGGAAAGGGCAACCCACTCCAGTGTTCTTGCCTGGAGAATCCCAGGGGCTGGGGAGCCTGGTGGGCTTCCGTCTCTGGGGTCACACAGAGTCGGACACGACTGAAGCGACTTAGCAGCAGCAGCAGCAGCAACTAGCACATTAGAATCTGACTCTGGCCAAAATACTTCTCTAATGCTACAGTAATTGTAAAAAGTACTACCGCACTTGACGCATAGTAAGTACTTAATCACCATTTCTGGATATTTAATTTAGAGTAACATAATAAAATAATGTGCTGAATATTTCAAAATCATGTTTAAAATTTTAACTGTATAGTTAAGACTCCAGCTGTGCACTGGTATCCAAGTTATCCAGTCTGTTCTAATAGAATTTCAATGACAGGGATAAAGTAAATGAATAAGGTTATCTTTATAATTCTGATTGGGCTTCACTGGTGGCTCAGTCAGTAAAGAATCTTCCCACATGGCAGGAGATGCGGGTTCATCCACTCTGTTGGAAAGATCCTGTGAAGAAAGAAATGGCAACCCACTCCAGTATTCTTGCCTGGGAAATTCCATGGACAGAGGAGCTAGCAAGTTACAATCCATGGTGTTACAAGAGTTAGACACAACTTAACAACTAAATCACCACCACCATAGTTTTGATTATTTAATGATATCAAAGTAACATACAATTCAAATAATTTATTTTTACATTTTACTTGAACTAAATTTATAATTGTGTTCCACTGCCTAAACAATTTAATTTTTGTGATTTTGATGTCAAAAACATGGCAAGGAGGAATGATTATTTTCACGTGTGTATGTGCATGGTGTGTGTGAATGTGATAATAACAGGAAGATGGCCAAATGAGGGGACAGAGCAACAGTGTCAAAACTAATTAGATATGCATCTTAAGTACTCAAGAGAAGAAGTAGCAATTTTATGTAAAAGGCCAAATGTCCAGGATAACTTAAGTGTATACCACCTAAGATGCTGAAGCTTGAAAGTCTGTATGACTACCAAATGTACTTTTAACCAGCTATGTGACTTTGGGAACAATTTTTAATCAATTTGAATTCAGATTCTTCATTACAAATACAGTGAGAATATATATTTCATTATACATAATATTCATTCTCTATTATTAGTAGTAGTAGTATTTCTATTGTGTCTGACTCTTTGCGACCCTATGGACTGTAGCCCGCCAGGCTCCTCTGTGCGTGGGATTCTCCAGGCAAGAATACTGGGGTGGGTTGCCATGTCCTCCCCCAGGAGATGCTCCTAATCCAGGATCAAACCTGCATCTTTTAAGTCTCCTTATTTGGAAGACAGGTTCTTTACCACTGAAGTGTAAGAGTGAAAGTGAAGTGAAAGTATCAGTCTCTCAGTCATGTCCAACTCTTTGCAACCCCATGGGCTGTAGCCCACCAGGCTCCTCTGTTCACAGAATCCTCCAGGCAAGAATCCTAGAGTGGGTAACCATTGCCTTCTCCAGGGGATCTTCCTGACCCAGGAATTTAACCCAGGTCTCCTGCACTGAAGGAAAATTCTTTACCATTTAAGCCGCCAAGGGAAGCACCACCTAAATGTTCATTTAAATTGATATTAAAATGGCATTAAAATGATGCTTTCATTTTGTATAACTGGCCAGAGAAAGTGTTGAACCTTGTCTCCCTGTTTGTCAGCTCTGTCCTTTGCTAGTGATCTCTGTCTGTTCTAGGAAGAAATATGGGTCTATTTAATGATATTTGGATGTCGTGGCAAAAATCTGTGTTTGGAGTATTGTAGTCCATTTGAAACAGAAATTCAAAAAATCCTTCACTGCATTGTCATCTGGAAGGAATAACTCAGCATCCAGGTGAGGTAGGGAGGTGAAGAAGAAAACCATATGGAAGCAAATTTTAGAACCTTAGGCATCCTGTGTTCATGCCGTGAATGTTTGCTCCTGACTTGAAATCTCTAGTTTGAAAGAGGCCTTTGAAAAAACTAACAATTCACAGTATAAATTTTCTTGTAGCTGGCATCACAAAAATCTTACCTATTCAGGTTTGAAAATCTATGTTGGTTTGAATGTTAATCAATGTTTCTTAGAACCCCAAATTGTCTCTTAAAAAGTACATAGAATCTAAATGTGTATTACTTTAGCCTTCCCTACACATGTCTGTTCATGAATGGATACCTTCATGTATATAGAATATGTGTATATGTGTGGTTTGAAAGTGTTTCAGAATGCCTTAGATGAATGACATTTTATAAAACTGTTACAGTGGATATCTATAGGCTATTACATCTCTGTTGATTCATGATCCAGAAAGTTTTGTTCTGTATTTAAGAAATTGCTGTTGTGTTATATTTTTCCAAGTATTTGAAAGGAAAACACCTGGCCTCTCTGGCCCCAATAAATGTGGAGCAGGAAAAAAAAATAAATTGATATTAAAATGTCACATATATCTTCCAAGGCTCCTTCCCATGTCGAAGGGAATGTTATCTTTTCTCATGGATAAAATTTTGATAGAGAATAGAAAGATGACATACTTAATAGAAATAATAGAGCTATCCTTTTGAAATATGGAATGATACATTCTCTGATTCTCTTGCTAAAGCTATGATTTTTAAAAAGACTCCTTTATCTCTGAGGTAAGCATAATGCCAAAATGCCACTCAAGATTCCCTGCCCCAACCCTTGGGACTTTAAGTATGGCAATATATCACATCTATGTTAAATTACATGTCATAAGGGATTCCAAAAATGTAATATGGTTACTAATCAATTAACTTTGAGTCACATTTGAGCTCTATTTAATCCCATAAATTCTTTAAAAACAGAGAATTTTCCCTGGCTGATAACAGGAGGAATTACAGAAATTCAGAGTGCAATCAGGAAGAATTACATGCACGATTGCTGTGTTTGAAGACAAAGTGTTAAATTCAGGGACTTTAACCTGCTGAGAATGACCCCTAGCTGAAAGCCAGCGAGGAAATCAGGGCCTCAGTCCTATAATTATAGGAACTGAATTTTGACAACAATCTGAATGAACCTAAAAGCAATTAGGTTCATTCAGATTGTTGAAAAAAAAGCTGCAGATTAAAGCCCAGCCCAGTAGATCTTTGATTTTGACCTCACTGATGACAGAAACTTACTCAAACTCCTGACAAGAAACACTGTGAGACAGTAAATGGGTGCTATTTTAGGATATTACTTTGTGGTAATCTGTTACACAGCAACAGACACATAAAATAATCAAAATAATTACTCTGTTAGTAGATTCATTAGAAGTTGATGTTAATTCATTAGAAGTTGACCTTAATTCATAAGAAGTTGACCTTAATTTATTAGCTAAATTTAGATTAGTTTAAATTTAGCATCTAGATTTGTTATCAATATACCTGAACTGTAGCAAAGAATACTAAGTTAAAGGTGATAGAATTCTCAGTGTAGTTTTCTTTAAAACGGTTGAAGTCTTTTAGAAAAAAAAAAAAAAAAATTTAAAGAAATTCCTATATAATCTACACACACACACACAGACACACACACCCCAAGTGTATCAGTGTAATGTGCTGATTGGACAGCAAGGAGACCAAACCAGTCCATCCTAAAGGAAATCAACCCTGAATATTCATTGGAAGGACTGATGCTGAAGCTTAAATATTATGGCCAACTAATGCAAAAAGCCAACTCATTGGAAAAGACCCTGATACTGGGAAAGATTGAGGGCAGGACAGAAAGGGGGTGACAGGGGATGAGATGGTTGCATGGCATCACTGACTCACTGAACATGAGCATGGACAAACTCCAGGAGATAGTGAAGGGCAGGGAAGCCTGGCATGCTGTGGTCCATGGGGTCACAAAGAGTTGGACACGACTTAGTGACTGAACAACAAAAATATGATATGGTCAGCATGGACATTGAATAAGCAACATATATTTGTAAAAGACACAGTTAGATGGTAATAAAATATAAATACAAAACAGTAAGTAAATGATTTAACAATATGAAAAAATCAGTCATATTTGTCACTAAGTTAAAACATTATTTGATAAGACATTGTCAGAATGACAAGTTAATGATAAATTTGATGGTATAGAAAGAGTGAATCAGAGACTACTAGAACTCTTGAATGGTTCTGTTTATAAACTGACATGGGAAGGTTATACAGCAAAATTTGTTTTTTTATGTGTGTTTCCTTTCCTATCTTTTTTATCACTGTTGACTTGAATGTTTTCACACCTTCTTCCAGCTCATGCAAAATAAAAAATGAATAAAGAAACTAACCTACACAGCAGTGTATGATTCCCTTATTCCCTGACACCAGTGATTACTGTATGCCATATTTCCCTTCCTCCAGCCTAAATAAGACCAGATCTATAGGAAAGGGAGACAGAGGGCATTATGGAAGAGGAACAAGGAACATGATTGCAACAGTGGGATAGACAAGATCACTTGATGTGTGAGCTTGTAAGGAGATTCTGAGATCCTAGGATTAAAGAATGGTGCAGAAGAAACCTGAAGTGCTGGGGCTCCCTCTTTGTGCAGACTAATCAGTCTCCATTAATCCATCACACTTACTCAAATTTAAAACTCCTAAAATTGTTCAAGTCTTCCTAGAGGAAGGGTTATAAGAAACAAGGTTTTGTTTGAGGGTGTGGAGAAAAGGGAATACTTGTGCACTCTTGGTGGGAACGTAAATCAATGTAGCCACTATGGAAGAAGTATGAAGTTTCCTCAAAGAATTAAAAAGAGAACTACCATATGATTTAGCAATTCTACATCTGGATATATATCCAGGGGAAAAAAAAGTCTTAAAAATATATTTTACCCCCATGTTTAATGTGGTGTTATCCACAATAGCCAAATATGGATACAACCTAAGTGTACATCAAAAGATTCATGGAAAAATAAAATGTGGTGTGCATATGCAGTGGAATACTCTTAAACAATATAAAAGAAGGAAACCCTACCTTCTGCAACAATGTGGCTGGAACCTGAGGGCATTATGCTAAGTAAAATAAGTCAGACAGAAAAAGACAAATCATGTGTTCTCACATGCAGAATCTGTGACAGCTAAACTTATAGAAATACTATAATGGTGGTTTCCAGGGGGCAGGAAGTAGGAAAAATAGGGCAATATTAATCAAAGAAAAGAAATTCTCACCAAAAAATAAGTGTTTGGGTGATCTAATGTGTAGAATGGTGACTGTAATTAACAATAATGTATTATATGTTGGATGGCATCACTGACTCGATGGACATGAATTTGAGCAAGCTCTGGGGGTTGGTCATGGACAGAGAAGCCTGGTGTGCTGCAGTATATGCGGTCGTAAAGACTTGGACATGACTAAGTGACTAAGCTGAACTGATTATATGTTGGAATGTTATCAAGAGAGTAGATCTTATATATTACCACCAAATACAAGCACACACATATACACACCCATAATAGTATTTGGAGTGAATGCATTAAGTAAAGTTATTGTGATACTCGTTTTCCAATATATACTTGTACCAAATCATCACAAAACTTACATATGTCATATGTCAATAGTCTCTCAAAAAAGCTAGAAAAAATAAAAAACAAGTCACATTTACTTAAAATGTCCAGGTAAATTTTTGATTAGTTACTATAATGTTTTCCTCATTTTTCCCAGCATGATGGGTAATGGTCCATACTAAATAAACTTGATAAATTGCCTTAGATATATACATTTTTACCCCATTATCCTCCCCACCAACTCTTCTATATCATAGCAGATTGTACCAGAGATAACACCTTCTTGGGGAGTTACTACATGGTTTGACCAATGACTTAATGCAAGTTTCCTCAGATTTCCTTTCTGGAATTCTGAATAGGGAATTGGATACATCCGAGTGAAGTGAAGCTCAGTCATGTCTGACACTTTGCAACCCCATGGACGGTAGCCTACCAGGCTCCTCTGTTCATGGAATTTTCCAGGCAAGAATACTGGAGTGGGCTGCCGTTTCCTTCTCCAAGGGATCTTCCCAACCCAGGTATCAAACCCGGGTGTCCTGCATTGCAGATGGACGCTTTACCGTCTGAGCCACCAGGGAAGCCCCATACACCCGAGAAAAGGGGGAGAATATTGTAAGATACACGAAGAAAGAATTGCTACCTTGATGAGCCATGTGAAAGCAGATATTTTGAGTAAACAGACAACATGAAGGCAATAGAGAATGTTTTTTAATGTAAATTAATAGATTAAAAGAAAAAGAATCACAGACAAGCTCAGAGAATGGCAGTTATGGCAGGAGTCTGAACTCCCAGAAGCCTGAACTGTTAGTAACTTTCTAGTCTATCCAAAGGCACAGAGATTCTTATTATTAACTTGATTTTATAAAAACAGCAAAAAGATACATTCTTTATTTTCTATAAATAAGTGAGTCTGATTGAACCCCAGTGCCTGCTTCATTTTCTCTAAAGTGATAATTGCAATTTTAATATGCAAGAAAGAAAACAACTAAACTCTGCTTAGCATTCTTTCATGTTAAACAGCACATGGGAAATGAACATTCACTAGAAAATCTGTTTTGAATAGCATAAATGATAAGCGAAAATACAATGTTTGTTTACTTGGCAGGAAAAATAAGATGAGGACCTTTATATAGTTTTAGTATTGATATTAATATCTAATATCAATTATTAATATTAATAGATGACCACTAACTTTAGAATGAAATTAAAAGACACTTACTCCTTGGAAGAAAAGTTAAGACCAACCTAGATAGCATATTGAAAAGCAGAGACATTACTTTGCCAACAAAGGTCCATTTAGTCAAGGCTATGGTTTTTCCAGTAGTCATGTATGGATGCGAGAGTTGGATTGTGAAGAAAGCTGAGCGCCAAAGAATTGATGCTTTTGAAGTTTGGTGTTGGAGAAGACTCTTGAGAGTCCCTTGGTCTGCAAGGAGATCCAGCCAGTCCATTCTAGAGGATATCAGTCCTGGGTGTTCTTTGGAAGGAATGATGCTAAAGCTGAAACTCCAGTACTTTGGCCACCTCATGCGAAGAGTTGACTCATTGGAAAAGACTCTGATGCTGTGAGGGATTGGGGGCAGGAGGAGAAGGGGACGACAGAGGATGAAATGGCTGGATGGCATCACGGACTCGATGGACGTGAGTTTGAGTAAACTCCAGGAGATGGTGATGGACAGAGAGGCCTGGTTGCAAAGAGTCGGATATGACTGAGCGACTGAACTGAACTGAACTGAATCTTAGAAAGTTGTAAGAAAATGGTCTAGTCAGCTACACACCATGAGCAGGATGCTCTCATGTAGGATCAGAGCTAAATTATTGAAGAAAATAGAGAAATTTCTAGGACCAATGTGTGACCACCCCCTCTTCCTTTCATCTGAAGGCAGGTCTCTATTGCTCTATCTTCCCATTCACCAGTCTTGCCATCTTACCTGAAAGCAGAAACTATTTATGTTTAAGGCAGAAGAAGTTAAAAACAAAAACAATGGGAGAAAATAATAGCAAATGAAGCAACCGACAAACAACTAATCTCAAAAATATACAAGCAACTCCTACAGCTCAACTCCAGAAAAATAAACGACCCAATCAAAAAATGGGCCAAAGAACTAAATAGACATTTCTCCAAAGAAGACATACAGATGGCTAACAAACACATGAAAAGATGCTCAACATCACTCATTATCAGAGGAATGCAAATCAAAACCACTATGAGGTACCATTTCACACCAGTCAGAATGGCTGCGATCCAAAAGTCTACAAATAATAAATGCTGGAGAGGGTGTGGACAAAAGGGAACCCTCTTACACTGTTGGTGGGAATGCAAACTAGTACAGCCACTATGGAGAACAGTGTGGAGATTCCTTAAAAAACTGGAAATAGAACTGCCTTATGATCCAGCAACCCCACTGCTGGGCATACACACTGAGGAAACCAGAAGGGAAAGAGACACGTGTACCCCAATGTTCATCGCAGCACTGTTTATAATAGCCAAGACATGGAAGCAACCTAGATGTCCATCAGCAGATGAATGGATAAGAAAGCTGTGGTACATATATACAATGGAGTATTACTCAGCCATTAAAAATAATACATTTGAATCAGTTCTAATGAGGTGGATGAAACTGGAGCCTATTATACAGAGTGAAGTAAGCCAGAAGGAAAAACATAAATACAGTATACTAACGCATATATATGGAATTTAGAAAGATGGTAACAATAACCCGGTGTACGAGACAGCAAAAGAGACACTGATGTATAGAACAGTCTTTTGGACTCTGTGGGAGAGGGAGAGGGTGGGATGATTTGGGAGAATGGCATTGAAATATGCACAATATCATATATGAAATGAGTCACCAGTCCAGGTTCGATGCATGATAGTGGATGCTTGGGGCTGGTGCACTGGGACGGCCCAGAGGGATGGTATGGGGAGGGAGGAGGGAAGAGGGTTCGGGATGGGGAACACATGTATACCTGTGGCGGATTCATTTTGATATTTGGCAAAACTAATACAATTGTGTAAAGTTTAAAAATAAAATAAAATTAGAAAAAAAAACAAAAAAAATCATTTGGAATCTACACGTTATAGCCAATGAGTACATATTTGGAAGTATAATTATTTTAAGGTAATTAGACTATATAATACAGATCTTATATTTTCTTCCCTCACCAAAAAACCCCAAACAAAACAAACAGTTCCACTCTTTTACTTGGGCTTTGTACCTAGTCCTGGAAATGGTGAGCTCATGATGTCAGGTGAGCTCCCTGACATCCTGGGAGCCCTGAGAAGAAAGGGTCTCACATTTCACTATGTAGATTTTCATTTAATCTTTGTGTACATGCTGTTGTGTATTTTATCACTGCCCTCCACAGTGATATCAGGAACACTTTTGTTCATTTTTAAAATATAGTAAACCTCAATCTTTGGTGAGATGCAATAGAGGAAATGTCACCTGACTAGCAGAAAGTAACCTGGGGAAATAATCTTTATGTAATTCAATGTATGTTTCATGCCTACTTTTTGTGGAACTTGATGGTCTTACTTATCTCTTTTCTCAGATGGTTGTAACTTCTACTCTGTTAAGTTACTTAGTTACCTACCACTCATATCTATGTTTCAAAAAACATGTGAAAATGTTTTACCAACTGGTATTTCCTGTCTGGTTCTTTCTGTCATGTGCTTTGACACATAATTTTATATTTTTTTCCTTATTTTAATGGGAATTTATAAATAAAGGGAATATATTTTTAAGGGTAGCTGAGCACGTTTAACAGAAATTTCTGATTTTTAAATATATATTTATTAGTTTTGTTTCATGTGACTACAAAAGCTTCAAATTTGATTTGTTTTAGTCTTCAATAAACTAACAAACATTAAAAAAAAAAAAAGAATGCTCAATGGACCCCACCCAGGCCACAGCCACCAATACACCACAGACTTGATGGCTCATGATGGTCGTGTAGTGCAGGGGCTTACAGATGGCCACACAGCAGTCTACAGCCATGAGGACAAGGATGAAGATCTCCAGGCAGCCAAAGAAATGGAATGAAAAAACTTGGACTATGCACTCATTGAAAGAGATAGTGGCATTCTTCAAAAGGGCATCAGCAATCATCCTAGGGCTATGCATGTAGAGAAGCAGGTGTCAGATAAAGGTAAATGGAAAAGGAAGAAATACATTGGACTCCCAAGTGCCTTGCTGGTCTTGATGGTAGTAATAATCAGAAAGTTCCCAACAAGGTCCCCAAATAGAAAATCAAGAAAGTGGTAAACACTATTTTCTTCTAATAGGATCTTGTGTCAACCCAAGCAGAATAAACTCAGTCACATTATTATTCAGCTACATGATCTTATCAATGCAGAGAAGGGGTGAGTGTTAAATGCTTTATCTGCAAAATATAGAAAAGAATTAATTCATGGTCTGATATGTGATTTTTAAAAATATTAAGTGAGATAAATATTCTTCATCATGGACATTTCAGTTGAGGTTTCTTAACAAGGCACCTCAACACTTAATTTGTAACGACAACTTCATGGGGTCATTATGAGTCTCTTGTAAGACTGTGAAAAGTAAACTTTTCTATCAGATCAGATCAGTCACTCAGTCGTGTCTGACTCTTTGTGACCCCATGAATCGCAGCATGCCAGGCCTCCCTGTCCATCACCAACACCCGGAGTTCATTCAGACTCACGACCATTGAGTCAGTGATTCCATCCAGCCATCTCATCCTCTGTCGTCCCCTTCTCCTCTTGCCCCCAATCCCTCCCAGCATCAGAGTCTTTTCCAATGAGTCAACTCTTCGCATGAGGTGGCCAAAGTACTGGAGTTTCAGCTTTAGCATCATTCCTTCCAAAGAAATCCCAGGGCTGATCTCCTTCAGAATGATCTGGTTGGATGTCCTTGCAGTTCAAGGGACTCTCAAGAGTCTTCTCCAACACCACAGTTCAAAAGCATCAATTCTTCGGCGCTCAGCCTTCTTCACAGTCCAACTCTCACATCCATACATGACCACAGGAAAAACAATAGCCTTGACTAGACCAACCTTTGTTGACAAAGTAATGTCTCTGCTTTTGAATATGCTATCTAGGTTGGTCATAACTTTCCTTCCAAGGAGTAAGCGTCTTTTAATTTCATGGCTGAAGTCACCATCTGTAGTGATTTGGGAGCCCAGAAAAATAAAGTCTGACACTGTTTCCCCATCTATTTCCCATGAAGTGATGGGACCGGATGCCATGATCTTCGTTTTCTGAATGTTGAGCTTTAAGCCAACTTTTTCACTCTCCACTTTCACTTTCCTCAAGAGGCTTTTGAGTTCCTCTTCACTTTCTGCCATAAGGGTGGTGTCATCTGCATATCTGAGGTTATTGATATTTCTCCCGGCAATCTTGATGCCAGCTTGTGTTTCTTCCAGTCCAGCATTTCTCATGATGTACTCTGCATAGAAGTTAAATAAACAGGGTGACAATATACAGCCTTCATGAACTCCTTTTCCTATTTGGAACCAGTCTGTTGTTCCATGTCCAGTTCTAACTGTTGCTTCCTGACCTGCATATAGATTTCTCAAGAGGCAGATCAGGTGGTCTGGTATTCCCATCTCTTTCCGAATTTTCCACAGTTTATTGTGATCCACACAGTCAAAGGCTTTGGCATAGTCAATAAAGCAGAAATAGATGCTTTTCTGGAACTCTCTTGCTTTTCCCATGATCCAGCGGATGTTGGCAATTTGATCTCTGGTTCCTCTGACTTTTCTAAAACCAGCTTGAACATCAGGAAGTTCACGGTTCACATATTGCTGAAGCCTGGGTTGGAGAATTTTGAGCATTACTTTACTAGCGTGTGAAATGAGTGCAATTGTGCGGTAGTTTGAGCATTCTTTGGTATTGCCTTTCTTTGGGATTGGGGTGAAAACTGACCTTTTCCAGTCCTGTGACCACTGCTGAGTTAGCACTCTTCAAATTCAACCATTTGTGTATTTTATATGATTCTCTTTAATTTTGCCTAATTAATATTAAGAAATACAGCTACATTATATTAACTTAATTACTTTTCATTTTCATTTAATCAGGGGGGAGGGAGCATGTTTGGATAGTGTATCAGTTGGCATTTTGGATGTAGTTCACTGCCTTTGGAAGTTCATAATATAAATGTAAATATAACAGCCCATCTCATCCCCTAAAAATATCTCCATATATCAATGATATATCAATTATATATATACATATATATATATCACTGTTTGTTATATTTGCTTATATAAATGTTTATTTTTATTAGTCTATAATATGATCCACTCCACTGTGCATTCCATTCCATATGTGACAGCTTAAAAAGAGGAAGATAAAGCACTTATAATCTTTAAGTATAATGTCCTTACTTTGAAAGAACTTTATGATATTTACTACATGACATACACTAATGGAGAGAAGTGAACTTCAAGGAGAGAAGTGAACATTCTTCAGTGGTTGATAATATCGCAAATATTTCTATTTCCAGTTTTCTTTTTTTCCCATTTCTGAAAACACCCTTCAAAAAATGCCAAGTTCCAGAGTTTACATGTAAATTACTAGAGGTAGTCACTCAATAGTTTATATGTTTAAACTTCAAATGCTTTGCTTAAGCATTTTAGAATTGAGGTCCTTTGAAGAGATATCAGCATATAGTTCTTTTTGGGCCTAATCATGGTTGTAATCACCAGTATAATTTGTTTTATCTGGGTACCCGGAATCTCCACATTACTGTAATAGAACAAATATTCAGAAGAGAGAAGAACATATAATTTTAATCAAGAGGACAGTGGATAGTCAGTAACTGCCTATATTCAAATTGTTTTCTATCTTTGCAAACTCAATCATTATTCAACTTTGAAACATCATTTCCTTCAATGAAGAGTTAGTATTTTTTCATGTGCGGAAAGAAATGTTGTCACTGACTTCACTTCATAGAACAAAATATTTCCTCTAGGTTTTTATTGTCAATATGATGTTGAAAAGAACACCACTTGCAAGTAAAAATATAAACTGAATGTGACAAATTTAAATATAATTTGGAAAACTTGCCCCACTGTATCCATCCTCAGTCCCACCCATATCTTCAGTGCATCATCTTGAAAGCTGTGAGCGACCAAACACAAACTGATAAACCAAATAGACAATGATCCTTTTCTGTTATTTTTCTCCTCCTCAATAAATTTTCTTCCCCTCAAAGTAGTTGAATCATGTATTATTTTCCTGCAAATCAAAAACTCTTGCTGGGAAAGTGTCAAAGTTATTTAATATTTCTGATTTTTAGAAAATAATCTCTTTAGACCATGTGATCATTGGCAAAGATCTTAAATGGTCAGGGAACTAAGTCTTGGTATTTCAGTCAGTGCAATAAACTCATCCTTTCCATATGCATTTGAGTGAGTGATCCATCATGAAATAGTTGTACTTGAAAATATGGTCTGTGATTGTGGCCACTCTTTTGAGTATACAGCTTTTGTTTTGTCTGTTATCAATCTCTTTAAATTGTCCATTTCTAGAACAACCTTATTCATACATTAGGACATACACTTGTAAGATAAATTAAGAATCATAAGTGCATGTGTTTTCTAACATTATAAATACACGTGTGTGCGTTAGTCACTCAGTCATGTCTGACTCTTTGCAAGTCCACAGACTGACGCCTCTGTCCATGGAAGTTTCCAGTCAAGAATACTGGAGTGGGTTGCCATATCCTTCTCTGGAGGGTCTTTTCAACCTAATGATCAAACCTAGGTCCCCTGCCTTGCAGGCAGATTCTTTACCATCTGACTCACTACGGAAGCCCATAAATACACATGATTAATCATTAACTTGCAAATAATTGTGACTTTTTATCAAATATTCAATCAACAGCGTATTCAGTAGTCTCCTTCTTTCCTTACCTGTAATTTTATTTCTAGTTACTCTGACTTGAAACTCAGGGCCCAACTGCTAAGGGTACCTATGGCTGGTTCGGGCTGAGGTTTGACAGGAAATAGCATGATTCTGTGGAGCACTCATCCTTCAATTAAAAACACTAATTTTTTAAAAAGTAATCTCTTATGAAAGCCATCAGTGATTGCTTTGAAGGAAATTCTCCAGTTCTTTAAAGCTTCTTTTATAGCTTTTTTAATGCTATCACATACTATGCTTAAAATAAAAACTGTGTGAGCTTCCTTTAGCTTCTTTCATAGAAGGAGAATTTTTGAAGTCTTCAGGATTTTGCTCTCCCCAGATTCAAACTCAATGCCTTGTACAATGCACATGCTTAATAAGTATTTTTAAGCTGAACCTTCTTAGTTACTTCTTGTAATAATCATCTGATTGTTTTAGTACTATTTTGATTAAAGACACATTCACATTATTAATTTAATGTGGCCATCTGTATAGTATGTATGGTATGATGAACAGGTAAATGTGCTCCTAATTTATATGTTTGAAAAAACAAAATGAGATAAATTTTAAATAATTTATTCAGCTCCACAACCTGGAGTAGACCATATTGTACTCAGAACAGCACCACTTGGCCATGTATGATTTTAGGACTTTGGCATGCCTAAGATGATCATTGTGACTTTTCTACACTTTTTACATGAATCCTTGGCCCTTCAAGAGTGCAAGGACAGCCTTGATATTTTTCTTATCCTTCTAACATCGATGGATATTTTTCTGTATGTCTCTCTGCATGACCATATGTCGACTTTTCCCAAAAGTCAGATTCTCAAAGGTATCTGAAACAAAAATGAGTTGCAATAATCTAGAGACAAAACTGCACTGATAAAATAGCATTACCTTCTATTAACTACGGCACTTAACTTTAAATTTTCAAACAAGTTTAGCCAATTTTATAATGGTTAAATTTCTCAAAACAGTAATAGAGAGTATGTTGAGCTGGGAGCTAAAAGAGACGAGTTGAAAGAAAATCACACTGAAAAGGTGATGAACAAAAGAGAATGAAACACAAGGTGTCATGTTGATCCTTCTACCTGACAGGGTTGTGTGTGCATGCTTTATCATTCAGTCATGTCTGACTCTTTGCAACCCCGTGGACTGTAGCCTGCCAGCCTCCTTTATCCACAAGTATTCTCCAGACAAGAATATTGGAGTAAGTTGACATGCCCTCCTCCAGGGGATCTTCCCAAACCCGGGATTGAACCCAGGTCTCCCACATTGCAGGCAGATTCTGTACAGTCTGAGCCACCAGGGAAGCCCTTCTACTTGACAAATCTGTTTTATTGCAGAAGCCACAGTGAAAACTTTGGTTTCCTTAGGACTCTCTTAAACTATAACACCCTCCCTGATTTATCTTTCACTTTTATCTTTAAGACAATCTCTACATTCACTTAATTTCTATGAAAAATGTACTTTTCTCTGTGGGAAGGTGAACAGATCTACCCAAGATTCTTTATCCCTCAAAAGCCTAAATTAGAGAAAGATGGAAATTTCCCTCCCACATATGTGGCATATTACGCTTCACCTTCATTATGCAGTTCTTAACCTCCACTTTGTTATGTTTCCTCTGAACCTTCTGTCAGGTGTAGTTATCCGCTGTTTCAAAATAAATCCAGATGCATGTCAACTGCAAGTTATATTCTTAAAATGTCATTTTAGAAACATGCAAAGAGTAATACTTTTCATCTGTGATATACAGCTTTCTATTTAAAGCTGTCTCTTGGATGTGGAGAAGTTGGAATTCTCCAAGAAGCTTATGCCACAGTCACTATCTGTATTAGTTTCTTCTTCCTTCTTAAGGGGAAAAAGACATATGGGGATATATTTTTTAATTTGCTAAATTATTCTGCATGATACCTTTCTCATTACAGTCATGTGAGTAGTCTGTCACTTACCTGTTAGAACCCTCTAAGTTAGCATCAAGGGTTTCCATTCCTTTTTGCAAACAGTCTTCTCATGGAATGCTGAAAAAAATAGTACATTCTAAAGGGAATATTTTAAGACATAATGATGTTAGATATTAGCATCAAAGAGAGTACTACTCCCTAATGTTTCCCTTTCTTTGCTCATCAGAAACATCCCCAGTGTTGTAATAAGTTTAAATTTTGCTTTGTCCTCTTAGCCAGTAGAAGAGTAAATTGCTCCTCCTTATACTCAGGAACCAAGTATGGAAAAGGGTTTGAAGGCATTAGGTGCCCCAGGCTGACCAAAGATACCAGGGAAAAAGAGGAAAATTCAAATGGATGGTAGGGAGGGTGACAGAGGAGAGGAAGAAGAAGAAGAAGAAGAAAAGAAAAGAAAAAAAATATTGACTTTGTTAAAAAAAAAAAAAGTTGGTCACTAAGAAACTACTCTGCTCCACCCAGTGCTCTAGGGTGCCCCTTTGTTCTTATTCTCTAGTAAACTGTGTTTAATTCCAATCTAGGCAAGGCACCATGGTGCTTGAAACAAGATTGTATTCTATGTGCTAGAGCCTTCCTTCACCTAGAAACCAGAGATTTGTAGCAAGTAGTCTGAGGATGAAAATGTATGTGAGCACTGAGTAGAAATCTCTTTATTTTTTCTTTCTAATTCATTTCCATTTGTTTTGCTAACTAATAAAGCGACACTTATTAAGGAAAACATCTTATTAAAATAATTTTTATTCACTATTGAGAAAAGTCACTATCCTTTTTTCCTAATAGAATTGCCGAAAATGTAGACTGGGAACTCCTGCCTAATTTTACCATAATGGAGACAATCTGATTAAAAATGAAGTCAACAAAAAAGGAAGCAGAACCAACCAATAGAAGAAACCCATTTTTATAAAAAGTTTTCAACTGTAGAATTCATTCATTTCCAAACAATTTTACCATCTTTTATTTATTATTTTTGTTATTGCTTTTTTGTGCATGTACACCAGCTCATGTGTGTCCACTCAGACATGTCTGATTCTTTGCAACTCCCATAGACTCTAGCCTGCCAGGTTCTTCCATCCATGGAATTTTCCAAGCAGAAATTCTGGAGTGGGTTGCCATTCCCTACTCCATACTGCTTTTTTGCATTTATGTAAATAATAAAATGAATCCTAGTAAACTTACTACCATCTCAAGGACTAAAATATTATCCATAATTAAACATTTTAAATACTTTCCTACCTGCTGCCCACCTCTTCTTAAAAGTAAGAAGTATTTTAATTTTTATTTTAATCCTAAAAATAAAATACTTTTATCAATATATATTTTCCCTGGCTTTGAATTTTATAGAACTTTACAGACTTCTTGGAATTGCTTTTATTTTTTTCATCCAACAATGCTATGCTTTATTTTGGTTGTTGAATTTAGTTGTAAATTTATTTCCACTAGTACATCACACTCCATTGTGGGATTATTTCAGAATGTATTTATTCAATATCCAGTCAATAGATATTTGACTGACTACTATGAACAGTAATTATGAACATAAAAATATGTTTCCTAAAAAAAAATATATATATATGTTTCCTAGGAGTGTAAACAATAGGTTTCAGGATATGCCAATATTCAGATTTACAAACTACTACAAATTTCAGTAAGGAGGAAGGAGATACAATCTAGTTATATGCCAAAAAAGAAGACAAATAGAATATTTGTGAATAGAGCTAAAAACTTTCACACAATTTGCAAAGAATTAAATAGAAGTATGTTCTCTTTTGTTGTTGTTGTTTTAATTAAGAACATGGATAAAATTAAAACCCTCAAAACAACCTGATTTCATAGTTTTCAATGTCAGTTTTAAAATGTCAATTTTTGCTTTTTTTTTCCTTGGCAAGATGGCGGAGTACGACTTGACTACTCGCATCGCGCACTTTTTAGATTGGCATTTAGTCTTTCCGTTGCTTGAGTTTCTCTCCGTAAAAGAGATATATAATGAAAAGGAGTTGTTACAAGGGAAATTGGATCTTCTTAGTGATACCAACATGGTAGACTTTGCTATGGATGTGTACAAAAACCTTTATTCTGATGATATTCCTCATGCTTTGAGAGAAAAAAGAACAACTGTTGTTGCACAGCTGAAACAGCTTCAAGCAGAAACTGAACCAATTGTGAAGATGTTCGAAGTTCCAGAAACTACAAGGCAAATGCAGTCAACCAGGGATGGTCGGATGCTGTTTGACTACCTGGCAGACAAGCATGGTTTCAGGCAGGAATATTTAGATACACTGTACAGGTATGCAAAATTCCAGTATGAATGTGGAAATTACTCTGGAGCACCAGAATATCTTTACTTCTTTAGAGTGTTGGTTCAAGCAACGGATAGAAATGCTTTGAGTTCACTCTGGGGAAAACTGGCCTCTGAGATCTTAATGCAGAATTGGGATGCAGCCATGGAAGACCTGACACGGCTAAAAGAGACCATAGATAATAATTCTGTGAGTTCTCCACTTCAGTCTCTTCAGCAGCGGACATGGCTTATTCATTGGTCTCTGTTTGTTTTCTTCAATCATCCCAAAGGGCGCGATAACATTATTGATCTCTTCCTTTACCAGCCACAGTATCTTAATGCAATTCAAACGATGTGTCCACATATTCTCCGCTACTTGACCACAGCAGTCATAACAAACAAAGATGTTTGAAAACGCCGGCAGGTGCTAAAAGATCTGGTCAAAGTTATTCAGCAGGAGTCTTACACATATAAAGACCCAATTACAGAATTTGTTGAATGCTTATATGTTAATTTTGACTTTGATGGGGCTCAGAAAAAGCTAAGGGAATGTGAATCAGTACTAGTGAATGATTTCTTCTTGGTGGCTTGTCTTGAGGATTTCATTGAAAATGCCCATCTGTTCATATTTGAGACTTTTTGTCACATCCATCAGTGTATCAGCATTAACATGTTGGCAGATAAACTGAACATGACTCCAGAAGAAGCTGAAAGGTGGGTTGTAAATTTGATTAGAAATGCAAGGCTGGATGCCAAGATTGATTCTAAATTAGGTCATGTGGTTATGGGTAACAATGCAGTCTCACCCTATCAGCAAGTGATTGAAAAGACCAAAAGCCTTTCATTTAGAAGCCAGATGTTGGCCATGAATATTGAGAAGAAACTTAATCAGAATAGTAGGTCAGAGGCTCCTAACTGGGCAGCTCAGGACTCTGGCTTCTACTGAAGAACTGTACAGAAAAATTGAAAAACCTTTAAAAGAAAGGCGAAATAATAAAGCCATTATATGAAGGTGAAACCTTTTAGAAACAACGTATTTAGTATAAATTTTGGAGAATTTGAATAAAATTGACCGTTTCATTTAAAAAAAAATAAAAATAAAAAAATAAAATGTCAATTTTTAACCTCTTTTTCCTTGTCATTTGTAAGATAAGTTTTTCAGTGCTAACGTGATTCAGAGTCCTGTGAAGGAAAAATAATTTATTGTTTTTAAACATTATTAAAATATGTGATCTATACAATTAGATTAGAGGTTTATGATTATGTTTCTATCACTAAAGAACATATTTATAAAAGCATTTCCATATTGCTGCATGCTTACATCAGTCAAAGACATCTTTTAGAATTTAGGAGAAGAGGCATTATAATGAAGGATCTTAATTAGAGTATTGCATAATATCAGAGTTCTTTGTTCAACTGAATATGGCCTGGATTCAAAACCCTAGCCAAGTAGAATAATATATTCTGTTGTTTAAATGATGAAGAGATGTATAATATTTACTTTATCATTGATTTGTTAAAGAGCTCTATAAATAGACTAACTTCCAGGACCTTGAATCCTAAGTAAATCTAGTACCTAGTACCATATAATGGCAAGCACTCTCTCCAAGTACTTTAAACTATGATAGATTCCTTACATTGAGTGATGGACTCAAAAAAATATATTACCTTTATTCTATCTCATAATTTAAAATTCAATATGAATTGGTGGGAATAGATTAAATAAATGAATAGGTGAATAGATGACATGCAGAGGATTTTCAGAGCAGTGAAAACACTTATCATACTATTGATATAATGATGGACACATATCATTATACTTTTCTCCAAATTCATGAAATATACAAGAGAGAACCCTAAGGTAAACTATGGACTTTGGGTTATTATGTGTCAATGTAAGTTCATCATATGTAACAAATTTGGAACAAATCAACTCTAGGAGAAGCTGATAAAGGGAGATACTACATCTGTGTAGGGGTAGGGCTATATGAGAAACCTGTACATTCCTTTCAATTAAACTGTGAACTTAAAACTGTTCTTAAAAAAAAAAAAAAAACCTTTTATTAAAATTTAATCCAATGTATTTACTCCCTGATGTAGAGGCTTCTACATGAAAATGCCAGGTATTTCTCTAGAGTGTAATTTCTTGGAGCCATGAGCTACATTGAGGCACGGACTATGACATATTCTTTAGATCAGCCTTACTTAGAGATGCCTTGGGACTCCAGTCCCAGCCTTTGGCTCATGAAGCAGGGCAGGAAAAAAAGTGCATTCTCTGAGGTATACAGCAAACCATGGTCACTGTCTCCTTCCAATGCAGTCTGTGCTGTCCATGGATGATGCAATGCTTTAATTAGTCAGAACACTTGGTGCCAAAGCGTTATTAGAGTAACCCACTCTAATAGGCACTTTGGTCTATCAACTCCCCAGTGACAACTTCTTTGATCAACCAGTGGCTTCTTGACAAGAAGCTTTGGACTTAATCCTACTATTGAGCCACTGAAAATGGCTCCTATTAGCAGGCTGCAATTACCCCAACGTAATAAAAGGTCCTCTGAAGACATTACATCAGCCATCTTGAACGATGCCTCTGTCTCTAGTGCCCTGCAGTCAGGGATGGAGACCAAGGCCCGTTTCCCTTCTCCCCTTCTGTAAGTTCATGCCAACTCTCTGCTTTTATTCAGAACATCTTCCTAAGATCACTCTTCTCCCACTTCCTGTCACTCAGAGCATGGGCATAGGGCCATCTTTACATTCAAGACTGTGTGTCCCTTTGTGAAGTTTTCTTTGTTTGTATACATGGCACCTAAGGATACCTTTTCAATGTGTAGCCAATTATTTCTCAAATTTCAGTATTTTTCAAAAAACTGTTAAATAGGTAAGTTCTGAAGTTCAGTTTCATGCCTGGTCTTCAGCCAAAACTTTTTGTCAACTTAGAATTCAGCATTTGAAAGGTGGAAGAGCTAAACATCGACATTAGTGTCATTTGTGACCTCTTTGCCCCTCTGGGATATGACTGTATAATTTACTGTTGTGTACAATCTCCATAGTGATGCTATCACACTCAGTCACAAGATTCAGACTCACTGTTAATACACACATATATGTGTGCTCAGTCTCTCAGTCATCTCTTTTTCTGGCTCCATGGACTCTAGTCCACCAGACTCCTCTCTCCATGGAATTCTCCAGGCAAAAATACTAGAGTGGGTTGCCATGTCCTACCCTAGGGATTTTCCTGACCCAGGGGTCAAAATCATGTCTCTTTTGTCTCCTTCATAAGTAGGCAGATTGTTTATTACTGTGCTCCCAGGAAGCCCTGAGATAACATATTTACTCTCAAATACTGGTGAACATTTTAGGTGTGACTAGGAGACAATATCTCCTTATTCATTTCATTTTTTTTCACACCAGTTTCTTGCTGCAAATTAATTAGCAAAATTACCCAGTAGGACTTTCACATCTTGTGATATTCAATTGGGTGTGTGTGCATGCTGAAGAAGCTGAAGTTGAACGGTTCTATGAAGACCTAAAAGATCTCTTAGAACTAACACCAAAAATAGATGTCCTTTTCATCATAGGGGACTGGAATTCAAAAGTAGGAAGTCAAGAAACACCTGGAGTAACAGGCAAAATTGGTCTTGGAGTACAGAATGAAGCAGGGTAAAGGCTAACAGAATTCTGCCAAGAGAATGCACTGGTCATAGCAAACACCCTCTTCCAACAACACAAGAGAAACTCTACTCATGTACATCACAGAAATCCGATTGATTATATTCTTTGCAGTCAAAGAAGGAGAAGTTCTATACAGTCAGCAAAAACAAGACTGACAGCTGACTGTGGCTCAGACCACGAACTCCTTATTGTCAAATTCAGACTTAAATTGAAGAAAATAGGGAAAACCACTAGACCACTCAGGTATGACCTAAATCAAATCCATAACGATTATACAGTGGAAGTGAGAAATAGATTTAAGGGACTAGATCTGATAGAAAGAGTGCCTGATGAACTATGGACGGAATTTCATGACACTGTACAAGAGACAGGGAGCAAGATCATCCCCAAGAAAAAGAAATGCAAAAAAGTAAAACGGCTGTCAGAGGAGACCTTACAAATAGCTGTAAAAAGAAGAGAAGCCAAAAAGCAAAGGAGCAAAGGAAAGATATGCTCATCTGAACACAGAGTTCCAAAGAATAGCAAGGAGAGAAAAGAAAGCTTTTCTCAGCAATCAATTGCAAAGAAATAGAGGAAAACGATAGAGTGGGAAAAACTAAAGATCTCTTCAAGAAAATTAGAGATACCAAGGGAACATTTCATGCAAAGATGAGCTCGATAAAGGACAGAAATGGTATGGACCTAACAGAAACAGAAGATACTAAGAAGAGGTGGTAAAAATACACAGAAGAACTCTACAAAAAAAGATCCTCATGACCCAGATAATCACGATGGTGTGATTGCTCACCTAGAGCCAGACATCCTGGAGTGTGAAGTCAAGTGGGCCTTAGGAGGCATCACTACGAACAAAGCTAGTGGAGGCCATGGAATTCCAGTTGAGCTATTTCAAATCCTGAAAGATAATGCTGTGAAAGTGCTGCACTCAATATGCCAGCAAATTTGGAAAACTCAGCTGTGGCCACAGGACTGGAAAAGGTCAGTTTTCATTCCAATCCCAAAGAAAGGCAATGCCAAAGAATGCTCAAACTACTGCACAATTGCAGTCATCTCACATGCTAGCAAAGTACTGCTCAAAATTCTCCAAGCCAGGCTTCAATAATACGTGAACTGTGAACTTCCAGATGTTCAAGCTGGATTTAGAAAAGACAGAGGAACCAGAGATCAAATTGCCAACATCCACTGGATCATCAAAAAAGCAAAAGAGTTCCAGAGAAACATCTATTTCTGCTTTTTTGACTATGCCAAAGCCTTTGACTGTGTGGATCACAATAAACTGTGGAAAATTCTGAAAGAGATGGGAATACCAGACCACCTGACCTGCCTCTTGAGAAATCTGTATGCAGGTCAGGAAGCAACAGTTAGAACTGGACATGGAACAACAGACTGGTTTCAAATAGGAAAAGGAGTAGGTCAAGGCTGTATATTGTCACCCTGCTTATTTAACTTATATGCAGAGTACATCATGAGAAATGCTGGCTGAATGAAGAAAAAACAGGAATCAAGACTGCTAGGAGAAATATCATTAACCTCAGATATGCAGATGACATCACCCTTATGGCAGAAAGTGAAGAAGAACTAAAGAGACTCTTGATGGAAGTGAAAGAAAAGAGTGAAAAAGTTGGCTTAAAGCTCAACATTCAGAAAACTAAGATCACGCCATCCGGTCCCATCACTTCATGGCAAATAGATGGAGAAACAGTGGAAACAGTGTCAGACCTCATTTTCTTGGGCTCCAAAATCACTGGAGATGGTGACTGCAGCCACGAAATAAAAAGACTCTTACTCCTTGGAAGAAAAGTTATGACCAACCTAGACAGCATGTTAACAAGCAGAGACATCACTTTGCCAACAAAGGTCCATCTCGTCAAGGCTATGGTTTTTCCAGTAGTCATTTATGGATGTGAGAGTTGGATTATAAAGAAAGCTGAGTGCTGAAGAATTGATGCTTTTGAAGTTTGGTGTTGGAGAAGACTCTTGAGAGTCCCTTGAACTGCAAAGAGATCCAATCAGTCCACACTAAAGGAAATCAGTCCTGAATGTTTATTGGACGGACTGATGTTGAAGCTGAAACTCCAATATTTTGGCAGCCTCATGCGAAGAGCTGAGTCATTTGAAAAGACCCTGTTGCTGGGAAAGATTGAGATGGTTGGATGGCACCACCAACTCAATGGACATGAGTGAGTAAACTCTGGAAGCTAGTGATGGACAGGGAGGCCCAGCGTGCTGCAGTCCATAGCGTCGCAAGAGTCAGACATGACTGAGCAACTGAACTGCACTGAACTGTGTTCATACACACACAGACACACACACAGAAAATCCTTTAAAATATATGACATTTATCTCTAAAAATTAACTTTTTGTTTGGTTTGAAGATTGTTATGCAATGATGATTATTGGCAGGGGTCTCTGTGAAATCCTCTAATAAGGTGCTGGCAAAGAGTTATCACAACTGAATAGGAAGAGGAGAAAGAATACTTAGGGTGTAGGATGGATCAGTATCAATGCATGGGGTTCTCACCAGGGCATTCTGTAACATAATTGGCCAGGTGTTCCCAGCTACTGAATTATGACTGAAGAACTGACAATTGCCAAGATTTCCATTCTTGTTGCATGATGTCAGAGAAGGATGCTGGCCCATCTGAGTATGTAGGGAGACCACTGTGGTATCAGTGGTGTGTAGTAAAGCTAACTCATCATGGGTGATCATCTGAACCAGATCTGAGGAATATTTTGTGGTGCCCCAGCCTACTGGGAACATGTGAGCAGAGCTCCTTCCCCCAATTGGATCATAAAAAATCCATAGTAAAATGTGGTCTCAGATTAGAGTGGCTTTCGACTAGATTCGAAGTCTTCAGTAGCTCGCTTTTGGCCATTTTGATGCTAGCTCTGGTGAACTCTAAACTCAGGGCCTGCAAGTTCCATATATGTTGGCATTCCTGTTCCCATCTCAGTTGTCTAAGGCTGGCTGGACGCAAACTGGATCAATGACCTTAGCTACCTTATTTTCTTTAACATCTTTTCCTTTATACTCTCTTTATTATTTACTGTCTTTATTTTTAAAACTATGATTTACCATATATGCTATTGTACATTTTGGGAAATTTCCTCCTCCTGATATTTTGAGCTAGCCCAGGAGATATTCTATTTTAGTTTGTTTATTTAATTTTCCACTGTCCAAGTGAAGAATTTCCAGAGTGCTTTCTTTGTTTTATTTTTTCTTGAAGGATCCCTGTCTTAAATGGATTCAGTTCAGTTCAGTTCAGTTCAGTCACTCAGTCTTGTCCGACTCTTTGTAACCCCACGAATTGCAGCACGCCAGGCCTCCTTGTCCATCACCAACTCCCGGAGTTCACTCAAACTCACGTCCATTGAGTCGGTGATGCCATCCAGCCATCTCATCCTGTGTCGTCCCCTTCTCCTCCTGCCCCCAATCCCTCCCAGCATCAGAGTCTTTTCCAATGAGTCAACTCTTTGCATGAGGTGGCCAAAGTACTGGAGTTTCAGCTTTAGCATCATTCCTTCCAAAGAACACCCAGGGCTGATCTCCCTTAGAATGGACTGGTTGGATCTCGTTGCAGTCCAAGGGATTCTCAAGAGTCTTCTCCACCACCACAGTTCAAAAGCATCAATTCTTCAGTGCTCAGCTTTCTTCACAGTCCAACTCTCACTTCTATACATGACCACAGGAAAAACCATAGCCTTGACTAGGCAGACCTTTGTTGGTAAAGTAATGTCTCTGCTTTTGAATATGCTATCTAGGTTGGTCATAACTTTCCTTCCAAGGAGTAAGCGTTTTTTAATTTCATGGCTGCAGTGACCATCTGCAGTGATTTTGGAGCCCCCAAAACTAAAGTCTGACACTGTTTCCACTGTTTCCCCATCTATTTGCCATGAAGTGATGGGACCGGATGCCATGAACTTAGTTTTCTGAATGTTGAGCTTTAAGCCAACTTTTTCACTCTCCTCTTTCACTTTCATCAAGACACTTTTTAGTTCCTCTTCACTTTCTGCCATAAGGGTGGTGTCATCTGCATATCTGAGGTTATTGATATTTCTCCCGGCAATCTTGATTCCAGCTTGTGCTTCTTCCAGCCCAGCATTTCTCATGATGTACTCTGCATATAAGTTAAATAAGCAGGGTGACAATATACAGCCTTGACGTACTCCTTTTCCTATTTGGAACCAGTCTATTGTTCCATGTCCAGTTCTAACTGTTGCTTACTGACCTGCATATAGGCTTCTCAAGAGGCAGGTCAGGTGGTCTGGTATTCCCATCTCTTGAAGAATTTTCCACAGTTTAAATGAATTAAAGTTCTTAAAAGTCATTTGTGTTGCTATTATACATGGAAGAAATCAAACTCTCACATTATTAGAATTCTGACATACTCTAACCACTAATATTTTTCCCAATTTTAAAATGATTTAAATTTTTGAGGACATTTTTTAGCTCAAAAAGGCAATAACAGACTTCCCCATATATAGCCAACAAACTCTAAATATTCAAATAAATTATCAATCTATTTTCCTATTTTTAAAATTATTTAAGAGATCATAATTTTCTTTGAGCTATTTAGTTCTCACAGCTTTCATGACTGCCACTCATCTTGGAGAAATTTGCCCTTGCAAAGATAAATACATGCATATACTTCAAAGTGAAAGTGGAAGTGTTAGTGGCTCAGCACTGTCTGACTCTTTGCCACCCCATGGACTGTAGCCTGCCAAGCTTCTCTGTCCGTGGAAGAACCTGGGAGGCCCCAGCTCAATCCCTGGGTCAGGAAGATCCCCTGAAGAAGGGAATGGCTACACACTCTAACATTCTTGCCTGAAGAATTCCATGGACAGAGGAGCCTGGCTGACTACAGTCCCTGGAGTAGCAAAGAGTAGGACACAACTGAGTGACTAACATTTTCATTATGTATACCTCAACTGACATAAAAAATGTTAACACACAGAAGATGCATGGAGGCTCAGATTCCCAGAACTTTCCCAGCTGCTGTCATTCTCTACTTGCTGAATGTAACAAACTTAATGGAAAACCACAGCGGCAATTGCCACAAATGCCCTCAAATCCAACCACCAACCTACCCCATAATCATAGAGTTTTATATAATCTAATACAAGATGAGTTTCTGTGCTCACTGAAATCCTCAAACATGTTGGGTCATAGGAAGCTGAGCTCTCCTAAAAGCCTGAGACTAGGTTCCTTGATTACCCATGCTTTTGCCTAAATACTCACACGGCTAGAAGAAGTTCCCAAAATATGAAGCACAGGACCTTCTTCTCACTATAGGTTTAAGAAAATGACTGCTTTTACCATTCTTCTTTCCTTCTCACTTGTTCTCATTCCTTAAACTTTTCCATTTTCTGTATCTCTAGATTTCAAAACAACTTAAATCTGGCAGAAAGCTATTATTACTCCACTAAGAGAAGTCCCCAGAACACTATTTATTCTTGATTTTATTAAAAATATTTCTTGCTAACTATTGACACTTACTCCTTGGAAGAAAAGTTATGACCAATCTAGACAGCATATTGAAATGCAGAGACATTACTTTGCCAACAAAGGTATGTCTAGTCAAGGCTATGGTTTTTCCTGTGGTCATGTATGGATGTAAGAGTTGGACTGTGAAGAAAGCTGAGCACCGAAGAATTGATGCCTTTGTACTGTGATATTGGAGAAGACTCTTGAGAGTCCCTTGGATTGCAAGGAGATCCAACCAGTCAATTCTAAAGGAGATCAGCCCTGGGATTTCTTTGGAAGGAATGATGCTAAAGCTGAAACTCCAGTACTTTGGCCACCTCATGTGAAGAGTTGACTCATTGGAAAAGACTCTGATGCTGTGAGGGATTGGAGGCAGGAGGAGAAGGAGATGACAGAGGATGAGATGGCTGGATGGCATCACTGACTCGGTGGACGTGAGTCTGAGTGAACTCTGGGAGTTGGTGATGGACAGGGAGGCCTGGCATGCTGCGTGTGATTCATGGGGTCTCAAGAGTCGGACAGGACTGAGTGACTGAACTGAACTGAACTGAACTGATTTTTATAATAAGGGCTTTCCTTGGTGGATCAGACGGTAAAGAATCTGCCTGCAGTGCAGGAGACCAGGGCTCGATCGCTGGGTCAGTAACATCCCCTGGAGGAAAGAATGGCAACCCACTCCAGTATTCTTGCTTGGAAAATTCCATAGACAGAGGAGCCTGGTGGGCTACAATCCATGAAGATTGCAAAGAGTCAGATATGACTGAGCAATTAACTCTTTCACTTTCATTCCTATAATAGCCAGATTCTACTGATAGGACTTACAATTGCAAATGTGGTTCAAGTCAGTTTTCATGCGATAGGTTGTTAAAATTGTTTATCTTGATAGGTTCAGTTCAGTCGCTCAGCCATGTCTGACTCTTTGCAACCATGTGGACTGCAATCTGCCAGGCTTCCCTCTCAATCACCAACACCCAGGGCTTGTTCAAACTCATGTCCATCAAGTCAGTGATGTCACCCAACAGTCTCATCCTCTGTTGTCCCCTTCTCTTCCTGCCTTCAATTTTTCCAAGTATCAGGGTCTTTTCCAATGAGTCAGTTCTTCTCATCAGGTGACCAAAGTATTGGAGTTTCAGCTTCAGCATCAGTCCTTCCAATTAATATTCAGGACTGATTTCCTTGAGGATTGACTGGTTGGATTTCCTTGCAGTCCAAGGGACTCTCCAGAGTCTTCTCCAACACCATGGTTCAAAAGTATCAATCTTGATGAGTAACTCTTCCAATTCCACATTCCTTTTCATCATTATTAGGAAAATTTTCTGTACTGCACAGTTATAAAATAATTTGGCCATAGTTTTCTCTGCCACTTTGACAGGTACTTTTCATTTAAAGATTTATATATTTTTATTTACCATGGTAAAAAGAATGTGTTTCAGATAGGTACACATTTTCCTAACAACTTTTTTGAATAGTTTATATTTTTCCAGTAATTTGAGATATTGCTTTAACCTTATTCCAAAATCTCTTATCCACTGTGTCCTCTTCTTTTAAAGCTTTTGTGTGTGTGTGTGTGATGCAGACCATTTTCTAAAGTCTTTATTGAAGTTTGTTCCAATATTTCTTCTGTTTTATGTTTGGGTTTTTTGGCTTTAAGGTATGTGGGATCTCAGCTATCCAACCAGGGGCTGAACTCACACCCCTTGCATGGGAAAGTGAAGTCTTAACCTCAGGCAAGTCCTATATCCATTATGTCCAATTTCAGGGTTTGTTTTCAGGTTAAATGATATGCCTATTCTATTGTTAATACCACATTTTTATAGTCATTGTAGCTGTCTGCTATATTTTGGTATCTGGTAGGTTTTCCTTTCATTTTTTGTCCAGAGTTACAAGCCCATATTTTGGATATTTATTTTTCAACATGAATAAACTTATTTGAGTAAAAAAATATATTATTAATTATTTTATGGGATAATAACTCTTTAATGTGTAAGTAACACTATAGAGGAACTAAAAAGCCTCTTGATGAAAGTGAAAGAGGAGAGTGAAAAAGTTGGCTTAAAGCTCAACATTCAGAAAACTAAGATCATGGCCTCTGGTCCCATCACTTTATGGCAGAGAGATGGGGAAACAGTGGAAACAGTGTCAGACTTTATTTTAGGGGGCTTCAAAATCACTGCAGATGGTGACTGCAGCCATGAAATTAAGAGACGCTTACTCCTTGGAAGGAAAGTTATGACCAACCTAGATAGCATATTCAAAAGCAGAGACATTATTTTACCAACAAAGATCCGTCTAGTCAAGGCTATGGTTTTTCCAGTGGTCATATATGGATGTGAGAGTTGGACTGTGAAGAAAGCTGAGTGCTGAAGAATTGATGCTTTTGAACTGTGGTGTTGGAGAAGACTTTTGAGAGTCCCTTGGATTGCAAGGAGATCCAACCAGTCCATTCTAAAGGAGATCAGTCCTGGGTGTTCTTTGGAGGGAATGATGCTAAAGCTGAAACTCCAGTACTTTGGCCACCTCACACGAAGAGTTGACTCATTGGAAAAGACTCTGATGCTGTGAGGGATTGGGGGCAGGAGGAGAAGGGGATGACAGAGGATGAGATGGCTGGATGGCATCATCGACTCAATGGACGTGAGTGTGAGTGAGCTCCGGGTGTTGGTGATGGACAGGGAGGCCTAGCGTGCTGCAATTCATGGGGTCACAAAGAGTCAGACATGACTGAGCGACTGAACTGAACTGAACTGAACACTGTGGAGAGCTGAGATCTTAAGGATGTTGAGTATCTTTAGGATATTAGGCAAAATTAGTTCCTAGAAGAAGCAATCCTAGGAACTCACACAGTACCTGTAATAGTTGTGGTTTCCTACCCATCAGAATAGAAAACTGTTTAAGTCACTGGGCACCAGGTATAGTATTCAAAAATGCATTGTTTCTATAATGAGGAAGAGTTCACCATAACCTAATCATAAGTTCTGGATGATCTGTCCATTGATATAAGTGGGATATTAAAGTGAAGTGAAAGTGAAAGTCACTCAGTCATGTCTGACTCTTTGCAACCCCTGAACTATACAATCCATGGAATTCCTCAGGCCAGAATACTGGAGTGGGTAGCCTTTCCCTTCTCCAGGGGATCTTCCAGACCCAGGGATTGAACCCTGGTTTCCTGCATTGCAGGCAGATTCTTTAACATCTGATCCATCAAGGAAGTCCCCAACCCCCATTATAAGAATAGTTAGCAACAAATATGTGGGATAAAATCAGGAATAAATAGTGTTCTAGGGACTGCTCTTAGGGGAGTAATACTAGCTTTCTGCCAGATTTAAGTTGTTTTGAAATGTGGAGAATTTGCCAAATACAGTATTCATAGAATTCTTAACTGAAGTACAACACTTCTCTTCAGACTCTTTAGGGGAAAAAAAAATAGTGAGAAAGACTTTTAACTTGGAGGAAAAAGGAAAAGCTTATTACTACAGAGTTCTCTACGTTCTCTACACATTTTTTTAATATGAATTTACTTATTTTAATTGGAGGTTAATTATTTTACAATATTGTATTGGTTTTGCCATACATCAACATGAATTGTCACAGGTGTACACATGTTCCCCATCCTGAACCCCTCTCCCACCTCCCTCTCCATACCATCCCTCTGGTTCATCCCAGTGCACCAGCCCCAAGCATCCTGTATCATTCATCGAACCTGGACTGGCAATTCGTTTCATATATGATATTATACATGTTTCAGTGCCATTCTCCCAAATCATCCCACCCTCACCCTCTCCCACAGAGTCCATAAGACTGTTCTATACATTTGTGTCTCTTTTGCTGTCTTGCATACAGGGTTATCATTACCATCTTTCTAAATCCCATGTATATGCATTAGTATACTGTATTGGTGTTTTTCTTTCTGGCTTACTTCACTCTGTATAATAGGCTCCAGTTTCATCCACCTCATTAGAACTGATTCAAATGTATTCTTTTTAATGGCTGAGTAATACTCCATTGTGTATATGTACCACAGCTTCCTCATCCATTCATCTGCTGATGGACATCTAGGTTGCTTCCATGTCCTGGCTATTATAAACAATGCTGCGATGAACATTGGGGTACACGTGTCTCTTTCCCTTCTGGTTTCCTCAGTGTGTATGCCCAGCAGTGGGATTGCTGGGTCATAAGGCAGTTCTATTTCCAGTTTTTTAAGGAATCTCCACACTGTTCTCCATAGTGGCTGTACTAGTTTGCATTCCCACCAACAGTGTAAGAGGGTTCCCTTTTCTCCACACCCTCTCCAGCATTTATTGCTTGTAGACTTTTGGATCGCAGCCATTCTTACTGGCATGAAATGGTATCTCATTGTGGTTTTGATGTATATTTCTCTGATAATGAATGACGTTGAGCATCTTTTCATGTGTTTGTTAGCCATCTGTATGTCTTCTTTGGAGAAATGTCTGTTTAGTTCTTTGGCCCATGTTTTGATTAGGTCATTTATTTTTCTGGAGTTGGGCTGCAGGAGTTGCTTGTATATTTTTGAGATTAGTTGTTTGTCAGTTGCTTCATTTGCTATTATTTCTCCCATTCTGAAGGCTGTCTTTTTGTCTTGCTTATAGTTTCCTTTGTTGTGAGAAGCTTTTAAGTTTAATTAGGTCCTATTTGCTTATTTTTGCTTTTATTTCCAGTATTCTTGGAGGTGGGTCATAGAGGATCCTGCTGTGATGTATGTTGGAGAGTGTTTTGGCTATGTTCTCCTCTAGGAGTTTGATAGTTTCTGGTCTTACGTTTAGATCTTTAATCCATTTTGAGTTTATTTTTGTGTATGGTGTTAGAAAGTGTTCTAGTTTCATTCTCCTACAAGTGGTTGACCAGTTTTCCCAGTACCACTTGTTAAAGAGATTGTCTTTTCTCCATTATATATTCTTGCCTCCTTTGTCAAAGATAAGGTGCCCATAGGTGCACGGATTTATCTCTGGGCTTTCTATTTTGTTCCATTGATCAATATATCTGTCTTTGTGCCAGTACCATACTGTCTTGATGACTGTGGCTTTGTAGTACAACCTGAAGTCAGGCAGGTTGATTCCTCCAGTTCCATTCTTCTTTCTCAAGATTGCTTTGGCTATTTGAGGTTTTTTGTATTTCCATACAAATTGTGAAATTATTTGTTCTAGCTCTGTGAAAAATACCATTGGTGGCTTGATAGCAATTGCATTGAATCTATAGATTGCTTTGGGTAGTATTCTCATTTTCACTATATTGATTCTTCTGACCCATGAACATGGTATATTTCTCCATCTATTAGTGTGCTCTTTGATTTCTTTCACCAGTGTTTTATAGTTTTCTATATATAGGTCTTTGGTTTCTTTAGGTAGATATATTCCTAAGTATTTTATTCTTTTCATTGCAATGGTGAATGTAATTTTTTCCTTAATGTCTCTTTCTATATTCTCATTATTAGTGTATAGGAATGCAAGGGATTTCTGGGTGTTGATTTTATATCCTGCAACTTAAAGTGGAGAATTTGTCACATATGAGGACAAATAAGCTAAGACAATACTATGATAAATGTTCAGATAAATATCAGGTCCCAGGATTATTTCCTAAACAGATAGGGAGACAAATCACACAATCCAAACTCTGCACAGATTAGGATAATCTGTTTACTGATGATTTCTGCAGTTTCTACAACCCTTTGGTTAATTTGACACTTATGTTATCTTCCCACAAGGTGGTGCTCAACTAAAATAGTGAGCTAAATCCAACTTCATATTTCACCTAGAAATTTTATAGATTTGCCTATCTTCAGATAAGTGCTAATAGACTGTGTGAATTTTTCACCAAATTGTGATTCATCCTGTGAGTAGTATTTCAGACTACACTGACCAATCTCTCCTTAAGTTCTTGACCTGGATATCAAGTGAGTCGAAGCTGGTAAACCGTCACACTGCAGTTTCAGTCTCCATCTCTTCTCTTACTGTTCTAAAGTGCTTACAGGACTATTAGGACCTTCAGTGATAAAGGGATATATATGCTAGAGCAATATTCCCATCTTTTTCTCTGTCTTTAAAATCCTGAAACCTTCTTCCCTTTCTTGAGTCTCAATCAATGTCTTTACCTTTTAGTTCAGGGAATGCTTAATGCAATTAGAAATAATCTTTGCAAATTCACTTCACTCTGTCTGCTCACCTCCTGTATCTGCACCCACATAATCAGCCTCCCTGCCTGATATAGAATTCAGATCCCTGTGAACTCTCAGTTCTACTATCTCAAGCCAATACTTCCACTTGTGTACCAGATCTCATTTCCTCCTGCCATGTAAGAGCAATGGTCTGATAATTCTCCTCTCACAACCACTCCAGTATTCTTGTCTGGAGAATTCAATGAACAGAGGAGTCTGGCAGGCTACAGTCCATGGGGCTGCAAAGAGTCAGACATGGCTGAGTGACTAACACTCCACCTTAGCAACATTTGTTCTTTGTAAGATCATTTCCAAAGGCATGAAACATCGTGTGTGTGTGTGTGTGTGTGTGTGTGTGTGTGTTATCTCAAAATGTCATTATTTAAAACTCTACTCTCTTTCCAGATACTTTTTTTTTTCCATTAATGTCTTTCCCTTCCTAGCAAAATGTGTCAGGAGAGTTTTTATACTTCCTCTATATTATTCATTTTCTCTCACTCCATCTCAAGCCAAATGAGGCAGGCTTCCCCAACACTCTATCTTAACAAACTTTCTTTGGCAATGACTTTTACCTTGATAAATCCATTGCTAAATTAATTGCTATTTTCTTGATACACTTATTTCATTGGGTTTCAATTGACTTTGCTTTCTTGATGTTCCTCCTACTTGACAGGTCACTCTTCATTCTCCTTTGTTGATTCTGTCTTTATTCTCTATGTTAGTTTTCAGTACCCTAGGGCTTAGTCCAAGTCCCCTTTTTCCTTCTGTCAATGTATACTACCTCAATATATACATTCAGGCCTATAGCTTTAAATGTTATCTAAAGGAGATCAGTCCTGAGTGTTCATTGGAAGGACTGATATTGAAGCTGAAACTCCAATTCTTTGGCCACCTGATGAGAAGGGCTAACTCATTTGAAAAGACCCTGATGCTGGGAAAGATTGAGGGAAGGAGGAGAAGGGGACGACAGAGGATGAGATGGATGGATGGCATCACCGACTCAATGCACATGGGTTTGGATGGACTCCAGGAGTTGGTGATGGACAGGGAGGCCTGGCTTGCTGCGGTTCATGGGGTCACAAAGAGTCGGACATGACTGAGAGACTGAACTGAACTGAACTGAACTGCTGAATGTTCACAAATGTATAACAGCAACCAAGATCATGGTCCCTAATTTGAGTCTCATATATGTACCTGTCTGTCCAAATCTCTACTTTGTTGTTTAATAATCTTCTCACATTTTAAATGTAAAAAATGAACTCCTGATTCCAGTTCCACTCACCATCACCCCATCCTCACCACCATGCTATTCTCTTAGAGAAGGATTCCTCTTCTCAGTTGATGGTAACTCCATCCTATCAATGTGAAAATGAAAGTATTAGTCTCTCAGTCATGTCCGACTCTTTGTGACCCCATGGACTGTAGCCCACCAGGCTCCTCTGTCCATGGAATTCTCCAGTCAAGAATACTGGAATAGGTAGCCATTCCCTTCTCCAGGGGATCTTCCAGACCCAGGAATCAAACCTGGGTCTCTCCCATTGCAGGCAGATTCTTCATCATCTGAGCCACCAGGGAAGCCCCTTCTTATGAATTTAATATCTGTGGCCAAAAACTTTAAGTAACTCCTCAATTTTCTCTTCCTACCCACATCCAGTTTGACACAAAATTATGCTGGTTCTGCTTTCACAATATATCCAGAACTCAACATTTCAGAGCAAGTCACATTTAGTTCTCAGCTAGATCACTGAAATTCACTCCCTAACCCATCTCCCTAATTCTATAATTGCTGCCCCAACTTCACCCCAGTCAGCCCTTTTTGAGCAGTCAGAGTGACCCTGTCACAGATATAAGTCAAGTCTTGCTCTTTTCTCTGATAAGAGCTGTCTAATATTTCTCAGTTTCACTCTCATCAGCAACGAGTCATTAATGCAACCTGTCAGGCACCATGTGAAGGGACTGTATCTCTTGCTATTCCTGAGCTCCCACTTTACTGGCCAATTTACTGTTTCCTGAACCCACTGGACACATGACTTCATGTGGCTGTCTTCATGGATGACTCTGTTATCCTCCTGCAATATTTATTCAATTAATATGTCCTTCATGAAGACTATCTTGATCATGCATTTAAAATTGCAGACTGCACCCTAGCACTAATGATCTTCCTTACAATATGTTACTTTTTAATTTTTTATAATACATATAAGCATAATGAAACATGATAGCCACTTGTTTGTGTGTGTGTTTAGTCACTCAGTTGTGTCTGACTTTTTGCGACTCTATGGACTGTCCATGGGTTTTTTTTTCAGGCAAGAATACAGGAGTGGGCTGCCATTTCCTTCTACAGGGGATTTGCCAATATCCACTTGCATGATTATAATTGTAATTAGCAATTTCTCTCTCCTCCTCTAGAATCTAAATTCACAAAGGGGAAGGAATTCTAGTCTGTATTTTAAACATATACTTAACACTTTGCATTGGTTCTCTAGACCTCTATTCCACCTACCTTCACTTTGGAAGTCTTTGGAATGCTATAAGTCCTGTTCCTCCCACTTGCTAAATCTTGACCTCTGTAAATTAGATTCTTCCCTTTATATGCACTGTTGAGGGATTTGGAAGGTGATACTGCAGAGTCCATCTACAATCAACTATTGGCAATTTATGCACAAAAAAGACTAACAAGAGATAAGTAATTTGCTTTATGCCCAAAGTTCCACAGCTGCTCAGGACTGGTATTAAAGTATTTCAGTTCACATCTTTAAACTTCAATTCAATGCCCAGAGAGCTACAATGTAGCTTTTTCAGTGTATAAGTTTCTGTAGATAATATTTGATTAACTGACTTCAATTACACCTTCAGCCATTAAAAATAATTTGACTAACTACCTAGAAAAGCATCACAAAATTACAAAAGCACTTAATCCTTTGTATATTTTAGCAATCATGTTCTGTGAAAATGTAAAATTCTTGGGAAATCATCTGATAGTCATTTCCTACCTGGGAGCCGAGGATATAACCATGGCCAAGTCAGGATCAGCACTGGAGAAGTATTGAAGAAATATCATTTACACCAAGGCATAAAGCAAATTTACACCCGGTCATAAAACACATTTCTTGATGAAAGTGAAGGAGGAGAGTAAAAAAGTTGGCTTAAAACTCAACATTCAGAAAACTAAGATCATGGCATCTGGTCCCATCACTTTATGGCAAATAGATGGGGAAACAGTGGAAACAGTGGCTGACTTTATTTTCTTAGGCCCCAAAATCACTGCAGATGGTGTTTGCAGCCATGAAATTAAAAGAAACTTATTCCTTGGAAGGAAAGTTATAACCAATCTAGACAGCATGTTAAAAAGCAGAGACATTACTTTGCCAACAAAGGTCTGTCTACTCAAGGGTATGGTTTTTCCAGTGGTCATGTATGGATGTGAAACTTTGACTATAAGGAAAGCTGAATGCAGAAGAATTGACACTTTTGAACTGTGGTGTTGGAGAAGACTCTTGAAAGTCTTTTGGACTACAAGGAGACCCAACCAGTCCATTGTAAGGGAGATCAGTCCTGGGTGTTCATTGGAAGGACTGATGTTGAAGCTGAAACTCTGGTAGTTTGGCCACCTGATGTGAAGAGCTTACTCATTTGAAAAGACCCTGATGTTGGGAAAAGCAAAGGAGAAAAGGAAAGATGTAAGCATCTTAATGCAGAGTTCCAACAAATAGCAAGAAGAGATAAGAAGGCTTTCCTCAGGGATCAATGCAAAGAAATAGAGGAAAAAGATACAGTGGGAAAGACTAGAGGTCTCTTCAAGAAAATTAGAGATACCAAGGGAATATTTCATGCAAAGATGGGCTTGATAAAGGACAGAAATGGTATGGACCTAACAGAAACAGAAGATATTAAGAAGAGGTGGCAAGAATACACAGAAGACTGTACAAAAAAGACCTTCACGACCAAGATAATCACGATGGTGTGATTACTCACCTAGAGCCAGACATCCTGGAGTGTGAAGTCAAGCCAGCCTTAGAAAGCATCATTACGAACAAAGCTAGTGGAGATGATGGAATTCCAGTTGAGCTATTTCAAATCCTGAAAGATGATGCTGTGAAAGTGCTGCACTCAATATGCCAGCAAATTTGGAAAACTCAGCAGTGGCCACAGGACTGGAAAAGGTCAGTTTTCATTCCAATCCCAAAGAAAGGCAATGCCAAAGAATGCTCAAACTACCACACAATTGCACTCACCTCACATGCTAGCAAAGTATTGCTGAAAAGTCTTCAAGCCAGGCTTCAGTAATACATGAACCATGAACTTCCAGATGTTCAAGCTGGCTTTAGAAAAGGCAGAGGAACCAGAGATCAAATTGCCAACATTCACTGGATCATCAAAAAAGCAAGAGAGCTGCAGAAAAACATCTACTTCTGCTTTATTGACTATGCCAAAGCCTTTGACTGTGTGGATCACAATAAACTGTGGAAAATTCTGAAAGAGATAGGAATACCAGACCACCTGACCTGCCTCTTGAGAAACCTGTATGCAGGTCAGGAAGCAACAGTTAGAACTGGACATGGAACAACAGACTGGTTCCAAATAGGAAAAGGAGTACGTCAAGGCTGTATATTGTCACCCCGCTTATTTATCTTACATGCAGAGTACATCATGAGAAACGCTGCCTGGATGAAGCACAAGCTGGAATTAAGATTGCCAGGAGAAATATCAATAACGTCAGATATGCAGATGACACCACTCTTATGGCAGAAAGAGAAGAAGAACTAAAGGGCCTCTTGATTAAAGTGAAAGAGGAGAGTGAAAAAGTTGGCTTAAAGCTCAACATTCAGAAAACTAAGATCATGGCATCTGGCCCCAACACATCATGGCAAATAGATGGAGAAACAGTGGAAACAGTGGCTGACTTTATTTTTTGGAGCTCCCAAATCACAAGCAGATGGTGATTGTAGCCATTAAATTAAAAGACGTTTACTCCTTGGAAGGAAAGTTATGACCAATCCAGATAGCATATTCAAGAGATATTACTTTGCCAATCTAGGTCCATCTAGTCAAGGCTATGGTTTTTCCAGTGGTGATGTATGGATGTGAGTTGGGCTTTGAAGAAAGCTGAGAGCTGAAGAATTGATGCTTTTGAACTGTCGTGCTGGAGAAGACTCTTGAGAGTCCCTTGGACTGCAAGGAGATCCAACCAGTCCATCCTAAAGAAGACCAGTCCTGGGTGTTCTTTGGAAGGACTGATGCTGAGGCTGAAACTCCAATACTTTGGCCACCTCATGCAAAGAGTTGACTCATTGGAAAAGACCCTGATGCTTGGAGGTTTTGGGGGCAGGAGGAGAAGGGGACGACAGAGGATGAGATGGCTGGATGGCATCACCGACTCTATGCACATGAGTTTGGGTGAACTCCGGGAGTTGGTGATGGACTCGGAGGCCTGGTGTGCTGCGATTCATTGGGTCACAAAGAGTCGGACACGACTGAACTACTGAACTGAACTGAACAGCTTTATAAAATGGTCATCCATTCATAAGTAACCAAAGATTAGGGAAGTGTACATGAACTTAAAATACAAAAACAGATATGTATAAGAAACCAAGAAATATGAAAATAATAATCATGATGACCAAAATGTATTAATGTATATACAGAGAAATTATGTATCAATACAGTGAATACCTTTGTTATAACTAGAATTATTCGATTTGAATAGGAAGTGAGATGTTATTTCCCTTGTACATAGTTAGCCAAAGGAAAAGCTTATTTTTAAGAGTATTATAGAGGGGAGACAAGCACCAAAAGGAGGCTTGACTAGTTGATATTTATGTTCCTTGGGGATGATAGGTTTCTGGGTGTGACATTATGCTATTGACTCTTGAGCCAGAAAGTATATGATACAGACCCAGTAGTTCCAGAGCTCATTTCCTGCTGGGGTCCAGCCCTGGCTGATCCAAGGTATTCGAAGGAGAGACGGCTTCGGCGACTATTTATTTATTTATTTATCAAAGATATAAAGAGTAATAGAATGAGGATAGCTCAGTAGGAAAATTCAGTGGAGAAAAGAAGCTGAGTAGCTTGGTTTATGCGGAAAATCAATATAACCCGTGACACCAGGTTAGCTCTGACCACGGAGGCCGCAGGCACCCTCTCGAATAGCGGAAGGTGCCACACCTTAGACACCTTCTCGAGTGGGTCTTAGAAGCCCAGGCAAATAAATGGTCGCAGAAGATATCCACGATCCAGATGGAGACTCAGCTGGAAGTTAAGGGGAAGAATGACATGGGGAGACCAAGTGTTGGTGAGCAAGGCCTGTAGCTTTATTTTCAACAGGGGCTTTTATACCCTAAGTTACACATACAGGATAATAGGGGATGCAAAGTCAGCAGTCTTTGATCCTTATCAAAAACCAGGGTTTCTTTCCTGCAAATTTATCATGCACAAATGGTTTAGGTGATTTACATCATCTTCTGGCCAGAAGGCCTATTAACATTTTATGACTCTTGACAAAGACTTATCAACCGTAAGACTTATTTTCCCTAAGAGTAATTATTTTAAGGTTTGGCACCATCTTCCGAAGATAAAATTGCATTCCTATAGGGCGGATGTGTGATGGGTTTACAACAAAGGAAAGAATTTATTACCTTAAGTGTCTAAAGTTACCAACACCAAGACCACTACTTATTTTTTCTACATACCAACTATTAATTAATACATATTCAAGGATACAATTCAGGGGATGTGAACTTGGCAACAAACATTGGCTCATCAATGAAATCCTTTACTAGTTTATTCTGACAGTTTCTAACTCTCTGAGAGGCTCTAAGCTATTTGAATATCTTAAGTTTCCCGTGCCTCTTGAGGCTGGGAGACTGTAAACAATCATATGCATAGTTGTAGGAGTCCAGGTAAACTTGTCAGGCGAGTTAGAGAGCCATCTGAGGGGTTTGGATTTAAACACTCCTAGTTGCCCAGGAACTTTATTAATTGGAGCTGTAAGTTAACTCTTTGTCAGAGAGAACGAGATGGTGGTAGGGGACAGCCCCCAGTAAAGTCAGAGGTGAGAGCACAAAGCAATAAAGTAGGGCAGACTCTGGTTTTTTGGGGGTAGATGCTCGAAAATATCCGGGGGGACTTGACTCTCAATCCTGCCTTTGCATATGCCGAGCCTCCTTCCTCATGACCTTTCTCACGAGTGGAATGTCTCTCGCCGGCTCCCGGCAGTTTACCAACAAAATGGATGATAGAAATCAGGGACGAACTATTAAACTTGGATAAGAAATATGACAACAACAGAAAAACAATAATGTACAAAACCAGAAGTTAAACCTATAGAAAGAACAGGATGTGACTCACAAGCAGAAACATCAAAGTAGACAGCAGACGTGAGGAATGGGCTTGTGCCCCGACAAAGATGATGGAACTTCAAGTTCTTTCTCTGAGACATTGGTTAAAACAATACAGGTTTTACTGGGTGCTCATTCTGCCTATTCCCCTAAATGCCCCACTGGAACACATCTATATTGTCCACAATAGAATGAGAACACTTTCTCTTTTCCATCAATCCCATTATACTTAAACTCTGACAGAATTAGCAGTTGGCATCTTCTGCTTTGCCATCTCGAGTCAGACTTTGTTGCACCATAACTTTCTCATGGCCTGTTTGATTTCTGCATTCCTCAGAGTGTAAATCAGAGGATTGAGCAAGGGTGTCACAATAGTGTAAAACACAGCCACCATCTTGTCCACTGGAAAAACAGTTAAAGGGCGAGCATATATGTATATACATGGTATAAAGAATAAGACAATAACAATAATGTGGGAGGTACATGTGGAAAGGGCTTTCCTTCTTCCTTCTCTGCTACAGTTACTCAGAGAATGTAAGATTAAAACATAGGAGATAAGCAGCAACAGGAAACTCACCATGCATATGGTCCCACTGTTAAACACTATGAGTAGGTTGATGACATAAGCATCCACACAGGCAAGTTGCAACAAAGGTTGTATATCACAGAAATAGTGATCAATAACATTGGGGCCACAGAAGGGTAATTTCAAAGCCAAGAGAATATGTGCTGAAGAATGGATACAGGCCCCCACCCAGGCCAGTTTCACTAGTGTGTCACAGACACACTGGCTCATGATGGCTGTGTACTGCAGGGGCTTGCAAATGGCCACATAGCGATCAAAGGACATGAGGACAAGTACCAAGATCTCCATGCACCCAAAGAAGTGAAATGCAAAGATCTGAGTCATGCACTCATTGAAGGAGATGGCTTTCTTCTCAGATACAGAATCTACAATCAACCTAGGGGCAGTGGTTGTCGAAAAACAGGCATCAGCAAAGGATAAGTAGAAAAGGAAGAAGTACATGGGGCTCTGAAGTGTCTGGCTATATTGTATGATCATCACAATTATGAAGTTTGCCAACAGAGTCCCAAGGTATAGAAATAAGAAGATAACAGATACTACTTTCTCTTTTAGTAGATTCTGTGTTAACCCAAGCAGTATGAACTCGTTAACACTACTGTTCATCTCCATGGTTATGGTGAATGTGGAACAGGCACAGCTGAGAAGTGGTTCATCTGCAAAAAAAAAAAAAGTTGGAGAAATGGTGACTTGGCAATTGCAATGTATATGGATGCAGAATTTCTATTTTAGAGTTCAAATTTCATCAAACATATAACTTGGTGTTTCTCAAAGTTTTCATACACTATACTCACTCAAGAATTTTTTTTTTTAATGTTGACATGCTTTAAACATTGGCATTGATTCAAGGTCTTCTTATGGGTTGCCAATTTTTTTTTTTTTTTTGGTTGGGGGGAGCTTTCAAGTGATTGTGCATTCTGCCATGATCTGAAAACTAGTGAATTTGCTTTATGATCTTAATCAGATCATTTTAATGTCTTAATACTCTTTCTTTATATGACACAGAATCTAATAGATACATTATTAAGCATATGCATATGTATATAATACATATATATGTATATAATGTGTATACACATCAACCACTGATAATAATATCCTTATATAATTTAGAAATAATATATTTGGAGATTCTCTTCTGAGTGAATACATTTCTTAATTTGAACAACAGTTTGTAGCCATTATTCCTGATCTCTTCAGTATCTTTGTTGGGTTATACTTAAGAAAAAAGCTTATTTTTCCATCTTTAGGTTCATTGAAGCTATAAGTTGACCTGTATTGCCAGTTAGGGCACATGAGATATTTGAGCAAATCATTGAGGCTAGCAATATTTTGGAAAATTGCTATATATTTTATATAAACCCTTACATATGTTAGATGCATGGTAGTAAATTTCACATTCTGTGGACTCAACCTGTTATTTCACTTTCTATATTTCTGTAACCCATGTACTATCCTCCTTCATATCTGATTCTCCTACCACTATCATCTAGAAGATTGCATTCTTTCCATTTTTATCTCTTTAAAATGTAAGTCTAAAAATGTATTTCAGAAATTCAACATAAAAATACATCTCCTTGCTCTCCTTTACTTTTTCCTTATATACATATATCTATATAATTTCAATCATCTTATTATATTTTCTGATTTTCCTTTTTTAACTTACAAGCCATTTCTATGTTAGCTAAACAGTATTTGTAGTGTAATTATTTACTTAGCAATTATAAATAAACATGATGTTAGTCACTCAGTCATGCTTGACTCTTTGTAACACCATGGACTCCACCAGGCTCCTCTGTCCATAGTATTCTCCAGGCAAGAATACTGGAGCGTGTTGCCATTCCTTCCTCCAGGGGATCTTCTCAACCCACATATCAAATCCAGGTCTCCTTCATTGCAGACACATTCTTTACCAGCTGAGCCACCAGGGGAGCCCAAAATTAACATATCAAAATCTTAAAATATAAATTCTACCATTTATTTTTTGTTTTTCCAAATTTTCACCTTAATTAAAATATTTTTAATAAACTCTTCTCATATAGCTTGTGCTTATTTTAATAGTTTAATCAAATATATGCCCAGGGGATTGCTAATATAAATATCACTATTTTAAGTCCCATGGACTGTAGCTCACCAGGCACCTCTGTCCATGGGATTTTCCAGGCAAGAATACTAGAATGGGTGGTCATTTCCTTCTCTGGGGGATCTTTCTGACCCAGGAATAGAGCCCACATCTCCTGCATTGCAAGCATATTCTACCACTGAGCCACCAGGGAAGCCCATAATTATTGACACTATTCTCAAATAATCTTTCAATTTGGTTGCTTCACTATTTATTAGAAAATTAATTACTGTATGGGTATATCTGCATAATAAAATTTCCAAAGCTTGCAATGTATTACAGGGTGAGAAAAGTGCCCTTCAAAAATTCGTACTTAACCAATCCCATGGTTGTTTTAGTCACTCAGTCCTGCCAGACTCTTTGTGACTCCATGAATCCAACAAGGCTCCTCTATACATGGGATTCTCCAGGCAAGTGGTCTGCCATTCCCTTCTCCAGGGTATCTTTCTGACCCAAGGATCAAACCCAGGTTTCCTGCAATACAAGCAGATTCTTTACCATCTGAGACACCAGAAGAGCCCATAAACTGGAAGTAAAAGTCAGTTCCTTACACATTCTGCTGGGTTTAAAGACATATATCTATATATATCTATATCTATATATATGTATGTAAACACACACACACACGTGAAATATTTTTATGTACAAATTAGGTTATTTTCCATTGTTTCTAAAACTATAACAATATGGCACAAATTATAAATAAAAAATTAACTTGATGCATTATTATATTTGCTTAGTTAACAATTAAAATTATGAAATATATATTTTATGAAATATATATTTTGATTAGCAATAGAGTATAACATTTTTGTATATTTTAATTTATTATGTTTCATTTGTTTTGAATTTTGTATGTTGAGTCTGTTTAATTTTTGATATCTTTAAGTTTTGAGCGCTTTTTTTTTTTCAACATTATGCAATACACTCTATCAATTTTAAACTCCTGTTTCCGTTTTAGTCAAGCATGCCTTTAAAATTTAATGTCAAATGAAACACATTTTAATGTGAATTTTAATGTACACTTCCTCTTTCTGATTAATCATCAGTTATTTAGTGATCAATAACACCATCAACTCAGTCATCAAATGTGTACTGAGAACCTACTCATATTTGGAGTCAACTTATAGAGCATGAAAAGACGTCTTCAACCTCCTCACACTGACATTGGAGGGATACCATTTCTCTATGTAAGATTCTTAATCATTGAAAAACTACACACAACTCTGCAATAATACCAAATGAATTTTAACTCCATATCAGAAAGATCCTAGAAAATAAGTTGATTGGTAGTTAAAGGTTTAAACATGGGAAATAAGTGAAATTATGGCTTTAATTGAGTTAAACTGCAATTTCCAACAAAGTTTTCTGAAAATTAAATATTCAAAAAGTTTATAAAGGGTTTCTCTAAGTAAGATAAATATATCAGTATCAGTAAATCAAACTATTTGACTCTAGTAAAGTTACACATCTAAATACAATTAGGTTTTCCTTGCAGTTGAGCTAAAATAATATTAGTTCACTATGAGAAATTAGAAATACCACAGTAATTACAAACTTTGATTGGAAGTTGAAATTTTCTCTGCTGATTATGAAAAAAAAAGAAAAGAAATCAGTGATTATTTAATTTTAATACATTAGGTTTCCAGTAGGGGATAAAACAAAAGAGAGGGAGCCCTTTGCTGTGAGAAGAGGAGGAGTTAGGATAGAAGAGTGATTAAATATTTTTGGAAAGGGAAGATGCATTGCTTCAGGAAAAATAGATGCTCCCATCATTAAAAACTGCACTCTTATTAAATCCAAACGTTTTAAGAGACAAATTCTGGGTAGGTCACAGGCAACCATGATTCCAGTTCAACTAATTCTATTCTTTTTTTAAGTAAGCAAAGAGAAGGTTTGGGACATAAAAACAGGTAAGCATCATTGAAGGATGTATTCAGTAGTTTAAATCAATTCTACCTGAGAATTTTATTATTGAATTCAGCCATTATCTCCAAACTTTTCTGGACCACCCTGCCTTTTTGATTTGGGAGGGCATCATGGTAGTAGAAGGTCTTTTCCCTTCCTTGATCCTTACATTTTACTTTTACCTACTGGACTGTTAACCAACTCAAATACATTTGGATATTTGGTGCCAATTTTTTCCCATTCTTCCTAAGTTAAATAACCATCTGCTTCTATCTCCTATGTTCCATATATATGTGTATGTGTATATATATATATATGTGTATATATATATATATATATATATATATATATATATATATATATATGATTGAATAAGGCAATCCAGGATTAAATATTATTCTTTTTCCATAATCTTATCATTCAAACAAGTTTTTGCTTGTGCTATTTCATTTGACGTACATTTTTTTTGCAAGGTAACTGGATTGGCCATGTGATTCATCCATTTCTAGTTACAAAGCATGATCTGTGATACAGAGTGTTTTAATTAAGACACTTAGGCTAGAACTAGAAAGGGATGTTATTACATAGCCTCTCTGTCAGCATTCACCCTACATCTAATATAAAAAATCAAATTCTAATCATCACATAGATTTAATCTTAGAAAAGAAAAATCATGAGTCATGAGAGAAGGATGGCAATTGGTATCTCAAATTTCTGTCCAGACTCCAAAACCAAGTGCATTAAACTGCATGCTGAGGCTAATATTAAAGCAAAAAATAAAAATAAAGATCTAACTGGATAGTAGTGAAGAGGAGGAAAGAAGCAGACTAATGCAGTCAGAACAGGAGAGAGGAGTGAGCAGGTACAGGGAAAGAGTCGGGGATGGGATATAGAAAGACATAGAGTGAGAAGGAGAGAAAACATCTTAGAGAAAGTCATTTTATCTGAGATTTCATCCCACAGTTCAGCTTCTTTCTTCCTGAACAACCATGCCATCACTTACCCCAATTAAAGAGAGAGTGTTGTTGTGTGTCATCGCAAGGATTGTCAAGGATCCTGAAAACCCAGGTGTGTAGAAAGTGGAGCCCAATTTCATACTCTGTCTCAGAAGCATCAGGACTGACCATAGACTTTAAACCAGGAGCTCACCAAGAGAGAAATTTCTGCCAAGCTGACCTTCATTCCATGGTTTGCATCCTCTGTGAGCAGAGGTGCCTTTGAGAGGTAGTTCAGCCATGTGCTGAGTCCAGGGAAGGCCTAGGAAGCCTGAACCACCATAATTCTTCATTGGTAGAAACACTCCCCAAGAGCTCTGTCATTTATTGGAAGACACACTGAATATAGATTCCAAGAGATCAGTGTTTAGGGCTCAGATTGTAAAGAATCTGCCTGCAATACAGGAGACCTGGGTTCAATCCCTGGGTTGGGAAGATCCCTTGGAAGAGTGCAACACCCTCCAGTATTGTCGCCTGGAGAATCTCATTGACAGAGGAGCCCGGCAGGCTATGGTCCATGGGGTCACAAAGAGTCAGACATAACTGAAAGACTAAGAACAGCACAGAAGAAAATATTTCAGACAGATTGAGAAACTTACCTCTTTTCTTACAACCAGATGACTTCCAACAGTGTATTTTTCATATCTTCAACTTTTATTTACTTAGAAGGTCAATTATGTGAAGCTTAAATAAAATACACAAACTATACTTCATTGAGATTTATCATTGCCTTCTATCACAAGTGATGATGGGATGTAAAGAGTTTATGGAGAAAGGGAACTCTTCATGTAGCCATAATTTACACAGCTCCTTCCTGGAAACACTGGGTCAGACAGAACAGCAAGGTCTGTATTGGAGCAGAGAGAATGCTCTGAAAATGGAGTGAATGTCTTAATTCAGTTCTTGGAAACTTAATTATTCCTACACTCTGAGACATAAATGCCTCTGTGGCCAGCTTCCTTCCCACTGTATCTCTCTCTCTCTCTCTCTCTCTCTCTCTCTCTCTCTCTCTCTCTCTCTGTGTGTGTGTGTGTGTGTGTGTGTGTGTGAAAAATCATGAGGCTAAGTGTTTTATTTTTACTGGATATTTATAGAAATTCACACAAGAGTTTGCAAATGCTTAAGGTAGGCTTTAAGCCTCAGGAGCTCCAAGGAAACTATTTCTTCCAAACCAGTCCCAAGTGATATGCAATGAGCTACCTTGCTCAAAGCCCAAGGGCAAAATCAAGCCTTGGGGACAACTGGTTAAACTTCAACTCATATGACTTGATTTGAGGTAATTTTGTTCGCTTCTGCATAAACTTTGCTTAACTCCATCTCTTCTAGAGGCCTGGAAGTCTTTGAAGGCAGTTGAAAGCCTGTAGATGAAATATGTGTGGTTAACTACTCTTGTTTGTATTATATCAACTTGTGAACTGGTTTCCCTAGTGGCTCAGATGGTAAAGCATCTGCCTGCAATGTGGGAGAGCAGGGTTCAATCCCTTGGTCGGGAAGACCCCTAGAGAAGGAAATGGCAAGCGACCCCAGTACCCTTGCCTGGAAAAGCCCATGGACAGAGGAGCCTGGTAGGCAACAGTCCATGGGGTCACAAAAGGGTTGGATATGACTGAGCGACAGCACTTTCACTTTCAAAGTGTGAATTACAGTTATCATCTATATCAAAGGGCTAATGTGAGCAATAATTACAGTTCTTTGGCAAATCTGAAACATTAATATGTTAATGTTTTTCTTTCTATTGTTTATTAATTTACTTTTTAAATAGAGTTGATTTACAATGTTTTGTTAATTTCAGTTGTACAGCAGATACATTAGGTTGGGCAAAAAGTTTACTAAAGAGATTAGTAAAACCTAATCTCTAAGACAATTTTGTCTTCCCTCCAGAAATATTTCCCAAAATATCAAATGAATAGCAAGAAGTGATTCTTTTAGTAATTTTTTTCATTCTTTTTTTTACTTTTAGATTGTAAGTAAGCATAAAATTCAAGTCTTCTTAATTTTCATTTGAGGATATTGAATTGCCAAATCAGAGTTCATAAGTGATCTAAGAATGAAATGAAAACGAAATTATTTCCTACAATTTATGCTATTTTTTATCATATTACATTACTTACTGTTCAGTTCAGTTCAGTTGCTCAGTCGTGTCTGACTCTTTGCAACCCCATGAACCGCAGCACACCAGGCCTCCCTGTCCATCACCAACTCCCGGAGTCCACCCAAACCCATGTTCATCGAGTCGGTGATGCCATCCAATCATCTCATCCTCTGTTGTCCCCTTCTCCTCCTGCCCTCAATCTTTCCCAGCATCAAGGTCTTTTCAAATGAGTCAGCTCTTCGCATCAGGTGGCCAAAGTACTGGAGTTCAAGCTTCAACATCAGTCCCTCTAATGAACACCCAGGACTAATTGCCTTTAGGATGGACCGGTTGGATCTCCTTGCAGTCCAAGGGACTCTCAAGAGTCTTCTCCAACACCACAGTTCAAAAACATCAATTCTTCTGGACTCAGCTAGTCCAACTCTCATATCCATACATCACTGGAAAAACCATAGCCTTAACTAGATGGACCTTTGCTGAAAAAGTGATGTCTCTGCTTTTTAATGTGCTGTCTAGCTTGGTCATAACTTTCCTTCCAAGGAGTAAGCATCTTTTAATTTCATGGCTGCAATCGCCATCTGCAGTGATTTTGGAGCCTGGAAAAATAAAGTCAGGCGCTGTTTCCACTGTTTCCCCATCTATTTGCCATGAAGTGATGGGGCCAGATGCCATGATTTTAGTTTTCTGAATGTTGAGCTTTAAGCGAACTTTCTTTATCATATTACATTACTTACTGTTCAGTTCAGTAAGTTCTCTCTCAGTTCAGTTCAGTTCACTCTCCTCTTTCATTTTCATCAAGAGTCTCTTTAGTTCTTCTTCACTTTCTGCCATAAAGGTGGTGTCATCTGCATGTCTGAGGTTATTGATATTTCTCTGAGCAACCTTGATTTCAGCTTGTACTTCCTCCAGCCCAGCGTTTCTCATGATGTACTCTGCATATAAGTTAAATAAGCAGGGTGACAGTATACAGCCTTGACATACTCCTTTTCCAATTTGGAACCAGTCTGTTGTTCCATGTCCAGTTCTAACTGTTGATTCCTGACCTGCATACAGGTTTCTCAAGAGGCAGGTCAGGTGGTCTGGTATTCCCATCTCTTTCATAATTTTCCACAGTTTATTGTGATCCACACAGTCAACCCCTGTCAAATAATGCTCATCCATATAAAATTTTTGTCTGATATGAAATTTTGAATTTTTTATTCAACCTTAAATGTTTTATTTTTCATTAGAAACCATCATTATCCTATTCCACACTTTCCTCATGGCACTTTTCACTTCTTTGTTCCTCAAAGTGTAAATCAAAGGATTGAACAAGGGAGTTAAGATGGTATAAAATATGGCTACCATTTTGTCAAAGGAGAAAGAATATGGAGGTCATACATACATAAATATGCACGGGATAAAGAACAAAACCACAACAGCAATGTGAGATCCTTCTGTGGAGAGGGCTTTCTGCTGCCCTTTGGAGCTATGGGTTCTCAGAGACAGCAAGATGACCCCATAGGAGACAAGCAACAAGGAGAAGATTAGGATGCAGATAAACCCACTGTTGGTGACTATCAAAAGGCCAAAAATGTGAGTGTCAGTGCAGGCAAGCTCCAGCAATGGGTACAAGTCACACATGAAGTGATAGATGACATTAGGGCCACAAAAGGGCAGCTGGAAAGTGAAGATAATATGTATCATTGAATGAACAAAGCCCCCTGTCCAGGCTACCATCAGAAAGGCACAGAGTCTGTGGTTCATGATAGAAGAATAGTGCAAGTGCTTGCAGATGGCCACATAATGGTCATAGGCCATGGCACTGAGGACAATCACCTCCACCCCAGCAAAGAAGTGTTCAGCAAAGAGCTGGGTCATGCAGCCTTCGAAGGAAATAGTTTTCCTCCAAAGGAGAGAGTCCACAATCATCTTTGGGACAATGATGAAGGTGAAGCATGCATCCAGGAAGGACAGAAAAGCCAGGAAGAAGTACATGGGGGAGCCCCGGAGTGCTGGGCTGCTACTGATGGTCACCACAATTAACAAGTTGCCCCCAACAGTTCAATGTAAAAGAACAAAAATACAACAAATATTATTTTCTGCATGGTTGGATTCTGTGAAAGCCCCAGGAGGACAAACTCAGTTACAAAGCTTTGGTTTTGCATAATTTCCAAGGAAAAGGTGAAAGGTACCACAGTGAGCATGTAGAATCTACAGTTAGAAGAAAGACAAATGTGCCTCAGACCAGATTTGAGAGTCATCATAGTTATCAACAAATTGGTGCATCCATGTGAAAAATTGACTTATGTTCTTGTGCTTGCTTTTTCATTAAGAATGCAAAGCTAGAAATTTGTTGAAGGTGGTAGGGGGATACCAGGAAGAATTGAAGTTTAGATAAACTGTTAAATGTTTTAAGATACAGCTTCAATGTAAGAGAAGGGTAGGGATCCACCTGGGGTGGGGGTAAGAAATAGTTGTTATCTCAACTGCCAACTCTGGTCATATGTTAATAGTAGTGGGTTCCTGGAGTGAATTGTGAGAAGAATTCTGAAGCCCAATCCATGTTCTGAGGAAAGGAAAAGAGCAGTTTATTGGTCATGCCTGCCATGTGCATGGGTGGGAGAAGGGGGAGTTGCATGCCATCCACGATCAGGTGACTTCCTTATCTACAGATAGAAGGAGAAATAAACCTGAAGAAGTTCTTGGATCATGGCTATACTCCTAGTTATTTCTTTAAAATCTAGAAAAAAACTGAGACTTTAAAATCAACTAATTCATTCTTCAAAAAAAAAAAAAAAAAGAAAGAAAGAAAGATCATTGGGAACACACCTTGCTGTAGACTAATACATAATAAATATCCATGTGTTAAGTTGGCTTTCTTTTCACTCATTATTTAAAAATGAGAAGCTGGCAAAAATAAGTAATACCTACTAATATGTACTGTTATGATGACTAGGTTAAATAATGCAAGGAAGCAGTTTTTCAGAGTTAAGTGGCTAGGAAACAGTCCACGTTAGATCTTAATTCCCAGTTTTACTGGTAGGAAGTCCATGCTTAAAGAAATAAAATTAAAGAAATAACAGATGCTGGCTCTGGAGTTTTAACCCAGAACCTCTGACTCCAGCATGAAAGTGACTGACTCTACAGGGAAAGAAGCAAAAATTTTTCTAGCAAGAGCTTCAGAGCAGGAGGGGCTTCTCTAGAGTCGCCATTCACTGTAGAGGTTATAACCTGATTCCTGTGTTCATGTTTGACTGATGCTTCTTGATGAAGGACACAGAGCCAATTATGTAGAATCAGAAGGTAATGGCTGGATTATTTAGATACAAACTGACAATAACTACATAGGTAAGAATAGAAACAGAATGCTGACTATAGCCAGAGCCTGAGGCTTTATTCATTGCTAAGAATTTATTCAAAGTGGCCCAATCAGATCAAGCAGTACTCACGAGTGTGTGTCTGTTTCAAATGTATATGACTTACTGTAATGTATGGAGATTCACATAAAACATCCCTACCCATTTCATACAATTATAATGAGGGTCAAATTGGAAAATGTGAAATTGCTGCTTATGATAAAATGCCCTTACTGATTTTAGTGACTCTTCTCTCACTTAAAAAGCCAAGCAGCTTACTCACAGAAAGCTTTTCCATTAGTCATCCAAATATTACTCCAACTTTTGACTTCATTTCTTATAGCAAGACACAGCTTTGAAGAATGACTGTCCTTTGTTGTTGTTTAGTCGCTCAGTCATGTTTGACTCTTTGTGACCCCATGGACTGTAGCCTGTCAGGCTCCTCTGTTCATAGGATTTCCCAGACAAGAACCCTGGAGTGAGTTGTCATTTCCTTCTTCAGGGGATCTTCCCAATGCAGAGATTGAACGTGCGTTGGCAGGTGGATACTTTACTGCTAAACAGCCAGGGATATATGATTGTGTCCTTCATTGTACATATGAGAAATGCATCAGTCAAGTGGCAAATGTGTGTGTGTGTGTGTACATATACATACTATCTATGCTTGTTAAATAGGGATGTAAAAGAATAATTGGGCTTTCTGAAATAATTAAAAATTAGTTGACTTTTATGAATGACACTGATTGCTAACAAAAATGATTGAAAATATGAATAAAACTAGAAAAAATACAGATGTATATACAACACGTATTTACTTACTTCAAAACAAATTCTTTCCAGAGTACTTCAGTTCAGTCGCTCAGTTCTGTCCAACTCTTTGTGACCCCATGAATTGCAGCAAGCCAGGCCTCCCTGTCCATCACCAACTCCCAGAGTTCACTCAAACTCATGTGCATCGAGTCGGTGATGCCATCCAGCCATCTCATCCTCTATTGTCCCCTTCTCCTCCTGCCCCCCAACCTCCCAGCATCAGAGTATTTTCCAATGAGTCAAATCTTCGCATGAGGTGGCCAAAGTACTGGAGTTTCAGCTTAACATCATTCCTTCCTAAGAACACCCAGGACTGATCTCCCTTAGAATGGACTGGTTGGAACTCTTTGCAGTCCAAGGGACTCTCAAGAGTCTTCTCCAACACCACAGTTCAAAAGCATCAATTCTTCAGCATTCAGCTTTCTCAACAGTCCAACCCTCACATCCATACATGACCAACGGAAAAACCATAGCCTTGACTAGACGGGCCTTTGTTGGAAAAGTAATGCCTCTGCTTTTCAATATGCTATCTAGGTTGGTCATAACTTTCCTTCCAAGGAGTAAGCATCGTTTAATTTCATGGCTGCAGTCACCATCTTCAGTGATCTTGGAGCCCCAAAAAATAAAGTCTGACACTGTTTCCCAATCTATCTGCCATGAAGTGATGGTCGGACCGGATGCCATGATCTTCGTTTTCTGAATGTTGAGCTTTAAGCCAACTTTTTCACTCTCCTCTTTCACTTTAATCAAGAGGCTTTTGAGTTCCTCTTCACTTTCTGCCATAAGGGTGGTGTCATCTGCATATCTGAGGTTATTGATATTTCTCCTGGCAATCTTGATTCCAGCTTGTGCTTCTTCCAGCCCAGGGTTTCTCATGATGTACTCTGCATATAATTTAAATAAGCAGGGTGACAATATACAGCCTTGACCTACTCCTTTTCCTATTTGGAACCAGTCTGTTGTTCCATGTCCAGTTCTAACTGTTGCTTCCTGACCTGCATGCAGGTTTCTCAAGAGGCAGGTCAGGTGGTCTGGTATTCCTATCTCTTTCAGAATTTTCCACAGTTTATTGTGATCCACACAGTCAAAGGCTTTGGCATAGTCAATAAAGCAGAAGTAGATGTTTTTCTGCAGCTCTCTTGCTTTTTTGATGATCCAGTGGATGTTGGCAATTTGATCTCTGGTTCCTCTGCCTTTTCTAAAGCCAGCTTGAACATCTGGAAGTTCATGGTTCATGTATTACTGAAGCCTGGCTTGAAGAATTTTCAGCAATACTTTGCTAGCATGTGAGGTGAGTGCAATTGTGTGGTAGTTTGAGCATTCTTTGGCATTGCCTTTCTTTGGGATTGGAATGAAAACTGACCTTTTCCAGTCCTGTGGCCACTGCTGAGTTTTCCAAATTTGCTGGCATATTGAGTGCAGCACTAGGGTACTAGACATTCCTAAACAGCACCTGGACTCTGAACTCCATATTCAACCATGTCATCAAGCAAACAAGAACATGAAACAAACCTTATAAGATCATTGGATAAGTTAATGACTATATATTAAAGAGTAAAAACTATCAGTATATGCAGAGACAATGAAATGAAATAAGACATCAGGTCAAGATTCATAGAGATCTAGGTTCTAATCAAAGCTCTTGTACTAAGTTATATTACGTGATGAGAAAAGTTACTTAAAATTCTCAAGAGCTCAGATTCTATTCTGTAATTGTGTATAATAACAATACCTCTTGATAAGGTCCTTTGAAGAATCAGATAAGGCAATATTGATATTGATAAAACCATTAATGCAGTTAGATGTACTGGAGAAACTTGCCATAAGTGCAAACATCCTCCCAGAGCCTTTAACACAGAACAGAAATGATAATCCTTTTACTCCTAATTTATGCTTTACCATGATCTAGGGTTACAAATATCTTTACTCATCCTTTTACACATTCACAAATATAAAATAGTTTTTTGGTTACCACAATGAAGATATGGTATCATTTAAATTTGTAACACTTTTAAGTCTTTAATAATTCCTGAATACAATTTTATACTCTTCAGATCCTCATGTGTGCATGTGTGGGTGCTAAGTTGCTTCAATTGTTTCTGATTCTTTGTGGCCTTATGGACTGTAGCCTGCCAGGCCCCTCTGTCCATGGGATTCTCCAGGCAAGAATATTGTCATGGATTCCTGTGCCCTTCTCCAGAGGATCTTCCCGACCCAGGGATCAAACCTGCATCTCTTCTGTCTACTGGATTGGCAGGCAGGTTTTTTACCATTAGCATCAGCTAGGAAGCCCAGATCCTCAGGAGTCCAAATCTTTTTCAGGTAGTGTCATTGTACAAAGAAAATCAAATAATAAAAACAGTGGAGAGGAACAGCAAGGCTCTGTGTTAATCTAACAAGTAATTCTTAGGCTCTGTATTTCCCTAATCTGGGAAGTTTCTAAGAAATACTGTTTTAGAATCAAATGCACATTAAATATGAACAAATCAAACTGCTCTTTTTTTTAGATAAACGGAATTTCCAAAATTACTGTTAATACTTAGGCAATGGAGAGGACAGTGTCCGCAGAGTTTATGATCACAAGGTCTATGATTAGAAATTATTTAAAAGGTAATTAAACGTGCTGTGCTGTCCTGGATTGATTCCTAGAACAGAAAAGTGATAGCCATGGCAAAGTTAGTGAAACATGATTAAAATCGTGTGCTTCTATAAGAGTAATATAATCAATGTTCATTCCACAGTTTTGACAAATATACTACTAGCAATGTTAGATGATAATTACTCAGTTCAGTTCAATCGCACAGTCGTGTCCGAAATCTTAGCAACCCCATGAATTGCAGCACGCCAGGCCTCCTTGTCCATCACAAACTCCCGGGGTTCACTCAGACTCACATCCATGGAGTCAGTGATGCCATCCAGCCATCTCATCCTCCGTCGTCCCCTTCTCCTCCTGCCCCCATTCTCTCCCAGCATCAGAGTCTTTTCCAATGAGTCAACTCTTCGCATGAGGTGGCAAAGTACTGGAGTTTCAGCTTCAGCATCATTCCCTCCAAAGAAGTCCCAGGGCTGATCTCCTTCAGAATGGACTGGTTGGGTCTCCTTGCAGTCCAAGGGACTCAAGAGTCTTCTCCAACACCACAGTTCAAAAGCATCAATTCTTCGGTGCTCAGCCTTCTTCACAGTCCAACTCTCACATCCATACATGACCAATGGAAAAACCATAGCCTTGACTAGACGGGCCTTTGTTGGCAAAGTAATGTCTCTGCTTTTCAATATGCTATCTAGGTTGGTCATAACTTTCCTTCTAAGGAGTAAACATCTTTTAATTTCATGCCTGCAGTCACCATCTGCAGTGATTTTGGAGCCCCCTAAAATAAAGTCTGACACTATTTCCACTGTTTCCCCATCTATTTCCCATGAAGTGATGGGACAGGATGCCATGATCTTCGTTTTCTGAATGTTTAGCTTTAAGCCAACTTTTTCACTCTCCACTTTCACTTTCATCAAGAGGGCTCTTTAGTTCTTCTTCACTTTCTGCCATAAGTGTGGTGTCATCTGCATATCTGAGGTTATTGATATTTCTCCCAGCAATCTTAATTCCAGCTTGTGCTTCATCCAGGCAGCGTTTCTCATGATGTACTCTGCATATAAGTTAAATAAGCAGGGTGACAATATACAGCCTTGACATATTCCCTTTCCTATTTGGAACCAGTCTGCTGTTCCATGTCCAGTTCTAACTGTTGCTTCCTGACCTGAATACGGATTTCTGAATAGGCAGGTCAGGTTGTCTGGTATTCCCATCTCTTTCAGAATTTTCCACAGTTTATTGTGATCCACACAGTCAAAGGCTTTGGCATAGTCAAAAAAGCAGAAATAGATGTTTTTCTGGAACTCTCTTGCATTTTTGATGATCCAGTGGATGTTGGCAACTTGATCTCTGGTTCTTCTGCCTTTTCTAAAACCAGTTTGAACATCAGGAAGTTCACGGTTCATGCATTGCTAAAGCCTGGCTTGGAGAATTTTGAGCATTACTTTACTAGCGTGTGAGATGAGTGCAATTGTGCAGTAGTTTGAGCATTCTTTGGCATTGCCTTTCTTTGGGATTGGAATGAAAACTCACCTTTTCCAGTCCTGTGGCCACTGCTGAGTTTTCCAAATTTGCTGGCATATAACTCCAGTACTGTGGCCACCTCATGCGAAGAGTTGACTATTTGGAAAAGACTCTGATGCTGGGAGGGATTGGGGGCAAGAGGAGAAGGGGACAATAGAGGATAAGATGGCTGGATGGCATCACTGACTCAGATGTGAGTCTCAGTGAACTCCAGGAAATGGTGATGGACAGGGAGGCCTGGCGAGCTGCGATTCATGGGGTCGCAAAGAGTTGGACACGACTGAGCGACTGATCTGATCTGATCGGATCTGAGTGTAGCACTTTCACAGCATCATCTCTCAGGATTTGAAATAACTCAACTGGAATTCCATCACCTCCACTAGCTTTGTTCGTAGTGGTGCTTTCTAAGGCCCACTTCACTTCACATTCCAGGATGTCTGACTCTAGATGAGTGATCACACCATCATGATTATCTGTGTCGTGAAGATCTTTTTTTGTATAGTTCGTCTGTGTATTCTTACCACCGCTTCTTAGTATCTTATGTTTCTGTTAGGTCCATACCATTTCCATCCTTTATCGAGCCCATCTTTGCATGAAATGTTCCCTTGGTATCTCTAATTTTCTTGAAGAGATCTCTAGTCTTTCCCATTCTGCTGTTGTCCTCTATTTCTTTGCATGGATCGCTGAGGAAGGCTTTCTTATCTCTTCTTGCTATTCTTTGGAACTCTGCACTCAAATGCTTTTATCTTTCCTTTTCTCCTTTGCTTTTTACTTCTCTTTTTTTCATAGCTATGTGTAAGGCCTCCCCAGAGAGCCATTTTGCTATTTGCATTTCTTTTCCATGGGGATGGTCTTGATCCCTGTCTCCTGTACAATGTCATGAACCTCAGACCATAGGTCATCAGGCACTCTATCTATGAGATCTAGTTCCTTAAATCTTTTTCTCACTTCCACTGTATAATCATAAGGAATTTGATTTAGGTCATACTTGAATGGTCTAGTGGTTTTCCCTACTTTCTTCAATATCAGTCTGAATTTGGTAATAAGGAGTTCATGATCTGAGCCACAGTCAGCTCCTGGTGTTGTTTTTGTTGACTGTATAGAGCTTCTCCATCTTTAGCTGCAAAGAATATAATCAATCTGATTTTGGTGTTGACCATCTGCTGATGTCCATGTGTAGAGTCTTCTCGTGTTGTTGGAAAAGGGTGTTTGCTAGGACCAGTGCATTTTCTTGGCAAAACTCTATTAGTCTTTGCCCTGCTTCATTCCGTATTCCAAGGCCAAATTTGTCTGTTACTCCAGGTGTTTCTTGACTTCTTACTTTTGCATTCCAGTCCCCTAGAAGTAAAAGGACATCATTTTTGGGTGTTAGTTCTAAAAGGTATTATAGGTCTTCATAGAACCATTCAACTTCAGCTTCTTCACCATTACTGCTTGGGGCATAGACTTGGATTACTGTGATATTGAATGGTTTGCCTTGGAAAGGAACAGAGATCATTCTGTCGTTTTTGAGATTGCATCCAAGTACTGCATTTTGGACTCTTTTGTTGACCATGATGGCGACTCCATTTCTTCTGAGGGATTCCTGCCCACAGTAGTAGATATAATGGTCATCTGAGTTAAATTCACCCATTCCAGTCCTTTTTAGTTCGCTGATTCCTAGAATGTCGACATTCACTCTTGCCATCTCTTGTTTGACCACTTCCAATTTGCCTTGATTCATGGACCTGATATTCCAGGTTCCTATGTAATATTGCTCTTTACAACGTTGGACCTTGCTTCTATCACCAGTCACATCCACAGCTGGGTATTGTTTTTGCTTTGGCTCCATCCCTTCATTCTTTCTTGAGTTATTTCTCCACTGATCTCCAGTAGCATATTGGGCACCTACTGACCTGGGGAGTTCCTCTTTCAGTATCCTATCATTTTGCCTTTTCATACTGTTCATGGGGTTCTCAAGGCAAGAATACTGAAGTGGTTTGCCATTCCCTTCTCCAATGGACCACATTCTGTCAGATCTCTCCACCATGACCCGCCCGTCTTGGGTTGCCCCATGGGCATGGCTTAGTTTCATTGAGTTAGACAAGGCTGTGGTCCTAGTGTGATTAGATTGACTAGTTTTCTGTGAGTATGGTTTCAGTGTGTCTGCCCTCTGATGCCTTCCTGCAACACCTACCATCTTACTTGGATTTCTCTTACCTTGGGCATGGAGTATCTCTTCACAGCTGCTCCAGCAAAGCACAGCCACTGCTCCTTACCGTGGACGAGGGGTATCTCCTCACCGCCACCCTTCCAGATCTTCAACGTGGGATAGCTCCTGGGGAAAATAACTGAGGAGTGGATAGAAACTCTGTATTATCTTGGTAACTTTTCTATTAATCTAAAATTATTCCAAAATGAAAAGTTAATTTAAATAATATAATAATTGTTCAGTTTCCAATATAAAATATCTAGAAGCTACAGATTTATAGTCATGTGTCACTGAAGAAACCACAAAGCTTTTGAATCCTCTCTGATAAAATAGAGTACCATTTGTTCAAGCTGTTGACCTATGAGAGTCAAATAAGACAGTTACTATGAACTGCTTTATAATGTATAATTCCACATGAAGATGTGGAATATTGATATAAGCTTTATTTTTTTAAATAATGTTTTCACATGCAAAGTGCACTGAAGAATCTATCATAAGAATAAAATAGATTTCTAAGTCTGGTTTTTAAAAAAACAATGTCTTCTAAATTGCAATGAAACAGCTTCATTCATATTATCTAATTGGGAAAATGTTTTAGCAAATATTTTTAGAGTCATAAAAATGACTATATTTTTTATACAAGTAATCCCAACCCTAAAAATTATTCTAAGAGTGAAATAAAGTGATGTAAGTTTTATGGAAGATGATATTTCATTTATTAAAAAATTACAAATATCTAAAATGTTAATAAGATGTTTATGCAACTCAATCTACTATAAATTAATAACAAGATATGCTATGAATAAAACACTAATTAATAACATAAGGACATACTTGGTGAATTTTTACAGCATGCTAAATGAAAAATTGTAGCAACCCTATTCATTAATAATGTATGAAGATAGTAGAAACTTTTTATTTTCAACATGCATTTTGAAATAATAATAAGAAAAATTAACATTAAAAATCAATTTTGAAACCCACAACATTGTGTTATTTATCACCTAAATATTTGTTCAGGAAAAGACAATGTTTGAGGATAATTTTATTACTTATCCAATGTAATTAATTTGTACTGGTGGAACCAACATGCTAACATAACATAGAAGTTAAGTTATGCACTGTAAGTATTTTCTTGCTGTAAAGAATTCACAGATAGCCAAATCATAGGCCTAGCCCTTCCTATCAGTTTTCCCTTCATATGTTTTTCTTGGAAACAGCTTGTTCTGTTCATATTTCTGAGAAAATATCTCACGGACTTCCCTTCCCTGACAACCATATTCTTCAGATGCTGGAGGTTCACAGAAGATTGCTGACGGCCCTTTACACCATGAACTGAGGGCTCTGGACCATCTTTTGGACCTGGGACCCTGGAAATTTTGCCTCCTGGCTCTTACCATTACTCACTGTTTCCTTCCCATTCATTTTGGTAGCAACATTATTCTAGCATTGATCATTCTGAAAATAATATAGAAATTTCTGTGCCTAATTTAAAGCTGATGTAACTATTATATAATAGTTTGTATAATAGCATTATAAAATAAATATAATATTCAAAGTTATATGAGAAATTAGTAATAAGGAATGTCACTATATGCAGTTTTCTAATTATATTTTAATATTAAATTGATAGATTAAAAACCCATTCTAATTACCTTCCAAGTTAAATTCCTTGAATTCACTGCATTTTATCCAGCATTGTTATTTACTTTAACAATAATAGTTTAATTTTTTATCTATTTAAGTATATTATTTTCCTTTATGGCCTGAGAAATGTGTACTCTTCAGATTTCAGATCTTTTACTCTCCCCTCAAAATTGCTCTGCTAATTTCCCCAAAAGTCTCAACTTATATATGCTTACTATCTTGGGAATTTATAAAAATAGCCTTTCATTGTTTCTACCTGTGTTCTTCCTGACGGACGCCTGAGCCTTTTTTCCTTCTGTTGTCTTAGTGATTTAGTTCATATAAAGAGAGAGAAAAAGCCACAACAACTAGCACTAAGGCAGTTAGAGACTTCAGCCATTTAAATAAAATATTCTTGAACAACTCTGCAGCAGAAATTTAATGTTATTTATGACATCAAGTGTACATAGAGAAAATTAAATGAGCAAATTTAAAATCAGAAGATTCTACTCTGTCAGTTGAGTAAGACACTATTACCCTTCATGTCCTTTCTTGGACGATTCTTTAGTGCTTTTTGTGGGAAATTAACTAGGTTTTTCCAGTGGTCATGTATGGATGTGAGAGTTGGACTGTGAAGAAAGCTGAGCGCCGAAGAATTGATGCTTTTGAACTGTGGTGCTAGAGAAGATTTTTGCGAGTCCCTTGGACTGCAAGGAGATCCAACCAGTCCATCTTCAAGGAGACCAGTCCTGGGTGTTCATTGGAAGGACTGATGCTGAGGCTTTGGCCACCTCATTTGAAGAGTTGACTCATTGGAAAAGACCCTGATGCTGGGAGGGATAGGGGGCAGGAGGAGAAGGGGATGACAGAGGATGAGATGGCTGGATGGCATCACCGACTCCATGGACATGAGTTTGGGTGAACTCTGGGAGATGGTGATGGACAGGGAGGCCTGGCGTGCTGTGATTCATGGGGTCGCAAAGAGTCGGACATAACTGAGTGACTGAACTGAACTGAACTGAACTGGACTGAACTATTGTATTACCTATCAATAGTTCTCTAAGTAAATCATCTTAGTTCTACATAGGCATTATGTAGTCCACTTTTTTTCATCTGAAGCACTAGGTTGAGGGGTAAATGAATGATAAATATAACATATAAAGAAACAATAATTAAATGATAACAAATTAAGAAACAATAATGATAAATGATAACATATCAAGAAACAGTAAATAAAATGCTATCAACTAGCTCTAACAAAAATAATCAGATGTTGCATTTTATAGTTATTTGGATTTAACTTGAAGATAAAAAACTGATGATAGCTATAATTTCATTAGACTTGAATAGGAACACATAACCCTCCAAAAATATTTGTATTCAAACAGCTGCTATATATTCAACACTTAAATTATTTCAAGTCCTATCTAATTAATTTCACATGTATTATTTTATTTGTTTCCAAATCCTTTGGCCATGTGAACATATAATCTCCATTAAAAATAAACATTCTGAGGGCAAAAAGGTTTATAGAACTCGCCCAAATGTACATAACCAAGTGATAGACCACAGCTTGCCTTAAACATGGTAGCCTGCATCAAAATGCCCATAATTTTACATACTACATTACAATTTAAAGTCACCTGTGAATATGCAAAAATGTGAATTATAAATCTCACCATGTGTCAGTCTCTTGAAAATTCTGGTAATGGTAATATCCTTCTCTCTATGGAGAAACACCCATTCAACAGCTGGTCGAAACGTGAAATATAAAATTTCTAAGTCTTACTTCTACATCTAAGAGAGATGTTACAATTCTGGGAGATTGGTAAAGGATTTTCCCTACTGATTCTCAAACATTGTCTTCACCACGGTCTCAATGAAAACATAAAGGTGCAAAAGTTTCCTCCTTGACCTTTAAGTCGAATTTAAAGAGGTTTCCCTGAGAGGTCGTGAACCTTAAGATTGAATCTCAGTTTCCTTCAGGGTATGGAAATTTCCCATCATTACAATTTTCCAAGACACAGTTATTTATGGTTTGACTTACTCAAGTGTTTGTAAAAATTTTATGACCCCAATCAGTTAGGTTTTTTTTTTTTTTTTTTGGCTTCCTCTGGGCTTCTATTTGTAGGTGCTTTCAATTCCCTTCATATTCAGAAAGAGAAACTGTATAAATTAGGACAGAACATAGTCCCTTTGCAGACTGTGGTGAAATGTCTGTTTATTTACTAAATGCAAAAGATGAGTTCTGGGATAAGACACAGCATCAATCCATAAAGGCATGTACTGTGTGGGAACTAGAGCAACAGTCATGCTTACTAAACAGTAACAACTTTTATGTGTGAATGTTTTTCACGCAAAAATGTATACATTAATCCATAATCTGCTTTTCTTCTCTCAGTATTTGATCTTGATATGCCATAATTTTAAAATTAAACGTACAATTTCCAGACCTTAAAGAAATTTTTCTCTTTTCAAAATTTTTTTTAGAGAAATATTGACAGTTTGTTTACTCTGATGGGATGTAGCATTGCAATTGAAGCTGGAGGGAAAATTGCTCATGAGGTCCCTGCAGAAAGTCTGTATCAATGAGTGTGCCCCTCTATACACTCTTGTATTCTACCTATTTTTAATGCTTAGTCACACACCCCAGAAAGAAGCAGTATTGCAGTGATCCATCAGAAGGGTAAATATTAATAATTGCCTACATTTCATTTGCATATGGTATTAAGGGACAAATGCTATTATATTTTCAATGATATTTTAGATGTTTTTCCTGACATGAAATAGCCGTCTGACATGGACCACTCTCCTAGAGGGGATATTTTTTAAATTATGACTCAACAACAGGACTCCAGCAGTTAATCCTGAAACCCTGGTTCCTACTTCAAAATGCACGTAGCATCTTCTACTTTATTCCAAGTCCTGATTTGTTTAATTCTTTATTATTTGCTTCAGCTAGAAGAAGTGAGTGGGATAAGAAATAATATTGTGATGATGGGGTGGGGCAGATAATGTAACAGGTATGTTATAGAAAGAGGGTAAATTCAGAAAGACCCTACAAATCAGAAAAGGGAGAAGGACACAAGGAGCAAAAAGCACAAAGATTGTGTGAAATGAGAGGATGATGTGGGGGGGAGTTAAGTGACCATATGGCTCTTTCAGAATTTATCCAGTAGTCCCTGCTTCCTGAGGGATTAAAATTCTATCCTGATCATTAATTAATTACATTATAGCACTTACATTAAATCTACAAATATAGAGGACTCAAGTCTGGACCATTTATCCTGTTCTTTAGGATTCTCTATTCATGGGAATATAGCAAAAAGTTTACAAACTAAAGCTTTGTGACATGTTCTTACAATTAGTAAATCTAGTTTCCTATTCTTCTTTTCTTTTGTCACCAAACTTATTTAAAGACAGGCACACATGCATATAATTTTAGAATTTTTATATTAATTTCCATGAAAATATGTTTTGTCATTGGGACCAGTGTAAGAAAGCTATTAGTCATTCAAGTGGAAATACCATGGAAGAATTTGGATTTCCAGGTCTCAAACTCAAAGAATCTTTGCTCAAAGAAAGTGTGCCATGAAAGATGGGATGAAACACTGCTGGTGGATTCTGTAAGATGAGAAGTGAGTGATGACACTTATGTTGAATAACATAGAGGTCACTGGTGACCCAAAAAAGAGAAATTTAACTGAAGTGTGGCTGAAAGGGTTTAAACAGAACAGAAGAAGAGAAATGGGAGACAAGTGTTAGAGAATCTCTTGTGATTTGTAAGAAAGAGGAGAGAATGAAATGAAAGAGTAACTGATGAAGGAAAAGGAATCAATGGAAGATCTTACTTGAAAGATGAAGGATGTAACAGATTTGCTTCTTTGCTGATGTAAAATTATCAAATAAAAAGTGAAATGTAGATAAAATAGATATAGAAGCTATTTTTAGACCTCATGCAAACAAGGAAATAATGTCTAGTGTACAATAAAGAGGTTGATTGCTTTGCATAGGAGCATAGCTAACAAATTCACTTTTAAGAGTAGTTAAGAAGGTAGCAAATATCTGAATGGGTGCTGGAAATTGGTAGATATAGTTGTAACAGTCTAAGGAAGTTCCCTTCAGATTGCTTACATTTTCAGAGTGAAATAGGAAGTAAGCTTATTTAATGTCTCCAAAGAAGTTGAATGTTTGCAACTGTTGTTTTTTTTTTTATACCAATATTCTCCTTCAAATTAAAATGCTACCTTATTCCTACTTTGTAATGTCTTTGTATCATAAATAGTAGTGAAATTTACTATTCTTATACACAGGTTAGATTATTTACAGTCAATTATCCACAGTGAGTTTCTTTTTAAAAAAGCAGCAAGACCAAGATTTGCTTCAAAACAAGAGCATTAAAGAACCAAACAAAAAAGGTGATCAGTGAGCTGAAAAGTGATATGTTTAATGAATAAAGCTATTTCATGTGAAGAAATTAGGGAGACCTACAGAAGAGAGAAGAGATTTGTGGAATATAATTGCAGGTAGTAACTTCAGCAAGAATGGTCAGAATGGCCTTAACTTTGTAACAGAAAATGTAAATTCTGAACCTACATTGATGCTGGAGAATTACCAAAAATATTATTTAGCTTTAGGGATCTCATTATGAACCTTCCAATTCTCATAATTAAAATAGTAAAAATGATCATCAGAAAGTTCTTACAGAGATCAACATTTACAAATTGTCAGCAGCTTTTTCTTCTTTGACATGAAGCAAGAAAAATAATTATTAGGTGAATCCAGATGTTCAATTTTAAGATATTGTAGGGAGCCAGTAAACATTATGCTCTGTTATGACGTAGCAAAAATCAAATGGACACTCTGTGCAAAGATGCATGCATGCATACCAAGTTGCTTCAGTCATGTTGTACTACTTATGACCCTATGGAGTCCACCAGGCTCCATATTCATGGGAGCCTATATTCAATAGGTTCCTCTATTCATGGGATTCTCCAGGCAAGAATACTGGAGTAGGTTGCCACGCCTTCCACCAGGGGATCTTCCTGACCCAAGGATTGAACTAGCGTCTCTTATGTCTTCTGCGTTGGCAGTCGTGTTCTTTACCACAGCAGCATCTGGGAAACCCATTTTCAAAGATGTTTGATGCCAAATTGCTGAGTTATTCACAAACACATGAAGGATTTTATTTTTAATTATTCTTCTAATCAAAATTATTCTGATGCTGATAATTCATTTTGAATTTAAAAGTCAAAAAAACAGATTTCTTGATTAGAAGACATCTGTTAAATTTTCACTTCTTGCCTTGCATCACATTCCCTCCTCTCTACTGATTATCTTCAGTTCAGTTCAGTCACTGAGTTGTGTCCGACTCTTTGCAACCCCATTAACAGCAGCAGGCCAGGCCTCCCTGTCCATCACCAACTCCTGGAGTTCACCCAAACTCAAGTTCATTGAGTTGGTGATACCATCCAACCATCTTATCCTCAGTTGTCCTCTTCTCCTCCTGCCCTGAATCTTTCCCAGCATCAGGGTCTTTTCAAATGAGTCAGCTCTTTGAGTGAGGTGGCCAAAGTTTTGGAGTTTCAGCTTTAACATCAGTCCTTCCAATGAACAACCAGGACTGATCTCCTTTAGTATGGACTGGTTGGATCTTCTGGCAGTCCAAGAGACTCTCAAGAGTCTTCCCCAACACCACAGTTCAAAAGTATCAATTCTTTGGTGCTCAGCCTTCTTTATAGTCCAACTTTGACATTCATACATGACTATTGGAAAAGCCATAGCTTTGACTAGATGGACTATTGTTGGCAAAGTAATGTCTCTACATTTTAATATGCTGTCTAAATTGGCCATAACTTTTCTTCCAAGGAGTGAGCATCTTTTAATTTCATGGCTGCACTCACCATCTGCAGTGATTTTGGACCCCCCCAAAAATACCGTCAGCCACTGTTTCCCCATCTATTTGCCATGAAGTGATGGGACTGGATGCCATGATCTTAGTTATCTGAATGTTGAGCTTTAAGCCAACATTTTCACTCTCCTCTTTCACTTTCATCAAGAGGCTCTTTAGTTCTTCTTCACTTTGTGCCATAAGGGTGGTGTCATCTGCATATCTGAGGTTATTGATATTTCTCCCAGCAATCTTGATTCCAGCTTGTGTTCCTCCAGCCCAGCGTCTCTGCATAGAAGTTAAATAAGCAGGGTGACAATATACAGCCTTGACGTACTCCTTTTCCTGTTTGGAACCAGTCTGTTGTTCCACGTCCAGTTCTAACTGTTGCTTCCTGACCTGCATACAGGTTCCTCAAGAGGCAGGTCAGGTGGTCTGGTATTCCCATCTCTTTCAGAATTTTCCAGTTTATTGTGATCTACACAGTCAAAGGCTTTGGCATAGTCAAAAAAGCAGAAATAGATGTTTGTGCCTTTTTTTTTTTTTTTTCCTGGAAATCTCTCACTTTTTTGAAGATCCAGTGGATGTTGGCAGTTTGATCTCTGGTTTCTCTTCCTTTTCTAAAACCAGCTTGAACATCTGTAAGTTCACAATTCACATATTGTTGAAGCCTGGTTTGGAGAATTTTGAGCATGCCTTGGGTAGCGTGTGAGATGAGTGCAATTGTGTGGTAGTTTGAGCATTCTTTGGCATTGCCTTTCTTCGGGATTGGAATGAAAACTGTTCTTTTCCAGTCCCGTGGCCACAGCTGAGTCTTCCAAATTTGCTGGCATATTGAGTGCAGCACTTTCACAGCATTATCTTTTAGGATTTTAAATAGCTCAACTGGAAGTCCATCACCTCCACTAGCTTTGTTTGTAGTGATGGCTTCCTAAGGCCCACTTGACTTCACATTCCAGCATGTCTGGCTCTAGGTGAGTGATCACACCATTGTGATCATCTGGGTCATGCAGATATTTTTTGTACAGTAAGTCTTTTTATTCTTGCCACCTCTTCTTAATATCTTCTGCTTCCGTTAGGTCCACACCATTTCTGTCCTTTATTGAGCCCATCTTCGAATGAAATGTTCCCTTGGTACCTCTAATTTTCTTGAATAGATCTCTAGTCTTTCCCATTCTATTTTTTTCCTATATTTCTTTGCATTGATCACTGAAGAAGGCTTTCTTATCTCTCCTTGCTATTCTTTGGAGCTCTGCATTCAAATGGGCATATCTTTCCTTTTCTCCTTTGCGTTTCACTTCTTTTCTTTTCCCAGCTATTTGTGAGGCCTCCTTAGACAACCATTTTGCTTTTTGGCATTTTTCTTGGTCAGAACCGGTCAGATAATCATTTCTGATTATCTTGACCTTCTTCTATTCAAGCTGGCTTCTAACTTACAAGTTTTTCACAAGCTTTTCAGTAGTCCCTTGAAATGCTCTTCTCACTGATGTGTTTAAGGATGATTCTGTCTCATCATTTAGGTCTCAGTTTAGAAGTAACCTCTCAGAAAAGCTTCCTTGTCCACCTAATTAAAGTTGTCTGGTCACATAGACACCATTCCACTATAGTTTCTGACAATCAGTTAACATTTCATGACTATTTTCATATCAATGTATTGTCTCATGTACTAGAATGTAAACCCCAAGGTAAAAGAGAAGCATCACCTTATTCATGGATGTGTACCCTGATCTTAAAGAGTATCTGACACTTCTAACAAAGTAAGCAAATATTCTTCAGTAAATAAATGGACCTCATAGTTTTCAAAAATAGCTGAGGATAATTAACATGAAATATGTACCTTATACACATGTTTTTGTGTATACAAATAAATACTGGCTTAAATATTGTCCTTACTTCAAATACTGACTGATATTGTAATTATTTCTATCATTTATACTATGTATTTTTTAAATTAAGTAAACTATAACAGAATGCTAATTTAGTCTAAGACATTAGATTTCCCATATGTAGGTGAGGGAGGTGAGGGAGACAGTTTAAAAGGGATCAGTACCTCTCTAGTGACAGACAAAGCAAAATCTGGAGGAAAAGGAATGCCGTTTGGATTTTCAAATCCAACTCTATGATGTAACAGCAAGAAAAAAATTTCCCACAGTTAAAGAAAAATTTAGGTCTCTATAGAGTTACCTTTTTCTCATAAAGGGCATAACTATAGACACTAGATTCTAAAGTATGTTGACTCCCAGTGTGAGTGATTCTTATTCTGCCTCTTTAAGGGAGAAATAACAGCAGCAGAGAATTTTGGCAGTGCTGTAGTCCTTTTTAAATAGTAAACTACTAAGTAAAGTACTAATCTGAGATTGTACTTGCTTCCAAATGTTTCCAGAAAAGACACTTGGAAACATGAAATCAGATAATTCCAACTCCTATATATATATAGGAGTGTGTGTGTGTGTATATATATATATATATATATATATACACACACACACACATACCCCTACTTTTTAGCATTAATTTGTATTAAGAAAAAACAAGTTACTTTTAGACTTATATTCATTCAACAATATTTGTTAAGCACAGTATGAAGCAATAAACACAATATCTGACCTTATCGGGATTACAAATTTGTTGGAGGGAAAAGAGAAAATAAAAGCCAAGAAATAATTGGTAAAGTTTAGTTTCTGACATTGATACTAACGATATAATCAGATGAAGAGTTAAAGAGTTACCTAGAAGAAAATCATCAGGAAAAATGCCTAAGGAGATGACAGTTCATCTGAAAGAAGAAGAAAAAAAATAGAGCCAAAGAAGAAGAACTCTGGGAAAGAGAATTTCAGGAGTGGGCAGAGTAAGAAAAGCAAAAGCCACAAACTATAAAAGGCTTGAATTATTCAAAAGGCAGGAGAAAAATGTAGAGAGAGAAAGAGAAGGTGGGCAGAGCCTTGTGAGAAAAGGAATGGAACACAAACTGCACTGGAGAGGTGGGGAGTAACAGGGTTACAGAGTCTTAGCCTGATTTTCATGATTAAATGATGCCAGTGACTATGTATCCTCAGCAGTTCAGAATGAATGGGAGGGTAAAAGCGCATTGTCCTTGTAACAAAGAATTGCTCTTAGCATGTAAGCTAATGATCACACAAGGCCCCTTGTTTCACCCACAGTTTCTTCATGGCATTTTTCACCTCCATGTTCCTCAAAGTGTAGATCAGGGGATTTAACATGGGAGCAATGATGGTAAAGGGCACAGCCATCACCTTGTCTATGGGGTAGGTGGCCACAGGCCTCACCTAAAAGAAAATACAAGGCACAAAGAACATGAAGATCACCACGAGGTACATGAAGATCACCATGAGGTGGGAGCCACAGGTGGAGATGCCACCCTTCGGAGCTGCAGGACTTCAGGGAGCAGAGAATGACCACATAGGAAGTGATGATGAAGAGGAAGATGGCCACACACATCACTCCACTGTTGAGGATGACTAAGAGGCCCAGGGTGTGGGTGTCCATGCAGGCCAGTTTCAGCAACGAAAACAAATCACATATAAAATGATTAATAACATTAGGGCCACAGAAAGGAATTTGATACATGAAGAGAAGCTGTACTGTTGCATGGGTAAGTGCTCCAAACCATGACCCTCTCAGTAGTAGGCAGCACATCCAAGGCCTCATGATGGTCATGTAGTGAAGGGGCTTACAGATGACCATGTAGCAGTAGTAGGCCATCACAGTAAGAAGGATGATTCCCACTCCACAGAAGAAGTGGTCAATGAAGAGCTGGGCCATGCAGCCTTTGAGGGAGATGGCAGTGCTCTCAGAGAGGGAGTCCACAATCAACTTGGGGGCAATAATGGAAGAGTAGGTAACATCCGTGAGGGAGAAGGACATAAGGAAAAAATGCACGGGTGATCTCAGGCTCTGACTTGTGACCACAGTTACCACAATGAGGAGGTTTCCCAAAATGGTGGACACAGACATGGTTAGAAACACAGCAGAGAGTATTTTCTGCAGCTCTGGATTCTTTACAATGCCCAAAACAATGAATTATGTCACATTGTTGGGATTCCCCATTTACTATGGGCTGATGTAAACTTATCTCTCTGAGCTGGAAAATCTACAAAAGAATATTGTTCTAAATTAGTAATTATTACTAATTTGGGATTTTTATTTTTTGGACTCTCTCTCACACCCTCTTGACTTACCTTTTCCTTCAGCCATCAGTGCAGCAACTTGCTGCAAACAATCGTATCCTGATAACACCTTGATCCTTGTCATTCCCCATACAACACCTTTCACCAGTGTATCTCTTGCCTTTCTGACCCTTGCTGCTTGAGACACTTAGAAGACCCTGCTTCATCACCCTGGGATGTCAACCATGTGATGATATGGAGAATTAACATACCGTTAGGAAATCCTAGATCACCAGTCAATAGGAGCCAGTGGATAAATGGTAACCAGACTAGCACAACTAAGACTCAGTTTTGCTCCTCCCCTGTTTCACTCTCCCCCGTTCACTGTCTTCATTTTCTTTTCCAGAATGAACTACCTACACACAAGTCCTCTCAGCTGCTGCCTTTTAGGAACCCCAAGCTAGGAAGCTGATCTTTTTTTTTTTTCTTTTTAAATTTTTTTTATTTTATTTTATTATTTTTTTTCAATTTTAATTTAAAAAAATTATACATGTGTTCCCCATCCTGAACCCTCCTCCCTCCTCCCTCCCCATACCATCCCTCTGGGTCATCCCAGTGCACCAGCCCCGAGCATCCAGCATCGTGCATTGAACCTGGACTGGCATCTCCTTTCATACATGACATTTCACATGTTTCAATGCCATTCTCCCAAATCTTTCCACCCTCTCCCTCTCCCACAGAGTCCATAAGCCTGTTCTATACATCAGTGTCTCGTATACAGGGTTATCGTTACCATCTTTCTAAATTCCATATATATGCGTTAGTATACTGTATTGGTGTTTGTCCTTCTGGCTTACTTCACTCTGTATAATAGGCTCCAGTTTCATCCACCTCATTAGAACTGATTCAAATGTATTCTTTTTAATGGCTGAGTAATACTCCATTGTGTATATGTACCACAGCTTTCTTATCCATTCATCTGCTGATGGGCATCTAGGTTGTTTCCATGTTCTGGCTATTATAAACAGTGCTGCGATGAACATTGGGGTACACGTGTCTCTTTCCCTTCTGGTTTCCTCAGTGTGTATGCCCAGCAGTGGGGTTGCTGGATCATAAGGCAGTTCTATTTCCAGTTTTTTAAGGAATCTCCACACTGTTCTCCATAGTGGCTGTACTAGTTTGCATTCCCACCAACAGTGTAAGAGGGTTCCCTTTTCTCCATACCCTCTCCAGCATTTATTATTTGTAGACTTTTGGATCGCAGCCATTCTGACTGGCGTGAAATGGTATCTCATAGTGGTTTTGATTTGCATTTCTCTGATAATGAGTGATGTTGAGCATCTTTTCATGTGTTTGTTAGCCATCTGTATGTCTTCTTTGGAGAAATGTCTATTTAGATCTTTGGCCAATTTTTTGATTGGGTCATTGATTTTTCTGGAGTTGAGCTGTAGGAGTTGCTTGTATATTTTTGAGATTACTTGTTTGTCGGTTGCTTCATTTGCTATTATTTTCTCCCATTCTGAAGGCTGTCTTTTCACCTTGCTAATAGTTTCCTTTGATGTGCAGAAGCTCTTAAGTTTAATTAGGTCCCATTTGTTTATTTTTGCTTTTATTTCCAATATTCTGGGAGGTGGGTCATAGAGGATCCTGCTGTGATGTATGTCGGAGAGTGTTTTGCCTATGTTCTCCTCTAGGAGTTTTATAGTTTCTGGTCTTACGTTGAGATCTTTAATCCATTTTGAGTTTATTTTTGTATATGGTGTTAGAAAGTGTTCTAGTTTCATTCTTCTACAAGTGGTTGACCAGATTTCCCAGCACCACTTGTTAAAGAGATTGTCTTTAATCCATTGTATATTCTTGCCTCCTTTGTCAAAGATAAGGTGTCCATAGGTGCATGGATTTATCTCTGGGCTTTCTATTTTGTTCCATTGATCTATATTTCTGTCTTTGTGCCAGTACCATACTGTCTTGATAACTGTGGCTTTGTAGTAGAGCCTGAAGTCAGGTAGGTTGATTCCTCCAGTTCCATTCTTCTTTCTCAAGATCACTTTGGCTATTCGAGGTTTTTTGTATTTCCATACAAATTGTGAAATTATTTGTTCTAGCTCTGTGAAGAATACTGTTGGTAGCTTGATAGGGATTGCATTGAATCTATAAATTGCTTTGGGTAGTATACTCATTTTCACCATATTGATTCTTCCAATCCATGAACATGGTATATTTCTCCATCTATTAGTGTCCTCTTTGATTTCTTTCACCAGTGTTTTATAGTTTTCTATATATAGGTCTTTAGTTTCTTTAGGTAGATATATTCCTAAGTATTTTATTCTTTCCGTTGCAATGGTGAATGGAATTGTTTCCTTAATTTCTCTTTCTGTTTTCTCATTATTACTGTATAGGAATGCAAGGGATTTCTGTGTGTTGATTTTATATCCTGCAACTTTACTATATTCATTGATTAGTTCTAGTAATTTTCTGGTGGAGTCTTTAGGGTTTTCTATGTAGAGGATCATGTCATCTGCAAATAGTGAGAGTTTTACTTCTTCTTTTCCAATTTGGATTCCTTTTATTTCTTTTTCTGCTCTGATTGCTTTGGCCAAAACTTCCAAAACTATGTTGAATAGTAATGGTGAAAGTGGGCACCCTTGTCTTGTTCCTGACTTTAGAGGAAATGCTTTCAATTTTTCACCATTGAGGATAATGTTTGCTGTAGGTTTGTCATATATAGCTTTTATTATGTTGAAGTATGTTCCTTCTATTCCTGCTTTCTGGAGAGTTTTTATCATAAATGGGTGTTGAATTTTGTCAAAGGCTTTCTCTGCATCTATTGAGATAATCATATGGTTTTTGTTTTTCAATTTGTTAATGTGGTGTATTACATTGATTGATTTGCGGATATTGAAGAATCCTTGCATCCCTGGGATAAAGCCCACTTGGTCATGGTGTATGATCTTTTTAATGTGTTGTTGGATTCTGATTGCTAGAATTTTGTTAACGATTTTTGCATCTATGTTCATCAGTGCTATTGGCCTGTAGTTTTCTTTTTTTGTGGGATCTTTGTCAGGTTTTGGTATTAGGGTGATGGTGGCCTCATAGAATGAGTTTGGAAGTTACCTTCCTCTGCAATTTTCTGGAAGACTTTGAGCAGGATAGGTGTTAGCTCTTCTCTAAATTTTTGGTAGAATTCACCTGTGAAGCCGTCTGGACCTGGGCTTTTGTTTGCTGGAAGATTTTTGATTAGAGTTTCAATTTCCGTGCTTGTGATGGGTCTGTTAAGGTTTTCTTTTTCTTCCTGGTCGAGTTTTGGAAAGTTGTACTTTTCTAAGAATTTGTCCATTTCTTCCTCGTTGTCCATTTTATTGGCATATAATTGTTGATAATAGTCTCTTATGATCCTTTGTATTTCTGTGTTGTCTGTTGTGATCTCTCCATTTTCGTTTCTAATTTTATTGATTTGATTTTTCTCCCTTTGTTTCTTGATGAGTCTGGCTAATGGTTTATCAATTTTATTTATCCTTTCAAAGAACCAGCTTTTGGCTTTGTTGATTTTTGCTATGGTCTCTTTTGTTTCTTTTGCATTTATTTCTGCCCTAATTTTTAAGATTTCTTTTCTTCTACTAACCCTGGGGTTCTTCATTTCTTCCTTTTCTAGTTGCTTTAGGTGTAGAGTTAGGTTATTTATTTGACTTTTTTCGTGTTTCTTGAGGTGTGCCTGTATTGCTATGAACTTTCCCCTTAGGACTGCTTTTACTGTGTCCCACAGGTTTTGGGTTGTTGTGTTTTCATTTTCATTCGTTTCTATGCAAATTTTGATTTCTTTTTTGATTTCTTCTGTGATTTGTTGGTGATTCAGCAGCGTGTTGTTCAGCCTCCATATGTTGGAATTTTTAATAGTTTTTCTCCTGTAATTGAGATCTAATCTTACTGCATTGTGGTCAGAAAAGATGCTTGGAATGATTTCTATTTTTTTGAATTTACCAAGGCTAGCTTTATGGCCCAGGATGTGATCTATCCTGGAGAAGGTTCCATGTGAGCTTGAGAAAAAGGTGAAGTTCATTGTTTTGGGATGAAATGTCCTATAGATATCAGTTAGGTCTAACTGGTCTATTGTATCCTTTAAAGTTTGTGTTTCCTTGTTAATTTTCTGTTTAGTTGATCTATCCATAGGTGTGAGTGGGGTATTAAAGTCTCCCACTATTATTGTGTTATTGTTAATTTCTCCTTTCATACTTGTTAGCATTTGTCTTACATACTGCGGTGCTCCTGTGTTGGGTGCATATATATTTATAATTGTTATATCTTCTTCTTGGATTGATCCTTTGATCATTATGTAGTGACCTTCTTTGTCTCTTTTCACAGCCTTTGTTTTAAAGTCTATTTTATCTGATATGAGTATTGCTACTCCTGCTTTATTTTGGTCCCTATTTGCATGGAAAATCTTTTTCCAGCCCTTCACTTTCAGTCTGTATGTGTCCCCTGTTTTGAGGTGGGTCTCCTGTAGACAACATATGTAGGGGTCTTGTTTTTGTATCCATTCAGCCAGTCTTTGTCTTTTGGTTGGGGCATTCAACCCATTTACGTTTAAGGTAATTACTGATAAGTATGATCCCGTTGCCATTTACTTTATTGTTTGGGGTTCGAATTTATACACCATGTTTGTGTTTCCTGTCTAGAGAATATCCTTTAGTATTTGTTGGAGAGCTGGTTTGGTGGTGCAGAATTCTCTCAGCTTTTGCTTGTCTGAGAAGCTTTTGATTTCTCCTTCATACTTGAATGAAATCCTTGCTGGGTACAATAATGTGGGCTGTAGGTTATTTTCTTTCATCATTTTAAGTATGTCTTGCCATTCCCTCCTGGCTTGAAGAGTTTCTATTGAAAGATCAGCTGTTATCCTTATGGGAATTCCCTTGTGTGTTATTTGTTGTTTTTCCCTTGCTGCTTTTAATATTTGTTCTTTGTGTTTGATCTTTGTTAATTTGATTAATATGTGTCTTGGGGTGTTTCGCCTTGGGTTTATCCTGTTTGGTATTCTCTGGGTTTCTTGGACTTGGGTGATTATTTCCTTCCCCAGTTTAGGGAAGTTTTCAACTATTATCTCCTCAAGTATTTTCTCATGGTCTTTCTTTTTGTCTTCTTCTTCTGGGACCCCTATGATTCGAATGTTGTAGCGTTTAATATTGTCCTGGAGGTCTCTGAGATTGTCCTCATTTCTTTTAATTCGTTTTTCTTTTATCCTCTCTGATTCATTTATTTCTACCATTCTATCTTCTAATTCACTAATCCTATCTTCTGCCTCTGTTATTCTACTATTTGTTGCCTCCAGAGTGTTTTTAATTTCACTTATTGCATTATTCATTATATATTGACTCTTTTTTATTTCTTCTAGGTCCTTGTTAAACCTTTCTTGCATCTTCTCAATCCTTGTCTCCAAGCTATTTATCTGTGATTCCATTTTAATTTCAAGATTTTGGATCAATTTCACTATCATTATTCGGAATTCTTTATCAGATAGATTCCCTATATCTTCCTCTTTTGTTTGGTTTGGTGGGCATTTATCCTGTTCCTTTATCTGCTGGCTATTCCTCTGTCTCTTCATCTTGTTTAAATTGCTGAGTTTGGGGTGTCCTTTCTGTATTCTGGCAGTTTGTGGAGTTCTCTTTATTGTGGCTTTTCCTCGCTGTGTGTGGGTTTGTACAGGTGGCTTGTCAAGGTTTCCTGGTTAGGGAAGCTTGTGTCAGTGTTCTGATGGGTGGAGCTGTATTTCTTCTCTTTGTTCAGTCACGCTCCTTTCGAAGAGTTGGATTGCTTTTCTGGGTGCCTGATGTCCTCTGCCGGCATTCAGAAGTTGTTTTGTGGAATTTACTCGACGTTTAAATGCTCTTTTGATGAATTTGTGGGGGAGAAAGTGTTCTCCCCGTCCTACTCCTCCGCCATCTTGTCTCCTCCCTCCGGCTTCTTAGTTTTGTAGAACATCAATCCTACCTTCAATTTGGGTGTGTGTGACTTCAATTTATTCAAACTTCAGAATTCTGGCATCCATAACTATCCAGAGCCAGTCTGGATAGCGCTCTGGAACCGGCATAGATGATACCCACAAATAGCACCGAAGCAGGAAGCCACGTCAAAACATCAGATCTTGAACGGCTGTTGATCTCCACCCAGCCCAGTTTCCATGACACATGAAGCAAAAGTCCACCAACCAATGTCTGCCACCCTTGGAATAATGTAGGGTAGGTAAATTTCAAGACAGACAGGACATACTTGTTCGTGAGGTAAGAAGCCGGGTAGCAGGTACAAAACGTGAGGCCGACCAGACACTTCTTCATGCACATCTGTTAATTTGCGCCCCTTCCCAGGGACCCCCCAGAAGCCCCACTGCCGCCACCAAGGCCGGGCCACAGCCCTTGCTGCCAGGACCGCCACGTGGCTGCGAGCTCCGCCAATCTGCCTAGGAAGCTGATCTTAATGTATCACTGGACATACCTAGTAACCGAAGAACATTTTATTTCAGCTCTTTTGCTTCATATTCTTGTTGATCACTAGAATATTCTAGTTGAAGAGTCTGTAAAGCAGGTAGGTCACATCCCAAGGCCTCTCCACTTATTAAGAACTATACTCTTTTCATCTTCCTATCAAATTGGATTATTATTGCACTGTGACTACTCAATAAATCTCTCTTGTGTATCAGGCACTAGACTACCCCACGAAGCATTTTCTTCATTTTAGAGATAAGATACTGAGGCAAAAATGGGTGAAAAAAATGACAGCAAGTTCCCAAAGATAATAAACACTGAAGCAAAGTACAAGTCCAGGTTTTTCTGGATCAAAATCAATACCAACAACAACCTATATTGCTCATTTTAGTATAATGTTGAGTACTCAATATGAAAGAGATATTGAAAATTCAATAATTTCTATATTATGACAATGCAGAGAGGCAAATTTATGCTTCCTGTGCTTATATTATTCAATAATTCCACAATAAAATTCAATGATTAATTCAATGATGAGACTACAATGAAGAATATGTTTTTATTATAAATATAATTCTGAAACCATGATTTATAACCTTTAACTAACCTCCCAAGATTCTAGTTTCCAAAAATGCTGATTAAAGAAAACAAAAGCTTAAATCTCTTTCTTTGCTTAAAGAAGACCCAGATTCAACTTGGATAGCCTCATCCCAGCAGATGAGCCTGAGTCAACATAAATCCTTTCTTCATTTTTTTTTTCTTGTAAAGGGGTGCATCCAGATAAAGCCAAAGATTCTAAAGTGTAAGAAAAATATTAACAAAGAAACTAATCTATTTTGCACTCACTATGTAACAGCAAGGTGTTTTGTCTGCTATTTGCATTATTACATTTATTTTCTTATCACTTGGGACAGGGTACTGTCGCACATCTCATCTTGAGGATGAGGAAACAGATTTAGGCCCATTGAGGATCTCAGTTAAAAAGAGTGGAAATTACAAATCCATGTCATCTCATTTTAAAATACAAATTCTTAGTCTTTGCCTTATACCACTGAAGAAGTGAATAGTGGCCTCCATTGACTAAATGCAATTGTTACCACAGTTGGATGATGAGATGGTAAGACAAGTGCTTCATTAGCCAAGGTCTCTTTGCAAGGGATATTTAAGCAGAGCCTGTCTTGCTGGACCTCTGTTAGAGATGATTGCTTTAAATGGGGATGCAAACTACACAGTCTCTAAGACTCCTGTAAACACCTAAGACCCACTCTTACGATTATCCCCCTTACTAAACAAATTCTACAACTTTATTTGCAAATATACAGTGTAACTTAGCTTCAATCACTCTCATCTCCAGTCTAAGAATTTCAAATATTTTAATAGCACAAATGAAGTAGAAAGGACCTGTTCTTGGAAATCAGGAAAGCTGGGTTTTATTACAGGTTGTCCCTCTCACTCCTAGATTATGTTGCTACATTGTTCAGTAATCTGGGCCTCAGTTTTCTCATCTAGAGAATGAGGTAGCTATGGCACATTATTAGCGAACTGGGGTTTGAAGGAGACAACATAGAGACTCTGTTCCTTTCAAACACAGTGGCTGGGCTCCTACCTACATTAAATGTTTACACTTTAAAGTAATGTTTCCTCTGAACTATCTCATGGCTTCAAATTTTTTTTAACTTTATTTTATTTTTAAACTTTACAGTATTGTATTAGTTTTGCCCAACATCGAAATGAATCCGCCACAGGTATACCCGTGCTCCCCATCCTGACCCTCCTCCCTCCTCCCTCCCCATACCCTCCCTCTGGGCCGTCCCAGTACACCAGCCCCAAGCATCCAGCATCGTGCATCGAACCTGGACTGGTAACTTGTCTCATACATTATATTACACATGTTTCAATGCCATTCTCCGAAATCTCCCCACCCTCTCCCTCTCCCACAGGGGCCACAAGACTGATCTATACGTCAGTGTCTCTTTTGCTGTCTCGTACACAGGGTTATTGTTACCATCTTTCTAAATTCCATATATATGCGTTAGTATACTGTATTGGTATTTTTCTTTCTGGCTTACTTCACTCTGTATAATAGGTTCCAGTTTCATTCACCTCATTAGAACTGATTCAAATGTATTCTTTTTAATGGCTGAGTAATACTCCATTGTATATATGTACCACAGCTTTCTTTATCCATTCATCTGCTGATGGGCATCTAGGTTGCTTCCATGTCCTGGCTATTATAAACAGTGCTGCGATGAACATTGGGGTACACATGTCTCTTTCCCTTCTGGTTTCCTCAGTGTGTATGCCCAGCAGTGGGATTGCTGGATCATAAGGCAGTTCTATTTCCAGTTTTTTAAGGAATCTCCACACTGTTCTCCATAGTGGCTATACTAGTTTACATTCCCACCAACAGTGTAAGAGGGTTCCCTTTTCTTCACACCCTCTCCAGCATTTATTATTTGTAGACTTTTGGATCACAGCCATTCTGATTGGTGTGAAATGGTACCTCATAGTGGTTTTGATTTGCACTTCTCTGATAATGAGTGATGTTGAGCATCTTTTCATGTGTTTGTTAGCCATCTGTGTGTCTTCTTTGGAGAAATGTCTGTTTAGTTCTTTGGCCCATGTTTTTATTGGGTCATTTATTTTTCTGGACTTGAGTTGTAGGAGTTGCTTGTATATTTTTGGATTAGTTGTTTGTCAGTTGCTTCATTTGCTATTATTTTCTCCCATTCTGAAGGCTGCCTTTTCACCTTGCTAATAGTTTCCCTTGTTGTGCAGAAGCTTTTAATTTGGTCCTATTTGTTTATTTTTGCTTTTATTTCCAATATTCTGGGAGGTGGGTCATAGAGGATCCTGCTGTGATGTATGTCGGAGAGTGTTTTGCCTATGTTCTCCTCTAGGAGTTTTATAGTTTCTGGTCTTATGTTGAGATCTTTAATCCATTTTGAGTTTATTTTTGTGTATGGTGTTAGAAAGTGTTCTAGTTTCATTCTTCTACAAGTGGTTGGCCAGTTTTCCCAGCACCACTTGTTAAAGAGATTGTCTTTAATCCATTGTATATTCTTGCCTCCTTTGTCAAAGATAAGGTGTCCATATGTGCGTGGATTTATCTCTGGGCTTTCTATTTTGTTCCATTGATCAATGTTTCTGTCTTTGTGCCAGTACCATACTGTCTTGATAACTGTGGCTTTGTAGTAGAGCCTGAAGTCAGGTAGGGTGATTCCTCCAGTTCCATTCTTCTTTCTCAAGATCGCTTTGGCTATTCGAGGTTTTTTGTATTTCCATACAAATTGTGAAATAATTTGTTCTGGCTCTGTGAAGAATACCATTGGTAGCTTGATAGGGATTGCATTGAATCTATAGATTGCTTTGGGTAGTATACTCATTTTCACTATATTGATTCTTCTGATCCATGAACATGGTATATTTCTCCATCTATTAGTGTCCTCTTTGATTTCTTTCACCAGTGGTTTATAGTTTTCTATATATAGGTCTTTAGTTTCTTTAGGTAGATATAGTCCTAAGTATTTTATTCTTTCCGTTGCAATGGTGAATGGAATTATTTACTTAACTCCTCTTTCTGTTTTCTCATTATTAGTGTATAGGAATGCAAGGGATTTCTGTGTGTTGATTTTATATCCTGCAACTTTACTATAATCATTGATTAGTTCTAGTAATTTTCTGGTGGAGTCTTTAGGGTTTTCTATGTAGAGGATCATGTCATCTGCAAACAGTGAGAGTTTTACTTCTTCTTTTCCAATTTGGATTCCTTTTATTTCTTTTTCTGCTCTGATTGCTTTGGCCAAAACTTCCAAAACTATGTTGAATAGTAATGGTAAAAGTGGGCACCCTTGTCTTGTTCCTGACTTGAGAGGAAATGCTTTCAATTTTTCACCATTGAGGATAATGTTTGCTGTGGGTTTGTCATATATAGCTTTTATTATGTTGAGGTATGTTCCTTCTATTCCTGCTTTCTGGAGAGTTTTTTTATCATAAATGGATGTTGAATTTTGTCAAAGGCTTTCTCTGCATCTATTGAGATAATCATATGGTTTTTATTTTTCAATTTGTTAATGTGGTGTATTACATTGATTGATTTGCAGATATTGAAGAATCCTTGCATCCCTGGGATAAAGCCCACTTGGTCATGGTGTATGATCTTTTTAATGTGTTGTTGGATTCTGATTGCTAGAATTTTGTTAAGGATTTTTGCATCTATGTTCATCAGTGATATTGCCCTGTAGTTTTCTTTTTTTTGTGGGATCTTTGTCAGGTTTTGGTATTAGGGTGATGGTGGCCTCATAGTATGAGTTTGGAAGTTTACCTTCCTCTGCAATTTTCTGGAAGACTTTGAGCAGGATAGGTGTTAGCTCTTCTCTAAATTTTTGGTAGAATTCAGCTGTGAAGCCGTCTGGACCTGGGCTTTTGTTTGCTGAAAGATTTTTGATTACAGTTTCAATTTCCGCGCTTGTGATGGGGCTGTTAAGATTTTCTATTTCTTCCTGGTCAAGTTTTGGAAAGTTGTACTTTTCTAAGAATTTGTCCATTACTTCCACGTTGTCCATTTTATTGGCATATAGTTGTTGATAGTAGTCTCTTATGATCCTTTGTATTTCTGTGTTGTCTGTTGTGATCTCTCCATTTTCATTTCTAATTTCATTGATTTGATTTTTCTCCCTTTGTTTCTTGATGAGTCTGGCTAATGGTTTGTCAATTTTATTTATCCTTTCAAAGAACCAGCTTTTGGCTTTGCTGATTTTTGCTGTGGTCTCTTTTGTTTCTTTTGCATTTATTTCTGCCCTAATTTTTAAGATTTCTTTCCTTCTACTAACCCTGGGGTTCTTCATGTCTTCCTTTTCTAGTTGCTTTAGGTGTAGGGTTAGGTTATTTATTTGACTTTTTTCTTGTTTCTTGAGGTATGCCTGTATTGCTATGAACTTTCCCCTTAGGACTGCTTTGACAGTGTCCCACAGGTTTTGGGTTGTTGTGTTTTCATTTTCATTCGTTTCTATGCAAGTTTTGATTTCTTTTTTGATTTCTTCTGTGATTTGTTGGTTATTCAGCAGCGTCTTGTTCAGCCTCCATATGTTGGAATTTTTAATAGTTTTTCTCCTGTAATTGAGATCTAATCTTACTGCATTGTGGTCAGAAAAGATGCTTGGAATGATTTCTATTTTTTTGAATTTACCAAGGTTAGCTTTATGGCCCAGGATGTGATCTATCCTGGAGAAGGTTCCATGTGCGCTTGAGAAAAAGGTGAAGTTCATTGTTTGGGGATGAAATGTCCTATAGATATCAATTAGGTCTAACTGGTCTATTGTATCATTTAAAGTTTGTGTTTCCTTGTTAATTTTCTGTTTAGTTGATCTATCCATGGGTGTGAGTGGGGTATTAAAGTCTCCCACTATTATTGTGTTATTGTTAATTTCTCCTTTCATACTTGTTAGCATTTGTCTTACATATTGCAGCGCTCCCATGTTGGGTGCATATATATTTATAAGTGTTATATCTTCTTCTTGGATTGATCCTTTGATCATTATGTAGTGACCTTCTTTGTCTCTTTTCACAGCCTTTGTTTTAAAGTCTATTTTATCTGATATAAGTATTGCTACTCCTGCTTTCTTTTGGTCCCTATTTGCATGGAAAATCTTTTTCCAGCCCTTCACTTTCAGTCTGTATGTGTCCCCTGTTTTGAGGTGGGTCTCTTGTAGACAACATATGTAGGGGTCTTGGTTTTGTATCCATTCAGCCAGTCTTTGTCTTTTGATTGGGGCATTCAACCCATTTACATTTAAGGTAATTACTGATAAGTATGAACCGGTTGTCATTTACTTTATTGTTTTGGGTTCGATTTTATACACCATTTTTGTGTTTCCTGTCTAGAGAATATCCTTTAGTATTTGTTGTAGAGCTGGTTGGATGGTGCTGAATTCTCTCAGCTTTTGCTTGTCTGAAAAGCTTTTGATTTCTCCCTCATATTTGAATGAGATCCTTGCTGGGTACAATAATCTGGGCTGTAGGTTATTTTCTTTCATAACTTTAATTATGTCTTGCTAGTCCCTCCTGGCTTGAAGAGTTTCTATTGAAAGATCAGCTGTTATCCTTATGGGAATTCCGTTGTGTGTTATTTGTTTTTTTTCCCTTGCTACTTTTAATATTTGTTCTTTGTGTTTGATCTTTGTTAATTTGATTAATACGTGTCTTGGGGTGTTTTGCCTTGGGTTTATCCTGTTGGGGACTCTCTGGGTTTCTTGGACTAGGTGATTATTTCCTTTCCCATTTTAGGGAACTTTTCAACTATTATCTCTTCAAGTATTTTCTCATGGTCTTTCTTTTTGTCTTCTTCTTCTGGGACCCCTAAGATTCGAAAGTTGTAGCGTTTAATATTGTCCTGGAGGTCTCTGAGACTGTCCTCATTTCTTTTAATTCGTTTTTCTTTTATCCTCTCTGATTCACTTATTTCTACCATTCTATCTTCTAACTCACTAATCCTATCTTCTGCCTCTGTTATTCTACTATTTGTTGCCTCCAGAGTGTTTTTAATTTCATTTATTGCATCATTCATTATATATTGACTCTCTTTTATTTCTTCTAGGCCCTTGTTAAACCTTTCTTGCATCTTCTCAATCTTTGTCTCCAGGCTATTTATCTGTGATTCCATTTTGATTTCAAGATTTTGGATCAATTTCACTATCATTATTCGGAATTCTTTATCAGGTAGATTCCCTATCTCTTCCTCTTTTGTTTGGTTTGGTGGGCATTTATCCTGTTCCTTTATCTGCTGGCTATTCCTCTGTCTCTTCATCTTGTTTAAATTGCTGAGTTTGGGGTGTCCTTTCTGTATTCTGGCAGTTTGTGGAGTTCTCTTTATTGTGGCTTTTCCTCGCTGTGTGTGGGTTTGTACAGGTGGCTTGTCAAGGTTTCTTGGTTAGGGAAGCTTGTGTCGGTGTTCTGATGGGTGGAGCTGTATTTCTTCTCTCTGGAGTGCAATAAAATGTGCAGTAATGAGTTATGGGATGTCTATGGTTTTGGGGTGACTTTGGGCTGCCTGTATCTTGGAGCTCAGGGCTGTGTTCCTTGTTGCTGGAGAATTTGCTTGGTATGTCTTGCCCTGAAACTTGTTGGCCCTTGTGTGGTGCTTGGTTTCAGTGCAGGTATGGAGGCATTTGATGAGCTCCTGTCAGTTAATGTTCCTTGGAGTCAGGAGCTCCCTGGAGTCAGGGTTTGGACTTAAGCCTCTTGCTTCCAGTTATCGGTCTTATTTTTACAGTAGTTTCAGAGCTTCTCCTTCTATACAGCACCATTGATAAAACATCTCCATTAAAGATGAAAAGTTTCTCTACCGTGAGGATCACCCAAAGATGTTCACAGTGTTATATGGAGAAGAGAAGAAGGAGGAGGGAGTTAGAGGTGACCCGAATGAGATGAGGTGGAATCAATGAGAGAGTGGGCTATCCAGTAATGTCTTCCTTATGTGCACTCCACAACTGGACCGTTCAGAGTTGTTCACAGAGTTATACATAGAAGAGAAGGAGGAGGAAGGTGACAGAGGTGGCCAGGAGGATAAAAAGGGGGAATGAAAAGGAGGGAGACAGATCCAGCCAGTAATCAGTTCCCTAAGTGTTCTCCACCGTCTGGAACACACAGAAATTCACAGAGTTGGGTAGAATAGAGAGGGGTTAGGGAGGAGACACGGGTGACCTGGTGGAGAAACAGGAGAGTCCAAAGGGAGAGAGATCAGTTAAGCCAGTAATCTCGCTCCCTAGTGAAAAATGGGTACTGAAGATTGGGTTCTTAAGGGTACAAAATTGGTAACAAATACATAAAAGCAAAAATTAAAAATCTAGAGTAGAGTTTGGAACTTCAGAAATACCATGTTAAAGAAAAGAAGAAGGAAAAGAAAGAGAGAAAAAATGAACAAACAAAAACAAACAAGGTCATGAAAATTATAAAGAAAATATAGGTACAAAATTGATAACTAATACCAAAAAGCAAAAGTTAAAAATCTAGAGTAGAGTTTGGAATTTCAAAAATACAATGTTAAAAAAAGAAGAAGAAAAAGAAAGAGAAAACAAACAAACAAACAAGAACAAACAAAGTCATATAAGTTGTAAAGAAAATACAGGTACAAAAATGATAACAAATACCAAAAAGCATAAATTAAAAATCTAGAGTAGAGTTTGGAATTTCAGATATCCAATGTTGCCGGGGTCCTGCCCCGGCTGATCCAGGGTATTCGAAGGGGAGACGGCTTAGGCGACTATTTAAATATTCATCAAAGATATAAAGAGTAATAGAATGAGGATAGCTCAGTAGGAAAATTCAGTGGAGAAAAGAGGCTGAGTAGCTTGGTTTACGCAGGAGACCAATAAAACTTCAAGACAAGAATCTTGCACCACTTACCTAGGCCGCAGGTGTCCTTCTGTTCTCCCGAAGGAGAGGAGACACTGAGGCCTCCCCAGTCAGATCTTAGAAGCCCAGGCATAATTAGTAAGCATGGCGGGTTCCGCGTTCCAGATGGAGACTCAGCCAGAGTGAGAGACAGAGCGACATGGGGAGACCAGTATTTCGAGAAACTGATCCCAATTCTTTATTTTCCAGAGTCTGTTTTTATACACTGAGATGTTATACAAAAGTCACGTGGGGACAGCACTCTTGACTTTTATTAAAGTCAGGTGTTTCATACAAATGTATACAGAGGTCTTAGGGGTGTTACATCATCTTCTGGCCAGGGGGGCCTGCTGACAATTTATGACCCTCTGCTTGTGACAGTGGTCAGTCAACCAGAACACTTTTTTCTCCAAGGGTGATTATTCTTAAAACAGACGCCACCCAAATAAAGTTACATTCCTATAGGGTGAGGGTGTAGTGGGTTTTAGGAAAGAATTTACTTAGCCTAAGGTCTAACATGATTAATATCAAAAGTTAATACTTATTTCTTCTATATATTCATTAATGTGTGTAAGGGCAGGGGATGTGGAGTCTTAGCAACAAACATTGGCTCAACAAATGAAAAACCCTTCACCAATACAATTTATAATCAGCCCATTACACTTATACTAATAGTTTTCTAACTTTTCTAAGGAACCTGTTTTTTAGAAGGTTTAAAACATTTCGTGCCTCTCACAGTTGGGAGGCTGTGAGCAATCACATGTGGCCAGACAAGCCTGTCAGGCAGGCTAGAGAACCTTCAGAGGAGTTTGTAGGTTAAAACACTCTTATCATGCCCAGGAATTATTATTAACTGGAGCTCTAAGTTAACTCCTTCTCCGAAAGAGGTGGTGGGGGACAGCCCCCTGTAAAATCAGAGGTGTAGGTGAGAGCACAAAGTAGTAAAGTAGGCAGGCTCTGGTTAATGGGGGTAGATGCTCGAGGATTTCCAGGGGGACTCCTGAGACTCAATCCCGCCTTTGCGTATGTCGACCCTCCTTCCTCATGACCTTTGCCATGGGCGGAGTACCTCATGCTGGCCCCCAACACAATGTTATTTAAAAGAAGAAGAGAAAGAAACAGAGAAAAAGAAAAAGAAAAAATAAAATGGGTCACAGAAATTATAAAAAAAAAAAAAAAACTATAGGTACAAAATTGATAACAAATACCAAAAAGCTAAAATTAAAAATCTACAGTAGAGTTTGGAATTTCAAAAATACAATGTTAAAGAAAATAAGGAAAAAAAAAAAAACAAGGTCAAAAAATTATAAAAGATATATATATGAAGTTTGCTTTAAAAAAAATAGGGACTTCTTTTTTTTTTTTTTTGCAAAGTAATCAGTTATAAAAGTGAAAATTAAAGGAATAATAGAGGACTTAAAAATTTTTTTAATTAAAAAAAATAAATAAATAAACAAAGAAAGAATGATCGTACAAATAGTAAAAATATATCTAGGACTTTCTCCAGTTTTGTTGTGAGTATTGCAGGTTCAGTTCATTTTTGGCTAGTTCCTCGGTCCGACTTATATTTCTCAAGTTCTGTAGGCCCCTCCCTATGTAGTTGGTACTAACCACAGGGTTTTAATCTATTGTCTGTAGTACTAACCACAGTGTTTTAATCTATTGTCTGTAGCTTCCAAGGCAGTTCACTCTGTTATAGCTTCTTCTATTTGCTGGTCTCTTCAGTGTCTGGTTTCCGCCCTGACACAAAGGGGGTGGTGGAGGACACTTTTTTTTTTTTTTTAGGCTCACTTGTTCAGTCGCGCTGAAGGGAGGTAGGGAGGGATGCTGCAAACAAATAACACTGGCGTGTGCTCGCAGTGCCTCAGCCACACTGGGTCTGACCCCCGTTCACGGCGCGTGTAGCCTCCCTGCCCACGCTGCTCAGGCTCTAGGTTGCTCCGCCGGGAACCATCCGTGGCCGGCCCTGGGTTGCCTGTACTTCCCAGGTCCAAGCTGCTCAGGTTCAGGCACTCGGGTAGTCCTCAGAGGCGCAGACTCTCGGTTGGGCCTGCATCTTCCCAGATCCGAGCAGCTCAGGTGATGAGGTGTTTGGTGTGCCCGACTGCTGTGACTTATCGCCTCCCCACCGCTCGGTTATCAAGGTGTGCACCAGCCCACCTTCTCAGACAGATGTTGACCGTCCAGACCCCCAAGAAGTTTTAGTTAAGAAAGAAGCCTGATTACAGTTTTATAGATAATGTCTCTCTGGGGCTGCGAATGTCCCCTTCCGGCTCTGGCTGCCTATCACCGGAGGGGGATGGTCTGCCGCCGGCTATCTCTGTTCAGTCCTTTGTTCCATGCACGGGCCTGGCGGTGTCTTAGGTTAGGGCTGGCTTTTCGCGTGGTAGATATCCCACAGTCTGGTTTGCCAGCCCAAATTATTTCCTCAGATAGCGCTCGGGGTATTCAGGCCAGATCCTTGCGATGCAGCCCGCGCCGCTCCTCCCTGCCCAGCTCCCGCTTGCTAATGGCTGATGCAGGTGTCTGCACTGCTTCTCCGCTGGGGGAGTTACTGTAGGGCTTGCAATGTGCGGGTTTTAATTGTTTATTTATTTTTCCTCCCTGTTATGTTGCCCTCTGTGCTTCCAAGGCTCGGCACAGATTCGGCAGTGAGAAGGTTTCCTGGTATTCAGAAACTTCTCTATTTTTAAGACTCCCTTCCTGGGAAGGAACTCCGTCCCTCCCTCTTTTTTCTCTTTTTTTGTCTTTTATATTTTTTCCTACCTCCTTTCGAAGACTTGGGTTGCTTTTCTGGGTGTCTGATGTCCTCTGCCGGTATTCAGAAGTTGTTTTGTGGAATTTACTCAGCGTGTAAATGTTCTTTTGATGAATTTGTGGGGGAGAAAGTGTTCTCCCCATCCTACTCCTCTGCCATCTTAGCTCCTCCCCCAGCTTCAAATATTTTAAAACAAAATACACTATACTAAGATAACACCCAAGATAGGAAGGTCATGGTGGAGAGATCTGACAGAATGTGGCCCACTGGAGAAGGGAATGGCAAACCACTTCAGTATTCTTGCCTTGAGAACCCCATGAACAGTATGAAAAGGCAAAATGATAGGATATTGAAAGAGGAACACCCCAGGTCAGTAGGTGCCCAATATGCTACTGGAGATCAGTGGAGAAATAACTCCAGAAAGAATGAAGGGATAGAGCCAAAGCAAAAAGAAGACCCAGCTGTGGATGTGACTGTTGATAGAAGAAACGTCCAATGCTGTAAAGAGCAATATTGCATAGGTACCTGGGATGTCAGGTCCATGAATCAACTTAAATTGAAAGTGGTCAAACAAGAGATGGCAAGTATAAATGTTGACATTCTAGGAATCAGCGAACTAAAAAGGACTGGAATGGGTGAATTTAACTCAGACGACCATTATATCTACTACTGCGGGCAGGAATCCCTCAGAAGAAATGGAATAGACTTCATGGTCAACAAAAGAGTCTGAAATGCAGTACTTGGATGCAATCTCAAAAATGACAGAATGATCTCTGTTCATTTCCAAGGCAAACCATTCAATATCACAGTAATCCAAGTCTATGCCCCAACCAGTAAGGCTGAAGAAGCTGAAGTTGAATGCTTCTATGAAAACCTACAAGACCTTTTAGAACTAGCACCCAAAAATGATGTCTTGTTCATTATAGGGGACTGGAAAGCAAAAGTAGGAAGTCAAGAAACACGTGGAGTAACAGACAAATTTGGCCTTGGAATACGGAATGAAGCAGGGCCAAGACTAATAGAGTTTTGCCAAGAAAATGCACTGGTCCTAGCAAACACCCTTTTCCAACAACACAAGAGAAGACTGTATACATGGACATCACCAGATGGTCAACACCAAAATCAGATTGATTATATTCTTTGCAGCCAAAGATGGAGAAGCTCTATACAGTCAACAAAAACAACACCAGGAGCTGACTGTGGCTCAGATCATGAACTCCTTATTACCAAATTCAGACTGAAATTGAAGAAAGTAGGGAAAACCACTAGACCATTCAGGTATGACCTAAATCAAATCCCTTATGATTATACAGTGGAAGTGAGAAATAGAGTGAAGGGCCTAGATCTGATAGATAGAGTGCCTGATGAACTATGGACAGAGATTCATGACATTGTACAGGAGACAGGGATCAAGACCATCCCTATGGAAAAGAAATGCAAGAAAGCAAAATGGCTGTCTGGGGAGGCCTTACACATAGCTGTGAAAAGAAGAGAAGTGAAAAGCAAAGGAGAAAAGGAAAGATATAAGCATCTGAATGCAGAGTTCCAAAGAATAGCAAGAAGAGATAAGAAAGCCTTCCTCAGCAATCAATGCAAAGAAATAGAGGACAACAACAGAATGGAAAAGACTAGAGATCTCTTCAAGAAAATTAGAGATACCAAGGGAACATTTCATGCAAAGATGGGTTCAATAAAGGACAGAAATGATATGGACCTAACAGAAGCAGAGGATATTAACAGGTGGAAAGAATACCCAGAAGAACTGTACAAAAAAAGTTCTTGACGACCTAGATAATCACGATGGTGTGATCACTGACCTAGAGCCAGACATCCTGGAATGTGAAGTGAAGTGGGCCTTAGAAAGCATCACTACGAACAAAGCTAGTGGAGGTGATGGAATTCCAGTTGAGCTCTTTCAAATCCTGAAAGATGATGTTGTGATAGAGCTGCACTCAATATGCCAGCAAATTTGGAAAACTCAGCAGTGGCTACAGGACTGGAAAAGGTCAGTTTTCATTCCAATCCCAAAGAAATGCAATGCCAAAGAATGCTCAAACTACCGCACAATTGCAGTCATCTCACATGCTAGTGAAGTAATGCTCCAAGTTCTCCAAGCCTGGCTTCAGCAATACGTGAACTTTGAACTTCCAGATGTTCAAGCTGGTTTTAGAAAAGGCAGAAGAACCAGAGATCAAGTTGCCAACATCTGCTGGATCGTCGAAAAAGCAAGAGAGTTCCAGAAAAACATCTATTTCTGCTTTATTGACTATGCCAAAACCTTTGACTGTGTGGACCATAATAAACTGTGGAAAATTCTGAAAGAGATGGGAATACCAGACCACCTGACCTGCCTCTTGAGAAACCTGTATGCAGGTCAGGAAGCAACAGTTAGAACTGGACATGGAACAACAGACTGGTTTCAAATAGAAGGAGTACGACAAGGCTGTATATTGTCACCCTGCTTATTAACTTATATGCAGAGGACATCATGAGAAATGCTGGGCTGGAAGAAACACAAGCTGGAATCAAGATTGCCGGGAGAAATATCAATCACCTCAGATATGCAGATGACACCACCCTTATGGCAGAAAGTGAAGAGGAACTCAAAAGCCTCTTGATGAAAATGAAAGAGGAGAGTGAAAAAGTTGGCTTAAAGCTCAACATTTAGAATACGAAGATCATGGCATGCAGTCCCGTCACTTCATGGGAAATAGATGGGAAAACAGTGGAAATAGTGTCAGACTTTATTTTTCTGGGCTCCAAAATCACTGCAGATGGTGACTGCAGCCATGAAATTAAAAGATGCTTACTCCTTGGAAGAAAAGTTATGACCAACCTAGATAGCATATTCAAAATCAGAGACATTACTTCGCCAACAAAGGTCCATCTAGTCAAGGCTATGGTTTTTCCTGTTGTCATGTATGGATGTGAGAGTTGGACTGTGAAAAAGGCTGAGCGCCAAAGAATTGATGCTTTTGAACTGTGGTGTTGGAGAAGACTCTTGAGAGTCCCTTGGACTGCAAGGAGATCCAACCAGTGCATTCTGAAGGAGATCAGCCCTCGGATTTCTTTGGAAGGAACGATGCTAAAGCTGAAACTCCAGTACTTTGGCCACCTCATGCTGAAGAGAAGGGAAAGAGACACGTGTACCCCAATGTTCATCCCAGCACTGTTTATAATAGCCGGGACATGGAAGCAACCTAGATGCCTATCAGCGGATGAATGGATAAGAAATCTGTGGTACATATACACAGTGGAGTATTACTAAGCCATAAAAAGAATACATTTGAATCAGTTCTAATGAGATGGATGAAACTGGAACCTATTATACAGAGTGAAGTAAGCCAGAAAGAAAAACACCAATACAGTATACTAACGCATATATATGGAATTTAGAAAGATGGTAACAATAACCCTGTGTACGAGACAGCAAAAGAGACACTGATGTATAGATCAGTCTTATGGACTCTGTGGGAGAGGGAAAGGGTGGGGAGATTTGGGAGAATAGCAGTGAAACATATATAATATCATGTATGAAATGAGTCACCAGTCCAGGTTCGATGCACGATACTGGATGCTTGGGTCTAGTGCACTGGGACGACCCAGAGGGAGGGTATGGGGAGGGAGGAGGGAGGAGGGGTCAGGATGGGGAACACAGGTATACCTGTGGCTGATTCATTTCGATATTTGGCAAAACTAATACAATATTGTAAAGTTTAAAAATAAAATAAAATTTAAAAAAAAAAAGAAAAAAAGAAAAAGACTCTGATGCTGGGAGGGATGGGGGCAGGAGGAGAAGGAGACGAGAGGATGAGATGGCTGGATGGCACCACTGACTCGATGGACGTGAGTTTGAGTAAACTCCGGGAGTTGGTGATGGACAGGGAGGCCTAGTGTGCTGCAATTCATTGGGTTGCAAAGAGTCAGACACAACTGAGTGACTGAACTGAACTGAACTAGCATCTAGTGGGTGGAGGCCAAGGATGCTTAACTTTTAATGCAGAGGACAGCCCTCTGACCCCTGCCCCTACCAGCCACAACTAAGAATGAGCTGGACCAAGTGTCAGCAGTGTGGAGGCTGGGTCTTTGCTCTAACCTATTGGTAAAGGCAGTGATATTAAGAGCATAGCCTAAAGCAGCCTTTCACAGACCCCAAGTTTCTTAAAAGTTCATATGGATTTTGTGGTTTGCTTTTGAGAGAGTAACAGGCAGGAAGGCTAGGGGTCTCCAAATGTAGGAAATAGGCTGCAAGTGTCAGACATTTTTTAATCTCTCTCTCTTTAAGTGGCAGGAGGAAACAAACTACAAGTGTCAAATTTTTTCCCTTCTCTATACAAAATTAAAAGGAGGTTTCTATTAAAATTTTGTATTGCCATGAGGACATATGGTTCCACCTGAACTTAACGTTTCTCAAACCTTGAGTTAACCAATGAGTTTTTCTTATGGAAATGTTTTTCTTAAACTATGTTCATGAACTATGTATTTACCCTAGATTCTGCCTTCCTCAGAGATCAATTCAAAGAAATAGAGGAAAACAACAGAATGGGAAAGACTAGAGATCTCTTAAAGAAAATTAGAGATATAAAGGGAATATTTCATGAAAAAATTGGCTCGATAAAGGACAGAAATGGTATGGACCTAACAGAAGCAGAAGATATTAAGAAGAGGTGGCAAGAATACACAGAAGAACTGTGCAAAAAAGAGCTTCACGACCACCTAGAGCCAGACATACTGGAATGTGAAGTCAAGTGGGCCTTAGAAAGCATCGCTACAAACAAAGCTAGTGGAGGTGATAGAATTCCAGTTGAGCTACTTCAAATCCTGAAAGATGATGCTGTGAAAGTGTTGCACTCAATATGTCAGGAAATTTGGAAAACTCAGCAGTGGCCACAGGGCTGGAAAAAGTCAGTTTTCATTCCCATCCCAAAGAAAGGAAATGACAAAGAATGCTCAAACTACTGCACAATTGAACTCATCTCGCATGTTAGTAAGGTAATGCTCAAAATTCTCCAAGCCTGGCTTTAGCAATACGTGAACTGTGAACTTCCAGATGTTCAAGCTGGTTTTAGAAAAGGCAGAGGAACTGGAGATCAAATTGTCAACATCTGCTAGGTCGTGGAAAAAGCAAGAGAGTTCCAGAAAAACATCTATTTCTGCTTTTTTGACTATGCCAAAGCCTTTGACTGTGTGGATCACAATAAACTGTGGAAAATTCTGAAAGAGATGGGAATACCAGACCACCTGACCTGCCTCTTGAGAAACCTGTATGCAGGTCAGGAAGCAACAGTTAGAACTGGACATGGAACAACAGACTGGTTTCAAATAGGAAAAGGAGTACGTCAAGGCTGTACATTGTCACCCTGCTTATTTTATTTATATGCAGAGTATATCGTGAGAAATGCTGGACTGGAAGAAGCACAAGCTGGAATCAAGATTGCCGGGAGAAATATCAATAACCTCAGATATTCAGATGACACCACCCTTATGGTAAAAAGTGAAGAGGAACTAAAAAGCCTCTTGATGAAAGTGAAAGAGGAGAGTGAAAAGGTTGGCTTAAAGCTCAACATTCAGAAAATGAAATCACGGCATCTGGTCCCATCACATCATGGCAAATAGATGAGGAAACAGGGGAAACAGTGTCAGACATATTTTGGGGGGCTCCAAAATCACTGCAGATGGTGACTGCAGCCATGAAATTAAAAGACGCTTACTCCTTGGAAAGAAAGTTATGACCAACCTAGATGGCATATTCAAAAGCAGAGATATTACTTTGCCAACAAAGGTCCATCTAGTCAAGGCTATGGTTTTTCCAATCTTCATGTATGGATGTGAGAGTTGAACTGTGAAGAAAGCACAGTCCCGAAGAATTGATGCTTTTGAACTGTGGTGTTGGAGAAGACTCTTGAGAGTCCCTTGGACTGCAAGGAGATCCAACCAATCCGTTCTGAAGGAGACCAGGAAAAAAAAAAAAAAAAAAAACAGAAATAAATAAATAAAAGAGATCAGACCTGGGTATTCTTCGGAAGGAATGATGCTAACGCTGAAACTCCAGTACTTTGGCCACCTCATGCGAAGAGTTGACTTATTCGAAAAGGCTCTGATGCTGGGAGGGATTAGGGGCAGGAGGAAAAGGGGACGACAGAGGATGAGAGGACTGGATGGCATCACTGACTCAACGGACATAAGTTTCACTGAACTCCGGGAGTTGGTGATGGACACGGAGACCTGGCGTGGTGGGATTCATGGGGTCATAAAGAGTTGACACGACTGAGCAACTGAACTGGACTGAACTGAACTGTCTTTCTTCAAGTGGGTTCTGCTTAAGACTCAGAACTGATAAGGGCTCAACAAAACAGTTTGTTTTACTCACACATTGTTCTCCTAATCTATGTTAATGAAACTGTATGTTTACTTGGAAACCTGCCTTTCAAGAGTCATGTCAATCTTTTTATGGCCGAGGAAGACTCACCTTGCGTCAATGTTATCTCAAAATGCATGTTGTGGGTGAAAGGCCTGGTGCCAGTCTCTATTTTGAGACATTCCCTTTCTCTAATTAGCAGCCTAGCTTCCCTGGTAGCTCAGATGGTAAAGCCTCTGCCTACAATGCAGGAGACCTGGGTTTGACCCTGAGTCGGGACGATCCCCTGGAGAAGGAAATGGCAACCCACTCCAGTATTCTTGTCTGGAGAATTCCATGGACCGTGGAGCCTGGTGGGCTACAGTCCATGGGGTCGCAAAGAGTCGGACTCGACTGAGCAAATTCACTTATAGTAGTTATATAACATCCCACTAAAAACTAGCAGGGGGCACACTTTCTGCCGCCTTCTGATGTCTACACTAATGTTGTTTATTTTCCAGTCACCTTGACATCTTAATAGAACACTGATATACTTTAAAAAGTCATTGCATTTTTATTATGAAAATCATATTCTTTGTAGAATGACTGAAATCTAGACTATGAAGAAGAAAATAAAAATCCTATGTAATCTTCCATGAAAAGAAAACCACTGGTAATATTTGGTGGATTACTGCCAGTTATATATATATATATATATAGGTAGATTATAGTTATATAATATAACTATATAGAGTTATATATATATAACAAATAGAAAACATCTATTGCTGCTTTATTGACTATGCCAAAGCCTTTGACTGTGTGGATCACAATAAACTGGAAAATTCTGAAAGAGATGGGAATACCAGATCACCTGACCTGCCTCTTGAGAAACCTGTATGCAGGTCAGGAAGCAACAGTTAGAATTGGACATGGAACAACAGACTGGTTTCAAATAGGAAAAGGAGTACGTCAAGGCTGTATATTGTCACCTTATTTAACTTATATGCAGAGTACATCATGAGAAACGCTGGACTGGAAGAAACACAAGCTGGCATCAAGATTGCTGGGAGAAATATCAATAACCTCAGATATGCAGATGACATCACCCTTATGGCAGAAAGTGAAGAGGAACTCAAAAGCCTCTTGATGAAAGTGAAAGTGGAGAGTTAAAAAGTTGGCTTGAAGCTCAAGATTCAGAAAATGAAGATCATGGCATCTGGTCCCATCACTTCATGGGAAATAGATGAGAAAACAGTGGAAACAGTGTCAGACTTTATTTTTTGGGCTCCCAAATCACTGCAGATGGTGACTGCAGCCATGAAATTAAAAGACGCTTACTCCTTGGAAGAAAAGTTATGACCAACCTAGATAGCATATTCAAAAGCAGAGACATTACTTCGCCAACAAAGGTCCGTCTAGTCAAGGCTATGGTTTTTCCTGTGGTCATGTATGGATGTGAGAGTTGGACTGTGAAGAAGGCTGAGCACCGAAGAATTGATGCTTTTAAACTGTGGTGTTGGAGAAGACTCTTGAGAGTCCCTTGGACTGCAAGGAGATCCAACCAGTCCATTCTGAAGGAGATCAGCCATGGGATTTCTTTGGAAGGAAGGATGCTAAGGCTGAAACTCCAGTACTTTGGCCACCTCATGTGAAGAGTTGACTCATTGGAAAAGACTGTGATGTTGGCAAGGATTGGGGGCAGGAGGAGAAGGGGACGACAGAGGATGAGATGGCTGGATGGCATCACTGACTCGATGGATGTGAATCTGAGTGAACTCCAGGAGTTGGTGATGGACAGGGAGGCCTGGTGTGCTGCGATTCGTGGGGTCGCAGAGAGTCGGACACAATTTAGTGACTGAACTGAACTGAAGTCAGTATGGGTACTTTTTTTTTTTTTTTCTGAAATCTCTGCCTGCAAAAATATAAACGTTTCCACTCAAAATCTTTGGTAAAAGTCAGTCCTATGCTTTCCTTTGTAATTTTTTTGTCTTATTCCATTATTTCAATTTTCTTTCTTTTTTAAATTATTTATTTTGGCTGTGCTGGGTCTTCATTGATGCTCATGGGCTTTCTCTAGTTGTGGTGAGCAGGGTCTACTCTCCATTGCTGTGCTCAGGTTTCTCATTGCGGTGGCTTCTCTTGTTGCAGAGAATGGGCTCTAGAGTGTGCATCTGCACTCTTTAAAAAAAATGTCAAGATGATAAAAAGCAAGGAAAGACCAAAGAGTTGTTGCATATTGAAAGAGAATAAAGAGATGTAACAACTAAATGCATGATTCTGGATTGGATCTTGGACCTATAGAAGATATCAGAATAATAGTGATGTGAGTGGGGCATATAAATTACATAGGTAAATTGCTCCAATGTTAATTTTCTGATTTGTTGATTGGTTGTACGGTGGAGCAAATCCACAGTAAAGTATTAAAGGGTAGTACTGATGTATTAATGGAGCATTGTGTCCAACCTAACTTTTAAATGGCTCAGGAAAAAATAAATATGTCTACATATATACAGAGAGAGAGAATTACAATAAGGATGATAAGGTAGATGTGGCAAAATACTAAAACTTGAGGAATCTGGTTGGATATATAGGAGTCCTGTGTACTTGTCCTGCAACTTTTCTGTAAGTTTGAAATGATTTCAAAATAAATGGTTTGTTTTTTTTTTTTTTTCAAAAAATAATTTTGGGGTTCCAGAATTTTCCTAAAATCTCCACTTTCCATCTCTCAACCAACTCATTCTTTCAGAAGGAAAAAAAACCAAAGATGTCATGCACTCAAAGAGTTGAAGATCTTGCTAAACTCACAATCTAGAGACTTCAATAAAATCTTCCTCTAATATAACAGGTTCTCTTTCCCCAAAGCCAAGTGCTGGTGAGTATCTCAGTCAAGGCACCGAGTTTTTAAGTGAAGAAACCCCCATGTGAGGATTTTATTATTGGAGAATATTTATTCTTATTTTAATACATAAGCTGCTTCCATTGTCCAACTGGGTTGAGAGATTAGCTTAAGCTTAGTACAGGAGATAATATCCATAGATAAAAATGCCCTTTTTCTGTTACATAAGCTTTTATCCACTTCCTTATTTGGCTTTTGTAATAGATTGGATCAATGCTTCCATTTCTTTTTGTTTAAAAAAAATATTTATTTTAACTGGGGGCTAATTACTTTACAATATTGTGGTGGTTTTTGATATACATTCACATGAATCAGCCATGGGTGAACATGTGTTCCCCATCATGAACCCCTGTCCCACCTCCCTTCCCATCTCATGCCTCTAGGTCTTCCCAGTGCACCAGCCCTGGGCACCCTGTCTCATGCATCAAACCTGCACTGGCGATCTATTTCACATACGGTAACATACATGTTTCACAGCTATTCTCTCAAATCATCCCACCCTCACCTTCTCCCACAGAGTCCAAAAGTCTATTTTTTACATCTGTGTCTCTTTTGCTGTCTCACATATAGGGTCATTGTTACCATGTTTCTAAATTCCATATATATGCCTTAATATACTATACTGGTGTTTTTCTTTCTGACTTACTTCACTCTGTATAATAGGCTCCAGTTTCATCCACCTCATTAGAACTGATTCAAATGCTTTCTCTTTAATAGCTGGGTAATATTCCATTATGTATACGTACCAGAGCTTTCTTGTCCATTCATCTGCCAATGGACATCTAGGTTGCTTCCATGTCCTGGCTATTGTAAACAGTGCTGCAATGAACATTGGGGTACACGTGTCTCTTTCAATTCTGGTTTCCTCGGTGTGTATGTCCAGCAGTGGGATTGCTGGGTCGTATGGCAGTTCTGTTTCCAGTTTTTTTAGGAATCTCCACACTGTTCTCCATAGTGGCTGTACTAGTTTGCATTCCCACCAACAGTGTAAGAGGGTACCTTTTTCTCTGCACCCTCTTCAGCATTTATTGTTTGTAGACTTTTTGATAGCAGCATTTCTCTCTGACGTGAGATGGTACCTAATTGTGGTTTTGATTTGCATTTCTCCAATAATGAGTGATGTTGAGCATCTTTTCATGTGTTTGTTAGCCATCTGTATGTCTTCCTTGGAGAAATGTCTATTTAGTTCTTTGGCCCATTTTTTGATTGGGTTGTTTATTTTTCTGGAATTGAGCTACAGGAGTTACTTGTATATTTTTGAGATTAATTCTCTGTCAGTTGCCTTGTTTGCTATTATTTTTTCCCATTCTGAAAGCTGCTTATAGTTTCCTGCTTATAGTCTTTTCATCCTGCTTATAGTTTCCTTTGTTGTGCAGAAGCTTTTAATTTTAATTGGGTCCCATTTGTTTGCTTTTATTTCCATTATTCTGTGGGAGGTGGGTCATAGAGGATCTTGCTTAGATTTACATCAGAGATTGTTTTGCCTATGTTTTCCTCAAGGAGTTGTATAGTTTCTGGTCTTACATTTAGATCTTTAATCCATTTTGAGTTTATTTTTATGTATGGTGTTAGAAAGTGTTCTAGTTTCACTCTTTTACAAGTGGTTGACCAGTTTTCCCAGCACCACTTGTTAAAGAGATTGTCTTTAATCCATTGTATATTCTTGCCTCCTTTGTCAAAGATAAGGTGTCCATAGATGCATGGATTTACCTCTGGGCTTTCTATTTTGTTCCGTTAATCTATGTTTCTGTCTTTGTGCCAGTACCATACTGTCTTGATGACTGTTGCTTTGTAATAGAGCCTGAAGTCAGGCTGGTTGATTCCTCCAGTTTCATTCTTCTTTCTCTAGATTGCTTTGACTATTCGAAGTTTTTTGTATTTCCATACAAATTGTGAAATTATTTGTTCTAGTTCTCTGAAAAATGACATTGGTAGCTTGATAGGGATTGCATTGAATCTATAGATTGCTTGGGGAGTATACTCATTTTCACTATATTGATTCTTCTGATCCATGAACATGGTATATTTCTCCATCTATTTGCATCATCTTTGGTTTCTTTCATCAGCATTTTATAGTTTTCTATATATTGATCTTTTGTTTCTTTATGTAGATTTATTCCTAAGTATTTTATTCTTTTCATTGCAATGGTGAATGGAATTGTGTCCTTAATTTCTCTTTCTGTTTTCTCATTATTAGTGTATAGGAATGCAAGGGGTTTCTCTGTATTAATTTTATACCCTACAACTTTAATGTATTCATTGATTAGTTCTAGTAATTTTCTGGTGGAGTCTTTAGGGTTTTCTATGTAGAGGATCGTATCATCTGAAAACACTGAGAGTTTTACTTCTTCTTTTCCAATTTGGATTCCTTTTATTTCTTTTTCTGCTCTGATTGCTGTGGCCAAAACTTCCAAAACTATGTTGAATAGTAATGAAAGTGGGCACCCTTGTCTTGTTCCTGACTTTAGAGGAAATGCTTTCAATTTTTCACCATTGAGAATAATGTTGGTTGTGGGTTTGTCATATATAGGTTTTATTATGTTGAGGTATGTTCCTTCTATTCCTGCTTTTTGGAGGGTTTTTATCATTCTGCTAAGTCACTTCAGTCGTGTCTGCTCTGTGTGACCTCATAGACAGCAGCCCACCAGGCTCCCCCGTCCCTGGGATTCTCCAGGAAAGAACACTGGAGTGGGTTGTCATTTCCTTCTCCAATGCATGAAAGTGAAAAGCGAAAGTGAAGTCGCTCAGTCGTGTCTGACCCTCAGCGACCCCATGGACTGCAGCCTTCCAGGCTCCTCCATCCATGGGATTTTCCAGGCAAGAGTACTGGAGTGGGATGCCATTGCCTTCTCCTTTTTATCATAAATGGGTGTTAAATTTTGTCAAGGGCTTTCTCTGCATCTATTGAGAAAATCATATGGTTTTTATCCTTCAATTTGTTAATATGGTGTATCATATTGATTGATTTGCAAATATTGAAGAATCCTTGCATCCCTGGGATAAAGCCCACCTGGTCATGATGTATGATCTTTTTCATATGTTGTTGGATTCTGTTTGCTAGAATTTTGTTAAGGATTTTTGCATCTATATTCATCAGTGATATTGGCCTGTAATTTTCTTTTTTGTGTGGCATCTCTGTCTGGTTTTGGTATTAGGGTGATGGTGGCATCATAGAATGAGTTTGGAAGTTTACCTTCCTCTGCAATTTTCTGGAAGAGTTTGAGTAGGATAGGTGTTGCTGTTGCTGCTGCTAAGTCACATCAGTCATGTCCGACTCTGTGCCACCCCCTAGATGGCAGCCCAACAGGCTCCCCCATCCCCGGGGTTCTCCAGGCAAGAATACTGGAGTGAGTTGCCATTTCCTTCTCCAATGCATGAAAGTGAAAAGTGAAAGTGAAATCGCTCAGTCGTGTCCGACTCTTAGCGACCCCATAGACTGTAGCCTACCAGGCTCTTCCATCCATTGGATTTTCCAGGCAAGAGTACTGGAGTGGGGTGCCATTGCCTCTCTAAATTTTGGTAGAATTCAGCTGTGAAGCCATCTGGTCCTGGGCTTTTGTTTGTTTGGAAGATTTCTGCTTACAGTTTCTATCTCTGTGCTTGTAATGGGTCTGTTAAGATTTTCTATTTCTTCCTGGTTCAATTTTGGAAAGTTATACTTTTCTAAGAATTTGTCCATTTCTTCCAAGTTGTCCATTTTATTAGCATATAGTTGCTGATAGTGGTCTCTTATGATCCTTTGTATTTCTGTGTTGTCTGTTGTGATTTCTCCATTTTCATTTCCAGTTTTGTTGATCTGATTCTTCTCCCTTTGTTTCTTGATGAGTCTGGCTAATGGTTTGTCTATTTTATTTATCTTCTCAAAGAACCAGCTTTTAGCTTTGTTGATTTTTGCTATGGTCTCCTTTGTTTCTTTTGCATTTATTTCTGCCCTGATTTTTATGATTTTTTTCCTTCTACTAATTCTGGGGTGCTTCATTTCTTCTTTTTTCTAGTTGCTTTAGGTGTAGAGTTAGGTTATTTATTTGATTTCTCTTCTGTTTCTTGAGGTAGGCTTGTATTGCTATGAATCTTCCCCTTAGCACTGCTGTTACTGAATCCCATAGGTTTTGTGTTGTTGTATTTTTATTTTCATTTGTTTCTGTGTATATTTTGATTTCTTCTGTGATTTATTGGCTATTCAGAAGCATGTTTTTTAACCTCCATATGTTTTGTATTTTTAATAGTTTGTTGTTGTTGTTGTTGTTGTTGTTGTTGTTTTCCTGTTCAGTTCAGTTCAGTCATTCAGTCACCATCTGCAGTGATCTTTTTCCTATAGTTGACATCTAATCTTACCACATTGTGATCAGAAAAGATACTTGAGATTATTTCAGTTTTTTTTTTTTTTTTTTAATTTACCAAGGCTAGATTTTGGCCCAGAATGTAATCTATCCTGAAGAAGTTTCCATAAGCACTTTAGAAAAAGGTCAAATTCACTGTTTTAGAGTGAAATGTCCTATAGATATCAATTAGGTCTAACTGGTCCATTGTATCATTTAAAGTTTATGTTCCTTGCTTATTTTCTGTTTAGTTGATCTATCCATAGGTGTGAGTGGGGTATTAAATTCTCCCACTATTATCGTGTTACCGTTAATTTCCCCTTTCATACTTGTTAGCATTTGTCTTACATATTGTGGTGCTCCAATGTTGCTGCTGCTGCTAAATCGCTTCAGTCGTGTCCGACTCTGTGCGACCCCATAGACGGCAGCCCACCAGGCTTCCCAGTCCCTGGGATTCTCCAGGCGAAAATGCTGGAGTGGGTTGCCATTTCCTTCTCCAATGCATGAAAGTGAAAAAATAAAGTGAAGTCGCTCAGTTGTGTCCGACTCCTAGCGACCCCATGGACTGCAGCCCACCAGCCCTTCAATCCATGGGATTTTCCAGGCAAGAGTACTGCAGTGGGGTGCCATGGCCTTCTCCAATAGTATACTGCTACTGCTGCTGCTAAGTCGCTTCAGTCATGTCTGACTCCATGCGACCCCATAGGCGGCAGCCCACCAGGCTCCCCCATCCCTGGGATTCTGTACATATATATTTATAATTATTATATCTTCTTCTTGTATTGATCCTTTGCTCATTATGCACTGTCCTTCTTTGTCTCTTTTCACGGCCTTTATTTCAAAGTCTATTTTTATCTGACATAAGTATTGCTACTCCTGCTTTCTTTTGGTTTCCATTTGCATGAAATATCTTTTTCCATCCCTTCACTTTCAGTCTGTATGTGCCCCTTGTTTTGAGGTGGGTCTCTTGTAGACAGCATATATAGGGGTCTTGTTTTTGTATGCATTCAGCCAGTCTTTGTCTTTTGGTTGGGGCATTAAACCCATTTACATTTATGGTAATTAGTGATAAGCATGATCCCATTGCCATTTACTTTGTTGTTTTGGGTTCGAGTTTATAAACCTTTTCTGTGTTTCCTGTCTAGAGGAGATCATCTAGCATTTGTTGAAGAGCTGGTTTGTTGGTGCTGGATTCTCTCAGTTTTTGTTTGTCTGTAAAGCTTTTGATTTCTCCTTCATATTTGAATGAGATCCTTCCTGGATACAGTAATCTAGGTTGTAGGTTTTTCTCTTTCATCACTTTAAGTATGTCCTGCCATTCCTTTCTGGGTTGAAGAGTTTCTATTGTAAGATTAGCTGTTACCCTTATGGGAATCCCCTTGTGTGTTATTTATTGTTTTTGCCTTGCTGCTTTTAATATTTGTTCTTTGTGTTTATCTTTGTTAATTTGATTTAATATGTGTCTTCATGTGTTTTGCCTTAGGTTTATCCTGTTTGGGACTCTCTGGGTTTCTTGGACTTGGGTGGCTATTTCCTTCCCCATTTTAGGGAAGTTTTCAACTATTATCTCCTCAAGTGTTTTCTCATGGCTTTTCTTTTGGTTTTCTTCTTCTGGGACTCCTATGATTCGAATGTTGGGACGTTTAACATTGTCCCAGATGTCTCTGACATCCTCATTTCTTTTAATTCTTTTTTCCTCTCTGCTTCATTTATTTCCACCATTCTATCTTCCACCTCACTTATCCTATCTTCTGCCTCAGTTATTCTACTGTTGGTTCCCTCCAGAGTGCTTTTGATCTCAGTTATTGCATTATTTATTTTTGGTTGACTCTTTTTTATTTCTTCTAGGTCCTTGTTAAACTTTTCTTGCATCTTCTCAATCTTTGTCTCTAGACTATTTATCTGTAACTCCATTTTGTTTTCAAGATTTTGGATCATGTTTACTATCATTATTCTGAATTCCTTTTCAGGTAAACTCCCTATCTCTTCCTCTTTTGTTTGGTTTGGTGGGCTTTTATCATGTTCCTTTACCTGTTGAATATTTCTCTGCCTTTTCATGTTGTTTAGGTTGCTGTGTTTGGGGTGGCCTTACTGTATGCTGGAAGTTTGTGGTTCCTTTTTATTGTGGAGGTTCCTCCCTGTGGGTGGAGTTGGACAAGTGGCTTGTCAAGGGTTCCTGGTTAGGGAATCTTGTGTTGGTGTGGAGCTGGATGTCTTCTCTCTGGAGTGCAATGAAGTGTCCAGTAGTGAGTTTTGAGGTGTCTATGGGTTTGGTGTGACTTTTGGCTGCCAATATTTTAATGCTCAGGGTTATGTTCCTGTGCTGTTGGAGAATTAGCTTGGTATGTCTTGCTCTGAAACTTGTTGGCTCTTGGATGGATCTTGGTTTCAGTGTAGGTGTGGAGGTTTTTGGATGAGATCTGGTCGATTAGTGGTCCCTGGAGTCAGGAGTTTTCTGGTGTTCTAAAGTTTTGGATTTAAGCCTCCTGCCTCTGGCTTTCAGTCTTATTCTTACAGTAGCCTCAAGATTTCTCTGTCCATATAACACCAATGATAAAACAGCAGAGACATTACTTTGCCAACAAAGGTCCGTCTAATCAAGGCTATGGTTTTTCCAGTGGTCATGTATGAATGTGAGAGTTGGACTGTGAAGAAAGCTGAGCGCCAAAAAATTGATGCTTTTGAACTGTGGTGTTGGAGAAGACTCTTGAGAATCCCTTGGACTGCAAGGAGATCCAACAAGTCAATTCTAAAGGAGATCAGCCCTGGGTGTTCATTGGAAGGAATGATGCTAAAGCTGAAACTCCAATACTTGGCCCCCTCTTGCGAAGAGCTGACTCATTGGAAAAGACCCTGATGCTGGGAGGGATTGGGCACAGGAGGAGAAGGGAACGACAGAGGATGAGATGGCTGGATGGCATCACTGAATCGATGGACATGAGTTTGAGTAAACTCCGGGAGTTGGTGATGGACAGGGGGGCCTGGCATGCTGCAATTCTTGGGGTCACAAAGAGTCGGACACGACTGAGTGACTGAATTGAACTGAATGGTGAAAATATTCTCCAAAGTGAGGAACACCCAGAGAGGTTCACAGAGTTACATGTAGAAGAGAAGAGGGAGGAGGGAGACAGAGGTGAACAGGAGAAGAGGGGAAATAAAAAAAGGAGAGTGCAATCTAGCCAGTAATCAATTCCCTATTTGCTCTCCACAGTCTGGAACACTCAGAGAGGTTCACAGAGTTATATAGAGAAGACAAGAGGGAGGAAGGAGATAGAGGTGACTAGGAGGAGAGGATGGGGAGTCAAGAGGAGAGAGATCAATCTAGCCAGTAGTAAGTTCTGGAAGTTTTCTCCACAGCCCAGAACACCCAAAGAGATTCACAGAGTTAAGTAGATAAGAGAAGGGGGAGGGAGGAGATAGAGGTGACCTGGAGGAGAAAAAGGAGAGTCAAAAAGGGAAAGAGCAATTAAGCCAGTAACACTCCTGAGTAAAAATGGGTACTGAAGATTGGATTCTTAAAGGTACAAAATTGATAACAAATACCAAGAAGCAAAAATTAAAAATCTAGAATAGAGATTAGACTCTCAAAAATACAATATTGAAAAAACAAAAGAAAATTGCAAAAATTATAATATATATATATATATATATATATGAATATATATATATATATGAATTTGCTTTAAAAATAGGGTCTTTTTTGCAAGGTAATAGGTTTTAAAAATGAAAATTAAAGGAGTAATAAAGAACTTAAAAGTTTAAAAAAATTAAATTTAAAAAATGATAATAGTAAAATATATCTAGGAATTTCTCTGGAGCTTTTGAGGGCCGTGTAGTGTCAGTTCAGTTTCAGATAGTTCCTTGTTCCAGCTTATACTTCTTCTGAATATCTATAGGCTCCTTCCAATGTAGTCAATGCTAACTACAGGGTTTTAATCTGTTGTACTGGTCACTTCCAAAGTGGTTCCCTCTTCTTTCTTTATTTTTACTTCCTCTGTTGCAAGTCTATTCAATGTCTAATTTCCACCCTGACACACAAGTGGGGCGAAGGTGGTCGTTTATTTAAGCTCACTTGTTCAATTGTGCTGTGGGGAGGGAGGAACACCGCAAACAAATATCACTGGTGTGTGTGGGGAGTGCTCGCAGCACCTGGGCCACACTAGGTTTGTCCCTGCTCACGGCGTGTGTGCTTTCTGGGTCTACTCTGCTCAGGCTCCAGATTGCTCTGCAGGGGAACTGTCTAAAGCGGGCCCTGGGTTGCGTGCACTTCCCAGGTCTAAGCTGCTCAGGTTCAGGTTTTTGGGTACTCCACAAAGGCACAGACTCGGTTGGGCCTATGTTTTGTGCCCTTCCCAGGTCTGAGCAGCTCAAGTGACCAGGTGGTTGGCAAGCGCACACTCCCCAGATAGGCGCCACCATCCCAGCTGCTTGGTTTCCTGGGTGAGCCACAGGAGTGCCGTCTCAGGTGTGCTGTGTGTCTCCTCTGGGGAGCTGATCTCTGGATGCGACCCTCCTGGCAGATGTCAACTGACCAGGATCCCAGGAAGACTTGTTTAGCAACCGGGAGGCTGCTTGCAGTTTAGTAGAGGATGCTGTCTCTGGGGGTGAGTTTGCCCTCCCCTCTCTTCCCCCGCCCTCCACCTTCCAGCCCTGGCTGTCTCCTGCCTGCATCTCTGCCACTGGCGGGGGATAGGCCAGTCTACTGCCAGCTAGCTCTCCTCTGGTATTCGGCCATTCCTTTGTTCTGTGAATGGGCCCAGCAGTGCCTTCATTTCAGTTCAATTCACTTTAGTTGCTCAGTCATGTCCGACTCTTTGCAACCCTATGAACTGCAGCACGCCAGGCCTCCCTGGCCATCATCAACTCCAGGAGACCACTCAAACCCATGTCCATCGAGTTGATGATGCCATCCAACCATTTCATTTTCTGTCATCCCCTTCTGCTCCAGCCCTCAATCTTTCCCAGCATCAGGGTCTTTTCAAATGAGTCAGCTCTTTGCATCAGGTGGCCAAAGTATTGGAGCTTCAGCTTGAACATTAGTCCTTCCAATGAACACCCAGGACTGATCTTTAGGAGAGACTGGTTGGGTCTCCTTGCAGTCCCTGGGACTCTCAAGAGTCTTCTCAAACACCACACTTCAAAAGCATCAATTCTTCAGTGCTCAGCTTTCTTTATAGTCCTACTCTCACATCCATACATGACCACAGGAAAATTATAGCCTTGACTATACGAACTTTTGTTGGCAAGGTAATGTCTCTGCTTTTTAATATGCTGTCTAGGTTGGTCATAACTTTCCTTCCAAGGAGTAAGTGTCTTCTAATTTCATAGCTGCAATCACCATCTGCAGTGATTTTTGGAGCCCATAGAAATAAAGTCAACCACCGTTTCCACTGTTTCCCCATCTATCTGCTATGAAGTGATGGAACCAGATGTCATGATCTTCGTTTTCTGAATGTTGAGCTTTAAGCCAACTTTTTCACTCTCCTCTTTCACTTTCATCAAGAGGCTCTTTAGTTCTTCTTCACTTTCTGCCATAAAGGTGGTGTCATCTGCATGTCTAAGGTTATTGATATTTCTCCTGGCAATCTTGATTCCATCTTGTGCTTCCTCCAGCCCAGTGTTTCTCATGATGTACTCTGCATATAAGTTAAATAAGCAGGGTGACAATATACAGCCTTGACGTACTCCTTTTCCTATTTGGAACCAGTCTGTTGTTCCATGTCCAGTTCTAACTGTTGATTGCTGACCTGCATACAGGTTTCTCAAGAGGCAGGTCAGGTGGTCTGGCATGCCCATCTCTTTCAGAATTTTCCACAGTTTATTGTGATCCACACAGTCAAAGGCTTTGGCATAGTCAATAAAGCAGAAATAGATGTTTTTCTGGAACTTTCTTGCCTTTTTGATGATCCAGCAGATGTTGGCAACTTGATCTCTGGTTCCTCTGCCTTTTCTAAAACCAGCTTGAACATCAGGAAGTTCACGGTTCACATATTGCTGAAGCCTGGTTTAGAGAATTTCCATCACTACTTTACTAGCGTGTGAGATGAGTGAATTGTGAAGTAGTTTGAGCATTCTTTGGCATTGCCTTTCCTTGAGATTGGAATGAAAACTGACCTTTTCCAGTCCTGTAGCCACTGCTGAGTTTTCCAAATTTGCTGGCATATTGAGTGCAGCACTTTCACAGCATCATGTTTCAGGATTTGAAATAGCTCAACTGGAATTCCATCACCTCCACTAGCTTTGTTCGTAATGATGCTGCCTACGGCCCACTTGACTTTACATTCCAGGATGTCTGGCTCTAGGTCAGTGATCACACCATCGTGATTCTCTGGGTCATGAAGATCTTTTTTGTATAGTTCTTCTGCATATTCCTGTCACTTCTTCTTAATATCTTCTGTTTCTGTTAGGTCCCTAACATTTCTGTCCTTTATTGAGCCCCTGTTTGCATGAAATATTTCCTTGGTAGCTCTAATTTTCTTAAAGAGATCTTTCGTCTTTCCCATTCTGTTGTTTTCTCTATTTCTTTGCATTGATCGCTGAGGAAGGCTTTGTTATCTCTCCTTGCTCTTCTTTGGAACTCTGCATTCAAATGGGTATATCTTTCCTTTTCTCCTTTGCTTATTGTTTCCCGTCTTTTCACAGCTATTTGTAAGGCCTCCTCAGACAGCCATTTTGCTTTTTTGCATTTCTTTTTCTTGGGGATGGTCTTGATCCCTGTCTTTTGTATAGTGTTACGAACCTCCATCCATACTTCATTAGGTACTCTGTCTATCAGATCTAGTCCCTTCAATCTATTTCTCACTTCCACTGTATAATCATAAGGGATTTGATTTAGGTCATACCTGAATGGTCTAGTGGTTTTCCCAACTTTCTTCGATTTAAGTCTGAATTTCACAATAAGGAGCTCATGATCTGAGCCACAGTCAGCTCCCAGTCTTGTTTTTGCTGACTGTATAGAGCTTCTCCATCTTTGGCTGAAAAGAATATAATCAGTCTGATTTCGGTTTTGACCATCTGGTTATGTCCATGTGTAGAGTCTTCTCTTGTGTTGTTGGAACACGGTGTTTGCATGCCCAGTGCATTCTCTTGGCAGAACTCTGTTAGCCTTTGCTACTCTATTAGCCTTCTTACTCCAAGGCCAAATTTGCTTGTTACTCCAGGTGTTTCTTGACTTCTTACTTTTGCATTCCAGTCCCCTATAATGAAAAGGACTTCTTTTAGGGGTGTTAGTTCTAGGTCTTATAGGTCTTCATAGAACTGTTCAAATTCAGCTTCTTTGGTGTTACTGGTTGGGGCATAGACTTGAATTACCGTGATATTGAGTGGTTTGCCTTGGAAACGAACAGATATCATTCTGTCGTTTTTGAAAGTGCATCCAAATAGTGCATTCCAGACTCTTTTGTTGACTATGATGGCTACTCCATTTCTTCTAAGGGATTCCTGCCCACAGTAGTAGATATAATGGTCATCTGAGTTAAGCAGTGCCTTAGGTTAGAGCTTTTTGTGGGAAAGTTCTCTCTCTCTCTCCCCTTCTCTTTTTTCCTCTTTTTCTGGCTGTCCCACAGTTTGGGCTGCTATCTCCCATTAGCTCCCTCAGAATGTTCTCAGGGCTTTCAGGCCCAGTCCTTACCCTAAGCAATGCAGCCTACACCTCCCTGTTCCACCCCCACTTGCTGGTGGCAGATGCGAGTGCTGAGAATTGCAGTTACGTGCATAATCTGTGTGTTTTATTTATTTTTTCCTCCTGGTTATGTCGCCCTCTGAAATTCCAAAACTCCCCACAGACCTGCTGGTGAGAAGGTTTCCTGGTGTTTGGAAACTTCTTCTCTTCTACAACTCCCTCCCCAGGATGGGTCTGTGTCCCTAACTCTTTTGTCTCTCTTTTTATCTTTTATATTTTGCCCTACCTCCTTTCAAAGACAATGGGCTACCTTTCTGGGCGCCTGGTATCCTCCACCAGCATTCAGAAGTTGTTTTGTGGAATTTGCTCAGCATTCAAATAATCTTTAGATGAATTTGTGGGGGAGAAAGTGGTCTCCCTCTCGTATTCCTCCACCATCTTCCAATGCTTCCATTTCTTCACTTCCTTCCTGTACAAAAATTATATTTACATAAAAGTTTCAATACAGCAAGAAGATAACATAATTACACATATTTATGGACGTAATAACAAACCTCTAAATATATGAAGCAAAAACAAGGAAAAGAAGAAACAGTCCTATAATAATAGTTGGAGATTTCAGTACCACATTGTCCATAATGGATAGAACCAGACAGAAGATAAATAAAAGTATTTGAACAACACAAAAAACCAATTAGTTTTAACAAGGAGAGTGTTCTACCCAACAACAGAATAAACATTCTTCTCACCTACATGTAGGACCTTCTCTAATACAGACAATATGTTAGACCACAAATTAATTCTTAAATAGATTTTTTAAAGATGATAAGGACATGAAGTATTTTCTCTGATTATAGCAGAATGAAGTTAAAATCAATAACTAAAGGAAAGCTAGAAAATTCACAAAATTGTGGGAATTAAACAACACACTTTTAACCATTTTAACCAAACAACAGGTCAAATAAGAAATTAAAACAGAAATAAGAAAATACTTAGATGTGAATGAAAGTGAAAAACACTGTTTTCATTTGCATAATAATGAAAATATACAACGAAAAGATGAAAAATTGTGAGATGTCATGAAAACAGTGCTAAGAGGGAAATTAGCACTGTGAATGCTAACCTTAAAAAGGAAGAAGCATATCAAGTCAATAACCTGAATGTACACCTTAAGGAATTAGAAAAGAAGAGCAAACTAAACCCAAAACTAGTAGGAAGAAAAAATAATAAAGGCTAGAGCAGAGATAAGGGCCTCCCCGGTGGCTCAGCAGTAAAGAATCTGCCTGCAATGCAGGAGACACAGGAGATGTGGGCTTGATCCATGGGTCTAAAAGATCCCCACAGGAGGGCATGGCAACCCACTCCAGTATTCTTGCTGGGAAAATCTCATGGACAGAGGAACCTGGTGAGCTACAGTCCATGGGGTTGAAAACAGTCAGATATGACTCAAGTGACTGAGGACACATAATGCACAAAGCAGAGATAAATGAAATAGAAAATGGAATAGAGGAGATTAATGCAACCAAAAGTTGGTTCTTCTAAAAGCTTAACAAAATGAACAGACCTTTAGCTAGATTAACTAAGAAAACTATATTTGAATTTTGACAATTTTCCCACTACTGAATGATTTTTTTGTTGTTGTTTTTTAAATCCAGTCCAGGATTCCACATTACATTAATTGACATGTTTCTTTGATGTTCTCCCATTTATGGTAGTTTTATCTATTTCCTCATTTTTCTTCATCCCCATTTTTTCCAAATTTTGAAGAGTACTGGTCAGGTATTTTATAAAATGTTCCTCAATTAAGGATCTTCTGAAGCTTTCTCTTGACTAGATTGGACTGATTATGCCCTTTGAGGAAGAATACCACAAAGGTGAAGTGTCCATTGGGATATAAGATATGAGCATGACTTATTACTCCTGAGTAGAAACAATCTAGTGGCAGCCTTGAGGTTTTTGTCTTTGTCTTGACAGTTGTTTTTCATATTGTAGGAATAACAAACAAAAGCAGTTTTTAACTGCACTGGTGGACCACTCTGGAAGAATTAAAAGCCTAGTAGTTTTTTTCTAAAACACCTTGTGGGGAGCATTGCCTTAGGATGATCCTGTGGAGAAAAGAAACGGCAACCTCCCCTGCAATATTCTTGCCTGGAGAATCCCATAGACAGAGGAGCCTGGTGGGCTACAGTCCATGGGGTCCCAAAGAGGGAAACAGTCCAACAAGAGTAAATAATGGATTCAGTCATTAAGAAAAGTCAAAGACATTTAGTTCCTCTTCATGGGATATTGATAATTATTCTGAGCCATATCCTCTGAGCTGCTTTGTAGATACTGAAAGCCCTACCAGGTGGAAGAAGTTAACCACATGATGACCAGACTGCAGCCATGATGTAAACTGCCACAATTCCCAGAAGACTACCACTGGACCAATTTCAAGAAGACTGTCAGAGCTGACTATTCTGTTTCTCCATGTAGACTCCTCCCTTCACCTAAAAGCTCTTACCTCTCTATGGGTTGCCATTCTTGTGCCATGTGGAATCTTTCAGTGGTGGTATGCAGGATCTTTAATTACAGCATGCAGACTCTTAGTGGGATCAAGTTTCCTGACCAGGGATCCAACCCAGGCCCCCTACATTGGGAGTCTTAGCCATTGAGCCACAAGGGAAAGTCCCAACTTTTCCTTTTTACTGGTTGTTGAGGAGCAAGTAGCCAGACCCAATTTTCGGTAACAGCTGCACCAATTTACATTCCCACCAACAGTGTACAAGGATTCCCCTTCCTCCACATCCTCACTAACATTTGTAATGTGTGGTCTTTTCCAGGTGATTCTTAGAAATGCTAAAGCTAATGCAAAGATGCACTATTTTAGAACAAGGACTTTAAGACTTGGAATGACTTTCCATCTTATTTTGAGTCCTGTGAAGAAGAAATATATGGCAATGTATATATAATATATATATATGTTAAAAATTCATTTGAACTTATACTTAATTAAGGTTTTATACACCAGTTTCTCCAGGAAATGCAAATTTAACAAGACAATGAGACATTGCCATAAGTTCAAAATGCTCATGGCAAGCAATCATTATGCATTTCTGCAAATAAAACCGTTTTATACTGTGAAAAAATCATTTGAAGATCGTATGGCAATTAAGAATTTATTTTCTCCCCCTCTCTGACTTTTAACCTCTATGAGGCTTTCAGATACAAAATGACTACTGTTATCTCAGTATTAGATTAGTCCAAGATCCTAAAATCAGTTAGCAACTTTATATGACATAATTAAATTATCACTAAAGAATAATACAGCTGCTGATAATAAGTATCTGATGAAGAAATATGACTTTATTCAGTTTAGTTAGCATAACTCCATAGACTCACATAATTTTTATCTTTTCCAAGATTTAAAAGGACAAAATTTATAAAGCTGCTAGTGATCCAAATTATGATCCAACTTAATTAGACATGCATTTTTACATTTAGAATCCTTAACATGACTCATGAGGCAACCATAAGGAATTTAGGTGATTGTTTTAATTTAGTCTTTCTTTTTTTTTCTTGTATTATTGTATTTTTTTGTTTGTTTTTAATTATATTTAATTTTTAAACTTTACATAATTGTATTAGTTTTGCCAAATATCAAAATATTTAAAGCCAAATCCTACATAAATTAAAATGACATGTTTGCAAGCCTATTTCTCTCAGTGGTAAAATCAATAAGTCATATAACCATCTTTTAAGCTCCAGATTCACACTCCAAATTTAATTTGTCAAAGGGTATGCCATGATTAAGCATATAAAATTAACTTTGACAAAATTTTAATTTCCTGGATTTATTGAGTTGGTCAGAAAGTTTGTTCAGATTTTTCCACAAGATGGTACATAAAAATTCAAACTTTTTGGCTAACCCAATAGTTTATTTTCTAAATCAGCTAAAAGTCTTAGTACAGAAGAGTTTCTTAGAATCCTGCTTATGACTATGAATTGTTGACCTGATGTTGACTCTCATATGTTCATTCTATGTCTTAAATTCAGCAGGGACACCCACGTTACAGGTAGCTTTTCCCTTTTCTTATTAAAAAAAAAATTTAAGCAAAGAAATTATATTAGAGAAATGATGTTTAAATTTTTGCCAGTACTTAGTTGCTTATATGGTTATTCACATGACATTTTAAATTTTTGCCAGAATTTAACCTTTACCTTTTAACCAAAGTTTTACTTTTTCCTCTAGGCAAGCACATGTTTTCAAAATCAAAATTACCATAAGATTCAGACTAAAATTTCTTCAAACTATTTACATATTTCTTTTACAGATTAATGCAAATTCAGTCAGTGACACTGGATTTGAGAGCCCTGAGCCTGCTGTTTTGTACACATCCATGATCGTGAACAGACCCTTAGTTCTTAACCAAAAGCAAGCTCCAAATTTATTTGAAGATAACCTGGAAAGGAACCAGCTCTCTTTTGTCATGGTGGTGGGCTCACACCAGATGCCTCCTGAATATGCTGGTGGTCCAGTGGCTAAGACTCTGAGCTTCTACTGTAGGAGGCACAGGTTCATCCCTGATCAGGGAATTAAGATCTCTCATGCCAAGTGGCACGTCCCCCAAATTAAAAGTATTTTTAAAAGAAAGAAAGAAAAGCCAGTCCTTCCTGAGGCCCCCAAATTTTCTTGGATGGCATCTCCTCATTACTCTACTCATACAGAGTGAAAACAAGTCACAGTAAAAACATTGCACTAAGTGACTGTCCACAAGAATAGATGGAAGATATATGGTCCAGTGAGAAAAGGCAAATTTCAGAATAAGTGTTGAGTAATGTCATGCCATGATGTACTTATATGCAGAGTACATCATGGGAAATGCTGGGCTGGATGAATCACAAGTTGGAATCAAGATTGCAGAGAGAAATATTAACAACCTCAAATATACAGATGACAGAATGGCAGAAAGTGAAGAGGAACTAAAGAGCCTCTTGATGAGGGTGAAAGAAGAGACTGAAAAAGCTGGCTTAAAACTCAACATTCAAAAAACTAAGATCATGGCATTTTGTCCCATCACTTCACGGCAAATAGAGGGGAAAAAGTGGAAACAGTGGCAGATTTTATTTTCTTCGACTCCCAAATCACTGCAAATGGTGACTTCAGCCATGAAATTAAAAGATACTTGCTCCTTGAAAGAAAAGCTATGACAAACCTAGACAGCATATTAAAAAGCAGAGACATTACTTAGCCAACAAAGGTCTGTATAGTTAAAGCTCTGGTTTTTCCAGTAGTCGTGTACAGATATGAGAGTTGGACCATAAGGAAGGCTGAGTGCTGAAGAACTGATGCTTTTGGTTGGAGAAGACTCTTGAGAGTCCTTTGGACTGCAAGGAGATCAAACCAGTCAATCCTAAAGGAAATAAACCCTGAATATTTATTGAAAGGACTGATGCTGAAGCCAAAGCTCCAATACTTTGGCTACCTGATGGGAAAAGCCAACTCACTGAAAAAGACCCTGATGCTGGGAAAGACTGAAAGCAAGAGGAGAAGGTGGAGACAAAGGATGAGATGGTTACAACATACTGAGTGGTTCAGTATGATGGTTCCATCACCCATTCAATGGACATTAATTTGAGCAAACTCAGAGGTAGTGAAGTACAAGGAGACCTAGCATTCTGCAGTCCATGGGGTCAAAAAGAATCAAACACGACTCAGTGACTGAACAACAACAACACAATGCCATACATATGATTCTAAAAGCACAAAGAAACATTATACTTTGTCATTTACATGTGTGGAACAGTGAGAAAAACAGACCAGTGCTTGACTGGTGATAAGAGTCTGTGTGAGAAAACCGTTTGAATTATAAACTGATCTCACCAGAGGAGCAGCCTCTGAGGGAGCAGAGGCTCAAGAGTCCTGGAGATGCCCACGAGGACAAGCCTGCCAGCCGCCAAAAGCAGAAGCCAGAATCTGAGAGTCAGTCCAAGGGCCCGATCGGGCTCCTTCCGTCCCACTCATCTCATCTTTCAACCCACATTGGGCCAGGTGAACAGACGTGAGCAGCTTGAAACTTTTTAGAGACCAAGGCTGGCGGGGCACCCCTCCAGCAGGTCTATAAATGGTTAAAGCCCCAAAGCTTGCTTTTGATGGATGAGCCATAAGTGGTGGGGACCAGCCTCGGACCTGGAGTGGAGTTGCAAGAGCGTCAGGAGTCACTCTTGTGACCCCAGACGTGGATCATGCTGCTGGGATAAAACAGTCTCTGTGACACTTGGGGATGAGGAGGGGAGATAGAAATGATTTCTAGGTAATCTCGTCAAATCCAGGATTTTACCCTGGAAGCACTTTTGATTCTGTTTACAACCTAGAGATGAAATATATAGAATTCAGTGGCTGATTGTATCCTGGGTTGACACCTCTGATGTTTTTAAAGGACTGGATTACAAATACTAAACCTTTTGAGTTCAAATTTAGAACCTATGACTGACTCTGAGTGTGATCTCAAGCAAATTGCTTAAACTCTCTGAGCCTCACTTTCTGCATCATATGCTGACAGTTATAAATTCCACCACATATGACTGTGGTGAGGATTAAATGAGTGAATTGTGTAAACTGTTTCCCCTGCAGTTTGAATACCTGGCAAATGACTGTAAAAAACATCCAGAAGTGCCTCTGGGTGACCTAAACAGGTAGGTACCCTGAGAAGTTGAGAATTCCCAGGTGACTGGTTTCTGAGGCTGGGATCCACCCAGCAGAGTGTGGCCAACCAAAGAAAGTTGGTCTGGGACTGCAGTACATCTGTCCCCAGCTCTATAAAAGGCCAGGTGCTCCAGCCAGCAGCACAGTCCTGGAAACTTTTGGCCCATGATGCTGAGGTCCCTGAGCACATGATGGATGCACCAATGGTGAGTCTACACCATCTAAACCAGGCTCCAAAGTCTGTGCTGAGGTGGAAGGTCAGCAACTCCCAGGTGGACAGTTATGAGCCCTAGCAGAAGTACACTCTTGGAGAAGAGGAACCCAAACATTCGAAATGGTTCATTTCTTCAAGGGGTTGTTGACTGGGCACTCCTGTGTACATGCACTGTTCAGGGGGTGCCCTCATATAGACAGGTTCCTGCAAACAGACAGCATTGAGACCTGTTCAGTTGCCTGTCCCCGAAGGTCCCTTGAGGGCAAGGATGCTGCCTGGATGGTCCCCTGAGTCCCCAGATCACTGTGTGGAATAGGGTGGCTGCAACTTCTGCTTAGAATGGAAGGATGTGAAAAATGTGTGACCGTGACCATGTATGGAGGAGTCTGGGTGTATTATGACATTAATAGAAAATGTACAATTAAGAGAGAGAGTTATAATCTATGGGGGGTGGGCACTGATTTCTTTCTACCTTGAAAAAATTTATTTTTATATTTAGCTTTATTAAAGTAGGGCTTCCCTTGTGGCTCCGCCTTCAATGCAGGAGTCCTGGGTTTGATCCCTGGGTTGGGAGATCCCCTGGAGAGGCTAGCCACTCCAGTATTCTGGCCTAGGGAATTCCATGAACTGTATAGACCATGGGGTTGCAAAGAGTCGGGCATGACTGAGTGACTTTTGCTTTCACTTTATTGAAGTATAATTGACAAACTCCCATAGGTTTAAAATATACAACATGCTAATATGATGTTATATATATGTTGTAAAATGATGACCATACTCAAAGCGGTGAACACAATCATCATTTTTTATGGATACCTCCCTGTTTTGGGTGATGATGCTTAAGACTTACTCTCTTAGTAAATTTCTGGTATTCAGTTAACTATCATCACCAAGTTATATATTAGATCCTCAGAACTTAATTGTCTTAAGACCTTTTGGCTCTTTGACCAATATCTCTCATTTACCAACCCCTCAGGCACTAGCAACCACTACTCCTCTCTCTGATTCTATGAGCTCAAATGCTTTTTCTTATTTTACATATAAAATAGTACTATAAGGTTTAGGTTTCTCTGACATTTCACATAAAATTATGCCTTTTAAGTTCATCCATGTTGTTACAAATGTTAGGATTTCCTTTTTTGATGATCAAATGATGTTCTGTAGTATATACACAGGTTTCCTCTGTTCTCAGAAAGTGGAACATTCCTATGAAAACTTTTGTAAGCTGAAATGGTATAAAGCAATGAGGCAGTCACCTTGGGACACTTTTTGTTAAAGGATTAGCAAAACAAATGAGGACAAAGCACAGATGGTCACGGAGAGAGTTCAAGGCTATGGTGCTTCATGCTGAGATGCTGAGTGTAGTTCCCCAGGGAGGGTCTGCTGGGTGTTCAAAAGAAATGAAATTCATATATCGAAAAGAGATCTAAACTCCGAGGTTCATTGCAGCCCTAGTCACCATAGCCAAGATATGGAAACAACCCAAGTGTCTGTTCAGCAAATGAATGATAATGTGTTATTCAGGTATCCACCACTTTTTGAAAGATTACCATTTTCCTTTTATGGAAAACCTACATTAGTACTTGTTTTCAGTAATCTACAAAAAAAAAAAAAGTGTTGAAAGTGAAAATACACTGCAAAACAGATGGTGAATACTATTTTCACTTTCAACTCTTCTTCTTTTCTTTTTTTTTCCCCCTTTCATCTGAGCTCAACAGACACAAGAAAAGGCACACCAGGGAGCGGCCCTACCTGTGTACTATATGCGACAAAGACTTTGTCTGATCTGATCACTTAAAGTGGCATCAGAGAGTCCACAGATGAATTTCTCCCATGATAACAAACCCAGCAGGCTTTGAGGAAATGACTTGAACTGAAAGATTCTCCATGCTAAGACTTTGCTTGGCAACTAGCACCATGCCAGCATATAGTAGAGGCTTAATGTTAGTTGTAAATTTTTTAAGTTTTCATTTTTTTCTGAAACATAAAGAATACATGTATGCATTTCAGTAGAAGCACTTTGCATTCAATTTCCTGTACTTGGTGAATGTTTTTATCAGTGTGCTATGAATCCTTGCACATTACTATCTGTGTGTTTACTTCTATTTGTACATGTAAAAATGTTTATATGTAGAGGATTGTATTCATAGTTCAAATGTGTAAAGAATGTAGTATTTTATATCTGAGCTCATATTTTTTTGAAAGTCCATTTCTATGGAGTTAAGAGGAGGGGGACACTTGGTCACTTCAGTGTCAAGTGGTCTCAGATTAAATGAAGCTCACTTGGATGAATTTAATCTATTAAAAACTGGAACCTCCTGTATCAACTGTTTTTCTCTTAGGCAAAATGTTTTCTTTTTTCCCTCTGCCTTCTCCAAATTCTGTCAGAACCCAGGTGGTGTCAAGTGCTGGCTGCCAGAAAAAGGATGTTTCCTTTCTTAACGTGGTCCAGTGGTTAAGAATTCACCTTGCAGTGCTGGGACATCATTTCAATCCATGATCAGGGAAGATCCCACATTCCATGAAACAACTAAGCTCACATGCCACAACTAGAGAGTCTATGCGAAGCAGCAAAAGATCCCACATGATGAAATGAAGATTCCATGTGCTACTACTGAGATCCTGTGCAGCCAAAGAAATATTAAAAAAAAAAAAAAAGTAGGTAAACAGCAAGGACTTACTGTATAGCATTGGGAAGTATATTCAATACCTTGTAATAACCTATGATGAAAAACAATATGAAAAGGAATACATACAGATAGATATACATATAGATATCTGAATCATTTTACTGTATGCCAGAAATGAACACATTGTAAGTCAACTTCAATTTTTGAAAAAAGGTCAAGAACTGCAATCGTCCCGCACATCCCTGTTGAACCTTGACCTTGGCCTAGGGCTTCTAATCCCTTGTGGCAACAGAGGGGCCTTAGCAAGGCCCATAACCTTGTTAATTTTTTTTTTTTTTTTGAACATCAGGAGGTCCAGGTAAGAGTGGCAGTACTCTTCATTTCCCAGCTCCCCAGGATCCCCTGCATCAGGTGACCCATGGCCAGCACTTGGTCTGGGTTTCCTTGGCCTAGGTCTCCTTTGAGTCTCCTTTGAGACTGCCAGCCAAGAATCAAGTTCAGAAAACTTTCTGGGAAGGCCTTAGCCCAGGTTTCCCAGGAGAGGGTGCCAGGTCATTACTCTAACACTGCCCCCTCCATCAATCTCCCCTATTTTGCCAGTGGCCACTTTTTCCACATCTAGAATCTGTCAGTTAAAACTTGAACTGTGTCTTGGACCAACTGCCCAGGGCCAACTCAAGCAGCATCTACAAACTTGGAAATCTGAATCTGGTTAAGTCTTACCACCTACTGTCCTCAATCCCTTATCGTTGGTTCCCTTAGGACCACAAGGATGGTGGCAGGGAGGCTCTAGCCTCTGCAAGTTTAGTCCAGAGGAGGAACTTGTCATGGGTGGATCAAACCTGAGGGAGCCAAATAGCACCTAGTAGAAGAAGGAGGTCTCAGATGGTTGGGCCCTCTCCTCTTCATCTTCCTCATGCTTCCCAGCCAAAGTGGACACTGTCAGGGCACTTTGAAAGAGAGGTCTGTAGTAGTGCACCCCAAAACAAACTCTCCATCACACAGTTTATTTATTTGTTTTGGCTGCAAGGCATGAGGGGTTTTATTTCCCCCACCAGGGATCAAACCCGTGCCCTCTATGGTGGAACCGAGGAACCCTAACCACTGGACAGTCAGGGAATCCCTCCAGCACAAAGTTTAACAAGATGATATTTGCCATGGTGATGGCAGACTAACCAAGTCTCTAGGTCTCTTTGAGCTACTGAAGAAAGTGACCCTGGAGGAGTCTATACCCTTCGACAGAAAGTATGAATCTCAATTTTTGTTTTTTGGCAAGCCACCCCAGTATTCTTGCCTGGAAAATTCTATGGACAGAGGAGCCTGGTAGTCCACACAGTGGCAAAAGAGTCGGACGTGACTGAGCACATGCCCACACATACTACTATTTGAGAATCAATAACACACTGGGTTGCAAGGCAGGGACCTGCTCGGATTCAACAACAGTTACTGCACAGTGGAAGGTGTCTCTGACAGTTGTTGGTCCCACTGCTGCAGAACCATGAGCAGTGGCCAGGGGGCTGCTTCCCTAGCTTTCCCAGAGCCCCTCTGTTGGATTGCTAATTTGACGCCCAGGGAAACTCAGCCAGGGAGTTCAAGACCAACAGTTCCTCTCAGAACTAAAAGTTGCTACACCTCATTCACTAGTGCTCCCAAGGCCCGCTTGCAGAGCTTGGAAATGCCCATGGAACCCTCAGACTTTTTATTCTTCCAGAAAGGCTTAGGGCTCAATGGAGCACCCTACTGGCTGCATCAATTTGTTGAGTTGCCAGGTGCCAATATGATTAATTAAGACAACAAGTCAAACTGCAGGTAAAGGTCAAATATCTACTCATTTCCTGTGACACTGCAAGTAAGAGATGAAGCAAGGAGGTGTTGGCTGCCTGATGCTCCATTTTCCAAAATGGAAAAGGTTTTCACCCATCGAAATGTGGAGAAAGCATTCTGGCATATGCAACTTTGGCTTGAACTTTTTGTGGCTACAACAGCCTGGCTTTTGGCCAAACATCCATTGTACATCTGCTTTAAGTCTAGAAGAGCAGCATGCATTGTCTAGAAGTGAAAAGAATGTCTTGAGAATAGGGATCAGTCCTGCCCTTTGCATGACACCAATGCTAGTACTCCCTGGAAGATTCCCTTCTCAGGTGCCAAGGCCACTCTGACTCACCACAGGCTAGTTTCTTTCTTTTGAGACCTTGAAGGAACATACTCATGTCGTATTTGATGTATGCTTTTGTCTGAGAAGATATAAAACTGTGCTGAATGCCACCCACCCATCTCCAGAGCACTTTCTTTCTTGGTGGAGACTACACGCCCAGGCTAGTCCTCAGTATGGTTAGAATCACACTCTTCTATCCTTTATTATAGACTGTTTATTGATTATTTGGGTTGACACCCTCTCAGAACAGCACCAGGAGAGGGTCAGATAATGCAGGCCGACTGGAATGGTCTCACTGCCAAAGATCTACAAACACTTCCTGTCTTTTCAGGCACTTGAGGAGTCTGGGGAGGAAGGCGAGGAAGGGCTAAGACTAGAAAAGTACTGAGTCATAGTGAAGAAGAATGCCTCACCAGGGCCCCGGTAAGAAGGCCTCTGGATGGAGGTAAGCAGGCAAGAAACACAACTGTGCATCAGCATGTCTGCTCCAAAGGACCCTGGGTCCTTCAGTTCAGTTCAGTTGCTCTGTCATGTCCGACTCTTTGCGACCCCATGAATCTCAGCACGCCAGGCCTCCCTGTCCATCACCAACTCCCGGAGTTCACTCAAACTCATGTCCACTCATGGTTCCGGTGATGCCATCTAGCCATCTCATCCCTTGTCGTCCCCTTCTCCTCCTGCCCCCAGTCCCTCACAGCATCAGGGTCTTTTCCAATAAGTCAACACTTCGCATGAGGTGGCCAAAGTATTGGAGTTTCAGCTTTAGCATCAGTCCTCCCAATGAACACCCAGGACTGATCTCCTTTAGAATAGACTGATTGGATCTCCTTGCAGTCCAAGGGACTCTCAAGAGTCTTCTCCAACACCACAGTTCAAAAGCATCAATTCTTTGGTGCTCAGGCTTCTTCACAGTCCAACTCTCACATCCATATGTGACCACAGGAAAAACCATAGCCTTGACGAGACAGACTTTTGTTGGCACAGTAATGTCTCTGCTTTTGAATATGCTATCTAGGTCGGTCATAACTTTCCTTCCAAGGAGCAAGGGTCTTTTAATTTCATGGCTGCAATCACGATCTGCAGTGATTTTGGAGGCCCCCCCCCCAAAAAAAAAAAAAGTTAACCACTGTTTCCACTGTTTCCCCATCTATTTCCCATGAAGTGGTGGGACCAGATGCCATGATCATAGTTTTCTGAATATTGAGGTTTAAGCCAACACTTTCACTCTCCTCTTTCACTTTCATCAAGAGACTCTTTAGTTCCTCTTCACTTTCTGCCATAAGGGTGGTGTCATCTGCATATCTGAAGTTATTGATATTTCTCCTGGCAATCTTGATTCCAGCTTGTACTTCTTCCAGTCCAGCATTTCTCATTATGTACTCTGCATATAAGTTAAATAAGCGGGGTGACAGTATACAGCCTTGACGTACTCCTTTTCCTATTTGGCACCAGTCTGTTGTTCCATGTCCAGTTCTAACTGTTGCTTCCTGACCTGCATACAGGTTTCTCAAGAGGCAGGTCAGGTGGTCTGGTATTCCCATCTCTTTCAGAATTTTCCACAGTTTATTGTGATCCACACAGTTGAAGGCTTTGGCATAGTCAAAAAGGCAGAAATAGATATTTTTCTGGAACTCTCTTGCTTTTATGATGATCCAGCGGATGTTGGCAACTTGATCTCTGGTTCCTCTGCCTTTTCTAAAACCAGCTTGAACATCTGGAAGTTCATGGTTTATGTATTGCTTAAGCCTGGCTTGGAGAATTTTGAGCATTACTTTACTAGCGTGTGAGATGAGTACAATTGTGTGGTAGTTGGAGCATTCTTTGGCATTGCCTTTCTTTGGGATTGGGATAAAAACAGACCTTTTCCAGTCCTGTGGCCATAGCTGAGTTTTCCAAATTTGCTGGCATATTGAGTGCAGCACTTTCACAGCATCATCTTTCAGGATTTGAAATAGCTCAACTGGAATTCCATCACCTCCACTAGCTTTGTTTGTAGTGATGCTTTCTAAGGCCCACTTGACTTCACATTCCAGGATGTCTGGCTCTAGGTGAGTGGGTCCTTCATCTCCCTTCAAAAACTGCAATGCCCTGGTGTTGTACCATGTCTGGTGTGGGGAGGATAGCTTCCCTCAGGAGACCAACCAGGCACAGCCTTAGGGTCAGCCCTGAAAAAAAGTCACACATAAGATTTGGACTGGAGCTAAAATCCTCACCCAATTTAAGAACTGGAATATTATTGACACTTTTGTATCTACTCATGTGCTTTTCCCATCCAACTCTCTATCATCTAGGATTAGCTATTACTCTGAATTTTGTATATATAAATTCCCTTATTTTTCTTATATCAATTTATCACAAATGTATGTATTAAAAAATGTATAACTTTTCAGGGCATTTCCCTGGCTGTCCAGTGGTTAAGACTCTGCGCCTTCATGCAAGGGCCATGAATTCGACCTGTGATCAGGGAACTAAGATTCTGAATGCCAAGAGGAAAGGCCCTGCTCCCCAAAAAAACTCTTCAATAACAACTTCCAAGGAAAATTATCAACTCACTGGGGTGGTAAGGAGACCAAAGAGATATGAGAGTGCATTTGGATCTTATGTCAGTTGCAACCACCACAAAGAGAAAGATAATACAGCCATCCCCCCTTATCCAAATTTAACCTGCTGGACAATGAATTCTAGACATTAACCTAAATATGAAAAATAGTAACACTCCCACCCCATTGAAAATCTCAGCTACTTTCCTCACATTTCACTAAAACACTAAGCATTTCATATTATATGAAGCATTAAAACACCAATTCCATATTTATTTCTAATGTAATAAACTCATTAGTAGACACAGTAGTATGCAGTAGGCAATGGTACTGTACAGTATGGGATACTAACTGCATTTTCCTTTTACATCACAAAAAAACATACTCTGTGATGCACCATTCTGAGTCCAATCAGGAGACAGTAAACACAGTGGTTTACACAAGAGAAGTTTGATATACAGAATGAATAAACTGTAATAAAAGAGTAACTCTAATATATAAGGGAACACTATATGGGACTCTGAGACTGAAAGAGGACAAGCTTTCAGTTTAGTTTGCAACCCCATAGACTGCAGCATGCCAGGCCTCCCTGTCCATCACCAACTGCCAGAGTTTACTCAAACTCAAATCCATTGAGTCGGTGAAGCCATCCAACCATCTCATTCTCTGTCATCCCCTTCTCCTCCTGCCCCCAATCCCTTCCAGCATCAGAGTCTTTTCCAATGAGTCAGTTCTTTGCATCAGGTGGCCAAATTATTAGAGTTTCAGCTTCAACATCGGTCCTTTCAGTGAATATTCAGAACTGATTTCCTTTAGGATAGACTGGTTGGATCTCCTTGCAGTCCAAGGGACTCTCAAGAGTCTTCTCCAATACCACAATTCAAAAGCACCAATTCTTTTAGTGTTCAGCTTTCTTTATAGTTCAACTCTCACATCCATACATAAGTACTGGAAAGAACCATAGCCTTGACTAGACGGACCTTTGCTGGCAAAGTAATGTCTCTGTTTTTTAATATGCTATCTAGGTTGGTCATAACTGTTCTTCCAAGGAGCAAGTGTCTTTTAATTTCATGGCTGCACTCACCATCTGCAGTGATTTTGGAGCCCAGAAAAATAAAGTCAGCCACTGTTTCTATTGTTTTCCCATCGATTTGCCATGAAGTGATGGGACCAGATGCCATGATCTTCGTTTTCTGAATGTTGAGCTTTAAGTCAAATTTTCACTCACTTCTTTCACTTTCTTCAAGAGGCTCTTTAGTTCATCTTCACTTTCTGCCATAAGGGTGGTGTCGTCTGCATATCTGAAGCTATTGATATTTCTCCCAGCAATCTTGATTCCAGCTTGTGCTTCTTCCAGTCCAGCATTTCTCATGATGTACTCTGCATATAAGTTAAATAAGCAGGGTGACAATATACAGCCTTGACGTACTCCTTTTCCTATTTGGCACCAGTCTGTTGTCCCATGTCTAATTCTAACTGTTGCTTAGGACAAGCTTAGGATTAAGGATAAGTTTGGAAGATGAGCCCTCTCTCTGAGGCTGGGGTTCACATCTCATTGAAGAATATAGTTGCAGAAGGTGGATGGCAGAAAGTTTGCAGATTTGTAGTCATTGCAGAAGCAGAGCTGGTCCACAGTCACTGATAAGCAACAAGGAAACTCAAGGATGCAGGTGAGCTGTCGACAGGGCTTGGGTGCCTGAGAGGGAATGGAGGTATTAGTGTGGGCCTGAGGCACAGAATACACAGTGTCCATGGTTGGGGGAATCAGAGGAGACAACCCTGGGAGTTAGCAGAGGGACTGAGGGCACTGATGTGGGTGGGAGACCTGAAGTGTGCAGTGTCTGCATTGACAGGGCTGTGGGAGGGTGATCAACAGGCTCTGCTCTGTCTGCAAAGTCAACAAATAGTAATGTGGAAGCAGTGGATGAGGAGATGGGTCAATGGGATCATATAGAAAGTCTATAAATAAACACAAGGATATTGGGGAATTAAGTATGAAAACAAATCACTGGAACAAAAATGAACTTTAAGAAGTTCTGGGACTGGAGGAAAGGGAGGTGCTAGTGTGTGCCTGAGGCACAGAATACACAGTGTCCAAGATGGGAGGGCTGTGGTGTTTGGGGAGTCAGAGGAGACAACCCTAAGAGTTAGCAGAGGGACTGAAGGTGCTCTGGTGACCCAGTGGTTGAGAATCTGCCTGCCAGTGTAGGGGACACATGTGCAATCCTGGATCTGAGAAGATTCCACATGCTGTGGGATAACTAATCTTGTGTGCCACAAGTTCTGAGCCTGTGCTCTAGAGCCTGTGCTCTGCAACAAGAGAAGTTACTGCAGGGAGAAGCCCACATTTCAACTAGAAGGTAGCCCCTGCTTGACGGAACTAGAGAAAGCCTGTGAAGCAACAAAGACCCAGAGTAGCCAAAAATCAATCAATCAGAATTTTTTTTTTTTTTAAGAGGGAATTCCCTGGCGGTCCATTGGTTAAGACTCTGGATTTCCAAGTAGGGGGCATGGGTTCAATTCCTGGTTGGGGAACTAAGATCCCACATGCTGTGCAGAATGGCAAAAATGAATAAGTAAATAAGAAAAGAAATTGTTCTGGGATAGCTGCTTACCCTACCAGCAAAAGTTGATATTAGATCTATAGCTGATTCCATGAGTAAAACTAATCTCAAATGGATTGAGAATCTAAAAGTAAAATATTCAAGATACAATTACTAGGGGGGAAAATAGGTGAATTCCTCTCTAACCAGAATTTAGACAAAGGGTTCTAACTATGATTCAAATCCAGATTCGATAAAAGTAGGTGACGAAAATTGCATGAAAATAAAAACATTTTACATGGCCATAAGTATATAAATAGTTGATATAATCAAAAGACAACTCAAACTCTAAAAATGAGGGGAAATGCAAAGACTGATGCTGAAGCTTAAGCTCCAATACTTTGGCCACCTGATACAAAGAATTGACTCACTGGAAAAGACCCTGAAGCTGGGAAAGATTGACAGTAGGAGAAGAGGGTGATGAAAGATGAGATGGTTGGATGGCATCACCGACCCAGTGAACATGAGTTTGAGCCAACTCCAGGAGACAGTGAAGGGCAGGTATGCCTGGTGTGCTGCAGCCCATAGGGTCATCAAGAGTCAGACACAACTGAGTGACTGAACAACAACAGAGGGAGAAAAATAGTAAGCCTCAAAGAGATTCAACTAATTTCAAGCAAAATTCATGCCAGAAATAAAAGCTAACACCACACTTAAAGGAATAAAACAATCCAACAATCAACAATGTAAATTTAAAATTTTCTGACATCCAGAAAAAAATTGTCAGCCATTCAAAGATGGAAAAAAATTTGAATATTACTGATCTTTGGGACAATGCTTCTCAGGTGGCACTAGTGATAAAGAACCCACTTGTCAATACAGGTGACACTAGAGACGCTGGTTCGATCCTTGGGTTAGGAAGATCACCTGGAAAAGGGCAAGGCAACCCACTCCAGTATTCTTGCCTGGAGAATCCCATGGACAGAGGAGTCTGGTGGGCTATAGTCTGGAGGGTCACAAAGAGTCGGACATGACTAAAATGTCTGACTTTAGTCGGAATGTATGTCAGACTATGTGTCTGTATGTCAGAAGGAGAGGAGTGACGACAAAATATTGACAAAATGATGGCCAATTTTTTTTCCAAACTTTATTAAGACAATAAAACTTTAGAGAAACTTAATGAACCTCAAATAGAATAAACACAATATTCAAAACTACATAAAACCAATCATTATATTGTTTAAGAATACATATATAGTAAGAACAACAAAGAAAAGCAAAGACAAGATCAACCAAAATTCAGGATAGGATGAAGAGTGTATACAGAGGGGAACTCAAAAGTCTTCAAATGTATTAGTATGTTCTTTTTCTCAAGTGTCATAAAAGCAAATAAGTTTTTAAAAATTATTCTTTAAATATATATATATACATATAAGATTTTTTGCACATATTAAATATCACAATAAAAATAAATAAATGATCTTCATCCAGTTCCCTTTCTGTGTTACTTGCAACACAAGCCAGAAACCTGGGTGTAAGTCAAACCATTTTTTAATGTGATTAGCTCTGTCTCTCTTGAGCTTGAAACTATTAATCTGGCCTCACTGCTATTTGAAGCAGAGATAACTAATTTGCCCAAGGGCTTCCCTGGTGGCTCAGATGGTAAAGAATCTGCCTGCAATGTGGGAGACCCATGTTTGATCCCTGAGTTGGGAAGATCCCCTAGAGAAAGGAACTGCAACTCACTCCTGTATTCTTGCCTGGAGAATTCCATGGACAGAGAAACCTGGCAGGCTACAGTCTATGGGGTCACAAAGAGATGGACACGTCTGAGTGACTAATACACAACACACACACAAACACGCATGCGTGCGCGCACGCGCGCACACACACACACACACACACACACACACACACACACACAGGGTGTGGCAAAGGCAGGATTAAAACATAGACTTACTTGAGAGCCCAGTGTCTTATCCATCCATTATCCTGCCTTGTGTCAAAACCAAGGTAACATTGGGAGATGCTTAGCCACACCTGCCATAATCACTGAATATAAAGAATAGATTTATTTCTTCTCCAATCATCCTCTTACCTCCTTTATCTTCCTAACTCCTCCTTAATTCTTAACTCTGAGATCAAACTACACTTCCTATGGAATGTCTTCCTAACTCCTATGGCCTAGTATAGTCACCTTCAGATACTTGTCCTCACAGCATGCTGTACATTTCCTACATCCCTCCTCTATGAGGTTGTGACCTCCAAGGGGTGGAGGCCTGTCTTTCCCACCATTGCAGCATACATGGCACAGTCTCACCCACTGATTCCTACCTGCTTCCATTCCTCAGTAAAAGTGATGGGTCACCAACAGATCTTTCTTGTATCCCAACAAACAACTTGTCCTGCTGACCCTACCGGCAGGGCTGCCAACAGAGACCAACCCTGGCCCACTGAGTCTGGGACACCCCACTCCATGGAAGGGACCCAGTACTCAGGTGGAAAGCAAAGGGACTTCGGATACCTAAGACTCCTGTCCCTGGGGCCAGAAATTAGTCACAAAAGATTCCCCTCTGCCCCCATTTTTAAAAATCAGATTCACTACCTTGGCTCACATTTAGGGTGGAAGCCACCAGGATGTCAGGCTCAGGTATGAGGGGGTCACTTAGGAAACAGACCAAGGTGTCCTGTAGGACAGGGTCAGGGTGGAAGGGGGAGAGGCTGGCACAACCAAGGCTATGAAAATGCCCCCAGATACCCAGAAGAAGTCTGAGTCCACAGAGGTTTGACTCTTCTCCTTGGTAGCATGGAGCACTTTCAGAACTTTTGCCCATGATCTTTCTGCCCTCCAGCAAGGCACTGTCATTCTCTGAGTCCTTACTGTCCAGCACAGGGCATGACCAAAGGTAGACATCCAGGAAATGGGAGGCCCAACTAGCCACCATAAACTGTTTAGGTCTGATTTAGGCACTTCTTTGAGAAGTCTTTCTTCCCTGACTCATCCTTTCATTTTCTCTGTGCCCCTCACTATGAGTTGTCCTTACAGCTGTGGTGCTGTATTGTGGGTTAATTTGTATGCAGGTCAGGAAGCAACAGTTAGAACTCGACATGGAACAACAGACTGGTTCCAAATAGGAAAAGGAGTACATCAAGGCTGTATATGGTCACCCTGCTTATTTAACTTATATGCAGAGTACATCATGAGAAACGCTGGACTGGAAGAAACACAAGCTGGAATCAAGATTGCCGGGAGAAATATCAATCACCTCAGATATGCAGATGACACCACCCTTATGGCAGAAAGTGAAGATGAACTCAAAGCCTCTTGATGAAAGTGAAAGAAGAGAGTGAAAAAGTTGGCTTAAAGCTCAACATTCAGAAAATGAAGATCATGGCATCCGGTCCCATCACTTCGTGGGAAATAGATGGGGAAACAGTGGAAACAGTGTCAGACTTTATTTTTCTGGGCTCCAAAATCACTGCAGATGGTGACTGCAGCCATGATATTAAAAGAGGCTTACTCCTTGGAAGGAAAGTTATGACCAACCTAGAGAGCATATTCAAAAGCAGAGACATTACTTTGCCAACAAAGGTTCATCTAGTCAAGGCTATGGTTTTTCCTGTGGTCATGTATGGATGTGAGAGTTGGACTGTGAAGAAGGCTGAGCACCGAAGAATTGATGCTTTTGAACTGTGGTGTTGGAGAAGACTCTTGAGAGTCCCTTGGACTGCAAGGAGATCCAACCAGTCCATCCTAAAGGAGATCAGCCCTGGGATTTCTTTGGAAGGACTGATGCTAAAGCTGAAACTCCAGTACTTTGGCCACCTCACGTGAAGAGTTGACTCATTGGAAAAGACTCTGATGCTGGAAGGGATTGGGGGCAGGAGGAGAAGGGGATGACAGAGGATGAGATGGCTGGATGGCATTACTGCCTCAATGGACGTGAGTCTGAGTGAACTCTGGGAGTTGGTGATGGACAGGGAGGCCTGGCGTGCTGTGATTCATGGAGTCGCAAAGAGTCGGACACAACTGAGTGACTGAACTGAACTGAACTGAGCTCAAGAACATGTGCTGAATGAAAAGAAGATTGGAGATTGACTCTCCTCAGAGCAGATTACCAGATCCAGTTTCCCTCTGCTTGGACTTCTCTTTTTTCATCTGATGGGTTTATTTCAACACTAAGGGGTTACTAGATGTTACATACCCTCACTTACTGAGCTCCAGGGTCACCTCCTCCAGAGAGTCTTTGACCTTCCTTCTTCAGGTATTCCTCCTCTCCATCGCCACTGCACCAAGGTGGACCTCTCAGTCCCTAAACCAAGATGGTCCCTGGGCCACAGAAACCAGACTGGACTCATTTCACTGTGGCAATCTCCTGGCAGTGCTGGGCCCAGGAGACACCTGTAGAAGATATCACCTCTAAGGTAAGAGATCCACCTCTGAAGTGGACAGCTCCTGGTTGGGATCCCAGCCCTGCTACTTGAGGACTTAGGCCAGTTTCTATTAGTTTGCTGGTCAGTAAAACAGCCAGCTGAGGTCCAGAAATAAGGTTCCAAACGAACTGTGGTTGAGTTGCCAGGGCAGTCATTATGCCCTTAACCCCAGGGGAGGGGCAGGGCAGAACAGGCCCTGTGATAGCTGATTTTTAGAAGTCCAGGTACCTGGGCTTGGTGGGGTGCAGAGAGGAACTTACAGTGGGTTTCATCCTTCTCTGTCCCTGTCTAATGTCCTCCACCCACAAGTCACCTAGAAAACAGAACCTGGAACATGACTAAGTATCAGTGTTTTATTTGGGTGACAAAAACTGAGGGCACTGAGGATGAGAAAAGAGACACAATGTAAGGTGACAACACACTGGGTCTGCTTCATGACAAGCCTGGAAGAAGCACAGAAGCTGTGTGCACTGCCTGCCTGGGAGGTCTCCCCACTGGGAAAAATGGTCTCTTTGTTGGGAGAAATCTTGCACCAGTTCAGGAAAGGGAGGGGAAAAGAGGGAATTTATCTGCTTGGATTTCTCCCAACTCCCAATAGTCAAACACTATGCCTGGAGCATTAACTCTTTCACACTCCTGGGTTGCTAGTGGCTACTTGAGATGTCAGATCCCATGTCCTGTGGGGAGCTTTTCATCCAAGTTTGGAAATGATGGGAGGAGACAAACTGGATATGTGGCTAGTGAGTGCCATAAGATGTGTTCACAACAGCCTGATACTGTTTTTCTCATTTATCAGAAGAGGAAACCTGGCATAATGGTCAAAAACCTTTCCCAAAGTCACATGGCTAGTAAGTGGTAAATTCAGAATTTGAACATAGTCTGGTTCTGGAAACTGTCGAAGACCAAGATAAGGAACTTGGATTTTGTGTAGCAGGCAAAGGAGAGTCGCTAAAGGGTTTCAAGCTGGGAGTGACATAAAATAAAGAGCTTTTGAATTAAGCTCCCATTCTTTACTTTGCTCCATCTTCCCATGTGGATGAACTTGGCACAAGTAGATGGCCTCAGAGATGTGAAGACATCCAACACAGTTTCTGAGGAGCCCTGACTGGGTCCAGAGCTCATATGGGCTTCACCATTGCCTCATAATCTTAGTGTCTTCATCAAAGCCTACAGCCACCAAAGAGATTACCTGGTCAGAGGCAGGCAGGATCTGGGTGGAGAAGCCGAAATGAAGGGAAGAGCAGATTGACATAAAGGCCAGGAGTAGGAGGAGGACCAGCCATACATCCATTGTCAGCTGGTGAGTCTGGAGATCTTGGCATCCCCATATGAGTCCTTTGGTGTTGCCTAAGAGGGTGAGATCTCATGAACCATCAGCCACACTGGTCATATTTATGTGGTCGATGTTTGGTGTGTATCCGTGTGTGTATGTCTTCCAAGTTCATCAGGACAGAAGAAGGACCAGGTACAGGCTTCCCATGTGCATTTATATGAATGGTCCGTTCACCTGGGGAATGACAAGGAAGAGAAGGAATTTAGAGGAACAGTCTAGCAGGTAGGAAGAAAGGGGTCTGACTTGATGAAGCAGAGCCGTCAATGTTGATCAAAGGTTTTCCTTCTGATTTTTATGTAGGAAAGCAGTGAGGAGATGGCATAACTAGCAGTCTCCATCATCTCAGTACAGGCATACCAGACTGTGGGAAAGCAGGTCAGTGGGGCCAGCAGAGCTTGATCCCAACCTTTAAAGATGACAGGCTAAATCCAAACCATTACAAACCATGGATCCCCCACAAGTCTAATACCCAGAGATTTCTCCACCCACCCCACATGTCTGATACCTCATTTACCTGTGTTTGCATTGGTGACTCACGAGGTGGGAGTGCTTATGGTAAGCTTTCTCACAGTTCTCATAGTCACAGCAGTAAGGCCTTGAAACTGGGGATCTCCTCCTGGGAGCCTTTTCCTGGATCCTAGCGTACTGCTGCTCTGCTCTTTGTGGAACAAGTATGGGCTGCTTAGGTAGGAAGGGGTCTTCCTGGGAGACTGGCTGGTTCACAAAAGAGCCCTGGAATTCCAAAGCCAGCAATAAGGGATATACACCTGGGGGCATCCCAATATTGTGGGGCTCTCTAGGAGGCAACATCTGAGCCATAGAAGGGAGCATTGCTTGGGCCTCAGTGGAAGGCACGGTTGGATTTATCAGGCGAGTGTAATCTCCTCGGTTCTGTCTTGTCTCAACAAAAATTTGAAGCTACAGACATTAAAGCCTTCGGTGTGTCACAGCTCTTGGACAGACCATGTTATAGCTCTCGGGTCTCAAACAGACTGTGTTATAGCTCTTGGACAGATCAGTGTTACAGCTCCGTGTTACAGCTCAGTTTTATTTAGAAAATAGCAGGAAAATACATCCTTGAGGCGTGAGGGCATTCCGACCCAAAGACGCGAAGAGAAGAGAAAGCCCTGGCCCTTTGGCTCGTCTTTTTTATATTTTCTCCTCCCCCTGAGCCTGCCCTATGTAAATTGGCAGTGCTGTTTGTTCTACCTGAGGTCTTCACTCCAGTCCTCGGACCTTCCTTTGACCTTCCTTTGTTCTATTTTCATGGGCTTTTCCTTTCCTTGTCTTTTAGCCACCACCATTTTGGATTCCTGTTTCCTATTCTAACTACCTAACAGATTTAATAACGTTTTAGGTGGTAAAGGGTCTCTGTTAGAAGCTACTGTTGGGAGGCCAGGATAAGATATTCGCATTCTGATGTAGGAAATCATTGTGATTCCACTGGGAGGTGAGGCTGGTGGCATCCTTAGATTCCCACCAAAGGTCAAGGCCATCCTGGAATATTGGGTTCTCCTAAGGGCATCGTCTGGGGTCCCTTTAAAATCATCATTCCTGGCTGCAAATGAGACATTCCTTGAGTGAAAATCATCTGGGAATGGGTGAAAGTCAGTTGAGGGCAATAGCTCACATGGTGGTCAGACAGTGCCATACTGAACTGTGGCCCCATTTCACTGGAGTTCTGCCTGGGTGCTTCAGCAGAAGCCAAGGGGATCCTCTCCAGCTCTGTGCACTGAGGGACATGTTGAATGCCTAATGGACTATGGTTCCAAGAGGTGTGCATTTCACTGCTTCCAGCAGATGAAGACATAGTCAAGTTGGACACTGACTTCTCAGCATCCTTGGAGAAAGAAAGTCAGGGGGATTCACCATAGCTTAAACCACACTTCTTCATGTCCCCATTTCCAGACCTCACCTTAATCCAAGCCCTCATTATCTCTTGCCTGAATTATCCCACCTTCAAGCCATTCTCCAGTTTGGGTTTTCTAAAATGCAAGTCTGGGGGGGACTTACCCAGTAGTGCAGTAGTTAAGACTCCTTGCTTCCACTGCATGGAGCTTGGGTTAGATCTCTCTTCAGGAAACTAAGATCCCACATACCACACAGTGTGGCAAATAAATAAATAAAATTCCAGTTTGGCTGACAGAAGCATGGTGGAAGCCTAGAAGTGACTCATGCCACTCTACCTGTTTGTCATGCTTTTAGCTTTATTTCATAATGTTAGGTAGTTAGAATAGGAAATGGGAGTCCAAAATGGCAGTGGCTAAAAGACAAGGAAAGGAAAAGCCCATGAAAATAGAACAAAAGAAGTTCAAAGGAAGGTCTGAGGACCAGAGTGAGGACCTCAGGTAGAACAAACAGCACTCCTAGCTAGCCCAATTTACATAGGGCAGGCCCAGGGGGGAGAAAAAAAAAAAAAAAACATATAAAAAGAGGGGCCAAAGGGCCAGGTTTCTCTCTTCTCTTCACGTCTTTGGGTTGGCATGCCCTCACACCTCAAAGATGTATTTCCCTGATATTTTCTAAATAAAATTGAGCTGTAACATGGAGCTGTAACACTGATCTGTCTAAGAGCTATAACACAGTCTGTTCCAGACCTGAGAGCTATAACACAGTCTGTCCAAGAGCTGTGACGCACCAAGGGCTTTAATGTTCGTCGCTTCAATTTTTTGTTGAGACGAGACAGAACAGAGAAGATTACACTCGCCTGACAATAAAAAGTACAGAGACCATAAAATATTCCACAACCTGCACTTTCAGCTAAGACTCTGCGAAAACTCTCAAATTCCATATTATGTTTAAGTGTGAGGGTGAAAGATCATCCCAAACTAGCAGAACAGGTTCAGAAAACCATAAAGGTAAGAAGAATGGAGGGTTCAAATAGGTCTTGGCTTTGGCAAAACTTAGAAACCATTCACAAATATTTTCCTACAGAAGAAGCTCTCAGGACTTCCCTGGTGGTCCAGTGGTTAAGAATCCACCTGCCAATGCAGGAGACACAGGTTGGATCCCTGGTCCAGGAAGATCCCATATGCTACAGAGCAAGTAAGCCTGTGCACCACAACTACTGAGCCCACTCTCCTAAAGCCCCTGCTCCAGCAGAAGTCATTGCAATGAAGAGCCCACTCACCACAACTAGAGAAAGACTGTGTGCTGCAACAAAGATCCACCACAACCAAAAATAAATTGTAAAATTTTAGAGGTAATAATTTAGGGAAAGAAAAAAAAAAAAGGGCCCTCATCTGAGTAGGAATGTAGTGGTTAAGTCTGAGACCAAGCATTGGAGGAAGTAAAGAAAAGGGGAAGACTTTAAAGAGCACTGTTTAAAAGTGTCAGGGATTGTCTTGGAAGTCAAGAGCAGTATTCCTTGACTGATTTATATTAAGGGAAAATAGAAGAGATTGGTGGTAGTTTCAATTACAGTTCCAATAGAGAGAGCTCTTGAGCTGAGAAACTGGGAACACAACCCCAATATCTCTCCAGAAAAGACCAACACATTCAAATATGAAGACCAAAACATGATTAAAATACAGTATCCACAAACAGAAATGGAAGATTGTAACTTCTCAAAAGAGAAAGAAAATTCACCAGAAAAGTGCTGTTGAATATCAAAGAAAGATTAACAACATTCAAACACAAATTAAAAAAAAAAAAAAAAAAAGGAAAACAAAACTTAAGAAAGTAATTGCAGCTTTTACCAATTACAGGAACACCACAAGGCAGACAGAGGAATTCAAAGAAGTTATGTCCAGACAATAGGCTATGAGTAATAATAGAGGGGAGGGAGGCGAGGAGACAATGATAAGAGAAACTATAGGGGGATCCCTGGTGCTAACAATGTTTCCTTTTTTTTTTTTTTCCTAACAATGTTTCAAAGGTCTTTATTCTGTAATAATCTATTAAACTGTGTACTTACATTCACTTTTCTGTTTGAGTGCTATTTATCACAATAAAAAGGTTTTAACACAATACTGTGAGAAATCCGGATTTTCAGCATAAGTGAAATTATAAAAATCAGAAACAAAAATAATGCTATATTGAAATAGGAAATGTTTTATACAAACACAAACACCTCATGCTCAGATCTTTGCCTTCAATTCCATTCCTTACTAAAAGAGTCGGGAGAATTTCCTGACTTCAAGTCTGGAACAAGGAATGAATAAGTGAACATGGTGCTTCTTATTGTGCCAGAAAATAAGGGAACTTCACAAGATAATTAGTACTGTGTCAAATGGACACAGCTGAAGTGACACCAGGGAAGATAGTCAAGTAGGAAGTACCAGGAATTAACATCCCTGACTGAAGAATTTGCCTGATATAATTACTTTGGAATAATGGAGTCTATTCAATGCTTGTGACTTCAAGGGAAGTTGGGAAAGGTATACTGCAGTTAATTACAATCAGTTTCAGCTCTTAGGAAGTTAGTAGCTATCCCCAAACATCCTGGGTCCCATACCACAAAGCTGTGCACACATTTCTGGAGCAGCCTGTCTCAGCTTGTGGGAGTCAGAATGGGCAATGAAAACCTTGGGTTCCAAACCATGAGTAATCTGTGTTCTAATCACTAATTGCTGCTTCTGATCATGTGCAGACAGAGGTGGGAAGCCATTGTTGCAACTCCCACTGCAATCATCAAAAACCTCTCCCCCTCCAAATGATAGAACCTACAGGGTATTTCAAAGGACTTGCACCTGTTTCTCTCTCTCCCTCTGACCATGTCACATGGCTTGCAGGATCTTAGTTCCCAGACCAGAGACGAAAACTGTGCCCCCTGCAGTGAAGGCACAGAGTCTTAACCAGTGGACTGCCAGGGAAGTCCCTGGCATGTTTCTTTCTCCCTTCATTTTCCCCCTTTTCACCTTTTCAGAACCATACATTTAAGAACTAGTATACTCAAAGGCTTCTCAGGTGGCTCAGTGAGTAAAGAATCTGCCTGGAATGCAGGAGACACAGGGGACAAGTGTTCAATCCCTGGGTCGGGAAGATACCCTAGAGGAGGAAATGGCAACCTGTTCCATTATTCTTGCCTGGAGAATACCATGGACAGAGGAGCTTGGTCTGCTACAGCCCTTGGGGTCACAAAAAGTCAGACACGACCGAAGCAACTGAGTATACACACACACACACACACACACACACACACACACACTCAAAAGCGACCACATATATGAAAAATTTAGAAAGTCACCACATATACATAAGAAAAGATGCAGACTCATAAAATATCTGGGAAAACTTAAGCTTACCTCTCAGGCTGATGCTGTTACAGAGACAACATACACCAATTTAAATAAACTATAAACAAAATCAGTAAACCCTGAGGAAGAGGAAGAATTTGATTTCCAGAGTTCCTACATCATAAGATTCAAATGTCCTGCTTTCAACAACAAAAAGCTCATGAGTCATAAAAGGACAGGAATGTTATGACCCATTCAAAGGGGGAAAAAAATAAACAAATGTCTAAGAAAGACCAGATGGTGAACTTCCTACACAAAGAATTTAAAACAACTGTCTGTCTTAAAGATGCTCAAAGAGCTAAAAGAAGATGTGAACAAAGTCACAAAACTGATGTATGAACAAAATGATAATTCTGATAAAGAGACAGAAAACCTAAAAATAAACTAAAAAGACATTTTGAAGCTTAAAAATATAACTAAAATAAAACTGACTATAGGGATTCAAAAGCAGATTTGAGTAGGCAGAAGAATCAGCTACTTTGAAGATAGGATAATTGAAATTGTCAAGTTGAGGACAAAGAAGAAAAAAAGATTGAAGAAAACTGAAATGAACACCTAAATGACCTGTGGGACAACATCAAGCGGATCAACATATGCATTGTGGGAATCCTAGAAGAGAGGGATAAAGGAGCAGAGAGACTGCTTGAAAAAATAATGGGTGAAAACATCTCAAATGTGATGAAAGACATACACATAGCCCTCCAAAGAGCTCAGTGAACTTCAAGTAGGATAAAATCAATCAAGGAAACCCACACTGAGACACATTATAATCAAACTGTCTAAAGACAAAGAGAATCTTGAGAGCAGTAAGAAAGTAACTCATCACATATAAGGGATCCCAGATAAGATTCTTAAGAGATTTCTCATTAGAAACCTTGGATGCCAAAAGGCAGTAGGTTGACATATTCAAAATACTGAAAGAAACTGTCTAACCACAAATCTCCTAACTGGTAAAACTGTCCTTCAAATATGAAGGAGATATTGTCATTCCCAGATAAATACTGGAAGAGTTTATTACCATTACAGCATCTTTTGTTCTAATGAGGTGAGTTTTGGTGACCTTCTGGATAGGGGCTGGTCACCAGAAAGACCAAGCCATCATTAGAAGCTTGGACTTTTGGGCCCTATCCCTCATTCTCCAGAGACAAGAGAGGGCCTAGAAAATGAATTAATAATTGATGATGTCTCGGTGATCAAGTCTCCATAAAAATTCCCAAAGTACAGAGCTCAGAGATCTTCTGGGTTGTAGAACATATGGAGGTGCTAGGAGGGTGGTATACCTAAGAGAGGGAATGGAAGTTCTGTGCCCCTTTCCCATACCTCACCCTCTATGTAGCTCTTTACCTGGCTGTTCAATTGTTTCCTTTAAGGTATAATTTTGTAATAAATCAGTAATAGTAAGTAAACTTTTCCTAGGATCTGTGAACTGCTCTAGAAAATGATCAGATCTCAGGAAGAGGTCATAGAAACTGGTCCCAATTTACAGACAGTCAGTCAGAAGCCAAGGTGACAACCTGGACTTGTGATTGGTGTCTGAATCAGGGGGTAAAGACTTCCTTGGTTGTCCCGCGGCTAAGATTCAATGTTCCCAATGCAGAGGGCCTGGGCTCCATCCCTGGTGAGAAAACTAGATGCCACATGCTGCAACTAAGAGTTCCCATGCCACAACTCAAGGTCCCACATGCTGTAACTAGAGGATCTTGTATGCCTCAACTAAAAATCCTGCATGCCACAACTAAGATCCAGCACAGCCAAATAAAAACAACAGGGCTTCTCTGGTGGTTCAGTGGTAAAAAATCCACCTGCCAATGCAGGAGACATGGGATCGATGTCTGGGCTGAGAAGATTCCACATGCCATGGAGTAAATAAGCCTGTGCACCACAACTACTGAGCCCGTGTTCTAGAGTCCAGGAGCTGTGACTGCTGAGCCCATGTATCACAACTACTGAAGCCTGAGCTCCATAAAGCCTGTGCTCCACAACAAGAGAGTCCACTTCAATGAGAAGCACTCAAACTGCAACTAGAGAAAAACCTACGCAGCAACAAAGACCAAGCACAGCCAAAAATACATAACATAAATAAATAAAATTATTTTTTAAATTTAAAAATAAATATTAAAGAAAAGAGGAAATAAAGGATAGGGGACAGTCTGTGGGATTAAGCCCTTAACCTGTAGGACTGGGCACTAACTCCAGGCAGTTAGTTTCTTGTTGTAGAAAACCCACATATCTGATGTCATAAGTGTTGTGAGAGTGAGAATGAAGGAAAACAGTTTTCTTAGGTACCAATGCATAAAAAAATGTGACTACTTTGTATTTTTGGACTCTTAATACATAAAGATGTAACTTTGTGACATTAATAACTGAATTGGAATGGGGACAGGACTGGATGGAGCTTTTATTTTAATCACATTAAAGTGGTAAAAATTCAAATTAGTATGGTATAATTTGGGGATGTCAAATTCAATCCCTACAGTGAACACACACACAAAAAATAGTTATATGATATATACAAAAGGAAATGAGAAGGGAATTAAAGTTTCACTACAAAAAAAATCAACTAAATACAAAAGATATAATACAGGAAACAAGGGGCAAGAAAGCTAAATGCATAGTGAAAACAAAGAGTAAAATGACTGAAGTCCCTCCTTATCATTACTTTAAATATAAACAGTTTAAACTCTCCAATCAAGACAGAGGTTGGAAGAATGGATTCAAATTTATATGTTGTTTACAAGAGACTACTTTAGACCCAGAGACAAAAATAGCCTGAAAGTGAAAAGATGGGAAAAGATATTCTATGAAAATAGTAAACAAAAGAGTTGGCATGGCTATACTAGTAGCTAGCAAATATAATAGACTTTAAATAAAAAAAAAGTTTGCAAGAGACAAAGGATAATATATATCAGTATATTAATAAAGGTTAAACACAGCAAAAAGATGCATAGTTATAAAGATTTACACCTAATAATAGATTAAAGTATCTGAAACCAAAATTGAAAAATTGAAGGGACAAATAAACAGTTCTAAGTAACAGTTGGAGATGTCAATATCTCACTCTAAATAACAAATAGAACAACCAGACAGAAGATAAGTAGGGAAACAGAAGTTGAACAACACTTAAATCACTAGATATAACAAACATATACAGAACACTCTACTCAACAACAAGATACACACATTCTTCTCAAATGCACATGGTGCATTCTTCTTCAAAATAGATCACGTCAGGTCACAAATTAAGGCTCAAGAAATTTTAAAAGACAGAAATCAATAATGGCAATAATGCTGGAAAATGTCCAAATTTATGGAATTAAACAACATACTCTTAAACAACCAATAGGTCAAAAAAGAAATCACAAGGGAAATTAGAAAATACTTGGACAAACAAAAATGAAAACAACACTAGAAAACTTGCAAGGTTCAGTGAAAGCAATGCTAAGAGGGAATTTATAACCATAAATGTTTATAATTTTAAAAGATCTCAAGCCAACAACCTAGTTTTATGCTTTAAGGAACTAGAAAAAGAATAAAATTAACCCAAAGTTATCAGGAAAGAAATATTAGAGAAATATCACTGAAACCAAAAGTTGGCTTTTGGGAAAGATTAACAAAATTTCCAAACCTTTAGCTAGACTGATCAAGAAAAAGAGAAGACTCAGATGACTGGTAGCAGAAATGAAAGTGAAGGCATTATCACCAATTATATAGAAATGAAAAGAATTGTAAGAATAGAGTACTATGAACAGTTGCATGCCAACAAATTGGATAACCTAAATGAAATGGATAAAATAAGAGAAAAACAATACATACCAACACCAAATTATGAAAAAATAGAAAATATGAATACACCCACAACTAGTAAACCAGTAACCAAAAACTTCCAGGACAAAGAAAGATCCTGAACCTGATGGCTTAATGCTGAATCGTACACTAAACATTTAAAGAAAAATGTCAGTGCTTCTCAAATTCTAACAAAAAATTGAAAAGGGGACTTGCCTGGTGGTCCACTGAGTAAGAATCCACCATACAATGCAGGGGAGTCAGGTTCAGTCCCTGGTTGGGGAATTATCTATACTCTTCAGGGCAACTAAGCCTACGTGCTGCAACTACTGAGCCCACGCTCCACAACTAGAGATCCTGAATGATGCAACGAATATTCCAAGTGCCACAACTAAGACTCAATCCAGCTAAAAAAAAAAACAAAAAACTGATAAAGGGGGACTACTTCTTAATCTATTCTATGAGCTAAGCATTGCCCTGATACCAGAGCTAGACAAAGATATCACAAGTAAAAAAAACTATAAACCAACATTTTTATGAATATAGGTACAAAAATCCTAAAAAAAAAAAAAAAAAAAAAGCAAAACCTAGCAAAACAAATCTACCTGCATGTTAAGCAGATTATACAAAATGACCAAGTGGAATTTATCTAAGAATGCAAGACTGATTCAACATACAAAAAGCAATCAATATAATAGACAACTTAAGTAAAATAAAGGTGAAAAAAACACATCATCTCAACTGATGCCAAAAAAGCACTTGAAAAATCCAATACTATTTCATGATTAAAAAAAAAAAAAAAAACTAAAAGAAACTAGGGATAGGAAAAATAAAGTTAACATGAAAAACCCACTGCTAACATCACAGTAAATGGTCAAAGACCAAATGCTTTCCCTCTAAGATCAGAAAAAAAAAGACAAATTTGCCTGCCTCCATCACTTCTATTCACATAACAATGGAAGTTCCAGCCAAAGCAATTAGGCAAGAAAAATAAATACAAGGCATCCAAACGGGAAAAGAAGTAAAACTATCTCTGTTCCCAGATGATACAATATTACATGTAGAAAATCCTAAAGATTACAGACATACAGACCTGTTAGAACCAATAAATAAGTTAAGCAAACTACCAGGATACAAATTCAGCACAAAAAATTCACTATTTCTGTACGCTGCAATGAATAGCTTAAAAATGAAAGATGGAAAATAATGTACAAAAGCATCAAAAATAATTACTTAGGGACTTCCCTGGTGCTCCAGTGGTTAAGAATAATCTGTCTGTCTATGCAGGGAACACAGGTTTGATCCCTGGTCTAGGAAGGGATGTGCCATAAGGCAACTAAGCCCATAAGTCACAACTATTGAAGCCTGAGTGCCCTAGACCTAGTCCTCTGCAACAAGAGAAGTCACTGTAATGAGAAGCCCACACACTGTAACTAGAGAAAGACCTAGTGCAGCCAGAAATAAATAAAATTTAAAAAATAATTACTTAGAAATAACCAGAGTTTAACTTAATCACTGAAAACAACAAAATACTGCTGAAGGAAATTAAAGACATAGAAAAAAGGGAAGAAATAATATAGCCAAAGCAATATACAGTTTTAATGCAATCCCTGTCAAAACCTACTTTTTGGAAAAATAGAAAAAAATCCATCCTAAAATTTATATGGAGTCCCAAATATCCAAAAACAATCTTGAAGAGAAAGAACAAAATTGGAAAATTCACACTTCCTGATTCAAAGTGTACTATAAAACTACAGAATCAAAAGAGTATTTTTGGCATTAAGGGTAGACCAACAGAAAGGAAGAAAGCCAAGAAATAAATCGTTACATATATGGTCAAATGATTGTCAAAAGATGGCAAGACCATTCAATAAGGGAAAGGACAATCTTTTCAATAAATGGTGCTGATATAATTGGATATCCACATGGAAAGAAATGAAGTTGGACCCTTACCTAACACCATATACATGTATTTCCCTGGTGGTGGACACAGTGGATAAGAATCCACCTGCCAAGGCAGGGGACTTGGGTTTGATCTCTGGTCTGGGAAGAGTCCACATGCCTCAGGGCAACTAAGGCCATGCACCACAACTACTGAGCCTACAGTCTGGAGCCCACAAGCCACAACTACTGAAGCTTGTATGCTCCAGGGTCCCCAAGCCACAACTAATGAGCCCCTGTGCTGCAACTACTGAAGTCAGTAGACCTAGAGCCTGTGCTCCACTACCAGAGAAGTGATCACAGCTGGGGAGTACACCCCTGCTCTCTGCAACTAGAGAAAGCCCACATGCAGCAATGAAAACCCTGCACAGCCAAAAATAAACAAATAAATTATATAAATAAATAAATATAACAGTGTGTACATGTTGATCTCAGGCAAGAGTTTAAAAATTTTTAAAAATACAAAATTAACTCAAAATGGATTAAAAAATCTAAATGTAAGAACCAAACTATAAAACTCTTGGGGAAAAAACAGAAAAGTTTCATGATATTGGATTGGCAATAATTTCTAAGAGATGATACTGAAGGCACAGGTAACAAAAGAAAATATAGACAAAATTGACTTTGTCGAATTTTAAAATTTTCTGCATCAAAAGACACTATCAAAAGAGCCTAAAAGCAACCCATTCAAAAGCAAGGACTGGAATAGATATTTGTACACACATGTTCAAGAATTATTCACAATAGCCAAAATGTTGAAGCAAGCCAAGTGTCCATCAACAGATAAACAAAATATGATATATGCATACAGTAGAATATCATTCAGTCCTAAATTGGAAGGAAATTCTGACACAGGCTTCAACATTAAGACATTAAGCCAAGTGAAATAAGCCAGTCAAAAAAAACGATGTATGATTCTATTCATGAGATATTTAAGGAAGTCAAATTCAAGGAGACAGAAAGGAGTAATGTGAATGTGTCTAATCCCACTGAACTATATAAACATCACTACCTGAATATTATCATATGTGAAATGGATCGCCAGTCCAGGTTTGATGCATGATACAGGATGCTCGGGGCTGGTGCACCGGGATGACCCAGAAGGATGGTTAGGGAAGGGAGGTGGGAGGGGACTTCAGGATGGGGAACATGAGTACACCCGTGGTGGATTCATGTCAATGTATGTCAAAACCAATACAATACTGTAAAATAATTAGCCTGTAATTAAAATAAATACATCTATATTAAAAAAAAAAAAACACATCACTACGTATAATATTTTTATGATATACAGATTTTACCATAATTTTTAAATGTTTAAAAAGGGGCACAAAAGGGGTTCCCACTGGCCAAATTTGTAACAATTTGAGAATTAAAAAGAACAATTGTTGATTTTAAAAGGTTAAATATATTAAAATTCATGAACCAAAAGTGACAATGGGTCAGCTATTATCCCAGCTCTGAACATTGCGAACGGAAGTGAAAAATTAAGCATTTATTCTGATAGGAAACCATTATTTCAAATTCACCAAATGATTCCCGTTGTTTTAAAATATCCTAATTTACAGAAGAGTACAAACTAATATATACAGAAGGAATGGTGGAAATGGAAAATCAATTTACAACTACCACACAACTGCACGCATCTCACACACTAGTAAAGTAATGCTCAAAATTCTCCAAGCCAGGCTTCAACAATATGTGAACCGTGAACTTCCAGATGTTCAAGCTGGTTTTAGAAAAGGCAGAGGAACCAGAGATCAAATTGCTAACATCTGCTGGATCATGGAAAAAGCAAGAGAGTTCCAGAAAAACATCTATTTCTGCTTTATTGACTATGCCAAAGCCTTTGACTATGTGGATCACAATAAACTGTGGAAAATTCTGAAAGAGATGGGAATACCAGACCACCTGACCTGCCTCTTGAGAAACCTGTATGCAGGTCAGGAAGCAACAGTTAGAACTGGACATGGAACAACAGACTGGTTCCAAATAGGAAAAGGAGTACGTCAAGGCTGAATATTGTCACCTTGCTTATTCAACTTATATGCAGAGTACATCATGAGAAAAGCTGGGCTGGAAGAAGCACAAGCTGGAATCAAGATTGCCAGGAGAAATATCAATAACTTCAGATATGCAGATGATGCCAGCCTTATGGTAGAAAGTGAAGAGGAACTAAAAAGCCTTTTGATGAAAGTGAAAGAGGAGAGTGAAAATGTTGGCTTAAACCTCAACATTCAGAAAACAAAGATCATGGCATCTGGTCCCATCACTTCATGGGAAATAGATGGGGAAAGAGTGGAAACAGTGTCAGACTTTATTTTTGGGGGCTCTAAAATCACTGCAGATGGTGATTGCAGCCATGAAATTAAAAGACGCTTTCTCCTTGGAAGGAAAGTTATGACCAACCTAAATAGCATATTGAAAAGCAGAAACATTATTTTGCCAACAAAGGTCCGTCTAGTCAAGGCTATGGTTTTTCCAGTGTCATGTATGGATGTGAGAGTTGGACTGTGAAGAAAGCTGAGCGCCGAAGAATTGATGCTTTTGAACTGTGGTGTTGGAGAAGACTCTTAAGAGTCCCTTGGGCTGCAAGGAGATCCAACCAGTCCATCGTAAAGGAGATCAGTCCTGGGTGTTCATTGGAAGGACTGATGCTGAAGCAGAAACTCCAATACTTTGGCCACCTGATATGAAGAGTTGACTCACTGGAAAAGACCTTGATGCTGGGAGGGATTGGGCACAGGAGGAAAAGGGGACGACAGAGGATGAGATGGCTGGATGGCATCACCGACTCGATGGACGTGGGTTTAGGTGAACTCCAGGAGTTGGTGATGGACAGGGAGGCCTGGGATGCTGCAATTCATGGGGTTGGAAAGAGTCGGACTTGACTGAGTGACTGAACTGAAGGGAACTTTTGATTAAGGAAAAATTAGTACTTGTTTAAATGAAAATGAATGATTAGTGGGGAAGGGGACATTTGGATGGATCCAAGGTAAAATTATAAATAACTTTCTGACAATAAAGCTGAAATATAAGTTCAAATAGATCAGTGAGGCTTTTCTCTGCCCTAACACAAGAGCCACACCTAATGTCATCAAAGGTGGGAGCCAGATGTATCTTTGGATAGTACCTTTGAGACATCTTTACCCCAAATCAAGGATCCAGTTAGCTTTAAGATCTTTATAGAGAGAATACAGTATATAATAATTTATATCAAGCTAAAACATAATGATGAAGGTGAAAGAGGAGAGTGAAAAAGTTTGGCTTAAAACTAAACATTCAGAAAACTAAGATCATGGCATCTGGTCCCATCACTTCATGGCAAGTAGATGGGGAAAAAATAGAAACAGTGACAGACTATGGGCTCCAAAATGACTGCAGATGGTGACTTCACCCATGAAATTAAAAGACGCTTGCTCCTTAGAAGAAAAGTTATGACAAACCTAGACAGCATACTAAAAAGCAGAGACATTACTTTGCTGACAAAGGGCCATCTAGTCAAAGCCTTGTTTTTTTTTTTTCCAGTAATCGTGTATGGATGTGAGAGTTGGACTATACAGAAAGCTGAGCACTGAAGAATTAATGCTTTTGAACTGTGGTGTTGGAGAACACTCTCTAAAGTCCCTTGGACTGCAAGGAGATCCAACCAGTCCATCCTAAAGGAAATCAGTCTTGAATAATCATTGGAAGGACTGCGTCTGAAGCTCCAATACTTTGCGAAGAATACACCTGATGTGAAGAACTGACTCATTGGAAAACACTCTGATGCTGGGAAAGATTGAAGGTGTGAGGAGAAGGGGACGACAGAGGAGGAGATGGTTAGATGGCATCACTGACTCCATGGACATGAGTTTGAGTAAACTCTAGGAGTTGGTGATGGACAGGTTGGCCTGGTGTGCTGCAGACCATGGGGTTGCAAAGAGTCATACATGACTGAGTGACTGAACTGAACTGAAATCATACCACAAGAAAGCAGTCTGATAAGTCCACAAGGAGGAATAGTCTACAAGACACAAGTCAATATGAAACGTGAATGATCAGTCAAGGAAAAAAAAAAAAAACTCTAATTTCAAAGAGACTTAAATTGGATTTTGGTTTGAATACACTAACGGGAAAGGGCATTTTAGGAGCAACTAGATAATTTGCATAAGAATTACATATAAGTAAACAACAAGGTGCTCCTATATAGCACAGGGAACTATATACAATATCCTGTGATGTTGCAAGAGGGCACAGAGGGCAGGCACACTGAAACCATACTCACAGAAAACTAGTCAATCTAATCACACTAGGACCACAGCCTTGTCTAACTCAATGAAACTAAGCCATGCCCGTGGGGCAACCCAAGATGGGTGGGTCATGGTGGAGAGGTCTGACAGAATGTGGTCCACTGGAGAAGGGAACAGCAAACCACTTCAGTATTCTTGCCTTGAGAACCCCATGAACAGTATGAAAAGGCAAAACGATAGGATACTGAAAGAGGAACTCCCCAGGTAAGTAGGTGCCCAATATGCTACTGGAGATCAGTGGAGAAATAACTCAAGAAAGAATGAAGGGATGAAGCCAAAGCAAAAACAATACCCAGCTGTGGATGTGACTGGTGATAGAAGCAAGGTCCGATGCTGTCAAGAACAATATTGCATAGGAACCTGGAATGTCAGGTCCATGAATCAAGGCAAATTGGAAGTGGTCAAACAAGAGATGACAAGAGTGAATGTCAACATTCTAGGAATCAGCAAACTAAAAAGGACTGCAATGGGTGGATTTAACTCAGATGACCATTATATCTGCTACTACGGGCTGGAATCCCTCAGAAGAAATGGAGTAGCCATCATGGTCAACAAAACAGTTCGAAATGCAGTACTTGGATACAATCTCAAAAATGACAGAATGATCTCTGTTCATTTCCAAGGCAAACCATTCAATATCACAGTAATCCAAGTCTATGCCCCAACCAGTAATGCTGAAGAAGCTGCAGTTGAACAGTTCTAAGACCAACAAGACCTTTTAGAACTAATGCCCAAAAAAGATGTTCTTTTCCTTCTAGGGGACTGGAATGCAAAAGTAGGAAGTCAAGAAACACCTGGAGTAACAGACAAATTTGGCCTTGGAATATGGAATGAAGCAGGGCAAAGACTAATAGAGTTTTGCCAAGAAAATGCACTGGTTCTAGCAACCACCCTCTTCCAACAACACAAGAGCAGACTCTACACATGGACATAATGAGATGGTCAACACCGAAATCAGATTGATTGTATTCTTTGCAGCCAAAGATGGAGAAGCTCTATACAGTCAACAAAAACAAGACCAGGAGCTGACTGTGGCTCAAGTCATGAACTCCTTATTGCCAAATTCAAAGTGAAATTGAAGAAAGTAGGGAAAACCACTAGACCATTCAGGTATGACCTATATCAAATCCCTTATGATTATACAGTGGAAGTGAGAAATAAATTTAAGGGACTAGATCTGATAGAGTGCCTGATGAACTATTGCATGAGGTTTGTGACATTGTACAGGGGACAGGGATCAAGACCATCCCCATGGAAAAGAAATTCAAGAAAGCAAAATGGCTGTCTGGGGAGGCCTTACACATAGCTGTGAAAAGAAGAGAAGCAAAAAGCAAAGGAGAAAAGGAAAGATATAAGCATCTGAATGCAGAGTTCCAAAGAATAGCAAGAAGAGATAAGAAAGCCTTCATCAGCGATGAATGCAAAGAAATAGAGGCCAACAACAGATGGGAAAGACTTGAGATCTCTTCAAGAAAATTAGAGATACCAAGGGAACATTTCATGCAAAGATGGGCTCGATAAAGAACAGAAATGGTATGGACCTAACAGAAGCAGAAGATATCTAGAAGAGGTGGCAAGAATACACAGAAGAACTATACCAAAAAAGATCTTCACGACCAAGATAATCACGATGGTGTGATCACTGACCTAGAGCCAGACATCCTGGAATGTGAAGTCAAGTGGGCCTTAGAAAGCATCACTACGAACAAAGCTAGTGGAGGTGATGGAATTCTAGTCGAGCTATTCCAAATCCTGAAAGATGATGCTGTGAAAGTGCTGCACTCAATATGCCAGCAAATTTGGAAAACTCAGCAGTGGCCACAGGACTGGAAAAGGTCAGTTTTCATTCCAATTCCAAAGAAAGGCAATGCCAAAGAAAGCTCAAACTACCATACAATTGTACTCATCTTACACGCTAGTAAAGTAATGCTCAAAATTCTCCAAGCCAGGCTTCAGCAATACGTGAACCGTGAACTTCCAGATGTTCAAGCTGGTTTTAGAAAAGGCAGAGAAACCAGAGGTCAAATTTCCAACATCCGCTGGATCATGGAAAAAGCAAGAGAGTTCCAGAAAGACATCTATTTCTGCTTTATTGACTATGCCAAAGCCTTTGACTGTGTGGATCACAATAAACTGTGGAAAATTCTGAAAGAGATGGCTCTTGAGAAACCTATATGCAGGTCAGGAAGCAATAGTTATAACTGGACATGGAACAACAGACTGGTTCCAAATAGGAAAAGGAGTTCGTCAAGGCTGTATATTGTCACCCTGCTTATTTAACTTACATGCAGAGTACATCATGAGAAATGCTGGGCTGGAAGAAGCACAAGCTGAAATCAAGATTGCCAGGAGAAATATCAGTAACCTCAGATATGCAGATGAAACCAGCCTTATGGCAGAAAGTGAATAGGAACTAAAAAGCCTCTTGATGAAAGTGAAAGAGAAGAGAAAAAGTTGGCTTAAAGCTCAACATTCAGAAAACGGAGATCATGGCATCTGGTCCCATCACTTCATGAGAAATAGGTGGGGAAACAGTGGAAACAGTGTTAGACATATTTTGGAGGGCTCCAAAATCACTGCAGATGGTGACTGCAGCCATGAAATTAAAAGACGCTTACTCCTTGGAAGGAAAGGTATGACCAACCTAGATAGCATATTCAAAAGCAGAGACATTACTTGGCCAACAAAGGTCCGTCTAGTCAAGGCTATGGTTTTTCCAGTGTCATGTATGGATGTGAGAGCTGGATTGTGAAGAAAGCTGAGCACCGAAGAATTGATGCTTTTGAACTGTGGTGTTGGAGAAGATTCTTGAGAGTCCCTTGGACTGCAAAGAGATCCAACCAGTCCATTCTGAAAGAGATCAACCCTGGGATTTTTTGGAAGGAATGATACTAAAGCTGAAACTCCAGTACTTTGGCCGCCTCATGGGATGAGTTGACTCATTGGAAAAGACTCTGATGCTTGGAGGGATTGGAGGCAGGAGGAAAAAGGGACGACAGATGTTGAGATGGCTGGATGGCATCACTGACTCAATGAATGTGAGTCTGAATGAACTCTAGGAATTGGTGATGGACAGGGAGGCCTGTAATGCTGCAATTCATGGAGTCACAATGAGTCAGACATGACTGAGTGAATGAACTGAACTGAACTGAACTGAATAACCTATCATGGGAAAGAATCTGAATCACTTGGCTGTACACTTGAAACTAACACAACATTGTAAATTAACTATACCTTGATAAAAAGCAAATAATCCTTCCATTTTTGAGGCTTATGGAGACCAGTTTGAAAGCTAAAGAAGGTCTCCAAGAAAGAGAAGTCATTGTTCAGTGGCTGGGGGGAGGTGGTGGTGATAGTCATTAAAGAATATTTTAGAATTTTAAAAGGTGGGACTTGGTAGTAGATTTGAATGGTAAAGGACTGGGAGGAAAAGAGGAATTAAAGGTGACCCTTAGATTACTGAGGAGGCAACCAAGTGCTGACTGCTCCATTTGTTAATACTGAAAGATAGGAATTTGAGAAGATATAGAGGCTGCTGAGACAAGAATGCCACTTTAAACATGTTGACTTGGAGATGACTTTCCTGGTGACTCAGAGGTAAACAACCCACCTGCCAATGGCAGGAGATGCGGGTTTGATCCCTGGGTCGGGAACATCCCTGGAGAAGAATATGGTAACCCACTTCAGTATTCTTGCCTGGGAAGTCCATGGACTGAGGAGCCTGGTGGGCTACAGACCACGGGGCTGCAAAACAGTCAGACATGACTTAACAACTAAAACAAACAACAAACAAATTAAATATGCTCAGAGAGAGATCAGGGGTGTAAATGTAAATTTAGGTGTTGTCAGCATAGAGATTGTGGTTTTAAGGTCATAAGAAAGGATGATATCAACTAGGGAGATAACAGGATAGAACCCAAGTGCCCTCTACATTTAAAATCAGGTATAACAGTTAGGTCATCCAAAGTCACTGAGAAATAACCACCAGATAGAGGAAAAGTCAGGAAATTATATTTCAAGAAGCCAAGAGAGAGAATTTCCTGACAGTCCATTGGTTAGGACTCTGGGCTTGCATTGTAGGGGGCCCAGATTCCACAAGCCATGTGGTGGGAGGGAAAAAAAAATCAAGAGAAACATGAGTGTAAAAGAGGAAATGTTAAACTACATCAAATATTGCTAAGAACCAGGTAAGAGCCTTTTAGATTTGACAAGGTGGAGATCCTTGGTGACTTTGACAAAAGCAGTTATAGAGGAGATGGAAGCCCGACTGGAGTAAGTAAGAAGGGAACAGGTGCTGATAAGGTACAGACACTGTCTGGTAAACAACTTTTCCCAAGGAGTCTGAAACTGACATTTAAGCAGAGAGAGGGTTTAATTATAGGTGTGACAATGATAAGGGAAGAACAGACAGGACCCAAGGTACAGATAGACAAGAGAGCTTTTGGTGAGAGCAGGGACTTCTGCTCTATTGTAACAGGTGAGATAATAAGTCTTAAGAATCAGTGTCTTCACTAAGAAGTGTGTGACTGAGAGCAGGCCCTTGAGAAGTAGTGCGCCAATGCTTTCATAACTAACACCTGCTCAGGTATCAGCTCTGGTATCACCTCTTTATGGGCCTTCTCTGACTCCCATTTGATGCCTCTTCCAGTTACCGTACACCTAGTATTTCCTCTAACATGGCACTTAGAAAATATTTGTGGAATGAATCATATTTGACAGAGTCCATAATTTTTTAATACCTCATTCCTCTATAGGACAAAATTATTTCATAAATCAAATGCATTAATTAACTTCATGTTAATTTAATAACTGGCTTTGAGATTTGGGATTTCTGACTTAATCTTCCTGATTCTCACTATTAGCAACCAACACTTGAGAGGATTAGCTCTATGATTTATGAACAATCCATTCATGTCTTTATTTCATCAGCCCCTCTTCCCCCAGGGTGAGGCATGACAGGACAGAGACAACTCACCCTTAAGTCTTTTAATGTAGAACATATTTTTGTTGTGGACATCTGGAACACCAGGGACTGGAGAGGAAGAGATTACCCTGGGGTCCTGCCTCCTGCCCCCACCTAAAACTACACTCATGTTCTGCTGACTGTCCTAGAAAAACATGCCCCAGGCCTGGGAATGACTCAGGGGCAGGCATGCCCCCCTATTTCCCCTCAGCCTGGGTCATTCTGGACTCCAGTCTTGGGTCAGCAGCCTGTCCCTTCACCCATCCACCCCACCATCCAAGGTAGCTCTGATTCTTGTGAGTATTCCAAACACACAAAAAACATGGTAGCAAGCACGTTCCTTCTTTAAAAAAATTTTTTTTTTAATTTAAGGTCATACTTTATTTAACCTAATATATCCATATTATTATTTCAAAATGTATCAATATAAAGATTAAGATATTTTAAATTGCTTTTCATATCATGTGCAAACTGATATGAATACCTTACAATACGTGTCTGTTGGACTAGCCTCATTTCAACTGCTCAATTGTTAAATGGAGCTATGCCCACCTTATTAGATAGTGCAGATCTAGACTAGGAAATACATGATCATTAAACTCAATAGGGGGATGGGGAAAAGTTCTAATAAATATAAAATTTTGTGTGAAGTTTCAATTAAAGAAATTGGCTTTGGGAAAAACTATTTAGAAAAAGAAAGGATGAACACTGGTGAGCTGCTGAGAAGAACTGCTTTAAAAAAAAAAGAAAGTAAGAAAAGGAAAGGAAAGGATAATGAAATACAAACTCTTATTGGTGGAATGGGAAACGTTTCTTTTTAAGGAAAGGCAACTAGAAATTGAAGAAAGTAGGGAAAACCACTAGACCATTCAGGTACAACTTAAATAAAATCCCTTATGATTATACAGTGGAAGTGAGAAACAGATTGAAGGGCCTAGATCTGATAGATAGAGTGCCTGAAGAACTATGGAATGAGGTTTGTGGCATTGTACAGGAGAAAGGGATCAAGACCATACCATGGAAAAGAAATGCAAAAAAGCAAAATGGCTGTCTGGGGAGGCCTTACACATAGCTGTGAAAAGAAGAGAAGCGAAAAGCAAAGAAGAAAAGGAAAGATATAAGCATCTGAATGCAGTGTTCCAAAGAATAGCAAGAAGAGATAAGAAAGCCTTCCTCAGCGATCAATGCAAAGAAATAGAGGCAAACAACAGAATGGGAAAGACTAGAGATCACTTCAAGAAAATAAGAGATACCAAGGGAACATTTCATGCAAAGATGGGCTCGATACAGGACAGAAATGGTATGGACCTAACAGAAGCAGAAGATATTAAGAAGAGGTGGCAAGAATACACAGAAGAACTGTACAAAAAAAGATCTTCATGACCCAGATAATCACGATGGTGTGATCACTCACCTAGAGCCAGACATCCTGGAATGTGAAGTCAAGTGGGCCTTAGAAAGCATCAGTATGAACAAAGCTAGTGGACGTGATGGAATTCCAGTTGAGCTATTTCAAACCCTGAAAGATGATGCTGTGAAAGTGCTGCAGTCAATATGCCAGCAAATTTGGAAAACTCAGCAGTGGCCACAGGACTGGAAAAGGTCAGTTTTCAGTCCAATCCCAAAGAAATGCAATGCCAAAGAATGCTCAAACTACCGCACAATTGCACTCATCTCACATGCTGGTAGAGTAATGCTCAAAATTCTCCAAGCCAGGCTTCAGCAATATGTGAACCATGAACTTCCAGATCTAGAAAAGGCAGAGAAACCAGAGATCAAATTGCCAACATCCTCTGGATCATGGAAAAAGCAAGAGAGTTCCAGAAAGACATCTATTTCTGCTTTATTGACTATGCCAAAGCCTTTGACTGCGTGGATCACAATAAACTGTGGGAAATTCTAAAAGAGATGGGAATACCAGACCACCTGACCGGCCTCTTGAGAAACCTGTATGCAGGTCAGGAAGCAACAGTTAGAACTGGACATGGAACAACAGACTGGTTCCAAAGAGGAAAAGGAGTACATCAAGGCTGTATATTGTCACCCTGCTTATTTAACTTATGTGCAGAGTACATCATGAGAAATGCTGGGCTGGAAGAAGCACAGCTGGAATCAAGATTGCTGGGAGAAATATCAATCACCTCAGATATTCAGATGACACCACCCTTATGGCAGAAAGTGAAGAGGAACCAAAAAGCCTCTTGATGAAAGTGAAAGAGGAGAGTGAAAAAGTTGGCTTAAAGCTCAGCATTCAGAAAACGAAGATCATGGCATCTGGTCCCATCACGTCATAGGAAATAGATGGGGAAACAGTGGAAACCGTGTCAGACTTAATTTTTTTGGGTTCCAAAATCACTGCAGATGGTGACTGCAGCCATGAAATTAAAAGACGCTTGCTCCTTGGAAGGAAAATTATGACCAACCTAGAGAGCATATTCAAAAGCAGAGACATTACTTTGCCAACAAAGGTCCGTCTAGTCAAGGCTATGGTTTTTCCACTAGCCATGTATGGATGTGAGAGTTGGACTGTGAAGAAAGCTGAGCACCGAAGAATTGATGCTTTTGATCTGTGGTGTTGGAGAAGACTCTTGAGAGTCCCTTGGACTGCAAGGAGATCCAACCAGTCCATTCTGAAGGAGATCAGCCCTGGGATTTGTTTGGAGAGAATGATGCTGAAGCTGAAACTCCAATACTTTGGCCACCTCATGTGAAGTGTTGACTCATTGGAAAAGACTCTGATGCTGGGAGGGATTGGGGGCAGGAGGTCGACAGAGGATGAGATAACTGGATGGCATTACTTACTTGATGGACGTGAGTCTGAGTGAACTCCGGGAGTTGGTGATGGACAGGGAGGCCTGGCGTGCTGCAATTCACGGCGTCTCAAAGAGTCAGACACGACTGAGGGACTGAACTGAACTGAACTGATCTAGAAATTAGAATGGAGAAAGACAAAAGTAGTTTTCACTCCTGATATATCACTCCCATGCTGTATGTTGGGGTCAGTAAGTTCTACAAGTAAAAATGTGTGTAAATAGAGTCTTTAGGTGTTTTTTTTTAATAATTAATTTATTTATTTTTTTAATGGGAGGCTAATTACTTTACAACGTTGTAGTGGTTTTTGCCATACATTCACATGAATCAGCCATGGGTGTCAATGTGTTCCCCATTCTGACCCTCCCTCCCACCCTCCTCCCAATCCCATCCCTCAGGGTCATCCCAGTACACCAGCCCTGAGCACCCTGCCTTATGCATGGAACCTGGACTGGTCATCTATTTCACATATGATAATATACATATTTCAAGGCTATTCTCTCAAATCATCCCACCCTCACCTTCTCCCACACAGTCCAATAGTCTGTTCTTTACATCTCTATCTCTTTTGCTGTCTCGCATATAGGGTCATTATTACCATCTCTCTAAATTCCGTATATATGCATTAATATACTGTACTGGTGTTTTTCTTTCTCACTTACTTCAGTCTGTCTAACAGGCTCCAGTTTCATCCACTTCATCAGAACTGATTCAAATGCATTCTTTTTAATAGCTGTGTAATATTCCATTGTGTATATGTACCCGCACATTTCTTATCCATTTATCTGCCGATGGACATCTAAGTTGCTTCCATGTCCTGGCCATTGTAAACAGCGCTGTGATGAACATTGGGGTACACGTGTCTCTTTAAATTCTGAAAGAGAGGATAGGATGCCTAGGATTTTCTCACAGGTTCATTCTATTGGTAAATTCAAAATGTAAGAGTGGGAATAGGTGTGGAAGAAAGGAGGAAACAAGATGTCAGGGAGGGTCCAGCCCATAAAGATAGAAAGGATAAACCTAGGCTATGTCTGATAAGATTGTTCACCCCATAGTACTCAGCCACTGGGGAACTGGGGGATGGACTTTCATTCAGGGAAAATTGCTCATTGTAATGATTCTGGATGTTCCTGCCCACCAGACACCCAATCTTGCAAGACCATCATTAAAGCCTTTCTTCCCATTGCACCTCGAGTCTCCAAGTCCATTCTTTGAGTTTGGGCTGGTGAGCGTGTTTCCCACATTAATTAACAATAATCTTTTGATGCTCAGAAAACCTGTTCCTTGCTACAAACTTCTACATAACCTAACACCTACCCCTACCTCCTCAGAACAGTTCTCTCTGGGTCACTTGAGATGCTGTCTCCTGGGCTTGAAGTCCTAAAAACTGTCACCAAATAAAACATAACTCTCAACTTCTAGGTTGCGACTTTTTTTTTATTATTATTATTAAGTCAATAATAGGGAATTGAAGAGTGGGGAAGAAGGGGTGAGAGCATTTTAAATGACACTCAGGCCAGAGTCTGGGATATCAGACTCTCCATACTCTCACAGCCACTGAATCCTCAGTACTGTTCTTTCTTGCCAGTTCAGTTCAGTTCAGTTCAGTCGCAAAGTCATGTCCAACGCTTTGCGACCCCATGAATCACAGCATGCCAGGCCTCCCTGTCCATCACCAACTCCCGGAGTTCACTCAGACTCACGTCCATTGAGTCAGTGATGCCATCCAGCCATCTCGTCCTCTGTCATCCCCCCCCCCTCCTGCCCCCAATCCCTTCCAGCATCAGAGTCTTTTCCAATGAGTAAACTCTTCGCATGAGATGGACAAAGTACTGAAGTTTCAGATTCAGCATTATTCCCTCCAAAGAAATCCCAGGGCTGATCTCCTTCAGAATGGACTGGTTGGATATCCTTGCAGTCCAAGGGATTCTCAGGAGTCTTCTCCAACACCACAGTTCAAAAGCATCAATTCTTTGGCGTTCAGCTTTCTTCACAGTCCAACTCTCACATCCATACATGGCCAGTGGAAAAACCATAGCCTTGACTAGACGGACCTTTGTTGGAAAAGTAATGTCTCTGCTTTCGAATATGCTATCTAGGTTGGTCATAACTTTCCTTCCAAGGAATAAGTGTCTTTTAATTTCAAGCTGCAGTCACCATCTGCAGTGATTTTGGAGCCCAGAAAAATAAAGTCTGACATGGTTTCCACTGTTTCCCCATCTATTTCCCATGAAGTGACGGGACCAGATGCCATGATTTCCGTTTTCTGAATGTTGAGCTTTAAGCCAACTTTCTCACTCTCCACTTTCACTTTCATCAAGAGGCTTTTTGGTTCCTCTTCACTTTCTGCCATAAGGGTGGTGTCATCTGAATATCTGAGGTGATTGATATTTCTCCCGGCAATCTTGATTCCAGCTTGTGTTTCTTCCAGTCCAGCGTTTCTCATGATGTACTCTGCATATAAGTTAAATAAGCAGGGTGACAATATACAGCCTTGATGTACTCCTTTTCCTCTTTGGAACCAGTCTGTTGTTCCATGTCCAGTTCTAACTGTTGCTTCCTGACCTGCATACAGGTTTCTCAAGAGGCCGGTCAGGTGGTCTGGTATTCCCATCTCTTTTAGAATTTCCCACAGTTGATTGTGATCCACACAGTCAAAGGCTTTGGCATAGTCAATAAAGCAGAAATAGATGTTTTTCTGGAACTCTCTTGCTTTTTCCATGATCCAGCGGATGTTGGAAATTTGATCTCTGGTTCCTCTGCCTTTTCTAAAACCAGCTTGAACATCTGGAAGTTCACGGTTCACGTATTGCTAAAGCCTGGCTTGGAGAATTTTCAACATCACTTTACTAGCATGTGAGATGAGTGCAATTGTGCGATAGTTTGAGCATTCTTTGGCATTGCTTTTCTTTGGGATTGGAATGAAAACTGACCTTTTCTAGTCCTGTGGTCACAGCTGAGTTTTCCAAATTTGCTGGCATATTGAGTGCAGTACTTTCACAGCATCATCTTTCAGGGTTTGAAATAGCTCAACTGGAATTCCATCACATCCACTAGCTTTGTTCATACTGATGCTTTCTAAGGCCCACTTGACTTCACATTCCAGGATGTCTGGCTCTAGGTCAGTGATCACACCATCGTGATTATCTGGGTCATGAAGATCTTTTTTTGTACAGTTCTTCTGTGTATTCTTGCCACCTCTTCTTAATATCTTCTGCTTCTGTTAGGTCCATACCATTTCTGTCCTGTATCGAGCCCATCTTTGCATGAAATGTTCCCTTGGTATCTCTTATTTTCTTGAAGAGATCTCTAGTCTTTCCCATTCTGTTGTTTACCTCTATTTCTTTGCATTGATCGCTGAGGAAGGCTTTCTTATCTCTTCTTGCTATTCTTTGGAACTCTGCATTCAGATGCTTATATCTTTCCTTTTCTCCTTTGCTTTTCACTTCTCTTCTTTTCACAGCTATTTGTAAGGCCTCCCCTGACAGCCATTTTGCTTTTTTGCATTTCTTTTCCATGGTATGGTCTTGATCCCTTTCTCCTGTACAATGCCACAAACCTCATTCCATAGTTCTTCAGGCACTCTATCTATCAGATCTAGGCCCTTCACTCTATTTCTCACTTCCACTGTATAATCATAAGGGATTTGAATTAGGTCATACCTGAATGGTTTAGTGGTTTTCCCTACTTTCTTCAATTTCAGTCTGAATTTTGCAATAAGGAGTTCATGATCTGAGCCACAGTCAGCTCCTGGTCTTGTTTTTGTTGACTGTATAAAGCTTCTCCATCTTTGGCTGCAAAGAATATAATCAATTTTATTTTGGTGTTGACCATCTGGTGATATCCATGTGTAGAGTCTTCTCTTGTGTTGTTGGAAGAGGGTATTTGCTATTACCAGCGCATTTTCTTGGCAAAACTCTATTAGTCTTTGCCCTGCTTCATTCCGTATTCCAAGGCCAAATTTGCCTGTTACTCCAGGTGTTTCTTGACTTCCTGCTTTTGCATTCCAGTCCCCTGTAATGAAAAGGACATCTTTTGGGGGTGTTAGTTCTAAAAGGTCCTGTAGGTCTTCATAGAACCGTTCAACCTCAGCTTCTTCAGCCTTACTGGTTGGGGCATAGACTTGGATTACTGTGATATTGAATAGTTTGCCTTGGAAATGAACAGAGATCATTCTGTCATTTTTGAGATTGCATCCAAGTACTGCATTTGCCAACCCTGGGCAAAAAGTCACCATCCCACCTAGTCCTTAGGACCCTGCTTCCTATATTTAACCCTCTGAACCTCCCCAGTTAGAGCCTCCTCATGCCACCCTTCGGGTGACTTGTCTTAAATATCTAGCCCCTAACTTTTCCATTTCCCCTGTCAAGTGAAAGTAACATGTCTGATCTCTATAAAAAGATACTTTATTTGAAAGGATTATTAAAGAGAAGGTACTATTGAAAGGGAAAGAGGATGCAGCAGAGGGAAAGTACTCTAACCATAAAATCTCTGTGTCTCAATAATTAGGCAAAGAGGGGTTTGTCTTTAAAGGTAGAAAGATAAAAAGAACAGGGGTAGGGACTTAAGATGAAGGGGAGTGACAACATCAGGCTATTAGATGATATTTTACCCTGAGGCCAGGATCCTGTCAGGAGGGGCTGTTGAGGAGGGGCTGTATGTTGGTTCAGGCTGAGCATGGGTCAAATTTCAGGGAATTGAGGGAAGGAGAGAATCTTAAGCAAAGTTTGGTTAACAAGCATTTTGATGATTGGGGGCAAGCGGGGCATCTGGGGGTGTGGGGGGTCTGTGTCTGCTCAAGGTGGAGGTCGCATCTGTGATTCTTATCTAAGTCTTATGGAGAAGGGATCATGGCAGTGTGTCTGAAAAAAAAAAAAAAAAAGCACAATCTAAAAGTTAAGAATTCTGTCTTATTTGGCAGATTTTCTGAGGACTGAAGCCCAGAAAAGAACCTCCTGTAGTGCCTGCCCATGTAGGTAAAAATTGTGGGTTTGATCCCTATGTTGGGACGATCCCCAGGAGGAGGGCATGGCCACCCTCCATTATTCTTCCTGGGGAATCCCATGGACATACAAGCCTGACAGGCAGCGGTCCATAGGATTACACAGAGTCAGACATGACTGAAATGACAGCATGCACTCATCCAAAGCCCAGAAAATAGCTTCTCAAATCACTCTGAGGGACTGTGCCAAAGAGATAAAGGAAGAAGAGCCAGAATATATAGGAGTTTTGCAACTAAACTAAGTAGTCAGAATATTAAATGTATATATATATTATTGCTAATTAAAGAAAAGCAGACATTCTCAGTTATTTAATTTGGTGTTGTTCTATGTATGGGAGAATGCAAGAGTCTTGGCTCATTGAAATCATTCCTTTGATATACACCTTAGTTATCAAGGCGAATATCCTGCTTCTCTCCATCCTGAATCCCTATGGGGTGCACAGTTGGGGGTGAGTGCAGTGGCTGAGAGCTTGGCAACAGAGAGCTTGTTTGTTCCATCCTGAGTTCCCTCAGGGTTCACCATCAATAGTGGCTTTAGTGGTTGATGACTTGATGGACTGCTCATATGGCTGGTAATTTTTTTCATCCATAGCTGCACCTACAGGTCAGCAAGCTCTTTCCAGACTCAAGACATAAGAAAGAGCCACAGACAGCAACAGAGACGTCAGAGATTATTAGACAAGGGTTATTACATGTCCAAAGCAAGATCCTGAGCAACAGCTCCTGTATACAGCCTACAGCAGGACAGGCAGGGCATAGTAGCAATCCATGATATGGGAGTGAGTGCGTTACAGTTATATTCCTTTCATATATGCATTTTCTTTCATATGCACATCATCTATCTGGGACCAATATCCTGTTTTTTACATCCTGAGCTTCCTCAGGGCTCACCATAGGGAGTGGCTGCCTGCAATCTGATGTCTGTTAGATGGCAGGTATTCTTCTCCTTTCCGAGTGCCTTTAGGAATCACCAGCTCATATTTGAGGGCTTCAATCACTGATGACTGTGACATTCTTGTTTATTGATATTGCAGGAAATATTTCATTTTTTAACCCTCACGACTTAAACTACGATCCCCAGAACCACAGCAGTTCCTTCTGGGAATGCAGTAGAAATTCCAGGCACCACCTCAGACCTGCTGAAGTGAATCTGCATTCGGGTGAAATCCCCTAAGAGCACTGTAGCTTGAGAAGCACTGTTCTTAATGAACAGCACAGATCTCACACCTGGGTGCACATTAGAATTACCTGGGAGGTACATTTATTCTTTCAGGGAAGAAGAAATTTTCCTCTACCTTTCTCGGTTCTTCTGGCTGGTATAAGAATCAAGCTGACATGAGACGATCAACAGGAGAAAATCAAACAACATTTTAACAACATTTTAAATTGGACAGACCTAGGAGTAACTCACCAAAATGGCCAAAACCCTCACTTTAAACACCAACCCAGCCCTACTAACCCCTGACTTAGCAATTCAGTAGAGTTAAGTAGGAGGAGGGGAAAAGAAAAGTGGTCTGGCACCTACAGCCATGCTGCAATGAATTGGTCACCTGAGGGCCAGATTACCTGGAGAAAATAGCCCCTTACCTTCAGAGTTGCAGAAGTGGGGGCAGCAAAAGCCTGCATAAGTGAAACTGCTGAGATTGGAATCTTACACTTCCATTTCCGCTAGTGGCTCACAGTTGACCTGGAAACTGGGTCTTTTCAACCAAACCCCCAGGAGATGTCAAAGCTCCTCACATAGTGTATCAGAAATGAAATAATTCCTGCCATATCAGTAAACAAGGATGTCACAATCGTCAGTGATTTCAGCCCTCCAATGTGAGCTGGTAAGCCCTGAATGGACTCGGGAAGGAAAGAAAACCTGCCATTTGACAGACATTTGATAGACATCAAATTACAGCCACTTCTGGGGTGAACCCTGAGGAAAGGAAGCTCAGGATATGAAAACAGGATACTGGCCCCAGATAGGTGATGTGCATATGAAAGGAGTAATTTCAGTGGGCAAAGACTCTTGCGTCTTCCCATACATAGAAAAATGCTAATTTCCTTAACTTGGGATATCTGGTTTTCTTTAATCAACAATAATCTTTTGATGTTCAGACTTACCTGCCCTTTGTTGCAAAACTTCTATATAACCTGGCTCCTCTCCTTCCCTCCTTGGAGCAGTTCTCTCAGGGTCACTTGAGATTTTGTCTCCTGGGCTTGAAGTCCTAAAAATTCTCACTGAATAAAGCATAGCTCTCAACCTTTAGGTTGTGAATATTTTTTAAGTCAACAGGGTCTAAAACAATGGCTCCACATCAGAATCCCATGGGAGCTTTAAAAATTATGATGGCTAAACCCACCCCTAAATCTGAACTAATCATTAGCAAGGCCTAGGCACTAAGGATTTTAAGGAACTGTAAATGCTCCCTAGGGGATTCCAGTGTGCAGCCAGAGTTGGGAATTGCTGATCTAAAATGATGGGATGCTGAGATATCCCTGGGCATCCAGTGGTTACAACTCCACACTTTCAAAATGGCAGAGGAATAGGTCAGGAAGACCAATTCCCCCATCCCCACACAAATACATCAAAAGAGTATCCACATGCAGAGCACCTCCCACAGAACAACTTCTGAATGGGGACCCCAGATGCCCAGAAAAGCAAACCAATCTCTTAAGAATAAGGTAGGATAAAGAATGAAGAGAAAAAGGGAGATAAAGCGTTTCAAGATGGAGATCTATCTTTTGGAAGGAGCCATGGAGAAGTTTGCACACACTAGGAGACCCTCTCACAGTTGGGGTCAGTGGGGAGCTTAGGAGAGACGCATAACCAAGAAAATTTGCCACCAAAGGCATGCCAAATGTTAAATACCAGCCAAAAAGCAGCTCACAAGCTCATATCCACCAGCACTGAGTGGGGGCTCGATGGGGAGACTTGATCTATGTCATTGGTCCACCGGTAAAGAATCAGGGTTGAACGCCATGAGGACACTCTGGGGGACTAATGTGATATAGCACAAGTGGAACAGGGAAAACCCAAACTGTGGGATCTTCAGAGAAACAAAGAAAAACAAAGGATCATTCCTTCAAGAAAGCTCTAGCACTGCACTCTAACCCCTGGAGTGCTCATAGAACAAAGGATTGTGCCCTAATGAATACCAAAGGAGGTTGAGCTGGTTGCCCAACCTCAGAGGCAGAGAGGCAGATGTACAACAGCCAGAGGCAGAAGAAAAGAGGCTGCTGAAATCTCGGCCTCAGAGGCCACATCTGCCAAACTATGAGCTGACTGCCAGTCACTACCAACATCTTCCTGGGATCCTGGATGGCTCATATCTGCTGGGAGTGTTACAGCCTGAGACTAGCTTCCCTGAGGAGATGCACAGCCCACCCGGGACAGTGCCCTTGTGGTGCACACAGGAGACTGAGCTCCTTGGACCTGGGAGTTGCACACCCACATTGGGCGGTGGCAATCCCTGCGTGGTCCAATCCTGCCAGTGCTCCCTATGCATGCCAGCAACAATTGCTTGCAGTGTCCCTCCATCTCCACAGCACAACTGAGCACATGAACCCAAATAAGTGGTCAGTTTCACCCTCTCATGTCAGGGTGGAGATCAGACACTGAGAGAGAGATTTGCAAGTCGATGCATCCAACCTAAGCAAAGAAAAGAAGGAGAAATAGCCCCAGATGTGGCAGATGCAATAGATTAAAATCCTGCAGTTAAACTAAGACTGTGCACTTGAGGGGCAACTATAGACTTTGAGAATAAGTACAAGCCAAAATAAGGGAATATCTAGCATTGAACTGAATTCTACACTGCCCACAACAGCTCCTAGAGACCTTTCTAGATATACTGGAGGATCTTCTGAGTAGGAAAATTGATTAGAACAGAAAAATGGAGGAATCACAAATATTCATCTTACTATCAACATATATATCTCCCTACCTCCTCTAAAAATTTTTTCTTATTATGATTTCTTAGTTTTTCAACTTTATTATTTTAATTAATTTTTTATCCTTATTTTTCATTGTTTTTCCTTTCTTCCCTTCTTTTTTTATTTCCCTCACACTGTCCTAATAGAGTTCTTTATTATTCCTTTACTTTTGTTTTTTATAGCCTACTTTTACCTTTCTTTTAAAAAAAAATTTTTTTTAAGAAATTCGATACTTTAAAAAAAAATTTTGTGTTCAATTTTGTTTTTTTATATTGTACTTTTAAGAGTTTAATTTTTATAATAGTTTTTTTTTTTTAATTTTTGCTTCTGGATCCTTTATTATTAGTTTTGTATCTTTAAGACTCTAATTTTTACTATCTATTATAACTTAGGCATTTGATTATAGGCTTGATGGTTCTCTTTTTTTTAATATAAATTTATTTACTTTAACCAGAGGCTAATTATTTTACATTTTTGTATAGGTTTTGCAATACATTGACATGAAACCTCCACGGGTGTACATGTGTTGCCCATCCTGAATCCTCCTCTCACCTCCCTCCCCATCCCATCCTTCCTTTTGGGTCATTCCAGTGCACCAGCCTTGGGCACCCTGTCTCAGGAATCAAACCTGGACTGGCGATTCATTTCACATATGAAAATATACATGTTTTAATGCCATACTCCCAAATCATACCCCCCTTGCCCTCTCCCACAGAGTCTAAAAAGATTATGCTATACATCTGTGTCTCTTTAGCTGTCTCACATACAAGGTTATCATTACCATCTTTCTAAATTCCATATATATGCACTATTTTACTGTATTGGTGGTTTTCTTTCTGACGTACTTCACTCTGTATAATTGGCTCCAGTTTTACTCACCTCATTAGAACTGATTCAAATGTATTCTTTTTTATGGCTAGGTAATACTCCATTGGATGCAATCTCAAAAATGACAGAATGATCTCTGTTCGTTTGCAAGGCAAACCATTCAATATCACAGTAATCCAAGTCTATGCCCCAACAAGTAAGGCTGAAGAAGCTGAAGTTGAATGGTTCTATGAAGACCTAAAAGACCTTTTATAACTAACCCCCCCAAAAGATATCCTTTTCATTATAGGGGACTGGAATGCAAAAGCAGGAAGTCAAGAAACACCTGGATAGATAGAGTGCCAGATGAACTATGGACGGAGGTTTGTGACATTGTACAGGAGACAGGGATCAAGATCATCCCCATGGAAAAGAAATGCAAGAAAGCAAAATGGCTGTCTGGGGAGGCCTTACACATAGCTGTGAAAAGAAGAGAAGTGAAAAACAAAGGAGAAAAGGAAAGATATAAGTATCTGAATGCAGTGTTCCAAAGAATAGCAAGAAGAGATAAGAAAGCCTTCCTCAGCGATCAATGCAAAGAAACAGATGCAAACAACAGAATGGGAAAGACTAGAGATCTCTTCAAGAAAATTAGAGATACCAAGGGAACATTTCATGCAAAGATGGGCTCGATAAAGGACAGAAATGGTATGGACCTAACAGAAGCAGAAGATATTAAGAAGAGGTGGCAAGAATACACAGAAGAACTGTACAAAAAAGATCTTCATGACTAAGATAACCACAATGGTGTGATCACTCACATAGAGCCAGACATCCTGGAATGTGAAGTCAAGTGGGTCTTGGAAAGCATCACTACGAACAAAGCTAGTGGAGGTGATGGAATTCCAGTTGAGCTATTTCAAATCCTGAAACATGATGCTGTGAAAGAGCTGCACTCAATATGCCAGCAAATTTGGAAAGCTCAGCAGTGGCCACAGGACTGGAAAAGGTCAGTTTTCATTCCAATCCCAAAGAAAGGCAGTGCCAAAGAATGCTCAAACGACCACACAGTTGTACTCATCTCACACACTAGTAATGCTCAAAATTCTCCAAGCCAGGCTTTAGCAATACGTGAACCGTGAACTTCCAGATGTTCAAGCTGGTTTTAGAAAAGGCAGAGGAACCAGAGATCAAATTTCCAACATCCGCTGGATCATGGAAAAAGCAAGAGAGTTCCAGAAAAACATCTATTTCTGCTTTATTGACTATGCCAAAGCCTTTGACTGCGTGGATCACAATCAACTGTGGGAAATTCTAAAAGAGATGGGAATACCAGACCACCTGACCGGCCTCTTGAGAAACCTGTATGCAGGTCAGGAAGCAACAGTTAGAACTGGACATGGAACAACAGACTGGTTCCAAAGAGGAAAAGGAGTACATCAAGGCTGTATATTGTCACCCTGCTTATTTAACTTATATGCAGAGTACATCATGAGAAATGCTGGACTGAAAGAAACACAAGCTGGAATCAAGATTGCCAGGAGATATATCAATAACTTCAGATATGCAGATGACATCACCCCACAGTTATGGCAGAAAGTGAAGAGGAACGAAAATGTCTCTTGATGGAAGTGAAAGTGGAGAGTGAAAAAGTTGGCTTAAAGCTCAACATTCAGAAAACGAAGATCATGGCATCTGGTCCCATCACTTCATGGGAAATAGATGGGGAAACAGAGGAAACAGTGTCAGACAATTTGGGGGGGGGGGCTCCAAAATCATTTCAGATGGTTACTGCAGCCATAAAATTAAAAGACGCTTACTCCTTGGAAGGAAAGTTATGACCAACCTAGATAGCATATTGAAAAGCAGAGACATTACTTGGCCAACAAAGGTCCGTCTAGTCAAAGCTATGGTTTTTCCAGTGGTCAGGTATGGATGTGAGAGTTGGACTGTGAAAAAGCTGAGCACCGAAGAATTGATGCTTTTGAACTGTGGTGGTTTTGGAGAAGACTCTTGAGAGTCCCTTGGACTGCAAGAAGATCCAACCAGTCCATTCTGAAGGAGATCAGCCCTGGGATTTCTTTGGAGGGAATGATGCTGAAGCTGAAACTCCAGTACTTTGACCACCTCATGCGAAGTGTTGACTCATTGGAAAAGACTCTGATGCTGGGAGGGATTGGGGGCAGGAGGAAAAGGGGACGACAGAGGATGAGATGGCTGGATGGCATCACTGACTTGATGAATGTGAGTCTGAGCGAACTCCGGGAGTTGGTGATGGACAGGGAGGCCTGGCTTGCTGCAATTCACGGGGTCACGAAGAGTTGGACACGACTGAGCGACTGAACTGAACTGAACTGAATACTCCATTGTGTATATGTACCACAGCTTTCTTGTCTGTTCATCTGCCAATGGACATCTAGGTTGCTTCCATGTCCTGGCTATTATAAACAGTGCTGCAAGAACATTGGGGTATATGTGTCTCTTTCAATTCTGGTTTCCTCGGTATGTATGCCCAGCAGTGAGATTGCTGGGTCATAAGGCAGTTCTATCTCCACTTTTTTAAAGAATCTCCACACTGTTCTCCATAGTGGCTGTACTGGTTTGCATTCCCACCAACAGTGTAAGAGGGTTCCCTTTTCTCCACACCCTCTCCAGCATTTACTGCTTGTAGACTTTTGGATAGCAGCCATTCTGACTGGTGTGAAATGGTACCTCACTGTGGTTTTGATTTGCATTTCTCTGATAATGAGTGATGTTGAGCATCTTTTCATGTGTTTGTTAGCCATCTGTATGTCTTCTTTGGAGAAATGTCTATTTAGTTCTTTGGCCCATTTTTTGATTGGATTGTTTATTCTTCTGGAATTGAGCTGTAAGAGTTGCTTGTATTTTTTTAGATTAATTCTTTGTCAGTTGCTTCATTTGCTATTATTTTCTCCCATTGAAGGCTGTCTTTTCATCTTACTTATAGTTTCCTTTGTTGTGCAGAAGCTTTTAATTTTAACTGCTAAGTCATTTCAGTCGTGTCTGACTCTGTGACCCCATAGACAGCAGCCCACCAGGCTCCCCCGTCCCTGGGATTCTCCAGGCAAGAACACTGGAGTGGGTTGTCATTTCCTTCTCCAATGCATGAAAGTGAAAAGTGAAAGGGAATTTGCTCAGACGTGTCCGACCCTCAGCGACCCCATGGACTGCAGCCTTCCAGGCTCCTCCATCGATGGGATTTTCCAGGCAAGAGTACTAGAGTAGGGTGCCATTGCCTTCTCTGTTTAATTTTAACTAGGTCCCATTTATTTTTGCTTTTATTTCCAGTATCCTGGGAGGTGGGTCATAGAGGATCCTCCTGTGATTTATGTCAGAGTGTGTTTTGCCTATGTTCTCCTCTAGGAGTTTTATAGTTTCTGGTCTTACATTTAGATCTTTAATCCATTTTGAGTTTGTTTTTGTGTATGATTTTTCCCAGCACCACTTGTTAAAGAGATTGTCTTTTCTCCATTGTATATTCTTGCCTCCTTTGTCAAAGATAAGGTGTCTATAGGTGTGTGGATTTATCTCTGGGCTTTCTATTTTGTTCCATTGATCTATTTCTGTCTTTGTGCCAGTACCATACTGTCTTGATGACTGTGCTTTGTAGTAGACCCTGAAGTCAGGCAGGTTGATTCCTCCAGTTCCAGTCTTCTTTCTCAAGATTGCTTTGGCTATTCGAGGTTTTTTGTATTTCCATACAAGTTGTGAAATTATTTGTTCTAGCTCTGTGAAAAATACCATTGGTAGCTTGATAGGGATTGCATTGAATCTATAGATTGCTTTGGGTAGTATATTTATTTTCACTATATTGATTCTTCTGATCCATGAACATGGTATATTTCTCCATCTATTTGTGTCCTCTTTGATTTCTTTCACCAGTGTTTTAGTTTTCTATATATAGGTCTTTTGTTTCTTTAGGTAGATATATTCCTAAATATTTTATTCTTTTCGTTGCAATGGTGAATGGAATTGTTTCCTTAATTTCTCTTTCTATTTTCTCATTATTAATACATAGGAATGCAAGGGATTTCTGTGTGTTGATTTTATATCCTGCAACTTTACTATATTTATTGATTAGCTCTAGTAATTTTCTGGTGGAGTCTTTAAGGTTTTCTATGTAGAGGAGGATCATGTCATCTGCAAACAGTGAGAGTTTTACTTCTTCTTTTCCAATCTGGATTCCTTTTATTTCTTTTTCTGCTCTGATTGCTCTGGCCAAAACTATGTTGAATAATACTGGTGAGAGTGGGCACCCTTGTCTTCTTCTGGACTTTAGGGAAAATGCTTTCAATTTTTCACCATTGAGGATAATGCTTGCTGTGGGTTTGTCATATATAGGTTTTATTATGTTGAGGTATGTTCCTTCTATTCCTGCTTTCTGGAGGGTTTTTATCATACATGGATGTTGAATTTTGTTAAAGGCATTCTCTGCATCTATTGAGATAATCATATGTGTTTTATCTTTTAATTTGTTGATATGGTGTATTACATTGATTGATTTGCAAATATTGAAGAATCCTTGCATCCTTGGGATAAAGCCCACTTGTTCATGATGTATGATCTTTTTAATATGTTGTTAGATTCTGCTTGCTAAAATTTTGTTAAGGATTTTTGCATCTATGTTCATCAGTGGTATTGGCCTGTAGTTTTCTTTTTTGTGGCATCTTTGTCAGGTGTTGGTATTAGGGTGATGGTGGCCTCATAGAATGAGTTTGGAAGTTTACCTTCCTCTGCAATTTTCTGGAAGAGTTTAAGTAGGATAGGTGTTAGGTCTTCTCTAAATTTTTGGTAGAATTCAGCTGTGAAGCTATCTGGACCTGGGCTTTGGTTTTCTGGAAGATTTCTGGTTACAGTTTCAATTTCCGTGCTTGTGATGGGTCTGTTAAGATTTTCTATTTCTTCCTGGTCCAGTTTTGGAAAGTTATACTCTTCTAAGAATTTGTCCATTTCTTCCACGTTGTCCATTTTATTGGCATATAATTGCTCATAGTAGTCTCTTATGATCCTTGTATTTCTGTGTTGTCTGTTGTGATTTCTCCATTTTCATTTCTAATTTTATTGATTTGATTTTTCTCCCTTTGATTCTTGATTAGTCTGGCTAACGGTTTGTCAATTTTATTTATCCTTTCAAAGAACCAGCTTTTGGCTTCGTTGATTTTTGCTATGGTCTCTTTTGATTCTTTTGCATTTATTTCTGCCCTAATTTTAAAGATTTCTTTCCTTCTACTAACCCTGGGGTTCTTCATTTCTTCCTTTTCTAGTTGCTTTAGGTGTAGAGTTAGGCTGTTTATTTGACTTTTTTCTTGTTCCTTGAGGCATGCCTGTATTGCTATGAACTTTCCCCTTAGGACTGCTTTTACAGTGTCCCACATGTTTTGGGTTGTTGTGTTTTCATTTTCATTCATTTCTATGCAAATTTTGATTTCTTTTTTGATTTCTTCTGTGATTTGTTGGTTATTCAGCAGCCTGTTGTTCAGCCTCCATATGTTGGAATTTTTAAAAGTTTTTCTCCTGTAATTGATATCTAATCTTACTGCATTGTGGTCAGAAAAGATGCTTGGAATGATTTCAATTTTTTTCGAATTTACCAAGGCTGGATTTATGGCCCAGGATGTAGTCTTCCTGGAGAAGATTCCATGTGCGCTTGAGAAAAAGGTGAAATTCATTGTTTTGGGGTGAAATGTCCTATAGATATCAATTAGGTCTAACTGGTCCATTATATCATTTAAAGTTTTTGTTTCCTTTTTAATTTTCTATTTAATTGATCTATCCATAGGTGTGAGTGGGGTATTAAAGTCTTCCACTATTATTGTGTTGTTGTTAATTTCCACTTTCATACTTGTTAGCATTTGTCTTATATATTGTGGTGCTCCTATGTTGGGTGCATATATATTTATAATTGTCATATCTTCTTCTTGGATTGATCTTTTGATCATTATGTAGTGTCTTTCTTTGCCTGTTTTCACAGCCTTTGTTTTAAAGTCTATTTTATCTGATATGAGTATTGTTACACCTGCTTTCTTTTGGTCTCTATTTGCATGGAATATCTTTTTCCAGCCCTTCATTTTCAGTCTGTATGTGTCCCTTGTTTTGTGGTGGATCTCTTGTAGACAACATATATAGGTGTCTTGTTTTTGTATCCATTCAGCCAGTCTTTGTCTTTTGGTTGGGGCATTCAACTCATTTACGTTTAAGGTAATTATTGAAAAGTATGATCCCATTGCCATTTACTTTATTGTTTGGGGTTCGAGTTTATACACCCTTTTTGTGTTTCCTGTCTAGAGAAGATCCTTTGGCATTTGTTGGAGAGCTGGTTTGGTAGTGCTGTATTCTCTCAGCTTTTGCTTGTTTGTAAAGCTTTTGATTTCTCCTTCATATTTGAATGAGATCCTTGCTGGGCAGTACAGTAATCTGGGCTGTAGGTTATTTTCTGTCATCACTTTAAGTATGTCCTGCCATTCCCTCCTGGCCTGAAGAGTTTCTATTGAAAGATCAGCTGTTACCCTTATGGGAATCCCCTTGTGTGTTATTTGTTGTTTTTCCCTTGCTGCTTTTAATATTTGTTCTTTGTGTTTGTGCTTTGTTAATTTGATTAATATATGTATTTGGGTGTTTTGCCTTGGTTTTATCCTGTTGGGAACTCTCTGGGTTTCTTGGACTTGGGTGATTATTTCCTTCCCTATTTTAGGGAAGTTTTCAAGTTTTCCTCAAGTATTTTCTTGTGGTCTTTTTTTTTTGTCTTCTTCTTCTGGGACTCCTATGATTCGAATGTTGGGGCATTTAACATTTCCCAGAGGTCTCTGAGGTTGTCCTCATTTATTTTAATTCATTTTTCTTTTTTCCACTCTGTTTCATTTATTTCTACTATTCTATCTTCTACCTTACTTATCCTATCTTCTGCCTCCGTTATTCTACTGTTGTTTCCCTCCAGAGTGTTTTTGATCTCATTTATTGGATTATTCATTATATATTGACTCTTTTTTATTTCTTCTAGGTCCTTGTTAAACCTGTCTTGCATCTTCTCAGTCCTTGTCACCAGGCTATTTATCTGTAACTCCATTTTGTTTTCAAGATTTTGGATCATTTTCACTATCATTATTTGGAATTCTTTATCAGGTAGATTCCCTGCCTCTTCCTCTTTTGTTTGGTTTGGTGGGCATTTATCTTGTTCCTTTACCTGCTGGGTATTTCTCTGCCTTTTCATCTTGTTTATATTACTGTGTTTAGGGTGGCCTTTTCGTATTCTGGCAGTTTGTGGTTCCTTTTTATTGTGGAGGTTCCTCACTGTGGTTGGGATTGGGCGGGTGGTTTGTCAAGGTTTCCTGGTTAGGGAAGCTTGTGTCGGTGTTCTGGTGGGTGGGGCTGGACTTCTTCTCTCTGGAGTGCAATAAAGTATCCAGTAATGAGTTTTGAGATGTCAATGGGTTTGGTGTGACTTTGGGCAGCTGTATATTGAAGCTCAGGGCTATGTTTCTGTGTTGCTGGAGAATTTGTGTGGTATGTCTTGCTCTGGAACTTGCTGGCCCTTAGGTGGTGCTTGGTTTCAGTGTAGGTAAGGAGGCATTTGATGAGCTGCTATTGATTAATGTTCCCTGGAGTCAGGAGTTCTCTGGTGTTCTCAGGATTTGGACTTAAGCCTCCTGTCTGTGGTTTTCAGTCTTATTCTTACAGTAGTCTCAGGACTTCTCCATCCATACAGCACCAATGATAAAACATCTAGATTAAAGATGAAAAGTTTCTCCACAGTGAGGGACACCCAGAGAGGTAAACAAAGTTACATGTAGAAGAGAAGAGGGAGAATGGAGATAGAGGTGACCAGGAGGAGAAGAGGAGAAATCAAAAGAGGGGAGTGCAAGCTAGCCAGTAATCACTTCCCTATGTGCTCTCCACAGTCTGGATCCCTCAAAGCTGTTCACGGAGTTACACAGAGAAGAGAAGAGGGAGGAAGGAGACAGAGGTAGCCAGGAGGATAAAAGGGAGAATCAAAAGGAGAGAGACAGATCCAGCCATAGTCAGTTTCCTAAGTGTTTGCCACAGCCCAGAACACACAAAGAGATTCACAGAGTTGGGTAGAGAAGGGAAGGAGGAGGGGAGAGATAGAGGTGACCTGGTGGAGAAAAAGGAGAGTACAAAGGGCAAGAGAGCAGTCAAGCCGGTAATCTCAGTCCCAAGTAAAAATTGGTACTGAAGATTGGGTTCTTAAAGGTACAAAATTGATTTAAAAAAATTTTTTTTAAATACCAAAAAGCAAAGATTTAAAATCTAGAGTAGAGGTTGGATTCTCAAATATATAATATTAAAGAAAAAAACAAAGTCACAAAAATTATAAAATATATATATATGAAGTTTCCTTTAAAAAATAGGGTATTTTTTTGCAAAGTAATAGTAGGTTATAAAACTGAAAAGTAAAGGAGTAATAGAGAACTTAAAAATTAAAAAAAATTTTAATTTAAAAAATGATAATAGTAAAAATATATCTAGGACTTTCTCTGGTGGTGTTGTGGAAAGTGTAGGGTGAGTTCATTTTCAGGTAGTTCCTTGATCTGGCTTATACTTCTAAAGATCTACAGGCACCTTCCTATGTAGTCGGTGCTAATTACAGGGTTTTAATCTATTGCACCTGTCACTTCCAAGGCGGTTCCTTCTGTTTTAGCTTCTTCTGTTTGTTGTTCTCTTCAGTGTCTAATTTCCACCTTGACACAAGATGGCAGTGGTGGTCACTTTTTTAGGCTCACTTGTTCAGTCGTTCTGTGGGGAGGGAGGAACACTGCCAACAAATATCACTGGCATGTGCTTGCAGTGTCTTGACCACACTGGGTTTGCCCCCGCTCACGCCATGTGTGCTTTCCCAGCCTACACTGCTTAGGCTCTAGGTTGCTCTGCTGGGAACTGTCTGAGGTGGGCCCTGCGCTGTATGCACTTCACAGGTCTAAGCCACCCAGGTTCAGGTTTTCGGGTACTCCACAGAGGCGCAGACTTGGTTGGGCCTGCGTTTTGTACCCTTCCCAGGTCCAAGCAGCTCAGGCGACCAGGTGCTTGGTGAACACAGTTGCCCCCCAGGTGGGCGCTGAGACTTATCGCCTCTCCCATCCCTTCCCGTTTGGTTTTCTGGGTGTTTAACCAGCACGCCTTCTCAGGTGTGCTGTGTGTCTCTTCTGGGGAGCTGATTTCTGGCTGCAACCCTCCCAGTGTATGTTGACTGTCCAGAATCCCAGGAAATCTTGGTTAGCAATGAAGCCTGCTTGCAGTTTGGTAGAGGATGCCTCTCTGGGCAGCGATTGCCCTCTTCTGGCTCTGGCTGCCCTTGCCTGCGTGTCTCCGGCGGGGGATGGGCCAGTCCACAGCCGCTAGCTCTACTCAGTTCTTTGTTCTGTGAGCGGGCCTGGTGGTGTCTTAGGTTAGGGCTTTTTGCGGAATAGCTATCCCACAGTCTAGGTTGCTATCTCAAGCTGCTGCTGCTGCTGCTAAGTCGCTTCAGTCATGTCTGACTCTGTGCAACCCCATAGACAGAAACCCACCAGGCAAGAACACTGGAGTGGGTTGCCATTTCCTTCTCCAATGCATGAAAGCGAAAAGTGAAAGCGAAGTCGCTCAGTCATGCCCAACTCTTAGCGACCCCGTGGACTGCAGCCTACCAGGCTCCTCCGTCCATGGGATTTTCCAGGCAAGAGTACTGGAGTGGGGTGCCATTGCAGGGGCATTCAGGCCCAGTCCTTACTCTAAGCAATGCAGCCTACACCTCCCTGTCCAGCCCCCACTTGCTAGTGGCCGATGCAAGCCTCTGCACTGCTTGTCTGCCATTAGGCACGTAATCTGTGGGGTTTTGTTATTTATTTATTTTTCCTCCTGGTTATGTTGCCCTCTGAGGTTCCAAGGCTCGCCACAGACTCGCCAGTGAGAGAGTTTCCTGGTGTTTGGAAACCTCTCTTTTTAAGACTCCCTTCCCAGGACGGATCTCCGTCCCTACCTCTTTTGTCTCTCTTTTTATCTTTTATATTTTTTCCTACCTCCTTTTGAAGACAATGGGCTGCCTTTCTGGGTGCCTAATATCCTCTGCCGGCATTCAGAAGTTGTTTTGTGGCATTTACTCAAGAGCGTTCAAATGCTCTTTCAATGAATTTGTGGGGGAGAAATTGGTCTCCCCATCTTATTTCTCTGCCATCTTAGTACCGTCCCCCAGCTGCCCTCTTTCTGATTCTCCATTTTCTCCTCCTGGTCACCTCATTATCCTTCCTCCCTCTTCTCTTGTCTACATAACTTTGAATCTCTTTGGTTGTTCTTGGCTGTGGAGAGCTGTTTCACCATTAACCTAGGGGTTTTGTCTTCTGTGCTGTGTGGACTGAGAAGTCTTGACACTACTGTAAGAGGCCAAGACTGAAACCCAGAGGCAGGACACTCAACTCCAGAACTTTGTGCCATTATAGAATTCTTGACATCAGGGAACATTAACAGACAAGAGCCCACCCCAAAGCCTCCATACCTATACTGAGACCAAGCTCCACCCAAGAGTCAGCAAGCTCCAATGCAAGACACATCATGCTAATCCTCCAGCAAAACAGGAACACAACCCTGAGCATTAATAAACAGGCTGCCTAAAGCCATGCCAAATCCATAAACACCCTAAAACTCACTACTGGTACTATACTGCCCTCCAGAGAGATGAGATCCAGATCCACCCACCAGAACACAAACACAGGTTCCCTAAACCAGGAAACCTTCACAAGCCACTGGTCCAATCATACCCACAGGGAACAGACCCTCCAACATAGAGGAACAATGACCCTCCAGCCTGCAGAAAGGAGATCACCCCAAAAGCAAGCTAAAAGGCAGAGAAATATCCAGCAGGTGAAGGAACATGTTAAAAACCCACCAAACCAAAGAGGAGATGGCAAGTCTACCTGAAAAAGAATTCAGAATAATGATAGTAAAGATGATCCAAAATCTTGAAAATAAAATGGAGATACAGATAAATGGACTAGAGATATGAATTGGGAAGATGCAATAAATGGTTAACAAGGACCTAGAAGAAATAAAGAATAACAATCAGCAATGGACAATATAATAACTGAGATTAAAACCACTCTGGAGGGAACCAACAGTACAGTAACTGAGGCAGAAGAAATGATAAGTGAGCTGGAAGATAGAATTGTGGGAATAAATGAAACAGGGTGGAAAAGAAAAAAGAATAAAAAGAAATGAGGAAAACTTGGAAGAACTCTGGGGCAATGTTAAGCATCCTAATATTTGAATCATAGGTATGCCAGAAGAAGAAAACAAAAGGCAAGAGCAGGAGAAAATATTTTAGGAGATAATAGTCAAAAATATTCTCTAAAATGGGGAGGGAAATAGCCACCCAGGTCCAAAAAGCCCAGAGAGTCCCATACAGGATAAACCCGAGGAGAAACAAGCTAGGACACATATTAATCAAACTAACAAAAATTAAACAAAGAACAAATATTAAAAGCAACAAGGGGAAAAGCAGTCTATAACATACAAGGAGGTTCCCATAAGGCTAACAGCTGATCTTTCAACAGGAACTCTGTAGGCAAGAAGGGAATGGCAGGATACACTAAAACTGATGAAAGGGGAAAATCTATAAAGAAGATCACTCTACCCAGCAAGGATATCATTCAGATTCAAAGGAGAAATCAAAAGCGTTACAGACAAGCGAAAGCTAAGAGAATTCAGTCTCACCAAACTAGCTCTTCAACAAATGCTAAAGGAAATTCTCTAGACAGAAAACACAGAAAAGGTTTATAAAAATCAAACCAAAACAATAAAGCAAATGGTGACAGGATCATACTTACCAATTATTACCTTAAATGTAAAAGGGTTAATCGTTTCCACCAAAAGACAGACTGGACCAAAAAATAAGACCACTATATAGGCTGTTTATAAGAGACCCACCTCAAACCTAAGGACACATACAGACTGAAAGTGAGGGGCTTGAAAAAGGTATTCCATGCAAATGGAAACCAAAAGAAAGTGGAAGGAGCAGTACTCATAGCATAAAAGATAAACTTTAAAATAAAAACCACTATAAGAGACAAAGAAAGACACTACATAATGATCACGGGATCAATCCAAGACGAGGACATAACAATTATTAATATACATGCACCCAGCATAGGAGCACTTCAATATATAAGGCAAATGCTAACAACCATTAAAGGAGAAATCAACAGTAGCACAATAATAGTGGGGAAGTTTAATACCCCAAAGTTGGGGTCCTTTAATGGACTGGAACCTGGTGGTCCAGAGTTGAAGATTAAAAAGTGAAAGAAGGAAAGAGGCTAATATTCCCTGGGTTACACAGTAGGCCTCCACACTCCAGGGAATCAGCCAGAAAGAGAGAGAGAAAGAAGGACACGGGGACCCAAGTCTCTGATGGAACAAGGGTGCTTTATTGAAATCTGTGTGAGTATATATACCGTATTACAAGGTAGCTTCTTCAGATAAAGATCAAAAGACTAGAATTTACAAGTTACCAAAGAAACAAGGAGCAATAGAGGCCATAAGGCCAAAAGGCAATCCATATCAAAAGAGGGTCATAAACAATCCCTTTCACCAAATGCAAAAGCTAATGAAGGAAATCCTATGCAAGCATCCCATCTCTATGATCTCAGTCCTGGGAGTGGCTTGCTGCTCCTCTCGCCCCTGACAGGGACTGATAAGGAACAGAGGGCTCAAGAGAGATAGAAAACAGCACACAGGAATCCTACTGTTAAACATTCCCTGACACCCCACTCACACCAAAGGACAGATCATCTGGACAGAAAATTAACAAGTAAACGCAAGTTTTAAATGACTGTTTTTAAAGATTTAGACCTAATTGATATCTATAGGGCATTTCATCAAAAACCAATAGATGCTACGTGTTTTCTCAAATGCACAAGGAATATTCTCTAGCATAGATCACATCTTGGGCCACAAATCAAGCCTTGGTAAATTTTTTAAAAATGAAATCATTTCAAGCATCTTTCCTGATCACAAGCTATAAGAGTACATATCAACCACAGGGGAAGAAAATTACTAAAAACACAAACACATCGAGGTGAAACAACATGCTTCTGAAAAAACAACAGATCACTGAAGTAATCAAAAAGGAAATCAAAATATGCATAGAAACAAATGATATGAAATGAACAAATGATACATGAACAAATGATAATGAAATGAAACAAATGATAATGAAATAACTTCTCCAGGGGATCTTCCCAACCCAAGTATTGAACTCAGGTCTCCCCATTGCAGGCAGATTCTTTACCAGTTGAGCCACAAGGGAAACCCAATAATGAAAACATGACACCTCAAAACCTATGAGATTCAGTAAAATCATTGCTAAGAGGGAATTTCATAGCAATACAAGCCTACCTCAAAAAAACAAGAGAAACATCAAATAAACAACCTAAACTTACACCTAAAGCAGCTAGAAGAAATAACCAAAAAATCTCCCAAAGTTGATAGAAAGAAAGACCATAAAGATCAGAGCAGAAATAAATGAAAAAGAAATTAAGGAGACTATAGAAAAGATAAATAAAGCTAAAAGCTGAGTTTTTGAGAAGATAAATTAGACAAACCATTAGCCACAATCATCAACAATAAAAGGGAGAAGATTCAAGTCAATAAAATTATAAATGGAACAGGAGAAGTTACAACAGATAACACAGAAACAGAAACAATAATAAGAGATTACCATGAGCAAATGCCAAAAAAAATGGACAACTTGGAAGAAATGAACATATTCTTAGAAAAGCATAATCTTTCAAAACTGAGGCAGAAAGAAATAGAAAGTATGAACTGATGACTCACAAGCACAAAAATCAAAACTATAAAAAAAAAAAAAAAAAAAACAAACTTCAAACAAAGGGAGAAAAAGAAAGACATAGCCATCTGAATGCAGAGTTCCAAAGAATAGCAAGGAAAGATAAGAAAGCCTTCCTAAGTGAATAATGCAAAGAAATAGAGGAAACCAATAGAATGGGAAACACTAGACATCTCTTCAAGGAAATGCAATACAAAGGGAACATTTCATGCAAAGATGGGCGCAATAAAGGACAGAAATAGTATTGACCAAACAGAAGAAGATAAAAAGAAGACGTAGTAAGAATAAATAGAACTATTAAAAAGAACTTAATCTTTACATAATTGTATTAGTTTTGCCAAATATCAAAATGAATCCGCCACAGGTATACATGTGTTCCCCATCCCTTAGAAAAAAAAAAAAAATCTTAATGACCTAGATAACCACGATGGTGTGATCACTCACCTAGAGCCAAACATCTTGGAGTGTGAATTCAAGTGGGCCTTAGGAAGCATCACTATGAACAAAGCTATGGAATTCCAGCTAAGCTATTTCAAATTCTAAAAGATGATGCTATGAAAGTGCTGCACTCAAAATACCAGCAAATTTGGAAAACTCAGCCACGGCCACAGGACTGGAAAAGTAAATTTTAATTCCAATCCCAAAGAAGGGCAATGACAAAGAATGTTCTCAGATCAGATCAGTCACTCAGTCGTATCCGACTCCTTGCGACTCCATGAATCCCAGCACGCCAGGCCTCCCTGTCCATCACCAACTCCCGGAGATCACTCAGACTCACGTCCACTGAATGAGTGATGCCATCCAGCCATCTCATCCTCTGTCGTCCCCTTCTTCTCCTGCCCCCAATCCCTCCCAGCATCAGAGTCTTTTCCAATGAGTCAACTCTTCGAATGAGGTGGCCAAAGTACTGGAGCTTCAGCTTTAGCATCATTCCTTCGAAAGAAATCCCAGGGCTGATCTCCTTCAGAATGGACTGGTTGGATCTCCTTGCAGTCCAAGGGATTCTCAAGAGTCTTCTCCAACACCACAGTTCAAAAGCATCAATTCTTCGGTGCTCAGCCTTCTTCACAGTCCAACTCTCACATCCACACGTGACCACTGGAAAAACCATAGCCTTGACTAGACGAACCTTTGTTGGCAAAGTAATGTCTCTGCTTTTGAATATGCTATCTAGGTTGGTCATAACTTTCTTTCCAAGGAGTAAGCGTCTTTTAATTTCATGGCTGCAGTCACCATCTGTAGTGATTTTGGAGCCCAGAAAAATAAAGTCTGACACTGTTTCCACTGTTTCCCCATCTATTTCCCATGAAGTGATGGGACCAGATGCCATGATCTTCGTTTTCTGAATGTTGAGCTTTAAGCCAACTTTCTCACTCTCCACTTTCACTTTCATCAAGAGGCTTTTTGGTTCCTCTTCACTTTCTGCCATAAGGGTGGTGTCATCTGCATATCTGAGGTTATTGATATTTCTCCTGGCAATCTTGATTCCAGCTTGTGTTTCCTTCAGTCCAGCATTTCTCATGATGTACTCTGCATAGAAGTTAAATAAACAGGGTGACAATATACAGCTTTGACGAACTCCTTTTCCTATTTGGAACCAGTCTGTTGTTCCATGTCCAGTTATAACTGTTGCTTCCTGACCTGCATACAAATTTTTCAAGAGGCAGATCAGGTGGTCTGGTATTCCCATCTCTTTCAGAATTTTCCACAGTTTATTGTGATCCACACAGTCAAAGGCTTTGGCATAGTCAATAAAGCAGAAATAGATGTTTTTCTGAAACTCTCTTGCTTTTTCCATGATCCAGAGGATGTTGGCAATTTGATCTCTGGTTCCTCTGCCTTTTCTAAAACCAGCTTGAACATCAGGAAGTTCATGGTTCATATATTGCTGAAGCATGGCCTGGAGAATTTTGAGCATTACTTTACTAGCATGTGAGATGAGTGCAATTGTGCAGTAGTTTGAGCATTCTTTGGCATTGCCTTTCTTTGGAATTAGAATGAAAACTGATCTTTTCCAGTCCTGTGGCCACTGCTGAGTTTTCCAAATTTGCTGGCATATTAAGTGCAGCACTTTCACAGCATCATCTTTCAGGATTTGGAATAGCTCAACTGGAATCCCATCACCTTCACTAGCTTTGTTTGTAGTGATGCTTTCTAAGGCCCACTTGACTTCACATTCCAGGATATCTGGCTCTAGGTCAGTGATCACACAATTGTGATTATCTGGGTTGTAAAGATCTTTTTTGTACAGTTCTTCTGTGTATTCTTGCCACCTCTTCTTAACATCTTCTGCTTCTCTTAGGTCCATACCGTGTCTGTCCTTTATCGAGCCCATCTTTGCATGAAATGTTCCCTTGGTATCTCTCATTTTCTTGAAGAGATCTCTAGTCTTTCCCATTCTGTTGTTTGCCTCTATTTCTTTGCATTGATCGCTGAGGAAGACTTTCTTATCTCTCCTTGATATTCTTTGGAACTCTGCATTCAGATGCTTATATCTTTCGTTTTCTCCCTTGCTTTTCACTTCTCTTCTTTCACAGCTATTTGTAAGGCCTCCCCTGACAGCCATTTTGCTTTTTTGCATTTCTTTTCCATGGGGATGGTTTTGATCCCTGTCTCCTGTACAATGTCACGAACCTCATTCCATAGTTCATCAGGCACTCTGTCTGTCAGATCTAGGCCCTTCAATCTATTTCTCACTTCCACTGTATAATCATAAGGGATTTGATTTCGGTCATACCTGAATGATCTAGTGGTTTCCCTACTTTCTTCAATTTAAGTCTGAATTTGGCAATAAGGAGTTCATGGTCCCACTCCCCTAAGCCCAAGGCCAGGGGCAGTGGCTGGAAGGAGCAATCCCACACCTGAGACCAGGGGCGGTGGCCGGGAGGACCGACCCCATGTCCAAGGAGCTGTGGCTGCATGGGCGAAGGAGGGCCTAGAGGAGCTATCCCACATTGAAGCTCACGAAGGGCAGCAGTGAGGAGATACCCCTCATCCAAGGTAAGGAGTAATGGCTGCACTTTGCTGGAGCAGCCGTGAAGAGATACCCCAAGCCCAAGGTAAGAGAAACCCAAGTAAGACAGTAAGTGTTGCAAGAGGGCATCAGAGGGCAAACACACTGAAACCATACTCACAGAAAACTAGTCAATCTAATCACACTAGGACCACAGCCTTGTCTAACTCAATGAAACTAAGCCATGCCCATGGGGCAACCCAAGATGGGCATGTCATGGTGGAGAGATCTGACAGAATGTGGTCCACTGGAGAAGGGAACAGCAAACCACTTCAGTATTCTTGCCTTGAGAACCCCATGAACAGTATGAAAAGGCAAAATGATAGGACACTGAAAGAGGAACTCCCCAGGTAAGTAGGTGCCCAATATGCTACTGGAGATCAGTGGAGAAATAACTCAAGAAAGAATGAAGGGATGAAGCCAAAGCAAAAACAATACCCAGCTGTGGATGTGACTGGTGATAGAAGCAAGGTCCGATGCTATCAAGAACAATATTGCATAGGAACCTGGAATGTCAGGTCCATGAATCAAGGCAAATTGGAAGTGGTCAAACAAGAGATGGCAAGAGTGAATGTCAACATTCTAGGAATCAGCGAACTGAAATGGACTGGAATAGGTGAATTTAACTCAGATGACCATTATATCTACTACTACGGGCAGGAATCCTTCAGAAGAAATGGAGTAGCTGAGAGAGTCATTTCCTAGGCAGGTTGATAGGGAGTCTAGGGGTCCCCAAAGAGAGAGGGGTCTGGAATTCTCAAGGAGGAAAAAAGGACAAACTTTTTCTTTCTCCACATTCCTTAGGATTATATACCAATAATGTATCCTGCCTAAGGACAGTCTTTGGATTCAACCTTCTGTTATTTTAAAAAGTTAATTATGGGAGTATACCTGGTCTTTACAAGGATGTATCTTGCCTGAGGACAGTGTTATCTTAAAATGTGAATTATGGGAGTAGGTCGGAGGAGGTCTTTACAACCTCCAGACATTCTTTGGATTATATAACCTCATTATTAACACTAGCAAGCGGGTACTCTTTCTGCCCCCTTCTGATGCCTATGTCAGAAGCTTTCTCTATCTCCTTTATACTTTAATAAAACTTTACTACACAAAAGCTCTGAGCGATCAAGCCTCGTCTCTGGCCCCGGATTGAATTCTTCTCCGGGGGCCAAGAATCCCGGTGTATTCGCGTGATTCAACAACAACCTTTCATCTTGGGGGCTCGTCCGGGATCCTTCAGGACAAGGTAAGGATGCTTGGAGCTTTAGTTCTTTGTTCTCTTAGCGAACACGTTTTCTGCTGTGCTTTACTAACTCTACCGTGTGCTTGTGTGAATGAATGGCATGCCCTGCGTGAAACAAGTAAGGAGCTCTGCTCTGCGGTTCCACGGTGATCTCATAGGGCTTATGGCAGAAACCTGTCGGGGCGTTATACCGACCTGCCAATGCCAAGAGGCACCCAATGTCTCCTTCGGGAACCAACCAGAAATGGGCAAAGCGTGTGGACCGAACTCTCCTTTCTCGGTCAAACTTTTCGGTCTCTTTGACCATTTCATAACTCCTTGGGAATTAGAAGTACTAACCTAATCTATCGGATCATAGACTTTCAAGGGACTTGCGATCTATACTGTTACTGTGTACTGTGGCTTAGGTCCCAAACTTGAATTCGTAGTCAAGAAAGTGTCTAGCCTCGCTAGGAATCGAAAGTTCGGAAGCTAGATGGAGCTCTAGCTCCTAGAACCTCTCTGAGGTTAAAGGTTACTCAGATTGGGACTGCGATGGGTTTTTTTTTTTTCTTTGGTAATGCCGGCTCTTAGTGGATCAGAGGAGGCTGTTATACTGGTGTGGTGATGCTTGGAAAGAACATCTCAGTTTTATGTTCGCGTCGGTCTTATTGTGGTCAAGAAATACTCAGGGTCGTGCACAGGCACTCAGGTGACGAATGTTTCCCACAATGGTCTTAGCTTGGGAGGCATTCCGGAAGGTTACTCTGATTCACCCCGGGTGACATCAGAGGCAAGCAAGGTTAAGGATGAAGAGCTGGACGTCAAGTAGGGATGCTATCAAGTCTACCCCTGGTACATCCCCACCCCATCTCGGTGGTAGAACCGGGAGGGACGAGTACAGCGCCTGCGTCGGTAAGGGACAGACTAAGTCCGACCAGGAAGGAAAAGCTTTTGGTGTAACGTCTGTCTACACCCCCATCTAGAGCAGGGAGGGACGCCTCCGGTAGAAAAATGGCGCTGGTTGCTTTTTTCCTCTCTTACAGATGGGAGCTAACAATTCCAGCCTCACTCCTTTGAACTGTATCCTGAAAAACTGGGATAGATTTGATCCCCAGGGCTTAAAGAAGACACACCTGGTCTTCCTATGTGATACTGCATGGCCACGGTATCCATTGGAGGGCGGCGAACGGTGGCCAGTTGGAGGGTCTCTTAAGTATAACACTGTTCTACAATTAGACCGGTTCTGTAAGGAACAAGGGAAATGGGTAGAAGTAGCATATGTGTTGCCCTTTTCTCTCTGCGAAATATGCCAGACTTACGTCCTAAGGGTATAGATTTGGGCGTGAAACCTTCAGCTCCCTCCTGTCCTCTTACTTTGCCCCCATACCTGGGACTCCAAACTGGGATTCAAACTGCCCACATGGAGGTCCAAACAACTCCTGTCTCAGTACGACCTCAGACTACTCTGGTTTCAGTAGAAACTCAGACCATCGAAGTAAGAGATGAGATGGAGGACAGGAGACAAAGAGAAGAGGAGAAACAGGTTTCTCCAATCTATCCCTGGGATCATATGCGCAGAGCAGCCAGAGAGACTGAGGAACAGCCACACAAGCTGTTGCCTCTTTATGAAACACCCACCGGGAGAAATAATCAGTCTGTGAGAGTTAATAAGCCTTTTTCTTATCAAGAAATACAAAGAATCAAGGAGGATCTGGGAGACTATTTAGAGGACCCAGAAAATATATTAGAGCTTTTAAAGGTGTTACTTTGCTTTATGACCTCACTTGGAAGGATGTGATGTATATCTTGGGACAAACGCTGACTCCTGAGTCAAAGACTCGAATTTTGGGAAAAGCGGTTGCTTATGGAGATGAGTGGCTTGGTAATGAATCAGTAGGGAAGAGGGAGAACGAGATAGCGGCCCTCCCCACTGGGAATCAGGCGGTCCCAACTATAGAACCAGACTGGGACTACAACACAGCTAAAGGAAGATGGGATCAGAGTCATTTTGTTAGATGTATTCTTGAAGGACTTAGGCAGGCGCGTTCTAAGCCTTTAAACTATGGCAAATTGGCAGATATAGAACAGGAGGAGAAAGAAGCTCCTGGTAAATTCCTAGATAGACTGAGAGAAGGCCTTCGCAGATTCACTGAGATTGATCCCGAAAGTGAAGAGGGAAAAGTGATCTTAAAAGATAGATTTCTTACTCAGTCGGCTCCAGATATCCGCCGTAAGCTATTAAAACAGGCGTATGGACCAAATCAGTCTTTAGACACTCTGTTACAACTGGCTCAGACAGTCTATTATGGTAGGGAATATGAGGAAAAGAAAGAAAGGCAAAAAAAAGACAAAGGAAAAGGCGGAAGCCTTCGCCATGGCTATGAAAAACGTTCTTAAACAGCCTGAGAAAAATGCCCAGAGGGACCCAGGTGAAAAGGGATGGGCTTGCTACTGCTGTGGAAAGGAGGGGCACCTCAAGCGGGATTGCCCTCAGGCATCTAAGCCGCCCCCGGCTCCATGTCCGGTCTGCAAAGGACCACACTGGAAGAGAGACTGCCCCCAGAGGCATAGGTCTCCGGGGTCGGACTCTCAAGACAATCAGGACTGAAGGTGCCCGGGGATCCCCACACAAGCTCCCGTCCTAATTACACCTGAGGAACCCTAGGTATTAATAGTTGTGGGGGGCCAATCCGTCGATTTCCTTTTAAGATACTGGGGCAACTTATTCTGTGCTTACTGAAGCCCCTGGCCCACTTTCTTCCCGATCCGCTTCCGTAATGGGACTGTCTGGACGAGCCAAAAGGTATTATTTCAGTTATTCTTTATCTTGCAACTGGGATTCTGTGCTGTTTTCACACGAGTTTCTGATTGTGCCAGAATCTCCCTCACCCCTTTTGAGAAGGGATATACTGAGCAAGGTCCATGCCTCTGTTTTCATGAATATGGAGCCCTCCCTTTCTCTCCCTTTAGTTGAACAAAATGTAAATCCTAGAGTATGGGCTGATGGAAAATCTGTGGGTCGAGCACAAAATGCTATTCCTGTAGTTGTTAAGCTCAAAGACCCACACATATTTCCACATAAGAAGCAGTATCCACTGAAACCTGAAGTTAAGAAAGGATTAAAACCCATCATCGAAAATTTAAAGGAACAGGGACTATTAATTCCCTGTAACAGTCCTTGCAACACTCCTATTTTGGGTATAAAGAAATCGAATGGTAAATGGAGACTAGTTCAAGACTTACGAATAATAAATGAGGCTGTAGTTCCTTTACACCCCGTGGTGCCTAATCCTTATACTCTATTGTCTGAAATTCCTGAACGGGCCAAATATTTCTCAGTAATTGATTTAAAGGATGCCTTCTATTCAGTGCCTTTGGCGGAAGAAAGTCAATTCCTATTTGCCTTTGAAGACCCTACGCAGCCAGCTTCTCAGTTAACCTGGACAGTTTTGCCCCAGGGATTTCGTGACAGTCCTCACTTATTCGGACAAAGTTTGTCACGAGATTTACAAAACTTTAATAGCTCTGAAGCAGTGGTGTTACAATATGTAGATGATGTTTTGCTCTGTGCTGAGACAGAGGAAGCTGGTTCGCGAGCCTCAGAAGATTTCTTAAACTTTCTGGCAGACTGTGGTTACAAGGCATCAAAAGAAAAGGCTCAGCTTTGTCAACAATCGGTTAGATATCTGGGCCTAATCATATCAGAAGGGACTGGGGCCATAGGCCCTGAGAGAATTAAACCTATACTAAATCACCCCCTACCTATGACTTTAAGACAATTGAGAGGATTTTGGGGAATCACAGGTTACTGTCGCATTTGGATTCCGGGTTACGGGGAACTTCCCGGCCTTTATATAAACTTATAGCTGAAACTCAGCAGGCCCAAACCGACAAACTGGTTTGGTCTCCAGAAACTCAAAAGGCTTTTAAGGTTCTTCAGACTGCTCTCCTGCAAGCTCCAGCTCTGAGCTTGCCCACAGGGTCAGAATTTAATTTGTTTGTCACTGAAAGAAAAGGTGTGGCATTGGGAGTTTTGACACAACCCTGAGGGCCTCACCAACAACCTATTGCTTATCTAAGCAGAGAATTAGATGTAGTTGCATGTGGGTGGCCCCACTGCCTAAGAGTAATTGGGGCAACGGCTTTATTAGCACCTGAAGCTTTAAAAATAATTAATGGACGAAACCTTACTGTACTGACTTCTCATGATGTGAGTGGAATCTTAAATTCTAAAGTTAATATTTGGATGACAGACAGTAGGCTTCTTAAGTATCAGTCATTGTTGTTAGAAGGACCAGTAACTAAACTTAAAGTTTGTGGAAATTTAAATCCTGCCACTTTCCTTCCTGAGAAGGAAAATGAAACACCTGATCACGATTGTTCTCAATTCCTAACCTTAAACTATGCAGCTCGGGAGGATCTAAAGGATACCCCATTAGACAATCCTGACATGGAAATATTTACAGATGGCAGTTCTTTTGTTCAGGATGGAAAGCGTAAAGCAGGCTACGCCGTGGTGACGGCTGAACAGGTTTTAGAAGCAAAATCTCTCCCCCAGGAAACTAGTGCTCAGTTAGCGGAGCTTGTGGCCCTGACCCGAGCTCTAGAGTTAAACAAAGGGCAGCGGATGGGCCTGATAATCTATGTGAGTCTACTTCTGCTGACTCCAAAAATCCTGAGTCTGCAGTTTGATCCTCAAGACAATGTCTTCCTGTCCTGGGCTCACTCTTATGCTGCATTCCACAATCGGTCTAACTGCTGGGTCTGCGGAGAGCTCCCCTCTTCGTCAGTGGAAGGCTTCCCGTGGTGGACATCCCCACTTCAAGGAAAAGACTTTCTCCAAGTCTGTGAATACCTTCGACAACAATCACATGCGATGCCTCTTCATCTGATGACATCTACCAACCCTAAAATGGACTGGTGCAACACTTTGTACTCTAACTATGGACATAATGTGACTTTTAATTTTGATTATACATTGTCTCGGTTCAATGACTATTTTGCTACATATAAGGTAAATAGGTCTAGATCTAATGGCTTTTTACCTGACGTTTATCAAATATGGGATGAGGTTACATGGCTAACTCCTGAAAAAGGACGTTTAATATCTACTGCCTCTATATGCTGGGAACAAACAGAGCCGTCCCCAAAAGTTAGCCAACAACTTAATTACAATGATTGGAAACAAATGGGATATTTGTCTCAGGAAACATGCAATGTAATCATTCCCGTGTTTTCCAATCCCAGTTCCGGTTCTCCCTTTGTCTGGCCAGGCACGAATTGGGACTGGATATCTCAGTCGCGCTGGCTTGCTCCAAACGGGACTTATTGGATATGTGGCTCTTACCTATGGGCATGGCTCCCCCTGGTTGGATAGGGAGATGCACCCTGGGTCTAGCCTTTACTCATGGCTTTATATTTTCAGAGCTTCCAGAAAAGCCTGCTAATTTACCCCACCTTAGAACTCGGTGGGCAAGGTCTGTATTTTATTGGTATGATTATTTGGCTGCAGCGTTTGTTCCCTCTTTGGGAACTACAGATGTTATGTTACGAGTGGATGCTTTGACTAATTTTACTCAACAGGCATTACAGGATTCTCAAAAGGCTATTTCAGCTCTTAATGCTGAACAAGTACAAATTAGAAAGGTGGTTTTACAAAACAGATTGGATCTAGATATTCTGACAGCTGCACAAGGAGGAACTTGTGCCATTATTCATACCCAATGCTGTACATATATACCTGATATGAGCACGAATGTTACTCATTTTACTAACCACATGAACACGATGATTAGGGCCATGGACACTCCTGAAGCCTCAATTGCTTCACTTTGGAAAACGTTAACTAATTCCCCATGGTGGACAACTATCTTAATTACAATAATTCTGGTTGTTTTGTTCTTGCTGTTTGCTCCCTGCATCTGTAATTGTATAACTGGATTTGTTTCTAGCCGCATGAAAGCTTTTAAGTTACAAATGGTTGCTCAAACTCCTGCTACTGCTGTAGCTTCCTCCAGCTACTATTTGGGGCCCCTGGATCAGATATCCTCAATATGAGGATTAGGAGAATATGTTGCCTCACCAATTTAGGGACAGCGCCCTTATCAGCTTGGAAGCAGTTATGGAACGAGAACGACGCCCTTTTCCCTAGGCAACATAATTCTCCTAAAAGAAAAGGGGGAATGAGAGAGTCATTTCCTAGGCAGGTTGATAGGGAGTCTAGGGGTCCCCAAAGAGAGAGGGGTCTGGAATTCTCAAGGAGGAAAAAAGGACAAACTTTTTTCTTTCTCCACATTCCTTAGGATTATATACCAATAATGTATCCTGCCTAAGGACAGTCTTTGGATTCAACCTTCTGTTATTTTAAAAAGTTAATTATGGGAGTATACCTGGTCTTTACAAGGATGTATCTTGCCTGAGGACAGCGTTATCTTAAAATGTGAATTATGGGAGTAGGTCGGAGGAGGTCTTTACAACCTCCAGACATTCTTTGGATTATATAACCTCATTATTAACACTAGCAAGCGGGTACTCTTTCTGCCCCCTTCTGATGCCTATGTCAGAAGCTTTCTCTATCTCCTTTATACTTTAATAAAACTTTACTACACAAAAGCTCTGAGCGATCAAGCCTCGTCTCTGGCCCCGGATTGAATTCTTCTCCTCCGGGGGCCAAGAATCCCGGTGTATTCGCGTGATTCAACAACAACCTTTCATAGCCGTCATGGTCAACAAAAGAGTCCGAAATGCAGTACTTGGATGCAATCTCAAAAACGACAGAATGATCTCTGTTCGTTTCCAAGGCAAACCATTCAATATCACAGTAATCCAAATCTATGCCCCAACCAGTAACGCTAAAAAAGCTGAAGCTGAATGGTTCTATGAAGACCTACAAGACCTTTTAGAACTAACACCCAAAAAAGATGTCCTTTTCATTCTAGGGGACTGGAATGCAAAAGTAGGAAGTCAAGAAACACCTGGAGTAACAGGCAAATTTGGCCTTGGACTACGGAAAGAAGCAGGGCCAAGACTAATAGAGTTTTGCCAAGAAAATGCACTGGTCATAACAAACACCCTCTTCCAACAACACAAGAGAAGACTCTATACATGGACATCACCAGATGGTCAACACTGAAATCAGATTGATTATATTCTTTACAGCCAAAGATGGAGAAGCTCTATACAGTCAGCAAAAACAAGACCAGGAGCTGACTGTGGCTCAGACCATGTACTCCTTACTGCCAAGTTCTCATCTCACATATGAGGAAAGTAAAGCTCAAAATCTCCAAGCTAGGCTTCAACAGTATGTGAACCAAGAACTTCCAGATGTACAAGCTGGATTTAGAAAAGACAGAGGAACCAGAGATCAAATTGCCAACATCTGCTGGATCATAGATAAAGCAAGAAAATTCCAGAAAAACATCTACTTCTGCTTCATTGACTACTCCAAAGTCTTGGACTGTGTGAATCACAGCAAACTGTGGAAAATTCTTCAAGAGATGGGAATAGCATACTACATTACCTGCCTCCTGAAAAACCTGTATGCAGGTCAAGAAGCAACAGTTAGAGCCAGACATGGAATAATGAATGGACTGGTTCCACTTGGGAAAGAATACATCAAGGCTGTGTACTGCCATTCTGCTTATTTAACTTATATGCACATTACATCATTCGAAATGCTGACCTGGATGAAGCACAAACTGGAATCAAGATTGCTGGGAGAAATATCAGTAACTTCAGAAATGCAGATGACACCACCATTATGGCAAAAAAAAAAAAAAAAAAAGAACTAAAGAGCCTCTTGATAACAGTGAAAGAAGAGAGTGAAAAAACTTAACATTCAAATAATGAAGATCATGGCATTCAGTCCCATCACTTCATGGCAAATAGATGGGGAAACAACAGAAACCGTCAAAGACTTTATTTTCTTTGTTTCCAAAATCAATGCAGATGGTGACTGCAGCCATGAAATTGAAAGAGGCTTGCTCCTTGGAAGAAAAGTCATAGCCTAGACAGCATATTAAAAAGCATAGACATTACTTTGTTAACAAAGATCTGTCTAGTCAAAGCTATGGTTTTTCCAGTAGTCACGTATGGATGTGAGAGTTGGACTGAGAAGGCTGAGTTCCAAAAATAATTGATGCTTTGAAATTTGGTGTTGGAGAAGACTCTTGAGAGTCCCTTGGACTGCAAGGAGATCAAACCAGTCAATCCTATATGAAATCAGTACCGAGAATTCGTTGGAAGGACTAATGCTGAAGCTGAAGCTCCAGTATTTTGGCCACCTGATGTGTCAAGCCAACTCATTGGAAAAGATCCTGATGCTGGAAAAGATTGAAGGAAGCAGAAGAAGGGGACGACAGTGGGCTGGATGGCATCAATGACTCAATGGACATGATTTTGAGCAAGCTCCAGGAGATAGTGAAGGACAGGAAAGCCTGCGTGCTGCAGTCCATGGGGTCACAAAGAGTCAGACAGGACTGAGTGACTGAAAACAACAACCAGACTCAAGGCTGAAATCTTGAAATGAGACTTCTCTGAGGCCTCTTTGTCCATATATTTGTGTCTTTGTCTTTGGATACCATTGCCCTATTAATTTGTAAAAGAGCTCTATTTAATTAGCTTATAGAAAAATAAGTGCTAATAAATCAAGTAATTCTAAATACAAGAAAAATTAAGCTAAAATGAGTTTCAGGTCACATGAACTAAAAAATACATAATGTTAAATTAGTGACTGGTATTAATGTTTATTTGTTTTTACACATTTGTCAACAAGGAAAGTAATTGTGATGTGAAGAAAATTTATGGAAAGAAAATGCAAATAAGAGTTTTGAGTGAACTTTTAGTGATAATTATCTCTCCACATATTCCATAACTTGAAAGTTAAAAATTGTGCTAAAATAAGTTAAGTGATCAATTAAGATTAACTAAGTTTAAAATACATTTAACTGAGTAAATGAACTTTAAAAGTAAGCTGGTGCAAAACTCTAATTTGACTTCTCTGTTAGAAAGACAAGTTCTCTTAAGATGCCTTTGATAACAGATTTGAAGTTTCTTTACCTTGTAAATGAGTTGTCCTGCATTTGCCTTTGAAATCTTTTAGTGTTACTTTGGCTTTGTGACCTATAATCCTGTTGTGTTTTAAAATCTTTTGATGTTCTTTTGACAGAACTTCCCAAATCAAATTGTTTCTTTGATCTCTAACTAACATTGGGATGCTTCAAAGGGTCCTTGAAGCACCCAAAAGATATATTAATTAATTAGGTTCACTTGTTAAATTTCAAGGGAAGAATTATCAAATAAACAATATATTTTCTCAGTTTATATTGTATGGTAAATAATACAGATACTCTAGAGATTATATGAAATTCTGATAAATCACATCAGTAACTGGATTGCCTTGTCAATTGCTTTGTTGTTGTTCAGTCACTAAGTCATATCAGACTCTTTGCGATTCCATGGATTGCAACATGCCAGGCTTCCTTGTCCTTCACGATCTGCTCTCAATCTTTCCCAGCATCATGCTCTTTTCCAATGAGTCAGCTCTTCTCATCAGGTGGCCAAAGTATTGGAGCTTCAGCTTCAGTCCTTCCAATGAATATTCAGGTTTGATTTCCTTTAAGACTGACTGGTTTGATCTCCATGCTCTCTAAGGAACTCTCAAGAGTCTTCTCCAACATCACTTTGAAAGCATCAATTCTTTGGTGCTCAGCTTTCTTTATAGTCCAACTCTCATATTTGTACTTGACTACTGGAAAAACCATAGCTTTGACTGGATGCAACTTTGACTGCAAAGTGATGTCTCTGATTTTTAGTACCCTGTCTAGATTTGTCATAGCTTTTATTCCAAGGAGCAAGCGTCTTTTAATTTCATGGCTGCAGTCATCATCTCTCTTGATTTTGGAGCCCCCCAAAATGAAGTCTGTCACTGTTTTCAGTTTTTTTCCCATATACTTGCCACGAAGTGATGGGACCATATGCCAATAATCATAATTTTTTTAATGTTGAGTTTTAAGCCAGCTTTTTCACTCTCCTCTCTCTCCTTCATCAAGAGGTTCTTTAGTTTCTCTTCACTTTCTTCCATTAGGGTGGTGTCATCTGCCTATCTGAGGCATTGTTATTTCTCCTAGCAACCTTGATTCAGCTTGTCATTCATCCAGCCCAGCATTTCACATGATGTACTCTCAGTATACATTAAATAAGCAGGGTGACAACATACAACCTTGAAGTACTCCTTTCCCAATTTGGAACCAGTCCGTTGTTCCATGTCAGGTTCTAACTGTTGTTTTTTGACCTGCGTACAGGTTTCTCAGGAGGCAGGTAAGGTATTCTGGTATTTCCATCTCTTTAAGAATTTTTCACAGTTTGTTGTGATCCACACAGTCCAAGGCTTTAGTGTAGTCAATGAAGCAGAAGTAAATGTTTATCTGGAATTCTCTTGCTTTTTATTATGATCCAACAGATGTTGGCAATTTGATCTCTGGTCTCTGCTTTTTCTAAATCCAACTTGTCCATCTGGAAGTTCTCAGTTTATGTAATATTGAAATCTAGCTTGAAATCTTTTGAGCATTACCTTACTAGCATGTGAGATGAGCACAATTGTGTAGTAGTTTGAATATTTGGGGGCATGGTCCTTCTTTAGGTTTAGAATTAAAGCTGACTTTTCCATTCTTGTGTCCACTGCTGAGTTTTCCAAATTTGCTGGCATATTGAGTACAACATTATCTTTCAGGATTTTAAATAATGCAGCTGGAATTCCATCACCTCTACTAGCTTTGTTCATAGTGATGCTTCCTAAGGCCCACTTGACTTCACACTCCAGGATGTCTGGCTCTAGGTGAGTGGCCACACCCTCGTGGTTATCGAGATCATTACGACCTTTTTTGTGCAGTTCTGCTGTATATTCTTGTCATCTCTTTTGCTTCAGTTAGGTTCTTACCATTTCTGTTCTTTATTGTGCCCATCTTTGCATGAAATGTTCTCTTGGTGTCTTTAAGTTTCTTGAAGAAACTTAGTCTTGGAAACTCTAGTCTTTCCCATTCTATTGCTTTTCTCTATTTCTTTGCACTGTTCACTTAAGAAGGATTTCTTATCTCTCCTGCTATTCTTTGGAACTCTGCATTCAGTTGAGAATATCTTTTCCTTTCTCCTTTGCCTTTCACCTTTCCTCTTCTCTCAGCTATTTGTAAGGCCTCTGCAGATAACTATCTTGCTTTCTTGCATTTCTTTTTCTTTGAAATGATATTGATCACTGCCTCCTGTACAATGTTAGGAATCTCCACCCATAATATTTGAATTGTAATCAGATTTAAATATGCTTTCTTAAGTCTTTGTCATTGTAGATAGTTATAGTTACACTCTGATCCCTTTACAAAATCCTTCCCCTTCGAGATTTATGAAAAGAACTTTTGGATAAATGCATGTAATTCTAATGGGAAAACTGATGGCTTCATAAAGTTGTTAATGAAAAAGATTAGTTACAGGGGACTGAGTGAACTGGTAGATATATGTGTAACTTTTATGGTTTCCATCTGAAAAATATGGCTGGTCTAAATCTGTGTCTTCCAGGGGTAAGGGGAATCTTCCTCTTAAACTAATTAATAATTGTTCTAATTTGTTCCTTGTTTCAAATTGTTTGTGTTTTGTACCCCCATGCTGCACTATGTCCTTTTCAATATCACTAACTGCATTACTTATATCTTGTCTAATTTATAAGATTGTTGTGTCTCTTATAGTACTCAGTGTATAACCAAGCCTCCAACAAAACATGTGGCTAAAAAAATTACATAAAATAATTTTAACAGTGTAATTCTACATATGGGAAGAAGCAACAAGCAATGTCTCCTGGATCATAATTAGGTAACAGATCTAGAGAGTCTTTAGATCCAAAATTTAGCATCTATAGTGGCATATCCATTTTCTCTTGATCTGGGATGAGGCTTCCGGCATTGTACTTCCAAATATTGGTCAAATTGCTTGCCATGAGAGGAGGACCTGAGAATTGGAATATTTCCTGCCATACCAGTCACCAGCAAATTCAACATGAGCTAGTGAGCCTTGAGGAAACTCAGGAGAATGCCTGCCATCTAGCAGCCATCACACTGCAGCCACTCCCTGTGATGAAACCTGAGGAAACTGGGGACATGAGAATACAGGATTACAGGCCTCAGATAGCTCAAGTATAATTTTAATGAGCCCTGACTCTTGCCTCTTCCCATACATATAAAAACACTGAGTTCCTTATGCTGCCTCCTGGGTTTGAGGTTCAATATTTCTAAGTGAAGTAGACACACTTTCCAAAGAGGAGAAAAGAAGACAAATCTCAGCATTTGGAACACTGGACCAATGGTGAACACTGCCAGAAAGATCTGATTAAGCAGTTAGAATAGTTGTCATCCACTTTGCCTACAACTGTGGATTGGATATTGACAGTGGGGAATTCTTGCAAGGAAGAGTCAAATCTGACTCCATGATAGATCTATCTCTTTGACTTTAATCTTTGTTTTTCATTGCTTTTGTTTTTATAATCATACTTAATGACCTGCCTTTGGTAATAAATTTGCTACTGAGTCCAAGCTTGGGTTTCCCTGATGGTTCAGATGGTAAAGAATCTGCCTGCAGTTCAGGAGACCTGGGTTTGATCTCTGGATCAGGAAATTCCCTGGAGAAAAGAATGGCAACTCACTCCAGTTTTATTGTCTGGAGAATCCCATAGAGTGAAGAACCTGGGGGGTTACAGTCCACAGGATCGCAAAGAGTCAGACACAAGTGGACGACTAACATTTTCACTTTCCAAGTTTTGTCTGTTTAATGCATGACAGGCCAGTTCAGTGAGAGACAAAGTGTTGAGGCAAAGAATATGACTTCATTAGGAAACCTGGCTGACCAAAAAGAAGTCAGAGTAATGTCTCAAAATAACCATCTTGTCAGAGTCTGGATGCCAGTTTCTTTTATAGGACAGAATGGGGAAGGAGTTGAGGAAGACCATTACCTTGCAACTATCTCCTGGTATGGCCAACCTCAGGGTGGGGAAAGTGCTAATCTCTTCAAGCAGAGGTGCAGGGTTCCCTTAGGCACATCATTACGTATGATTATAATAACAAAAAGCAATGAAAAACAAAGGTTAGGATGGTGGAGGAGCAAGACATTCCTGTATTACTGGCATCACCAGCCTCCCAACAAATACATCAAAAACTCATAAAGATATGGAACGACTCCTACAAAGCAACCTCTAGGCAACAGTAGCAGATTCCAGGCCTCCAGGGGAATAGGCAAAGCTCCCTAAACTGAGGTAGGAGAGAGGATGGAGACATAAAGAAGGAAAAGACTGAGAACTTCTGGATGGGTGCTTGTGCCCCGAGGGATGGAGGGAGTTCTGAAACAGGAAAAGTTCTGGTGCACAGGGAATCTCCCTTGCAGGCGGGCCCAAGGGGGAGCTGCAGAGTCTCGGAAAACTAGGCAAAGCAGGGATTTAGGGGGCAGATAATAGAGAAAGTTGCATTTCTCAGCCTATGCACAGCTCATGGACTGTGGCCCCAACCAGATGGTGGGCTCAGGGAACTGAGAGAAGCCCATAGAAACCCCGTGGCACAGAGGGCAGGCCTGGGTAGCCGAGAGTGGGGAGGCATACAAAACTCCAGCACACACAACCCTTGCAGTGCAGAGGGTAGGCCCAGGGTGCTGAGAGAGGGGAGGCATACAAACCTCTGCAGCACACACAACACTCGCAGCACAGGGGGATGGCCTGGGGAGCCAAAAGAAGAACACATAAGCCCCGCAGTGGGCCGGATGAAACAAGTGCACACGAGCCCCGCGATACAGAGGGTGAGCTCTGAGGGAAGCCCACACAAGTCTCCGTGATTCAGAGGGCATGATCAGGGAGCCAAGAAAAGATCCACACAAGCCCCTACCTAGCAAGTTTGGGACAGCAATGCAGGGCGGGACCAGGAACAGAAGCACCAGCCTTGATTTTAGGGACAAGTAGGGGGCTGGTGGCAGTGAAGATATACTGAGAGGGCTACTTTGAAGTGGCTGTGGAAATAGATTAGTCTAACACTTCCAAAGCCAGGACTGCCCAAAGACATTCTGAACACCCCAAACCCTACTACTGGACACTGCACTGCCCTTCAGAGAGACGAGATCCAGCTCCATCAACCAGAAAACACACAACCCAGCCCCCCACCCCCGCCAACTAGGAAGACATCAAAGGACACTAACCCAACCCCATCCATGGGGGCAGACGCCACAACCAAGAAGAACGATGAGCTTGAGAACATTTTTTTTTTCTTTTTTCTTATAAATCATAGTATTTACTCCCCCTAGTATTTCTGCCTTTTGTGGTGCTGTGGAGTTTTTCTTTTCTTTTTTTTTTCTCTATGCTTTTCTTGTGAAAAAAGTTCATTTTAAGATTTTCTTTTTCTTTTTTTGTTCCTTTTTCACCCCTCTCCTTTTGGGTGATTTTTCTTTTGATACATTCAACTGCTTTTTTTAAATAGCTCTATACCAGCTATAGCTATTCCTGAATATATAAAAATCTTTTTCACATACATCTATTTATCTTTGCTTTTCTATTTTTTCTTTTCTCTCTCTTTTTTAACCCTCTTTTCCATCCCCTCCATTTCTCTTTTCCCTCCCTTGTCCTCTTTTTTTCCTTCTCTTTTTTCTTCTCCCTTTTTTCCTTGCTGGAGCTACTGTGAGCTGTGAGCTACTTTTTTCGTAGCTGGAGCTACGTCCAAGGGCAGAGAAGCCCCAACAAGATGGTAGGCACTGGAGCAGCATCTGCGTGGCACTAGAGCATCGACTGCATGATGCTGAGAGATTTTGAGGAGATATACCATATCCAAGGGCAAAGGAGAAGCACAAGCAAGGTGGTAGGAGGGGTGAAATTGAGTTTAGAATCAAACCTCATATCCACCAGAGACACTTAGAGGGCTCAAACATACCTTGTGTGCACCAGAACCTAGAGACCCCACAGAGACTGAGACAGAACTGTGTTTGGGTGCCTTCTGAGGAGGTAGGGGTCAGTAGTGGACTGCTTTGGGGACAGAGGCTCTGGGTGCAGTAGACCTGGGTATGGGATAAGCCATCTTGCAGGAGATCGCTATTAACCCACCATAGAGCCACCAGAACTTACACAGGACTGGGGAAACAGATGCTGCGAGGGCACAAACAGAACCTTGTGCAAAACAGGGCCCAGGAGAAAGGAGCAGTGACCCAACAAGAGACTGACCCAGACTTGCCCTTGGGTATCCAGGAGTCTCTGGTGGGGGCTTTGGTCGGCAGTGGCCTGCTGCAGAGTTGGGGCCACTGAGTGGATCAGTGCATGCCTGGGACCTTTTGAAGGAGGTCTTCATTACCTCCATCAGAGTTTGGCCTCAGGTCAATTAACAGGAAGAGAATACAGCTCCGCCCTTCAACTGAAAATTGGACTAAGGTTTACTGAACCTGGCCCCACCCATCAGAACAAGACCTGGTTTCCCCCTCAGTCAGTCTCTCCCATCAGGAAGATTCCATAAGCCTCTTATCCTTCTCCATCAGAGGAAAGACAGACTGAAAACCACAGTCACAGAAAACTAATCAATCTGATCACATGGACCACACCCTTGTCTAACTCAATGAAAATATGAGCCACTGTGTAGGGCAACCTAAGATGGACGGGACATGTTGGAACATTCTGACAAAAACGTGATCCACTCGAGAAGGGAATGGCTAACCAATTCAGTATTCTTGCCTTGAGAACCCCATGAACAGTATGAAAAGGCAAAAAGATAGGACACTGAAAGATGAGCTCCCCAGGTCAGTAGGTATCCAATATATTACTGGAGATCAGTGGAGAACTAACTCCAGAAAGAATGAAGAGATGGAGCCAAAGCAAAAACAACACCCTGTTGTGGATGTGACTGGTGATGGAAGTAAAGTCTGATGCTGTAAAGAGCAATATTGCGTAGGAACCTGGAATATTAGGTCCATGAATCAAGGCAAATTGGAAGTGGTCAACAGGAGATGTCAAGAGTGAACATTGACATTTTTGGAATCAGCAAACTAAAATGGGCTGGAATGGGTGAATTTAACTCAGATGACCATTATATCTACTACTTTGGGAAAGAATCCCTTACAAGAAATGGAGTAGCCACACTAGTCAACTAAAGAGTCCAAAATGTAGTACTTGGGTGCAACCTCAAAAACGACAGAATGACCTCTGTTCATTTCCAAGGCAAACCATTCAATATCACAGTAGTCCAAGTCTATGCCCCGACCAGTAATGCTGAAGAAGCTGAAGTTGAATGGTTCCATGAAGACCTATAAGGCGTTCTAGAACTAACACCCAAAAAAGATGCCCTTTTCATTATAGGTGACTGGAATGCAAAAGTAGGAAGTCAAGAAATACTTGGAGTAACAGGCAAATTTGGCTTTGGAGTACAGCATGAAGCAGGGCAAAGGCTAATAGAGTTTTGCCAAGAGAGCAAGCACATTGGTCATAGCAAACACACTCTTTCAACAACACAAGAGAAGACTCTACACATGGATATCACCAGATGGTCAATACTGAAATCAGATTGATTATATTCTTTTCAGCCAAAGATGGAGAAGCTCTATACAGTCAGCAAAAACACCACCAGGAGTTGACTGTGGCTCAGATCATGAACTCCTAACTGCCAATTCAGACTTAAATTGAAAAAAGTAGGGAAAACCAATAGACCATTCATGTATGACCTAAATCAAATCCCTTATGACTATACAGTGGAAGTGACAAGTAGATTCAAGGGATTAGATCTGATAGACAGAGTGCCTGAATAACTATGGACTTGAAAATAGAATGGAAGAAATAAGAGTTATTTTATTATTTTATTAACAGTTAATAAAATGGAAGGAACAACAGAGTTAATACAATCACCAAGGACATAGAAGAAATGAAGAATAAACAAATAGAGATGAATAACACAATTACTGAAATTAAAAATACTCTAGAAGGAACCAAGAGCAGAATAACTGAGCTAGAGGAACAGATAAGTGAGCTGGAAGATAGAATGGGGGAAATAAGTGCTGAAGAACAGAATAAAGGGGAAAGAATGAAAAGAATTGAGGATAGGCTTAGAGACAAGATTTGGCAATATTAAATGCACCAACATTTGAGTATAGGGGTCCCAAAGGAAGAAGAAAAAAAGAAAGGCACTGAGAAATGTTTGAAGAAATTATAGTTGAAAGTTTCCCCATCGTGGGAATGAAAACAGTCAGTCAATCCCAAGAAGTGCAGAGTCCCTTACAGGATAAACCCAAGGAAAAATACATCAAGACACATATTAATCAAGCTAACAGAGATTAAGCACAAAGAAATAATGTTAAAAGCAGCAAGGGAAAGGCAGCAAGTAACATACAAGGGAAAACCCATACAATTAACAGCAAATCTTTCAGCAGAAACTCTGTAGGCTAGAAGGGAATGGCAGGATATATTTAAAGAACTGAAAGGGGGGAGGGGATCTACAACCAAGATTACTATACTCAGCAAAGATCTCATTCAAAATTGATGGAGAAATCAAAAGCTTACAGACAAGAAAAAGTTAAGAGAATTTAGCACACCAAACTAGCCTTACAGTGAATAGTAAAAGGACTTACATAGCCAGTAAACACAAGAGAAAGGAAAGACCTATAAATACAAACCCAAAACAATCAAGAAAATGCCAATAGGAACACATATATCAACAATTACCTTAAATGTAAATGGATTAAATATACCAACAAAAAGATAGAAAGTGACTGAATGGATACAAAAACAAGACCCATATATATGCTGCCTACAAGAGACCCACTTCAGAGCTAGAGACACATACAGACTGAAAGCAAAAGGATGTAAAAAGATATTCCATGTGAATGAAAACCAAAAGAATCCCAGAGTGGCAACCCTTATTTCAGATAAAATAGACTGTAAAGAATATTTTAAAAGACAAAGACACTGCATAATGATCAAGGAATCAGTCCAAGAAGAAGATTGTAAAAATTTATGCACACAACATAAGAGCACCTCAATACATAAAGCAACACTAACAAGCATAAGAGGGGAAATCTACAGTAACACAATAATAGTAGGGGACTTTAACACCCCACTTATCCCAATGGACAGGTCATCAAAACAGAAAATCAATAAGGAAACACAAACCTTAAATGAAACATTAGATCACATGGACCTAATTGATATATTTAGGACTTTCCATCCAAATCCAAAAGAATACACTTTATTCTCAAGAGCACATGGAACATTTTCCAGGATAGACTACATTTTGGGTCACAAATCAAGCCTCAGTAAATGTAAGAAAATTAAAATTATATCAAGTATCTTTTCTGACCACATTATGAAACTATATATCAACTACAGGGGGAAAAAAAACTGAAAAAACAAACTATGGGGAAAAACAAAGGTTAAAGTCAAAGAGATCCATTATATAGTCATAATTTGCTCTTCCCTACAACAAAATGAGCCCTTTCTTGGAAATACAGTGACTCCAGGAGTCTTGAAGCAGGAATAAAATTCTGGCCTTGTACAGAACTTTTGCTCCATGTAATGGATTCTCAAGCCCTGCCAGCAAGGAGAGCAGCAATGGCCCCTGAGAGGTTTATTCTCCAAAAGAGTTTCATTGTATGAAGATAAATACTTCATCTTCCTGCTAAAAATTAATCCCATAGGCTGCATCTTGAACAATAGCCTCAGGACCACACAATCTGACCACCCCTCATAACTCTGAGTCAGGAAGGGAATATTTTCTGAAGTTGTTTGACTCAGGGTAGATGTCTTGAGATCACTCTGTCAATCATAAACAGAAGTATGGCTTTGGGTTCTCAGCTGTGAAGAAGCAACACTGCAAATTTTCTTAGGTGCCTCTAGTGTTGTGTTAATCATTCTGCTGACCGGATCACAAACCCCTGGTATTTCCAATGATCTGGGTTGTTTACAAGTCATCTCTGGTTGGCTCTCATTGCCACTGAAGTATCATGATAAAATTTGACAAGCTGGGTTAGTTGAGGTCTTCTTCAGAGATTAAATGCTCAGAAAGCACCCTCAAACAGGAGAGGTTCAAATAAAACTTATTATTTATAGATTCTCAGAGTCTTCTAGCATTATATATGGGAGCCTTCATTTGAAAAAATACTGACAGCTTCCATCTGCCTGAGTCTGCCTCAGTCTTGCAACATTCCTATCTCAACACCTTTTGCTCTCTGCCCACTGCTTCCAACTTGTGCAAGTATAATATTTGGGAGGATTTACATATTATTCTCCTTATTTTGGAGGTGGGGTAAAACATAAATCAACCTAAATTAGTCTCTGGAATGATTGAGTGGTTGAGATCTCAACATGGGAAAGAAAAGCCCTTGTCAATGAAATTCTAACATTTATCTGGATGGGTTTGACATTCTACCACTGATGTCTCAGCCCTTCCTTCCTTCTGTCCCATCTAGTCATATCTCAAACCAGCACCAGGATTTGTTTTTTTCTTTTTTTTTTCCTCTTTTTTATTTATTTTAATTGGAGGCTAATTACTTTATGATATTGTGGTGGTTTTTGCCATACATTCACATGAATCAGCCATGGGTGTACATGTTTTCCCCATCCTGACCTTCCTTCCCACCTGCCTCCCCATACCATCCCGCAGGGTCATCCCAGTACTCCAGCCCTGAGCACCCTGTCTCATGCATCAAACCTGGACTGACGATCTAATTCCCATATGATAATATACATGTTTCAGTGCTATTCTCTCAAATCATCCCACCCTCTCCTCCCAGAGTCCAAAAGTCTGTTCTTTACATCTGTGTCTCTTTTGCTGTCTCACATATAGGGTCAGTATTACCATCTTTCTGAATTCTATATATATATGTGTGTTAATATACTGTATTGGTGCTTTTCTTTCTGACTTACTTCATTCTGTATGCTGCTGCTAAGTCGCTTCAGTTGTATCCAACTCTGTGCGACCCCATAGACGGCAGCCCACCAGGCTCCCCGTCCCTGGGATTCTCCAGGCAAGAACACTGGAGTGGGTTGCCATTTCCTTCTCCAAGGCATGAAAGTAAACAGTGAAAGTGAAGTCGCTCAGTCGTGTCCGACTCCTAGAGACCCCATGGACTGCAGCCTACCAGGCTCCTCCGTCCATGGGATTTTCCAGGCAAGAGTACTGGAGTGGGGTGCCATTGCCTTCTCTGTCATTCTGTATAATAGGCTCCAGTTTCATCCACCTCTTTAGAACTGATTCAAGTGCATTATTCTTAATAGCTGAGTAATATTCCATTGTGTATATGTACCACATCTTTCTTTCCACTTTATTTTTTTTATGTTTTTTTTAATTAATTTTATTTTATTTTTAAACTTTATATAATTGTATTAGTTTTGCCAAATATCAAAATGAATCCACCACAGGTATACATCTTTCTTATCCATTCATCTGCCGATGGACATCTAGGTTACTTTCATGTCCTGGCTATTGTAAACAGCAGCACCAGGATTTCTTACACTCAGATACCTCCTAGGTTGTGCAATTGCCTAAATATAAAGTCTAGACTCTCCAGCCAAACATTCAAACTTGCCTACTCTCTCATTCCCTCTCCAAAGGAGATCCTAACCTACTTTTCCAAGTATCTTTCCCATTTATTTTTTACTTCAAAAGTCACATTGCTTTTTGTAAAAATGACTACAGATGTGTTAATTACCAGATCCCAAAGCATTGTCCAAGTTCTTGTCTTCCTAAAGGCCTCTACCCTGTTTGGCATCTGAAAACTACTCACCAGTCCTGGTTTCTTAAATGTCTCATTGCCTTCCCTCCTACCATTCTTGCTTGGGTTTTGTTTGTTTAGTTTTATTTTTGTCTAACTTTTTAACAACTACACTCCATGAAATTAAAAGATGCTTACTCCTTGAAAGAAAAGTTATGACCAACCTAGATAGCATATTGAAAAGCAGAGACATTGCTTTGCCAATAAAGGTCCATCTAGTCAAGGCTATGATTTTTCCAGTGGTCATGTATGGATGTGAGAGTTGGACTGTGAAGAAAGCTGAGCACCGAAGAGTTGATGCTTTTGAACTGTGGTGTTGGAGAAGACTCTTGAGAATCCCTTGGACTGCAAGGAAATCCAACCAGTCCATCCTGAAGGAGATCAGTCCTGGCTGTTCATTGGAAGGACTGATGCTGAAGCTGAAACTCCAATACTTTGGTCACCTCATGCGAAGAGGTGACCTCTAAAACACACCTCATTGGAAAAGACTCTGATACTGGGAGGGATTGGAGGCAGGAGGAGAAGGGGACAACAGAGAATGAGATGGCTGGATGGCATCACTGACTCAATGGACGTGAATCTGAGTGAACTCTGGGAGTTGGTGATGGACAGGGAGGCCTGGCGTGCTGTGATTCATGGGGTCGCAAAGAGTCGGACACGACTGAGTGAATGAACTGAAGTGAACTGAACTGAACTGAACACTCCATTCACCCTTTCCCTAGCTCTTCTTTCTTCTTCTACCCATTTAATTCATATTTTATAATAATCATAATTGATACTATTAAGGGCCTTGTGGGGCCCCTGGGCACAAAGCCTTTGTGTCCCCCATTTCTTTGATTACAGACCTTCATTCAGCCTCCATGACCTTATCTGAGTTCCAGTGGGTAGATTCAAGCAGTTGTCAATTAGAGAAGGAGGAAACAGGAGACTATGAAGAAACAAACAATAAAGAGCAGCCTTGGGGCAAGGTTCTATTTCCCCAACAAAAGATACACACAAAATCTTTGAGCTATTTTGCAGATATTGAAGCTCCTTCCACGTGGGAGAAGTTAATGATTCATGATGGCATGCTTGTCTATGTCCACAAGCATACAGACATAAAATTAGTTGGAAGTGAAGGCTGACAATGTGGACCCCTACTTACCTCACCACTAACCCATCAGAATAATGTCCATGAGCTGATCATGCCCTCTTTTGAACAATTACTATAAAACTTATCAAACTTGTCATTATCTTCCCCAAATTGAGACACTTGGTTTTGAAGTCATTAGTCTGCTGGGGCCCACTTTGCCTGGAAAAGCAATAAAGCTATCCTTTTCTACTTCACCCAAACTCTTGTCTCTGAGATTTCATTTGGCATTGGTGTACAGAGAAGTAGAACTCTTTGCTTCCTACTGCCTTGTAAGGGTATGCCACCATAATGAGAAGTACCAGTTCAAAACACTTCCTTCCTTGAAAACACCTGTGTATTTGCACTGCTGGGACAATGCAAGGAAATATGCTGGGTGTGAAAATGCTAATTTCGGTCCACTGGCAAAAAAAAAAGAAAGAAAAAAAAATTGTTCTCACCATGTGAAAGCTAGCATGTTTCACTCTAAAACACACCTCAGAAAACTCCTTGGGTTCTGATTCTCTCTGCAGTATAGTTAATGCTCTGTGCAAGCCGGGGAATTCTCTGCAAGGAACACTGTGCTTGGATTCCTGACTAAGAGTGCATCTCCTAGAACTCCTTGGTTCCTACTGCCTTGTATGGGTATGACACCACACCGAGAAGTACTACCTTATAACACTTCCTTCATGGAAAACATCAGTTTGTCCCCATTGTGTAGTTTTACTGCTGGGACAATGCAGGGGAATACGCTAGGTGTGAAAATGCTAGGGAGACATTATTTTGCCAACAAAGGTCCAGCTAGTCAAAGCTGTGGTTTTTCCAGTAGTCATGTATGGATGTGATTGAGAGTTGGACCATTAAAATAGCTGAGCCCCAAAGAATTGATGTTTTTGAACTGTGGTTCAAAAACACCACTCTTGAGAGTCCCTTGGACTGCAGGGAGATCCAACCTGTCTATCCTAAATGTAATCAGTCCTGAATATTCATTGGAAGGACTGATGCTGAAGCTGAAACTCCAATATTTTGGCCACCTGATGTGAAGAACTGACTCATTGGAAAAGACCCTGATGCTGAGAAAGATTGAAGGTGGAAGGAGAAGGGGACAACAGAGGATGAGATGGTTGGATGGCATCACTGACTTGATGGACATGAGTTAGAGCACACTCCAAGCATTGGTAATGGACAGAGAAGCCTGGTGTACTGCAGCCCATGGGTGGCAAAGAGTCAGACACGACTGAGCGAGTGAACGGAACTGAACTGTGTCAAAGCTAGAATGTTTCACTCACAGAACCACCTTGGAAAACTCCTCGTGTTCTGATTCTCTCCACAATATATTTAATACCAAGTGGAAGCAGTGGCCTTCTCTGAAAGAAATCCTGTGTGTGGATCTCCTGCCTAAGAGCACATCTCTGAGAAAACTTAGGTTCCTTGTATGGGTATGCTGCTCACCAACAGAGAACAACCAGTTCACAGCACTTCCTTCATCAAAAGCATCAGTAGTCCCCAGTGTGTATTTTCAGTGCTGGGACACTGCAGGGAAATATGCTGGGTGTCTAAATGCTTATTTGTTGCTTTCTGGCAGAAACAATGTCCATACAGTCTAAAAAGCTAGAACATTTCACTCAATCCGACCTAAGAAAGCCTCCTAGGTTCCGATTGTCTCTTCACAAAGTTAATTCTCAGTGCACGAGTTACTTTTCTAAAGGAAACCCAGTGTCTAGATGTCCTTACTAGGCGTGCATCTCTTAGTACACCTAGCTTCAGAAGGCATCATATGAGTATGCCAGTGGCCACATAGTGAATTAAAAATTGACACCACTTCCCTCATGGAAAAGACCAGTTCCCCCCAAGTTTGTATTTTTGTGCTGGAACACTGCGGGGATACAGGCTGGGTGTGAACCTTCTCATCAGGGTCTGCTGGACAAAAGAGTGTTCTAACTGTGTCAAAACGGGGTCGACTGGAGAAAGGAATGGCAAACCATGTCAGTATTCTTGCCTTGAGAACCCCATGAACAGTATGAAAAGGCAAAAATATAGGACACTGAAAGATGAACTCCCCAGGTCAGTAGGTGCCCAGTATGCTACTGGAGATCAGTGGAGAAGTAGCTCCAGAAAGAATGAAGGGATGGAGCCAAAGTGAAAACCAGGCCCAGTTGTGGATATTACTGGTGATGGAAGTAAAATCTGATGCTATTAAAAAAAAAAAAAAATCTTGCATAGGAACCTAGAATGTTAGGTCCATGAATCAAGGCAAATTTGGAAGTGGTCAAACAGAAGAGGGCAAGAGTAAATGTCGACATTTTAAGAATCTGTGAACTAAAATGGACTGGAATGGGCAAATCTAATTCAGATGGTCATTATGTCTACTATTGTGGGCAAAACCCTTTAGAAGACATGGAGTAGTCCTCAGTCAAAAAAAGAGCCTGAAATGCAGTACTTGGGTGTAATCTCAAAAACGACAGAAAGATCTCTGCTTGTTTCCAAGGCAAGCCCTTCAATATCAGGGTAATCCAAGTCTATGCCCCAATCAGTAGTGCTGAAGAAACTGAAGCTCAATGGTTCTATGAAGACTTACAGGACCTTCTAGAGCTAACACCAAAAGAAGATGTCCTTTTCATCATAGGGGACTGGAATGCAAAGTAGGAAGTCAAGAGATAACATTAGTAACAGGAAAATTTGGCCTTGGAGTGAAAAATGAAGCAGGGCAAAGGCTAACAGAGATTTGCCAAGAGAATGCACTGGTCATACCAAACACCCTCTTCCAACAACACAAGAGAACACTACAAATGGACATTACCAGATGGTCAATACCAAAATCAGATTTATTATATTCTTTGCAGCCAAAAGATGGAGAAGCACTATACAGACAGCCAAAACAAGACCGAGAGCTGACTGTGGATCAGATCATGAACTCCTTGCTGCAAAATTTAGACTTAAATTGAAGAAAGTAGGCAAAACCACTCAGAGAAGGCAATGGCACCCCACTCCAGTACTCTTGCCTGGAAAATCCCATGGACGGAGGAGGCTGCAGTCCAAGGGGTCACAAAGAATCTAAAATGACTGAGCAACTTCACTTTCACTTTTCACTTTCATGCATTGGAGAAGGAAATGGCAACCCACTCCAGTGTTCTTGCCTGGAGAATCCCAGGGACGGGGAAGTCTGGTGGGCTGCCGTCTATGGGATCGCACAGAGTCAGACATGACTGAAGCAACTTAGCAGCAGTAGCAGCAGCAGGCAAAACCACTAGACCATTCAGGTATGATCTAAATCAAACCCCTTACGACTATACAGTGGAAGTGACAAATAGATTCCAGGGATTATATCAGAAATACAGAGTGCCTAAAGAACTACGGATAGAGGTTCATGACATTGTTGAGGAGGCAGGGATCAAGACAATCCCCAATAAAAGAGATGCAAAAAGCCAAAATGGCTATATGAGGAGACCTTACAAATAGAGGCCTTACAAAATGAAGAGAAGGGAAAGGAAAGAAGAAAAGGAAAGATATACCCATTTGGATGCAGAGCTCCAAAGAAGAGCTAGGAGAGATAAGAAAGACTTCCTCAGTGATCAATGCAAAGAAATAGAGGAAAACAATAGAATGGGAAAGACCATAAGTCTCTTTAGAAAAGTTAGAGATACCAAGGGATCACTTCATGCAAAGATGGGCACAATAGAGGACAGAAACAGTATGAACCTAAAAGAAGAAGAAAATATTAAGATGAGGTGGCAAGAACACACCGCAGAACTATACAGAAAAGATCTCCATGATGCAGATAATCACAATTGTATGATCACTCACCTAGACATCCTGGAATGCAAAGTCTAGTGGGCCATAGGAAGCATCACTATGAACAAAGCTAGTGGAGGTGATGGAATTCCAGTTGAGCTATTTCAAATCCTAAAAGATGATGCTGTTAAAGTGCTGCACTCAATATGCCAGCCATGGCATATTGGAAATATGGAAATTTGGAAAATGCAGCCATGACCACCGACAGGAAATGGTCAGTTTTCATTCCAATCCCAAAGAAAGGCAGTGCCAAATAGTATTCAAACTACCACAGAATTACATTCATCTCACAGGCTAGCAAAGCAATTCTCAAAATTCTCCAAGCCAGGTTTTAAGAGTACATGAACCATAAACTTCATGATGTTCAAGCTGGATTTAGAAAAGGCAGAGGGACCAGACATCAAATTTCCAACATCCATTGGATCATACAAAAAGCAAGAGTTCCAGAAAAACATCTACATCTGCTTTATTGACTATGCAAAAGCCTTTGACTGTGTGGATCACAACAAACTGTAGAAAATTCTTCAAGAGATAGGAATACCACCTGACCTGCCTCCTGAGAAATCTATATGCAGGTCAAGAAGCAATAGTTAGAACTGGACATGGAACAACAGACAGGTTCCAAATTGGAAAGGAATACGTCAGGGCTGTGTATTGTCACCCTGCTTATTTAACTTATATGCAGGGTACATCATGCAAAATGCCAGGATGAATGAAGCACAAGGTGGAATCAAGATTGCCAGGAGAAATATCAGTAACTTCAGATATGTAGATGACACCACCCTTATGTCAGAAAGCAAAGAAGAACTAAAGATTCTCTTGATGAAAGTGAAAAAGGAGAGTGAAAAAGTGGGCTTAAAACTCAATATCCAAAAAATGAAGTTCATGGCATCTGGTCCCATCACTTCATGGCAAATAGATGGGGAAACAGTGACAGAATTTATCTTTTTGGGCTCCAAAATCACTGCAGGGGTGACAGCAGCCATGAAATTAAAAGACACTTGCTCCTTGGAAGAGAAGCTACAACCAACCTAGACAGCAAATTAAAAAGGGGAGTCATTACTTTGCTGACAAAATTCGTCTAGTCAAAGCTATGGTTTTTCCAGTAGTCATGTATGCGTGTGAGTGAGAGTTGAACCGTAAAGAAAGCTGAGTGCCAAAGAACTGATGCTTTTTAACTGTGGTGTTGAAGAAGACACTTAAGAGTCCCTTGGACTTCAGGAAGATCAAACCCATCAGTGCTCAAGGAATCAGTCCTGAATATTCATTGGAAGGACTGATGTTGAAGCTGAAACTCCAATATTTTGGCCACCTAAAGCAAAGAACTGGAAAAAACCCTGATGCTGGGAAAAACTGAAGGCAGGAGGAGAAGGGGACAACCGAGGATGAGATGGTTGAATGGCATCACCGACTTGATGAACATGAATTAGAACAAGCTCCAGGGGCTGGTGATGGACAGTGAAGCCTGGCATGCTGCAGTCCTGGGGTTGCAAAGAGTCAGACATGACTGAGTGAGTGAACAGAACTGAACTGTGTCAAAACTAGACTGTTTCACACAGAGATCCACCTCGGAAAACTCCTTGGGTTCTGCTTCTGTCAGCAATATAATTAATACTAAGTGGAAGAAGGGGCCTTCTGTGAAAAAAGCACAATGCTTGGATCTCCTGCCTAAGAGTGCATCTCTTACAACACTTAGGTTCTTAATGCCTTGTAAGAGTATGCCACCACCAACAGAGAATTACCAATTCACAGCATTTCCTTCATCAAAAGCATCAGTTAGTCCCCGGCGTGTATTTACAGTGCTGGGACACTGCAAGGAATATGCGGGGTGTGAAAATGCTAATTTGGGTCTGCAATCCAAATGGCTGTTCTCAACGTGTGAAAGCTAGTATGTTTCACTCTGAAACACACCTCTGAAAACTCCTTGGGTTCAGATTCTCTCCTCACTATAGTTAATGCTTGGTGCAAGCAGGGGAATTCTCTGTAATAAACACTGTGCTTGGATCCTTGCCTAAGAGCGCACCTCCTAGAACTCTTTGAGAAGTACCAGTTCACAACACTTCCTTCATGGAAAGCATCAGTTTGTCCCCCATGTGCAGTTGCACTCTTGGGACAATACAGGGAAATATGCTAGGTGTTAAATGCTAACTTGGGGTCTCCTGACAAAAACGAAGTTCACCCCGTTTGAAAGCTAGAACGATTCACTCTCAAACACAGCTAGGAAGACCTCCTAGGTTCTGATTTTCTCTTCACTATAGTTAATTCTGGGCCCATACATGTCTTTTTAAAGGGAACAGTGTGTCTGGAATTCCTTACTGGGAGCTCATCTCAAAGAACATTTAGGTTCATAAGGTGTCATATGGGTAGGCCACTGGCCACATAGTGAATTACCAGCTCACACCACTTCACTCACAGAAAAGACCAGTTCTTTCCAAGTGTGCATTTTTGTGCTGGAACACTGCAGTGAAACATGCTGGATTTGAACCTTCTCATTGGGGTCTGCTGGCATTATCAGTGTTCTCACCGTGTCTCAGCTAGAATATTTCCCTGTCAAACCCACCTTGGAAAACTCCTTGGGTTCTGATTGTCCCCACACTATAGGTAATTCTTGGCACAAGCAGGGGACTTCTCTGAAAGAAACACTGCCCTTGGATCTCCTGCCTAAGAGAGCACCTCCTAGAACTTGGGGATGCCACTCACTAACAGAGAACTACCAATTCACAGCACATCCTTCACAGAAAGCATCTGTTTGTCCCACATGGGTCCTTTCAGTGCTGGTACACTGAAGGGAAATATGCTGGGTGAGAACCAGCCAATTTGGGTCTGTTGGAATAAAAAGTGTTCTCACCCTGTGAAAGTGAGCATGATTCACTCTCAAACACACCTCGGAAAGCTTCCTGGGTTCAGATGCTCTTCTCACTATAGTTCAGTTTAGTTCAATTCAGTTCAATTCAGTCAGACACTCAGTCGTGTCTGACTCTTTGCAACCCCATGAATTGTAGCACGCCAGGCCTCCCTGTCCATCACCAACCCCCAGAGTTCACTCAAACTCACATCCATCGAGTTGGTGATGCCATCCAGCCATCTCACCCTCTGTCATCCCCTTTTCCTCCTGCCCCCAATCCCTCCCAGCATCAGAGTCTTTTCCAATGAGTCAACTCTTCTCTAGATTTAATGCTTAGCAGAAGCAGGGGAATTCTCTGCAAGTAACACTATACTTGGATTCCTGCCCTTAGAGCACATCTCTTAGAATTCTTTGGTTCCTACTGCCTTGTATGGGTATGAAACTGTACAGAAGTATGAGTTCACAACCCTTCCTTCATGGAAAACATCAGTCTGTCCTCAGTGTGTATTTGCACCCCTGGGACAATGTAGGGAAATATGATGGGTGTAAATGCTAATTGGGATTTGCTGGCCAGATGAGTGTTCTCAATGTGTGAGAGCAACCATGCTTAGCTCGCAAACATGCCTCAAAAAAGCCTTTGGGTACTGACTGTCTCCACACTATAGTTAAGGTTTGGCACAGCAAGGGAATTCTCTCAAAGAAACACTGTGCTTGGATTCCTGCCTAAGAGCCCATCTCTTAGAACTCTTTGCTTCCTACTGCCTTCTATGGGTATGACACCACACTCAGAAGTACCAGTTCATAACACTTACTTCATGGAAAACATCAGTGTCTCCCCAGGGTGTATTTGCACTGCTGGGACAATGCAGGGAAATAGGCTGGCTGTGAAAATGCTAATTTGGAGTCTGGACAAAAACATTGTTCTCACCGTCTGAAAGCTAGAACATTTCACTTTTAAAGCCCGTTAGGAAAACCTCCTAGGTTCTGATTCTGTCTTCTCTGTAGTTCATTCTGGGTGCAACAGAATGACTTTTCTAAAGGAAATACTGTTCTTCATCTTCTTACTGTGAGCTCATCTCGAAGAACATTTAGGCGCCTAAGGCATCATATAGGTAGGCCACTGGCCAGATGGTCAATTACCAGCTCTCAATACTTCCCTCAAGGAAAAGACCAGTTCCTCCCAAGTGTGTATTATTGTGCTGGAACACTGCAGGGACACATGCTGGGTTTGAATGTTTCCATTGGGCTCTCTTGGAAAATAGAGTGTTCTCACCATGTCAAAGCTGGAATGTTTCACTCTCAAATCTCCCCCAGAAAACTCCTTGGGTTCTGACTCTCTCTGCACTATAGTTAATTCTTGGCCCAAGCAGGGGACTTCTCTGATAGAAACACTGTGCTTGGATCTCCTGCCTAAGAGTGCATCTTCTGAACTCTTAAGTATGCTCCTCAGTAACAGAGAACTACCAGTTATCAGCACTTCCTTCATGGAATGCATCAGTTTGTCCCACACGTGTAGTTTCAGTTCTGGGACACTGCAGGGAAATACACTAGGCATCAACCTATTGGCATCCCTGTTGGCAAGACCAACATTCCCAGCCTATAAAAGTAAGAATATTTCACTCTCAAACCCACCTAGGAAAACACCTTGGGTGCTGATTCTGTCTTCACTACAATCCATTTTTGGTGAAGCAAATGACTTTTCTGAAGGAAACACTTTGCTTGCATCTCCTACTAGGAGCATATCTCATAAAACACATAGGTTCTTACTGCCTTGAATGGGCATGCCACTCACCACAAAAGTAACTACCAGTTCACACCATTTCCTCCATGGATAAGATCGGTTTTTTCCATGTGTGTATTTTCAGTGCTGTGACACTGCAGGGAAATATGCTGGGTGTGAACCTGTCAATTGGGGTCTGCTTGCCAAAACAGTGTTTTTGCCTTGTGTCAGCTAAAATGTTTCACACTCAGAATACCTAGGAAAACACTCTGGATGAAGACTCTGTTCACTACCATCAATTTTTGCCCAAGCAACTCACATTTCTGAGAAAAGAATCATTCAGGATCTCTTTCTTAGCAGTCATCTCATAGAACACCTAGGTTCATAATGCCTTGTACTATTCAGAAAATAAGTTTGGGAGACTATTCTGTACAAGTGGACAGCCATGCCTGTTGTTACCCTGATTGGGTGAAACTGTACTGTCAGATGTTTCCCCACAAAAATGTGGCAAGCAGCCTGTTTCTTACAGAAAACTAACAATTACTTCAAAATTTTTGTTGTAGTTAAGAGAAAAAGAACCCATGTGCTTGTCTCACAGGTTTGAGGCTGCCACTATCCACCTTTCACAGTTGGAAATACTTTTTGTCATCCAGCTACCATTCTGAGGTTCACAAAACATGTTTCCCTGACTTTTCAGAGCTTTGTAATGGCAAACCTAAGAAACTCTGTACCATTCCATGAGAAAAGCAGTCGGGGAGAATATTCGTTGAATGTTGCCTGCCATACCTGACATTACCCTGATTAGGTGAAATGGTAGTGTCAGATGTGTTTCCAGAAAGAAGTAGGAAGCAGCATGTTTCTTTCAGAAAACTCAAAAACATGAGTAGAGTAGTTGTAATAAAGAGAAAATTGAAGAAGTGGGTTTTTCTGGCAGGTTTGAGGCTTTACAGGTGGAAAATATTGCTTTTACCATAAGGGCTCTATTCAGTTTCTCAAAGCATGTTTACTGGCTGTTTTAGAGTTGTACAAAGACACACCAAGGGCACAGTGCACCATTCCATGAGAAAAAAATGTCAGGGGAGAGTGTTTTGTGAGCTTTGACTGCCATACTTGTTATTCCCCTGATTGCGTGAAACTGTACTGTCAGATCACTGTCAAGCCAGATGTAGGAAGCAGCCTTTTTATTTCAAAATCGTGACCACAACTGTTGTTGTAATGCAGAGAAAGAAACTCTGTGTTTTTCTGGTAAGTTTAAGGCTGCAACTCTCCAGTTTTCACCTGGGAAAAATAATTCTTTTGCCATCAGGTCCCAATTCCCAGGTTCAAACCTATATGTTTCCCTGCAGTTTCAGAGCTGTGAAAAGACACTCCTTGGACACATTGTACCATTCCATGAGAAAATATGTTAGGGGAGAGTGTTTTGACTTCCACAACATTTTTAACTCTGATTAGGTGAAGCTGTACCATAAGATGACTCCCCAGCAAGAAGTGGCAAGCAACCTGTTGCATTCAGAAAACCAAAAACTTGACCAAAGCTGTTGTTGTAATGAAGAGAAAAATGAACCACCATGATTTTGTCTGGTTTGAAGCTGCAATTATCCAGGATCCAAAAAAGAAAAATATTGGTTTTACCATAAGGGCCTAATTCCCAGGTTCACAAAAACATGTTTCCTGGCTGTTTTAAAGTTGTGTAAAGACACACCTAGGACATGCTGCGCCATTCCATGAGAAAAAAATTCCAGGGAAGAGTGTTCTGTGAATTTTGACACCATAAATGTTGTTACCCTCATCTGGTGAAACGGTACTGTCAGGAGACTTCACAGCAAGAAGTCAGAGACATCATTTTATTTCAGAAAACTCAAAATCATGACCAAAGCTGTTGTTGTCATGGAGAGAAAAATGAACCAGTGTGTTCTTCTGGCAAGTTTAATACTGCAACTATCCAGCTTTCAGTGGGGGAAATACTTATTTTTTTGCCATCCAGCCACAATTCACAGGTTCACAAAAGTATGTTTCCTTTCAGATTCATAGTTGTGCAAGACGCTTCTAGGACATACTCTACCATTCCATGAGGCTTCCCAGCCAGAAGAAGGAAGCAGCCCGTTACTTTCAGAAAGCTCAAAAACTTGACCAAAGCTGTTGTAATGAAGAGAAAAGTGAACCAGTGTGCTTTTCTTGCAGATTTGAGGTTGCGATAATCCAGCTTCCACAGGTGGAAAATATTGTTTTTACCATAAGGGCCCAATTCCCAGGTTCACAAAATCATGTTTCCTGGTTGCTTCAGAGTTGTGTAAAGACACATCTAGCATACACTGTACCACTGTATATGAGAAAAAAGGTCACAGAACACTGTGAGTGTTGGCTGACGTACCTCTAGTTAACACACTGAGGTGAAACTGTAGTGTCACATGACTTCCCAGCATGAAGTGGCAAGCAGCCTGTTTTTTCCAGAAAACTCAAAAAGTTGACTAAAGATGTTGTAATGCATAGAAAAATGAACCGGTGTGTTTTTTCTGGCAGGTTTGAAGCTGCAATTACCTAGCTTCTACAGGTGGAAAATACTGCTTTTACCATTTCCCAGATTCACAAAATCATGTTTCCTGGCTGCTTCAGATTTGTATAAAGACACACCTAGGACACACTGTACCATTTTATGAGAAAAGAAGTCTGGGGAGAGTGTACCACGAGTGTTGACTACCATACCTCTAGATTAGATGAAACTGTACTCTCAGATGACCTCCCAGTAATAAGTAGCAGCCAGCCTGCTGCCTTCAGATAACTCAAAACTTGACCAAAGCTGTTATTGGAATGAAGAGAGAAATGAACCAGTGTGTTTTCCCTCCATGTTTAAAGCCGCAAATATCCAGTTTTCACAGAAGGAAAATACCTCTTTTGCCATCAGGCCCCAATTTCAGGTTCACAAAACATGTTTCCCTGCACTTTCAAAACTGTGAAAAGAGACTCCTAGGACACATTGTTCCATTCCATGAGAAAAAAAGTTCAGGGAAGGGTTTTCTTGAGTGTTGACTGCCATACCTCTTGTTTCCTGATTAAGTGAAAGTATACTGTCAGATGTTTTTCCAGCAAGAAGTGTCAAGAAGCCTGTTTCTTTCAGAAAACTCAAATACTTGAACAAAGCTGTGGTTTTAATGAAAAGAAAATGAACCAGAATCTCTTCAAGACAAACACAATCTTGGTCAACTATTTGAGTTTGTTGAATGAAACAGGCTGCTTGAGACTTTTAGTTGGGATGGATGTCATCTGACAGTACACTTTCACCTAACCAGAGTAACAACATGTATGGCAGTCAGTACCCAAAGAACACTTTCCACTGGCCTCTTTTCTCATTGAATGGTACAGTGTGTCCTAGGACTGTCTTTACAAACCTCTGAAACTGTGAGGAAGATGATTTTTTGAACCTGGGAACTCGGGCCTGATGGCAAAAGCAATAATTTCTCCCTATGTAAGCAGGATAGTTGCACCCTCAAACCTACTAGAAAGACACACTGCTTCATTTTTCTCTTCATTTCAACAACACATTTGGTCAAATATCTGAGTTTTCTGGAGGAGAAATGCTGCATGCCACATCTTGCTTGGAATTCATCTGACAGGACAGTTTCACCTGATCAGGGTGACAACAGGTATGCCAGTCACACTCACAGAAGACTCTCCCCTGACCTCTTTTCTCATGGAATAGTACAGGGTGTTTATGGGTGTGTTTATAAGGCACAGAAACTCCAGCAAAGCATGTTTTTGCAAACCTGGGAATTGAGGCCTGATGGCAAAAGAAGTATTTTCCCCCTGTGAAAGCTGGATAATTGCCTCCTCAAAACTGCAAGGAAAACACCCTATTTCATTTTTCTCTTTATTACAGCAACAGCTTTGGTCAAGCATTTGAATTTTCTAGTAACAGGCTGCTTGTCACGTCTTGCTGGGAAGTCATCTGACAGTACAGTTTCACCTGATCAAAGTAACAACAATTATGCCAGTGAACACTCACAGAACATGCTCCCCTGACCTCACTGCTCCTGGGATGGTGCTGTGTGTCCCAGGAGTGTCTTTACATACCTCTGAAACTGCTGGGAAACATGATTTTGTGAACCTTGGAATTGGGGCCTGAGTGAAAAGGCAGTACATTCCACCTGTGAAACCTGGATAGTTGCTGCCTCAAACCTGCCACAGAAACACTCTGGTTCATTTTTCTTTTCATAACAATGACAACTTTGGTCAAGTGTTTGAGTTTTCTAAAACAAACAGGTTGCTGGGAAGTCATCTGACAGTATCTTTTCAGCTAATCATGGTAACAATAGATATGGCAGTCAACACTCATTGAACACTATCCCCTGATCTCTTTTCTCAGTGTCCTAGGAATGTCTTTACACAACTCTGATGCTGCAGGGAAATTTGCTTTTGTGAACCTTGGAATTGAGGTCTGATGGCAAAGAAAGCTTTATAGATGTCTCCTCAAACCTGCTGCAAAAACACCCTTGTTAATTTTTCTCTTCAAAACGATTTTCTTCATGTATTTTTTTCTGAAAGAAACAAGGATGCATGCCACTACTTGTGGGATGACATATGACAATTAAGTTTTATTTATTCAGGGTAACAATAAGTATGACAGTCAAAACTCAAAAAACACCATCCCCTGATCTATTTTCTCATGGAATGGTACTGTATATCCTAAGAGTATGTTTACACAGCTCTGAAATTGCAGGAAAACATGTGTTTATTTTAACCTGGGAATTAGAGCCTCATGGCAAAAGCAGTATTTTCCCCCTGTGAAAGCTAGATAGTTGCAGCCTCAAGCCTGCCAGAAAAGCAATCTGGTTCATTTCTCTCTTAATTACAACAACAAATTTGGACAAGTATTTGAGTTTTCTGAAAGAAAGACCCTGAGTGCGATTCTTGCTGGGATGTCACCTGACCGTAAGGTCTCACTTAATTAGGGTAGCTGCAGGTGTGGTAGTCAACACTTACAAAACACTCTCCCTTGACCATGGAATGGTACTGTGTTTCCCAGGTGTTGTTTTCCCAGCTCTGAAGCTGCAGGGGAATGTTTTTGTGAACCTGGAATTTGGGGCCTGATGGTAAAGCAATATTATCCCCCTGTGAAAGCTGGAGAGTTGCAGCCTCAAAGCTGACAGAAAAACATCCTGATGAATTTTTCACTACAGCAAGAACTTTGGTCAAGTTTTGAGTTTTTGAGTCTTTTGAAAGAAACTGCTTACTTGGCACTTCTTGCTGGGAAGTCATTTGACAGTACAGTTTCATCTTATCTGGGTAACAATTATGGGAGTCAACACATACAGAACACACTTCTGTAACCGATTTTCTCATGGAATTGTACAATTCCATGTGTCCTAGGCATGTCTTTACTCAGCTTGAAACTGCAGGGGAATATGTTTTTCTGAACCTGGGAATTAGGGCCTGATGGTAAAGGCAGTATTTTTCTTCTGTGAAAACCTGCAAGAAAAATACATTGATTCATTTTTCTCTTCATTACAACAACTTTTTTCAAGTATTTGATTTTACTAAAAAACAGACTGCTTGCCACTTCTTACTGGGAAGTCATTTGACAGTATGGTTTCACCTAATTAGCATAACAATAGGTATGGCAGCCAACACTCACAGAACACTCTCTCCTAACCTCTTTTCTCACGGGATGCTACAGTTTATCGTAGGTGTGTTTTTTCACCACTCTGAGAATGTGAGAATCTATCACATGTTTTTGTGAACCTGGGAATTTGGGCCTCATAGTAAAAGCACTATTTTCCTCTGGTGAAATCTGGACAGTTGCAACCTCAACCCTGCCAAAAAATATACTGGTTCATTTTTCTCTTTATTACAACCACAACTTTTATCACATAGTTTAGTGTTTTGAGAGAAACAAGCTGTTTCCCACTTCTTGCTGGGACATCTGACATTGCAGTTTCACCTTACCAGGGTAACAACAGGTATAGTAGTCAACACTCACAGAACACACTCTCCTGACATCTTTTCTCATGGGGACACAATGTACAATTGTGTCCCTGAGTGTCTTCACACAGTTATGAAACTCCAGGGAAATATGTCTTTGTGAACCTAGGAATTGGGGCCTGATTGTAAAAGCAGTATTTTACTTCTGTGAAATCTGGATAGAGGAGAGTGAAAAAGCTGGCTTGGAGCTCAACATTCAGAAAACTAAGATCATGGCATCTGGTCCCATCACTTCATGGGAAATAGATGGGGAAACAGTAGAAACAGTGTCAGACTTTATTTTTTAGGGCTCCAAAATCACTGCAGATGGTGATTGCAGCCATGAAATTAAAAGACGCTTACTCCTTGGAAGGAAAGTTATGACCAACCTAGATAGCATATTTTAAAGCAGAGACATTACTTTGCCAACAAAGGTCCGTCTAGTCAAGGCTATGGTTTTTCCAATAGTCATTTATGGATATGAGAGTTGGATGGTGAAGAAAGCTGAGCGCTGAAGAATTGATGCTTTTGAACTGTGGTGTTGGAGAAGACTCTTGAGAGTCCCTTGGACTGCAAGAAGATGCAACCAGTCCATCCTAAAAGAGATCAGTCCTGGGTGTTCACTGGAACGACTGATGTTGAAGCTGAAACTTCAATACTTTGGCCACCTCATGCGAAGAGTTGACTCATTGGAAAAGACCCTGATGATGGGAAGGATTGAGGGCAGGAGGAGAAGGGGACAACAGAGAATGAGATGGCTGGATGGCATCACCAACTTGATGGACATGGGTTGGGGTAGACTCCAGGAATTGGTGACGGACAGGGAACCCTGGCGTGCTGCGATTCATGGTATCGCAAAGAGTCAGACACGACTGAGTGGCTAAACTCAACTGAACTGAAGCCTCAAACCTGCCAGAAAAAGCACTGTGTTTCATTTTTATCCTCACTAAAAAAACAAATTTGGTCAACTATTAGAGTTTTCTGGAACAAACAGGCTGTTTCACACTTCTTGCTGGGAAGTCATCTGACATTTCAGTTTTACCTAAATATGGTAACAACAGGTATGGCAGTCAGCACTCACAGAAAAGTCTCCCCGACCTCTTTCCTCCTGGAATGGTTCAGAGTGACTTAGGAGTGTCTTTACACAGCTCTGAAACTGTAGGGAAACCTGTTTTTGTGAACCTGGGACCTGGCACCTGTTGGTAAAAGCAGTGCTTTTCTCCTATGAAAAATGAATAGTTGCAGCTTCAAAACTGGCAGAAAAAAGCACAGTGGTTCATTTTCCTCTTCATTTCAAAACAACCTTGTATTTGAGTTTTTGAATTTCCTGTATTTGAGTTTCCTGAAAGAAATAACTGCTTACTATTCCTTGCTGTGACATCACCTGACATTGTAGTTTCACCTGATCATGGTAACAAGTATGGCAATCAGTGCTCACAAAACACACTCCCATGACATCTTTCCTCCTGGAATGGTAGAGTGTGTCCTAGGAGTGCCTTTACAGAGTCTGAAACTGTAAGCACACATACTTTTGTGAAACTGTTAATTGGGGTCTGGTGGCATAATTAGGATATTAACCTGTGAAAGCTGGATAGATGCACTGTCAAACCTGCCTGAAAAACACACTGGTTCATTTTTCTCTTTATTACAACAACAACCGTGGTCAAGTATTTGAGTCTTCTGAAAGAAAGAGGCTGCTTGCCACTTCTTTTTGGGAAGTCATCTGACAGTAAAGTTTTACCTATTCATGGTAACAATAGATATGGCAGTCAACACACACAGAAATCTCTCCCCTATCCTCTCTTCTCATGGAATGTTACAGTGTGCCCTAGTATAGTTTTTACATAACTCTGAAACTTAAGGGAAACATGTACTTGTAAATCTGGCAATTGGGGTCTAATGACAAAAGTCATATTTTCTCACTGTGAAAGCTGAATACATACAGCCTGAAACCAGCAATAAAAACACACTGGTTCATTTTCCTCTATATTACAATGAGAACTTTGTTCAAGTATTTGAGTTTTCTGTAAGAAAACTCTTTGCTGGAAAGTCATCTGACATTACAGTTTCACTTTATCAGGGTAATAACAGGTAATGTAGTTAACACTCACAAAACACAATCCCCTGACATCTTTTCTCAAATAATGGCACAAAGTGCCCTAGGAGTAATTTTAAACAGTCTGATACTGCAGGTAAATATGTTTTTGGAAACCTGAGAACTGGGGGCTGGTGGTAATAACAGTATTTTCCTCCTGCGAAAAGTAGATAGTTGCAGCCTCAAAATTGCCACCAAAAAAAAAAAAAAAAAAAATACCAGTGGTTCAGTTCTCTCCTCATTACAACTACAACTTTGGTCAAACATTTGAATTTTCTGAAAGAGACGGGCTGTTTTCCACTTCTTTTTTTTTTTTTTAAACTTTACAATATTGTATTAGTTTTGCCAAATATAGAAATGAATCCGCCACAGGTATACCTGTGTTCCCCATCCTGAACCCTCCTCCCTCCTCCCTCCCCATACCATCCCTCTGGGTCGTCCCAGTGCACCAGCCCCAAGCATCCAGTATCGTGCATCGAACCTGGACTGGTGACTCATTTCATACATGTTATTATACATGTTTCAATGCCATTCTCCCAAATCTCCCCACCCTCTCCCTCTCCCACAGAGTCCATAAGGCTGATCATCAGTGTCTCTTTTGCTGTCTCATACACAGGGTTATTGTTACCATCTTTCTAAATCCCATATATATGCGTTAGTATACTGTATTGGTGTTTTTCTTTCTGGCTTACTTCACTCTGTATAATAGGTTCCAGTTTCATCCACCTCATTAGACTTATTCATATGTATTCTTTTTGATGGCTGAGTAATACTCCATTGTGTATATGTACCACTGCTTTCTTATTCATTCATCTGCTGATGGACATCTAGGTTGCTTCCATGTCCTGGCTATTATAAACAGTGCTGTGATGAACATTGGGGTACACATGTCTCTTTCCCTTCTGGTTTCCTCAGTGTGTATGCCCAGCAGTGAGATTGCTGGGTCATAAGGCAGTTTTATTTCCAGTTTTTTAAGGAATCTCCACACTGTTCTCCATAGTGGCTATACTAGTTTGCATTCCCACCAACAGTGTAAGAGAGTTCCCTTTTCTCCACACCCTCTCCAGCATTTATTGCTTGTAGACTTTTGGATAGCAGCCATTCTGACTGGTGTGAAATGGTACTTCATAGTGGTTTTGATTTGCATTTCTCTGATAATGAGTGATGTTGAGCATCTTTTCATGTGTTTGTTAGCCATCTGTATGTCTTCTTTGGAGAAATGTCTATTTAGTTCTTTGGCCCATTTTTTGATTGGGTCATTTATTTTTCTGGTTTGAGCTGTAGGAGTTCCTTGTATATTTTTGAGAATAGTTGTCAGTTGCTTCATTTACTATTATTTTCTCCCATTCTGAAGGCTGCCTTTTCACCTTGCTAATAGTTTCCTTTGTTGTGCAGAAGCTTTTAAGTTTAATTAGGTCCCATTTGTTTATTTTTGCTTTTATTTCCAATATTCTGGGAGGTGGGTCATAGAGGATCCTGCTGTGATGTATGTCGGAGAGTGTTTTGCCTATGTTCTCCTCTAGGAGTTTTATAGTTTCTGGTCTTACGTTTAGATCTTTAATCCATTTTGAGTTTATTTTTGTGTATGGTGTTAGAAAGTGTTCTAGTTTCATTCTCCTACAAGTGGTTGACCAGTTTTCCCAGCACCACTTGTTAAAGAGATTGTCTTTAATCCATTGTATATTCTTGCCTCCTTTGTCAAAGATAAGGTGTCCATATGTATGTGGATTTATCTCTGGGCTTTCTATTTTGTTCCATTGATCAATATTTCTGTCTTTGTGCCAGTACCATACTGTCTTGATAACTGTGGCTTTGTAATAGAGCCTGAAGTCAGGTAGGTTGATTCCTCCAGTTCCATTCTTCTTTCTCAAGATTGCTTTGGCTATTCAAGGTTTTTTGTATTTCCATACAAACTGTGAAATTATTTGTTCTAACTCTGTGAAGAATACCATTGGTACCTTGATAGGGATTGCATTTCACTATATTGATTCTTCCAATCCATGAACATGGTATATTTCTCCATCTGTTAGTGTCCTCTTTGATTTCTTTCACCAGTGTGTTATAGTATTCTATATGTAGGTCTTTTGTTTCTTTAGGTAGATATATTCCTAAGTATTTTATTCTTTCCATTGCAATGGTGAATGGAATTGTTTCCTTAATTTCTCTTTCTGTTTTCTCATTGTTAGGGTATAGGAATGCAAGGGATATCTGTGTGTTGATTTTATATCCTGCAACTTTACTATAATCATTGATTAGTTCTAGTAATTTTCTGGTGGAGTCTTTAGGGTTTTCTATGTAGAGGATCATGTCATCTGCAAATAGAGAGAGTTTTACTTCTTCTTTTCCAATTTGGATTCCTTGTATTTCTTTTTCTGCTCTGATTGCTGTGGCCAAAACTTCCAAAACTATGTTGAATAGTAATGGTGAAAGTGGGCACCCTTGTCTTGTTCCTGACTTTAGAGGAAATGCTTTCAATTTTTCACCATTGAGGATAATGTTTGCTGTGGGTTTGTCATATATAGCCTTTTTTATCTTGAGGTATGTTCCTTCTATTCCTGCTTTCTGGAGAGTTTTTATCATAAATGGACATTGAATTTTGTCAAAGGCTTTCTCTGCATCTATTGAGATAATCATATGGTTTTTATTTTTCAATTTGTTAATGTAGTGTATTATATTGATTGATTTGTGGATATTGAAGAATCCTTGCATCCCTGGGATAAAGCCCACTTGGTCATGGTGTATGATCTTTTTAATGTGTTGTTGGATTCTGATTGCTAGAATTTTGTTTAGGATTTTTGCATCTATGTTCATCAGTGCTATTGGCCTGTAGTTTTCTTTTTTTGTGGGATCTTTGTCAGGTTTTGGTATTAGGGTGATGGTGACCTCATAGAATGAGTTTGGAAGTTTACCTTCCTCTGCAATTTTCTGAAAGAGTTTGAGCAGGATAGGTGTTAGCTCTTCTCTAAATTTTTGGTAGAATTCAGCTATGAAGCCGTCTGGACCTGGGCTTTTGTTTTCTGGAAGATTTCTGGTTACAGTTTCAATTTCCGTGCTTGTGATGGGTCTGTTAAGATTTTCTATTTCTTCCTGGTCCAGTTTTGGAAAGTTATACTTTTCTAAGAATTTGTCCATTTCTTCCACATTGTCCATGTTATTGGCATATAATTGTTGATAGTAGTCTCTTATGATCCTTGTGTTTCTGTGTTGTCTGTTGTGATCTCTCCATTTTCATTTCTAATTTTATTGATTTGATTTTTCTCCCTTTGTTTCTTGATGAGTCTGGCTAATGGTTTGTCAATTTTATTTATCCTTTCAAAGAACCAGCTTTTGGCTTTGTTGATGTTTGCTATGGTCTCTTTTGATTCTTTTGCATTTATTTCTGCCCTAATTTTTAAGATTTCTTTCCTTCTACTAATCCTGGGGTTCTTCATGTCTTCCTTTTCTAGTTGCTTTAGGTGTAGGGTTAGATTATTTATTTGACTTTTTTCTTGTTTCTTGAGGTATGCCTGTATTGCTATGAACTTTCCCCTTAGGACTGCTTTTAAAGTGTCCCACAGGTTTTGGGTTGTTGTGTTTTCATTTTCGTTAGTTTCTATGCAAATTTTGATTTCTTTTTTGATTTCTTCTGTGATTTGTTGGTTATTCAGCAGCGTGTTGTTCAACCTCCATATGTTGGGATTTTTGATAGTTTTTCTTCTGTAATTGAGATCTAATCTTACTGCATTGTGGTCAGAAAAGAGGCTTGGAATGATTTCAATTTTTTTGAATTTACCAAGACTAGATTTATGGCCCAGGATGTGATCTATCCTGGAGAAGGTTCCATGTGCGCTTGAGAAAAAGGTGAAATTCATTGTTTTGGGATGAAATGTCCTATAGATATCAATTAGGTCTAACTGGTCTATTGTATCGTTTAAAGTTTGTGTTTCCTTGTTAATTTTCTGTTTAGTTGATCTATCCATAGGTGTGAGTGGGGTATTAAAGTCTCCCACTATTATTGTGTTATTGTTAATTTCTCCTTTCATACTTGTTAGCATTTGTCTTACATATTGCGGCGCTCCTGTGTTGGGTGCATATATATTTATAATTGTTATATCTTCTTCTTGGGTTGATCCTTTGATCATTATGTAGTGACCATCTTTGTCTCTTTTCACAGCCTTTGTTTTAAAGTCTATTTTATCTGATATAATATTGCCACTCCTGCTTTCTTTTGGTCCCTATTTTCATGGAAAATCTTTTTCCAGCCCTTCACTTTCAGTCAGTATGTGTCCCCTGTTTTGAGGTGTGTCTCTTGTAGACAACATATGTAGGGGTCTTGTTTTTGTATCCATTCAGCCAGTCTTTGTCTTTTGGTTGGGGCATTCAACCCATTTACGTTTAAGGTAATTACTGATAAGTATGATCCCGTTGCCATTTACTTTATTATTTTGGGTTAGAGTTTATACACCGTTTTTGTGTTTCCTGTCTAGAGAATATCCTTTAGTATTTGTTGGAGAGCTGGTTTGGTGGTGCTGAATTTTCTCAGCTTTTGCTTGTCTGAGAAGCTTTTGATTTCTCCTTCATATTTGAATGAGATCCTTGCTGGGTACAATAATCTGGGCTGTAGGTTATTTTCTTTCATCACTTTAACTATGTCTTGCCATTCCCTCCTGGCTTGGAGAGTTTCTATTGAAAGATCAGCTGTTATCCTTATGGGAATTCCCTTGTGTGTTATTTATTGTTTTTCCCTTGCTGCTTTTAATATTTGTTCTTTGTGTTTGATCTTTGTTAATTTGATTAATATGTGTCTTGGGGTGTTTCACCTTGGGTTTATCCTGTTTGGGACTCTCTGGGTTTCTTGGACTTGGGTGATTATTTCCTTCCCCATTTTAGGGAAGTTTTCAAGTATTTTCTCACAGTCTTTCTTTTTGTCTTCTGGGACCCCTATGATTTGAATGTTGTAGCGTTTAATATTGTCCTGGAGGTCTCTGAGATTGTCCTCATTTCTTTTAATTCATTTTTCTTTTATCCTCTCTGATTCATTTATTTCTACCATCTATCTTCTAACTCACTAATCCTATCTTCTGCCTCTGTTATTCTACTATTTTTTGCCTCCAGAGTGTTTTTAATTTCATTTATTGCATTATTCATTATATATTGACTCTCTTTTATTTCTTCTAGGTCCTTGTTAAACCTTTCTTGCATCTTCTCAATCTTTGTCTCCAGGCTATTTATCTGTGATTCCATTTTGATTTCAAGATTTTGCATCAATTTCACTATCATTATTTGGAATTCTTTATCAGGTAGATTCCCTATCTCTTCCTCTTTTGTTTGGTTTGGTGGGCATTTATCCTGTTCCTTTATCTGCTGGGTATTCCTATGTCTCTTCATCTTGTTTAAATTGCTGAGTTTGGGGTGTCCTTTCTGTATTCTGGCAGTTTGTGGAGTTCTCTTTATTGTGGCGTTGCCTCACTCTGTGTGGGTTTGTACAGGTGGCTTATCAAGGTTTCTTGGTTAGGGAAGCTTGTGTCGGTGTTCTAGTGGGTGGAGCTGTATTTCTTTTCTCTGGAGTGCAATGAAATGTCCAGTAATGAGTTATGGGATGTCTATGGTTTTGGGATGACTTTGGGCTGCCTGTATGTTCGAGCTCAGGGCTGTGTTCCTTGCTGCTGGAGAATTTGCTTGGTATGTCTTGCCCTGAAACTTGTTGGCCCTTGTGTGGTGCTTGGTTTCAGTGCAGGTATGGAGGCATTTGATGAGCTCCTGTCAATTAATGTTCCTTGGAGTCAGGAGCTCCCTGGAGTCAGGGTTTGGACTTAAGCCTCCTGCTTCCAGTTATCGGTCTCATTTTTACAGTAGTTTCAAAGCTTCTCCTTCTATACAGCACCATTGATAAAACATCTACATTAAAGATGAAAAGTTTCTCTACCGTGAGTGTCACCCAGAGAGGTTTACAGCGTTATATGGAGAAGAGTGAGGAGGGAGTTAGAGGTGACCCGAATGAGATGAGATGGAATCAATAGAGGAGAGTGGGCTATTCAGTAATCTCTTTCTTATGTGCACTCCACAACTGGACTGCTCAGAGTTGTTCACAGAGTTATACAGAGAAGAGAAGAAGGAGGAAGGTGACAGAGGTGGCCAGTAGGATAAATGGGGGGAATGAAAAGGAGGGAGACAGATCCAGCCAGTAATCAGTTCCCTAAGTGTTCTCCACCATCTGGAACACACAGAAATTCAGAGTTGGGTAGAGTAGAGAGGGGTTAGGGAGGAGACACAGACGACCTGGTGGAGAAAAAGGAGAGTCCAAAGGGAGAGAGAGCAGTTAAGCCAGTAATCTCACTTCCTAGTGAAAAATGGGTACTGAAGATTGGGTTCTTAAGGGTACAAAATTGGTAACAAATACATAAAAGCAAAAATTAAAATCTAGAGTAGAGTTTGGAGTTTCAAAAATATGATGTTAAAGAAAAGAAGAAGGAAAAGAAAGAGAGAAAAAATGAACAAACAAAAACAAACAAGGTCACAAAAATTATAAAGAAAATATAGGTACAAAATTGATAACTAATACCAAAAAGCAAAAGTTAAAAATCTAGAGTAGAGTTTGGAATTTCAAAAATACAATGTTAAAAAAAGAAGAAAAAGAAAGAGAAAAAAAACAAACAGGAACAAACAAAGTTGCATAAATTATATATAAAAAAAATACAGGTTCAAAATTGATAACAAATACCAAAAGGCATAAATTAAAAATCTAGAGTAGAGTTTCGAATTTCAGATATACAATGCTATTTAAAAGAAGAAGGGAAAGAAACAGAGAAAAAGAAAAGAAAAAATAAAAAATGGTCACAGAAATTATTAAAAAAAAAACTATAGGTACAAAATTGATAACAAATACCAAAAAGCTAAAATTAAAAATCTAGAATAGAGTTTGGAATTTCAAAAATACAATGTTAAAGAAAAGAAGGAAAAAAAAAGGTCAAAAAATTATAAAAAATATGTATATATGAAGTTTGCTTTTAAAAAAATAGGGTCTTCTTCCTTTTTTTTTTTTTTTTGCAAAGTAATCGGTTATAAAAGTGGAAATTAAAGGAATATTAGAGGACTTTAAATTTTTTTTAATAAAAAAAAGAAACAATGATCGTACAAATAGAAAAAATATATCTAGGACTTTCTCCAGTTTTGTTGTGAGTATTGTGGGTTCAGTTAATTTTTGGCTAGTTCCTTGGTCTGATTTATATTTCTCAAGATCTATAGGCCCCTTCCTATGTAGTTGGTAATAACCACAGGGTTTTAATCTATTGCCTGTAGCTTCCAAGACGGTTCCCTCTCTTATAGCTTCTTCTGTTTGCTGGTCTCTTCAGTGTCTGGTTTCTGCACTGACACAAAGGGGACGGTGGAGGACACTTTTTTTTTTTTTTTGGCTCACTTGTTCAGTTGTGCTGAGGGGAGGTAGGGAGGGATGCTGCAAACAAATAACACTGGCGTGTGCTCGCACTGCCTCAGCCACACTGGGTCTGCCGCCCCCCCTCCTCCCCCCCTTTAACTGCACGTGTAGCCTCTTTGCCCACGCTGCTCAGGCTCTAGGTTGCTCCACCAGGAACCATCCGTGGCCGGCCCTGGGCTGCCTGTACTTCCCAGGTCCAAGCCGCTCAGGTTCAGGCACTTGGGTAGTCCTCAGACGCGCAGACTCTTGGTTGGGCCTGCATTTTGTGCCATTCCCCGATCTGAGCAGCTCAGGTGATGAGGTGTTTGGAGCACGATTGCTGCGACTTATCGCCCCCCGCCGCTCGGTTATCTAGGTGTGCACCGGCACACCTTCTCAGGCAGATGTTGACCGTCCAGACCCCCAAGAAGTTTTAGTTAGCAAAGAAGCCTGCTTACAGTTTTATAGATAATGTCTCTGGGGCTGCGATTGTCCCCTTCCGGCTCTGGCTGCCTATCACCGGAGGGGAATGGTCTGCTGCCGGCTATCTCTGTTCAGTCCTTTGTTCTGTGCGCGGGCCTGGCGATGTCATAGGTTAGGGCTGGCTTTTCGCGTGGTAGATATACCACAGTCTGGTTGCTAGCCCAAATTATTTCACTCAGATAGCGCTCGGGGTATTCAGGCCAGATTCTTGCGATGCAGCCTGCGCCGCGCCTCCCTGCCCAGCCCCCACTTGCTAATGGCGGATGCAGGCATCTGCGCTGCTTCTTCGCTGGGGGAGTTACCATAGGGCTCGCAATGTGTGGGTTTTAATTGTTTATTTATTTTTCCTCCCTGTTATGTTGCCCTCTGTGCTTCCAAGGCTAGCACAGATTCGTCAGTGAGAAGGTTTCCTGGTGTTTGGAAACTTCTCTCTTTTAAGACTCCCTTCCCGGGACGGAACTCCGTCCCTCCCTCTTTTGTCCCTTTTTTTGTCTTTTATATTTTTTCCTACCTCCTTTCAAAGACTTGGGTTGCTTTTCTGGGTGCCTGATGTCCTCTGCCAGCATTCAGAAGTTGTTTTGTGGAATTTACTCAGCGTTTAAATGTTCTTTTGATGAATTTGTGGGGGAGAAAGTGTTCTCCCCGTCCTACTCCTCCACCATCTTAGCTCCCCCCTCCTGTTTTCCACTTCTTTGGGGATCTCATCTGATAGTATAGTTTCACTAAGCAGGGTAACAACAGGTATGGCAGTCAACAGTGACAGAACACTCTCCCTTCATTATTTTTTCCATGGAGTGGTACAGTGTGTGTAGGTGTGTATTTACACAGCTCTGAAAGTGTGGGGAAACACTTTTTTTGGATACTGGGAACTGTAGCCTAATGATAAAATCAGTATTTTCCTCCTCTGAAAGGTGGATGGCTGTAGTCTCAAACTTGCCAGAAAAACACATGGGTTCATTTTTCTCCTCATTACAACCACAGTTTTGGTCAAGTATTTGAGTTTTCTGAAAGAAACAGGTTCCTTGACACTTACTGCTGGAACTCGTCTGACATTATTAGAGTGTCACTGATCGGGATAACAATAGATATGGTAGTAAACACTCACAGAACACACCCTGTATTGTGTTCTGTGAGTATTTTCCTCACAGATAAAATGATAAAATCAGTATTTTCCTCCTCTGAAAGGTGGATGGCTGTAGTCTCAAACTTGCCAGAAAAACACATGGGTTCATTTTTCTCCTCATTACAACCACAATTTTGGTCAAGTATTTGAGTTTTCTGAAAGAAACAGGTTCCTTGACACTTACTGCTGGAACTCGTCTGACATTATTAGAGTGTCACTGATCGGGATAACAATAGATATGGTAGTAAACACTCACAGAACACACCCCCTGGCATCTTTTCTCATGGAAATGTAGAGTGTGTCCTTGAACTGTTTTTAGACAGCTGTGAAACTGCAGAGACACATGTTTTTTGGAACCTGAGAATTGTGGCCTGATGGCTAAATTAGTATAATATCCTTGTGAAAGCTGGAAAGTTGAACCCTCAAACCTGCCAGATAAACACACTGATTTATTTTTCTTTTCATTGTAACAACTTTCATCAAGTATTTGATTTTTCTGAAAGAAACAAGCTACTTGCCACATCTCCCTGGGAAGTTGTCTGATAGTAGAGTTTCACCTAATCAGGGCAACAACAATTATGGCAGTCAACACACAGAACACTCACCCATGACCTCTTTTATCACAGGATAAAACGGTGTGTCCTACGTGTGTCTTTACACAGCTCTGAAACTCCAAACATGTTTTTGTGAAACTTGGAACTGAGCCTGATGGTAAAAGCAATATTTTATTCCTGTGAATGCTAGATATTTGAAGAGTTACTTGTGGGAATAAAACACCGTCGTTTATTTTTCTCTCCATTAAAACAACTGTGGTCATGTATTTGAATTTTCTGAAGTAGCAAGCTGCTTGCCACTTCTTACTGGGAATTCATCTGACACTAGTTTTACCTAATCAGTTGGTGATAAGTATGGCAGTCAACACTCACAGAACCCTCTCCTGCTGTCAGTTCAGTTCAGTTCAGTTCAGTCACTCAGTCGTGTCTGACTCTTTGCGACCCCATGAATCGCAGCACGCCAGGCCTCCCTATCCATCACCAAATCCTGGGGTTCACTCAGACTCATGTCCATCGAGTCAGTGATGCCATCCAGCCATCTCATCCTCTGTCAGCCCCTTCTCCTCCTGCCCCCAATGCCTCCCAGCATCAGACTCTTTTCCAATGAGTCAACTCTTCACTTGAGGTGGCCAAAGTACTGGAGTTTCAGCTTTAGCATCATTCTTTCCAAAGAAATCCCAGGGCTGATCTCCTTTAGAATGGACTGGTTGGATCTCCTTGCAGTCCAAGGGACTCTCAAGAGTCTTATCAAAAACCACAGTTCAAAAGCATCAATTCTTCGGTGCTCAGCCTTCTTCACAGTCCAACTCTCACATCCATACATGACCACTGGAAAAACCATAGCCTTCACTAGATGGACCTTCGTTGGCAAAGTAATGTCTCTGCTTTTGAATATGCTATCTAGGTTGGTCATGACTTTCCTTCTAAGGAGTAAGCATCAGGGAATGTTTAATAGGAGGATTCCTACGTGCTGTTTCTCATAAATCCTCTGTTCCTTTTCAGTTTCTGGAAACAGAAACCAGTGGAATGGCATGCCACTCCCAGGACTGAGGTCATAGGATGAGACAGGCTTGAATCTCCTTCAGTAAACATTCTTCTTATGACAAAACTGCTTAGTCTCAATCCTCTTTCTTGAGATATGGATTGTCTCCTGACCTTGTGACCATTATTAATCCCTTGTCCCTTGGTAATGGTTGCTGTACATTTGGTTTTCTGATCTTTATCATTGTCAAAAGAAATTCCTTGTACAAAGGCCTATATATACTCACAGAAAGATCATTAAAGCACCCTTCCTCCACCAGAGGCTTGGGTCCCCATGTCTTTCTTTCTCTCTCTCTCTTTCTGGCTAATTCTCTGGAGTGTAGAAACCCACCAAGTTCATTCTCCTGCCTGGGTTCCAAGACCTCCTCCAGAAGGCACCCTGTGCCTTTGTGAGTGGTGCAAGCCCTGCTCAAGGGTTTTATTGGTTCTCTGCATAAACCAGGGAATATTTGCTTCTTTCTTTCTTTCACTTTCTTATTGTTGACTCTGGACTTCCAGGTTCTGGTCCATTAAAGGACCGCAACATCCCACGACCACCTTTGTTATGAAATGGTAGAGTATATCCTAGGTGTGTCTCTACAATGCTGAGAACGTGCAGGGAAGCATATTTTTTTGAACCTGGGTTTGGGCTCTAATGGCAAAAGAAGTATTTTTCCACTGTGAAAGTTAAATAGTTGCAGCCACAAACCTGCCAGAAAAAATCCAGGTTCATTTTTCTCTTCATTACACTAATAACTTTGGTCAAGTTATTGAGTTTTTTAAAGATAAGGCTGCTATCCACTTCTTGCTGTGTGTCATCCGACAGTACAGTTTCACCTAATTGGTTTAACAACATTACAGCAGTCAACACATAGAAAACTCTCCCCTGACCCCTTTGCTCATGGAATGGTTCAGTGCATTCCAGGAGTGTTTTTACACAGCTCTGAAACGCAGAGAAACATGCTTTTGTGAACATGGGAATTGAGACCTGTTGACAAAAGCAGTGTTTTCACCTTATGAAAGTTGAATAGTTGCAGCCTAAAATCTGTCAGAAAAAAAACAATGGTTAACTTTACTCTTCATTACAACCACAACTTTGGTCAAGCATTTGAGTTTTCTTAAAGAAATTGGCAAGTGAGAGGTGCTCACCACCTGTTGCTGGGTATTCATCTGATAATACAGTATCACCTAATTAGGGTAACAACATGTATGGCATTCAACCCTCACAGAACACTCTCTCTGACCTTTTTTTCTCATAAAATGGTACAGTGTGTACCTAGGAGTATCTTTACAGAACTCTGAAACTGCCAGGAGACATGCTTTTTTGAGTCTGGGAATTGGGCCTGATGGGAAAATTAGTATATTTCCTCTGTGAAAGCTGGATAGTTACACCCTTAAATCTGCCAGAAATGCACACTGGCTTATTTTCCTCGTCATTAAAAGTACAATTTTGTTCATGTATTTTAGTTTTCTGAGACAAATAGGCTGCTTGCTACTTCTTGCTGAGAACTCAAACAGTACAGTTTCTCTTATTCAGGGTAACAACAGGTATGCCAGTCAACCCTCACAGAGCACTCTCCCCTGATCTGTTTTCTCCTGGAATGGTACAGTGTGTTCTAGGTGCATCTTTACACAGCTCTGAGCCTGCAGGGAAAACTTTTTTGGGGAATCTGGGAACTGTGTGTATTTTCCTCCTGTGAAAAGTGGATATCTGTAGCCTCAAACCAGCCAGAAAAACACACTGATTTTTCTCTTCATCACGACAAAAATTTGGTCAAGTATTTGAGTTTTTTGACAGGAACAGGATGCTTGCCCCTTCTTGCTAGGAAGTCCTCTCACAGGACAGTTTCACCTAATCAGGGCAACAAGAGTTACCTGTACACAGGTACACTTTCCCCTGACTTCTTTCCCATGGGTTCTTACAGTGTGTACTTGGTGTATCATTAAGATCTCTGAAACTGCAAGTAAGCACGTTTTTATGAACCTGTGACCTGGGCCTAATGGTAAAAGCAGTGTTTTTCCCCCCACGAAAGCAGGATAGTTGTAGTGTCAAACCTGCCAGAAAAATACACTCGTTCATTTTTTTCTCATTACAGCAAATACTTTGGTCAAGCATTTGAATTTTGTGAAAGAAACTATCTGCTTATCACTCCTTGCTGGAAAGTCTTCTTATATTACAGTTTCACTTTATCAGGTAACAACAGATATGGTAGTCGAAGCTCACAAAACACACTCCCCTGACATAGTTTTCATGGAATGGTACAGGGTATTTTAAGAGTGTCTTTACACAGTCTAAAACTGCAGGAAAACATGCTTTTATGAAACCATTAATTGGGATCTAATGGCAAAATTAGTATATTCGCCCTGTGTAATCTGGATAGCTGCAGCCTCAAACCTGCCAGAAAACACACTAGTTTATTTTTCTCTTCATTACAACAGCTTTGGTCAAGTATTTGAGTTTTCTGAAAGAAAACAGGCTGCTTGACACTTATCGCTAGCAAGTCATCTGACAGTACAGTTTCACCTAATCAGGGTAACAACAATTATGCCAGTCAACACTCACAGAATACTCTAACCTGACCTTTTTTTCTCATGGGATGGTAGAGTGTGTCCTAGGTGTATCTTTACACAGCTCTGAAACATCAGGGAAACACTTTTTTTGTGAACAGGGAACTGGGATCTGATGAAGGAAGCACTATTTTCTTCTTGTGAGAGCTGGATAGTTGCAGCCTTAAATCTGCCAGAAAAATACTCAGGTTCATTTTTCTCTTTATTACAACAATTTTGGTCTATTATTTGAGTGGTCCGAAATAAACAGGCTGCTTGCCATTTGTTGCTGGAAAGTCATCTGATAGTACAGTTTCACCTCATCAGGGTAACAACAGGTATGGCAGTCAACACTCTCAGAACACTCTTTCTTGATATATTTTCTCATGGAATGGTACAGTATTTCCTAGGAGTGTCTTTACACAGTTTGGAAACTGCAGGGAAACAAGTTTTTGTGAAACAGGTAATTGGGGCCTGATACCAAAATACTATGTCCCCCTTTGAAACCTGGATAGTTGCAGCTTTAACCCAGCCAGAAAAACACACTGGTTCATCTTTCTCTTCATTAAGCAACAACTTTGGTCATGTATTTGAGTTTTCTGAAAGAAACAGGCTGTTTGACTCCCACTTCATGCTGGGAGTCATCTGACAGTACAGTTTCACCTTATCAGGGTAACAACAGGTATGACAGTCAACACAGAACACTGTCCACTGATCTCTTTTCTCATGCAATGGTACAGTATGTCCTAGGATTATCTTTACACAGCTATGAAATGGCAGGTAAACATGCTGTTGTGAACCTGTGAATTGGGGCCTGATGGCAAAATTAGTATTTCTGCTTTGGAAGCTAGATAATTGTACACTCTGACCTACCAGAAAAATACATTTGTTCATTTTTATCTTCATTACAACAACTGGAGTCAAGTTTTAGAGGCTACTTTGCCACTTACTACTGGGAAGTAAGCTGACAGTACAATTACACCTAATTAGGGTTACAACAGGTATGGCAGTCAGCACTTACAGAACACTTTTACTGAAAGGTTGTTGCTGAACCATGAAAGATGCTGGGATTCTTGGCATCCAGAGGAGAAGAATTCAATCAGGGGCCAGTGACGAGGCTTGATCATTCAGAGCTTTTGTGTAATAAAGTTTTATTAAAGTATAAAAGAGATAAAGCTTCTGACATAGACGGCAGAAGGGCGCCCCTCTAATAGTCTTTAGCTGGATGTTATATAGCTACTAGCAGTCTGCTAATTAGAGAAAGGAAATGTCTCAAAACTCAGAGACTGGCACCAGGCCCCTCACCCACAACATGCATCTTGAGATAACACTGGCACAAAATGAGTTGTCCAGGGCCATAATCTGTTGACATGAATCTTGAAGAAAGGCAAGTTGCCAAGCAAATACAGTCTCATTAATATAGCTTAAGAGAACATTTGCATGAGTAAAACATACTGGTTTGTCAAGTTGGTTCTGAGTCTTAGGCAAACCAACTTGAAGATGGAGTCTAAGGTAAATAACATAGGGTTCATTAACATAGCTTAAGAAAAACATTGCCATAAGAAAAACGCATTGGTTAGCTCAAGGTTTGAGAAAAGTTAAGCTCAGGTGGCGCCAGATGTCATCATGGCAACACATAATTTTTAAGAGAAATCTCCTTTTAAATTTGTATAGAGAAGGGGAAAAAATCTTACCACTCGTAGTTTGTTTCCTCCTGCTGCCTAAGAGAGACATAAAAAATGTCTGACGCTTGAGCCTATTTCCTCTGTTTGGAGACCCCTGGCCTTCCTGCCTGTTAACCTCTCATTACTTGATATTTTTTCTCATGAAATGGTACAGTGTCCTAGGGGTATATTTAAATAGCTTTGCAACTGCAGGGAAACATGCTTTTGTGAACTTAGGAACTGGGGCCTGATAGTAAAGCAGTAGTCTCCTCCTGTGAAAACTGGATAGTCGGTGCTTCAAGCCTGCCAGAAAAACACCCTGGTTCATTGTTCTCTTCCTTTTCAACAACAGCTTTTTTCAAGTATTTGAGTTTTCTGGTTGAAACAGCTGCTTGCCACTCCTTTCTGGGAAGTCATCTTGACACTCCATGTTCACCTTATTAGGGTAACAATACATATGGTCGTCAATGATTACAAAACACACTGCCTTCACATCTATTCTCATGGAATGGTACAGTGTGCCCTAGGAGTGTCTTTTCACAGCTCTGAAACTGCAGGAAAAAAAAATGTGCTTTTGTGAACCTGGATAAAGGGGCATGATGTTAAAAGGCATATTTTCCTCCTGTGAAAGCTGGTTAGTTGCAGCCTCATACCTGCCCCCAAAATATACTGGTTTATTTTTCTCTTCATTACAAAAATTTTAGTCACGTATTTATGTTTTCTGAAAGAAACTGCCTGCTTGAAACTTCTTGCTGGGAAGTTATCTGAAAGTAGTTTCACCTAATCAGGGTAACAACAGGTATGGCAGTCAACACTCACAGGACACTCTTCCTTGATATCTTTTCTCATGAAATAGTACATTGTGCCCAAGTGTGTACTTACTTAGCTCTGAAACTGTAAGGAACCATGTTTTTGTAAACCTTGGATTTGGGGCCTGATGGAACAGGCAGTATTTTCCCCCTGCAAAAGCTGGATGGTTGCAGGCTCAAACCTACCAGGAAAACACACTGTTTCATTTTTCTCTTCATTAAAACATCGACTTTGGTCAATATTTGAGTTTTCTAAACAGTTTTCCAAAGAAACAGGCTGCTTACCACTACCTGTTGGAAATTTATATGACATTACAGTTTCACCTTATCAAGGTAAACAAAGTATGGTAGTCAACAATCACAAAACACACTATCCTGACATAATTTCTCATTGACTGGTACAGTGTGTCCTAGGAGGATCTTTACACAGCTCTTAAACTACAGGGAGACATACTTTTGTGAGCCTGTGTATTGGGGTCTGATGGCAAAATTGGTATATTCCCCCTGTGAAACCTGAAAAATCATACCCTCAAACCTGCCAGAAAAACACAATTTCGATTCTTTAAAACAATAACTATGGTCAAGTATTTTGAGTTTCCTGAAGGAAACAGGCTGTCTGACACTTCTTGCTGGGATGTCATCTGACAGTACAATTTCACCTAATCACAGTAAAAATAGGTATGGCAGTCAACACTCACAGAACACTCTCCTGATTTCTTTTCTCAAGCATGGTACGGTGGGTCCCAGGAGTGTCTTTATACCACTATGGAATTGCAGGGAAACATATCTTTGTGAACTGGGGAATTGAGGCCTGATATAAAAGCAGTTTTACCCCTGTGAAAGCTGGATAATTGCCTCCTCAAACCTGCCAGAAAAACACTCTGGCATTTCATTTTTCTCTGCATTACAACAACTATTATGGTCAAGTATTTGAGTAGTCTGAAAGAAGCAGGCTGCTCGCCACTTCTTGTGGGAAGTCATCTGACAGTGAAGTTTCACCAAATCCAGGTAACAACAGGTATGGCAGTCAACACTCACAGAACACTCTCCCCTAACCTTTTTTTCTCATGGAATGGTACAGTGTGTCCAAGATGTGTCTTTATACAGCTCTGAAACTACAGGCTTGCTTTAGTGCTTGGAAGCCACTCAGTCGTGTCTGCCTCTTTGTGACCCCATGGACTATACAGACCATGGAATTCTCCAGGCTAGAATACTGGAGTAGGTAGTTTTTCCCTTCTCCAGGGGATCTTCCCAAGCCAGGGATTGAACCCAGGTTTCCTGCACTGCAGGTGGATTCTTTACCAGCTGAGCCACAAGGGAAGCCCTTCTCATTCTCATGGAGTGGCACAGTATCCTGTACACACACACAGTGTGTCTTGTGTCCTGTCTTTACACAGCTCTGAAACTGAAGGAAAACATGTTTTTTGTGAACCTGGGAATTGGGCCTGATTGTAAAAGCAGTATTTTTCCTGGTGCTGAATTCTGGGGGATCTGGCTTCTGGCTGTTGCTGTGGGAGTTGACTTCAGAATTTTGAGCCACCAGAACAAAATAATTGCCCCCAGAACATTGTGAAATCTGTGGGAAATACCATGCCAAGGAAGGGTCAAATAAAAAACATAGTTTTAATTTGACCATTCTACTAAAATGATACAAATATGTACAGACACAGAAATAGTGAGATGCTATAACATCTAACATCCAACACCATGACTGACTTAGGAAGTCAGAAGCTATACAAGCTGCAATTAATGTAGAATGGTTTTGAGAGGATGTGCCCATATGTGGCAGAAAGTATGCTTAAGGTGGTCTGTCTGCCAAGGGTGATGGAATGAGGCTTGGCAAACCTCCTGGTTGGAACAATTAGATGAGGGAGCAAAATTTGCTGGATTTTAATCTTAAAGCAAGAGCCTCATGAATTCTCTCTACTGATGAAGGATACCTAGGCTGAAGAGGATAAAGAAAGAATATTTACAGCCTTTAGGATCACCTAGTGGGGCTCATGCCAGAGGCCTGGAGTAGAATTAGGGAACTGGAAATCACAGCAGGGATACTCCCTCTCATTGAAGTTTTCTCATGGAAGCATAAACAAAACCCAAGTCCCAATCAGAGACCCTGAAAGACAGGTCTTCTCACAGGGTGGGCACTAATGTGCTTCCAATGCAGTAGTTTTTCAACAGCAAGTGGAAACCAGAAAGAAGTCAGCAGGAATGAGTCCATGCAGGGTTCACCCTCCACCTCTGTGGTTGGACCTGGAAGGCCGTGTGTGCCCACTGTCCCCATCTGCCACGGAGGAGAGGGGCATCTAGTGGGGCCTCTGCCTCGAGGAGGTTTGTCAAATGAATCAGACTTCCCTATTTGAAGAATGGGCACTGGATCAGAGGGCCTGAGATTCTCTGGGCAGGCAGGGGGATTTGTTACTCAATCTCATATGTTTCTAGAAATTCTAGTAGTGAGTTTTCCCATTTTCTGCCTCCAGTGATGAATGTTGGCAGAAGCGGCTGAATTTTACAGTGTCTCCTGACAGAGACCCCTGACAGGGATTTTGATCTTCCTGGTATGAGCCAGGGAAGGTGGAGGCAGCAAATGGAAAGTGTAATCAGCACAGTTTCTTTTGACACATGTCCTTGCATAGCCTCTCTTCCACTTCCCCTCACAATCAAGCAAAACTCTGGCAATGTCATTTTGGTATTTACAACTTTCCTGGACTACATGGCTTAATTGTACAGTGAAAGAAACTTAGGAGCTGAGATGGGGTATCTCTATCAGAAAGGATCTATAGAAAAAGTGTCTTTCTCCAGAAAGTGTAAGAAAGGAGAGGTGGTAGCTGACAGGAAAGTGTAGGTGAGGTGAGATTGATTAATGCTCAGTCTTTGGGAATAGCAGAGAGAAGTATTTGGGGATAGACTAGAGATTAAAAGGAGGGAATAGTGTTGGCTTGCAGAAGGGGATTGATCACTTTGGGACTAAATGAGGCAGAGAAAGAAAGGAATATATGGAAATCAGAGTTTACTTTTGATTGCTAGATTATGGTCCTTTGAATGCAATAATCCACAGGGCTTTATGAGATGCAGGATTTATTTAGATCATGAAATCCTACCTCACAGCAAAGTGAAAAGTGCAAGAGAGTCCTCCACTCAACTTAAGAACTCAGTCATAACCAATTTCTTCCTCCCAGGATTTGCATTTGCCTCCAGGTCACAGCATTCTGTTTTCAGAAACTAGATAGACCAAGGCTGTGCCTGCTCCTAGTTCATCCTCATTTCTACTGTTAGTCCTTTCAGAGATCCAGCCCAAATGAGGGGGTTAACAGGCCATCCTGTCTTTAGCCAGTCTCTGACTCCTCAGAGAGACAGCGCTCTCAGAAAGATTACTCAGCTTCTTAACACACCCACCATCATCTCCACTTCTGGAAACAGCAAAGGCCCTCAGTAGAAAGCTGCCCCTAACACCAGATCACAGTCCTGACCTTTCTGTCTCCCTTAGATCCTGACCTGGGAATCCTTCATTAACCTATAAACTCTGATGCTCTTAAGCAAGACGTGTGTGTGTGTATGTAAAATGTTTCTTACTATCTGAACATTTACATACACATAAGAATGGAATGGCTGTCCCTCCATTATTCTTGCCTGGAGAACTCCAAGGACAGAGGAGCCTGGCAGGCTATGAAGGGGTCACTAAGAGCTGGACACAACTGAGTGACTAACACTTTCATATGTATATATGCATGTGTGTATATGTACATGTATATGTATATATAAAGCGGCTTTTCTAGTTGTTCTCATTAGGAGGATTGGTTAGAATTGTCTAGAATGTCATTAACGGATGTGAATGTCCCTTTACATACCCGCTGTAATGATGAGGCACAGAAAAGTTAGATAACTTGCTCAAGTTCAAATCATGGCAAATGGTGGACCTGGGATTCACCCCAGGAAGACCTGCTCCAGTATCTGATGCCTGCAGGGGTAAAATACATTGCCTTTTGGTGACATAAGAACAAATCTTGGAAAATCCTGAGGAATATATTTCTGGTATTCATTCCAATATTTCTATCAAAGATACTTGTTGTTCAGCTGCCCAGTCCTGTCTGACTCTTTGTGATCCCGTGGACTGCAACACACCAGGCCTCCCTGTCTCTCACCATCTCCCTGGAGCTTGCTCAAGTTCATGTTCATTGCATCGGTGATGCCATCCACCCATTTCATCCTCTGACGCCTTCTTCTCCTCCCCTTGATCTTTCCCAGCATCAGGGACTTTTCCAGTGAGTTGTTTGTTCACATCAGATGACCAAAATACTGGAGCTTCAGCTTCAATGTCAGTCCTTCCAGTGAATATTCAGGATTGACCCCCCTTAAGATTGACTGGTTTGATCTCCTTGCTGTTCAAGGGACTTTCAGAAGTCTTCTCCAGCACCACAGTTAGAAGGCATCATTTCTTTGGTGTTCTGCCTTCGTTATGGTCCAGCTCTCACAACCGTACATGACCACTGGGAACACCATAGCCTTGACTATACAGACCTTTGTCGGCAGAGTAATGTGTCTGCTTTTCAACACACTATCTAGGTTTGTCATCGCTTTCCTGCCAAGAAGCAACTGTCTTCTGATTTCATGGCTGCAGTCACTGTCCCCAGTGATTCTAGAGCTCAAGAAGAAGAAATTTGTCACTACTTCTACCTTTTCCCCTTCTATTTGCCATGTAGCAATGGGGCCGGATGCCATGACTTAGTTTTCTTTAATATTTAGTCTTAAGCCAGCTCTTTCACTCTCCTCCTTCACCCTCATCAAGAGGTTCTTTAGTTCCTCTTTGCTTTCTGCCATTAAGGTGGTGTCATCTGTATATCTGAGGTTGTTGATGTTTCTCTTGCGTATCTTGATTCTGGCTTGTAACTCATCCTGCCCAGCAGTTCTCATGACGTGGTCAACGTACAGATTAAACAAACAGGGTGACAGCAGACAGACCTGTTATATTCCTTTCTCAACCTTGAACTAATCAGTTGTTCCATACTGGGTTTTAACTGTTGCTTCTTGACCCTCATACAGGTTTCTCAGAAGACAGGTAAGACATAAGAACAAATCTTGGAAAATCCTGAAGAATGTATTTCTGGTATTCATTCCAATATTTCTACCAAAGATTACTATAATGGTAAAGTAATTCAGGAATATGTCATAGTCAGAAAATAGCATGGGCCAGCCAAAAACTAGAAGTACTCTGCATGTCTGTTAACAGAAGAGTAATGTGTTGCATATTCATAAAATGAAATACTACATACAAATAAAAAGGATTGAACTATTGATACCTGCAGCATGGATGAAACTAAAATACATTATTCTAAGGGGGGGAAAGTGCCCTCTTCTTTTATGTTTTAAAAGTTTAAAGTTTTTATCTGATATTATCTCAGGGATTAGGGCAAATCTAATCCTTGTGTCTGGTGAAAAGTCTCCTTATGTAATTTGTAATTTTGGATTGTGAATTAATCTTTAAGTGGGCTCTATCAATGAAATTTTTATGCCAGGTCAACAGTGATTTCAAGAGTACTTAGTTTTGTCCTCCTTTTGCTAGTATACCCTCCTGCCCCAAATTTATGAAAATTTTTTGACTGGGGGACTTTTGAGACTATGAAGCTTATGTAAATCCGAACTTAAATTTGTAAAAGTCAGGCCTGTGGTTATGACTTCCCAAGGAAGAGTACTGTTTTCTACACAGAGATGAGGCCAAGACAGATAAGCTTTCCCCGTGTGCTAGTGAGTAGATTTTTTTTTGTTTCACTGAGGATGTAATTGGGAATTTTACACAGTTTTGGTTCCAACTTCCCACCTTGGTACAGTCAAGACCTTGTATCCCATAGCTATGTGGTCAAAAAACCACACACCCTCTGGTTACCTAGGGCCACAGCTTCCAACACTAACATCACCCCACACCATCACCCCTACTAGAGCAGTCCTAGTACCAGGTTATGTTTATTTACTTCATGGTTTTTGACCCCTGTGAATTTTCCCTTCTTTAGTGGCTAACTTTGCCTTTAAAAAGATATCAGCTACAGTTTAGCCAAGATTTCTAGTTTTTGTGGTGGGAGAGTTTTCAAATTTTCTTTTCCCTCAATGTTGTTCATCAAATAAGTTTTAGAAATGCTAAACTCACCTCTTCCTTGGAGATTTTTTTCCCTTCTTGTTCCTTGGAGATTTGCGTCACTAACTTGCAAAAGACAACAATTTAAATTTAAACCTTTTTTGAAAAATGTATGCTAAAACTTCTCTTGTTGTGGGTTTGCCCCTGAATCACTGTGTTGTTTGCATAATATGAATGAGGCAGTCTATTTCATGAGAAAGCTCAAAGACGGTCATGGGCTTAACTGTTTCTTGAGGTCACTACTTTAACCTGTCAATAGGATTGTGCTGTACTCACAGGATGGAGGTGGGTAGGGAGGTTGCTTTCTGCTATAGCATGAAAACAGGTAGAAGTTTTAAAACAAATGTCAACACTATTCATATGTGTTTGGAAGCATAGAAGAAAAAAATCACCTTATTTTATGCCATATAATAGGACAATTTGACTCTGTTGGGAGATGACACTTTTCCAGAGTCAGTGGAATAAAGGCTCTGAAGGAGGGTCAAAAAACCTGATGCCACAGTATAACTATAGCTTTTCCCACAGCTGCTTCCCATCTAAGAAGGAATCAAGGATGTGAAAAGTCTTAGAATACCCTGTACAATATTTTTATTAGTCAAAACAGTTGAAAGTCAGTGCTTAATCCATAACCTGCTGGTTTCTAATGCTATTTATTAGATCAAGACTCATGGTCAGAATTTATTGCACAGAGAACCAGAGATTGAAGGACAATTCCATAGAGTGACAGCTCTGTAATTTTATAAAGTTGGCAGGTTGTTCCTCTGAGTCTGGGCCTTATCCTCTGAACTCTATCAAAGTAACTAATTATAATTTTAGGAATTATATGCCCCAACAGGGACTACAGGATACAAAGAATTTTGATGGTATAAAATTTTCCAAAGTATAATTTTTAAGGTTAACATGATTAATCAGACATCTATTAACTAGAAACCCATTTAGGGAGATTTATAAGTTATTGATTAGATATCAAAGATATAGAAATGGGAGAAAAATCTCATGCAAGGGTTAACATGAAACTTTCTCTCTCATTTCCTAAAAAAGGAAAATGAAATCCAGAATCCACTCTGAATACTTAAGAATCTCCCATTGAGATATGCTAATCCTGTTTTTCAATATTTGCAGCTTAAAAGTTGCTTGTGTTCATCAGAGGGGTTCCAAGTCCATATCTGCCTTAGAAACTTCTAATCTTTCCCTCCTGGTCACACATACCATTCAAACTCTCCACCCGGACCAGGTTCCTTTCTTATAAACTCACATAGCATCTCTTAATTCTTTTATTTGTCCTTCTTATTACACTCATTAATTTCCATCTCTCAAAACATGAACTCCATGAGAACATACCTCTAACATTCTGAAAACTCTGGTATCTTGAAGACCAATGATAGGAATGTTCAGAAGGAAGCCAGCCCTGAGCCTGCATGTGTTCTTCCCTCTCCGGTGGTGTGACATTTATATTACTAACATTTCTCAGGAGCTTACCTTTCGTGAGGCACTTGAGTTACACAGATAGGTAAGATAAGTCACTGTAGCAGAGATGCTGGCTCGCAAACCTCACTTTTCTTGAGCACATGGCAAGACGACACAACCCAACCCCACTGAAGGTTGGCTGTGACCTCTCCCAGGACGTGTGTACAGGAGGGACTCAGCCCGGCTCTAACATACCCTGGAAGCACTCCTTGTGCTCTCACTTCTGCAATGACTGGGGCAGAGGGAACACAGCTGCCTCAGAAGCCACACATTACACAGCCAGAGTCTCCCTTGACCGTGGTCGTGCAGAGGAAAACCTGCATGACAGCCTCTGCTGTCTGGAACGGCTGAACTCGGTGAAACAGTAATAAAATTCTCCTTGTTCTGAAAGCCCCTGAGATTTGGGAGTCTGTTAACACAGGCTGTCTAGGATGGTCATAACTTACCTTCCAAGGAGTAAGCGTCTTTTCATTTCATGGCTGCAATCACCATCTGCAGTGATTTTGCAGTGTTGGGGGCCAGAGTGAGGTACTCCGCCCATGACAAAGGTCATGAGGAAGGAGGCTCGACATACGAAAAGGCAGGATCGAGCCTCAGGAGTCCCCCTGGAACTCCTCGAGCATCTACCCCCATAACCAGAGCCTGCCTACTTTACTACTTTGTGCTCACCTACACCTCTGACTTTACGGGGGGCTGTCCCCCACCACCTCTTTCGGAGAAGGAGTTAACTTAGAGCTCTAGTTAATAATAATTCCTGGGCATGATAAGAGTGTTTTAACCTACAAACTCCTCTGAAGGTTCTCTAGCCTGCCTGACAGGCTTGTCCGGCCACATGTGATTGCTCACAGCCTCCCAACCGTGAGAGGCACGAGATGCTTTAAACCTTCTAAAAACAGGTTCCTTAGAAAAGTTAGAAAACTATTAGTATAAGTATAATGGGCTGATTAGAAATTGTATTGGTGAAGGGTTTTTCATTTGTTGAGCCAATGTTTGTTGCTAAGTCTCCACATCCCCTGCCCTTACACACATTAATGAATATATAGAAGAAATAAGTATTAACCTTTGATATTAATCACGTTAGACCTTAGGCTAAGTAAATTCTTTCCTTAACTAAAACCCACTACACCCTCACCCTATAGGAATGTAACTTTATTTGGGTAGTGTCTGTTTTGAGAATAATCAGCCCTGGAGAAATAAGTGTCCTGGTTGACTGACCGCTGTCACAAGGAGAGGGTCGTAAATTGTCAGCAGGCCCCCCTGGCCAGAAGATGATGTAACACCCCTAAGACCTCTGTATACATTTGTATGAAGCACCTGACTTTGATAAGTCAGGACTGCTGACCCCGTGTGACTTTTGCATAACATCTCAGTGTATAAAAGTAGACCATGGAAAATAAAGAATTGGGATCAGTTTCTCGAAATACTGGTCTCCCCATGTCGCTCTCTCTCCCACTCTGGCTGAGTCTCCATCTGGAGCGTGGAACCCACCATGCTTACTAATTATGCCTGGGCTTCTAAGATCCGACCGGGGAGGCCTCAGTGTCTCCTCTCCTTTGGGAGAACGGAAGGACGCCTGTGGCCTACGTAAGTGGTGCAAACTTCTTGTCTTGAAGTTTTATTGGTCTCCCGCGTAAACCAAGCCACTCAGCCTCTTTTCTCCACTGAATTTTCCTACTGAGCTATCCTTATTCTATTACTCTTTATATCTTTAATTAATATCTAATTGAAGGTATTGTATCCTGATCCTCGCCTATGCCGTCTCTCCTTCGAATACCCTGGATCAGCCGGGGCTGGACCCCGGCATTGCAGCCCCCCAAAATAAAGTCAGCCACTGTTTCCACTGTTTCCCCATCTATTTGTCATGAAGTAATGGGACCAGATGCCATGATCTTCGTTTTCTGAATGCTGAGCTTTAAGCAAATATTTTCACTCTCCTCTTTCACTTTCATTAAGAGGCTCTTTAGTTCTTATTCACTTTCTGCCATAAGGGTAGTGTAATCTGCATATCTGAGGTTATTGATATTTCTCCTGGCAATCTTGATTCCAGCTTGTGCTTCATCCAGCCCAGTGATTCTCATGATGTACTCTGCATATAAGTTAAATAAGCAGGGTGACAATATACAGCCTTGATGTACTCCTTTTCCTATTTGGAACCAGTCTGTGGTTCCATGTGTTTTTTCCAGTAGTCATGTATGGATATGAGAGTTGGACTATAAGGAAAGCTGAGCACCAAAGAATTGATGCTTTTGAACTGTGGTTTTGGAGAAGACTCTTGAGAGTCCCTTGGACTCTCAAGTTCATCCTAAAGGAAATCAGCCCTGGGTGTTCATTGGAAGGACTGATGTTGAAGCTGAAACTCCAATACTTTGGCCACCTGATGGGAAGAGCTGACTCATTTGAAAAGACCCTGATGTAGGAAAGATTGAGGGCAGGAGGAGAAGGGGATGACAGAGGATGAGATGGTTGGATGGCATCACTGACTCAATGGACATGAGTTTGGGTAGACTCCGGGAGTTAGTGATGGACAGGAAGGCCTGGCATGCTTCAGTCCATGGGGTCGCAAGGAGTCAGACATGACTGAGCAACTGAACTGAACTGAACTAACACAGGCTAGACTGCCTAATCCTGTTCTAAGTCTGAAGAGGGTCACATGTCCTAAGAAGACTTAACCTATTATTGTAGAATAAATTTCAAAGAACCTCAAAGACTGGAGCAAAGAAGGGGATTGCATCTCAGTGTTGGTTTAAAAAGCTGCAGGCTTTGCTCCCACTAAGGATGTATGACCAAGTTCAAGTAGGTCAAGATACCACATAGTGGATGTTCTTCCATTAGCATGCTGAGCAAGTTTCTCTAAGGACTTGGTCGTATGGAAGTTTAATCATTTTTTTCTTACTACACATCCCTGTGTGCTTAGTTGTTTAGTCGTGTCCAGCTCTTTGTGACTCCATGGACTGCAGCCCGCCAGGCTCCTCTGTTCATGGAATTCTCCAGGCAAGAATACTGAATGGTTTGCCATGCCCTCCTCCAGGGCGGCATCTTCCCAACCCAGGGATCGAATCCAGGTCTCCCGCATTCCAAGTGGATTCTTTACCATCTGAGCCACCTTGGAAACCCAAGAATACTGGAGTGGGTAGCCTATGCCTTCTCCAGGGGATCTTCCCGACCCAGGAATTGAACTGGGGTCTCCTCCATTGCAGGCAGATTCTTTACCAGCTGAGCTACCAGGAAAGCCCACACATGTCCCTACTATCTTTCAAAAATGAAAACTCTAATTCCATTATTTCACCCCAGTCTCTGAGGGAGTCTGTCCTTTGGGCTTTTCCACTGCTATACTGACAGGAAGGGTCAGATGCAGTATTCTGAATGCCCTAGGAGACCAGGTCAGTTCAGTATCCCAAAGGGTTAGTAGCATCCCTTGCCATCTGCTCCACTGCCGGCCACTTCCAGACCTCAGGAAAGAGGGGACCTGAGGGCAGTGAGTTTCCATAGACAACACAACTATGATGAGGAGAAAGCCTTGGATCTTTGCACTCATTCCTGAGTTTTTGTGAACCTCTCAGAGAAGCTAAAGCAAGGGTTCGGGGTGCATCAAGTCAAGGAGGAGGAAGAGAGGAACAATGAACAGACAGGATGGAGGATGGACACATGAAAATTACTTTTTAACAAAGTAATATTTTTCACTGCCTAGGCAAATGACTTCTGTGAATTTCGTGTATGAAAAAGAACTTTTGTTTTGTTTTCTTTTTACTTAGTTATCACCATCATTATGTTTTGATGCAAGTGGAAATTTACAATAAAATGAAAACAAATAGCATCAAGGATCACATACAATTCTGTGATAAGGTGATCTGTAATTCAGGCAATGTACGCTTGAGGCTCATATCTTGATCTCCTACTCCAGTTGCTGCTGATGCCATTTGAGGAAAATACAGATGAAGAGAAAAATAAGTATCACTAGGCTAAAAAATTAAGACAATTACAAGAATATAAATAACAAATTTATAATGGATTGCAGTACAAATAAATAGTATTTTTAGTATAAAGCTACATTTGCATGAAGAAGCTACATTTGCACTGTTTAGTAACAATTATGATTAAAATACACCAGAAACATGTTAAAGTTGTTTGAGTCACATATATACAATGTCACAGTTCACAAGAAGCTTCGCTGAGAATAAGCCATCTGAAGGCCATGTGTCCTGATCTGAAACTATCAAAGGCCTTTCAAGCAAACCTCCTGGCTCAGGAAAGATGCTCAAAAAGCTGCCCCATCCAGATCGATCTGACTTGACTCCACTTTTGGTTTTCAAGATAAGCTATAATCTTCTAAAGGGGATCATAATGTAGACTGATATAAACAGATACTGAACAAGAAGGAACTTTTCTATTGGCACAGAAGATTTACATCACCATTTTCCCAAATGTTATTATTTGAAAGGATGGGTGAACCACACATTTATAAGACTGGCAGAAATAACACTTTAACACTCAGATAAAGGACATAATGAAACTACTGATACACATTATAAAAAGCACCAGTCTCCCCTTCCTTTTCTTACTTCATGCCAATTTAAGGTTTTAGGCTAAAAGCTCAGGTACGTCTTATCATTTCAACTCTTCTTTGGACTCTTTAATGTTTCTCATTCTGTAAATCAGGCTCCACTCTTAAAGGACTTGGTAATAAGTCACATGCCAAGTAATTGCCTTAAAAGACACTTCTATCATCTACCCAAATCACACATACACAAATCTTACAGAAATACCACAGCTATCAACAAGGATTTGGGCCATAAGAGTCAAAATTTGGCTTTCTCCACCATCAGAGTCAGCCTGACCAAAGCTTGCTTGCTTTTTATCACAGTAGTAATTTTGGATTTCTTCTTGTAATCAGAGAAGCTTGTGGCTAACTGGGATCTTGTGCCAAGATAAAGCGGCGGGTTTGTACTCATGGGTTCAAGCCATGTGAGTTGAATGAACCAGCTTCTCATCCATTCACACTTACAGTTAAATGGGAAAGAAAGAAGTAGACTGCCTACATGTTGCTTCAGAATGAGAACTCTAAGCAAGCTGGGGTTGTTCGCCAAGAGATAAATAATAAAAGGAAGAAATCAAGGAAACAGTAACTGGAGGTTTCAAACTTTCCCTCTAACCAGTGAACAGGCATTATGCTCTCACTTCTCACACAGAAGGCACTGCACCCATTCCCAAGTGAACAGTTTATTTAATTTACCTAACTTTGATATTCTATAACTAAGTAACTGATATTGCAATACAGGGAGGTATGATTATTTTTTGAATAAAAATAATATTTCTATGCACTTGACTTCTGGATTAAGGACTACTTATTACCTACAGGAAAAATCTATCAACTCCTATTGAAATGTTAATCTAATTTTAAATTATTTTGGGTTGATATTTTCCTTTAGTTTTATATTCAGGAAGAACTTAAAATGAACCTAAAAGTTGCAAGTAGAAAGAAATTAAATTCGATTGTGTGCATCTCTCATCAGAATATTAAAAAAAAAAAAAAAAAAAAACTGTAAAAAGTCCCCATAGCAAATACTTCAACTTTTAATGAATCCACATCTCCAAACTGTTTTCTCCTCTTCCTCTATTTTTTTTATGTATTGTTGAGAAAGAAAATACATTTTTCTTATTATATAATTAAATACTATCAGAAGTCCAACTGGAAATTGGCCTTACATTTATAAAAAGCCAAAGTAGATTTTATTTCTTCATTCCATCCCCTTTAGTAAAATACTTCACTCACAGAAAAGGAATTATTTCAATATGGGGGCAGGGGTTGGGGAGAAGTATCATACAGAAAAGCCAAACTATGAAGCCTTTCTTATTCCAATACTATTGAACTTGAATTCAATTATCTTTGAAAATTTTGTTTCAGCTGATTAGAAAAGAAACAGAATCCAGTGCCAGGAGGGCAGGTTCAGCTTGTCTCTGCTCCAGAAAGGCTTCCTGGTATCAGGGAGATGGAGCTGCCTCCCTGGAGGTACCACTGGAACTGAGGCTTCGGGTGAGGTGTCAGAGCCCCAGATGGTGGTCGGGCGAGAAGTAAGCACAAGTCAAGGTTTTCCCAGCCAGTCAGTTCTGTGATGGCCTCAAACTTAAGATTGTGTTGCTGTCTAAAGAGAAAAATTATCGGCAACTCTTAATGTCATCACACTGGGGGATGAGACTATCAGGTGACTAAGTGGGAAAGATGAAAAATAACCAACTCTAAAAACTGGATTCTGTCAGAATAAAAACTCCCTTTGTGCGAGGCTTGCAATAGGCTCATTCAGCCACATCAGGGCAGAGTTTCAGAACCTCCCCCTCCTCCAGTAAGCCCATGTTCAAAGTTAATACAAGGTAAGGGTTATCTAAACAGCAGATAGGAGTGTACTGCATATTTCTTCTTAAAGATTACAGAGTAACGTGGAGACTTACATTACCATATGTAAACAAGATAGCCAATGGGAATTTTCTGTATAGCTCAGGAAACTCAAACAGGGGCTCTGAATCAACCTAGAGGGGTGGGATGGGCAGGGAGATGGGAGGGAGGTTCAAAAGGGAGGGGATATATGTATACCCATGGCTGATTCATGTTGAGGTTTGATAGAAAACAACAAAATTCTGTAAAGCAATTATCCTTCAATAAAAAATAAAAAGAAAAAAAAATGACAGAAGCTTTTTGAATTCCATAAACCTGTACTACTTATTATTCCATCTGGACTCAAGGGGTGTACAATAAACTTTAGACACCTTTCATAAGCTTGGAATCTAATATTATGAATTTATTCTAAGGCATAAATCAGATAGATGGATGGATTTTCTAAAGGACATTGGGCCCCCTGGGTACTTTTAGCAGACTAAATATTGAGATGTATGGAAATAAAATTCTTTACAAGATTAAGGAAGAAGGAAACGAAATCAAACCTTTCATTTTCAGATACACAATTTCATTAGTTCTTTCATCAAAAGCGTATCAGTGAAGGAAAATCAGAAATGTTTTTTCAGTTATTATTAAACTGGTTCAAGAGCCAGTGGGAACCCCTTGAAATGGAAACAAAACAATACAGTATTCAAGGTTTCATCATAAGATTACCTTGTACTGGCAAAGACGTAGGAGATTTCTGGCTTCAAAGAATATTGCTAAAGGAGCTTCTGGAAAAAAACTTAAAAATACCACGTTTTGGCTAAAAACAACCAAAATCTCTCCTGTAAAACCGCTACTTCATTTTGAATCTCTGAAGGTTACAACATTTTGTTTGAGACTCTTGGCAGTCATGGCTTCATGGGCTGTGCTGCTTGATTATCTAAACCCTTAAGGCAAAATAAATACAGCTAATATCAAGCTGACTGCTGCCCGAGTCCTCTCACTGAGGAAGTACTGTTCAGAGGGTGGGGAGCCCACAGGCCCATGGTGGGAAAACTGGTGGGAAAACTGGAAATGTTAAAGGTAAGAAATAAAACACAAGAAGGGAGGTTCAGAGTTAGAAACATTTCCAAGCTTTTTTCTACAATAACCTCCAAGGCCCTCTCAACTTCTATCTCTAAAAAGTACCCCTTTATGTGGTGCCTGATGGCCTGATGTTTCTTACAGTTTGACAAAAATCAATATTCAAACAAGAGGAACCAAGATGGCTGCTACACTCAGGGTGCTCAGCTTGCCCTGCTCTCACGGTAAGGGCCTGCAGCCCTGTCTGTGCCCGTGACAGTGCTCCTGACGCTGGGGACCGCGTTCTCTGGTCAGAGCTCTGTAGCCCCGAGTAAACGTGTGCTCACCCCCAGCCCCAAACAGACCCCAGCACCATGTTTGCTTTTCTGTATCCTGATTGTCGTGCCTGAAAGATTCTCCCTAACATACATGAGGCTTAATGCCATGAGACTAAATGGCTAAAGATTATTGTTTAAGAGAAGCTTGCTCATTCAAAAAGAAAATAAGAATTTGGTTTAAACTGCAGACAAAAGGGGAAGTTAACATATTCTTTTGGGTCTGTATTCCAGTCTCAGGCCGACGGTTCCTTGTCAGCATGCTGACTTCTGCGCTGTCTCAACGAGTCTCCCAGCGCCTCTGTGCCAGCCGGCCGGGGCTGCTCCAGGCTGTCATCTCCAACCTCACTGGACCCCTCGTCCTCCCGGGCCTCCCTCGGGGGCTCTGGGTCCCGGGCATCACTCTTCTCCTCGTCCCCGCCAGCAGCTGGGCCGTCTTCCTCTTCCTCCTCTGCTTCCTCCTCGTAACCAAGGTCCTCTTTCTCATCCTCATCATCTACAAGGCTGTCCTTGTTCTCTTCTTCATTTGAATCATCCTTTTCCTCCTCTACATCCTGCAACTGTTCAGTTAAATGAACCTCCTCTGACCTGAGATTCTGCTCTGTGGAAGAAAGAGAGGGGAACATTCTCTGATTAAACAATGGGCGTTCAAAATGCTTTCACTAGTATGTAGAATCTAAAAAAATAAAACAAACGAATGAATATTATAAAACAGAAACAGACTCATACAAACTAATGCTTTGTACTGATTCAACAAACTAGTGGTTACCAACTGGAGGGGCAAGACAGGGGAAGGGGAAAAGAAGTACAAGCTACAAGGTATAAAATCTACAAGATACAAGGATGTAATATACAGCATAGAGATAGAACCAGTATCATAACTTAAAATGGAGTATAACCTATAAAAATAATGAATCAACTCTATTGTACACCTGAAACAAATACAACATTGGACACCAACTATACTTCAATTTTAAAAAGGTCATTCAGCAGTCGATTGCATTTTGCTGTAAAATGAAACAATGGGGTACAGGATGGCTTTCTCCATCATGAAACCATGTTACTGCAAAGGACAGATCTCTGGATGGCATCCTAGCCCCATCCAGGGTGTCTCCACCTCTCTCTGGAGACTCGCTGACCGAGCTGACTTGGGCACAGCCCAGGGGCATGGAGGGCAAAGATTCCTCTGTGCTCTGTGTTATGCACTTTGTAGAATGCTCAGCAAAACACTCACTGGTCATGGTAATTGGTTCAAACTCTGACTTAAGCAGAGCCAGTTGGAATCCTGTCCAGGAATTTTTGGCCAGAGTGAGGAGGAAAACTTTCTCTCCTTCTACAGGGATTGTTAAACTGATGAAATGTGAGTTGGGGCTGTTTAAAGCCACTGAATCAGCTTCACAGAGACCGAAAGCGATCATCTTTGGGCTGAGCATGAAACCAGAACATCCTTGGATTTTTCAGCTTTGTAAACTAATAGATTTTCCTTTCTTCCCCTAAGTTACTTTAAACCGGGATTTTGTTACTTTTAAGAATTCTAAGGAATATAACATAGTTTATAATTATATATGGAAGTCTGAAAGCCTTAAAAACTTTAAGAATTAAAAAAGAAATATAAGCTTATTTAGTTAAATTCACATAAAATTCAACAATTACAAAGTCTCATGAGTCTTCAACACTTCCCTAGCAGTCCAATGGTTAGGACTCTGCACTTCCCCTTCAGGAAGTGCAGGTACAATCCTGGTCAGGAAAGAAAGATCCCACAGGACACAAGTATGGCCAAAAAAACAAAGTCTTCCTGCAAACAACAGGAATAAAACATGGAAATCCAGAGGTATTTGGTCCCAGAAACAGTGTGAAGTACTGAAAGGATTTGGGAAGACTGCTTTAATGGCTCAGAGTCATTACTGGTACACAGGAGAAACTCAGTGAGTGCCACTTCCCCTCCTGCCTTGCTCATCCCAGTTTGAATGAAGGAAAACATGTCAACTGATTAATGAAAGGCATACAATTCAAGGGAAAAAGTAATGGCCAAAATGAAATGTTCTTTAATGTAAGAGAGGAAAAAAAAGAATGCTTGCTCAAATCTATCTAGAGAACACATTTCAAGGAATTTGGTGATGGTGAATGTTTGGTCACCAGCAAACCACAGGAAAATTCACTATGAGCACAGAAGGGCATACCACAGACTTCTAAAGATACTCTATCTCATAAACTTGTCATCCTTACCAGAATGTTCAGATAAATTCCTTGGAAGTGGCAAGTAGAAACATTCAGATATTACTACCAAGACCTGGAGGGAAAACAGTGATTTTACAGTGAGTAAATAGAACACTTATTACCAAACAACCTTAAAGTTAGGCCTTGCTTCTATAACCAGATATTCATAGATAAATACAGAGCAATTGGTCAAAAGTCCTCAAAAAAACAAGGCAAGGGTATAATTAAGAATTTTCTATTTTTCAAATGTGGATATAATGCTGGAAAATACTATTAATTTCAAACAGAGGTCACAAAGTCAAATGTATACACACAGTCCACTAAAAATAATAAGCAAGTATAAGAAAACAGACACTCTCAGCCAAGTCTGAAGTGATCCTTTAAAAAACCCTACTATGACAAATGATACCACTCTCATGGCAGAAAGCAAAGAGGAACTAAAGAGCCTCTTGATGAGGGAAGATGGAGGAGGAGAGTGAAAGAGCCAGCTTAAAACTCCACATTCAGAAAACTAAGACCCTGGCATCTGGTCCCTTTGTGAAGTGAAGTGAAGTCGCTCAGTCGTGTCCGACTCTTTGTGATCCCGTGGACTGTAGCCTGGCAGGCTCCTCCATCCATGGGATTCTCCAGGCAAGAATACTGGAGCAGGTTGCCATTTCCTTCTCCAGGGGATCTTCCCGACCCAGGGATCTAACCCAGGTCTCCCGCATTGCAGGCAGACGCTTTAATCTCTGAGCTGTCCCTTTACTACATGGCAAACAGAAGGGGAAAAGGTGGAAGCAGTGACACATTTCCTCTTCTTGGCTCTAAAACCAATGAGGACGGTGACTGTAGCCATGAAATCCGAAGACGACTACTTCTTGGCAGGGAAGCTATGACAAACCTAGATAATAGTGTTAAAAAGCAAAGACATCATTTTGCCAACAAAGGTGCATATAGTCAAGGCTATGGTTTTCCCAGTAGTCATGTACTGATATGAAAGCTGGACAATAAAGAAGGCAGAGCACTGAAGAATTAATGCTTTTGAATTGTGATGTTGGAGAAGACTCTTGAGAATCCCTTGGACTGCAAGGAGGTCAGTCCAGTCAGTCTTAAAGGAAATCAACCTGGAACACTTTTTGGAAGGACTGATGCTGAAGGTGAAGCTCCAATACTGTGGCCACCCCATGCAAACAGCTGACTCACTGGAAAAGACCCTGATGCTGGGAAAGACTGAGGCAGAAGGAGAAACAGGCAACAGAGGATGAGATGGTTGGATAGCATCACTGAGTCAACGGACATGAACTTGGGAAACTGAGGGAGATGGTGAGGGACAGGGAAGCCTGGAGTGCTGCAGTCCATGGGGTCGTGTAGAGTCGGACATGACTTGGTGACTGAACAACAGTATGATAAATAAAATGAGTCTGTATATGGGTTGTCATTCACCAGTGGGAAACTCCTGATTATGTGGAAGAGTATTTCAGGGTGTAGAATTACTAAGAGTGCTGTAAGAAATTACTAGAGGTGCACTGGCAGGACCCTGAGGGATGGGATGGGGAGGGAGGGTCAGGATGGGGAACACATGTACACCCATGGCTGATTCATGTGAATGTATGGCAAAAACCACCACAATACTATAAAGTAATTAGCCTCAAATTAAAAAAAAAAGCAGTGGGAAAATAATAATAATAATTTAAAAAAGAAATTACTAGAGGGACAAACTAAGAAAACATATCAATGATGTGAACTAGATCTTATTTTAAATAGTCACTGGCCTCACCTCCAACCTTGATTGCAGCATTGACTCACTTTCTACTTACTACTACTAAGCTGCTTCCCTTGATACACTACAAGTCATGTTCCACACCCGGATCGTGTGCTGCGGTGATGAAACTGATGGGACGATGTGTGAAATGGGACTGAGGCAGTCGGGGTCCCTCACTCCCTACACCCTCCGCACGGCCTCCGCACAGTACTGCGCAGCAGAGAGAGACCAGCGTGGGAGGAAGCCGCCCGTTGAGAAGGGCTGCACTGGTCCTCCTGTACCGAACTAACTCTTGGGCTTCACCTTCACTGTGAACAACTGCCCAATCTTTAAAATAGGAACAGTACTTCATAAATTTAAGGGGTTCAAAACTTTTAAAACTCTAAAGTCATGTCCTTTTGATTCAATGTTATAAACATCAAATGAGTAACTCACTTTGACTATTCCCACCTGCATAGTTATTTATTACTTTACTTAATACTTGGTTCATTACATTTAAGATATCATGTTAAAATCTGGGGGGAAGGGTTCAGAAAAAGATAAAAAAAGAAGTTGTAAAGCAATATGTATCAGGCAACTCATAAAAAAATGAAGAAAGCTCTTTGATAGATACTTCAGAGATACAGAGACAACAACCAGTCCTGGGGGTGGGGAAGGATCCAGAATGACCACTTAAGAGAGGTGGCCTTTGGGGCCCTGGACACGGTTAGGAGAGGACGAGCACCACCAGTGGTCTGACTCATGTAAGCAGCACCACGCTGCACACAGAGGCTGTTGGATCCAGCTGTTGTTCAGTCAGTCACTCATGTCCGACTCTGCGACCCCATGGACTGCAGCACGCCAGGCTGCCCTGTCCTTCACTACCTCCCAGAGTTTACTCAAACTCATGTCCATTGAGTCGGTGATGCCATTCAACCATCTCATCCTCTGTTGTCCCCTTCTCCTCCCGCCTTTAATCTTTCCCAGCATCAGGGTCTTTTCCAATTAGTCAGCTCTTTGCATCAGGTGGCCAAAGTATTGGAGCTTGGATCCAGAGAAACGCCTAAATGACAGACAGAGGAAACCCACGTGCAGGGCAGTGGGATGCACGAAGCACCGAGTGTTGGAGAGGAGCAAGCTCCAAGCTCTTAAACTGATGTGAACAACAAAAAGCAAAACACTTCCACCTGAAAAGACAGAGTCTGAAAACCAAATGATAGCCACATGCTTATAGTAGCTATTCACTGAACATAATGCTTTTTTGTGACTTTCTTTTTCCTTTTGCCTTTCTTAATACCAACTGAAGCAGAAATTTTTGGTTTGGTCACATTGCAAAGGAAAGAAGAAACACCTTCCAGTCACAAATAATTGGCATTTACAATAAAGCCTGGGAGGGAGTAAGTCCCACCTGTGAGATACCTGGGCCATCTAGAATGCACATAAGGGGGCCTAGAAGAGACTTACGGGACACCAGCCTCAACCCTGTCAGCTGTATGACCCTGGGCAAGTCACTTAACTGTTTTCTCACTTCAGTCAGTTCAGTTCAGTCGCTCAGTTGTGTCCGACTCTTTGTGACCACATGAATTGCAGCACGCCAGGCCTCCCTGTCCATCACCAACTCCCGGACTTCACCCAAATTCATGTCCATCGAGTCGGTGATGCCATCCAGCCATCTCATCCTCTGTCGTCCCCTTTTCCTCCTGCCCACAATCGTTCCCAGCATCAGAGTCTTTTCCAATGAGTCAACTCTTCGCATGAGGTGGCCAAAGTACTGGAGTTTCAGCTTTAGCATCATTCCTTCCAAAGAAATCCCAGGGTTGATGTCTTTTAGGATGGACTGGTTGGATCTCCTTGCAGTCCAAGGGACTCTCAAGAGTCTTCTCCAACACCACAGTTCAAAAGCATCAATTCTTCGGCTCTCAGCTTTCTTCACAGTCCAACTCTCACATCCATACATGACCACTGGAAAAACCATAGCCTTGACTAGACGGACCTTTGTTGGCAAGGTAATGTCTCTGTTTTTGAATATGCTATCTCGGTTGGTCATAACTTTTCTACCAAGGAGTAAGCATCTTTTAATTTCATGGCTGCAGTCACCATCTGCAGTGAGTTTGGAGCCCCCAAAAATAAAGTCTGACACTGTTTCCACTGTTTCCCCATCTATTTCCCATGACTTGCATTCTCTCAAAAGGACAAGTCTGGGGTCAGTCTACCACTAAGGGCTGCTTCATGTCTCTAACACTACATACATAACTCCATTACACCATCATCCTTCCCAGAAATTGGGAGGAAAATCCTCTCATTCCATCAGTTCAGGATCTATTTTCCAATCTAAAGAACCACTCTCTCGTGATGGGACACTTTCTGAACCACTAAACACGGCACTGTTTACAAACAGGGCCTATACAGGAATGGTACCCTCCTCTGCCTCTTCCCTCCAACAGTTAGATGTTCAGGTTTCAGCTTAGCAGACAGCCAGGCATCTAAAAGAGGAGAGCAGACAGATTTGCCATCTTTCATAGAGAGTGAGAGCTACACCTCCTGATACTGGAGACCCTCTCTGTGAAAGCTCTGTGCTAGGAAGCGGTCAGCAGCATATACTGGGTTGACCAAAAAGTTCATTCCAGTTTTCCCACAAGATCTTGGGGAAAACCCAAATGAACTACTGGCCAACGCAATAGAAAAATGGTTCACCCAAGTTGCAAAATTCAGACAGTATCTACAGCAACTGAAATGGAGATCAGGTAAGACAGGCAAAAGTTTGCTGCCCGTATATTCCATGGCTTTTCTGCCTGTCCGCAGCTTTGCTATTTTCCATCCTTCAAAGCAGAGTTGCCATCAGAAAGTGATGCAACCAGAGCAATCTGATGTACATTTACAGGCCTTCCCCATGTTGGTTTAAAGTGCAGAATATAGAAACAGAAAAATATATGGAAATATATTCTATAGAATATAGAAACTTCATTTCTAAAACTGAGCCCTTGGGTTACATATGAAAAATAACATGGTACGAGTACAGCCACTATGGAGAACAGTGTGGAGGTTCCTTAAAAAAACTGGAAATAGAACTGCCATATGACCCAGCAATCCCACTGCTGGGCACACGCACCAAGGAAACCAGAAGACACATGTACCCCAGTGTTCATTGCAGCACTGTTTATAATAGCCAGGACATGGAAGCAACCTAGATGTCCATCAGCAGATGAATGGATAAGAAAGCTGTGGTACATATACACAATGGAATATTACTCAGCCATTAAAAAGAATGCATTTGAATCAGTTCTAATGAGGTGGATGAAACTGGAGCCTATTATACAGAGTGAAGTAAGTCAGAAAAAAAAACACCAGTAGAGTACATTAACACATGTATATATGGACTTTAGAAAGATGGTAATGACGACGCTATATGCGAGACAGCAAAACAGACACAGATGTAAAGAACAGACTTTTAGACTCTGGGAGAAGGAGAGGGTGGGGTGATTTGAGAGAATAGCATTGAAACATGTTTATTACCATATGTGAAATAGATCACCAGTCCAGGTTTGATGCATGAGACAGTGCGCTCAGGGCCGGTGCACTGGGATGACCCTGAGGGATGGGATGGGGAGGGAGGTGGGAGGGGGGTTCAGGATGGAGAACACATGTACACCCATGGCTGATTCATGTCAATGTATGTCAAAAACCACTACAATAGTGTAAAGTAATCAGCCTCCAATTAAAATAAATTAATTAACAACAAAAAAATAACACTTGAAAAATATTTCAACCATTACTAGTCTCAATAAAGACAGCAAACAAAAACCAAACTAGCAGTCCTACTTTGACTTCCCATCTTTTAAAATTATGGAAAAAAAGAAAGATGTAATGGTGAAGCTTATGGGAAACAAAGACTTGATCAGGAAATCACTTCTCTATGGGAAACGTCGTGCCCTTCCTGGGCAATGCATATATTAACATTTCATGCAAAGACTGGCACAATAAAGGACAGAAATGGTATGGGCCTAACAGAAGCAGAAGACATTAAGAAGACGTGGCAAGAATTTGTATGCAGGTCAGGAAGCAACAGTTAGAACTGGACATGAGTTGGAACAACAGACTGGTGCCAAATAGGAAAAGGAGTACGTCAAGGCTGTATATTGTCACCCTGTTTATTTAACTTCTATGCAGAGTACATCATAAGAAACACTGGACTGGAAGAAACACAAGCTGGAATCAAGATTGCCAGGAGAAATATCAATAACCTCAGATATGCAGATGACACCACCCTTATGGCAGAAAGTGAAGAGGAACTCAAAAGCCTCTTGATTAAAGTGAAAGTGGAGAGTGAAAAAGTTGGCTTAAAGCTCAACATTCAGAAAACGAAGATTATGGCATCTGGTCCCATCACTTCATGGAAAATAGATGGGGAAACAGTGGAAACAGTGTCAGACTATTTTTCTGGGCTCCAAAATCACTGCAGATGGTGACTGCCGCCATGAAATTAAAAGACGCTTACTCCTTGGAAGGAAAGTTATGACCAACCTAGATAGCATATTCAAAAGCAGAGACATTACTTTGCCAACAAAGGTCCGTCTAGTCAAGGCTATGGTTTTTCCTGTGGTCATGTATGGATGTGAGAGTTGGACTGTGAAGAAGGCTGAGCGCTGAAGAATTGATGCTTTTGAACTGTGGTGTTGGAGAAGACTCTTAAGAGTCCCTTGGACTGCAAGGAGATCCAACCAGTCCATTCTAAAGGACATCAGTCCTGGGATTTCTTTGGAAGGAATGATGCTAAAGCTGAAACTCCAGTACTTTGGCCACCTCATGCAAAGAGTTGACTCATTGGAAAAGAGTCTGATGCTGGGAGGGATTAGGGGCAAGAGCAGAAGGGGACGACAGAGGATGAGATGGCTGGATGGCATCACTGACTCAATGGACGTGAGTCTCAGTGAACTCCGGGAGTTGGTGATGGACAGGGAGGCCTGGCATGCTGCAATTCATGGGGTCGCTAAGAGTCGGACACGACTGAGCGACTGATCCGATCTGATACACAAAAAATATCTTCATGACCCAGATAACCACTCAATATGCCAGCAAACTTGGAAAACTCAGCAGTGGCCACAGGACTAGAAATGGTCAGTTTTCATTCCAATCTCAAAGAAAGGTAATGTCAAAGAATGTTCAAACTACCAGACAATTGCACTCATCTCACACACTAGCAAAGTAATGCTCAAAATTCTCCAAGCCAGCCTTCAACAGTACAGGAACTGTACTGTTCCAGATGTGAAATTCCAGATGTTCAAGCTGGATTTAGAAAAGGCAAAGGAACCAGAGATCAAATTGCCAACATCCACTGGATCACTGAAAAAGCAAGGAAATACCAGAAAAACATCTACTTCTGCTTTATTAATTACGTCAAAGCCTTTGACTGTGTGTATCACAATAAACTGTGGAAAATTCTTAAAGAGATGGGAATACCAGACCACCTGAACTGCATCCTGAGAAATCTCAAGTACGCAGGTAAAGAAACAGCTAGAATCGGAAATGGAACAACAGACTGCCTCCAAATTGGGAAAGGAGTACGTCAAGGCTGTGTATTGTCACCCTGCTTATTTAACTTACATGCAGAGTACATCACACAAAATGTTGGGCTGGATGAAGCACAAGCTGAAATCAAGATTGCCAGGAGAAATATCAATAACCTCAGATATGCAGGTGATACCACCCTTATGGCAGAAAGCAAAGAAGAACTAAAGAGCCTCTTGATGAAAGTGAAAGAAGAGAGTGAAAAAGCTGGCTTGAAACTCAACATTCAGAAAACAAAGATCATGGCATCCAGTCCCATCACTTCATGGCAAATAGATGGAGAAACAATGGAAACAGTGACCGAGTTTATTTTCTTGGGCTCCAAAATCACTGCAGATGGTGCCTACAGCCATGAAATTAAAAGATGCTTGCTCCTTGGAAGAAAAGCTATGACCAACCTAGACAGCATATTAAAAAGCAGAGACATTACTTTGCCGATAAAGGTCCTTCTAGTCAAAGCTATGGTTTTTCCAGTGGTCATGTATGGACATAAGAGTTGGACTATAAAGAAAACTGAGCACCAAAGAATTGATGCTTTTGAACTGTGGTGCTAGAGAAGACTCTTGAGAAGTCCCTTGGACAGCAAGGAGATCAAAGCAGTCCATCCTAAAGGAAATCATCCTGAATATTCATTAGAAGGACTGATGTTGAAGCTGAAACTCCAATACTTTCACCACCTGACACGAAGAACTGTCTCATTAGAAAATCCCTTGAAGCTGGGAAAGATTAAGGGCAGGAAGAGAAGGGGATGACAGAGGATGAGATGGTTGGATGGATCACCAACTCGATGGACGTGAGTTTGAGTAAACTCCAGGAGTTGGTGATGGACAGGGAGGCCTGGCATTCTGCAGTCCATGGGGTTGCAAAGAGTCGGACATGACTGAGCAACTGAACTGAACTGATGACTCACAGAAGGAAGGAGACCCTATGAGGTCATGGAGATCAAGCTTCATATGATGACACCCATGCCTTGCTTTCAGTCCCCAGTTAAAGGCAAAGGTGATAGGGATCAGTGAACCTGAGACCTCACTGAAGGCAAAGCTTCTAGCTGTTGTGTCACTTTCAACACACATTAGAGGTACAGAAAATGCACGTTGAGCAGAGATACATGCTAGCTGTTTTACGGAAATGTATTAATAGAAAACGTATGAGTCTATTACTGCTTTGGAATTATTATTTCCTTAAATAACGTTCTCTTCCCAACTTCTTTAAAGGAACAGTATCACTTGGTCACTTGAATAGTCTAGAATCAACTCCCTTCTTCAGATCAAGTCTCTAATAACCTTCCTACACTGATAATTTGACTCAGTTTCCAAATAAACTTAGGGCCCAGATAGGCCTGACTTTTTCAACTTAAAGTCAACCTCAAAAATAAAATTCTAAACTATTTATGTGAGAAGAGTTTTCAATGTTTGGGCTTCCCTGGTGGCTCAGAGAGTAAGCATCTGCCTATAATGCAGGAGGACCTGGGTTCAATCCCTGGGTTGGCAAGGTCTCCTGGAGAAGGAAATGGCAACCCACTCCAATATTCTTGCCTGGAAAATCCTATGGACGGAGGAGCTTGGTAGGCTACAGTCTTTGGGGACACAAAGAGTCGGACACCACTGAGCGACTTCACTTTCACTTCCAATAGGCCCATACTCAACTACATCCAGAATAACTCCATCTCAGAATCACCCAGGATCTCATATTGTTTCTCCTACAGAAGCCACACACTCATGCAGCTCCAGAGTAGACAGCAGATGGGAGAAATACATTGATATCCACAAAGTTATATCCAAAGTCAAATTATTTTAGGCCAGAGGACTAAGGACACGTTAATTAGCAATAAGATCAATACAGCAGAATGGAACATACCCAGGACTACTGAATTACCCAGGACCACTTAAGTTCTATCCCTATCCATGAAGTTAACATCAGCAGTCAAATGACAAATACAAACCATATATGAGGTAAGCATACTCATGGCAAAATACAAGCAAGCCTTCTTGGCACCCTGGAATATGACTTTGTAGCACCAAGTTATGGCTTGCTATAAAGGTGACTGCTAACATTTTCCTTAAGTTTATTTTTTAAAAGACTGTGAAAAAGAGCTGAAATACATTACACAATGTAAGGACAGACTCTAACAAACTTACCTAAAAGGTGATCCTTTTTCTATAAATTTTTAGTCATCAATTATTCCTATCTATAATATAGTGTTTAAGAGCTATGTGATTAGTATATAGTATAATAACTTCTATGAACTTCTCAAGTTTAAAGCTCAAATTGATCAAGAGTAGGTAAAGAAAAAGATTTCAAAAATATATAACCAAGAGAAAAACACACTTAAGCATTTACATTTCCCACATAATTAAGTATAAAGTATAAAATTATTCCAAGCCCTATCTAAAACTCTAGGAAGAAAGTATACAGATACCTAATGGATAGGGATTTTCAAATCCAAAGAAGACATAGTGATATGGTTTACATCTCATTTTTTCATGTAACAATGATTGTGATTTTTTTTTAAATCCACATTATCTTACAAAATCTACCTTGGGAAAACTGGAGTATAATAAGCTGGTTACATTTAGATTTTCAATTTGAGGATACAAATAGGAAAAATCATCTTGCTCATCCAAGGAACAAATTCACAGCTTTGGCCTTATCACAACAGTGTTCTAATCAAGTAGGCAATGTGTGAATTCACAGCTGACTCAGTTGTCTTGGAAACTAACTTATCAACTCAAGTTACGTCTCTATTTCTCTCTTCAACACTGCCTATATTTTGGGTGGCACATATCTTCAGAATATTTAAGAGAGGGGATTGGGGGATAATAATTTAATGAATTTTCCACTATATCTCAAATTTCCATTGAAAGTAGTATCATACAAGCAAATGTTATTTAACTGCTTAGATTATACACAAAATGATGTTTGTTTATGTGCTTTTTCTTTCTTGGCTGCTTTCTAGTTTTGCATGAAACCAACTGGCTTTAAAGACAAGAGATTCACATTATCTCTTACCAGACCCATGAGAAGGCCAAAAATCAAGGTGGCTATCACAAAGAAGAAGTAAGAACACCAAGCAGGAACTCCAAGGGTCACTGTGAAATAGTTGTGAAGATGCTGTAAACAGAAGAAAAAAGTAAAAAAAAAAAAAAAAAAATACATATTTATAAAGAGAACTAAAAATGTTTGAATCTCTTTACCACTTTACTCATGTCTACAGTTCTATTTATATGAGCTCCCACAAAGATTATGCATCTATATTATTTTTCAAAAGCAAGTCAGATTTTATAACACTGAGAATCTGAGAGTAAAAATCAAGGTCGTATCTAGTAAGAGTTATACTTCTTTGAAGTTCATGACCAAACAGAACTCTGGTAGGATTGTTTATCCTTCTTCCATCATGAGATTTTTTTTTTTGGTCACTATCCCCTAACAACTTATATACCTTAATGATTACTAATAATATGATATCCATAAAAAATTAAACTTTTTTTTTAATTGGGCCTTAATCAATTTTTAAGTAGAACTAAATTACTACTTATGGAACATCAACCATTTAAATGTTTCCATACTTTCTTTTTCTAGTCATATTCTTATTGCTCGACACCCAGCGATCCTTTACAAATTTCCTAATCACCATAAAATTGACATTTTTCATTTAATTCATTATGAGCAAATAAGATATCATCAGCCTTTGAAGAAAGTGCACATTCCTTCTTGTTTACTATCCCCTGGGAGTCTATTTTTCACTCGAACAGTAAAAAATGAGTGAGGAGATACGATCTGAGCTAGAAGTATCACATGCTAAATCATACAGTTATTACAGATAGGAACTTGCTAGTGTGGAATCAAAGCCCATTTAGACATGGACTTGAAGGATCCATGTTGCCTCATGACGGCTTTATAATCATCTATTTTAGGCCCTTTTAGCTTCAAAAAAATTCACTAAAAAGCCAATAGTTTTATGATATTTTTATGTCTATAGATAGTTTATCTACAAAATTACTGGGCACAGAATGAATGGCTCCAAACTAAATGCCACCAGCAAACAGAAATAATGACTGAATGACTTGCTCAGAACTGATGAGGTTAATGAAAACTAGTCCAAGATTTTATTTAAATAGTTCTCAAAACTGAAGTCACTCAAGTATCTCCCATTGGCTTCTCGTTTGTAACTGTCAATACAATTAGATAATATATCTGCTTCTGGCTTAATTTTGAATAAACAAAACAGATTGTTAACTGATCTAGAATAGTCTGAGATCTCTTCTCTCCAATTGTTTATTCAGCAATAGAGACACATCTAAAGACTCCTCAAGTTTTTAAATACTGACACATGTAATTAAAGTGTTCAATAAATCCTTATTGAATAAATAAAATACACTAGCAAATCCTTAAACTATTCACAGGAATGCACACAACTCCTGACTTATAAAACTGTCATCCGTCTTCTGTTGATGGCACTGGTCATTGCTCTATCTTCAGCCAGGGCAACTATCTAAGAATAATCTAGTACTCTGCAGCCCAAGTAGGCAAAAGAGATATTTAGGATATAAAAGGTTGTTTTGCTCAAACTCTGTTCAGTGGAAGTTTTAAGATGCATTGTACAGTTCTCTAGGAAATTTGGCATATTGAACATAGCTTATTTATGCTTGTCTTGATTATTCAATGTCATCATCAAAATTAAACTCTGAAATGGGCCAAGGAATTAGAAGACATGGAAAGCCAGTGTGCATATGTGCTGACCCATGGACATATGAATTCTGTAACTTGCTTTATAAGTAGTATCTGCCCATATAGTTGGAATGAATAACAACACATCCAGTTATAAGTCCATCTGGACAGTGTCTTAAGCCCTTTTGCAAAATAAATGATTTAAGAAATGCTTAAGAAATTTTTTAAGTTATTTTCTAGAATTCAGTAAATGATGTGCCTTTGAATCACTGCATTAAGTCATATTCTCAGTGCATTCAAAAACATCCTCTTACAGATTCCACTTCAATTTTCTTGTACTGTCATACTCTAAGGAATTTGCTTGAGCTTCTTAGAGAAACTCTGCCATCTTGTGGTCTTTTTAGGTGATTACTAAAAAATTACTAAAGCCTCATTAATCAAGTTGTGTTTTCAAAACTGTAGCCACAAATCTTTATCGTATACTTTGTCTGAGTCCACAACAGTTTCAGAATACCTTTAAGACTATTAGGGTTCCTGTACTAGGCACATGAAGTTTTCTGTATACATGTTTCCAAGCAATAACTGATTAAAACCGACCTATTTCAGTTTTAGATTTCTGTGTTTCTTTGCCAGGCAAAGTAACTCTTCACTTGTGGAAAATATTGACCCGAGGTCAATATTATATGTGCTCATTACAAGGAAGCATCATATTATTTCCTTAAAATGCATGCAAATGTCACCTGCTGGGCCCAATACCTTATAATATTATATTTTTGTAATAAGTGACTGAATTAAAGCTAATTTTTAGCTATGAACAGATCTGAATGAGAGGACTACATGAAGACACTGTTTACAGCAGAAAAAAAGGAGGACATTCCAACCAGTGGTCAGATGGATTTGAGGAATGGAGCCAGGATAATGTGTCCAAGGTTCAGAGGTGGAGCTTTTTATAAGATTCACTCAAAACATAACAGAAAGGTTGAAAGTTGAAAAAAACAATTCCAGGTAGGCACTAACCAGAAAGAAAAAATTACAGTATTAATATTAGGAAAAAATGACCTTATAGAATGTAAATCCAATTGCTATGTGTCAAATTTTACAATTTCTTATAAAATTAAACTTTTTGTTCTTTTAAAAAAAATCTGGAAAGTCCAAATATACATATATATACCATATATACTGTACTTCTCAATCACTAATAAGAATATATTAACTGGTTATTCAGAGATGGATCATGTTCTGCTCTTCAAACAGCCTTTTCTCTGCAGTCCAATGCATTCACACAGAATCCATCCATGCTGCCCAAGGCTGTGCCCTGTGCCTACAGAGGTAAAACATCAACTCCTGGCCTTCATGTGCTCCAAATGTCACACACAGAAATCATTTGCATGACATAATGAAAAATGGCAACTCCTTGTTATCACTCAAGCTGTAAGTTCAGTTCAGTTCAGTTCTGTCGCTCAGTCGTGTCCGACTCTTTGCAACCCCACGAGTTGCAGCACGCCAGGCCTCCCTGTCCATCACCAACTCCCAGAGTTCACTCAGACTCACGTCTATCGAGTCGGTGATGCCATCCAGCCACCTCATCCTCTGTTGTCCCCTTCTCCTCCTGCCTCCAGTCCCTCCCAGCATCAGAGTCTTTTCCAATGAGTCAACTCTTCGCATGAGGTGGCCAAAATGCTGGAGTTTAAGCTTTAGCATCAGTCCTTCCAAAGAACACCCAGGACTGATCTCCTTTAGAATGGACCGGTTGGATCTCCTTGCAGTCTAAAAAGCGACTCTCAAGAGTCTCCTCAAGCTGTCAGAAGTTTGAACAATTATTTATTTTCCCTGGTACTGTCTTTGAAAAGAAAACTACTTTATAACAATGTGTGAGGGTCACAATTAACTTCCATCTAATCTCTTTTTAAGGCTTCCCTGGTAGTTCAGTTGGTAAAGAATTCTCCTGCAATGCAGGAGACCTCAGTTTGATTCCTGGGTCAGGACAATCCACTGGAGAAGGGGTTCCAGTATTCTTGGGCTTCTCATGTGGCTCAGCTGTTAAAGAATCCTCCCGCAATGCTGGAGACCTGGGTTCGATCCCTTGGTTGGGAAGATCCCCTGGAGAAGGGAAAGGCTACCCACGCCAGTATTCTACAGTCCGTGAGATTGCTAAGAGTCAGACATGACTGAGAAAATTTCCCAATCTCTTCTTAACCCTCAGAACAAATTCTCTCCTGACCTGCAGTTGTAACAGATTCTTTGCTAAGCTTTTGGAGATTCCTGACACCTATTATAATTATCCTGTTGGTTTAGAGAGTATATGTCTTAAGGTTTTCAGATAGCTATCAAAATATATGACTCCTAAATATATTTAGTGTCAAAATATTGCAATAGGCTGAATCCTTACTCTCAGTTCCTGGTTTGCAATGCAAAATTCTCAACCTTTGAATAAACTTCTCACCAATAAAAGAAAATATCAGAAGAAAACCAAATGAAACTGAAACTATATGAAAAGAAGACAAATGCTAGTTATTTTTTAATATGATATACTGCTGCTGCTCCTAAGTCGCTTCAGTCGTGTCCGACTCTGTGCGACCCCATAGATGGCGGCCCACCAGGCTCCCCCGTCCCTGGGATTCTCCAGGCAAGAACACTGGAGTGGGTTGCCATTTCCTTCTCCAAAGCATGAAAGGGAAAAGTGAAAGTAGAGTTGCTCAGTAGTGTCCGACTCTTCGCGACCCCATGGACTGCAGCCTACCAGGCTCCTCCGTCCATGGGATTTTCCAGGCAAGAGTACTGGAGTGGGGTGCCATTGCCTTCTCCAAATATGATATACAAATGTCAAAAAAAGACAATTAACAGAATTTAAACAAAAAAGATTAAGTTCAAGTCACCAATTTATTTTCTGTTGCTAAAAAAAAAAAAAAAACCTAAAGTAGGTATATCTCAAAAAGCAAAAACTATAATACAACTGAAAAACTGAGATATAAAAGTTCTTTTTAAATTTCTCCAAATATATACTAATATGCACAAAAAGCAGAGCTTTCATGAGCTTCATGAACTGTTGTTGTTCAGTCACTCAGTCGTGTCCGACTCTCTGCGAACCCATGGGACTGTAGCACACCAGGCTTCTGTGTCTTTAACCAAGTCCTACAGCTTGCTCAAACTCATGTCCATTGAGTTTGTAATGCCATCTCATCCTCTGTCATCCACTTCTCCTCATGCTTTCAAACTTCCCCAGCAGCAGGGTCTTTTATAATGAATCGGCTCTTCGCATCAGGTGGCCAAAGTATTGGATATTCACCTTCAGCATGAGTTCTTCTAATGAACACCCAGGACTGATCTCCTTTAGGATGGACTGGTTGGATCTCCTTGCAGTCCAAGAGACTCTCAAGAGTCTTTTCCAACAGCACTGTTCAAAAGCATAAATTCTTCAGCACTCAGCTTTCTTTATAGTCCAACTCTCACATCTATACATGACTTTGTATGGAAATACCATAGCTTTGACTAAACAGACCTTTGTTGGCAAAGTAATGCCTCTCCTTTTTAATATGCTAAGTTGGTCATAGCTTTTCTTCCAAGGAGCAAGCGTCTTTTAATTTCATGGCTGCAATCACCATCTGCAGTGATTTTGTACTTGTTTCTATTGTTTCCCTATTTGCCATGAAGTGATGGGACCAGGTGCCATGATCTTCATTTTTTTCAATGTTAAGTTTTAAGCCAGCTTTTTCACTCTCCTCTTTCTCCTTCATCAAGAGGCTCTTTAGTTCCTCTTTGCTTTCTGCCAAAAGGGTGACATCATGTGCATATCTGAGGTTATTGATATTTATCCTGGCAATCTTGATTCTAGCTTGTGCTTCATTCAGCCTGGCATTTTGCATGATGTACTCTGCATATAAATTAAAGAAGCAGGGTGACAATATACAGCCTTGATGTACTCCTTTCCCAATTCGGAACCACTCTGTTGTTCCATGTCTGGATTTAACTGTTGCTTCTTGACCTACATACAGATTTCTTAGCAGGCAGGTAAGGTGATTTGGTATTCCCATCTCTTTAAGAATTTTCCCCAGTTTGCTGTGATCATACAGTTCAGGGCTTTAGCACACTCAGTGAAGCAGATGTTTTTATGGAACTCTCTCGCTTTTTCTATGACACAATGGATGTTAGCAATTTGTTCTCTTGTTCTTCTGCCTTTTCTAAATCCAGCTTGAACATCTGGAAATTCTCGGTTCACGTACTGTTGAAGCCTGGCTTGGAGAATTTTGAGCATTACTTTGCTAGCATGTGAAATGAGTGCAATTGTGCAGTAGTTTGAACATTCTTTGGCACTGCCCTTCTTTGGGATTGGAATGAAAACTGACCTTTTCCAGTCTTGTGGCCACTGCTGAGTTTCCCAAATTTGCTGACATATTGAGTGTAGCACTTTCACAGCATCATCTTTTAGGATTTGAAATAGCTCATCTTGACTGCCATCACCTCCACTAGTTTTGTTCGCAGTGATGCTTCTTCCTAAGTTCCACTTGACTTTGCAATCCAGGATGTCTGGCTATAGGTGAGTGATCATACCATCATGGTTATCTGGGTCATTAAGATCTTTTTTGTATAGTTCTTCTGTGTATTCTTGCCATGTCTTGTTAATATTTCCTTGAATATTAAGTTCCAAAATGACAAATGATGTATAATCATAACTTAGAAAAGACAAATAAAGGGAGGTAATCAGATCTAAAGATCTTCTGAAATACTTTAAAAATATATACTTAATTCCCTGACAATTTTGTCAAATCTGGCAGGATTTAGATCATCCTACATGTAGAGAGGAGCAAAGGTTACGTGATACATTCAGTATTATATAAAAATTCAGCATTTTAACCATAATAACAGTTCTAAGTTACTGAGAAGACTCAGTAAAATGATATAATCACACATAGCAGCTTCCCAGGTGGCGCTAGTGGTAAAGAACCCGCCTGCCAATGCAGGGGACGTGAGACATGGGTTCGATCCCTGGGTCAGGAAGATCCCCTGGAGGAGGAAATGGAACCCCACTCCAGTCTTCTTGCTGGAAGAATCCCATGGAAAGAGAAGCCTGGTGGACTGCTATAGTACATGGGGTCACAAAAAGTCAGACTGTCTGAGCCACATAAAAGGGGCTTGCAAATTTTTCCTTAAAGGGCTACATCATGAATATTTAGGTTTGTGGGCCATATGATCTCTGTCACAACAACTCATCTCTATCACTGTACTGTGAAAGCAGTCACAGAAAATAGGTAATAAGTGAATGTGACTATGTTCCAACAAGACATTATTAAACAAAACAGGCAGCCCAGCCCGCTCACAAGCTGAAGTCTGCTGATCCCCAACAGATCTTTGATTCGTAGGGAGATCATGACACGGAGAAGGCAATGGCACCCCACTCCAGTACTCTTGCCTGGAAAATCCCATGGATGGAGGAGCCTGGTAGGCTGCAGTCCATGGGGTCGCTAAAGGTCGGATAGGACTGAGCGACTTCACTTTCACTTTTCACTTTCATGCATTGGAGAAGGAAATGGCAACCCACTCCAGTGTTCTTGCCTGGAGAATCCCAGGGACGGGGGAGCCTGGTGAGCTGCCGTCTCTGGAGTCTCACAGAGTCGGACATGACTGAAGTGACTTAGCAGCATGACAATGAGAAATAAGAGCAAGTGAAACCACAGAAGCTCTTTCAGCTTTGACAAAGGGATTCACTACTGATCTATGAAAATATGACTTTGGTCTTTTGGTCCCTGTCCAATTTAAGTCCTTCTACACAAAGACACATTCCCACTATGACTCCAGGTAAGAGTAGTTGTGTGGCTTAAGAAGAAAAGTGAAATTATGAAACCATTTATAAGTATTCATTTTCCTATTATTTAGAAGCTACCTTCTCACTCTTAAAAACCCCTCTGCTGATATAATCATAAAAGGCCTTATTTACTCACCCATATCTTGCCAGAGATGCTAAAAAGCCCAGCCATTCCAGACATCCTAAAAAAAAAATAAAGGTAAGGAGAACCACTGGTGATGGATAGCATAATAAAGAATAAAAACAAAACAAAACAAAACCTCAAGTCACAAGGACTCCTCCTCCACTTTGTGCAAGACATCATGCTCTCTCCTGGATTCTCTTCTGTTCTGACAGAGCTTAGACCCCAGGGCCAGGTTCTGGATTACTCAGGAGTAAACCCAATCAGGTCAGCTGGTCCTTTCTTGCTGCATGGTGCGTGCCTGGCAACATTCCTAACACTGAGCAGCTGCAGGTCTCAGGGGAAAAGTCACACACTCTGCCCTCACAGCCACAAGCTCAGTGGGCACCTGAGAGGGCACCGTCTGGCTAGAATCCTCTAGGCTCATACTAGAGATGGGAGCTCATGTCCTTTCTCTCCCTTCAAACTGTACACACCCTCTCCACCCCGTGCCCTCAGCTAACACACACTCATCTGTCACTGTGCAGCCAGCAGCTGGCAGGTGGCCTTTCTCACCGTCTCAGCAGCACGTCTAGCCTGGTGTTCACCTGCATCCAGCTTCTTCTGTTCCAGTGGAGGAAACTATCCCCCCAACCACAGTCCAAACTCTCCACTTGTGCCTTGGATCCCATCCCTTCTGTCTTGCTAATGACTTGGTTTTTCCTTTCATCCCATTTTCTGCATCAGCAATTTCTCCCTCTCTGATGGACCATTTCACTGCATGAAAACACGTTCTACTCTCACTCATCTTCTGAAAGGAGCATCACTGGACCGCAGATGGCCTCCAACTCAGCTTCTCAATCTCCAAAGAGGTGCCTACACCTGCTGCTCGTTCTTCCTCGCCTTACCTTTAACCCACTCAGATCCGGCTTCTGTCCTCACTGCTGCACTCCCTGACTCCCGTTAAGGCCACAATGACATCACATTCCATCACTCCATGTCCTGTCTCAGACTTCATCTCCCCTAACCCCTTGTAGACATGAGACACAAGGGACTACTCTCTCCTTCGTGCACCTTCTACTTGCCTTTCAGGAAATCGCACACCCCTGCCTGCCCTCCTGCCTCCCTGGCACTCATTTCCAATTTTCTTTTGCTGACTCCTTCTCTACTCAGCTTCTTACCTCTGGACTGTCTTGTGGCTCAGCCCGAAGCACTTTTCTTTCTCTCTCTCTCCAGGTGACCCCCTTCCTTCTAAAACTTAAAATACCATCTATATGCCTTTTGTGTTCCTGAATTCTCCATGGAGACCTATCTTCATGCATCCAAACTGGAAGCTCTACAAAGAAGTCTGCATCTCAAACTTAATATGCCCAATGCTGAACCCCTGATTTTCTTTTGCTCAAACCAGTAACTGGTACCAAGACCATCAAGTTCTCAAACCAAAAACCCAGGAGTTGAGTTGTGTGTGTGTGTGCATATTTGGCGTATGTGTCTGTTTGTGTATGGATCTTCCCTTTCCTTCACCTTAGTGGAGGAAACCTATTTTAAAACCTATTTTAAACCTATTTTATTTTTTAATAGTGAAACAATTATTAAAACATTTAACAACTACATTTATACCATATACAAACCTAAATTTCATTTAAAAGTATCAACTGATAGTGGTGTTGGATTCACATTAGCAATCATTACATGATCAAAGAGACTGCTTTCTTGCGCTTTATTACAAAATGTATTTTTATTAACTACTCAAGTTTCAGAATGCTTTTATTTTTTCCCTAGGTATATTCCTTTCTTTAGGGCTCCTACAGCTTCAAACAATTGTTCCTATCTTTAAATTCAGTCCTGTCTGAGTTTAATTCAACATCTATTAACAGACATTGGTTTCAATCTTTTTCTTCTTAGCTATAATTATGATATACAGGGAAACAAAAGCCATCAAAGAAGCCTAACATTTACCAAGTGTCTTTTATTTGGGGCCATGACTAGCACTGAATCTCAGTCTTCAGGAAAGAGCTGGGAAGGTGAGGACTATGATCTCATCTCCATATAGAGACTAAGAAGCCTGAGTGATGCCAAGTCACTTGGTTAGTGATTGAGACAGACCTCTCCACTGGAAGGTGGTTTTCACTTGATAATGGCTAGGTCATTTGTGGGGTGATATGTTGGCACCATGTGAATGCCCCATTACTCCACAATCTTCTAAGAGTTTTAAATCCATAATGTCAAAAGCCCTGGTCTGCCATGAGGCTACTCTTACACATCCAATCCACACAGTTCCTATAACACTTAACTGGAAAACTGTGCTTATATTCAGTATTCAGAAGGCATCTGAAGTTGTATGGCATTTAACTTTAAAAGCTTTAAAGGCCTGTTCAGCAGTCATTTGTTAACAGCAGAACTGTAATTTTATTAGCAGGAGCTTGTTCAGCTGATAAAGAATCTGCCTGCAATGCAGGAGACCTGGGTTCAATCCCTGGTTTGGGAAGATCCCCTGGAGAAGGGGATTCCATAGATGAAGGAGCCTGGTAGGCTACAGTCCATGGGATCGCAAAAAGTTAGACACGACTGAGCAACTTCACTGGTTCCTAGAAAAGGGAAGGGATACCCCCTCCAGTATTCTGGCTTAGAAAATTCCATGGACTGTACAGTACATGGGGCCACAAACAGACACGACAGAGACTTTCATTTCACTTCACTTCCAAATCTGTAGTTCAGTGGTTCCCAACTTTGGCTGCTTCTCAGAAACATCTGGGGCTTCCCTGGTGGCTCAGATGGTAAAGAATCTGCCTGCAATGCAGGAGACCTAGGTTCGATCCCTGGGTTGAGAAGATCCCCTGAAGAAGGGAACGGCTTACCCACTCCAGTATTTTGGCCTAGAGAATTCCAGGGACAGAGGAACCTGGCAGGCTATATAGCCCGTGGGGTTGCAATCAACTGAGTGACTTTCACAGAAACACCTGAGGCTGCTTGACCAGTATCAGCACAGTCTCTAGGACAGTAGCCATGTGTGGGTAGTTTTCAAAAGTCCACAGGTAATTCCCCTGGGCAAGTGAGGATGCAAATCACTGCTTTCAATCATCGCAATTGCAATTCTTACCATTTCAAAAGGCTTCCCAGGTGGCACTAGTAATAAAGAACCAGCCTACCAAGCAGGAGACATAAAAGACACAGGTTTGATCCCTGGGTTGAGAAGATCCCCTGGAGGAGGGCACAGCAACCCACTCCAGTATTTTTGCCTGGAGAATCCCATGGACAGAGGAGGCTGGTGGCTACAGTCCATAGCGTTGTAAAGACCGGGACATGACTGAAGTGACTTAGCATGCGCACACACGCACACCATTTCAAATTCAGAGAGGTAGAGTTTTGGCGAATCAATAAGCTGACTTTACAGTTTTCTGAAAATGTGAAGAAAGTGCAACACTGTCAGTTTTCACTAGAAAACTAGTGCTCTTGATACTCACGCCTCCTTAAGAAGAACCCAACATCACAGATGTAAGCCACACTGTATGATTTCTGGGAAATCAGGTCCACAATAGGGTATATTTTCTGCCCAGTTCTCAAAGAGATCACACTAATATTTTATAAGTGAAAAGGAAGGCCCCAGACCTGGAATCCATGACTAAGAAATAAAGCTGATTAGTTTATGGAGGGAGCAGAGACAGCTCTAATTTGGCCTACAGGGTCTAAAACTGGTCTTAAGTAAATTTCCCTCAGAGAGCAAACTGACATCATCATGAAACACTAATGATACTCAGTTCAAATATATCCCTACACCATTTTTTTTTCCAACTGGAAATTTGCTCCATTTTCCAAACTATACAAATGTAAAAGTTTCAAATAAAAGCCCAAGCATTAGTCATGCCCATCTTTCTGGCCAATGTCCAACAAATATCTTTACAATAGTTGGGCATTTCAAAACCATACCACAAGGGTATGTTAACTAGAATTATGTAAGACTCACTCCTTTAACTAGTCCTGTGTTCTGCAGGTCCAGCAGGGAGGACTCTCGCCCAGCTGGCAGGTCAGGTGCAAGAGTCAACACTCTGCACCCCAGACCTACTGATGACCGTCCCTGAGGCTGAGACATGAGGCTGAGGTGAGAGGTGGGAGCAGACAAGGGCAGGGGCAGGGAAGTCTAGTTTGTTATAATAATGACAGTGAACTCATGACAGTGGGGCTGCTCATGTGAACCATTTCAGTCTCAGCAAGATTATAAACCCAGGAGTCTACCTGTGGGCCTGAGTGGGCAGCAGCTGGAAAGTGAGAGTGCCCTGGATCCCTCTCCACTCCTCTGCTCACAGCTCCCCACCCTAGCAGGGCCATCACGAGGCAGGGTGGTGGGGAGACACTGGATCCAAGGGTTCAGAGTGGCAGGGATGCTGGGAGGGCACTGGAGCAGCACAGGGAGGCTCTGGGTAAGGAGTGAAAATGCAGAAGAGCCTCACAGGTGCTCTGACAAGAAGCTGTCAGAGGTCTCTAGGCCAAACCACAGGTACAAAGCCCTGAGCAAGGGAAGCTGAGCCCTGAACACAGTCAGAGTGAAGACTAAAACCACTTAATCCCTCCATCCGAGAAAAGTCACTGTCTCTTCAGCCTCCATGACTAAGAAGGAGGCCCAGGATGTTACTGGATTCTCGGTACTGGAAAAAGAAATGCACGCCTTCCTTGTTAAATGCATGCCTTTCCAGTCGGAGAACGAAGCACACACGGGTGTGGGGCTTGCTCCTGGTATCTCAGTTTTGCAGGAAGGGCAGCAGCTGTTCTGTGGGGAATCCCTCTCACTTCACCACCTGAAGCAAAGTTGCAACAGGGCAACAGGGCCTCCATTAAGAGGCTCCCCTAACGCCTGAGGAAGCTCTCCTAAGGGCCACCAGTGCTGTGCAACAGAGTACTGCCACTATTAAACTCAGCACCCACTCTGCACTACCACCAGCAATGGCCCTGCTCAGCAGGCAGAACACAACGCCACTCTCACTGCAATAGGACGAGGCCAATCTGCATTACTGCCTTCAACCATGTCCCTGAGGAGGAAGCTAGAATCCTATTTCAGTCTAGTATTAATATCTATTATAACCCACTCTAAGCAGCTTAGAGCAACATCTAATCTTTGTTGTCATCACCAATAATCACAGGAAGAACTGATGGAGAAAAGCCACTCCCACTCCACGAGAGAGGCCACGCCCTTCCACCTGCAACCCACAGGGGCACAGGGCACTTCAGCTAGGTTTCGCAGCCCTCATTCCACTGGCGTGAGTAGGGTCAGACTGCATAATAATAGGGTACTATATTTATGATTTTTAAAAAGAGTTCTTACCTTTTATAGACACATACCAAAATATAATAAAATGACACACTTGGTATTTGTTTCAAAACAACTGATAAAACAAGCTATAATTTGATGGTCATAATAGGTGTGTGATACGTACATGGAGGTTTACTATACTATTTTCTGTATTTTTATGTATATTTGAAAGTTTCTGTAATAAAAAGTGAAAAAAAAATTTGAGTTCTTGTACAAAAATTTGGAACAAAGTGGCTCATACCATTATGATTTTCGTATGATTTATACATTTTACAAGCAAAATAACACACTCCCTTAAAATACTACTGTAGTAAGGAGAAAATGCAAATGGATGAATTTCTAAAATTTCCACACACCTACTGCTGCTAAGTCACTTCAGTCGTGTCCGACTCTGTGTGACCCCACAGACGGCAGCCCACCAGGCTCTCCTGTCCCTGGGATTCTCCAGGCAAGAACACTGGAGTGGGTTGCCATTTCCTTCTCCAATGCATGAAAGTGAAAAGTGAAAGTGAAGTCGCTCAGTCATGTCCGACTCTTAGCGACCCCATGGACTGCAGCCCACCAGGCTCCTCCATCCATGGGAGTTTCCAGGCTCCCAGTACTGGAGTGGGGTGCCATGTACATCTACTAGTAGCTACAGTTTCCAAATTCAATACATCACTCCCAAGTTAAAAGACAAACATTTTTAAAGGAATGCCTTAAAACCATACATTTTGCAAGGGATCACCTGCAAGTTTAAGAATTAATTCTAAGTTCTTTGCATCCTCAGAATTCATAAAGTCCCAAAAATCCTGTGGATCAGTCCCTTTTCCAGCTCACTTTCTAACCTTCTGTAGTATGAAACCTGTACATCATCCAGTGACACCTCCAATTAACAGCTGGGTTGCCATGCTACACTTTTCAGCTGAAGGCCCAGATTCCTGTCCAAACACCTTGGGCCACCGTGGCTGCTTTTGAGCAAGTTCTGCAAAATACAGTGACTCAAAATTTCCCTCAAAGTTTAGGCGAGCTGGTCTCACGATGACCCCGCAGGGATCCGAGGGGTGGGACACAGAGTGGCAGGGGCCCTGCCATCAGCACAAGCTGGCTTCCAGCATGCGGGACTGAGGTTTAAACCTGTTTTAAATCCACCCATGCTCTGCATTCCCACTGCCTCCAGCCTGGTCCATACTACCATCCCTGGGCGAGGCCACTCCCCACAGTCCCCTCCAGCCTCTGCTCATGGCCTACACTGCTCACACCCCGGCTTCTCAGCAGCCACAGGCCTGACCGTCTGCCCCTGCCCTCTCTGCCCTCTGTTTATACTGCTCCCCCTTCTCTTTCACTGCCTCTAACCCTGGCCACCTGACTCTTCCTCAATACGCTGAGCTCTTTCCAATGAGGGGCGTGTGCGAATGCTACCTCCATTCCTGGAACAGTCCTCACCTGCTCCTCACCTGGCCAGGCCCCGCAGCCCTGCAGACCCCATCCGCAGTGACCCCTCAGAGCCAGCTCTCCTAGTACTCATCTAATGGAGGCCCGTGCTCCCACAGTCAAGCCCTGACTTGGTAAGAGTTGTTTTCTGTTTTGTTTTGTGATTCTTTACATCCCAAATTTTTTCATCATCTATCTTACTGTAAGTCACCCTAGGAGACCAGAGGGGTCACATCTGTCATGTTGACTGCTGAACATCTAGCACCGAGAATAGTATCTGCATAAAATCAATGCTCACTGATTTTAAAGAATGAAAATTTGTAGAATGAAACATCAGAGGTGAGCTGCTTTTAGAATAAGCCATGTATTTCCTATGGATGCTATCAGATCATTTATTCCTAAAATGTAACATGATTTGATCCTATTTCAGCAGGGATACTCCTTATGATTATATATACCAACATAAAATCAATTACAAATACCACAATTCATTCCAAATGAAAACTGTGAATAAGGTATTATTGCTTGACATTATCTGCCTCACCAAGCATTATATAATTTACCATCATGGCCAAAGGTTACCCCAGCAGTATTCTGCTAAGCAGCCAAAGACACCATAGGTCTTACTCTCCACACAGATAGATACTTTAGCAATTCCTTCATGAACTCTAATTCAAGAAAAAGGTTCTCCTCTACCTTCTCAATAATTTATAAAGAAGGAGGCATGGTAAATAGTGTTCAATACCATATTTAGTAAAGCGAAAAGAGGTGACGGTGCAAAAGTTGGAGGAGAGGTCTCTGTAACCCACCTGAATCTGGATACTAAACCCTAGCATCCTAACAACCAGCTGAAACACACGGGGTCACAAAACCAGAAACACACCATGGGCCAAGCAGAAGCATGTGTCATCTGGGAAATCAGAAGTGAACATGAAAAGAAATGTAGACTTTCAAGGTCTATGGGTTGTTAACTTGAGACTGTCTGTTCTATTAGTAATACTCTGTTATTAAAAAAACAAGTTACGTTAGAGAAGCTGGGGATTTCCAGCCAGTCAGAGGCTCAACAGATTGCCACTTCTTCTCTAAGATATAGTTCTGCAAGTCTTCGTAGACTCCTGGGCCACGGTAACGGCGGAATATCCCATCTTTTGCACTATAAATTATAAAAACAAAAAATAAACCAATTAAAATAACAAGTGTTACAGATAATAAAAACGAAAATAAGTACTGGTTTTACATGTGAACTCCACTCTGAATTTTAACTTCACTCAAATGAAAAAAAAAAAAGAAATATTACAGTTAGGCATAAATAAGAAAGCATGCACAAATACTTATTACAAATGAGAAATTCCAAAGCAGAGAGAATTAAACATTCTATTTTATCACTACACAATTTGCAACTGTAAGCAAAGTCCTTGGCAGTGGCTACTCTGACAAGTTACTTTTTATTAATTTTGCTACAAATTATTTCAATTTTTCTCTTACATCAGCAAAACAGCAGTTTTAAAAAACTCTATCCACATTTCCAAATCAATATCATCCAAGTCCCTCCCCTGAAAACTGGGTCTCCCTGGTGGCTCAGTGGTAAAGAATTCTCCTGTCAAGGCAGGAGACCTGGATTTGATCCCTGGGTTGGGAAGATCCCCTGGAGAAGGAAATGGCAACCCACCCCAGTATTCTTGTCTGGAGAATTCCATGGACAGAGGAGGCTGGTGGGCTACAGTCCATGGGGTTGCAAGAGTCGGACATGCCTTAGTGACTAAATAGCAAATGCCTTCGGTCTTCCCTCCCTCTCACCTTCTCTCTAGCTAAGTTTCCTAAGGGAGGAGTCTACATTTTTTCCTCTTACATTAACTCATTCACTACTCCTGCCATCAGGGGTCCTGTTTCCATGACTGCATGGAAAATGCTCATACTGGGGGTCTCCAATGACTCTTCAGTGCGGTGTCCCTGGAGCACTCTTCTGCCATTTCTCCTGTGTGTGTCCTGGACTCTGTCCCTTCCTCCCTCCTTTCCCTAAGCTTTTCTGACATTAGCTCTCCAATCCTTCTCAGTTCCATGCTCCTTGTGTTCCTTTGCAGATGTCCTAATGGTGGTCACCGATCCTTGCTGCTGCTGCTGCTAAGTCGCTTCAGTCATGTCCGACTCTGTGTGACCCCATAGACGGCAGCCCACCAGGCTCTGCCGTCCCTGGGATTCTCCAGGAAAGAACACTGGAGTGGGTTGCCATTTCCTTCTCCAATGCATGAAAGAGAAAAGTGAAAGTGAAGTCGCTCAGTCGTGTCTGACTCTTAGCGACCCCATGGACTGCAGCCTACCAGGCTCCTCCATCCATGAGATTTCCCAGGCAAGAGTACTGGAGTGGGGTGTCATTGCCTTCTCTGCACCAATCCTTAGCCTGCTTCTTTTCCCACCGTGTCTATTCTCTCATTGTATATATTTCAACTGTTATCTAATCCCTGGTATGTACCTCCATTGTAGACCTTTCTTATGATCCTAAAATTAAACTATCACCTAAACTTCTCATTTGGAATTAGCATAAAACCTTCACACTGTCTTTTCCATTCTGGTCTCTATCTTCCAAACTGCACTTTATTCTAACAACCTCTCAATAGCTTTGCTAGTTAAACAATAGTCAGCACAGGCTTTCCCTTTCTTATGGCTAACCAGTCACCAATGATCCCACCTCCTCAGCATCTCTGGAAACCACCCCTGCCTGTCCCCTTCCCCCTCACGACCTGAGCCTCGCTGGCACCATCACCTGGGATGATCCACCTGTACCTCTCAGGCAAGCCACAGAGAAATAGCTATAGTTCTCAGAAGGCATCTCCTCTTCTCCTGGGCTTTTCCATGATACATCCTCTATTTGGAAAGATCTTCTCTACTTTACCTGCTTCACATACACCTGTTATCTATTAAGAATCATCCCATCTTTCATATTGTCAAAAAACCCTCTTTGACCTCCTCACCTATTTGCTGCCTAAAATTAGATTCTCTGTAGCACCTGGACACCCCTCTCTTCTAATCACTATCGTTCAGTGCAGACTAGTCTTTCTCCCTTCAAACGCTAAGCTGAACAAATGAAGGTTATGGACAACAACAAAAGAATCCCGGGACAGACTTTTTACACACGCACCTACTAATTTCTAATCATTACAGGACCAGAAAATTATTTGAACTTACTGGAAAAATGCTGGGAGAGTAGTGACAAAGAAGCGGCCACTCAAACCTACAAGAAGCAGAAACAAAAAAGTTATAAGCCAAACTCAGACTAACACAAGCATCTAACTTAGGTTTTAAGAACAAGCAGCCTTGATCTTACTACAACCACATAAGTAAAATCGCTCCCATTACTGAATCACGTTTACTATTTTTTAAAATAAAATTTTAACCATCTTTATTTACCCAATACTCTCCAGTCACTGACATAAAACTTGCTTATTTTCGATGTGTTAAACTGGAGTTTTCTGGCTTATATAATACTAAGAACTGTATGGTGGCTGAAAGAATAGGTTGTAAAGACATGCAACCTGGGTTAAATAACTAAATTCTCCACTTACTAGCTTTGTGTCCTTAGAAAAGTGACTTAATCTTTCTGATTATCAGTTACCTCATATATAAAATGGGGATATAAAAGCCTAGCTGAATTGTTCTGAATATTAAATTATTCAATAAATTATACATATTAAATCAGCCATATATTTAAAAATAACAAATATGACATAATGAAATCATGTATAATCTTTGCACATTCATAAATTTTGCAAGTACACTCAAGAAATTCTATGTACAATTCAGCTCAGTTGAATTCAGTTGCGCAATTGTGTCTGACTCTTTGCGATCACGTGGACTGCAGCACGCCAGGCCTCCCTGTCCATCACTACCTTCCGGAGCCTACTCAAACTCATGTCCATCGAGTCGGTGATGCCATTCAACCATCTCATCCTCTGTCGTCCCTTCTCCTACTGCCTTCAATCTTTCCCAGCATCAGGGTCTTTGCCAATGAGTCAGTTCTTCGTATCAGGTGGCCAAAGTACTGCAATTTCAGCTTCAGCATCAGTCCTTCCAATGAATGCTCAGGATTGATTTCTTTTAGGATTGACTGGTTGGATCTCCTTGCAGTCCAAGGGACTATCAAGAGTCTTTTCCAACACCACAGTTCAAAAGCATCAATTCCTGGCACTCAGCTTTCTTCATGGTCCAACTCTCACATCCATTCATGACTATTGGAAAAACCACAGCCTTGACTAGATGGACCTTTATCGGCAAAGTAATGTCTCTGCTTTTTAATATGCTGTCTAGGTTGGTCATAGCTTTTCTTCCAAGGAACAGTGTCTTTTAATTTCATGGCTGAAGTCACCATCTGCAGTGATTTTGGAGCCCAAGAAAATAAAGTCTGTCACTGTTTCCCCATCTATTTGCCATGACGTGAAGGGATCGGATGCCATGATCTTAATTTTTTTAATATTGAGTTTTAAGCCACCTTTTTTATTCTCCTCTTTCACTTTTATCAAGAGGCTCTATAGTTTCTCTTTGCTTTCTGCCATAAGGGTGGTGTCATCTGCATATCTGAGGTTATTGATATTTCTCCATGCAATCTTGATTCCTGTTTGTGCTTCTTCCAGCCCAGCATTTCTCATGATGTACTCTGCATAGAAGTTAAATAAGCAGGGTGACAATATACAGCCTTGACGTACTCCTTTTCCTATTTGGAACCAGTCTGTTGTTTCATGTCAAGTTCTCACTGTTGCTTCCTGACCTGCATACAGATTCCTCAGAAGGCAGGTAAGGCGGTCTGGTATTCCCATCTCTTTAAGAATTTTCCACAGTTTGTTATGATCCACACAGTCCAAGGCTTTGGCATAGTCAATAAAGAACAAGTAGATATTTTTCTGGAACTCTCTTGCTTTGTCAATGGTCCAACTGATGTTGGCAATTTCATCTCTGGTTCCTCTGCCTTTTCTAAATCCAGCTTGAACATCTGGAAGTTCGCAGTCCGTGTACTATTGAAGCCTGGCTTGGAGAATTTTGAGCATTACTTTACTAGCCTATGAGATGAGTGCAATTGTGTGGTAATTTGAGCATTCTTTGGCATTGCCTTACTTTGGGATTGGAATGAAAACTAACCTTTTCCAGTCCTGTGACCACTGCTGAGTTTTCCAAGTTTGCTGGCATATTGAGTGCAGCACTTTAACAACATCATCTTTTAGGATTTGAAATAGCTCTGCTGGAATTCCATCACCTGCACTAGCTTTGTTGGTAGGGATGCTTCCTAAGGCCCACTTGACTTCTCATTCCAGGATGAATGACTAGGTGAGTGATCACACCTTCGTGATTATCTGCATCATAAAGATCTTTTTGTATATTTCTTCTGTGTATTCTTGCCATCTCTTCTTAAAATCTTCTGCTTCTGTTGGGTCCATACAATTTCTGTCCTTTATTGTGTCCATCTTTGCATGAAAATCTCCCTTGGTATCTCTGATTTTCTTGAAGACATCTGTAGTCTTTCCCTTTCTATTGTTTTCCTCTATTTCTTTGCATTGATCACTGAGGAAGGCTTTCCTATCTCTCCTTGCTCTTCTTTGGAACTCTGCATTCTAATAAGTATATCTTTCCTTTTCTCATTTGCCTTTTGCTTTTCTTCTTTTCACAGCTATTTATAAGGCCTCCTCAAGTAATCATTTTGCCTTTTTGCATTTGTTTTTCTTGCAGTGGTCTTGATCACTGCCTCCTGTACAATGTCACAAACCTCTGTCCATAGCTCTTCAGGCACTCTGTCTATGTGATCTAATCCCTTCAATCTATTTCTCACTTCCACTGTATAATCATAAGGGATTTGATTTAGGTCATACCTGAATGGTCTAGTGGTTTTCCCTACTTTCTTCAATTTAAGTCTGAATTTGGCAATAAAGATTTCATGATCTGAGCCACAGTCAGCTCCCAGTCTTGTTTTTGCTGACTGTATAGAGCTTTTCCATCTTTGGCTGCAAAGAATATAATCAATCTGATTTCATTGTTGACCATGTGGTAATGTCCATGTGTAGAGTCATCTCTTGTGTTGTTGGAAGAGGGTGTTTGCTATGACCAGTGCGTTCTCTTGGCAAAACTCTATTCGCCTTTGCCCTGCTTCATTCTGTATTGCAAGGCTTTATAACAAACTTTCCTGTTACTCCAGGTAGTTCGTGACTTGCTACTTTTGCATTCCAATTCCCTATAATGAAAAGGACATCTTTTCTGGGTGCTAGTTCTGGAAGGTCTTGTAGATCTTCATAGAACCATTCAACTTCAGCTTCTTCAGCATTACTGTTTGGGGCATAGATTTGGATTATTGTGATATTGAATGGTTTGTTTTGGAAATGAACAGAGATCATTCTGTCGTTTTTGAGATTGTATCCAAGTACTGAATTTTGGACTGTTTTGTTGATTATGATGGCTACTCGATTTCTTCTAAATTATTATTGCCCACAGTAGTGGATTTAACGGTCATCTGAATTAAATTCACCCATTCCAGTCCATTTTAGTTCACTGATTCCTAAAATGTCGATGTTCACTCTTGCCATCTCCTGTTTGACCACTTCCAATTTGCCTTGATTCATGGACCTAATATTCCAGGTTCCTACACAATATTGCTCTTTACAGCATTGGATTTTACTTCCATCACCAGTCACATCCACAAATGGGTAATGTTTTTGCTTTGGCTCTTTCCCTTCATTCTTTCTGGAGTTATTTCTCCACCAATCTCCAGTAGCATATTGGGCACTACCACCTGGCGAGTTCATCTTTCAGTGTCCTATTTTTTTGCCTTTTCATACTGTTCATGGGGTTCTCAAAGCAAGAATATTGAAGTAGTTTGCCATTCCCTTCCCCAGTGGATCACGTTTTGCCAGAACTCTCCACCATGACCATCCTTCTTGAATGTCCCTACATGGCATAGCTCATAGTTTCATTGAGTTAGAGAAGGCTGTTGTCCATGTGATTAGATTGGGAGAGCTATTAGCTTTTGTTAATTAACCTCACTGAGCCTGTTTCTGAGTAATATATAGTTTGTTCTTCCTAGGATTGTAATGATGCTAAAATGTATGTAAGTGCTCAACACAATTACAGACTGAAATAAATGCTTACTTGTTGGGGGCCAGAGTGAGGTACTCCGCCCATGGCAAAGGTCATGAGGAAGGAGGCTCGACATACGCAAAGGCGGGATCGAGCCTCAGGAGTCCCCCTGGAAATCCTCGAGCGTCTACCCCCATAACCAGAGCCTGCCTACTTTACTACTTTGTGCTCTTACCTACACCTCTGACTTTACGGGGGGCTGTCCCCCACCACCTCTTTCGGAGAAGGAGTTAACCTAGAGCTCCAGTCAATAAAAACTCTTGGGTGTGACAAGAGTGTTTTAACCTACAAACTCCTCTGAAGGTTCTCTAGCCTGCCTGACAGGCTCGTCCGGCCACATGTGATTGCTCACAGCCTCCCAACCGGGAGAGGCACGAGATGCTTTAAACCTTCTAAAAACAGGTTCCTTAGAAAAGTTAGAAAACTATTAGTATAAGTATAATGGGCTGATTAGAAATTGTATTGGTGAAGGGTTTTTCATTCGTTGAGCCAATGTTTGTTGCTAAGTCTCCACATCCCCTGCCCTTACACACATTAATGAATATATAGAAGAAATAAGTATTAACCTTTGATATTAATCACGTTAGACCTTAGGCTAAGTAAATTCTTTCCTTAACTAAAACCCACTACACCCTCACCCTGTAGGAATGTAACTTTACTTGGGTGGCGTCTGTTTTGAGAATAATCAGCCCTGGAGAAATAAGTGTCCTGATTGACTGACCGCTGTCACAAGGAGAGGGTCGTAAATTGTCAGCAGGCCCCCCTGGCCAGAAGATGATGTAACACCCCTAAGACCTCTGTATACATTTGTGTGAAGCACCTGACTTTAATAAAAGTCAGGACTGCTGACCCCGCGTGACTTTTGCATAACATCTCAGTGTATAAAAGTAGACCATGGAAAATAAAGAATTGGGATCAGTTTCTCAAAATACTGGTCTCCCCATGTCGCTCTCTCTCTCACTCTGGTTGAGTCTCCATCTGGAGCGCGGAACCCACCATGCTTACTAATTATGCCTGGGCTTCTAAGATCCGACTGGGGAGGCCTCAGTGTCTCCTCTCCTTCAGGAGAACGGAAGGACGCCTGCGGCCTACGTAAGTGGTGCAAGCTTCTTGTCTTGAAGTTTTATTGGTCTCCCGCGTAAACCAAGCTACTCAGCCTCTTTTCTCCACTGAATTTTCCTACTGAGCTATCCTTATTCTATTACTCTTTATATCTCTAATTAATATCTAATTGAAACTATCGTATCCTGACCCTCGCCGACGCCGTCTCTCCTTCAAATACCCTGGATCAGCCGGGGCTGGTCCCCGGCACTTACTAAATGTTAGTTATTATCACCAAAGAGAAAAGTAGAAGGAAAAAAATTTTTTTAAGTAAAACTAATCTTACTTTCAAAACTGAAATGAAGTTGTCAATAGAATATAAATAACTTTTATTATTATAAAATTAAAATGTCAACACTAACTAAAGTACAGTAAACTAGTTTCTATAATAAATTAGTGATTCTGAGAACAATGCTTACTCTTGGCCATGGTTTTACCTCTAATCTAGTGCAACAGCCGTGGATGTTTTCTGAGCAGCTGCTGTTTTCTGTCTTGGGCAACTAAGCTCATCCATATAAAACAGAAGGTTCAAGTAGACACTCATTAAATTTAATTTTCCAAAGTCAACTGAAACATCACCTGGTCTACACAGTATTAAAAAGGCAGCATATGTAATCTAAGGCCTATGCTCTCTTTGACTTCTACATCTCAGATGTAAAAATGCAATGTGTTTATAATCTCCAGTCTTTATAATCCTGAAATCTTACTTTCTACTTAAACTACCTAAAAAAATCTCTTATTAAAAACACCAACAGTTGAGTTACAGGCATAGCTAAAGAGTATGCATGAACACTTCAAAAATTCTTGCTTTCCCTTCTTTTTAAAAAGGAATGAAATTATCCCTTACTAGCATTCCTGCACATGGCAATCCTGGTGAAAGTTACAGTAATGCAGATTTGCATCCAGTTCTTCAACTGTACACAGAAATATCCAATAAACATCTCAACTGTGGGAAAAATAATATCATTGCAATGGTTTCCCACTGCTTATTCCAGAGGTAAGATTTTGTAAAAATGAAGCAAATACTTGCTTCCAAGAATACAGACAAGATGTCCCGGAGGTTTGCCAATGAGTCAGTACCACATAAGACACTCTCTCTTCATTCCGCTTCCAGGACTGCCTACTTCTCCATCTCCTTCCTACCTCACTAGCCTCTCCTTTTCAGCTTTTCTCCTTTCAGCTTCTAAATGTCAGAGTGCCCCAATTCTCAATTCTGAAAACACTGCTCTGCATATATTCCCTGGTGTTGGTGTTTAGTCACTCAGTTGTGTCCAACTCTTTGGGATCCCATGGACTGTAGCCCACCAGGCTGCTATGTTCATGGGACTTCCCAAGCAACAGTACTGGAGTGGGTTGCCATTCCTTCTCCAGGGGCTCTTCCTGACCCAGGGATCAAACTCAAGTTTCCTTCTTTACCACTGAGCCACCAGAGAAGCACACATTCCTTAGGTAATCTCAATTCAACCCTTTGCTTAAAATACCATCTACCTGATAATTCTTAAATGTCTTTCTCTAGCTCATCTCTATTTGGATTTCTACTAAACATCTCAAAGCTAAACCCCGTTCCAAACCTGATCCTCTTTTAGTCTCTTCCATTGTCACTCTTTTCACAAGTGTTGCAACCAATCTATCAGGAAATCCTTCTGGGTATTCCAGCCAAATGCGTATGTTCAATCCACCCACTTAACGCTGCTGCTTCCATCCAAGCCCTCATCCCTCCACTCTAGGCTACTGAACTGACCTCTGAAATTTTCTTCTGGCTTATACTTCCAACCTCTTACAGACAAATTTTCACACAGCAGCCAAATGAATACTTTTAAAACATGAATCAAATCATGTAACTCCCCCACTAAAAACCTTCCAGTTAGCTTCCTTTCTATCATACTTGATATAAAACCTAAACACTTTGCCATGGCCAACAGAGCCTACATGATCTGGTTTCTAGCTACATCTCCAGTCCCATTTGTCTCAAGGACCCCACTGGCTATATTGTTTCTCAAATAAGCCAAGTACCCCTACCTGCACATACTGTTTGCTCCACCTGGAATGCTCCTCTCCTAAACCTCATTGAAATTCATTTCATTAATCTGTCAAGACATACAGTTAAAAAGTCCTTCCCTGGACATCCGATTAAAACAGTGGCTCCCACCATTTTTACATTTTTACCTTGCTTTCTTTTTCATTACAGCCCTTACCACCCCCAGACATTATTTCCCATTTTACTTTTGTGACTGTTTATCCCCTTCACTAGAATGTAAACTCAATGCGGAACTACGTTTTTCCTTCTTATTCATTTGCATCTTTATTTACCTGCATCATTGATCTTATTGCTGGTATACAGAACAGGGCTTGGTGCATGATACCAACTCAAAAGTTTGTTGAAGAAACACATTATTTCTAAACTCTATTAAAATATTATTTGAAAGCATTACATTTGTAATTTAAAGTACAATTACAAGCATAAAATAATCTAAAATGAAATATTCTCTAGGCCACACAGTCATGTGTGTGAATTTTGTATCCTAATTTTTTTTTTAATCAGTTACAGGTTCAGTAGCTACCATTTAAAAAAATTCTAGAGTTTCTACTTTAAAAAAACTAAGACATAAAACAACCACATTTTGATTTTTTTGGTCTTTACTTCTTCCCTATTTTCATGGAACACTAGACCAGTGACTTTTTTCCTTCTCTGAAGATGTATCATATTTATATTAATACTATGAGTCAATGATGAATTTGCTCTTAAAATATTTTGTCATAGTCAATTTCTCTTATTTCATTATACATTTAATCCATTCACAAGGGGAAAATAGCTATAAGTCTACATTTTAGAAGGAAAGACTATATTTATTAAAAGTTAGGTTTTAGATCTATGAATTCATCACAAAGCAATTCTCCAGGCCAGGATACTGAAGTGGGTAGCCTTTCCTTTCTCCAGAGGATCTTCCCAACTGAGGGATGGAACCCAGGTCTCCCTCATTGCAGGCTGATTCTTTACCACCTGAGCCACAAGGAAAGCCCAAGAATACTGGAGTGGGTAGCCTTTCCCTTCTTCAGTGGATTTTCCTGACCCAGGAATGGAACCAGGGGATTCTCTACCAACTGAGCTATCAGGGAAGCCCATATAATAGCCCAAATCATCAACTAATAATGATAACTGTTAGTCCCTCAGTCGTAGCCAACTGTTTGCAAACCCATGAACTATAGCCTGCCAAGCTAACTTATCTAAGGAATTCTCCAGACAAGAATACTGGAGTGAGTAGCCATTCCCTCCTCCAGGGGATCTTCCTGGTCCAGGGATCAAACCCGGGTCTCCTGCCTTGCAGGCAGATTATTTACTGTCTGAGCCACCAGGGAAGCCCAATAATGGTAACTGTCCATCTCTAAATAGCAGATAGGCATTAGTGGTTTTGGATTAAATGCTTAAAAAAGGCGGAGGCTTAAGGACTCAGAGCTTGTAGCAGAAATCTCTCTCCATGGGTTTGTCAACACATAGATATTAACTGACACCATTCATTTTGTTGTCCATGTAACTGATAATTCATTATTTTTTGATTGTTAGACTCACAGCTACTACAGAGAAGGAAGAGCTATATTTCCATATCTACTATCTTTTTCTTTCCTGTGAAAGAATGCAACAGGTAGAAATTAAATGTAGATAGGAAAAAATTACTTATACAGTTTGAAAATTGTCAAATTTGAGATTTAAACAATAAAAACCTAACTCTTCTAAATTTACATATATTACACAATTATTTTTAAACTAGAAATACAAATTTATTGTATTTTTTCAGAATTCAAGTCTATATCTCCCTCTTTTGAAAAATTGTATCACTATAATTTTTTCATTATTATTCATTTCCATTATTCATTCATTATTTCATTATTATTTAATTTTCATCATTAACAACTAATGAATGTAGGTGGTGAAAGAATTAGAAACTTACCATTCTGGAACTCTTAATAAAATATCTTGTTCAGGTAAGATCATCACAGATCTTAAAACCCCAAAGTATCACCCCATAGATTACCTGCCAGCTATAAAGTGTGGTCTTTCTTTATAATTGAGATGTGTAGTGTCATCACCTTAACCAAGTGCTCAAACTCAACATGACTGTACATGTCTTCTGATGGGATACAATATAAAATCACAGCATCACTCCTCCGGAAGTGTTTAACTCAAATCATCCCTTTAGACAGAAGTTCAAGTTTACAGAATATGCAGAAAATATAAGAGCAAGTTAAATGTCACCAATAAAGAAACATCTAGGAAAATCCCTAGCTTGTTCTCTTCAGAATAATAACGGCATGGAAAAAAAACGGAGTATTCTAGATTGATAGAGACTAAAAACACTTAACAATGAAATGTAACTGGTGAATCTTGACTGGATCCTGGTTTAAAAAACTATAAAAAGACATGGAAAATAATTAAGGACACATTAATATACTGAAGTATTGAAGGGTGAAGTCTCACGATGTTTGCAACTTATATTCAAATGACTTAGCAAAAAAAACATAAAAATATATGGGGAGGGAGGAGGGAGGAGGGTTCGGGATGGGGAACACATGTATACCTGTGGCGGATTCATTTTGATATTTGGCAAAACTAATACAATTATGTAAAGTTTAAAAATAAAATAAAATTAGAAAAAAAAATATATATATATACACACATCTGTATGCGTAAATATGAATACACAAACAGATACATATATGCTAAAATATTGTTTGTTGATTTTAGGTAGTCAGTTTATGGTAATCAATATTCTAGTCTTTCAACTTTCTGCATATGTGAAAAAATTCAAATTAAAAGCAACACACTTTTGTATTTAATGTTCAACATTTACAGTACCTGGTTCTTGAATGACATCTACTTTCCCCACACTGATCTGAAGTATTTCACCATTCTTTGCAAATGTCTCCCATTCTGAATCAGTCTGCTGACAGGATGGACACCAAGGGGCATAACTATAAAAGAATAATAGCTATTCAATACACATAAAAACATCAATAAAACAAAATAGAGAAACAGAGTATTTAAACTGACAAATTCTTAACTAAAAGGAGGCACAAAAGCAAGTTTTTCCAAAGTTGCTTGATACAGAAGTATATTTCCCCCCTAGAATTTAATGTCATGAATATCAATTTCCTAGGGAAAAATTCACCAAGTTTAAGATTTTTCACAATTATTATACACTTAAAATACTTTATTTCAATGTTATTGCTATAATCAACACAAATTTTATCACTTTACAGATACTTTTTGATATTTGAGGATGAACATTATTTTGAAAGTGCTACTAAAGAAGGATAATTTTCAAAAGGATACCCATAAACTAGCTAAACCAGTTTCAAATCCATAAGAGCTATAAATGTGATGAGCAAAGACCAGAAGACTTGTAGCTAGTGGGTCCCCAGAACGTGAGTCACTTCCAAAGCTCTGTGGCAGTTTTGAAAAGCATTTTGAGAAAGAAAGTATAAGCTATAGCTAAACCAACTCTTGACAGTAAAGAGTTAGAAAAACATGTGTCTTTAATTAGAACTCTGCTATTTACATTTATTTTTTTCCAAGGACCACCTTAGAAGCTAAGGCTACAACTCTGGAGAAGACTAATGCATCTCCTCTCCTTATGGATTTTACAGCTCAAAGAGGTAATTAGAATCCAAGAGGCAAATATAGTACAGAAAAGATGCTGTAGAGACCCTCAGAAGCTGGGTGATCTCAGAAGGGCCCAAAGAAAAAGAACATGTGTGCTAAAGTAGGAGTTAGCAGCCAGAGAGGAATCAGGAATGTCCTCATCAAAGCAGAGTAAACAATATATGTGAAAATGCAGAGAAATGAGCATTTAAGAGTTGTATAAGGGGTGAGCACTATATTTGAAGCTCTCTGGTTAGCCCTATGGAGGTAAGAGAATTATGATCAGATTTACATTTTGTAAAACTCACCCAGCACTTCTGTGGATAATGGATCAGGGAAGAATAAGATGGAAGCAAAGAGAAGAGGTAGAAGGCCAGCCCTGTCTAGTTCCATCTTTAAAAAAAGACTAGAATAGCCAAGTCCAAGATCATTCTAAAAAGTCACTAATCATGCTATTACAGCTCACTGTCGAAGCCCTCATGTTTAGGCGACAGGGACCAGAGAACATAGTCCAAGGAACAATCTGCTGACATGACATCTTTGAACGTGGATTTTTCTATAGGCACTTTTATCCCTACATTTCCAAGGCAAAATACATCCTGGTATATAGTAAGTGCTCAATAAATGTTTACAGAATAAGAAAATGAGCCAACTTTAAAGAAAGTTATATTCTTCAAATGAGAAACTTTGTTATTTTCTAAATATCCAAATGGCAGACTAGATTGGGGTAAACAATTGGTAAATTCTAGGGTAAAAAGGAGCATTTTATTATTAAGTCCATTTCAAGAGGGATTTCAATATATTGGATAAGAATTCTGCTGAAGGAATCAGAAAGACCAACTACAAATTAAGCATGTGACTTTGAGCAAGTTAATAATCCCTCCATGCCTCAGCTTTCTCAAATGTTAAATGAGATAGTAACAGCAGCTACCTTAGAAGGTTGAGAGATTAGATGATGCATATAAAGCAGACACATATGAAGAAAATCATTAGAGTAAATGACATCTGTAATAAGTGGTTTGGTTTCAGAGACATTTTTATGGTGCATTAGCAAGCTCATCTGAACCTTACAATAGAAGAAGAAAGAGAAAAACAATAGAATGGGAAAGACTACAGATCTCTTCAAGAAAATTAGAGACACAAACAGAACATTTCATGCAAAACTGGGCACAATAAAGGACAGAATGGTATGGACCTAACAGAAAGAGAAGATATTAAGAAGAGGTGGCAAGAATACACAGAAGAACTGTACAAAAAAGATCTTCATGACACAGATAACCATGATGTTGTGATCACTCACCTAGAGCCAAACATCCTAGAATGTGAAGTCAACTGGGACTTAGGAAGCATCACTATGAACAAAGTTAGTGGAGGTGATGGAATTCCAGTTGAGCTATTTCAAATCCTGAAAGATGATGCTGTGAAAGTGCTGCACTCAATATGCCAGCAAACTTGGAAAACTAAGCAGTGGCCACTGGACTGGAAAAGGTCAGTTTTCATTCCAATCCCAAAGAAAGGCAATGCCAAAGAATGCTTAAACTACCACACAATTGCACTCATCTCACATGCTAGTAAAGTAATGCTCAAAATTCTCCAAGCCAGGCTTCACAGTACGTGAACTGTGAACTTCCAGATGTTCACGCTGGATTTAGAAAATGCGAGGGACCAGAGATTAAATTGCCAACATCCGCTGGATCATCGAAAAAGCAAGAGAATTCCAGAAAAATATCTACTTCTCTTTTATTGATTACACTAAAGCCTTTGACTGTGTAGATCACAACAAACTATAGAAAATTCTGAAAGAGATGGGAATACCAGACCACCTTACCTGCCTCCTTAGAAATCTGTATGGAGGTCAAGAAGTAACAGTTAGAACCAGACATGGAACAACAGACTGATTCCAAATTGGGAAAGGAGTACGTTAAGGCTGTATATTGTCACCCTGCTTGTTTAACTGATATGCACAGTGCATCATGCGAACTGCCAGGCTGGATGAAACACAAGCTGGAATCAAGATTGCCAGGAGAAATATTAATAACCTCAGATACACAAATGATACCACCCTTATGACAGAAAGCAAAGAACTAAAGAGCCTCTTGATAAAAGTGAAACAGATGAAGGAAAAAGCTGGCTGAAAACTCAACATTCAAAAAGATCATGTCATCTAGTCTCATCACTTCATGGCAAGTGGATAGGGAAACAATGGAAACAGAGACAGATTTATTTTGGGGGGCTCCAAAATCACTGTAGATGGTGGCTGCAGCCATGAAATTAAAAGATGCTTACTCCATGGAAGAAAATCTATGACCACCCTAGACAGCATATTAAAAATCAGAGACATTACTTTGCCAACAAAGGTCTATCTAGTCAAAGCTATGGTTTTTCCAGTAGTCATGTAGGGATGTGAGAGTTGGACTATAAAGGTGGCTGAGGGCTGAAGAATTGATGCTTTTGAACTGTGGTATTGGAGAAGACTCTTGAGAGTCCCTTGGACTGCAAGGAGATCCAACCAGTCCATCCTAAAGGAAATCAGTCCTGGGTGTTCATTGGAGGGACTGATGTTGAAGCTGAAACTCCAGTACTTTGGCCACCTGATGTGATGACCTGACTCACTGGAAAAGACCTGATCCTGGTAAAGTTTGAAGGCAGGAGGAGAAGGGGATGACAGAGGATAAAATGGTTAGATGGCATCACCGACTCGATGCACATGAGTTTGAGCAAGCTCCGGGAGTTGTTGATGGACTCGGAAGCCTGGCATGTTGCAGTCCATGAGGTTGCAGAGAGTCAGACATGACTGAATGACTGAACTCACCGAACCTTACAACTTCACTGCTGTAAGGCCATAAGACAGGTTCAGGGAGACTTGCTGAAGGTCACTAAGACCACACAGAGCAAGAACCCAGATGGAGGTATTCCTGTGATAAAAGTGTTCAAGGAAAATAAGATCCAACAGAGAGACAGACATACAGACAGCAGGAATAAGACATACCTGGTGGCTCAGACAGTAAAGAATCTGCCTGCAATGCAGGTGACCCAGGTTTGATCCCTGGGTTGGGAAGATCCCTTGGAGAAGGGAATGACTACCCAGTCCACTACTCTTGCTTGAGAAACTCCATTACAGAGGAGTCTGGCTGGCTACAGTGCATATGGTCAGAGTTGGACATGACTGAGCAACTAAACATATGCACTTATATATATATATATATATATATATATATATATATATATATGTATATATACATTATATATATATATATGAAATTCTGAAGTACAATTTAATGAACTCTAGATATTTTTTGCTTTATTTCCCTAGACCTTTTTGCATACAACTCATGGACACCTTTGCTATATCAGTAATCATTAAATGATACAAATTTCATCATCTAATGAAATCCTAGTACCTAATCTCCAGATAAATTATTTTATAAATCAGGATTTGGGTGAAACTGACCCTCAAAAATACAAATATCATTGAGATAATTTTAGATACTCCATTTTCTTTGTAGCTGCTACCCAGTGGTTTGTGACACTTTAATGTTATTATTTCTTAGATTTAATCAGTTTATTGTGTTGGAATGTACCAAGGTCATCCATTAACCAAGTGTGTTCTTTGCTAATGGAGAGAAACCATCCCTGAGTCTTAGATGAGGGAACTGGTCTATTGTTGTTGCAACTTTTAAAGTTACTAATATTGTTTTGTATCTAAATGATCCCATTTAGAGTCTGTTGTTCATTGTTCAGTTGCTAAGTCTTGTCCATCTCTTTGCCACCCCAAGGACCACAGTGCGGTCTACAGTACACCAAGCTTCCTTCAAACCATTTCATCCTCTGTCGTCCACTTCCCCTCATGCCCTCAGTCTTCCCCAGTATTAGGGTCTTTTCCAGTGAATCAGGTCTTCACATCAGGTGGCCAAAGTATTGGAGCTTCAGCTTCAGCGTCAGTCCTTTCAATGAATACTCAGGACTGATTTCCTTTAGAATTGACTGTTTTCATGTGCTTGCAGTCGAAGGGACTCTCAAGAGTCTCCTCTAGTGCAGTTTGAAAGCACCAATTCTTTGGTGCTCGGGCTTCTTGATGGTCCAACTCTCAAATTCATACATGACTACTGGAAAAACCACAGCTTTGATTATACAGACCTTTGTTGGAAAGTGATGTCTCTGCTTTTTAAGATGCTGTCTAGGTTTGTCATAGCCAAGAGTCTTTTAATTTCATGGCTGCAGTCACCATCTGTAGTGATTTTAGAGCCCAAGAAAATAAAATCTGTCATTGTTTCCTCTTTTCCCTCTTCAATTTGCCATGGAGTGATGGGGTCCAATGCTATCATCTTAGCTTTCTGAATGCTGAGTTTAGAATCTACTACAAGATTCTATAAGATTTTATTTTCTTGGGCTCTAAAATCACTGCAGATGGTGACTGCAGCCATGAAATTAAGAGGCTTGCTCCTTGGAAGAAAAGCTATGACCAACCTAAACAGCATATTAAAAAGCAGAGACTTTACTTTGACAACAAAGATGCATCTAGTCAAAGCTATGGTTTTTCCAGTGGTCATGTATGAATGTGAGAGTTGGACCATAAAGAAAGCTGACCACCGAAGAATTGATGCTTTTGAACTGTGGTGTTGGAGAAGACTCTTGAGAGTCCCTTGGACTGGAAGGAGATCCAACCAGTCAATCCTAAAGGAAATCAGTCCTGAATATTCATTGGAAGGACTGATGCTGAAGGTAAAACTCCATTACTTTGGCCACCTGATGTGAAGAGCTGACTCATTTGAAAAGACCCTGATGCTGGGAAAGATTGAAAGCGGGAGGAGAAGGGGATGACAGAGGATGAGATGGTTTGATGGCATCACCGACTCCATGGACTTGAGTTTGAGCAAGCTCTGGGAGTTGGTGATGGACAGGGAAGTCTGGCATGCTGCAGTCCATGAAGTTGCAAAGAGTCGGACACGACTAAGTGACTAAACTGAAGTATAAGTAAAATACCTCCAGGCCCCAAAAGAATAAAAAGAAGGAAAAGCACCATGATCCTAATGATGTTTCTCTTTTCTCTCCCTCTCCCTCTTCTCCCCTACCCTCTTCTGTGTCTCTTCCTCGTTCCCACTCTCCCTTCCTCTCCCTCATTATGCATAGATAAATGTAATTTGTTTTAAGTACATATACATGAATAAGACTAATTACAATGGACTGAACACATTTATATTAAAAAACAGGTCATAGTGGCAGTCTTCTAAGAACTATAATAGAGTTGACCTGCTCTAATTTTGTCTTTTACATATAAACTAATCCTTTAAAATTCTCCAAGAGGAATTAGTACCTTTATAGTCATGGAAACTGGAAAAGAGCATTTTTAAACTTTTTGAAGGTGACAGTGGCATGTAAAATTAGTATGCTTCATAAAGACATTTGAAGTATTATATATTCCAGAAAGCAAAATATTGCTAAATCCATGAACTTAGGTGTCAGTCTAGTGTTTTTAACCATTACTGGGAAACAGAATTCAACAGCGAGCTTTTGTTCTCTATATTGGTATTCACGTACAAATCACACGTGTACATCTGCTACATGTAAGGTGGTTGAAGGCCCCTGAGTCTCTGACTGCATAAACTCACTGAATTTTGTATGAGATTTCATTAAGCATACTAAACATTTCAAGAGAAAGAATTAAATATATTTTCTAGAAATAAAATTTCATGAAAAATAATTTTTATTCCCCAATAATGGTCAATTTTTCTTTTGTCTTGACTTAAACTTTACCAGTGTTTCCCAGTACATTCTCGTTTCTTATCCTTGTAGACATGAGATGAACCATGACTACTACTACTACTAAGTCACTTCAGTCGTGTCCGACTCTGTGCGACCCCATAGACAGCAGCCCACCAGGCTCCCCCGTCCCTGGGATTCTCCAGGCAAGAACACTGGAGTGGGTTGCCATTTCCTTCTCCAATGCAGGAAAGTGAAAAGTGAAAGTGAAGTCGCTTAGTCGTGTCCGACGCTCAGTGACCCCGTGGACTGCAGCCTTCCATGCTCTTCCATCCATGGGATTTTCCAGGCAAGAGTACTGGAGTGGGGTGCCATTGCCTTCTCCGTGAACCATGACAGATACAGTTAATTTTCACTTTGAACTTACTTTGACCAACATACTCAGAAGAATCTGTAACATTGAAGACAACATCCATATACTAGGTTCATCTTTCTATATAAAACCAAATCACAATGTCAACAAATAATGCCTTAACTATAAGTGCTATTCTTCTTTCTGGAAAATCTGGATAAACTCTTATTAGCCAAGAGTTGAAAGTATTATGCTCAATTCTCTTTCTTAGAAGATCATTTCTAAGACATGCTATCATAAAATGTAGAGAAAAAATAAAAATTGACAGCTCTGTGAAAACCATGACACCTGCTAGAGAAATTTAATAATTTCACTAGAATTAATACTCCACAAAGGCAGCAACTGGTGCCTTGCTTGTAACCTAAAACAGAGCCTGGTGCATTCCAGGTCACAACAAATATGTATTATATCAATGAACAAAGGGGAGATGATAGTGAATATCCTCGGGTACCAAGGATACCAGGAAACCACTGTTCCTTCAGTGATACACTAGATCTTGATTAAAGATTAAAATGTATTATTTGTTCATTCACTGAGTCAAAAGTATTTACTGAACACCTAGAATTTGACAGTTATTATGATTTTGTAGATAAACAGGAAAAAGAAAAACTCTGTTCCTCTACTTAAAAGCTTATCGTCTACAGGAAGAATAAGAAAAAAATCAAGTACAAAAACATATAAATTAATTTATGAATTGTGAAATAAGGCCACGATAGATACAAACAAAAACTGTGGAAAATTCTGAAAGAGATGGGAATACCAGACCACCTGATCTGCCTCTTGAGAAATTTGTATGCAGGTGAGAAAGCAACAGTTAGAACTGGACATGGAACAACAGACTGGTTTCAAAGAGGAAAAGGAGTACGTCAAGGCTGTATATTGTCACCTTGCTTATTTAACTTTTATGCAGAGTACATCACAAGAAACGCTGGACTGGAAGAAACACAAGCTGGAATCAAGATTTCCGAGAGAAATATCAATAACCTCAGATATGCAGATGACACCACCCTTACGGCAGAAAGTGAAGAGGAACTCAAAAGCCTCTTGATGAAGGTGAAAGTGGAGAGTGAAAGAGTTGGCTTAAAGCTCAACATTCAGAAAACAAAGATCATGGCATCCGGTCCCATCACTTCATGGGAAATAAATGGGGAAAGAGTGGAAACAGTGTCAGACTTTATTTTTGGGGGCTCCAAAATCAACGCAGATGGTGACTGCAGCCATGAAATTAAAAGATGCTTACTCCTTGGAAGGAAAGTTATGACCAACCTAGACAGCATATTCAAAAGCAGAGACATTACTTTGCCAACAAAGGTCTGTCTAGTCAAGGCTATGGTTTTCCCAGTGGTCATGTATGGATGTGAGAGTTGGACTGTGAAGAAAGCTGAGTGCCGAAGAACTGATGCTTTTGAACTGTGGTGTTGGAGAAGACTCTTGAGAGTCCCTTGGACTGCAAGGAGATCCAACCAGTCCATTTTAAAAGAGATCAGCCCTGGGATTTCTTTGGAAGGAATGATGCTAAAGCTGAAACTCCAGTACTTTGGCCACCTCATGCGAAGAGTTGACTCATTGGAAAAGACTCTGATGCTGGGAGGGATTGGGGGCAAGAGGAGAAGGGGACGACAGAGGATGAGATGGCTGGATGGCATCACTGACTCCATGGACATGAGTCTGAGTGAACTCCGGGAGTTGGTGATGGACAGGGAGGCCTGGCGTGCTGCAATTCATGGGGTCGCAAAGAGTCGGACACGACTGAGTGACCGATCTGATCTGATCTGAGATACAAAAAAGGCACAGTGAGAAAGAAGTTTCCTATTGGTTGGGGTACAGTGAACGCAGGCACCTGTCTGAATGGTGAGGTGTCAGAAATGAGCTCAAAGCAATGCTCTTCATTTGCAGAATTTAGAGAGATGGTAAATCCATAGGTGGGCCTCTGAATCCTTTAGGGAAAAGGCTTCCCCTTACATGGATCAGGTACTGAGAGCCTAAGCACAAGTCAGCCAGGCTCTGTGCCTTCCTCCAGGTTTCCCCATGGCATAGCTACTCTCCTCAGCTTGTACTGGGGACTGTAAAGCTCAGGCGAGCATTCTAGTCCTAGCCATACCCACCACTTATCAAAGATACGGCTTACAGCTTTAACCTTCCCAGTTTTAACTCCTCGGTTAATGAGAATGAGAATAATGATACTGCACCAGATTGCTGTAATGCTCAAATTCTGAGACAGGGCATTCAGAACATGTGATGTGAGCAATGTAACTGTTTAATGTGATTGAAATGACAATGATGACAATGGAGATGATGTGGAAACAATCTGAAATCAAATACTGATACTTCTATGTTAGCCTATAAGCTCCTCTTTTGCATGTTTATCCATAACAGTACCCAGGGCAGTGGTTTCTAATCAGAAGCACTTAGAAGTGTGTATAGGGGATGGACTAAAACTTTGTTGATGTCACATGACTGCTAGGATGTCATGGGATACCAGGGGTACCAAAGGTTTTGCAGTGTCTGAGCCATCCTCACATATCAAACAGCTGTGTAAGCCAAAATGTCAATAGTATCTGGTGAGAATTGCTGAGGAACACTCAACAGAAAGGAAGCACCCATTAAATATTTGCTAAACAAGTGCTTCCTATGCTACTTATCTCCTTCACACACAGTAGACTGCCAGTCTCCTGAAACTGAGAAGTGTAATTCATTCATCTTCATGTTCTCAAGTCCCTAACTTTGAATCTGACACATCACAGGCATCTAATGACTATCTTTTATACTTTCAATCAACAAATCATGACAATCAATGAAACTGCAAGAAATTATAACTATCTAACGACTATGGTTTTTCCGGTGGTCATGTATGGATGTGAGAGTTGGACTGTGAAGAAAGCCCAGTGCTGAAGAATTGATGCTTTTGAACTGTGGTGTTGGAGAAGACTCTTGAGAGTCCCTTGGACTGCAAGGAGATCCAAACAGTCCATTCTGAAGGAGACCAGCCCTGGGTGTTCTTTGGAAGGAATGATGCTAAAGCTGAAACTCCAGTACTTTGGCCACCTCATGTGAAGAGCTGACTCATTGGAAAAGACTCTGATGCTGGGAAGAGTTGGGGCAGGAGGAGAAGGATACGAAAGAAGATGAGATGGCTGGATGGCATCACTGACTCGATGGATGTGAGTTTGAGTGAACTCCAGAGATGGTGATGGACAGGGAGGCCTGGCGTGCTGCGATTCATGGGGTCACAAAGAGTCGGACACGACTGAGTGACTGAACTGAACTGAACTGAACATGGGTAAGTTAAGGCAACAATGCTCTGACTAAATATAAGAAGGATACTAGAGAAACAACGGTAAATCCAAGAGATCCTAGGGAAATAAATGAGGGTTTCCTCCATCACCAGACTCACTAATTTCCATTCTGAAACATGATCATAAGTTAATTTAACACAAAGACTCATTTCTCCTCTGGATATCCGTTTAAGTATATGGGCCAAAACTAAGCTTTATGGATGTCTATTGATGTCTTTGGGGAAAAAAGCCACCAGAAGAGTATGGAAAATTGTATTATATTGCATACTTTCAAAAAAGAACAAAAGTAGTATTCTCAAGAACTTATTTGATGGGGGCAAGCAAGTGTTTAAAATAGTAAAAGCTTCCAAGAGAACGCACTGGTCATAGCAAACACCTTCTTCCAACAACACAAGAGAAGGCTCTACACATGGACATCACCAGATGGTCAACATCGAAATCAGATTGATTATACTCTTTGCAGCCAAAGATGGAGAAGCTCTATAGAGTCAGCAAAAACAAGACCGGGAGCTGACTATAGCTCAGATCATGAACTCCTTATTGACAAATTCAGAATTAAATTGAAGAAAATGGGGGAAACCACTAGATCATTCAAGTATGACCTAAATCAAATCCCTTATGATTATACAGTGGAAGTGAGAAATAGATTGAAAGGACTAGATATGATTCACAGAGTGCCTGATGAACTATGGACAGAGGTTCATGACATTTTACAGGAGACAGGGATCAAGACCATCTCCATGGAAAAGAAATGCAAAAAAGCAAATGGCTGTCTGAGGAGGCCTTACAAATAGCTGTGAAAAGAAGAGAAGTGAAAAGCAAAGGAGAAAAGGAAAGATACAACCATCTGAATGCAGAGTTCCAAAGAATAGCAAGGAGAGATAAGAAAGCCTTCCTCAGTGATCAATGCAAAGAAATAGAGGAAAACAACAGAATGGGAAAGACTAGAGATCTCTTCAAGAAAATTAGAGATACCAAGGGAACATTTCATGCAAAAATGGGCTCGATAAAGAACAGAAATGGTATGGACCTAACAGAAACAGAAGATACTAAGAAGAGGTGCCAAGAATACACAGAAGAACTATACAAAAAAAAAAAAAAAATCTTCACAACCCAGATAATCATGATGGTTGTGATCACTCACCTAGAGCCAGACATCCTTGAATGTGAAGTCAAGTGGGCCTCAGAAAGCATCACTACGAACAAAGCTGGTGGAGGTGATGGAATTCCAGTTGAGCTATTTCAAATCCTGAAAGATGATGCTGTGAAAGTGCTGCACTCAATATGCCAGCAAATTTGGAAAACTCAGCAGTGGCCACAGGACTGGAAAAGGTCAGTTTTCATTCCAATCCCGAAGAAAGGCAGTGCCAAAGAATGCTCAAACCACCGCACAATTGCACTCATCTCACATGCTAGTAAAGTAATGCTCAAAATTCTCCAAGCCAGGCTTCAGCAATACGTGAACCATGAACTTCCAGATGTTCAAGCTAGATTTAGAAAAGGCAGAGGAACCACAGATCAAATTGCCAACATCCGCTGGATCATTGAAAAAGCAAGAGAGTTCCAGAAAAACATTTATCTCTGCTTTACTGACTACGCCAAAGCCTTTGACTGTGTGGATCACAATAAACTGTGGAAACTTCTGAAAGAGATGGGAATACCAGACCACCTGACCTGCCTTGAGAAACCTATATGCAGGTTAGGAATCAACAGTTTGAACTGGCATGGAACAACAGACTGGTTCCAAATAGGAAAAGGAGTACGTCAAGGCTGTATATTGTCACCTTGCTTATTTAACTTATAGACAGAAATGCTGGGCTGGAAGAAGCACAAGCTGGAATCAAGATTGCCAGGAGAAATATCAATCACCTCAGATATGCAGATGACACCACCCTTATGGTGAAAAGTGAAGAGGAACTAAAAAGCCTCTTAATGAAATTCAAACAGCAGAGTGAAAGAGTTGGCTTAAAGCTCAACATTCAGAAAACAAAGATCATGGCATCCGGTCCCATCACTTCATGTCAAATAGATGGGGAAACAGTGGAAACAGTGTCAGACTTTATTTTGGGGGGCTCCAAAATCACTGCAGATGGTGAATGCAGCCATGAAATTAAAAGATGCTTACTCCTTGGAAGGAAAGTTATGACCAACCTAGATAGCATATTAAAAAGCAGAGACATTGCTTTGCCAACAAAGGTCCATCTAGTCAAAGCTATGGTTTTTTCAGTGGTCATGTATGGATGTGAGAGTTGGACTGTGAAGAAAGCTGAGGGCCGAAGAATTGATGCTTTTGAACTGTGGTGTTGGAGAAGACTCTTGAGAGTCCCTTGGACTGCAAGGAGATCCAACCAGTCCATCCTAAAGGAGATCAGTCCTGGGTGTTCATTGGAAGGACTGATGCTGAAGCTGAAACTCCAATACTTTGGCCACCTCATGCGAAGAGTTGACTCATTGGAAAAGACTCTGATGCTGGGAGGGATTGGGGTCAGGAGGAGAAGGGGACGACAGAGGATGAGATGGCTGGATGGCATCACTGGCTCGATGGACATGAGTTTGAGTGAACTCCGGGAGTTGGTGATGGACAGAGAGGCCTGGGGTGCTGTAATTCATGGGGTCGCAGAGAGTCAGACATGACTGAGCGACTGAACTGAACTGAACAAGGCAATTGAATGAATAATATTATGAAACAATGAGAACAGAGAAAATAAAACATCAGAAGAGCATTTAAAGATTAGATAATCTTCCCTAACCCAAGAAAGAACAAACTTTTCAGAAGAGGTTAAGAGAAAGAAACAGCAAGCCAATCATAGAAACACGGCAGAAACCGGAGTAAAATGTATAAAAGAATATATGAAATTAAATACAAACAGAAAAACTGAATGTACAAAAAGTCCACAGCATTAAAGAAAATGTTAGTATACTGTATTGGTGTTATTCTTTCTGGCTTACTTTACTTTGTATAATAGGCTCTAGTCATCCACCTCATTAGAACTGATTCAAATGTATTCTTTATAATGGCTGAGTGCAGATGGTGACTGCAGCCATGAAATTAAAAGATGCTTACTCCTTGGAAGGAAAGTTATGACCAACCTAGATAGCATATTCAAAAGCAGAGACATTACCTTGCCAACAAAGGTTCTTCTAGTCAAGGCTATGGTTTTTCCTGTGGTCATGTATGGATGTGAGAGTTGGACTGTGAAGAAGGCTGAGTGCCGAAGAACTAATGCTTTTGAACTGTGGTGTTGGAGAAGACTCTTGAGAGTCCCTTGGACTGCAAGGAGATCCAACCAGTCCATTCTAAAGGAGATCAGCCCTGGGATTTCTTTGGAAGGAATGATGCTAAAGCTGAAATTCCAGTACTTTGGCCACATCATGCGAAGAGTTGACTCATTGGAAAAGACTCTGATGCTGGGAGGGATTGGGGGCAGGAGGAGAAGGGGACGACAGAGGATGAGATGGCTGGATGGCATCACTGACTCGATGGACGTGAGTCTGAGTGAACTCTGGGAGTTGGTGATGGACAGGGAGGCCTGGCGTGCTGCGATTCATGGGGTCTCAAAGAGTCAGACACGACTGAGCGACTGATCTGATCTGATCTGAATACTCCATTGCGTATATGTACCAGAGCTTTCTTATCCATTCGTCTGCTGATGGACATCTATTGCTTCCATGTCCTGGCTATTATAAACAGTGCTGCAATGAACATTGGGTCTCTTTTAATTCTGGTTTCCTCAGTGTGTATGTCCAGCAGTGGGATTGCTGGGTCGTATGGCAGTTCTATTTCCAGGTTTTTAAGGAATCTCCACACTGTTCTCCATAGTGGCTGTACTAGTTTGCATTCTCACCAACAGTGTAAGAGGGTTCTCTTTTCTCCACACCCTCTCCAGCATTTATTGCTTGTAGACTTTTGGATTGCAGCCATTCTGACTGGCGTGAAATGGTACCTCATTGTGGTTCTGATTTGCATTTCTCTGATAATGAGTGATGTTGAGCATTTTTTCATGTGTTTGTTAGCCATCTGTAACACCAATACAGTATACTAACGCGTATATATGGAATTTAGAAAGATGGTAAGGATAACCCTGTATGCGAGACAGCAAAAGAAACACAGATGTATAGAACAGTCTTTTGGACTCTGTGGGAGAGGGCAAGGGTGGGATGATTTGGGAGAATGGCTTTGAAACATGTATAATATCATATGTGAAATGAATCGCCAGACCAGGTTCCATGCATGATACAGGATGCTCTGGGCTGGTGCACTGGGATGACCCAGAGGGATGGTATGGGGAGGGTGGTGGGAGGGGGGTTCAGGATGGGGAACACGTGTACACCCATGGTGGATTCATGTTGATGTATGGCAAAACCAATACAATATTGTAAAGTAAAAATATATATATATATATATGTGTGTGTATATATATATATGTGTGTGTGTATATATATGTATATATATTTTGGGGAGAATTTTTCAGGTTTTAAAAAAGGTTTCAGAACAGAAATGGTAAATACAACAAATATAGTTTTAGTTGATATTTTTCTTTAACAGAGAAGTGCTTTTTTAAAAATTGAAAATTCAACTGCAAGGATACAAAAAATTGAGTGTTTGAAAGACAAAGAAAACACAACAAATTAAATTTTACAATAGGGTTTTTTTGGATCTTGGAGAAAACAGACACTGCTAAGTCCTTAAAAATAAATTATTGACACTGATCTAACCAAGAATTGTGTTATAGGAGCTTGGTACGAATTGGGACAGAAAAGAAAAAATTCCCAGAGGAGAGGTAGCATATAAACAAATGAACAAATGAAGAACTGTCATTCAAAATAATGTTAAAATTTTAATACTGGGTTGGGCCATTGTGAACAAAATTTTCGCCAACTTAACATTATCAGAAAGCCTCCTAATTTTCTTCTTTAGAGATATTAAATATATCACCAGTGGATACTTAACAATCTCCATTTATTCTGACCAGTTCATCTAAACAAAGTGATAACTTATTGGATGCTTGAAAAAATTCCTAGAAATTTATAGTAGGTCTATAATAGTACTGAAGTTAAATTTTATTTTTTAAATGTTGAATTTTGTCAAAGGAGTATCACAAAGAGCCAAATTTTCTTCAGGATAAGCACACAGATTCTTGAATTTGGATATACATAATGGTTTAAATCCTCTTTCCTTTATAGCCTCACTTTGTATTGACCTATTCTGAAGTGAACTCGATGGCAAGAGAACTTCTAAAAAGATCTCAAGTGTCTATATAGCTTACAAGTGTCATCCTGAATCAGAGCCCAAACATTCTCCATGTCCAGCCCTATCTGCTGCATCTTGACCTGCATACAGATTTCTCAGGAGGCAGGTAAGGTGGTCTGGTATTCCCATCTCTTTAAGAATTTTCCAAAGTTTGTTGTAATCCATATAGTCATAGGCTTTGGCACAATCAATAAAGAAGAAGTAGATATATTTCTGGAACTCTCTTGCTTTGATGAACCAACAGATGGCAATTTGATCTCTGGTTCCTCTGTCTTTTCTAAATCCAGCTTGAACATCTGGAAGTTCACGGTTCATGTACTGTTGAAGCCTGGCTTGGAGAATTTTGAGCATTACTTTGCTAGCATGTGAGATGAGTGCAACTGTGTGGTAGTTTGAGCATTCTTTGGCATTGTCTTTCTTTGGGATTAGAATGAAAACTGACCTTTTCCAGTCCAGTGGCCACTGCTTAGTTTTCCAAGTTTGCTGGCATATTGAGTGCAGCACTTTAACAACATCATCTTTTAGGATTTGAAATAGCTCTGCTGGAATTCCATCACCTCAACAAGCTTTGTTCGTAGTGATACTTGAGACCCTCTTGACTTCGCATTGCAGGATGTCTGGTTCTAAGTGAGTGATCACACCATCGTGGTTATCTGGGCCATGAACATCTCTTTTACATAGTTCTTCTGTGTATTTTTGCCACCTCTTTTTAATATTTTCTGCTTCTGTTAAGTCCATAGTGTTTCTGTCCTTTATTGTGCCCATTTGTGCCTGAAATGTTCCCTTGGTATCTCTAATTTTCTTGAAGAGATCTCTAGTCATTCCCTTCCTATTGTTTTCCTCTTTCTTTGCACTGATCACTGAGGAAGGCTTTCTTATCTCTCCTTGATATTCTTTGGAACTCTGCATTCAAAGGGGTGTATCTTTTCTTTTCTCCTTTGCCTTTCACGTCTCTTCTTTTTACAGCTATTTGTAAGGCCTCCTCAGACACCTATTTTGCATCTCTTTTTCTTGGGGATGGTCTTGATCAGTGCCTCCTGTATAATGTCACAAACCTCCATCCATAGTTCTTCAGGTGCTGTGGGCAAAAATCCCTAGAAGAACTGGAGTAGCCCTCATAGTCAACAAAAGAGTCCAAAATGCAGTACTTGGATGCAATTTCAAAAATGACAGAATGATCTCTGTTCATTTCCAAGGCAAACCATTCAATATCACAGTAACCCAAGTCAATGCCCTGACAAGTAATGCTGAAGAAGCTGAAGTTGAACAGTTCTATGACGACTTACAAGACCTTCTAGAACTAACACCCAAATAAGATGTCCTTTTCATTACAGGGGACTGGAATACAAAAGTAGGAAGTCAAGAAATACATGGAGTAACAGGCAAATTTAGCCTTGGAGTACAGAATGAAGCAGGGCAAAGTCTAACAGAGTTCTGCCAAGAAAACGCACTGGTCACAGCAAAAACCTTCTTCCAACAGCACAAGAGAAGATGCTACACATGGACATCACCAGATGGCCAATACAGAAACCAGACTGTTTATATTCTTTGCATCCAAAGATAGAGAAGCTCTATACAATCAGCAAAAACAAGACTGGGAGCTGACTGTGGCTCAGATCATGAACTCCTCATTGCCAAATTCGTACTTAAATTGAAGAAAGTAGGGAAAACCACTAGACAATTCAGGTAGGACCTAAATCCAATCCCTTAGGATTTCTGTTCCCCTTCATCCCCTGGGTAAACCGCTTACCCACAACAGCCATAAAACACTTCCTCCCAAAGCAGCGGAGAAGCCAGGCAGGGTGACGCCCTACACCCAGGGCCGTCATGGGGCAGGCCAGACACGCCTGCGCAGCGGGGAGGTTGGGCTCAGCCAGGCCAGGCAAGTCCCTGTCTGCGTGGGTCTGGGCCCAGGTCGAGACCTTGGGCAGTGCTGGCTTGGAACCGTGCGGCGGGGGCGGGCAGGCACACTCACAATTTCAGCATCCACTCGCCCTCCATCACCAGCGTCCAGTTGGAAGCTGTCATGGGCCGCACCAGGCTCCGCTCCGGCGGCAGCGCGGCCTGCTCCAGGTCGGCCTCCGCCTCCGCCACCGCCACGACCCAGGCGGCCAGGAGCGCCGCGAACAGCGGGCCGCGGCGCCCGCCCGCCATACCGGGACGCAGAGCCGGGCTCTTCCCGGAGCTACGGAGAAGGGCGCGGCGGGCTCGCAGACCCGGCCTTCCCAGATGGTGCGCAGAGAGGCCCGCCCGGCCCGCAGACCTACCCGGCCCGCTGCGCCGGCGGCGGCCCGCCTCTTACAGGCCCGGGCCACCGAGGCCACGCCCCCTTCCGCCTAGACTCCCTGTTGCCCGGGCGTCGGTTGCCTTGGCAACGGCCGTCCTTTCTTCCGGACGGCAGTGTTGAAGATAAGCAGTGACCCAATGTTGCATAATCAGAGCCTCACTGGCTACCGCCAAGTAAAGGGTTGGCGCATTTGGTTTCTTTCTAAAGAGAAAAGTGGCCAATAATTAAAATATGCATCCTCTTTTCAATGATAGCAAAAATAGCAACAGTGGACTGCAAATAAACTGTTTTACTGTAATGAAAAAGAAGGGATGCGTTGGGCATCCCTTACTGAAAAGGGGAGGAAATTTTAAGTACTCTTTGCATGTGTATAACGAAGTAGCACTGCCTAATAGTAAATAATGAAACCAGACCGTGCAGTTTTAATTTTTACAAAAATGAATTTAATTTCACACAAAAAAATATTGTTTAAAGCATGGATGCTAACATATAAAATGAATCGGTTTATAGGAATAGTGCCAGTTGCAATAAAATGGACCTCGAGCTCCTCTTGGCTACACATTTGTCAGATCTAAAATGAGAGTAACCTTAAATTATTTGCAAATCTGTTTCCAGATACCCGTTTGATGCATCTGTACCTTGAGATTACCACACCCAAGAATGTATGACAATTACCATTAGAGGCCAGGTGTGCTTTTACAAAGTGTGGTTTAAAAGAATTTATTACATATGTAAAGCATAGTGTGGTCCACTTATCATGAAAAACAGTCATTTCTGTCCTGGGCTTAAAGACAACTATACAACTAAGAGTATTGCAAGGAACATGAGATCAGTATCCAATCTGTACTTACAGGTGAGAAAGAGAAAGGTGAATTTTGCCGGCAGACAATCATACCTTAGCTGACATAACAACAACAGCTGAGTTGTTCTGAGTTGTGTCTGACTCTTTGCAACCCAGTGGACTGCAGCACGCCAGGCTTCCTGTCCATCACCAATTCCTGAAGCTTGCTCAAACTCATGTCCATCGAGTCAGTGATGCCATCCAACCATCTCATTCCCTGTCATCCCCTTCTCCTGCCTTCAATCTTTCCCAGCATCAGAATCTTTTCCAATGAGTGAATTCTTCACATTAGGTGGCCAAAGTACTGGAGCTTCAGCTTCAGCATTAGTCCTTCCAATGAATATTCAGGACTGATATCCTTTAGGATGGACTGGTTTGATCTCCTTACAGGGACTCTCAAGAGTCTTCTTCAAAAGCATCCATTCTTCAGTGCTTAGCTTTATTTATAGTCCAACTCTCACATCCATACATGACTAGTGGAAAAACCAAAGCTTTTACTAGATGGACCTTTGTTGGTAAAGTAATGTCTCTTTTTTTAATATGCTGTCTATGTTGGTCATAGCTTTTCTTCCAAGGAGCAAGCATCTTTTAATTTCATGGCTGCAGTCACCATCTGCAGTGATTTTGGAGCCAAAAAAATAAAATCTGTCACTGTTTCTGTTGTTTCCCCATCTGTTTGCCATGAACTGATGGGACCAGATTGCACAATCTTCATTTTTTGAATGTTGAGTTTGAAGCCAGCTTTTTCACTCTCCTCTTTCACTTTTCATCAAGATGCTCTTCAGTTCCTCTTCACTTTCTGCCATAAGGATGGTGTCATGTGCATATCTGAGGTTATTGATATTTCTCCTGGCAATCTTGATTCCAGCTTGTGCTTCATCCAGCCCAGCGTTTCTCATGATGTACTCTGCACATAAGTGAAATAAGCAGGATGACTGATAGGACCCACATGGGGTCTCATTGATAAAATGGCTCATTATGTCAACCTCGCAAACAAAGAATAAATCACAGTGTTCTGTGAGACTGACCAAATTGTCCAAATGGCATCATGTTATTTCACTGGTGCCTAACTTCTCAAATCTGCGAGAGGACCAGATTCCAGACCTCCGGCTATGTGACCATCCCTTCAAATAATTTTTCATTGGTGGGGTATAAGAAGGACTCCGTCATAAAGGGAGAACGCTGGTTCTCCTTAAGAGCCAGTCGCCCTCTCTTTTCTCTCTAATAAATTTCCTTTTCTTACCTGACTGCCCGGCTTGCTCTTTTTTTCTCTGCACTCTCCTTACAGCAACAATACAGCCTTGATGTACTTCTTTCTCAATTTGGAACCAGTCCACTGTTCCATGTCTGGTTCTAACTGTTGCTTCTTGACCTGCATACAGATTTTTCAGAAGGCAGGTAAGGCTGTCTGGTATGCCCATCTTTTGAAGAATTTTCTGCAGTTTATTGTAATCCACACAGTCAAAGGCTTTGGCGTAGTCAATAAAGGAGAAGTAGATGTCTTTCTGGAACTCTATTGCATTTTCAATGATCCAATGGATGTTGGTAATTTAATCTCTGGTTCCTCTGCTTTCTCTAAATCCGTCTTGAACATCTGGAAGTTTTTGGTTCACAGACTTTTGAAGCCTCACTTGCAGAATTTTGAGCATTACTTTGCTATCATGTGAGATTGTTGCAGAAACCAGTACTATGAGAAACCAAGCACCACACTTGGAGAGTTGGAGATCTCAGGTTTATTATGCCGGCTGGCCCAGAGGAGTTAACAATCCAAGCTCTGAGCCCCAAACAAAGGAGTTATAAAGTTTTTACACACGAACAGGCATAATTAAGCAGGCTTGTGGGTCTGCAGGGGCTGGGTGATTGCAAAGAGCAGGACAAGGGTGAGTGAAATAAGCTCTAGTTCCTTGTATTGTGAGTCCCCATTTTCTGAGACCTATGTGATCCAGACTTTGCAAGGAGCAGGCTGAGTTATAGAGGCAGAAGCAGTGGGAGGTTATGTAAAATTTTAACTTTTCTTCTTTAAGATGAGTGCAATTGTGTGGTACTTTTAACATTCTTTGGCATTGCCCTTCTTTGGGATTGGAATGAAAACTGATCTTTTCCAGTCCTGTGGCCACTGCTGAGTTTTCCAAATTTGCTGACATATTGAGTGCAACACTTTCACAGCATTATCTTTTAGGATTTCAAAGAGCTCAACTGGAATTCCGTCACCTCCACTAGCTTTGTTCCTAGTTATCTTTCCTAAGGCCCACTTGACTTCAGACTCCAGGATGTCTGGCTTTAGGTCGGTGATCACACCATTGTGGTTATCTGGGTTATTTGGCCTCAGGCCAACAAACAGGGAGGAAACACAGCACCACCCATCAAAGAAATTAGGATTAAAAAGCACGGCCCCGCCCATGAGAACAACACCCAGTTTTCCCCCACAGTCAGTCTCTCTCATTAGGAAGCTTCCATAAGCCTCTTATCCTTATTCGTTACAGGGAAGACAGACTGAAAACCACAATCACAGAGATCTAACTAAAGTAATCAAATGTACCACAGCCTTGTCTAACTCAGTGAAAGTCTGAGTCATGTTGTGTAGGGCCACCCAACACAGACAGGTCATGATGGAGATTTCTGACAAAATGTGGTCCACTGGAGAAGGGAATGGCAAACCACTTCAGTATTCTTGCCTTAAGAACCCCAGGAACAGTGTGAAAAGGCAAAAAGATAGGACACTGAAAGGTGAATTCCCCAAGTCGGCAAGTGCCAAAATGCTACTGGAGAAGGGTGGAGAAATAACTCCAGAAAGAATGAAGAGACGGGGCCAAAGTGAAAACAACACCCAGTTGTGGATGTGACTGGTAATGGAAGTAAAGTCCGATGCTGTAAAGAGCAGTATTGCATAGGAACCTGGAATGTTAGGTTCATGGATCAAGGCAAATTAAAAGTGGTCAAGCAGGAGTGGCAAGAGTGAACATCAGCATTTTAGGAATCAGTGAACTAAAATGGACTGAAATGGGTGAGTTTAATTCAGATGACCATTATATCTACTACTATGGGCAAGAATCCCTTAGAAGAAATGGAATAGCCGTCATAGTCAACAAAAAGTCCTAAATGCAATACCTGGGTGCAATCTCAAAAATGACAGAATGATCTCTGTTCGTTTCCAAGGCAAACCATTCAGTATCACAGTAATCCAAGTCTATGCCCCAACCACAAATGCCAAAGAAGCTGAAGTTGAATGGTTCTGTGAAGACCTATAAGACCTCCTAGAACTAACACCAAAGAAATGATGTCCTTTTCATCATAGGGGACTGGAATGAAAAAGTAGGAAGTCAAGATATCATACCTGAATTAGTTGTTAATTGTAGTTGCTCAATTCTATTTGGAATCAGTCCTTATCCTCAAAATATAGGACCCAAATTTACAAACCATTGCAAATTTGGATGAAGTCCTTGAAATAAATGTTACCAAAAATCAGCTATCTTTTACAGATCAATCCTATAAACTCAGTGGAAAATATTTTGTTTTTAAAAAGAAATAGCATACACAGAAATTCTATTATTCTTTTCAGTGTCCCTTATATATGTAAAGGGCTTCACTGGTGTCTCAGATGGTAAAGAGTCTGCCTGCAGTGCGGGAGACCTGGTTCAGTCCCTGGGCTGGGAAGATCCCCTGGATAAGGAAATGGAACCCACTCCAGCATTCTTGCTGGAAAATCCACAAGACAGTGGAGCTTGGCAGTGGGGTCATAAAGAGTCAGACACGAGTGAGTGACTTCACTGTCTTTCTTTTGTATATGTATATGATTGGCAAAATATTTTTTTTCTTAAAAATAGAATCTGATATTAGGAAATTACTATTAATTTTGTTGGGTGTGATAATAGTGTTATGACTATATTTTATAAAGTCTTTATTAGTTACAGATAGTAAATTATTTATGAGTAAAATGATATGATGTCTAGAATTCACTTTAAAGTACAGCAGAAATAAAATTTGGGGGGTTGGAAGGAAGATGCATGAAACAAAAGTGGCACCACATCAATCAAAGCTGAATCTAAGTTCATTTTTGCTATTCTCTCTACCTTTGTGTAGGCTGGAAAATTTGCAAAGTGAAAGAGAGTATCATGGCTGAAGCTCTTTCTTATTTCTAACACAAATGGCCTTCAGACTAGAGTTAGTAGGAAGGTGTCTAGCAAGAATGTGTGGGCAAGTGAATGTGGTGGGGTGGCATACATGAGGGATGGCACTGGCCTGACCCTTCTTACCTTTGTGACTTGGGGCTAAAATCATTTAACACCAGTTTTCTGTTTAAATGCAGGTAATAATAGAGCCTACTGCAGATGGTGGCTTTAAGATTAAATGAGATAAATAAAATGCCAGTGTTCAATCCTTCTTTGCATTTAAAGCATGGGATCACAGTTTATAGAAGATTGGTACATGGTAATGGGAAAAAGAGTTTTTGTCCCTAGGGTAGTTTCCAATGATGGCACTATGAGGCAGCTATGGTTATACAAAAGTGCATGGTTCCTAATAGGAAAAGAAAGTGAGGTAACAAATAGTCCAATGGTAGAAAGTTCAAATACATGGTAATGAACAAAGACCTTGGTAAAAGGTAAAATTGGTAATATAGGGCTTAATATTATGAAGATAATCAACGAGGGTTGAGGAGATTGTATTTAGGTTGTAAACTCTGTAATAATAGGGCATAGAAGTAACGCACAATGGTTTTCACAAGAGGATGGGGAAACTGGTATGGAAATATTAAATAAGCTACACAGTGCTGTAAAAATTAGTCCATAAAGTAATAATAGCACAGGAATTGAATTACACAAACAGATTTGCTAAATGTCTTATAGGAACAAGAGGGAGAATTATTAAATAGGACACTTCCTAGAACAGATGGTAGAAGAAGCCATAGATGATTCAAATAAGCTGAGTTGTCCCAAGCTAGTGACTAGAAATGAACCCATAAGGAGCCTTGCTAGGCCTCTAAGAAACAGCAACTCCTGGATGACCTCTTGGGAAAATCAATTAATTTTTTTCAGAACTAATAAGTGAGTTCAGTGAAAGCTGCATACAACAGAAATAGACACAGATCAATTCTCTTCTTCTATACCAGTAAGAATTAGTTTTAAAATATAATATGGACAAACATCTCAACAAAATCTATAAAACTACCTAAAGAAAGAAGGAGAGAAACATGCAAGACATATGAAGAAAGCTAGAGGATTTTGTATGGTTATGTCAATTTTCCCAAATTAATCTATAAATCCAATGCAATAGGATTCAAAATGCAACCAAGTTCTTTTACCTAGCATTCTAAAAATTTATTTTAAAAAGCTGATGCTTAAGTCAAGCTAACAGAATTAAAAAAAAAAAAAAAACAGTGATGTAGGTCTTGCCTGAGTATTAAATCTGCTATAAAGTTACAGTAAAGCAGGGAGGTATTTGTATAAGAACAAGCAAATAGATGGATGGATCAAAGTAAAGACTCAAGAAATGAAACTATATGTATGTGGATATTTATATATGTTAAAGGTGGTATAGTTAACAAGATAAGGTAGATTTAGGTTGCATTAACAAATAACAAACCTCCCAAATTTTGGAGGTTTGACTCAGAAAGCTCCTTTTTATGTCGTGTAAAATCCACTTCTGTCTAAGATACTCTGGGGAAACTGAACATTACACAGGCTCTACACAATCCAGGCTGCTTCATTCTCACAACTCTGCCATCTCAATGCAAGGCCTTCTCTGTGATTACAGTAGGGAAAGGGAAAAGAAAAGGGCTGCAAGGGGCTTCAGGCTTCCTTAGTCCAGAAGTAGCACATCCTGGTTCAACTCATGATTCGCTGGCCAGAATTAATTATGACTGCCTCACTTGTAGGATGGGCTTCCCAGGTGGTGCTAGTGGTAAAGAACCTGCCTGCCAATGCAAGATATGTAAGAAACTGCAAGTTCGATCCCTGGGTCAGGAAGATGCCCTTGAGGAGAGCATGGTAACCCACTCCAGTATTCTTGCCTGGGGAACCCCATGGACAGAGGAGCCTTGTGGGCTACAGTCCCTAGGGTCACATAGAGTCAGACATGACTGAAGCATCTCAGCATGCACTTATACTAAGGGTGGTCATGCGTGAGAGCTTGAATATTGATGCACACTAATAATGTCCAGAAACGGCATCTCAAATCTGTGGGAGCAATTTGATGAATCCACAATAATGTTAGGACAATTTCCTCTCCTTCGAGAAAAAAATAAATACCTCTGACTCAATCTATATACCAAAATAATTTTCAGATCGACTAGTAAAAAAAGCATACCATAGTAAATGCTCTTGGAAAAGTTTTGGGATGATACTTTTATGATCATCTGATGGGGAAAACCTTCCTGAGTAACAAAAGAAACACTAAATCCATAAAGGGATTCTGGTAAATTTGCTACCCAGTTAGACAATTTTAAGTAAAGCCAAACTGTAAAATGACCTGAAATATTTACACCACATAAAGGTTTAGTATTCCTGAAATTCAAGAAATTTTACAAATAATTAATAAAAAGATATATAGCCCAATAAGGAAAACAGAAAAGAATATAAATACAGAGAAGAAATCCAAATGCCAGATGAATATGAAAAACCATAGATACATACTGCAGGTCACAAAAAGGACATTTCATAGTGGCAAATGCAGTTTATTTGATGATTCCCTGTGATTTCCCTTGGAGTACAAACTGCTGTGATGAAGACCAGCCACCCCAAAATTATAAAAATTCTTCAGTGAACTCTAAGTACAATAGCTCCCTTTCTATAACTACTTATCCCCTCACTGTTTGACTATATTCTCTGATTATATGATATTTGGGAACCTGGCAAGCATGTCAGTTTTAAAGTAGGGTTAAGTGGAAACTGGAAATGAGAGGGGCATAAATTTTATTCAAAGCAATTGTGTGCTACAAATCTGGCAAATTGTACATGAAAAGAAAAAACAAAACTCTCATGAATCAAGTTTAGATATCATGTGTGATGTTAGGTAGTCTCTAATAATAATCAGGCCCTAGATATTGGAGTAAACCAGCTGATATCTTCATTTCAGTCAACAAATTTTGTGGAGCATGTATTGTGTGTAGGCTTTGTGCTAGGTTCCATGAGATCAGTAAAAGTGTGTCTCCACTCTTAAGGAGCGAGGTATTAATAACATTAAATAGTAATGATTGAAATAATGCTCAGAAAACATTAAATATTCAATGGTCTAGAGCATTTTGGGTATATCGTTCCTTTTCTCCTTTGCCTTTAGTGTCTCCTCTTTTCTCAGCTATTTGTAAGGCCTCTTCAGACAACCATTTTGCCCTTTTGCATTTCTTTTTCTTGAAGACGGTCTTGATCACTGCCTCCTGTACAATGTCACAAACCTTCATCCATAGTTTTTCAGGTTCTCTGTCTATCAGATCTAATGCCTTGAATCTATTTGTCACTTCCACTGTATAATCATAAGGGATTTGATTTAGGTCATACCTAGTTGCCTAGTGGTTTCCCTACTTTCTTCAATTTAAGTCTGAATTTGGCAATAAGGAGTTCATGATCTGGAGGCGGTCCTAAGATGGCAGAGAAATAGGACGGGGAGACCACTTTCTCTCCCACAAAGTCATCGAAAGAACAATTGAACACTGAGCAAATTCCACAAAACAACCTCTGAATGCTGGCAGAGGACAGCAGGCACCCAGAAAGGCAGCCCATTGTCTTCAAAAGGAGGTAGGACAAAATATAAAAGATAAAAAGAGAGACAAAGGAGGTAGGTGCCGGTGCCATCCGGCAAAGTCGATCAGGTCCCGAGAACGTGCACGGCGCAGCTGAGAAAGAAAACTACAGCAAAAGAATTCTACAACAAAGATGGGGTCGAGAGGTTCAGACACGTCTCCACGAAGGGAAGCGGTCTGACACCAGCTTTATTTAGCATCTTATATTTATACAGGAGAGCGTGAGACAGACAAGACAGTTAACTTTTTTCTTGGTTGACCTATACATCTTACAAACAGTTACAAGAAATCTTGAGAGCATGGGAATGGCACCCTGTTATTATTTCTTACACCAGATAACATTTCTGTGTGAGTGAGAAGTTTGTCCAGAACTCCAGGTGTCTGCAGTAAATAATCGCCTAATCTCTGGGGTGGCGGGACAGAGAGCTATGTTTGCAAGCAAACCCTCAAGGACTGAGGCAGCTCCTAGAGCTGTGTCCTTCAGACAAAGGACCCTGTTCTCACGGGCAGCTTCCCGCAGGTAGGGACGGAGATCTGTCTCAGGAAGGGAGTCTTAAAAGAGAAGTTTCCAAACACCAGGGAACACTCACCAGCGGGTCTGTGGGGAGTTTTGGAATCTCAGAGGGCAACATAACTGCGAGGAAAAATAAATAAATAAAACCCACAGATTATGTGCCTAACAGCAACTCCCAGTGCTCGGAGCCACCACCAGCAAGTGGGGACTGAACAGGAAGGCGTGGGCTGTATTGCTTAGGATAAGGACTAGGCCCAAATGCCCGGAGGGCAATCTGAGGGAACTAATGTGAAATAGCAACCCAAATTGTGGGATAGCCAGAGAGAGAAAGGAGTTCATGATCTGAGCCACAGTCAGCTCCCAGTCTTGTTTTTGCTGACTCAATATAAACTTTTCCGTCTTCAGATGCAAATATAAACAATCTGATTTTGATATTGACCATCTGGTGACATCCATATGTAGAGTCACCTCTTGTGTTGCTGGAAGAGGGTGTTTGCTATGGCCAGTGCCTTCTCTTGACAAAACTCTGTTAGCCTTTGCGTTGCTTCATTTTGTTCTCCAAGACCAAACTTGCCTGGTACTCCAGGTATCACTTGACTTCCTACTTTTGCATTCCAGTCCCCTATGATGAAAAGGACATCTTTTTGGGGTATTAGTTCTAGAAGGGCTTGTAGGTCATCATAGAACCTTTCAACTTCAGCTTCTTCAGCATTAGTGGTTGGAGCATAGACTTGGATTACTATGATAGTGAATTACCTTGTGATTTACCTTGGAAATGAAGAGAGATCATTCTGTAGTTTTTGAGATTGCACCCAAGCACTGCATTTCTCGGACTCTTTTGTTGACTATGAGGACTACTCCATTTCTTCTAAGGGATTCTTGCCCATAGTAATAGATATAATGATCATCTGAAATAAATTTGCCCATTCCAGTCCATTTTAGTTCACTGATTCCTAAAATGTTGATGTTCACTCTTGCCATCTTCTGACTGACCACGTCCAATTTACCTTGATCCATGGACCTAACATTCCAGGTTCCTATGCAATACTGCTCTTTACAGCATCGGACTTTACTTCCATCACCAGTCAGATCCACAACTGGGTGTTCTTTTCACTTTGATTCCATCTCTTCATTCTTTCTGGAGTTATTTCTCCACCCTTCTCCAGTAGCATATTGGCACTTGCTGATTTGGGGAGCTCATCTTTCAGTGTCATATCTTCTTGCCTTTTCATACTGTTCCTGGGGTTCTTAAGGCAAGAATACTGAAGTGGTTTGCCATTCCCTTCTCCAGTGGACCACATTTTGTCAGAACTCTCCACCATGACCCGTCTGTACTGGGTGGCCCTACATGGCATGACTCATAGTTTCATTGAGTTAGAGAAGGCTGTGATCCATGTGATGAGTTTGGTTAGTTTTCTGTGATTGTGGTTTTCATTCTGTCTGCCCTCTGATGTATAAGGGCAAGAGGCTTATGGAAGCTTTCTGATGAGAGAGACTGATTGTAGGGGTCTTGTCCTGATGGGCGATGTCATGCTCAGTAAATCTTTAATCCAATATTCTGTTGATGGGAGTGGGAGGACTATTGTGTTCCTCTCTGTTGTTTGTCCTGAGGCTTAACTATGGTAGGGTTAATGTCAGTAATGGTGACCTCCTTCAAACAGACTTATCCATGCACTGTTGTATTCAGTGCCCCTGACCCCACAGGAGGCCACAGTTGACCCACACCTCCACTGGAGACTCCTGGAGTCTGACTCACAGGCAAGTCTGGCTCAATCTCTTGTGGGGACACTGCTCCTTTCTCCCAGGTCCTGGTGCACACAAGATTTTCTTTGTGCCCTTCAAGAGTCTGTTTCCCCAGTCCTGTCTAAACTATGTAATCAAATCCTACTGGCTTCCAAAGTCAAATCCCTGGGGGTTCTCAGTACCTTTGCTGGATCCCCAGGTTTGGAAATCTGTTGTGGGGCCTAGAAATTTCTGAACAGTGTGAGAATTTCTTTGGTATAATTGTTCAGCAGTTAATGGGTCATCTGCTTAGCAGCTCTGTTGAGGGGCTAATGGATACCTCCTGCAAGATGGTTTATGCCACACTCTGTGTGTACCAGGTCTGCTACAACCAGAGGCTCTGTTCCTGTGGCAGACCACTGCTGATCCATGCCTCTGCAGGAGACATTTAAACACTCAAAGGCAGGTCTGGCTCAGTCTCTGTGGGGTCTCTGGGTCCTGGTGCACACAAGGTTTTGTTTAAGCCCTCTGAGCATCTCTGGAGGGAATGGGGTTTGATCCTAAAGGTGATTTTGCCCCTCCTAACATCTTGTTGGGGCTTCTTTTTGCCTTTGGACATGAGGTATCTTTGTTTGGTGGGACCCAACTTTCTCCTGTCAATAGTTTTTCAGCAGAGAGCTGCAATTTTGGAGTTCTCCCAAGAGGAGATGAGTGCAAGTCCTTCTACTCAGAAATGGCATGGACCTAAAAGAAGCAGAAGATATTAAGAAGAGAGGCAAGAATAAACAGACAAACTATACAAGAAAAGATCTTATCAGTTCAGTCACTCAGTTGTGTCTGACTCTTTGCAACCATATGGGCTGTGGCAAACCAGGCTTCCCTGTTTATTACCAATCTGCAGAGCTTACTCAAACTCATGTCCATTGAGTCAGTGATGCCATCCAATGATCTCATCCTCTACTAACCAACCTTCTCCTCCTGCCTTCAATCTTTTCCAGCATCAGTGTCTTTTTCAATGAGTCAGTTCTTCATATCAGGTGGCCAAATTATTGGAGCTTCAGCTTCATCATCAGTCCCTCCAATGAATATTCCAGACTGATTTCCTTAGGATTGACTGGTTGGATCTCCTTGCAGTCCAAGGGGCTGTCAAGAGTCTTCTCCAACACCACAGGTCAAAAGTATCAATTCTTCAGAGCTCAGCTTTCTTTATAGTCCAACTCTCACATCCATATATGACTACTGGAAAAACCATGGCTTTGAATAGATGGACATTTGTTGGCAAAGCAATGTCTCTGTTTTTTAATATGCTGTCTAAGTTGATCATACCTTTTCATCCAAGGAGCAAGCATATTTTCATTTCATGGCTGTAGTCACCATCTGCAATGATTATGGATCCCAAGAAATAAAAGCTGTCACAGTTTCCATTGTTTCCCCATCTATTTGCCATGAAGTAATGGTGCCAGATGCCATGATCTTTGTTTTTTAACTTTTGAGTTTTAAACCAGCTTTTTCACTCTCCTCTCTAATGACTCAGGTAACCATGATGATGTGATCCCTCACCCAGAGCCAAGGGGGCATTTCATGCATAAATTAATACAATAAAGGACAGAAATGGTATGAACTTAACAGAAGCAGAAAATATTAAGAATAGGTGGCAAGTATATGCAGAACTATACAAAAAAGATCTTCATGACCCAGATAATCATGATGGTGTGATCACTCACCTAGAGCTGGACATCCTGGAATGCAAAGTCAAGTAGGCCTTAGGAAGCATCACTATGAACAAAGCTAGTAGAGGTGATGGAATTTCAGTTGAGCTGTTTCAAATCCTAAAAGATGATGCTGTGAAAGTGCTGCACTCAATATGCCAGCAAATTTGGAAAACTCAGCAGTGGCCACACGACTGGAAAAGGTCAGTTTCATTCCAATCCCAAAGAAAGGCAATGCCAAAGAATGTTCAAACTACCACACAAATGCACTCATCTCACAGGCTAGCAAAGTAATGTTCAAAATCCTCCAAGCCAGGCTTCAACAGTATGTGAGCCAAGAACTTCCAGATGTTCAAGCTGGACTTAGAAAAGGCAGAGGAACCAGTGATCAAACTGCCAACACCCATTGGATCATCGAAAATGCAAGGGAGTTCCAGAAAAACACCTACTTCTGCTTAATGAACAAGCCAAATCTTTTGACTGTCTAGATCACAACAAACTGGAAAATTCTTAAAGAGATGGGAATACCAGACCCCCTTACCTGCCTCCTGAGAAATCTGTATGGAGGTCAAGAAGCAGCAGTTAGAACCAGACATGGAACAATGAACTGGTTCCAAATTGGGAAAGGAGTACATCAAGTCTGTATATTGCCACCTTGCTTTTTAAATTCTATGCGGAACACATCATGCGAACTGCCAGGCTGGATGAAGCACAAACTGGAATCAAGATTGCCAGGAGAAATATCAATAAGCTAAAATGTACAGATGACACCACCTTATGGCAGAAAGCAAAGAGGAACTGAAAAGCATCTTGATGAAATTGAAAGAGGAGAGTGAGAAAGCTGGCTTAAAACTCAACATTCAAGAAACGAACATCATATCATCTTCTCCCATCACTTCATGGCAAATAGATGCGGAAACAATGGAAACAGTGAGAGACTTTATTTTGGGGGGCTCCAAAATCACTGTAGATGGTGATTGCAGCCAGGAAATGAAAAAAAACGCTTGCTCCTTGGAGGAAAAGCTATGACCAACCTAGACAGCATATTAAAAAGCAAAGCTGTTACTTTGCTGACAAACGTCTGTCTAGTCAAAGCTATGGTTTTTCCAGTAGTCATGAATGCATGTGAGAGTTGGACCATAAAGAAGGCTGAGTGCCAAAGAATTGGTGCTTTTAAACTATGTTGTTGGAGAAGACTCTTAAAAGTCCCTTTCACTGCAAGGACATTCAACCAATCAATCCTATAGGAAATCAGTCCTGAATATTCATTGGAAGGACTGATGCTGAAGCTGAATCTCCAATATTTTGGCCACCTCATGCGAATAACTGACTCATTGGAAAAGACCCTGATGCTGGGAAAGATTGAAAGTAGGAAGAGAAGGGGACAATAGAGGATGAGATGGTTTGATGTCATCACCAACCTGATTAACATGAGTTTGAGCAAGCTCTGGGAATTGGTGATGGACAGGGAAACCGGGGGTACTGCAGTCCATGGGGTCACAAAGAGTCAGATACGACTGAGTGGCTGAACTGAACTGAATTGGGAGCATTTTGTAGTAGGAAGACTTAAGAATATGCCATATTGCACTTTAGAGCTACTCGAATATGGAGACAGGAATAGAACAGATAAAGAAGAGAAACAGAAAATTCCAGATGGAGATAATGCCCTGATAATAAGAAACTATTAAAACCTCCAAACTCTCAACCTTAAAGAGAAAAGCTAAAAATCTAAGCCATGTTTATTATGAACAAATATCTGTTGTCTTTTGTATTTGAAACCTGGGAAATCAGGAACTAATTGTATGCATGCACTTAACACATTTAGTCAAGATATGTTTTTACTCTAAAGAAGAAATTGGAAAGCATCAAAGATGTCCTTTGAGTTTATTGTTCAGCTTCAAGGCAAGAAAACCTGTTAACTAAATCATCAGTTCTTGGTATCGATACAAGAATTCACTTTACAGATCTCATTTTGGTAATGTTTTTGATATTTGAACCAGATATTTCCCAAAGACTTAATTAATGTATTTAGATAGTGTTTCCTTTTGTTTTGTTTACATTTCAGTGAGGGTAAAGAGACAACTGCTCACCATTTAATAAACTTTATATTCCTAAGTATAATTTTTACCCTTATTTCAAACTCCTCTCCCTCTGTCATTATGCACAATTTCAAAATCCAAAATTAGAAACAGACAGGGACTTTCCTGGTCATCTAGAGTCCAGGTTCAGTCCCTGGTCAGAGAAAGAGTTCCCATGTGCCACAACTAAGATCAGGTGCAGCTAAATAAATTACTAAATATTTTTTAAACTTAAATACAGATAGGCATTAAAATATTAGATAATGCAGGCCAGGTATTGAATGTTTTGCTTTTTACCTAACAAAATAATCTAGGATATTTGAAAGATGATAGTGAAAGTCACTCAGTCGTGTCTGACTCTTTGCAACCCCATGGAATATACAAACCATGGAATTCTCCAGGCCAGAATACTACAATGGATTGCCTTTCCCTTCTCCAGGGGAACTTTCTGACCCAGGAATTGAACTTGGGTCTCCTGTACTCCAGGCAGATTCTCTACTAACTGAGCTATCAGGGAAGCCCCTAGGGTATTTACTAGGCAGTAATTTATATGTTACTTATAAGAGCTGAGAAAACAGGGTACATTCTATAGGAGAAAATACAACTAAAATTTGACTGAAGCAAAAGTTCACATTTCACAAAAATTACTAGTAGTACCACTAAAGCATTAGCATAAAGAAAGAAAATGAAGTTGTTCAGTCGTGTCTCTTTCTGACCCCATGGACTGTAGCCTTCCAGGCTTCACCATCCATGGATTTTCCAGGCAAGGATACTGGAAAGGGTTGCCATTTCCTTCTCCAGGGGATCTTCCCAACCCAGGGACCGCACTGCAGGCAGACTCTTTGACGTCTGAGCCACCAGGGAAGCACAAAAAAGATCCTAATGACCCAGATAACCACTGTGGTGTGATCACTCACCTAGCGCCAGACATCCTGGAATGCGAAGTCAAGCAGGCCTTGGGAAGCATCACTATGAACAAAGCTAGTGGAGGTGATGGAATTTCAGCTGAGCTAGTTCAAATCCTAAAAGACTATGCTATACTAGTGCTGCACTCAATATGCCAGCAAATTTGGAAAACTCAGCAGTGGCCACAGGACTGGAAAAAAATCAGTTTTCATTCCAATCCCAAATAAGAGCAATGCCAAAGAATGTTCTGAGTACCATAGAATTGCACTCATCTCACACGCTAGCAAAGTAATGCTCAAAATTCTGCAAGCCAGCCTTCAACACTATGTGAACCTTGAACTTCCAGATGTTCAAGCTGGATTTAGAAAAGGCAGAGGAACCAGAGATCAAATTGCCAACATCCAATGGATCATCAAAAAACCAAGAGTGTTCCAGAAAAGCATCTACTTCTGCTTTTTTGACTATGTCAAATCCTTTGACTGTGTAGATCACAACAAACTGTGGAAAATTCTTAAAGAGATGGGAAAACCAGACCTCCTTACCTGCCTTCTGAGAAATCTGTATGCAGGTCAAGAAGCAACAGTTAAAACCAGACACGGAACAACAGACTGGTTCCCAATCAGGAAAGGAGTGTGTCAAGGCTGTATATTGTCACCCTGCTTATTTAACTCATATGCAGAGTACATCGTGCGAAATGCCAGGCTGGATGAAACACAAGCTGGAATCAAGATTGACAGGAGAAATATCAATAACCTCAGATATGCAGATGACACCAGCCTTATGGCAGAAAGTGAAGAGGAACTAAAAAGCCCCTTGATGAAAGTGAAAGAGGAGAGGCAAAAAGCTGGCTTAAAACTCAACATTCAAAAACTGAAGATCATGGCATCTGTTCCCATCACTCTGTGGCAAGTAGATGGAGAAACAATGGAAATAGTGACAGACTTTATATTCTTGGGCTCCAAAATCACTGCAGACGGTGACTACAGCCACGAAATTGAAAGATGCTTGCTCCTTGGAAGAAAAGTTATGACCAACCTAGACAGCATATTAAAAAACAGAGACATTGCTTTGCTGACAGAGGTCTGCTCTAATCAAAGCTATGGTTTTTCCAGTAGTCATGTATGGATGGGAGAGCTAGACTATAAAGAAAGCTGACCCCTGAAGAATTGATGCTTTTCAACTATGGTGTTGGGAGAAGACTCTTGAGAGTCCCTTAGACTGCAATGAGATCAAACCAGTCAATCCTAAAGGAAATGAGTACTGAATATTCATCAGAAAGACTGATGCTGAAGCTGAAAGTCCAATACTTTGGCCACCTGATGCAAAGAACTGACTCACTGGAAAATACCCTGATGCTGGGAAAGATTGAAGCCAGGAGGAGAAGGGGATGACAGAGGATGAGATGGTTGGATGGCATCACTGACTCTATGGACATGAGATTAAGCAAGGTCCGGGAATTGGTGATGGACAGGGAAGCCTGGAGTGCTGCAGTCCATAGAATTACAAAGAGTCGGACCGAATGAGTGACTGAACTGATACAGTGGGCTATTAGCTATATAAAAAGAACAAAAGAATACCATTTGTAGCAACAAGGATGGACCTAGAGATTGTCATGCAGAGTGAAGTAAGTCAAACAGAGAAAGACAAATATCATGTGATATCACTTATATGTCAAGTCTGAATCAGACACACCTATGCAGTGCTGGGAGCCACAGCAGTTTGTTGGCGAGAACAGGGCCGAGCACAAAGGCACCTCCCACCCGAGATGGAGTCACGCCGGATGGTGCCCACACCAATCCTCAAATCAAACTCTGTGCAGCGGGCACAGCGCTTCCCAACTCCCCAACCTCGGCCTGCCAGCATTCAGATGTTCCTCACCAGCGAGCAGGAGGGAGATACTTCAGAATTACAGATGTGGTAGGATAGATTCTGTGTAACACCGTTTAGCCCAATTGTCAGTGATTTGCTGGATCACTGATGCTACTAATCACTTGTGGGATTAACAACCCACGACCCTGAGGCTGAGAAGCTCAGATTAGTTGAGTTTGCCAATTTCTGTGTGGTAACTACTCCCACATGATTGATTTCAAACTGCCAACTTGATGTCCAAGAACTAGTAGCATTTCTGAAAATTGATCAGTTGGCTTTTACAATCTCGGGCAAGACGCCTCCAGAAGCCCACTACAAGCACTGATAATACTATGCTACCACTTAATACAATGCTTATCCTTTGTTGTTCTGAATACTATAGAGGTGGATGTAAAAACTTTAAAATACTTTATATGAATATAGGTGTGTGAATGTAAGAACACATGAATATATGTTTTGCAGATTTGTGAACTTAAAATATTACACAGAATTCAAGTCTGTGCTTTGGAGCACTTATTAAATTTCTTTTTTTTTTTCAGTTATTTTAAAACATAACTAAAGAACACATATTTTTAGATAAACTGTTAAAGCTCTTTAAAAAAATGTTTTTAAGTGAACTTTTCAGTTCAGTTCAGTTGCTCAGCAGATTTAACTGAGGTAGAGGAACAGAAACGTGAGCTGGAAGATAGAATAGTAGAAGTAACTGCTGAAGAACAGAATAAAGGGAAAAGGATGAAAAGAGTTGAGGATAGCCTCAGAAACCTTTGGGACCATATTGAACACACCAACATTAGAGTTATAGGGGTCCCAGAGGATGAATTTTAAAAAGGCACTGAGAAAATTTTTGAAGAAATTATAGTTGAAAACTTACTCAAAGTGGGAGATGAAATAGTCAGTCCAGAAGTGCAGAAAGTCCCTTACAGGATAAACGCAAGGAGAAACACGCCAAGATACATATTAATCAAATTAACAAGGACTAAACACAATGAAAGAATATTAAAAGCAGCAAGGGAAAAGCAACAAGTAACATACAAGAGAAAACCCATATGATTAACAGTGAATCTTTCAGCAGAAACGCTGCAGGCCAGAAGGGAATGGCAGGATATATTTAAACAACTGAAAGAAAAAAAATCTAAAACCAACATTACTCTACCCAGCAAAGATCTCATTCAAAATTGATGGAGAAATCAAAAGTTTTATAGATAAGCAGAAATTAAGAGAATTCAGCACTCCAAACCAGCCTTGCAACATATACTAAAGGGACTTATATAGCCAGTAAACACAAGACAAAGGAAAGACCTACAAAAACAAACCCAAAGCAATCAAGAAAATGCCAATAAGAACATATGTATCAATGTTTACCTTAAATGTAAATGAATTAAATCATCAACCAAAAAATACAGACTGACTGAATGGATACAGAAACAAGACCCATATATAGGCTGCTTACAAGAGACCCATTTCAGACCTAGAGACAAATACAGACTGAAAGTAAAAGGATGGAAAAAGTTATTCCGTAAGAGTGGAAACTAAAAGAAAGCTGGTATGGCAATCCAATTTCAAATAAAATAGACTTTAAAACAATGAATATTAAAAGAGGCAAAGAAGGATACTACATAATGATCAAAGGATCAATTTAAGGAGAAAACATAGCAATTGGAAATATTTGTGGACCCAACATAGGAGCACCTCAGTACACAAGGCAAACATTAACAGTCATAAGAGGGAAAATTGACAGTGACACAATAATAGTAGGGCACTCTAACACCCCACTTACACTAATGGACAAATCATCAAAACAGAGAATCAATAAGGAAACACAAACATTAAATGAAACATTATACTAAATGGACCTAACTAATATCTTCAGGACTTTCCATCCAAATGCAGAAGAATACACTTTATTCTCAAGTGCACATGAAACATTCTCCAGGATAGACCACATCTTGAGCCATAAATCAAGCCTCAGTTAGTTTAAGAAAATTGAAATTGTATCAAGTATCTTCTCTGACCACAATGGTATGAGACTAGATATTAACTACAGGAAAAAAAAAAAATTCAAACTCATGAAAATTAAACAATATGTTACTAAATAACAAAGATGTTACTGAAGAAATAAAAAGGGAAATCAAAAAATTCCTAGAAACAAATGACAATGAAAACACGATGACCCCAAACCTATGGCATTCAGAAAAAGCAGTCCTAAGAGATCCTTCATACCTCAAGAAACAAGAAAAACATTGAATAGACAACCTAAGTCTACATTGCTGGGAAAGGGGCAAAAACCCCCAAAGTCAACAGAAGGGAAGAAATCATAATGATGAGAGCAGAAATAATTGAAAAAGAAATGAAGTAAACAGTAGTAAATATTAATAAAACTAAAAGCAGTTTCTTTGAGAAGATAAACAAAATTGAAAACGCACTAGAAGACTCATCAAAAATAAGGGAGAGGGGATAAGATCAACAAAATTAGAAATGAAAATTAAGTTATAACAGACAACACTGAAATACAAAGGTTCATAAGAGAATATTATGAGCAGCTATATGCTAATAAAATGGACAACCTAGAGGAAATGGACAGATTCTTAGAAAAGTTCAAACTCCCAAGACTTAAATAGGAAGAAATAGAAATTATAAACAATGCAATTAGAAACAGTGAAATCAAAACTGTGATCAAATATCTCCCCAAAAACAAAAGCCCAGGGCCAGATTGCTTCACAGGGGAATTAGATCAAACATTTAGAGAAGAGCTAATGCCCTATTTTTCTTTAATTCTTCCAAAAAGTTGCAGAGGAAGGAACACTTCCAATCTCATTCTATGAGGCCACAATCACCCTGATACCAAAACTAGGCAGAAACAACACACATAAAAAAATTACAGACCAATATCATATCATTGATGAATATAGATGCAAAAGTCCTCAACAAAATTCTAGAAAACAGAATTCAACAACACATTTAAAAGCTCATACACCATGATCAAGTTCAGTTTATTCTAGGGATGCAAGGATTCTTCAATACATGCAAATAAATCAAAGTGATACACCATATTAACAAATTGAAAGATAAAAACTATGTGATCATCTCAATAGATGAAAAAATGCCTTTGACAAAACTCAGCACTCGTTTATGATTAAAAAAAAAAAAAAACACTTCAAAAAATAGGCATAGAAGGAACCTACCTCAACATAGTAAAGGCCATATATGATAAGCCCACAGCAAACATTATTCTCAATAGTGAAAAACTAAAAGCATTCCCTCTAAGATCAGGAACAAGACAAGGGTGTGCAGTTTCATCACTATTATTCAACATAGTTTTGGAAGTCCTACCTATGGCAATTAGAGAAGAAAAATAAATAAAAGGAATCCAGGTTGAAAAAAAAGAAGTAAAACTCTCACTGTTTACACATGGCATGATGTTATACATAGAAAACCCAAAAGAAATTATCAGAAAATTACTAGAGCTAGTCAGTGAATTCAACAAAAGTTCAAAGAACACAAGGTCAATACACAGAAATCAGTTGCATTCCTATATATTAACAATGAAAATTCAGAAAGAGAAAGTAAGGAATCAATCTTATTTACCATTGCAACAAAAAGAGTAAAATATCTAAGAACAAACCTACCTAAGGAGAAAAAAGACCTGTAAACAGAAAATTGTAAGACACTGATGAAAGAAATCAAAGATGACATAAACAGGGAGATATTCCATGTTCCTGGATAGGAAGAGTCAATATTGTGAAAATAACTATTACCAAAAGCAATCTACAAATTTAATGCAATCCCTATCAGACTATCAATAGCATTTTTCACAGAACTAGTAAAAAATTTCACTATTCATATGGAAACACAAAAGTCCCCCAGATAGCCAAAGGAGTCTAGTCTTGAGAAAAAAGAATGGAGCTGGAGGAATCAACCTTCCTGACTTCAGACTATACTACAAAGCTAAAGTCATCAAGATAGTATGGTACTGGCACAAAAACAGAAATATAGACAAATGGAACAAGATGGAGAACCCAGAGATAAACCCATAAGGCCATGGGTAACTTATTTTTCACAAAGGAGGCAAGAATATACAATGGGGCAAAGATAGCCTCGGCAATAAGCTGTACTGGGAAAACTGGACAGCTACATGAAAAATAATAAAATTAAAACACTTCCTAATGCCATACACAAAGATAAACTCAAAATGGGTTAACGATCTACGTTTAAGACCAAAAACTATAAAACTCTTAGAGAAAAACATAAGCAGAACACTCGATGTCATAAATCATAGTAAGATCTTCTATGACCCACCTCCTAGAGAAATGGAAATTAAAAAAAAATAGGGAACTAATTAAATTTAAAAGCTTTTGCACAGCAAAGGAAACTACAAACAAGGTGAATAGATAACCCTTAGAATGGGAGAAAATAATAGCAAATGAAACAACTGACAAATAATTAATTTCCAAAATATACAAGCAGGTCATACAACTAAATACCAGAGAAACAAACAGCCCAATCAAAAAGTGGAATGAAGAGGTAAAAAGACATTTCTCCAAAGAAGACATACAGATGGCTAAGAAACACATGGAAAGATGCTCAACATCACTCATTATTAGAGAAATACAAATCAAAACTTCAATGATATACCACCTCACACCAGTCAGAATGGCCATCATCACAAAGTCTACACACAATATATGCTGCAGAGGGTGTGGAGAAAAGGGAATCTCCTTGCATCGCTGGTGGGAATGTAAACTGATACAGCCACTATAGACGATGGTATGGAGATTCCTTAAAAATCTAGGAATAAAACCACCATCTGACCCAGCAGCTTTCCTGATAGCTCAGTTGGTAAAGAATCTGCCTGCAATGCAGGAGACCCTAGTTTGATTCCTGAGTCAGGAAGATCTGATGGTTAAGGGATAGACTTTGACTGTGTGGATCACAATAAATTGTGGAAAATTCTGAAAGAGATGGGAATACCAGACCACCTGACCTGCCTCTTGAGAAACCTATATGCAGGTCAGGAAGCAACAGTTAGAACTGGACATGGAACAACAGACTGGTTCCAAAGAGGAAAAGGAGTATGTCAAGGCTGTATATTGTCACCCTGCTTAGTTAACTTCTATGCAGATTACATCATGAAAAACGCTGGCTGGAAGAAGCACAAGCTGGAATCAAGATTGCCGGGAGAAATATCAATAACCTCAGATATGTAGATGACACCACCCTTATTGCAGAAAGTAAAGAGGAACTAAAAAGCCTCTTGATGAAAGTAAAAGTGGAGAGTGAAAAAGTTGGCTTAAAACTCAACATTCAGAAAACGAAGATCATGGCATCCGGTCCCATCACTTCATGGGAAATAGATGGGGAAACAGTGGAAACAGTGTCAGACTTTAGTTTTGGGGGCTCCAAAATCACTGCAGATGGTGACTGCAGCCATGAAATTAAAAGACTCTTACTCCTTGGAAGAAAAGTTATGACCAACCTAGAGAGCATATTCAAAAGCAGAGACATTACTTTGCCAACAAAGGTCCATCTAGTCAAGGCTATGGTTTTTTCTGTGGTCATGTATGGATGTGAGAGTTGGACTGTGAAGAAAGCTGAGCACCAACGAATTGATGCTTTGAACTGTGGTGTTGGAGAAGATTCTTGAGCGTCCCTTGGACTGCAAGGAGATCCAACCAGTGCATTTTGAAGGAGATCAGCCCTGGGATTTCTTTGGAGGGAATGATGCTGAAGCTGAAACTCCAATACTTTGGCCACCTCATGTGAAGAGTTGCTCATTGGAAAAGACCCTGATGCTGTGAGGGATTGGGGGCAGGAGGAGAAGGGGACGACAGAGGATGAGATGCCTGGATGGAATCACTGACTCGATGGACCTGAGTTTGAGTGAACTCTGGGAGTTGGTGATGGACAGGGAGGCCTGACATGTTGTGATTCATGGGGTCGCAAAGAGTCGGACATGACTGAGTGACTGAACTGAACTGAACTTGGGCTTCCCTTGTTGCTCAGATGGTAAAGAATCCACCTGCAATATGAGAGACTTGGATTTGACCCCTGGGTTGTGAAGATCCCCTGGAGAAGGGAAGGCAACCCACTCCAGTTATCTGGGCTGGAGAATTCCATGGACTGTATAATCCATGCCGTTGCAAATAGTCGGACACGACTGAGCAACTTTCACTTTCACTTCACTGACCCAGCAGTCCCATTCCTAGGCATATACCCTCAGGAAATCAAAATTGAAAAAAGACACATGTACTGCAATGTTCGTTGCAGCAATATTCACAATATCTAGAACATGGAAGCAACCTAAATGTCCATCAAAAGATGAATGGATAATGAAGCTATGGTACATATATAAATGGAATACTAGTCAGCCATAGAAAGGAACACATTTGAGTCAGTTCTAATGAGGTGGATGAATCTAGAGCCTATTATACAGAGTGAAGTAAGTCAGAAAGAGAAATATAAATATCGTATACTTATGATATATATGAAATCTAAAAAGATGGTACTGATGAATTTATTTCAGAGCAGCAATGGAGAAACAGACATAGAGAACAGACTTATTGGCACAGGGGGAAGGGAAGAAGGAGAGGGTGAGATGTATTGAGAGAGTAACATGGAAATTTACAATACCATATGTAAAATAGATAGCCAATGGGAATTTGCTGTATTACTTAGGAGTCTCAAACAGGGTTTCTGTGACAATATAGAAGGGTGGAATGGGGAGGGAGATTGGAGGGAGGTTCGGGAGGGAGGCGAGGTAGGTGTACCTATGGCTGATTTTTGTTTATGCATGACAGAAAACCACAAAGTTCTGTAAAGCAATTATCTTTCAATTAAAAAATAAATTAAAAATTAAAAAAAAACTAAAAGAAATAGAGGCTGAATTTTATCAAATATGTGTTCTTCACCTTTTAAAAATATCACAGAATTTTTTTCCTCAAAAATTATCATGTTGCACTGTATTAACTGACATGTGAATATGAAAGCAACCTTTCATTCTTAGGGAGAGCTATCTTATATTTCAGTTCAGTTCAGTTGCTCAGTCATGTCCAATTCTTTGCGACCCCATGAATCGCAGCACACCAGGCCTCCCTGTCCATCACCATCTCCCGAAGTTCATTCAAACTCATGTCCATCGAGTCAGTGATGCCATCCAGCCATCTTATCCTCTGTCGGTCCCTTCTCCTCCTGCCCCCAATCACTCACAGCATCAGGGTCTTTTCCAATGAGCCAACTCTTCGCATGAGGTGGCCAAAGTATTGGAGCTTCAGCTTCAGCATCAGTCTTTTCAATGAATATTCAGGGTTGATTTCTTTAGGATTGACTAATCTGATCTCCTTGTAGTCCAAGGAACTGTTGAGAGTTTTCTCCAGCACTATAATTTGAAGGCATCAATTCTTTGGCACTCACCCTCCTTTATGGTCCAACTCTCACATCTGTACATGACTACTGGAAAAACCATAGCTTTGACTATATGTAACTTTGTCAGGAAAGTGATATCTCTGCTTTTTAATTTTCTGTCTAGGTTTGTCATCGTTTTTCTTCCAAAGAGCAAGCTTCTTTTAATTTCATGGTTGCAGTCACTGTCCACAGTGATTTTGGAGGCCAAGAAAATAATCTGTCACTGCTTCCACTTTTTCCTCATCTATTTGCCATGAAATGATGGGACTGGATGCCATGATCTTAGCTCTTTGAATGTTGTTTTAAGCCAGCTTTTTCACTCTCCTCTTTCACCCTCATCAAGACGTTCTTTAGTTCCTCTTCACTTTCTGCTATTAGAGTGGCATTATCTGCATATCTGAGGTTATTGATATTTCTCCTGGCAGTGTTGATTCCAATTGATGATTCAGCCAGCCCATCATTTGTCATGATGGACTCTGCATATAACCTTAATAAACAGGGTGACAATATACAGCCATGTCATATTTCTTTCCCAATTTTGAATCAGTCCATTGTTCCATGTAAGGTTCTCTCTGTTGTTTCTTGGCCCACATACAGGTTTCTCAGGAGACAGGTACGTTGGTCTGTTATTCCCATGTCTTTAATAATTTTCCATAGTTTGTTGTGATCCACACAATCAAAGGCTTTAGTGTAGTCAGTGAAGCAGAAGTAGATGTGTTCCTGGAATTCCCTTGCTTTCTCTATTATCCAACAAATGTTGGCAATTTGATTTCTGGTTCCTCTGCATTTTCTAAGTCCAATTTGAACATCTGGAAGTTTCAGTTCGTGTAGTGCTGAAGCCTAGCTTGAAGGACTTTGAGCATAACCTTACTAACATGCAAAATGAGAGCAACTATACAGGTAGTTTGAACATTCTTTTGCATTGCTCATCTTTGGCACTGGAATGAAAACTGAAATTTTCCAGGCCTGTGGCCACTTCTGAGTTTTCTAAATTTACTGGAATATTGAGTGCAAAACCTTAACTGCATCATCTTTTAGGATTTGAAAGAGCTCAGCTGGAATTATATCACCTCCATTAGGCTTGGAGCTATTACTGCTTCCTAAGGCCCTCTTGACTCAGACTCCAGGATGCCAGGCTTTAAGTGAGTCATCACACCATTATGATTATCTGGGTCATTAAGATCATTTTTGTATTGTGCTTTTGTGTATTCTTGGCACCTCTTTTTAATCTCTTTGCTTCTGTTAGGTCCTTATAGTTTCTGTCCTCTATCATGCTCATCTTTGCATCAAATGTTCCCTTGGTATCTCCAATTTTCTTGAAGAGATCTCTAGGTTTTCCCATTCTATTATTTTCCTCTATTTCTTTGCACCGTTTGTTTAAGAAGGCCTTCTTATCTCTCCTTGCTGTCTCTGGAACTCTGCGTTCATTTGGGTATACCTTTCCCTTTCTCCCTTGCTTTTTGCTTCTCTTCTTTGCTCAGCTATGTGTAAAGCCCCCTCAGACAACCACTTGCATTTCTTTTTCATTGGCATGGTTTTCATCACTGACTTCTGTAATAATGTTATGAACCTCTGTTCATATTTCTTCAGATACTCTATCAGGTCTAATATCTTGAATCTATTTGTCACTTCTACTCTATAATCATAAGGGATTTTATTTAGGTCATACTTGAATGGCCTAGTGATTTTGCCTTCTTTCTTCAACTTAAGCTTGAATTTTGCAATAAGGAGTTCATGCTCTGAGCCACAGTCAGCTCCATGTTTTGATTTTGCTGTATGAGCTTCTTCATCTTCAGCTACAAAGAATATAATCAATCTGATTTTAATATTGACCATTTGGTGATGTTTATGTGTACAGTAGTCTCTTGTGTTGTTGGAAAAGGGTGTTTTCTATGATCGGTATGTTCTCATGACAAAACTCTTTGCCTGAGTCATTTTGTACTCCGAGGCCAAACCTGCCTGTTACTCCAGGTATCCCTTGACTTCCTGCTTTTCCATTCCAGTTCCTTATGACGAAAAGGACATCTGTTTTTGGTGTTAGTTCCAGAAGATCTTGTAGCTCTTCATAGAACCATTCAACTTCAGCTTCTTCAGTATCAGTGGTTGGATTATAGACCTGGATTATTGTGATATTAAACGGTTTGCCTTGGAAACAAACTACAATCATTCTCTCATGTTTGAAATTGCACTTAAGTAGTGCATTTCAGACTCTTTGTTGACTATAAGAGCTTCTCCATTTCTTCCTAAGGATTCTTGCCCACAGTAGTAGATATAATGGTCATCTGAATTAAATTCTCCCATTCCTGTCCATTTTAGTTCACTGATTCCTATGATGTTGATGTCCATTCTTGCCATCTCCTGCTTGACCATGTCCAATTTACCTTGATTCATGGAGCTAAAATTCCAGGTTCCTGTGAAATACTGTTCTTTACAGCATCAGACTTTACTTTCACCACCAGAGACATCCACAATTGAGCATTGTTTCCACTTTGGCCCAGCTGCTTCATTTTTACGGAGCTGTTAATAGCTGCCCTCAGCTCTTCCCCAGTAGCATATTAGACACTTTTGGACCTGGAAGGCAGATCTTCTGGTGCCATATATTTTTGCCTTATCATATTTTCATGGGGTTCTCAAGGCAAGAATACTGGAGTGATTTTCCATTCCCTCCCCCAGTTGACCACATTTTGTCAGAACTCTTAACTAAGACCCATCCGTCTTGGGTGGCTCTGCAAGGCATGGCCCATAGTTTCATTGAGTTATGCAAGCCCCTTTGCCATGACAAGACTGTGTTCCATGAAGGGCATGTTCTTGTTTAAACTGTACTAAATACTAAAATCAGTAGGTGTGGCATATAGCCTGTTGTCAACCATCTGAAAGACACTTAGAAACAGTTTGTGGCTTTAATTTATTAGAGGCCATTGTCACATTGAGCCATGTGCATTTATAGAATAGTTTCAACCTCACAAGTATTACATTAAAAACCCTTCACAAGCTCAGATTTGTAAGTGAGCAGCTGGTGTTAAGAAGTACACAGTGAAGAAATTTTCAGTTAATTTGTTATCAGAAAGTTACCCCTGACCCTATATTGCAGATGGGAAATATTTTGCAATATTTAAAATACAAAATTTGTAACATATACAAACACTTCTATTTGTTAAAATGGGATTTTATTCCAGAATGACCAACTTTGAATTCATAAGCAAGTCAGGAGAGAGGATGTAGAGACACCCACAGGTTTTGTAAAGTGAGTTTGTTCATTTTGTGATAATTCATTGGGTTATACACTTCTGTTTCATGTGCTCTCTCTATATATATATGTATATGTAATGTTTAATGTTTATTTAAGTATCTACTTGCATTTTCTGCCCCCTTTATTTTTTCATGGCATTTTTGTTGTTGTTGTTGTTGTTTTGTTTATTTTTAGGCCATGCCATGTGGTGTGCAGGATCTTAATTTCCTGACCAGGAATCAAACTAATGCTCCTTCATTGGAAATGCAGAAACTTAACCACTGGACATCCAGGGAAGTCCCCGTATACTTTTATATATGCATGTATTACGGTATCTGAAGTATTAGAAATTTTCATATTCTTGAGTTTGTTTAACATATGACCATGTTGATCATGTTGGAAAATCAATACATTAGGTAGGTTATAAAATACCACAGTAGTATAATATCATGTTGGAAAAATACACAAGCATGTTCATGCACTCATAAAAAACTGAATATATATTCACCAGTGATTTTCTAGGCTGTTAAAGAATAGTGTGTAGCTACAACTAGTCTAGTTATAGATAGTACTATATTAGTATATAGGAACAATCAAGAGTTCCTTGATTTTTTACCACTTCAGTATTTATATATAGTTTCAGTTTTCTGTTGATGACATCTAGTTTATTTCTAAACTTTACCCTCCTAACATTGTTGCAATGAATAATCTTTTACACATAATGTATTGCCTGAGTGCAAGTCTATCTATAGAAGAGTTTCCTAGAAATAGAATTGCTGACTTAAGGGTATATGCATTTGTATCTTTAACAGCCATGGCCCAATGGTCTTTCAAAGAGATAGTTTCAATTTTATGCTCCCATAAGCAATACACAAAAGTACCTGTTTCCACATCACACTATGTATGAAAGTACTTTCCTGTCAATGAAATTTGTTTGTATTCTGTTCCCCACTCCCCAAAATTTGCTTAATGCAGAAAATATTAAAGCTACATGACAAATAAATACTTTGGATGGTATTATAAATGATCACCTACCCCCCATTTTTTGCTTGGCTTTTTTCTTAGATTTTCAAATTAACAAGAAAAAAAAATCAAGCTACCGAAGAGTATGCATAATATGCTACCATGTGTATAAAAATATTAGAAAAATTATATTAGTGTATATTTATGTATGTTCAGAGAAGTTCTCTAGAAGTCGAAATAGTTCATAAATTCCCATGAATCAAAGAGTTATTTCCTAGTCCTGAGCTTTGTTAAGTATGTCAAGGGCATACAGAACCAAAATGCTGAGATGAAGCAGACAGAGGTCTGTGAAGTTACGGAGCCTCCCCTTCTATCCCACATCAGCTGGAGCTTCATTCTCACTGTGGGATCCCCTCCCACAGTGGGAGCATTCAATTAGAAAGCATCTCATTTTATACCTAGATATAGCCCACCTGACATTCTTCTTAAATGCCCATCTCTATGAAGCTGGGTTACATTTACTATAGGCTTTCCTTAGCCAGGAACATCCACCAAGGGCCTTTAAGAAATAGTGTCTCTGCCTTCCAATAGGAATCAGTAATTCTGCTTACCTGGAGGTCCAGGAACGGAGGTTCCTTACCTGCCTTTTCCATGGGGGTAAATCCTCTGTAAAGACATGAGCAGATCTCAGGCAACTGATTTAACTCTTTCTTCCTGAAGGATAAAGTACCATGCCTTAAAAAAGTTGAATAGCTGGGAATAGGGTGAGATGGAGGTTTTAAACTGAATATATTTTTGTCCATATAAATGTATTACCTATTAAATGATCATATAAATACAAATAGCAAAAATAGTAAGTTAGAAACATCCAGTTTATAACCATGAGAATATGATATTTCTGGATCTTTATTTTGTCTGTACTCATGGAAAATATTTCTATGTTATGTTTAAACATCACTAACTTAATTCTGGTAATGGAATATTTGGCACAGGAAAATCTGAGAATGAGAAAGAAAGTGTAACAAGATTAAACTCTTTTGGCTAAGAACAGTACAGATCCTTGAGTTTGGATTTGAAGCTTTGCCTAATAATAGCTTATTTTTTCTTCCTAAACTATATTAGTGGATTTTATGGGCACTCTGGTGGATTAATGACATTTCAATTTTTAGGGGTGACCATTGTATTTTATTGTGTTTTCTTAAGTAATGGTGAGGCTTCAGGACATTGTACTAGCCCTGTCCTTGTCACTTTATTGCCTTAGCAAGGCATAACTTCTTTGTCTTAGATGCAGATGTAATATGTTACAGACCTAGAATTTGGGCCACTTCTTACTTGTATGACTTCAAAGTTATTCAGCTTCTACAGGTTTCACTAATATTCTTCCCATCTGTAAAATGGGGAAATCAGTGACAACTGTTTCAGCCCAGATCCTTAGAAAACAAAGCCTGAGGCCAGATCAAAAGCAATGATGCTTAATGTGTTGGGTTTATGAAAGTCTGAAACAGTACAAAGTCAGGAGGTACGGAGTCATGGAGGTATGGAGTCAGGAGGTATGGAGTCATCAGCAGAAGTATCCACCTGGCACAGACATCCTGGATAACAGGAAAGAGTATCCTTGCACCAGATGAGTTCTTCAGAAGAAGGAAAAAGAGGGAATGTTTTGGCTAGGTGTCACATATCTCCTCTTTCCCACTGGAAAAAGTTCCCATCAAATGGACTTCAATCCCCTTCACTGCCAAGTAGCATCATTTGGCCCTTTCAGCTGCCTCTTGGGATGCTGTAACCCAAGTCCTGTGGTGTAATATTTTATCAAAATCCTCAAGTGTCTGGAGGAATCAGAACTTTAGATGGCCTGCCTAGCTACAAATTATATATTTCATCACAGGTTATATTTTTTGGAGATATCTATTCTCAATTCTCCTACATCAAGTCAGATAAGATATGAAATTCAATGTTTTGTGAGAGAAATATTATTTGATTATATCAAAAAACCTATAGCTTTACCATCATAATTATGCCCAATATCTATACATTTTCATAGCCCAGCTGTGTTCTATAAAAATAAACTATTAATTAAAATCTTTCAAGTTTTTCTGTAGGCCTTTGATGTAATTCTTTCAACTATTTGTCTGTCCATTAACTTAGTTATCTCTGAAGAATAAGAAATGTCTGCTATGATTTATTTTAAAATAGTAAAATCATTTTAAAATAACAATTCTCGGGAGGAGCCAAGATGGCGGAGGAGTAGGACGGGGAGAACACTTTCTCCCCCACAAATTCAACAAAAGAGCATTTAAACGTCGAGTAAATTCCACAAAACAACTTCTGAATGCCGGCAGAGGACATCAGGCACCCAGAAAAGCAACCCAACTCTTCGAAAGGAGGTAGGAAAAAATATTAAAAACAAAAAAAGAGACAAAAGAGGGAGGGACGGAGTTCCGTCCCGGGAAGGAATCTTAAAAAGAGAGAAGTTTCCAAACATCAGGAAACCTTCTCACTGCCGAATCTGTGCCGAGCTTTGGAAGCACAGAGGGCAACATAACAGGGAGAAAAAATAAATAAACAATTTAAAACTCGCAGATTGCGAGCCCTATGGTAACTCCCCCAGCAGAGAAGCAGCGCAGACGCCTGCATCCGCCATTAGCGAATCGGGGCTGGGCAGGGAGGCGCGGCGTGGGCTGCATTGCTGAGAGTAAGAATCTGGCCTGAATACCCTGAGCGCTATCTGAGCGAAATAATTTGGGCTAGCAAACCAGACTGTGGGATACCTACCACGCGAAAAGCCAGCCCTAACCTAAGACCGCCAGGCCCGCGCACGGAACAAAGGACTGAACAGAGATAGCCGGCTGCAGATCTTCCCCCTCCGGTGACAGGCAGCCAGAGCCGGAAGGGGGCAATCGCAGCCCCAGAGAGACATTATCTATAAAATTGTAAGCAGGCTTCTTTGCTAACTAAAACTTCTTGGGGGTCTGGACGGTCAACATCTGCCTGAGAAGGTGCGCCGGTTTTACATCCAGATAACCGAGTGGCGGGGAGGCGATAAGTCGCAGCATTGGCGCTCGCCTGGGAAGAGCAAATTGGCGCTCGGACCTGGGAAGAGTACAAAACGCAGGCCCAATTGAGTCTGCACCTCTGAGGACTACCTGAGTGCCTGAACCTGAGCGGCTTGGACCTGGGAGGTGCATGCAGCCCAGGGCCAGCCTCGGATTGTTCCCGGCGGAACAACCTAGAGTCCGAGCAGTGTGGACAGGGAGGCTACACGCGCCGTGAGCGGGGGCAGACCCAGGGTGGCTGAGGCACTGCGAGCCCACGCCAGTGTTATTTGTTTGCCGCATCCCTCCCTCCCTCCCCACAGCGCGACTGAACAAGTAAGCCTAAAAAAAAAAAAAAAAAAAAAAAGTGTCCTCCACCGTGCCCTTTGAGTCAGGGCGGAAACCAGATACTGAAGAGACTAGCAAACAGAAGAAGATATAACAGAGGGAAACGCCTTGGAAGCTACAGGCAATAGATCAAAACCCTGTGGTTACTACGGACTACATAGGAAGGGGCCTATAGATCTTGAGAAATATAAATCTGACCAAGGAACTAGCCAAAAATGAACTGAACCCACAACACCCACAAAAAAGAAACAAAAAAAGTCCTAGATATATTTTTATTATTTTTACGATCATTCTTTCTTTTTTTTTTTAATTAAAAAAAAAAATTTTAAGTCCTCTATTGTTCCTTTAATTTTCACTTTTATAACCTATTACTTTGCAAAAAAAAAAAAAAAAGACCCTATTTTTTTCTTCTTAAGCAAACTTCATATATATATATTTTATAATTTTTTGACCTTGTTGTTTTTTTTTGTTGTTGTTGGTTTTTGTTTTTTTCTTCTTTTCTTTAACATTGTATTTTTGAAATTCCAAACTCTACTCTAGATTTTTAATTTTCGCTTTTTGGTGTATGTTATCAATTTTGTACCTATAGTTTTTTTTATATAATTTCTGTGATTTTTTTTTTTTCTTCTTCTTCTCTGTTTCTTTCTCTTCTTCTTTTATATAACATTGTATAGCTGAAATTCCAAACTTTACTCTAGATTTTCAATTTATGCTTTTTGGTATTTGATATCAATTTTGTACCTGTATTTTCTTTATAATTTTTGTGACATTGTTCGTATTTGTTTGTTTGTTTTCTCTCTTTATTTTTCTTCTTTTTTTTTCTTTTTTTAACATTGTATTTTTGAAATTCCAAACTCTACTCTAGATTTTTAATTTTTGCTTTCTGGTATTAGTTATCAATTTTGTACCTGTACTTTCTTCATAATTTTCGCGACCTTGTTTGTTTTTGTTTGTTCATTTTTTCTCTCTTTCTTTTCCTTCTTCTTTTCTTTAACATCGTATTTTTGAAATTCCAAACTCTACTCTAGATTTTTAATTTTCGCTCTCTGGTATTAGTTATCAATTTTGTACCTGTACTTTCTTTATAATTTTCACGACCTTGTTTGTTTTTGTTTGTTCGTTCTTTCTCTCTTTCTTTTCCTTCTTCTTTTCTTTAACATCGTATTTTTGAAATTCCAAACTCTACTCTAGATTTTTAATTTTTGCTTTCTGGTATTAGTTATCAATTTTGTACCTGTACTTTGTTTATAATTTTCGCGACCTTGTTTGTTTTTGTTTGTTCGTTCTTTCTCTCTTTCTTTTCCTTCTTCTTTTCTTTAACATCGTATTTTTGAAATTCCAAACTCTACTCTAGATTTTTAATTTTTGCTTTTATGTATTTGTTACCAATTTTGTACCTTTAAGGACCCAATCTTCAGGACCCATTTTTCACTAGGCAGTGAGATTACTGGTTTGACTGCTCTCTCTCCCTTTGGACCCTCCTTTTTCTCCACCAGGTCGCCTGTGTCTCCTCCCTAACCCCTCTCTACTCTACCCAACTCTGTGAATTTCTGTGTGTTCCAGACGGTGGAGAACACTTAGGGAACTGATTACTGGCTGGATCTGTCTCCCTCCTTTTCATTCCCCCCTTTTATCCTTCTGGCCACCTCTGTTACCTTCCTCCTTCTTCTCTTCTCTGTATAACCCCGTGAACATCTCTGAGTGGTCCAGTTGTGGAGTGCACATAAGGAAGTGACTACTGGCTAGCCCACTCTCTCCACTATTGATTCACCTCATCTCATTTGGGTCACCTCTAACTCCCTCCTCCCTCTTCTCTTCTCCATGTAACCCTGTGAACCTCTCTGAGTGACCCTCACTGTAGAGAAACTTATCATCTTTAATGTAGATGTTTTATCAATGGTGCTGTATAGAAGGAGAAGTTTTGAAACTACTGTAAAAATAAGACCGATAATCGGAAGCAGGAGACTTAAGTCCAAACCCTGACTCCAGGGAACTCCTGACTCCAAGGAACATTCATTGACAGGAGCTCATCAAATGCCTCCATACCGACACTGAAACCAAGCACCACACAAGGGCCAATAAGTTCCAGGGCAAGACATACCAAGCAAATTCTCCAGCAACAAAGGAACACAGTCCTGAGCTTCAAGATACAGGCTGCCCAAAGTCACCCCAAAACTATAGACATCTCATAACTCATTACTGGACATTTCATTGCACTCCAGAGAGAAGAAATACAGCTCCACCCACCAGAACACCGACACAAGCTTCCCTAACCAGGAAACCTCGACAAGCCACCTGTACAAACCCACACACAGTGAGGAAACGCCATAATAAAGAGAACTCCACAAACTGCCAGAATACAGAAAGGATACCCCAAACTCAGCAATTTAAACAAGATGAAGAGACAGAGGAATACTCAGCAGATAAAGGAACAGGATAAATGCCCACCAAACCAAACAAAAGAGGAAGAGATAGGGAATCTACCTGATAAAGAATTCCGAATAATGATAGTGAAATTGATCCAAAATCTTGAAACTAAAATGGAATCACAGATAAATAGCCTGGAGACAAGGATTGAGAAGATGCAAGAAAGGTTTAACAAGGACCTAGAAGAAATAAAAAAGAGTCAATATATAATGAATAATGCAATAAGTGAAATTAAAAACACTCTGGAGGCAACAAATAGTAGAATAACAGAGGCAGAAGACAGGATTAGTGAATTAGAAGATAGAATGGTAGAAATAAATGAATCAGAGAGGATAAAAGAAAAACGAATTAAAAGAAATGAGGACAATCTCAGAGACCTCCAGGACAATATTAAACGCTACAACATTCGAATCATAGGGGTTCCAGAAGAAGAAGACAAAAAGAAAGACCATGAGAAAATACTTGAGGAGATAATAGTGGAAAACTTCCCTAAAATGGGGAAGGAAATAATCACCCAAGTCCAAGAAACCCAGAGAGTACCAAACAGGATAAACCCAAGGAGAAACACCCCAAGACACATATTAATCAAATTAACAAAGATCAAACACAAAGAACAAATATTAAAAGCAGCAAGGGAAAAACAACAAATAACACACAAGGGAATTCCCATAAGGATAACAGCTGATCTTTCAATAGAAACTCTTCAAGCCAGGAGGGAATGGCAAGACATACTTAAAATGATGAAAGAAAATAACCTACAGCCCAGATTATTGTACCCAGCAAGGATCTCATTCAAGTATGAAGGAGAAATCAAAAGCTTTTCAGACAAGCAAAAGCTGAGAGAATTCTGCACCACCAAACCAGCTCTCCAACAAATACTAAAGGATATTCTCTAGACAGGAAACACAAAAACTGTGTATAAACTCGAACCCAAAACAATAAAGTAAATGGCAACGGGAACATACTTATCAGTAATTACCTTAAATGTAAATGGGTTGAATGCCCCAACCAAAAGACAAAGACTGGCTGAATGGATACAAAAACAAGACCCCTACATATGTTGTCTACAAGAGACCCACCTCAAAACAGGGGACACATACAGACTGAAAGTGAAGGGCTGGAAAAAGATTTTCCATGCAAATAGGGACCAAAAGAAAGCAGGAGTAGCAATACTCATATCAGATAAAATATACTTTAAAACAAAGGCTGTGAAAAGAGACAAAGAAGGTCACTACATAATGATCAAAGGATCAATCCAAGAAGAAGATATAACAATTATAAACATATATGCACCCAACACGGGAGCACCACAGTACGTAAGACAAATGCTAACAAGTATGAAAGGAGAAATTAACAATAACACAATAATAGTGGGAGACTTTAATACCCCACTTACACCTATGGATAGATCAACTAAACAGAAAATTAACAAGGAAACACAAACTTTAAATGATACAATAGACCAGTTAGACCTAATTGATATCTATAGGTCATTTCATCCCAAAACAATGAATTTCACCTTTTTCTCAAGCTCACATGGAACCTTCTCCAGGATAGATCACATCCTGGGCCATAAAGCTAGCCTTGGTAAATTCAAAAAAATAGAAATCATTCCAAGCATTTTTTCTGACCACAATGCAGTAAGATTAGATCTCAATTACAGGAGAAAAACTATTAAAAATTCCAACATATGGAGGCTGAACAACACGCTGCTGAATAACCAACAAATCACAGAAGAAATCAAAAAAGAAATCAAAATTTGCATAGAAACGAATGAAAATGAAAACACAACAACCCAAAACCTGTGGGACACGGTAAAAGTAGTCCTAAGGGGAAAGTTCATAGCAATACAGGCACACCTCAAGAAACAAGAAAAAAGTCAAATAAATAACCTAACTCTACACCTAAAGCAACTAGAAAAGGAAGAAATGAAGAACCCCAGGGTTAGTAGAAGGAAAGAAATCTTAAAAATTAGAGCAGAAATAAATGCAAAAGAAACAAAAGAGACCATAGCAAAAATCAACAAAACCAAAAGCTGGTTCTTTGAAAGGATAAATAAAATTGACAAACCGTTAGCCAGACTCATCAAGAAACAAAGGGAGAAAAATCAAATCAACAAAATTAGAAACGAAAATGGAGAGATCACAACAGACAACACAGAAATACAAAGGATCATAAGAGACTACTATCAACAATTATATGCCAATAAAATGGACAACGTGGAAGAAATGGACAAATTCTTAGAAAAGTACAACTTTCCAAAACTGGACCAGGAAGAAATAGAAAATCTTAACAGACCCATCACAAGCATGGAAATTGAAACTGTAATCAAAAATCTTCCAGCAAACAAAAGCCCCGGTCCAGACGGCTTCACAGCTGAATTCTACCAAAAATTTAGAGAAGAGCTAACACCTATCCTGCTCAAACTCTTCCAGAAAATTGCAGAGGAAGGTAAACTTCCAAACTCATTCTATGAGGCCACCATCACCCTAATACCAAAACCTGACAAAGATCCCACAAAAAAAGAAAACTACAGGCCAATATCACTGATGAACATAGATGCAAAAATCCTTAACAAAATTCTAGCAATCAGAATCCAACAACACATTAAAAAGATCATACACCATGATCAAGTGGGCTTTATCCCAGGGATGCAAGGATTCTTCAATATCCGCAAATCAATCAATGTAATACACCACATTAACAAATTGAAAAATAAAAACCATATGATTATCTCAATAGATGCAGAGAAAGCCTTTGACAAAATTCAACATCCATTTATGATAAAAACTCTCCAGAAAGCAGGAATAGAAGGAACATACCTCAACATAATAAAAGCTATATATGACAAACCCACTGCAAACATTATCCTCAATGGTGAAAAACTGAAAGCATTTCCTCTAAAGTCAGGAACAAGACAAGGGTGCCCACTTTCACCATTACTATTCAACCTAGTTTTGGAAGTTTTGGCCACAGCAATCAGAGCAGAAAAAGAAATAAAAGAAATCCAAATTGGAAAAGAAGAAGTAAAACTCTCACTATTTGCAGATGACATGATCCTCTACATAGAAAACCCTAAAGAGTCCACCAGAAAATTACTAGAAATAATCAATGACTATAGTAAAGTTGCAGGATATAAAATCAACACACAGAAATCCCTTGCATTCCTATACACTAATAATGAGAAAACAGAAAGAGAAATTAAGGAAACAATTCCATTCACCATTGCAACGGAAAGAATAAAATACTTAGGAATATATCTACCTAAAGAAACTAAAGACCTATATATAGAAAACTATAAAACACTGGTGAAAGAAATCAAAGAGGACACTAATAGATGGAGAAATATACCATGTTCATGGATTGGAAGAATCAATATAGTGAAAATGAGTATACTACCCAAAGCAATTTATAGATTCAACGCAATCCCTATCAAGCTACCAACAGTATTCTTCACAGAGCTAGAACAAATAATTTCACAGTTTGTATGGAAATACAAAAAACCTCGAATAGCCAAAGCGATCTTGAGAAAGAAGAATGGAACTGGAGGAATCAACTTACCTGACTTCAGGCTCTACTACAAAGCCACAGTTATCAAGACAGTATGGTACTGGCACAAAGACAGAAATATTGATCAATGGAATAAAATAGAAAGCCCAGAGATAAATCCACGCACATATGGACACCTTATCTTCGACAAAGGAGGCAAGAATATACAATGGATTAAAGACAATCTCTTTAACAAGTGGTGCTGGGAAATCTGGTCAGCCACTTGTAAAAGAATGAAACTGGACCACTTTCTAACACCATACACAAAAATAAACTCAAAATGGATTAAAGATCTAAACGTAAGACCAGAAACTATAAAACTCCTAGAGGAGAACATAGGCAAAACACTCTCCGACATACATCACAGCAGGATCCTCTATGACCCACCTCCCAGAATATTGGAAATAAAAGCAAAAATAAACAAATGGGACCTAATTAACCTTAAAAGCTTCTGCACATCAAAGGAAACTATTAGCAAGGTGAAAAGACAGCCTTCAGAATGGGAGAAAATAATAGCAAATGAAGCAACCGACAAACAACTAATCTCAAAAATATACAAGCAACTCCTACAGCTCAACTCCAGAAAAATAAACGACCCAATCAAAAAATGGGCCAAAGAACTAAATAGACATTTCTCCAAAAAGACATACAGATGGCTAACAAACACATGAAAAGATGCTCAACATCACTCATTATCAGAGAAATGCAAATCAAAACCACTATGAGGTACCATTTCACACCAGTCAGAATGGCTGCGATCCAAAAGTCTACAAATAATAAATGCTGGAGAGGGTGTGGAGAAAAGGGAACCCTCTTACACTGTTGGTGGGAATGCAAACTAGTCCAGCCACTATGGAGAACAGTGTGGAGATTCCTTAAAAAACTGGAAATAGAACTGCCTTATGATCCAGCAACCCCACTGCTGGGCATACACACTGAGGAAACCAGAAGGAAAGAGACACGTGTACCCCAATGTTCATCGCAGCACTGTTTATAATAGCCAAGACGTGGAAGCAACCTAGATGTCCATCAGCAGATGAATGGATAAGCAAGCTGTGGTACATATACACAATGGAGTATTACTCTGCCATTAAAAAGAATACATTTGAATCAGTTCTAATGAGGTGGATGAAACTGGAGCCTATTATACAGAGTGAAGTAAGCCAGAAGGAAAAACATAAATACAGTATACTAACGCATATATATGGAATTTAGAAAGATGGTAACAATAACCCGGTGTACGAGACAGCAAAAGAGACACTGATGTATAGAACAGTGTTATGGACTCTGTGGGAGAGGGAGAGGGTGGGAAGATGTGAGAGAATGGCAATGAAACATGTAAAATATCATGTAGGAAACGAGTTGCCAGTCCAGGTTCGATGCATGATGCTGGATGCTTGGGGCTGGTCCACTGGGACGGCCCAGAGGGATGGTATGGGGAGGGAGGAGGGAGGAGGGTTCGGGATGGGGAACATTCATTTTGATATTTGGCAAAACTAATACAATTATGTAAAGTTTAAAAATAAAATAAAATTGGAAGAATAAAAAAAAAAATAACAATTCTCAACAGTTTATAAATACTTTGCTACATTTTCAAGCTATTTTGAAATAGTTGACTGAATACACATTTTTTTCTTGTTTCTCTAAAATATATTTCATCCTATTAGAATGCTGAAAAGTTCAATCTCTCTGTCTATATATATATATATATATATATATATATATATATGTGTGTGTGTGTGTGTGTGTGTGTGTGTGTGCATACCGTTTATATGTACACATAACATTTCTTTCTAAACATTTGAGGTAGCCCAAGTCATATAGCTATGTTTCAAGACTAACTCCGGAGAAGGCAATGGCACCCCACTCCAGTACTCTTGCCTGGAAAATCCCATGGATGGAGGAGCCTGGTAGGCTGCAGTCCATGGGGTCGCAAAGAGTCAGACACGACTGAGCGACTTCACTTTCACTTTTCACTTTCATGCATGGGAGAAGGAAATGGCAACCCACTCCAGTGTTCTTGCCTGGAGAATCCCACAGACGGGGGAGCCTGGTGGGCTGCCATCTATGAGACTGCACAGAGTCGGACACGACTGAAGTGACTTAGCAGCAGAACCAGCAGCAAAACTAACTCAGCACAAGAACAGTGAGAAAAGATGAAGAGGAAATAATATTTTTAAAAGGTTTAAATGCAATAGTAAGGCCAATCCCATTCAATAGGAAAAAGAAAATCTTTTCAACAAATGACATTGGTAAAACTGGATACATAATATGCAAGGGAATGAAGCTGGACTCTTACCTTACACTGTTTTTTAATTCAAAGCAAATTAAAAAGAACTAAACATAAGGATGAAACTATTAAAGCCTTAAAAGAATACAGGGACAGCTTCAAGATAGTGGATGTGGCAATGATATCTTGAATATGATACCAAAAGCATAGTCAACAAAATAAAAAACAGATAAATTGGACTACATCAAAATTTTAAATTTATGCACAAAGGACACAATCAATAGAGTGAAAAGATAACCAATAGAATGGGAGAAAGATATTTTCAAGTCATATATTTGGTAAGGGGTTAATGTCAAAAATACATAAACAATCCCTACAACTTAATGACAACAAAAACAATGCAACTGAAAAAATGAACTTTAATAGATATTTGTGCAATGAAGATTTACAAGTGAACAATAAACACAGAAAAGATGCTTGACATCATTAATCATTCAGTTCAGTTCAGTTCAGTCGCTCAGGCTGTCTTACTCTTTGTGACCCCATGGCCTGCAGCACGCCAGGCTTCCCTGTCCATCACCAACTCCTAGAGCTTGCTCAAACTCATGTCCATCGAGTCAGTGATGCCATCCAACCATCTTGTCCTTTGTCATCCCCTTCTCTTCTTGCCTTCAATTTTTCCCAGCATCAGGGTCTTTTCCAGTGAGTCAGTTCTTCACATCAGGTGGCCAAAGTATTGGAGTTTCAGCTTCAGCATCAGTCCTTCCCATGAATATTCAGGAATGATTTCATTTAGGATTGACTGGTTGGAACTCCTTGCAGTTCAAGGGACTCCCAAGATATTCTCGGACACCACAGTTTAAAAGAATCAATTTTTTGGTGCTCAGCTTTCTTTATAGTCCAAACCTCACATCCGTACATGACGACTGGAAAAATCATAGCCTTGACTAGATGAACCTTAGTCAGCAAAGTAATGTCTCTGCTTTTTAATATGCTGTCTAGGTTGGTAATAGCTTTTCTTTCAAGGAGCAAGCATCTTTTAATTTCATGGCTGCAGTCACCATCTGCAGTGATTTTGGAGCCCCCAAAATAAAGTCTGTCACTGTTTCCATTGTTTCCCTATCTATTTGCCATGAAGTGATCATTAATCATTAGGGGAATGCAAATCAAAACTATAAGGAGATGGCATCTCATTCCATTAGGATGGGCTACTGTCAAAGAAAACAAAATAACGAGTGTTGAAAAGATGTGGAAAAATGGGAACTTTTATGCACTATTTGTGGGAATGTGAAAGATGAAGACACTGTGGATAAAAAGTATGGTAGCCCCTCAAAAAACTAAAGAGGAACTAAAGAGCATCTTGATGAGGGGGAAAGAGGGGAATGAAAAAGCTAGCTTGAAACTCTACATTCAAAAACGAAGATCATGGCATCTGGTCCCATTATTTCATGGCAAATAGATGGGGGAAAAGTGGAAACAGTGACAGATTTTATTTTCTTGGGCTTCAAAATCATTGCAGACAGTGACTGAAGTCATGAAATTAAAAATCACTTGCTCCTTGGAGGAAAAGCTATGACAAACTTATACAGCATATTAAAAAGCAGAGACATCACTTGGCTGACAGAGGTCCATATAGTCAAAGCTATGGTTTTTCAAGTAGTCATGTACAAATGTGAGAGTTTCACCATAAAGGAGGCTGAGTGCCAAGGATTTGATGCTTTTTAATTGTGCTGTTGGAGGAGACTCTTGGGAGTCCCTTGAACCTCAAGGAGATCAAACCAGTCAATCCTAAAGGAAATCAATATTCATTGAATATTCATTGAAATCAATATTCACTGAATATTCATTGAAAAGACTGATGCTGAAGCTCCAATATTTTGGACATCTGATGTGAAGAGCCAACTCTTTGGGAAAGACTCTGATGCTGGGAAAGATTGAAGGCAGGAAAAGGGGTCGACAGAAGATGAGATGATTAGATAGCAACACCAACTCAGTGGACATGAATATGAGCAAATTCTGGGAGATAAAGGAGGATAGAGGAACCTTGCATGCTGCAGTCCATGGGTTCACAAACAGTCAGACAAGACATAGCAACTGAACAACAACCAAGTACTAAAAATAGAATTACCATATGATCCAGTAATTTCACTTCCAGCTCTATATCCAAATAATTGAGAGAAAGGTCTTATAAAAATATTTGTACAGTCATGTTCATAGCATCATTATTCACAATAGCCAAGAGGTGGCAACAACCCAAGTGTCCATCAACCGGATAAATGGATAAACATAACGTGTAGTGTAAGTATAATGAAATATTATTCAGCTTTAAAAGACAAGTAAATTCTGACACAAGATGCAGCGTGGGTGAAGCTTGAGGATATTATGCTAAGTGAAAACTTCAATTCAGTTGCTCAGTCATCTCTGACTCTTTGCAACGCCATGAACCACAGCATTCCAGACCTCCCTGTCCATCAGCAACTGCTGGAGTACACCCAAACCCATGTCCATTGAGTTGGTAATGCCATCTAACCATCTCATCCTCTGTCTTCCCCTTCTCCTCCTGCCCTCAATCTTTCCCAGCATCAGGATCTTTTCAAATGAGTCAGCTCTTTGCATCAGGTGGCCAAAGTATTGGAGTTTCAGCTTCAACATCAGTCCTTCAATGAACACCCAGAACTGATCTCCTTTAGGATGGACTGGTTGGATCTCCTTGCAGTCCAAGGGACTCTCAAGAGTCTTCTCCAACACCACAGTTCAAAAGCACCAGTTCTTTGGCACTCAGCTTTCTTTATAGTCCAACTCTCACATCCATACATGACTACTGGAAAAACCATAGCCTTGACTATATGGACCTTTGTTAACAAAGTAATGTCTCTGCTTTTTAATATGCTGTCTAAGTTGGTCATAACTTTCCTTCCAAGGAGTAAGCATCTTTTAATTTCATGGCTGTAATCACCATCACATGAAGTGATTAGAGCCCAAAAAATAAAGTCTGATGCTTTTCCCACTGTTTCCAAATTTGCTGGCATATTGAGTGCAGCATTTTCACAGCATCATCTTTTAGGATTTGAAATAGCTCATCTGGAATTCCATCACCTCCACTAGCTTTGTTCATAGTGATGCTTCCTAAGACCCACTTGACTTCACACTCTGAGATGTCTGGCTCTAGGTGAGTGGGGGTGATAATAAGCTAGTCACAAAAAGGCAAATTAGTATGATTCTAGTTATATGAGGTACCTAGAGCAGTAAAATTCATAGAGTGGAAAAGTAGAATCGTGATTGTCCATGCTCGGGGGAGAATGAAAATGGAGGTTATTTTTTAAGGCTGCGTAGTTTCAGTTTTACCAGATGAAAATTCTCTACTTAATGCACAGGACTGCACGCTTAAAATTTTTAAATGATGACTTTTATGTTCTATGTATTTTATCACAATTTAAATAATTATATGAAATAAATACAAATGCAATTTCCAAGAAATTGGAACACATGTACATTATGGTTGAGAATGTAAAATAATGCAGTTGCTGTGAGAAACAGTTGGGTGGTTTCTCAGTAAGTTAAATATAAAATTATCAGATAACTCAATTACACTCGTAGGCATATACTCAAAAGATTTTAAAACAGGAACTAAAATAGATCTTTATGCAAATTATCACAAAAGCATTATTCAAATAATCAACAGGTGGAAACAACCCAACTGTCCATCAACAGATTAATATATAACCAAAAAATGGCATTTACCTACCATAGAATATTCTCCAGCCATAAAAGGAATGCATTTCTGTGAACTTTAAAAGCAATAAACATCCCAAGGGGCTCAGTGGTTTAAAAAAAAAAAAAAAAACCTGTCTGCCAATGCAGGAGATGCAAGAGACGGCCGTTGGATCCCAGTGTTGGGAAGATCTCCAGGAGAAGGAAATGGCAACCCACTCCAGTATTCTTGCCTGGAAAATCCCAAGGACAGAAGAGCCTGGCAGGGTACAGTAAATGGTGTTACAAAGAGCCAGACGTGATTGACCAACTGAGCATGGATACACAAGTGAAATAACCCAGACACAAAAGGACAAATATTGAAAGATTTCACCTTTATGAAATATCTACATCGGAAAATTCATAAGGACAGAAATGATTAGAAGTTACTAGAAGCAGAGGAGGAAGGAAGGGAGTTATCGTTTAATGGGTTGTTGTTGTTTTTCAGTCACTCAGCCATGTCTGACTCTTTGCAACCCCATGGATTGCAGAATGCCAGGCTTCCCTGTCCTTCACCATCTCCCAAAGATAGCTCAAATTCATGTCCATTGAGTCAATGATACCATCCAACCATCCAACCATCTTGTAATCTGTCGTCCCCTTCTCCGGCCTTCTATCTTTCCCAGCATCACGGTCTTTTCCAATGAGTTGACTCTTCGCATAAGGTAGCCAAAGTATTGGAGCTTTAGCAACAGTCCTTACTATACTATTCAGTGTTGATTTCCTTTAGGATTGACTGTATTTGATCTTGCAGTTCAAGGGACTCTCGAGTTTTCTCCAATACCATAGTTCAAAAGCATAAATTCTTGGCATTTATCCTTCTGAGGTTCAGTTCTTACATCCATACATGACTACTGGAAAAGCCATAGCTTTGAGTAGACGGACCTTTGTTGGCAAAGTAATGTCTCTGCTTTTTAATAAACTGTTTAAGTTTGTCATCGGGCCTCCCTGGTGGCTCAGCTGGTAATGAATCCACCTGCAATGTGGGAGACCTGGGTTGAATCCCTGGATTGGGAAGATCCCCTGGAGAATGGAAAGGCTACCCACTCCAGTATTTTAGCCTGGAGGATTCCATGGACTGTATAGTCTATGAGGTTGCAAATAGTCAGACATGATTGAGTGACTTTCACCCCTAGGTTTGTCATAACTTTTCTTCCAAGGAGCAAGTATCTTTTAATATCATGGCTGCAGTCACAGTCCTCGGTGATTTTGGAGCCCAAGAAAATAATGTCTTTCACTGTTTCCATTGTTTCCCCATTAATATGTCATGAAGTAATCAGACTGGATGCCATGATCTTAGGTTTTGAATGTTAAGTTTTTTTTAATTTTTTAATTAATTAATTTTTTATGTAAGTATAATTGCTTTACAGAATTTTGTTGTTTTCTATCAAACCTCAACATGAATCAGCCATATTTATACATATATCCCCTCCCCATCCCACCTCCTAGGTTGATACAGAGCCCCTTTTTGAGTTTCCTGAGCCATACGGCAAAATCCTATTGGCTATATATTTTACATATGATAATGTGAAATAGATTTCCATGTTTCCAAAAATTTCGATGTTGCTCTTTCCATACGTCTCACCCTCTCCTCCTCTCTCCTCATGTCCATAAGCCTATCCTCTACGTCAGTTCAGTTCAGTCGCTCAGTTATGTCCAACTCTTCGCGACCCCATGAATCACAGCACACCAGGCCTCCCTGTCCATCACCAACTCCTCGAGTCTCCTCAAACTCACGTCCATCGAGTCGGTGATTCCATCCAGCCATCTCATCCTCTGTCGTCCCCTTCTCCTCCTGCCCCCAATCCCTCCCAGCATCAGGGTCTTTTCCAATGAGTCAGCTCTTTGCATCAGGTGGCCAAAGTATTGGAGTTTCAGCATTACCATCAGTCCTTCCAATGAACACCCAGGCTGATCTCCTTTAGGATGGATTGGTTGGATCTCCTTGCAGTCCAAGGGACTCTCAAGAGTCTTCTCCAAAACCATAGTTCAAAAGCATCAATTCTTCGGCACTCAGCCTTCTTCACAGTCCAACTCTCGCATCCATACTCATTAGAACTGACTCAAATGCATTCCTTTTTATGACTAATATTCCATTGTGTATATGTACCACAACTTCTTTATCCACTCATCTGTCGATGGACATCTAGGTTGCTTCCATATTCTAGCTATTGCAAATAGTGCTGCAATGAACAATGGAATACATGTGTCTTTTTCAATTTTGGTTTCCTCAGGGTGTATGCCTAGGAGTGGGATTGCTGGGTCATAGGGTGGTTTTATTTCTAGTTTTTTAAGGAATCTCCATACAGTCTTCCATAGTGACTGTATCAATTTACATTCCCACCAGCAGTGCAAGAGCATTCCTTTCTCTCCACACCCTCCCCAGCATTTATTGTTTGTAGACTTTTTGATGATGGCCATTCTGACTGGTGTGAGGTGATATCTAATTGTAGTTTTGATTTGCACTTCTCTAATAATGAGTGATGTTGAGCATCTTCTCCTGGGTTTGTTAGCCATCTGTATATCTTTGAAAAAATGTCTGTTAGGTGTTTTTCCCACTTTTTGATTGGGTTGTTTATTTTTCTGGTTGTATGAGTTGCTTGTATATTTTGAAGTTAATTCTTTGTCAGTTGTTTTATTTGGCATTATTTTCTCCCCTTCTGAGGGTTGTCTTTTCACCTTTCTTGCAGTTTCCTTTGCTGTGCAAAAGCTTTCTGTTTAACCAGGTCCCACTTGTTTACTTTTGTTTTTATTTCTGTTACTCTAGGAGGTGGGTCATAGAGTATCTTGCTTTGATTTATGTCATCAAATGTTCTGCCTATGTTTTCCTTTAAGAGTTTTATAGTTTCTGGTATTACATTTAGGTCTTTAATGCATTTTGAGTTTGCTTTGTGTATCATGTTAGGACACATTCTAATTTCATTCTTTTACATGTAGTTGTCCAGTTTTCCCATCATCATTTATTGAAGAGGCTGTTTTTGCCCCATTCATATTCTTGCCTCCTTTGTCAAAAATAAGGTACCCATAGGTGCATGGGGTTATTTATGGGCCTTCTATCTTGTCCAATTGGTCTATATTTCTGCTTTTGTGCCAGTATCATACTGTCTTGATGACTCTATCTTTGTAGTATAATCTGAAGTCAGGATGGTTCATTCCTCCAGCTTCATTCTTCTTTCTTAAGACTGCTTTGGCTATTCAGGGTCTTTGTGTTTCCAAAAGAATTGTGAATTTTTTTGTTCTAGCTCTGTGAAAAATGCCATTGGCAATTTGATAGGGATCAAACTGAAACTGTAGTTTGCATTTGGTAGTATAGTCATTTTCACAACAGTGATCCTTCCCACCCAGGAATATGGAATATCTCTCCCTCTGTTTATGTTATTTTTTATTTCTTTCATTAGTGCCTTATAATTTTCTGTGTACAGTTCTTTTGTCTCTTTATGTAAGTTTATTCCTAGATATTTAATTCTGTTTGTTGCAATGGTAAATGGGATTGATTCCTTAATTTCTCTCCCTTTCTGATTTTTTTTGTTTGTTTGTTTTGTTTTGTTTATAATTTCTATTTGATCTTGGTTCAGTCTTGGATGATTGAACTTTTCTAAGAATCTGTCCATTCCTTCAAGGTTATCTATTTAATTGCCATATAGTTATTCATAATAGTCTCTTCTAACACTTTGTATTTCTCCATTGCCTGTTGTAACTGCTCTCTTTTCATTTCTAATTTTGTTGATTTGATTCTTCTTTTATTTTTTTTTTCTTGATGAGTCTGGCTATAGGTTCATCAGTTTGTTTATCTTCTCAAAGAACCAGCTTTTAGTTTTATTAATCTTTAATATTGTTTCTTTCATTTCTTTTTCATTATTTTTGCTCAGATCTTTATGATTTCTTTCCTTCTACTAATTTTGGGGATTTTTGTTCTTTTTCCAATTGTTTTAGGTGTAAAGTTAGTTTGTCTATCTGATGTTTTTCTTGTTTCTTGAGGTAGGATTGTATTGCTATAAACTTCCCTCTTAGAACTGCTTTTGCTGCATCCCATAGGTTTTGAGTTGTTGTGTTTTTGTTGTCATTTGTTTCTGTAAATTTTTTAATTTCCCTTTTTATTTCTTCAGCAACCTATCAGTTATTTAGAAACATGTTGTTTAATCTCCATATGTTTGTGTTTCTTACAGTTTTTCCTTGTAATTGATATCTAGTCTCATAGCATTGTGGTCAGAGGAGATGCTTGATACAATTTCAATTTTCTTAAATTTACTGAGGTTTGATTTGTGACCCAAGATGTGGTCTATCTTGGAGAATGTTCCATGTGCACTTGAAAGAAGGTGTATTCTTCTGCATTTGGATGGAATGTTCTGAAGACATCAATGAGATCCATCTCATCTAATGTGTCATTTAAGACTTGTGTTTCCTTTTTAATTTTCTGTTTTGATGATCTGTCCATTGATGTGAGTTGGGTGCTAAATTCTCCTACTATTATTGTGTTACTGTCAGTTTCTTCTTTTATGTCTGTTAGTGTTTGTCTTATGTGTTAAGGTGATCCTATGTTGGGTGCATAGACATTGACAATTGTTATGTCTTCCTCTTAGATTGATCCCTTGATCATTATTTAGTGTCCTTCCTTATCTCTTGTAATATTCTTTATTTTAAGGTCTATTTTGTCTGATATGAGGATTGTTACACCAGCTTTATTTTGCTTCCCATTTGCATGGAATATATCTTTCCATCCTCTCAGTTTCAGTCTATGTGTCTTTAGGTCTGAAGTAGGTTTCTTGTAGACAGCATATATATGGGTCTTGTTTTTGCATCAATTCAGCCAGTGTGTGTCTTTTGGTTGGAGCATTTAATCCATTTACATTTAAAGTAATTATTGATATATATGTTCTTATTGCCATTTTCTTGTTTGGGGTTGATTTTGTAGATCATTTTTCTTCTCTTGTATTTCTTGACTATATAAGTCCCTTTAACATTTGTTGTAAGGCTGGTTTGGTGGTACTGAATTCTCTTAACTTTTGCTTGTCTGAAAAGCTTTTTATTTCTCCATCAATTTTGAATGAGGTCCTTGCTGGGTACAGTAATATTGGTTGCAGATTTTTCCCTTTACTATTTTAATTATATACTGTCATTCCCTTCTGCCCTGCAGAGTTTATGCTGAAAGACCAGCTGTTAAGCATATGGGGTTTCCCTTGTACGTTACTTGTTGCTTTTCCCTTGTTGCTTTTAATATTCTTTCTTTGTGTTTAGTCTTTGTTAGTTTGATTACTATCTGTGTTTCTCCTTGGGTTTATCCTATATGGGACTCTATGTTCTTCTTGGACTTGATTGACTATTTCCTGTTCCATGCTGGGGAAATTTTCAACTATAATCTCTTCAAAATTTTTCGTATACCCTTTATTTTTCTTTTCCTCTTCTGAAAGTGAAAGGAAAGCGAAAGTCACTCAGTTGTGTCTGACTCTTTGTGACCCCATGGACTATACAGTCCATATAATTCTCTAGGCCAGAATACCAGAGTGGGTAGCCTTTCCCTTCTCCAGGGGAACTTCCCAACCCAGGGATCAAACCCAGGTCTCCTGCATTGCAGGCAGATTCTTTACCATCTGAGCCACAAGGGAAGCCCTATAATTCCAATGTTGGTGCACTTGATATTTTCCCAGAGCTCTCTGAGACTATCCTGTTTTGTTTTTTTTTTCATTCTTTTTACTTTATTCTGCTCTTAGAAGTCATTTCCACCATTTTATCTTACAGCTCACTGATTCATTCTTCCACTTCAGATATTCTGCTATTGATTAATTCTAGAGTATTTTTAATTTTAGTAATTGTGTTGCCTGTATGTTTATTCTTTAATTCTTCTTCTGCTGCTGCTGCTGCTAAGTCACTTTAGTCATGTCTGACTCTGTGCGACCCCATAGACAGCAGCCCACCAGGCTCCCCCGTCCCTGGGATTCTCCAGGCAAGAACACCGGAGTGGTTGCCATTTCCTTCTCCAATGCATGAAAGTGAAAAGTGAAAGTGAAGTCGCTCAGTCGTGTCCGACCCTCAGCAACCCCATGGACTGCAGCCTTCCAGGCTCCTCCATCCATGGGATTTTCCAGGCACAAGTACTGGAGTGGGGTGCCATTACCTTCTCCATTAATTCTTCTAGGTCTTTGTTATTTGATTCTTGCATTTTCTCCATTTTGTTTTCAAGGTTTTTTTTTTTTTTATCATCTTTATTATCATTATCCTGAGTCCTTTTCCAGGTAGTTTGCCTATTTCCTCTTCATTTATTTGGACTTCTATGTTTTTAGTTTGTTTCTTCATTTGTGTAATATTTCTCTGCCATTTTTTTTTTTAACTTATTGTGTTTGAGGTCTCCTTTTCCCAGGCTTCAAGAAAAGTTTAATTCTTTCCTTGAAGAAGGTTGAATTCTTTCTTCCTTTTGGTTTCTGCCTTCTTAAGGTTGGTCCAGTGGTTTGTGTAAGCTTTGTACAGGGTGAGATTTGTGCTGGGTTTTTGTTTGTTTTTCCTCTGATGGGCAAGGCTGAGTGAGGTGGTAGTCATGTCTGCTGATGACTGGACTTGTATTTTTATTTTGTTTATTGTTTAGGTGAGGCATCGTGCACAGGGTACTACTGGTGGTTGTGTGATGCTGGGTTTTGTATTCAAGTGGTTTCCCTTGTGTGAGTTCTCACTATTTGATACAACCCAGGGTTAGTTCTCTGCTAGTCTAGGGTCTTGGAGTCAGTGCTCCCACTCCAAAGGTTCAGGGCCTGATTTCTGGTCAAGAAGGAAGATTCTACAAGTGGTTTGTTTTGGCATTAAGTGAGATTAAGGCAACTAATCAAAGATGAACCCCAGACAAATAGCAGTTACAAAATCAGGCAAATAATAATTAAAATAATGGAATATACACAAATACATATACAGCCATGAACAAAGTAAAAACAGTCTAACAAAAATAAAGTACAGTAGATTGACTCAGGGAATGAAGGAAATCAAAAATTGTATTTACCAGTTAAGAACAAAACTAACTAAAGCACAAATGGGAAAGCAAACCTGAAGCAAAGTACCAAACGGGGTATAAAGCACTGAAAACAAAACTAACAAATATGTTGAGAGCAAAGGAAAGAAAGAAAAGAGAGAAACAGTAGATATGCAAAGTTAAATAGAGTTAGATAAAGAAGATTTATATACATTAAAAATTAACTGTAAAAGGAACAGTAAGAAAAGCAAATAAAAGAATAAATGTAGAAAAAAATAATAATAGGTTTAAAAAATTAAAGCTAAAAAAAAAGAAAAAGAAAACTCCACAGAACTGCAAAAGCTCAATGTAGAGGCAAAGGTTTATAACAAAAATAAAAAATGTGACTGAGAGGCAGTCCTAAGATGGCAGAGGAATAGGACGGGAGACCACTTTCTCCCCCACAGATTCATCAAAAGAACATTTGAGTGCCGAGTAAATTCCACAAAACAACTTCCGAATGCCAGCAGAGGACATCAGGCACCCAGAAAAGCAGTCCATTGTCTTCAAAAGGAGGTAGGAAAAAATATAAAAGACAAAAAGAGAGACAAAAGAGGTAGGGATGGAGCTCCATCCCAGGAAGGGAGCCTTAAAAGAGAGAGAAGTTTCCAAACACCAGGAAACACTCTCACTACCAAGTCTGTGGTGAGCCTTGGAACCACAGAGGGCAACATAACTGGGAGGAAAAATAAATAAATAATTAAAACCCACAGATTACATGCCCAATGGTAATGCCCCCAGCGGAGAAGCAGAGCAGATGCCTGCATCCACCACTAGCAAACGGGGGCTGGGCAGAGAGGCACTGGCTGCATTGCTTAGAGTAAGGACTGGGCCTGAATGCCCAGAGGGCAATCTGAGGGCACTAACTTGGGCTAGCAAACCAGACTGTGGGATAGAGACCACGTGAAAAGCCCTAACCTAAGACACCACCAGGCCCGCTCACAGAACAAAGGACCGAGCAGAGCTAGCTGGCTGCAGACCATCCCCCTCCAGTGACAGGCAGCCAGAGCCAGAAGGGGGGAATCGCGGCCCCAGAGCGGCATTATCTACCAAACTGCAAGCAGGCTTCATTGCTAACTAAGACTTCTTGGGATTCTGGACAGTCAACAATCACCTGAGAAGGTGCACTGGTTGTACACCCAGAAAACTGAGTGGCAGGGACGGGGGAGGCGATAAGTCACAGTGACCGCGCTCGCCAAACACCTGGTTACCTGAGCTGCTCGGACCTGGGAGGGGCACAAAACACAGGCCCAACCGAGTCTGCACCTCTGAGGAGCACCCGAGTACCTGAACCTGAGCAGCTTAGACTTGGGAAGTGCATACAACCCAGGGCTGGCTTCAGATGGTTCCCGGTGGAGCAACCTAGAGCCTAAGCAGCGTAGATAGGGACAGCACACACGCCATGAGCGGGGGTCAAAACCACTGTGGCCGAGACACTGCGAGCACTCCCCACAGACACCAGTGATATCTGCTTGCAGTGTCCCTCCCTCCTCACAGCACGACTGAACAAGTCAGCCTAAAAACGTGTGCACCACCACCCACTTGTGTCAGGGTGGAAATTAGACACTGAGGAGACAAGAAAACAGAAGAAGCTAAAACAGAGGGAACACCCTTGGAAGTGACAGGTGCAATAGATTAAAACCCTGTAGTTAGTACCGACTACATGGAAGGGGCCTATAGATCTTGAGAAATATAAGCCGGACCAAGAAACTATCCGACAATGAACTGACCCCACAACTGCCCACAACAACACCAGAGAAAGTCCTAGATATATTTTTACTATTTTTACTATCATTCTTTTTTTTTTTTAATTTTTAAGTCCTCTATTACTCCTTTAATTTTAATTTTTATAACCTACTATTAGTTTGCAAAAAAAAAAAAGAGAGAGAGACGTTATTTTTTAAAGCAAACTTCATATTTTATAATTTTTGTGACTTTTTTTTTCCTTTAATATTGTATTTTTGAAAATCCAACCTCTAGATCTTTAATCTTTGCTTTTTGGTATTTGTTATCAATTTTGTACCTTTAAGAACCCAATCTTCAGTACTCATTTTTAATTGGGAGCGAGATTACTGGCTTGACTGCTCTCTCCCCCTTTGGACTCTCCTTTTTCTCCACTACATCGCCTCTATCTCCTCCCCCCGCCCTCTCTTCTCTACCCAACTCTGTGAATCTCTTTGTGTGTTCCAGATGATGGAGAACAATTAGGGAACTGATTACTGGAGCAAATATCACTGGCGTCTGTGGGGAGTGCTTGCAGGCTGGATCTGTCTCTCTCCTTTTGATTCCCCCCTCCCCTTTATCCTCCTGGCCACCTCTGTCTCCTTCCTCCCTCTTCTCTTCTCTGTGTAACTCCTTGAACATGTCTGAGTGGTCCAGACTGTGGAGCACACATAAGGAAGTGATTACTGACTAGTTTGCTCTCTCCTCTTTTGATTCCACCTCATCTCATTTGGGTAACCTCTATCTCTCTCCTCCCTCTTCTCTTCTCCATGTAACTCTGTGAACCTCTCTGGTGTCACTCACTGTGGAGAAACTTTTCATTTTTAACCTAGATGTTTTATCAACAGTGCTGTATAGATGGAGAAGTCTTGAGGCTACTGTAAAACTAAGACTGAAAATCAGAAGCAGGAGGCTTAAGTCCAAATCCTGAGAACACCAGAGAACTCCTGACTCCAGGGAACATTAATCAACAAGAGCTCATCAAACTTCCATACCTACACTGAAACCAAGCACCACCCAAGGACCAACAAGTTCCAAAGCAAGACATACCACACAAATTCTTCAGCAGCACAGGCTGCCCAAAGTCACCCCAAACCCACTGACATCTCATAACTCATTACTGGATACTTCGTTGCACTCCAGAGAGAAGAAATCCAGCTCCATCCACCAGAACACCAACACAAGTTTCCCTAACAAGCCACCTGTACAACCCCACCCACAGCGAGGAAACTCCACAATAAAGAGAACTCCACAAACTGCCAGAATACGGAAAGGCCACCCCAAACACAGCAATATAAACAAGATGAAGTGACAGATCAATACCCATGCAGGTAAAGGAACAGGATAAATGCCCACCAAACCAAACAAAAGAGGAAGAGACAGGGACTCTATCTGATAAAGAATTCTGAATAATGATAGTGAAAATGATCCAAAATCTTGAAAACAAAATGTAATCACAGATAAATAGCCTGGAGACAAGGATCGAGAAGATGCAAGAAAGGTTTAACAAGGACCTAGAAGAAATAAAAAAGAGTCAACATAAAATGAATAATGCAATAAATGAGATCAAAAACACTCTGGAGGGAACACATAGTAGAATAACGGAGGCAGAAGATAGGATTACTGAGGTAGAAGATAGAATGGTAGAAAAAATAAATCAGAGAGGAAAAAAGAAAAACGAATGAAAAGAAATGAGGACAATCTCAGAGATCTCTGGGACAATGTTAAATGCACCAACATTCGAATCATAGGAGTCCCAGAAGAAGAAGACAAAAAGAAAGACCATGAGAAAATACTTGAGGAGCTAATAGTTGAAAACTTCCCTAAAATGGGGAAAGAAATTATCACCCAAGTCCAGGACACCCAGAGAGTCCCAAACAGGATAAACCCAAGGTGAAACACCCCAAGACACATATTAATCAAATTAACAAAGATCAAACACAAAGAACAAATATTAAAAGCAGCAAGGGAAAAACAACAAATAACATACAAGAGGATTCCCATAAGGGTAACTGCTGATCTTTCAATAGAAAGTCTTCAGGCCAGGAGGGAATGGCAAGGCATACTTAAAGTGATGAAAGAAAATAACCTACAGGCCAGATTACTGTACCCAGCAAGGATCTCATTCAAATATGAAGGAGAAATCAAGAGCTTTACAGACCAACAAAAGCTGAGAGAATTCAGCACCACCAAGCCAGCTCTCCAACAAATGCTAAAGGATCTTCTCTAGAAAGGAAACACAAAAAGGGTGTATAAACTCGAACCCCAAACAATAAAGTAAATGGCAACGAGATCATACTTAATAATTATCTTAAACATAAATGGGTTGAATGCCCCAACCAAAAGACAAAGACTGGCTGAATGGATACAAAAAAAAAAAAAAAAAACTGGAAATAGAACTGCCTTATGATCCAGCAATCCCACTGCTGGGCATACACACTGAGGAAACCAGAAGGGAAAGAGACACGTGTACCCCAATGTTCATCGCAGCACTGTTTATAATAGCCAGGACATGGAAGCAACCCAGATGCCCATCAGCAGATGAATGGATAAGAAAGCTATGGTACATATACACAATGGAGTATTACTCAGCCATTAAAAAGAATACATTTGAATCAGTTCTAATGAGATGGATAAAACTGGAACCTATTATACAGAGTGAAGTAAGCCAGAAAGAAAAATACCAATACAGTATCCTAACACATATATATGGAATTTAGAAAGATGGTAACAATAACCCTGTGTACGAGACAGCAAAAGAGACACTGATGTATACATCAATCTTATGGACTCTGTGGGAGAGGGAGAGCGTGGGGAGATTTGGAAGAATAGCATTGAAACATGTATAATATCATGTATGAAATGAGTCGCCAGTCCAGGTTCGATGCACGGTACTGGATGCTTGGGGCTGGTACACTGGGACAACCCAGAGGGAGGGTAGGGGAGGGAGGAGGGAGGTGGATTCAGGATGGGGAACGTGGGTATACCAGTGGCGGATTCATTTCGATATTTGGCAAAACTAATACAATATTGTAAAGTTTAAAAATAAAATTAAATTTTAAAAAAAAGACCACTATATATGCTGTCTACAAGAGACCCACCTCAAAACAAGGGACACATACAGACTGAAAGTGAAGGGCTGGAAAAATATATTCCACACAAATAGAGACCAAAAGAAACCAGGAATAGCAATACTCATATCAGATAAAATAGACTTTAAAACAAAGGCTGTGAAAAGAGACAAAGAAGGAAAAAGGATCAATCCAAGAAGAAGATATAACAATTATAAATATATATGCACCCAACATAGGAGCACTGCAATATGTAAGCCAAACGCTAATAAGTATGAAAGGGGAAATTAACAATAACACAATAATAATGGGAGACTTTAATAACCCACTCACACCTATGTATAGATCAATTAAACAGAAAATTAACAAGGAAACACAAACTTTAAATGATACAATAGACCAGTTAGACCTAATTGATATCTATAGGACATTTCACCCCAAAACAATGAATTTCACCTTTTTCTCAAGCACACACAGAACCTTCTCCAAGATAGATCACATCCTGGGCCATAAATCTAGCCTTGGTAAATTAAAAAAAATTGAAATCATTCCAAGCATCTTTTCTGACCACAATGCAGTAAGATTACATCTCAATTACAGGAGAAAAACTATTAAAAAATCAAACATATGGAGGCTGAACAACACACTGCTGAATAACCAACAAATCACAGAAGAAATCAAAAAAGAAATCAAAATATACATAGAAACGAATGAAAATGAAAACAGAACAACCCAAAACCTGTGGGACACTGTAAAAGCAGTGTTAAGAGGAAGGTTCTTAGCAATACAGGCATACCTCAAGAAACAAGAAAAAAGTCAAATAAGTAACCTAACTCTACACCTAAAGCAACTAGAAAAGGAAGAAATAAAGAACCCCAGGGTTAGTAGAAGGAAAGAAATCTTAAAAATTAGGGCAGAAATAAATGCAAAAGAAACAAAAGAGACCATAGCAAAAATCAACAAAGCCAAAAGCTAGTTCTTTGAGAAGATAAATAAAATTGACAAACCATTAGCCAGACTCCTCAAGAAACAAAGGGAGAAAAATCAAATCAATAAAATTAAAAATTAAAATGGAGAGATCACAACAGACAACACGGAAATACAAAGGATCATAAGAGACTACTATCAGCAATTAAATGCCAATAAAATGGACAACTTGGGAGAAATGGAAAAATTCTTAGAAAAGTATAACTTTCCAAAACTGAACAGGAAGAAATAGAAAATCTTAACAGACCCATCACAAGCACGGAAATTGAAACTGTAATCAGAAATCTTCCAGAAAACAAAAGCCCAGGTCCAGATAGCTTCATAGCTGAATTCTACCAAAAATTTAGTGAAGAGTTAATACCTATCCTACTCAAACTCTTCCAGAAAATTGCAGAGGAAGGTAAACTTCCAAACTCATTCTATGAGGCCACCATCACCCTAAGACCAAAACCTGATAAAGATGCTACAAAAAAAGAAAACTATAGGCCAATATCACTGATGAACATAGATGTAAAAATCCTTAACAAAATTCTAGCAATCAGAATCCAACAACACATTAAAAAGATCATACACCGTGACCAAGTGGGCTTTATCCCAGGGATGCAAAGATTCTTCAATATCCACAAATCAATCAATGTAATACACCACATTAACAAATTTAAAAATAAAAGCCATATGATTATCTCAATAGACGCAGAGAAAGCCTTTGACAAAATTCAACATCCATTTATGATAAAAACTCTCCAGAAAGCAGGAATAGAAGGAACATACCTCAACATAATAAAAACTATATATGACAAATCCACAGCAAACATTATTCTCAATGGTGAAAAACTGAAAGCATTTTCCCTAAAGTCAGGAACAAGACAAAGGGGTCCACTTTTGCCACTACAATTCAACATAGTTTTGGAAGTTTTGGCCACAGCAATCAGAGCAGAAAAAGAAATAAAAGGAATCCAAATGGAAAAGAAGTAAAACTCTCACTATTTGCAGATGACATGATCCTCTACATAGAAAACCCTAAAGACTCCAGCAGAAAATTACTAGAGCGAATCAATGAATATAGTAAAGTTGCAGGATATAAAATAAACACACAGAAATCCCTTGCATTCCTATACACTAATAATGAGAAAACAGAAAGAGCAATTAAGGAAACAATTCCATTCACCATTGCAATGAAAAGAATAAAATACTTAGGAATATATCTACCTAAAGAAACAAAAGACGTATATATAGAAAACTATAAAATACTGGTGAAAGAAATCAAAAGGGACAAAAATAGATGGAGAAATATATCGTGTTCATGGATTGGAAGAATCAATATAGTGAAAATGAGTACACTACCCAAAGCAATCTATAGGCAGAGTACATCATGAGAAACCCTGGGCTGGAAGAAGCACAAGCTGGAATCAAGATTGCCGGGAGAAGTAACAATAACCTCAGATATGCAGATGACACCAACCTTATTGCAGAAAGTGAAGAGAAACTAAAAAGCCTCTTGATGAATGTGAAAGAGGAGAGTGAAAAAGTTGGCTTAAAGCTCAACATTCAGAAAACGAAGATCATGGCATCTGGTCCCATCACTTCATGGGAAATAGATGGGAAAACAGTGGAAACAGTGTCAGACGTTATTTTGGGGGGCTCCAAAATCACTGCAGATGGTGACTGCAGCCATGAAATTAAAAGACACTTACTCCTTGGAAGAAAAGTTATGACCAACCTAGATAGCAAATTGAAAAGCAGGGATATTACTTTGCCAACAAAGGTCCGTCTAGTCAAGGCTATGGTTTTTCCAGTGCTCATGTATGGATGTGAGAGTTGGACTGTGAAGAAAGCTGAGTGCTGAAGAACTGATGCTTTTGAACTGTGGTGTTGGAGAAGACTCTTGAGAGTCCCTTGGACTGCAAGGCGGTGCAACCAGTCCATTCTAAAGGAGATCAGCCTTGGGTGTTCCTTGGAAGGAATGATGCTAACTCTGAAACTCCAGTACTTTGGCCACCTCATGCAAAGAGTTGACTCATTGGAAAAGACTCTGATGCTGGGAGGAGTTGGGGACAGGAGGAAAAGGGGATGACAGAGGATAAGATGGCTGGATGGCATCGGTGACTAGATGGACGTGGGTTTGAGTGAAACCCGGGAGATGGTGATGGACAGGGAGGCCTGGTGTGCTGCGTTTCATAGGGTCGCAAAGAGTTGGACACGACTGAGCGACTGAACTGAACTGAACCGAACTGATCCAAAGCAATCCATAGATTCAATGCAATCCTATCAAGCTACCAATGGTATTCTTCACAGAGCTAACAACAAATAATTTCACAGTTTGTATGGAAATACAAAAAACCTCGAATAGCCAAAGCAATCTTGAGAAAGAAGAATGGAACTGGAGGAATCAACCTGCCTGACATCAGGCTCTACTACAAAGCCGCAGTCATCAAGACAGTATGGTACTGGCACAAAGACAGAAATATAGATCACTGGAATAAAATAGAAAGCCCAGAGATAAATCCACCCACTTATGGACACCTTATCTTTGACAAAGGAGGCAAGAATATACAATGGAGAAAAGACAATCTCTTAAACAAGTGGTGCTGGGAAAACTGGTCAATCACTTGTAAAGGAATGAAACTAGAACACTTTCTAACACCATACACAAAAATAAACTCAAAATGGATTAAAGATCTAAATGTAAGACCAGAAACTATAAAACTCCTAGAGGAGAACATAGGCAAAACAGTCTCCGATATAAATCACAGCAGTATCCTCTATGACCCACCTTCCAGAATATTGGAAATAAAAGCAAAAATAAACAAATGGGACCCAATTAAAAGCTTATGCACAACAAAGGAAACTATAAGCAAGTTGAAAAGACAGGCTTCAGAATGGGAGAAAATAATAGCAAATGAAGCAACTGACAAAGAATTAATCTCAAAAATATACAAGCAACTCCTGCAGCTCAATTCCAGAAAAATAAACGACCCAATCAAAAAATGGGCCAAACAACTAAATAGACATTTCTCAAAGGAAGGCATACAGATGGCTAACAAACACATGAAAAGATGCTCAACATCACTCAGTTAGGTTCAGTTCAGTTCAGTCGCTCAGTCGTGTCTGACTCTTTGCAACCCCATGAATCGCAGCACGCCAGGCCTCCCTGTTCATCACCAACTCCTGGAGTTCACTTAGGCTCATGTCCATCGAGTCAGTGATGCTATCCATAGAATCATTCAATTTCACTCATTATCAGAGAAATGCAAATCAAAACCACAATGAGGTACCATTTCACACCAGTCAGAATGGCTGCTATCCAAAAGTCTACAAGCAATAAATGCTGGAGAGGGTGTAGAGAAAAGGGAACCTTCTTACACTGTTGGTGGGAATGCAAACTAGTACAGCCACTATGGAGAATAGTGTGGAGATTCTTTAAAAACTAGAAATAGAAATGCCATACGACCCAGCAATCCCACTGCTAGGCATACACACTGAGGAAATCAGAATGGAAAAGAGACACATGTACCCCAATGTTCATCACAGCACTGTTTATAATAGCCAGGACATGGAAGCAACCTAGTTGTCTATCAGCAGACGAATGGATAAGAAAGCTGTGCTACATATACGGAATGGAGTATTACTCAGGCATTAAAAAGAATACTTTTGAATCAGTTCTAATGAGGTGGATGAAACTGGAGCCTATTATACAGAGTGAAGTAAGCCAGAAAGAAAAACACAAATACAATATCAGTTCAGTTCAGTCACTCAGTCATCTCCAACTCTTTGTGACCCCATGAATCGCAGCACACCAGGCCTTCCTGTCCATCACCAACTCCCGGAGTTCACTCAGACTCACGTCCATCGAGTCAGTGATGCCATCCAGCCATCTCATCCTCGGTAGTACCCTTCTGCTCCTGTCCCCAATCCCTCCCAGCATCAGAATCTTTTCCAATGAGTCAACTCTTCCCATGAGGTGGCCAAAGTACTGGAGTTTCAGCTTTAGCATCATCCTTCCAAAGAAATCCCAGGGCTGATCTCCTTCAGAATGGACTGGTTGGATCTCCTTGCAGTCCAAGGAACTCTCAAGAGTCTTCTCCAACACCACAGCTCAAAAGCATCAATTCTTCTGCATTCAGCCTTCTTTATGGTCCAACTCTCACATCCATACATGACCACTGGAAAAACCATACCCTTGACTAGACGGACCTTTGTTGGCAAAGTAATGTCTCTGCTTTTCAATATCCTATCTATGTTGGTCATAACTTTTCTTCCAAGGAGTAAGCGTCTTTTAATTTCATGGCTGCATTCACCATCTGCAGTGATTTTGGAGCCCCCAAAAATAACGTCTGACACTGTTTCCACTGTTTCCCTATCTATTTCCCATGAAGTGATGGGACCGGATGCCATGATCTTCGTTTTCTGAACGCTGAGCTTTAAGCCAACTTTTTCACTCTCCTCTTTCACCTTCATCAAGAGGCTTTTCAGTTCCTCTTCACTTTCTGTCATAAGGCTGGTGTCATCTGCATATCTGAGATTATTGATATTTCTCCTGGCAATCTTGATTCTAGCTTGTGCTTCTTCCAGCCCAGAGTTTCTCATGAGGTACTCTGCATATAATTTAAATGAGCAGGGTGAAATATACAGCCTTGACGTACTCCTTTTCCTATTTGGAACCAGTCTGTTTTCCACATGCAGTTCTAACCGTTGCTTCCTGACCTGCATACGAATTTCTCAAGAGGCAGGTCAGGTGGTCTGGTATTCCCATCTCTTTCAGAATTTTCCACAGTTTATTGTGATCCACAGAGTCAAAGGCTTTGGCATAGTCAATAAAGCAGAAATAGATGTTTTTCTGGAACTCTCTTGCTTTTTCGATGATCCAGTGGATGTTGGCAATTTGATCTCTGGTTTCTCTGCCTTTCCTTAAACCAGCTTGAACAACTGGAAGTTCACAGTTCACATATTGCTGAAGCCTGGCTTGGAGAATTTTGAGCATTACTTTACTAGTGTGTGAGATGAGTGCAATTTTGCAGTAGTTTGAGCATTCTTTGGCATTGCCTTTCTTTGGGATTGGAATAAACACTGACCTTTTCCAGTCCTGTGGCCACTGCTGAGTTTTCTAAATTTGCTGGCATATTGACTGCAGCACTTTAACAGCATCATCTTTCAGGATTTGAAATAGCTCAACTGGAATTCCATCACCTAAACTAGCTTTGTTCGTAGTGATGCTTTCTAAGGCCCACTTGACTTCACATTCCAGGAGGTCTGGCTCTATGTCAGTGATCACACCATCGTGATTTTCTGGGTCGTGAAGATTTTTTTTTTTTTTTTACAGTTCTTCTGTGTATTCTTGCCACCTTTTTTTGATATCTTCTGCTTCTGTTAGGTCCATAACATTTCTGTCCTTTATAGAGCCCATCTTGCATGATATGTTCCCTTGGTATCTCTAATTTTCTTGAAGAGATCTCTAGTCTTTCCCATTCTGTTGTTTTCCTCTATTTCTTTGCATTGATTGCTGAGGAAGGCTTTCTTATCTCTTCTTGCTATTTTTTGGAACTCTGCATTCAGATGCTTATATCTTTCCTTTTCTCCTTTGCTTTTTGCTTCTCTTCTTTTCACAGCTATTTGTAAGCCCTCCCCAAGCAGCCATTTTGCTTTTTTGCGTTTCTTTTCCATGGGGATGGTCTTGATCCCTGTCTCCTATACAATGTCACGAACCTCAGTCCATAGTTCATCAGGCACTCTATCTATCAGATCTAGGCCTTTAAATCTATTCATCACTTCCACTGTATAATCATAAGGGATTTGATTTATGTCATACCTGAATGGTCTAGTGGTTTTCCCTACTTTCTTCAATTTCAGACTGAATTTGCCAATAAGGAGTTCATGGTCTGAGCCACAGTCAGCTCCTGGTCTTGTTTTTGTTGACTGCATAGAGCTTCTCCATCTTTGACTGCAAAGAATATAATCACACTGATTTCAGTGTTGACCATCTGCTGATGTCCATGTGTAGGGTCTTCTCTTGTGCTGTTGGAAGAGGGTGTTTGCTATGACCAGTCCATTTTCTTGGCAAAACTCTATTAGTCTTTGCCTGCTTCATTCCGTATCCCAAGGCCAAACTTGCCTGTTACTCCAGGTGTTTCTTAACTTCCTACTTTTGCATTCCAGTCCCCTATAATGAAAAGGACATCTTTTTTGCGTGTTAGTTCTAAAAGGTCTTGTAGGTCTTCATAGAACCATTCAACTTCAGCTTCTTCAGTGTTTCTGGTTGGGGCATAGACTTGGATTACCGTGATATTAATGGTTTGTCTTGTAAAGGAACAGAGATCATTCTGTCGTTTTTGAAATTGCTTCCAAGTATTGCATTTCAAACTCTTTTGTTGACCATGATGGCTATTCCATTTCTTCTGAGGGATTCCTGCCCATAGAGGAAGATATAATGTTCATCTGAGTTAAATTCATCCATTCCAGTCCATTTTAGTTCGCTGATTCCTAGAATGTCAACGTTCACTCTTGCCATCTCTTGTTTGACTGCTTTCAATTTGCCTTGATTCATGGACCTGACAGTCTAGGTTCCTATGCAATATTGCTCTTTACAGCATCAGACCTTGCTTCTATCACCAGTCACATCCACACCTGGGTATTCTTTTTGCTTTGACTCCATCCCTTCATTCTTTCTGGAGTTATTTCTCCACTGATCTCCAGTAGCATATTGGGCACCTACTGACCTGGGAAGTTCCTCTTTCAGTATCCTATCATTTTGCCTTTTCATACTGTTCATGGGGTTCTCAAGGCAAGAATACTGAAGTGGTTTGCCATTCCCTTCTCCAGTGGACCACATTCTGTCAGATCTCTCCACCTTGACCCGCCCATCTTGGGTGGCCCCACGGGCATGGCTTAGTTTCATTGAGTTAGGTAAGGTTGTGGTCCTAGTGTGATTAGACTGAGTAGTTTTCTGTGAGTATGCTTTCAGTGTGTCTGCCCTCTGATGCCCTCTTGCAGTACCTACCATCTTACTTGGGTTTCTCTTACCTTGGATGAGGGGTATCTCCTCACCGCTGCCCCTCCTGACCTTGAACGTGGAATAGCTTCTCTAGGCCCTCCTGTGCCCACGCAGCCACCACTCCTTGGAGGCGGGGTTGCTCCTCCCGGCTGCTGCCCCTGGCCTCGGGCATGGGGTAGCTCCTCCCGGCCACCACCCCTGGCCTCAGATGTGGGGTAGCTCCTCTCGGCCACCGCCCCTAACCTCAGACTTGGGGTAGCTCCTCTCGGCTGCCGCCCCTGACCTTGGACGTGGGGTAGCTCCTCTCAGCCATTCCTGTGCAGTCGCAGCCTGGCACTCTCAGCCTCTGCGCCTGACCTCGGACATGGGATAAATCCTCTTGGCCGCCTCCTCTCGGGCATGGGGTGTTCCCGGCTTCTGCCCTTGACCTCGGACTTGGGGTAGCTGCTGCCCGCACTAAATTCGCTGGTTGCAGCCGCCCGTGCTAAATACAATATACTAACGCATATATATGGAATTTAGAAAGATGGTAACGATAACCCTGTATGTGAGACAGCAAAAGAGACACAGATATAAAGAACAGTCTTTTGAACTCTGTGGGAAAGGGTGAGGGTGGTATGGTTTGGGGGAATGGCATTGAAACATGTCTAATATCATATGTGAAATGAATCGCCAGACCAGGTTCAATGCATGATGCAGAATGCTCGGCGCTGATGCAGTGGGATGACCCAGAGGGATGGTAAGAGGAGGGAGGTGGGAGGGGGGTTCAGGATGGGGAACACGTATACATCCGTAGCGGATTCATGTTGATGTATGGCAAAACCAATACAATATTGTAATTATCCTCCAATTAAAATACATAAATTTATATTTAAAAAAATAATGTGACTGATGGGGGGAAAAAGCTTAAAAGCTTAATTGGATTTCATATTGCCAATAAAATCAACAACTACAACAGAGGGGGAATAATGGGGGGGAAATGCAAAAGAATATACAGAACAAGTCAAAACATAAGAATAATAAAGGTTTTTCTTGAATCACTGCTGTCAGAGTCCTTTCCCTCTCTGGGAGTCATAGTCCACCTCACCTCCCTAGGATGCCCTCCAACACTGTTCTGGTCTCTGGACCTGCTGTGTGGGGGCAGCTCAGATTCTAATCTGGTCCTACTCCTCTGTGTTCTTGCCTTCAATGTCCACTGCTATCAAAACTACTGAGTTTTCTGTTGTGGGAGCTCTCAGTGGCTTTTATATATTCCATAGACATAGAGTCTGCCTATTTGATCATGTGGATTTAATCTGCAGCTTGTACAGCTGGTGGGAAGGTTTGGGGTCTTCTTCCTTAGCCACAGTCCGGGATGGCTGGGAAGGCCAGCAGGGAAGGTGGCTCAGGTGCCCTGTCATCCCCTTGTCCCCCTCTCTCTCTGGAGGTGGGGGCGGGGTACTGTGGGGGTGGGCCAACCCCCGAGTGTTACAGCCCCCAGCAGCAGCACTCCCCAAATCCAAGGGCTGAGGGAGCCAGACCTGTTGCCACGCTTTCCCTCCTCCTGATGCCCACCCCTGCAGGGGCGTTCCTGTGAAGGGGCGTTCCCCATGGGGACGCCCAGGTGTAACCTGGCCTTGGCCAGGTTTGGAGGGGCGAGCCACCCCTCCCACGGTGTGACCACAGGAGTGGGTTTCAGTTGTGGTTTTATTTCCACCTCTTCATGTGGGTCGTCAACTGGGGGTTTGCTCCTGAGGCTTCCCTGGAGGACTTGGGTTTGCCCCTGTGAGGGCCTGGTGTGGAGGTGGTGCAGCTGCTTGGGTTGCAGCATTTCTGGAAGCACCAGGTACTCAGGGGAGTTGGGGGCTAGGGCAGCAGGAAATACAGTGCTCTAGAAGGGTATGGCAACCAGTATTAGCCAACACACTCTAGTATTCTTGCCTGAAGAACTCCCACCCTGACAGAGAATCCTGACAGGCCACAGTCTACAGGGTCACAAAGAGTCAGACATGACTGAAGCGACCCTGTGCACATAAATGCAAGACATTTTTTGCCTGTGGCAGCTCTGCCCCAGTGAGGGTTTAGTTTGAAGGTGGCACACCTGCTTGGCTTGTGGGGACCCTGGCAGAATCTAGTGTGCAGGGACACGGACTGCCTCCACCACAGGAGTTATGGCCCTATCAGGGTCTTTTTTTGAGCCTCTTGTAGCTGGCCATCAGAAGGCCTCTTTGGCCATCAGAAGGCCTCTTTGGCCAGTCTTTTTCCATAGCTCTGCCAGTTCGGGCACTTAGAAGTCTCCCTTGCCTGGGGTCCTTCTCTGTTGTTCAGTCCATCAGGAACATAGAGACCTACCTCCTGGGTGGGGTTCTACCCTTCAGATGGATGCATCAGTCACTTAAAGGAGCACCCTGGGTGGGGTCCTGCTCTGTGGTTCAGTGCATCAGGTGTTTGAAGGGCCAGCCTCTCTATTTTTCAGCTGCCGATGCTGGCGTGTGGGCAGAAAGGCTATGGTGATGGTTCCACCTCCTACACATGACTCAGCAGTATTGCCTTGCTTCCATGGCTGCCGGGTTTTCCTCCACAGGCATTTCCCACCACGGTCTCCTCCCTCACATCCCCTCGATCTGTCTCTCCACAGTCAACAGCAGCCTTCTCGCTGTGATTGCTCCACAAACCCCAAACTCCAACTCCCAGTCGCTGCGCCTTCCAGGGGACCTGCATCCCTGTCTGGGGTATGTAGGGCTGTGGCAAGGACTGTCTGTTTCTATTTCCATTTAGGCTGCCACAGATCAGCTGTTTCACTCTTAGCCTTAAATGACTTCACCTATGACTCAGACAACTGCCCTGATGTGGGGATCGGACCTCTGCGTCAGGTCCCCCAACCCACTGAGGGCAGGTCCAGTCCTACTAACACTCCTGTTTTTCCCCCTAGTTCCTTTATCCTACTGAGTTTTGCGTGATTCTATGTATTATTTTCCACTGGTCAGGTATTCCTGTCTGCTCTCAGCTGGTGTTCTGCATGCACTTCTGTGCCTGAAGGTGTGTTCCTGATGTATCTGTGGAGAAAGATGTACTCAACGTCCACCTACTCCTCCGCCATCTTGTTCCCCCCAAATGTTGAGTTTTAAGCCACCTTTTTCACTCTCTTCTTTCACCTTCATCAAGAGGCTCTTTCATTCCTCTTCAGGTTCTGCCATAAGGGTGGTGTTATCTGCATACCTGAAGTTATTGACATTTCTCCTGGCAATCTTGATTCCAGCTTGTGCTTCATTCAGCCCAGAATTTCACATGATGTACTCTGCTTGTAACTAAAATACACAAGGTGGCAGCATACATCCTTGACACACTCCTTTCCCAGTTTTGAATCAGTCTGTTGTCAGTTATGTTCAGTTCTAACTGTTGCTTCTTGAGCTGCATACAGGTTTCTCAGGAGGCAGGTAGGGTGGTCTGGTATTCTCATCTCTTTAAGAATTTTCCACATTTTGCTGTGATACACACAGTCAAAGGCTTTAGTGTAGTCAATAAAGCAGAAATGGATGTTTTCTGGAATTCCCTTGCTTTTTCTATGGTCCAACGGATGTTGGCAATTTGATCTCCAGTTCCTCTGCCTTTTCTAAATCCAGCTTGTACATCTGGAAGTTCTCAGTTCACATACTGTTGAAGCCTAGCTTGGAGGATTTTGTGCATAACCTTCTGTTTAATGGGTAGAGTTTCTATTTCTGATGATGAAAAGTTTTGGAAATAGATAATGGTAGTGATTGTACAACATTGTAGGTGCTACTAATGGCATAGAATTATACACTTTAAAACAATTAAAGTAGAAAAAATTTTTAATATATTTTATTATAATTTTAAAATATATTGAAAAACAAAAAAAGTATTAATACAGTTCTTAAAATTGGTTTTTAGGAAGTGAATGAAGGGAAGGAATTGGTGATCACCCTAAGATTTCATGGGATGTGAGGCTACTCATGCTGTCAAAACTGAACCCATAGAAAGAAGAGGGATGGAATTGTGAAAATGACAAGGAATCTGGCATTTTGATGATGTTGAATTTGAGATGGTACAGTGCAGAAATGACTATTTGGAAATCATTATCATTTAGTGGTAGCTGAGAAAAATAACATGATAATTAAAACGTGAGACAGTTTCATGAAAATTTAAGCTTCTCTTCTAGTCTAATAAATATTATTACATTTTACTGGGAAAAAAACGAATAGAAAATAGCTTCCTTCTAAATGGCAATCATAATTCTTTTCTCAACTATTCTCAGAATGGAAAAAATCAGAGGGAATATTATTATACTACTTCATAGCAACAACCTAATTTGATTTTCTTTTGATTACTGCCAAAAGTTTAAGTAGATACATAATCCATGATCATTAATAGTCTACTTATTCTAGAACACCATGGGCTTTTGAAGGTTGATTCTGAGAACTATCTTACTTAGATACCCCCGTGCCCTCTGTGGTAAGACTGTTGCTAAGACCCCCTAGATATATGAATTTGGATATTGCCAGCAAAGATTAATGGACTCTATCCTGGAATGACTTCACATTATAAAACCCCGAAGCCAAGATTCAAATGGTGTAATGTGTGAAAAAAATCTTGAGAATAGTTTAAAGTTCTGTATAAAAATTATTCATTATTATGATGATGATGATGATACAATAAGGCTTAGTCAATCAGCTTACATTGTTAGTATAAACATGTTAAGAAGGAAGAAGTATGAGTATTTTTTTTTAATGTGTGTAAAACTAGCTGGGTGTATGACTTAAGAATTCTGATTTGGTACTTAAAATAGTTCCTTAAAAAAACATACATTTAGCATATTCAACAGCATTGATATTTTGCACCAGACAATTCTTTTGGTGGGGGGAGGGGGGGAGGGCAGGGTTGTCCTGTGCACTGTAGGTCATCTAGCAACATCCACAGCCTCTATCCACTAGATGCTGGTACCGTCTCCCCCAGTGCTGACAATCATCAATATTTCCAAATTTGCCAAATGTTCCCTGGGAGCCAAAATTGCCTCTGCTTGAGAACCCTTGCTTGTATATACAGGTATGTACATCTTAACTCATTTATAATAATAAATGTACATAGTATTCAAAGTAGAGCTCTCATCATTACATAATTGAACTACTTCCTTTGAGAACTGCTAAGGAGAAATGCTTAACTACTGGGAACAAAGGAGTTAGCCTAAGTGCAGCAGTAGATAGCAGGTGCCTGACAACACAGGTAGCCTTTAGAGCCACCAAGCAGAGCCACTGAATAGTCATTAGGTGAAGATTTTCCCCCCTCCCTGGAGGCTTTTGTACTCTAATTTCTATCTTCACTTTCTTAGTCCCATCCCTCTCCCGTCATACCAAACAACACAACAGTACCACTGTCATAGAATAAATCATCCTGGGAAGAGAATGCCGTTTGCCCTGCTCAGGGAGAGATGGGTAATTTCTTTCATTATTTTTCTTATCAGTTTCTAAGAAGTCAATAGAACATCAAGGCAGTCATAAAAATTCAAAACAATAACCTCTTGGTTCTCTGGTGGAAGCAAGAAAACATACTGCACATTTATGGATAATATATAAGCTATTTAGAAAGTCTGTGTTTTGTTGCTGTTGCTTTTAAAATACAAATGTGAAGCTCAACTTAAGGTACATAGAAAACTGAGGAGGCTTTTCTTTTTAGTAAATAAAAAATAATATGAACTAACACAAGCACAGAATGTAAGTCCAAGAAAGAGAAAACTAATGTTTAATACAGACACATACATATAGTACATCAAAATGCATAACTTTTAATTTTGAAAAGATTTTAGATTTGAAGAAAAATTATAAAAAAGAAGATAGTTCCCATTCACCCCTTACCCAGATTTCCCTGATGTTAACACCTGCTGCTGCTGCTGTTAAGTCGCTTCAGTCATGTCCGACTCTGTGGGACCCCACAGACGGCAGCCCACCAGGCTCCCCTGTCTCTGGGATTCTCAAGGCAAGAACAGTGGAGTGGGTTGCCATTGCCTTCTCCAATGCATGAAAGTGAAGAGTGAAAGTGAAGTCGCTCAGTCGTGTCCAACTCCCAGCGACCCCATGGACTGCAGCCCACCAGGCTCCTCCAACAATGATCAAACTTGTATGTTAGTCACTCAGTCATGTCTGACTCTTTGTGACTCCATGGACAGTAGCCTGCTTTGCAAGCAGAGTTGTTACCATCTGAGCTACCAGGGAAGCCCCTTGGATGGAACTTGGTTATGAGACAATTCTTTTCTGTAGCTGAGCTAGGGAGAGGAGGGAAGGAATCTAAAGGTTCTGGGGTCCCCTGAGAAGGAGGTCACTCCAGGAAAGCTGAATCAGAGGTGGAAGGGGCACTGAGCCTGATGACATCCCTGAGCTCCCAGACCTGAATGGGCCCTCCCACCCCTTGGCTTTTCATACATGAAGCCCATCACAGATGATTCTGTCCTCGCCACCTCAAGAGCTGACAGGACTCCAGATACCCTGACTTTGGCAGCATCCAGACCAGGGGCTGGACACTTGCAGACATTGACAGTTGCAGACATGGGAGGCAAGCAAGCTTTCCCCTGGGCCTCCATCAAAACCAGGATATAAACAATTGGTACGATATTATTTGCTATGTTACTTTATTTGAAGTTCACCACTTTTCCCACTTATGTCCATTTTTCTGTTCCAAGATCTAATTCAAAACACTAGAATATATTTATTTAGCTGCCATGTCTGCTTGTTCTCCAATCTGTAACCGTACTACAGTGTCTCCTTGTTTTTCATGACCTTGGCAGGCAGAATATTTCTTGATTTGGGTTGACTTGGTATTTTCTCAGGATTATCTTGAAGTTCTGCATCTGTGTCTAGAACAGCACACCAGAGATGCTGTACCCTGCTCAGGGCATCTTATCAGGAGGGTGAGATGAAAATATGTCTTATTATCAGTTATTCCTGTTCTCTTGGTAAAGGTGTTGTCTGCTAGGTTTCTGCTCCATAAAGTTACCATTTTTCTTTTAAAATTAGTATCCTGGGGAAGATGCTTTGAAAATATGCACGAAGCCTGCTTCTCAAACTTTGCCTACTGCTTTCAGAATTTATGTTGGTGACTCTTGCCTGCAATAATTATTTCTCTGGTGTTTGCCTTGTCATGATCTATTCCCTCATTCCTTCTATATTAGAGTCTTTCTATAGATAGAGCTTTCTGTTTTCTCCCACATATTTATTTATTCAGCTATTTGTTCTATCAGGAGGAATACATGGATATTTCCTTTATTCTGTGGATTAGAAGCCAATACATATTCTCATTATTTATTTTTTTGCTTAAAATGATGTAACTTTTGGCCTCTTTCAGTTGAAGCCTAGGTCCTCTCGACATGTCCACATCCCTTTCTGATCACTTTCTAATTTTCTGGCACCAAAGGAGATTCTCAGCTCATTTTGTAATTTTGCAATTTTAAAATGAGAATTTCTCCTTTTTTTCATTTAAAATAAAAACAATTTTCATGCAGTTAATACAAATGACTGGGATTTACAAAAGCCAAATAATTATCCTGGAAGAAAAGTGATTTAATCTCCATACAGAAGAAAGATGGTAGGTTGTAAGAGAAAAAGAAGGAAGGAAAATACAGAAGAGCAATGTAAATGATACTTAAGAAAACAGATAAACTTGAGAAGAGAAACAAAGTGAGTGGAAAAAAGAGAAAGACTTTTTAAAAAATTTAAATGACTCTAAAGCACAGTAAATGTGGAGAAAGTAAATGAAAACAAGAGGTGTAATGACAGTTTTTTTTAAAGTAATTTGTATTTGACTTTATATAACATTTTGTCACTTTATAATATTAAAATTAAACACTTAAACATCATTATTTATCTTACACAATAAAATAGAAAATCTGGAGTTTAAAAAAAATTTAAATACTTTGCATAAAATTCTTATGAAAATTTAGGAAACTAAATTTCCAGTCTTTTATTGCTCAAGCTCTTTTGGTGTAAGATTTATTAAATTTGTGGAGTTTCTTCTCTGAGATAGAACATACTTTGATTCCTTTTTTTACTTTTAAAATTTTTTCATAAAAACATGATGGAGGGGACAAAATTTCCTCCTTATCAGTTGCAAAGCTAAGCTTGGTTAGCTGCCACCCTCCCCCATTTATCTTTCAGTCTCTCCTTGAAGTTCTAGTTCTAAGCTCTGGAGCTGGTATTGATCCCCTGTCACCAAGAACTGATGACACAGATGTTGACATTCTCTTCCCAGCCTTGGGAACGGACACATATAAATGATTATGTTGATATGATATATGAGGGAGAGTTTGCTAAACTAGCCATATGTCAAGCTTCAAAAAGGGTCCCATTCTAGACCAAAGGCCTCCCAAGGGCTAGGGCTCTGGTCTGTGAGCAAAATGCTGTTTCACCAGAAATGAAGAAATGCTACAAAGCCATTGTACTAAAGGCAAAATTCTGGAACCATATAGAAAAGTCAGAAAACAAGCACATGTGTATATGGAGACTTGGCATAATATAGAGGTGGCACTTCTAATCAGTAGGGAAATGATGACTTGTTTACTAGAAGGTGTAGTGTTGAGAAAACTGGATAAACAAATAAAAATAAACCTTTGTCACATTATACCTTCAACAAGTGTTGGGGTGGGTAAAAATGTCTTAAAAAACACACTAAAAAAAAAAAAAACACAAATCATAAGGCAAAACTATGGACGGATTAACTTTACAAACACAATTCAGAATTCCTGTTCAGTGTAGGAATCATAGACAAAGTTGGGGAAGTGAAATGCACTATAATCTATGTTATTAATATCAATAATATACAAGGACACTAGAAAAATAATGGGCAACCCATAGAAAAATAGGCAAAAAGTAAGACTGAGGCATTCTTAGTAGAAACAAAAATGACTAGAAAGACTATGAAGTTTATCACCCTAGAGATCAGATGAATGGAATGCTACAATAATGGCCCTATCTTTTTGAAAAAAAAAGAAGAAAAAAACACCAGTGATATACCAAGTGATAGCAAGGCCACAGGAAAATGTGAGTCATATTGAACTTCAGGTACAACTTCAGACAGTGCAACATTCAAAAGAAAGATAATAATTTTCTAAAATTATTCTTGCAAAATCCTTATGAAATACCTTTGCAAATATAAATCAGAGAAAAACCTGCATAAAGGTTGTATGAAAGGATGCTTATCTAAGGTCTCAGCGATGTCTTACTTGTGGTACCAAGCATTGAGGCAATCCTATTGGCTACCATTAGAAGCACAGGGAGACAAAAAAGTGATGGATACTGTGTAATTAGATGCAAAGAGCTATAGCAGAAACAGCAAAAGGAGGATTCTAAAAAGAGCTTGGGGGTGAAAAGAAGAACTGAATGATATCTGGAGCACGATACTTGTGGTGTGAGGAGAGGGGAAAGCAAAATAAAATGAGAAAGAAATTTTGCATGAAATAATGATAGCATCCTAAGAACTGTGTGCTTGTGCAACTAGCTAAGCAAAAGCAAACATTTCTGAAGTTTTCTCCACTGCAGATATGTAATATATCTTATTTCTTCCACTGTCTACATGATTGATAGATAACAGGCTTCTCTGGGGTTCAGTTGGTTGAAGAATCTGCCTGCAATGCAGGAGACTTGGGATCAATCCTAGGATTGGAAAGATCCCCTGGAGAAGCAAATGGCAACCCACTCCAGTATTCTTGCTTGGGAAATCCCATGGATAGAGGAACCTGGCGGGCTACAGTCCTTGGGACATGACTTAGGGTTGTGTCCAAGAGCCAGACATGAATTAGAAGTAAATCACCACCACCAAGTGGTAGGTAAACATTAAAGCCATAGCCCAACCCAAACAAGCTTTTATATCTTATACATCTCCTGTTTTTACACTCAGAAAAAAATTTAAATTATTTTTACTGTAATCATTGATCCAAGTGCTTGTCATTTTTACATAAATCAGGAAACCCAGGTTGAGACATATTTATTCAGTTACGCACATGTCCTTTCCCCCAAGGTCAAGTTATGGGTCTTCCAAAGCTTAATTGGTTTGTTTTCTTAATACAATGCTACACTAACCTTTTAAACAAAGAGTTTACCTTTTTTTTTAGGTTGATCATTTCTCTGAATCTGATTTCCGTCTGTTATCAAAGTCAGGAAAACAAAGTTTAGAAAAAAAGTCATACCTTCAAACAGTTTAAATAAAAATCATCGATAATTCTCATACCTTTATTTAAAAGAAAATACTATAAGCACTATTTCTGAAGCCACATGTACCTTTCATATAAGAGGAAAAATAAAAATTTTCCTAAAATGATAACTTAGTTTTTATGCTAAGTGAAATGGTGCAAACATATCTTGTATTCCATTGATACAATTTCCTTCTGAACCCTTCTTTTAGAATCTAAATAAGGAACCTGTACTTCATATGGTAACTCTCCAAACCTGCATACTGGCTGGGAGCAAAAAAGAAGATCATATTCTAGGGCATTTGGTTCTTGAGAACAATGCCCTGTGCTCCCAAGGCAGGTGGCAACCTGACTGTTCTGTGGATTGGTTCTAGCCAGCTTTTAAGATTTGCGCCACAAGATGGCAATAGAGTCTATAAGTATACAGTCCTTTCTTTTCTGTAGGATCTTTACAAAGCTCCATTATTTTTGCATTTGATTTATTTATTTTAGATTATTCGTTATAATACAAACATAATTGTTACTCAGATACTTGAATTTCTAGATGACAGAAGCCTTGTCTCTGTCTTTGAAATGAAATGAAGTTGCTCAGACGTGTCCGACTCTTTGCAACCCCATGGACACCAGGTTCCTCCATCCGTAGGATTTTCTAGGCAAGAGTACTGGAGTGGGTTGCCATTTCCTTCTCCAGGGAATCTTCCTGACCCAGGGATCGAACCCAGGTCTCCCACATTGTAGACAGATGCTTTACCATCTGAGCCACCAGGGAAGTCCTATTGTCTCTATAGCTTTGTGTAATCTTTAATACTTCACCTCAGTAGTATATATATTTTTAAATAGCATATATTTAGTAGGAATCTGTTAGAAGAAACGGAGTAGTTCTCACAGTCAACAAAAGAGTCTGAAATGCAGTACATGGGTGCAATCTTAAAAACAACAGGATAATCTCAGTTCTCTTCCAAGGCAAACCAGTCAACATCACTGTAATACAAGTCTGTGCCCCAAACACTAATGCCAAAGAAGCAGAAGTTGAACGATTCTATGAAGACCTACAGAAGCTTCTGGAACTAATAGCAAAAAAGATGTCCTTTTCATCTTAGGGGGCTGGAATCTGGGAAGTCAAGAGATACCTGGAGTAACAGGCAAATTTGGCCTTGGAGAACAAAATGAAGCAGAGCAAAGGCTAACAGAATTTTGCCAAGAGAACACACTGGTCATAGTAAGCACCCTTTTCCAACAACACAAGAGATGACTTTACATATGAACATTACCACATGCTCAATACCAAAATCATATTGATGAGTCAGCCCTTCGAATCAGGTGGTCAAGGTATTGGAGCTTTAGTCTCAGCATCGTCCCTCCAATGAATATTCAGGATTGATTTTCTTTAGGATTGACTAGTTTGATCTCCTTGCAGTCCAACTCAATGGACATAGTTTAGCAAGCTCTGGGAGATGGTGAAGGACAGGGAAGCCTGGTGTGTTTCAGTCCAGGGGACCACAAAGAGCCGGATATGACTGAGCAACTGAACAACAATATTTACTGTGGGCTTTCCTGGTGGCCCAGGAGTAAAGAATCCAGCTCCAATGCAGAAGATTTGGATTGCATCACTGGTCCAGGAAGATTTCCTTGGAGGAAGAAATGGCAGCCCACTCCAATAATCTTGCATGGGAAATCCCATAGACAAAGGAGCCTGGTGGGCTACGGTCCATGGGGTTGCAAAGAGTCAACCATGACTGTGTGATTAAACAAACAAAACAAAATATTAAGTATGTAAATTATATGTGCCACATATTATATAAATATATAATCTGTAACATAAAGGCAGGTGTTAAATAGCAATATATGCTCCTTTGTTGTGTTGTTTTAGTTGTGAGTCATGCCCAACCCTTTTGTGACCCCATGGACTGTAGCCCACCAGGCTTCTCTGTCCATGGCATTTCCTATGGAAAAATACTGGAGTGGGTTGCCATTTCCTTCTCCAAGGGAAATTCCCGACCCAGAGATCAAACCCACCTCTCCTGCATTGGCAGACGGATTCTTTACTACTGAGCCACCAGAGAAGCCCACACTCCTTTGTTACTGTCATATAAATAAGGGCTTGCTGGCTTTCATGTTTGAAGAAGTTTTTTGTTCACACTGTTTATTCAGTCTGAAAACAGCAAGAACCAAATAAATATTTGTTGAATGAATGAATGTAGTCACTTGGCTCGCATCTTCTTCATTCTACCTAAACTAATAAATATCACTTCAAAAATATGCTATTTCTTTAAAATCACAATTAAATGACTATTGAATTTGACAGCGGACAGTTACTACAGTGAAACAACACTTTGTTGCATCTCCTAAAACAATCATATTTTCCTATGTTTATTTTAAAAGTTTCCCTGTTACAGTAATCAACACACGGGGTGGGGCGGGGGAACTATCCTTCTTTGAGGGTCTAAAATCAAATGCAGCTGAAACGGACCGCGTGACTATAAACGAAAGACAGAGTGAATTCCACATCTGCTTGGCTCTTCCTGTGTAACTTGGAAAAGTCACTCCACGTAACATAATAGCCATATAATAGAATAGATCCACTTAGTAAGATGAGAGACGTACAGAATATATTCAGCCAATGGCTATATTTTCCCTACATTGTTTTCCCCACCCCAGAGACCAGGTTATTTCTGATCCAGTCCTGAATTTTACAGTGAACTTTAATATGCACCCAAGTTTTTCTCACTTTCTGGGGCCCATCCTCTGAGCCCAGAGACCCCACCACCAGCTGCCCTGTTCCTCCACACAAGTCTGAGTGGCAGGCCCACAGGACCCCTCCTCCAAGTGCAATTCACCAGCATCTTCTATGTAGAGACCCGAGGTTCAGGTCTACAGAACCCCTTCTTTAAATGTCTAGTTTTGATTAGTCCAACACTTTCCCTTTTCTTCTCTTAGCCTTATGAGTGCTAGTTGTTTCCTGCAATTTTAAGTTGAGAAATAGTTTTTTTTTTCTTTTCTCTCTGCTGCATTAATCATTCTTTGTACTGATTTCTCACTGACAACAAAACTGGCATGATTTCTGTTCCCTGAATAGACACTGACCAATAACCCTTTTGTCACTTGGAAGCATATTTCAAATCTTCCCTGTTGAAAATTTGGTAAATTTCTCATCCAGGGTAATGAGACATGAATTAACACTTAGCAAACTTTCATCTGTATTCTAAAATGAAATTGGGAGATATTGCTTATGGCAATATAGGAAAAAATCCAAAGAGGCATCTAGCAAAGATGCTATTTTTGCAAAATATATGCTTGGATTCTGCAACAAAAGTATCTTTGAAAATTCAGTTATTACTTAAACTGACTGGGAAATTACAGTTCAACAACTTCAAAAATGGGGAACATACTTTGACCCTGAAACAGAAACATCAGTATCCATAAAACAGTAAAAGAAAACGGGACATGTTTGTAATCCTGGCTTTTACATTGTCTACAAAGTTACTTCAACCCATTGTGTTTTTTACATCTTCTTGCTTCTCAGAGTCAAAAGAAACCATTCAAATATTTCATTTTCATTCAACAGCATGCCTTTCTCAAAGGGCAGCCCCAGTTTAATTGGGAAGGAATTCTGTCAAAGGAAAGTTAAATGAGCTGGATTAAGATGCAAGGATTATGATTTCTCATCTGTTTTGATAGCTTTTGTTTATCTGTAACATTTCCCAGATAGCGGACTAGGAGAGCTGGCTCAGTTTTGTTTAGTTTTCTTAATGAGATGTCCTGGCTTGCTTTTCTTATTACAGTATGTGTTACCATGGCTACTATATTTTTGAAGATTTAAGGTTTTTCTCAAGCAGATACCTTTATTGAGCTTTCCCCCCAGATTACATAAATAATGCTACATATAGAAAAGTAAAGATCATCTGAAATCTCACCACTCTGCCTCACTATTAATTTACATACTTTTATGTAAAATCTATGATAAAAACTTTTAAAATACCACTTTATAAAATTATTTGTCATTATCTTGTAAAGCTAACCATATGCATAGCCTGGCAATTCAAGCCTTAGGTATATACATGATGGGGAAATTCAGCAGACATAGATTGAGATGATTGTAATAGACTCCCAAAGAGAGTAAGCAGCACAATTGTGCATCGCAGAGGTAGAAAAAATAAATTGTGGTATAATCATAACTAACAGATTATGTAGCAGTGAAAATGAATAGACTAGAATTCTCATTTGCATGAATTTTAGAATATAATTTTTAAAGGAAAAAAATGTAAGTTACAAAAGAATGCACATAATTCCATTCTTATGAAGATAATAAACAAATGAAACTCAACTTTATCTAGGGATATGTGGTTAATCTGTGAACAAAAGCAAGAGAACGATAAAGCACCACAGTCTTCTCCTGTTTCATCACCTTTACCTCACCCTCACCCTTTAGTCTTATGTTTTCACCCCTACCAAAATCCCAGTATATGTTCAGCCTTGGAAATGTGCTGCTTGGATCTCCTTTCAAGAAAGAACTGGACACTGAGCTGCAAGGAACACAGTTAGTTAAAAGCCATGAACTTCAAGCTCCCCCTCAGCTTTTGAGTTGATGCTGCACAGCTTGGGACAGAAGTCAGCCAATGACTGGGCATTTGTGCCCTATGTGGGACTTCTTCAGTGGGCAATTTTAGTTTCAGGGCTTCCCATTGTACTGGTCAAGGCTTTGACAGAACTGAATTATAGTCTATGGCTTGCTTTATCCTATCCTGCATTTTCCCCCCTTCAATCTTTCAGACACTAGCCACCACAAAACTTCTTGCACTCTTAAACCCATCTCAACATCTCTTTCCCAGTGGACAGAACAAAAATATCTATTTTCTCCAACTGACCTAATTTTATAAAAAGCACACATTAGAAGGTTTAGTATTGTTTAAAAACTGTGATGGTATCACATATAATTCTATTCATTTGCTTCTGCCACTTAAGATAGTGTGGCTCTGGCTCCAAGTCCACCTTAGAGATTTAACTTGTTATTTTAATGGCTGCACAACATTTGCTGGCATAGATGTCCCTCAGTTGATCAGTTACTCCTGTTATGGGAATTTTTGTTTTCAATCATTTAGTATTTAAAAGAGTGCGGCAATAAAAATACTTGTATATATAATGCACATTTTATATACACAGATGTACCAAACTTTTTATTTCAATGGGATATATTTTCAAAGGACTTCAGGAAGTATGAACATGCATATTTTGAATTTGAACAAGTATTGCAGATTGCATTCCAAAAGCCCCTTTTACAGTACACATTCTCATCGGCCAGGGGAGAGGATACCCTTCTTCCACAACTATGCCAGAAGCAGGTGTAGTGATTCATTTCCAGTCTGAAAGATATAAAGTTTTATCTGCTGTTACTGATAATTCTACTCTCTAAGGGACTGGGAAAATTGAGCATTATTTCCACATGTTTATTGCTTATTTGTATTTTTTCCTCTATAGACTAATTTTTCATAGAGTCTAATTTTCCTATAATTCTTTAATTTGTTATAGCTCATTGAGTATTATGTAGTATAACTACATACATTTTATTTTTTTAATTAAAGTGTAGTTGATTCATGGGAGAAGGCAATGGCAACCCACTCCAGTACTCTTGCCTGGAAAATCCCATGGATGGAGGAGCCTGGTAGGCTGCAGTCCATGGGGTTGCTAAGAGTCAGACACGATTGAGTTACTTTACTTTCACTTTCCACTTTCATGCATTGGAGAAGGAAATGGCAACCCACTCCAGTGTTCTTGCCTGGAGAATCCCATAGATGGAGAAGCCTGGTGGGCTGCAGTCCATGGGGTTGCACAGAGTTGGACACAAGTGAAGCGACTTGGCAGCAGTTGATTCACAATATTATGATCGTTTCAGGTCTATAACATGATGATTCAATATTTTTATAGATTATACTCCATTTAAAGTTATTACAAAATATTGGCTTTATTCCCTATATTATACAATATATCTTAATATCTTATTTTATTTTATTTAAATTTTGTTTTTTATAACACAAAAACATTTTGTATTGGGATATAGCCAATTAACAATGTTGCGAGAGTTTCAGGTGAACATACACACGCATCCTTTCTCCCCCAAACACCCCTTCCATCCAGGCTGGCACATAGCATTGACCTGAGTTCCACGTGCTATACAAACAGGCTTTTCTTGGTTATCCATTTTAAATATGGCAGTGCACAGTATCTTCCCAGAGTCCTTAGCTATCCCTGCCCCCCGGCAAACCCTGAATTCGTTTTCTAAGTCTGTGTGTCTCTTTCTGTTTTATAAGTTCATTTGTATCATTTCTTTTTAGATTCCACATAAAAGGGATATTGTATGATATTTCTCCTTCTCTGACTTATTTCATTCCATGACTCTCTCTAGGTCCATTCATGTTGCTGCAAATGGCCTTATTTCATTCTTTCTAATGGCTGAGTAATATTTCATTGTGTATATATACCACATCTTCTTTTTCCATTCTTCTGTCAATAGACATTTAGGTTGTTTCCATGTCCAATGTTTCCAACATTTAGTTGCTGCCATTGTAAACAGTACTGCAATGAACATTGGGGTGCATGTTATCTTTTCAGGCCATGTTTTCTCTGCCTAGGTGTGGGTCTGCAGGGTCATATGGTAGCTCTACTTTTAGTTTTTAAAGTAACCTCCATACTGTTCTCCATAGTGAGTGTTCAGTTCAGTATAGTCACTCAGTCATGTCCAACTCTTTGTGACCCCACGAACCACAGCACGCCAGGTCTGCCTGTCCATCATCAACTCCTGGAGTCCACCCAAACCCACGTCCATCGAGTCAGTGATGCCATCCAGCCATCTCATCCTCTGTCGTCCCCTTCTCCCGCCCTCAATCTTTCCCAGCATCAGGGTCTTTTCCAATGAGTCACCTCTTTGCATCAGGTGGCCAAAGTATTGGAGTTTCAGCTTCAACATCAGTCCTTCCAATGAACACCCAGGACTGATCTCCTTTAGGATGGACTGGTTGGATCTCCTTGCAGTCCAAGGGACTCTCGAGAGTCTTCTCCAACACCACAGTTCAAAAGCATCAATTCTTCGGCACTCAGCTTTCTTTTTTTTTTTTTTTTTCGACTTTCTTTATAGTCCAACTCTCACATCCATACATGACCACTGGAAAAACCATACCCTTGACTAGACGGACCTTTGTTGGCAAAGTAATGCCTCTGCTTTTTAATATGCTATCTAGGTTGGTCATAACTTTTCTTCCAAGGAGTAACTGTCTTTTAATTTCATGGCTGCAGTCACCATCTGCAGTGATTTTGGAGCCCCAAAAACTAAAGTCTGACACTGTTTCCACTGTTTCCCCATCTATTTCCCATGAAGTGATGGGACCAGATGCCATGATCTTCGTTTTCTGAATGTTGAGCTTTAAGCCAACTTTTTCACTCACCACTTTCACTTTCATCAAGAGGCTTTTGAGTTCCTCTTCACTTTCTGTCATAAGGGTGGTGTCATCTGCATATCTGAGGTTAGTGATATTTCTCCCAGCAATCTTGATTCCAGCTTGTGCTTCCTCCAGCTCAGCGTTTCTCATGATGTACTCTGCATATAAGTTAAATAAGCAGGGTGACAATATACAGCCTTGACATACTCCTTTTCCTATTTGAAACCAGTCTGTTGTTCCATGTCCAGTTCTAACTGTTGCTTCCTGAGTGTGCCAGTTTACATTCTCACCACCAGTGCAGGAAGGTTCCATTTTCTCAACACCCTCTCTAGCATTTATTGTGGATTTTTTTGATGATGCCATTCTGACCAGTGTGAGGTGATATCTCATTGTAGTTTTGATTTGCGTTTCTCTAATAACTAGTGATGTTGAGCATCTTTTCAAGTGCTTTTTGGCCATCTGTATGTTCTCTTTACAGAAATGTCTACTCAGGTCTTCTGCCCATTTTTTGAGTGGGTTGTTCATTTTGATTCTATTAGGTGTCATAAGCTGTTTGCAAATTTTGGTGACTAATCCCTTATCAGTCAGATCATTTGCAAATATTTTCTCCCAACTTGTGGGTTATCTCTTTGCTATGTTTATTGTTTCTTATGCTGTGCAAAAGCATTTGACTTTAAGTAGGTCCCATTCATTTATTTTTGCTTTTATATCCATTATTCTGGGAGATGGATTTAAAAAGATGTTGCTGTTATTTATGTCAGAGTATAATCCGCCTAAGTTTTCCTCTAAGTGTTATAGTGTCTGGTTTAACATTTAGGTCTTTAATCCATTTTGAGCTTATTTTGTGTATGGAGTTAAGGAATGATCTACTTTCATTTTTTTACATGTGCTGCCCAGTTTTCCCAGAATCATTTGTTGAAGAGACCATCTTTCCACCATTGTGTAGTCTTGCCTGCTTGGTCATAGATTATTGACCACAGGTTCGTGGGCTTATTCCTGGGGTTTCTATCCTGCTCCATTGATCTAATTTCTGTTTTTGTGCCAGTTTCATACTGTTTTGATGACTGTAGCTTTTTAGTAGAGTCTGAAGTCAGGGAGCCTCATTCCTCTAGCTCCATTTTTCTTTTTCAAGATTGCTTTGGCTATTTGGGGTCTTTTGTATATCCATACAAATTTTGAGATTTTTTTGTTCTAGTTCTGTGAGAAATTTCATTGGTAATTGGATAAGTATTGTATTGAATCAACAGATTGCCTTGGGTAATACAGTCATTTTTACAATATTGAGTCTTCCAATCCATGAACGTGGTATATCTTTCCATCTGTTTATGTCTTCTTTGATTTCTCTCATCAGCATCTTATAGTTTTCAGAGTACAGGTCTTTTGTCTCCTTAGGTAGGTTTATTCCTAGGTATTTTGTTCTTTTTGATGCAATGGTAAATGGAATTGCTTATTGAATTTCTCCTTCTGATTTTTCATTGTTAGTGTATAGAAATGAAACAGATTTCTGTATATTAATTTTCTAATCTGCAGATTTACCAAATTCATTGATGAGTTCTAGTAGTTTTCTGGTAGCATCTTTAGGATCTTCTTTTTTTTATTTTTATTTCTTAAATTAGTTTATTTTAATTGGAGGCTAATTACTTTATGTATAGTATCATGTCATATGCAAAAAGTGACAGTTTAATTTTTTTTTAGTTTGGTTTCCCTTTACTTCTTTTTCTTTTCTGATTGTTGTTTTTAGGACTTCCAAAACTATGCTGAATAAAAGTGGTGAGAGTGGACATCCTTGTCTTTTTCCTGATCTTAGAGGTAATGCTTTCAGCTTTTCACAATTGATTATGATGCTAGCTGTAGGTTTATCATATATGGCTTTTATCATGTTGAGGTTTGTACTCTCTGTGCCCACTTTCTCATGAGTGTTTTCTTTTTTTTATCATAAATAGGTGCCGAATTTTGTCAAAAGCTATTTCTGCATCTATTGAAATGACTATATGGTTTTTATTCTTCAATTTGTTGGTATGGTGCATTACACTCACTGACTGGAAGATGCTGAAAAATCCTTGCATCCCTGGGATGTATGACCTTTTTTAATGTATTGTTGGATACAGATGGCTAGTATTTGTTGAGGACATTTGCATCTATGTTTATCAGTGATGTTGGCCTGTAATTTTCTTTCTGTGGTATCTTTATCTGGTTTTTCTGTCAGAGTGATGTAGCCTCATAAAATGAGTTGGGAAGTTTTCCTTGATATGTGACTTTTTGGAACAGTTTCAGGCATATAGGTGTTAACTCTTCTCCACATGTTTGATAAAATTTGCCTGTGATGCTGTCAGGCACTGGACCTTGGTTTGTTAGGAGGTTTTTAATCATGGTTTCAATTTCAGTGCTTGTGATTGGTCTGTACATATTTTCTATTCTTCCTGGTTCAGTCTAGGGAGACTGTACCTTTCTAATAATTTGTCCATTTCTTCTAGGTTGTCCATTTTATTGGCATACAGTTGTTTATAGTGAAAACGAAGTTGCTAAGTTGTGTCCAACTCTTTGCGACCCCATGGACTGTAGCAAGCTCCTCCATCCATGGGATTTTCCAGGCAAGAATATGGAATGGGTTGCCATTTCCTTCTTCAGGGGATCTTCCTGACCCAGGGATCAAACCTGGGTCTCCTGCACTGCAGGCAGACTTTTTACCATCTGAGCCACCAGGGAAGCCCACAGTTGTTCATAGTAGTCTTTTATGATTCTTGGTATTTCTGTGGATTCATTTGTAACTTCCCCTTTTTTATTTCTAATTTTACTGATTTGAATCCTCTCCCTTTTTTTCCTGATGAGTCTGGCTAAAGGTTTATCTATCTTATCTTTCCAAAGAACCATCTTTTAGTTTCATTGATCTTTGCAATTGTTTCCCTTGTCCCTATTTCATTTATTTCTGCCCTTATCTCTATGATTTCCTTCCTTCTACTGACTTTAGATTTTGTTTGTTTTTCTTTCTCTAAATTTTTTAGATGTAAGGCTAGATTGTTTACTTGAGATTTTCCTTGTTTCTTGAGGTAAGATTGTATTGCTATAAACTTCTTTCTTAGAACTGCTTTTGCTGCATCCCATAAGTTTTGGGCCATTGTGCTTTTGTTTTCATTTGTCTCTAGATATCTGTCTTATTTATTCTTTGATTTCTTCAGTGATCCAATGGTTGTTTAGTAGCATAATGTTTAACCACTACATGTTTGTGTTTCTTAGAGCTTCTCTCTTGTAGTTTATTTCTAATCTCATAACGTAGTATTCAGAAAACGTGCTTGATATGATTTCCATTTTCTTAAGCTTGCCTTGTGACACAGCATGTGGTCAATCCTGGAGAATATTCCAAAAATATTGGGGAAAATGTGTGATCTGCTGCTTTTGGATGAAATGCTCTATAAATATCAATTAAGTCCAACTCATCTAAAGTGTCTCTGAAGGCCTATGTTTCCTTATTGATTTTCTGTCTGGATGATCTGTCTATTGATAAAAGTGGGATATTAAAAGTCCCCCACTATTATTGTGTTACTGTTAATATCTCTCTTTATGTTTGTTAGTATTTGCCTTACATATTGAGGTGCTCCTATGTTGGGCACATATATATTTATAATTATTATATTTTCTTCTTGGATTGAACCCTTGATCATTATGTAGTGTCCTTCTTTGTCCCTCTTTTGTTTTAAAGTCTATATTATCTGATTTGAGTGTTGCTGCTCCAACTTTATTATAATTTCCATTTGCATGAGATACCTTCTCCCATCCCCTTACTTTCAGTCTGTAAGTGTCTGTAGGTATGAAGTGGATCTCTTGTAGATGATATATATAAGTCTTGTTTTAGTATCCACCAGCCACTCTATGTCTTTTGGTTGGTGCATTTAATCCATTTATATTTAAGGTAATTATCAATATGTGTGATCCTATTACCAGTTTGTTAATTGTTTGGGGTTTACTTTTTGTAGATATTTTCCTTCTCTTGTGTTTCCTGTCCAGAGAACTTCATTTAGCATTTGTTGAACTGGTCTAGTGGTGCTGACTTCTCTTAACTTTTGCTTGTTTGGAAAGCTTTTGATTTCTCCATCAAATCCAAATGAGAGTCTTGCTGGATAGAGTATTCTTGGTCATAGGTTATTCTCTATCATTACTTGGAATATATTATGTCATCCCCTTCTGGTTTGTTGAGTTTCTGTTGAGAAATCCACTGATAACCTTATAGGTTTTCCCTTGTATGTTGTATTTTTTTCCCTTGTTGTCTTAATATGTCTTAATAACATATTTGTCTTTAATTTTTGTCCATTAGATAACCATGTGTCTTGGTGTGTTCCTCCTTGGGTTTATCCTTCCTGGGACTCTCTGTGCTTCCTGGACATGGCCGACAATTTCCTTTCTCATGTTGGGGAAGTTTTCAGCTATTATCTCTTCAAATATTTTCTCAGGTCTTTTCTCTTTCTCTCCTCATTCTGGGACTCCTATACTGTGAATACTGGTGCATTTAATGTTGTCCCAGAGGTTAAGCTGTTAGGTTGTCTTCGTTTCTTTTCATTCTTCTTTCTATATTCTGTTTTGCAGCATTGATTTCCACCATTCTGTCTTACAGGTCACTTATCCGTTCTTCTGCCTCAGCTTTCTGCTGTTGGTTCCTTCTAGCGTATTGTTCATCTGTGTTTGTTTGCTCTTTAGTTCTTCTAGGTCTTTGGTAAACATTTCTTGCATATTCTCAATCTTTGCCTCCATACTTTTTCTGAGATCCTGAATCATCATCACTATCATTATTCTGAATTCTTTTTCTGGGAGGTTTCCTATTCATTTCATCTAGTTGTTTTTCTGGGGATTTATCTTGATCCTTCATCTGGGACACAATCCTATTTCTTTTCATTTTGGGTAGCTTTTTGTGATTGTGGTATTAGTTCTAGAGATTGATTGGGTTATGGTTATTTCTTCTGTGTGTCCTCTGGTGGATGAGGTAAGAGGCATGTGCAAGCTTCCTGGTGGGAGGGACTGGCTGTGGGGTAAACTGGGTCTTGCTCTGGTAGGCAGCGCTGTGCTCAGTAAAACTTTAATCCAATTGTCTTCTGATAGGTAGGGCTGTGCTCCCTCCCTGTTATTTGTTTGGCCTAAGTATATAGGCTTCTACAGTAGGGCTATTGGTGAGCTCCAAGAGGACTTAATGCTGAGACACATCTCCTGGGGCAGGCCACTCCCAGCTCAGGCCTCTGCAGAAGACCTTCAAGCACTCACAGGTGGGTCTGGCTCAGTCTCCTGTGGGGGTCACTGCTCCTTTCTCCTGGGTCCTGGTGCACACAAGATTTTGTTTGTGTCCTCCAAGGGTCTCTGTTTCCCCCAGTCCTATGAAAGCTCTGTAATCAAACCCTCCTGGCCCTCAAAGTCAGATTCCCTGGGGATTCCCAGTTCCTTGACCAAATTCCCAAGCTGGGAGCCTGATGTGGGGCCTATAACTTTCACAACAATGTGAGAACTTCTTTGGTATTATTGTTTTCAACTTTGAGTCACCCACTCAGTGGGGTATAGGATTTGATTTTATCATAATTGTTCCCCTCCTACCATTTCAGTGCGGCTTCTTCTTTGTCCTTGGATGAGGGGTATCTTTTTTTGTTGGGTTCCAGAGTTTTCCTGTTGATGACTGTTCAACAACTAGTTGCATTTTTGGTGCTCTGGCAAGGATGAGCGCACTACTTAATCTTAATCTTGTTACTCTGTATCTTATTTATTACATAGTTTGTGTCTCTTAATCTTCCATGCCAATCTTGCCCCTCCCCCCCCACCATCTCCCTACTGGTAACCACTAGCTAGTTTGTGCTCTATATCTGTGAATCTTTTTCTTTTTTTATATGCACTAGCATTTTTTAACTTTTAGAGTCCACACATATCATGCAGTATTTGTCTTTCTCTATGTATTTCACTAAGCATAATATCCTCCAAGTTTTATGTTGTCACAAATAACAAAATTTTCGTTTTTATGGCTTTGCAGTATTCCACTCTGTATATGTGTGTGTGCATGTGTATGTGTATCTAACATCATTTTATTCATTCATCTGTTGATAGGTACATATGTTGCTCTCATATCTTAACTATCATAAATAATGCATTGTGATGCTTTTGTCTTTTCAAATTAGTGTTCACAGTTTTTTTGGATATATACCCAGGAATAGAATTCTGGGCCATACAATAATTCTGTTTTCAGATTTTTGAGAAAACTCCATACAGTTTTACAGAATGGCTGCACTAGTTTACAAACCCACCAACAGTGAACAAAGGGCCCTTTTTCACCATATCCTTGACAACAGTTGCTATTTATGTTCATCTTCATGATAGCCATTCTGACTCATGTGAGGTGATATCTCCTTGTGGTCTTATTTGTATTTCCCTGGGCGCTGAGAGAGGACATCAGAGAGCAGACAGACTGAAACCACAATCACAGACAACTAGCCAATTTGATCACATGGACCACAGCCTTGTCTAAATCAATGAAACTAAGCCATGCCCTGTGGGGCCACCCAACACTGACGAGTCATGGTGGAGAGGTCTGACAGAATGTGGTCCACTGGAGAAGGGAATGACAAAACACATCAGTATTCTTTCCTTGAGAACCCCATGAGCAGTATGAAAAGGCAAAAAGACAGGACACTGAAAGATGAACTCCCCAGGTTGGTAGGTGCCCAATATGCTACTGGAGATCAGTGGAGAAATAACTCCAGAAAGAATGAAGGGATGGAGCCAAAGCACAAACAACACCCAGTTGTGGATGTGACTGGTGATAGAAGGAAGGTCTGATGCTATAAGAGGAAAATTGCATAGGAACCTGGAATGTTAGGTCCATGAATCAAGGCAGATTGGATGTGGTCAAACAGGAGATGGCAAGAGTGAATGTCAACATTCTAGGAATCAGAGAACTAAAATGGACTGGAATGGGTGAATTTAACTCAGATGACCATTGTATCTACTACTATGGGCAAGAATCCCTTAGAAGATATGGAGTAGCCATCATAGTCAATAAAAAGAGTCTGAAATGCAGTTCTTGGATACAACCCCCAAATGACAGAATGATCTCTGTTCATTTCCAAGGCAAACCATTCAATATCACAGTAATCCAAGTCTATGCCCCAACCAGTAATGCTGAAGAAGCTGAAGTTGAATGGTTCTATGAAGACCTACAAGACCTTTTAGAACTAAAACCCCAAACAGATGTCCTTTTCATTATAGGGGACTGGGATGCAAAAGCAGGAAGTCAAGAAACACCTGGAGTAGCAGGCAAATTTAGCCTTGGAGTAGAGGATGAAGCAGGGCAAAGGCAAATAGAGTTTTGCCAAGGGAATGCACTGGTCATAGCAAACACCCTCTTCCAACAACACAAGAGAAGGCTCTACACATGGACATCACCAGATGGCCAGCGCTAAAATCAGATTGGTTATATTGTTTGCATCCAAAGATGGAAAACTCTATACAGTCCTCAAAAACAAGCCCAGGAGCTGACTATGGCTCAGATCATGAACTCCTTGTTGCTAAATTCAGACTTAAATTGAAAGTAGGGGAACCACTAGACCATTCAGGTATGACCAAAATCAAATCCCTTATGATTATACAGTGAAAGTGAGAAATAAATTTAAGGGACTAGATCTGACAGACAGAGTGCCTGATGAACTATGGATGGAGATACGTGACATTGTACAAGAGACAGGGATCAAGACCATACCATGGAAAAGAAATGCAAAAAGGCAAAACAGCTGTCTAAGGAGGCCTTAAAAATAGCTGTGAAAAGAAGAGAAATGAAAGGCAAAGGAGACAAGGAAAGATATAAGCATCTGAATGCAGAGTTCCAAAGAATAGCAATGAGAGATAAGAAAGCCTTCCTCAGTGATCAATGCAAAGAAATAGGGAAAAACAATAGAATGGGAAAGACTAGAGATCTCTTCAAGGAAACAGAGATACCAAGGGAACATTTCATGCAAAGATAGGCTCAATAAAGGACAAAATTTTATGGACCTAACAAAAGATATTAAGAAGAGGTGGCAAGAATTCACAGAAGAACTATACAAACAAGATCTTTACGATCCAGATAATCACAATGGTATGATCGCTCACCTAGAGCCAGACATCCTGGAATGTGAAGTCAAGTGGGCCTTAGGAAGTATCACTATGAACAAAGCTAGTGGAGGTGATGGAATTCCAGTTGAGCTATTTGAAATCCTAAAAGATGATTCTGTGAAAGTGCTACACTCAAAATGCCAGAAAATTTGAAAAACTCAGCAGTGGCCACAGGATTGGAAAAGGGCAGTTTTCATTCCAATCCCAAAGAAGGGCAATGCCAAAGAATGTTCAAACTACCACACGATTGCGTTCATCTCACACACTAGTAAAATGATGCTCAAAATTCTCCAAGCCAGGCTTCAGCAATACATGAACAACTTCCAGATGTTCAAGCTGGTTTTAGAAAAGGCATAGGAACCAGAGATCAAATTGCCAACATCCACTGGATCATCGAAAAAGCAAGAGAGTTCCAGAAAAACCTCTATTTCTGCTTTATTGCCTATGCCAAAGCCTTTGATCATGTGGATCGCCTTAAACTGTGGAAATTTTGAAAGAGATGGGAATACCAGACCACCTGACCTGCCTCTTGAGAAATCTGTATGCAGGTCAGGAAGCAACCATTAGAACTGGATATGGAACAACAGACTGGTTCCAAATAGGAAAAGGAGTATGTCAAGGTTGTATATTGTCACCCTGCTTATTTAACTTATATGCAGAGTACATCATGAGAAGTGCTGGGCTGGAGGAAGCACAAGCTGGAATCAAGATTGCTGGGAGTAATATCAATAACCTCAGACATGCAAGTGACACCACCCTTATGGCAGAAAGTGAAGAACTAAAAAGCCTCCTGATGAAAGTTAAAGAGGAGAGTAAAAAAGTTGGCTCAACATTCAGAAAACTAAGATCATGGCATCTGCTGCCATCATTTCGTGGCAAATAGATAGGGAAATAGTGCAAACAATAGCTGACTTTATTTTGGGGGGCTCCAAATTTGCTGCAGATGGTGATTGCAGCCATGAAATTAAAAGACGCTTACTCCTTGGAAGCAAAGTTATGACCAACCTAGACAGCATTTTAAAAAGCAGAGATATTACTTTGTCAACAAAGGTCTGTCTATACAAGGCTATGTTTTTTCCATTAGTCGTGTTTGGATGTGAGAGTTGGACTATAAAGAAAGCTGAGTGCCGAAGAATTGATTCTTTTGAACTCTTGTGTTGGAGAAAACTCTTGAGAGTCCCCTGGACTGCAAGGAGATCCAACCAGTCCATCCTAAAGGAGATCAGTCCTGGGTGTTCATTGGAAGGACTGATGTTGAAGCTGAAACTCCAATACTTCGGCCACCTGATGCGAAGAGCTGACTCATTGAAAAAGACCCTGATGCTGGGAAAGATTGAGGGTAGGAGGAGAAGGGGATGACAAAGGAGGAGATGGTTGGATGGCATCATCGACTTGATGGACATGGGTTTGGTTGGACTCCGGGAATTGCTGATGGACAGGAAGTCCTGACATGCTTCAGTTCATGGGGTCACAAAGAGTAGGACACGACTGAGCAACTGAACTGAACTGAATGATTAGTGATACTGAGCATTCTTTTATTTGCCTATTGGCCATCTGTATGTCTTTTTGGGAAAATGTCCATTCAGCTCTTCTTCGCTTTTTGATTGGGTTGGTTTTTGTATATTTGATATTAAGTTGTATGAGTTGTTTATGTATTTTCAATATTAACCCCTCATAAGGCATATCATTTACAAATCTCTTTCCCTATACAGCAGACAGTCTCAAAGTAGTGGTGATTAGTGACAATAGTAGGCATCTCTTTCTTATTTTTTATTTTAATGGGTATGGATTTAGTGATTCTTAATCAGAATGGTGGCAATTATTTTTTGAAGTGGGAGAATATTATTTTCCTTATTTTATTTACATTTGTATAGCAAATGGTGCTGAATTTTCTAAAATTCCTTTTTAATGTCTGTATGTTGTATTTTTGCTTTCTCTTTAACTTGTTGTTTAGTCACTAAGACTGTTTGCAACCCCATGACTGCCTCACAGCAGGCTTCTTGTCCTTCACAGTCTCCCGGGGTTTGCTCAAATTCATGTCCATTGAGTCCCTGATGTCATCCAATCATGTCATCCTCTCTTGCCGCTTCTCCTCCAGCTCTCAATCTTTCCCAGCATCAGGTTCTTTTCCAATGAGCTGACTCTTCGCATCTGGGGCCAAATTATTGGAGCTTCAGATTCAGCATCAGTTCTTCCAGTGAATATTCAGGGCTGATTTCCTTTAGCATTGACTGGTTTGGTCTCCCTACTGTCCAAGGAACTCAAGAATCCTTTCCAACACCACAATTCAAAAACATAAATTCTTCAGCACTCAGTCTTCTTTATGGTCCAACTCTCACATCCATACACAACTACTGGAAAAAATCAATCATAGCTTTGACTCTATGGACCTTTGTTGGCAAAGTTATGTCTCTGACTTTAATATTCTGTCTGGATTTGTCATAGCTTTCCTTCCAAGGAGTAAGTATCTTTTAATTTCGTGGCTACAGTCACCATCCACAGTGATTTTGAAGCCCAAGAAAACCGAATTTGTCACTGCTTCCATCTTTGTGCCTTCTATTTGCAATGAAGTCCTGGGACAGGATGCCATTTTATATATATATATATATATGTTTTTTTTTTTTTTAATGTTGAGTTTTAAGCCAGCTTTTTCACTCTCCTCTTTCACCTTCATCAAGAGGCTCTTTAGTTCTCCTCACCTTCTGCCATTAGAGTGGTATCATCTGCATATTTGAGACTGTTGATATTTTTCCTAGCAATCTTGATTTTAGCTTTGATACATCCAGCTTGGATTGCAAGATGTATTCTGCATATAAGTTAAATAAGAAAGTGACAATATACAGACTTGTCTTACTCCTTTCCTAATTTTGAACCAGTCTGTTGTTTCATGTCTGGTTCTTACTGTTGCTTCTTGACCGGCATACAGGTTTCTCAGGAGACTGGTAAGATGATCTGATATTCCTATGTCTTTAAGAATTTTCCTCAGTTTGTTGTGATTCTCAGTAGTTATTGTAGAAGTAGATGTTTTTCTGGAACTCTATTGCTTTCTCTATGATCCAACTAATGTCAATTTGATCTCTAGTTCCTCTGCTTTTTCAAAATTCAACTTGTACATCTGGAAGTTCTTGGTTCCTGTACTGTTGAAGCTTAGCTTGAAGGATTTTGAGCATTACCTTGGTAGCATGTGAAATGAACAAAACTGCACAGTAGTTTGAACATTCTTTAGTATTGCCCTTCTTTGGGATTGAAATGAAATGAAAATTGACCTCTTCCAGTCCTGTTGCCATTGTTGAGTTTTCCAAATTTTCTGGCACATTGAGTGCAGCATCATCTTTTAGGATTTTAAGTAGCTCAGCTGGAATTCCATCATTTCCTCTAGCTTTGTTCATACTCATGCTTTCTAAGGCCCAGTTGACTTCACACTCTAAGATGTCTGGCTCTAAGTGAGTGACCACACCATCGTGGTTATCCAGGTCATTAAGACTTTTTTGTATAGTTCTTCTGTGTATTCTTGCCACCCATTCTTAATCTTTTCTGCTTCTGTTAGGTCCTTACCATTTCTGTCCTTTACTATGACCATCTTTGCATGAAATATTCCCTTGATATCTTCAATTTCTTGAAGGGATTTCTAGTCTTTCCCATTCTATTTTTTCCCTCTATTTCTTTGCATTATTCACTTAAGAAGGCTTTCTTATCTCTCCTTGCTATTCTCTTAAACTCTGCATTCAGTTGCATATATCTTTCCCTTTCTCCTTTGACTTTTGCTTCTCTTCTTTTCTCACTATTTCTAAGACCTCCTCTTACAATGACCTTGCCTTCTCACATTTCTTTTTCTTTGGAATGGTATTGGTCACTGCCTCTTGTACAATGTTATGAACATCCATCCAGAGGTTACGAGATCTGATAATTTGTTGACAACATAAATGGAAAGATTTTTCTGATATTTTACTGTCAAAATATTCCTGGTATCCACCTTATTTTTCCCAATGTATTATTTTTGATATTCTGATTTTATATAATGAAGAGGGGTAGTTTTCCAAGTTTTTCCTCCACTAAGGAGTTAATATTAAACATATCTTTTCTGAAAAACATAGCAATCATTCATTTGGTTTTAGTGCTATTTTCATATTTTTTTTTAAAAGAATAATTGTTTTCCTTCTGTCCTTAGGCAAAAGAATTCTTCATATTTTTTACAAATTTGGGGGTCAATTTTGAAAATATTTATTTTTCTAAGAAAGTATATATTTTCTTTAAACTTTCTAATTTTATGTCACAGAATTCCATATAATCATTTCTTTTTATTTGTTTCATCTCTTCACTTTTATATCTTCTTTTTCATTCTTATTAGTGAATATTTTTTTACTATCTCTTTTATTCATTAACCATTTTTATCTATTTTAGGTCTAGGATTTGTTTATCAATTGTTACTTTTTTATTTTCTAGTTTTAAATTTTCATTATATATCTTTATACATTACCTCTTTCTATTTTCATTTATATTAAACAACTTTTATTTTTGTTTTCTGCTGTGCCTTGTGGCTTTCAGGATCTTAGTTCCCAGACCAGGGATTGACTGGGGCAGTGAATGCAGCTAGTCTTAACCACTGGAACACCGGGAATTCCTTTCTTCAACTTCTTAAGATGAGTTTTAATATAGTGATTCAGGGTGTACAATGGAACCAGACTTCTCTAGTTTTGAAGATTCATGCTACCACTTACTATGTTACACTCATCAAGCTATTTAACCTTTCTGTGCCTCAGTTTCCTCATCTAAATAATAGGGATAATATTTCCCTCCTAAAATTTTGTGAGAATTAAATAATGTGATATAGATAAAAAACACAGAACATTATCTAGCATATACTAAGCATCTTAAGTACTGTTTTCTTCTTTATTCTCTTTCTCTTTATTAATAAAAACATTCAAACTATGTTTTCCTGAGATTACGCTTTAGTTATGTCTCAACTGGTGTGAACTTTATAGTCATTTATATGTAGCTTCTCATGTTAACTTTGTTTTTCTAATTAACTCAAAGGTCATTTGGTGTTATATTAATAGCTTGAATTCTTTAGTTTGGGGATGTATTTTATTATGTTTAGAGATTTCAATCAGAAGATTTGGCTTATAAAATTGATTTTTTCATGTTCTGGGTTGTCAATTATGTAAGCAATTTTTATAAATGTTCCATGTATATGGGGAAGTTACATATTCTCTACATATAAATATTTGCTATATCATAAAATCCATGTTTGATTGTCCCTCATTTCCTGTTCAAGAGCTTACTGATTCTTAAAATGATGTTTATAGTATCTCACCATAGTTCTATTTTATTAAGATCTCTCTGCACCTCTGACTGGTTTTGTTGGCAGATTTAGCTGTCATATTCATTAGTCTATAACTTGTTATCTTCATCAGTAATTGTACCTTTTCTTGTGCATAATGTTCCTTTATCCTGTTAGCACTTTCAATCTTAAATTCTCCTTCTTTACATTGTTATTACAAAATTTATGTTCTTTTTAGTTTTGATTACCTTGGAGCTACCATGCCAATTCTCTCTCTCTCTTTTTTTTTTTTTTTAAAAGGAATTATTTTCTTTCTTTTTTAGATCTGGTATAAGTTGCTACTTATGCTTGAAGTTCAGAAATTTTTCCAGGATATGTCAAGACTCATCTTATCAGCCCTGTGAGGAACTTATTCACCCCTTTAACTATGAAGAATTTATCTTCCCTCCACTAAGAGAAAATTTATCCTATTATTGAGTTGTTACCTCTTCTCCATCCTTTCCTTTATCTCTATTTGGGGTTCTTATTAATTGCATACTAAAGCGTCCGGGGTGGTACTCAAATGGCTTTTGATTTCATCATGATTTCCAAATCTTTATAATTAATATTTGTGTTTAGAGATATTTGTTACTCAGGGTTTTCCTGCCGGTTGTTTCTGATCTCAGCTGTGCCTACTCTCCCTTTCAATATCTCTCCTGAAGCATAAATAGAAAATCATTTGATTTTGTTCTCAAAAGAACTTTCTGTTTTATAATTTAATCCTTTTTATTTAGTTAGTTAGTTAAGGTTGCCATCTGTTCCTTGAAGGAGTTCTTTTTTGATTAAAGTTACCATTTTGGGTAATCAGACCCATCACTCTCTCTCTGACTTCTGGGTTCACCACGCTTTATTGTTATTTTGTCACTTACTCATGAATCGCTTATCAGGGCTTCCTTGGTAGTTCAGTTGGGAAAGAATCTGCCTGCAATGGAGGAGACCCAAGTTTGAGCCTGGGTTGGGAAGATCCCCTGGAGAAGGGGAAGGCTACCCACTCCTGTATTCTGGCCTGGATAATTCCATGGAGTGTAGAGTTCATGGGGTCGCAAAGAGTTGGATATGACTGAGCGGCTTTCACTGACTCACTGACATGAATCTCTTACTTTTAGGACTCAGCTCTAAGTATGTATTTAGTATCTATCAGAAGCTTCCAGCAAAAATCATATTTATCAGTGAAATGTAAGAGGAATTCCTATCAAAATCTTAAACAAAGCAAAGGTCATTATCAAGGTCACTATATTGGTGATAATAGCCAATGTAATAAACAAGAAAGGAGTTAAATCACATTTATTAGAAAGGAAATGACAAAACCAACATTAATAACACATGATATCATCTGCCCCCAAAATTTGAATAGAAATCAAAATATCATTACAACTGAGAAGAGAATTTGTCGAGGTGGTCAAATGTAAGATTAACATACAAATCTTAGATACTATTCATGAACAGTAATAAATACTCTTAAATGTCTAGAAATAAATCTGCCAGGTGATAACAATACAGTATATAAAAAGATAACTCTACCAAAATGAAAAGTGCATGAATATACAGAAGAACATGCACAAATTTTAGAAGAGAAAATTCAATATTGTAAATATTCCACTCTACACAATGTTCCTTAAATTCAATGCAATAATAAATAAAGTGTACATTGGTGTTTTTATATGAACTTTTATATAAACTTGAGAAAATACATTTAAATTTCATCTGGAAGAAGAAAAACAAACAAAAAATATAGCCAATATAATTGGTTATTTTTTAGTTGCTACATCATGTCCAACTTTTTGCTATTCCATGGACTGTAGCCCACCAGGCTCCACTGTCTATGGGATTTCCCGTGCTAGAATACTGGAGTGGGTTGCTATTTCCTTCTCTAGGATATCTTCCCAATCCAGGAGTCGAACCCATACGTCCTGCATTAGCAGGCAGATTCTTTATCACTGAGTCACCAGGGAAGTCCTAGCTAATATATGTTGTTATTGTTGTTCATTCGTTAAATTGTGTCCAACTCTTTGTGACCTCATGGACTGCAGCATGTCAGGCTTCCCTGTCTTCCACTATCTTTCATAGTTTGCTCAAGTTTATGTCTATTGAATCAGTGATGTTATCTTACCATCTCATCCTTTGCTGCCCTCTTCTCCTCCTGCCTTCAATCTTTCCCAGCACCAGGGTATTCTTCTGGCTCTTTGCATCAGGTGGCCATAGTATTGGAGCTTCAGGCTTATCATCAGTCCTTCCAGTGAACATTTGGGGTTCATTGGTTTGACTGGTTTGATATCCTTGCTATCCAAGGGACTCTCAAGAGGTTTCTCCAGCTCCACAATTCAAAAGCATCATTTCTTCAGCATTCAGCCTTTTTATGGTCCAACTCTCACATCTGCACATGACTACTAGAAAAACAATACCTTTGACTATATAAACCTTTGTTGACAAAGTGATATAAAGCCAATGTATTATTTTCTTTAAACAAACAAAGTAATTAGTAACTTGTCTGGCCTGATAACAAAGTTTACTCTAGATCTACAGAATAAAAGCAATGTGACAATACTTTCAGAAAATACAAATAGAAAAATCAAATAGGCTGAATGATCCAAATGCAGACCTGTTTTCAATGGGAAATTTAATATATAATAAATATGACATTTAAGTCAAAAGGATTAATTGTTTAGTAAAAGGTACTGAGATTGTTAATTTTGCATTTGGAAGAAAAATAAATTCAGTTAATTTTTTCAAATTCGTTGGAGATCAGTTTCCCTAAGAAGCAATTTTCAAGACGGATTTGTTGGCAGGAAGTTTATTGAGGATTTGCTCTCTGGATCAGTACCTGAGGGGTATGAGAACAAAGCAGCAGTGGGCAAGAGAGAAACTGGGTTGCAATTTAGTCTCAGTGGCTTTGGCCAACCCTAAGTGGAGCCTCTGAAGCTGAGTATCCAGCGCTGAGGTTGGAAGAAAGTGTCCTGTACAGGGATCAGTCATTGGGTGCATGCTGCCCCTGCGAAGGGGGCGTGACCTTGAGCAAGGCAGCTCTCCCCAGCTGAGGGCAAGTATTCCATGGAGAGCTGACACCACAATAGTCACAAAGTGAATTCCAGATGTATCTAAAACTATCTGTAGGAAACTAAAATATGGAATGTGAATTTTTTTAAGTAGAACATATTTATAATCCTAGGGTAAGAAGGTCTTTCTAATGATAGATTGATTAGATGACTTAGAGTCGAGAATGTCTATAAACGTATTATAACACAAAGAAAACCAAAGGACAGACTAGGGAAAAACATCTGCAGTGTGTTTTAATGAAGGCATGGTGTAAGGGATATAACAAAAAGTAACATTACTTGTGTCTCCCAGTGGACATATTAAAGATGATTTAAATAGGAGAAGCTTTAATGGGTATCATGACTTTTCTGTACTATGTTCATGTTAAGTCAGAAACACATTCTCATTTTGGTCCAAGGTATTAATTAACACTTCAAACTTCTCTCTTAGATAAGATTTCTCCTGCTCCTCCTCTGCCTTTATGAAGCCCCAGCTCTTAGGGAAGGGAATATGGTTGTGGTTTTAGACCCTGCCTGATGGTAAAGTGTACAATTAAGGAAGGAACGGTAAAAGGATAAAGCAGGGAAGTTCCTGTTTAGCTAGGGGTGGCCTCTGTCACAGCTGATGTCTTGTACTCTGGGTCTGATGTGTTTGAAGGAGACCCTCCTGGGAAATTTGGTGTGGTCTTTGGAAACCAGGGTGATCCTCCCCAGCCCCAACCATACCTTTTATGACTCTCTGGTCCATACTTCCAGTAACTGGCAGACCCCTCCTCAGGGGTCACACAGGTGGACTCCCACCTCCCTGTACCCCTGAGTGGGAAGAAGTTATTCTTCCAATGCAGCCCTTTATACTCTCTCTCTTTTCCATCTCTCACCTTCTGTACATCTTGAGCAGGAGACAACCAGCAGTCAGATTTTCCCCAACTGCAACCTTACAGGCAGCATTGCTCACTTAGATGTGAGGAGAAAACAGGACCATTTACCCAGGGTCAGGGTTGGGCAGGGATGGAACTCACATCAGAGGCTCTCCTAAGAAATCCCTTACAAACCTCTGCCCATCTTCTCAACCCCTGTGGATGAGGTTGTGTGCATGTGTTTCAAAATGGACTCTCTTTGAAAACATCCCTTCAAAATATGTAATAGAAAAATGATTAAATCTAGAACATATAAACAGCATCTACAAATCAACCAAATTACAGAAGACAAATATAAAAGGGCAATTAAAGGAAGAAAAGGTTCTCAAACTCACTGATACTAACCAGAATAGAATTTAACCCAACAAATGCTTGGATTATTAGAAACAAGGAAATTCAAAGCATCTAGCTTGACAAACATGTAGGAGAATGAATATTCTTATTTATACCAGTGATGAATTGTCAATTTGACAAGAATTATTAAAATATGGAGTACAATTTTACTAGATTATTTACATTTTAAGCCCTCATAACCTTCAATGCAGCAACTATATCAGAAGTCACTGTATTAAGTTTTCCCAATAATGAGTGAAAATGATTATCAGAGATCAGGAAAATATGTAGAGCATAAAAGATTTTTTTGAGGGTACATATCTAATTTGTTACTATCAAAGTTCTGGCCATAGCATATGCTTTACTGAAGTTTCTATAAGAATGTATTCCTGTAATACTATGTACTTAAAATATTTTAAGAGATTATAAAAGTTTATTATTGGTTTACAATAACTTAAGTGCAACAAATTCAACATTTATTTCATAAGACATAAATGATATTACAGTACACTCTTGCTCTTTTCCAGGCTACTGGCTTCAGAGAAGATAAACAACACTTTTTTTCACAATCATTTTATTGCAGGCAAATGATTTTTGAAATAGAAGCATTAGAAAAGCAAGACATTTCTTTAAGCCCAGTAGGTTTCCCGATTTCACTTGGCCATTACCTATATTGTCTTAAGATTATAAACACCTGATACAGGTGGCCAATAAACACATGAAAAAAATGCTCAGTATCATTCAAATGCAAATCAAAACTACAATGAGGTATCACCTCACGTCAATCAGAATGGCCATCATCATCAAAACATCTACAAACAATAAATGTTGGAGAAGCTGTGGAGAAAAGGGAAATCTCCTGTGCTGGTGGTGGGAATGTAAATTGATATAGCCACTATGAACAACAGTATGGAAATTCCTTAAAAAACTAAGAATAAAACAGCCATATGACTCAGCAATCCCACTACTGCATATATACCAAGAGAAAACCATAGTTGAGAAAGACACATGTACCCCAGTGTTCATTGGAGCACTATTTACAATAACTAGAATGAAGAAGCAACCTGGATTCCCATCAACAGATGAATGGCTAAAGAAGATGTGATGTATTTATACAATGGAATATTATTTAGCCATCAAAAAGAATGAATCTGAGTCCATTTTAGTGAAGTGGATGAACTTAGAGCCTCTAATACAGAGTAAAATAAGTCAGAAAGAGAAAAATACCTAACATTAACTCATATCTATGGAATCTAGAAAAACAGTACTAGTGAAAGTATTTGCAGGGAAGGAATGGAGACACAGATGCAAAGAACAGATTTGTTGCCACAGTGGGGTAAGGAGAGTGTAGGATGAATTGAGAAAGTAGCACTGACATACATACACTATCACATGCAAAATAGATAGCTAATGGGAAGCTGCCATATAACAGAGGGAGCCCAGTCTGGCACTCTGTGATGACCTAGAAGGGTGGGATCGGAGGGAGTAGGGAGGCTCAAAAGGAGTGGATGTATGTATAATTATGACTGATTTGCATTGTTGTACAGCAGAAACCAGTAAACATTGTAAAGCAATTATTCTCCAATTAAAAAATAAAACTCTAATTCCACAATTAAAATAGTTTCTATAGACCTAAAATGGACAGCTCAGTTCAGTTCAGTCGTGTCCGACTCTTTGTGACCCCATGAATTGCAGCATGCCAGGCCTCCCTGTCCATCACCAACTCCCGGAGTTCACTCAGACTCATGCCCATTGAGTCAGTGATGCCATCCAGCCATCTCATCCTCTGTCGTCCCCTTTTCCTCCTGCCCCCAATCCCTCCCAGCATCAGAGTCTTTTCCAATGAGTCAACTCTTCGCATGAGGTGGCCAAAGTACTGGAGTTTCAGCTTTAGCATCGTTCCTTCCAAAGAACACCCAGGGCTAATCTCCTTTAGAATGGACTGGTTGCATCTCCTTGCAGTCCAAGGGACTCTCAAGAGTCTTCTCCAACATCACGGTTCAAAAGCATCCATTCTTCAACACTCTGCTCTATGTTAAAACCATCTTCTAATTAAGAAGGGTCTGTAGAGCTCATTTCTCCTTTCTTAGAGTTGTTTTCTAAGAGATCCTGGGCCTCACAGTCATGTTTTTACTACAGGATCCTGTTCAACCTGTTTCTAAAGTTGACTGAATCTGAATGACCCAAGATCTATAATTGGACTATGTCTTCATGAGTGAACTTGAGGGACACAGGAGATTCTGGACCGGTTGCTTGAACAGAGGACAGAGAAGCTCAAGAGAGACAACAAAGTAAGACATGTATTCAGAAAGAGGGCAAATCATTCTGCAAAGACAAGGGTAAGATTAAAGTGGACACACAGAGAGAGGCTGAGAGGGAAATAGAGAACAGTTGCCTGGGTTCATAGTGATTTTCCTTGTGTTAGAAATAATCACTATTAGTAGTGATACTGGACTTCCTGGTGGCTCAGATGGTAAAGAATCTGCCTGTAATGCAGGAGGTTCAAGAGACTTGAGTGCAATACCTGGGTCAGGAAGATCCCTTGGAGAAGGGAATGGCAACCCACTCCAGTATTCTAGCCTGGAGAATTCCATGGATAGAGGAGCCTGGTGGGCTACAGTCCATGAGGTCTCAAAGAGTTGGACATGACTAAGCAATTATCACTTTCACTTTCTGTAGTGATACTGAGCTGGCAGTTGTTCTATTTTACACATGATGTCCTCTCTCTTTCAATTCACATAACAAAAGATGACCGAATACTCTTAGCAACCTTACAAATGGAAAAAGAGTTTATCTATGTATGGTCTCAGAGCCCCCAAAGAGAAGAGCAACAATGTTAACCCAGGTGAATGACTCCAGAGCCTAAGTGTGTTCTCTCTTTCTCTCTCTTTTAACTTTTTACTCTATTCTTTTCCCCAAGTTTTTATTTTGAAAAGTCCTTCTTTGTCCCTAATATTTTCTTTAGGTTGTTTTTGCCCCCAAAGATGTAATGAAGATAAACATAATGAAGATACAAACATCTACATAAACAACATGTTAGTTGTCAGATTACCTTCAGTATAATTTAGTTCAGTAGCTAAGTCATGTTGGACTCTTTGTCACCCCATTGACTGCAGCACAGCACATTTTCCTGTCCTTCACTGTCTCTTGGAGTTTGCTCAAACTCCTATCCACTGAGTTGATGATGCCATCCAACCATCTCATCCTCTGTCATCCCCTTCTCCTGCTGTCAATCTTTCCCAGCATCAGGGTCTTTTTCAATGAGTTGGCTCTTCTTATCAGGTAGCAAATGTATTGAGTCTCAGCTTCAGCAGCAGTCCTTCCAATGAATATTCAGATGACTTTCTTTAGGATTGACTCGTTTCATCTCCTTGTTATCCAAAGGACTCTCAAGAATCTTCTCCAACACCACAGTTGGAAAGCATCAATTAGTTGGCATTCAGCCTACTTTATGCTCCGATTCTCACATCTGTGCATGACTACTGGAAAAAACATAGCTTGGACTATACGTACTTGGATGCAATCTCAAAAATGACAGAATGATCTCTGTTCACTTCCAAGGCAAACCATTCAATATCACGGTAATCCAAGTCTATGCCCTGACCAGTAATGCTGAAGAAGCTGAAGTTGAACAGTTCTATGGGACCTACAAGACTTTCTAGAACTAACACCCAAAAAAGTATCTTATTCATTAGAGGGGACTGGAATGCAAAAGTAGGAAGTCAAGAAACACCTGGAGTAACAGGCAAATTTGGCCTTGGAGTGGAGAATGAAGCAGGGCAAAGGCTAATAGAGTTTTGCCAAGATAACGCACTGGCCATAGCAAATGCACTCTTCCAACAACACAAGAGAAGACTGTACACATGGACATCATCAGATGGTCGACACCAAAATCAGAATGATTATATTCTTTGCATCAAAGATGGAGAAGCTCTATACAGTCAGCAAAAACAAGACTGGGAGCTGAGTGTGGCTCAGATCATGAACTCCTTATTGCCAAATTCACACTTAAATTGAAGAAAGTAGAGAAAACCACTAGACCATTCAGATATGACCAAAATAAAATCCCTAACGATTATACACTGGAAGTGAGAAATAGATTTAAGGGACTAGGTTTGATAGACAGGGTGCCTGATGAACTATGAATGGAGGTTTGTGACATTGCACAGGAGAGAGGGATCAAGACCATCCCCATGGAAAAGAAATGCAAAAAAGAAAAATGACTGTCTGAGGAGGCCTTACTAATAGCTGTGAAAAGAAGGGAAGTGAAAGGCAAAGGAGAAAGGGAAAGATATACCCATTTGAATGCAGATTTCTGAAGAATAGCAAGGAGAGATAAGAAAGCCTTCCTAAGCGATCAATGCAAAGAAATAGAGGAAAACAATAGAATGGGAAAGACAAGAAATCTCTTCATGAAAATTAGAGATACCAAGGGAACATTTCATGCAAAGATGGGCTCAATAAAGGACAGAAATGGTATGGACCTAACAGAAGCAGAAGATATTAAGAAGAGGTGGCAAGAATACACAGAAGAACTGTACAAAAAAGATCTTCACGACCCAGATAATCATGATGGTGTGATCACTCATCTAGAGCCAGACATCCTGGAATGTGAGCTCAAATGGGCCTTAGGAAGCATCACTACGAACAAAGCTAGTGGAGGTGATGGAATTCCAATTGAGCTATTTCAAATTCTAAAAGATGATTCTGTGAAAGTGCTGCACTCAAAATGCCAGCAAATTTGGAAAACTCATCAGTGCCCATGGGACTGGAAAAGGGCAGTTTTTATTCCAATCCCAAAGAAAGGAAATGCCAAAGAATGCTCAAACTGCCGCACAACTGCACTCATCTCACACGCTAGAAAAGTAATACTCAAAATTCTCTGAGCTAGGCTTCAGCAATACATGAACCATGAACTTCCAGATGTTCAAGCCTGATTTGTAAAAGGCAGAGGAACCAGAGATCAAATTGCCAACATCTGCTGGATCATCGAAGAAGTAAGAGAGTTCCAGAAAAACATCTATTTCTGCTTTATTGACTATGCCAAAGCCTTTGACTGTGTGGATCACAATAAACTGTGGAAATTTCTTCAAGAGATGGGCATACCAGACCACCTGACCTGCCTCTTGAGAAACCTGTATGCAGGTCAGGAAGCAATAGTTAGAACTGGACATGAAACAACAGACTTCTTCCAAATAGGAAAAGGAGTACGTCAAGGCTGTATATTGTCACCCTGCTTATTTAACTTATATGCAGAGTACATCATGAGAAGTGCTGGGCTGGAGGAAGCACAAGATGGAATCAAGATTGCTGGGAGTAATATCAATAACCTCAGATATGCAGATGACACCACCCTTATGGCAGAAAGTGAAGAAGAACTAAAGAGCCTTTTGATAAAAGTGCCAGAGGAAAGTGGAAAAGTTGGCTTAAAGCTCAAGATTCAGAAAACTAAGACAATGGCATCTGGTCTCATGACTTCATGGCAAATAAATGGGGAAACAGTGGCTTACTTTATTTTGGAGGGCTCCAAAATCACTGCAGATGGTGATTGCAGCCATGAAATTAAAGGACACTTACTCCTTGGAGGGAAAGTTATGACCAACCTAGACAGCATTTTAAAAAGCAGGGACATTACTTTGCCAACAAAAGTCCATCTAGTCAAGGCTGTGGTTTTTCCAGCAGTCATGTATGGATGTGAGAGTTGGACCATAAAGAAAGCTGAGCACAGAAGAATCAATGCTTTTGAACTGTGGTGTTGAAGACTCTTGAGAGTCCCTTGGACTGCTAGAGGATCCAACCATTCTATCTAAAGGAGGTCAGTCCTGGGTGTTCATTGGAAGGACTGATGTTGAAGCTGAAACTCTGATACTTTGGCCACCTGATGCGAAGAGCTGACTCATTGGGAAAAGACCCTGATACTGGGAAAGATCGAAGGTGGGAAGAGTAGGGGATGACAGAAGATGAGATGGTTGGATGGCATCACCGACTCAATGGACATGGGTTTGCGTGGACTCCAAGAGTTGGTGATAGACAGGGAGGCCTGGCGTGCTGTGGTTCATGGGGTCACAAAGAGTTGGACATGACTGAGGGACTGAGCTGAATTGAACTGAACTGACTATAAGGTCCCTATAGTGATGTCTCTGATTTTTAATACACTGTTAGGCTTGTCATAGGGGCTTCCTAGGTGGTGCTAGCTGTAAGAACCTGCCTGCCAATGGAGGATTGTCCCCTGGGTGTGGACAATCTCCTGGAGGAGGAAATGGCAACCTACTCTAGTACTCTTGCCTGGAGAATCCCATGGACAAAGGAGCCAACAGTCCATAGGGTCACAAAGAGTCACACACGACTGAAGCGACTTAACACAAGCATAAGCAAGCTGGGTTTGTCATATCTTTTTTTCCAAGGAGCATCTTTTAATTTCATGGCTGTAGTCTCCATCCACAGTGATTTTGCAGCCCAAAAAATAGTCTGGCATGGTTCCCATTTTTTTCTTAATCTTGTCTACTTCTGTTAGGTCCTTACCATTTCTGTTCTTTTTGTGCCCATCTTCACATGAAATTTTCCCCTGGTATCTCTGATTTTCTTGAATAGATCTCTAGTCTTTCCCATTCTATTGTTTCCCTCTTTGTTTGCATTGTTCAGTTAAGAAGGCTGTCTTATCTCTCCTTGGTATTCAGTTTACTTAAGTCTCCTTAAATCCAAGAAATAGTCTCTGATTTTTAAGGTGTTTTGTTTTGTTTGACCTTTTGCCCCACACGTTGTTGCAGTTATCTACCATTGCCCAACAAGCTACCCTACAACTCAGTGGTTTAATGCCAATATACAGCCACCATCCTTTAATTATGGTCACAGATGCTGCAGGTCAGAATCATGGACAGAGCACAGTGAGGATGGCTTGTCTTTACTCTGGGATGCCTGGTGTCTCATCAGTTATTTGGCTAAAAGCTGGGATCATCTGAAGGCTTCTTCACTCATACATCTCTTACTTGAACTGTTATGATTCAAAGACTGGACTCAGCTGTGGTTGTCAACTGGCGCACCTACATGTGTGTGGCCTTGCCATGTTGCTTAGCCTCCCTTACAACATGGCAGGCTCAGAGGAGTTAGGCTCCGGACTTAACACCAAGTGTTCTAGCACTATATTGTAGAAGCTGCAGAGCCCTCAGTGACCTTGCCTCAGAAGCCACATAGTGCCACTTCTGATCTACTGTACTGATTAATACAGAAGAAGGTACACAGATTATCTACCTTTTAATGGGAATAGTGTCAAAGAATTTAGGCTGTGTTTTAAACCAACAGAATATCATTAATCTCTTTGAAGAATCCAAACTGCTTAAATGCATTTCTAACATCATGACATATTGATTCTTTTGCAAATTGTGCTATTAACTCTAGCTCTCAACTTTTCTTTTAGAATTCTAGTTTGGAGCAGATTTTGGTTAGTTAAGTTAAAAGAGCTCTAAAAGAGTTAATAAGGGACATATTTCAAAAATTTTTATTACATTGAATCCTAAGTAGGTTGTGTTGGTAGCAAGCAGGAGGGCCTTCAACAAAACTGCCTTTTACTGATGAAAGAAAAAGACTATGTATGACCTTCATTTCCTATTACCCACATCAGTAAATCAAAGCAACATATAACACCTGTAAACTCAGAAAGACCATTGACCCATACCACCTCATAGTGTGCACCATGTGCATTGCGGCATGCTATGTAAAGCAAGAGTGGTGTGCTGTTCTTCTAAAAAGTAAAAACAAAATGGACTTTTCAACCAAGAACAATTTTTAAATAAGGTTTGTGTGTGCTCAGTTGTGTCTGATTCTTTGCAAACCCATTGACTGTAGCCCATCAGGCTCTTCTGTCCATGGAATTTTCCAGGCGAGAATACTGGAGTGAGTTGCCATTTCCTACTCTAGGGGATCTTCCCAACCCATGGATCAAATTCATGTCTCTGGTGTCTCCTGCATTGGCAGGTGAATTCTTCACCCCTGCGTCACAAGGGAAGCCCTATCGATAAGTTGATTAATGTATAATTTACATACAGTAAGATTCATTCTTTCTTGATACACCATTCTATGATTTTTGACAAATTAAAATATATGATCCCAGTCAGATAACTACTACCACAATTATGTTGTTGAATAATCCCATCACTTCAAGTGATAATCTACTGTGCCTTTATAGTCAGCTCTTTTCATCCATTTCCAGCCTTTGGCAACCACTGATCCCATTTCCCCATAATCTTTCAGAGGAGGTCATATATGCGGAGTCACTTACTATAATGTATTTGAGATTCATCCAGGTTGTATTTATCCATAGCTCATTACCTTCTTTTTTTTAAAATTTGTTCTTTTTTTTTTTTTAACTTTACAATATTGTATTAGTTTTGCCAAATATCAAAATGAATCCGCTACAGGTATACCTGTGTTCCCCATCCTGAACCCTCCTCCCTCCTCCCTCCCCATACCCTCCCTCTGGGTCGTCCCAGTGCACCAGCCCCAAGCATCCAGTATCGTGCATCGAACCTGGACTGGCGACTCGTTTCATACATGATGAGCTCATTACCTTCTCTTGCTGTGTAGTATTCTAAGTATTGTAAGACTATCAGTTCAGTTCAGTTCAGTTACTCAGTCGTGTCTGACTCTTTGCGACTCCATGAACCATATACCACATTTTTAAAAATCTATTCACCCAATGAGGAAAACTTGGGCTGATTTCAATATACAACATTTAAAAAATAACAGAAAAGAGTAAAAATCTATCTTGCCATAGAGTCTTTAATTTCTCAACTGTCTTCATAGTTCCAGGTCATTTTTAGTTTTTTACTAACAAAAGTTAGAAATAATCAATCTGATGGAAACCATGCAAGTTTGGCGGGGAGCAGTGGTCTCTTTCTAATCAATCATATTCTCACTGAATTCCTTCTGGTTTAATGCAGTTGCTTTTGCTTCCCAACCAGCGTGTTTATGGAGAACATCGAAGGATGATTATGTTTCAATGAAGAACAGCTGGCCTCATAGCAACTGGATGACAAAGGGATTATCCAAGTGTATAATTTGTAAAAATTGGGCCAGAAGTCAGATTTGGGGATGGAACACCCTCTCTGGCTGACGTTTAAGGCTCAATCCTTGATAATGCTGTTGATTAGGCTATCATGAGCTTTCTGCAGGACAGATAGTGAACAGTCAAGGGCAGTGGGAGGCCCCTTGGAGAAAGAACATGAATATTTCTGCTTTTTCCATTATCCGGCTCCTTCTCAGGAATAACTCAGTGAGTCATTGCACATGGTGTACAAGATTTCAATAGGTTAGAAATGAATTTTAAATCCATTAAAAATTAGCCTGTATCTACATTGTCTCCATGACCCCTTGCCTTTAAAACAACTGAGAACAATGCTGCCTCACTGATTTTCTCCTGCTACCATACCATTTTCTTAAAATAGGGGTAGCACAAACATTTCCCTGTCAACTCCACACAATGTGTTTGCCCAATTCTCTAATTTCACTATCAGTAATCTTTTCTCCTTTGTTCAAAGGCTCTCCAAATCACTGTAAGTAATGCCAATGCATGCTGAATTTAAGTTAACTCATACCTGTGCCTTTCCCACTAACTTTGAATCTGGTTTAAAACAAACAAACAAAAAAAAAAAAACAAGACCTAAAAAATTAGAGATGAGTCCTGGAGTGAGTCACTCACTACTCAAACTCTCTGATTTTGTGACAGCCAATTTTTCTAAAAAGAAGAAAAATAATAAGAAAAGAAAAATGTTACCCATCATGCTTCAAGCTTCAAGTTAGATGGTTTTTAAAGTATATTTTCAGCTCTTTTCATTTTATAATACTTCTTTGCTTTAAGGAGTTTCAATCAAAAACCTAAAATGAGTCCCAACTTAGATTTGCCTGTCATCCATCTGTTTTCTGTTTTTCTCTCCCAACTAGTTCCCACTGTTACTGTCTCAGTAACTCTCATCAGCAGTGTGCTGGTTATATCTGACTAGACATTCAGGGTTATCCACAGATACTTCAACCGGGGACCACAAAATATACACTTATTTGTCTAAAGTGTTCATTTTTTAATTGGAATACTATTGCTTTACAATGTTGGGTTAGTTTCTGCTGTACAAGAAAGTGAATCGGCCATATGAATATCCATAGCCTTCCTCTTGACCTTCCCTCTCCCTCCCCAGGCCATCCCTCTAGGTCAAAACAGCATCGAGCTGAACTTCCTGTGCTTTATAGCAGCTTCCCACTGGCTATCTATTTCACACATGGTATACACTGTTCATGTTTGCACAATGACTGGGAATGAAAGCAGATTCTATTATTTTCATCATCCATTAGACTGGTATTTATAAATAAGTACTTAACCAAATGTATTGCTTCATGGATCACAGCTTTGTCATGGTGAAGAGTTTTGCATGACTCAATGAAGATATGAGCCAGGCAGTGCAGGGCCACCTAAGACAGACAAGTCATAGTGAAGAGTTCCAACAAAACGTGGTCTACTGGAGGAGGAAAAGGAAAACCACTCCAGTATTCTTTCCACAGAACTCCATGAAAAGTATGAAAAGACAAAAATATATGACACCAGAAGATGACCCCCATAGGTTAGATGGTGTCCAATATGCTACTGAGGAAGAGTAAAGGGCAACTGCAAATAGCTTCAGAAAGATGAAGCAGCTGGGCCAAAGTGTAAATGATGTTAGGTTGTTGATGTGTCTGGTGATGAAAGCAAAGCCTGATGCTGCAAAGAACAATATTGGACAGGAACTTGGAATATTAGGTCCATGGATCAAGGTAAATTGGACATGGTCAAGCAGGAGATAGCAAGAATGAACATCAACATCATAGGAATCAGTAAACTAAAATGGACAGGACTGGGCAAATTTAATTCAGATGACCATTACATCTACTACTGTGGACAAGAATCCCTTGGAAAAAATGGAGTAGCCATTATCATCAATAAAAGATTCCAAAGTGCAGTATTTTGGTGCAATCACAAAAATAACAGAATGATCTCAGATCCTTTCCAAGGCAAACCATTCAGCATCACAGTAATCCAAGTCTGTGCCCCAACCACTAATGCTGAAGGCTGATGTTGACTGCTTCTCTGAAGATTTACAAGGCTTGCTAGAACTAGCATCAAAAAAATATGTCCTTTTCATCACAGGGAATGTGAATTCAAAAGTAGGAAATCAAAAGATATATGGAGTAACAGGCAAGTTTGGCCTAGGAGTACAAAATGTAGCAAAATGAAGGGCAAAGGCTAACAGTTTTGTCAAGAGAACACACTGGTCAAAGCAAACACCCTTTTTCAACACAAGTAAAGACTACACATGGACATTACCAGATGGTCAATATCAGAATCAGATTGATAAAATTCTGTACAGCCAAAGATGGGAAATCTCTATACAGTCAGCAAAAACAAGGCCTGGAGTTGATGGTATCTCAGATAATGAGCTCCTTATTGAAAAATTCAGGCTTAAGCTGAACAAAGTAGAGAAAACCACTAGGCAAATCAGGTATGACCTAAATCAAAACCTTTATGATTATATAGTGGAGGTGATGAATGGACTCAAAGGATTAGGTCCGGTAGATAGTGTGCCTAAAGAACTATGGGTGGAGGTTCATAGCACTGTACAGGAGGCAGTAATCAAAACCATCTCAAAGAAAAAGAAATGCAAGAAGGCAAAGTGGTTGTCCAAGGAGGCTTTGCTGAGAAAAGTGAACTGAAAGGCAAGGGAGAAAGGGAAAGATATACGCAACTGAGTACAGAGTTCCAGAGAATAGCAAGGAGAGATAAGAAGGCCTTCTTAAATAAACAAAGAAATAGTGCAAAAAATAGAGGAAAACAATAGAATGGGAAAGACTAGAGATCTCTTCAGAAAAACTAGAGATATCAAGAGAACATTTCATGCAAGTGTGGGCATGATAAAGGACAGAAATTGTAAGGATCTAACATAACCAGAAGAGATTAAGAAGAGGTGGCAAGAATACACAGAACAGCTATACATAAAATGTCTTAATGACCTGGGTAACCAGGATGGTGTGGTCACTCACCTAGAGCCAGACATACTAGAGTGTGAAGTCAACTGGGCCTTAGGAAGCATGACAACCAGCAAAGCTAGTGGAGGTGATGGAATTCCAGTTGAGCTACTTAAAATCCTAAAAGAGGATGCTGTTAAAATGCTGTACTCAATATACTGGCAAATTTGGAAAACTCAGCAGTGGCTACAGGACTAGAAAAGGTCAGTTTTCATTCCAATCCCAAAGAAGGGTAATGCCAAAGAATGTTCAAACTTCCATACAATTGTTCTATTTTCACATGCTAGTAAAGTTATGCTCAAAATCCTTCAAGCTAGGCTTCAGTAGTACATGAACTGAGAAATTCCAGATGTACCAGCAGGGTTTAGAAAAGGCAGAGGAATCAGAGATCAAACTGTTAACATTTGTTGGATCATAGCAAAAGCAAGGGAATTCCAAAAAACTCCTGCTTCATTGACTATGCTAAAGCCTTTGACTGTGTGCATCACAGAAAACTGTGGGAAATTCTTAGAGATGGGAATATCAGACCACTATATCTGAAGGTCAAGAAGCAACAGTTAAAACTGGACTTGGAACAACTCACTGGTTCCAAATTGGGAAAGAGTACAAGGCTGTATATTGTAATCTGCTTATTTAATTTCTATGAGGAGTACATCATTCATAATGCCAGGCTGAATGAATCACAGGCTGGAATCAAGATGCCAGGAGAAATATCAACGATCTCAGATATGCAGATGATATTACTCTCAGTTCAGTTCAGTTGCTCATTCGTGTCCAACTCTGTGACCCCATGAATCGCAGCACGCCAGGCCTCCCTTCCATCACCTACTCCCGGAGTTCACTCAGACTCACGTGATGCCAGTGATGCCATCCAGCCATCTCATCCTCTGTCGTCCCCTTCTCCTCCAGCCCCCAATCCCTCCCAGTATCAGAGACTTTTTCAGTGAGTCAACTCTTTGCATGAGGTGGCCAAAATACTGGAGTTTCAGCTTTAGCATCATTCCTTCCAAAGAAATCCCGGGGCTGATCTCCTTCAGAATGGACTGGTTGGATCTCCTTGCAGTCCAAGGGACTCTCAAGAGTATTCTCCAACACCACAGGTCAAAAGCATCAATTCTTTGGCGCTCAGCTTTCTTCACAGTCCAGCTCTCACATCCATACATGACCACAGGAAAAACCATAGCCTTGACTAGACAGACCTTTGTTGGCAAAGTAATGTCTCTGCTTTTGATTATGCTATCTATGTTGGTCATAACTTTTCTTCCAAGGAGTAAGCGTCTTTTAATTTCATGGCTGCAGTCACTATCTGCAGTGATTTTGGAGCCCAAAAAAATAAAAGTCTGACACTGTTTCCACTGTTTCCCCATCTATTTCTCATGAAGTGATGGGACCAGATGCCATGATCTTCGTTTTCTGAATGTTGAGTTTTAAGCCAACTTTTCCACTCTCTTCTTTCACCTTCATCAAGAGGTTTTTTAGTTCCTCTTCACTTTTGCCATAAGGGTGGTGCCATCTGCATGGCAGACAAAAAAGAGGAAATAAAGGGCCTCTTTAGTTGAGGTGAAAGAGGAGAGTGAAATGAGGAGAGTTGATGAGGGTGAAAGAGGAGAGTGAAAAAGCTGCCTTAATGCTCAACATAAAAAAACAAAGATCATGGCATCTGGTCGCATCACTTGATGGCAAATAGATATGGAAAAAGTACAAGGAAGTCAAACCTGTCGATCCAAAAGGAAATCAACCCTTAATATTCTTTGGAAGGACTGATGCTGAAGCTGAAACTCTAAAAGTTTGAACACCTGATGGGAAAAGCCAATTCATTGGAAAAATCACTGCTGCTGGGAAAGATTGAGGGCGGGAGAAGGAGTGACAGAGGATGAGATGGTTGGATGGCATCACCAAGTCAATGCATGTGAATCTGAGCAATCTGAGAGACAGTGAAAGGCAGAGGAGCCTGTCAAACAATGGGGTCACCAAGAGTCGCACATGACTTAGCAACTGAACAGCGACTACTACTAATTGTGTATAAGTGAAAGTGAAAGTTTTAGTCGCTCAATTTTGTCCACCTCTTTGTGCTCCATGGACTGTAGGCTGCGAGGCTCCTCTGTTCATGGTATTTTCTAAGCAAGAATTCTAGCGTGGGTTGCCATTTTATATTCCAGGGGATCTTCCCGACCAAGGGATCGAACCTGGGTCTCCTGCACTGCACACAGATTCTTTACCATCTGAGCCACCAGAGAAGCCCAATTGTGAATAATTATATAAATATGTATCTATATTTTAAAATGTTTATCTAATGAATATACAGATGTACAGGCATACATATGTGTATGTATAATGCATAATGTCTGTATAACTTTAGACATGAATGCAAGTTTGTGGGATTCCCATGATGGAACCTTCAGTGACTCATGGCACCTGCAGGTCTCTGACATTGTTCCTTTCTTTCACTTGCTTACTTCACTTTGACCTGCAGGCCTCTTAGTTTCTTAAATGTATCAAACTAATCCCTTCATTCTGGTCTTTGTCCTGGATGTCCTCCACCCCAGGAAGCTCTTCCTCTGATACAAGCGGCACCAACTCCTTCATGTCTTGAATATTTCAGCTGAGCATCAACACTGAGAACGACTTTTCTTTGCCAACTGAACAGAGCTACCCATTCATTCTAGTTCTTTTTTGTTTCTCTTGAATTTTCCTTTCTTCCTAAATGTACTGCCAGTCCTCTGCAGCAAGGGTGGGTCCTCTAATGGCTCCCCCTTCCCGTGTCTTCCACTCTGTGGGATTCCCACTCTAAGAATCCAATATTTTCTGTGTGGGTCTTCCTCTGGCTACAAGTCATGCTCAACATGCACAAAGGAGCTGGCCAAAGTGCCATGTGTTCATGTCCTATGAGCAGCCCTCAACCAATGATGGCTGAAAACTGATGGGCCATGGGGTGGGACTGCTTTGAGCTGTACTTTGTGACAGAGCCTAGAAAGACAGAGCAGCACTCAGCCCCAGTTGCCCAGAGCACTAACAGTTCTTCAATATACTCTTGCCTGCTTTCCTTCCCACCTAACATCTTTCACGTAGGCCATTCATCCCATGTACTTGTTTCAGATCTATTTCTGAGACATCCAACCTAAAACATTCCACAAAGCAGAATGTAAACCTCACTAAAAGCAGGAAACACCTGAAACTATTTATCATTATATTCACACCCCACACCTCTCACCCTGCCCCATCTCACACTCAAGATAGATATTTGTTGAATGATAAGGGATTATATTTGTATGCATGTCTATGCTGTAGGACATGATTTGTATATTAAGAGGCTTTGTCGTTGACCCTAGGATCTGCCTATCTACCAATATGAAAAAAGTTCTTTATTGCTTGGGGCCTAAGTATTGAAGAGAAAACAAAACCATACAGAGGAAATGAAAGAACAGTGGGGAATTTAGGGGATTCTAAGTTGATATTTAAAATGTGTCTGAGAAGTTGGTTTGACTTTTCAGAGGAGGATTTTTTTGAGAGAGAAGAGGCTGTTTGAACATTCACCTTGTAAGAGAGATCCAGTTACATGGCAGGGAGTGAGGATCATGGATCAGGGGACCTAGGAACTTCCCACTCCACCATCATCCTGTGGTATTTCTCCACCAAACTTTTTCTGCCTCAATTAGAGAGGAAAAGGGACAATTAGATACCTGGAGATTATCAGTGGCTTTAATAAAGTCATATGTTACTATCATTCACTCAAAAATAGTTATCATGGACTTCCCTGGTGGTTAAGAATCCACCTGTCAATGCAAGAGACACAGGTTTGATCCCTGGTCCAGAAAGATTCCATATGCCAAGAAGCAACTAAACCTATGTACCACAACGATGTGCTCTAGACCCTGTGCTCCGCAACAAAAGAAGCCACTGCAATAAGAAGCCCACTCATGGCAAATAGAGAGTAGCCCCCACTCACCACAACTAGAGAAAGCCTGCTCATAGCAATGAAGACCCAGCATAGCCAAAATAAATAAATAAATATTTTTTAAATAAAAATAGTTATCGTATACCTATTGTATATTCCCAGGAAATGTTTTAGGCTCCGAGGTTATTGCCATGAACCAACAGCAAAAAACTCTTGGTCTGATAGAGCTTAAGTTTGAGTGGGCAGAGGCAGTTCAATAAGTAACATTTTAAACAGCATAGATAAGAATTTCAGTGATGAAAATAAATGTAAGAGAGTAGGGAGAAATGTTGTTGCTGTTGTTTTTAATTTAAATTTATTTATTTTAATTGGAGGCTTCTTACTTTACAATAATGTATTGGTTTTGCCATACATCAACATGAATCTGCCACGGGTGTACACGTGTTCCCCATCCTGAACCCCCGTCACACCTCCCTCCCCATACCATCCCTCTGGGTCTTCCCAGTGCACCAGCCCCAAGCTTCCTGTATCCTGCATCAAACCTAGACTGGCTATTCGTTTCTTATATGATATTATACATGTTTCAATGCCATTCTCCCAAATCATCCCACCCTCTCCCTGTTCCACAGAGTGCAAAAGACTGTTCTATACATCTCTGTCTCTTTTGCTCTCTCACATACAGGGTTATCATTACCGTCTTTCTAAATTCCATATATGGAATTATATATTAATTAGAAATTAGTTATTTCTAAAGAACACATATATGCATTAGTATACTGTATTGGTGTTTTTCTTTCTGGCTTACTTCACTCTGTATAATCGGCTCCAGTTTCATCCACCTGGTTAGAACTGATTCAAATGTATTCTTTTTCAGTTCAGTTCAGTCACTCAGTCGTGTCCAACTCTTTGCAACCCCATGAATCGCAGCATACCAGGCCTCCCTGTCCATCACCAACTCCCAGAGTTCACTCAGACTCACGTCCATCAAGTCAGTGATGCTATCCAGCCATCTCATCCTCTGTTGTCCCCTTCTCCTCCTGCTCCCAATCCCTCCCAGCATCAGAGTCTTTTACAATGAGTCAACACTTCTCATGAGGTGGCCAAAGTACTGGAGTTTCAGCTCTGGCATCATTCCTTCCAAAGAAATCCCAGGACTGATCTCCTTCAGAATGGACTGGTTGGATCTCCTTGCAGTCCAAGGGACTCTCAAGAGTCTTCTCCAACACCACAGTTCAAAAGCATCAATTCTTTGGTGCTCAGCCTTCTTCACAGTCCAACTCTCACATCCATACAAAACCACAGGAAAAACCATAGCCTTGACTAGATGGACCTTTGTTGGCAAAGTAATGTCTCTGCTTTTGAATATGCTATCTAGGTTGGACATAACTTCCCTTCCAAGGAGTAAACATCTTTTAATTTCATGCCTGCAGTCACCATCTGCAGTGATTTGGAAGCCCCCCCCCCAAATATTCTTTTTAATGGCTGAGTAATACTCCATTGTGTATATGTACCACAGCTTTCTTATCCATTCATTTGCTGATGGACATCTAGGTTGCTTCCATGTCCTGGAAGCTGCGATGAACATTGGGGTACAAGTGTCTCTTTCAATTCTGGTTTCCTCGGTGTGTTCGCCCAGCAGTGGGATTGCTGGGTCATAAGGCAGTTCTATTTCCAGTGTTTTAAGGAATCTCCACACTGTTCTCCATAGTGGCTGTACTAGTTTGCATTCCCACCAACAGTGTAAGAGAGTTCCCTTTATAGATTCAATGCAATCCTTATCAAGCTACCAATGCTATTTTTCACAGAGCTAGAACAAATAATTTCACAATTTGTATGGAAATACAAAAAAACCTCGAATAGCCAAAGCAATCTTGAGAAAGAAGAATGGAACTGGAGGAATCAACCTGCCTGACTTCAGGCTCTACTACAAAGCCACAGTCATCAAGACAGTATGGTACTGGCACAAAGACAGAAATATAGATCAATGGAACAAAATAGAAACCCCAGAGATAAATCCACACACCTATGGACACCTTATCTTTGACAAAGGAGGCAAGAATATACAATGGAAAAAAGACAATCTCTTTAACAAGTGGTGCTGGAAAAACTGGTCAACCACTTGTAAAAGAATGAAACTAGAACACTTTCTAACACCATACACAAAAATAAACTCAAAATGGATTAAAGATCTAAATGTAAGACCAGAAACTATAAAACTCCTAAAGGAGAACATAAGCAAAACACTCTCCGACATACATCACAGCAGGATCCTCTATGACCCACCTCCCAGAATACTGGAAATAAAAGCAAAAACTAACAAATGGGACCTAATTAAAATTAAAAGATTCTGCACAACAAAGGAAACTATAAGCAAGGTGAAAAGACAGCCTTCAGAATGGGAGAAAACAATAGCAAATGAAGCAACTGACAAACAACTAATATCAAAAATATACAAGCAAGTCCTGCAGCTCAATTCCAGAAAAATAAACGACCCAATCAAAAAATGGGACAAAGAACTAAATAGACATTTCTCCAAGGAAGACATACCGATGGCTAACAAACACATGAAAAGATGCTCAACATCACTCATTATCATAGAAATGCAAATCAAAACCACATTGAGGTACCATTTCACGCCAGTCAGAATGGCTGTGATCCAAAAGTCTACAAGCAATAAATGCTGGAGAGGGTGTGGATAAAAATGTTGTGTTTTACATGTGGGGCTGAGGGCAGGTCGTTCTGATGAGAAGATATTTAAGCAGAAGCATAGAGGAAGCAAGGAAGCAAGCTCTGCAGATACCTTTGAGGGACAGCTCCAGGCAGAAACCATGAGGCTCAGGGCAGAAGCCATGCCTCCTGCTTGGCAAGTTTAAGCAGCTGCCAGAAGACTTGAGTCTGGGGGATGGAGAGTGAGATTCTGGGGGACAAGAGACAGAGCAAAGACCCTCTGGTGTGGAATGAAACTCTCCATTATTTTCAAATTATCTTTATTTAACCTCAAGTCAATTAATTTGACAATCGTGCATTAATTGAGGAGTGAATGTATGATGAAGTTGCTTCATGGTCACAAAATGGCTGCTCTCCTCCAGCCTCAGGCCACAAACTTAGGAAAAACAGCAAATGTTTACTTTTATACATAAAATTTCATTTGAAAAATGACAAGCATGTTGAAAAGTTTAAAGATCATGTTTGCAAAGAGATGAATTTTCATGAACTGAACACATCCATGCAATAAACATCCAGTGGTGGTGGTTAGTTGCTTAGTCGTGTCCTACTCACTGCAACTTGGACTGTAGCGCACTAGGTTTCTCTGTCCATGGGATTTCCCAGGCAAGAATATTGGAGTGGTTTGCCATTTCCTTCTCCGAGAAAGCTTCCTGACCCAGGGATTGAACCCAGGTCTCCTGCACTGCAGGCAATCTCCTGCATTGCAAGCAGATTCTTTTTACCGACTGAGCCACCTGAAAAAATAAAATGTGACTCAACTTCCCAAAGGTAGCCATTATTCTAACTTTTAGCATTATCCATTGCTTATCTCTTTTGAACTCTCTATAAATGGGATAAAATAATATGTATTCTTTTATATCTGATATGTTTTGTTCAACATAATTCTGTAAGATGCATCTGTGTCATTGAATGTAGTTGTATTTTGTTCATTTTGTTTGCTGGGTGTGAATTATTTGAGTTGAACAAACTATAATTCATTTACCCATTCTGATATTGGTGGGTGTTTGTAGTTTTGTTTGGACTACTACAAATAGTGCTGCTATGAACATCTTTATATCTTTTTGGTACACATCTTTGTGTCTATTTAACTAGGAGTTGAATTGCTAGGTTAAAGAAAAGGCATTATTTTTTAGCTTTAGTAGATTTTGCCACATAGTTTTCCAGAGTGATGGAACAATTTTTTTTCTCCCTAAAGCAATGTGTTAGAATTTCTACCGATTCATATCAGACAACTGACAATGTCTTTGTCTTTAATTGGGGAATTGGAGTATACTTGATTTAAAATGTTGTGTTAGTTTCAGCTGTGCAAGGAAGTATATCTCCTTGTACATATATCTCCTCCCTCTTAAACCTCATTTTAGCCATTTTATGTCAAAGTATTAAACTGTAGTTTTCATTTCTATTCCCTTGGTGATTAATGAAGTTAGCATTTTATATTTCCATTGGCAATTAATTGTTTATGTTTTAAAGGCTGCTAATAATTCATCCTACAAGTAGTTATGGAAATTATAAATGAAGATAATAATAGTATCTATAACACAGAGGGGGCAATAATTACATGAAAGGATCCATGTTCAAATACTCAATATGACACCTGGCAGAGAGTAAGAGCAAAAATTAACATTATATATTAATGTCAGTATTTTATTTGATAAAGAATAGCCTAAAAATGTGATGATCTTTGCTACTAAATATTCCATTTGACATTTGTTGGCAAAGTAATGTCTCTGCTTTTCAATATGCTGTCTAGGTTGGTCATAACTTTCCTTCCAAGGAGTAAGCGTCTTTTAATTTCATGGCTGCAGTCACCATCTGCAGTGATTTTGGAGCCCCCAAAAATAAAGTCTGACACTGTTTCCACTGTTTCCCCATCTATTTCCCATGAAGTGATGGGACTGGATGCCATGATCTTCGTTTTCTGAATGTTGAGCTTTAAGCCAACTTTTTCACTCTCCACTTTCACTTTCATCAAGAGGCTTTTTAGTTCCTCTTCACTTTCTGCCATAAGAGTGGCATCATCTGCAAATCTGAGGTGACTGATATTTCTCCCAGCAATCTTGATTCCAGCTTCTGCTTCTTCCAGCCCAGCATTTCTCATGATGTACTCTGCATATAAGTTAAATAAGCAGGGTGACAATATACAGCCTCGATGTACTCCTTTTCCTATTTGGAACCAGTCTGTTGTTCCATGTCCAGTTCTAACTGTTGCTTCCTGACCTGCATACAAATTTCTCAAGAGGCAGGTCAGGTGGTCTGGTATCTCCATCTCTTTCAGAATTTTCCACAGTTTATTGTGCTCCATACAATCAAAGGCTTTGGCATAGTCAATAAAGCAGAAATAGTTGTTTTTCTGGAATTATCTTGCTTTTTCCGTGATCCAGGAGATGTTGGCAATTTGATCTCTGGTTCCTCTGCCTTTTATAAAACCAGCTTGAAGATCAGGAAGTTCACGGTTCACGTATTGCTGAAGCCTGGCTTGGAGAATTTTGAGCATTACTTTACTAGCGTGTGAGAGGAGTGCAATTGTGCGATAGCTTAAGCATTCTTTGGCATTGCCTTTCTTTGCAATTGGAATGAAAACTGACCTTTTCCAGTCCTGTGGCCACTGCTGAGTTTTCCTAATTTGCTAGCATATTGAGTCCAGCACTTTCAGAGCATCATCTTTCAGGATTTGAAATAGCTCAACTAGAATTCCATCACCTCTACTAGCTTTGTTCGTAGTGATGGTTTCTAAGGCCCACTTGACTTTACATTCCAGGATGTCTGGCTCTAGGTGAGCAATCACACCATCATGATTATCTGGGTCGTGAAGATCTTTTTTGTACAGTTCTTCTGTGTATTCTTTCCACCTCTTCTTAGGCTATGGTTTTTCCTGTGGTCATGTATGGATGTGAGAGTTGGACTGTGAAGAAGGCTGAGCGCTGAAGAATTGATACTTTTGAACTGCGGTGTTGGAGAAGACTCTTGAGAGTCCCTTGGCCTGCAAGGAGATCCAACCAGTCCATTCTGAAGGAGATCAGCCCTGGGATTTCTTTGGAAAGAATGATGCTAAAGCTGAAACTCCAGTACTTTGGCCACCTCAGGTGAAGAGTTGACTCATTGGAAAAGACTCTGATTCTGGGAGGGATTGGAGGCAGGAAGAGAAGGGGACGACAGAGGATGAGATGGCTGGATGGCATCACTGACTCGATGGATGTGAGTTTGAGTAAACTCCAGGAGTTGGTGATGGACAGGGAGGCCTGGCATGTTGCGATTTATGGGGTCACAAAGGGTCGGACACGACTGAGAGGCTGAACTGAACTGATTCCATTTGAAGATGAAATCCAGAGTCACTGCTGAGTGAAAAACAAATGAACAAACAAACAAACATGAATCACTTTCATGGAGCCAATAAAAATGAACGGGCAGTGGAACAGAAATAAACTAATCAAAGTCACTTCAGACACTGTACTATTTTTGTTTCAATGATAAATATAATCTTAAATGTCAAAGTGAGGGCCAAAATAATGACATTAAAAGGTTTTATCTTTGACAATGTATATGTACTATAATTTGATTTTTGACATTTCATTGACCTAGATATTTTTATCTTTGGTCTATGAATGAATGATATTTTAATATCTATAAGATACACTGATAATACTCAGCACAATTAATCTGAGGCTTATTTTCATAATTATCACCTTTTGATATCAGCTGAACCATTAAGTGGAGTCTGGACTGTACTAGTCTACTGCATAGGCAGATGAAATAAAAATCGACATGTAGACGTTTTAATACCAAACTAGCATATGGGGTCGCACAGAATTGGATACGACTGAAGCGACTTAGCAGCAACAGCAGCAGCATATGATATAAACCTTAAAGGATGAGTAGGATATATTGGAGTTGAAGGCAAGAAGAACATACCAAGTCATTAAAAAATAACAATGAAAGAACTGACAAAATATTGTACATGTAATGTTCAGAGGATCATAAGATCTGGAAACACTGGCACACAAAAGGTAGTAGAGGGATACAGGCTGCAAAGATTATGGTGGATCTTGACTGTCTTTCTGGATTTTGTTTTGTAGCCTTTAGGGACTAGGGAAATGATTTTGAATTGATAAAAAGATGTGCATATAATCTGGGAAGGTAAATTTAGAAACCTTGAAAAGAATGGATGAAATCAAATTAAGTTTGGTAGCAAGAAAACCAGAAAGATTTTGCAAGAGTTGGTATATGATGTGAGCCTGATCATAGGCTCAGTTCAGTTCAGTTACTCAGTCATGTCCGACTCATTGTGACCCCATGAACCACAGCACTCCAGGCCTCCCTGTCCATCACCAACTCCCAGAGTTTACCCAAACTCATGTCCATTGAGCCGGTGATGCCATCCAATCATCTCATCCTCCGTCGTCCCCTTCTCCTACCTGCAATCATTCCTAGCACCAAGGTTTTTTAAAATGAGTCAGCTCTTTGCATCAGGTGGCCACAGTATTGGAGTTTCAGCTTCCATATCAGTCCTTCCAATGAACACCCAGGACTGATCTCCTTTAAGATAGACTGGTTGGATCCTCTTGCAGTCCAAGGGACTCTCAAGAGTATTCTCCAACACCACAGTTTAAAAGAATCAATTCTTCCTCACTCAGCTTTCTTTATAGTCCAACTCTCACATCCATACATGAACACTGGAAAAACCATAGCCTTGACTAGACAGACCTTTGTTGGTGAAGTAATGTCTCTGCTTTTTAATATGTTGGTGAGAGAGAAAATCTGAAAGGGTTGATTCATTTGAAGTATATTTTTGAAACAAGCTTGATTAAATTTGATAACCTGTTGAATGAAGAGAATGCAAGAGTGGTCTAAATTACACTGAAGATTTTAGGTCACCACTAGTACTTCTGTACAAAAAAGATCTTCACGACCCAGATAATCACGATGGTGTGATCAATGACCTAGAGCCAGACATCCTGGAATGTGAAGTCAAGTGGGCCTTAGAAACCATCACTACGAACAAACCTAGTGAGGTGATGGAATTCCAGTTGAGCTATTTCAAATCCTGAAAGATGATGCTATGAATGTGCTGCACTTAATATGCAAGCAAATTTGGAGAACTCAGCAGTGGCCGCAGGACTGGAAAAGGTCAGTTTTCATTTCAATTCCAAAGAAAGGCAATGCCAAAGAATGTTCAAACTACCGCAGAACTACACTCATCTTCCACGCTAGTAAAGTAATGCTCAAAATTCTCCAAGCCAGGCTTCAGCAATATGTGAACCGTGAATTTCCAGATGTTCAAGCTGGTTTTAGAAAAGACAGAAGGATCAGAGATCAAATTGCCAACATCCCCTGGATCATGGAAAAAGCAACAGAGTTCCAGAAAAACATCTATTTCTGCTTTATTGACTATGCCAAAGCCTTTGACTGTGTGGAGCACAATAAACTGTGGAAAATTCTGAAAGAGATGGGGATACCAGACCACCTGACCTGCCTCTTGAGAAATTTGTATGCAGGTCAGGAAGCAACAGTTAGAACTGGACATGGAACAACAGACTGGTTCCAAATAGGAAAAGGAGTACACCGAGGCTGTATATTGTCACCCTGCTTATTTAATTTATATGCAGAGTACATCATGAGACACGCTGGGCTGGAAGAAGCAGAGCTGGAATCAAGATTGCTAGGAGAAATATCAGTCACCTCAGATATGCAGATGATACCACCCTTAAGGCAGAAAGTGAAGAGGAACTAAAGAGCCTCTTGATGAAAGTGTAAGAGGAGAGTGAAAATGTTGGCTTAAAGCTCAACATTCAGAAAACGAAGATCATGGCATCCGGTCCCATCACTTCATGGGAAATAGATGGGGAAATAGTGGAAACAGTGTCAGACTTTATTTTTCTGGGCTCCAAAATCACTGCAGATGGTGACTGCAGCCATGAAATTAAAAGATGCTTACTCCTTGGAAGGAAAGTTATGACCAACCTAGATAGCATATTGAAAAGCAGAGACATTACTTTGCCAGCAAAGGTCCATCTAGTCAAGGCTATGGTTTTTTCAGTAGTCATGTATGGATGTGAGAGTTGGACTGTGAAGAAAGCTGAGTGCTGCCAAAGAACTGATGCTTTTTACCTGTGGTGTTGGAGAAGACTCTTGAGAGTCCCTTGGCCTGCAAGGAGATCCAACCAGTCCATTCTAAAGGAGACCAGTCCTGAGTGTTCATTGGAAGGACTGATGCTGAAGCTGAAACTCCAATACTTTGGCCACCTCATGAGAAGAGTTGACTGTTTGGAAAAGACTCTGATGCTGGGAGGGATTGGGGGCAAGAGGAGAAGGGGACGAAAGAGGATAAGATGGCTAGATGGCATCACTGACTTGATGGGCATGAGTTTGAGTGAACTCCAGGAATTGATGATGAACAGGGAGGCTTGGCGTGCTGTGATTCATGGGGTTGCAAAGAGTCGGACACAACTGAGCAACTGAACTGAAGTGAACTGAACTAGTACTTTATAATTTTACAAAGTCTTAATAGGACTGGATGGTCCAAATTTGGGAAGAAGACAATGAGTTTAATGTGAGACTTTTTAATCTGATAATTTAATTCCTTTGAATTTATTAATGCAATGAGAATACTGATGGAAAAAAAATGTATTACCAAGATCAGAGCATTGTGGGGGAAATAATAAAACATAGGAAGAAGCAGAAAAGTAAACATAAAATATGGGGTAACTTTGTTAGACAAACAAATCTGGACATTGAAACAATAGAGATTCTATACTGATGACATGTTTTATGATAGACATCTAAAACATACGATAGATTTCTCTGTGAATACAAAAATTCTCCTTCATGGTATCTTCATTCCAATATCCTAATTGAATGGGAAGTCATCAACACCATAAAAAATGAGTAGTTAAGGGAAATCATATTAAGTAATTTCCATATTTTTGAATGCTTTTATATGGGTTACTGGAGGGCACAAACAGAACCTTGTGCACCAGGACCCAGGAGAAAGGAGCAGTGACCCCACAAGAAACTGATCCAGACTTGCCTGTGAGTGTCCAGGAGTCTCCAGTGGAGGTGTGGGTTGGTGATGGCTTGCTGCAGGGTTGGGGGCACTGAGTGTAGAAGTATATACAAGGTATCTTTTGAAGGAGGTCACCATTTTCTTCATTACCTCCACCATTGTTTGTGAAGTGAAGTCGCTCAGTTGTGTCCAACTCTTTGCAACCCCATTGGGCACCAGGCTCCTCCATCCATGGGATTTTCCAGGCAAAAGTACTGGAGTGGGGTGCCATTGCCTTCTCCAAATAACCAGCCTAGACAACATATTAAAAAGCAGAGAGGTTACTTTGTCAGCAAAGGTCCGTCTAGTCAAGGCTATGGTTTTTTCAGTAGTCATGTATGGATGTGAGAGTTGGACTATCAAGAAAGCTGAGTACTGAAGAATTGATGCTTTTGAACTGTGGTGTTGGAGAAGACTCTTGAGAGTCCCTTGGACTGCAAGGAGATCCAACCAATCCATCCTAATGGAAATCAGTCCTGACTATTCATTGGAAGGACTGGTGCTGAAGCTGAAGCTCCAATACTTTGGCCACCTGATGCGAAGAACTAATTCATTAGAAAAGACCCTGATGTTGGGAAAGATTAAAGGTGGGAGAAGAAGGGGATGACAGAGGATGAGATGGTTAGATGTCATCACCAGCTCAATGGACATGAGTCTGGGTAAACTCCGGGAGTTGTTGATGGACAGGGAGGCCTGGCATGCTGTATCCATGGGGTCGCAGAGTCAGACATGACTGAGTGACTGAACTGAACTGAACTGATATGGGAAAAGAGATCTTCCAAATAAGTTGTCTTTTTATTATTATATTAGTGCTGTATCACTGTAGTTCATTCCTCTGGAAGATAATTTTAAATTTCCCAACTGTTTCAGGGATTGTTCTAAGCACTTGGATATAGGAATGCATACAATCAACCTCAAATCTTAATCTTTCTCAAGAACCTTTGTGCAGTTTGTTATCCAAAAAGTAACCCTCCTCCCCCCAAAATTAACATTAACTTATCTGTTTGTTTATACTCTTCCTCCCATTATCAAAGGTAACCACAGCCAAATACACCCACGATTGTAAGGTACAACCTGCAATGGACTTGGCAATCACAATGGGCTGTGTGATATCTAATAGAGGTAAATTAGTATTGAGATTTCAGTACAACTATGTTAACTGTAAAATGCAAATAAACATTTAAAGTGCCTCCAGTGATTCAGTCAATGAAGTCAGTATTTTGTGAGTATGTATTAATCTATGTGCGTGATTGCTCCAATTGTTCGCATCGTGAGAGCTTTAGCCTTACACTGTTCATTTTCTCAGAAAGGACAGTGAGTCCTTAAAACAATTATTTAACTAACCTCTGAGTGAACTGGCTCTGCTGTCATTGTGAAAATTTGGATGTTCTCATTGTATTAATAGGCTTTGGCTTACTTCTCTTCTTTACTTCCGTCTTTTAAGTCTGGATCTTATTCTAAGTGGTGTCCTTTACAAAAATATAAAAGGCATATTTTATTTGTTTGTTTGAGAGGAGAACAGAATTTATTAGCGTGAGAGTTGCTGTTAGAACAGTGGGCTGGCTCAAGGGAAAGCAGACCCCTTCCAGGGCTAGTAGCCCATTTCAGTGGTAAAGAATCTGCCAACCAATGCAGGGCACGCATTCCTGGTTCAGGAGGATACCTGGAGTATAAAATGGTAACCTTCTCCAGTATTCTTGCCTGGAAAGTTCCACAGACAGAGGAGCCTAGCAGGGAACAGTCCATGGGTCACAAAGAGTCAGACTCGACTGAGTGACTGAGCACAGACACACACAGCCAATTTCACAGCCTTAAGACAGAGAAAATTCCTACTGGAAGGATGTCATTAGGTGATTGGTTAGGATGTTATACTTTAAATAAACTGCATTGCTGCTTTTTACTATTATTTCCCCTTTGAATTTGATTCTGGAATTCTACATAGTTGTCATAAAATACAAGGCACTGCGGACACTTCACTGTGAGAAATCCCCGTATATAATGTTGACTCACACTATTAAAACTGGCTGATGCTTTATCTTAGTCTTGGAAAAGTTCCCAGGATTTGAAAGTAAATATATACTTTCTTCAATTGTCACTAAAAATCAAAATATCTACAAACAGGATGTTAGTAAATATTTATTTTAAAATCATATTCAGACATATTTTTATCCTAGTTGAACTATGGCCTCTGTGTGTTGTATCTTGCCTTGAAATTTATTATTATTGCTACTTATTTTGGGCTGCTTTAAGTAACACAGTTCAAGGCTCACAGATGTAAAAGTTGCCTAAAATACTAAAATGTAACTGAAATAAGACAAAACATTTCAAAATAGCCATCTGAAAGAAATCCAGAATTTAAGAGGATATTCTCACCTTGAATGAGCACTATTTTAGAGTAAAAAGATTCTGTTCATTGTATTTATAGATTTTACAGATGTCTTGAAATACGTTTTTCCTCTGAGAGAATATAAAGAAAGCTAAATATCTACCAGAAGTCTTGAAAAAGTAAGTTTAAAAAAATCTATGTGAAGAAGTTAAAAAAAATAAAAGTGATGAATAGATTTTTTATTTTTCTTAATGCCAACTAGTTTCTCTTGAAAAGGTTCCAGCAGGGGAAATCATAAAATAAAACTATAAATAAGATAGCTTGCTAAATTTATTTTGCATGAAAAGCTTCTTCTATAGTGTGTTATTCATACATTAACTACATAATCTATTCCTTGTCACTATGTAATCCAAAATCTTTAGATTAGATCTTGAATCTCTTTATACATTATACCTCCAAGATTTTATTTGCAGTATTGGCTTAATTTTTCAAAACACATGATTAAGTTGGCTTATCTGCTCTTTTATTTTTAACACCACACTAAGTGTATCTTTAGAGGCTTAGATGTGATTGTTTCATGAAAAATACTGAATGGTTTTGATGAAAGGAATGGTATGCACAGTTTCTCTCTCTTTACTGGAGTTCAAAGTTCATTTCTCACCTTACTGAAGTTCTGAATTTATTTGTCACTCTACTGAAGACTGCAAGATATAAACAAATCTTTTAAAAAATTAACTGCCAAGAGTGCAGTGGAGATGAGCAACATTTTGGTATTTCTTTGAGCAAAAGTCAATCATGTGAATAGAGCTTCCATAGTCTTCAAGTTGTTCGAAATAGCTGAAAAATATTGAGGCATGTATGTTTTGGCCATGACTTGGGATTTTAATAGTGAGCTAAAACCATCCTTTTAGCTTCCCTGGTGGCTCAGACGGTAAAGCGTCTGTCTGCCTGTAAGGCGGGAGACCCAGGTTCGATCCTTGGGTGGGGAAGATGTCTTGGAGAAGGAAATGGCAAACCACTCCAATACTCTTGCCTGGAAAATTCCATGGACGGAGGAGCCTAGAAGGCTGTACAGTCCATGGGGTTGCAAAGGGTCGGACATGACTGAGCTACTTCACTTTCACTTTTAAATCTATCCTAGTCTTGTAAACAAATTGGTTGGCCAAAGCTGCCAGGAAGGTGTTTCTTAAGTTTATGGCTCCTGCAAGACCACTATATTTTGAGGCTGCACGACCTAGGTCAGTAGCATCCAGTTACTTATTTCCATAGTTTACATCATTGGAGAAGGTAACAGTCTTTCAGCTGGGCATGGGAAGTGGTGACAGGGAAAAGTCACTTTTATTTTCAGAGAAAACTGAGATGTATAACAATTGACAGAAACTCTCAGACTTGCTTTTTACCAAGGCAAAAGAAACATTTTCAGTTTTTAAATGGCAACATAGGTAAAATTCAGTGAATGGTCATGGATGCATTAGAAGCTTTTAGAAGCTTTTGATAAATATTGCATAGCTCAAAATACATTTCTGCATTCTTAATTTTTAAAAATTATCATTTCTAATAGAAAAGTTTGTAATGCTACTACTTATTGTTCATTTTATATTGGCTTCCTTCTTATTTTGTAAGGACCCCAACTCTTTTTATTAAAATTAAAGGCAAGTAAATTTGTAATTCTTAGGTGTTAAATTTTGGGAACCATGAATTTCCTTTATTTACAGCAAGCAAGATAAGCAAAGTATTTTTGGATGTTCACTAACTGTTAGGTACTGGGCTGTAGATATGTACATCAAGATGTGAGAAAATGGGTGCATAAATGTATATTACAAAGGAGAACATGGCTATTGCTAATAACTGGTACAGACAATAAGCACTATGTAGATTTAAAGGAGACAGATTTCTTGATGGTAGGCAGTCAGAGAAGGTTTTATGGGGTGGGAGAGAAAGCAGAAACTAAAGAGAAAATAGATAATTAAAATATGTTGTGACAATTTTCTGTGATAGTGGTACATATAAGAGTTTTGGCATCACTGATAAAGAGAGGTCTTGTAGGATTAAATCTTTAGTGAATCACATTATTTCTCATTTGTATTTATTCTAGGACATCCTGAGACACAACTGGATTGTGGAGTAGATGTCACCAGTACCCTGTTACTTCCTGGATCACCTTCCAAATATACTTCTTGCATTCAAATCTTTGTAATTGACTCTGCTAGTCAAGGCTATGGTTTTTCCTGTGGTCATGTATGGATGTGAGAGTTGGACTGTGAAGAAGGCTGAGTGCTGAAGAATTGATGCTTTTGAACTGTGGTGTTGGAGAAGACTCTTCAGAGTCCCTTGGACTGCAAGGAGATCCAACCAGTCCATTCTGAAGGAGATCAGCCCTGGGATTTCTTTGGAAGGAATGATGCTAAAGCTGAAACTCCAGTACTTTGGCCACCTCATGCGAAGAGTTGACTCATTGGAAAAGACTCTGATGCTGGGAGGGATTGGGGGCAGGAGGAGAAGGGGACGACAGAGGATGACATAGCTGGATGGTATCACTGACTCGAGGGATGTGAGTCTGGGTGAACTCCGGGAGTTGGTGATGGACAGGGAGGTCTGGCGAGCTGCAATTCATGGGGTCGCAAAGAGTCAGACACGACTGAGCGACTGAACTGACTGACTGCTAATGCAGGAACCCAGATGGAGAGAGATGGAATGGGTTATGTTTAATTGACTTAGTATTAGCTGATGGAGTCATGTTTGAGTAGTGCCAAAAACTATGCATGCGTATACATGTAAGTGATATAAATTGCTAAAGAACAACTTACTGAAATGCAATCATTTTTTTAAATTTTATTTTATTTTTAAACTTTACAATATTGTATTAGTTTTGCCAAATATCGAAATGAATCCACCACAGGTATACCCGCGTTCCCCATCCTGAACCCTCACTTTTATTAACTTTCTCTCTTAAGATGCTAAGTGCTCTGCTCTATCTTCACCAATAAATTTAGAATAATATTATATTTTGTGGGTCAAGGATATTTCATTTTATCTCATTATCTTAAAATTGAAGCCTACTAAAAATGTAAAAAGATGTAATCTGAAAAAAAAACATACAATTCACATTGTATTCCTTTTTTTTTTTTTTTTTGGTCCAGACATTACAAGCTTAAGGTGGAACATGTGACAGAAGGATAATACTATTGGTGATAATATTTGGTGGTAAGTGAGCCATTAACATGAAGGGAAGGCCATTTCCCATGTGTATGATTTGTTTCATAGTCTTTATCTTTTCCAGTGGATTTCCAGATAATCACAAATTTCATTTTATAAGAATGATATCAGATTCCACTTAGTAACATTATTAGGTTTATATGTTTTTGGTGAAATGCTGATAATTCTCTTATCTCATGTTAGAAGAAAGGAAGTAGAATTAAAGACAGAAGCTATTACAGGGGCCGACCTGAGAAGGCATATTCAGTGGTCTTACTTAGTTATAACCTAAGCGTTATAGATTACACAACAGGTAGAAAATGGACTTTTATCAAATTATATTCCCAAATTATATTTACTTACCTAGTAAAGCTCATATTCATTTCAAGTCACTTTTATTACCTGCACTTTGCAGCTCCCTTGACATTAGCACACACACAAGTAGTATACAGTGAACAGACCAAGTGCTGGCAAACAAATCACTTGTTCAAATGACCAACATGATAAAAAAGTAAAATGTGACTTCTGCCCTCAAAAAAAGGAAGGAGGAGAAGGATGATCTATAAAAAGTGTGATGACTTCATTCTTTTCCCTGGAACATATTCCTGTCAAAAACTGGATTGATTTCCTCCTTAGCTGTAAAATGTAATGCCTGCCTCAAATCAAATTGTAAAGAAACAATTTGTAAATATTAGTGACTCTTATATAGCATAACCTAATTAAACAAATTACCTTTAGAAGTAAGCTGAGTCTGTCAGAGGTCCAATTTTTACAGAAAATGAAATTAAGAAGCTCTCCTAAAATCTCAAAACTGATAAATCTGGATCTAGAAACTACCCTTTACCATTATGGGATGGCTAAGGAGAAATAGGACCCAGGACAAATGTGACCTAAGGTCTGTTTATTTGAAAACCTGGAGATTGAGAACTTGAATCTGTGCCCTCATAAGCAGCTGCAACATTTTTGAACGAGAAGAAACTAGTGTTAAATTCATTAGAATATTCATAATTTATGTACTATTCTCCAATTTACCAAAAGAATAAAAATTCAAAACAGACATTGTTATTAGACTTTGAAAATATAAGTATTTTTACTTCCTTTGCTGTGTCTTTGTTCTGGAGCCAATCATGTATATTTTGTGGGAAACACAAACAACTGAGGGGAATCCCATTCCAGAAACTCTGCTCAGTTCTTTTTCAACCTTTCATTACTTAGGTCAATCTTGAAAGAAAAATTTCATCTGATCATATGGCAGTTTCTCTGTTAATGAATTAACTGTGATGACATCTAAATAGTCATCAAAAGGGACCATAGCTCATATTTTTATTTAGTTCCCATTCTTTTTCTGTATACTTGGCTATGTATTTGAAATATAAGTAACTGGGAAGAAACAAGTCATGAATGCATTTTTAATCTTTTAGTGATATTATGTAGTTCTTGTGTAAAGCAACAGAAAGTAGTAAAATTGTGCCAGATCTACTGATTAAGCTATATCAAAATTTTCATAAGTTCAGGTAACTTTGTCTAGCAGGAGCTACACCCATGTCAAAGAAAGAAGCATATTTAAATCATTTAAAGTAGGAACAATTATGTAGGTCTTATCTCCGGGTAACTTTCTTCCCCCTAGTGACAGGAAGACTAGTCACAAAGATCCTTGTATCTCTACTCAGGAGTATGTCTCAAATTGCCTATGGTATCAACAAATGACAGAGGGCCAAAAACTGAGCCCTGGGACGGAAACGAATTAGGTAATGACACTTGACTCAGTGCCTTTGTCACTGTCACATTAAGAGAAAAAATACATAATAAGTTTCAAAGTTGTAGAAAATAAGCACTTACAAAATATGTGCCTATTCATGATTTTTAAAGAAAACAATTCACTAAAACTGGAGTAGAAGACAATTTTAAGTTCTGCCAAAAATTAAAAAACAAAATCTAAAACTAGATTAAACATCATTCTACATGAAGTAACATTTAAAATACCCTCTTAAAATTAATTATAATGATCTCTGGTATCATTACTTTTACATATTATATTGGAGGTCTTGTCTAGTGCAGTTGAGAAGAAAAAGAAATGAGACACATAAGGATTTGAAAAGTTAAGAATTGCATTTTTCACTATTTACATGGGATGTTTGTTTCACTATTTGCATGGGGCACAGAAACCACAAAAAATTCACAAACATATTATTAGATGTAATAGAGTTGCAGCTCAGCTGGTAAAGAATCAACCTGCAATGTAACAGACCCTAGTTCAATTTCAGGTCTCCCGCATTGCAGGCTGATTCTTTACTGTCTGAGCTATAAGAGAAGCCCTTAAATACCTAGGAAACATAATTAAAGAAAATGATACCATATACAATAATATCAGAGAATACCAAGGACCTAGGAATAAATCAAACTGAGAATATGCATGACCACAACAGAGAAAATTATAAAATTGCATCGAGATAAACCCGTGGTATTGGAGAAGACTCTTGAGAGTCCCTTGGACTGCAAGGAGATCCAACCAGTCCATCCTAAAGGAGATCAGTCCTGGGTGTTCTTTGGAAGGACTGAAGCTAAAGCTAAAACTCCAATACCAAAGAGTTGACTCATTGGAAAAGACTGATGCTGGGAGGGATTGAGGGCAGGAGGAGAAGGGGACGACAGAGGATGAGAAGGCTGGATGACATCACTGACTTGATGGACGTGAATTTGGGTGGGCTCCGGGAGTTGGTGATGGACAGGGAGGCCTGGTGTGCTGCAGTTCATGGGGTCGCAGAGAGTCGGACATGACTGAGCGACTGAACTGAACTGAAACCAAAGCAATTATAAATAAATGGAGAGATTTTTATGATTAAATTGTTGTTATAAATATTCTAATCCGCCCCCACCCCAATTACCTATTAGAGTTAATGAAATTCCAGTTAAGATCTTGACAGAGCTTTTCCTAGAAACAGAAAAGATAAAGCTTCAATTTACAAGGAAGTATAATAGGCTGGGAATACTCAGGACTTGTTTGAAAATTCCTTCTGAAGCAGAAAGAGCCAGCTTGCCCTACCAGGAATCCACATATATTTTTAAGCTATGAAATTTAAAACAAGGAGGTAATGACACAGGAAGAGAAATATTAAATGATGAAACTTAACAAAAATGCAGAAAGAGGCCTTAGTAAGCAATGAACTTTGGTCTATAACAGGTCAAAAATGGATGGATCGTTCAATAATAGAACACAGGTAAAGTGGTTGGTTATTTGGAAAATAATGAAGTTGAATTTCTATTTCATATCATATTAAAAAAATGAACTCCTGATGGATTAAAGTCTTGAATGTTTGAAAAAGGTTGAGAGTTTTAAAACCATCAGTAACTATGTTTTAAATATTGGGTCAGGGAGAAGAAATCAAAGGAAATTATGAACATAGGATTCGGGATAATAGTTATCTACAGCAATGAGAGATAAAGGTGGGAAGGGAAGGGATCCTATTTAGAAAGGTTATGATCATAAGTTTTGGAGAAGGCAATGGCAACCCAATCCAGTATTCTTGCCTGGAAAATCCCATGGATGGAGGAGCCTGGTAGGCTGCAGTCCATGGGGTCGCTAAGAGTAGAACACGACTGAGCGACTTCACTTTCACTTTTCACTTTCATGCATTGGAGAAGGCAATGACAACCCACTCCAGTGTTCTTGCCTGGAGAATCCCAGGGACGGGGAGCCTGGTGGGCTGCCGTCTATGGGGTCGCACACAGTCAGACACGACTGAAGCGCCTTAGCAGCAGCAGCATGATCAAAAGTTTAGCTTTTGGACTTCCGTGGTGGTCCAGTGGTTAAGAATCTATCTGCCAGTGCAGAGGAGATGAGTTTGATCCCTGGTCTCAGAAGATTCCACATACTGCAAGGCAAATAAGCCTGTGTGCTACAACTACTGAGGTCATGCTCTAAAGCCCAGGAGCTGCAAATCCTTAGCCCATGGGCAACAACTCCTGAAGCCTGTGTGCCCCAGAACCCGCACTCTGCAAGAGAAGCCACAACAGTGAGAACCCTGAGCACTGCAACTAGAGTAGTCCCTGCTCAGCAAAACTAGAGAAGCCCCGTGCACAGCAACAAAGGCCCAATGGAATCATAAACAAATAAGCATTTTTTTTTTTTAAGTTTAGCTTTGGTTTTGATGTGTGTCCGACTCTTGGTGACCTTGTGGACTGCAACCCCCCAGACTCCTCTGTCCGTGGAATTCTCCAGGCATGAATACTGGAGTGGGTTGTCATTTCCTTCTCCAGGGGATCTTCTGGACCAGAGATTGGACCCAGGTCTCCTGTGTTTCAAGCAGATTCTTTACCATCTGAGCCAACAGGGAAATCCCTCTTTTTTTGGTAGTTGGCTGATTTATTATTAAGTAAATAATATAGCCACAAAGGTAAGCTGTACATGAGAATGTCACATACCAGGGTGTGTGATTAATCCAATTCTAAATAATCAAGGTCTTAATACAAAAAATAATACATTGTCATTTTAAATATTTTTATGCTTTATAATTCAGAGTATATGAGCAAAAGAAACATTATAACCATACAATGCTTATAAGCATGGACTTCAAAGTCAAGAAGACATTCTAATTTTGTTATTTCAACCTAGGATGCTAGTTTGTTACCAATTCTAAAGCCTCAGTTTCCTCATCTGGAAAAAGGGTATCCAAAATTTTGTCTTATGTTAGTTTGAGATTTAAAACAGGAACATGAGATCACTGATGCCACTGATCCCCAAATATTTCATAAAAGTTTTCCAAATAGAAAAGGACAGAGAATAGTTATCTCTGGGTAGAAGAAAAAGCACCTTCCACAAGCATCTGTTTTCTTGGGACTGTGGACTATTACCTCTAAAATTTCATCTAATTTTGACTATTTTAGGTCCTCTTTATAAAATGGTTTAAATTACTTATCATTAGCAATAATAGGGAAAAATAAAATTGTGACAGAAGACCCAGCAAAACTCAATTTATGAGTGTGTGTGTGTGTGTGTGTGTGCATGCAGGGATCAAACCTGCATCTCCTGCATTGGCAGATGGATTTTTTACCACTGAGCCACCTGGAAAGTCCCAAGAGGTGGGTACATGCTGCAGGTTGAATCCTTGGAGACCAACTTAAGAGATCCTAGCATCAGTCTGAACATGGGAAGAATATTGTATAAGCCTTTGCATGACCAAGAAAATCCCAGCACAGCATAGCTCAGTGGATTGGTGCATTTTCCACTAAGAACAAACACCAGCAAGAATCAAATTAGAGTTTAAGGTCCCATTATTCCTACACATACAGGAGAGGAAGTTTGAGCTCCATAGCTCTGTAATGTTCATGAAGCCACAAGGATTTGATTCTATAGCTTCAGTAGAGAGGGCCTGACACACATTCTAATTTAATTTTAAACAATAAATTAAAATGAGAATCCCTGTACTTACATTTTCATGGAATAATTCTTATCTGTTTCTGTCTAGTGAATAAAAGAAATTATGCTGACTCAGTCTTCCCATACCAGAAAACTGGGTCAAACTGAAGAGAGCAGTTACCTTATACAGGCAATGTCCTTTTTCCATTTTTGTAAACCAATATTGTGAAAACCCAGATTTACTCAAACAGAAGATTTGGACTTTATATATATATATATATATATATGTGTGTGTGTGTGTGTGTGTGTGTGTATAAATATATATATATATATATAAAATCTATGTAAAAGGTAACTCAAAATGGTAATAAAAATTACTAGATGTCTAAATAAATTTGAATAAATAATCTGAAACGAAAGCTGTATAAGCCCTTTTTGGAGAAAATTTGTTTTAAAAAATTAAAAAAACAAAAGAAAGGCCTTATGAAATGGTGAAATATATCCTGGATGAAATAATCCAATATAAAAAGATTTCCATTCTTTTTGTGTCTAGCCATAACAGAGAATATAGTCAATTCCAATAAACAGTAAACACAATTTATCAAATAATTTGACAAACTTATTTTAAGATGTATAGAAGAGGAAAAGTAATGGAATAACTAAGATCATTTTGAAAAAGTAGAAGAAAGATTACTTTCCTACCAAGTATCAAGATGCATGATAAAGATACCATAACTAAGATTTTTTTTTTTTTAAGTGTAGTAGTGGTACTTCAATAAATAAATAAACTGAATAAAACAAAAGGAAACAAAATCATGCATGGGACATTGATATGAGAAAAAATAAGGATTTGAAATTGTGAGTGGCAGATGAATTAGCATATTTGGTTTCCTATATGGAAAATGTAATCCAAAATTCGTATCATAAAATATGCTAAGTGGGTAAAGACTAACTTTGAAAAAAAGTGAACCTATAACAGTATTATCTTTTCTACCTCAGAATATAGAATGATTTTTTAATATAGACTTAAAGGAAAATTTAAATTGTAAACAAGTCATTATTGAAAGTAATAGATTGACAGGTTGAATTACATCATAATTAAAAGCTTCTGTACAAATAAGATATTGAAGTAGGTAATCTCTAGCAGGGTCCCCAAATATTCATTTACCTTGGTATTAATGACTTTGGGTAATCCCCTGAAGTAGCTTGCTTCTAACCAACAGTAACCCCCAAGATACAGGCAACTCATTTCCATGATTAGATTACTAAATGTTCTGACAAATGTCTTGCCGGTACCTTCTCTCCCTTGATTGCTTTGATGAAACAAGTTGCCATGTTGCCTTTTCAACAGCCAGAAAAGAAGTTAGTCCCTTAGTCTAGCCCAAAGGGAACTGCATATTGCCAAAAATCATATCTGGGGGGAGTCTTCTTCGGCTGGTCCTTCAAATAAGACCCTGACCCTGTGTGACATCTTGATTGTAGCTTTGTCAGAAGTTCTGCATTAAGGCACATCTAGATTGCTGACCCACAAAAACTGTAAGATAAAACACATGTGTAGTTTTAACCTAAGTTTGTGGTCATTTGTTTTATAGTAATAGATAACTAATACAGATACCATGAACAAACAGACATGAGTCAGAGTGAGACAAGACATTATAACACACATAACAGTCAAAGATTTAGTACAGTATTCAGAAAGCATAGTACATATGAAAATTATATCAATTAACATAAAAATAATCACTCAAAATGGGCAAATGAAATGATCAGGTACTTCACAGAACAGAAACCTGCGTTGATAGTAAACAAATGAAACTGGTTATTTTTGCTAACATTCAGGGAAATAAATGAAACTTAAAGAATAAGTATACACCTATTTGATTGACACAATCTTTACAAGTTTGATAAAATCAAGTATGGCCTGAGTATGTGAAAATGAGAATTCATATGCTCTGTTGGTAAAAGTGTAAGTTATCACAACTGCTGTGGAAATCAATTTAGCACCATTTTATAAAAATTAAAAGATGCATAGCTAGGGAACAGATTGCCATTTCTAGGTATATTCTCAAGAAGATATGAACAAAGGTACATATTTTGGGCTTTTCTGCAGTAATGAAAATAGAAAACACCCCAAATGTCCATCAATAGCCAAATGTTATAGTTATGCTTTGAAATTATATGTTAAAACATCAAAAATATTGAGATAAATACAAATATATAATAGTAATTCTTTATTATTATTATTTGAAAAATGACCAAATATACACCAAATTCATGATAACCATCACCTTGGAAAGGAGAGAAGAAAGTGATTCCAGGAGAAACCAATAAAAATTTTATTATTTTATTTTTAGGCCTGTTTTTATTATTTCTTTAAACACATTATTATTAATATAAAATATAATCATGCTTAAATGTGGGGTGAATGATATAAACATTTTTCTTATCCTTCTATTTTTATATTATTTTTCAAAATTAAAAATAAAAAGGATTCTGTGTGGCAATTGTGTTCTCTGTGAATAATATTAGCCCAAGAGAGTAACTGGGGCTTCCTAGTGGCTCGGTTGATAAAGAATCTGCCTGCAATTCAGGGGACCCAGATTCAATCCCTGGGTCAGGAAGATCCCCTGGAGAAGGGAATGACAACCCACTCCAGTATTCTTGCCAGAAGAATTCCATGGACAGAGGAGCCTGGAGGGCTCCCATGGACAGAAGAGCAAAGAATCAGACATGACTGGGGGACTAAAACTTTCACTTTCTTCCAAGACAGCAACAAAGATTTTCAGAAAACTGCCTAAATTAATATACATGACAACATTTCTCACTGCTGTCAGTAAAAATGTCTATGATGAAATCTCCTTGCTTTGAAGTCTTATCACATGTCACATCTCAGGCTGGAAAGCTGATGTGAGTTGGACTATTTGTTGCAGAGTTGGACACAATTGAGTGACTGACACTTTCCACTTCTGTTCACATATAAATAAACGAAGAAACTCAAAGACATATAATCTTCACTATCAGCTTTTTTAATTTAACTCATAGCTTTCTAGTTCATCGCTGTAATCTGATCACATGTAATATCACAAATTCCTGGTTAACAAATCACTCCAAAGCTTAGTGGTTTAAAACAATAATCACTTGTTACTTTGCATGGATGTAGTGCTCATCTTAGTAGGTCTGCTGATCTTGTCCAGGCTCACTCATGTGTCTGATGTCAACTTCTGGGTTGGCTGAGTACTGGATGATGCAACATGTCTTCAGCGGGACAGCTCAGGTCTCATCCTCTGAAGTTTAATCCACACGTGTTCTTGAGGTTGTGCAGGGGTCCAAGAAAGAAAGTGAAATACCCAAGTGCTTTTTCAGAGCTCTGTTTGGGTCAATAACTACCTGTCCAAAGCCACAATCAGTGGAGGCAAGCACTACCACAGACGCAAGGAAGTGTGAAAACTTCAGGATATTAGTAAGACTCATCTACCATACATACTCATAAGTACTCATGGTTTTTCTTGTAGCCTTATAAGAATATTTACTAAAGTGGTCAACTTCAAAAACCATTTTATTATTCAGTTTGTGACTCTATGTTATTTGTGGTACAAATAACATTCTTTATTCAGTTCCCAGACTGTTACATTTTATTCCCCACTGTTAATAATAGAAGCTCTGAAGTGAGTTTACCCAGCTCCACAATTCCAGGAATCTACTGTTTGTAAATATCAAACAGACAGGAAGAAAGTAGTCCTATCCACTTCGGCCTTACGTGTTGGAGGGATGCTGGCTGTCAGTAGAAGTTCCAACTTCCAATTTTGAAGCAAGCATGATTGGTGGGGTTACACTTCTGTGCTACATTTTCCTCAAGATTGAACTGAGCTCCTGCTGGGAGGATTGGTGTCCTTATTCAAACATTTTCTCCAGGTGTCATTAGACTCAGAATATTGGAGAGAGACTTGCTCTTTGATGAAGACCCTAGGAAACCCTACTGAGAGTAAGCACATGGATAATTTATGTGCAACTCACAAATCAAACATGGTTTGTAGGCCTACAAGGATTCTTTAAATAAGAGTTTCAGGACAGAATTTATCAGAAGCAGCCTTATTGCACACTTGGAAGAGATAACCAAGGTTAGTCAGCTTCTGGCTTTTACATTTGATATAATTCAGATGACTGTGATTTTGCCAAAGTTATAAATAACCAACAGAACCTTGACACATTTTATCATGAAGTGTAAGTTTTATGTCTTCTACTTTGGTAAATTTTACAAATGCCAACTAGAAGCAGCCATTAGGGAGAAAACCCATGGACCCAAATAACTTTTTCTTCCTACTCTCTTGAGTGACCCTTTATATATGGAAAATAATACATTACCATTATTTTAAAGGACTGAAGTGCAGCAGTCAGTCCTTTAAAAGCATATACAAATACTTCTAGAAAACATGAAACATTATACAAGAATGCAACTCAAAGAAGAATCAGTTCCCAATATTTAAGGAATTGATTTCAACATGTAAAGAATTGTGAACTGGTATAAATTTGTCCCCAATAATTAATAATACACATGGCAAAAATTATTTTTTAAAAAAAAGAGAGAAAAAGGCTGAGATCAGCCAACCATTGGCAACTTTATATGGTCAGAAAAAGCAGTAACTCTTAGGATGCTTAATAGTGAATTAGGCCTGTGTTTTTAAAAAAAATTCTGGCAAACAGAATCCAACAACATATTAAAAAGATCATATATCATGACCAAGTGGGCTTTATCCCAGGACTGCAAGGATTCTTCAATATCCACAAATCAATCAATATAATACACCACATTAACAAATTGAAAGATAAAAACCATATGATTCTCTCAATAGATGCAGAAAAAGCCTTTGACAAAATTCAACATCCATTTTTGATTAAAAACTCTCCAGAAAACAGGAATAGAAGGAACATACCTCAACATAATAAAAGCTATTATGACAAACCCACAGCAAACTTTATCCTCAATGGTGAAAAATTGAAAGCATTTCCCCTAAAGTCAGGAACAAGGCAAGGGTATCCACTCTCATAGTTTTCGAAGTTTTGGCCACAGCAATCGGAGCAGAATAAGAAATAAAAGGAATCCAGGTTGGAAAAGAAGAAATAAAACTCTCACTGTTTGCAGAAGACATGATCCTTTACATAGAAAACCCTAAAGACTCCACCAGAAAATTACTAGAGCTAATCAATGAATATAGTAAAGTTGCAGGATATAAACTCAACACACAGAAATCCCTTACATTCCTATACACTAATAATGAGAAAATAGAAAGAGAAATTAAGGAAACAATTCCATTCACCATTGCAATGAAAAGAATAAAATACTTAGGAATATATCTACCTAATTTTATGTGTTTATTTACTTTCGGGTGAGTTTCGTCTTGGTTGCTGTGTGGGCTTTTCTCAAGTTGCAGTACGTGGAGCCTACTCTCTAGCTGTGGTGTGCAGGCTTCTCACTGTGGTGGCTTCTCGCTGTGGAGCATGGGTTTTAGGGTATGCAGGCTTCAGTAGTTGCAGTACCATGGGCTCAGTTGTGGTTTCCAGAAGCACAGGCTCAATAGTGTGGTGCCTGGGTTTAGTTGATCTGAGACTTGTGAGATCTTTCAGGATCAAGGATGGAACTGTGTCTCCTACATTGGCAAACAGATTTTTTACCTCTGAGCTACAAGGGAAGACCTGGCTTGCATTTTTAGAGGCATTTTTGAACACATGGTTTGATATTTCATATTAAAAGTATTTAAAAATGAATATGGTAATTTTCCAGGATGAAAATTTTGTTTTGTTTTGATACATTTATTCTAGCAAACAATAGGAAAATTGGGAATTAAATCATTCAGTTCAGTTCAGTTCAGTCATGTCTGACTCTTTGTGACCCCATGGACTGCAGCATGCCAGGCTTTCCCAGTTCTTCACCATCTCCCAGAACTTGTTCAAACTCATGTTCATTGGGTTAGTGATGCCATCCAACCATCTCACCTTCTGTCATCCCCTTCTCCTCCTGACTTCAATCTTTCCCAGGTTCAGGGTCTTTTCTAATGAGTCAGCTCTTCACATCAGATGGCCAAAGTATTGGAGCTTTGGCTTCAGCAGCAGTCCTTCCAATGAATATTCAGGATTGGTTTCCTTTAAGATTGACTGACTTGATCTCCTTGCAGTCCAAGGAACTCTCAAGAGCACTTTGAGTAGTCACCAATACCAGCATTCCCACCATATATGTACCCTCTCTTCTGTTTTGTGATGCTTGTATGTGGGCGCATAAGAGTGTGTGGATGTTTGTGAATACATTCAGACACTTATAAAAATATAGAAAACAAGTGCAGTTGAGTTTATTTTCCACATACTGGCCATTTGCATTTCCTTATGTATGGATTTCCTATTTCCTATGAAATTCAAGGGAAGACCTTATAGAAATATAAATATATAGGGATTTTTGATATATGAATAATTTAATATACTTGTATCCCTATCTGGGTTACTTAGAAATGCCTCAGAGTTCTTGCCTTGTCAGAACATAAAGAACTGTTCATCTTTTTTTTTTTTTTTTATGATGCTTTTAACTCTTTATTTTTTCCTCAATACATTTGTCTTTTTAACTTTGTCATGACTGATAAGGGACAGATACAGACATTTCCTATAGAAAGATATACATATTTCTGGTCTGGGACCTAGTACTAAAGTACCAGCACTGTAGTAGTCAGCATTTAAATAGTAGATCATTTTAAAATGCAGTAGTTTAACTACATATGAAATAGATAACTAATAAAAAGCCTACTGTATAGTACAAGGCACTTTACCCAACACTCAGTAATGACCTATATGGAAACAGAATCTAAAAGAGCAAATATATGTATAACTCACTCCTTTTGCCATACAGCCGAAACACAACTATACTCCAATAACAATTTATTTATTATTATTATTTTTTTTTGAAGAGCTGTCATGTAACACTGTTTACACTATTCATATGCAGTGGGTAGTGTTAGAGTGAATGAATGGGCTTGCTCAAAGCAGGTTTATACTTTCTATGACAAAATAATTAAGTGATTAGATCTGCCTTTTTTTTTTTTTTCGTTTCATACATGACATTTCACATGTTTCAATGCCATTCTCCCAAATCTTCCCACCCTCTCCCTCTCCCACAGAGTCCATAAGCCCGTTCTATACATCAGTGTCTCTTTTGCTGTCTCGTATACAGGGTTATCGTTACCATCTTTCTAAATTCCATATATATGCGTTAGTATACTGTATTGGTGTTTTTCCTTCTGGCTTACTTCACTCTGTATAATAGGCTCCAGTTTCATCCACCTCATTAGAACTGATTCAAATGTATTCTTTTTAATGGCTGAGTAATACTCCATTGTGTATATGTACCACAGCTTTCTTATCCATTCATCTGCTGATGGACATCTAGGTTGCTTCCATGTCCTGGCTATTATAAACAGTGCTGCGATGAACATTGGGGTACATGTGTCTCTTTCCCTTCTGGTTTCCTCAGTGTGTATGCCCAGCAGTGGGATTGCTGGATCATAAGGCAGTTCTATTTCCAGTTTTTTAAGGAATCTCCACACTGTTCTCCACAGTGGCTGTACTAGTTTGCATTCCCACCAACAGTGTAAGAGGGTTCCCTTTTCTCCACACCCTCTCCAGCATTTATTATTTGTAGACTTTTGGGTCGCAGCCATGTTCATCTTTTTTTAACCACCATGTATAGTTGTTTCGGAGGAGAGATTGGAAATGTTTTATTTAACTGTTTCTTTGTATTTTATGAAAGTAGTTTCTTGTCTAATTGTAAAAATGATTTATATATCCTGAATATCTATTTAATTTGTGTGATATATTGTTTCCCCTATTTTCTGACTTTTCTTTTAACTTTAATCATCATATATTTTATAATTATTTTAATAATTAACTAAAATTATATGATTAAAATTCATCAAACTTTCTCTGCATAGCATTTTCAGCACTTTGCCAAAGTCTTAAACATATTCTGTCACTTTTGCTATGTTTTGTTTATATATTTAGATGTAAACCCAGCTGGAAATAACTTTTGTGAGTAGGAGGTAGGGTTCCAGCTTTATTTTTTCCAGATGAAAAATCTATTTCCCAATATCATTTAGTGACTACTTCATTTCCTCACTGATGAGAGATATCACCTAATTAATACACGAAATTCTCATAGATGTATACGTATTCTTGACTCTCTAGTTTGCATGCGTGCATGCTCAGTCACTTCAGTCATGTCCAACTCTGTGACCCCATGGACTGTAGCCCGTCAGGCTCCTCTGTCCATGGGATTTCCCAGGCAAGAATACTGGAGTGGGTTGCTATGCCCTCCTCCAGGGATCAAACCCACAGAAGGATTAGGAATTTAATTATGATTCAGTTCAGTTCAGTTCAGTTGCTCAGTCATGTCCTACTATTTGCCACCCCATGAATTGCAGCATGCCAGGCCTCCCTGTCCATCACCAACTCCCGGAGTTCACTCAGACTCACATCCATCAAGTCAGTGATGCCATCCAGCCATCTCATCCTCTGTCGTCCCCTTCTCCTCCTGCCTCCAGTCCCTAGATTGGCAATGATTAATTATGTTCTTCATTCATTTAAGAGTTTACTGAGTGCCTATTATTTGCCAGTCACCCTCTCCTAAGCCCTGGGAGAAAACAGTGACTGAAACAGGCCAAATCCCTGCACTCTGGCTGCAGTGCTCTGTGTGGGTCAGCGTGCCCAAAGACGCCACAAAGCCAGTGGCTGATGACACAGCAGATCTGCAAGACATCAAGCTTAAAAAGTGGTGACCTTCTCACAGGTAGTGTTTAACAATATAGATCCATTCTAGCTACACCAAAGTCTATGTAAGGTACTTGGTTGTTTGTTTGTTTGTTTTAATGACCCCATATCTAAACTGCACATCAGTAACAAGCAATATGCAAAACTCTAAAACTACAAAAAAAAAAAAAAAAAAAGCCATGGCAAGTTCTTGGCCCCCAAACAACTTAAACTCTACCTGGAGAAATGAGATATAAACAAGACAAATGATATGACATAAATAGAAAAAAGTAATAATAAATGAGCAGCTTCAAGACAGCACAGCATTAATTTTCAAGTAAATAGAATAAACCATAAAAACCATGCCTGTTTGGGAAAGCAGATTATTGTGCTGTGGAAAGATTGAGCTAGACTCTGAACTCTGACCGTAGCTCTGGAAAGGCAAGTACACGGACACAATGCGCATGCGGTTCCCGATCAGGGGAGTTCCTCAATCCCCTGAGTCAGTTTATCTGAAACAGAATAAATGGAGGATGTGTTATTAGAGAAAAGACCGAAAAAACAGTGTATATAGATAGAGAGAGTTTTAAACAGCTAAGAAAGGACTTTCTTGGTGGTCCAGTGATTAAGACTTCTATGCTGCCAATCCAGGGGACATGGGTTTGATCCCTATTTAGGGTACTAAAATCCCACATGCCATGTGGTGTGGCCAAAAGATTTTAAAAATAAATAAATATTTTCATGTGTTTGTTAGCCATCTGTATGTCTTTTTTGGAGAAATGTCTATTTAGTTCTTTGGCCCATTTTTTGATTGGGTCGTTTATTTTTCTGAGTTGAGCTGTAGGAGTTGCTTGTATATTTTTGAGATTAGTTGTTTGTCGGTTGCTTCATTTGCTATTATTTTCTCCCATTCTGAAGGCTGTCTTTTCACCTTGCTAATAGTTTCCTTTGATGTGCAGAAGCTTTTAAGGTTAATTAGGTCCCATTTGTTTATTTTTGCTTTTATTTCCAATATTCTGGGAGGTGGGTCATAGAGATCCTGCTGTGATGTATGTCGGAGAGTGTTTTGCCTATGTTCTCCTCTAGGAGTTTTATAGTTTCTGGTCTTACGTTTAGATCTTTAATCCATTTTGAGTTTATTTTTGTGTATGGTGTTAGAAAGTGGTCCAGTTTCATTCTTTTACAAGTGGTTGACCAGATTTCCCAGCACCACTTGTTAAAGAGATTGTCTTTAATCCATTGTATATTCTTGCCTCCTTTGTCGAAGATAAGGTGTCCATATGTGCGTGGATTTATCTCTGGGCTTTCTATTTTATTCCATTGATCAATATTTCTGTCTTTGTGCCAGTACCATACTGTCTTGATAACTGTGGCTTTGTAGTAGAGCCTGAAGTCAGGTAAGTTGATTCCTCCAGTTCATTCTTCTTTCTCAAGATCGCTTTGGCTATTCGAGGTTTTTTGTATTTCCATACAAATCACTCATTATCAGAGAAATGCAAATCAAAACCACTATGAGGTACCATTTCACACCAGTCAGAATGGCTGCGATCCAAAAGTCTACAAATAATAAATGCTGGAGAGGGTGTGGAGAAAAGGGAACCCTCTTACACTGTTGGTGGGAATGCAAACTAGTACAGCCACTATGGAGAACAGTGTGGAGATTCCTTAAAAAACTGGAAATAGAACTGCCTTATGATCCAGCAACCCCACTGCTGGGCATACACACTGAGGAAACCAGAAGGGAAAGAGACACGTGTACCCCAATGTTCATCGCAGCACTGTTTATAATAGCCAAGACATGGAAGCAACCTAGATGTCCATCAGCAGATGAATGGATTGTGGTACATATACACAATGGAGTATTACTCAGCCATTAAAAAGAATACATTTGAATCAGTTCAAATGAGGTGGATGAAACTGGAGCCTATTATACAGAGTGAAGTAAGCCAGAAGGAAAACATAAATACAGTATATAACGCATATATATGGAATTTAGAAAGATGGTAACAATAACCCGGTGTACGAGACAGCAAAGAGACACTGATGTATAGAACAGTCTTATGGACTCTGCAATGAAACATGGAAAATATCATGTAGGAAACGAGTTGCCAGTCCAGGTTCGATGCATGATGCTGGATGCTTGGGGCTGGTGCACTGGGACAGCCCAGAGGCTAAGAAGCTGGTCATATGTTATATACATTAAGGGAAACCAAGAGAAAACTTTTAAGCAGAAGGAGAACTTGATCCCCTTGTGATTTCATAAACTGATATACCTGGAAATCTTGAAATCAGGACTGCCCAAGACAAAAGATTGTCTTTACTGATCTTTTGTTTGAGAAAGTTGAAATCCTTTCATCTCCTCAGTGTGCTCCATGTTACTGGCCCAACCTTTTCTCCTGCACAGTGGCCTTCCATATTTTGATCCCCCTAGAAATACTAACTATTCTTCTCTGCTTTTCAACCCTAAAGAAAAGCAAAATGGCCTCTGTCACAGGTATAATGAACCTAAAGATGATCTGTCCTCCTGACTTCCCATGTCTGCTCCTGAAAGTAACTCTCCTGTAAAACACACTGCATTTCACATAATTTGGGGATCAAGAGATAGAAAACCCTTTCCTAGAAAGTATGTGACAATATCAGCTTCTGGGGCAGCCTGGGAGAAGAGATGCTTTTTGTCTTAGGGGAGTTTCTGGTCGTACAGGAGCCTCTAACATGGCTCCTGATGACCACTCCCTCTGGAGTTTTATGACTGATATAATCCTTCTTTTGAGTGTGGGCCGGGCTCAGTGACTTGCTTGCAACTAACTGGATGTAGCAAAAGTGACAGGATATCACTTCTGTGATTTAGCTACAAATGATTAAGTTTCAACTTGCTTATCCATTCTGGCTTTCTCTTGCTCATTAGCAAGCCAATGCCATGTTGTCAGCTGCCCTAGAAAGAGGCCTGAGTGAAGAACTCAAGAAGGACTCTATCCAAAAACCTGGGACAGAATCCTATCAGCAACCATACAAGCAAATTCTCCCCCAGTGGAGCTCTGACTCATAACAGGATTGCAGCCCTGTGAGAAACCTTAAGATGGAAGACCAATTAAGCCACACACAGATTCCTGACCCACAGAATCTGTGAGATAATAAAGGTTTATTGCCTAAAGACTTGTTACCTAAATTGGGGGTAATTTGTTATTCAGCATAGGTAACCAATACAGGCCACCTCACAATGGAAAATTCTGTGGGTATTGTAAAGTATCCAGAATCTTGGGATAGGAAAATACTTTAAAATCAACTAGCTCCATGCCCCATTAAATGTTTGAGAATCTCTATAAAATTTCTGCTAATGATGGCTAAAGCACACTTGAATACCTCCCCTGTTCTGAGCATTTTAGCATGATTTTCAGTTGGGTTTGGAAATTCCCCTGTAATAGTTTCTTGATAATGATAAAATTTCATATCTCTGTCATCAACTGTTATTGGGATAAAGCAAATTATATTATTGATTAAGGCTGATAGAAAAAGTATGTTATTTAGGAGAAAGTCTAATGAGTTTTTCTGTAGTCATGTTTCCTGTGTAAAACATGTCACTTCCAGAAAATGGAAATGGAAAACGATAACATAATCATGCTCTGAAAAACATGATAGAGAGTAAAAAATGAATTATCAACAGAATGGTAATAAATACCCACAACTGTTTTTTAAAACAGACAAAATACATGTGATGTTTGCCTAGACATGTCGATGATTTTGCTTCTTTAGGATGAAAATTTATACAATAGTAATCCAGATCAGACTATTCAATGAACTTGTCCTTGTTAATAACAAGCCTCAGACAGCTGCAATGCATCTTGGAATCCTACAGCTTTTCCCAACTACATTACTAACCAATTGAAGTCATACACCAAATGTGGTGAAGCAATTCATTCAATAGCAGCTGGAAAAGATTGGTAGCTTAAATAGACTCTAAAGATAATTTAACTGGGAAGGACACTTGAAGGAAGGCCACATTCCTGCTTGATTTATGTAGCTGAGGCTGTTGAGAGCCTGCTTTTTCTCCCATGGTACTCAACTCTACACTAGGAAAGCTATTTAGTGCAAACACCTGCTGCTCTCTGCCTGTTAGCTTTCATTCTGGCCCATGCTCTTGGCAAGCCAGAAATGCCAGAGGGAGGATAATGTTCTGGATGCAAAGTCCAACCGATGTTGGCACAGAGATTGGAAGACAGATGCACAATCTCCCTTGCCGCTCTGTTGGCATAATTCTAATATGTATTCTACGCTGTCTCCAAGAGTTCCCCAGCTACACTGAAGAAACAGTTACCCACAGTAATAACTTATTTGATGATGTAAACTTTATTGCCTGATTTCCCACTCTGTGTCAGTTCCCTATTCCACTATCAGTGTTTCCTGCTGCTGCTGCTAATAAGTCACTTCAGTCGTGTCCGATTCTGTGTGACCCTATAGATGGCAGCCACCAGGCTCCCCCGTCCCTGGGATTCTCCAGGCAAGAACACTGGAGTGGGTTGCCATTTCCTTCTCCAATGCCTGAAAGTGAAAAGTGAAAGTGAAGTCGCTTAGTCGTGTCTGACTCTTAGCGACCCCATGGACTGCAGCCTACCAAGCTCCTCCATCCATGGGATTTTCCAGGCAAAGTACTGGAGTGGGGTGCCATGAGATAACATCTAATAACAATCAGTGTTCCTGGGGCCATCCATATCTGGACTCAACTCCATGTCTCAGGTTCAGTTGCTGGTTGGATTCAAATCACATCTCAGGAACCCGACCTGACACCTTATTTGGCAATTTTGCACATTTAAATCAGATTCTACATTCTGAAAGAATTTGGGGAAGTTTTAAACCCTCTGAAATGTTTTAATATAGGGCATACAAAAAGCAGTAAGTTTTCTTCATTTAGGAGCCAAATTCAGACTTGGTATGTCACCTTGATGTATTTATTAATTTTTGGTACATTTTCTCTTTCTTATCTTTAATTTTGAGGTGATCCCAGAAGGCCAACTGTTTTTGCTTCAGCAGAGATTTCCAGCATGGTCTCTAAACTTGCATGAAACTGAGGGTAAATATACGATTCCTCAACCCAAGAGAATTGCGGATTGACAAAAAAATGGTTCACAACACACAAAAAAATCTAACTTACTAAAAACTTACATGAGTCAGGAAACATGCTAAGTGCTTTATATATGATTACTTATTCTATGGCTAATAAATCTTGAACTCTAGATACTGTTCTTACTGGACTTTTTTTTAATATATAAATTCACTCTTTACATGAAAACTGCACATATTTACAATGTGCAGTATTTTAAGTTTGCATATATCCATGAAACCATTACCACAACCTAGATACCCACATCCCTAGAAGTTTCTTCAAGTTTTTTATAAGGATTATTAAAAAATCCTTTTTTATAAGGATTATTTCCTTCTCCATTCCTTATCTCTTCTCTTCCTCAGAAAATAGTCACTATAGATTAGTTTGCATTTACTAGAATCTTATATAAATGAAATAATACAGAATATATTATTTTACAACGTGATGTCTTTCACTTATGGCTATTTGGGGATGCATTCATATCATCGTGTATATCTATAATTCTTTCCTTTCCACTGCTGAGCTTAATCCATTATGTGAATATCCTACAATATGTTTGTCTGTTCATTATTGAAAGATACTTGAACTCTTTCCAGCTTTAGATACTCAGTTAGGTTAGGTTCAGTCCCTCAGTCATGTCCGACTCTTTGCAACCCTATGGACTGCAGCATGCCAGGCCTCCCTGTCCATCACCAACTCCCGGAGTTTACTCAAATTCATGTGCATTGAGTTGGTGATGCCATCCAACCATCTCATCCTCTATCAACCCCTTCTCCTCCCACCTTCAATCTTTCCCAGCATCAGGGTCTTTTCAAATGAGTCAGTTCTGCTTATCAGGTGGCCAAAGTATTGGAGCTTCAATTCAGCTTCAGCATCAGTCCTTCCAATGAATATTCAGGGCTGATTTCCTTTAGAATAGACTGGTTGGATCTCCTTGCAGTCCGAGGGACTCTCAAGAGTCTTCTCCAACACCACTGTTCGAAAGCATCAATTCTTCGGTGCTCAGCTTTATTTATAGTCCAACTCTCACATCCATGCATGGCTACTGGAAAAACCAAAGCTTGGACTAGACACACCTTTGTTAGCACATTTGTTAGATATTACAAGTGTGAGCATTTATGTTGTTGTTGTCACACAGTCATGACTGACTCTCTGTGACCCCATGGACTGCAGCATGCCAGTGCTTCCCTGTCTATCACGATCTCCCAGAGCTTACTCAAACTCATTGGGTCAGGACGAGACAACCGTCTCGTCCTCTGTTGTCGCCTTCTCCTGCTGCCTTCAATCTAGGATCTTTTCCAGTGAGTCAACCCTTTGAATCAGGTGGCCAAGATATTGGAGCTTCAGCCTCAGCATCAGTCCTTCCAATGAGTATTCAGGATTGATTTCCTTTAGGATTGACTGGTTTGATCTTCTTGCAATCCAAAGGACTCTCAAGAGTCTTTTCCAACACCATAGTTCAAAAGCATCAATTTTTCAGTGCTCAGACTCCTTTATGGTCCAACTCTCACATCCATACCTGACTACAGGAAAAACCATAGCTTTGACTATAGAGACATTTGTTAGCAAAGTAATGTCTCTGCTTTTTAACATGTTCTCTAGTTTGCCATAGCTTTTCTTCCAAAGAGCCAGCACCTTTTAATTTCATGGTTGCAGTCACCATCTGCAGTGATTTTGAAGCTCAAGAAAATGAAGCCTGTCACTGTTTCCATTGTTTTCCCATATTTGCCATGAAGTGACGGAATTGAATGCCATGATGTTATTTTTTGAATGTTGAGTTTTAAACTAGCTTTTCCACTTTCAGCTTTCACCTTCATCAAGAAGCTCATTAGTTCTCTTTCACTTTCTGCCATAAGATTCGTGTCATCTGCATATATGAGTTTATTTATATTTCTCCTGGCAATATTGATTGCAGCTTGTGCTCCATCCAGCCTAGTATTTTGCATGATGTACTCTGCATATAAGTTAAGTTAGCAAGTACAACCTCAATGTACTCCTTTCCCAATTTTAAACCAGTTCATCATTCCATGTCCTGTTCTAACTTGCTTCTTGGCCTAGAAGAGGTTTCTCAGGAGGCAGGTAAGGTATTCTAGTATTCCCATCTCTTTAAGAATTTTCCACAGTTTGCTGTGATTCACAGAGTCAAAGGCTTTAGTGTAGTCAATGAAGCAGATGTTTCTCTGGAATCCCTTGCTTTTTCTATGACACAATATATGTTGGCAATATGATCTCTGTTTCCTCTGTCTTTTCTAAATCCAGCTTATATATCTGGAAGTTCTTGGTTCACACACTGTTGAAGTCTAGGTTGAAGAAATTGAACATTAACTTGCTAGCATGTGAAATGAGCACAATTGCACAGTAGTTTGAACATTCTTTGGCATTGTCCTTCTTTAGCACTGGAATGAAAACTGAACTTTGCTAGTCCATTAGCCACTGCTGAGTTTTCCAAATTTGCTGGCATATTGAGTGCAGCACTTTAACAGCATCATCTTTTAGAATCTGAAATAGCTCAGCTGGAATTCCATCACCTCCACTAGCTTTGTTGGTAGTGATGCTTCCTAAGGCCCAGATGACTTCACACTCCAGGATGCCTGGCTCTAGGTTAGTGACCACACCACTGTGAGTATCTGGGTCATTAGGACCTTTTTTGTATAGCTCTTCTGTGTATTCTTGCCACCTCTTCTTAATCTTTCTGATTCTGTTAGGTCCTTACTGTTTCTATCCTTTATGTGCCATCATTACATGAAATCTTTCCCATTCTATTGTTTTCTGCTATTTCTTTGCACTGTTCACTTAGGAAGACTTTCTTATCTCTCCTTGCTATTCTTTGGAACTCTGCACTCAGATGGATATATCTTTCCTTTCCTCCTTTGCCTTTCACTTTTCTTCTTTTCTCAGCTTTTGTAAGACATCCTCAGACATCCATTTTGCCCCTTTACCTCTCTTTTTCTTGGGGATGGTTTTGATCACCACCTCCTGTGCAATGTTGTGAATTTCCATCCATAGTTCTTCAGACACTCCGTCTATCAGATCTAATCCCTTGAATCTGTCACTTTCACACTATAATTTTGATTTAGGTCATACCTGAGTGGCCTTGTGGTTTTTCCCTTCTTTCTTCAGTTTAAGTCTGAATTTGGCAATAAGTAGTTCATTATCTAAGCCACAGTCAGCTCCCAGTCTTTATTTTGCTAACTGTATAGAGCTTCTCCATCTTCAGCTGCAAAGAATAATTTGGTATTGACCATCTGGTAATGTCCATGTGTAGAGTCTTCTTGTGTTGTTGGAAGAGGGTGCTTGCTATGACTAGTGGCATTCTCTTGGCAAAACTCTGTTAGCCTTTGCCCTGCTTCGTTTTGTACTCCAAGGCCAAACTTGCCTCTTACTCCGGTTATCTCTTGACTTCCTACTTTTGCATTCCAGTCCCCTATGATAATAAGGACACCTTTTTTGTTGTTGTTAGTTCTAGATGGTCTTGTGTGTCTTCACAGAACTGTTCAGCTTCACCTTCTTCAGTATTAGCGGTTGGTGCATAGACTTGGATTACAGTGATGTTGAATGGTTTGCCTTGGAAGCAAACTGTTGTTTTTGAGATTGCACCCAAGCACTGCATTTTGGGCTCTTTTGTTGACTATGAGGGCTACTCCATTTCTCCTATGGGATTCTTGCCCACAGTAGTAGATATAATGGCCATCTGAGTTAAATTTGCCCATTCTGGTCCATTTTGGTTCACTGATTCCTAAAATGTCGATGTTCACTCTTGACATCTTCTGTTTGACCACTTCAAATTCACCTTGATTCATGGACCTGACATTCCAGATTACTGTGCAGTATTGTTCTTTACAACAGTGGACTTTACTTTCACCACCAGACATATCCACGACTGGGCATTGTTTCTGCTTTGACTCAGCCTCTTCATTCTTTCTGGAGTTATTTCTCCACTCTTCTCCAGTAGCATATTGGGCACCTACCACCCTGGGAAGTTCATCTTTCAGTGTCATATCTTTTTGCCTTTTCATACTGTTCATGGGGTTCTTGAGGCAGAATACTGAACTGGTTTGCCATTCCTTTCTCCAGTGTACCATGTTTTGCCAGAACTCTCCATCATGATCCATCCATCTTGGGTAGCCCTACACAGCATGGCTCATGGTTTCATTAATGTTAGATAAGACTGTGATCCATGTGATCAGTTTGGTACATTTGCTGTGATTGTGGTTTTCATTCTGTCTGCCCTCTGATTCATGAGGATAAGAGGCTTGTGGAAACTTCCTGATGTGAGGGACTGGTTTTGGGGGAAACTGGGTCTTGCTCTGGTGGGCATGGCTATGCACAGTAGATTTTTAATCCAATTATCTGCTAACTGGTGGGGCTGTGTTTCCTCATAGCCTGTAGTTAAGGCCAAACTCTGGTAGGGGTAATGGCAGTAATGGTGACCTCCTTCAAAAGGACTTATGCCAGCACACTGAGGCTCCCAGGACTGTTGTAGTCAGTGCCCCTGACTCTGTAGCAGGCCACTGTTGATCCACACCTCTCAGAAACTCCTGGACACTCATAGGTAAGTCTGGTTCAGGCTCTTGTGGGGTCACTGCTGTTTCTACTGAGTCCTGGTATGCACAAGGTTTTGTTTGTGCCCTCCAAATGTCTGTTTCCCCAGTCTTGTATTAGTTATAATCAAATCCCACTGACCTTCAAAGTCAAATTCCCTGGGGATTCTAAGTCCCTTTGCCAGACCCCCAGGTTGGGAAATCTGTTGTGGGACCTAGAACTTTTTCAATAGTGTGAGAACTTCTTTGGCATAATTGTTCTCCAGTTTCTAGGTCATCTGCTCAGAGGCTCTATCATGGAGCTTATGATGACCTGCTGCATCTCCAGCTCTGCTGCAGCCAGAGCCCCTGTCCCCCTGGGAGGCTATTGCTGACCCATGCCTCTGCAGGAGACACTCAGATACTCAAAGACAGATCTGGCTCAGTCTCTTTGGAAGTCACTGCTCTTTTCCCGGGGTCCTGGTGCACATGAGGGTTTGCTTGCTCCCTCTGAGGGTCTCTGGAGGGTATGAGATTTGATTTTAAATGCAGTTGTGCTCCTCCTACCATCTTGTTGGGGCTTCTGCTTTGCCCTTGGACTTGGGGTATCTTTATTTGGTGGGATCCAACAATCTCATTCTCCTGTTGATGGTTATTCAGCAGCTAGTTGTGTTTTAGGTGTTTTTACAGAAGATGACCACATGTCCTTCTACTCTGCCATCATCTGAGACACCGTGAACTTTTATGTACAATAGCTTATATGCATTTATGCTTTCATTTCTCTTGGGCAAATAATCAGGATTGGAATAAGTGTATTGTATGACAAATGAAATCTGTCATAGTTTAATAAAAGGTCATTTTATGTTTTATATTCCACCAGCAATGTATGAGCATTCTAGTTTTTTCACATTCTCACCAGTACTTGGTATAATTACACTTTTTATTTCCAGCAATTCTTGCAAGTGTGCTGTGCTATCCTATTATAGCTTTAATTTGCCTTTCTCTAATGACTAATAATGTTGAGCATCTTTCCACATGTTTATTTCATGCACCTTCTATGTGTCTTCTGTGATGAGGTGTCTGTTCAAAGAATTTGCCCACTTTAATTTGGTTAGGTGTTTTATAGTTTGGGTTTCAGGATCATTTACTTATTCTAGATACAAATCCTTTATCAGATATATGATTGGCAAACATTTTCTCACAGCTTGTGGTTTTTCTTTTTATTCTCTTAAAACTGTCCTTTGAAGACAAAAAAATTTTAATTTTGGTAAAGTTCAATTTATAAATTTTTAATAGATTATTCTCTAGGTATATTACTTAAGAACTCATTGCCTACCCTAAAAACATAAAGATTTCCTCCTATAGTCTCTCTTATAAGTTTAAAATTTTTAAGTTTATCATTGCAGTCTACAGTTCATTTTGTGTTTATTTTTATATGTGGTAAGAGATATGAATCAAAGTTTAGTGTTTGCATATCCAATTGAGCCAGTACTATTTGTTAAAAAAAAAAAAAAAGTTTCTCCACTGATTTGTTTCAGTTGTCAATAGGATGTCTTTATGCACTTTTTATTCCAGTGCATTTATCTAACACAAGACACTGTCAACTATTGTAGCTTTATGAATATTAAAATAGAGTTAGTCCTTAATTTTGCTCTTGTTTCTCCATTATTTTGACTCTTCTACACTTTCTCATATGAATTTTAAAGTCACTTTGTCAATTTCTCCAAAGAAGTCTGCTGTATTTTATTGGTACTGCATTGAGTCCATTCATCAAATTCAAAAAAAATTATCTTAACAATATTGAGTCTTCTGATCCATTAACATGGGATGTCTGTCTTTCCATATATTTAGGTCTTTTTAATTTCACTTAAGAATATATTCTAATTAAATCTGTAGTTTTCAGTAATTAGGATTTCTGCATGTTTTGTCAGTCTTATCCCCAAGAATTTAATATTTTGATTCTATTCTAAATGGTGTTATTTAATTTCAATTTCTGATTATTAATTACTAGTATGTTTGGAGAAGGCAATGGCACTTCACTCCAGAAATCTTGCTTGGAAAATCCCATGGACGGAGGAGCCTGTTAGGCTGCAGTCCATGGGGTTGCTAAGAGTCGGACATGACTGAGCGACATCACTTTCACTTTTCACTTTCATGCATTGGAGAAGGAAATGGCAGCCTACTCCAGTGTTCTTGCCTGGAGAATCCTTAGTCTTTAGTCACTCAGTAATGTCTGATTCTTTGCCACCTAATGGACTGCAGCATGCCAAGCTCCTCTGTTATCACTCACCTAGAGCCAGACTTGGACATGAGTTTGGGTGAACTCCGGGAGTTGGTGATGGACAGGGAGGCCTGGTGTGCTGTAATTCATGGTGTCGCAAAGAGTCAGACACGACTGAGTGACTGAACTGAACTGAGAGCCAGACTTCCTGGAGTGTGAGGTCACCTGGGCCTTAAGAAGCATTACTACAAACACAGCTAGTGGAGATGATGGAATTCCAGCTGAGCTATTCACATCCTAAAAGATGATGCCGTTAAAGTGCTGAACTCAATATGTCAGCAAATTTGGAAAACTCAGCAGTGGTCACAAAACTGGAACAGGTCAATTTTCATTCAAATCCCAAAGAAGAGCAATGCCAAAGAATGTTCAAACTACTTTACACTTGCACTCATTTCACATGTTAGCAAGGTAATGCTCAAAACTCTAGCTCAAGGTAGGCTTCACTAGTACACGAACCAAGAACTTCCAGATGTTCAAGCTGGATTTAGAAAAGGCAAAGGAACCAGAAGTCAAATTCCCAACTCTACTGGATCATACAGAAAGCAAGGTAATTCCAGAAATACATCTACTTCTGCTTTATTGACTACATCAAAGCCTTTGACTGTGTAGATCACAACAAACTGGAAAGTTCTGAAAGAGATGGAAATATCAGACCACTTTACCTGCCTCCTGAGAAACCTGTATGCAGGTCCAAAGAAACAGAACAGAACATGGAACAATGGACTGCTTCAAATTTGGGAAAGGAGTGCGTTAAGGCTGTATATTGTCACCCTGCTTATTTCACTTCTATGCAGAGTACATCATGAAAAATGCCAAGCTGAATGAATCACAAGCTGGAATCAAGATTGCTGGGAGAAATATCAATAACCTCAGATATGCAGATGACACCACCCTTATGGCAGAAAATGAAGAAGAACTAAAGAGCCTCTTGATGAAAATGAAACAGGAGAGTGAAAATAATGGCTTAAAACTCAGCATTCAGAAAACTAAGATCATGCCAGTCCCAACACATATGACAAATAGTTGGGGAAAAAATGGAAATTATGGCAGATTTTATTTTGGAGCTTGGGCTCCAAAAACACTATGGATAGTAACCACAGCCATGATATTAAAAGACACTTGCTCCTTGGAAGAAAAACCATGACAAACATAGTGTACTAGAAAGCAGAGACATCACTTTGCTGACAATGTTCCATACAGTCAAAGCTATGGTTTTTCCAGTAGTCACATACTGGAGTTGTGAGAGTTGGATCATAAAGAAGGCTGAATGCTGAAGAATTGATATTTTTGAACTCTGGTGCTGGTGAAGACTCTTGAAAATCCCTTGGACAGCAAGGAGATCAAACCAAATCCCAAAGAAAATCAATCCTGAATAGTCACGGGAAGGACTGATGTTGAATCTGAAGCTCCAATACTTTGGCCACCTGATACAAAGAGCTTACTCATTGGAAGAGACCCTTATGCTAGGAAAGATTTGGGGCAGGAGAAGAAGGGAGCAATAGACCAAGAGATGGTTTGGTGGCATCACTGACCGATGGACTTAATTTTTAGCAAACTCTGGGAGACGGTGAAATACAGGGAAGCCTGGCATGCTGCAGTCCATGAGGTCACAAAGAGTTGGACATGACTTAGAGACTAAACAACAACCAAAAGGCTCCTCTGTCCATGGAATTTTCCAGGCAAGAATACTGGAGTGGGTAGTCATTCCCTTTTCCAGGGGTCTTCCCAACCCAAGGATCAAACCCAGGTTTCCTGCATTGCAGCAGATGCTTTACCCTCTGAGCCACAAGGGAAGCCCCAATTACTAGTATATAGAAATATGATTAATGTTTACCTTGATCTTATATCCTGCAATTTTGTTAAACTCATTTAGTTTGAGAAGTTTTTTTATAGATTCCTTTGAATTTTCAATACAGATTAGCTGATCTCAGAATGAAGGCAATTTTGTTTCATTCTGTCCAATTTGAATGACTTAAACTTGTTTATCTTGTTTAATTCAGTAGATAGAATCTTCAGTGCAGTGTTGAATATAAGTGATGAGAGTGTACATCTTTGTCTTGCTCCTAATTTAAGGGAGAAAGAATTCAGTTTTCACCATTAATTATGATGTTAGCTATAGTTTTATCATGAGTGTTCTTTACCAGGTTAGAAAACTTACCTTTTATTCCTAGTTTCCTGATTTAGATTTTATCTGATACAAATTTGTTGTGGGCCACACAATCAAAGGCTTTGGCATAGTCAGTAAAGCAGAAGTAGATGTTTTTCTGGAACTCTCTTGCTTTTCTGATGACCCAACGGATGTTGGCAATTTGATCTCTGGTTCCTCTGCCTTTTATAAATCCATCTTGAACATCTGGAATTTCATGGTTCACATACTGTTGAAGACTGGCTTGGAGAATTTTGAGCATTACTTTGCTAGCTTGTGAGATGAGTGCAATTGTGCGGTAGTTTGAACATTCTTTGGCATTGCCCTTCTTTGGGATTGGAATGAAAACTGACCTTTTCCAGTCCTGTGGCCACTGCTGAGTTTTCCAAATTTGCTGGCATATTGAGGTCAGAACTTTCACAACATCATCTTTTAGGATTTGAAATAGCTCAGCTGGAATTCCATCACCTCCACTAGCTTTATTTATAGTGATGCTTCCTAAGGCTCACTTGACTTCACATGCCAGGATTCAGGGTGCTGGGATGATGCTGGGAAAGATTGAAGGCGTGGGGAGAAGGGGACAACAGATGATGAGATGGTTGGATCGCATTCCTGACTCAATGGACATGAGTTTGAGTAAATCCCAAGAGTTGATGATGGACAGGGAGGCCTGGCATGCTGCAGTCCATGGGATTGCAAAGAGTCGGACATGACTGAGCAACCAAACTGAACTAAGTAAATATTTACAGAATTTATCAATGCTTTTTCTCCCTCTATAGAGAAGAAAATGGAGCTCTTCTTTTTTAGTCTATTAATATTGATAGATTTTAAAAATTTTATTTAGTTTAATTGGAGGCTAATTACTTTACAATATTGTAGTGGGTTTTGCCATACATTGACATGAATCGGCCATGTGTCCCCCATCCTGAAACCCCTCCTACCTACCTCCCCATCCCATCCCTCAGGGTTGTCCCAGTGCACCAGCTTTGAGTTCTGTGTTTCATGTATCGAACTTGCATTGGTGATCTATTTCACATATGATACTATACATGTTTCAATGCTATTCTCTCAAATCATCCCACCCTCACCTTCTCCCACAGAGTCCAAAAGACTGTTCTTTATATCTGTGTCTCTTTTGCTGTCTCTCATATAGGGTCATCGTTACCATCATTCAAAACTCCATATATAAGCATTAATATACTCTAATGGTGTTTTTCTTTCTGACTTACTTCACTCTGTATAATAGGTTCCAGTTTCATCCACTTCATTAGAACTGATTCAAATGCATTCTTTTAAATAGCTGAGTAATATTCCATTGTGTATATGTACCATAGCTTTCTTATCCATTCATCTGCTGATGGACATCTAGGTTGCTTCCATATCCTAGCTATTGTAAACAGTGCTGCAATGAACATTGGGGTACACTTGTCTCTTTCTGTTCTGGTTTCCTTTGTGTGGATGCCCAGCAGTGGGATTGGTGGGTCATGTGAAAGTTCTATTTCCAGTTTTTTAAGGAATCTCCACACTGTTCTTCATAGTGACTGTACTAGTTTGCATTCCCACTAACAGTGTAAGAGGGTTCCCTTTTCTCCACACCCTTCCCAGCACTTATTGCTTGTAGACTTTTAGATAGCAGCCATTCTGACCCATGTGAAATGGTACCTAATTGTGGTTTTGATTTGCATTTCTCTGATAATGAGTGATATTGAGCAACTTTTCGTGTGTTTGTTAGCCATCTATATGTCTTCTTTGGAGAAATGTCTGTTCAGTTCTTGGGCCTATTATTTGATTGGGTCATTTGTTTTTCTGGTATTGAGCTGCGTAAACTGCTTGTACATTTTTGAGATTAATTCTTTGTCAGTTGCTTTATTTGCTATTGTTCTCTTCCATTTGAAGAACGTGAAAAAAGAACTTTCATTTACTATTGGTGGGAATGTAAATTGGTACAGCCATTGTAAAAAGCAGTATGGAATTTTCTTCAAAAACTAAAAATAGAACTACCATATGGCCTAGCACTTCTAATCCTGTGCATATATCTGGAAAAAAAAAAAAACTAATTCAGAAAGATATATGAACCCCAGTGTTCACAGCAGCATTATTTACAGTTGTCAAGGTATGGAAGCAACCTATCTATATCCATCAGTGAATAAATGGATAGAGAAGAAGTGGTGGAATACTATTCAGCCATAAAAAGAATGAAAAATTTTCCAATGTGGATAGACCTGAAAGGTATTATGCTAAGTGAAATAAGTCAGAGAAAAACAAATATTGTATGATATTTTTTATTTGTGTTTTCTAAAAAAACACAACTAACTAATGAATATAATGAAAAAAGCATACTCACAAGTACAGAGAATAAGCGAGTGGTTACCAGTAGGGAACAGGAAAGGAGAAGCACAGTAGAGTGGTAAGGGATTAAGAGGCACAAACTATCAGGTATAAAATAAGCTGTAAATATATATTATACAACAGTATATAGTGTTTTACAGCAACTATAAATGGAGCATAACCTTTAAAAATAGAGAATCACTATATTGTACAACTGTAACATATAATTTTGTGCATCAATTATAATTCAATAAAAAATAAAATAAATTTTAAAAGAAAACACAGCAAAAGTTCTTGCTTATAGAAAAGAAAAAAGATGTTTAAATAAATAAGAAAGATAATCACCATATAGTTACACATGTAGTTATCATTTCCAGGATACTTCATTTTATTTTCTATATATTTATATTTCTGTCTGTAGTCATTTTTTATTTGCCTAAAGGAATTTCATTAAGATTTCCTATAGTGTGGATAAGTTGCAAGAGATTTTTTTCAGTTTTTGTTTATTTGAAAAAATATCACTATTTTACCTTCATCATTGAAAAATATTTTCCTTATGTACAAAACTCTAGGTTGATAGGATTTTTCTTTCCTTTTTTTTTTTTTTCCTTTTCTGGCATGGGGATTGGGGTGGGTAGGGAGGCTTCAGTATTTTCAAGATGTTGCACCATTGTCTTCCCTCTTGTGTTGTTTCTGACAAGACATCTGCTAAGTTAATTTAGTTTCCTTACACAGAACATGTTCTTTTTTTTTTTTTCTCCCTCTTGCTGCTTTTAAGGTTTTATCTTTATTACTGATTTAGAGCAATTTGATTATGCTGTACCTAGGTATACTTTTGGAGAAGGCCATGGCAACCCACTCCTGTACTCTTGCCTGGAAAATCCCATGGATGGAGGAGCCTGGAAGGCTGCAGTCCATGGGGTCACTGAGGGTCGGGCACGACTGAGCGACTTCACTTTCACTTTTCACTTTCATGCATTGGAGAAGGAAATGGCAACCCACTCCAGTGTTCTTGCTTGGAGAATCCCAAAGACCAGGGAGCCTGGTGGGCTGCCGTCTGTGGGGTTGCACAGAGTCGGACACGACTGAAGCGACTTAGCAGCAGCAGCAGCAGCAGGTGTACTTTTAAAAATATTTCTTGAACTTGTTCACTGAGCTTATTGGATTTGTTTTGTTTAACATTCTTCAAGTTGGGAAAAATGTCAACTTTTCTGTCTTTGAATAGCCTCGCCCTCTTTGGAGTCTCTGTTCACACATACAAGTAGGGCAATTGACTTTGATCCGTGGCTCACTGATGCTATTTTCAAGTTTGTCTTTCTTTCCTCCCTTGGTATTTCATTGTGGATAATTTCCACTGTTATATCTTTAAGTCTCTAACATTTTATTCTGCAATGTTGAATCTGCTGTTAATCTCATCCAGTGTATTTTTCATCTCAGACACTATAGTTTTTATTCCTAGATTTTTAATTAAATCTTTTGCATCTTTTATTTTTCTACTTACCTTTTCAAATGTATGGGAACTATGTCTATGTCCTTCTCTACTAATTCTAATACTTGTATCAGTTCTAGATCCATTTCAATGGATTAATTTTTCTTCTTATGATGAATATTACTTTTCTGATTATTTTCCTACCTAGGAATTTTAATTGGATGCTTCATACTGATTTAAATTTTACCTTTTTGGGGACGCTAAAATGTTTTATATTACTTGAAATATATTTGAATTTTATTCTGGAAGAAAGTTACTTGAAAACAGTTAGATTATTTTTTTAGAGTCTTGCTTTTATAATTTGGCATATTCATGGGATATTTAGTCTAGGGCTAAGTATTCCCAACTACTAAGGCCTACTACTGAGTACCTTCTAAGTACTGAACCCAATGTCTTGTCCTGTGAAGCTGGAGGTAGTTGGTACAGCTACTATTACCAGTCCTGAATGAACGCCAAACAAGGTTAATGTTAACCCTTTCATATGATTTTTTTCCTGACCTTGGGTAATTCTTTTTTATGCACATATTGATCGATGCTCTGCTGAATATTCAAGGGAGGTCCTCTACATATCTCCAGGGTTCTCTTTCTGTTCTTTTTCTGCAGCTCACCCCTTTACAGTGCTCTGTCAAGAGATGTGAAGCCAACTTATTCTCAGCTATCTCGCCAATTCACAGAATCTGTTGGACCCTCCTGGGTTTCTCCTTCCCTGTGCCAGAATATGGAAATATTCTCAAGGCTGTAAACTGGGCCCATTACAAGGCTCATCTTTTTTTGTTGTTGTTTTGTTTCATGTCTCTTAAGGATTACCATTGTTGGGTTTCTGATGCCACTGTCTTGAAAACCATCACTTGTCTATTTTTTCCAGTTGTTTCATTATTTCTGATGGAAAGGTAAATCTAGTCCTTTTATTTCATCTTTGCTAGAAGCAGAATAAGGAATAAGTAATTTCTTATTATAATTTAGCAAATGAATGAACTGAAATAATGGTAATAATTTCCTCAAGTGGTAAAACCAGAATTCAAACATAGATTTTCAGACTCCAGAGCATTAATTCTTGACCCCTACTCCCTACAAATTATGTAAATAGTATTCCAGAGCTTGCCACCTAGTTAGCACTCAACAAGTAGTCCTTATTTTAATATAATAACAAAAACTATTACATAGAAGTAAACAATTTTAATGGGACCAGAAATATGATTTTAAGGATCAGATTAGTTATATACAGGCAAGGGATTCTAGATCTTATAAACAAATTATATGAAATTTGTGAAAAAGTAAGTAATTCAAGTGTAGACTTTAAAAAATTGTTTTGAAATAGCTAAGTTTGACCAAGAAGAAATAGATCTAAATCCTAGCACAATGGATTCAGATTAAACTTTAAGAAGTTTTTATTTTTGAACATTTAAGAACTCTTGGGTTACTGAAGGTTGTGAATCTGGGATCTCTCTCTCTCTCTCTCTCTCTCTCTATATATATATATATATATAGAAAGAGATCTAAAATGGATTTCTCCAAATAGTTTTCTGCTGAAAGTCACTGTTTTTAATCTTATCAGAACTGATTTATGAGAAATGGGCCAACATTTCTGATTAGTTCAGTTTTGGGAAATATGTGAATGAGAGGGCCAGGTGATTATCAGAGTTAAGAGGAAAAAGGAAGGTAGATGTCACCAATAATCTATTGTCACATATTTTTTATTTTTAAAAATGGGCATCTTTATCATTTTGTTTCTGAAGCATGTATATAAAAGTTTGTACTGAATTAGTACTTACATTTCCCAAACCACAAAAGGCTGATAAACCTAGAAGTGGCATCTTAAAATCTCTTCTAGCCCTACGCTTCTATCTGATTAATTCTAACCATTTCTCATAACTTGCTGTAGCTGACAGCTAATACTTTGCATTTGCCAGCTGATAAAGTGATGTTTATTGCAAACCTTGAAGTAGAAAAGTATATGAAATAGCTCCTCTTTTTCATCCCTTGTTGCCTCCATATAGCTAGAGAAGCTTGCCTAGTGCCTGGTACAGAGTAGGTGCTACGTGCCTAATATTTCGCCCCTTATGTTTCTATAAATGAACATTTGAGGGGATGAAAATATTACTGGAGGAGAATATAATGTGAAATTTGAGAGAAAGGAAAAGAGTAAGGGAGGACAGTGTACCGTGGCTCGGAATAATTTAGCATTCACTCAGAAACAGGAAAACAGGCAGAAGGTATAGATAAAACAGTGGAGAATATAAGGAATCTGTTTTCCTTTTGGATCAAGTTAACAACTTATCAAAAAACCCTAAATGGAAGGAAATATTTAATAAGCATGGTTAGCCACCATATCAACTGACACACAGGACAACCTTTATTTTCAAAGTACTTTGGAGGCTACTGAATCAAGAAAAGAAATGCAAGGCTGAAGATTTCAACAGGATTGGGGAGCATGAAGGAGAGTTGAAAGTGGAAGTGCAGTCACTTGGTCGTGTCCAGCTCTTCGTGATCCCATGGACTTCCATATTCCTTTGTCCATGGAACTCTCCAGGCAAGAATACTGGAGTGGGTTGCCATTCCTTTCTCCAGGGGATCTTCCTGATCCAGGGATTGAACCTGGGTCTCCCGAATTGTAGGAAGATTCTTTACTGTCTGAGTTACCAGGGAAGCCCTGAAGGAGAGATAATTATATTTAAAAAGTAGATATTTCTGGATAAATGTTAGGTCAGGCTTGGACAACAGATGCCTTCCCCATCTTTGGTGATTCTATGTGACTCTAATGTGTGTGTGTGTGTGTGTGTGTGTGTGTGTGTGTGTTTTCTAATTTACTTACTAATGCTTTAAAAAAAATGTTTTGCATATTTAACATCAGTGAAACAGGAATTGAGTATGTAAAATACTCCAAATAGTTAAAGGACTATCTACATATTTTATCAGACAATTTTATGCAGTGAGCATAAATCTTCTATTACTTTTTCCTTTTCTTTAAAAAAAGAACTACTTTCAAATATTTTGTATTAACATCTCATGATTCTTCAGATGAGATTCAGTCTTTCTTTTGGAATTTATTACTAGTTCCGTTTGCAAGCCCACTGTTCTGAATGGATTTTAACTCACATCTGTAGTCCCCTTGTGTTTTTTTTTCACCTATTCAGGAAATAGAAATATGATTTTTGTAGGCAATGGTTTTGTTATCTGTAACTCCCAGAAGACACAGTTCCTTAGATATTCTAAGTATTTCATCACAGTCCCAACCAATGCACATTTAGGAGTGAACTGAGTGTCCACTTGAGCAAGATATTTCTGTGGTTGCAAAAATTATTCTGGAGAAATTACATTTTCCTCCTCCTTCTTATCATTTAATAGCATGCTTTGAAGTGCATACACTTTAAGGGGAGATACGCTCTCTGTCCAATGGGGTTATTGCTGAAAGGGCCCTCACTGACCTTTTTCCATCAAACCGACATCTACTCTTTGTCTAAACTCATTTTTTTTTAAAGAAATTATAGATGTATTTGACTCTGTATTGGAAAATAAATGGTATCCAGGGCTGAGTGACTTAGCAAACAAATGGTGCATGGAAATTGCAAAGCCATCTACTCTCTTGAATTGTCTCACAAAATTGGTTTAATGGGAACGAGATGACAATTAACTTTTTCCAATTATCATTTCTCTAATTCAACATTTGGTTGCTGAGTGTCAAAGGGAGCACCACAAATCATTCAGGGGTCAACAATTAAACTCCGTGACTAGAGTTTTAATGATCTCACTTTCTCTTTTTAAAATGAATTTGATAATCTTTTAATGTGCCTACTTCCTTTTTAAAATATCAGGGCTGTGGGCAGTGCCTCTCATTTATTCCAAAAACACAAGGGAAAGATAGCTTTAGATCCTATGGCTTCAAAGAACACTTATATCTTTGTCGAGATGAGAAGAACCGCTGAGAACATGGTGTTTGAGAACATGGTGTTTGAGATCAAGAAAAACTAGATCTGACTCTCAGATCTTTCCATCCTAGCTGTGACATAATAGGCAAGTTGCATAGTCTCTGGTTCCTATGTAACTGGCTGTTTTCTAGAGCTGCAATGAGGATTAGATGAACATGTAAAGTGCCTGAGAATGAATAAATTAACACATGTAGTGTCTGAGAAGGCAATGGCACCCCACTCCAGTACTCTTGCCTGGAAAATCCTATGGATGGAGGAGCCTGGTAGGCTGCAGTCCATGGGGTCATGAAGAGTCAGACACAACTGAGAGACTTCACTTTCATTTTTCACTTTCATGCATTGGAGAAGGAAATGGCAACCCACTCCAATGTTCTTGCCTGGAGAATCCCAGGGACGGGGGAGCTTGGTAGGCTGCCGTCTATGGGGTTGCACAGAGTCGGACACGACTGAAGCGATTTAGCAGCAGCAGCAGCAGCAGCAGTGTCTGAGAATGAATATCAATTCCTTCTGTTTTCATGGTAAAGCACATACTGTGAGTTTGAATCATGTTATCTGTCAGTGGTGGAAGAATCAGGGAAGTATCAATACATATCTTCCCAGATTTATGACTTAAAGTGATGTATAGGCTAATTTAATATTACAAGGAATATTGTCCTCTCTTAGTAGATGTTTTCCCAAGGAACTTGTATAATTCATCTTAGTATTTCTCACCCATCACAGTCCTAAAAGCAACTAACTGCTGTGGTACATATAGAAAAACTGGGAAAAAAAATATCTATTCCTTGAGCTAGAGCTTAGCAGATCCTTTGAATCTTGCTAGGCTACCTAGAAGCATGCTCTGATTCAACTCTAGGAGGTCCTAAAACCATACCCTATCCTCAAAATTTGCAATATCCAACATTTTGATGCCCAAATCAGTAAAACAGTTTGTGCAGACCATCTCTAAAATAAACTTATTTATAAATGACATATATGCTCTTCCATACTAACACAGTACACACATTTTAAAGTATAGATAAAAAACAAGTAAAATGGAAGTGTTAGGGGAAACACTAATTGAAACGACCCGTCCTAGCCAGACACCACAGTAACCATTTGTATGTTATTTTACCACAGGTGGTCCTGGTTAGGAACACAGAACGACAAGCCACCACTAACTAGAAGAATTTGGAAAAGATCAAAAGGAGATGCCAGTCCACATTTTCTACCAATTCATCTTTACTGAGCAGTGCTTGGTCCTTGGAAGGAAAGCTATGACAAACCTAGGGAACATATTAAAAAGCAGAGAATACTTTACCAACAAAGGCCCATATAGCCAAAGCTATGGTTTTTCCAGTAGTCATGTATGGATATGAGAGTTGGACTATAAAGAAGGCTGAGTGCTGAAGAACTGATGCTTTTGAACTGTGGTGTTGGAGAAGACTCTTGAGAGTCCCTTGGACTTCAAGGAGATCAAACCAGTCAATTGTAAAGGAAATTGGTCCTGAATATTCATTGGAAGGACTGATGCGGGGCAGTATTTTGGCCACCTGATGTGAAGAACTGACTCATTGGAAAAGATCCTGATGCTGGGAAACATTGAAGGCAGGAGGAGAAGGGTGTGACAGAGGATGAGATGGTTGGATGGCATCACCGACTCAATGGACATGAGTTTGAGTAAGCTCTGGGAGTCGGTGACGGACAGGGAAGCCTGGTGTGCTGTTGCCCATGAGATCACAACAAATTGGACACAACTGAGTGACTGAAGTGAACTGAACTGAGCTTGCATATGCTACCAGGAAGAGCCCTGAGTCAGAATGATTGGCCAGAGACAACCTAGAAACTAATCCTGTCACCATAGCACCCAAGATGGTGAGCCACATGGCAGAGCAGCCCTCCTGATTTCCCTTACCCTGCTGCTCTCCTCGCAGGTGCCCTGCCCAATAAAGTCAAGTCTTGCTGTCAGCACCGGTTTCTCCCCAGACGGTTGATTTCCAAGTGTTAGACAAGAGCCCATTCTCAGGCACTAGAAGGGGTCCCCCTTCCCAGGACAAGAGTTCAAGTCTTTTCTTGCCAAGTTCCAATAGATCATCCTGTGCGCTCCTTGGTGTGCCTTCCATGTGGTGTGAGACCTGTTGCTTTTCTTGTTGAAACTTGCCCCATGGTGGAGCACGCATGAGACAGGGCAGTGGATGCTGGAGACTAGCATTGCTTTTTATCGGCCATACCTACCGCGTGGCAGGTTCTCCTGACTTCATTTTACAGGCAGCTGAGTCGGGTTCCTTTACTTTGTCAACAAAGACTGGAGGAAACTGGACTTTTGGCCCAGGACCAGCCAACTCTTTTGTTGGCTTTATACTTTTCTAACCAAATATTACATCGTGTCCTTTGAGATTTACAAAACTGGCTTGAATTCCCACTCCGAGTCTTATGTAAATGTTCTTTCCCTCCTTAATATTTCCAAGTTTCCAAGGAGGGTTTATAGCCTCACAGTTAGCAGTTAGCCACTTTCTTATTTGTGAAATTCTGTCTTAGAGTTTACTCTTGTAACTCAACAGGGCTTCTCTTCTCTCACCTTGTGCCCCTCAGGGAGGATAGGGGTCACCAGCATAGGACACAATTGTAACAACAGAAGAGGGTGTTACACCACAGCACAGAAGAGCAGATGTTTATAATTAAATATTGCCATCCTGTGATCTTTATTTTTAGATTCCCTTAGTCCTTATCTAAGGACTGAAGGTCTTAGATATTCAGAGCTGAATTTCCTCTTAGATGTCTCTGACTTTTCACTAAAATGATATGTCAGTCTCTCTCAAGATTATCCATCCACCAACCACTATCTTGGGCAATTTTTCAGACGTGGATTACAGGATGGGGGGGGAGGGGCAAGACGAGACCTACCTGACAATACTTGATATAATAACTGTTGATCTTTATGTCTTTGATTGATGCTTTTGAACTGTGGTCAAAATTTTGTGGTGTTGGAGAAGACTCTTGAGAGTTCCTTGGACAGCAAGGAGATCCTAAAGGAAATCAGTCCTGAATGCTCATTGGAAGGACTGATGCTGAAGCTGAAACTCCAATACTTTGGCCACCTGATGCAAAGAGCTGACTCATTTGAAAAGACCCTGAGGCTGGAAAAGATTGAAGGTGGGAGGAGAAGGGGACGACAGAGGATGAGATGGTTGGATGGCATCACCGACTCAATGGACATGAGTTTGAGTAAACTCCAGGAATTGGTGATGGACAAGGAGGCCTGGTGTGGTGCAGTCCATGGGGTCACAAAGAGTCGGACCTGACTGAGAGACTGAACTGAACTGATCCTTGTGTCACTGCACTGAGGTGTCACAATCTATTGTGAAGTGAGAGCAAGTAATTTCTTACTATTGTACTGTGAATAATATTTATTATCAAGTGAGGATGGATTCAAGATTACTTCTGCAAAAAATATCATAATTAGTTCTTTGCATTGTAATATAAATTCTAGAGTGGGAGAGAGAGAGGTAGAGTTGCAACAAGTATGTTGAGAAGTGTGCATAAAAGTGGTACATCCATGAGAGTGTGCTCCTTATGTGAACATCAGCCTCATTAAGGCTTCAGCAGACAAGTGTTCTCACTTATTTAGACCAATGCATCTCCAATGTGGGGTCCGTACCCAAAGACATGAGCAAGATGATTCAAGGGGCAAAAAGGAAATATTACAGCTTATGTTGATATTTATTTTTATCTCATGGTTTTTAAATTTGTTTTTTGAGTGCATGTAATGTCACGTGCAGAAGGGTTAAAGCAAAACCAGAAGTACTTTGACATTTCTCCTATGAAGAGATGAGTCCTTGTCCCCTTCTCTGAATTTGAATTTACTTTATATTAATAGAGTGTGGCAGAGGAAAGACTATGCAACTCCCAGGCTAGGTCACAAAAGGCCGTGCAGCTTCTATCTAGTTTGCTGAAACATTTGCCCTGGCAAACCTGAGCCACTGTAGAAACCACTATGCTGTGAGGGAGCCCAAGTTATAAAACACCCTGATCTTTCGAAAGTATCAGCTGAGCTCAGACAAGGCACCAGGCATGTGATTAAAGAAGCCTTCTGATGATTCCAGACACAGGCAACTGAATTTCCCAATTGAAACTCCAAACATTACAGAGCAAAGAGAGACCATCATTCCCCATCCAAGTTCCTGATGCACAGGGTACATGAGCATAAAAAATGTTATCTTATATTATTAGGTTTTGTGACAGTTTTTATGTATTTATTTTTTTGTGACAGTTTTTAATGCAATAACTGATCTGAATAAAAATGTATAAATATATTAGTACATAGACAGATATGTTGTGATGGTATATGCAAAAAAAAACAAAAACAAAAAAACAATTTTTACTGATGGAGTTCAAGGCCAAAATATTTGAAGATTACTGAAGCTAGACATTAGATAGTGATCGTGGGCATACAGACACTAAAGATAAGAAGTTTGCATAACCAGATAGTCTAGTTTGATGCAACTACAGAGCTGAACAGCAAAGAGAAAATACAGTAAATTGGTCAAATAAGTGGTCAGAAATCAAACTGGACAAATGTAAGAATCAAAGTGTCCACAGAGTTTAGATACATGCAATTACATAGGTGAAGTCGGCAAAATATTTCAGATAATTTGAGGTGACCTGGAGACCCACAGGAAAATTTCAGTTCCATTAAGAGCTCCCATGGAATGTCTGTTAGGGTAGAAATGTAGAAATAAACATCAGGCCAGTGAGGAAGCGGAAGTCAGTAGTGAACGCACCAAACTGGAAATGAGGACTGAAAGTCAGCACTAAGTTAAGATTTTCTTGATCAGAAGAGACCTGTTACTTTCTCCTCCGACTCTGCACATTTCCTTCAAAGTATTAAGACAATTCACCCACCATAAAATTTACCCATTAAAAGTGTACAATTCAGTGGTTTTCTGTATATTCACAAGTTGTACAACTGTTATCACTATTTGATTCCAGAATATTTTCATCATACCCTGCCCCTAACCCACAAAAAAACCCTTTGAAAATATTAAAGTGGGAAGAATTGGAATTGATCTGTTTGGTTTTAACATTTTTTTATGCAGGTACAGTAGTCAAGACTGTGGTATTGACAGAAGAATCGATGTATAGATCAATGGGCCAGAATAGAGATACAATATGAATTTGATTTTGATAAATTTGTAAAAGTAGTTCAGTGGAAGAAGAAAAGCCTTTTCGATAAATGTTGTTAAAGCCATAGGCAAAACATTCATAAGCAAAAGAAAAATAAAATGATATAAAAACTTTAATTTAAACTTCACATTTTATTATGAAATTGCATCAAAACTGATCACAGACAAATATAAAATGTAAATCTATAAACTTTTAGATAAAAATTATGAGAGAATCTTTGGGATCTAGGGCTAAGCAAAGAGTTCTTAGACCAAAAAAAAATCATAAATTTGACTTCATTAAACACTGAAAAACAGTGCTAAGAGGATGTAAAGTTAAGCTATAGGATGGCAGAAAATATTTGTAAATCATACATCTTAGTCCATTCAGGCTGCTATAAGAAAAACACAGACTGTATGGCTTATAAAAAGCTGAAATTTATTGCTCATAATCTTGGAGGCTGAAAGTCTGAGATCAGGGGACCAGTAGAGTATAGTCAGGTCACATATCAAAGGACTAGTTAGTATCTAGACTATATAAAGACCACTAAAAATTCAAAAATAAAAGACCAAGCAGTCCAATTAGAATATAGTCTAAAGATATGAAGAAACATTGGTGCTTTGCAGCCTTGGGAGTTTACTCAGTGAAATTTGAAACTGGCTCCTGTTCTAGGAGATCAAAGAGAAGAGACAGACTACTCTAGATTCGTAGGTGTCAAGGTTTGTGGATTTTTTAAAAACATTTTTTAGTTGAAGCATAATTCATTTACAATGTTGTGTTAGTTTCATGTATACAGCAAAGTGATTCAGTTATACATGTACACATACATATGTGTGTGTGCTGGTACACATATATATTCTTTTTTAGATTCTTTTGCATTATAGGCTACTATAATATAGGCTACTATATTCAATATAATTTTTGTGCTATACAGTTCAGTTCAGTCAGTCATGTCCGACTCTTTGCAACCCCATGGACTCTAGCACGCCAGGCTACTCTGTCCATCACCAACTCCCAGAGCCTACTCAAACTCAAGTCCATCTCATTGGTGATGCCATCCAGCCATCTCATCCTCTGTCATCCCCTTCTCCTCCTGCCTTCAACCTTTCCCAGCATCAAGGTCTTTTCCAATGAGTCAGTTCTTCACATCAAGTAGCGAAAGTATTGGAGTTTCAGCTTCAGCATCAGTGCTTCCAATGAATATTCAGGACTGATTTCCTTTAGGATGGACTGGTTGGATCTCCTTGCAGTCCGAGGGACTCTCAAGAGTCTTCTCCAACACCACAGTTCAAAAGCATCAATTCTTTGGCGCTCAGCTTTCTTTATAATCCAACTCTCACATCCATACATGACTACTGGAAAAACCATAGCCTTGACTAAATGGACCTTTGTTGGTAATGTCTCTGCTTTTTAGTATGCTGTCTAGGTTGGTCATAGCTTTTCTTCCAAGGAGCAAGCGTCTTTTAATTTCATGGCTGCAGTCACCATCTGCAGTGATTTTGGAGTCCTCCAAAATAAAGTCTCTGACTGTTTCCATTGTTTCCCCATCTATTTGCCATGATGTGATGGGACTGGATGCCATGGTCTTAGTTTTCTGAATGTTGAGTTTGAAGCCAACTTTTTCACTCTCCTCTTTCACTTTCATCAAGAGGCTCTTTAGTTCTTCACTTTCTGCCGTAAGGGTGGTGTCATCTGCGTATCTGAGGTGCTATACAGTAGGTCTTTATTGTTTATCTGTTTTGTATATAGTAGTGTGTATATGTTAATCCCAAACCCCTAATTTAGCTCTCCCTCCCTCCTCCAGCTATTCCCTTTGGTAACCATAAGTTTATTTTTTGTCTTTATTTGTATTTTGTAAATACATTCGTTTGTATCATTTTTAAGATTCCACATATAAGTGATATTTTATGATATTTGTATTTCTCTGTCTTACTTCATGTAATATGATAATATCCAGATCCATCCATGTTGCTACAAATGGCATTGTTTCATTCATTTTATGGCTGAGTAATATTCCATTGTGTGTGTGTGTATATACACACACACAAACATATACCACACTCATCTGTTGATGGACATTTAGGTTGCTTCATGTCTTGGATATTGTAAATAAGTGAACATTGGGGTGCATGTATCTTTTTGAATCAGACTCTTCACCTTTTCCAGATATACACCCAAGAGTGGGGTTGTGTGATCATATGATAGCTCTATTTTTAGATTTCTAAGGAATCTCCATACTGTTTTCCATAGTGGTGGCTGTGTTAATTTACATTCCCACCAACAGTATAAGAGGGTTCCTTTTCCCTCAATACTCTGTTCAAGTAGGTGTTTGTGTTTAATAAGCAAAGAACTTACACATGAAGCTTTTCTTGGACTGTCACAAGATAAGTAGGTCTGCACCTGCCTGCCAGAATCTTAAGAATTTGTGTAGATGCCTTAACCAAGTTCAATCATGTATCCAGCCCAAATGGTCTCAATGACATGTTTGTCTCTTAAGGTTGTGACCTTGAAGTGGCTTCTAGTGCAGAAACCGTGGGTGAAACTACATTGTAACCATAAAGGAGGGAGTAAGCAGCCCAGTCCAGTGTTGAGCTTGACCTAGCAGTCATGTCCTCTCAGCGACCTCCTCCAGCAGGCATTGAATTAAAAAGATATACAGATGGCAAATAGGCACATAAAAAGATGTTCAACATCACTAGCCATTAGGAAAATACAAATTAAAAATCCAATGGGCTATCATTAGAGGACTATCATAATGACTAAAATAAAAAATATTGATAACACCAAATGCTGTTAACAATGGAAAGAAGTTAGATCACTCAGCTGTTGCTGAATGGAATGTAAAATAGTGTATCTACTCATGGAAAGAGTGTGTTAGTTTTGTAAAAAACCAAACATGCAACAACTATACAATCCTGCAATTTTATTCTTTGGTATTTGTCCCAGAAAAGTAAAGACTTATGTGTATACAAAAACCTGTACACAAATGCATATAACAACTTTATTCATAATAGTATAACACAAGGCAGATTTTCAACAGGTGAATGGCTATATACTTTGTTATATATCCACACTATGAAATGCTGCTCAACAATTAAACTATTGATACATGCGGCATTTCCAGGTGGCTCAGTGGTGAAGAATTTGCCTGCAATGCAGATGTGGGTTTGATCCCTGCTTAGCGAAGACCCTTTAGAAGGGAATGACAACCCACTCCAGTATTCTTCCCTGAGAAATCCTGTGGACAGAGAAGCCTGCCGGGCTATAGTCCACAGGGCTGCAAAGAGTCAGAGACAATTGAGCACGTAAGCACACGCTGATACGTGTCACAACCTCGGTGGATCTCCATGATATTATGCTGAAGGGAAACAGCCAATCCCCAAAGGTTTTATATGATATGATTCTACTATATAATATTCTTGAAAAAAATTTATAGAAATGGAGTACAGATTAGTGGTTGCAAGGGTTAAGGAAATGGAGGAGTTAGGAGGTAAGCAGGTGTGTCTATAGCAAGACGATTTGAGGGATTCTTGTGGTGATAGAAGCACTCTGTATCTTCCCTGTACCAGTGTCAGTATTCTGGTTGTGATACCGCATTACTGTTTTCTAAGATATTACCTTTGGGGGAAATTGGGTAAAATGTACAAAGGGTTTCTTTATATTATTCTTAAAACTGGATGTAAATCTACAATGGTGTCAAAATAAAAAGTTAAATTAAAAAAATATACAGATGGAACTGACATGCTTAGTTGAAGAATTGCAAGACACTTGAGCCTGGATTCGATCATGGTAGCGTCAGGATGATACAATGCTTGTCAGCTTGTCACTATACAACTCATTAAGTAAAGGAGGAAAAAGAACTAAACTTTCAGCCTCACAGGTACAAAGCTTTTGTGTGAACAAAACAAATTTTTTCCACTTATGATGCAACCCACTGAGACACTTAGCTTAGCAAAGCGAAAACAGAGTAGATTTTAGTCCCCAGTAGCTAACCACATGAGGACAACAAAAGCCCTTCTGATCTTAAATGACAGGGATTAGACACAGAACAGAAAGAGCAGTCATTTTCAGTCAAAGAGAATTGCCAATAAGAAAAGTGTTGCAAAGGAAGCATGAAATTTCAAGGGGGTTCTTTAGGATGCCATTGGTAGAAGACACTTTGCAAGGGCATTTGAACTAGCATACCTTGTTAAAAGTTCCTTCACTAAGCAGTGCACACAGGCTATTGGGGCTTTGCTTCTTTGTGACCCCATGGACTGTAGCTTACCAGGTTCCTCTGTTCATGATTTTAGGGTGGAGTTCAGTGAGAAAAATTAGAAAGTGTTTTAACAACATTCACACTCCAGATACTCATGTGGTATTCATATCTTATTTTTGCTATTTTAGTAAATTTATTTCTAAGCCCAGTCTTCCTCATCTGTAAAATATAAAAGTATTTTATATTATAAATATTCCAAAATATAATATTTTATATTATAATAAAAATTATACTATAAAGTATTTGGAAAAATGGAAAACGTGAAGAAATTCTCTATGAACAAGGATTTATTCCTGTACTTATATGTTCTTATATATCTACTCCTTATCTTCTCTATTCCTGATCTTATATGTACTCATATATGTACTTATATGTACTCAATAATGTTTAGAGTTATACTCAATGAAATTATCTTCTACAATTAACCGTGACAAGTATGTGTTGGAGTATTGTGTGTATCTTTTAAACCTGTGTTGTTTTAGTTGCAAACTCATAGACTAATTATAGAATTAAAGTTTTGTTATTGGTTCAAATAACTAGTTATTTCTGCTGTGACTGCCTATTATATTCTATACTGCAACTTGATTTGGGAGAAAGTTTAAAAGTTGCCTTTTTCATAGACAGACTTTTCTATTTGTGTTGCATTATAACAGATAACATTCCTGGTGTTCATACATTAGATATCGCACATCACCTGTGAAAGTTTTCTTGGATATATTTTCAGGACATTCTACTTTATTCTTTAAGTTTCAGTGAAAATGAGAAACAGAAAACCAAAAATTTAAATTTTATTTCTTATAAAAATAATATATATATATAGAAACAAAAGTTTAAATACAATGTTACAGTGCAAATGAAAAGTAATTATTGACAAGAATAATGGAAAGAAAAGCAAAAATAAACAAATGGGACTTCCTTAAAACTCAGATGCTTTTGCAAAAGCAAAGGAAACAATAAAACAAGAAGACAACCCACAGATTGGGGGAAATATTTGCAAATGATGTGACTGATAAGGGATCAGTCTCCAAAATTTACAAACAGTTTATGACACTTAATAGCATCAAAACAAACAAAAACTGGGCAGAAGGCCTGAACAGACATTTCTTTAAAGAAGACATACAGATGGCCAAGAGGCACATGTAAAGATTCTCATTATCACTAGTTATCAGAGGATGCAGATCAAAACTACAGCGAGACATCACCTCACCAGAATGGCCATCATCAAAAACTCCACAAACAACAAATGCTGGAGAGGGTGTGGAAAGAAGGGAACCCTCCTGCACTGTTGGCGGGAATGTAAATTGGTACACTCACTATGCAGAACAGTATGGAGGTTTCTTAAAATACTAAAACTAGAGCTACCATATGACCCTGCAATCCCAGTCCCAATCCAGAGAAAAATATGGCCCCAAAAGATACATGCACCCCAATGTTCATTGCAGCACTGTTTACAATAGCCAAGACATGGAAACAACCTAAATGTCCATCGACATATGAATGGCTAAAGAAGACGTACTTTGGCCACCTCATGTGAAGAGTTGACTCATTGGAAAAGACTCTGATGCTGGGAGAGATTGGAGGCAGGAGGAAAAGGGGACAACAGAGGATGAGATGGCTGGATGGCATCACTGACTCGATGGACATGAGTCTGAGTGAACTCCGGGAGTTGGTGATGGACAGGGAGGCCTGGCGTGCTGCGATTCATGGGGTCGCAAAGAGTCGGACACGACTGAGCGACTAAACTGAACTGAACTGAAAGAAGATGTGGCACATATACACAATGAAATATTATTGAGCCATTAAAAGAATGAAATAAAGCTATTTTCAGCAATATAGATGGACCTAGTGAAGTAAGTGAAGTAATTGAGTGAAGTAAGTCAGACAGAGAAGGAGAAATATCATATGACATCCTTTACAGGTGGAATCTAAAAAGATACAAATGAACTTACAAAAGAGAAAGAGACTCACAGACTTAGAAACCAAACTCATAGTTGCTGTGTGGGAAGGGATAGTTACGGACTTTGGGAAGGTCATGTGCACACTCCTCTATTTAAAATGGATAACCAACAAGGACCTATTGTATAGCACATGGAACTCTGCTCAATGTTATGTGCCAGCCTGGTTGGGAGTGGGGTTTGGGGGAGAATGGATACATGAATGTATATGGCTCAGTCCCTTCACCTAAAGCTATCACAACATTGTTAATTGGCTATACCCCAATACAAAATATTTTTGGTGTTTAAAAAAATTTTTTTAACTTGATTTCAGCTATTGATCTTTTTAATTTATCCAGATCTCAGGGTGCTTTCAGGTAGAAGACTTGTATTTTCATTTAGCAATGAGAAGTTTTTGCTATGATTTCTATGATTATTTATTTACCCTGTGGCTCCAACTCCTCATCTTCAGTTTCTGTTTTCTTTTTTGGGGGAACATCTATTATGTAGATGTTATATTTCCTAAACTGAACTTTGATGCTTTTAACTGTGCTTTAAAATAATTTTTCTACTTTACATCCATGGTTTTAGTATTAGCATTTTACCCAATACAGTAGCCAGAGTGAACTAGGCTTAGCATAAGTCAGGTCATGATGTTCTTACTCAAACCCTGTAGTGGGTCCCCATTTCTCTGAAAGCAAACACAATCAGTTCAGTTCAGTCACTCAGTCACGTCTGACTCTGTGACTTCATGGACTGCAGCAAGCCAGGCTTCCTTGTCCATCGCCAACTCCTGGAGCTTGCTCAAACTAATGTCCATTAAGTCAGTGATGCCATCCAACCATCTCATCCTCTGTCGTCCCCTTCTATGTTTCCCAGCATCTTTTCCAGTGATTCAGTTCTTTGCATCAGGTGGCCAAAGTATTGGAGCTTCAGCTTCAGCATCAGTCCTTGGAATGAATATTCAGGACTGATTTCCTTTAGGATGGACTGGTTGGATCTCCTTGCAGTCCAAGGGACTATCAAGAGTCTTCTCATTCTTTGGTGCTCACTCTTCTTTATGGTTCAACTCTCATGTCCATACATGACTACTGGAAAAACAATAGCTTTGACTAGAAGGACCTTTGTCGACAAAGTAATGTCTCTGCTTTTTAACATGTTCTCTAGGTTGGTCATAGCTTTTCTTCCAAGGAGCAAGTGTCTTTTAATTTCATGATTGCAGTCACCATATGCAGTGTTTTTGGAGTCCAAGAAAATAGTATGTCATTGTTTCTATTGTTTTCCCATCTATTTGCCATGAAGTGATGGGACTAGATGCCATGATCTTCAATTTTTGAATGTGAGTTTTAAGCCAGCTTTTTCACTCTCCTCTTTCACTTTCATCATGAGGCTCTTTGGTTCTCTTCACTTTCTAACAAAAGGGTGGTGTCATCTGCATATCTGAGGTTATTGATATTCCTTCTGGCAATTTTGATTCCAGCTGTGCTTCATCCAGTCTGGCATTTTGCATGATACACTGCATATAAGTCAAACAAACAGGGTGACAATACACAGCTTTGACACACTCCTTTCCCAATTTGGAACCCGTCTGTTGTTCCATGTCCAGTTCTAACTGTTGCTTCTTGATCTGCATACAGATTTCTCAGGAGGCAGGTCAGGTAGTCTGGTATTCCTATCTCTTGAAGAATTGTCCACAGTTCGTTGTGATCCACACAGTTAAAGGCTTTGGCATAGTCAATAAAGCAGAAGTAGATGTATTTCTAGTTGCTTTTTCTTTTTTTTTTTTTAATTTTATTTTATTTTTAAACTTTACATAATTGTATTAGTTTTGCCAAATATCAAAATGAATCCACCACAGGTATACATGTGTTCCCCATCCTGAACCCTCCTCCCTCCTTCCTCCCCATACCATCCCTCTGGGTCGTCCCAGTGCACTAGCCCCAAGCATCCAGTATCGTGCATCGAACCTGGACTGGCATCTCATTTCATACATGATATTTTACATGTTTCAATGCCATTCTCCCAAATCTTCCCACCCTCTCCCTCTCCCACAGAGTCCATAAGACTGTTCTATACATCAGTGTCTCTTTTGCTGTCTCGTACACAGGGTTATTGTTACCATCTTTCTAAATTCCATATATATACGTTAGTATACTGTATTGGTGTTTTTCCTTCTGGCTTACTTCACTCTGTTTAATAGGCTCCAGTTTCATCCACCTCATTAGAACTAGTTGCTTTTCCTATGATCCAGAATATGTTGGCAATTTGATCTCTGATTCCTCTGCCTTTTATAAATCTGGCTTGAACATCTGGAAGTTCTGGTTCATGTACTGTTGAAGCCTGGCTTGGAGAATTTTGAGCATTACTTTGCTAGCATGTAAGATGAGTGGAATTGTATGGTAGTCTGAATATTCTTTGGCATTGCCTTTCTTTGGGATTGGAATGAAAACTGATTTTTTCCAGTCCTGTGGCCACTGCTGAATTTTCCAAATTTGCTGGCATATTGAGTGCAGCACTTTTATAGCAGCACTTTTTAGGGTTTGAAATAACTCAACTGGAATTCCATCACCTCCACTAGCTTTGTTCGTAGTGATGCTTCCTAAGGCCCACTTAACCTCACATTCCAGGATCTGGCTCTAGGTGAGTGATCACATCATCACAGTTATCTGGATCGTTAAGACCTTTTTTTTTTTTTTTTTTTTGTATAGTTCTTCTGTGTATTCTTGCCACTTCTTCTTAATAGCTTCTGCTTCTGTTAAGTCCATACCATTTCTGTCCTTTATTGTGCCCATCTTTGTATGGAATGTTCCCTTGGTATCTCTAACTTTCTTGAAGAGATCTCTAATCTTTCCCATCCTATTATTTTCCCCTATTTCTTTGCATTGATCGGTGAGGAAGGCTTTCTTATCTCTCCTTGCTATTCTTTGGAACTCTGCATTCAGATGGGTATATCTTTCCCTTTCTCCTTTGCCTTTCACATCTCTTCCATTCACAGCTATTTGTAAGGCCTCCTCAGACAATCATTTTGCCTTTTACATTTATTTTTCTTGGAAATGGTCTTGATCACTGCCTCCTGGATCACTGATAGAGTGTCTGAAAAACTATGCATTGAGGTTTGTGACATTTGGAAGAGGCGGTGATCAATGCAGTCAATAATAGCCAATAAAATCTTACATGATCTTCCTCTGGTATCTGGCTTCACATCTTGCTACCCTCACCTTGTTCACCCTAATCCACCTCCATAGCCTCTTTGCTCTGTTTCTACCTTCCAAGGCACACTCCTGCCTTAGAGACTTTGTGCAAGCTCGTCCCTCTGCCTGGAACTGCCATTTCCCCAAGATACTCAGTTGCCCCACTCTCTACCCTCTCTCAAGTCTTTGCTTATATCTTAATTAAACAGTAAGCTGTCCCCAGTGGTCCTGTTTAAGTTGTAAAATCTTCCCCCTTCCCACAGTATTCCCAAGTTTCTTTTCATGCTCTTGAAAGTTAAAGTCACTCAGCCGTGTCCAACTTTTTGCGACCCCACGGACTGTATAGTCCATGAATTCTCCAGGCCTGAATACTGGAGTGGGTAGCCATCCCCTTATCCAGTGAATCTTCCTGACCCAGGAATCGAACCAGAGTCTCCTGCATTGCAGGTGGAGTCTATACCAGCTGAGCTACTAGGGAAGCCCTTCCATGTTCTTATTTGTTGCCTAATACTCTGATGTTTATCTATTTATTATGTTTATATTTATTGTCTTTCTCCAGCAGCTAGAAGGTCAGTTCTGAAGGACAGTGATCTGTATCTGCTTCCACTGGTATAACTGAAGAACCTAATATATACTATCAGAACGAGGCACATAGTAGATATTTAATTAATAGTCATTGACTGAATGTGTCTTAGAAAATTAAATGATTCTTTCTTCCAGTTCCTCAATGAAACATTTCATTCAATAGCTTTATTTTGAATTTACATGGATCCTTTCTTTTTCTCAAATTATTCATTGATCATAGTTTCCTATGTTTGTTTTACAACTGCAAAATCATCTCATATTGCTTTGAAAATAGTAATTAAAATATTTCAAAGTTCTTTTTTCTTCAAAATTTTTTAAGCAAAAAGGTGGATCTTATTTTCCAATTAATTCAGTTATTTTCATTTTAAGTTATATGGTGATATGCAATAATCAAGACTTGATTGTCACTGCCAGATATGTAAATCAACTTAGCTTAAGCAAAGAAAGGATTTTTCTCCTCTTCCTGCTGATGTAATTGAAAAGTCCATGTGTTTATTTGGCTTAATTTATGGATGAATCATCTATCTCACTCTCCATCTTCTGAACACTCTATTCACAGGAGCAAGATGCCCGGGGTACATGGGAGTCTTTCCAAGTAATTGCAGCAGAATCGTTTCAGTGAAGATTTGATTGTCTTGCCTCAGGTCACATGACAAATCTTAAGCCAAATTTTGTGGCCATGTATTTGAGATTCTCTGACTCTTTTAGACCTGTATCATGTGTTCCCAGGTGAAAAGAGGTAAAAGATGAGCACCCTAACCTAAACTATGTGAATTAAGTTCTCTCAAAGAGATACTGATATTGCTTTAAGAAAGGGAAGACAAAAGTTGTGCATCAGACCTAACATCTGTGTATTTTGAGGAAAACAACTGATTCTTAATTCTTTTGTCAAATAGTTCAGCTAGAAGTTTAAAGTTACAGAAGATCATTTATCTGCATGGAAAGCCACCTGAGTACAACCAGCAAACTATTTTATTAATTACTTTCTAAATTAGTTGAAGCAATGTCTTCAACTCCTATCTGGGCAGATTTATTTGTGGCTCAACAGGATTCCATTTACTCTGTGAGTTAATTTTTATCATCTATCATAAATACTGCTTGCTAAAAATGAGACTAAAGTCATAAGTTTAGCTGTTCAAAATGTTTATTCTTACTTCTTTAAATTCATGCTAGTCAAAATTTTTCCTGGAGAGAAGTAATACCTAAGTTTCTGATAAAGATGGGGAGGAACTAACACTATAATTATTTCATTTTAAAAGGATAGGGCTTCCCTGGTCGCTCAGCAGTAACGAATCTGCCTGCAATACAGGAGACACAGCAGAGGTGTGAGTTTGATCCCTGGGTCAGGAAGATCAGGATGAAATAGGAAATGATGACTCACTCCAGTATTCTTGTCTGGAAAACCTTCTGTACAGAGGAGCCTGGTGGATTACAGTACAGGAGGTCATAAAAAGTCATAAAAGGATAAGGAGTAAAGCAGATGACATAATGATAACATGATAGTAATACTTCTACTAATAATTTTACTGTTGAATATTCTTAATTCTTTCAAAGTGTTTTCACTCATAGTACCAAATAACTTGTTTTCTCATCTCATGAAATCAGCAGGACAAATATCATTGTGTTTGTTTACTGAACAAGGATACCGAAGGTCACGTAGGTAAACATAACACATATAAACCATCACATATTTGCTCATGTTGTACTCAAGATCTTTATGTCTCTACCTCACCTGTTTGGATTATGAGCTTCACAGGGGTGGATATCTTGCATTTATTTTTGTATTCCCAGATCCTAGCCAGTGCCTGGCATATGTCAGATGACTAGAAAAAAGTTTTCAAAGTAGAATTTAATTGCCTGTGGTCACAAAACTAAGTCACATAAAACTGGGATTAAAACCAAGTTTTTGTGCTTTTCAGTACAGCATGTAAATGGCTCATTAAATTGCAATCAATGTCACATATGTTTCAGAATAAATGAATACAATAACCTTGAGTGGGTCTAGCGAGATGCCATCCAACAAAGAGTGAGTCAGGGGTCCCAGCAGAAAGTAGATGACACACTCAAGCTGAGTAAATGGGGAGGGCTGATAAAAGGACTATTACATTATTATTATAAAGGTCAAGGAAGAAGACAAAGGAGAGTGCAGGACACTGGGCCAAGTGATCAGAACTGGGAGTTTCTACCACTCCTAGAACTGGAGAGGTAAAGAGGAGCTCCTGGAACCCATGGGGAGAGCATCACATAAGGGCAACTAAGCAGGAGTGGGCTCTTCAGGAGATGGAGCCAGCTAACTCACAGAGATCTAGGAGGCAGGGGACAGGAGAATAAACGCCCTGACTTCACTTTCCTTTCTTCCTCGCATTGCATCCTGGTGTGTACCACGGCAGAAGCCAGAAAATGAAGAGAAAGATATTTTTTTTTAATTTAAATTTATCTTAATTGGAGGCTAATTACTTTACAATATTGTGTTGGTTCTGCCACACATCAACATGAATCTGCCATGGGTGTACACGTGTTCCCCATCCTGAACCCCCTCCCACCTCCCTCACCGTACCATCCCTCCAGGTCATCCCAGTGCACCAGCCCCAAGCATCCTGTATCCCGCATCGAACCTGGACTGGCGATTCGTTTCTTATATGATATTATACATGTTTCAGTGCCATTCCCCCAAATCGTCCCACCCTCGCCCTCTCCCACAGAGCCCAAAAGACTGTTCTATACATCTGTATCTCTTTTGCTGTCTCGCATACAGGGTTATCCTTACCATCTTTCTAAACTCCATATATATGCGTTAGTATACTGTATTGGTGTTTTTCTTTCTGGCTTACTTCACTCTGTATAATAGGCTCCAGTTTCATCTACCTCTTTCTGTTGATAAATCTGTCCAGATTAACACCCGGAGGGCCAGGGCGGAGGGCAGGAAGGAGGATGGGGAGGGGGTTCGAGGAGGTCGACAGAAGACAGCGCAGAGCACCTGTCGCCCCCAGCCTTCCGGGACAGAGTGAAGCTGCCATGAGCACTCAGTCTCCGCCTGCTGGAGACTGGGGAAGCCAGTGTACTCGGAAGGGTGTGCTGTGTTAACGAGGCTGGTGCCACGCTTTGGAAGAGTGACTCGTTCTTGTCGAGGAGCATAAACAGATGGGATCCGCGGTTTAACTCACCACGTCCATGGTGTGCGGCTGTCAGTAGCGGCTACAGTCCTGGGTTCCAGAGAGTTGCAGGCCGTAATCTGCACTGCAGATCTTCCAAAGAACAACTGGCATACTCTTTGCCCAGTAACTACAGGCACAATCTAGCCACACTGCTAGTATCAAAGGATATTCTTCATTAATTGATTATGACAGTGCATTTACCCCTCTTTTTTTGAGAGAACAAGATACTTATTCAAAGATTGTTCTGACGATGAACTCCAAACAACACACACCACAGAAGCCAATGAATCAGTTTGGTCTATTGCTTCATGAATAGATTCTTCTGTGTGGTGTGTCCAAATGAGTCCGAGCTTGAAAATTCTCAGCACCGCTCACCCAGCAGTAGTCTCCCCTTTAACTTACTTGGCATGACTTTTCCTCTTGGACCATGATGATCTCAGCTGTGTTGGTGTGCAACGTGTGCACACAGAATATTAAGGAAGTGATCTGAATAAATCTCTTTCAAGCAAAGGGTCAGACTCAAGCTTCTGGCAACAATGTCTAAAAGTGGGATGAAATACATCTGGTTCCACCACTGTATGACCCTGTGAACTTGTTACCTCTGCAAAGTTGGGTTTTTCCATCTATGGATAGGAAACATTTATTTTCCGTTCCTGCATCCCCAGGGTTTGGAAGTCTCTCAAGTGCTACCTAATTATAATATAACTGCATAATACATAGTTATTAAATAATCTATAGTTATTAAACATCAATTTTAAATATTTGAAAGGGTTTACATTTGCCTTTTGTTTACTCCAGAATAGTGCCTGGGGTTCATGAAGTAGCAATGTCTTAATTAAAATAAAGGAAATGTGCTTTTATTTTAACCAGTCAGGAAAGTTGCATGATAAAGGAAAAATTACTTTACTTTTAAGATTTAGACTTTCTTTCTATGTGAGAAATAAGGGTAATCAGAATTTATTTGCTGAATTTTCTCTAGAACCAGAAGTGCTTTTAAAAAAATGAAGTCATAAAAATGAAAGTTACTTTTTAGGTTAGTGCAGATGATGAGTCATAATATTTGAAACATCAGTTTATTTTCATGTTGCATAAATACTGTTGTGTTACTGTTGATCAATATTAGAGTCAGGATTCTAATCGGTGAAGATGGAATCTTTCAGCATTTCTAAAAAGAAAATATGAAATTCATGACCGAAGTGACTTCGGTCAAGGGGAAGAAACTTGGATTTGTAAAGAGAAAGAATACTAAAGACTTATATATATATATATATATATTTAAGTTTTTAATAAGTTTAGCAAAATTTCGGTTTACAAGCTAGGGGTATGTGTACTCATAATTTATCTATTGCTGCTACAATTGTGTGTTATAAACCACTTCAAAACCCAGTGGTTTAAAAAAGCAGACATTTATAATTGCTTTTGAGTATGGGGTCAGCTGGCTTGGCTGGACACACTCATGTCTGCAGTCAGCTATGGGTTGGGAGGCAACTGTGTTGACCTTGGCAGGGGTCTAATGCATGTTTGGAGGTGGACTGGCTCTAAGCTGTTTTGGATAGGTTCAGCTGGAATGACTAAGCTTTTCTTCATTGGTTTCTTCCATGCATCTAGCAGGCTAACTGGGGCTTATTTTCATCATGGCTATACAGGGTTGAGGCTTGGGCTCAAAAGTGGTCTATTGCCACTTCTGCATTTTTTTTTTTGGGGGGGGCAAAGCAAGTTACAATGCTGGGCTAGATTGAGGGGTAGATAAAGACTCCACTGCTGGATGGAAGAAGCTCCAAAATCACACTGCAGTGTACAGCCACAGGGGGAGTGAGAGAACTGGGGCCATTTTGGCATTCGGCCTTCCATACTACTCAACCTAAATTGTCTTGTGAGCAATAAGCAAGGGCTTATAAACATCTGGAAGGTTTCAGAATTTTGACATTGCTATGCCAACATGCCACTGCAATAAGCGATCTGCATGCACAAAGCCAAATTTGTACTTAGAGGGATAAAACATGTCATCTATTTTTATGGATGTACAAGTTTGGCCGACTTACATTTTCTAACATCTGGAGTATTTCACTTGTGCAACCTAAGCAATCAAATAAGATACAGTAACTGGTGGTGTGACACCTTTCTCTGCCACCTTTATGACAGGATAATTCTTAAGACTATTTATTTTATGTATTGGATTTAATTTTCAGAATAAACATATGTCATTTTCTGAAAACTTCCATCTCACTTGCTTATTTTTTAGAGGGAGGAAAGTTATCTTTACTTAATCATATTTGGAAATGCAGGCCTTTGTACAAAGGGTGGTTATATAGTGCAATCATTCATAGCTTAACACTAAAAGGTGAGTGTGTAGACGGGGAAGCTGGTGGATTATTTGCAAGTCTTTGCTTCTGCAGTGTAGACACTTTCTTCATTTAAATATGGAGCTTCAAAGAGGAATTTAGATCAATGAAAATAATATATTTTTGCTTGGCCTTTGTTAATAAACTTTTTTTGCCTGTATCTTCATAAATATGGACAAAATAAAATTAAAAATATTATTAGGGTTCATCTACAGATGAATGGGTAAAGAAGCTGTGGTACATGTACAAATGGAATACTACTCAGCCATAAAAAGGAACGCATTTGAGTCAGTTCTAATGAGGTGGATAAACCTAGAGCCTATTATACAGAGTGAAGTGAGTCAGAAAGAGAAATATAAATATCATATACTGATGCATATGTATGGAATCTAGAAAGATGGTACTGATGAATTTATTTCAGAGCAGCAATGGAGAAACAGACAGAGAGAACAGACCTATGGACACGAGGAGGTGGGGGAGGGAGAGGGTGAGATAGATGGGGAGAGTAACATGGAAACTTACAATTCCATATGTAGAATAGATAGCCAGTGAGAACTTTCTGTGTGACTCAGGGAATTCACCAGAGGCTCTGTGACAACCTAGAGGGGTGGGATGGGGAGGGAGACTCCAGAGGGAGGGGACGTGGGTGTACCTATGGCTGATCCTTGTTGATGTCTGACAGAAAACAACACAATTCTGTAAAGCTATTATCCCTCATTAAGCATATCAGCTATTACTATTACATTAAGGATAATAAAGCTATTATCCTTTATTAAAAAATAAAGTGGTAAAAATATTATTAGGAAAGTAAAACTAGATAATATAATAAATTCAGCTAAATCAGATATAAACTATTATATATAGGATGGATAAACAACAAAGTCCTATTGTATTGCACAGGGAACTCTGTCTAACATCTTGTGATAAACCATAATTGGAAAAGAATATGAAAAAATACATATATATAAAACTGAATCACTTTGCTCTGTAGCAGAAATTAAACACAACATTGTAAATCAACTATACTTCAATGAAATTAAAAAAAAAAACAAATCAAAGCAGAAAATTTTAAATTATATAATTGAGAAAACAGTGACTATAACTCCACTGATGGTTTTAGATATTTCAAAATACAGCCTGGCCATGGTCATTCTTAAGAGAAAGTTTGAAATTATAATAAAATATAGTAGTAAATATAATAAATTAAAATAAAATATAGTATAATAAAATATATAAAGTAAGAATAAAACTTTCATGATATTCTGCAACCTACAGGGCTTTTCCTCATTCTAGTCAGGATTAAAAATGTCAGAGAGTGTATATAACATACACTTAGTGGGTTATATAAGGAAACTACTGTTACTCTAATATTTCACTGTCCAAAATTCTAATTGGAATTCTTGTTTCTCTCAAATTTTCCATCTCTTCAGCTTGTTGAACTGCCTTTGAACTCAAAGACCTGTGACAATCTACAGGCTATGTTTGGGGATTAAAATCTTGTGTAGCCTTCTGTTTCAGAGTTCTGTTTGGCTTTTATTTACTGAACATTAACTGATTGTCTATTGTAACTTTTTGTTCACTGAATTCATGTATTGAGTGAGATATTTGCAACATTTTAAAATAATAATAACCTTTAAGGATGCAGAGGAGAAAGCTGAGTTTAAGAGTTAAATCCTAGCTCCTATGCTGCTAATTAGATGACACTGATAAGGGGGTGGGCTTCCCCAGTGATTTAGTTGGTAAAGAATCCACCTGCAATGCAAGAAACCCGGGTTTGACTCCAGGGTCAAGAAGATCCCCTGGAGAAGGGCATGGCAACCCACTCCAGTATTCTTGCATGGAGAAGCCCATGGACAGAGGAGCCTGGCGGGCTACAGTCCATGGGGTCACAGAGAGTCAAACACCACGAAGTGACTAAGCATGAAAACACAAGGGAGTAGTTCACCTTCTAAACCTCATCTTCTCACATCTAAATTGGGGATAATAATGTTACTTATTTAATATGATTATTATAATAATACATGAAGTAATATATGTAAAGTCATAGTGAGCTTTCAATAAATGACGATATCTAGAATTTATGCTTTGTTTAAAACACACTCATAGTAACTTGTGGAGAAATTTTTGCTTAGAAATCTGACTAACATAAGAGGAAAGACTAAAAACATTGATACTGAAGTTACACAAGGAAATATTGCAGTCTGATCACCCTACAGAGCAAGCCACATTTCCTAAGCTTTGCCCGTGACTTCGGAAGTCTTAATTAGTTTTTATTTTTCTTTGCTGCTGCTGCCGTTGTTCAGTTGCTAGGCCATGTCCAATTCTTTGTGACTCTATGAACTGCAGTAAGCCAGGATCCTCTATCCTCCACTATATCCCAGAGTTTGTTCAAACTCACATCCATTGAGTCAGTGATGCCATTCAACCATCTCATCCTCTGTTGCCACCTTCCTCCTCCTGTCTTCAATCTTTCTTAGCATCAGGATCTTTTTCAATCAGTTGGCTCTTTGCATCAGGTGGCCAAAGTACTGGAGTTTCAGCATCAGCCCTTCCAATGAATATTCAGGGTTGACTTCCTTTAGGATGACTGGTCTGATCTCCTTGCAGTTCAAAGGACTCTCAAGAGTCTTCTCCAGCACCACAATTCAAAAGCATAAATTCTTTGTTGTTCAGCCTACTTTAATGGTTCAACTTTCACATCCATTCACCCCTACTGAAAAAAAAACCCATAGGTTTGACTATATGGACTTTTGCTGGCAAAGTGATGTCTCTGGTTTTTAATACACTGTCTAGGTTTGTCATAGCTTTCTTTCCAAGGAGCAAGCTTCTTTTAATTTCATGGCTGCAGTCACCATCCACAGTGATTTTGGAGCCCAAGAAAATAAAATCTGTCACTGCTTCAACTTTTTGCTTCTCTCTTTTAAACAGACCACAGCCAGAAATCACCAGATATTTGTGGGAAGTTTCTGTTATGAAAGACAGACACAAAGGAAGCAGGAGAAATAACCAGGCAGGAACAAAGACCAGCCACCAGAAGACTTTAAAAATAAAAAGTCAGTTAATACCCTGGAGGGAATTGGAAACGAAACCAAGATGCTATAAAAATGATTATTCAGAGAACAAAAAAAGAGCTCCTTAAAAGTCATAATATGAGAGCAAGAGGAAAACTGGAACAGAAGAGAGAAGGAAGGTAAAGTTAGAAAGTACCACAGAATGTAAAACAAAAAGGTAAAGCAGGCAGAGAGAAAAGATAAGAAAATTACACAAACAACCCGGAAAGTCCCATATTCAAGATAGGAAGTGTTTCAGAAGGAGAGAAATTGAGATGTGGAAGTAATAAATAAAAACATTTAGAACATTTCTCAGAATTACAACACCGTTTTTAAAATTGAAAGAACTCAATGGATGCCCAGTGTAGTGAATAAAAATAACCCAAACCGAAGTCCAAAATTCCTGTAAATTCAGAACATTGAGGGCAGAGAGAAAGTCCAACAAATTTTAAGAAAGAAAAAAAAAATTATTCATAAGGAAAATCAAGAAAGAGAACTAGCTTTTAATGCTGGAAGCTAAAAGACAAACCCTTCCAAATTCTGAGAGGAATAATTTCTAAATTAGAATTTTCTGTTCAGCCAAAATATCAATTAAGTTTGAAGAGTGGAATGAAAACATCAAAATGTTTATACATATCAGGTCCCAAATAATATATCTCTCTTCCATACTTTCCCAGGAAGCGCATAAAGATAAAATTCTTGAAACCAAAGGGTTAAGCAAAAATGAGGAAGAAAAGAATTGGAAGTTCCAGCACAGTAACAAGGCAAAGGTAATCCACTCTCAACCTTCTGAAGAAGAAGCCTGAGAAGATAGTGGAACAAAGATCTGGACAGAGGATTCAGATTGGAGAGGGTCAGAAGTCCCAGGGACGACATTTTCATGAAAAAGATTGTAAGACTGTCAACATGTTTCCACATGTCATGAGATGTCAGCAACGGAGGCTGTAACTATATGGAGTTAGCAATAAGTAAAAAAACAATCTGATCAAATGATAAAACAAGGTATAGGGAAAATAATATTGTGCAGGAAATGAAAAGCAATTATGACAGTTGCTTGACTCAGCTATGATTATAATATATATATATATACATTCACATATGTATGATTAGTATTCATAACACAAACATGAAATATAACATATTTCATAACATAAATATGAAATATAAAGCTAACCAAACTTAAGATATACCTACATTTATAGTGGGATAATGACGGCAGAGGAAAGATGAGGAAAGGATGATAAAAAGCAAATTCCTTATCTTCCATATTGAGAAGTCAACAGATAGGGGACAGAGTGAATCAATTAGTCATGATCAAAATGTACTGTTCAGTGATACGCAGCTAACTGTCAAAAGAATCAGATGACACCACTAAAAGTACTTACATTTGAAGAGAGGGAAATTGGGTGGGGTTGGGACAGGAAGTTGCGCCTATGAGAAGCTCTGTAAATTCATTTGGCACTTAAAAACAGAGTTTGTGTAATTCGATGAACATAAAATCTAAATAAAAGCAATGTATCCATGACATTGCTTTTATTGGAAAATGAAGACAAATATTTCCCCAAATAAGCAGGTTTTTGAGAGTTTTTAAACATGAACATTCTCTCTCTCTCACACACACACAGAGATATTCATCACTATCACCAAGCAATTACTAGTATTTTCTAGTCATGAAACATATATTCCCCCTATGTGTGAGTACTACAGTTCTTTGTCTAACTTTTGTCTGTAGCTTTAATCTCACACTCTTGGGAACCCAAACCTGCCAAGCAACTTTATAGCTAAGGCTAGTCCACAAGAAGCAGTGACCAACCTTCTTTTGCCATTTCTCTGGAATAAAAAACAATTATGCAAGTATAGAACATATTTTATTATTTAAAAAATGCTTCCAAAAATGAAGCAAGGTAATAATTGATCTCATCAAAATTTATGTCTTTGCCTAAATGAGGGATCAGAAATTAAATGCATACAAAGGAGACAAATCATTATGTAAACAGAAAATCTCAACATTTAAAAATTCAAATATCAACTATTAGCAAGTAGTGCATTTTTTGGGGTAGCACTGGTTGTTTTACTATCATAAAAAAATCAATACTCCCAATGCTCAGGGATGAAAAAGAGAGATTGCATCAAGACAAATAATTCTCCGAGCATAGAAATTAAGCAGCATGTTAGCTTTCTCATGTGGTGCAACCTTAGTTTTCCACAATAGCACCATTAAACGTATCCTAACATCTGCAATTAGCCAGTTGGTATGTTGCCCATGGAGTGTGGAGTCAACATGGATAGTTGCTCAACTTTAACAGTCCATCAAAGTTTAAAGTGTGACATTATATGAAGTTGACTTCAGCTATTCTGTAAAGAACACATATCTCAGGAAGTGAGGCTAAAGATGTATGCCTGGAAGGCACTACGATTTAGTATTTTATGTGTAATAAAATAGATTCTCCTCAATGCCAAGATATTCCTTGGGAAGAAATTGGTTACTTAGGAAGTTGGAATCAGGACTCCAGGATACTGGACAATCGCTTGTCTATGACACTGTTACACTACAGAGGCACTTAGAGCATGCATGCATGTCCTGCATGCATACCGATCCCTTGGGCTTTGGATAAAAGCACACTATGATACAGCGGTCTGAGGTGGCCCAAGATTCTGTATTTCTAAAGAGTGCCCCAAGGCTGTTGCCAGTCTGTAGAATACAAATTGAATAGTTAGGTGCTAAGTGATATCATAAGATTCTCATTGACTAGAGAGCTAAGTTTCCTATGTTGCCATAAAAGAGAGAAAAATAAGTATAGAGTTTGAGTTTAATAGATTACCTACCACACAGTAGGAACTCAGTTTATATCTTTTAAGAGATTGTGCTATCCTTGGGTAAGTATGGAGTTGAAGAGAAACCCCAGAGAACATATGTTAGCCATATTTAGTGAGAATTGAACTCTGTATTTCTATATGTTGAGTGCATATATTTATTCAAATTTATTTAATAACACTGAGAAGTGCTATTTTAACAACTGAATTTCTCACATATTTGCAAGAAGGGTTAATCTGAATAATTACCAATTAGATATACCAAACATTATTTTATGGGCAACACGATTTTGCAAGATGATTTCCTTAGATTTTCATTACTGCAGGTTTTGCTATTGCCAGTCTGTTTTTGTTGGTAGGGGTTGTTATGGGCCACATTTTATATTCACTTATATTCACCTAGTTCAGACAGTTGCTTGTCTTCATGTATAGAATATATTTTGGGTTTGATCTGCTGTATTATGTGGGCTTACTTCTTTATAGTTTACTAGTAGAATTTATTGGAGCTACACATTCCATGCCACAGAGAAATAAATGGGACATTTATGATGCAATAAATGTTCAATTACTTTCAGGGAAAGGTTCAAGAAGTCTTGAATGTTTTTCTTCCTATAGAACAGAAGTTTGCAGACTACAGCCTATGGGCCAAATCCAGCCTGCCATCTGTTTTGTAAAAAGAGTTTTATTGGAACACAGACACACCCCTTAATGTACATACTGTCTATAGCTATTTTCAGTCTACAGGGATGGAGTTGAACAGTGATAAGATCATGTGACCATGTGACCCACAAAGCCTAAAATATTTACTCTCTGACCTTAAAATATTTGCCCAGCAATCCTGCCATACAACTAAAGATAGTCTTCCTAATAAATTAATTTGAATAAGTGACAGGAGAGAATATTACTATCTTCAGTTGGTAAGGTTAGAATTAGAATACAGGGTGATTGCAAATCTTACACTGTTTCATCCTTTGGAAGGCACAGGGGCAGCAACATAGCTCAAATAACAAAAGATGCATTTTATTTGGAAGGGGGCAGTTTCCTCCATTGTCTATTTACAAGTTAACTTTTCTTTTTAACTGTTTTCCCAAACAAAGGTGACTACTTCTTTTTAGGGCATTTTCAGTTTTTTCTCTATAGTCAAGTAAAGTGGGTGTTTTGCATCTTCAAATTTATAATCTGATTTTTTTTACTACCACTTTAAGTAAAACATTTTCCAAGTTATTTTTCTTTTAAAATGTGTGACATAGTCACTGCCATCGGTTCTTTGGCTTAGCTGTTCTCTGCTCTTTGTACACATTTGTATAAGGGAATCTGCTATTTAATGCATACCAGTGCAGGTAATCTATATTAGAGAAATGCATATATGTTCATAAAATATCTGTATTTAACCAATAAATACATGTACAATTTGACTCAATTTTTTATCTGCCTTAAAGTGCTAGCCTGGTACTTATTTTGTGAATACAAAATTTCAGCTCAACATTATTCTTAATCTATGATTCAGTTTGGCATTACAAAGCTGGATCGATAAAGATGTGGGATTATTTATTTATTTATGTCTTTAAAATTAAAAGGAAGCTGAAATGTATTTCTTTCCTTTCAGTCATGCTATTTAGTATGATAAAGAATGAAACCCTTATTCTGTCAATTCCCTGTATGTGTGCTCAGTCGTATCCAACTCTTTGCAACCCTGTGGACTGTAGTCTGCCAGGCTCCTCTGTCCATGGAATTTTCCGGGCAAGAATAGTGGAGTGGGTTGTTATGCCATTCTCCAGGGGATCTTTCCAACCCAGGGATTGAACTCGTGTTTCCTATGTCTGCTGTATTGCAGGTAAATTCTTTACTGCTGAGCCACCCAGGAAGCCCTGTCAATTCCCTAGCATATTATAATGTCAGCGTTAAAGTAAAAGATGGTATGCAAGTTAGAAAAAGCACAAGTTCACAGTCTCTGTAAATCATCATAGCTTGACATACATGGCGACATCCATCTCTACTTATGTAGCTGCTATAGTAGCACTGGGACTTATTTTTAATAAAATGCATCACTATGCCATCTCTCTTATTAACTTCACAAATACTTTGATACAATTCTTTTCCACGAAAACCAGTGTTCCTACCCTCATCCTGAATTGGTGGAATGACTGAAAACCAAACCAGCAATTTCTTCAGGAACAGAAACCCCGAGGAAATATATGAAAAAACAAAAGACATTTTTCATAACCTGCTGGCACAGAGCACTGAAATTCATTTAGAAAACTGATGAGGAACAAAACTACAGCATCAGAAGCTACTAGAGTGTTCATGTTTGCTTCTGAATCAGTCAGCGCTGGTTATGGCTGCATAGGTGGAAACCCATGCCCCCACCCCCAAATTGAAGGGATTTTAAACAAGATAGAATTTTTTTTTTTCTGAGTTAATATCTTGGTGGTCTTGGTGATGTGATTGTTGGAAAAACCAAGGACTTTTATCTTTTTGATCTACCTGTCTATTTTCTGACTTCCATTCTCAAGGTCACCTCATGGCTCCAAGTTCAGCCCTCAAGTAGGCATTCAGTGCAGCAAGAATCAGAAAGAAGGGCAGGTGAACAAAGCACACAGCCATCCCTGATTCTATGGGAGTCTGTTGCAGGAGGTCATCAAGAAGATGTGACCTGTTTGGCCACAAGCCGAATCTGAGCAATAGATTTTTTACCTGTCCCATCTCCTGTCCCTGAAATGTACATTCTGCCCAACTTTCACAGTGGGAGCAGTTGTCAAGAATGCAGCCCCGGAAGGACTGAGTTGTTGAGACCATCTGAATGGGCCATATGACTGAACCCCATTAAGTATAAAGTTTACGATTCTGGTGGGCCAGTGGAGAGATCCACTCTTCTTCCGGTGTCGGAGACAAACCAGGTATATAGTGGATTGGACAAAAATTTTGTTTGGTTAGTAAATATGTTGTTCAATAAAGTTCTTGGTGAAAAAAAAATGTCTATTACTTAAAATCAAATGAACTTTTTGGCCAATCCAATAGGTTCCCTTGCTTTTTAACCTGCCACCTACCAATCTGGAGTGTCTGCCTCTTTCTTTGGTCTCTTTCTGCCCTCTGGTTTAAAATCCTACCCCCCAACCCACCCCCCGCCACCGGAAACTTTTGAAATTTGGAGCCAAAGGAATCCTTCTGCTTTTGATCTCTAGGAAAGTGGATACTGGATAGGCAATCAGACTCTCTCTAACAGAGACTCCATGAGGAGCATCTTTCCCTACTGATTTTTTATGTTTTACATAATTGTATGATTGATTATAATGGAAAAGGTTGCTCTAGACCCCTAAGGTGGAGCAACCATAGTGAAATGAGAAAATGCCAGAAAAGAGAAGTCCAGATAGGAACCAAAGTCACGTTCTTGTTTGTTAAAAGACTGGGAAAATACAAAAAGATGGTTATCCATATTTTATGTATGTCAGTGTACCAGTAAATGGTGATTGAAATCTTTCCGTAAGAAGAGGCTCAAAATTAGAGAATTTAACTTCAGTTTAATTAGGTGGAGAATTATTATCTGAAACTAGTCAGTAGGCCAAAATATTTTTTTAATGTGAATTCATTTATTCATATATTCAAAAGCTCAAAAGTAACACATTTCCTTTAAATTCTGGTGAGATATCCCTAGGGACCTAAAGATTGCTGGTTATGTTGATATTTGAAGTAAGAGAGGATTAGGGGGGTTCTGACATTACTTTATAGAACAGAGAAGATAAAATGATTCATGAAGATTATATCTTGACCTGGGTGTCTCACCACTCTATCGGGGGGTCTGGAGATGGCAGGAGAGAAGCAGGTGAGGTGCAGTGGTTTTTCTCTGATGCTTCCTGTCCTGAGGCATTGCTTCCATGGGCCATGCACTCTAACACCTGCATCTTCTGTGAAATTGAATTCTTAGACTGTCTCTCTTTAGACATTTTTGGATCTGTGCTTCTAATTTTTTCCCCCAAAATGCTGTTTAAGATGATCAGACAGATTTCAGTGAAAGCTTTTACTTTAAATGAAGGACAAAATAGAGTGTAAATGAATATCAGGTCATTTTTCTTGTTTTTCAAGAAGGAAAAAAACCTACCATTTTTGTAACATAACTAAAGCAATCTGAAAGCTTTTTTTTCTTTTGTATGATAGAATTTAGAGAAAATGCATTGTGCTATTAAGAAAGGGTTCAAGCGAGAGCCCCTGGGGAAGGAAAAGCATAGCTTTTCTCCAGACACTGGTGATAATTTTAAGCTGTCTTTTTTTTTTTTTTTTTTTTTGAGTCCTTGCCCCATCTTAGGGTTTTACTTGATAACAGAACTCACTGAGTCAGAACTTGGTGATTTCATCACAATGCCCATTCTTACCTACCATCTAGGATGTTCAAATCTTATCTCATATTGATGTGAAATTTAATAATGGTAATAATGATGGGAATGACATTTACTTCTTAGCTTGAGTACTCTAAAAGTTTAACTCTTGATAACAGAATTGTACTGTGCAAGTGGCCGCATGACCTTCAGCCTGCGTCCTTCAGGGACCAGGCTGACTGAGGCTCTGTCTCTTCAACACATGATCCTCAAGGTCACTGTGGGGGTCATCTTCATTCCAGACAGGCAGGCAGGGGAAGGGCATGGAGCAGCACAGATGGAAGGTTTTACATCCCAAAGACTATTTAATGTAACCCAGATGTGATTATGAGAAAGCTGGTTCTGGCCACTTTTTCCTCCATATCTCTGTGTTATTTCCAAAAAGATAGAGGAACCCAATGAAGAACTGACTCATTGGAAAAGACTTTGACGCTGGGAAAGATTGAATGCAGGAGAAGAAGGAGATGACAGAGGATGAGATGGTTGGATGAGATCACTGACTGGATGGACATGAGTTTGAGCAAGCTCTGGGAGCTGGTGATGGACAGGGAAGCCTGGCAAGCTGCAGTCCATGGGGTTTCAAAGAGTCGGACATGAACTGAACTGAACTGAGAGGAACCCTGATGCTTGGATGCAATTAGAACTCATTTATTGGTAATGGAAAAGAATTTTTGAATTCTAGAAGGTTAGAGATGAAAATGGATATGATTAAAGTTTATAGAATCAGTGCAGGGAGAAATAAGTTGACTAAATCACAGACCACAGAATTAGGATGCTGTCTTTGAATAATGCTCATAAAACATTATTCTAGAGCACACAAAGGCAATATAGTACAATTTTAGAATAATTATAAGTGCATTAACTATTAGTGATTAGCACTGTGTGATAGAGACTAGCATACATGATTTCATTTGATATTCACAATAACTCTTCAAGATAGCATAGTGTGGTATTTAAATGTCTCCTCCAGGGCCAAGTCACCTGGGATTTATTTCTGGTTCTTCCACTTACTAGCTGGAAAAATCTTGTACATGTATTTAACCCTTCTCTGACTCAATTTTCTCTACTATAAAATGGAGATGATAATGATAACCCAGTTCCTGCGGTTAATGTGAAGATTAATGCATTAAAAGTGTAAAACTTTATAAGCGTGCCTGGCACATAGTAGGCCTTCATCACCATTATTAATTACTATTAATATGTAAGGCTTATGTATTTCAGAAGGAGGAAGACACTCTCCCATTGTCACACAGCTAGTCATTGGTAGAGCTGGCTTTTAGAAAGAGCCAGCTGTTCAAATCAAAATACCCTTCCTTCCCATGGTGGCATGCCTTGAGTGAGTGATGAACTGCCGAGAGACTGGGCTACATACTAGTTTTCTAGAAGAATTGGGGTTATTTACATTACACTGTAGTTCAATACGGGAAAACTACTCAGATCTGAGTTGTTAGTTCTAGAGGTACCTAGCATGGTGGTTAAGAGTTAAGTTATCAAGTCAGATATCATAGGTCTCAAACCTGGATCCAAGTTGGGTAACCTTAAGCAGGTCAAATCACTTCTCCAAGTCTCAATTTTATAACAATAAAATGGCCCCAGGCTTAAGCAATAAAGACACTTAGTGCCTCATTTATCAGGAATTCTAGAGATGTTGAAAGGGTTAACACTCCCATGAAGGATTGATCAGCCTGTTTGCCTGTTTCTAGCTGGCTGTCCTCTTTACAGGGTGATGGAGACAGATAGGGTCAGGGAGAGGAACACACTCTATCTCCCTTAATCCACTGGGCATACCAGGGTCTCCTAATGGCCTTCCAAACCAACCATAGAGAAGAAGAAATGTGATTCTATAATTGGTTTAGACCAACAGACCTATCAGAGTTCATTTTCTGGGAAGAGGAGGAGCCCCCTCCCCTGAACATGTTGCTATCTGACCAAATCATGGTTTGCTTACCAAGGAAAAGAGGGTGGGAGGCTGCTGTTGCACAGTAAGTGTTATGCTGTTGGGTATCTGGGAAGTGCTTAGCCCAGTGCCCTGGCATATGGAGAATACTCAATAATGGTTAGCTTTGCCAACTCCCCAAGGCGAGTATTCCCAAGGGCAATTCTGTGCTCTCACATAAAACAGACCTTTCTCTTGTTTTAAAAACAGAACAGAGCACTGAACTTGATGGATCACAGGCCTGGCTCACACAATTTTGGATGTTCTTGCCGAACCTTTTGCATGGCAAAAGTCCCCACCTTTAGAACTACTTCTGTCTTGTATCTTAAGCAGAGGTGTGGAAAATGAGGGAGTTGAAACAAGTTGCCTCAAGCCTCATCTTACATGTTGAAGAAGGTTATCCCACAGCTCTCCTGGATCAAACTACATCCTTCTGCTGGCAGAAGAAGCTCCCAAAGTCCATGTCTGTCTTGAAGCCAAGCACTGTTCAGAATTCTACAGCTTTACTCTCCTTACATTCACAGCAAGGAGCAATAGCTGAGAAAGATCAGGAATACTAGCTAGATGACTCAACCAGCTACTTCCACAGGAAGCGTGCATAACAAATGATCCCATAGTCCCTGGCCAGCTCGGTAGACTCAACAGGGAGCATATACTGTTATGCTCACAAGTCTGCAGTGGCTGGGCTCTGGCAGACCTAAGATGGGTTCTGCTGGATTTGCCTCCAGGCTGTAGGTCGGGCCTACATCTGCCCCATATGGCTTCTTGAGACACATTTATCTCATGGCAATAATCAGAAATCCAAGAGGGCAAGTATACTTCAGCCCATCCTCACGAGCATATTTCAAACCTTTTCTTAGGTCAAGTCTTCTAACATCTCATTGGCTGATATCAGTGGCATGAATACACAGGTCACTATAAGGTCACATGACAAAGGGGAAGGGACAGGGAATACAGAGAGATGATGCAATCGGCCACCACGAACAGGCTGAGTCTATCTTGTCACTTAGCCTACAGTCTATTTCTAATCCTCCAAACCCCTCTTCTAGAGGGCATATTTCTGATCTGTCTTACCTTCTATGTCACTCTGGTGTAAAGCCTGCTGCTGCTGCTGCTGCTAAGTCGCTTCAGTCATGTCCAACTCTGTGGGACCCCATAGACAGCAGCCCACCAGGCTCCCCCGTCCCTGGGATTCTCCAGGCAAGAACACTGGAGTGGGTTGCCATTTCCTTCTCCAACGCATGTAACTGAAAAATGAAAGTGAAGTCACTCAGCCGTGTCTGACTCTTAGCGATCCCATGGACTGTAGCCCACCAGGCTCCTCCATCCATGGGATTTTCCAGGCAAGAGTACTGGAGTGGGGTGCCATTGCCTTCTCCAGTAAAGCCTAATAGACCACTAATCTTTTCAGTAGATAACTGAGAGATTGTGGCAGTCAGTGGAGGAATAATAGAAAAGAGAGAAGAACAAGCCTGGTAGGACGAGTTGTAAGCACAATTGAGAAGGGCAGGAATGCTGTGAGTGGAGTTGTGTTGCTGTTTTCTAGAGCAGAGAGGAGCAATGTGAGAATGTGATGGGGCTTTCTGCATGTAGCAAGCCAAGGCCGCTGATAGAGGGTCTTTGGACAATATACTCAGGTTTCAGTTTAGGGACATATGATCAAAATGAAACAAGTCAGTCTTTAAAGAGATTCTTTTTAGCAAGTGGCTTCCAGTTCAGTTCAGTTCAGTTCAGTCACTCAGTCCTGTCGGACTCTTTGCGACCCCATGAATCGCAGCACGCCAGGACTCCCTGTCCACCACCAACTCCCGGAGTTCACTCAAACTCATGTCCATCGAGTCGGTGATGCCATCCAGCCATCTCATCCTCTGGCGTCCCCTTCTCCTCCTGCCCCAATCCCTCCCAGCATCAGAGTCTTTTCCAATGAGTTAACTCTTCACATGAGGTGGCCAAAGTATTGGAGTTTCAGCTTCAGCATCAGTCCTTCCAAAGAACACCCAGGACTGATCTCCTTCAGAATGGACTGGTTGGATCTCCTTGCAGTCCAAGGGACTCTCAAGAGTCTTCTCCAACACCACAGTTCAAAAGCATCAATTCTTTGACACTCAGCTTTTTTCACAGTCTAACTCTTACATCCATACATGACCACTAGAAAAACCATAGCCTTGACTAGACGGACCTTTGTTGGCGAGGTAATGTCTCTGCTTTTGATTATGCTATCTAGGTTGGTCATAACTTTCCTTCCAAGGAGTGAGCGTCTTTTAATTTATGGCTGCAATCACCATCTGCAGTGATTGTGGAGCCCAGAAAAATAAAGTCTGACACTATTTCCACTGTTTCCCCATCTATTTGCCATGAAGTGATGGGACCAGATGCCATGATCTTCGTTTTCTGAATGTTGAGCTTTAGGCTAACTTTTCCACTCTCCTCTTTCACTTTCATCAATTGGCTTCCAAGGATCAGCCAAAACACCCAAAAGAGAGCAGGAGTTAGGACACTCGTTCACCAGATTATTCTTGGTGATTATCATAGCATCTAGTATACAGCTGCTAATCAATACATAGTTTTTGAATGCATTGATGTATTTAATAGCAAATTTCCCCATCATATTTTGGGTAATATTTTGACCAAGTTTGTAAACACTGGGCCTTGGAAGCCTCATGGGCAGAGGAAGAAAGAACAAACACTTAAGAGAAAAGACTGTTTCTCTCCTTCTTTGTTCATATTCTGTTTCTTGGTTTTTAAAATTAACTTTATTGAGATATAATTTACCTACAATGAAATGTACTCATTTCAGGTGTACAGTTCTGCAATTCTGTATTGTGTACACACATGATATGGAATATTTCCATCACTCTCAGAAGTCCCCTGGTTTCCCTTCCCTGTCAATCTCTGCCCACTCCTGGCCACAGGAGTCAACACAGAGACTGCCTGTTCTGGAATCCCTCAAATAGAATTGTACTGTATGTAGACTACTGTGTCCAGCTTCTCTCACTAGGTTTAGAGTCTATGTGATTTGTCTGTGTGGTTGTATGCCCATTCCTTTTTTTTTTTTTTAATTACTGAATATTATTCCATAGTTAGACATACCACATTGTGTTTATCCATTTACTTGTTGACTGACATTTGTGATTTCCAGTTCTAGAGTATGATGAAGAAAGCTAGCTATGAGCATTACTGAACAAGTCTGTGTGAAGATACATTTTCATTTATCATGGGCAAATGCCTAGAAGTGGAACTTCTGGGTTTTGTGATAACTAAATGTTTAACTTCATAAGAAACTGTTTTTCCAAGTGGATTTACCATTTTATATTCTCTGTAGCAATGGATGAAATCTCCAGTTGCTCCTCACCCTCTAAACCACTGGTATTACATGTCTTTTAAATCTGATCTGTTCTGAAGGGGGTATCTCTTTCTTTGTTTTAAAAGAAATAAGCAATGTTTGTTGAATGAGTGCAAAAAGCATCTTTACCCCTGTGTTCCTAAATGAGCAAGTTTCTATTTGTAAGACACCTTTCTTTCCTCCGCTGTCTCACACGGACACACACACACACACACACACACACACACCCCACACACACACTCACTCGGGGGCCTTCTGTCATCCTGGGAAATAAAACCATTGTTTCTCGTAGAAAGGGCTTGCTTTCTCAGAAGCACAACAACCGGGTGCTGGGGCTTCAAGACTAGGGCGCTGCAAACTCTCAGGCGCAGCGAGCTTTCCCCAAAGAGCTCTCACTCCAAGCCTCTCAACTGCTCCCTTCTCTACCAATAAATAATAATTGTCTCTTCCAAAGAGCTGGTGTGTGGTCAGCGCTGGAGCGCTCCAGCTCGAGAGGAACGCTGCGGGTTGCCTCTCCGTTCCCTCCCCACGGTTCCATTTTCCACCCCGTTTGGACCCAGAAACACCCCGGGCTCTGGCGCCCACTCCTCAGCCAGCCCCCGGGAACCCGGGCCCCCTGACCCCCGGCAGCGCGGGCACCGCGCCACCGGGCACCGGGCATGCTCAGAGGGCGGCGGCGCAGGCGTCGGCTGCAGTGGGGCCCGGGCGCCGGGAGGTGCCGCTGCGTCCACGCTTCCCGGCGCCTGACCCAGCGCGCAAAGTTGGGCTGGAAGCCGCCAGGGGAAGGAGGGACGGAGCGAGCGCGGCGGCGGGGAAAGGGGGCGGGAGGCGGCAGGGGAAGGAGCCGGGCGGGGGGGCGCCGGGCGTGTGTCACTCGCGCGCTCCCTCCGAGTCGGGAGGATGTGCTGAGCGCGGCGCCGGGAGGCGGCGGGGGCCCAGGAGCCGTACCCGGCGGGGGCCGAGGAGCCGTTCCCGGCGGCGGCTGGCAGCCCGGGCTGCCGCTCGGCGGCTCTCCGCCCTCCGAGGCTCCACATCCCGCGTCCCGCCCGGGCATGGCCGGGCGCCTCGCCCCCGCGCGCCCCGGCTGCTGAGTCTCGCGGGAGGCGGTGCGGAGGCCGGGAGGCCGGGGAGGCCGGCGCGGAGCGGAGGCGAGCGCCCCCGGAGCCGGGCAGGAGCCCGCGCCCCGCGCCCCGTCCCTGCCGCGCGCGCCCGGGTCGCCCGGAGCCCCGATGAGCCCTGATGGCCGGGGCACAGCCTGGAGTGCACGCGCTGCAACTCAAGCCGGTGTGCGTGTCCGACAGCCTCAAGAAGGGCACCAAATTCGTCAAGTGGGAGGATGTAAGTGGGGGCGGCCGGCGGGGGCGCGGGCGGCGGGCGGCTCGCGGGGGCGGGGCGGGGGCGAGTTACGCAACGGGCGCCCGGGCGGGCGCGGGGCCTCGGGGCGCGCGACGGCGGCGCTGGGCACACGCTCCTGGGCCCTTAGGTCGGCAGTGGGCGTCCGGGCTGGGTCTGACCGGCGCCCCGTGAGGGTCTGGGATCTTGGGGCCAGTGGAGCAGAAGCGCAGGAGGGGCCGGTGTTGCCGGTGACTGGTCCTCAGAGTTTGGAAAGTGGGGAGGGTGAAGTTGGCACCCGCTGGAAATCGCTGGTATGTGGACAAGTAGCGCCCTTCTCCGCAGGCAGATGCACACCCCGCCCCCGACCGGCACCTCCTTTGGCCCCTTTGGAGAAGGAGCTGCCTCGGAGTCCGAACTGTTGAGTGGTGGCTCACCTCTTAGCGCTTTTCTGGGTGCCCACGCGGCAGAGGCAAGAGGACACGGCGGCCCAGCCGACAGGTGGCTGGTGATGCCAAACTTCAGCTCTGGGCTCTGCAGGGAAGGGCCCAGAGAAGGGTCGGGAGGACGCACCGGGGGAGGGCACAGGAAGTCACTGAGGGGTCAGCGGGGCGCGCTGGGCCTGCAGGCTATGGGAATGCGAGTTTCTGAGAACTGAGCTGGCTGAGTCTTCCGTTCGAAATAGACATAGAACACGAGACATTCCTTCGATTTACCTTTATCTTTTGCCAGGACGGGCAAAAGCCCAGCCCGGATCTCCAGTGACCCTGGACCCTAGGACTTAAAATGAATCCCCCCATTGCTTTCAAACATTTAAATTAATAATTTTGTTGTATACATGGGGATCTTCAGATGGAGAACAATAAGTTCTGAATTTATGTCTTGGGTGTCATTTAAGGTGTCAGTCCTTAGATCCTTGAGCCGCTGGATCAGAGGATAGTTAGGTCCAAATGACTAAGGCATCTCTTAAACAGGAGAAATTATAGGAGAATGTTTTCTTGTTGAAAAGATTTTCCACCTAGTAAATTATAGTCTGTTATTCTCCAGAGTATTTTTCTTTAATCTCCTTAAGACATTTTCCAGTGTCTGAAAACAATTTAAATATTCCAGGTAGAGAATCCAGTTACTTAGCAGAGCTGGTCTGTGTCTGTATTTTATCCATTTGGAAGTGCCAACGGGACTTAAGAGGCTGAGTCCACAGCTTTCCTGAAAGCTCATACCAATTATTAAATGCTGTAGGCAACCTTTTACTATGGACTTTACACCTTTCTCCTCTGTCCTAGTCTAATGACTGGATGTTTTGTATAAATGGAATATAGTAGAATCTAAACAATAAATTCAGCCACAGATGAAAGGCTTTATTTGTGTCAAGGAGAAACAAAGACAATGCAGTTAAACAACAAATAAAACAGTCTTGCTCTTCTGGAGATCCTTAGATAGAGAGCTGATGTGATGATGGATTTAGTGAGAAAAAGAATGAAGAGTAGAAGGAAGAGAGAGAGAGAGACTTTGCAGGATAGAGAAGGATATTCCAGTATAAGCTCTGGATTTATTCACAGCCATGTTTTTAAATTCCTTTTAAGTAATGATCCAGAATGTCTTGTTTGGAAGAAAATATGAGTGTCACTGGAAGTGACGGTCTTCCCTAGAAACACATTTTGATATATCCAGGTAGATAATTTTTATTATGTGCATTTATGTAACACGTATTTCTTTCTTACCTACTAATGCCAGGCCCTGGACTAGAGCCTGGTGTGATACAGAAAGCGGTAACCCTTCTGCTGACCTTATAGCAGACCTTATAGCCTAGGTGAAGGAGAAAAAATGTTTTCTAGAGGACCAGTGATATAGAGAGTATGAGGGATGCAGGGAGAGTGTTGGAGAGCCTGCTAGTTGAACGCCGCCTGCAGACGCTAAGAAGGGCTCCCTCTGAGCATTGAACAGTGTTTCTGGGACAGCCCTGTAGGAGGACTGTGGGGACTAAGGAGAGAGCCGGTGGAATCTCAGATTTTTCGAAGGTGAGAACCCAGGCTGCACCCAGGAGTCAAGTTATCTAGAATGCAATTCAAGTTCCTTGTTTGGTCTTCTTGCTCTCCATGGTGATCTGTGGAGTGAGAGAACCCAGACTTTCTTAGGATGGTTTTTTTCTTCCCTAGTGTCACCCTCTCCTCTTCCCAGTTCATATTTGTTCTTCTGGGATCAAACCAGTTTTGATTATCTGGCTAATTATATTGTATATTCGTGAAACTGTGTGTTGAAGATGATGGAGAACTAGATTTTTCAGTCCATGAGTACCTTCTGATTCTTTTCCCAGTCAGCTGTGTGACTTTAGCTTAGTCACTTAACCTCTCTGAATCTTCGGTGTGTTTTGCACAGTCTGAGAATGCTACATTTCCTGTTTCTTCTGAAAGTTGGCAGTAGCTGATAGTGTACTTTTCACACTTGAGCATACTTAAGAAACATCTGTGGAGCTTTATAGGATTCAGACGACTGGGACCCAGCCTCAATTTCTGATTCAGAAGGTCTGAAGTGAGTCTGGGAATCTGCATTTCTCATAGGATCTTGAGAATAGGATCATTTCTCACCAGATCTTGAGATCTGGTGCTACTGGTTTGGGGAACCACACTTTGAAACCACTGAGATAAGATTTGTGGGGACAAAAAAAAAAAAAACACCAAAACTTGGAAAGTATGGTAGAGAGCATAATCTTGTTGGCTTGCATATATTTCCACTGGTTTGTTGATTTCATTTTATCTCTGTTTGCATTTTGAGAATTCTTCCAACTGTTACCTTTCTGCCTACCTAGGAGGTAGAACAACCTCAGTAACATAATCATGGATAATCTTTTTAGATCTTCTGGGATATTTTAGGAACGGTCTCTGATGCCCAGGTTGACTTAACTCACATTCATGCATTTCTTTTGAATTTCTTACAGTCAATGAAACGTTTTCAGCATTTTCATCTGCTTCTAGTGGGAGTGTTAGAAAAGGAAAGGAAGCAGAGAAGCGTTTTGAGAGGCTGTCTAGTCTGACTTCCTGCCTTTGAGCAGGGGAGGCTGCTGTGTTTTTCCTTTTGGCTCTGACTTTGGGAAATACCTGCTGCCCCCTTGCCCCAAGGGTGTGCCCCATCTGCTAATGAAGAAAAGTAAATTCTGGAAATAATTTAAAATACCTCAAATATCTGACCTCACTTAAAAATTGTAAACCCTCTTTGATCTTTAAGAGTGAGGATGGGCAACTCAGAACAGATTTTCAATAACCCATTAGAAAGTTTAATGGTACATTTGGAAATGATGCATTTGGGACTGTTTAGAATTGTGAAGAGACTCTCCCTTGTTCCTTGAGTGGCTAAAGCACCGTAGTCGCCAGTCCTGCTGTCCTGACCCCCATATAGAACAGAAGATGTCACCCAGAGGGTGCAGTGCCCGCATAGTCTGTTGGCTACCTACCAATGTCATGGTGAGGCTGTGGACACTCTTAAGGGTGGTAGTTTAAAGCTTTGACACTGGAGTTAACCAATCACAGTAGACAGAAAGTGGGGGTGGAGCTGGAACGGGGTCCTGGAGAGATCCTGTTCCATTAAGTCCAGATATTAACCTTTCTTTTGCCCAATCATGGGAAGGCCTGGGGGTCCCCAGTGTCTCCAGGGACAAATGGAAATATTTCCATGTTTGAACAACTGTTCTTGTTCAGTCTCTAAGTCGTGTTCGACTCTTTGTGACCACATGGACTGCAGCACACCAGGCTTCCCTGTTCATCATCAACTCCTAGAGCTCGCTCAAACTCATGTCCATTGAGTCGGTGATACCATCCAGCCATCTCATCCTCTGTCATCCCCTTCTCCACCTGCCTTCAATCAGGGTCTTTTCTAATGAGTTGGCTCTTCACATCAGATGGCCAAAGTATTGGAGCTTCAGCTTCAGCATCAGTCCTTCCAATGAATCGGTTCATTTCAGTTCAGTCGCTCAGTCATGGCTGACTCTTTGTGACCCCATGGACTGCAGCACTCCAAGCCTCCCTGTCCACCACCAACTCCCAGAGCTTACTCAAACTCATATCCGTTGAGCCAGTGATGCCATCCAACCATCTCATCCTCTGTTGTCCCCTTCTCCTCCTGCCTTCAATCTTTCCCAGCATCAGGATCTTTTCAAATGAGTCAGTTCTTTGCATCAGGTGGCCATAGTATTGGAGTTTCAGCTTCAGCATCAGTCCTTCTGATGAATATTCAGGACTAACTTCATTTAGGATGGACTGGTTGGATCGCCTTGCAGTCCAAGGAACTCTCAAGAGTCTTCTCCAACACTATAGTTCAGAAGCATCAATTCTTTGGCGCTCAGCTCTCTCTATAGTTCAACTCTCACATTCGTCCATGACCACTGGGAAACCCAGAGCTTTGGATATATGGACCTTTGTCAGCAAAGTGATGTCACTGTCTAGGTTTGTCATAACTTTTCTTCCAACAGCAAGCGTCTTAATTTCATGGCTGCAGTCACCATCCACAGTCATTTTGGAGCCCAAGAAAATAAAGTCTTTCACTGTTTCCATTTTTTCCCTGTCTATTTGCCATGAAATGGTGGGACCAGATGCCATGATCTTACTTTTTGAATGTTGAATTTTAGGCCACTGTTTTCCACTCCCCTCTTTCACTTTCATCAAGAGGCTTTTCAGTGCCTCTTCACTTTCTGCCATTAGGGTGGTATCATCTGCATATCTGAGGTTGTTGATTTTTCTTCTGGCAATCTTTATTCCAACTTGTGATTCATCCAGCCTGGCACTTCACACAATATACTCTGCATATAAGGTGAATAAGTAGGGCGACAGTATACGGTCTTGACGTACTCCTTTCCCAATTTTGAACCAGTTTGTTGTTCCCTGTCCGGTTGTAACTGTTGCTTCTTGACCTGCGTGCAGGTTTCTCAGGAGGCAGGGAAGGTGATCTGGTATTCCCATCTCTTAAAGAATTTTCCTCAGTTTTTTGTGATCTACACTGTCAAAGGCTTCAGCATAGTCAGTGAAGCAGAAGTAGATGTTTTTCTGGAATTCTCTTGCTTTTTCTATAATCCAGCGGATGTTGGGAATTTGGTCTCTGGTTCTTTTGCCTTTTAAAAATCCAGCTTGTACATTTGGAAGTTCTAAGCTCATATACTGTTGAAGCCTAACTTGAAGGATTTTGAGAATTACTTTGCTAGCATGCAAAATGAGTGCAATTGTGCAGTAGTTTGAACATTCTTTGGCATTGCTCTTCTTTGGGATTGGAATGAAAACTGACCCATTCCAGTCCTGAGACCACTGCTGATTTTTCCAAATTTTCTGGCATATTGAATGCAGCACTTTAACAGCATCACCTTTTAGGATTTTAAATAGCTCAGCTGAACAAGGAATAATGGTGTATAGGTATATTTAGTTGAACATCAAGGCCAGGCCTTGCTGCCCAGAGCTTGGCCAGTAGATAAGGAACTAACCTACGGTGGCGACTTGTTTCGTCAGTGTTTTGAAAGGATGTACCTTGCTTTTATTTTGCATTTGTATCTGATCAGACTCTGGTGGTAGGAGGTGTGTGTATAGGACTGGGCATTTGAGAGAGGTCTGTGAGATATGAGTTACTTTCCCCATCACAGCTAGGGAATTTGGGAGATTATGAGCTTGACTCCTCTCATTTCTCCATGTTGGACAGGATGTGGAGGAAAAGACAAAGGTTTCCCAGTCCTGGATTTGCCCCACACTCATCATTTTCCAGTGCACCATTATGCTTTCTAATGGGTCATTGAAAATCTGTTTTCTAAGTTTGCCCATTCTTCCTCTTAAAGATCTGTGTCTTTGTTCCACAAACTTTGGAGCATGGAGGGCTGCTCATTTGATTGTTTCCTTTTCTCTACTCTCACCCTCCAAATTCAGAGCTCAGTTGTGGATGAATAGCTTAATGCATTGCAACTTCATTTTCCTCATGTGTAAGGTGAGGCTTGTAGTATCTCCTGCTGCACAGAGTAGCTGGTACCATTAAAAGAGCAAAGGTACATGCCTTGCTCTGTGTGGTGCCTGACACACAACACTCAATAAAGTATGTTTTAATCTTTATTTTATTTTTTATTAATTTTTATTGGAATATAGTTGCTTTACAATTTTGTGTTTTTACTGCTGTACAGCAAAGTGAATCAGCTTTATGTTTACATATGTTGTTGTTGTTGTTCAGTCACCCAGTTGTGTCCAACTCTTTGTGACCCCGTGGACTGCAGCACATCAGGCCTCGCTGTCCCTCAACATCTCTTGGACTTTGCCCAAGTTCATGGTCATTGCATTGGTGATGCCGTCCAGCCATCTCGTCCTCTGAAACCCTCTTCTCCCCTGGATCTTTCCCAGCATCAGGGACTTTCTCAATGATTACCCCTCTTTTTTTGATTTCCTTCTCACTTAGGTCACCACAAAGCTTTGAGTACATTTACCTGTGCTATATAGTAGGTTCTTAAACCATCTTTTTAAAGTGATGCATACCTACTAAGTCACTTCAGTTGTGTCTGACTTTGTGACCCTGACTGTAGCCCTCCAGGCTTCTCTGTCCATGGAATTCTCCAAGCAAGAATACTGGAATGGGTTGCCATGTCCTTCTTCAGGGATCTTCCCAACCCAGGGGTCGAACCCACGTCTCTGGTGTCTGCTGCATTGGCAGGCAAGTTCTTTACCACTAGTGCCACCTGGGAAGAGTGATGGTCTCCCAATAATCAGAGGGCCGTGAACTCTATCAAGGTGGTCAGTATGTGTTGGATGACAGTTTTATAATCCAAGTGGGAGGAGATAGACCTTCCTTCCATTTCCTTTAATGTGTATTTTGATTCTCATGCTTTATAATTTGAAAAGGAAAAAAAATCCATTTTTTTACCCTTTTAAAAAATGTATTTCAGAGAAATATATAAATGTATAAAAAATATATAAAAATCAGCACTCTGTCTCTTTAAAGCAAGTCAATTTCCAAAGTGTTCTAAATTTTTATTTCTACTTAAAAACCTTAATATATACCCCCCACACCCACACACAGAATAAGTACACAGGTTTGATGCCTGGAAAGGGAGGAAACAGTGAACAATATTCTTGTGATTTAGCAAGAAAAAGTTATATATTAATAGATACATGTAAATCTCGCATTGTACATTGTATGTCACAAGAGTAATCTGACATTGGAAAGTCATAATTGCTAGACTGGGTACATTGTTTGGGAAAAAGGCTGAAGAACTGAAGCAAGTAACGCCCTCTCCTTTCTACACCACTCTGCCCTCTGCACCAGAAAACCCACAGCTAAAACAGGTAATGATAATAAAAAACCTTAGTAGTATATCGTGCTTTTCCCAACATCCTACACAAAAGCTCAGTTAGAACTTTCGGATTATGTAGAATCTGAAGTTTGCAGTTTCCAAAGCGGTGACAAGATGATACTGACGATATTAATGAGGAAGGAGATGGGAAGGTTTCTGAGGTGGGAAGTCAGCAGCATTCACTTGGAGCAAGCTGCGTGAGAGAAAGGGAGAAACAGTGCTGGTCGGTAGATTGTGGATCCAAAGGTAGCCCCAGAGGGCTGGCAGGTGCCCTCTCAGGGAAAGTTGCTCAGTTGTGTCCGACTCTTTGTGACCCCATGAAAAGTCCATGGGGTCTCCAGGAAAACTTTCCAGGCCAGAACACTGGAGTGGACAGCCTTTCCCTTCTCCAGGGAATCTTCCCAACCCAGGGGTCAAGTCCAGGTCTCCCACATCATGGGCAGATCCTTTACCAGCTGAACCACAAGGGAAGCCCTCTCAACTTAAATATGCTCAGATACGTCTGCTTTTCATTTCCAAAGAGCTTTTGTGACTTTCTCATTGACAGTGATTACTGCAGCCTTAAGTGTAAGAATATCACTTTTCCAAAGTGAACCAATAAACCTATTTCAAGCTGTTGATCAGAGTGTAACATTCATGAAGTTAAACTTGCAAACCTTGTGTCCAGCTGGATCAGTTTTCACCAAATGAATGCTGTGATCAGCACCAGATCGAGACAAACTGCTTTGCGAGCCCTCACCTACGAGATCCTGAGTGCTGCCTTCCAGCCCCCTATACCCACTCCTCTGACTTATAGCTCTATAGGTTGGTGTTGCCTCTCTTTGATCTAAGAAAGCTATTTTCTTTTTATTTTCAATGAAAACAAAAACCTAAAGCACTTTTATTTCTGCTTTAGGACCTTCTTCAGCAATAACAAAAATGACTTATCCTGGGTTTAGATGGACCTTGATTAGATCCTTATCTATCTGTCCTAAAGCCTGGGAAGTGAAGCAGGTAAATGCCCCCAAGGAGAAAACAGTTAAACAAAACTCTGGTAATTGAGCAAAGAAATATAATGCCTACAGGTTTTTATTGGCAGAGCAAAGCATAGTAGTAGAGTGCTGTTTCTGGAATGTGTTTTTCTCTAGTAGTTTTTCTCTTATCTTCCCTGACCTGATATTCCCATCTGTGGCACATTAGGATAATTTACCCTGGCTATTAGCATATCTCCAATCCTTCCCAGGAAAGTTTTATCCTATCAGTAAATACCTTCAAATGATGTTTACCTGCAATGACTGTTTAAATGGGCCAGGAACAGTTTGCTTTTTTTATATCAAGCTTCGTTATCTATGGTTAGGTGTTTCTTATCAGGATCATTTCACTTTATCATGAACAAGGAGTGCTGGTAGAAAATGGAATGGGATTGATTGTGAATTGTTAACTAACACTCTGGGTCTCCACCTAAATGACAAATCTTTTGTAACTGAAGACCTTAGTTTTCCTGTTACTGGAGCTAATAGAAGGTCTATTCAGGCTTTGGATCCTATTGTAAATTCCATCTGCTCAGATAGATTTCATAATGCTCCCCTTTCCCCATCTATTCCTTATCAGACCCCACAATCAGAGCCAGTGCCCCTGTATTGCGCTAAGGTAAAGAACTAGGACGTGTTTCTGAGATTTACACATGAGACCCTGAGGATGCCATCGATTTCTGTAATTAAAAAAAAAAAAGTAAATGAAATAGAATATAAAGAAAGCTAGACTCTTGGAGAATTCTTCAGGTTCCCCTCTGACCACTTTGTGCTCTGAGATTTGATTTTATTATTTTCTTCACATATTATTTTCAATTTGGGGAAACTTTTATTTTGTTTTTGTTTTTGTTTTTTTTTCTGAAAAATGCTGAAATATAATTGATGTTGATTAAATCTATATGCATTTATCAAGAAACAAAATTATTATCAATGGAGAAACATTATTATATAAAATTTTGAAAAATTTAGTGTTAAAGGGCAATTAAAAGCATCCTACATATGGTTTTCAAGGATTCTTTTTTTTTTTTCCTTCTTAATTCCAAATGTGTGTGTGTGTGTGTGTTAAGTCACTTTAGTTGTGTCTGACTCTTTGTGATCCTATGGACTATAGCTTGGCAGGCTCCTCTGTCCATGGGATTCTCCAGACAAGAATACTGGAGTGGATTGCCATTTCCTCCTCCAGGGGATCTTCCTGATCAGGATTGAACCTGTGTCTCCTGCATTGGCAGGCGGGTTCTTTACCACTAGCACCACCTGAGAAGCCCAATTCCAAGTATGCTTTTCTTTACTGTTATTTTTAAATAGGAATGTAAGTGCTTTACAATATGTGTTTTTGCTATATAATGACGTGAATCAAATACACATATATCCCCTCCCTCTTGAGCAAGGACGTTTTTACTTCACAATATTTGCTCTTTTTTTTTTCTTTTCATCACAGTGAAGTTTTATAAACAAGTTCAAGGAGAACAAATTAGTTAGCAAAGTGCTTTTATCTAAACTAGTCATGGTGGCTATTAATATATAACATTGATACATAGATTAAGAAAATCTATTTTCAGCAAAAAATCTTTTTCGCTGTTAAAAATCAATTTTTCTTTGAAACTTGTTTATAAAATAGGTAAAGGAAAGTTAATTTGATTTGTTTTGTAGAAGAGGCCAAATAAGCTGAAAAAGAAAGATCCCAGAGCCAGTCAGCAAGTGGTCCAGTCGATTAAAAGATGATGAAGGAGGCTGACTAGGATTCTCTGTCAAGTGTGCTGTTTGGTTGAATGTCACTTAGCATCCATCCCCTCATCCTCTTTGTGGGACTTTTTATAATACAGAGTCTGGGAATCTAAAGCCATATTTACTGGACTTCCTGGAAGCATCTACTATTTTGGCTGTAAATTCAGCCCCACTAGTATGAGATGCACTTGTATGGGCTGTGGAAGGCTGATCTGTGAAGGAGGCCCCTTCTCTGCCGTCTCTGAGTTGTTTCTGCAGACACGTGGGTTGTTGCAGGAAGAAGTGCTGTCTTCTGTGTCCTTTCCCTGTGTCTGATTGCAGAGAGGTGGTGGCCATCATGGCTGCTCCCTGTTCTCGGATTACTCTTCCTTTGTCCAGCTAAGCTGCTGTGTGTGTGACTTCAGGAGTTTCGTCTTGATTTCTCACCTTTCTGAATGGAGTGGAGGCAGCGGTTCCACTCCAGGGTCAGTGTATCACATTCCAGGGTCATTCACAGAGACCCAACCTGAAGTCTACTTCTCCAGTCCTTTTAATGATGCCGTCAAGTGCCTGTGATTAAATTCCTTTGTGTACAAAGCTTCCAGAGAGGTTTCTGTTTCCTTCATTAATACCTGCCCAACATGGCCTTTTATGGTTCTAGGATTCCGTGACTTTCAGTCCTGAGATGCAATAACTATCCACACAGCCTATGTAATTTTCTCCTTCAATATCACATTTGAGTATAATGAGTTTTGCTATAATACTACCTCTTGGGTTCAGTGTTGAGAGTGAGTCCTAGTAACAGGCCCTGATATTTACAAACCACTATCATTTATTTACGCATGCTAAGTTGTCTCAGTCGTGTCCAACTCTTTGTGACCCCATGGACTGCAGCCTGCCAGGCTCCTCTGTCTGTGGGATTCTCCAGGCAAGAGTACTGGAGTGGGCAGCCATTTCCTTCTCCAGGGGATCTTCCCGGCCCAGGGTTTGAACCCTTGTTTCTTATGTCTCCTGCATTGGTAGGTGGATTCTTTACCATTGAGCCATTGGGAAGGCCATTATTTATTTATAGCCATGCCCGTTCAGTCATCAAGACCACCTCAAGTGGTAGGGAAGGATCAAGTGTTGCTGCTACTTGTAAGTCGCTTCAGTTGTGTCCGACTCTGTGCGACCCCATAGACGGCAGCCCACCAGGCTCCCCCGTCCCTGGGATTCTCCAGGCTGGAGTGGGTTGCCATTTCCTTCTCCAATGCATGAAAGTGAAAACTGAAAGTGAAGTCGCTCAGTCGTGTCCAACTCTTCACAACCCCATGGACTGCAGCCTACCAGGCTCCTCCACCCATGGGATTTTCCAGGCAAGAGTACTGGAGTGGGGTGCCATCGCTTTCTCTGGATCAAATGTTACTATTCCTATTTTATGTAGATGTCAGCTGGGGCTAGTGGGTGGTGAGTTGCCCAAGTTGCCCACAACTAGTTAGAGGCAAAGTCAGGTCTTTAGGTTAAATTATGGGCCTCTTCTAGTCTCTGGAGAAGGAAATGGCAACCCACTCTGGTATTCTAAACTGGAAAATCCCATGGACAGAGGAGTGTGGCCGGCTTATAGTACCTAGGGTCGCAAAGAGTCAGACATGACTCAGCGACTTCACTTTCCAGTCTACTGTGGCAAACAGGTTTGAAATAGGAACCTTTGGGTAACAAAACGCTTTTAATAGAATTCAAATGAATACAAGCTGAAATTGCTTCACTGACTTTTCCAAAGAACCCCCCGATTTTAGGATTCATACAAATGAGGCTGAGATCCTTGCAAACTCATCCCTCTTTGCTAGTGTCTTCATAAACAGCTGCAATATTTTTATGATGTACACAGAAAGTCCACTTTTGTTATACAACATAGGACTTGGAAATGTAGGAAAACGTCATTGCTGCTTTGAGGCACAAAGACAGTCTAGTCTTCAAATGTTCTACATTAGTCAGTATAAAACATGCTTATGGAAAGATATTTAAGAATGGTGTTTAAAGCAAAGGTCATTTTTTCATTACCTAGTAAGTGACACTTTTGTATCTAACAAGACTCATTACATGTGCTTTTCCATCTTTTTCTCTTCTGAACATACTTGCAAATGCTGTCTTTTGTTGGATTCCCCTAAGACTGATCCCACAGCTTCCTATGAGAAATTTTTGATCTTGAAAGATGGAAGATAAGGTGGGCATGACGGAAGTGTAGAAGTTACCCCATGAGCCCAGGCAAGAGGCAGGAATTCAAGGTGGTGACAACTGAGAGGTCAGATATAAGCTGCCAGGACAGGAAGGTACCTCCAGGGAGGTGGTGATACCTTAACTGGACCAGGGCTTCTGTGTTATTCATCTTCTTTCCCTAGGACAAAGCAGAGGCTTGGCACTGACTTGGTGCTCAGAGAATGTTTGTAGAATAAAGGAATCATCTAGTGTGTGCCTCCCTCACAGTGGGTTCTTGGGAAGGGAGGCAGGCGGTCTTAGGGAGACTTGGAGGACAGTCACGCTCCCAAGACCTCTTCATGCCATGTCGCGTGTGGTGCTGGGTCCATCCTTCCATTGCTCTGAAATCTCCCGGAGTCTGAGGGACTCTGCGGCCTTCTTAACTTTGGTTTCTCCATGTGAGTTCCAGAAGCAAAACGTTTACTGTCAGCACGTAGATTGCTGTCACAGGCACGCATTTCCTGTGAAGGCTAAATACAGCTTAAAGTTGAGTGTGCACTCAATTGTGATTCAATATTGGTTGAAAATTATGATGCTTAGTGTATTTACATCTCTTATTCTGGATGTTACCAGTGGCTTCTGTTTTCTGAAGATACACATTTACCCAGATTTTGCAAGGAAAATTGCCCTTAAAGAAACTCAGAAGTGTTGGGAGTGATGAACAAAAGACTGACGGTTGTGAAAACATCCTCTCTATCAGGATAATGATTCACAAGGAGAAAAATGAATATGTGAGTTTTATCGCCAAAATGAGAAAAATAGCAAGTAAAAGACATATAGTTTTAAAATATTATTAATACTAAAAATTCCACCTACACTGTTTCTTCTGTATAGAGGGAATGGAAGTTACCAGGACAATAGCATTGATGTATGCCCTTCCCCACTCCTAGTTCAAGGTACTTGGATCACCTCCATGGTCCTGCCTTCTCTTCTGTTCCTGGGGAAGCAGCGTACCTTCTCCGTGTCCGGGGGCCCATGCCTGCTGGTTTCTCTGGATCCTGGATTCATAATTATCCTCCCCTTTGACAGTGTCTGTGAAAGATTCTGCTGACGCTCTTCTAAGAACATGGAAATACGCCTTGTAGTCCCACAAATGCAGGCGTAGACTCCAGCAGAGCCCTCCGCCCACCTTCCTCTTCAGCTGCCGCCCTCCCCCTCCTCCCTTCCTCTGCAGGGAGATGCAGGTCCCCCTACCCTCTCCTCCCCTCCCACCTGTCCTCCAGAGCCTTGTTCTGCCTTTGCCACTGCTTTGGTTTCTCTTGCCAATGCTATTGGCAGGTGATATTTTGCCAGCTGATATTTTTCAGAATCGACCTTGCTTCTTTTTCTGCAGTTTCCTTCCATCCACCCTTTTGTTCAGAGTTCCTACTTTAAATGTGTATTGATGCCTCTTATAAGCTGGACATTTTGCTAGTGTTGTAGATTGATGATGATAAATGATTTGGTTCCCACCTTCATGGAGTTGATATTCTGCTAGGGGAGATAGATGCTCAGCAAAGAGAGGTAAGGGATGTCACTCTACTTGTGCTAAGTACTACAGAAAAAAGTGCAAAAATACAAATGAGTGTAAGAAGTTTGGAAGGAGTCCCTAGAGAAATTCTGTGTAGGGAAAGACCTGAGTTATAAGTAGTTCTTCAGCTAACAAGAGGATGGAAGTGTGTGAGTTCGAAGGAACAGCACTGGTGAGCATCCCAAGGAGGGAGGGCACAGGGGACTTTGAAGGACAGAGAAGAATAAGCAAATGGGGAGCTCAATGGCTCGGATAATGAGGAGAGAGGGCAAGGGGTTGCATATATGCTGCTTAGGCCATTGCAGGATTTTATCATGAAGGCAATGTGAAGCCACTAAGTGAAGTTTCTCAACCTCAGCACTATTTACATTTGAGGCCAGATGATTATTTGTTAAAGAGATTGGCCTGTGCACTGTAGGATGTTCAGCAGCATCCCTGGCATCTATCTACTGGACGCCAGTAAAAAACTGCCAGTGTAACAACCAAGATTGTTTCTGGGCATGGCCAGCATTTCCCTGGAGAGCAAAACTGCCCTGGTTCAGAATCCTTGATTAAAATGTAAGCCATTGATTTAAATCTTAACTGATTAAGTGTTGAGCCAGGACCTTCCTGATACTTCAATGGTTAAAACTCTGTGCTGCCATTGCAGGGGCAGGTTTGATCCCTGGTTGGGGAACCAAGATCCCACATGCTGTATGGCATAGGCAAAGAGAGGGAGAGACAGAGAGAGAGAAAGGGAAAGAAGACATTATCATATACAAAAAGTATTGGATCACTATATGTGCGTGCACGTGCACATGGCTAGTAGGCGTGTGAAAGATGTTTATCACTTGTCATTAGTCATCAGGGAAATGCATTAATATGATAAAACCACAGTGAGATGCCACCTTACAGCCACCAGACCTACATCTATATCTTCCTGAAATGATTGGTTGGGGGATCTGGATGTTCATTTGAATCCCTGGTACAGACCTGCAGTACCTTGTATAGTATTTGAAGGCGCATGCTTTCAACTGTTTGTTGTATTTTGTTAAAAGAGATTTTTATACTTGTCAGTAAATGGCAGTTATTTTAATGGCACTTCTCTCCACTGTTTGCCTGCTCCATCCTGGACTTTCTTCCCTCCTCCGCTTTCCTGTTCTTCGGGAAATTTCAGACTGGACAGACCCTGGGGAAAAGCTTCTCATGCATGCTGTTGCACCTAGGTTTACTTCACTGATCCTAGTCTCATACTCAAACATCTAAGACCATCTTTGTTGTGTGTGTGTGTGTGTGTCTATGTGTGTCTGTGTGTGTGTGTGCATGTGTATCTCATAGTCAGAGCTGTGTTGCTGACATCTGTTGGGCATCACATCTGATTTTCTGCGACCCTAGGAATTCTTTTTCTCTCACATGACTCTTCCCCATCATATATGTGTTTTCCATCTTTGGCTCTGCTGCTTGTCTGAGGCAAGTCTAGGGTAATCCCTTAGAGCACGGCGGGTTCTTTTCCCTTGTTGACTCTGAAACATTGATTAGTTGAGAAGCACACATCTCTTGCTACTTGTGTTCTCTTGTTCAGTAGCAAGAGGACGTGGACTCACCATGGAGTCAGGCCCACAGTCAGCCTCGGTGGGTGGGTGGGCTTTCTGACAGTGTGGGCTGTGGGGCTGTGGGCTGGCCCTCGACAAAAGGCAAAAATGGGTTACAGCCTTCCTGTTACAGCTTGTATCAGTTTTCTGAGGTGTCCATAAAGTAGCATGGACTGAGAGGCTTAAACTACAGAAATGTATTTTCTTATTTTTTTGGAGGCTGCATGTCTGAGATAAGGTGTTGACAGAGTTGGCCCCTCCTGAGGACCCTGAGGGAAGGACTTGTTGCCTCTCTTCTCAGCTTGTAGGTGGCTGACTTCTCCCTGTGTTTCACGTCATTTTCCCTCTGTATGCGTCTGTGTCCAAATTTCTTTTTTTATAAGGACGCCAATCCTACTGAATTAGGGCCCACCTTTAATAAATTCTTTTAACTGAATCACCTCTGTGAAGATTGTCTCTAGATAAGGTTGCAGTCTGAAGCACTGCATAGCACTTGAACATATGAATTTGGAGAGGGACAATTCAGTTCATTATGCACCTGGCCTGGTAAAGGAGAGCTCAAAGAGCAGCAGTGTATTGGTTCTATTCAGATACTTGAAGAATTGACACTTGGAAACAACTAGATTTTGGACTGCTTAGATGTTAAAACTGAATGGTAGCTGCATACATAGGAAAAAGTACTGAAACTTTCTAGCTAGAATTATCTAAACAAGTTTACTGTGAAAAAGATTTCCCTATTAAGGAGAATACTTACTGTGAGCTGCTCTGCCCAGTAGAAATATAAAATAAGTCACACTAGAAATTTAAAATTTTCTAGTGCCATATTAAACCAAGTAAAAAGAAACAGGTGAAATTAATTTTAGCAATATACTTTATTTAACCCAATATATTGATTTTCATGGGCTTCCCTGGCAGCCCAGAAAGTAAAGAATCCGGCTGCAATGCAGGAGACCCGGGTTCGATCTGTGGGTTGGGAAGATCCCCTGGAAAAGGGAATGGCAACCCACTCCAGTATTCTTGCCTGGAGAATTCCATGGGCATAGGAGCCTGGCGTTGTAGGTGGCTGACTTCTCCCTGTGTTTCATGTCATTTTCCCTCTGTAGAGAAGGATTCCCTGGAGAAGGGAATGGTAACCCACTCCAGTTGGGAAGATCCCTGTAGAAGGGAATGGCAACCCACTCCAGTATTCTTGCCTGGAGAATTGCATGGGTGTAGGAGCCCGGAAGGCTACAGTCTGTGGGGTCACAAAGAGTCTGACATGACTGAGCGACTACTGCTTTCCCACTTTCATTGATTTAAATGTATAATCAATATAATAACACATCTTGGCCAAACTTGTCACATTTCAAATGCTTTGTGGTCTCAGGTGAGCCCATATTCATCAGCGTAGGTAGAGAACATGCCTTCTCAATTGGGACCAAATCATTTCCAAAGAAATGAAAAATGGTTCTTAAGGGATAAAAAGCTTAACTCTATTTATTTTATATAAAGCACAGTATACACACAATGTCTAAATAAATATTCATAACATCTGTGATATTAACATTTCATGGAGGATGATTACAAAACTAGATTTCAAAAGAAGCTCTTCAGCAGGTCAATAATGAAATATCACTGAGTGGCAGTGGTGTAGAGTCTATCCTAAAGGTTTAATCTCAGTACCACCCTTACTAGCTTAGCTAGGTTTCCTTGGACAAGTTAGTTAAGTTAAACCTGAGTCATTTATCTGTAAAATGGGGATAATAATAGTGTCTACCTCTTAAAATTTTATAAATACCAAAAGAAAAAATCCATTTAAAGTTTAAACGCAACTCAGATAAAAATTTTTAGGATATGTCTGTTATTATTTGGTCAGGGAGTTTTTATAAAGAATATTCTACTATCAGGAGGGAGTTTGGATTATTTTGTCACTGCTTACCAGTTTCTTTAGGACATTTTATTTATTTGTTATTAAAGTGTGGTTGATTTATTATGTTAGTTTCAGGTGTACAGCATATTGATTCAGTATTTTTATAGATCATACCCCAGGATATGTAATTTATTTTATAGTTATTCATTTTCACATTTCATCATTTTAGTGAGATATGATTGTCATATAACATTGTATTAGCATTTATTATTGCTTTATATCAGCACAAGTTGCTAAGTCAGGTCTGACTCTTTTGTGACCATGTGGCCTGTAGCCCACCAGGCTCCTCTGTCCATGGGATTTTCCAGGAAAGAGTACTGGAGTGGGTTGCCATTTCCTTCTCCAGGAGATCTTCCCAAACCAGGAACTGAACCCATGTCTCCTGCTTTGGCGGGTGGATTTTTACCGCTGAGCCACTTGAGAAGCCCTCATATCAGCACATTGATGAGCAAATCATGAGCGAATAAAGCTGTCATAGGATTTTGTTGATTGTAATGTTGATTCCAGTGACTTTTTCTTGCTGTACTATCTTTCATTTTTTTTTCCCCCCAAATTGAGGTTTTATGGAGGCCTTTTACTTTGTTCCTTGACTGTCTTTTATTTGACCTAAAATCTTTTTTTGGGAACTCATGTAAATAGCAAAACAGCAGCTTGTATCATTATAATACATTTCACTTTTGAGGCATTAGAGTTGAGAGTGAAATGGTTTCTAGAAGGAAAGAGAGGTACATAGAAGTTTACTGTACATTATCCACAATTACTAACTTAAGACAGTGTGTTTATTAATTTTCTTCTTTTCAAGGTGGAAGTTTATTGGAAAAATACCTTATAACTTTAAATAAGCAAATTAAAGTTGAATTCCTGGATACAAGCCATTTACTTACAAGAAACAGGGACGTCTACATTTTAAGCTTACTGGTGTTTCTTGGCATTTGCATCATTGTATTCCTGACATCACTGAAAACTTAAGTTGAAATGCAGATTCTCAAACTCTCTTCCGGTTTGAGAATATCTCCTAAATGAGAAACTTCAGAGAAAAGGCTTAAGAGTCTGTGTTTTAACAAGTCCCCCCTGTAAATCTGATGCACCAAAAGTTTGAAAACCACTGTCCTATGGAATAGACAGAGATATTGATGGAGAGAGAAAGAATAAAAACTAGACCATATGAGAGTTATCTCTGTTATTCTGCAGTGAAATGCTGCAGTTGCCTTGGAAATGAAGGATGGCCATGTATTTCAAACTTCAAACTAGAGCAGATACTCTGACAAGTAAGGATATTTGATCTCTGCGTCTAGTGTCTCTATTTCTGCTTTGCCAATAAGATCATCTATACCATTTCTTTTAGATCCCATGTAGATTCTTCTAATGTATATATGCATTAATGTACAGTATTTGTTTTTCTCTTCCTGACTTACTTCACTCTGTATGACACTCTCCTGGTTCATCCACATCTCTACAAATGGCACAATTTCATTCCATTTCATGGCTGAGTAATCTGTTGTATATATGTAACACAGCTTCTTTATCCATTCCTCTGTTGCTAGACATTTAGGTTGTCTTCCTAAATGTCTAGATTGCTTTCTAAATGTTTATAGACATTTAGGTTGCTTCCTAAATTGACTATTGTAAATAGTGATGTTATGAACATTGGGATTCATGTGTCTTTTTGAATTATGCATTTCTCTGGGTATAAGCCCAGTAATGGGATCACTGGGTCATATGATAGTTCTATTTTTAATTTTTAAAGGAAATTCCGTACTGTTTTCCATAGTGGCTGTATCAATTTTTACTTCCACCAACAGTGCAGGAGGGTTCCATTTTCTCCACACTCTCTCCAGCACTTACTGTTTGTAGACATTTTGATGATGGCCATTCTGACCAGGGTAAGGTGATATCTAATTTTAGTTTTGGTTTCCATTTCTCTAATAATGAGTAATGTTGAGCATCTTTTCATGTGTTCATTGGCCATCTGTATGTCTTCTTTGGAGAAATGGCTACATACTCCATAGCACAGGGAACTCTATTTAATGTACTGTGTTAACCTGAATGGGAAGGAAATCCAAAGGGGAGGAGTTATATGAGTACATTGACTTCCCAGGTGACCCACTGGTAAAGAATCTGTCTGCAATGCAGAAGATGCTGGAGATGTGGGTTTGATCCCTGTGTTGGGAAGATCCCTTGTAGGAGGAAATGGCAACCCACTCCAGTATTCTTGCCTGGAAAATCCCATGGGCAGAGGAGCCTAGAGGGCTACAGTCCAGGAGGTTGCAGAGAGTCAGACATGACCGAGCAGCTGAGGACGTATGTATAGCTGATTCATTGTGCTGTACAGTAGAAACTAACGCAACACTGTAAAGCAACTGTGTGCCAATAAAAATTAATTTAAAAAGAAATACTTGAGGTCTGGGTTGAGTGGCTACTTCACTGGGGGGAGAAAATAGACACTTGCTGCTATGTGGGAGGTGGGGAAAAAACCAGTGGAATTGAAAGTGGATAGTCATGTATTTCTGGGTAGGATCCTGCTTTGCATGGCAAGAATGCCAAGTCCCAGCTGATCTTGGAATGTTAGAGGTGGTTATGGAGGAAGTAGGCAGAGAGCCGAGATAAATGATCATTTAGCAGAAGAACTGTGGCAGGAAGAGTGGGGTCAAAACAATATTGATCAAAGGAACTTTAATTTTGGAGGAGGAGAAGGAATAAGCTAGGAATAGCAGTATCAGAAGCACCAAGACAGCCTAACACAATGTTCCAGCATATAAATTTGAGCAGTTTTACTCTGCTAACTTTAAGTATTTGATTGTCTGCGATCCTGGCAGTGACTGTCACTAAGATTTTGATTAGAATCTTATCCAATACTCTTGTCAAACACCCTGATAAGAAAAAGAACTGACATGAGAATGACAAGTTACATCTACAGGTTAATTGCAAATTTACCTGGAAATGGGGTTGTGTGTTCTGTGAAGCCTGATGGAAACTTTTATTTCGCCCAACTCTGGAAGAGTAGGTGATATAATGGAACTGAAAATATTGCTATAATTTATTGGAAATATTGCTCTGAACTTTTATGCATGTAATCTCATAGGAGAAGCCTAAAATGTTTTAAAAATTATTCTTGCATTTTAATATCAAATTTGTTTCCAAATGTCTTTTTTTTTACATTTAGAAATAATTCTGGAATTTTAAAATTCCAGCTGAAGTTCTATGCAGCAGCACAAGCCTTGTAAAGGATATTTTCAGACTGCACATTAAGTACGAATTTTAAGAATGTCAGGGTAAAACATAATGGCAGTTCCTCAGAAAATTAAATATAGAACTATCATATGATCCAGCTACTCCACTTCTGAGTATATATGGAAAAGATTTAAAAGCAGGGATGCAAACAGTTATTTGTAGACCATTTTCATAGCAGCATAGTTCACAATAAGAGAAGGTTGGAAACAACGCAGATGTCCATTGATGGATGAGTAAATAAAAATGATCAGATCAGATCAGATCAGTCACTCAGTCGTGTCCGACTCTTTGCGACCCCATGAATCGCAGCACGCCAGGCCTCCCTGTCCATCACCAACCCCCGGAGTTCACTCAGACTCACGTCCATTAAATCAGTGATGCCATCCAGCCATCTCATCCTCTGTCGTCCCCTTCTCCTCCTGCCCCCTATCCCTCCCAGCATCAGAGTCTTTTCCAAAGAGTCAACTCTTCTCATGAGGTGGCCAAAGTATTGGAGTTTCAGCTTCAGCATCAGTCCTTCCAAAGAACACCCAGGGCTGATCTCCTTCAGAATGGACTGGTTGAATCTCCTTGCAGTCCAAGGGGCTCTCAAGAGTCTTCTCCAACACCACAGTTCAAAAGCATCAATTCTTCAGCGCTCAGCCTTCTTCACAGTCCAACTCTCACATCCATACATGACCACAGGAAAAACCATAGCCTTGACTAGATGAACCTTTGTTGGCAAAGTAATGTCTCTGCTTTTGAATATGCTGTCTAGGTTGGACATAACTTTCCTTCCAAGGAGTAAGCATCTTTTAATTTCATGGCTGCAGTCACCATCTGCAGTGATTGTGGAGCCCAGAAAAATAAAGTCTGACACTGTTTCCACTGTTTCCCCATCTATTTCTCATGAAGTGGTGGGACCGGATGCCATGATCTTCGTTTTCTGAGTGTTGAGCTTTAAGCCAACTTTTTCACTTTCCACTTTCACTTTCATCAAGAGGCTTTTGAGTTCCTCTTCACTTTCTGCCATAAGGGTGGTGTCATCTGCATATCTGAGGTTATTGATATTTCTCCCGGCAATCTTGAGTCCAGCTTGTGTTTTTTCCAGCTGGACTGGAAGAAACATTCTTTCTCATGATGTACTCTGCATAGAAGTTAAATAAACAGGGTGACAATATACAGCCTTGACGAACTCCTTTTCCTATTTGGAACCAGTCTGTTGTTCCATGTCCAGTTCTAATTGTTGCTTCCTGACCTGCATACAGATTTCTCAAGAGGCAGATCAGGTGGTCTGGTATTCCCATCTCTTTCAGAATTTTCCACAGTTTATTGTGATCCACACAGTCAAAGGCTTTGGCATAGTCAAGAAAGCAGAAATAGATGTTTTTCTGGAACTCTCTTGCTTTTTCTATGATCCAACGGATTTTGGCAATTTGATCTCTGGTTCCTCTGCCTTTTCTAAAACCAGCTTAAACATCAGGAAGTTCACGGTTCACATATTGCTGAAGCCTGGCTTGGAGAATTTTGAGCATTACTTAACTAGCGTGTGAGATGAGTGCATTGTGTGGTAGTTTGAGCATTCTTTGGCATTGCCTTTCTTTGGGATTGGAATGAAAACTGCCCTTTTCCAATCCTGTGGCCACTGCTGGGTTTTCCAAATTTGCTGTCATATTGAGTGCAGCACTTTCACAGCATCATCTTTCAGAATTTGGAATAGCTCAACTGGAATTCCATCACCTCCACTAGCTTTGTTCGTAGTGATGCTTTCTAAGGCCCACTTGACTTCACATTCCAGGAGGTCTGGCTATAGGTCAGTGATCACACCATTGTGATTATCTGGGTCGTGAAGATCTTTTTTGTACAGTTCTTCTGTGTATTCTTGCCATCTCTTCTTAATATCTTCTGCTTTTGTTAGGTCCATACCATCTCTGTCCTTTATCGAGCTCATCTTTGCATGAAATGTTCCTTTGGTATCTCTGATTTTCTTAAAGAGATCCCTAGTCTTTCCCATTCTGTTGTTTTCCTCTATTTCTTTGCATTGATCGCTGAAGAAGGCTTTCTTATCTCTTCTTGCTATTCTTTGAACTCTGCATTCAGATGTTTATATCTTTCCTTTTCTCCTTTGCTTTTCGCCTCTCTTCTTTTCACAGCTATTTGTAAGGCCTCCCCAGACAGCCATTTTGCTTTTTTGCATTTCTTTTCTATGGGAATGGTCTTGATCCCTGTCTCCTGTACAATGTCATGAACCTCATTCCATAGTTCATCAGGCACTCCATCTATAAGATCTAGGCCCTTAAATCTATTTCTCACTTCCACTGTATAATCATAAGGGATTTGATTTAGGTCATACCTGAATGGTCTAGTGGTTTTCCCTACTTTCTTCAGTTTAAGTCTGAATTTGGCAATAAGGAGTTCATGGTCTGAGCCACAGTCAGCTCCTGGTCTTGTTTTTGCTGACTGTATAGAGCTTCTCCATCTTTGGCTGCAAAGAATATAATCAATCTGATTTCAGTGTTGACCATCTGGTGATGTCCATGTGTAGAGTCTTCTCTTGTGTTGTTGGAAGAGGGTGTTATGACCAGTGCATTTTCTTGGCAAAACTCTGTTAGTCTTTGCCCTGCTTCATTCTGTATTCCAAGGCCAAATTTGCCTGTTACTCCAGGTGTTTCTTGACTTCCTACTTTTGCTTTCCAGTCCCTTCAGTCTTAAAAAGGAAGGGCATTTTGATACCTACTGTGACATGGATGAAGCTTGAGCACATTATACTGAATGAAATCGACCAGATACAAAAGGAAAAATACTTGTACGATTCTACTTATGCGTGAGTGTTAGTTTCTTAGTTGTGTCCGACTTTCTGCAACCCCATAGACTGTAGCCCACCAGGCTACTTATATGAGTTATCAAAGAGCAGTCTGGTCATAGATACAGAAATGGTGATTGTCAGGGCCCGGGGCAAAGAGGGAATGGTGAGTTAGTGTTTATTGAGTATGGAGTTTGAGTTTGGAAAGGTGAAAACGTTCTAGGGATGGGTGGTGGTCATGGTTGCATAGCAGTGTGAAAGTACATTAAATACTTTGCTTAACGAACCTAATGACATTACACTTAAAAATGGTGACTTTTATATATGTATATATAAATGTATATATATTTGTGTATATATATATATTTACCCCAATAAAAAAGAATACTGTAATAGTCATTTAATATTTTAATAATTCAACTTTTAAAAGTTACTACAATAATATACTACAATAATAATAAATATTTTTATGTGCCAAGAATTGATCCAGGTGCTTTACCCAAATTACCCTATTTCAGTTCAGTTCAATTGCTCAGTCGTGTCTGACTCTTTGCGACCCCATGAATCGCAGCACACCAGGCCTCCCTGTCCATCACCAACTCCTGGAGTTCACTCAAACTCATGTCCATCAAGTCGGTGATGCCATCCAGCCATCTCATCCTCTGTAGTACCCTTCTCCTGCCACCAATCCCTCCCAGCATCAGGGTCTTTTCCAATGAGTCAACTCTTCGCATGAGATGGCCAAAGTACTGGAGTTTCAGCTTTAACATCATTCCTTCCAAAGAACACCCAGGACTGATCTCCTTTAGAATGGACTGGTTGGATCTCCTTGCAGTCCCAGGGACTCTCAAGAGTCTTCTCCAACACCACAGTTCAAAAGCATCAATTCTTTGGTACTCAGCTTTCTTCACAGTCCAACTCTCACATCCATTCATGACCACTGGAAAAACTGTAGCCTTGACTAGACGGACCTTTGTTGGCAAAGTAATGTCTCTGCTTTTGAATATGCTATCTAGGTTGGACATAACTTTCCTTCCAAGGAGTAAGTGTCTTTTAATTTCATGGCTGCAGTCACCATCTGCAGTGATTTTGGAGCCGAGAAAAATAAAGTCTGTCACTGTTTCCACTGTTACCCATCTATTTGCCATGAAGTGATGGGACCAGATGCCATGATCTTTGTTTTCTGAATGTTGAGCTTTAAGCCAACTTTTTCACTCTCCTCTTTCACTTTCATCAAAAGGCTTTTTAGTTCCTCTTCACTTTCTGCCATAAGGGTGGTGTCATCTGCATATCTGAGGTTATTGATATTTCTCCTGGCAATCTTGAGTCCAGCTTGTGCTTCTTCCAGTCCAGCGTTTCTCATGATGTACTCTGCATATAAGTTAACTAAGCAGGGTGACAATATACAGCCTTGATGTACTCCTTTTCCTATTTGGAACCAGTCTGTTGTTCCATGTCCAGTTCTAATTGTTGCTTCCTGACCTGCATACAGATTTCTCAAGAGGCAGGTCAGGTGGTCTGGTATTCCCATCTCTTTCAGAATTTTCCACAGTTTATTGTGATCCACACAGTCAAAGGCTTTGGCATAATCAATAAAGCAGAAATAAATTTTTTTCTGTCACTCTCTTGCTTTTTTGATGATCCAGCAGATGTTGGCAACTTGATCTCTGGTTCCTCTGCCTTTTCTAAAACTAGCTTGAGCATCTGGAAGTTCATGGTTCACATATTGCTGAAGCCTGGCTTGGAGAATTTTGAGCATTACTTTACTAGCATGTGAGATGAGTGCAATTGTGCGGTATTTTAAGCATTCTTTGGCATTGCCTTTCTTTGGGATAGGAATGAAATTTAATTCTAACTTAAAACCTCTGAGGGAGGTATGATTATTATCTTATTTTTTTCCCCAGTTTTTGTTGCATACATTGAGGCACAGGGAGGGCACAGGCTGTGATTTGAGCTCAAGGGATTGGCCTGCAGTTACGAGTTGACCTGACTTTAGAGTAAAGCTTACCATGTGCACAAAGCCTTAGATCCACTCTACCCATCAGGAAGATAACTCTAAATTCCAAAATTATCTCTGCAAGTTCTAAATTTATTACAGATCTTTTTGATCAAGAGGATATGACGTACCACAGTTATAATATGTATGAAAAAGTTGGAATAAACTGGTTATTTATGTCTCTTTAAAAAAAATGCAATCCCTGCAAAGACCTCAGTGTTTCAGTATAAAAATCCATATCCAGTGACATGTGTTTTTTTGTGCAGATGGTATGCCTCTGTGAAAATTGTCAAAAGAAAAGAACACGTATTTTAGAAATGTTAAATATTGTAATTACAATGCAGGCAGTTTTTGCTTTGTAATACGCATGCTTTAAACTCAGAAGACTATGATGTTTTTTTATTGTGTGAAATTTAAATTTGAAACAATTTTGTGTATAGCTTTCTGAAAATGTAGAAGATGGCCTTATTTACTGTTACCTTGGAAATAGCAATACCTAAATGCTGTGTTAACTCTCTTTAGTACAATTAAGATCATTTTATAGAGCAAATGTAGTTTAACATAATATCCTCAAGCATGGATTTTAATTAATTTTAATCATATAAAGTGTGTAATGTTTAGTGTTGTATTTGGAAAACTAAATATAGCTTTTTAATAGAAAACATGCCAATGCCTTTAAAAACGTGCCTCAATCAATAAATACATGCATCACTGACCTTTTACTTTTTAAATAGTATTCTAATTATGAGGAGAGCATCTCCAGTTATGTAATTAATAATCCTCTGATGTTAAAGATATCATGTTAGTTTTTTGAAAGTTTTACTAATATCGATGGTCTTGGAGAAACTCTTAATTGCTAACTTGTTAAGTCATCCCAGGTAAGACTTTCTACTGTGGCATATATTGATACACATGTGTTTTCTTACACTTCTAGGACTCCACTGTTGTCACTCCGATTATTTTGAGGACTGACCCTCAGGGATTTTTCTTTTACTGGACAGATCAAAACAAGGTAAGAAGTGAGATATGTCTCTTTTACATTTTCCAGCGAGTTGTTGATTTGCAAAGTATTCAGGTTTCTATTTGTTTCATGGATGACTCTTTGTAATTTATTTAAAGATTCTACTTAAAAAGAATGCCTAAAATGGAAATGTCTGGAGAGTTTCCAAGGACTGTAGCCTGAAGTATTAGATGTGCTAAATCCTAGAACATTTGGCACTTTTCAGGACAAGAGCACGGAACCGTGAATTGCATTTGTTCTGGAGGGAAGTTAGTCGGTGTTACTGCTGTAAGTCTCCCCCCAGCTCTATCCATAGGGAATGAAGAAAAGGGATGAGAGAGCCCCTGTGGCCCCATGACTGTAACTGTGACTTTCCCTTTCTCTTCCTCTGCCCCTTGTTGCTTAGGCAGCCTCCCAGCCTCGTCAGGAATTTGGCTTTGATAATTGGTTCACATTAGAAAATCAGGAATAAAAGTCTTTCCATTTTTGGGAATTTTTTCCTGTTTTAGCTTTCTGTCCACCATATCATAAATTTAGAATCTCATTTATTATGGAACCAATTGAGCTGATTCCATATTGAATTATTAAAAAGTAGAATGTCTGCAGATCATAAAATTTATTTGGAGTTTAACAGGCAGTTAGACCGGACTATTCATAGAAAGTGGTTATTATTTCAATAGACAATGCTGTGGTTCTGCACTTGAATCTCCAAGGCGACTGACCACAGTATATTTTGGTCCTGTAAGTTCTGATATTTGGAAAGATGGGGCAGGTTTTATTGAGATTTGCCAAAGTGATACTGAAACGATAAAATATCTGGACCAAATTGTGAGGTACTATTAACCTTTTCACATCCTGGTGTTACGCCTCTATATCCAGGGTTATTGGCTGTCAGCCTAGCTTTCTGCCTTTGGGGGCGACCTGGACTTCATCAGTGAGTAATGGTACAGAGACTGCTCTGTGCAGTGGCTCGTTTGGGGTCAGGTTGGAGCCCGGGGGAATTCTTAGGGGGCTGGAAAGTAATATATGGCCCCCAGGGTCAGTCCTGAATGTGTCTCTTTAACATATCTTCCAAAGGACAGATTTTACCTTTGTTGTCCTGGAGCTGCTTTCTGAATATGGGCCTTATAGTCACCTCTGGCGATAGATGTGGGGCCACAGATATAGACCCCAAGCTAATGTCAAAAGCCGCGTTTGAGTAAGATTTCATACTGACTATTCATGTTTATTACTGGGTGTGTTAATCACTTTGGCTTTGACATTCTGTTTGGTTTCCTGCTGTTATGTATAAAACAATGGCTTGAAAGGGTTCTTTTTCTTTTTTTTTTTCCTCCTAAAGGCTATTTTTAGAACTGTTGAAGCTATATTCATGAAAGATATATTTATAATGCTTAGAGCATTTTTAAAGTTGGGTATTTGTACAAGAGACTGGACTGTCAGTTTGATTTTTCAGCTTGTAAATCAAGCTTCTACAAAAGCAGCAGAAGATATTTTGGGGATTTTAAATAATTCATAGCAACTCAGTTAAGCTCCCCTTTAAAACCAATCATAAATATTTCTTTGCTTGAGAAAGAGAAAGTGTTTAGGACCAGAGGCTCTTTGATGTACATCTCTTGTTCCATGAACCCAGTATTTTGACTAATGCTTATTTTCAAATATAGGAAAAAAACTCAGTTTTTGAATACAGACCATTTTCTCTTGGTTGTAATGCAGTTTATGACCAGATGAAACAGATGTTGTGGTAGCAATACTTCTGTCTTTTTATTACTTTTCTTTTCATGAGCATCAATCTTTCAGTTCTAGCCAAGAGACGGTAGTTTCATTTTTCACTTTCTAAGTCAACCATCAGTCATATATCAGAGTTTGGAGGTTTGTTTTTTTAATGATCATATATTAATATCTAAAAGATGAGGTACTTTAAGAAAAAATGAAACTTTACATGATTCCAAGTTTGTAATCTTCTGGCTTTAAGCCCAGTTCTAGAGCCAGAGAGAGTGATGAGTCCACTTCTAGGAGATGGACCCCTGTGAGTGATGTATTAGCAGCTTAAATGCATGTGAGCAGAGATGGTGCTCACAGGTGAGCAGTGGCAAGCAAGCTTTAAGTCCATGTTTTTGCATAACATTATTTGAAGGGATGGGTTGAATGTTGCAATCATGATATTGCTTAGAGGCCCACTTTCTTTAAAATATTTTAATTGACAGTTAGTCTTAGTGATGTGAATCTATCACATGTACTACAGAGTTTACATCTCGGAGAAAAAAATATGATACTTTTTAAAGTTTATCCCCCGATTCCCTCCTCACTTCTGCTTGAAAGCTTGCACTGGTATCTGTGTGATTCACCTCTTTTCCCTGGAGTTTCTTCTTTCATCTTTGTCCGTGTTTCTCCTTGGTCCATGAAGCCTGTACCAAAGTCCTTTGTTTTTTAAAATGTTTATTTATTTTTAGTTGGAGGATAATTGTTTTACAATGTTGTATTGGTTTCTGCTGCACAACAAACATTGGTTTCTGCTGACTCACCTTTCCGTATACATAGACCCCTCCCTCTGGAGCCCCCTCCCACCTCCCCCATCCCCCTAAGTTATCACCGAGCACCAGCTGAGCTCCCTGTTTTATGAAGCTCTTTGATTAGTGATCAGTTGAAGCCTAGTCTGCTCAGAGGTGAGCTGAGTGGCTTAAGAAGTAAAGAATATTGTTACAGGATTTTCTTTTTATAGCCATCAAATGTGAGGGTTCTTATCCAGATGCTCTCTCCTGTCCTGACCACACTGTACCATGGACCACTGATTTGAAGCCAGTGATTTTGCTCTTTGTGAACCTTGACACGTGTCCTATAACCCAGCCTTTGATTTGCCACCATAGAATTGGTAGGTGGCAAAGAAGATTGATAACCCAGATAACAGATTGGAGAATGTAAAAAACCAGAGCTGGCTTTTAGGTAGCAGAAATGTGTTTCTAATAACTTTAGGTAGCAGAAATGTGCTTCTGATGAAACATTGAAGGCATGTTTGGGGGTTGGTGGGGAGCAGATAAACATGAACATCATCTTAAGGGAAATGTTCATCCTTGGTATCAGCTCTGGGCTTATTCTAATCATTCTTTCCCTTTTAATGTTGGCTCTGTAAATTTTACTGACAGTAATTAGCAGAAACAAGATTCTGAATATGACTATCTTAAGCATGGGGTGTTTTCTTATGTCAGTGCGTGTCATGTGAAGAGGATCAGTTTATTTGTGATCATGAGTGAGAAAGGGCTCTTGTACAGGCTGAGTATGGAAGAGGTTTCCTGAATTAAATTATGACTTTTCTTTGGAGCTATGCCATGTCAGGACCAGAAACCAAGGTAGGAAGCATTATCCATGAAAAACATGTGAGCTACAAGAAGAATCTGTATGGGAGCCAAAGAAGAAAAGGGGGGTCCATGTAAAACGTGAACCCAAACATAGTCTGTTAGAATATGAAACAAAGTAGACCTCTGCCTTGCAACCTGAGGCCCTGACCCTGGGCCAAGATTGGTGTAAAAATAAAACTAGTCACCACCAGTTCAGATACAAGAAGTTCAGTATAGTTTAGTAAACTCTTCCTTGTATCCCTAAAACAGGAACTTGGGGAAGGGGAAAGAGGATCACATAATGAAATTAAAAAGGAAGAGAAGGAGAGATACACGTTTTAAAGGAAGCATTCCTACTACTTGATCTTTTTCTGTTACAGATATTTATTTTTCTTTTTGTTGCTAACCTGCAAATATTAATAGGTTCTTTTTGTAAGAGAGTAAAGCACTGTTGATGTCCTTGACTCCTCCCCACCTTTGACCACAATCCTGGCCTTGTCCAAAGTCAACTGCTGGTGGGACTTGCCTGGTGGTCCAGTGGATAAGACTCTGCAGAGGACCCAGGTTTGATCCCTGAATAGGCAACTAAAATCCCACCAACTGTGCAGTGCAGTGTGAAGTCAACTGCTGGGAACAGCTTCATGGTATATTTCCAGGTCTCTCTTTAATGAATTTGTGTGTGTATTAACTATGGAAATATTTTGTTTTGTTTATATCCATCTGTATCCTAAATAACATCATTCTATTTTTACTTTTCCACACACTTGATTTTCACTTTACAGTATGTCTTACAGAACTTTTCATGTAAGTACATGTGTATCCACTTTATTATTCTTATACCTCTATAATATCCCATGGAATGGCTGTGTGTTTAGTCACTCAGTTATGTCCAACTTTCTGCAGCCCCATAGATTGTAGCACACCAGGCTCCTCTGTCCAGGAAATGTTCCAGACATCAGTACTGGAGTGGGTTGCCATTCTCTGCTCCAGGGGATGTTCCTGATCCAAGGATTGAACCTTAGTATCTTGCGTCTCCTGCATTGACAGGTGGATTCTTTGCCACTGTGTCACCTGAGAGGCCCAGGGAATGGATGACCAAATTTTATTTAACAATAAAATATTCTCCTTGGTGGACTCTTGGTATTTGTTTCTAGTTTGGGGCTACACGAAAACAGTCTTGTACTTTGGAGTAATACTTCGTCTTATGTATCTCTCTCTGAGTATATGGGTCAGGCATCCCTGAGGTAAATTTTGAGAAGTACAGTTGCTGATTGAAGGCTATATATATCCTAAATTTTACTTAATGATTGTGTCATTTTATAGCTTTTCCAGTCTTGTGTGAGAGGAACTTTTTCCTCAATTCCCACCAACACTATTAAGAAACATTTTAATTTTTGTCAATTTGATGCAACCATTGTATCTCTGCTCTGATTTGCTGTTGCCTGATTTGCTACTGAGCAAATTTGCTACTGTGTACATTTTCCAGCATTATGGGCAATTTCTATTTCCTCTTACATCAATAACCTGCTTAAATTCTTTGCCTTGTGTTGAGAGTTGTCCGTTTATTTCTGGATGTTAATCCTTTAGCTGTTAGGGATATTTCAAACACTTTCTTCTTGTCTGTGGCTTATCTTTGAATTTCTTAACTTTTATACATGACAAAAGATGACTTGACATTTTCAAATTTGGTATATTCGCATTCCAACTTTTTTTTTTTTTTTGCTTTTTGCTTTATTTAAGATTTTTCTTATTCATTATACTCTTACCCATCATTTTTATTAGTTCAGATTTTTAATTCATGTAAAATTGTCTTAGTCCATTTGAGCTGCTGTAACAAAACACTGTAGAATGGGTAGTTCATAAATGACATATTTCTTACAGTTCAGGAGGCTTGAAGTCCAAGACCAGGGTATCAGCATGGCCCAGAGTGACCCCTCTTCTGTGCTGCAGATTTCTTGTGTCCTCATATGGTGGAGAGGGCTAAGGGTCTCTGGGTTGGTGCTTAATCACTTAGTCATGTCCAACTCTTCACAGCCCCATGGAGTGTAGCCCGCCAGGCTCCTGTGTCCATGGGATTTCCCAGGCAAGAATACTGGCATGGGCTGCTATTTCTTCCTCCAGGGGATCTTCCTGACCCAGGGGTTGAACCCGAGTCTCCTGCATTGCAGGTGGATTCTTTACCATTGAGCCACCAGGGAAGCCTGAGGATCCCTCTGGAGCTTCTTTTATAAGGGTACTAATCCGATCAAGGAGGACTCTGCCCTCAGGATCTAATCACCTGCCAAAGGCCCAATCTCCTAATACCATCCTTGGGTATTAGGTGTTCAACACAAGGATTTGGCATGGAGTGTGGGGACATAAACATTCAGACCATAGCAATGATATCATGTATTTTGAGGACTGATGATCTCAGAAATCTAATTTCTTCAAATGGTTAGTCCTGTCTTTGGGTGGTCCCTGTTTTTTCTGGTTGGAACTGGTATCACTATCTGGCATGTAATTTTCTTCTGGCTGGGGTGTGGAGGGTATGGGAAGTACGAACTATGATGGCAAATTGTCCTGATTAGATGTTCCCACTTCACTCCCAATGCTGACACCTCCCCCACCTGGTTTGGGTGGTCCAGATCTATTCCTGTTTTAATGCCTGTGAGTTTCTGGGGTGTCACCTCCTACTTGGTTTTTATTCCATTTATCTTCTGCCTTCCATGCTTTCTGATTCAAGAAGTACAACACCTTCTGTTTACCCATGATTCTAGATTATAGACATATGTTTATGCCTGTGTATTCAGTCAGTTCTAGGGAACAGGACATGGGAGGACTCCACCATCTGTTCCATCTGTTGTCTTGTTCTGGCCTATTATTTTGCATGAGACAGTCATTGGGATCCTTCAAAGTGGTAAGTTTCTGTTAATTAAAACTATAGACTGCCTTCTCTTATAGTAACCTTATATTTCTATACTGAGTTCAAATGCAAAGTTCAGAAATTACATATTTACATATTACATGGTGATATTTTTCAGCAAAGAAGTCAAGAGTTTGTAAATATTTAAACTGTTGTATCATAAACCTCTATAAAAAAAGCTAGTAATATTGTGTTAAAAAATAGTCTGGGCTCCATAAAGAACCACCAGGCACCACAGATTTTATTAATCATTGTTTATCAACAGCACTTCTTCTTTCACACACACTTCTCTAGAATATACCAGAAACATCAGTTTTGAACTTTCTTGTCTATGGTAATTGGGGTAGGACACTCAACTGTCCATTGAGTACAACAATGTGATTATAAATTAAAAGATCAGCTCTACACACTTTTATTTGGTAGCTTCCCCCGAACCCTGAAACAACAGCTGATTTATCTCAGAAAACAATGCAGAGCGTGTGCGTATCACTGCTGGAAGGCTGGTATCTTTGCTAGGCCTGTAGCAGGACGCCAGTCATTGCCAACAAGCAGCAGCATCTATGGATTAAGTCCTTTCCTTCACCTTCACCAGGTTTCCTTCACGTAAAGAAATTAATAGAAGCAACACAGTCCCAAATCTAAACCCCAGTCCTTACTGCTCCTGTGGCTGAGAGTTAGACCCCAGTGGCATTTGCATTCCTTTGCTTTTTTTGACCTCTGGAGCTCATGACACTGCCTGGGAGCTGACACCCATACAAGAGACAACTGTACACATGGATGTCACCAGACGGTCAATACCGAAATCAGATTGATTGTATTTGCAGCTGAAGATGGAGAAGCTCTATATAGTCAGCAAAAACAAGACCGGGAGCTGACTGTGGCTCAGATTGTGAACTCCTTATTGCCAAATTCAGACTTAAGTTGAAGAAAGCAGGGAAAACCACTAGACCATTCAGGTATGACCTAAATCAAATCCCTTACAATGATACAGTGGAAGTGACAAATAGATTCAAGGGATTAGATTTGATAGACAGAGTGCCTGAAGAACTGTGGACGGATCTTCATGACCCAGATAACTGCAATGGTGTGATCACTCAGCTAGAACCAGACATCCTGGAATGTCAAGTGGGACTTAGGAAGCATCACTACGAACAAAGCTAGTGAGGTGATGGAATTCCAGCTGAGCTATTTCAAATCTTAAAATATGATGCTGTGAAAGTGCTGCAGTCAATATGCCAGCACACTTGGAAAACTCAGCAGTGGCCACAGGGCTGGAAAAGGTCAGTTTTCATTTCAATCCCAAAGAAAGGCAATGCCAAAGAATGTTCAAACTAATTCACAATTGCACTCATCTCACAAGCTAGCAAAATAATGCTCAAAATTTTGAACATTCTTTGGCATTGTTTTTCTGGACCTATCTTGCTTTTTCTATGATCCAACGGATGTTGGCAACTTGATCTCTGGTTCAAAAAGCAAGAGAGTTCCAGAAAAGCATCTACTTCTGCTTTATTGATTACACCAAAGCCTTTGACTCTGTGAATCACAACAAACTTTGGGAAATTCTTCAAGAGACGGGAATACCAGACCACCTTACCTGCCTCCTGAGAAATCTGTATGCAGGTCAAGAAGCAACAGTTAGAACCTAACATGGAACAATGGACTGGTTCCAAATCAGGAAAGGAGTACTTCAAGGCTGTATATTGTCACCATGCTTCTTTAACTTATGTGCAGAGTACATTATGCAAAATGCCAGGCTGATTGAAGCACAAGCTGGAATCAAGATTGCCAGGAGAGATGTCAATGACCTCAGACATGCAGATGACACCACTATTGTGGCAGAAAGCGAAGAGGAACCAAAGAACCTCTTGATGAAAGTAAAAGAGGAGAGTGAAAAACCTGACTTAAAACTCAGCGTTCAAAAAACAAAGATCATGGCATCCAGTCCCATTACTTCATGGCAAATAGATGGGGAAACATGAATACAGTGACAAGCTTTATTTTCTCGGGCTCCAAAATCACTACATATAGTGGCTGCAGCCATGAAATTAAAAGACTTGCTCCTTGAAAAAATAGCTATGACCAACCTAGACAGCATACTAAAAAACAGAGATATTACTTTGCTGACAAAGGTCCGTCTAGTCAAAGCTATAGTTTTTCCAGTAGTCATGTATGGACGTGAGAGCTGGATCATAAAGAGAGCTGAGTGCCGAAGAAATGATGTTTTTGCACTGTGATGTTGGAGATGATTCTTGAGTGTCCCTGCGACTACACAGAGTTCAAACCAGTCCATCCTAGAGGAAATCAGTCCTGAATATTTATTGGAAGGACTGATGCTGAAGCTGAAACTCCAGTACTTTCACCACCTGATGTGAAGAGTCAACTCATTAGAAAAGACCCTGAATCTGGGAAAGATTGAAGGCAGGAGGAGAAGGAGATGACAGAGGATGAGATGGTTGTATGGCATTACCTACTCGATGGACATGAGTTTGAGCAAGGTCTGGGATTTGGTGATGGACAGGGAGGCCTGGCATGCTGCAGTCCATGGTGTTGCAAAGAGTCAGACATGACTGAGTGACTGAACGAACTAACACCCACCTGAGCAAACAAGTTTGATGGGCAGATACCATAAACTTCTGGGTGGCATAACTCAAAGGTGCAAGCTTTCTGTTTTATCCTCGTGCACTCCAGGGGCAATAGGCCCCTTTACCCTCAGATGTAACTGGCTTGAGAACACACCCTTCATGGACTTCCTTCCTTTTCTGTCTCTATTCCACATGTGTCCTGGAGACACCTCTAAAATAAACTCATTTTAGTAGAATCCTCCTTTAGGAACTGCCTAACATGGATCCTTAATGTCTAACAACTTAATGGAGATGCCCCATAATTAAGGGAGTTAAAAGGATTTCTTACTAAGAGGCACCGTAACTGGAACCTGTTAGGTAAATACTTTGTTTTAAGCCAGGGAGATTTTTTAGTTGAGTCTTCATATGGGAGGCCAGAACTTGAAGTCTGACTGATGTGGATTGGAGATCTAATTCTAGCTCATGTCCAGTGAGTCATATCTGATGAATCTCTTCAACCATCTGAGCCTCCATTTCCTCATCTGTAAGTGAAGTCACTCAGTCGTGTTCGACTCTTTGCAACCCCATGGACTGTAGCCTATCAGGCTCCTCCATCCATGGGATTTTCTGGGCAAGAGTGCTGGAATGGATTGCCATTTCCTTCTCCAGGGGATCTTCCCGATCCAGGGATTGAACCCAGGTCTCCTGCATTGCAGGAAGACGCTTTACCGTCTGAGCCACCGGGGAAGCTGTAAGACTGAGTGTTAACTTTCTCAGTGTTGCTGTTAAATATGATACACGAAGCATGTAGCACAATGCTTTGTTGTTTAGTTGCTCAGTTTGTGTCTGACTGTTTGTGACCCCATGGACTGTAGCCTACTAGGCTCCACTGTCCGAGAACGATGTATACCGCTTTGTAGACTCAGTCTTTGTGGTGGCTTTTTTAAGACTTAATTTTTAAATTAAATCAAAATTTAAATGTAAGTTTTCCTGAAGTATGGTTGACAAATAAACTTGTAAGATATTTAAAGTGTGCATCGTGGTGATTTAAAAAAAAATAAAAGTAAAGAAATTAATATATGTATCCATTGTGAAAGAGTTCCCTGCATCTAGTTAATTAGCACATCCATCACCTACCTCACTTATTTTCTTCTTTTTTTTGTATGAGAACATGTAGGTTCTATTTTCTGCAAATTTCATTCATATAATACAGTATTATCAACTATATTCACCATATTACACATTAGATTCTCAGCCCTTATTCATTTTGTAGTTGAAAATTCATAGCCTTTTACCAACCTCTTCCTAGTTCCCCTGGCTTCCCAGGTGGTCAGTGGTAAAGAATCTGCCTGCCAAACAGGAAGACATGGATTCGTTCCGTATCAGGAGGGTCTCCTGGAAAAGGAAATGGCAACCCACTCCCATGTTCTTGCTTGGGAAATCCCGTGGACAGAGGAGGCTGGCAGGCTGCAGTCCGTGGGGTTCCAGAGTCGGACATGGCTCAGTGTCTGAACCACCATCCCCCTGGCCCCACTGTGCCCCAGCCCCAGCACCCACATTTCTACTCTCTGTTCCTGTGAGTCTGACACCTCCGCACCTTTGAAGGTTGCACATATATGTGATGCCATGTCATATTCATCTCTCTCTATTTGGCTTTATTTCACTTGACATAATGCCCTCAAGGTCCATTGTAGTAGTTTCTATTATTGGTATATAATTAACAGTCTCTGACTCAGCAGTTAGTCCCTAACTAATTTTTAGGGACTACAAACATTCTGTTTTGAAAGCCAAGTGACTGTCTGTTTACATATATTTAAAAATATTTTTTCTTCTTGAAGGCAATAGTGACTGTTTCCTCTTTAGACTCTGTTGTGGTCTTTGATCTAAAGCATTGAGCCTTAGGTCTGTTTGAGCAAACAAGATGTTTATGTATTTCATAACACTTCAGGAGCAGAACTACAGAAGGCAAAAGAAGGGATTTATCGTTGTGAAGACTTTCCCACTGAGGGTAATCCACTAATAAATACTGCATCATAGGTGAAAGGTTTTTGACCCTCAGGAATTGGAAGCATCTTGTGGAATGAACTTAAAGATGATTTAAAAGTCTTGGGTAGGAGAAATGCTATTATTCACAAGCAGACTTGGCTTCCACCATGGTTGTCTGTATCTTTTTTCCTAAGATAATCACTTTGGGATTTTCACTGCTGTATTGGCACCAGGCAGCTCCTCGTTCTCCATTCCAATAAGATCCTGAGAGAGTAAGCTTGCAGTTATTTGTGAGTATAATTTAGATAGTGGTCTGTTGGATTACTGAGGAGCAAGCCACTTTTCATCAATTTTGCTTCCAGATTAAGCTTTACTTATTTCCAACCTTTCTTTCACTGCCACAAGTCCCAGAGTTTTTGCCTCAATGAGTTCGAGCTAGTGTAGGACAGCCAGATGCTATGATTGCTTAGCCTATGTAGATGCAACAGAAGAACATGTTGTTAGAATGGAAGCCTTTACCAGGTTGTGATTCATGGTCTTTTGGTAAATGTATTTTGAAATCAAGCTGATTATTATGAAATGGCATCATTGTACTTTCTTTAGAATCGTTTTTAGGGTGTTAGTGAATTAATCTGATTTTCGTGTCTCTATCACAGCACTTCATCAGGCCGATAACAACAGCAGTGCTCATTTGAATATGTTGTAACCAGAGTTTAGAAATATATAGCACACTGGCTTTATTTCAAACTTCATCACCCCTAATATAATTTAATTACAAAATTTTGCCTCAGTTTTATGTGTTGCTTATATTTAGCTCTTCCTAGTCTTGTAGTAACAATTAAATTGGATGCTTTCCATGCTATGAAGTTATTATGATGGGTTATTTGTACCTTTTGATAAAAATTAGTTTGAGACACCAGATTAAAGGAATGTATAGAGGAAATACATCTGTATTGTTCATAATTCTATTCCTTGTTATGTGGAAAGCCCATTTGCCCTTATTGTGAATAGAATTCCCAGACACTTGGTATTGACCCACTGTCATGCTTCTTTGCTTGAATTATAGATGCTGTAGATAGAGTGAGCATGTTTGGTTGTCCTCTAGTTCATTTTCTTGCAAATGCAGAATTGTTTGATTCTACTGATGGGGTTCTTGTCAAACTCTTTCCATATTTAACCAGCATGGCAAGCCTCTTTTTTCCATCTGGTAAAATAAATAAAGGTGGAAAATTGTTTTACTTAAATTGTCATTTAAGTATTTACCCAAAATAGACCAAAATAAAAAATTTCCATTTTTCACATTTTATCTTTACTTTGTTTAAATAATTTTAAAAGGTTAAACAACCTGATTATTAGGAACTTGGTATCACATAAATTTCTTTTCATATGCACTAGTTCAATTTGCACACACCTTTTATCTATTGTTATTATTACTGTTATCATCATCACCAATAATAGCAATCACATATATGGAGTTTTCTGCACACCAGTCACTGCTGTGGTATATGTGTGCATGTGCATGCCGGTTTGTGTGTGTGTGTGTGTGTGTCGTTTCCACGAACCTGTGAGGCCAGGCCTCTTATCACTCCCGTTTCCAGGTGAGGACATTGACATATACACGAGTGCTGACCCTCATGACACAGTTCATGAAGAGAGATGGGAATAGAATCCAGGTAGCCTGGCTGTGTGTCCTGACCCTTAACTTCTTGCTTTTTAAAGATCTTGTTTAATTTGTAAAGCTGTTTTTCTCAGATTTTTTTCCCCCTTAGATCTGTCTTAAAAGAAATCTCAGTAGGCATATTGCATGTGCAAGGAAAAGGCAAACTGTGAAGTGGTTCTCAACTTGGGCTGCACAGGGAGACATTAAAATCACTGGGGGAGCTTCAAAAATTGTTGCTGCCTGGGTCCCATCCCCAGAGAATCTGATTTAATTGCTCTGGGGTGCAGTCAGGACCTTGGATTTTTTTTTTTTTTTTTTTTAATGCTCCTTGTTTGATTCTAACGTGCAGCCAAGGTGAACACTGATAGGAAGCAAACTGACATTGCAAATCAATTCAGTGAAGTTCCTGAGGGGTTGTGCTCACTCTGCCTTTCCTTCTGTGGCCTCATTTCTATCAAAAATCAGACTCAGCTTAAGCACCCAGAGGCCCTACAAGACTCTGAATTATTTAGCTACAATTGAATAATATTCCCTATATTGTACTTAGGAAGGCAGGAAATTACTAACTTTTTTAGAAGGAGTCTTAGTATCCAAGATTGAAACAAAATAGATACTTTTGTTATATTCAGTTGATTAAAATTCATTTAATTTTCCATTCCCTGGATGTTCTAAGTACTAGGTATTCGTTTTATTTTTGCTGAACATGTTGTCAGCATTCATGCCTGTTTATTAACCTTTATGTTTTTCTAAATCTTCTGTTAAACCAAGTTGCTATTTGAACATATTTAATTAAACTAGCTATACTTTTGAATGAGCAAATGTGGTTTCAAAAATGATTTTATATAATTATATTATATCTTAAACTTCTTTTATGGATGCAAAGCAGATATCATCTTGGTAAATTATGACAACATGTCATTTTTTATTAATTTGTAGAAATTATTTCTTTATTGACACATTAGCCCAGCTGGGAAACCGGAGACAATGAGGTCATATGCAGGGGTGATAGGAAGCTGTGATATAATCAGTTCTAAATAATATATTTAAGTGGTAAAAATCCATATTTCTCCCATAAGAATACTTGGTTTTTACTTCAGTCTTCAATATGCATTGTTATGAGAAAGATTTTGCATGAGATTTCTCTTTAGTGTTGTGCATGGTGAACAATGCACCTGGTGAAGTGAATGCCTCAATGAAAAGTTTTATGGGGCAGAACCAGTTGCTATGCTAAGAAACTAAGTGTTGTGCTGATATACATAATGGATTCTATTTTTAGATGAACATATGTTCCTATAGCCTGGCTTCCTTATGGAAGAGGCCAGCAGTTTCAGCCCCACATTGTGAATATTGAGACTTAGATGATCAGAGGAGATGGGACTTTAGGTTGTGAAATTTTCATCTATTTTAGCCCTAACATATTTCATGACTGGGGGAAAAATTAAAAACAAAAAAGATTAACATATAAACCCTACTATATATAAAATAGATAACCAACCAAGACCTACTGTATAGCACAGGGAGCTATATTCAATATTCTCTAAAACCTATAAAGAAGAAGAATCTGTAAAAATATATGTGTATAACTTAATCACTTTGCTGTACACCTGAAACTAACACAACATTGTAAATCAACTATACTTCAATAAACAAAACAGAAATCTAAACAAAATTCTAAAACAGTTTCAGCTTTTTAGTGTTTGTAGGGTGAGTTCTTCCAGAAGTTGACCTCAAAACAAAGATTCAAGTTCAAGTAGTTTATTTGGAAGGTGAGCTCCCGAAGCATGGACTGAGCAGTGGGGCAGTGAGACAGGCAAAGGAAGGCAGTGATAGAGGGTGAATTATCAGATACCGATTAACGCTCTGGGCAACTGAATCTCCATCCCACTGGGACCTCTGGGCATGGAGCACACCCCAGCATTATCTTGATTGAGGTAAGAGAGCTTGATATCTACCACCAGTTCCCAGGTGTCTCTGTTTGAAGACAGCTTTTCCCAGGGCTGTTCTGTCCGTAGCACCTCTGCCAGCTCTTCTCTGTGTCCACGGAGCCTTCAGACTTGTGTCCCCAGACTTCGAGAAAGCTCTCAGACAAAGTTGCCTTTGAAAGCTGTCAATGGGCATGCATGGATACACAGGGCCACCAGCAGCAGTAACTACTCTGAAGGCTTTGATTTTAAGTGAGACTTAAAAAATCTCTACCACGGGTGCAGACAATTCACGGACAGATAGATCTTGCTTTGTTTGCATAACATATTAAAATGTAAAAGCCAGCATTAAAAAATCTGAGAGTTCATATTGCAAATCTGTATTTCTCAGAAAATCAGAAGGCTTGGCAACATTGGTCACCATACCACCATGGCCACATGTGGCTACCTGCATCAGACAGGGCCTGTCGGATCCAGCCTCTTTCATTTCGGCTTTTGGGTGTACAATATCAGGTGTCTGTGGCAATATCCTTTACTGGAAGCTTCAATAAGCTAATGATTATGAAGGCTCCTGTGGAATGCAGTCAGTTCTGCTAGAGTGGGCTTGTTGGATTGCTGTGGTGTAAAGACTGATTTTACAGTATAAAATGGCTGAAGGTCAGCAAATCCAGGCCTTACTCATAACTGCCAGAGCAAAGTAATTGATGCCCCAAGCCCATTTCTTCTCTATGAGATATGGATTTGAAGTGTGTGAGCTCTGAGCTCACTCTGAGCTTTAAAAGGTTATTATTCTAAAATGACTTTCACATGGCATTGTGCTGTGTTAGATTTATCAGTAACTCCTTGGCAAAAGATTTCTTGTTGAGTCGAGCCATTAATCTATAGGAAATAAAAATGGTGGGCTATAGGACACCAGGCAGAATGACTTTCCTTTGTGGAATGAATGGGGGTTAATTCCATCACCAGCTCAAGGCAGTGGGCACTGAGTAGCTAAGTCAGCTACACCCACCCATTCCCCACTGTAGATCTGCACTGTCCCATAAAGTGGCATGTTGAGTTTTACACTTGAATTTTAATTAATTAAAATATGAAATGCATTTCCTCAGCCACACTTGGCCACATTCCAAGTGCTCCATAGGTACCTGTGGGCAGATAAAGTTAAAGAACATTTCCATCACTAACAGAAAGTTCTGTTGGGTGTCACTGCATAGAGACTGGGTCAGGAATAGGCTAGTCAAAGCCAGTGAAAAGTGAAAGTTTCCTTGAATTTATGGGGAAAGACCTTTCTTCTTTTTTGTTGAATCATGTCCTGTTAAGATGTTTTGTGGACATGACTTTCATATTTTGTTCCCTTGGATGAAGACGTTCGGGTGCTTCAGATACCACTTTGGGAGCCTAACAGTTAGGCTGATCCCACAGAAGACAAATCAGTGAAGGACCAGATCCTCAGCGATGTCATTTGAGACATAAATCAGACCGTCTCAAATCCATGAGCGAGTGAATCTCCTTCATTGTCTAAGCTGGTTTCAGATGGGACGTTGTCCCTTTTCAGTCAAGATTGCTAACTGAATCATAGGACATTCAGGTATTTGAAGGAAGGCAGGGACTCAGATATTTAGGATCCAGCTGCATCTGGCCCATAAATGTGAAAGAGGAAAGAGAAGACAACACTTCTGCAATCTTCTCTACAATCCCCTGTGCAAGACATCATTGTATGTTGTTTTGTGCATTTTTCTGTGTGGAGCTATAGCTCTCAGGAATGGTTGTAATGCATAATTAGAGAAGAATACAAATTGAGAAACAAGGAGAATGTGGAAATTTGTGCAGCAAATGGAACTTTGTATATTAGTCTAATATACAAATTGGATTTTGTAATTGGTTTCAATTGTACCAGAAGGACTTCTAGGGAAGGAAAGGAGAGCTTATTGGTAGACCACTGTTTTGCACGCATCATGCCTGTGTGCCTTCTGTAGACTGTGTTGTTAATTTCTGGGTTGGTTTTCCCCATTTTGCACTGGGAAGCCGAGGCTGTGGCAGGGTGGCTGCCCCAAGAAGGTATCCCACGCTCCCAGCCTAGAACGGGGCCCTTCCTCGGCCCCCCTGGTGTGCCTCGTGCTCCCCTTCAGCTTAGCTGTCATCATGTTCTGCTAATTGTGTCTCATTCATTATACTTGCCTAATACATTAGGAGGAGAAGGCAATGGCACCCCACTCCAGTACTCTTGCCTGGAAAATCCCATGGACAGAGGAGCCTGGTAGGCTGTGGTCCATGGGGTTGCTAAGAGTCGGACACGACTGAGCGACTTCACTTTCACTTTTCAGTTTCATACATTGGAGAAGGAAATGGCAACCCACTCCAGTGTTGTTGCCTGGAGAATCCCAAGGACAGGGGAGCCTGGTGGGCTGCCGTCTATGGGATTGCACAGAGTCGGACACGACTGAAGTGATTTAGCAGCAGCAGTAGCAGCAATAAGTCAGGAAGTCTTTAAGTACTTTATCCAGTACGGTTGGCATGTCTAGTCCACTGCTAGCGTACGACGATTGCTCAAATGACCGTTAATCAAATGAACGAAGTCTAGCAAGGCTGTGCCACTCACCTAGGATCACAGGGTGCCAGGGGGTGGGAAGCCAAGTCTGTCAGGACCCAAAGCCAGTGGTTTTCCTGACTCTTTCTTGTTTATTAACAACTTATCCAGCTGCCTCTCCCCCAGTAGTTTTTGTGACCAGCTTCCTGGAAGAGAGAGGGAGTGTGGCGGTGGCAGGTGGGAGGGGGAGTCTCTCTAGCTTCTTCCTGCCGTGAGTCCCCGAAACCCACCTTCACCTTCATCTGCTCTCTCCTCCCATTTCCCTTCTCTTTCGCAGGCAGTGCCTACCTCTTTGGTCCTAGACCCTGACTTCCCAAAGATTTTGAACTAATATTTATCCCTTTTATTTCATGTATTATCAATATTCCCTCTTTCACCAGATCCATACAATCAGTCTTAAGCATGACAAGCCTGTCCCACCTCTAAAGAAAGCTTTAGGCACTCTCTTGACCCCAACTGGCTGCTTTCTTTTCTTTCTCCTTGTCATTTACATAAGCATCTTTAAAGACTTGCCTGTATTCTCTGCTTACCTTTCACTACCTCCTCTGTCCATAGCAACCTGGATTCTGCACACATCACTCCAAACTGTTCCTTCTAAAGCTACCACTGACCTTTATGTCAGCATCAGTTCAGTTCAGTCTCTCAGTTGTGTCTGACTCTTTATGACCCCATGAATTGCAGCACGTCAGGCCTCCCTGTCCATCACCAACTCCTGGAGTTCACTCAAACTCATGTCCATAGAGTCGATGATGCCATCCAGCCATCTCATCCTCTGTTGTCCCCTTCTCCTCCTGCCCCCAATCCCTCCCAGCATCAGAGTCTTTTCCAATGAGTTAACTCTTCGCATGAGGTGGCCAAAGTACTGAAGTTTCAGCTTTAGCATCATTCCTTCCAAAGAATACCCAGGATTGATCTCCTTTAGAATGGTCTGGTTGGATCTCCTTGCAGTCCAAGGGACTCTCAGGAGTCTTCTCCAACACACCACAACACCACAGTTCAAAAGCCTCAATTCTTCGGCGCTCAGCTTTCTTCACAGTCCAACTCTCACATCCACACATGACCATATGGAAAAACCATATGTCAGCATATATTGGCCATTTTTAGCTCTTTGTGCTTGAACTTTTATCAGAATATTATTAGTATTGTTGATTGCCACATTTCTATGAAACATTTGATTTTCTTGACTTCTTTGCTTTCGTATATTTTCCTCTACCCCACTCAGTTTTCATGGTTGGCTCTACGTTGCCGTTCTTTTCTACTCTCAGAATCACATCTGTACTTGCAGCTTCTGGACACAAAGACTTGCAGATTTATGTCACCATCCAATATCTTGTCCCCTTGAAACCCAGAAGACAACATTTTTAAGGTGGGTAGTGATCTCTTCCTCCCTTCACCCTTGACCTGGTCCTTCTGCCTTACTGAAGGTACCACCCCCTTAGACCTGCACTATCTGGACCTTGGAGAGCTTCCTCTCCCCTTCCTTCTCCACCTTCCAGTCAAGCTCTTGGCCTCTTGCTTTCTGTGCTGCAGTCACACTAGCCGTACTGGTGAGACTACGCCTTCCCACTTCCTTCCACCTGGAGCCGTCACAGTACTTCCCCTCTGCTTGCAGGGTGTGTTCTTGCCATTTGCATCACTCCCTGCCTTGCTTTGCCACACTCCTCACAGTTGTCACAAAATATTTTGCACAAAGTTATATGGCGTCTAGCACCCCTGTTAGAATGTTGACTCAATGAGAGAAGTGTCCATGTTGTCCTGGTAAATGTTTTAACAACTGGCTCTCCTGCTGGGAAAAATGATTTGTTGGCATTTGCTGATTTCCATGATGTAAATTCTTCCACTGTGTCTGATTTTAAGCTACTGTTACATCACCACTGGACGCAAATTTGGAAAGAGAAGGACACAGTTGCCTCTCATAAGCTTAAAAGAAAATTCTAGCATAGCACTAGGATATGGCCATTCTCTTCACTGCTGTGCATGTCATCATGACTTGGGGCTGTGCTAGGCACCTTGGTGATAGTGACTGGAGGGTGATAGTGATTGGAGGGTTAAATGCAGTGTCTTTATGTCATCATAGAAATGTAGTGGTAAAAATGCTAATATTTCAGACAAAACGGCATAAAATCTTTCATTTTAGAATTGGACCTGGCCTTAATTAAACTATCACAGCTAATCCCATCATTTTTGTCTCTTGTAATTGAGGGTCAGAGAATGGAATCTGGCACAATCATGTAACTAGCTAGTAAAGTAACTCAAGTTAAAGTGCACATCTCTTAATTACCAATGTGCATTCCTTCCAAAAGAAGTAAAATTTTATAATACAAGTGATTTAATTCAGGTCATGTTATTATATAGTGGCGGAGTTGAACATATCGTAAATAAACCTACTTTACAAAAGAAAAGACACTGTTTGATCATCCTTATTAAATTTTAAGTTGTCTGTTCAGAGAGATTTCCCTTTTATCATTCCCCCCTTAATTATTTCTTGTAGTTATATACAGATTAAATATATTAGTTAGCTTTTGCTGTGCAGTAAACCACTCCAAAATATATTGGCCTTTCTTTCAGCCACTGCTGTGTGGGCTGACAGTGTGGTGTAGGCTCAGGCAGACCCCTGTTCTGGTTTACCCAGGCTTCTCTGGTGACTGCAGGAAGCTGGGGATGGGTTTGAAACTGTTGATCATGACTGTCTCATGTCTGAGGCTGCAGCTAGGATGCTGCTGACTCGGATCTGATCCCGGTGGTTCCTGATCCTTCATCTTGTTTTTGTGGTGGGTTGGCAGAGTTCTGAGAGAGAATGGAACTTGCAAGACCCTAGAGTCAAAATTGCTATATAGGTACTTCTGCCCCAAATTACGGAGAAGGCAATGGCACCCCACTCCAGTACTCTTGCCTGGAAAATCCCATGGGTGGAGGAGCCTGGTAGGCTGTAGTCCATGGGGTTGCTAAGAGTTGGACACGACTGAGCGACTTCCTTTTCACTTTTCACTTTCATGCATTGGAGAAGGCAATGGCAACCCACTCCAGTGTTCTTGCCTGGAGAATCCCAGGGGCAGAGGAGCCTGGTGGGCTGCCGTCTCTGGGGTCACACAGAGTCAGACACGACTGAAGCGACTTAGCAGCAGCAGCAGCAGTCACAACTTATGTGTGAAATAAAATCATTCATAGGGTGAGGAAATAGATGCCAGCTCTTGATATCAAGGTCTGCAAAGCCATACTGCAAAGAGGTCTTGAAACACAGAAGGGGATGATTTGTAATACAAATCATCTGTAATACAGAAAAGGAATCTTTTCCTCAAATCATAGGAGACTCTGTAATAGTGAAGTGTCCCAGTGGGGCAGAACTAACAAATGGCTTCCAAGGCTTATTGAGATATTGAGGCAGTGCTAAATACCCTAGCCAGACTGTTGTGTTGACTGCATGCATGCAGCACTGAATCCTATACTGCTGTGAGGTGGGAGTCTCTCTTCATACCCTAGACTTTGGGTCTGCCGTTGATGTTTGGAGATGAAAGGATCCCTGTGAGGTGATGGGGCAGTGGAGCCACATTTCAACCCATGATGACTTGGGCAGCACCCTGTTAGTGACAGCTCTCAAAATCTGGAAGAACCCTGGGGAAGTGGAAATTAAACCTCAGGGTTCTTTACTGCTGGAAAATGATTGTGGGGAAATTTCCATAGTAGAGAGGTGGAAATCTTTCCAGATCTATTCTTCTGTCCTAGGCCGCAAATGCATTTTTCTGGAATGAGAAACACATGAGTTTGACTGAGGACGAGTTAGTCGGTTTTGTCAATGAAGCATGAGAAGGGATCAGTCCTTACTCTGAGCTCATCTTTTTTTAAGCTGAGTGTGCTCTGGGAAGACGCAGGCATCAGCATATTTGTATCCAACTGAGCCAACAGAGCCTGCAGTGAAAGGCAAGGAAGGCCATTATCCAGTGAGTGTATATTGGGCTGGGAGCCACTGAGGTTAAAACATTCACTTTATTGCCATCTCTTTATCTGTACTTTATAAAATTAGTTCACAATCTCCCTAATTGTTCTTTGGAGTAAGATCTTTGGAAGTGTTCTTTGGAAAAGATGCCCTGAGTAAGATAATTGACTCTGAAATCCAACCCCCTGGGTTCAAAACACATCTCAACATTGTGTGTGTCTCTGAGGAAGCTATTTAACCACTCTGAGCTTCAGTTTCTTCTTCTCCACAAGGAGAATAATATTGCTGCTTCATAAGAATCTGGTGAGGATTAAATGAGATCACACACCTGAAATGTTTGGTATAGCACACAGAGTAAACGCTCAGTGCTTCAGTTCAGTTCAGTTCAGTTGTGTCCAACTCTTTGCGACCCCATGGACTGCAGCATGCCAGGCTTCTCTGTTCATCACCAGCTCCTGGAGCTTGCTCAAACTCATGTTCATCGAGTCAGTGATGCCATCCAACCATCAAATTCTCTGTTGTCCCCTTCTCCTCCTGCCTTCAGTCTTTCCCAGTATCAGGGACTTTTCTAATGAGTCAGTTCTTTGCATTAGGTGGCCAAAGTGTTGAAGCTTCAGCTTCAGCATCAGTCCTTGCAGTGAATATTCAGGACTGATTTTCTTTAGGACTGACTGGCTTGATCGCCTTGCAGTCCAAGGGACTCTCAAGAGTCTTCTCCAACATGACAGTTCAAAAGCATCAATTCTTTGGTGCTCAGCTTTATGGTCCAACTCTCATATCCATACATGACTACTGCAAAAACCATAGCTTTGACTATACAGACCTTTGTCGGCAAAGTGATGTCTCTGCTTTTTAGTATGCTGTCTAGGTTGCTCATAGCTTTTCTTCCAAAGAGCAAGTGTCTTTTAGTTTCATGGTTGCTGTCACCATCTGCAGAGAATTTGGAACCCAAGAAAATAAAGTCTGTCACTGTTTCCACTGTTTCCACCATCTGTTTGCCTTGCAGTGATGGGACTGGATGCATGATCTTGGTTTTTGAATGTTGAGTTTTAAGCCAACTTTCTCACTCTCCTCTTTCACTTTCATCTAGGGGTTCTTTGGTTCCTCTTCGCTTTCTGCCACACGGGTGGTGTCATTTGCATATCTGAGGTCATTGATATTTCTCCTGGCAATCTTGATTCCAGCTTGTGCTTCATCCAGACTGGCATTTCACATGATGTACTCTGCATATAAGTTAAATAAGCAGGGTGACAATATACTGCCTTGACGTACTCCTTTCCCGATTTGGAACCAGTCCATTGTTCCATGTTCGCTTCTAACTGTTGCTTCTTGACCCGCATACGGATTTCTCAGGAGGCAGGTCAGGTGTTCTGGTATTCCCATCTTTTGAAGACTTTTCCAGTTTGTTGTGATCCACACAGTCAAAGGCTTTGGCATAGTCAATAAAGCAGAAGTAGATGTTTTTCTGGAACGCTCTTGCTTTTTCTGTGATCCAGTGGATGTTGGCAATTTGATCTCCAGTTCCTCTGCCTTTTCTAAATCCAGCTCGAATATCTGGAAGTTCACGGTTCACGGTTCACGTACTGTTGAAGCCTGGCTTGGAGAAATTTGAGCATTACTTTGCTAGCCTGTGAGATGAGTGCAATTGTGCTGTAGTTTGAACATTCTTTGGCATTGCCTTTCCTGGGATTTGAATGAAAACTGACCTCTTCCAGTCCTGTGGCCACTGCTGAGTTTTCCAAATTTGTTGGCATATTGAGTGTAGCACTTTAACAGCATCATCTTTCAGGATTTTAAATAGCGCAACTGGAATCCCATCATCTCCACTAGCTTTGTTGGTAGTGATGCTTTCTAAGGCCCTCTTGACTTCGTATTCCAGGATGTCTGGCTCTAGGTGAGTGATCACACCATCATAGTTACCTGGGTCATGAAGATCTTTTTTGTATAGTTCTTCAGTGTATTCTTGCCAACTCTTCTTAATATTTTCTGCTTCTAGAAGAAACATGGGTCTTCCTTCCGTGGAAGGAATATAGGAATATGGGTGGAATTATTTTATTTATTATGCCTTTCATATTCAGACTTTCTTATGATGACTATGTATTACTTTTGAAAACAGAAACTAATATAATAAATAGGGTTTTCTTTTAAAGGAAAATGTCAGAGCAAACAGAAAACTAGGATATGGGGGAAAAAAAAGATGAATTTGGAGGTATAGCTGGTACACCAAAGAGCGCCTGCACAATGACTCAAAGAAATTTACCATTTTGCAGTTTACTTAGTTTCCAAGCAGGACATACAATTATTCTCAGTGTTGATTAAAGCCAATAGACTGGCCATTCAGAAGCTTTATGATGACTGTAGCTAATAATATCACTGCCATTGGTTTGGACTTTTCTCCATATCAATGGAGAAAACTGTTTTCTTCAAGTGTGTCCCTATAAAGAAGATCATGCCATCTCTTTTTTAGTGAGTGATACCTGCAGTGAAATCTCTGTAAGACACAGAAGCAGTAGTATTCACAGCAGTATTCACTCACAGTAAATATGAGTATTCACTCATATCTTTCTGAAATGTAGGTCAAAAACTACTCAGCACTAGCAGTTCTCTGAGAAATAAAGCATGTGAACCATGTATACAACAGCTACACTGTTGTGGAGGATATGTAGCCTCAAATTTTCCCTTGTCTTCACACCTCTGTAATTTCACTTTGCTGGTTCTCCCATTAAAAAAGTGGAGATTATTCCCTCACCTCTTGGAGTTTGGCTAGCATTGTGACTCTTGTTGTCCAGTGGAATGTGATAGAAATGATGCAGAGCCTAGACTACAAGAGTTCTTTTGTGCTTCTGCTTCTTTGTTGGTCAAGAGAACAAGCTCAGGCCTGCCTGATAGAAGCCAGCAGACCACGTGGAGCAGAGGTGAGTCCTGCTGGACTGTTGGCTAACCATGTGACTTGCTAGTTAATTGCATGTGTGTGAGCAAGACAGCTGAGCTCAGCTGAGGCTGGCCCAGATCAGTAGGTCCATTCATCTGGCCTATACCCTTATTAACAAAGTTAGATATATATTCTGTTGCCTTGAGGTTTTATGGTTGTGTCTTATGCAGCATTATTGCAGATAACAGATACAGCTGTCTTTATCCATTACAGACAAAGAGATGGACTGTATAGCCTTTGGGGTTCTAGTTCTCCATTTAACTAGATATTTGACTTTCAGCAAATATTTTAATATCTCTGATTGGCATATGTAAAATGGGAAAAAAAGATTTATCTAACTCACAAAATTGCTACTGTGAAATGAAGAATTTGTCAAAGAATTTAGTAGCTGTGAATTACAATTCAAATTTAGGTTAACTTGAAATTCTGTACTCTACACTTATATGTACACCATGTCTAAATTTTCTCCAATGCAGTTGATCTTTCACCTGCTAAATAAAACAAACAAGCATAGAGAGTATTTTAAGGCCATGCCAATCAGTTTTAAATTAATGCAGGTATGTTTTGACGGCAGCCCACCAGGCTCCCCCGTCCCTGGGATTCTCCAGGCAAGAACACTGGAGTGGGTTGCCATTGCCTTCTCCAATGCATGAAAGTGAAAAGTGAAAGGGAAGTTACTCAGTCGTGTCCAACTCTTAGCGACCCCATGGACTGCAGCCCACCAGGCTCTTCCATCCATGGGATTTTCCAGGCAAGAGTACTAGAGTGGGGTGCCATTGCCTTCTCCATGTTTTGATATACTGTTAATCAAATATGAAGTTAGCTAGAGAAGAAAATATTTTGTAGTTTTTGTTAATATGGCTTACAGAAGGGGGCCTTTAAATAAAATGAAACAAACTTTGATTTACTTTTTAGTTCAGAATGAGAAATATGACTATCAGGCTTCAGGTACATTAGGGTAAAATTTGCATGCTCTAGTCAGGTAACAGCATGTGCAAAGAGAGAATTAATTATAATTGGCTTTTTAAAAATGCATTTTAGTTTTTTTGCTTCATGGTCCACAGATCACTATATGATTTTGAAGTATAGGAAATAATTTCTCAAATTAAATCTAAACAGTATTCAGTTGTTTTATTTGGAGCCACATAGATAAAAGTGACTCTTGGTATCTGATTTATTTAATTTATTTTAAATAAAAATTAAATAAAAATTTAAGATAAATTTTTATTCTAATTAATTTAATTTATTTATTAGTATAACAAAAAATTACTGTTTTATCTTTATCTTTCCAAGAAAGAAAGATGGTTTTGTTGGTTTGACCGTAAATTACATATTTTGCATATATCATCTTGAAAATTCTGACTACTTCTAGTTTTTAGAGTTTTAAATAACAGCTTTTTTTGAATAATGGTTTAACAATAAAGTTTAAAGTTTTAAATAACAGCTTTTTTCGAATAATGGTAAACAATAAAATTTAAAGTTTTAAATAACAACTTTTTTTGAATAATGGTATAGAGTCATTATAAAATGTAAAATAATAATACAATAATACAATAAAATAAATTTTTCTTCAGACACCTTCACTCAGAAACACATTAACTTTTGGAGAATATATTTCAGATATTGACCTATACATTTATACATATAGAAAAGTAACACATAAATAGAAATTCTTTTAGAAAAAATGGAAAATATGGTAATTATAATTCAATTAACATGTTAGATTTCATTTTACATCAAAGTTGCATGAAAAATAATCTGAATATAACCTAAAGGGTTGAACTCCAGATAACAATTTCACTGCAAAGTAAGTTGTTTCAAAAGGATCTCTCTAAAATTAAAGAAAAAATTTATGAAAGAAATTGAAGTTCAAGTCAGTACTTATGTAACCAAAATTTTGCCCTTTAACTGTGTGTAATTATTGCCATAAACAATTAAGAAATTAGATAAATCTTGCATCTTTTTCACTTTACTCTCACAATCTCCAACTATATTAGTTATAATATTAATTCTTATATTTTTAAGGCTTCTACCATGCCACGGTACTCCATGGTCATTACCCCTGAAATTATTTAAAGACCAGCAATCAAATTAAAATGGGAAATGCAAAAAGTGCTTAGATATGACAAAGAAAACCCAAGCATATTCATAATAGTAGAAATGTAAATTGTAACCACAGTGGATTTCCATTTTTTACCAATTGTCAATAATGGTAATTGTCAATAACTAAGATTGTCAATAATTGTGAAGTCTGACATAGACCTTATCGTGTATTGCTGGGAAAAGTGCAAATAAGTGCCACTCTCATGTAGTGTAATTCAGTACTATCTACCAGAACTCTAAGTGCATTTATCTTTCAATCCTGTAATTTCTCTTCTGGGTGTTTGCCTTTTTTTTGTATATCTCTGGTGTGTATGTGTTCTCAGTCACTCAGGCTTGTCTACCGCTTTGAGACCCATGGACTGTAGCCCACCAGGCGCCTGTGTCCATGGGCTTTTCTAGGCAAGAATACTGGAGTGGATTGCCATTTCCTTCTCCAGGAGATCTTCCTGATCCAGGAATCAAACCTATGTCTCTTGCTTCTTGTGCATTGGCAGGTGGATTCTTTACCACTGCACCAGCTGGGAAGTAATGTATATCTGTACATGTAGAAAATGACATATGTACAAGGTTATTCATCTCAGAATTGCTTAACAAGTCTATCTTAAAACACCCTAAGTGTTCAACCATAAGGGACTAGTTGACATAATTTATTCTTTCATGTTTTGCAGCTAAGGAGGAGATGGGAGGAGGAGGGGAAAGGAGCAAGGAGAGCTCTTTGTATTTACGTAGAAAGATCTCTGAGATATGCTGATCAGTAAAATGTTCATGTTCAGAAAGTGTGCAATAAACAGAGATAAGAATGTTCCTTGTCTGTATTTGCATGTAGACAGTTATATGACTTTAGTGAAAGTATCTGCCTGGTGTGTGAATGGCTGGGCAGGAGACGCACTAGTGGACTCTAGCTCTCCAAAATCATTGTGATTTATTAGTCAGTGACCGTTAGTTATTCCAAAAAGAAAGTTAAAGCGTTAGCTGAATGGGTTCAATTCTCAGCATCACTTTTTTTTGTCTCAGACTCTTCTTTCCTGACTTCTGTCATTTGGTTTACTTTTTGGTTAGCTGCATTTTTGTCATGCAGCCAATTTAAAAGGAGGATTCATGAGGATTCTAGGTCTTAAATTGCTGCATGAATGAGAATATTTGCCTATCACAATTTGGTTTGTGAATCCTTACTAGGAAACACTTAAAATTCTTTGGTCTCACTTGTTTCTACCTCAAAATGTTGTTAGCATCATTCCACTTTCTTCTGGAATGAGATGGTGGTGTCTTTACCGAACTGTATTTTTTTTTTTTCTTTTAGCCTTCTAGTTTTCTTTTGTTGTTGTAGTTTTGGAGACTTTTTCTAAGATGAAAGAATTTACTAAAAATGGCTCATATCTTTTAATTTTACCCAGAAGTTTAGATTTCATTTTTAGGGAGTCTAGTATTGTTTCTTTATTTTGTGAATCTTAGTTTTAACTTTTGAATATGAAATTTATTCATGAAGGAATTTTAGTTCTCAAGTGGTTTAATTAATACATTCTTTGTGAAATTATATATATATATATATATATATATTCTCCATGAGTATTTGAATGAACTGCAAGGATAATCTGAGTTTTTGTACTTGTTTGTATTGCATGTATCATAAAACTGATGCTAATATTCTTAACTCTTTACCATATTGTTTAGGTTTTGAATGTATGAATGCTCTTTAATAGAGAGGTAGGTCACTTAATAACTTTATTCTTTATTGACTATGATATAAGCATTGAGGATAATTATTTTTCTGTGTGCAGAAGGTACAAAATGTTTTGCAAACCTCTTTGCCTGTGTGATGCTAAAACAGTCTGATTGAAACAACAAGGGGAGGAAAGTCACCTGGGTGCCTCCATGAGCCTGCAGTAGCCCAGATGATCTGAGAAGCAGATGCCAAGATGGGATTAAACCTGAAAAGTTTTAATTAGGGGAAACACCTCTGTGAGTGAACCTTGCAGAGAGCTGGGGAGGTTGGGAGACCCTTCAGCCTGCGTTGTAAGTTTGACCCTGAGTGAAAGAGAGAGGGAGAAGGGGTTGGTTGGAAGTATCCTAGACTGGCATGGCTTTTAAGGAAGGTACAATAAACTTGAAGGAGTCAAAGGCAAGAGGAGTTTCCTCACCTAGGAAAGGGTCTGCATCCGTCTCTCTCTAGGGTCAGGCATTGGTTGGGAGCACCAGCTGGGGCTGTGGCCTTAGCATAAGTGTGGATGATTTTCAGAGGAGCTAAGCAGGCTGAATCCATCTGTCCCAGGCTTACACTGGGCCTCTTCCTTTAGTGTTTGTTCTTGGATGACCTCTTCCATTCCTAGCACATGGACAGTCATTATTTAGTCTCAGTCTGTAGTTTTGATCACGTGCCAAATTTATTTTCCCATTGCCTTTTGTATATCTCCACTTTGCTGCCCTGCAGGCCCTCCAAACTCAACCCCCCACAACGAACTCATATTCCTTCACCCCTCCCCCATTCTGTGTCCCTATATCCCTGTTTCAGTTTATTGCATTATCTTATTTTCCTTCCCAAGTTAAAACCTTGGAGTTACCTTCACCTTTTCCTGCTCTTCATCTCAACTATCCAACCAGCTGTCTGGACCTTTTTTGTCATGACCAAAATTCTAGATTTTGGTTCCTCCTTCCATTTATTCTGTAACAGTACTGATGTAGTCTACAAGTTTCTCTTCATGATTAAAAAGATTTAACTTAATTTAATTTCAGTAATTTGATTCACATTTTGGTAAGCTAGACTTTTGTCATCTAGCTAATTTTAAAGGAGGATTTATGAATGTTTCATTACCCCCAAAATTGCTTAAGTGAATAGAATTGAATGGATAGGGCTTGCCACTCCATTTCTTTTATTTATTTGGAGTATAATTGTTTTACAATGTTGTGTTAGTTTCTGCTGTACAATAAAGTGAATCAGCTATTACATATATCCCCTTCCTCTTGACTCACCCTCCCACCTCCCCATCCCACCATCTAGGTCATCACAGAATACAGAGCTGAGCTCCCTGTTTTATACAGCAGCTTCCAACCAGCTATCCATTTTACACATGGTAATGTATGTCTGTTTTTGTTCAGTTGCTTTGCCCTGTCCGACTCTGTGACCCCATGAACTGCAGCACACCAGGTTACCCTGTATTTCACCATCTCCCAGAGCTTGCTCAAACTCATGCCCATTGAGTCGGTGATGCCATCCAACCATCTCAGCCACTGGCGTCCCCTTCTTCTCCTGCCTTTAATCTTTCCCAGCATCAGGGTCTTCTCCAATGAGTCAGCTCTTAGCATCAGGTGGACAAAGTATTGGATCTTGAGCCTCAACATCAGTCCTTCCAATGAAAATTCAGGATTGATTTCCATTAGGATTGAAAGGTTGCAAGTTCCTTGCAGTCCAAGGAACTCTCAAAAGCCTTCTCCAACACCACAGTTTAAAAGAATCAGTTCTTGGGCTCTCAGCCTTCTTTATGGTCGAACTGTCACATGCATACATGACTATTGGAAAAACCATTGCTTTGACTATACAGACCTTTGTTAGCAAAGTAATGTATCTTCTTTTTAATATGCTGTCTAGGTTGGTCATAGCTTTTCTTCCCAGGAGCAAGTGTCTTTTAATTTCATGGCTGCAGTCATCATCTGCAGTAATTTTGGACCTCAAAAAAATAAAGTCTGTAACGATTTCCACTGTTTCCCCATATATTTGCCATGAAGTGATGGGAGCAGATGCCATGATCTTGGTTTTTAAATATTGAGTTTTAAGCCACATTTTTCACTCTCCCTTTTCACTTTCATCAAGAGGCTCTTTAGTTTCTCTTCGCTTTCTGCCACAAGGCTGGAGTCATATGTGTATCTGAGGTTGTTGATATTTCTCCCAGCCATCTTGATTCCAGCTTGTAATTCATCCAGCCTGGTATTTCACATGATGTTATTTGCATATAAGTTAAATAAGCAGGATGACAATATACAACCTTGGTGTATTCCTTTCCTAAATTGGAACCAGTCTATTGTTCCATGTCTGGTTCTAACTGTTGCTTCTTGACCTGCATACAGGTTTCTCAGGAGGCTGATAAGGTGGTCTGGTATTTCCATCTTTTTAAGAATTTCCCACAGTTTGCTGTGATCCACACAGTCCAAGGCTTTAGTGTAGTCAATGAAGCAGAAATAGATGTTTTCCTGAACCTGTCTTGCTTTTTCTATGATAAAATGGAAGTTGGCAATTTGATCTCTGATTCCTCTGCCTTTTCTAAATCCAGCTTGAACATCTGAAAGTTTTAGTTCTTGGTGTATGTACTGTTGAAGCCTAGCTTGGAGAATTTTGAGTATTACTTTGCCAGCATGGGAAATGAGTGCACTTTTGCAGTAGTTTGAACATTCTGTGGCATTGCCTTTCTTTGGAATTGGAATGAAAAGACATTTTCCAGTCCTGTGGCCACTGCTGAGTTTTCCAGATTTGCTGGCTTGAGTGCAGCACTTTAGTGTGTATACGTCCATCCTAATCCCCCAGTTGGTTCCATCCCCTTGCCCTCCCCATGCCCACATATCTGCTCTTTCCATCTGTGTCTTTATTCTCACCCTGGAAATAAATTCATCTGTGACATTTTTCTAGTTTCCACATATATGTGTTAATATTTGGTATTTATTTTTCTCTTTCTGACTACTTCACTCTCTATAACAGACTCTAGGTCTATTAATGATCTCATTTTATTATTTTTTTATGGCTGAGTGATAGTCCATTGTATATATGTACTGCATATTCTTTATACAGTCTTCTGTTGGACATTTAGGTTTTTTCCATCTCCTGGTTATTGTAAATAGTGCTGCAGTGAGCATTGGGGTACATATGCCATTTTGAATTATGGTTTTCTTAAGGTATATGCCCAATAATGGGGTTTGTAGGTTATTGACAGGTGTATCTCTCATCTTCCTAGAATTCTCCTTTTTGACAATTCTTCAGCACTTATATTTGTAATAAAGGCCAAAATCTGCAATGATGAATGAGGCAGAGTTGTGGCAGATTTTCTACCTGTAATGTTGTTGTGAATGATAATTTTTGTGTGTCATGGGAAAGTTCCTGGTGCTAGAGCAGACAGTGCCTAATCCATATGTAGAAATACAGAAAATATCAAAAGTAGGTAACTAAATCAGTAAATGTATAATACTGTTACACATTTTATGGTGATCGTGGTGCTCTGCCTGTGTATAAATATATGGACAAGATAAAGCATTGCATAATTGATTACTGTATTAATAAGGTATTTATGTAACAAACAACCACAGATTCTTTGTTGCAGACAACTACAATCAAGGTTTCTAGCTCTCATCTGCTGGTTGCTGGAGTTTAGCTGATTTAGGCTTGACTCAGCTAGGCTTGACTTCAAGTCTACTCCCGGGGCTTCCCTGATAGCTCAGCTGGTAAAGAGTCCACCCTGGTTCTATTCCTGGGTTGGGATGATCTGCTGTAGAAGGGATAGGCTACCCACTCAGTCTTCTTGGGCTTCCCTTGTGGCTCAGCTGGTAAAGAATCCGCCTGCAATGTGGGAGACCTGGGTTCAATCCCTGGGCTGGGAAGATCCCCTGGAGAAGGGAAAGGCTACCCACTCCAGTATTCTGGCCTGGAGAATTCTGTGGACTGTATAGTCCGTGGGGTTGTAAAGAGTCGGACACGACTGAGCAACGTTCACACGCACTCACAGCGAGCCTTGACTTCAAGTCCACTCCCAGCTCTGGCCGTGGGTTAGGCTCTGGTCTTTCCTGCATGTTTTCACTGTGGAGCCCAAGCTCACAGACATCTAAAGAAGGCTTTCCTCAGGGTTAAAGCACAACCCACCGAACAAGTACATTTGCAGTCTCTCCTTATGTCATGTCCACGAACATTCCTTTAGCCAAAGCACATTACATGACAGACCCAACCTAGAGGGTCTACTGAGAGGAACTGCAAAGAGACAGGGAGGGGTGAAGTACAGGAAACAATAATGCAGTCTAACGCAATTATAATTATTGCTTTCCATAAAAAGAAAACAGTTATAAAAAACCTGGACTCTGTTGTGTGTACATGCCTCTCATGCTATATGTTTAATCTCATTAGGAGAAGAGATTCATTTTCCTGTGAAAATTAAATTGAAAACTAAAAGAATGTCATTTAGGTTTTTATACAATAGATTTATGGCATTATTACATGCTAATTCTCTGATAAGAATAGCCACCGAATGACAAACTGGTTTCACAGTTCTTGTGGAAACTTCCTGGGAATCATTCATTTTCATTCACATTTGTAATCCTAGACCAATTCAGAGATCGAATTGATTGATAATATGATGTTTTTCACTTTTCAAACTAGTCTCAGCCACTTATGTTAGTGTCTCAGAAAATGAGATAAATAGTCAAACATTAACACATAAGCATTGGATATTGATTCCCAGGAAATGGATTCTCAGAAGGTGAACTCATAATTCTTAAAGTATTATATGGTTAACTGTTACAGTTAGTATACGACTAGTGTGATTGTGATTTGATTGGTAATTAAAATATTTTTAAGTGTTTCAGAGAAAAACTCTGCACATCAAATGATTTAGAAATTAAAATGAGATGTGTCCCAAGAGGTGAGTCATTGTAATATTTAAAAATAAGGTTGCCTAAATGAGCATGATTTAAGTTTCCTATTACTAGTATTAGGAAGAATTTTAATTTTCTTTGCAGGCAAAAGACACTTTCATTTGCATTTTATATGGAAGGAAAGACATTACACATAGAAAGTGTCTCTTCCTTCTATACCAGAAGTGTTGGCAGGTATACTTTTATCCAGTCATAGGAGACACAATGAACTTGTGGTTGAATGTGCTAGAATTTTCTATTAAGTTATGAAATTTGTCAGAATTGCAGTACCTTTTCATCTGTGTCTTCTTATGAGACATGAATATGATAATGTCATTAATTTTCACTCAGATTTTCTTCAGTCATATTATTCATGGTGAAATTCATTCAATAAACTTACCTTTTTTTAAATGAGAAGGATTCAAGAAGTGACAACTTCACACCTCTTTGATATTTGTCATTCTCCTCTCCCGTTAGCCTCAATACGTAACTGTTTACTGTGCTCTCATGGAATGTTTCATTAGGAAAAGGGTTGTACAGGTGTGGAATAGAAGAAAATATAAATTTTATCCAATATTTAAGAAAGGGTCATGATGTGAAAACAAGGTAGCATGTCCTGAATTAATATGAAGAAGTGGCTTCACTGATCTTCTTTTCCCCATATATGGATATATAAATATATGAAAACTATAGACCCCATACCAAGCAGTAAAGTCAGAGTACTTATGTAAGTTAGTTTTTTAAAAACTAAATTCTGAATGGCACCTGACACTAGTACTGTTGTGTTCCTGAAGTATGGTCTGCATTCCCCATTTTGTTCATAACACATATTCCTAATCCCCTTTTTGTGAAACCTAGTTAATTATTAAATAGGTCAGAGTGTACACACTATTTGAAATTCTCAGATAAGTCATTTCTTAATATTTCTTTTGTATTTAGTGTTTTAAAAAGTTAGCAGTTTTTGCTTGATTCTGTGAAATTGTTCACTTTTATACTTTCTTTTTGAACTAATTGTTCCTGATTACTAATATTATAATTTTGAAGTTTGAAACACCCTGGGCCTCCCTGTCATGTACAAATTCTGTGCTCAATGAGCTCAATACCCACATATAGCTCTGTGTTTATGAAGGCACAGCAAAGTGAAGGTTTCAGACAATCATCTTGGCAGTAAGGCCTCTGGGCTGGCTGGCCGCTATGTTTATAGGCAAACCAAACTGGACACTGGGTTACCTACAAACAGCCTGGGAAGTACAGAAACTCCGATGGTTTTCTGTTCTCAGTGCCTGTGTCCCTGGCTGGTAGAAGTTGGATATTTAAGGGTGAGCATTAACTCTCCAGGTTCACCACAGAACCATTTAATAAGTAACCAGAGACCTGGAGATGTTCATGTAGTTCTTTAAATACCCAGGTTTTGTTAAGGTGCAGTTCACTGAAGGTCATTCCACAGTTTCAAATATTTAATGTTCTTTCCCAAGTGAGTGACCCAGGTCTGGTAGACAAGCTGGTTGATTGCTTATTTGTAGCCGGCCAGTACATAGTCAGCAAATCAAGTTGATGACTGTAATAATTTGACAGGGAAAAGCTGATCATCGGATGAAATAGAAGCTCAGAGAGGCTGAAATAAATCTAAGGTATAATATAGCAAACTCATTAGATCAGAGTATATACACACATAAGAATTTTTGAACTGAATATCTTTTGAAGGAATACCTTTCCAGCTGAATATCTTTTTGGGTAACTTTTAATTCTGATATATTTCAAATTTACAGAAAATTTGCAAGACTAAAACTAGGAACAGCTCTATATCCTTCATACATATTCAATGATTGTTTTATAATTTTTCCCACTGGTTTCATCATTCTATCTACCAAGCTATCAATCCACATATTTTTCTTTTCTGACCCATTTTGAGGTAAGGTGAAGACATAATACCTCTTGACCTCTAAATGATTCCATATATATATATATATATACATACATACATACACATACACACACACACACACATATATGTGTGTATATACTAGACATTACTAGAGTGTATAATTTTAAAAATCAGGAAATTTGATGATATATACCTAATTGTGTTTTTTAAATAATATGATATATAGAGAAACAAGAAAATGCAAGTGAATGGCTTCAATTCTGACATTAGTTGCACTGGGGCAAATTGTTATGCTACATCACTGTGAAATAAAGTGAACTTAATTATTTAATGGTCACATACTGGGCTAAATTTCAGTTATAAACTTGCTAAATGGTCCAAAAGCTGATTAGATGAGAGTCACTTATTCAATAACTCCTTTGCTTCTCTTAGTCACTTAGAAGTTTCCTCTTTTTTCCCAATGATTTGCCAAGGAAATGATTATTGGCACTTAGTCAAGCACAGTTTTTATACGCATTTGTAAAGCAGGTTTGGATTAAAGATCAAGGAAGGTTGACTTTGACCTTAATATCCAGCCATAACTGTTGTACCTCTTTGAAGCTGAATTTTCAGGTGAACTTCATTGCCGGTGTCCTGGAATTTGATCACCATATTGGATTTCTAATTTTAAGTATGGAATTTAGTGCAAATACAATTAAGATACAATAAAAAGTTGGCAAAATCTATCTAAAATAAAGAACATTCCTAACTTAACAATACAACCTGTGGGAGAGTCAGTGTAGCAATATTAAGTAATACAAACTAACTTTTAGGAAATCAGTTTTTTTTTTAAATGTCACAAATGTATTTAGACTTTCTAATGTAGCACTATTTTAGTAGTAATAAAGAAGGTTAAATCCTTCTACCTGATGACTTTAGGGAGATGCCTGCCCATTAGAATCATCTGTTTCTACTGACTCTCTCATGTTTATTTTTTTAAGTCTGTGTTTCAGGAAATGGTATTATGCCAAGTGGAGGTCTTTTGCCTTAGAAAGTAATTAAAAAAAAAAAATGACTGGAGTGTAGACACTAAGTGGTGGGGTTAAGATGACCACTGAAGAATCCCATAAAGGGCAGGTGTAGCCAGGAGGACTGGTTTGATTCCTGGGTTGGGAAGATCCTCTGGAGGAGGGCATGGCCACCCACTCCAGTATTCTTGCCTGGAGAATCCCCATGGACAGAGGAGCCTGGTGGGCTACAGTCCATGGGTCGCAGAGAGTGGGACATGACTGAGCAACTAAGCACAGCACAGCCGGGAGGATTACCCACCTGTGAGGATGGGTTAGAGGTGCAGGAGGAGGGCTCACCGTCAGCTGTACCTCCAGAGTAATTAACATGAAAGCCTCTTAGTTGGCATTCAGAGTTTTCGAAAAACAAGTGTAGCATCACCTGGATGATCAGGTGGGTTATGGAGATATGACATGCATCAGTCCCAAGGCAAGTACGAAAGCAGAACTCATATCATGGACTGGAGGAAATGCCACCTGCCTAGCACCAGTGCAGTAACTAAGGGTTCAGGGGGTGAAGAGAGTGTCTTAGAGACAAACAGAGAAGACTTGGGAGGAATTGGACATGGACAAAGGTGGGAAGAAAACTTTCTAAGAAACAGTGTAAATAAAATGATACAGCTATAAAGAAGCAGGTAGCTACTGAGTATAGCCAAATACCATGGGAACTGGGGATGAATACATATGTTGGAGATCTCCAGTTTGCTGTCAGTTCTAATGAAAATAGGGTGGAAAAGGAAGTGGTCCCTAACATCCTATAAGTATAATAGTGAAGTCTCTCAGTCGTGTCCGACTCTTTGCGACCCCATGAATTGTAGCCTACAACGCTCCTTTGTCCATGGGATTTTCCAGGCAAGAGTACTGGAGTGGGTTGCCATTTCCTTCTCCAGAGGATCTTCCCAACCCAGGGTTTGAACCTGGGTCTTCCGCATTGTAGGCAGTTGCTCTACCATCTGAGTCACCAGGGAAGTCTATAACTATAATAGATTATCCCTAATGGGTGAGTGACTTCCAAATATCCATTTTTAGTACCTTATGTATGTACATTTTATTATATCTGTAACTCTGCTAAGATTTTTGTTCATGCCCATTACCAAAGCGATGTCCAGCCTTTGGAATTTTTGCCTTTGCATATAGAATTTATGATATAATAACAGGATACAGTAAGATGCTGACAAAAAATATCCAGGATAAAGAGGACTGTTAATTTGACACATATTTTGTAGAGAAGGCTGTGGGAAAACAGACACATTCACATGTTGCTAGTAGGAGTGAATCATAATGAAACATATGGAGAACACCTTGGTGATATCCATCAAAATTACAAATATGCCCTTTGTGCTGGAAGTCTAGCTTCTATAATTTTTCTTGCAGATTCACTTATGCACAGTGTAGAAAAACTGCACTATAGTCCATTGTAACAGAAAAAGATAACAGCTCAAACGAAGTTAAAGTTTGAAAATGAGGACTGAACAAATCAACCCTGGTCGATCCAGCCATGCAATACTATGAGGTTGTAAAAGAAAAATTTCAAAGGGAAGAAATGAAGACATGTATTATGTACTGATTTTGAAATAGCTCCTAGAGGGAAGGCAGGGATAATCTCATTTGCATGTACTTGCATGAAGAAACTGGAAGTAAATATAAAAAATGAATAAAAGTGTTGTGTGGTAGGTGGAAACTGGCAGATGGAGCCAGGGGTGGGTGTGAAAGTCTCCACTGTGTAAACCTTCTTATACTTTCAAATTTTTGAACTGTGTTCACATACTAGTTATTGAGAAAAAATTAAAAAGAGGACTATTGGATTCTTATAGGAATGGCAGAAACTGCGGATTTTCCGTCCAAACATCTATTCTGATTGTTTTGATTTTAAATCAGAACATTGTCCTCTAGGGTTAAAAAAATGTTTTCCTAGCTTCCCTTGCAGCTAGGTGTGGTTCTGTGACTAGTAAGATATCTTAGAGTTGCTGTGTACATGTTAGTATTTTTACATGGATCTCTTTATCCATGAGGGAGGGTCTTTCTCCCTTGCCTTTTTCTTCCTAAATATAGGTTTGGTGTCCAGAGCCTCAACAGACATCTTGGGCAGTGAGATGACCTTGAAATCAGAAACCATACGCTAAGCCAGCAGAGCAGAAAGATAGAATCATGAACCCCTGTGGGTGCTGTGGGGCCAACAGCATATGAGCCGCTTCCTGTTTCATGTTACATGCAAAAGAAAAAACATCAGAGCTAAAAACTAGCTTCTGTCTTGTGTGCATCATTCTTACTTTGACCATTATGTTGTGGAACATATGTAACAATCTAATCCAGTATTCACCCTCAATGTAGGAAAATCATGTTTCCCTTAAAATCTTTTCTTTTGTGAACTTCACTGGGGCACTCTCAGTCTCTGCCCTTGTTCCTTTTTCAAATTTAGTCCCTCTTTGGGTTGAAATAATATGGTTTGTGATAAATCTTTCCAGAGAATCATGAGATATGACTCTTTTTAAAAAATTTTTTTACTGAAGGATAATTGCTTTACAGAATTTTGTTGTTTTCTGTCAAACCTCAACATGAATCAGCCATAGGTATACATATATCCTCTCCCTTTAGAACCTCGCTCCCATCTCCTGCCCCATCCCACCCCTCTAGGTTGATACAGAGCCCCTGTTTGAGTTTCCTGAGACATACAGCAAATTCCTGTTGACTATCTATTTTACATATGGTAATATAAGTTTCTGTGTTACTCTTCTGTACATCTCACCCTCTCCTATCTATCATTGTGTTTTACAGTCTGAAGTGCTGGTCTTGGAAAGATTCCCATAAGTGCCTCATGTCATTTTTTAAAATATAAATGTACAGCTGCATTTTTAATATTTAATGGCAGTTAAAATAACCGTGCTTGCCATGTCAGAATAAATGTTCAGATTCTCAATCATGGACTTAAGGATGTGGAAATACATTGATTTTTGGAAAGGGACATGTCTGTGTTATCACATACCAATAATTCAGGCAAAAAGTATAGTGAATGATAAAGAAAAATACATGGACACATGGATGAAATTTATTTCTTCAATTCATGGTATATTTGTTTGATGATGGGAAGGACTGATCTATTTTCACCAAGACATCTGTTAATGAGACTAAATATCTATTAAGTAAACATTATTAAGTAAACATTAACCTTTTTCTTAAAGGTATATTGCTATCTCATTGCTGGAAAACTCATAGTTTTTTTCATATCAGAAGGGACAGGCATTTCTATCAGTGGTTGCACAGTACCATTTGTCTAAATCAATTTCTGCTCACTAAAAAGTGTTGCAATAACTTCGCTAAAGAGAAATCTAATAGATTGAAGAAGTAAACAGATTCAATTGGTATTTCATAATTTCTAATTTTCCATAGACCTTGAATGACTTCTTCTGGGGCCCTTATACTGATTTTATTTTGTACATACAATTTAGAAGCCACTTTCTCTGCTTTAAGTAGAAAAAAATATTCTACAACACATTTTTACATAATTATTCTACATTATGGAGATGGGCTTTCCCACATGCTATTAAGTGAAAAATATTTTAAGAAAGTGAAGAAGAAAATATGCAGAAAGAAAGTAGTTTTAGGGAAAGAAGTTTAGAAGATATAGCAGTCATTTGTCTTTATATCATTGAAGATAAGGCTTCTTCTCATTATAACACAATAACTTACACAGCTAGAGGTGATATGATCTTTATACCAAGTATATTCTTTATTCATTCATTTCTGTATTCATTATTCTGAAGGTACTTACTGATCATCTACTCTGTGCCAGAACCTTAGAGCTGGAGATAACAAAGTTGGTCTCTGATGTCATTAGAACTATGTAAAGGAGTCTTTATCATTCAGTGATAAAGTCATTCATTCAGTGAATGAATTCCTTAATAAATACTGGTGATTATAGACTGAGATAGGTATTAGGGATGATAGACCATACTATAAGAGTGAATGATGAAGGAACCTGAGTCCGTGGGCTCAGAAAGCATTTAGCAGGTGGGAGCTGAAGTCTAGGTAAAATGTGGCTCAAGGTCGGGTGCACCTCGTGTTCTAGGCAGATGAGTCCTGTGGATCTTTGCTTTGTAGGGAAGCTTTACTTTTGCCACATGTAGAGCTTACAGTATGAGGCCAATGAGGCTAGAGCTTAGAGAGCAAGAGGAAGAAGCAAATGAGATAAAGAGGGAGAGAGAGACTGAGCTTTAAAGACTTCCTTCTTTATCCTACAACCCTATATATTTTGTAACCTTTTACTTGCATGTAGTTTTAGATCTACATACATCTAAAGTTGCAAAGGTAGTACAACTTGCTCTCATGTTACATCTCACATCCTCATAGTATAATTTTAAAAGCTAGGAAATTAACATTGATTCAATACTGTTAACTAATCTACAGACCTAATTTGAACATTGCTGTATTTCAGCTGTTTTTTGTTGTTGTTCTTGTTCCAGAATCCAATCCAGGAACCTGTGTTGCATTTGGTTATCAGGTTTCCTTAGCCTCCTGCAATCGGTGACAGTTCCTCAGTCTTCCCTTGACTTTCAGGTCCTTGACACTTTTGAAAAGTATGAGTCAGTTATTTTGTAGACTGTATCTCCATTTGACTTTGGAGATTTGGGATGTTTTCTCATGATTAGATGAAGTTATGTGTTTTTGACAAGAACATCACAGAAGTGATCACGTGCCCTTCTCATCATAATCAGGGAGAAAATGATCTTTTGCAGTATCATTTGACAAGGGGCTGTTTGACCAATTTTCCTCTAATTCAAGTTCTGCATCATCATTGAGCAAGCTTTTGGTGACCTGTAATTTTAGCTGCCTACTCTCTATTTTACTCACAAAAGCATAAGGGAGGAGAGATGGAATTACAATTTAGCATTTTAGTCTGATATTTTTTCCTATACATATTGAAATAGGAAATTAAAATTTCATACCCAAATATTGCAAAGTGTTCTTATAAGCTAGGGTAAGAGGAGGGGTAAAGACAGTTGCTCGGAAGTGGGCTTGGGGAAGGGGCTGCCTCTCAAGTGCACCTCCCTTTGCAAACAACCTCCAAGACATTCCTTGTAGTCTTGCTGTAGGTCAGAGCATTTTTCTCCTTTTTCAAGGACTCCTTTATCCATTCTGGGTTGCCAAGACTGTGGGCCCTGGGAGGAAGCAGTGGTAATGGACAAATGGACAGGCACAGACAGACAGATGCACTAGAACCCACTGTCTGGACAGAAACACGTTAACTTTTCAGTATATTTTGAGATTTTTTCTATGTGTTTATGTAATTGTTTATACAATTACATTTACCAAAAATGAGATAATTATATATACCCACACTATTTATTTGCTTTTACTAATAGAAATATTTTCCTTGACTATGAATACAGAGCAATAGATCATTTTTCAAGGCTCAGTAATGTTCCCTTCTGTATTCTGTATTCCATACTGTCTTGAATTGGTCTCATATTGTTGAAAATGTCACCATTCTCAACACTGTTGCAGTTGGCATCCTTGTATGTTGATTTTGTATTCTGCCCATATATTTCCTTTTTGATATAACTCCAGGCTTGGATTATTAATGCAAACATACACATGTTTGAGTCTTTGGTTGCATATATTTAAATTGGCTTCCACAATAAGATTTTCTCAATTTTAACTCCCACCAATAGGAAATTGTCCACTTCTGTGGACATTTGCCATAATAGGAAAATTTCAACAAAATGAAAATAACTCATTGCTTCATTTTATTTCTTTGATTACTTTGAAGTTGAACCTCCTTGTATATATTATACCTTCTATTATCATTCATAAAGTGTTGGTTATAGTTTACTAATTTTTTAACTAGGTTGTATATCTTATTCTTATAAAGTTTATAGATTTATGTTTTAGTGATATATCAGTTATATTGCCAAAAATCTTCTATTTTGTAACTTATCTTTTAACTTCATAATTACTTAAATATTACTTACAGAAAAATTAAAAACATAAATGACAGACATCTTTGTACCTATGACTCATATTTAACATAAAATAATGAAGCAATACTTGTGCTTACTGTGACAGGTACTTCTCCAAGAATTTATGCATATTAGTTTATTTGATCCTTGGAAAACTTTTTAAAGATAGGTCCTGATTTTATATCCACTTTACAAATCAATATACTCAGGTACAGAGAGACTGAATAAGTTGCCTAAGCTCACATAGCTACTGGATGGAGACAAGGAAATTCAAAGTCAGACAGTTGTTTTTAAAGTTCATGATTTTACCACTGTATTCTATTATTAATTAAAAATATGTTCATTTATGATAGATACTAATTTTTGTTGAATCATTTGCACTGTGAATATCTTATCCCATTTGGAAGTCTCTTTTTAAATTTTGTTTATGCTATTTTTTGACATGAAGAAGTATCTTTTAACCATTATATGATCATAATAATGAGATGAGTTTTATGAATCTTTCCCTTGGTGGATTATGTTTTTTTGTGTGATGTGCTTAAGAAATCCATCCCAGCTCTTGTATCATGAGGATAGATTCCAATACTTTCTTCAGAAAATCTATAATATTTATTTTTTAACATTCAGAGGTTTAATCAACATGAAATTAATTTTTAATTTGGTATGAGACAGGAATTTTATCATTTCACTTATGTTATAGAAAGTATAGTTTCAGCAGTATTTGTTAATCTAATTTCTTTATAAAGGTCTTAGACCTCATATTTTATTATTTATTATTATTATTTATTATTTCTAGGTGTTTTTAAAGTCTTCTTGTGACAGAAAATGAACTCATTTTGTTTTTTACCTTTCCAAATTGGTTATTCTAGTGTGTAGGAAATGCTATAAAGTCTTAGGATGTTGCTTTACTAATCTTGATCAATTGTCTTTTGCATTCTAATAATTTTTTTCTGAATATTTTCTTGGATTTTCTGTGTAGGAAAGTAATAAGTATATAATCTGTACATAGCGACATTTTTCTTTCCAAACTTTTTACCATATTTTTTTCTTGTCTTCTCAACTTGGATCTCTGGCACAATACTGAGTAAAGGCAGAGCTGCCTGGATCTGTGTTTTCCTTCGCCTTAGAGGAACCGCTTCTCATGGTTACTGTTAAGCATGATGTCTTCTTTAGATTTTTAGGAGATACTCCTTAACAAGTTAAAGAAATTCCCTTTTATATCTGATTTGCTAAGGGCTTTAGTGTTAATTTTTGTCAGAGACTTCTTTGCATATATTAAAATCAACTTTTATTATATGTTAGGATAAACTCTACTGCTCACTGCTAAAATCTGCTTGCTAATATTTTGCTTCTATATTCACAAGTGAGACAGACATAGAATTATTCGTTTTTGTACTGTCCTTTTCCAATATCAAGATAATATAGCTTCATAAAATGTTTGAAATATTTTCTTATTGGTTTCTGTATTCATTGTTTACTGTTTTTAAAATATTTCCAAATCTTCTCAGTTATTTACTTTTTAGCCCCTGGTTTGAGTGTTATTAAGAAAGGGCTCCCTTGCCAACATGATAAAGAGTCACCTCCCTTTTTCTTCTATTTTAGATACTGTATTTTATTGTGTTAACCTTTGAAAGAAAGTGAAAGTTGTTCAGTCGTGTCCAGCTCTTTGTGGTCCTATGGACTATACAGTCCACAGAATTCTCCAGGCCAGAATACTGGAGTGGGTAGCCTTTCCCTTATCCAGGGGGTCTTCCCAGCCCAGGGATTGAACCCAGGTCTCCCGCATTGCAGGCAGATTCTTTACCAGCTGAGCCACTAGGGAAGCATGTTGACCTTTAAATTTTAAGTAATAAGCTTTGCTTCTTATCTGTTATAGAATTTCCTTCTTTATATACATGACCAAGACGAGGTTATGCAATTTTTATTTTAAAACCAGAGAAAAAGTCCAAAGCCATTTTTAGCAGAAGCCTCAAATATATTCTTCATGGCACCAGCTGGGGTGCCCAAGAGAATTGCTATAGTTTCAGGCTTAAAATAAATGTAGGTGTCTACCTAATTCAACAATGTGATTCCATACTTAACACAGAAGTAAGCCTTCATCTCAAAATATATTAAAAACAGACAAGAAAATTTGCTTCAGGAATCTTCCTAACTCATACAAACTATTACTCAGGTAGAACTAAAGATTTACTTTGCAAGCAGTTAGAATTCCCATGTATACATAAGCAAGGTGAATAGCTCAAAAAATGTGATGTTTTGCACATCTAGAGCAGCATTTACTTTAAGGATTTGCAATCGATGACACCAGTGACATTATTTTAGATTAATGTTGAATAAACTGAAAAGTGTAACTTAAAAAAAGAGCAGATGCGTGAGGAACACAGTTTACCTACAGTATGAATAAAAACTCAGTTTTACCTGTACTGGGTTTTATAGGTCCTTCTTTTTTAAAAAATTAATTTATTTTTTAATTGAAGGATAATGCTTAACAGAATTTTGTTGTTTTCTACCAAACCTCAGCATGAATCAGCCACAGGTATACATATATCCCCTCCCTTTTGAACCTCCTTCCCATCTCCCTCCCCATCCTACCCCTCTAGGTTGATTCAGAGCCCCTGTTTGGGTTTCCTGAGACATAGAGCAAATTCTTATTGGCTGTCTATTTTATATATGGTAATGTAAGTTTTGATGTTTCTCTTTCCATACATCTCACCCTCTCCTCCCCTCTCCCCATGTCCATAAGTCTGTTCTCTATGTCTGTTTCTCCATTGCTGCCCTGTAAATAAATTCTTCAGTACCATTTTTCTAGATTCTGTATATATGAGTTAGAATTCAATATTTATCTTTCTCTTTCTGACTTACTTCACTCTGTATAATAGGTTCTAGGTTCATTCACCTCGTCAGAACTGACTCAAATGTATTATTTTTTATAGCTGAGGAATATTCCATTGTGTATATGTACCAAAACTTCTTTATCCATTCATCTGTTGATGGATATCTAGGTTGCTTCCATGTTCTAGCTATTGTTAAGTAGTGCTACAATAAACAATAAGAATACATATGTCTTTTTCAGTTTTGGTTTCCTCAGGGTATATGCCTAGGAGTGGGATTGCTGGGTCATATGGTGGTCTTATTTCTAGTTTTTTTAAAAGAATTTCCATACCGTCTTCCATAATGGCTGTATCAATTTACATTCCTGCCAGCAGTGCAAGAGCTTTCCCTTTTCTCCACACACTCTCCAGCATTTATTGTTTGTAGACTTTTTGATGATGGCCATTCTGACTAGTGTGAGGTGATATCTCATTGTAGATTTGATTTGCATTTCTCTAATAATGAGCAATGCTTTTGATCTGTCGTGTTGAAGAAGACTCTTGAGAGTCTCGTGGAGTGCAACGAGCTCCAACTAGTCAATCCTAAAGAATATTCATTGGAAGGACTGATGCTGAAGCTGAAACTCCAATACTTTGGCCACCTGATGTGAGACGACCCTGGAAAAGACCCTGATGCTGGAAAAAATTGAAGGCAGGAGGAGAAGGGGACGACAGAGGATGAGATGTTTGGATGGCATCCCTGACTCGATGGACATGAGTTTGAGTAGGCTCCAGGAGTTGGTGATGGACAGGGAAGCCTGGCATGCTGCAGTCCATGGGGTCACAAAGAGTCAGACACGCCTGAGTGACTGAACTGAACTGAATAATGAGCCATGTTGAGCATCTTTTCATATGTCTGTTAGCCATCTGTATGTCTTCTTTGGAGAAATATCTGTTTAGGTGTTTTTCTCACTTTTTGATTGGGTTGTTTGTTTTTCTGGTATTGAGTTGTATGAGCTGCTTGTATATTTTGGAAATTAATTCTTTGTCAGGTGTTTCATTTGCTATAATTTTCTCCCATTCTGAGGGTTGTCTTTCACCTTGCTTATAGTTTTATTTGCTGTGTAAAAGCTTTTAAGTTTAATCAGGTCCCACTTGTTTACTTTTGTCTTTACTTCCAGTATTCTAGCAGGTAGGTCATAGAGGATCTTACTTTGATTTATGTTATCGAGTGTTCTGCCTATGTTTTCCTTTAAGAGTTTTATAGTTTCTGGTCTTAAACTTAGGTTTTTAATCCATTTTGAATTTATTTTTGTGTATGGTGTTAGGAAGTGTTCTAATTTCATTCTTTTACATGTAGCAGTCCAGTTTTCCCAGCACCATTTATTGAAGAGGCTGTCTTTGCCCCATTGTATATTCTTGCCCCCTTTGTCAAAAATAAGGTACCTATAGGTGCATGGGTTTATTTCTGGGCTTTCTATCTTGTTCCATTGGTCTATATTTCTGTTTTTGTGCCAGTATCATACTGTCTTGATGACTGTAGCTTTATAGTATAATCTGAAGTCAGGAATGTTCCTTCCTCCAGCTCCATTCTTCTTTCTCAAGACTGCTTTGGCTATTCTGGGTCTTTTGTGTTTCCATATGAATTGTGAAATGTTTTGTTCTAGTTCTGTGAAAAATGCTGTTGATAGCTTGATAAGAATCACATTGAATCTGTAGACTGCATTTGGTGGTATAGTCATTTTCACAATATTGATTCTTCCTACTCAGGAACATGTAATAAATCTCCATCTGTTTTTGTTGTCTTTGATTTCTTTCATTAGTGTCTTATAATTTTCTGTGTACAGCTCTTTTGTCTCCTTAGGTAAGTTTATTCCTAGGTATTTAATTCTTTTTGTTGCAATGGTGAATGGACTTGATTCCTTAATTTCTCTTTCTGATTTTTCATTGTTAGTGTATAGAAATGCAAGTGATTTCTGTGTATTGATTCTGTATCTTGAAACTTTGCTAAATTCACTAGTTAGCTCCAGTAATTTTCTGACAGTATCTTTAGGGTTTTCTATGTACAATATCATGTCATCTGTAAACAAGAAGAGCTTTACTTTTTCTTTTCTGATCTGTATTCTGTTTATTTCTTTTTCTTCTCTGATTGCTGTAACTAGGACTTCCAGAACCATGTTGAATAATAGTGGTGAAAGTGGACAGCCTTAAATTGTTCCCGATCTTAGGGGAAATGCTTTCAGTTTTTCACCATTGAGAATAGTGGTAAATTATTAATAATGATAAATTATTCTCAATGATGAAAAACTGAAATTATTCTATAGGTCCTTCTTGATTCTTCCCAGTATTTAATACATATATTAGAATGAAAGTTTCCAACATGGTTGATCTTAATTTTATCTATCAACTAGGATATTCAGAAAGGCAGTATTTTGGAATGTTTTTCTTTATTTCTTGGTATTTGGTTAGTTATTTTTCACTCTTGTTAATATTTAGAACTTCAGCCATTGTATACCTGCATAATGCTCACATTATTACAAAATCTATTTCTACAGTGATATGTATCTGTCTGTGGATACTTGCAACATATTTGCAGACATTCAAATGCAGAAGATGTTTAGCTTTTTGGATGAAATTATTCTGATATCATACATAGGAGGTTGTTTGTTTAATTCAGTAACATATATTGAGAGAACATTGTGTGTGAGGCAATGCATTGTGTTCTGAGGTTTCACATACAAATAAAAGGTTTATAATAGAGTGGAGAAGGCAATGGCACCCCACTCCAGTACTCTTGCCTGGAAAATCCCATGGACGGAGGAGCCTGGTAGGCTGCAGTCCATGGGGTCACTAAGAGTCAGGCACAACTGAGGGACTTCACTTTCATGCATTGGAGAAGAAAATGGCAACCCACTCCAGTATTCTTGCCTGGAGAATCCCAGGGACAGAGGAGCCTAGTGGGCTGTCGTCTATGGGGTTGCACAGAGTTGGACATGACTAAAGTGACTTAGCAGCAGCAGCAGCAACAGAGAGAGGAGATTGTTTACAAAAACAATCACATCAGATAATATGATGACTGGGAATCTAATGTCATGAAAAATGTGTTGAAATAGCACAGGAGAGAAATCAGTCAGTTTTTCAAAGGTTTGGTGGTGGATGTCAGGGCAGAGATGAGGAAAGACATACAGAGAAAGTAGAATTTGGTCTAGGCCTGGAAGGGAGGTGTCTTTCAGGTAGAAGGGGATGAAAGCATTGAATCATGGATGTTCTTTGCTTCTTTGGGGAAGGGCAGATTATATAGGGAGCGCAGTGAACGTCAATTATGGACCAAAGAAGTTTATGCTGAAAGGGTTTATGTATTGTGTTGTTTTTTTGTATAGATTGATCTGGTAGTTGTATGGAGAATCATGTACAGTCTGGAAAATGTTAAAAATTACTACCTCGTTGAGGATTCAGTTCATAGTTTGAACAATGGTATTAGTACTAGGAATGTGGGAGACAGATGAAATTGACGGCACATTTAATGTGGAGAATAAGAAAGAGGAAAAAGCAGAGATGATCTGGAGCTTTCTGGTTTGAGAAACAGGAGGGAAAATTATGTCATAACTGGAATGGAGAATTGGGAAGGAAAAAAAATGTTTATTATTATTATTTTTTAATTTTATTTTATTTTTAAACTTTACAAATTGTATTAGTTTTGCCAAATATCAAAATGAATCCACCACAGGTATAAAGTGATTTCCAGTGTGGTGATGAGTAAAAATAATAGTGAATTCTGTTTTGAATAGGAGCTTGTCTATTTAGGTGAAGATGCCAGTGTGCAATGGGGGCAGTGAGTTTGGAGCTCAGAAGAGTGAGCTGTACATATCAGCAGGACATGGGTAACGACTCTAGCAAAGGGAGAAGATGACCTTGTCCAGAAAGAGATGCACAAAGAGACCAGCTATCTGATCAACAGAAACTTTTAAAGCTTATAATGAGAAGGAGCCAGCCCGCCTCTTGCTAAAGAACAGTCAATGAGATGGGGGAGAAAAGTTGGAGAATATTTTTTGAAAATTGAAGAACAAGTTTTTCCAGGGGGAATGCCCAAGAGGACTGTGGGCAGCAGTTGCTTCATAAATCCCCTGGTTCTTTGCCCTTCCTTTGGTACCACACTAACGCAAATTCCACAGTGTTCAAGTATCCTCCTGCAAGATTCAGCCCCAGTAAATCAGTTGTTCATTAGAACTCACCTTTCGTCACCTTCCTCCCTCCCGTGACTCACTTCTCAACTCCCCTCCCCGGGGTCACCTCCGGATAACCAACTTGCAGTCAAATCCTTGAGTTAGAGTCATTTCTGGAGAGCAACAAACCTAAAACAAAATGGAAATAAGGGTTCTTTTCTTCCTAAAAGTGAAAAGCTGATACAGGTCACACTTGAGGTGTGGAGATGTGATCATTCTTTTTTGAGGGGTAGGGCATGCTGCATGTAGCTTGTGGGATCTTAGTTTCCTGACCAGGGATTGAACCCTAGTGTTGGGCAGTGAAAGCACAGAGTTCTGATCACTGGACCAGCAGAGAATTCCTGAGGTGTGGTCATTCTTGATCATTTATTCTATTATTTCCTACAGAAAGAGACAGACTTGTTTATTGAGCATACCCCAGGATACTCTATTCATCCTTTGTGTATGATTATTATTCATTCAACAAATACTATTTATAAAGTGCACACTATGTGACACACTTGTGATTTTCTGGCTTAAGACACAGGTTCCCTTTCCATCTTTTTTCTTTTCCTTACCATTTATCTGATAGCACTGGTTGCTTCTACTTTTCTGATGCTGAACTCAGTTCAACTTTCTCTACTTTTACCACCTATGATAATAAAGTATTATCTTGGAAATATTTTTTGCATTTAAATTGAATATCCCTCTTGAAATTTCCTGTAAATTCTTTGTACTAAAATCCATTGATCATAATAATCAGGAAAGACAAAACTAAAAAATTTAATTATTTAAAATAGTTGATTTAGGAGTGTTGCTTTGAAATATAGCAGGACCATAGAAGGCATTAATATTCTAAAATTTGCCAAAATAAAGAAAAATTAATTTTTTTCTTGTCTGAGTCTCTTATCTGGTTCTTCTCTGACTGCTAACATTATTAGCATACACATATTACCTTTATATCATTAAAAGACTAGGTCCAACTATTGATTTTTTTTGGAACTACTAAGAGGAGAAGCATGTGACTAGTCCATAGGGGATACAAAGGCACAATACATACTACAGAAAATAGGAAACTCTTTAGGACAATCAGCCTGGCTTAGTGAACAAATAAATTTCAAGAAGAAAGATGACAGAAAGAGAAATTATAGGTTAAAGTACTTAAAGGAAAGTAAAGGAAAGTGAAGTTGCTCAGTAGTGTCCAACTCTTTGTGAGCCTATGGACTGTAGCCTACTAGGCTACTCTGTATGCATAGCCTATATTTAGATTGTAGTTTAAAAAGAAAATTATGACATTTATGAGATAATTTGAACATTGAGTACTTGATGGTATATAAGAATTATTGCTAATTTGATGGTGTTTTATTATGTTAAAAGATAGAGTCCATTGCAAACATTATCCTCAGTGGTGAAAAACTGAAAGCATTTCCTCTAAAATCAGGAACAAGACAAGAGTGCGCACTCTCACCACTACTATTCAAAATTGGTTTGAAGTCCTAGCATAGCAATCAGAGAAGAAAAAGAAATAGAAGGAATCCAGATTGGAAAATAAGAAGTAAAACACTCACTGTTTGCAGATGACATGATCCTCTACATAGAAAACCCTAAAGATTCCACCAGAAAATCACTAGAGCTAATCAATGAATATAGTAAAATTGCAGGATATAAAGTTAATACACAGAAATCTCTTGCATTCCTATACACGAACAATGAAAAAATAGAGAAATTAAGAAAACAATCCCATTCACCATTACAACGAAAAGAATAAAATACTTAGGAATAAATTTACTTAAAGAAACAAAGGACCTATACATAGAAAACTATAAAACATCGATGAAAGAAATCAAAAATGAAACAAATAGATGGAGAAATATACCATGTTCATGAGTTGGAAGAATCAATATAGTGAAAATGAGTATACTACCCAAAGCATTTTAGAGGGTTGAATGATTTGAGAGAATAGCATTGAAACACATAAATTAACATATGTGAAATAGATGACCAGTGCAAGTTCGATGCGTGAAACAGGGCACTCAAAGCTGGTGCACTGGGACAACTCTGAGGGATGGGATGGGGAGGGAGGTGGGAGGGGGGATCAGGATGGGGAACACAGGTACACCCATGGCTGATTCATGTCAATGTATGGCAATAACCACCACAATATTATATAGTAATTAGCCTCCAATTAAAATAAATAAATACATTTTTTTTTAAAGTGTACAAACAATAAATGCTGGAGAGGGTGTGGAGAAAAGGGAACCCTCTTACACTATTGGTGGGAATGCAAATTGGTACAGCCACTATGGAGAACAGTGTGGAGATTCCTTATAAAACTGGAAATAGAATTGCCATACAACCCAGAAAGATGATAATGACAATCCTATATGCAAAACAGCAAAAGAGACACAGATGTAAAGAACAGACTTTTGGACTATGTGGGAGAAGGTGAGGGTGGGATGATTTGAGAGAATAGCATTGAAACATGTATATTACCATATGTAAAACAAATGACCAGTGTAAGTTCAATGCATGAATCAGGACATACAAAGCTGGTACTCTGGGATAACCCAGAGGGATGGGATGGGGAGGGAGTTGGGGGTGTTCAGGATGGGGGGACACATGTGCATCTGTGGCTGATTCATGCTGATATATGGCAAAAGCCACAATATTGTAAAGTATCCTCCAATTAAAATACATTAATTAATTTTAAAAAAACTAAAAAGAAAAAAAAAAGCTGGAAATTAAAGTATAATTGTGAAAAAAAAAGAGTCCACACCTTTAGAGATGCATCTTAAATTATTTACAGATAAAATTACATGATATTTGGGATATAATTAAAACAGAGTAGAGCAGTGGAGGGAGAGGATGATCTGTATATATGGTACAGATGGGCCATGGTTGGTAATTTGAGGATGGTTTATGGCTATGAGTGTTCCTTATACTGTTCTGTGTACTTTTGTGTATGTTGAAAATTATAACATGAAAATTAAATTAATTCTATAAGAATAAATCACCTTTGATGTTATGTTTCTATGAAAAATGTCTTATTATATGATACCATGGACTTTTATATTCTCTGATAGAAGTAATTTTAAGTAGTTCAAGAATCAATTAAAATCATACTATGATGTTTCATTGGAAATCCAGCTTTGACCTGTGTTCAGAGAAGAAAAGAATATGAAAAGAACACATTGGTACATGTTCTTTCCCCTACTCATGGCTTGTATAGATATTAGCACAGTGGTTTCGTTTTTTTTTTCCAAAGGTATTTCGTCCCTCTCCCATCTTCCTGTTATCCTTCTTTATATTTTAATCATTACTATATATTGCCAGTATTTTGAATAAGATGTTTAAATCTTATGTATTGTCCCTCCATTAAATTTGCTTAGTTTTAGAATTGCCAATTTCAATAAAATGAGGTAGAAATGTTGGATGTTGGGTAGTTTAATAATGGAATGTAGAAATCTTTGTTACATTTGTAAAGGAAATGTCCATAGCTTGAGTTGGAAATTGTTAAAGTCGCTTGTGTAATAGAGCAATTTGCCAAAATTAATATAATTTATTTTTGGAGCTGCATCTAGATTTTGCTTCTACCTAAAATATGAGATACGAAATAAATAATGCATTGTACTATGTCTTCATTAACACACTGTTTTAAATTATTTTTAGTCCTAAGTATGGTAAGTATGCAAAATTATCAGAATTGCTATGCTGAATCATATAAATGTAACCCAAGAAAATATTTCAAAAAAGAAAAAATGTAAATACACATGAAGATAGTCACTATAGTATTTTCAAGACCAAAATAATTAGATATGAGTTGAATAGTAAAAACTTGCAAAAAGTAAATGTAATTCATGGTATTTCAGCAAAATTAATTAGTGAACTACTGTGAGAAATATATTTTTAAAATGAGGCAATATGGAAATATTTAGATATGAAATGAGGGGAAAAGACAAGCAGAAAAAATATTGTGCTTTCACCCTGATAATAAATATGTGAAATATGTTCATTTATAGATAAAGACTGGGAGGGTATATTTACTAATGAAGCCAGCTTTTACATTAGAGTTGTGGTATTAAGAACGATTTATTTTTTTCTTTAAAATTCCCTTCTGTTGTTATAATGAAAAAAAAGTTGAAGTGAAAAAAATGTGCATAAAACAACAAATTCTGCCATGAAAATCTCTAAGTTTTGCAAATAAAGTTCTAAAGGGAAGAAAATGGAAGATTAATCTTAAGTTAACACTAAGAAATACAATACATAAATTGCGATGGACTGGCTGGGTTTTAAATCTAGTTTGTATTATAAGAGACAATGCAGGACTTGTAATACATGGCTCTGGCCTTAAATAGAAAGGGAAATGCTCTGCAAATTTTGTACTCTGAATGAATCACTGAATCACTATAAAGATAAACTCCATCCATTTCCCCTTCTGCAGTGACCCAGTACAACATCTGGCCCCAGGTGGGCACTTGAACACTAGTGGAGAGGTTGAAAGCATGGTTTTGAGGCCTTGCATCTCAGAGTCAGTGCTTCCCAGAAGCAGTATTTTCTTCAACAATGTCATATTTTATTTTTCTTTAAAATTGCATTCCTTTTTAAATAATTGCCTTCTTTCTTCGTCTGCATTACAACTTTGGAATCGCAGATAATGTTTTCAAGTGCTAGCATTTGAGTCCTACTCTCCCCGTAGTCTTGAGGGGTATTTGCAATGCTGATGGATGGAAGAGGTTGGGGAGGGATTTGGCTTTTTGTTGGGGGTTATTGTACTCCTCCAGTGTTCTTGCCTGGAGAATCCCAGGGTCGGCGGAGCCTGGTGGGCTGCCGTCTGTGGGGTCGCACAGAGTCGGACACAACTGAAGCGACTTAGCAGCCCCAGCAGCAGTGTTGTACTCCTGGCATTTACAGAACATTTGGTGGTTTGTTTCCTATTGTCAGGATCCCAAAGAATAGACAGACATTGGAACCAAACTGTAGAAAACTATTTTTCTTTTTGTCTTTCTTTCTTTTTCCCTCTGAGACACTGTAGGTGCTGTTCTAGGATCCAGTGGCTTGTTCCATTGACTTAAAGAAATTCTTGGAATGTAGGATCATAAGGCAAGATCATGTTTTGGAGTGTTTCTTTGGCTAATACCTTTTTAAAAAAATAATTTATTTTTTAATTGAAGGATAACAAAGAATTTTGTTGTTTTCTATCAAACCTCAACATGAATCAGCCATAGGTATATATATATCCCCTCCCTTTTGAGCTTCCCTCTCATCTCCCTTCCCATCCCACTCCTCTAGGTTGATACAGAGCCCCTGTTTGAGTTCCCGAGACATACAGCTAATTCCTATTGGCTATGTATTTTATATGTAAGTTTCCATGTTACTCTCTTCATACATCTTAGCCTCTCCCCCTGATCCCCATGTCCATTTAGCTAATTCCTTTTTACTGTACAATAAATTTAAAATTAGAAGTTCTGAAAAACCAGCTGTATTTTAAATGAAAATTATAGATACAACCTTTGATAAGGGTTGGCAATGGAAGGGGAAGGGAGTAGGTGTCATTTTCCCATATATTAGCAAACACAGACATGCTTGGTTCATTCTGCCACTCACATATTGCTGCTAGGAAGCAAATATTTCCCTGTCTTTTGTTTACGTATGCATTTTAAAAAGTTAATGAAAGGATTTAACAGGCATTATTTCACTAATATACAAGAAGGGCTTTCCAGGTGGCCCAGTGGTAAAGAATCCATCTGCCAGTGTCGGAGACACAAGAAACTCTGGTTTAATGCCCAGGTCAAGAAGATTCCTTGGAGAAGGAAATGGCAACCCACTCCAGTATTGTTGTCTGAACAAGTCCATGGACAGAGGAGCTTGGTGGGCTACAGTCCACAGGTTCTCAAAGAATCAGACACAACTGAGTGAGCCCACTTACACACATAGAAGTCTTAACAAAACATAGACTTAATATCATTATATCCATTTTAGGGTGTACTCTTCTTCAGGTATAAAAGTATGGTCTCTGTCCCAAGGAGTTCATACACGTTTTTTGATATGGTTGTTTATAGATATCAAATATAAAAAATATGCAAATCAAATTAGCAGTGAGGACTAAAGCAATGTTTTTCATTTATTTCATGAGATTGTTGAAAATAAGGAAAAATGAAAATACTGTTTAAGATAAGTTAGTGTATAAAATAAACACTTTTATCCATGAACTTAATTTATTTAATCAAATCCACAGATCAATTAAGTAAAATATGCAAGAGATTTTGGTCCTGCTTGATATGAACATTTTCCTCAGCTTTTCTTGGCTTTTTCAGTGAAGATTATGATCAGGTAGTCAAGATTGAATTTATGTGTTTGTTTCTAAAAGTGCTTTGCTGGCGGTTATATTTGGAGAGGATGATTAATACTGGCAGAGATAATATTAAAGAAAAACTTGTTCTATGGACTGTACAGATGGTCTTTGAGGGGCAGCCGCCTTGACCATAGGAACTTTGATTGCTATTTTAATTAAACTTGGAGGGCAGAAGAAAAGAACCTTTAAAAAAAATAGTATTGAGGTTACACAAGGTGTTTAACCTTGAGGTTTGTCAACAGTTGTAGAATAAAATGAACAGTTCTCAGGAACCAGTATGCAGTTTTTCAGTTCAGCAACCAAATAACTTTTCCATTGTAAATAAAAGTAGGAAAGAAATTTCCTTGGCAAATGTAGCCTTTGCTCTCAGAGGAGTTAGTTATTGTCTTAAAACAATGGGTGTATGTAAAATGTAATTTTGGAAAATAAAAGGGATGTGTCATTTTATGGTAATTTCACTGTGATGTGTTGTATTATTTTACTTCTATAAGCTTAAAAATGCTTTTGTCATTTTTTAAAAATTACAAATGTAGTACTTGCTTAATGAAAGTAGTTGATGATAGTCAAACTGCAAAGTCAAAATCTCTATTGGAAAAAAATAATCAAATGTATCTATATGTGATATAAAAGTATAGTTTGTCTTCATTTCCTGACCTTCCCAGAAGTCATGTTTGGGGTCAGTTTGGTGTGTTGCTATACAGAATATTTTATTTTAAGTAAGAGGAAAACTTAGAAATACATATAATCATTGTATTTAACATTGATGAGTGTTTATCCTAGCCCTGCCTCTACTTGAATGCTTTTGTAAACATTTATCATTTAAATTTTACAATCTTTTATGATATAGGTGCTATTATAAACCTCCATAATATACAGGGGAAAACAAGACAGGGAGAAATTAAAAGTAATTTGTACAAATTCACATGGTGAAAGCCTGAATTCGAATCCGAACCTGGCAGTATGTATACCAAGTCAAAACACTTAACTATGACACAGAACACTAAAAAAATAAACTGAATAGCTATGTATGTCCAGCTGTATAATATTTGTTTTTGTAAAAAAAAAATATGGTCATTAAGTGCATCGGCTGCATCTTCCTTTTTTTATTTTACAATAAGTCAATCCCAACTTTCCAATGTTTGTATATATAGCTCTATTTGTATTGTTCCTAAAAGTTTTATGACTTTTTAATAGTTCCATAGTTGGTATACACTATAATTTGTTTTAGAGATCTGCTCTTTCTTTAAGACACCTACGTTATTTCTCTTTGAGTTCTATTAAAAAAGTGACGGGCTCTTTTTTTAATATACATCCTGGTGCTCAAGTTGGACCATAAAGAATGCTGAGCACTGAAGAATTCATGCTTTTGAATTGTAGTGTTGGAGAAGACTCTTGAGAGTCCCTCGGACTGCAAGGAGATCAAACCAGTCAATCCTAAAGGAAATTAGTCCTGAATATTCATTGGAAGGACTGCTGCTGAAGCTGAAACTCCAATACTTTGGCCACCTGACATGAAGAACTGACTCCTTGGAAAAGACCCTGATGCTGGGAAAGATTGAAGGCAGGAGGAGAAGGGGATGACAGAGGAAGAGATGTTTGGATGGACTTGAGTTTGAGTAAGCTCTGAGAGTTGGAGATGGATAGGGAAGCCCAGCGTGCTGCAGTCCATGGGGTCGCAAAGAGTTGGACACGATTGAGGGATTGAAGTAACTGAACTGGTTCTCAAGTGGAGATATTGCTATAGTACTGATTCTTAGTAGTAGTATTGTTGAGTCAAAAACTGTTGAGGGACTTCATGGTTAAGAATCTGCCTTGCAGTGTAGGGACATGGGTTGGATTCCTAGTTGGGGAACAAGATTCCATATGCCACACAACAACTAGTCCTACGCACCAGAACTACAGAGACTGTGTTCCACAGTGAGAGATCCTGCATGCTGCAGCTAAGACTCAACTCAGCCAAATAAATCAATTATAAAAAAACTGTGGTGATTCAAAATTTGTGAAAGATACTCTAAATACTTTATCAGTTTACACTGTCACCAAAGGGCAGTTTGTAATAAAGTAGGAAGGACCATCCAAGAGAAATTTAATCATTTATTTAATAAGTTAATTGACTCATATGCCATGCATTCAAGAGTACTGTCAAAGAAGAACAAAACATGATTCTTTCTGCCTGGAAACTTCTGATTTACACAGGGCAGAAATATAGTCAAACTGACACAGGCAATTTTTTCAGGAAAGCCAGTCCATAGTTAATGATGTTTCACAGTCTCTTAACTTTGACCTACTTTAGAGACAACCATCATTGGTAGAACAGACTTGAGCTCCACTTTGCCTGATCTTTTAGATCCAAGGTGACCAAGTGTTTCAGCTAACATACCCTTGAAAGAGCCTTCTTGTTCAGACACTCCGTCATGTCTGACTCTTTGCAACCCCATGGACCGCAGCATGCCAGACTTCCCTGTCCTTCATTGTCTCTTGGAGTTTGCATTGCGTTGATGATGCCATCCAACCATTTCATCCTCTGTTGCCCCTTCTCCTCCTGCCCTCAGTCTTTCCCAGCATCAGGGTCTTTTTCAGTCAACTCTTCTCAGTAGGTGGCCAAAGTATTAGAGTTTAGCTTCCAATGAATCAGTCCTTCCAATTAATATTCAGGGTTGATTTCTTCTAGGATTCACTGGTTTGATCTTCTGGCTTTCCAAGGGACTCTCAAGAATCTTCTCTAGTTTCATGCCTGACCAGGGATGGATCTTAGTTCCCACACCAGGAATTGAACCTGTGCCCCCTGTATTGCAAGGCAGATTCCTAACCACTGGATCACCAGGGAATACCCAAAGGAGCCTATTCATTGGAAAATATCCTGATGATGTGAAAAATTGAAGGCAAGAGGAGAAAGAGCCAGCAGAGGATAAGATGGTTTGATAGCATCACAGACTCAATGGACATGAATTTGAGCATACTCCAGGAGATTGTGGAGGACAAAGGAGCCTGGTGTGCCGCAGTCCATGAGATTGTAAAGAGCTGGACGTGAAATAGCAACTGAACAACTACAACCACCCTTGAAAATAACTTTGATAATCTGTTGTCTCTTTACAAGTGTTTACGGTAATGTCTACATTTTAAAATCTGAGCTTAAGTAGCTGCAAAAGATGTAAATTCCACCTTTATTATAAATAATAAAAAAATTGATCTCCCCAAAATTGACCCTCCTGCTGTCTCCCATGGAATCCAAAAACCTTTTTTTTTTTTTTATGCCAACATCATCCAATTAGAAAACACTTAAGCTGGGACTTCTCTGGTGGTCCAGTGGCTAAAACTCTATGCTCCCAGTGCAGAGGGCCCAGGTTCAATCCTTGGTCAGGGAACTATATCCCACATGCCACAGCTAAATATCCCACCTGCCTACAGTGACGATCAAAGATCCCGTGTGCTGTAACTAAGACCTGGTGCAGCCAAACAGATAAATAATAATACTAAACAATGGAAAACATCAAAGTCCCCTTCTAATAAGAGATCTATGATTGCTTTCTGCTTTAACTTGAACTTCTATACCACTCCTGTAGAATTTTAATCCAAGATATTTATACTTGAATTACTTGTATTATTTTATTATTTTTTCTGCAGCAAAGGTATATATATATATATGTGGGTATTTATATATGAATTAAAAAAATTCTGTGAGCATATACTCCAAGTGTTGAAAACATTATACTGGATGGAATAGTTTAATTATTATTAGTTATAATTGACAAACACAGCTATTTCTTGATAAATGATGATTAAATATCTATAATTTATATATTATAACAATTCTAAAATAAAAAGTAAAACTTTATTGGAATTATATCTATTAGTGAGACAAACAATGCTATCTTTAAAAAATTCATGTATCTGTGGTGAAAATTATGATTGTTAAAATGAAATAAGCTTCAGCATCAAGAGTATTCCTTTTATTAACATACATACTGATAAGTATGCTCATAGATGGATGCTAATAGAAATACTTTTCTTACAGCAATGCCCCTCGATTCTTTGGACTCCTATGCTATATATCAAAAAAATGTTACTGATATATCACTAAAAGTCATTTTATTATTCTATTGACTGACAGACTCTTAATAAGACTCTCTAAATTTTGTTAAATTATTGGAAACAGTTTTACTTGTAAAATGATTTATTTGCCAATTTTAAGGTCTTTCACTTTCTGAATTTAAGGGAAAGACATCAAGAGATAATTCTCTCTACCAGTTAGTCTTTCACCTAAAGGCAGCAAGTGTAACCTTTGCAGGTTTTGGAAAATCAGCTTGTTGGTAATCTCAATACACTTTGAATATATAATATTTTCTGAGAAAAGCTTTTATCATAATTTTATTTCTACCCAAAGCTTGGTACTACAGTCTTAACTCATTCAGTTTATGGGAAATGTTCATCATGTAATTTAATTCAGAAACCTGGCCATCATTGTCAGAAAAAGCCTGATTTAATTTTACAATTAAAATAAACATGTTAATACAAACTGCCATGATATGCATCTAATTTTTGAATTCTGAGTGGGAGACAGAAGAGGCGTGAAGCTTTGCTGTGCATTTTTGTCTTGGTGAAGGGGCCCTATACTGCTGTTTAGATGTATTTCCACTTTGTTTCCATTTGTTCTCCTGGGATGCCCCCTCAGGATGGGTGCATTTATTCCCTCGGGCAGGGGATGGGAGAGACACGTGTGTTAAATGAATATTGTAGCCCTCAAATTGCCTTACTTGACAACATATCTGCACTTAGAGTATACTCATGACAGACGGTCCAAAGCACCGTTACAAGCCTATGAATGATGTCTTAGATGCAGGAGCCTTTTATCATCCCTTTGTTTGGGTGCCCATGGGATAATACCTTTTAGTAAGATTCTGACTGGATGAGGGGCAGGGTTTGCTTGGTAAACAGTGCATTTCTTTCGGAAAATGTTGATGTGTTCACATGTCAGAAGAGTTGGTTATTAAGAGGAAAATGCCAGTGATGAGCCTTAATATATTTTCTTGAAGTTGAACTTTCAGATTCCCTACACATAATTATATTCAAATGAAATAGTCAGGGGGTGTGGACTGGTCTATGCTGTTGCTGCCGCTGCTAAGTCGCTTCAGTCGTGTCCGACTCTGTGCGACCCCATAAATGGCAGCCCACCAGGCTCCTCCGTCCCTGGGATTCTCCAGGCAAGAACACTGGAGTGGTTTTCCATTTCCTTCTCCAATACGTGAAAGTAAAAAGTGAAAGTGAAGTCGCTCAGTCATGTCTGACTCTTAGCAACCCCATGGCCTGCACTCCTCCATGGGACCCAGGCTCCTCCATCCATGGGATTTTCCAAGCAAGAGTACTGGAGTGGGTTGCCATAAAAGTCTTCAAAACAGGAATAGATGCAGAACTGTGAATACTAATGATGAAATAAATTAGGAAAATATTGACCAAGTTGTCTTTGCTTGCTGAAATTCTTTACGTTTTTCTTAAGTTTGTATTTTATAGTGGTACATATGTTTATTCCAGTTCTTACTGAAATCTATTGCAGTTCTTCCATGAATTATTATTGGGAAACATTGAAAAATCTCTTGTATCAATTTTCCTAAAATAAATTATTCAAAGCAGTTCATTATCTATAATTCTATCCTGAGTTAAAATAAAAATCTGCTTTCTAGGTCAATCTTCATTAAGCTATTAATATCCTTTTCATATTATAAGACTTTTTTATTTCCTTTATTAGCAACTAAAAGCTGCTGAAATACGAATGTTGTTGCTTTGGGCATTAACTGGGACTTGAATCCTTTTCAGCAGTTTTGCTCTGATGTTAGCAGCCTTCAGTCTGGTATGCACAGGTACAAGATTTTTATTTACTGAACCATTTTTTAATTTATTGAACCATGCTTTTATTTAACTTCTGATGATGGATGTGCCTCTCTTGTATAATTTGCATGAGAGCAAGATTTAGAATTGTTACAGAGACACTTAATTATGGGTACATTAGAAAAAGCTGCAATTTTATTACCCTACTTTATGTTCAAGAACATCAAAACCTTGAGCATAAATAAATGAGAAGCAACTTACAAAGTTTAGAACAGCATCTGATTTTTTGGCTCACTATATTAATTGATACGTAGTTTCTTCAAAAAGAATATCTATACATTTTAAATATATTTTATTCTAAACAAAATTTATATCAAGGAGATATGATTGGTGTAAAGACCACTGGAGTGAGAGTCCAGCTTCTCTTTCAGTTTTGTGGCCTTTGCCCAACAAATCCATCTCTATGTCTGTTTGTTGAGTCCCTTTGTCTCAATTTGTAAAATGAAATGATTGAATGATGGTGATTATTCTTATTCCAAGTTCTGTATTTTAGGATCTCATGGAGTAGCAATTTTAATTATTATTGTGTCTTAGGCTTATAAGTTCAATTCAGTCTCTCAGCTGTGTCTGACTCTTTGTGACCCCATGGACTGCAGCATACCAGGCCTCCCTGTCCATCACCAACTCCCAGAGCTTGCTCAAACTCATGTCCATTGAGTCGGTGATGCCATCCAACTATCAAATTCTCTGTCATCCTCGTCTCCTCCCGCCTTCAATCTATCCCAGCATCAGGGTCTTTTCCAATAAGTCAGTTCTTCGCATTAGGTGGCCAAAATATTGGAGTTTCAGCTTCAGCATCAGTCCTTCCAATGAACATTCAGGACTGATCTCCTTCAGAATGGGCTGGTTGGATCTCCTTGCAGTTCAAGGGACTCTCAAGAGTCTTCTCCAACATCACAGTTAAAAAGCATCAGTTCTTCAGGCTCATCTTTCTTTATAGTCCAACTCTCCCATCTATACATAAGATTATATTTAGGATTATAAAAGTGATATCAAGAAGAAAACACAAACCGTATAGACAATATAACACAAAAGGCAAAATATCTCTACAGTTTCTAACCTTGGAAAAAAGGTTGTTCACTGTTTGCTTATGACAGATAGATGTGTCCTTGCATGAACACACCATTGCTTATTTACCTAAGAAAAGACATTTAGAGCACTTTTAAGTTTTAATTACACCCCACATACAGAGATTCCTAAAGAACATTCTTTTATATTGTTTGGAGTTCTTATGTGAATTTTTTTCATCAGAGTATGTGAGAACTTAATTTTTTACCTGTGCTGCCACAAAAGCCATTCTAAAAATCAACATTATGAACTTTTTATTGTTTGCAAATTTGAAAATTGTAAAGCAAGTCACTTCTTGTGTTCCTTTCCCCACTCTCTAAAGGCTCTTCAGCTGCCCTTCAGATACCATGTTTCTTGCTGGCACATAAGGACTCTATCTTATCTCAAAACTGGATAGTGATCAAAATTATATTCAATAATTCACCCAAGAATTTATTAGGTCCAGAATTGCACTGGAGGCTGAAGCCACAACTGTGAACAAAAGCAGTATCTTCCCTAGCTTCCTTTATGAAACTTACAGTCCAGGTGGTCAGGGACACAGATGCAATGGAGATAATTGAAGGAAGGCATGTGCATTTCTTACCTGTGGGAAGAGGCCTGGGAGTACAGAAGGAGCTGGCTCAGTCTGATGCTGGTGACTGGCGGGGAAGGGCTCGCTGGGGACAGATCCTACCTCTGAAGATGCCTTAATAGAGAATTGCCCATCATGGTGGTGGGTCTGGGAAGAGATCTGTAATCAAAGAAGACTGAATGTGCAAAGGCTTTGGGGCAGGAGGCAGCCAAGTGAGTCTGAGGAGCTGAAAGCATGTTTGGGACTGAGCTCAGAACACCAGGTGAAGGCTGGTGCAAGGTCAAGCCAGAACAAGGACTAGAATAAAGATTGCCTGTTTGGCCACGTTTATTTCTTCAGTGCAGTAGGAAGCCAGTGAAGAATGTAAGCAAAGGTGGAAGTCAAGGTGAGGTTGATGTGTATCTGTGTGTGTTTTCATAAGCAAGTAACATGATTCAGTTCACTTCAGTTCAGTTCATTTGCTAGTCGTGTCCGACTCTGCGACCCCATGAATCGCAGCACACCAGGCCTCCTTGGTCCATCACTAATTCCTGGAGTTCACTCAAACTCATGTCCATCAAGTCAGTGATGCCATCCGCCATCTCATCCACTGTCGTCACCTTCTCCTCCTGCCCCCAATCCCTCCGAGCATCAGGGTCTTTTCCAATGAGTCAACTCTTCATACGAGGTGGCCACGGTATTGGAGTTTCAGCTTTAGCATCAGTCCTTCCAATGAACAGTGAGGACTGATCTCCTTTAGAATGGACTGGTTGGATCTAATTGCAGTCCAAGGGACTCTCAACACCACAGTTCAAAAACATCAATTCTAAGGCGCTCAGCCTTCTTCACAGTCCAACTCTCACATCCATACATGACTACTGGAAAAACCATAGCCTTGACTAGATAGACCTTTGTTGGCAAAGTAATGTCTCTGCTTTTGAATATGCTATTTAGGTTGGTCATAACTTTCCGTCCAAGGAGTGAGCATCTTTTAATTTCATGGCTGCGATCACCATCAGCAGTGATTTTGGAGCCCCAAAAAATAGTCTGACATTGTTTCCACTGTTTCCCCATCTATTTCCCATGAAGTGATGGGACCAGATGCCATGATCTTAGTTTTCTGAATGTTGAGCTTTAAGTCAACTTTTTCACTCTCCTCTTTCACTTTCATCAAGAGGCTTTTAGTTCCTCTTTACTTTCTGCCATAAGGATGGTGTCATCTGCATATCTGAGGTTATTGATATTTCTCCCAGCAATCTTGAGTCCAGCTTGTGCTTCTTCCAGCCCAGCATTTCTCATGATGTACTCTGCATATAAGTTAAATAAGCAGGGTGACAACATATAGCCCTGATTACTCCTTTTCCTATTTGGAACCAGTCTGTTTTTCCATGTCCAGTTCTAACTGTTGCTTCCTGACCTGCATACAGGTTTCTCAAGAGGCAGGTCAGGTGGTCTGGTATTCCCATCTCTTGAAGAATTTTCCACAGTTTATTGTGATCCACAACAGTCAAAGGCTTTGGCATAGTCAATAAAGCAGAAATAGATGTTTTTCTGGAACTCTCTTGCTTTTTCCATGACCCAGCACATGTTGGCAATTTGATCTCTGGTTCTCTGCCTTTTCTAAAACCAATTTGAACATCTGGAAGTTCATGGTTCATGTATTGCTGAAGCCTTGCTTGGAGAATTTTTAGCATTACCTTACTGGTGTGTGAGATGAGTGCAATTGTGCGGTAGTTTGAGCATTCTTTGGCATTGCCTTTCTTTGGGATTGGAATGAAAACTGACCTTTTCCAGTCCTGTGGCCACTGCTGAGTTTTCCAAATGTGCTGGCATATAGAGTGCAGCACTTTCACAGCATCATCTTTCAGGATTTGAAATAGCTCAACTGGAACTCCACTAGCTTTGTTCATAGTGATACTTTCTAAGGCCCACTTGATTTCACATTCCAGAATGTCTGGCTCTAGGTGAGTGATCACACCATCGTGATTATCTGGGTCATGAAGATCTTTTTTGTACAGTTCTTCTGTGTATTCTTGCCACCTCTTCTTTATATCTTCTGCTTCTGTTAGGTCCATACCATTTCTGTCCTTTATTGAGCCCATCTTGGCATGAAATGTTCCCTTGGTATCTCTGATTTTCTTGAGGACATCTCTAGTCTTTCCCATTCTGTTGTTTTCCTCTGTTTCTTTGCATTGATCATTGAGGAAGGCTTTCTTATCTCTCCTTGCTAATCTTTGGAACTCTGTATTCAAATGTGAATATCTTTCCTTCTCTCCTTTCCTTTTCACTTCTCTTGTTTTCACAGTTATTTGTAAGGCCTCCTCAGACAGCCATTTTGCTTTTTTGCATTTCTTTTCCATGGGGATGGTCTTGATCCCTGTCTCCTGTACAATGTCACGAACCTCCATCCATAGTTAATCAGGCACTCTGTCTATCAGATCTAGTCCCTTAAATCTATTTCTCACTTCCACTGTATAATCATAAGGAATTTGATATAGGTCGTACCTGAATGGTCTAGTGGTTAGATATATATTAACATATAAATTGTAATAAAATATGAAAATAATGCTTAAAGTTTAAAAAGTTACTATCTTGCTCACCTTGTCCCAGTTACTCATGTTAGCTGATAGTTCATAATTCTTTTGGAAGTAGTTCTTTTCAACAATGCAGTAATTTTCCAGAGGTTAGCAAAGAAATAATACTAACATCAATTTCCTACTGGACAGAGTCCCAGTCCAATGTAGTGTCTACAACTAACAGTGTCAGTATAATTTAATCCTCAAGTACTTGACCAATGCCAGGACATTCGTAACCGTGTTTTTAAAATCCTCCTCATTAAGGCTGTTAGAAAGCAAAAGTTAAGCAAAGGTGGTGGGAGGAAGGTACCATTTTGGATGGAATGTTTCAACTCTGTGAACAATATGCAAATGATATTGGTAGAAATAGGTCCAATGTCTGCTGATGAAAGTATCTGTGTCTTTATTCATTAAAGGGCTCCCTAAATGTATCTTACGTCATTTTGCAGTATTGCTTTCCCCCGATTTAGGACTAATGTTTTTTGTTTTAAGGACTAAAGTAGTCTCATTCCTATTTTATGTTCTAATATTCTCTCATGTGGCCTTTGTGTTGACAATTAAGTGACTATGGGGTTTGGATGGTGGTTTGGGGATAATGTGCTATTTAACTTGTCTTTTATTTTCTCGGATACAAAGGGCCCAGCACTGCTTCTGAATTATTTTGGAGACTCTTTGCACTTTCTTGCTTGAGGATTGTGTCTGTGGGATTGCTAAGCCTCTTCAAAGAAAAACTAAGCTAATTTGAAAATGGTGCAGTTATGGATGAAATATGTCTCTCACCATTTAATTTATTTGTGTGCTACTAGCTAATAAAGTCTTTTGTGTCTCCAACTGCACTTCAACTTCTTCAGGACTATTTACATCTAATCTACTAGGCCTAGTGCAGCAGCTAGGGTTTCCCTGGTGGCTGAGTGGTAAAGAATCCGCCTCTGATGCAGAAGATGAAGGAGATGTGGGTTCAATCCCTGGGTCAGGAACATCCTCTGGAGGAGGGCATGGCAACCCACTCCAGTATTCTTGCCTGGGAAATCCCATGGACAGAGGAGCCTGGGAGGCTACAGTCCATACGGTCGCAAAGAGTTGGATATGACTGAAGTGACTGAGCACACACTCAATGCAGAAGCTGTGTGCTTGCCCTGTGCGTTTAAGGCCACTTAAATGGCCGTTTTGTTTTTGTGATCTCTTGACTCCCAGAAAGCTCCCATCCCAGTTTTTTCCTCCCACCTACTGCCGCGAGATTATGAGTAGAAGCCAGCCCATAGGCTTTTTACATTTATGAATCTTGTGAATCTCAAAAGGCCATAAAAATCTGAAAACTTCAACAGCTTATGCAATCTATTTGGAATTCTAGTTTGAGGCTCAGGCAGGCTTGTGAACATTGAGAGATCTGGGCCTGTCTTGACAAACTTGAATTTGCTGGATGCTCTGTGACTATCAGCCTTGTTTTGATTATATAGACCAAGTGCTCTGGGCATAGATCCAAAACTTGCACAAAATGATCAACCCTGGAAACAAGTTTGAAAATCTTAGAGAAGGACTTAAATGGGGCAAAATATTGAATAGTCTGCTGTACTTTAAATTTTATATGTAGTATATGCTTACGTAGATATATTTACACTTATATAAGGGAGTAATACACACACCATGAATATAAGAGAAATATCTACTTTATGTATGGTTAATGTGATGATACTCTAAGCACTCAATAATTCAGTGTTGGACTGTCTTTTATTCTTATCATTTAAACAGCTATTTACATGATTTTGAAGAGTTTGTTCAAATTAGCTGATATTTTAAGATCCTTTGACATTTTGCATAATTCTAGGACATGGGGACATAAGTTCAGAGAAGCTGGAAGGCTCCCACAGTCACAGAGATGCCGTATTTGGGAGTTCTTACAAAGTGTTATGTAAACTGTATGTTTTTGACCCAGGGAGTCTTTATAATGGAGCTAAGTCCATATTTTGTACATAGACTTCTAGCCAGAGGATGAATATAGAAAATCTACTGGGGAAGATAGAATTTGAGGTTAGAGACCAAGAACACTGTACAGACCTAAGGGTGTGATGTGTCTCAAGCTCAGCATCAGGCTGTAGGACTTTTTCTTGACACTTGAAACAGATAGGAACCTGGGGCTACACTGGAATGGTGAAACTGTCTTCCAAAGAGCCAAAGCAGAGTTTATTGTGTTCTGTTTTGGTCTCCACAGTTTGAGAGGTATTTCTAAAACTGGGTTAGAGTTCAGAGATGCATCTGAGTTTCAAAAGAAAATTTGGAGAAAAGATATGAAGTGGGTATATTTAAGTAGGAATAGAAATCTGATCAATATTTATGGTGCCCACTCTGCTCAAGATAGATTTCTGGGAAGTAGAAGATCCTTGCTATCAAAGAGGTCAATGTATACTATAGAACCATGCATACAAAAGATATAGCATAAAAGAAAAATTGAGCTGATCCCCCTTGTTATACATGAACACAAAAATATCTGTTATGAGTATGCACGTACTTGGAGTTCTGTCTGCTAGTGGAACGTTCAGAAGCCAGAACAAAATGAAATGGTGTTAAAGTCAACCAGTTTCTCTGACCTGCCATGATCAGGAGTGGAACCTCCGCATCCTCCTCCCTCCCCAGAGACATTCTTCATGACGTGTCACTGGTACACAGCATGCCTCCGGTGCAGTTTGCCTCACTCCCTTTCTCAACATAACCTCTCTAATCATGTCCACATGATGGTGAGTGGCTGCTGTGCAGCCTTGGTCTACCTCTCCTAAACCTTGTTTTAAATACACTCTGCTTTACTAAAGGTGACATTATTCCCAGTCATTCCCAGACCACATCCCTTATCCACATTTCTTTTTAAAGTAGTTGGGACCTTGACCCAGAAGCTAAAGTATGTTCTCTAATTCTGAGTAAAGACACCTTCTGATGCAAGGGGTCTAGGATTATTATTAGCAGAGGGTCTCCACCACAAGTGGGGGTGAAGAGACTGGGTCATGGTGTTCAGAGATGGAAAGAGTTGACAAACAATAAGCTGACTGATCAGTTGACAGGGAAGAAAGCTCAGAGGAGGCTGAAGGGATGTGGTTCCAGAAGGAAATAGGTGGACAGAGGCTGGGTGGAAAGAGAGCAGCACAGAGGAACCTGCAGGTGGGGGAGTGGGTGGAGCTGCATGGTAACCTGGAGGTGATGGGAAGGATTTATGGGCTTTTGATGTCAATGACCCCAAGCTTCTTACCAAAGTAAGAGATAAAGACATCTGACCAGAGCATGAGTCATAAAATTGAGGATTCTGAGGAAAGTTGGAAAGAGTTGGATTAATTGCTGAAAGAGATGAACTTCTTCCCATTTACTCGCCCATCCATTCAGCAGTAGTTAGATTGTGCATCATATGGCCAAGGTTCAGAGGGGCACACGTGGTGAACAATGCACGTGTGTGTAGTCTTTGCTGACATCAGTGGGGAATGTGGTGTGGTACTTTGCTATTCCAAGTCTAATGAACAGATGAGCAGCATCTGCTTCCCTGGGAGGATGTAAAAAATGGGCAATTCAATGAATGTTAAATTCTCTGTATTGGTACAGAGTATTGATTCTAGGTTCAAATCTCAGCTTCCGCTTCTTACTAGTTGTGTGGTCTTTGTCAGGTTTCTAAATCTTTTTTTTCCCCTTACCTAAACTGGCAAGAACAATAATACTTATTTCATAGAGTTTTGAAGATTAAATGAATTAGTATTGATATTTATAAAAATGTCTTGGCACATAGCAAGCACAATGTAAGTATTGGTAAATAACAATAGGTAGTTAGCTAGACAAAATCCAGAAAATAATAGAAAACACAGAGTGTGAATTAGTGGGTCTGAGGTAGTACCATGGTCTAGAATGTGTTTCAGGATTTTGTGGAGGGTGGTTGTTCTATTGCTTGGGGGTATGGTGGGAAAGGGCTAGCGTATCCTGTACAGTTTTCAAATTTCCTAGCACACACGCAAGTAGGTAAAAAAAAAAAAAAAAACAACTTAGAATGTTCTGAAGTTACATATAACTCCATCTTACACATAATTGCAAGAGTAAGGTGTTACGGAGTTTTATTACACACTGAGCTTTCCAGGACACAACTGCCTTGTGAATTGAGGGATGATCATACTTTATTTGGTTCAGAGCATTACCAAGAATTATTCAGCGTTTCAGAATGTCACTAATGCAACATCAGTCCCAGCGTAGGCATCCCGATGCAAGGCAGCCCCGTCAGCCTGAAGCACTCAGTGTGGGTCTCCTTATTTGTACAAAAATCCGAAGACTTCCCGTGTCTTCTAGTGAAGCTGTGCCAGGCACTGATATATTGAAATGCATGTGCTTTCAGAGTAACTCACTTTCTTTTTCTTTCTTTGTTCTTAAGCCATTTGTAAGTGGATGGCTAGATAATGGTTACGTTCTAAACAAATTTTATTTTATTGCCAATATGTGTTAGATGGTGGCAGAACTGCGACTTATATGGGTGGGATCCACTGGTACAAGCAAGTGCCCTGGGGAAGCGTCTGTGAGAGGTGTGGAGCCTGGGCAGTTGTTGGAGGCTGGACGGTGGCCTCTGTCCATGAGGAAGGTATTTGTTAAATGGGCACAAATTGTCCCATGAGGGATTTAATGTAATCTTAGCTTGCCAAGCTCTGTTTATTTGAGGATGATGTTGATAATTCTCTCTGAACTTTCGTACAAAAGGTAGAGGTTAGTGTCTGGTGAAGAACAGGCACTTCACCTAAAGCACGCTTGAATTTATGTCTAAACCCATTCACATACTCACACACTTCTGTATTTAAGCTCAGTTGCTAACACAAGATTGTTTCCCTAGATACTTTCCTTCTGCCTAAGAGTGTGACATTAGACAGATAGATAAGAATTTGAATCGTTATATGTTAGAAACTTACTCTTTCACAAGTGTAATACATTGTTACTTCTAATAGGTATATATGGTCAGCTTAAACAATTTGGATTTCACAAGTGATTTTTGTGTGTGTGTGTGTGTCTAGATTGCAAACTGTTTGCAGACAAGTAGTCAGTTTTGAATATCATTGTGCATCTTGTGATTAAAACAGTGCCTGAGGTAGAATAAGAATGTAGTTTATCTTTGGGGAGTGGATGAACCCTTGCATGGGGCACTGGTGGGCTTGGGAAGGTAAAATGAGTTGGAGTCATATATTATAGGTATCACTTCCAGATATGACACTGAACTGAGTGTTGGACTTTGAGTGACTTAAAATTTTGTTTTCATCATCTAAAAGCTGAGGTATATATATTTAAATATATTTCTTGCCCAGTTTATTTTTAAAATCAAAAGAGAGAAATCAGATAAACCATAAAGTCCTAACCTAACTTGAAAACCATCAAGTCCTAACCAAACATTCAGTTCAGTTCAGTCGCTGAGTCATGTCTGACTCTTTGTGACCCCATGGACTACAGCATGCCAGGCCTCGCTGTCCATCACCAATTCCTGGAGTTTTCTCAAACTCATGTCCATTGAGTCGGTGATGCCATCCAACCGTCTCATCCTCTGTCATCCCCTTCTCCTACTGCCTTCAATCTTTCTCAGCATCAGGGTCTTTTCCAATGAGTCAGTTCTTAGCATCAGGTGGTCAAAGTATTGGAGCTTCAGCTTCAACATCAGTCCTTCCAATGAAAATTCAGTACTGATTTCCTTTAGAATGGACTGGTTGGATCTCCTTGCAGTCCGAGGAACTCTCAAGAGTCTTCAACACCACAGGTCAAAAGCATCAATTCTTCGGTGCTCAGCCTTCTTTATAGTCCAACTCTCACATCCATACATGACCACTGGAAAAACCATAGCCTTGATTAGATAGACCTTTGTCGGCAAAATGATGTCTCTGGTTTTTAATATGCTGTTGAGGTTGGTCATAGCTTGTCTTCCAAAGAGGAAGCGTCTTTTAATTTCATAGCTGTAGTCACCATCTGCAGTGATTTTGGAGCCCCCCAAAAATAATCTCTCATTGTTTCCCTATCTATTTGCCATGAAATAGATGAGACAGGATGCCATGATCTTAGTTTTTTGAATGTTGAGTTTTAAACCAGCTTTTTCACTCTCTTCTTTCACTTTCATCAGGAAGCTCTTTAGTTCCTCTTCGCTTTCTGTCATAAAGGTGGTGTCCACTGAGGTTACTGAAGTCTATCTGAGGTTATTGATATTTCTCCTGGCAATCTTGATTCCAGTTTGTGCTTCATCCATCCCAGCATTTTGCATGATGTACTCTGCATATAAGTTAAATAAGCAGCATGACAATATACAGGCTTGACGTACTCCTTTCCCAATTTGGAACCAGTCTGTTGTTCCATGTCCAGTTCTAACTGCTGCTTCTTAATCTGCATATAGATTTCTCATGAGACAGGTAAGGTGGTCTAACCAAACATAAAGTTTAATAATTCCCACAGAAAGCATGGAATCGAATTTGGGTTTATTCACAGAGGAATGGTGCATTCATAAGGGGTGTAGTGGGCTTAATAGTTACAAAATTCACACACGCCTGTAACCTCAGACTCTAACCTTATATAGAAATATTATTGTTTTTTTGCAGATTAATTAGTTAAGATGAGGTCATCCTGGATTTAGATGGGCTCTAAATCCAATGACTGGTGTCCTTATAAAGAGAAGAGAGAGCAAACAGGGAAGAGTCCCATATAAAGACATTATAGAGATTGGCATGATTCAGCTACAAGCCCGGGAATGCCAAGGTTGTCACTGACCTCCAGAAGCTAGGAGGACTTCCTCTCTAGAGCCTTCAGAGGAGCATGGCCCTACTGACACCTTGATTTTGGGCCATTAGCGTCCAGAACTGTGTAAAGTCACCCAGTACTTTGCGAAGGCAGCTCTAGGAAACTGATACAAGGTGTGGTTGTTTTTTCCTCCTGTGAAGAATGGGGCAGGACCAGAGGTAACTTCATGCTTCTGGAAGTTTGCCTAGCGTCTTCGGCACCATTATCATTAACCAGACATTCGTGGAAAGAGAAGCAGTAAGCATAAGATTTAAAAGCACCAGCATTTGAGACTGACATAGATGGGATCTCGGTTCTACCACTGGCAATGCTTTGGAAGCTTGGGTATACTCCACCTCTCAGCTGCAAAATCCAGGTGGTAATAGCGGTATCCTATTAAATGATCTGAAGGTTAAATGAGGCTTGGAAGGTATGTGTACATGTCATTTGGAATATTTTTTGAAGATTTCTGGTTATTTACTATACTAGGTAACTTGAGACAAAAATGAAAGTGAAAGTCACTCAGTCGTGTCTGACTCTTTGCGATCCAATGGACTATTTAGTCCATGGGATTCTCCAGGCTAGAATACTGGAGTGGGTAGCCTTTCCCTTCTCCAGGGGATCTTCCCTACTCAGGGATCGAACCCAGGTCTCCTGCATTGCAGGCAGATTCTTTACCAGCTGAGCTACCAGGGAAGCCCAATAGTCCAATTCCATATATTTATTCTCTACCAAGGTATCAAAAAAGAGCTTAAACAAATGACATTTTCCATTTTGATTTCAGAGTTCTTGATCACCTTGCCTTCAAAGCATCAGAATATGCCTTTGTTGTGAGGATGATAACCCAAACTGGTCAATTAAACTCATTTGACTGACTTCCATTTCAATTCTGGATGTATTTTTCGTTACATTTTTAAAGTAATTGCAATAGCTTTTTGCCATTTATTGAGTAGGAACCCAGGAATAGAAAGTTAGGAGGAATTTGAAAAAGTCCTTGACCTTGCAGTTGCTTTGAAGTCTTGGTTTATGTTTCAAAATAAAAGCAAGATTTGAAATGTCAGCTCCCAGAGTGGCTTTTTCCAGCATTTTTGATTGAGAGAGGAGCAAGCCAGACCCTCCTCACGCACTCTCACTACTTTCTGTGAGTCAGGCCAGGCTCTCCCGTCTCTCTGTCAATGAATTGTTCTCAAACAGCAGTAAAGTCTCAAAATAGCAACCTGAATGCATTTACAAAATAAGTATTACGAGAAACTTATAGAGGAGATCAAAGTCAAAGTTCAGATTCACAAAAAGTTTCAATATTTAAAGAGACCTGAAAATTCCATATTCCACAGGCTTGTATATTTATCAATACTTTTCAGACATCTGTTTGCTTGTTTTGTTAGACTGAAGTGAAAAGATCAAATGTCTGGAAATTTAGGCTTAGCTTAAATTTTTTTCATTATTTTAATATTGTGCCATGTTGTATAGATTACCAAGCAACCCTATAGGGCCATTCATGTGGTTCTTGGTTCCCTAGTATTAATAGTTGTGTGATAATTACATCTACGTACATTCTGATCCCAACAGGATAATGTTATAATTTTTCTTGAGCAGTATTATATATTTTAAAGAAATTCAAAAAAAAGTTATCTTTAAAAGAATTTACTCCCGTATTTACTGCTTCCAATGCTCATTATTCATTTCTGAAGATTCAGGTTTTACGTTTTGTGTCACATCCCTTCACTCTGAAGGCTTCCGTTAGGATTCATCCTCAAAACATCAGAATTAACCTTTGTCATATTGACAATAACGAGAACTGGTCACTTAACCTCATTTGACGACTAACTTTCCATTTCAGTTCTAGATGTCTTTTCATTACATTTTTGAAGTAAGATCTGAAGAAAAAAATCTTAGTGTTTTTGCTTTGGAGTGTCTCTATTTTCCTTTCATTCTTGAATAATACTTTTCCTGGATATAGAATTCTAGGGTGACATTTTTTTTTTCCTTTCAACACTTTAAAGATGTTTGTCCAACTCTTGTCCCCATGATAGTAATTCAAATCATTGTTCATGTGTAGGTAGTATCTTGTTTTACTCTTTTAGCATCAAGGTGTTTTTGTTTTTTTTTTTTTCCCCCTCTATCTCTGCTTTTCAGCTTTTTAAAAATGAAGAGTCTAGATGTATCTTTCTTTGTATTAATTCTACTGAGGTTTTGTTGAGTGTCTAACTGCGAATTCATAACTTCACCAAATTTGGCAAATTTTAGCCTTTTTTTTAAAATATATATTTTGATATTGATTCTTTCTTCTCTCTCACTCCTTTCCTTCTGGGGCTCCAATAAATGTATGTTAGACTTTTTTTATATTGCCCCATCTTACATTATTTTAAGTATTTTTTTTAACTTATATCTTCAATATTGTAATCAGATACAAAAAAATGGTCTTTCTCAACCTTGGTTACTCTGGCCTTCCTGGTGAAATAAGTCCAGTGCTTTCACTGTATTCTTTTCATGTTGGGTCATTATTTGTTTGTTTTAAAAAATACTGTTCAACTGTCCAACAAGTATGCATGACCAGTCATTTATATAAACCAGCTAAATTACCACTTTACTCATGAGCAATATATATAACTCAATAGTTATTGACTTTCTCAAGCAGCTTTACTCAATTACATGATCAAGCTTCCACTAATAGGTAAATGTTCCAATCTCACTGGAGCACTGAGCAGTGGTTCTTTTAAGTGGCATTCTCTTTGACTCCATCTTTATTAAGCTTTTTTGTTTATGTTCCATATACAGAGTTAGTTGCATTTCTACTGTAGAAAACATAGGGCAATTCTCAGGAGACTTACCCTTTTAGGATACTTGTCAGTCAAGTCAAATGTCTTCTTTGAACATTTGTATTGTCTCACAGCTCTATTACAGCTCTATTGGAGAAGGCAATGGCACCCCACTCCAGTACTCTTGCCTGGAAAATCCCATGGACGGAGGAGCCTGGTGGGCTGCAATCCATGGGGTCGCTAAGAGTTGGACACAAAATGAGCGACTTCACTTTCACTTTTCACTTTCATGCATTGGAGAAGGAAATGGCAACCCATTCCAGTGTTCTTGCCTGGAGAATCCCGGAAATGGGGAAGCATGGTGGGCTGCCGTCTATGGGGTCACACAGAGTCGGACACGACTGAAGTGACTTAGCAGCAGCAGCAGCACAGCTCTATTTAGAAGGAGGCTATAAGACTGTCCTGAACAAGACTTACAGATTCATTCTTACCGTCACATTGGCAAATACCCTGGAGGCCAGCCATTTGGAGGAACCCGAGTTGAGCTTTCAAGCCTGAAGGCTTGGTAAAGTCCCAACACTGACCTTCCAGTCTTTCTTTTCTTAAGGAAATAGAAGAATGACTGCTTACAATTGATTATAATGTGTATCAACTTTTAAAATTCAGCAGTTGAGCATTAAACTTGTTTTACTGTGCACATTTGCTTTTGTTGAATTAAGTCCAGGTCTCTTCATTTCCCAGGGCATAAAATCTTGGTTAAATTCCATGGGAAAGGATTAAGTTCTGGATATATAAACATCCAGTCAGATACTTGTAAAATTTGAAAAGAGCATACATTCTTAACAGTGACTCAATTCAAACACATGCATGTAGATTAAACTTCCTTTTCAAGGAGGCATATTGTGTTAATAGTTTTAAAAGTGACTTTTCCAAGAGTGATTCAAAGAACTCCATTCTTCAGAATAAAATGCATGTTCAGTTCAGGTGAGGGAATTAGCATCAACCCTAAAGTACTTGCTTGGAGAGAGACAATTAAATTTTAGAAATCACAAGAGGCATAGAGTCAGTACATGAATTCAGGAGACTCAGCATGTGTGATTCGCATGTGTGAGGTTGATGGAATTTTTAAAACCAAACTATTGCTTACAGTTTCAAATTGTTTTCATTTTGAGTTATTTCACTTAAAAACAGAAACCCAAATTTAAATAAACATTCTGCTTGATGTAAAATAAACATGTAACTTAATTTTCACATTTGATGGATGCTTGTTTTGGAAATCATTGTGGTGAAATGGAAATAGTCACATCGTTTTCTGAGCCAGGTAAGTGTGGGTTTGAATTCTGGATGACTAGCTCTGCGGCTTTGATCAAGTAACTTAACTCCTTTGAGTCACAAATTCCTTTTCTATACATGAAAAATGATGCTCACCTCTTAGGATGGATTGAGGGGTTAGGAATTCAACCAGCACCCAAAGGGTCTCCAATAAATGCTGTCATTATTGGGAATAGACAAGACCAGAACATGGAAGCATTTTGTTTATGACTAATACTTTTTAAGTTATTTTGTTTTCATAGTTGTGATGTTAGGTTGAAACAACTGAGACTAAATATGAAAATCTCTTAGTGAACCTTGTGCCTGCTAAGTTGCTTCAGTGGTGTTTGACTCTGGACTCTGTGACCCTAGGGACTGTAGCCCTCCAGGCTCCTCTGTCCATGGAATTCTCCAGGCAAGTGTACTGGAGTGGGTTGCCATTTCCTCCAGAGGATCTTCCCAACCAGGATCGAACCTGCGTCTCTTATGTCTCTTGCATTGGGCGGTGGGCTCTTTACATCTAGTGCTACCCGGCAAGCCCACATAAACCATAAATGTATGTTTATGGATTGAATGGTAGCCAATACTCAATGTTTCAGCTTTCTGAGGAAATTTTAAAACATTTTATACATAAACATATGGAGTTATACATACAGAAGAGTGTGTGGGTAATGAATACTCAATTCAAGATAACTTTCACAAAATGAACAAATCCTGTAACCATTGTCCAGATCAAGAAATACGACATTCTCAGCACCAACCAGGGTCCCTGTCTGCTCCCTTCATTCCATCTTCTCCTCACCAAGAGTACTGTGACTTCTCTTACATAGATTAGTTTTTCCTGTTTTTCAACTTTATATGTGTGGAATCATATCATGTGTACTCTCTGATGTCTGGCTTCTTTAGCTCGGTATCATATGTTTCTGATATTTTTTATTAAAAAAATTTTTTTTTACTGAAGTATAGTTCATTTACAATGTTGTATTAGCCTCTGCTGTACAGCAAAGTGATTCAGTTATATATATATTTTTTCATATTTTTTCATTATAGTTTATTGCAGAATATTGAATATAGTTCCCTGTGCTGTACCATAGGACCTTGTTGTTTATCCATTCTCTGCTATTTATTTTTAAAGACTTATTTATTATGGAAAGTTTCAAATGTACCCAAAAAGAGAAGCACAACGAACTCTAACATGTTCAGTTCAGTTCAGTTCAGGCACTCAGTTGTGTCTGAGTTTTTGTGACCCCATGAATCACAGCACGCCAGGCCTCCCTGTCCATCACCAACTCTCGGAGTTCACTCAGACTCATGTCCTTTGAGTCAGCGAAGCCATCCAGCCATCTCATCCTCTGTTGTCCCCTTCTCCTCCTGCCCCCAATCCCTCCCAGCATCAGAGTCTTTTCCAGTGAGTCAACTCTTCGCATGAGGTGTCCAAAGTACTGGAGTTTCAGCTTTAGCATCATTCCTTCCAAAGAAATCCCAGGACTGATCTCCTTTAGAATGGACTGGTTGGATCTCCTTGCAGTCCAAGGGACTCACAAGAGTCTTCTCCAACACCGCAGTTCAAAAGCATCAATTCTTCGGTGCTCAGCTTTCTTCACAGTCCAATTCTCACATCCATTTGTGACCGCAGGAAAAACCATAGCCTTGACTAGACGGACCTTTGTTGGCAATGTTTCTGCTTTTGAATATGCTATCTAGGTTGGTCATAACTTTCCTTCCAAGGAGTAAGCGTCTTTTAATTTCATGGCTGCAGTCACCATCTGCAGTGATTTTGGAGCTCCAAAAATAAAGTCTGACACTGTTTCCACTGTTTCCCCATCTATTTGTTCACTACCTTTTAAAACCCAAATTTAAGTCATAAATACTTTGTTTCATCAGAACAGCCACCTAATTTCTGCTGCCCCAAAGCACTAGATGACTTTATTGAACTACCCTATCATTTCATCCATAAATATTTCAGTATGTGTCACAAGAAGAGGATTCTTTTTGTCACACCTAAAAATGTAGCAGTAATTACATTATATCAGTATCCTATTAGGAGTCAAATATTTCCCCATTGTCTCAGAAGTGATTTTTTTTCCCAGTTGGATTTTTCACAACAGGGTCTGAATAAAGTGTGCATAAACCTTTTTTTTAAATGCCCAGTGTAAGGCTGGGAATTGTGTTTTATTTATATACACTGAATATTTGAGTGGTTGTATGGTTCTTTTTTTTTTTTTTTTTGCCACCTCTTCTTAATATCTTCTGCTTCTGTTAGGTCCATACCATTTCTGTCCTTTATCGAGCCCATCTTTGTATGAAATGTTCCCTTGGTATCTCTAATTTTCTTGAAGCCATCTCTAGTCTTTCCCATTCTGTTGTTTTCCTCTATTTCTTTGCATTGATCACTGAGGAAGAGTTTCTTATCTCTCCTCACTATTCTTTGGAACTCTGCATTCAGATGCTTATATCTTTCCTTTTCTCCTTTGCTTTTCGCTTCTCTTCTTTTCACAGCTATTTGTAAGGCCTCCCCAGACAGCCATTTTGCTTTCTTGCATTTCTTTTCCATGGGGAAGGTCTTGATCCCTGTCTCCTGTACAGTGTCAGGAACCTCAGTCCATAGTTAATCAGGCTCTCTGTCTATCAGATCTAGTCCCTTAAATCTATTTCTCACTTCCACTGTATAATCATAAGGGATTTGATTTAGGTCATAGAAGAATGGTCTAGTGGTTTTCCCCACTTTCTTCAATTTAAGTCTGAATTTGGCAATAAGGAGTTCATGATCTGAGCCACAGTCAGCTCCCAGTCTTGTTTTTGCTGACTGTATAGATCTTCTCCATCTTTGACTGCAAAGAATATAATCAATCTGATTTCAGCGTTTACCATCTGGTGATGTTCATGTGTAGAGTCTTCTCTTGTGTTGTTGGAAGAGGGTGTTTGCTCTGACCAGTGCATTCTCTTGGAAAAACTCTGTTAGCCTTTGCCCTGCTTCATTCCATTTTCCCAGGCCAAATTTGCCTGTTACTCCAGGTGTTTCTTGACTTCCTACTTTTGCATTCCAGTCCCCTATAATGAAAAGGACATCTTTTTGGGTGTTAGTTCTAAAATATCTTGTAGGTCTTCATAGAACTGTTCGGAGAGTGAAAAAGTTGGCTTAAAGCTCAACATTCAGAAAACTAAGATCATGGCATCTGGTCCCATCACTTCATGGGAAATAGATGGGGAAACAGTGGAAACAGTGTCAGACTTTATTTTTTTGGGCTCCAAAGTCACTGCAGATGGTGACTGCAGCCATGAAATTAAAAGGTGCTTACTCCTTGGAAGGAAAGTTATGATCAACCTAGATTGCATATTCAAAAACAGAAACATTACTTTGCCAACAAAGGTCCGTCTAGTCAAGGCTATGGTGTTTCCAGTAGTCATGTATGGATGTGAGAGTTGGACTGTGAAGAAAGCTGAGCGTCAAAGAATTGATGCTTTTCAACTGTGGTGTTGGAGGGGACTCTTGTGAGTCCCTTGGACTGCAAGGAGATCCAACCAGTCCATTCTGAAGGAGATCAGTCCTGGGTGTTCTTTGGAAGGAATGATCCTAAAGCTGAAACTGCAGTACTTTGGCCACCTCATGCGAAAAGTTGACTCATTGGAAAAGACTCTGATGCTGGGAGGCATTGAGGGCAGGAGGAAAAGGGGATGACAGAGAATGAGATGGCTGGATGGCATCACGGACTCGATGGACGTGAGTTTGAGTGAACTCCGGGAGTTGGTGATGGACAGGGAGGCCTGGTGTGCTGCATGCATGGGGTTGCAAAGAGTTGGACACGACTGAGCGACTGAACTGAACTGAACTGATGGTTCTTTTTGACACATATGAAGAGAGAAAAAATTTTAATCTAGTCATATTAGATCAGTTACTGGGCTTTACAATAGCTTGAAGTCCTAAAAATTGAGCAGGTCCTTAATTTCCTGACATTTTATGTCTTTGCATACTTTAGATACCTCTTCAGCTTTGGAGGTGAGCTTTTAGGCAGATCTGTTTCTTTTTTTTTTGCCTTTGGTATTATAGAGTTCTTTTTTTTTTTTTTCCTGCTGTTTTACTGCTTTGATTTACCTACCAAGTGATAAATACAATGGGCTATTTTAACTCCGCTTGTCTGAAGAGATTCTTCACTGATCCCTGAGAAGGTTCCCTGAAAAGAGCTCTGTAGAGAAAGCCAATGTGTTCACACCTCAAGTTCTCACTTCTCCAAGTGGGGCTGGAATTTAAAAGTAAACCTGATTAAATTTTATCTTATTTTCAAGCTGTTAATATTCCTGAACACAGAAAACATTTGAAGTTTCCAGGTAAATATCTCTCAGTTTTTTTCTAGTTTAAACTTCAGCTCACTCATTGGTCTTTTAAAGTTTCCACTTCATCACCTGTCACTTGTGTGAGAATTTGGCTTTTTGTCCCTCCCATCACAAGATGGCAGTTGCGTGCACAGGGAGGGGCATCTTGCCCGTAATAATGCTCACAGGTTGATGGAGGGCTCTCGTCTTGTTTGATGTGAAGCCAAGTCTTCTGTGGTCACTGAGAATTCAGTATCTTTTGGAGGTCGCCCTGGCCCCCGTTGTTAATGACCTTCTCAGTTGCCTCTAGTCACAAGCTCCCCTCCTGATCTGGTCTTCCCCAACCCCAGTCCTTCATCTTTGCACTGATCCTTGGAACTTGTGTGCTCTTGGCTGTTGTCTCCTCTCCCTGTGTGGTTTGCTGAGCTCTGTGAGGTCACCCTTTGGCCCAGTCATCTCTCTCACCTTTGCATTAGATTGTGCCTGGGTCACGCTGAGAACACTGTCATGTGGATGGCTTGTTGCTATTGTTCAGTTACTCAGTCGTGTCCAACTCTTTGCAATGCCGTGGACCGCAGCACACCAGGCTTCCCTGTCCATCAACAACTCCCCGAGCTTGCCCAAACTCATGTCCATCGAGTCGATGATGCCATCCAGCCATCTCATCCTCTGTTATCCCCTTCTCCTCCTGCCCTCAATCTTTCCCAGCATCAAGGTCTTTTCCAATGAGTCAGTTCTTTGCACCAGGTGGCCAAAGTATTGGAGTTTCAGCTTCAGCATCAGTCCTTTCAATGAATATTTAGGATTGATTTCCTTTAGAATTGACTGGTTTGATCTGCTTGCAGTCCAAGGGACTCTCAAGAGTTTTCTCCAACATCAAAGTTTAAAAGCATCAATTCTTCGATGCTTATCCTTCTTTATGGTTCCACTCTCACATCCATACGTGACTACTGGATAAACCATAGCTTTGACTAAATGGACCTTTGTTGGCAAAGTAACGGCTCTGCTTTTTAATGTGTTGTCAAGACTTGTCATAGCTTTTCTTCCAAGAAGCAAGTGTCTTTTAATTTCATGGCTGCAGTCACCATCTGCCAACTCTGTTTTTCCCTCTCCTCTTTCACTTTCATAAAGAGACTCTTTAGTTCCTCTTTGCTTTCTGCCATAAGGGTGGTATCATCTGCGTATCTGAGGTTATTGATATTTCTCCTTGCAATCTTTATTCTGGCTTGTGCTTCATCCAGCCCAGTATTTCACATGATGCATATAAGTTAAATAAACAAGGTGACATTATACAGCCTTGATGTACTCCTTTCCCAATTTTGAACCAGTCTGTGGTTCCATGCCCACTTCTAACTGTTTCTTCTTGACCTGCATACAGGTTTCTCAAGAGGCTCATAAGGTGGCCTGGTATTCCCATCTCTTGAAGAATTTTCCAGTTTGTTGTGATCCACAGTGTCAAAGGCTTCAGCATAGTCAATGAAGCATAAGTAGATGGAGATGACTAAGCTTAGATTATACACTGTGGATTATACACATTATTACTTAGATCATACACTTATTATTATACTATATTATTATTATTATACACATTATTACTTAGATTATACACTTAGACTCTACACTGTGGAGAAGCAGTGTGTGTGTGTGTGTGTGTGTATATATATATATATATATATATATAGTGAATATATATATATAGCAATGAACCATAATTGAGTGCTTCTCTCACATCTTCTAGGTTATACTTGGAGAAGTTCCCAGGACTCTTTGAGCTTTTTCCTCTTTATCTTCTTTACATTATAGCCTCCTACTTCTTTTTCCAGGGCTTACTGTTAACTCTGTGCATTTAAGTCTTTCAGGATTGATTTGGTGCTTTCCTTAAAGTTACATGTGCTTGCTAAGTCGCTCCAGTTGTGTCTGACTCTGCTTCCCTATGGACTGTGGCCTGCCAAGCTCCTCTGTTCATGTGATTCTCCAGGCAAGAATACTGGAGTGGGTTTCCATGCCCTTCTCCAGGGAATCTTCCTGACCCAGGGATTGAACCCATGTCTCCTGTGTCTTGCGCATTGGCAGGTGGGTTCTTCACCACCAAGTTACATAGGTAATATTAAATATTCTTGTTGCCACATTATGAAAAATAAAAGAAAAATATGTGAAACTAATATAAAAATATTTTTGATTCAACTCCATATCTAAAGTATTTATAATTTCAGCATGTAAATAATATAAAAAATGATTGAAGTATTCTACATTTCTTTGAACAGAGTCTTTGAATTCCAGTGTGTATGTTTTACACATATGACAAATATCAATTTGAACCAGCAGCATTCAGGACTAATGGCCACCATATTGGACAGCCATGGTTTAGGTAACCCAAGGTCCCCTAGAAAATCTCCAGATAATTTAAAAGAAAAACAAACAATAGATAAACGAAACAATTAGAAGAGTGCTGTTTTCACTGCCTAAGTTGACTTCTGAATGAGTACATTTTAGTTATTTAACCCTAGATTCCCAATTCTGTACCTTCCCTTTTTTTGGTTTAAGGTTCATACAGCCACACTTGGAGAAGTTTTCATTATGCAGCGTTTGGGAGTTAATATAGAGAAGTTGAAGTTGTGCAATAAAAGTGGAAATTTTAGGGCTCGAATGAAGAGTGCCTCAAGGATTTAGGAGTCAGAAGCTGTCCCTTAACTACGTATAAAATAGATAACTAATTCTACTGTGCAGCACAGGGAACTCTACCCAATGCACCGTGGTGACCTGAATGGGCAGGAAGACCAAAAGGGAGGGATTGTATGTACCTGTGTGGCAGCTTCATTTTGCTGTACTGCTGCTGCTGCTGCTAAGTCGCTTCAGTTGTGTCCAACTCTGTGCGACCCCAGAGACGGCAGCCTATCAGGCTCCTCTGTCCCTGGGATTCTCCAGGCAAAAACACTGGAGTGGGTTGCCATTTCCTTCTCCAATGCATGAGAGTGAAGAGTGAAAGTGAAGTCGCTCAGTCGTGTCCGACTCTTCGCGACCCCATGGACTGCAGCCCACCAGGCTCCTCCATCCATGGGATTTTCCAGGCAAGAGTACTGGAGTGGGGTGCCGTTGCCTTTGCTGTATAGTAGAAACTAACACAACATTGTAAAGCAACAAAACTCTACTAAAACTTAATAAAAAAAAAATAGTCACTGACTTTAACACTCACAGAAATTCAAGAAAAATATATGGTATTAGCAAACTTTCTTAAACAACTCACTCAAAAAGATGATTTATTAATAGAAGGATGAGACTGGATTAATTCTTATCTAAAAATAAGATACAATGATATATGAAAGTGATCATTCTAATTAAGTGCATTTCAATATGACTGAGCTACTTTCACTCCAGTAAGTCAGTCAGCTACATCTGGTGGTGGTGGTTTAGTCACTAAGACGTGTCCGATTCTTTGCGACCCCATGGACTCTGTCCATGGGATTTTCCAGACGAGAATACTGGAGTTGGTTGCCATTTCCCTCTCTTCCACACTCGGGGATTGAATCTGGGCCTCCTGCATTGCAGGTGGATTCCTTCCCGGCTGAGCTAGCAGGGAAGCTCCACATCTCTTATGAGTGAGGTATTACTCTAATTACAAAACAGATTCTGCCCCTGTAGAGGATGCTGGGTTCAGTGACCATACAAGCACATGCCCTCCACCCACACTCATGTACTCAGTCACCAAATCTTTGGGATTATGCCCCTTCCATTCCTCTTGGAACTGCACTTGCTTCTCTATCTTCACTGTCCACCAGGATTTCTGGAATGGCTTCTAAAAATCCCTTTGATTTGCATCCCTTCCTCCATGTTTGTCCGCAGGGCTAGTGATTTGCAAATGCTCACTGGAGAAGACCACTCTGTGGAGGAAATTTTGATTGGACAGTGCTAGTATAGTCTCTAGTTCAGCATCCAGAGGTCAGCATCATCTATCCCCTGCCTACCTCTCAGGCTCCAAATCCTGCAGTGCCCCAGGTTGGCCTTCTCTCTGATGTGAATGATTGTGTATTAATAGTTGAGTTCTCATGTGTTTTCATACCTGCTGATCCTTTGTCTTGAACACAATTGTTTCCTTTACTTCTCTCTACCAAAGTCCCCACATTCTTCAATTAACCTGTATGTTCATCTCATGGGTAAACTGCTCCAAAAAGCTTTTCTAGAAGCCATCCATATACCCCACCCCCACACGCATGCACAATTTTACATTGTCCCCCTTCATTTCTTAGGTATAAGGCTATGTGTGCATATGTTGCATTCTTTGTTGTGGTTGATTTATTCTCTCCCTTTAGATCAGCATTTCTCAGTCTTGATACTTTTAACATTTTGAGCCAAAAGTAGGGAGGTGCTCTGTGCATTGTGTGATGTTTAGCAGTGTCTTTGACCTCTACCCACCATGTGCTGGGTAATACCCCCAGTTGCAGCCACCAAAGATATCTCCAAACATTGTTGTCTGTTTCCTGAGTGACAAAATTACCAATGATTGAGAAGCACTACTTAGAGCTATAAACTCTATAAAGGGAGTCTCTCAAGGTGTATGTGATACTTTGAATTCATAACACTTCAGTTTCTGCACACAGCTGGTGCTATATTGGTACAAATATTGAATGAATGATTGTAAAATCTATCATCAGGTCTTTCTTTACTTTCTTCCTCTGTCCCCTTCTTCCTTTTTCTTTTATTTCATTCTTTGCACAGTAAGCAATGTATTCTCGTGTCTATAATTTGATATCCTGAGTGAACTCACCAACCCAGAGGGAGGGTCCCACAGAAAGGATCGTCTCTGGTCAGATGTATCTCCCAAAGTCAGTTGGTTTGATTGGCTGATCCACAGTAGAAGGATGGACAGTCATCAGTCTCCTAAACTGAAGACTTAGCCTGGGAGTGAATCAGAGGTGACAGTCCCCCTGTGATGCTCAGTTTAATTGTTTTAACTGTGATCCAGTATTGGCATATCTGTTAGCTTTTTAAGCAGCTGTTAGCTAAAGAATTTAGAATTTGGAGGAACCTCAAAGATCATGCATTCCAGTCTCCTCATTTTATCTGTGGCTGTGTGGATGTTTTGTTACGTCGTACTCTGGTCACCAATAGCATCCTAGATGAACATAGAGTTTTGTGGCTCCGTCATTTATAGCTAAATAATACAAAGTTACAGAACAGTGAAATTCATGATCTGAAAGTCCCAAGCATTGTATTCTGCTGCTGTTCTGCTCTCCAGAAAGGGCCCTGGCACTGGAAAAGGGTTATGGGATGGTGACCCAGCTTAGCTCTCTGGTTGTGCTCCAGCCAAGCAGAAAGGACCCAGGAGTTATATCCCAAGTCTCCACCATCACTGGGGTCTGCTTTTCTGCTTTACTCTTCTTTCTAGAATCCTCTGAGAAGACTGAATCAGCCCTTCTCAACATTCGGAAAACCTGGGTTTCATAATATCTGCCCTTCAGGCTGGGCACTATCTCTCCCCAGAGGTTTCCCATGTCTTTATGCCAGGCTCTGATGGGCATGACATTGCTGTTCTCTTGTTCTGGACTGGGAGGGTGATGAAGTCCTCTCCCATCTTAGTTCATCACTCTTGCCACTGCCTGTCTAGACTTGATCATATTTGATCCTAGCAGACTCTGGGGTCCCCTTGCAGCAGCTTGTGTTAGCATCTCACTCTGACATTGCCTTGATGCTATGGTCAGGCTCTAAATGGAAATGTGTCAACATTTCTTTTTCATGTATGGTGGGTAAAATACACATACTGTATAACTTACTATCTTTATCCTCAGTTCAGTTGGTATTGTTGTTCAATCGCTGCCTTGTTTGACTCTTTGCAACCCTATGGACTGCAGCATGCCAGGCTTCCCTGTCCTTCCCTAATTCCCAGAATTTGCTCAAACTCATGTCCATTGAGTCAGTGATGCGATCCAGCCATTTCATCCTCTGGTGCCCCCTTCTCCTCTTGCGCTCAACCTTTCCGGCATCAGGGTCTTTTCCAAAGTGTCAGCTCTCTGCATCACATGGCCACAGTACTGGAGCTTCAGCTTCAGTATCAGTCCTTCCAATGAATCTTCAGGGTTGATTTCCTTTAGGATTGACTGGTTTGATCTCCCTGATGCCCAAGAGGCTCTCAAGAGTCTTCTCCAGCACCACAGTTGAAAGCATCAATTTTGGGGCTCTCAGCCTTCTTTATGGACCAACTCTCACATCTGAACATGACTACTGGGAAAACCGTACTTTGACTATATGGATTTTTGTCACCAAAGTGATGTCTCTGCTTTTTAATATGCTGTCTAGGATTGTCATAGCATTTCTTCCAAGGAGCAAGTGTCTTAATTTCATGGCTGCAGTTCCCATCTGCAGTGATTTTGGAGCCCAGGAAAATAAAACCTGCCACTATTTCCAGTTTTTCCCATCTATTTGCATGAAGTGATGGGACCAGATGCTGTGATCTTATCTTCTTTTTTTTTGAATGTTGAGTTCAAGCTAGCTTTTTCACTCTCTTCTCTCACCTTCATCAAGAGACTCTTTAGTTACTCTTCACTTTCTGCCATTAAATTGGTGTCATCTGAATATCTGAGGCTGTTGATATTTCTCCTGGCAGTCTTGATTCCAACTTGCACTTCATCCAGCCCAACATTTTGCATGAAGTTAAATAAGCAGGGTGACAGTATACAGCTTTGATTACTCATTTCCCAATTTTGAACCAGTCTGTTGTTCTATGTCCAGTTCTAACTGTTGCTTCTTGAAATGCATACAGATTTCTCAGGAGACAGATTAGGTGGTCTGGTATTCCCATATTTTAAGAATTTTCCACAGTTTGTTTTGATCCACACAGTGAAAAGCTCTAGCGTAGTCGATGAAGCTTCTGATAAATCATCGTTCTACTTTGTATTTGTTTGTTTCTTTGTATTTAACTCTTTTTTTTTTTTTTAATGATTTCACATGTAAGTGAGATCAGGCAGTATTTGTCTCTCTCTGTCTGGCTTATTTTACTTAGTAGAATATCCTCCTGGTCCATCCACATTGTTTTAAAGGGCAGAATTTTCTTCTTTTTTTTTTTTTCAAGACTGAATAATATTCCACTGTGTTTGTGTGTGTGTGTGTGTCTGTGTGTGTGTATGTGTGTGTATTCTTTATCCATTCATCTGTTAATGGACATTTGGGTTATTTCTGTGTCTTGGTTATTGTGAAGATGGCGATGAATATGACAGTGCACGTACTGCTTTGAGATCCAAAGGAAATAAAATCACTATCTTGAGGGAATGTGTATACATTTCCTTATCTGTATACACATTTACATTTCCTCATAGCAAAGTGAACTCCCTCTCCAACCCAGGATGTACCTTTCTCAGCCTGAGCACACTCTTATTTCTGGATGGCAATTTTTGCTTCCTTTGTAACTCAACTACATGGTCAGTTAAATGGACTGAGAAAATAACTCACATGTCACCTGGGACCTGCTAAGCAGTCCTGGAGCTTTGTTACAGACTTTCATTCTATCCCATCAAATATTTATTAGATACCCACTCTGTTCTAGCCCCTGAGGGTATGGTTAAGATGTTGTCCTGTGCTTCAAGCTGCTGATCATCTAGTGGGAATGGAAATGAAGTAAAAACATGATTACAGCACAGTGACAAATAATTATATAAAGTGATATGTAACACAGATAAGGTGTGAGTTAGAGAATGATAAGAATAAATACACTTTGGGGGGCAGTCTTTATGCCAGGGTCTGTACTAGTTATTTTATACAATATTTACACTTCTGTTTAAAGTCTCACAACCTTTTGGTAGGTGGACAGGTGTCTGAGATAGGGGAAACTCCCTTGAGAAATTGATATCTGTCTGAGCTTTCTTCTTTCTTTCTTGTATATATTTTATTGAGATACAAAATACAGTTAGAAAAGTACACAGTTCCTGAACTTTTACAACATGAGTATGTCCATGTAATCTGCACCCTGACACCCACATTAAGGAACAGGACATTCCCAGCATCCCAGAAGTCCTCACTTACTCCCAACCTAACCCTCAGTACCCCTGCCCTCCTTACCCTGCTCCCGTCCAGATGCTCCTGCCCCTCCGCACAAGGGTCACCTCCTGCCTTGAACAGCATGGATTAACTGTGTCTGCTTCATACTTTATATCAATGGAAACATAAGGCAGGGCCTCTTTTGCTCTGGGTTCTTTCACTCAACATAGTCTGTAAGACTAATCCATATTGTCATATGCAATTGTAATTCTCATTGTTGAAAAGTATTCCACGGTGTGATTGATCCAATATTCATCTGTCCATTGTAAAATTATGAGCATTTGGCTAGATCTAGTTTGGAGCTGTTGTTAATAATATTACAGTGGATTTCCTAGTGCATGTCTATGTTGCACATGTGGAGAAAGCATGTCTTCTGGGCATGTCTGTAACTCAGAGTGAAATTACTGAGTTATAAGCAGTCATGTACTCAAATGTAGAATGGAGAGGACATGTGTACAGTGTGCTCATGAGCTGGTGGATGCCAGCCTGCACACCGCTAATAAATAGACCATGCATACGTACAGTTTCAGTAAATATTAACAGTTTTCCAAAGTGGTTTTACCTAGTGCTCAGTTTCAAGAAGCAAGTAAGAGCCATAGAGTTAAAAAGGAAACAGGAAAGAGTTTTCCAGCAATGCACAGTGTATGATTGTCAAAATTGGTTGTTACTGGTTTAGCCATGTGCATGAATTTGAAATCCTGCCATGAGTTTGCCTTGCTTATTCTGGCCTGAAATTTCCAGCCATAATGGAATGTAACACTTCACCCTTTTTGAACTTCTTCCTTCTCAACATAGTACTACATTAAAGGTCAACTGTAAAATTTCCACATCCTATTAAATCTTGTTCCTGGAGCCTGATATAATGCTTCACAATGCTATTCCATTCAAAGACATACACATACTCATTGTCATGGAAGGATCTAGTGAATGTGAAGTTTTTTGTTTGAAAATCCAGGGTTTTTTTGGCCTCTGTTGTTATTGCTTTGACTTTGTGGCTCTGGCAACAATTGGTAAAGATTTTTGGAGTAGCAATTTATTAGGTTGAAAGCAGTATTTTACTAAAAATAGACCTCTTGGCTGATCCTCAGTGTCTCAAGAGACAGTGTGAGTGTCTGTCTCTATTTACCACGATGTTAAGAATCACCAGGAACATAATGCTGACAGCTTAACCCCTTTTGTCTACGATGTCATGGCTAGAACTTATTTTTCTCTTTGTTAGAATCTATCTTTGGGAGATTCAAAATTACCTAGTGAATGTGTCAGATGAATAATGATTTCCGAGGTAGTCATTTAAAAAAGAAGTAATTTCCCCTAAAAGGGAGCACTCCTTTAGTGCTATTTCACCAAGTCCAGTTTGTGTAACTTCTTTTGGGGCTAAGAGACTAGTTATTGGACGTTTCTGAATATGTACTTTATTTATGATTTTCTTGGAAATTATTACCTATGATAATTTTAAAGCCTTTGTTCCAACAATGTTGAAATATATGTGGAGCATTGAGGAAATGAAAATATTTCCTGCATTACTTCCTATTCATTCATGTAATGTATTTCATTTATAAACCATGATGCAGAATTAGTCCTTTAGGTGAATAAGATTGAATGTGTCTATACATACAATCTAGCAGGATAAGAAAAATACGACATAATAAAGTAGAGATTGATCCTGAAGTGTAAGAATATTCTAATACTGGGAAAAGGATCCATATTAGCATACTTCAACAGTCAAAAGGAGGAAAATGATGAGATCATACTGTGCTGTGCTGTGCTTAGTCGCTCACTTGTGTCTGACTCTCTGTGACCCCATGGACTGTAGCCTGCCAGGCTCCTCTGTCCATGGGGATTCTCCAGGCAAGAATACTGGAGTGGGTTGCCTTGCCCTCATTGAGGAGATCTTCCCAACCTAGGGATTGAACCTAGGTCATACTGATAAAGTGACAAAAAGATGGAATAAAATTCAGCATCTACTCCTGATAATCTTTAAGAGATCTTACAAATTAAGAATGGTAAGATTCTATGTCAAACTAGCAACCAACATCATATATGATAGTAACATTCTGGAGACATATTCCCATTAAATTGATAAGGAGCCAAGTTTTTAACTGTCATTCATATTAGTGAACATTGGCCAATAAAATGAAATTGAAAACTATAAATATTAGAAAAAAATCCATTTTATAATTTACATATAGTATGATTGTCTACTCTAAGATTACAGGAACAACTAAAAAGATTAATGCTAATGAAGAATTCAGTAAAGAGAATATTTCCAAAATAAATTTATGAAATGAGAAGCTTCCTTGTGTTTGCTAATGAAAATTTTGTGAAGATGATAGTCAAAACAGCAACCCAACCCAAAAAATAAAAAATACCTACATTAAAAAAAAATCTTATGGAGTGGATGGAATCTATACGTTAAAAAAAGAAACAAAAACTAAAACATTTTCAAAGGAATAAAAAACAGTTTTAAATAGAGATACCATATTTATAGATAGAATAAAATGTTAAAGATACACACCATTCCCAAATTAAATGAATGCAAATTCAAAGTTAAAAAGTTATTTTATAAATTTGGAAAACAGCTCAAGTGAACATGAAATTTTTTGGAGAAGCTACTTGAGAAACACTAAAAGGGAATATTGCTTTTAAATTGATTAAATTTTCAAACACAGTGTAAGACAGATAATGTAGCATTTTATTGACAATGGAAATCAACACATCAGTAAAACAAAACAGAAAGTCCATAAACACACCTAACAACTATAAAACAAATAGACAAACAAAATTAATACGTAATAAAGATACTAAATCAGTTGGTTAATAGTAGATTATTGAATAAAAGGTAGAATCTACAAAAAGAAAGTTAAATTTGACAGCATTGTAGATTTGAATTCAGTATTTACTCCTTCTCTGAGGACATAACATCTTTCTCAGAAAGAAAGTGAATGGTCCAAATGACAAAATACTTTCTGAGTTATGCCCTCAGGATGGCCCTGGTAGGAGTGAGTTGAAAGAAGTGAATAAGTGATGATTTGTGCTCTTGAGAAATTTATTGAAAAGAAAGGTGACTTGGAGTGTGTAGGGAGGACTAAATGATGTAAGCCTGGGATTTCAGTTAAGTTGACTTGAGGAGCTGGCAGACTACCCAGGTGGAAATATCCAGCAGGCACTTGGGATTATGGAATTGCTCTTGAATGAGAAGTAACAGGGCGATGATCCTGATGTGGGAACCAGTTGCCGAAAGTGACAGTGGACGCACTGAGAAAGCAGGGGTTCCACGTGGGTTCAGAGACCCCTGATTGCACAAGTCCGAGTCCAAGGACAGCTCTTCTCATTCTGTTCTCTGAGGGTATGCTCGAGGGCAAGCCACTCACATAAGCTATAGTAAGATCAGTGTCCCTTTATGCCTTCAGCATGCAAGGTGGCACATACTAGATGAGTTCTCTAAACAGAGCAAGACAGAATATGTTTAAGGACTGTCACATTACATGAAAGATGAGAGGGGGAGACAGGAGGCAGTGAGCTCCTGGGAAGAAGGAAACGGGGCAAATTTCAGGGAGTGTTAGGATCGTGGTGTCAAATGATTTTAGGCAGTAAGGAATGAGACAGGCCACTGGGTCTAAAAGTATAAAGAAATGGACAGTCTTGGAGACAGTGGAGTCTACGGAGTAACAGGAAAGATGCCATCAAGGCACCCGGGAGCAGAAGCCAGTCCCTGGGGAGGGAGAAGGATGCTGTGTTCAGAGGGGAGTATCCTTGATTGAAGGGCCTTTATTTCTATTTAGAGAAGCCTGAACGTTTCCATGTAGAACAAAAGGAATCAGGGGAAAGGGGAAATTGGAGGTGCAAGAGAAAGAAAGGAAGTTTCATAATTAAAGTCCTGAGGAAGGCGGGATGAGATTGGATTATCAAGCTCAGTATTGAACCTAGAAAAAAGGAGAGACTCTCTTTTCTCAGGATGAGACTGAGAGGGACAAGGAGCTAACTTCTTCCAGAAGAGAAATCAGTTAGGTCATGGAATTCAACTTAAAACCTAGTTGGAATGTGAAATAAAGTCATGAACAAGGTCTCTCACGAGTTCTCAGACACTTAAATTTCTTGTGATAGATGCAGAAATACTTTTAAGCCGTTGCTTGCAGTACTAATAATACTCTTTCATAGTGTCACCATCAACGGGTGTAAGACATAGGGGACCAATTTAGAGAGTTTTACAAATGAGCCAGTAATGGGCATGGAGACATTGGAGATTGTGCCAAAGGTAATTTGCAAAAGTCTTACATTTTGCCTCCAGTAAGTTGTACTTAGTTTTACTAAATAGTGCTTCAGTTTTCTATAATTGTGTTTCCTCTCTCTAATACTTGGGGAAGAAAGATAAAGTCAAGTTAGGTATATTCTGAGATGAATCTTGAGAAAAGAATATTGATTGGATTATTGAGTTGATTGGTTAATACTTTTGAAAGGTATGATGCGTTATAGCAGTCTTTTTTACTAAACACAAAATAGCATTTCATTCTCTGTGTTAGTAATTTGTTACAGAATTAGCAACACCAGTGTACTTTGAGCTCTTTCAGTCCAGAAGAGCCCAACACTGTAGCCACTAATATGCTATAAAGTGGGTCCTTTGTTGACGCTGACTTGGAAACTGTGGTAAAAATCCTGCCCAAGGCTCTAAGAATTTGGTTACAAATCTATAAAACTATTTCACATTTATGTCACTTCCTTTTGAAATGATAAGTAACTATCTGCAACTATTTGCTTATAAATCAGATATGGTTTTACAAAATACTAGACTAACAGATATTAAAGACTAGTTAAGTTTGGTGTTAGTTGCTTAGCTGTGTCTGACTCTTTGTGACCTCGTGGACTGTAGGCCACCAGGCTCCTCCATCCATGGGATTTTCCAGGCAAAAATACTGGAGTGGATAGCTGTTCGCTTCTCCAGGGGATCCTCCCGACCCAGGGATCAAACCCAGGTCCTTACATAGCAGGCAGATTCTTTACCATCTGAGCAGCAAGGGAAGTTTAGGTATGTTAAGATGTGAGATATGTTAAGATTTCCAACTAAGAAATCATCCATACTTTCTCAACAAACATGGAACTCAGAAAGGGCTTTGATATTGTCTAGACTAAGACTTTAATTTAAAAAAAATAATTTAAAAAAAATAATTGTAATTATACATAGAATCTATGAATGCCTTCTCCGTCTAAAAACCGAAAGCAACAAAATGAAGTCAGTGTCCACTTTGGCACTTCCCAGCTTCCCAAAGAAGCACTGGCTATGTGATCAGTCTACTCTGCAACCTTCTGAACTTGTCTTGAACATTGAGATACGAATATGTGTATCTACAGAAAATACATATTACCATTTAGTGTGTGTGTAATAAATAGCACCATGTTTTATGTAACTTGCTTTTTATATTTAATGATATGTCTTAGAGACATTAACTCTGCCTATTAACAAACAGAGCTGTTTCACACATTTTATCAGATGTGGTGACAACTGTTACCCCATGTTTTAACACCGTATTTCATCATATGGGTGGCCCATAGTTTGTTTCATGTCACTCTCTCAGATGGATATTTGGCTTATTTCAGAATTTCCCCTGTTATGCATAGTGCTGGAATGCACAAGCCTCTTTGCACTGGCTTTTTTTTTAGGACACCAAAGAGAAGGGAGATGCTGGTATTAAAATGTAAGAAGTTTATATGCACTTTACATTTTAATAGACATTGCCCACTCCAGTACTCTTGCCTGGCAAATCCCATGGGTGGAGGAGCCTGGTAGGCTGCAGTCCATGGGGTCGCTAGGAGTAGGACACAACTGAGTGACTTCACTTTCACTTTTCACTTTCATGCATTAGAGAAAGAAATGGCAACCCACTCCAGTGTTCTTGCCTGGAGAATCCCAGGGACGGGGGAGCCTGGTGGGCTGCCGTCTCTGGGGTCGCACAGAGTCGGACATGACTGAAGTGACTTAGCAGCAGCAGCAGCAGCAGCAGCAATTACCTTTTAAAGGGCTTCCCTGATCATTCAGTGGGTAAAGAATCTGCCTACAGTGTGGGAGACCTCGGTTTGATTCCTGGGCTGGGAAGATACGCTGGAGAAGGAATAGGCTACCCACTTCAGTATTTTTGGGCTTCCCTTGTGGCTCAGCTGGTAAAGAATCTGCCTGCTAATTTTCTCTCCGACCAGCAATCTTTTAATTTTAGGAATGAGGAAAATAAGGCACAGAAATTATATAACTTGGCAAATATAAAAATCTAAGGAATAGGAATCAGGTGTCCTATCTCCCTGACAGATTTTTAATGCCTGCACCAGCGAAAGAAAGTGAAAGTGAAAGTCATTCAGCTGTGCCTGCTCTTTGCGACCCCATGGACTGTAGACTGCCAGGATCCTCTGTCCATGGAACTATCCAGGCAAGAATACTGGAATGGGTTGCCATTCCCTTCTCCAGGGGATCTTCCTGACCCAGGGATCAAACCCAGGTCTCCCACATTGTAGGCAGATTCTTTACGATCTGAATCACTAAGTAAGTGGACCAAACTGCCTCCAAATTTATAAAAGAGGAAATGTATGTCGGAAATTATTAATGTAAGTGTATGTTCAGTTCAGTTGCTCAGTCGTGTCCGATTCTTTGTGACCCCATGGACTGCAGCACACCAGCCCTCCCTGACCGTCACCAACTCCCAGAGCTTACTCAAACTCATGTCCATTGAGTCAGTGATGCCACCCAACCATCTCATCCTCTGTTGTCCCTTCTCCTCCTGCCTTCAATCTTTCCCAGCATCAGAGTCTTTTCCAATGACTCAGTTCTTCACATCAGGTGGCCAGAGTACTGGAGTTTCAGCTTCAGCATCAGTCCTTCTATTGAATAGTCAGGACTGATTTCCTTTAGGATAGACTGGTGGGATCTCCTTGCAGTCCAAGGGACTCTCAAGAGTCTTCTCTAACACCACAGTTCAAAAGCATTAGTTCATCTATAAAAGAAGGAATGTATGTATGAAATTATTATAGGAATGTATGTAGGGAATTATTAATGTTTGTAGGAAATGTGTATATGAAATTATTAATATGTATTAAGCTGCTGCTGCTAAGTCACTTCAGTTGTGCCCGACTCTGTGTGACTCTATGTACAACAGCCCACCAGGCCCCTCTGTCCATGGGATTCTCTAGGCAAGAATACTGGAGTGGGTTGCCATTTCTTTCTCCAATGTATTAAGCTAGCCTCCTTGAAACTTTGCTCTATATTTGTCTTATTGTTTGCTAACTTGCAAAACCATTTCTGATTGGTCATTTAAATCAACAAGTTGAAGAATAATATAATTATAGTTTTCAATTTAGGAGTTATGGGAAACTATTAAAAACAAGGTTCTTTACTTATTGGTTTTATGTTTTCCAGGTTGTGTGATCCTGTAATCTTGTGTCTACTAAAATTTTCATGGTTGGAGTATTTCCTAATGTAATTGAAATTCTTCTGGTTTAGAAATTTTATTTTCATATACTTATCAACTAAGTCATCTTTATTTTTTCGCTTGATATGTTTCCAAGTATAAGAAAATCTGCAGAGTGAGTTGATGGGAAAAATACAAACAAGTAATATACTTGAAAAATTAAATCTTTAGCTTCTAGAAAAAAAAATCATTTTAATGGAGTGAGGATTTACTCTCCAGAAGTCCTTTCATATCCTGGGGTCAGGATGGGTCATAGCCACCTAGTGATCTAGGACGGGCATTCAGTCAACCTCATTTGGGTTCTCTTCACTTCTTGACATGGAAGAATATATCACTTGAACTTTCCAATATTGGAAGAAAATTGGGCCCGCATCATACATATTTCTGAAGAACTGATATGTCTTTGTTGCTGCCTAGTGGCAGCTTGATGTTGAAGCAAAAGTTCTATAGGAACCAAAAAAATGCAAGAAATACAATGAACTTTTCAGTAGACCCTGAATAGAACCAGGAACTGACTAGACATTTTCATGTATGTTGTCTAATATAGGCTCACAAGAGACTCATGGAGGGAATTTTATTTTATTCAAGTTCTGTATTAGGAAATAGAGTCTGAGAGAAGAAAGGAATATATAACAAGTAAATATAAAAGTTCTTAAGCCTCTTCTCCTTCTTTCTACCACCTTGCCTCCCATCTCAACAGAAATCAGTGAAAGCTGGAGCAAAGAGAGCCTCTAGGAAGAAGTGGAGTGGAGCTTGAGTTAAGTCTGAAAAAGCGATGTTAGGAGTCTGATGAAGAGGGGTGGGTAGCAGTTAAGGCAGAGGAGGAGTCTTTACAGAGACACACAGCTGCGAGCAGGTATGGTGTCAAATATGGCTTACTCACATTTAACAGCGAGGATCAGAACCCTGTGCACCTGGCTTTGGGCAGCATGATTTTGGAGGATAAAGGACTTTGGCGAGAAACCCAGTGGGGACTGATGAGAAATAGCAGCTAGAAATGCGGAGTGCAGAGCTCAGACGACTACCTGTGTCTCTCGAGGGAAGTTAGTGTCTCTTCCCTCCTACTACTTCCTTCCTGCTACTTTCTGTCTCTCTAGGAGAGCTCGTTTGCTTTGCCCTGGGTATGGCTGCCCCACTGCAGCAGAGGTGCACTAGCATCGGTGGGCCGCGGTGCCAGATTCCAAGGGCCAGAGTTCCACCTCGAGTGCAGTCAGCTTCCCGTGCTCACTTCCCTTGGCCTGGGAGTGGGATCTTGTATATCGTGGCACAGGCAGCTTCTCTAAGAAGGCATTTGAACTACAGGAGTGAGAGATGGGAGGTGAGTATGGTCAGACTTATGGACTATCTTGAAAGCCAGTGAAAACACATGCACTTGGCTCTCTAATTGAGAGAGGAAAGTGTGCGAGGTGAAGGGGTTTAGTGAAGGGTAAATTGCAAGGGTGCGAGACTGGCACAGAGATGGGCTAAGAGATAACAGAATAGGCCGTGGCGACTAGATTTGGAGAGATGGGAGTGGAGCAGGGATGGCAAAGCAGACAGAAGCTACTTGGAGAGGACAAGCAGGATTATTGACTGGTTATAAAGAAAAGACAGCTTTCAGGTCCAAGTATTAGACAAAGCTGTGAGCCTTTGGGAGATAAAGGAGGAGAAGGAATGCAATTTTGAGGAGAGGGAGAACACATCTGTTGGGAATGTGGTTTCAGATCTGTCTGTGGTGGGTGAACACTGGCCATAGGCTACACGTGCAGTGGGCAAAGGGAATTTGATAGGGTGGTAAGCCATGGTAATTTGAAGTTAAAGAGATGAGATGGGGGATGGGTTTTGGAGGACAATGAGGAACTGAATCAGTGGCCAATTGCCTTCCATCCAAATTTGCATCATTTTGTGCTATCTCTGCATTTGTTGACTGAGCTTCCAGGTGGACAGGTGAGTCTTGAAATACCTGAGAAATATCATGACCTAATATTGTACTGAAACAATAGTGATAAATGAGGTCCCTCCAGTAGGGAAAAATCTAGAAGAAAGTCCAATGTTACTGTGAATAAGACCGAGGGTGAGATGGTGGGGATGTGAGGCAGGCTCAAGAGGGAGGAGGTATATGTATATTTATAACTGATTCATATTGTTGTACGACAGAAACCAACACAGTTTGTAACAGGGTAAAGCAGTTACCCTCCAATTACAATAAAAAATACCTATGCTGGAATCTGCTTTCATGCCTGTGCTAAGGCTTATGTCCAGTGGTTCCCAAACTGTGCCTTAGACTACAAAGGCAAACAGGAGATGGTTAAATTTCAAATACGGGGATAAACGTTTCTTCCACTTCTACTAGTGGGACTTAGCCTAATGCAGATAACATCGGTCTCAAAAAATGATTGTGTTTTGGCCAAGACACAAACTCCTTTTTGAGATTCTGCCAGTTCCTGGTGGAAGCCAGGAAATGTATTTTTAGATCTCTATAACTCGAGCTAAGAGGACTATGTACCGCTTAATGGTTGTCATCCGATGTGTATAAATAGAACCTTTACGGAGACAAGCCATATGCTTTGTAGTGGTTACCTTATTTAACTACAGATCTGACTTACAATCACTTTAATTCCTAAAACCACTCAATTTTATTCATTAAGAATATGATTGCACATAGGAATGCTTTGTAATTTGGCTGTAGAATCAGAAACCAAGAATATTTTCCTCCCCAAAACTTGTAATAAGGTCAAACACTAAAGGCTTATAATAATTGTTTTTAGCTGTTCTTTTAGAATTGAAAACAAATATCATCTAGTTTCCAAAGAGCAGTGTATTGCTAATCATTTATTTGTATAATAAATTTCAATTTCTTCAACATTTTTATGCATTACCTCAAAATTAAATGTGGCAAATGCTTTAGTTCTCTAATTTTTGAAGAATTAAAACAGTAGTCTTTTACTGATTAAGATCAGATTTATCCTTTGTATCTGAGATTTGTATGGATTTTGTATGGTAAAAATTAATATAGCAAACTAATAATGATATACACTTTTAATCAGTATAAAGATATGCTGCATGACCACCAAAATGGCAAAAAAATTGAAAACACCAACATTACCAAATTTTGCAAAGATGTGGATAATTGGAACTCTCATGCATTGCTAGTGGGAGTGTAAATTGGTTAGGACCACACTGGAAAACTTTTTATTAGTATTTGTTAAAGGAAAGCATGTGTCTACCATATGAATTTAAGATAAATGAACATATGTGTTCTTAAGGAGACAGTTATTAGAATGTTCATAAAAATTTTTATTTGCAATAATCCCAAGCTGCAACTACCTAATCATCTATCAATAAGAGAAAGGATAAACACATTGTTAGAATGAACTATTAATACATGCTGTATTATGAATGAAATCTCAATAATGTTATATTGAATGAAAGAAGCCAGATGCAAAAGATACAGCAAATTCCTTTTGTATGAAGCTCAAGAAGAGGCAAAACTAATCTCTGGTGATAGAGATCAGAATAGTGATTTACTTTCCTTCTGGGGAAGATAATGTTGGAAAGTGGCACCTGAGCAGTTGGGAGTGATATAGAGATGCTGCAGATCTCAGTTCAGATGGTGTCTCCATGAGTGTAAACATATGTAAACATTCATCCAGCTGTGCCTTAGAGAACCTCACCACATGCATATTATACCCCAGTAAATGTATGGAATTCATGCTGTGTTTTCCTCTTTCCAATTCCGGTGAGCATGGACAAGCTAATTCTAATGCAGAAGGTTGCTACTTGGCTAAATTGAGGAGGAGATGGGTACAAATGAAGTATTGAGACAAATACAGGAGGCTTTAACTTCCTTGTATTTATTGCAAAGAAGTACATCGGTTCTATTGGGAAAGTAGCAAAATGATGTGGCTTTGGAGATATTATGTTTTTTGGCCTGTAGACTAAGTAATAATATTTTTATATTTTATACCATATTATATATATTCAATAAAAGAATATTTTCAATTTTCAGTATATTTTTACTTAAAAATTGTATATCTGTGTATCCATATATACATACATACATACATATATATACACCATGTCATGTAAATAGGATCATATGCTTACTTGGAGGATTTTTTTTTAGTGCAGTTTATTTGAAGTGGTTCTTCTCCCCATGTCACTTCCTCACTTGGTGTCACAATCTACTGTGTATCTTACCTAATTTTTTTATGCTTATATGGTAAGGCACATTTATTTTATATATATAATTAGATGTATATATGTATGTATATGCCCATAGATACAAATTTCTTTGTCCTTGTGCTGCAAAAATAGTATAATATCATATACATTTTATTACATCTTGCTTTAATCCTCCCAATAAAACTGCATGAAAATGCCAGCAAATCAAGTGATATGTTATGGTGCTTAATTGTTCATGGGGTAGATATGCCATAATTTACTCAAACAATCCTGTGTGTCTGGGCTTTGGTTGAGCAAGGTCTTTTGTGCACTGTGGTGAGAAAGTCTTGAATTCAAAAGCAGTGAGTAGATTGTGTCACTTACATTGTCTGAGCCTGTCTCTTCATCCATCAAAGGGGGATACATTTATATCTACCCCCCCAACAATACAGGGAAGATAAAAGAATAAAAAACATGGTATATAGGAGTATACATGTTTGATGTGAGCACCAAGTGAGGTGCTCTATGTTATTATTTTTCCCATTTTCCAGATGAAAAAAGTTGAGGTAATTTATACAAGGTCAACAGGAGATGTCAGATTAGAATTGTGCATGTCCCATTTTGAGAGCCTATGATTTTAGCTGCCATGCAACACTGCCTCTCAAACGTAATGTTCATTAGACATTTTATTTTATATATAAATATCTACAGAAAACATAAAATAGAATGCCTCTCAAAAAAACGTTGGAATTACACTATCAGTTGTCAATGTTCATAACAAAAGCAGAGGTTTGTATCAGATAACTATTTATGTGTAGGAAATCATCCAAAATTCAGTGGCTTAAAACAACAGCCATTTATATTGGTCATGATTCTGTGAGTCTACAATCTGGGCTGGGCTTAGTTGGATGGTTCTTCTGGCTTAATCTGGGATCACTCAAGAATCTGTGTTAGCTGCTGGGTCCGTTGAGCAGCGCAGCCTGGAGTGTTCCTGACTGTAACTGGGACTGTGGGGACAACTGGTCCATGGGGTATCAGACTTTGTCAGGTGTATGCAAACAGTTACCATGTAGTTTCAAGAGGGAGAACGGAAACACAAACTCTTGAGGCCTACACTTAGAACTATATCACCATGGTTTCTTCCACATTCTCTAAATCAGAGCAAGTCACAAGCCTATCCCAGATTCAGCCACTTGATGGGAATTGCCACCAACTCACAGGGCAGGAAGATCTAGGATGATGAAAAATTTCTCTCATCCAAAATGGGGAAAAAAAGGGAAAAATAAGTTTTACTCCTTTTATCCCATAGAACTTGGCACTGATTTCTTATCAGTGCTGTGTTTGTGTTTCTGCTGAAAATGAGATGTGTATTCTTTGGCTTGCAAACAGCTGGTTTTCTTTTGGCTCAGTCTGTATGTCTAAGCTGAATTAAATCTCTCAGGCTTTTGAGCCGTTCTCATGTTCTTGATTGAAGTTCCTCTGTATTGAATGATTTTAATCTCTATTTCTCAGGAAGCCAGAGGACATGCCATTATTTATGGCTTTTCAAAGGAATGTGACTATTTGGCTATATAATCATTGTATCACAACCAAATTCTCTAATTCATGCGGCTTATAATGTACATAAGTTGTGCGTTTCCCAAAGAACACTGTCATGCTTTCTTTGGAAGACAGGTACCCTTCTTACATCTTCAGCATCCTCTCGTAATACTCTCAGTTCCCAGCATCCTTGCCCACTGTGCTAAAGAAGGGCATGCATTTAACAGTTAAATAATCTGAGGCATAGGAAAATATGTCAGTTTCATACAGCATTCATTGACTGAGATGCAGGATTTTCTCACTTCTTGGTTGTTGGCCATATACACTGTCTAATTTGATTTTCACGTTGTTTGAGGATTTTCTAGGAACCATCTCTCTTTTCCTTTTGGAAGCTTAAAATGAGATATTTGTTAACTCATCCTTTCAACATGATATTTCTACTAGCTGAAGTGAAGTGATGGAGGCGTAGAAAACCATGTAAAATTTGTTGGTTTAGTAAATGGTCCTTTTTTGTTTTAGTCACATGGTATAGTAGATGAAGGTATGGATTCAGGAATTGACCAAACTGAGATTCATATTACAGATTTTCCACTTATAAGATGTGTGACATTAGGCTACACACACACATGTTAGTCTGCCACATTGTGGTAAAAAAAAATAGTAAATGTTTATTATTATTATTACTCTTTCTTACTGAGGAATAGTTAATGTTATTCATTATAATATGTAACACTATGTTAGTTTTATATATATATATATATATATATATGTATAACATTATATTAGTTTCAGTATACAATATAGTGATTAAATATTTGTATATACTAAGAAATGATCACCATAGTAAGTCCATCCATTACCATATATAGTTAATAATTTTTTCTTGTGGTAAAAACTTTTACAGTTTACTCTGAGCAACTTTCAAACGTGCAGTGCAGTTTTAACTATATTAACCGTGATACACATTACATCCTATGACTTTTATAACTGGAAGTTTGTACCTTTTGGCTCACTTTTACCCATTTTTCCACTCCCTTCCCACTGTATCTGGCAAAGAACAATCTGTTCCCTGTATTTTTGAGCTATTTTTTGTTTTTCAGAGCAAAAATATGTTAGAGTGTATTATATTACTTTGTCTGACTTATTTTACTTAGTACAACACCCTCCAAGGTCCATCATGTTTTCACAAAGGGCACAATTTCCTTTTTATCGCTGAATAATATTCCATTGTATATCAGTGCCATATTTGCTTTATCTGTTCGTCCATCAGTCCACACTTAGGCTGTTTCCCATACCTTGTCTATTGTAGATAATGATGCAGTAAACCTGGGGTATGTATAGCTATTTGAGCTAGTGGGGTTTTTTGGTTTCAGATAAATATTTAGAAGTGACATTACTGGATCAGATGGTGGTTCCATTTTTAATTTTTTGTGGAAATTCCATACTGTTTTCCATGGTAGCTACACCAATTTATATTCTTACCAATAGGGCAGAAGGGTTCTCTTCTCTTCACACTCTCACCAACATTTGTTGTCTGTTTGATCATAGCCATTCTAACAGGTGTGGGATGATCTCTCATTGTGGTTTTGATTTGCATTTCCCTGATGATTAGTGACTTTGAGCATCTTTTCATGTACCTATTTCCATCTGTATATCTTTATTAATCTTACTCTTGAAAACAAGGAGCAGAATGGATGTATGCCCTTATTATGTCAGATATTGGAGGCCACAGGACAGTGGATCACTTGTGCAGACTTTCTTGTGCTTCTCTATCTTAGGTTTAGAGTTTTCTTTTAAGTGTCCAGACACTCCATGTATCATATTTTGGTAAGATCCAATGAAATAATGCATATAAAGCACCTAGTGCAGGGTCTATAAATACTGACTTTCTTTCTCTTTTACTCCCTCTCCTCCTGGCAACTGAACAGCCCTTACATCAGCCTTTTATATTAGTTTGGGTTCCCCAGATTCAGACTCCGAGATGTGGGTTTTGTGCAGGGGATATCAGGGAAGGATCCCAGGAAACAGTGCAAAAGTGTGGTGGCAACAGGCCAGGGGTGGGGAAGAAGCCAAATAAGGGCTTCATTTCAGGGGTAGTTTGAGCCTCAGCATGGTCTGTGGGGTGCTCTAGAGTGTAAATGTGTCTTGGAATGTGTCCTGCCTTGAGGTGAGAGAGCCTCTTTTCATTCTCCTGCATCAGTCTCTACTGGTCATGGGTCATCCTGGGGTAACTTCCAACTCTTCATACTGCATGGGCAGCCCTTAGTGGCCCTGGGGAAACCTGTGAGGAAGGCTATGGTCGCAAGCATTTAGGAACAGAGCAGATAGAAGCTGGAGGCAAGTGTGTGGAAGTTACAGAAAGGATGGAAGTGGCAGATCTTGGTGGGCAGCAGCAGTGTTCACTGCACCCTCTCTAGGGAACAGCAAGACAAATCTCTGGTTAGAGAGTGGCCCTCCGGTAGCAAAGACAAGGCTATTGCTTAGGTCAAAGTCACGCATTATTCTGGGGAGCAGCAACTAAAGCAATATCAAACAGTAGGAACAAGTCCATCTCTGAATATCAAACACCCAGGAAGTCAGTGTCAAGCTTCAGTCTCCCCTGTTAGTCTTCTGGCAGGTGTCATCTGAGTGTGGCTAGGGATATTTGATGAGGGGATTAGAGACCAAGGAAGATTGTGTTCAAGAATCAGCTTTCTTACTATTCCTTTTAAGGAAATAACTGGTGATTCGTTTTCAGGTCATATTGGGCTCTTCCTCCTAAAAGAATGGCTAACCTAAGAGATTTACTTCTAAAAGAGTGAACTTTTAACTAGAGCTTTTAGGAATGGGCAGCTTAGAAAGCAAAGAAAGTTTCAGGATTGAGAAGGAGTTCTAAAATTCCTCTTTTAGAAAATGAAATACTAAGTTTCATAAATATTTATTAAAATGAAATATTCTAGTTACAGAAATTTTCCATTATAGTCTTTTAGTTGAGAAAATTAAATAATAAAATCTGAGGGCTTGATTTAAATAAGAGAATTATTAGAAATAGGAAATTGCCAAAAAGCTGCTCATGGTGTTTGACATATTTAAAAAGGCACTTATATTTGTGAAAAATGAGCTATTTAAGATATAATTATTTCCAATGATCCTTATGTTTGGGTCTCATGAGAAATTAGAAATTGCCAATAACCACTTTTGATAATTTTGGAGATAAGTTAGTAAAACACTTTATCTGTGACTCATGGCTTTTGGCCCATAAAGAAGGCTGAGCACCAAAGAATTGATGCTTGCCAATTGTGGTGCTGGAGAAGACTCTTGAGAGTCTTGGACAGCAAGGAGATCAAACAAGTCTATCCTAAAGGAAATCAACACTGAATATTCATTAGAAAGACTGTTAATGAAGTTGAAGCTCCAATACTTTGGCCACCTGATGTGAAGAGCTGACTCACTGAAAAAGACCTTGGTGCTGGGAAAGATGGAAGGCAAAAGCAGAAGTGGGCAGCAGAAGCTGAGATGGTTAAATAGCATCACTGACTCGATGAGTTTGAGCAAACTCCGGGAAAGGACAGGGAAGACTGGCATGCTGCAGTCCATTGAGGTTGCAGAGTCAAACATGACTTAGCAACTAAACAACAAGAATATGGTTTTTATTCCTTGTACATTATTCTTGTCCGAATTAAGGACTTGTCTATCACTGGAAGCAGTTGGAAAAAATACTTTGTCTAAAGCTGCTTGAGAACTGGAATCAGAATCTTCAATGGTGAATGGTGGCAAGATTCCAAAATTAATTATGAAGGCTATTGAAATGATGTGGCATTTTCAACCTATTTTGACTGACAAAAGGTATCACAAATGGAGAGCTCATTTTCCACTTCCCCTTGTTTCCTGTGACTTTGGGTCTCACCCACTCTGAAATGGCAACCCACTCCAGTGTTCTTGCCTGGAGAATCCCAGGGACAGGGGAGCCTGGTGGCTGCCGTCTCTGGGGTCGCACAGAGTTGGACACAACTGAAGTGACTTAGCAGCAGCAGCAGCCACCCTGAAATCTGATCCTCCGTGGAAGCTATGTCTTCAGGTATGTCAGTCTGAAACAACAATGAGGAGATGGCTTGTCTAAGTATCTGACTCCATCAGTTCTCATACTCAGAAGGCCTTAAGCTTCAATTTGTTTCTTTTGATTATTGGCAGATTGCTGTCTGTGCCATCTCTCTGATGTGACTGCTTGAGTGTATTAGCTATGCCCTCCCTAATTATTCATGCTTCCAGTGTTACCCATTCAAAATTTATGACAATGAGGACAGTGGATTAGAAGCCTGAGGAACTGAGGCTTAAGTCTGCTGCCAGAGAGTTACCATCATTGTTTTCGGTGCAGAGTACTAACAGGACAAATCACTCCAATTTCTGGCTGGGTACGTTTTGTGTAGAATTATCTAAGAAAGAGCGCATTTTCTCTTATACACCAGAAAAATCAAACAAATCAGGAATTGTTGAAAACTAAGATTTAGGTCTAAGCCTATTATTCTGTGTCTGATGGGCATCGCCCTGTATATGTAAGGATCTGAAGCCAGGGTTGTAACATGCAGGCTTAGACAGAGGTTTCAAGGTATGTCTCAAAGGCTGTCTTACTGCTTTGTGTTCCCCATTTAATACTTGGCAATTATTCATTAGTTTATTAAAAAGAAAATTATTGACTAATCATATAGCATCAGTTGTGTTCAGTCACTCAGTCTTGTCCAACTCTTTGCGACCCCATGGACTGCAGCACACCAGGCTTCCCTTTCCATCACCAACTCCTGGAGCTTGCTCAAACTCATGTCCATTGAGTCAGGGATGCCATTCAACCACCTTATCCTCTATCATCCCCTTTTCCTCCTGTCTTCAATCTTTCACAGCATCAAGTTCTTTTCTAAGAGTTGGTTCTTTGTGTCAGGTGGCCAAAGAATTAGAGCTTCAGCATCAGAACCACTCCTTCCAATGAATATTCAGGATTGATTTCCATTAGGATTGACTGGTTGGATCTCCTTGCAGTCCAAGGGACTCTCAAGAATCTTCTCCAACACCACAGTTCAAAAGCATCAATTCTTCGGCACTCAGCTTTCTTCACCGTCCAACTCTCACATCCATACATGACTACTGGAAAAAGCATAGCTTTGATTAGATGGACCTTTGTCAGCAAACTAATGTCTGTGCTTTTTAGTATGCTGTCTAGCATACAGTATAAATCACCACTATAAATACTTCACCTTCTGTGATACAGTCTTATTTATTTTACTTTATTATTGTATTTATCAAGATTGCCAGGAGAAATATCAATAACCTGACATATGCAGATGACACCACCCTTATGGCAGAAAGTGAAAAAGAACTAAAGAGCCTCTTGATGAAAGTGAAAGAGGAGGGTGAAAAAGAGAGTTGGCTTAAAACTCAACATTCAGAAAACTAAGATCATGGCATCCAGTCCCATCACTTCATGGCAAATAAATGGAGAAACAATGGAAACAGTGAGAGACTTTAATTTTGGGGCTCCAAAATCACTACAGATGGAGACTGCAGCCATGAAATTAAAGACTCTTGCTCCTTGGAAGAAAAGTTATGACCAACCTAGACAGCATATTAGAAAGCAGAGATATTACTTTACCAAGAAAGGTCTGTCTAGTCAAAGCTGTGGTTTTTCCAGTAGTCATGTATGGATGTGAAAGCTGGACTATAATGAAAGCTGAGCACCAAAGAATTGATGCCTTTGGACTGTGGTGTGGAGGGAAACTTTTGAGAGTCCCTTGGACTGCAAGGAGATCCAACCAGTCCATCCTAAAGGAGATCAGTCCTGAATATTCATTGGAAGGACTGATGCTGAAGCTGAAACACCAATACTTTGACCACCTGATGCAAAGAACCGACTCATTGGAAAAGACCTCGATGCTGGGAAAGACAGAAGGCAGGAGGAGAAGGGAACGACAGAGGATGAGATGGTTGAATGGCATCATCTACATATGGACATGAGTTTGGGTAGACTCCAGAAGTTGGTGATGGACAGGGAAGCCTGGTGTGCTGCAGTCCATGGGGTCGCAAAGAGTCGAACACAACTGAGCAACTGAACTGAACTGATTGTGGTCTGTTGGCTTTTGTAACCTAGTACTCCAACTGCCTTTGCATCTGTAACATAATTAGTAATTATATACTCTTCATTATAGCTTTCAGAGAAGGCAGTGGCACCCCACTCCAGTACTCTTGCCTAGAAAATCCCATGGATGGAGGAGCCTGGAAGGCTGCAGTCCATGGGGTCGCTAAGAGTTGAACATGACTGAGCGACTTCACTTTCTCTTTTCACTTTCATGCATTGGAGGAGGAAATGGCAACCCACTCCAGTTTCTTGCCTGGAGAATCCCAGGGATCCCAGCCCTGGTGGGCTGCCATCTATGGGGTCGCACAGAGTCGGACACGACGAAGCGACTTAGCAGCAGCAGCAGCATTATAGCTTTTGCCATCTTTGAATGGCTTTTTAATCCTTTTTTAAAAAAAATCCCTTAATCTATAGTCTATGCAAACTAGGAAAAACTACCAATAAAATACACTTGCAGAAGTTCCGTTCAAATTTTTTCAGTGAACTGATCAATTTAGTCTTCCTTTCTCTGTGTCAGTCAACAAATATTTATTGAACCCAACAATATACTGTAGGCATTGCTGGACACTGATGCATTTCATCTTACTTTGAGGTTGTCAGTCTTCAAGTATTTATTGAGCCCTAACCTATGCCAGGGACTTTGTTAAGTGCTGGGGATTCAGAACTTGAAAGACACAGTTCCCTTTAGTCACTTATAGCAGAGACAAAGATAAAACAATGTAGACTTAGGGTATATACTCTGATGAAGGGCTAGGCCAAGTACAGTGAAATTCTCATGAGGGAAGGTTTGTATCTGTCAGGGAGAGTAGGAACATAGGCTTGGAGCTGAGACTTGGTAGATGTAGAGGAGTTTCCCAGGTGGATAAGAGCATGGGGGGCATTTCAGGTAGGGAAGCAACACCTTCCCTACCAGGTCGAAAGAACAAAACCCTCCAGAGCCGCCATAGCTACCAGTGACTCTGCTTTATTGGAGAATGAAGTGTAAGTCAAGGAGCAGCTCCAAAAAAAATGTTAAGCAAATCTAAAAAAATAAAAGAAAGAATAGATGTAGTTGAGAGTGGGTGGAGCTCAGATCATAAAGAGCTATAAATGCTGTTCAAAGTGGTTCCTATCTTCATTGCCTGGCAGGTATTGGAAGGATGTGTCTCCTTCTGGAAGGCATCTGTTATGATTCAGACAGGAAAGAGAATGTGCCAGTAGTGGAACTTACATACTTGTGACTTATACTCAAACCCAAACCTTTAGAGGTGGAACGGATTTTGTGATGATGAAGTTTGAGCTCATTTGTTTGTTTCAATAGCAATTATTGGATTTGAGAATGGCCATAAATGAATGGTGTTTATTGCCCCAGACGTAGGAATCATGGTATGAGTGCCTTCTCATTGTTGGGTCAACACTGACAACTGCTCTTTGTAAGCCCTTTGAAAAGGCAGGAAGTTCTGGAGCACCTGGATGATGTTGCTTGAGGGCTCAATTAAAGGTCACTATTGAAGACTTCCCTGGTGGCTTAGACAGTAAAGCATCTGTCTACAATGCAGGAGACCTGGGTTTGATACTTGGGTTCTATCCCTGGGTCGGGAAGATCCCCTGGAGAAGGAAATGGCAGCCCATTCCAGTACTCTTGCCTGGAAAGTCCCACGGATGGAGGAGCCTGGTAGGCTGCAGTCCATGGGGTCAAAAAGAGTTGGACACGACTGAGCGACTTCACTTTCACTTTCACATTCAAGGCTAGAGAGGAAGGTAGTCCGCAAAATATTGATGATGAGAGATCAAGGATAAAGTGATACATCCACTGTAGACTGGAAAGGGAAAAAAGAAACCTAAGAAGAACTTGGGGCCTCCATATACAGCTGCTCAAATAAACATGGAGATGCTGTCTTTGGCCAAGCTTAACTCTCAAGGGGCAATACTTGGAATCAGGCATCTGGTGGTCTCATGTCCAATGGGAACACAGTACTTCCAGTTTGTAAGGAGTGATATCCAGGTCTTGCAGATGGCATGAAATGACTGGCTTCATTTGGGAAAAACTATGTCTAATTCAACACAAGTGTTAGGGTTACTAACACCAAGAACACCTTATATGGTGCACGCATGCACGCACAGTCGCTCAATTGTGTCTGATTCTTTGTGACCCCATGGACTGTAGCCCCCCAGGCTCCTCTGTCCCTGGCATTCTCCAGGCAAGAATACTAGAGTGGGTTACCGTTTCCTCCTCCATCTTATATTGTATCTCCTTTCTATTATGCCTGAAGAGTGTTGAGGAAAATAGGATGAGAAGTGGGTCTTACAAATCTGTAATGGCTAATTCTGATCTAGTGATCTCATGTATCGATAGAATAAATATGAGCTTCATTTTGAAGACATTTCAGATTTATTCAATAGCTGTTTTCATGCATAAGCAATGCAGCTGGACGACACTATTCCTGAGATTCCTTTAATCATTCCTCATTGACACACCGAGGCAGATCGAATTCTCACTTGATTAACCCTCCCACCACCCCTCATTTAAGTCTGCAGTACAAAGCTCTGAGTTAGAATTCCACGAGCCAGTACACTGAGTATTTGATGGAGAAGCGCATGAAGGGAATGTACTTTGTCTACATCCTATCTTCCTCTCAAGGCTAAAATTAGTATCAATTAAATAGGTGTGAGATAAAACAGTATCTATGGTGCCATTGTAGTTTTTGTTTGACTTGTTTGTATTTGGTGTATTTAGGTGACCACATATTTAAATTTATTGGGGACAGTCCCATTTGAATGACTTTATATATGTGAGTTTATGCACTCCCTTCTATTATATTGATCTGTGTCTTTTACACTGATACAAGAGGACTGTATTTATCCCCACATGACTATAATATGCCATCAAAGTTAGACAAGTCATGACTGATTGCCTATGGCAGAATGCATTGCTGATCTAACTGAAATTGGGATTTTATTCACCAAGTAGGGATATTGAATTGACAGATAACAGTGACTGCTGCTGCTGCTGCTGCTAAGTCACTTCAGTCGTGTCTGACTCTGTGTGACCCCATAGACGGCAGCCATCAGGCTCCCCTATCCCTGGGATTCTCCAGGCAAGAACACTGGAGTGGGTTGCCATTTCCTTCTCCAATGCAGGAAAGTGAAAAGTGAAAGTAAAGTCATTCGGTCGTGTCCGACTCTTCGAGAACCAATGGACTGCAGCCTACCAAGCTCCTCCATCCATGGGATTTTCCAGGCAACAGTACTGGAGTGGGGTACCATTGCCTTCTCCGAACAGTGACTGCTACATATACATTTAAATCAAAGGTTGTATTTAAGAAAAAAAGTTTTATGTATAATGCTTTTATTCGTTTCGTAGAACCTCCCCCACCCCCCAAATCGTCACATGACTTTTGGGAATATAGCCCTTTTTTTTTTAAGCCACTGGAGCATCTTTTGGATTCCTCTAATTGAGTTTTGAACTTCCCAGGTGGTTCAGTGTTAAGAAGCCACCTGTCAATGCAGGAGCTGCTGGAGATGCAGGTTCGATCCCTGGGTTGGGAAGATCCCTTATAGGAGGAAACAGCCGCCCGCTACAGTATTCCTGCAAGGGTGACCCTGTGGGGAGAGGAGCCAGGAGGACTGCAGTCACAGTGCTGCAGAGAGTCAGACACTGAGCGGCTGAGCGCACACACACACAATTAAGTTTTCCGGGGTGAATCTATCCAGTTCTTTTTATATTATTTGAAATGCAGCAATTTTTGGAACCTCAAATGATACAGCCACTGGAAATTTTACCCCAAGCCATAAATATCATTTGCAAAAATTAGGATAGATGTTTTTGGCCAAGAATCCTGCATATATTAGAGGAGATACGTGAACTTACTTTATGTGTTTATTTTAAAAATGATCCTGATAAGGTCCCTTTAAATTACATACAATATTTGCAATTGTCACATCATGCCCACCTAGGACTAATCCCCTTACTTTCTGTTATACTAGTTCTATTTAGAGAAACCTCTAAAGGTATCAAAACTAGGATTAATAAGAGGCAATTACAGGCTAAGTTATCATTCCCATATATTGTACTATTATTCAAATTAAAGTAGTTAAGAAACCATGGTAGCATTAGTGACTTTATTCAGTTCAGTTTAGTTCAGTCACTCAGTTGTGTCCGACACTTTGCAACCCCATGGACTGCAACACACCAGGCCTCCCTGTCATCACCAACTCCTGGAGTCCACCCAAACCCATGTCCATTGAGTCAGTGATGCCATCCAACCATCTCATCCTCTGTCATCCCCTTCTCCTCCTGCCCTTAATCTTTCCCAGCATCAGGTTCTTTTCAAATAAGTCAGCTCTTCTCATCAGGTGGCCAAAGCATTGGAGCTTCAGCTTAAACATCAGTCCTTCCAATGAACACCCAGGACTGATCTCGTTTAGGATGGACTGGTTGGATCTCCTGGTAGTCCAAGGGACTCTCAAGAGTCTTCTCCAACAACACAGTTCAAAAGCATCAATTCTTTAGCACTCAGCTTGCTTTATAGTCCAACTCTCACATCCATATATGACTACTGGAAAAACTATAGCTTTGACTAGACAGACCTTTTTTGGCAAAGTAATGTCTGCTTTTTAATATGCTGTCTAGGTTGGTCTTAAATTTCTTTCCAAGGAGTAAGTGTGTTTTAATTTTATGGCTGCAATCACCATCTGCAGTGATTTTGGAGCCCCCAAAAATAAAGTCAGCCAACTATTTCCACTGTTTCCCCATCTATTTGCCATAAAGTGATGGGACTGGATGCCATGATCTTAGTTTTCTGAATGTTGAGCTTTAAGCCGACTTTTTCACTCTCCTCTTTCACTTTCATCAAGAGGCTCTTTAGTTCTTCTTCGCCTTCTGCCATAAGGGTGGTGTCATCTGCATATCTGAGGTTATTGATATTTCTCCTGGCAATCTTGATTCCAGCTTGTGCTTCACCCAGCTCAGCATTTCTCATGATGTACTCTGCATATAAGTTAAATAAGCAGGGTGACAATATACAGCTTTGACATACTCCTTTTCCTATTTGGAACCAGTCTGTTGTTCCATGTCCAGTTCTAACTGTTGCTTCCTGACTTGCATACAGGTTTCTCAAGAGGCAGGTCAGGTGGTCTGGTTTTCCCATATCTTTCAGAATTTTCCACAGCTTATTAGGACTTTACCATAAAGCAGGCCCTTTGTTTCTGAGAGACACTTGTCAAGAAAAAATTTGCCACTTATATCTAGGCTTATTAATTGTTTTCTAACTACAGACTTATTTTGTAATTGGAAGATAATTGTTTCACAATGTTGTATTGGTTTCTGCTGTACAACAATGCGAATTAGTCATAATTATATATATATATTCCCTCTTTCATAAGCCTCCTACTGCCTCCCAATGTTCATTACAGATATTTTTAAAAATCTTTATTGAAATATAGTTGATTTACAGTGTTGTGTTAGTTTCTGCTGTATAGCAAAGTGATTCAGTTGTGTTCACTGAAAAATAATTTTCTTATTTTTTCTATTATGGTTTATCACAGATTGTTGAATATACTCCCTGTGCTACACAGTAGGATCTTGTTGTTTATATATCCTTTATTTTGTAGTTCGCATTTGCTAATCCCAAACCCAATCCTTCCCTCCGTTATCCCCCTCCACTTTGGTAAACACAGCCTGTGACTATAGGTCTTTGACTTTGAGAATTCTTTAGACCATGGCTCAAAGTAGTAACTTCTAAACAAACGAGCTGCCAGTCCAGGTTCGATGCACGATACTGGATGCTTGGGGCTAGTGCACTGGGACGACCCAGAGGGATGGTATGGGGAGGGAGGAGGGTTCAGAATGGGGAACACATGTATACCTGTGGCGGATTCATTTTGATATTTGGCAAAACTAATACAATTATGTAAAGTTTAAAAATTAAAAAAAAAAAAAAAAACACTTACCCAAACCAGAAAAAAAAACACAAAAAAAAACTGCAGTCTGACATGGTTGATTTATTTTATATGGCTATGAGAAACAGAAAGTGAAGAAGAACTAAAGAGCCTCTTGATGAAAGTAAAAAAGGAGAGTGAAAAAGTTGGCTTCAAACTTAACATTCAGAAAACGAAGATCATGGGATCTGGTCCCATCACTTCATGGCAAATAGATGGAGAAAGAGTGGAAGCAGTGACAAACTATTTTTTGGGGCTGAAAAATCACTGTAGGTGGTGATTGCAGCCATGAAATTAAAACACGCTTACTCCTTGAAAGAAAAGCCCTGACCAACCTAGACAGCATATCAAAAACAGATACATTATTTTGCCAACAATGGTCCGTCTAGTCAAGGCTCTGATTTTTCTAGTAGTCACGTATGGATGTGAGAGTTGGACTATAAAGTAAGCTGACAGCTGAAGAATTGATGCTTTTGAACTGTGTTGTTGGAGAAGACTCTTGTGAGGCCTTTGGACTACCAGGAGATCCAACCAGTCCATCCTAAAGAAGATCAGTCCTGGGTGTTCAGTGGAAGGTCTGGTGTTGAAGCTGAAACTCCAGTGCTTTTCCCACCTAAAGCGAAGAGCTGACTCATTGGAAAAGACCCTGATGCTGGGGAAGATTGAGGGCAGGAGGAGAAGGGGACGACAGTGGATGAGATGGCTGGATGGCATCACCAACTCAATGGACATGGGTTTGGGTGGACTCCAGGAGTTGGTGATGACAGGGAGGCCTGGCGTGCTGCAGTTCATGGGGTTACAAAGAGTCAGACACGCCTGAGCAACTGAACTGAACTAAAGATAGGCGTTTTGGTTCAAAGACTGTGTATTTCTTCGAGAAAATCCCTGTGCATCACACATTCAAATCTAAATTACTGTGACATGTGAAAATGGTATGAGGTATCTTACTTGCTGAAGGTTCACTTTATCTTGAATAATAAAATTACAAGATCTACCACAGTTAAACTTAATGGCAGAATATTGTGTTTCATTTGCCAATTAACCCAATCGAGGTTTGAAGTAATATATATGAAAATGTTTTGTAATCACAAAACCACTAGGCAGTTGTTAATCGTTGTCATTACTGTATTGAAAAAACTGCCCATGGCCACTCAGAATAGAGAAAAAGTCTTAATTGTGAGCAAAGAACAGCTTAACCCTTAGGCAAGTACTTTATCATGAAAATGTTTTTCAATGACTATGATTCATAGCAGATGGAAACTAACTCCTGAGACAATGTTTTTCAAACCAGAGGTCTTGAGTAGGTTGTAAAATCAGTTTATTGGTTAGAGATCAGGATTAAAAGAAAGAAAAAAAAAAAAGAACAGTAGAATAGAATACATATATAACAGAGATTTTAAGTATAGATATTGTTTTGAGAAATATATACATATTTATATACATATATTTATATCTCACAGAAGAAACTAAATTATTATTTTACTTATAGTATATAGGGGGGCTTCCCAGCTGGCACTAGTGGTTAAAGAACCCTCCTGCCAATGTAGGAAACATAAAAGACATATTTATATAAATATGTATAGATTGTGTAAATATATATATGTTTACCCAAACACTGGATGGAAATTAAAATATCCTTATTGAAAATCACTGCTGAAAAGCAAAGCAAAACAAACCCAATACCAATGAATACAACTGCCTTAATCTTTGTTTAAAAATTTTTATTTTTAGGTAATTATTTTATTAAATGTAAATTGTGACAAAAATCTTAAGGTATTTGTATGTCATAAGCCTATTATTTCTGAATCCAGAATAAAGGTTATTGTCTTTGTTTTTATACATTTTTAAAATTTATTTTTAATTAAAGAGTAATTGCTTTGTAATATTTTGTTGAGTTCTGCCATATATCAACATGCTTCCCTGGTGGCTCAGACGTTAAAGTGCCTGTCTGCAGTTTAGGAGACCCAGTTTCGATCTCCGGGTTTGGAAGATCCCCTGGAGAATGCAACGGCAGTCTACTCCAGTAGTCTCGCCTGGAAAATCCCATGGACAGAGGAGCCTAGTAAGCTACAGTCCAGGGGGTCACAAAGAGTCAGACATGACTGAGTGACTCCATTTTCACTTTCATAAATCACTGAGTGATTGACAACCAGATATCCAGTTCAGTTCAACACATTTTTTGAGAATTAAATATATATATAAAAGTTACATCAAGCAAATGAAATTGAGATTATATAATTGTTTGCAAGTTGTGTCTGACTCTTTGTGACCCTATGAACTGTAGCCTGCCAAGGTCTCTGTCCATGGAATTCTCCACGCACAAATATCGGAGTGGGTTGCCTTGCCCTGCTCCAGGGGATCTTCCCAACCCAGGGACCAACCCTGTGTCTTTTATGTCTCCTTCATTGGCAGGCAGTTTCTTTACCACTAGTGCCAGATGGGAAGCCCCCCTATATACTATATGTAAAATGATAATTTAGCTTCTTCTGTGAGATATAAATATCTCATAAATAGATGATATTTAAAGGGCTGTTACAGATTTTGAAATATCATTTAAATTATTTTACATGTATTTTCCTATGTCAGTTATTGCTGTGTAACAAACCATCCCAAAACAAGCAACTTAAACAACAGCCATTTATTTAGTACCAGCTCAGCAGGGCTGTGCTTTAACCTCTGCTAGCCTGGGTTGCTCTGGATTTGATTGGCTCCCTTGTGTGTATAGTCAACCCTGAGCCTGCTAAGCTCTGGTTCTAAGGGTTGGCTGGCTGTTGACTGGGGTGCTTCAGCTCCTACCCACCCCAGTTGCCTCTCATCCTCGAGTAGCCTGTTCAGAAGTCAGAGACAGGGTTGTGAATGAGAAAGAAAGAAAGAAGAAGAGAAATAATGGAAAGCATGCTGAGGCTAAACTGGATCTGGAACAGAATTACTTTGACTACATCCTTCTGGCTAAAGCAAGTCACAGTTCAGCCAGTTTTAAGGGAAGAGCAAATAGACTCTACCTCCTGATAAGAGAAATGGCAAAGTAGTCACAGGGCAAAGGACAGAGATACAGAATGTCATTAATTGGAACCATCAGTGCAATCAACCTAACATTATTTTTCTCTTGCTGTCCTCTTCTTCAGAGCAAGGTAAACAGATTTTCAGATAAATGTCCATAAGGACCATCTTTCCTGCTTCTGTCTGAACTTCTAGTAAAAAGAAGATAAATGTGGAAATTAATATTACTCAGCCATTAAAAAGAATACATTTGAATCAGTTCTAATGAGGTGGATGAAACTGGAGCCTATTATACAGAGTGAAGTAAGCCAGAAAGAAAAACACCAATATAGTATACTAATGCATATATATGGAATTTAGAAACATGGTAACAATAACCCTGTATGCGAGACAGCAAAAGAGACATAGATGTATAGAACAGTCTTTTGGACTCTGTGGAAGAGGGAAGGGTGGGATGGCACTGAAACATGTATAATATCATATGTGAAATGAATCGCCAGTCCAGGTTCGATGTAGGATACAGCATGCTTGGGGCTGATGCACTGGGATGACCCAGAGGGATGGTACGGGGAGGGAGGTGGGAGAGGGGTTCAGGATGGGGAACACGTGTACACCCGTGGTGGATTCAGGTAGATGTATGGCAAAACCACTACAATATTGAAAGTAATTAACACCCAATTAAAATAAATAAATTTAAATTAAAAAAAAATAAAAGTTCACTCAAAAAATGTAATTGATGCATTAATAAGTAGAATATTTACTTTAACTGGTCAGTTTTTCTCTCAGTTTGATCGCAATAAATACTATGCTTTAAAAGTTGACTGTTTCTAATGGAAGGACTGTGTTTATTCTCAGAACATTATAAAGTATGCCTTACTGAATAAATGCTTTCTTAAAAGAGTGTGGGTAAATAGGACTGTAAGTCAAACCAGATTTTGATATTGAGGCTAAAATTTAAAGAGGTCCTTTTACATATGTTTTCTTCCCACAGATGTATCTGGAAGTCCTAGTTTTTGCAATGACACGTTCTCCAAAGTGACCTTCACCTGTTGAACGTAATTGCTATATTTAGCCCAAAACTTGGGCCAGAAAGGCTAATGTGTCATTTAAAACTTGCAGATAAAATGAATATAATCTGCTGAGAATAGTTTCATCAACTAAGTCTAGAAATAACTAGGTACTCGAGTGATTTTTACATAATCATTTGTTTCATTTTGAACAAATTAGAAAGGAAATTAGAGGCAACTAGAAGGGAATTAGAAAGGGTGGTGCTAAATGCCTATTTATATGGCAATAATTGTATAAGGAAAACTTAAGCACAATATGGCATTTGTATATACTTGTCTTGCCTGCAACTATTATATGTAGTCTAATATAATTAGCAAGTTAGTCTTATGAAGTAGAGGAAGGTGACTAATTCCAAAGACAGACTGCTTGGATTTGAATTTGAATTCTATCACGCGTTACCTGTGTGTCCCACATTATCTTATACACCTCTCAGTAGAATGGGGATTATACTGGTACCTGACTTATAAGTTTTTGTGAAGATTCAATAAGGAACAGTGCAGTGGCCATGGGTGATACACATTCAATAAATGTTAGTTCTCACTATCATTTTTATCTCAACCTTCATGCATTTTCACTGATTCATTCCAGACTTGCTTGAACTCATGTGTTCTGTCCTGTATCAGGAGTCTGAGAGATAGAAACATAAAACAAAGGTATTCTCCCAAGGAGCTGGAAGCCTTCGATGAGTGCCCCCGCCCCAACACAGATGCACGCGTGGTGCTGCCGCCCATAAAGGGGATGTTAGCTTGAAGGTCATTGAGAATGTCCATGAAACTTGTTTCTTTTTTAAAAAAAGATTTCACACATACAGTTCTCTGAACCAAGGTGTATACTCTTAGCTGTCAACTAAAGTATATTGAATTAACTGGATTTATTGAAGTTTATACTCAGCCTCTATATTTCTCAGAAATATACAAAAAGTATATTATTATATTATTAAATATTATATTGTTAAGTATCATAAATCATTATACAGAAATGTCCCAATATTATATAAGGCATGCTTTTTACAGAGAGTATATTAAGCCTTGGCCATGTGACTCATCCTTCACTCTTGCAGTGTTTAAGGACTTTAATCTTCATTTGGTGGTTTCTAATTATCCCCTGAAAATGAGCCCTCCATACCAAATTTAATATTGACTGAACTCTGCCACAAAGAAAAGGAAGTAATTATAATTCTCTTCATAGATCCTTCGACCCCATAAAATGCATTGGTTGGTCGTGGAGCTGGCCTGGATAACAGGTTACGTCAATACCGTAAAATTTTTACTACTGACTTTGCTACCCTTGATTTGGTTCCACCCCCTTCCCTGCTGTGGATTTGTTTTGAGAGGGGTGAGCTATGTGGTAGGAAAAATTGTGGAGTATGACTTTCATTTGCTGTTTGAAGAAATGGGTCTCGAGGTCAGCCTTTTCCTGCCATATGCCAAGTCACTGCATCAGTCCCCAAAACGTAGAGCTGACAAAGACCTCCCGTACCCCATGCCTGTGGAGAAATCAAAAGATGCGTTGACTTTGGCTTTTATCTGCTCCTGGTCCGTGAGAACAGCAAGCAGTGTCTGAACAACTTCCTTGTCAAACAGATATAGTGAAACAGATATTTAGATGGGATTGATTTTTTGGAGGGCTACTTTAAATGTTTTTTCAATAAATACTCCAACAATCTGATATGCAATGGATTAGGATTAATTAATTATGAAGAAATATTCATTATAAATTAAAAGTAATTTTTGAGGACCCAGTGTTTTCGAATTTCTCTTAGAATTCAAGATTCTGAGGCTCACAAATTGAAAATGGCCAGAGATTCTTAAGGCTATAAATAAGTAAGTGAATTATGTTTTTTACTTTAATTATGTTATTTTTTGCTTATATAACAGAATTTATTGGTAAACTGTGCATTATTTTTAAAATTTTAGGTATAATTTGCATAGAGTTAGATTTACGTCTGTAAGTCTACATTTCTGTGTTTTAAAATACTAAACGTTAAGGGCTTGTAACTGTCACCACAACCAAGATATTGAACAGTTCTGTCATCCCTCTCCCCAAATTCCCATGGAGCTTTTCGCAATTAGCCCTTTACCCCCAGCCCCTGGCAAAAACCGGTCTGTTTTCCTTCCCCATAATTTTACCTTTTCCAAAATTAGAATAAGTGGAATCATACAGTATGTAGCCTTTTGAATCTGGCTCCTTTCATAAAGCATAAGGCATTTGAAATGCATCTGTATCGTTGCTTTTGTCAGTAACTCATTCGTTTTCTTGCTGAGTAGTATTTCATTGTATGGATCCAGCACGGTTGGTTCATTCATTTTCCCATTTGAGGGAAATTTGTTATTTGTTTCTAGTTTCTGCTAATAACAAGTATTCTCAATTATGTTTTTACTCATTTTGGAAGCAGTGAAATAAGATGATAAAAGAAGTACTAATACTTTTTGTGTGGTGAGTGAGGGTTGCGGTGAGGAAGTGTTAGTCCTTTGGTGTTATAAGAACAGTGTATGTTGCCAGCTCAAACAATCACCACTGCTCCTTTGTTGCTTAAGTTCAAAATTTGCTTCTCTTTTTCTGATTTTCACAATGTAGTTAAAATGTTGCATTTTCGAAATCTTAAGTGTACCTCTAATGAATTATGTGAAATGCTTTTGTCTTTCACAGAACATAAAATGATACCAGGTTTGACACAATAGCACTGCACTGGCTTTCCTGCAGTCGCATCGGGTAATTTGGGGGTAAATGACATAATCATTTAACTGCCAGGTGCTCTGCCCCCCAAAAAGAGGGTGTCGTATGCAAAATAGTCCAGTTCATCAGGATGTTAAAATAGGACTCTTGTGCCCTCTGATGGAGAAGGATAAGAGGCTTATGGAAGCTTCCTGATGGGGGAGACTGACTGTGGGAAGACTGGGTCTTGTTCTGATGGGCCGGCTGTGTTCCCAACCTGTAATTGGACCTGAGGCCAAACTATAGGGGAGGTAATGAAGATAAGGGCACCTCCTTCAAAAGGGCCCATGCATGCACTGCTGCTCTGAGTGCCCCTACCCTGCAGAGACCACCGTTGACCTGCCCCTCCCCCGGAGACGCCTCGACACTCATGGGCAAGTCTGGCTCAGTCTCTTGTGCAGTCACTGCTCCTTTCTCTTGGGTCCTAGTGCTTAGAAGGTTTTGTATGTTCTCTCCAAGAGTCTGTTTCCCCAGTCCTGTGTAAGTTCTGTCAGCTCTCTGGTGGGGTTAATGGTGACCTCCTCCAAGAGGGCTTGTGCCATACTCAGGTCTGATGCACCCAGAGCCTCTGCCCTTATGACAGGCCACTGCTGACCCGTACCTCCACAGGAGACACTCAAAGCCCAATCTGGCTCTGTCTCTGTGGGATCTCCTGGTGCGCAAAAGGTTTTGATTAAGTTTTCTGAGTATCTCTGGTGGGTATGGGATTTGATTCTAAATGCAATTTCATCCTTCCTGGGCCTTAAAAAGCATCACTATGAACAAAGCTAGTGGAGGTGATAGCATTCCAGTTGAGCTACTTCAAATCCTGAAAAATGATGCTGTGAAAGTGCTACACTCAATATGCCATCAATTTGGAAAACTCAGCAGTGCCCACAGGACTGGAAAGATCAGTTTTCATTCCAATCCCAAAGAAAGGCAATGCCAAAGAATGCTCAAACTACCACACAATTGCACTTATCTCACATGCTAGTAAAGTAATGCTCAAAATTCTCCAAGCCAGGCTTCAGCAATACGTGAACCATGAACTCCGAGATATTCAAGCTGGTTTTAGAAAAGGCAGAGGAACCAGAAATCAAATTGACAACATCTGCTTGATCCTCAAAAAGGCAAGAGAGTTCCAGAAAAATATCTATTTCTGCTTTATTGACTATGCCAAAGCCTTTGACTGTGTGGATCACAAGAAACTGTGGAAAATTCTGAAAGAGATGGGAATACCAGACCACTTGACCTGCCTCTTGAGAAACCTATATGCAAGTCAGGGAGAAACAGTTAGAACTGGACATGGAACAACAGACTGGTTCCAAATAGGAAAAGGAGTACGTCAAGGCTGTATATTGTCACCCTGTTTATTTAGCTTACATGCAGAAGTACATCATGAGAAATGCTGGGCTGGAAGAAGCACAAGCTGGAATCAAGATTGCCGGGAAAAATATCAATAAACTCAGGTATGTGGATGACACCATCTTTATGGCAGAAAGTGAAGGGGAACTAAAGAGCCTCTTGATGAAAGTGAAAGAGGAGAGTGAAAAAGTTGGCTTAAAGCTCAACATTCAGAAAACTAAGATCATGGCATTTGGTCCCATAACTTCATGGCAAATAGATGAGAAACAATGGAAACAGTGTCAGACTTTATTTTTGGGGGCTCCAGAATCACTGCAGATGGTGATTGCAGCCATGAAATTAAAAGTCACTTACTCCTTGAAAGGAAAATTATGACCAACCTAGATAGCATATTGAAAAGCAGAGATATTACTTTGCCAACAAAGGTCCATCTAGTCAAGGCTATGGTTTTTCTAGTGGTCATGTATGGATGTGAGAGTTGGACTGTGAAGAAAGGTGAGCGCCAAAGAATCGATGCCTTTGACCTGTGGTGTTGGAGAAGACTCTTGAGAGTCCCTTTGGCTGCAAGGAGATCCAACCAGTCCATCCTAAAAGAGACCAGTCCTGGGTGTTCATTGGAAGGACTGATGCTGAAGCTGAAACTCCTATACTTTGGCCACCTCATGCGAAGAGTTGACTCATTGGAAAAGACCCTGATGCTGGGAGGAATTTCGGGCAGGAGGAGAAGGGGACGACAGAGGATGAGATGGCTGAATGGCATCACCATGTGTTTATGTGTTCATAGACATGAGTTTGAGTGAACTCTGGGAGTTGGTGATCGACAGGGAGGCCTGGCTTGCTGCAATTCATGGGGTTACAGAGTCGGACACGACTAAGAGACTGAACTGAACCATCTCGCTGGGGCTTCTGCTTTGCCCTTGGATGTCGGAATCTTTTTTTGCTGAGATCCAACATTCTCATGTCAATGGTTGTTCAGCAGCAAGTTGTAACTTTGGAGTTAGCAGGAGATGAGCACACATCCTTTACTCTGCCATCTTGTAGTCTAGCCTTATCTAACTCAATGAATCTATGAGCCATGCCCTGTAGGCCACCCACGTCCAACAGGTCCTGGTGGAGAGTTCTGAGAAAGCGTGATCCACTGGAGAAGGGAATGGCAAACCACTTCAGTATTCTCCCTTGAGAACCCCATGAACATTATGAAAAGGCAAAAAGATAAGACACTGAAAGATGAACTCCCCAGGTCTGTGTGTGGCCAATGTGCTACAGGAGATCATTGGAGAAATAACTCCAGAAAGAATGAAGAGACGAAGCCAAAGCAAAAACAACACCCAGTTTCTGATGTGTCTGGTCCAATGCTATAAAGAACAATGTTGCATAGGAACCTGGAATATTAGGTTCATGAATCACGGTAAATTGGAAGGGCTCAAACAGAAGGCGAGAGTGAACATGGACATTTTAGGAATCAGTGAACTAAAATAGACTGGAGTGGGTGAATTTAACTCAGATAACCATTGTATCTACTACTGTGGGCAAGAATCCCTTAGAAGAAATGGAGTAGGCCTCATAGTCAATAAAGAGTCCAAATGCAGGGCTTGGATGCAATCTTAAAAATGGCAGAATGATCTCTGTTCATTTCCAAGGCAAGCCATTCAATATCACAGTGATCCAAGTCAATGCCCCAACCAGTAATGCTGAAGAAGCTGAAGTGGAATGGTTCTATGAAGACCTTCAAGACCTTTGAGAACTAACACCCAAAAAAGATATCCCTTTCATTACAGGGGACTGGAATGCAAAAGTGGGAAGTCATACGATACCTGGAATGACAGGCAAATTTGGCCTTGGAATACAGAATGAAGCAGGGCAAAGGCTAATAGAGTTTTGCCAAGAGAACGCACTGGTCATATCAAACACCCTCTTCCAACAACACAAGAGAAGACTTTACACAAGGACATCAACAGATGGTCAATAATGAAATCTGATTGATTATATTCTTTACAGCCAAAGATGGAGAAGCTGTATACAGTCAGCAAAAACAAGACCAGGAGCTGACTGTGGCTCAGATCATGAACTCCTTCTTGACAAATTCAGACTTAAATTGAAAAAAGTAGGGAAAATCACTCGACCATTCAGGTATGAACTAAATCAAATCCCTTTCAATTACACAGTGATGAAGTGACACATAGATTCGAGGGATAGATCTGATAGACAGAGTTGCAGAAGAACTATGGATGGAGTTTCTTGACATTGTACAGGAGGCAGTGATTAAGACCATGCCCAAGAAAAATGCAAAAAGGTTGTCTGAGGTGACATACAAATAGCTGTGAAAAGAAGAGAAGTGAAAAGCAAAAGAGAAAAGGAAAGATATACCCATTTGAATGCAGAGTTCTAAAGAATAGCAAGGAGAGAAAAGAAAGACTTCCTCAGTGATCAATACAAAAAAAAAAAAAAAATAGAGGAAAATAATAGAACGGGAAAGACTAGGTATCTCTTCAAGAAAATTAGAGATACCAAGGGAACATTTCATGCAAAGATTGGCTCAATAAAGGACAGAAATGGTATGGACCTAACAGAAGCAGAAGATATTAAGAAGAGGTGGCAAGAATACACAGAAGAACTATACAAAACATCTTAATGACCCAGAAAACCATGATAGTGTGATCACTCACCTAGAGCCAGACGTCCTGGAATCTGAAGTTAAGAGGGCCTTAAGAAGTGTCACTACGAACAAAGCTAGTGGAGGTGATGGAATTCCAGTTGAGCTATTTCACATCCTTAAAAGAGGATGCTGTGAAAGTGCTGCACTCAATATGCCAGCAAATTTGGAAAACTCAGCAGTAGCCACAAGACTGGAAAAGATCAGTTTTCATTCCAATCCCAAAGAAAGGCAATGCCAAAGAATGTTCAAACTATCACACAACTGCACTCATCTCACACGCTAGCAAAGTAGTGCTCAAAATTCTCCAAACCAGGCTTCCAAAGTTTGTGAACTATGAACTTGCAGATCTTCAAGATGAATTTAGAAAAGGCAAAGGAACCAGAGATCAAATTGCCAACATCCGCTGGATCATCAAAAACGCAAGAGAGTTCCAGAGAAACATCTACTGCTTTACTGACCACACCAAAGCCTTTCACTGTTGTGGATCACAACAAACTGTAGAAAATTCTTAAAGTGATGGGAATACCAAATCACCTGACCTACTCAAGAAGCAACATTTAGAACTGGACATGGAACAGACTGGTTCCAAATTGGGAAAGGGGTTTGTCAAGGCTGTATATTGTCACCCTGCTTATTTAACTTATATGCAGAGTACATCATGCAAAATGTTGGGCTGGATGAAGCACAAGCTGGAATCAAGATTGCCAAGAGAAATATGAATAACCTCAGATATGCAGATGACACCACCCTTTTGGCAGAAAGCAAAGAACTAAAGAGCCTCTTGATAAAAGTGAAAGAGGAGAGTGAACAAGTTGGCTTCAAACTCAACATTCAGAAAACTAAGATCATGGCATCCGATCCCATCACTTCATGGCAAAGAGATTGGGAAACAATGGAAACAGTGAGAGACTTAATTTCTGGGGGCTCCAAAATTGCTGTAGATGGTGACTTCAGCCATGAAATTAAAAGATGCTTGCTCCTTGGAAGAAAAGAATAGTAAAGTGAAGTCACTCAGTCGTGTCCGACTCTTTGCGACCTCATGGGCTGTAGCCTACCAGGCTTCTCTGTCCATGGAATTTTCCAGGCAGGAGTACTTGAGTGGGTTGCTGTTTCCTTCTCCAGCGGATCTTCCTGACTCAGCGATTGAACCCAGGCCTCCCGCATGGTAGGCGGATGCTTTACCCTCTAAGCCACCAGGGAATTCTTTGGAAGAAAAGCTATGACAAACCTGTGGCTGCTGCTAAGTCACTTCAGTCATGTCCGACTCTGTGTGACCCCATAGACAGCAGCCCACCAGGCTCCCCCATCCCTGGGATTCTCCAGGCAAGAACTCTGGACTGCGTTGCCATTTCCTTCTCCAGTGCATGAAAGTGAAAAGTGAATGTGAAGTCGCTCAGTCTTGTCTGACTCTTCGTGACCCCATGGAATTCAGCCCACCAGGTTTCTCCATCCATGGGATTTTCCAGGCAAGAGTACTGGAGTGGGTTGCCATTGCCTTCTCCCTATGACAAACCTAGACAGTATCAAAAGCCGAGACATTACTTTGCCAACAGAGGTCCGTCTAATCAAAGCTATGGTTTTTCCAGTAGTCATATATAGGTGTGAGAGTTGAACTATAAAGAAATCTGAGTGCTGAAGAATTGATGGTTTGAACTGTGATGTTGGATAAGACTCTTGAGAGTGCCTTGGACTGCAAGGAGATCCAACCAATCCATCCTAAAGGAAATCAGTCCTGAATATTCATTGGAAGGACTGATGCTGAAGCTGAAACTCCAATAATTTGGCTACCTGATTGGAAGAATTGACTCAATGGAAAAGACCCTTAGGCTGGGAAAGATTGAAGGCAGGAGGCGAAGGGAAAGATATTTCATGCAAAGAGGATGAGATGGTTGGATGGCATCATGGACTCAATGGACATGAGTTTGAGCAAGCTCCCAGAGTTGGTGATGGACAGGGAAGCCTGGTGTGCTACAGTCCATGGGGTCTGCAAAGAGTCAGACATGACTGAGTGACTGATTTCATGTAAGCCAGTGAAAAAACAATGTAACAAATGTAACAATGTAAAAACAAGGGGTAAAAACAATGCCTGCTACATTGGTTCATGTAGATCACCAGGAATAGCCCGATGCTTGGAAAGAGTGAGAAAGTAGAGACTAGAGCTTGGAAGAAAATTTGTGTGAGAGCTCTTAATGTTCTCTGATTCCAATCATACATGTCTAGTGTCATGAGACAGGATTCAGTTGGGCTTTTTTCAGAATAACCTGTGGCTAATATGGGGTCTCTCTCTATCTTTTCCATGGGGGCTCTCAGGAGGGGCAATTGGAACCCAGCAGAAAAGAGCTAGGATTATCTATACTTAGGGGCTTCCCTGGTGGCTCAGACAGTAACGAATCTGCCTGCAATGCAGGAGACTGGGTTTGATTCCTGGGTTGGGAAGATCCCCTGGAGGAGGGCATGGCAACCCACTCCAGTGTTCTTGCTGGAGAATCCCCATGGACAGAGGAGCCTGGCAGGCTATAGTCCATACAGTAACAAAAAGTCGGACTTGACTGAAGAACTAAGTATAACACAGCATGTCTATGCTTAATGTCAAGGAGGGAATAGAAAATGAGCTGCTAGATAATATGTCGTGCCCATCAACAGAGTTGCAGGTAGAAGAGCCCTGGGCAGGGGAGAGAGGTTAGCATGTGATGGTGCTCTGGCCTCATCTGTACCTGAGGAGCTGCATGCATCGGCAGGCGACTGTGGGTGCCAGCTGCTAGCAATTCATAGTTGCTCTTATTCTCTGAAGGACCGCCCTGGCTGACAGGAGCCTCCTTGCCCAGAAGTGCCTTGTGGTTTATGGCTCCCATCAATCTGGAGGCTGCCCATGGCCATTGACTGAAAAATACAACAGTGTAAAAACTCAGCATCTTTGCCTCAAGGCATTAGAGCCGTGCTCCAGAGCTCTCCAGGGACCAGGCGGATAATAAACTTCAGCTAAAACAAGCTCTTTACCAACCTCTTTCTTCTGTCTCATCTTACTCATCTTGTTTAGAGGTTTCTTTTGAGAGCTCTCTCTCGAAAATCTTGTGCACAAGAATCCCTGTCTCAGGCTCTACATCTAGAGCACCTAACCTACAATCGGGATCTCTGAAGAATCCACAAAAGCAGGAAAGAGAAAGTGAGAATGAGAGAGACAGACAGATGTGGATTGTGTGTTTTGAACATGTGCAGCTTACAGAAGTTAATTTCAGCTTACTACCATAGCAGTGAGGGAAGAGCTGTCCTGCCTCCCCCAAGTCTTCACTGTTTCTCAGTTGTCAGGAACCGTGATGGAAAGGCAAGAAGGCAGTACCTGACCAAGCTGCTCAGGGAAGGAGAGCATTACGAACCTTTCCTTCCTCCAAGATTCCAGTCTTGTCACTGGCCTTGTACCATGGAGGTGAAGCCTTGACATGAAATCAACATGACATTTTTATGATCCGAGGTACTGATTGGGTGCCCTTGGAAAGTGTAACTGAAAAATCCATGGAGTCTGCCTAAGTTTTCATCTAGGAGTGGGAGAATAACCAACTCCCTCTGTTCACTTAAGGAGGTAGTGGGGAAAAGTGAATCTTGACCATTTGGTTACTTGTTACCCTGGAATAATTGAAAGGACAAAGTCTAATGAATTGCTGGACCCTGACAGATGAAGGCACACAACTCACTTTCCTTCTTAAGCAGAGGGTATGAGTATTCTAATTAGTACTAACGTTAATTATCAGTGAGATATATTCTATCAAACACACAAGTCTCTATGCCTTGGTCATCCTGGCAGACCCAGAGACCTCTGACAGGGAACTCTGTGGGTGTGGGGAGAATGCTTGGGATCTACCCAGCACCCTTCAAGTGTACAGTGATGCATTATTAATTACAGTCACTGACAGGGCACAGTTGGTTGCTCTCTTCTTGATAGCAGCTGGATCTTTTCCTTCCTTTCTTATCAGAAGAAATACCCAGACACCTGGAGGAAAGAAAGAGTGGGGAATGCATAACCATGAGGTCCTTGCTTTATGAAAACCTCAGTGAAGGAAACAGGAAGACAGTTTAGAGCACAGAACTGAGCAGAAGAGAATCAAATTTAGAATTGCCTCCAATTATTGGAAAACCCTTGCTGTAACTGATGCTCTTAGATACCTAGAAGCCCAGTTTTATTTTGTGAATTTCTTATGTTCCCCTGTATTTCTGGTTCTAATGCAGCATAGAAATAATAGAGTCAGCATTCCAATCATATACATCATACAGTCGTAAATTGACTACCTGAGGACCTTGAACAAGTTAATCTCTCTAAGACTTGATTCCGTCCTCTGTTAAATGGGGAAGAATTAGTAAATGTCTACAGCAACTAAAATTGTGTGTGACACATGCTAAACATTCAATATTATTGTTGTTATTTAGTCACTGAGTTGTGTCTGACTCTTTTGCGACCCTATGGACTGTAGCCTTCCAGGCTCCTTTGTCCATGGGATTTCCCAGGCAAGAATACTGGAGTGGTTTGTCATTTCCTTATCCCGGGGATCTTTCTGACCCAGGGATCGAACCTGCATCTCATGTGGCTCCTGCATTGGCAGGCAAATTCCTTACTACTGAGCCACCAGGAAGCCCTGTTGTTAGTTTAGATTAAACCCTGAAATAGTTAACTGAGAAGTATTAATAACAATTATTTCATCTATAAGGAAACACTGGACATCATATTGTCAACAAAATATTCAGTTGATCTAATATTTCAAATTGTGACATTAAATATCCTGAGATTGTTTCCTTAAATATGACATCAGTTGACTCAATAAATTCAGAAGAAATTTGACTGCCTACACTCTGTAACACAAAGCTGAGAATTCAATTCTTACTTTACATTTATAAATATATAATATGTACATATATATATATTTCTTCAGATCAGTCGCTCAGTCATGTCTGACTCTGTGCAACCACACAGACTGTAGCACGCCAGGTCTCCCCGTCCATTACCAACTCCGGGAGTTTACTCAAACTCGTGTCCATCATGTCGGTGATGCCATCCAACCATCTCATCCTTTGTTGTCCCCTTCTCCTCCTACCTTCAATCTTTCCCAGCATCAGGGTCTTTTCCAATGAGTCAGTTCTTCACATCATGTGGCCAAAGTATTGGAGTTTCAGCTTCAGCCTCAGTCCTTCCAATGAATATTCAGGACTGATCTCCTTTAGGATGGACTGGTTGGATCTCCTTGAAGTCCAAGGGACTCTCAAGAGTCTTCTCCAACAGCACAGTTCAAAAGCATCAATTCTTTGGTGTTCATCTTTCTTTATAGTCCAACTCTCACATACATACAAGACTACTGGAAAAATAATAGCTTTGACTAGATGGATCTTTGTTGGAAAATTTGTGAATTTGTCTCTGCTTTCTTTTTTTTTTTAATTTTTAAAAAAATTTTATTTTATTTAACTTTACAATATTGTATTGGTTTTGCCATATATCAAAATGAATCTGCCACAGGTATACATGTGTTCCCCATCCTGAACCCTCCTCCCTCCTCCCTCCCCATACCATCCCTCTGGGTCATCCCAGTACACCAGCCCCAAGCATCCAGTATTGTGCTTCGAACCTGCACTGGTGACTCGTTTCATATATGACATTATACATATTTCAGTGCCACTCTCCCAAATCATCCCACCCTCTCCCTCTCCCACAGAGTCCAAAAGACTGTTCTATACATCAGTGTCTCTTTTGCTGTCTCGTATACAGGGTTATTGTTACCATCTTTCTAAATTCCATATATATATGCGTTAGTATACTGTATTGGTGTTTTTCTTTCTGGCTTACTTCACTCTGTCTCTGCTTTCTAATATGCTGTCTAGGTTGGTCATAACTTTTCTTCTAAGGAATAAGCGTCTTTTAACTTCATGGCTGTAGTCTCCATCTGCAGTGATTTTGGAGCCCAAAACATAAAGTCTCTATCACTATTTCCACTGTTTCCCCATCTATTTGCCATGAAGTGTTGGGACTAGATGCCATGATCTTAGTTTTCTGAATGTTGAGTTTGAAGCCAATTTTTTCACTCTCTTTCACTTTCATCAAGAGGCTCTTTAGTTCTTCTTCGCTTTCTGCCGTAAAGATGGTGTCATCTGCATATCTGAGGTTATGATATTTCTCCTGGCAATCTTGATTCCAGCTTGTGCTTCACTCAGCCCAGCATTTCTCATGATGTACTCTGCATATAAGCTAAATAAGCAGGGTGACAATATACAGCCTTGACGTACTCCTTTCCTGATTTGGAACTAGTCTGTTGTTCCATGTCCAGTTCTAGCTGTTTCCTGACTTGTATACAAATTTCTCAAGAGGCAGGTCAAGTGGTCTGGTATTCCCATCTCTTGAAGAATTTTCCACAGTTTGTTGTGATCCACACAGTGAAAGGCTTTGGCATGGTCAGTAAAGCAGAAGCACATGTTTCTCTGGAAGTCTCTTGCTTTTCCAATGATCCAACGGATGTTGGCAATTTGATATCTGGTTCCTCCTCCTTTTCTAAATCTACCTTGAATATCTGAAAGTTCATGGTTTACTATATAGAAGGTTAATATTTATTGGCATCAAAGGATGTTTCCTCTCAACAGGAGTCAGATTTGAAGTCTCATGCTAAAGATTTTTGGTATTTCCTTCATATTTCCCTAGGAAAATCTATCAGTTCTGCATGAGTCACCAACATCTACGATTGGGATGCATTATGAGAAATGATTAATAGGGAAACCTTGAAATGTGGATCCAGATTCTCCAACTCCTTGAGCAGAAACTCTTCATAAGGCCAGGACCTGGCCATGTCAAGAATTACCAAAATTCAAAATATCAAAATCATGTCAAAATTTGTCAAAAACTTATCATTTGTCTAACTTTGTACATAATTCTGAATGTTTAAGAGCAAACATACTTGAGTTCAATTCTACCAGTTATTAGCTGTGTGATTTTGGACAGTGTCAGTTTTCTCATCCATAAAATGGGAATAGCAGTGCCTAGCCTATAGGACAGTTGTGAAAATTAAGAGTAATGCATATAGAACAATTGGTCCTGAATCTGGCATGTGGTGGGACTAGGGTAGTTATTGTTGGAATTATCTAATTTAAAATATTTTCATTTTAAAAGGGAATGACTAAGTATCATTTGAGATTTGCCAAAGGGTGGGGGAGCTGTTTAACATCCAATAATGATATCACTGATAATTTCTAAGTTGAGGTCATTCCATAATTTTTAGTACCAGGGATCTTTGATGGAATGTAGAGCTAGCTCTTTCATAAGTATTTTCATCCTTTCATCTATGCTTTCAAAAATATTTTCAGAGCACCTATTCTTGTTGGTAAAGCCCAGGTTTACATCTTAATGTTATCTTGTACTTAAACTTTTTTGGTTCTGTACTGCCTATACTTCAGTAATTTCTAAAATAGAGAATTTTGGAGCATAAATACAATTTTCAAATATGTTGCTATGTTATCACAATATTATTAACAAAATCATAAACTTTTCACCATAACAGTGACTTAACAGGATGAGCATGTGCCAAGACAGAAGTAACAGATTTTAGTGATTTTTGAACCATTGTTTTATTTTTTTCTACAATCACCATTAGGAAATCATGTGAGTGTCATGGCAAAAATAACTCATTAAGATTAGAGTGGAGAATTCATTTTTTAATTGTAAAAATAGTCGTATTGACCTGGATGTTTATGTAGAGTTTAAATAAGATTGTCTAACTTTTAAAGTTCTTTACTTTATTGAATGCTGTCTTAACATGTTGACAAACCTCTGAATTCTCCTTGGTCAGCCAATGCTGAGGCTTTGTGTGTTGGCAGTTGAATTGTGTATCAGTTTGCTGTTGCCTCAGTAATGCTGTGTAACAAGCTACCCCAAAACTCAGGGCTTAAAACAACAACTACTTGTTGCTTCTTGCAGTCCAGATGTGGTGGTCCTGCTGATTTGAGCATGTCTCAACAGCATACATGCAAGTGTCTGCAGTCAGCTGTAGGTCAGCTCTTAATATGTGGTGTCAATGAACTTGACTAGGCATTCACATGGCCTAGCCTGACACTTTTCTTGGTACCACATCAGTGATAAAAATTTATGTGTATTTTGAGTCAAAATAGGGTTAAATTGAAAATAATCTTTAGGGTTGTGGCCAGAATGATTGGTAAATAATTTACCAAAAACAATTGTTTATTCTTCCTGAAAATCAAATGCTAATGGGGATTTTTCAAAACACTGTGCACCAAATTTACATACTCAGAGGGCCAGTGTCTGCAAGCAGATCTCCTCTTAAAATCACTTTTCTAATCACATTGCATTGCCTTATTCATTCTTTCTTTTTCCTTCCTTTTACTTAGTGAAATACACACTGTATGTCCTTTCTTAAATACCTTTTTTGTTCAAAAATATCTTTTCAGAAATTTGAAAAGTTCAAGAGAAGGGAAAAGTGTTGGCAGACTTAGATTCCAAAAAAGGTTGACACTGATTATGACATAATGGTGGATATGGTGGATATGACATACACGGGCTTGAAAATCTCCAAGGTTGTTGATACTGGTTAATATGTGGGGTCTTTGGACACAACTGTCCACATGTAGTACTGCATGTTCATTTAATGAAGGAAAGATATATGTTTAGATCAAGCAATAGATTGATTAATCTGGGGGAAAACAAGAGAATGGAATTTTGCAAAGAAAACCTTGGATTGAGAATTCCTAAGATTAAGATTTTAAAATTCTTTTTCCTTGAATCTGCTCTCTGGTGTGTGCTAATCTTGATGTCTGTGATTAAAACCCAATGTTGCTCTTCTTCACTTCTTCACTTTTTGAAAGTGAACACTGGTGGAAGATTTTTGTTTCTTTGTCAATAATGTTTGGAATAAGTCATCTGTTTTTGGATGAAATGCCTCAGTCATTTAAAATTTATAGAACTGCTGTTATATAACTGACTTCAGGCTCATCTTGCACCACTTCTGCTGATAGAGCAAAACAAACCTACGCAAATATGGAAGAAATTATCCACAGTGGACACCAACCCCTGTGCCACACAATAGAATGCATTGTTGCACCTAAACTCAAAATGAGAATACTGAACATTCTTCAACCAGGACCATGTGTTACTTGCCATGCCATTGTGTTTTGTTTGCTATTTAAATTTTTTTCTTTACAGTAAGTTTCACTGAAGGTGGTAGGGATCATTCCCTTTGAAGCTTTGGTTTGCCTAGAAGAAATGTCAGGAAAATAGAGAGAGAGAGAGAGAGAGATGGAAATAATAACATTCTGGCTAACTCCCATTTCCCTCCTGGGATTTGGTCTAATCTCATCATTTTTTGTTGATTGTATAACATTAACATTTAAGGCATTCAATAGCAGGTTATATGATTGAAATTTCTGGCCATCTGTTGTATATTTCTTGAGCTTTCATGAAGATTTTGCTACATCCCTCCCCAGTATAATCACAAAATCATGTTGTTTTATTGCCACCCTTGAGAGAATTAACCATATTCTAAACTTAATTAAAACTTGAAAATTAGGTTAAATTATTTTAAAACGATGCTGTTGCCTTAAACTGTGGTCAGTCCTTGTTTCTTACATTGTTATTACTTCCGGACTCATTTGATCTAAGATAGAGACATTTCTGCGTAAGATTATTTAAGTAGCATATAAAATAGCTGGGGCATAAGAGAGCTTGGCTTATGAATTGTTTGATTAATAGAAAAAGAGGCAGGGCAGAGTGTCTTGTATTCAAAGAAAGTTGTCCTTAAAAGTGTAAAATTAGAGCTTGAAAGCCTTGGAATCAAAGGACAGAAATAAAACTAATATTAATGTAGGTGTATGGGCTTAAGTAGATCTTCCCTGGTGGCTCAGATGGTAAAGAATTCGCCTGCAGTTCAGGAAACCTGAGTTCGATCCCTGGGTTAGGACGATCCTCTGGAGAAGGGAATGGCAATCCACTGCGGTGTTCCTGCCTGGAGAATCCCATGGACAGCGGAGCCTGGCGGGCTGCAGTTTGCAGGATCCCACAGAGTCAGACGCGACTGAGCGACTTAACACTGTTGCCACTGCTATGGGCTTACATATCCTACAACCCACTTACAAAACAGGGGAGAAATGAGGTGACTCTGGTATAACATCTTGTAAAAGAAGAAGTGTAGTTATATAATTAGTCTACATTTATCAACCAGCCCATTCCACCTACCTAAGCTCCGAAGATGGAGGAGGTGGATAGGGAAGGATTTCTAAGGAATGACGACTAAGAACAGTTTGTTATGTGCCTTGGTTCCTTTCAAACTTTTTTTTTTTTTTTGGTATCCTGCATAATATCAGTCAGTTGCCTGGTGATCTATAGTTTTATTCTTTAAAGTCCTTGATCAAGACAACCTTTGAAACAACAACAGAAAAAATGAGCTCAGTGATTTGAGAAACACCCAATACTTGCCCTTTAAGATCTGAGTCTACGGAAGAAAAGCAAGAATCTCTACCTAAGAATATATTTTATTTGGATAGATTGATTTTTGTATTGGGAAGGAGAGGTACTAGGTATATGGAGAGCATGTTATTGTGCCTTGGGATGTGTGAGCTAGAAAATTGGACTAATATATGATTAGCACAGTTAAAAATAATGCAGGTAGTGGCATATGTTTTGTTAGTCAAACAGCATCTTGGGAAGATAGCAAAGAGAGGGAAAAAAGGAAGATGATAATAAGTGGTTTTATTGTAGGAATCAGCGGTCCTGGTTCTAAGGGGCAGTTGGTACAGCAGAATCGTTCCAACTGCCATGTTCATAGTTCTCCTGTTCAGTAGCAGTCTTAATAGGACTTTTCTCTCTCCTGTGCTATTAAGTCAGAAACAACAGTAATTCCTGATGAAGATGTTTTCCTAATAGTCCTTGAGTACACTCAAATTGGAAAAATCTGAACCACTTTCTAGATTTTTTCCTACTATTTTCTCCAAAGTCAGAGTTTGTTGACAGCAATGAACCATCTAGAAATATGTCCCGATACCATTTCTGTCAGATACCAGGAGTTTAGTGCCTTTTGATTGCCTCAAATTTTGGGTGACAACTTTTAGTTTAAGAAATAAAAAATTTAAGTGTCTGATGAATTAAATGTAATTGCTGAAATTGACAGCATTGTAATTCATACATAGCCATTTTGCTACCTTCTACATTTGTAATCCTCTGAATGCCAAACATCTGGTGATGAAGATACAATGCATCTGTGACTTCCCTGTTTTCAAGGGAATTATTCACTCATTGACAGAATTTTGAAACTCAAAGGAGAACAAATAAGAGTTAAGCAGTGACAATAAATACATGAAAACAGTTCCTGAAACCAGCTAAAGAGATAGTAATAAATAGAAAATAAAGTTGATCAAACAGGTAAGAAAACTTGCTTCAATTTCTACCCTTTAGAAATTACCATCATTAATGTTGGATGAACTAAATTTTAATAAGGGAGGTTTGCAAATAACCAATTCATATTTAAAGATATTGGTGGGTAATATAATCATTTCATAGTATTTATCTCTCATTTTATGACTTGGCTTTTTATTTCATTAAAATTAATGAACAGCTACTTACTTTTGGCTGCAATGAACTTCAATCTGAATGTCTCAGAAATTGAAACTGGCAAGAATGAATTGCTTTTAAAACTCATTTCTGATTGTTAATTTGACTCATTTCAAAATGGGGGCTATATTTTCCATATATGCCATTTGGCAACAGTAATTTGCTGCTAAACTTTCACAGTGGAAAATAAATTACCAACTTGGTGGTAATGTAGGGAGGCCCTGCATCAGTGAAATGCTCCCACTTTGCTGCTTCAAAGCATCCAGATTGAGAATGTTTGTTGTTGTTGTTGAGTTGCTAAGTCATGTCCGACTCTTTTCTGAGCCTGTGAACTGTACCTTGTCAGGCTCCTCTGTCCATGGGATCTCCTTGGCAAGAATACTAGAGTCGGTTGCCATTTCCTTGTCCAGGGGATCTTCCTGACCCTGGGTTCAAACCCTCATCTCCTGCACTGTCTGGTGGATTCTTTACCACTGAAACACCTGGGAAGCCCTAAGAATGTTTATAAGCAGGCGAACTGCCCGATGGCTGAGCCAAGGCAAAGAATTGCCTCGCATGTGCTCCCTCTATATGAATTTTTCAAAGCTCCTTCAAAATACTGGATTTTAGGAATATTAAAATTTTCCATTTATTTCATGAATTTGATTTTCAGTACATTTCAAAGGCATTAGTTTTCTACATGGATACATTAAAAAAATAGAGTAAGATAATAAATAATTTCTAAAATAATATGGTATAAACACCATGGGCCGAGACAGATCTGGGCTCTGATGTCACCTCTTCTGTATAAGATGTACTTGGACAGACCTGTTTCCTAATCTGTGACATTCAGATAACAACAGTTCAAGGGGTAACAACATAGAAGATGGAAAGGTATCTCCATATATAAACAGTGTTGAAAGTGATAGAAAAGGAAATACAAGACAAAAAATCCTATATTAATAGATGTGATGAGTGAAGACAGGAGAAACTGATGGAGATTTTTAATATAAAAACTTATTTTAGATGATAAAGAGCCAGCATTAACAACTTTCCACAATAACCTCAGATATGCAGATGACACCAGCCTTATGGCAGAAAGCAAAGAACTAAAGAGGCCTTTGATGAAAGGGAAAGAGGAGAGTGAAAAAGTTGGCTTCAAACTTAACATTCAGAAAACTAAGATCATGGCATCTGGTCCCATCTCTTCATGGCAAATAAATGGGGACACATTGGAAACAATGAGAGACTTTATTTTTGGGGCTCTAAAATCACTGCAGATGGTAATTGCAGCCATGATGTTAAAAGACACTTGCTCCTTGGAAGAAAAGCTATGACCAACCTAGACAGCATATTATAAAGCAGAGACATTACTTTACCAACAGAGGTACATCTACTCAAAGCTATGGTTTTTCCGGTAGTCATGTATGGATGTGAGAGTTGGACTATAAAGAAAGCTGAGCACCGAAGAATTGATGCTTTTGAACTGTGTTGTTGGAGAAGACTCTTGAGAGTCCCTTGGACTTCATGGACATCCACCCAGTCCATCCTAAAGGAAATCAGTCCTGAATATTCATTGGAAGGACTGAGGCTGAAGCTGAAACTCAATACTTTGGCTACCTGATGTGAAGAACTGACTCATTTGAAAAGACATGGATGCTGGGAAAGATTGGAGGTGGGAGGAGGAGGGGATGACAGAGGATGAAATGGTTGGATGGCATTACCGACATGATGGACATGAGTTTGAGTAAACTCTGGGAGTTGGTGATGGGCAGGGAGGCCTGGCGTGCTGCAGTCCATGGGGTTGCAAAGAGTTGGACACGACTGAGCGACTGGACTGATATTTACTTTCAGTCCTTTTTTAAAACATGGCACTATTTTGTATTGCACACACATATATTCATGTATGTATACATGTATACGTTTGACAGATAATAAAATAAGACAAAAATAAAAATTCCAAATACTGCCTGAAATCCTAATGCCCAGAAATAGCCATCATTAACATTAGGTCAATGTCATTCCAAATATACTTCTAAGCATTTATATATAGATAAAAATATAGCTAGAAGGATTAAAATAGTTGTATAAAAATAGGATAATTTTGAAGAAACTGTTTTAACATGGAGTCTTAAAATTTCAACCTTGTGCTGAATACCTGTCTATGAAGCATGAAAACATTCATCCCCGAGTGTCTCTCCCTTTCCACCTGGCCCCATCTCTCCCTATTTGTTACCTGTGTCATGTTTACATTAAAACAATCAGATTTTTTTTTAAATCGCATTGTCCTAGAACTATAATTTCCATGTTTGATTAGTTTTAATCCTATATTTCAGTGAAGTCATTATTGTCCATCCACCATTCACCATGGCTTTGCATTTCTAAACTGTTTACAGTCCTCTCTAAATTGGCTCTGTTTCATGGTCAAAGTCTATGTAAAGATATATTTCGGAGGGGTTCAGAAGTAGATGTGTTTCATGAAGGCTTCCATTTTTGCCAGTATCACTCTTTTATGTTAAAATATACCTTGATGTGAAATTCTTGGGTCACCTTGCAGCCGTTATTCCAGTATCTTCTAGCACTAGATGTTGCCTGGCAAAGTCTAAGGAGAACCTGATTTTCCCCGGCAAAAGGATACAGTATTTGTTTTTGATGCCCAGATGTTTTAAACATTCTTTTCTTTATTTACCTCTATCCTGGGATATTTTGCATAGTTGCTTTGCTCTTTTCTTGATTGAATGGTCCTTTTGAGACATTCTGTTTTTTTTCCGAATAAAGTATTGGTGACGTCTGGACTTCTTCCTTTATCTGAGACCAGAGTGTTTTCCCTTCACAGGCTATGGTTTGAGAGCTGAGAGTTGTGAGTTCTTTCTGTTTTTCTTCAAAAAGAAGGCTGGCCAAAGTACTGAGGGGCCTGTACATTCTTTCTTTGAATTCTAGGGTTTATTTTCCCTTCTGACATTTTGGTAAATGTCCTGTATCAAGGACAAGGGGTGCCTCCCTTTCCTATAGGCAGGCATCCTCAGTCTTGAGATAGCTTTCTCAATTCATTCTGCAACACTTGATGGATTCCTCCCTTATTTCAGGGAGAATCATTCTCTATCATGTTCCTTACCCAGAGGCATGTCTGTATTTCTCAGACAAGGGAAACTATAAGGAAAACTTATTCAGCCTATTTCTTTCTTGATTTGTGGGTAGGACACAAACTCCCAGTAAGTTGGACTCCCTCATCGGCTTGTGGGAAGGATTGGTGTTTGAAGTTTAACAGTGACTCACAGCAACACTCTGCACCAGAAGTTTCTCTTATTTTCTTAGCTGTCTGAGCTGTTGCACTGGGTCAAGCTTCATTTCTTGTTTATTTGCTTTGGTTGTATCTTGTGTTTATCTGTTTTTGTTCTTTTTAAAAAATGTGTTCTGCAAAGCAGCTTTCATCCTTCATCGTAACCTGAAAATCAGTACAGGATTTTGACCTAAGCCCAGAAAGCTGCTTCTCTGGCCTTTGAAGGTGGTGTGTTGTCTCTGTGGGGAGGCAGTCTGGAGGACTAGAGTCTCCTGTGTGAGCTCAGCTTCTGAGAAGGATATTTAACTGAACAGCCGCTTTCATATTTTTACTCTTAGCTCTTGACAGTGTCAAGGGTCTCATATCTTTTCCAGTTTCTTTCTTTTTTTTTTTTTTTTTTTTATTGTTGTTACCACTAAGAAGCTGGATAAGAAAGAAAATTCACACCTCCTTGACTTTTCTGTGGTTGGAAATTCTTATTTTTTTCTCTTGATTTATTTTTCTTTGCTGTGAGATTTATAAACCTAAAGGGAAATGGTAAGCAGTCAGATAAGATACATTATCAAGACTGTTTAAAACTCCAGTATCTTTAATGCTTTGAAAGCAAAACGTTAAAAAAAGAAGTAGCTAAAATAAAGTCTGTCTAAAGTTGGAAGATCTTTTTCTTTCTGAAATATATTCTGCAGGAATTCTCACTGATTTGAAAGGCAGAATGACATTGGATTAGTATCTCCAGGTGAAGAGCTAGGACTTTCTGTACTTTCAAATGCTAATTGATTTTTTTTTTTCCCGTTGAATATCCATCTTGTTTACATGTGAGAATAACAGGGTACACTTAGATTTTCTTCTCTTCTTTTTACTCTGTGTAGAGCGCTGCTTGAGAAACCTGCCTCATACTGCAGCTATGAGAGTGAAGTGAGCAAATACATAGAAAGCACTTGGTAAGTGCTTTCTGAGTATTGTCTACAGCAGCAACAACTGAAGTCTCCTCATTTGGCTTTGTTATAATAAAAACATTCTCTTTGAGGAGTTTTGGCCTTCAATGAGATTTTGCATAATATTTAAAGTGTAAACTCTATAGGTTTTCCATTTGAACTTTTGTCTGGAACATGTTGGTTTCACTGGTTAAAACATGATGTAAGTAAAGTCAATGGATTCTGTTGGGGACGGACCTCAGATGCACTTTCTATCAGTACAGTGGTCCCCAGGAACAGGTTTAGTTTTCTCAACCTGTGTCCAGGCCCAGGGCAGTAAGGAAATCCCATATGTGACCACACACCCATGGCCCTTCCATGAAAGGTCACTAGAGTTGAGGATTTGGATTGCTACATCCTTGACTTGATCTCAACCTCACTTAAGCATAGCTCACTGTTCATTATGTTGCATTTCTCCAAGAGGTTTATTCCCTTTGCTCACACGGAAATTATACATGGAGTCAATTTTTATGAGGATGCCGTCATACTTAGCTACATAAAATGAGAAGGTATTTTGAGTGTTGTCTTCCCTGGTTTGGGAAGATCCCCTGGAGAAGGCAATGGCAACATGCTTTAATATTTTCACCTGGGAAATCCCAGGACAGAGGCGCCTGGGGGCGGGGTAGGGAGCTACAGTCCCTGGGGTCACAGAAGAATTAGACAGGATTTAGTGACTAAACAACAAAATTTTGAGTGCAGCATCTTAAATCTGGATTATTTTAAATGAATGACTGTTTTACTTGATTTGCTTCTCTAAGTTGCTTTGAATGTTTTGTACCATCCACACTACTCAGCTGGGCACTTGGATCTGCAGTGTTAGCACTTCCTGAGAGTGTGTCAGGAATACAGAAGCTTACACCCCAGCCTAGATATTCTGAATCAGAATTTTCATTTTTCCAAGATTCATGAGAAATTCACATATTATACTTCAATATTATAAGTTCAATATTATAGTTCCTATGTATCTAGATGTTCTTTGATAAGGGAAGTCATATCACTCAAAAGAAACCTGGATATAAAAGACTTAAATCTATGACATAGAAGCTCATAATGAATTTTATACTTCAAATGGTTAAAATAGTCAGTGTTATAGTGTGTATGTTTTTACCATAGGAAAACCTGTTACAATATATTCATAGAAGAGAACAGAGATGAAAATAAAGGTGTTACAGCTGCACTCGGTATGATGAATCTCTCAAACCCAATGTTGCACACAGGGAGCTCTACAGGACATAATGCATAACGTTAAATGTACATAAGGCCATTTATATCAATGATAAAACGGGCAAAGCTAAATTATAGAGTGTAGGGGTGTAAGTGAAGTGATGCGAGTAACGCAGGCTCTGCAGGAGTTACAGCAGCAGCAGGGTGGAGGCTGTCTTTTGTGAGGGGATAGAGTCAGGACGAATGAGGGGTCCTCCGAGGTGCTGGCAGTGCTCCATTTCTCTGGGTACTCACTTTATAAATTTTTTTTTTTTTTATAAAATTTTAACTGTACATTTTGAATCCAGTTTTCTGTGTTGTTATATTTCACAATAATTTAAAAAAAAATAATAAAAGCGGTTATGTGGTAAAGATAGTAGTGGAAGAATTGGATGGAGTGAGTGCGATTTTCTTAATTTTATTCCATTCTATTTAATATTTTAGCTATGTCATTAGTATGTTTAATTCTTAAAAATTTAAATCGTATATCAATAAGCTATCAATAACCTGAATTAGATAACTGCAAAAAAAATCTTGATTTTACATATTCAATCTCTATCACTTTCCAGAAAATATAAACAATTGTGCAAATATTAAAAAAAAAAAACATGTATCTCAACTATGAATGTTAAATTTTATTTTTCTTCAGAATCCAACTTTCTGTATTAAGTTTCCTTGGAGAACCTTTTTGACCTAGGTCATTGAACACTAGGCATTTAAGTATTACAAATAAAAAAAAACTGTGAAGAAAGATGGATTTCTTTGTTTCTTTTTTAGACTGAACACTGTTTGGCCAGGGCCTGAACCAGAATAGCAGTTCTCCCCACAGACAGGCCTCACAGCAAGCCAAACTGACTTCTTTGTTTGGATCACACATTAAGTTTCTGAATAAAGTCATTTTCCCCATTGAAAATGTCTCATTTTGCAGTAAGATGGCATTGAAAGTTGAATCAAAAAATCAGGGTAAACAATGTTAGCATGTTTCTTTTGAAAATATGCATTTAGCTCTGAAAGCAACATCCTGTTGGAAATGTTATCATGGACAGCTTATCATGGACAGTGAGTTTAAGAAGAGGTGTGGTACTTTAGGACGCTCAAGGGTTATATGTAGGAAGCCATTCTTAAAATCACTGGGACTTTTTATTTATGTTTTTAAAAAAGTCATCTAAGTAAACCTAAGACTCTTTTTTTTTCTTTTTTAAGTGTAGTTGATTTACAGTGTCTCAGGTAAAATGATTCAGTTTTATATATATATTCTTTGTCGGATTCTTTTCCATTATAGTTTATTACAAGACATTGAATATCGTTCCCTGTGCTATGCAGTAGGTCCTTGTTGTTTATCTGTTATATATATAGAGAGAGAAGTACATGTCTGTTAACCCCAAACTCCTAGTTTAGCCCCTCCCCCTCTTCCTCTTTGGTAATCATAAGTTTGTTTTCTCTGTAGCAATCTTTTAAAAGCAGTTTCTTCCTGTTTTTCTCCCGTGCTATGTGTTTGATTAAATTATTTTTGAAAATCCATTTTGTTGTAGACACCATGAACTCTACTCAGTAAATAATTCCGCAGCAAAGATCAGATTTTTAAAAGTGCATATGAAGGGACGATGTTTGTTTACTGGATAGCTTTAAACTGTCAGACTCATTTTACCAATAAATCTTCACACATCCAAAATTAAATATCTACACAGAGATTTCGATTAGGTAGCCTTTCTTTTTTCCCCTTAATTCACTTCCAAATTGACTTTGTGTCTTTGGCCTTAAAAATTTTCAAAAATATAGGTAGAATTTGGATGAAGGTGTTGCCTGCTGTTATTTTCTTTTATTTTTTTTTTCTCTTTTGGTATGGTGGTTTTCAATTATTCCCTTTTACTTTTGTCCTATTTTTCTTTTAAGTTAACAAATAATAACTGATATACTTATCTCCATTTAGAATACTCCCTTCCTTTTATCCTTTACCATTCTAATTGACAGGGAGGCCTGGCATACTGCGATTCATGGGGTCGCAAAGAGTTGGACACAACTGAGCGACAGATCTGATCTGATCTGATTCTAATTGTGGAAGGTATTGCATATATATTACTGTTACAGGCAGTATTCTAAATGCTGTCTACTTAGTAATTCAGAATTTAGAGATGTTTGATTTTTCACTTTATTTTTGTGTTTTCCTAGTATGTTTGTTGTACAGCCACAAATTATTTTCATTAAAAAGAAAATTTTAGTAAACTATCATAGTAAAATCTAACCAGGAACTTTTAAAAAGCCATTTAAAAATTTTGTGTTCAAATGCTCAGGTTTTCGTTTCATATTTAATACCTTGTAACTGTTGTGTACATTGGTTTGCATTTGATGTGAGTCGCTGTGATCTCCTATCGGAATGTATCATTTTTATGCAGCAGTTTCTCTGGCAGCATAGATAATACCTACTGTGGGAATCAGCTGTATGTCAAGCATTAATGTTGTCCTTCCTGCTATTTTTAGTTACAATAAAAGGGGGAAGAGGATAAAGATGAAACATAAGCAATCTGAAGTGTGTAAATCATGCTTTCTCCCTTATGATCCTAATCTTGGTTTTTATTGCCTCTTTTGGGGACAAGGTTTTATATATATATATATATATATATATATAATCTCCAGGCTATTTGACCTAGGTTAGGTCAGCTAGCCATGTTGGGTAAGAGAGCTCTTTGGCTCTCAGCTTTAAAGTCATCTGATATTTTAAATTTGCATTGAGAGACAATCAAGAAGTGTAACTCATATTCTCTTTTCCTTTCTTCATTGGGAAGCTATTTTGTCAACTCTTGGTTCAGATTTTTGGTTGTCAATGAAATAACCTTTATTTTCTGCTATATCCAGCAAAGAAAATGACAGCAGCGATATGGAGGCAGGATGTAGATAGATTTTATTACCTCAAATCTACTTGTTTAAAAAATAAGGAAAGTAAGGGAAAATAATCTATCAAAAGTTTATAATTTGCTTTATTTTTTGACTGTGTGCATCCAAGTTGTCAGACAAGCTGCTTTCAATTAAACCTCCATTTCTCTTTATTTTGGTACTATTTTTTCTCCCATAAAATTAATAAGGTTTAATGGTAGAAATTTTGAAAAGTGTGAATATTGGTTAGAATATCATCTAGTTACTATAACAAAGGTCCAAGTGTCTTATGATTAGAGTTTATTTCTGTCCCACATTAGTCTGAGATGAACAGTCAAGAGCTGACGTGGTGCCTTTGGTACTGAGGACGTGGACTCCTTTCATGTATTATGTTGCCCTCATCAAACGTTGCTTTTGGCTCGTAATCTAATATGGCTGCTTCCACTCCAGACTTCATAGTTACCTTTCAGCGAGGAGTAGAATAGAGAGAAGAATATTCTGGACATTCTTAGAGGTAGTATACATTGCTTCCATGTAAATTTCATTAATATATGCTCAGTGACACAACAGAAACTGGAAAATTTAATTTCAGATAGTCATGTACTTAGGAACAATTAGTGGTTCTATTACTACAGGAATAGCTGGTGATCTTTGCCACCATACATAAAAGTATAAAGAAGAAAATAAGTATCTCTCATAAACTCACCACCTAAAGATAATCTTGCCCTTAACTTTTGAAACATTTCCTTTCATTACTTTAATGCAGTCGATATTGTAAAACAGAACTGTACTACATGTTAAAATATACTGTGTTCATTTTTTTATAATAACTTACTATGAACACCTCTCCCCAAATTTAATGAACTTCACTATATTCTCTTAATGACTGTATGATATTTACCTACAGCAGCAGCAGCATGATAAATATATATCATATATTTAAATGAGGTCATACTTTTGAATATATTTTTTAAAATCATCCACATTTATAAATCTTTTCATGTCAAAATCATTAACTTAGAGATGAAATGACCATTTTGAATTTGTTAATAATTTCAGACTTGTGATACAAATTTAGACTGTCACAGTTATACCTAAGTGTACATATTATACCAAGTGTTTCCTACTACTAACTAGTATAATTTTTTAAGATTGGAAGTTAATAAGTGATCTCTTATTATTGTTTTAATTTCAAATGCCTTGATAGTGAACAACACTGAACCTTTAAAAAAAATTTCTTGGTAATTTGAGAATCTAGTTTAAATTTCCTCTTTATGCCCCATATCTCTTTTCATACTTATTAAAGTATGAAAATACTTTGTTTTTATACTTTGTATAATAAAGATATTAACATGTCTTTAATTATGGTCAAATAATTTCCCAGTTTCAGTTGCTCGTTTGTTTCAAGTATTTATATTCTTTGAAATGTGTTTTGTTACCAAATTTGCAAGTCTTTATTCACATTGAGTAAGCAATTGATAAATGTTTATTTAGAAATAATGCCATTTGCAGAAACATGGGGAACCTGAGATTATCATACTAGGCAAAGTATGTCAGAAAGAGAAAGACAAATACCCATATATCACTTATATGTGAAATCTAAAATACAATGCAAATCACCATATCTATGAAAAAAAAAAAAAAACAGACTCACAGGTACAGAGAACAGACTTGTATTTGCGAAAGTGAAGGGGTGGTGGGGAAGGGAAGGGTTAGGAGCTTGGAGTTAGCAGAGGTAAACTATTATGTATAGGAAGGATAAAGACAAGTTCCTACTCTATAGCTCAGGGAACTATATTCAATATCCTATGATAAACCACAATGGAGAATAATATGAAAAAGAATACATATATATTATATATATATGAATAATATATGCATAATATATATATATGTGAAAGTTGCTCAGTCGTATCTGACTCTTTGCCACCCATGGACTATATGTCCATGCAATTCTCCAGACCAAAATATGAGTGGAAATCCCTTCTCCAGGGTATCAAACCCAGGATTAATCTGCCTGCAATGTATAAGATCTGGATTAGATCCCTGGGTCGGGAGGATCCCCTGGAGAAGGGAAGTATTCTGGCCTGGAGAGTCCCCTGGACAGAGGAGCCTGGCGGGCTATAATCCATGGGGTTGCAAAGAGTCAGACATGACTGAGCAACTAACACGAATATATATATATATTTTTTATATATATATTTGTTATATTGCACTCATCTCACACGCTAGTAAAGTAATGCTCAAAATTATCCAAGCCAGGCTTCAGAAATACGTGAACCATGAACTTCACGATGTTCAAACTGGTTTTAGAAAAGGCAGAGGAATTAGAGATCAAATTGCCACAGTCTGCTGGATCGTCAAAAAAGCAAGAGAGTACCAGAAAAACATCTATTTCTGCTTTATTGAGTATGCCAAAGCCTTTGCCTGTGTGGATCACAATAAACTGTGGAAAATTCTGAAAGAGATGGGAATACCAGACCACCTGACCTGCCTCTTGAGAAACCTGTATGCAGGTCAGGAAGCAACAGTTAGAACTGGACATGGAACAACAGACTGGTTCCAAATAGGAAAAGGAGTACGTCAAGGCTGTATGTTGTCACCCTGCTTATTTAACTTACATGCAGAAGTACATCATGAGAAACGCTGGACTGGAAGAAGCACAAGCTGGAATCAAGATTGCCGGGAAAAATATCAATAACCTCAGATATGCAGATGACACCACCCTTATGGCAGAAAGTGAAGAGGAACCAAAAAGCCTCTTGATGAAAGTGAAAGAGGAGAGTGAAAAAGTTGGCTTAAAGCTCAACATTCAGAAAACGAAGATCATGGCATCCGGTCCCATCACTTCATGGGAAATAGATGGGGAAATAGTGGAAACAGTGTCAGACTTTATTTTTTTGGGCTCCAAAATTACTGCAGATGGTGATTGCAGCCATGAAATTAAAAGACACTTACTCCTTGGAAGGAAAGTTATGACTAACCTAGATAGCATATTCAAAAGCAGAGACATTACTTTGCCAACAAAGGTCTGCCTAGTCAAGGCTATGGTTTTTCCAGTGGTCATGTATGGATGTGAGAGTTGGACTGTGAAGAAAGCTGAGTGCTGAAGAATTGATGCTTTTTACCTGTGGTGTTGGAGAAGACTCTTGAGAGTCCCTGGGACTGCAAGGAAATCCAACCAGTCCATCCTAAAGGAGATCAGTCCTGGGTATTCATTGGAAGGACTGATGCTAAAGCTGAAACTCCAATACTTTGGCCACTTCATGCAGTGAGTTGACTCATTGTAAAAGACCCTGATGCTGGGAGGAATTGGGGGCAGGAGAAGGGGATGACAGAAGATGAGATGGCTGGATGGCATCACCGACTCCATGGACATGAGTCTGAGTGAACTCCGGTAGTTGGTGATGGACAGGGAGGCCTGGCGTGCTGTGGTTCATGGGGTCGCAAAGAGTCAGACACGACTGAGCGAGTGAACTGAACTGATACACACACATATATATGTATGTATGTATAACTGAGTCACTGTCTGTAGAATCAAGTAACATAAAATCTGGTAATAAATCTAATTGCTTACTCTTTCAGCCTTTTATTAAATGAACATTTATATTTTAAAATCATATTCAATATAGTTGATTTACAGTATTGTGTTAAATTTCTGCTGTACACCAGTTTTTCATCTTTTTATCACAATTCCCCCATTCTTAAGCTATAATTTTGATTTGTATCTAGTTGACTAGAATATACATTTTAGTGATACTTTTGAGAAATATTTCATATATATTAAGCTTGATATTCTCATGCATATGAAAATATCATTCTATTAATTTTACCCAAGTACTAGGATAATTGTATAGACTCCTTCATTACAGGATTTTTCTCTGAAACTCTGTTGACCTGGTATGTGATAAAAGAAGTCCAGGTATCCTGATTTTTATTTCTTTGTAAGAAATTCTTGCTGCTTTTATCTTCCTTAATGTTCTAAGGACTTTTTTTTTTTTATCCCCTTGAAGTATTTTTGTAAAAATCAAGTCATTATCATATGTATTGACATTGATAATATTTTATAACTTTCACTTGGAATCTCAGGAATTTTTTTAGATGGACAGATTTGGAAACATTTCCTTCTGCTTTTTCCTTAATTCTTAATCCTGCTGGATTTATCTGGCCTTAGCCTGTGGAGTATCAGTTTGCACTATTTGTGTGTACTTTTCATATGTGTTATCTTCTTTCTCATTGATTTTATCTTTTTAAAATAAAAACACTCTGAGTTTAAAAGATTTTTTTTCTGTATCAGTGGCTCAATTTTTCTGCTCTGACAATTAGGCACCGTATTTCTAGCAAAGACTAATGTTGCTATGATATTTTTCTTTCTTGATGTTGTCTTCTGTCTTCTTTGGCTATTCAGCTCTGATATTACTTCTGCCTGTGTCTTAGCTCCTGTTTTATCTCATCCTCTGGCCTTGTGTTTTCATTATTTATATACTTCTTGTTTCATGGAATTTTATCGGTGTCATAAAGCAGATGCTTCACTTGTTTTTCTCTGTTAATGTTTCCCCAAATATATGTTCCTTCTCTTTGTTTTATATGTATACATATATGTATATACACACACACATAAATGCAGTATCTTTAGGGATCAAACTTTTAAAACATTATTATTTGTTTTAATATTTCTCTGTCTTTGAACAAAGAGTCATCTGGATATAGACCCGACATTTGTCTGTAACACTGAAATAATGATGATTGGATCCTTTCCTATTTTTACAGTAAAAAAAAAATTAATTTTTAAAAAAGGAATCCTTTTCTGGGTGTTATATTAATATATTTATATTGCTAGTTCAGTGACTTAGCTACTTGAAGGTGTATTGCTGATCCTGTTCATGATGCCAGTTATCTTGCTGTTCCCACTGTCCGCACTGTTTGCTGAACCCAGGATAGGCAAGGCTTGAGCTAAGAGGCTGGAAAAAGACGCGAGGAGCCGTAGGAACTGCAGACAGGTTTATTCTCTCCTGGCTAGCATGACGGCCATAATACAGCCTCTCTCCTGCTGACTCAGCAGCCGTAGCAACAGCCATAACATAGCCATAGCATAGCCATAACATAACCTCACAAAACATAACCATGATGCCGCCCCAGTGTAGCCCCAGTGCCGCAGCAAAGCTTTCCCAGACGGTGCCCATAGAGGTGAGCTGTACAAAGTAGCCTGCGACCAGGTGAGCACTTTGGGACGTGCTTGTGTAGTGCCATAAGCAATCTCAGCTGTTGAACAGCTGTGAACAGTCATTGCTTGTAGAACATGGGGTGAGAGGGTGTGAGATTCTGGGGTGAGAGGGCCTGACTGACACAGTCTTGTTAATTTCCACACAAAGGACATGGTGGTTTTCTGTATTTAATTTTTCTCTTGGACTAGTCTCCTTGTCAGGCACACAATGGGTCCAGACTTGACGTTCTACTTGCTGCCTCATCGAAATATACTGCAAGTTAGGAAGATAATAAAAATTTTGTTTGAGTAGATGGTTCATAATGCTGGGGACTCTCCACTGGGGTAGGCTGCTCTTGCGGCCTTCTCACTTGTATCCACCATTTCTAGGGATATGTTCCTAAGATCCTGCAAAGATCACTTTCGACTATGTTGTGTTTGTTTTTCAAGATGGAAACATGCAAGGTAGCCCTTGGTGTTTTCCTTCAATTTCCCTTCCTTTTATGTGTAGTGTAAGTTTAATTTTTAATATTGTTGGTATTGTTTCAGGGCTGATCTGTTATTTCCTGCCTGTTATAGTCCATTGGTGATTTTAGATGGGATCTGAGAGGCATAGCGTAAGATAATACAGTGTGTTTTCTCAGATTGCCTTATATATGTGGCACTAACTTAAACTATAAATATATTTATGACCTGCATAGTATACAATAACCATGTGAAAAGTGAAAGTATTAATCACTCAGTCATGTCCAACTCTTTGCAACCCCTTGGACTGTAGCCCCCCAGGCACCTCTGTCCGTGGGATTTCCCAGGCAAATACATTTACGTACTCCATTTACTCTATTTACATACTCCTAAATGGAGTAGGTAGCCATTTCCTTCTCCCGGAGATCTTCTTGACCCAGGGATCAATCCAGGGGCTCCCTCATTGCAGGTAGATTCTTTACCATCTGAGTCACTAGGGAAGCCCTATAATGACCATATTTCTATATTATTTGGTATTCTTGCAAACATTATTTGAATGATTTCTTTCTAGTCTGTCAAAGTATCATACATTGTTTTTCTACCTCCTCCTGTTGCCTAGACATCTTTCACCCAAAAGAGTCACTGTTTAGCTGAGGTTCTGTCGGTTCTGGGTGAGGCAGCTCACGTTTGCTTGAAGGCAATTTTCAGAAAGGGCCACTAGGAGCTGTTAGCAGGCAACATTCAAGAGCCGGGTGATGGTGATTACAGCACCCCATATGTGATCCTGCATATTGCCTTCCCTGTAAATTGTATGTGTGTGCTCTTTACCCATTTCCCTGTTTGGTAGTTAAGTGTTAATTATTGAAAAAATAAGTATATAGTACCTATTATATGTTAGAGATTGGGAATATTTCTAAGAGATTTACTTCGGTGCAACTCCAGAGGTCCAGAGCTCTTTATATTGAGAGGATCTCTTCACAATAATCATAATACTTTTATCTATTAGATTTGTAGTGAAATATCTTCCTAACTTCCTGTTTTCTTTTTAAGACATACGATGGTTTAGCCTAAAGAATTTGAAAAATCTTTTCCTGTTGAAATTATCCGTGGCTTTCTTTATAATTCTTCCATTTGTTTTATGTATGAAAAAAATATTCAAGTGACCTAAAAGACTGATATATACCCAGATCCATATTTTTCATCTTTTGTTTTAATAGTTACCTTTAAAAAAGTTTGACAGGACTTTATTACATTTTTGTGATAAGTAAGATTCAGATGAATATATTTTCTTCAGAAATCAGTAGCCAATTTTTACTGTGCTATTTCTTTAAAAAAAAATAATAATTAAAAAAAAATTTTTTTTACTGTTCATGTGTGACTTTCTTTATCCTGTACTCCAAAGGATCACACTTCAATATTATATATATATATATATATATTTATATTTATATTTATGTATGCATATATTTCTGGAGAATTCCATGGACAGAGGAGCCTTATGGGCTATGGTCCATGGAATTGCAGAGCTGGACACAACTGAGCAACTAACACTATACACTAAGTGTATTTTTGTATATTATTTATAATACATGTAATATATCTATGATATAATATTATTGGATGTAATATGAACATAAATTTATTAATTTGTGTATATATATATTTAGCATTGTGTTACAGGTGTCAGTAATGTTTAATAATATAAAATTTGTGATGTGAATAAAGAAGGAGATAGGGTGTCCCCAGCTTATTGACGAGCACAGCCACCCAAAATCTTCATCTGTCCCAGGAGGCTTGCTGGGTGTGGATGGAGGAGCCTGGTAGGCTGCAGTCCATGGGGTCTCTAAGAGCCAGACATGACTGAGCAACTTCACTTTTACTTTTCACTTTCATGTATTGGAGAAGGAAATGGCAACCCACTCCAGTGTTCTTGCCTGGAGAATCCCAGGGACAGGGGAGCCTGGTCGGCTGCCGTCTTTAGGGTTGCACAGAGTCGGACACGACTGAAGCGACTTGGCAGCAGCAGCAGCAGCCACCCAAAATGCTTCATCTGTCCCGGGAGGCTTGCTGGGCGTGTGGGCAGGGCAGGGAGCCAGATGGCACCCGTGGTTCCGTGCTGCTGATCCCTATGGGGTGGAGAGCAATCCCTCAGCACTGGTCCTCTGGGAAGCTGCCGGCAAGGCAAGCATGTTCCCTGTCTCCACCAGGTGTAATAAGCCAACAGAATCATTGTATCTGCTTGATGGATGTACAGAAAATCAGCCTGGACCCTTTCAACCTGTTCATCATCTCAGCATCACCTATACAGACTGGTAATTGATCAAGGAATTTATTGCATTGACATATGACCACGAGTTTTGCCTCCCAGCTACCTCAGAAACCTAAAGTACTCTGGACAGTTAAAAACTTGTTAGTGACCAGTGAATCTTAAGCATTAAGGGTTGAGACCTTCTCATCCTTCTAGAAGAGGGCCATAGGTACGTGCTGCCTTTGGCGTTTTGATACGTATAATTGGCACCTGTGTGTGTTAAGCACACTGTAAGCTAGAGGATTCCTCTGTTCACGCTGTAATCCTCAGTCGTGTGTCTCTCCATGCCTCAGGCTGGTCGCCAGTAAGCTGGACAGCAGGGCGCTCTCCCAACCAGGATATCAAGAATTCTTGGCAGACCTTGAGGTCTGTCTTTTAGGTCTGCCCTTCTCCACTCCTGCCTTTCCATCAGGAGGCCAGTGCGAGTGGAAGTGGGGCCTTTTGCTACCCTGATTCCTCTCCTGGAGGGCCTGGAGGCCATAAGCAAATGAGAGCAGTGGCTGCTCATTTATGGCTGGGACTCTTGCCCAGGGCTGTATAGGGAAAGAGAATTCTGGGGAGAAGAGAAGTGGCTGTCTTATGTCGGGTCCCTTGGAAGCAGAGTGGGATTCCCCCACAAGCTATGTATTGAGGGGATGCTCTCAGGGGAAAGAGAGTGAGGGAATCCGAACAAAGTAGGGCTGGAAGGAAGTGAGGAAAGCGCGAAAAGGGTCCCGCCTCAGCCTGATCCCTCAGCTAGCTCCGGAGTAGGAGTTGTCCCTCATGGACTGCAGCCCATCCTTGGCTCCCCACAGCTTCTCTGGCCCAGGGGTGGGTTCCAGCTGCCTCCTGCCAGAGTGGTGCTCTTCTGCCAAGGTGTACTCTTCAGAAAGGGACCATTCTCCCCAGCAGTGTGTGGGTGGGGCTGGTAGCAGAAACCTGCCACGTCTGTGGAGGTGGGGCTCCTGTCCAGCAGAGGGGATCCGCGTGGGATGCTGCAGTTCCAACTGCAGTTACCAGCTTCACTTCCTCTCCAGGCCCCAGAAGTCAATCTACTACTCTGCATATACAATCTTAGCAGGTATCAGTGGTGGGAAGTGTCTTCTACATCTGTGTGTTTACTGCTTATTATTGTCTGTTCTCCATTAGATTTCATAAGCCCCATATTTCATCACTACTCTATCACCAGTTTCTAAAACAGTACCTGGCACTTAGTAGATAATCGGAACATAATTTGTTGACTACATGAATGAGTGCCTGGGGGTGGCGCGAGGTAGGGTGTCAAAGGGGCCCATTTGGGATCATCCGACATCTGGGTAGTGCCTGGCTGTATTGGGCCATGTCAGCTTCGTGCCCAGATGGTCTTGGGTCCCTGCTTCTCGGTCCTGGGTTCCTATCCCGCCCCTTTCACATGCTTCACTCCCAACACCTGCTCCCTTTTCAGAAGACAGCCCTTGACTCCTCTTCAAAGGTGCCAGGAGTGCCTGGGAGTTTCCTCCTGGGGACGTTGTTGGCCAGCAATTGACTGGAGTATGAAGATGAATGTTCAGCTTCCTCGCCTCAAGGCTAGAAACACTGATATAATCTACACTCTGGAGCTCCCTATAGGATCAGGCAGAGGCAAACTCAACTTGGCTTCTATATCCTGTATTTCCCCCACTCCACTATCTGTTTCCCCTTTAAGTCAACAAATCACATATCCAAGTACCTTCCCCTCAAGGATTTCCTTTTAGGAAATTGGATCTGTGACATGAGCTAATAAGTTAACGAGAAAGACATGAATCAAGTAACTATGGAAAATAAGTAAAAGGGTGACTGTAGCATGTGCCGTAAAAGAATGGTTTCACAGAAGCATGTGCCGTAAAAGAATGGTTTCACAGAAGCATGTGCCGTAAAAGAATGGTTTCACAGAAGCATGTGCCGTAAAAGAATGGTTTCACAGAAGCATGTGCCGTAAAAGAATGGTTTCACAGAAGCATGTGCCGTAAAAGAATGGTTTCACAGAAGCACTTACATAGTTTTTGGAGATCACAGTCCATGGGGTCGCGAAGAGTCGGACACGACTGAGCGACTTCACGTTGACTTTTCACTTTCATGCATTGGAGGAGGAAATGGCAAGCCACTCCAGTGTTCTTGCCTGGAGAATCCCAGGGACAGAGGAGCCTGATGGGCTGTCATCTATGGGGTCGCACAGAGTCGGACACGGCTGAAGTGACTTAGCAGCAGCAGCAGCAAAGACTTTCCTAGGGTAACATCTCATTAGCTGAGATAATTGTAGTGAAAATTGGGCACTTTTAGCCTGTTGAGCTCTGCTTCAAGCACTTGACGTTTGTTAGGTCAGTGCTTCTCAGACTTTAATGTGTACACAGTCCCCTCATGATTGTAAAATGCAGCCTCTGGTATAGGCGGTCTGGTGTGGGGCTTGAGGAGTTGTATTTCTATCCAATTCTTTACTGCCAATCCTGCTGGACGTAGCTCAACTCATTAATCTTTATAACAGCTCCATGATGTAGATTCTATTATTATTTCCATTTTATAGATGAGAAAAGTAAGGCACAGAGAGGTTAAGTAATTTGCTCAAAATTACACAGCTGGTTAGAGGTGGAACCAGGGTTTGAACCCAGGCATATTGACTCCTAAGTATGCCATCTTAAATGCTATTAAAAGGAAAGTCTTTGCTGAAAGATGAAGTTCTGAGTAGGGTTGATCAGGCCAATAAGTGAAGCCTATGTGTCTGATCTCAAGATGAATGAAGCCTTGATATGGCTCCAGGAAGCTCCGGCTCATTGAGTGTGTGTGACTCAAAGAAAGGATTTCCAGCACTGTATCTTCTAGCCTCTGTGATTTGAACCCATTAGGTGCTAGCTTCTGATAGTGTTTCCCAGCTGCTTAAAAGTAATGAATGAGTGAGTGCCAGTGCCTAATAGAGGTGAATGATAACAGTTATAAATAAGTTCTCCAAGATCATTTGATTTGTCTTTTGTGATATTTCAACATGTAATGTTAAACAGCAGGCAACTGGAGATTTATAGCCCGATTCACTCTAATTGATTTCTTGGCTTCTTGTGTCTCATTAACTTTTTCTGGGTACCTAAAATGGTACGGTAGGCTTCCTGAAAGCTGTTAGAAGGAAGCTGTATAATAACAGTTATGAAAATTTGAGACTTGCCTTTTATTTGATAGGTAAGTAGAAATTGATTTTACTGTTGAGGTACAGACAGAAAGGAAGAAAATTGACTCCCAAACCTCAACAGAGCACTCTGGATTACCCCTATCCTGGTTTGAGTTTCTCTGGCAGGGTGGAGGGGGAGGAGATTCTGAGATAAGGATCTTTGTGCGTGTAGTTTTTTTTGGAAGGCAGTGCCAGGAAACCCCTGTAGGTGATGGGAGGAGAGAAAGGGAAAGAAGACTCTGTAACACCCATTCATGGTGGGTTCATTGTCAAACTAGTTACCACTATGGGAGCTCCATCTCTGGGCTTCTCTGAGGGACAGCACAGGTCTTCTACTTTAGAGTGATTCCAATTAAGGAACAAGTCAGCTAGGATATTCATTCACCGCTCCCACCAGCCACGTGTGGAGGGGTAGGCCTTGGGGGAAAGGCGTGAACCCCCAGCCCTTCTGCGCATAGGCCTGGCAAGCGAAGGCAGCCAGAGAAAACCATCAGTCGAAGAGATGGAAGTGCTTTGGCACTTAGGGCAGTGGCCTCGGGAGGACGTGAGAATGGTCAGTGTCGAGGGGGTGTGGGCCGGGCACCTTCGGCATCTGTTAGTGTCCATGTATCAAGGGCTTTGATCTTATTTTGTGTACCAGCAGTGCCCCGCCTCCTACCAGTCCCCAGTCTCTTGCACCTAACCTTGCGTAGTACCCAGAGTCTGACTGTGTCACGACTCGGAGACATTTAACTAGGGCTGTTACTTATCTTACATTTTATAATACAACTCTGTCTCCCAGTCTAGAATAACAGAGTTAGACTCTGTCTATGGATGAGATTATACAGACCATAAAGTGCTTTGGGATTTTTTTTCATCAGTTTATTCAGAAAGCTATCATGATGGCAAGTTGGCTTCAAGTGGACCCTTGAAAAAACAAAGTATTTCCAGCCAAACTGAAAATTGAATAGAAGCTTCTATGTTGTAATATTTTTAATGGGTTTAAAAATTAATCTTGCAAATGCAACATTTATGTTTAGCACTGTCAGAGGAGAAGGAGGAAGAAGAAAGTACATTCCAGGCCAAGGAGAAATAAATTCAGCTCATTCCTAGGGACTGCCAGCTCTGCGGTGTCATTACCGGCTCTCCTGACTGGGACCACGTGGGCATGGTGGTGCCACCGTGCTACCTCTTGCGACCTCTCAGACCCAGCTGCTGTTTGCTCACCTGTGTGCCTTTGTCCTGGCCACAGGAAGAAAATAAAACAGAAGCAGTGTGGTCTGACACCAGACTCAAGGTTTGGGAAAGTCTTTCCCCTCTGACTGTATTGTCCCCACTGTGAAGGTATAAGAGAGGCCAGGGAGAACTCGTTGTTGACATGTATGCTCAGCCACCCCCTAAGAACACGTTCCTGATGGGCCTGACGGACCCGAAGGATGCATGACCTCTCTCTGATTTACTCTGAGATATGAGAAATGTGTGTTCATTTTTGTGTGCTTTATTATGTAATTCAGTAAGACAATTTCATTTTCCTTATATTTTAATCAACAAAGCACAGTTGTTCACCATATGCCAGACAAATATCCCAAGCATTTGTCAAATTATCCTCATTTCATCTTCATCACTTTGCCATGACGTAGGTGCTGTTTTTACCCCCGTTTTACAGTCATGGAAATTGAAGCACTGAGAAGTCAGCACTCTTGTATCTCATGAAAACAGCATTATGAATGATGAAATGTATGTTTTAAATAATTCTGTTGTCATTGTTTAGTCTTTAAGTCTAACCCAACTCTTTGTGGACTGTAGCCCACCAATCTCCTCCGCCCATGAGATTTCCCAGGCAAGAATGCCGGAGTGACTTGCCATTTCCTCCCCCAGGGATTTTCCTGACTCAGGAATCAAACCCATGTCTCCTGCAATGGCAAGCAGATTCTTTACCGCTGAGCTGCCAGGGAAGCCCTTAACCCATTTTGACTCCTAGGTTAACCCTCTGTCCCTTCTTGCTGCCACCCTACATGGCTTCAGGAGTGCTTTTTGCTATAGATATTGGAGGGTTTTTCTGTGTTCTCTCTGGATTATTGTAAGAAAAAATGTTGCTCTGATTTAGTTACAGTGAAGGATGATTGTAAAGTCAGTCCATAGGGGAGAAAATGCCACATCGTCAAAATTGCCCTTGAACGTGCTCCCAAATGTCTCCAAGCCATTTCTATGTAATTTTAAGTGCACAACCCTCTGCAGTAATTCTAGGACATTCTGAAGTTCTAAAACAACAGAGCTCGACTAAAGAAAGGAACAAAAAGAAAATCTAGAGAGACTCTTGATGACTTTCTCAGATCAGCGAATTTTAAGATAACCATCAAATCCCTAAGTATCAATGAAGGTTGGATGAATGAATCAACAAAGGTTTTGCTTGCCTGCCAAGTTGATTCCTTTCTATTTTCACATCAAGCTTCTCAAATCTTAATAACTGGTAATCGGTTTGTCATTTCTGAAAATGTGAACCCAAGAACAATTGGACTTTACAAGAAAGTATAGCCTGCTGCTGCTGCTGCTAAGTCGCTTCAGTCGTGTCTGACTCTGTGCGACCCCAGAGATGGCAGCCCACCAGGCTCCCCCATCCCTGGGATTCTCCAGGCAAGAACACTGGAGTGGGTTGCCATTTCCTTCTCCAATGCGTGAAAGTGAAAAGTGAAAGTGAAGTCGCTCAGTTGTGTCCGACTCTTAGCGACCCCATGGGCTGCAGCCTCCCAGGCTCCTCCGTCCATGGGATTTTCCAGGCAAGAGTACTGGAGTCAGGTGCCATTGCCTTCTCTGAAAGTATAGCCTAATGGTTAACAAAAGGATCTCAAAGGGCGGAAGGGCTGAATTTAACGCTCATCTTCTTGTTAGGTATTTAACACTGACAAATTACATTAAGTTTTAAACCTCAGTTTCTTCATCTGAGCTATCAGGGCTTCCAAGCCCTGATAGCTCAGTTGGTAAGGAATCCATCTGTCAGTTGGTAAGGAATCCATCTGCAATGCAGGAGACCCTGGTTCGACTCCTGGATCTGGAAGATCTGCTGGAGAAGGGATGGGCTACCGACTCCAATATTCTTGGGCTCTGCTTGTGGCTCAGCTAGTAAAGAATCTGCCTGCAAAGCGGGAGACCTGGGTTTGATTCCTGGGTTGGGAAGATCCCCTTTAGAAGGGAAAGGCTACCCACTCCAGTGTTCTGGCCTGGAGAATTCATGGGCTGTATAGTCCATGGGGTTGCAAAGAGTCGGACACGACTGAGCGACTTTCACTTTTCATTTTCACTTCTTCGTCTGTTAAATGGGCACATAATCTACACTTAACTTCCTAGGATTAACTTCCATTAAGCTGTTTGAAGGGTGCCTAGAACTTACTAAGGATGCTCTGAATGTTTGGTGTTATTGTTTTTCTAAAGTCAGAGGGTAATTTAAAGAATTTGTAATGAGATTAAACTGTATCATATTATCCTGCATAATAGTACTATGATGAATAGACTTAATAAGCTCTTGTTTCCATTCCTTGCAAGCTTGTGACCTAATCAAGATACTCAACCTCCCTATGGCTCATTTTCCCCAACTGTAAAATGAGGTCATCAATACTGCTTTTCTCATAACATTATTTTAAGCATTAACTTAATTAATATATACAGAACTTCTCTGAGGTGTCTGGAATTTTTGTCTTTTTGTTATTACTAATCTGTACCAGGACCTAGCCCAGCGTAGGTGCTCAATAATGAATGGATGGTCAATAGCCACTGTAGAGATGAGCTTTCCATGTTAAAGTATATTCTTTGGTTGTTGCCATAGTTCCCAGGACATATTATTTGATCTTAGCATGAACGGATTTCATATATGAACCCATTCGTTAATATTATTACTACCACTGATCTCATCAGATAAGTGTATATGCATTGAAAGCTGTGAAGCTCATGGTGATGGATACAAGTTTTTCAAAATACTTTGTGTTCAGAAGCTTGCATTTTATCTCTGGCAACAAATGCTGTCAGTTATTTACCTCAAAGTGACAGACTCCATTCATTTTCAGGAAAATATCTGCTATGTCCCCAAGTCTAAATAACCATGATTTTCCTGTCAGGCATTTTTTCAAGTAAAAGCAAGGTTTCACATGGGAAGAACAGCTTTATTTTGCAATTCAGTCAACCCCATTATGCTTCAGTATCCTACAGGAGTAAAACTTCTGCATACTTCCTGTTTGCCACACAAAATATTTTTTAAAACATGCTTTAAAGAGTCAAGTTGTAATAAAATTGGTAAGTGTTACTACTTCAAGAAGGACATATTTTCTAATAGTGTGTGAGAAGGAAGAATCCAATGACTTCTGATACCCTAGAAGCTGGTGCCATCATCTTGATTCATGTGAAGTTACCAGCAGTATTATCTACTGTTGCTTTTGTGTAAAAAGTGTGACTGTCAACATATTGAAAAAAAGGAATGACCTCTTGGGATCCTTATGAAATATTTTTGACCTCAGGGATGCTCCAAAAGGGTCCTAGGATAACCGAGTGTCTATGGACCATGCTTTGAGACTCACTGAGCTACAGATACAGTCAGGAGGTAAAACTGTCAGGATTCTACCTTTAATAAATGGTATAACAGAGTCAAGGTTATATGAAAGGTATATTAAAGGCTTGGAAGGTATAACAGAGTCAAGGGTGACTTACTGTTCCATTCTGAGAATGTGTGTCGGCACAGACAGCGCCGCAGAGAAAGCAAAGGCTACAGGAAGAAAAGCAAAGGCTTGGGGTAGAAAAGATCATTTCCACTTTGGAGCATGAGGGGGTTGGAAGATATCCATTTTGAGTTGCTCATCTTAGGGCATCTTATGCAAGTGCTCATTCATGAAAGATTTCATGATAGAGCAGCCACTGGTGCTGGGGACAATAAGAATGTACTTCATTCTGAACTTTGTTCATGCAGGAGTCATTTTCTAAGTGAGATTGTAAGCTTCCTTAGAGGATGACCTAAATTATATATTTAGAAAAAAAAATTATTACCTGGTCATGGTGCAAGGCAATGACAAAGTATCCCAGTTTACCAAAGACAACATTTTCCTCCCTACCTCCCCACAGTGATGTAAATTTTCCCTCCCTCCTTTGTCTCTAATCAGATCAATATATAGTCATTCTAATCTCATCATTAGTCAGAGAAATGCAAATATCCTAGGAAATGCTGTCTACTCAATAGATTGGTGAAAATGTAAAAGGTGGTCAATCCCAAGATGGTGTGCATTATCAAGACTGCTTTTAGTCTTCCAGTTGGATGTGGGGATCACTCTTGCAATTTGGAAAACAGTTCCATAACATTTTGTGAAATTGAACATTATATTTTGTACAATCCACAAAATCCACCAGGGATAGACTACCAAAAGTCTGGCACAGGTTCACCAAGATAACTACAAGAAAATGGATAATAGCATGCTCATGATGGCAACAGAAAAAGAGACGGTAAAAATCGGAATGACCCTCAGTTAGAGATTAGTGGTGTATTCCTACACCAGGATACTATGCTACAGAGAAAACAAATGAACTGCTAAATGCGATAATATCTGTAAATCGAAGAAATACAAACTTGAAAAAAATAAAATTCTAGAAAACTACATACTGTAGATACACTTTTTATAAAGTTCAAAGCAAACAAAACTTAGGTGTGCTATTTATGGATATTACCTATTTGATAAAACTGTACAAGAAATAACACAGGCCCGCAGTCAACTCCGAATTTTAAGGAAATGTTTTCTTCTGGCAGTTGTGTAGACAAAAAGATGTGATATGGAAGGCAAATATAGGTCATGCAATGGTATTGGTCGTCTACATTTTCAATTGGGGAGGTGGATAAATGGGTGTTTATTTTAATTATTTAGAGTATATGCATATATATAATATATATATTTATAACAAAACATATACAAATTTTATACATATATATTTGTAACACAATATTACATCATGTTGGAGAAGGAAATGGCAACCCTGTCTAGTATTCTTGCCTGGAGAATCCCATTGAGAGAGGACCTTGGCAGGCTACAGTCCATGGGGTCGCAAAAGTTGGGCTCAACTTAGCAACTAAACCACCATTATATCATGTAATATGTCATTTCAAATATAAATATATATATATAGTGACAAAATAGTATTAACACGTAAAAAAAGAGAAGTTTGCTTATTAAGGTTGTCCCTCACTATTCAGTCATTTCGTGTTTTTTGCCTTGTGTTGTGAATTTGAGTTTATCTGCATATTTCCTGAGAATTTTCAAAGCTTCCAGGGCAAAATGTGACCTTATTTTAGTCATGTTTATATCCTGCCTTAAAATAAAAATATTTTGAGGATATATAAGGTACCAAATCTGTTTGTAACCAGAAATAATTAATATAGTATACATAAATAAATAAATCGAACACATTTTCTGGGTTGATCTGTAAGTTCGAAATTCACTGATTTTTCAATTATGTCTTTGACCTAAAGACATTAGCTATCATTTGGCTATATTCAGAATATATATAAAATCCTCAATTATTTTTCCCACATAGGATTTCAGGTAAATATTCTATGGGTTATATTTTACATGCATTCACATAAGAAGGAATGTCTCTTTGTGTTTGGTTTAATGCTATTAAATAGTTATTCAACCTACTGAGATGATGAATAAATTTTAACATTTTTTTTTAAATAGGAGAAAGATCGCTGAACTGATTTTGACTGTTTACTGAATAAGTTTGCCTTGACCAACTAAGTCAGGGAATTGACATCTATGCTAAGATAATTACTGTAGTTGTTTTCATGGTAAGACCATCTGTCAGAACAATGCCATATTTTACAAATATGTGTTATAGTAACCAGCCATTGAATATGTCAGTCTAATTGCATCCACTAAGCCTTCGTGTGGCTTGATGTGAGAAATACACAGGTTTATTTAGTGCAATGCTGTATCTTAAATAATGTGTGTATATGTGTATCATGTCCAGCTATCTGGCAAAATTATCTGTAGTCATTCCCCGAACCCATCAGTGTTATTCGGGCATCGTAAGGATTATCACTGTCCTCATTCCTCTGTGTCCTGCCCTCTTAACCTTCATATAGTAAGGATGGTGGGGCATAGAAACAAATACATACTCACCAAGAACCAGGAGTTCTCTACATCTCGTCCAGCTGAGGCACTAACACAAGCTTATTTGCCTAGCAGATTTCTCCTAGGTCCTTTTACCCGTTAAACTTCAGAGTTATAAAGACCAGTCTTGAGGTTAGGAGGAAAGGTGACTTGAGGAAACAAGGGAGAGGATGGAGGGAAGACATGAATAGTCATTTTCTCCTGAATTACGTCTCCTTGTTTTGTGTTCCTTCCTCTAGGTATTTTGTTAAGTCAGCCAAGGTGTGTCCAGCCTTTATTATCCTGTTCTTCTGCCACCAATCATGGCACAGATGGAAGGTCTCTGGAGTAGTTACCACTCTTCATAAAGTGTGGGGCAGGTACAGAGAGAGGTTGTAAGAGTGTGTAGTAACTGCACATGCTACAGCTTCATCTAGACATGAGCTGTAGGTGATGAAAGTATCATATGTTTGAGTGGCCATTTATATAGAAAATGAGAGGGTTTAAGTGTTTACTTTTTTTGTATAGCAGTTCTATTGATTTGGGAACCAGTTAGAAGTGTCCTATTCTTTTAATTTTATGATTATTGTCTCTTGGGTTGACTTCCTCTACCCCCAGATTTATTAAGGTGTAATTGACAAGTAAAAATTGTGCATATTTAATAAAAATGTGTATATTTAATTATATATATTTAGTTGTGTGATGATTTAATATGTGTATGAATCGTTAAATGATTACCACAATCAAGCTAATTAATATAGTTATCACCTTATTGGTTCCCATTTGTGGAAACGTTTACTTTTTGATACAAAATAATTTTTATTCAGCTATAGCCTGTGTTATATTATTGTACCAACTTTTCCCTTAGTTTGAAAGATAACAGTAAATTTATTTATCTACATGTAAAATCAAGGATTAGATGGCCTTGGTATTGAACTATATCACTTGAGGATTTTTTCCTTTTATTGAAAACTATCAGCCATTTTCCTTATCTGCAAGGAAAGATGAAGCTAAATTCAAAAAAGGAGAATAGCCATGTGAGTGGTAATAATGTCCAATATACCGAGATCAAATGAGTATACTGATGTTCAAAATTATCAATACCAAAGTAGTAGGAAAAAGTATGCTAAATAATGTGTTCTCTTTAATTGTTTATTGATAAGAAATTCCAAAGAGGAATGGGAGAAGATGGGGAAGAGCAATTTAAAGGCAAATCATAATAATGATGACCACTGAGGGATGGCTGAGAAAGGATGGTATTGATTGGCCACAAAAAGCTTTCCTGGGACTCAGGATGTCGGTATCATTAGTACATGACCATGGGGAAGGAGTTTTGACATTGTTCAGGAAGGTCTGAGGCATTCTGGTCAGTCAAGACCTGTTAATTTCAGTGCATTCTGCCGGCGTTATATGAGCAGCTCCCATATGGGGCCACCTTTGCTTTTTAACCTCCACGTGCATTTGCTGTCTCAGTACCCAGGGGTGTCCTTTTTCATTTTGCTGCCCAAAGCTTCTCTATATGATTTGGCAGGCTCTCACACTTTTCATTTGTCATTTTGAATCACAATCCCACCAAACTCTGGTTTTCTTTAATAAGGTGAAGTAAGAATTTGAATCAAGACTGTAAAGCTGAAAACACAGAAGAATCACTAATAGCTTCTGTTTTCCATTCAACAGTCCTTGAAGCTCACAGGTACTGAGGAAAAAGTACATATTGTTTTCCTGTTCCTCAAAGTATTCATTATTTTAAGAGATAGGACTCAGTCATAGTCATAATATTTGTTGTTTAAACTGATATACTTTAAAGTACTGAGAAAAGGCTTTATTCAGTGACTGAACAGGGACTTCCATTTAGAAGTGTGGAATCTGGGTTTCTTTTTCCCCATGGCATGAACCAGTGTGAACCACTGATTCTTTATTTAAGTATTTGAATTTTGTTCTTTTTACTCTTTGTATGTGTTATGATCTGTTGCTCAGAAAAATGAATCAATTCAGTTCAGTTCAGTTGCTCAGTTATGTCCGACTCTGCAGTCCGGAGGACTGCAGCACACCAGGCTTCCCTGTCCATCACCAAATCCAGGAGCTTGCTCAAACTCATGCCCATTGAGTCAGTGATGCCATCCAACCATCTCATCCTCTTTGCATGAAATCTCTTTCCCTTCGCCTCCTGCCTTCAATCTTTCCCAGTATCATGGTCTTTTTAAATGAGTCAGTCCTTCGCATCAGGTGGTCAAAGTATTGGAGTTTCAATTTCAGCATCAGTCCTTCCAATGAATATTCAGGACTAATTCCCTTTAGGATTGATGGGTGTAATTTCCTTGCAATCCAAGGCACTCTCAAGAGTCTTCTCCAACACCACAGGTCAAAAGCATCACTTCTTCAGCACTCATCTTTCTTTATGGTCCAACTCTCATATCCATACATGACTACTGGAACCATAACGTTGACTAGACGGATGGACCTTTGTGGCAAAGTAATGTCTCTGCTTTTTAATATGTTGTCTAAGTTGGTCATAGCTTTTCTTCCAAGGAGCAAGTGTCTTTTAATTTCATGGCTTCAGTCACCTTCTGTAGTGACTTTGGAGCCCCCAAAATAAAGTCTGTCACTGTTTCCATTTCCCCATCTATTGCCATGAAGTGATGGGACAGGGTGCCATCATGTCTTAGTTTTTTGAATGTTGAGTTTTAAGCCAGCTTTTTCACTCTTCTCTTTCACATTCATCAAAAGGCTCTTTAAGTTCCTCTTTACTTTCTGTCATAAGGGTGGTGTCATCTGAGTGTCTGAGGTTATTGATATTTCTCCCCGCAATCTTGATTCCAGCTTGTGCTTCATCCTGCCCAACATTTCCTATGATGTGCTCTGCATATAAGTTAAATAAACAGGGTGACAATATACAGCCTTGATGTACTCCTTTCCCAATTTGGAATCAGTCTGTTGTTCCATGTCCAGTCCTAACTGTTGCTTCTTGACCTGCATACAGATTTCTCAGGAGGCAGGAAAGGTGGTCTGGTATTCCCATCTCTTGAAGAATTTTCCACAGTTTGTTGTGATCCACACAGTCAAAGGCTTTGGTGTAATCAATAAAGCAGAAGTAGATGTTTTTGGGGAACTCTCTTGCTTTATCTGTGATCCAACAGATGTTGGGAATTTGATCTCTGATTCCTCTGCCATTTCTAAATCCAGTTTGAACATCTGGAAGTTCACAGTTCATGTACTGTTGAAGCCTGGCTTGGTGAATATTGAGCATTACTTTTCTAGCATGTGAGATGAGTGCAGTTGTGCGGTGGTTTGAACATTCTTGGGTATTGCCTTTCTTTGGGATTGGAATGAAAACTGGCTTTTTCCAGTCCTGTCGCCACTGCTGAGTTTTCCAAATTTGTTGGTATATTGAGTGCAGCACTTTCACAGCATCATCTTTTAGGATTTGAAATAGCTCAACTGGAATTCCATCACCTCCACTAGCTTTCTTTGTAGTGATGCTTCCTAAGGCCCACTTGACTTTGCATTCTAGGATGTCTGGCTCTAGGTGAGTGATCAAACCATTGTGGTTATCTGTGTCATTAAGCTCTTTTGTATAGTTCTTCTGTGTATTCTTGCCACCTCTTCTTAATATCTTCTGCTTCTGTTAGGTCCATACCATTTCTGTCCTTTATTGTGCCCATCTTTGCATGAAATGTTCCCTTGGTATCTCAAATTTTCTTGAAGAGATCTCTAGTCTTTCCCATTCTATTGTTTTCCTCTATTTCTTTGCATTGATCACTGAGGAAGGCTTTCTTATCTCTCCTTGCTATTCTTTGGAACTCTGCATTCATATGGATATATCTTTCCTTTTCTCCTTTGCCTTTCACTTCTCTTCTTTTCTCAGCTATTTGTAAGGCCTCCTCAGACAACTGTTTTCCCTCTTTGTATTTCTTTTTCTTGGGGAATGGTCTTGATCACTGCCTTCTGTACAGTGTCACGAACCTCTGTCCATAGTTCTTCAGGCACTCTATCAGAAAAATAAATAATTGCATGTAAAACCATTTCTTCTTTAATTTCAGAAGTGTTTATTCAGCACTAATTGTATTCCAAGTTTAGATGATATTACACAACACATGGAAATTTAAATGCAGTGGAGCATCCCAAAGGACCCAACAGATGCATGGGGCATATGTTCTGCTAAAAGAAAGAGATATCTGAAGTACCACTCTAACAATAAACATGCTTCATTACAATTAAAGAAACGCAGGGAGAGAGAAAGAATAAAAAGAGAGAGCGAAGGAGGCGGGAAAGGAGGGAAGGTGAGGGGAGGGTAGACAAACCACATTTATTCATTAACTTTTTACTGAAGAAATAGCAAAAGAAAGACTGTAAAAGTTCCCCAGTTATCTTAGACAAAGTCCCAGTGTTACAGCAGCTGTTCTTCCCCTGATTCATTCACACCACCACGGCTCTCTGGATCTGTTTTCTTCCAGGAGTGTCTCTGTGACTTTTCTGAAAGACATCTGTTTGGAATCTTTTCTTAGACTATGCTTTGCATTATGCTGACCAACTGTAATGTCTAGGGGGAGTCAAGCAACCCAATAACTGTGCCTTAGAATGGTGTCTTTGAGTTTTGGGGTTTTGTTTCTGATTGAAGTCACAATAAAACATATTCCTCAATGTACCTCAATGTACAAATGAACAACAACAATGCACGTGCGCACACACACACACACACACACACACACACACTTCTTTCAGGCCCAGACGTTCCTTTATTTTCAGCCAGCAGTCTTGCTCAGAGGCATGTCATTCGGTCTCACAGGTGGAGATAAACCTGCTGTCCTCTCGCAACCACACTCTTAGCACCTTCCTTCTCCGGCCTCCTGATCCTGGGTCTCCAACACTGCCGCCCCTTGTCTGCCACACTCCCTGACTCCATGTCCGCGCTGAACCCGTAGCCTCCACACACCCCAAATGGCTGCTCCTCGATCCCCCTTCTAGTAAATTCCATACCCGTCTCCTGAGTGGTCTACCCTGGATACATAGGGTCATCCCTGGGTGCCTCTTGAACCCTTGTCTTCCACTATCTGATCTATCACAACGTCCTGCTGATTTTATATCCAGTATCGGTCCTGAATCCACACACGGCCCTCCATGTGCACTTTCTCTCAAGGCCAAGGACTTCTGGTGGATTTTCTTGGCTGCCCCTTCCTTAGCACTCAGCACCAATGTAACCTTGTATGTCAGTGATCTCTTGTCACTTAATGCTGTTTCATAACCACGAAGCCTCCCTGGCATGCAGGACAACAGTGGGCATTTGTTGTTCACGTATTTTGGGGGTGGTGTTTGCCCTGCTCACTCTGCCAGGCTTAGCTGAGCTCACTCGCCTGTCTGGTGCCCGGCGATGTGTTGGCCGATCTGGGATGGCATCAGCTAGGAGGCTGGGTTGTCTTGGTCCTAATCTATGTCTCATCCTCCAGCAGCCCAGCTGGAGAATATTCTCCATGTGGATAGCAGAACTCAAGTAGAGACCCCAAATCTGTTACTCTGGGTTATCACATCTCCTAGCATCCTATTCCTTAAAGCAAATCACATTTTTGAATTTGGGATCAAAGGGCGGGGTATCAGACTTTGCTTCTTGTGTAAAACCTGCAGATTCCACGGCGAGAGGCATGGATGGAGGGAGGAGGATGAAATGGACCCATTAATGCAGTAAATCTGCCATACCAAAGTCAGAGATGCCTTTCTCCCCAAATTAGAGTCTTACCTCTCTAGGGCACCCTTTCAATTACATCATAGCTGTATGTTTGGAAGTGGTTATTTTAAAATTCCTGTTTACTACTTCCATTTATTATCCCTGAGATAACAGGAAGAGATGAGCTTCCTTTTGTTTCTTCCATCTCAGAGTCTAACACAATGCCTGGTTCATGGTTAGTGCTTGTTGATGTGGAATATGTGACAGGACAGAATCAGCAGTAGGGGTGGGTCTCAGTGTGCCCCAGAGTAGGGTGCTATTACATCCGCAGCTAGAGATAAGGACTTCAGGCCCATGGTGAATTGGCGCATTTCCCATGAGACCCTTCATCGTGAGCCTTTGAGAAATGCCCCACTTCCTGTGGCTGTAACTGTGATGTCTTTTCTCCCTGGACCAGAAATGCGGGCAGGAATCAGCACTATAATACTGAACTCAGAGGAGTCTTCCCTGTCTATTTCTGCCTGTTACACTCTTGGCTAAGATCACAGGAACCAGTCAAGGGAGCTGGAGAAACCCTACTGTTACCTGGAAATTCAACTCTCCTTTCAGGGAATGTATCCTAAGGAATGTACACCCTGCTAATGGTGAGTGAGGCAGTATCATCTTCCACTAAAAGGGCAACATTTTTGTTAGTAAAACTTTCTTGCAGTTCAAAAGCAAGCCATTTCCAAGAGCTGAGTTTGGTAAATCACAGTTTAATAGTTAAGCCATCCTCTGTCTATTGTAAAGGGTTTTCAGAAGAATTCATTAAGAACTAAGAAGCCCTTGAAAGATCCATAATATTCTTTTTTTTTTTTTTAAACAAATAACCAGTGCAAACTTCACAAGTACAATTGAGCAGTTGCATGGATTCAAGAGGAATCTAAATCCTTTGAGAAAAAAGTCATTAATAGATGTGGTACTTGAGCCCCATCCACTGCTCTGCCAACCAGCCACTACGCATCCCATTCCACCCTCTGTACACTGAGCAAATGAACCGCCTATTGCTGCTGGATCCTGAGCCCCATCAGCCTGCTGCTCATGCTGTTTCCGCCATCTGGAATACCCTCTGCCTCCCTTCCTAGTCTCTGCGACAGGAAGCACCAGATATTATGAAAATTTTGTGCATATGCTTTGAGCCAGTGGATTTGTTTTGAAGGATAGAACTGAGTCTGTTGCTTTGAGATTTCATGGTAAAACTCCAGAACATCAGCAGTTTTTCTGTCATTTCCCGAGTGGAAATCTGTCAACCAGGGATGTGACTTTGGCATCAGATTTCCTGGGTTCAAATCCTGGCTCTGCTATTGGCTAGCTGTATGACCTTGGGCAAATCACTTAACTTTTTTGGCCCAAATATCTTATACTTAAAATGAAGTTAATATTAGCATCTTCCTCCCAAGAGTAGTTGGGAAGATTTGACGTGTCAGTAAACATGATATACTTTGAATGGTGCATGGCACACAATAAGAAACGTTGCACATGTGAATACTTATTGTTTTCAGATGTGTTTTCATTACTTGTGGATTTTTCTACTTTTTTTTTCTTGCTGCAGTTGCTACTACTAACAGAATTACATCGTACTTTTTGTATTTTGTGAAACATTTTACCTGGGGCTTTGGCTAGTATAGATGTTCCACAAATAATTCTTAATTTGTCAAGAAAAATAATAAAGGTCTAAAATTAAACTAATTTCTCTTAGAGGAATGCATGCCAACTCTCTAATTTGAGGAAACTACTCTTTTTTTTTTTAATGGTCCTATGAAGACCTACAAGACCTTCTAGAACTAACACCAAAAACAATGTCCTTTTCATCATAGGGGACTAGCATGCAAAAGTAGGAAGTCAAGAGATACCTGGAGTAACAGGCAAGTTGGGCCTTGGAGTACAAAATGAAGCAGGGTAATAACTAACAGAATTTTGCCAAGAGAACGCACTGGTCATAGCAAACACCCACTTCCAACAACATAAGAGATGACTCTACACATAGACATCACCAGATGATCAATACCCAAATCAGACTGATTATATTCTTTGCAGCCAAAGATGGAGAAGCCCTATACAGTCAGCAAAAACAATACTGGGAGCTGACTGTGGCTCAAATCATGAACCCCTTATTGCAAAATTCAGAGTTAAATTGAAGAAAATGCTTTTTCTCTGAAGACAGTAGGTCATTCCCTACAAACCATTCAGGTATGAACTAAATCAAATCTCTTAGGATTATACATTGGAAGTGACAAATAGATTCAAGGGAGGGATTAGATCTGTTAGATAGAGTATACAAAGAACTGTGGATGGAGGTTTTTAACATTGTATAGGAGGTGGTGATAAAAATAATACCAAGAGGAAGAAATGCAAAAGGATTGTCTGAGGAGGCCTTACAAATAGCTGAAGAAAGAAGAGAAGTGAAAGGCAAAGGAGAAAAGGGAAGATACATCCATCTGAATGCAGAGTTCTAAAGAATAGCAAGGAGAGATAAGAAAACCTTCTTAAGGGATCAATGCAAAGAAACAGAGGAAAACAATAGAATGGGAAAGACTAGAGATCTCTTTAAGAAAATTAGAGATACCAAGGGAACATTTCATACAAAGATGGGCACAATAAAGGACCGAAATGGCATGGACCTAACAGAAGCATAAGATATTAAGAAAAAGGTGGCAAGGACTGGAATGCAAAAGCAGAAAGTCAAGAAACGCCTGGAGTAACAGGCAAATTTGGCCTTGGAATACGGAATGAAGCAGGGCAAAGACTAATAGAGTTTTGCCAAGAAAATGCACTGGTCATAACAAACACCCTCTTCCAACAACACAAGAGAAGACTCTATACATGGACATCACCAGATCGTCAACACCAAAATCAGATTGATTATATTCTTTGCAGCCAAAGATGGAGAAGCTCTGTACTACAGTCAGCAAAAACAAGACCAGGAGCTGACTGTGGCTTAGACCATGAACTCCTTATTGCCAAATTCAGACTTAAATTGAAGAAAGTAGGGAAAACCACTAGACCATTCAGGTATGACCTAAATCAAATCCCTTATGATTATACAGTGGAAGTGAGAAATAGATTTAAGGGCCTAGATCTGATAGATAGAGTGCCTGATGAACTATGGAATGAGATTCGTGACATTGTACAGGAGACAGGGATCAAGACCATCTCCATGGAAAAGAAATGCAAAAAAAGCAAAATGGCTGTCTGGGGAGGCCTTACAAATAGCTGTGAAAAGAAGAGAGGCGAAAAGCAAAGGAGAAAAGGAAAGATATAAACATCTGAATGCAGAGTTCCAAAGAATAGCAAGAAGAGATAAGAAAGCCCTCTTCAGCGGTCAATGCAAAGAAATAGAGGAAAACAACAGAATGGGAAAGACTAAAGATCTCTTCAAGAAAAAGAGATACCAAAGGAACATTTCATGCAAAGATGGGCTCAATAAAGGGCAGAAATGGTATGGACCTAATAGAAGCAGAAGATATTAAGAAGAAATGGCAAGAATACACAGAAGAACTGTACAAAAAATATCTTCACGACCCAGATAATCACGATGGTGTGATCACTCACCTAGAGCCAGACATCCTGGAATGTGAAATCAAGTGGGCCTCAGAAAGCATCACTAAAAAAATAAAAATAAAAATAAAAGAAAGCATCACTAAGAACAAAGCTAGTGGAGGTGATAGAATTCCAGTTGAGCTATTCCAAATCCTGAAAGATGATGCTATGAAAGTGCTGTACTCAATATGCCAGCAAATTTGGAAAACTCAGCAGTGTCCACAGGACTGGAAAAGGTCAGTTTTCATTCCAATCCCAAAGAAAGGCAATGCCAAAGAATGCTCAAACTACTGCACAATTGTACTCATCTTGCACGCTAGTAAAGTAATGCTTAAAATTCTCCAAACCAGGCTTCAGCAATATGTGAACCGTGAACTTGAAGATGTTCAAACTGGTTTTAGAAAAGACAGAGAAACCAGAGATCAAATTGCCAACATCCTCTGGATCATGGAAAAAGCAAGAGAGCTCCAGAAAAACATCTATTTCTGCTTTATTGAGTATGCCAAAGCCTTTGACTGTGTGGATCACAATAAACTGTGGAAAATTCTGAAAGAGATGGGAATACCAGACCACCTGACCTGCCTCTTGAGAAATTTGTATGCAGGTCAGGAAGCAACAGTTAGAACTGGATATGGAACAACAGACTGGTTCCAAATAGGAAAAGGAGTACGTCAAGGCTGTATATTGTCACCCTGCTTATTTAACTTATATGCAGAGTACATCATGAGAAACGCTGGACTGGAAGAAGCACAGCTGGAATCAAGATTGCCAGAAGAAATATCAATAACCTCAGATATGCAGATGACACCACTCTTATGGCAGAAAGTGAAGAGGACCTAAAAAGCCTCTTGATGAAGGTGAAAGTGGAGAGTAAAAAAATTGGCTTAAAGCTCAGCATTCAGAAAACGAAGATCATGGCATCCGGTCCCTTCACTTCATGGGAAACGGATGGGGAAACAGTGGAAACAGTGTCAGACTTTATTTTTCTGGGCTCCAAAATCACTGCAGATGGTGACTGCAGCCATGAAATTAAAAGACACTTACTCCTTGGAAGAAAAGTTATATCCAACCTAGGTAGCATATTCAAAAGCAGAGACATTACTTTGCCAACAAAGGTCCGTCTAGTCAAGGCTATGGTTTTTCCACTGGCCATGTATGGATGTGAGAGTTGGACTGTGAAGGAGGCTGAGCACCAAAGAATTGATGCTTTTGAACTGTGGTGTTAGAGAAGACTCTTGAGAGTTCCTTGGACTGCAAGGAGATCCAACCAGTCCATTCTGAAGGAGATCAGCCCTGGGATTTCTTTGGAAGGAATAATGCTAAAGCTGAAACTCCTGTACTCTGGCCACCTCATGCGAAGAGTTGACTCATTGGAAAAGACTCTGATGCTGGGAGGGATTGGGGGCAAGAGGAGAAGGGGACGACAGAGGATGAGATGGCTGGATGGCATCACTGATTTGATGGACATGAGTCTGAGTGAACTCTGGGAGTTGGTGATGGACAGGGAGGCCTGGTGTGCTGCGATTTATGGGGTCGCAATGAGTCAGACATGACTGAGCAACTGATCTGATCTGATCTGATACAAAAAAAGATCTTAATGACCCAGATAAACATGATGGTATGATCACTCACCTAGAGCCAGACATCCTGGAATGTGAAGTCAAGTGGGCCTTAGGAAGCATCACTACAAACAAAGCTAGTGCAGATGATGAAATCCCAGTTGAGCTATTTCAAATCCTGAAAGATGATGCTGGGAAAGTGCTGCACTCAATATACCAACAAATTTGGAAAACTCAGCAGTGGGCACAGGACTGGAAAAGGTCACTTTTCATTTCAATCCCAAAGAAAGGCAATGTCAGAGAATGTTCAAACTACTGCACAATTGCACTCATCTCACATGCTAGTAATGTAATACTCAAAATTCTCCAAGCTAGGCTTCTTGATTTACATCTGGAAGTGAACTGAGAACTTTCAAATGTTCAAGCTGGATATAGAAAAGACCAAGGAACCAGAGGTCAAACTGCCAACATCTGTTGGAGCATAGGAAAGAGAGTTTCAGAAAAACATCTACTTCTGTTCTATTGACTATGCCAAAACCTTTAACTGTGTGAATCACAGAAAACTGTGGAAAATTCTGAAAGAGATGGGAATACCAGACCACCTGACCTGCCTCCTGAGAAATCTGTGTGCAGGTCAGGAAGCAACAGTTAGAACAGAATATGAAACAATGAACTGGTTACAAATTGGGAAAGGAGTATGTCAAAGTTGTATATTGTCACATTGCTTATTTAACTTATATGCAGAGTACATCATGAGAAATGCCAGACTGAATGAAGCAAAAGTTGGAAATAAGTTTGCAGAGAGAAATATCAATGACCTTATATATGTATATTATACCATTCTAATAGTAGAAAGCAAAGAAGAACTAAAGAACCTCTTGATGAAAGTGAAAGAGAGTGAAAAAGCTGGCTTAAAACTTAACATTCAAAAAAAGAAGATCATGGCATTAAGTCTGATACCTCATGGCCAATAGGTGGGAAAACAATGGAAATGGCAACAGACTTTATTTTCTTGGGCTCCAAAATCACTGCAGATGGTGACTGCAGCCATGAAATTAAAAGACACTTGCTCCTTGGAAGAAAAGCTATGACCAACCTAGACAGCATATTCAAAAGCAGAAACATTACTTTGCCGACAAAGGTCCATCTAGTCAAAGCTATGGTTTTTCCAGTAGTCATGTATGGATGTGAGAGTTGGACCATAGAGAAAGCTGAACGCCGAAGAATTGGTGCTTTGAACTGTGGTGTTGGAGGAGACTCTTGAGAGTCCCTTGGACAGCAAAGAGATCCAACCAGTCCATCCTAAAGGAAATCGGTCCTGAATATTCATTGGAAGGACTGATGCTAAAGCTGAAACTCCAATACTTTGGCCACCTGATGGGAAGAACTGACTCATTTGAAAAGACCCTAATGCTGGGAAAGATTGAGGGCAGAAGAAGGGGACGACAGAGGATGAGATGGTTGGATGGCATCACCAACTCGATGGACATGAGTTTGAACCAGCTCCAGGAGTTGGTGATGGACAGGGAGGCCTCAGTTGCTGCAGTCCATGGGGTGACAAAGAGTCGGACACAACTGAGTGACTGAACTGAACTCATCTTCTCTTTTATGGTAGCATCTGAAGATTTTATGACAATTTTTCAAGGCCCTGGTAACTTGAAATTAAGGCCCAGATAAGTGATCAATTTAAATAAGCTATGAGTCCAATTTAAACAGGGTACGATAAGTCAAAATTAGCCTTTTAATTATACTGTATCTAACATGAGAAGTCAGTGTTGTACTTTATATATTTGAAACTTTGGCTTTCCATGAGAAATGTAATAGTAATGCATTGTATCTTCTCATTGCATGTGCAGAATATAGCTTTCTAGTTTTTTTTCCTCCTTCCATTAAAGAACATTCAAATCACAGCTGCTGACAGAAGTTGATAGTTGCATACTCTAATGACTCTTTCAATTTTTAACTTTCATTTCATAAACTCTTGTTTATTCGTATACAGGATTGGTGCTACATGGGCACCAATATTTGGAACGTCTTCCAAAAAAAAACCCTAAACTTATGGCCAACCAAATATGAACTCTTCAAGACAAATTATTTTTGTCTTCTCTTTCAGGTAAAAAACCTAGGGTCTTTTTTTTTTTTTTCCCCCAAGCAACAATTTCGTTGATCAAATACCATGTTAAGTCATTAATATAGTATCTGGACAAAGGGATAGAGGGTTGAAAATAGTAGGAGACAGGCCTGGTATCAAAAGATGAAAAGGATAAACAGATATATAGAATTATAACAGATTACTTGGATTTCACCATTATTTGTGAGGTGGGTACATATGGCTTGGTACACGTGGAGAGAGTCAGTGGTCTCTACTAGGAGAACAAATAGAGAATATTCTTTCCTGGACCAGGCAGGATTGACCCATCTCAGTATCCTGTGTACATGCCTAAAGTGGAAGGTCTGCTTCCATAGACACCCCCCGAAAATAGAAGAGTGTCTGGGCTGAAAGAAGGGTTCCTGTTCCCTTTATGTTACATAACTCTTTGTATAGATCTGGGATTTCAGAGGAAGGATCCTGATTTTATTTCCTGGGTTGTTTTGTCTCTTAGTCAGTTTTTCTTTGCAGCAAGGGGAGCTGCTGCTTCCTGACCCTGCCAGGAGGCCTGGGCTTCTCCTCCTGAGCAGATGCACATAAATTTTAAAAGGGGTTTGGGAGAGAAATGAGGGAAATTCAAAGCAGATAAATCATTAACTTTTTACTACCCTTCTTATACATGGTACATTACTTCTTTCATAAAAGAACTAGAGAAGCATAATATTAAGAGGGTCATTTTAAAATTTGCAAACGGGATGTTCTCATATTTTGTCCTCCAAATTGGCCTTTTATGTCCAGCCTTAGGTAGACGTTTTTTTTTTTTTTTCCTGGCAAAATCAGCAGGAACTTCCAGGTGGCTAAAATCCACCCTGTGCATTGTCGCTGAGAACATTTATAGCACATTGTTCGGACCAGAATAGCTGTGAGCGACAGGGGGCTCTTGAAATGCCTCTTTGAGCCCTAAATTGGAGACATGTTTTTGTCATTTCAAACTTTCAATGGTGGGGTCTAGTATTCAAAGCAAATACCACTCCTGTGGAACACCAGCTTTAATTAATTTCCAGCGGGAGATGAGCGATTGCCAATAAGCCATGAATTAAAATGGAATGGTGCACCGAAGGCCAGGTTCTCATCTCAAATGAATAGCATTTCTTGCTGTTTTCTTGAAAGATCGTCTCAGACAGAGAGGTGAGCAAGCTTCCACGCCAGCTCCCCAACTCTGAGGGGTGAGCAGTTAAGTACCAGCAGACACAGAGAAGCAGGTTCTAGTTGCAGCAGGAAAGAGGGAACAAATCTGACAGGCTCAAAGGCATTTTGTCAGTGTCTCCAACATTAATCGCTGGCGTATTTATGGAGCATCTATGTTCCTGAACTCATTATTTCTTACATCGTCATAAACCTCAGGCTCGGGAGGATTTGTGAAAGTTGTCAGTTCCCATCACTTGGTTGATGCTTGCAGGGACCATTTCTGCTAAAGGCGTACCCAGTGCTGCTTGGATTCTCCTGTGACCTGAAACTCCCCCTCCAGGAGCAGCTTCATCTCTGAGTGGCTAGGCCAGTTTACATTTATTTTTTTTTTTCTTAAACTGGAGCCAAAATGAATCCCCTGCTGCTTTAATCCACTGAGGCTGATTTATCCCTGAGGGCCAAACACAATGAATCAAAACCCTTGTTATGCCCAATAGCTCTTTAATAAAAGGGAAGGCATGTCTCACACTCTCCCTCTTCTATGGGCAAAACATCCCTGAATCTTTCAAACAGGCTTCATGGGGCATGATTGTGTGTGTGTGTGTGTGTGTGTGTCCACCTGGTCTTGTGCAAATGATAATTATTATCATAAATAGTACATGCATTGGTTCAGGCAGTGTTCTAAGAGCTCATATAAATCCCTACAGCAATCTTCTGAACTGATTACTAGGATTATCCCATTTTACAGATGAGGAAAAATGAGACAAGGATTTGAATCCAGAATGCACACAACTCCTATGCTCTTATTTGTCTGTTTCAACCATACCTTTTCGGAAGACAGAAGCTATTTACAATTTCCTGTGGGAAATTCATGTTTCTAAATTTGTTCCACATGAACATGTGCTTGTAACTTGAAATGTGTTGTCTTGATTAAGCCTCTCAACACTCAGCAAACACTATCACCCCTGTCTGTCCTGCTGAGAAATAGACTCAAAGTGATTAAAGAATAACAATTCAGTAGAGAGAAAAAAAAAAAAAAAAAGATCAGGCACTTCTGGGTCAAAACCGTGGAGGTTCCATTCTACTGAGGTTTGCCCTGGGCTCCAACTGCCTGTGGTGAATGAATAAGGAGCCCCTTCCTACATCGCACAGCCAGGCCCCCCCATGACTAGTGACCCCTAGCGGTATGAGAATGGGGCAAGGGGCTTTCTGGTTTATGGTTTGTTCTCAGGCATTCAGAGGAAAAATCACCCCCAAAACTGGTTACCTGAACCTCCTTCAGCCTTACTATTTATCTTTGCCTTAATCCTGAGGTCCTCAGCTCACATGCACTGCCATGTAGATTCAGCTTTTAGAAGCTGTCCAAATCATTTACTGAAATGTTCATTTCTATACCAGTGCAATGGCTAGCTTTGATTTTTATAGAGCTGCTTACAAAGAGAAAATCTGAATGTAGGAATCTTGATTTGTGGGTTGCTAAAATAACTTGGGTCTATGCAAGTGGCCCCCTAATGATGAGGGCCCAGAAGCAGTGGGCAGGGATGCTCCCTGGAGTGAACCCCAGGAGTCTAAGTGAGGACCTGTTCTTCCATGTCTACCACCAACAGGTTGGATAAGGGTTTGTTGAGATTAACACATTTCTCTTTTGAGGTGTAAACACTCTTAGAGGATATAAAGCAAGTGGATAAATCTCATAGAATAAGTTGCTTTATTGGGCTACAGTTTACAGAGACAGACTTTAGGGGAATAAGTGATTTGTGGGAAAAGGAGGAATCAGAAAGGGTGGAAAGATCAAAGGGTGTCTCAGGCTTGTCTTCTCTTGGCTTTCTCCAGCTCTTTCCTCTCCATCTTAATTATAAATCATTAGGTCTAGAAGGTCCCACTTGGATTCCTGGACACATTTAGGTCCAGGTCACTAGTCACTGGTCATGCCAACCTGTGGAATCTTGTACATAAGGCAAGTGTAAGAAAGACACTCATTATCTTTTGATCAAATTTACCCAAGTATTGGATTGAATGCTGTGTCAGTTTCTCACTTTGGGCAAATTCTTCAGTGTCTGCAGTCCACAGTGTTTTCTTCTGAAAGTGAAACTAATACCGACTTTTTGAGACTTGGGAATTGGGCTAATGTCTTACACTCTCAGAGTAATGCTTGGCACGTGGTAAATGCTCAGTAAAATACAATACCATTACAATTATTGTTGTTTGAATATTAGATTGTGTATCTATTGAAAAGTGAATGAAGAGTTCTCCTTTTACATAGTTTTCTTTTCAATTTAAATAGATATTTGATTTGGAAACAGAGAATCCTTAAAAATTATGTTGAAACGGTACATCAGAGAACTGCCCCTGCAGTTTAGAAGCGTTAACCAATCCTCTAGAATTAAACTAGAACTGAGTGGTTTCTTAGCAAGGAAGTTTGGAGTTTTCAGACACATCTTTTTTCTTTTACCTCATTTGCAAATACTTATCTCTGATTTAAATCATTCAAATGACTTCAGAAACACAATAGAAGCAGAGCAGAACTAAGTGTTTCCAACTGTCAGGTCTGCTGAGGGATGATGTAAAATGGGACATTTAGCTGGCATCCTGCAATGATCTGTAAATAGAATAAACTAAGTATCCACATTTAGTGGTTAAAAATAGTGTTTCTTGTAAATGCAGTGTGCCTGGAGACCTCAGGGTTGACGTGGGTGCCCGTGGGTCTGGGCAAATGTGCTTGCAGGCAGGGGCACTCCGATAGGTCAGGTAAAAGGTTCTTAGTCTCTGGATTCAACTTTAATTGGATAAAATGAAGTAAAACTGGCCTTTCTTCTTTCTCCGCTGTCATCTTCAAATGAATTATGGACTGAATCTGCAGAGGTAAATCTGGTGGAAGAATTGAACAATCCATTGCTTTACTACCAATTATCAATTGAAATAGTCCACTGAAGACCTGACTACAGAGACAAGGCTGCTCCCCTTCATCCTTCAGACAGTATTTCAGTGTTAATAAGGTTTTGGTTTTTTGCCGTGTGTGTGTGCATGTGTGTGTGTGTTTAGCAGACTCCCCTCACTGTCCTATTCATCGTTAATTGTGTTGTTAGTTAAGAACACGTGTAGTTGACTTATGGTGCTTTATTTCTTTTCTACAAATTATACAGTAGAGCTATTTATTGTCTGTTTTACAGGGAGCTTTAAAAATAAAAGTGGTTAATCCAGAAACTTTTGCTTTGATTGAACAAGCAAAATACGTTACTACTTTATGCATGAGACCTTCTTTCAACAAGCGGACAATGTTTCACAGCCAACAGTGAAAAGCCACATGAGATAGGAAGGCCATATCAATTTTTTTTTCCTGAGTAAAACATTTGCTTTAAATTTATTATTCCATGCATGTATATATAGCAGTTACCATCTTCCAAGTAATCTCTATTCTTTGCAAATACCATTTAATCTGCATAAGGATTAAATGAATAAAGCACTGTAAACTTTCCTGTTTTATACATGGGAAAACAAAAACACAGAGTGAAGCTGAGCAACTTGTCCAAAATTGTACAGGTACTAAGTGGGAGAAGTGGATCTGAACCCAGGCAGTGTTTATGAGCTCAGTCAGCACTCTATGAGTTGTTCACACCTCTAAATTTAGTGTAATAAAAGCTACAATAAGCACAGCAATAAAGCCTGCCAGTGTAAACATTGTCGCTCTTGTGCCTTTATAATGCTGTTCGTTTTGAATCCCATATACAAATTCTCATCCATGCTTTCTTTTTGATATGAAAATAACATCAAATTTGGTGATTTTGAATAAACAGCCAAATAGGAAATTTTGATAAGGTGGACCTAAAAGCAAGTAGTATTGGGAGAAAACATTGTAGACTTAGAACTGAGTGTTATTGGGAAAAGCTTTATGTTTGGATCTGTAGGAAAAGAACAGATTGGCCAAGATGGCCGTGGTCAGGCTCTCTCGACCCACGATTTGTAAATACATGGTAATGTAACAGCTGAGATCACTTATCGCACTGCGATGCACCTCACATGTACCTGCTTGGCCATGGGCCACTTTTACTCCGTAAACATATGTAAGCTCCAGCTGAAAAGCCCTTGTGGCTATATTATGGCCACGTTATGGCTGTGTTATGGCTATGTGCCCAATGGGTCAACCGCGAGAGAATATAGCATCTCTGCTTCTACTACAGCTACTGTGCCAGCCTGGACAGAATAAACATGTCTGCGGTTCCTATGACTCCGTAAGTTTTCTTTCAGCTTCCCCGCTCATGCCTTGCCTACCCAGAGTTCATAAACAGTGAGATACAGCGAGACACGGTCAATAGTGCAGCCCTTGGGATCATCACCTGATGGGGCTGGAGGCTCAGTATTTTTTTTTAACCTTTATTTTTGGAGATGAAGAACCCGAGGTAGGGAAGGGGGAGTGACTGAACCAGAGTCATACATCCCACTAGTAACAGAGCTCCATCTGGACACATGACTTCCAGCTCCTAAACCAGCCTTTCTCTTGGACCATTCCCCTGAAATAGCTTCAGACATCGCAGCCCAGAAGACAGGTCAAAGACATGCTGACGTCTGAATCCAACAGATGCCCTTGGTCTTTTCCATATTCTCCAAGCAGTTTAACAGTTTTTCCATAGAATCTAGAACAATATGTGTGCCAGGTGCACAGGTTGTCTGGCTCTTTGGCACGGAGGAGATATCTATTTTTTGAAAAGATGAACAACTGGTGATTATCACCTGGATTTGTCTTCTGTTAATTGATGATGAGTGTTTTCAGTTCATTTCAGTCACCTAGTCGTGTCTGACTCTTTGTGATCCCATGGACTGCAGCACGCCAGGCTTCCGTGTCTTTCACCAACTCCTGGCGCTTGCTCAAACTAATGTCTGTTCAGTCGATGATGCCATCCAACCATCTCATCCTCTGTCATCCCCTTCTCCTCCTTCCTTCAGTGTTTCCCAGAATCAGGATCTTTTCCAATGAGTCAGATCTATGCATCAGGTGACCAAAGTATTAGTTGTAGCTTCAGCATCAGTCTTTCCAAGGAATATTTAGGACTGATTTCCTTTAGGATTGACTGGTTTAATCTCTTTGCTGTCCAGGGGACTCTCAAGCATCTTCTTCAACCCCACAATTCAAAAGCATTAATTCTTCAGTGCTCAGCCTTCTTTATGGTCCAACTCTCACATCCATTCTCACGGGCTTCCCTTGTGGCTCAGCTGGTAAAGAATCTGCCTGCAATGCGGGAGACCTGGGTTTTATCCCTGGGTTGGGAAGATCCCCTGGAGAAGGGAAAGGATACCCACTCCAGTATTCTGCCCTGGAGAATTCCATGGACTGTATAATCCCTGGGGTCACAAAGAGTCAGAGATGACTGAGTGACTTTTTGTTTCACTCACATCCATACAAGACCACTGGAAAAACTATAGCTTTGATTTTACAGAGCTTTGTCTGTAAAGTAATGTCTCTGCTTTTTTAATATGCTGTCTAAATTTTGAGAGAGTCAATTCTTAGGTAGATTGATAAGAAATCTGGGGTCCCTGAGGAGGAGAAAGGGGTCTGGGGCTCTCAGGGAGAACAGGACAAACATTTTTGCTGCATTGCTTTGTCTTAGTCAATATAGCCATGTATCTTGCTCAAGGACATGTTTCTCTTTCTTTACAGGAACCTTCTGACTAATTGTGTTATTTTAAGACTATGTTGTGAGAATGGGTCTGATAAAACCTTTCTATTGCTAATTCTAATCTTGTTAAATTAAAATGTATGTTGTGGGAGTGGGTTGGTAAAAGTGTATAAGGCCTTGATAAGACTAGTGAGGGGGCTCTCTGCCCCGCTTCTGTCTCTGTGTCAGAAGCTTTCTCTGTCCCTTTTTATACTTTAATAAAACTCTGCTACACAGAAGGTCTTAAATGATCAAGCCTGATCCCTGGTCCCAAAGCTAAATCTTCTTCAGAGATCGCGAATCTGACACCATTCACGGTAAGCTATCAGTTTGTCATAGATTTTCTTCCAAGAAGCAAGCATCTTTTAATTTCATGGCTTCAGTCACCATCTGCAGTGATTTTGGAGCCCAAGAAAATAAAGTCAGTCACTGTTTCCATTGTTTTCCCATCTATTTTCCATGAAGTAATACTTTGGCCACCTCATGCAAAGAGTTGACTCATTGGAAAAGACTCTGATGCTGGGAGGGGTTGGGGGCTGGAGGAGAGGGGACAACAGAGGATGAGATGGCTGGATGGCATCACCAATTTGATGGACATGAGTTTGAGTGAACTCCAGGAGATGGTGATGGACAGGGAGGCCTGGTGTGCTGCGATTCATGGGGTTGCCAAGAGTCTGACACAACTGAGCGACTGAACTGAACTGAATAGGACTGGATGCCATGATCTTAGTTTTTTGAATGTTGAGTTTTAAGCTAGCTCTTCCACTCTCCTCTTTCACTTTCATCAAGAGGCTCTTTAGTTCTTCTTTGCTTTCTGGAATAAGGGTAGTGATGAGTTTTTTAACATGGTTCAATTTCAGTTTTCTCAACTATCAATGATCATGTCAGATGAACTTCTAGAGTGAGCCTGACTGGTACTTGATTTTGGAAAACCAGAGTGAAGACACCCTTTGGTGGAACACAATTATCAGTGTCCCTTACCATTTTCCAGAGGTGGGAATATCACTGCAGCATTGGGGGCTCTGCTGCACCAGGGCTCAGGGTGGGATGTCATGTGCTTTAGCTGGAGGGGGGATTTTCTCTCAATCCGCCATGGCCTTGCAAGGTGTCCAAGCATCTGCTCCCATCTGTCTTGGGCTGGGGAGTGCATGGAACACTAAGTCTGAAGATTGTTCATGTAGGGTGGGCTAATTGGATGGGGGCCTGGAGAGACTCTCTGGGCAGGGCTGTGGATGCTCACCCTGGGTCACTTATGAGGTCTGGGCAACTCAAGGGCCAGTTTGATGCTGATGTGGCTTTCCTGCAGCTCCAAGACACTGTTGGGAGATTAGGGGTTGTTAACCTCTTCCTAAATATCATATTGAAAAGCAGAGACATTACTTTTCCAACAAAGATCCATCTAGTCAAGGCTATGGTTTTTCCAGTGGTCATGTATGGATGCGAGAGTTGGACTGTGAAGAAAGCTGAGTGTCAAAGAATTAATGCTTTTCAACTGTGGTGTTGGAGAAGACTCTTGAGAGTCCCTTGGACTGCAAGGAGATCCAACCAGTCCATTCTAAAGATCAGCCCTGGGTGTTCTTTGGAAGGAATGATGCTAAAGCTGAAACTAGTACTTTGACCACCTCATGAGAAGGGTTGAAAAGACTCTGATGCTGGGAGGGACTGGGGGCAGGAGGAAAAGGGGACGACAGAGGATGAGATGGCTGGATGGCATCACCGACTTGATGGACATGAGTTTGAGTGAACTCCGGGAGATGGTGATGCACAGGGAGGCCTGGCGTGCTGCGATTCGTGGGGTCACAAAGAGTTGGACACGACTGAGCGACTGAACTGAACTGAACTGAATCTCTTCTGAGTTGTTGGCCCCTTTGATGAAGCCCCTGGAATAATATTGTTGTCAGCATTTTATTAAGGTAAATTTTCATATTGTAAAATGAACATATGTTATGTGCAGTTGTGACAAATGTATGCATAATCACCTCCCTATCTTAGAGGCAATAACTGTTATTTCTACCACCAAAGATACTTGTGAACTGCATGCTATCTGCAGTCTTTTGTGTGTAGCTTTTTTCCCTCCTTATAATGTTTTTGGGCTTCATGTTATTGTGCATATAGCTGTTTGTTGGTTTTATTATGGCATAATTCAATAAGATTTTTAAAATAAGATTTTTAAGTATATAATTTTATACATGAACAGGAAGGTATTCTGAAATACAGTTGTCAGCATATTTTTGGAAAATATTAATTATGTAATATTTGGTAATTATTCCTCTTTCCTAATGCATCTGGTATGTATTTGGTATGTATGCCTCTTTTTTAATGCATTAATAGTAAGCTGTAGCCATGGGTCTAATAGTCGAGTAAGTACTGTAATCGTGAAGTAGCCTGAGCATGTGTGATGGACATCTGGCATATCTGTAATCCCATATGAAAACATCTGTCATGGTTTTATTGGTGGAAAAATAACAAATATTACCAATATTAAAGTGGTTTATTATCTACACCCTTAATTAAAGAAATTACTTCATTAGAGGCTAGTAAAAAGAAAGCTGTTTTGCCCTCCTGACCATGGGCCCCCTGACTTCCATGGACAGCATGCTGTAAACCCTGGTGATTCATTGTTGTTACATGTGCTGGTTGTCTTGGCTGCATCGTTCCTGTCACTGTCTTTTTGGCCTTTGAAATCTCTAATGCAGTCTTTGGGGGCTGGACAACTGTCTTCACCAACTCTTCTCTTACGTGTGGAACGGAAGCTTTTAGTCAAAAGGTCTGTTCAGGTCTCTGAGTGGACTCGGGGAGGCACTATGGATAAGAGAAATACTTCTGTGAACAAGAGAGTCACATACAGTTTTCTAAGAGAGTAATGATTAGTCCTTGGAAATATCCCTTCTGAGGCATTAAGAGAGAAATTCTCTCTTCCCCCAGAAGAATGCCCGAGACATTCTTAGACCACAAGGGTCATGCCAGTAGAACCAAGGACAAGAGAATTCCTGTTGCCCACATAACAGCTGACATAGAAAAGCATTCATTTTATTGTTTGAATGCAAAGCATAACATTATATTTCTACAAATATATTCCTTAGATCTGGAAATAGTAACTAAAATAATGTCACACTTTGATGTCTGTATTCTAAATGACTAAAAATTTTGTCAGCTGAGGCTACAAATGAGAAGTAGAGGCCCCATGATGATCTAGTCCACTGAAGTGTCAAGTTTAAGTTTCCTAGTTCAGAATTAAGGGAGCCACAGGGTGAGAAGCAATCTGTGTCCCTAATCGTGTTGACAGCACTTTTCTTCAGGCTCTGATTCAGAGCTCATCTGCTCCCTGCAGATAGATAGCCCTGAGCTCAGCATTGCCAGGCTGGTTTCCATGGTGCTAATTTGCATACCAAACCAGGACTTGTATTTTTGTGTTTGCCTCACACATTTCCAGTGCTAAGTGTTCTTCTAAGAAAGGGATTAGCGTGCTAGCCAATTAAGAGAGTATGCCAGAAATAAAGCACCCAGGGAATTATTCTTCAAGTTATATTACTGCTGTTATGCCCAAGAACAGAAAAATGGTCGGTTGGCTTTCTTAGGCCAGCCCTGAGTCTTAAAGATAAAATGTCTCCAGTGAGATCTGGAGTGGTGTTTTTTCTTACTGTATGTTTTAAGACATTTGCAAATGATTAAAACAGATTGTGTGTGTGTGTGTGTGTGTGTGTGTGTGTGTGATCTTATTGTGGAGCAGGAGTGGATTTCTGGAAGATTGACTTTCAAGATTTTGTTTGTTTTTGTGGCTGTGGGTCTCTCTAGTGGAGACATATTGCCCCGTACACTTTGAAATATTTTCTTAAAAGACATCATGTTTTTTAGAAATTTTCCAAATTCTCTGAATCAGCGTTTTTAATCAGCTTTAATCATCAGGACTATAGCTGGAAGATGTTTGGTTCTAGAATGTCTCTATTGCATACTCCATAGCAACACAAAAGATTGAAGGTCTTATACAACCACATGGATGAATCTCAAAAACTTGGTGCTGAGTGAAAGAAGCTTTGACAAAAGAGTGTATACTGTTTGATTCCATTTAAGTGAAGTTCTAGAACAAGGAAAATTAATTGATGGTTTAAAAAAAGGACCAGTAGTTGCTTTTCAGTGGTGGGGGCAAGGATTGGGGTGATAAATATGTTTCATATTTTGATGGGGTTTGAGTTACATGTGTGTACATTTAAAACTCAGGAAGGTATAGTTAAGATTTGTGTGTTTCACTATATAATGTATATTCAGTTCAGTTTTATCTCAAAAGTATGCTTCCCACATAGCTCAGTTGGTAAAGAATCTGCCTGCAATGCAGAAGACCTGGATTCAATTCCTTGGTTGGGAAGATCCCCTGGAAAAGGAAATGGCAATCCACTCCAGTGTTCGTGCCTGGGAAATCCCATGGACAGAGGAGCCTGGCAGGCTATAGTCCATGGGGTCGCAAAAAGTCAGGCATGACTTAGCGACTAAACCACCACCATAAATTAATAAAATATTTTATTGCAAAATCTGGGGTTATTGTATTAGATATTTAGAAAAACTAAGAGCTCCATGGTGCAGTTGGTTAGCATGCAGTACTTAACACACAAAAACTGGACTTTGAACTAAAGTAGCATAATTAGTGGCAGTTCAATCAACAGTACTTGCAAATTATGCGTGCATATGTTCATTCTGTTACTTCAGATATTTACCTGAATCTCTAGATCCCTGTAGAAAGGTGTCTGCTTCCAGAAACACTATCTTGGTTTATAATTTTTATGTGCTCAACCATGATTTGATTGGATTAGAAAGTGGACCATTTGGCCTTCGTTTTGATCCATCTTCCTTCACCCTGTTTCTCAGGGAAAGCTTAGTTTTTAATCTCTGTAAAATGCATCAGTTCTCAGACAGTGAGCTGACTGATGGTTCAGAAAATCTTAGCTTCTAAAATGCTACTATAACTCTGGAGTGATCTTTTGCTTTTACCAATGCTTTGGCTTTGAAAAAAGCCACTTGAACTTGGCAAGGAACCTGAGGAAGTGGGACATGAGGCAGATGGGTCTGATGGAAGTTGGCTCTGAGTTCTTGCCTTGAAGTTACAGTCAGTCCTTATTACACAGTTGATAGAAATGTGAATGCACAGATGAGGGCTAGGAAAGTGCGCAACGGAACACACCTTCAGTAATGTCTAGGTGCAGAGAGAAGGACTCCTCGCTCTCCATCTATCTCCTTGGTGGATTTTTTCCTCTGCTGATGCCTCTCTCTCCTCTGACTCCATGCTGCTGGAGAAATCACAGGGTAGCTCATCCACGTTCCCTACACAAGGCTGTGCATTTCCATCCCAGCTGTGATGCTTTCTGAGGCTTCCTCCCTCCGCAGAGAATTACCCTTGTTTGATGGAGCTGTCTTGTCAGAGAAATACAGATCCACCCCCAACACACACACACACACACACACACACACACACACACACACACACCCCTCTCCCCTCAGCCAACAGGCCTGTTAAAAGTAGTCCAGCTCCAGAGTTCCCTTGGGGATCAGGGCAAAGGCTGTGCTCAGACACTTGTCTTCCTATTTATCTTCCCCATGAGAATGGTGAAGGGCCTCAAAGGAACTCTAAGGGAACTGATACTAACCAGACTTCTTGGCCTTCTCCAGTCAATATAAATTGATCAGAGGCCAGTCAGGAACTTCAGGCAGGGCTTTACTGGGGCCCCTGCACCCACAGGAGGGAGTAAAAATAAGTCGTTTCCTTTCCTAGCTACCCAAGGCAGGTGTGGGAGAGCTCCTTACATGGGGTAAGGTAGAGGTGTGTCCAGGGGTCGGATCGGGAGGGGGTGCTTGGGTGGTTTGCCCAGCTCTATGGTGGTGTCGAGTGCAAGGTGCGTGTGCAGACCCTGCTTTTGCTCCCGGCACCGTTTTTGCTCCCAGATCTTCCGAAGTGGCAGTTGGCCTTTTTGGGTCCTTTCGTATCTTATTGTCCATAATTTGTCCCAAATGTGCACACACACAGTAATTTTTAGTCCCTGGTAGTTTCTTTGTATTTTGTTGCTTGAGGAGATGTTTTTCCAGGTGCAGGCACTGCAGCCAAGGGTCCCAGGTCCCAGCGTGTCTCAGGACCAAGGGACCCACCTTAATCAGTAAGTAATCTTAATATTAGAGTCAGCAGCAGCGCTGACTGCCTCTAATATGAATTTACATGTGGTACTTAGGTCTGTGTAATTAGGTATTGGCCATTTTCATGTTTTCCTTACCTGAAACCAGCTGCATCTTATGCTTGGGGAGAGTGACTTTTCTTGTATGAAACAGAACCAAGAATAATCACCCTCCCACATATTATTAATAATATACGAGAGAAAAACAGGAAAGGCATGTTTTCAACATTTTACTTGTCTTGCTTCCTTACACCATCTGAAAAGTCTTCATTTACACTCATTCCATCTGTAGAACTTTCAACAGGAGGGACACATACAGAAGTATAAATCCTTGAGTCATTAGCACATTCATTCCAGACACTTTGTAACTCCTGGGAGCCAAGAGCCTCTATGTTTTCTCTCTGGGGAAAAATGACTTCATCCTTCAGTCACCTCTTCTGTGTCTGAAAGGGCCACCATTTGTTGCAAAGTGACTGTTCTCTTCAAAGTAACTGTGATGATAGAGTCATGGAAAAAATTTATCTGTTTACTCTGCTTACTGTACATTGAAAATAATGTTTATGCTCATTTGCATTTTAATGAAATGTGAAAGGAAGGGAAATCCATTTCTTTGTCTCTAGAGAAAAAGTTGGGGTGCCCTGGAGGGCTTCTCAGCCTACTTGCAGCATGAATTTTGTTTTAAGCAGAAACCCTAGCAGTTTCTTTTTAAGTAAGGAGAATCAACAAGAACAGTAAAAGACTGTTTCAAATAGCTACAGAACAGCGCTGCGTGATGATTGCGGCATCCGTGTTTCACCCACAGGGACGACGCTCTTCCGGCGGTTCTTCCCGTCCCAGCGGGCTCACTCCTGTGCCTGGTGGTCGGCTCGTTATTGTTTGGAGCCATCCAGACGGCTGAACTGTCTCTCTCTCATTCTCCAACAGCCAGCCTGATCATGTTCTCCTGAAAAACAAGGATGAGAGCAAGCAAGCTATCCACTCTTCATGCCTCTGCCTGGGTCACATTTGATGAGATCCCACTGGCCAAGCTATGTAACATAATCAGGCCCAGGGTTACTGTAGGAGAACCTGCAAGATGAGTGGGCAAAGGTGTGAATACTGGGAGGGACTAAGAATTATAGGCGTTGATGCATCAGGTTTACACAACTCTAGAATTTTATCAGGTAAAATGCGAATCTCCCTAGTTGGAACCTTAAAGCTCCAATTTTAACTTCATATTTTCTTTCTTTCTTTTTTTTTTCCCTATCCAGATACCTGGCTCCTACTCATTTTGATCTTTTTCATTTACCATTAGAAATTTTGCACAAATCATTTCTCCTCTTGGAATATCTTTTCCCCCTCTTCTGTTTATCTATCCAAGCCCCAAGTACTTCTCAAAACCCAGCTCAAATTCACACTTTCCTGGAAACCAAATGTCAGTATCATTGCTCAACACTGACATACTACCTGATATTAATGATCACGTTTATGTGTGTAAATGTCTTATGACTTCAATATAAGTTCCAGTAAGTTTCTTAAATTCAGGGTCCATGTCTTATAATTATTTGTGTCCCCAAAATGTGTTTATTCTATGTTATTGTTCAGCCACTCGGTCGTATTAGACTCTTGTGACCCCATGGACTAAAGCACAGCAGGCTTCCCTGCCCTTCACCATCTCTGGGAACTTGCTCAAACTATAGTAAGAGCTTAATAAGTATGTTGATTAACTGGAGGTCTGTTCTCCAAATTCAATGCCGATTTCCTCTTCCTCATCTCTACCTACATTATATTCCTTTTCTAAGTTAGCTTCTTGAATATCATCTTCAGTCAGTACCAGCTGCCTTAGCTATGATATTGAGAACAACTCTACAGTTACACGCAGAGTACATCATGTGAAATGCCAGTCTGGATGAAGCACAAGCTGAAATCAAGATTGCCAGGAGAAATATTAATAAACTCAGATATGCAGATGACACCATGCTTATGGCAGAAAGCGAAGAAGAAATAAAGAGCCTCTTAATGAAAGTGAAAGAGCAGAGTGAAAATGTTGGCTTAAAACTCATCATTCAGAAAACTAAGATCATGGCATCCAGTCCCTTCACTTCATGGCAAATAGATGGGAAACAGTGGAAACTGTGACAGACTTTATTTTGGGGGGTTCCAAAATCACTGCAGATGGTAACTGCAGCCATGAAATTAAAAGACACTTGCTCCTTGGAAGAAAAGCTATGACAAACCTAGACAGCATATTAAAAAGCAGAGACGTTACTTTGCCATCAAAAGTTTGTGTAGTCTATGGTTTTTCCAGTAGTCATGTGTGGGTGCGAAGTTGGACTATAAAGAAAGCTGAATGCCGAAGGACTGATGCCTTTGAGCTGTGGTGTTGGAGAAGACTCTTGAGAGTCCCTTGGACTGCAAGGAGATCCAACCAGTCCATCCTTAAAGAAATCAGTCCTGAATGTTCATTGGAAGGACTGATGCTGAGGCTGAAGCTCCAATACTTTGACCACCTCACGCAAAGAACTGACTCATTGGCAAAAACCCTGATGCTGAGAAAGATTAAAGGCAGGAGGAGAAGGGTCGACAGAGGATAAGATGGTTGGATGGCCTCACTGACCCAATGGACATGAGTTTGAGCAAGCTCTGGGAGCTGGTGATAGGGCAGCCTGGCGTGCTGCAGTCCATGGGGTTGCAAGGAGTCAGACACAACTGAGCGACTGAACTGAAGTGAACTACAGTCATAACCAGCAAGAGCTGGAATGAACATCATCACGGATTACTAACATCTGTTATGGATGCAAGAAGGGGATGAACCATTCATATTTGGTACCAAAGCAATTCTTAGTTCTTCTTTGAATGGCCTTATATTTTCTAAGCTCTGGAGGAAAGTAGTGATGATAATCATTAAAAAAAAAAATTCATTCAAGCACAGTATCTTCATAAGAGGCAGTAAAGTGCTAAGGGTGGGGCCTCGGTTGACCAACCTGACTATAGATTCTGGTTTTGCTGATTTCTAACTCTGTGTCTTTGGGAAAACTATATAATCTTAGGTTTCCGGCGTTTCCTTATGTACTAAGAAATAACACTATATGACACATGATGAATAGGGTTGTTCTTGGTCCCTAGTAAGCACTCAACAAATACTAGCTACTAATTTATTAGTAAGCAGCAGAAAAATTTGCAAATGAGGCAAATATACATTTAAAATGAAAATAAATACAACTCCTAAGTTGGAAGTCTTAGATGATGATAATTGATGAGAAGAATGGAAGATTGTTGAGCCTGGGTCTAACGACATGTCAACCACTTGCAAGAAACCAGGAACTACTTTGAGCAATGATTCCATCAGCACCTAATTTCAGTCAAGTTTAATTCCAGATGGAGCACCACCAACTCAGATTTGTTACAGGGATTATAGCAATTGTAACTTAGACAATTGTGGGGGCTACTAAACAGTGTCTGTTGGTCTGTCATTTGCACATCTGAAGCTGGAACTTGAAACCTACAAGGAAGAGAAGACAAGTGTAACATGGGCAAGAACAGTACAGGCTGGAACTCATGACCAGGAATGGGACAGATGCCACCAAAACAGACTGAACCTGTGACAATTCTCACTTCCTCTGACCTTGACAGGCAGGTATCCAGGAGAAGCCTCTTCATGGAGCTAGACACATGACTGACCAGGAGGCATAGAATGTAAGAGCAGAAAAAGGCAGAGTCATTGCGTGTCCATTAAGTGATCCATCAGATAAGGCAATGGACTTGAACTAGAAACATGGTGTGTGTGAGCTTCTGAGTGTGAGGAACAGTATGGTTGTCGCTCACTTCTTCCAGCTTCTGCACAGCATCTCTTGGGACCCACCCTCATCAGAGATATGCAGGGAAGGAAACTGGGACTTTTGTTCAGCTCAGCTAAGCTGACTCATGGCAGAGTGGCCACTAGTCACCTTGTCTGACAACAGGAAGAGAACCAGCTTCAGCTTAGGAGATCTGTCCGTGTGACCTTAGGTACAACCACATAACCTCTCTGTCTCGGTTTTAGGTCTTAATACTCTCATGTGTAATAGGGAATGCAGGGGTGACTTTTTCAACCCTCGAGGCCCCTTCCAGTTCTAAGTCTATACTTTTGTCATCCTGTCTTTGTTCCGTTTCTTGTGTCTGTCAGTCTTGCTTCCACATTTACTGCAATTCTGTGAGCTCAGCCAGAGGGAAAGCCAGATAAGAACAATGGAAGGAGCCCGTGTGTTAGTCTAAGCTCTCAGAGCCGCTGAGGTAAATGGTGGGGTCAGAGGGCAATTGTCAGTGCTGGAATTAAATATTTACTGCGTTAACCATGACCACTCGTGGATTTCCGGGGAAATTGACCATACTGACTGAGATGTTTCACTCCGGTTTTTCTAATGATTAGCAGTCTTGACTCAGTTTGCCAGCTCTCAGGGGACTTCATGGTATTCATCTCCATTAATTTCTTTGCCTCCCTCCGGTTATAAGCAATGATCATCCTGGCAGTTTTACTCCTCGAATAAGCACTGGCGCGCCTCTTGACGTCCTCAAGGCTGGTGCCCTCCGTGCAGACTTAGGTTCTGACATGAACTCAACCGAGTGCTCTCACCGCAGAACCACGCTGGGGGGCGTTCTCGGGGAAGATGCTATCATGGCATACTCTGGAGCAGAAGATTCTGGGAAAGCTGAAGGGAACTGTTTTGGGGGCTTTTACTTACATCTTTCCCCTCTCACCCCAAACTGGTGAGTTAACCAGTCCTAGGTACTGGTTCACAGTCTCCCCCTGGCAGGCCCCTCTCTGGGGATTGGTGTTGTCCAGAGAGAGCTGTCTTGCTCATCATTACATCCTTTCTTGCTGCAGACATCCAGTAAGTATTGATTCCAGTACAGGAATCAACCTGCACTGGATTCCACCCCGCTCTCCAGTTCAGGACAACTCTGTAGGGTCATCTCAGTTCATAGCTCCAGTAGGGTTGGCTGAGACTTCTTTAGCAACTGCATCACAGACTAAGTTCTCCTTCCTGGACCTGCTTCCTTCCCTTCCTACTTTTCCTCCTTTCTCCTCCCTTCTGTAGGTGCTGATCCCATAGGTATCTCATAATAGATACTTGTGTAGAAATCTCTATCTCAGTGTCTGCTTTCCAAGTAAGCAAAGCTGCAACTTCTGGAACATGGAGAGACATCAAAACTGGGGAGGCAGAGACACATGGGATGGAAGCTACCTAGTAACTCCTGGTGCCTGGATGTTGAGTTTCTTCTCCCATTTATAAATTGGCTTTGTTGAGAGGATTAAAGGCCACTTGCTTACTAAACAAGCACTCTGCTTATAAACACTCTCCTTTTAGCCCCTCACAACACTTATCACCTTCCAGCCTATCTAATTTGCTCAGGTATTGGACAAAGATCTTTGTTTTGTTTGATAATATGTTATAAACACATAGTAGGTGTCGAGAAATACTGAATGAATGAATAACTGAGTAAAAAGAGGCAGTGTGAGACTGTGAGAGCAAAATAGGGCAGAGGCCACAGAGGCTGAATGACACAAGAGAAAGGAAATGAGAAAAAGCAGAAAGTCTCTGAGGATTTGGGGGAAGTACAGTACATAGAGGGCTTCCCAGGTGGCACTTGTGAAGGAACCCAGCTGCCAAAGCAGGAGGCACAAGAGACGTGGGCTCAATCCCTGATCGGGAAGATCCCCTGCAGGAGGGCATGGCAACCCACTCCAGTATGCTTGCCTGGAGAATCCCTTGAACAGAGGAGCCTGGTGGGCTACAGTCCATGGGGTCGCAAGAGTCGCACGTGACTGAACGACTAAGCAACCAGCACACATGCAGAGGACACAGAAGAGCTTTAAAAACAACCTCAGTTTCTCAACTTTAAGGTGCATCCGATTCCCCTGGAGGGCTTACTAGGCTCCACCCCAGAGGGTCTGATTCTAGAGGTCTGGGTGGAGCCTGATGATTTTCATTTCTGATGCCTTTCCAGGTGAGGTTACTGTGCTGGTCTGAGTTCACACTGGCTGAGAGCTGGCCTCTGGCTTCCCCCATGGTTTCCAGCCTTGTCCTCTGCTCTTGTCCACTGTGCTTACCCTGCTCTGCTCACTAATGTCTCCTTGCGGTTCCTTGGACTCATCAGTGTTCTCACTTGGCAGAGGTTGTGTCTCCTAATCTTCCTTTGGCTTTGAGACCTTTTCTTTGAGATCTCAGCTCACTTGGGGAGTTCTTGGGAAGCCTTCTTGAGCCTCTCAGACTAGAATAGACCTTCTGTGAGTCACTGCAATAGGCATTCTGTAATCACGACCTCATTTCAATAATGATGTCTTTAAGGAAAGTCCACCATCATGGACTAACAGCTCCATGGTGGCGGGGGTGGTCATGCTTAGCACACTCTGTCTCCTGGTACCTCCTGGAATGCTTGGGGTAAGTATTCGTTGAGTGAGCAGTTTTACCAACCCTCCCCCCAAACACATGCAAGTATGTGAAATTAGAGAAATTGCAAATCCTTTGTATCACAAAATTAAAATAACAGTTCCTATACCCCATTTGTTCCCAGAATTGATATATAAAAGCTAAAAACCAACCCAGGTTATTGTTAAAGCTGTACAATAGGAAAGGATCCTCAGCCTCTTCTGGTACCTGCTTTTACTATTAATTGTTTATCCATCTTGATTCAGTTTAATTTTGGTTATTTTGTTCATTGAAGACATAAAGCATAAAATGTTAGTATTCACCTTGTAACAATAAAACTATAGTTTTAAAGATAATTATTAAAAACTCATTCATCTGTTCTCTTTTAGTCTATTTGAAACTCTCATTTCTTATTTCCTCTCAAGCATTATTAGCATTTTTTTTTATTCCAAGGAGAATACATTGAGTTATTTCTTTTATTTTCTTCTTTTTAAATTTGGTATCTCAACTTCTATATCAGAATGCACAGGCCAACAGTGAACTTGGAATTCATAAATAAAATGGCAGTTATAACCAGGCATTATTTCTCTAAAGCCTGAGCTCTATCATAATATATCCCAGTATTCATTCTAGGAGTTAATAAAACAATTTTTTTCTAATTTTTTGTACAGTTTATAAGACCTTCGGGGTTTTTATAAAATTCTTTAATCACATCAAAGATAAGTATTTGTATCATTATTAACTCCTCCTTTGATGTTCCTGGGGAAAATTTTTACTGAATACAGTGCATCGGAATTTAGACCATTTTGACTAGTCAAAAGCAGATCTTCTGAACCTTTCATTTTGGAATATTTTTAAAAGTACTAGGCTAGATGTTATTTTTTAGAAACTCCCCATTCTTTTTTTTTTTAAAGTAGCTTCTATGTTGCTACTCAGTTACACAGAACAATCAGGAAAGGACTAAGGCTGCTTTATTCATCCCTGGGTTAGCAGGGTGCCTTCCACATGGTAAATGCATGGTCAGTGTGTGACGGGTGCCATTAACAAAGTTTCATTATTATTGCTTTACCCAAGGGCACTGCATTTTCTTATGTATGTATTTTGTGGGTTTGCATGACAGTATTATGTTCCTTGAAGAGCAGATAAGAAAAAGTTAGGAAAACGATGTTTTTGATAAACCAATAAAATGCTTATCTTTGTATATAATTCTGTGGTCTGATTTTCAAATAATATTGAGAGTCAAATAGTAAAATCCTTAAATATAATGCTTTATAATCTGTTAAGTATTAAAAGTGAGAGTTATGCTCTCTCATTTTTTAAAAATTGTCACATTTTTTGTTTGGCCAAAGTGATATATTTTTATTCTCCTTCCCACAGCTAATCCACCCCACTTAAAGTAGGCTTTGTTTAGTTGTATGGTAGTTTATTTTTATCTGCATGTGTGTTAAGTTGCTTAGTCATGTCCGACTCTTTGCGACCCCTTGGACTATAGCTGGCCAGGCTCCTCTGTCCATGGGGATTCTTTAAGCAAGAATACTGCAGTGGGTTGCCATGCCCTCCTCCAGGGGATATTCTCTACTCAGGCATCGAACCCATGTCTCCTATGGCTTCTGCACTGCAGGTGGATTATTTACCCCTGAGCCACTGGGGAAGCCATTGTCTGTGTCTACTCAATATATAATTTTGTAATGTAATGTATTTTATATATACATACACATACACATATATTTTAATTATGCAGTGGCTGTTTTTGTACAGCTTCAAGGACATAGGTCTTAGAGTTATAAAAGCTACTATTGGAATCTTACCTTCACTATTTTATCAGTTATCTATTGCTAAATAATGCTGCATGACAAATTATTCCAAACCTTGGTTGCTTTAAACAATAAGCATTTACTTAGCTCCTGTACATTTGGGTTGGAGTGGGCAGAGGCCACCTGGGCAGCTCTGGCCTTCTGGTGTGGCTTACCTGTGTGTCTGGCTGTTGTCCTCTGTCTGTCACCAGTTGGCTGACTACGGTGGCAGGGGTGAATGAGTCACGGGTCTCATCCTTCAGCCAGTTGGTCCAGGGACGTTCACACATTGGCTAGCCTGGGCTCTGAGAGAGAGGCAGAGACAGAGACACAGGAAGATTGCAGGTCTAGGCTCCACATGACACGCTGTCACTTCTGGTGCGTTCTCATGACCAAAGAACATCACAAGGCTAGCCAGATTCAAGATCTGTTGGAAAGAGACCCAGTTTCTTTCTGGCCGAAGGTGTGGGTACAGAGAGTCTGCTGACCTGGGGCCATGCGTGCGGTCTACCAAGCTGTTCATGAGCCAGTTGGAGCAATGTCCTCACACCTCTTCTGGGTAAGGAGGAATGGTTAATGCTTTTCTTTTCTGTATAGTGGTGCTTTTCTGTCATGGTAATGCATTACTTTGATGAAATAAAGACCCTCTCCCTCACCACTAAGGCACAGAGTGAGGCCCATGCCCAGGGTCACTGCCCATGTGATGTGATGAGGGGAGGAGCAGCTTATTGAAAGTATTAGCACCAGGTTTGCAGTGACAGGGTGAGATCCGTGACTTGGTGTTTTGGCTGCCTGTGTGCACCTGGCTTTAGATCAGTGCATGGAACTTTTCTCAGAGGTATACAATGCATGAATGAATGTGCTTCTCTTTATATTATTATTGTGTTGTTATTAATAAAGTAAATAAGTTTTCACTTTAGGATCTTTCAGAGGAACACGGACACACGTACATACAAAACTGAGGATTGTAGGAATCAACCACAAATATCTGAAAGTCCATACAACAACAGTTAATGCTTATGGAGTATCTGTTATATGCTAGTCTCTGTTCTAGGAGCCCCCTGTATTAGCACATCTGAGTTTTAGAAGATACATATCAGGCATCATGAATGTCCCCTTTTTGCAGATGAGGAAATTGAAGTTCATAGATACTGTGTTGTTCTAAGTTACACAGCTCATAAATGGCAGTGGCGAGATATACTCTCAGACAGGGTCGTTCCAGGCTCAGAGCCCTAAGCCCTTGCTCCAGGGGGGACTGCCACACATGGTCCCCTCGCTGTTCTGGCTGCTTTCCTTTAGGTCACCGCTCAGGAAAGCCCAGCCACGACTGCCAGCTGATTCCGTGGGCACTGTTCACCAGGCTCTGAGTCTACCCTGTTCCCCGCTCAGTACCTAACTAACAGGATTTTCCTTTGCCATCCATTCACATGTTATCATGAAATGGAAAAGGATTTTAATGAGAAATAGTTTCTTTCACCTTTACTGATTTATGAGTGACAAATAAAAATTAAATATACTTTAGTGTACAGCATGATGTTTTTGTATACAAAAAAGTGTTTAACATAATCAAGCTAATTAATAAATCCATCACCTCATATGACTTTTTTATGGTGAAAACTTTTGAAATCTACTTTCTTTACAAATTTCAAGTATACGTTAGTATTGACCAGAGTCACCATGCATGCAGTAGGTCACAAGAATTTAATTTTCTTGGAACTGAAAGTTTATATCTTTTGATCCACACTTTCTCTTTTTCCCTGCATCCTAGTTTCTGGTATTCTCCATTAAAAAGAAAAAAAGGAAAGAAATAAGGGAAAAAGGAAGAAAATAAAAATAAAAGGACAGAAGGATAAGAAGAGATGGAGGGAGAGGAAAACACAAGAGAAGAAAAGCAAATAGAGTGGATTTCAGTATTTTTCTATTGTCCTCAGTTTGGGGTTCATCCACCCATCACTCTGAGGTGCTCTAAAAGCACACATCATTGAAATAAATTATTTAGGTAGTAAACTGGTTTTCTATGTTCGAAAGAAGATGGTATATGATCTTGCAACTTGCAAAAGTATTCTCCTTGGTTTATTTTGTTTTTATGGTTCTGTACTTGTTTCATTTTATAACAGAATGTAAACACACATGAAAAAATTGCAATTTAAAACAGATTTAAAATCAGGCAGCCCTTTGCCTGCTCCCAGTTGTTACTCATCAAACCCCTTATTGTTATTCTCCAAGTACTTCATAAATTTGTTTTTCAGTCCTCTGCTTTCCTCATATAAACTTTTATGTTCTGCTGCCTGTGTGTTTGGCATATTTGTTAGTAAAAATAAACTTTTTCAATAAACAGTTTTGCTTCCCTGGAGGTTAGGAGAGACTCTGAAGCAGTTGGAGGGGTGATATGGGTCCTGGGATAGAGACAGTAAGCTTCTGATAATAAGCCAAAAGGGCAAGAGATCCTTTAAATATTTTTATCAATAGTCCCTGGTTGTTAGAATATCACCTAAAATATACTCCATTGGTACTGGATTAGCAATAAAATTAGACTGACTTTGGTAGCAATGCTGCTGCTGCTGCTGCTAAGTCGCTTCAGTCGTGTCTGACTCTGTGCGACCCCAGAGACGGCAGCCCACCAGGCTCCCCCGTCCCTGGGATTCTCCAGGCAAGAACACTGGAGTGGCTTGCCATTTCCTTCTCCAATGCTGAAAGTGAAAAGTGAAAGTGAAGTCGCTCGGTCGTGTCCGACTACTAACGATCTCATGGACTGCAGCCCACCAGGCCCCTCCGTCCATGGGATTTTCCAGGCAAGAGTACTGGAGTGGGTTGCCATTGCCTTCTCTGTCGGTAGCAATAGAGCTACGTTAACCAAGTCATCAAGATGTCTCCGTGGAAGTGAAAATTCCTAGTTAACGATCACCGCCATCCTCTGGTCTACCTTGCACATGGGGTTGGGGAGGAAGAGCATTGATCACCGCCATCCTCTGGTCTACCTTGCATGAGGTTGGGGAAGAAGAGCGTTGATCACCACCGTCCTCTGGTCTACCTTGCACATGGGGTTGGGGAGGAAGAGCGTTGATCACCGCCATCCTCTGGTCTACCTTGCACGTGGGGTTGGGGAGGAAGAGCGTTGATCACCGCCATCCTCTGGTCTACCTTGCACATGGGGTTGGGGAGGAAGAGCGTTGATCACCGCCATCCTCTGGTCTACCTTGCACATGGGGTTGGGGAGGAAGAGCGTTGATCACCTCCATCCTCTGGTCTACCTTGCACATGGGGTTGGGGAGGAAGAGCGTTGCTGCGGCGGAGGTGTTGGTTCCACCACCCGTGGCCCCTTGGCAGCGTTGCCTCTTCTTGCTGTAGGTACTTGTGACTTCCTAGCTAAGAGATCTCTCTGGCCTCCGGAATGTTCTTAGCATGTGCTGGGCAGGCCGAAAGTGTAGAGTTAAAGCACCTGGAAGCAGCACTCTGCCAGTACTGATGGGTTTGGTCGCAGCCCAAGTCCCCAGGCTCTCAGCTGGGCAAACCCGTGGTGCTTTCTCCACAGCAGGATGGAGACCCATCACCAGTAATGGTCCCTGTTTAATAAGTACCAGCTTCTGGCTTCCTTTACCTCCCTGCCCCACAGCCCCACTTTCCTCGACAAACTCCTGGCACTTAAGCCTTTATCTCAGGTGTGTTTCATAGAGAGCCCTACTGAAGACATCTACCATAAGATTCCAACAATTAAATGAGTAAACCATCCTAATTTTTCAATCAATTTTTCTATGATTTTTTTCCCTCTGTCAACCCTTCTCCTTTTCTCCATTTCCCTTGCATTCTAAGGTTACATAGCCTCATCCTATAAGGTAAAGATCACTGAGATAATGTGTAAGAACACTACCAGTGAAGGGATAATGTATAAATTGAGACAGTCGGCAGGTAGAATACAGTGCTGTATGTAGAATGTGACGTTGGACTCTTAATAATTCTTGTGGATGATGCCCTTAAGAAACATAACTCATTAAATTATAAGATGGTTATGCTGCTGCTAAGTCACTTCAATCGTGTCCAACTCTGTGCGACCCCATAGACAGCAGCCCACCAGGTTTCCCCGTCCCTGGGATTCTCCAGGCAAGAACCCTGGAGTGGGTTTCCATTCCCTTCTCCAATGCATGAAAGTAAAAAGTGAAAGTGAAATCGCTCAGTTGTGTCCGACTCTGTGCGACCCCATGGAGTGCAGCCCACCAGGCTCCTCAGTCCATGGGATTTTCCAGGCAAGAGTACTGGAGTGGGGTGCCATTGCCTTCTCCGATAAGATGGTTATAAAAATAGAATAAAGAGTAGGAGATATTCTACAAGCATTTCTTAAATTACTTTTAAAGAGCTTTTATGTCATCAGACATAAAGTAGAAAAACACTTATACTTAAAATCAACACTTGGTATTTCTCAGAAAGTAGAAGTGCCCATAAATTTACTTCCAGTGTTTTGAATGAAAAATGACAGATGAAGGAGAACATTCGGGAAGGTTTCCTCAGAATTCTCCTACACTGAGTAGGGTGGGCAGCCTCCGTGGTCTGTCAGAGGAGAGGGAATCACTGCTACTGACCAGACAGATGTTGAATTGTTTGGGGCTGGACTGCATGTCAAAGTCCAACAGACCTGACATAAAAAATATACCTTGTGATGTGTCAGAATTGAAAGGAACTGTTTGTGTTCATTAAAGAAGTGAAGCTTTTCTGAAAATTTTATTGCGGTAGTCAAATGTCCATCCCACCATGTGAAAAGAGTTTCCAGTCCACACCAGATCACCAGTTGCTTCGGAAACTGAGTCCCAAGATGGACTCAATGCCAGAATTACCTTTGATACACACGCATTTGAAAAATCTGGCCATTCTTTTCTTTTTGATATTTGGCATCCTTTCTAAAATATAGTCATGGGTACTTTAAAGTAGGACAATTTATTTACAAGTACACAATGTGACTTTTTTTTTTTAATTTTATTTTATTTTTAAACTTTACATAATTGTATTAGTTTTGCCAAATATCAAAATGAATCCACCACAGGCACAATGTGACTCTTAAAGGAAATAAACCCTGAATAGTCAGTGGAAGGACTGATGCTGAAGCTGAAGTTCCGATACTTTGGCCACCTGATGTGAAGAGCCAACTCATTGAAAAAGACCCTGATGCTGGAAAAGGTTGAAGGCAAAAAGAGAAGGAAGCAGCAGAGGATGAGGTGGTTAGATAGCATCACTGATTCAATGGAAATGAACCTGGGCAAATTCTGGGAGATAGTGAAAGACAGAGAAGCCTGGCATGCTACAGTCCATGGGGTCACAAAGAGTTGGAAACAACTTAGCCACTGAACAACAACACATAATGTAACAGTTATCTATGGGTATGTAATTGTTGTATTGTATATAGATATATAACGTATCTCAAATGTAGTTCTGTAAAACAGCAACAATCATTTGTTACTATTATTTATTATGATTCCAGGTCCCAGATGGTAATAATCATTGGAAATCTCTAAGGAATCCTCACTCAAAAGGTGCCTGGAGCCCGAATTACCTCAAAGGCCTCCTTTTCCACCCATACATTTTTCATGACTCATTTTTATTTACTTGTTATTATTTATCTTTAAAAAGTCTTTACTTTTTGTCTGTGGCATACAGCATCTAGGATCTTAGTTCCCTGTCTAGGTATTGAACCTGTGTGCCCTGCGTTGGAAGCTGGGAGTCTTAACCACTGGACTGTCAGGGCAGACCCTCCACTCAAACATTGGTTATCTGGCAGGAAAGACGCCGGCAGCTGGGGTGTGGAGCAGCTGGGGCTCCTGGGCATGAGCATCTCTGTGTCTGTTTTTTCCATGTGGTCTTTGAGCAGTGTGGATTCAGGAGAGCTGGGCTTCTTACCTGGGGCCCCAGTGTTCCAAAGGGGCAATGTCAAGAGAGAAAAAGAGAGAGAACCAGGCAACCAGCTGATTTATGACCTCGGCCTTTGTCAGTTAGAAGCAAATCATTAAAGCCCCATGTGTAAGGAAAAGACTCCACTTCTTTTTTTAAAAAAACAATAATTTATTTATTTTGGGGGGTGCTGGGTCTTCGTTGCTGCTTCGGCTTTCCCTCTAGTTGCCAAAGGCGGGGGCTCCTCTGCAGTTGCCCTGCTCAGGCTTCTCTTGTGCAGAGCACAGGCCCCGGGGCCCTCAGGCTCCAGTGCTTGTGGCATGTAAGTTCAGTAGTGGCAGCTCCCACGCTCCACGGAGCAAGCTCAGTAGCTGTGACACACAGCTTCGTTGTTCCATGGCATGTGGAATCTTCCAGGATCAGGGATTGAATCTGCATCTCCTGCATTGGCAGGCAGATTCTTTACCCCTGACTCACCAGAGAAGCCTGAGACTCCACATCCTGAGGAAAGGATTATCAAAGAATTTTAAGATTCTCAAAACCATGTGTGCAGTGCTCTTTCATCATTACAGAGCCTTATCAGTTTTGCAATCCCATTGCCTCTGGCCTAACACTGTGTTTGGTCACTGCTGGAAAAAAAAAAGGCTAATTTATCAAAATTATTATACAGCAGTACTTTTGCTAATTTGAATGTGGTGTCTAGCTGTTCTTTTAAATGTATTTATCTAGAGGGCAGTGTTAAACAGGAAAACTGGAGATTCAGAAGGAAGATGTTGACTTCTAAGTCAAGAAGAAACTCATACTCTTGCTTTCTCCCTTGAATTCAGCTGACATCTGCAGTGGGTGCTACAGGCATAACACTGCGCTAGGCTGCTGTGATGAAGACAGCTATCTAACACTGTAAATCAATACCTTAGTAATGTTTTAACTCAAAGAACATTTATAATATAGAGGAACTAAACACAAAGGAATGCTGGTGAGGACTAAGGAAACAGAAAGAACAAATAAAAATAAAATAAAATTATGAATAGAAGTAGTCCAAGGTCTTTCAGGAGCTCACAGTTGTTTGTCAACTCATTAACAAAGATTATTTACTCATCACTGCAGAAGTCACACTAACAGAATATTACAGAAAAATGGGTCTTAATATCCTGTAGAAGCACCAGGGAAAACTTCCCAACATTCTCCCAAATCCATAATCAACCCAAAGGATGCTCTAAATAATAGACCTTGTTAGAGAGGGTACAAAAAAGGCTAATCACATCAGCCAACAATTACTTGGCTGATATGTTTCTGTCCTGTAAATTATAATTTATGTATCACAAATATCATGCAAATGTTTGCTGAATGAGTGAAACTTTGCCTAGTATTATTGGACAAAATCTGCCATTGACAGGTCTTCTACCTGGGGACCAAGGAGTCCTGAGATCTCTTGAGAGAGAAGTGTTGCAAGAGAATAAGAGCACTGATTTCCTCTCACTTTATTTTATTAAAGTGTAATTGAAGTGAAGAGGCATTTTCTCATTGGTCTTCAGTGCTATTTTGGTCTCAAGAGTGGGTAGGCATCAGTATCCCAATCCATTTCCGGAATCACTTTCTCAATGAGCAGACACAGGTTGTGTTTATTTCTTAGGTTCTTTCTCCCAATTATTTAAGTTCTTTTCCTTCTGGAGCTTATAAATGCACAGAGGATTGACCAGGCATAGTGGATGCCATCAGCACCCACTTCTCTTCCCCTCAAACCTGTCAGTGCGCTCAGTCCCTTTCCCGATGCTCAGATATACAACGTGTGTCTGAATTCTGCTCCTTTTATTTTTTCTCAAAATTCTGAATTGCTCTGCTAGGACGTGTAGCAGCCGGATGTGCCGCTGAGTGTTGATAACCACTGGAGCAGGCCTCAAACTGCAACTTTTGGAAATCGATGTGCAAGTGCCTGGCTCCCTCCGGCCTTGGGCGTGACAATTTGACACATGTTTTACTCTGGCTCTGAGAGTTCTAATGAGATCTTTCCAAAGGTCTGCAGAACCAGTCTTTCTTGATATCACACATTTATTGGCTTTCAGCCCCTCCCTCCCTCCCTCTCTCTCTTCACATTCCAAGAAAAAATGACTGTGCTCAAATCCTTGTCACAATCACTGCTTCTAGAAGAAAACCCAAACTGTGATGCTATGACTGGGGTGCTAGATATTTGCCAGGTACTCATAGGGACTATCTATATAAGGAGAATTTTCTTAATGATTTTCAGAGAGTGAAAATACCAATTTTTTAAAATAATATTAGACACTGACACAATAAGGAGACATGCTTTCAGTTACTTTTCTTGTGCAACATTGCCTTTAAACAGAAGTTTTTCATGTAACAATCATGGTACAAGCAGTTAGAAGGCACTCACTATTCACTAACTATTCATAGAAGTGAAAGTCATGGGAGTTAACAAGTGAGGCGAAAGAAAAGAGAGATTTCAGACTTTCTTTCTAATAAGTAAATGACTTAAAACTACTACAACTTAATGTCTTGGTTAGATATATTAATGCTTTAAAGATATATTCTTTAAAGCAGTCTTTTAGATTTCAATCTCAGGTCTTCAAAGGAAGGACAGACATTCTGAGCTAAGATTTTGCATTTCAGACCGTCCTTCTGAAATCTACTCTTGAGATAATTTTGTTAGGTTGTGGCCATCCCAGCGTTTCATGGAGTTATGTTTCCATTGGAAAAGTTTTGAATATTTGAACAGCAATGCTTGCTTGTGAGATTCATATTATCCTTGAAGCTAGCTTGCTATAGTGTTAATCTACCTTTAAGTTGTTTTTAGGCATTTGTGAAATCAGGAACTGATTTGAAAAAAACACTTATATGGCACTTACTATGTGCCAGTAATTTGTCTGAGATATTTATTAATTCATTTAACCCTCAGACTTGCTTGCCAATTTAATAATGTCACCTGTTTTAGAGATCAGGCTCTGGAAGGTAAGGTAACATGCCTAAAGTCACATGCATATGATTTGATGTAGCTAGGATTTGAACGCTGGTTGTCTTAAAAGTTCATGCTCTTGAACATCTAGAGCTGTTTTCAAGGAGGTCCTAGTTAAACGGGATGATGGTGGACAAACAAATAATCACACAATTAAGTGGTATAGCATAATGTTAAGAAAAACCTTGAAAATGCAGAGGATGGGAGGCTGACTTTGCCTGGGGATTTGTGAGCTCCAGGAAGGACAGCACCCTTGACCTGAATTGCAAAGGACACACCATTTGCCGTGATTTTGGAGCCCCAAAAATAAAGTCTGTCACTGTTTCCATTGTTTCCTCATCTTTTTGCCAGGAAGTAATGCATATAAGTTAAATAAGCAGGGTGACAATATGTGTTGGATCATAGAAAAAACAAGAGAATTCCAGAAAAAACAACTATTGTTTTATTGACTACATCAAAGCCTTTGACTGTGTGAATTGCAACAAACTATGGAAAATTCTTAAAGAGATGGGAATACCAGACCACCTGACCTGCCTCCTGAGAGATCTGTATGCAGGTCAAGGAACAACAGTTAGAACTGGACGTGGAACAACAGACTGGTTTCAAATCAAGAAAGGAGTATGTCAAGGCTGTATATTGTCACCCTGCTTATTTAACTTATATGCAGAGTACATCATGTAAAATGCTTGGCTGGATAAAGTACATGCTGGAATCAAGATTACAGAGAGAAATATCAATAAACTCAGATACGCAGATGACACCACCTTATGGCAGAAAGCAAAGAACCAAAGAGCCTCTTGATGAAAGTGAAAAAGGAGAATGAAAATGTTGGCTTAAAACTCAACATTCAGAAAACTAAGATCATGGCATCCAGTCCCATCACTTCATGGCAAACAGATGAAACAATGTTAACAGTGACAGACTATTTTTGGGGGGCTCCAAAATCACTGCAAATGGTGACTGTAGCCATGAAATTAAAAGACACTTGCTCCTTGGAAGAAAAGCTATGACCAACCTAGACAGCTTATTAAAAAGCAGAGACATTACTTTGACAGCAAAGTCTAGTCAAAGCTATAGTTTTCCAATAGTCATGTATGGATGTGAGAGTTGGACTATAAAGAAAGCTGAGTGCCAAAGCATTGACGCTTTTGAACTGTGGTGTTGGAGAAGACTCTTGAGAGTCCCTTGGACTGCAACAAGATCCAACCAGTCCATCCTAAAGGAAATCAGTCCTGAATATCCATTGGAAGGACTGATGCTAAGGCTGAAGCTCCAATACTTTGGCCACCTGATGTGAAGAACTGACTCATTAGAAAAGACCCTGATGCTGGGAAAGATTGAAGGCAGGAGGAAAAGGGGACAACACAGCATGAGATGGTTGGATGGCATCACCGACTCAGTGGACATGAGTCTGAGTAAGCTCTGGGAGTTGATGAGGGACAGGGAGGGCTGGCGTGCTGCAGTCCATGGGGTCTCAAAGAGTCGAACACGACTGAGTGACTGAACTGAACTGAACTGAGCAGTTTATTAAAGAAGCTGTTTTTTCCAGGGAGCAAATCATTTTAGAATATATTTAAAATCTGTATGAAGCTATAAAGTACTTCTACTTGCTTTACTTGCTTTTCTACTCTAGTTAAGAGTAATTAAAAGTTAATTCTTTTAAGAGATTTACCTTTTGGGATAGTGTAAGTAAATATTTTGCTCTCTGTTACGTGTTCCTACTTGGAAGTGTAAATATCTCCGTATGTGTTTACATGGGCCTCTCTAACTTCAGAAAGATTCCTAAGCTATATTCTTAAAACTCTTGACACTAAGAATTAATTCTCTGGAAATGGTGGAGTAAATATTGACCTCTATGTAATAGATTTTCAATACAAAGCAATTTATGTGGTTTTAATTTTGTATTATTGCTCATTTGTCAGCTTATAAATGTTCACCCATGTACCAAGAATAAGACTCCAGTGCTGGAAGATTTGCATTCCAGACCAGCTCCTGAAGCAGAGCAGAATGATGCCCAGAGCTGGTAATTTGCAAGTGTTCTAAGGCTTTCTAAGAATAATAGGTTATGGTTTTCCTTGGCCTATGATTTAACCAGTCTCTAAAAGTACATTTCTTTCTCATGATTCAGAAAATTGTTCTTGGTACAGGCTGTTTATTTCAAATTTCTACTCTGACTTAATTCAGCTACCAAACAATGACATTTTGAAGCCACAGAGTACCTGTTACTAGACATATCTTCTGTCCAGGTAACCCTCAATGTCTCCTCCTTTTAAAAACAAATTTTAAAAAGAAATCAATAACCAGGTCACATCTTGTTTTTATTTGCTTCTGTGCCTTTCCAGAAGTTCCTCAAAAGTATACCAGATTATCAAGCCTGAAACATACACTGAAGCAAAAGTTAATATTTGATATTGGATAACGTTGAATGTTGGTAGCTCAGACAGTAAAGCGTCTGTCTACAATGCGGGAGACCTGGGTTTGATCCATGGGTTGGGAAGATCCCCTGGAGAAGGAAATGGCAATCCACTCCAGTATTATTGCCTGGAAAATCCCATGGACAGAGGAGCCTGGTAGGCTATAGTCCATGGGGTCACAAAGAGTCGGACATGACTGAGCGACTTCACTTTCACTTTTCAAATGTTGAATGTTGCCATGGATACTTTCATGGGACCCAAACAAAAGAGGTAAACAAGATGGAAGGTTTCTTTCTTTTCCACGTTCTTTCCCATGTGTGAACCTATGGACAGTTGAAGGTGACCCTGCCCCAAGTAGTACAGATAGGCTGTGTTCTTTTACCTCGATTCTGCCCTGTGTGTGCTGGAGTAGTTATGTGGCTGAATATGGGTCACAGCACCATATGCTTGTTCCAGCTGTGGGAAGGGAGAAGAAAGTAGAGGACAAGTGGTTGTCTTTTAGAGGCGTGATTTAGAGTGTTAATAGATCATGGTGTTCACATACTATCATCAAAAATAGAGTCAAATCACCAGGCTTGCTGCTGCTACTGCTGCTGCTAAGTCGCTTCAGTCGTGTCTGACTCTGTGCGACCCCATAGAGGGCAGCCCATCAGGCTCCCCTGTCCCTGGGATTCTCCAGGCAAGAACACTGGAGTGGGTTGCCATTTCCTTCTCCAATGCATGAGAGTGAAAAGTGAAAGTGAAGTCCCTCAGTCGTGTCCAACTCTTCGTGACCCCATGGACTGCAGCCCACCAGGCTCCTCCGTCCATGGGATTTTCCAGGCAAGAGTACTGGAGTGGGGTGCCATTGCCTTCTCTGTCACCAGGCTTAGCTGCAAGGAAAGATGGGAAATGCAGTCTCTAGATCAATGGCCAAGAGTCCAACCAACAGTAGACGTTGCACTTACCAAAAGGAAGAAAAGCAGTCTGTATATTGGAGACCAGTTAGCAGTCCCCACCAGAGAAAGCTTTCCCATCATAGTTTAGGTTGGTGGATAAAAGGGTTTTCCTAATTTGGCTTCATGTGCAATTCTATATTCCAATTTTCAAATGCTCTTGGGGAATACTTGGGCCTCCAGATACTTTTCTGAGGCTTTTCTGTGGGCTTCCCTCTTGCTCAGTGGTAAAGAATCTGTCTGCCAATGCAGTAGACGTGGGTTCAATCCCTAGGTTGGGAAGGCCCCCTGGAGAAGGAAATGGCAACCCACTCCAGTTTTCTTGCCTGGGAAATTTCATGGCCAGAGGCAGGCTACAGTCCATGGGGTTGCAAAGAGTCAGATGTGACTTAGCAGCTAAACAACAGCAAATTATTTAATAGATAGTTGAAAAGGTTATTGTGTTCTAGGTTTCACCATATAAAACCAGTTATCTTTAATTCATTTCACTGATACATATTATATATAATACATAAATACTAGTATATATATGCATATGTGGTAATACACTTGCATGCACACATAAACACACACACATGAGAACATAATTAGGGGTAATTTTCTTATATTGGTCACCAAAACTCTGTTCCTCTCATTCCTTTTGCTAAACTTCTTTGTCATAGCTAAAATCTGAATTCTGCTGCTTATGCAGAGTGCTCAAAATGGAAAGAGGAGGCAGATGCAGGAATTGCTGGTGTCTGCAGCCAGCCTTTCTTGCCACTGTGTTGGCTTTTCTTATCTTAATTTTGAAGCATATGACTCGTGTTTCTTTTTTTTTTTTTTTGGTGCATTGCTTGATAGTGGTCCTAGCCATTCCATTTTAATTTTTGTTGTTCTGCATAATTTCTCTTGGCTTGCTTTATTTTTTATGTCTTTATTCTAGGAGGACATATATTTTGTGCCCAGTGCCCAGTCATGTTCGACTGTTCACGACCCCATGGACTGTAGGGTACCAGGCTCCTCTGTCCATGGGATTTCACAGGCGAGAATAGTGGATTGGTTACCATTTCCTCTTCCGGTGGATCTTCCTGACCGAGGGATTGAACTTTCACCTCTTGTGTTGTCTACGTTGGCAGGCAGGTTCTTTACCACTGTGCCACCGAGGAAGATGTATATATTTAGGCATTATTATATAGGAATTATATAATATATGAATTAAATAAGTACATAGACATGTAAAACCATAGCTTACTACAGTTCTACTGCTTTGCTACCATAGGCATGTTAAAGTTGATGCTATTTTGAATTGTAATATGCTCTGAGGTAGACTTCCCAAAATAAAATATCTCAAGAGAGTTCTTGCTGCTCCAGGGTTCCTAGAAGACTCCCTGGGGAAGGAGCAGGGAGATTGCTTAGAAAGAAAAATGAGCCATAAGCATAATATTATATTATGATATCACCAACTAATAATGGACATCTATTTAACTAATTGGGCTTCCCAAGTGGCAGTAGTGGTAAAGAACACACCTACCAATGCAGGAGATATAAGCGAACCGGGTTTGATCCCTGGGTTGGGAAAATCCCCTGGAGGAGGGCATGGAAACCCCCTACAGTATCCTTCCTTGGATGACTTCATGAATAGAGCAGCTTTGTGGGCTGCAGTCATGAGGTTGCAAAGAGTCAGTCATGATTGAAATGACTTAGCACACAGCATGCATTCAACTAACTGCTGCTAAGTCACTTCAGTCGTGTCTGACTCTGTGCAACCCCGCAGACGGCAGCCTACCAGGCTCCCCTCTCCCTGGGATTCTCCAGGCAAGAACACTGGAGTGGGTTGCCGTTTCCTTCTCCAATGCATGAAAGTGAAAAGTGAAAGTGAAGTCGCTCAGTCGTGTCCAACTCTTCTCAACTCCATGGATTGCAGCCCACCAGGCTCCTCCACCCATGGGATTTTCCAGACAAGAGTACTGGAGTGGGGTGCCATTGCCTTCTCCAATTCAACTAACTAGATACAAATAACTCAACCTTGAGTGCAAAATCAGGAAACGCATTCAACCTTCAGTTCGGTTCAGTTCAGTCTCTGAGTTGTGTCCGACTCTTTGCAACCTCATGGACTGCAGCACACCAGGCCTCCCTGTCCATCACCAACTCCCAGAGTTTACTCAAACTCATGCCATTGAGTTGGTGATGCCATCCAACCATCTCAACTTCTGTCACACCCTTCTCCTCCCACCTTCAATCTTTCCCAGAATCAGGGTCTTTTCAAATGAGTCAGTTCTTCATATTAGGGGCCCAAAATATTGTAGTTTCAGCTTCAACATCAGTCCTTCCAATGAATATTCGGGACCGATTTCCTTTAAGATGGTCTGGTTGGATCTCCTTGCAGTCCAAGGGACTCTCAAGAGTCTTTTCCAACACCACAGTTCAAAAGCATCAATTCTTTGGCCCTCAGTTTTCTTTAAAGTCCAACTCTCACATCCATACATGACTACTGGAAAAACCATAGCCTTGACTGGATGGAATTTTGTTGGCAAAGTAATGTCTCAGTTTTTTAATGTGCTGTCTAGGTTGTTCATAGCTTTCCTTCCAAGGAATAAGCATCTTTTAATTTCATGGCTGCAACCACCATCTGCAGTGATTTTGGAGCCCCCCAAAATAAAGCCTGTCACTGTTTCCATTGTTTCCCCATCTGTTTGCCATGAAGTGATGGAATCGGATGCCATGATCTTAGTTTTCTGAATATTTAGCTTTAAGCCAACTTTTTCACTGTCTTCTTTCACTTTCATCAAGAGGCTCTTTAGTTCTTCACTTTCTGCCATAAGGGTGGTGTCATCTGCATATCTGAGGTTATTGACATTTCTCCCAGCAATCTTGATTCCAACTTATACTTCATCCAGCTCAGCTTTTCTCATGATGTACTCTGCATATAAGTTAAATAAGCAGGGTGACAATATGCAGCCTTGACATACTCCTTTCCCTTTTTGGAACCAGTCTGTTGTTCCATGTCCAGTTCTAGCTGTTGCTTCCTGACCTGCATACACATTTCTCAAGAGGCAGGTCAGGTGGTGTGGTATTCCTATCTCTTTCAGAATTTTCCACAGTTTATTGTGATCAACACAGTCAACCTTGAATGGCTCCAATATTTTCAAAATCCAGAGTCAAGTAAGAATGCAACATTCAAGTGATATCCTCACTCAATACTACTGCTCAGTTGGATAGCTTTGGGATGTTTTAAATAACATTTAATTCTGTGTTCCTGCACTTATAGCCAGTATTCTATAAGGGAGAAGTTTGATTTTAAATGTGTCCCTGTTAATATCAGCCTCTTTCAGAGATGACTTCTAGAATATTTACTTGCCTTTCTACCAGATGTTTTTGGAAATGATTGGAAGTCTCTCAACTAGAGATGCCAGATGTGAGGTCAGGCAGCATTTTCTCCTACCAGCCTAAAATAAAGACTCATTTCTATCAGCCACATTTGCAGCCATTGTTTTCTTTCCACCTTGCATGCAGACAACAGTACCATTCCCTTCTTTCAACTGCAAGAAAAATCTCAGTGATCCAGCTTCCTCTTGAAGCTACCATATTTTGTCATATATACAATGATAAGGCCACCAGTGGCAAAGATATCTTTCTCTGCTGGTGGAGCCCAAAGCTACATTTGCAGTGAGACTGTTTAGCGTTGTTCTTTTGTGAAAATCATCATTTGATTGGGTTGCGGTTCACTCACGGAGTTTGCCTCAGACTTGACCTGAACAATACTCAGAGCTCTGTCCCAGCATATACACTAGAGTTAGATCTCCCTAATTCTAGGCTGGCTCAACATAGTGCCATGTCATTAGGACCCCACATTATGAATTTCATGAAACCTCTGACAGCAGAAACGGGCATTAAAATAAGCATTACTTCAGTGTTTGTAAAGGAACTGTGTTTCAGATTTCTTTCTTGTCATTAAATGCTTTTTTTGTATTTAAAATAGAAAAATAGGTGACAAGGTCTTCAAGAATAATTCTTTCTTGGTTGCAAAACCCACTTAGTTAAAGACCCTCTTTCACTCCTGCCTAAAAAAAATGTAGGATTCAATTTGGGGCCTTAGAATGAATGGAAATAGTGATACTAAATCATTAATAATAGTTATCATTTATCAATTGTTTATCCTGTGCTGGGCTATGTTCTTAGAACTTTATACTGTATTAACTCACTTCATCAGTGCAGCAACTAGAGGGGGCATACCTTACTCTCATTTTCGGTTTTAGATGGGAAACTGGAGAAAGGAGAGATTAAGTAACTTGCATCGAGTCTCACAGCTACAACTATAAAGGTGGTATTTGAACCCAGACAGTCTAATTCCTGAGCCTATATGCTTAACAAGGACATAGTTCTTTCTTGTTGCATATAAATATTCAAGAGGATGAATTTTATAGCCATAGAAGAGCCATGCTGCCTTAGTACAGAGGGTTCATCAGAAGCCTCTTGAGTGTTGCTCTAGGTGACTAGATGGGGTTAACCAAGCTCCTTCCATTGGTTCAGTGGCATCAGACCAATGCTTATATCTTATATCCACTGATTAGCTCTAAGTTCTGTGATTCTGATGAACATGTCATTGTTTAGAGCTTTCTTGTTTCTGTACAAGAGACTGGTTCGGATTTCTATTTTCTCAATAGTGTTCAAAGTTTCCTGAAGTCAGCAGAGCGTTCTGTAGGCCTACTTTAAGGATAAGCTCATTGTCACGTAACAGATTCTGAAAGCCTGAGTCTGGGCATTTTGATGGCATTTTTTATTGGTTGAGTTTGAGGAATATTATCTGGATCTTTGATAAAAACCTCTAAGTTCTTTGCTGTGTCATAAAGGATGGATGTAAAATAGAATGAACTATGAAGGAGAGAAGTAGGAAGTATGATGTCATATTCTTCTAGGGCATGAAGTAGGTTTTCAGTGTACATTGCATTTTTCATATATATTAGGCATTTCTTGAATATGTGGGGTTGAGCCCTAAGAAATAGCCATTTTTGTAATTCAAAAACAGTGGACTAACAGAAATTTCCTCACATACACATGCACACATATACACAGACCCACATATACATACACATCAAAAGATATTTATAATGTAAACTCAGCCAATAAAACAAATAAACAAAGCTTTAATATACCTAGTGGGATTTTGCTTGACTTCCAGATGGTATTAAAATCTTGCATAGCTGAAATTAGGAGTTGGCCCTGAGAACCAATTCTTAGGGTTTTATCTGAAAAGAATGTTTTTGACATAGAGACTTGCTTTTGTTATGTTATGGTTGCTATTATATTCTCAAGGCCAGATTTATACCTTAAAAGAATGAGACTCAATCCATGTGAAATTTTTTCTTATTAAAATCACTGGAAGCATATTACCCAGAGCTGACATTTGAGATTTTTCTTTTTTACACTATTCTGCTGAAGATGAAGCCTCTGTTCTTGGCAGGCTGATGCTGTTCATGAGGTTTTGTGGTTGGGGGAATATGTTTGCCAAACTGGTGAGAGCTGTTTTTCGTGTCCATCTTTTTGACAGAAGTTACCGAGGTGTGACGTCCACATGCACCAAACCATTTCATCTTTCATTATCAAGCCGTCAATGGAAAGAGGGGCTTTGGAGTATTTTGATCTTTAACAAAGAGGTTGTCATTGGAGTAAAGTTCCTGGTTTCTGTTTTGTTTTTATTAAAGAAATAAGGTCAAATGCTCACAGAAGGTGGGGACTCACTGTCATTTTGGGAGAAATATCTCTTAAACTGGAAGAGGTGTTTGTGTATGGGAAAAACTGACAGCTTCTGCACAGTTACTCTGTAGACTTCTGTATTTGCCTCATGTGGCTTATATAACTTCCCTCTGTAGAACGTGGAGTATAAAGTAACACAGATAGGAAAGCAGCATAGATCGGGCAGTTGGCCCAAGAATTAGCAAACGTGAGTTTGGGATTCTTGTCTCTTATTTAACCACCCTTCTGTCTGGGCCTTTGTTTCCTCATCTGCAAAATAAGATAATTCAAAACCACGAACTGGAAAGCGAGGTTGGGTGCGGGGTTTCTGTTCTCGGCCCTAGAGTTTCTGGCCAATGAATTGACAGAAGAACACGCAAAGCATTTGATCTTGCTTGCATCTTTCATAATGCTGAGTGCTGCCCTTGGTATTTAAATGAACATGATTCTACTGCCTTGCCATCAGTGGGGCTTGCACTCTGGGCTGCATTCCAGTAGGGGGAGTGGATTTGCACTGATTCATCTGCACTTTCTTTCCCAGTTGCCTCCTCTCCTGGTTTCTACTGTAACTAGCAAATCTGCCAAAGTCAATGAGCCTTTACTTGTTCTTTGTAAATGTGGACGAACCTGAAAAAAAAAAAAAAATGTGGACGAACCTGAAAAGTGAAAGGGAAAGTCACTCAGTTGTGTCTGACTCTTTGTGACCCCATGGGTATACAGTCCATAGAATTCTCCAGGCCAGAATACTGCAGTAGGTAGCCTTTCCCTTCTCCAGTGGATCTTCCCAAACAGGGATCGAACCCAGGTCTCCCACATTGCAGGTGGATTCTTGGATTCTTTACTGTCTGAGCCACCAGAGTAACCCAAGAATACTGGAGTGGGTAGCCTATCCCTTCCCCCTGGGATCTTTCTGACCCAGGAATTGAATTGGGGTCTCCTGTATTGCAGGGGGATTCTTTACCAGCTGAGCTACAGTAGAGAAGCCCTGTGGGCAAACCTAAATAGACTTCCAAATTCATAGAACTAATGTTGATGTGTATTGGGCAGACAATTCTGTAAATTTGTATATCATGTATTATTTCTTGTGGCATAAAATCAATAGCCAAAATTTTGGACATTGTATTAAGTACTTTCTATATATCATCTCATTTAAAGTTCATCTCCACCTCTATGATTATCCTTAGATGTGGAAATGGAAGTCTGAGGGCCTAAATTACTTGTCTGATGGCACATGTAGCTGTTAATGGTACAGACAAATCAGACTCCAGTGACAGTGACTATAACACCATTCCTCTTTTTAGCTAATGTCACTCTCTGTTATTCTTAACACACCTCACCTGCGCTGTAGTTGGAAACCCTCCACTGAGACTCAGATTCTGGGGTTCTGTCTCTATGATATCACCCTCAAGTCACAGGAACTACCCATGTCTAAACTTCACCATATATAAAATGGAGAAATAAGACATATACAAGTGCAATCATATTTGTCTAACTTACAGTGTTCTTATTAGGCTGGAGTACTTATGTAGCTGCCTTTGGGAAATACAGAATCGTGGCACAGATGGCTAGGAAAACACTAAAAATACATATGCCTTTTCACGATGTTGGAAAAAGTTTTCCAGTAGTGCAGGACTGCCGGACCGTTTTTCCCCTAAAGATGTGAGGGCCTATGTGGGTGCGTCCTGGTTGGTGTGGTTACAGACGCCCTCCTCACCATCCCCTGCTCACTCTCACTGGCCAATTAAATGGAGAGGGTTCCAGTCACGCGTTAAAGATGATGGGACCAAAGATATCTGAAGATGGGGGTCCTGAGTGAGCACCTGGAGGAACGCCGTCTGACAGGCACACCTCACTGGATTATAAGGAAGAATCTTGCAATGAGATAAGATACTGGGATTTTGTCTGTTACAGCAGCTGGAGTCACTTAGTCTATCTTCTATGAAGGCCCAGGACAAGGGTGCTGTTGCCTTAATCTAGGTTCAGAGTCAGAACCAACGATTCTGTTATTGTCCGCCCTTTAAACTGCTGAGCAAGTCGTTGAATTTAGCAATGCCTTATGCCACTCTTTGTAGAGAAGGGGTTTCCCTGGTGGCTCAGTGGTAAAGAAATCTGCCCGTAATGCAGAAGACTCAAATTAGATCCCTCGGTCGAGAAGATCCCCGGAGAAGGAAATGGCAACCCACTCCAGTATTCTTGCCTGGAAAATTCCATGGACAGAGGAGCCTGGTGAGATACAGTCCAAGGGGTCACAAAGAGTAGGACACAACTGAATGACCAACACTTTCGCTTATGTTACTCTTCAGTAAAGAAAATGTTTGTTTCGTGTCTTCAGGGCAGTGTTTCTCCAATCAGAGCAATTTTGCCCTCTCCTTCCCTCTGCAGGGGGCATTTGGCAATGTCTGGAGACCTTTTTTGTTGTCACAACTTGAGGGAAGGCATGTCATGGGAGCCAAGGCTGCTGCTCAGCACCCCACAGTGCATGTGGCAGCCCCGTACAACAGAGAGATCATGCGGCCCACAGGTCGGCAGTGCTGAGACTAAGACAGTTTCGAAGTGTATTTCTTTCCAAAGAAAAACTAAATTAAACTTAATATTCAGCTGCAACTCATATGGTTCCAGTTTTTATTCCAGGCCCTTGACAAAGAAGTAGGAAACCCTGTATCAGCAGTGACTTGGAAAAATGTTGCGATCCTGCCCACTCCCCTGTGGTCCTTCTTGTTCTTTGTGGGCTCTGGCTTTTTGGTTTCTCATTCACATCCTAAGCTAGTCTGTGCCTATGCATCGCTCTGCTCCATGCTTTTCCATGCATGGCTGCTCCTGTTCTTACATCATGGTTGGTAAGACCGTGCAGACTGTGCCCAGGTGCTCTTTGCAGGGGCTCCAAGTTCAGACACTGGGTTAGAAACCTCATCTGTTTTCCACAGCCATTGCTATTTCTGAACGCAGTGGTGTCAGCCCAGATTAACACAGTACTAGGCCTTAATGCAGAGAAGGCAATGGCACCCCACTCCAGTATTCTTGCCTGGAAAATCCCATGGACAGAGGAGCCTGGTGGGCTGCAGTCCATGGGGTAGCTAGAGTTGGACATGACTGAGCGACTTCACTTTCACTTTTCACTTTCACGCATTGGAGAAGGAAATGGCAACCCATTCCAGTGTTCTTGCCTGGAGAATCCCAGGGACAGGGAAGCCTGGTGGGCTGCTGTCTATGGGGTCACACAGAGTCGGACACGACTAACACGACTTAGCAGCAGCAGCAGCAGCAACAGGCCTTAATGAGTCTTCTCTGGTGGCTCAGATGGTAAAGAATCCACCTGTAATGCGGGAGACCTGGGTTTGATCTGGGTCAGGAAGATCCCCTGGAGAAGGAAATGCCAACCCACTCCAGTATTCTTGCCTGGAGAATCCCATGGGCAGAGGAGGCTGGCGGGCTACAGTCCATGGGGTCGCAAAGAGTCAGACACGACTGAGCGACTAACACAGGCCTTAATGAACAAGAGTCTACCCATCAAGGCTTGCACTATACGTGTGTCTTTCTGTTGCTTGGGGAATATTTTCTTTGCTCCACTGCTATAATATATGTTTTCAAAATAGCCTTGAAAGTTGACAGGAAAAAAAATATCTTTTTATACTAGGGTTTCTGAATAAATATTTTTGTGCGGGGGAAGGTGGATCAACATACACAGGAAAAATATAGTGTGTCTGCAATTCCCTTGGTGCTAGAGGTGACCAGCTGGGGTCTTCAACTGACCAGGCCTCACCCAGTTATGCCAAGAGGCAGACCTGTCACAGCCCATCTGTGTCACGCTGACTTGTTCTAGATTTCCTTGACATTGAATTATGAAAAGTGAGTTTCACACAAAGTTCTACATACCCACTTCTAACCCCTGGCCCCCTAACTATTTCCTATTAAAGTTCTTTTCTTGGTTTATATTTTCTAGGCTGTTACATCAGTTGTCACCTTATTTGTAGGAACTCAATTACATGTTCTCGACTACTCCTGTTGGCTAACCTTGAGTATCTCTGTGTGCAGATCTCCCCCTGCTACTGCTATTGCTAAGTCACTTCAGTCGTGTCCGACTGAATTCTTGCTCTCTTCCTGTCTTGAAAATTGCAAAGTGCCCCTATATTGTCTTCCTGTCTTCAAAATTAAATGTTCTCAACTGTTCCTGTTGGCTAACCTTGAGTATCTCTGTGTCCAGATCTCCCCCATGACACCCCAATTCTTGCTCTCTTCCTGTCTTGAAAATTGCAAGGTCCCCGTATATTGTCTTCCTTCAAGGACTGTACACAGGACAATTATTCTTTTGCTTCTGTTCCACAAAATTAATGCATTTTAGGGCTCTTCCTAGCATTGACAATACGTTTGGAGCATCTCAAACAAAAATAACTCTAATCATTTATGTTATTTAGGACTAATTTCTATCATGGCTTTTAAAAATGACATTTCCAAATGAAGTTATTAGCTAAGAAGAAAGCATTCCTGGAGATCAGCTGATTGCTAGTGCTTGTCAACAAGACCTGGGTTCTGGCATTGCTTCTTAGAGACCTGTTTTCAGCATGGAGGGATCTAGAATGGGGATGTAAGGATGTTGCAACAGCAGGAGCCACTAAGAACATTTGGAACCTTTAGCTTGGAGAGAAGAAGTCCAAGGGGAAGCAGGGAGTTATTTCAGCTCTCTGAGGAAGAATTAATAGAAAACTGATCTTGAATTTTCCAATGGATAAAAACTAGAGTAAAGGGTTAAAAAAAAAATGTAGTCACAGTCAGAGATTCAAACAGCATATTTAAAAGTTACTTACTAGCAGCAACAGTAGGGTGATATCTTTCTAGAAGTTTCTTTTTTTTTTAACATAAACTTAAACCTACATCTATTTACTTATATGTATATATACACAAAAATATATTTAACCTAATGTATGGATCTGTGAAATAGGCACTATTATCCCATTTTATAGCAAAATAAAGTGAGGTAGAGAGAAACTAATAATTTTCCCAAGGTCACCCAGCTCTAAAGCTAGCTCTGCAGCTGGTGATCTCAATCATTATAACCACAGTGGGATAATTCATTTAGGATGATCTGAAATAAGATAGTAATTTAAACTTGTATCACAGTGTGGGTTTTCATTTTATTATCAATAGAGTATATTTTTGTGATAACTTAGTCTTTTAAATATACTTTGCTTAGCCTTTGAGAGATCTGTGATGTGTTTTGTAAATTCTGATTTATTGGTGAAAAGGTCTTGAAGGTATGGGATCCTTTGGACTAATGGTTCATTAAATAAAACTTAAAATAGCATTTGTAGGATGCCTATGAGACTTTTTTTTAATTTATAGATATAATTTTATGACATTTGCTAAAACTAAAGGATATCTGCATCTCAGCATTGATTTGAGTAATTTAATTTTTTTTTGCAAAATTATACATAATGCCTGAAGTATTCTATATCATCTTTAAGAAAGAAGTTAATTCATATATGCATTTTTTTTCCAAAGAGGCTTATTTTCTTAGTAAGTTAACTATGCTTAAAATTTAGTATTCATTCTTTAAGGTTGTTGTTGTTATTTTTTTTTCTGTAAGCAAGATGAAAAGGAGTAATTAAATAAGAGTGAGTTCCTGGTATCATAGGGCTTCCCAAGTGGCTCACTGGTTAAGAATCTGCCTGCCAATACAGGAGATGCAAGTTTGATCCCTGGGTTGGAAAGATCCCCTGGAGTAGGAAATGACAACCCATTCCAGTATTCTTGCCTGGAAAATTCCATGGACAGAGGAGCCTGGTGGGCTATAGTTCATGAGGCTGCAAAGAGTCAGACATGACTGAGTGACCAAGCACACACCCCTGATAACTTAAGCCACAAATGTGTCCATAGCAAGGAAGTATACCCATTTCAACAGATTGTGGCCACTGCTAAAAGTTGGAGAGAAAGATGAGAAGTGGAATAAGGCCAGTGCCCCAAAGGTGCCCATGACGAAGATTCTGATGCCCAGTAGTGCTGTTGACATGGGGACATCGGTGTTCCTTGTCGAGTGAGTGAGTCATAGTTCTAGGAATTAGCGGAGGCTGTTTGTTTCTATTTTCCAAATACTGAAGTTTATTAAATTTTAATAACAGATAATACATTCCCATGATTCCAAAACCATTTAAGGCAGGATTTTAACAACGAGAGGCATGTTGATTGTTCATAGAGCTTGGCACATTCTCAGGAAAGCTCACGTACCGTCCTTTTTCTCTGCAGGAGGGTAACCCGCCAATGGAGCCCCAGCATGATCATTCAATTGTTAATGTTAACGGTACATATGCGTTTTTATCAATACCGTCATATAGGGAAAAACCGATAAAATGATCCAGGGCAAAATTAGTTGTTGAGTCGCTCTGGTGCAGGTTCCTTGATGTGTTGGTTTTCTTTGCATTTTGTGATGTGTGATGATGCTATGAACTTGATTAGCAGACCTGAAAAAGGATTATAGAGTCACCAGGGAAGTCACTTAAAAGTCACCAGGGAAGAGGTTTTCTTTCCCCAGTTCTCTGAACAAGGACAGTTTTTAATATTTTTATTTTGCATGCTAATGGTCCTTCTTTGAGACATAATTTATATATAGTACAATGCACAAATCTCAAATATGTCACTGAATTTTGACAAATGTATACACCTGTGTAACCATAGAGTAGCTCAAGATAGAAGACTATCCTGACACCAGAAATTTCTATCTTGCCCTTTCCAGGCAGTGTCTATCCTGCTGCTCCCACACATTCCTAATAACCACCCAGCTTCGTTCAACTGATTCTTAACCCTTCTTCTGAATGGCATCACACAGCATATTTTTATGTGTCTGGCTTCTTTCACTCCACACATTGTTTTCGAGATTCATCCATGTGGCTTCATGTTCTGTTGCTCATATTTATTGCTGTGTCATATTCCTTTGTGTAACTTTACCACAGTTTGTCCGTTCTCCAGTGGATGGATGTTTGGTTTGTTTCCAGTTTTGAGCTATTATGAGGAAATTTGCTATAAACGGTATATACATACTTTTTGTGAAATACGTTTTTCACTTCTTTTGGGTAGGGGACTTGTTGAGTCATAGGGTGGGTGTCTATTTAACTTTATTAGAAACTCCTAGTTTTCCAAAGAGTCTGTGTTATTTGTATTCTCACCAGTAACGTGTGAACATACAAGGATGGTCCTGATCACAGTGATAAGCTCCTTTGCTCCTAATGTGGGAGAAGGCAATGGCTATCCACTCCAGTACTCTTGCCTGGAAAATCCCATGGACGGAGGAGCCTGGTGGGCTGCAGTCCATGGGGTCGCACAGAGTTGGACACGACTGAAGTGACTTAGCAGCAGCAGCAGCTCCTAATGTGGGCAGCTCCTCAGCCTTATGTATCCTTGAGCTGGAGAGAATAGGAAAGAGAGAAGGCTGGGGATGGGAGACATGGAATGAGAGTTAGTGCCCAGGAGAGGTAGCTGCCCTTTCCCATCATTAGGACGTAATCTCTTTGCAGCCTGGTGATGCCTGCCAACCTTCCATTAAAAATGACACCATTGGCAGACTGGCTGTGTTACAGAATTAATTCTGGGACTGGTTTTCATCCCACTTGCACCTTGACCTCATCTCTGCTTGTTCTCTCTCCACACCCACATTGCATTCTTTCAGCTTTACAAAATCCCTGTCCTTCTATTTTTGGTGATTAAATTCATTGGCCCTCTAACTCTGAAGCACTGGAGTCACATGTTCACAGGAGCATGTAGCTTTGGGCAAGTCACTGACCATCTCAGTGGTTCTGTGCCTCACCTTTGAGATGGGGATGAGGATGCTGTGAGTGATGGACAGTGGGTCCCGGGTGCTGCGCCGGCTCTGGTGACACAGCCTCTGCTCTGCAAGTGCTGAAGGCGTTGATCCCTGCCCGACCCTTGCTGCTCTGCTTCTTATGTGTGGCCTCTCCAGTCCCGTGGGTCTCCTAAATGATCATTCCTGTCAAAAGCCCTCCTTGGAACTGCTCTATGAATACTTATCCAGGTCCCTTCCCTTTTCAAGGCTCAGCCAGAAACTTACTCTGAAAAATAAGACAAAACAGGAACCATTTCTACTGTAGACTTTCAAGTCCTGCCTGTTTGGTCTGGGGCCCTTCAGAATTCCTCTTCCCTACTTCCCAGGATAAGGATTAAGTTTTAAGTACCTTAGGCTAAATATAGATCCCTCTTTTGCATTTTCTAGGGTTTTAATACATTGGTTCACTCTGTTCTTGACATGTAAAGAGTGCCTCCCCTTTAAAACTTGTTAGCACATGCTGAGCACATGCACACAGTTACCCTACATTATCATCATCCTAGGATCACACAGATGCCAAGGCTGCCTTACAGATGATGACAGAGGGCACTTGGTGAGTCCTGGGGACAGAGAGGTCATGGCTTTTGTGTTAAACTCTGCCATCTAACAGCTGCTCACTTACCCAAGCTCTTCATCATACAGCGTTCAGGCAAGAGGCCCGTCCCTAGTCTGGCTCATGTGCTCACTCCCTGCTGCCTCCTTCTTCAGCTCTCTGGAGCCTGCTCGTGGACCTCCCTCCTTCCGCTGTGATCCCCCGCCCCGGGGACACAGTCCAGCCCTGTGATTCTTGTCTCTGTGCCTTAGGTCGCCTCATCCCATCTCTGATTAGTGCTTCCTTCTCACCATCTTGGAGTCAGCTGACTTGCCATATCCGTCATGATAGGACTCCAGTGTGGACTCTCCCATTTCTTCTTGCTCCCCTTCTGCTTCCCTCCCAACTCTGCTGAAAAGGTCCTTTCACAGTCACCCTTTCCTACGCCTTGTCATCTGTTTTCATCTCACTTGATGCCTTAACATCACTTGACATGGGATGTGGCTCAGGGACCTACTTCTTCCATGAAATTCTCTCTTCTTTATCATTTCTGCGGCACCATCCTTGCCAGTTTCACCTCCTGAATTCTCTTCTCCCAGATCATCATGGCAATGTTACTTCTCATGGATTTAACCTGCTTACAGAGGCTTTCTTAGTTCTGGACTGTCCTAACCAAAGCAGCTTCTGTTGTTCCTTTGCCTCAAGTTCTACCTATAAAAAAAACAGCATTTATCTGTACTTGACACTCTCATTGATTGATATGCGTGCTAACATTTCATGGCACACTCTCTGTCAAATTGCATGTCTGGCAATACTGATAGGTGACATTTATGACCTGCTGCGTGCTGGTTACTCTTCTTAACATTTCACATACTTTCATCTATTTCATATTCACAATGATCTTGGAAAGTAGGAACTATTATCTTCATTTTATATATGTGGAAACTGAGGTACAGAGAAGTTCAGTAACTTGTACTTGTCAATAACTGTAGATGTCAGAGCAAAGATTCCCATCTCGTCATTCTGACTCCAGGAGCTGTCAGCAGAGTTGCTGCAGTGAAAATCCCTGCATCGCGCTGCTTCCGCGTGCTTTCTGAGAGGATGGGGAAGACTTGGTGGGTTAGAACATCTTCTGTGACAGCAACTGGGAAGGACCAACATTTTATGTTTCCTTGGGAGTGAGCGCGGAGAAGGCAATGGCACCCCACTCCAGTATTCTTGCCTGGAAAATCCCATGGACGGAGAAGCCTGGTAGGCTGCCATCTATGGGGTCGCACAGAGTCGGACACGACTGAAGCAACTTAGCAGCAGCAGCAGGGAGTGAGCATTGAGAATTTCAAGGTTTGGCTTTATAGTGACTCAAAAAGGAATGTATCAGACACCGAGAGACATTCATCTCATTTTGCACTGAGTGTGGCAAAGAATCATTACCTGATGAGGCAGTGCGTTATAAGTCCTGTAACAAGTTTTCAAGTAAGAATATACACCTGTGAAACTTGCAGCTTATAAATTACAAGATATATATGAGCTTACTTGTTAATGAATCAATAATCTAGGATGAACTGGAACTAGCTTTTAATTAAAGCAAAGAGAGGAAGATGAGCCGATCTCCGTTTTCTTCCCTCTGACTCTAGTTAATCATGAAATCCATGCTCTCCGTGAATTACTGGCATGGAGCAGCTGGCTGTAAGACACTCTGTGGTGAGAGAGAGCAGGTGTTTCCTGCGTCAGGTTCTGTGTCCCAGGCTGGACTTTGCCTTCTCTATCCAAATCTGCAGCACACTCCCTTGGCTTGTTCACGCTCCTGTGAACTGTTGACCTGTGGCTGGCAAGCGAAGGTAGCTCTGAGTCATGGCTCAGAGCTCTGAGCTGGCACCCAAAAACCTCAAACTGGAGCTCATCTGATCACAGCAAATCCCATCTCTGCCTCTCTGGTGGCTCCACATGGCACCCTCACCTTCTGCCTGTGCTTCCCAAAAAAGAGACGAAAAACTCAGATGCATTGTATTAATGAATTCATATATAACTTCCCCCAACCCCAAAATGTTTGCATTTGAGGCAAAGAGGACAATTGGAAAGGCTGATTGTGGAATTCCACAGGAGGAAAAATCGCTGTCATTCAGCTGTGGTAGACCCTGGGGACCCTCAAGTCTCAACAGGCCAGCAAACCCAGTCCTCATGGGTATCTGAGGGGTAGTTTTATATTTTGTATTGGATTAGATTATAAATGAAATATCAGTGCTGTTCATTAACCCCCCAAGGCATGCTTCCAATCTTCCTGTCCTCCCCACATCCACAGCGACTCCTTCTTCTAGGATCTTATTTACTACCTGGTCCAGGTTTTCAAACTAATAGACCAACTAAGCACCTGGACTCTGGATAAGACAGAGATGATGACTCATCGTCATCTCTGGGGTAGGGCCTGAGATTCCCCATTTCTAACCATCTTGCTGACTGGAGCCCACACATTGAGAGCCACTGCCCTCAATTATTGTAGCAGCCCCTGACTTGTCTCTCTGCCCCCTCTACTTTCTTTATCAAATCACCAGAATTCTCCTTAAAATCCTAAAAATTAGGATTTTCTCACCTTGTTTATACAACTGCCAATGAAACTCAGTGGGCCATTGAATGCATTTCTAGACACTTCAGCGTGATGTCACATATGTCTGGGGACAAGCATCCTGAGATGGGATTTTGTCAGAAGCCTGCCTCTTGGGCTGTCTATTGGCAGCGGTAGCCACCGTCTGCCGGGCATTCATGCCTGTATGTATCAGGGCCTCAGGCAATTCTTTATTTCAGGGACTTCTGCAGACAACAGAAGCCTTTGTTGAGAATGAACAAACATACAGTAAAGAATGATGTCTGTAAACTTTTTAGTAATCTGTAATAAAAACATGATACCAATGATGGGCTCATCAGACCATACATCAGAATTTTACTGTCAACCCTGAGTCCAGTGTCTTGGGAAACTGACAAGTGTCAGCAAGAGACACTTCCTCCCTGTCTCCTGACCTGAGCTGTTCTGTGCTCTGCAGTAGTTTTGCCAGTTCTCTCCTGTGAGACCCCAGCTATTTCTTTTCCAGACTGCTAGATGTGAGGCTTATTTGTTGCTGCTGCTACTGCCTGTTTTGTTGTGGGGATCTTGGTCCTAATTCCTTTTCTTTGAATCTGTAAATACTCCAAATGCAGCCCATAAAGAGGCTTGACTGGCCTCCAGAATGCACTGCCAGACACAGGCTTCCAGCTTTCCTGACCCACCAGAGAGCTGGATTTCATGGGTTGGTTTGGTCTTGCGGTCTGTGCCAACTGGGCACCCTGTCCTCGGTCCACCTTCTTCTTTGCACACAAGTAAAAGGGAACACGTTATTCTTTCCTGTGGGTGGAAGCAGTCCCTTTATTTATGGAGCTGTACTAAAATTTGGTTTCCCGATGGCCTGATGCTCTGCTTTGTCTGTGTCAAGTGACCTTCCTTGCTGTGTTTCCATTTCACGGCCAAGTTCTTCTAGGCTTCTGAGAGCATCTGAGCCCTTGGTGGCCCTGGTCTTCCTCCAGCCCCTGGCACTGGGGTTCTGCTTCCTTGGGAAGTGAGAAATATCACAGACTGATACCTCCCTTGCCTCTGCTCTGGTTCCCTCCCCAGCCTGCTGACACCCACACGTGCAGGCCTCTTTCTAAGCCCATTGGAAATCATGTGCTTTGCCCCAAAAGGCAATAGCCTCTGTCGTGTCCCCATTTTTATTTGGTCTGGTCTTCCTAGGAATGTGGGAGGGAGGGAGGAGGTATTCGCTGCAGGCGAATGTCTGACCATCAGCAGACTGAGGGGAGCAGGATGTCTTGGCACACCAAGAGGAACGTCTGCCCCTTAATGATCTCCACGTTCTGTTTGTAAGACCTAAGGCAATTAAAAGTGGGAAACTGCTCTAACCAAACTGACGTTTATTTTTCAGTATATGTGGTACACTGTATACTCATTCTCCATATTTTGTAGAGTTTTTGAAAAGTAAAAAGCTTGAAAACTGTCAGGAGCTGACTCTCCCTTTACTCTTCACTGAGCCTTAGAAGGAAAAAGGGAAGAGCTGGGCTGTTTGTTCTGGGTTTTTTAGGTGTTGACACAGATGCAATTGAAAGATTTGAAATGAATTGCAGGCTGAAATTTGAGTTTCTTTTGCTCATTACATTCTTCTGCATTTTCGCCCATCAGTACCCTTGTTGTACAGTCTCTCAGTCGTGTCTGACTCTGCAACCCACGGACTATTGCACGTCAGGCTTCTCAGTCTTCCACTGTCTCCTGGAATTTGCTCAGATTCGTGTCCATTGAGTCAGTGATGCCATCCAACCATCTCATCCTCTGTTGTCCCCTTCTCCTTTGCCTTCAGTCTTTCCCAGCATCAGGGTCTTTTCCAATGAGTCAGTTCTTCGTATCAGGTGGTCAAAGTATTGGAGCTTCAGCTTTAGCATCAGTCCTTCCAGTGAATATTCAGGGTTGATTTCCTTTAGGATTGACTGGTTTGATCTCCTTGCAGTCCAAGGAACTCTCAAGAGTCTTCTCCAACACCACAATTTGAAAGCATCAGTACCCTTGATTAATATTATATATTGTTCATGTCAGGAGACAGACTACGTGCTTAGGATTTTGATGTTTTTAGTGAAAAAAGCAGAATGTCCTTACCCCCAAAAGGGAGCTAAAAATCATCACATCTGAGGTTTTGAGATAGTATTTTTTAAATTATGCACATATTAATGAGTAGTATCTTCACTCTTTAGGACTATAAATTTGGAAGCCTTGAGAAGCTGATGACATCAGTCTTCTGACCAGACCCCTTTGGGGTCAGTGCACCATCCCTCTGCTGGTACAGATTCTGGCCTGGGCATTTGAGGAAGGGCAGCCGTACCAATGTCCTTTATCCAGAGATGCCAGTATCATGCTACCACACTGGCAACCAAACTGTCTCCAGGCTTTGCTAAATGCCCAGAGCTCAAGGTGGAGGAGCAGTGAGCAGCAAAACTGTTCCCTGTGGACAACCACTGGAGAAGGAAATGGCACCACTCCAGTATTCTTGCCTGGAGAATCCCATGGACAGAGGAGCCTTGGGAGGCTCTAGTCCACATGGTAGCACAGAGTCAGACATGATTTAGAGGCTAAACCACCACCACCATGGAGAACCATTGGTCTACTGAGAATCTAAAAGTGAGCTGGATGAAAGCCAGGTCTTTCCCTAGAATTTTTATAAGAACGAAGGACAGAAGAGATAGTCTGCAATTTCTCTCCTCTTCAATTTTAACCAAACTTTAACAATGATGATTTCCTCACACATTCAAAATGACTGGAGAGAGAAGATGAGATGCTTTCTAGTTTGATGAGAATAAAGAGGTTAAAAATGGTCCTGATATAAAGTAGGGAGGCCAAGGATATTCATGTTTTATGTTAGATTGTGGCAGGGTACAAAATTGTAAAAGAGCTTTAATAGTGTCACAGACTTCTACAATATTTTTTGAAAGAAAAGAACTTACTGAATATAATTGCCTGATGTTATAAAGACGGAGACACACTATTCAATATGTTACCCCCAAATCATGGGCCTGACTGAACTAATATTAACCTTTTCCTGCTGATAAATTTCACCCTTCCATGTTCTTCCTTAGTTTTTATCTGCCTCTGCAACTCAGTCCTTCACATTTATCCTTCCACGCGTAGGAAGGCCTACACGTGGTAGAGATAATGAAGCCAATCTGATTTTCAAGGCTTGAATAATTAATTACTATGAATTTGACATTTTAAGACTGTGATGTTGACCTTGTACTTTGCTCAGTAGTGAGAATTAGATGTAAGATATATGCATCAGAGGAAGACCCTTCGCATAATAAAGATTCAGTTTATACTGTTTCCTGGTGTTCTTTTTGGTCTGCACTGCCCACATTGTGCCTTTTCCCAAGGTAATCATTAGTTATTATTTGAACTGTTAAGCACGCACCTCTGTCATTTAGTATTATGTTGTTACATTAATCAAGGCAGTAACAAGCAAAATTTTGTCCCCACATCCTAACCTGCTTTAAAATAAAACTGATGTTCACTTTTTAAATGAGCCATTAAACATATCCACTGATTTGGGGGGTGAAAAGTATTCTTTCTTGGGAGCTCAAATTGCACTTGACAGTTGCCTTTGGAATGTGTTCCTTCTCCCAGAGAGACAAACAACAGTAGGATTTGTGTCCTTGGAACACTTCTTCAGTTCCAAAAGGCAACTTCTGTCCTCTCCAGAGAGAAATCAAAGAGGAAAGGCAAGAATCATCTGGAAGAGAATTCAAAAAGGAAATGCACAGCTTGGTAAAAAGCTGGCCAGTGAGAGAGACAGAGGGAAGATACAGGATTAAAAGAGAAAAGGGAATTTTCAAGTGTTTGTGGGGTGGAGGAGAGAAAACTATAAACAAAGCCAAGACTCTAAATATAGAAACTATGAAAATAAATAGTCTTTGCTCCCTGGATAGTCTTAGCTTTGATGTTAAGCAGTAAAACAACTCTGAATGGTTCCTGTGTAAAGCTACAAATAGGAAAGGGTTAAGAATATGCTGATTAAGAAAAGCAAATATGTCTTACCTTTGAATTTTGCTATTTATTAAATAAAAGGCAAGAACGTCCAAGCAAGCGTTTTTGTACAATGAAAATTCTAGTGTATGCAGGGTAAAAGCATACTGTCCATTGTCTTGAAATGTCTTATTATGCAATTTGTTGCAAAAGAGTAGGTGTCTTATTTTAATTATCTGTGCTGACCAGGAAAGAAACCATGGTTGTGAACTCTGAGGAGCAGGACTGAAACCAAACCCGCAGGTGGAGCTGGACTAAAGGGAGAATCTAACTGGAGCTAGATGACGAGTCTAAAGTACATGTCATGAGTGCTTTTTTATTGCCATGGATTGGTTTTCATGGAAATTTTCATTAGTTGGATGATACTGGGTACATGATGGATACAGGCACTCCTTTATTTGCTGTTAGTTGAGAATGTGGCTATTTTAGGGGAGTTGGAATGATTGAAAAATAAATAGAACAGCTCCTCAAAATATTGTCACACTTACTGTTTCTTTTAGAGCTTCTTCCAATGTTTACTGACAGTGTTACTATTACAAGGGACTGACTTAGACATTAGAGTTAAGAAAGCATAAGGATGATGAATTTTTTTAAGTTAAATTTGCACTTAATTCTATGATGAGAGATTTATAAAATCTCAAGTTTCCTTTAGTTTCAAGTAAATCAAAGACAGAAAAGTCACAGGTCCTTAAGAAGCCAGGTACTAAGATGGTTAATTTTTCACCCAAGAGAAAAAGATTGGGAGTACTCTGGGGGGAGATGTAGGCATATTGCAAGTTTCTGTTGGAAAAGAGGTGTTTGCAGTCATCTCTGAGAGATCATGTTCTTGAGAAGGTCATAGGACAATCCCAGAGAAGGGGGGGATTGTTCATGCACTGACTCTATTGTCTTTTAGCAAATGCTTATTTCTTTACTGTTGAACACACAAGTTGTGTTAATACACACATGTGCAGAAATGTCCTTCTTTCAGACAGAGGAAGTCAGCTAGTAACTGAGCTCTTCACACTTCCCGATGTCCCTAGCAGCTAGTGTGTGCCCGTGAGAGTAAATTCTGGCTCAGAGGTGTAAGCAGAAGCCTGTGAGCCTTCGCAGATATTTTCTTAGAAGAAAGGGCATATGCTGTTTAACCCTCCCTCTTTGCTGAAGTGGGAGGGTTGAAAACTCCATCACATATTGGCTGAAGTGTTCCCAATATAAATTGTGTTTGAGCAGCTATCTCTACCATGAGGTCTATATCACACGCTGAGGACAGAGACACTGTCAGTCAGAAAAGGTGGGACACCAGCCGCCTTGCGGTGCAGCCCTCCCAGACCGTGCTCTTGTCTGCAGGACTTCTTTACCTGAGAAAGAAGTGAGTCTCTAGCCTGTCTAAGCTACTGTTATTTTCACCAGTTTTTTTAGCTTATCGCTGAACATACATTCACTATGATTATAGGTAGGATTAAATGACATTTATATTCAGAAATTTACATGATTTTCCCAGTTCATGCTAAAATTAGGGCAGAATGTTTGCTTAGAAACAGATATTAATCAATTAAATGTATTTGTATATGGATTGAAAAGAAGTGTGAAATGGAATTTTGGCCTTTAAGAGATTTTCTTTAAGGTGAAAAAGCACTGAAAAATGTGCATGCGTGCACACACACACACACATACACACGCTCACACGCAAAACAATAGAAAGCATCCCATTGTGTAGCAGTTCAATCCAATAGAACCAGTGGAGCAAAGAGCAAAAGATTAGCACAGGAAATGAAATCCTCAGCCCTTCAGAGGAAACAGCTGAAAAAGACTGAAAGAGACCAGGGAGTTTGGGCAGAGAACTAGATTTTGAAGATTAGAAGGAAAGATTAGATAGGTGACAAAAAAGAGGAAATGGGATACAGTGAATATATTGTCAACAGAATGAAGGGATTTTAGATGTTTATCTTAGTATGACATGTTTTCCGCTGACGTCCTGGTGAAGGATCTTTTGCTAATGCTCATTTCCTTCAGCTGCTCTTGATGGAGTGTCACACCGCCATGATAGACCGTGTAGTTCCCCTGGCTGTATTTCCAGGAAAACTTTGCAACTGGTGCCTGGATTCTTTCTATGAACAAACCTTACTGTTTGCATTTCAACTTGCAATTCTGTGGTCAAAGAAATGAGTGGATGATTGCAGTGTGATGACTGTATCTGCAAAGCAGAAAAGTGAAGCAGGGTGCTGTATTGGGGGTTGGCGGCATTTCTCATGGAAATTGGAAAGCTGGGGCATTTAAAATGACCCAAGTGAGAGGAACAAAGTAAGATGGAGAAATGTGACAAGCTGGTTTGAGGGGACCAGGTGGAAAAACAGTACTCTGAGGAGAAATATGGGGTTGCTGGTCAATGGAAGAAGTACCATTGAAGTTTTGGCAAGTGTTCTCTGATACCAGTGTCTTAATTACTATAGCTTTATAGTAAGACTTGAAATCTGGCAGTGTGAATTTTCCAACTTTATTCTTTCCTTTTAGTGTTGTGTTCGCTAATTCCCAGTTCTTTGCTTTTCCATAAACATGTTTAAGTGTGTTGATACCTTAAAAAAAATGGTTTCTGGATTTTTAGTTGGGACTACATTAAATCTGTAGTTTAGTTGGGAAAAACTGTCATCTTTACCATATTGAATTTTCCCATCCATGAGCATGAAATATTTCCCAGTTTATTTACAACTTCTTTGACTTCATTCATCAGTATTTTGTAGTTTTTCACATGTAAGATCCTTGACATAGATTGTCAGACTTAACCTGAAGTGTTTCAATTTTTGGTGTGATTATAAATTTTATATATATATATATATGTATTTAAACTTCCAATTTTCATTGCTGGGATATAGAAAAGTGATTGACTTCTTATACATTGACTTTGTATGCTACAATTTTACTGGAGTCCTTATCCAGATGTAGTTTTTTCATAGCTTCTTTGGGGGTTCCTGTGTAAAATATCTTGTCATTTGTGAGTAAAGACAATCTGAGTTCTTTATTTTTTTTTTAATTCACCAATTTTCTTCTTCCTCAGTTGGGCCATCATTGGTACTGTTTCCAGGCCCTTAGAGGATTCAGTGATACCCAGCCACATGCAGAGGGCAGTCTGCTTCTCTCAGCCTGTGTGTGATAGTCACTCAGTCATGTCCAACTCTGCGACACCATGGACTGGGGCCCTCCAGGCTCCTCTGTCCGTGGATGTTCCAGGCAGGAGTACTGGAGTGGGTTGCCATTCTCTTCTCCAGGAGATCTTGCTGACCCAGGAATTAAACCAGGGTCTCCCACATTGCAGACAGATTCCTTATCATCTGAGCCACTAGGTCAGCCTACTGATTCTAATGCTCATGTCATTCCAGAAATACCCTCACAGACACACCCAGATGTTTGGCCAATATCCAGGTACACCATGGCCTGGTCAAGTTGACAGCACATATGATTAAAATGACAGTGTGTCTCTGATGTTTTATGATCTGAAATGGTTGGGTTTGTCTTTTACTTTTTTTAGATAAAAAAGTTCATATGAGCCTTATATTACCTGGAGTATCCTAACTATTCATTTCAGTTCAGTTCAGTTGTTCCATCATGTCTGACTCGTTGCAACCCACAGACTGCAGCATGCCAGGTTTCCTTGTCCATCACCAACTCCCAGAGCTTGCTCAGCTCATCTAGTCAGTGATGCCATCCAACCATCTCATCCTCTGTCATCTCATTCTCCTCCCACCTTCAATCTTTCCCAGCATCAGGGTCTTTTCAAATGAGTCAGTTCTTTGCATCACGTGGCCAAAGTATTGGAGTTTCAGCTTCAGCCTCAGTCCTTCCAGTGAATATTAAGGACTGATTTCCTTTAGGATGGACTGGATGGATCTCCTTGTGGTCCAAGGGACTCTCAAGAGTCTTCTCCAACACCACAGTTTAAAAGCATCAATTCTACTCTCACATCCATACTTGACTACTGTAAACACCGTAGCTTTGACTGGATGGACCATTGTTGGCAAAATAATGTCGCTACTTTTTAATATGCTATCTAGGTTGGGCATAGCTTTTCTTCCAAGGAGCAAGTGTCTTTTAATTTCATGGCTGCAGTCACCATCTGCAGTGATTTTGGAGCCTCCCAAAATAAAGGCTCTCACTATTTCCACTGTTTCCCCATCTATTTGCTGTGAGGTGATGGGACCGGATGCCATGATTTTAGTTTTCTGAATGTTGAGTTTTAAGCCAACTTTTTCACTCTCCTCTTTCACTTTCATCAAGAGACTCTTTAGTTCTTCTTCACTTTCTGCCATAAGGGTGGTGTCGTTTGCGTATCTAAGGTTATTGATACTTCTCCAGGCAATCTTGATTCCAGCTTGTGCTTCATCTGGCCTGGCATTTCTCATGATGTACTCTGCATATAAGTTAAATAAGCAGGGTGAGGATATACATCCTTGATGTACTCCTTTCCCAGTTTGGATACAGTCTGTGGTTCCATGTCTGGTTCTAACTGTTGCTTCTTGACCTGCATACAGATTTCTCAGGAGGCAGGTCAGGTGGTCTGGTATTCCCATCTCTTGAAGAATTTTCCACAGTTTGTTGTGATCCATACAGTCAAAGAGTTTGGTGTAGTCAGTAAAGCAGAAGTAGATGTTTTTCTGGAATTCTCTTGCTTTTTTGATGATCCAGCGGATATTGGCAATTTGATCTGTGATTCCTCTGCCTTTTCTAAAGCCAGCTTAAACATCTGGAAGTTCACGGTTCATGTACTGTTGAAGTCTGGCTTGGAGAATTTTGACCATTACTTTGCTAGTGTGTGAGATAAGTGCCTGACGTGGAGAATTTTGAGCATTACTTTGCTAGCGTGTGAGATGTGTACAACTGTGCAGTAGTTTGAACATTCTTTGGCATTGCCTTTCTTTGGGATTGGAATGAAAACTGTCCTGTGGGCACTGCTGAGTTTTCCTAATTTGCAGGTGCATTGAGTGCAGCACTTTAACAGCATCATATTTAGGACTTGAAATAGCTCAACTGGAGTTCTATCATTCACTAGCTTTGTTCGTAGTGATGCTTCCTAAGGCCCACTTGACTTCACACTCCAAGATGTGTGGCTTTAGGTGAGTGATCACACCATCGTGGTTATCTGGGTCATGAAGATCTTTTTTGTACAGTTCTTTTGTGTATTCTTGCCACCTCTTCTTAATATCTTCTGCTTCTGTTAGGTTGATTGTGCTCATCTTTGCATGAAAAGTTCCCTTGGTATCTCTAATTTTCTTGAAGAGATCTCTAGTCTTTTCCATTCTATTATTTTCCTCTATTTCTTTGCATTGATCACTGAGGAAGGCTTCCTTACCTCTTCTAGCTATTCTTTGAAATTCTGCATTGAAATGGGTATATCTTTCCTTTTCTCCTTTGCCTTTAGCTTCTCTTCTTTTCTCAGCTATATGTAAGGCCTCCTCAGACAGCCATTTTGCTTTTTTGCATTTCTTTTTGTTGAGGATGGTCTTGATCACTGCCTCTTGTACAATGTCACGAGCCTCCATCCATAATTTTTCAGTCACTCTGTCTATCAGATACAATCCCTTGAATCTGTCTGTCACTTCCACTGTATAATCATAAGTGATTTGATTTAGGTCATACCTGAATGATCTAGTGTTTTTCCCAACTTTCTTCAATTTAAGTCTGAATTTGGCAGTGAGGAGTTCATGATCGGAGCCACAGTCAGCTCCTGGTCTTGTTTTTGCTTACTGTATAGAGCTTCTCCATCTTTGGGTGGATGTTTGGGTACTATTGGATTGGGAAGATTTCCTGGAGAAGGAAATGGCAACCCACTCCAGTACTTCTTGCCTTGAAAATCCTATGGACAGAGGAGCTTGGTGCAGGCTACTATCCATGGTGTTGCAAAGAGTCGGGCACGACTGAGCACTTCACTTCACTTGGGTACTATTATAAAATATAAAATCTGGGATGTCAAAGTATTAACATAAGTATTCTAGTATTTCTTATTCACTTCAGAGTTCAGTGTCAGTATATCTGGTCTAAAGATGCCTATTCTCTACCGATGACCAGGGACATAGGCTGTGTTCAATCTTGTGGTTCCAGTATCTCTTAGGCTCTCTTTGACCTCTGTGTAATGTAAGAAGGGGGACAAAAGGCTTGGAAATGGTCCTTATCCCTTCCATTTATGTTCTGCTTATGAAAACTTCTCATGTGACCCTCCTTAAATTAAAAGGGTGCTCTGAAATGTGATTTATGATTGGGTGGTGAAATTCCTGCAATTCCTTGCAGTTTGTAAGGCAGAGTGCAGACTTTCAGTGGACAGTTCTCCACGCTTCCTTAGATCCTGCACTGGCCATTAATGCTAATCTTCAGGAGCCCACCCACCTGGGTACAGGAAGCAGTTGGCACTATGAGAACACAGTCCTTCAGAATTGCCAAGTGCCATGGTGCAGTTAACCCTTTAGTTCTGTGCCCTGTAAATGACTTAATAATAATTCTATCAGAAAGTGTTGTTAAAGCTCTTGGGAATGCTTTCATATTACTAAAATAATATTAAGGAAATCACTCACTCCAGTCTCAGCATCAAATGATATTTTATGTAACAAAGAACCTCTTTGTGCTGTATTTTTCTTTCTTAAATACAGACTTGCAGAATGAATATGAGATAAATGAGGACTGTCGTGTCTGTAACATACTTCCCTTTGTACTTGAACTGGTAGATTTTCTTCCCTCTTTCTCTCACTTCCTCTCTTCCCTGGCATCTCAATTTTCAATTATTCACATATTTTTATTTTAAAATAACATCTGATCATTATCAACATCAATGATTTTCTTTAAAGAATGTGAGGTACTTTTTCTTTAATTTGTGTGCTTTCATTTGAATGTGAGCTTTTATAAGTGAAGCAATTACAAGCAAGAAAGCCACATGCTGTTTGTTTCCGCTTTATGTGTGTCCATGTCACAGTGTTTCTAAAACTTGAGAGGATATCAGGATCATCTGGAGGGTTTGTTAGAACACAGATTTCTGGATCCCACTGCCAGAGTTTCCTCTTCAGTGAGTCTGGGATGGGACCCATAGATTTCTTTTTCTAGCAAGTTCCCAAGTGATGCTGCTGCTGCTAGCCTAGGGACAGTACTTTAAGTAAAATTATCTTTCTATCAAGTAATATCAAAGAAGGAGGGATAAAGTTACTGAATTTATACAGTTTCTTGAAGGTTGGAATATTTGATATGTCCCAGCTTTTGTACTAAAAAAAAAATAATACTAATGCCAAAAGACATACAGTGCTTAAGACTCAAGTTAATTTAATTCCATAATCATAAGGTAGAACAGTACCAAATTTGGTACATGGAGACTTCTGTACTTAATTTTGACTGACCCACATAGAACAAATATGATTTATCTGACTTAAAATTGAAAACCCAAATAAGCTAGGTTGGAAAACGCAATTCATTTTTATTATGGGGCCTAAAAGGAGACAAACTGGTTATTAGAATTGTAAGAGTGATTGGGCCAACGCTACAGGTGAGTAAGTTGCTCCGACATTAAGCAAAATAACCAGAAAATTATGCAAATGTTATGAAAAATCAAGCTACAATATTTTCCATAAGCATGAGTTCAGGGTCTGAGCTATACAGATTTAAGAATTTTCTCCTAGCCATTTACTTTCTTAAGTAATTCTGAAGACAATTTATTTTTAAGGCTTTCACCTAAGCGAGAAGAAATCTGTTGTACAATAATGAAAAAAGGAAAAGAGCTCTGTTCTCTGGATGTTCAACCGTTCTGTTAAGGATTCATAAGTTATTTGTTTGGAAAATCATATACCCGGGGGCTCTGAACATGGTCCAGGCGGTGCTGGTGGGAAAGAACCTGCCTGCCAATGCAGGAGACATGAGGTGGGTTGAAGCCCTGGGTCAGGGAGGTCAGCTGGAGAAGGGCACGGCATCCCACTCCAGTATTCTTGTCTGGAGAATCCCATGGACAGAGGAGCCTCGCAGGTTATATTCCATGGGGTTGCATAGAGTTAGATATGACTGAAGTGACTTAGCATGCATGCATAGAAGATTATAAAATTCACTTGTTGTATACTCTAGAGAATAGAGTAGTTTAACCTAACATGAAAAACTGTGGAATGAAAGAATAAGAATTACATTGGGTTGGTTTTTTAAGTATGGAGCCTGCCTAAAGTCAGCATATAGGACTCACTTCAAAAGGTGACCAGTGATGATCAATATGTGATTCTTCAAGGAGATGATCTGGAGTAAAAAGACAATTTACACACCAGCAAGGTAACATTCAAGCAGCCAAGGAGAGTCAGAATATTTCTTTGGACTTTTTTCTTTTCATAAAAAATGAAAAATTTTATGTAATTATTTATCTCAATTATATTTACAAAAGAGGCATTAGCAAGGAAAATGTCTTGATTTGAAGGAAGGAAAGGATACAAAGAAATTCTGCCCTGCCTTTTGCCAGTTTTATTTGGGATCTATTCCATTCTCCCTTGCTTCTTCTTTCATCACCTGATTTAACATTTCAGCAAGGTTATCCCAGGAAGGGTTTTTATGGTTGTTTTCCTTGGCACGACTCTACACTTCCTCTGTGTATTCAGAGTGTTCTGCCTTGAGGAGGTGCATCTCATGCCTAAGCATGGACAGAAACCCAGGGTCCAGTGCCCCTCTGTGCCTCAGTCAGTTTTCAGGGAGTCACATTGGCACGCTTGCCAGTGACTGTCATCACACAGCTTCATCACGCAGCAAGGTTGTCCTGGGCCCCCTGCTTCTTTCCTCCTTCCCGATTTTAGTCTTGGGTTTGCCCATTCTGCTGTGACTCTGCCCGGTAATGGCCAGCCTGGGAGCTGACCCCAGCATATCTGATCTCCTGAGATGAAATGCCACATGAATTTCATGTAAAGGTCAAGACAAGGATGGGTTGGAAAAAGACAGTATCTTCTATTAATTTTCCTTCTGCCTTGTTTCTACCTGCTGTTCTGAAGCTGTAATTGGAGTAAACATTAGGCCTTGTGAAAGAAATTTTACAAAGTATGAGTACCTTTTTTATGTTATGGAGTGCAAATGTGGAGGATATAGGTGTGTTGCTTCAAGCTGGGGTCCAGCAAGTTCATTCACTCAAGCTTCCTTTGAACAAGTAGCCTACTTCCCACCTCCCATTGCTGTCCACATCTTACTCTGGTAATTTAAAATTCTATAATTCCTCCTTAAAACATTTTAATCTTTAGTGACCTTTTAGAGTTCATTAAACTTTATGTTTAATAGAATTGCTTCTTTCCATGTTAGCCACTAAAGTCTGATTCCTATAAATGTGTAAATCCCAATTTTATCTCTCTTCTAAATCTGTGCTATCTCCATGTTATCCCCAAATTCCTGTGATAAACTTCATGCAGCCACTTGCCTTCTTCTTGATCTTTATCCTTGTCTGACCCCTTAATGGTAGTTCGGTCTTTTCTTTCCCCTCTTCCTGTAGGACTCTCCCCTCAAGAGCTGTAAGTTTCCAGTTTAACAGTCTTCCCTACATCGTCTTTCAAATCTGCCCACTCTAGGTCTTACTGTGCTTGCTTCTCACTTACTCCTTCACCATTTATAAAGAAGTAGTAATACCAAAATAATAGGGTTTGTGAAAAATACCTAGAAAAGTGATGTTGTTTATAGAAAGGTTTTTTTTTTTTTTAAAGTCATCTTTATTCACATTTAAAGTTTTGATAAAATTATAAAATGAATTATTTTTATTCACCTTTGGAGTAAAGTGTGTATGTTCTCCCTAGGGGTATATTTTTTTAAAGAAGGGAAACCATAGTAGGTGGTTGAAAATAGAATAAATCTTTACCAAAAAGAAAATGGCCTGAAATATAGTGGGTATGAACATATTTCTTTTCAGCCCTAAATATGACAAAAGGGAACTCTAGTTTGGAAATTAGGTAAGCTGATGTTTTTTATAATCTTTTTCTCACTAGGAAAAAGAGAAGACTATTTACATGTTAGATTAGATGATATATACTCATATAACTATTTCCAGGAAATAATCAGAATATTTTAACACTGGATTAAGGATGATACAAGATAAAATACCGTGTACAGTGACCAAGAATCACTGTCTCAAAAAATGCTCATTTTAGTAGATGTATCATAATAGTTCTTCAAAGAAAATTTAAGAATTCCAAAAGTACACAGAATATATCAAAGGTCAAAGACAATAATAAATATAAAAATGTGATTTTAAAATTTGTATGCACGTGATTCAGAATGCTTTTGAGTTTAACATTAATTTCTAAGTTGATTATTTGGAAATGATAGCTATCTTGGATCATGTTCTCCAAACAGACCCAAATACAAGTGGTAGCGAGCAAGAGATTTTATTAAGGTAGGGCTTCCCCGAGACAACAAGAAGAGAGAGGGAAACAGGACCATGAAAGAGCAGACGCCAACCTAAGGGGAGCCTTGGCCTGGGAATGTGCTCAACCCGAGACAAGGTGGCTGAGCTGTGATGCTCCCGTCCCTCCTGAACTCTCGCCCTCTGCTGCATTGCCCCCCAGGCTCTTCCAAGTCTCTATGCAAATGGGCTGAGTGCTCCAGGAGGCCAACTGCAGTCAGGGTCAGTGCTTAAGAGAGGATCACTCAGGCACTGGGAATGGTGTCCAGTCAGGAAAGGGAATTGGCGAGCATCAGAGTGGGCATCAATAAAGTTTCCTACAGGAAGTTTACTAGAATTTCCTGGTAAGCAGGACATGACCCTGGATTTAGTGAACTTTTTCTGTTATTTACAGTTCTCGGTATGAATAGCTGGCTTTTTTATGTGTACTTGCGTTAGGTTGATCAACAGTCAAATAGAAAGGAGTTTACCTCTGATGAACTTAGAGCACACAGTCAAGACCTTAGGAATGATGTGTTCACTGACTCAATGACTATTCGTCTTCTAGGGACAATTCATTAAGCATGTTACTCCTCATTGGACATATACCCAGTCCTTATCCCTACACGTGAACATTGGAAAGAGCTTTGTTGGCTTTTGTCTTGCCAGAAAATGAAAAGTGATCTTAAGAAGGAAGTCTTCTTTGAAAAGAAAATGATATGTTGTATACTTGTCAACTTCAAATATCTCATTTTAGAAGCTACATTAACTCCTTGCGTGTTCAGGATGTCATGTGAGATTAAAAGATCACCAAAACCCTAGGGTTATTCCTTTTCCCACATCCCATACATGCTGATGTTGTGTTTTCCTTCTGTTTGTTTTAAGATATTGTCTATTTTCACTTTTGATTTTCTCTTTGATTAAATTGTTGCTCAAAAGTATGTTGTTTAATTTCCATGAATCACAGATTTAAAAAGGCTTTAGAATATCCTTCATGAAGCCATAAAAGTTTTATTAAATCTTAAAAAAACAGATGTGTGGTTGCCAGAACACTGGGAGAGTCATGGCAAGATAAAAGCAAACTTTTGGACAGAAACATTTGTGATAATGTGTTGGAATGTGTAGCTGAGGGAGAAAACATGAGACTCTGATGTGATATTGTTAATACAGTGTGATTACCAGGGAAAGCAAGGACAAATGACGTTTTTGTATACTTCAGAAAATTTAAAAGTCATCATACACGCCATGACTGTGTGATTGAAAAGAAAAGGAAGTATCTCGGTTACCAACCTGGCTACAGGGTTGAATCACAACATCTGACAATAGGCCAAGCATCTTTAGAACCTCTCCTTGACTTTGTCCAGGCTCTAGGGCATGATAAGGAAATCACTGGTTTAATCTGTAACAATACTGATGCTATTGATAAACTTAGTAGTCTGAAGACTTTTCTCAAACAGTCTTATTATCAGTTCTCTCATTGCTCTGGGGACTCTGATGCAGTTATTTCATATTACATGATATAGGCAATTTGTCCAGCATTCTACAGAATGCTTTACAAGTTCCAGCCCTGGTGAAGTAGCCTTCTCTATGCGCAGCTGTTGTCTCCATTTAATATCTAGGATAGAGGATCTCAAACTTAAGATTGCTTCTGAATCACCCCAAAGCTTAATTAAAATACAGATTTCTGGGCCCCACCCCAGAGGTTAAGATTCAGTAGGTCTAGGCTAGGGCCTGAGAATTTGCGTTTTGCACATATTCCAAGGTGATGTTGTTGCTGATCCTACTGGTCCAGGAACCACATTTTAAGAACTACCAGTTTAGGGAAATGAAAGAGTTTAGGTCATGGAAGCAGATAAATGGTATGCTCAAATATTCTAGTATGGTAAGATTAAGAGACTAGAAGCAGCTTGAACTACCAGATAAAAAACCTTGGCTGGCTGTTCAGCCATAGGGAAATAGGTGTAGACCAGAGATAACATTTTAGATGATTTAAGGGGAAAATCTGACTGTGTTTAAATTATCTGGACTTTTCAAGTGGAAACAGCTTGTTTGCCTGATTAATCTATATTATTTCCATATTTCTTTTTAAGAGACATTTTATGGAGATTGGATATTATGCTCACCTAAATATCCATAAAGATAGTTTTCTACATTTATGAAACTATTTGCCAATAAATGCTGTTTCTAGTTCATCTGATTAGCCTGAAATTAGGACTTTTGCTGAGAAAGGGCATAATAGAAAAATTTGACAATGCAATATTTATCACTGTAATACAATTTTTAAAAAACCCTGAGTCTTTAGCAAATGCAATATCATTATTTGTCCATAAACATGCCATGAATCCCTCCTTGGGGATACATATCCTGTTAATAGATATGAGCTAGGAAAATAAAACATATTTTCATAAACTTTCATTATACTCCTGAATATATCTTTAGTATATGCATAGATTTTCCTTGTTGATTATAGTCTTTTTCTCAGTTTTTAAAATAATAATCAAATAAGTTTAAAGTAAATCCAGTTACTATCCATTTAAGTCTCTCCAGGTTTTCATTCATCATTTTAAAAAATTGCTAAAATATATTTTCTGATATTATATGCTCTAGATCTCTTTTCTCCCATAGTCTTACATGCATGGGCTTATACATGTGTAATTATAACCATGTATGCTGTTAGAATTAAGTTTTATTAATGTTATATTGTAATAATAGGTTTGGTGCTATGGATATAATTTTATGTTCAGTTGCATTAACTTTCAACCTAAGCAGCTTTTTTATTATTAGATGAATATATGAAAGTTTTTCAGAGAGTTGAAGAAGGAAGTTAGAAGGAGGAAATTTGGCTGTTGCATAATAAGGGGCTGAACTAACTTTCTGGTTATGTACAAAGGAAAAGTTAAGTAGGTATTTGTCAGTATACTTCACATATTTATCATGATTCTTTTTTTTGGTACATGAATAAAGACATGTTCATTTTCTACTTGTATTATTCTGCTAATATTCCTGCTATTTTTTAATACTGAAAAAGATTTCTTTAGTGAAAAAAAAAATATAGATCTGGGGGCAAATGAATTCTTTTCCTATCCCGTATTCAGTCTCAGTGATCTTTGGCAATGGATATATTTTTCTCTGAAACGCAGTTTCCTCACCTATGATCTCCTCCAGTACCAAAAGTCTATGGTTACATTACAGTCATCGTTTCCTGTTGGATGTGTCAAAAAAGATGACAGCTTTGCAGTCATTTTTATGCTGGGGAGAGTGACAAGATATGTAAAGTCATTTACATTTTAATTAAATGCCTTAGAACGTGGAAACAATGGGATAGTGTATTAGTTATCCACTGCTGCATAGGAAATGACCACAAACTTAGTGGCCTGAAGCAACTCACATTTATTAATATTATCTCAAAGTTTCAAGTGGGTCAGGGTCTCATCTGCTTAGGGTCTCACAGGCTGCAACGAAAGCATCTACTGGTCTGCGTTTCCATTTGGAGCTAGACTTTCTTTACCAAACTCATTCATATTGTTGCCACAGCTGACAAAGGTCTGTGGTTCTTTGTCACCATAGGACTGAGGCCCTTAGCTCTTAGAGGCCTTCCCTTTCCAGAGACAATCCAGGACCAAGCCAGCACGTGAGCATCTCTATGGCTTCGAGTCTGTCGCTGCCAGTCACTTCTGAAGGACTCACCCAGGATGTCTTTGTTTTAATTAAATTTAAGTTATCTGTTCAGAGATTTCATGACGCCTGCAAGATTCCTTCACATTTGCCACATAAGGTAACATAATTGTGGGAGGGAAGAATAGCCTTTGCTGTATTCTGTTGCCTTGAAGCAAGTTGTAGGTCCTGACCACAGTCAATGAGAGAGGTTTCCACAGAGGCACAGAAGTCAGGGGCAGGAGTTCTGGTGGTCAGCTTGGGATTCAGCTTGCTACAGGTGGGCAAAAAGTTGAGATTCGTGATGCAGTTATTCAACTGATGAGCAGTAGTCATTTAAGGTCTCCGTTAGTTCTCCTATCTTCAAAGTAGAGGAACATGGTACCGATGCTACAGTGGTGCAGTCAAGACTAACGAGATAGTATGTACAAATTATTTACAATTCTTAGCACATTGTCGGTTCTCTATTATTAGTTAAAATTATTATGATTGTTGTCATATTAATTATATTACTTGATTTTGGTTCTTTTTGTCTCATTCAGTAATTTTTCAGCTTTATTTGATTGGCTGAAAACTATGTCAATATTTATAATAAAATTCATAAGACATGCTAGTTCACATATTCTCAATTTCAAATATTAATTTTATTTTGCATTTAACTGTGACACTGAAAGTAAAACCAACTTCCTTTCCAAGTTGACTCAACGTTTAATGAAATATCTCAAGTACTAGATTTTCATTTTTGTTTGTTTTCTTGTTTGCTTTCTGTGCTTTTCATCTAGGTGCTTTACTTACACATTAGTGGCTTTTCTCCTGGGTTCCTTTCCCTTTCTCTTGGCATAGCAGCTATTGCCAGCATAAGAATTTATATAGATGCAGGAGTCCCTGCTAGCTAAGTGGAGATCTCAGTTTAATATCTCAGTAGATTAAACAACAGCCCACTGAGAAAGATATTGATGGCATTGGCATCTCTGTTTGACGCACAAGGATTTAAGAAACAGGCATCTGTAGTAACTGACTTAATGGTACACAGATTACAAATGGCAATTCCAAGAGACAGCTTAAGTGTTCTGCCTTCTAGTTCTATGAAATTTGCACTATATTACACCAAGAATTTTTTAAATAAAGAAACCCAGATGTGTCATCTTTCTCTTTCCTCTGCTGTGGCTGGTATTGGTGACCTGGGCATCTCATTTCCTTGTGTGTTTCCTCCTGAGGCTCCGTTGCAGACTGGGGAGGGAAAGACATCTGAGGCTGGGCAGCAAAGAAAGCAAGAGACCAGGTGAAGGTGGGTGCAGGGGATATTTTTTGGGAAGTATACTAAACAGATTTTCACTCCCTCAGGAGTGAAATCAAGTTAAAGAACACAGAGTCTATTTTATCTGCTTCTCTTTAAATTAAAACACTTCATTAAATGATGCTCAAGTTGCTTTATTTAAACATTGGACATTTTAGGGGGTTGGCAGCCAATAAAACATATTAATGTCTTCTACTTTTGGTAAATCAAGGTTGAACAACTTAATGAATATAACACATGGGGAAGTATACATACCCAGCCATTAATATCTTCCCTGTGTAATATTTATGACTGTAATTGCTGCTCTGATTGTATATTGTGTGAACTTAAAGCACATTAATGTATTGGATGACTAATAGAATTTGGTGACAATGCATAGAAATTGGTATTCTGGAAGAGGGCTGAGTTTTAAATTGTATTCTTTCCTGAGTTTGCAGTGGATTTCATGACTCATCTACCTCACAGTGTATTGGTGGCTGATGAATTGAAGTCTTTTTGCTGAATAATAAACATCAGAGACAGTTTGGTCTTCTCCTAGCTTTTCTGTCTTGGTTTTCTCATCATTCATTCAAAGTATCAAAAATAAATCATTGATTACTGTTAATTGACTTTTATCCATTCTGACTTAGAGATGTACCTGTGGGTGCTAGGAATGTGGTCTCTAAGCTCTGCAGGGGCCATTGTGTGCCTTGGAAATAAAAGGGGGTCTATTAGTTCATTCTTCATTGACTATTCCAGGTTGATCACAGGCCTTTGGGCACCCCAACCCTCTTTCCTTGTTGGGTGGGCTTAGAGGTGAGACAGAAGGACACATTTTCTTCTTTTACTTTGCTAAATGTCTTTAATGTTACAAAGTGTAACACAAAAGTTGTATAGTGTAGCAATTTTCATCAAAAATCAATGATTGCTTAAATTTACAAGCAGGAACATTTATTCTATGGAGTAAAATCTAATGGTAAGTACACATTAGAATAGGAGATAGTGGCTTTTGTCATTCAAGAGTTTATCTTCAATAAATAAGATCTGAGCCTAGGTTAGTCACCATTAGTCACACTTTTGCTTTTAATAAGTGTAAATTTTTATTTGCCCATTCCGAGTATAAAGAAGTAAGCATTTTAAATTTTTCATGCAGCATAATATAACATATAATGCATAGTTTTACCTGTCATGTTCACCTAAAAAGCCTTATAATAGCAATTCTGTGAATGAGTACATCCGTGTTTTCCATTATGGTCTATGGAACAGCATCACAGGAGAGCGGATTAGAGATGTGGACTCTTAGGTGAACCCAAGTCCTGCTGAACTAGAAATGCTGATGAACGGTGCTCAACCGTCTATGTTTTGCACGTGTTCTAGGTGACTCCAGTGTGGTCTATGAGAACCACTGATGTAGAAAGTATTATCATACTCATTGTATAGATGATACAGTTGATGCTCACTGTGGTCTGATGATTGCACAAATAAATGGCTAGTTCATTTTAGGGCCCTTCCTCAAACCCAGGTATTAAAAATCATGGGGCCTCCCTCTCTTAAAGAAAATAATAAAGAAATAGTGAATTCCATAGACCTGGAAAACAGTCACTCTTAAATGAACTGAGAAAGGGGCCATTTCCTTGCTTTCGCATCATGAAAGTGGGTTGTTAAAACTATTAACACTAGAAAATTAACCTAGAAAGAGTTTTAATGGTGCAAGTAACATTTTTGCAGTCCCTCCATTGTGTTCCTCATTTTCTTTTTAGTGGAGTGCAAATAGGATGTAGTTAAATCCCAGAGGGGTGGCGGTTGCATGTTAATAGAAGTGGGAGGCTGTTTTAATCATGTCTTCCTAGCCCAATGAGTCTGTGGATAGATTTCCACCGGGGCCTTTCGCACACCACATTACCCGTGCTCAGAGTGCCCTGTGGTGGTTTTCCTGCATGCACAATTTTACACACGCAGCAGAGAAGTTTCTAAGTTGCTGTGGTATCAAAATGAATGTTAACTACCCCTCTGTGACTTGGGAAATGAGTGTTTGCTCTTGAGCTGGAAGCAGAAAATAGTGGCCATTATCTGTAATAGGAGAGTCTGTAGAGCACTGCTTGCGGAGGCCTGTTTCTTTGCGAATCAATTTGGGCTTTGTGCTTAAAACAAATAAGTGAAGTTTAAGTCTATTGTTTATTCAACTAGGAGAAATTTCCTTGAATAGAAGATGTTAGTGTGCAATTAGGTAAATGTACCATGTATCTGGGTGTGATTTTTATTCTGCATATATATATAACATGATGCTACGTTTATGGGGAAAAAAAGCTTGAAAAACATGTCAGTGTTTTATGAATAATTACAAAGAGAACATACAGGTAACAACTGCAAAGTTTGGAAGTGATTGGTGACTCTCTACGCACTTCTGCGGTGTGTCCAGAGTGACCTGTTTTCTGCTGAGGACTCCTGCCTCTTCGCATTTGTAATTGCTGTTTCCTTTCCCTGGAGCCCTCCCCCCAGAACGCAGAATTAGAAGGCTGGCAAACTCCTTTTCATCCTTATGTGTTGGCTGAAAAGATGCCTTAGCCCTTTGTGGCCCACGTCTGCAATGCACTTTGAAATGTCTCCTTTAGAGTATAATCATCAGCTTTGTGCATGAGTGTCTCTTTATATTTTGAGGTGTCATTCCTCAGTATCTAGTCTGTACCTGACACATTGCAGGATTCAATAAATAATGCTTCCTTGAATTAATGACGGGTATTTCCAAATGGATAAAGTCCTCAAACCAGCATCTCCTCTATGCACTGTCGCTTTTGCCCAAACTTCCGAGTCCCAGTGAGGAAGCTGGAATCCCTAGAGCTGTCAATGCCTTCTGTCTTTACTTTAGTCAGTTCTACCTCCTATCATCAGTTTGGTTCAGTTCAGTCCCTTGGTTGTGTCTGACTCTGCGACCCCATGGACAGCAGCACACGAGGCTTCCCTGTCCATCACCAACCCTCAGAGCTTGCTCAAACTCAGGTCCATCGAGTCGGTGATGCCATCCAACCATCTCACCCTCTGTCTTTATTCCTAACACCTTGACCTTCATCTGGTCTCTGTCTCTCAACACTCCACTCAATTCTTGTCTTTTAGATTAAGTTTCTTCAAGCTTGGTTCCCTTCCTGTTTCTCCTCTTTCAGTAAATGTTTTGGCTGCTGTTGCCATGAAGATGAAGAAACGTGGGCCAGTTGCCCCACCTCCTATCTCCTGAATCCTCTGCATGCCTTTGCCTGAGTGAAGTCTTAATTCCCACATTTGAGAGCTGTTGGTTCCTAACTGTCACCAAGTGACCTTTGATACTGTGGACGGTGCATCCTTGGAGGAAGCATGATGCCCGCTACTCTGTCCTGCAAGATCCTTGCTGGTTTTGCTTCCTGTTACACACCAGGGTTTGGGAGGGTCTCCACAGAGTCATGCACAATAATGGGTTAAGGAATTCACTAAAATGGGGGAAAGCAAATTGCGAAGGCCAGTGTGAGCGAAAGCAGAAAAGGCATTGTTTGCTGTGCTCCCTTCCGCTTGTGGAGAGCTGTGCAAGGCCCGGGGTTCTGTTGTACCTGCTGTGGGGTTTGCACCCCAGTGTAGAGTCCATCACATCTTTGACCCTTATTGTCCTGCAATCATGAAATCAACCTTCAGTTCAGCTCAGTTCAGGAAAATAATCAGACCATTTTGCACCAAACATTTGGAGCTGGGGGCGGCTGTTTGAAGGGATTGGCTGGGAATCCCAGGTGCTGGGCCTCATAAAAGCCGGGGCCTATGAGAAATTACCGCCCCTCCTGTGAGGGTGCAGAACCTCCTGCTGGGAGAAGGGGCGCAGAGGAGCCATCCCAGTGGCTCCTTGTCTAATGCCCAGCTTGGATGTCTCTGCTCACTGCACCAGTCTCATCTGGCTGGTGGCAGAGTTCTCTGTGTAACTCGGTGATGTGCATGTCCCAGACTCCATGGCTCAGTGTCCCTCGCCAGACTTTTAGGGTTTCTATCCTTCTACCCAAATCCATTCTGGTCTTCTCGCTCCCTTTTGTACGTCCTGTGCCCACGGCGGAATTCTGCATGCCGCCTGTGCACGCACCTTCCTGCACCACCATTGTGGCTTCCCTTGCGCCTTCCCTCACTCACTCGTTTTTTAATTAATTAATTTAATTTTTTTAATTGAAGGATGATTGCTTTACGGAAATTTGTTGTTTGCTGTCAAACCTCAACATGAATCGGCCGTAGGTGTACACAGATCCCCTCTCATCCCTCTCTTCCTTTGCGTCTCCCCCTCCCATCTGCTTCCCATGCACTGTCCTCCTTCTCTGAGCAACTAAGAGTCACGAAGACCTCAAGGTTCTGCTCAAACCTCTGGTCCTCTCTTGGCTGGATGTTTGCCCATGAGGGACCTCCAGTTGGGGGAGACCTTTATCTCCTCACTTCTCTTCTCCAGGCTCAATGACTCCTCCACAGAATTTTTTTTCTGAGCCTCTAGGGGAAAAGTAATCTTTTCTTTTTAACCCCCCTCCATCATAGCAGTTAACTTTAAAGTTGGCGTTAACACACTCTCCCTTGTCTTATGCGTATATATATATTTCTTTACTTTGCAAGTCCATTCAGAGAAGCTGCCGTATCTTATGTGTCTTATATCCTGGAGTAACTTGAATATTATAGACATTCAATAATATATAATGAATAAATGAAAAGATAGGCCTAAAGGGTGTGTGCAAAAGGCTTGGGGTGCAGGTATGGGAGGCGTACCCATCTCTTTAGCTTGGCCATGTGGGCTGGGTATGCTGCGAGCTGGGGGTGGCACTTCCTCCAACTCCCACCCTAACACCTCACCCCACTCACAAATCCTCAAAACACTCAGAGTGACTCTCAGGATTATATTTTAACAAGGGAACAGGAAGGCCTGACTCATCATGACTTAGGAATGGCTTATAGGATAGACTGGGGACCCAAACCATTGTACTTTCAGAATGCATTATGATATATGAAGCTGAGAACTAGTAGGTAGCTGTCTTTTCTTTTCCACTCCCATTCCATTGACAGGCAGTGCCTGTAAGAGGAGAAAAATATCCCAACTGCAGGGAAATTTTCAGGCAAGTCTCAAGATAATATTATTTTTAAAGTGATGTCAATGCTATGAAACAAAAGAAAAAAGATCTGTGTGGATGCTTAACGATCTCACACTTTTGCCTTCCAGGAGACGGAGCTGTTAGATCTCAGCCTTGTCAAAGACGCCAGATGTGGGAAACACGCCAAGGCGCCCAAGGTAGGAAGTGGAGCATGCTATACACACCAGATGCTGCCTTGATTATTTAGCTGTGTCATGGTATCAATTAATTGCCCCAATTAAAAGTTTCTCTGTTGTAGAATGACATAAAATGCAATAAAACAGCCAGTCCTTCCAGAAGCCGGTATGTCCAAACAGTACCATTTTTGATAAAAGATGGAAACAATGAGCAAATATACAATCAGTGGACATAGGACTTGCTTTATGCCCTTGGATCTTTTTTTTTTTTTTTTAATAATAATGCAAAAGTTATTGGGTAATTCTAAATACTCAAAATGTGCTTTAAAGTGTTTGAAAAATTCCCTGAGCCTTTTAAGCATACGTGAACCTACCTTTTAGACAGATAAACAGGATCTTTTAGCTCAAATGTTTTGCAGTTGGAGTCATTTCATCCCTGAAGCCAGAGTGTCAAATCTTTTTGCAAATGTTCCTAGTGAACACTCACAGACATTGGGATCAGTTATATGGAATGTCAACTTACTTGGATTTGAAAAACTTACTGAAGAAACATCTAAAGCAGCGTTTGCAATTTGGTTTTGGAAGATTGTTTTAAAACGTTGAATATAGGACTTCCCTGGTGTTCCAGTGGTTGAGACGCCGTGCTTCCACTGAGGAGGGTGCAGGCTTGATCCCTGGTCAGGGAACTAAGATTCCACGTCATGTAGCATGGCCCCCAAAATGTTGAATAAAACATTACATATATTTTAAAAATTTAGATTATCTGGTAGGGTATAGTAGCAGGATGTATTGACTTGTTATCAAACTGGGAAACTACGCGTTAGTGTATTTAAATTTTAATACTTCTTTAGTATTTTAAGGACTTCTTCTGTAGCACAGAGAGAATGTTGGCAAATAGGAAAGTGCAGGTGCCATTCAGGGACTCTCCTCCTTCCATAATTGATATAAAACCAGCGATTTTCTATTTGAGTATCTACCTGCATGTTTTGCTTTATTCCTTAAAAGTCAAAACATATACTTTGACATCAAAAATTATCTGTTGCTGTGGAGATGCAGCGAGGAAAGTCACGTAGAGTGATAGTCTTCAGATACCTAACAGTGTGGTAGTTGCTGGCAAATTTTGTCATAGAGCAAACAGCCAAATACAATACAAATTTTATTGCTGAAGAGGTTAAAATGACCTACAGGAAAATGTGGTAAATAAAAAGAAAGAAAAATCAAAATTATTTTCAGAAAGGTTTCTGTGTTTCACCTGAAAATTGTCCATTATTTGCATCAATCACTTAGAAATATGCCTGCAATGCAGAACACCTGGGTTCGAGCCCTGGGTTGGGAAGATCCTCTGGAGAAGGGAAAGGCTACCACCCACTGCAGTATCCTGGCCTGGAGAATTCCATGTAGCATATAGTCTATGGGGTCGCAAAGAGTCGGACATGACTGAGCAACTTTCACTCACTTGCTCACTCACTTAGAAATACAATGGTATTCCAATAGTTTGGTCTTTCATTTTTGTATCAAGCTTATTGTTTTTAATGTTTTGTTGCTGATTCAGAATTGTTCAGTTTTCAGGGTAGACATTTTATTCTTCTCCCAAGATTTTAGACAGGTTTTACATAAACCTATTAGTTCCAAGAATTATATTGATAACAATTACAAATATTGTCTTTTAATGCAAATTCATTGGCCTAATTTGAAGTTTCATGGTCATTATTGGCTAAAGTCAGTTGCTTGCCCTCCACTGGACCCTTCTAGGCTTTGGGAGTTCAAGTAAGTCCCTCTGGCACACAGAGACCTTTTAGGTTTGATTCTTTTACTGCAGCCCTCAGCCTACTTAAGTTAAATATTTCATATATGGACACAGTTTGATAAATGTCTACTGAATGTTGAGAAATGAACAGCACTAGGGTATGTATTCTGCTTGGTTGATAAACCACTATTTGATCCTAAAATGCTACCCTTCAGGACAGATTTCAACCTCAGAATACTCTGGCTTTTAAAGTTTGTTCAACCTAGGTTTGTATTCTCTATTTTTTTAATCCACATTCTTGATTTTTTTTTTAACTTTACATTCCTTGCTGGAGTTCAAGCATCTCAATATACTTTAACGTTTTCAAAGCCAGTTTCTTTGCATGTTGTCATGGTTGTTCAGTCACTCAGTTGTGTCCGACTCTTTGCAACCACATGGACTGCACCACACCAGGCTTCCCTATCCTTCACCATCTCCGGAAGCTTGCTCAAACTCATGTCCATTGAGACAATGATGCCATCCAACCATCTCATCCTCTGTCATTCCCTTCTCCTCCTGCCTTCAATCTTTCCCACAATGAGAGCCTTTTCTAATGAGTTGGCTCTTTGCATCAGATGCCCAAGTACTGGAGCTTTGGCATCAGTCCTTCCAATGAATATTCAGGACTGATTTCCTTTAGGATGGACTGGTTGGATCTCCTTGCAGTCCAAGGGACTCTCAGGAGTCTTATCCAGCACCACAGTTCAAATGCATCAGTTCTTAGGCACTCAGCCTTCTTTATGGTCCAACTCTCATATCCATATATGATACTGGAAAAACCATAGCTTTGACTATACAGACTTTTGTTTGCAAAGTAATGTCTCTGCTTTTTAATATGCTGTCTAGGTTGGTCATAGCTTTTCTTCCAAGGAGCAAGTGTCTTTTAATTTCATGGCTGCAGTCACCATCTGCAGTGATTTTGGAGCCCAAGAAAATAAAGTCTGTCACTATTTCCATTGTTTCTTCCTCTATTTACCAGGAAGTGATGGGACTGGATGTCATAATCTTCATTTTTTGAATGTTGAATTTGAGGCAAATTTTCACTCTCCTCTTTCTCCTTCATCAAGAGGCTCTTTAGTTCTTCCTCGCTTTCTGCCATAAGGGTGGTGTCACCTGCATATCTGAGGTTATTGATATTTCTCCCAGCAATCTTGATTAAAGCTTGTGCTTCATCGAACCCTACATTTCACATGATGTATTCTGCATACAAGTTAAATAAGCAGGGTGACAATATACAGCCTTGACATGCTTCTTTCCCAATTTTGAAACAGTCCATTGCTGCATATCTGGTTCTAACACTTGCTTCTTGACCTACATACAGGTTTCTCAGGATGCAGATAAGCTGGTCTGGTATTCCCATCTCTTGAAGAATTTTCCACAGTTTGTTGTGATCCACACAGTCAAAGGCTTTAGCATAGTCAATGAAGCAGAAGTAGATGTTTTTCTGAAATTCTCTTGCTTTTTCGATGATACAATGGATGTTGGCAGTTTGATCTCTGATTCCTCTGCCTATTCTAAATCCAGTTTGAACATCTGGAATTTCATTGATCACATACTGTTGAAGCCTGGCTTGGAGAATTTTGAACATTATTTTGCTAGTGTGTGAGATAAGTGCAATTGTGCAGTAGTTTGAGCATTCTTTGGCATTGCCTTTCTTTGGGATTGGAATGAAAACTAACATTTTCCAGTCCTGTGGCCACTGCTGAGTTTTCCAAATTTGCTGGCATGTTGAGTGCAGCAACTTAACAGCATCATCTTTTAGGATTTTAAGCAGCTCAGCTGGAATTCCATCACCTCCACTAGCTTTGTTTGTAGTAATGCTTTCTAAGGCCCACTTGACTTCACCTTCCAGGATGTTGGGCTTTAAGTGAGTGATCACACCATCGTGGTTATCTGGGTCATCAAGATCTTTTAATAATTCTTTGGTGTACTCTTGCCACCACTACTTAATAGCTTCTGCTTCTGTTAGGTCCATACCATTTCTGTCCTTTATTGTGCCCATCTTTGCATGAAATGTTCCCTTGATATCTCTAGTTTTCTTGAAGAGATCTCTAGTCTTTCCCATTCTTTGTTTTCCTCTATTTCTTTGCACTGATCACTGAGGAAGGCTTTCTTACTTCTTCTTGCTATTCTTTGGAACTCTGCATTCAAATGGGTATATCTTTCCTCTTTTTCTTTGCCTTTCACTTCTCGTCTTTTCCCAGCTCTTTGTAAGGCCTCCTCAAACAACCATTTTGTCTTTTTGCATTTCTTTCTCTTGGGGATGGTTTTGATCATCACCTCCTGTACCGTGTTACAAACCTCCATCCATAGCTCTTCAGGCATCTGTCAGATCTAATCCCTGAATCTATTTCTCACTTCCACTGTATAACTGTAAGGATTTTGATTTAAGTCATACCTAATGGTCTAGTAGTTTTCCCTACTTTCTTTAACTTAAGTCTGAATTTTACAATAGGAGTTCATGATTTGAGCCACAGTCAGCTCCCAGTCTTGTTTCTGCTGACTGTAGAGTGCTTCCCCAACTTTGGCTGTAAAGAACATAATTAATGTGATTTCAGTATTGATCTTCTCATGATGTGCATGTTAGAGTCATCTCTTGTGTTGTTGGAAGAGGGTGTTTGTTATGACCAATGCATTCTTTTGGCAAAACTTTGTTATCCTTCCCCTGCTTCATTCTGTACTCCAAAGCCAAACTTGCCTGTTACTCCAGGTATCTCTTGACTTCATACTTTTGTATTCCAGTCCCCTGTGATGAAAAGAACATTTTCATAGAACCGTTCAACTCCAGCTTCTTCAGCACAGTGGTTGGATTACTCTGATATTGAATGGTTTGCCATGGAAACGAACTAAGATCATTCTGTCATTTTTGAGACTGTACCCAAGTTTCAGACTCTTTGTTGACTATGAAGGCTACTCCATTTCTTCTGAAGGATTCTTGCCCACAGTAGTAGATATAATGGTCACCTGAATTAAATTACGCATTCCAGTCCATTTTAGTTCGTTGATTCCTAAAATGTCAGTGTTCACTCTTGTCCTCTCTTGTTTCACCACTTCCAATTTGCCTTGGTTCATGGACCTAACATTCCAGGTTCCTATGCAATATTGCTCTTTACAGCCTTGGACTTTCCCTTCACCAGCAGCACATCCACAACTGAGCATTGTTTCTTAGACACTAGATACTAATAATAAAAATGAATACTTCATATCATTGTTGTAATGGTTAAATCAAATAATTCATTAGCAAACTACCAGCAGCAGAGTTCTCAAATTTAAGCGCTTATAGAATTCCTGGGGAGTTTTAAAAAATGCTGACCCTTGTTTTCTACTCCCAGAGATGCTACAAGAATCTAGTTGCTGTGTGTAGTGTGGACATTGGGTTTTGAAAAGTAAATTTGTCACAAAATTTGAACACCACTGCCTGAAGTTATCACTACTATATAATAAGCACTCATTAAATAGTAACCATTATCATCACTATTATCATCATTATTTTTTATTTATCATTATTTAAATCTCAAATTTACAGAAATCAGTTTCATTTCACTCAAACTAGAAAAGCTTATGTTGTAAAAACAGTTTGGAGCAGAGGCTTGGCTGAAAGGGACTTGGTGGAATGACAGGCAAGAAAGAGTAGGTTATTAATACCAGATTTAAGATCTTTAAATTGCAAAAGAAAATCTTATCTTGAACTGAATAAATAAAAAGTTAATTTATTAAAAATGATTGGAATGTGTTCAACAATTCAATGAAATTTCTGAGTTTGCATTGAGTCTCATCCAGCTGCTCAAGAACTGTTACCAAGGAATATATGTCTTTTTCTTTCACTGAACTGGCTTCTAAGGTGTTGGAAGGAATTCCTCTTTCATCCTCAGGGTCCTCATGGTGGCCATCTCTGCACATCACCCCTGGCAGCACCCGGCTTCCCACACTGCAGCAATTCTGTGTAGCAGGCACCAAAAGAGAGGTTAGCTTCCTACAGAGTATTCCAGAAAGACTGAAGCATAACTGCCTCATAGAAGGAGGCGTCTGGTCCGGAAGAGGAAAGCTCAGTAGGAGGGGACCATTGTGTTGGCGAGACTAGATGCAGCAGGATGACGATTAGTGAGAAAAGTTGGGAAGCTTAGGACAGGAAGGTGATGCAACATGGAGACAGACTGAGAGGAAGGCTTTCTGTGGGGACTAAGATCAGAGGAAGGCAGAACATGTGTGGAGCAGAGAGTGTTTATCAAAATACGCAAGCACCCCACAGATATTTATCCATGTAGTCCTATTATTTTTGTTTTTCACAGCATCTCATTATAGAAAAATTCACAATCTAGTTGAAGATGACTATTTCCTATGCCTGCTGTGATTTGAAATAACATTTATAGGAAATAAAAAAGCTTCTATGTGTTAATGAATTTTAAATGTCTACTCCCGACACAATGCATTCAATTCCAGATCTGCTTTGCTGTATACAGCTTTTGTTCAGGTTAGCAGGTCTGCAGTTTCTCATTGGAGAGAAATTAGGAAATGTTTTATTCAAATAGAAAAGCTAAAGTAAAAGTACCTTATTTTTTGAGATATAAAATGTGTTTATGTTTCCCTTTTTATGCTCTCCCTCTGCTCCCTTTCCGCTCCTCTCCTGTCCCCTGCACCCCCAGGTTTATAAAACCATGTAAGAAAAGGAGTCTATGTTATATGCATCTTATCTATGCCATATACACACACTCACTGGATCTTCATTTCAAAAGGAGCTTTGATTTTTAAAGGAGTGTGTATCACTTTGGTTTCTGATCTATTACTGGTATAGCATTAATTAAATAAAATAGGCTTGACTAGAATGAAAAAGATCAGAGTCTTGTGCAGAGCAAATTTTGTGATACTTTTTTTGTATGTGTGAGTTTATGCTCTGGAACAGAACAAAAAGTATATTTTTTGTATGGGCTATCCCAAATCCTCATTGCACGCATGCTCGGTAGTGTTCGACTTTTGCGACCCCGTGGATTATAGCCCACCAGGCTCCTCTGTCCCTGGGATTTCCCAGGCAAGAATACTGAAGTGGGATGCCATTTCCTTCTCCAGGGATCTTCGCAACCCAGGGATTGAACCTGCATCTCCTGGGGGATTCTTTACTTGTCCCAGAAAGTTTTCAGAAATGCTGCTAAAAAAGGTAATTCCTTTACCTCTTAGGAAGTATCTCATCCTTAGGAGTGTTGAAAAGTAGATGGGCCTAGGGAAGTGGAGCTGTGGTCTCCGATGCCTGCCCTGCCATTAACGAGCTCAGGTTGTTCCATGCCTCTGCTTTCTTATCGATGAAAGCAGTGTCAGGGGAGCACGTGATTTTATGCGTGTAAGTTTTGTTAGCTGCTTATTCCAACGTTTAAGGGCAGTTAATCAAGCCAAGGCACTCCATCTTACAGTTTATAAAACTGAGGTAAAACTTCCTACCCTGGTCATAGCAAATCATGAACTTAAAAAGAAGAAAGACATGTCAAATTTTGCACATGTCTTCTTGGAAGCAGTTCTAAGATTGCCCTGGATTCCAGAAGGAGCAACACCACACTTACACGCTCCCGGGTTTATTCAGGTCTCATGATACATATGCCGCAGTATCACTGACAAGGATTTCCATGGTTGTACTTTCAAACTGTGCTTTATGCAAAGTAAACTGTTTCTCTTGCTCAACGGATAATTACCCAGGAGATGCAAGAGACGTGGGTTTGATCCCTGGTTGGGAAAGATCCCCTGGAGAAGGAAATGGCAACCCACTCATTTTCTTGCCTGAAAATTCCATGGACGGAGGAGACTGGCAGACTGCAGTCCATGGGGTTGCAAAGAGTCGGAGATGACTGAGCACAGCACAGCAGAGCCTTGTATGTATCCAGGTTGCAGTTAAATTCTAAGTGGTACAGCGGGTCCTGGCACAGCAGCGCAGCAGCAGCGTGCAGTGGTACCGGAGCACAGCTCGGGCACACAGCAGCACAGTCAGCAGGACAATGGCACAGAACAGGGGTACAGTAGTGGGGTGCAGTGGTATAGTAACAGAACAGCAGTGAAGGGCCCAGCACAGAGCAGCAGTATAGTGCCCCATGCTTTTCCAAAGTTCACTGTACACCACTTCATTTTATGAAAGACCTACATTAGCACCTGCTTTGGCTCTATGAAAGAAATCTGAAGAGGATTTTCACTTTTACAAAAAAGAATAAAAGCAAAAAGTGGGAAAATGACACTCAGCACTTGTTTGCAGCAGAGGAGCCCTTACAGAGGCAGTATACTGTGAGCTTTGAGGGGGCACCACCAAGCTCCTTCCCCGGGAACTGTCCTCAGCAACTCAGCAAGCTTTGCATTGCCTCTGTGAGCACCGGTGCTTTATCTCGACTTATTTTGTGCCTGGCTTAGCAAGATGTGTCTGAAGGCAACTGCTTCTCCACTTTATGCCATTTCAGCTTATGGAAACTTTCACAGGAATGGTCTACTTTTGGATAATGCGGGAAACCTGTGTATATATCACCACAATCACATAAGGCAGGTTAGGGTAAAACTAAATACAAAAAGCTGATCGGGTTTTGTTTTTCTAATCCTTATAGCAGAGTGATGCCTTTTCAATTTCATTGTTGCTTTGACACGTGACCATTGACTTTCTGCTTCTGCCAGGCACTGTTCTGGGCACTAGGGAAAAAACAACTCTGTTCTCATATAACATACTTTTTAGGAGCAGGAAACAGGTGGTGGTGGTAAACTGGCTTTCCAGGAAAAAAGCAAAAGAAAGAAAGACAGGGAGGGAGATAGAGAGAGAAGGAGGGAGGGAGGGAGGAGTAGGAAGGAAAGAAGGGAGGAAGTGGGGAGGAAATCCCTGATCTGCTGTGTTTCTTCATTTCCTTTGGGTGAATATTCCAAACCTGGGGAGTTTCAAACCAGATCCTGCCATCACCTAGAGCTCGAAAGCAATGTGCACACAGCCTAGAGCCCTGTGAGCAGGTTCCCTCCAGCACCCCTTGGGGTCGGGAAACAGATGGCAGATAAGTCCCACTGAAGTGAATCAAGCAAGGATAAGGGGCCACAGGTCTTGAGTGGCAGAGAGGATTGCTGGTTTTCTGAGCCCCAGGAGAGTAGGCTCTCTTGCTGAGATCAGGTGAGCAGAGACATGAATTAAGGGAAGGGGAAGGATTCCAGGCAGAGGGTGCAATAAGAGCAAAGACCCTGAAATAGGAACAAGCTTGGCATGTTTGAGGAACCAACTCTGTGCACAGTGTGGCTACAGCGAAGTACAGCAAAGAAAAGCAGAAGTCAGATAGGTGGCTGTAGGTGGCTGGGGGCCACATATTTTGGGCTTCATAGGCCGTGCTAATGATTTTGGCTTTTCCTCTGAGAGACATGAGCAAGGATCTGAATGTTCTGAGCAGAGGAGTGACAAAGATCTGACCTAGCTTTTAAAAAGCATCATTGGCCACAGCCTTGAGAACAGACCACAGAGGACAAAGGAAGAAGGATACCAACCAAATGGCTGTTGCCAGTGCCCAGGCAGTGTTGATGATGATTTTTGACCAAAAGGTGTAGAGAAAGCCAGAGTCTAATGTGTTTTAAAGACAAAAGGTTTTGCCAGTGCCTTGGGTGTGAGGGATGGGGTAAAGAAGGGATTCAAGAACAACTTTTAGCGTTTTGACTTTGGAAAGTGTGGGAATTGGGTTTTCATGCAGATGGGAAGGAAGAAGCTCATTTAAACAGAAAAATTTAGTTTGGTTTTTGGATATTTAAAGCTTGAGATGCTTATCAGGCTTCTACCTGGTATTGTATTTGAATCTACAAATCTGGAGGTGGGGTAATGTTGGCCATGGAGTTAATAACTTTGATTCTTCAAAACTCAAAGTCAAGGGAGGCCTTTAAGGATTATAGGTATAAAAGAAACTTCTGATATTTAAACCATGCTATCTCCAGCATTTAGGCTTCAAGGGGATGAGGAGGAACAGTGAGAGAGACTGAAACTGGTTTATTCCCCAAGGAACGGAAAGCAGGAACCGTAAAGGTACTTATATACCAGTGTCCATGGTGACGTTACTTACAAAAGGTGGAAAAACCCAAATGTCCATCAGAAGATGAAAGGATATACAAAATGCCCTAGATACACACAAGGGAATAGTATTCAGCCTTAAAAAGGAATGCAATTTTAACTGCTACAGTAAGGATAACCCTAGGAAAAGGTATGCTAAGTGCAATAAGCCAGACACAAAATGACAAATATCATGCGATCCCTCTTAGAAGAGGTACCTAGAATAGTCGGGTTCAGAGAGTCCAGAAGTAGCATTGGCGGTTTCCAGGGGCTGGATTGAGGGAGCACGGGGAGTTCCTGTTTAATGAGGGCAGAGTTTCAGTTTGAGAAGATGAAAGATTCTGCCGATGAATGGTGGTGATAGTGTATACCAATGTAAATTTGTTCAATGTCACTAAACTGCAACACTTGACAATCACTAAAATAATAAATTTTATGGTATGTGTATTTTGCTACAATAATAAAAATAGAGACTGAGAAGGAAGGAGAATGAGAAGAAGGTATACCTTGGAAGCCTAAGAGCATTTAAAAGGAGGAAGGAGTCATCGTTTGAATAAAATGGTAGCTTCCTGCTACTCTTTTTCTTTTTAGTTTTGCATACTTGTAACTTTATTGAAGATAAAATTTTATACACACTTTTAATATTTTCCTTATATGATCAGCATTCCTTGCTAATATTCAAAATAGGCTACTTATTTAAGGGTTGTCAAATCTTAAATAGCTCATCATAGAATCTGGATGCCAATATATAAAATCTCATAATGAGCTGTTATTTGGATGTTATACAACAGTGGTTTTAATGAATCATCCTTGAGGCCTGGAATTGTGCTTTCTTTATTGTCTCCCTTTGCTGATTACAAGCTATTTCCCTGATTTTTGAAGATTCCACCATTATGTGAAACCACAGTCATAATTTGATGTAGATATTTGAGGTTTACTAAAGAATAAGAAAACCCTTTATACAACAAGATAAAGGTCTCTCTCTTTCCACTCACTTGCTGAGGAGATTTACCTTTGGCCCATAATCTTGGTTCCAACTGTTTCGTAATTTACCTGACATGGTGCCACAGCTGATTTGGGTTAAGAGGGGTACAGGATTTTCTTCTGTCATTTTATTTACATAAATGTTTATTTACATCTTTACCAAATGGAGAAAAAAAGGGTTAAAAATTCACAGAATTATCAATGTGTGCTTAATCGTTTTGACAGCTAATCACATTTATCTCCAGATGTAAATTATATGGCATAGCTCCTTTTTCATGTTCATTAAATTCCATAGATGTCAGTGGTTTCCTTGGAAACAAAAACCTTTATGTAACTAGTTGGAGATTTAGTAGCAGAAATATCAGGATGCTAAGGAAGGTAAGGAATGGTTCCTTTGGTAGATCTTTGTGTTTAAAACTCTTCAGTCTCTTCCACCTGCCCCTCAACCTCATGGACATTCTATAATGAATAAGGGAAGGCTTTTAAAGCTACCATTAAATTATAGAATATCTTCTCTAATGGTTACAAGTTTTTAACTTCTTCATAACCAGTCACAGATAGGATAAGTCTCTTCTGGGATGTTGGTATAAATTACTAAATTTGCGAAGGGGTTGGTGTGTCTCTTATCAACAATTAAATCTGAATATTTGAGTGATGCCTCCATTACTCAGTGTACATAAGTGTGTGTCCATCTGTAAAACATGGTGAACTAAATATGTGTATGGCTGAGGAAAGATTCTGTTTTTAAAAAAGAATAGCAAGCCTCTGTCTTAGTATCTACTGCCAAAGAGTTCAAAGGCCCCTGAAGAGTTCTTGAGGGGCCAGGGAGAGGTCACAGTTTTGGCAGAGGTTAATAGTGGGTGAAGGCCTTGACAGCTAGGAGCCTTCTCCTTCTGGCCGCGACGGACCTCCTGTGGAAAGCAGGGTGACAGGATTAGTACCACGCGTTAACTAAACTTCAGGTCTTTTTAGAAGGTTCTGACTCATTCCATCATTGCTCCTGTCTTGTGTAACTTCAACCTAAATGCAGTCTGCTTTGCATGCAGTGGTACAGAGTTGGGTTTTGGAAACATTTCTCAATTTTAATTCTTTCAAATGCCATAATACGCCACCTTGTGGATATAGCTGATAATACTTTAATTCTACACAGTGAATTTCTCTCTAAACTAGGGTTTGCAAACTTTGTTTCTAATATAGAGATATGAGAAACACTGGGGAAGTTTTAAAAATCTCAATGTCCAAGCCTCACCCGGATAAATTAAATCAGAATATCTTTTGTGGGGCTCAAGCACTGATACTTTCTTCAAAGCTCCCCACAATGGCACCCCACTCCAGTACTCCTGCCTGGAAAATCCCATGGACAGAGGAGCCTGGTAGGCTGAAGTCCATGGGGTCGCGAAGAGTCGGACACGACTGAGCGACTTCACTTTCACTTTTCACTTCCATGCATTGGAGAAGGAAATGGCAACGCACTCCAGTGTTCTTGCCTGGAGAATCCCAGGGACGGGGGAGCCTGGTGGGCTGATGTCCATTGGGTCGCACAGAGTCAGACACAACTGAAGCGACTTAGCAGCAGCAGCAGCAGCAGCAGCAGCAGCAGAGATTCCCATGTTTAAATTTCCTTGGTTAAAGTCTGCACTGCTTTCATTAAAAAAAGAAAAGAAAAGAAAAAAAATCGGCTTAAATAGATGTTTCTCTTTTTAAAATAAGGACTTTACACAGTAAGGTACTGAGAACTTTCCTATAATATTCCCTCATCAAAAGTCTAGTTTTGAGTCTAGTCTTCCCTCAACTTTCCCAGCTGTACTTAATATAACAAGAAGTGTGCTTCTCGTAGGAGTGTTTTCCAGCTGCCTAACAAAGTTCCAAAGATGGGGTGAATTAAACAATGGAAACTTGTATTCTCATTATTCTGGAGGTTTGAAGCCTGAGATCAGGTGTTGGCAGGCATGGTTTCTTCTGAAGCCTCTCTTGTCGACTTGTAGATGGCTGGCTGTTCCCTCTGTCTTCACACGGACCTCTCCCTGTACTTAACTGTGTCCTGATCTGTTTCTTGTAAGGAGTCAGTGTATTGGACTAGGGCCCACCCTAATGGCCTCATTTTATCATGATTTCCTTGAAGGATTCAGGACTTTAATGAAGTGAAGTCACTCAGTTGTGTCCGACTCTTTGCGATCCCATGGACTGTACAGGCTCCTAAATCCATGGAATTTTCCAGGCAAGGATACTGGAGTAGGTTGCCATTTCCTTCTCCAGGGGATCTTCCCAACCCAGGGATCGAACCCAGGTCTCCTGCACTGCAGGCACACTCCTTACTCTCTGCATTCTGGTTAACAGATATCTGTGGTGCGGGTGGTTAGGAATACAGGGGAAGGGTGGGAGACACAGTTCAGCCCATAACAATATTTTCTCACTACATGCAAAGGATTATTTCACAATAGATCTAATATAAATAATTAGATTATTTATAATCAATTTGATTGTTAAAGTGGATAGAAATGTATAGTTGGAATTATTTCAGAAATACACATTATTTATTGCTTTTGCAGAGGATCCGTATTGCAGCTGATATTATTTTTGTATCATCATTACATTTGTGCCCATTCTTCTGTACCCCAGGCCCCCAACATGTGTCTTTGCACATCTAAGTGCCTACTATAGTATAGTCATTACTTGTACAAGCTTTGGGTCAAATGGCCAAGCCAAATCCAGTTACTAGCTATATATAACCCAGGAAGTGATTCCACATCTCTGAGATTTAATTGCCCCATATGAATTATGAAAATAATCTCTATGTTTATCTTATTTGGTTGACGTAAAGACTCAGTGGTTAAATGCATCTGAAGCACTTGACACAACTCCCATGTCCATGTGTATGTTAAATACATTTTAGCCTTCACCCTAAATGACTTTTAGTAAGTAAAATGTATAACTGATGCTCATGCCATGTATTGTAGCAGGCAAAAGCAAGTTAGTTACCTATTTACAGTAGAATTCAGGTACTGCTATGACTTACTCCACATGAGAGATTTATACCTTTGGAGAAAGCAATGGCACCCCACTCCAGTACTCTTGCCTGGAAAATCCCATGGATGGAGGAGCCTGGTGGGCTGCACTCCATGGGGTCTCGAAGAGTCGGACACGACTGAGCGACTTCCCTTTCACGTTTCACTTTCATGCATTGGAGAAGGAAATGGCAACCCACTCCAATGTTCTTGCCTGGAGAATCCCAGGGACGGGGGAGCTTGGTGGGCTGCCATCTATGGGGTCGCACAGAGTCGGACACGACTGAAGCGACTTAGCAGCAGCAGCTCTACTTAAACCTATCTGTAAACATCTAGTTTTATATATTAGCTGTAGAAAAATGAACTTGAAGCATACTTATCCTTGCAGCCAAACACCTGTCTGTAGTGGACCGTCACAGCAACTCGTTGTGCTAAGACTTAAAATTCTTATTTAGAAAACTGCCTAGATTTGTAAAGAGTTAAATAGATTTTCTCAACAATCAAAATAATGTTCAGTTCAGCTCAGTCGCTCAGTCATGTCCTACTCTTTGCAACCCCATGGAGTGCAGAATGCCAGGCCTTCCTGTCCATCACCAACTCCCGGAGCTTACTCAGACTCATGTCCATTGAGTCGATGATGCCATCCAACCATCTCATTCTCTGCCATCCCCATTCTTCTCCCACCTTCAATCTTTCCCAGCATCAGGGTCTTTTCAAATGAGTCAGTTCTTTGCATTAGGTGGCCCAAGTATTAGAGTTTCAGCTTCAAAACCAGTCCTTCCAATGAATATTCAGGGCTGATTTCCTTTAGGATTGACTGGTTGGATATCCTTGCAGTCCAAGGAACTCTCAAGAGCCTCCAACACCACAGTTCAATAGCATCAATTCTTTGGTGCTCAGCTTTCTTTATGGTCCAACTTTCACATCCATACATGACTACTGGAAAAACCTTGAGTATACGGACCTTTGTGGGCAAAGTAATGTCTCTATTTTTTGATATGCTGTCTAGGTTGGTCATAAGTTTCCTTCCAAGGAGTAAGCGTCTTTTAATTTCATGGCTGCTGTCACGATATTAGAGCAATTTACTTTCAGTTAAGAACAGTTAAGAACATGTTGGTATCTTTTTCTGCACTTTGAAACCACTGAAGTAAAATTAGAAGCACTGTTTGGAAAGGGAAGACCAAAGTTATTTAAAGAGACTCAGATTCAAATCCCAGTGCGTCATCTTAACTGAGAGATCCCGAGAAGGTTTCTTAGCTTCTCTGTGAGAATAATACCAGTTAGATTTAAGGTTGTCTGGTGAGTTGAATTATCATTGGTAACAAGACACACATCCTAATGTTGGATACACTCTAGGAGTTCACTCCTTGTGACTTAACTGCCTGCCTGCCTTGGGTTCAATGTTGGTTTATTCTTCTTAAGTCTCAGTGAATCTGATGGGTAATTAAGCACATGTATTACTTGAACTACCTTCTTGTTGGAGATTAGCTTCTAATGTACTTTTCCTGTAATTTAACATGTGCACAAACAGGGTGAAAAAGTGGAATGTAGTTTGACCCGTGATGTAAGAGAAGAAAAAGTTGGGGGAGTGAAAGTAATGTTTATGACTACCATGGAGTCATTGTGCGAATTAAATGATGCATATACCTGAAATGACTTTGCCAGCCACAGTCACGAGCAGCTTGGTATAATGGAAGGAATTTGAAAATGTATACAAGATAGATAAACAAGGTCTTATTGTATAGCACAGAAAATTATATTGACTATTCCATGATAAACCATAATGGAAAATTGCTATATTTAAAATTGATGGCCAACAAGGAACTCCCTGTGTATAGGATAGGGAACTTTGCTCAATATTATATAGAAACCTAGTAGGTAAATAATTTGAAAAAGAATATATACATGTATATGTATAACTGAATTACTTGGCTATACAACTGAAACTAACACAACATTGTTAACCAACTATACTGCAGTATAAAATAAAAATGTTTAGGAAAGTCATCCTGAAGTTTAAAAAAAGAATGTATATAAATGTACAACTGATCACTTTCCTGCACAGCAGAAATTAACACAATATTGTAAATCTACTATATTTCAATGAAAATAAATACAAATAAAAAAGAATATATAGTAATTCATTTTGTTACCCTTCATTGGAAAATGACTGAAAATTCCTTAATTCCTTTTGTCTACCACAATAGTACGAAATCCCAGATTGCAGATTTTTTTAATTTATTATTTTAATGGGAGTATAATTATTTTACAATGCTGTGATGGATTTCACCATATATCAAAATGAAGCGGCCGTAGGTATGCATGTGTCCTCCCCTTCCTGAGAATGAGATAGCTGACACAAAGGTATTTTCAGGGATGAAAGAATGCTTTCGCTGTAGTTTTCTCTTGTTCCTGAATATGAACATAATTAACATTCTTGCTATCTAAAATACAAAATTTCAGGTACCCTAAGAAATAGCCTTGATTTTGTGTAAAAAGTGACATTTAAAATAACATAGTGAACTATTTGCTACTTAACAGATCCTTGTTAAAGGCAGAAATGAGCTTTCCAGAGGCTACTGAAATTAACATCCATAGAGGTTTATAGAAGGTAGAACAGCCTAACTAATTAAGCAAAATATTTGTTGTTTACCTGTGAAGCAGCACCATTGGTCCTAAGAGGTTAGGAAATTCACCTTTGATTCTCACACCAGCACATCTTCTCAGTGCCATTTCATGTTTCAGCATCCAGTTGTTTCCTGATACCGTAAGTTGCATCCAAGCTTTACAGATTTTAGGAAGACCAGTGGAGCTGGAAGAGCTTGTTGATCACTGTTGGCCATGAATGGATAGATGTAACTTTGTGAAGATGATGTATTTTATTTTTTCTTAGACAGAAAATTAAAAAAAAAAAAAACAAAACAAAAAACAGGACCGTATTTCTCCACATGAGTTCTGGAATACTAGCAGTTGTTATGAGTAAAAAATGTCAGCTAAGCTTCATAAATGTTGGGTTTCTCTATTACAGGACTTCTCAGAGCCTTTGATGTATTGGACATGGATTGCGGCCATTATCCTTTTTTGTTTTGTCTTGTTTTGACAACAGGCTTCTTTGTCAAGCATATCTCACAGGAGTAGTGTTCTTGCTGAATTACCTTTGGTGAATATTTTAATAGTTGGTTTTTATGAAGTTAATCACACTCCATATTGGGGCTGAAACACTAGTTTAAGAGTGGTGCTTATTCCTATTCAGTAATGCAGATACCTAATTAGAGATGTTTAAAGATCAAGGTTTTGAGTGATCTAAACCAGATAAGTCTTTCTATAGGTAAATATCCCTTGATGATATGCAGTTTAATTTTATCTTGTACTATATCATGTGTTATTTTTGATTTTAAACTTTATTAGCATTATCCTCCTCATTTTATAAAAAAATGTAGACCTTGGCTTATGATAAAATGTCATCAGCGGGGCTTCCCTTGTCTCAGTGGTAAAGAATCCAGCTGCCATTGCAGGAGACAGAGTCCAAGCCCTGATCTGGGAAGATCCCACGTGCCCCACTGAGCCTGTGTGCCACAATTACCAGGCCTGTGTTCCAGAGCCCAGGAGTTCCAAACACTGGGCCCATGTACAACTCCTGGAGCCCGTGTGCTTAGAGCCCCTGCTCCGCAAGAAAGAACCCACTCAGTGAGAAGCCTGTGCTCCACAGCTAGAGTAGCCCCAGCTCGTGCAACTAGAGAGAGCCTGAGCACAGCAGCAAAAACCCAGAGCAGCCAAAAATAAGATAAAATTAAAGAAAAAAGTCATCAGCGTTACCAGTATTCAAATTGACAAAAGAATTGACTTATTTCCATGGTATTTGGGATGTGGTTTGGCATTTAGACAAATGCTTGTGTACTGCTAGGAGGGTATTCCAGGTCTGCTGATAATTCTGGAGATCAGTTTCCTACAGCTTTATATCTTATCACTTGTTTAAAATTGACACCGCTTAGATTTTGGGAAGGATGTGAAATCAAGATAAAGCTTGAATTGAGGTTAAAGTAAAAGTAAGTTAAGTATTACTTGGGGACCAATAATTTTTCCAATTATCTCTTCTTCTGGTTCCTTTATAGGTGTGTGTGTGTGTGTGTGTGTGTGTGTGAGAGAGAGAGAGAGAGAGAGAGTCTGTCTGTCTGTCTGTCTATGTGTGAGATGACTATCTAGTCACATAAATTGACTTTAATGCTTTGAAGTGAGACTTTAATTCTGTTAACCTCCTGTTAAAGGGACAGCAGTGATTCAGAGCCCCAGTCAATGTTATCTTTGGGGCTACAGTCAGAAATCAATTTCTCTGTGTCTTGATTTCCTTATTCGTAAAATGAAGCTCATAATACTGTTTTTCAGGGTTGTTGTGAGAATTAAAGAACATGATGTATGTTTCACAGTTGGGACTCTGTAACTGCAGCTATCCTTACTCCAAAAGCTAAAGGTCTTTGGCATATACATTTAATAGAATTGAGGTCAGGGCTTTTATTTGACAAATTAGACTCCTTTCTTGATCACCTATAGTTTCAATATGTTCCTTTAGATACTTGCATTTGCTATCCACATTACACAGGCTTTCCCCTCTGTAGCAGATTTCGTTTTAATCATATCTTGAAAAACATTTTTTAAAAATAATTTTTGCTCATTATTCATATTTTAAATATTTAATTTTTAAATTAAACGTATCCTTCCAAGAAGTTTTCGGAATTTGTAATGTCTGATCCAACACTGCCAAGCACAGGGCCTTCGCTTGTGGTTCAGGGGTTGAGCCTCTGCTCCTGTGCACATGTGCTCAGTTGCTCAGTCACGTCCAACCTGTGAACTGGAGACTGTCGTCCCAACGGAAGTAAGACAGACAGAGAAGCAGAAGCATTGTATGGCATCCCTTATATGTGGAATCTAAAAAGATATCGTGCAAAAAACTTTATTTCCAAAACAGACTCAGATACTTAAAGACAGACTGTTGTGGGGAAGGATGGCAGAAAGCGATCATCAGGGAGTTTGGGATGGACAGGTGCACATTGCTATGTTTAAGATGGATAACCAACAAGGCCTTACTGTATTGCACAGGGTACTGCTCCAGCTATGTGGAAGCCGGGACGGAAGGGAGTGTGGGAGAGAATGGATGCATATATATGCATGCATCCCTTTGCTGTCCACCTGAAACTATAAAAACATTATTAATTGCCTATACTCCAAAACAAAAAACAGTTTAATAAAAAGAAAAAAAACAAGCATAAATTTTCTTTTTACAAATATTAACTAAAAATTGAAATTCACCGTTTTTAGTAGAAATTGTCATTTTCTATCTGTGCATGAACTACATTTGCTTTCATTATTGAATACCTTAATGTGAATTTAATAAAGTTTCCTGGGTTAGGACAGATACACTGATTTGAGAAATTAATTAATTATTGACAATTAGTTTTCAGTGCAGTTCAGTTCAGTCACTTGGTCGTGTTTGACTCTTTGTGACCGCATGAACTGCAGCACACCAGGCTTCCTTGTCCATCACCAAATCCCAGAAATATTCAAATTCATGTCCATCAGGTCAGTGACACCATCTAACCATCTCATCCTCTGACATCCCCTTCTCCTCCTGCCTTCAATCTTTCCCAAAATCAGGGTCTTTTCAAATGAGTCATTTCTTTGCATCAGGTGGCCTAAGGATTGGAGTTTCAGCTTCAGCATCAGTCCTTCCAGTGAATATTCAGGACTGATTTCCTTTAGGATGGACTGGTTGGATCTTCCTGCAGTCCGAGGGACTCTCAAGAGTCTTCTCCAACACCACAGATTAAAAGCATAAAAAATTCTTCAGCACTCGGCTTTCTTTATAGTCCAACTATCACATCCATACATGACTACTGGAAAAACTATAGCTTTGACGAGACAGAGCTTTGTTGGCAAAGTAATATGTCTACTTTTTAATATGCTGAATAGAAGCACAGAAAAGAAAAGCATAGCTTTTCTTCCAAGGAGCAAGCGCCCTTTAATTTCATGGCTGCAGGCACCATCTGCACTGATTTTGGAGCCCCCAAAAATAAAGTCTCTCACTGTTTCCATTGTCTCCCCATCTATTTGCCATGAAGTGATGGGCCCAGATGCCATGATCTTAGTAGTTTTCTGAAGGTTTAGCTTTAAGCTAACTTTTTCAGTCTCCTCTTTCACTTTCATCAAGAGGCTATTTAGTTCTTCTTTCCTTTCTGCCATAAAGGTAGTGTCATCTACGAATATGAGATTATTGATATTTCTCCCAGAAATCTTGATTTCAGCTTGTGATTGATCCAGCTCAGCATTTCACATGATGTACTCTGCATATAAGTTAAATAAGCAGGTGACAATATACAGTATTGATGTACTCCTGTCCCGATTTGGAACCAGTCTGTGGTTCCATGTCCAGTTTTAACTGTTGCTTCCTGACCTGCATACAGATTTCTCAGGAGGCAGGTCGAGGGGTCTCCTATTCCCATCTGTTGAAGAATTTTCCAGTTTGTTGTGATCCACACATACAAAGGCTTTGGCATAGTCAATAAAGTAGAAGTAGATGATTTTCTGGACCTCTCTTGCTTTCTTTTTTTTTTTTTTTCAGGTTAGTTTTTTTTTTTTTCTAATTTTATTTTATTTGATGATCCAGCAGATGTTGGCAATTTGATCTCTGGTTCCTCTGCCTTTTCTAAATCCAGCTTGAACATCTGAAAGTTCACGGATGACTTACTGCTGAATCCTGGCTTGGAGAATTTTGAGCATTACTTTGCTAGGGCACCCAACTCCGGTACTCTTGCCTGGAAAATCCCGTGGATGGAGGAGCCTAGTGGGCTGCAGTCCATGCTAAGGGTCAGACACGACTGAGCGACTTCACTTTGACTTTTCACTTTCCTGCATTGGAGAAGGAAATGGCAACCAACTCCAGTGTTCTTGCCTGGAGAATCCCAGGGACGGGGAGCCTGGTGGGCTGCCGTCTATGGGGTTGCACAGAGTCGGACACGACTGAAGTTACTTAGCGGAGATGAGTGCAATTGTGTGGTAGTTTGAACATTCTTGGGCATTGTCTTTCTTTGGGATTGGAATGAAATATGAACTTTTCCAGTCCTGAGGCCATGGCTGAGTTTTCCAAATTTGTTGGCATATTGAGTGCAGCACTTTCACAGCATCATCTTTTAGGATTTGAAATAGCTTAACTGAAATCCATTACCTCCACTAGCTTTGTTCATAGTGATGCTTCCTAAGACCCACTTGACTTCATGTTTCAGGATGTTTTGCTCAAAGTGAGTGATCACACCATCGTGGTTATCTGGGTCATGAAGATCTTTTTTGTATAGTTCTTCTGTGTATTCTTGCCACCTCTTCTTAATATCTTCTGCTTATGTTAGGTCCATACCGTTTCTGTCCTCTATTGCACTCATCTTTGCATGAAATATTCCCTTGGTATCTGTAGTTTTCTTTGAGAGATCGCTAGTCTTTCCCATCCCATCGTTTCCCTCTATTTCTTTGCATTAATCAGGGGGGAAGACTGTCTTATCTCTCCTTGCTATTCTTTGGAACTCTTCATTCAAGTGGGTATATCTTTCCTTTTCTCCTTTAACGTTTGCTTCTCTTCTGTTCTCAGCTATTTGTAAGGCCTCCTCAGACAACCATTTTGCATTTCTTCTTCTTGAGGATGGTCTTGATCACTGCCTCTTCTGTACAGTGTCATGAACCTCTGTCCATAGTTCTTAAGGCACTCTGTCTATCAGATCAAATGCCTTAAATCTATTTGTCACTTCCACTGTATCAACATAAGGGATTTGATTTAGATCAAACCTGAATGGTCTACTGGTTTTCCCTAATTTCTTCAATTATTATGATTATTGTTCTTCGATTAAAATGATTATCTTTGCTACAGGCAAATCCCTGCTGTCTAAAATAGGAATTGAAAAAAGTTTATTTTTATTGAAGACTCTGAAAACACTTCCACTGTATAATCATAAGGGATTTGATTTAGGTCCTACATAAATGGTCTAGTGGTTGTCCCTATTTTCTTCAATTTAAGTCTGAATTTGGCAATAAGGAGTTCAATACAAATAGCTGTGGAAAGAAGAGAAGTGAAAAGCAAAGGAGAAAAGGAAAGATATTCCAATTTGAATACAGAGTTCCAAAGAATAGCAAGGAGAGATAAGAAAGCCTTCTCATATAAGAAACAAATCGCCAATCCAGGTTCGATGCAGGATACAGGATGCTTGGGGCTGGTGCTCTGGGATGACCCAGAGGGATGGTACAGGGAGGGATGTGGGAGGGAGGTTCAGAATGAGGAACACGTGTACACCTGTGGCGGATTCATATTGATGTATGGCAAAACCAATACAATATTATAAAGCAATTAGCCTCCTTCAGGATGGGGAGCATGTGTATATCTGAAATTAAAAAAAATAAAAAAATAAAAATAAATAAATAAATAAATTTAAATTAAAAAAAAAAGAAATAGAGGAAAACAATAGAATGGGAAAGACTAGAGATCTCTTCAAAAAAATTAGAGATACCAAGGGAACATTTCATGCAAAATGCATATAATAAAGGACAGAAACGGTATGGACCTAACAGAAGCAGAAGATATTAAGAAGAGGTGGCAAGAATACACAGAAGAACTGTACGAAAAAGATCTTCACTACCCAGATAATCACGATAGTATGAATACTCACCTAGAGCCAGACATCCTGGAATGCGAAGTCAAGTGGGCCTTAGAGAGCATCACTATGAACAAAGCTAGAGGAGGTGATGGAATTCCAGCTGAACTATTTCAAATCCTAAAAGATGATGCTGTGAAAGTGCTGCACTCAATATGCCAACAAATTTGGAAAACTCAGCCATGGCCTCAGGACTGGAAAAGGTCATATTTCATTCCAATCCCAAAGAAAGGCAATGTCCAAGAATGTTCAAACTACCACACAATTGCACTCATCTCACACACTAGCAAAGTAATGCTCAAAATTCCCCAAGCTAGGCTTCAACAGTATGTGAACTGTGAACTTCCAGATGTGCAAGCTGGATTTAGAAAAGGCAGAGGAACCAGAGATCAAATTGCCACATCCGCTGGATCATCGAAAAAGCAAGAGAGTTCCAGAAAAAAATCTACTTCTGCTTTACTGACTATGCCAATGTCTTTGACTGTGTGGATTACCTCAAACTGTGGAAAATTCTTTAAGAGATGGGAATAACCTGATCTGCCTCTTAGGAAACCTGTATGCAGGTCAGGAAGCAACAGTTAGAAATGGACATGGAACAACAGACTGGTTCCAAATCGGGAAAGGAGTACAACAAGGCAGTATATTGTCACCCTGCTTATTTAACTTCTATGCAGAGAAACGTTTCTCTTACATCATGAGAAACGCTAGGCTGGATCAATCACAAGCTGGAATTAAGATTACTGAGAAAAATATCAATAACCTCAGATATGCAGACACACCACCCATATGGCAGAAAGCAAAGAAGAACTAAAGAGCTTCTTGATGAAAGTGAAAGAGGAGAATGGAAAAATTGACATAAAACTCAACATTCAGAAAACTAAGATCACGGAATCTGGTCCCATCACTTCATGGCAAATAGACGGGGAAGCAGTGGAAACAGTGACAGACTTTATTTTGGGGGGCTCCAAAATCAGTGCGCATGGTGCCTGCAGCTATGAAATTAAAAGACACTTGCTCCTTGGAAGAAAAGCTATGACCAACCTAGACAACATATTACAAATAGAGATATTACTTTGCCAACAAAGGTCTGTCTCGTCAAAGCTATGGTTTTTCCAGTAGTCATTTATGGATGTGAGAGTTGGACTATAAAGAAAGCTGCGTGCCAAAGAATTGATGCTTTTGAACTGTGGTGTTGAAGAAGACTCCTGAGAGTCCCTTGGACTGCAAGGAGATCCTAAAGGAAATCAGTCCTGAATATTCACTGGAAGAACTGATGCTGTAGCTGAAATTCCAGTCCTTTGGCAGCTGATTCAAAGAAATAACTCATTTGAAAGGACCTGATTTTGGGAAAGATTGAAGGCAGGAGGAGAAGGGGATGATAGAGGATGAGGTGGTTGGACGGCATCAATGACCCGACAGACATGAGTTTGAGTAAGCTCCGGTAGTTGGTGATGGACAGGGAGGCCTGGCATGCTGCAGTCCATGGGGTCACAAAGAGTCATACACAATTGAGCGACTGAAGTGAACTGTACTGAAAACACACTTCTATATTAATCTAGTTATACCCATGTAATTTTATTTGAAGATTAAAGATTCTTTAGAAGTCATTTATATATTTTTGCTTACAAATATGGATACCAGATGAAAATTAAGTAAAATTAAGATCTCATGTTAGTTTTGTCTCACACATACACCGAAGAATGTGGAATAGCTGAACAATGAAAGAAAATTTCTTTCTTTACACATTTTAATAGTTAGTGATGCTTTCAAATAAATTATCAGTGCCCAATATTGAAAGAGAAACAGTTCTTAAAACATCAAGAAAGATGATTTCATGAGAGATTTCATGAATTAATGATTGATGGATATTTTGGAAAGTATGTTAAAGAATAAATTGTGTCAATAATAGCAAACTAGATTGGATATCTAATTTTATGGGTAGCTGCTCAAATTTCCATGTTTCTAGTTGATAATTCTTAGTCGCATAATTTGTTTGAAGGATACTGTAGAGCATAGTGGAGATGTACAACAAGATCTCTTATTTTTTCCATGAAAAAAAAAGCAAATTAAATTATTATTCTGGTGCATAAATTACAAGAAATCATATAGTTTGATTCTCTGCTCTGTAAATTTTTTGACTGATACTTAGCTTTGCTACATTACCCCAAATTATTTAGGTAAATTTTCAGAAATGCTCCAAGAACTGAGAAATTTATCAAGCTTCTTTTAATTAGATTTTAAAATGTTTTGGTTTTAATTTACCAATATCCATGCCCAATTTGAGATTATGAATTGAGAAAATATGAAGTGGCAAGAGAAAAGTAATATGTTGTGCTGAACCAGGCCTTGTCTTTGTAAATTGAGCTAGCTTATCTGGCAACAAGATGTTAAATGATAAATAATGTATCAAAACCATGCAGTCTTGGAGGCAGGGAGGAGCAGGAAGTTCAGGGCTGTTACTTGACTTACGTTGATGGTGTCTTTGCCACAGTGAATAAGTTGTGGTCTGGTTAACTCAAGGGCAGAAATTCAGACTGGTGAATCAAAGTCCATCACAATATTTTCTTTAATCATAACAAAACATATTGCTTTAATAGAATTTGTTGCTATTAGTTGCATGAGGCAAAAAATTCATGCGCCATTAATTCTAGCAGTGCACTGAAACACTAGAATTATGCTGCCTTGACTCTAAATAAATCCTCTTGGCTCTGAGTGAGGAGAGAAAGCCAATTATTTTAGAAGCCAGTTCTAAATTATTGCCTTAATAAAGACTCAGTCACCAACAATGAGAACTTGCATAAGGAATAGTTTAAGAACAAGCTAGAGAGAGTGATGGAAGGAGATTCGGTCTTCAATTTTGGCAACACTGAAGCTATTACAAAAATGTATTAAAAAAAAAAAAAACTTAAGTTACATTAAAGCTTGAATAATTCCAAAAATGTTAAAAGAAAAACCCAATCATGTGTTTATCTTCCAAAAGATCACACTCTGTTCATCTATGTATTTGCATACATGACACAGTAAAGTTCTTTTATTTAACGTGACAAGGTAAGCACAGACATGGTGCTAAATACTTTTCATACTTATCACTTTTATGGCTGAATAATAATCCACTGAAATGGGAAATATTTACCATCAATTCACTATGTAATAATTACACAATTTCCATTTTATATCTGTTATAAATAACTCTGAAACAAACCTCTATTATTTTGTGTCTTTATTGTTATTTCCTTAAATTGTAGTCCTAGCAGTGGAATTACTCGTTCAGATACATCTGATCACACCTGTTATCATGGAGTTCGTTTTCTTTCGGTCCACGTGCGTGTGTCTTCTTTCTCACAGTGGCAGTTCTGTTCCCTAAGGGCGCCCTGTGGGTACCCACACCCGCTGGTGTACAAGCAAGGAGGGCCCTCTCTGTTGGTCCTGGGGTCTTTCTCGTCCCTGTATACAACAGTATATTACTCCACTGCATGGGGTACTGTAGTTTACTCAACTGGTCTTCTGTGGATGAGCATGGAGGTTGTTTCCAGTAGTTTACTGTATGAAGCTGCAATTTCAAAAACAAAACCAACAAGCACGCAAAACTTCATGTATGTCTTGCCATACATATGCAGAGGTTTAGTTTCAGGATAAATTCCTAGGATTGATTATTTTGCTAAGCTCTCCTTCATAGGATTTTTGCTTTGTTTCATTTGCTTTTATTCCCCCTGTAATGTATAAGAATATCTTCCCCCCCTTACTCTCAGCCTTAACACAAGGTCTATTGTTAAGTTGTATATTTTTGTCAGTTTGATAAGATATGTTATTAATACAGTTTTAACTTGCATTTTTCTTACTCTGCTTGAAATTAAGCATTCTTTCATGTGTTTAAGAACCATATTTATTTTTTCTGTCAACTTCTGTTCATATATTTTGCATTTTTCTACCTGCTTTTTTAGCCTCCTTAGTTTTTTCTTACAGTTCCTTAAGATAGTTACCTCTATCTATCATAAAGCTGCAAAAATGTTCTCCTGCTTTATCTTTTGCCTTTTGATATTGCTTATGATTTTCTGCCATGCAAGTAAGTCTTCACTTGTTATTTTTATGTAGTCAACTTGTTAAATTTTTATTTTATTGCCTTTGGATTTTGAGTCACAGAAAGTCTTTTTCTGTATCTAAAAACATTCACCTGTAGTTTTCTCCTAGTGTGGTTTTGTGTTTTTTCGTTTAGATCTTGGATCATCTAAAAATCTTTTATGTTGTACTGTTTGAGGTATGGATCCAATTTTATCTTCTTCCAACTTGATATCCTTTTGTTAAAACGCTATTTTTTAAATTTTAAATTAAGTAACTTATTTTAATTGGAGGCTAATTACTTTACAATATTGTGGTGGTTTTTGCCATGCTTCGACATGAATCAGCCACAGATGCACATGGGCCCCCATCCCGAATCCCTCTTCCACCTCCCTCCCTACCCCGTCCCTCTGGGTTATCCCAGTGCACCAGCTTTGAGTGCCCTGTTTCATGCATCGAACTTGCACTGGTGATCTATTTCACATAAGGTAATATACATGTTTCAATGCTATTCTCGGAACCCTCTTACACTGTTGGTGGGAATGCAAACTGGTACGGCCAGTATGGAGAAAAGTGTGGAGATTCCTTAAAAAACTGGAAATAGAACTGCCATACAACACTCTTTTTTTAAGTCCATCTTTTGCGTTAATCTGGTGTCAAGGTTTTTCAATACCATTTAAGAATCGCGTTGTATCTTTTTTCAGTTTGTTGTGCACTTGTGCCAACACCATTTATTATAAAGTCCATTTTTTACACAATTTATTTAGCTGTCTAACTTTTGTCCTAGTGAGTTGAAGTTCTACTCTTTCCATATATTAATCTTTTGACATGTGCCTGAGCCTATTTCTGGACTATATTCTATTTCACTGTTCAGTAAACTTGGGTTCTACAAGGGGAAAGTGAAATATTACTCCAAAATGACAACAAAAAAAAGGAAGTTATACTTTTTTTTTAATCAACCCATATGTCTGCTGAATTTTGCTCTCAATACTAATCTCTCCTTTACTTTAAACTTCTCATAGAAAAATTATCTTGCCCTGAGGCAATTCTTGTTTGTTTTATGTATTTTATGTAGTTATGACATGACTTTGCTAACTTAAAAATGTTTAATTTTTTTTATTTTATTTTTTAAATCCCTAGAAATCAAAAACAAAATCATTATCAGATAAGCAATTGATATTGACATCTTGTAAATTTAACCACAAGATGCAAGAAACCAAAACAAGAAAACATGTGTGGTTTTCTGCCTTACAGTTTTGACTTTTAGAAAACTACGCCATCCTCGAGTTGTCCGTTGTATAATTTTTGAGCATGTTTTATGTAAAAATAACTCCTGTGCATTATTCATGTTGGCAGGCCCTTTAAATAGCCATAAAACACGTGGGAGCAGATTAATGCTGCATCTGCCCTGTGCTTTTTAAGTCTGTCAACTTTATGGACTACAAATCTTACATAAAGTCTTTTTTACATGCCCTTTTGCTTGTGGTGGCCGAGGGAAGTACTGGAGCTGCATTATGTAGGTGAAAATGTCACATTTTCTGATTGGATTTTCATCTAAGGAAGGTGAGAGCTGTCAGTTTCCCATTCTACCAGTTAAAATGATGTTCCAGGTTGACTAACTTTTCTTTTCAAAGATTAATAGAAGTAGACAGGTCTGTGACCTGTCTATTTGAGTCAGAATTTTTCTTAACAGTGATCACCAGGAACATAACCATTCTTACCATTTATAACCTTTGAGATGTGAGCATTCAAATGTTATTAGTCATTTGAATAACAGGAGAATTGGTCTAGCTTAATGTATTTAAATTGTTTTTATTCTTGGAAAAAAAGCAATACATGCCTCTAACTAAAAAAATAAATTCTAACAATGTTAAAGGTTATCATTAAAAAGTATACATTCTACCCTTATTTCTTCTGCTCCCTTCCCAGAAGCAGCAGTTCATACTTATTTCCTTCCCACCACTACCCCCCCACTGCCACACCCTACTGCCCAGGAAATCTATGCATTTACCAGCCCAATTAAAAACATTAAACTCTATATAAATGATGGCATACTATCAAATGCTATTTAACTCCAACAATATGTCTCAGAAATTATGCCATATATCTACTTCATTCAAAACTCTATTTTATTTTATAGATGCACCAGCATTTATTTTTTGAGTTACTTCTTAATAAGTATTTTATTATTTATAAGTTTCTGCTGCTCCAAATAATGCTTCAATATGGATTTATTGAATATATTTTGGGATATAATATGGGTACATTTGAATTTCCTACAACTGAAATTCTTGTATCCACATGTATTTTAAATTATAAAACGTATTACCAATTTGCTTTTGAAATTGGATCGATTTATACTTCCATCAATAACATTCAAATTACCTATTTATTTACATTGTTAATAGTGTTTTACTAACCTTTTTTGGTTTTTGTAAATATGATAGATGAAACACTGATAGCTCTTTATTATTAAAATTTGTGTTTCTCCCATGATGAGTGAAGAACTTTTTCTTCTATGCAGTATATTTGTATTTCTTCTTATAACCTTTGCCCAACTCTATGGATTGAGTTTGAGTAAGCTCCTGGAGTTGATGATGGACAGGAAAGCCTGGCATGCTGCAGTCCATGGGGTCGCAGATAGTTGGACATGACTGAGTGACTGAACTGAACTGAACCTTTGCCCATTTTCCAATGGATTATTTACTTTTTTTAAAATTGCTTTATATTTTGATATGTTAAGAGCTGTCTGTCATGTGTTATTTCCAACTTTTTAATTTGATTTTGTGGAATTTTTGCTTTCCAGATTTTTTTGGTCATCAGATTTGTTAATCATTTTCTTTGTGAGCTTCCAATTTAGAGTGCTACTTGTAAGAGTCATCCATTATAAAATAATAAAGATAATTTTGTGATTTATTCTGATCTTTTTATGTTTTAATTTTTTATGATTGTACCTTTAAAAGCCATCTGGACCTTATTTTATGACAGTGACAAAGGGATCTTCATTAGTCAGGATAGGCTAAGGTAGTCCCTGAAAACAAGCAACTGCTCAATGTCAGTGGACTAGCACATCAGAAATTTCTTACTTCCTCTGTTTGCTGGAGGTCTGAAACCTTCCAAACTACCCTTAGCAATATAGGCTACTTATATTTTGAGCTCTGCCATCTCAACAGAAGGCCTTTACTTTTGCTGGGTAAGGAGATGAGAAGCAGCTGTGGAATCAACAGAGACTTCAATGGGTCAGCCCAGAAGTGACCCATATTCCCTCTACTCACATTTCATTGGCCAGATCTAGTCACATGGCCCAGCTCAACTGCATGGGGACTGGGCAGTATAGTTTCCAATATGCCCAGAGAAGAAGGGAAGACCAAATACAGTAAGTCCAGTATGTACAAACCTTCAAGTTGCTGATTTTCAAAGATCTGACCTTGTGTTGGCATGTCCAATCACGTAAGTTAGTTCATGCGTCTCACGCAAAACATCACGTGCGTGCATGCTGTACAAGTGGTTGTGCTTTCGTCTACTTTGCAGCACTGTACACAACACAGTAGTGCAGTATCTTTATTTCAAGCCCAGGATGTCCAGAAGGAAGCATAAAAACAGCAGTGATGTAACTGGTACTGCTAAGCAATATGTGTACCTATGGCTGATTCACGTTGAGGTTTGACAGGAAACAGCAAAATTCTGTAAAACAACTATCCTTCAATAAAAATAATATAAAAAAGTGAAAATAATTGAGAGATTGAAGTGAGGCAAAAAGATGGTAGGCTGTACTTGTTCTCATAAAATAAATCTTTCAACCATTGGCATGATTCTAAAGAACAAGGACAAAATCATGGAGCATGTGAAGTTTTCCGTGCTGATTATGTCAGTAATAATACTGAAGAATCATGGAAAAGGATGGAGGAGATGGAGAAGCTTCTCAGTGTGGGGAGGCAGAATCAGCGTCACTGGTGAGTATCGTTCAGCTTAATGCTGATTCAAGAGAAAGCTAAAAGCGTTTACAAAGACTTGAAGAAGAAACATGGTGAAGAATCAGAGTGTGCATCTTTTAATATGAGCCATGCAGGTTTCATCAGTTCAAGGCTAGAACCAGACTTCATTATGTAAAAGTGGCAAGACAGCAGGTGCAGATATGGTAGCTGCCCGGGAATTTCCTGAAATGCTTCAAGAAATTTTTGATGAAGGCATGTATTTACCCAAGCGTATTTTTAATGTGGTGAGACAAGACTGTACTGAAAGAGGGTGCCAGACCAAAGTTATTCTATATCAGTAAGGAGGAAAAGTTGATGGGAGGGTATGAGCAGCAAAGGATAAGCTCAATCTGCTGTTTGGTGGCAGCGCTTCTGGCAATGTAAAACTGAAGCCTGTCTTAGTTTATCATTCAGAGAACCCAAAAACCCTTAAAAATATAGCCATGGGCTATTTTCCTATTGTGTGGAAGAGTAACCCCAAAGCCTCGGTTACAGAGGCCATTTTCCAAGACTGGTTTTTCCACCACTTTATCCCAGAGACAGAGAAATATTGCTTGGAATAGAGCATCCTATTCAACATTCTTTTGCTGCCTGACAAATGGGCCACACTCCCTACACATGGCCGACTTTCATTCCAATGTCAAAGTAGTACATCTAACACCCAATGCTACATTGCTCAGCCAAACTATGGACCAGGGAATTATAGTGACTTTTGAGAAATATTATTTATGTCATACTTTTCATCAGTCAGTAAAGGTGAGCGACAGATCAGGAATAGCCTTGCAACAATTTTGGAAGGACTGTAACATCTACAAGGCTATAAAAAACATTGGCTTTGCTTGGTGTGAAGTTATGGCCATCACCATGACTGGAGTTTGTAAGAACCTTTGCCCACAGTTTGTTCATGAGTTTCAGGGATTTGCAAAGATTGATGAGGAGTCCAAAGAAGTCTTCAGCAGCTTAGTGACTCCCAGTGAGAAGCTGGAGCTAGACCTCCAAGAGGACAACTTCACTGAACTTGTGCAATGTGAGGAACTGACGAATGAAGACCTGATGGAATTGGAGCCCAGAGAAAGGAAGAAGAGAGACAAGAGGGAGAAGTAACTGAAGCACTGAAGAGATTCATGGTACAGGAAATGGCAAGGGGATTTTCTTTATTTGAGGAGGCATTGTTAGATTTTGTGGCACAGGACCCAAACTTAGAACAACACACAAAGGTTGCAGCAGCCATTCAGAATGCAGTCCACTGCTACTGTGTCATCTATGACAAGATGAAAAAAGAGCTGCTACCTCAACATCCGGAGAAGGCAATGGCACCCCACTCCAGTACTCTTGCCTGGAACATCCCATGGACGGAGGAGCCTGGTGGGCTGCAGTCCATGGAGTCGCTAAGAGTCGGACACGACTGAGCGACTTCACTTTCACTTTTCCCTTTCATGCATTGGAGAAGGAAATGGCAACCCACTCCAGTGTTCTTGCCTGGAGAATCTCAGGGACGGTGGAGCCTGATGGGCTGCCGTCTATGGGGTCGCACAGAGTCGGACACGACTGAAGCGACTTAGCAGCAGCAACCTCGACGTCACTGGATCATTGTTTCAAAGGGGTAGATGCGATTGAATCCAGCAGAACCTATGTCATCAGTGTCGGATGTGAGTGAAACCCCAGCTTACTTCACATCCTATTGCTGCTGACCTCTCAGCTCCACCATCTCCCGCCTCCTCCCCCTCCTCTGGTCGGAAACTCTTCCTGCCTGTTCACTCAGTGCCAGCCCCTGTGTGCCAGCTGTTATACTTTGCAAGGCACTGTACTGTAAAGTTAAAAATGTTTTCTTTATTCTTGTGTTTGTTTTTTATGTATTATTTGTGTGAAAATTATTATAAACCTGTTACAGTACAGGACTATGTAGACAATTGTGTTAGTTGGGTACCTAAGCTGACTTTGTCGGACTTACAAGCGAACTGAAACAGAACTCATTTGTATAAGCTACAGGGAACTTACTGTATTACTGACCTCGTAATGTCTACTACAGTATCAATATTATTGAACTCTACATGGCTACCTTGTTGTCCAACATTAATTATTGTATAATCTCTCTTTTTCTCACTGGTTTTAAATGCTATCCTGATTATATTCTGAAAGCCTCTCTATATTTTGGTATCTTTGAACTTTCTATATAGTTTAGACTAATACTGAAGTGTTTTAATTTTTGTAGCTTTCTAATACATATTATTATTTAATGGAGATAGTCCTACTTCATTAAGTTTTTTTTCACTTATTTTATTTTCATATGAATTTCAAGATCAATTTATATTATTTTCCTAAAATTCCCGTTGATTATTTATTCTGGTCTAGTCTGCATCTGCACTCAGTCATGTCCAACTCTTTTGCGACCCCATGGACTGTAGTCCACCAGACTCCTCTGTTTATGGAACTTTTTAGGCAAGAATACTGGAGTGGGTTGCCCTTTCCTTCTCCAGTGGATCTTCCTGACCCAGAGATTGAACCTGAGTCTCCTGTATTCCAGGCAGATTCTTTATCACTTAAGCCATCAGTAAAGATTACTTATTGGTATTACTAAAGTGTTTAGATTAATACAGTAGCAGTTTATATATTTAGCATACTGAGTGTTTCCATTCAAGTAGAGCATGTCTGTATTTTTATTCCGGTTGTCTGTTACATGCCTTCTTAATGTTCTCAAGGCTTCATTCAGTGGTCTCTGATCTTTCTGGCACCAGGGACTGGTTTTGTAGAGACAGTTTTTCCGCAAGTGCAGGGTGGTGGTTTCAGGATGGTTCAGGTGCATTCCACTCATTGTGTAGTTTATTTCCATTATTATCACATCAATTCCACCTCAAATCTTCAGGCATTAGATCCCAGAGGCGGGGGGCCCATAGAACGTACACATTTAAGTTGTTTTCTTGGATATTCCATCACTTTGATGCTGTTCTAAGTAGAGCTTTCATTCATATTTCTAAGTGCCTTGTATTTAATGAAGAAAAACTGATTTGGGGTGTATTGTTGCATATCCAGGAACTTCACAGAACTATTTTCAGTCTTTTTCACTTGATGTTTTTCTTTCTAACATGTATATAGCCACACCATATGTAACAAATGAAATTGTTGTCTCCTCATTTTTAAATTTTATGTCTATTTTTTTTTTATATTTGAACTTAAGTATGTATTTTGATGATTTGATAAAGTTCTCCTCCCTTTATTGCTGGGAAAAAAATTAATCAATGTTGTATACAATATTTCACTAGATTCTAAACTCTTTGAATTAGAACTGTCTAATTCAATAAGGGCTTCTTTGGTGGCTCGGGTGGTAAAGAATCCGCCTGCAATGCAAGAGACCTGGGTTGGATCTCTTGGTCAAGAAGATCTCTAGATGAAGGGAATGGCTACCACTCTAGTATTCTTGCTTGGAGAATTCCATGGACAGAGGAGCCTGGTGAGCTACAGTTTATGGGGTCACAAAGAGTAGGACATGGCTGAGCAACTAACACACACACACACACATACACAATTCAATAAAAATTTTAAACACCTCCCACTGGAACATCCCTATGATTTGTCCCAAATGATATAAAAAAAGAAATGAAACAAAGTCCTTGCTCTCATAGTTCTTATACTTGAAACAAGAAAGCAGCAGGTAGTATACAGATGTCTATAATTCAAATTCAGATGTGGAAAGTGATAAAATAGGAAGGCAAAGAAAGCATTCAGGGATAACACGAATTTAATTTTGTCCTTTGGGGCTGGGAACTGAGATGACAAGAGTGGGAGAAAACAGGCAAGGCTGCACTGCAAACATAGCATTTAAGTGGAATCTCAATAGATGTTTGAAAAGGAGACAGGGGTGCGTTGCTGCGGTGGCCAATCTAGGTCCAGAGGTCAATCAGGACTCATTTTTGAAGGATAATTTTATTCAGCACCTAGAAACAGTCTGCCAGTGCTCATTCAAGATCATTTGGAGACTGCATCTCTGTGGGGATGAGACACAAGTAGCTCATTTTTCTTAATTTGGATGTCCATTCTATTGCAAATTAGAATAATTTCTTTTTCATTAATTGAGAGCCAGAGATTGTCTATAATTTCATTTGTTGTTCAGAATCCATCCTGAACTTTGACTTATAAATCAGGCTGATTTTGGTCTCATAGATATTTACGTATGAACAGAAGTTTTCTACTTTTTACCTGTTTTTAATAAGTGAAAAGGGCAATATTCATTTTGTACGAGTAAAATTGTTGTTTTCTTTGCAGACAAATTTTAGTTTAAGGAATATTGCCAGTCTGCCATCATTAAAAGCAATGAGTTTTATGATTTTATGGAAAGAATACTCTGTGCTAAGAGTTTGTTGGCATAAGTTTTTATTTCGGGGAAGTATCTGTGGGCATGAAACCAGTTGCCATCAGGTTCCTATTGTGTTCAATCAAGATATGGAATCATAACATTCCTAGGTCTCGTCTCTCCTGAATGGTTTTAACCAACCCCGATTTTGCCTTGTACGTCCCGTGGACAAAAGGACAATTCCCAGGATTATTTTCTGTTATCATCCTTCTTTGCTTTTTACCTTATTCCTCCCAGAAGCAAGGTATTAAGCTCTTTGGGAAGTTAAAATGTTTTGACAGATTATTAATCCTCAGTTTATCATACACATGACAGTCTTCTCCACAGCACCTGTATCTTTTAGTACATTTTTTTAAATTGGGATATAGTTGCTTTACAACAATAAAGTTGTAAAGATTAGTTTTAGTTGTACAATGAAGTGAATCAGTTTTTTTTGTATATGTATATGCCCTTCCTCTTGGACTTCCCTTCCACCCCCAATACCATCCATTTAAGTCTCTTAGTGTTGTTCAAGACATACTTTGCCTTTCCATAAAAATGTGTGAGCAAGACAATGCATAAGATTCTGCAAACATCCAATCATAGAAGGGAGTTTGAGTATTCTATGACTTTGCTGTTAGATATTTGAATTTATTCCTCATCACACTGTTTATTTCAAAGCTTTAGACAATTAATCTTCGTGATCAATTAAAGTCACTTGTTACTTATTTCCCTTTCCTTTTGAATACTCTGCACGATAAGAAAATGTGTATTATAGAAAGAAAATCTAAGAAGTCTTCAGTTCAGTTCACTTCAGTTGCTCAGTCGTGTCCAACTCTTTGTGACCCCATGAATCACAGCACGATAGGCCTCCCTGTCCATCACCAACTCCCGGAGTTTACTCAAACTCACGTCCATCGAGTTGGTGATGCCGTCCAGCCATCTCATCCTCTGTCGTCCCCTTTTCCTCCTGCCCCCAATCCCTCCCAGCATCAGAGTCTTTTGCAATGAGTCAACTCTTCACATGAGGTGGCCAAAGTACTGAAGTTTCAGCTTTAGCATTATTCCTTTCAAAGAACACCCAGGGCTGATCTCCTTTAGGATGGACTGGGTGGATATCCTTGCAGTCCAAGGAACTCTCAAGAGTCTTTTCCAACACCACAGTTCAAAAGCATCAATTCTTTGGCTCTCAGCTTTCTTCACAGTCCAACTCTCACGTCCATACATGACCACTGGAAAAACCATAGCCTTGACTAGATGGACCTTTGTTGGCAAAGTAATGTCTCTGCTTTTGAATATGCTATCTAGGTTGGTCATAACTTTTCTTCCAAGGAATAAGCGTCTTTTAATTCCATGGCTGCAGTCACCATCTGCAGTGATTTTGGAGCCCAAAAAATAAAGTCTGACACTGTTTCCACTGTTTCCCCATCTATTTCCCATGAAGTGATGGGACCAGATGCCATGATCTTCATTTTCTGAATGTTGAGCTTTAAGCCAACTTTTTCACTCTCCTCTTTTACTTTCATCAAGAGGCTCTTTAGTTCTTCTTCACTTTCTTCCTTTAGAGTGGTGTCATCTGCATATCTGAGGTTATTGGTATTTCTCCCGGCAATCTTGATTCCAGCTTGTGCTTCTTCCAGCCCAGCGTTTCTCATGATGTACTCTGCATATAAGTCAAATAAGCAGGGTGACAATATACAGCCTTGATGTACTCCTTTTCCTATTTGGAACCAGCCTGTTGTTCCATGTCCAGTTCTGACTTTCCTATTTGGAACCAGTCTGTTGTTGCATGTCCAGTTCTAACTGTTGCTTCCTGACCTGCATATAGGTTTCTCAAGAGGCAGGTCAGGTGGTCTGGTATTCTCATCTCTTTCAGAATTTTCCACAGTTTATTGTGATCCACACAGTCAAAGGCTTTGGCATAGCCAATAAAGCAGAAATAGATGCTTTTCTGGAGCTCTCTTGCTTTTTCGATGATCCAGCGGATGTTGGCAATTTGGTCTCTGGTTCCTCTGCCTTTTCTAAAACCAGCTTGAACATCTGAAAGTTCACAATTCACGTATTGCTGAAGCCTGGCTTGGAGAATTTTGAGCATTACTTTACTAGCGTGTGAGATGAGTGCAATTGTGCGGTAGTTTGAGCATTCTTTGGCATTGCCTTTCTTTGGGATCAAAATGAAAACTGACCTTTTCCAGTCCTGTGGCCACTGCTGAGTTTTCCGCATCTGCTGGCATATTGAGTGCAGCACTTTCACAGCATCATCTTTCAAGATATAAAATAGCTCAACTGGAATTCCATCATGTCCACTGGCTTTGTTCGTAGTGTTCTGTGGCAACCTAGATGGTTGGGGGGAGGGTGGGGCAGGAGGGAGGTCCAAGAAGGAGGGGATATATTATGCTTAGAGCTCTTTCACTTCATTGTTCAGCAGAAACTAACACAACATTGTAAAGCAACTGTACCCCAAGTTAAGAAATATATATGCTTTTAATTACCCTTCCCCTGAAATACTAGTCTTTACTAGTGGTATTTCTTAAAGAGCAAGTCTTAGCTTTCAGAAGCTATTAAATTGTATCAACTTTAAAGAAAATGCATTACCTTGAATGTAGGCAAATTTACTAAATAAAAAAAAAAGTAAAATTACTGAATACCCCTACCATGTCCTGCTTATTTTTATTATTATCTATGCTCTCAGTGTTATTTACAATTATAATATCTAGATAGTGGAAATGCTATATAATGGATCACTATTGCATATCAGTGCTCAAATCTGTGCCTCGTGTTGATAGCTTGAAATTGGCCACCAAAGTATTTACAGTTCTAGAATTGACAGACACTACTAATCAGGGCCCTTTTTTTTTTGATATATGTTTTTTAACATTTATCAACACATCAGTGACTGTAAGTGTGATGGAGGATTTGGAGGCTTAAGTCAAGTCCTTCCTTTGTAGCATGAGTTACAAATTCACCTTATCTATTCTTTTTTTAAATTGAGATATAATTGATATAAACATATTAGCTTAATATTTGTATGTATTGTGAAATGATCATCGCAATAAGTCTTTTTAACATTCATCACCACATGTAGCTACAGAATATTTTTCTTGTTATGAGAACTTTTAAGAGATAATCTCTTAGCAACTTGCAAATGTGCAATACAACACTATTAACTATCCTCTGCAATAATCCCATGACTTAGTTATTTTATAACTGGAGGTTTGTATATCTGACCCTCTTTACCCATGTCATCCACCTCCCAGCACCACCACCCACCTCTGGTGAGCACACATCGGATCACTTTTTCTAAGTCGGGCTTTTGTGTTGTTGTTGTTGTTTTAGATTACAAATACAAGTGAGATCACATACAGTGCTTGACTTCCGCTGTCTCATTTACTGTACTTAGCGTAATACCTTCAAGGTTCACCCATGTTGCCACAAATTCACCTTAGTTATTCTTATATGTTCTATTGCTTCAATTTAAGAAAGCACAAATACAGAGTAATTGCAGAAACTAAATGTCCTAAATGTGCAGTTTAAAGTCAATGAAGACCATAGTGGGAACAGCTGCTTTTGTCTTTCTTTGGTGAACTCTAATGTTTAGAAATGAAAACATAAATTAATTCAAGTTACTAAGGTACAAGCCTAACATTAAGGTTGTGTGCAGGAATAAGGTGGCATTATTTCACACGATAGCCACGGTCATAGCATAGGGTATATATGTTCATGCAGGAGAAAATTGCCTTATATTAAGTGTTTTCAACACATTATTTTAGGACAAGCTTTATGCCTTAAGAATCAACAGAAAGCAAGTTACTATGTTTTATCTCCTTGTGAATAGAGACCAGGTCTTATTTATTTTCCCAAGTTGACATTTGCCTTCCAGTATTCCCACACGGCAAAAGGTCATTCCATCTACACAAAGCCTGTCAAGCAGAAAGCCTTTTTAGAAAGAAAGCTCACTGAAGAAGCACTAGAAAATAGATAAAATACAAAAAGTAAGGCTACTCAAGTCCTATAGTTTGGTTGTATTAACTTCATTGTGAATTCCCAGAAAAAGCAAGAATTTGCAGCAGTTCTGTGTGAGGATCAGCTTCACTGGGCTATACATTCTTTTAAAAATCCTTTTATTAAGAGTGCTTTGATGAATTGTTGGACTATGGTATTGCATGGTGAGAACTTAGGATAAATGATATGATGTTCTAGAGTGGGAAAATAATAGACTGGTAACTAAGTAAAGAATCAAGATTCAGTTTCTGCCTCTAATAGCTCTTAAGAAGGTTGTTTTCTTAACTTTAAGTCCATTGCATCACATGTGTTTGCTCAGTCGTGTCCGACTCTGCAGTCCTGTGGACTGTAGAGCACCAGACTCCTCTGTCCATGGATTATCCAGGCAACAATACTGGAGTGGATTACCATTGCCTTCTCCAGGGGATCTTCTTGACCCAGGGATCGAGTTTGCATGTCCTGTGTCCCCTGCATTGCATGCAGATTCTTTACCGTTGAGCCATTAACTTTCAGTCCATAATCTCCTAATATTTTATTTGTTACAGATAGCCAACGGCTAAAAGGTAGAATGAATCTTGTGATATTAGAATGAGACATTGGTATGAATCCATGTTCAGCTTAACAAAGATACACATGATAATAGGTAAATAATATAGATATGTGTACATAAACAAGTGTATATATATATATATATATATATATATATGTAAGTGTTTTATATAAATGTAAATTGGGACGATCCTCTGGAGAAGGAAATGGCAACCCACTCCAGTACTCTTTCCTGAAAAATCCCATGGATGGAGGAGCCTGGTAGGCTACAGTCCATGGGGTCGCAATGAATTGGACACAACTGAGCGACTTCACTTTCACACAAGTGTATGTGTGTGTGTGTGTGTGTGGTAAAAGAATCCACCTGCCATTTCAGGAGACATGGGTTTGATCCCATGGCTGGGAAGATCCTCTGGAGAAGGAAATGGTAACCCACTCCAGTATTCCTGCCTGGGAAATTCCATGGACAGAGGAACCTGGTGGGCTACTATCCATGTGGTTGCCAAGAGTCCGGCACAACTTAGTGACTAAACAACCACCAGAACAACACATATGTATTTATATGTATACACATACACACATATATTCTCAAGCTCTGCCCCCTAACAAAACTTAGGAGCAATAATACTCCCCAGAAGCAATAAGAACATCAAGTTCGCAGAACTTGGTTTCTAATGCCATTCTCTAATAATAAGAACAGGGCTCCGTGGAGAGGTGGCTGATCCTGGAGCTGTGACAGAGAATTGACATGATAAGCTTGGCTCATTTCTGAGTCCATAAAGTAAGTAGTCAAAAAATTAAACAATGAGGGTGTATCAAAGGAACACTAGAGCAATCTGAAATAGCTCCCGAAGGTTATGCTGGAACCATGTGAGCAAGAAAATAAATAATGTAATATTGGCTTATAACCCAATGTATTAAATAAATTTCTGTGAGTATATAACTATATGATTGAATAAAATTTTAAAATGGGAAATAATAGATAATAATAGAAAATTCTCCCATAGAGAAGAGTCCAAATAACTGATGTAAATAATGATCCCTTAATATGGTAGAATATTAAGACTGTAAGTGTGGGCTTCACATGTTGCCTGCATTCCAAAGAGAAAACTATGGAAAGGAGGAGAAAGAGAAACTTTACGTTAGGGCAACCCACCAACCACTGCCTCAAAGTAGTCAGGGTCAGGATATCAGCACTGAATCAGATTGATGACTGTTGTTCTGTAGTCACTCAGCTGTGTCTGACTCTTGAGACCCCCCCTGGACTGCAGCATGCCAGGTTTCCCTGTTCCTCACTGTCTCCCGGAGTTTGCTCAAATTCATGTCTTTTTAAGTCGGTGATGCCATCCAACCATCTTATCCTATATCCCCTTTCTCGTCCTGCCCTCAAGCTTTCCCAGCATGACGGTCTTTTCTGATGAGTTGGCTCTTCGCATCAGGTGGCCAAAGAAGCATAAGTCCTTCCAATGAATACTCAGGATTTATTTCCTTAAGGATTGACTGGTTTGATCTCCTTGCTGTCCAAGGGACTCTCAAGAGTCTTCTCCAGCACCAGTGTTCGAAAGCATCAATTCTTCGGTGCTCTGCCTGCTTTATGGTCCAAATCTCACATCCATACATGGCTACTGGAAAAACCATAGTTTTGACTATACAGATTTTCATTAGTGAAGTGATGTCTCTGCTTTTTAATATGCTGTATAGGTTTGTCGTAGCTTTTCTTCCAAGGAGCAAGTGTCTTCTTTTGATTTCATGGCTGCAGTCACTGTCTGCAGTGATTTTGGAGCCCAAGAAAATAACATCTGTCACTATTTCCATTTTTTTCCCCATCTTTTGCCATGAAGTGGTGGGACCAGATGCCATGATCTTAGTTTTATGAATGTTGAGTTTTAAGCCAACTTTTTCACTCTCCTCTTTCACCTTCGTTAAGAGGCTCTTTAGTTCCTCTTCACTTTATGCTGTATGTAACCTTTATATGATGTCATAAAGGTGACACTTTAGCTAGTGGTCTTTCTCCTTAAAATTGACAATTTCAGTCCAGTCATGAGCCAAACATCAACAAAACATATTTTTCAAAATGCCTGAACAGTACTCTAAACTGAAAGTCATCAACAAAAAGGAAAATCTAAGAAACAGGCACAGTAGAGTACACTATGGAGACTTATAGGCTGAAGATTATCTAGTATCCTGGGTGGAATCCTGGAACAGATTAAAAAAAAAAAAGTAGATAAAAATTGAGAAAATTTCACTAAAGTATGCATGTTAGTTCAAAAAAATGCATCAGTATTTGTTCTTTGTGTCCGTGTGTGTGTCATTCGCTCAGTTGTTTCCAAGTCTTTGTGACCCCATGAACTGTAGCTCGCCAAGCTCCTCTGTCCATGGGATTTTCCAGGCAAGAATACTGGAGTGGGTTGCCATTCCCTTCTGCAAGGGATCTTCCCAACGCAGGGATCAAACATAGATCTCCCACACTGCAGGCATATTCTTTACAATTTGAGCCACCAATGAAGCCCATTGGTTCTTTAGTTGCAACTTATAAGATAGTAACAACTAGGAAAACTTGATGTAGGGTATAGTCAGATTTTCTCAACCATCTTGGCAACAGAGTTTGTGTGTCCATTGACAGAAATCTAACAGATAGTTGCTGTAAAAATATACCAAATTGGAAATTTATTATTTTTATTTTATTGATGTATAATTGACATATAACATGTTATTAGTTTTAGGTGTATAGCATAATTATTTGAAATACCTATAAATTCTGAAGGAAATTTTATTAAAAAATTATAGTGACATATGGGACTTCCACGGTAGTTCAGTGGTTGGGCATCCACCGTGCAGTGCAGGGGACACAGGTTCAATCCATGGTCAAGGAACGAAGATCCCACATGACGTGGGGCAGCTAAGCCTGCATGCCACAACTTAGAGAGCCTACGTGCAACAACTGTGACTCAACCAAAGTAAACAAATAAATATTTCTTAAAATTGCAATGACAGAAATGCTAGGCTTCCATTACCAAATGTTCTTATATTTTAAAGATGTTTGGATTTATTATCTTGTTCAGTTTTAAAGTTAAGTGTAGTGTAAATCTGCAGGTAGTAGATAAGACATCCTCAATACAATGATACTTAATTTGGGGAAGCTTTACACCTTGAAGCATATTAGTACTTTAATCTAAGTAGCTGAAATCACACTGTAAAAATGACAGCTTTGTTACAGTCTGTTTCTAGCTGTGCCACTACCAAGCATGGCAGCTGAGACAAATTTCTTAGTCTCATACTCATCAGCTTTTCTAACCATGTTGTTGTTTTTCAGTCGCTCAGTCATGTCCGACTCTTTGTGACCCCATGGACTGCAGCCCGCTAGGCTTCCCTGTTCTTCAACAACTCCCAGAGTTTACTCAAACTCATGACAATTGAGTCGGTGAAGCCATCCAACCATCTCATCCTCTGTCATCCCCTTCTCCTCCTGACTCCAATCTTTCCCAGCATCAGGGTCTTTACAAATGAGTCAGCTCTTCACATCAGGTGGCCAAAGTGTTGGAGTTTCAGCTTCAACATCAGTCCTTCCAATGAACACCCAGGATTGATTTCCTTTAGGATGGACTGGTTAGATCTCCTTGCAGTCCAAGGTACTCGCAAGAGTCTTCTCCAACACCACAGTTGAAAAGCATCAATTCTTTGACACTCAGCTTTCTTTATGGTCCAACTCTCACATCTGTACATGACTACTGGAGAAACCATAGCTTTGACTACATGGATCTTTGTTGATGAAGTGTTATCTCTGCTTTTTGATACACTATACTTGTCATAGTTTTTCTTCCAAGGAGCAAGCAAGTATCTTTTAATTTTGTGGCTGCAGTTACCATCTGCAGTGATTTTGGAGACCAAGAAAATAATAATAGTCTGTGAAGCAGTGGTGGATGATTTTTGATATTCCCTTGCTTTTTCTATGATCCAACAGATGTTGGCAATTTGATCTCTGGTTCCTATGCCTTTTCTAAATCTATCTTGTATATCTGGAAGTTCTCGTTCATGTACTGCTAAAGCCTAGCTTAAAGGACTTTGAGCATTACCTTACTAGCATGTGAAATGAGCTTAAAACTCAACATTCAAAAAACTAAGATCTTGGCATCTGGTCCCATCACTTCCTGGCAAATAGATGGGGAAACAGTGGAACGGTGTCAGACTTTATTTTGGGGGGCTCCAAAATCACTGCAGATGGTGACTGCAGCCATGAAATTAAAAGATGCTTGCCCCTTGGAAGAAAAGCTATGACCAACATAGACAGCATATTAAAAAGCGACATTACCTTGCCAACAAAGGTCCATCTAGTCAAAGGTATGATTTTTCCAGTAATCATGTATGGATGTGAAAGTTTGACCATAAGGAAAGCTGAGCACCAAAGAATTGATGCTTTTGAGGTGTGGTATTGGAGAAGACTCTTGAGAGTCCCTTGGACTGCAAGGAGATCCAACCAGTCCATCCTAAAGGAAATCATTGGAGGGATTGATGCTGAAGCTGAAACTCCAATACTTTGGCCACCTTACGTGAAGAACTGACTCTTTGGAAAAGACCCTGATGCTGGAAAAAATTGAAGGCAGGAGGAAAAGGGGACAACAGAGGATGAAATGATTGGATGGCATCACTGAATTGATGGACATGAGTTTGAACAAGCTCCGGGAGTTGGTGATGGACAGGGAAACCTGGTGTGTGGCAGTCCATGGGGTAGCAAAGAATCAGATATTACTGAGCGACTGAACTGAAGTGAACTGTGTGGTACTTTGAGCATTCTTTGGCATTGCCTTTCTCTGGGATTGGAATGAAAACTGACCTTTTCCAGTCCTGTGGCCATTGCTGAGTTTTCCAAATTTGCTGGCATATTGAGTGCAGCACTTTCACAGCATCATCTTTTAGGATTTGAAATAGCTCTGCTAGAATTCCATTATCTCAACTAACTTTATTTGTAGTAATGCTTCCTAAGGCCCACCTGACTTTGCACTCCAGGATGTCTGGCTCTAGGTGAGTGACCACACCGTTGTGGTTATCCAGGTCATTAAGATCTTTTTTGTATAGTTCTGTATATTCTTGCCACCTCGTCTTAATCTCTTCTGCTTTTGTTAGTTCCTTGCCATTTCTGCCCTGTATTTTGCCCATCTTTGTATGAAATGTTCCCTTAGAGAATACAAGCCTATTATTTAACACCTTCTGCTTCCTCATCTTTAAAACAGAGGTAACACCGTGCCTGTCTTATAAAGTTATCAGAAGATTCATGTGGTTAGACCTATGAGGAATGTGCACAGCACCTGACACAGAGATTATAGTTCTTGTCTGCATCTGTTTTCTTGTCCTCTTAACTAATTAGTTTGCCCTTAATTTAAAATAATGAAATATATGTATATGTTTATGAACTTTTCGAAGAAAACCAATATAGAAGAAATACACTAGCATGTTAATAGTGCCTATATTCAGGTTTTGGCATAATGATTTTTCTTTTTTATGAATGTAGGTAGTTTTAAAAATTTCCACAGTGATCTATATACATTTTAACAGATAATTTACCCAGTGTATTGAATCATATGGGGAAATTCCAGCTCCAATATTGTTTATTTCCTAAAGAATTTCACCAAATTATGTAGATAATCATGCAAACATTGAAGCTTGTTTTGTTTTCGTACATTGGATTCCCTAGAAAACTTCTATTATGTACATATATATGTGAATTTGATTTCTAATAATTTATTCAAAGTTTACTTTATATTACATCTTTTCATCTGTGTAACCAGTAATATCATCCATTTCTTTCTTGCCTTACCCTCTTGTTTAAAATGGTACAGGATTACTTGTTTCCCTCTCTCGGGCAAAGTTGGGTATACTGCCACAGTAAACCTTTACTATAAGCAGATACTCTCAGGTTTGTTTTAATTGTTAAAATTTAACAGCAGTAACACAGAACAGTGAACAGCCTGGGTTTTTCTTTTTTTCAGGTTGTCAATATAAATAAATTAGGACCTTTGAAAATATGAGGTTCTGCTTCCACTACCAGTCTGCGTAATTAATGTGCAGGAAGTTTATCAAACACTTGAAATAGGCTGAGTGTTTTATTGAATTTGCTCCAGGTCTTGGAGTTGAGTTGATTCCTACTTGCTACTTTTCACAGGCTCTGTCAAAGTACTCTAACTAAATATGAAAGGACTCATAGTGGTTTGTATTTGCATTTCTCTGATAATGAGTGATGCTGAGCATCTTTTCATGTGTTTGTTAGCCTGCACTAGGACGACCCAGAGGGATGGTACGGGGAGGGAGGAGGGAGGAGGGTTTAGGATGGGGAACACGTGTATACCTGTGGCGGATTCATGTTGATATATGGCAAAACCAATACAATATTGTAAAGTTAAAAAATAAAATTAAAAAAAAAATGAAAGGACTAACATTGGAAGCTTCCCATCACTGCTGTTTGACCATGAAGGTTAAGGACAACCAGGAGACAGCCCAGTTCTAGATCCTTCTCTATTTTGAGGATCAGAAATATTATGTTCTATTTTTTTTTAACCCTCCATGTCTCAAATTTGATTTTAGAACTCAAGAGCTAGAAGGATTGAACTGGTGCCATTTCTAGCACCGTCCATAGAAGAGTTGCCTACAGCATATTCTGCCATCTACTATAGTTCTCTAAATCTAAGTGCTTTTCATTATAATCAGGCAATTCATGCTGCATTTGAACTTTGGGTGTATCTATATATTCTAGAAAAATTGTTATCCAACAGCCAATCCTAACTTTCTGAGACATTAACAGATTAACCAAGAAACAAACAAGTATGTTTCTGAAGTATTTTCAGCTTAGGGAGATAAATTACAATATGATTCATTTCGAAGTATCATTTTTATGAAAAGGTGGTTTGAGAGAGCACTATCAGGACAAAGGCAGAAATCTTTCTTTTTTTATTAGAAGTGCTTTATTTTCTCAGACTTGACACTAAGACATGAATGACTTGTACAAATATTGTGTTTTGGTTAATAAAACTGAGAAAGATTATTGCTGTGGCTAGTATTCTAAGAGGACATTTAAGCCATATCACATTTAGTGTGTTTGCCCCAAACTGTCTAACTGAATATGTCATTCACTAAATCTTAAAATACAGACTAGAAATAGGATAGTTATAGAGGGTCCATCGTTTAGATGGCCTGTGGAGTTTCAACCAATTCTTGGAGAAGAAATGTATTCAGAGAATGCCTGTGAGTCCCCCATTGCAGAATTCTTATGAAAGTGTAAAAAACAAGAACAAAAACTCCACAGTGTAGAGAACTGGAGGGGAGTAGGGAGTGGGGAAGGTAGGAGAGAAAGATTAAAAGAGTAATAAACAAAAGATATCTGCGAACATCTCTCCAGTGTTTAAGGTAATGTATCCAATGAACTTTTTTGCATGGCTGGAAATGTTCTCTGTTTGTGCTCTCTAGTATGGTAGGGCCACTTAGCCTTATGTGGCTACTGAACACTTAAAACATAAGTAATGTTGAGGGATGATTTGAGAAATAGCATTGAAACATGTATATTACCATATGTGAAATAGATCACCAGTCCAGGTTCGATGCATGAGACAGTGCGCTCAGGGCTGGTGCACTGGGATGACCCTGAGGGATGGGATGGGGAGAGAGGTGGTAGGGGGGTTCAGAATGGGGAACACCTGTACACCCGTGGCTGATTCATAGCAATGCATGGCAAAAACCACTAAAATATTGTAAAGTAATTAGCCTCCAATTAAAATAAATAAATTAAAAAACATAACTAATGTGACTGAGGAAAATGAAATTTTAATTTATTTAATTTCTAATTTAAATAAGCACATGTAGCTAGTGGCTGCCTTAGGGGAAGGCACAGGTTCACAGCTTTACAGCTCAACGTGTGGTCTTTGCATCAGAAGTATCAACATCTGGGAGCTTATTAGAAGTGCAGAATCTTGGCTCCCACTCAGTCCTACTGATCCAGAATATGCCTTTTAACAACATCCTAAGGCAAGTAGTATGAAATCTTGAAAGGCCCTGCCCTGGAGCAATTTTCACTTTTTTATAATCACCCATTCAGAAAGAAACTCTATTCTTTATTTTACCACGGGCTAAAACGCATTAGGAACATGCTCATTTTACCCACAGAAGAGTGACGCTGTCAGGGTGAGCTATAATAGCGCTGGAACTGCTTACTTTAAATCTTTTCCAAGCATGAATAAAATGTGTCCCCTTGAATGATCCGTTGATTCATCCATTTATGAGAGAAACACAAAGTCCTTGCATAGGAGGTGCTGTCTGATATTTACTGAGCATCTTCAGTTAAATCTGAGCATGTTCTTTATTTCTCTGAAGTGAAGGGAAAGGGAGGGAGGGATAAACACGTTGCCAGTTTCATTCTTGGGACTGAGATTTTAAAGTTATCATTAAAAACTTCGAAGTAAGACAATGTCCTGAGAGCTAGAATTGGAGAATGATGTTGGTTAAACAGTTTATTGTATTTGAGCCCTTATTATATGTCTTACTTTGATTTCCCCTAAATCTGACTCTGAGACAAGAACCTGGGGACGTCTGTTTGCCAGTGATCCCGAGAACCACGGTGAGTGCAGTGGTGAGAGCAAAGCAGGGATAGGAAGGAGGGCAGTGCAGGGCACACTGCCTCCTGGGTCACAGATGTGGTAACTGGGGTTCAGTTCCTCTGGGGAACATCTGAGAGGCTGTGGGGGTTCGAGGGAGGAAGACGCCAGCATATCTGGGAACTGTCTGCCTCAGATTTTGGTGACTTCCTAAGTGGTGATGATGGTGGGGAGGGGCCTGCAGATTTTTGACCATAGTGTTCATTGCTTCTGTAATAGGCTCTTACCCTGGAGAAAGATAATGAGAGCTACTGGGGAGTGAGGACTAAGAACCAGGACAGTTGAATCTCACCTAGGTCTCCTAGTCTTTAATTATTTGGCTTAGGTACCTTGCTCTGGGCCCCAGAGTACAGCAGCTTTTGTAAACCCTAGACAGTATTTTCTGCTCTAATGTCATTATTCTTCTGTACCCTTCCTCATCAATAACTGTGTTATCTATTATCTGAGATATCTGTTATCTGTTATCTGAGATAACCATCAGTTATGTCTGTTTTACTGAGACTAACCCTTTCCATCTCTTTCCCTACTCCTCCAGAAACACAAAATAACCTAGATGCTAATGAATGTCAAAAAGCATAGGCATGATTTGGGTTGAAGTTCCATTTGGCCTGTGTGTGTTTAGCTACTTCTAAGTTCAAGATATTGTATTTGAATTATACTTGCAGAAGCAAGAGAATGGACATGCATGGTATGGTAAAGGAGTTCTTTATTCCTTGTGTGCCTTCATTTATGTTTATCTCAAAAATTACTGAAAACCATTTGCATAAGTTCCTAGTACAATAAGTTCTGGATGGGTAGAAAATAAGGGCAAGTATTTATAGAAAAAAAAGTCCTTTAGATTTAAAAATATTGCATAAAATCAGATTTAGTTATATATTATCAGGTTGACTTTCCTACATAAAACACAATTCTGAAGGCTCTACAATAAACCCAGGACAAGTAGTCCTACTAATTGCAAAGGATGCAAAGATACGTTCACTTCCTTTAAGCAACCTGTTGTCCCTTTGGGAGGTAAGATATTAATATGTCCCTAAGAAGAAGAAGCATAACCTTTGAATGAATATATTTTACCCACAATCACATGAGTAGGACCAGAAGGAGATTCTGTGGATATTTGGGAGAATGTGTGTGTGAGAAAACCAAGGGGAGCACCAAAGCTGTCTCAGTAAGGACTCTTCTGGACATGGGAGCATTTGAACCAATGCTTGAAGAATTAGAAATAGATATAGAGACTTCCAAGAGGTTCATGCAAACAGAGCTGGGTTTGATTGTGTTGGGTTTAGAGGACTGAGTGTAAGTAGACTGACGAAGGAGGCTATTTGGCAGAAAAGGGAAAGTTGAACATGCCAGGGGGGCATGAGTGTCAGGAGTATGACGAGTGCTGTAATCCTAGGGACCTCTTCCGCAGCTCAAAGGACCAGGTTCGCTACACATGTAGTTTTTGCAAAGTGGACTTGATCATGGCAGTAGGATGTTATTGTCCCAGTAGTTCTTTTTTTTTTTTTTTTTTTTGTCCTGTATAAGACCAGTGTTTGGGGGTTATTCGTTAAAGAGTACATCCATTTATTACTTTTGTTCAGTCCTTGAATTAGAACTGCAACACTGAACAGAAGACCTCACCCTACAGGTTGACAAATGATTTTAGTTCAGTGTAATAAACCTAAATAAAAAAATGTCCATGAAACTGTATACAGCCTAATTAGATTCTCTAATTGATTTGTTATTTAATTTCTATTTTCAATGGAATCCCACATACTTTGTAACAAGACAGAATGTCTGAGCAGAAGATCTTACAAGAGAAAATCCAGTTCATCAGATACTAAAAGGCCATTTTTATTCTTGCATAATAATTCTTCTAGAAGGATGTTCTGAGGCATGCTTAAATAGCCTGCAGACCTACCTCTAGGAAAGCCAAGCTGCCCACGAGCCTTATACATGGTGTCACTAGTCTGCAGTTGACCAGTTGGAGTGGGCAGCAACCTGCTGTCCTTGAACTCAGGGTGGATCCTTTTCATCAAGTTCAAGCCTGAAGCTCATGGGTGTTCCGCAGGTCCGCGGAATATAAGGTTGAAGGTGCTGGGAGTCAGACCTGGTTGCCCTCACTGTTTCCCGCTTCGTTCCCATCTGTCTTTCCAAGTTGCCTGATGTACAGCCATGTGGGTCCCACCAGTAAATGCAAAAGCACCAATCTTCCATAGACCCCTTCACCAGCTCCCACAGTTTTGTGAGATGGACTTGCTCTAGTAACCCTGCTTCCCTGTCACTCTGAGTGGCTCTGCCTCCTGGATCTTGTGCCAGCTGCATTAGCATCTGTTCCCTCCATCCCACTCGTCAGGCTGCCTCCAAGCCTTAAAGCATCATGAGATCAGGGACACTTATAAAGTCACAGACCAACCCTGGGATTGAATATCTTCAGAACATGTAGATCATGGCTTCTGTTCACATGCTCTAAAAAGAACTTAGAAATGAGCATATGTAAGTTCTTACTTTGTTGAAATCTGTAGTGAGTGATTAAGGGCAGTCTCTTAGTGGAACACCTTCTGAAAGCTTTCTTTGTTCTTTTTCTTTGTTTTTTCAAAGATGATCTTTGGGTTTTGAAAAAGTAGGCTATAATGAGAAAATAAAAATCTACATTTTAGAAAAAGGATAACTACTTTGTGACCTTCTTCTCTAATTATAGTCTAATTTTCATACAATGACTAAGTATTTTTGATGTCTGGGTTGACTCAAACATACTGATGATTCTGACTATCTTAACCTAGCTATCCTGGAGAGAGACTGGAAAAAATGGTTTTGGGTTTCCCCAAAACCCCCAAAGCCACCTTGCCTACACAGAGAAGAGGGAACAACACTGAGCTTTCTAAGGGTCCCACGAACCTTAAAATCCCCACCAGTATAAAATACTTTTAGGATGTTTCCATTAGTTCATTAATATAATTTTCACATGATAATTGCAGTTAAGCTCATTAGTGTAATTTTCACATGATTATTGTAGCTATTGTTTATGTAAGCATCCCTGATCATGTGGAAAATTAAAGATGTTAAAATATTGACATTGTGGAGAAGGAAATGGCAACCCACTCCAGTATTCTTGCCTAGAGAATCCTGTGGACAGAGGAGCCTGGTGGGCTCCTGTCCATAGGGTCGCATTGAATCAGACACAATGTAAGCGACTTAGCATGCATGCCTTGGAGAAGGAAATGGCAACCCATTCCAGTGTTCTTGCCTGGAGAATCCCAGGGACAGGGGAGCCTGGTGGGCTGCCGTCTCTGGGGTCGCACAGAGTCGGACACGACTGAAGCGACTTAGCAGCAGCAGCTGTTTCTGATATCCCTGTGTAGCAGCAGCAGTGTCACAAAGTGAAAATATAGGTCACTAACTACAAACCACCAAACGGTTCCATTTCCGCTTAAACCAAGGTCATACACTTTAAGCCTGAACTTTTTTTATTTTTTGTCTTCATTCGTATCTTGGTAGTTTTCCTTGCTTTCCAATAAAGTTTTTCTATGAGGGCTAAAAAAAAAAAATATTGACATTGATGACAGTAAGTAGTGGTTGTTTATAAGATGTCTAAGTTTTGAAAGCTTTTTCATATAATCTTTTAAAATCAAAGTTAACATGTCTTTGATGTATAAAATTAAACTTGTGACACTTATTTTGAACTTCACACAATGTTTAGCAGCTTCTGTAATACTTTTTTCTTTTTTTTTAAGTTGAACTACAGTTGATTTGGAGAAGGCAATGGCACCCCACTCCAGTACTCTAGCCTGGAAAATCCCAAGGATGGAGCAGCCTGGTAGGCTGCAGTCCATGGGGTGGCTAAGAGTCGGACACCACTGAGCGACTTCACTTTCACTTTTCACTTTCATGCATTGGAGAAGGAAATGGCAACCCACTCCAGTGTTCTTGCCTGGAGAATCCCAGGGACGGGGAGCCTGGAGGGCTGCCGTCTCTGGGGTCACACACAGTCGGACACGACTGAAGCGACTTAGCAGCAGCAGCAGCACAGTTGATTTACAGTGTTGTGTTAGTTTATGTGTGCAACAAAGTTATTCAGTTACATATATGTGTATATGTACTCTTTTCAGATTCTTTTCCATTATAGATTATTATAAGATATTGAATATATTAAATAGTTCCCTGTGCTGTACGGTAGGTCCTTGTTGTTTATCTGTTTTATATATAGTAGTGTGTATCTGTTAATCACAAACTCCTAATTTATGCCTGCCCAATTCACCCACTTGGTAACTATAAGTTTGCTTTCTATGTCTGTGAGTCTATTTCTGCTTTGTAAATAACTTAATTTATATCATTTTTTGATTCCACATGTAAGAGATATCATATAATATTCATCTTTCTTTGCTTGAATTCCTTAGTATGATAATGTCTAGGTTCACCCAGTTCAGTTCAGTTCAGTCTCTCAGTTGTGTCCCACATTTTGCGACCCCGTGGGCTGCAGCATGCCGGGCCTCCCCATCCATCACCAACTCCCAGAGTTTACTCAAAATCATGTCCATTGAGTCGGTGATGCCATCCAGTGATCTCATCCTCTGTCACCCCCTTCTCCTCCTGCCTTCAATCTTTCCCAGCATCAAGGTCTTTTCCAATGAGTCAGTTCTTCACATCGGTGGCTCAAGTATTGGAGTTTCAGCTTCAGCATCAGTCCTTCCAATGAATATTCAGGACTGATCTCCTTTAGGATGGACTGGTTGGATCTCCTTGCAGTCCAAGGGACTCTCAAGAGTCTTCTCCAACACCACAGTTCAAAAGCATCAATTCTTCGGTGCTCAGCTTTCTTTATAGTCCAACTCTCACATCCATACATGACTACTGGTAAAACCATAGCTTTGACTAGACTTTGTTATCAAAGTATATCTCTGCTTTTTAATAAGCTGTCTAGGCTGGTCATACGGAGAAGGCAGTGGCACCCCACTCCAGTACTTTTGCCTGGAAAATCTCATGGACAGAGGGGCCTGGTTGGCTGCAGTCCATGGGGTCTCTAAAAGTCGGATATGACTGTGCGTCTTCACATTCACTTTTCACTTTTCACTTTCATGCATTGGAGAAGGAAATGGAAACCCACTCCAGTGTTCTTGCCTGGAGAATCCCAGGGACGGGGGAGCCTGGTGGGCTGCCGTCTATGGGGTTGCACAGAGTCGGACATGACTGAAGTAACTTAGCAGCAGAAGCAGGCTGGTCATAACTTTTCTTCTAAGTAGCAAGTATCTTTTAATTTCATGGCTGCAGTCACCATCTGCAGTGATTTTGGAGCCCCCCAAAATAAAGTCTGTCACTGTTTCCACTGTTTCCCCTTCTATTTGCCATGAAGTGATGGGACCAAATGCCATGATCTTAGTTTTCTGAAATTTTTAGCCAACTTTTTCACTCTCCTCTTTCACTTTCATTAAGAGACTCTAGTTTTTCACTCTCTGCCATAAGGGTGGTGCCATCTGCATATCTGAGATTATTGATATTTCTCCCAGCAATCTTGATTCCAGCTTTTGTTTCATCCAGTCTGGCATTTCTCATGATGTACTCTGCATATAAGTTGAATATGATGTTAAATAGGTTCATCTATGTAGCTGCAAATGGCACTATTTCATTCTTTTCGTGGCTGAATAATATTCCATTGTGGGCTTCCCTGGTAGCTCAGGTGGTAAAGAATCTGCCTGCAGTGCAGGCAGGAGACCTGGGTTAGATCCTTGGGGTGGGAAGATCCCCTGGAGGAGGGCATGGCAACCCATGCTAGTATTCTTGCCTGGAGAATCTCCATGGACAGAGGAGCCTAGCAGGCTATAGTCCATGGGGTCACAAAGAGTCAGACATGACTGAGCAACTAAGCACAGCACAGCACAGTATTTCATTGTATATGTCTACATCTTCTTTATCCATTCCTCTCTTGTTGCACATTTAGGTCGCTTCCTTGTCTTGGCTATTGTAAATAATGCTGCTATGACGTTGGGATGCATGTATCTTTTCAAATTGGATTTTCCGTCTTTTCCACATATATGCCAGGAGTGAGATTGCTGGATCATATGATAACTCATAACATATGAAATGATAACCCTATTTCAGCTGTTTAAGGAATATCAATACTGCTTCCCACAGTAGTTTCCTCAATTTATATTCCCACCAGCAGGGTAAGAAGTTTCCCTTCGTTTCACACCCTCACCAGCATTTATTGTTTGTAAACTTTTCAATGATGGCCATTCTGACCAGTGTGAGGTGATACCTCATTGTAGTTTTGAAGTGTGTTTCTCCAATAGTGATCTTGAGTACCTTTTCATGAGCCTGTTGGTGCTTCTGTAACACCTTTCTGTGGCTTTTGTGTTTGTCACGGGAAACATCTTTTTACTAAGTAAGCTTATATTTTCAGAAATGTGACTTAAATAGGCCTGGGACAGTGCTTACCTTATAAAAACCATCCGAAAATGTTCGTGATTGTTAGGATAATTTCACAGGGAAGTAATAGCAGGAAATTGGACTATTTGCTCAAAAGTACAGTTTATTTGTAACTCAGATATTTATGTATCCAGTTTGCTTATAACGTTTGAAAATTCTGAGATAACTATTCTCTTAACACTGTGGTAGGTTTGTCATTGTCTTTGATTTGTAGGCCTTGGGCATCTATGTGAGCATCAGTTTGTATCTGAAATTATTATGAATGTATTTGCATATTAGAAATGAGCCTGTCGAAGTTCCATTATTTAATAAGGTCACAGCAGTAATTCTGATTAATGGAGCTGACTCTTGACAGCTCTGAGGATACCGCTAAGACACTTATAAGTATACATTTTCATAACAGAAAATGCCCTTCATTTCCTTGCCTGTAAAGAATGGGTAATAACATCTACCTTATGGATAATAATGAAAATGAGAGAGGTTGCTGAATTAGCTCAATGAGAACAAGCGAGCAGAGCCGAGTTGCAGGTATTGGGCCGTCACTGTCACTAGTCTGCATGTCCTGTTCCTGCCCCTGATCCTTGCAGAGGGCATGACTCCAGTTTATAATGTTTAAATATTCCGTGACCCCTCCTCCAGGTTTGTTTGGGAGTATTTGAAATATAAATGTGAAATCTTAGAGTAACCAGAGTTTACTGAATAGCTTTAGTGATGTTTTTAATGTTATCTTCAGTAAATACTGCTTCCCTGCTGGCTCAGATGGTAAAGTGTCTGCCTGCAATGCGGGAGACCCGGATTCAATCCCTGGGTTGGGAAGATCCCCTGGAGAAGGAAATGGCAACCCACTCCAGTAATCTTGCCTGGAAAATTCCATGGACTGAGGAGCCTGGTAGGCTACAGTCCATGGGGTCGCAAAGAGCTGGACACGACTGAGCAACTTCACTTTCACTTTCAGTAAACACAATTTTGAAAGCCTGTATATTAAATCAGTGCACCTAGGAAGCTAAAACAATACTATCATAAGACAATGAAAGGCTGTACTTCAGAAATCCAAGTGTGTCTGTGAGAGTAATGGAAAGATTCCAGTCAGAAAGAGAAATTTGCCATCACCATTCTGAATTTCTTAAGCTTACTAGAAGTGCATATTTTTAAAGTCTGTTTGTATTTTAAATACCTCAATAAAATAGACCAGTTTGACACTCTAAAAGAAATTTAAAAACTCAGCTGTCAGACAAATATCATGTCCCACGTAAGAGGCATACTGAGGGAAAGTCACTATTTAGAGAAATAACAGAGGACTGAGTTTCCCAGTTAAGCTAGTGAGAGGAATGAACAGCATTGTTACAATGTGGGAAAAATGAATCCTATAAGATAACCATTATTTGTGAAGCTCATTGATGCCAGTAATTTACTTTCATAGGTTACATCGTACACAGCTTTCTAGCTACCCACTTTTCTTTGTTTTTAGGCATTAAGTTGCCAATAATGTAGAATCTTAGCCTTCTGGCCCTGAAAGTTCATGGACTGTATAATTTCAAAAAGGTAGAAAAAGAAATAAGGAATATGAAACAATGGGAAGTTTTGTGTTTTATTTACTTTGTCAAGATAATCAAACGCTTGAGAGAGCTTCCTTAGAAATACTAGAAGTTTAGGTTCAGAAGGATCTACAGGGTCCCTTCACCCTACTGGATAGGCAGTGGACCTATCTGATGCTCTTCAAAAAAAGTGCTCCTTGATCTAATAAACATGGAAAATTTCATATACCATAAGTAACAATTTGCATTAGCCTGTTAGGGGTTCTATGAGTCCTATCTTAAAGAAACCATTTTAAATTTAACCCAATAACCCCTAAATTTATTTTAGCAGAGTCCCTTTTATGCCCTAGAACTTTGGCACATTGGTAAATGTTTATTTAATCTGACCTTAAATTTGTCCTGAGTACTCAACTTGTGGTCTTTGGGCTACTAGCAGCAGCATCACCCAGAACTTTGTAGAAATTCAGACACAGGCCCAGCCCCATACCTGCTGAATGATAATTTGCATTTTAACAAGATCCTCCGATAGTCCATAGGCACATTCAAGACTGAGAAGCACAGGCCTATTTTCATCCTGATTTACCACCTTCACTTCCATGAGCGTGGCATCCGGTCCCATCACTTCATGACAAATAGATGGGGAAACAGTGGCTGACTTTATTTTTGAGGGCTCTAAAATCACTGCAGATTGTGATTACAGCCGATAAATTAAAAGCCACTTACTCCTTGGAAGGAAAGTTATGACCAACCTAGACAGCATATTAAAAAGCAGAGACATTACTTTGTCAATGAAAGTCTGTCTAGTCAAGGCTATGGTTTTTCCAGTGGTCATGTATGGATGTGAGAGTTGGACTATAGAGAAAGCTGAGCACCGAAGAATTGATACTTTTGAACTGTGGTGTTGGAGAAGACTCTTGAGAGTCACTTGGACCACAAGGAGATCCAACCAGTCCATCCTAAAGGAGATCAGTCCTGAATATTCATTGGAAGGACTGATGTTGAAGCTGAAACTCCAATACTTTGGCCACCTGATACAAAAAGACTCACTTGAAAAGACCTTGATGCTGGGAAAGATTGAGGGCAGGAGGAGAAGGGGATGACAGAGGATGAGATGGTTGGATGGCATCACCGACTCAATGCACATGGGTTTGGGTAGATTCCAGCCATTGGTAATGGACAGGGAGGCCTGGCGTGCTTTGGTTCATGGGGTTGCAGAGAGTCGGACATGACTGAGTGACTGAACTGAACTGAACTTCCATGAGTTAGAGATCTGCTGAGAAAATACCTCCTGTGCAGATTTTAAATAGTTTGGGAACTTCAGGGAAGGTGTGGAACCCAAATAGTATCTGTATGTACCTTCTCTCTAGATTTTAGGATGGTAGGACACATCTTCAGAGACCTGCTCCATAATCAGTGGGCTGTGCGTGATGAGAGTCTAGATTACAGAGGACAATGGAGCCCAAGCCTTTGCCCAAGCACCGTGTCAGCAGGTGGAGTTATGGAAACAGAGGTATTGAACCAAAATCAAAGTGCAACTAACACTTCTGAAGAAGATATGCATATGAATATTATGAAACAGCAAAAAGATATGACACTGAAAGATGAATTTCCCAGGTAGGTAGGTGCCCAATACGTTAAGGGAGACGAGTAGAGAAATAACACCAGAAAGAATGAAGAGACGGAGCCAAAGCAAAAACAATGCCCAGTTGTGGATGTGACTCATGGTGGAGGTAAAGTCCAATGCTGTAAAGAGCAATATTGCCTAGGAACCAAGAAAGTTAGGTCCATGAATCTACTTAGGAGATGGCAAGACTGAACATTGACACTTTTGGAGTCAGTGAGATAAAATGGACTGGAACAGATGAATTAAAATCAGATGACCATTATATCTACAACTATGGGCAAGAATCCCTCAAGAGAAATGAAATAACCATCATAGTAAAGAAAATACTCGAAAATGCAGTACTTGGGTGCAATCTCAAAAACAACAGAAACATCTCTGTTCGTTTTCAAGGCAAGCAATTCAATATCACAGTAATACAAGTTTATGCCCCAACCAATAATGCTGAAGAAGCTGAAGTTGAATGGTTCTATGAAGACCTACAAGACCTTCTAGAACTAATACACAAAAAAGATGTCCTTTTCATTATAGGGGACTGGAATGCAAAAGTAGGAAGTCAAGAGTTACTGGAGTAACAGGCAAATTTGACCTGGGAGTACAAAATTCAAAGTCAAAGGCTAACAGAGTTTTGCCAAGAGAACACACTGGTCATTGCAAACACCCTCTTCCAACAACACAGGAGAAGACTCTTCACATGAACATCACCAGATGGTCAATACCAAAATCAGACTGATTATATTCTTTGCACCCAAAGATGGAAAAGCTCTATACCATCAGCAAAAACAAGACCAGGAGCTGACTGTGGCTCAGATCATGAACACCTTTTTGCCAAATCCAGACTTAAATTGAAGAAAGTAGGGAAAACCACTTGACCATTCAGGTATGACCTAAATCAAATCCCTTACGAATATACAGTGGAAGTGACAAATAGATTCAAGGGTTTAGATCTGATAGAGTGCCTGAAGAACTATGGACGGAGGTTTGTGACATTGTACAGGAGGCAGTGAACAAGACCATCCCCACGAAAAAGAAATTCAAAAAAGGCAAAATGGCTGTCTGAGGCAGCCTTACAAAGAGCTGAGAAAAGAAAAGACATGAAAGGCAGAGGAAAAAAGGAAAGATATTTTCATTTAAATACAGAGTTACGAAGAACAGCAAGGAGAGATAAGAAAGCCTTCCTCAGTAATCAGTACAAAGAAATAGAGGAAAACAATAGAATGGGAAAGACTAGAGATCTCTTCAAGAAAATTAGAGATACCAAGGGACCATTTCATGCAAAGATGAGCACAATAAAGTACAGAATTAGTACTGACCTAACAGAAGCAGAAGATATTAAGAAGAGATGGCAAGAGTACACAGAAGAACTATACAAAAAGATCTTCATGACCTAGATAACCACGATGGTATGATCACTCACTTAGAGCCAGACATCCTGGAATGTGAAGTCAAATGGGCCTTAGGAAGCATCACTATGAACAAAGCTAGTAGAGGTGAATTCCAGCAGAGCTATTTTAAATCCTGAAAGAAGATGCTGTGAAAATGCTGCACTCAGTATGCCAGCAAATTTGGAAAACTCAGTAATGGCCATAGGACTGGAAAAGGTCAGTTTTCATTCCAATCCCAAAGAAAGGCAATGCCAAAGAATGTTCACATTACCCCACAATTGCACGCATCTCCTATGCTAGCAAAGTAATACTCAAAATTCTCCAAGCCAGGCTTCAACAGTACGTGAACCGTGAACTTCCAGATGTTCATGCTGAATTTAGAAAAGGCAGAGGAACCAGAGATCAAATTGCCAACATTTGTTAGATCATCGTAAAAGCAACAGTGTTCCAGTAAAACATCTACTTCTGATTTATTGACTACACCAGAGCCCTTGACTGTGTGAATCACAACAAACTGTGGAAAATTCTTGAAGAGATAGCATACCAGACCACCTTCCCTGCCTTCTGATAAATCTGTATGCAGGTTAGGCACGAAGAGTTAAAATTGGACATGGAACAACAGACTGTTTCCAAATCAGAAAAGGAGTACCTCAAGGTTGTATATTATCACCCTGCTTATTTAACTTATATGCAGATTATTGTGCAGAATGCCAGGCTGGATATAGCTCATACTGTAATCAAGATTGCTGGGAGAAATATTAATAACCTCAGACATGAAGATGACACCACCCTTATGGGAGTAAGTGAAGAACTAAAGAGTCTTTTGACAAAAGTGAAAGGAAAGTTAAAATGTTGGCTTCAAACTGAGCATTCAGAAAACTAAGGTCATGGCATCTGGTCCCATCACCTCATGGCAAATAGATGGGGAAACAATGAAAACAGTGACAGACTTTATTTTTGGGGGGGGAGGTCCCAAAACCAGTGCATGTGGTGACGGCAGCCATGAAATTAAAAGACTCTTGCCCCTTGGAAGAAAAGCTATGACCAACCTAGACAACATATTAAAAAGCAGAGACATTACTTTGCCAGCAAAGTAATGTCCATCTAGTCAAAGCTATGGTTTTTCCAGGAGTTATGTGTGCATGTGAGAGTTGGACTATAAAGAAAGCTGAGGGCCGAAGAATTGATGCTTTTGAACTGTGGTGTTGTAGAAGGCTCTTGAGAGTCCCTTGGACTTCAAGGAGATCCAACCAGTCCATCCTAAAGGAAATAAGTCCTGAATATTAATTGGAAGGAATGATGCTGAAGCTGAAACTCCAATACTTTGGCCACCTGATGTGAAGAACTGACTCATTGGAAAGGACCGTGATGCTGGCAAAGATTGAAGGCAGGAGAAAGAGATGACAGAGGATGAGATGGTTGGATGGCCTCACCGACTCTATGGACATGAGTTTGAGTAAACTCCAGGAGTTGGTGATGGACAGAGATGCCTGGCGTGCTGCTGTCCATGGGCTCATAAAGAGCTGGACATGACTGAGCAACTGAACTGACTGATATGCACACAAAAGGGCAAGAAATACAGAATTTCAGCTTGCTTTTGAAAATTGCAATGGATATTGTAACTTTCAAATATGACTATTGGCTTGTACTGGCAGGTGAAACATTGATGAGAAATCTAAACACTGTTTGGATGCAAAACATCAACAGAAGCAACTAAAATGGATACAGTTGATTGAGACGGGACAGAATGGACTCTTCTTGGCTGATGGAAATGGTATCTTGATAGATGTTCCATGGGTATATGTATTTGTCAGATTTGGTAACTTTTTTCACTTAAGACCTATATATTTTATTATATCTTAATTACTCTTCAATAAAAAAAGTAAAAGATTTTATCTTATGAAATTTAAATACAGTTGATATTAGATGCAACAATGCATTTTCCCTTGAAAATGTGCATTTGGTAATACCCTTTACTCGGTATAGGGCAAGTATTTCATTGCAAGGCATAGCCACATGGGCTGTGTAGGCTGGTTTATGTTAATGTTATAGGCAGGCCAAGTGGGGTGCCAGATCTCCAGGGAAGCCATGCCTAGGGGGTAGAGTTCATGTATAAAATGGCAGTGATAAATGTATTTTTTAGTAGTCATATTTTCAAGAATGAATGATTTAATATTTTTAAAGAACTTAGAGTAGTCCTTGTTGTTGTTACTCAGTGGCCAAGGTGTGTCCAACTGTCTGCCATCCCATGAACTCCAGTATGTCAGGCTTCCCTGTCCTTCACTATCTCCCTGAGTTTGTTCAAACTCATGTCCAGTGAATCAGTGATGCCATCCAACTATCTCATCCTCTGTCACCCGGTCTCCTCTTGCCGTCAGTCTTGTCCATCATAAGGGTCTTTTCCAGTGAATTGTCTCTTTGCGTTAGGTGGCCAAAGTATTAGAGTTTCCACTTCAGCATCAGTCCTTCCAATGAATTCCAATTCAGGGTTGATTTCCTTTAGGGTTGACTGGTTTGATCTCCTTGTTGCCCAAGGGACTCTCAGGAATCTTCTCCAGCACCACAATTTGCAAGCATCAATTCTTTCGTGCTCAGCTTTCTTTATGGTCCAGCTCTCACATCCATATATGACTACTGGAAAAACTATAGCTTTGACTATATGGACCTTTGTTGGTAAAGTGATATCTATGCTTTTTAATACACTCTCTAGGTTTGTTATAACTTTTCTTCCAAGGAGCAAGAATAATCCTGCTAAGTCACTTCAGTCGTGTCCGACTCTGTGCAACCCCATAGATGGCAGCCCACCAGACTCCCCCGTCCCTGGGATTCTCCAGGCAAGAACACTGGAGTGGGTTGCCATTTCCTTCTCCAATGCATGAAAGTGAAACGTGAAAGGGAAGTCGCTCAGTCGTGTCCGACTCTTCTCGACCCCATGGAGTGCAGCCCACCAGGCTCCTCCGTGCATGGGATTTGCCAGGCAAGAGTACCGGAGTGGGGTGCCATTGCCTTCTCCAAAGAGTAATCCTAGCACATAGCAAAGGTTATATATGTTAGGTAAGTAAAATGGCTCAAATAAAGTAGCTACTATAACTACCATTTCTCTCTCATCTTTGCCAGTTTTATTTTCTTAACAGCACTTTGCACTGTTTAAAATGATCTTTTTGTGAAATTTTTTGCATGTTTATTGTCAGGTATGCACCCAGCTAGTCCATGAGCCTCAAGATATAATGGACCAATCTGTACTGTTCATTGCTGTACCTACCACCCCCATCCCCTGTCACCACAACTCAGCACAGAACAATGCCTGACACATAGTAGATGCTAAATGACATATTGAATGAATGAATATGTGAATAAAGTTTAAACCAAACCAGTTCTTAAAGAAGTTAATTCTGAGATGTAATCTCATTTTCTTCAATAGTGAATAAATTATTATGGACCTATCACATGTACTTAGTGATAACAGCTTCCTGAAGCTGAGGAGTCTGTTTTGATGGGATTAAGAAAGCATCATTAATGAAAGAGGAAACATTTGGCAAAGCCAAGAAATGAGCATTTCAGGTTGAGGGAAATGCCATTGCTAAGCCCTGAATCTCCAGTGGTAGTAGCTCATTCCAGAATCTGAAGAAATTTTGTTTATCAATATTTAGAATAAGATTTTATTTGTCTCAGAGAAACAAAAAATTCTGCTTTTCAGAATACACAGAAGCTTAGCCAAGACGTTCATTATAGCATCTAGTTATGCTAGATTTACCTTCTTCCCTTTAGGATAATACGTCATCTAAGATTAGGTGGTTTATATTATGATTGGCGGTAAAGCCAAACTAACAACAGAAAAGTGTTGACCTTCAAATTTGGCAAGTGCTATATTTCCATTAATCTCTGCACCTGGCTTCAGACTCCAAGGGTCATTCCTCTGTGTACCTTTTAGAAACTTCCCAAAGTGCTTTGTACATCATAAGCACAATCAATATATAATGAACGTATATGAATTGAATTTGAAAATGTAGACCACAGGCCCAAGAGCTTGAGACCCAGGATTTACAAAGAAAGGTTTAGTGTTTTACTAAGATTCTGGGAGGACAGAGGGGTCACCCCACAATCCAGGAATTAGACACACTCCTTATAGTTTGCAATTTTCTTATTGACCCTGCTCGGCCTGCGGTTTATCCCCCTACTCTCAAAACACCGACCAAACAGAGTAATGAGCGTGGAGTTGCTTCCACAGCTATGAGTTATGAGATAAGCTGCTAGAGGCAAGATTTTACAACACGGCAGAATATGTTGTGAAGATCTATGTTTGAGTCAAAGAACAGGAACTCAAACAGGAAAATATATTTCCACGGAGCTCAGATAACACACTTATGTTTGAAAGACAAGATATGTTCAATAACACATTTATTATTTTGTTGAGATGAACTTAATTTCTCTGATTTTCACTGTGACAGCATCGTTTAATACAGGAGGTGGAGGGGGGCTCTTTTTAGCATTTGTAGAATGTTTTAGGAAAAACAGTATTTGATATAAGACCAAATCTCCCTTTTGACTGTCTCCTCGTACCTGAATTTCTGAATATTTTTATGGTAAGAATACATTAACCCTCTAGGCTGTCTTCCAGCTTCACCAATATCATTTTTAATAGTCTGAGTTAAGCACAGATGGTTTAGTTTAGCAGAACTCTTCCACCTCTATACTTACCAACACTCAGAGAGACCCAATCTAGTCAGTTAGGACAACTACAAAGTGTATCTGGCTACTCAAGCTACAAAGTGCATCCAGATCCCCTGGAGAGCCTTTTAAAAGGTCCTTCTGCTTCCACAAGTCTAGGCTAGACCTGAGATTCTGTATCTCTAACAAGTTCCCAGGTGATGCCATGGACCACACTCTGAATGCAAAGGTCTAGAAGGAAATACATCTGTCACTTATCTGGAACTGATCCCTTTTTCTTTTTCATTTTTTAAAGAAATCTCATCTTCATCCTTGAAACATCATTGCATATCCTTTGCCTCTGAAATGGAAGGATAAAGCTGCTAGGCAATGTATGCAAAAGTCTTACACACCATCAGCAGCTGCGTCCAGAAGAGCTGAGCCCTTAATTTCTAGACTCTCCATTCCACTCAGCTGGTGTGTTATGTCTACACTACACAAGTTTAGAAAAAAAAAGTTTTTGCAAGTTTTTCAAGAGAGAGCCCTACTGTGCTGTTTTTAAAACTTCCTTCTCATTTTTCTGGTATCTTCCAGCAAGCAGTGGGGAAACCTGCTTAAGCTCATCCCTCTTTTACTTTGAATTTCATGGTGACACTTTTCTGGCACCACTATCAGCAGATCCTGCTTTTATGCAAAGTTGAAAAGACCATGGAAAGTACTGCTTCTTCTCTGTCTGGAAAAGCAGGAGGCTTGGTGACAATGTGATTTCTTTCCCTGAAATGTGGAAGGATGATTGGAGAAAATGAAATACAGCACAGAGATCATTCTTCACTGGGGACCAAGGCCATGAGCTATGCGCTTCTTTAACTTTCAGTAGTTTCTGGACAAGGCTTAAAATAAATCATAACACTAAGGCAGGAAGAGGTCTATTTCTTTCCAGTGGTATTTAAGAAAATAGGAAATCTATGCAATTTGATTTTCACTCCATTCATGAAAACCAAAGAATTTAACTAGTTTCCTTTGTACACACACATGCTTGTGTATTTATACACACATACACACACACACCAAATTTGAAGCTCAAAAAAGAAATGATAAGGAAAATGGAATTTAAATGTAAGCCCATTTACAGTTCTAAGCTTCAGACTGTCATATAGGCTGAGATATTCAGAACACAGAGGAAAATAATGAGGATGAGAAAGTGCCCAAAGTGGAAAAAAAGATTATTATCACAAGAGAATAATAAAGACCAGGAACATGGATACACCCAGATTCCCAGTGTAGACTCATGAAAGATGAAAGTCTAGTCTGTTCCCCCAAATAGAGGGTCTAAAAGGAAACCTGGCGTCTGAGCACCTTGAAATTTGATTCGCTAATCATAATTGATCTTCACTGAGTTAGAGAATAAAGGGGGATGGGGTCAGATGGAGCTTGAGGAGTGAGGGATTCACAGAGAGCTGTCTGAAGAGGGAAGTGTTTAAAAACTGTTTGAATAGGCAGAAAACTCGATGACATAAATCAAAATAAACATAAAGCAAAATCTTCTATGGCCTACCTCCTAAAATAATGGAAACAAAACCAAAAATAAACTAGTGGGACCTAATTAAATTTAAAAGCTTTTGCACAGCAAAGGAAATTGCAAACAAGGTGAAAAGACAACCCTCAGAATGGGAGAAAATAATAGCAAATGAAACAACTTACAAAGAATTAATTTCCAGAATATACAAACAGCTCATACAACTCAATACGAGAAAAAAAAAAACAGCAACAACAACAGCCCTATCAAAAAGTGGGGAAAAGACCTAAAAAAAGACATTTCTCTAAAGAAGACATACTGATTCTTGTTGATTTGTTACAGAAAATCACAGAATTCTGTAAAGTAATTATCCTTCAGTTAAACAATTAGTGGGAAAAAAAAAAGCAACAAGTTCCAAAAGAAGAAAAAACAGCCCAATCAAAAAGTGTGGAAAAGACCTAAAAAAAGACATTTATCCAAAGAAATTCTTGTTGATTTTTGTTAATATGTGACAGAAAATCACAGTTCTGTAAAGCAATTATCCTTAAATTAAAAAAAAAAAAATTAATGGCAAAAAAAAGCAACAGGTTCCAAAAAAAGGAAAAAAAAAAAAAACTGTTTGAAATAAAACTGAGGCAGGAAGATAAGACCAGAGGTGGGCCCAGATGGACATACTCAGCTGAAGCTTTCATAGCCTGAGTCTCAAAAAGTAAATCTGAGGTCAATGGTAAAGGTTTTTATGACTATGTTTAATTTTTTTTAAAAAAGAAAGAAATTGCACAGTAAAGAAATGTGTAGTGTCAGTAGAATGGGCAGTGGGATTATTAACCTCTGGTTTGTATTCTGTATCCTCCCAAAACACTTAAACTGCAAAGACATACTAAGCATTATGAAAAGGGAAGTGTGACACATTAAATATTAAAGATGAGTTCAGAAATCTTAGTGAAGGGGTGATTGCAGACTCAGGCGGTCCATATTGTCTTTGAGAAATGATGGAGAATTAGGAGTGTGTCAGAAGTTAGGAGCTTCTTTGACTTCCATCTAGAATTTTGCTTGGTATCTTTGTCAAACAGTTCTCAAAAATATTAGAATTAAAGTGGAAAAAGTTTTCATTCTGTGCCATGGCAGTTGATAAAGAATTTGTGTACTGTGGGTTAGATTTTTGATTCAGCCATCAGTGGCTCCTAAAAGAGAAACATTCATAAAAGCCTCCAGGACATGACACCCAGTAAGAAAAGAGGAGTTCCGTGTCTATACAAGCATTATCTGTGGATCAAAGTTGTAAACAACTTTACTCATTTGTGTCCTTTCCTCCTCTGACCTGGGAACATGCTTCAGATAGGAGATGTCTGGATATACCTTCTTGCTTGTCTTCAACATTTTAGGAGTTTGCTAGGAACATCGAGTAGCTACCCAGTTACTTACTCATTCAATTTTAATTTCCAGAGGAGGAACAACTCTCTTGGATTTTTTTAAATTTTCTAAACTCTTTAATAACTACACAAAACAGCTCAAGGTATGAAGACTTCCTATAGCTTTTTGGAAGTAGCATCATAGATTTCATCCATCCATCTCTAAGGTCATACAATGAGGTTATCTGTCAGGGATTTTCAGATCCTGACCTATCTGTGGGTTATGAAATCAATTGTGAGGGTTGTCTTTTTAAAAATGAAATAGAATACAATGGAGTATAATATAGTAGAAAACAACACAGTGTAACACAGCTAATAAGGTTAAGGGCTAATTTGTGTATGTTTCACGTACATATATATCTATATGTATCAGTGTACTGAGTGATGATGTGCATTTTGACTGAGAGGGATGATCAGAAAAATGTAAAACCTCTGACAAACATCAATGTATCTTAGTTAGGAAGATTTTTAAATGATCCTCTTTAGAGTAAAAGGAAGGAACACTAAAAATGGGAGGATCTCTTCTACAGTCCTTTTAACCTCTAGTCTCTAATCCTCTTAATCTGTGATTGTTAGATAATACCTAATAAATACTAAATGGACTGGAATGGGTGAAGTTAAACTCAGATAGCCATTATATCTACTACTGTGGGCAAGAAACACATAGAAGAAATGGAATAGCCATCATATTCAACAAAAGAGTCCTAAATGCAGTACTTGGATGCAGTCTCAAAAACAACACAAGATCTCTATTCATTTGCAAGGCAAACCATTCAATATCACAGTAATCCAAGTCTATGGCCCAACCAGTAATGCTGAAGAAGCTGAACTTCAATGGTTCTATGAAGCCCTACAAGACCTTCTAGAACAAACACCTAAAAAAAGATATCCTTTTTGTTATAGGGGACTGGAATGTAAAAGTAGGAACTCAAGAGCTACCTGGAGTAATAGGGAAATTTGGCCTTGGAGTACAAAACAAAGCAAGTCAAAGGCTAACAGAGTTTTGCCAAGAGAATGCACTGGTCATAGCAAACACCCTCTCTCAAGAACACAAGAGATGACTCTACACATGGACATTGCCAAATGGTCAGTACAAAAATCAGATTGATTATATTATTTGAGCCAAAGATAGAGAAGCTTTATGCAGTTAGCAAAAACAAGACCAGGAGCTGACTGTGGCTCAGATCATGAACAGTTTTTGCCAAATTCAGACTTAAATTGAAGAAAGGAGGGAAAATCACTAGACCATTCAGATAGAAGTGACAAATAGATTCAAAGGTTTAGATCTGATAGACAGAGTACCTGAAGAACTATGGGTGTAGGTTCAACATTGTATAGGAGGCAGTGATCAAGACCATCGCCAAGAAAAAGAAATGGAAAAAGGCAAAATGTTTGTCTGAGGAGGCCTTACAAACATCTGAGAAAATAAGCTAACAGCAAAGGAGAGAAGGAAAGATATACCCATCTGAATGCAGAGTTCCAAAGAACAGCAAGGAGAGATAAGAAAGCTTTCCTCAGTGATAAATGCAAAGAAATAGAGGAAAATAGTAGAATAGGAAAGACTAGAGATATGTTGAAGAAAATTAGAGATACCAAGGGAACATTTCATGCAAAGATGGGCACAATAAAGAACAGAAATGGTATGGACCTAACAGAAGCAGAAGATAATAAGAAGAGGTGGCAAGAATACACAGAACTATACAAAAAAAGATCTTCATGACCCAGATAACCATGATGGTGTGATCACTCACCTAGAGCCAGACGTCCTGCAATGCAAAGTCAAGTGGGCCTTAGGAAGCATCACTATGATGCTAGTGGAGGTGATGGAATTCCAGGAAAGCTATTTCAAATCCTAAAAGATGATGCTATGAAAGTGCTGCACTCAATATGCCAGCAGATTTGGAAAACTCAGCAGTGGCCACAGGACTGGAAAAGGTCAGTTTTCATTCCAATTCCAAAGAAAGGCAATGCCAAAGAATGTTCAAACTACCACACAGTTGCACTCATCTCACACACTAGCAAAGTAATGCTCAAAATTCTCCATGCCAGGATTCAACAGTACATGAACCGTTAATTTCCCAGATGTTCAAGCTGGATTTAGACAACGCAGAGGAACCAGTGATCAAATTGCCAACATCAAAAAAGCAAGAGAATTGCAGAAAAGCATCAACTTCTGCTTTATTGACTACAACCAAAGCCTTTGAGTGTGTGGTTCACAACAAACTGTGGAAAATCCTTAAAGTGATAGGAATACCAGACCACCTTCCCTGCCTTCTGAGAAATCTGTATTCATGTTAAGAAGCAACAGTTAGAACTGGACATGGAACAACAGACTTGTTCCAGATTAGGAAAGGAATACATCAAGGCTGTATATTGTCACCCTGCTATTTAACTATGCAGAGTACATCATAAGAAACACTGGGCTGGATGAAGCACAAGCTGGAATCTGGATCAAGATTGCTGGGAGAAATATCAATAACTTCAGATATGCAGATGACACCACCATTATGGCAGAAAGTGAAGAAAACTAAAGACCCTCATGATGAAAGTGAAAGAGGAGAGTAAAAAAGTTGGCTTCAAATTCAACATTCAGAAAACTAATATCATGGCATCTGGTCCCATCTCCTCATGGCAAATATATGGGGAAACCGTGGAAACAGTGACAGGCTTTATTTTGGGGGGTTCCAAAATCACTGCAGATGGCGACTGCAGCCATGAAATTAAAAGTCACTTTCTCCTTGGAAGAAAAGCTATGACCAACCTGCTGCTGCTAAGTCACTTCAGTCGTGTCCGACTCTGTGTGACCCCATAGACGGCAGCCCACCAGACTCCCCCATCCCTGGGATTCTCCAGGCAAGAGTACTGAAGTGGAGTGCCATTTCCTTCTCCAATGAATAAAAGTGAAAAGTGAAAGTGAAGTTGCTTAGTCGTGTCCGACTCTTAGCAACCCCATGGACTGAAGCCTACTAGGCTCTTCTGTCCATGGGATTTTCCAGGCAAGAGTACTGGAATGGAGTGCCATTGCCTTCTCCAATGACCAACCTAGACAGCATATTAAAATGTAGAGACATTACTTTGCCAATAAAGGTCTGTCTAGTCAAGATTATGGTTTTTCCAGTAGTCATGTATGGATGTGAGATTTAGACTGTAAGAAATCTGAGCACCGAAGAATTTGTGCTTTTGAACTGTGGGGTTGGAGAAGACTCTTGAGAATCCCCTGGATATCAAGGAGATCCAACTAGTCCATTTTAAAGGAAATCAGTCCTGAATATTCATTAGAACGACTGATGTTGAAGCTGAAATTCCAATACTTTGGCCACCTGATGTGAAGAACTGACTCATTGGAAAAGACCCTGATACTGGGAAAGATTGAAGGCAGGAGGAGAAGGGGACGACAGAGGATGAGATGATTGGATGGTATCACTGACTGGAACATGAGTTTGAGGAAGCTCCGGGAGTTGGTGATGGACAGGGAGGCCTGATGTGCTGCAGTCCATGGGGTCACAAAGAGTCAGACATGACTGAGCGAGTGAACTGATTAGGTATTATGTTTTACTACTTTTATGGGTGAACCCTTAATGGCTTATAAAGGGGAATTGATGTCTGTGGCTTAAAAAACCAAGTTAACTTTAGTCTCTTTGTTGCTTTTGTCAGAGCCTGAATTCGAACATGGATCTGCATTAGCCACAGTAAATCGGTTGTTAGAATTCAAAATTGGGCAACAGAAGCACAGATCAGACTGAGAAACTGGAAGCATTTGGTGAGGGTGAGAGTCTGAAACCTAGAGTAAAGCCAAGGATTATTTACTTTGTGATTGGGCAATTAAAAATGTGAATCTGAAGACAGGTCTAAACTAGAAGGTAAGTCCATGGGAGAAGCAGAAAAACATACAATGTGTTTTCAGTTAAATTTGCAAAAGAGCAAAGTTGGGTTCAAGATGGAAGAATTTCTAAAGTAGAGAGGATAGAGGTGATCAGCAAAGGTTTAGGTCACTGGAGAGAGGCTGCAGGTGATTTGAAAACCAGACATAGTTAGAGGCAAAGGAAACAGGAGGTTCTCCCAGATCGCTTTTAAGGCTGAGATTATACTTCTCAGGAAAATTGGGCACATGGCTAGAGCAGGCTGAGCTGGTACACCTGTGCACACTAACCTCAGGACCACCTTGCCAGGGAACGGAATGGATGCAGAGCTGGGCCAAGAATGCAAGTTGCAGGTAACATGTTTGATGAAGCTAACTGAGAGCATTAGGGCACCAAGGATGTTAGGACTCAAAGTGACTCGATGTAAGAATTTACTTTTCAAAAACTAAGCTAACAAAACTATAGCAGTGCTAATGAGGGAAATTTCCATTTTACTTTTTCGTTGAAAGAAAGATGAGAAAGTGGAAATCAGGGGAAAATATTTTCCCACAATTTCTCATTGTTTATTGATTGTTGTTGTTTAGTTTCTCAGTTGTGTCCGACTCTTTGCAACCCCGTGAGCTGCAGCACATCAGTCTTCCCTGCCCTTCACTATTTCCTAAGTTTACTCAAACTCACGTCCTTTGATTTGGTGATGCCATCCAATCATCTCATCCTCTGTTGTCCCCTTCTCCTCCTGCCCTCAATCTTTTCTAGCATCAGACTCTTTTAAAATGAGTTGTCTATTAGGATAAGGTGGCCAAAGTATTGGAGCTTCAGCTTCAACATCAGTCCTTCCAATGAATATTCAGGACTGATTTCCTTTAGAATCGACTGTTTGGATCTCCTTGCAGTCCAGGAGACTCTCATGAGTCTCTTCCAACACCACAGTTCAAAAGTATCAATTTTTTGGTGCTCAGCCTTCTTTATGGTATAACTCTCACATCCAAATATGACTACTAGAAAAATTATATCTTTTACTAGACAGACCTTTTTCAGTAAAGTAATGTCTCTGCTTTTTAGTGTGCTATCTAGGTTTGTCATAGCTTTTCTTTCAAGAAGCAAGTGTCTCAATTTCGTTGCTTCAGTTACCATCTGCAGTGATTTTGGAGCCCAAAAAAATAGTCTATCACTGTTTCCATTGTTTTCTCATCTATTTGTCATGAAGTAATGGGACTGGATGCCATGATCTTAGTTTTTTGAAGGTTGAATTTTAAGTCAGTTTATATAATGTATATTGATTTAAGATATATTGTTTTATTCAATATTAAGCTTATATATTTTTAAGTTTACTTAATTCTATGTTCCAAATGAGGTAGAAAAGAAAACCAAACAAAAAGCTACTCAGTTTGAAGCATTCTTCCAAATGTTTAAGTTCTTTAATGTGAATAACAAAACCTCTACAATTCTTATCATTAGGCTATTTTCACTGTCATCGGATAGACATGAACAGTGGGTTTTGATTATCATCAGAATGCTATACTAGAAGAATGTTTACCTGAGTGGGAATGTCACTGCTTTTTACTTTTGTAAAAAGAAACAATGGAAAGGCAGATGGAGAGGGAGGAGAAAAAAGAAAAAAAATTATTTCCAACCAAATGCAACAGATGTATGGATCCAAGTGTGATTTTTAAGTACCATAAATTGTTTTTCATTCTTTCTTGATAAGTTTGCCACCAAATGAATTTACTGCAAACTCACGGCCATATTTGTGGTTTCCAGAGATTTTAAAATTTCCAAATTTTTAATGGTGGACTTCAGATCCGTATTTGGCGTGTGCAGTGTGGGGAGGGCTTCAGTGTTCTTTGCAATGTCTCCTTTCTGGATTTTTGTCCATGTTGGCACATTCTGCACAATGCTTTGAAGATCTCCTGATAACAGTGTCAGTAAAGTTTACTTTGGAGTTCAAATTTTCATGTGAAGGTTTCACAAAGAACAAATTCTTAGATGAAGTTTAATTTAACAGTTTGATTTGAAAGGGCTTGGATGCTGTAATTAGTCTGCTTTGGCTGCCATAACAAAATACCAGAGGATGGATGATTTAAAAACAGAAATTCATTTCTCATATTCTGGAGGCTGGGAAACCCAAATTCAAGGTGCCAACAAGGTGAGGTTCATCTGCAGGCTCCTTACCTTGACTGGCAGATGGCCGCCATCTCCTGTGTGTGCCTTGTGAGTACAGACAGAGAAAGAGGGCCTTTTCGGTGTCTCTTCAGGTAGGACCGCTAGTCCAACAGCCCCAGTACTGCACTCTTATATTCATTTGATTTTCATTAGTTCCCTGTTTATCATCATGCTGGTGGTTAGGCCTTCAATGTGTGATTTGGGGGAGTCACAAATCAGTCTGTAGCGTATGCTAAAATTCAGAAGTGGCTTTCACTGTTTGTCAGATGATTAGGGGCTGTGGTTAATGATAGTCTTTTTAAAATCCTATTTTCTTTCAATTCCATGTTTGCTTCTTTTCTAAGAATCTCTTTCCTGCATGATCAAAGAGACAGGAACCCGGAAGTGTCATTTAAAGTTGCTAACATTAAACCTGTGATGGATGGCGCCTAGCTCTCAGTAGAAAAAGGAGGAAAGATAATGACTCGGCCTCCTAAATTCACAGCACAGAGGCACAAAAATTCAGCTGGCATGGAAACTACTTCCTGTCCTGAGTTAAATTTAGTACTGAACCCACCATTTCTGACTGATTTCTCCCTAGAGTGTCTGCAGGGGTGTGCGGTGTGACTCCCCTTGCCTGTGCCGTCTGCAGGCTTTTCTCATCACACATGGGATCCGTTCACCAACCCTGGCTAGAACCAGTTTCCTGGAATGAATGGATTCAGCATCATGGGTACAGTCAGCTGAGGTTAACCAAACTCCTAATTAGACCCAGAATGGTTTATTAGCACAATTAACTTTCTGGAGGACAGTTACAATAGGAAGTAAATTCCTTGCAACATACTCTCCTTTTTTTACACAATGTTAGTTGGTCAAGAGAGAAAGGCCTCAGAATCAGGAGTGCAATTGTTAACATCTAGGAACTTAACTTTTTAATAACTGTAAAATTTTAACTATAAAGTTTCTAGTAACTGTAAATGAAAATCTAACTTTCTAAGAACTGTGGAGCAAGAATGGATTCTAGAAAAATTGCCTGGAAATTAATTGTTAAAGTCTGATGGTTTTAAATTTGGGGAGAATATGGTTATTTTGATTTGCAATATGGAATACATTTTGGCACATGCTTTCTGAAGGTCTCTCGAAAAGAGGGACCTATGAATTAATTGCAAAGTCAAGCACAGGTGGTGTGGAGTGACTTTGCTGGTGTCGTATTCTGTCTGTGTGAACTTTGGCAAGTTTTCTAATCACCTGTGCCTCAGTTTCCTAACTTTTAAATGCAAGTAGTAAAAGCAACTGTCTCCCAGGATTGTTGCAAGGATCAAATGAGAAAATATACAAAGAACATAGAGGAGGAGTTGGCACTGAGTGAGCATTCAGTAAATGATGAATACACCACCACCAGCATCATCACCTTCTGTATCATCAGCATTATTGTAATGGGTTGGTTTTATCAGATGATAATGGTTGTATCCATCTTATAATATTCCACTGCTAATTGTCCCAGGAAATTATGTGAAAGAACCTGTATATAGATGCTAAAAGTGTTTAGTTCTAACTCTATGAATCTATGATAATTGTGGGTGGCACCAGGGGACAAGCTGATTCTCTGGAAGAATAGTAAACTTCCTTCTATTGAAAAGGATGTATTAGTCAGCCCATCATGTTTTTTGTTCTTGCCCTTATTACCAGAAAATTACAAGATGATCTTCAATCACAGTGACTATTAGTTTCTGTGATTAACATGCTTATTTCTTTTCCTTATGAATTTGATTTTATATTCATAAACTAAAAAGCACACACATTCTAAAATGTGTGTCCCTGGAAAAGACAGAAAGTGAGTTGACAATTTTTTAATTCCTGAATTGATTCCAGTTAGTTAGTGTCTGCACTTCCTTCTGAAATGTAAACATTTTTGAAAGCATGGTCTTTATCTTGTGGGTTTTTAAAAAATTTTTTCATTCATATGAAATTTGGATGAATTTATTCAAAACACTAGACACTAAGGTTGCACAGTAATGAAGTACCAAGCCTCTATCTTTTATGGTATAGCATGTAGCAGAGGACACAGTTAAAAGAAATAGTAGTAATAATATCTATACTTTCTGTATGAACATGTAGGATCAGGAGAGTGAGCATTTCTTTCTTATTAACTGCTTTATCTCTACTCCTAAAACAGTGCCTTGAATAGATCAGATGCTCAATTAATATTTCTTTAATAAATTGCCATAACAAGCATTTTGTATATATTAAAAATATAAGAGCTAACATTTATTGTGCAGTTCATATCTATACACTATGCACTGTACGTGGCATTTCAGCAATACTATGAATCAGAAGCCATTATTAATGTTATAAAACAGAAGTGAGCATCAAGGTCTTGAGAGGTTGTATAGTTCACGCATGGTCATACAGCTTATAGGAACCAGATGTCACTTCCTGGTTCCAGAGTCTGTAGCCTTAACCAGTACTGCCATCTTTCACGCTGTCTTACCCTAATAGCACAGAGGTGGAAGGACTGTCCCTTCCCCTTTATGGGTAATGCGGCTGAGACTTCCTAAGGCAGAACTGTTTAGTGGAAAGGATGTTCACACTGACAATGTCAGGACTCCAAATGTGCACTGTTTCCACTCTATCTACCTAGCCTCTTAAGCACTTGGACAGTAGACACACACACATTCTAGTGAAACTGTGTACACATTGTCCTGGGACCTTGCCATGTAGTCACAGCTCTTGATCCTATGACATGTGACATGTCTGCAGTAGGATACCTGTTGAATTAAGCTACATAGTTAACCCATCGGGGATGGAATTTGGTGTGAAACTTACAAGCTACCCGCTGATTTGAATTGTTCACCCTTTGCTACTCTGCTTAGTTCTTGCATAATTACCTTCTAAACAGTAAGACACTTTGTATTCTTATACGAAACTGTAGAACATAGATGTGGTAGGTGGAATTCTAGATGGCCCCTTGGTCCCCCACCCTCTGTTTCCAAATCTTCCATAATTCTTCCCCGCCCCCTGGAGGGTGGGCAGAATTAAGGACTTGGTTGTAGAATATGACAAAGGTGAAGGGATTCTGAAGACATAATTAAAGTCCCACATCAGCTGACTTAAAGTGATTTAAAATGGAGATCACACTGGGTGGGCTTGACTTAAGTGGAAGCCCCTAAGAAAGAGACTGGGCCATCCCTAAGTTCATAGACTGGCCTTAGAGACTTGATGAAGATTGTGGCCATGTTGCAGGGGGTCCACATGGCGAGGACATGGCAGATTCTAGGAACCATGGGCAGCCCCTGGGATCTATGGAAGCCAGAAAAAATCCAGGCCCTTCAAGCACACAGGTCATGGAATTGAACATGACCAACAACCTGAATGATCGCAGAACAGAATTACTCCCCAGTCCAGTCTCTTCTTGATAATTTAGCCTGGCTGATACCTTAGTTGCAGCCTGGTGAGCCTCTGACAGAAGATTCAGCAAAGCTTTTGCTCATACTCAGACATGGAAACAGAGAAAATGTGTGTTGTTGTAAGCTGCAAGATTTGTGGTAATTTCTTACATAGCAATGAAAAGCTAATAACTGTGGTTTAGTGACACATCAGTTGTAATCAGTTGTAATGCAAATATCACCATTATGTCACTGGTTTTATTCCTGTGGTTCTATTTCTCACAGGTAAGCATTTGGATTCAGAGAAGTTAATATTCCATTTCCCCCTATCAGAGAGACTAAAATTCAAACCGTTACTTCCCAAAGAAGCTGTTTTTCTTTTTAATTAATTAATTTTTTTTAATTGGAGGCTAATTACTTTACAGTATAATAGTGGTTTTTGCCATACATGGAGGTGAATCAGCCATGAGTGTACATGTGTCCCGTATCCTGAACCCCGCTCCCACCTCCCTCCCTACCCCATCCCTCTGGGTTGTTCCAGAGCACGAGCTTTGAAGTGCCCTGCTTCATGCATCAAATTTGCACTGGTCATCTATTTTACTTATGGTAAAAATACATGTTTCAATGCTAGTCTCTCAAATCATCCCACCCTCCCCTTCTCCCACAGAGTCGAAAAGTCTGTCCTTTACATCTGTGTCTCTTTTGCTATCTTGCATATAGGGTTGTTGTTACCATCTTTCTAAATTCCATATATATGTGTTAATATAATGTATTGGTGTTTCTCTTTCTGACTTACTTCACTTTGTATTATAGGCTCCAGTTTCATCCACCTCATTAGAACTGACTCAAACATGTTATTTTTTATAGCTGAGTAATATTCCATTGTATATATGTACCACAACTTCCGTAAGCATTTGTCTGCTGATGGACATCTAGGTTGCTTCCATGTGCTAGCTATTGTAAACAGTGCTGCAATGAATGAGGTACATGTGTCTCTTTCTATTCTGGTTTCCTAGGTGTGTATGCCCAGCAGTGGGATTGCTGGGTCGTATGGCAGTTCTATTCTATTTTCTTAAGGAATCTCCACAGTGTTCTCCATAGTGGCTGTACTAGTTTGCATTCCCACCAGCAGTGTAAGAGGGTTCCCTTTTTCCACACCCTTTGCGGCATTTATTGTTTGTAGTCTTTTTGATGACAGCCATTCTGACCAATGTGAGATGGTACCTCATTGTGGTTTTGATTTGCATTTCGCTGATAATGCGTGATGTTGAGCATCTTTTCATGTGTTTGTCAGCCATCTCTTTGTCTTCTTTGGACAAATGTCTGTTTAGTTTTTGGTGCATTTTTTGATTGGGGCATTTATTTTTTGGTATTGAGCTACATGAGATAATTGTATATTTTGGAGATGAATTCTTTGTCAGTTGTTTCATTTGATATTATTTTCTCCCATTCTGAAGGCTACCTTTTCACTTTGCTTGTAGTTTCCTTTGTTGTGCAAAAACGTTTTAAGTTTAATTAGGTCCCATAGGTCCCATGCAATATGCCAGCAAATTTGGAAAACTCAGCAGTGACCACAGGACTGGAAAAGGTCAGTTTTCATTCCAATCCCAAAGAAAGGCAATGCCAAAGAATGCTCAAACTACCACACAATTGCACTCATCTCACATGTTAGCAAAGTAATGTTCAAAATTCTCCAAACCAGGCTTCAACAGTATGTGAACCGAGAACTTCCAGATGTTCAAGCTGGATTTAGAAAGAGGAACAAGAGATCAAATTGCCAACATCCATTGGATAGTGGAAAAAGCAAGAGATCCCAGAAAAACATCTACTTCTGCTTCATTGACACTGTCAAAGCCTTTGACTGTGTGGATCACAACAAGCTGTGGAAAATTATTAATGAGATGGGAATACTAGACCATCTTATCTGCCTTCTAAGAAACCTGTATGCAGGTCAAGAAGCAACAGATAGAACCAGATATGGAACAATGGACTGTTTCCAAATTGTGAAAGAAGTAGGTCAAGGCTGTATATTGTCACCCTGCTTATTTAACTTATATGCAGAGGACATCATGCAGAATGGAGGGCTGGATGAGGCATAAACTGGAGTCAAGATTGCAGGAAGAAATATTAATAACCTCAGATATGCAGATGATACCACCCTTATGGCAGAAAGTGAAGAGCAACTGAAGAGACTCTTGATGAAAGTGAAAGAGGAGAGTGAAAAGTTGGCTTAAAACTCAACGTTCAAAAAACTAAGATCATTGCATCTGGTCCCATCACTTCATGGGAAATAGATGGGGAAACATCTATTTGTGGCAGATCTTATTTTCTTGGGCTCCAAAGTCACTGTAGATGGTGACTGCAGCCATGAAGTGAAAAGACGCTTGCTCCTTGGAAGAAAAGCTATGACCAACCTAGATAGCATATTAAAAAGTAGAGACATTACTTTGCCAACAAAAGTCCATATAGTCAAAGCTATGGTTTTTCCAGTAGTGGTGTATACATGTAAGACTTGCCCATAAAGAAAGCTGAGCGCTGAAGAATCAATGCTTTTGAACTGTGGTGTTGGAGAAGACTCTTGAGAATCCCTTAGACTGCAAGGAGATCCAGCCAGTCAATCCTAAAGGAAATCAGTCCTGAAAATTCATTGGTAGGACTGATGCTGAAGCTCTAATACTTTGGCCACCTGATACAAAGAACTGAATCATTGGAAAGACCCTGATGATGGGAAAGATTGAAAGCAGGAGGAGACGGGGAAGACAGAGGATGAGATGGTTGGATGGCATCACTGACGCGATAGAAATGATTTTGAGCAAGCTCTGGGAGTTGGTGATGGACAAGGAAGCCTGGCATGCTGCAGTCCATGGGGTTGCAAAGAGTTGGACATGACTGAGCAACTGAACTGAGCTGAACTGAAGTCCCATTTGTTTATTTTTTTAAATTTCCTGTACTCTGGGAGGTGAGTCATAGAGGATCTTGCTGTGATTTATGTCAGAGAGTGTTCTACCTTGTTTTCCTCTAAGAGTTTTATAATTTCTGGTCTTATATTTAGATCTTTAATCTATTTTGAGTTTATTTTTGTGTATATTGTTAGAAAGTGTTCTCTTTTCATTCATTTACAGGTAGTTGACCAGTTTTCCCAGCACTATTTGTTAAAGAGAATTTTTTTTCTCCATTGTCTATTTTTGCCTCCTTTGTAAAGATAAGGTGTCCATAGGTATGTGGATTTATCTCTGGGCTTTCTATTTTGTTCCATTGATCTATATTTCTGTCTTTGTGGCTGTACCATACTGTCTTGATTACTGTAGCTTTTTAGTATAGTCTGAAGTCAGAAAGGTTGATTCCTCCAGTCCCATTCTTCTTTGTCAAGATGGCTTTGGCTATTTGAGGTTTTTTGTGTTTTCATACAAATTGTGAAATATTTGTTCTAGTTCTGTGAAAAATACTGTTGTAGCTTGATAGGGATTGCATTGAATCTATAGATTGCTTTGGGTAATATACTCATTTTCACTACATTGATTCCTCCAATCCATGAACATAGTATATTTTTCCATCTATTTGTGTCATCTTTGATTTCCCTCATCAGTGTTTTATGGTTTTCTATATATAGGTATTTTATTTCTTTAGCTAATTTTTTTCTGAAGTATTTTATTATTTTCATTGCAATGGTGAATGGGATTGTTTCCTTAATTTCTGTTTTCTCATTGTTAGTGTATAAGAATGCAAGGGAATTTCTGTGTATTAATTTTATATCCTGTAATTTTACTATATTCATTGGTTAGCTCTAGTAATTTTCTGGTGGTGCCTTTAGGGTTTTCTTTGTAGAGGATCATGTCATCTGCAAACAGTAAGAGTTTTGCTTCTTCTTTTCCAATCTGGATTCTTTTTATTTCTTTTTCTTCTCTCATTGAAGCTGTGCATTTTGAAATACCATTATTGTGGTTGACTAACTCCAGGTGAAAAGATGAACTATAATAAGATTTCAAGCATCTCTAAGGATAAATTGGAAAAATGCTAGATGATCCTTAGATGAGTTGGGTTAAATTTCATTTCCATATGAGAAAGATAATGATGTGTTTCTATACTTATTTTGAAAGCTCCTTCATTAAGAATATTGATATGTGAGTACATACATTAATTTTTTGATCAATGCCTATTTCTGCTTCACTAAATCTAGAAACCTCACTTTGTGTTCAGAAAAACAAGCAAGCAAGCACTTCAAGGCAATGCTTTTGCTTTGTTATTACATGGAAAGAGGTTTGTAATTTTTAAAAAAATCTGTTATCATCTAATATGTTTCTGTTCCTTCTCTTTATTCTTTTCTCTCTCCTCCCCCATCATCTCTCAGATCTTAATATCTGTTAGCTCCCCTCCATGCAGTCCTGCCCAGTTCTAGACTTACATACTTCTAGCTCCAATTCAAGAAAGAGCCTTGGTTCCTTTTGCTCCAACAAGAACCCTGGTGTACCTTTCCTTGGACCATTTTATATCATGGGCCAACCCTTGACCTAGTCACTCTGGCCATGAGCTTTGATGATCTGGTAGCTTGGCTTGAAATCCAATCCCTTCCTTGTAGCCAGAAGCAAGGTTGGTTAATCAAAACCATGTGGACTGGAGTTCTGTTTGCAAATAAAGGGAAATGAATGAAAATTTTTTTTTTCTCTGAAAAGACTTCAAAAAAATAGAAGTTTTTTCAAGGGGTGGAAGTTGGAAAACATATTTAGAATCATCTGAAGGTTTTGAGGGAGTTAGGGTTAGAAGAAAGAACATTCCAAAGAGCCTATTTACTAAAATATTAATATCACTTACTAGTATGGGAAGAGAAAACTAGATTAGTGGAGTACAAGAGATTAGAAACTATTCAGATAGGCATGACTCATTTAGAATGGCTGCAATGAATGCTAATTCATTATAAAGCTATTGTTTTAGAAATGTTTTTAATAAACTATATACAGACATGTGAACATACATCTTGTTGTCCTTAGTGCATTTAATATATATTTCTCAAATAGCCAGTCATCTAGTAGAGTGAAAGCTTATTGAATTCACATCAATTTATTCTCTCTGATGTGGTGTCTCTTTCTAGCAGTATTTTTGTATTATCATGAACATTTTTGAGCCAAGATGGCTAATAAAATGTGCATATGTTAGCTGTGGCAATATGCACAAAAATGGAAAAGAAAAATATCCAATTTGATGTTAAATACCACTTTTACTGGGCCCTTGGGTGCTCTCAAGATGATTATCAGGAAATATTAGGTAAAATTACCAATTATATAGTTTTTAGGTATTAGGAAAAATCTTTGAGAACTTAGTAGGTCATGTACACATTGTTGCAACCCTAGAGGACTGAGAGCTGGGGGAAAAGAAATTACCCATAAGGGATACTGAGATCACACCTCTTTATAGACTATACAAACTATGCAATGTTTGAATGTCATGCATTCAAACATAAGTAAATTACATGAATACTTTTATACACTTTATATATTTATCAGATCAGATCAGAACAGTCGCTCAGTCGTGTCCGACTCTTTGCGACCCCATGAATCTCAGCACGCCAGGCCTCCCTGTCCATCACCAACTCCCGGAGTTCACTCAGACTCACGTCCATCGAGTCAGTGATGCCATCCAGCCATCTCATCCTCTGTCGTCCCCTTCTCCTCCTGCCCCCAATCCCTCCCAGCATCAGAGTCTTTTCCAATGAGTCAACTCTTCTCATGAGGTGGCCAAAGTACTGGAGTTTCAGCTTTAGCATCATTCCATCCAAAGAAATCCAAGGGCTGATCTCCTTCAGAATGGACTGGTTGGATCTCCTTGCAGTTCAAGGGACTCTCAAGAGTCTTCTCCAACACCACAGTTCAAAAGCATCAATTCTTTGGCGCTCAGCCTTCTTCACAGTCCAACTCTCACATCCATACGTGACCACAGGAAAAACCATAGCCTTGACTAGACAAACCTTTGTTGGCAAAGTAATGTCTCTGCTTTTGAATATGCTATCTAGGTTGGTGATAACTTTCCTTCCAAGGAGTAAGCGTCTTTTAATTTCATGGCTGCAGTCACCATCTGCAGTGATTTTGGAGCCCCCAAAAATAAAGTCTGACACTGTTTCCACTCTTTCCCCATCTATTTCCCATGAAGTGGTGGGAAATTTTACACCTCTATGTTACATTTTATTTTGTATATATTAGTATTTTATATGTGTATGCATTGAGAGGGAAATGGCAACCCACTCCAGTATTCTTGCCTAGAAAATCCCATGGATGGAGGAACCTGGTGGGCTACATTCCATGGGGTCACAAAGAGTCGGACACGACTGATTGACTAACACAACATATGTATACATAATTTCATATATGTTTAGTTTTGGTAATTAAGCATGAGATGGTTGGATGGCATCACTGATTCAATGGACACAAGTTTGAGCAAACTCTGGGAGACAGTGAAGGACAGGAACCCTGGTGTGCTTTAGTCCAAGGGGTTGCAAATAGTTGGACATAAGTGAGCAACTGAACAACAACAACATAAGTGACATTTCCAATTATTTGGGAAATTGTATCTTCTGTAAGGGTTTTGGGCAAAACTTTTATATTTTGTTATGTTTATATGTAATGCAATTCATTTTGGCACCCTGCCTTACACTGTGTAAATAAATAAGTTCCAGAAGGAATAAATGTCTAAAACATTGAGGGAAATCCAAAATTACTAGAATATGTAGAAAATGTGCTTTACATTTGTGGAGGGGAAGAAGACATTTCTAGACATAATATAAAACTCAGAAATCCGAAAGGAAAACGCAGGCAGGCTGTCTGTTTAGGACTGTTGAATCTTGGTTTGGCCAGTCATGCTCAGTCGTGTGCTCAGTTGTGTCCGACTCTTTGTGACCCCATGGACTGCAGCCTGCCAGACTCCTCTGTCCGTGGAATTTTATAGGCAAGAATACAGAAGTCAATTGCCATTTCCTGTTTCAAGGAATCTTCCTGACCCAGAGATCAAACGCACATCCCAACCCAGAGATCGTCTCCTGCATTGACAGGCAGATTGTTTACCACTGAGCGACCTGGGAAGCCCAAAGATGCAGACAAAGGTAAAAGACAAGTTATAGATTGAAATAGAACCTTATGAGGTATATAGATAGATACAGATGTATGTGGCTCATATCAACATGAAAGGAGGTTCTTGGGCATCTCAGTGCAAGCCTCACTGTCTCCTGGCCACACAGTCTTTCAGCAGTCAGTCCTTCTGCCTCTGGCTGGGTGCTCTGAGGTCTGTCTTTCCATGGCTTCTGTACAGGAATCCTTCCCAGAGGATCCTTGGGACCCAGCTCATCTCCTTGCTTCTTAAGCAGCCACAGAATTCTCAGGCCTCACCCCAAACCACAAGGAGAGTGTCTGCTTACTCAGTGACCGCTGGCTGTCTCATCTGGCCCTGAGGTGAAGGAAACCAAATCCCCTGCTCTTCCTAAGGAACTTGGCACAGCGCTCCTGACCTTACGTGTGCCCTCCAGACACTGGCTGTTTGGTCTCTGGTTGTTGACTTCACTCCAGAAAGAAAACTGGGGAGAAAAGAGGGTCAGAACACACTCTCAGAAGACCATGTTCTTCAGATCCCCCTCTCAACAGTAATTTCTGAGCATCTCTTGAGAGCCTGTAAGGTTCCCTTAAACTACCTTAGCATCCCCAGTGCTTTGCATAGAGCCGACATGCAGTCAATATTTCGGCAAGACTGAGCAAACAATTTAACCTTTAACAGAGAGCAAATTGCCGGCTCCCTCTGTTTTTTCCATCTACAGGATTCAGAGTCAGTGGCTGAAGTAGCTGTGGTAGAGGTGTCGGGCTTTGAGGTGGACATTAGCACGCTGGTGTGTTTCTTATGACCAAGGAATTCTTTTACTGACCCTTTCCAAACAATACCTAAAACATAAAGCTCTTCTTTTATAGCCTTCAAGAGATGGCAGGATGTAATTTTTCCCTAAATACATAAATACAATCAACATAAGCTTCCTATTTCAGAAGAAAAACTGTGCTACATAAATACTCAGATACTTAACCAAGGAAGCTGGATTTTCTATCAGAATTTTTTTTCAAAGGCGTATATGGCTCATACTATTCAGACCACATCCCAAGCAGGCCTTTATTACTCTCTAAAATCACAACTTGGCATTTGGATATTTGGATGTATGACATTTAGATATTTAGGTAGATGATATGTGGATAGGAGATCTGTAAATAAGACTTGAATCTTTTCTAATATCCTCTTCTACTATGTTTTTTAAATTCTGCCTTATATTTGATTTAAATCTTTCCCCAATTCTTTTGACTGGCTAGATTTTTTTTCTTTTCTTTTTTATGTATCATGTACCGAAGTTCTTAAACTTTTAAAAATTTACTTTGACTAAATCATCCCTGATTCACTTTTGAAACTATCATGACCTTTACTTTCTATTTTATAGTTGGCTTAAAGCTCAACATTCAGAAAACTAAGATCATGGTATCCAGTCCCATCACTTCATGGGAAATAGATGGGAAAACAGTGGAAACAGTGTCAGACTTTATTTTTGGGGGCTCCAAAATCACTGCAGATGGTGACTGCAGCCATGAAATTAAAAGACGCTTACTCCTTGGAAGGAAAGTTATCACCAACCTAGATAGCATATTCAAAAGCAGAGACATTACTTTGCCAACAAAGGTTTGTCTCGTCAAGGCTATGGTTTTTCCTGTGGTCATGTATGGATGTGAGAGTTGGACTGTGAAGAAGGCTGAGCGCCGAAGAATTGATGCTTTTGAACTGTGGTGTTGGAGAAGACTCTTGAGAGTCCCTTGAACTGCAAGGAGATCCAACCAGTCCATTCTGAAGGAGATCAGCCCTGGGATTTCTTTGGAAGGAATGATGCTAAAGCTGAAACTCCAGTACTTGGGCCACCTCACGCGAAGAGTTGACTCATTGGAAAAGACTCTGATGCTGGGAGGGATTGGGGGCAGGAGGAGAAGGGGACAACAGAAGATGAGATGGTTGGATGGCATCACTGACTCGATGGACGTGGGTTTGGGGTGGCCTCCGGGAGTTGGTGATGGACAGGGAGGCCTGGCGTGCTGTGATTCATGGGGTCGCAAAGAGTTGGACAGGACTGAGCGACTGAACTGAACTGAACTGAGAGATTTGCTAGTTTATTTGTAGGGACATATATATTATCTTGTTAAGTGTATAGGAATGATTCATATAAAGGATTATCTTAGTTTCAAAGCATTTTGTCCTAAAGAACCAATGGGATCCTGAAAAGCAGAATTTCACATATTCAGAGCTTTCATTAGAGCATTTGAAATATAAGCTGATCACATCAAGGTCACCATGAAATGGGATGATTTAAATTAGCTGTATTTGGATAGAAATGCCTTGTACTTGAAAGCCAGCAATCAATCAATGACTGGAAAACTTATCTCTAAAGCTGGAAAATCATTTTAATGGTGACCAATATTTTGCTGGTAAGAAAGCCTTAAACATTTGGAATCCCATAGTTAATATTTTTATAGATGATGATAAATAAGAATTTATCATTTTTATTGTAGTTCTCATTCTTCAAAAAACTTTGAACTATTTTATTCACATTTTTTTGTCTAAGAAAACTGCTTAACAGTTATAGCTGATTCACTGAAAAGAGAAGGCGAACTCAGAGCAAAGGCGTCCCCAGAGATTACTTGTTTTCTGGACTTTCCACAGGAATTGACTGCTATTGTTGTTTCTTCTCACCCTTTTAACCAGTAAAATACTTGTCTCTTCAGGGCTTACTCATGTTTGCAAATATCTGGGAAGTCTGTGTATTACAGCTAGCACACAGCTAAAAATTAAGACAGTTGCACTATTTTACAGTAGAGAGACTTTAAACAGGACAAATTCAAAAGTCTTTGCTGTCATTCAATAGTCTTTTCAGAAAAAGCATCTGATACAAGAAATCTGATTGTATCTCTGCAAATAAATAGCTACATCTCCTGATCACCATGTTCCAGTTATTATTATTATACACAGTTCAGTTCAGTCGCTCAGTCGTGTTCAACTCTTGCAACCCCATGGACTGCAGCATGCCAGGCTTCACTGTCAATCACCAACTCCTGGAGCTTGCTCAAACTCATGTCCGTCAAATCAGTGATGCCATCCAACAATCTCATCCTCTGTCATCCCCTTCTCCTCCTACCTTCAGTCTTTCCCAGCATTACAGTCTTTTCTAATGAGTCAGTTCTTCGCATCAGGTGGCCAAAGTACTGGAGCTTCAGCTTCAGTATCAGTCCTTCCAATGAATATTCAGGACTGATTTCATGATTGACTGGTTGGATCTCCTTACAGTCCAAGAGACTCTCAAGAGTCTTCTCCAACAGCACAGTTCAAAAGCATCAATTCTTCAGCACTTGACTTTCTTTATAGTCCAGCTCACATCCATAATATGACCACTTGAAAAATCATAGCTTTGACTAGATGGACTTTTGTTGGCAAAGTAATGTCTCTGCATTTTTGTATGCTGTCTAGGTTGTTCATAGCTTTTCTTTCAAGGAGCAAGTGTCTTTTAATTTCATGGCTGCAGTCACCATCTGCAGTGATTGTAGAGCCCAAGAAAATGTTTCCCCATCTATTTGCCATGAAGTGATGGGACAGGATGCCATGATCTTAGTTTTCTGAATGTTGAGTTTTAAGCCAAAGATAAGTCATTGTTTCTAACTGTTGATGATGCAATTAAGGCAGTATCACCATTTGTTCATTGGCTTTGAGCAATCTTATTTCCGAATTTGAGTGCAAAATTTTACCCATGTGATTCTCTTTAATAAAAAGAATAAATTCAGAATTAGATGGTAGTAGTTGAAATCTATAGGAAAGTATCAATTTCAAGCTTACAGACCATAATAGGATACTTACAGAAGAGCCTGATAATAAAGGCCATCAACCAAAGACTTCCTGAATATGACATACATTTCTAAAGGGTAGAGAGATTGGTTATAAGAAAGAATTGCTTTGAGTTCATTTTCTAACCAACACTTTTGATACCCTGCAGTGTACTGGTTGCAAGATAATCTGATCACAGAGTAAGGAATTTAATCAGTGTAATTCCAACTCATGAAAATAGGAAATAATAAATACTCCTTAATCTGGAGGTTTGCTGAGTAACTTAACATTTCTCTAAATATAGATGGTTATGCATGAACACTTGGAAGTATGTTTCCTTACTAATTAATGAACCAAGTAGATATGAAACATGAGCAATGACCAAACAGGACAGAAGATGGCTCTGAAAATATTCATGTTTCCAGTGGGAGTAAGAATTCCTAAAGGGTAGGTGGGAGAATCGATCATCTTCAAATTCTGGTTAGGAAGAAGGACCATTCCCCTTGGCTTGCTCAACTATGAAGCTCTTTGTGTTGGAAATTTTTCTTAAGCCAACTTAATTATCAGTAAGGAGGATTAGCTGAGCAGTAGCAATAAGGTACCTTATCTTTACCTGTTATATAATTAATATAAGGAAGCACTGTATCAGGATAAATGAATGTACAAAGAAAGATTTGGTTTTAAGAAATACACTTTGTTCTAGTTCTGATTTCATGTAGAAGAAAATAAGATAAGACACAATGAGTATAACTGAATTTTATTTTGAGAGTTTTCTAAAGAAGTCTGTATGTATCTTTAATACTTAATTTGCCTCTTTATTTTTAAAATAATTTCTTGATTTAAAAAAAAAAATTAAAGTCCAGTTCAATGAATAGCTATATTAAAAGTTTAGTGAAAGCCCAAATCAAAATTATCTTCTTTTGCAACTGATTCAGTAGATATTTCTTGACATCAGTTATCAAGATATAATATTATCTTTTCAATTCTTCTTGGTTTTATTGATGAAACTCAGGAGATTCAAGTACTTCTGCCATGCTATAGAAAAACTAGTAAAACAGCCAAACATAAAAAACCAAGTGTGCTGGGATAATACTATTTAAGTATGAAATAGCTACTGAGTCATCTTTATTTTCTTGAACATTAGTACCAACCAAAACGACTCAATAAAGCTGTTTTCCAGAGAACAGGAAAAAATTGCATTTGACAGTTTGATTCTAAAAGTGCATTGTGAAGTTTAATGCAAATGGCACTTGATGGTGGGTCCTGGCCTTAGCCTCTATTTTTCTCTAGAATTGTTAGCCGGTATGGAAGAGGCCAGTTCCTGCATCTTGATGGGGTGAGACCCCTGATTTTTACCTGGTAATGGAAGAGTATGTCATTCAATATCAATTTAAAAATCACATTTACCAATGTGATAAAGAACTTGGCAAGAAAGTTTTTGACCATTAGCCAAGCTGTAGAAGGGACAGATGCTGATTTTTCACTCTGCTTCCTCCCACTCATTTCGCCTCCCCTGAGGTCAAGTCTCCACCATTGTCTTCTCGGCTGCTTGCCCTGGGATGGTGACTGTTGGGCAAAGTTTGAGTTTGGCCAGGAGGAAACCTATCAGGCTATTGGAGGGCAGGGGGAGGGAAATGCAGGGTGTTTATCGTCTACTCCTGTCTCCTTCAGCACCACATTTCTGGCACTGGTGGAATATCTCCTCACCTGTATCTCCCCAAAGGTAGCCTGTCTTTTATGGCTGCAGCTCTAACCACATACAGTCCCTCTTTTCCCATCATACCTCTCCTTCCACTTCACCCCATCTGTTCAGACCCAGCTCCCCACAGGGGCTCATCCTACCTATACCAGCTTCCCTATTGGCTGTCCTAACCTGCCTAGAACACTGTGTTCTATACCTTCATTAAAGTCTCTTCACTTCATGTATATTGTGATTAAAATTGGGAGGGGGGCATGAGTGGGTGGGATCTTGACTGATATGGGGTTTTGTTTAAGTCCCTTGCTTGCGGATACTTAGACAAGAACAAGATGAGCATCAAGAGACTGCAAAAGTAGGTCATTTAGCCAAGTAAGTTAGTATCTCTTTGTATAGTCATCCCCAATGAATGGGTGTTTATGATGGCTTATATCTCAGGAGTATAACCTTCTTCTGATCAGTTATTTTTACCAAGAAAGTCTATGAAGGTATCATGGAAGATGTTATTTTCACATATGTGATACACAATTTTGGAGATACAGTTAATTCAATGATGATTCAAAGAGGTCTCAATGATCTAGAATCCTGGATATATAGAATTGGAGTTGCATTGAAATTGGACACAAATTACAATGTGCATATATGACTGGCAACATACTGAGTGAATTGTTTTGATCATAAATCCAGTGTCAGGTAACTGTGATTTGGCTGTATAAAATTATTCATCACATTCTAGGCAGCATTAAAAGAAATCAAAAGCCAACTATACACAGTACCAACCAGACCACAGCTGGAGACATGCTTCTAGTTTGGCACACTCCCATGAACAGGTAAACAAACAAGAAAGCTGTATAGCAAATCGTTCCAAGAAGAGAATTTGAGTGCTGGATTTTAGTGGCCTAGGTTTTACTCTCAGCTCCTGCACTTACTGGCTGTGAAATTTGGGACAGAAGGATACCTCATATTCCTCTTCTCTGAAGATCCCAAGACATAATGATTATTCAATGAGAAAAAAATTACATAAAGCTGTGCTGACCACATACTCTACAAATTATACTTAGACAACTACTGATAATCACTAGGGTGTGAATGGTCTGCAACCGAAGTTACATGAGAAACAGTCCAGGATATTGGGGAGAGTTTTGTTTCTGGTTGAAAAGACATACTGAGGAGTGGCATTGGCTTTATGAAAATGTGAAAGATTGTTCAATAGGAAAGATGTTATAGAGAGTCAGAAGAAGACACAGTGGAAATTACAGGGAATGTCATTTTGCCTGTCATCACAAATACCTTTCTAGTTTCCTGATGTCCTACAGGAAACAGACTAATGAAAGCCTTTTTGTCATTGTCAGTAAAACTGGATAATTACTATGTGGAATATGATTTTAGCAGGAAATCCTATAATAAAGATAGGACACGGAAAGATGAACACCCCAGGTTGGTAAGTGCCCAATATGCTACTTGAGATCAGTGGAGAAATAACTCCAGAAAGAATGAGGAGATGGAGCCAAAACAAAAACTATACCCAGTTGTGGATGTCACAGGTGATGGAAGTAAAGTCTGATGCTGTAAAGAGCAATATTGCATAGGAACCTGGAATGTTAGGTCCGTGAATCAAGGCAAATTAGAACTGGTCAAATAGGAGATGGCAAGAGTGAACATAAATATTTTAAGAATCAGTGAACTAAAATGGATTAATGGGTGAATTTAACTCAGATGACCATTATATCTACTACTATGGGCAAGAATCCCTTAGAAGAAATGGAGTAGCCATCTTGGTCAACAAAAGAGTCCAAAATGCAGTACTTGGATGCAATCTCAAAAACAACAGAATGATCTCTATTTGTATCCAAGGCAAACCATTCAGTATCTCAGTAATCAAAGTCTATGCCCCAAACAGTAATGCTGAATAAGCTGAACAGTTCTATGAAGACCTATAAGACCTTCTAGACATAACACCCAAAAAAGATGTCCTTTTCATTATAGGGGACTAGAATGCAAAAGTAGGAAGTCAAGAGCTACCTGGAGTAACAGGCAAATTTAGCCTTGGAGTACAGAATGAAGCAGGTCAAAGGCTAACAGATTTTACCAAGAGAACATACTGGTCATAGCAAACACCCTCTCTCAACAATACAAGCGAAGACTCTACACATGGACATCACTAGATGTTCAATACTGAAATCAGATTGATTATATTCTTTGAGCCAAAGATGGAAAATCTCTATACAGTCAGCAAAAACAAGATGAGGAGCTGACTGTGGCTCAGATCATGAACTCCTTATTTCCAAATTCAGACTTAAATTGAAGCAAGTGGGAAAAACCACTGGACCATTCAGGTATGACCGAAATCACATCCTTTATGATTATACAGTAGAAGTGGCAACTGGATTCAAGGGATTAGATCTGATAGACAGAGTGCCTGAAGATCTATGGACAGAAGTTTGTGACATTGTACAGGAGGCAATGATCAAGACCATCCCCAAGAAAACAAAATGCAAAAGGCAAAATGGTTGTCTGAGGAGGCCTTACAAATAGCTGAGAAAAGAAAAGACATGAAAGGCAAAGGAGAAAAGGAAAGATATACTCATTTGAATGCAGAGTTCCAAAGAATAGCAAGGAAAGATGAGAAAACCTTCTCAGTGATCAGTGCAAAGAAATAGAAGAAAACAATAGAATGGGAAGCACTAGAGATCTCGTCAAGAAAATTAGAGATACCAAGGGAACATTTATGAAAAGATGGGCACAATAATGGACAGAAATGGTATGGACCTAACAGAAGCAGAAGATATTAAGAAGAGGTGGCAAGAATACACAGAGTTCAGTTCCATTCAGTCGCTCAGTCATGCCCAACTCTTTGCGAATGCACAGAAGAACTGTACAAAAAAGATCTTCATGACCCAGATAACCATGATGGTCTGATTACTCACCTGGAGCCAGACATCCTGGAATGTGAAGTCCAGTGGGCCTTAGGAGTCATCAATAGGAGCAAAGCTAGAGGAGGTGATGGAATTCCAGGAGAGCTATTTCATATTCTAAAATGTGATGCTGTGAAAGTGCTGCATCAATATGCCACCAAATTTGGGAAACTCAGAATTGGCCACAAGACTAGAAAAGGTCAGTTTTCATTCTAATCCCAAAGAAAGGCAATGCCAAAGAATGTTCAAACTACCATAGAACTGCACTCATCTCACATGCTAGAACGGAGAAGGCAACAGCACCCCACTCCAGTACTCTTGCCTGGAAAATCCCATGGATGGAGGAGCCTGGTGGGCTACAGTTCATGGGGTCGCTAAGAGTCAGATATGACTGAGCGACTTCACTTTCACTTTTCACTTTCCTGCATTGGAGAAGGAAATGTCAACCCACTCCAGTGTTCTTGCCTGGAGAATCCCAGGGATGGGGGAGCCTGGTGGGCTGCCATCTATGGGGTCGCACAGAGTCGGACACGACTGAAGCGACTTAGCAGCAGCAGCACATGCTAGAAAAGTAATGCTCAAAGTTCTCCAAGCCAGGCTTCAATACTATGTGAACTGTCAACTTCAGATGTTCAAGCTGTGTTTAGGAAAGGCAGAGGAACCAGAGATCAAATTGCAAACATCTGTTGGTTCATTGAAAAAGCAAGGGGGTTCCAGAAAAACATGTAGTTCTGCTTTATTGATTATGCCAAAGTCTTTGGCTGTGTGGATCACAACAAACTGGAAAATTCTTCACAAGATGGGACTACCATACTACCTTACCTGCCTCCTGAGAAATCTGTATGCAGGTCAAGAAGCAACAGTTAGAACTGGACATGGAACAGCAAATCAGGAAAAAAAGTACAAATCAGGAAAGAAGTACGTCAAGGCTGTATATTGTCACCCTTCTTATTTTATTTATATGCAGAGAACATCATGAGAAATACTGGCTGGATGAAGCACAAGCTGGAATCAAGATTGCTGGGAGAAATATCAATAACTTCAGGTATGCAGATGACACTACCCTTATGGCAGAAAGCAAATAAGAACTAAAGAGCCTCTTGATGAAAGTGAAAGAGGAGAGTGAATAAGTTGACTTAAAACTCAGCATTCAGAAAACTAAGATCATGGCATCCAGTCCCATCACCTCATGGCAAATAGATGGGGAAACAATGCAAACAGTGACATACTTTATTTTTGGGGGCTCCAAAATCAGTGCAGATGGTTCCTGCAGCCATGAAATTAAAAGACACTTGTTCCTTAAAAGAAAAGCTATGACCAACCTAGACAGCATTTTAAAAAGCAGAGACATTATTTTGCCAACAAAGGTCCATCTAGTCAAATTGTGGTCTTTCCAGTAGTTATGTATGGATGTGAGAGTTGGACTATAAAGAAATCTGAACACCAAAGCGTTGATGCTTTTGAACTGTGGTGCTGGAGAAGACTCTTGAAAGTCCCTCGAACTGCAGGAAGAGCCAACCAGTCCATCCTAAAGGGAATCAGTCCTGAATATTCATTGGAAGGACTGATGCTGAAGCTGAAAGTCTAATACTTTGGCCACCTGATGGGAAGAACTGACTCATTGGAAAAGACCCTGATGCTGGGAAAGATTGAAGGCAGGAGGAGAAGGGGATGACAGAGGATGAGATGGTTGGATGGCATCACCGACTCAATGGACATGAGTTTGGGTGAACTCCAGGAGTTTGTGATGGACAGAGAAGCCTGGCGTGCTGCCGTCATTGAGGTTGCAAAGAGTTGGACATGACTGAGCTACTGAACTGAACTGAACCTGTAATAAAGGCTGGCATGGGGGAGCGGCATGACAGAAGGAAAAGGTGACAAGATGACCTTTAATTTCCCCTTGTGACTCTGTGATTTACGAGTCTAGTGTGTTAGATAGAATATCAGGAAAATGGCTGCAACCTTTGTTTATATTTATGTTGCCTTTTTCACATGGGCTCTTTGGAGGTTGTCCTGAGACATGTTGTCCCAACAAGGCCTGAGAGTCCCAGTTATATTTTCCTGTGAAGAGGATTTTGCCTGCTGGATTTTGCCTTTGGGTGGCACACAATGGCTTCTGTCTCACCAGCTTTGCAGACTTCTTCAAGAAACTCTATTTGGTGCTAATATCTCACTGACTTGGAACAAACCCCTTTGAAAAGGGATTTCTTTTCTTGACCAGAATGAAAAATGTACTGAGTGGGAAAAACACGTCACAGAGTTTGTGTTTCCCTTTTGGCCTCACCTGGTATTTTTACCCCGATGGAGCAGCCTCTGGAAACCTGTGGCACACATCAGTCTTGCATCTATTTCTGTTTGTACCATTAGGAATGGATAATTACAGCTTTTCAAAGATACACAACACACGACATATTTTTGATGAAAGCAGAGCTTTTGTGTGGAAAAGTGGCTAATATACTTTCAAGCAAATCTGTAGATGTGTTGTGTTTAGGAGGCTGCCAAAGAGATCTGAGCTGGCAGAGTAATCGCTGTGCTAGGGCACCGCTGAAGACAAGCAGTGCCCCCCGACCGTGAAAGCCCTTCTTATATAAACTTGTTTCATCATCCGGGTGGAAGTAGCATGCCTACCATTTCTGATCAAATCTGGAGAAAATGTCAATGTAATATCTCAAGGGTAATTCATTTTTGAAAAATGAGTGTCCTTTCTACTGACTACTTCTTTTTAGAAGAACATTTTTAGCTTTTCAAACTGTGCTTTGCTGCCCTGTCTGGATTTTAGCTGTTTGTATGAGAGGTGATGAAAACAAAGTAAAGAAATGGCTCTCACCCAAATCAGTCTCAATTACTGAGGTCAACAGGCTTCTAGTTAAGAAAGGAATTTTCATCTGTGGAGAGGCAGGGCACAAGCCTCTGGATGGGCTGGTCTTGGAGCTCCCTTTCTTTTCTAATCTTTTCTGATTCCATAGCATAGCAACTTCCAGGGAGTGTGACATTTCATAACCCATCAATAGGCTATTTCAAATGCCAACTAAAGGGAAAAGGAGTGTAGCATAGGCTTCGGGGAAAATTAAAGTAAAAAGACTAAAAGAAATTGGATACATTTTCTTGGCTTGGTGAGCATTTCTGGTGATCAAAAAAGATGTTTAGAAATATTTCTTTAGGAAAATGAAATCAATTCATTTCCCTGAATGCTTCCTACATGCTAGGTCCTGTATCAGACACTTTATGCGCATTGTAGACTCTATTATTATCACCATTTTATTGATGAGGAAACTGCAGAGTATAGATAATCTGTAACAGTGCCATGGAACTGACACTAAACAAACACTATTTCAGCTACTATTCCATCCTTCATCTCTATAACTGATGGTGGTGATTCACCATTCATCCTTGGCCCCTAGACACTGGAGCAGGTGCCACCAGCCCCTCACCTCTAGTGCATGTGGGAGGTCAGAGACCAGTCAGTGGGCAGGTGCAACATAGAATACAGGGAAGTTAACGTCCTCGAGGGACAGCCTTCAACCTGTGGAATGATAGGAGATGTTTTTTGGGTAAACTCACAGGCAGTCTATCCCCTAAGAGAATACTTCTTAGGCAGAGTTTCTGAGAATGTTACCAGCAGGACTGAGCCACCACTCAATGCACAGTGGTAATAAACTCATTCTTGTATCCTTCATCAATAATTTTTCCTTCCCTCTCTCATTGTCCACAGCCCTCTTTTCTACTTCTGAGATCTTCTCCCAGATAAGCTTCCTGCACTCACATCCCGAAGTGAAGATGCTGTTCTGGGTGAAAAACTAAGACGTACCCTAGTTACATGTAACTGCTGTATTTGTCACAGCCACCTCACTAATGGACTACAGGGTCAACCGCACCGTGGTGTCGACTTCAGAAAACCTAAGTTAATGGGGGATTATTTCTGTGGCATCAAATCTCTAATTATATAATAGTTAATATATTGAGCTTTGCTCTTTGGAATTCAATTATTCAATAAAATAAAAGAATCTTTACCCTTTGAAGTCCTCAAAAAGCCTAATGATTTAGCAGGAATATTTCAAGATCATTTTTCTAGGCTTCCTACCAGCCCCCTCCCGAAAGTGTCTGTTGTTTATTTCCTGTGGTCTTAGAGGAGTCAGAGATTGTAGGTGAAATGATTGTGTTTTCATTTCTTTTGAAAAATTGCATGCCAAATCTCTTTCCACATACTTCAAACCTAATATTTAGATCTAATGGATTAAAACAGCTACAAAAAGTTTTATTGAAAGTAGTGAACAAAATCATCACATATATTTTTCTTTCAATTTCTTGTCAATCTCTGAAATTAATGAACAGGTAGAAGCATCCATTGGGACCATTTATTTTCTTTTAAATTTCTGGGCTCTGTGTTACCTTCCATTGCATTGGGACCATTTTTAGATGTTTGTTTGTTTTTTTTTTTTTCCTTACATGAAAAAAGTACAATTCTGGAGTGATAAAGCTTGTCCACATTTGTCGAATTCTACAAATGTACCACTATTTTCATCTTTTCTTTCTTTAGTCTCTGCTCCTCTGGTATCTGGAAACTTTGCTTTATGCTCCTAGAAGAGTACTAGATTATGCATACTTTTTTCCCTTAGCCTCTAGAAAGCATGCTTCTTTTTATGGACTCTGTTTTTAGTAAAGCAGCCACCAGAGATTCTACATTTTGTGCCAACAGTGAATCTAGCTGGAAGATTTTCTTTGAGAAATTCTACCATCCTCCACTAATCCACCACTAATGACTCAGTGAAAGTGAAAGTGTTAGTCGCTAGTCATGTCCTACTTTTTGCGACCCCATGAACTGTCAGGCTCCTCTGTCCATGGGATTCTTCAGGCAGAAATACTAGAGTGGGTAAAAATAAGAACTGGTTCCTGGTATCTATGCTACCTCAGACAGTTGACAAACATTTTGTGAAGGAACTGTGGTACTAGAATAAACCCCAACTAATAGAAGCCCCCACACTAGACTTCATCACTTTGCTGCTAAGCTGTAAAGAGAGAGTTTGTACCTAAAGGAAATACTTTACAGATTTGGACGCGATGCCTGTAGGAGATGTGTACCAAAGGGCAAGGTGAGATAAGGTCCTCATGCCGCCGTGCTCTAGACCTATCCCAGCAGTTGGATGAATACTAAACTTTGCAATAATACACAAACCATAAGCTTGCTTCTCATCAGTGGTAACACAGTCTTCATTTTTGAAACACGGTATTCATTCATGGATTCTGTATTCAGCTATATCTTTTTGTGTTCATATCAAATGTTATTTTCCTTTTAATAATGCACTCTAACCTCATGATAAGAAATAAAAGAGTTAGTTACAAGAAACAATTGCAATTTGTATTTAGATACAAATTTTAAGTGGACTTGGTTATTTCTGACTCATCCTATAAACCTGCAAGAGCTTGCCTTCTTTAAAAAAGCTTATACTTCTTATGAGCAATTTCTTCCCTTCCTTCTTTCCTTATTTCTTTCCCTCATCTAAAAAAAATCCTGTGATATAGATGTTTGGGGGTGTTGATATCCTCTGCAAAGTTCCTTGCAACTCAGTTTTAGAGTTCTGTCATATTTTTATAATTTCTACCAAGTATAATGAGATCTACTAGGAAAATTTGAAACCATTTCTATGGTGAATTTTTGCTTAAATGGTAATATTCATAAAACAACTGTACTTCAGATGGTTATTAATTTGCAAAACATCATTCCATTTAACTTTAACTCTCTTTTCTTATGCCTCTGCTAGGAAATAAATATTCTCTGGTAGAAAGAGATTATTCTTTTTAAGTTTTCTTTTCTGAAGATGATTTTCACTCAGCTGTTAACCTTCTTTGCCAAAGCTGGAAGTTCAAGGTAAAAGGAGAGTAGGGCGCTCCTGGGAATTTGTTAGCCCTGTGAGAACATATGCTGAAATGACTTAAAAAGATGCAATATAGCCTACTGGAAAACATTGAAATTTTAGGGAGAGGAAGTAGATTCATACCCCAGCTCTGCTATTAGTTAATTATCTTGGGCAAGTATCAAGATTCTCATTTGGAAATTGAAGTTCAATTTCCAAGCATTTATGGTGTTTCTCCGGAGAAGGCAATGGCACCCCACTCCAATACTCTTGCCTGGAAAATCCCATGGACGGAGGAGCCTGGTGGGCTGCAGTCCATGGGGTCGCTAAAGTCGGACACGACTGAGCGACTTCACTTTCACTTTTCACTTTAATGCATTGGAGAAGGAAATGGCAACCCACTCTGGTGTTCTTGCCTGGAGAATCCCAGGGACGGCGGAATCTGGTGGGCTGCCGTCTATGGGGTCGCACAGAGTCGGACACAACTGAAGTGACTTAGCAGCAGCAGCAGCAGCAGCATGGTGTTTCTCAAAAGTGCTAAGCACATGTTGGCATGCTGAAAATATGAGTTGAATTAACATATAGGTGATGTATTTCAGGAATATCACAGAAGAGAGTCTGAGCTAAAACAAATAATGGTTTATGTGCCAGAACACAGCCAGCTTCTACAGTGGGAAGCTCTGTTAACACAGTTCAGTGAACCCTGGAAGAGTAGCATTTGTTTCTGTACAAAGATGAAGAGGCAGAAAAAACCAAGGAGAATAAATATTTCTAAGCCCGCAGTGTCCACCTCTGACTGCATTCTGGTTGAATTTATCTCAGACCTGTAACTCTTGGTTCTGTGGCTCTGTGGTATGTGGTGGGGAAGCAAGCGGTGAGGGAAGTGGCTGTGGATGGTCTTTGTCCTTGGGCAGCCCCCACTCACCACTGTCATGCAGATGGATGCTTATGCAGATTGCCTGCTTCCTTCATAAGTGCTCATCCTTGTGCTGAGTATTAATTCTCATCTGTGTTCAAGGATTGTAATCAAGACAGGACAGTAATCAAAATGATGTGTACATAAAAATCAAGGCTTTTTACATCAAAATCAAAATTGCATGGTAAATTAGAGGAATACATATTATAGTTTAATCAATGACTTCAGTGATCTTGCTTTCATGATTGATGCAGGAGGAACCAAAGATTAGGTTTAAGAGTGGCCAAGAGGAAAGTATAAAGAATTTATCTCATAATCTTAGCTTATTAAGACTTGTTTTTAAGAAAGAAAGATTTTGATGTATGTCTTACCATACTATCCTTCTCCTTTGAAACATGGGACCCCCCAAAAAATCCATAAAACAAAAAAACTTTTAGTATCTGCCTTTACGTAGTTTCTTACAGAATAACCTGCACCCCCGGGCCAGAAAAAGTTCTTTACAAGTGAAATGATATAGGCATAGATAAAATGGCTAATATGCTTATTCACAGTGCTAAGTAGATTCCTGTCTTTGCTGTGCTTTTTGAGCAAAAGATTTGAGGTGAATTTTTTGCTTCGTTCTGGTAAATGACAGTGTTGTTAGTTTGGTGCCAGTGCCTTATCTTCACAAGTTGCACTGTTGATTTTCTTTTTACCTGATCACCCCCTTTGAAGTAGCAGTTAAGGAATAGGTTTTTCTGCTTTTAAAAGCATGTACTTCACACAGGGAAAATTAAATACATTCTAATATGAAAGAAAAGAATTAACATGCATAGAAGGGAAAGAAAAACATCCTACTATCTTTATATATGGTGCATTTTATCCAGAATTATCCTCCTCGGACTTGGTAGAGGTCATTAGATTTCTTAACCGATTATCCTTTTATACAAGAACGTGTATTTATGTGTATGTCACCTCCACCAGCAAAGGGAGAGAGAGTTCAAGTGTAGAGCACAGTCCGTTGTCATTCAGCATCTAAGTCTACCTGGGATGTAGCATGTTCAGGGGTGATGTGAGCTTCCCAGGCTTCCATCATCTTGACCTTGTGCCCCACCTCTACCACTTAGCAGATGTTCTTAGTTATTGTTGGGATTTACTTCCTAAGTTTTTATTCTCCATGAGCACGTGGCCTAGAAACCTGGAGTAATTCTCAGTCTTCTCTGGTTCACTCTGCACCATGGCAGTTGTGTGTCTGTTACATAAGTATCATTTCTAACATACCGCCAATGTTTAGGTCTTTAGCATCTGTCATCTGGACCACAGTGATGATTTCCTAGGCATACTCACCTCATGGATTCCCTACCACCCATCCATCCCCCATCCTGTTGCTACAGTAACATTTTATAAATTCAAATGAAATCCCATTAGTTCCTATTTAAATGTTTTGACTGTTCTTATAATTAGAGGATAAATGTATATAGACATGCAAGTTTGTCATTAAAGTCCTCATGATCTTCCTGGCTTCTTTGTTCAAAGTCATCTCATACTTATACTCTCAAGCACACACACACACACACACACACACACCCCTACACACCTGTTTACCCTCCAGATACACTCAGCTGTCAGTACTGTCCTTAGCATGCCATCCTGTGTGTCACTCTGAGTGTCTTCCTCTTTGTAAAATCACTCTCTTCATTCACTTTCAGGATCACTTTTTTGTGTGTGTGTGAACTGCTGTTTTTATTAAATTTTTGTGAATATGACTGAATGATATGAATTCACTACACTTAATTTTTTTAATTTTATTATTATTATTATTTTATTTTACAATATTGTATTGGTTTTGCCATACATCAACATGCATCCGCCATGGCTGTACACATGTTCCCCATCCTGAACCCCCCTCCCACGTCCCTCCCCATACCATCCCTCTGGATCACTTTTTAAAGTTGTTTTAAATATGTTTGTGGAAATAAATGAAGACCGTGCAAATGTGAATTAACAAAACTATTCATTTAGACCTGGCAAGGGTGTCAGCAACGATTACTTGTATTTGGCAGAGACTCCAAGGCAGGCAGAAGAATAGGAAGCCTTTACAGTAAAACAAAGAAGTTTTCAGGTAGGGTTTTCTGGAAGGATTTGGGCATGGGGAAGCTGGAGTTCAGCTGACTAGAAGTGGGCATCTGATGTGCTTGAGGAAGCATACTTGGCTTCCTCTGGTTGATCCTGAGTTGGAAGGATGGTGGGGACGTAAGTAGGAAAGATGAAAGTCATGACCAAATAATGGTTGTTTGTAGCCAGTCGTTGCAGAGCTTTTGGTTTTGCTTCATAGTCTGGTTACCACAGAGGTCGTGGTCAGAGTTGTCTTGTCATATATGGTCTGGCCGTTGTCTGTTTGTATGTTCAATTTGTCTGGTCAATTAATATCTGTTGAATGAGCAGATGAACATTTTAGCTTATTAAGTGTTCATTCCCTCCACTTCCAACTTAATGATAAGTTCCAGTGTTCCAGCTTCTTTATCTGTCAACAATTATAAGTCCTTTGCTTAATGTATAGAAAGGGAACCTTCCACATAGGTCTGGACATGCTGATCCCAAGGGGAAGGAGATTTCCTTGTCCAAAGAAATGTCCAAAGTTTTACCCTTAAGCACTAGGTGGCCCCACCATCCTCGGGTGAAATGGAAAACTTGAGTTCCGCAGTCCGTTACTGCTGCTTGTCCCGTTTGGTCAGTGATGACCTCACTGACATCACCTGCCTGAGATGAAAGACGTGTACGATTGTCTTTCTCGATTCTTATGTGACTTCTTCCTTTACAGATAAAGAATCTGACCTTCAAAAATAACTTTTCTTACTTAAAAACAGTGATAATAACGTGCCATCCAGTCCAGAAAGATCACTCAGATGCATGAAATGTTTGTATAGAGCTTGACACTCTACCCAATATTCTAATAACGTGGTGTCTACTCTATGAAATGTTTAGATTTTATTTCAACAGAATTAAAAGTCAATGTAGGATAAAATGTAAATTGCTTGTCAAGATTTTTTTTTTCTAATTTTATTTTTAAACTTTACATAATTGTATTAGTTTTGCCAAACATCAAAATGAATCCGCCACAGGTATACATGTGTTCCCCATCTTGAACCCTCCTCCCTCCTCCCTCCCCATACCATCCCTCTGGGTCGTCCCAGTGCTCTAGCCCCAAGCATCCAGGATCGTGCATCGAACCTGTACTGGCAACTCATCTCTTACATAACATTTTACATGTTTCAATGCCATTCTCCCAAATCTTCCCACCCTCTCCCTCTCCCACAGAGTCCATAAGACTGTTCTATACATCAGTGTCTCCTTTGCTGTCTCGTACACCGGGTTATTGTTACCATCTTTCTAAATTCCATATATATGCGTTAGTATACTGTATTTATGTTTTTCCTTCTGGCTTACTTCACTCTGTATAATAGGCTCCAGTTTCATCTACCTCATTAGAACTGATTCAAACGTATTCTTTTTAACGGCTGAGTAATACTCCATTGTGTATATGTACCACAGCTTTCTTATCCATTCATCTGCTGATGGACATCTAGGTTGCTTCCATGTCCTGGCTACTATAAACAGTGCTGCGATGAACATTGGGGTACACGTGTCTCTTTCCCTTCTGGTTTCCTCAATGTGTATGCCCAGCAGTGGGATTGCTGGATCATAAGGCAGTTCTATTTCCAGTTTTTTAAGGAATCTCCACACTGTTCTCCATAGTGGCTGTACTAGTTTGCATTCCCACCAACAGTGTAAGAGGGTTCCCTTTTCTCCACACCCTCTCCAGCATTTATTATTTGTAGACTTGTGGATCGCAGCCATTCTGGCTTGTCAAGATTTTACATGGAGGCATAAGGCTACATCGATGTCGTCGTTGTCGTTCAGTTGCTAAGTCGTGGCTCTTTGTGATGCCCTGAACTGCAGCACACCATGTAGAGACAGTCCATCGTTATTTCCATGAGTTTGCTGAAACTCACGTCCATCAAATCAGTGAACACTCAACCATCTCATCTTCTGTCACCCCCTTCTTCTCTTGCCCTTAATTTTTTCCAGCATCAGGGTCTTTTCCAATAGTCAGCTCTTGGCATCAGGTGGCCAAAGGTATTGGAGCTTCAGCCTCAGCTTCAGCATTAGACAGTGTCAAAGCTGAGATCTAGCAGTATCTCTGAAGAATGTGATTGGTTTGAAGCGAAGGAAGTGACAGTGGTATTTATTCATATCCATCTTTGTAGGAACACAATGGGCTACAAGGTGAACCAAAAAAACCCTTATGCAGCTACATCATGGAAATCTGTCTACTTATCTCCAAGAAAAAGTTTTGACTAAGCAAGTTAATTTTATCATAAGGTATTTGCATAGTAATTGTATTTGGATCTGAATGTGCATCTGTCTGGAAGTCATCCTTTGCTTTTTGATAATATTCTTTGGACAGGGATTAATATAGTTCCTAGAGAATCGTTATATAGTAAATTATTGACATTGAGTACTTACTTTTGTGGTCTGGTCCTTTGTAATGTGATGCTTGAGACTCTAGTCTGTTATGTGTTGCAGCTGCCTTTATTGTTGTTACCAGGTTCTGGTCACTTGAATTTTGTGTGCAGACTTGATTTAGGGTCACTAATAAATGCTCTTATATAGTATAAGATTTCAAGTATTAAAAGAATGATAGTTAAGTATGCTTTTATGAAATAGGTGTGTGATATTAACATTTTTAATGTGACTACCATGATGCTCATGAAAAATGTGACCGAATTAATTATCTATTGAGATTGTTCCAGGAACCTCAGATGACCTCAGATCATTGAAACCATTGCATGCTATGATCTTCCCTGGAGGTCACGACATTTCTACATGCCCCCACTATATTCGAGATTATTTCACAAACCACTGCTTTGAATGGTACAACTCTTAGGCAGGGTTTCTAAAAATTACCTTGGAGTGATGAATGAGAGTACATTCACCAATAGGATTTCCTAGAATTAGTGAAAGACGTGTAATCAACTTACTGTGTAATATCTTCCCCAGTCTAATGAATGTAAATATCAGACAACTGAATTACATTCATATTATGCCAATTTCATTGGTAATTCTTAGTTTAGAAGATGTTTGTGAACTAATGTATTATGTTCCTAAGCCAGTTTGGTCTCTATGGATAGAAAAGACTTATTTGTGCAGATCTTCTTTGTTAACAGAAAAGTGGTAGAGATTTTCTTCCATACTCAAGATTAGAATGAGGCAATAGCAGAGACATTATCATGGTGGGTTCTGATTTCCAGTACACCCTTCTTAATCACAGCATTCACAGCATTTTCTAGACTTCTTGGCTATAGTCACATGTGGAGATCACCCAAGAGCAATCACAAGGGGCCCCACAACTACTTTCCTGGCCTTCCCTCAGAGCTGGGAAGTGATCCTCTTCTTACTCAGGGCTTCGAGCATAATTTCTAGATACATGCTTGCTGACTCTCAGTGCATCTACCTCCAGTACACCCTGCTCAGAGCCCTATGAACGCCTCCTGGAGATTGTTCTGCTTGCTCAAGTTCCGTTGAAAACAGTCCCTCTTCTCAAACATTTGTCAGAACACAAGGTGAATGTACTGTCTGCACCAAGCACAGTCCAAAATTCTGTCCACAAGAAGTGATTGCTTTTAAATGAGCAAATCTCTGTTTGCTGCTTGATATGTAGGTTATCCATATTTGATGACCATTCGTTTTATTACTGACACTTTAAAAACATTTTATTTATTTAGCTGAGCTGGATCTTCACTGCTGAGCACAGGCCCCTCCAGTTGCAGTGAGAGGGGCTGCTCTCCAACTGAGGTGCTCAGGCTTCTCACTGTGGTGGCCTGTCTTGTTGCAGAGCAGGGCTTTAGGCATGTGGGCTTCAGTCGTTGTGGTGTGTGGGCTCAGTCGTTGTGGCTCACAGGCTCCAGAGCACGGGCTCAGTAATTTTTGCACACTTTAAAAAAATTTTATTTATTTAGCTGAGCTGGATCTTCACTGCTGAGCACAGCGCAGTTGCAGTGAGAGGGGCTGCTCTCCAACTGAGGTGCTCAGGCTTCTCACTGTGGTGGCCTGTCTTGTTGCAGAGCAGGGCTTTAGGCATGTGGGCTTCAGTCGTTGTGGTGTGTGGGCTCAGTCGTTGCGGCTCACAGGCTCCAGAGCACGGGCTCAGTAATTTTTGCCCGCAGGCCCCGTTGCTCTGCAGCATGTGGAATCCTCCTGGACCACCGGTTGAACCCACTACCCCTGCACTGGCAGGTGGATTATCAACCACTGGACCACCAGGGACGTCTGTTATTATTGACCTTCTAGTGTTTGTTCTGGATATAAAATCCTCTATAGTCTTCTAAATATTCCTCACTGTTGCCCTCTTCCACCCACTCACCATCTCACATATTTTACTTGGTTTGAGTGGGGAAAGCTTTAAGCTTTTCTATAAAACACCTCATTTAAGATTTGAATATTCATAGCAATCACTGGGGGCTTTTGCAATTGTTCTAATTCAGTAGGTTTGGTATGGGGCCTGAGATTCTTCATGACTAACCAGCTCCCAGGTGATGAGATGATGCTCAGAGCAACCATGAGTCCCAAGGCCCTCGAGCAGTGCCTTTTCATAGAACTTTCTGCAGCAGTTAAAATATTCCATATCTGCATTGTCCAAAGCAGTGACCACTGCCCCGTGTGAGTACTGAGCACTTGAAATGTGGCTAGTGTAACTGGGAAACTGAAATTTTATTTTACTGATTTTAATTAGTCTGTATTTTAATAGCTGCCCACAATATTTGACTACATCAGAGGACTTACAATAAGGTCTTTACAGTTCATTGATTTTCCCCAGTCTCGAGAAGGGTGATCTCAAGATTGACAGCTTTTTACATAGACAGCATATTAAAAAGCAGAGACATTACTTTGCCAGCAAAGGTTGATCTAGTCAAGGCCATGGTTTTTCCAGTGGTCATGTATGGATGTGAGAGTTGGACTGTGAAGAAAGCTGAGCACAGAAGAATTGATGCTTTTGAACTGTGGTGTTTGAGAAGACTCTTGAGAGTCCCTTGGACTGTGAGGAGATCCAACCAGTCCATCCTAAAGGAGATCAGTCCTAGGTGTTCATTGGAAGGACTGTTGCTGAAGCTGAAACTCCAGTACTTTGGCCACCTGATGCAAAGAGCTGACTCATTTGAAAAGACCTTCATGCTGGAAAATATAGAGGGCAAGAGGAGAAGGGGACAACAGAGGATGAGATGGTTGGATGGCATCACCAACTCAATGGACATGGGTTTGGGTTGACTCCAGAGTTGGTGATGGATAGGGAGGCCTGGCATGCTGTGGTTCACGGGGGTCGCAAAGAGTCGGACACTACGGAGTGACTGAACTGAACTGATCTCTGAACTTCCAGAATCTTGCATAGGGCTAAGAACATTATGTGTCCATGTAAACAGCATCCCTAGTGAGAGATCTATTTCCAATTTTGAAAGCAGGTTCATGGAACTGTCATACAACAAAAAATTGTTTTACTTTAAAGCTACATGGCATAGTGTGTAGGTAGTTCTGCCTCCACCAATTACAGGATAATTTCTGACAAGTCACTTAATCCCTCTAAGCTTCAATTTACTCATCTCAAAATAGTAATCATGATTATGGTAATACCTATCACATAGGGTTGCTATTCACAGGTGTTATTCACATGAAATTTTTGTCAAATCACTTTTTCAAGTGATACTTGTTCTGGAAATGCTAGTTTTTGTTGTTGTATTAGCATGTGTTCTTTCCGTCCCCTAAATATTTTTATATCTGGTGAACTAATAGAGAAAGATGCCTTATGTGGACAGGATGGCAGTCTTAATTGGGAAGTGAAATGATACCACAAACTCATGTGCAGTTTATATATTTCTTCATGTGGAGAAAACAGATCAGATGGTCAAGGAGGAAGACTTTTACAAGTTTCTCTCACTGTATGGCATTGCATTGCTTTTTTTTTGGAAATGGATATAGTATTTTTGCTTGGGAACTATGTGCTCTTTGATTAGATTTGCTAATAAGTGTGGGTCATAAATGTCTTGCTAAGTGTAATTGGAATTGTATGAATCCATTTCATCTTAAATATACCCCACTCCAACTCGCCAAAAGCCTAATGTCCCACTTGTTTATAGTGATCAAATGAACAACAGACATATTTTCTTGAGCAGATTGGCTTTGGAATAACCTTTTTTTTTCCACATCCCTTTTCGATAAAGCATTGTTTGCTTCATGAGCATAAGAAAAATCACAAGAACTAACATTTAGCAAGTGTACAGAGTATTTGAAACACTTTACATGTATAAACACATTGAGCTGCCATTGAGACTGAATAAACTTTTTAAGCTCTTTTTTTTTGTTTGCAAATGTGTTGAGTTCTGAAAATATTGATGGCCTTCTTACTACTGGTGGTGGCATGGAACAGCCATCCAGTGACCTTTCTACAATCATGATTTATAAATGCATTGAACTGAGAGCTTCATCAGAATGATTTAAGAATGATTGATTAAGACAAATCAAGGCATTTCTGAAATAGGATGGATTGATTTTATGTTTCTCAGTTAAAGTGTTTATAGCTTATAATGCAGCTGTCTGATTTTATGTATTCTTAAATAAGCTCCATGAACGTGAACGTGAAAGTTGCTCTTTGAGACCCCATGGACTATACAGTCTATGGAATTTTCTAGGCCAGAATACTGGAGTGGGTAGCCCTTCCCTTCTCCAGGGGTTCTTCCCAATGCAGGTATCAAACCCAGGCCTCCCACATTGCAGGCAGATTCTTTACCAGCTGAGCCACAAGGGAAGCCCCTAAACCTTATTAAATAAATTGTTTTGTTTAAAACTTGATATTGCAAAATTCATCTTCCTCTTTGCATTCATCAGTGTTTCTTTATAGACATTTTACCTTCACTATACATTACATTTTAAAGTAAATCAGCCAGTCTTGATAAAGTAAAAACCAACATGGTGTGTTAACTGTTAACAGTTTCTTAAGACTGAGTCAACGCTGTCTTTGGTCTGAGTTTTTATGGCAGGAAAAAGGGCCCAAACTCCAACTGTCTCATCACTGCAGTGTGTTTTCTTTCCACCTCCCTCCGCAGTAAGACTTGGATGAAAAATACTTTATTTTCCTAATCATGTCTCAAATGTGATAGACCATGAACTACCACTGGTCAATAAGCAGAAAACACTATGGAGAGCCTCCTTCCATGAATGAAAAAAACAAATAATTCTGAGAATACCTTTTTGTGTTATTCCAGTCTCATTCAAATGAAAAATTGAGGCCTGGTAACTATCTTGTGATCATGGAGACAAAATCCACAGTGTGAAAATATCAGAGCAGAAAACCTAAAACCCAGAACCCTAAACAGCTGTAACAGCCCTACAAACCTGCAGACATTGTTATGTAAGCAAAAGAAAACCTTATACGTTTGCTGTTTTTTTCTGCATCAAGCATCCATAATTAGGAGTTCCACTATCAAAGAGGAAACCAGAGAATTGCAGGCTATTGCAGAAATATCATGTGAAAAATGACCATATGGGTACAAAACATGACCATAAAAATGTAAAACATAGTTCTGGACAGCCTCTGAAAGCCTGATATCTATAAAGCAAGAGAGATGTTTCCATGAAGTATAAAGTGACCCAAAGGGAAATTTTCATATCTGAAGATTGGCTATGCATGCAATGGCAACCCACTCCAGTACTCTTGCCTGGAAAATCCCATGGGTGGAGGAGCCTGGTAGGCTGCAGTCCATGGGGTCGAGAACAGTCGGACATGACTGAGCGACTTCACTTTCACTTTTCACTTCCATGCACTGGAGAAGGAAATGGCAACCCACTCCAGTGTTCTTGCCTGGAGAGTCCCGGGGACAGGGGAGCCTGGTGGGCTGCCGTCTATGGGGTTGCACAGAGTCGGACATGACTGAAGTGACTTAGCAGTAGCAGCAGCATGCATGCTAAGTCGCTTCAGTCGTTTCCAATCTTTGCAACCCCATGGACTGTAGCCCTCCAGGCTTCTCTGTCCATGGCATTTCCAGGCAGAATACTGAAATGGGTTGCCATGCTTGCGTCCAGGAGATCTTCCTGACCCAGGGATCAAACCCACATTTCTTACATTTCCTGAATTTGCAGGCGGGTTCTTTACCACGAGTGCCACCTGGGAAGCCCAGGTTGATTATGTGCTCAGTCTCTCAGTCGTGGCCGACTCTTTGAGACCCCATGGATTGTAGCCTGCCAGGCTCCTCTGTCCATGGAATTCTCCAGGCGAGAATTGTGGAGTGGATTGCCATTTCCTTCTCCAAAGACTGACTATAACGTGTTTCAAACGTTATCTAACACCAGAAATCCCATAAGAAGGCTAAATCTGTCCTTATGCAAATATTTTAACTCTTCCTGTGTTGCCAAATTTCAGCTCTGAACCATGTCTGAGATAGAGAGCAGAATGTCTGCCCTTTAATAAACCCGAATCTATATGACTTCATAAATTGCCATGGATCAATACTAACTTTTTCCATGGATCCGTCTAACCAGTTGACTATAAAAAGCACCTAAATGCTATAAAAAGCGTCCTGAAGCCATTTAACTTCTCCATTCTTAGATGGAAAAACTGCCGTTAGTTCATGTAATGATATTTCCAATGCCCTCTGATTTCTAGACACCTCCCTGACATGATGACCTTTATTTTTTCAGATTGTGTTCATCTCCTTAAACTAAGGTTTCTACAAATAAAGGCATTTTTTTCCAGGAACAATCTGACCTGGCACAGAACAGCATATTAGTGTGTGTGTCTGTGTGTCTGTGTGTGTTTGTACTTGCACACACATGCTTTTAATTGTGTATTGCATATATACTGAAATGTTTATAATGCATATAAAATATTCAAAGAATAATAATAAAATGGGACTTCCCAAGTGGTGCAGTGGTAAAGAATCCACATGCAGTGCAGGAGATGCAGGAGATGTGGGTTCAGTCCCTGGGTCAGGTAGATCCCCTGAAGAAGGAAGTGGCAATCCACTCCAGTATATTTGTCTGGAAAATTCCATGGACAGAGGAGCCTGGCAGGCTACAGACCATGGGGTCACAGAGTTGGAAACGACTGAGTGACTAATCAGCACATACATGAACACCACCAACTTGCCCTATCTTGGAAGCTGTCTGTGCATCCCACCCTATCTCCAGCTTTTCTTCCCCAGCAATAACCGCTGTTATGAATTCCATGCTTATTTTTCCCATCCTTCTCTTTATAGTTGTACTACAGACCAAAAAGCTCTAAAAGTATGTTGTTTAATTTTACATGCTTTTAGGAGCCTTTGACAAAAAATCACACTGAATATAAACAAAATCATATTGTATACATCCCTGTGAAACTTGATTTTTCATTCAGTAGCGCTACTTGTAATTTATTTATGTTGATGCAATTAGCTACAATCATTCATGTTTCACTGCTCTATATTTGTCTCAGTTTTTCCAGGTTTATTCTTTTTCTTTTCCCTGCTGAGTTAGTTTGAATTTGCATATTGTATTCTTTTCTCTAATCTCTTGGTTATCCTGGAAATTTTAACTTAATACTTAATTCTTATTTAATCAACATCTTTATATTTGTCTTAAATAATAAAAATGTTAAACATTCAAATTTCAGCTATTATCCAATATTTATTTATTTTTTATCTTCTTTAGCCACACAAATAGGTATTTTAATATAATCAATGCTTATTTAAACTCACTTGTATGTTTACTGGTTTCTTAGTTTGCCTATGTGTCTCTGATTTTTCATTTGCATTTGTAATTATTTTCCTTCTGTCTGGAGCATTCTGTACAAATTTCTCTAGTTAGGATCTGTTGTTAAACATTTACCTTTTTTTTTTAAATGAAAATAACTTAATTTTATCCTTTATACTGAAAGATTCACTGGGCTCTGGTTCTGGGTTGACACTGGTTGCCTCTTGGCACAATGACAAGGATCTCCCACAGTCTGGGACCCACTAAAGCTGTGGACAAGTTGGCTGTCAGTCCAGTTGCTCTATCTGAAGTTACCTTTTCTTCTGGTTGCTCCTTAGGAGAAAAGCTATGACAAACCTAGGCAACATATTAAAAAGCAGTGACATCACTTACCAACACAGGTCTGTATAGTCAAAGCTATGGTTTTTCCAGTAGTCATGAATAGATGTGAGAATTGGACCATCAAGAAGGCTGAGTGCTGAAGAATTTATGCTTTTGAACTGTGCTAATGGAGAAGACTCCCTTGGACAGAAAGGACATCAAACCAGTCAATCCTAAAAGAAATCAATCCTGAATATTCCTTGAAAGAACTGATGCTGAAGCTGAAGGTCCTGTGCTTTGGCCACCTGATGCAGTGAGCCAACTCATTGGCAAAAACACTGGTCCTGGGAAAGATTGAGGGCAGGAGGAGAAGGGGGCGACAGAGGATTAGATAGTTGGAAGGAATCATTGATCCAATGGACATGAGTTTGAGCAAGTTCTGGGAGATAGCAAAGGACAGGGAAGCCTGGTATGTTGCAGTCTACAGGGTTACAAAGGGCTGGACACAATTTAGCGACTGAAAACAACATTTTTACGGTGCCTTGCTTGTTCTCCAGTTCCACTGTTATGTCTCCAGATGTGGGTTTTCTTTTAGGTATCCCTCAGGATTTGTTCACCTTCCTAAAATGAGGATGGGTCGATCAGTTCTGAGGCATTTACATCTGTGGTGTCTTTGCTGCCTCTCTCCCATGTCATTTCTCTCTGCTATATACCAAGGAAAGTGTCATATGGTAACTCTGAGTTTAAATTTTCAGGAAGCTCCAGATTGTGTACACAAAGAGTTGCATTTTTTACTTTCTTATCAGCAGTCAGTGGGGTCACAAAGAGTCAGACACGACTGAGTGACTAACACACACCCACATCAGCAGAGCATTACAATTCCAGTTTCTCCCTATCCTCAGCAACGCCTGTGATTATTTGTCTTTTTGTTTATAACCGTTATACTAGATATGAGTTGATGTCTCATTTGCATTTACCCAATCTTAGAGATGGTGAGCATCTTTACATGTGCTTGTTGGTCATTTCTGTTTCTCATTTTGGAGAATATTTATTCAGATCCTGTTCTCATATATTTTTTTAGAACTGGGTTATATATCTTTATAATTGAGTTGGAAAAATTGAGTCGGAAAAATTGAGTCGTGATTTTTGTGGGTTTGTTTACTTTGCTCTGGTTAACCATTTGCTTTTGTTTGAAAGTGATTAATTAATGAAATGACCACGGTGAAAAAATAAAGGAAGAGGTAAGGGGAGGGAAGAGTTTTCCCTTGTAGCTCAGCCAGTAAAGACTGGCTTTCACTCTTCTCTTTTACCTTCAAGAGGCTCCTTAGTTTCTCCTCATTTTCTACCATTTGAGTGGTATCATCTACATGCCTGAAATTATTGATATTTCTCCCATCGGTCTAGATTCCAGCTTGTGATTCATCCAGCCTGGCAGTTCACTTCATATAGTCTTCATGTAAGTTAAATAAGTAGGGTGACATTATATAGGCTTGTCATACTACTCTCCTGATTTTGAACTGTTCCATGCCCAGTTCTAACAGTTGCTTCATGACCCACATACAGGTTTCTCAAGAGACAGGTAGGTTAGTCTGATACTCCTGTCTCTTTAAGAATTTTCCACCATTCGTTGTGTTCCACACAAAGACTTTCAGTTCAGTTCAGTTCAGTTCAGTTGCTCAGTCGAGTCCTACCCATTGCTACCTCATGGACTACAGCACACCAGCTCTCCCTGTCCATCATCAGCTCTCGGAGCTTGCTCAAATTCATGTCCATTGAGTTGGTGATGCCATCCAACCATCTCATCCTCTGTTGTCCCCTTCTCCTTCTGCCTTCAATCTTTCCTAGTATCAGGGTCTTTTCCAATGAGTCACTTCTTCGCATCAGGTGGCCAAAGTATTGAAGTTTCAGCTTCAGCATTAGTCCTTCCAGTGAATATTCAGGACTGATTTCCTTTAGGATTTACTGATTTGATCGCCTTGCAGTCCAAGAGACTCTCAAGAGTCTTCTCCAGCACCGCAGTTCAAAAGCATCAATTCTTCAGCACTCAGCTTTCTTTATAGTCCAACTCTCACACCCACACATGACTACTGGAAAAACCATCGCTTTGACTAGACAGATCTTTGTTGGTAAAGTAATGTCTTTGCTTTTTAATATGCTGTCTAGGTTGGTCATAGCTTTTCTTCCAAGGAACAGGCATCTTTTAGTTCCATGGCTGCAGTCACCATCTGAGGTGATTTTGGAGCCCCCAAAATAAAATCTGTCAGTGTTTCCATTGTTTCTCCATCTATTTGCCATTAAGTGATGGGACCAGATGCCATGATTTTAGTCTTCTGAATGTTGAGTTTTACCAACTTTTTCACTCTCCTCTTTCACTTTCATCAAGAGGCTCTTTAGTTCTTCTTTGCTTTTTGTCATAAGGGTGGTGTCATCTGCATATCTGAGGCTATTGAATTTCTCCCGCAAAGACTTTAGTGTAGTCACTGAAGCAGAAGTAGATGTTTTTCTGAAATGCCCTTGCTTTTTCCATGATCCAACCAATGTAGGCAATTTGATCTTTGGTTCCTCTGCCATTAAGAAGTCCTCAGTTCCTGTACTGCTGAGCATAGCTTGAAGGATTTTGGAGCATAACCTTGCTAGCATGTGAAATGAGCACAATTATATGGTTGTTTGAACATTTTTGGCATTGCTCTTCTTTGAGACTGGACTGAAAACTGACTTTGCCAGTCTTGTTGCCACTGCTGTTTTCCAAATTTGCTGACACACTGAGTGCAGCGTTTTAATAGCATCATCTTTTAGGATTTTAAATAGCTCACCTGGGATGCTATCACCTCCACTAGCTTCATCTGAAGTAATGTTTCCTAAGGTTCACTTGACTTCAGACTCCAGGATGGCAGGCTTGTGGTTATCCAGGTTATTAAGATCTTTTATGTATAGTCTTCTGTGTATTCTTGTCACCTCTTCTTAATCTTAATCATGATAACTAAGATTTTCCAATTAGTAACAACAGGTCAATATTTGGTTTAATAGAGTAGGGGAGGAAAGCATTTTCTTTGACCCGCTTAGAGTCCCTGGCTAGATCTGAAAATTAAAGTGATAGAGACAGATTAACAGGAGAAAAGCATACAAATTTATTTAATGCAAGTTTTACATGACACAAGAACCTGCATAGGAAAAAAACAAGACCCAAAGAAATAGCTGATTAGTATTTTAGGCTAGATTTGCTGAAGAATGACAGGTGTAAAGACATATGATAGATCCAGGAGTACAGGTAAGTGTTATAAACTGGGGCAAACTTAGGAAGGCCTGTTTGTTCAGAATCTTCTGGACATCTCTTTATCTTTGGATATAAGGATGCTCCTTTCCTCCAGGAGGAGAGCACTTCCCTCTGGATGGTCCTATAACCTGTTTCACGGAAGAAGAGCAGAGGAGAAGTCAGAATTACCATCCTCTTTATGCTACTTTCGAAGAAGGCAATGGCACCCCACTCCAGTACTCTTGCCTGGAAAATCCCATGGATGGAGGAGCTTGGTAGGCTGCAGCCCGTGGGGTCGCTAAGAGTCGGACATGACTGAGCGACTTCCCTTTCACTTTTCACTTTCCTGCATTGGAGAAGGAAATGGCAACCCACTCCAGTGTTCTTGCCTGGAGAATCCTGGGAACGGGGGAGCCTGGTGGGCTTCCGTCTGTGGGGTCGCACAGAGTCAGACACGACTGAAGCAACTTAGCAGCAGTAGCAGCTTATGCTACTTTACAAACTCCTTTCATTTAAAATATTTAGAATGTCATGGTCCCGTGTTTTGGTCTGCGACCCCATGGACTGCAGCACACCAGGCTTCCCTGTCCTGCACCAGCTCCTGGAGCTTGATCAACCTTAAGTCCATTGAGTCAGTGATGCCATCCAACCATCTCGTCCTCTGTCAACCCCTTCTCCTCCTGCCCTCAATCTTTTATTTTTTTTCACTTCTATACTATATTCAGGACAACATTAATATGACCTACTGTTTAACACATGAGAGTTTTTTCATTTTCCTAACTGTAGTCTTGGAATGCTTAAACTGGGAACTTTTTGTATAGTTACTCTTGCATTGTTTTAACTTCTACTTAGGTAATATCACAACATCAGTTGCAAAGAAGCAGGTTTTACTTAATGTCATTATCTAGAAGGGGAAATAAATATTCCATAGATCTTATTTTTAATCATCCTCAAATAATAAGCTTGTGATTTTTGTACAAAACTTCCTTCAGGAGTCTTTAGAACGTCTGCAAGATTTTATTTTATTTTTTTTTGCTTTGGCATATGGGTATACAGATTTATTCATTCATAGTATTTTTAAAATGTTATCTAGAAGATACAGTATGAGTCTCAGAAATTGAATGTTTTACCATTTACTGTAACTTTCAGTTGGAGTGTCATGTTGCATTTAAAGACATTAATCAAAATAAAATTTATAAAGCAATTCTTCAGTGGAAGGAATAGATATGTATTTTTTTTAATTACATAAACCATGCACATAGTTTGATGAACTTTACTGTAATAAAGGAACAAAATAGGTAGAAAAATTCCATAATATAAATAGTTTAGATTTTGATAACTTCTATTGATGCCCAAAACACTTGATAATGATTCTGGAGCCAATGGGACTGATTGTTGTTGTTATTCCGTCTCTCAGTTGTGTTGGACTCCTTGCAACACCATGGTCTGCAGCACACCAGGCTTCCCTGTCCTTCACCATCTTCCAGAGCTTGCTCAAACTCACATCCACTGAGTCAGTGATGCCATCCAACCATCTTATCCTCTGTTGTCCCCTTCTCCTGCCTTCAGTCTTTCCCAGTATCAAGGTCTTGTCCAGTGAGTCAGTTCTCATCAGGTGGCCAACGTACTGGAGCTTTAGGTTCAGCATCAGTCATTCTAATGAATATTCAGGACTGATTTCCTTTAGGATTGACTGGTTTGATCTCCTTGCAGTCCAAGGGACTCTCAAGAGTTTTCTCCAACACCACAGTTTAAAAGCATCAATTCTTCTGTGCTCAGCTTTCTTCACAGTCCAACTCTCACATCCATACATGACGACTGGAAAAACCATAGCTTTGACTCAATGGACCTTTGTTGGAAAAGTAATGTCTCTGCTTTTTAATATCCTGTCTAGGTTGGTCATAGCTTTTCTTCCAAGGAGGAAGTGTCTTTTAATTTAATGGCTACAGGCACAAACTGCAGTGATTTGGGGGCTCAAGAAAATAAAATATCTCACTGTTTCATTGTTTCCCCATCTATTTGCCACGAAGTGATGGGACCAGATGGCAAGATCTTAGTTTTCTGAATGTTGTATTTTAAGACAGCTTCATCACTCTCCTCTTTCACTTTCATCAAGAGGCTTTTTAGTTCCTCTTCAATTTCTGTGATTCAAATGGTATCATCTGCATATCTGAGGTTATTAATATTTCTCCTAGCAATCTTGATTCAAGCTTAGGCTTCATCCAGCCTGCATTTGCATGATGTACTCTGTATATAAGTTAAATGAGCAGGGTAACAATATACAGCCTTGAAATACTCCTTTCCCAAATTGGTACCACTCCACTGTTCCATGTCCAGTTCTAACTGTTGCTTCCTGACCTGCATACAGGTTTCTCAGAAAGCAGGTAAGGTGGTCTGGTATTCCCATCTCTTCAAGAATTTTCCACAGTTTGTTGTGATTTACACAGTCAAAGGCTTTAAAGTAGTCAATAACGCAGAAGTAGACTTTTTTTTAGAAGAAATAGAGTAGCCATCATAGTCAACAAAAGAGTCTGAAATGCAGTACTTGGATGCAATCTCAGTTCAATAACATGGTAATCCAAGTCTATGCCCCAACCAGTAATGCTGAAGAAGCTGAAGTTGAATGGTTCTATGAAGATGTACAAGACCTTCTAAAACTAACACCCAAAATAGATATCCTTTCATTATAGGGGGCTGAAATGCAAAAGTAGGAAGTCAAGAAACACCTGGAGTAACAGGCAAATTTGACCTTGGATTACAGAATGAAGCAGGGCAAAGACTAATAGAGTTTTGCCAAGAGAACACACTGGTAATAGAAAACACCCTCTTCCAAGAACACAAGAGAAGACTCTACACATGGACATCACCAGATGGTCAACAATGAAATCAGATTGATTATATCCTTTGCAGCCAAAGATGGGGAAGCTCTATACAGTCAGGAAAAACATGACTAGGAGCTGACTGTGGCTCAGATCATGAACACCTTATTGCCACATTCAGTACTTAAATTGCAGAAAGTGGGGAAAACCACTAGACCATTCACACACACACACACACACACACACAGAAGTTGCTCACTCATGTCCGACTCTTTGCGACCCCATGGATTGGAGCCCACCAGGCTCCTCTGATCCATGGGATTTTCCAGGCATGAATACTGGAGTGGGTTGCCGTTTCCTTTCAGGTATGACCATTCAGGTATGACCTAAATCAAATCCCTTATGACTATATAGTGGAAGTGGGAAATAGATTGAAGGGACTAGATCTGATAGATAGAGTGCCTGATGAACTATGGATGGAAGTTTGTGACATTGTATAGGAGACAGGGAACAAGACCATCCCGAAGAAAAAGAAATGCAAAAAGGCAAAATGGCTGTCTGAGGAGCCTTTCAAATAGCTGTAAAAAGAAGAGAGGCGAAAGGCAAAGGAGAAAAGGAAAGATATAAGCATCTGAATGCAGAGTTCCAAAGAATAGCAAGGAGAGATAAGAAAGCCTTCCTCAGCGATCAATGCAAAGAAATAGAGGAAAAGAATACAATGGGAAAGACTAGAGATCTCTTCAAGAAAATTAGAGATACCAAGGGAACATTTCATGCAAAGATGGGCTCCATATAGGACAGAAATGGTATGAACCTAACAGAAGCAGAAGATATTAAGAAGAGGTGGCAAGAATACACAGAAGAACTGTACAAAAAAGATCTTCACAACCAAGATAATCACAAAGGTGTGATCACTCCCACTCACCTAGTCCCGGACATCCTGGAATGTGAAGTCAGGTGGGCCTTAGGAAGCATCATTATGAACAAAGCTAGTGGAGATGATGGCATCCCAGTTGAGCTATTTCAAATCCTGAAACATGGTGCTGTTAAAGAGCTGCACTCAATATGCCAGCAAATTTGGAAAACTCAGCAGTGGCCACAGGAATGGAAAAGGTCAGTTTTCATTCCGATCCCAAAGAAAGGCAATGCCAAAGAATGCTCAAACTACCGCACAATTGCACTCATCTCACACACTAGTAAAGTAATGCTCAAAATTCTCCAAGCCAGACTTCAGCAGTACGTGAACCGTGAACTTCCAGATGTTCAAGCTGGTTTTAGAAAAGGCAGAGGAAGCAGAGATCAAATTTCCAACATCTGCTGGATCATCAAAAAAGCAAGAGAGTTCCAGAAAAACATCTATTTCTGCTTTCTTGACTATGCCAAAGCCTTTGACTGTGTGGATCACAATAAACTGTGGAAAATTCTGAAAGAGATGGGAATACCAGACCACGTGACCTGCCTCTTGAGAAACCTATATGCAGGTCAGGAAGCAACAGTTAGAACTGGACATGGAACAACAGACTGGTTCCAAATAGGAAAAGGAGTTCGTCAAGGCTGTATATTGTCACCCTGCTTATTTAACTTACATGCAGAGTACATCATGAAAAATGCTGGGCTGGAGGAAGAACAAGCTGGGTCCAGATTGTGGGAGAAATATCAATAACCTCAGATAAGCAGATGACACCACCCTAATGGCAGAAAGTGAAGAACTAAAGAGCCTCTTGATGAAAGTGAAAGAGGAGAGTGAAAATGTTGGCTTAAAACTCAATATTCAGAAAACTAAAATCATGGCATCTGGTCCCATCACTTCATGAGAAATAGATGGGGAAACAGTGGAAACAATGGCTAACTTTATTTTTCTGGGATCCCAAATCACTGCAGATGGTGACTGCAGCCATGCAATTAAAAGACGCTTACTCCTTGGAAGGAAAGTTATGATCAACCTAGTTCAGATCACCTAGACAGCATATTAAACAGCAGAGATATTACTTTGCCAATTAAGGTCCGTCTAGTCAAAGCTATGATTTTTCCAGTAGTCATTATGGACTATAAAGAAAGCTGAGCACCAAAGAATTGATGCTTCTGAACTGTGGTGTTGGAGAAGACTCTTGAAGGTCCCTTGGACTGCAAGGAAATCAACCAGTCCATATTTAAAGAGATCAGTCCTGGGTGTTCATTGGAAGGACTGATGTTGAAACTGAAACTCCAATACTTTGGCTACCTGATGCAAAGAGCTGACTAATTTGAAAAGACCCTGATGCTGGGAAAGATTGAGGGCAGGGGGACGGACAGAGGGGATGACAGAGGGAGGGGACGACAGAGGATGAGATGGTTGGATGGCATCACCAACACAATGGACATGGGTTTGGGTGGACTCCTGGAGGAGGCCTGGACAGGAGGATGGACAGGGAGGCCTGGCGTGCTACGGTTCATGAGATTGCAAATAGTTGGACACGACTGAGCAGCTGAACTGAACTGATAGGTTTTACGGAATTCTCTTGCTTTTTCTGTGATCCAACAGATGTTGGTAATTTTGATCTCTGGTTCCTCAGCCTTTTCTAAATGCAGCTTATACATATGAAAATTCTTGGTTCACATACTGTTGAAGCCTGAACTGGAGAATTTGGAGCATTTCTTTACTAGCATGGAGATTAGTGCAATTGTGTGGTAGTCTGAACATTCTTTGGCATTGCTTTTCTTTGGGATTGGAATGAAAACTGACCATTTCTAGGCCTATGGCCACTGCTGAGTTTCCAAATTTGCTGGCATATTGAGTGTAGCACTTTCATAGCATCATCTTTATGATTTGAAATAGCTCAACTGGAATTCCATCACCTCCACAAGCTTTGTTTGTAGTGATGATTCCTGTGACCCACTTGACTTCACACTGGAAGATGTCTGGCTCTAGGTGAGTGATCATACCGCCATGGTTATCTTGGTCATTAAGATCTTTTTTTTTTACAGTTCTTCTGTTTATTCTTGTCACCTCTTCTTAAAATCATCTGCTTCTGTTAGGTCCATACCTTTTCTGTCCTTTTTGTGCTCATCCTTGCATGAAATATTCCCTTGTTATCTCTAAGTTTCTTGAAGAGTTCTCTAGTCTTTCCTGTTCTATTGTTTTCCTCTATTTGTATTGTTCATTTAGGAAGGCTTTCATATCTCTCCTTGCTATTCTTTGGAACTCTGCATTCAGATGGGTATATCTGAATGAATGTTCCTAGATGTTAATAGCAATTCTGTAGCTTGAAAGTTTGTAGAACCTTAGATTCAATAAATAGAATGCAGTGTCTTAGCTAAAAAGCTTCCTAGAAACTTTAATATGTAAATGAGCATCATAAGTGTTTTCTGTGGGGGTTGGGCTTGCGTCTACAATAGTCTCCCCTTATCTTGGGGAATATGTTCCAAGACCTCCAAGATACCTGAAAGTAATATATGTTCTTTTCTCCTATATATACACATTAGAGTTGTTAGTCTCTTATGATGTCTTATAGGTATAATTCCCTACTGTAGATCTTAGCAACCTCACCATACATATTTTTTTCCCTTTCTCTAGGAAGTCAAAAATTTTTATTAATACCTTTGCATGTAAAGGAAGCACTTTACCATATAATTTATATATAAATTATATGACAAATATAAATATACCTATGGTATAATTTATAAATAATACATTATAAGAGACTAACAAGAATAACTAATAATTAAATATGATAATTAAAGCAATATATTATAAAACAATATATTGTAATAAAAGTTATGAGAATGCAGTCTTTCTCACAAAATATCTCATTGTCCAAATTTAATCCCTTTGCTCTTTAACTATGCAATGACCAAGCACTGTGGCTATTAGTTTTGCATTGTTACAGCGAAATTAGCAAATATTTGTTTTTCCTTGTTCACAATATCACAGGTAGCAGATATCTTCCTAAAACCTGAAACTGTTAGTTGCTCAGTCGTGTCCAACTCTTGTGACCCCCATAAACTGTAGCAGTTCAGGCTCCTCTGTCCATGAGGTTTCCCAGGCAAAAATACAGGAATGGGTTGACATTTCCTTTTCCAGGGGATCTTCCCAACCCAGGGAGAGAATCCAGGTCTCCTGCATTGTAGGCAGATTCTTTACCATCTGAGCCACCAAGGCAGCCCTTAAAAATACTAGATTCCATGATAGAAAGGGAGTTACTCTTGGGAGCTCTGATGGTGATGATAGGACAGGGATGACAGCCAGGTGGAGAAGCAGCAATTGGTAAGTTACCTGTTGCTGCTGCTGCTGCTAAGTCACTTCAGTCGTGTCCGACTCTGTGCAACCCTATAGACGGCAGCCCACCAGGCTCCCCCATCCCTGAGATTCTCCGGGCAAGAACACTGGAGTGGGTTGCCATTTCCTTCTAAGTTACCTGTTACATTATCATAATTAATATTGGAAGGAGCCTGAGATTTTACCAAATGAAAGTTAATATTAATTAAGCAGAAAGGAAAACAACTGGGAATTTTTGAGACAAATAGTTTGTGATTCCTCTCTGCTAGCTGCCATGTTGATTTTTCACTAAAGTTCAGGACTGACCTCCTGGTAAGTGAATTGGAATATGCAGGCCTTCTTTGTTAGGTATTTCAAAGAGCTTGAAACTCAACACATGCTGATTTTCAAGGTGTGAGCTTTGACCAGCCTTCCACTTATGGGCTATAGGTCTAGCTGGGAAAGTTTCTCTGTCCCTATTAAATTAAACCAAAATCTTCTTTTTAATGAAGCCAAAGTAATTCTGGGAAATATCATTTACATAATATTTTGGTGAACCTGAAATTTTCTCATAAATGTGTAGGGAATACAGCTATTTCTGGAAATAGGAATTGAGAGTTTATTTGTTCCTGACTCTCTTATTGCCCTCACCCAAACCACAAAAAATAGCTTTTGCCAGTTACTGTTGCTTCGGGTTGAAGATATAAAAGATTTTTAAATGATCCAATGTTCATAATACATGCAAAAATGATCATCTAACAGATTTCCCCTAAGGATACTAGTGATATGCTCCTTAGGAAATTCGGCTTTTAATTTTTGTTTTATTTTTGGCAAAGTAGTTGAATTTTTGTTTCAAGACAAATTAACCATAGATAACTTGATTCTAAAGATACTATTGTTTGCAAACCACTGTGGAATTTATTTTCGGCCAAAATAAATTACTGCATATAACTCAGAAAAGTTTTTTTTTTTTTTTCTCTTTTTGTTATTTTATTTCATTTAACTTTAACATTTTGCTTATTTCATGTATTATTCATTTTATTTTTGTGCCCATGGTACTAGTGATGGTGTTCTGATAATTAGTTTTATTATTAGGTAGAAGGTAGATGTTGTGTAAACCAAGCTCTGATATAATAGTTAAAGCCATCTCGACCAGCTACACTGATGCCAGGAATACCATCATTTTGTAGAATGACTCTCTGAAATGAAAAGTGATCTTAATCATTGAGATTTGTTGATTGAAAAAAAAAAATTCACAACCTGAAATTTGAGAATCATGTTTTATTTGGTGGACTCTCTGAGGACTTTAAGCCCTGGAGACAGCTTCTAGAATAGCTCTGAGAGACTGCTCCAAAGATTTAAGAGGGGAACCAGAATGTGTAGGGGGTTTTGCAACAAATACCAGGTAGCTGGAAGATCAAAACATTAAGATTAAAGAAACCAGACATCTCAAGTTGATGAATTTAGCACTTTTCTGTGTCTGGGAAGATGCAAGAGTCTGGGCTCCTTGAAATAGTTGCTTTGATCTGGGCCTCAGCTGTCTGGGGCTAAGATCTCGTTCTTTCTCATTCTGAATCCCCCAGGGTATACCAGTGGGGGCAGGTGCCCTGGCTGAGGGCTTGGCAGCTGGCAGCCCATTTGTCTCCATCTGGAGTCCCCTCAGGGCTCACTCTGGAGGAAACTGTAGTGAATTGATGGCGGTGACATTCTTTGTTATGGCAGGCAACAGTTTTCATTTACAGATCTTACAGTGATCACTCAATTATTCTGGATGATTAAAGAATGACATCAAAGCACTAGATTATAAAGACGGGATGCAGGTAGAAGAAGGGTAAGAAGGGAGTCCATTTTCCTCCCTGATGCCAGATGCTAGAAAACATGAACCTCCAAATCTCAGGAACTTGACTCTACGTGTGTTGTTTACAAAATGCTCCAGATGGTGGATTGTTCTTTTCAGGCCATGACTTACAGACCCAGGATTCTTACATTTTATAGCTCATCATCTTCAAATAGAGACTTCCAGTTTACCCTGCTAAGCTGCAGCAGGCCAAAAGGGAAAGGAACATGGAGGATCACCAGTGGAAGTTGGTTGTTAGCACACACTTTAGGTCTTATTCCACCAGCTAGAGGTTGGTCACTTGACCACATCTTCCCTCTGGAATATGTACCCCATGGGGATTCCTAAAAGAGGAAATGCAGCTGTGTTGGCCACAACTCTCTCTGGATGTTTGCTTTTTTGTATTTTTTCATGGTGTTAAAATTAATTTGAGTCATGAAAAGGAGTTAGTTATCTACAAAGGAAATAAAACATACACATTAATTATGCATTTAAAATTCAGCCTAATAATTAATATATATCATTTTAAGTAATTTCCTAAATAAGTTCTTTTCAAATTGCTTCAAAGATTTTTTTTTTTGGCATTCCTGGTAAGGCAAATTTTATTGAACAAAGGATCTAGTTTCAATTTACAAACAAATAACTGGCTCATTTTTATATCTCTGGAATCCCTTACAACATCAGACTGAGTAGCTGAGCATCACACCTGACTGGAGAATGGATTTTGACAGCCCAGCCTTGTTATGATCATTCAAACAGCTACCATTAGCAGGAAGATTCCACCACCTGTCATATCTCCAGTGTGCTAATGGAAGTAAAGACCTACCCAAGCACCCTGGCCTCCTTTCTGAAATAGAAAATGATGTCATGTAATTGGTTTTGTCTGAACTGCCCAGTGGCTGAAAATGTGATTCTGAGGAGTTAAGGCATGATGTCATTATTCCCAAAGCAGATTCTCAGGGAGACTGGGCACTCAGCAGTCTGATTCTTGGAGCCAGAAGCAGTACATAGACCTGGTGAAGAACTTTAATCTCTTTTGTATAATGTAGTGACTTTTTTCTCAAACGGAAATGTTACCAAATCCATGGTTTGTCGGCTCACCACATGACTGACCAATAATCAGACTAGGTGTTGAGGCAAGGAATAGTAACTTTATTCAGAAAGTCAGATATCCTAGAAGATGATGGACTAGTGGCGTAGGGCACCATCTTACTGGGCTCTGGATGACAGTTTGTTTCATAGACAGAGAGGGTGAGGACGTGAGACTATTAAGTAAAAAGGCCATAAATCTTGCAAAACATCTCCTGGCTTGGCTAGCATTGGGGAAGAGGGTATGCTGAGTTCTTCTTCTCTGCAGCCATTCACAGGTGAGCAGGGTCAGAATGTCTCCCTGTAAGCTGGACAAAGGCACTTTAGCTTAACATTCAGGCAGAGGGGCAGGGTTCCTGAGGCATGCCATTATATGCTTACAGCTATAGACAGAATCCTTTTGGTGACTGTATTAACAAAAGCAATGAAAAGCAAAGGTTAAAGTAAAGGAAACAGATCCAACGTATAGTCAGATTTTGTTCCTCCCTATTACAGAAACCTCATGCGAAGAGGTGACTCATTGGAAAAGACTCTGATGCTGGGAGGGATTGGGGACAGGAGGAAAAGGGGACGACAGAGGATGAGATGGCTGGATGGAATCACCGACTCGATGGACGTGAGTTTGAGTGAACTCCAGGAGTTGGTGATGGACAGGGAGGCCTGGCGTGCTGCGATTCATGGGGTCGCAAAGAGTCGGACGCGACTGAGCGACTGAACTGAACTGATTACAGAAACACGGTGGGTTATTTTTAAACACAGGAAATGTGCTCCAGAGCACCACTGATGCCTCTAAGAGAATTTGTTGGATTGAAAAATTGTTATGATGCTGACTCTGGTCAGTGTCTCACCTGAGCACATATTGGAGACTAGGTAGGCACATCATGACAGCCTTCCTCTCATTCCAATCCCAAGTGGCAAAGAAGGACAGAATATGGAGATGGTTTTTAGTTACATATTTAGCAATACTGACCACCTGCTATGTGTCTGATAGTAACCTAAGTGCTGGAGATTTAACAGGGAATAAAATAAAATGTCTCTTCTTATGAATAATAAGCAAATAAAGCTGTTGTCTAATGCCAGGTCGGAGGTACATGACGGGAAGAAAAAGTGGCCTGAGTGTATGACATTGAAGCAGAGAGAGAAGCAAGGAAGTGAGGGGAAAATTATGCGGAAATCTAGGGGGAGAAGGTTGCAGGTGGTGGGAACAGCCGGAAGACAACTCCATGGGCTGTCAGTGTGCTTGACAAGTTTATAGAGCAGCAACAGGGAAGGAGAGGGAGAGGGGTGGGGAGTGTGCTTGGGTGAGCCAGGACGCAAAAAAGCCTGTAGGTGCTGCTGTTGACTGCCGTAAAGACCCACAATGCTACCCCACTGAGGCCTCTCTTTTGTGAGGGAATACCAGGAATGATGATACTTTGCGCTGACATAGCTGAGGACTGCTGCTGCTGCTGCTAAGTCACTTCAGTCGTGTCCGACTCTGTGCGACCCCATAGACGGCAGCCCCCCAGGCTTCCCCATCCCTGGGATTCTCCAGGCAAGAACACTGGAGTAGGTTGCCATTTCCTTCTCTGAGGACTACAGTTTGTCATTTCTGGGCCTTGGATGATTGGAGAAGGTGGAGAGGGCTTGGATTCAGGCAATAAGGACATACATCATCCATGAAGAATTTAAAACAATTATAAGTGCTCTTAGAGTTGGTCTACTCTTTGTTATCATAATGCTTGAACAATTTCAGGGATAAAATACTCTTCCCCTCAGGGCCAGACCACTGCTATCTCCCCGCGTCCTTTGGTATATCACTGCTTTCTCCTGAAGATTCCTGTCATAATCAAACATTGACTAAACAAAAGCCTCCAGACATCTAACAACAATATATAGTTGTTTAAAAAAAGAAGACTATATGTACATGCACATACACACACAAACACATACATATATATTCTTTAGCATATGTAGCAAGGACAAATAATGAAATATTAATATAGGAATTTAAAATGAAATTTAAAATATTTGGAATCAAAGATCTTACATGGAAAATGTGAAATTATTAAGCTAAACTAATATTTACTCAGTACCTAGGATGTGCTAGGCAGCCTTTTTCCTTACATTTTGATTTGTTCAAGAACCATTTTGTGACCTGTGGACATGGGGAGAGGGGAGGAGGGAGAGGGTGTGATGTATGGAGAGAGCAGCGTGGAAACTTGCAATCCCACTTGTGAAATAGACAGCCGACGGGAACTTGCTATATGGCTCAGGGAACACATGCAGGGCCTCTGTGACCATCCAGAAGGTGGGACGGGGAGGCAGGTGAGAGGGAGGTTCAGGAAGGAGGGGACATGGGTATAACTATGGCTGATTCTTGCTGATGTTTGACCGAAAACCACAAAATTCTGTAAAGCAATTATTCTTCAATTAAAAAAACAAAGTGGTGAAAAAGGAAACCATTTTGTGGCGCTTACCTGAGTTTCTGAAGAAATAAAAAACAAAAGCAAGGTGCTTGTATCACACCACAAAGTATGGCTTGACGATTCCAATTTTACAAACGAGAAAACTGAGATTTGGAGGTTCAATCTATACTCAATCCACAGAGCTAATAATGAGAGTTGGAATTCAAATGCCATTGTTTTCTACATGTTTTCTTCTGGAAAAAAAAAAAAGAAACAAAGTTCAGATACTTGCACTAATTTTAATTTTTTGAGATGATTGGCATTGTGAAAGTCACTATCCATATAGAATGCGTGTATATTTGGATGGATGTATAACATCTAAGCGGAGAAGGCAATGGCACCCCAGTCCAATACTCTTGCCTGGAAAATCCCATGGGCAGAGGAGCCTGGTAGGCTGCAGTCCATGGGGTTGCAAAGAGTCAGACATGACTGAGTGACTTCACTTTCACTTTTCACTCTCATGCATTGGAGAAGGAAATGGCAACCCACTCCAGCGTTCTTGCCTGGAGAATCCCAGGGATGAGAGAGCCTGGTGGGCTGCCGTCTCTGGGGTCGCACAGAGTCGGACACGACTGAAGCGACTTGGCACAGCAGCAGCAGCATAACATCTAAGAAGATACAATTAACATCCATTTGGGAGCATTGTTTATATGCAGTATAAAAACATACAGGATAATCCAATACTAGTAGAATCAGCTCACACAGAATTAATTAATACTGGGATATATGGCAAAGCATACATGATTTTTTCTTTAAGAACAAGTCTTCATCCCCCTGAGATAGCTTCTATTAATTCTGTGACTCACAATCATACATATGGCTGTTTCTCTACCTGGACAGTATCTAACACCATATCATGTACCAGTGCTTCTCAAATTTTAAGATATTTATGACTCTCTTAGGGATCTTGTTAAACTGCAGATTCTGATTCACAGGACTAGGCTGGGGCCTGAGATTCTGAATTTCTAACAAGCTCCCAGGTGACACAGATGCAATGGTCTGGACACTTTGAGCTTAAGGTGGTTACAGTCATTTCTGGCACCAACCAGAAGCTGTATCTGGGTCCCCATCTCCTCCACTGGTTACTTTTGCAAGAGTGTTTACTGGGCAGACTGTCCAGTAGAGCAACTTCCGAAATTTGAAGAGAGTGTAGAGTAATGGGAAAGGGTTAAAAGAAAAGGGTTAAATGTACAAAAGGAACCTGGACCTCACTCCTGAAGCAACCACACCCCAATCATTTACTCCTTGTTAGGAGAGTCAGCACAGCTGATCTGAAGACATGTGCCCTTAGGTAGAAAAGCTGTATGTAACCTTGAGGAATGAATATTCTGCTCTTTGCTGTCACCTCAGTTTTATTTTGCTGAAGCAAGACAAGAAGAAGCCAACAGTGCATTCCCTCATCTTACTCATTCTGGCTGGATGCTAAAGTTAATTTTCTTAATTGCTTTGGTCCCTGTATTAAAGTCATCCCATTTGTGAAATGAATCAATGTGAATCATTTGAAAACATGCAGGAGAATTTCTTCATTTGAGCACTGTTTCTGAAATTTTAATGAGCAAACCTATCACCTTAGAATTTGATTAAAAATATAAATTTTGATTCATTGAATTTGAGGTGGAGACTGAAATCTTGCATTTCTTAGAAGCTCCTAGGTAAGGCTAACACCATAGATCCTTGGGTCACTATGAGTAGAGAGGCCTTACTTGACCTTATCTTGCATTAAAATGTCTCATGTATCTATATATGTGTATGTGTGAGGTATTCAAAGTGGTGAGGAAGTTATATACTGTCAAATAATTTGAAATGTTAGAAGGGAGGCATCCTCCTTATCACACAGAGCAGTGATCAAAAGTTTCACAATCACAATATTTTCTTACCATGAAGGACTGTTCAAATACCAGTGTTACAAAAAAAGATTTTTGTTAGTAAGATAAGAGTGCGTTCCAGTTTTTGTCAGTTCAAGATCTTCTTTAGATCACTCAGCATGTTCTAAGAGCGTAGATACTCAGGCCACCCCGCCCCCCCACCTCCGAGACCTCTAACTCAGAATCTTTAGGCCTGGATCTAAGAAGTCATCTCTAGACCCGCAGCAGTGGCACCTGCAAGCTTATCACACACAGAGACTCTCACACCCCATCCAGATCTAGTGAACGTGAATCTACAGTTCAAACAGTCCCCCAAGCCTTCTAATCCACGTTCAATTTCCAGAGACACTACTGAGTGGGAGGCAAACCTGGATAGTTGCCACAGCAACATAATTGTAAGGTATTAAATGCCTCCTTTCCTGTCTGATAGTTTGGGCCTCTGCCTAATACTAAGACTAAAAGAAGACAAACAGACATAATGGTACTTTGACCTAACCTGAAGCTTCTGAGATGCTGTAAAATAATAGGAAGAAGGTATGGAAAGTGCACCCAGGTCACTGTAACTAGTGCTTTATATCAGCAATCCATCTCTTTTTAGCCTTGTTTTTCATGATTTTTCCTCAACTTTTTCACAGACATTTTCATCACTTGCTTTCAGCTTCAAATCTACTGAGTATAAGGTAATCCGAAGGAAACTGAATAGACAGTTGAAGTCTGGAATTTCTTGGCCGTAAAGACAGCTATCCTCATATTCTTGCTACTTTGCAGGGAGGCAGTTCCTGTCACTGGGCTAAAACCCAGGAGAGGCAAGGAGTGATTTGCTGAGTATTTGCTGAGGAACTACATTATGCCTGGCATCATGCTAAAGATGATGGAGATGAATGGGAATAGTCACCTGCTTGAAACTTGTTGAAGTCATGAGTATTTAACTAACAAACAATATGTAAATAGTGCATTATTAGGTTCTGAGGTAGTGAAAAAGCATCAAGGAAAGGCTTAACAGCAGAGTATAGATAGTCTGAGCAAATAAAAAAAGAGAAAGGCAATGTCAGGTTTTTTTGTTTTTATTTTAAAATTTTTGTCTGCTTTGGGTGTGCTCATTGCAGTGACTTGTCTCTTGTTGCCAAGTACAGGCTCCAGGGCGCATGGGCTCAGCAGTTGTGGCTCAACTGCCTGTGGCGTGTGTAATCTTCCAGGGGCCCGGGATCAAACCTGTGTCCCCTGTATTGGCAGAAGGATTCTTAACCACTGGACCACCAGGCAAGTCCAGGGCGATGTCAGTTTGAGCTGAGCTGGTGGGCCTTGACTTGAGTAGATACAGGGTGGAGGACATTCCATTTAGAGGCAACAGTTTTAACAAAGGCAAAAGAATTAAGCAGCACATGATGATAGGGAACAAATAGTATGAGAAATTACTCTTAAACACGTAACATTAATTTAGAGCTCGCATTTTTAATTGTGGGTGCAGAATTTTACACATATTGGGAAAATTGTAGTTGTTTTTCTAATTCTTATTAAGGAAGGGAGTTCTAAATTAAACATATTTTCAAAAGTTATCACTTTCATTATTTTTTCCTCAAGGGTATGGATTATGGTGTTTCCTAGTAATTTTTGCTAACTTTAAAATGGAAAGTATAAAGATTCAATAAAATTTTAATTTTTTAAAAAAGTTTTCCTCTAGTAATGATCTAAAAAAAACTGCAAATGTTAATTTGAGTAGGTTCTTTATATAAATTAAAATTGCTCAAGATTGCTTGGATGTTATGGTCTGATATTTCATGAACTTCATTCTGTTATACTTGTAAACTCTTCACTATGTAGTTTAGAGAGGCAATTTTGCAGTCTGGCAGTCACGCCTAATTCTTTAGATAGATACTATTTGGAATCCCTGTTCTCAACTCTCCCATGTAGAAAATGGGATTTATAATTCCAATATAAATAAGTGTGCTTTATTTTGGGGTAATAATGTGTTAATAGTAATAATAATATTCAAAATAGTACAGAATGATATGCTGAATAAATTCACGTGTTTATTTCATATCTTTTTTATTATCAACTGCACTTGTTTTACCTTATCTACTTTAGAATGCTAATAGTAACAAAGTATACTGTTTATAGAATGGAAGTAGGCCACCAAATTATGTATTTATATGCAAACAGTTTTATTTAGGCTGTAGAAAAATGCAGTGTGCAGAAGGAAATGTCAGCCCACTCCAGTATTCTTGCCTGGAGAATCCCACGGACAGAGGAGCCTGGCGGGCTGCAGTCCATAGGGTTGCACAGGGTCAGACACGACAAACGACTTAGCACTCACACAAATGCAGTGTATTCTCAACAGTAAGAGTGCTGAAATGTATTTCAGGAGATACAGGATTACTAAAACACACAAGAACTTGTAAAATACTGGCTTACATGAAATAATTTCTATGTTTGATCTTTGATCGAACAGCTTTGATCTTATAAAAATCTGTGACTATAAACTGGCAGTGGAAAGTTGTGGGAGGAAAATCGTTGTGTGCTGTGTCTCTGCCTCCACTCACAGAAGATGCTACAGAATGCACACGGTGGCTCACTAGACTGCAGGCTTGTTCTGAACAGACTTGTTTATATGCTTCTTACTCTCACAGCCTGAACACCCATGTAAACAGCATCATGAGTTCGAATTTCTTTTGCTCCCCATCTTTGCTGCGGTTGGGTGTGTGGAATAAATAGTAGCAAATACCACCATAGTACAGGTCCTGCAGACACCAGTCTGTACCCAAAAAGCACCTGCATGCTGTCATGGTTCTGGGATTTCTGTGAATGGGCATCCTCTAAGCTGAGCTCTAGCGTGTGATGCTGGTAGGGAAATAGCCAAATACCGGTTACTAGAGGTTTTATGTGTAGTGAGACAGTCGCCAAGAAACAGAGGAGAAATCAGCCAGGCCAGCAGCCTTCCCCATCTCTGGGGCTCCTAAGTACTCAGTAATACAAAGGAAAAACATTGGGGTCAAGCGCTTGCTACCGGAAGATTCCACAAGCTGTGAATTGGTGCCTGAGTGGGTGGCAAGTCAGAGTCCCTGTCCAATGCCCAAGCTGGGCTGAGGGTAAAGACTCAGGGATGAGATCAAGTGCTGTTCATTCAGCAGTGCAAAATGAACAGAAAAATACCAATATAAGTTTAGCTGGCAATTGGTAGTTCAAGGGATAAGGAACAAACTTTAAGCACTGGGAAAAGGTTAGTCCAGAAACTGGAGGTGGAGGAGGTGGAGAGGAGCTGTTCCTAAGGAGATTACTGAGAAAGGCATGTTTATCCTCGAAGGAGTCCTCTGGGGCCTCCCTGCAATTTTACAGTAGTTTTGGTGTGGACAGATTACAGTCTTTGTGTACAACCTCTGTCACAAGCGGAAAGGGGAAGGTTCCATATCTACTGATAACCGCTGTACTAGGGGGGTTTCGTATCAAGTCCTCCAAATTCTAACCAGACAATGGTCCCAGGAGTGGGACAGCAGCTGGGTGGAGGGAAGCTTCTGATGATAGCTGAGAACCACAACAGGAACTGTGTTAAGGTTGGCTTTAAAAAGTAAAACCAGGGAACGTTGCTCAATACCATTTAACAACCTAAATGGGAAAAGAAGTTGAAAGAGATTAGATACTTATGTATGTATAACTGAATCACTTTGCTGTATACCTGAAACTAACATAGCATTGATAATCAGCTATATCCCAATATAAAATAAAAAGTTAAAAAAATTAAATTATAGTGTATTAAGGTTTTATACATGTTATCACCAGGCAAACAACAAAAATATCCATACATATTGCTTTAAAAGAGTCTTATGGCATCTTCTGATATTAATTGCTAACAAATTCCTAGTGAAATTGAACTAATTTGAAAATACTAAATACTGTGGATTTTTGGATGACTTCTGATATGTATATTTTATTTTGAAAGTATTGTTTTCTTTCCTTTGTTAATAATAATAGTGTTAATAATACTAACACTCAATATTCATCTTATCTTTCATTTGTAGCTGATTACTGCATGCTGTTTGCCTTGTACTTAAAAAGTAATGATTTAGGAAGCCGTAATTAGTTGCTGCTAACAGGGGTTGCATTTAGTCTGACCAAAGTGAATCCTTAGTAAGCATTTTACATTGATTGTTCTTTCTTGGCTGTGCAATGAATTTAGTTCATTTTTGTTAATTTTTTCAAATGGAATCATAGACTACTTTATATGTGCATGCATGCGAAGTCTCTTCAGTCATCTCTGACTCTTTGCAACCCTATGAACTGTAGCCTTCCAGGCTCCTCTGTCCAGGGGATTCTCCAGGCAAGAATACTGGAGTGCTTTGCCATGCCCTCCTCCAGGGATTGAACCCATGTCCCTTACTTCTCCTGCACTGGCAGACACATTCTTTACCACTAGCAACACTGGGAAGCCCACCTTATATGTAATAGTCCTTAATTACTATTTTGGATGGAACTATTTTTTATTCTATTTGTTTTTTCCTCGACTAGATTGTGCCTTATTTGTCCTTTATTTTGATAATATTACTTTGAATGTAGTAGGCACTTGGCTGGATGGCATCACTGACTCGATGGACATGAGCCTGAGTGAACTCCGGGAGTTGGTGATGGACAGGGAGGCCTGGCAGGCTGCGATTCATGGGGTCGCAAATAGTCGGACACGACTGAGCAACTGAACTGAACTGAACTGAGGCACTAAACAAATAATTTGAATTGGTTCCTTGATCTGAAATTCACAGATAATAAAAGCAACTGAAAGCCAGTGCTTTTGTGAATAATATTTTACTTTAGTAAAGTAAGAGTTGGTGTCTATTATATACCCTTCTCTTATGAAAGATGAAAAATTAAATATCAGGAAATCTTTCTGGCTTAGAATTAAAAGAAAAAATAAAGCTTAATAGTGATATGAATTTTCATGAATGGCTACAGCTAAGAAATTATTTAAGTATGTCATTTATTCACAGTTCAATAAAAGCTATGTTTTTCTGCAGCTCAATTTATTTTGTGCTTGAAGGAAATGATTTTAAAACTGTGATTCTGTAAGCCTAGGGTGAAATGTGTGTCTTTTGTCAAGCTTCACAAAGCAGTATGCCCATTAACCTATAGCAGTGAATTTTAAAAGGTTATTTCTCAATATATTTGTATAACATTCAATAAATCCCCCTAATTGAAAGTGATAAGAGCAATATTTTCAAAATTATTTAGCTATCCAGTCAACCACATATAGTCTTTATTGTAGAGAAATGTTTGAGAATACTGCCTGCAGATATAATTTACACTCAGAAAACCAGAAAGCAATTTAATTACAAAGGACTTGATTTTATATATTGGGAGAGAGATATATATATATATATATATTTATTGGAATATATTATATTTCTATATATATGTGTGTATGTGTATGTGTGTGTGTGTGACTGCTTGCCAAATGGGACTGTACATAATAAAGTGGGTTTTGAAATCTTATGTTCAAAACATAATCAGAAAGTTGCAGAGTGTGAAACTGCTATAAATGGCAAATAGATATTTGGCCGATGTGAACAGAACAGGATGTTTAACTTTCTTTCTTATCCCTTTTTCTAAAGGTTCTCTACTAACTGAGTGGAGTTATCTAGGCTGAGGAAATAGTGGAAAAAACAGTGTGGGAGCAGCTTTCTCTCTACTTGTCTGAAGCCTATCAGTTCAGTCAGTTCAGTCACTCAGTCATTTCCAACTCTTTGTGACCCCATGAATTGCATTACCTCCCTGTCCATCACCAACTCCCGGAGTTCACACAACTCATATCCATCAACTCGGTGATGCCATCCAGCCATCTCATCCTCTGTCCTCCCCTTCTCCTCCTGCCCCCAATCCCTCCCAGCATCAGAGTCTTTTCCAATGAGTCAACTCTTCACATGAGGTGGCCAAAGTATTGGAGTTTGAATACTTTAGCATCAGTCCTTCCAATGAATACCCAGGACTGATCTCCTTTAGAATGGACTGGTTGGATCTCTTTGCAGTCCAAGGGACTCTCAAGAGTCTTCTCCAACACCACAGTGCAAAAGCATGAATTCTAAGGTGCTCAGCTTTCTTCACAGTCCAACTTTCACATCCATACATGACCACTGGAAAAACCATAGCCTTGACTAGATGGACCTTTTCTGGCAAAGTAATGGCTCTGCTTTTGAATATACTATCTAGGTTGGTCGTAACTTTCCTTCCAAGGAGTAAGCATCTTTTAATTTCATGGCTGCAGTCACCATCTGCAGTGATTTTGGAGCCCCAAAAATAAAGTCTGACACTGTTTCCACTCTTTCCCCATCTATTTCCCATGAAGTGATGGGACCAGATGCCATGATCTTAGTTTTCTGAATGTTGAGCTTTAAGCCAACTTTTTCACTCTCCTCTTTCACTTTCATCAAGAGGCTTTTTTGTTCCTCTTCACTTTCTGCCATAAGGCTGGTGTCATCTGCATATCTGAGGTTATTGATATTTCTCCTGGCAATCTTGATTCCAGCTTGTGCTTCTTCCAGCCCAGCGTTTCTCATGATGTACTCTGCATATAAGTTAAATAAGCAGGGTGACAATATACAGCCTTGACATACTCCTTTTCCTATTTGGAACCAAGCTGTTGTTCCATGTCCATTTCTAACTGTTGCTTCCTGACCTGCATACAGGTTTCTCAGAAGGCAAGTCAGGTGGTCTGGTATTCCCATCTCTTTCAGAAATTTCCACAGTTTATTGTGATCCACACAGTCAAAGGCTTTGGCATAGTCAATAATGCAGAAATAGATATTTTTCTGGAACTCTCTTGTTTTTTCAATCATCCAGTAGATATTGGCAATTTGATCTCTGGTTCCTCTGCCTTTCTAAAACCAGCTTGAACATCTAAATGTTCACGATTCACGTATTGCTGAAGCCTAGCTTGGAGAATTTTGAGCATTACTTTACTAGCGTGTGAGATGAGTGCAATTGTTTAGTACTTTGAGCATTCTTTGGCATTGCCTTTCTTTGGGATTGGGATGAAAACTGACCTTTTCCAGTCCTGTGGCCATTACTGAGTTTTCCAAATTTGCTAGCATATCGAGTGCAACACTTTCACAGCATCATCTTTCAGGATTTGAAATAGCTCAACTGGAATTCCATCACCTCCACTAGCTTTGTTCATAGTGATGCTTTCTATGACCCACCTGACTTCACATTCCAGGATGTCTGGCTCTAGGTCAGTGATCACACCATCATGATTGTCTTGGTCGTGAAGATCTTTTTTGTACAGTTCTTCTTTGTATTCTTGCCACCTCTTCTTAATATCTTCTGCTTCGGTAGGTCCATACCATTTCTGTCCTTTATCGTGCCCATCTTTGCATGAAATGTTCCCTTGGTATCTGTAATTTTCTTAAAGAGATCTCTAGTCTTTCCCATTCTGTTGTTTTCCTGTATTTCTTTGCATTGATCACTGAGGAAGGCTTTCTTATCTCTCCTTGCTATTCTTTGGAACTCTGCATTCAGATGTTTATATCTTTCCTTTTCTCCTTTGCTTTTCACTTCTCTTCTTTTCACAGCTATTTGTAAGGCTTCCCCAGACAGCCATTTTGCTTTTTTGCATTTCTTTTCCATGGGGATGGTTTTGAACCCTGTCTCCTGTACAATGTCATGAACCTCCGTCCATAGTTCATCAGGCACTCTATCTATGAGATCTAGTCCCTTAAATCTATTTCTCACTTCCACTGTATAATTGTAAGGGAATTTTTTAGGTCATACCTGAATGGTCTAGAGGTTTTCCCTACTTTCTTCAATTTAAGTATGAATTTGACAATAAGGAGTTCATGATCTGAGCCACAGTCAGCTCCTGGTCTTGTTTTTGCTGACTGTATAGAGCTTCTCCATCTTTGGCTGCAAAGAATATAATCAGTCTGATTTCGGTGTTGACCATCTGGTGATGTCCATGTATAGAGTCTTCTCCTGTGTTGCTGGAAGAGGGTGTTTGTTATGACCAGTGCATTCTCTTGGCAAAACTCTATTAGTCTTTGCCCTGCTTCATTCTGTATTCCAAGGCTGAATTTGCCTGTTACTCCAGGTGTTTCTTGACTTCCTACTTTTGCATTCCAGTCCCCTATAATGAAAAGGACATCTTTTTTGGGTGTTAGTTCTAAAAGGTATTGTAGGTCTTCATAGAACCGTTCAACTTCAGCTTTTTCAGCATTTCTGGTTGGGGCATAGACTTGGATTACTGTGATATTGAATGGTTTGCCTTGGAAATGAACACAGTGTTCATCTACACAAACAAAGAGAAAGGAGACTGGTTAAGTCAAACTTTAGTTGATTAACCATACCAGTATTCTTTGAGAGCATGGTCTTCTGCACCAGCCCTCTTTTTTCATCTAATATACATTAAATTCAAACACACTGAAGCGTGTGTACTCTCTTTCTAATTCTGCTGTAAGCTCAAGATAAAAAGTCTTCTACTTTGTCCTCTTGACCAACAGCTGATACAATATTTTATCCACAGAAGATCCTCCAGAAATACTTTCTGCTGAGATAGTGATCTTACTCTTCCTAAATGTGTACCTCTGAGCATTTAACCAGCCTCCCACCTCAGTCTGTTCAGTTGTACAATGAGGATAATAAATTTCATCTGCAGTGAGCATTGCAGATAATGAGTACAAAGTACGTAGTGTATAGTAGGGCTCCATGACTGATGGACCCTCTGTCTCAGCATAACGTTTCCTGATTATTCTTGTTCCGTCCTTTCCCACTGTTTCATTTCCCTGCTCCATAATGTGGCACTCACACAAAGATTGTATAAATACACATATAATTTATTTTTTAAATTTTATTGTATCAAAGTATAGTTGATTTACAATGCTGTATTGATTTCTACTATACAGCAATGTTGTGCTATTTGATGCTTTATTACACAAAGTGATTCAGTTTTATATTATTTTATCAGTATTATATATATATATATATATAATATATATATACTCTCCCACACCCATTCTTTTCCATGTTCTTTACCTTTATAGATTATAATGGGATATTGAGTATAATTCCCTGTGCTATACAGTACGACCTTGTTTATCCATCCTATATATAATAGTTTATATCTGCTAATCCCAAACTCCCAATCCATCCATTCCCCCAGCCTTTTCCCTTTGGTAACCATAAGTTTGTTTTCTGTATCTCTGAGTCTGTTTCTGTTTCCAAGATAAGTTCACTCGTGTCATATTTTAGAATCCACATATGAGTGATATCATACTCATATATTTTCATAGTTTCATTAATTACATGCCACATGCTAATATCCCAGCTTAAATTGTTTCATCAAATTGTTAAAGTTAACATTAGTGATATGAAGTTGGTCCTCAAAAATGCGGAACACATTTTTTCCAGTGATTTGCTGTTCAAGATTATCCTTCTCAATTCCTGCCAAGTGATTCACCTGATCAACCCTTCTCTGCTTCTGATCAAAGCACTTGAACCAATAGTTCTTTGAGGTCTTTCTGATTAAAATTACGAAGTTAGTACCTTAAATTTATAAGCAACTTTGGGCCATTTGATTTGAGTAAGGTTAGAATAATACTTCACTTCATGGGAAATAGATGGACAAACAGTGGAAACAGTGTCAGACTTTATTTTTGGGGGCTCCAAAATGACTGCAGATAGTGATTGCAGCCATGAAATTAAAAGACGCTTACTCCTTGGAAGGAAAGTTATGACCAACATAGATAGCACATTCAAAAGCAGAGATATTACTTTGCCATCAAAGGTTTTTCCAGTGGTCATCTATGGATGTGAGAGTTGGACTGTGAAGAAATCTGAGTGCTGAAGATGCTTTTGAACTGTGGTGCTGGAGAAGACTCTTGAGAATCCCTTGGACTGCAAGGAGATCCAACCAGTCCATCCTAAAGGAGACCAGTCCTGGGTGTTCATTGGAAGGACTGATGCTGAGGCTGAAACTCCAGTACTTTGGCCACCTCATGTGAAGAGTTGACTCATTGGAAAAGATCCTGATGCTGGGAGGAATTGGGGGCAGGAAGAGAAGGGGACGACAGAGGATGAGATGATTGGATGGCATCACCGACTCAGTGTACATGAGTTTGAGTGAACTCCGGGAGTTGGTGATGGACAGGGAGGCCTGGCGTGCTGCGATTCATGGGGTCGCAAAGAGTCGGACACAGCTGAGTGACTGAACCGAACTGAGAATAATACTGTCCAATAGAAATTCAGTGCCAACCACACATGCAATTTAAAATATTCTGGGCAAACAGTGTTGCAGAGAATGTACTAGGGCTTTGAACAAAGAATTGTGTCTTGCCAAAACCATTTAACTCCTTTGGCAATCTTTCTTCATTCTATAAAAGACCAAAGACAACTGAGGCAAAGTATATTCAATAAAATAACTATAAAACAAGAATTAGAGCCCGTCCAAAAAATAAATTAGGAAGCCAAAAGCAAGGCAAACAAAACCCGGAATCACAGACCTAACAGCCACGCTGGCCTACCTCTCAGAGCCTTTGCTCTTTCCTATTCTTGCACCGGTCAGTTTCCCAGATCTTTTGATCACTCCTTTATGTGCTGTGGGTCTCTTTTGAGATATCAGTTTTTCAGAGATTGTCTCACTGACCACCTTGTCCTCATAAGCTTTTCAGTCACCTCTGTCACCTCCCTTTGCTTTATGTTCTTTGGAGCAGTCATCAAAACCAAGTAGTTTCTTGTTCACATATGTGTTTATGTGTTGTTATCATTCTTCCACAGCTGAAATACCAACTCCAGGAGAGCAAGGGGCTTGCTCACTCCAACTTTGAAAAATGTGCCCAGGGCAAGAGGATTCTTTATAAATAATGTTAAGTGAAGGAATGTTCTTATGAAGCTGTCATGCGGCCCTAAGCTTTCTGGAAGTCAAAATTGAGAGAAGGATGCTTCCCAGAACTCCTGTTGCGTGGGACCCCATTCAGGGGGAACTGACTGAGGCAGTTAGATTCCTACAGTAAACATGGAAACAGAAGCCTCCCAGCTATATCTTAAGGTTTCTTCAAATAAAAAATAAATGGAATGTGAAAGGCACAACTGTCACATAGAATGTTGCCTTTGAGACAAATTTACATATCTGCATCTGAAACTTTCTGCTAGGTTGGCTTTGTCTGAACATAGACCTTGGATTAAAAGAGTAAATAATTGCATATTCCTCTGCTAACCCTCCACAAATCTCCTTTCTCACTATTGCAATTGTGACAGGAGCGGGAGAAAAAACAAACAGTAACAACTGAAAGGAAAGAAAGGCTATTCAATATTTAACTTTTTGAAGTTTCCTTTTCTTCTTGCATTCATGATTCATTTTAATGCCTCAGATAAATTGTAAGCTGATTAAGGGCAGAAACTGTAGCAAATTTTATATTTCTTCTTATTCCTAGAACATAAAATAGTCCCTATACTTGACCGGTATTAATTGAGAATCAAGGTTTGCTTTAGCTATTATATGCATTCATTAGTCACATAGAAATCTGTTATATGCATAAACAAATTTTATCATCTGTACCTTTTCAAGCCAAGTTCTAGGAAACAACATGAGCCAGAGTTGGGCACAGAACTTCAGAGCCAGAGGGCTTCAGCCAGTGAATTTGGATCTGAACAAATACACCTAGTTATTGACAGGCTCATTCTGCTGTGCCAGTGTTAACAGACAAGTGGGAACATATTTACAAAGTTAAGATTTTATGAGCAAAAATCAACTGGAATCAGCAGCATCAATTGAAAATGGTTAGGAGTACTCTACTAACAGGGGCTGGGGCAAGGACTTTTATAGAGAAGACATGGAACCAAAGTGAGGAAATTGTTTGATTGGCTGTAGTGTGAGCGGTTGCCTTCTTTGGGAAAGTCTATTTGGTGTTTGTCATGGGTTGTAATTAGGTTTCAGTTTCCTAACTTTGAGGCATTACAGGCTTAGATTTTTGGTTTGCTGCTAAGGCATTAAGGTCACTTCAATCTAATACTCTTATTGTTTAATTAACTTAATACCAGTGATTCTTCAAAGTTAATGTACATCTAAGTTACAGAAGGAAAGCATTAAAAATGTAGATGTCTGGACTCTACTCCATATTCACAGATGCAGGATGTACAGAGATAGCCTTTAAATTCTCTCCAGATCTTGGCAGAATACACTGCAATTCAAGGAAAATAGATAAAGTATCTAGGAGAAGTAGAGAAACTTAGATAGAAGGATCTAATTAGCTACTGCACATAAAAAAACTACTCCAAAACTTAAGACTTGAAACAACTGTTTTATTACTGTTATTGCCATGGCTGTGGGCAGAGTATTGTGGGTAGAGACTTGTCATAGCTCCACAGTGTCTGTTGCATCCTGAGCCAGAGAGTGGAAACAGCTGGGAATGGTTAGCATCACTGTTTTCCTGGAGAAGGAAATCGCAACCCACTGCAGTATTCTTGCCTGGAGAATCCTGTGGACAGGGGAGCTTGGTGCCATCCATGGGGCCGCACAGAGTCGGACATGACTGAAGCGACTTAGCATACATGCATGCATTAGAGAAGGAAATGGCAACCCACTCCAGTATTCTTGCCTGGAGAATCCCAGGGACGGAGGAGCCTGGTGGGCTGCCGTCTATGGGGTCACACAGAGTCAGACACGACTGAAATGACTTAGTAGCAGTAGCAAAACCTCTCTAGATGTTTCTCAGGTGACACTCCCCCAGCATGGCAACTTTAGATAGTCTGACTTCCCTTGGCTCAGGGTGTTCTGAGACAAGAAGAGGAAGCTGTCAGTCTCCTAAAGCTCAGTCTCAGAAACTAGCACGATATCACTCCCACTGCATTCTATTAGTCACAGCAGAGCCCACTGAGACCTGTGGGTGGGAGAGAGAAACAGAAACACCTCCTCTCCTTGGGGGCAGTGTCAAAGATTTCCTGATCTTCAGTCTACCACAGATACCTTAAACAAGTACGACTTTGGGAAACCTTAGTCTGACTTCACAGTTTTAACAGGACATTTGTTTTTCCACCTCACTGAACCAAGAGCAGGAGCTGAAAAGTTTTCTAACAATACAAAATATTGCTTTTACACCATAAACCTTAAAATATGTGGGACTGCAGACCCTGTTAAAATTAGACTTAAAACGTTTGTTAAATGTTTTGGACTGTACATAATAGAGGATTAGTAGGATGATTAGTCCTGTTTTCATTTATTATAGATTAGTTTTTTATTTGACTTGGTAACACAGAAAGGACCATTTAAATGATAGACAAAATGTTTCAGTGTTGTGTTAGGAAATAGAGGTTTTGTTAAAGTAGCTATTTTAGGAGTTTTTTCAGTTGTTGTTCAAGTCCAAAAAATGTTATATTGTTATGAGGAAAGAAAATATAGAAATTAAACTTTACTGAATTGAATGCAGATGTCAACACAGGCAGTGTTTATAGTATACATGTCAAGTGGAAAAATAATCTGGGTGGAGTTAGAAAATTTAATTTCAGTGTAGGCATAAAACTCTGGAGTGTTTTATGCTCAAAATAAAATGCCAAAACATTTCAAGGCCAATGAGAATGTTAGTGTTGCTTGCCTGTGTTTTCTGTCCTACCCAGTCCCCTCCCTGTGCCTTAAACCTGTACACTCAGAGTTTTCACAGGCATGAATAATCATTTATTGTCTTAAACTTGCAGGATACTTTTAACTCAGCAAGATGTTTTAGTAGGAGTCTGGCCATTGCACTTTAGGTAACTAAAAACTAGTCAGCTTTCTCACACTTTAATCTCTTATCAAATTAGTCATCTATAATGGGAGGTTTTGTTTTGATTTTTGGTGATGATATTTCATCTCTTTCATTAAGAACGTGTTTTAGAGCACCCTGAAATTCCCAATTAAGTGCCTGACTCCTTGCTTTCATCTCTCTCCTGTCTTTAACTGTAGGTGACTGTTATGGTGCATGGTAGTTTTGTTTTGTTTTGTTTTGGATATGATGGTTTTGTACCTGGCAGAGCCTCCCTGTGTGGTTTTGAGATTAGAATGAGATTAAAAAAACACTGAAGTAGATTATTTATATGAGTTAGACAAAAACAATCATTGCTTCCACTGGAAATGCAATAGTTGTAGACTTTTATGAGAAGTTTCTATACTTCTTTATTCTATACTTTCTATATTCCAAATTCTCATCATTTGGAAATAAATGGCGTGCTACTTGGTAATACAGATGGCTTTTTAAATAAGGACATATGACTTGGATTTAGGAAGAGTCAGTGTGAACTGACTCACTGTGCAGTAGATGCCAAATACAGTAAGATCTTGATTGTTCCATATTGGAGCTCAAATTATTGCTATTATCTGTAACACATTCATTTTCTCTAACTGGCTTCCCCATTTTATCCAAAATCTTTTGCATTGTTTATTTCCCCATCAGTTACTTTGTAATAACCAAGTAAACAGTTATTATTCACCCTTATGGCATAAACTAAAGATGTTCTTGAAAGATGTACTATTTTCCCAGATGGTAACAGACAGAAATAACATATAATTTGCTGATCAAACCATACCATGAGCACTTAATAGTCAATCGGATTATGATTAAGACCATCCCTCTGAAACACTAAAGGAACTATAAGCTTTTAGTTCTAGAGTTTGTTATTAGTGGCATATTTAGAAGGATCTTTCCTTTGATGAATAATAAAAGATTAATTTCAATAGGAATCAATAAAAGAGAAGTAGCTTGATGTTGTCTGTATACCCATTACTTTGAGTTTCTGAATATTTTCTGGGAACACAGAAACTTGTTATGAAATTAAATAAATAGTCAAACCTGTTTGGAACAAGCCACTGCACGTACATTCCAGAGAAGCAGGATGGCCGGGAGCGGTGGGTTTCCACTGTGGTGTCTCCAGAACCTAAACAAACACCTAGCGTGTAAGTGCCCGCTATCTGTTGGATGAATGACACTTAATGTCCTGGCAGTGGCAAAATCCGAATGTTCCTGTTCTAACTCTACAATTTAGCTACAATATGAGGAGGCATATTAGTTGATCAAGCTGTTTTTGTCCACTAATTTAAAAGGATCTTAATCTTTTCAGGAAAGATAAAGCAGAGAAAAGGCAAACTCCAACCGAGTATCTCAGATATCTGTGATTCTAATCCATCTAAATCTATACCTTTGTTCAATGCGATAGTTACTTTCCTAGTTTAGACTTTCAAGGTGAAAAAAAAATTGAGATTCAGAAAGATAAAATAGCCATATAGCAAGTTCATTTTTCATTTTTTCCTCTCAATTGTTTCTATTCTAAAATCTCCAGAGTTGCTGACACCTGTGAAGGTATATGTTAATAAAAGAGAAATGGTATCTGTTTATGAACATATCTCTTTCATATCAAGAGATATGTTTAAACATATCTCTTGTGATATGAACAGTAGAAATAGATCATTGCATCCTCATCAGGACTGGATGCAAGTGACATTGGGTTTGCTATTTCATATAATCCTTGTCCTCTAAACTCCACATGGAAAGAAATCTTGTTGCATTTGCAGCAGTAGACATCTTTACAGAAATGTGAGCATTTCAAGTGCTTTATGCTCTCAAGTCCTTCCTAAAACTTCTCTTTCATATTAAAAAATGAGCCATGTGACTTTGTATGCATGTGGATACATTTGCATGTGCACACGTTTGTGTGAATTCAAAATCTTATCCAGTTACAAGATATTAATAGAATCAGAAGATGGAGTCCTTGCTATTCTCAGGTTTTTTTTTTTTTCTTTGTTCATATATATTTTTAAAATTTAAGTAGAAATACTTATGTAACACATGTTAGAGATGTTTTGTGACTAAATCCCCAAAATTGCAAAATAGGTCCAGCATGACATTTTTTCCCCCACTTTGGGTACTGGTTTGGCCATATCTGATTGGATTTCTGAAAGAAAGGAGTGGAGGACTGCAGCTGCACCTTTATCAGTGCTTCCAGAAGACATAGCAAAGACTCCAGCTACTCTTGTCCTGGACTTCTCCAGGAGATCAGCACTTGCCCTGCATCATCTGTGGTGATGACCCAGATTCAGAAGGGTTTGAAGAACTACTTTGTAAGATGAGATTGGCTGTCTTCCACTTCCTCTGGGGTGACCGGCATTTTTCAACATAGGATAGGCACCAAGTCTTTCTTAACGGGTTTGATCAGATGCAGGGGGATGAGCAGACATATGAGACTTCCAAGCCAGAGCTCTTCTTACCTGATGCAGAGAGTTTCTACAGCAACCCATGGCCCATCTCTTTGGACAAAGGAGACACGTTGATGAAATTATCTGTTTCAATAGATGACCCATTTCAGAGGTTGGCCTGGAAAAGTGGAGTGGTTTTTAAAGATAACCATTTATTTTTTTTACCAGCTTTCTTAAGGTATAATTTAGATACATTTTTGTAAAAACATTTGAGGACTGAAGACAAAGAACCTATTCATTATAGAAAATTTGAAAAGTACAAACAAATATAAACTCACAATTTTCAGATAATACCCTCTTAAAAATTTTATTTATTAACACCACTTTTTTTCTCTATCAAACTATTTGTGTGTGTGTGTATACACACACACACATGAAAAGTTATTGGGATAGCATTTTATATAGATTTTTGTAATCTGAGTTTTCATGTAAAACATTAAAAGTTTAAGAGTTCATCATAAATTCTTCAAAAATCTTGCATTAATGTTTATGATGAAAACATTCAGCTTGACAATTTCTTCAGAATAATCAGAGAAGGGGAGTGAGGCCAATGAAACAGGTCTAGAGAATACAGGCTAGCACTTGGTTGATGTTTGTTGCATGCAAGTCCTTATGGGACCTCTGTGTGCTTCTTCTGTACACTTGTGGACTTCCGTGGTGACTCCGATGGCAAAGAATCTATCTCCAGTGCAGGAGACCTGGTTTCAACTCATGGGCTGGGAAGATCCCCTGGAGAAGGGAATGGCTACCCACTCCAGTATTCTTGCCTGGAGAATCCCATGGACAGAGGAGCCTGGTGGGCTATGGTCAATGGGCTGCAAAGAGTCGGACAACACTGAGCAACTAAAACTTTCACCTTTCTGTACACTTGCATAAGTTTGATATTTTCTGTAGTAAAACAATGGAAAGCCTTGTTTTGGGTAGCTATGCTATACTTCAATTTGGATGTTTTTTAGAGATTTAGATTGTTGATAGTTCTCTACTATTGAAACCATCACTATCATAAACAGAAATATTTTTTTTAAAGCAGCAAATGTGTTAGTGTCCAGCCCACATCCCTTTCACTAGGGTGGTGCTCCCAGCTCTCAGTTAGACCCCTCAGATCTTTTTAAACTTCATGGTTCTGAAGTAACCAATGAACATTTTTACAGTTTTTCTGTCTTCTCATCATAACATAGTGTCAAAATTTATTGAACTGTATTTGGTAACTATATTTTTGGTGTTAAACACAGTAAACCTCCTAATAGAATTCAGTGAATCTATGTAAATTTCCTAGATTTAATGACTCTGTTTTAAACAGTGTTGTCATTGATATGAATGTTTGATTGATAGCTCATATAATGAAAAATGCAACATGACGAAGACTCATAGTCCTGTTTAATCTCAGCAGTGGCATGTTAAGAAGACAGATGGAGATTAGGAAACATTTTCCTAAATAAAATACCTCATTTTACATGGTTCTGATAAGCAGTGTTTACAACATTAAATAATTTAGTGCTCATATATTTATTGAATACCTTAAAAGTATGTACACTCTGCTAAGGTCTGGGGGAAACCAGAAGAAGTAGAATATGGATCTTACTCCCAAGAAGAAACGCACAGTCTGTTGGGGGAGGGAAGGGGGGTGGTTGAGGGTGATCTCAGATCTGTAAATAATTTATAAGTAAACATCTGTACCTCAGACCTGTCTATAACATGGCAAAACAGAGAATCTGAGCAAAGTGCAAAAGAAACTCAGAGGAAAGTTCTGCTATGAACTGAATATTATTCTCAAGATCAGTATTACATAACTAAAATATTTCAGCTGAATGACCTAGAAAGATAAATAGTCACGGGAAATGAAAATGTCTTCATATCTTTATATAGCTGCTCATTTTATAAAACACATAACTTGGCACACCTTTTCTATTTACCCTCTTCCTCCAATAAATTCTTGGAGTTCAAAAGCTATCTTTGATTTAGTAGGTTTTTCAAAATGTTTATATTGTATTAAGTTGTGGATTGGATCAGGGAGGTGGTAAAAACCATAAACCCCTCCAGAAGTCAAGTGGGTCTGAGCCTTGGACTGGTGGGGTTCTGGGTGAACTGAGGTTGGCCAGAGCACAGATGCAAGGCCATGGATCATATTAACAGCACCAGGGTAGCTCCAAAAAGCTCTCACTTTGGGGAAGTACTGGTTTGAAGAGAATTTTGTGGGGTTATCATGTTTACCCTGGAACCTTCAATATCTGAATCTAAAGAGGAGCCCTTTCTTCTCTGCAGATTTGGGACTCTCAGATGGGGCTGCAGGAGTTCCACTGGGGTAATTCAATTCAGTTCAGTTCACTCGCTCAGTCGTATCCGACTGTTTGCAACCCCATGAACCGCAGCATGCCAGGCCTCCCTGTCCATCACCAACTCCCTGTGCATCACCAACTCCTGGAGTTTACCCAAACTCATGTCCATTGAGTCGGTGATGCCATCCAACCATCTCATCCTCTGTCATCCCCTTCTCTTCCTGCCCTCAATCTTTCCCAGCATCAGGGTCTTTTCAAATGAGTCAGCTCTTTTGAGTCAAATGAGTCAGCTCAAATGAGTCAACCCCAATGGCGATGCTACCATTGGGATAGATATTTGGCTTATTTATTAAGAGTCTTGCCTCCTTGCTGGCATCTGAGAACTCATTCACAGTGATCCAGTCACCTCTGGAGGTAAAAATAGAAGGAATCCAGGGAGAACACTATAGAAAATGCCTTGAACCAGGCAAGAGAGGATTCCAGTACTGTGGTGAGTTAAATTATTGTCAGATATTTACTGCTCCTTCCATCTGTCTTCCCTGTTGAGTCCTTTCATTCTAAAGGACTATTCTTCATGCCCCATTGCTGTAAGGATGGGACGCATGTCTTGCTTTGAACTCTGATATATAGGAGAAGCAGTGTAAACCATTTTCTCACAAAAGTTTTAAGAGACAATTAGTGATTCAGCTATGCAATTCCATTGGTCATGGATTTTGATTGGGATTGTGCTAACTATATAGATGAGTTTAGAGAAAATTTACAATTTAAAAAATATTGAGTTACCTGACCCGTGAACATGGTATGTCTTTTCATTTATTTAGTTCTTTTCAAAAAATTCTCTATTTTTGGCTGCACTGGGTTTGTTGCTGCACTAACTTTTTTCCAGTTGCAGAAAGCGGGGACTACTCTGTGGTTGCGGTGTGCAGGCTTCTCGTTGCGGTGGCCTTTCTTATTGTAGGGCACTGGCTCTCTAGGGCTCTCAGGCCTCAGAAGTTGTGGCCTGTTGGCTCAAAAGTTGCATCTCAAGCTCCAGACAGAGGCTCAGTAGTTGTGGCGCCCTGGCTTGGTTGCTCCGGGGCGTGTGGGATCTTCCCAGATGAGGGATTGAAAGCTGGTCTCTTGCATTGGCAGGTGGATTCTTTGCCATTGAATCACTAGGGAAGTCCCTATTTAGTTTTTCTTTAATTTTTTTCAATGATTTTTTTAGTTCTCAGTGTACACATTTTTTGCACCCTTTTTTTCCCCAAGTTATTGCTGAAAATTCCATGCTTTTATGCTTTTGCTTTTTTCATTTCAATTATATGTTCCCATATACAGAAAAAAAAAAATTTACAGAGATAAAATTGATTTTTGTATTGGTCATGAGTACTCCAATTATGCTAAACTTATTTGTTATAATAGTTTTTAATAGATTCCAGTAAATTTTCTACAATCTTGTTATTCTTTCTTTCTAATCCAATTGCCTTGCCTTATTGCATTGGCTAGAATGTCCAGGACGATGCTAAATAGTAGTGGCAAGAATGGTGATGTTTATCTTGTTCTTGATCTTAAAGGGAGAGTATTTAGATTTTCATGATTAAATATTGATATTACCTGTGGATGCCCTTTATTTAAGAGACAAAAATCCCTATTTTGCTGAGGGTTTTTTTTTTTTTTTTTATCAAGAATGTATGTTGGATTTTATGAATTTTTTTTGCATCCATGAGGTGAGCATATGATTTTTCTTTTTAGTTTGTTTTTATGATTAATTGCATTGATTAATAAGCCCACCTTTGCATTCCTAGAATAAAGCCCTCATTTGATCATTCAATATAGTTTTTTGCATATATTATTAGATTCAATTTGCTTCCAAATTGGCATCTGTACTGATAAAGCATATTGAACTATGATTTTCTTTTCTCATGATTTTGTCTGATTTTGGCACTCGGTAAAGCTGGACTATGAAATGAGTTGGGGTGTTCAATTTTCTTTTAATGTTCCATAAGAGTTTGTAAATTATCAGTATTATTCATTTTTTGAATGCTAGATAGAATTCACCAGTAAAGCCATCTGGGCTTCAAGTGTCATTTGTAAGATTTTTCATCTCACATAGTGTAATTTTGTTTCTAGAAGTTTTTTTTTTTTTTAATTTATATATATATATATTTTTTTTTTTTTACTTTTTTTTCTAATTTTATTTTATTTTTAAACTTTACATAATTGTATTAGTTTTGCCAAATATCAAAATGAATCCGCCACAGGTATACATGTGTTCCCCATCCCGAACCCTCCTCCCTCCTCCCTCCCCATACCATCCCTCTGGGCCGTCCCAGTGCACCAGCCCCAAGCATCCAGCATCGTGCATCGAACCTGGACTGGCAACTCGTTTCCTACATGATATTTTACATGTTTCATTGCCATTCTCCCAAATCTTCCCACCCTCTCCCTCTCCCACAGAGTCCATAAGACTGTTCTATACATCAGTGTCTCTTTTGCTGTCTCGTACACCGGGTTATTGTTACCATCTTTCTAAATTCCATATATATGCGTTAGTATACTGTATTTATGTTTTTCCTTCTGGCTTACTTCACTCTGTATAATAGGCTCCATTGAAGGATAATTCCTTTATAGAATTTTGTTGTTTTCTGTCAAACCACAGCATGAATCAGCCATAGGTATACATATATCCCCTCCCTTTTGAATCTCCCTCCCATCTCCCGCCCCATCCCACCCCTCTAGGTTGATACAGAGCCCCTGTTTGAGTTTCCTAAGCCATGCAGCAAGTTTCTGTTGGCTATCTAGTTTACATATGGTAATGTAAGTTCCATGTTACTCTCTCCATACATTCAGCCTCTCCTCCCCTCTCCCCGTATCCATAAGTCTGTTCTCTATGTCTGTTTCTCCATTGCTGCTCTGTTAATAAATTCTTCAGTACTACCTTTCTAAATCCATATATATGCATTAGTATACAATATTTATCTTTCTCTTTCTGGCTTATTCCAGTCTGTATAATAGGCTCTAGGTTCATGCATCTCATTATGACTGACTCAAATGCATTATTTTTTACGGCTGAGTAATATTGCATTGTGTATATGTACCACAACTTCTTTATCCATTCGTCTGTCGATGGATATCTAGGTTGTTTCCATGTTCTAGCTATTGTAAATAGTGCCACAATGAACAATGGGATACATACATGTTTTCCAGTTTTGGTTTCCTCAGGGTATATGCCTAGGAGTGGGATTATACAGGGTCATATAGTGGTTTTATTCCTAGTTTTTTAAGGAATCTCCATACCATCTTCCATAGTGGCTGTATCAATTTACATTCCCACCAAGAGTGCAAGAGTATTCCCTTTTCTCCATACCCTCTCCAGCATTTATTATTTGTAGACTTTTTGATGATGGCCATTCTGACCAGTGTGAGGTGATATTTCATTGTCGTTTTGATTTGCATTTCTCTAATAATAAGCGATGCTGAGCACATTTTCATGTGTTTGTTAGCCACCTGTGTGTCTTCTTTGAAGAAATGTCTGTTTAAGTATTTCTCCCACTTTTTGATTGGGTTGTTTGTTTTCCTGCTATTGAGTTGTATGAGCTGTTTATATATTTTGGAAATTAATCCTTCGTCAGTTGTTTCATTTGCTATTATTTTCTCCCATTCTGAGGGTTGTCTTTTTTTCACCTTGCTTATAGTTTCCTTTGCTGTGCAAAAGCTTTAAGTTTAATCAGGTTCCACTTTTTGACTTTTGCTTTTATTTCCATTTACTCTAGGAGGTGGGTCATAGAAGATATTGCTTTGATTTATGTCATCGGGTATTCTGCCTTTGTTTTCCTTTAAGAGTTTTATAGTTTCTGGTCTTACATTTATGTCTTTAATCCATTTTGAGTTTATCTTTGTGTATGGGTCTTTTTTAATATCTTCCATGTCTCTACTTGAGTGGCTCAGTGGTAAGGAATCTACCTGCAAAGCAGGAGACACAGATTCGATTGCTGGGTCAGAAAGACTCCCTGGAGAAGGAAATGGCAACCCACTCCAGTATTATTTTAGCCTGGGAAATCCCATGGACAGAGGAACCTGGCAGGATACAGTTCATGGGGTCGCAAAAAAGTTGGACACAACCTAGCGACTCAACAATATGTCTCTACTTAACATTTTGCACATGTGTAATATAGTCATGAACACTGTTTAATATGTCCTTGTATGTTACTTCTAACATTTGTATGGTCTGAGTCAGTTTCAATTGCTTGATTTTTTTCCTTTTTGTGTATTTTATATTTCTACTTATTTGAAAATCTGGCAAGGTTTAATTGGATTTCAGACATTGTGAATTTTACATTGTTAGGTGCTGGAAATTTTTCTATTCCAATGGCCATGGCTTTGTTCTAGACACAATTAAGTTACTAAGAAACTATTTAGTCCTTGCGAGTCTTGCATTTAAGATTTTTTAGACTGCAGGAGTATTCATCCAACCTACTGTTAGATATTTCTTATTATCAAGACAAAAACCTTTTTGCTTTGTTTCTCCCTGCAGCTCTCCTTTCTCCAGTCCTCTTGACTTAGTCTGCCTATTTACTCAGCTCTATGTCCTCAATTCAGAGAATCCCTGGAATCCGCGTAGGTCCCTTCTCCTTGCACCACAGACTGCCAGCTCTCTCTAGACAATAGCTGGGTTATAATAAGACTCACCTCATTTGTTTACCATCACCTAGATTCCACTGTTCTTTATTTGATTTTCTGTGTCTTAAAAAGAGTGGCTTCATGCATTTTGACTGTTGTTTCAAGTAGGAGGGTTATTCTGATCTCTGTTACTCCATTCTGCTTAGAAGTAGAAATAACTAAATTGATTTAGAAATCAGTACATAGTCTTTTATTTTATTTTTATAACACCAAAAATATTTTGTATTGGTGTATAGCCAATTAACAATGTTGTGATAGTTTCAGATGAACAGCTAAGGGACTCAGCCATACATATACATGTATGGTGGACGAAAGACAGGTCCAAATTGTATTATTTATCTTAGCCACACCATTTACTAGCAAACCTTCTCATTTCTAATGAATACTTGCTTTGCCAACCATTTTTATCCAACCAGCACCTCTCGATTGTTTTTTCTTTTAAAAACTTGTTGCCCACTTCCTGTTGACTTACATAGAGCTCCATTATTTAGAATTCTGAAAATAGCCTTTCTGTCATGTAAAGAACATATTTGACTGCGTGTGTGAGTTACTCACTTTTGTGTAGTTTGGATAGTCAACTGCATCTTCCAAATGGTCATTCCAAATGGAATTCTGGTGATGTTGATAAACTGTTCAAATAAATCTTTTTAAAGTTTGCATCAAAGAAAGTTTTATGGACATGTTTGGCATAACTGTCTTTTCTTGCCTTTTAAAAAATAGCATGGCATAACGGTAAATAATTTAAGCAGGAAATTTTTTTTTTAGTCAGATTTCCTCCTGTACCAGTGTTAAGGAATAATTTTAGCAGCATATAGTTTCAGTGTGATAAAAAGGAGGAAAATGATGCATTTCCTCTGGGCTCAAATTATAACGTAGACATAAGTCAGGATCTAAGAATATCGCTTTGGAATACATAATAGGATTAAATTTAAGCACAGATATTCCCAGAGGTAGATTTTTTTCATGTAATAACTTAGTCTTAAGTTGGGACTTTGTTTTCATGCCTTAATTTCCATAATACAAAGGTTATTTTATATGTGCTCATTTTTCTGTTTATTTCTTGAATTACATTTTTGACTACATATGTACATGAGTAATAATAGCATTCTCATTGTAACAAAGTCAAAAAATTCAAATAAAGTAAAATGTATTTTCTTATCTCCAATATCCTTGTATTTTCTTTTTTTTTAATTTAAATGTATTTATTTTAATTGGAGGCTAATTACTTTACAATATTGTATTGGTAGTTGTATTTTCTTATCTCCAGTATCTTTCTTTCCCAGGAAGTCATCACTGAAATGAGTTTGCTGTGAATGATTCCCAGTGGTAGTCCCCAAATCCCATTCTTCATCCATGCCTGCCACCTTTGAGGTGTGAATTCTCATAGGCAGCTCTCTTCTTTTGTAAAAGTCTGTTTCTGCATTATGATTTTTTGTTTCAGTCAATTCTATATGTCATTCATCTTTCACTGATTTCTTGATGTTTCTGATCATCAAGGGCCCTACATGTTCTATTGCTTGGAACAGAAAGTGGCAAAAAAGGAACACAAACTTGGATTATTACAAAAGCAAGTTTTGAATTTAGAATGAAAGTAAATATATCATTGATTAAATCTTCTCTTTAAGTTGTACAATGAATTTAATTTTTATCTAATCCAAAGATTATGCATCATTAGAGTTTAATTATGGAAAAGGCAATGGCACCCCACTCCAGTACTTTTGCCTGGAAAATCCCATGGACAGAGGAGCCTGGTGGGCTGCAGTCCATGGGGTCGTGAAGAATCAGACATGACTGAGCGACTTCACTTTCACTTTTCACTTGAATACAATGGAGAAGGAAATGGCAACCCACTCCAGTGTTCTTGCCTGGAGAATCCCAGGGATGGGGGAGCCTGGTGGGCTGCCGTCTCTGGAGTCGCACAGAGTCAGACACGACTCAAGTGACTTAGCAGCAGCAGCAGCAGAGTTTAATTAATGTTTTGATTTTATGGCAGTTTCCAATTGTGGCACAGTTTAGGATAGATGAAGGACTCTGGTTTATTCTGGGTGTCTGGATAAATTCTTAAATCTCTGAATGATTTTCAGGACCTAGCAAATAAGAAGCTTTTGATAGTTCATTTCTTGTACAGTTTTCAGAGTACTGCGTGTTTTGGCATGATTAAAAGGTGAACATCAGGTAGTCCTTACCTTGATCTGCCTTTCCACTTTAGAAGATTATGAAAATGAATTAACAATGTCTTGAGCGTTTGATACATTGGAAAATTAATAGCATTTTGGAAAACTGTTTTCCTTCTACTTTTTAAATGTTTCTATTTTGTTTTCTCTAGATTTTTCAGTATATGTTCAGAAGTATTTTGGTTTGAATTATTGTATGTTTAAGGAATTCTAAGATGATAATTATTAGGAAATTAACTCAAATTATATAAGAATACATTCGAGACAAGATAGGTCTTGTATTGTTGTAGTGGGGGAAATGCCAGGATCCATCATAACATTTTAAAATTAGTAATGTATTTTAAGTACTTGAATGTTTTCTTTCATCTCAGAAGCTAGCTTGCTCTTAAATCTGAAAACAAAGGCCAGCTGCCAGAGTGAAGGAAGTACTTTAGGAACTAAGAGAGGAGGTAAAATAGACCATTCTCAGGCTGTGATTCCGGGAGTTGTTTCAGTGTGTCACAATGCTCCCCTAGCTGACTTTTTACGTAAGTTTCTACTTCTTTCTTTATTAGGCAGCGTTCAATAATGCTTTTCCCCCAGGACAATTGGCTTCCACCCCTTTGGCTTTCTGGCCCTCCCTTCCTCCTGTCTCCCTCCTCTCTCTCTCTCTTTCCTCCTTTCTCTCCCACATTTCTTTTCATTCTTTCTCTTTCCATCCTTCATGCCTTCCTTCCTTCCCTCCCTACCTCCTGTGGTTTACAGACCAGCTCTACTACTAGGTTCTTTTGGAGCTTGAATAGTAACTTAACTTTTCACTTTCAGCCTCCTGATCTGTAAAATACAGATGATACTTTTCTATGTCAGAAATTTCTTATGATAATGATTGAGCCACAGTGAGAAAGCCCAACATGATATTTAGTACCTAGTCCTCAATAGGGCTTTTCTGGTGGCTCAGATGGTAAAGCATCTGTCTGCACTGCAGGAGACCCGAGTTCGATCCCTGGGTTGGGAAGATCCCCTGGAGAAGAAAATGGCAGCCCACCCCAGTATTCTTGCCTGGAAAATCCCATGGACGGCGGAGCCTGGAAGGCTGTCCATGGGGTCGCAAAGAGTCGGACACGACTGAGCGACTTCACTTCACTCAATAAATATTATTTTCCCTTTTCCTTTCTCTCTCTCTTTTTTTTTTTTGTTTTTAAACTCTACTCTGTGATTTTAACCCTCATCTCAGATTTAGTTCAAAATCTTTAAAAAAAATGTTATGGAGAAGAAGAGGTATGAAACCATGAACAGAAGGAAAAGAATAGCACCAGCCACTGAGAATTGAACACTGACTCACCATTTTAAGCCCTTCCCTTGCATAAATTTGTTTTATCATTGTCTGTTTTATACTGAAGGAAACAAGACTTTAGAGAGGATAAGCCAGTAATGAGTAGAGTCGAATGTGACATTTTGGTTTCAGACCCTACAGTCTCGGTTCAGCTGGGCTTGGGTAGCACTGATGTCTCTATAATGTGCTCATGCTCTCCTCGGTCAGGCCTTACCTGCCTTTCTTAGCAGTCATGCCACTGACCTGCACTGGCCTCAAAATCCAACTTCTTTCCTACCTCAGAGCTTTTGTATATATTTGATTCTCACCACAAATTTTCCAGATCTTTGCAGCTCAGCAAAATATTATTTTCCCAAAAAAACCTTCTGTGATCACTCTCTTCAAAGTAATAGAGTCTCTTCCCACCAACCACTCATGTTTCCATGGTTTGCTTTATTCAGAATACTTATCACAGTAAGATATTATCGTCTATATTTACTAGATTTTCTTCCTTGTCTTCTGTCCGCCATCTGAAGGAGGGTGTTACAGAGTTTGGACGTTGCTTTTTTGCTTCCTGTTTTCTTTTCAGTGCCAAGTATTATCCCTGACATATAATAAATGTCTGCTTCTGCTGCTGCTAAGTCGCTTCAGTCGTGTGTCCGACTCTGTGCGACCCCATAGACGGCAGCCCACCAGGCTCCTCTGTCCCTGGGATTCTCCAGGCAAGAACACTGGAGTGGGTTGCCATTTCCTTCTCCAAATAAGTGTCTACTGTGAATGAAAAACTGAGAGGCTTGTATTTTACACTGCAGTGATGGTTTGTCCTAGACTTAAAGCATTTAAGGAGAATTTACTCTTACAAATATGGGGTCATTTATACGTATCACAACTTTGCCATAATTAATAACTAGAGATGTCCTCAGTTCTGTCTATCTTCTGGGCCTTTTAAAGAGAAGCTGATAAACAGTGTCAAAAGATACCTTAAGGCCACTTATAGAAGTAGATTTTCTTCCAGGGTTAATTTTTGGCACAGGGTTAGCTAACGACATTTTTAAATGCTATCTACATTGATGTAACTTGGAAACTGGTCAATGACAGCCTGTGATAGAGTGGTCCCTAAGTAAAAGAATGAACCCTGCAACGTATAGTCTTTTGTTCATACCAAACCTTCATACTCAAATGGATGCCTCAAAAATTATCCTTCATTTTTGAGAATAATACTGACGGTTAGGCTAGAAATTGAAGAGATTGAAGGCAAAAGGGGAATGGAGCAGCAGAGGATGAGACGGTTAGGCAGAATCACTGACTCAATGGACATGAATTTGAAAACACTCCTGGAGATAGTGGAGAACAGAGGAGCCTGGTGTGCTGCAGTCCATGGGGCTGCACAGAGCCAGGCACAACTTAGAGACAAAGCAACAATTTAGAGACACAACGTAGAGAACAGAAGTGTGGACACGGCAGGGTGAGAGGATGGGTGAACTGAGAGACTGAGATTGACGCATGTTCTTGGCCAGGTGTTAATATACAGCTGGTGGGAACCTGCTGTAGAGGGCAAGAAGCTCAGCTCAGTGCTCTGTGATGACCTGGATGGCTGGGATCGGGGGTTTGGGGAGGGAGGTTCACGAGGGAGCGGGTATATGGATACATATAGCTGATTGATTTTGTTGTATAGCAGAAACTAATACAACATTTTAAAGCAACCATACCTCAGGGTGGAAAAAGAACAGTGCCTGGCACAAAGCAAAAGATACATAAATGTTAGCTCTTAAAAAAAAAAAAAATGCTAGCCTGTATGAGATCTCTGTGTACTTGGGCTGAACTATTTTGAAGATATTAGAAGCTTGCTTGACATAAGGTTGTAAAGGACCATTCTGTTTGCAGGGATATTATATATATGTAATATATATGTCTCTGAGGAATCTGATACCTAATTATACATTAGATGAGCTAATGAAGGTAATTGCTTGGAAAAAGGAAAGGTCTACAAAATTTTTATTTAAGCTCGTGCATTTTATGTAGAAAAAAACATTTAATTTTGGAAGCAAATAGAAAATCTGCATATTACTTTGTATATACCTTCCGTTCACATGTTGATAGCAAAATATTTTAATTTATTAAATGCATTATCAGATATTTGAAATACCCATATGTTACTGAACTTAAAAATGATATGTAAGGATTAATGTAAATACTGTCTGTCCAAAAGTAATTTTGGAAAGTAATTTAGAAGATAATATTTTGAATACAGTTCTGGCAACAGTTACTAAATATGTTTTGAGGAGAAAATTACTATCCAAATTACCCATCTTATCCTTGGCCTTTTCTGAAAAGCAAGGCAATTTTTTTTTTTTTTCCATTTTGGAAGGCTGCTCACAGCAGTAACAAGCCAATTAATTATAAATGATTCAACCATGCACTTGACCATAAAATGGATTGGTTGTGACTGGTGGATTATACTTTTAGATGATTTTATGAAGATCCAAGCATTACTTTGACTTCCTGATGACTACAATGATTATCTGTGCGTGCCTACTCAGTCACTAAGTTGTGTCCAACTCTTTGTGACCCGCAAGGCTCCTCTCTCCGTGGAATTTTTCAGGCAAGAATACTTGAGTGGGCTGCTGTTTCCTTCTCCAGGGGATCTTCCTGATAGAAGGATCAAACCTGTGTCTCTTGCATTGGCAGACAAATTCCCTACCACTAAGCCACCTGGGAAGCCCAATTATCTCTATGAATGATCAAAACAACCCAGTAAGATTAATAAGATATTTTTCCTGGTAAACAAACTATGTTTGAATAAATAAAGTTAAATAAATAAGGCATGGAAAATATCTAAGCTCCTTATGAATTTTTAAAATTAGTTAATAAATAGTAAACAGGTGAGAAGATCACTAACTACAGACATTTAGTCTTATTTCTTAGGGAGTGTTTCTCTTTAATCACTACATTCATTTGTTCATCTAGGGCATTATATTTTTCACAAACGTGTAAGTTCTGTCTGCATTTGTCTTTTTATGTGATAGTGACTGTCGTGTGTGTGTGTGTGTGTGTGTGTGTGTGTGTGTGTGTATGTGATTTCCCCCTTGGTCACTAGTTATCTTTTAGGAAGATCATGAAGTCTATAACAAAAATCTATTCTTATAGTAAGCTAAATGCCAAGAATTGAAATGTTCATTTTATAGGTTATTTCATTTAACCTTCAAAATAATTGTATGAAACATTCATTTTTTTCACTCCACAAATGTGTATTGAGCTACTGATAATTATGAACTCTTTTGAGACTTTGGGGCACATGGTAAAATAAGGCTGCCAAAGGCCCCTGTCCTTATAGAAATTATGTTCTGAAGGGAAGAAACATCCAGAAGGAGGATAGTTAAGACATATGACTGTGTAATAGTGACCAATTCAGTTATGCTTTACTGCGTCACAAGCTGTCTCAAAATTTAGTGACTTAGGACAACTCTTCATTTAGGCTCATTTTCATCTGGTTGCAGTGTGGCTAGGCTTAGTTGTCTGGCTCTGCTGATTGAGGCTGGGCTAAGTTGATCTCAGTTGGAGCAACTTCTGAAAGTGCTCTCAGCTTCCAGATCAGCTGGAGACTGGCCAAGAGTATCTTCAACTGAAATGGTTCATGCCTGCTTCTGATGGTCTATCCTGTTAGATTTTTCACATAATGGTGGTTAAAGGGGTTTCAGCTGCAGCAGAGATCCTTGGGAAAAATAACATTTTTGCCTCAGTTTCATTCTTCTGAGTGTATGCTGATAAAAGTGATCAGATTATCCACAAATCTTCCTGTTTCATTTGTCAGAGTTGAAAACCCATGAGAAAAATAAGACTCAATCTGCTGAGGGAGTGGTAGAAGTGAACTTTTAAAATCTGCCCTTGTGCCAAGATGTACATTTGTTGAACTTCAAACCAGTTATGTGATTTTCATTTAGAGAAAAACTATTTTACTATGACCACTCTAATGAGTCAAGTCTATAATAACAGGGACTTATGTGATATTCCAGGTAAGGGTAAAAAAAAATAATTTGGGGGAAAATACAGATACTGCTTTTTTATAATATTCTCCTACATATTTCTCTTACACTTGTCTCAGTGAGATGCCTTCTCATCTATCCACCTGGCCTGTCAAACACTAATGCAATATTAAAAAACACAACACTGAGCAGGAGTTACATTGGGAGAAGTCAAAAAACTATGCAATTTTTATTATCATAGGGAAGCAAGAAAGATATACAGATGTCCTTACAGATACTGCACATTTGCTTCCAGACCACCACAATGAAGCAAATTCAAAATGAAGTGAGTCACACAACAATTTTGGTTTCCCAGTGCATGTAATAGTTATGCTTAGACTATACTATAGTCTATTAAGTGTGCAATATCATTATATCCAAAAAAAAATCTACATAACTTAATTTTAAAACATTCTGTGCCAAAATATGATAACTGTCTTCCTGAGCTTTCAGTGAGTCATAATTATTTTGCAGTGGTAACATCCACTGCAATTTGAGATCACTGATCACAAATCATCATAACAAATATAATCAAAAGGAAAAGTTGAGAATAATGGTGAGAATTACCAAAGTGCAACACAAAGAAATAAGGTGAACAAATGCTGTTGAAAGATAGTGCTGATAGAAATTGCTTGACAGAAGGCCATCACAAACTTTCAATGTGTAAAAAGGCAGCAAATTGAGATACAAGGGGGTATGCCTGTACAGAATCAGTGCCAGACACTTCGTATCAGGTGTTCAGTGAAGAGAAGGAACAGAAGATCATCATATGGGGAAGAATCATGTATACACTCTAGAAAATTTAGGGTTATTTTGGTCCTTCTTTGAATTCATATAACACATGTAAAATAAAATTCTTTATTTTATTGTGTGGAAATGCTATAATTTGGAAAATACTATAACGTTACATTGGAATTAGAAGTATCAATATTCACTCATGTACAACAAAATTACTTCTTTGTTCTGTGCAATAATCATCATATTCCAGCAGCAGCAGCATGCCTAGCACCCAGATCATGGTTTCTCATATTAGCCACTTGGATATCTTCCATTGTGAAATGTCTGCTCAAAGCTTTTCCCTGTTTTTATTAGATTGTTCCTGTTTCTTGTGATGGAGTTTAAGGACTTCTTTCTATATTCTAGGAAAGGGTTCATTATCACATTTATGTTTGGGGAATATTTTCTTGATGAGCACTTCTTAATTATGATGAAGTCCAATGCACTTTTTAAAAATTTTATTTGTTGTTCAGTTACTAAGTAGTGTCCGACTCTTTGAGACCCCATGAACTGCAGCACCCAGGCTTCCCTGTCCTTCACAATCTCCAGAAGGTTGCTCAAACTCATGTCCATCGAGTCAGTGATACCATCCAGCCGTCTCATGCTGTTGCCCTCTTCTCCTCTTGCCCTCCATCTTTCCCAGAATCAGAGTCTTTTCCAGTGAGCTGGCTCTTCACATAAGGTGGTCAGAGTATTGGAGCTTCAGCTTCAGCATCACTCCTGCAATGAATATTCAGGGTTGATTTCCTTTAGGATTGACTGGTTTGACCTCCTTGCTGTCCAAGGAACTCTCGAGAGTCTTCTCCAGCACCACGGTTGAAAAGCATTAGTTCTTTGGCACTCACACTTCTTTATGGTTTAACATTCGCATTTGTACATGACTACTGGAAAAACCATGGCGTTGACTATATGAACCTTTGTCAGCAAAATGTCTCTGCTTTTTAATTTGCTGTCTAGGTTTGTCATAGCTTTTCTTAGAAGGAGTCACTGTCTTTCAATTTTGTGGCTATAGTCACCACCACAGTGATTTTGGAACTCAAGAAAATAAAATTTGTCACTATTTCCACTTTTTCCCCTTCTATTTGCTATTAAGTGATGAGACCAGATGCCATGATCTTAGTTTTCTGAATGCTGAGCTTTAAGCCAACTTTTTCATTCTCCTCTTTCACTTTCATCAAGAGGCTCTTTAGTTCCTCTTCACTTTCTGCCATAAGGGTGGTGTCATCTGCATGTCTGAGGTTATTGATACTCCTCCCAGCAATCGTGATTCCAGCTTGTACTTCTTCCAGCCCAGCGTTTCTCATGATGTATTCTGCATAGAAGTTAAATAAACAGGGTGACAATATACAGCCTTGACATACTCCTTTTCCTATTTGGAACCAGTCTGTTGTTCCATGTCCACTTCTAACTGTTGCTTCCTGACCTGCACACAGGTTTCTCAAGAGGCAGGTCAGGTGGTCTGATATTCCCATCTCTTTCAGAATTTTCCACAGTTGATTGTGATCCACACAGTCAAAGGCTTTGGCATAGTCAATAAAGCAGAAATAGATGTTTTTCTGGAACTCTCGTGCTTTTTCGATGATCCAGCAGATGGTGGCAATTTGATCTGTGGTTCCTCTGCCTTTTCTAAAACCAGCTTGAACATCTGGAAGTTCATGGTTTAGTTCAGTTCAGTTCAGTTCAGTCGCTCAGTTGTGTCCAACTCTTTGCTACCCCATGAATCGCAGCACGCCAGGCCTCTGTCCATCACCAACTCCCAGAGTTCACTCAGACTCCTGTCCATCGAGTCGGTGATGCCATCCAGCCATCTCATCCTCTGTCGTCCCCTTCTCCTCCTGCCCCTGATCCCTCCCAGCATCAGAGTCTTTTCGCATGAGTCAACTCTTCGCATGAGGTGGCCAAAGTACTGGAGTTTCACCTTCAACATCAGTCCTTCCAATGAATATTCAGTACTGATTTCCTTTAGGATGGACTGTTTGGATCTCCTTGCAGTCCAAGGGACTCTCAAGAGTCTTCTCCAATACCATAGTTCAAAAGCATCAATTCTTCGGCGCTCAACTTTCTTCACAGTCCAACTCTCACATCCATACATGACCACTGGAAAAACCATAGCTTTGATTAGATGGACCTTTGTTGGCAAAGTAATGTCTCTGCTTTTCCATATGCTTTCTAGGTTGGTCATAACTTTCCTTCCAAGGAATAAGGGTCTTTTAATTTCATGGCTGCAGTCACCATCTGCAGTGATTTTGGAGCCCAAAAAAATAAAGACTGACACTGTTTCCACTGTTTCCCCATCTGTTCCACATGAAGTGATGGGACCGGATGCCATGATCTTCGTTTTCTGATTGTTGAGCTTTAAGCCAACTTTTTCACTCTCCACTTACAATTTCATCAAGAGGCTTTTTAGTTCCTCTTCACTTTCTGCCATAAGGTTGGTGTCATCTGCATATCTAAGGTTATTGCTATTTCTCCTGGCAATCTTGATTCCAGCTTGTGCTTCTTCCAGCCCAGCGTTTCTCATGATGTACTCTGCTTATAAGTTAAATAAGCAGGGTGACAATATACTGCCTTGCTGCTGCTGCTACTAAGTCGCTTCAGTTGTGTCCAACTCTCTGCTACCCCATAGACGGCAGCCCACCAGGCTCCGCCGTCCCTGGGATTGTCCATGCAAGAACACTGGAGTGGGTTGCCATTTCCTTCTCCAATGCATGAAAGTGAAAAGTGAAAGGGAAGTCGCCCAGTCATGTCCGACTCTTCGCGACCCCATGGACTGCAGCCTACCAGGCTTCTCCGTCCGTGGGATTTGCCAAGCAAGAGTGCTGGAGTGGGGTGCCATTGCCTTCTCCATACAGCCTTGATGAACTCCTTTTCCTATTTGGAACCTGTCTCTTGTTCCATGTCCAGTTCTAACTGTTGCTTCCTGACCTGCATATAGGTTTCTCAAGAGGCGGGTCAGGTGGTCTGGTATTCCCATCTCTTTCAGAATTTTCCACAGTTTATTGTGATCCACACAGTCAAAGGCTTTGGCATAGTCTATAAAGCAGAAATAGATGTTTTTCTGGAACTCTCTTGCTTTTTACATGATCCAGTGGATGTTGGCAATTTGATCTCTGGTTCCTCTGCCTTTTCTAAAACCAGCTTGAACATCTGGAAGTTCACGGTTCACGTATTGCTGAAGCCTGGCTTGGAGAATTTTGAGCATTACTTGACTAGTGTGTGAGATGAGTGCAACTGTGTGGTAGTTTGAGCATTCTTTGGCATTGCCTTTCTTTGGGATTGGAATGAAAACTGACCTTTTCCCGTCCTGTGGCCACTGCTTAGTTTTCCAAATTTCCTGGCATATTGAGTGCAGCACTTTCACAGCATCATGTTTCAGGATTTGAAATAACTCAACTGGAATTCCATCACCTCCACTAGCTTTGTTCATAGTGATGCTTTCCAAGGCCCACTTGACTTCACATTCAGGATGTCTGGCTCTAGGTGAGTGATCACACCATCGTGATTATCTGGGTAATGAAGATCTTTTTTGTGCAGTTCTTCTGTGTATTCTTGCCATCTCTTCTTAATATCTTCTGCTTCTGTTAGGTCCATACCATTTCTGTCCTTTATTGAGCCTCTGTTTGCCTGAAATGTTCCCTTGGTAACTCTAATTTTCTGTAAAAGATCTCTAGTCTTTCCTATTCTGTTATTTTCCTCTATTTCTTTGCATTGATCACTGAGGAAGGCTTTCTTATCTCTTCTTGCTATTCTTTGGAACTCTGCATTCAGATTCTTATATCTTTCCTTTTCTCCTCTGCTTTTCACTTCTCTTCTTTTCACAGGTATTTGTAAGGCCTCCTCTGACAGCCATTTTGCTGTTTTGCATTTCTTTTCCATGGGGATGGTCTTGACTCCTGTCACCTGTACAATGTCACGAACCTCCATCCATAGTTCATCAGGCACTCTATCTATCAGATCTAGTCCCTTATATCTATTTCTCACTTCCACTCTATAATCATAAGGGATTTGCTTTAGGTCATACCTAAATGGTCTAGTGGTTTTCTCCGCTTTCTTCAATTTAAGTCTGAATTTGGCAATAAGGAGTTCATGATATGAGCCACAGTCAGCTCCTGATCTTGTTTTTGCTGACTGTATAGAGCTTCTCCATCTTTGGCTGCAAAGAATATAATCAATCTGATGTCAGTGTCGACCATCTGGTGATGTCCATGTGTAGAGTCTTCTCTTGCGTTGTTGGAAGAGGGTGTTTGCTATGACCAGTGCGTTCTCTTAGCAAAACTCTATTGGCCTTTGCCCTGCTTCATTCCATACTCCAAGGCCAAATTCGCCAGTTACTCCAGGTGTTCCTTGACTTCCTACTTTTGCATTCCAGTCCCCTATAATGAAAAGGACATCTTTTTGGGGTGTTAGTCCTAGAATGTCTTGTAGGTATTCATGGTACTGTTCAACTTCAGCTTCTTCAGCACTACTAGATGGGGCATAGATTTGGATTACCGTAATATTGAATGATTTGCCATGTAAATGAACAGTGATCATTCTATTGTTTTTGAGATTGCATCCAAATAGTGCATTTCGGAATCTTTTGTTGACTATGATGGCTAGTCCATTTTGTCTAAGAGATTACTGCCCATAGTAGTAGGTATAATGGTCATCTGAGTTAAATTCACCCATTCCAGTCCATCTTAGTTCACTGATTCCTAGAATGTCGATGTTCACTCTTGTCATCTCCTGTTTGACCACTTCGAATTTGCCTTGATTCATGAACCTAACATTCCAGGTTCCTATGCAATATTGCTCTTTACAGCATCGAACTTTGCTTCTATCACCAATCCATTCACAGCTTACCGATAGTTGGATATTAAGTGGATGACTCAGATTTTCTACTTTTTAAAAAGAAGGTACTGATATTTTTTTTTAACAAAAATCATCATATAAGAAATTTACCAGGGAATTAAAAAAAAAAAAAGAAATTTAGCAGGGAATTGCATGACAGTTGAGCTGGATCAAGTATTCCAGTGCTTTTTTAAAAGTAGTTTATTCATTTAGGGAAAGGTCACTTTGATATGAAACATCTATTAAAATCAGGCCATGACCTATAAAGAAGCTAAGGAAAAAGAAGCAGAGTCTAAGCATTTACACAGAACATGTTAGAGATTGTTCAGTTTTCTTTCTTATCATACAGATTGTTCTCTCGAGAGTTCAAAAAGTCAGATATCTTAACCACCAATACAGCCACTGTTTGGGTATGGGTTCTATATACTCTTCTAGGCTCTAGGATTTAAAGCCATTTAAGATATATGAAAGACCAGTCCTTGCTGACATCTAGAGCTTTGCACAATCCTTGTCCCATGAGTAGTAATGGTAGCTGTGTGCCAAGTCACTCAGTCGTGTCCAACTCTTTGCGACCAGGCTCCTCTGTCCATGGGATTTTCCAGGCAAGAATACTGGAGTGGGTTGCCATGCCCTCCTCCAGAGGGATCTTTTGGACCCAAGGATTGAACCCACATCTTACGTCTCTTGCATTGGCAGGCGGGTTCTTTACCACTAGCCCCACCGGGGAAGCCCGAGGAGTGATGGTAGAAATGACAAAATGACAGGGATCATGGAAGTCATAGTTAGAATTCACTATGTGCACAAAGAGTTCATAGCCTTTAAGTACTGGTTTTTCTGTCAATTTAGGAAAGTAAACTTTCACCAAATCCTTTATTCCTTTATTATGTATCTCTTATTAGTGATTACAAGCCCATATGCAGATCAGATTTTTTTTTTTTTTTTTTGCCTGAATCCAAGTCTTGGAGTCACTTTTACTATTATTACCACTGTCGGCAAGTGGCTTAACCTGCCTAAAATTTAGCTTCCTCCTCTGTAACATGGAATTCATAGGGTTGACTCTAACTTGCTGGTACAATGATTTTGAGGCTTAAAGGAGATCATGCCTGAAATAGTTTACAACAGGGCCAGGAGCATCACAAGCTAAAACTAACACAACATTGTAAATTAACTATACCTCAGTTTAAAAAATTCCAAGATATCCTAACCTTTAGGTCCAGACAACACATTGATACCTAGAGCTGATCCCAGGCCCTCCTCCTCTCTCTCTCTCACGGCCAGCTGCTCTGAGAGAAATGTAACGTGGACCAACCAGACAGAGGGCATATTCCCTTCAGGGCCGGGGACAGACAAAGACCAACCTTGCCAAACCAAATCACTTGGCACAATTTCCAACTCAAAATTCACTTCACCGATTTGCTCAGGAACTTCCTTCTCGGCAGTCAGACAGCCTGGGAGAGACTGAACGTTCCTGTACACAGCAGGTGCCTAGCAGAGGCCCTCAGTGTGCTGCTAAGAAAGCAAGATGAAGTGCACTCTGCAGTCGGATACAGTGTGCTCATCCAGGCCACCTCCACTGTGCCCCTGCGAGGGCTTCTGGATGCTGCCCACCTTCCGGGCTTGCTCTGCAGAGAAGGCCCTGCCCGCCTGCTGCACAGCCCCTCCTACACTGCAGGGCGTCAACCCCAGCCCCACGAGATTTTCAGGCTGAGGCAAGTGGAGTGTCCGTCTGTGGTCATGTCCCTGCTGCAGTCCTAGGCTGCTCCATGAGTCTTCTGTGGAGATGAGCTTCCCCTACACGAGTGCTTTTTGCTTGGTAGTGGACATGCTTACGGTCTTAAGAAGTATTTCCAGACAGTCTCCTTTCTAAAAGATATTAAAAAGTACAGCAGTGTTTACCATATGCTACTGTTTGTGGGACAAGTTTTATACATATATATCCTTTGGGTTTCTCTTACTTCTATAATGCCTGTGTTTTACCTCTTCTAAGGTTGGTACTTTCTTCTAAGGCATGAAGAATACAATTCAAAAATAAATAAATAATCAAATATAAAAGTATATAAAATTTATAGTCAATGACTTCCCTTCCTTTGTTGAATGAATTTAACATTTGTCTTCTTTTTTTTAAGTTTGAAAATATATTTATTTAGTCATTGTTGAGTACATTCATCTGTAATATCAATTCAATTTAGTTTGTTAATAGTGTCCTTCAGATCTTTGAGATCTTTTCTAGTTTTTTTGATTACTTGTATTAAATGCCAAAAGAAAAATATTGCAATCTTCAATTGAACTGCAGTTTCATCTACTTCTATTTGACTTCTATCAATTCTTGCTTTATGTATTTTTAACATATGGTAATAGTTGCATACACATTTAGGATTGCTTTATCTCCTTGATTAAGCAATGCTTTCATTCTTATAAAATGGTCCTTTATTTCTAGTAATGTTCTGTTTCTCAAACTTTGATTGATATGAATATAACTCCATTAGCTTCCTTACATTTGGATTTTGCATCATATATCTTGGTTCCAAACTTTTACTTTTAATCTAGCTCTTTATATTTAATATACTTTTTGGAATCTTATTAGATTGCTTTTTGATATTTATTTATAGTTTAATATTTTTATCTTATCATAATCTGAATGATATACATCCTTTAATGTGTATCCAGATATGTTTAATGTCCCAGCATTTGGTCAAATGTGTACATGTAAATGTCAGGATTATTCTTAAGTGGTTGGCTATGATGTAGGTCTATGTGTGTGACAGTGGTTTTCAGGCATCTGTGCATTTATCTTCTTCATTACTAACTGCTCTCTATTTTAAATACATATAATGACTACCGCATAAAAATACCACTATATAAACTAAAATTAACAATGCTTATGCTAAAGATAGCGTAACTATGAATATATGTATATATTTAAAGTATTCCGAAAAGGAAAAATACTTGACATGAACTGTTCTGACATTTAAATCTTTTCTTACTCCTGTCAGTTCTGTCACAGCGAATGACAAAGGTAGTATTAATAGCCATACGTTTTTCTGAAAATTAATTTCCTAACATATTTGTAACATTTTCTAATTTTCTAACAATGACAAGGCAGATATATATGTTTACACTTTGAAAATCTTTAATTTACAGTTATATATCATATTTTACATGCATACGTGTCCTTATTTAGAGGAAATAAAGTGTTTATTTATTTTTTGGCCCACTGATTTGCATTTAATTTAGTTTTTCCATATCTAAGTGCATTTATCCACTGAACATTTTCAAGTTCTTGTTATTCTTTAAATAACTGCATTCTCATAGATTATAAAATTTGCAAAGTTTTGGTTTATACTAACTCTATTGTTTGTTGTGAGTAGTTTTTCAAGTGCTACTCTCCAGACCTTGGAGAAAATATTTTGTTCTGTGTGAATTTTGAAAAATTCTTGGACTATTTCATGGTGAATGTGTACAGATCCCAACCCAAGACAACATTTTTCCATTTTGTTGGTAATTTTTAGAATACGTTCACAAAACTATGTAATTTTATTTTATTACCATGTCTCATGTTTTCCTATTTCCTTTCTCCAAGTTATAGAAAATCCATAAGCCTTGGGCATATTCAGTGTCCTCTACAACTCAATTTCAGTCAGTCACTACACTTCCACAGTCCTGGGCAGGGCTAAACAGGAAAGAGTGTGACCCTTTACTGACCAGCTATGTGCTGGGAAATCTTGGTACCTGAGTTGACCATTATCTGAACAATGAGAAAATGAGATCCACCTTACAGCTTAATATGAAGATCAAATTAGTTAATAGAGAAGAGGATACACTGGACACTTAACCATGAAAGCCACCAATAGTAAAGGAATACTAAGAAGTAATCTTTACAGTCTCCAATTGATGAAATGTTTCCTCCAACACACCTCCAATAATACACAACACATCTCCAATAATACAATGTGTCCAGACTCCTAGAACAACATCCAACTCTCTAACCATGGTGGTAGCTGCTCAGATCAGCTATTTCTTTTATTTCTAAGAGATGCTACCTTTTCCTGGGAAACATGCAATTAAAACTATGCCTTTGAAGTAAAGCTTTAGTTTTACTAAAAACTATAGTATTCCTTTTCCTGGGATTTCTGGCAAGATGCTTCTGTCCAACTCCTACATGTCGTTCGATCCCATCCCCTCCTTGACATCACTTCTTCCCTCCAACTCCGTTAATTTCTCTCTTACCTGAAGGGTCCGTAGATGCTCTATCTGCTACATCAAAATACATGAGAAATACTCCACAGACCAAACCTTAAGAATATCAGTTTTGTCCCTTCTCTTTTCTTACCTATTGGACAACTTTTTGGATGAATATGGAGAGAAAAGAAAGTTACTTAATTTCTTATCTCATAAACTTTTAACCAAACTCTATTGGTTTAGTTTCCTTTTTTCCTCATAAATTACAATGATTTAGATTGCTTATTTACAAATAGTCTCTCTTAAAAAAAGATATTTAATATGACAGTGTGTGGGGTCTCCTGCATTGCAGGCTGATTCTTTACCTTCTGCGCTCTCAGGGAAGCCCTGATACTACCACAGACATAAAAAGTAAAAGTCTCTGGAAGGAAAAATGTGTATATTTAAAACAAACAAATGAACAAGGACTTCCCTGGTGGTTAAGACTTCACTTTCCAAGGCAGGAGGCGTAGATTTGATCCTTAATTGGGAAACTAAGATCCCACATGCCTCCTGACCAAAAAACCAAAACATAAAACAGAAGCGATATTGTAACAAATTCAATAAAGATTTTAAAAAGAAATAAAAAGGAATTGAGGGTTAGGATTGGGCTGATAGAATCAAGCCTTGGAGAAAGACTTCATTGTTTACATTTTTAAAATTTTGAATCATGGGAGTATATTTCTCATTTAAATATTAAATAAACATTTAACATAAAATTTTAAAAGCCCAGGGGAGTCTAATATGAAACTCATTCATTTAAAAAGCCTGTAAACTCGTAAGTTTGCAGGAGAGAAAACAATGTAGCTGGTTTTGTCCCCGTTTCTACCCTTGTCTATTTTTCCTTCATTATGCAGGATGACACTCTGACATCTCTAAAGGGTTGGAGCTGGGACAAGGAGAGGAAGAAGGGACATGAGGCTTTACTTCAAAGGCATAGTTTTAATTGCCTGTTTGGCAGAAGAGTTTAATACAAAGCATATTTCTCAGTTGAGCTGCGCTGCAGTCGGGTTCTGCCTGTGGACTGGCAGGCGCTGTGCTCTGCGTCACGTTCACTCTGAGGACCCTGTGACGGAGCAGCCCCCATCGGTTGCATCAAATCACTCCGCCAGTTACTGTAGCAGAAGGAAGGAGCAGTGACAAATCATGTCATAGTTCTTGAAAGTGTCCACTCAAAGTGACCCCGGCCACTCCAGTTGACATACCCTGGGTGGAGACTTGCAGTTCTTCCATGTGTCCAGAAATATCAAATTGATGGCAAACACACTGATAAATATTTTCGGAGGAATATCAATCAAAAGCAGAAGTCCTTTTAAGTTTTAACTTAGTTGTTTCCTGAGCCCCAATATTTTGCGGGTTTCATATGAAATTCACATAACTAAAAAATAATATGCCTGTGCCTCAGCCCCTGCTCCAGACTTTCTCCTTTGCCTCTCTTATTCACCTTCTTTTGAGTTTCTCTTATCTTTTTCTTTGACCTCACCTTAAAAACAGTTTTTCCCATAAGTCACCAGGAAAACAAAAAGCAACATAAAATGAGACTATCTGGAGGCCCCTAAAGCCTGAATTGTCCAGTATTTCCAGAACAGCATTGAGACCTGAGCAGCTCTGCTCTTCTGTAGCTTTTCTCTCCAGAAGGCGCATACAGGGTAGTTCCTCCTACGAAGATGAAACTACAAGCCCTTACTCAAGGAGGACCGGTGGCAATTATTTTTGCCCTATGCTTTCTTCCAGGGTCATTTCTTTTTCTTGTGTCTGTTGCCTCTTCTCTAAGTGAGGAGAAGACACTCTTGAGGCTCAGTAACTTGCTCTGTGTCAACCCTCTGTGACTATGAGGGAAACATGGGCTGGGATGTATGGAATAGATATTGATGTTGGTTATCCCACCAGAGACATTTTGAATTAATGCAGTTGGTGAATAAAATAGAAATTAAATGTGTATGTCCTTTTCCAATTAGTGGAAGAAAGAAGTAGAAAGAATAAAGAAATAGAACCTTGGTGTCTGTTTGGTGTGTTCAGATAAAAATTTAAAAGCCTATAAAGTCTTTACAATGCCAAATTTCTCATTGCTGGGATATCAAGTGAAATGCTCTGTAAAATATATCCTGTTTTGCTAGATTTGATGGAGACAATTTTCTGAAATCATCAAATTGCTCAATGACATTAACTCTTCTCCAAGAAGCCATGGAAATTTTAGCATGTAAAAAAGAGAGGAAGGGAAATACAGTGGGCTCAGTTGAGAAGCAATCTTCGAGCTGGTAATTATGTCACATCTGTTTGGAGATACAAGTTGGCCTTTAAGGGAGTGAATGGGATAACAACTTAATTAAAGATGGGTTAGATTACATGCAAATTACTTGCTATTATTACTGGAGAAATCTGTTAAAACAGACAACTGGGAAAGCACTGTTTTTCATTTTTCTTGAGGGAATAACTCGACACAGGAGGAGAATTTAACTTGTTTTTCTGGATAAAAGTTTTAACTCTGGTGTGTGGATGGATATCATCTGCATATCTGATGTTGTTGATATTTCTCCTGGCAGTCTTGATTCCAGTTAGCATTTCATCCAGCCTGGCATTTCACATGATGTATTCTACATGTAAGTTAAAAGAACAGGATAACAACATACAGCTTTGTCGTGATCCTTTGCCAATTTTGAACCAGTCGGTTGTTCCATGAAGGTCTTTAACTGTTGCTTTTTGACCTACTCATGGTTTCCCAGGAGACAGGTAAGGTGGTCTGGTATTCCCATCTCTAAGAATTTTCCACAGTTTATTGTGATGCTTTCACATAGTCACAGGCTTTCACATAGTTAATGAAGCAGATGTTTTACTGGAATTCCCTTGCTTTTTCTATGATCCAACAAATATTGGCAATTTGATCTCTGGTTCCTCTGCCTTTTCTGAATCCAGCTTGTACATCTGTAAGTTCCCAGTTCATGTACTGCTGAAGCCTACTTTGAAGGATTTTCAGCATAACCTTACTAGCCTGTGAAATGAGCTAGTAAGATAGTTTGAACATTCTTTGTCATTGCCCTTCTTTGGTATTGGAATACAAACTGACCTTTTCCAATACTGTGGTCACTGCTGAGTTTTCCCAATTTGCTGACATGTGAGTGTAGCACTTTAACAGCATCATTTTAAATAGGATGTTATTATTGAAATATTATCTTTAAAATATCTTCAATACAGCTGTTATATGTGGCTATTAATATAATAAATCCTGGCCCTTAGTCAAAATCCTTTTAGTCTCACAAGTGTCATGGTTTCAATAATAAATTATAAGATCATGGTCATACTAGGTAGGAATTAGTTGACCTCAGTAAATCTGAGGTTACTTCAAGGCTGATCTGAGAAAGTAACAGTTGTCAAAATCATAGTAAGTAATACGTTGCAAACCCTTTGGGATAGTGAAAATGTTAGGGAGTATGTTTTCCCACATACTGCAATCCATAGTAAGCAATTATTAAAGTCAAGGTAGAATGAGAATATATAGTTAAATAAATATTACGACGACATTATGGAACACTGTTCACCATCATTTGTGGCTATGATTATAAATCCCAACCCACAATTGAGAACTGCATAATGCTTTATTTGATTGACTAATTAATGTAGATCTCATGGCTAACAAGGGGCAAAGAGTCTGAGAAGATTATCTAGGAATGTAAAAGTCACCATTTTGTCACTGTGTTGAGACCCAAATAAATACAAACAGTTACATTTATAGAGAGAATTGTATTTCATATGTGTCTTATGAAAATTCAGTAGGAAGCTCAGCAATTGTTTGAGCCAACAGAGTTTTCTTTTGTGGGAGAAGGGAGGAGGTGAGAGCGAAGTATTTTATCACTGACTTTGTTAAGAATTGCCAGGAAAGGATGACAGTAATAATAAAAAGCTTGTAGTTATAGATGTTTAGAAGTTCTTTCATATAATCCATTCCTCCATTATCTGCTCCTGGGGCAGACAACTTCCTCCAATTCACCCTTGTCTACATGACTGCCTAAATATTTATATTTTAGTATTTTCTTTTAATGTCTATTAAAAATTACAATTAATTGACTACCAAAGTTTTGTACTTTTTCAGTAGTAGCAATTCAGTGTTTAAACTTCACTGGTATTACTAACGTTTGGGGTCTTCATGCTGTATTGTAGCAGAAACATCATACGAATCCTCTGCCTGGGTCTGGGTAGACAACGACAATGCACTTGCTTCAGAGTGCCTCCAAACAAAAATTATAAGAACGAGCACTAATCCTTGTAAGATAACTGGAAATGAAGTCATCACTTTGAGCTGAAAGCAGGGAGGTTATTGAACGCATTTTCCATGTGCTTTGTAAATACACACAAATTCAAATGAAAAATCCTTCAGTGAGGTCTAATCAAAGGCAGTTGATGGTTACCATCTTGCTTATATTCTAACAGAAAGCTAGTTAATGCTGTTCATTGAACTATATTATTGTTTCTGCTTATAAAATATAATGAAGAAAAAAATGACAGTAGCTGTAGAGTTAACTAACATTAAGTTGGTTTAGTTTTTAGATAGTGACACCCTCTACTAAAGACACTGGCATGAGAAAAACCATTAAAAATATTAGATGTCAGTTAAAAAACAATGTTGTTTTGTCAGTACTTAGACTGTTGAGGTGACTTCAGGCTAGCTTTGCTTCTGAAGACCCAGGAGTAAATGTACATTTTCAGGTGAATGCTTGGTACCCCATTGCTCCATTAAGCCACATAAGGGCTGGTGGAGGCATGAAAAAGCATTGCCATCTGCTTTGTTTATATATCTGCTCATCTCTTTGTTTATATTTCTGCTTTCTTTTGAGGAACTACATTAGGGAACACTTACTCACCATCATTTCTGACAGTGACTATAATTTTATGATCCACAGTGCAGGACTGAATAATATTTGACTAATTGATTAATACAGATTTTATGGATAACAAGGGACAAAGAGTCTGAGAAGATTTTCTCAGTATGTAGAAGTCATCATTTTGTCTACTATGTCTGAGCCCTAAAGATTCGGTGATATCAGAGGGAGTTTAGTGTCAAGTATAATGAGGATCTTGTTTGTTCTAGTAACCAAATGACTTCAGAACTGGGACAGGTTGCTTCCAAGTGAGAAATTTTCACTAGCCAAAATGAATCCTCTATATTTATAACAAAATTAATTGTCTGAATTGTATTTTGGTGGATAATACTGATCTTTTTTAATCTGTAATTTTTAAATTTACTCTTCTCACAGAAGAAGAAAATTAATTTTTAATTACTTTTCTGCAGAAGTTAATTAAACCTCAGCTGGACTACTTCTAAAGGAGAGGATTTTTACCATGTTTGCACCTATTTTTTTTTAGATAGAACAATCATTATTTTAAGTAGAAGCAGAAAAAATACTTTGTATTCTAAAATTTCAGTCCATATGACTTAAATTTTATTGGATTTGTGGTTAAGTGATCGATTATTTTGGAATTAAAAGAATGATGAAGTTCTAATCACAAAACTGTAAAGTGCAATCACCACTTTTAAAATATTTCTTATTCATTGAGATAGTGTGAGCATTTACAGAAAAATATGTAAAGAAACTATAAATAAGTTACTGTTTCATAACAAAAATCACAATTTAGACATGGGTGATATAGTTTCAGTTTGTTGTTTATTCAGTTACCAAGTCATGTCCAACTCTTTGCGACTCCATGGACTGCAGCCGGGCCTCCCTGTCCCTCACCATCTCTCGGAATATGCCCAAGCTCATATCCATTATATCGGTGATGCAATCCAACGATCTCATCCTCTGTCGCCTTCTTCTTCTGCCTTCAGTATCCCAGCATCAGGGTCTTTTAAGTTCTTTTAATTATTTCATAGAAGTTATTATTACTAAATAATTTCTTTTCTTCGCTGTGGTTGTGTTTGGGGAAAGTATTGAAGCTGTGTAAATATAAACCTACTACAACTTCTCCAAAATATTCTTTAAATGAATTGTTTTAGATTTTTGAAGAATTTATATCAACTTTTCTCCCCTTTTTTATTATGTGGCTTCTTTCTTTAAATGTTGAAACAAATGGGTTCAATATATAAATCTGACATAAACAAGTCCATATGTCACAGCTATGGTTTTTCCATTAGTCGTGTATAGATGTGAAAGTTGGACCATAAAGAAGGCTGAGCACTGAAGAATTGATGCTTTTGAACTGTGGTGTTGGAGAAGACTCTTGAGAGTCCCTTGGACTGCAAGGAGATCAAACCAGTCAATCCTAAAGGAAATTGACCCCGAATATTCATTGGAAAAACTGATGCTGAAGCTGAAGCTCCAATACTTTGGCCACCTGATGAGAAGAGCCAAATCTTTGGAAAACACCCTGATGCTGGGAAAGGTTGAAGTCAGGAAGAGAAGGGGATGACAGAGGATGACATGATCAGATGGCATCACTAACTCAAGGGACATGAGTTTGAGCAAGCTCTGGGAGATGGTGAAGGACATAGAAGCCTGGCATGCTGCAGTGCATAAGGTCACAGAGCCAAACACAGCTGAGTGACTGAAATGAACTCAACTGTATTATTCTATGCATGTGATGGACAAGAACAGGAAAAATTAATCAAAGAGAAGAGACCAGAGATATTTTTCATCTAAGAGAAAGTCACATGAGCTATAGATGGGGACAAATTTCTTAAGCCATGAACTCAATATTAGAGTCTCTGGCAGTAATGAAGGGCATACATGTATACTCACTCATTTACTGCAGGAAAAGTAATCTATTAAATGACAGCAGGGTACAGAATGCATTTCATGTTAAGTTTCAGTAAGACAAATTACATTCTATAAATATAAACAGTTATCTTTGTTTTAATGCACCAAGTATGTTAGAATATCCTGAATAATTCAAAATGTTTGAATTGAACTGTACCTACAGCAAGTGCTGAAAACAAGAGTTACATCCCCATTAAAGTCTTGTAAAAATTCTATTCCCTCTACTGCTGGTTGCTGTCATTAAATAGCATAGTGTTTCCTAAAACTTACTGGGTGAAGATAGGGCCAAATTAATAGTTTCAGATGAATGTAAAGGATGCAAGAGGTGAAGAAGCAAAATCATTTTAAATTTCATTATTAAAAAGAAAGTTAATTTCATTATTAAAAAGAAAGATAATTTCATTATTAAGAAGATAAAAATAAGAAATCCTATCCCTAAGCAATATTGTGCCTATTTTCCCATAATGTTGTTTCCGCCCTAACAAAGAAAACTATGGTTAAACATTAAAACAGTAAATTTTAGTTTATTCATGATATAGCCCATATAGTATGGATAAATGAATATTCCTATAGTATTATATTTTGCTTCAGATGTAAAGAAATTCTTTAGAAAGGAAACACAGAGCTCAGCTTCTCAAACTGTAATATTCATACAAATCACTTGAATATCTTGTTAAAACTGAGATTATTCTACAGTCCTGCAGGGATGGGCTGAAGTGCTGGGTTCCTAACAGTTCCCAGGTGATGCTAAAACTGCTGCATAGACCACATTGTTACTATTGACTTTGATTCAATTATATAGAAATAAACCCTGGATTTTACCATGTAATTTTGGACATTAGATTTTTAATACATTTTTGTGATAAGGAGCTATTTTTACAGCAGTTTTGCATATTTTAATGTGCATATGAATCTTGCTGTAGTCAGACTCTGGTTCTGCAATTCTGGGTTAGACCTAGAGATCACATAGCTAGGTCTTAGGTTAAAAGATATTTCTACTTACTGACATGAATTAACTTATAAAAGTCAGGAATGGTGGTGAAGGAGAACCAAAGGCAAATGTTAGTCAAGACAGAAAATGCAGTTGACCTTTGAATAACATGAGTTTGAACTGCTTGGGGTCCACTTAGGCGCAGACTTTTTTTCAATGAATGAATAGCCACTATAGCTCCACATCCTTGGTTCCTTGAATGCAGAAACACAAATGGGTGCCACTAACGCCCACATTGGTCAGGAGTTAACTGTATTGCTATGTAAAAAATGGTAGCTGTTTAAATATATTCCGCCCAGGAGAAACAGTCCCGCACTCTAACAGTACTACCACTTCTTTAATGTTCCATTTTAAGGTGATTGTAATAATAGCCCTTCAATTAAAAACTGTTTCAGTACTAGCATCTGCTTTATTAGAGCAGTGATTTTATTAAACTAATAACTGTTAGCATGAAGACACCATTACTGTAATTGTATTTGTAATTATGACAGTAAATATACTCAGGTCATATATAATTATTAGAAATGTTACCCTAATCATTTACCTCTCCCACAACTTTCTTCCTGTCATACAGTCTGAATTTGTGTCAGTGTTGGCCAGCTTTCAAATGTAGCTGTTTTCCTGTGTCCCACAGAGTTATGCAAATTGATGCCTGCTCTGTCCAGAAACTTATATCATCCCTTTAAAGAGTAGTTAATTAGAACTTCCTTCCCAATTTCTACTTCCCCCAGCGTGGATCAAGTCAGTGTTTAGGGCTTCAATCAGAAATAACTTACTGTCTAGCTGGGCATGTCTTTGGCTTTGAGGGAGGCACCATATAAAGAAATGTCTTTATAGAAAATGCACATATTAAGTGTCAATGTGTAACAAACACCCCTAAGTGCAGAGGTGTAAACAACATTTATTCTCACTTCCGTCAGGTCAGCTGGGCAGCTCAGTGGGGAGACTGGGGGCCCATCTGCTCCTCAGGCTCCTCCTCTGAGCCTTGCCCTAGCAATGGCTGGTGCATAGAAGAGCACTTCCAACCCCGCAGGCACATTGCAAGCCTCCTCTGCATCTGCTCCTATTATTATATTGGTCAAAGCCAGGCTCTCAGTTCATCCCAATGTATAATCCCTCTGCTCCTGATGAGGTTAAACCAAGTCACATGACCACGCCCAGATTATAAGGAGCAGAGAGATGTCATCCTTTCTTGGGTTTGAAGGATAATGAGTGATCCTTTCAGGACAACAATCTAACCCACCAGGGGCAGTTTGCCTTTTACATGTGTAAATACAAGTCATGTCTAAAGTCTGTGAGTCAGTTAATTTTATAATATGCCAAATAGCCATAGCTATATTTAGCCAACTTGGAACACTAGGGTTGAATTGTTTCTTTAAGAATCTCAGATGTGTATAGGCAGAAAGAAATTAACGCCCTAACATCCATTTATGCATTATTTTTTAGTTTAATTTTCCATATTACTAATTGCAAATCAGGGTTTTAAATTTCAAAACTCTGGTAGCTAAAATCTCAGGCAAGATGGATGTAATAGTCAAGTCATGGCAACCCACTCCAGTGTTCTTGCCTGAAGAATCCCAGGGACGGGGAGCCTGGTGGGCTGCCGTCTATGGGGTCGCACAGAGTCGGACACAACTGAAGTGACTTAGCAGCAGCAGCAGCAGCATAGTCAAGGTGGCAGGTCATTCATTCAACCAGGAAACCACTCCTCAAAGCTTTTCCACGTCCCCTTTATTATGGCCACAGAGAGGAATTCGACACAGTTCCAGGCTTCGCAATTCTTACAGTTACAGATGAATGAAGAACACATTCAGTAAAAGGTGACAGGTCCTGTATACTGTGTGTATGCCACTTCTTACAGAGAGTGAGTTTAACCACTGAAGGGTGGGAACTGGATCCAAATATTGAAAAGGAAGAAAAAAATCCATCAGGAGGTTAGAGGAATTAGGCAATTTGCATAGAGAGATAGCATCACACTCCATTCAGGAAACTGCAAGGAGTGGGTCAGGAGTATTTTGTTAGGACTAACGGTCCCCAGCCTTTTGGGCACCAGGGGCAGGTTTCATGGAAGACAATTTTTCCACGGACTAGGGTGGGGTGGGAAGATTGTTTCGGGATGATTCTCATAAGGAGAATGCAGCCTAGCTCCATCACATGCCGATTCACCATAGGGTTCAGGCTTCTAAGAGAATCTTGTGAACCCGCTGAGCTCAGGCGGTGATGTGAGTGATAAAGTGGCTGTAAATGCAGATAAAGCATCTCTGCCTGGCCCACCGCTCACGGCCTGCTGTGCGGCGGGTTCCTAACAGGCTATGGACCTGTACCGAGGGCTGGGGAGCCCTGCGATACCTTCTGCCTGGCATCTTGCCCCTAGGGTGTCAGACCCTGAAGGGACCTGTGTCAGAAGCCTGGAGTCTAGGATTGCCAGAACATGGGAAGACTTGAAAAAGAGGTAGATCCTCTCAGAAGCATTGTCTACATTTGGAACTGAAACCAGTGCCAGGCTGATGAGACCGCAGGGTCACCGGTCAGAGCCATGGGGTCTGACAACCAGTGAGAGTTCACCTTTTTATGAGTGGTGTTGGTCCAGTTCAGGATGGAGAGCAGTGAAGTTAGAGGCTCCAGTGACTCCTGTGTTGCAGAAATAGTTTCAGCAGCTCCAGCAGCACTCACATCCTTCCCTCCTCTTCCTAGGCACACGTTGGGCTGCATTTCAGGCCTGCCAAGTAGTTACGGTTGTTGTTCAGTCACTGTCCTGTCTTTTTGCGATCCCATGGACTGCAGTGTGCCAGGCTTCCCTGCCCTTCACTGTCTCCCAGAGTTTGCTCAAACTCATGCCCATTGAGTCAGAGATGCCATCCAAACATCTCATCCTCTGTTGCCCCCTTCTCCTTCTGCCCTCAGTCTTTCCCTGCATCAGGGTTTTTTAGAGAGTCAGCTCTTTGCATCAGGAAGCTGAAGTATTGGAGCTTCAGCTTCAGCATCAGTCCTTCCAATGAACACCCAGGACTGATATCCTTTTGGATGGACTGGTTGGATCTCCTCGCGGTTCAAGGAACTCTCAAGAGTCTTCTCCAACACCACAGTTCAAAAGCATCAATTCTCAGTTCAGCTTTCTTTATGGGCAACTCTCACATCCATACATGACTACTGGAAAAACCATAGCTTTGACTAGATGGACCTTTGTTGGAAAATTCATGTCTCTGCTTTTTAATATGTTGTCTAGTTTAGTCACAGCTTTTCTTCCAAGAAGCAAGTGTCCTTTAATTTCATGGCTACAGTCATCATCTGCAGTGATTTTGAAGCCCCAAAAAATAAAGTGTCTCACTGTTTCCATTGTTTATCTATTTTGCCATGAAGTGATGGGACCGGATGCCATGATCTTCATTTTTTGAATGTTGTGTTTTAAGGCAGCTTTTTAACTCTCCTCTTTCACTTTCATCAAGAGGCTCTTCAGTTCCTCTTTGCTTTCTGCCATAAGGGTTCTGTCATCTGCGTATCTGAGGTGATATTTCTCCCGGCAATCTTGATTCCACCTTGTCCTTCATCCAGCACGGGATTTGACATGATGTACTCTGCATGTAAGTTATATAAGCAGGGTGACAGTATACAGCTTTGAACTACTTCTTTCCCAGTTTTGAACCAGTCTCTTGTTCTAGGTCCAGTTCTAACTGTTACTTCTTGTCCTTCATACAGCTTTTTCAAGAGGCAGGTCAGGTGGTCTGGTATTCCCATCTCTTTAAGAATTCTCCACAATTTTGTTGTTATCCACACAGTCAAAGGCTTTACTGTAGTCAATGAAGCAGAAATAGATGTCTTTCTGGAATTCTATTGCTTTGTCTATGATCCAACCGATGTTGGCAATATGATCTCTGGTTCCTCTGCCTTGAACATCTGGAAGTTCTCAGTTCACATACTGTTGAAGCCTGGCTTGGAGAATTTTGAGCATTACTTTGCTAGCGTGTGAGATGAGTGCAATTGTATGTTAGTTTGAATATTCTTTGCCATTGCCTTTCTTTGGGATTGGAATGAAAACTGACCTTTTCCAGTCCTGTGGCCACTGCTGAGTTTTCCAAATTTGCTGGCATATTGAGTGCAGCACTTTCACAACATCATTGTTTAGGATTTGAAATAGCTCAGCTAGAATTGCATCACCTCTGCTAATTTTGCTCGTAGTGATGCTTCCTATGGCCTACTGACATCATACTCCAGGATGTCTGGCTCTGGGTTAGTGATCACACATCATGGTTAATCTCAGACTACTGATTTATCCCTCCCTCCTTTCCCCTTTGGTAACCATGTTTGTTTTCTATGACTGTGAGTCTGTTTTGCAAATAATTTTATAATTATAAAATTATAATTTATAATTTTTTTAGATTCCACACATAAGTGATAGCACACAATATTTGTCTTTTATTTAGTATGATAATGTCTAGGTTCATTCATATTGTCGCAAATATCATTATTTCATTCCTTTTTGTTTCTTAGTAGTATTCCATTGTGTGTGTGTGTGTGTGTGTGTGTGTGTGTGTGTACCACATTTTCTTTATCCATTCATCTGTCAATTAAAGGAATTATTAGAAAAACCAGTTGGGTTCCTGTATTCATTCATATAAATGAAGTTTTACACAGGCCTGAAATTTTACTTAAGTATTGGCTGCTTCATTTTAATTGATGATGTCATGTTTTCTAGGTGCACGCATTTTTTATCAAATGTATTCTAACATTTTCTCAGTTTTTTTTTTTTTTTAAACTGGGGCCTTGTTTCTGTAATGCAAAACCTATTTGCAATTTCCAATATATTATACAAATTAATATCATCTTACCAGTTGGGATTAGAAAGTCTCTTGGTTTATATGGTGCCCAAGCTTCACCTCTAAGCCTTAGCTCTGATTTTTCTTTATATCATCCATTCCTGGGTAATGAACATCTTTATTGTCCTCCAATATGGTAAAATTGTGTGAGAGTTGTCTTTACTCAAAGTATACTTTTGAATCCATGCTGCTCTTCCAGGATACTCAATTCATTACATTCTGAATAATTTTGTATACTGATGTCTTGGGGGCAATAATGCCATTTTAATGAAAAATGGCCCCAATTAGCAGTAATATGATAAGTTGTCTTATCATTCACCCACTGTTTCAGTTTTCTAGTAAAGCTTGTGGTGACTGAAGAAAACAGTTTATTCTGAAAATCATGCCTGGTAATTAATCTGTCATTAAATTGGCTTTCGATCCTTCATCTCTGGCACCTTGGCTTTAGCTTTTATTGAAGAGTGGAGAAAAGCAGGGCTAGTGCTATCATCCTCTGATAATTGTTTAGATTTTTACCTGGTGCTCAAGCATTTGCAGTTCTAAAGGACTGATCTCAGGTAATTGTTAAGCCATGCACAGGGATATCAGAAACAGCTGCTGCTGCTAAGTCGCTTCAGTCGTGTCTGACTCTGTGCAACCCCATAGACGACAGCCCACCAGGCTCCACCGTCCCTGGGATTCTCCAGGCAAGAACACTAGAGTGAGTTGCCATTTCCTTCTCCAATACATGAAAGTGAAAAGCGAAAGTGAAGTCGCTCAGTCGTGTCCAGAAACAGCTAGATGATGTTAAATACACCTGGGTATGCATTCTTGCTGAGTCACATACTAGCCTTGTGAGATGTGCAATCAATCTAGTTTCCACTCAGCCTCAGATTTATTATCAGAAAATGGACATAACTGTCCCTTTCTTATTGGGTTATTGAAAAGAGCAAATCAGATTATGGATGTAAATTTCTTAGATAGCACCTGGTATGCAGCTCTGAGCTCCACAAATGGTGACCGTTATTTTTATGAAATACTAGGTGGTGCTCATTCCAATCAAATTAAAAATTAAGCTCTACTTTGTCTTTTAAACCTTGCATATGAGAATAAATATGTATAAACGGTTTAACTTATATGAAGTTTAAACAGAAGCACAGTCATTTTACAGGATCAGTGTCAGAGTAGCAGTTGCTTCTGTAAGCCCTGGTATAGTCTAGGAGAGATGTAGTTTCTAAGGTGCTAAAAATATTCTTTCTTGATCTAGGCCATAGGTAGTGAATTTTATATTTGTAAAAAATTCACTGAGCTGTATACTTAAGTTCTATCCTTGTTAAAACTCATTAAAATAAAAAGAAGTGGCTTTAAAACAATAGATTTCTCAAAATTTTGAGGCAGTGTAAATTACTCCAGATTTTTGTAAAGTAAAAAGTGATGATAATACACTAACTCTTCCCCTGTTGTCTCAAATAAATATCCCAACAGCAGAAATATTCCAGCAACAGATAAAAATTAATTTCACGAAGGCATTAATTGCAAAATTTTCTATTTGTTTTAAGACAGTAGTATTGAAAACAATATAAATTAATTGTCCAACAGTATAGAAAAATTACATATTTGATGATGCATCAATTCTAGAATTATGCAGTCATCAAAAATAACTGCAAAATAGTGCTGTAGCCATTTTAGAGGGAGCAGTATTTTGTAAACCTAAACATACGTTGGACCTATGACCCAACAATTCCACTTCTGGATTTTTACCCAATAGATGTATGAGTGCACACAAAGACTTGCACATGAATGTTCATAGCAATCTTATTCAAACAGTAACACAAAGCTGGACACAATCCAAATACCTATCCATAGAAGAATGGATAAAGAAATTATAGTATATTCATACCACATGATACTATTCAACAATTACTGTCATGTGAATGAATGTCCAAAAAAAGTTAAAGAAGCCAAATATAAAAGATTAGATACCGTGTGATTCCGTTTATATGAGATCCAGAAGAGGCACAGTTAGTCTATAGTAATAGATACTAGAACAGTGATTGCCTGTAATTGGAAAGTGCAGAATTGCCTGATGATGCAGATAGTCTTTATCTTGTTTGGCAGCATCTGCAGCAGCCATATTGTGACCTTGAGGGTCTGCCCAGTAGAACTGTAAAGATGCCAGTCCTGAAATTGTTAAGCTGGTAAACCAATGACAGAATCCATATACTTCATACTTCTCATGTAAAAGAAGATAAAGTCCTATTTGTTTAATCATTGTAGCTGATAACATCTTGTAAGAGAAGACTCATGGAATTGCTGCTTTGATTTGTGTCAGTGTAAAAAGGAGTTATTAATGAGAGTTACAGGAATTCTAGAAGCCTCTAGTGGTCACTCTGGCATTATAGAATGATAGGCATAGAAGGGACATTATCATTTACCGAAAATGACACTAAAACCCAGAGAGGTTATGTGTCTTCCTTGTGGACACATATGGCCAAGATTAGATCACATAGTATTCAATTCTCAATCTCCCTAATGAGAAAAAAAGGAGATTAAAAACTGTGACAATTCCTATAGAAACTGAAAGGGTATTTCCTATATAACTCTAAAAGATCACAACAGACAAAATAAAAAAGTTTGAGGAGATTCTGCTAAAGTTGTGACTGTTTGACAGTGAAAACAGAGCTCCACACACCAACCTCTTAATGATTTCTCATTATGGAGGCACAGGTAGGTCCACATGTGGATATTTGCATGTTCAGTCTCTTCAATAATAGATTTTTATCATATCTCAAGCACACATCAGTTCAGTTCAGTCACTCAGTTGTGTCCGACTCTTTGTGACCCCATGAACTGCAGCACGCCAGGCCTCCCTGTCCATCACCAACTCCCAGAGCTTACTCAAACTCATCTCCATTGAGTCGGTGATGCCATCCAACCATCTCATCCTCTGTCATCCCCTTCTCCTCCCACCTTCAATCTTTCCCAGCATTAGGGTCTTTTCAGATGAGTCAATTCTTCACATCAGGTGGCCAAAGTACTGGAGCTTCAGCTTCAGTCCTTCCAATGAATGAATGTTCAGGTCTGTCTCTCCCCTGAGGAAGCTTCCATAAGCCTCTTACCCTTCTCCATCAGAGGGCAGACAGAATGGAAACCACAATCACAGAAAACTAACCAATATGATCACATAGACCACAGCCTTGTCTAACTCAATGAAACTATGAGCCATGCCCTGTGGGGCCACCCAAGACGGACAAGTCATGGTGGAGATTTCTGACAAAATGTGGTCCACTGGAGAAGGGAATGGCAAACCACTTCAGTATTCTTGCCTTGAGAATCCCATGAACAAACTCACATACTTGATGTTTTTACTTTTCACTGATTTATTTTGCCTGTTTGTTCTTGGTCTATTTTAAGAAGTGTTGATAAATTTTAAATTGTGTTCTCATCAAGAAATTTATGAAAATCTGTAGTAATTTCATGATTTTATTTAATTATATCTCCATTTATCATTTTCCAAAAGACTAAAATATTCACAAATGTGCCCCTCTGTGTTTTTGATGGCAATATTAACAGTTTCTTGTATCTTTGAGAAAAAGATAATTTCAATTTTCTGTCAGTTATTTTAAATATATTTTACTTCTTCTCCAAGACACTATGAACAACAGCACTTCCTGCACAACTTATGACACATGCCCAAGGAACATTTGCGGGGGTTTTCAGTAACCCTGTGGCTTCTTGTGATATGTTTTTATAGATCAGGAAAAGTTCCATCTTTTAAGGAAGTGCCATTTCTATGGTATTTGGCTAATCATTGACAGATTTTTTTGGTTCAGTCTCTTAACAGAGTCCTAGTAAATGAGAACTGGATGGTTTTATTTTTATTTTTTCATGGTCTTTTATTTTATCAGTAGTTCATATTAGTGTTGTATTGCAGTCACCAAATTCAAAAGGAACAAATAAACGATGGATGATAAAAAGCATGAGTCTCTCTCACATCCTTCTCCAGTCCATTCTGTCCTCTTCTCCAGAAATAACATCTTCAAATAGTTCAACATCCCTTTGTTGTCTACCTGAAGCTATCAGAACACTGTTAATAGGCTATATTCCAATATAAAATGAAATGTTTTTTACAAAAGGAAAAATGTATAAAATGATGCAGAATAAAAAGCCCACTCTTAGCTGTTTCCCATCCACCCTGTTACTTTCCCTTCAAACAATGATCTTGATTTTTCACATACTTTAAGATAATTTTAAATTTACAAGTATATATATTTTTCATCCTATTTTATGAGTATGTTGTTGACATATTATATACAATGCTGTAAGCCTTTTGTCAACAGTGCCTTTGAAGTCTTCATGCACTAAGTCATAAGGCACTTAAAGGATCTTTTCTTTGTCTCCGTTGTATTTCATTGCATGGATGAACCGTAGCTGAGTCAACCAGCTACTCTAGGATATGACTTAGAAAGTTTCCAATATTTCACTGTTATAAACAGTGCTGCAGTGAATTACCTTAGATGCACATTACTATCTGTGGGGGGTTATTTTTGGTACTTAGTTTTATAAGAGTATGTGCTTTGGCGATTTTAGTAGATATTAGCTTGCTCCGTGGGTCAGGAAGATCTCCTGGAGGAGGAAATGGCAACCCACTCCAGTATTCTTGCCCAAGAAATCCCATGGACAGAAGAAACTGTTGGGCTCCAGGCCGTGGGTCACAAAGCGTTGGACACGACCAGTGCGCGCAGGCGCCATGCTCGCTGTAGGGCGATTCTGTGCTATCAGAGAATGTCCCTGGCGCCTGGACACTCCCCGTGGGCCCCTCCAAACCCATCCCGACGCTCCTCCCTCCTCTGTCCTGAATGTTTATTTATGATGCCCTGTGTTTTCTTTATATTTTTACCACTTCTATGAAGTGAAGTGAAGTCGCTCAGTCGTGTCCGACTCTTTGTGACCCCATGGACTGTAGCCTACCAGGCTCCTCCGTCCCGGGGATTCTCCAGGCAAGAGTCCTGGAGTGGGTTGCCATTTCCTTCTCCAGGAGATCTTCCCAACCCAGGGATGGAACCCAGGTCTCCCACATTGCAGGCAGATGCTTTATCATCTGAGCCACCAGGGAAGCTCACTGTATATAGAAGAACCACTTCTATATATGTGTATATTTATAAGTAGCATAGTGTAATGTTAGTCACTCAGTCCTGTCTGACTCTTTGGGACCCCATGGACTGTAGCCCACCAGTCTTCTCTGTCCATGGAATTCTCCAGGCAGGAATACTAGAGTGGTTGGCCATTCCCTTCTCAAGAATAAGTAGAGTAGGTATACCTATATATATAGATTCATATATATATATATATGTATACATATATAGGTTCCTAAATAATGTATTACTTTAAAATATAGGTACCTAAATGGAAGCATTCAGTATAAATTCTTCTGCAATTTGCTTCTTCCTCAAAGCATTATATTTCTGAGATCATTCATATTGATCTGTGTGAGCATAGTTCTTCCGTCTTTGCTTATACGATATTCCATTGTAAGAACACACTGTAGTTCATGTATCCATTCTAGCAGTAGACATTTTTGTACCAATCAGCATTTTTACTATTTCTGTATTGCATGAATCTTCTTGTCAACGTCTTCCATTGTACATGTTTTCAAACATTTTGTAACTCTTGGAGTATAACTAACAGTGAAATTTCTGCATTATGGACTGTGAGCATTTTCAACCCAATTATGTTATTATTAACTTTTCCAAACAGGTGGTCTAATTTATCTTACCATCAGGAGTAGGTGAGAGTTGTTGTGAAACCATATCCTTGCTAGTACTTAAAGGTTAAGCTTTTCAGTTGAGTGAGTGAAATGATATCATTTGTCAGTTATATTTTGTAAATCTCTAAATTGGATGTAGCATTTCTTAATTTCAAGCCTATTTTATTCTCTAATTTAAATATATGACTAGGTAATTTTTCCTGAACTGTTATTTTGTCTCGGTCTTACCAACCTTAATGCACAGTACATCTGTAATTCATCTCTTATTACATATAGTCTAGTTCCATTAATATTTACACTTTGACTCACAAACTGTTTAGAAGTGTGTTTTGTACCTATAAAAAAGTAGGGCATTTCTTGTAATTTATTTAAATTAAATTGCATGTGGTCAGAGAATATGTTGAATATGATACTAATACTTTGAAATTTGATAACATTAGCTTTATTGCTAATATGTGATCATTTTTCAAAAATGCCTACATATTCTTGAACACAATGTATGAACAGGGCTTCCCTAGTGGCTCATTTGGTAAAGAATCTGCCTGCAATGCAGGAGACTCGGGTTTGATCCCCGGGTTGGGAAGATCTTCTGGAGAAGGAAATGACAACCCACTCCTACAGTATTCTTGCCTGAAGAATCCCATGCATAGAGGAATCTGGTGGGCAGTCAATGGGGTCACAAAGAGTTAGACATGACTGAGTGACTCACACTTTCACCTTTTTAAACACAATGTATCTTTTCCTCTAAATCAAAATTCAAGATTGTACTTTTAAACAATTCTACATCTTTACTATTAGACCAATCAATTATTAAAAAGTCTTATCTGTTATTAGCATAACTAATGCTTTCAGGTTTTATATACAAACATATTTGGTTGTTATTTGGTTGTTCTGGGTTTATTGCGATATAAAGTGTGAGTCTGATCCAACTTTTTTCCCAGATCCTAATAATGATAGTAACTTTTATATGTATTTATACAATTGAAAATATCAGATCAGATCAGATCAGTCGCTCAGTCGTGTCCGACTCTTTGCGACCCCATGAATCGCAGCACACCAGGCCTCCCTGTCCATCACCAACTCCCAGAGTTCACTCAGACTCACATCCATTGAGTTGGTGATGCCATCCAGCCATCTCATCCTCTGTCGTCCCCTTCTCCTCTTGCCCCCAATCCCTCCCAGCATCAGAGTCTTTTCCAATGAGTCAACTCTTCGCATGAGGTGGCCAAAGTACTGGAGTTTCAGCTTTAGCATCATTCCTTCCAAAGAAATCCCAGGGCTGATCTCCTTCAGAATGGACTGGTTGGATCTCCTTGCAGTCCAAGGGACTCTCAAGAGTCTTCTCCATCACCACAGTTCAAAAGCATCAATTGTTTGGCACTCAGCCTTCTTCACAGTCCAACTCTCACATCCATACATGACCATTGGAAAAACCATAGCCTTGACTAGACGGACCTTTGTTGGCAAAGTAATGTCTCTGCTTTTGAATATGCTATCTAGGTTGGTCATAACTTTCCTTCCAAGGAGTAAGCGTCTTTTAATTTCATGGCTGCAGTCACCATCTGTAGTGATTTTGGAGCCCAGAAAAATAAAGTCTGACACTGTTTCCACTGTTTCCCCATCTATTTCCCATGAAGTGATGGGACCGGATGCCATGATCTTCGTTTTCTGAATGTTGAGCTTTAAGCCAACTTTTTCACTCTCCACTTTCACTCTCATCTATACAAATATATAGTTGTTTAATATATTTATGTATAAGTAATATATGTATCTAATATAATAATATTTTATAAAATTTATTTATACAATAGTGGAATAATTCATCATTTCCACTACCTACTTGTTATGTCAACTTAATTATGGACCAAATAATTGTGTTTTTGGTTTGCTTGTCGATTTCTATTCTTTTCTACTGATCTATTAATATAACTATGAATCTTTTTGATTAGATGACAGTCAGCAGTAAAAATTAAAACTGAGCTTTGATGGAATAATACACAGAAGGGCTAAAGGATGGACAAGTGAAGTAGAGACTTTAGAAAGATAGGTAGAATCATAATCTTTTTGCCTAAAGAGGAGTGAACCTAGAATGGATGAAAATGCAAGTTTCATCAGAGGAAAGTACACACTGTTAGCAATTTATTTAAACTGTATAGAAAGGACTCTGCAATGCTTTCCTCTTTAAAAGGCATGATGTGAGGGAGATAAACATCATACTAAATTACACTTGCTGCACATATTTGTGATCCAGAGAAACGGTGAATATGGTTAATGCATGTTCTGTGCTGTTTTGACTTTAGTCTAAATCAATTAGATTAAAGAAATTTACTTTATGAACAAAAATGGCAAGACATAGTAGCTGCAATTAGAATGTTATGTTGAAGTTAGTACCTGTATCCCTCATTCCTAGAACACATCTTCCTAGTAAATGAGGCCGACATTCCACATTTGTATTTATAATCTACTCTCTAGGATATGTGGAGCTCATGTAAAATTAACGCTCTTTTATGTAATTTCATCAATGCTTCTTAAAACTCTGTTTCTCCCCTCATGCATTAAAGAATTCATCCTGACCACCCCAGTAGGGGCTTCCCTGGTGGCTCAGTCGGTAAAGAATCCAACTGCAATGCAGGAGACCTGGGTTCAATCCCTGAACTGGGAAGAGTCCCTGGAGGAGATCATGGCATCCCACTCCAGTATTCCTGCCTGGAGAATCCCATGGACAGAGGAGCCTGGTGGGCTCCAGTCCCTGGGGCCGCAGAGAGTCGGACAGGACTGAGCGACTGAGCACACACACGTGCAGCACCCCTGGGTATGGCTGAGTCCCTGCATTGTTCACCTGAAACTGGCACAGCACCCGAGCAGACTGTGGGTAGAAGGGAAGATATAGAAAAAGTGGTTCACCAAGAGTTTATAACATTTTCTAGACTAAAAAATATATATCTTGAAAATGTTGTGATGATGTTATATCAAAAACAAAATCATTACCACTTATCCAAGATTTTAGGGCCCATGAAACTGTTAAAGAATAAGTAATTTTTTAAAAACAGTTTTAGTTTAATTTTATTTGACTATATTTTTAAAAACTAGAAATTAAAAATAACATATATATATATATATATATATATATATATATATATAACAATGTTCAAATAATAGTGGATTTAATGGTAAAGTCTGATCTACTGGGCTCTGCTTAACCTGTAAGTTGGGGTATGGAGAGACCCATTACCTTTTCTGAGACATTATTATTTTGTTTCCTTTCTTACTCTAGAAAGTGCCTTATTTGCCAGTCTAATATGCTTTGTGAACCAACTTTACATTGCCTGCATTTATTTCTATTTAAATAAAACAAAATGAGCATCTAAACTGGAAACTTAGTGAGGTCTTCTGAGCTATTGGTAATATTAGATTCTTCAGCAAGAAAGCTATTGTATCAGTCACTAAACACACAGACACTGTATAATCTCGCCCATTAAAAGGCAGGTGAGGTACACGTCTTGGTTGCCAGGTGTCAGGAGGAGAAGCAGGTCCTCCCAGACCCGTGGCGCACAGGCCTGCCCTTCACACCAGGCTCCCCAAACTGGCCAGAGAGTCGATAGGGAGGCCCTGGTGTCCCTTCCTTTGTTTGCCGTTTCCCTGGCACAGACACACCATTTGTGTGTCCACTTTTGTCAAGGGCATTCCTGGGTGAATTTACATGGTAAATTTATATTAACTGATTATGAAGACTCACAGTGAACAGAAATAGAATAAAGCCATAAAGCCATTTGTGGAATTTGAGAGTATGCTACTGCTACTGCTAAGTCACTTCAGTCGTGTCTGACTCTGTGTGACCCCATTGACGGCAGCCCACCAGACTCCCCCGTCCCTGGGATTCTCCAGGCAAGAACACTGGAGTGGGTTGCCATTTCCTTCTCCAATGCATGAAAGTGAAAAGTGAAAGTAAAGTGGCTCAGTCGTATCAGACTCGTAGCGACCCCATGGACTGCAGCCAACCAGGCTCCTCCATCCATGTGATTCTCCAGGCAGGAGTACTGGAGTAGGGTGCCACTGCCTTCTCCATTTGAGAGTATGGATGAGAATATATTAAGATTTAAAGACAATCTATGTTTCACTTCTATTTTCATGAAATTTGGCAAAAAGTCTTTAGAAGAAAAGGAAAAAAATGGGACAGTGAAGGGGAGAGAAGAAAAAAAAAAAAGAAAAGAGGGATTTGGGGAAAGAAGAAAGGAAATGCGGGAGGAAGGCAGGGGAGATGGAAGGCCAAACCACCCTGATCGGTCCTGTATGTGAGCGTGGACTGCCGTGGAACGTTCTCACAGGCAGACTTTTATGCTGCTTGTCTACCTGTAGTATGTCAGTTCCTTTCTTCAAAACACACTAAAAGCCATTCAGTTTTATTAATAAACATATATTAATTTCCCATATAGTCTCAATAAAGTCTTTCACAATCCACTGTATGATCCTCAATCAAAATTCAGATCACAGGAATTCAGAATCATTCTTCTTCTTCTGATACAATGCTCTGAGAATTGTGAATTTTATGTTTTACATTGCAGAGGCTATTCATTAAGTAAACTTGTAAGTGTACATTAATTTTGTGATCTCTTAGGGAAGGATTACCTATACTTTTCTTGGGTATCTGTGAATATGTCTTTATATCAACAATGTTAATTAATATTTATGACTTCTATCTATTGCTTCTATGAGTATTTGTCAGAAATTTGATGAACAGTCATCTTTTCATCTTAAAAAGTAAATGGCACACTCTTTTAAAATTTAAACAGATCCTCTGTGTGCAGGCTGCAGTCCATAGGGTTACACAGAGTCAGACACAGCTGGTGACTTAGCACACATGCACAGCCTTACTTTAATACAGAGACTGATTCCTTGAACTCTTACCTAATATTCACCTATAGGAATATTTTACATCAATGACAACATCATCTCCACTTAGCTTTTCACCTAACAACAGTACCTACCCAGTGGCTGAGGGCTTTGGCCATCATAGCTGAGCAGGAGCCAACGGCGAGGCAGGCCTGTGGGAGGGGCTTGTGGCCTCCTCAGAGACAAACCCCATTGGGCCAGGCAGCTCAGAGAGGCGTGCCCAGCTCCTTAAACACTAGGAAACTGGAGTAAAGCAACCGGAGGTAATGTTTCCAACATGTGGGAAAGAGAGTCAGGCTTGAGAGATTTCTGTCAGAGACAGATATTCACAGCAGGCATCAGAGCAAAAAAGCCATGTTTTAGATTCTCTTACTGACACATAAAAAGTGAAATCTTTGTTGATCTCTGGGGTTGGGGGTGCAGGGGGACTCCAGAGCTGCAGTTCATTTCCACCATGAGGTGGAGACCCAGGCTGGCGAGCCTGCTCTATCTTCCCTGTGCAGAGAGCTAGCCCAGCAAGAAGCCAACAGTGTCCCCAACCCAGCAGGCCCATCACACTGAAACAGCTTTCCTACTTGCTTTCTGAATTCACATGCGGGCTTTCCTTGCGAAGGGCTAAACTGGGCAGATAGTGAGGGAAACAACACACTGGAATGATGTTTTCAAGTCCCTTCTCCTGGTTGACAGAAGTAGAACGATTCTGTTCCAAAATATAAATTTTTTACTTTTAAAGTAAGAAAAGGGGGAAGAGTCAATTCAGAATTTCTTTGCTGAGCATTCTATAGGAGGGTAGACTATGAGACAAAGTTAGAATTTATCAGCAAGATAAGTGACTTAAATATAATCATATAACTATATTGTATAGCTTAAACATAGTACTTTGTGATCCATTATAATATATAATTATATGATGAACCTACATATATACTAACTTGTGTTGCCCTATAATTAAGATAATGGGAAGGGAATTTGACACTATACATCAAAAGCCATATTAGTGCCATTCTCTTTAACATAATAATTCCATTTCTAAGAGTTTAACTTAAAAAGTTAAAACTTGAACAAAATTATATTCATGAAAATGCTTCAATTATAATGGAAAAAAAGAAATAATATAAGTAACCAGAGTAGGACTTTTATTAGGGCAGTGGCTCTCAAAGGGAGGGGCAGTTTTGCCCCTGAGGAGACATTTGGTAATGCACAGAACTATCCACCTCAACAAAGAATTACCCACTCCCAAATGAAAATATCAATAGTTACAAGGTTCAAAAACTCTGCCTCAGGGCAAGTAAAGGACACTAACTCAAAAGGAAAATATGCAATCTTTAAAGCTCGTATCATAAAGGCTAGGCTTTGACATGGAAAATTATTTTGATATATACTATGAGAGAAAATAAAATATAAATATATGTATGTATTCATTATGTGCATGCATGCTAAGTTGCTTCAGTCCTGTCCTACTCTTTGCAGCCCTGTGGACCCAGGCTTCTCTGCCCATAGGCTTCTCCAGACAAGAATAATGGAATGTGTTGGTAAGAATCCACCTGTCAGTGCAGGGGCCATAGAAGAGGTGGGTTCTATCCCTGGGTCAGGAAGATCCTCTGGAGAAGGAAAGGGCCACCCATTGCAGTATTCCTGCTGGGTAATTCAATTCCATGGACAGAGGAGCCTGGTGGGCTACCGTTCATGAAGTTGCAAAGAGTCGGACAGGACTGAGCTGCTGAGCATGCGGCATGAGTGTAACCTAATCTATAGGGCCTCTCGTTTACACAAGCCCCTCTAAAAGCTCCTCGAGACTTTGTAGCAATGTGTTTCATATGGTTATATATTTTTGGAAAGAAAATTTTCAAGTAAAAGTATTTAAATTTCCTCTCGAAATAAGATTTTTCCTTCCCCCCACCCCAATTACATTATATAAGTTTCAGGTACCACTAGCCTAGATCCACCCTTGGTTATAATGCTAATATCACAAAATGCACATGATCAAGGGGAAAAAAAATACTGATGGTAATTTCCCAAAATAGCTAACTGCAATGATGTAAGCCTGGTGGAGTTAGGAGAATACTTTTTTCTTCTCCAGTTTCCAAGTGTTCTGCTAAACTGTTGTATTAGTTTATAATGGAAGAAATTATTTTTAAAAGAAAGAAAATGTATAGCTATATATAAAAAAAATGTGGAGGAAAATCACCATTTTAAGCCCCTAATAAATTTTTTAAGGTTTAAATCATGATGAGCTTCTCATGCTGCGCCTTCTGGCTTATAGTTTACCTTGGTCTCCATCAGTCATACTAGTGTTCAACTATTTCCCTAAAAAGGCATGTGGCCCAAGTTGCCTATTGCTATATGTCAAAGTGCCCCAGTCTATCGGGTTTGACTACTTAGAGCTTCCTTGGTGACTCAGACAGTAATGAATCTGCCTGCAAAGCACGAGACCCAGGTTCAATCCCTGGGTCCGGAAGACCCCCTGGAGAAGGGACTGGTAACCCATCTTTGAACATCAGCTGCCGCTTTCTGGAATTGCCACAAATTAGACAGGGGTCTGCAAGCATCTTTCTTACAATAAGGATGTGATGAAAATGCTTATTACCGTATGGTGATATCCTCATGCCCATTAAGTTCAAAACTTTTCTTCCTACATCCAGAAACTTTGCTTAAGGAAAATATTTAGGATTGGGAATAACCTCAACAGATGTCAGATTCCCTTATTTATCAATAAATTTGGGTGTATTTATTTAAAATTTCATTTACTTGAAATACCTCTCTTGTTTGACCAAGAGAGTCTTTACTGTCTGAGCCACCAGGGAGCCATAGCGATCCTAAGCATATCCACTTCTTTCTTAGAGTCAGGCATCCATATCAGGGAATGACTTCCACAGCTGGGTACTACTTTCCCTTGTACTCGTGCCTCTCCCTTGTGGCTCAGCTGGTAAAGAGTCTGCCTGCAATGTGGGACACCTGGGTTCAATCCCTGAGTTGGGAAGATCCCCTGGAGAAGGGAAAACCAATCCACTCCAGTATTCTGGCCTGGAGAATTCCATGGACTGTATAGTCTGTGGGGTCACAAAGAGTCAGACACAACTGAGCGACTTTCACCTTTCATACCAGTCCTAAAGATTCTGTTCTTAAGCTGTGTTATACTGTCATCAAATATGAGAATATCTTTAAAAGTCAATGGATTTATTAGAAGAAAAAATGAGTCTTACACTGAAGTTCACAGTTCCCGTCTTCCTCAAGTGTTTGTGTGCAAACACTTGTTTGTGAGGAATTTTGATTGATGGGTATTGCAGATCTTCCTGGGCATTCAGAGTGAATAATGAATTATATGTAGAACTGAATTGCATTCTCAAAAGAAAAAAAATAGTATCAAGATATGCATGGGAGGGGAGTCTGTGGAGAATGGACACATATATGTGCACACGTGCTAATTCGCTTCAGTTGTGTCCAACTCCTTGCAACCCTGTGTACTAGCCTGCTAAGTAGACTCCAGGCTCCTCTGTTGAGATTCTCCATGCAAGAATACTAGAATGGGTTGCCATGTGCTCTTCCAAGCGATCTTCTCAACCCAGGGATCAAACCCACATCTCTTAATGTCTCCTCCTGTTCTTTCACTTGGTAAAGAATCTGCCTGCAATTCAAGAGACCCAGTTTTGATCCCTGGGTCAGGAAGATCCCCTGGAAAAGGAAATGACAACTGACTCCAGTATTCTTGCCTGGAAAATCCCATGGACAGAGTAGTCTGGTAGGCTGCAGCCCATGGGGTCCCAAAGAGTCATACAGGACTGAGTGACTGAGCACACACACACACAGCACCTCCTGGCATGGCTGAATCCCTTCGTTGTTCTCCTGAAACTATCAAAACATTATTAATTACTATACTCCAATACAAAATAAAAAATTTTTAAAAAGACATATCCATACTTCAGTTCAGTTCAGTTGCTCAGTCGTGTCTGACTCTTTGCGACCCTGTGGACCACAGCACACTAGGCCTCCCTGTCCATCACCAACTCCCAGAGTTTACACAAATTCATGTCCATCGAGTTGGTGATGCCATCCAACCATCTCATCCTCTGTCATCCCCTTCTCCTCCCACCTTCGATTTTTCCCAACATCAGGGTTTTTCCAATGAATCTCATCGAGTGGCCAAAGTTTTGGAGTTTCAGCTTCACCATCAGTCCTTCCAATGAATATTCAGGACTGATTTCCTTTAGGATGAACTGGTTGGATCTCCTTGCTGTCCAAGGGAATCTCAAGAGTCTTCTCCAACACCACAGTTAAAAAGCATCAATTCTTCAGCACTCAGCTTTTTTTATACTCCAACTCTCACATCCATACATGACTACTGGAAAAACCGTCACTTTGCCTAGAGAGACCTTTGTCAGCAAAGTAATGTCTCTGCTTTTTAATATTCTGTCTAGGTTGATCATAGCTTTTCTTCCAAGGAGTAAGCATCTTTTAATTTCATGGCTGCAGTCACCATCTGCAGTGATTTTGGAGCACAAGAAAATAAAGCCTCTCACTGTTTCCATTGTTTCCCCATCTATTTGCCATAAAGTGATGGGACCAGATGCCATGATCTTCGCCTCTCACTGTTTCCATTGTTTCCCCATCTATTTGCCATGAAGTGACGGAACCAGATGCCATGATCTTCGTTTTCTGAATGTTGAGCTTTAAGCCAACTTTTTCACTCTCCTCTTTCACTTTCATCAAGAGGCTTTTTGGTTTCTCTTCTCTTTCTGCCATAAGGGTAGTGTCATCTGCATATCTGAGGTTATTGTTATTTCTCCCAGCAATGTTGATTCCAGCTTGTGCTTCATCCAGTCCAGCATTTCACAGGATGTACTCTGCATATAAGTTAAATAAGCAGGATGACTTAAAGCATACTTAAAACATCCATACCTACAACACGCAGAGTATCTGACCATCAACTATAGAAAGTGAAAACTCTTAAGCAGCATTTTGCCAAGTAGAATGCTCTAATAAAAGGACCTTCCTGAAATCCTTCAGTATAATTTTATATTATGGAAAAAGCATTTAGGTGAAATTTTTAAATATTTACTTATAATAACACATATAGTTAAATGGATAGCAAACTAATATTTGGATTGAAAATTTTTGAAAGAGAAGATACAAATTATTTTCTACTGAAGATAAGTTTCTCAACCTTAAAATCACTGTCTTTCCATGACTGTGGAGTGCCTGGGAGAGTGAGTAGAAGCAGAGCTCACTAAAGGCCACCCGCATCAGCACTGACTCAATCAAGACTAGTGACTAGTGTTCCTCTTTGTGGGATCACTGGAGATTCGCATTATGTGTCTAAATGTATGAGTAAATGGTATTTTGTTTGCATTGGGGATTGATATTCCATGGATTCAGTTAGTCTTACTTGTAATTAATGAGCAAATAGTCAATTAAAATATGTACATGGGGTGAAACAGGCAATTTGCAAGTATCAACACAGAAGGACAAACTAAATCCACTTATTAGAAGCATGCTGCTGCTGCTAAGTCGCTTCAGTCGTGTCCGACTCTGTGCGACCCCATAGATGGCAGCCCACCAGGCTCCCCTGTCCCTGGGATTCTCCAGGCAAGAACACTGGAGTAGGGTGCCATTTCCTTCTCCAATGAATGAAAGTGAAAAGTGAAAATGAAGTTGCTCAGTCCTGTCCAACCCTCAGCGACCCCATGGACTGCAGCCCACCAGGCTCCTCTGTCCATGGGATTTTCCAGGCAAGAGTACTGGAGTGGGGTGCCATTGCCTTCTCCGAGAAGCATGCTAATACACCACAAATTAACCAGCACTTAGCTGTATTTTTGTTTCTTTGTACTATATTTCACGCTACATCTGACATTTTGTCAAAGCTCTCTAACAATCCTATTTCTTGATATCAAAGGACAGTGCCTCAGTTCTGGGACTGTAAGAGAATAAATTTAAAATATCTTATCCTTACCAGTCCCCTATTTCATTTCATGGCTAACTTCTTAACTGTCTCACCCTAAAAAAAGTCATCAAATATTTTCACCGTACTCTTAATTCTCACAGATAAAGCAGAAGTGCCATTTACAAAGAACAGACAACCATTTCTTTAGTCAATTTTATGGCAAAAGAAACCATTTAGTAAAGTGCTAGTTCTGATGTCATGAATACTCTAAAGAAATGCTTCTGGAAAAATAATTTGAAATCATATTTCTCTGATTTTTGATGCATTTCAAATAAACTTGTGAAATATGTTTTCCCAGCCTGTACCATACCAGTTCATGTTCATTTATTCAGGGACCCAGTGAACACATATTTAGTAACTATCTTAGGTGCAATGCTGATGCTGAGGATAAACAGAACTAAAGATAATAAATTACAATCTCTCCCCTGGAGAACAGGAAAAGACTCACCTGTCTTGTTTGCTGTTATATTGCCAGTGCCTGAGATTATACTTGACACAGACCAGATGCTCACAATGGTCTTTTCTTCCTCTCTGTCTTCCTTTCTGTCTTTCTCTCTTTCCTTCTGTTTGTCCTTTTTTCTTTTTGTTGTTTAATTGAGTGACATTTTAAAAACACAAACACCAATGGAAATACACAGAGATAAGAATGTAACAAGCTTATCAGACTGAGAGTTGACCAAATGGTCTTCCGTATCTTAACAGCCCTGATGGAGTCGAGGTCATGTCAGTCTTATTCCCTACTAAATAATCAATTAATAATTGATAGTAAGAGGAATGATTCAATATATTTTCCATCTAGGACAGCATACTCATGGATGCTCATAGAATGATATTAGTTTTTTTTTTTTAAATGTTAAGTGCTCTTTATACTCTACTCAAGGCAGAAAAGAAAAAGGTTTACAGATTTTTTTCATTCATCTGAAAAATTCATTTATACTGAAGTCCTTATTTAACTTTGGGGTCCAGTGAATGAGCGATTCTTTGATATTGTCTTTCTGTGTCAATAACCGTCTCATCCAGAGAGCAGGGTGGGATTTTTCATCCCTCTAGCTTTCTTGATGTGGTGAAGCTTCTGTCAAAACATGTTATCTCACTGGGAACACACGCCACAGTTTGCAGAGACCCACAGGTGGTTGAAACCTAACCCAGTTGTAAATCACAACATGGAAAAAGTCTTGCATATTTTAGAAGACAGAAAAGGAAATAACTTTTCAGCCAGCAATTAGAAGCACATTGTGTCTCAGAAAGCCTGTGCCTTGTACCTGTCAGGCTAAATGGCTCCTTTCACACAAACCTTCCTCCTGATTCATTTGGAACCTCCAGACAACTCCCTCCCTCTCATCTCTCAAGTTACCCCTCAAGCCTTCATGACCCCACAAGCCTGTTTTCCTTTAAAATGTTTCCAAACCACTGGAGCGCACCTGGTCATAAACCCCCATTGATGAAAAGCGGAATGGAGGTTGTGTCAGATACTCTAATGACTGGAATTATTCCCACCTTCTCCACATTGTTGACAGACGGTGAATAAAGGCAGCATTGTTACACCTTCAATTGAGCTGTTGAAGTTAGTACTTGTTTTTGGCTCATGAAAATACCACTTTTTTCCAGGGCTGTTACAAGCCAGTGATTTAGAACCCTGATTCCTTATATTTATTTGTTTGTTTAATAATTCTCCTGCTCATGCAGTGAGGTGTGCTATTTTTTATCACGTGGATGGCCTGGCCTCGGACAGTGCTCGTGTGTCATATGTGCAAACACGTGACAAGAAAAGGCATTACCGACCCTGCGTTCAAATAGAAAAGGAAGGCACACCGACCTGTTTTTGTTCCGTCTCCTCTATTTTAAGTAATGAGGTTCTTGTCTCGGTTGTGTGGTTGCTCAGTCGTGTTTGACCCTTTCTGACCCCAGCCTGCCAGGCTGTCTGTCTCTGTCTGTGGAATTCTTCAGGCAAGAATGTAGGAGTGGGTTGCCATTCCCTTCTCCAGGGGATCTTCCTGACCCAGCGATCAAACCCACATCTCCTGCATTACATGCAGATTCTTTACCATCTGAACCACTTTAATGGCTCCCTTATCTCAGTTAAGCACTTCTAGATTAAACATAGATTGTATGATAAGCTGTATGATTAGAAATTAGTTGTTAAGGCTTTAGAACCAACCCCGTGAGGGATAGTATCTGGGCGCCATCATTTAGTAGTAATACGACTTCTGGCAAACTGCTAACTCTCTTCAAACCTTGAGGGAGGTCTTGAAGGTCATTCCAAGACGTTCAGACTTTCTTGAGAGCCGAGCCTTTGGTGGTCATGGGACAGAAGAGTAACATGCTAAGAGGGCAGACTTGCAATGACTTGCAAAGTGGAGATGTCAATGCCAAGGGTCACTAAGCGCCACTCTTCTGGACACACAAGTGTGCTCTATTTCTGGCAGTGTTGTTCTCCTCATTTTATAAACAAACAAATAAAAAGTGCTGTAAATGATTGTGATGATTGAATAATTAATCAACAAATCCAAGTGAAGAAAGAAAGATGATAAAATGGGGGTGTGTACTGATGAGCATTCAGGACAAGGTCTATAATCTACTGTTCTTTTGGATGATTTATATTCATTTTTTTGGAAGTAGCTGAGTAAAAACATAATTTGCTCCATGCCTCATGTAATGGTTTAATAATCCAGTACTGAATCAACACTGACCTTTAAGCAGTGTCTCAAATCCAGAAGCCACAAAGTCTTCTGAGATGTAATTTTCCCTTCAAATTTCCCTCCCTTTATATTTGCATAAGATTTTGAAATAGCAGTAGAGTTCAGATCAGATAAATAGGAATGAGGTGGTTTCAGCTAGCTACTGAACACAGATGTGACTTTGTTACCCAGCTGTGAGTAATTTTCCTCCCAATCAGAGGTAGAATTTTAAATAGACTGAAAGCACATTCTGTAGCAGAAGCACTGCACGCAAGATGCCCTGTCAATGCAGGCACTCGTTGATTTAACTCATATAGTAGTCTCAGACAGCCCCCCTTCCTCTTCTTTCTGCCATGCTGAACATGCATATGAATGGCCAGGTCAACATTTCAGAAGTGAATGGTCTCCAGGCTTCTGTGTTGGCATGACATTTTCTTTCATAGACAAGAATTTGACCATGTGACAATCCATTTGTGCCTCAGGTATTCACCTAATCTTTGCCTAAATGGAAAGGGTGTATTTCTTAAACCCCAGCAAGTAAAACCCAAAAGCAACCATCAGTGGGAATCCTGACAGTGAGCTAGCGAAAGTGGCAGCCACTTTTGATCGTTTTGAACACAATAGATGTGTTCTTCCCACATTCTCCACATTAATGGATCACTCTTGTCAAACGTCTCAGTGGCTATTATGTAGATTTGCCTAAGTATCCTTGTGGCTGTGAGTATGGTCTAGGACCTGTTCTGAAATCACATGATGGAAGCTTTTGACCAGAAATGGTGGAGTTCAGGGGAAAGAACAACAGAATAAAAGGGTTCAGTGACATGAGCAAAATTGCCTTTCTTTCTGATTTGATTGGAAAGTTATTTTTCAAATTCTAGGGAGTTATTGTTCTCATATACTTAATATAATAATATACTTCGAACCAAAAAGGTCCTTAGAGGTGATGTTCAGTGTCTTTTGTACAGATCAGGACATTGAGACCCAAAGCTAACTGACCTGCCCTACAGTTGCAAATGCAAAGCACAGCTTCAAATGTTAGGCAGAGAGCGGATCAGTGGTGGCCTGGAAATGGGGCATGGGCTACAAAGCCTGATGGAAATAGTCTATATCTTGACTGTGGGAAAAACACACATAGCCGTTTGTCAAAACCCATCTATGCATCCACAGAATGAATGCATTCTATGAAAATTATCCCCAAAAGTTAAAAATAAAAAAATGTCAGGCACATCCTACCAAGGATAAATTTAAATAATGTAAAATAAAGCAGTGAGATAAAACGTTTTATGAAGTGTTACAGTTGAAGCCACACTTCCCTCCAAACTTGGGGAGAAACAGCATGTGTGGCATGTATAAGATTGTATGCTGCAAAAAATCATTCCTGGATCCCCAAAAGCTTAGGAGTTGGCAGAATAAAAGAGAATCCAATGAGATACTGAAATGAAGAAACACCTAATCAGCATCTAGAAGACATAGTTTTCTATTTCTGTTTCCACTTCTACTATTTCCCAGCTTTGTGACCTTGGGTGAGTCACCTCTCCTTGGGAAGACACTTTCTTCTCTCTCAAGTAGTGATCAGAACCCCTGTTCCCACTTTACGGCTTAAGGGTCAGGTGCACCATAAGAGCTGGGAAAGTGCTTTGAAAGTTCAAAGTGACCGTATAGATGTGAGTGGTTACTAACATTTCCATCCTTGTTTACATTCATGTCAACGAGACCAAGAAGCTGGAAATGACTCCAAATATTGGGTACTAGTGACACTGACAATTTCAGGATGTGGTCAGCTTTTATGAATGTTCACATACATGTGCTGCTGCTAAGTCACTTCAGTCGTGTCCGACTCTGTGCGACCCCATAGACGGCAGCCCACCAGGCTCCCCCGTCCCTGGGATTCTCCAGGCAAGAACACTGGAGTGGGTTGCCATTCCCTTCTCCAATGCATGAAAGTGAAAAGTGAAAGTGAAGTCGCTCAGTCGTGTCTGACCCTCAGCGACCCCATGGACTGCAGCCTTCCGGGCTCCTCCATCCATGGGATTTTCCAGGCAAGAGTACTGGAGTGGGGTGCCATTGCCTTCTCCATACATGTGCTGCTGCTGCTGCTGCTAAGTCACTTCAGTCGTGTCTGATTCTGTGTGACCCCACAGACGGCAGCCCACCAGGCTCCCCCATCACTGGGATTCTCCAGGCAAGAACACTGGAGTGGGTTGCCATTCCCTTCTCCAATGCATGAAAGTGAAAAGTGAAAGTGAAGTCGCTCAGTCGTGTCTGACCCTCAGCGACCCCATGGACTGCAGCCTTCCGGGCTCCTCCATCCATGGGATTTTCCAGGCAAGAGTACTGGAGTGGGGTGCCATTGCCTTCTCCATACATGTGCTGCTGCTGCTGCTGCTAAGTCACTTCAGTCGTGTCTGACTCTGTGTGACCCCACAGACGGCAGCCCACCAGGCTCCCCCATCACTGGGATTCTCCAGGCAAGAACACTGGAGTGGGTTGCCATTTCCTTCTCCAATGTATGAAAGTGAAAAGTGAAAGGGAAGTCGCTCAGTCATGTCCGACTCTTCGAGACCCCATGGACTGCAGCCTTCCAGGCTCCTGCATCCATGGGATTTTCCAGGCAAGAGTACTGGAGTGGGGTGCCATCGCCTACTTCTAATACATATTTTAGGTAGATTCTTCTCAATAAAAGAAAAAATGGTGAAAGGCAAAAATGTGTTTAGTAAAGAAAGGACACATGTAACAAATTTGAAAGTCACAAAGTAGATTTGAAAAGATATTTACATTCATGTATTCAATGACCTTTTTGAGATTCTAGCATGAGCAAGGCCTGGAATTATATACAAAGATGAATAAAACACAGTCACTGCTGCTGCTGCTGCTAAGTCGCTTCAGTCGTGTCCGACTCTGTTCGACCCCATGGACAGCAGCCCACCAGGCTGCCCCGTCCCTGGGATTCTCCAGGCAAGAACATTGGAGTGGGTTGCCATTTCCTTCTCCAATGCATGAAAGTGAAAAGAGAAAGTGAAGTCGCTCAGTCGTGTCCGACTCTTTGTGACCCCATGGACTGCAGCCTACCAGGCTCCTCCACCCATGGGATTTTCCAGGCAAGAGTACTGGAGTGGGGTGCCATTGCCTTCTCCAAAAACACAGTCAAGGAAAAGATAAGTAAAACACAGATTCAGTGTCATCTGGAAGGATGGATCATATATGTCTAAAAGTAATTTGAATGCAAAACCATATGTGGAAAATATCAGAAGAAAAAACGTAGTACAATGGAGTTGGAAAAGGGATAAACACTTGTTTCTTGGAAGACTTCATGAGAGAGATGGTGTTTGAAGTGAGCATTCAGGAGTGAGTAGGGATCCCCTGAGAATAGGAAAGGAAGCTCTGGTGGAAAAGTAGGAGTCCAAAAAATACAGGGCATTTTAGAATGGTGTTCAGGGCACTAGTGCGGGAGATCAGGCTGAAGAAGGGGAATTGAGGACAGGACCCTGGAAGGCTTTATGCGCCAGCCTTTCTTGGCTGGAAATGAGAAACCACTGGAGATTTCTGAGCAGAAGTATGACTTGAAGTGTGCCAGTGGAAAATGCATTTGGCAACTTTGTTGTGTGTGCACTCATGTTGGGAGAGATCAGTAATAGGGAGGCCAACTAGGAAACTAATGCAATGATCAAGGGGACAGAAAGTGAAGCTTTGAACTAGTACAGTAGGTAGGGAGAAGAAGCTAAGTGCTGCAGGAAACTGAGGTACCAGAGGAGGGTCAAGTCCCAGGTCGAAGGTGAGTCCCTGGGATGGGCCACCACATGAGGGGCCTTGGTCTAGTGCAGGAAAGAATTCAACAGTGAGTCATAACAAAGTGAAGGCAAGTTTATTCAGGAAGATATGTACTCCACAGAGTGGGGGCCATCTCAGCAGGAGAAAATGGTCCCAAGGAGAGGGGTGATTTGATTGTATGGGCTGGGTTGTTTCATAGGCTAAAGAGTGGGAGGAATATTCCAACTGCTATGGGGAAAGGGCGAGGATTTCCAGGAGTTGGACCACCACCCACTTTTTTGGCCTTTATGATTAGCCTCCAAATAATCATGGCCCCTGTGCGTGCATCATTTAGATTCTGATGTATTACAGTGAGTATATAATGAGGCCAAGGTCTCCTGGAAATCAAATCTTCTGCCATCTTGGGCCTAGTAGGTTGTAACTGGTTTTTGTGGTATTCTGTTTTTCTTAGTAGTTGTATAATATTTTTTAATGGTTGTGCCTTGCCCATTTCCTGTCTCATAAGCACAAATACAAGTAACATTGATATTAAAAAGGGGCTGGACTTTAAAACTTCCTGGGTGTGGGAGGTAAACAAGAAGTATCAAAGAAGATGTTCAGATTTCCAGCCAAAATGAAAATCCTTGGAAAGAATGCTTTGGATGAAAGATAGTATATTTATTTTTAACACATGCCAAGTTAGTTGTGCCAGTGGTACAGCTAATATTATTGGGTATTTTTTCTATACTGAATACATATGCATCTGTTATCCTATTTAATCTTCAAGATGGCTTTGTGAGAAGAGTAAGGTCATGTCAGTTTTACAGATAGAGGGATTTAAGCTCAAGTTAAAGTAACCTACTTAAGGTGGCAAAATTATCAAAAAAAGAAATAAATATTGCATTCTTTGTATATCACCATTGCAGAATATCTAGCAGAAAGCTGTATGTGGAATCCACATGGTGGCTTTACTGGAAATTTTTGAGAAAATGTAGTTTTCTCCTTCCTGACACAGTGCAGAACACTAGAAAATCTATTCAATACATCTGCATAGTCTTACACAATCTAGAACATAGAGATGATTTCCTGGTCCAGTGATCACTTTGGATGGATATCAAAGATCATTCCAGTGAACTTCTTGGTTGTATTTTGTTAACATATGATACATTCACAAATTAGTTCCTAAACTGTGTTTTGAGACAACACTGTGATTCAGAACATTCTTATAATGCCAAGAATGCTACTCTGATTCTACAGATAAACTCATATCATACACTTACAATGTGGGAGAAAGAGAATATAATGCAACCTGTGTATCAAAGCTTAGTCACCCCCTAAACAGACCTTACTACAAAAATAAGTATATTCAGAACATGGATGACAAATCTCAGATCTGTGGCTGAAATTAGCAGTTGATGATATTTTAATAAACATTATTACCATTGTTGTGGGCTGGCTGCTTCTTATTCAAGTGGTGTGTTTGTAGGAAATAACTAGTGCCATAAAGCTTCCTGACAAAAATCACATTTCTATTTTGCAAATAAGAGGTTTTTATTTTTTTAATGTCACAGCAAATGAGTTCTTCTTTGGAATTCGCCTGTGCTTTTCTTAATATTATCTGATGGCAGTGGCTTTGTATACTTCATTGTTTCCACAGAACATATTTTGCTATATGTATCTGAAGCTGTATAATTGCACCTCCTGGTTGTAAATCAAGAGTTGGCGTTAATTAACAGTTAGTGCTGTAATGCCCCACTGATAAAACAAATGTACCCATTTCTTCTCTGAAGAATCAGAAGTGGCAGGCTGTCACTTTGCAGAACTTTCTCATTTCCCTAAACTCGTAATAAAGCCAGCTCGTTGTCTCTTCAGGCTACTCAGTCAGCATCCAGCAGTTTGTGTCTGTGCTCATTCCATATCTACTCTCGCTCTTCTGTTTACTGAAGTGCTATAGCTGATTTCAGGATCACTTTTTAAAAATAAACAATTACAGTACTTTCGAATTTTGGGTTTTACCCAAAAGAGGATCTAATTATCCATCACAGATCTGGACCAGACAGTTATTCCTTACGAAACCTAAGGTTGATTCAAAGGAAATTATTCCTGCATGGGGACATGTGTCAAGTGCATTGTAACAGTGCTGCCTCCTTGGTTTATATGGTGTCCCCTCCTTCCGTCCAGTTTTGTAGGCTGGGGATTTAAGTGTCATCTTTTATACTTTGTCCTTCCAGTCCATTTCCAGACCATTCAGTGTTCCTGAATATTACCTCTGAAATCCATTCTAGCATGTCGTGGGTGCACTCATTTTCTCTTTTCCAACCATCCCTGCTTTGTCAGTTAGTGTTTCACAGTGACTTCCTAACTGGTTTACCCACCATTCACTTGTGCTCCTGTCTAGCATTTGGTCCACATTATAGTCAAAGTGATATTTTCAGATTAACTAGTATATCAAGTGAGCCCCAGATTTAAACCCCTTCAATAGCTTTCATTGCTCTAAGTACCAGGACCAAAGTCCTGTTCTAGACCCATTTACTTCTCCAGACAATCTGTTACTATTCTTCTCTCCTTCAAGAGAAGGAGAGCCCCTCCATCAAGACTGCATTTTATCTCCCATCTCTTCTCTTGGTTCATTCTTTTCCTTCACCTTATATCTCAAGTGCCAGTTCCTCAGAGAAGTCTGTGTAACTACCGAGACTCTGCCTCTAGGATCAATCTTTATCTGTGTGTCTGTCTGTCTATCTATCCCTTATTTATCCTATATGCACATGTTCAGTGGACTGACTCATTGTACTTCAGAGCCTTTATTTCCATTTGTAAATTTATGTTTATTTGCGTCCACCATCTCCACCACTAGACTGTAAATTCCATAAGAACATTGGTTGTATCTATTTAACTTTATATATTCAATATCTAATTCAATATCTAACCCATGTGGGTTCTCATGAATATTTGTAGAATAAGTTAGAGTGTTTTGCTGTGCTTTGAATGTTGATCAAGAAGACTTAACCACTGGAAAATTATTGGATTCCAAGAAAGTGAAGTATTTTACCATTTCTCAACAAATAGTCTTCAGTGATGCAGAAAGGAAAAGGAAGACATATTTCTTGAAGATCAAAAGAAATTAAAAGGGATATGAGGAGATAAATTAAGCACATAAAAATGAAACCCTCCCTTCAGCTACTCTTATATTTGAGAGAAAGTGGAATTAAAGAAGGAAATCTAGACCCAGTTGTCAGTGGTTGCTTTTATGTATTCTTATTTTTTTAAGCCAATTAGTAATTAAAAACAGTTTCGGAGCAGTTCAGGACACACTGGAAAGTCCAGATGGCAAAGTGACATTTAACTTTTTAAATTTATTTTATTGAAGTATAATTGATTTACAATGTTGTGTTAATTGTGTAATCTGTGTAAAGCGAAGTGATTCCATTGTACATACCATTTAGCTCTGACTACTAAAGTAAGCCCTAGCTCATACTCTTCCCAAACCTCCCTTCGTTCTCTGGACCATCACAGTGCCTTGAGTTATTCTTAGTGTCAAACTTTAAACCAATGCTTTGCTTTTAAGTTTTTTCTATGGTTTCTTGCAAACCTTGCACGAAATTCATGATGTGTGATGAATTAAAAGAATAACCCTGAGCAGTTAAGATGTTGGAGAATCCCAGCTTACTAGCTAATCCATTCTCTCTCCCTCTCTTTCTTTCTCTGAATGATGAAATTTTTACCAGGACCAAACTAAGAGCTATACCAATTTAGATTCTAAAACAGAGAAGTGAGGTGGACGAAGAACAGACATTTAGACTTTGCATTAAATAAGGTCCGGGCTGATTAACAGGAATAATTTGAATTGAGTGTAATATCAAAATTGTCTTGAATGTAAAATATTAGTGACTGCATTTCACCACAAATCACTCATAAATTCCTTTCTTGCTAAATTGGGATTTTTTTAGTTTTAGTTTAATTGGGATTTTCTAGAAGGGTAGAAATTTTACCTTTAAGTTGGCTCTAACAAATGCTACAAAAAAAAAAAATCTTTATATGAGAAGAGATCTACTGTAATTTTTTTTTAATGAGTAGATCAGAGCAGTAAATAAATATCTGCTTTAAAAAGTAAATATTCTCAGTCTTTTATTCTAATTTATGAGAAACATTTTTTGTATTTCTAAACACTTGGTCACTTTTCTTGGTTCCAACTGAAATGTGTACTCAGCTTTCCTCTTTCATGGGCCTCATGTCTTCTAAAGGCCTGATGGAGGTGTTCTGGGTGGTGGTGACCTTTCCTATCTGTCCTGCGCTCCCTGCTGTCTCCCACCCTGTAACTGGATGTTTTTGCCCAGGGCTTTCTCTGATGGACAGTCCATTTGGGCACTGGGGGTGAGCACTCCCAGAAGCAGCCTGCAGCCCGTGCTGTCCGGGAGTTAACACTCGGTTCCTCAGCCCCAGCTGGCCACAGCGTCCGCAGAGGGCCCCAGTGACAAAGGCCTGTCATCCAAGTGCTCACTGCTGTGTACCACTGCCTCACTGCCCCATACCACTGCCTCACTGCCCCCCTTCTCTTCTCACTTCCGTTGCCAACCAGTATTTTCCGAATAAATTACTTGTGTTAGAATCCTTGTCTTGGCTTTAGATTTTTCTGTGAAAGGGAATGACTTTGGATTTCTGTAAGAAGGTCTACTTCTGAAAGAACAATCCAAACGGAGAGAGCAGGCTTGGTATTCTTGAAAAGCTGAGATTAAATTGAGATTTGAGGCTTAAGGCTAGGCTTATCAGACTATTATGTCCAACTAATTGTTAAAATATTGAAGTACTTTTATATCAGTTAGTAAAGAGCTGCTTCTCCAAAGTCTCTAGAGGACTTGGCCACTGCCCTGGTACGAGTTTCTGCCCGTGATTTCACAAATGAGGGTCAAAAAGACCACGACAGGAGATTCCAAGACCCTCGTCTTGTGTTACAGACACCAGCTGTTCTAGGTGATCTGTGTGCCTGCCGTGTGGGTTACTAAATATTTTAGTATTATTTGTGATTAATTTGGCACCTGCCCAACCCAGATTCAAAGTACATTTCTTCTGAGGACTTCCCTCATGGTACAGTGAGTGGCTCAGACTCCATGGTGCCAATGCAAGAGTCCCAGGAACTCAATCCCCACCTGTCACAACTAAGAGTCCTCATGCTGCGACTAAAAAATAAATACAGAAATAAAATCCCACATGCCACAGGGAAGATCCTGTGTGCCACCCCAGAGACCTGAGGGTTCAGGATGGGGAACACATGTATAATTTTTTTTTAATTAAAATTGAATAAAAAATAATAATAATAATAATTAAAAAATTTAAAAAAGACTAAAAAAATAAATAAATAAAAAGAAAAAAGAAAAAAAAACAAATAAGTAAATAATCAATAAAATAACTATTAAAATGTAAATGTGGTTTAAAAAAAATAAAAGTAGATTTCTTCCTTTGCTTACTGTGTAGAGAAGACGTTGAAGTTCTATTTCCCTAACTCAGTATTTATTACTTCTCTGAATAGACATCCTTGGCTCTTGGTGTTCCACCATATTTGCTAGATTTTTAGGGATGTGGATAGAGGAGAGAAATAGGAGAATGAAGGATGGGGAAAACAATCAATACCTGATTAACTTCTGGGAAATTGTGTCAGCATTTCAGGTTGAACTGCCCTTACAAAAAATAGGATGCCGACTAGAATACAATGGATTGGACTTTGCTGGGATTACATTTCTGCCTCTGCTTTGTTTTATAAATTTAAAAAGTTCATTAGGAAAGAAATGTAAGGCCAACCCCCCCCCCCCACCACAACCACCACACACATACATGTGCAATTGCATAGTGAATACTTGCTCTTTGACCGGCTGAGTGTGGTAGACTAAATTCCAGGTGCATAGCCAGATGCCAGAGCCACTCCCTGCCACCACACACGGACATGTGCAGTTCCATAGTGAATACTTGCTCTTTGACCGGCTGAGTGTGGTGGACTAAATTCCAGGTGCATAGCCAGACGCCACTCCCCGCATCGCCACCCCCAGGCAGCAGACATTTCACATGTGGCCCAGCACTCCCAGTTCCCCATCCAGGTTGTAAGTTTTATACCTGGAAAAGCATTTTCAAGCTGATTTCATAGTGATTATGTGTTAATCACCTTGGGGAGTTACTAAGAATCCAGGATAATCTTGGGTTGGTAAGCAAGGAGCATGTGCCTAAAGAAAGCTCCTCCTGAGCTGCACACTCATAGATGCAATGACCCCCAAAAACAGTCCTATTTGCATCCATAACTGCCTTCTGTGGTGTGGGGCTGAAGCTTCAGCAGCTGAGCTTTGTGCCCAGTTCCCAAGTGGAGGCCATAGTTATGTCAGATATCAGGACCAGGGTGATTTTATAACCTGTGTGCATTCAATAGTTTCTCATGACACACACAGTAATCACACCTCAAAAGGCACACTCGTTACAAGTACAAAAAAGGCAATTTCAGGGTTCCTTTGGGTTTTGCTGTAAGGCAGAATGTGGACAGTTTCTCACTGTTTAGATTTGCCATTGAAGTTTTAGTGGAATGCCAAAAATCTCAGTTAGCGAATGTTGGTCAATGAGGGCAACACAACTGCGAGTTCAAAGTGAAATAACTTCCTGAAATAAAACAAGAATCCGATGCCTAGAAATCTTGTTTTAAGATCCACAGAGTTCTCAGTCTTTGAATGCTTTTTATTAAAATAACAAAACAACCGGACTTTCCTAGGGACTCTGCTCTCCCACTGCAGGTACAGCAGGTTCAATCCCTGGTCTGGGAACTAGGATCTTGCATGCCCAGAGGTGCAGCCAAAAAAGAAAATTTAAAAAAAATCAACCCCCTCAAAAAAAACAACTCCAGATTCTTATACAGGTATACTTTCTGCCATGTGCCTGCTTCTGATATTTGCACACATAAACAATGAAACATTTGTTTTTCTAATCTTGTGTGCATAATGTTTTTCTTATTCTTGTGTGCAACTATTGATAGCATTTGGGAATGTAGAAATATTTTAAAAACAAAAAAATTAGCAAATGAATCTAGAGAAAAATTGGAGCCTTAATAAAATCATTTACTACCCACCCCCCAAAAAAAAACTATTCTACAACTATATATTCACTAAAGTGGCTTAAATTTTTAAAGGAAAAAAAAAATAAATAAAAAAAAAAAAATAAAGGTACTAACAAGATTCAGTTCAGTCGCTCAGTCCTGTCTGACTCTTTGCGACCCCATGAACTGTAGCACGCCAGGCCTCCCTGTCCATCACCAACTCCCAGAGTTTCCCCAAACCCATGTCCATCGAGTCAGTGATGCCATCCAGCCATCTCATCTTCTGTCGTCCTCTTCTCCTCCTGCCTTCAATCTTTCCCAGCATCAGGGTCTTTTCAAATGAGTCAGCTCTTCATATCAGGCGGCCAAAGTACTGGAGTCTCAGCTTCAACATCAGTCCTTCCAATGAATATTCAGGACTGATTTCCTTTAGGATGGACGGGTTGGACCTCCTTGCAGTTCAAGGGGCTCTCAAGAGTCTTCTCCATCACCACAGTTCAAAAGCATCAATTCTTCGGTGCTCAGCTTTCTTTATAGTCTAACTCTCACATCCATACACGACTGCTGGAAAAGCTATAGCCTTGCCTAGATGGACCTTTGTTGACAAAGTAATGTCTCTGCTTTTGAATATGCTGTCTAGGTTGATCATAACTTTCCTTCCAAGGAGTAAGTGTCTTTTAAGTTCATGGCTGCAAGCACCATCTGCAGTGATTTTGGAGCCCAAGAAAATAAAGTCAGCCACTGTTTCCCATCTATTTGCCATGAAGTGATGGGACCAGATGCCATGATCCTCATTTTTTGAATGTTGAGTTTTAAGCCAGCTCTTTCACTCTCCTCTTTCACTTTCATCAAGAGGCTCTTTAGTTCTTCTTCACTCTCTGCCATAAGTGTGATGTCATTTGCCTATCTGAGGTTATTGATATTTCTCCTGGCAATCTTAATTCCAGCTTGTGCTTCATCCAGCCCCATGTTTCTCATGATGTACTCTGCATATAAGTTAAATAAGCAGGGTGACAATACACAGCCTTGACATACTTCTTTCCCAATTTGGAACCAGTCTGTTATTCCATGTGCAGTTCCAGCTGTTGCTTCTTGACCTGCCTACAGAATTCTCAGGAGGCAAGTAAGGTGGTCTGGTATTCCCATCTCTTGAAGAAATTTTCAGTTTGTTGTGATCTACACAGTACATTGGACTGTGAAGAAAGCTGAGTGCCGAAGAATTGATGCTTTTGAACTGTGGTGATGGAGAAGACTCTTGAGAGTCCCTTGGACTGCAAGGAGATCCACCCAGTCCATTCTGAAGAAGATCAGCCCTGGGTGTTCTTTGGAAAGAATGATGCTAAAGCTGAAACTCCAGTACTTTGGCCACCTCATGTGAAGAGTTGACTCATTGGAAAAGACTCTGATGCTGGGAGGGATTGGGGGCAGGAGGAGAAAGGGACAACAGAGGATGAGATGGCTGGATGGCATCACTGACTCGATGGATGTGAGTCTGAGTGAACTCTGGGAGTTAGTGATGGACAGGGAGGCCTGGCGTGCTGCGATTCATGGGGTCGCAAAGAGCTGGACATGACTGAGTGACTGAACTGAACGCAGTACATTATCTGTATATCAATCACATCTCAATAAAGGAATGCTAAGGCAATGACAACCCACTCCAGTACTGTCACCTGGAAAATCCCATCGACGGAGGAGCCTGGTAGGCTACAGTCCATGGGGTCGAGAAGAATCAGACATGACTCAGCAACTTCACTTTCATTTTTCACTTTCATGCATTGGAAGAGGAAATGGCACCCCACTCCAGTGTTTTTGCCTGGAGAATTCCAGGGACGGGGGAGGCTGGTGGGCTGCCATCTATGGGGTCGCACAGAGTCGGACACAACTGAAGCGACTTAGCAGCAGCAGCAGCAATATTAACTAAAGATATTGCACAGCTTCTGAGTTCCTGATTAACAATACTGGTATTATCTGTTTGGGGTTTTTTTCTACTTTAGCTTGGAAGCTAAATTCAAATTCAGCCTATGGTATGATCTAATTCATGTGAAATTACTGGAATCAGTACTGTTCTATTTAAAGAAACTCTCCAGAAAATTGAAACTTACCCTGTCAATGGCCAAGTTAAAAAAAAAAAAAATCAGTTTCTTGGTAAAATCTGTGATTGCTTTTATTTTGTTCCCTTTTAAAATAGGGCCTCATATTGAATATCTAAAGTTGCATTGAGAAAAATTTTCCCACATTTTAATATCCTTCAAAGTAGCCAGATGAGTAAATTCTACACACTGACATTTCATACATCAGAAAGATTTCCAATATGTGGAATATAGCACAATTCCGTTTACTTGTGTCTTTCTCTAGTCCTATTGCCCTATTGCTTGATATTAATGAATAGGCAGAATTGTTTATGATTTGAAAAAAGCAAAATGATTAAACTGGGAGAAGAGAGATGGATGTGATCACAGGGTCAGGTTGAAGGAAGCTGACAGATACCCAAGAGATTAGACACATTAACTAAAAGAATTTTTCTTTTTTTTCTTAAAAAAAAAAGGAAACCTTATTGAAGTATAGTTGATTTATAATGTAGTGTTAATTTCAAGTGTACAGAAAAATGATTGACTTATTTTTTTTGATTGACTTATTTATATACATATATCCACTCATTTTTAGACTCTCCTCCCATATTGGCCATTACAGAGTGTTCAGTAGAGTTCCCTGTGCTATAATTAAATCCTTGCATGCATGCCTGCTAACTTCCTTCAGTTGTGCCCCACTCTTTGTGACCCTATGGACTGTAGCCCACCAGGCTCCTCTGTCCATGGGAGTCTGCAGGCAAGAATACTGGAGTGGGTTGCCATGCCCTCCTGCAGAGAGCTTCTCCAGACTCAGGATCGAACCTGAGTCTCCTGCACTTCCTGCATTGCAGGCAGATTCTTGAGCCACCAGGGAAGCCCAGCAGACCCTTAGTAGTTATCTCTTATATATAGTAGTGTGTATAAGTCAATCCCAGTCTTCCCAGTTTTCCCTCTCCTGTTTACCTCCTGTAACCATAAGTTTGTTTTCTACATCTGTAACTCTATTTCTGTTTTGTAGATTTGTTCATTTGTACTCTTTTCTTAGATTCCACATATAAGCAATATTATGTGGTATTTATCTTTTTCTGTCTGACATACTTCACTCAGTATGACAATCTCTAGGACCATCCATGTTGCTACAAATGGCATTACGTTGTTCTTTTTTATGGCGAAGTATATGTGTACCAAATCTTCTTTATCCATCCCTCAGTTGGTAGACATTTAGGTTGCTTCCGTGTCCTGGCTATTGTAAATACAGCTGCAATGAACACTGGGGTGCATGTAACTTTTCCAATTATACTTTTCTCCAGATACATGCCCAGGATTAGATTGCTGGATCATATGGTAGCTCTATTTTTGGTTTTTTAAGTAACTTCTATACTGTTCTCCATAGTGGCTATACCAGTTTACATTCCAAGCAACAATGTAGGATGGTTCCCTTTTCTCTACATCCCCTCCAGCATTTATTGTTTGTAGATTTTTTGATGATGGTCATTCTGACCAGTGTGAGGTGATACCTCAAGTACTTTAGATTTGCATTTCTCTAATAGCAACCTAGATAGCATATTCAAAAGCAGAGACATTACTTTGCCAACAAAGATTCGTCTAATCAAGGCTATGGTTTTTCCTGTGGTCATGTATGAATGTGAGAGTTGGACTGTGAAGAAGGCTGAGCGCTGAAGAATTGATGCTTTTGAACTGTGGTGTTGGAGAAGACTCTTGAGAGTCCCTTGGACTGCAAGGAGATCCAACCAGTCCATTCTGAAGAAGATCAGCCCTGGGATTTCTTTGGAAGGAATGATGCAAAAGCTGAAACTCCAGTATTTTGGCCACCTCACGCGAAGAGTTGACTCATTGGAAAAGACTCTGATGCTGGGAGGGATTGGGGGCAGGAGGAGAAGGGGACGACAGAGGATGAGATGGCTGGATGGCATCACTGATTCAATAGATATGAGTCTGAGTGAACTCCGGGAGTTGGTGATGGACAGGGAAGCCTGGCGTGCTGCTATTCATGGGGTCACAAAGAGTCGGACACGACTGAGCAACTGAACTGAACTGAACTGAACTGAATAGCATCTTTTCATGTGTTTTTTAGCCATCTGTATGTCTTCTTTGGATAAATTTCTATTTAGATCTTCTGCCCAGTTTTGATTGGTTTGTTTGTTTTTTAATATTGAGCTACATGAGCTATTTATATGTATTGGAAATTAATCCCTTTTTGGCTGCTTTGTTTGCAAATATTTTCTCCCATTCAGAGGGTTTTCTTTTCATTTTATGGTTTCCTTTGCTGTGCAAAAGCTTTTATGTTTAATTAGGTCCCATTTGTTTTTATTTTTATTTTCATTAATAGTCTCTTCAATACATGGTGCTGGGTAAACTAGATAGCTACATGTAAAAGAATGAAATTTACTCCCTAATACCACACACACAAAAAAGCTCAAAATAGATCAAAGACCTAAAAATAAGGCCAGAAACTATAAAACTCTTAGAGGGAAACATAGGCAGAACACTCTTTGACATAAATCACAGAAAGATCTTTAATTCAAAGAATTTTTCAATCGTAACATTAACCTAGATGTTTTGGTTATTATCAGATAGACCTTTGATCATGCAAAGATGGGGTGCTCAGCATATCCACAGACACTCATGGTCACTGATTAAAATTCTATTTATTTAAAATTCAGTCATATGACTGACTCACTGTTCTTTCATGTAATTTTAGTCAGGTCTAGAAATTACTCAAAAAATTCTTTCTGAAAATAATATGCTAATTTTTGATGGAAAAGAGAAAGTTGGATTTATCTTTATTGGTAAGAATTGTCTGAGTTGTCAGTAACTGATTATTTGGGGCAGACATGGAAATTATAGTCTATTCCCCTCCAACTTAAGCAATTTTCTGATGCTTGTAATGAAGCCCTGACAACCAATAGCTCCTGTAGCATTTATGATGACAGCGGGCACCTTAACCTACCCTAATATACACACTGGCTCCAAACTTACCATTAAAGCAAATTGTTTCCACTTGCTTTTAACTTGTCACATTTGAGAGAAACACTTAAAAATTAAAATACAGCCAGAAATTTATAGAAAATGCAAGTGTGTGACCTTGCCAGAGAAGTCAAGACCAAGTAGGAGGGAGAAAGTATGTCTTAGAAGTACTTACATTGTAAAAGCTGCCTCAAACAGCTAAAGCTAAGTTCTTACATTCAGTGAGATGCCACCCTCCAGGTGGTGGTGGATGGTCAGACTGAGTTGGTGTTTACCTCATGCTTCTGAATTATATGATGTAAGTTGAGAAGAAGGGGAAAAAAGAGGGGATGTGTGTCCAGATTGTATCAGACCTGCCTCTTTTACTTCAAAGCTCATACCACTGGCTTGACATCATAATCCTCTGCTTGACCTGCCGTGTCAATCCAATTCAACCCTATTAAAAAGGTTAAAACTGACTGGAAAAGGTCAGTTTTCATTTCAATCCCAGAGAAAGTGAAGTCGCTCAGTTGCGTCCAACTCTTTGCGACCCTGTGGACTGTAGCCCACCAGGCTTCTCCATCCATGGGATTCTCCAGGCAAGAATACTGGAGCACGTTGCCATTTCCTTCTCCAAGGGATCTTCTTGACCCAGGGATCGAACCCAGGTCTCCTGCATTGCAGGCAGATGCTTTAACCTCTAAGCCACCAGGGAAGACTTCAATCCCAAAGAAAGGCAATGCCAAAGAATGCTCAGACTACCACACAATTGTGTTCATCTCACATACTAGCAAAGTAATGCTCAAAATTCTCCAAGCCAGGCTTCAACAGTATGTGAACCGTGAACTTGCAGATATTCAAGCTGGATTTAGAAAAGGCAACCAGAGATCAAATTGCCAACATCTGTTGGATCATTGAAAAAGCAAGAGAGTTCCAGAAAAACATCTATTTCTGCTTTTTTGACTATGCCAAAGTCTTTGACTGGATCACAGTAAACTGTGGAAAAGTCTGAAAGTGATGCGAATAGCAGACCACCTGACCTGCCTCTGAGAAATCTGTATGCAAATTAGGAAGCAACAGTTAGAACTGGACATGGAACAATAGACTGGTTCCAAATAGGAAAAGGAGTCTGCCAAGGCTGTATATTGTCACCCTGCTTATGTAACTTATATACAGAGTACATCATGAGAAATGCTGGGCTGGATAAAGCACAAGCTGGAATCAAGATTGCTGGGAGAAATATCACTAACCTCAGATATGCAGATGACACCACCTTTATGGCAGAAAGTGAAGAGGAACTAAAAAACCTCTTGATGAAAGTAAAAGAGGAGAGTGAAAAAATTGGCTTAAAACTCAACATTCAGAAAACTAAGATCATAGCATCTGGTCCCATCACTTCATGGCAAATAGATGGGGAAACAGTAGAAACAGTGACAGACTTTGTTTTCTTGGGCTACAAATTCACTGCAGATGGTGATTTCAGCCATGAAATTAAAAGACACTTGCTCCTTGGAAGAAAAGCTATGACCAACGTAGACAGAATATCAAAAAGCAGAGACATTACTTTGCCAACAAAGGTCCATCTAGTCAAAGCGATAGTTTTTCCAGTAGTCATCTGTGGACTTGAGAGTTGGACTATAAAAAAAGCTGAGTGCCAAAGCATTGATGATTTTGAACCTGGTGTTGGAGATGGCTCTTGAGAGTCCCTTGGACTGCAGCCAGTCTCCCTTGGAGATCCAACCAGTCCATCCTACAGGAAATCTGTCCTGAATATTCATTGGAAGGACTGATGCTAAAGCTGAAACTCCAAAATTTTGGCTACCTGATGCAAAGAACTGACAAATTTGAAAAGACCCTGATGCTGGGAAAGATTGAAGGCAGTAGGAGAAGGGGATGACAGAGAATGAGATGGTTGGATGGCATCACTGACTCAATGGACATGAGTCTGAGTAAACTCCGGTAGTTGGTGATGGACAGGGAGGCCTGGCGTCCTGCAGTCCATAGGGTCGCAAAGTCGGACACGACCCTGACACTGAACTGAACTGAACTGAATAACCCTATTAAAAGTATAAAGTTATAAATGTGAGGTTTAGTGATAAAGTCAGCAAAAATAGAAGACTGGGAACTCCAAGGGTCCACTCCTCCACAGAAACACCAATAAAACTAGTAAAATTTATCATAATCAAACATGAAAAATGGTCAAAGATTTAAAGGAACCAAGCAAAAGGTAAATCAAGGCAAACGCCACTTAAACACTATATGAGAGCTCTGTGACATTTAACCTAGCCTTGCCCCATACCCTCCTCAGGAAGTGGCTGCAGTCTGATGGCTGCTGGATGGCAGGTGTTCTTTCCTTCCTGTTCCCTCGGGGCTCACCGGCTCACCATCTGCGACGGCTGCAGTTGCTGATGACTGTGCCATCTTTGGTTTACTGATATGGCAGGCAATCGTCCATTTCTCAAGGCAAAAAGTAAAGTGGTAGTTTCCATGGGCTGTTGAGGAGAATGAGGAGTTATTGCTTAATGAGGACAGAGTTTTGGTTTGCGAAAATAAAAACGTTCTGGAGATGCTGACAGTGATGATAGCACAGCACAACAATATGAGTTCACTTAATGCCACTGGACCAAATACTTTAAAATGGTTAAAATGGGAAATTTTAATATGTATATTTTACCATGGTTTATATAATTCACTAAACAAAGAAACAATTCCAGCCCATAACAAGCAGCAACAACAAACACTGAGAAGGGGAAAGAGTCTGATTTTCAGAGTCATCACATAATATTCAAAATATTTAGTTTTCAACAAAGAGTTATGAGGGAGGCATGCAAAGAAACGAGAACATCTGACCATTCACAGGAAAAAAAGAAATTACCTGGAATTCTTCTCAAGAAAGAGCAGATGTTGAACGTATTAGAAAAAGACTTTAAATCAACTCTTAAATATGCTCAAAAATATAAAAGCAACCAGGGTCAAAAAAAGAGCTAACTAATCATACACTTTTTCCCATCCAATCTTGTCCATGTGCCTATGTTTTATCCAAATCATACATTTTGCAGTTTCAAATTCTGCAAGAGTATCTTTAAGTAAGCCACAGGATGGTCTTCTTTTCACTATGTTCATTGAGGAATGACAATAAGAATAAACTCTCGTATCAGCAGGATAATTAGGGTTTTTCATTAGAAAGAGCTTAATGGTCAGTAGAGTTAAGCTGTCCAAGAGATGAATGTGCGGATTAATCAAGTTATGGGAAGACATGAGCAGAGTCCTGTCTAAGAGGCCAAGTGATGGGGAAATTGCCATGGAGAGATGACCTGGGATTTGTCAAGGATGGTTTCAGGTAGAGTGTTGAACACTATGGGTAGAAATTATTTGCCTATTCATGTATCTTTTAGTTAGAGAGCCTTCTGTGTATACTTTACCATCTTGTTGTGGTGTGTGACTATATCTTCTAGCCTAAAGTAATGGAACTAGATTTACATTTTCTATTGTAAAATTTGGTATCTTTAACTTAGAACATAATATGATTGTGACTCATGTAAATAAGATTTGTATTGAGCAGTGGAATGATGTATAATTCTGGGACCCTTATTCTTAGTCTCGGAGAAGGCGATGGCACCCCACTCCAATACTCTTGCCTGGAAAATCCTATGGATGGAGGAGCCTGGAAGGCTGCAGTCCATGGGGTCGCAAAGAGTTGGACACGACTGAGCGACTTCACTTTCACTTTTCACTTTCCTGCATTGGAGAAGGAAATGGCAACCCACTCCAGTGTTCTTGCCTGGAGAATCCCAGGGATAGGGGAGCCTGATGGGCTGCCATCTATGGGGTCGCACAGAGTCAGACATGACTAAAGTGACTTAGCAGCAGCATTCTTAGTCTGTACTTCTAAGACAGTTGGGACATAAGCAGTTTGAAAATATGTCTATTAGTTAGCTCAAGTTGGCACCAAGCCCACATAACAATGGAAACTAGAAATCTAATAGGTTTGACATTTCAGGTAGATGTCCAAGAACACTTTCTGTTCTGTCATGTTGAAATAACTACTAAGGCTTAATTCTGTCAATAAAAGTAAAGTGTTTTTTTTTTTTTTTACATTTTTCCTCTACTCATTACCTTTCGTTTGTGTACATAAACTTGTTTCAGTGCCTCAATTTGCACAAAGATTAACTTTCATTAACAGATGCAATTAGAGACTGTAGTTTATAGAATAAACATGCTTTATATTGTAACCAAATTAACATCAAGTCATCAATTAAGAAATCCCTTAAAGAAAGTCAAGTCTACAGTTAATGGAATTTTTTGTATAAAATGAAGAACATTCACTACAGTCAACACACATGAGCTAATATGTCATCCTCCACACACATACTGCGTCACTTGAAATTATAGAGCTAAGTCAATTTGATATCCTTGCAGCAAGAAATTCTCCCTGGTACGAGATAAAACAAAGTCTTAGCATGCTTTCTGATTTCCTTTTAGCAGATTTTCCCCTGGGTGAAGAAGGATGGAGGGGAGGGAGATCTTTGCTCAGTTAGCTCTTAGCCTGTTTAACCACACTCCATCATAGCTAAATGAGGAAGGGCTGCCTGAGTGGGACACATAAATTAAACCCACTTTCTACACACACCTTGAACCGTGTCCTTTTATAGCAGTGGTGCTCAACCATGGCTGCACGTTGGAATCACCTTGGGTGCCTTAAAAGCTTTAATGTCCAGCCCCACTCCAGGATCTTGATGTACTTGGGATGGAGTGAAATCCAGGGACTAGGAATCTGAAAAGTTATTCAGTGATCCAAATGTATGGTCATGTTTGAGAACTTCTGCTTTATAGAAAGCAGTGCTTTATCTGTGGCCTGGTAAAGCAAGGGTGTATCTGAGAGTTTGGGAAAGGAAAGGTAATTGTTTCAATAAGAGCAAAAAAGCAGACTAAGTGTCCCTGCTCATTGAAATAGTTTTTGCTTTTGCTGCATATTTAAGCAAAGACCATGCCAAAGCAATCTCGTTTGCTCTGGCTGCATTAATTTGTATGAAGCCAACTCTCCCAACAGAATGGTATGCAGTCTTTTAGCCAAATTGTACACCGACTCCTCTGTGGACAGGAAATAGCTCTTCAAAGAAAAGGGTGGCATTTTTAATAAGCATAACATGGATTTAAATTAGGCAACATTGGGGGGATAATCTTAATATTAGAAATCCCTGAAATGAAGTAATTTCTAAAATATTTCTAATCTCAAATGACTAAGTTTGGGTGACACTCTATTTTTACTAACTAGAATAAATTCTAAATCAGGAAAAGTACAGCATGGAGATCTGGATTGTTAAAGTAAACATCCTCTCACCTTTATGAGAGACACATTGCTGGCCAATCTGTGGACCATGAATGACATTACCTCTCCCACTTGCCTGAAACTGCACCTTCCTGGTGGCTTATAATGTAGACCTCTGAGGCTGACAGCCAAAAAAAAAGGAGTGTACATAATATATTAAACCACAAGGTAGGAAGGCAGATAATTTGTAAATGATTTTCAGTTGTAACTGTCCTTCTGTGAATTGGAAAATAAGACTTGCATTCACTCAATGAATTGAAACTTTGCTTAAGAATTAGAAAGCAAGTACTTGATTTTCTTAAAATAGTATGGGGAGGGGTGGTACAACTTTATCAAAGAAAGAAGACAAATCGAGTTAAAAGATCTCATTTGAAGAATAACAAGTTTCCATCTGTAAGGGTTTGGACTTAGCTTGAGCAGAAGGAATAAAGGCTCTTTCACTTCACTCCCCCCGACTTTCAGGCTCCCATTGGGGTGTCTCATTGTCCAAACTCAAAGGAAAGCCACAGATTGAAGGCTGGTGGCTATACGTCATTGAGGTCTCTCTCCTGGAGCCCATAGCAGGATGAGGAAGACTGGAAAGTAGGTCTGAATGAGCACACATATATACACAAATATACAGTGTATTTGCTCAACCAATACCCTTTCCCTCCTTTTTTTCAGTAATATTCACGGTGGCAATGTAATCTGCTGAAAGACTAGGTTTGGTTGTGTGACTAATTTATGATCAAATTATGTAGGCAAAAGCATAAGGTAGGACTTTAAAGTTTTTTCCAACAGGGTATGTCTACCAAGGCCAGGTTGTCCCCTTTGTCCTCCCTGCCTTTGTTTTTCCTGATGCCCATAGGACAGAGGTAAAGGTTGAAGCTCCAACTCCCATTTTGGACCATGAAGCGACTTTGCAGTCAGAAGTCATTGCTAAGGATGGTAGAGCCGAAATTTACAAGGGATTTGTATGCCTACTGAATGAAGCCACCACATCAGCCTGGATCCCAACTCTGGGTTTGCTTCATAAGAAGGAAAATCAGTTCTTATATATTAAAAGAAAACAAAAACAAACTCAACAGTTCCAAAGTTTCACCTCATTTTTTGCTATTAACTACATAACTTAAATAAAGAATCAGCCTGCAAGGCAGGAGACGCCAGAGACATGCGTTCAATCCCTGGGTTAGGAAAATCCCCTGGAGAAGGTTACGGCAACCCATTCTAGTATTCTTGCCGGGAAAATCCCATGGACGGAGGAGCCTGGCAGGTTACGGTCCATGGGGTTGCAAAAGAGTCAGACACAATTGAAGTGACTTAGCACACACACACAGAATTTAGATATGACATAGATATTTTTAAATAATTCCTTTTTTAATTTTTATATTAGTTTTAAACCTCCAAATTGGTTCCAATTTTACACAGTATATTTGACAAACTTACAGTAGCCACTGTCTACTTGTGAGCTGTATTTCTTTGAGAAATGTACCTCAAACCAGCCTGTACCTCATTCATAGATGGAGACATCATTATATATGAAGAATGTTTGGACTCAGCAGGAGAAGGCAAGGGTGGGATGATTTGAGAGAATAGCATTGAAATATAAAATAGATGACCAGTGTGAGTTCCCTGCATGATGCAGGGCATCCAAAGCTGGTGCTCTGGGATGACCTAGAGGGATGGGGTAGGAAGGAGGGAGATTCAGGACACATGTATACCTATGGCCCATTCATGTTGATGTATGGCAAAAACCATCACAATATTGTAAATTATCCTCCAATTACAATAAATAAGTTTAAAAATATATGCCAAGTGAATGGGTGAACCCACACTTACAGTGTTTTTTTAGTCTATGAATCAAGTGCATACTTCACCTAAAAGTTGCTTTTTACTAATAAACAGGACAACAGATATCCCAGCGCCTTCAAAGTCAAACAGGGCTGAGAAATAATGGAATAATGTGTGGTTTATCTTTGGAAATGTGAAACATAACGTTTCTCCAGAATCATGTGACTATGAGTGAGATGGTGATCATTATTTAAATATCACCAAAAAATATAACGTTTCCATTGGACACCTTTTAAGCAGTTGAAGTTCCCGTAGAATATATTTTAGCTTTGTTGTGCTTGCTTGATAATCATAGCATGAAATTTAATAAACAGGCATTATTGAGTTTCCTTGGACTATTCCCAGTGATGTAACATAAATTTAGTGCACAATTAGCTATGATATGTGACTATATAGTACTTAAGGGTGCTGGAGCCTGTTTTAGAGTTTCTGGATCTCAGGTACCTAGCTTGAGCTATCTTGAGAGTATAATTCACTTCTGATTTTTAAAAACCACACATTCAGGAAACATCACATCTATATAGAAGATCCTTTCTGTGATCCAGTCAGAATATGCTGATACTCCAGTTTTGATAGTATCAGTTGTACTTGGGGATTCCTCAGATTACTCTGCAACAGACAGTTTAGATTTGCCGGGAGAGCTGGAGCAGGAACAGCACTTGGGACTCTGGCTCTGCATCAGGTAACTTGATCAGACCACATCTAGTTTTTCACAATGAGGGTATTATTGGTATTTGGAGCCATTATGTGATATGGACCTAGGAATTTGCCTCATAAACATTGGAAGGGAGTAGACTTTTCAGCCAGCTAAGCTAATATAGGTTTCCAGGAAGCCTCTTGACTGATGTGTTCTGAATCTTGAGCTCCGATTAGGATGGACCAAACCGGGGATCAAGTATTTCAGTTACAAGATAAAGAGGACTGTTAAAGCAGTGGCTCTGGTGGAGGTTTGTGGTGATTTCATTCAGTCTCCCCCTCTCTCTTGAACCCTTTCACTCAATTATACTAACAGCTTTTAGCTTAAGTTATTCAGACATCCCAATCTTTACACCTCATTTTGGCCTTGTAGAAAGCCCGAGTCCTGAGCACATGATGTTCATAAGTGCAATATTCTACAACAATGTTAAGATCTGGATGGAACATCTCTCTAAATTATAATGGCAAAATCTTCCTAACAGGTTTCATACATTTTGAGTGAGTATTGTGATTCTATAAGCCTGTAACATCACTAGTATACATCAGAAACAATTTCATTATGCTTTGAAATAAGTTAATCAATAATCATTATTAGTAGGTGGTACATGCTCCTGTTCGCCTCAAAAGCAACAAGTGCTGAAATGCCCATTGAAGTTGTAAAAATTTCTTTAAAAATATTATTTAGAAGTTGTGGCTTAGCAATCAAAGACATGACTTTGAAGTAAATGACTTTAAAGGGAATTTAAGATCAGTTGAATTATGGATCTCATACTGAACTATCCAAAGAAGTTAGAAGTTCTAAAATGCAGTATATGGAAAGGATACACATGTATAGCTGTGATATTGTCTTAGCAACAAACTATCTTTTGAAAGAAGAATTTCTTTTTATGTTATGAATCCTTAGAACAGTAGGTCATATATACCTGGATAATAGACTCTTCATAAAATCTGTAAAACACCATCTAAATTCCAGATGAACTTCAAATAGCACAAACCAAATATATTCTGGAAAAAAGTGCATTGTGGTTGTTGGAAAACTTTAAAATATGAAAAGTTCCCATTACTCTTGCTGTTTTACCTCTGAGAATTTCCTAGCCAAAGCTCTATTTGAACTGAGGTCAAAAACCAGTTACTATGTGGGCTTTTCTTACAGGATAAATTTAATGAAAGGGCCTAGTTATTGCAACAGATGCTGCCTTCCTTTCAAAAGATTTCCTTAAAGCATGACGATTGAAGCCTAGGGAGAAAGAAATTTGTACTTATCAAAAACTCTAAGAATTCCCCCAGAGGGGAAAAACAAACAAACAAACAAATCCCAAAGCTACAATATAACAAATAAATATTCCTTTTAGATGAAAAATCATAACAAATCATTAGCTATTTTTACTTCTTTTTCTTTAATGTGTTTTAAGAAATTTTAAATAGTGAATGTACATTGTACAAGTACTTCTGTTTATTTCTAAAGAAAAGTGAACTGCTTCATTTTGAATTTGAGGAGTTCTAATGTAGAGTAGGGAAGATTTTATATTCTCTGTAAGTATTAAGTTATTATACCATAGTAAATCTCACCTGATGCGTGTCTTAAGTTGCATACCCTAGAGAGAGACAGACTGGGAGAAGGTTTTGAGCACAGAATTTATTTGGAAGGTGATGTCAATAAGCACCAATATAGGAGTGAGAAATGATGCAGGAAAGGGAAAGCAGCCAACATGATGTGAATCATCAAGAAACTGACAATATGGACAACTGGAACTCAGTCCCACTGGGGTGCTCTGAGCGAGAATGTAAAGACTTGGCCTCACTGTTTTCCACATGAAGGAGAGGAAGCTGGGGTAGTTATATGGTAACTCCTATCAGATTTTGAATGATGGATGCTTCTGCTTTGTGTAAGGGCACTTGAATCAAGCATTTCATGCTTGTCCCATTCTTGGATCAAGTGAGCACCAGCAACAAATCTCTTAAGCAAAGAGCTTCTGCTGTTTTCTGGGAAAGTCATTTATCTGGGTACATGGGAGTGATGAGAACTCAGAAGATATCACTAGGATACTGATAGCATTGGCCGCAGTGAGTTTGAAAAGCTCACTATAAATTCCAACTATGAAGTGACAAATGTTTCCCAAAGGAATAAATATCAATGATAAAATATATATGAGAAATTATCCAAACATTAAGAATCAGAGAAAATGCAAATTAAAATATACAAGAAATCAAATATTAAATGCATTTAATTTTTTTTTAAAAAGTGAAATTGTGACAAAGTCCAATACAAGCAGAATGCTGATGGTATTAAATATTTAAATCATTTTTATGTAAGGTGTTAGAAAGTGTTCTAGTTTCATTCTTTTACAAGTGGTTGACCAGTTTTCCCAGCACCACTTGTTAAAGAGATTGTTTTTAACCCATTGTATATTCTTGCCTCCTTTGTCAAAGATAAGGTGTCCATATGTGCGTGGATTTATCTCTGGGCTTTCTCTTTTGTTCCATTGATCAATATTTCTGTCTTTGTGCCAGTACCATACTGTCTTGATAACTGTGGCTTTGTAATAGAGTCTGAAGTCAGGTAGGTTGATTCCTCCAGTTCCATTCTTCTTTCTCAAGATAGCTTTGGCTATTCGAGGTTTTTTGTATTTCCATACAAATTGTGAAATTATTTGTTCTAGCTCTGTGAAGAATACCGTTGGTAGCTTGATAGGGATTGCATTGAATCTATAAATTGCTTTGGGTAGTATACTCATTTTCACTATATTTATTCTTCCAATCCATGAACATGGTATATTTCTCCATCTATTAGTGTCCTCTTTGATTTCTTTCACCAGTGTTTTATAGTTTTCTATATATAGGTCTTTAGTTTTTTAGGTAGATATATTCCTAGGTATTTTATTCTTTCCGTTGCAATGGTGAATGGAATTGTTTCCTTAATTTCTCTTTCAGTTTTCTCATTATTAGTGTATAGGAATGCAAGGGATTTCTGTGTGTTGATTTTATATCCTGCAACTTTACTATAATCATTGATTAGTTCTAGTAATTTTCTGGTGGAGTCTTTAGGGTTTTCTATGTAAAGGATTATGTCATCTGCAAACAGTGAGAGTTTTACTTCTTCTTTTCCAATTTGGATTCCTTTTATTTCTTTTTCTGCTCTGATTGCTGTGGCCAAAACTTCCAAAACTATGTTGAATAGTAATGGTGAAAGTGGGCTTTAAACGTAAGACCAGAAACTATAAAACTCCTAGAGGAGAACATAGGCAAAACACTCTCTGACATACATTACAGCAGGATCCTCTATGACCCACCTCCCAGAATATCAGAAATAAAAGCAAAAATAAGCAAATGGGACCTAATTAAACTCAAAAGCTTCTGCACAACAAAGGAAACTATTAGCAAGGTGAAAAGGCAGCCTTCAGAGTGGGAGAAAATAATAGCAAATGAAGCAACTGACAAACAACTAATCTCAAAAATATACAAGCAACTCCTACAGCTCAACTCCAGAAAAATAAATGACCCAATCAAAAAATGGGCCAAAGAACTAAATAGACATTTCTCCAAAGAAGACATACAGATGGCTAACAAACACATGAAAAGATACTCAACATCACTCATTATCAGAGAAACGCAAATCAAAACCACTATGAGATACCATTTCACTCCAGTCAGAATGGCTGCAATCCAAAAGTCTACAAGCAATAAATGCTGGAGAGGGTGTGGAGAAAAGGGAACTCTCTTACACTGTTGGTGGGAATGCAAACTAGTACAGCCACTATGGAGAACAGTGTGGAGATTCCTTAAAAAACTGGAAATAGAACTGCCTTATGTTCCAGCAATCCCACTGCTGGGCATACACACTGAGGAAACCAGAAGGGAAAGAGACACGTGTACCCCAATGTTCATCGCAGCACTGTTTATAATAGCCAGGACATGAAGCAACCTGGATGCCCATCAGCAGATGAATGGATAAGAAAGCTGTGGTACATATACACAATGGAGTATTACTCAGCCATTAAAAAGAATACATTTGAATCGGTTCTAATGAGATGGATAAAACTGGAACCTATTATACAGAGTGAAGTAAGCCAGAAAGAAAAACACCAATACAGTATACTAACACATATATATGGAATTTAGAAAGATGGTAACAATAACCCTGTGTATGAGACAGCAAAAGAGACACCGATGTATAGATCAGTCTTATGGACTCTGTGGGAGAGGGAGAAGGTGGGGAGATTTGGGAGAATAGCATTGAAACATGTATAATATCATGTATGAAACGAGTCGCCAGTCCAGATTCGATGCACGGTACTGGATGCTTGGGGCTGGTGCACTGGGACAACCCAGAGGGAGGGGAGGGGAGGGAAGAGGAAGGAGGGTTCAGGATGGGGAATGCGGGTATACCTGTGGCGGATTCATTTCAATATTTGGCAAAACTAATACAATATTGTAAAGTTTAAAAATAAAATAAAATTAAAAAGAAAAGAAAAAAAAATAAAAAATTAAAAAAAAATAAATCATTTTTAAGAGCAATTTGGCATTGTCTTTCAAAAGGAAAAACAATTTACATACATTATGACCTAATAATTAAATTTCTGAGTAAAAAGCATTAAGAAATTAAATTCAGTTCAGTCACTCAGTTGTGTCCAACTCTTTGTGACCCATGGACTGCAGCATGCCAGGCCTCCCTGTCTATCACCAACTCCCAGAGCTTACTCAAACCCATGTCCATTGAGTCAGAGATGCCATCCAACCATCTCATCCTCTGTCATTCCCTTTTCCTCCCACCTTCAATCTTTCCCAGCATCAAAGTCTTTTCCAGTGAGTCAACTCTTCACATCAGGTAGCCAAAGTATTGGAGTTTCAGCTTTAGCATCAGTCCTTCCAATGAGTATTCAGGACTGATTTCCTTTAGGAGTGACTAGTTGGATCTCCTTGCTGTCCAAGGGACTCTCAAGAGTCTTCTCCAACACCACAGTTCAAACACATCAATTCTTCAGCACTCAGCTTTCTTTATAGTTCAACTCTCACATCCATACATGGCCACTGGAAAAACCATAGCCTTGACTAGACGGACCTTTGTTGGCAAAGTAATGTCTCTGCTTTTCAATATGCTGTCTAGGTTGGTCATAGCTTTTCTTCCAAGGAGCAAGCATCTTTTAATTTCATGGCTGCAGTCACCATCTGCAGTGATTTCAAAGCCCCAAAAAAGTAGTCTCTCACTGTTTCCATTGTTTTCCCATCTATTTGCTATGAAGTGATGGGACCAGATGGTGTGATCTTAGTTTTCTGAATGTTGAGTTTTAGGCCAACTTTTTCACTTTCCTCTTTCACTTTCATCAAGAGGCTCTTTTGTTCCTCTTTGCTTTCTGCCATAAGGGTGCTGTCATCTGCATATCTGAGGTTATTGATATTACTCTCAGCAATCTTGATTTCAGCTTGTGCTTCATCCAGCCCAGTATTTCACATGATGTACTCTGCATAGACGTTAAATAAGCAGGGTGACAATATACAGCCTTGACATACCCCTTTCCTGATTTGGAACCAGTCTATTGTTCCATGTCCAGTTCTAATTATTGCTTCTTGACTTGCATACAGATTTCTCAGGAGGCAGTTCAGGTGGTCTGGTGTTCCCATCTTTTTAAGAGTTTTTCACAGTTTGTTGTGATCCACACAAAGTCTTTGGCATAGTCAATAAAGCAAAAGTAGATGTTTTTTCTGGAACTCTTGCTTTTTTGATGATCCAGCAGGTGTTGGCAATTTGATCTCTGGTTCCTCTGCCTTTTATAAATCCAGCTTCCATCTGGAAGCCCATGGTTCATGTACTGTTGAAGCCTGGCTTGGAGAATTTTGAGAAGAAATTAAAGCATAAGTGATAATACCCTATGTGTCTGAAAATTGGACAAATGGTTAAGTTATAGTGTATGCAATCAGTGGATATTTATATAATCAACAAGACTATGGTTGTGAAGATAAGAATTAGCATGAAAGTCAATATTTATGCTATAACAATAACTAGAAGAAAATTATATGAAGCTATATGTGCATTCTGGTTACAACTATCTTACCTTTTAACAGCTTTAAAATTTACTGGAAGAAAATATACCCAAACTGCTAATGGTAATTAGAATTTAGCGCCATTGTCAGGTACAGTGTTTTATTTGCAAGTAACAGAAAATCCAATTTGTACTTGCTTGAGCAGTGAATGAGTGAACCCAGTGCCCTGTGTAACTGGAAAGCCCATGGTTGGGCTTCAGGCTTGATTCAGCATGTCAGTCAGTTTGTTGAATCTAGTTGGTTACTTTCTCTTCACTCTGCCTTCTGGAATGTCTGCTTTCACATGCAAGCAGGCTCTTCTCTTGGTTGTCACTCTGATACCAGCAGAAACTAGAACTAGATGCTGCTTTGGTCATGTTGAGGCTCAGAATAGGACTTCTCTTCCTCAAGCATTGAACAAAATGCCAAAGTTCTGAGTTATATGCCCACCACTGGGTTATATGTGAGAGCTGGACCATAAAGAAGGCTGAGCATCAATGAATTGATGCTTTCAAACTGTGGTGTTGGAGAATACTCTTCAGAGTCCCTTTGACTACAAGGAGATCCAACCAGTCCATCCTAAAGGAAATCAACCCTGAATATTCATTGGAAGGACTAATGCTAAACCTGAAATTCCAATACTTTGGCCACCTGATGCAAAGAGTTGACTCATTGGAAAAGATCCTGATGCTGGGGAAGACTGAGTGCAGGAGGAGAAGGGGATGACAGAGGATGAGATGGTTGGATGGCATTATCGACTCAAATGAACATGAGTTTGAGCAAACTCTGGGAGATGGTGAAGGACAGGGAAGCCTGCCGTGCTGCAGTCCATGGGTCACAAAGAGTCAGACAGGCCTGAGTGACTGAACAACAACATGGCCATCACTGAATCAAAAGTATGGCCAGATGATAAGACTGACTTTAAGGCAATCAGGGCACTGCTCTACAACTGTAGATGGGCTGATTCCATTCAAAATTGGTGGCTATTACACAGTGAGCATAAGTGCTGAGGAAACAATGCCAGTACCTACTATGATATGCAAATATACATGTATACAGGTAGGTACATATATGCACAGATATAGACACACATACACACCCATCTCCAGAGGAAGCACAACTGAGCCACCAAGCTGATTCATTTGTTCATACACATTTAGTATATACATATTCACTAAGTACCAATCTGATTCCAGATACTATTCTAGCTACTACATACACAGCATTAGATGAGACAAGTAAGCTCCCTGATCTCATGGAGCTGATATCTCCATGGGAGAAAACCAACAATAAACAAATAAACAAGACACACGATGTGAAGGAATTAAAGAAAGATGCCTGTTAGAGTAACAAGATGAATTTTTTTTCTGTTTGGAAAGGTTGGTTAAAGGACTCTTGAGGAGAAAACGTTTAAGTTGAGATGTGCATGAAGAGAAGAGCTTTCCAGGCAAACAAAGTCATGGTATAGATCAAGAAGGTCCATTAGTATTTTTTTTTATCTTTTTATTTGTATTGGGGTGTAGGCGATTAACAATGTTGTGATAGTTTCAGGTGCACAGCAAAGCCACTCAGCCATACACATACATGTATTCATTCTCCCCCAAACTCCCCACCCATCCAGGCTGCCACATAGCATTTAGCCAAGTTCCCTGTGCACAGGGACTTTGTTGTTTATCCATTTTAAATATAGCAGTGTAAGAAGGCCTGTTAGCATAAGAGGCCTTCCCTGGTGGCTCAGATGGTTGCAGTAGAGAATCTATCTGCAATGCAGGAGACCCTGAATTGGAACCCTGGGTTGGGAAGGTATCCCCTGGAGAAGGGGATGACTACTCATTCCAGTATTCTTGCATGGAGAATTCCATGGAAAGAGGAGCCTGGAAAGCTACAGTCCATGGAGATGCAAAGTGTTGAACACAACTGAGCAACTATATCTTATCTGATCTCTTATCTTAAAGTTCAAAAGAAACACAAATGTAAAGAACAGACTTTTGGACTCTGTGGGAGAAGGCGAGGGTGGGATGATTTGAGAGAATAGCATTGAAACATGTATATTCAGTTCACTTCAGTTCAGTCACTCGGTTGTGTCCAACTGTTTGCGACCCCATGAATCGCAGCACGCCAGGCCTCCCTGTCCATCACCAACTCCCAGAGTTCACTCAGACTCACGTCCATCCAGTCAGTGATGCCATCCAGCCATCTCATCCGCTATCGTCCTTTCTCCTCCTGCCCCCAATCCCTCCCAGCATCAGAGTCTTCTCCAGTGAGTCAACTCTTCACATGAAGTGGCCAAAGTACTGGAGTTTCAGCTTTAGTATCATTCCTTCCAAAGAACACCCAGGGCTGATCTCCTTCAGAATGGACTGGTTGGATCTCCTTGCAGTCCAAGGGACTCTCAAGAGTCTTCTCCAACACCACAGTTCAAAAGCATCAATTCTTCAGCACTCAGCTTTCTTCACAGTCCAACTCTCACATCCATACATGACCATTGGAAAAACCATAGCCTTGACTAGACGGACCCTTGTTGGCAAAGTAATGTCTCTGCTTTTGAATATGCTATCTAGGTTGGTCATAACTTTCCTTCCAAGGAGTAAGCGTCTTTTAATTTCATGGCTGCAGTCACCATCTGCAGTGATTTTGGAGCCTAAAAAAAAAAAGTCTGACACTGTTTCCACTGTTTCCCCATATATTTCCCATGAAGTGATGGGACCAGATCCCATGATCTTCATTTTCTGAATGTTAAGCTTTAAGCCAATTTTTTCACTCTCCACTTTTACTTTCATCAAGAGGCTTTTTAGTTCCTCTTCACTTTCTGCCATAGGGTAATGTCATCTGCATATCTGAGGTTATTGATATTTCTCCCGGCAATCTTGATTCCAGCTTGTGCTTCTTCCAGCCCAGCGTTTCTCATGATGTACTCTGCATAGAAGTTAAATAAGCATGTATATTACCATATGTGAAATAGATCACCAGTCCAGGTTCAGTGCATGAGACAGGGTGCTCAGGGCTGGTGCACTGGGATGACCCAGAGGGATGGGATGGGGAGGGAGATGGGAGGGGGGTTCAGGATGGGGAACACATGTGCACCCATGGCTAATTCATGTCAGTGTATGGCAAAACTACTACAATATTGTAAAGTACTTACCCTCCAATTAATTTTTTTTTTTTTAATGCAAAGGATCCTGAGATTCTGGAGAAACGACAGTCCTGTGAAACAAAGATATGGGGTATGAAAAAGAGTGTGGGCTGAGAGGAGTTTGGAGCAGTTCATAGATACCAGATTATGTAGAACTTTGGAAAGCATAGTAATTTCATCTGAGTTTCATGCAAAGAACAGTGAGACATACTGGAGTATATTTAGCAGGGAAGGGCAAATCTCTGTATGTCTTTAAAAGGTCTCTTGAACCTATTGCAAATTTTGTATATCTTTTCTAAACCATTGGACATTTAGACTATTTCTAAATATAATTTTTTCTATTTTAAAACAAATATATGTATGGATGCTTACATATACATCTGTTTTTCAAAGTGGTTGTACCAGTTTACACTTCCATCAGTAACAAAAAGAATTCCCAATTAGTCACATTCTAATTCATGAGTGTTAGACTCTGGCCACATGATCCTTATGATCCCTCTGTAAAAAGATCAACATCTAAATGGTTTCACTTTGAGTTTCATGTCGATATCTGCTAATCAAGCCTTGCTCCAAGCTCCCAAAATCATGAGTTCTTTTTTTCTTTTTCTTTTTTTTTTTTTTTAATTTCGCTTATTGTTTCTGTCCGAGTGGAACTCTGGAGTATCAGTGGGTGATTACAGCGATATTTGCTGTCATGACTTTCAGGGAATGATCAAAGGTAGACAAGGCAAAAAGCCAAGAATTCCACTCCTTTTTAAGCCTGTTTTTTCATGATAATTGAGCACTTATACTTTGCTGTCTGTAGTTGATGATCATCATTTAGTGGGCAAAAGAAGAGTAAAATAAATGTGAACATTTTAAATTTTCCTCTAAGACTTTGTTTTTATAGTCTGATTCATGTTTGAAGCATATATTAATAGATCTCAGAAATTAATAGCAATCAGTGTACACAGCAAATGCTAAGGTTAAGACTAGGGAATCTTCAGATCATAGAATGTCAGAGTCAATAGAAAATAGAAAAATAAACATTTATGATCCTGAATTATTTTTCACTGCAAAACACTTAGTAGTGGAAAGTATCTTAGTTTGTTGCAGGTCCTAAGTCAGGGATTTGACTGGAAATAGTTTATTCTGAAGGAATTCTCAAGAAATAACCCTGGAGGTTTGGGAAAGTGAAACGGGGAAGTGAGACAGGGAAGGAATATAGTCAGTAAAGGATGTGTTATTGAGCTAGTTACCACAGTGGGCAACCAGAATCAATCCCACTGGAAACTGGAAACTGGGATTGAGTACAAAGCTCAGGTTTCCCACCTGAGATGCAAGGGAGCTAGAGTATTTATCCACAAACTTCCTTTAGTCACTGGTGGAGGGTGTTTATGCTGCTGCTGCTGCTGCTAAGTTGCTTCAGTCGTGTCCGACTCTGTGCGACCCCAGAGACGGCAGCCCACCAGGCTCCCCGTCCCTGGGATTCTCCAGGCAAGAACACTGGAGTGGGTTGCCATTTCCTTCTCCAATGCAGGAAAGTGAAAAGTAAAAGTGAAGTCGCTCAGTCATGTCTGATTCTTAGCGACCCCATGGACTGCAGCCTACCAGGCTCCTCCATGCATGGGATTTTCCAGGCAAGAGTACTAGAGTGGGGTGCCATTGCCTTCTCCGGAGGGTGTTTCTAGGGAATATTAATTCTGTGGCACTTCCAGGCTGCTAGAAACTAAGCAGTCTCTGGACACAGAAAAATCACTCCATCCAAAAAGATACAAAGGCTGGCAGTTGAGGTCAAGTCTAAACACACAATAAAATGATAATGGGGGAATGATCAGGATGCCAGCAGAGGTTTGGTGGAAGGAGACACATGGAAGTTAAAACAGAGTTCCTCCAGTGCTTGTTGCTAGTAGTCCAGATGAGGCTCCCATGACCCCATTGGAAATCAGCCACCGAGGGACTTCTTTGGTGGTGCAGTGGCCAAGAATCCACCTGCCAATGTTGGGGATGCAGGTTCAATCCTTGGTCACGGAACAGGATCCCTCATGCCACAAGGAAACCAGGCCTGTACACTACAAATGGAGAGCCCATGCCACAGCTACTGAGCCCACAGGTTACAATTAGGGAAGCCCGTGCACCACAATGAGAGAGAGCTCACACACTGCAATGAAGACCCAGTACAGGGAAAAAAAAGTCAGCCACTGAGTCTAAATCACTGATCAACATATTGAGGTCATAGTGACACTTAGTGACTTGCTCCAAGATGCACAGATGTGATAGAGAAATCAGATATCCTGATTTTTAATATATGAGTCTTATGGAAATCAGTGAATTGTGCATCTTCAAATATTTAGAGAGGAAGAAATTAGCTGTCTTGGACTTTCAAGTGAAGCATTCAACGTGGGAACTGCTTAACATATGTTTAGTCCCAAGCAGAGTCAGAAGCAGACACGGAGACCTGAGTAGACAGCATCAGGACCCCATGGGGAGTTCTCCGTTCTCCTCTTACCATGAAAGCTGATTATTGTGCCCACAGCATGTATCTGGGAATAGATACATTTCCTGTGACTGCCATGTTTTTGTTCTTGACTCTGACATAAATTGGGCAAAGAAAATTTATAAGAAGTGGGGCTAACATTCCTTTTGTCTTTTGAACTAGACCTGGACCAAGTGGTGACCCCATCTTAGCACTGTATCTGGAAATAAATTCTCCTGGATTGGTGTTTTGGTCATCACTTTGGTGGACGGAACTGATTGACCATAAGTGGGGAAACTCTTGGTTGTTTCTCAACTCACCTGAGTGCTCACAGAGGGGCTCATGTTCATCTGCACATGAGGATTTCAGTTTGAAATTTTGAAATTACAAATTAAAGCTGGATTTCAGGTGGAATTCTGACCCGTAATCATCTTGGTTTGATTTGCCTTTCCCCCAACATTGTATATGAGTTGATGTTCAACCCACCTTCAGAAATGGTCCGTGCTATGTTTTATCTCTTTATTTTACACCAATAACAAGTTTAGAGATGTACATCAAACACCATTTGAAACCGATTGATCAAATTGAGTGAGGACCAAGTCTTCCTGCTTCATGGGGGATACCCATACTTCAAATATATGCATATTAACTAGGTCATTAACAGACTAGACTAATTTATACAATACAATAAAAATATCATCCCAGTTAAAATCACACATGCTCACATATATTCAGGGGCAGAATGCTTTTTTTTTTTAAAAAAATTGTTTAAGAAATATAATTGCTTTAATTGTATAAATTACTTCACAATTGTAATATTTGAAAAACATCTGATTGTTGGGGATTTCTGTCTAATTTTCATGAAAGGCAAGTAGCTTAGCTTGTCCTCCTGAAGCACTTAACCTGATTTCATATCTTAATTTTCAAAACTGCTATTTAGGAGTTCAAAGACTGTGCCAGACTGTTAAAGGCTTTCCTATGAACCTATCTTCATTACTGATGCAATTCCTCTGTCTGGGATGAGCAGAGTATAAAGCAATAAAAAAGACACCAAGGAGAATAAAATAACTCTCTCTGACTAGATATTCTTAATTTTAAAACAGAGATTAATAATCTCTTTTCTCAGTTTTAGCAAAAGGTTTGGAAACAACATAACACTGACATTCTTTCAAACAGTATTTCCAGACAATAATTTAAATTTATAGTTTCCCAGTTTTTCATGTAAGTATATGTATATTTACTTTCATAAGTATATATGTATACACATAGACACATATCGGAGAAGGCAATGGCACCCCACTCCAGTACTCTTGCCTGGAAAATCCCATGGATGCAGGAGCCTGGAAGGCTGCAGTCCATGGGGTCACTGAGGGTTGGACACGACTGAGTGACTTCACTTTCACTTTTCACTCCCATGCATTGGAGAAGGAAATGGCAACCCACTCCAGTGTTCTTGCCTGGAGAATTCCAGGGAAGGGGGAGCCTGGTGGGCTGCCGTCTATGGGGTCGCACAGAGTCAGACACGACTGAAGTGACTTAGTAGTAGTAGTAGTAGTAGACACATGTATGTGTGTGTATATATATATATATATATATATATATATACACACACACACTTAAATAATGGAAATTCATTTTAGAAATATTTGTATAACATGGATATATAAGGCTTAGAAAGAATTCATTACTCATTTTTCCTGGTAATATTTTTAGGCATTCACTCATTTTTAACTTTATCTAGCCAAACTAAAATTGAATGTGGGATCATGTTTCCTGCCATTTCTTGTTTTAATTTTTTAAGTGGTAGTCCTCAATGAACTACATAATATTCTATAAACCTCCTAAATTTCTGAGATTTTAAAAGCTATGTGTGATGGTGAATGATACCTCTAGTTGAGATGAAGACCAAACAGAGGTCACTATAGGAAGTAAATAATATTGCAGAATTGATCTTAATTCTATAAGATCAAGTCATGGAAAGAAAGTAGAGAACCCTAACAGAGGAGATGGAGATAAAGAATGAATGGTAAAATAAATTCTGTTAAGGAAATACCAGCAATCAAATCATGTGTTATATGTAGATGTATCACAGATAAATATTTTTCAGTCTTGAAGGCAACACATTCAGTCATAAGACAGTTTCACATATTCTTTGATGACCTTCTAGCAAAAGAAAAAATTAATTAAAATTATCTTATGATACAGTGTCCTAGTTTAGTATCTAAAGAGTCTGATGAGAGCTGGTATTTAAAAAAAAAAAAAAGCTTAAAAAATAAATTTAAAAGACTAAAAGTAATCAAAGAGGACACTAATAGATGGAGAAATATACCATGTTCATGGGTCGGAAGAATCAATATAGTGAAAACGAGTATACTACCCAAAGCAATCTATAGATTCAATTCAATTCCTATCAAGCTACCAACGGTATTTTCCACAGAGCTAGAACAAATAATTTCACAATTTGTATGGAAATACAAAAAACCTCGAATAGCCAAAGCAATCTTGAGAAAGAATGGAACTGGAGGAATCAATCTGCCTGACTTCAGGCTCTACTACAAAGCCACAGTCATCAAGACAGTATGGTACTGGCACAAAGACAGAAATATAGATCAATGGAACAAAAGAGAAAGCCCAGAGATATACCCACGCACCTATGGACACCTTATCTTTGACAAAGGAGGCAAGAATATACAATGGATTAAAGACAATCTCTTTAACAATTGGTGCTGGGAAAACTGGTCAACCACTTGTAAAAGAATGAAACTAGAACACTTTCTAACACCATACACAAAAATAAACTCAAAATGGATTAAAGATCTAAACGTAAGACCAGAAACTATAAAACTCCTAGAGGAGAACATAGGCAAAACACTCTCTGACATACATCACAGCAGGATCCTCTATGACCCACCTCCCAGAATATTGGAAATAAAAGCAAAATTAAACACATGGGACCTAATTAAAATTAAAAGTTTTTGCTCAACAAAGGAAATTATAATCAAGGTGAAAAGACAGCGTTCAGAATGGGAGAAAATAATAGCAAATGAAGCAACTGACAAACAACTAATCTCAAAAATATACAAGCAACTCCTACAGCTCAATTCCAGAAAAATAAACGACCCAATCAAAAAATGGGCCAAAGAACTAAATAGACATTTCTCCAAAGAAGACATACAGATGGCTAACAAACACATGAAAAGATGCTCAACATAACTCATTATCAGAAATGCAAATCAAAACCACTATGAGGGACCATTTCACGCCAGTCAGAATGGCTGCAACCCAAAAGTCTACAGGCAATAAATGCTGGAGAGGGTGTGGAGAAAAGGGAACCCTCTTACACTATTGGTGGGAATGCAAACTAGTACAGCCACTATGGAGACCAGTGTGGAGATTCCTTAAAAAACTGGAAATAGAACTGCTTTATGACCCAGCAATCCCACGGCTGAGCATACACACTGAGGAAACCAGAATTGAAAGAGACACGTGTACCCCAATGTTCATCGCAGCACTGTTTATAATAGCCAGGACAGGGAAGCAACCTAGATGTCCATCAGCAGATGAATGGATAAGAAAGCTATGGTACATATACACAATGGAGTATTACTCAACCATTAAAAAGAATACATTTGAATCAGTTCTAATGAGGTGGATGAAACTGGAGCCTATTATACAGAGTGAAGTAAGCCAGAAAGAAAAACACCAATACAGTATACTAACGCATATATATGGAATTTAGAAAGATGATAATGATAACCCTGTATGCGAGACAGCAAAAGAGATACATGTATAGAACAGTCTTTTGGACTCTGTGGGAGAGGGAGAGGGTGGAATTATTTGGGAGAATGGCATTGAAACGTGTATAATATCATATAGGAAACGAATCGCCAGTCCAGGTTTGATGCAGGATACAGGATGCTTGGGGCTGGTGCACTGGGATGACCCAGAGGGATGGTACAGGGAGGGAGGTGGGAGGGGGGTTCAGGATGGGGAACATGTGTACACCTGTGGCAGATTCATGTTGATGTATGGCAAAAACAATACAATATCATAAAGTAATTAACCTCCAATTAAAATAAATAAATTTAAATTACAAAAAAGACTAAAAGTAAATGCATATACAGAAAACCATGCTAATTCTCTTCTCTAAACTAATTTATAGGTTATTAATTACTTTTGGCTTCTTCCCTGTGTCGTTTTTGTTTGATTTTGTTTTCAAAGTTAAAATGCCAAGGAGCTCATTATTGCTAACTGTATTTAACTGCCCTGTGAAAACCACTTGTGCTTTTATATATACCAGATTCTCATTACAACTGGGTCCATGCAGTGTGGGCTGTGGGGCCTCTGCCTTTGTGATCACTTCTTAAAAATTTGCTCCAGCAACTAATAAACCTGGTCCTCTAGGCCATAGAGAGCTCTTTCATCTCTTTATTCTAATAAAACTTAATAACAACTATAATCTTAACGTTTGTAAGCCTTTGTAATTTACTTTGGTGTACTCATTTCTTTGTCTTCACTGATGAATAGCTTAGTTAAGGCAAGGACAATGCCAACATTGTGCATGTGTGTGTGTTGTGTTTTCCAGAGGCTAGTCCAGTGCTTGGTATATATTATATCTGCCATTAATATTTTTGCTGAATGAACCAACTTTCTTTGGATGGACTTGAGACAGGCACTTCTATATAATACCTTTTTCTCTCCAGGATGATTAAAGCAATATTTCGGTGAAGGTTGTACATGATCAGAACTGAATAGTCTTCAGTCTGTTGAAGCACAGAGTGAAGGGAACAAAGATATTGACCCATAAAAATTAATCAACAAGAAATAACTTCTCCTAAATAAGCAATGGAAACAAAGGATGTGTTGACTGATCAAAAGGATCATGATTAGAAGTTATGATAGAGAACATATCTAAGTTATTTATAAGAGAAGTAAATATATTACAAAGTTGTATGCAAATTTGTTCCAACCAGTATTGTTTAAAGGACTATCCAGAGTGTAGAAATGAAATTAAATTCTTAGGTAAAATATCCCTTTCTTACTCTTCAGTTTTCTCTAGGTTTTTAAACAGTACACTTTTCTTCTATGTCCATTACCAGTCAGGGTCATCAAAAAAAGAACCCAACTGTGACCTGGATTCCTGAGAAATAAATCACAATTTCATGCAATGAAGCTCTTGATTCAAACTGTTTTTTAAGCAATGATTCAAGCTCTCTTTAAGCCTCTCATATATAATCACAAGTGAGTTGATCAATAATAAAATGGAGCAGTCACAACATCTTGATAGGAATAAATATTAGTTCAGTGCAATTAATTTAATAAACATATGTCTGCATTCCCAAGCATTCATGACAGATGGTAGAATATTAATCTAGTTTGTTTTCAGAGCACCTATTTTCCTTTAGATATTCTTGCTGCTGTTTGCTTTGTTGGGAGATTGATTGCTTTCCTGGCCCCAGCTCTTCACTGTGATGTGCTCCTCGTCCTACAGCCATGCCCTTAGACATGTAACTTTATAATTGCCTTCTGCTCTGACTTCAAGCTCAACCAATGTGATTCACAGTGGCAAGTGAAGTGGTGGCTAATGTGAAATTCACAGACAGGAATTCATAGTGCAGTCAGGCTTACTCTTAGAGTTGCCCTCAGATGCCATAAGAAGAACTTGCCCAGGCTAACCTGCTCGAAGAGGAAGCACGTGGAGCAGAGCTGGTACCCACAGCTGTCTCAGCCAAGACTAGCCTAAGTCAGCTGACAGCACTTCTACCTGCAGGCACGTGAGCATACCGGGTTGGGACCAGCAGAACCACACAACCCACCCACAGAAGTGAGAACCAAAGAGCTGCCTATTGTTTTAAGCCATTATTTGTTGGGTCAGTTCATTCCATGGCATTAATATGATAATTCCTACCTGATACAATTTGATTTCTCAATATGCAAATATATAATTAATTGTCACTTGTTAATTATAAGTATAAAAGCACCTGGGCAATGAACAGAAATTCTTAAAATATGTCCATGATTCTATTTTAAGGATATGGTATCAAATTAAAGTAAAAAATGCAATAGATTTTTTTTTGTAAGTTCTGAGACTGTTCAAACTGTGATCTCTTCATTTTTTTTCCCATAACAAGAATTGAACAAATACAGAGGAATGCACCTGGCCTGCTCTTGAATTCTCTAGAATTATATGAAGTTTTTCCAATTGCTGGTATGACAGTAGACTTTAGTAATGCTCTGGAAGGCAGTTTCCTCAGCTGCATGGAACAGAATGGGACAATAAATGCTTATTATTTCTCACTATTCTACAGGTTGACTAGGCAGATCTAATCTGAGGTAGCATCTTGCCAGTCAGCAATGACCTCACTCACATGCCTAGGCTCTCAGCTAGGATAGCTGAGACCTCTTGCCAAGAAATCTTTTGTCTTCCAGTGGGCCAGCTTGAGTTTGTTCCGATGGTAGCAGAGGCACTCCCAGCAGCAAGGGAGGATGTGACCAATGGTCAGGAACTTTTAAAACCTCTGTTAGCATCACGTTCAGTGCTGTCCCATTGGCCAAACCCAGAGTTAGTCGTTGGGGTAGGAGAGACATGAGGGAAGGGAGCCTTGCATGGTCATTGTTACAGAGAGCAGAATCATGACAGCCATTTTGTAGATAATCTACTTACATCACACTTGTATCTTCTTGATGGGGGACTAGAACCCTACATGCCTATATGTCCTTCCTACATTCTGGCTCATGGAAGATGATCCCACCCCTGTTTTACAATGTAGGTTTTACTATTCATAGTTATGGTGAGACCAACAGATCAGAAGACAGCTGCCACTGGAAAGCCAGTTTGCTACTCATAGTGCCTGAAAGGAGGGCACACACCATGGCACGATTGGCCTTAGGGAGAAGCAGCAGGGTCAGTCAGAAGGAGAAAGAAGAAAAGGGAAGATGTAGACAAGAGCCATTACTGTGGCTTCTCCTAGAAGGAATGGGCGATGTGGGGTCAGCAGGCCAAGGATTGGCTGGTTTGAATAATTTCAGTGGGAGCTGGGGTGTAAGTGTTAGCCCTGGGTGATCAGGGCAGGGAGTAGAAGGGCCCAAGAGAGGAAGTGGGGTGGGCTGGGGGTATGGCTCTGAATTGGTTGGTTTGTATATGAATCTTCAGCATGAACTGTTTACTCTTCTTGGTAAACTATCTACTGGCCTGGAAGGGGCCAGGAAGTTAGATTGGGAAGTTAACCCTGGAAGGGGCACTCCCTTGAGTGTCATCAAGGCCTGAGGAGATGTCAAACATCAGAAAAGTAGAAAATAAAAAGGCTTGGTTAATACAACCCCCATTTGAAAATTATATTCCTAAAGCAATAATATATTACTGTTCTGAGAGAGTTCAGTAAGTCTCAACTTTATTTCATAAAATCATGTAAACTGGCCCCCTGGTGATACAATGACCACAGCATTCTCAAAATATTTTTAAAGGATTTCTCAGTCCCATTTGACTTCTGGCTATCCTGTCTTTTTTCTGTGATTTTTTTTTCCCCGCTGTGTTCAACATTAACACAGGCCTATCTTAGCATTCTGCTAAATGTGTATGAAAAATATATGACATACTCTCTGAATGGACAAAAATGTTTCAGGGGAAGCTATCTCAGATAAGTAGATGGCAGGTCAGCTAAATACACTTTAATGATGATTTATTTAGTACCTGCTATGTGCCAGGCACTATGATAAATGCTGCGGGATTTTAATCAAATGGCACTTAGACTCTCAAGGGGCTCACAATTTACTGAGCACAAATTATAGGAAAACAAATGATTGAGCTACAGTTAGAAGTCAACTCTGTTGAAATGAGTCACAAACAGCTTCAGATAGATCTTCAAGGATGAATTTGATGCTTGGGTGTGGGTAACATCTCAGGCAGTGGGAACTGTATATTCAAAGCCACAGAAGTAGAAATGAGCTAGTCATAAGGAGCTAAAAACACTTCCTGTATGACCAGAACCTGGATGCCTATGGAAAAGTGGTGAGAAATTAGGCTAAGCAGGAAGTTCAGGATCAAGGAGGGCCTTAAATGCTGTACTAAGGAATTTACCCCACCAACAGTAAGGGACAATTTATGAGTTTTAATCAGAAAAATAATATGAAAAAGCTTCATTTTTTAAAGGTTTTGGGGGCTCTACTATAGAGGATCCTGTACTCACTTAGGGTAGGGACTCTATCTGTCTTTTCCACATCTGTTCCCCAGCACCTAATGAAGCGCCTGGTCCTTAGTACACACTCATGCAGTTGAGACCACTGTGCTAATTACGTGTCCCAAATGCTTTCCTGCATTTCCCAGTTTTCCTTGCAGTTAAATTGGAGCCTTGTAATTAGCTCTGGCCAATGACTGTTAACAGAAGTGATCTGGTGACCATTTGGATATGGAAGGTGAAGATGAGAGATGAACCTAGAATGACTCTCAAAATCTTGCTTGGATCATTCAGAAATGATTATGAGGAATAAGTTTGGGGATAAAGATAATTGGCTCCATTTTGGATATCTTGAGTTCAAATAACTTTTCATCAGAATAGAGCTAAATGTTACAATGCATAATATAGACAATTACTATGGGCAATCAGAAAGAACAATATTAAAACATATAGCACTTTATGGGGAATGCTAGAGTGGCCTACCAGCCAAGGTTGCCTGTCCAGGATTGAGGAGTTTCCCTGGGATGCAAGAGAAAGTTTCTGTGCCAAAACTGAGATAGCCCAGGTAAACAAGGATGGCTGGTCACCCTTAGGTCTGCTTTGCAAGACCACCTGAATTCACAAATCTGGATTAAAGAGATCTAGACTCTTCCAAACTTCTGTATCTCAGCTACCATTCAGTTCCAAAGACCATGAATCTTGATTTGGCAAGATAAGGAATAAAATGTGAATGCTGTAAGCCAGAGTCATGCTGGTACCAACTCACATCAGCTCACAAGAGCTAATTCTGCTCATTTCTTCCCAATTCCATATTTAGGGAGTCAGGCTGATAGGTCAGAATTGGCTATGCTGGTAGAATTCCTATGCTAGAAATTGGCAAATAGTACTACAAATCAGGGCCACCCAAGGACTGGGTTTTAAATGTTTACGAGCACACCACTGCCCAAAGCTGAGTTGAAAAAGTGTGGCAGACGTTGCATGATGGGCTCAGTCATTGGAGGTGCAGCTGGTGCTCCACACCATCCCTTTCCTAAAGCAGTGCATCTGTCCTCCAGATGCTGTGTGTCCTGGCTGCCAGCAACTCTTAGCCACCCCCTTCATCTGAGAACTGTCCTCAGCTGATGGGAGCTGCCTTGCCTGGAAATGCATGGATGGTAATATCCTGCACCCAGTGGTGGCCTGTAGCCAAAGACTGACTCATAGCAGTAGCATCCAAGGTCAGCCCTCCTGCCACGAGCTGGGACAACACTGTGGTACCCTGTGTGTGCCAGTGCTCCCTCTGGGATCATGCTGAGACTAGTCACAGATGAAATCACATCCTTGCCCACCTGCTTCCCCTTCCCCATCTTGCTTCTCTTATTTCCTTATGTGTTTTTTTCCCAAGAGTCTCTTTTAAAAAATCACTGGCTTAAGAGTTCCCATCTTGACCTGGAGATTTTCATACTCAGTGAAGTAAGCCAGACTGAGAAAGACAAATATCATATGATATCACTTATATATAAAATCTTTTAAAAAGGATACAAATGAACCCATTTACAAAACAGAAATAGAGCCACAGACATAGAAAACAACATAGGCACGGAATAAATTGGGAGTCTGGGATTAACATATGTAACTCCTATATATAAAACAGATAACCAACAAGGACCTACTGTATAGCACAGGGAACTCTAATCTATATTTTGTAATAACCTAGAAGGGAAAAGAATCTGAAAAACAGCATAAGAGACTCCCCATTTTAGGCTCTGCTTTTAGGGAACATGACTTATCATACCCAGTCCAGAAGAACCTCCATTGAATGAGCATATGATCCCTGGTATATCTCATGTGCTAACTAATGAATTGTCTAGAGAACTTTTGATCTTCATCCTTCCTTTGAGCAAAGAGCATCCCTTTGATTCTTGAGCTTTCTGGAATCTCATTTGTAATTCTCCCTCCTTCCTTTGTACATATCTAGTAGTAACCTCAAAATGTTTTTGAGGGGAGTTTTCAATTTTGCCTTTTGAACTTTGGATCCTCCTTTGTTTAACCAAGTTGAGAGAAGGAGAAATGAAACTCCAGTGTATTAGCATGACATTTAAGGTAGAGCAATTTAGAGGCAATAGGCAATCACGTGGAGCAGCCATTAAGGGCTGAATTATACCATCTGTAGCTACTTAACATGCTGAACCATTCCTCTCCGTCTGGAAAAATCATAAAAAGGGGCCTGTCAGCACTATGAGTCACTGCTAAGAAGCTTATGCATCCTCACACCTGCATTTAAATGAGTGTTTCCGGGGCAAAATACAAAAACCTTAGAGAAATTAAATGAAGCACTTTAGCAGTGAAAAATAATATTAGTTTCCATCTGCATTTGTAAATTAACTGCAGGAAGAACACTTCTGGAATTAGCTTATTAATAAGAATCATTTTGAATACTTTCTAAAAAGTAACACGTATTTTTAAAACATGGATAGATTGTATAAGGATTATAAACAAGTGGCAAAATTTGATGATATCCAAGATATGAAGGAATAGTAACTGGCAGGATGCCTTGATCCATTCCAAATAGGAATTCTATAAATATGGAAATACATAAATCATATCAGCAGTAGGATTCAGAACCAGAAATTGTGAATATCTCATCTTTAGTTTCCTCTTTCTTAAATTTTGGATGGAGGAACCTGGTAGGTGACAGTCCATGGGGTCGCAAAGAGTTGGACACGACTGAGCGACTTCACCTTCTTAAATTTTATATTTTATTAGGGTATAACTTACATTGAGTATAGGGACTAAATCTTAGCGGTATGTCTTGATAAATTTATAGACACATACATACACACAGTCATCACTTACATAGAGATAGAACATTTCTAGTACTCCAGAAAACTCCCTCAATTATCTCCCCACCAAAAGCAACCACCATCTGACCTTACACTGTAGATTTTCCTAGATTGTCATTAATCTGTGGAATAATCGTTTCCCTTAATACTAGGACTAGTAAGTCATAGTGACCTTTCATTACCTATTTCAAACATCTCTTTCATCCACCATTATCTCAAGACTCATTAGCCTTTTGCTACTTGGAAGAGCGCACCCTCTCATCAGCCCCACTGGGCACCCTTACCCATGTGATAGTCACAGTCTCAATGTGATCCTTGGAGATTTTGCCCAGTTTCTGGAGCAAGACACATCCCAGACTCTTAGCACTTCTGTTCTGTATGCATATCTGCAAGTTGTAGGACCCAAATCTAGATCCTTTCAGGATCTCTTAGCTGCCAGAGGTAAGTCACACTCAAGCCAGTGCCACCGTACCATCATATGAGCAAGGGCCATAAGGGGTAGACTCCATTGCCACTCCTCAAGCTTACTAACTTAAATACACACCTCAGAAGACGTCACTATTTGACTCATCCTTAGACCAGCCTCTTGCAGAATTGTTCAGGATGAGATGGAGTGGCAAAAAACTACAACCTCTTCTCTTTGCATGGTGCTGTATACTCATTTCACTCCGTTACAACCCAGCAGTGTCTAATTTCTGGTATACCATGTTGGTTCATGTCTCCACACCTTTAATCATATTGTACATCTTTTTAGAACTACCAAGTTTTTACCTTTCTTGACTTCAGTTCTTTTCCTTTCCCTCCAGTCTTGGGTGAATTGTCACAACCTAGAATGCCAAGTTTTTGCCTTTTCATACTGTTCCTGGGCTTCTCAAGGCAAGAATACTAAAGTGGTTTGCCATTCCCTTCTCCAGTGGACCACATTTTGTCAGAACTCTCTACCATGACCCGTCCGTCTTGGGTGGCCCTACATGGCATGGCTCATCGTTTCATTGAATTAGACAAGGCTGTGGTCCATGTGATCAGATTGGTTAGTTTCCTGTGATTGTGGTTTCCAGCCTGTCTGCCCTCTGATGGAGAAGGATGAGAAGTGCATGAAAGCTTCCTGATGGGAGAGACTGACTGAGGGGGAAACTGGGTGTTGTTCTGATGGACGGGGCCATGCTCAGTAAATCTTTAATCCAATTTTCTATTGATGGATGGGGCTGTGTTCCCTCTCTGTTGCTTGACCTGAGGCCAAACTATGGTGGAGGTAATGAAGATAATGGCACCTCCTTCAACAGGTCCCATGCATGCACTGCTGCACTCAGTGCCCCTGACCCTGCAGCAGGCCACTGCTGACCCACGCCTCTGCCAAAGACTCCTGGACACTCATGGGCAAGTCTGGGTCAGTCTCTTGTGTGGTCACTGCTCCTTTCTCCTGGGTCCTGGTGCTCACAAGGTTTTGTTTGTGCCCTCCAAGAGTCTATTTCCCCAGTCCTGTGTAAGTTCTGCTGGCTCTATGGTGGGGTTAATAGCAACCTCCTCCAAGAGAGCTTATGCCATACCTTTGCAGGTCTGTTGCACCCAGAGCCCCTGCAGCAGGCCACTGCTGACCCGTACCTCCACAGGAAGCACTCAGACACACTTTTGGCTCAGTCTCTGTGGGTTGGGCGTGCGTTTTTGCCTTCCCAGCTCTGAGCAGCTCAGACGACCAGGTGCTTGGTGAGCACACTGTCCCAGGTGGGCCATGTGTCTTAATCACTTCCCCGGTCCTGGCCACTCAGTTTCTCAGTGTGCCACAAGAGCACCATCTCCAATGTGCTGTATGTCTCCTCTGGGGAGCTGATCTCAGGCTGCTATCCTCCTGGATGATATCAACCATCCAGGATCTCAGGAATATGTGGTTAGCAGCTGGGAGCCTGCTCACAGTTGGCTGGAAGATGCCGTCTCTGGGGCTGAGATTATAGCAGTCCCTTGTCTTCTGACTCTGGCTGTCGTAAGCCTGCGTCTCTGCGGGGAGGGGCAGTACCCAGCCGGCTAGCTCTCCTTTGGTAGTCACTCAGTCCTTTGTTCTGTGAGTGGGCCAGGCTGCCCATTAAGTTGTTAGGTTAGAGTCTTTCACAGGAAATGTCTCTTTTCGGCAGTTGTGGTTAGCTGTGTGTTATGTTGTTTTTTTGTTTTTTCTTCCAGTTATGTTGCCTTCTGAGATTCCAAAACTCCCCACAGACCTGCCTGTTAGAGGGTTTCCTACTGTGTGGAAACTTCTCCTTCACAACTCCCTCCCCAGGACAGGTTTCCGACTCTCTTTTGTCTCTCTTTCTGTCTTTTATATTTTGTCCTACCTCCTTTCGAAGAGAATGGGCTGCCTTTCTGGTTGCCTGGTGTACTCTGTAAGTGTTCAGAAGTTGTTTTGTGGAAGTTGCTCAGCATTCAAATAATCTTTTGATGAATTTATGGGGGAGAAAGTAGTCTCCCCATCCTATTCCTCCATCTTGGTATGAAAAGGTAAAAAGGTATGACACTGAAAGATGAACTCCGTTGGCCTGTAGGGGCTCCATAAACTACTGGAGAAGAGTGGAGAAATAACTCCAGAAAGAATGAAGATAAGGAGCCAAAGAAAAAACAACACCCAGTTGTGGATGTGACAGGTGATGGAAGTAAAGTCCAATGTTGTAAAGATTGATACTGCATAGGAACCTGGAATGTTAGGTCCATGAATCAAGGCAAATTGGACGTGGTCAAACAGGAGATGGCAAGAGTGAACGTCGACATTCTAGGAATCAGCGAACTAAAATGGACTGGAATGGGTGAATTGAACTCAGATGACCATTATGTCTTCTACTGTGGGCAGGAATCCCTTAGAAGAAATGGAGTAGCCATCCCAGTCAACAAAAGAATCCAAAATACAATACTTGGATGAAATCTCAAAAATGACAGAATGATCTCTGTTCATTTCCAAGGCAAACCATTCAATATCTCAGTAATCCAAGTCTACACCCCAACCAGTAATGCTGAAGAAGCTGAAGCTGAATGGTTCTATGAAGACATACAAAATCTTATAGAATGTTCATACTACCACACAATTGCATTCATCTCACATGCTAGTAAACTAATGCTCAAAATTCTCCAAGCCAGGCTTCAACAGTACATGAACCGTGAACTTCCAGATGTCCAAGCTGGATTATAAAAGGCAGAGGAACCAGAGATCCAACATCCGCTGGATCATCAAAAAAGAAAGAGAGTTCCAGAAAAATATCTACTTCTGCTTTATCAACTACGCCAAAGCCTTTGGCTGTGTGAATCACAACAAACTGTGGGAAATTCTTCAAGAGATGGGAATACCAGATCCCCTGACCTGCCTCTTGAGAAATCTGTATGCAGGTCAAGAAGCAACACTTAGAACTGGACGTGGAACAACAGACTAGTTCCAAATCGGGAAAGGAGTACATCAAGGTAGTATACTGTCACCCTGGTTATTTGACTTATATACAGAGTACATCATGAGAAATGCTGGGCTGGAGGAAGCATGAACTGGTATCAGGATTGCCAGGAGAAATATCAATAACCTCAGATATGCAGAGGACACCACCCTTATGGCAGAAAGTGAAGAACTAAAGAGCCTCTTGATGAAAGTAAAAGAGGAGAGTGAAAAAGTTGGCTTAAACCTCAACATTGAGAAAACTAAGATCATGACATCCAGTCCCATCACTTCATAGCAAATAGACAGCAAACAGTGGAAACAGTGACAGACTTTATTTTCTTGGGCTCCCAAATCACTGCAGATGGTGACTGCAGTGGTGAAATTAAAAGACGCTTGCTTTTAAAAGCTTGGAAGAAAAGCTATGACCAACCTAGAGAGCCTATTAAAAAGCAGAGACATTACTCTACCAACAAAGGTCCATCTAGTCAAAGCTTTGATTTTTCCAATAGTCATGTATGGATGTGAGAGTTGGACTATTAAGAAAGCTGAGCGCCGAAGAATTGATGCATTTGAACTTCGTGTTGGAGACTTTTGACAGTCCCTTGGACTACAAAGATATCCAACCAGTTACTCCTAAAGGAAATCAGTCCTGAATATTCATTGGAAGGACGGATGCCATAGCTGAAACTCTGGCCACCTGATGCAAAGAACTGACTCATGGGAAAAGACCCTGATGCTGGGAAAGATTGAAGCTGGGAGGAAAGGGACGACAGAGGATGAGATTGTTGGATGGCATCACTGACTAGATGGACATGAGTTTGAGTAAGCTCCAGGAGTTGGTGATGGACAGGGAGGCCTGTCGTGCTGCAGTCTATGGAGTGGCAAAAAGTCAGACACAAGTGAGCAAGTGAACTGAACTGACCTGAGAATGCCAAGCTAAGTCCTTATCCTCTGAGTCCTCATGCTATTTTTTTTAAGTATTACTTCCACTGTTTCCCAAACTTGAGGCAACCCTGCTCCTTAACATCTCCTGCTCCTTGACAGCTCCATGTGTTCAATATTCTCCATTCTTTAAATTCAAATTTGGACACTACTTCTTATTTCCAGTTCCTATCGAATCAAATTTATTGCTTCCTCTCTATGCAAATTTAACAGTTTGTTAATACTTCTTCATGGTTTTCACATTTTATATTTCCTGCCAAATTGTAAAATCTCCTTGAGAGAAGGAACCATGTCTTATTCAATACTGTATTTCAATCCACTCTAGCACCCAGCTCAGCACCCCCAGATTCAATTAACCCCCCCTGCCGAATGCATGCAGACCTAGTGAAGAAACATGCCTTATTGATTAATTACATCAATTAAACTGGGTCAAAGACATTTTATGATATTGTTTCCACTGTCTGACTTTTAGAAAAGCAGTATGACTTACAGAATTGACATGTCCTTGATGTCACAGAAGATATGTCTGAAGAGTCAACTTTCTGGATCATTTCACCAATCTCAGTCTTTGACTTTTATTCTAGGCACATTTTTTCACAAAGAAAACATGTTAAACAACTAAATGTAATGATGGAAGATTTCTTATTAATATGAAACAGAGTAGAAAAGGAAATTTGCCTTTAAAAGCAGATGATGAGCCAGTGGCTAGGCCAGGCTTGCTAATTTCCCTAATCCCTGATGGCCTTGTATAGTCTAATACTCACCATGACAAATCCCAATGTGCCATAGACCCTAGTGATCATTCTCAAGTAGGAAAAACTTGTAATATTAAATTTGCAGGTTCGACAGGTCTCCTTTTCACATTTGTTGTTGCAATATTTGTTTTGATGAAAATTAGATTAAGAGCAATTTAAGTTTCCCTCTATACCTTGTGAGTCCAGAAATCCAGAACCATGATATTAACTCAAAACTCTGAGCTATAAACAAGGAGACCCTTATATAAATACACTGTGGAATCTTTGAGACATATGTCTTCAGCATCACATGGTATGTTTTAGTTTAAGAGTTCATAAAAGTGTAGAGGATGAGCTCTCAGAAGTTATATAATGATGATATTTTTATTAAATTTGCAGGCCTAAAAATATCTTTTAGTAGATGAAAGTATTTTTACTTCACAAAAGCATTATATAGTTTGTAAAACTGTGCCAAAATCTTAAGAACAAAAAGTGATCTGCTGTCTTTGCTATTTTAGAAGACTAATGTCAAAGCTATAAAATATAAAAACTGTTGGGAACTCCAAAAGGGAAATGATGAAGGATCCACTTAGCTCTGAGCATTACCAATAGAGAATTCTCCTAGGGCTTATACTAAATGAGTTGGGTTATTATTAATTGATAGAAACTAAAACAATTATCTGACCATGCACAGCACTGTTCTTACTGTGTACCCTGCCAGGGACTCTCTCGAGAGGGAGTGTGTTAGTTTAATTCTATTCTTTCTTATATAATAATATCATTATGGATCAAGTAAGGGGGAATTCCAACAAGAATGTATTCCAGGGACTTCACTGAAGATCCAATGGTTAAGACTCCACACTTCCAATATAGGGGGTATGGATTTGATTCCTGGTTGGGGAAATAAGATCCTGTGTGACTGAAAAAAAAAAAAAATATATATATATATATATATATATATATATATATATATATATATATTCCAGCCCATCCAAGGGAGAACTCCATGGCATTCCAAGGAGTTAGAAAAAACCAAACATGAAGTAGCAAAATAAACCTGGGAGCAGAGACACCCCTTATTGAAGACCTCGGAAGTCTTTTGTTTTTCCATTTTCTAATTTCTTTCTATTTTTGAGAGTACTTGCACTCGTCCTGCAAGCTTGAATGGGGAAGAAATAACATAGCTGTACATTTTCACCATTGTGTCCCATGGCGTGTTGCAGTCCATGGAGTTGGGAAGAGTTGGACACAACTGGGCGACTGAACAACAACGATGACACTTGTCACCATTGTGTCCCAGTTAATAACACTCTTACCTGAGGTTGTAAATTTTCCAAATTAGTCGAGTAGTAATACAGAATTACTTATACTGGCATTTGTGTAGGTAACATAATAATTAAAACCCAAGAAACAAGTTGCACATGAAGTCAGAGGTCCTGAGTTCTAGTTTTCCCAAGCAGGGTGGCCATGGACTAATTATTAAACATTGTTAAATGTTCCAGTCCATGACTGTAAAACAGAAATGTTGAATCAGGTGACTTTTCAAGTCACTTTTAAAATTGTAAGATTTCACATTACCACTTCTATATCCACTAAAATAATTTCAAAAAAAAAAAAATCAATTGAAACCAAGTTTGCTTGTCCTTTTGGACAAAATTCCTTCTAGTCAAAGCTATGGTTTTTCCAGTAGTCAAGTATGGGTGTGAGAGTTGGACCATAAAGAAGGCTAAGTACCAAAGAATTGATGCTTTTAAATTGTGGTGTTGGAGCAGACTCTTGAGACTCCCTTGGACAGCAAGGAGATCCAACCAGTTGATCCTAAAGGAAATCAATCCTGAATATTCTTTAGAAGGACTGATGCTGAAGCTTAAGCTCCAATACTTTGGCCATTTGATGTGAAGAACTGACTCATTGGAAAAGACCCTGATGCTGGGAAAGATTGAAGGCAGGAGGAGAAGGGGATGACAGAGGTCAAGATGGTTGGATGGCATCACCGACTCAATGGACATGAGTTTGAGCGAGCTCCAGGAGATGGTGAAGGACAGGGAAGCCTGGTGTGCTACATTCCCTGGGGTCATAAAGTGTCAGACTTGACTGAGCAACCGAACGACAACAATGGGGCAAAGCCAAACTCACCCAGGGGGTCATTTCTAAACCAGATGACCCTGAGCTAGTTTCCTTTGTATCAGAGTAAAGTGGAGGCATCCATATTTGTTGGAAAGCTTTTAGATGTTGATGGAGAGCCAAGTTTGAAATGACAAGTCATCTAAACCTCCTTATGTTAACTGGTGTGATCTCCCCTTACTTTGAGACAAGGTTTGTTCTGAAAAACTCGTTAGTTTCATGGTTCTATTTATGTCTCTCACCCTCCTTCCCTTTTTCCAGCTCTACCACCATTGCTACTACTATTTAATCTCCTATAACTGCATGAGTTCTACTTTAAGGAGACTTGAAGTTCATCTAATTTCACATTCTTAAAAACACATTTTAGGGACTTCCCTGCCAGTCCAGTGGTTAAGATGTTCCCTTCTAATGCAAGGTGTATGTGTTCATTCCCTGGTCAAGGAATTAAGATCCCATATGCCTCATAGCCAAAACAAATAAAAAGAAAAAATAGAAGCAGTATTGTAACAAATTCAATGAAGATTTAAAAAATGGTCCACATAAAATTTTTTTTTAATTGTAAACACGTTTTCAAGTGGGGCATCACCTTTTCTAAGATAAGAATTCAATTTGTCTGATGAAACTGGTTTGAAAACTGATCATAAAAAACAAAGCACAGTTTTCTAATATCCATATGGATGTTCTATATAAAGGACAGTGTTTGACACCAAATTTTGAAGCTTTTTTTTTTTTTTTTCATTAGAAAAGGCAAGTTTGACTGGCAAATCCCAGAAGAAGGCTTCTTAAGTTAAAGGAGGTATATAAACTACAAAATGGCATTTAAAGAGGGTTGGAGATACTAATTAAAATGGGTTTACTGAAATGCCAGGAATAGCATCACTTCTGAAAATTGAATTAAACACTGAATGTCAATGGTGAATTAACATGAATAGACTTATCTATCCCTGTCCAAAAGTATTTTATCCACAAAATATGTAATACACAACCATTAATCAGAGGTCATGGATTCTAGCTGAAACCAAATCAAAATTTTTAGAATTCTAATAGATGAATGCATTCAGGTCAAAGAATATTAACAGAAAAGCTTCCATTACTGAAAGGGCAAACAGAGAGAGTCTTTAAAGAAGCTTAGAAATTATGCTTAATTGTTCTCTTGATCTATTGTTCTTGATGATTTAGAAAACCTGTGCGCTGTGAGTTACACTACATTAATTACAGTAGTGTCAAATATGTAGGCTTTTCTTTTTTAAAAAGAGCTTAGTTTCTATGGCTTCTAAAAGTGAACTGAACAGTTTAAAGCTGGTATCTCAGTTGAGATCTTTCCTTGCTCTTCCCAAGCAGTAGAATTTTTCTAAAGGCTTGCCTATTAGAGAACCGGGCTCCAAAAAACAGTTAAATCCCCCGTTAGAGGCCCAGCATATAGCTTTCGTTTTGTTTTTTTGTCCATAGCACACCTTGGTTTCAAACACCCCAGATACATAAAACTCACTGTTAAAGCACTACATTGTTTGTATTGTAGGATCATTGGAACTGTATTAAGAACTCTGAAACCATAAAGAATGAAAGATTTATTGTCTATGGAAAAACAGGATAAGTGCTCTAGCAAGAACCCACTCCAGTGTTCTTGCCTGGAGAATCCCAGGGACAGAGGAGCCTGGTAGGCTGCCATCTATGGGGTCGCACAGAGTTGGACACGACTGAGGCGACTTAGCAGCAGCAGCAGCAGCTCTAGCAAGAAAGAAATTTTGATTTTCACTTATTTTGAAAAACTGAAATATTCCAGATGCTTTTGTTTATTTTTTATTATTTTTGCTCATTGACTTAACTCACTATGAAAGGAACTTGTCAGTAAAAATACATTTCAAGAATCAAGTGCCCTTTTTTTTTGGTATACATTCCTCTAAATCTATGATTAAGCCCAATGTTTAAGGTTTTCAAAGTGGCTCTAGTCCAAAATCAAGTTAACATTTGCACTTTTCCTGAAGTGGAACTCCCAAGATAGCTTTTGAGCTATCCCTGATGGTGGGTTTTAGCATCACCAACTGGCTCCAACTGGGCCATTTGCTCTCTCTACGAAGAGTCTTAAAAACTGAAACAAGAGTCAAAGTTTGTCAGTTCAACTGTTTCTGAATTCATACATCAGTGGTTATCAAATTTTGATCCCAAGACCAGCATCCTCTAGGAAATTCTTAGAAATGCAAGATCTCAGGTCTCACCTTATTGAATCACACTCCTGGGATGGGGATCAGCAATGTGTATTAACAAACCCTGTAAGTGATTCTGATGCATATATAAGTTTGAGAGCCACTTTTGCACTAATAGATACTTGTTTCAACTTGATACTAACCAATAATTCCATCGTTTAGAATTAGCAGCTTTTGCTTTTTTTTTAATTTTAATATTTTATTTAACCTAGCATATCCAAAATATCATTTCAGCATGTAACTATTTTTTAAATAATTAGTGGATATTTTATATTCTTTTTTATACTCTTTTCAAAATCCAGTGTGTATTTTTTTAATTTTTTTTTATTGAAGGATAGTTGCATTATAGAATTTTGCTGTTGTCTGTCAAACCACAGCAAGAATCAGCTGTAGGTATACATATATCCCCTCCCTTTTGAACCTCCCTCCCTTCTCCCTCCCCATCCCACCTCTCTAAGTTGATACAGAGCCCCTGTTTGAGTTTCCTGAGCCATATAGCAAATTCCTGTTGGCCATCTATTTTACATATGGTAATGTAAGTTTCTATGTTACTCTCTCCATACATCTCAACCTCTCCTCCCCTCTCCCCATGTCCATAAGTCTATTCTCTATGTCTGTTTCTCCATTGCTGCCCTGTCAATAAATTCTTCAGTACCATTTTTCTAGATTCCGTATATATGAGTTAGAATACGATATTTATCTTTCTCTTTCTGACTTACTTCACTCTGTATAATAGGTTCTCGGTTCATCCCCCTCATTAGAACTGACTCAAATGTGTTCCTTTTTATGGCTGAGTAATATTCAATTGTGTATATGTACCATGACTTCTTTATCCACTCATCTGTCGTTGGACATCTAGGTTGCTTCCATGTTCTAGCTATTGCAAATAGTGCTGCAGTGAACAAAGGGATACATGTGTCTCTTTCAGTTTTGGTTTCCTCAGGACCATCTATGTTGGACAAGTAAAAGTGACCAATTTCAACTACTTAGAACACTAGGTTTTATTCTGGGGTCCTGAAAATGTTTTAGAGCTAATTAGAGGTTAACAGTTGTGTAACATTGCAAATGTACTAAATATCACTGGATGCTTCACCTTAAAAAATGGTTAATTTTGTTACATGACTCTTACCACAGTTTTTAAAAGATACAATAAAAATGAAAGCACTTTGAAATGCAACTGCTCAGTTATGCCAATCTAGACCATAAACCTAGAGATGAAAAAATTCTCTAACCCATAATCATTTGATATGGGATATATCATAATTTTAATATTTTTTATAGATACATGATACAGTTTAAATGCATGATTATTAAAGTTTTCTGAGTATACAGTAGAACATAGAGTATTCATAAAACTAATTTGAGTGCTGGCCATGGAAATTTTCTTACTAGAATTTCTTCATGAGTCAAACAGGATTTTGAACTATAAACAGAACAAGGGAAATTTTTTGTTGCCTATCATTGTTAGCATGAGGATTAGAAAAGAGGCAGAAAGGATAAAAATGAGCCTTTAAAAATTTAATTTCAGAAAATGTTCTACAGGACCCCCCTTCTGATACTATAAAGTAATTATATAAACAGTTATATATATTCCATGAGTAGAGTTTTATTCCTTATGGAATCTACTTGTTTTAATTTTTAGTATTCTTTTTTTTTAATTTATTTTATTTTATTTTTAAACTTTACATAATTGTATTAGTTTTGCCAAATATCAAAATGAATCCACCACAGGTATACATGTGTTCCCCATCCTGAACCCTCCTCCCTCCTCCCTCCCCATACCATCCCTCTGGGTCGTCCCAGTGCACTAGCCCCAAGCATCCAGTATCGTGCATTGAACCTGGACTGGCATCTCGTTTCATACATGATATTTTACATGTTTCAATGCCATTCTCCCAAATCTCCCCACCCTCTCCCTCTCCCACAAAGTCCATAAGACTGTTCTATACGTCAGTGTCTCTTTTGCTGTCTCATATACAGGGTTATCGTTACCATCTTTCTAAATTCCATATATATGCGTTAGTATACTGTATTGGTGTTTTTCCTTCTGGCTTACTTCACTCTGTATAATAGGCTCCAGTTTCATCCACCTCATTAGAACTGATTCAAATGTATTCTTTTTAATGGCTGAGTAATACTCCATTGTGTATATGTACCACAGCTTTCTTATCCATTCATCTGCTGATGAACATCTAGGTTGCTTCCATGTCCTGGCTATTATAAACAGTGCTGCGATGAACATTGGGGTACACGTGTCTCTTTCCCTTCTGGTTCCTCAGTGTGTATGCCCAGCAGTGGGATTGCTGGATCATAAGGCAGTTCTATTTCCAGTTTTTTAAGGAATCTCCACACTGTTCTCCATAGTGGCTGTACTAGTTTGCATTCTGGCACAAAGACAGAAATATAGATCAATGGAACAAAATAGAAAGCCCAGAGATAAATCCACGCACATATGGACACCTTATCTTTGACAAAGGAGGCAAGAATATACAATGGATTAAAGACAATCTCTTTAACAAGTGGTGCTGGGAAATCTGGTCAACCACTTGTAAAAGAATGAAACTAGAACACTTTCTAATACCACACACAAAAATAAACTCAAAATGGATTAAAGATCTCAACGTAAGACCAGAAACTATAAAACTCCTAGAGGAGAACATAGGCAAAACACTCTCTGACATACATCACAGCAGGATCCTCTATGACCCACCTCCCAGAATATTGGAAATAAAAGCAAAAATAAACAAATGGGACCTAATTAAACTTAAAAGCTTCTACACATCAAAGGAAACTATTAGCAAGGTGAAAAGACAGCCCTCAGAATGGGAGAAAATAATAGCAAATGAAGCAACTGACAAACAACTAATCTCAAAAATATACAAGCAACTCCTACAGCTCAACTCCAGAAAAATAAATGACCCAATCAAAAAATGGGCCAAAGATCTAAATAGACATTTCTCCAAAGAAGACATACAGATGGCTAACAAACACATGAAAAGATGCTCAACATCACTCATTATCAGAGAAATGCAAATCAAAACCACTATGAGGTACCATTTCACACCAGTCAGAATGGCTGCAATCCAAAAGTCTACAAATAATAAATGCTGGAGAGGGTGTGGAGAAAAGGGAACCCTCTTACACTGTTGGTGGGAATTTTTAGTATTCTTTTCCATAGTGATTTATCACAGCATGCTGAATATAGTTCACTCACTGTGCTGTAGAGTAGGACCTTGTTGTTTATTGTCTTTAAGGACTCTTATATAGATGTTATCTTTTATGATATGCTCTCAGAGTGTCCCCTACAGTTATGCATCATAAAATTCTTCAAGTATTGTCTTTTGTGCGTAAAGAATTTGTTAGCTACTGGACATATATTAGTTTTATTAGGATATTTTTTCAGTTAATAAAAAAAAATCTTATGAAGATTCACTTAGAGTGAAAAACAAAGATTAAGTCTTAAATTAACATTTTATTATATAGACCTCCCAACTATCTATTTATCTATCTCTAATATAAAAATATATTTTATATTAGAAATATTATAATTTATATATTAGAAATATTATAGAGACAAATATAAAAAATAGAAAACAATTTTCCTGAATCGTCACAACTAAGAAATAACATCCACTGTATCTTGTGAGCACAGAGCACACATGCACACACAGATACAGTTAATAATGCACAACATATTCCAGTTTGAAACCTGTTTTCCCCTTAGCATATCATATTTCCCTTGACAGGAAGTGTTCTTCCATATTATCAGTACCACTTTAAAGGCTGCCTAGTATTCCAGCCTACAGATGTAATTTACTAGATTAATTGATTAATTGTCCACAAGTGAATATAATCATTGTATCACTGTGAACTAATATCCTTAGTTGTCATTGTTCAGTTGCTAAGTCATTGCCAACTCTTTGTGACCCCCCCAGGCTACAGCATGCCAATCTCCTGTGTCCTCCACTATCTCCCGGAATTTGTTCAAATTCATGTGCATTGAGTCAGTAATGTTATCTAACCATCTCTGTTTCTGCCACCGCTTTCTCCTTCTGTCCTCAGTCTTTCCCAGCATCGGGGCCTTTTCCAGTGAGTCAGCTCTTCACATCAGGTGGCCAAAGTGTTGGAGCTTCAGCTTCAGCAATAGTTCTTCCAATGATTATTCAGAGTTGATTTCCTTTAGGACTGACTGGTTTGATCTTGCAGTCCAAGGGACTCTCAAGATTCTTCTCCAGCACCACAGTTCGAAAGCATCAATTCTTTGGCACTCAGCCTTCTTTATGGTCCAGCTCTCATATCCATACATGACTACTGGAAAAACCTTAGCTTTGACTGTAAGGACCTTTGTAGGCAAAGTGATGTGTCTGCTTTTTAATACAGTGTCTATCTGTCTAGGTTTGTCATAGCATCCTTATACCTACATTTTTGTGCTTTTACTGAGTATTTTTCCACTGTATTGATATGTAAGGTCTCTGTTTACACTAAAAAATATCAACCTTTCTCTTTATCTGTCAAATATTTGTTCCAATTTTTTCCAATATTCTTTTTAATATTGTCTTCCTATCTGAATATTATATGAAAATATGTCTGATGCAGAATAAGCACTTGATCAGCATTAGATTACCACTACTGCTATGAGAAGTAATATTTAATTATTATTGCCCTCTCCAGCTCAAAATGCTACTATTCTTTCGAAGACATTTATATATTCAGAAGTCAGTGGTCTGTTTTTGTTTATGCTAGCTTTGTCAAGCTTTTAATAAGGAACTTGGTAATTTCATTTTTATTTCTAATTATTGATGTAAAATTGATTTTACATTACATTTGACAGAATTCCTCTCAAACTTGTATGAGCCCTGAACCTTTCTTTAAGAAGTTGAAAACCATTTCAGAGTTTTCTTTGATTTGGAGATCTGTTAAAAATTTTCTTTTCTTTTAGATCAGCTTTGGTAAATAAGATTTTTGTCTAGAATGAGTTGCTAGAAACATGCCCAAAGGTATCTATCACTAAGGAAATTTTTCTAACAGTCTATTCAGGCGATATTGGTCCTGTCTCCTAAATTTATCCTTTTTATGTAATCTCAGTCTCAGTAAATGGCAACACCTTCATCCCTATTAGAAGGCTCCCTGGAAACCTCCCTAATTCCTTTCTTCAGCACCACCTGCCACTGTGACTATATCCCATCCCTCAATAAGGCCTGTCGCCTCTTGTCCAGATCACATCCAAAATGACTCCACTGCCATCCCTACTCCACGTTAATCCAACCACCATGAAATAGACTGAAATAGCTTCCTAATTGGCCCTCCTGTTTCCAGCTTTTCACATGGCAAAGTGAATTTCCAAAAGTGTAAATCAAATCACGTCAACCCCCTGCATTAAGCTTAACAGCTTTCCTGTGTTCCATACAAATGGACTTCCATACAAATCCAAACTCCATCCTGACAAGAGCCCACATGATGGCCCAGCCCAATTAACCTCACCATAGATTACCGTGCCCTTCTCCTGCTGTATTCCAGCCTTTTTGATCTTTATGTTCCTTGCATAAGCCAGTGCTTTCCCACCTCAGAGCACCGCCACTGCTTACAATATCATTTTCCAGACTTTTGTGTGGCTCCTTCTTCTGCAGTCTGGGCTTTGCTATGGAGCCCTCATTTGTCACTCCATCTAAAATTGGCCCTATAACCTCAATCTACTCGCTATTTCACCTTGTCTCACTTTATTTTCTTCATAGAGTTATCTCTTTCTGGAATTTTCTTATTCATTTAGTTGTTTGTCCTTTGCTCTTCTATACTATAAACATTATATGTGTTGTTTACATGTCTCTGGCACATGTTTGCCTTCAATAATATGCGTTGAATGAATGAATGAATGAATGCAGTCAGGATGATAAAACGTGAGTGAATTTGAGAGACTGAAGAATGAGAATATTTTTAAAATAGATATAAATGTGACTAGAAAATATGTATGTCAAGCTGTAGACTTAAAATGAATGCACTCTGTACTCTTTAATGTGCGTAGGTTCTCTCTTAAAATAAATTCATGAATATTTCCTTAAAATAGAGAAAGCACAAAGCGTAAGTAACATGCCCAACTCAGAAGATTCCATTTTCGCATACTCTAAGACCTAATACCCTCCTGTACAGTGTCACAAACCTCCTTCCATAGTTCTTCAGGCACTCTGTCTATCAGATCTAATCCCTTGAATCTATTTGTCACTTCCACTGTAAGGGATTTGATTTAGCTCATACCTGAATGGTCTGGTGGTTTTCCCTACTTTCTTGAATTTAAGTCTGAATTTGGCAATAAGGAGTTCATGATCTGAACCACAATCAGCTCCTGGTCTTGTTTTTGCTGACTGTATACAGCTTCTCCATCTTTGGCTGCAAAGAATTTCATTAGTTGGATTTCGGTATCAACCATCTGGTGATGTCCATGGTTCAGTCTTTTCTTGTGTTGTTGGAAGAGGGTGTTGGAAGAATATTCATGACCAGTGTGTTCTCTTGGCAAAACTCTATTAGCCTTTGCCCTGCTTCTTTCTGTACTCCAAGGCCAAACTTGCCTGTTATTCCAGGTACCTCTTGACTTCCTACATTTGCATTCCATTCCCCTATAATGAAAAGGACATCTTTTGGGGGTATTCTTTCTAGAAGGTCTTTTAGGTCCTCATAGAACTGATCAACTTAAGCTTCTTCAGCATTACTGGTAGAGGCATAGACTTGTATTACTGTGATATTGAATGGTTTACCTTGGAAATGAACAGAGATCATTCTGTCATTTTTGAGATTGTACCCAAGTACTGCATTTCGGACTTTTTTGTTAACAGTGATGGCTACTCCATTTCTTCTAAGGGATTCTTGCCCACAGTAGTAGATATAATGGTCATCTGAGCTAAATTCACCCATTCCAGTCCATTTTAGTTCACTGATTCCTAAAATGCAAATGTTCACACTTGCCATTTCCTATTTGACCACTTCCAATTTATCTTGATTCGTGGACCTAACGTTTCAGGTTCATATGCAACATTGCTCTTTACAGCCTTGGACTTTACTTCCATCACCAGTCACATCAACAACTGGGTGGGTTTTTTTGTTTTTTGTTTTTTGTTTTTTTTACTTTGGCTCTGTCTCTTCATTCTCTCTGGATTTTTCAGACCATCTCCAAGGTAAAGAAATGCAAAAGGGCAAAATGGTTGTCTGATGAGGCATTACAAATAGCTTAGGAAAGAAGATAAGCTAAAGGCAAAGGAGAAAAGGAAAGATATACCCAACTGAATGCAGAGTCCCAAATAATAGCAGGGAGAGATAGAAAACGTTCCTCAGTGATCAGTGCAAAGAAATAAAGGAAAATAATAGAATGGGAAAGACTAGAGGTCTCTTCAAGAAAATTAGTTACCAAGGGAACATTTCATGCAAAGATGGGCACACTAAAAGACAGAAATAGTATGGACCTAACAGAAGCAGAAGATATTAAGAAGAGGGGCAAGAATACACAGAAGAACTATGCAAAAAGATCTTCATGAACCAGATAATCACGATGATGTGGTCACTCACCTAGAGTTAGATATCCTGGAATTGTGAAGTCAAGTGGGCCTTAGGAAACATCACTAAGAACAAAGCTAGTAGAGGTGATGGAATTCCAGTTGAGCTATTTCAAATCCTAAAACATGATGCTGTGAAAGTGCTGCACTCAAGATGCCAGCAAATCTGGAAAGCTCAACTGTGGCACAGGACTGGAAAAGGTCAGTATTCATTCCAATCCCAAAGAAAGGCAGTGCCAAAGAATGCTCAAACTACCGCACAATTGCACTCATCCACGTGCTGCTGCTGCTAAGTTGCTTCAGTCATGTCCGACTCTATGCGACCCCATAGACGGCAGCCCACTAGGCTCCACTGTCCCTGGGATTCTCCAGGCAAGAACATTGGAGTGGGTTGCCATTTCCTTCTCCAATGCATGAAAGTGAAAAGTGAAAGGGAAGTCGCTCAGTCGTGTCTGACTCTTAGCGACCCCATGGACTGCAGCCTACCAGGCTCCTCCGCCCATGGGATTTTCCAAGCAAGAGTACTGGGGTGGGTTGCCATTGCCTTCTCCGCATCCACATGCTAGCAAACTAATACTCAACATTCTCCAAGCCAGGCTTCAACAGTACGTGAACTGTGAACTTCCAGATGTTGAGCCAGATTTATAAAAGGCAGAGGACCCAGAGATCAAATTGCCAACATCCACTGGATCATTGAAAGAGCAAGAGAGTTCCAGAAAAACATCTACTTCTGCTAAAGCCTTTGACTGTGTGGATCACAACAAATGGTGGAAAATTCTTCAAGAGATGGGAATACCAGACCACTTGACCTGCGTCCTGAGAAATCTGTATGCAAGTCAGGAAGCAACAGTTAGAACCAGACATGGAACAACAGACTGGTTCCAAATTGGGAAAAGAGTATGTCAAGGCTGTATATTGTCACCTTGCTTATTTAACTTATATGCAGAATACATCATGCAAAATGCCGGACTGGATGAAGCACAAGCTGGAATCAAGATTGCAGGGAGTAAGTAAAATCAATAACCTTGGATATGCAGATGTCACCACCCTTATGGCCGAAAGTGAAGAGGAACTAAAGAGCCTCTTGATGAAAGTGAAAGAGGAGAGGGAAAAAGTTGACTTAAAACTCAACATTCAGAAAACTAGATCATGGCATCTGGTCCCATCACTTCATGGCAAATAGATGGGGAAACATTGGAAACAGTGAGAGACTTTATTTGGGTGGGCTCCAAAATCACTGCAGATAGTGACTGATCCATGAAATTAAAAGACACTTGTTCCTTGGAAGAAAAGCTATGATCAACCTAGATAGCATATTAAAAAGCAGAGACATCACTTTGCCAACAAACGTCCATCTAGTCAAAGCTATTGTTTTTCCAGTAGTCATGTATGGATGTGAGAGTTGGACTATAAAGAAAGCTGAGCACCGAAAATGGATGTTTTTGAACTGTGGTGTTGGAAAAGACTCTTGAGAGTCCCTTGGACTGCAAGGATTTCCAACCAGTCAATCTTAAAGAGTATCAGTTCTGAATATTCATTGGAAGGACTGATGTTGAAGTTGAAACTCCAATACTTTGGCCACCTGATATGCAGAACTGACTCATTGGAAGATACCCTGATGCTGGGAATGATTGAAGGTGGGAGGAGAAGGGGATGACAGAGGATGAGATGGTTGGATGGCATCACCAACTCGATGGACATGAGTTTGAGTAAGCTCCAGGAGTTGGTGATGGACAGGGAAGACTGACGTGCTGCAGTCCATGGGGTCACAAAGAGTCAGACACGGCTCAGTGACTGAACTGTACTGAAGACCTGATTTTTTTTTTTTAAACTTTACAATATTGTATTAGTTTTGCCAAATACCGAAATGAATCCGCCACAGGTATACCTGTGTTCCCCATCCTGAACCCTCCTCCCTCCTCCCTCCCCATACCCTCCCTCTGGGTCATCCCAGTGCACCAGCCCCAAGCATCCAGTATCGTGCGTCGAACCTGGACTGGCGACTCGTTTCAAACATGATATTATACATGTTTCAATGCCATTCTCCCAAATCTCCCCACCCTCTCCCTCTCCCACAGAGTACATAAGACTGATCTATACATCAGTGTCTGTCTCTTTTGCTGTCTCGTACACAGGGTTGTTGTTACCATCTTTCTAATTTCCATATATATGCGTTAGTATACTGTATTGGTGTTTTTCTTTCTGGCTTACTTCACTCTGTATAATAGGTTCCAGTTTCATCCATCTCATTAGAACTGATTCAAATGTATTCTTTTTAATGGCTGAGTAATACTCCATTGTGTATATGTACCACAGCTTTCTTATCCATTCATCTGCTGATGGGCATCTAGGTTGCTTCCATGTCCTGGCTATTATAAACAGTGCTGTGATGAACATTGGGGTACACGTGTCTCTTTCCCTTCTGGTTTCCTCAGTGTGTATGCCCAGCAGTGGGATTGCTGGATCATAAGGCAGTTCTATTTCCAGTTTTTTAAGGAATCTCCACACTGTTCTCCATAGTGGCTGTACTAGTTTGCATTCCCACCAACAGTGTAAGAGAGTTCCCTTTTCTCCACACCCTCTCCAGCATTTATTGCTTGTAGACTTATGGATGGCAGCCATTCTGACTGGAGTGAAATGGTACCTCATAGTGGTTTTGATTTGCATTTCTCTGATAATGAGTGATGTTGAGCATCTTTTCATGTGTTTGTTAGCCATCTGTATGTCTTCTTTGGAGAAATGTCTATTTAGATCTTTGGCCCATTTTTTGATTGGGTCATTTATTTTTCTGGAGTTGAGCTGTAGGAGTTGCTTGTATATTTTTGAGATTAGTTGTTTGTCAGTTGCTTCATTTGCTATTATTTTCTCCCATTCTGAAGCCTGCCTTTTCACCTTGCTAATAGTTTCCTTTGTTGTGCAGAAGCTTTTAAGTTTAATTAGGTCCCATTTGTTTATTTTTGCTTTTATTTCCAATATTCTGGGAGGTGGGTCATATAGCACATGCAAAATAAATATTTCTTTGAGAATAAGCTTGTGGATTTTGTGAAGATTTGGGGTTCTACCATAAGGTTGATAAACAAAATTCCTCACCTTACTCAGGTAGTAAATGGGCCTCAAAATATAATCATCTCTAGCTTAAAATAAAAGGATATACCCATGGACAAACTTGTTTCAGCCCCAAAAGGACTTTATCATGCTCACCTTAAATTAGATAGCTCTATATTACCATGCGACATTTGCTAAATATCCAAGTGAAATATTTTCCTGATGTTTAGAAAGTGATACTTTGATTAGTAGAGTGGTTGTTGCATGAGACACTAATGCTTTTCATATGAAGCTTCAAAAACACAGTTTATAAAAACATAAACATGAGCCATTTGGCATAGGGAAATGCACACTGTAGAAACTCAAATATTTTCTGAATAAATAAGTAAATGAGGGTTAAAAATTTTTTAAACTAGAGGTAGTTATTTGGGGTTCCAAACAAAGCTTTGTTTTATTTAAAGATTCAAATATTTGAATGAATTCAATTTTCACTTAATCATAATTGTTGATCAATTGTACAAGAGTGGTGAACTGTATATTTGTTCCTAAAATGTTTTGAAATATAAATAGATACCCTAATCTTTTAAATATACCCTAAAGAACTGACCTCAGCATTCCTAGGACTTTTAAGTTTAGGGAAATTTAAATACCTTTCTCTGATTCCTTTCCCAATGAGAGAAACTTTATTGGTTGATAAGTGTTCTTTTCCTCCAACTTTTTTGCATTTTTTCATTCATTTACAGAGCAGGCTGGGCAGTAGAACAAAAACAATGTTAGTTACTGGGGATTAGATTCCCAGTAGATAGACATCAGATCAGAGCAGATCAGATCAGATCAGTCACTCAGTCGTGTCCAACTCTTTTCGACCCCATGAATCGCAGCACGCCAGGCCTCCCTGTCCATCACCAACTCCCGGAGTTCACTGAGACTCATGTCCATCGACTCAGTGATGCCATCCAGCCATCTCATCCTCTGTATTCCCCTTCTCCTCCTGCCCCCAATAGGCTGTGACTATATATTTCCCAAAGAATTTAGTCCTAGTTTGAACATTTTTATCTGTGGCTTAGAGCTTAAGAATGAGGAGATGGACAGTTTAGAAGCTCCTCAGCATTTGAAAAAGTGGGAGTGGTGAGGATTAGCCTAAAGGAGTTGTCATTGAGCCAGGCTAACAGTATACATTAAAATTCTAAAGTAATTAGCCTCCAATTAAAATAAATAAATTTATATTTTAAAAATAAAATAAATTAATTTTTTTAAAAAAGCTGTGGTTGTTATAAATGCTGACCACAAGGCATCTTCCTAGTTAGCCTCCATTGTTTTAAGCATCTTCTTTCCCTTCAATTCACTATTAGTCCAAGAAAACTCTTCAGTTACCAAGAATAACTATATTTTGACGCCTTCTCCAAAAACACTAAATTCCATATTTACTCATGTCTTCTGTCTGAGACATAGAGCCGATTTTTTCACAGCATAGTGGAGGTACACAGATACTTTAGGGGGCACCTGAGTGAACATTTGTATTCTCACACCAATTAATTCATCCCAAGAATATTCTCACCATTATAAAACATGAACAATTGCACCCTTTCCTGTGCTCATGAACAATCGCACCCTTTCCTGCCTCCAACCAGACCCTGATAATTATTAATCTACTTTCTTTCACTATAGATTTGACTATTTTAGAGATTTAATGTCAGAGAAGGCAATGGCATCCCACTCCAGTACTCTTGCCTGGAAAATCCCACGCACGGAGGAGCCTGATGGGCTACAGTCCATGGGGTCGCTAAGAGTCGGACACGACTGAGCGACTTCCCTTTCACTTTTCACTTTCATGCATTGGAAAAGGGAATGGCAACCCACTCCAGTATTCTTGCCTGGAGAATCCCAGAGACGGGGGAGCCTGGTAGGCTGCCGTCTATGGGGTTGCACAGAGTCGGACATGACTAAAGCAACTTAGCAGCAGCAGAGATTTAATGTAAACAGAATCATACAATACATGGTCTTTCATGACCTGATTCTTTAGCTTAGCATAATATTTTCAAGATTCACCCATACTGTGCTGTGTAAAATACTTTGTTGCTGTTCATTGCAGTATACTATTTCACTGTGGAGACAGACCAGCAGATGGACATTTACTTTGTTTCTACTTCTTAGCTGTTTTGAATGTTGCTACTATGAGTTTTCATGTACAAGATTTTGTTTGTACATGTTTTTATTTCACTTGGATGACTACATAGGAGTGGAATTGCAGGATCACATGATCATGTTATGTTTAGCAACTTGAGGAACTGCAAAGCTATTTTCAGTGACTGCAGGATTTTCCATGGCCCCAGCAGTGTATCTATCAAATTTCTTATCATAGAGAATTTACAAATATTTTCTCTCCATCTATCACTTTTTACTTTTATGGTGTTCTTTGAAGCACAAAGTTTTCAGTTCTGATGAAATCCAAATTATCTCTTTTTTCTTTTGTTGCTTGTGCTCTCAGTGTCTAAGAAACCAGAGCTGAATCAAGGATTACATAGATTTTTCTTCTAAAATTTTTGTAGCTTTATCTTTTACATTTCAGTCCAGTTCAGTCACTCAGCGATGTCCAACTCTTTGCGAACCCGTGGACTGCAGCACACTAGGCTTCTTTGTCCATCACCAACTACTACAGCTTACTCAAACTCATGTCCATTGAGTTGGTGATGCCATCCAACCATCTCATCCTCTGTCCTCCCCTTCTCCTCCTGCCTTCAGTCTTTCCCAGACTCACTGAGTCTTTTCCAGTGAGTCAGTTCTTCACATCAGGTGGCCAAAGTATTGGAGTTTCAGCTACAGCATCAATCTTTCCAATGAATATTCAGGACTAATTTCCTTTAAGATGGACTGGTTGGATCTCCTTGGGACTCTCAAGAGTCTTTTCCAACACCACAGTTCAAAAGCATCAATTCTTTGGCACTGAGCATTCTTTATAGTCCAACTCTCACATCCATACATGAATACTGGAAAGACCATAGCTTGGACTGGATGAACCTTTGTTGGCAAAGTAATGTCTCTGCTTTTTAGTATGCTGCCTAGGTTGATCATAGCTTTTTTTCCAAGAAGCAAGTGTCTTTTAAATTCATGGCTGCAGTCACCATCTGCAGTGATTTTGGATTTAGTGATTTTACATTTAGATCTCTGAGTTATTTTGAGTTAATATTTTTTAATATAGTGTAAGTTTTAGGTACAACTTCATTATGAGCATGATAATAAGTTTCATTTTAAAATACTGTATTTTAATTTAAGAAATTTGACAACCAAAAAAGAAAAAAACCTTAAATGAAAGCTAAACTATAAGCATCTAAGAAATATATCATATTTTTAAGCTTTATAGAAAAATCAGTCTATGTTCCATATCACTGAGGGAATTTATACCTAAATTTTTACTTTATTTTAATTTTAATTTATAGAGGGCTGTGGCAGAATATAACCCTCTATATTCTTGAGAAACCTGTACGAAGGTCAGGAAGCAAGTTAGAACTGGACATGGAACAACAGACTGGTTCCAAATAGGAAAAGGAGTACGTCAAGGCTGTATATTGTCTCCCTGCTTATTTAACATATATGCAGAGTACATCATGAGAATCCCTGGGCTGGAAGAAGCACAAGCTGGAATCAAGATTGCCAGGAGAAATATCAATAACCTGAGATATGCAGATGACACCACCCTTATGGCAGAAAGTGAAGAGGAACTAAAAATCCTCTTGATGAAAGTGAAAGTGAAGAGTGAAAAAGTTGGCTTAAAGCTCAACATTCAGAAAACGAAGTTCATGGCATCTGGTCCCATCACTTCATGGAAATTGGATGTGGAAACAGTGGAAACAGTGTCAGGCTTTATTTTGGGGGACTCCAAAATCACTGCAGATGGTATTTGCAGCCATGAAATTAAAAGATGCTTGCTCCTTGGAAGGAAAGTTATGACTGACCTAGATAGCATATTAAAAAGCAGAGACATTACTTTGCCAACAAAGGTCCATCTAGTCAAGGCTATGGTTTTTCTGGTGGTCATGTACGGATATGAGAGTTGGACTATGAAGAAAGCTGAGCGCCGAAGAATTGATGCTTTTGAACTGTGGTGTTGGAGAAGACTCTTGAGAGTCCCTTGGACTGCAAGAATATCCAACCAGTCCATTCTAAAGGAGATCAGTCCTGGGATTTCTTTTGAAGGACTTATGCTAAAGCTGAAACTCCAATACATTGGACACCTCATGCGAAGTGTTGATTCATTGGAAAAGACTGATGCTTGGAGGGTTTAGGGGCAGGAGGAGAAGTGGACGACAGAGAATGAGATGGCTGGATGGCATCACTGACTTGATGGACATGAGTTTGAGTGAACTCTGGGAGTTGGTGATGGACAGGGAGGCCTGGCATGCTGCAATTCATGGGGTCGCAAAGAGTCGGACATGACTGAATGACTGAACTGAACTGATGGTGGAATAGGGAAGTACATATATATATTTGTGTGTGTGTGTGTGTGTGTGTGTGTGTGTGTGTGTGAAGCTGTGTATTAGTGCATAATTTTATTTTAAAGTAAAAGCCCTTGTGTTTTAAAGGTTAGAATATGTATGCAAGATGGCCTCATCAGACTCTATCTTCTTGAGCTATTAGTTATGAAATAAAGAAAGAGTTCCATGTACTCATTTCATTCACATCAAGTTACCTTGTTGTCTATCTGATAATGTTAGAAGCCTCTATTAAGGCTTTATTTTAATAATAAAATTATGAGTTCCTCAATTCCTAAAAACATGATTTCCATATATTTTTCACTTGTAGAAGCTATAAAAACAACTTTTTAATGAGGACTAGGATTACCGTGAAAGCTAATAACATGAACTGGAAGTAATTTTATTGGTCAAACACAGCTTAAGGAGTTTTATTGGCTGCGTGTGCAGAAAGCACTGACCCTTTGATCAGCATTCCAAGTATTTCTACTGGTGTTTTCAGAACAGTTCCTTAGCATTATTCATGTGTCTGCGAACTCTTAAGAGCTATAGTCTTGAGACAACTTTTTTTCTGTTGATAAACCAACCAGCTTTATACATGTGGAATCTAGAAAAAAATGGCATACATGATCTGATTTGCAAAGCACAATTAGAGACACTGATGTAGAGAACAAATATATGGATACCAAGGGAGAAATAGTGGGGATGGGAGGAGTTGGGGGATTGGGATTGACACATATACACTACTACGGATAAAATAGATCTGAGAACAGACTGTACAGCAAGGGGACGCTACTCAATGCGCTGTAGTGACCTGGATGGACAGAAGTCCAAAGGGAGGGGTGTGTGTATACAGTTGATTCATTTAGCTGAACAATAGAAATGAATGCGACAGTGTAAAGTGACTGTACTCCAGTAAAAATTAATTTAAAAAGAAGATAAACCAACCAGCTTTAAAGCTGGTTTTAACTTCCTTAAATATAGTCGGTGGCCTTCTTCAGTGCTCCCAAAACATTTCTCCCATTACATGCTAAGCGTCTATGTACATTTCTCCTCTACCTGATTATCAGAACCTTGAGAGCAAAGAGTATGCCGTGATACTAACATAGCACTAATACAGAGCAAACTCCGGGAGATGGTGAAGGAAGGGAAGCCTGGGGAGCTGCAGTCCCTGGGGTTGCAAAGAGTTGGACATGACTGAGTGACTGAACAACAAAAGTATAGGGAAGGAAAATAGAAGCATAAAGTTTGTTAAATTAATGGAGAGAGTACAACTGAAAGAATACCTCAAAAAAGCATTTTTGTGATTAAAGCTCTCAGAATATTGATTTGTACATAGGTGAATCAGTTCTTATACTAATGGTCACCAGAAGTAAATATTCACATTTTTCCTGGGATTCTGTGATATAAAGATACAAAAAGCAGTTTTGAAGAAGGCTGACCAGAAGGCCTCATCTTTGTTGCTCACTGGATGGGCACAGTAGAGAAAAGGTGGTCTGTAAACCAAAGCTAGCTGACCCTCCTCAACCCAGTACCCTGTACATTCCAGGTCCTGTCTCCTCATGGCCTTATTTTCCGTAGCCAAGAGCCCTGTCCTCTACCATGACCAAGCGGAGTTCTAGAGTTGGAGGAGGCCCATCACCCTCTGCTTATAGATCCTGGAGGCATTACATGGAGCACCCTGCATTCCCTGAGTGCCCTGGGTTATCACAGACCCACTGAATGCCGCAGCTCTGCAGGTTACCACTGACCCCTCTGCCCCAGTTACAGCTGGGTCTCAGCATCTGTGGACCCCCGTAGCCCGCCCTGTGAGCTTTAAGCCCCTTCCTGGCAAAGCTTCATTATGCAAAAAGGAAACTACCAACTCAATTAATGAAAAAGCCACCCTTCCTTCTGAACAAAGGGCATTTTCTGAGATGATCTGGAGAAAGTTACCTTCTGTTAAAGACCTTCCAGGAAGAACGTGAGGGTCCTACATGGATGGTGCATTCAAGTATGTCAGCCAGACAGGTTAGGGCTTCACAAAGAAGTAGAAGTGAATCTGGATGTGAGGTGGGTGCCTGCAAGGCCATTCTATTTGCTTTCTTTTTAACCATAAAGCAATGAAGGTTGAAACTGTGAATATTGGCTCTACTGCATGTACTAAATATCTAAATATGAGTCTCTTTATTTCTCTAAAAGAAAAAAGATGTTTAAAGGTCTTCAAGTTATGTCCAATACTATGTTGAATTTGTAATCTCTCCTGAACATGATAAAGCTGTGTGCCACACACATAGGAAAAACAGCAGTCATGTAAAATGACCACTATCAAGTATTTTTTTTCAGCATCCCATCTAATGCTTAAAAGCTGTGTATGTGCATACATGTATATATTTCAAGTACTCAGGTATTAGAGCATGATTATTACAGAGCCATTTCAAGGACTTCTAGAAGTATATTCAACAATAATGACATTTGGGTACTGACTTCAGGAACATTAGCTGTATTCATTAAACAACCCTATGGGTATTGCAATAACCTCAAAGGGGAAATTCAGAATGTATGCTCACAGACTGCTCCCTTCTATACTAATATGTAACCTTCAGTCAATAGCATAAGATTCTCTTACAAAGTCTAACATTTGTGAATCCCCATCTATCAATGGAAAAGAAAATGGTAGCACAAGTTCCCATTTAAAATAAAACTTGATTTTTAGTTTTTTTAAAAAGCGTTTTCCTCATTTTATTTTTCTTGTTATTACAGTAATGTATTAAGAATGCATTATTCTTGTAAACATTTTCAAATTACAGAAAGGATAGAGAAAAAATAAATTCTTATAAACTGATTATTTCTGTAATATCACACATGACAATATATCAGAAAATAAATGAAAAGACTGAAAGATATGAATATCAGAATCTGAAAATTTTCTATCAAGGACAAATGCATCATGACAAGCATTTATGACAAATGGCACATTTGGAAAAAAAATATTGCAACATATATACCAGGCAAAGTGTCAATAAAAGCAAAATCTTCTTATAAATTAACCAGAAAGAGAAGTATCCTACTAGAATGAGATAACAGCCTGGACAAACAGTTCATACTATAAAAGACATCTGAATAGCCAATACATAGATAGATACTTATCCTCACAAATAATTTTAAAAACAAAATAACAATATTTTGTCTTTCTTCCAGTAAACTATCAAAGATGAAATTGCCAACAACCCGTGTTTGAGACCTCATCAGGCATTTATGGAGTTATAAACTAGTAAAAACTTGAGAGGGCATCTAGCAATATGCCTCACAGTACAGATCATGTATTGCAGATACCCATGACCCTACCTCAAACAGATCTTCAGTCAAGTACATGATAATGTAGATACAAAGATGTTTGTTAAAGTATTGCTTATAAAAGTAAAACCTATCCAGTGATGAAAGACATACTAAATAAATCATGGTACATTTATATAACGGAATATCGTGGGGTCACTTCCTCAGTGGCTCACTGATAAAGAGCCAACGTGCAATGCAGGAATTCTAGAATTGTCCAGGCAAGAATTCTAGAGTGAGTTCCCATATGCTTTTCCTGGGGATCTTCCAAACCCAGGGATTCAACCCAGGTTTCCTGCATTGCAGGCAGGTTCTTTACTGACCACCAGGGAAGCCCCAAGTATTCAGTACTTGAATACTAATTGTGGCTAATGCAACCCTACTGGACAGCAGAGACACATAAGAGTGCCGTCAACACAGAAAGTTCTATCAGGCAACACTGATCTAGAAAGGTGCTTTCCGATGTATTTTTAGTGGTTGCTTCAGGCTGGTGGAATTTACAGCTAATTTAGTTTCATTACCCTTTTCTGAATTAGTTGACATTTTATGAGTATGCAACATCTTCACATTCAAAACTTATTTTCATTTGAAAAAAATAGCATCTCACAATGTAGGCCTGAGCACTGCTAATACTGGGTTTGCCAAAAAGTTCATTAGAGTTTTTCTGTAACACATGATGGAAAAGCCCAGACAAACTTCTTGGCCAACTCAATCAGTTCAGTTCAGTTCAGTCACTCAGTCATGTCCGACTCTTTGCAACCCCATGAACCACAGCAAGCCAGGCCTCCCTGTCCATCACCAACTCCCAGAGTTCACTCAAACCCATGTCCATTGAGTCGGTGATGCCATCCAACCATCTCTTCCTCTGTTGTCCCCTTCTCCTCCTGACATCAATCTTTCCTAGCATCAGGGTTTTTTCAAATGAGTCAGCTCTTCACATCAGGTGGCCAAAGTATTGGAGTTTCAGCTTCAACATCAGTCCTTCCAAGAACACCGGGGAATGATCTCCTTTAGAATGACTGGTTGGATCTCCTTGCAGTCCAAGGGACTCTCAAGAGTCTTCTCCAACACCACAGTTCAAAAGCATCAATTCTTCTGTGCTCGGCTTTCTTTATAGTCCAACTCTCACTGGAGAAACCATAGCCTTGATTAGATGGACCTTTCTAGGTAAAGTAATGTCTCTGCTTTTTAATATGCTGTCTAGGTTGGTCATAACTTGCCTTCCAAGGAGTAAGTGTCTTCTAATTTCATGGCTGCAATTACCATCTGCAGTGATTTTGGATCCCAGAAAAATAAAGTCAGCCACTGTTTCCACTGTTTCCCCATCTATTTGCCATGAAGTGATGGGACCAGATGCCATGATCTTAGTTTTCTGAATGTTGAGCTTTAAGCCAACTTCTTCACTCTCCTCTTTCACTTACATCAAGAGGCTCTTTAGTTCCTCTTCATTTTCTGCCATAAGGGTGGTGTCATCTGCATATCTGAGGTGACTGAGATTTCTCCTGGCAATCTTGATTCCAGCTTGTGCTTCCTTCAGCCCAGCATTTCTCATGATGTACTCTGGATACAAGTTAAATAAGTATGGCAACAATATACAGCCTTGATGTACTCCTTTTCCTATTTGGAAACAGTCTGTTGTTCCATGTCCGGTTCTAACTGTTGCTTCCTGACCTGCATACAAATTTCTCAAGAGGCAAGTCAGGTGGTCTGGTAGTCCTATCTCTTTCAGAATTTTCCACAGTTTATTGTGATCCACACAGTCAAAGGCTTTGGCATAGTCAATAAAGCAGAAATAGATGTTTTTCTGGAACTCTCTTGCTTTTTTGATGATCCAGCAGATGTTGGAAATTTGATCTCTGATTCCTCTGCCTTTTCTAAAACCAGCTTAAACATCTGGAAGTTCATGGTTCACATATTGCTGAAGCCTGGCTTGTAGAATTTTAAGCATCACTTTACTAGCATGTGAGATGAATGCAATTGTGTGGTAGTTTGAGCAATCTTTGGCTTTGCTTTTCTTTGGGATTGGAATGAAAACTGACCTTTTCCATTCCTGTGGCCACTGCTGAGTTTTCCAAATTTGTTGGCATATTGAGTGCAGCACTTTCACAGCATCATGTTTCGGGACTTGAAATAGGTCAACTGGAATTTCATCACCTTCACTAGCTTTGTTTGTAGTGATGCTTCCTAAGGCCCACTTAACTTCACATTCCAGGATGTCTGGCTCTAGGTGAGTGATCACACCATCGTGATTATCTGGGCCATGAAGATCTTTTTTGTACAGTTCTCCTGTGTATTCTTGCCACCTTTTCTTAATATCTTCTTCTTTTGTTAGGTCCCTACCATTTCTGTCCTTTATCGAGCCCATCTTTGCATGAAATGTTCCCTTGGTATCTCTAATTTTCTTGAAGAGATCTCTAGTCTTTCCCATTCTATTATTTTCCTCTATTTCTTTGCATTGATCAGTGAGGAAGGCTTTCTTATCTCTCCTTGTTATCCTTTGGAACTCTGCATTCAAATGGGTATATCTTTCCTTTTTTCCTTTGCTTTCCTCTTCCCTTCTGTTCAAAGCTACTTGTAAGGCCTCCTCAGACAGCCATTTTGCCTTTTTGCATTTCTTTTTCTTGGGGATGGTCTTGTTCCCTGTCTCCTATACAATGTCACAAACTTCCATTCATAGTTCATCAGGCACTCTGTCTATCAGATCTAGTCCCTTAAATCTATTTCTCACTTCCACTGTATAGTCATAAGGGATTTGATTTAGGTCATACCTGAATGGTATAGTGGTTTTCTCCACTTTCTTCAATTTCAGTCTGAATTTTGCAATAAAGAAGTGAAGATCTGAGCCACAGTTAGCTCCTGGTCTTGTTTTTGCTGACTGTATAGAGCTTCTCCATCTTTGGCTGCAAAAGATATAATCAATCTGAATTCAGTGTTGACCATCTGGTGATGTCCATGTGTAGAATCTTCTCTTGTGTTGTCGAAAGAGGGTGTTTACTATGACCAGTGCATTCTCTTGTCAGAACTCTATTAGTCTTTGCCCTGCTTCATTCTGTATTCCAAGGCCAAATTTGCCTGTTACTCCAGGTGTTTCTTGACTTCCTACTTTTGCATTTCAGTCTCCTATAATGAAAAGGACATCTATTTTGGGTGTTAGTTCTAGAATGTCTTGTAGGTCTTCATACAACCATTCAACTTCAGCTTCTTAAGCGTTACTAGTCAGGGCATAGACTTGGAAATCCTTGATATTGAATGGTTTGCCTTGGAAATGAACAGAGATCATTATTAATATCATGTGTATAACTTCTTAGAGTTGCTCTTACATATAATATTGAATCATAAATATGACTTCTAAATGCTGCATAAAATTCCATTCTATGTGCTTAAGTGATTTTTGTTTTATATGTTCACTTGAAATACCACTAAATTACTTAAGAGTTTTGCAAATCACTTGCATTTTGTAAAATGAAATTCATAATAAAGACACTAATTCATAGTTCTTTTGTTATAGTTACATAAATATCTAATATATCACACTTTGAAGATGCTTTGTTTATTCTAAATCAGTATTCAAAATGACCCTCTTAAAATATAATGGGCTTAGAAATCAGTTTGTTTGATAAAGTGCCTTATAATTCAATCATCTACTTCCACTAACTAAATGTAACAATGCAGAGAAATCTTTGTTAACATCTGTCTTGCGGGGAGACCTATTCAAAATGTGTCACCTCTCTTTAAGCCATTTAAAAATTGTTCTTTAAATGTATATACTTCATTTGGCTTCCTTAGGCTACATTTTGATAAATATAAAATGCTTTTAATGATATGAACCAAAGGAAAAAATATATATTTGACAGGTTAAAGAACAATGACCTGAAATCCATGGAAGAGGAGAAAGTAACAAATCCATTTGACATCTTGCTCTGCAGGTTGTTTTGCTGTATTTAGGATCTAATCCAGGATAAACCTGAAGTCAGGGGCTTTGTTTCTGTAGCCATTCTCTGGTAGAGAGGACTCTGGCAATCAGATTCCTTCACAAGGAGGAATGATCTCCAAGGCACCTCAGACTGGCGTATTAAAAACCCAGTTCATGACCGTACCATCTACTCCCCCCAGACCTAAATTTGTTACTGGTTATTAAACATAGCCATTATCATAAATTCAAAAAGATGAATTTACAAGCAAAGAAATTATATTAAAAACAAAGGTAATAAATGCTCAAAACATTGCTTTCTATGTATTGTGTTGTATTTTGTGATTATCTGTGATCTTGAGGCTATCTGTAGCTCTTATATCTGTGCAGTGAAATATTATATAATAGCGTGCTGCTGTACATCTCTTTCCACGTCTGACTTCAGTGATGTTATTCAGGCAGCTCGCATTTGCTGTGGTGATAGTATTCGCACTATGAAAAGCAGGAAATGCCACAACTATGACCCCCACAGGGCTGTGGGAGCTTTCTTCTTGTTTGCTTGCTTGGGTTTTGTTTTTGTTTTTGTTTCTTTTTTACCTTTGAAACCCTTAAACATGTACCAGCATACCATGAGAGGCGACCGATTTCCGCATGCGTGTGTGTTGTTTCTGTTGTGTCCACTCTTTCTGACCCTATGGACTGTAGCCCACCTGGCTCCTCCGTGGAATTCTCCAGGCAAGAATACTGGAGTGGGTTGCCATGCCCTACTCCAGGGGATCTTCCCCACCCGGGGATTGAACAAGCATCTCTTGTCTCCTGCATTGGCCGGCGGGTTCTTTACCACTAGCACCACCTGGAAGCCCACCCTATTCATGGTTCAGTGTAATCTATTTTTGTCCTTAATTGTTGAAATTTGCCAACAATGCTAGGAAATCACTGGACTGAAATGAAACTCTGAAGAAATCTTCCAGTATTGTCTAAAGCATACTTTGCACGAAAAATAGTGAATGGGAATCATTAAAGAAAAAAAAAAAAGGAAAGTGCGTGAATCAATCCTCTTGATTCCATTTTATATACTGCTCTATTTTTGAGCCCCCAAGTCAGTTTGTTATGAATTAATCATAAAGCAAATATTTGAATGAATTAATTAGAGAACTCAAGAAGTGGAATAATTTGAGCTAATCCTTGACAATAGGATGGTTTCTCTTGATATGAAACTGGGTTACTTTAAAATTCATTCTAAAACAGTCCATGCATTAAATGTTAATCTTCTTAAGATGATGTCAAAACATTTAGTTTGCCAGTTTCCAAAGGATTTAAAAAATCCCCCAGGGCCTACTTTGATAGAGAAGAGAAAAGATGACTGAAAAGAGTGGGAAGGAGCAGAAAAGATGAAAAAGAGGATAAGTGATATTTGAGAACAAAGTTAAAGTAAATGACTTTAAAAGTGATCAAGCGCTGCTGGTAAAACTGGTCAACCACCTGTAAAAGAATGAAACGAACACTTTCTAACACCATACACAAAAATAAACTCAAAATGTATTAAAAATCTAAATGTAAGACCAGAAACTATAAAACTCTTAGAGGAAAACATAGGCGAAACACTCTCTGACATAAATCACAGCAAGATCCTCTATGACCCACCTCCCAGAGTAATGGAAATAAAAGCAAAAATAAACAAATGGGACCTAATTAAACTTAAACACTTTTGCACAATGAAGGAAATTATAAACAAGGTGAAAAGACAGCCTTCAGACTGGGAGAAAATAATACCAAATGAAGCAACCAACAAAGAATCTCACAAATATACAAGCAGCTCATGCAGCTCAATACAAGAAAAATAAACGAGCCAATCAAAAAATAGGTCGAAGAACTGAACAGACATTTCTCCAAGGAAGACATACAGATGGCTAACAAATACATGAAAGGATGCTCAACATCACTCATTATCAGAGAAATGCAAATCAAAACCACAATGAGGTATCATCTCACTCCAGTCAGAATGGCTGCTATCAAAAAGTCTACAAACAATAAATGCTGGAGAGGGTGTGGAGAAAAGGGAACTCTCTTACACTGTTGGTGGGAATGCAAACTAGTACAGCCACTATGGAGAGAAGTGTGGAGATTTCTTTAAAAACTGAAAATATATCTGCCATACAACCCAGCAGTCCCGCTGCTGGGCATTCACTCCAAGGAAACCAGAATTGAAAGAGACACGTGTACCCCAATGTTCATCGCAGCACTGTTTACAATAGCTAGGACATGGAAGCAACCTAGATGTCCATCTGCAGACAAATGGATAAGAAAGCTATTACTTATAAGAAAACTATTACTCAACCATTAAAAAGAATGCATTTGAATCAGTTCTAATGAGGTAGATGAAACTGGAGCCTATTATACAGAATGAAGTAAGTCAGAAAGCAAAACACCAATACAGTATATTAATGTATATATATGGACTTTAGATGGGCTTCCCTGGTGGCTCAGAGGTTAAAGCGTCTGCCTGGAATTCAGGAGACCCAGGTTTGAGAAAGATGGTAATGATGATGCTATAAGCGAGACAGCAAAAGAGACACAGACGTAAAGGACAGACTTTTGGACTCTGGGGTAAGGCGAGGGAGGGATGATTTGAGAGAATAGCATTGAAACATGTATATTACCATATGTGAAATAGATCGCCAGTCCAAGTTCGATGCATGTGACAGGGTGCTCAGGGCCGGTGCACTGGGATGACCCTGAGCGATGGGATGGGGAGGAAGGTTTATATAAATAAACATATATATAAATATATATATTTGTAACTAAATATTTATAAATATTTACATATATTTATCTACTTTGTGACTTACCAAGAAAGACATATATTTATATTTACATGCATATATTTACAGCTTCTACCTTTGTTTAACATGTTCTGGTGCCCTTAAGAAATTAAATTATCCAGTAGATGCCCCCATATTGTATTTCATTTTCAGGCTATTGATTTCTTTTTCAAGTATTGATTTCTTGTTATGTGCTGCCCTGAGCACTTAACATATAATTATTCATTTATTCCTGTAACAAAGAAACTGAATCACAGAAGGGTTAAGAAAACTCAAGAAGTTGCATTACTTTTAACTGGCTTACTCAAAACTCAGTCAGTGAAACAGGATACAATTTCCACAGTCTCCCTCCAACTGTCAGAAGTCCTTAGCATCTATGCTAAGCACTCAGATTTTCCAGAAATGGCAAAGGGAGCATTGTTTGTGTTTGTCATTAGTAGGGAATTTTTGGACCTTCTTTTTTTATATGCTTAATTTAAACTTATGTTCTGAGGTTTCAGAAACCCCGTGGGTGCCCTCTAACTGTGTCAAATAAGGAGGCAGATCCCACAACAAAATAGGAAAAAAAAAAAAATCTAACCAATAAAGGACTCATGGCCTAGAGACAACTTAGTAAACATTATCTGCATTCTTTTAACAAACAGGGCTCATTATTCTAAAACTTGGGCACAGTGATATTGAAACTTACCCAGAAGCAGCTCACACACACAAAGCTGAAGCGGACTACATGTCACCTTTCTATGGTGGATTTTAAACAGGAAGGAAGATACGAGGGCTAATTGCCTGATTTGCACAGACCACGAGCCCTCAGGACGTGTGGCTCTTCATGCATTGGAGTGGAAATGACTGTGCATATGAATTTAGCTGAGAGTTAGGTGGTGGCTGCATGTGTCAAAGAAGGCCATGGGGAGAGTTTGAGGAATGAATGACAAGCTGTCTATACTTTAGAATTTTTCAGTTTGACAAATACTGACTAGATGTGGTGGAGGAAACTGACTACTTTTCCCACTGACTTTTCGAAAAAAAACAACTGCTATATATTTCATGCATTTGACATTCCATAAAGATGATTGACAGGCAGGCCTGGCGTGCTGCAGTTCATGGGGTCGCAAAGAGTCCGACACGACTGAGCGGCTGAACTGAACTGAACTGAAAGATGATTGTGCTAATAATGATTGAACTTCGCTGTTTAGCCTCCATTCTTTCTGAACAAGACAAGAGGCGCCATTAGACCATATTTCTTTCCTATTTTAATTTCACATTTGGATTATTTTATATTTTAAGGAGCTGCCTAAAATATCACTACAAAACATGACTTGAATGGATGCCAGTTTATTTAAGTTTGTTCTGCCATCTGAACTATTTGCTCAATTTTTATACCAACTCCATCAAATTGTATTTATATTTATATTTCAACAGTTTGTTAGTCTTTAGCTCAATAAAATAATATCTGGCATCTTCAAGGCACTTTATTTTGGATGGATATGCATAGCCGGGCCAACTAAACTTTCTCTTCACCACTGAAAGATTTCTTTACTCGTACATGGAAGTCTCCCATGTGCGGTGGAGATTGTATGCAACTTCATCACCACTATACCCAAACAAGCTATGATAATGATAATGCCTCTGTAAGATAAGAAGGTTGGTACCGCTCTTTTTCTTTCTAGTATTTGCTGATAGTCACTTTTCTTTGCTATAGTCAGTCTATTCTCACCTAACTCTTCCTTCTATCTAAAAGAAAAGCTGAAAATATTCAAGCTCCCCCATTGTCACTTACAGGAAAAAATGAATAAACAAACATCCACCTGGGCTTCCCAGGTGGTAGTAGGGGTAAAGAATCCACCTGCCAATGCAGGAGACATAAGAGATGCAGATTCGATCCCTGGGTCGGGAAGATCCCCTGGAGGAGGGCATGGCAACCCACTCCAGTATTCTTTCCTGGAGAATCCTAGGGACAGAGGAGCCTGGGGGTCTACAGTCCATAAGGTTGCAGAGTCAACCACATTGAAGCAACTTGGCGTGCACGCACAGCTCGCACGTACTCCAAGTCTTCCCCTCTGTGGAGGGGGGTGTTCAGGGCTCGGCATTTTGGTGTTCAGTCCATGCACGTGGTGAGTGTTTATCCAAAAAGGCTTGCTGGCTGTGTGAGCTAAAAACTACTGGTACATCCTGAAGAAGAGAATGGTATTCCTCATGACATTTGATTCATTCATCTATTTTTTTTATTTTCCAAAAGTCAAAAATTAAATTCATGACTTTTATGGAAAACCATCCTCAGCATAAGTTTATATCTTTCTTTCACAACAGAGTTAAATAAAGCATAAACATACTAACGTCATTTTAGTTTAATAATTAATCTATCTCTTTCATTTCTGATTGCTGTACTGAGTTTTAATAGACTTTTACATACCTGGCTTTTATGTAAATGATGAATTAAAGTTACATCCATTTAACTGTAATTCGGATTGAAAACGCTGTATTAAGTGATAGGAATGAAATTAGCCTAATATGTAAGTTGCCTCCATAAGCCTAACATCCAGTCAAGATGTATTTTATGGGGATAAAAAATGAGTGAGGTATGTTTTCTGCACCAAGAATGTTTTCTTGTGTCAAAATGAAATCTAAAGGTATTGAAAAGACTTGTTATTTTGTGAATATCTGAACTACAAATAGTTTTTCTTTAAAAGTCATATAAATCAAAGAATGAATGTTGAAACTGGAATTTGACTGTTTTAAAAATCATCCTTTAGCTTGTGATGTTCTCTTTTATTAATTTCAACCATGTTGAATGATATAATTATAGTAACACACACTATCTCAGGTGTAGACTAGTCTTGACTTTTTCAGTTGCCTTTTACCTGGAAATGGGAATCATTAATCTGAGCAGTTTAGCTTTCTTTGCAGTAGAACTGAAGTAATTTAATCATGAATCCTGATGATTGAGAGAAAATGAGTTTATTTAGTCAGACAGTCTCTATTTTGTAACTTTTATGGCAACAGAGATGATCCAGCACTTAACTTTAAAAGTACATTTAACTGCCAGGAGTCTTTGTTGGTCTGGCTAATTCCAGCTGTGGAGACATCATGAGGGCTCTTCTCTGGGGAGAGTAGGCCTGAGTGACAGATTCCTGAAACTAGAAATTCCAAGTTCACCTCACCTGATTTTTTTCTGAGCTATACTCTTTCAGGCTCTGCAACAGAGAAATTTAATATTTTTATAGAGTTGTGGAGATGGCATGTTTTTTTCTTTGTAAAAATTGCAAAGAATGTTTATCATTTCAGAAACTAAGAAATATGTCTGAATCTCGTAGTAACCCATGTAGGTAAATCCTTTTCTGAAAACTGGTCAGGAGATTCCATCAATGAGAAGCAAGATATAAATTTCCTTAGTAGAATAGGTTCTGGGGAGGGGTTTTATGCAAATTGTCTGTAGATTTTTGTTATTGTTACAGCATAGTTTTATTTTGTTTGTTTTTGAAATGCAGCCACTCATGTCCCCAGATCTGAGAAACAGTCCCCCAGAGACAACCATAGTTTAGACATGCTTATTTTATTTTTTGTTTGTTTTTATTTATTTGTTTGTTGGTTGTGCTATGCGGATCTTTGTTCCCAAACCAGGGACTGAAACTGGCCGGGCAGTGAAAATGCCAAGTTCTAGCCACTGGTGCCAGGAACTCCCTAGACACGTTTACTTTCAGGCTGTTCCACTTAGAAGTTTCTGCAAACACTGGATGCCTTTGATCTTTATTCTTCCAGATAATTTCCCTCTTTTGCCTACTCTCCTAGGATTTCCTCTGCGGAAAACAATAGAGGGCAACTTTTGGTACTTGAAAGGATCAATATCTTTTTCGAAAATACCCTTCACATATCAATCTGCTCAGGAATGAAGAATGAGGCTTGAAGCCACCACATCGGATTGAGCTGTTGTGTTCAGAATGAGAAAACTTTTAGAGTTTAGGGGAAAAGAAAAGTGAAGTCATGTCTTCAGGAAGGCATTTCTAATATAATCAAGTTTGGTGTTGATAAAAATGAAATAGATGAAGAAAAGGGTCAGTTTTAAAGAGAAATAAAATCATTAAGGATGGAAAAGAAAGATACAGTTTAAAAATTCTGATCCATCACCAAGAAAGGGTATTAGAAAGAAAGTTGCTTCTTATATATTTAAATGATTTCTCTGTTTACTTTCAGAACTACATGACTCTAAACTAGTGAGGTTTCCCTTGAAAAAATAGTTCCAAATGTCTTGCTTCTCCAGTTCATGCTCAATAATCTTCTTTTCATTTATTGTATAATTGTTAACTGGCTTCCCTGGTGGCTCAGCTGGTAAAGAATCTGCCTGCAATATAGGAGACCTGGGTTCTATCCCTGGGTTGGGAAGATCCCCTGGAGAAGGGAATGGCTACCCACTCCAGAATTCTGGCCTGGAGAATTCCATGGACTGAATAGTCCATGGGGTTACAAAAAGTCATACATGACTGAGCAACTTTCACTTTCATCTCAGATACATAGAGATATAATAATAAATCCTCAAATAACTACCCCTCATATTCAATCATCACTGTCATTTGCCAGCCTGCATTATCCTTGCAATCCTAGATATCACTTCTAAATACTTCATTACAGAATTTTAGTTACATAAAACCAATAGCTTTTTAAAATATATATGGACAGTCATTAGTGGGAAAACTTAATGGAAATTCCACAGAGTCATCTTTCTTATAAATTCTGTACCTAACAGTATTGTTAGAGAGAGTGGGAATTCTAGAAGTCTTTCCAGAATTATTTTCTATTCTGGGCACATTCTTTGGATGCTTTCTACTTGCCTATTTCTCAAGGGAAATTCTAATGAATCCATGAATCAATCAACTATTGATTGATTTAATCAATATTCAACTATTGATTTAATAAGTGGGCAAAAGTATTTTTAATGGACATGTGAATCAGGCAGGAAAGTGTATAGGAGGAAGAGAAAATACTTGAGAGAGAAAAGAGCCAGAGGATAGATCACGTGGCTCTCACTGAAAGGAAGGAACGGTACAAAGTCAGAGCCCTTTCATTTCCCCAAATTGTCCCGTTCAATGTAGAAATAAGGATATCAATGAACGCTACAATCACTAGAGATTTATAATTACAAGTTTCAGGTGGTTTCTGAGGATTATAATTTTCTTCAAGTACACACAAAACAATTTAAGTACTGATCAATGTGCTTTCTCTCTGAACCTCGCCTCAGTGGTGTTCAAAACCTGGATGCAGTTAATTGTTTCACAGAACAGCTGGTATCATTCTTTAATCAGCCTTCAGAAAAAGTTCATTCTTTCTGAACATTTTTCCTTAATCTTACATTAATGGTAAAGTGATAAAAATTTCCCGTTTTGCTAGGTTTGTTTGTTTAGCATTTTTTTTTACTGTATTCCTTTCCTTTTCTAGGTCATGCAAATTATGTTTTTGTGATAGCGTTTGATCTTTCACAAAGACCTGATGTTCTTGATAAATTATCAACGTGTTAGTCAAACTGAAGTTTCTATTATATTGAGTGCAGCTTTGAAATGAAATTTTCTCTCTTCCTAAATTACCTGAAAGGGTTCCTCTTCATGCAGCCAAACAGAGGAGAAAGTTTATTAAGTAAAGGGAGAATTAATGTCACCAAATAAAATAACTCACCTGGAAAGATATTGCTTTCTTCTTTTTTGTTTGTTTGTTTTTATAGTTCTCTATTTCTTTACAAGGGTGCTGTGTATAAAAACCTCAGAAAGGAGATCAGAATAACCAGCCTAAGTCATTAAGCTGTGTTGATCCAGCATGTAGCTAAATAAATAAGAGTGTAAGTTATTCCTTGCTCAGAAGCTGGCTGCAAATTTGCTAAGTGATTCATTTGAGGCTAATTTTCTGCATGACCCTCTCATTTTCTTCAGGACCTGTCTTATGGAAGGAAAATAAATTCAGCCAAACCAACAGAGCACTATGGTAGATTTTATTATGAATTCAGAAACTTTGGAAACATCCTTTTCCCAGCAGGTCTAGGTCTCCAAAAGATACATGCTTCTGATTTCCTAAAGAACATCTGCTCTGCAAAGACTGCAGAATTTCTCTATGTCCAAATCCCAGTATTTGTGAGACTAGAATAGAGATACCAAGGGAACATTTCATACAAAGATGGGCATAATAAAGGACAGAAATGGTATGGACCTAACAGAAGCAGAAGATATTAAGAAGAGGTAGCAAGAATACACAGAAGAACTATACAGAAAAGATCTTAATGACCAATATAAGCATAATGGTCTGATCACTCACCTAGAGCCAGACATCCTGGAGTGTGAAGTCAAGTGGACCTTAGGATATATCACTAAGAACAAAGCTAGTGGAGGTGATGAAATTCCAGCTGAGCTATTTCAAATCCTAAAAGATGATACTGTTAAAGTGCTGCACTCAGTATGCCAGCAAATTTGGAAAACTCAGCAGGGGCCACAGGACTAGAAAATGTCAGTTTTCATTTCAACTCCAAAGAAGGGCAATGCCAAAGAATGTTCAAACTGCTGCACAATTGCATTCATTTCACATGCTAGCAAAGTAATGCTCAAAATTCTCCAAGCTAAGATTCAACAGTATGTGAGTCAAGAATTTCCAGTTGTTTGAGCTGGATTTAGAAAAAGCAGAGGAACCAGAGATCAAATTGCCAACATCCATTGGATCATAGAAGAAGCAAGAGAATTCCAGAAAAAACATCTACTTCTGCTTCACTGACTGTATACTAAAGCCTTTGACTATATGGATCACAACAAGCTGTGGGCAATTCTTAAAGAGTTGGGAATACCAGACCACCTCACCTGCCTCCTGAGAAACCTGTATGCAGGTCATGAAGCAACAATTAGAACTGGACATGGAACAACGGACTGGTTCCGAGTTGGGAAAGGAGTACGTCAAGGCTGTATATTGTCACACTGCTTATTTAATGTATACTCAGAGTACATCATGCAAAATGCCAGGCTGGATATGTAGAAGCTGGAATCAAGATTGCCAGGGGAAATATCACTAATCTCAGATATGCAGATGATACTACCCTTATGACAGAAAGCAAAGAGGAACTAAAGAGCCTCTTGATAAAAGTGAAAAAAAAGATTGAAAAAGCTGGCTTAAAACTCAACATTCAGAAAACTAAGACCATGGCATCCAGTCCCATCACTTCATGGCAAATAGAAGGGGAAACAATGGAAACAGTGACAGACTTTATTTTGGGGGGCTCCAAAATCACTGCAGATGGTGACTGAAGCCATGAAATCAAAAGACGCTTGCTCCTTGGAAGAAAAGCTGTGACAAACCTAGAGAGAGTACTAAAAAGCAGAGACATTACTTTGCTAACAAAAGTCCATCTCGTTTATGGAAGTGAGAGTTGGACCATCAAGTAGCCTGAGAACCGAAAAATTGATGCTTTTGAACTGTGGTGTTGGAGAAGACTCTTGAGAGTCCCTTGGACTGCAAGGAGATCCAACCAGTCCCTCCTAAAGGAGATCAGTCCTGGGTGTTTAGTGGAAGGACTGATGCTGAAGCTGAAACTCCAATACTTTGGTCACCTCATATGAAGAACCGACTCACTAGAAAAGACCCTGATGCTTGGAAAGATAGAAGACAGGAGGAGAAGGAGATAACAGAGGTCGAGATGGTTGGCTGGCATCATGAGTTTGAGCAAGCTCCAGGAGATGGTGAAGGACAGGGAAGCCTGGTGTGCTGCAGTCCATGGGGTCACAAAAAGTCAGGCAAGACTGAGCAGCTGAACAGCAGCAGTCGCCTGTGCTGGCATCTTGTTGCGTCTCACAGCCGTGCTTTCTCCATTGCTGATGCTGGAGGCGGCCCGCGCTGCGCCCTCAGCTAGTTTCCTGACCCAGCCCTAGATGGCATTGCTGTGCTTTGATTCCGCCAGAACCACCTTTTTCATTTAAAATGTGTCCATGAGGAGAGGGATGAGATTTTTGCATTTCAATTCATGGGTTGATTGGAGGAAATCGAGGGAGAATTGTGACACATAAAAATGTGTTACTGAATGACAGAATGACCTTGACTGCAGAGGTCTTCCTTCCAGTTCTATTGAGATATAACTGACATCACCTTGTGGAAGCTTAGGTGTACAGCATGTTGGTTTGTTACACTCATATGTTGCAAAATGGTTACCAGCAGAGTGTTAGCTAACACCTCCATCACCTCACATAATTATCACTTCTTTTCTTCTGGTAAGAGCATTTAAGATCTACTCCCCTCCTATTTTTCAAGTATGTAATATAACATTATCAATATTAATTATAGTCACATGCTGGACAATAGATGTTCACACCTTATATCTGGAAATTTATACCCTTTGACCAGCATCTTCCCATTTTTTCCCATCCTCCAGTTCCTGGTAACCACCACTCTATAATCTCTGTTACTATGACTTCAGAACTTATAGATTACAGCTAAGTGATATCATGCAGTATTTGTCTTTCTCTTTCTGACTTCTTTCACTTACCATGAGACCATGAGGATCATAAATCTTGATCCAGAAATCCTTTCTCCACAGCCTTTGGGCAAATTGTTTCACCTCTCTGGACCTTTCTGTGGTGAGAGACTTCAAGTCATACCAATTTCTATTAAGAATAAAAGGCAACTTTGTCCTGAGAGTATCATACTAAGTGAAGTAAGCCACACAGAGAAAGACAAATATCATATGATATTGCTATATGTGGAATCTAAAAATATGATACAAATAAACTTATTTACAACGCAGTCATAGAAAACAAACATGGTTACCAAAGAAGAAAGGAGGGAGGAAGAATAAATTAGGAGCTTGGGATTAACATATACACACTAGATATTCTGTAATAATGTATGAGGGAAAAAAATCTGGAAAAGAATATATACATATGAAAAGTGAAAGTGTTAGTCACTCAGTCATGTCTGACTGTTTGCAACCCATGGACTTAGCCCATCAGGCTCCTCTGTCCATGGAATTCTCCAGGCAAGAACATGGAGTGGGTTGCCATTTCCTTCTCCAATGCATCAAAGTGAAAAGTGAAAGTGAAGTCGCTTAGTCATGTCCGACTCTTTGCGACCCCATGGACTGCAGCCTACCAGTCCGCTCCATCCATGGGACTTTCCAGGCAAGAGTACTGGAGTGGGGTGCCATTGCCCTCTCCCTCTCTGTCTCTGCTGCTGCTGCTGCTGCTAAGTCGCTTTGGTCGTGTCTGACTCTGTGCGACCCCAGAGACGGCAGCCCACGAGGCCCCACCCCATCCCTGGGATTCTCCAGACAAGAACACTGGAGTGGGTTGCCATTTCCTTCTCCAAAATGTTATATTACATAGGGAAGCTTTACATATGTGTATATATATATATATATATATATATATATATATATAAACCAAATCACTTTACTATACACCTGAAACTAACACAACATTGTCAATCAACTGTACTTCAATAAAAATTTTAAAATTAAAAAAAAATCAAAGAATAAAAGGAAACTGTTTTGGGGGCATTCTAGCTCTAATTTTTCTGAAATTATGCTGCCATGTTGGGATCTCTAGCTGACTAATGTTTTCAATCTTTGTTTATTATCCAGGACCCTAAATTACGTGAACTTCTGGATGTGGGGAACATTGGGCGCCTGGAACATCGCATGATCACAGTGGTGTATGGGCCTGACTTAGTGAACATCTCCCATTTGAACCTCGTGGCTTTCCAAGAAGAAGTGGCCAAGGTATGGTGGATTGAAACCTTTGAAGCTGATCACCTCAATCTGAATTCGTATGATATTATCCTGATTCCTTTGAAAGACTTTGAGTTTTCATCGTATTTATCTTGTGTTAAAATTCCATCTAAAAATCAACTTGCTGCCAATTAGAAGTGTGATTCAAACACTTTCAAATAATGGCGTTGACTTAAAATTATGGATTTTTTCCTTAGAAATTGGGCATTTGATATCATTTGTTTTCAAAAGAAAATATAGATGAAACCACATTCCATTTCATCTAAACATCTTATCCCAACTCATTTTCTCTTAGCCTTACCTTCTTTCCATCTGTCTCCTCAAAGGCAGACATTTTCAATACCTATTCAATTTCTTTTACAATGGGCAGCACCTAATCCATGATTATGTACATAGTAACTGCTCAATTAATATGAGAAAGGATGAAAAATTCTTAAAATTTTAAATAAAAATCTTAAATAATAAAAAATATTTATTCAGCCATGTACTAGAAAGGTGAATTAGATAAGGATTCTTCATTAAAGAGTTTCTAATTTACTAAGATAGTGGGCCTTTCAGACGAATACAGAAATAATCAGAAGAAAGGCAGGGTATATCAAATAAGAAGCTATGAACTTCTGGGCAACTTGGACTCAAGTAATTTGATGTTTTCTCTAAAACTATTCAATTGCCATTAAAAGAGCTTGAAATGAACATATTGAAGGGAAAGGTTTCTTTTTCCATGATTATAGTTTGTAAGATACTAACGATGGTCCTGGGGCTTCCTTGGTAATTCAGCTGGTAAAGAATCCGCCTGCAATGCAGGAGACCCCGGATTGATTCCTGGGTTGGGGAGATCCACTGGGAAGGCATAGGCTTTCCACTCCAGTATTCTTGGGCTTCCTTTGTGGCTCAGCTGGTAAAGAATCCACCTGCAATGTGAGACACCTGGGTTCAATCCCTGGGTTGGAAAGATCCCCCTGGAGAAGGGAAAGGCTACCCACTCCAGTGTTCTGGCCTGGAGAATTCCATGGACCATATAGTCCATGGGGTCACAAAGAGCTGGACATGACTGAGCAACTTTCACTTTCAATGTTGATCCTGACCCTACACACAGTTTCTTTCAAGAGTGGACATGGCTGTAACTATGGCTGATTATTGTTGATGTTTGACAGAAAACAACAAAACTCTGCAAAGCAATTATCCTTCAATTAAAAAATAAATTAAGTGGCAAAAAAAAGTATATGAATCTAAGTAAAAGTTGAAATCTGCATATCATATCTGTGGCCTTATATAGCTTCTCACATCATGGATGACAACTATGGGGTCATGTCAGGCCAGTGTTCATTGTCTGAGCATTATGATCTATAATTTTTTGACCTTCTGTGCTCTGGCATTTTTTTGAGCTACATACACCAAATAATATGTCCTGACTTCTAATTTATTAGTGATTATTTGTTGTTCAGTCACTCAGTCATGTCCTACTCTTTGCAACCCCAACCCCATGGACTGCAGCATGCCAGGCTTTCCTGTCCTTCACCATCTCCCAGAGTTTGCTCAGGCTAATGTCATTGAGTCAGTGATGCCATCCAACCATCTCATCCTTATCATCCTCTTCTTCTCTGTCTTCAGTCTTTCTCAGCATCAGGGTCTTTTCTAATGAGTCATCTCTTTGCATCAGGTGGCCAAAGTATTGGAGTTTTAGCTTCAACATCAGTCATTCCAATGAATATTCAGAGTTGATTTCCTTTAGGTTTGATTGGTTTGATCTCCTTGCAGTACAAGGGATTCTCAAGAGTCTCTTCCAACACCACAATTCTAAAGCATCAATTACTGATTATGGTAGAGGTTTATTTCCAAAAGTTGCATAATAGCAATTTCAATTCTTACAATGGAATGAATAAAATACTGTCTAGTTTTGATACTCTGGAGTCTTGAGAAGCTACTTTTTAAGGCTGTTTTACAAACTCAATCTATTTTATATCTTCAAGAACTAAGTCACCCATTTAAATCTATGGTATAATTTGTGCTTGGAGAGACTTCAGTTCAGTGAAACACTGTCTGTGTGGCCGCATTGTACTTGCTTTGCAATCCTTATTCCGGTACCAGCTGGTAATCAGTTGAGTGTATACACTTCACTTCTCAGTATATGTATGTATGATTGGATGGATGAATGAACATAGATAAATAAATACTAAATATTTCTACAATAATTTTAAAATATCACTGCTAGACTACGATCATATTCAGTTCTTAGTAAAATGACCAATTTATAATATTCATTAACTCTCAGTCAGAAGGATTTACTAAATGACAGTAACTTACAGGGAGGCTTTTCCTATGAGTGAATATAGATTTCATATTACAAACCAATCTGCATATTTTATGTCACAATAAACCTTTATGCACTTATGTTCTAAACATTTTAATTTTCTCCTCTCTGTGGTCTTCTGCTCATTAATTTCCTTTAGAGATTGTGATTAGCAAGCCCTGTAGTATTCCCTGTCAGAACTACATCTATAGACATTTTTCCAGCAGCTACTTGCCTGGTATAATTAATGAAGCTACAGAATATGTTTTGCCTTCCCTGACTGTGATATTCTGTAGGGTATTTTTCCCCCATTGAAATTGCTCATCCAGAAGGTTTAGATTTGCAAACACCATGTGCTCTGAAAACTTAATTTCCACCCTTGTAATTGTCAGTACTCTCTCATAACATCACACCCTCTATTTAGTCTCGGGAGCCAACGTACATAGTACCTTGTGTAGTGGCCGCACCGAAGGAGACAGTTTGCCTCATTGTATAGAATGCCCAACAGGAACCTGAGCTGCTCTGAAAGCCAGATGTCTGCGGAAGAAATTGTTGACAAAGGGATTCGGACTCATTCATTCATTCAACACGCATTTGTCAGGTGCCTTCTCTGTGCCAGTGTCAGGGACACAGCATTCTGTAGAAAATAGAGAAATCGTGATGATGAAGCACACTGATTGTGGGTCAGATGGAGGTCTGTGTGGAGGGATAAAGCAGAAGAAGAGTGTGATGGTGGAGGAAGGGGAGTATTTCTTGATGGAGTGCTCAGAGAAGGCAAAAATCTGAAGGAAGTTGCTCAACTGCAACAGTATCATCGATTCCTGAGAAATCTGTTAATTAATTTTTTTTGTCAGAACCAGGACTTAAACTTTCCTAAATATATTTTTCCAGATTTTCATGCTTTCTTTTTACATAAATCACTTGAGATTGACTTTTTAATTTATTTTTTTAGACAAGTGACTCCTTTCAAAGATGGATTGGGGAGAAAACTGTATCTTTAAATTTTTCCCTCTGTGGTTGGACTACAAAAGTGGTATCTTTTGTAGTTAAACAACAGTATTCTTCTTGATATGCAGCACAATTTGCCAACCCTGTGTGTCCTAAAGATCAGATCTCTCTGCTCCCTCAAGGGATACCTCCCTTTAATAGACTTGGAAAATAGGGGGTTTGTTTCACCTCTGTCCTCTGAGTCTCACACTTCTTCCTGCATCTCCTACTGCCTTGAAGACCAATGAGCACATCCGTGTTTGTTGTCCCTGACTTCAGCCCCCCTCTCTGGGATGCCCTGATTCCTCCTCAGAGCTACAGAGAGATGGAGGGTATCATCATCCTTCCCTTTACCCTCCACTATTAACTCCCAACAGTCCTCCACACACTCCACACACAGGTATTAATACAGGACTCCTGGCAAAGTTGGAGGTACCAGCAAAGGAAATTAGCAAAGGCAATAGAAGTTGATTTCTTGTTTTGTGGTGTAGGCTTTTGAAGGACTTTATTTTGAGGGATATAGAAGCCACTGGAGGGTTTGGAGCAGGTGATAGACATGATCTGACAACTCTTCAGTCAATGATTGACGGCAAGGGAAGAGACAATAATGGAAGTAGGAAGATCAGTTAAGAAGCTATAGAAATATTTTAATTAGATTGTTAGTGTCTTGAAGGAAGAGGGAGCTTGTAGAGATAAGAAGGGAATCTGAGTATCTATATCTACATCTACTTAAGGGTACCATCAAGAGCATGAACAATTGTGATTGTATGTTGCATGTAAGAGAAAGAGAAGAATCAAGAATGATGTTAGACTTTTGACCCAACAGACAGAAAGGATGGAAGCACCACGTACTCCATAGGGAGAATTTAAAGTAGAGCGCATTTGGTGGTGTGCAGCAAGGGTTCAGCTTTGATTATGTTTGGTTTGAGATTATTATTAGATACCCAAGCAGATATGTTGAGTAGGCAGTTAAATATATGAGCCTGGCATTGAATGCATCAATTTGGAAGTCATCCTGTTATAGATAGTATTTAATGAGCCAGGATGAGATCAGCCAGGAAGCAACTGTAGATAGAAAAAATGTTCAAGGCCTGAGTCACTGATACGCCAACTTGAAGAGATTGAGGGGATAAGAGAGAATCAGAAGAAGCAGTCTGACAAGGAGTGGTCAGTGCCCTGGCAGTGAGGCAAGTCTGTGAGTTTGGAAGTCAGGGGAAGACAGCATGTCAAGCAAAGAGTGATCAACAGGGCCAGCTGTTGCTCTCAGGTCAAGTAAGATGACAGCTGACAACTGACTGTCGGATTCAAGGGTATGGAGGTCACTGGTGACCTTGATTAGGGCAACTCCATGGAATAGTGGAATCAAAAGTCTATTGGAGTGGGCTCTGCAGAAGGAAATGGCAACCCACTCCGATATTCTTTCCTAGAGGAGCCCAGTGGGCTGCTGTCCACAGGGTCGCACAGAGTCGGAAACAACTGAAGCGACTTAGCAAGCATGCATGCCTTGGAGAAGGAAATGGCAACCCACTCCAGTAATCTTGCCTGGAGAATCCCAGGGATGGAGGAGCTTGGTGGGCTGACGTCTATGAGGTCACACAGAGTCGGACACGACTGAAGTGACTTGGCAGCAGCAGCTCAGGAATCAGTGGAGAGAAATGAAGAAGGCAAAAGAGATTGTTCTTGTGGGAAGTTTTGATGTAAAAGGCAGGGGAAAGATGAGAAGATTGCTGGAAGAGGGAAGCAAGATCAAGAGATAGTTTTAAGATGGGAGAAACCACAACATGCCTGTATGCTGGTGGCAATGATCCTGTGGATGGTAAAGAATACAAGCGAGTTAGAGAACTGCTGGAGCATGTCCTTAAGTACGCAAGCGTGGCAGGACCTAGTATAGCATTCAGGAAAGTATAGCCTGAGGTCAAGCCTGACCTATCACTTGTTTTTATATAGTTTTATTAAAACACAACAAACCCATTTCTTTACATATTGTCTATGGCTGCTTTCTCTAGACATAGTTGAGTCATTATGACATAAACCATATGGAGTACAAAGCCTAAAATATTTACTATCTGGTCCTTTGTTAAAAAAAAAATTGTGTAAAAAAAAAATTGTGGAATCTGTCTTAGTTCACAAATAGAGGGACTGGGCTCAGACAGGAGCAAGGACACTTGACTGATAAGAGGAGGAAAAGTGGAGTCCATCAGTAGAGATGCTGGTAGGCGGTCCATGTGGTAGAGGGAATGATGGAGGTTTTCTGGTTGCCTCTGTTTTCTCGGTGACAAAGGGAATACAAGTCAGTAGCTAAGCATAAGTAAGTAAGTATCCTAAGTAACTTTTAAATCCTCAAGGCTTTTTCTGCACCAGTTGGTGAATTTCTTTAAAGAGCTGACTGGTGAGGACTTTGCTAGTGGTCTGGTGGTTAAGACTCCACGCTTCGAGTACAGGGGATCTGGGTTGAATCCTTGGTCAGAGAACTAAGATCTCACATCCTGCAGAGTAACTAAGCCCACGGGTCACAACTGCTGAGCCTGCACGCTGCAACTAGAGAAGCCAGGTGCTGCAATGAAGACCCAGTGCAGCCAAAATAAATAATTGAAATAAAATTATATATATAAATGATCTTACTGGTAAGGTTAATATGGACTGCAAAAGACAGATCATTTACATCAACCCAAAAATCTATATCATGTGAACAAGTTAACCATTCATCAGGTCCATGCAAATTTTTCCATTGGTCAAAGAGTCTGAAGATAAAATAATTTTCTTCTTCCTGACCAATTCTAGTGCCTCTTTCTAATATTCTGCTTTCCTTTGAGGTGGGAGGCGACGCAGAGGCATCTAATTGTGCTTCTTCCTGAAGTCATGCAGCCTAAACACCATTGTGTGGGTTGGAAAACAGATTGCTCTGAACCAGGGGCAGGATTCACAGGATTGCAATATGTTGGGGTTTGCTATCAAGTCTCAAGGATCCAGTGGGAAACCTGTCTTCATCAAAAAATTTCAGTAAGAAATGGAATCTGTCTTATGATTAGTGAAGAATCTCTGTGTGCAAAGGCAGCAGAGGTGAAGCCTTCTCTATTTGGATTAAGAAATCTAAAATTATTTTCTGCATGTCTTCCTCTGGGTTCAGGTCCCTTTCCATGGCTGGGTCCCTGGACACTCATCCACCTGCCCAGTTCCTATCCCAGATCCTTGTTCAGTGCATTATGATAGCGAGATAGCCCATCACCCCAGGAGACAGAATTCAGCTTTGACATGAACACTGAAGTGGGTAACCATTCCCTTCTCCAGGGGATTTTTCTCAACCCAGTGATCAAACCCGGGTCTCTTGCATTACAGGCAGATTCTTTACCATCTGAGCCACCAGGGAAGCCCAAAGCTTAGATGGATATTGCCAATTTTCCAAACTGTTAGAGTTAGTTTTTTGAATGTTAACTCACTCATGCAAAAAAAAAAAGAAAAAGTTTAATAGAGGATCTCTGTTAAAATGTTAGCTATTAAAGTAGCTGTCACAAAATAAATGAGCTCTCCAAAAAAATGTTTTATATACTGACATCAGCCTTCAGGGTATATTTTAGAATTTGAGGGTAACATCTGTTGCTTGAGCAGGTATGAATATCATAGAGAGTCTAGTTCACTCATTTGGGAAGTGTCGTCTGGAAGCTTGCCTTAACTTCATCCACACCAGTTGGTTACCCTCCATCCAAATATGTTGCAAGCTCTCTGAATTTCCTAATTAGCTCCCACCTCTCCTTCCTCATCCTGCTACCCTCTCCCATCTTGTTCAAGTCCATGACAGGTCTTCTCTGTAACTACCTTCTACCTCCTTTTCTAGAATTCTCTCTTTGTTCTCCAGCTCTGTGTGTCTATCTGCTAGCAATGATCCTTAAAAAGCCTCAAACCTGATCAGACTTCACATCATTTCTGTGGCATTATTACCTATAAAATGAAGTTTTCTGTCTATGTGGTTGTCATTCATTTAGTGAGTAAATATTCTTTGAAGGCCTAGCATGTGCCAAGCACTAGGGAGTTGCCAGTGGTGAAAACAAGCATAGCCTGTGCCCTTAGGAGCTGCCGAATCGCTGCCTGGACCCAGCACCATTCCGCCTCAGCAGTTCCTAACCACTTGCGATTCCTCCTGCCTTCATAACCAGTGCCTTCGGACTTACGTGCTTTCCTAGATATCCTTTCTCCACTCTGTGCATCAGCAGAATTTCCAAGCCTCCTTTAGAGACTCACCATGTATACAACTCACCTGTCTCCCCTCTGTCCCATGATTTCCATGAATAACTGAGTTTCTTCCTTTTCTTTGATCATCCCATGACTATTTTCTATTGCATTTATCACACTATAATTATCTGTCACTATGTCTGACACCCTATCCTGGATTTGTGAGCTGCTCAAAGTCAGAAAATATAGTTCAGTCATTTGTGTTCCCAAGATCTATCTTAGTCTCAACTGATAATAGGTACCCAATAAATGTGTCTTCTGCGGGGGCAGAGGAGGACGTTTAAAAAAGGAAAGAAAAAAGGAAAACAGGACAGAGTGCAGGAACGGAAGGACCAAGAAAGGAAGAAAAAAGCTGGTGGGTCCTTGAAAACAGTCAATAGCTCATGGAATATTATAGAGCTCCCGAGACTTTGAACATCATGTGCTCTAATCCCCTTGTTTTTAAGTTGAAAATATTGAGGCCCTTGAACTAGCTGTTCCAGATTTCTTGCTCTGAACATGGGCCTCTTCCAAGGTCTGCCAGGATGCCCAATGGCTTCCACCTTCTTCATCCTTCCAAGCACAACCCAGAATCATTTATTGTCCTCCTCCTCCTCTACCCATCAGTTACCACATTTTTCTGAAGAAAAGGAAAAATACCTTCAACTGGCCAAATAGTTGAGATGGTTAAGGGAAGGGAATAAGAGATTGTGCCACAAAAGGGGCGCTTTTTAGGAAAAAGAAATTATAGTCTACTAAATTAAATAGAAAAGGGAAAGTGGGACTAGTGAATGGTCCTGCCTCAGTCCTCTGATCACTCCTGACATAGAACTTGATTCCTCAAAAACTTTCCACTTTTCTTAGACTTCCCTCCTAATTAATAGTATAGATATTTAAAAATAACCTCAAGAGACATGAAGTTCATATATTTCTTTCTATTCTGGGGACATATATGTTGAGATAAGAATTTTCAAACACTAACAGGTTTTCTGTACACAATTAAGTTTATCTCACTTTCTTTTTGAATTTAGCACCAACTTATGGTGGATGAACAGTGGCTGTAAGTTTGACTTTTTAAACAAAAAATGGTGAAGAAAAAGAGAATAAGGTACCATGTATTCTTTTCGGCAATATACTTTGGAACATAATGGAAAACTGTGCTGATCTCCTTGGAGGTAGAATATACATGCCAAAAATATGACTGTATTGAATATATATTGCTTTTTACACACGTGAAAAGTTAGCCCTCTTGGTTATTGTGTTTCATGAGATCTTCATTCACTGGCATTCTCACTTTCTCATATTAATAAGCCATACCTATATCATCTTAGGACATTCCTTCATCCAGTCATAAATAAGGCCCAAGTTCTTACAAGGTCCATATATTTCTCTGTTAGTCTTAGGATTTGATAGTCGTGGATGTTCTTTTTTGGAAAATGAGATCCACCCCACATTCTGCACTTGAATTTCAGATGATTATGGGGCAGATAAAGGATATATATTTTAAACTTTTAAATCGTGAAAATGTCACCCGTCTGGAACATCCATATAAAGGTTTAAAAGTTCAAAGTCACACCCCCCCCCAAAAAAAAACATTCGTTTTAAAAAAGGAAGAAGAAAAAAAGGCAATTCAGAAATTAATCTCTTCTTACATCCAGATAAGAACAACCAATTGCTATTCTGTTGACTGTGGCAGAAATCATACCTACCCACCTTCCCCAGGAGAGCTTCTTTTGAGCCAGGCAGGATTCAAGGGTGCCACAAAGAGGAATCAATGCCCAACTTAAGGGAGGATACATATGCCCAGACTCAGAAATAAGCATGACTTCAGACTGTGGGCTACTGTGAGTGCAAGTCTGCTTTTCCCCAGGAAAAAAGTCAGAAACTGACTAAGCAGCAGCATCTTCCCTTTCTTTCCAGTCGCCCAATAAAACAGAAATAAGCTGCTTCCTCCTTATTCCTCTGCCTCTCTGGCAGCTGAGAAAGCCCTGATTGTATTTCCTGTGTATCTAGCCTTAAAGAAGACACAAAAATACTTTTTAAAAAACTATAATTTTTGGAAAGGAAGAAGAAATCTAAGAAAATTTGGCTACCGTGCTTCATTACTATGGAAAAATACCTGACACCCTTTGAAAGTGGCAGGTTGATCTGTTTCATCTACTGCCTTAATATCGGTTGTTACGTTTATGTTTCCAATGCATCAAATGCTCCCAAGAAATAGGCTGCCCTTAAGAATAAATTTTTTTTGAAAATTACATTTTAATATATTGGTTATATAATAATAATCATTCACTCAACAAATACTTCATTGCCTACTCTGTACCAGCCACAGTTTTGAGTGCTGGGGATAAAATAAACAAAAATGATTGTCTTCATGAAGCTTACTTAATGGTGGGGTAGGGTGATGATAAACAAAATAAATCAGACGGTAATAGGGGCTAGGAAGGAATAAAGCAGAGAAGGGAGATAGGAAGCATTTGGGGGGATACATAAGAAACGAATCACCAGTCCAGGTTCAATGCAGGATACAGGATGCTTGGGGCTGGTGCACTGGGATGACCCAGAGAGACCGTATGGGGAGGGAGGTGGGAGGGGGGTTCAGGATGGGAAACATGTGTACACCTGTGGTGGATTCATGTTGATATATGGCAAAACCAATACAATATTGTAAAGTAATTAGCCTCCAATTAAAATAAATTAATTTTAAAAAAAGAAAGGAAAAGAAAACAACTGAATTTCATACTTTAGATGGATGAATTATATCTCAATAAAGTTTTTTTAATCTATATGAAAATAATAACAGTATGTTGTGTAGTATATTTTAAATTTAGAACTAAACGTGTGCCAACAATAGTCTGAAGCATAGAGAGAGAAAAGTGAAACATGCTGTTGTAAAGTTCTCATATTTTACCTGAAATTGTATAATAGTATTTGAACACAGACTATGATAAGTACATATTTCACGAAACACACAAGCACATAATACAGAGGTAAAACTAATAAGGTAATAATGAGTATGAAATGGAGTCATAAAATAAATAACTAAATCAGTTCATCAGCCAGAGTCACACTAAGATACGATGATCTATGAGGGAGACCTTGCAAATGATGGAGTGTGTCAACTGGTCATCACAGAGGAGAGTGGTGCTGAGGCAGGTGTGACCCAGCACTTTGGTGGAGGGAATGATGAGCAGGGAGAGAGCAGAGGGAGAGGCTGGGTGTGTCGGCAAGTGACCCAAATAGCAGTAGGTGGCCACTGTGAGAATGATTTTACTCTCAATGACACAAGTATCTATTACATTGTTTTGAGTAAGGGATGGATTTGGGGTGACATTTTGACAGGATTGTTCTGGTTCCTCTGTTGAAAAGTTGTAAGTAAGGGTATAGAAACAGAGATAGGAAGAGCAGAGTCCTGGAATAGAGGTGGTGAGAATGGTTAGGTTCCTGACACATTTTGAATGTGAAGCCAAAAGATTTACTGAATGAACCAGATACATGACATGAGAGAGAGAGAACTAAGGATGATCTCAGAGGTTCTTTTAATTTAATTTATTGAAATAAATATTCCTATCTGGGAAGATCAGAAATTTGGTTTTGGACACAAATTTTAAAATAGTATTAGCCCAAAACAGCAAAACAAGCACAGGTATGACGTCTTATCTCTCTTGAGGTACTGTGAAAATAATGATAAAGGAACATAAATACACAATGATGAAGAGAACAAGGTAGGTCACTAGGACATGACATATTTCACTAAGTTTGCAGGGGGGCAAAAAATGAAGAGATGTCATAGTGGAGAAAACCACAGATGAGAAAGTCCCTGACCTGCTCAGAAACAATCAAGAGATGCTCCAGACTTGAGTTCCACCAGCCCAGCAGAACATGGACTAAGAAGTGGGAGTGAAAAAAACAGCCTTTCATTCCCTACTCCTGATCCTCATATAGAATAATCAATAACCAATTACTTTCTGCATCAAAAATTTGAGTGGTGTGTCTTTTATGAAATTGGATAAATGATTGAAAAGTATCATTGTGGGTAGCACTGGAGTTCAAGATCCAGAGTAAAGTTCTCATTCTAACATTTGTGGATACCACACCATGGTGGCTGGAACCCACATGCTCACTGGAAAAGAAGTCTGCTCGCTGGTCAACCCCACTCCCATACTCAGGGATCCCAGCCAGCACTTCTGTTGCCCCATCTAAGATGGGAACGGACAATAAAGTATCCACAAGCTATTGAAAAAAACCTACAATACTGATTGATAAGGATGCAAAGATGAACAGAAAAAAGAAGTAAGAATAAAGTGAAGTCGCTCAGTCATGTCCAACTCTTTGCAACCCCATGGACTTTAGCCTACCAGGCTCCTCGGTCCAGGGGATTTTCCAGGCAAGAATACTGGAGTGGGTTGCCATTTCCTTCTCCAGGGGATCTTCCCGACCCAGGGATCAAACCTGGGTCTCCCACATTGTAGGCAGATGCTTTACCGTCTGAGCTACCAGGAAAGCCCCATTAGTATAACTAAGTAAACAGTTAAAAAAAAAACTAGGAGGTATTTTCAGAGAGAATTTTAAATATATTTTACCCTTAAGAAAAGAACAAGATGTAATGAAAAGCGGGTAACAAAAATAAGAAAGTTCTCTTAGAAATAAAATATAAAATAATGAAACAATAATTAAAATTCTACTAAACTACTAAAAGAGGAGGTGAGGGAAATGTCTCAGAATGTGGAACCAAGCAAAACAACAACAATGAAGGCAGCAGACAAACAACTAGAAAGTGAAAGATAAAAAAAGGATAAGAAAAGTGAAGATATAAGAAATATAGGTATAATCAGTCTAGCTAGGGTGGTAGCCAATGAAAAGAGAAAGCAGAAGAGAGGAAAATATGAAAAACATAATACAAGAAAACAAGTTAGAGCTCAAGGAAGGTGTGGTCTTGAAGCTGAAATAGAAAGTGTAGGATTGGAATAGGTTCAGGAAATATGAGTAGGAAGCTACAAGATATAAGATAAATGCAAATGGCTTAAGCTTCTTCTCCCTAAAATAAAATTAAAGTTGAAAAAGAGATAAATGTATAAGAAATGCACTAGTTAAACTCAAACCATGCTGAAAATACACAGGATTTTCAACAATAGAAGGAGCGGTCAAAAAAGATCCATATTGTCTTGGTATTAGGAATGTACTCTTTTGAAAGTCATGTAGTTCATTGTGTTGTAACTACAGCAAGTAAAATAATCAAAGTCTAATATATGGCCCAACAGAAAAGTATATTTGCTTTTTATGCAGTCATGTAAATTTTTATTTTTATTAGTTTTAAACTTTTAGAGTCAATCTATATGCAAAATATTAAAGTCAATTATGGATACTGGATAAGACAAACATATTTCAACTGACAAGTTAGAAAGTAAATTTAAACAAGAATCAGAGGTGAAAAGATTTGTAGGTAAATGTCCTCCTTTCACAAACAGAGAAGCAAATGATACTATCTTTAATTGGTGGATTACAAAGTGATTTGAGTATGTTGCTTGAAGTTATAGTGATGGGGAAAAAGAAAACTAGTGATGACAGTTCTATCAGGAGGAAGGAGAAAGGGGAGATGGGAGATATGGTAACAGATTTAAAACCTCGTCAACCTCATCAGTGCAGAGTGTGTAAGTCAAAGAGAGAAAGACAGATACTATATATGAACACATATATATGGAATCCAGAAAGGTGATACCAATGATCCTACATGCTGCTGCTGCTGCTGCTGCTAAGTCGCTTCAGTCGTGTCCGACTCTGTGCGACCCCAGAGACGGCAGCCCACCAGGCTCCCCCGTCCCTGGGATTCTCCAGGCAAGAACACTGGAGTGGGTTGCCATTTCCTTCTCCAATGCATGAAAGTGAAAAGTGAAAGTGAAGTCACTCAGTCGTGTCCGACTCTTAGCAACCCCATTGACTGCAGCCTACCAGGCTCCTCCGTCCATGGGATTTTCCAGGCAAGAGTACTGGAGTGGGGTGCCATTGCCTTCTCCAATGATCCTACATACAGGGCAGCAAAGGAGACATAGATGTAAAGAACAGACTTTTGGACTCAGTGAGAGGAGAGGGTGAGAATAGCATTGAAATATATACACTACTATACATGAAATAAATGACCAGTGGGAGTCCGATGTGTGAAGCAGGGCACCGGGAGCCTGTGCTCCGTGACAGTGTAGGGGAATGGCGTGGGGAGGGAGGAGGCTTCAAGGTGGAGGAGACACGCATACCTGTGGCTGATTTATACTGATGCATGGCAAAAATCATTACAGCGTGGTAATTACCCTCCAATTAAATAAATTAAGAAAACCTCATCAACCAGAGTGAAAATCAATAGTTAAGTTCCAAAACCAGTCAATTAAAAAAAAAGTACTGCAAATATATTGTTTATAAATATGAAAGAAACCCCACAAAATTTAAGAAGAGGAATGCCTCTGCCACTCCAGCTATTCATGTTCCCAGCAGCAAGACGACAGAACCCCTAATCAGGAAGCACACTTTCCCAGAGCCTCCCAGTAGACTCCCGACGGCACCAGACATCATGTGTCACCTTGCCACTCTCACTGCTGGAGACGTTGGGGAAAAGTAGATGTTTCAGTTATATTTTCTGGCCTGAATAATGTCAGATTTCATTCAGGACAGAAGGAGAAAATGGACATTAGCTCTCAGCAGGGGTTCTACAGCTAGACAGTGGCAGAGTAGGATTCTGAAACCCAATGAAATATATGTTTAAATAAACTAGTAAAAGCATAAACAATATAAGAGTCAATGAGAAGCATTAAATAGACAGGTATCAGTATTGTAAATTTAAATGAAAAGACAAGCACAGATTGTGTTGAAGACTCATCCTTCCTTCGCCCTCATAGGCAGTGAAAATTGACCGAAGGTGAGGCCATCAGAACCAAGGACAAAGACTAGTTATCAGAGAGAAAGGACTAACAGGTGAAGTCAATTACCAAGGGCCAAATACTCCTTCATTTAAAAAAAAAAAAAAAGAATCTGGCTTGAAAAAAGTTTTAAAATAAACGTGGAGGTGGGCATAATTAAGTTTTTTTAAAACAAATTGGTTTCCAATTGAGAAAATTATATTTTAAAATTGTGTGTACTAAGTTTTAATGAGCAAGTACCTGCGTGTAGTTACTAATCAGTTTCATGGAATGCAGTTTTGGCTTTGTCAAGCAAATTCCATTTAACAAAAAGCAGCACCTCTTAACTCCCAAGAAACTGTGATTGCTCCTCTTTTTTCAGCCTTGATATGCATCTTACTAAAGAAATTAGCTGTTTTTTCTCTTTTAATTTTTTTTCATTTGATCTCCTCAAATAGACTTGCTTAAAAAATATAGTATCAATGATAATTTCAGAACCTGGTTACATACATTTTTACTGTCTATAATACATAATACCTTGGTAAATGCAATCAAGGTAGTAATTTGCATGGATACTGCTAGGCTTAGGGTTCATAACAGCAAGTGTTTTTGTAAAAGTGAGATGAGCGTTTTGGACAGAACCACTTCAAGAATATGGTGGAGTGACATGAACGCCATGGAAGCAAAGCTTTGGAAATTTCATCCGAGGCATTTGATGGACCTTTCTCAGTTATACAAATAAACAATGACTCAGGAACTAGCTGGACAGAGAGGTGGATGTCTCCTGGATGCTTGGGGCTATTGCACTGGGACGACCCAGAGGGATGGTATGGGGAGGGAGGAGGGAGGAGGGTTCAGGATGGGGAACACATGTATACCTGTGGCGGATTCATTTTGATATTTGGGAAAACTAATACAATTATGTAAAGTTTAAAAATAAAATAAAATTTAAAAAAAAAAAGAAAAAAAAATACGTGAGACTCACAGTGATACAACTGAAAACCTCTCATCATGAAAACGTAACCAAAGCAAACATTTTTCTCTTTTTCCACTCTGTACCAAGTATGTTGCTCTTTGGGGGTTTTTCTCCCCCCTCTGAAGAATTCTCTTAAGATTTTTTTCAATTTGCTATTACCACATTAAGCTTTTCCCATTGCTCAGGAGAATGTTAAAAGGTGTAAGAGCAGGATTAGGGATATAGTAGACTGTTAGCTCTCAAAGTGTGATTCTTGCATCCATATCTTGAACACTGCACTTGAACACTGAACTCTTCCTTAGACCATCAGGTACCATTTATTACAGCGTGCTTCACTTGTCCAGGGAAAAATAATTGAGCAACAAGTCTTCAGAAAGCATCCCCAAACAGAACAAAGCATAAAGCATATCTATGAAGCCAATGTAGATGCTCTAGGCCCTAAAACTAAAACTTCTGTACTTTATTAATTGGAAATTGCTATGCACAGGACTCTGAGTTCTTATAACCTATTCTAGCACAGTTCAAATTAAAATAGGAAATACGTGAAGCTATTATCCAAAACACCAGAGCAAACCATGTGACTAAATACTTATAACAAGGGAGACATAAAAATTAAGTTCACAAAGCATAAATTATATAGCATGGATGTAATTCCCTTTTATTTACAGATTCATTCACTCATGCAGTCAACTCAGGTCATCAAGTGCATATCTATTTCTTGGGATATAAAAAGAATGGTTACAGAGCTGTGAGATCCCACACAGGTTGTGGGATAACACATATCCTTTTTTCCTCCTGCTTTTTCATATACTCCCATGAATGGCTATATGCAGTGTTTTCTATACTCTTCATGCTTCTACTCACTGCTTCTCTTCCAGGCCCAGTGATCTGGTTCTCATGGACATCCAAATGGATTGTTCTAGAGGTAGAGCAACCAGTCAGAGACCTTTCCCAGGATTTTTCCTACTGGAAGTAGGAAATCAGTCAGACTCTCTCTAGTGATGAGAGGAGCCACATGTGACAATTCTTGGTGCAATTGGTGACCATGGAGAAGAAGCTGGTCAATCAGGAAGAAAGTAATGATATCAGGAAGAGAGAGAAGTGAAAAAGCAATGAAGAAAGTCTTTCTGCCATTCAGGCCCCTGGTTCCTTATGATCTTATAACTACACAAGTTTTTGCTGCAGTTTGTCAGATGTTCCCTCCAGTTACAGGAATGATCCAGTGTCCTTGGCAAATTCTCATATTTCCTAGGCTAATTTGAGCTGTGGTTTTGGCAACTATAGACTAAAGATATTTGAATCACATCGTCTGAAAATAACTATGCACCTTTCCTTGATATTATGTCATTTGAGTAATATGATTTTTCTAGTATCCCAACTCTGATAATATTGGGTTGTTATATGCTTCCTGGTTTTTGTTTTGTTTTGGTAATTATGTTATATTTGTATCAGGTGAACATTTTGAATGTAAGATATAAGATCAGCACTGCCACCTAAAATAAGGGAACTGTATCAGAAATTTTGCCAAAATTCTAAATACTCAATATAGACCCATAAACTCGGTTACTACTCAGACAGTCTTTTCTGCTTTTAATGAAAGTCTTTGCAGCTCATATACCGTCTTTCATGATGAAAACATTCTTTACTGTGCCATTAAGACAAATGCATGGCAAGATGAATTCTGATGCCTGCCAGCAGGTAAGAGAAACATACTCGCCTGCCAGCAGGTAAGAGAAACATACTCACCAGGCAATGCAACCCTGAATGAGCCAGGTTGGGATTTCTTACTCAAATCCCAACCTGCTGCCTGCTCATGAGCAGAAGTAATAGAAATGACATCATTATCAATTATGGCAATAGGAGTTTGCCAACAAACTAAAAAATAATGGAAAGCTATTAAAATTGTTAGGACTTTCACATAGCTCACAAATATTAAAATATTCCATTTTAAATTATTATTTATTCCAAGAATCTTTTATTTAAAAAAAAAAAAAAACATAGATTGAGGTTTCCAAATCAGGTACTTTGAAAATACTTGCTTTTAGATTATCATTTGTGACTCCTTTTATTTCATTAGGGTAACCATTGGCTCATAATTGGTTATATTCAATATATGCAGAGAGATTGATTCAGTGTTCCTTTTAGAATGTTTTTGTTTCCCCAAAGATCTCACTGAACAAATACATGCTTCTGAGGACAGAGTTCACACTCTGCCTTTCCTTTGTGACTCCAGCTGCTTGGTATCAGGTCACAGCCGTAAACTGGGCGCCTGGCATGACACGATCATAGGTGGCATTTACAAGACAGTCATTGTGTGTCTCTGTTTTTGTCAGTAAGACTGAGACTGACTATCACCCTGTGTTTGAGCACAAACCTCCAACAAACAAAACTTTCCTCTTTTTAAAGACAATAAGCACAAATAACCAAAAGAAAAATGAATGTTAACAGGAAATTTGCAGAAAAGATAAAGTGGAACAGCCCTGACAGGAATTAAACAAAGCCAACCAGACAAGTAAATCAGTGATGGCAATTAAGGCCAATCCAAGGTCCCACATTGCATCTATCAGATTTGCAAACAATTTCTGAAAGGCTGATAATAGCAAGTGTTTTTTAAAATGTAGAAAAACACAAGCTCTCCTACACTGCCAAAAGGAACATAGAAGGTCCTTACTGCTTTGGTGAGCAAGCAGCGAGCAGCATCTGGTACTGCTGAAGATGCCGCATCCAAAGAAAACATCACGATTGTAGTTACCCGAGAGAAACTTCTGGATGTGGCTTGAGGCAGCAGGAAGTTGGTTTGTGCAAAGGAACCATGTGTGTCCATCAACAAAAGAAAGGATTAATAAATTTTATATTCTTATATATATAAGAAGCAACTGGAGGGCTTCTCAGGTGGCTCAGTGGGTAAAGAACCTGCCTGCAATGCAGGAGATGCCAGAGATATGGGTTCGATTCCTGGGTCGGGACGATCCCCTGGAGCAGGGCATGGCAACCCACTTCAGTATTCTTGCTTGGAGAATCCCATGGACAGAGGAGCCTGGCGGGCTACAGTCCATGGGGTCTCAGAGTCAAACTTCAAGCGACTGAGCACACATTCTTATAGTGGAATAGTTTAGTAGTTAAAATTAATAACTTTGATCTAAATGAGAAGTAGGAACACATTTTAAAGACATAATGTTGATTGCAAATAGCAGCTGGCCAAATGATGCATCCAGTTTGATATGATTTATGTAATACTTTATATAGCCATATAGGAGTCCATACCAGGACTGGCAAAATTTTTTTCTGTTAAGGGCCAGTCAGTAAATACTTTGCCCTTTGGGAGTCTCTGTTGGCAACTATTCAACTTTGCCCCTGTAGAACAAAAGCAGCCATGGACAATATGTAAATGAATGAGCATGGCTGTGTAGCAGTAAAACTTTATTTACAAAAACAGGTGGCAGGCTGGATTTAGCCTTCAGGGGTTTGTTGAACACTGATAAAGACCATTGTCCTCAGAATATCATATGAAAATAGATATTCTTTAATGTCTACTTTTCAAAATAGAGCTTGCTCCTGGGAAAGCAAGAAGAATGGAATCAAGCAGAAGAACAACACAGAATAAGTCTGCACCAGTGTCTTAAGTATATAACAGTTAAAAAGCACTAAAGCAAATATCACAAAATGGTACCATTTGTTACATTGGATATGTGTTAGTTACACTATTTTCTGCATTTTCAGGTATAACAGAGATATGTAATGCTGAAAAAAGGAAAGATTAATAATACATTAAAATATTAAAGATAGTATGCATCAGAACAATGGGAAACAGAAATATCTGTATTTCAAACAGAAATATCAACTTGTATTCATAAATTGAGCCAAAAAGTTAAGAAGTGTGAATTGCCAATAGGAGAAATGTTCTCCGAACTGTGAACACTTGTTGAACAACAGCGTGACTGGTAGACATGGCATGACTAGATCCAAAAGTTTGGACTGAATCTCTCTCTTCATGTGAGTCCAGTCAAGTTTGAGTTGAATCTGTGACTTCCTGTATCCAAGTTCTAAGGCTTTGGACTGACACTTTGTGATCACCCTCACCCCTCTTACCATTTCCCCTCTACCATGGTTAGGACATAGTGGTAAGGTATTTATAAGCTTTGCAGTTTGTTTCATCACTGTAGCATAGTTAGCAAGGTGTTTAGTCTCCGGAGGCTTCTTGGTTTCAAATCTCAGGTGTGCCTGTAACTAGATGTGAGACTTTATGCTTGAATTGAATGCCTCTGTGTCTCAGCTCTCTCATTGGTAAAACTGGACTGATAATAACATTAATATCTCACTGTGTGATTGTGAGGATTCAATGAGTTAGTTACTTACAAAAATGTTAGAACAGTGCCTAGCCCACAGCAACTGTAATTTAAATACAGTGTTTTAAATAATTGTGTTTTAAATACAGTAAAGTGGACTTATCTTTTTTTATCTTGTTCAACTGTATGTTCAGCCACCCTAAAATTATCTAGGACAAAATGATAAAAAGCATAGTATCTAGGAGTATAGGATTTGGATCCTAAGAAACCAGTGATCTAACCCCAAACTTGTTTTATTAGCTCTGAGGATATAAATAAGTTTTATAAGAGCTTTGAAACCTTAAATTTTCATCTGTAAAATGAGGCTAATAACAGTACCTGCCTCCAAGAGAATTACTATGAGAATTAAGTTGTTGGATGCAAAGTATCTACTAATACTAAATAGTAGGTGCCTCGGTGCCTAGTAAATACTTAAACAATACCAATGAGAGTAACTGAACATTGTGAAACAATTGTTAGTAATATTAAGCAAACACATAAATCCTGTGGCAAGAATGACAGAACTGAAATAACTTTAGAAATAAAAGTAGAGTAACTTTGTGAAGCAAAAGGCAAGGAAGAAAGGGAAAGGTATACCAAACTGAACACAGAGCTCCAAAGAATAGCAAGGAGAGATAAGAGACCCTTCTTACGTGAGCACTGCAAAGAAACAGAGGGAAACAGTAAAATAAGAAAGAGTAAAAATCCCTTCAAGAAAACTGAAGATATCAAGGGAATATTTCATGCAAGGATGGGCATGGTAAAGGACAGAAACAGTAAGGTGCTAACAGATGCAGAAGACATTAAGAAGAGGTGGCAAGAATACACAGAAGAATGATGTAGAAAAGGTCTTAATGACCCAGACAACCATAATGATGTGGTCATTCGCCTAGAGCAAGACATCCCAGAGTGTGAAGTCAAGTGGCCTTAGGAAGCATGACTACAACTCATTGGAAAAGACCCTGATGCTTAGAAAGATTGAAGGCAAAAGGAGAAAGGGGCAGCAGAGGATGAGATGATCAGATAGCATCAGTGATTCGATGGACAGGAATCTGAGCAAACTCTGGGAGACAGTGGAGGACAGAGGAGTCTGATACACTGCAGTCCATGTGGCAAAGAGTCGGACGTGACTGATCAACTGAACAACTTTGTAACAGGTTTGGAAATTTTAATAGTGTCAAGACTGAGATCTCAGTAATGACCCTGGGGTGAGGGAATTGCCGAAGTCATCACAGAACACATGCATTTAAGCTCCAGATGAAATTCCATGATAGGTGATTTTTAGATCTGTTTTCTCTAGTTCAGGCCTCTGTAGTCCTCATCAGGAAAAGAGATTGATCCTAAGGCAGAAAACTTAACTTAAAGAGTTTCAGGATTTAGACAGCAGGGGCTGAACCCAGCTTAGTGGTAATCATCAGAACTTTGCCTGTGAAAGTTGAAATACAAATCCTCCAGATTAAATAAGAAGCCATCCTTCCAAAGCTATACTAACTAGGGCCCAGCACTGGATAAATGAGAACACTGCCAGTGTAGGCTCCATCTACCCTGAAGCAAAGCCTGTGTCATAATCTCATGATAAGCCAAGGCTGCTCTAAGCTGCTTTGGCCACACTTCTTAGCCACATTGTTCTTAATACAGCTGGAAGGGCTTTTGGGTTATTCTAAAACTAATAGCCAAAATTATTTCCTTCTTTGTTTGGGAAGCAAGTAGACAAAGATTAGAGTAATGCTTCCTAAGTCAGGTCCTGGAGCAGGTTGCTCCTCAAAGTGCTGTCCCTGGCCCAGAAGAATGCTTACACTTTAACATGCATGAAATATATACAGGTTTCTTGGGGAAATGCAGAGTTTCAGTCAGATGATTTGGTGTGGAGCTTAAAGTCCAACATTTCTACCAAGTTTCTGGTCAGGGCTGTAAATCCTCCTGCTTCCAGCATGGCCCTCCCCTGGGATGAGAATTCTCTGCCTCCAGTCCCCAGCATCCGCATCAGCATCTGTCTACACAACAAGAATCATTAAGTGATCTGTATGCACACGGAAGTCTGAGCAGCCTGGTTCCAGAACCTGTGTGAACCAGTTCTCCGATCCTGTGGTTACCATCTCCCATTTACACAGTGTAGTTTCTTCTGGTACACAAACAAACGTCCTGGAATTTGTTATCCTGCTGCTGCCCATAGCAGTGCCCTGCCCAGATCCATTCCAACCATTTCACCAGTTCACACACAACACCCTGTGGGGACTGGCTTTAACTTTCAACAACCTGCACCCATGTCTCTTTGTTGGCTGTGCCCTCTGGATGCCAGATCCCCCTTTGCTATCAAGGAAAGCAGAAAAGGCCTGAGGATTGCCATCCCCTTCAGCAGCCCTGACCCAAGACTGACAGGCACAGTTCAGTTCAGATCAGTCGTTCAGTTGTGTCTGACTTTGCAACCCCAAGGACTACAGCATGCCAGGCTTCCCTGTCCATCACCAACTCCTGGAGCTTGCTCAAACTCATGTCCATCGAGTCGTTGATGCCATCCAATCACCTCATCTTCTGTCATCGCCTTCTCCTCCTGCCTTCAATCTTTCCACATCAGTATTTTCCAGTGAGTCAGTTCTTCCCATCAGGTGGCCAAAGTATTGGAGCTTCAGCATCAGTCCTCCGAATGAATATTCAGGACTGATTTCCTTTAGGATGGACTGGTTGGATCACCTTGGTTGGATCACTCACCCTTGGAGAGTCTAAGGGACTCTCAAGGGTCTTCTCCAACACCACAGTTCAAAAGTATCAATTCTTCAGTGCTCAGCTTTCTTTATGTCCAATTCTCTCAGCTTTCTTTAGTCCAACTCTCACATCCATACATGACTACTGGCAAAACCATACCTTTAAATAGATTGACCTTTGCTGATAGAATAATATCTCTGACTTTTAAATATGCTGTCTACGTTGGTCATAGCTTTTCTTCCAAGAAGCAAGTGTCTTTTAATTTCATGGCTACAGTCAACATCTGCAGTGATTTGGAGCCCCCCAAAAATAAAGTCTGTCACTGTTTCCATTGTCTCCCCATCTATTTGACATGAAGTGATGGGACCAGATGCCATGATCTTAGTTTTTTGAATGTTGAGTTTTAGGCCAACTTTTTAACTGTCCTCTTTCACTTTCATCAAAACGCTCTTTAGTTCTTCTTCACTTTCTGCCATAAGGGTAGTGTCATCTGCATATCTGAGGTTATTGATATTACTCCCGGCAATCTTGATTCCAGCTTGTGCTTCATCCAGCCCAGAGTTTCTCATGATGTACTCTGCATATAAGTTAAATAAGCAGGGTGACAATATACAGCCTTGACATACTCCTTTCTCAATTGAGAACTAGTCTGTTGTTCCATGTCCAGTTCTAACTGTTGCTTCTTGACCTGCATAAAGATTTCTCAGGCGGCAGGACAGGTGGTCTGGTATTCCCATCTGTTTGAGAACTTTCCACAGTTTTTTGTGATCCACACGGTCAAAGGCTTTGGCATAGTCAATAAAGCAGGAGTAAATATTTTTCTGGAACTCTTTTGCTCTTTCGATGATCAGGTGGATGTTGGCAATTTGATCTCTGGTTCCTCTGCCTTTTCTAATTCCAGCCTGAACATCTGGAAGTTCATGGTTCACGTACTCTTGAAGCCTGGCTTGGAGAATTTTGAGCATTACTTTGCTAGCCAGAGATGAAGGCAATTGTGTGGTAGTTTGAGCATTCTTTGGCATTGCCTTTCTTTGGGATTGGAATGAAAACTGACCTTTTCCAGTCCTGTGGCCACAGTTGAGCTTTCCAGACATGCTGGCATATTGAGTGCAGCACTTTCACAGCATCATCTTTCAGGATTTGAAATAGCTCAACTGGAATTCCATCACCTCCACTAGCTTTGTTCGTAGTGATGTTTTCTAAGGCCCACTTGACTTCACATTCCAGGATGCTGGCTCTAGGTGAGTGATCACACCATCGTGATTACCTGGGTCATGAAGATCTTTTTGTATAGCTCTTCTGTGTATTCTTGCCACCTCTTCTTAATATCTTCTGCTTCTGTTAGGTCCATACCATTTCTGTCCTTTATTATGCCCATTTTTGCATGAAATGTTCCCTTGGTATGTCTAATTTTCTTGAAGAGATCTCTAGTCTTTCCCATTCTATTGTTTCTTCTATTTCTTTGCATTGATCACTGAAGAAGGCTTTCTTATCTCTCCTTGCTATTCTTTGGAACTCTGCATTCAAATGGGTATATCTTCCCTTTTCTCCTTTGCCTTTCACTTCTCTTCTTTTTACAACTATTTGTAAGGCCTCCTCAGACAACCATTTTACCTTTTTGTGTTTCTTTTTCTTGGGGATGGTCTTGATTACTGCCTCTTGCACAATGTCACAAACCTCCATTCATAGTTCTTTAGGCACTCTGTCTACCAGATCTATTCCCTTGAATCTGTTTGTCACCTCCACTGTATAATCATAAGGGATTTGATTTAGGTCATACCTGAATGGTCTAGTGGTTTTCCCTACTTTCCTTAATTTTAGTCTGAATTTGGCTCATGATCTGAGCCACAGTCAGCTCCTGGTCTTGATTTTGCTGACTGTATAGAGCTTCTCCATCTTTGGCTGCAGAGAATATAATCAATCTGATTTCGGTGTTGCCCATGTGGTGATGTCCATGGTTGTCTTTTCTTATGTTGTTGGAAGAGGCTTTTGCTATGACCAGTGTGTTCTCTTGGCAAAACTCTATTAGCCTTTGCCCTGCTTCTTTCTGTACTCCAAGGCCAAATTTGCTTGTTACTCTAGTATTTCTTGACTTCCTACTTTGCATTCCAGTCCCCTATGATGAAAAGGGCATCTTTTTTGGGTATTAGTCTAGTAGGTCTTGTAGGTCTTCATAGAACTGTTCAGCTTCAGCTTCTTCAGTATTACTGGTCAGGGTATAGACTTCGATTACTGTGATATTGAATTGTTTGCCTTGGAAATGAACAGAGATCATTCTGTCATTTTTCAGATTGCATCCAAATACTGCATTTTGGACTCTTGTTGACTATGATGGCTACACCATTTCTTCTAAGGGATTTTTGCCCACAGTAGTATATATAAATGTCATCTGAGTTAAATTCACCCATTCTAGTCCATTTTGTGGAGAAGGCAATGGCGACCCACTCCAGTATTCTCGCCTGGAAAATCCCATGGGCGGAGGAGCCTGGTGGGCTGCAGTCCATGGGGTCGCGAAGAGTCAGACACGACTGAGCAACTTCACTTTCACTTTTCACTTTCATGCATTGGAGAAGGAAATGGCAACCCACTCCAGTGTTCTTGCCTGGAGAATCCCAGGGATGGTGGAGCCTGATGGGCTGCCGTCTCTGGGGTCGCACAGAGTCGGACACGACTTAAGCGACTTAGCAGCAGCAGCAGTCCATTTTAGTTCACTGATTCCTAAAATGTCAGTGTTCACTCTTGCCATCTCCTGTTTGACTACTTCCAATTTGCCTTGATTCATGGATCTAACATTCCAGGTTCCTATGCAATATTGCTCTTTACAGCATCGGACCTTGCTTCCATCACCAGTCATATCCACAACTGGCTGTTGTTTTTGCTTTGGCTCCATCTCTTCATTCTTTCTGGTGTTATTTCTCCATTCTTCTCCAGTAGCATTTTGGGCACCTACCAACCTGGGGAGTTCATCTTTCATTGTCTTATCTTTTTGCCTTTTCATGGTGTTCATGGGGTTCTGAAGGCAAAAATACGAAGTAGTTTGCCATCCCCTTCTCCTGTGGACCACGTTTTGTCAGAATACTCCATCATGACCCATCTGTCTTGGGTGGCCCTATATGGCATGGCTCATAGTTTCACTGAGTTAGACAGGGCTGTGGTCCATGTGATCAGATTGCTTAGTTTTCTGTGATTGTGGTTTCCAGTCTGTCTGCCCTCTGATGGAGAAGGATAAGAAGTATATGAAAGCTTCCTGATGGGAGAGACTGACTGAGGGGGAAACTGGGTGTTGTTCTGATAGGTGGGGCCATGTTCAGTAAATCTGTAATCCAACTTTCTGTTGATGGGTGGGGCTGTGTTCACTCCCTGTAACTTGACCTGAGGCCAAACTATGGTGGAGGTAATGAAGATAATGGCACCTCCTTCAACAGGTCCCATGCATGCACTGCTGCACTCAGTGCCCCTGACCCTGCAGCAGGCCACTGCTGACCCACGCCTCTGTCAAAGACTCCTGGACACTCATGGGCAAGTCTGGGTCAGTCTCTTGTGTGGTCACTGCTCCTTTCTCCTGGGTCCTGGTCTGCACAAAATTTTGTTTGTGCCCTCCAAGAAGGTTAGGCACAGGGATCTTCAAACTCCAGCTCCCTTTCTGCTCATCAGAAAGTTCAAGTTTTAATAGTGTTCTGCACAGGGAAGAATTACACCAAAATTACCATCTGCAGAGTTTGCTTGGTATTTCACCCTTCTGCCTCTTCCCTTCCCATTCCTGCTCACTTCCTGATAATGTTGCCCAAGAACACTTCATAATAAACCCATTTCTCCTAAATCCTGTCTCAGGTTCTGGGGAGCCCAAAGTAAACACATGTTGTTTTTTTGTTGTGCAGTTGCTAAGTCATGTCCCACTCTTTGTGACCCCATGGACTGCAACATACCATGCTGTTTTAGCTCCATATAATATGGACTGACACCAGTACCTAGCCAAGGATTGTGTTGTTTCTAAAGTTGTCTTGGTCACTGCTTGAGACCTGGAGTCTTTGATTCAGGCTGGATTAGATCTTCTGCGTACCTCAAAAGGCTACAGGAAATCAGTGGATTCTAGGAATTCCATACTTGGAAATTTAGATGCTCACATTCTGAGAATGTGATGAAATAAGTTATGCCTTACTTTCTGAATGAGCTACGACTGTTCAGTGAATGTGGTAATGATGCAGTCCTTCAACTGGCTTTATAAAAAACCCATAGAAAGAGCAAAGGATCTAGAAGACATGTCCTGACCAATAACGCAGCCACAACTCCCAACTATGTGTGGATGTTGAACCCTTGAAAGGTTGCCAGGGCAAATTAAGATAGCTGTAAGTGCAGAATGCACACCTCATTTCAAAGACCAAGTGCATAAGAAGAAAAGAAAATTGCCCAATAATCTTATGTTGATTATATAGCAAATAATATGTTTGAAATATTGGGTTGAATAAAATTTATTATTCAATTTATTTCACCTGTTTATTTCTACCTTTTAAAAAAGTGGCTTCTGGAAATTTTAAATTATTTGTGTACCTCCCATTATATTTCTATTGAACTGAATGTAATAGAGGTCTTAGCTTTCAACCTTAAATGTCAGGCCAAATTAAATCTCCTTAGCTCTTCATAATACCTTCACTGTACCTATTTCTGGTGTGCAATTGGCCCCCAGTAAATATACAAAATGGTACACTGCCCTCAATTATAAATACTTTTACCAATGCATAAGGTTGCCATGGACTTCCCTGGTGGTTCAGATGGTGAAAAAGAGTCTGCCTGCAATGTGGGAGACCTGGGTTTGATTCCCGTGTTGGGAAGATCCCCTGGAGAAGGAAATGGCAACCCACTCTAGTATTCTTGCCTGGATAATTCCATGGAAAGAGGAATTGGCGGGCTACAGTCCATGGGGTTGCAAAGAGTCAGACATGACTGAGCAACTAACACACACACACACACACTCAAGGTTTCCTTGGAGTTGGAAAAGTCTACAGTTTGACCCCTAACCTGAAAAATATTAAGTATTATACCAGAAACATATTTTGAAAATCAGTGCCAGTAGTTATTACTCTTAGTTTAAAGTAATCTAATCTGAAAACATTTTATTTTAAAGCTATTAATAGTTATTCCAAAGTTTTCCTCTGTGTCCATCAAGTTTACTTCACTGACAGCTCTTCTGTACTGTCTTCCCCAAGCCCTCCACTAACAATCTGTAGAGTGTCAATACTTCTCTCCTGGACTATGACAGCTTCATAACTGAGCCCCCATAATTGAGCATGGAGTCTTAACCAGTGAACCACGACAGAAGTCCCCAAACTCTACTTTTCTTTTTTAATTTATTTTTCCCCAACTCTACTTTTCTTGTTACAACTTCCCTTCTTTTTTTCCAATTCATTTTAGGCTACTCCCCATTCTCACTAAATTCTGCCAGTAAATTATAACCCACAGAATAATGTGAATCTTTTTACAGAACATATGGTGTATAATGTTATCTGAGATTTTTCTTTGAAGTACAAGTTATTTCAGGTGATAATTTAAGTGGCTTGATCACACTTATTTGTGCAAAATTGATCTGTGCTTAATGTGAATGTTTTTTGCTTAAGTTTATATAACCCCAGAATTTAAAAGTCTTCAGGGAAAATTCAGTTCAGTTCAGTTGCTCAGTCATAGCCAACTCTTGGAGTGCAGCACACCATGCTGCAGTCAGTTCTTTTCCAATCAGTTAGTTCTTCACATCACGGGGCCAAAGTATATGAATCAGAGCTTCAGATTCAGCATCAGTACTTCCAATGAATATTCAGGACTGGTTTCCTTTAGGATTGACTGGTTGGATCTCCTTGCAGTCCAAGGGACTCCCAAGAGTCTTCTCCAACATCACAGTTGAAAAGCATCAATTCTTCGGTGCTCAGCTTTCTTTATGGTCAAGGAAAATTCAGTTCAGTTAAGTTCAGTCGCTCAGTTGTATCCGACTCTTTGTGACCCCATGGACTGCAGCACACCAGGCCTCCCTGTCCATCACCAACTGCCGGAGTTTACTCAAACTCATGTCCATTGATTCAGCGATGTCATCCAACCATCTCATCCTTTGTCATCCCCTTATCCTCCCACCTTCAATCCTTCCCAGCATCAGGGTCTTTTCCAATGAGTCAGTTCTTCACATCAGGTAGCCCAAGTATTGGAGTTTCAGCTTCAGCATCAGTCCTTCCAGTGAATATGCAGGACTGATTTCCTTTAGGATGGACTGGTTGGATCTCCTTGCAGTCCAAGGGACTCTCAAGAAAATTAAAGATCTTTAATTTAAGGAGTTACGTATCTATACTTGAATGGATAGGAGCATCTGTCATTGATAACTATTTGTGTGGCAGTTTATATTGTGCTGATTTTTCTAAATAAGCTCAATATTTTAAAATAAAAACAAACACACAAAACTCTGCTTAAAGTGTCCCTTTCCCTCCCCCATCACTTGGTACCCCAAGTTTTACCTCTATTATTTCTGTATTACATGATGGCATATTATTTGCATATTATCATAAACCAGGAGGCAAAACACAAAATAACAATAAAAACTATAGTAGAAATAACAAAATTAGATGGAAAAGCTGTTGAACATTGAAGAGGGAGTCAAGTCAACTACAACATCAGATGATTACATTACTTAGCTCTTATCTCATCTTCTCTTAGAGACTTTTTTTGCAGCCCAGAATGTTGAGTGTTCCAGATCATCACCCAGAATGGAACTTCAGCTTTTTTTGTAGATTTGTTCTTTTGCATTTTTTATTTTGGATGCCAAGAGAAATCAGAGTTGGGTGGTGTGACGTAGGGATTGGGATTAGGACAGCAGTAAGGACTGGACAGAGCTGAGGGGAGGGAACAGTACTGAGTACCGTGTGACACTGGGACTGCAGCTAGTTGAGACACTTCTAGAACTGTAACTAATATTTAAAGATTCCCTGGTGTAGCTGTTTTGACTTGAGTAGTAAAATAGGAAGATCTTATTTGCAGATGTGTTGAAAATATGCATATGTGCTAAGTTGCTTCAGTCATACCTGATTCTTTGGTACCGTATGGACTGTAGCCCACCAGGCTCCTCTGTCCATTGCATTCTCCAGGCAGGAATACTGGAGCAGGGTGCCATTTCCTCCTCCAAGGGATCTTCCCAACCCAGGGATCAAACCTGCATAGGCAGGTGCTTGTTTACTACTAACGCCACCTGGGAAGCCCTGTCGGAAATATAATTGACTACATTTTAAAATTCTCTATGTGTTAATAATGCAAGAAAAAGAGTGAGACATACTTGGTTATTAAAGGCAATACATCAGTTCTCTTATCTCTAGGTATTTTAAAAAGCAGGTAAAATTTTGTTCATGGGTAAAGAACATTTCCTTAGGAAAAGAGTAGTCATTCCGTGATCTGAATTTAATTGTGTCATTTTAACAGAGGGAAAAAAAGGGAAAAAACCCTTAGGCATACAAATTGAACTAATTTGTCTTCCTAGTAGCCTCGCTAAAAACATATGTCTAATGACTGCACAGTATTTAAGCTAATGAAAGTGTGATTCACATTTTTCAGGAATGGACAAATGAGGTTTTCAGTTTGGCAACAAACCTGCTGGCCCAAAACATGTCCAGGGACGCATTTCTGGAAAAGGCGTAAGTAGCTCTAATTTTATTGCAAAGGGTGTTGCTTCATCTGAGTCAGTTTCCTTTCTCCTTTGTGAGTCTTTTGTTTATGCTGCACTGGCTTCTCACATTGATAAACATAAATTTCCCTCTGGGACTTGTTAGAGAACTGATAGGTTCACTGCTTGGAATTGGAATACTTCCAGTAAAGATTGCTCTTTCCTCTGAGCTCTACATCTGTGTTACACTGAGAATGTCAATGCCTTTGACACTCAGTAAGGAGATACTTCTAAATCCTGGCAACTATGCCCAGAATCAAAAATTATTCATCTCAGAGAGTCTTCAGCCCTACATCTGCCTGCATTGTATTGATTATTAATCTGAGGAAGAGAACGAACAACATATGGGACTCAATTCTCCAGAGTCTAAGATCTCTGATAGATGCAGCTTAAATCAGTTAGCTGATGTCCTGATTCCTGTTCTTCTAGACAATCATAGCAACTGTTAGTAAGAAAGGAGAAAAAGAATGTAAGGGGAAAAGCAGAATGAAAAGGAAAAGAAAAAAAGCAAATCAGGAGTACCCAGTCACTCTTGAATTACATAGTTTTTCTGAAATTTATTTGACCAAGGAAAATAATGATTTCTGCCAGATGAGCAAGTAGGAAAGCTGGTTGTGATCAGTTTGGACACTGGATGTTCAGGAGGTTGGAAAGCCTTGAAATCAAAACCACAAATGGAAACATTACTAGGTGGTCCTCTATTTTTATTTAATAACTTTCTGTCTTCCCTCTTCTGTAAGACATACCCATCATTCCAAACCAAAGACTCCAGTCCACATTTCTTTCATACTCTTTCTTGAATTTCTTTTGCTGTTAACCCGGACTTCACAGGTTTACTCAAATGCTCTTTCGTGTCATCCTCTCATCGCATTACTTTGTCACCTTCAGGACCCTTTCTACATGCCTTCCCCTCTCCTCCTCCCTTTATTCTGCTTTTTTTTGTTGTTGTTTCAATTGTCTCCTTACCATTCTTCATCTAACAGACTTTCTGGAAAATCTGCTGTGCCACACAGAATGTTGGTGGAAAGTGACACGTAGACATAGCATGTTACAGCTAGTAAAACAGCTAGTTGGCTCATCATGCCTATTGCAGATGTCCACTTCCAACAGGCATCTCCCTATGAATAGCTGCTATGGTCATTCTAGAGCGTGCCTTTTGGGGAACACGCTGTAAGCATTTCTGTCGCATCTACACCTAGGAATGGAATGGCTGTGTGCATGAGCAGTTGGTGTCCCAGTTATATACTCCTCAATAGTAAGCATATTAAAAAGCAGAGACATTACTTTGCCAACAAGGTCCATCTAGTCAAGGCTATGGTTTTTCCAGTAGTCATGTATGGATGTGAGAGTTGGATTGTGAAGAAAGCTGAGTGCCAAAGAATTGATACTTTCAAACTCTGGTGTTGGAGAAGACTCTTGAGAGTCCGTTGGACTGCAAGGAGATCCAACCAGTCCATTCTAAAGGAGATTAGTCCTGGGTGTTCATTGGAAGGACTGATGCTAAAGCTGAAACTCCAATACTTTGGCCACCTCATGCGAAGAGTTGACTCATTGGAAAAGACTCTGATGCTGGGAGGGATTGGGGGCAGGAGGAGAAGGGGAAGACAGAGGATGAGATGGTTGGATGGCATCACCGACTCGATGGACGTGAGTCTGAGTGAACTCCGGGAGTTGGTGATGGACAGGGAGGCCTGGCATGCTGCGATTCATGGGGTCGCAAAGAGTCGGACACGACTGAGCAACTGAACTGAACTGAACCGAACTGAAGCTTTCCTATGCCTTCTCTCTGTCTACATGCCCAGAAGCAGTGAAAGAGATAAGTGCAGTTTTATATTCACACAATGGAATACCATACAGCAATGAGAGTGAAAGATTCATAGTGAAAAGCAAATATATGGATGGATCTTGAAAACATAATATTGAGTGAAAGAAGCCATAAAAGAGTGTGATTCTATTATGTAAAGTGCAAAATTAATCTGAATGTTTAAAGGCAGGATAATGGTTTGCTCTTGGGGGCCCAGCTCTGGAAGGGGCATGAGAAGGGCTCCTGGGGTTCTATTAAAATAAGAATATTCTTTTTCTTGATGTGGGTGCTGATTGCAGAAACCTGGACAATAGGTGAAAATTCAGCCAACTGTACATATGAAAAAGCCTTTTTCTATGCATTTGATTCTTCAATAAAAAGCTTTTTTTAAAAAAATTAAACACTGTTTTCTGCTTCTCCAACAGGTATACTAAACTTAAGCTGCAAGTCACTCCAGAAGGACGCATTCCTCTCAAAAAGTAAGCTGTGCAAGCGATTCCCATTATTTTCTATTTCTGTTTCCTCAGAGACCTGAATCTGTGCTGTGCCTCTGCTCTGGTCCAGGGGAGCCTGGAGCTGTGTGGTCGCCAGGCCCCACATGCACTGTATGTGCATTGGTGCAGCTGCTTTCCTCACAGAGGCTTCCTGGGCTTCCTCCTTCCCCGTGGCGTCACTTTCAAGGAACACCAAAGCAGGAAGTGGGTGGAGGGGATGGGAGACCTTTGCTGTTAAACCTAAAAGAACATCTGAGACCCAGATCTAGTGTAGGAATGGGAATTAGGCAACCGTGATGCCTCTTTCTTCCAAGATGACACTAGCCTTGAAAAAAGGGTTGCAAACTCAAATGTCAACAGAAGTTAGGCAGAGAACATCCATGACAAAGCAGGCCAGGGGCAAGAAGGAAAACTGAAGAATGAAATCTGTCTCAAAGAGACAAGGATAACTCAGCTCTACCAGATTTCCCATGGGGCTAGTGGTTTCCAGGTGATAGATTTCCTAATGTTTCAATAGAACCCATAAATCCAAATTATTAAACTGTCCATTATTTAAGTTATATATTTTAAAGCAAAATCACTGACCAAAAAAGTGCATTTCTAGACCATATTCAGTCAAAAACCTTCAACTTTTGACAGCTACCAGTGACTTCTGCTCATAAAAAGGTATTTATTAATAATAATATTAGCAATGTACACTTTTAGAGCAGTAGATAGCAGCAAGGAAACAAAATTGTTAAGATATTTATTTTAAAGCTTAATACTAGAAGCATTTTTAATGCAATGGTTTTTAATTGGGTCATCATTGTCTCAAAATATTAATTTTCTATTAGACACTTTGATTTTGAAAAGCACACACATATATCTCTCAGAGCGCAGATGCTGATACTGGAGCAAGTGTTATATTTTAGGTCTTTACAGGTGAGGGATGCCGAGGTTTGAGTGAGTGGGGTGTTGCGGCTGGCATCTGCAGCTCTCTCACCTGGCCTGCTTTCCCTTCACAGCATATACCGCCTGTTCTCAGCAGACCGGAAGCGAGTCGAGACAGCTTTAGAGGCTTGTAGTCTTCCATCTTCAAGGGTGAGCATGACGCCTTCCTAAAATTACCACTGCTTAATAGCTCTGGATAATCATGCTAAAATATATCATGCCCCGATATTATCCAAACATTTTTAAAGTTAAGAATATGACTTATTTGTTAATATTTACAATATATGGGTCTCTATGTATCTTTTTCAATCCCGTAATCCCAGTATTTTCAATAAGAAAGCCCCTTGTTCTTTGTAAATTTTTAAAAAAAATAACCAACTAATGCCAAAAATGTATTGGCAAAAAAATATTAACATTATCAAGAATTTAAGCTGCTCATTAATAACAAATCCTTTCTTGATGTTCCTTGAGATATTAACTGATGATTAAGAATTATGATTAGGAGGATTTTAAAATATTAATTTCGTTTTATCTCCCTTTTAAAAGTCTAGGTTTAAGACTGATAAGTTAATAAATAGAATGGCAGTACATTTTTATAAATAAATGTTATTTGCATACTATGCAGGGCAGTGCTCAAAAGGCTTTGTCTGGGAAGGGTGCAGAATCAAAACATTTTGGATGTTGCCTACTTTGCACCTAAGTGACAGGTGAGAGGACAAGGATGTGAGATGCTTTTGGTTTTTCGCCTAGTGCGTTTGAGGCACGTAGTATATTACGGAGAAGGCAATGGCACCCCACTCCAGTACTCTTGCCTGGAAAATCCCATGGATGGAGGGCCCTGGTAGGCTGTAGTCCATGGGGTCGCTAGGAGTCGGATACAACTGAGCGACTTCCCTTTCACTTTTCACTTTCATGCATTGGAGAAGGAAATGGCAACCCACTCCAGTGTTCTCGCCTGGAGAATCCCAGGGACGGGGAGCCTGGTGGGCTGCCATCTATGGGGTCGCACAGAGTCGGATACGACTGAAGTGACTTAGCAGTAGCAGTAGCAGCAGTATACATTAACCTCCTAAAAAAAGTAATTTGCCTTCATTTAAATGTATTTCTACACACTTGGTTCTAAAACAATTTACTGTTGTTTCTGGGGTAACTGGGTATATTGCATAAAACCTTTTTCTTGTCCTCTATGCAGAACACTCCTTTCTTTTACAAATTATTTTTATCCTGGTATCTAAGCAACAAGTAAGCAAAAATAACACTTAAACCCAAGAAAGAACCACTGAGTCTCTTGAAACATACTGGCAACATTGAAGTTGCACTGAATGAAGTTGAGAAAACATTCTTAAATTGTGAATAAGTAATGAGAAGTGTCGAGAGCTGTTGGGTTGGCCAGTTCTTATTGAGAATTTTTTTGAAAAAAAAAAAAAGAAACAGATTAAAGACTTTTGTAGGTAACAGAAAAGGAAAGAGTGACTGTTTGCTGTCAGTCTCTTGCTGTCTGTGGAAAAAGTTGCTGATGCTGCAAACAGGACAGAACTATGGAAGGGCTCCCCAAAATGTTTCAGCGTCACTTTAATAAGCAAAAGAAAATGATCAAGCTTGTTATTATTGCTCTTTTGTTTCATGCTTTGGAGCCAGAAAGATGTAACAGTTAAGATCCTGTCCTTGACTCAACAAATATGTCTTTTTTAAATTTGACCTGTAGTATTTTTTCTTATTTTTTTAATTGAAAAATCATTGATTTATGTGTGTTGATTATGCTCTACAGCAAAATGATTCCAGTATGAATACAGTTTTTTCCTATGCTATACAGTAGAACCTTGTTATTTATTTATCCTATATATTAATATAATAGTTCAGTTCAGTTCAGTTGCTCAGTTGTGTCCGACTCTTTGCGACCCCATGAATCGCAGCACACCAGGCCTCCCTGTCCATCACCAACTCCTGGAGTTCACTCAGACCCACATCCATCAAGTCGGTGATGCCATCCAGTCATCTCATCCTCTGTCATCCCCTTCTCCTCCTGCCCCTAATCCCTCCCAGCATCAGAGTCTTTTCCAATGAGTCAACTCTTCGCATGAGGTGGCCCAAGTACTGGAGTTTCAGCTTTAGCATCATTCCTTCCAAAGAACACCCAGGGCTGATCTCCTTTAGAATGGACTGGTTGGATCTCCTTGCAGTCCAAGGGACTCTCAAGAGTCTTCTCCCACACCACAGTTCAAAAGCATCAATTCTTTGGTGCTCAGCTTTATTCACAGTCCAACTCTCACATCCATACATGACCACTGGGAAAACCATAGCCTTGACTAGACAGACCTTTGTTGGCAAAGTAATGTCTCTGCTTTTGAATATGCTATCTAGGTTGGTCATAACTTTCCTTCCAAGGAGTAAGCATCTTTTAATTTCATGTCTGCAGTCACCATCTGCAGTGATTTTGGAGCCCAAAAAAATAAAGTCTGACACTTAGCATCTGCTAATCCCAAACCACTAATCCACCCCTCCCCCCATCTCCCCCTCACATCACCTTTTCCCTTTGGTAACCCTAAATTTGTTTTTGATATCTCTGAATCTGTTTCTATTTCATAGGTAGATTCATTTGTGCCATATTCTATATTCCACATATAAGTAAAATCATATAGTGTTCTTTCTCTGTCTATTTTATTTCACTAAGCATGATGCTCTCCAAGTCTGTCCATGTTGCTGCAAATAGCGTTATTTAATTTCTTTAAGGATGAATGCATTGCACTATATATACCACATATATTCCACTATATTTTTATCCACACCTTCTTTATCCATTCAGACTCAAGGAGTATCTCTTGAGCTCTTATTGTGTGCCCTCCATCCCTGATAATATGGTAGTGAGAAAAATAAAATTTCAGTCCCAGGATTCAAGGATTATACAGTCTCTGAGGGTGCCAGTTAAAAATTTCAACTGACAGATGTAAATTGGGGAAAACGCCATGAACAAATGGAATGGAGCATTGCTACTGAGAATAAGAGAAATTCATTCCAGAAAAAGAAAACTGTGCAGCACCGTGAGTCTGGAAAAAGTTTACCAGTTTAAGTAACTGTAAAAATATCACTGTATTTAAGCATGAAAAAAGAAGCGTGAAACATTTAGAAAGATGTGCAAAGAATTTGTTTTCTCTGTAGTTGTTCCTGATTTGACCTTTACCTGATTTGACCTAACATCTTGTTGTGGGGGAGGAGATAAAAAATGTTAACTTGTTACTATAAATCTAGCCAAGGGAAAAAGGAATAGAAGAAACTGAATAGAAAATCAAATCCATCAATCAGTTCTCTGCAAATTACAACTTTCTAAACAATTGGATTCTGAGAATTCAGTCAATAATTACAAATTGAGTCTTTATAATCCACTGTGTCTTTTATTTATAGGTTTGCACTTTCAAACCAGTGTCAACTGGAGACATTTTTAAAGGAAAATGAAATTCAAATAGCAGGGTTTAAATTGAAACGATATTTATCTTTAGTAAATTAAATGTTAGAACAATTTTCTGAAAACAAATTGGAGATTTAAAAAAAAAATCAACCTCCATCATAAAGTTTTTAAAACTCATTATTCACAGTAAAGTATACTCTACTTGGAGGAGTGGTAGAATTAGATGCTGTGAAAAGATCTATAAACCAAAGTCAGTTTCAGAGCTAGGAAACACATGTTTCCTGGAACTGGCTATATATTTTGAATCTTTGCTGTGATTTCATATCTACAGAACAGTGGCTCTAGAAAATATCCACTAATTACCAAAGGTGTACTGACAAGAGGTGTTTTAAACGCTTCTCAGAAGAAAAGGTTGCACAAATGGTAGATTGTGTTTAATTACAGTACATATCGGGGAGCCTCACAGAGCCGGTGGTTGTACAAACTCATTTGAAAGGACCCTGATGCTGGGAAAGGTTGAAGGTGGGAAGAGACGGGGATGACAGAGGATGAGATGGTCGGATGGCATCACCGACTCAATGGATATGAGTTTGGGTAAACTCTGGGAGTTGGTGATGGACAGGGAGGCCTGGAGTGCTGCAGTCGCAAAGAGTCAGACACGACTGAGTGACTGAACTGAACTGAACTGTTCAACTAGGTTTAATTGTGTTCTGTAAATAGATACATTACCAGAAATACTGTGGACATCCTGTTGTGATTTTTTTAAACATTATCTTTGTGCACATTGTTAGGGATAATTAATGTGCTTGAACTCGTATCCTGATCAACATGATCCATCGAAATAACAATAACAATAACCTTAATGGGTACTCCTTTAGCTATTTCAATTGCTTATTAAAGTTACCTTAATTGTTTACAAGTAGTACTGTATGTAAAAAGAGAGGCAAAACAATGACTGTCTTCTATTAATAATCCAAATATATATTTCAGTGAGAACTTTGAGACCTTTCCATCTTCATAAAATTGGTACTTTGCCCACAAGCTTTCTGAGAACAGAAAATAATTTACTTGCACCAAATTCCCTTAGATTTAAGGCTTTTTTAACTTGAAAAAAAGCTTAGTGACATTTGGAATCACATTATAATCTTGGCATAGCACTGGCCTTTTAATGAAAAAAATAGGAATAAATCTATGTATTTTTTAAATAATAAATTTTACTATAGCTATCAACATACATGTAATACTCCCCCCCAAAAAAAGTGATTATTTTGGATTTACAGAATTTGATACATTTTAGTAAAGAATAGTATGAATGAAATTCACAAAAGAACTTCTCCCAGGATAACTGCAATATGTTGCCTTTCTCCTATGCCTTATACCCAGAATGTAAATCAGGAATAGAGTTACTTATTCAGCTGTGAATGTTAAAATCACTAATACACAATTCCATTTTAGAACCACATTAAGTATTTGGTTCATTATCAGTAGCTTACTTGTAATTATTTCACGTCCTCTCTGGCTGTAACTTTTGTTTTATCTCTTTAGAACAAAAATATTAAGAGCAGGTTGAAATCCTGAATTTACTGGAAAATGATTCATTTATTAGGCAAGATAAAATGTGCATGTGGACTCCTTATTCATTAGAGTCCACTGAAATTAATAGGTTTCAGAATAACACTTCTGAATGTTAAATAATTATTTATTACAGAGTTTTTAAATCTATAAATGTATAAATAAGAAAATACAAACAATATCCAAAAACTGGCTTGAAATTAAGTTTTCTGGATTACAGCATGAGTTGAGGAATCAGGAAACCTTAATTTAAAACATAGAAAACCTGCCCCCACCAACTTGATGCCATAGACAAGTTTTCAAAACTCCCATCTCCTTGGTGTTTGTATCTGTAAAAGTGATCACTAACCATTCCGACCTCATAGAGCTGACAAGGAGTTAAATGAAAGCATTCAAGTAAAGCTCCTGGATCTATATGCTTGGCATATAGTAAGTGCTCAATAAATATTTATTCTTATTATCCTCTGAGAATTATTTATATGCATATACATGACTTTCTCTCTCTTTTTTATGTACATGTATTTTTTCCCAGATTCTTTTTCTCCCTTATGGAGCATCATGAAATATTGAGTATAGCTCCTTGTGCTATGCAGTAGGTCCTCGTTGGTTATCTACTTTACGTACGGAAGTGTGTGTGTATTAACCCCAAGCTCCTGGTTTACCCCTCCTCGCCTTTCTCCTTTGGTGACCATAAGTTTGTTTCTATGCCTCCGGGTTTATTTCTGTTTTGTATGTAAGTTCATTTGTGTCATTTGTTAGGATTCTACATATAAATGATATAATATTTGTCTTTGTCTGGCTTACTTCACTTTGTTATTTTTAATTTGGCATGTAGGTATTTCATAACCTGTTTTTGGAATCTGGAAATGTGAACACCACCGGTACTACCTTCAAGTTATACTGAAGGTAGATTCTTTGTATTCAACCATAGAATTGAAGCAACTCCATTTTTAATGAAAATACTTTGTAGTTTCTGGAATAAATGGGCCTGATTCAGACTGTATTGGCCTTCTTAATCCTTCCAAAAAAGTTTGATAGTAATGGCAACAAATAATCATTGATGATCTGTTTTGTGTTGGAGGCATGATGAGGTAAACGAAGTCCTGGATCACAAGACAGATCTAAGGTCTGGTGCCATAGCCTGAGGGAATTCAGCAAACATTCATTAGGTGTATATTATCTGCCAGGCATTATTCTAGAGACACAAAGGAATTAAATAAGAGCTAGTGCGCCTTATTCAAAAACACACAGTCTAGTCGATGATCAGAAATATAAGAACTAAAGGAAACTGTGTGGTGGGTGCTATAGAGAAGGTATATGCAGGTGGATTGCAGACACGCAAAACAAGAACGTGTCATCTCTACCTGGTTGGTTAAGAAGTGTTCACAGAAGAGTATCTGATGTTTTGGTATGCTCTTGAGCCTCATCCTTGGGTTTCATCCTGCTCAAATACAATGAGTCTCTTCTATCCACTTTACCAAATCATGAGATCCAGGAAAATAAAATATGTGAATGATCTTTGCACATTCCAGCCTTACTTAAAATGTAAGGAATTATTAACTGACCATAGCTTTTCCCTCAATATCTCCTCCATATTCTTTCACTTTAGCTTTCAGTGATGCTCATTTCAACTTATTGCTCCAAAACGTTTTTCCCTCATTTTTACCCACTGACCCCAAAGGGTATCCTCATCAGTCAAGTTGGGCCAAAGAAAAATGAAACTGTATTGAAACATTTTCCATTTTCTAGGTGCTAACATCCGACTGGTAATAAAAGTAATATTGTGTTTATTCAGATTATTTCATCAATGTGTTCCCTCTAATAAGAAGTTCTAATTTATAGCTGGTAAATTAAAAAATAGAGTTTTAGTAAAGTATGTCATTTTATGAAATGTGTATGGACTCTTTTGTAAATGGCTTTAGTTGAATCTGATGTCTTGTGGGAAGCATATTTGCTATCAACTTCCATCTTTTTCATAAATTACATTCATTCATTTAGTAAATATTTATTATGGACCCGCTATATGCTACAGAGACTGAGAAGTTAACAAGCAACACACAGGTCCTAGTTTGTGTCGGTCTGCAGGTTAGCAAGTAACACGGAAAACTGTACAGTTGGAAGCACAAAACCACGTTAAATAAGAACTGAAACAGGAGACAAGATGGTGTGAGGGTAGCACAGAATGGAAATTAAAACCTGGTGTAGGAGGAAGAGGTTTTAAGCTAAGACAAGAAGGGAGGAAGATAAAGGAAGCCGCTAAGAAAAGGAAGACAATGATCGATACCTTCGACAAAATCTGCTTGTATGCTTTTAGTGAGATCAGGAGGAGGGCAAGTAGAGTGAGCTCTAAATAGTAATGAAATAGTGGGGAGTATAAGAGAACAAATTTGGGGTTCATCAACTCCAATAAAGTCTGATGCTTGAGTTGGCCAAATGAGGCACTGATTATTTCCTGGAGATTTGTTTTTAAATCTCTCTTCCCTGTATCTCTCTTCCCTGTATCTCTCGGAATAGCAATGCTCATTTTTGTCTATTTTCAAAGCTACTTATAAGAGACATGGGTGTCTAACTCAGAGAGTGTGGCAGTTAAAAAAGTGTACATTCTCCAGTCAAAAGGATTTCTCTCACTTTGTAAATTAAATGGAATTTTGGAAACCTGTTCATAGGTTAAACTTTTCCCCATTTTATGAGTGGCAAAACATCATGAAACAATATGTTGGAATTTCCTTCTTGGAACTGGCTGCTTGTACTCATGATTTCAAAGTTAGTGTCCAGGTAACTGAGCTTAATCATTTAATGCTTCTTGCTATATATAAATGATATGCGTTGTTTGGTTGTCTCAAAATGCTATTTTGCAAAATGGACTTTTTTCCTGTTCTATAAATCAATTTAGTAAAGAAAATGTTATTTTATTTATTCATTTCTCAAATATAGGACTCCTGCTGTTTGCCAAGTGGTGAGCTAAGTTTTCTTATCTGTTAGCAAGCAGTGCAGTCTCAGACAATAATTTTTAGATACTTCTATAAAAATATATTTACAAAAATATGTATGTGGTAAAAGGAAGGATGTTTTCTTTGATTTAAGGGCTTAAAAATAAAAATAATCATATAAACACATACCCGAAATAGGAAAAGCAGCGTGAAGAGTGTCCTTCCTGTTAACAAATGCTGGAAGACATGCTTCCAGTTTCCATGGCAGCTGCACTAAACAGACAGTTTAGTCACAGAAGTCAGCTTTTATATCAGTGACTTGCTTTCTAAACAGTAGGACTGAGGGGAATCAGTGACCAATAATGACTGGTGTCCTACTTAGGAAAACTGTGTTGCAACTTATCAGTTTACTTTAAAAAAGAAAGAACACTGTTTGAAAAAAAAAAAAAGACACAAAATTGGAATTTTATGTTTTCATTTTGAAAATATCTTTCTCCAGGTTCTTGAAAGAAAAATACATTCATTCAAAAGTCTGCTAAACAGCACATAAGCAATGTGAATGTCCTTCATGCCACTGATCTGTACACTTAAAAGTGGTGAAAATGACTTATTTATGTTCTGTGTATTTTATCACAATTAAAAATGAGGTTAAAGTCACCAGGAAAAGCAACCTAAAAGAAAAAAATTGCTGAACAGACCATGTTTCACTAGGTCTAACTTACTTTAGAAATTGCCTTAACATCCCTTCAGAAGGAGAAAACTCTTAAGCTTAAAATATAATGAGAAAACAGAAAATTAGTTTTTGGTACCTCAAAAACTAGTGTCCCTGTAATGCTAGCCCATAGATGCTTTCTGAGTGCTTACCCTGAGCTCTTAAAAGAAAAGAAAGAGGAAAGGAGGAGGGAAGGAGGAAAGAGAGACAAAACAGGGAGGAAAGATAATGAAGAAAAAGACCATTTACTGACCCTCTTATTTTATTCCCCAGAATGATTCGATACCTCAAGAAGATTTCACTCCTGAAGTGTACAGAGTTTTCCTGAACAACCTTTGTCCTCGACCTGAAATTGATAACATCTTTTCCGAATTGTAAGAGAATACATTTTAACCTGTTTGTTCCTGCTTACAGTGGTACTCAGTGGTACTCAGTGTGGCTGTAGCGGAGTGGTAGAGGGAGATGTCAGAAATTCTTTGTACAATGAGTAACAGCAGTGTTTCTGCGTCATTTGTTGGAGACCATCACACATTCCTACCTCTGAGGTTCAATCACTGCTTGTAATGAGTGAAATTTGCTGTGACTTGTTGCAGGGTGTCATTGTCTTAATATTCTCGAGGGTCTCTGCATGGTTTGAAGACTGTGGCTAGAACTGAGTGGCATGTAGGCAAGAGTCTTTGCAGAGATAGTCTCATGTTGTAGAAAGAATGCTGAACCGGGAACCTGTCATCATACTTCTCTGCATTGCATCAGTGAAATGAGAATTTCAGATCACTAACCCTCCCCCCCAGCTGAAAATTATTTGCTTTTATATTAGAAATTATACAGACATTACTTTTTTTAAAAGATTTTTTTAAGAAGCAAATCAAAACACCAAGGCAAATATGGGGAAGTAGCAATTTAACCTCCTTGATACACTGAAATCCACATGCTGACAGACCAATCCAAAATTGATCAGCTAAATAAAAATTTTTCTCATATGGAAATCAAGCACAGTACTTTGCTGAGTTCATTGCCATCAGTTATTGATAGAACATCTGCAACATCTGTACCTCTGAACTTGTCTTTGGGTTGTCAACAGGATTGAAAAGGGAAGTTTGAATCACACTACATTGCAGAGTTATAGACTCTTGCTGAAACATAATTTTAATGAAAAGGAAAATGTCCCCAATCATATTTGTTCTTTTTAGTAATGAGTAATAAATACATCTTTAGGGTGATTAAGCAGAATATGAGAATTTGATGACTAAACCAGTTTAGCATCATAATCAAAACAGCAACCCATAACCTGTGTTCCCTTTAGAGTGCTGCACCTTCACACACAGAATGCATGTTCCCTACTGTGGTTTTCTTTTGCATCTGGTATAGTTCAAGGGCATTGGGATTTGGTGGCAGTCATTGCAAAGTGTTTGCATCCCACAGAGATACAGCAGTTGTGATGGAGCAACACAGTGTGTTTAGGGCAAGATAGGAATTCCAGTATAGCATGCTCTTGCCAGGTATGGCAGGCGTTTATTTCTACAGAGCTGCTAAATGCAAATACATGCATGAGACTTGACAGAAAAACCTGCTAATTTCCTGGTGTTTAACTGTTTTTAGTGGTGCCAAAAGCAAACCATACCTTACAGTTGATCAGATGATGGATTTTATCAACCTCAAGCAGCGAGATCCCCGGCTAAATGAAATACTTTACCCACCTTTAAAGCAAGAGCAAGTCCAAGTGTTGATTGAGAAGTATGAACCTAACAACAGCCTCGCCAAAAAAGGTCAGTTCACTTTTTCCCACACCAGAATGAGGCTCGAGTTCTAATTGTGAGTGGGCCACTCTTCATAGTCACGGACATCAAGGGTCATTTAGGGTTTTTGTTTTTTTTTTTTTTTTAAGTTTGGTATGTGATGTTTATCTGGTGGCTCATTTGGTAAAGAATCTGCCTGCACTACAGGAGACCTGGGTTTGATCTCTGGCTTGGGAAGATCCCCTAGAGAAGGAAATAGCAACCTACTCTAGTATTGCTGCATGGGAAATCCCACGGACAGAGGAGCCTGGTAGACTACAGTCCATGGGGTCACAAAGAGTCAGCCATGACTGAGCAACAAAGCCGTCGCCATCACTGTGTGATGTTTGTGTTGTTGTTATGTATACATGTGTATGTAACATTATTTTGGGGACTTCCCAGGTGGTGCTCCTGGTGAAGAACCCACCTGCCAATGCAGGAGACTTAAGAGATGTGGGTTCAATCCCTGGGCTGGGAAGATCCCCTGGAGGAAGGCATGGCAACCAGCTCCGGTATTTTTACCTGGAGAATCCCCTGGACAGAGGAGCCTGGCGGGCAACAGTCCATGGGGTTGCAAAGAGTCAGACACAACTGAAGTGACTTAGCGTGCATGCAACATTGTTTTTTAAATGTCTAATCATTTGTTTTGTTTTAAATTTTCCCCATGACTGAATGCATCTTTCTTCAGACAGGATACTCACTATCTTAAAAATTACCCTTTTGGTTCTGTTTCTAGTTCTGTGACATGACCCACAGATATTTCTAAATCACTAACACTGAAGAGAATACTCAATCCATTAGAACCTTATCTTATTCTAGCTTACACTATTGAATTTTTCCACTTGAAATAATATTTTAAACTTTGTTCTTCTGTGCTTAAAGAATTTAGTGTTTGTAAGAGGAAAAAACTGGTATCAGATAGATGAACTAAATTGCCAGAAAGTTATTGAGATATTTATATCTTTGATTCTGGAGAAAAGACTTGCAAAAATAAATCATGAAAATTCAGTTTCAAGGAGTTTCTAATCGTATTAATATGTGGCATCATTGTCTCTGAACTGGATCATCAGTTCTTCCTTTATCACTAGTGACCAAGTCTCCCTGGATTGAAATTCCTTCACTGAGAAAATTAGTATGTTATTACTGATGTTACTGTAAATTGCCTAGATATTGTCCAACTTGGACAATATTCCATAAGGAGTAAAGAAAATAAAGTGCAATTAAATAATTATTAAGAAGAAATATATTTCCTGTTAATATGCAAGTAATTCATAAGTAACAGACAGCTCTGGTAAGCTTATGGTCATTAATAAGAATAGTTATCATAAAAGTAGATTTAAAAGTTATTTTTGCATATTGCATTTTTTTCTGGAACTAGTCCTCTAAATGAGAAATGGAAGTGTTTATTAATATCAAAGTAATATTCTTTCCTGGAGAATCCCATGGATAGAGGAGCCTGGTGGGCTACAGTTCATGGGGTCGCAAAGAGTCGGACACGACTGAGCGACTTCACTAACGAACTAATATCTTATCATTAATTCTATTCTACATGTTATTAGTTGAGAATTAGAGATGATTTACTTTAGTTTTTACTTTTATTACTTTACATATTTTCATTCTAGTCTGTTTCTTTGTCAGGCACTTTGCCTTTATTGTAGCATCATTCTTGCCGTTGCTGACGTTGAAGGAAACGACTGGCCCGACAGCACACGCTGGTGTTGCCAGGCCAGCCCTCCAGCCTCCTCAGGTCTGGTGCTCTTTCTTTCCTGGTGCCATAGACTTGGGATTTCTCCCTATCATTAAACCAGAGACTCCTTGGAAATTTCGCATGGATAGCTTGACCGTTCCCTTCTGAAGTCCAAACTTCGCCAAAAATAACTAACAGTGTTTTAACAAGTCCGACAAGACTTCTAAAAACAGCCCATAACACCAGGAAAACAAAAAGCTCTTGTGAAACCGATGAGGCCCTTCAGAATCTAAACCGTGCCCGTTTCTCATCCCCTCACACCACACTACTGATGGTCCGAACTTCATCTAGTGTGTGACACCCCATACATGACTCAGACAAAGTAGAGGATACAAAGGAAAATGTTCTGATAGGTTATTGTAAAACTCTGTCATCCTGGAGAAACCAATTTTGATTCTAATGGAAATTAAGATTAGACTCTTGCAAATGCAAGAGTGTTTAGTGCCATTTTACAGCCATACTAGATATAAATTCCATAATCATGCAGACATATATAATTCAGGTATATTTAATACAGCAACTCTGAGGACTTACCTGGTTAAGACTCCATGCTTCCACTGCAGGGGGTTTGTGTTCAATCTCTGGTCAGGGAATTAAGATCTCACAAAACAAAACCAATAAATGAATAAATAAAATTTAAGACATAAAATAGCAATTTAGTTTATTTTTCTACAACTTTATTTTTTCTACACCTTAATATGGTAATTGATTGTGAAGTCTCCATGTCAGCCTTGATGTGATTTTTTTTAACCACAGTATTCATTTCTCAATCCCAAAACTTCAATAGGAAGATAAACTTGTAAGGTCTCACACCAAGTCATTTTGTTTGCTGCTTGGGCTCTGTTTATGTGAACAACAAAGATTAGAGAAGATTGTTTTGTTTTTCTAGTAACTGTTGTAACATTGTCAAAAGGATAACAATTTTGAAATATGTGTTTGTAGTAATAAGAAATAGTTGGATTAGACTTCAATTTTTTAGTAACCAAGACTTTGAGATATTTTTTCCAAATTTGTTCAAAGTTTTTTTTGACATTGCAGTTCATATTATTTGATGTTTGACTTTTAACATATTTTTAGGAACTCCTTTATATGTCCAACAAAGTACAATTTAATAAAGTATTTATTATATGGCTTCATTGATTGATATGCAAGGAAATTAGCTTTCATTTATTATGTGACTTTCAAAATATACATTATCATTTTGCAAAGCAGGAAACCAAGTCTTTGAGATCAAATGTATACCTGTGGCGGATTCATGTTGATATATGGCAAAACCAATACAATATTGTAAAGTTAAAAAAAAAAATAAGATCTCATACCAAGATACTCTTCAAAAAAGCAGTTTTTAATTTTCAATGAGCTAATATCTTTTTTAATTAATTTATTTTTTATTGAAGGATAATTACTTCACAGAATTTTGCTGTTTTCTGTCAAACCTCAACATGAATCAGCCAAAGGTATACATATATCTCCTCCCTTTTTAACCTCCCTCCCATCTCCTGCCCCATCCCACCCCTCTAGGTTGATACAGAGCCCCTGTTTGAGTTTCCTGAGCCATACAGCAAATTCCCATGGGCTGTATATTTTACATATGGTAATGTAAGTTTCCATTTTAATCAATAAACACCTAAGAAAATAAGTAGTGAAATTTAATATTATATTTTTTTCTGTTGTACTTTACATTTTGCCTAGTTCTTCAAATGTGTTCAAGCATTAATTAAAATGACCCCCAAACTCAGTCTCAAAAATCTGAGAAAAACACTTCCATATTTGCCTATATTTGATATAAAATGATGGGAATAAGATACATACAGAATATACAAGCAGGCATGCTAAGTTGCTTCAGTCATGTCCGAGTCTGTGACCCTATGGACTGCAGCCCATCAGGCTTCTCTGTCCATGGGATTCTCCAGGCAAGAATACTGGAGTGGGTTGCCATGCCCTCCTCCAGAGAATTTTTCCCACCCAGTGATCAAACCCACATCTCCTGCTAATCTTGCATTGGCAGGTGGGTTCTTTACCACTAGTACCACCTGAGAAGCCAGAATATACATATGTAATAACAAAAATGCACTTATACTCTCTGATATCAAAAAACGTATTCTAAAGTTAGGTGCATAACAAATAGACAACACACAAACTTGACATGTGCTAATGTTTAGTATTATGTGCATTTTATAAAATTTCAACATAGAAGGTAATTTTCATTTAAATGAAAAAATTTTAATGTAGCTAAAAGCCTAATGGCTAAGACTGAGCATAGGCACAGCACCTGGAAACATGAAATGAAAACCCGGAAGAGCTGACCATGGGTGATGCTCTGTGCTGCTATCGTCAGTGTGTTATCCACATTCCACGCAGGAGTTTCGGTCTCTGTGGATATGCACTGGTTATAAATAATTGGAAGGTTTCTGTGCTGTCTAAGGCCAAACGTTCATGCACAGAGTTGGAATCTTGTTGCAGAAGCTACTGTTCTCAAGGGAGTTAGATTTTAGATTTATTTCTATAATTTAAAATCACACACTAAAAAATTCATGCGGCCCCAAGTCAGCAAATGTTTCTTCCTTACCATGTTGTTTGCACTTAAGGACTAACTATGCTTAACATAGGGCTACACAATGACCCCTGCCTCTATTGAACAGTCATGAATGTAAGTTTGAAGATTAATGTTTCTTAAACTGTTAATTTTTTATCACTTAAACTCTTTAGAAGGAAGACAGTGAGTAAAATTCATATGAAAAATGAAATATTTGTATTGGTGCCTTAGGTAACAGCCTACAGACCTCTAGATTCAGCAGTTATGTCTGTGAAAGAAGACCAAATACTGTTTAAGCTGCCAAACCAAAAGAAAAGTTTAATTTGTTCATACTTTTATTCTTCTGTGAAAAGCAGGTGTTCATAAGTATTTGTTAAACAATTGAATTAATATAATAGATTATAATATTAGCAAATGTTTCAAGGTAATTTTCTTTTTTAACATGTTCTTTCCCTGAAATTTTTACGAGGTGTGGCATATGAAAGCTTCCCTGCTTTGTTGCAATTAAATTATTAAAATACTGTGAGTTACTAGTTTAATAGGTGAACTCAAAATGAATAATAGCAGAGCTATTTTGTTTTAAACCAAGCAAATAGAAGTTCAGGTATAGAAAGCATTTTTGTTCCAAATCCACCTACACTAATAATGATTTGCATCACTAGAAATAACCCCATTGTATTTTCAATATCATTTTAAGAAACTCCTACAAGTGAACTATATTGTGTCATTATTATCAGCAGCAAGAAGCACTCAGAGTGTGCTAGATTGGGCACTGGGTTTGGCAGTCTTGCAGCTTGCAGTATTAGGTGGAACTCCTTTAGTTGAAAAATGACAAACTTAACTGAAACAAGCACAGAAAGAAATTGATGCATATAAACATATATGCTTATAATTGGTGCATAAAGGCAAAAAGCGAGTGTGTTAATGACTTGCAGCATAACTTTATCCAGGGGCTCAAATGATGTTCTCAAGACCCATCTTTCATCTCCCAGTGACGTTCTCTGTACTGACCGTAATTCTTGGACAGACTGTCCTGGCAAGAAACCCACCAGCAGCTCCAGGCCTGCCAGTCTCAGTATGCAGAAACTCCTCTTACTCATAGTTCCATCAAAATCCCAGAAACCAGAGCACGGCTTAAAAGTCACCCAGGACCACTCCTGAACTAGGACCCCTGTGGCCTGGAGGATGGAGTATACCAATTGGACAAACACTGGTCACATGACTCCCCCTAGAGCCAATAAAGAGTCAGATACCTAAACTACTTGGATTGAGAGTGGGAGAGAGGTGGTTCCCTGAAATTCAGCCTGTGTGTGCTACCTGGAAAAAAACTAGTCACCAGGCAGATAAAACAGCAGGTCTCACTAAAACTGGTCAGAAATCAACAACTTATCATCACTGTTTATCCACCTATTATGATACCTTAGGAAGCCATTTAAACCTTTGACTGTTTCCACCCCCTACTTTGCTCATCTTTGAATATATTCTGAGAGATTTACTGGAAGAATTAAATAAGTTGCTCATGATAAGAAGGTTGCATATCTTAACTGTTGCCCATTGAACTTTTGTTGGTCTGAACTAATGAAAAATAAGAATTAGTATTTATGCTGAATAATTTCAACCCATTTGTGGGTCTGAAAGTGAGATTCAGAGCACTGGGCAAGACTTTCCTGAATGCTCCTGTGTCTTGGCTAACAGGCTTATTTAACTTATTGCAATTAATAATAAATTAGACTCATTTGATGATGAAACCTGAAAAAATATGGCAAGTCGTTTCTGTGCAGAAATGTTCATTTCTGACTCAAATATTTTATCTATATTTTTATTAAGTTGAATTATAATTATATTTTAAAGTATAAAGATTTATACTGGAATCTTACTATTTACTTTAACACTTAATTTTCCTACTAGAATTTTAAAAATCATTATTTTCCCAGCACCATTTCTCTTTACTAGGTAGAAGTTATCAAAATGATGATTATTTTTATAAATGTGTATTGTGTATCCTCAAGAAGTGAAACATGCCATAATTTTAAAAAGAAGCTGGTGTTGTGTTATGGTTAAGCCAGTTAAGTGACTTTGACTTGTCTTGTTGAACTTCAGGTTCCTCATCTGTAAAATGGGATGATACCAACACTAGTAAACATCAGTGCTTACTCCCTATCCCTTGGCATTCATGGTTCCAATTTAGTACACAGCATCTTCTGCAACTCTCCAGGTCTTTCTTTCTCTCAGCCCAACTACAGCCAACCTCCAAGTGTCCAGGACTTCATGTCCCCAGGAGTAAATTTCCCTCGGGAAGTAGTACCTCTCTTCCTTGCCCACTGTGTGGGACAGTTAAATAAGTATTCTCCATATCCTCCAAAGCTCTCAAGTAGGTTTAAAACCCAGTTGCCAACAACTGTAACCTACTTTATAACATTCCCTTTATTAGCTGCCTTTTCTTCCCTTCTCGTTTCTCCACTCCCCTGTTAGTTCCTAGGTTACCTTCCACTGTTGCATTCAAATCCTTATCTCAAAGCCTACTTTTAGAAGAACCTAAACTAAGGCAAACACTTTTCTACAAATGGCCTTAACAGAATCTAAAGTGAAAGATGGGTAAGGTCAGTGTAGCTGAACACTGAGAGGAAAAAAATAAATAAAGGGCTGTGCTCATGGCTCATCCTTTCTCACCTGTCACTAAGGTCTTAGCTGTTATCACTCCTGAAGTCCTGGCTGGAAGCCTCAAAATCACAGGATCTCTTGTGTACAAGCAACTTATCCCTTTAGCCCTATCTCACTGGTCATAGAAGAGGCAGCTAAGGAAGTGACAATGTTGAGAGTAGAACTGTATTTTCTGTGTCCCAGTGCGGAGTTCTCTTCACTACTCTGGACTCCACGTGGAGCCCTCTGTTAGGACTTGCTCAGAAAAGGCAGTGTCATCTATTTAGAAGTTAGCAATTTGCATCCATAGCAGTAGTTTTCAGACCACCTTTGACACAGGATACTTTTGTGTCTGTTTCTTCTAACAATGGCTCACTCATTGGTCAATGTGTAAGAAAAACTTTTTGGTTTTTCCAACCAGTAGAAGCACTATTTGGTTGAATTGGGGACCGTGCATTGTAGCTGAAGACAGCTGCCCTACTCCTGTTTCTTCTTCTGCTCCATACCTTCCTCTGAAGGCACTTCTGCCAAACCCCAGGAGATTCAAGATGCTCAGTCTAAAACCACTCATCTGGAGGTGATATTGACTGGCCTAATGATCTGTCTCACCTTTAAGGTGGCATTCACTTAAATATTTTTATATGCATGATCTGTGTAGCAATACAAGAAATAAAAGAACAGAAATCAATGAACAGAGTCAACTCAAATAAGATAGGTTTTCTTCCCAAAAGACAAAGACAGATAAAAGCTGTGTGATAAAGCCAGTTCTTTTCATGCCTTAAAGTTCCTATACTGAGAAAGCTGCTGAAAAGCCACTGTAGTATTTTACTGATTATGAGCCCATTTAAATCCCACCTATTGACTTTCTAACCTCTGTGGAAGGTCATAGAAGAATGACATTAGCTTCTGTGAGTATATTCCAAGCTCCTCTTAACTCTGTGTTTCATCTGTTCATAGACTTCTCTGAAATATTTGAGATTGGCAGAAATGAAAAAAATATATATTTTTTTCTAGAGAGCCATTATGAGTCCATTGTTTGTTAGTTCACTTGGTAACTTCCTTGGATTTCCTTTTCTGATTGCATTTCCTTGTTTCCCAGGAGGCAGGAAGTGGGCTTGAGGAAGGCAAATGCCTGGTCCAGGAGTCCTGGTGTTTTTCTCTCAGTAACCTCAGTGTCTGCTAAGAATCACAACTCTAGCCAGAAAGCCACAACTGGGTTCATTCACAGCTGAAGTGGCCTCTGTTCAGAAAACAACCAGTCTGGTTGTTTATATCATAAAAGACGAAAACAAATGCAAGTTTTAAGAGGTAGGGAAGGGAATTGGTAGCGTATTCCACCCCAGTCTGCCAAGTCTTTTTAAAACATCTTTCCCTCATCAGATTATGCCTTCCCAAGATGCGTTGCCATTGCGTGTGAGAACTACTGGGACAAAGCAGATAATGGCTGTTTTCCTCTAGATCTCTAGACCTCCCATCACAAAAAAGCATTAGCAGTCAGTATTACACATTTTCCCTTCTCAGCAGGGGTAGGGATGGAGGCCAATGACTCAGTTAGAAGAAACAGTTTAGCAGTTGCACTGTGCTGTAGAAAAGCCTTGAAGCCACAGGCACTTGGCCCCAAAGTGTGCCACAGCTGAGTTTGGCTGATAGTTGATTTTATACCAAATAAGTGGGAAGGAAATTGAATGCAAAGGGAATCAACTCCATGGAAAATATATGATGACCACAAGGAAGCCAGATGAAGTGAGGTGTGGGCTGTCTACCCTAATGCTTCACAAAAAAAGCTGAAATATATGCCATGGCAAAGGCTGATTAATGTCAGGAAGCTGAGACTGACCAATAATTTCATTCATTCATTGCAGAGATGGTAGGAGGCCTGTCTCTCTGAACCAGTGCCATCTGTAGGACTCCAGTTACAGAAGCAAAATTACCTGTAGTGTAGGGATAGCACAATTTTAAGAAGACAAATGAGGATGTTTGAAAAAAATCAAACTCCTCACCTAACACTCTACCTTAAATGTAGAAAAGGAACCTAAAGTGCTTCTTTTTCATGTTGCTATTTCTCTTTGTTTAGATTCGAAGAATCTAAACAGACGTCCTGGTCTAGGACCTAGAACATTTTGGTTTCCTTTGTGTTATTGTCAGCGGGCTTCCCTGGTGGCTCAGATGGTTAAGAATTTGCCTGCAATGCAGGAGACCCAGGCTCGACCCCTGAGTCAGGAAGATCCCCTGGAGAAGGGAACAGCTACCCACTCCAATATTCTTGCCTGAAGAATCCCGTGGACAGAGGAGCATGGCACGCTACAGTCCATGGGGTTGCACAGAGTTGGACATGACTGAGATTCATTGTGAAGGGTCTCCTCTGATAGAGCAATGTGATGCGCACTAATAAAATGTGTTAGACTGGTTCCCTACCCTCTGTGTACCTCTAGCTTTAAATGATCAATCAGCCCTTACATAAATTTAGTGGAAAAAAAGAAAAAACACTCCAAACCCATGTTTAAGAATGTGGAGTTTTAATCTGGATTTTGTTCTTATCTAATCATGTCAATTTAAAAGAACTGCTTAATCTCAGTCAAAGTTTATCTGTCCTGTTAAATAATAAAATGCCATCTTACCTACCAAGTAGAACAGTGAGATGCAAAGAAATTGCAGATGTGAGAATACTTTGAAAAAGGAAAAGTGCTAATTCAAAGCGAGGTGTTATTATTAAGAACTTCCATACAAACCACATTAACAAGTTCAACTGAATGCAAGTAGAACTACATACAGGGGCACAGAAGCCATGACAGCTGGGTCATGAGGTTGATCTGCAGAACACATATCCATTTAATGGATATTATCATTGGTATCTTGGGCTTGTATTTTTATATAGTTATGGTTATAGAGAGAAGGAAATGACAACCTGCTCCAGTATTCTTGCCTGAAGAATCCCATAGACAGGGGAACCTGGCAGGCTACAGTCCATGGGGTTGGAAGAGTCGGACACGACTGAGCGACTAAAGAGAGAGAGCGAGCGAGCAGTTTTTGCCATCAAGATAGATTAAGAATGCATGACACTTTCCAACCTAAGATAAAATAATAATGTGTGAGGACATTTATGGAGTATAGTAACTCCAGAATTGGAAAGAAATGGGTAAAATAGACAAAGAAGCCAGCAAAGTTCACATATTACACAAAAACACAGCTAGTTGGCAAACATAATAGGCAAATTTGTGCCTGAGAAAAGATAATTAAAAAGGGAGCATTTAATAGATTATTTCTGAAATAACAGGCAAATAGATTTTGGTGAGCCCTGGGATATTGAACTATCTGCACTTACTTTTTCCTAGCTGGTCTAGCAGAACACACATCACAGTCACAGCACTGAGAACCAATATGAGCCAAGGAAATTACTTCTGAGGGCTGTGCTTGGAAGTGGTTTTAGGAGGTGCTAAGCCGTTGGACCAGTAACTTTCCAACATGCTCTGGTATCATTACAGTAAGAGCAGGGTTTGAATGATGATGAATGGATTTTCAACTGCCTAATCCCAGTGACATCCAAACATGTGAGTGCCAGATCCTGCCCAATTGGCATTTGACTCCAAAAAGTGAGGCTGGTGGCCACGCTAGCTGGCAGAGATATTGTCCAGTTGCCCATATCAACTGTGTGATAACTCTGTGAGGATTCTTAGGCCATCTGTCTTCCAAAGCATAATTTGTAGAGATTTCTCTGTGCTTCCAGCCTTGAAAGATAATATTTGCATGCATTTGGCTGTTCCTTTTAAAAGGTAACCTGTATATTTTTTTTCAAAACCCACAAAGCAATATCACAGCCTCTGTTTAGCACTTCTGCTGTGCTTACCTTGGCACAACATGTTTTTCCTATGTTTTATTTTTCTTTCTAAGAGTTAGACTCATGATTGGGAGAATAAAAATGCTAGCGGGTGCCTCTAAATTACTTGCAGAGAATAGAATGTAAATTAAGTCTGGAAAAGAATTTTAGACCTTGATAGACAAAGCCAAATCAAAGAGCTAATCCTTCCTTATGCCTCTGCCAGATGGGTCATTTGTCCTGCCTGAGCCCAGCTTCTTTTAACAGAAAGATTAAAGTCACACGTTTTGGAGAGATAAGTAAATCATGGGAAAAAATGCTTCCTTGGTCACATTTGGGGCTATTTTTAGGACTAATCTGTGGTGCCCAGATTGACGCCAACTGCTACAGAGGCAGGGTTCTCTCCTTTTCATCATCCTTGTTTCTCATCCGGGCTAGTGCTGGGAAAGTTATGGAGATAAAACATCGTCAGTCACACTCACTACCATCTGCCTTTCTGTTGCCCTGGCACTGCCTCCAGCACTCAAATTGAGTACCCCTGTGACCTTAGACAAGTTGCTAACCTCTCTAAGCCTTAGTTTGCTCAACTGAAAATGGGAATTAAAAAGTACCTTTCTTATAGGATTTCTGTGCCTGGCACATGATCACTGCCCAGGTAATGCTAGCCCTTCCTGTTGGGATGATGATGATGGTGATGATTTATTGATGCCTTTTGCCAGTACTAGAGTATGTGCTCTACAGCAGGCTAGCATAGTAGTTAATGGCATGGAACAAAAAACCTGGTTTTGCATTCAAATCCCATTTTATTCACTTGTAAGCCATGTGACCTTGAGCAAGCTACTTGCCTGGAGTTTCTCATGCATAAAATAAGCATAAAAATAGTACCCACTTCAGAGAGTTACTGTGAGGATGGAATGAATATTTGCTTATAGTAAACACTATACGGGCTTCCCTGGTAGCTCAGACTGTAAAGAATCCGCTGGAAATGCAGGAGACCTGGGTTCAGTCCCTGGGTCAGGAAAATCCCCTGGAGAAGGGAATGGCAGTCCACTCCAGTATTCTTGCCTGGAGAATTCCATGGACAGAGGAGCCTAGCAAGCTACAAATCCATGGAGTCACAAAGAGCTGGACACGACTAAGCGACTAAGCACGCAAACAGTATATAAAGATTTGTTAAGTACTATAAGGAAATAGACTAAATTCACTAAACTCTTCAAAAGCTGGTTCTCTTTTTCCTTACCATCTTGCTTGCATATATATAGTATATTTCCTTTCAAGTAAGAATACATTCTTTTTCTTAGCATTTTTTTTTTTAACATAGACAGCCATATCGTCTTTTTTTGGCCCTTCACGGCATCATCACTGTTTTTTACTTTAGCTCTGTGCCACTGTTCCCTTATGTCTGCTGTCAGGATGAACTCAGCAGCCGTCCCGTGTTGCTGCTTGAATGCCATGATGAGGTCATTTGCAAGGTAACCATCCCAGTAAAACACATACACTGAACAGGAAAGAGCCTGACCAGGAACTTTCAAAACAAGGCACCTTAGTAATGAATCATGAATTTTGTTTAGAGATTAGCTTACAACCATTCCCTGCTGTCCTTTTCCCTCCTGGTCAGAGAGCCCATGTAAGGTATCATGAGTGAGTCTGGTGCTACGGACTTGCCGTCAGCCTCCTCATCAGTTCAAGGAGGACCATCAGCTTTTGTTATCTAATGTCACTGAAAGTCACTTTTATAAGCTTCTGGGTAGAAGGCAAGGGCCTATGGATTTTTTCAAATAAACTTCTTACTTGTGAATTTCAAAAGAAATTCTAGCAATACTGATCAAAGAAGTTAGGAGGAGAAAGTATTAATAGAGCAGGTAACTTATTTCAGTGTCAGGCAGGACAGTCAACTCTTTTATTGTTTGAGGATTGACTTACTCTATTGTGAATTATTTTAGTCCCCTGCTTCTATTTTCATGGTTTTAGACATTTAATGCTGACTGTGCCAAAGCCTTTACCGTGTGGATCACAATATACTGTGGAAAATTCTGAAAGAGATGGGAATACCAGACCACCTGACCTGCCTCTTGAGAAACCTATATGCAGGTCAGGAAACAACAGTTAGAACTGGACATGGAACAACAGACTGGTTCAAATAAGAAAAGGAGTACATCAAGGCTGTATATTGTCACCCTGCTTATTTAACTTACATGCAGAGTACATCATGAGAAACGCTGGGCTGAAAGAAGCACAAGCTGGAATCAAGATTGCCGGGAGAAATATCAATCACCTCAGATATGCAGATGACACCACCCTTATGGCAGAAAGTGAAGAGGAACTAAAAAGCCTCTTGATGAAAGTGAAAGTGGAGAGTGAAAAAGTTGGCTTAAAGCTCAACGTTCAGAAAACGAAGATCATGGCATCTGGTCCCATTAATTCATGGGAAATAGATGGGGAAACAGTGGAAACAGTGTCAGACTTTATTTTTGGAGCTCCAAAATCACTGCAGATGGTGATTGCAGCCATGAACTTAAAAGACGCTTACTCCTTGGAAGGAAAGTTATGACCAACCTAGACAGCATATTCAAAAGCAGAGACATTACTTTGCCAAGAAAGGTCCATCTAGTCAAGGCTATCTTTTTTCCAGTGGTCATGTATGGATGTGAGAGTTGGACTGTGAAGAAAGCTGAGTGCCGAAGAATTGATGCTTTTGAACTGTGGTGTTGGAGAAGACTCTTGAGAGTCCATTGGACTGCAAGGAGATCCAACCAGTCCATTCTGAAGGAGATCAGTCCTGGGTGTTCTTTGGAAGGAACGATGCTGAAGCTGAAACTCCAGTACTATGGCCACCTCATGTGAAGAGTTGACTCATTGGAAAAGACTCTGATGCTGGGAGGGATTGAGGGCAGGAGGAGAAGAGGACGACAGAGGATGAGATGGCTGGATGGCAGTACTGACTCAATGGATGTGAATTTGAGTGAACACTGGGAGTTGGTGATGGACAGGGAGGCCTGGCGTGCTGCAATTCATGGGGTCACAAAGAGTCGGACACGACTGAGCGACTGAACTGAACTGAACTGTTAGTGCTTCCCTCAGGGGCTAGGCAGAGGGAAAGAATAAAGATAAAACTTTCCCTGTGGTCCGGTGGTTAAGACTCCATACTTCCAGTACAGGGGGTGCAGGTTCAATCTCTGCTCTGGGAACTAGGTCACCGCCATGCCAAAGGGCCATAAAATAAAATAAAACTCTTCTGCTTTTCCAGCTGATGGGGAATATGGGGGCTTGGAAATTTCTGGAGCATCTCTGGGGAAAGGAGCCATAGGTTTCTTTCTTCAGGACTTGGGATGTCCCCTAGACTTGGGGACAAGGAACCCAATAGAGTATCCTTAGAACCAAATAGAAAAGGTATTCTTTAGTTTTCCTTCTCCTCTGTCTCTCCATTCCCTGAGACAAAGCTATAATGCTTTGTTGCCACCTGTATCAGAGCAGGGTAAGAGGGTCTTAGAAGAAAGGAAATATTTCACCTGTTAAATACTCCCACCTGATAAGTACCTGGGAGCTCAGGCTGCCTTTGTGACTGACCTCCTACCTGGGAAAAGATACAGCATGGAAAATATGGCTGACAAATTATCCATACAATGCCATTTGTGGTGATATGAATCACTGCATACTTTTCACCAAAAATATATGAATTAAAGAAAACCAAGGAGATTCATCATGAACCCCTGGCCAGGTAAAGCAGGACTATGACAGAGAGCCTTCAGTTTCTCTCATTTGATTTCCTTTTGCCTAAAAATAGTGGGATTAAAGAACAAAGCATATGAAATCTAACTTTTTAAACTTAATTAGCAAAATTTTGCAGTCTGGTGTAGTAGAAAAACCATGGAACATCAGGATAAATAGAATGGCCTAGACATATTCATATAATTAAATTCTCTCTTAAAACTACATGAAAATTGCATTAAAAGAGATATTTTAAGGCATAATTGAGCAAGGGTGGAAATAATAATAGGATGAAAGACAATAGCCTCATAATTTTGGCAGCTACATATAGGTTTCTAGCTATATCATATCTGAGAAAACTGATCATAGGTTACTGTGTGAGACTTTGGGGACCAACCTAAGTTATTCTGTGAAAACCTTAAAAGTCTCAGAAATTGATCATGTTAATTTCCTCTGAAGTGGGTTTAGAGCCACAGTCTAAAATAAGGAGAATCTGTTGACAGCTGTGTAAGCAATAATCAGAACTCCCTGAACTTGCCTGAAAAATTCCGTGGACAGAGGAACCTGGCAGGCTATAGTCCACGGGGCCTCAGAGAGTCAAATAAAACTGAGCGACAAAGCATGTGCGTGTGCACACACACACACACACGTACACACATAGAACTCCCACCTGGGAGGAAACTAAAGACTCACTTATTGAAGACAAGAAAACAGAGGGTCTGGGGAAGACAAAGCCCCAGGTGAAAGCAGAGCTACCTATCATTTGAAAGCAAAGCAATATAAGGATCATAAACATACTGGCTACTTCTTCCCACATTAGCTCTGGAAGGCTGGCGTCCAGGCTTTTATTCTCCCTGCAAGTAATTAAACAGATTTCTCAGGACTTGATCAGCTCAAGAAGAAAGACCTAAAGGTATTGACATTAGGAGTTACTCCAAAGAGACAAAGACTGATGATCCCTCTACAATAATGCCTTATTAGCTCTCATACTTTTAAGATTCACTTTCAGATATATTGATGATATGAAAATTCCAATTATCTTTTTAGTCCACCAATTTGAAATATGAACAGACAATTAAAAATCACTAGATATATAAGGAAAACTTCCTTAAAAAGTAGAAATAAATAGGAATAAAACTACCTTGGGGAAAATAATGAATATGTAGTGAGAAGAAACTCCAAATATATATATATATATATATATATATATATATATATCTCATTAATATCCTTAGAATGATAATAGAATATATTAAGCCTTTGGAAAAAATGCTATTTTTAAAAGAAATGTCAGAGAATATAAACTGACTTTAGATATTAAATAGAGGGTAACAGAAACAAAACACTCAAAGAAGAATTGGAAATAAAGTTGTGGAAAGCTCCTAGAGAGTAAAGCAAGGAAATAAAAAGAAAACTTGGAGGGATATGTATAAAAATGTAAAATTTGATCAAATATTCCAGAATAGTGAGAACAGAAATAAGTACAGAGATAATTTATAAAAATATTCCAAATAGGAAAATAGCTTTCCAACTCCAAAGGCTCCAAGAATATCCAGTACAGGGGATAAACCAATAACAAAGCATATCATTGTGAATTTTAAGAAACTGGGACTGAATAAGATATTTGAAATTTCCAAAGAGACAAAATAAACAAATAAGAAAACAGGAAAGTGAAAGTGAAGTCACTCAGTCGTGTCCGACTCTTTGCAGCCCCATGGACTATAGTCCACCAGGCTGCTCCGTCCATGGGATTCTCCAGGCAAGAATACTGGAGTGGGTTGCCATTTCCTTCTCCAGGGCATCTTCCCAACCCAGGGATCGAACCCAGGTCTCCCGCATTGCGGAGAGCCACCAGAGAAGCCCCAAGAAAACAGGGCATATATGTTTTCAGGACGATCAATCAATAAGTCTTTAAATCTCTTAATAGCCATACTAGAAGTTAAAAGACAATGAAGCCAATTTTCTGTCAAAAACTAAAAGAAAATATTATACCCAACTAAACCATCAGTAAAGGATACAAAAGTCATGAAGTGATTTTTAACCATCCAAGGCTCAAAAAATTCAAAAGCTAGGAACCCTTTCCCAGGAAGCTACTGACAAATGTGGTCACACTAAAATGAAGACTAAATATGAAGGAGGAAGACATGGTCTAGACAAAATGAAAGAGATTTAACAAAGAATAGAAGTGGGAAAAAAGTGACTGAAAATGAAACTGGGAGAATACTTATTGTGTTTGAACAAATTGCAAAGAGGTTTAGATAACTGTGTCTTCTTGATGTAGAGACTTAAGCTGAAATATCTTTTCTTAGATGCCTGGAACAGGAAGTCAAGCTTGAAAGTTCTGTGGGAAGTAGGTTTCTAAAAGTTAATAGATAATGAGTGTCAGGACTAGAGAAAATAAGAAAACAAGTCCAGAAAGCAAAGATTGTTCCATTCAGTTCTCCAGAGCTCCCTTTTCTGGACACAGATCTTCCTATTCTTAATTGTTCCAAAGGTCCACAGGATGCTTCCAGGTTTAAAGAAGGCAATGGAATAGCTTGTTCCCCAGTATATATTTAAAGGCTTTGGCATGCACTTGTAAACATGAAATGGATCCAGCTGAATGTCCTAGATTTACTGTAAGATATAAAAGCTTCTCTGGTGGTCCAGTGGTTAATAATCTGCCTTCCAGTGCAGAGGACATGGGTTCAATCCCTGGTCCAGAAACTAGGATCCCACATACCATGGCTCAACTGAGCTCATGTGCCACAACTATTGAGCCAGCACTTTAGAGTCTGCAAGTCACAACTACTGAGCCCACACACTACACCTTTGGAAGCCCATGCCCTAGAGCCTGCTCTCTGCAATGAGGAGCCACTCCCATAAAAAAAAGCCCTGCAGCTAGAGAATAGCAGTGCTTGCTGAAACTAGAGAAAGCCCTAGAGCAGCAGCAAGGAGCCTGTGCACCACAACGAAGGCCCAGCAGAGCCAAAAAAAAAACACTTTTTTTCATTAAAAATAAATAAATAAATAAAAGCATCCCTGGAAGGTCTCCTTTTGTCACAGAATTTCAAATTTCTGTCTTTCTGACATGTTCAGGAAGATACCAGTGGAGCCTCAGTCACTATCTACAAGGGGACAGAGAGGTCAAAGGAGGCAGAGGTCCAGTTCCTGGCATTCCAAAGCCACCTGACATTTGCCAGTTTCTTTGCAGTGAAGATATTGCTGAGAAATGACAGGTCGTATAAATGGCCATTAGGGACCATCATTTTGTCATTCCACTTTCCTCTCATATCCCTTTATAAGATGGTTCCTCCCCATTTAAATCAGATCTTATCACTTTTGATCACCAGCCTTTTTTCTCAATATATATGAGAACTTCTTTTGAACCAAAAAGCTTTGTAGAGCATTGTTTCTACATTCTGTGAGAGACGTATTTTTCCTACTTTGTTCCAAGAAGTTCAGATAATGTATATGCTTATAAAGATCTTTAGGTGCCATTATAAGAGTGACATGTCCACTTGGAAGCATATCAATCTTTTATTAAGAAAATATGTAAACGGCTTTATTTTTAGCCTTTCCCAGCTGGCATTATCCTTCTGAACTTCTTTTCCTGTTGATTTTATTCCATAAAATCATCACATTGCTTTTAATTTTGGTTTGATGTTTCATAATCTCGTTCTAATACATGACATTTTGTTTTATCTGGTAATTATCCCTAATATATTTAACTACTTGAATTCGTAGTATTTTAGAATTGAAAGAAACATACGAGCCCATCTAGTTTTCTCTCCTGTAGTTGAAGAATTTGTCACTGATCGGTTACTGCTGGCAGGAAAGGAAGCCACATATCTTGTACTGTTACTAATTTTGACAAATTTGTTTAGAAAAACAGTGTTTTTCCTATCTTAATTCGCAAGGCTTTTCTTTTGTCTGCATGCCTCAGTGGACCTGAAAGAAAAAATCGTAAGCAGCTTTGCAAAAACAGTAAGACATTGGTGGAAAAGTACTGGTGCATTTAAGTCAACAGCAACAGCAATATTTCAGCTGTTGGTTACATGCAAGGAAAGAACATCCTCTAAGGGTGTGTTTTATTCTGAAAGCCTTTACTAGTCAGAACTTTATTTTTAGGCTAATTCATTATGTCAAACATATCTACATTTTTGCAAATGAACTTTTGACCCCTTTAGCTGATGCCTTGTAACTTACAAACCTCCAACTCCCTCTTTACTTTCTCATTGGCTTTTCTTGATTTCAACATATCCCTGTCTAATCATTTGACACATTAAAAGTCTTGCATATTTGCTCCTTTAGTTAGCAAGACAAAGCTTTGCGGTTGAAAAGTTACTCCCAGGTGTCTGCCTACTTGCAGTCTGCAATCATATTCTGAACTGTCCTCCAGACTCACATGTCCTTATTCAGTGAAGGCAAATTCCTTCACTGCTGCTGTTGCTGCTGCTGCTAAGTCGCTTCAGTCGTGTCCGACTCTGTGTGACCCCATTGACGGCAGCCCACCAGGCTCCTCCATCCCTGGGATTCTCCATGCAAGAACACTGGAGTGGGTTGCCATTTCCTTCTCCAATGCATGAAAGTAAAAAGTGAAAATGAAGTCACTCAGTCGTGTCCGACTCTTAGCGACCCCATGGACTGCAGCCTACCAGGCTCCTCCATCCATGGGATTTTCCAGGCAAGAGTACTGGAGTGGGTTGCCATTGCCTTCTCTGAATTCCTTCACTGGGGATTTTTAAATTATTTGATATAATTAATTGTAAATAATCCTTACAAACACTGACTCACTTAACTCTGTTTTTTACTGATGTCAATCTATGCTAAAAATTATGTTAAAATCTTTAATTTCCAGGAAATAATAAAGGTAGAGTAGATAACCCAAAGGATACACTTAATTAACCTGTAGAACTTTAACCAGATTTATATTGAATTTAGCTATATTTTTATAAGTTTGGTTTTGGTGTTGTTTGTTTGTTTGTTTGAGACGGGTTCTGACATACATATATGTATGTGTCAATATTTCATAGCCTCTTTTGAAATAGATTTGTCATGTTCCTGATTTCCTCATTAATGAACTAAATAAAATTTTGACACGTGTTCTTTGGCATGTTTCAGAGCACCAATTGACCATAATTTTAATATTCTCATTTGGGAATAACTTTCTATCCTGTACCCATCACTGTCATAAAAATTAATCACAAGCATGGTTCAGAACCTTTCTCAACATAAGGCACTAGAGGTAATACATAGAAATTGAGGCTAAAAAGTTAAAATTAACTTATTATCCAAACCATATTGGCATACAGTTTGTTTTAATTGCTTTTACAAGTTGCTGATCAGATCAAAGAATGTTTATTCTCAAGATATCAGACACAAACACAGACTCAGTGTTCACTGCAGCAACATAAAAAGTGATATTTGTGGCCACACCATATTTGCATGCCTTTAGAAGAAGTATACACTTGTGAATTTTCCTTGGGGCACACTTTATTCCGGGAGTCATATTACCTTCCTTCGTTGGCCCCAAAGACACCTGCATTTACTGTGTGCTTTGAGGAATAGCAGTAGAAATTGAGTTGTATGAAACTGTAGGTTAAAAATGCCAGATTTTAACAATTTCGTATGATTCGACCTAAGCAGATAAAAGAATCAAAATTATGCCATCCTTGGTGATTTTCCAGTTTCAAAACAATTTGTCTTCTATTTTGAATCACTAATCATCAAAGTAAGTGCTGACTTTGTACCAACTGTGCACAGAGAATCATGGTAGTTCCCAAGGATGACAAAGAGACATGCATGTCCTGCTCTGGAGTAGTGCATGCCTGCTGTTCAAGGGGTGAATGGTCTTATTTTCTGTTACATTATGATCTATTTGAAGGCAGAGGCTTTGCTGTGCTTTATATTTCTGTGAATTCATTACATTGCAGAGATTCAATAAATGTTAAGTGAGTCGAAGGTAAGCAGACAGAGGAGAAGGAAGAGATGAGGGAGGGAGGAACGGAAACTCATTTGAGAAGAAGCTGGCAAAATGGCATTAATCAGAGTGAAATGATTATTGTACACAATGCAGATGAAGGACCACCCAAACTTCAAATGACAAACTGAAAATCACTTTACAAAAAAATAAGTAAAAATAACACCCATTTTTTCTATTTTAAAAAGTCCCAATGAGGCAGAGCAGGGAAAGACCCAGGACCTGGCGCCCCAGTAGCCCTGATCCTAGCAAGGCTGTCTCACCCTGGCTTCTAAAGCTTAATTTAAGTATCCCAGATCTTCATCTTTTGTACTCCTGCTATATGATCTTTGTTCCTACTAATAAAAGGGATGAAATAGAAAACTAGGAAGAAATTCAATTTTTTAACAAATGTTTTACCTCTACATGTTTTAAGTTTTAAAATATTGTTGGAAACTACCCACTGAAATAACTTTGGCCCTAAGTGACATTGACATTGACTTTGGTTTGCTTACAAAAATTGAAACCAGTCTGAAAGAATATAGGCATCCCACTGTAAATGAATTTCAAAGGAAGGCTTCAAAGGTAGTAACCGAAGAGTACTCATCAATCAGAATGATTGAAATGATCACTTTGGTAGGTGATGATTATTTGAAGATATAAACTTTTGCCTCTATTAGGAATTGGTCACACAAATATAACAGTGTAAGGAATGTTGTGTTACATTTCTCATTTCTAATGCAAGAGAAACTATCTTAGCACTTTTTCCTTTGGTAATTATTGATATTAATCAAGGTGCATGTTAGAGTAGATTTTTAAGCAGTTTGTAGTGCAGATAATTGTTCCTATTTAAGATTTCCATTTAAATAGCTCCACTCATTCAAATCCAATAACCAGATTTCTTCTTTTCATTTATTTATTAATTCCTGGAAAATATAAAAGACAATTTAACTATAATGTTTCCAGAATTAGGGAATGTACTCATCAGTTATTTTGAGAAATTTATTGGATATAAAAAATTTACACTGTGAGTAAACAGTTTTTCCATTTACAGGTGACGTATCTCTTACCATTCAAGGATAGTTCAGTTCAGTTTAGTTCAGTCGCTCAGTTGTGTCCGACTATTTGCGGCCCTATGAATTGCAGCACTCCAGGCCTCCCTGTCCATCACCAACTCTTGGAGTTCACTCAAACTCATGTCCATCGAGTCGGTGATGCCATCCAGCCATCTCATCCTCTGTCGTCCCCTTCTCCTCCTGCCCCCAATCCCTCCCAGCATCAGAGTCTTTCCCAATGAGTCAACTCTTCGTATGAGGTGGCCAAAGTACTGGAGTTTCAGCTTTAGCATCAGTCCTTTCAATGAACTCCCAGGACTGATCTCCTTTAGGATGGACTGGTTGGATCTCCTTGCAGTCCAACGGACTCTCAAGAGTCTTCTGCAACACCACAATTCAAAAGCATTGATTGTTCGGTGTTCAGCTTTCTTCACAGTGCAACTTTCACATCCATACATGACCACTGGAAAAAACCATAGCCTTGACTAGATGGACCTTTTTTGGCAAAGTAATATCTCTGCTTTTGAATATGCCACCTAGGTTGGTCATAACTTTCCTTCCAAGGAGTAAGCGTCTTTTAAGTTCATGGCTGCAATCACCATGTGCAGTGATTTTGGAGCCCAAAGAAATAAAGTCTGACACTGTTTCCACTGTTTCCCCATCTATTTCCCATGAAGTGATGGGACCAGATGCCATGATCTGCAAACAGTGAGAGTTTTAGTTCTTTTCCAATCTGGATTCCTTTTATTTCTTTTTCTTCTCTGATTCCTGTAGCTAAAACTTCCAAAACTATGTTGAATAGTAGTGGTGAGAGTGGGCACCCTTGTCTTGTTCCTGACTTTAGGGAAAAGGCTTTGTTTTTCACCACTGAGGATAATGTTGCTGTGGGTTTATCATATATGGCTTTTATTATGTTGTGGTATGTTCCTTCTATTCCTGTTTCCTGGAGGGGTTTTTTTTTTTTTTTATAATAAATGGATGTTGAATTTTGTCAAAGGCTTTCTGTGCATATACTGAGATAATCATATGGTTTTAAGTCTTTCAATTTGTTAATGTGTTGTATCACATTGATTTACAAATATTGAAGAATCCTTACATTCTTGGGATGAGGCCCACTTGGTCATGATGTATGATCTTTTTAATATGTTGTTGGATTCTGTTTGCTAGAATTTTGTTAAGGATTTTTGCATATACCCATCAGTGATATTGGCTTGTAGTTTTCTTTTTTTGTGGCATCTTTGTCTGGTTTTGGTATAAGGGTGATGGTGGCCTCATAGAATGAGTTTGGCAGTTTACCTTCCTCTGCAATTTTCTGAAACAGTTTGAATAAGATAGGTTTTGGCTTTTCTCTAAATTTTTGGTAGAATTCACCTGTGAAGCCATCAGATCCTGGGCTTTTGTTTGTTGGAAGATTTTTGATTACAGTTTCAATTTCTGTGCTTGTGATGATTTAGATGATTTAGCTTTGTTAAGATTTTCTATTTCTTCCTGGTTCAGTTTTATAAGGTTTTACTTTTCTAAGAATTTGCCCATTTCTTCCAAGTTGTCCATTTTACTGGCATATAGTTGCTGACAGTAGTCTCTTATGATCCTTTGTATTTCTGTGTTGTCTGTTGTGATTTCTCCATTTTCATTTCGAATTTTGTTGATTTGATTCTTCTCCCTTTTTTTCTTGATGAATCTGGCTAATGATTTCTCTATTTTTTTAATCTTCCCCAAGAACCAGCTTTCAGTTTTGTTGATTTTTGCTATCATCTCCTTTGTTTCTTTTTCAATTATTTATGCCCTAATTTTTATGATTTATTTCCTTCTACTAACCCTGGCGTTCTTAATTTCTTCTTTTTCTACTTGCTTTAGGTGTAAAGTCAGGTTATTTATTTGATTTTTCTCTTGTTTCTTGAGGTAAGCTTGTACTGTTATGAACCTTCCCCTTAACACTGCTTTTACTGAATCTCATAGGTTTTGGGTTGTTGTGTTTTCATTTTCGTTCATTTCTATGCATATTTTGATTTCTTTTTTTATTACTTCTGTGATTTGTTGGTTATTCAGAAGTGTGTTATTTAGCCTCCATATGTTTGTATTTTTAATAGATTTTTTTCTTGTAACTGACATCTATTTTTCCTGCATTGTGATCAGAAAAGATGCTTGAAATGATTTCAATATTTTTGAATTTACCAAGGCTAGATTTATGGCCCAGGATGTGATCTATCCTGCAGAATGTTCCATGTGCACTTGAGAAAAATGAGAAATTCATTGTTTTGGGGTGAAATGTCCTATAGATATCAATTAGGTCTAACTGGTCCATTGCATCATTTAAAGTTTATGTTTCCTTGCTAATTTCCTGTTTAGTTGATCTATCCATAAGAGTTAAAGTGAAAGTGAAGTCGCTCAGTCATGTCCAACTCTTTGCGACTCCATGGACTGTGGCCTACCAGGCTCCTCCGTCCAAGGAATTTTCCAGGCAAGGGTACTGGAGTGGGTAGCCATTTCCTTCTCCAGGGGGTCTTCATGACCCAGAGATTGAACCCAGGTCTCTTACATTGCAGGCAGACGCTTTACCATCTGAGCCACCAGGGAAGCTGGTTTATCCATAGGTGTGAGTGGGGTGTTAAAATCTCCCACTGTTTTTGTGTTACTGTGAATTTCCCCTTTCATACTTCTTAACATTTGCCTTACATATTTGCATTGCTTCTAAGTTGGGTGCATATATATTTGTAATGGTTATATCTTCTTCTTGGATTGAGCCTTTGATCATTATGTAGTGTCCTTCTTTGTCTCTTTTCACGCCCTTTATTTCAAAGTCTATATTATCTGATATGAGTATTGCCACTCCTGCTTTCTTTTGATCTCCATTTGCATGAAATATTTTTTTCCAGCCCTTCACTTTCAGTCTGTGTGTGTCCCTTGTTTTGAGGTGGATCTCTTTTAGACAGCATATATAGAGGTCTTGCTTTTGTATCCATTCAGCCAGTCTTTGTCATTTGGTTGGGGCATTCAACCCATTTACATTTAAGGTAATTATTGATAAGTATGATCCTGTTGCCATTTACTTTGTTGTTTTCGACTCGAGTTTATAAACCCTTTTCTGTGTTTCCTGTCTACAGAAGATCTTTGGCTTTTGTTGAACAGCTGGTTTGGTGGTTCTGAATTCTCTCAGCTTTTGCTTGTCTGTAAAGCTTTTGATTTCTCTTTCATATTTAAATGAGATCCTTGCTGGGTATAGTAATCAGGGTTGTAGGTTTTTCTCTTTCATCACTTTAAGTATGTCCTGCCATTCCCTTCTGGCCTGAAGAGTTTCTATTGAAAGATCAGCTGTTATATTTATGGAGATCCCCATGTGTGTTATTTGTTGCTTTTCCCTTACTGCTTTTAATATTTGCTCTTTGTGTTTGATCTTCATTAATTTGATTAATATGTGTCTTGGGGTGTTTTGCCTTGGGTTTATCCTGTTTGGGACTCTCTGGGTTTCTTGGACTTGGGTGGCTATTTCCTTCCCCATTTTAGGGAAGTTTTCATTATTATCTCCTTGAGTATTTTCTCTTGGCCTTTCTTTTTGTCTTCTTCTTCTGGGACTCCTATGATTCAAATGTTGGGGCATTTAACATTGTCTCAGAGGTCTCTGGGATTGTCCTCATTTCTTTTAATCTTTTTTTTTTCTTCTCTGCTTCACTTATTTCCACCATTCTATCTTCCACCTCACTTACCCTATCTTCTGCCTCAGTTATTCTACTGTTGGTTCCCTCCAGAGTGATTTTGGTCTCAGTTATTGCATTATTCATTATTGATTAACGCTTTTTTATTTCTTCTAAGTCCTTGTTAAACAGTTTTTGCATCTTCTCAATCCTTGTCTCTAGTCTATTTATCTGCAATTCCATTTTGTTTTCAAGATTTTGAATCATCTTTACTATCATTATTCTGAATTCTTTTTCAGGTAGACTCCCTATCTCCTCCTCTTTTGTTTGGTTTGGTGGGCATTTATGTTTCTTTACCTGCTGAATATTTCTCTGCCTTTTCATTTTGTTTAGATTGCTGTGTTTGGGGTGGTGTTTCTGTATGCTGGAAGTTTGTGGTTCCTCTTTATTGTGGAGTTTGCTCCCTGTGGGTGGGGTTGGACTAGTGGCTTGTCAAGGTTTCCTGGTTAGGGAAGCCTGCATCTGTGTTCTGGTGGGTGGAGCTGGATATCTTCTCTCTGGAATGCAATGAAGTGTCCAGTAGTGAGTTTTGAAGTGTCCATGGGTTTGGTGTGACTTTGGACAGCCTGTATTTTAATGCACAGGCCTATGTTCCTACGTTGCTGGAGAATTAGCATGGTATGTCTTGCTCTGGAAATTGTTGGCTTTTGGGTGGAGCTTGGTTTCAGTATAGGTATGGAGGCTTTTGGATGAACTCTTGATTAATGTTCCCTAGAGTCAGGAGTTTTCTGGTGTTCTCAAGTTTTGGATTTAAGCCTCCTACCTCTGGTTTTCAGTGTTATTCTTACAATAGCCTCGAGACTTCTCCATCCAAACAGCACAGATGTTAAAACATCTAGGTTAATGGAGAAAAGATTCTCCACAGTGAGGGACACCCAGAGAGGTTCGCAGAGTTACATGGAGAAGACAAGAGGGAGGAGGGAGATAGAGGAGGCCAAGAGGAGAAGAGGGTGAATCAAAAGGGGAGAGAGCAATCTAGCCAGTAATCAATTCCCTATTTGTTCTCCACAGTCTGGAACACTCAGAGAGGTTCACGGAGTTACATAGAGAAGAGAAGAGGGAGGAAGGAGATAGCAGTGACCAGGAGGAGAGAAGGGGGAATCAAAAGGAGAGAGACAGATCTAGCCAGTAATAGGTTCCCTAAGTGTTCTCCATAGCCCGGAACACCCAGAGAGATTCACAGAGTTGAGAAGAGAAGGGGGAGGAAGGAAATATAGGTGACCTGGGGAGAAAAGGGAGAGTCAAAAGGGGAGAGAGCAATCAAGCCAGTAACCACACCCCTAAGTAAAAATGTGTACTGAGGATTAGATTCTTAAAGGTACAAAATTGATAACAAATGCCAAAAAGCAAAGATTAAAAATCTAGAGTAGAGGTTAGACTCTCAAAAATACAATAATAAAAAAACAAAATAAAATTGCAAAAATTATGAAATATATATATATATGAATTTGCTTTAAAAATAGTATTTTTTATAAAGTAATAGGTTATCAAAATGAAAATTAAAGGAGTAATAACTTAAAAATTAAAAAATGATAATATTAAAAATGTATCTAGGAATTTCTCTGGAGCTGTTGAGGGCAATGTGGGATCAGTTCAGTTTCAGATAGTTCCTTGTTCCAGCTTATACTTCTTCTCAAGGTCTATAGGCCCCTTCCAATGTAGTCAATGCTAATTATAGGGTTTTAATCTGTTGCACTTGTCACTTCCAGAGCGGTTCCCTCTTCTTTGTTTATTTTGGCTTCCTCTGTTTGCAAGTATCTTCAGTGTCTAATTTCCACCCTGACATGAGGGGGCAAAGGTGGTCACTTATTTAGGCTCACTTGTTCAGTTGTGCTGTGGGGAGGGAGGAGCACTGCAAACAAATATACTGGCGTGTGTGGGGAGTGCTCGCAGTGCCTGGGCCACACTGGGGTTCCGCTGCTCACGGCATGTGTGCTTCCCCAGTCTACACTGCTCAGGCTCCAGGTTGCTCTGCAGGGAGCTGTCTAAAGTGGGCCCTGGGTTGCATGCACTTCCCAGGTCTAATCTGCTCAGGTTCAGATTTTCAGGTACTCCACAAAGGCACAGACTCGGTTGGGCCTGCGATTTGTCCCCTTCCCAGGTCCGAGCAGCTCAGGCGACCAGGTGCATGGTGAGCGCAGTCTTCCCAGCTGGGCGGGGCATTTTATCACCTCCCCTGTCCCAGCCTCTTGGTTTCCTGGGTGCGCCACGAGAGTGCCATCTCAGGTGTGCCTTGTGTCTCCTCTGAGGAACTTATCTCTAACTGCGACCCTCCTGGTGGATGTCAACTGCCCAAAATCCCAGGAAGATGTGGTTAGCAACTGGGAGCTTGCTGACAGTTTGGTGGAGGATGCCATCTCTGGGGCCAAGATTGCCCCTTGCCTTCTGCCTCTGGCTGTTGCCTGCCTGCCTCTCTGCCTCCGGCGGGGGCTGGGCTGGTCTGTAGCTGGCTAGCTCTCCTCTAGTGATCTCTCAGTCCTTTGTTCTATGAGTGGGCCAGGCTGCTCAAATCAAAAAGATGTGAGCTTTTTGCGGGAAAATTCTCTCTTTTTTTTTCTCTCTCTGGCTATCCCACAGTTTGGGTTGCTATCTCACATTAGCTCCCTCAGATTTCCCTCAGGGCATTCAGGCCCAGTCCTTACCCTAAGCGTGCAGCCTGCACCTCACTGTTCAGCCCCCGCTCACTGGTGGTGAATGCGAGTGTCTGGGCTACTTCTCCGCTGGGAGTTGCGGTTAGACACATAGTCTGTGGGTTTTTTTTTTTTCCCCCTCTCAGTTATGATGCCCTCTGAGATTCCAAAACTCCCCAGAGACCTGCCAGTGAGAGGGTTTCCTGGTGTTTCGAAACTTCTCCTTCAGGTCTCCTTCCCCAGGACAGGTCTCCATCCCTAATTCTTTTGTGTCTCTTTTTATCTTTTGTATTTTGTCCTACCTCCTTTCGAAGAGAATGAGCTGCCTTTCTGCGTGCCTGGTGTCCTCTGCCAGCATTCAGAAGTTGTTTTGTGGAAGTTTCTCAGCATTCAAATGATCTTTTGACGAACTTCTGGGGGAGAAAGTGGCCTCCCCGTCCTATTCCTCTGCCATCTTAGGACCACCCCCCTGCTATCATGTTTTTACCTCTGAGTTTGACATCGGGATGAAGAGAAGGCAAACCATTGGTGAAAGAGTAAATTGCTAGAACTTTTAACAGAAAGCAAATTGTTACGTATACTAAAAGTCTGAAAAATATGCAGTCTTTGAACCAGCAATTCTATTGCAGAGGACTCATTCTGAGGAAAAAGTTTATACAAAGATTCAGCTACCAGAGTATTCAATACAATATTATTTATACTAGTGAAAAATGAGAACTCCAAAGATAATGGAATATTAGTTAGTCATGTTATAGCTCTATATATTTTATAATACAGAGGTTTAAGCCTCTGCCCGCAATGCAGGAGACCTGGGTTCGATCCCTGGATCGGGAAGATCCCCTGGAGAAGGAAATGGCAACCCACTCCAGTATTGTTGCCTGGGAAATCCTGTGGACGGAGGACCCTGGTGGCCTACAGTCCACAGGGTCGCAAAGAGTCAGACATGACTGAGCAACTTCACTTTCAAAATATAAATATTAATATTATATGATGATGTTCATAATATATTTTTCAGTATATATATATATATGACTGCATCTTCATCAAAGAACTATACATACACATGCATACATACATTTCTTCCTCTGGAAGTGTATATACTAAGATTTTAATAGTAATTCTCTCTGAATGAAGAGTTAGGCATGTTCAGAAAAATTTCAGTTTTCTTCCCTCTCTGCTCTTGTCATTTCCTATTTTTTCTTCCATAAACATATACTACTTTTATATTAATAGAAAACTTTTTCAACAAGGAAAAAGAAATACTATCCTCTAATATTTACCAGAAAGATCTTCACTATTCACAAATGACCTGGTGGTTGTGTTTGTTTTGTTTCTTTGGTTGGTTGGTTGGGTTTTGAGGCTTTGATTGTTAATATTGAAAAAACAAGCTCTGATGATGAGCCAAAACCGTGAAGATGGCTCTCTCCATGTATTATATAAAAATTACTTTAGTAATGATAAAGAATTATCTCAATATTTAGTATTAGTCACCTCAGAAATATTAAAACAAAAGAAAAATTCTAAATAGAATCTGAGTAAGCTAAAGTGTGAGTCATATTTCTTTCATTTGAAGAAAAGTCATTCTAAATAAGAAATGTTAAGGACCTTCATTTTTATGAACATTCAGATTTTTATTCCTCAGTTATGGTCATATTTATTTCCTTTTTCAGAGGAAAAAGATTATTATTTGAAAACATTTTCACTTTATTTTAAATAATAAAACCATGTGTGAATAAGTCTTTTGATCATAAAAGTAACATGTTTTTATGAGAGAACATTGGGAAATGTACCCTTAACTTTACTACCCAGAGATAAGCACTAAAAACATTTTGGTGTCCATGCATAGGATTGTAACCATTCTTATATTTTAAAAGCAGTTGATCCATGTTTAGGTATTTAAATTCTCCGAAAGTCTGTGAGACTCTTGTAATTACATTTTCTCTATAATTTCTGGCATTCGGGGATAAGTATAGTAAAGCAGCATGACCCTAGACTACTGTTTATCCATATCAAATTGCAGTTGTGGCTAATGTTTTCCATCTTGGATGCTACCAGAGTTTTCTGCAAAATAATAATAATATGATACCAGAAACCCATAAAAATATTACATTCACATTCCTCTTAACTCTTCATTTCCTCTAGGACAGATATCAGTGGATGGATTTATGCGCTATCTGAGTGGAGAAGAAAATGGAGTCGTTTCACCTGAGAAACTGGATTTGAATGAAGATATGTCTCAGCCCCTTTCTCACTATTTCATTAATTCCTCACACAACACCTACCTCACAGGTATGAATTTATAGTTCTTTGACAATTATTGTAGCCAGTCTCACTGAATGTCACCAACTTCTGCTTTCTGTTGTTCAGAAGTACAGGTGGATTTCCTTTCACTTCCTGTGAAAACTCCTTTGAGAACTGGGGGTTCCATGACTAGAGGCTCTTCCCAAAAGTAACAATATCATTTATTCACATGTCCTTCTTGCCTGGAGATCGCCATGGACAGAGGAGCCTGGCAGGCTACAGTCCATGAGGTCGCAGAGTTAGACACGACTGAGCAACTAATACTGTAACACACTTCCTACATTTTCAACTTATCTGAAATGTATCCATGTCTGATATCTTCAGACCAATGGAATTTTTATGTAACTGTATTCATTCTTCAATGGACTTCAATCCATTTATTATCCTGTCTAGTTCTCTGGACTGTTTTCATCTACAGAAAATTTCCAAAACCCTAAATAACTTTGGCTTTAAGGTAAATTAATAATTTTTCTCAAAGTGGACAGGGCTTTATTATTGCTGTTGTTTAGCTGCTAAGTTGTGTCTGACTTTTGTAACCCTGTAGACTTTATCACACCAGGCCCTTCTGTCCACAGAATTTCTCAGGCAAGAATACTGGAGTGGGTTAGTGGGTTACCATTTCCTTCTCCAGGGGATCTTCCCCACCCAGGATCAAACCCGCATCTCCTGCTTGGCAGGCAGATTGTTCACCACTGAGCCACCAGGGAAGGTACAGGGTTTTAGACATAAACAAATTTCTTGTGGGCAACAACTTATACTTTGTTGTAAATATTATAATGCTGCTGCTACTGCTGCTAAGTCGCTTCAGTTGTGTCCGACTCTGTGCGACCCCATAGACGGCAGCCCACCAGGCTCCCCCGTCCCTGGGATTCTCCAGGCAAGAACACTGGAGTGGGTTGCCATTTCCTTCTCCAGTGTATGGAAGGGAAAATGAAAGTGAAGTCGCTCTGTCATGTCCGACTCTTCGCGACCCCATGGTCTGCAGCCTACCAGGCTCCTCCGTCCATGGGATTTTCCAGGCAAGAGTACTGGAGTGGGGTGCCATTGCCTTCTCCAAAATATTATAATAAAGGAGGAAAAAAGCAACACTATGTTTCCTAACTTGGCCCTAAATTGAGGAATATCAATTGAGTAGATTGACAATCTAGTCTTTAGTAGATTTTTAAATAGAAAAAATATTAAAACATATATATATATATATATATATATTATCTCTATATAGTTTAGAATTAAAAGTTTAATAAATACCAGTTTCTATAAGCTAAAAATGTTTTTATAATAAAAATATATTTCTTATAGAATACTCTCTGATTACTAGCTTTGGAAAGACTGTAAAAAAAGACCTACTGGTTAAAAAAAAAAAAAAAAGACTTTTAAAAACCTTACATGCTCTTTCTTCACATAATCCATTATCCAAATGAATATAAGATAGTCAGACCTTATGTACCATAATGCAAACAAAGTAAAGTCTGGGGTCTCATTTGGTATCTGTAAATAGTAGCTGCTCACCATGCCTTAGGGGTGGTTCTGGTGCGTTTATAGCTTATTGTCTGGGGGCATGTGGTTTGTGTAGCAAGACAGACCAGCAGTGCCATGCACATAATGGCAGTGAGATCCAGGCACTTAATATGTGTGAGGTTTTCACAGGGCTCAGCCATCTGACAAATAACCAGTTCTTTCTTCTAAATTCCTTAAAGGAATTCATTCCTCTAGACACAAATGTATGTTGTGCTTGCATCAAATCCAGGGTTGGCCTGGTAGCCCATACTTGGTGAAAATAGCTTAGAGTAGAAATGCCTCTTAGACAGATATGTGGCCGCCGGAAAGCTGGAATGGGCACTCTCAGGATGGTTCCATATGATCCTAGACCATCTAGTCAGAATCATATACTGAGTTCTACCATCAACTGAACTGCAACGGCATGATTTTCTTGAAAATTGGATGGCTCTCAGACTATTTGTGTGGCCTGTTTTGTTTCAACCACATTGCCTACTAAGAGAGATTCATGGTATAAAACTAATTAGATTCATGTTTGGCTCATCATAAACCCATTCTGGTCATCTCTTCTCGTATCACATAAAAACTCATGGGCATAAAAGAGCCACCATTTAATTTTGGTCCATATTCTATAGGTCAAGAACTCAGACAAGGCACAGAGCAGACGGTTTGTTTCTGTTCTGTGTCGTCTTGGGCTCCAGCTGGGAAGCCAATGCCTGGGGTGATGCAAACACCTTGGTTGTGGTAATCATCTGGAAGCTTCTCCACAAGCATGTCTGGCTCTTGGGCTAGCGACACAATAGCTGGGCTTAGTTAGGACTGCTGACCTAATTACCTATAAGGCCTCCCTGTGTGGCTTGGACTTCCTCAGGTTAGGTGGGCATCTTACATGGCAGCTTATAGCTGCCAAAGCAAGTGTCCCAAAGAACACGGAGGAAACTTAATTGTCTTTGTGCACTTAGCCTCTGAAGTTCCGTACTGTCACTGCTTTATTTGTCAAAAAACTCACAACCCTGCCCAGTTTCAAGGTAGGGGACACAGACCACAGCCCTCAGTGGGAGGAGTGTTAGAATATTTTTAGTCTTCTTTTAAAATTACTACAGGTTTCATAGCTTCAAGAAGAGAGTCTCCACTTAGCCCACTTTCTTGGATTCTGTTTCCTAGGCTTATTACAAAAGTTTTGCAGCTCCCACTCAAATTGTTAAGACTTTGTAAAGGACTTTTTTCCCTCTCAGAGATCCTTAATCTTATTTGGTGTCATTGATGTATATGGCACTCTGGTGAAGCCTATGAACCCTTCTAAGGATGTTAAATGCATAAAATAAAGTACGTAAAATTAAAGAGGAAATAAATTCCATTGAAATATTTTTATCAAATATTAAAAAACAAATTTTTGATACAGTTGTGTACATTTTACTAACACAATTTAAATCATATGTATTTTATTAACACAATTTTTAAGAATCATAAATAATGCATGTGATATTTGTAACAGTTGAAATATGATATGAAAATGTCTGTGATTTCTAGTAGTTACAAAGTCATAGTATCACTAATACTACAGTGATTTGTGACCTACATTCATAACTGAAAAGAATGTTAAACTGCACATGGTGGTTTGAGTTGAAGATGTAATCATTTTTCTCATCTAAGTTTGAGGAGGTCTATGGAAACTCAAGAATCAGCCTGCAAAGCTGGAGACCGCAGTTTAATTCCTGGGCTGGGAAGATCCACTGAAGAAGGCATAGGCTACCCACTTCAGTATTCTTGGGCTTCCCTGGTGGCTCAGACAGTAAAGAATCCGCCTGCAATGTGGGAGACCTGGGTTCCATCCCTGGGTTGGGAAGATCCCCTGGAGAAGGGAAAGGATCCACCCACTCCAGTATTCTGGCCTAGAGAATTCCATGGATTCTATAGTCCATGGGGTCACAAAGAGTCTGACAGGACTGACCGACTTTCACTTTCACTTTCATGGAAGCTCAAGTTAAGAGTCTAGATCTTTGACTTAATAGGATACTAAGAAATGTAACTGTGAAGACTTTGACACATGATTGAATCTTGCATTCATCATATACTTAGGACCACAAAACTCATAAAAATGTATGTTCGGGTGAATTCTAGATGTTGTTTCATCTAGAAGTCACAATATGCAGTAATTTTACAAATAGCCCCTTTTAAGTCCAAAAATGAATATATTTACATCCATTAGTATCTATATTATTTGCCATAAAATAAAAGAGGCAATGGTACCAAAACAATTGAGTTGCAAGATTGACTGGGTGTGTCAATTAATGTGTATCATTATGGACCTCAAGTTTTCAGAGTTTATGTAGATTCACTCAACCACAGCCTCTATTCTCCTTTTGATGTCAGATTGTCTCAGCTGTGGTCAGTGGGAACATTTTTTAGGTTGGCTGCTCTCTCTTCTTCACATGACCCATTAATCTTTGAAGATGGCCTTATTTTCTGGCACATAGAGATCTTGCAGACTCACCTTGTTCCTTCCTGCACCATGCATGGAATCAGACTTTACCCTCAATGAGTCCTTGTTGCTTTTAGTGTGAAAAATATGTGTATGGATAACAGCAATTTGAACCCTGTGCTATGGAATGTTTCTGGACCATTTCAGTGAACAAAGCAAGAAAAGATACTTTTTGTTTTCTTGTGAAGGCACAAGAGTTCACTTAACCATTTCTATTCCTTCCAATTTAAATTCTTGATTCTATAGCTGTGCTTCCTTTATCAGTCTTGATTCCTTCCAAATTATGCATAATCACTCATTTGCTTGACTGGCAACACAATAATAACTGTAAGAAACTTGTTCAATATCAATGCAAGCAATAAAACTACAAAATACTGTTAACTTTTTCTTAGCAGCTCTGTTTTTTTAACTGCTTTTTACTAAGTATTTTTAATCCAATTAATTTCTTAATTTGCCCTCCCTCTGATTAACTTGTTTAAGCACATATGAGGTAAAGAACTTGGCTTCTTTGTGTAAGTTGGGTTTGGGATGTTAGCATAATAATGGCCAATAGTTTTCAGAAAGTGGGTCTTTCAACTACTAAAAAAGTGAAGGGTCCACTCTATTTTTCACTGAAGAAAGAACTCCAATAGCTAGCTCCAAATTTCTAAACAGTGATTTCATATCACCACCATCTGATACACATGATTTCTGACCAAGTATACCAACTCTCCCCAATTTTTAAATTTCTAGTAGTATTAGAATTCACATATTTTTAAATATTCAATTTTTAAAACTGTTACTATGTTAGATCATGTTCTGATCTTTAAGGTTGTTTTTAAACTAATCTTCTTCATTTTTCAGAGCCATATATTGTCAAACTAAAGTTTGCATTATGTAAATTTCCATGCTTAAAACATTATTTTGTCCCAATACCAGTCAAAATTTCTTATTTTCCTTCTGTGGAATTAAGGAGAATTCTATATTATTAATTTTAAAAACGACATATAAATTCTAATATAGGATCTTGAGATTTTGACTGAAATCCTCTTTTGAGGTAAAATTTGGTTTTACTTTGTATGATATTCATATGATATTATTAGTGTCCTTGTTTTAAATATAGATAAACCTCATGTACAACTCATCTTTCAGAGATCTTTGGGTAAATATGAACATCTGTAATACAGAAATTCAAACTTCCAAAAGCCAATCATGAATATTATAAAATTTTAATAACACCATAGAATCCAGTTAAATGTTAAAATCAGTATCTAGAAAATGAATTAGATTTTATACTTTACAAGCAGTTCCAGAAGAAGTAGAAACATTTTCTATAGAAACATTATTTCATACAAGGTGTATTTGGTGGAAAAAGAAAAGTTTTTCTATTCACGTGAGCCTTTAAAATGCTAGGCACAAAGAAAGGTTGGCACTTATTGCAGTATGTTTCAAATACAGGAAAAAAGACTTACAGAGACACTCTCACTAAGGTTAAGATCAATCCTCTCCCCGCCCCCCGCCAAGTCATGACCACACTACTTATTTCCTTGGAACATTTTAAGAACTTATCTCCTTGGAGTATTTCCTGAGAAATGCCAGTCTAAATTCAAAGGAGAATTTCAATATTTCAAATGTTTTCTTTTGAGCATTCTAAGGAAGTGTAAAAATTAATAAACAGTATAAAAACCAATCCATTTAGCAATGCATTATTGATTATTATGTCTATTTCCCTGCTCATTATTGCCCCTTTGTTGACTATCAAGACACCCAGAAGGAAAAATAAAATTGGATCACTGGGAGAAATACACTCACAAAATAAGTAGATTTTTAATTACAATGGTCATTTTCTAGGGTTTTGGATAGACTTGGCAGTACATCAAGTAGTGACTATGATTTAAATTATTGTTTTCCTTTGAGAAATCTACCCTTATGACTCAAAACAAGATTGTTTCAGGACTGAACTGGAGAAGGCAATGGCAACCCACTCCAGAACTCTTGCCTGGAAAATCCCATGGACAGAGGAGGCTGGTAGGCTGCAGTCCATGGGGTCGCTAAGAGTTGGACACGACTGAGCGACTTCACTTTCACTTTTAACTTTCCTGCATTGGAGAAGGAAATGGCAACCCACTCCAGTGTTCTTGCCTGGAGAATCCCGGGGACGGGGGAGCCTGGTGGGCTGCCGTCTATGGGGTCGCACAGAGTCGAACATGACTGAAGTGACTTAGCAGCAGCAGCAGGACTGAACAGTGTCCATTCATTTCAACCTAAAATTTTTTAGCTCTAAGTAAATCTTTCCATACTCCAAACAGTATGGGAGGTGTTGTTCAGTTGCTAAGTAATACCTGACTTTTTGAGACCCCATGGGCTGCAGCACCTGAGACTTCCTTGTCCTTCACTATCACCCTGAGTTTGCTCAGACTCATCTCCATTGAGTCGGTGATGCCCTCCAACCATCTCATCCTGTCACCCCCCTTCTCCTCCTGGCCTCAATCTTTCCCAGCATCAGAGTCCTTTTCAGTGAGTCAGCTCTTTGCTCGGTTTTCCAAAGTATTGGAGCTTCAGCTTTAGCATCAGTCCTTTCAATGAGTATTCAGGGTTGATTTCCTTTAGGATTGACTGGTTGGATCTCCTTGCTGTCCAAGGGACTCTTGAGTCTTCACCAGTGCTGCAATTCAAAAGCATCAATTTTTTGGTGCTCAACCTTCTTTATGGTCCAGCTCTCACATCCGTACAGGACTACTGGAAGAACCATAGCTTTGACTATATGGACCTTTGTCAGCAACATGATGTCTCTGCTTTTTAATACACTGTCTATGTTTATCATAACTTTACTTCCAAGGAGCAAACATCTTTTCATTTCATGGCTACAGTCAGTGTCCACAGTGATTGTGAAGCCCAAGAAAATAAAATCTGTCACTGCTTCCACTTTACCCCCATCTATTTGCCGTAAAGTGATGGGGCCAGATGCCATGACCTTAATTTTTGGAATGTTGAATTTCAAGCCAGCTTTTTCACTGGCCTCTTTCACCCTCATCAGAGGCTTTTTAGTTCCTTTTCACTTTCTGCCATTAGAGTGGTATCATCTGCATATCTGAGGTTATTGATATTTCTCCCAGTAATCTTGATTCCAGCTTGTGGGAGATAATGGCTCCATATACTCAGGAAAAGCAAAGTGATGTTATCTCTGAATAATTCACATTTTTTATTCAGCTTAGGAAATAAAGCAGTACATTGGAGGTTTTAGCTATCAGTCTAATGAATTAAACTATCTGATTATTCGACTCCTAAGATGTATGTTCTTGACTGCAGAAAAGCTCTAAAAATATACCTATACCCTTTAAAATAGTTTCACTCTTGTCAGAATCAGTCATTCCAACCTCGGTTTGTTGTCAGTCACTACCAACCCTGGCTTACTGTCACTCCCTCTCTTCATCTCTTCGACTCATTTAGTCCTTGGCATATGCAACTTTTCATCATCTATTTTTTGTTTAAAGAGCACATATGTCAATTGAAAAAATGCACAAGATGGAAGTTGTGAATTAAGTTTTATTGGGGGCAAAATCAGGACCATAGCCTGGGAAACAACATTTCAGATAGCTCTGAGAAAGTGCTCCAAAGAGAGAGGGAAGATAGTATTATTTATGATTTTAGTGAAGATGGGTATGTGTGGTCAGAGGCTATGGAGGCTTTGACAGAGGCTTGCTGCTAGTCACAAGGAGCTGGTGTCACTGTTAGACATTTTAGTGCTTTTCTAGGGATGAGAAGATGCAACAATTGGGCTCATAAGATCTTCTCCTGGAGATATATAAGTATCTGAAGACCAGTTCTGCCAGTTTTTTCCCAGAGCATAGAGCCGTCTCCACCCTGAACTCCTTTCAGTGTGTATGAAGGTCTACAGGGACTAGTGACCTAATTCTTGTAGAGGCAGATGGCAAGTGCCAATTTTTAGTTAGCACACAGGCCAATGAAAGTTGGGTGGTAGAATGTAAAGAGTTGAGCTTAGCAAATAATAAACAGACCACGTTTAATTTTGTGTTTAAGTAAATGAACTCTTCTAAACTTTAACTTCTTCATTTAGAAAATGAAAGGAAGTTGAAACAGCCAGTATGTTTTGGGTGATGTGTGCCAAGGCACTTCAGTCATGTCTGACTCTTCATGACCTGATGGACCGAGGGTCACCTGTCCACCCCATGGGATTCTCCAGCCAACATTACTGGAGTGGGTTGCCATGCCCTCCTTCAGGGGATCTTCCCAATCCAAGGATGGAACCCATGTCTCTTCTGTTTCCTACACTGGCGGATGGGTTCTTTACCACTGGTGCCACCTGGTTATGTAAAAGGAAACTATTACTCCGTGGTTTAAACATTAAGAAATTTATTACCTCATACAACAAGAAATCCAGAAGCAGAGTGATTGAGGGTCGATTAAATCCGGAATTGTTGGTGTCGTAAGAGACCCAGATGCTTTCCATATTTTCGCTCCTCTTACAGTTTCAAGACGGCTGTGCACCCGGGGCATTGCCTCCTAAGAAATAAGCTCCACGTGTGGCCCAGGGACATCTCTGTCTTGTGGCCCTTTGTGTGAGTGAGGTTCCCCACTCCCCACCCAGTAGACTTTCCTTTATTCCCTACTGGATGTAGAGCAGAGTTACACCATATAGCAATGACCTACAAATAGCATTAGCAGGGGCCACAGAATGACTATGACTGGCTGAGAAGAATTAAGATTTACCCCAGACCTGGGAAGGAGACCCTAAAACTTATTAGAATCTAAACAGATTATTCTGTTGCCAAGGAAAGAGAGGAAGAAATGACAACCAGAAGTGTGATAGTGGGGTGAGGGTTTAAATTCCCTGACACATAAGAATGTTCCCCTAAAAAAAAAAAAATGTTCTCCTTTCTTTATACAATACTTACCTCCCTGCCTAAATGGTAAGGATAAGGAAGATGTCTTGTGTCATTTTTGCATCCTAAGCCACCAGTATTTGCCTCCCACGGAGAATGTTTGAGAATGTGCATAGACCCTAGTGGTGAGGCTCCTATAATCAATAAGGAATATGCTTAAAGTTGTTTTCCCACTTGCCTAAGCCATCTCATGGCAATTGGGTCTATTTCAAAAGAGCTTCATGGTGATAAGCCATAATGGAAAAGAATGTAAAAAAGTATATACACACACATTGTGTGTGTTTGTGTATAACTGAATCACTTGGCTGTACCATTAACATGGCGTGGTAAATCAACTATACTTCAATTTAAGTATAAGTTGGCAGATAGAAAATATGGAAGAGAGAGATCAGATCAAACCAATAGTCCTAGAGATGGTCAGGATGAACAACACATCCTCTGTATTTTGAATAGTTTTCTCAAGTGTAGCTGTTGGTTTCACAGAATTTCAAGCAAGGAGAAATGGTCCCATCTCCATTTGTTGAAGGAGACTGTGTTTACTGAAGAAAGCCACTGAATTAACAAATGCATCACATTCTATAACCTTCTTTCCCTGAGGTTGAAGAGAAGACAATAAATAACAGTAAATATAAATATAGGCAATCAATCATCATAGTCCACAAGATGAGAAATTTCTCAGAAGACTGTGTTAATGGAGGAATTGTTATTTTCAGTTTTTGGTCTCTTCCATCTATGGATGCCTTGGATAATCTGAGACAAAGCTCAAGCGAATGGAACCAGCTGCCCGAAATGAATGCAGTCAAGTGAAAAGGTGCAGAGCTATGACTCCAGGTGGTATTATGAATTAATCTGAGATAGAGTTTCAGTTCCAAAGTTCAATCATGGGCTTGGAATGTACTCCAAAATATGTTCACAGCCAGGCAGAGATGATGTCAGATACTAGTTTCAGAAACAACAAGGGTTGAATGACTCATGACATATCATTAATCCTAACCCACAGCAATCCCCTGGCCCCAGAAGGTCAATTTATCAGATCTAATAAAATGAAAATATAATGAGTGGATGGAATATAATAATGAGGAGTTAGAAATTTTAGAGAACAATAAACCAGCTTTGAGGCTTTAAGCAGAAATGGAGTAGGGGAGAATATCAGTAATAATTCATATATTTGGAAAAAAGCTCCATAAATGAAGGAAAACACGGAGAACCAAATATGCATTCCAAGCAATAAGGCAATTATGGATAAATGCATGGTTTTTAATGCTTCCTTTGAGAGGTTTCAATTTCAAATACAAATTGTTCATTTTGAGAATGAACCAAATTACCTTAGAGAAATTTTGGGAGTCTTAGATATTGAACAGTAAACGCCACACAGACACACACACTCACACACAAATAAACACATATACACTCTCCCCCTTCCCTTTCTTTGTTTTGATTTGTTTTTCTTCTCAGAATCTTTCTGTCTCACAAACTCAACTCCATGCCTTACCATGTCTTTCAAAATATTAACTGATCAACATTCAAAATGTATATCAAATCCCTTCTATTTGAATGATAAAAAAATATATGTGTAGAAAGCAAATCCAAAAAAAAAAAAAAACTGTTTTGGAAACATTTTGAATCTTTTATGACAAACACTCTGCTGTGGGTTAAATAAGATATACCTTCAGTGTGAAACCTTGCAACTCAGGATGGAATTTGAGCCCACAGTCTTTTAACTGAGATCACACACCTGGTCTCAAGATTTAATGAAGTTCTGGTTCTTGATGTCTCATTGTAGAAAGAATTCAGTGAGAGACAGTGATAGGTAAGAAGTGGACTTATTTAGAGAGAATTACACTCCACAGACAGTGTAGACCATCTCAGAAGGCAAGAGCAACCCTAAAAAGTAGTGTGGTTAATTTTTATGGGCTGGATAATTTCATGGGCTAATGAGTGGTAAGATTATTCCAACTATTTGGGATAAAGGGCAGAGATTTCCAGAAATTGGGCCACTGCCCAATTTTTTGATGGTCACCCTTGGATTATATCATGCAAAATGCCAGGCTGGATGAAGCACAAGCTGGAATCAAGATTGTGGAGAGAAATATCAACAACCTCAAATATGCAGATGACAACATGCCTATGGCAGAAAGGGAAAAGGAACTAAAGAGCCTCTTAATGAAAGTGAAAGAAGAGAGTGAAAAAGCTGGCTTAAAAATCAACATTCAAAAAAAAGAAGATGATGGATCTGGTCCCATAACTTCATGGCAAATAGATGGGGGAACAATGGAAACAGTGAGAGACTTTATTTTCTTTGGCTCCAAAATTACTGTGGATGGTTACTGCAGCCATAAAATTAAAAGACACTTGCTCCTTGCAAGAAAAGCTATGGCAAAACTAGAGACATGGATTTCCCTGGAGGTCCAGTGGTTAAGAATTGGCCTGCCAATGCAGGGGAAATGGGTTCAATCCTTGGTCCAGGAAGATCCCGCATGCTATGGAGCAACTAAGCCCCACCACTGAACTCATTCTCTAGAACCTGTGCTCTGCAACAAGACAACCAATGAGAAGGCTGTGCACCACAACTAGAGCGTAGCCTCCCCCCAACAACTAAAGAAAGCCAGCACACAACATCGAAGACCCGTGCAGCCAAAAATAAATAAATAAAATTTTTTAAAAAAAAAGCAGAGACATAAGTTTGCTGACAAAGGTCTGTATAGTTCAAGCTATGGTTTTTCTAGTAGTCATGTAAGGATGTTTGAGTTGGACCATAAAGAAGGCTGAATGCCGAAGAATTGATGCTTGCAAACTACGGTGTTGGAGAAGACTCTTGAGAGTCCCTTGGACTTCAGGGAGATCCTAAAGAAAATCAATCTTGGATATTCATTGGAAGGACTGATGCTGAAACTCCAATAGTTTGGCCACCTGATATAAGGAGCTGACTCATTGAAAAAGACCCTGATGCTGGGAAAGATTGAAGACAGGATGAGAAGGTGACCACAGAGGACAAGATGGTTGGGTGGCATCACCAACTCAAGGGACATGAGTTTGAGCAAATTCCGGGAGATGGTGAAGGACAGAGAAACCTGGTGTGCTGCAGTCCATGAGGTCACAAATAGTCACACATGACTGACTGAACAACACTTGGAGCTGTCATGGTGCCTGTGGGTGTGTCATTTAACTTGCTGCTGTGTTACAATGAGTATATTCTGAGGTTTGAGGTATAGTGGAAGTGGACTTGTCTACCATTTTGGACGTGAACTGGTTCTAATCAGTTTATGTCATGTCCTTGGGCTATGTCATTCTTCTAAAGGTTGTTTGCTACCGACAACTTCCTTACCGAAGTTCAGATCAGTCACTCAGTCCTGTCCGACTCTTTGCGACCCCATGAATCGCAGCACGCCAGGCCTCCCTGTCCATCACCAACTCCTGGAGTTTACTGAGACTCACGTCCATCAAGTCAGTGATGCCATCCAGCCATCTCATCCTCTGTTGTCCCCTTGTCCTCCTGCCCCCCATCCCTCCCAGCATCAGAGTCTTTTCCAATGAGTCAACTCTTTGCATGAGGTGGCCAAAGTACTGGACTTTCAGCTTTAGCATCATTCCTTCCAAAGAACACCCAGGACTGATCTCCTTCACAATGGACTGGTTGGATCTCCTTGCAGTCCAAGGGACTCTCAAGAGTCTTCTCCAACACGACAGTTCAAAAGCATCAATTCTTCTGCGCTCGGCTTTCTTTATAGTCCAATTCTCACATCCACACATGGCCACTGGAGAAACCATAGCCTTGATTAGATGGACCTTTCTAGGTAAAGTAATGTCTCTGCTTTTTAATATGCCATCTAGGTTGGTCATAACTTTCCTTCCAAGGAGTAAGCATCTTTTAATTTCATGGCTGCAGTCACCATCTGCAGTGATTTTGGAGCCCAGAAAAATAAAGTCTGACACTGTTTCCACTGTTTCCCCATCTATTTCCCATGAAGTGATGGGACCGGATGCCATGATCTTCGTTTTCTGAATGCTGAGCTTTAAGCCAACTTTTTCACTCTCCACTTTCACTTTCATCAAGAGGCTTTTTAGTTCCTCTTCACTTTCTGCCATAAGGGTGGTGTCATCTGCATATCTAAGGTTATTGATATTTCTCCCGGCAATCTTGATTCCAGCTTGTGTTTCTTCCAGTCCAGCGTTTCTCATGATGTACTCTGCATATAAGTTAAATAAGCAGGGTGACAATATACAGCCTTGACATACTCCTTTTCCTATTTGGAACCAGTCTGTTGTTCCATGTCCAGTTCTAACTGTTGCTTCCTGACCTGCATACAGATTTCTCAAGAGGCAGATCAGGTGGTCTGGTATTCCCATCTCTTGAAGAATTTTCCACAGTTTCTTGTGATCCACACAGTCAAAGGCTTTGGCATAGTCAATAAAGCAGAAATAGATGTTTTTCTGGAACTCTCTTGCTTTTTTCATGATCCAGCAGATGTTGGCAATTTGATCTCTGGTTCCTCTGCCTTTTCTAAAACCAGCTTGAACATCAGGAAGTTCACGGTTCACATATTGCTGAAGCCTGGCTTGGAGAATTTTGAGCATTACTTTACTAGTGTGTGAGATGAGTGCAATTGTGCGGTAGTTTGAGCACTCTTTGGCATTGCCTTTCTTTGCGGTTGGAATGAAAACTGACCTTTTCCAGTCCCGTGGCCACTGCTGAGTTTTCCAAATTTGCTGGCATATTGAGTGCAACACTTTCACAGCATCATCTTTCAGGATTTGGAATAGCTCAACTGGAATTCCATCACCTCCACTAGCTTTGTTTGTAGTGATGCTTTCTAAGGCCCACTTGACTTCACATTCCAGGATGTCTAGCTCTAGGTGAGTGATCACACCATCGTGATTATCTGGGTTGTGAAGATCTTTTTTGTACAGTTCTTCTGTGTATTATTGCCATCTCTTCTTAATATCTTCTGCTTCTGTTAGGTCTTTCTGTTATGTCTTACTTACCGAAGTTAGTAACACTTAACAAAATATTAATGAAATTGCACATTTGTAACACTATTGGATATAGTCAGTAATATACTTAAATAATATCCTAGGTAGTACACAAGAAAATCTGCTCTACTCTTGAATAGCTGTGCAATTTTCTGCAGGAGCTAGCATTTTTAATGAGTTAACCTGATCAATTATTTTAATTCTTCACTTCTTTAGCTAAAGTAGCCCTCCCTTAAGTTTAACAAGTAAATGAACATCATTTTTCCTTCATTCCCACTCTCCCTTTTTTGTTTATGCAGAAAACTCTTTATTACAACAAACTTCGAAGCTATTATAAATGGTAAATTAATTACCTAGCATCAGAAACTTTCTAGGTTATTTTGTCAGCATTTCTGCTTTTGCAAATATTTGTGTATTTAAAATGCCTTATTTTTTCCAGTAAAGAAAAGTGATTTTGCAAACCTACTTATTCAGCCTTTCCATGCATTTATTAGGGCTCTATAGAACTGAAAAATGTCACCCTATTGCTATGCTGATGCTGGATGTTGTGAAATGCATATAAAACTAAAATTAAGCCATAGGTTTAATCCCATTTTCTCTGTCCTGTGTGTCTCCACTAAGCAGATCTTGTCCATTTCAAAATCATTTTGACAGTTTTCATTGATATATCAGTTTTAAATTACTGCTGAAAAAATGGAGGCATATAGAATATAACTCACAGGAAATCTTTAATGTGGAAATCCAAAAACTTCCATCTGTGTGTTGATGGTAGTGGACTTGCCTCAAAAATTATTTATTATTAATCTTTAAAAAAATTTATCAAAGAAATTTCCTGGTAATCCAGTGGTTAGGACTTGGAGCTGTAACTGCCATGAATCGAGTTCAAGGCCTGGTCAGGGAACAAAGATCCTGCAATCTGCAAGGTGCAACCATAAATAAATAAATAATTTATCAAGAAATTACAACCTTCCATTGACTTCTTAAGTGAAACAGAAATAGTTGGGCTTCTACCCCTGCCCACAGATTTCTCAAGTGCTTGTTGACTACAATTCATATCACTTTACTGGAGATTTTCAGTTCTGCTTCCAGGGGTTTTTAATTTTGGTACATTTTGCCTATTTTCTTTGCTATTTGTACTTTTGATGTCTTATCTATGAAACAGTTGCCTAACCTAAGTCACAAAAATTTACCTCTACGTTCTCTGTTTAGAGTTTTACCATTTTAGCCCATACAATTAGGAGCTTCATTGATTGCGTGTTTGTGTGTTTGTGTATTCTTTGTATGATGTAATAGGAATCCAACTTCACTATTTTCCATATGGCAATCCAGCTGTCCTAGCATCATTTCTTAAAAAGATGATTTTTTGCAGTGAATTGTTTTAGAATCCTAGCTGTCAGTCAGTTTAACATAATTGTGAGGGCTTATCTCTGGAGTCTCAATTTTATTCCATTGACCTATGTGTCTAATCTTATGGCAGTACCACTCTGCCTTGATCACTGGAGTTTGTAGTTAAGTTTGAAGCTGGGAAGTCTTCCAACTTTGACCTTATTTTTTACGATCATTTTTGCTATTCTGGGTCCTTTAAATTTCCATATGAATTTTGGGATCAATTTATACAAAAAAGACTGATAAGATTTTTATGGGAATTGAATTTGTAAATCAACTTGAGACATAGTGCCACCTTAACAATTTTAAGTCTTCTGCTCCGTGAACATGGGATGTCTTTCCATTTATCTAGGTCTTGTTTAATTTTGTTAAACAGTGTCTTATAGAGTACAAATTCTACACTTCATTTGTCAAATTTAAATTTAGTTCTACAAAGTTTTTTCCATTTTGCAAAGATAATGTTTAGCTATGCTAAGTGTTTGTGCCTTGGACAAAAATGACAGAAGGTTTGACTTGTATAATACAAGAGCCTGTCAATAATACTTACTCATAGGGAGGGTCAGAATGACAAGACTGAGGTTTGAAGTTATAATCCTGATCTTCCACTTACAGGCGTTGGGAACTTGGACAAATAAAATGTTCTATGCCATGTTTATTATCTGAAAATAGGCATTTAATAACAAAGATAGTTATATTGGGCAGATTTTTGTGAAGATTGAATGTAGTAATATATATAAAGTTCAAAGAATTATAGCTGGCACATGGTTAGCAGTTAATAAACATGAGTTGCTGTTATTGTTACATATCCTTTTAGTCTCTCTTCTCCAAACCCCTGCTAGGGGGCAACAGTTCCATTTGGGATTATGTTACTACCTCTGGTATGTTGAGACAGAAGAAAGGCTGAGAACTACTCAAGGTCTTGAACTCTTTGCTTTCCCATTGTTGAAGATCTCTTCTAGGAAACCATCAGTGTGTTCCTTGCTTTGTGTGAGTCTGAGATTCATTTTATTGACATTTTACAGCTGGCCAGCTGGCTGGAAACTCCTCCGTTGAGATGTATCGCCAAGTGCTCCTGTCTGGTTGTCGCTGTGTGGAGCTGGACTGCTGGAAGGGACGAACTGCAGAAGAGGAGCCAGTCATCACCCATGGGTTCACCATGACCACAGAAATATCCTTCAAGGTAGAGTGAATGAATATTACTAAGAGAAGAAGCTAGAGAGACCTGACCCCCTTTTTGGGTAAAATCTGCTTCAGCAGGTTTAGCAGTATAAGGATCACAGTTAAGTCCATAGGCTATTAATCATATTTGTAATTTCTGAGGCTAAAATTTAGCAGTTTTCACATGAGTGATTGGCATCAGATGAACTGATCACCAAAATCTAAGGAAATTGTCTTATAAAAGGAAATAACTATTTATTTGCCTATTTAGCACATTCTCTTTTTTTTAATTGTATTTTGTCATTGTGAAATACAACATATATAAAGAATTTGCTGTGCTAAGTTGCTTCAGCCATGTCTGACTCTTTGCAACCCCATGGACTGTAGTCCACCAGGCTTCTCTGTCCATGGGATTCTCCAGGCAACAGTACTGAAGTGGGTTGCCTTCTCCACATTGGGAGCATTGGGAGCAAAAAGTTTCCAATTCCCAGCTTTTAGCCCTGGAACACTTGGGATGTGATAAAATGAACATCTATCATTTGAGAGGGCAGCAAAAAGAACCAAGATTTTCAAGGGACAGCCAGGATTCAGTTTAGACAAATGGATTTCCTAATATTTTACTTGACAGCATATATATGTTCAGAAGGAATATTTACACCTTAAAATGTATTTACTATGTTATGAAATTGACTTTTCATGATTTCTGAAACTTCAGTTCAGTCACTCAGCTGTGTCCAACTCTTTGCAACCCTATGGACTGCAGCACACCAAGCTTCCCTGTCCATCACCAACTCCTGGAGCTTGCTCAAACTCATGTCCATTTAGTCGGTGATGCCATCCAACCATCTCATCCTCTGTTGTCCCCTTCTCCTGCCTTCAGTCTTTCCCAGCATCAGAGTCTTTTCCAGTGAGTCAGTTCTTCACATCAGGTGGCCAAAGTATTCTGAAACTTAGGTTACTATATAGCAATTACCCACTCCAGCATTCTGGCCTGCAGAATTCCATGGACTGTATAGTCCATGGGGTCGCAAAGAGTCAGACATGACTGAGTGACTTTCACTTTCACAAAATTTTACAACAATGTTTAATATGTGGTTGACCTTAATTCTGATGAAAATCTTTAGAAGTTTTATCTGCTCCTGAAGTTGAGCACTCTTTTTTTTTTTTTTTTTTTTTGGTATTTCACTGCTCAGACTTTATTGAGCTGGTAATCAAAGAAAAGCAATAGAAAACTGTTCGATTCTATCTCACTGTGGAGCAATGAATTTGGGCATCAACATAGCTAAGTTTGAATCTTGTCTTTGCTTTTATCAGTTGTGTGTCCTTAGACAAATTATATTAATTGTTCTGTAAGTTAACTTTTCATCTGTAAAACTGATACAATATTACCTTCACCAGGTCATTCATGGGGTGAGCACTCAATGTCTTTTGGTTTTTCTTTAATGGAAGATCCATGTGTTTTGGTTCCATTTCTGTAGTCCCCCACCTTCCCATCTCCTGCCATGGTCCCTTGTCGGCTAAGATACCAGCCCTAACCTGTTGGGATCTTTTTAAAAAGTGGGGGACACGCAACCATGTGTGGAGTGGATGCAATTTGGGTTCATCCATCTGTTGATGGATGAAGAGGATCATGCAATGGGAGACAACACATCCAGATGGAAGCCTTGTGAGCTAGGGGACCGATGGACTTGTGCACATACCCACTCCAGGAGGGCCACTCACAGCCCTGCCCACCACCCACTCATGAGTCCATGTGAGGAGCAATTATATTTTCTTAAACATTTATAATCTTCAAGGTTGTCTGAGTTCCTTTAGGGGTAAGGGGGACTACAGGGGGAATATAAACACCAAGCACATTCTAAGGCATATTTATTTTATATGAAGCTTTTGCTTCTTGCCTCAGCCATCAAGTCAGCTTGGAATGAATCTCCCTGTTCACTCGACCTTACAAGTGGTCCTTCAATCACATTTGTGACCCCAGAGTCACGGGCTGGTGAGCATCTATTCCTGGGCTCCAGAAGCACAATTTTTCAACCACATGCACACACTTGTTGACAGATTTAGAGACTAAAAAACTAAATCTAGCTCAGAATTCTGCTTCCTCTCTCTGGCTACGGCAGTTGAGGGTGAGGTACGGCCAAAAAAGAGCAGGAAACTCGTCATCCTAGCGGTTGATTGGCACAGCTCTGCTTCCTGCTATTGTGTGTTTGCAGGATAGATAATTTTGTCAGAGATGTGAGTGTCTGGTGGTGGTGCTGGGTGGGGATGAGCGTGAGGAATAGAAATTCCAGCCTGTTTTGCAGAAACAGAGCAGGAACTCTCTGCATCAGGATTAGGACTAGAGGGAGGTGAGCGAAATGTCTTACATGCAAAACTTATAGAGGTGTCTATTCTCACTGGTGTGTAAATGCAGAGGTGGCACCTGAGATTGAGCATCTCTTTAAATTTTGCACTTAGGCACATCATGTGCCTCACCCAAGTCCCAGCCCCGCTCTGCCTGATTATCAGCATGCAGCCTGCTCTTCCAGCACCGACTGTGTACAGTGACTTTTTCATAAAGGGTAAGAAGAGAAACGGGGCCACGGCTCTGTGCTCTCTCACCCTCAGTCACCCTGCCCGTGACTCCCTGGGCTGCAGCTCCACGGGCCTCTGTGCCATTTCCTGACCAAGCTAGGCAGGGACACCTCCCAGCCTTTGCCAGTTTGTGCCTCTGCCTGAGACAGTCTTCCCCCAGTTATCTGCATGGCTCACCGCTTAACTCCTTGCAAGTGTTAGTTGCTCAGTCGTGTCCGACTCTTTGCCAGGCTCCTCTGTCCATGGAATTCTCCAGGCAAGAATACTAGAGTGGGTTGCCATTCCCTCCTCCAGGGGATTTTCCTGGCCCAGGGATCAAACCTGGGTTTCTTACATTACAAACAGATTCTTTACCATCTGAGCCACCAGGGAACTCCTTGAAGTCTTTCTCAAATGCCACCTTCTCAGGGAGGCCTCCTGGGACCTATTTAATACTGTGACCAGCCATCACACCCACTCCCACCTTCCTGGTCTGCTCCCCATCACTTTATTTCTTCCATTTACCAAGTGGCACCTTCTAACACTCTGCTTAATTTACTCAGTTATTTATTGAGTTCCTTCTTTATTGGCTGTGGTGTGTGTTCACTCAGTCATGTCCAACTCTTTGTGACCCATGGACTGTAGCCCACCAGTCTCCTCTGTCCTTGGAATTTTCCAGGCCAGAATACTGGAGTATGTTGCCATTTCCTTCACCAGGGGATCTTCCCAACCCAGGGATCAAACCTGTATCTCTTATATCACCTGCATGGGCAGGCAGATTTTTTACCATTAGCACCATTAGCTGTGGCCTTCTAATAGCATTGAGCACCATAAAAATAGGGATCTTTGTTTTGTTTTCTAATCTTCCCCAAGCACTTTAAAAAGAGTCTGGCAAAGGGCCTTCCCTGGCAGTACAGTGGCTGAGACTTCACCGTCCAATGCAGGGGGTGTGGATTCAATCCCTGGCTGGGGAGCTAAGAGACCACATGCTCGTGGCCAAAACGCCAAAACAGGAATAGAAGCAATATTGTAATAAATTCAATAAAGACTTCAAAAATGGTCCAGAAAAAAAATCTTTAAAAAATGTTTAAAAAGAACTGGCATGTAATAGGTACTGGTGAAAGGAAGCCTGGCATGCTGCAGTGGGGTCACAAAGAGTCGGACACGACTGAGCGACTGAACAACAATAAAATTTTTTAATTAATTTATTTTTATTTAAAGATAATTGCTTTACAGAATTGTGCCACTTTTTCCATCCCTGGTGGCTCAGACTGTAAGGAATCTGCTTTCAATGTATGAGACCTGGTTCGATCCCTGGTTTGGAAAGATCCCCTGGAGAAGGGAAAGGCTACCCACTCCAGTATTCTGGCCTGGAGAATTCCATGGACTGAGGAGCTTGGTGGGCTACAGTCCATGAGGTCTCAAAGAATCAGACACAAATGAACAACACTTTCTCACTTTATTTCCACCCCCAAACAAATAGACAAACTATAGTGGAGACTTCATTTTTAGTCTTTCTTGCCTCTGTTCATCAGGAAGATGAATTTTGTCTTTCTCCATTTTTGCTGTAAAATGCCTATGTTGATAGGTGGTGAAAAAATTCTCTCAATGTTTGCCTGTCTGGGCTATCCTGTATATTTGGACCTGATCTGCATGGTGTAATTAGACTATATTCTATAGCCACAGTGTGTATTGCAGCAGCAAAATAAACCAAGTGCAAAAGTCCATCATTTTATGTCACACAGTTTATCTGCTCTAAGTCTATGTGATCTGGAAAGCTTTGTGAGGTCTATGATGTATCCCCACAGCGGAAGTTCCTATTGGCATCTACCGCCTATTTATTGTTGGGCCAAAATAAAAAGGTGTGTTCTGGGAAAGTGGACATGCTGTAATTCAGCCTCTTTATGGAGGACTTTTTATTTTGCATTCTGGATTTATTTATTACACACCCCATATATCTGCCCGCTGGTGTCTTTGCCTCACTGCCTTAGTCTCTCCAATGGTCACGACATAGTAATTCGCCGTTTGGTCTGCATTCTCTCTGCTCCCATGCAGTCTCCTTCCTCCCACCCTGGACGCCCACCTGCCTCCTCCACCCCCAAGCTGCTCCTGCCCCCCTCCCCCATCCCAGGCGGCTCCTTTGTAACAACCAGCAATTATGTAAGATGGAAAACAGAGTCAAGTGATAAAGTATATAATAAAAATATATTAAATTTGAGTATGTGGTTAAATGGAGCATTTCTGGAAATAAAGCATCATTCTCTGGGAGAAGTAATAATAATTTAGGATGCAATTTAACTGCTACATAAATGCTCACATAAAATGGATATCCAAATACACCCTGCTATTGTCTGTCAAGGATAAAGGATTTCAAGGGCAGTTTTTCCCACTGGAAGCTAGTAATTGAGCCATATAGTGTATAGATTACTGGATCCAGTATTGGAAATCTATGAAAAAAGTGATTTTGGCTTAATAAGGGGCAATCAACCAGTAAGGTACTTTCAGGCCCGTCGTCCACTAAGGACAGCTTATGTGAAAGAAGTGAAGTGAAGTGAAGTCGCTCAGTCATGTCCAACTCTGTGCGACCCCATGGACTGTAGCCTGCCAGGCTCCATCCATGAGATTTTCCAGGCAAGAATACTGGAGTGGGTTGCCATTTCCTTCTCCAGAGGATCTTCCTGACCCAGGGATCGAACCTGGCACCAAACTTAAAAATTATGACTGGTCTCATCCTAGCAGAATCCTCATCCTCGGGTGCCCCATGCAAAGTATTCCAAAGGTATGAAAAACCAAAAGCCCTCACAGGGAACTTGTTTTTTAAGTTCTCTCAAGTAAAATTGTTAGGGTTTCCCAGGTGACTCAGGTATAAAGAATCCTTCTGCCATGCAGGAAACATGGGTTCGATCCCTGGGTCAAGAAGATCCCCTAGAGAAGGAAATGGCAACCCACTCCCAGAAGGAAAATCCCATGGACAGAGGAGCCTGTCAGGCTACAGTCCGTGGGGTTACAAGAAGAGTCAGACACGAGTTAATGACTGAAAAATAACTAGTAAAATTGTAAGATGAAATTCAGCAGTGTTTAAAGGTTCAGAAAGGTTTCCAAGGCTAGAGCTATGGTGGAGATGGGGAGAGCGAGGAGGGCGAGGCTGGGAAGAAGAGAGCAAGGAGACTGTTGAGGTTCAGAGTGCAGTTCTGGAGCTGCTGGCTGGGGTTCTGGCACTGACTGCCTGCAGGACCAGGGGAAGCTCCCTTACAGATACAGCCTCTTTCTCAGGAGAATATGGGGGTGATAACAGTGCTTACCTCCTAGAGGTGTGCTGAGCATTCAGTGCTGTGCTTAGTCATTCAGTCATGTCTGACTCTTTGCGACACCATAGACTTTAGCCCGCCAGGCTGCTCTGTCCATGGGATTCTCCAGGCCAGAATACTGGAGTGGGTTGCCATGCCCTCCTCCAGGGGATCTTCCTAACCCAGGGATCGAACCCAGGTCTCCCACATTGCAGGTGGATTCTTTACCAACTGAGCCACCAGGGAAGAATTCAGTGACCCTACTTAATATACAACATGGCTTAGAATGATACATGGTACATAGTGAGTACTCTATAAATGTTAGCTACTGACATTATAATTGAAACTTTTAAAGCCACACTTTTAAATAGTAGCAGTATTAAATATGCAAGGCGTTATTAAGTCAGGGTGAAGTGGGGGGTTGAATGAAGTCATTTGTAAAGCTGTCATGATAGAGGATGTGGGGAGTGCCCAGACACAACGTTTGGCCTCCACTTCACCTCTAGGAAGAGGCCAGAAGGCCACACTACGTGGCAAATGAAACACAGCCCAGTCTTGGTAAGAGGCCCAGTGGGAGCTGAGAAGGATGTGACTGGTGTGTTTGCAGGCTTCAGTGTGAACATGGGGCTCTCAGTCAAATGCAGAGACCAAATGTGTACAGTATCAGGGGCAGGAAAGGGGCAGGCAGGATACACAAAGGGCTTCCCTGGTAGATCAGTTGGTAAAGAATCCACCCCCAAGGCAGGGTTTGATCCCTGTATGGGGAAGATCGCTTGGAGAAGGGAATGGCTACCCACTCCAGTATTCCTGCATGGAGAATTCCATGGACAGAAGAGCCTGGTGGGCTACGGTTCATGGGGTCATGAAGAGTTGGACATGACTGAGTGACTAACACTTTCACTTTCTCAGGATACATGAGTCAAGAAGGTCTAGGAAACCTAGAATTCAGCAGCATTTCAGGGCACACCAGAATCTCTACTGTGGGAACAGAGAGAACACCACCCAGAGAACAAGAAAGACAGGTGGGGACACGGACTCTACAATGTGTGCATTGCATTGGTCAAACACAAAGCGACATAGGCCCTTGGGTTTTCACTCACCTTCAGGCCTCTCATTGGCCTAAATGGTGATACGCAGGTCTGGGATTCAGTTCAGTTCAGTTGCTCAGTTGTGTCCAACTCTGCGACCTCATGGACTGCAACACACCAGGGCTTCCTTCCATCACCAACTCCCAGAACTTGCTCAAACTCATGTACATCGAGTCAGTGATGCCATCCAACCATTTCATCCTCTGTCGTCCCCTTTTCCTCCCACCTTCAATCATTCCCAGCATCAGGGTCTTTTCTAGTGAGTCAGTTCTTCACATCAGGTGGCCAAAGTATTGGAGTTTCAGCTTCAGCACCAGTCCTTCCAATGAATGTTCAGGACTGGTTTCCTTTAGGATGGACTGGTTGGATCTCCTTGCTGTCCAAGGGACTCTCAAGAGTCTTCTCCAACACCACAGTTCAAAAGCATCAATTCTTTGGCTCTCAGATTTCTTTATAATCCAACTCTCACATCAATACATGACTACTGGAAAAACCACAGCTTTGACTAGATGGAACTTTGTTGGCAAAGTAATAATGTCTCTGCTTTTTCACATGCTATCTAGGTTGATCATAGCTTTTCTTCCAAGGAGCAAGCGTCCTTTCATTTCATTCTGGCAGTCACCATCTACAGTGATTTTTGGAGCCCAAAAAAATAAAGCCTCTCACTGTTTCCACTGTTTCCCCATCTATTTGCCATAAAGTGATGGGACCAGATGCCATGATCTTAGTTTTCTGAATGATGAGTTTTAAGCCAACTTCTTCACTCTCCTCGTTCACTTTCATCAGGGGTCTCTTCAGTTCTTCTTTGCTTTCTGCCATAAGGGTGGTGTCATCTGCGTATCTGAGGTTATTGATATTTCTCCCGGCAATCTTGATTAAAGCTCGTGCTTCATCCAGCCCAGCATTTCTCATGATGTACTCTGCATATAAGTTAAATAAGCAGGGTGATGATATACAGCCTTGACATACCCCTTTCCTGATTTGGAAACAGTCTGTTGTTCCATGTCCAGTTCTAACTGTTGCTTCTTGACCTGCATACAGATTTCTCAGGTGGTAGGTCAAATGGTCTGGTATTCCCATCTCTTTAAGAATTTTCCACATTTTGTTGTGATCCACACAGTCAAAGGCTTTGGTATAGTCAATAAAGCAGAAGTAGATGTTTTTCTAGAACTCACTTTTTTGATGATCCAAAAGATGTTGGCAATTTGATCTCTGGTTCCTCTGCCTTTTCTAAAACCAGCTTGAACACTGGAAGTTCACAGTTCATGTACTGTTGAAGCCTGGCTTGGAGAATTTTGAGCATTACTTTGCTAGCGTGTGAGATGAGTGCAATTGTGCAGTAGTTTGAACATTCTTTGGCATTGCCTTTCTTTGGGATTGGAATGAAAACTGACCTTTTCCAGTCCTGTGGCCACTGCTGAGTTTTCCAAATTTGCTGGCATATTGAGTTTCATAGCATCATCTTTTAGGATTTGAAATAGCTCAACTATAATTCCATCACCTTCACTAGCTTTATTCGTAGTGATGCTTCCTAAGGCCTACTTGACTTTGCACTCCAGGATGTCTGGATCTACATGAGTTACCTGGGTTATTTACCCAGTTATCTGGGTCATGAAGATCTTTTTTGTATAGTTCTTCTGTGTATTCCTTAATAATTATTTATAATATATATAATTTTTATAATATATATAAAAAATAATTAATTCCTTAATAATTCCCACCTTCTCTTAATACCATCTGCTTCTGTAGGTCCGTACCATTTCTGTCCTTTATTGTGCCCATCTTTGCAGGAAATTTTCCCTTGTTATCTATAATTTTCTTAAAGAGATCTCTAGTCTCTCCCATTCTTATTGTTTTCCTCTATTTCTTTGCATTGATCACTGAGGAAGGCTTTCTTATCTCTCCTTGCTATATTATCTGCAATCCATACAGAAAAAGCAGCACCAATCTGAGATTGCTCATTGCAATCAGAAAAGAAAAATGGCAAAAACCAAGATGGTTCTCTAAAACCCGTTCAACAAAACTCTGTGTCATTTTCACATGCATTTCAACAACCAAAACAAAACACAAGGCCATGCCCACTTTCAACAGATATCACAGGAAGGGGAGTGAATATGTGGGGATGACAACAAAATCTATCCCAGCAGTTAGTACAAGGATTTTTGACCAGGATGATAGAGGTGGAGGTGGAAATATTTGGTTATATTCCAAATATATATTTGGACAGGATTACATATGAATTAAAAGATGTGATAGAAAGAGGAATCAAGAGTGGCTCTCATGTGCTTTGCCTGTAGCCAATAAAACAGTGCCAAATTTAGGAAATAAACAAAATCTAGCCCCCTTTTATCCCATGTATCTACCCACTTCCCTTATGATATCTCTTTGCAGTTCTTTTTTTTTAATTGAAGTATAGTTGATTTATAATGTTTTGCAAACTCTGCCATACAATATGATTCAGTAATATACATATATACATTCTTTTTTTATATTCTTTTCCATCATGGCATATCCCAGGAGATTAGATATAGTTCCTATGCTATACAGTAGGATCTTGGTGTTTATCCATTCTATAAGTAATAGTTTGCACCTACCAACCCCAAATTCTCAATCCACCCCCCCTCCCTTCTCCCCTTTGGCAACCACAAGTTTCACCTCTATGTCAGTGAGTCTGTTTCTGTTTCATAGATAGGTTCTTTTGTGCCATATTTTAGACTCCATATATAAGTGATATCATACGGTATTTGTCTTTTTCTGATTTAGTATGATAACCTCTAGTTGCATCCATGTTGCTGCAGAAGGCATTATTTTGTTATTTTTATGGCTGAGTAGTATTCTATTGTATATATATACCACATCCTCTTTATCCATTCATCTGTAAACAGACATTTAGGTTTTTTTCCATGTCTTGGCTGTTGTGACTAGTGCTGTGTGATTCTTTCGAGGCCTTTGATCTTAGGTGGCTAAGGTTATTAGCTGCATGCTGCTGCTGCTAAGTCACTTCAGTCATGTCCAACTCTTTGCAACTCCATAGATGGAAGCCCACCAGGCTCCCCCATCCCTGGGATTCTCCAGGCAAGAACACTGGAGTGGGTTGCCATTTCCTTCTCCAATGCATGAAAGGGAAAAGTGAAAGGGAAGTCGCTCAGTCATGTCCAACTCTTAGTGACCCCATAGACTGCAACCTACCAGGCTCCTCCATCCATGGGATTTTCCAGGCAGGAGTACTGGAGTGTGTTGCCATTGCCCTCTCCAATTAGCTGCATGGGATTTAGCAAAATAGTTAAGCGCACAAACTCTAGAGTCAGACAGAATTTCCTGGGGTTTCTTGGACTCTCTTCTCTGTGATCTTGGGCATATTGGTTAATATCTCTTGAGTTTTCATTTTATAATCTGTAAGATGACATATAGTATTTTCCTTAGGGAATGTCTATGACATGAGATAAGATCTTTGTCTGGAATGTAAACACTCATCTAATGGCAGCTATGTTTGTATTAGTTGGGTTTAGGGTGAATGGAGAGGAAGGCATCAGCAAGTAAGTAACCTTGGTTCCCTTGAGACTATCTGCCCATCACAAGCTGCGTCCTTTATCTCCTCTCTCTGCATCCTCACAAGCTTGTGGAATGAGGCTTATTACTCCCACTTTGCAGGCCAGCAAGCTAAATGTACAGAGGTATTAAGTGATTTTTCTCAAGGTCACACAGCTTGTAAGGCTAAGAAGAAGGATTCAAATACAAGCCTGTTTGAATCCAAAGCCCACACTCAAATAAATCAAATAAAGAGTTTAAAATCTGACCATTGCTTGCTATTTATAGCACACTTATTTTTGATGGTATCAACTAAAATAATGTATGAAAGGCAATCTGTGAATTCACTGTTAGAAACAGTGAGTGATTCTTTTGCTCCATGCAGTCAATTCCTTCTTAGAGGGTATATGCAAATGCAGTCTAGAATTAGAAAGCCTTATTTATACTCTGCGGCCAGAGAAATAGCTTCCTGGCATGGATAGAAAGCAAGCTATGAATTCTTCAAGGAAAGTAGAGAAGATAATGGAAAGGCCTCAGGCATAAGGATTCAGAGTAAAAATTCCTACTTGGAAGGAGAAGATGTAAAGAATAAATGTAAACAAAATTAAAAAAAAAAAAAAAGGATGTGAAGCCACAAGAGTATTGACAGTGATATAATTAAAAATAAATAAGATCCATCCTTTAACACCAGCTCCTTTAATACCATCCTTTAATACCAAGGAAAACATTTTGAAAAACTAATGTCCAAAGTTGGTGAATATGCATTGAAAGCTCCTCTATTATTCTAGGGAGTCTAAGATGAAAAGTAATTTGGAGAAACACAGGAGACTAGAAAAATATTCTTATTTTTAATTTGATAATTCCCCTTCTGATAATTCATTCTTTAAAAATAATTCAAAATTTTTTTTTTATTCTTCCAATTTTATTTTATTTTTAAACTTTACATAATTGTATTAGTTTTGCCAAATATCAAAATGAATCCGCCACAGGTATACATGTGTTCCCCATCCCGAACCCTCCTCCCTCCTCCCTCCCCATACCATTCCTCTGGGCCGTCCCAGTGCACCAGCCCCAAGCATCCAGCATCATGCATCGAACCTGGACTGGTAACTCGTTTCCTACATGATATTTTACATGTTTCATTGCCATTCTCCCAAATCTTCCCACCCTCTCCCTCTCCCACAGAGTCCATAAGACTGTTCTATACATCAGTGTCTCTTTTGCTAACTGGAGCCTATTATACAGAGTGAAGTAAGCCAGAAGGAAAAACATAAATACAGTATTCTAACGCATATATATGGAATTTAGAAAGATGGTAACAATAACCCGGTGTACGAGACAGCAAAAATAATTCAAAATTAAAGGGAAAAATGAAGAGTTTCTTTGGAGAATTATTTGAATGATAGCTCTTAAAATATGGCTGTCCAACAATTGGATAGTGGTTAAATAAATTATGATATTGCCACTCCCTAAAATTGTATACAGATATTAAAGCTGTGACCTATACATTAAAAAAATAGATTAAAAAATGAAGTACTGACACATATTACAGAATGGATGAACCCTGAAAGTAGGCTCAGTGAAGGATGCCAGACATAAAAGGCCACATGTCGTATGATTCATTTATTTGAAATGTTAGGAGTAGGTGAGTCTATGGAGATAGAACATGGATTAGTGGTTGCCTATGTCTGAGTGTGTGGGATAGGGTTGGGAAAATGTAGAGTGACTGCTAATGGGGACATAGCTTTGTGGGGGGGTGACTAAATGTTTTAACTTAGACTGGGGAGATGATTGCAAAGTGTGAATATTAAAAATTTTCAGCTGTATACTTTGGATGACAATATTAACAATACATAGCAATATTAAACAATATAAACAGTAAACATAACAATAAACAATATTCATAACAATATAAACAATAAACAATATTCATAACAATATTAAAATACAAATAAAATATTTACTAAGTTATGCAAATACACGAGAAACAAGTGTAGAAATAAATATAACAAAATGCCTGCAGTGGTTTGATTCAACAGGTGAATTTATGGATGAAAAATTTTGCCTTCTCTTTGTCCAAAATTCTTATAATGAGATTAGAATTCTTTTATTATTAAAAAAAAATAAATGTAATTACCAAAGAGGAGAACCATTCCCCTTCACAATTATGACTCCCCTCCACCCAAATCCAGTTTTCTTTCTTTTATCTTGCTAAGATAAGAGTAATAAAATTTACAATCCAGCAGCCCGCAAACCCCTTCTAGCTATTTTAGGCCATTTGATACAATTCTATGAATGAAAAAGACAATGGTATTAAAGGGTTTAACTCAAAAAATAGACACATTAAACTTCTGGCTTATTGAATACATATGTTCTCATTTCTAGGAAGTGATTGAAGCCATTGCTGAATGTGCATTTAAGACTTCACCTTTTCCAATTCTGCTTTCATTTGAGAACCATGTGGACTCGTAAGTATTCAGCACATTCAGTAGTGAGTCCTTTCTCCAGACAGAGCATGTTTAATCATTGTTCATCAGATTTAAGATATTTGACATTATTAATGCTTTTCCTCAATTAAGCTGTATATTAAGTGGCATATGTTCATCTGTATATGATGGGATTCATTGGTTTAAATTTCATTAATATTAGAATGATCCATTGGACTTGTGGAATCTATTTTCTTGCCATGATAGGGTTTTAATTTAAGGACTCCTCTTTTTACAATGAAATGAAACCCATTTCCTTATATAATACATGTCTCTATTTCAGTGGCTGCTCTTATAACCCTCCTTCATTAGCTCTTTCTACTGTGTGCAAATTTATAGTCAGTTTTGCCACCCTAAAATGGCCGGTTCTGTACACACTAGAGCTGATAGAGGTGAGTTAAATATATTAATTATATTTTGCCACTTTGTACTTACACAGAACTCAGACCACCAAATTCTCCCTCCTTCCTATTTTTGTTGGTTTCCTATTTGTTAATATTTTATTTCAAAACAATGTGAGTTTTTTGCTGAGCCACATAAAAAATAGGTAATTTTTACTTACCTCTTTCATTCATTTTAAGGCAAAGGATCAGAGTTAGGCACATTTACATCAGATACGTACATATTAATTTATTACACAGTTACTCAATCTAAAGAGCTTCAACGTGAAAGATTTTCATCTACGTTGAGTCAAAATTGAACAAACTAAAATTCTAGTCTCTGGAATTAATGTCTGGAGACTAGTCAGACACTATGGTCACTAGTACTGACCACCACTGCTCACAAGAGCGTTTGGGAAGCTCTCTGTTTCATTCAAGCATCTAAGCTGCCACCTAAGCCAGTTTTCTCCACTAAAAGCCTACAATACCTATCCCAAGTTGGCCCACAGATTTCTTAGATCTCTTTTTATCCTCCTTCCAGTAGAAAATCTTTTCCAGGCCACTGATTCCCTTTGTCCAACTAATTTGCAACACAGGCTTCAATTCACTAATTCTTAAAGAATTCACTAAACCTTAAAGAACCAGTTAGGTAGTGACCGAATTTCAGCTTGAGCAATTTCAAAATAGTTAAATCATTTGTTTATATATATGTGAAGAGAGACCTTATTTAGAAGTAACCAAATTATAATTATTTGTATTTCTAGTTTGCCCTCAGGAAATCCATACTACATTTACCAGCTCATGACTCTATTTCATTAGGAAACAACATCCAGTGAATAATGTAATCATTTGGCACATAGTTTTTCTAGCACTCCTGCACTCCTAATGGGCAACTGAAGAGAAAAGCATTTATTCTGTTTCATTGCAATTTCTTTTCTAATGAAAGGAGAACCTCTTTAGTTCCTGTATTTAGTACTTCACTTGCTGTGACAACTCTGATGTGCGTGTGACTTTCCTCATCTCGGCCCATCTATTTGTAATTGGGCTCTAACAATGCCTTTTTTTCAAGAACACTACTTCCTGGAGAGATTGACGTGTCCTTTCCTTTTTGCAGAAATATCTCCAAGTCTAGTACACTCATTTTCTTCAGGAAATGTTTCTATGTAAGTTAGACAAAATGAAAAATTCCGGTACCATCCTTGAGTGTCATAACCTTGAGTGTCCACCCTTGAGTGTCATTGGACTTTACCATGTAGCCAGAGAGGCATCAACAACCACCAGCACCACAAACTAAACAACAGCTAATATTTATTGACTATATATTATGTGCCAAGCAAGGTTCCAAGCATTAGCTCATGTAACCTCACCACAAACCCAGGTGCTCCCAGAAATAAATATTTTTATCATTGTCCATATTTTACAAGTGATGAAACTGAATCCCAAAGAGGGTGAGTAACTTGCCCAAGGCCAGGCAGCTAAAATGTGAGAGTGGGGATTTAAATTTGGCTAATGTGGCTTCAAAACTCATCTGTTTAAGCAATACCACCCCCAAGCCTAAACCAAAGGATCATGAGCATTCCAAACATGGATAAAGACAAGCAGAGCATTGCACAAGGCAACAGCCTGCAAGTGGTCATGTTTTTGTGGCTCACGACCTTAACCACAGCATATTTTTTTAGTCTTCAACCCCAATCATACAGAGAGCCAAACTGAGCATGAAAACTAAATCTACAGTGGACATAACATAAAAAAGATTGTCCCCTAATACAGCCCTTTCAGGTTGGAAAAAAAATGAGAAATTGAGCTGCTAAAAGTTCATTAATAATGCATGAATAACAAAAGAAATCAGGAAAACAGCCTTCCTAGGATGCTATGATATTGATCCCAAACCACTGAGATGATGGAATGGCAGTGAAATCCTGAGATGCTGAATTCTATTGTGGGAGGAAGTTTTTTGCTTCCTATTTCCATTGTCCTTGAGCCTCACACACATATCAACATCATTCAGCTACAGTTCTTTCCTGGGAGGACTGTCACACACCCCAAGAAAATTGACAAGCTTCCCCTTTGCCGGTAAAACGTTATGTTTGACTAGTGGGCCATCCCACCTCATTGCTGAACAAATCAGTGGTGGATACCATTCATCAGTTATGGCACTCCTCTCCACTGAACTAGATACACCAGATACAGAATCTTACTCAATACAGGACACACACACCCAAAATATCTGAAACCTATATGCCATCTCTGCTGCTAAGTCACTTCAGTCGTCTCCAACTCTGTGCAACCCCATAGACGGCAGCCCACCAGGCTCCGCCGTCCATGGGATTCTCCAGGCAAGAACACTAGAGTGGGTTGCCATTTCCGTCTCTAATGCATGAAAGTGAAAAGTGAAAGTGAAGTCGCTCAGTCGTGTCCAACCCTCAGTGACCCCATGGACTGCAGCCTACCAGACTCCTCTGTCCATGGGATTTTCCAGGCAAGAGTACTGGAGTAGGGTGCCATTGCCTTCTCCATCTCTAGCAAGTTATTTTTTTCTCCTTTGTACTGTGTATACAAAATGCCAGAATCAGAACCCTAGTCCCAGCCCACTTGAGCCATGCATTCAAAACAAACCCACATTGGAAAAAAAGGAAGGAAACCTCTGAATTTTTTTTGGTTTTCTCTCCTAATATTTGAAACTACCTATCAATGAGTGACAAGGAGAAATCTTCAGTGAGCAGCTGACAAATTTTCTTCCACCTGCTATGTCACAGCCCCATAAAATGCAGAATTCCTGAGCTTCACCTCCACACCTGTATTTGAATTTGTATAGTAAGACTTTGAATCATATTTTTTACAAGTCCCAGTTAACTGATGGGCCACCTACTTTGTAATTTGTAAACTAGCACTTTCACTAAAAGAATTCTCCACTACACTCAAGTGAAGAAACCACCACACCTGGTTCAGCCACAGAGAATGTGAGATTTTGGATGAAGTCCTTAATTGCCAGAAGTTGTAAATCCTTTATATATAGGAAGGGATTTGTAAATCCTTCATATATATTTCATATATAGAGAAGGAGGTTGGTTTAGTTCACCTTGGATGATGTGGGCTTGCTCCTTGGTCAGAAAACTGATCATCTTGCCAATGTTTAACATGTCCATATAAGTCTGGTGTGGCCTGAAGCTCAAAATGTATTTGTGAATATTTTCCTCTCACTGTATCTCCATGGTAGCCAGTGTTGATGTTCTAAATGCTTTAGGATTTTTTTTTTTTCTCTCTCATGGCAAATGTAATGCCTTGTTTGTGCAATTATGACCCACAATTAAAGTTTCTTTGTTCTCCTCTGACTTCTTCTGCTCAGTTTGCTTTCTGTTCTAGTTAGGTCCCCTCTAGATGTGCATGTGTGTTTGATCTTCAAACACATCTTCCTTTATCCATGGACACTGCCTCTTGTTATCCCCATCTTGGCTCATGGTGAAGCAGGTTTTAGAGTTTAGGTCAAACACAGATCCTTGCTCTCCAAAGTGTGGTTGATCCATGGACCAGCAGCATCTACATGATCAGGAAGCTTGTTAGAAATGCAGAATCTCAGGCCTCACCCCAGTCTTTGCCTTGGAATCTTCATTTTCTTAGGACCCCAGGTGATTTGGTGAAGTGATAGAGCACTGCTCTAAACACTGAGGTTCATTAACCAGCTGTTTATTACCTGCAGGCTTGTTACAAATGCAAGTTCCAAGGCTCCACTGCCAGCTCAGTGAATCAGGGGCCTGGGGACAGAGCTCTGGCACCTGCAGCATTAAAAGCCAAGGTGATTCTTTAGTGGAATCGAGTAAGATTTTGGCTTAGCAAAATCCTCCCCAGGGTCTGATTTGGGGACCGCATGACAGAGGACAGAGTCTACCTGCCACCTGTTTAGACACACCTGGGACATCATCCTGAAGTTCCTCTAAGAGTGAGAATACAGCTCTACTAGAAATCCCAAAAGCAGGGTGTTAGGGAATAAATCCTTCCTTTTCACTCCAGGCTTCTGAGCAAAGGAACTTGGGGCTCTCAAGGAAAGTGACATCCTTGAGGAACCTGGTGAGTTAGTTCACCCATCACAGTGGTTCCCCAACTTGAGTGTATATGAGAATCCTCCAGAGGGGGCCTCTTGAGACCCCTGAGCCCTACTCCCTTCTTTCCTTCCTTTCTGACTCAGAACCTGAGATTCCAACATGGAACTTGCCTGTCTTCCCAGGAGGCCTTGAATCTGCTTTTCTAACCAGCTCCAAACCCTGTTGATGCTGCTAATCTGTGGACCACACTTGGAACAGAAAAACTCCATTTAATAGCATCATTCCATGAAAGTGAAGTGGAAGGGTTGGACAGTTTCTTTTGTGCAGCCTGGAAAGTAGTTGCTGTTGTTATTCACATTGTTATTGTTGTTCATGGACCACAGCTTTGCCGTGGTGAAGGGGCTTGTGTAACTCAGTGAAGCTAGGAGCCACGCAGTGCAGGGCCACCCAAGACGGACGAGTCATAGTGAAAAGTTCTAAGAAACCGTGGTTCACTGAAGGAGGGGATGGCAACCCACTCCACTCGCCTGGAGAGCCCTGGGGCAGCATGGAACATGTAGGCCCAGGCTCAATTGGCTTTTCTAATCTACAGCTGCAGAGCCCACTGGCTTGGTGGAGCCCTGGAACCAGCTGTCTTTTGGGCAAAGGCATCTGAACTGTGAATGCCCAGGGATGCTTTGCCAAATCAGCCACTTCTGCTTGTCCCTCAACTATAACACGTTATCCTTTAACAACCACTCCCAGTGCTTTTAGGATCAGTTCTTCAGTTGGCAGGGTTTCCTCCATCAGTGATACTGCTGGGAGAACTGCAGGATATTCCAAAGGCTGCGTGAGTCACACAGGATAATCCCCAACTGGTCAAAACGGGTGTCATGAGAATTTGGGAGTTGTCGTGTAGAGTTTTCCAAGTTCTGTGAAGCTCTGCTTTGCCTCCCCTTGCAGTTCAAGAAGGTAGTGAACTTGGGCTTGAATGTGAAGCCCAGAGAACTCATTTGACACCTCCTCTAAATATATGTTTTTTAGAAAGGGGATATGAAGAGTGCTTTCCCTATGGATCCATTGCAATATGATTTGAACCCCCAAAACATCCCCCTTCCCAGGAAAAAGCATGGTCCATGATCCAGGTATAATAGTCATGATAAAAGGAATGAAAATTAGAATTACATTTGTTAATCAATTTGCACTGTAGTAAAGAAGTTTTATCACTTACTTATTCTTACTACAGCCCCAGTTCTGCTAAAATGTACTAACATTGCAGCACGTAGAGACAACTATTGGAAATCGAGTCCAACAGCCTATAGATCAAAATCACAGTCCATAAAACCTGATGGAATTGGATACCTTTATAATGATATTTAACATCCTACAGAACGAGAATGGCTTTTTAAAAGGTCAAGGGAAGCAGTTTTCAAAGATTATGGATGTTCCTTCGTATCAACTCTGTTTATACATGAGCAGGCTCTCATTCCTCCCGTCTAGATGGCAGAGGCTTCCCTGTAGCATTGGGATCATCTTCCTCTTCAAAGGTGTTTGCATCTATGACTTCACTTCATCTCCTCAGCATCCTCTGCCCCTTTCCAAGAACAATTATTTTCCTCTACTTTTTATAGACCCTGAGAGGTTGAGAGCCTGGAACTCAGCTCAACCAACTTAACAGCTCCAGCCTTTTCCCATCAGACCAAGTTCCCCTGGCACCTCATTAGGCTGACACCAGCTTTGTGCCCCTCTTGTGCACAAAAGGGCTGCAGACACCGTTCCCCAAGATGCCTGCTTCACTTGTCTTTCCTTCAGTGCCCTCTCCCAAGTGGACACACTTCTGCCTGTCAGCCTTTTCGCTTCTGCATTTTTAGATTCTCTCTTTTTCTCTGTCCACCTTCCTCCCTGTTTCTTCACCTCCTTTTAAATACTTCTTTGCAGTGCAACTCCATCTGTTAGACAAATCTCACCCAAAAATTCACATAGAGTCATGAATGAGTTCTACCCCCAAGTATCTGGCATTTGACTTAGAATTGGGAAATTAACCAAAAGGGACTGAGTCTCTAACCCTGGGACATTCAAGCATCCAGGAATAGGCAGGTGACCTGCTGTCCCCTCCATCTGTGTCCTCGGTGGAAGAGCCTCCTCTCTCCACCTGCCTGTGGCATTCACATCCACACAAGTGGGAATTGCAAGCAGGAATTTAGAAAGAGGAAAGCAGTCCCAACGGTAAGGGGAGGAATGCCGTCTGTCTGTGACCTGTACGGTGCAGCCATGCTGAGTGAGGCGCCTCTTCCATCACCGCCCGCTTTCGCCTCTCTCCCCTCAGGCCGAAGCAGCAAGCCAAGATGGCGGAGTACTGCAGACTCATCTTCGGCGACGCCCTCCTCATGGAGCCGCTGGACAAGTACCCGGTAAGCGTTCTGAGCCCATCCCTATGACCGGCTTAGGGGGGCTCCCTTAGCCCGCTCCGTGTGTCTGTCTCTTGGTGTGTGTCACGCAGTTGACCGTGAGCCCTCGGGAGGCTGGCGGGGAGCCCCTGAGGGGGCAAACCCCTGTCTGACTGCTCCTCTGCCCTCACCCTGCTCCGCTCCCTGCCCCTCGAGAGCCAGCCGGGGCTGCAAAATCCCCACCACGGCATCCGCCCACAGAGGGAGCCCCGGGGCGCAGGCTTTGAGCACGTCCGGGATCCTCACCTCTGAAAGACGCGGGCCAGGAAAACAGGACGTTGAAGGCGGTGGGGGGCATTCCAGCCTGCCCCTGCTGGCCACGCTTCTCTTTTCCGCACGTGCCCAGCACAATCCAGGCTGCCCTGTTGCTGTGGCCGTATCCCTGCTTGGGGAAGGAAAGCAGCAGAAAGATGGTCTCGTTGCCTCTTCCCTCCTCAGCCCCTGCCCCACTCTCCACCCGTCTCTCCTGTTTTCACACCAGTCCTCAAATTGGTTGCAAGTGAAGAATCGAGGACCTGCTTACAGAAGCCCATAGACTTTCTAAAAATAACCTGTCTTGAGACTTGCACACATGCTGTCTGATATATAATATCCTTCTCATGGGAAATTGATTTTCCCCATTAGATGGACAAGCTGAATACACTAGAAACAAGGCTTGCAAACAGCTTGACTCTCAGGGCGGTGGGTAAATCTGAAGCCACCCAGTCCACTTCTGCTGAGGCCAAGAAGATGTGCCACTTCACAGTCTCATGCCAGGATGAGGACTTTGCTGCTTTTAAACTGCATCATCTGAAAAGTGGATTCTGAGGACTTTCCCAGAAGCTCCTGCTTGTCTTTGCCATCTTCCTGGCAGGAGTCACACTGTGACAGGTTTCCATCCTTTGATAATCCAAGCCGAGGCCTTCCAATCTGTTCTAAATCAAGATGGTTGGATTCATGCCCAACAGAAAACTCATGAAACTTTAGGTTAGCAGGCCAAATCACCCAATATATGTCTATGGCTGTATTTATGTATATTTCTTGTGGAAAAATAAAGGGTACAGTATTTAAAATATACCTTTCATGTGAAAAAAGGAAGAGCTGTGAACCAGCCCCTACATAAGATACTTTAATGAGCTGTGTTGAAGGTAGTAAAGAACAGTCTAGAAGCTTGTGGTATCTAATGCAGTCCTTGGGTTTGGGGATAGAATCTGAAAGGAAAGGTCAGTGTTTTTAAAAAACGTGTTTTTCTTTCTTAGTTGGAATCTGGAGTTCCCCTTCCAAGTCCTATGGATTTAATGTACAAAATTTTGGTGAAAAATAAGAAGAAATCACACAAGTCGTCAGAAGGAAGTGGCAAGAAGAAGCTCTCAGAACAAGCTTCCAACACGTACAGCGACTCCTCCAGTGTGTTTGAGCCCTCGTCCCCAGGAGCTGGTGAGAGGCTGGTAGACTCTCATTCCTCTGTTATGTGTGGGTTTAAGAACGGCTGCTCTGGAAGTAACTTAGAAGGACTTTTAACATTTCCACCTGGGCACAGTAAACTGTGTTGGTTTTCTATTTCTGTTTTAAAGCCAGTGGTTTAAAACTGCACAAACATATGAGCCCCCAGTTCTGTGAGGCAGAGGCCCACGTGACCTCACCAGGCTGAACTCCAGGCATCAGCAGGGCTGCTTCTCTTTCTGGAGCTTGAGGGAATCATTCCTTGCACTTTCAGCTCCTAGAGGCAACCCACATCCATTGGCTCATGGCCCCCTTCCTCCAAGTTCAAAGCCAGCAAGATCCCATCTCACTTCTTCCGTCACCATGTCTCCCTAGGACCACAGTTGGAAAAGGTCCTCTGCTTTTAAGAACTCACGTCATTACGCTGGACCTATCCAGATAATCCAGAATAATCTCTCCCGCTTCAAGGTCCTTAACTTAATCTCATCTGAAAAGTCCCCTGTGCCATGTATTCACAGGACACAGGACATGTTCACAGGACATGGACATTTTGGGGAGGTCGCCATATAAGCCAAATAATCTCTGGAGGAGCCAGGTGATTTTTAAGCTTCTCAGGACAGTGATCCCTTGACATTAACTGCAGATCTGGACCCAAGATGGTCACCAAATGCATTCTCATTGTTGAAGAGTTCTGAGTCATTCAGTTCATCCATATTTTCCAGAACTCTTTTAAAATGTAAATGGTAGGTTACTTGAATTATCTACTAGAGCTACTAGATGATGTTTAGTATCATTTATTTTTATATTAGATTTAAGTTGCAATAGACTTTTGTGATTGATGAAAAAAGAATTCAAAGCAGTCACCCATTTCCTTTGAATTATTTGTCATTCAGTCTAAGTTCTTTTTCCAGTTCTAGTCAGAATCTTGGTAGTCTGAAAAGATCTGAAGTGATGGCATTATGAAGATCTCCTGATTGGAGGCTGAATATGTGAAGCAAACTTTAAGCTTGAATCTAGAAAGTTCTTCAATAAAAATTTAGCTAACATTGGGACAGTGGCTTTGGAAAAGGGTTTGGCAGCATCTACAGAAGCTAAACTGAACAGATGCATCTGAAGTCCCTGTACCCCAGAGAATTCTATTCCTAGGTCTATAGCCAACAGAAGTACATGTAGATGCTCACCAAGAAGTATGGGCAAGAACTGCTTAAAGCAGCACTATTCAGAATAGCACATCAACAGATAAATGCATTGTGCAACATTCACCTCATGGAATAATGTGTAGCAGTCTTCAGTGCACACAACAACATAGATGACTCTCATTTAGAAATATAATCTTGAGGAAAAGATGTCAAATGCAAAAGTAAGTATCCACTGTCTGATCCCATTTATATAAAGTACAGAAATGGCAGAACTAACCAGGACTTTTGGAGGTCAAGAGAGCGTTACTCCTGGTGAAGAGGTGACCGGAAGGGACCCAAGGAGGCTTCTGAACACTGGTTATGTTTTGATCTGGGTACCATTACTGTACACATGTGGTATGCATACTTCTCTGTATATCTATCATATGTCAATTAAAAGATTTAAAAATAAATTTAAAAAGTTAAAATACAAACTCTAGGTAAATCAGAAAAAAAAAAAGATTCATCAAGAGCCTGACTTATCTTTTCTTCTACTTTTCCATCATAGTTACCAATTACTTTTATTGTTTACATTAAAATCCTTGTCCACAGACATTATGTAATTCCTAGAAAGATTTTTTTGGTAGTTTTTAAAAGTGTGTTTAAAACATAACTACACAATTCTGATTCTTTTTTCAAAAATAACTTCTAGTCTCAGTGAGAATGTTCTTTTTGAAGTTTTGGAAAGCAAGTCACTAACAGGCCACCAATCTCCCAGCACGATTCTATCCCTTGAGTAAACCAAGTGTTCCCTTGTGTGTGGGAGCTTGTTGTTTTACCTCCGCCAGTTCTCTTCTTCTTATTAACTGGATGCATGACACAAATGACGATTTTTACAGGCGATGAACATTATTGCTTAATTCAGAGAAAGAGCTACAATCTGTTAGTAATTCAGTGGATTTCCTAAACCAGCCCCATTCTTTGTTGTGCAATATTTATTTATTGTGATGGAAATTTTTTGACATTTATATATGTAAGTAGGCCCCTGAATAAAGACTGCTACTAATTTGCCATTTGGCTTGTCGGTGTGCTCAGTACTGGGAAATCAAGTAACTTGAAAAATGAAATATTTCTTATACCAAAGCTAATCTACTTTTCTTAGCACTTCTTGGTAAGATCTTCCCCCAAGAGATCCAGCCCTTTGCCTGTACACTTGTTTAAAGAACTAGGATAATTTATTATTATTAACATTATGCAACAGGATTCCTTCAAGTTCCCTCCAAAATCTAAGGGAGAAACCAGGTCCCTACTCATAGAGTAAAGGATGACAAATCCTTTCTTTCCCACATAAACCGGAGAATGGCATGATTATTTGAAATTCTGGTGTGTTGTACCATGAAGCACAGTTAAATTAGTCAATAAAAAGAACCTCCTCTTTAATTAAAAAAAAAAAAAAAGTGGTTACCAAAACTTGAGACAATAAATTTGACTGTAAGAAATTTTGCATCAACCTCTTAAAAGAATGTATCTCTATAAAATAAGCAGTGTTTTCTATTCAAAGTGGAATTGATTCACCCTTATTAACTAACACAATATTAGCTTCATAAAACAGTTATATGTGGCTTTCTTTAACAAACAAGCCGTAAATAATAAACCATGTTGGTCCCAGACAACTTTTTCCTCTAAAGATTATTTCATGAATACTTTGCCCACTGCTCTCGTTGTCAGCCAAATGAAAACATTAATAAGCTTCTTGGAGGCAGTGGCAGTGCCATTTACAGAGCCGGAACAGGGGAGTTAATTTATAGATGGCAGGAAGGGGAGGTGCTGGCCCATGTAAGCTGCCTCGTTGTCGAGCCATGATTGCCATCTACTGGGTTTATTATGCTGTTGCACTGTCTGGACACTGGAAGTCAAATCAAACAATTTAGAAGTATGCTTTCATTACTTTTTACTTGAAAATCTTGTTATGTAACTGATATCACTGGGTCTAACTGAATCCCAGAGCTGTGAAGAACATAATGCTGCATGCCAATGTGACTCTTTAAGTATGTAATGATTAAGGATGTAAACATCCACCTCAACTTTGGAGAGAAAAACAATCTACTGAAAAGCCAGCATATTGGCTAAATATGAAACTGCATGAGATCTGACTGAGGGAGATTCTCATGCATAATTATTTAAGATTCATCCATTTTATTCTGCCCTTTTAAATAGAATATGCCATTTGTAAAGATACATGCATTGTTTAGACAACAGTTCATGCCTGTGTGCCTGCTAAGTTGCTTCTGTCGTGTCCAGCTCTTTGCGACCCCATGGACTGTAGCCTGCCAGGTTCCTTTGGCTGCGGGATCCTCCAGGCAAGAATACTGGAGTCGGTTGCCATGCCCTCCTCCAGGGATCTTCCCAACCAAGGGATCAAATCTGCATCTCCTGTCTCCTGCATTGGCAGGCAGGTTCTTTACCACTAGTGCCACCTGGGAAGCCCTTAGACAACAATGCCTCCATCAGATAAGCCTGCGGGCAAATCACAGGATACAGTCAGTACCTTACAGTTCTGGAGAATCAGGTTGCTGCTATAGCCCCTGTTCCTGTCCCAGCTCTTGTCCTCTACTTCCACTTCCATGAAGTCCTCTCTGGCCAAGGTCACTGAGCACTGGCCAAGAATCGCATGAAGAGTTAGGGCTGAGAAGAAAAGGGAAAGATGGAAAAGTGATTGTTTATCTGTTTTAGGTCATAGAGACCCTGAAAGAGGATGTATACATCAAGATAGGATATGTGTACCAGAGAGAGCTAACTGTAAAAGATGTCATATGCTTTGCAAAACATAGATAAAAATGCTAAGACAAGCATCTTTTATAGAGTTTGGAAATTTCACACATCAAATATAGAAAAACCATTCAAACCCAGTATATTGCTTTATAATTAATAAAATTTAAATATCCAAAAGGATAATTTTAGTGAAAGGCCAACTTTCAAGGAAATGTTTGGTAAATATACATGTCACATGTGCTTCAAACCTGTAATTGCTTGTTTACTTCATGGTCTGTTATTAAAATTTGACAGGAGAAGCTGATACAGAGAGTGACGATGATGACGATGATGATGACTGTAAAAAGTCTTCAATGGATGAGGTAGGTTTCTAGGGCTTGACTTCTGGTCAGAGAGTTTTCACCAACTTGCCATTCCAGTCCGCTCACTCTGAATGTAGTTCTGGTCACATTCTGCCATCTAGTGGTAAAAATAGTTTAAAACTGAAAATGCAAAATTGATCACTAAACCAAGTATTGTGTTAAGCAAAGTTCTAAGGAACAGTTTTGCTGAGGCTGTCTTTCATCAAATGTAGTATCTTGAGGGTGAATTCAAAATTTGTGATCTCCATCTTCCCACTTCAGTTTTCGAGGCAGTTAAATGGATGTCATGGTCCAAAGTCCAGAGAAGACATGAGGTTTGGAAAAATGTTTGTAAACTTGACATTAATTTCCTCGTGGTGATTTTGACCTTTGTTTGGCTGCCTGGCTTGTAGGATCTTAGTTTCCTGACCAAGGATTGAATCCAAGCCCCAACAGTAGAAGCCTGGGGTCTAATCACTGGACCTTCATGGAATTCCCCATTCTTATAATTTTGGAACCACTAGAGATTTCTACTGAATATTTACGTATGTTTAATATTTAGAAGTTCAAGATTCCCCAAATAACTCAGAAGTATTAATTGCACAGACTCTAGAAGCAAATCAAGGATAGGTCAATTGACATTTTAAAACTTTTAGCAGGAGTCCTGTTCAAAACATTTATACTGAATCTGCTTTCAAATATATTGAAAAGTATGTCTCAGTAATTATATCTTTACAATTTAATTAATAAAGATAAATAACAAATAATAAGCTGTTCTGACATAGTGTTCTTCCTCTTATAATTATTTCCTTGAATGTAGTCTAAATTCTTATTTTTTCCCCACTAAATTTCAACTTAATACCCAGAAGAAAAACTATTACAAAGTAGCTTTTCTTGAGAATTATTTCAATTGTGTAAACTTTTTATCAGTAACTTTTGATCATTTTAAAACTGTCTTACTAACTGGATAACCATTTACAATGGCTGTTTCCTATTTAGCATTTAATCTTAATCTTGCTACAGAAGTTTTTAGAAGAAGCCTTGTCTGCCTTGTATTCTGCCTTCTAAAAGTGGGAGAAAATGTTAAATCAGCCTACAGAGGTCTGCCCATATCAGTTACTGCAGTGTAGGTTTTCTTCTTTATTAAAAACTTCATCAAAGTGGTATTTATAGAATAGCTAATATTAGCTAAAGCAACATGAGGCTTTAATATGCCAGGCACTGTTCTGAGCTCTTTCACCTAAGTTAACACACTTAATAATCACAAGAATTCTATTTGTTATTGAGACTAATTTTTTCCTGATTTTATAGGTGACCAAACTGAGGCACAGAACAGTTAAGTAACTTGCCTCAGACTGGCTCTAGAACCTGAGCTCCTGACCTTCTATGTATTGTTGTATAGTCGCTAAGTCGTGTCTGACTCTTTGTGGCCCCACCAGGCTCTTCTGTCCGTGGGATTTCCCAGGCAAGAATACTGGAAAGGGTTGCCATTTCCTTCTCCAAGGGATCTTCCCAACCCAGGGATCGAACCTGTCTTCTCCCACACTGCAGCCGGATTCTTTACCACTGAGCCAGCGGGAAAGATGCATTGTGCTGCTTGCTTAATCGGCGCCCAGGAGCTAGGAAGGGAGGCCGATCGGAAAGGTTCTAAAGAAAAGCAATATTTGTTTGTCCACCCCAACCCACTTTCACTGGCGACCCTTTTCAATAACAATTTTCCATTCATCCAGTGGTCACCTACATGCTCATTTTCGTATTGTATGATGACTTCTTTTTAAACTATTGATTTATCTGGCTGTGTCAGCTCTTAGTTGTGGCCTGCAGGATCTTGGTTGTGTCAGAGGGACTGTTTCCTGGCAGCGCACAGACTTTCTAGTTGTAATCCAGGAGCTCCAGAGTGAGCGGGCTTCAGTAGTTGCAGGGCACGGGCACAGTGACCCCTCGGCATGTCTTGTACAATGAATTCTCGATATATTAACTTCAGACATCACCTGCAGACTCCCTGCTTTGACAGATGGGACACAGCTCGAGGCTTCTTCGACTTTGCTGTGCGTTTGGGTCACCTTAGTACATTACAGATCCTGGTTCAGGAGGGTTGGGAGGCTGCTCTCCTGCAAGCTTTCGGGTGGTCCTGACGCTGCTGGAACTGGGTGCTCGGGGAGCCGCCCTGGCCCACCCCTCACTGTGTAACGCGAGGTGCTGCTTTTCCTTTCTCCTCGGATCCATTTTCTGTTGGCAATAACTTTTCAGAAAAGGAGTGATCCTTTTCTGCCCTCATGGGTCATTTGATCATTGCCCTGGGAAAGCAACCCTCACTGACATAATGCTGACTCTGGGAACACTGCTTTTACTCCTGCTTCCAGGGGACCGCAGGGAGCGAGGCCATGGCCACAGAAGAGATGTCTAATCTGGTGAACTATATCCAGCCAGTCAAGTTCGAGTCATTTGAAATTTCAAAAAGTAAGTTTGCCCTGGAGAAAAACCCCTGGTGTAGTATATAATGAGTATATTATACCCGCAAGATAATTAGACCAAAGAAATATTACCCTTATTAGAACTATTCTATGAAGTTTTTAATATATGCATGTCTTTACTATTTGATTTTTATATATCTAAATAAACATACATGGTAAGTAGCTTCATCGTGTCCAGCTTTTTGAGACCCCACCAGGCTCCTTTGTCCATGAGATTCTCCAGGCAAGAATACTGAAATGGGTTGCCATGCCCTTCTCCAGGCGATCTTTCCAACCCAAGGATCAAACCAGAGTCTCTTAAGTCTCCTGCATTGGCAGGCAGGTTCTTTACCACTAGGGCCACCTGGGAAACCCCAGATATACATAAGTATATATTTATATGTATTGTATACATCTATATAACCATATGAGAACATATTCCATGATATTTTCCCAAAATTCTAAATAGACCTATAGGCTATATATGATTATCTAAAAGGTACCTGACCAGAGTACAGTTAATTGAGGATTTTACATTGTTTTTCATTCATGACCACACGGGGCAATTATATAAATGACAGTGTTGAAATAAACTATTTAGCCATCCTTTAAAAGGAAGCAGAGACTTGATCGATCCTGATAAATAGAAATGGAACCAAATCGGTTGACCCACATTTCATTTGTTCAGCCTATGTTTTATATACTTAGGGGAATATATAATTAACTTCACATCACTTGATGTTTTACTTCATCCGACAACCCATCCATACTGGATGCAAGAGAAAGGAGCCATTTTATCAAAGTGCTCAGTCGTGTCTGACTCTTTTTGCCACCCCATGGACTGTAGTCCACCGGGCTCCTCTGCTCATTGAGTTATCCATGCAAGAATAGTGAATTGGTAACCATTCCCTTCCCCAGGGATCGAACTGTGGTCTCTTGCATTGCAGGCAGATTCTTTACTGTCTGACTCACCAGGGAAGCCTAACTTTCAATAAGGTTTAGACATAAAAATTTCAACAGTTTGTTTGATGTTACAATTACTAGTCTTCTTACCACAAGAAACATCCTATAAAGTGGTTATTTTTATATTACTATGACTGTCTTTGGCTGCTAAATGTTTGCTTAATTCATGATTCAAAAGCTCCCAGACAAGTAGCCAAACTGGGAAGGAGCTGGTACATTTAGGCCTTAAGAACCTGATAACAACAGCACCAGCCAAAGATTTACAAACAAGTACTTTCTCCTTGTATCTTACACCATTTTCTCACTTTTTCCAAAAGAACACTGCACATAGTTTACAAAGAACCTATTAAAGCAACTTAATTTTAATTAACAGCTGTGCTTAAAATAGTCATATGAAAGTAGAATTTTGATGGGCCAAGAGAAGCAAGCGTTTCCTTTCGAGTTGACTAAATTGGGGAAGGTGAAGAGGTGGGTAAAGGAGGAATGTGGGAATGACTGGGAAGAAAAATGAGGCTTTAACTCTGGAAAATGGGCATCAAAGAGGGAACAATGCCTGACGGTAACTTGGTTTAAATCACTGAGCTCCAAGTCACATGTCTTTATATGTAGCAGTGTGATTTCTAGTTGGAAAGAGGTCAGAGAAGCTGTTTGGCTCTTTGTCTTTCTAAACTAAGATAACTTCTTTTGGTTTCTCTCACTCTAATTGGAAGCTTGACTTTCGCTTTCAAGATGTTGCTCCGTGTCCAAGAATATTGAGACCTTCTAGGATTTCACCTCTGTGGCCCCTGACATGTAATCTGAAAATGAGGCCATCCAACTGGAAAATGTTCAAGGATCCTTCTGCTTTAAAATAACAAAATTCTGAGGTCACATTAGTTCTTTCAACCAAAAGGGTACCTACAAGCTTGAGGTGATGACAATGTGGGTATAGTCAAGTGCTGACATCTGGCAGGAATGTACATGTGGTCGTGGTCTGTATTGTTAATTCTCAGTGATGGCTTCAAGAAACCAATCCAAATGGATTTAGAACAAAAGGTCCTCTTTTGACAGATCAGCTTGCCTGGCCACACTCTCCATGTCTAAAATTCATCTTCTAACACTGAGGCCACCGTGTCCCTAACTTGCACAACACCTAACCAGGTAGCAAATATTAGAAGACACAACTAAGACTGAAAATTAAAATTAAATATAAAAGTTATTTGAGGGTCTTTGCCCTCAGTTTCATGGGACATTTGCCTACTTCTTATATGCTATTATTTATAACACTGAATTTTATTTCTCACTTTTTTTGCTGTCGTTAACACAGAAAGAAATAGAAGCTTCGAGATGTCTTCCTTTGTGGAAACCAAAGGTCTTGAGCAACTTACAAAGTCTCCGGTGGAATTTGTAGAGTATCCTTGGACATGTGCTGAATTGACATAAATGAAGTCTTGTGCTATTGGTTTAATTTTTGTCTTTTATAATGGAAAGCTTCATGAAATGGCTAAAGTCTGTCACTTGGGAGTGATAAATACTTTCAGGTTTCATATGCAGTGGTGAGAAGGATAGTCTGGCCCGTGGGAGAGAACTGGCCTTGGAGTAAAGGACAATTTCAGGTTACCTTCACACCATCAAGCTCTATATCCCTTGGCAATTCCAAGTTTTCTCACCTGTAAACAGAAATGATGATACCAGCTTTGTGGCTTGCTGTTTGGGTTAGGGATCACATATGTAAAATGTGTGTGTGTACTTTATACATACGTAAAATATGATGTGCGTAAAGAATATTATATAGATAATAGAGATACCTTTCTGGTGTCTCACATGCTTACGTGTAATAGACATCCATTTGGAAAATAGTTGGGATGATGAGAATATAAATATATATTACTAATAATATATAATATATATAATAAATATATATTACTAATAATGGCTTTGTTGAGACTCCTGATGACAGTTTTTTAATTTCATTCCTGAATTAAAATAAAATGGCATAAACATTAGAATTTTTTTCATAAAATTAATATTAAATGTCCTAGTTATATAAAAGAAAAAATATCATCTTTAAAGTTCATTAACAATAGGAGAGGAAACAGATGTAAACTCCATAAACAAAGTGACGATAGACATAATCATTAGTAATCAATAAGTACTAACTACATGGTAGACTTTTGTTATGTCTTAATGTAATCCTCACAACAGCCCTATGATATAGGTATCATATATATTTTATAGATGAAGAAACTGAGGCACAGAAAAGGGAAATAACTTGTCCTGGATCATACAGCTAACAAGTTTCAGAATTAAATTTCAAACCCTCTTTGGCCTAAGTCCCCTGTCAAGCCCAGAACCTGAGCTGACCTCTGCCAAACTTGGTAATGTGTGTGTGTGTGTGCGCTCAGTTGCTCAGTCGTGTCTGACTCTTTGCAACCCCATGGACTGTAGCCTGTCAGACTCCTGTGTCCATGGGATTTTCCAGGCAAGAATACTGGAGCAGGTTGCATTTCCAGGTTGATCTCCCCAACCCAGGGACCTAGCCTGTGTTTCTTGCATTTCCTGCATTGGCAGGAGCAGTCTTTAAAGCTTGGTAATAGCAATAGTTAATTGTGTTTTAAAGATATAGCATCATTCAATAACTAAAAGGTTCTCAGGATAGAAAACTGATGATGGTAGGAATCAAAATATGAGTCAAAGTCTTCTGTGCTATATTAACCTTGTTATCAGTCATAAAGAGTACCATAGTTTTGGCAAAGAGCATTTCCTGAGAAGATTAAGAAAATGAGCAGAGAGCATTTCAAAAATAGCTGTACAGTTCATGTTATCTGCTTCTGCCAAGCACAATATCATCCTGTCCTATGATTTGCTACATTTGGATTTCCTTTTATGTCCTTAATCACTAAGCCAGTCCTTAATAATCTCCAAAAAATTGCATTGACTCAACCATTTTTGCTGCTTCATTAGTTTTTACCCACAAGGCTCTGCAAAGATGACGCTCCATTTGTATTATAAAAGCACATTTATTCTGTTTGTTCAGAAAGCTTTTTACGTATTTCACTCACTAGTTCAATGAGATCATCCATCTTTAATTCATTTCCCCCTCAGAGAAAGATGGGAAGCAGCTTCTCAGTTAGTATTATTGGCTAATTCTTTTTGTAATTGTATTCACTACTTAACATGATGGCCCAGATATAACAAAATGCAGCTTAGCAGGATATATCCAAAGGGAACACGCGTGGATTCATCTAACTATATGCCTCAGCTCTTCTGGAATGCAGGCTGCCAAATGGTTGCCCTTAATTTCCAAACAGTGGGTAAGTCACAGTTAGTATTCATTTCCATCCTATAAAAGCCACATTTCCAAGTGCCTGAAAATCATCCCAAGGAGGAGAAAGACTGCCACACTGGATTGAAAAAACAAACAAAACACATTTTCATAAAGAAAATATCATTACAAAAAAGGCAAATTTTGAATATTGAGGAATTATCTCTGATAGTTTATAGATGTCTTTATTTAGATTTGTTTTACTTATTTTCAAACAAATTTTTACACTTTTAAAAGTAATACACATTTATTCTAAAAAATATTATAAATTCAAAATAAGTATAAAGAAAATAATAAAACTTCCAGGAATGTTTCCACTCAGAGATTCTCTCAACATTGTTAACTTCTGGCTTTGTGATCTGTAAGTTTTTGGCTATGCATATATATGCTTTTTCACTTAATACCTTGTTAAAATATATATCTTCATATATATTTATTATATGGAAACATGAATTTTAATAGCTGTATATTAAGTACATCTCAGAATTAACAAAAGCACATTTCCTATCACTGAACTTTAGGACTTTTTTTTCTGCTATAAATAATGCCCTGAGAACAGGCTGAAATATAAATTATCAAGTTTATCTCCTAATGTTCTTTTGGAAAAGTTCCTAAAATAGAATTAAGTGAAAGTTTTAAGAGCCTTTGTACAATGCCAAATTGTACATCAAAAATGTGGCACGAGATTTCTTCTCAATCAGCAGTATATGGTATGTTTTTCCCTCACATTTGTGTTCTTGGTTAAGTATTATTATTATTAAATAATAGTAATAATTCAGACAAATATCTCCTTGTTCTTTTTCATTTCATTTCTTTGAGTGTTGAAGTTGAACATTGTAAGTTTGTGCTCTTATTTTTGTTGTTGTTAAGTCACTAAGCCTGCAACCCTTTGCAACCCCATGAACTGCAGTACCCCAGGCTGTCCTCCACTCTCCTCACTGTCCACTGTCCTCCGTTATCTCCTGGAGTTTGCTCAAATTCATGTTTGTCCTACACAATCTCCTGGAGTTTGCTCAAATTCAAATTCATCATAGTCAGTGATGCTACCTAACCATCTCCTCCTCTGCTCCCCTTCTCCTTTTGCCTTCAGTCTTCCCCAGCGTCAGGGTCTTTTGCATTGAGTCAGCTCCTCCATCAGGGGGTCAAAGTATTAGAGCTTCAGCTTCAGCATCAGTCCTTCCAATGAATATTCAGGACTGATTTCCTTTAGGACTGACTGGTTTGGTGTCCTTGCAGTCCAAAGGACTCTCAGTTCTTTGGCCCTCAGCCTTCTTTATGGTCCAACTCTCACATCCATACATGACTACTGGAAAAACCATAGCTTTGACTATAGGACATTTGTCTGCAAAGTACTGTCTCTGCTTTTTAATAATGCTGTCTAGGTATGTCATAGTTTTCCTTCAAAGGAGCAAGCATCTTTTAATTTCATGGCTGCAGTCACCATCTGTAGTGATTTTGGAGCCCAAGAAAAGCAAATATGTCACTGCTTCCACTTTTTCCCCTTCTATTTGCCGTGAAGTGATGGGACTAGATGCCATGATCTTAGTTTTTGAATGCTTAGCTTCAAGCCAGCCTTTTCAGTCTTCTCTTTCACTTTCATCAAGAAGCTCTTTGGGTCCTCTTCCCTTTTTGGCAGTAAAGTGGTATCGTTTGCATATCTGAGGCTGTTGATATTTGTCCCAGCAATTCTGACTCCAGCTTGTGATTCATCCAGCCTGACATTCCACATGATGTACTCTGCATATACTTTAAATAAGCAGGATGACAATATACAGCTTTGTCGTACTTCTTTCCCAAATTTGAACCAGTGAGTTTCCATGACAGATTCTAACTATTGCTTCTTGACCTACATACAGGTTTCTCAAGAGATAAGATAGTCTGGTATTGCCATCTTTTTAAGAATTTTCCAGTTTGCCGTGATCCACACAGTCTAAGGCTTCAGCATAGTCATTGAAGCAGAAGTAGGTGTTTTTCTGGAATTCTCTTGTTTTCTCTATGATCCATTGAATGTTGACACTTTGATCTCTGGTTCCTCTGCCTTTTCTAAACCCAGCTGGTACATCTGAAAGTTCTCAGTTCACATACTGCCGAAGCCTAGCTTGAAGGATTTTTAGCATAAACAGACTAGCATGTGAAATGAGCATAGTAGTAGAGTAGTTTGAACATTCTTTGGCATTGCCCTTCTTTGGGATTGGAATGAAAACTGACCTTTTCTAGTCCTCTGGCCACTGCTTAGTTTTCCATATTTGTTGACATATTGAGTGCAGCACTTTAACAGCATCCTCTTTTAGAATTTGAAACAGCTTACCTGGGATGCCATTACCACCACTAGCTTTGTTCATAGTAGTGCTTCCTAAGGCCCACTTGACTTCACACTCTTGTATGTCTGGCTCTAGGTGAATGATCACACCATCGTGGTTTTCCAGGTCATTAAGGCCTGATTTCCTTTAGGCAATTAATTTTTAGGCTTTTGAAATTAATTTTCTATAGTTCTTCTGTGTATTCTTGCCACCTCTTCTTAATCACTTCTGCTTCTCTTAGGTCCTTACCGTTTCTGTCCTTTATTGTGCCCATCCTTGCATGAAATATTCCCTTGATATTTCCAGTTTTCTTGAAGAGATCTCTAGTCTTCCTTATTCTATTGTTTTCCTCTGTTTCTTTGCATACTTCATTTAAGAAGGCCTTCTTATTTCTCCTTGCCATTGTCTGGAATTCTCCTTTCGTTGGGTATATCTTTCCCTTTCTCCTTTATCTTTTGCTTCAGTTCTTTCCTCAGCTGTTTATAAAGCCTGCTGAAAACCACTTTGCCTTCTTGCATTTCTTTTTCTTTGGGATGGTTTTAGTCACTGCCTCCTGAATAGGGTTATGAACTACTGTCCTTAGTTATTCAAGCACTCTGTCTACCAGATCTAATCCCTTGGATCTATTCATCCCCTCCACTGTATAACCATAAGGCATTTGATTTCGGTCATACCTGAATGGCCTCATGGTTTTCCCTACACTTTTCAATTTAAGTCTGAATTTTGCAATAAGGAACTGATGATCTGAGCCACAGTCAGTTCCAGGTCTTGTTTTTGCTGACTGTCGAGAGCTTCTCCATCTTTGGCTGCAAAGTATACCATCAATCTGATTTCTGTATTGACCATCTGGTGATGTCCATGTGTAGAATCCTCTTGTGTTGTTGGAAGAGGGCGTTTGCTATGACCAGTGTATTCTCTTGGCAAAACTCTTTTAGCCTTTGCCCTTTTCCTTTTGTACTCCAAAGCCAAACTTGGCTCTTACTCCAGGTATCTCTTGACTTCCTACTTCTGCACTGCAATCCCCTATGATGGAATGATATGATTTTTATTTTTGCATTTCTGCTTTTATTCAGGACTGCTATCAATTTTTCTGTTCATTTATAGCAGTACTTTTAATATAAAAGTTATGTTGTCTTATTTTATGGGACAAATGAGATGGGATTGATTAATGTTTTGTTTTATGGAATCTTAGTTTACTCTAACAATCACAAGCTCCACATCTGAAAATCAATCCATGCTTACTCCTATTTCTTTCGTAGTTTCTTTTTCACATGTAATTTAACCCTTTCATCTACACAGATTAAATTTTCATGTATAATCTTGGTAAGAGATCAATCTTTTATACTAGAGGTTGCCTTTTTCATTGTTAATTTGGGTCCATTTTTTCAATTTATAAGTCTTCTCCATTAATAAATTTTTCACCTTCCTGGAGCCAATAACCTTGTTATTATTATAATGTTTAATAATATGGTTTAATATATGTAAAAGGAAATTCTCCTTTTCTATTACCATTCAGTGTTTCTTTGCCTTGGACTGACTGTTCTAAAATAATATTAACAAATAGTATTAAGAGTGGACACTTCATCTTGACACTAATGAGAATTTCACATCATGATGCCTATGAGTAGATGCTAGCTGTGACTTTGAGACAGTCTTTTACACACTAAAGGAATCTACACGTGGCCTAAATGACAACACTGGTTTTAGGAATTTATGTTGAATATTATTAAATGTCTCTTTGGCATCTATCAGGATGATCATATGTTCATTTCCTCTTTGTGAGAAATGTGATAAATTTTATTAGTATATCTCCTAATATGTAAGTATCGTTTTGTTCCTGAGAAAAATTCTACTTGCTTATGTATTGTTTTTTTAGAAAATATGACTTGGCAATTAATTTTTAGGCTTTTGAAGTTAATTTTTCAAGCATAATTTTGGTAGTTTATCCAATTTTGGTATCACAGTCATAATAACTTACAAAATGATAAATAAAAATTCACCGACTTTTCCCTGTTACATGAAACTTTGAAATAATTCTACTATCAAATTCTTTTTTGTCCATCTAAATAGAGATGAGTTGTAACTCAGACAATCTGGAACAAATTGATAGCTTCTCAAATTCATTATGACTTTAAAGCTTGTTTGTTTAGCTCTAGCAATTGCAAATAATGTAGACATTTATTTCATACATTGATCAAGTCTTAGCAAACTTTGACCAGGAATCTTTGTCCATTAGAAACAAGTCAAGGAGTGATTAGATATTGGTAGTAAGTAATCAAACAAATAAAAAAAATTAAAAGAAAAAAATTTTCCTATAAATTAAAAAAAGAATTATAGTATCTACTGTTGGTTAAGTATGAAGAAGTCCATCCTCAAAAACATGGATTGGAGATTTAAACTTTCTGAAGGGCATCTTAGTAAGAATTATCAAAAGGCTTTTGCAATAAACATATTTTCTGACCTAGAATTCACTCCTAAGAGCATCATTAATGATGTCTTCAAAGATTTCAAAGATTTCACCTCAACAACGTGGTAAAATCAAAACATTATATGTAATGATAAAAATTTGGAAGAGGCATAAATATGTCCAGAGTGGGGCCTGGTATAGTCCGTGTATTCAGGTATATCTATCCAAAAATATTTTATACAGTTGTTAAAATTAAAGCAAATGAATATTTAATGAAATGGACATACTGCATATAATTTATATATTCAAATATATGAATATGTTTTAAATAGAAAAACAAAATATACACCAACCTGTTGGCAGTGGTTTACCTCTGAATTTGGAGATGACAGCTTTTTTTTTCTTGTCTGTTTCCTAAGTTTCTATAATGATAAGTCTTTCTTCTTAAAGGGGGAGCAGAAGTGTATTGTAATACAATCTTATGTTCTTGCTCCAGGTGTAAATACAGTCCCAGTAAGGTTTGTGTGTTTTATTCACAGACCTGGCTATGCAGATAAACATGGGGATGTATGAATACAATGGGAAAAGTGGCTACAGGCTGAAGCCGGAGTTCATGAGGAGACCTGACAAGCACTTTGATCCATTCACAGAAGGCATCGTGGACGGCATAGTGGCCAACACTTTATCTGTTAAGGTATGTTCACCCCATCACACGACTGTACCCAGCAAAAGTCTTCAACAACACCTATTTTGTGTAAAGTACTTTAGTCATTAAGCATTTACTTCCCAATAAAGTCTTCACTTCCTTCATATTCATATTAAAAGTTTCAGAAAGTTCATATTAAAAGTTTTAATATTAAAAGTTATATTCATATTAAAAGTTTTCATTCACATTAAAAGTTTTCATATTCATATTAAAAATTATTTAAAAGTTTTCAAAAGCTATATGCACAAGATGCCCCACTTTTTAATGGGCTAAAAATTAGATCCAAAATCAGTGAAGCAAGTTGCTGAGATTCACCTAAAGAAAGGCTAGTCCTTTCTTTAGGTGCAAAGATCCTACAGAGAAATGTACCACAAAAGCTGTGTGTGTGTGTGTGTGTGTGTGTGTGTGTGTGTGTGTGTGTGTGTGTGTATGCGCTTAGTCACTCAGTCGTGTCCACCTCTTTGCAAACCCATGGACTGTAGGCTGCCAGGCTCCTCTGTCTATGGGTTTCTCCAGGCAAGAATATGGAGAGGGGATTCCCTTCTCCAAGGGATCTTTCCGACCCAGGGATCAAACCCAGATCTCCTGCATTACAGGTGGATTTTTTACTGTCTGAGCCACCAGGAAAGCCAAAACCACAAAAATCAGTGACTCATATTGGAGAAATCTGGTCTTCTCTCCCACCGTTAGTTTTAGAAAAATAGCCACACTGAGCAAAATTAGAGAAAATAAAGGTATTCTCTAAATAAATTATTAAATATTGAATAAAAGTCCTCCAGTTACCATAGCATGGCTTTTGAAAATCTATCAGAGTATTCAGGAATTTATAACACATAGTGAGTAATGGTATTAAGGGCTTCCCTGGTGGCTTAAATACAAGAATCACATCATTAAACATATATCTGACCCTCAAAAAATTAATTGCAAATGATTTCTGCAGTCTTTGAAATTGATTTTATAGGAGATACAAGGTATTTTTTAGCTGTGAGAAAATATTTTTAATACTATAAATGGGAAATCATTTTTATAAAAAACTTTTTACATGAACCCTATAAGCCATTGATTGTTGTAGCTAAGTTTCATTTACTTTTTTTTTTATTTTATTTTATTTTTAAACTTTACAATATTGTATTAGTTTTGCCAAATATCGAAATGAATCTGCCACAGGTATACCTGTGTTCTCCATCCTGAACCCTCTTCCCTCCTCCCTCCCCATACCCTCCCAATGGGTCGTCCCAGTGCACCAGCCCCTAGCATCCAGTATCATGCATCGAACCTGGACTGGCAACTCGTTTCATACATGATATTATACATGTTTCAATGCCATTCTCCCAAATCTCCCCACCCTCTCTCTCTCTCACAGATTCCATAAGACTGATCTATACATCAGTGTCTCTTTTGCTGTCTCGTACACAGGGTTATTGTTACCATCTTTCTAAATTCCATATATATGTGTTAGTATACTGTATTGGTGTTTCTCTTTCTGGCTTACTTCACTCTGTATAATAGGCTCCAGTTTCATCCACCTCATTAGAACTGATTCAAATGTATTCTTTTTAATGGCTGAGTAATACTCCATTGTGTATATATACCACAGCTTTCTTATCCATTCATCTGCTGATGGGCGTCTAGGTTGCTTCCATGTCCTGGCTATTATAAACAGTGCTGCGATGAACATTGGGGTACACGTGTCTCTTTCCCTTCTGGTTTCCTCAGTGTGTATGCCCAGCAATGGGATTGCTGGATCATAAAGCAGTTCTATTCTTTTCTGTTTAACTGGATAATTGCAGCACTAAGAAACCTTTTTAATAAAGCATAAATGCAATTTTCCGATTGACCCTAAACCAAAAGCATATAAAAAACTGTGTTAAAAAAGTACTCTATATAGTCCACGAGGTCACAAAGAGATATGACTTAGTGACTGAACAATAACAATAACAATTTCACTAATTTATATCTATTCTAAGCTTGTTGAACCCTTTTTTACTTTAAAATTTATGTCATTTACACTAGAGATTAAAAATAAAGTTGCACTGGAGTGTTTCTCAATGATATCATTTGAAATTATTTCACCCCATATATCTGCCAAGTGGAGTTGGCAGAATTAGAGCTTCAAGATTATATTTAGTTTAGGAAATTGTTTTCAGCAAAGGATGTTTAATTCCTGTCAAGTTTGATTAAGATAAACTCAAACATCACTCACAGATAAAATGCTATTTTAGAATTCTTGTTAACTGTAGTTGTAGTCAGGTCAAACTGATAGTGATATTTTATCAAAATAATCTTTTGTCCTTGTTTGACAATTCATCTCATTTTATATGTTTGCTTTGTTGTTTATTCTTTCTTGAAAATTCTACCATGACAATGTAAGTGATTATAAATAAACACATAGAGAAACTGGGGAAAACAGTTGAGTCCCAGACAGGTGTACACTGCTGCCCGAGTCCAGAGTGGAGACGCTGCTCTGGAGATGTCAGTGTCCTCTGAATGGACAGGCCATAATGCCTCAGAGACCCTGAAGCAGAATCCTGCCTTCACCATGACGGCTGGAGCCAAAATGCAGCTCACATCCACCCAGTATTGCCTTTGTTTTGATCCCCTGACATAGACTTTATAATGCCAGAGTGGACCTCTGAGCTCTGGTTGTGTTCCATGATCCTATTTTACTTAAGAGAATATTGAGCCTCAGTGTTATTAATTTAGTTAAGAAGTCTATTTTAATCAAAATCTTAAGCATATTGTCACTTCCCTGGGGGTCTAGTGGTTAAGATTCCACACTGCCAATGCAGGGGGTGCAGGTTCAATCACTGGGTGGGGAACTAAGATCCACATGCTGAGCAGATAAAGATAAAAGAAGGAAAAGAAAAAATTTAAAACTCATTTAAAAAAAATCTTAAGCACACACCATCTTTGATGCATCTGCATTCCCAGCATGACTCCTTTAACTTGGAAGTTTCAAACATACTATAAAATGTCTGCTACGTTGTTCTTATGTAGAACCTCAAAGGAAACAAAGAGATTGTTCCTTGCAGGTCTCATGCACTCAGGCACAGAGAATATTCAGGAGAAATGCATTTTCCTAGGGTAAATGCATTCCCAGGGTAAACAGCCTCCTCCTCATAACTTTCTAACTTGTGTGGCATCTCTAACCACATCAGCATGCAGCTGCCATTGGCCTCCCCAGTCACCATGGCCATCCCCAGGCCGCCATTGTGTCCGTTTCCAGCCCAGCCATCATCTTGGTGATTCTGTCTCCTGTCACCGACTGGAGCTCAGAAAGTGAAGCTTTGTCAATCAGATAACACAGATCACTGAGTCCGTTCCACCAACACTTGCTTTCCACATTTCCCTCTCTGTTGTTAAAGCAGAAGGACATTGTGTCTGTCTCCATTAACTTTTATAACATTTGAGAACCCCTCAGATTCTGAAAATTATGAGCGTGTAGTTTTAAAACCTCATTTAATTCCATGATATTCATTAGCTTTATAGCTAGGCAAAGGATACCACAATCATGTGGATGGTTAACCAGTGCAGTTAGGAGTGATGATAAACTGAGTTTAATAGTTTAAAGTTGGTATTTGTTTTTAGTACTTTTATCATTATTGTGGCTTTTTATTAAAGTGTAACAATTTTGAGAATTGGAGAGCATGGTATTATAACTAGTCTGTCAAATTGAATTTTATGAACAAGAAGATTTTTTTTAATCCTAGACTTTCTACTATGCTATGTGTTAAATTTGTACTCTTAAGCAACCTTTTAATTTCATCTACAATCATGGTTCAACATCAGTCCTTCCAATGAATATTCAGGACTGATTTCTTTTAGGATGGACTAGTTGGATCTTCTTGCAGTCCAAGGGACTCTCAAGAGTCTTCTCCAACACCACAGTCCAAAAGCATCAATTCTTCAGCACTCAGCTTTCTTTATAGTCCAACTCTCAAAGCCATACATGACCACTGGAAAAACCATAGCCTTGACTAGACGGACTTTTGTTGGCAAAGTAATGTCTCTGCTTTTTAATGTGCTGTCTAGGTTGGTCATAACTTTCCTTCCAAGGAATAAGCATCTTTTAATTTCATTTAATTTTCATTTTCATTTTGGAGCCCCAAAAAATAAAGTCAGCCACTGTTTCCACTGTTTCCCCATCTTTTTGCCACAAAGCGATGAGACTGGATGCCATGATCTTAGTTTTCTGAATGCTGAGTTTTAAGACAACTTTTTCACTTTCCTCTTTCACTTTCATCAAGAGGTTCTTTAGTTCTTCACTTTCTGCCATAAGGGTGGTGTCATCTGCATATCTGAGGTTACTGATATTTCTCCCAGCAATCTTGATTCCAGCTTGTGCTTCATCCGGCCCAGCGTTTCTCATGATGTACTCTGCATATAAGTTAAATAAGCAGGGTGACAATATACAGCCTTGACGTACTCCTTTTTCCTATTTGGAACCAGTCTGTTGTTCCATGTCCAGTTCTAACAGTTGCTTCCTGACCTGCATACATATTTCTCAAGAGGCAGGTCAGGTGGTCTAGACTGATGTTGAAGGACTGAGGTTGAAGCTGAAACTCCAAAACTTTGGCCACCTAATGCAAAGAGCTGACTCATTTGAAAAGACCCTGATGCTGGGAAAGATTGAAGGCGGGAGGAGAAGGGGACAACAGAGGATGAGATGGTTGAATGGCATCACTGACTCAATGGACATGAGTTTGAGTAAACTCTAGGAGTTCTTGATGGACAGGGAGGCCTGGTATGCTGCAGTGCATGGGGTCACAAAGAGTCAGACACGACTGAGCAACTGAACTGAACTGAACTGAACTGAACTGAATCATGCTAAAATGAGAATTTTTTTCTCTTATAAAGTTATTAAGTATTAGAAAAATCCTTATATTCAGTTGGCTCTAAAAATCAACTTTTAACTTTTAATAGATAGTATCTCTCAAATGTAAAAGCCATAATCTCATCAAACTTTTCATGCTTGTTCATGTATTTCACCCCTATACAACTTTGTCTTATTAATTAACCCCTAACCCTGGCATTATCATTATTCTTCTAACAATTCTTTAACCAGAAAAGAAATAATATTTGTACTGTTGTTTATGTTTTACTTTGATTATGGCTCAACATTCATCATTAGCATTTGTCCCTCCCTGAAGTTTTCTCTTGTATAATTGTTATTCATTTTTAAGAGTTTTTTTTTTTTTAATTTAAAAAAACTTTCTAGATTATTTCAGGTCAGTTTCTCTCTGATAAGAAAGTCGGGACTTATGTGGAAGTGGATATGTTTGGTTTGCCTGTGGACACAAGGAGGAAGGCATTTAAGACCAAAACATCACAAGGAAACGCTGTAAATCCCATCTGGGAAGAAGAACCCATTGTATTCAAAAAGGTTGGTCTTATGTCCTTCACGTTAGATGTTAATGCTTCTTCTAGGTGTTTTATGACTTACCTGGTGGCTCAGAGAGTAAAGCATCTGCCTACAATGTGGGAGACCTGGGTTCAGTCCCTGGGTCAGGAAGATCTCCTGGAGAAGGAAATGACAACCCACTCCAGTATTCTTGCCTGGAGAATCCCATGGACAGAGGAGTCCATGGAGTCGCAAAGAGTCATTTCAGGTGTTCTATACAGCAGCAGCATACTGGAAAAAATATGAAATGAGGAATTACTTATTGTTTCATTTGGGAAGTTACACATTAATAATATAATAGCATTTTCAAAACTATCTTGAAAACCTCAAGATTTCTGTGAATTGCTTGCTTGGATTTTTCATAATTGTGAATCAGTTAATTCTAGGATACCTCATTTGGAAGACCAGAATAACATGTAATTTTAACTCATAGCCTCTCATAATACAAGTGATAAATGATATATCTTCACTACAATTCGAATGAAGTGGAATGGTAAGTAGGGAGTAATACGGTAGCCAAAATAAAGGAAGTCCGTGCTTCCTTTAAAAAGCAATTAAACTCCTGGGATCTCCAACCACTGGCACTGGTCTTTGTAACTTGTCTGGATTCTATTTGATAGAGTTACCTTTTACATTCAACTTGTCTTTCCCTCTGCTTTCACCAAAAACCAGATCTTTTTCACACATGGTTTAAACAAAAAGGAAGACATTAAGTGCAGTAGAAAGTAGAGTGCACTCTTTATCACTTTGCTTTTATCTGGCCAAAATATCTACAAAGGCAGTCTTCTGCAAAGAGGGTATCCTATCTGTGGTAAAGATCTCTGCACTCCAGCTTTTTTTTTTTTTTTTATGTTAATTGGATTTAGTAATACTGTCTACATCATAGCATTCTTATATGAGTATTTTCTAAATATACTGAAAACATTTAGAAAATATCTAACCCATTGAAAGTAGTCAATAAATGTTAGTTTTCTTATGTTCCAAAGAAATACATATCTAAGGTATAATTGGCCTCATGGTCTTGACATGTTGATATAGTATAGTTGCATATGTACTCCAGATGTTTTACACTGAGAGAAAAAAAAAAGTAAGCAATTTTTTTTTTTAAGTCGCTTGGTCGTGTCCGACTCTTTGCGACCACATGGACTATAGCCTACTAGGCTCCTCCAGCCATGGGATTTTCCAGGCAAGAGTACTACTTATGGCTAATTTGGGAATTTACAAATAAATAAAGCAATCTTATTTTGAAAGCTACTTTATAATTTTTGCATTTGCTCCAAAGTACAAAGGTAGTTTGCTTTGAAAATATAATAGTGAATGCTCAAACTGTGATTAAACCATTAACTCACAGTATTTAAACATAGAACTTTTGTCATTTCTGCCTTGAGAATGTTCATGTCAAAAGAAAATGGTCTGTTTGTTGAACAGATTCCTCATTTTGAAAAGGTGATAAAACACAGATGAAGCCATATCTCTGGTAATCCTTCTCTTTTTGAAAATCTAAATTATAGAGCAGTAACTTAACTTTTTATCAATTGGCTCAGCAGAAACTTCTACTTGGATTTGGAAAAGTAGGGCCTGTTTGAATATTACCTTTCTAATTCTCTCTGGGAGTCACTCTTTTTTGTAACCACATGTATTCTCAATGTCCTATAGGTGGTTCTTCCTTCGCTAGCCTGTCTGAGGATAGCAGTTTATGAAGAAGGAGGTAAATTTATTGGTCACCGAATCTTGCCAGTACAAGCAATTCGGCCAGGTATGGATAGCATTGTGGGAAACTTTTTATCAAAGTTGTAAAGAAAATCATCACTGCCTTAGAAGATTATTAAAGAAGGATGTAGGAAGCTACTTGTTGTTTTGGTGTTTCACTCTGTAAAAAGGATTATGAGATTATATATTTCATCTGGCAATATTATGTTTTTGTGATGCGCTATGACTACTAGGCCAGTCAACTCTTGCCAGATGTAATGTGTAACAAACTACCTGAAAATTAAAAGGTTATAAAAGGTGTTTCATCTTCGTGCTCACAGGCATGGAGTAGTAGGGCTTGGTGACGTTTGGCTGTGCAGCTGTGCTTCAGGCTGTGGGCTTCCCACACCTGCTCACGCAGGGGCTCCAGGTGAAGAAGCAGTTGCACTCCCAGGCATCTCACGGCAGCCCAGTGGGATGCACGCTTGTATCTGCAAGTGCGTGTGAAGCCTCTGCTTATACACATCACTAACATCCCATTGTCCAAACAGGCTAACCCCCCAACCAAGAAATCATATACAGGGCACAAATTTGGACTGATAATTCAATCTGTGACACATGGTTTCAAATTCTCTCTTGTGGGGAAAAACAGGGTTGGAAAGGGAGAAAAAAATCAGAGTCAACATTAGTTTCCTGTTTGATGAGAAAAATAATAGCCTATCAGTCAAGAGCATATGATTAAAATGAGGTAGAAGTAAGCTGTTGGTCATCCAGAGTCATCTGAAATAAGTACTCCGATTGAACAGATGTTTCACATTATGAGAAACTGTGATGCATGGTATCATGTCACCCCCCAGGCTATCACTACATCTGTCTGAGGAATGAGAGGAACCAGCCTCTCATGCTGCCAGCGCTCTTTGTCTACATAGAGGTGAAGGACTATGTCCCAGACACATATGCAGGTAAACCACCTAACCCGGAAGGATAGCTCCATCTGGGGTCATCCGTATTTTTGTGACTCAGTGGAAAGAAAACAGGACTAAACAAAGGCAAGAGAGTGTGACCTCAGAATCACCTCTATGTTTGTATGCATGTTTAGAAGTAAATTCATCAAACCTTTGTGAATAAATTTTAGTTTAAATCTCAATAAATTATTGAGCATTTTTATCCATTGGTAATATTATTCTCATGAGTTCAGTACTTTCTAACCAATGCTACCTGATACTACACAGTCTATCTAGGTCTGTGCAGTGAATTTGCCTTCAGCCAGTTTTAGAATCCTGACCCTTTCTATGAGTGAAATCTTAAACTATAGAAATTAACTTATGATGATGTCAGCCTGGAATCATACATTTAAATGCTTGTGGTGCCAAGGTACCTGAGTGGAAGATCCTGGGAAGTGGTGGAGACTATGGCAGTCTTGGAGCAGGTGTCCAATCTGAAGACAGCAGCCATAACTCATTCCAGCTAGACAGCATCATGTTCAAATGATACCCATATTGCCAAATCACTGGGTTGTTTCAACAGTCTGTAAAGCAGCCTTTCTATGGGAAATGTCTCCCCTGTGAATCACCAGTGTGGGAAACAGGACAGATTTGTGGGCCATGTCTGAATTGGATGAAATGCTCAAATAAAACTTAAAAATTTGGAGCACTGGCACATCCTGAATTGGAGCTTGTCCAGTGTGACTCAGAGATGACCTTTGAGTTCTCTCTTCCTGAGGTTCAGCCAGTGGGCTCTTGTCCATTTCCAAAGTGTTGGATGGATAAGTAGATAGTTATATGGGTAGATGGAAAGATGGAAGATGGATGGTGAATCAGTAAATGGATGGACAAGTAGAGAGATGATGAACAAATACATGGATGGATGGGTGATTGGAAGGATGGATGAAGGGATGGATGGATAGATTGATGCATGGTGGATAATCAGTATCTCCAGGACCATCAATCTAAAATGTCTCTTTCCTATTTAGATGTGATTGAAGCTTTGTCAAATCCAATCCGATATGTGAATCTGATGGAGCAGAGAGCTAAACAACTGGCTGCTTTGACACTGGAAGATGAAGAAGAAGTGAAGAAAGAGGTGAGAGGGTTGTTCTAGCCTTGTGCATGGCATGAAGCATGATTTCCGAATCTTGTTGCTAGCTTTTCCTACATAACATCACCCTCAGGAAAGGAAAAGAGAACACTGGAAAACCACTTTAGTGGAGTTCAGCCTCATCTCCCAAAACATCTAGAAGATACCCTGAATTTTTCATATTTCATTCTCTTTTGGCATTCTGTGGCCACCACCAGCATCTTCTTTTGTGACCACATTAAACAGTAGACATCTTGCTGTTTGAGGGGAAATTTTCTAGATCATTTCATGTTGATTAAAGGTGAATAAAACATGTAGAAAAGAAGAAGATCATCATCATTTTCTTTTGTCTTTAAAGTACAGGGTTTTCGAAGTGCTTTTGTGATTTCTTATAGTACAAAAGTTAACACAGTACCTGTTGTTATATAGGCCACAAAGTGGCAACTATTATTACTGTGTATTTATGTATTATAATACATATTCCCAAAATAATTGGTGTGTTATTCTAAATTAGATGTCACAATGCAAAGAATAGGTAAGAAAGGGCCTAGAAATATTAGAAGTGAAGTTTAAAAATATGAAGCTTCCTCAAAATCCTGGTGAATTTGCCTTGTCATCTGATTGATTTAGTCATTAATCAACGAGTTGAATAAAATCTTTGACGTGTTTATTTAAAAAAAAAATATGAAGTTTCCATGTAGACTGAAATAGAATTTCATGATTATTGGGATGACATAAACATTACAAATAGTGATTAAAAACTAGCTATTTTCACACTTCATTTGAATATTCAGAGGATAGATTCAGGGAAACAGATGAAAAATTGGAGAATTATCAGTATAGGAAAAAACCTTGAAATTTGTTTGGGTGACTTTAATAGCAAGTCCACTCAAGTTGATATTATTAAATCAGCTTTTTCTTATTCCAAAAGAATAAAGAAACCTAGACTTGTCATAGAAAAATTTTTAAATGGAAATGAGAAAAGAAAATCCCAAATACATCACCTTTAATCCAAACACCCAAGCCACACAGAGATAACACTGTACACGTGTGCGTCATGTGTGCTAAATCACTTCAGTCATGTCTGACTCTTTGCGACCCTATGGACTGTAGCCCTGCCAGGTTCCTCTGTCCATGAGATTCTCCAGACAAGATTACTGGAGTGGGTAGCCATTTCCTCCTCTTAGGGATCCCGACCCAGGGATTGAACCCACGTCTCTTATGTCTCTTGCATTGGCAGGTGGGCTCTTTACCGCTAGTGGCACCTGGGACTCCCAACACTGTACATAAGGGGTATACACGCAGCTAGTCTCTTTATGCACATAAGAGGTATACACGCAGCTAGTCTCTTTATGCACATAAAGGGTATACATGCAGCTAGTCTCTTTATGCACATAAGGGGTATACACGCAGCTGGTCTCTTTATGCACGTAAGGGGTATACACGCAGCTGGTCTCTTTATGCACGTAAGGGGTATACACGCAGCTGGTCTCTATGCACGTAAGGGGTATACACGCAGCTGGTCTCTTTATGCACGTAAGGGGTATACACGCAGCTGGTCTCTTTATGCACGTAAGGGGTATACACGCAGCTGGTCTCTTTATGCACATAAGGGGTATACACGCAGCTAGTCTCTTTATGCACAATTAGTACTTTTTCATAAAATGGGATAATATTCACAATCTGTGTTTTAACCTTTTATTTTCACTTAATGCAAACAGTTCCATGTCCTAAAATATTCTATGACATGACTTTTAATAACTTTGTAATCTTCCATTACATAGCTGCACATTATCTTTCTAATCTCTGCTTTAATTGGATATTTTGAATACTTTAATATTTTAAATAGATCTTCAGTAAACATCATATAAGTATGTTTTTTAGCACATTTATGATTATTTCTTTGTTTTTTGTATAGAATTTTAGAAATTTGTGATCTAAGATGTTGAGTTAATTGAATGTGAGAGAAAATGAAATGAAAAAAAGAAAAATATGGTTTTCCCTGGTAGTCCAGTGGTTGAGAATCTGCCTTGCAATGCAGGGGACACAGGTTTTATCTCTGGTCAGAAAACTAAGATGCCACATGTCTGAGGAGCAATTAAGCCTGTGTGCACAACTAGAGAGTCCATGCACGACAGTGAAAGATCTTGCATGTCACAGTGAAGATCCTGCATGTCAAATAAATAAATATTCTTTAAAAAAAGAAAAATATCTAATGTCAAAATAAAATTTTTCAGGCTCTTATTTATATTGCAAGCATCATATCCTATAGAACCCATAAATATATTGTCCTGTTTGATGAAATTTAAAGTTAGCCTGGAAAGTTTCATAAATAATGTTTTTCTTTGTATGCAGAAAATGGAGTAATAGGGAAATTTTACACTCCTGGAAAAGTACACCTAACAGTAGACATGAATTACTTCCAACGTTGTGTCTTTGACACCTATGCTTAGCATATGTTTCTTTTTCATATGTTAAAAGCCACTTAGCTTTTACTTGTATGTAAAGCTTTTCCTTGTATACCTGTGGCCAATTCATGTTGTTGCTTTGCTGTGCTTAGTCGCTCAGTTGTGTCCAACTTTTTGCAACGCCATGGACTGTAGCCTGCCAAGCTCCTCTGTGCATGGGGATTCACCAGCCAAGAATACTCGAGTAGTTTGTTAGGCCCTCCTCCGGGGCATCTTCCCAACCCAGGGATCAAATCCAGGTCTCCCACATTGCAGGTGGATTCTTTACTGTCTGAGCCACCAGGGAAGCCCAAGAATACTGGAGTGGGTTGCCTATCCCTTCTCTAGGGATCTTCATGATCCAGGAATGGAACCAGGGTCTCTTGCTTTGCAGGCAGATTCTTTACCAGCTGAGCTACCAGGGAAGCCCAATTCATGTTGATGTATGGCAAAAACCATCACAATATTGTAAAGTAATTATCCCGCAATTAAATAAATAAATAAATTTTAAAAAGAATTGAATAAAAAAACACCACTTAAAAAAAAAAAAAAGACAGCACCACTTAGGCCTACTGCTTGAATTTGAGCAGTTAGTCTGAGCACTCACTGCTTGGCTGGTCCAGAGGGCACAGAGAGCAAGCATGTCATCCATGCTCTAAGCAGATTTTGCTGGTACCAGCCCAGAGTTCCTTTGCAGAGCTGCTGCAGGGTGGGCTGAAAACAGCTCATAGCCGCACACTTCTCCAGAAGCCTGGCCTAGGCTGATAGGAACTGCCTTGCAGATTCTATCAGATGTCTAGCAGATTCTTCTTTCAAGGAGGTGACTGTGTCCTGTGACTGTCAGATACAGAATAACAGCCCAGGCTCTCGCTTCTGGATGGGCACTTTCAATGCTGCAGTTCAAGCTCCCATGCCCCACCCCACCCACCATGCTACAGGATCAGGCTGAGGCTAGACTCCAGCTGAAACCACTCTGGGTTTATCTTGTTTCCCTGTCTTAGTCTGTTTTCCTCACTTCCCTGCAGTTTTCACCTGAGAACATCCTCTCAATTTATCACGCAAACAAGAATCCCAAATACAATTCTGCTAATAAGGAATCCCAAAGATTGAATACACTTTCTGTTGTTTTTTTTTTTTTTTCCCCTGGGAACTAGAATTTAAATGTTTGACAATAGTTACATCTTTAATTTCAGTTTTTCTTCAAAGATAATATGTTTTTTTTTCTTTGTAATGGCCTTTGAAAAGATTAAGACTAGAGATTTCAGTGAATTTCTTGTTTTACTCATATAAACACCAATATGAAATTAAAGGCTCCCCTTAGATATCAGTGGGTTTCCAAGCTCTGAAACTCTTTTCTCTTCTACTGACTTTAACTTAATAACATGTTTCATAAAATATAATTCATGGTAAAGATAATACGCTGCTGCTGCTGCTAAGTCGCTTCAGTCGTGTCCGACTCTGTGTGACCCCATAGACGGCAGCCCACCAGGCTCCCCCGTCCCTGGGATTCTCCAGGCAAGAACACTGGAGTGGGTTGCCATTTCCTTCTCCAATGCATGAAAGTGAAAAGTGAAAGTGAAGTCGCTCAGTCGTGTCCGACTCTTCATGACCCCATGGACTACAGCCTACGAGGTTCCTCCGTCCATGGGATTTTCCAGGCAAGAGTACTGGAGTGGGTGCCATCACCTTCTCCAAAAGATAATATATGGAGATATAATTAGATTACTATTAAGCCTTCTCTAATTAGAAAACAGGAATCTCTTTAATCAACTGGATGCAATTTATTTTCTTAAAAAAATAGGTGTTTAAAGAAAGCATTTTCAGATAAAATTATGTTTTGCTACTATTTCAAAACAATTCTTTCTATATCATCGACTTGTACCTAGATGTTGGCCATCTTCTCCAAGGAGTAAGCTGTGACTTGAAGAGATTTCAAGACACCACCAATTTCAGCTTATATAATATAGTAATAGAGGTAAAAGCCTTGTAATGAAACAGTTAGACACTGTTTCTCTACTGAGAAAAATGTCACTTTGCAGAGTAGGAGACCTAAGGCCTTTGAGACTGCAGATCTTTTATGTCACTGTCCTTTCAAAGCACCAGATACCACATACCAAAAAGCTATTTGGATTCCACGTATATGTGATATCATGTAATATTTTTTTTCTCTGTCTTACTTAACTAAAAAGTGATACAAATAAACTTATTCACAAAACAGAAATAGACCCACAGAGGTAGAAAACAAACGAGTTGCCAGTCCAGGTTCGATGCACGATACTGGATGCTTGGGGCTAGTGCACTGGGACGACCCAGAGGGATGGTATGGGGAGGGAGGAGGGAGGAGGGAGGAGGGTTCAGGATGGGGAACACATGTATACCTGTGGCGGATTCATTTTGATATTTGGCAAAACTAATACAATTATGTAAAGTTTAAAAATAAAATAAAATTTAAAAAAAAAAGAAAGAAAACAAACTTATGGTTACCCAAGGGAAAGGGAGGAGGGACAAATTAGGAGTTTAGGATTAACAGATACACACGACTATATATAAAATAGATAAACAGCACACATAGCAAACAGAACTGTAACAGCCTATAATGGAAAAGAATCTGAAATATATATATATATATATATATAACTGACTGCTTTACTGTAAACCTGAAACTAACACCATTGTAAATCAACTATACTTTAATTTTTTTTTAAATAAAAGCTATTTGTGGAGAATATAAGAATAATGGATATAAAAATACAGAAGTAGAATTTTAGGTCAACATTACTTTTGTTTTTCCTCTAAAACAATGGTCATAAGGATTTTCAGTAAATGTATAATGTTGGTTACACTCAAATAATATTTGAACATTTTCAGTTTCAGAAATAATTTTAGAAGCATTGAATCACATAAATTTCACATTGAATCGCATAAATTTTACATGGTCCTGTAGAAAATACATTTTTTTTTCCTTTGAAATGTCTAAACCCTTAACTGACCTCATTTCTAAAACTCAAGAAGAAAAATTATTTGCCCTTACCATATAGTGCTGCGAGAAAAATGGCATTTCACACCTTTGAACACCAGCATGCCCTTTATTTTGTCTTGTAATAATGTAAGTTTGTTTGAATGAGGCCACTGAAAAGAAGTAACTATGGTTTTCTCAAAAGAAAATTCTATCTAGGACATGGCAGACACTGGAGACACTATTTTAGCAGCAAAGACTTTTTTAGTATAATCCTTTTAACTTGGTAGTTATAAAGGTCATTTCTATTTGAAAATGAAAGACATTATTGAACTACAAAATATTCCCAGAATTATAATAGTCTAATAAATTATCTTCATAGGTAATTGGCAAACCAAAAAAGTAGGAAATTTAAAAATTCCCCCATTGCTTTGAACAATAGACATTTGTTTCAGATCATGTGAAAAAAAATATATAGTTACATATATATATATAATTCCAGTATATAATTAGAAATTAAGGAATAATAGATTTGAGTTGCTGAATTTATTTTGTCTCTTTTAAAGTCATAAATCAGGATCGTGGGTTAGTAAAGTCGTAGAAAGTTACCTAATCTGAGTCATTAGTAAGGCTTTATAATATTTTTAGTTACTTCTCTAGATAAAATGGTGTATAAAAATTTTAAAACATAATAAAGAAACAAAAAGGCCTCTCAGTAATCTTGCAGATCAGGTTAACATTTTTGGTGGTCATCATTCTAGCATGTTTTCTATGAATGTATAGTATTCCTTTACAAAAGTTCTTAATTAAAAATAAATTTTCCACAGCTCTACTAGTTTAATGTGGTTATTAGAGATGACTAATGAGCTCAGACGGTAAAGTGTCTGCCTACAATGCAGAAGACCTGGGTTCAATCCCTGGGTCAGGAAGATCCTCTGGAGAAGGTAGTGGCACCCCACTCTAGTGCTCTTGCCTGGAAAATCCCACGGATGGAGGAGCCTGGTAGACTACAGTCCATGGGGTCACAAAGAGTCAGACACGACTGAGCGATGTCACTAATGAGATATCAGTAGCACTTTTATTTTCTCTTTTTCAAAATAAACCTCTGAAGAGAATAAAGTAAATATCCAGTGGCTTGACTGCAAGATAGTATGTGATATTCCAAATGCACTATTTGAACATGACTTCTTTTCAGCACAAGGAGTGAAGAAATATTTTACTGAGTGTTTCCTGTGAACTTGGCACCATTCTGACCCTTTTCATCTATTAACACATGTGAAGTCCTAAAATGTCCGTATTTCTTAATGATTATTTATTATTCCTACTTAACAGATGAAGAAACTGAGGCACTGACTGATTCTATTCCTTGCCCAGTGCCACACAGATACTAAGGAGCAGAACTGAGATTGAAATCCAAGCAATCTGGCTTCAGAACTCATGTTCTACATCAACACTGCTGGAAGTTTATGTGCAGGGCAGGGCATCATGACAACATACTGACCCTGGTTTAGTGTGTCTGGGCTAGGACGTGGGCCTCAGCATCTCTGACAAGCCCCAGCGATGGGATAGCATCGTTGCATGGCTCACACCCTGAGTAGCAAAGGTCAACACTACACCACATTGCACTACCTCAATAACAAAACTGTAGTTTTCTACTAACCTTTAATAAGGACTAGCCCTTGTTCATCTTTCTGGCCCCTTTAGCAGGTCACCTGGAAGACTGAGCACGGAATATAAGACATTTACCTTAAATAGTAATACTTTGAATTCAATATTCTGTTTAATCAAATGTCAAGATTTCTTCCTTTAAATCACTGGATATTATTAGCACTTGACTCTTCAAAGAGTTCGGTTTATATATGTGGGATCTGTTAGGTTAATTTGTACACTGCCTGCTAGCCCTCTATCATCTGTATGTGCATGATACAGGTGAAGTGTGTGAGTGATCTTCACGTCCTTTTAATGTTGAAAGAGAAAGCTATTTGCTAATACTCAAATTTCAGTTATTCCAAGAGGCCTACTTTTTTAGTTTTCTCACCCATGCTCTTATAAGTGAGCTGAAATTTATCTAAAACCATTTACTTCTTAGTTCTGTGTGTAGCACACTGGCCATCTTCAAAGGGTTTAATTATTCAGGATGAAAAATATCCTACGGTCTAGTGTGAATTTTGGCAGTAAAATAATCCAATAGCAAAAAGGTGGTGCTCTCAAAAACGTATAGTGTTTAAAATCAATAAGGCATTGGATGCCATTTAAGTTTTCCAAGATGGAAGCTTGACACTTTATCCACTATTTAAGAATTTGGCACTAATTTTAAAAAATGACAGTTTTTCACTCTGCCTTAGAGCAAGACTTCTCACATTTTAATCTGCATATAGATCTTGCTGCTGCTGCTGCTGCTGCTAAGTCGCTTCAGTTGTGTCCGACTCTGTGCGACCCCAGCGAAGGCAGCCCACCAGGCTCCTCTGTCCCTGGGATTCTCCAGGCAAGAATACTGGAGTGGGTTGCCATTTCCTTCTCCAATGCATGAAAGTGAAGTCGCTCAGTCGTGCCCGACTCTTAGAGACCCCACGGACTGCAGCCTACCAGGCTCCTCCGTCCATGGGATTTTCCAGGCAAGAGTACTGGAGTGGGTTGCCATTGCCTTCTCTGGCATACAGATCTTGCTATCCTGCAAATTCAGATTTAATAGGTCTGGAGCAGGGCACAAAATTATGCATTTCTAATAAGCTTCCAGGTGATGCCGGTGCTGCTGGATCATGCTTTGAGTAGTGGAGCTCTCAGACTTTAGTATTATTGTGAATCAGGATCACCTGGATGGCTCCTAGAAACACAGATCACTGGGCCTGCCCCCACAGTTTCTGGTTCCGCAGATCTGGGACGGACCAAGAACTGGCACTCTGACGAGTTTGCAGCAACGCTAATGCTGCCGGTCCAGGGCCACACGTTGAGAACCATTGGCTTGGAGCCCTATGTCTGTCTCTCAAGCACGTGGCTCTCCCCACATGGAATCAAAATGAAATTACAAAGTCAAGAATTCTATGCATTCTCAACTGTCGTCTGGAAACTGGGAAGGGTGACAGGAAAAACTCTTCTTGGGGAATTGTCCAGAATCTGTTCTTTTTCTGTAATTGGAGGATACTTGTTTCACAGAGCTGTGTTGGCTTCTGCCCTACAACAATGTGAATCAGCCACAAGCATACACGTCTCCCTTCCACACACCCCACCCCACCCTCCATGTCATCACAGACCCAGAATATGTTCTGTGAGTGATAGGCCATAGTCATTGCCAAATGATTTCACTTAATTAATATGAAAGACACAAAAAAAATGAATGTGAAGGGTGGTTGGTCCACGACTTCTTTAAAGGAGAAATCCATGATTTCTGCCTGACTCAAAGAGTTTGTTTCTGCTGATTTCTTTGGAGACTATATCAAAATATTTCCAATAAATTAAATTTGGTAAAAAGAGTAACATACGCAACACAAAATACTCAGCAGAGCTATGTCCTGTCACCATTTAATCTCCTTCTAAATAAATTATTGCAACTATGAATTAAATGCAGATTCTCTAACCACAGACAACAGGAAGAGCAGCATCTTCATGTTTTTCACCCATTGATTCATTCATTCAAAAAATATCTTTTTATCATAACATTCAAGTGGTTCTTTAATTTCAGGACTCTGTCACTAATACTTCGTTTATTGATTATACATGAGGAGGAAACAAACGATTTCTTCATGCATTCATTTTAATAAAAGTTGGGTTTTTTTAACACACTGTGTCAGTTTCCATACTGGGCAATATAGAGATATAATGATTAGAAAAATCAGATGCTTTTATAGTCCTTACAGTCTGGAGAAAGAAACTGACTTTAATTAAAATTCACACATATGCATATAACTTGCAGCTGTCACTAAGGCTTCATCAAAGAGATACCTCGTGAATGCTGATAGTTTCTTTGAATGATGATGACACATATGATGACAAAAACTGAAATCAACAAATGAATTTGCTCAGCTCCTTAAAGCTGTCTTTTGCTTCTAACTCACTCTGATAGACTCTTAAAAAGATAGAGGCTTTGTCATAACGTATTATAAAGATTTTCAAACATGCACTAATGTTGAAAGAATTATACAAAGAGCACCCGTATATCACCTGGATTCCACAATTCCAATTTTGATGCATTTTCTTTATCACATATATATCCATCTATATATGGATATATAGATCACATATATAACCCCTCTATTCTTTCATTATTCCATCTGATTTTTAATGCATTTAAAAGTAGGCTGCAAATATTAGCATACATCATCCCTCAGTGCTTTAGAACACATACATTAGGATACAGGTTTTAGAAATGTAAATTTTTTAGAAATGTGGGGCAGATACATAATCTAATTTCACTCAAGTAGTATAAATTTAAGGTACCAATTGTACAGGTGTTTAAGAAAGCTCTTTGTTAAGGGAAAGGCTGGTTTTGATGTAGCCACTTCCACTGCCTGAATTAATCCTGAGTGAACTAGATCTCTACATGGTGAAATTATGAGCCTTGACCTAAATATTCTGGAGACAGTAATGACTTTGCCCTTGCCTTCACCCATCTGGCATCCAAGTGAAGATAGTATTATCCTAACAATGACATGGAAGGCACTGTGGGTTTTTTTTTTTTTTTTAATTGATTTATTTTAACTGGAGGCTAATTACTTTTGTATTTTTAGATGACTCAGGCAGAACACCAACACTACCAATAGCCTAGTCACACATCTGGTATTTGGAAAACCTTTTACTTTACCATATGAACCTCCTCACTAAATTCCCTAAATCCTAGTTCTCTATTGCTTCATCGTCAGACCCAATTTTTAATGCCTGGGACTGAAGTCTTTTTAGCTAGCATTCCACGTAGCCTTTCCTCCTCTAAAACTTGTGAAAATGGTTTTTCTAGTTATATTTTTTACTGATCCACTTATGTTATATTTTAAGGTTTTTCTGTTCATATTGGAAATAGGAAGAATAAAAATATTTTTTATAAAATCTTGGCTTTAAAAACATCTACTATTTCATGTTTTGAAAGAAAAATAGTGTAATGCTTCCACTTGGCCACTGGAGAGTAGTGAACTATTTCTGTTGTAACTCATTTTTCTCTACTCACGTAAGCAAAATTTAGTGCAAGTGAAATAAACTTCTGAAACTTCTTTCCTTGAAAATTTGTTTAATTGGATCCCAAGAGTCTTGCCATTAAATTGAGAAAATATTTCTAGTTCTTTTGTTTCTATTGTAATTTTCAGTGCAATGAGAAAGGATTGCAGGTTTATTTTATTCTAACTCATGAAAAAGAATATTTGGACTGGGGAGAAATAAAGTCACAAGTATTGCCTTCCACTTATGCTTGTGAGTGGGGCAAGGGATCTGGTTTTTGCATTTCATCTCATGTGAATTATCCAACCTTTCAATGATATTAGAAATTATAGTATTGCATTGGGCTCCCTCCCACAAATTCTTGTGTTTAGCTGTTTTATTCAACTCATTTTTAATACACGAATGCTTTTTTAGTACAACAGAGTAAGCTCTTTGAGAATAATGTTTACATTTATACATCTCTGTAGCTCATCAATAAAGTAAGTTACTATTATGGTTGCTTAAGTTGCTCTTATCAGAATAGAGGGTGAACTAATGCGGTAGAAAAACCTAGACTTTAGACTGTAACATATATTCAAACATTAATGCCCCTGTTAACATTGTGGCTTCCAGCAAGTTACTAGTGATTTTTAACAAAGTCTTTAGTAAAGACACTTACTAATGCCCCTGATGGTTTGAGCAAGCTCTGGGAGATGGTGAAGGACAGGGAAGCCTGCATGCTTCAGCCCATGGGATCGCAGAGTCCGACACGACTGAGCGACTGAACAACTAATCTCCGCCGTCTGATGGAGTTGAGTGACTGCTTTCCCTGCTGGCTGAGATGAAGCTGGCATGTGTGACAGTGTCTGGCACATGGTGATCTTCATCAGGGAGATGCCAATTCAAATCTGTATATACTGCCCTTCTTTAGCAACATATTTTAAGCATCAGTCTGATGCTTATGCCACTATAAATTCTCACTAGCTTATAATCAGTTTCCAGGAAATCCTAAGAGGTCTCTGACAAGGGTCAGTCTGCACAAGGGACCCCGAGTCCTTAGCGTTCAGCATTCTGCCCTCCTTTGCTGGCCCCGATAAGGAAAGTGGGCGGGGACTGCAGGCAGGTGGCCCCACCCACTCGGTTTCCAGCCGTCGGGTGGGCCCACAGCTGGCCCCGACGGACTGAAATCCTGGCAAGCTCTCTCCTCCGAGCGCAGGGCCCAGGTGCGCAGCTTCTCAGCCAAATGCACTCTGAAGATGAGCTTTGTTTGGCTTCTCAGTGGTTTTAAAATGGGAGACAGCTGACAAAAACGCAGTTTTCCAACTTTCCTGGAAGCCCGAGCTGAAAGCAGTCACCGCTCTAAGTGGCTCCTTCTCCAGGTCTGGGCACAGCCTCACTTCGCCCTGTGACATTCCATCTCGTCTGCTTTGCTCATCTCCATCATTTCTACCAACTGCTTGTTACAGTGCGAGGGGCCCCACGTGACCCTGGGATTATGTATGCCATGCAGCCTGCCCTTCCTGGAGCAGGACCCCCGGACCAAGCATTTATCCAGAGCCTGCCCCAAATCCAGCTCCAGGCTTTGACGATCTCTTGATCCTCAGTTGTAACTACAAAATTTTTGCCAGTTGTATTTCCTCAACGTTAAACTGCTTTAAAAAAAAAAATCTGTTTATTTTTCAGCTGTGCTGGGTCTTCCTTCCTGCACACGGGCTTTCTCTAGTTGCGGGGGGTGGGGGCTTCGCTTCGTTGTCCTGTGTCTGCGATCCACTGCGGTGGCTTCCCCAGAGCACCGGCTCCTGGGCGCCTGAGCTCAGTCGTTGCGGTGCACAGGCTTAGTTGCTCCAAGGAATATGAAATCTTCCTAGATCAGGGATCCAACCAGTGTCCCTTCCGATGCAAGGTGGATTCTTAAGGGAAAGCCAACATGTATCTGCTTTTTTAAAAATCTCTTTGAATTCATACATTATATCAATTTCTGGAATGTAAGGGCTTTGTCTTACACACCCTTGATAAGCAGAGGTTTCTATTTCCTGCATCTCAACTAGAGTTAATGATTGAACTTGATTTCCCAAGGGGACACATTGGCATGGAATACCTGCAAACTGGATACAGGTGAAATAACCTTCTGCGTTCATTTTGAATATGCCTCCAGCCTGAGGGCCCCTGACACTCCTCCTAATTGCCAAAAAGCAGCCACACATGATTGCCTTCATGGAAACTGACTTTCCACCACCTCCATTCTTTGCTCCATCAAAATTGTCCTCTTCCCTGTCTTCCTCCAGACGGCTGGTATCAGCTAGCTGTCATACCGGAAAGAATCTAGTTTATTCCCCTCATGGTTCCAGAAACCTGCCTGGATATAAATGGGTTCCAGATTGCCCATGGAACAGAGCACCTTCTGTCCCTACTTCCCAGGTGGCTGAGTTTGATGACCGTGGAGACCCCCTACAACTGGGAGGCGTAAAATTTTCCCTCACAGTATTCAAGCCAGAGGACAAAGCCGGGGGTAACTTTGCTGATGACCCAGTCCTCTTTCCAGCACTCCCTTTACTTCAGCTCTCTTCTGTGCAATGTAAATACACTTTCTTTAGGAATTTTGTGGTCAAACATCTCTGATAGTTCATTCTTCTCAAGTGTCTCCTGCAAACCCAGTGACTACAGGACCAAGGCAGGTAAATGAGTAAGATGGAATTGTGCTAAAGGAGCAGAAACCCCTCTGTTCTCATCCAGAGTGAGATTGCAGGTCCAGTGGTACCCTATATGATTTTTCAAGTGAAGTAGGAAATCCATTTTATTAAGGTAAAATCTCCTTCATTTTAAAATCTGGCAACACTTAGCATTTCCATGCACTCTAGTGGAACCATAAGCCTTCAGGTTGCAATCTCTTGCTGAACAAAAAATATGCAATCCCCTCCTGGGCATCATGATTTTAAGGAGAATTTTCCTGATGGATGTAACTGAATAACACACACCAGAACTTCCCCCTTCGGAGCAGCCATCTTTCAGAAGCCAGCGTTCTGTATCGTGAGTTCCACAGGCCTAGGTTCTTGCCTCCCTGCCCCACCATCACCACTGACCCCAGCTCATCTCTTGCATCTCAGCGTCACAGCTCTGAGCAGAGCAGGCTGTGGTAGGTAAACAGGGATTGTTCATTGAATTAAAATAAGTTTGCCATCCATCACCAAAAGCAGTGTTGGAACATGTTTTAAAGATGCTTTGGGAGACAGATTAAAAGTCACTTATATGGCAAAAACCACTACAATATTGTAAAGTAATTAGCCTCCAATTAAAATAAATTTTAAAAAAGCCACTTGTGACAATGAGAGTAATTATTTTCATTCTCATCTTACATTTTCTAAAAATGCTATTGTAATACAACCTGCTTTCTGTAATTACATGACAAAATGTCATAACATTGGGCTCTAAATGACTTCTGGCCATTTCCTAATTATATTTTTAATGATACTGCAAAGTAGAGCATTGGGGTAGCCTCATTGTCAGGAAAATCCACCCTGAACTCAGAAGGTAATTCTGAGAAAAGAATTGTAGAACCCCAGAAAGCACCACTGAGATGGTATATAATTATGGAGGCAACTGTTTTATTAAGATCAACATTTATTCATCAAACATTAAATGTTTGCTCTGCACAGTGCATAGCAGACTCGCTGCTACAGGGAATGCAGTAGAGATTTCATAGAAAGTGAAAGTGAAGTCGCTCAGTCATGTCCAGCTTTTTGCGACCCTGTGGACTGTAGCCTACCAGGCTCCTCCGTCCATGGGATTTTCCAGGCAAGAATATTTGAGTGGGTTGCCATTGCCTTCTCCAGGAGATCTTCCCCACCCAGGGATCAAACCCAGGTCTCCTGCATTGTAGACAGACCGTCTGAGCCACCAGGGAAGTCTTGAAATTTCATACATGTTAATAGGGCTTCCCTGGTGGCTCAGAGGTTAAAGCATCTGCCTCCAATGCGGGAGACCCAGGTTCGATCCCTGGGTCAGGAAGATCCCCTGGAGAAGGAAATGGTAACCCACTCCAGTATTCTTGCCTGGAGAATCCCATGGATGGAGAAGCCTGGTAGGCTACAGTCCATGGGGTGGCAAAGAGTCGGACGTAACTGAGCGACTTCACTTTCACTTGATGTATTTGTTACTATTATTCATTGGTAGTGTTATACAAGCTTAAATGTTTTGTCTCTTTAACATGCACATATATACTCTGGGCCAGGAATTATTCTAAGCACTTTATAAATAGTAACTTACTTGATTCTCTAAACAGCATTACAATGTAGACAATATGATCCCCAGTACATATCGAGTTGGCCATAAAGTTTGAGTTTTTTTTTGTAAGGTGTCTCAAAAAATGCAAATGAACTTTTTGGCCAGTCCAATACATATCCTCATCAATAAAGATGAGAAAAATGAGTGGCAGACAGTTAAGTGACTTGCTCAATATCACACTGTTGATAAGTGGCAGGGCCTTATAGCCCAGATAAGTCTGACTCTAAAATCAACACTTATAACCACTGTCAGTTGGTTACTGCTGCATAACAAATAGTCCTACAATTTAGTGGCTTACAACATCAACTGCTTATTATTGTTCATGAGTCATTTGGTTAGCTGGGCAGTTCTGTTGATCTGGACTAGTCTCAGCTCATCTGAGCTGGACTCACTTAAGTTTCCATGGTCAGCTTGGGGCTGCCTGGTCCAGGATGTCCTTGCCTGTGTGACTCAGCTCGCCTCCACATGGATTCTCATGCTCCATGGCTATAGCAGGGGTCTGAGAGAGAGAAGAAACATTTGCACATGGCTTTTCCATCCATTGCTTACATTAAGTTTGCTACTCTTTCGTTTGACCAAAGCAAATCACATGCTCAATTCCACTGTCAGTATGGGAGGACACACTCAAGGGCCAGAACACAGGAAGGCATAGATATTGGGGCTTTAATACAATTAACCTACCACAATCATGGTTCAATACCATGCTGTTTTTATCCTGCTTTCCACATAGATTCAAATGTGATATTTCAGAGTCCAGATGCGTTGTGGAAATGGCATCAAATGTAACTTTGTGAGTTTCAGAAGATAACAAAAGAACTGTAAGAAGTGTGGAAAATGAAAGTATGTCTATGATTTTAGGCTGATCCTGGGGAAACACCATCAGAAGCTCCGAGTGAAGCCAGGCCAACTCCAGCAGAAAACGGGGTGAATCACACAACATCCCTGACACCCAAACCACCCTCCCAGGCTCTGCACAGCCAGCCAGCTCCAGGTAAACATTCCGAGGAAAGAGCTGCACTACGTAAACAGCAGTCTCTAGTGTGTCCACACTAAAAGCGGGCAGCATGACTGAGTTAGCATCATGAGGAGAGGGAGACACATGGACTTAGGAGGCGGTCCAGGAATGTTTGCTGAGGGATGAATAACAGAAGGAAGGAAGGGAGGGAGGAAAGAAAGAAGGACTCGTAAGTCCTTTATGAGACTCGTAAGTGCTCATCGGGCTCTGCTGATAACTTGTGAAACCAAAACAAAATATCACCCAGATTCCCCATATCTTTATTTATTAATGGATGTTGGTCCATCTGCTGGCAGGGTGTTGAGGGGTTCTTCAAACACCTTATACTTTATGCTTTAGAAGTACATTCTTAGTTCTGCTTCACTAAATTAAGTCTCTGCCAAGAATTCCTTCCCGTCTTTCTCCAGCTCACTTTTCACTGATTTTAAGTGCCAACCACGTGCTGAGCATGCTCAGCCCTTCACATGGATTATCTCATTTCACTCTCAGACCAGGCCTCTGAGGGCTGATTCCACCATCGTCCCCACAGTACAGATGAATAAATTGCAGTTTTAAATTGCAGAAACAAGTTACTTCTTGAAGGCCATGTTGCTAATGTAGAGTGAAGGCAAAACTGACACCATTCTCCATGATCCTAAAATTCTTCCCTTTAGCTTCTCTGCTCCTACGGAGGCTACTTAAGAAAGGAGATTGTTGAGATTAATATTAAGGAGTGACAAGTATAAACAAGACGTGATATTTTCAAATGAAGATTTTATGTACCAAATACAAACATTCTGTGTGTTTCTAGAATATGAATAAGTTTTTTAAATAGCGAATAACCTTGTGCTTTTGAGAGTAGGATAAAACTTAGCATTTTAGCATTTGATTTTTTTAACTGGGTGTTTTAGAACCATTTTTGAAACAACACAGAATACATTACAAAGATGGATTCCTTTTCTCTGGTGTTAACATCGGTCAGAGTCAGACCAGGAAATTAACATTGGCATAGTGCCTTGAATTAAACCATAGACTTTGAACTTCACCTGCCTTCCACTAATGTCTTTATTGTTCCAGGTTCCAACTCAGGATCCCACACTGTATTAATTGTCATGTGTCCTTAGCGTCTTTGAATCTGCAACAGTCCCTCAGTCTGTTCATTTTTCCATGCCCTGTGTACTTTTAGAGTACTGGTCCGTTATTTTGTAGACGGCATCTCAACTTGGATTGGCCCGATGTTTTCTCACAGGTAGACTGGAGGTGTGCATTTGTGACAGGAACGTCACAGAAGCGATGCTGTTCTCAGAGCATCATGTCAGGAATACCTGATGTTGCTGTACCTCATGTTGGGTCACTTGATTAAGGTGCCACCTGCCTGATTCCCCCACTTAGAGTTGTACTTTTCCCCTTATAGTTAATAAATATCTTGGGGGAGAGACTTCAAGACCATGAGACTATCCTGTTTCTCCTTAAACTTTTAACCAGTGACTTTGGCACCCAATAGGTCTTGCCTGCAACTTTGTTCCTGCCTGCTGACCTACCAGTGGTCTTCACTTGTCACTCCTGATTTTGCCAGAAGGTGGCGGTAGCATTGTCAAAACTGAATTTGTTGACAGAGTTTTGATTCAAAGTGGAGAGATGTCCTTTCTCTACATAAATGGAGCATATAGGTTCACATTTAATTTGTTTGACACAAAATTACAAAATGAAGACATGTGTTAGAATGTTTTTAGGATAATTTTCTTCAGGAATTTGTAATCTGTAATAAAGAAACTTAGAGACCAGAGCCAAACGTTGTTTTACAGGAAGAAGATAATTTTAAAAGTTATAGGAGGCTATTTATTTTGTCTTTTTATTTTAGGTTCTGTAAAGGCACCTGCCAAAACAGAAGATCTTATTCAGAGTGTTTTAACAGGTAAATACCATCTTGCCCCCTATGGATTTAGACACCTGAATATTACACAGTGTAAGTATTTAGAGGGGAGGAAATTTTATCTTTGAAATATAACATGATTGGTATTTCTTTTCTAAAACCATCTACAGATATATCCTGGTTCAACCCATGTTACATAATGTAATCACAGAGAAGTAACCATACTTGGTAGATAGGACCTTATTGATATAAAAAATAACATATTTTCATATATTTTGGAATCAAGGAATAGTTTCATGTTGGACATGTGACCCAATGAACAGGAATGCAGTCTTCCCGAAGTACCCACAATAAAGCATGTTTTAGAAATGCAGAATATGGACTATTTGTGACCATAGAATACACGGTGTTTGAGAATGATGATACAGTTTGCAACTACTTATAGTCAGTAAGTTTCTTAAACTAGTAGGACTAAAATTGGTATGACCTTTCTTTAATACAGTGAGCAATGTGTAGCTTTATGTAGCATGTTGGCCCAATATACAACAGAAATGTACACCAAAAGCAGAACTACAGGTCAGAAGCCCAAACCGTACACAACCCAAGTATCCATAACCAGGAGAGTGGATAAATAAATTGTGGTTCAGTGACAGAATAAAATAGGATTCATCTGTAGATATAAACTACAATTACACAGAACTACATGGATGAAATTTATAAGCATAATGTTGGAGAAAGGAGAACAGGCACAAAAGAGCACTTTCTTTACGATCCCAGCTACATAAAGTTCAAAAACAGGCAAAAGTGATTTGTGTTCTTAGAAACAAGGATTTGGATTCTACATGGAGGCTGGGTGCAAGGGCAGGAGTCACAAAGAGGCCTCTGGGGTCTGATAATATCCTGATTTTGGTCTAAGTGGTGGCTATAGAAGCCTGTTCACTTTGTGAAAAGTGAAAGGAATGTGTATTTATGATTTCACCAAAATAACACATAAAATATGCATCAAAATTATTTTAGAAATGTATGAAAAGAAAACATGTGTTTATAGACTTCATTCCATGAGAAACAATGAAATGTTCACACACAAAACAAGAGAAAAAATAAATCAGAGCATGATTGCAATATTATTTAAAAATACACAAATGCATGGATGAAAAGTGGGTATTTGTATCGATTTATTAGCAGTGATTGTATCAGGGTGGTTTGCTTATGAGTGCTATCTATTTCCTTATATAAATGGACATTTTCTTTATGTTTAAGGACATATTCAAAAAGTAGCCTTTTATCCACAGGTTTTTTTTTTTTTTAAATAGTACTTTCAATGGGATTATTTTAAATCATAAATTGGAACACCTGGAGCCTTGTTCCTAAAACTTGCCACAGCTGACACATTGCACATCATTTTTAAAGAAGTGGGGTTGAATATGTCACCAAAACGGCAGTGATCCCTTAGGATTATAAATTTTAACATAATAAGTCATTATGCAACCATAGTACGTTCACTCAGGCCTGAGGGAAACTGTTAAACAAATGGACGTGTTTCTTTCCCTGGCCTCTTTCTCAAGAGGAATTGAATGTCAGGAGAATAGATCCATTATTAAAAGGGAAGCATATTTCAATTGCTTAAAGACCTTAGCATTTAAGAACATAAATTATTACTCTGATATCAATGTTTATCCACTAGACATTCCATTTTCTATTTAGGTCTGTTGTTATTCATGGCATATATTATCTCTGAATCTCTTGACAGTGCTAAATATTTATAATAACTTATTTTTGTTCCCAGAAGTGGAAAGTTCACATCAAAGGATTGGAAACATGTGAACCATGACTTAGTCCAGGTCTAAATAAATGATAATTCATTGAATTTAAGGCACCGTCCGTTTTCAGGTCTCCCGTTACTCATGGAGTGCCTAGAAGGAAAAGCACCAACAAATTGTGACTATCCATTAACTATATGATGCATCTTAGTTTTAGAAATGTTAACATATTTTTAAGTGCATATTCTAAAATTGATTAAATAAATCAATAAAATGCAGACTGTTTTAAGCTCAGGCTCTGTCACATTAAGTGTTTTCTTGGCATTAAATAAAACACTATGTAGTCATGTAAGCTACCACTAACCTCATGGTGCCTTTGGGCAAATCACATTAAGGACCTTCCTTCATCTTACTGATTTATACTGGAGCAATGTTGTGAGAAACATACAAACCTGCCATGTCCATCCTGTGAATAGTGCCCCCGAGAAATGGTGCTCAAGAACCTGTGCACACATTTGTTAAGCCAGAAACTGTTAAAAACTGCATTAATTCTTTCACCATCACCATAACAACCTTAAGAAATAGACACTGTGTGATCCTTGAAGTGAATCCTTTTGGTGCCCACCCAAGTTGCCTCTGCCATCTGGTGCTCCCAGCTCCCAGCTGTAGTGAACGTTGGTTGCTAACAGCTCAGAACTTCCTCTGCTTTTGAAAACTGCCTTCACGGAAGGCACACTGATCGGGAAGAGGGATTTCTCATGTGAGAAATATCTAGCTGCTGTGTCAGGTACTCAATCATGCAGCATATCTCATTATATCCCTTTGAGCTACTTGTTACACAGCTGTGTCTCTGACAATGCCCTGATGCATTTGATGTTCTAGGCATCAAAGATTTGTATCAAAGCAGGTGTAGTGCTATTTGCAAACATTAGCAAACCACACGGAGAAGGCAGTGGCAACCCACTCCAGTACTCTTGCCGGGCAAATCCCATGGATGAAGAAGCCTGGTGGGCTGCCATCCATGGGGTCGCACAGAGTTGGACATGACTGAAGTGACTTAGCAGCAGCAGCAGCAAACCACAGGGATAGATGAAGATTGTGTAGGAGGTCTTTCATTAAAAGAAAGAAAATTGCCCCCAGCTGAAATGAAGCCCCCTCTCCAAGGAGCTTATGCCTCTCCCACTGTCGTTGCCAAGTATGTTGCTTCAAGGTGAAACTGACCCTGTAGTTATAGTTCATAGCTGCAGAGCACTCCCTGGGGTCAGGCAGAAGCAGACCCTGGCCGAGACCGCATCAGCTGCTGCTGCTTCTGTACCCGCTGCCCTCACTCCCCTCCTGAGACCCCTGTGGTAGATCACACATGCCTGAATCCCTCCCTTGGGTTCTGTTTCTGGGGAACCCTAACTTGCCTGGAGAATCCCATGGACGGAGGAGCCTGGTAGGCTGCTGTCCACGGGGTCGCTAGGAGTCGGACACGACTGAGCGACTTCACTTTCACTTTTCACTTTCATGTATTGGAGAAGGCAATGGCAACCCACTCCAGTGTTCTTGCCTGGAGAATCCCAGGGACTGGGGAGCCTGGTGGGCTGCTGTCTCTGGGGTCACGAAGAGTCGGACACGACTGAAGCGACTTAGCAGCAACATTTAAAAAACTTACCAGTTAAGAAACTGAGTCTGAGAAATTTGGTAACATAGTCACAAAGTTAGCACGCAATAGCCAGCAGCCGGGAGCACCGTCCAACCTCCAAGCCCTGCCCTCCAGCCTGTGGGCCAGGGTCAGACAGATAACTGCTCAGCAGCTGCGGCTCTGCCCGCCCAGCCCTCCCACCCTCTCAGCTCTCATACCCATTTGTTGCAGAAGTAGAAGCGCAGACGATTGAAGAGCTAAAGCAGCAGAAGTCGTTTGTGAAACTTCAAAAGAAGCACTACAAGGAAATGAAAGACCTGGTTAAGAGACACCACAAGAAAACCACCGACCTCATCAAAGAGCACACTACAAAATACAATGAAATCCAGAACGACTACTTGAGAAGGAGAGCAGCTCTGGAAAAGACAGCCAAAAAGGACAATAAGAAAAAGTAAGTTGAATGGGTATTTTTTGTTTGTTTTATAGTATAAAGGAAGAGAGTTATTTGTGTGCATTTTCAATTTTTTTTAATGCACAAACTATAATTTATCTAAATGATTTTCTATTGTTGAACATAAGGGTTGTACCCCACTCCAGTACTTTTGCCTGGAAAATCCCGTGGACGGAGGAGCCTGGTAGGCTGCAGTCCATGGGGTCGCTAGAGTCGGACACGACTGAGCGACTTCACTTTCACTTTTCACTTTCATGCATTGGAGAAGGAAATGGCAACCCACTCCAGTGTTCTTGCCTGGAGAATCCCAGGGACGTGGAAGCCTGGTGGGCTGCCATCTATGGGGTCCCACAGAGTCGGACACGACTGAAGAGACTTAGCAGCAGCATTGCAACGAATGTAGTGATAAATGGATAAATCTTTCACATATTCTTAATTATTTTCTTAAAATTCTAGAAATGAGATCCCTAGATCAATTTAAAGACATTTCTATTTCAGTTTGTAGCTATCAGCAAGATATGAAAGTGCAAACTGATGGAGGAAAAAGTGATGCTTTTAGTATCTTAATCTGCACTTCTTTATTAAGTTGAATTTTTGGTATATTTATTGTCAATTAATATTTCTTCCTTTGCAAATTGTCATTTTGTGGTTTTTGCTTGACTTTTTTCATTGAAATATAGGTGATGAATTTTCAGTGTTTTGTACCATGTTTTGGATCTATACCACTGCAAGAAGGAACGCCACCCAACCCCCTCCTCTCTCTACATCTCTGGTGTCCCCTCAGTTCACTTTTGCTTGTGAATTTCTTTATTTGACCAGGTTTTGAGACTAGATACACAGGAAGTTCTACCCTTGAGTTCTAGCCTGTAGGCCCAAGACCAGCTGGTTGACTAGCCATATTGCAGCTGATACACAATGCAGGAGACACAAGTTCCATCCCTGGGTCGTCAAGACCTCCTGGCGGAGAGAATGGCAACCCACTTCAGTATTCTTGCTGGGAAAATCCCATGGACAGAGGAACCTGATGGGTTCCATACGGTCCATGGGGTTGCTAAGATTTGAACATGACTGAAACTATATGCAGGTCAGGAAGCAACAGTTAGAACTGGACATGGAACAACAGACTGGTTCCAAATAGGAAAAAGAGTACGTCAAGGCTGTATATTGTCACCCTGCTTATTTAACTTACATGCAGAGTACATCATGAGAAACACTGGACTGGAGGAAGCACAAGCTGGAATCAAGATTGCCGGGAGAAATATCAATAACCTCAGATATGCAGATGACATCACCCTTATGGCAGAAAGTGAAGAGGAACTAAAAAGCCTCTTGATGAAAGTAAAAGAGGAGAGTGAAAAAGTTGGCTTAAAGCTCAACATTCAGAAAACTAAGATCATGGCATCTGGTCCCATCACTTCATGGGAAATAGATGGGGAAAAAGTGGAAACAGTGTCAGACTTTATTTTTTGGGGCTCCAGAATCACTGCAGATGGTGATTGCAGACATGAAATTAAAAGACACTTACTCCTTGGAAGAAAAGTTATAACCAACCTAGATAGCATATTCAAAAGCAGAGACATTACTTTGCCAACAAAGGTCTGTCTAGTCAAGGCTATGGTTTTTCCAGTGGTCATGTATGGATGTGAGAGTTGGACTGTGAAGAAGGCTGAGCGCCAAAGAATTGATGCTTTTGAACTGTGGTATTGGAGAAGACTCTTGAGAGTCCCTTGGACTGCAAGGAGATCCAACTAGTCTATTCTAGAGGAGATCAGCCCTGGGTGTTCATTGGAAGGACTGATGTTGAAGCTGAAACTCCAGTACTTTGGCCACCTCATGCAAAGAGTTGACCATGGGAGGGATTGGGGGCAGAAAGAGAAGGGGACGACAGAGGATGAGATGGCTGTGTGGCATCACTGACTTGATGGATGTGAGTTTGAGTGAACTCCTGGAGTTCGTGATGGACAGGGAGGCCTGGTGTGCTGTGATTCATGGGGTTGCAAAGAGTTGGACATGACTGAGCGACTGAACTGAACTGAACTGAAGCAAGTAAGCATGCAACTTGCAACCTGGGGAATATGACATTTTGCTGTGGACTAGAACCTCACTGAAGGGGCAACTGGTCTTACTGAAAAGAGAATCTCTACTACCCTTTGCTGCCTTATCTGAAACCCACAAACCTCTGTCCAGATAATGCCTTGTCAGGGCCTAAGCCCCACAGCTCCAGGTACTCAGATAGTTCTGGGGAGAAGCATCTCTCACACATTCATTCAACCAATGGGGACATAGCAGTGAACATGACCTATTCAGTTATCACCCCAGTGTGCCTAAGGTGGTAATGTGGGAAAATATGAGAGCATAAAAACTGAGTCAGGAAGACTGTACCATTCCTTCCTTTTACTTCCTTACTCAGTATTCCAATCCTGATGCCAAGTTAGAGAGAGGTAAGAGGCCTTTTCCAGATGCATCTTGTGACATATGTTTTAACATGTGCTTAACTTTAAAACAATCAAAATCTAGTACATGGGCTTTTTAAATCTGCAAAATCCTCATGTTTTAGACCTGGAGCAGCCTTAGAAGCCATCTAGGTGAACTGTTGTCAATTCTTCAGGGAGGAATCTGAAAACTAAAGGCTTAACATTTACCCACAGTTACAAACAGTTAAGGAAAACTTGGCCTAAAACTTCTCCTGAATTTCTCTTTTAGTGCTATGTATGTAGTCATTTGTTTATTCCTATATTTATTTACTTATAAGTCATATCATGCAAACTTCCAATAGAATACTGAAATAACTTATCATAGAAGACATAAAAAAAATCCTATAAAAGTAGGAAAAAAACCCCAAACGCATACACATGCACACAGCAGTTGCCAGACCTGCTGCCTAGTACGTGAGTCACCAGCCACAAACAGCGCACACTGTAATTAAAGTGTTTTTCAAGTACAAGATACACACCAGAATTCAAAGACTTCACTAAAAAACTCATGTTTTTAAATTAACATATATTGATTTTACTTTAATTCTATACTGAAATGATCAGGCTATGCAAAATACATTATTAGAATTTATTTTACTCATTTCTTTTTTCTTCTTAAGATAGCTATGTCAAAAAAAATCAAATACATGGCCCATATTATATTTCAACTGGACAGCACTAACTTTTTAATGTAATTTCTGTCCTTGAACCCTGAAGTTAGCTCTTAGCTTCTGAGAAAAGGAAATATGGGTTAGATAATTCTCCTTATCTGGTTAAAGGAAACTTGCTTTCTTTTCTAAGAGGAAGAAACATTTTCCTGGTATCACTAATAAATTACAAAGAAAAAGATTCAATGCATCTCTTGGATCATATGCAGGCAACATTAGGCAACAGGGAATAATGTCTTCAACCTTGTTTTTGAAGATGATGCAGAAACATCATCCCTTGGTTATTTTTATATACTTTCTTTCAACGAACAAACAAAAATTCTTAAGCATCTAGCATCAGAAAATACATCAGGAGAAACTTTTTTTTCCAAGAGGCAAAGCCACTGAGATCTGATTGTTTGTCCATCTCCCTATGATACATGTAAAAATCCTGAGAACACCTCAGAGTAATAAATGGATGCAATGTCCATAAAATCCCACTAACTTTCTTTGTGTTTAGAAAGTATGGTTATTTTTCACAAAATATATTAATATATGTGTGTGTGTGCTGTGCTTAGTCACTCAGTCATGTCCGACTCTGCGACCCCACCAGGCTCCTCTGTCCATGGGGACTCTCCAGGCCAGAACTCTGGAGTGGGTTGCCATGCCCTCCTCCAGGGCATCTCCGCAACCCAGGGGTTGAACCCAGGTCTCCCACAGTGCAGGCAAATCTTTACCACCTGAGCCATCAGGGAAGCTCAGGGAATTAATACATATTAATATGTAATGGGCTTGTTCTTTTCAAATGAATTAATAACTACATTTTAGATGTATTTTTTACTGAGGTACATTGGTTTGTAAGTTTCGTGTGCGAAATATTAGATTAGATTAGTTTCTTATTCAAATACCCATCATCTCAACTGAGCTTTCACCTAATGCAAAGAGCAGATCATTCAGACGGTTTCCATCGGGCACTGTGTTGTTCCCAGAGCATAGACTGCAGTTTCTAGACGGCTGTCCTGTGGTAAGCAGCACTGCCGCTCCCTCGTACTGTGTCCTCAGGAAAGTTGCCTCACTGAACCTCAGTTTCCTCAGATGCAAACTGGAGGTGGTTGTGCCTTCTTGTTGGCTTACTGTGAAAGCCAGAAGCCAAGCAGAGCACCCCTGTTACCTGCTGAGTGGTCACGAAAGGTTACCCTGGTGCCTCTGCTGGCGTGGCTGTCACTCATTCAAGCATCACCTCTGTTCTGGTTGCACCAACTTCCTGCTACAGAAGATGACAAATGTATCTCATGTCCGTGCCAAGATGGAGGTCGCCCCACCAACACTCTGATGCTGATAAATAGACTTATATTCATGCAGAATAGAGGGCAACTTCAGTGCTGCCATGCTGATGTTTAGATCTTTGAGGGACTCCTGAATGCCTTATTTGACAAATTAGGATCTTAACACTAGCTTCAACCAACTGCTTATCCATATGGCACTATTGTGTTGGCCTAATTCAAAGAGAAAGCAAGAGGAATCAGTACCAGCTGATCCAAGAAACCTCTTCCACTTGGTCACAAGTGAAACCACAGAGACAGAATCTGATGTTCTGGGTGGTTCTTCCTGCAGAGGTTTCTATGTAAATGAAAAGAACAGACCTGCTCTTAGTACTGTTTCCAACACCGCCTCTCTATTTGACCTAAAGAAGTAAGAGCACAAAATTTGAAGGAACCACACTATATACTTCAGCACAATAATAAGTTAGTGAGAACTGCTTTGTTTTGTTTCAACATTAGTCCTAAGCTTCTAAATATCTGTGTAATTCTCTATGAATAACTCAAAGGAACTCCCCTTGCACAGAGTGAGCTCTTGACAAATGTATTATAATGAACTCAATTCATCTTCCTTTCTCTTGGAACCAAAGTGCTATTTGGGTGGAGATATCAATGAAGTTGGTTCAGCTCCCAGAGAAAACTATGTTAATGACAAATCTTTGTTATTAAAAGATGTCAAGAAACAGAACATGTCAGGTGGGAGTGTTGCCGTGCCGTCTGCCTATGCTCTCTGTTGTCAATCTGCATCATCTGGAAGCAAAATTCAGCATTTCTCCTATACAGAAATGTATAGGAAATGCATAGAAGAGATGTAGCTGGGAATTGTGTTATACATCCTATGTTAAAAAAACAAAAGCCTCAAAAAGTCCTTATTAGACATTGTTTTTCCCAAGGAGGTTTATCCTCTTCGGCAGCATCGTGAGGAACCCTAGCTACCTGGCTTTCCTTTTCAGCCCCTACCTCTTTGTAGAGCAACACAAATTTCCTCCACTTTCCGTGTTTGGAGACCCTCTCTTGCTAAGCTTGTCCTTGGGGTATCAGCCTCTGTCTCAACCACTTGACTATTTATTTCCAAACACATTCCTCTCTCTAGGAAGGACTTTGGTGAGCAGCCCTCTCTCTACCTTGCTCTGAACTGCACATTTTGTGAGCCGAGCTCTTTGTCTCTGCAGATCAGAACCCAGTAGCCCTGACCACGTCTCATCAACAATTGAGCAAGACCTTGCTGCCCTGGATGCCGAAATGACCCAAAAGTTAGTAGATCTGAAGGACAAACAGCAGCAGCAGCTGCTTAATCTTCGACAAGAGCAATACTATAGCGAAAAATACCAGAAACGAGAACACATTAAACTGGTAAGCCTTAAAAATGTGATTTATGTGTCTATACCCAAACCTTTTTCTCTATAAAGAATGTTAAAATTAATTTATGTATTTCAATTTAAGGAATAATTACTTTACAATATTGTGATGGTTTTCGCCATACATGGATTGGCCATAGGTATACATGTTTGATGCTCTTGGATAATGTAACAGGAGGCAGCAGCAAGTTTGGCTGGCACTTTCATTTTGCTTCCTTATTGAATAATCTTATTTTGTTACCAGGTTATAGAGAGAGGTAAGATGCGTTTCTCAGATCCATATTGTGACATGTGATTTAACACATGCTTGACATAAAAGCATGATCAAAACTCAGGAGCTGGATTTTAAAAAGCAACAAAACATCATTTCTTAGAAATGGAAATTACATGAGGCAAATAGCATCCACCCTACTAATATTTTGTAAATTCCATTATTCTAATATCTTTTCCAAATTCTTCTCTATTCTCCAATGAGGCTATGTTTTATTTTTATTTTCACTAATTCATTTCTTGGTTATAATCATTTGGGGGGATATTTTGAAAATCTTACAAGGAATTGGAAAACAGTTATATTTAAGAAAATTAAGAACACACTGCAAATAAAGGTTCACTTTTTATGCAGTAGTGTAGCTTTGCAGTGGTATAAAAAGAGCAGAAAAGTTTATACAATCCACTTGCCTAGATTTAGAAAAGGCAATATTTAAGTGGCCAGTATGGAATGTTGTCCACTCAGTTTCTGAGGCTCCCTATGAAAGGAAATGCCACCATTTCCATGAATGATCAGTTTTGTCCTCCAAAACGTTTTCTCAGTAATTGTGACACTCCATTTTTTTCTTTTTTTTAATGAAAGTGAAAGTGTTAGTTGCTCAGTCGTGTCCAACTCTTTGCAACCCCGTGGACTGTAGCCTGCCAGGCTCCTGTGTTCGTGGAATAATGGACAAGAACAGTGGAGTGGGTTGCCATTCCCTTCTCCAGAAGATCTTCTCAACCCAGGGACAGAACCTGGGTCTCCAGCATTGTGGGCAGATTCTTTACCATCTGAGCCACCAGGGAAGCCCTTTATTGAAATATAGTTGATTTATGATATTGTATTAATTTCTGCTGTACAGCAAAGTGATTCCATTATATATCAGTTCAGTTCAGTCCAGTTGCTCAGTCATGTTTGACTCTTTGCAACCCCATGGACTGCAGCATGCCAGGCTTTCCTGTCCATCACCAACTCCCAGAGCTTGCTCAAACTCATGTCCATTGAGTCGGTGATGCCATCCAACCATCTCATCCTCTGTCATCCCTTTCTCCTCCTGCCTTCAATCTTTCCCAGCATCAGGGTCTTTTCAAATGAGCCAGTTCTGCACATCAGGTGGCGAAAGTATTGGAGCTTCAGCATCAGTCCTTCCAGTGAATATTCAGGACTGATTTCCTTTAGAATTGAATGGCTGGATCTCCTTGCAGTCCAAGGGACTCTCAAGAATATTCTCCAACACCACAGTTCAAAAGCATCAATTATATATATACATACATGTTTTAAAAATTCTTTTCCATTGTGGCCTATCACAGGATGTTAAATATAGTGCTCTACAGTAGGCCTTTGTCGCTTATCCATCCTCTACATAATACTGTGCATCTACTAATCCTAAACTCACAGTCTGTCCCTCTCCCACCTCTTCTTGGCAAACACAAGTCTGTTCTCTGTGTCTGTAAGTCTGTTTCCTAGATAGGTTCATTTGTGTCATATTTTAGATTCCATATATAAGTGATATCAGATGGTGTTTGTCTTTCTCTGACTTAACTTCATTTAGTATGATAATCTCTAAGTCAATCCATTTTGCTGCAGATGGCATTAATTCACTTCTTTATGGCTGAGTAACATTCCATTGTATATGTGTACCACATCTTCTTTATCCATTCATCTGCAGATGGGCATTTAGGTTGCTTCCCTGTCTTGGCTACTGTCAATAGCCAATGTGCTGCTGCTGTGCTGTGCTCAGTGGTGTCCAACTCTTTGCGACCCCCTGGAGTATAGCCCACCAGACTCCTCTGCCCATGGAATTTTCCAGGCAAGAATATTGGACTTCCTACTCCATGGGGTCTTCCTGACTCAGGGATTGAACCCACGTCTCTTGTGTCTCCTGCACTGGCAGGCAGATTCTTTGCCACCATGCCATCTGAGAAGCCCCAGTAGCCAGTAGCCATTGGCTATGAACACATGGATGCATGTATTTTTTTGAATTATAGTTTTGTCCAGATATATGCCCAGGAGCGGTATTGCTGGATCAGGTGGCAAGTCTACTTTTACTTTTTTGAGCAACCGCCAGATTTCCATAGTGACTGCACCAACTTGCATTTCATTGTTGTTGATGGCTTGACACCTAATAGGGACATGATAAATGTTTGGTGACAGGTAAATTAAATGAATCAAGCAATAAAGTAGCCTTGAAAATAAGTTTATGCCAAAAACAAAACAAATGAGTAAGTGTAATAGAAATTAGTGTACCTAGGGTAAATGGATTCTAAGAGGTGTTTATATGATTTGTTCATTTCATTGCTGGAGGCCTCTCCATGAAAGAGAATTCTGAAGCTTTCTCTGCTGGTAGGTGGTAAACAGTGGATGGTTTCGTCACGACTGTGTGTTAGATGGTTCAGGGTAATGCTCTTGTTCTATTACTGGTCTAGCTTGCAATGATAGTATGTGAAAGAGCAGGTCAAAATCACAGGAGGAGCTTGTCAAAAATCAGATTCCACTTGGTCAGTTAGTGTCAACCTGAGAGGCATCAGAATCACCTGGAGGGTGGTTAACTCACAGATTGTTGGACCCTATGCTGAACTGTCAGTTCAGCAAGCCTAGAGTGGGGCTGGCAATTCTGACACTTCTGGTCCCAGGCCCCCCTTTTGAAACCCACTGCTTTAAATCTAAACATTGGGCTCAAGGATTTATTTTTAAAGCTTCACATGCTGTTGAGGGGCTGCCTTATTTTTGAACTATTGAAATAAGATCAAGCAGTGAAATTACAGTTGGGTAGAGGTCAGGTTTCCTATAAGCTAGAGATTGCCTTGCCAGGCCTGAGAAAGTACAAGTGAATTTTAACAGGAGAGAATAGCTTTGGGAGCTACAGTCTACTACCATTGGTCTTCTCAGTCCCGCATATCTAGGACTCCAGAAATAATAACAATCATAAAAATTAAAGTAGCAACTGTATATTGAACACTCCCCATGGAACCATAGTAAAGTAAAGTGAAGTGAAGTTGCTCAGTCGTGTCCAACTCTTTGCGACCCCGTGAACTGTAGCCTACCAGGCTCCTCTGTCCATGGGATTCTCCAGGCAAGAATACTGGAGTGGGTTGCCATTGACCATACGCTGTGCTAAATCATAGAGAAATTATCCAATTTAATCTTCAGAACACTACCAGTTGGTACTGTTGTCAGCCCATTTTGCAGATTAAAAACTTGAGAGAAATGTAGTGACTTTCCCAAGTTTCCACGACGAACTAAATTAGTTAGTTTTTGAACCACAAAGACTTAAGCAATCCAGGCATAATCATTTGGAGTTTCCTCAGAGCACCAGTCCACAGCAGGATCCTTTCCCCAAGGAAAGAAACATGGCTATTCAGAAGAGATATGGTGGAATAAGAGGGAATCCCAGGATTCATAGCAGATTCCTGAAATAAAAATTAGGGGTGTGAGTGGAAACAGAAACCCACATATTCCAGAAAGGCCTCCTGGGGACAAGGAGGCTTGAGTTTCAGAAATGAGGTGCAGAAATCCCAAGAAACAGCTACACGAGCTCAAAGTCCCAGGGGTAATTTTACGTGAGTGTTGACACCACATCAGATACCACTAGATGGGGCATAGAAAGCTGCTGGACAGACTGTCCCCTGAAGGAGAAGGTTGGCAGGGAGCTAAAGAAGACCAAGCTGAACTTTTAGGTGGGAAAACCCACCGGAAGGGCCCGGTGCAGGTGACATCCCAGAAAATGTGCTTCTGCCTCCTTCTCCCCAGGAAGGAATGAGTGAGTCCATAGTGAAAGCTTTAAAGGGTTTTCAGAAAAACAAATGCATATGTCCAAGCCAGGCTGCCCTTTCAGGCCAAATGTATGGAACCTGCTTGAAATGCTGCCTCTTTCACCACTGTGATTGTGGATCTGGGGTTAGAGAATGCCCCAGTGCCTTTGAACACACTTGTGTGGGCGCTTTTAAGAAGGCTCAGATCCAAACATCTTGGATTTAGAGCAACACAGAGTTTATTTTAAAGTCATTTCAGAGCATCCTCAATTTATATGACATGTCTTTATAGCTGACATGTGGATTAGAACTTTGTATCAACCCCATTTGTAATAACTAGAAATTGTTCTACCAGGAAGTATTTTGATTGAAAGACACCTGGAAGTGCCAATTCTATCTTTGGTTATGGTTCTGAATTAAAAATGTCCTTTTAAGCTAAATGAGACAAATGGAAGTGTAATTAAACAGCAAATAGGCCGCAGGTAAAAAGGAGTATTTGGGTGATGAGGAAATTAAACAGAAGATATTTTATCTCCTAAAATTGCTTTGGGAATTAAATGCAAATGTAAACCCACAGTTTAAGCATTGAGAAAGAAACCACATCATCTATAAACTCCCTGCCAAATATTCATTACAACTTAATATCTGCCAAACCCTCTGATAGACACTGGAGATACAGATGAGAAAGGCGTGATCAGCACACACGCAGGGAACGTGTACTCCAGTCATGACACCACATGAGAAATGAAACCACAGATACCAGCAAACTGATACAGAGACACAGGTGTGGGAACAGTTTGCCTAACCATAAAAATAAACACCAAAAGAATATTTTTGAGGTGACTGTTCATGTTTTCGTAGGAGGCACACCAAGCTTTATTCATACACTCTGTAGCTTCAAAGGACTTGTTCTACTGTCCAAATAAGAATAATTAGCCTTAAAATTCTATGTGCAAACAGCTCTGTAGCCCAATTACTCACAGTGCGATCCGAAAATCACCTGAAGCCAGCCTGTTAGACATGCAGAGTCTCAGGTCCCACCCCAGGCCTGCTAAATCACAATTTGCGTTTTGATAAGATGCCCAGGTGACTTGCTATACTTTAAAGTTAGAGAAACAGGTTTTAGAGCCTTTGCTCAAAATGCATTTTAGAATAAGCATAAGGTTCTAGGTAGAGATAGAAAATTTGTCTCTACTTCTCACACCTTGACCGTCAAGCTGAATGGTTATCTCTTAGTCATAAAGGGGACAGATGCTATAGAAATCCCCTCTGTGATTTCCTGCCTGTGTTCATATGATAGAAGCAAACACTTTCAGTTGGGCATAAGTGAAAATAAAGATGTCAGTTCTCTGACCCCGTTCAAGTGTTTGCGCCCTCTGAAAAATTTTCATAAATATCTTGGGGGTTTGTGGAACCCAGTGAAGGCTCTGTGTTCAGGAAAGAACTCTTATGTTTGGGGAATCTGCTCTAACCTACCTGTTTTTCATCAGCTGCCATAGGCTGACCCTGACACCATTAGGATAAGGTCTTAATTTTAAATGTGAGCTTGATAAGAGAAATTCCTAGGGGGTCCCTCTGAGGGTTCTTGATTACTTTCAGAATCAGCCCCAGCATCACATTCAAGGCACAATACCCACAGCTCAAGGAAAAGAGGTTTTACAGTGACATCCATGGGGTCGCTTCTCAGTTGCCACAGGGTTAGACCCACTGTTCCGTCTTCCCTCCCCTTTCTCCCTTTCAGGGGCATCCCCTCTCACAGCACCCTTCTGTTTACCCTCTGCAGAGGCTTAGTGTGCTTTCCTCCCTGCCTTTCCTCCTCTTCTCATACTCTGTATCCCAAGTGTTCCAAGCCGTTCATTTCTCCTTCCTTCACGTGGATCTCATGGCGGGGATTATTCTCATATACCCTCCTATCCGTCCCATCGGCAAGCAGTCTCGGGCCTCAAACCCACAGTAGCACCTGCTGAGTGTTCACTGGGTGCCCCAGTTCCCTGTCAAATCTGGGGAATGGAAGTTATGTTTCACAGTGAAAGCCCTGGGTGGATACTGACCAGCTGCTAACGGAAAGGCCCATCAAGGTGTAAGTGGTGATGAGTGAGGGTGTGGGGTCAAATGTCATCATTTCTGGCCACCAGTCCCCCACCGAGTAGCTATGTGACCACTCAGGGCTTCTGTTTTCTCATCTGTCCAGTGGAGATAAGAATAATCCTCACTTTATTGAACTGTAAGAAAAAATAGTGAGATAATATACACAAATCACTGCTTTTAGTAAAAGCCACCCCCCCTCCTTTTTTTTTAACAATACATGGATTGGCTAGGAATTCTTGAATTCAAATATAAACTTGTATTGCAATTTTTGATGTCCTGTTACAGACTGAGGGAGCTCAGCATCTTCTTTTCTGATGATTTCTATCAGCGTTATTTGCTGCTGCAGCCTTTCTGGAAGCCAATCTTGAATTTTCTGCTGTCTCTGGTTCTATGTGTGCCAGGAGTAACTTCAATGTCAGGAAGTAACTAATCTGCTGTGGCTGTGGTGGTGTGATCTGTCTTCTTCCAATATTCTGACTTTAATGTAGGTCATTTTTCTTGGGAAATTGATGATCTAGCTTTCCTGAAAACTTTACTTTCTCTACCAAAAAAGAAATGACAAATAAATAAAAGGCTTTAGTAGTGAAATAAAGAATGAAATAATTGTCAAAATGTGTTCTTATTTGTCAGTCTTCCTGATCATCATTGCATAATTCATTGAACTGATGTTGTTCTAGATTAGATAGATAGATTGAGTGAGTGAGTGAGTGAGTGCATGCTAAGAACACTGGAGTGGGTTGCCATGCCCTCCTCCAAGAGATCTTCCCAACCTAGGGATTGAACCTGAGTCTCTATGTCTCCTGCATTAGCAAGCAGGTTCTTTAACTCTAGTGTCACCTGCGAAGCTCAGATAGATAGATAGATATGGATAAATATATCCGTATATATTTAATATATATATATATTATATATAATATATATATAGATAAATATATATCCGTATATATATAAATAAATGATATTTATTGTCATTTCTATTGATTTAATTATGATAAAAAATGAACATATTTCCATATGTGTATTGCCCATTTGTATTTCTTTTTTCTACAAACAATTTATATCCATTGCCTACTTTTCTGTTGGACTGTCTTATTCTTTTGACCTACAGAGTCTATGCTATGTCTTTTAATTTATTATTTTGGGAAGTTGGGCAAATTGGAGAGTGTAAAATACGCTTATGTAATCATATAAGCTATAGTTACTGAAGGCCTACCACAGCTCTTATACTGGTAGGGGGATTCCCGTGGCCCCAGCCTAAATGTAGTCCCTACCCTCAGGGGCTCACCATGGTTAAGAACACAGTTGCGAAGACAGACGAACCTTCTAGTAGTATGCCTATCCATATTCGTTAGCCTTGTTGCATAATAAACATCTCAAAACTTAAAACAACAACTATTTATTTAGTCCATGTTTCTTTGTGAAGCAATTTGAACTTGACTCTCTGGAAGGATCTTCTGCTCTTGGCTGAGCTCATTCATGATCTGTGGTTCAGTTGCCAGTTACCTAGAGGCTCTGCTCCTGAAGTTTGGCTGACTGTCAGCTGGCCCAGGAAGGTGACTGACATACATCTCCCATCATCTAGCAAGGCTAACTGGGCTTCTCTGTATGGAAATTGGAAAGGATTCTAATTGAGAGCAAGCAGAAGGGGGCAAGTTCCTGACAGGTCTTATAACATCTTCCTCCAAGCAGGTCGTAAGGTTCACCCAGATACAGGGGTAGGGAAACAGACTGTATCTTTTTCAGGGGACCTGCAACTCATTGCAAAGAGTGAATTCAGGGAATGGTGGAGCATGAGGGCCATTTTTCTTTGCAAAAATCAACACATAGCCCTCACAGTTTGGATGTGAGAGTCAATAAAATAATCCACAGAAAACCTAACACCGTGCCTAGAACATAGTCACCATTCTTTATCAAAGGACAGTTTGCACAAGATTTACAGTGAGAAGACATGGCTTCCATTTTTAGTTATGCAGCTTGAGCTAAATCATTTCCCCATTTTAAGTGTCTGTATCCTTATTTCTAAAAGAAAAAGTTTGTACAAGAATACTGGTTAAGTTTCCCTCTGACTTCTGGTTTCCCTCTGACTTCTGGTTTCCCTCTGACTTCTATAGACTACAGAGATCATTCAATTCTCATATCTATTAAAATGATAATTAGGGATTTCAGTTTAAATCAATAAGCAAATGTTGTTGTTGTGTGTGTGTGTGTGCACAATATGTCAGTGTATTTTTTGTGTTAATTGATAACTACTTAGGTAAGATGAAGGGAAAAGAGTCAGTAAACAGAACCCATCCCCAAGGCAAAGAAAATAATAGTCTTGTCTTATACCAACTTAAAGGATCTTAGAGAACAGAAGAAATTTTGCTGAAAGGATAATTCCAAAATAGAATCCACAAGTCTGATAATTTAGTTTGTGCCCTCTGGAATTATAAGACTCATTGCACTCCATCTGGTAAGTGAGAGATGTTTGAAATGATGTATTTTGCATTAAGAAAAAAAGGAGCTGACATGCTGTGCTGTTTATCTTCATGGGCAGATCTTCTAGGTCTAGCTTTCAAATGGACTACTGAAATATTAAGGGCTTCCCAGGCAGTGCAGTGTTAAAGAATTCTCCTGATAATGCAGAAGACGCCAGAGACGTGGGTTCAACCCCTGGATCGGGAAGATGCCCTAGAGTAGGAAATGGCAACCCATTCCAGTATTCTTGCCTGAAAAATTCCACAGACAGAGGAGCCTGGCAGGCTACAGTCCATGGGGTCACAGAGTCAGACACAACCGAGGGACTGAATACACACATTGAAATATTAAGCCCTTGATTTATTGCATTATTTCAGTTATGATCCATAGGACAAGTCTTGCCTCTTTTAGGCATGTCTCCTTTGCTAATTATTTGAAAACCTCCAGTTTGAAAGGTTATTGCTGTTTTCCCACATCTGACTGATAAGCAATGTTTGTTTATTTCATTTATTCTAAATTAAATGGTCTTGACATCTTTCAGAATTGTGAAGCCTTATCCTAAAATTTTGGTGGTTTGGATTTTTGTTTCCAATTGGTTTAACCAGATGTGATGATTCCAACTGATTTGATCCTATGCAATCTTTTTCTTTCAATTAAATCAAAAATAGTTGTTTCACCAACTTTTCAAAACTCTTACAAGTAAGTTCATTAGTCTTTTACAATTACAAAGGGATAAGTCTTTGCTTGTTATAAATTTTTACTTAAAGCTATATATAAATTATTTTTAATGAAACTTTTATCATAACATAAATTCCCTTTATCATTAAAATAAATATTTCATGGCCATAAATATCTACTTTTATTATTTTAGGACATTTTAAAATCATCATTGAATTCTAAAAAAATATTTATAATGATAGAATAACATAATTTTATAATTTATCAAAGGAATCTTAGCGATCATTTAGATGCCATATTTTACTGATGAGGAAACAAGGCTCAAGAGTTAAGATAGCAAAATGTAAGCATCATCTAGGGTGATAAAACATCTCAACTTCATTCAGTTTCGTTTACCAAATTTCTTGATTTTTTTCTTTCTTTTTTTTATTTTTTTAATTATTTATTTTAGTTGGAGGCTAATTACTTTACAATATTGTAGGGGTTTTTGCCATACATTGATATGAATCAGCCATGTGTGTACATGTGCTTCCCATCCTGAACCCCCCTCCAACTTCCCTCCCCATCCCATTGCTCTGGATCATCCCAGTGCACCAGCCCTGAGCACCCTGTCTCATGCATCAAAGCATTTCCAGTTGATAGCCTCATAAAAGAATACCAGAAATATCATTCAAGGGAGTATGCTACATTGACCCATTTACATTTCCCAGAAACTAAGAAAATGACATTTACTTTGATATATTTCAAAAGCGAAAAATAATTTTAAATGTTATAGATTCATTAGGCCAACTTATTGACATTGATTAGGAGTTGCGATCAGATTTTCATTTTCATTTTTTGCTTTGCCCAGCAAGTAAAAAAGGAAATTTCAAGGATTGTTTAAATCTTTAGATTCAAATGAGCAGCTCCAAATTCTGTTTAGCTATGGAAATATAAAATGAAATTAATTTCATAGGTATGACAGACTGCCTCAGAAATGATCAAGATGGTTGCTCATTTAGTCCAAGACTTTCTCCTCCTTTGGAGAAGAGAAGGGAGCTGGTGGGTGAAATGAGCTCCACCTGGACAGGACTTGTCCGCCAGCTCCTAGCTGGAGCATCACACAGTATCCAGCACATCATAGGTGCTCAGAAAATACAAGTGGAATGAATAAATGAATATTTCTCAATTTGAAAAGCCAGTTTACATCCAAGTATAAACATTCCCCTTGTTTTAAAATTATCAATAATGTATGTAATACATAGATTGTTATTTAGTTTAGAAGCAACATAAATTAATTCTTCATAGAAAAAAAAATTATGGTGAGAGCTCAGAATGGATGCTTTGACTAGCACAAAAGAAAGTGCTCTCCAGGGAGGTCTGCTCAGCCTGGTCAGGAAGGGAGTTTGGGGGAGAATAATACATGTGTATGTATGGCTGGGTCAGTCTGCCGTGGCCTGAAGCTATCACAACATTGTTAGTCAGCTATACTCCAATATAAAATAAAAAAGTTTCTAAAAAGGCAAGAGTAGGTGCTCTCTCTCCCAGCTGTGAGTGGAAGGAGAAGGGAAATGAGTTTGCCTGAAGGATGAACATTCTATTGGGCTTCCCAGATGGTGCAGTGGTAAAGAATCCACGTGTGATGCAAGAGACATGAGAGATGTGGGTTCGATCCCTAAGTTGGAAAAAAACCCTGGAGTAGGAAATGGCAAGCTGCTCAAGTATACTTGCATTAAATTCCATGGACAGAGTAACCTGGTGGGCTGCAGTACGTGGGCCACAAAGAGTTGGACAAAACAGCGCAATCATGAACATTCTATAGTTGGCTCTTTGCCCACTTCCCCAAATTATCCTTCTTAGAAGAGTTTCCAAACATGGCAATTTCTGTCCACATACTTTTTTCTTTTAATCCCTTTCCAGTTAGAGTTAAGGAATTATTATTCTCCTTGGAAACCATTCTTTCACCCTCAAATGACTAAACCAAGTGAAACTCAGCATGGAGCTGAGAATAAGCATGGCATTATATTCCCCAGGGCTTTTCTTTTTCATTCCTTAGAAGGTTTGGAATACTTAACTAGGAGAGTTGTCATGAGTGGTAAATAAATAAGCAAAATAATTTAAAAGTGTCTATTCCTTTGGGTCAGAAAAAAAATCATATTAAAAGTTAAAATTAAATGTTATTTACTGCATTTCAGTTTACTATGTACTCTCCTGATTTTTCTCCCCTAGGAATTCTAAACTAATCCTTTGTTCTTTTCTATCTTCGGTGAGTTTTGTGACTAATATATGATGTAACAGCTCTTTGAGTAGAGCCTGTCTGCTTAAAAATACATTGAAATGAGGGTACCCTTAGGTTAGTTAAAAAGCACTTCAATTATTGTGTGAAAAATCCTTCTGGGTTCAGTTTTCATGCCTCATGCAATAGAAATCCTAGGCCTAATACTCAAAGAGTCCTTCATCTTATTTAGGGTTTAAGAGGTGAAATTTTTATGTATTTATTTATTTTTGTCAAGATTCTCTCAGTTGCAAGTGTTGGAAACCTATATTGGACTTGGACAAGATGAGTATATACTATAAAATTACACAGAGTAGATCACGTAAGAAAGGACTGACCTAAAAGGACTGACAAGGGAGGAGAAAAGGAGTGGACAGACACTTGCCAGAAATCACTTACAGCTCTTTCTATGTCTATCTGCCTATCTACCTCTCTCTCTCCTGATTTTCTCTGTATATTAGTATTATTGTTGCTGTTGTTTAGTCACTCAGTTGTGTACAACTTTTTGTGACCCCCATGGACTGTAGCCCGCCAGGCTCCTCTCTTTATGGGATTTCCCTACAAGAATACTGGAGTGGGTTGCCCTTCCCTCTCCAGAGGGTCTTCCTGACCATGGAACTAACTTGTCGCTCCTGCATTACAGGCAGATTCTTTACTGCTGAGCCACCAGGGAAGCCTGTATATTAGTATTATTCCTTTCCAAAGCAGCACACAGGCTTCTCCTTACCAGAAAATATATGCATAGATGTAATCTCATTGCTAGTTTAATGTGAGTCCGACAATGTTGTGATTGTTGAGTCGCTCAGTCATGTCTAAACCTTTGTGACCCCATGGACTGCAGCATGCCAGGCTTCCCTGTCTTTCACCAACTCCTGGAGCCTGCTTAAACTAATGGCCATTGAGTCAGTGATGCCATCCAACCGTCTCATCCTCTGTCATCCCCTTCTCCTCCCATCTTCAGTCTCTCCCAGCATCAGGGCCTTTTCTTATGAGTCGGCTCTTCGCATCAGGTGACCAAAGTATTGGAGTTTCAGCTTCAGCATCAGTCCTTCCAATGAATAGTCAGGATGTATTCCCTTTAGGATTGACTGGTTTGCTCTCCTTGCAGTCCAAGGGACTCTCAAGAGTCTTCTCCAAGACAACAGTTCAAAAGTATCATTTCTTCAGTGCTCAGCTTTCCTTATAGTCCAACTCTCACATCCATACATTACTACTGGAAAACCAGTATTATTAACAAATTTATAATATTAATCACTCTGCCTCCTGGAATTTAAGTAGAAGAAGTTTAAATGAAAACAGTAAATGCTATAAGAGCAGAATTATAGTAAGAGTTTTTAAAAACAGCTGGAAAAGGCAGAATGTTACAGGGAAGGGTCTATAGTATGGGAGTGTTGGGGAGACACAGGGAAACTGAGCAGAGTGGAAGGACATTTGTCATATTAAACACAGATATTATCCTTTTTAAAACACATTTTTGGGATGCTAGGGAAATACTATTTTCATTAATTGCATACAAAAGCCACATTAAAAAAAAAAAAAACACATGCCTGGATTTCACAATAAGGCATTTGTTCTAAAAGCTTAGCTTGTTAAATATCAAAATTATGTAGTTTTAAAAGTATTTTCAACAAGACAGACCATGGCTTGGACATGATGCACCAGAACTATCACCAAGGTCAGGGTCAGTACAGTTCAGTTTAGTCACTCAGTCGTGCCCAACTCTTTGAGACCCCATGGACTGCAGCATGCCAGGCCTCCCTGTCCATTACCAACTCCCAGAGTTTACTCAAACTCATGTCCATAGAGTCAGTGATGCCATCCAACCATTTCATTCTCTGTCATCCCCTTTTCCTCCTGCCTAAAATCTTTCCCAGCATCAGGGTCTTTTCAAATGAGTCAGTTCTTTGCATCAGGTGGCCTAAGTATTAGAGTTTCAGCTTCAATATCAGTCCTTCCAATGAATATGTAGGACTGATTTCCTCTAGTATTGACTGGTTGGCTCTCCTTGTAATCCAAGGGACTCTCAAGAGTCTTGTCCAACACCACAGTTCAAAAACATCAATTCTTCAGTGCTTAGCTTTCTTTGTAGTCCAACTCTTACATCCATACATGACTACCGGAAAAATCATAGCTTTGACTAGACAGAGCTTTGTTGGCAAAGCAATGTCTCTGCTTTTTTACTATGCTGTCTAGATTGGTCCTAAGTTTTTTTCCAAGGACCAAGCGTCTTTTAATTTCATGGCTGCAGTCACCATCTGCAGTGATTTTGGAGCTCAAAAATAAAGTCTGTCATTGTTTCCACTGTTTTCTCATCTATTTGCCATGAAGTGATGGGACCAGATGCCATGATCTTAGTTTTCTGAATGTTGAGTTTTAACCCAACTTTTTCATTCTCCTCTTTCACTTTCCTCAAGAGGCTCTTTAGTTCTTCTTCACATTCACATTCATCACTGCCATAAGGGTGGTGTCATCAGCATATCTGAGGTTATTGATATTTCTCCCGGCAATCTTGATTCCAGCTTCATCCAGCCCAGTGTTTCTCATGATGTACTCTGCATATAAGTTAAATAAGCAGGGTCACAATATACAGCCTTGACGTACTCCTTTTCCTATTTGGAACCAGTCTGTTGTTCCATGTCCAGTTCTAACTGTTGCTTCCTGACCTACATACAAATTTCTCAACAGGCAAGTCAGGTGTTCTGATGTTCCCATCTTTTTAAGAGTTTTTCACAGTTTGTTGTGATCCACACAGTCAAAGTCTTTGGCATAGTCAATAAAGCTGAAATAGATGTTTTTTCTGGAACTCACTTGCTTTTTTGATGATTCAGTGGATGTTGGCAATTTGATCTCTGGTTCCTCTGCCTTTTCTAAATTCAGGTTGAACATCTGGAAGTTCACAGTTCATGTACTGTTGAAGCCTGGCTTGGAGAATTTTGAGCATTAATTTCCTAGTGTGTGAGACGAGTGCAGTTGTGCGGTAGTTTGAATAGTCTTTGGCATTGCCTTTCTTTGGGAAAGACAGACTGAAAACCACAATCACAGAAAACTAACCAATCTGATCACATGCACCACAGCCTTGTCTAACTCAATGAAATTCAATGAGCCATGCCATGTGGGACCACCCAAGATAGACGGGTCATGGTGGAGAGTTCTGACAAAATGTGGTCTACTGGAGAAGGGAATGGCAAACCACTATAGTATTCTTGCCTTGAGAACCCCAGGAACAGTTCAGTTCAGTTCCGTTCAGTCACTCAGTTGTGTCTGACTCTTTGCTACCCCATGAACCACAGCACGCCAGGCCTCTCTGTCCATCACCAACGGCCGAAGTCAACCAAAGGCCATGTCCATTGAGTCAGTGATGCCACCCAACCATCTCATCCTCTGCCATCTCCTTCTACTCCTGTCCTCAATCTTTCTCAGCATCAGGGTCTTTTCAAATGAGTCAGTTCTTCTCATAAGGTGGCCAAAGTATTGGAGTTTCAGCTTCAACATCAGTCCTTCCACTGAACACCCAGGACCGATCTTTTTTAGGATGGACTGATTGGATCTCCTTGCAGTCTAAGGGACTCTCAGAGCCTTCTCCAACACCACAGTTCAAAAGCATCAATTCTTTGGTGCTCAGCTTTCTTTATAATCCAACTGTCACATCCATACATGACTACTGGAAAAACCATAACGTTGACTAGATGGACCTTTGTTGACAAAGTAATGTCTCTGCTTTTGAATATGCTGTTTATGTTGGTCATAACTTTCCTTCTAAGGAGTTAGCATCTTTTAATTTCATGGCTGCAATCACCATCTGCAGTGATATTGGAGCTCAAAAAATAAAGTCAGCCACTGTTTCCCCATCTATTTGCCATGAAGTGATGGGACCGGATGCCATGATCTTAGTTTTCTGAATGTTGAGCTTTAAGCCAACTTTTTCACTCTCCTCTTTCACTTTCATCAAGAGGCTCTTTAGTTTCTCTTCACTTTCTGCCATAAGGATGGTGTCATCTGCATATCTGAGGTTCTTGATATTTCTCCTGGCAATCTTGATTCCAGTTTGTGCTTCCTCCAGCCCAGCATTTCTTATGCTGTACTCTGCATATCAATTAAATAGCCAGAGTGACAATATACAGCCTTGACATACTCCTTATCCTGTTTGGAACCAGTCTGTTGTTCCATATCCAGTTCTAACTGTTGCTTCCTGACCTGCATATAGGTTTCTCAAGAGGCAGGTCAGGTGGTCTGGTATTCCGATCTCCTTCAGAATTTTCCACAGTTTATTGTGATCCACACAGTCAAAGGCTTTGGCATAGTCAATAAAGCAGAAATAGATGTTTTCCTGGAACTCTCTTGCTTTTTCGATGATCCAGTAGATGTTGGCAATTTGGTCTCTGGTCCCTCTGCCTTTTCCAAAACTAGCTTGAACATCTGGAAGTTCACGGTTCACATATTGCTGAAGCCTGGCTTGGAGAATTTTGAGCATTACTTTACTAGCGTGTGAGATGAGTGCAATTATGCAGTAGTTTGAACATTTTTGCATTGCCTTTTTTGGGGATTGGAATGAAAACTGACCTTTTCCAGTCTTGTGGCCATTGCTGAGTTTTCCAGATTTGCTGGCATATTGAGTGCAGCACTTTCACAGCATCATCTTTTAGGATTTGAAATAGCTCAGCTGGAATCCCATCACCTCCACTAGCTTTGTTTGTAGTAATGCTTCCTATGCAGAGTATATCATGTGAAATGCCGAGCTATATGAAACACAAACTGGAATCAAGATTGCTGGGAGAAATGTCAGTAACTCCAGATATACAGATGACACCACCCTTATGGCAGAAAGTGAAGAGGAACTAAAGAGCCTCTTATGAAGGTGAAAGAGGAGAGTGAAACAGCTGGCTTAAAACCCAACATTCAAAAAACAGACCACAGCATCCGGTCCCATCACTTCATGGCAAATACATGTGGAAACAATGGAAACAGTGACAGAATTTTTGGGGGGACTCCAAAATCAATGCAGATGTCACTGCAGACGCGAAATTGAAAAATGTTTGTTCCTTGGAAGAAAAGCTATGACAAACCTGGACCACGTATTAAAAAGCAGAGACATTACTTTGCTGACAAAGGTTGGTCTAGTAAAGCTAGGGTTTTTCCAGTAGTCATGTATGGATGTGAGAGTTGGACCATAAAGCTGAACACTGAAAAATTGTTGCTTTGAACTGTGGTGTTGGAGAGGACTCTTGAGAGTCCCTTTGACTGCAAAGACATGAAACTTGTAAATCCTAAAAAAATCAATCCTGAATATTCATTGGAAAGACTGATGCTGAAGCTGAAGCTCCAATACTCTGGCCACCTTATGCGAAGAACTGAGTCCTTAAAAAGACCCTGATGCTGGGAAAGATTGAAGCAGGAGGAGAAGGGGATTACAGAGGATGAGGTGGTTTGATGGCACCCATCCAAAAATGGATATGAGTTTGAGCAAGCTCTGGGAGATGGTAAAGGACAGGGAAGGCTGGCCTGCTGCAGTCCATGGGATCACAAAGAGTCAGTTGCTACTAAGCAACTGAACAACAACAACAGATAACATATTTGAGGATAGATAGCCAGTTAAGACTCTGGGACATATGAAAAATGCAATTTGGTATGGAGTAGAAAAATTCAGAAGAGACTGAAGGCAAGGAGGGAATGCTTGCCAAGTCCAGATAGGATTAATGAGAATCTGCACAGAGTATTGTGAACACAAAGTTAAGAGATACTTCATGACGAGATAAATGAACAAATTCCCATGACTCACTAGATGGGGAAATCACTCAAGGGGCCAGTCAAATGTAATGTACACTTTTTAAACTGAGTGATGATACCTAATGGGAAAATACGATGACTCATCTTCTATGAGAGATGTTGAGATGCTGGGGAGCTGTCCTCAGCTAGAGATGCTCAAAGGCCATTGACACAAAAATGTACTGAAGCAGTTAAAAGAGTCAGAGAAGACTGATGTGGGAAATGTTGAAGATCCTGTAAAGGAAGAGAGTTTCTTATGAGAGTGGTTGGCAGCTGACATACTATCAAGAAGATAAAGTCATGATTCCAAAACCGTGTGCCCTGGCACCACAAGATACCATGTTGAACTCACAAGGGCATTGTGAGATGTTTGCATTTTCGAAAGAAACAGCAGCATCTATTGGAATCTGTTCAAAGCACTTCTATTGAGTTATTTAAACCTAATCTCTTGATAAATGGAACTGTTCCTTCTTTTTTGGCTTAGGGGTGCCATGAAAAAATTATTGAGATCTTAAGGGTACTGTGAACTAAAAAACTTGTGGATCTCTAGAATAAGAAAAAGTTCACTACTGAGACTCAGCCAATGAGTTCAATAACAAAAGAGTTTTTGTAATCTTAAAGTGAAATCAGGTAAATGCCGATGGTTGGAGTGGAAGCGAGATGGCGGGGTTGAAGGGTGTGAGGTGGGGCATTACAGTTGTGGAAGCAGCCGCCAGTCTTCCATGTTAGGCACAGAAAGAAAAGGAAAGTCAAAGATGGAACAAAAGTTCAGTGCTCTGGAGGATAAGAAAATAGAGATGTGTTTTTAGGCAAAAGGAAAGAATGTGTCCAATATGAAGAAAGTTTGAGAGAAGAAAGTGAAATGGTGGTCTTCCTGCAGGGGGGAAGATGGGAAGCAATGCGAGGGGAGCCCCTTTTTTCAGGGAAGGCGGGGTAAGGAAACCAGGCCAAGAGCCTGTGACGTGGTGCATGTGGAATCGCATGTCCATCTCCAGCTTTCACAACCACCAAGGAAGAAAGCATTATCTCTGCCTCAGGGGTTGAGGAAGCTAGCTGAGTTTGGGGTAATGAAGACAATGAAGATAAAGTTTCACAGCTCTTTTGAGACAGAGAAGAGGGAATTTGAAAGGGTGCCTTCGAGCCTGGGTGGCTTAAACAACGCACATTTATTTTTCACAGTTCTGAAGGCTGAGAAGTACAACATTAAGATGCCAGTAGATTTAGTGTTTGGAGAGAGCCCAGTTCCTGGTTCATAGAGAGCTTTATTCTGTGTCCTTATGTGGTGCAAAGGGTATGGGAGCTCTTGGAGTGCTTTACAATTATGGGCACTAATCCATTCATGAAGGCTCCTAATCACCCAAAGTTCCCACCTCTTACATTGAGGGCCAGGATTTCAATATATTTATTGATATTTGGGAGGGACACAACATTCAGTCCATAACAGTTTCTACACTGTTTCCGTCTTCTTCAATAACGTGCACATGAATCTCCTGGGAATGTTATTAAAATGCAGATCTTTATTTAATCTAAAGTGGTAGGGGCTGAGAACTTGCATTTTTTGTTGCATTCTCTGGCAATGCCAATGCTGATGAATCCTGTCCCACACTTCAAGTAGCAGAATCTATAAAGCCAATGCATAGCTCAGAGTTTCTAGAATAATGCCGGGTATTAAGTAAGCATTTGACAAATATTTGCTGAATGGTGGCTGATTTGAATAGTTTAGATGAATGTGTGTGTTCTGGGAGCACAGGAGTTGGGAACTAGCTCTGAAAAGAATAAGCAGCAAGTGCAGATGGTCCAAGGGAGGAGCAAGGAGGAAGGCCAGGGTGTGCAGCGCACGGGAGGGAGGTTGGTGCTGGCAGCTGTGGGGGCGCTGAACACAGATGGAAGTCAACCTCAGAACTGAGTGAGCTGAAGGGCTGAGCGATCTCAGGCTCAGTGGCTTCACTGCCTGGATGTTGATGTTGCTGAGAAAGAGGGTGGGAGGGAGCTGTAAATGTGAGCAGGAGCTGGCAAAATCGAGAAATGATCCTGGACAAGGCTGAACGTTGGAGATGAGAACATGGCAGCAGAAGCATGGATATCACTGAATTCAGAAGCACTGCTGAGAGACTTAGCAGGGGCTATAAAATGAGAGACCACTGAGACCCCCTATATCTGGCAAAGAATCCAGAATCAACGGAGACTTTGAAAACACTGATTCCCCAGCCCTGTCCCTAAACATGTAGCGGCAATAGGCCTAGGAACAGGCCCTGAAATCTGTGTTTTCAAGCAGTTGCTCACAAGAGATTCTGATGTTGCCACCAAGTTTGGGGATCCCTGGATTACCCTCTGTAATTCCTTGGGCTGAACTGGGGAGGAGGAAGGTCCCCTGTGGAGGGGAAAGCCCTGTGGGTACCTCTCAGTTAGAATAGAGGTGTTGTGAGAATCCTCAAGGAAATGGCAAGAGTCTGCAGTGGGATTTTACATCTAACTCATTTGATAAATAGCATTAGCAGGATGTAATATTTCTTGATTTCTTTAATTGTGACAGTCATGATCAGGTACTGTCTTTTGAATGATCAAATAGGTTTTCTGCTGCCCCAAGCTCCAGTTAATATTTGTTCAGATTTAATCTGCCTCACGGATGAGTGCATTCAATTTCATGTTAATGTCAAGTTAATGTGGATTCTTTATGGCAATTCTGTAAAAGAATTTCTCCCTCAGCTTCTTTTATTCTTTCAGATAAGAAGAGGTTATTAAAAACAATTTCTAAAATCATAACAAAAAGGTGGCCTGGGAAAGTGGTGACAACCACAAGCTTGGGAGCCTAATTTATCTGGGTTTGTACCAAGTTCCGCTCTTCCCAGGTGGTTGTTCTGGTGGTAAAGAACCTACCTGCTAGGAGAAATAATGAGGCACAGGTTTGATCCCTTGGTCTGGAATATCCCCCGAAGGAAGGCCTAGCAACCCACTCCAGTATTCTTGCCTGGAGAATCCCATGGACAGAGGAGCCTGATGGGCTACAGTCTATAAGGTCTCAAAGAGTTGGACACAACTGAAGCGACTTAGCATGCATGCACACACACATCCCCAGTTCTGCCAAGTACTTCTCTGTGGCCCTGAGCCCCAAATTTGAGTCTCATGTGTCAATATGACCTCATAGGACAACTCTTAAGACTGAATAAGTTAAATATTATAAGTTGGTATATTTAAAACTTATCAAACTGTGCCTGGCATGTGTAAATTATCAATGAAAGTTTGCTAGCATTATGATTATATTGCCTTACTGTTGTAGCTACGGCATATATATAAATGGCAGCTGTATATGAGAATCTCCATCTCTGGGGAACAGGGTAAATGTTCAACAGGAAGTCCACACCATCTATTTGGTGCACCAGTAAGAAGGCTTAAGTCCAGGTGCTACTGCTGCCTAAGCAATGGCAGAAGGTTCCATAGGTTCTTCATGTAGAATAAAGAAAGAGCAGTGCTTGGAAGGCACAGTTACTCTCCCATAATTGACAAGCTTTTATTGAGCACTTACTGAAAGCTAAAAATTGTGGAGAGCTGGGGATGTGAAAACATAGCCACTGCCCTCTTGAATCTTAGTCTGGTAAGCAAATAAATGCAAGACAAAATTCAAAATGGTAGCACAGAAGAGAATTTCCAGTGCTCTTTGGAAGTTGCCCACACAGGATACAAAACATCAGTTTCCAAGATGGGTAACTCGTATCATCCTTGAAGTGATTAAGCAATGAATAATAACTGGAAACGAAGAATTATAAATCACAGTTGATTATAACTTATGCCGGGAGCCAGCATGAGGACCTCCACCCATGGCAAAGGTCATGAGGAAGGAGGCTCGACATATGCAAAGGCGGGATCGAGCCTCAGGAGTCCCCCTGGATATTCTCGAGCATCTACCCCCAAAAACCAGAGTCTGCCTACTATACTGCTTTGTGCTCTCACCTCTGACTTTACTGGGGGCTGTCCCCCACCACCATCTCGCTCTCTCTGATAAAGAGTTAACTTACAGCTCCAGTTAATAAAGTTCCTGGGCATTAGGAGTGTTTAAATCCAAACCCCTCAGATAGCTCTCTGACTCGCCTGACAAGTTTACCCAGACTCCTACAGCTATGCATATGATTGTTTTCAGTCTCCCAGCCTCGAGAGGCATGGGAAGCACGGGAAGATATTCAAATAGCTTAGAGCCTCTCAGAGAGTTAGAAACTGTCAGAATAAAACTAGTAAAGGATTTCATTGATGAGCCAATGCTTGCTGCCAAGTATCCTTGAATGTGTATTAATTAATATACCTGGTATGTAGAAAAAATAAGTAGTGGCCTTGGTGTTAAAAACTTTAGACCCTTAAGGTAATAAATTTTTTCCTTTGTTGTAAACCCACTGCACCTCTGCCCTATAGGAATGCAACTTTATCTAACACCTTCAGAGGATGGTGCCAAACCTTAAAATAATTACTCTTAGAGAAAATAAGTCTTACTGTTGACAAACCTTTGTCAAGAGTCATAAAACGTTAATAGGCCTTCTGGCCAGAAGATGATGTAAATCACCTAAACCATTTGTGTAAGATAAGTTTGCAGGAAAGAAACCCTGGTTTCGATAAGGATCAAAGACTGCTGACTTTGCATGATTTCACATCTCCTATTATCCTCTATGTGCAACTTAGGGTATAAAAGCCCCTGTTGAAAATAAAGCTACGGGCCTTGCTCTCTGAAGCTTGGTGTCCCCATGTCATTCTTTCTTTTCACATTCTGGCTGAGTCTCCATATGGAGCGTGGAGGTCCTCTGCGACCATTTATTTGCCTGGGCTTCTAAGACCCACTAGAGAAGGTGCCTAAGGTGGGGCACCTTCCGCTATTCGAGAGGGCACCTGCGGCCTCCGTGGTCAGAGCTAACCTGGTGTCACAGGTTATATTGATTTTCCACGTAAACCAAGCTACTCAGCCTCTTTTCTCCGCTGAATTTTCCTACTGAGCTATCCTCATTCTATTACTCTTTATATCTCTGATGAATATTTAAATTAATCGCCGACACTGTCTCCCCTTCGAACTCCCTGGATCAGCCAGGGCTGGACCTCGGCAAACTTACATTTGTATCACACTCACTTTTATTTTAAACTTCATAGTACCTCCAAGATAGAAAGGCATTGATTATCTCATTTATAACCAAGAAAATGTGGGTTCAGGAAATGGAGGCTCTATGACCAAAATCATAGTTTTAGTAGGTCATAGAGTGGGAATTGGTGCCTGGGTCCACACTGTTAGCTATCATTGCACTTGGCAAAAGCAAGCCCAATAATCTAAGAAATCCTGTTTAATTAGAAAGAGATAGTAAGAATTACATATTAAAACCTAGATAATGTATAGTCTAAAATTATTTCCTTATTACCAATGTGTTGTAAAATGTTTGACGATTTTACTCTTGCTAACCTGGAGAAGCAAATGGCAACCCACTCATATTCTTGCCTGGAGAACCCCATGAACAGAAGAGCTGGGTGAGCTGCTGTCCACAGGGTCTCAAAGAGTCAGAAACATCTGAAGTGACTTAGCACACGTAGCACAGAAACATCAATCACAGATTTTTCTAACCTCAGATACTGTTTGATGTGGGGTGGGGGAGGGAAAGGGTGCTTTGCTTGTGATCATGTAAAATAGCCACCTGGCGTGTTTTTTTTCTCCCCTCCCAGCTTATTCAAAAATTGACTGATGTTGCTGAAGAATGTCAGAATAATCAGTTAAAGAAGCTCAAAGAAATCTGTGAGAAGTAAGCCTCCATTCTCTTACATTGGATTTGTATATATAAATGTATTAAGTACAAATTGCTATTGAATTGACCATTTTTCCCTTTTGCTTCCATTTTGTCTTCAGAGAGAAGAAGGAATTAAAGAAGAAAATGGATAAAAAGAGGCAGGAGAAGATAACAGAAGCAAAATCCAAAGACAAAAGCCAGATGGAGGAGTAAGTAGAAAGAACCCTTTCTCCCACCTTTTACTCGGGGATTGTCCTATACAGAATAACAGCGGCTCAACCGTACAAAGACCTACCTGCGAAATTTCTCCTCAAATTAACCTACCAAAGACCCACTTTGTAAGGGTTTTCAGTGAAGCACTGAGGTGCCCACAGGCCCTAAGGAAAAAGCTCTATCTTCTCTTCTGATATTGTCAGACAGCCTTCCTGCCATTTAGTGAAAATAGAGCTTGTGCCTTGGGTAGAACCTGACCTCTGTCAGAGCTGACAAGTTGTATCTTCCTTGCAGCAGTAAGAAGAAAGTTGAGAGTTCCGTAAACTTTCATCTGGAAACCTGCAGTTCCCATGTTTGTCGATGATGGATGAGTGCATGTGATGATTTCTTTGTCATTCACTTTCAGGGAAAAGACAGAGATGATCCGGTCATACATCCAGGAGGTGGTGCAGTACATCAAGAGGGTATGTCGTGTTCATGAATCCCTCTCTTTTGCAAACCGTGTTTGATGAGTACTGTGTGAGTCTCTGGAGGGAAATGCTACGCTTCACGGTAACTCTTTATCACCAGCACCCAGACGAGCAACTGCCCAGAGCAGCCAGTGTGTAATCAGTGTTTCTGCAAGTTTAATTGCAAACCTCTGTATAGAAAGGTTCATCTCAAGATAGATGTTAAGAATCTTTTCTAGAGTCAGGAACCTAGAAACATGATGTCAAGGGGACCTCCCTGAAAAGAACCTTTTGTTGCTGCTGTTGTTAAGTTTCTAAGTTGTGTCTGACTCTTTTGCGACCCCATGATCTGTAGCCCGCCAGGCTCCTCTGTCCATGGGATTTCCCATGCAAAGATACTGTAACGGGTTACCATTTCCTTCTCCAGAGCATCTTCCCACATCAGCGATCAGACCCGCATATCCTGCATTGGCAGGCAGATTCTTTACCACTGAGCCAGCAGGGAAGCCCCAAAGAAACTTTAGTTGTCACCAATGGTAGACGACAACTTCTAAAGGTTTTTAATTAATTTGAATTGGTATTATGGAGATTTTCAGACATTAACAAAGCTGTGAAAATGGTATATCCAGTGGTCATATCACTCCCACCCCTGTGTGCCCATCACCCAGCTTCAACACTTACATGTCTCCTATAAGGACAGTTCTGACCAGGATGTGAAATAGTTAAATGCATGCCAGAGATCTGAAAAGTTTTTTTTTTTTTTTTTCCTGAAAACATTCACTTGAATGTTTAGATGAAAATGACTTTCTCTGTAACTGTCTTACAGTTAGAAGAGGCGCAAAGTAAACGGCAAGAAAAACTCGTAGAGAAACACAAAGAAATCCGCCAGCAGATCCTGGATGAAAAGCCCAAGGTAAACTGAACCAAATAATCATACACAGTAACTTCATTTTCTTTCCATTTAATTAGAATAAAAGCTCCCTAGTTCATAGATCCCTCTCACACAGTCTCAGACCAGTTCTTGCACGTGAAAGTCATGTAACTTTCTCAATGATGGAAAAAAATCTTGACAGCAATATTCAGTAAGCATTTATCATCACTGCTGCTGCTGCTGCTGTTGCTGCTAAGTTGCTTCAGTCGTGTCCGACTCTACGACCCCATAGACAGAAGCCCACCAGGCTCCTCTGTCCCTGGGATTCACCAGGCAAGAACACTGGAGTGGATTGCCATTTCCTTCCCCAATATTGGTCAGCTTTAAAAACTGCAAATACATGAAACTCAGATCCTGAAGTTTGATTTTAGTTAGTCTTGGATGCAGCTCAGGCAGAGATATTTTTAAAGCACACCTTCCCCCTCCACCCCCTCACCCCCTACCTCCCAGGAAAGAAAAGAGAAGTTAGCTAAGCCTCTGTAGCTCTAAACAGATGATGTAATATTGTAATGTCAGGCTCTGTCCAGCAGAGGATGTCTTGTACCAAAATCACCCTGGTATTTAATCTAACAAAATATTCTCTTAAGCCAAAACAAACAAACAAACAAAAAAAACCAGAAAGAAAATAATTTTTTCCCCATAATAGTTTATTGGGGCTACACTTTAAAATTACCTTATGTTTATTTGGTAAAAATCAATTGTTTCATGAATATTAACTTTAAATATACATATTTAAACTAAATATATATAAATCAAATACTCTCAGCCAAAACCTCGGTTTTAGATCATTCCATTAATTTTGATTTGTCATTGACTATTGTTCTGTTTGTGAAAAGTGTGCTTTTCAGTTTTCCTGTTCTTCTTTAACAGAAGATACCTTCTTGTAAACACCTTCTAAATTACCTTCTTTAACAGGCTCTGCCTGTAAGTACCTGCAGAGATAACTGTCACTTTTGTTTCTTTGAATAGTCCATTCATCAGTCTACTTCTTAAAGGTTTCTTGTGGCTAATTTAAAATATTAATACATTTTTGTGGTTGTGTCTGCTCTTATCCTTTCATACTTGTTGGACAGAACTTTTATTTAATGTTGCTAATTCAAAGTTTTTTGACTTGGGAATATAGATTCTCTAACTGTGAGGAAAACCCAAGAATTAATAATTACTGAGGCATGCTGTTAATTTTTATATTTTTATATAAATACACAATTTAATACTGTTTCAGACAGCAAGGATTGAAAATGTATGTATTTGAATATATAACTGGGGAATCGTTATTGTTAAGGTGTTTCTGAAATTTCAGTCAAACCTGGATGTCTTGCTCCAAACATTTGAGCTTTTAAAAAATAAAATCAATCCTAAATAGAGAGCATTGCAATGTCTAAAATTATGTTAAAATGTATTCCACCTTACTAATGCATAATCGACTTGAGAGGGTGGCTAAGAATATTTAATATTCTTATGTTCATGAATATTTATGTTTTATGTTTAAAATTTATGTTAAAAAATTTATGTTTAAAAAGATTTATGTTTTTGTTCAGTTGCTAAGGTGTGTTCGACTCCTTGTAACCCCATGAACTGCAAATGTTTGGAACAAGAGATCAAAGTTCAACTGAAATTTCAGAAATGCCTTAACAATAATGAGTCCCCAGTGATATATTCAAATACATACATTTTCAATCCATGTTGTCTGAATTCCAATTTGTCATTGCTTTGTACACTGGTATGATATACTTAGCTTAAGATTGATATTTCACTAGCCAATTTTTATATTTCTACAAAATCTCTCTTGGAAAACATTGTTATTCCCACACAGTTTTGCTTCATTTTCATTTTTGTCCAAAAATGTCAACTACTCTACGTGTGTGTGTGTGTGTGTGTGTGTGTGTGTGTGCTCAGTCATTTCCAGCTCTTTGCACACTTCTGCCCATGGAATTTTCCAGGCAAGGATACTGGAGTGGGTTGCCATTTCATACGCCAGGGGATCTTTCTGATCCAAGGATCAAATCCACATCTCTTGTGCCTCCTGCATTGGCAGGCAAATTCTTTACTACTAGTACCACCTCAGAAGCCCACTTTACTCATAAATAAAATGCAATCACAAATGTGTTTAAGTCTCAGTATAAATAACTCTACAAAGGTTTTATGTTAGTGCTCTGGTTCACCATGATTAAAATCAACTTCAGTAGTAAATGTCTTCATTAATATAACCAAACATTAGACCAAATAACTGTTGGATAATATATCAGTCAGTGTGCATACAACAGCAACTTTACAGAAAACCCAGTTAAAACTGGATTATGCAATAATGTTTAGTAAATCACATTACTGGAAGTTCAAAGGTGATGAAAGTTCAAGAATAGTTAATTTAGTGGTTGAATAACCTCATCAAGAATCAGAGTATTTTCAGAATTTTACCTGTGTTATTTTATATTGTTGCTTTTCATCCCCAGGCTGCAAACCCACAGTTACAAGATAGCTGCCATAGCTCCATGCATTACAGCCTTACATAAAACTATTCAAAGGCAAATAGTCTTCATCTTGTAACTGATTATAAGTTTGAGGAAAACTTCCTAAATCTCCTCAATAGGCCTCCCCTCATTGGCTAGAATTGTGTCATATGCCCATTCCTAAACTAATTACAAGCAGGAGAGTGTAATTTTCATGATAGACTTAAAGTAATTAGGACTTACCCAGAAGGGGAGAGGAAGTTCACTTTCTCCTCAGTTCCACACTCACCAGGCTTCTGAACAAAACTGATGTTTTCTTGTTAAGAGGAGAGACACCAATTAGGTAGGTAATTAACTGTGTGTGCCCTACCACATGTACAACAAGTTTCCATTTCTTTCTTGGCCCCTTAGAAAGAGATCTGAAGTGTTTATGAATTTTTAGTCATTCAGTTGTCTTTATTTTTTATTGCAAATAGGTACCATAATGGTTTCTCTTTGCTTTTCACTCATGAGGTTGCTCTTAATGACCATCCTATTGTGTCTGGATTTGAAGGTTGCCCTCGAAGATCATTGGTTCTATGTCCAACTAAAGCATTTATTGAGAAGTGTTCTTCAGGGCCTAAAAATTTTGTGCTTTGACAGCATGACATGTGCTTTGGAACCACACTGTAATAAGAAACCATGATTTTTAATATTGTAGGACACAGTGACTAATAAAGGGAAATGACCGTGACCGGAAGGAGCACTAATTATCAGTGCAATAAAACAATAAGATCAAGTGCCTTTCAAATGGAGGACCAAAACACAGGATGGCTAACTGAGCAAGTGAAAGGCCAGGCCAGAAGAGCAGTCCTCCTTGCTCATGTAACTACTGGATGTGGACCAAAAATAGAACAGCACTGGCTTTGAAATAATCCCTCTTCACATCCAGTATTGGAATGCCCTTTAAAACCTGACATAGATGTGAGGGAAACTAACAAAGGTAGAAACAAAATAGAAAGAGGGGCAACTCAAGGAAGTGAAAGTGACCAGCAGTGTCTAAGAGCAAGGTTAATTGAGTGAGTTCCATTCAGTCAGAAAGATGAGGAGACAGGGTGATTTTATGACATGTCGAAATTTATAAACTGTTTCATCACTCAATGTTGGACAAGGAAATTGAGTTGACAGTGTAGTAGGTAATATTAAGATAGCTGCAATTTTATGAATCCAACTCGATGGACGTGAGTTTGAGCAAGCTCCAGGAGTTGGTGATGGCCAGGGAAGTCTGGCTTGCTGCAGTCCATGGGGTCTCAAAGAGTTGGACACGACTGAGCGACTGAACTGAACTGAACTGAATTTTATGAAGAGGAAAGATGACAAACTTTGCCAGAAGTTGCCGAAGAGAATAAAGTTCCTCCTTCAAGTGTTTTTTTCAGGTGGGATAAGCAATTTTTAATTAGAAACCAGGAAAGGCTAATCTTTCACTTACAGCAAATCATGCACTACATGGCATCATATTTCTTCCCATTCATTAGTGGCTTTTGCCGTACTGTTGATTACAATCATTTTCTTCCTCTTCATACACTTATTCTAATGATTGTGATCATGTACTTTCTGTTCTTAACCTCCACTTAAACAAGGAAGATGCCCTTTTTCCATTCCTATTTTTCTCCAAGTGTCACTATTTGCAGTTTTCCTGAACCACAATCACAATCTGTGTGATTTTCCAAGTGTTTGGTAACCAAACAGTTCCTTTAAAAGTGAACTAACAAGTATAAAATTTTTTTTTGACCAAAGAAATTTGAAAATCCAGTTGCTCAAAAACAACCATTCTTCAGAGGCAAGGAATTCTAGCTAGATTTAGAGCTAGTTAACGGATGTAGATTAATTGAAAATATAGCCTTTTATTCAACCATGTGCTTACGATCTTGAAGGATCAACTCAAGTTCCAAACGTTTTTACCGTTGCACAACAGAACAGAATAAGGTGCCTCAGGCAAAACCAGGTTAAAAATCCATTTCATTTCCACTCATGGGCAAGAACTTTCATCCTGCTGATATGTATTTGGTAGGGGACCAAATTTAGCAAGCTTCCTCCGCCCCCGCCCAGTGTGAAAGCTTATGTGTAGAATCCATTTTTCACATTTGAAAGGAGATTCAGTAAGTCTGTTTCTTTTGTGTGTAATTTTTGAGAGAGTTGAGGAAACTGGAAGTAAATGATCCCTAGAGGCAACTTATACAATAGAAACATTTTGGCCCTCAATTGGGCATAACATTATATTGTACATTCCTGTACGTAAATCCCACGGAAATTTAGTAAGTTCTTAAGAAAGAATACTCAGCACCTTGTCAATAGAGATCTAAATTCTGCAGATATGCTCAACTGCATGTTTATTTGCAGCCAGGTATTTGATTCAGTCTTTGAATGGCTGCTGTTTTTTTATTTGTTCAAAGTGTCCTTTTTTTTAAATCTATACCTTCAGAATTCTTAAGATAAATGCAATAAACCCTAACCAGTCTTGCAACTCAGTGACATAATTGCTTTCCTTGGGATTTCCATACTTGGGTTTGCCAAAGTCAGCAGGAAAGAGCTTATGTGTACAAACAGTGTTAGAAACAACTCAAGGACCCAACTGCCAGTGCAAAGAAATAACACCTTTTGTGGTTGTGTGTGACTCAGAATTGATTCATTCTGAAAAAGATATCTGCCTTTTTCTTGAACACTTCAAAGAGATTTAGTTTAACATGTTGAAGCATCATTAATCAGGAATTGCCCTGAATCTGCTGTGGTTCTTCCAATATCTATTGATCATTTTGCAGCTATGGGCTATCATTATGAGAAGAATCATCTTTTCAGGGGACTTTTTAATGAACCATCTCCATAACCTCATAAAAGTCGATAAATATGTAATTTGCTTTTTCTCTGACGCTTAATTTGTCTTTGATGCTTCTTAGAACACAGGTTTTCTGTTTTAATTGAGCTCATCAGCAAGAGAGAATTCCAGGAAGCTTTAGGGCATTTTAATTTCTACCCAAAGAACATTTCATCATGTAGCTACTGTTGTTTCCCCCTCCCCCCCTCTTCACCAGGGGAATATAGACTGATTTTCCTCATTTCTCCTCTGACATCTTTGTAACAGGGTGAGTGTCTCATCCCTCTGGGTGAAGTTAGTCTTGTCAGACCCACCACTGGGCCCTGAGGTAGAACCCTACACGCAGTTATTTCAGTCTGCCTTCCCAGTGTTCAGAGAGAGACCAATTTAGGGATTTAAAGTAGATGCTCCTGTATTCCATGATTCATTTGTGCCTTCTCTGATCCTCTGGAAAAATGTGCATTCTCTCTGCCAGCATTCATTGGGCCCTCTCATAAAAGCCAGACCAAAGAGTACAAACGGGATGCTTACCAGTTTTACTTTTGTCAAGTACTGGATGATCCATCCGTTGGTTTGGTTTTTTTATTTTTCTGGTTGGAAGAAATTTCCTTTTAATTTTTATCAATGTGAAGAATTGCCTTTTAAAAATATATATAGCTATTCATTATTTTCTTTAAAGTAAAGCTTAGTCATGCTTTACTTCCTTTGGGCAATATTCAAACATTAAAACAGTTTTTTAAACACCATTTGTCTCCTCTTGATTTATTTTTGAAATTTAATTATATAGATTTCTACACCCACAAGACATTATTCTTTTGTGTTATATAGGCAGCATTCATTTAGATTTATCTTTATATTCACAAACTTCTTAGCTGGATACTTGTGTCTCAGATCATCCATTTGGGATCATTATCTGCTACATCCTTTAGAAGTTCCTTTCATAGAGTCTACTCATGGTAAACTCCTTGGATGTTTTTTGTTTGTTTGTTTTCATTTCTGTGTGTAAATGTCTTTATCTGACATTCATTCTGCAGCTTTCACTGGGTATAAAATTTTCACTGGGTATAAAATTTTAAGTTGGCAGTTATTTTCTTTTAGAACATTGAAAATAAGATTCATCCAGTTGCTCCTGTTACTGAGAAGTTAACTATAAATCCTAGTGTAATTCTTTTGGTGATAACCTGTATTTTTCCTCCTTTGCATGCATTTAGATTTTTTTTTAAGTTTTATGTAATGTTCTTTATGTTTTATGCACATTCCTTTAATGTATCTATATAAGCATTTGAGGTGACTGGATGGTTAGATTTCACTAGTCCTGTGAAATCTCAGCTATCATGTCAGTAAAATGATTTCTGATATGTATTCTAAAAAATTCCTTCCATCACATTATTTACATATAAGATAGAATGGACCTTCTTATTCTTTCTCCTTTTTTTAACTCTTTCTAGTATTTTCCATCCTTTGTGCTATGGACAATTTTATCTCTGGTCCTTTTTCTAATTCCCTAATTCTTTGTTTATACTGCTATTTCACTCATCCACTCTGTTAATTATAGCTTTTGTATTTTATTTAATTCTAGAAATTCTATGTATTTTATTTTCAAATCTATGATTTGTGTGTCTGGCTTATTGTAGGAAAGGTTTCCTGTGAGATTCCTCATTCCTTCAAGCCACAGGCTTTCTTTGAATTTTGTCCTTATCCTAGAAGGCTGTCAAAAGATAAATTCAAAATTTCCAACATTAGCAAAAGCCCCTTAGGAAAAAAGCAACTTCCCTGCTAATTACCTGTGTAGGTTTTGCCATCCCTTGGAGTTTAGGCCTGATCATTCCTTAAATTTTTGTGATTCTTAGTTTCTTTAAAGAATATGGTTTTAATATCAAATTCAGCTTTTCTAGTTGTTTTTCGATGAGAATAATGGTCCAAATAACCTAACCATTACCAGAAATAGAAATTTTCCACATAGTGTTTCTAAAATACATTGGGTTTAGTGTCAGTTTGGACATTATGTGAGCATCTGTATCAGTTGGGGTTCAACTAGAGAAGCAGAGCCAGGAGGAGGTTATGTGTATGTGTTACAGGGGATTGGCTCATGTCATTGTGGGGGCTGGCTGTGCAGTCTCCACAAGGCTGTCTCTCAGTCTAATGTTGGACCCTGGCTGGCAGGAAGTCTGGAAGAGAAGACCACAGTGGGGCTTGGCCATCAGGATAACCTGAAGAAGCTTGAAATTCTGTCACAGCGTTGAATACACACATGCACACACACGCCTAGCTGGCCTAGGAGTCAGAACAACTAAAGCAAGACCCAAGCAGGAGGGAAGGTGATTACAGGCCCAGTTGCTGCTTCACCCCAGGACAAGTCAACAGATCAGCAACAAGGCATGTGTGTTGTTATGTGGCTGCTGCCTTTCTAATCAGCCCTCCAACCCACTCTAACTGGGAACATACAGAAAGGAAACTCTGGCATATGTCCAGCCTAGCCAGGTTGAAGCCAGGATGAAACCATCTCACAATTATTTTTAAATCAGCACTTTTCTTATTCAATTTTCTTTCTTTAAAGATTAGATTATATAATTACAGGGATCCAACATGGAAACACATTTCTAGAACTGAAAGGAAGCTGCTCCTCAGACCTGCAGGGCATTCCCCAGGCTGCTGCATGCATCTCTGTTATCTGTTGGCCCCTACAAGACAACTGAGTTTGAGATTTAAACAGATTTGGAACTGAGATTCTCCTGGGCACCATTGGTTACTCCCCTTTTCCTCCACCCTATTAACTTTCTTTTCCTTTCCTTTGTCCTTATTTTCCTTTTCTAAGGATGAGAAAATGTGTGGGAGTGTGGTGATGGGTGTAATGGATGGAGGAAAGTGGATCCAAAGACAACACTCAACACCTGCTGCAACAGATAACACTTATATTGGTGGAGTTGAGTCTTCCCAACAGGCACTGAGTTTACCATCAATAAAGATGCTATCAATAAAGAAGTCCACTGAGATGGACTTCAACGCCACTGACTTTCATCTACCCACCTGCCATAAACCAGAAGTCCAAAACCATGGATGGCCCACAGAACCTTTTGGATTTACTTTTCTTTCAACACTGTGTGCCTATCACTGTGCATGATTACTATGAATTTTGCCAACAGTCATTAGATGTTTTGTTCCTAATTTAGCTCCAGTTCAGTTCAGTTCAGTTTAGTTGCTCAGTCGTGTCCGAATCTTTGCGACCCCATGAATTGCAGCACACCAGGCCTCCCTGTCCATCACCAACTCCCGGAGTTCACTCAGACTCACGTCCATCGAGTCAGTGATGCTATCCAGCCATCTCATCCTCTGTCATGCTCCAGTTTGTTTTTAAAGCCCTGCTCTGATATAACTAGCATAGTAAAAATAATCAAACAGACTATTAAATGTAAAATTTAATAGATCTCAGGACACCAATATCTGATCTTTCTATGACCTTCAACATTTTCAGGGTGAGAATGGCCAAACTCAACCCAAGACAAATATTTACTTATAGAAGTTCCAAAAGGAAATGTGTTAGTACTTTGAAATTTTTGATGAAGTGATATGTGGAAACTAGAGAAAAGGCTAGTGCAAAAAGGCACATGCTGAAGAAAGTTTCCGTTCAGATAGGAAAGCAATTTCTCAGAACAAGAGTCACTCTATTTTCCACATATTAAGGCCAAATTAATGTAACAAATCTACCTACCACTTAGAGTCCTGCTTATACATTTCCTGTCAACAAAAAGCAGTTGACACAAGGTCCTGCATTTATTATACTCATTTGCTGAGAATAATCTTTGAATTTGACAAATCTTTGATTTTGTAATTGAAACCAAGATGAATAATATTTTATATTTCAAAGAGTTTTATCAATAGAATTGGTTTTAACTTTTTCTGACTCTAGAATAGTTAAACAATTTATCATGTTTCTGATAGTTTGGATGGGTTTTCCACTATGTACTCTTTATGGCCATTTCTCACACACATATACAACTTGATGCACTTAGGGGGAAGCTTAGTGTGCCTAATCATTTGGGCATCAAAACAGATTTTGATCTAGCTAATTATGCTAATAAATGGAAAAATCATATCTAAGATAGTAGCCATAGCACTAATATATTTGGTGACTAAAAAATAAATATGTTGTCTTCTAGCTTTGGTTGAAAAGGATTTCACTAGGTTGGGGAAATACATAATACGCTGTTTCAAGTCTTAAATTTTTATGGAGTCTCTGTTTTTGATGGAATGAAAATAACCCTAGGTCTTGAAAAATATTATAAAAGCAGTTAGGACATGTTTATGATCATTAAGCTATCAACTGCAGATCAATCATGCAGTGCAAAGTCACTGCCATCTTTCACCAGGATTTCTTAATAACCTCCTAAGGGGTCTTCCTGCTTCCATGTGTGCCCAGTCACAGACAGTTCTCAGCACAGCAGCCAGAGTCACCCTCTGGGAACATAAACCAGACCACTCTTCAAGATCCTTGCACGGCTCCCTTTATATCTCAGAGTCAGAGTCGACAAGGTGTGACGTGATCTGACCCCACTTAGCTGCAGCCCTGCCTGTCCTCACTGACTCTCCTCTCTGCTCAGGCCATCCTGGGCTCCTCTCTGGGCCCCAACAAGCCAGGCCAATTCCACCTTGGACTACTGCACAGATTCTTTCTGCCAAGAATATTCATTTCTCACATGTCTGCTTGGGCAACTGTCTCCTGCCTTTCAAGTCTTGGCTCAAATCTGTCTTTTCAAAGAGGCCTTCCGTGACCACTTTAAGTTTACACTCCTTATCCATCCTCCCATCCCTGTCATCACCTCTCTCCTTTATTCTGCTGCACTTTCTGGTTTTTATAGCATTTATTACCTCTCTTTAGTTCACCGACTTCTTTCTTAGTGTATTACTCAGTATGGGTTTCTCTCCATTAGAAAGTAAGCTCCATGATGGCAGGGCTTTGACTCACTGATGCTCTTGAGTTCTAGGCATCTAGGAACAATGCCTGATTCACAGCTGGTGCTCAATGCATATTTTTTAAATTCAATTTAATTTTCAATTGCTTATGCTGACAGATAACGAAACTAATTTCGTATGTTAAAAAATAGTTCTGTCTTTTCCAGAGGAAAGTATAGTCCCTAAAAGTATAGCTGTTAAGCAAAGACTCACTGGACTGTATTGTTCAACTACTGTCTGTGACTCAGTGCAGTCTTTTCTTAGGTTTCTTGACACTAGTGCACTTTCATGGAGAATTTCTCAAAAGCAGGAGTTGTGAATATCTAATCCCTACAAAGGGAGGGAAGAACCAAAGAAAATTCCATTGCCAATTCCATTGCATCTGTGACAGAAGTGTTGAAGCATAAAGGCACTGGAGGTTTTAAATCTCCATTCTAGAAGGCACTCTAACAGAGCTCCCAGACAGAGAATTTGAAACAGCACATGACTCGGAAATCAGTTTCAGTGTCGCAAAAATGACAGCCTCGCTTTTTTTCCACACAGGGGGACGGTTCCTCCTCATTCTTGTCGGAAACTTGCCATGAGGATCCCTCTGTTTCCCCCAACTTTACTCCCCCCAACCCTCAAGCTCTCAAGTGATGACCAGTGAGACCGGTGTCCTTCCGGCCAGGTAGGACACGATGGGAGGGGGCACTTTTAAGAGAAGGATGGCGTGTGGCCGTCCGGGTTACAGGCACTGTGCGTGGCCCTGCACCTCTGCTCCGCGCTCTACACTCTCACCATTTTCCTGCGTGGTCGGGTGGGTGATGTGTCTCTAATCTTCGCCTGTCTTCCTTGGGTGTTTACTGCTTCCTCACTGTTCTCTCTTCTTCTGTTGTAAATTCCCTTCTTCCATATTGCTGTCTTCTGTCATCTTTTTGTTTTTCTCTTTGCAATACTGGCTTCCCCTTTGTCCTTGATCTTTCCTACACTCACACTATTATTTCCACTTTTGAAACATGTTTTAAATTCCTCCTTCTCAAAGCACTGGTTTCCAGTCTTATGACCTTAAAATCCAATGGGGTTAAATTAACTCTCAGGAAATCTTCTTGATTCACTCCACTCAATTCATCACACCTCTCCTTTTAAAACTCCAGTAAAAGTCGTTGTATTCCTGCATGGTACTTTGACTCAAGGGGATATCTCAGGATTTACTGATTCTTTAGAACCAAGAACTCTTGTAACTATCTCACCAATAGGGAGCTTGGGCCAGGGACTTCTAGTTGGAACAAATTGAAGCTTGAAAATTAAAGAGGTTTTTAACTTGCTAGAGGAAATACATAATGATATCTATTTGCTAATAAGAAAATGAATGATGCCATTGCAATCGGTGTGCATTTCAGGGATAAAAGAGGCTTTGTTATGATTACAGAGAAAGCAGACTTCTATTCTGATGCATTGAAAATAGATTTGTAGTGAGATTTTTATTTTTTTTATTTACTTATTATTTTTTTTTTTTTTTTGTAGTGAGATTTTTAATGGTTTTGTCTTCAAGTACTTGTTGATCTGTGAAGCAGTGCAGTTTAGAAACATGTTGAGGAATTAGTGAGAAACAGCTATTTTACTGAGAAAGAGGTATAAGTTTTTTGTCATCCTCTACATCAATTGCCACATACAGTGATGCTGTAGCTCAGAGCATCATGAATTACCTGCAGGTCCTTTAAAAAAATGCAGATTCTGATTCAGGAGGTCTCGATGGGATCTGAGATCTGTATTTCTGACTCATTCCCATTGGTGTCCTGGCTGCTGCATCTCCAGGGACCACATTTGAATAGCAGGGATCTAATGCTTCTGGCTGAAGCACCTGGAAGGAAAAGCTTTAAGCTGCCTTCATGATGTTTTATTGTGTTTTAATTTTTTGGCCGAATCAAGAGTCTGACCCTTTGATATCTTTTTATTTTGTACTATTGACTGTGACTGTAAATATCAATAACCTCAGATATGCAGATGAAACCACCCTTATAGCAGAAAGTGAAGAAGAACTAAAGAGCCTCTTGATGCAAGTGAAAGAAGATAGTAAAAAAGCTGGCTTAAAGCTCAACTTTCAGAAAACAAAGATTATAGTATTCGGTCCGATCACTTCAATGACAAATAGATGGAGAAACAGTGGCAGACTTTATTTTTTTGGGCTCCAAAATCACTGCAGATGATGACTGCAGCCATGAAATTAAAAGACGCTTGCTCCTTGGAAAAAAAGCTATGACCAACCTAGACAGCATATTAAAAATCAGAGACATTACTTTGCCAACAAAGGTTCGTCTAGTCAAAGTTATGGTTTTTCCAGTAGTCATGTATGGGTGTGAGAGTTGGACTATAAAGAAAGCTGAGTGCCGAAGAATTGATGCTTTTGAACTGTGGTGTTAGAGAAGATTCTTGAGAGTCCCTTGACTGTAAGGAGATCCAACCGGTTCATCCTAAAGGAAATCAGTCCTGAATATTCATTTGAAGGACTGATGTTGAAGCTGAAACTCCAATATTTCAGCCACCTGATGTAAAGAGCTGACTCATTTGAAAAGATCCTGATGCTGGGAAAGATTGAAGGCAGGAGGAAAAGGGGATGACGGGGGATGAGATGATTGGATGGCATCATCGACTCAATGGACATGAGTTTGAGTAAACTCTGGGAGTTGGTGATGGACAGGGAAGCCTGGCCTGCTGCAGTCCATGGGGTTGCAAAGAGTCAGACATGACTGAGCAACTGAACTGATTGACTGTGACACTAGAGGGCAGAGAATGTTATTTGAGAGTCAAACCACAGGGTGGCTATGAATTCTGTCCATGTCCTCCCAGCAGTGATGATCTTGTCCCTGTAGTGACCTTGTAATAAAGCTTGCATTGGAAGATGGGGTGCAGGAGGGGTGAGTAGATTTCCCCAGGAAGGTGTCAGGGAGACCTTGAAGATGTCTTCCTCACTGGGTTATCAAATTTAGGCTGCCTTTAAAGTCATTTATTATAAGCATTGGATTGCTTTTTTGTTGCACTTGCTGGTCCTGGTATTTTTGAGTTATTGTGAAACATTTAATACCCCAGGTAGAGTATTGAATTCTCTCAGAATGACAGTGAATCACAGACAAATGACTTGGGTTTTGTCTTTCAAAACAAATGCAATAGAGACTTAAAGGTTACATTTTTGTCACTGTGCTCCATCAGACTTGTAATGGCTGGTTCGCAATTTGATCTCCCTTCAGAATGTGAGTGAGCTTCCTGCTTAGCAACAATAATTATTTTCAAAAGAGAGAGAGATTCCCACAATACCTGACATTAAAAAATTATCTAATCACATAGTTAGTTTGACCCCTTTAGCTTCCCACATATAAAAAGGCAACATAAAAATAAGCCAATTTCACACTTTCCATGGAAAAATAGATCTCATTGCTAAAATTTAAAACAATTACACTTTTTCTATTTGCAAAAGAGCAAAATTTTCTTCTTTTACAGCAGTATATGGAAAGTATATTTTGTACTGATAGCTTACGGTGAAGGATATCAGATTCATGGTCTCCAAAGAAGATTTAACTTCAGGATCAGGGACCGGGCTTGACCTCTCAGAGCTTTTGTGTGGCAGAAGTTTTATTAGTGAAAGAGGACAGAGGAAGCTTCCAACACAGATGTCAGAGGGGGACGGAGAGTACCCTGTCACTAGTCTTAGCAAGGGAGTTCTATACTTTTTCTATTAGTTATTAACAATAAATCAAAAGAATGTCTCAAGTTTGTAAAGGTCTTACTAGATCTACTCCTACAATTTACATTTTAAGATGACAAGATTAGTCAGAAGGTTCTTAAGAAGGACTTCCCTGGTGGCTCAGATGGTAAAAGCATCTGCCTACAATGCGGGAGACCCAGCTTCGATCCCTGGGTTGGGAAGATCCCCTGGACAGGGAAATGGCAACCCACTCCAATACTCTTGCCTGGAAAATCCCATGGACGGAGGAGCCTGGTAGGCTACAGTCCATGGGGTCGCGAAGAGTAGGACACTACTGAGCAACTTCACTTTCTTAAGGAGAAACATGTCCTCAAGCAGAATACATTGGTACAGAGTTTAAGGAAAAACATACCCTCGAGCAAGATGAGTTGTTTTGTTGTGTAATCAATCATTAGCTCTTGGCTTAAAGAAAAAAAAAATGTCTATGTGACTAAGGTGAGTGAATGTAGAAAAAAAGTTTGTCCTTTTCTCTTCCTTAAGAGCCCCAGACCCCTTTTTCCTGGACTTATCAACCTACCTAAGTCTCTCAGGACCAAGTTTAATATTTCCCTAAATGTCCCTTCTTCACCTTAAATGTATCTCCATTGATAAAGTTAAAAACAAAATGAATAATGAAAAGTAATAGTACCTAAAACTATCACACATTTGCTGGAAAGGAATGAGTGTTTTTTGCTATGAAATTGATCCCAAGAATATTCATCATATAAACACTTGAAATTTCACATCTTTTCATTCGTGAATGCAAACCTTCAGGGATAAAAAATATATTTCTTGTTATTAACTAAAGACTAATAGGTGAAGCTGATCAGGTTAATCATTTTTTTAACTCTGTTAACTATTTTTTAATAAATATAAATCACTAAATAGGGCAAGATTAAAAACAAAAAAGGATGTTTTCTCATTGTATGTATGCATTAACCTTTAGGTAGAGTTATAAAAAGATCTATTTAAATAATAATAATAAAAACAAAAATAAGTAAAGAAAATTAATTTCTGAAAATGACAATGATAAAGCTTTGGAAAACCATCAATTTGCATTAAGTGTCTGCTTTATGCCTATTTTAATAGGGAACACAAAAACCACAGTTCTTACACACTCTTAAAAAAAAAAAAAAAGAGCAATTCAAGGCCATAGAAGCACATTAACATTTTTTCCTGACACTTAAATAATAAAAACAAGAACAACCAGCATTTACGGAGCACTTAACTATGTTGCCGACACCTTCAAAGTGTATCACATGTGTCATCTTATTCTTGCCATTATACAGTTGAGTAAAGTTTGGAAAGCTTAATTACTTTATTAAAGTCATACAAGAAGTGTCAAGCCTTGGAGACTCCATGTTTTGAATCTTTCAGCCTCCCCAGTGAATATCAGAAACTATGATTTTGTGATCTAGATGTCAGGGTGTGATATCACTTTCTAACATCTCATGGACAGGCAAGCAATAAGGGCACACCATCTGTGCCTCAGTATACTCATCTGTAAAATGGAGAGACTCCCAGCCTCTCTGCTGCAGGAAGCAGGTCTCTGGGTGTTTAGAAGGGCCAGACACCAGTCACATGGAACAAAGCTTGTTTGCTGGTGGCACACCCCAGCCTCTACAAATCACCACCAAATGTTGCCAGGGGTTTAGTCCCCAAATTGGTCATAACAGCAAGAGGAATTGGCAGGACATTAAGTTTCTCAAAATCACTTGTTATTAACAAATGTCTTGGAGAAGAACCTCTCCCAAGATTAAATGTTAGAAAACTTCCAGCCTGGTGAAAACAGGCCTCATCTCCAGGAAACCTGTGCTTGAGGTATGGGTAGCTGTTTTCTGTGTCTGATGCATCCAGTGGGAATGGTAGGCGGGGATTGTGGGAGGGAATCAGACATGGTGGGGCCTGCATGAGTACGTTCAAAGGATCCATGCTTGGTGAACGCCCTCCCCCCCACTCCTTAAAGCACTGGGGTTGAGGTCAGACGTCCTTACTTCCTCCCAATCTTGTCTTTCCTCCTCCTCCCCGCGTCTCCACTCACAGACACCCAGCTTGTGTGTGTTGATGCTGAGACCAACCAGAGACTGAGGGGGCTTGCTTCCCTTGAGAATACCTTTCTTCTCATCTCTTCACACTCTGTCCTCTTAAACCCTCCTCTTTGCCCAGCTCTAGAAGAGCATCCTTGTTAACTTACCTACTTCTCCCATTTGGAAAGTCACATCCTGCATTATGAGAAAGGAGTTGGGGTCCACACACAGCTCTGCTCTGTGGTCTATTTGTATTTGTTAAAGAATTATTTTTACAGCTCTCAGTTTTTCATTCAAATAATATTTCTACTCAGTCCTAGTATTTACCCTGAGATTACTAGGAAATCCAAAGCAACATCTTGGAAGAGCAGTATCTCCTTTCAGATTGTTTGGGTTGTCCAGAAAGTTCACAAATGAACTTTTTGGTCAGTCTAATGTTTATGTCTGAGTTAAAACACAGAAAGGGGTTTCTCCAGAGCATAGGACGGGGGGCCCTGTTTTCCTTTTGCTCTGGAGTTAGAGTGAGAAGAACTGCTTTGGTCTAAATTATGAAAGACTTAAGCAAGAGAGAAAAGTTTCTGAGAGGTAGAATATCTAAATACCCAAAGAGATTCCCAAGGATTATTCCATGTCTTTTTGAGGATCTTTAAATGCGGCATCAAAGAGATTGTCTGAAAGTTGTGTACCAACTGCGTGACTTTTTATGGTCTCCTTTAGTCCATGAAGAATACAGTTAATTAAACTCAGAAGTTTGCCACTAAAATAATAGGTATGAGATCCAGAGAATTCAAGGTGTTGGAGGACTCATTAAATAGGTTTGCATAAATATCGTGCTGAAAGATTTAATGAGTCCATAGGGTCAGTTATAGAACAATGGAGCATAGATGACCTAGAAAAAAGAAATTAGAATCAATACTGGGCTTCTGAGTTAACAGCTATAGATTGCTATATGAACACCTGAGAGAGAAATTCTATAATTATATCTTAATGCTGCATATGGGTGTTCTCATCCCAGGGAAAATGAAATTTCTTAGTTTTCATTTACTTGTCAGTAATAAAAATAAATGTTTATATGTGTGTTCATTTCTCTGGTCTCTAGGAACCATGAATGCTTACGGAGCTACAACTATGTAAATAGCATCAATTTTTTTCTTTTAATTCAATTATTTATTGAATGCTACTGCATAGCAGGCACTGGGCTACGTGCTGGGAAAATAAAATGATGTAATAAGATTGCAGCCTTACCACACACACCCCCATTGGCCCCACCACAAATTGCTTACAGTCTAGTGCAACCCTGTCCAATAGAACTGTCTGCAGTGATGGAAATGTTCCATGTCTCAGAGTTCAGTGCAGTAGCCGCAGGTGTTAATTAATGTTTAAAATGTGATTAGTGTAACTGAGGAATTGAATGTTTAATTTTATTTAAATTTAATCATAAACAGCTCCATGCTGCTAGTGGCTAACATATGGACAGCCCAGAAAGGTAACATGCTGAATCTGGATTTCTAATGTATAATCTGCCTTTCTACAAAGGATTTGTGTTGGAACCAAACTCTTATTATCATCTTTATAATAGAGCTGTTTATAGCAGAGGGAGGGCTGACTCTTCCTGGGGAAACCTAGGAAAGTTTCCCAGAGCTGGTAATCCCTGACCTACAGGATGAAGTCTGAGTTTATCCAGCAGAGGAGCAGATGGGAAGGAACTCCTCATGACATCATGAAAAAGTCTGCGGTGCAAGTATCGTGCAACTGCTGTGGAGTTGCACATAATTTCATAATTTAATGTTGTATTAGCTTAAGCTGCCATCACAAAATATTTCCAACAGGGTGGCCTAAACAAGAGAAAATTATTTTCTCACCATTCTGCAGTCTGAAGTCCAAGATCAAGGTACCAGTAGGGATGGCTTCTGTGAGGCCTCTTGGCCTCTTGTCTCCTTGTCGGCTGTGGCTTCTTGCTGTGTCCTTACCCAGCCTTTGACCTGCACTCGAGAGAGTGAGAAACTCTGTACATCTTGCTCTTTTTATAAGAACACCAGCTCTGTCAGGTTAGGGCCCTATCCTTATGACTTCATTTAATCTTCGTGGCTACCCCTATGGTTCAGATGGTAAAAGCATCTGCCTGCAATGCAGGAGCTGCTGCTGCTAAGTCACTTCAGTAGTGTCCAACTCTGTGCGACCCCATAGACGGCAGCCCACCAGGCTCCCCCATCCCTGGGATTCTCCAGGCAAGAACACTGGAGTGGGTTGCCATTTCCTTCTCCAATGCATGAAAGTGAAAAGTGAAAGTGAAGTCGCTCGGCCGTGCCCGACTCTTAGCAACCCCATGGACTGCAGCCCACCAGGCCCCTCTGTCCATGGGATTTTCCAGGCAAGAGTACTGGAGCGGGTTGCCATTGGACCAGGGTTCAATTCCCAGGTCAGAAGATCCCCTGGCACAGGAAATGGCAACCCACTCCAGTATTCTTGCCTGAAAATTCCATGGACCGAGGAGCCTGGTGGGCTACAGTCCATTGGGTCGCAAAGACTTGGACTCAACTGAGCAACTTCACTTCACTTCACTTCACTTCCTCAATGGCTCCATTTCTAAATACAGTCAGTATGTTGGAGGCCTCAATATATGAATTTTGAGAGGACACAGTTCAGTTCATAAAACACATCATTCAAAAAACAAATATCTTTTTTCTGTTTTTTTTTTCCCCTGAGAGGAGATACATACCTCACACTCAGTTAATATATGTATGCAGAAAACTATCACCTACTGATCTAGCAACCCATGATTTTAATTCCTGTATTTTATTGGTCTATTAACCTATAATATAGGGTTCTGGAAAATTAGCAAGTTAAAAAAAAATCTAAAGCAAAGTTCCACCTCTCATAACTTGAATGCAATTAAATATTGCTTCAGTTCAGTTCAGTCTCTCAGTCATGTCCAACTCTGCAACCCCATGAACCACAGCACACCAGGCCTCCCTGTCCATCGTCAACTCTTGGAGTCCACCCAAACCCATGTCCATTGAGTCGGTGATGCCATCCAACCATCTGTTGTCCCCTTCTCCTCCTGCCCTCAATCTTTCCCAGCATCAGGGTCTTTTCAAATGAGTCAGCTCTTTGCATCAGGTGGCCAAAGTATTGGAGTTTCAGCTTCAACATCAGTCCTCACAATGAACACTCAGAACTGATTCCTTTAGAATGGACTGCTTAAGCAATATTGCTTAAGCAAATATTAATATTGATTTTCCTTTTTTTCTGAGGAAAAACTAGAGGTGAGCTAGAGTTGGTTATACTAGCTCACAGAAACTCATTTAAAATTTTTCCAGGGATTCTGTGAGCTGGTTGTTAAACACAAACACTATTAAAAAGTGAAAAGAAAGTGAAAGTGAAGTCGCTTAGTCGTGTCTGACTCTTTGCGACCCCATGGACTGTAGCCTACTAGGCTCCTCCATCCATGGGGTTCTCCAGGCAAGAATACTGGAGTGGGTTGCCATATTCCTTCTCCAAGGGATCTTCCCGACCCAGGGATCAAACCTGGGTTTCCCACATTGCAGGCAGACGCTTTACCCTCTGAGCCACCAGGGAAAAAGTAAATTATATAAATTTACAGTTAAACAAATCATACTAAAAACAAAGGGATCTATAAGGGGAAAGATTCTGAAAAAGAATATACATATATATAAATCACTTTGCTGTACACCTAACATAATATTGTAAACTAACACACTGTTGTACTTCAATTTATAAAAAAGAGAAAAAAAGGAAAAGGAGAAAAAAACAAAAGAAATAAATATCCCAAAGTCACCATTGCTAATTAGGTAAGACATTTCATTGTCGTCTGTGCCCTGGAGGTAAGTGACATCTACGGTGGCTGTAGCGGCACCGCAAAGGATTCCTACCACACACCTCTTCCTAACTCTCAGTTCAGGAGCATCATGTTAGAAACTTGAAATAGGCTACAGGGGGTATATTTACACCAAATCAACAAATGCTACAAAGCAGGCTATTTTCCCCCCAGGAGAACGGCCTATTAATATTGACCAGCATACCACTGACACAAATCTTAACTGTTTACGGCATAAGTTTTTGTCAGAATCATGCAGAGTTCCTTTTGCAAACATTCTTACTCATCTTTTGTAAATTAAACTTTCTACTAAAATGTAATATTGATATTGTTGTTGGTGTTCAGTTGCTCAGTCGTGTCCAACCCTTTGCAACTCGACTGAGGCACACTAGGTTTCCCTGTCCTTCACCATCTCCGAGAGTTTGCTCAAACTCATATCCATTGAGTCGGTAATGCCATCCAACCATCTCATCCTCTGTCGTCCCCTTCTCCTCCTGCCTTCAGTCTTTCTCAGCATCAGGGTCTTTTCTAATGAGTCAGCTCTTTGCATCAGGTAGTCAAAGTATTGGAGCTTCAGCATCAGTCCTTCTGATGAATATTCAGGGTTGATTTCCTTTAGAATTGACTGGTTTGGTCTCCTTGCTCTCTAAAGGACTCTGAAGCACTCAGTTTGAAAGCACTCAGCCTTCTTTATATATATTGATATATTACCTTTTAAAACCTTTTTTTATATGTTTCCTCCACCAGAGTCAATGCTGCTTTCTGGCCTGTGAACTCTCAGGCTCTGCACATGTCAAAAAATTGGAGAGCAACAGAAAAGTCCCCTCAAAACTAATCCAAGCATTGACAACATTTTTCTAACCCACTTAGCAATGTCTCCCACTGGAAAACTGCCTCAGCTATAACATAATATCCCCCCCACTGCTAATACTACCCCATAGTGAAAACTAAGCCAACACTGGCCTTGTTCATTTTAAAGAGGCCATTTTTGTCTCTACTAACAGTTTTAAGTAACAATAAATGAAATAAAATAGAAAACTACTGGGGTAAATAACAGCTTTCAGATGAAATTTTATTTTTTTGTAGTAAACATTTCACTCCAATGTTACCCTTTTCTTCCAAGCCAGTTAGAAGTAGCTCAGACTTTGAAAATGAAATGTCACTTGGCACAATTCTCATTCAATCTTTTATTAAAACTAAAAATAAGTCACACCTATGGCCTCTAAACTCTGTAGCCCAGGAGGTAAAAGTGGTTTGTCTGAGTCACAGAGGGACAGTACTCATTGCCTACCCACGTCTTTCACTCCAAATTGACACCCCAGAACAGCTTGTTTTCTGACTACAACCCTGTTCATTTACAATTTATTTTATCATCAGCATATTGTATGAGGCTATCATGAGGGTGATGAGAGAAGAAGGCATTCAAGCAGAAAAGATTAAGTGACTTGAAGTTTTCACCCTTTCTCCAGATAACCTACATGTGCAAATGTTTGAGAACTGTGAATCTAGGTTGAACTGAAGAATAGGATGGATAAGATCCTTGGCATAGAGAGGGAAAAGAGAAAGTATCCTAGGACTTTGTTTCCAGACAACTCTTCATTTTAAGAAGTTTGGTAGAGGAGAAAAGGCCTGAAAGGGACAGGAAAGGGACAGAAAAGCTACACCCTGTGAGTTGGGAAGGAAACCAAGAGAAATAAAAGGCCTCCCTAGGAAGGGAATCACCTATAGTGTTTCTGGAACTGAGTAGATGCTACTTCAGTGACCAGGTGTCACTTGAGTTTAGTGACCAGAAGGTTATTGGTACCCTGGGTTTGAGTGAGGGGTCACAGGCAAGGTGGGAGCAAAGTGAAACAAGAGTGGGATGAGCCAGAGGCAAGGAACAGTAGACAGCTTGTCTAACCCTCTTCTCAAAGCCCAGACTTGAAGGAACCCAGAAATCTGGAATAGTAACGAGGGATGTCAGGAGTCAAGGGAAGACACACTTGAGAACAGATGAGTGAGCACATGTAACCTAGGATCCAGGCTAGTTTATCATGAGATTACTAAATAAATGACTGCCAAGGAAGTGGTTGGCAGGGTTATGTTTTCATCTGATGAATCAATAGTCAGCATAAAAAGGATATATTAATGAGAGTGCAGCATCAATTCAGTTCAGTTCTGTTCAGTCACTTAGTCGTGTCTGACTCTTTGAGACCCCATGAACCGCAGCATGCCAGGCTTCCCTGTCCATCACCAACTCCCGGAGTTTACTCAAACTCATGTCCATCAAGTTGGTGATGCCATCCAATCATCTCATCCTCTGTCGTCCCCTTCTCCTCCCACCTTCAATCTTTCCTAGCATCAGGGTCTTTTCTATTGAGTCAGTTCTTCACATGAGGTGGCCAAAGTATTGGAGTTTCAGCTTCAACATCAGTCCTTCCAATGAATATTCAGGACTGATCTCCTTTAGGATGAACTGGTTGTATCTCCTTGCAGTCCAGGGGACTCTCAAGAATATTCTCCAACACCACAGTTCAAAAGTAGCAATTCTTCTGCACTCAGCTTTCTTTATAGTTCAACTCTCACATCCGTACATGACTACTAGAAAACCAGAGCTTTGACTAGATGGACCTCTGTCAGCAAAGTAATGTCTCCACTTTTTAATATGCTGTCTAGATTGGTCATAGCTTTTCTTCCAATGAGCAAGCATCTTTTAATTTCATGGCTGCAGTCACCATCTGCAGTGATTTTGGAGCCCCCAAAAGTAAAGTCTCTCACTTTCCATTGTTTCCCCATCTATTTGCTGTAAAATGATAGGACCAGATGCCAGCAAGGAAGAAGACCCTAATTAACAGGCCAGAAATCTTGGAAAAGAGAGATTTCAAGAGAGAAAGGAATTTCTCCAAATTCCTTTAGTTTCTTTTAACTCCAGGCCTGAAGGGCTAGAGCCTTACTAACCACCCACCCCAGGACTCAGGATATGACACAGGGAGAGGAGGGCCTGCCTTTTCCAACCCTAGGAATTGTGGGGAAGGAAAGGACAGTGAGGATAGAGCAGGAGGTGAGATGTGTATGTACCTCTCTGATTTCTTCTCTCCGGGCCAGCATCTGGAAGATTCTGGGCAAAGCTCCTGGCTCCCATATCATGTGTGCCTTGGAAGGACTGGGGCGTCTCTGAATGCCCCAGTGATGGGAAATGGTGGTGGTGGGAGTGGCCGGTAGAAGCTTAAGAACAAGACAAAGCGGTTCCCCCAGGTCAGTTGGTCCAGCCCATGGACTAAAGCAGCAGCCACCAATCAATCATCCCAAATGGGCAGTAGCCATTAGTCCATGGAAAAACCTAGAGCAGGCCCTTCACACTAGGGAAGCCTAGTGGGTCTCAGCCACCACCAACTCTTCCCCCACTTTGAAGACCCATGATCTATAGAGATTTAGCCACCATCTTGGAGAATTGAAAATAGGAAGAACATCTTGAAAGACTGCACTTTAGCGAAAGAGAGTGATACATGCAAGAAACATACGACTAACAGTATAGGAAACTGGAATTTTGAAGCAACTCTAAGGAAACTGACATTTCCTTTAATAGAAAGGCTAGCACAGTTCCTGGAGAAGGCAATGGCACCCCACTCCAGGACTCTTGCCTGGAAAACCCATGGACGGAGGAGCCTGGTAGGCTGCAGTCCATGGGGTTCCTAGGAGTCGGACACGACTGAGCGACTTCACTTTGACTTTTCACTTGCATGCATTGGAGAAGGAAATGGCAACCCACTCCAGTGTTCTTGCCTGGAGAATCCCAGGGACAGAGGAGCCTGGTGGGCTGCCTTCTCTGGGGTCGCACAGAGTCGGACACGACTGCAGCGACTTAGCAGCAGCAGCAGCAGCACAGTTCCTCTCACCGTCATTTGAAGAACAGCTCCGATACCTCTAGGGAGAGTGGTTTGGGGAGGTGCCTCCACTGTGACTTAAATGACAGCCGCTTCACAGGCAGGGAGCTCAGGCACTGCGCTGTGCAGGGCCAGCCGCTCAGAGGCATTTGAAAAGGAATGGGTCACCTGGGAGTTTTCTAACCTGTTTGCAGGTTTCCTGGACACCATGTCCTCTCCTGACCCAGCACTTGCTGTGACACAGAGATGTTTGTAGTGAGGTGAATGACAGACAGTTTCATGAAGGTTAGGTCGCACAGGAACAAAAGGCATCCTTGCCTGGGTGGCGCGAACCTTTCCCTGTTCTCGCCCATCAATTTCTCTACCAAATTGAACTCTGCTCAAATGCTTCAGCAAGATTTTTAGTCAAAACCTTTTAAATGCTTATTTTTAGAAGAAGAAATGTTTACTGTTTTGGGGCTGAAAATTATGCTCAATTCTGCTGAATTTAATTCTGCAGAAATTTATTTTTAATGCCCATTTCATATGTAAGAGCTCAGAATACCCTTCTGTTAAGAGCAGCTCTAATATTAGATATTCCTAATAGATTAATAAGACTGGCTCTTGACAGCCACTTCTCTGTTATTTCAACGGGTTAATCCTGTAGATGCATCCATAGGTGAAGGTACCTCCCAGCAAGGGCGCGAAGCCAGCAAAGCTTTCGGTCTGGCCTGCCAGTCTCCTCTCCATGCTGACACAATCCCCAGAACTGTGGCTCAGCTGCAACTTTCACAAATAATCACTTCTATTTTTTTTAAAGCTTTGTACCTAAATATACAAAGTGTGTTGGCCAGAGTTTTATTATGATCATTTACATACTTACAATTCCTGAGTATTTAAATACTATTGGCAAACTAACATGGGTAAAAGCTATTATGTGAGATTTTGTAAGAGCCCAAGATGAAGAATAAAGACACTTGGGATGGTCCTCAACGCCCTTCTATCATTGCATTACCAGGATTCTGGCTTTCAGGAACATTCTCTCTAAGGATTAGAGCTAATTTAGTTGAAAAACCTAGGAATTGTTTATTGAGAACTATTTTATCATAGAGATCTCTAATCTAGGAATTATAGTACTCACATGTCAAGGAGTAAAATAGAAAATGGGTTTTCTTTTTAATATTTTTTTGTCTCTTGAAACTGGAGGGCAGTGGATTTGAAAGCAGTCCATTTGTCTATTTGTCCATCCATCCATGATGCATACTTATACATATATATATTTATTTACTTAAATATGTTGTATATATTTAAAATATTTTCTCTACGTATATTGCATGTATTAATATATGTAAGCAGAAGCAGACTTACTCATTGTTTGGGTACATGCTATGCATGCATGCTAAGTCGCTTCACTCATGTCCGACTCTGTGCAACCCCATAGACAGCACCCACCAGGCTCCCCTGCCCCTGGGATTCTCAGGCAAGAGTACTGGAGCGGGTTGCCATTTCCCTCTCCAATGCAGGAAAGTGAAAAGTGAAAGTGAAGTCACTCAGTCATGTCCGACTCTGTGCAACCCCATGGACTGCAGCCCACCAGGCTCCCCTGCCCCTGGGATTCTCCAGGCAAGAGTACTGGAGTGGGTTGCCATTTCCCTCTCCAATGCAGGAAAGTGAAAAGTGAAAGTGAAGTCACTCAGTCATGTCTGACTCAGCGACCCCATGGACTGCAGCCCACCAGGCTCCTCCGTCCATGAGATTTTCCAGGCAAGAGTCCTGGAGTGGGGTGCCATTGCCTTCTCCTACATAGCTTTAATCTAAAGAAGCCTGTGTTGAAACTTAGTAACCTATTATCAGTGAAATTGTATTATAATACAATGAGGGTATGAGTGCCCCTGAATAACCTCTTACTCACTTTGGGTTTTGTACCATGTATATTACCTATCTCTTAAATTGGTTAATCGATTGACTTTTTAAAAACATGTGTAAATGTTATTATACACATACTTCTACTATGACATCAGCAAACATGTTCTAAAATGAGTGCATCTTGCTGTGTCCTGCTACACAGCTGTATCTACCCTGATTATACCCAGGTATAAGGCCCACTACTTGAAAAATCCAGCTCCCTTTGATTTCAGATCACGTTTCCCTTCTCTGTTGCGCAGACATCAGATAAATGTGATTTCTGCTCTATTTTGTTGTTTGTTCCATTCTTCTTCCTTCTGTGTTCTTTTCTTTATTCATTCTCAGCTGCTATTAATTTATACACAATTAAAAGGACAGAGAAGCATATTAATTGAAAAATTGATTACATAACCTTGAAGGCTTGCTTGCAGTGTCCAGGAACAGCATTTTCCCTGATTGATTTATCTGCCCTGACTTAATAGAGGATTTTTCTACCAACCTGACAACATCTTGTGTTCAGACTCTGGTGTCATGCTCTGCTGTTCTCATTATTCATGGAAAAATGTGTTGATGGACTGTGGACAAGTTGAATTTATAATCATTCAAAGGTGGGATAACAGAGCTATTGCTAACTCTGGTGATCCTAAGGTAGAAAATTTTAGAAAATCACATAGACAGCAAGAAGTGCGAGGGGTTTTGAGATAAGCTGAGCTGACACCTTCACTTAGCAGATGTAAAAAGCGGCCCAGAGGGTCCACTTACAGGCAGTGAAGGGACCAGGCCAGAAATCAGTCTCCTGCTTCCTTTGTCTTCCCGAGCCCACTCCTTTCTGCTCCCAATCACGTTGCATCTTAGCAAGTTATAGTGAGACCCAAGGAAAGAAAAAAGACCTATACATTTTGAACATTAAATTATCTGTTGATCAGAGGACAGCTGAAAACTTACATAAGAAAAAATATTATTTTTTGCATCCAGACAGACAGACACTGGATGCAATTTAAATAGTAAAAGTCAACAACTTTCTTCTGTAGTAGCAATAATCACACACATGTATGTACATACACAGAACAATCATGTAAAATATAAAACAGCAGAAGCCATAAGATATGGTTTTACATACATATTTATGCAAACTATGTATAATATTCTTAAGAAGGCTTGTATATTTCTGTGGGACAGATTCCTAGAAATGATGTTTTAAGTGGTTTCTCATAAAATGATAGTGAAAAAAAAATTGAAGAATACAAAGGAGGAGATAATGGTGTTTAGAAGATCAATATACAATTGGAAGGTAGAAGGCAAATAGAAGGGAGGTAACTGATTTTGCAGAAAAAAAGAGGGAGAAAACTAAGCACCCAGAGCATAGGACCCCCTTGTAAGACGGAAACCAAAAAGAAAACCAAGGGAAGCAAATTATCAAAGAAATATGATAGGAAAATTTTTCACAATTGAAGGACATTAGTTACCAAATTGAAAGGTTCAGCAATAAGAAAGGAAAAATCTACAGTAAGTTCCAAAGCTGGGAAGTTTTGGAGCACCAAAAACAGTTTCCAGAAAGAAAACTATAGGTCACAACTTGAAGGTCAGAATGAGATCAGGCTTCTCTAAGAAAAAGTGGAAGTTTGGAGGGAGTGAAGCAAAGTCTCCATTAAGTGATTTAATGCAGAATTACATATCTGTACTATTAAGCAAGAGAGTAGAATTTTAAAATATGTTCAGACACCACCTATATATTTTTTAAAAGCAGAACAAACTGTATTTCTTTCTGTGTATATGTATAGATATGACTATGAAGAATAGATATAGAAGTTCTGGACATTTACACAGCAAACTTTTAAACTGTGGTTAACTTGAAGAAGGGGCTGAGATTGGAGAGGGTGGGCAGGATGCTATACGCTTTCTATATTATGTATTTGCATGCATTTCTTAAAATAATCTATATATATTATGTAGGTGATCAAAAATATTCTGAATTTTAATGTAAAAGACTCCATTACTGGTAAAAGTTAGTTCAAAATAGGAGACTGTTTGAAATTGTAAGCTTTTCTGTAAGTGTCCATCTGGGTCCACTTCTTTGTAGTGCCCTCTTTGTCTCATTTTCTAGCTGTAAAAAAGCCGGTTTAGACTAAAAGGAGCAATTATGGTTTCTGAATATCACTGCATTTCTGATAATAAGCCCTTCAAACTTGATTAGTTTTTTGTAGAATTACAGTGATTCTGAAGCAATCCTGAAGCCACCTGTTTTCCTCTGCCATATAAAAACCTACATCTGCTGTTGATAGGATCTAAAATGTAAAAACGTCCCAAAGCAAGTTGGAGAGTCCTGAGTTTCCAGTGAAAACAAAGATTCTGTATTACTTTTAAAATATGTTTAAATAAGTCAGTGAATGGAAAAGAAATCAAGGAATGCTCAAAGAATATGCTCCTAGTGAAAGCAAGTACCCAGAGAGGCAGACAGAGCAGTAAAGCTGTCTTTCACCTTGAAGTTATCTGCCAGTTACTGAGCTTAGATTTTTCATGATGCATGAGGAATGGGAAAACAGGAAATGAAGCGAAAGTGGGAAGTCTAGTAATAGACTCACCACATAAACCTGGGACTGCAAGAAGCCACATAATCTCAGGGAAGGCATGAATAAAGAAGCCGTCATCTCAGAGAACTGCAAGAAAATTGTTACTCGCACAACTAGGGTTTTAAACAGAGGTAGAAAAAAATCCTTCCTGAGAATTTGTGATTAAAAGCTCTCCCTCATGTGAACTTGAAGCCTGAATTCAATTCACACCACCTGACAAATTCAGAATTTAGTGTAAATCTGTCTCATCTTGGAAATCCTCTGGTCTCCTGGCATAACTAATCAGTTTGTCTATAAAAGAGGCTGTTTTCAAAGCAGGCTTTAAGCTATTAAAGTTCCAAGAAATATCAACTCATCAAAGCAATTACAGTGAATATAGAGAAAGTCCATGAGTGAGAACCACAGCAGAAACAGAAGACTGTAGAACGAGCCCTACAAAAACTTAGTATTTTGGTATTATGAGAACAGGATGTTAAAGAAGTACGTTTAAGACTGACAATACGAGTGAAGATCAGTCGGCTGAAAACAATGATGTATGTTTGAAAACAAACTGAATTTCTATAATTGAATAGATAATTACATTTAAAATGTAATGCATCGTTCCAGCAATAGAGAGAAAAGTAGTAAATTTAAAAAGAGGTCTATAATATGACTCAGGAATATAGAAGAATGTCAAAGAGAAAATACAATACAGAGATTAAGAGGCATGAAAGATAGAGTGAGAAAAAGAGGTGAGCAAAAATGAGGATAGTAAAATATTCAAAATATGTTGTGGACAGAATTGATGAAAGACCCAAACTCTTAGATTCAGAAATCCTAATCAAGAAGCATTTTAAACATCTCTATATCGAAATACATCACATTGATATTTCAGAAGGGAAAGGAAAAAGTTTAAAATCTTAAAGGAAATATCTTTAAAACAACTAAAGAGAAATAAAAATTAGATAATTGATTTCTTGGCAGTAACAATGGAAGAAAAAAAAACAGTGGGATGATATCATCAATGTGCTGAAGGAAAATATTTGCTAATCTAGCAATTTATATCTAGGGAAAGTATCACTTAGAGTGAAAGCAATAAACGCACCTTCAATCAACTCAAGATGACTGTAGATGTTTAGGTGAGAGTGTGGCAGGAAGGGCTGAGTGTTTGCCATAAAAGGACCTTCACTGAAGGAAATCATAAATCTATATCCTAGTTAGAGGAATTAAATAAGTGTGTCTGCTAAATTTTTCCATTTATAAACATAAAAGATTTTCAGCTCAGCTTTTTTGTTATGTTACTGTTGTTGTTGTTATTTTTAGTTAGTTACTTTGTTTAATAAGAACATAGCTGAAGAATGAGGACTAGGAAAGGAAAAGAAAAAATATACCAGGAAAATGCTAATCTAAAGAAACCTGCATGGGCTATGTTTGTATCAAATAAAATGAATTTTAAGGTAAAAAGAAAGAGGGCTGTTATGTCATGGTAAAATTTTCAGTTCTCTAACAGACTATAACAATTTTAAACTTCTGTGCACAAAATAATGTGCAGTCTTATAATGGATAAAGCAAAAATATTGGCAATATTGAATCTACCTCTCTAGTAGAAAATATTCATATTTCTTTTAGCAATCAATATTTCAAGCAGACCCCTCCAAATATATCCAAACCCTCCAAACCCCTCCAAAAATATCATTAAAGTATACAAAATTCAGATAAAACAACACAAATTAAAAACTTTAATAATGTTTTTATGTGCATGTACAACAAGACAAAACTCAAATCCAAGGGAAATTTCATACTTAAAATAGTCCTCTTAGATAAAGATGCCCACTGTTATTCCCTTATTATTCCCTTCTATCAAAGAAAAAGAAAAAAAGTGGTATAGCAATTAGACATTATGTGAAGAAAAATATAATTTGCAATTGCTATGACTCTCTATTAAAAAGGATTTCCATATAAACTATTTTAATCAATAAGAGTTTAGCAAATTTACTGAGTATAAAATCAATATACAAAAACCAATTGCATATCTGTAAGTAAGCAATAGGCAGCTAGCATAATTTTAAAATTTCTAATACTGTAGCAGATATACAGTACCCAATAACTTTAGCAACATGTATTAGAGATCATGGAAAAATATATAACACTCTATTGAAAAACATCAAAGAAGACCTATTATAATATGCTAATGAATTAGAAGAGTCAATAGCATAAAAAAATGGGTTCTTCCAAATTGATCTATAGATTAAAGGCAATGCCAAAAAAAAAGTCCCCTCAACATTTGTAGAATTGGACAAACTGATTCCAAAATTTACATGGAGAAGCAAAAGCCCATAAGTTGCTGAGTCTCCTAAAAGGAACAAAGTATGAGTGTAAAGACTTATCATACACAGTCATCATGAAAACATAGTAGTTAAGATATTGGTGGAATTTGGCAAGTTGAACATTGACACAATAGGTGGTGTATAAACAAATGTGCTGAGATGTGAAAATCTGACTTATGATAAAATTGGCTCAAAATTTTATCTAAGAAACTAAGGGTTTTTGAGAAATGCTGTCAGGGCTATTGGTTATTGATATGCCAAAAAAAAAAAAAATTGGATCCTTACATCACATCATACTCAAAAATCAAGTCCAAATGCATTTAAGACTTAAATATGAAATATAAAACTATGAATCTTTAGAAGGTAACGGAGAGTAAGTTTGTGAACTGGGGAAAGGGAAAGCTTTTTCTAACAATATCAAGAGAAAAGAACAAGACATAAAAGGAAATATTGATGATTTGGCCTAAATTAAAAGCTATTTTGTTCATCAAAATACTCTGGAGGGCTTCCCTGGTGACTTGGTGGTGAAAAATCCACCTGCCATTATAGGAGACATGGGCGCTATCCCTGGTCTGTGATGATCTCACACGCCATGGAGCAAAACCAAGCCTGTGCACAACTATTGAGCCTGTGCTCCAGCCCAGGAACCGCAGATACTGAGCCCAGCACCACAGCTCCTGAAGCCCTAGAGTCCACGCTCCACAAGAGAAGACTCTGCAGTGAGGAGCCCACACACCGAAGCTAGGGAGTAGCCCCCACTGTCTGCAGTGAGAGAAAAGCCCACACAGCAACCAAGACCCAACAAAGCCGAAAATAAATAAGTAAAATTATGTATATGTATACATATATATATATAAAACTCTTTAAAGAAAGTGGAAAAATGTAACAGCAACACATATAACATCAAAAATTAATGTCCATAAGATATATAAGATTTCTATAGGTTAAGAAAAAGTATGTCAATTATACTTCAAAAATAAATAAATTATAAAATTAAAATATAATTACTATTGAAAAAATTACAATTATATAATACTTCAAAATTTAAAAATAAAAATATAAACTTAATTTCTATTAAAAAATGAAAAAGACAAACAATTGGAAAATGTGCAAGAACTTCCATGCTTCTGTTGAGAAGCACAAATGGCCAGTAACATAAGTAGGCTGAACTTCACTGGTAACTGTGCTGTGCTGAGTCTCTCAGCCGTGTCTGACTCTCTGTGACCCCATGGACTGTAGCCTACCAGGCTCCTCTGTCCATGGGATTCTCCAGGCAAGAACACTAGAGTGGGTTGCCACACCCTCCTCTAGGGGATCCTCCCAACCCAGAATCACACCCAGGTCTCCCACATTGCAGGTGGATTCTTTACCATCTGAGCCACCAAGGAAGCCCTCTTTGGTAGTTAAGGAAATGCACATTTAAGCCCTAACGTTATATTACTGTATACTGTCAGATTGGCAAAAGTTTTATGTCTGCTGATGTCAGGTGATTTGCAAGAAAATGGTACGCCTAGGACAGTTCTAGATTGCTATCCCTAGCAATGTAAACTGGTCCAAACACACTGGGCAACAACTTGACACAATCTAGGAAAGCTGAAGATAATACATTCCCAGGACCGGAAATTCCTCACCAAGGTAGAAACTCCCTAGAGAAGTTCCCACTTACATGCATCTCGAGAACTGGGCAAGAATTCATAACAATACCCTTTATACCAACAAAACATTGGAAATAACTATACTTCAAGAATAGAATGAAGAAATTTTAATAGTATGTACACAAGAATATTACATGGCAACAAAATAAATATGAAGGGCTCCCCTGATGGCTCAGTTAGTAAAGAACCTGCTGGCAATGCAGCAGACCACCTGCAATGCAAGAGACACAGGTTCAATCCCTGAGTCAGGAAGTTCCCCTGGAGAAGGAAATGGCAGCTCATTCCAATATTCTTGCCTGGGAAATCCCATGGACAGAGGAGCCTGGGGGGATACAGTCCATGGGGTAGCAACAGTTGGACACAACTAAGCAACTGAACCACCACCACCAAATAAATTTGACTTAGAGCCACAGACAGCAACCTGGACCACAGTATTTAGTGGAAAGCAAGTGGCCAGAGAACATGCTTCCACTTTTATGAGTTTAAAAACCTGCAAAGCAGATTAGTATGTTGCTTAGGAATGCAAACTTGGTAAAGTACTTTTTAAGTGTGGGAATGATAAGCAAACAAACAACAAAACCCTAGACTGCTTTTCCTTCTGAGTCATCAGAGAGATGAGATTGTGGAGAGGCACAATAAGAACTTGAAGCCCAATGTTTTATAAACTGGTCAGAAGGCAATGGCAACCCACTCCAGGACTCTTGCCTGGAAAATCCCATGGGCGGAGGAGCCTGGTAGGCTGCAGTCCATGGGGTCGCTAGGAGTCGGACACGACTGAGCGACTTCACTTTCACTTTTCACTTTCATGCATTGGAGAAGGAAATGGCAACCCACTCCAGTGTTCTTGCCTGGAGAATCCCAGGGACGGGGAGCCTGGTGGGCTGCCTTCTCTGGGGTCGCACAGAGTCGGACAAGACTGAAGCGACTTAGCAGCAGCAGCCTCAGCAGTGGGTATTAATTAGTAATAAACTGTTCTTGATATCTTATGAGTATTTTACCCACTTTTATATTTATTTAATATTTAAGAAACATAGGTTTTAAATAGAAAGAAAGAGTAATCATGATGTTTTGACACACTAAATTCAATTTAACAGGTGGGATTCTTCATATGCTGCCATCTTTAGTATTTTTCCTAGGATTGAAATGATTTGCCATGATTACATGTAGAAAGGGAAAATAAACTCACTCAAATCAAGTCGCTCCTTTGCTAACCGCCCTGTGGGCGTGTCAGAAAGTATTAAATGAAGTCTGCCTTCTCCGCGGGCTTCTCCGCTGCCTCACTCCCTCTGCAGTCTGCCCCCTCCCTCGTGCTGCGCGGCTCAGCCCAGCGCAGTCCTGGGCCAGTCCTCTCTGCCTTCTGCTGCCAGCCACCACACCTCCAGATTTCCCTGTGGCTGCTCCTTTTTCTTCAGTCCTCAGTTCAAATAGCAACTCCATACAGAGAACTTCTCAGACTACGTAATAGACTCTTATTGCCTCTGTCTGTTTCCTTTTATTTGCAACACTATCCCCTATCATGTTCATGTGGTTACGTGTTTGCTAGCGGCCTTACTTCTGCACAGGGGCCACATCTCTTTTAGTCTTGCCCTAAGTACCTGGCAGATTCCCAGGTACCTCAAAAGGTAAAGAGTCTGCCTTCAGTGCGGGAGATTTGGGTCGGGAAGATCCCCAGAGAAGGGCATGGCAACCCACTCCAGTATTCTTGCTTGGAGAATGCCATGGACAGAGGAGCCTGGCAGGCTATAGTCCCTGGGTTTGCAAAGAGTCGGACTCCACTGATCAACTTTCACTTTCACTAAGGTTGGCATGTAGATTGTCAATTAAAAATAATGGGGACTTCCCTGGTGGTCCAGTGGCTAAGACTCCATGCTCCCAATGCAGGGGACCTGGATTTGATCCCTGGTCAGGGAACTGGATCCCACATGCTCCAACTAAAGATTCCCAAGGGTCACAACTAAGACACAGCACAGCCAGATAAGTAAATACTTAAAAAAAAATAATGGCATTAATAAATATTTTTGTTAAATATTTTGGGCAAAAAACTTAGCACTTTTTATTTTTATTGGAGTATATTGACTTACAATATTGTGTTAGTTTCTGCAGTACAGCTAAGTTATACATATATCCACTCTTTCTTAGATTCTTTTCCCATATAGGTCATTATGGAGTATTGAGTAGAGTTTCCTGTGCTATACAGTAGGTTCTTATAGATATCTGTTTTATATATAGCAATGTGTATATATGAATACCCATCTCCCAATTTAACCCGGCCCCTTCTTCCCTCTTTTGGTAACTGTTAGTTTTTTCTCTACATATGTGACTCTATTTCTGTCTTGTAAATAAGGTCATTTGTACCATGTTTTTAGATTCTACATATAATTTCGTCTGTCTCTGGATAATTTTTTTTTTAATTTGGGAAACATTAAATTTCAAAGAGCCAGTTCCTTCCTTCCTTCATTCAACAAGTATTTGTCATCTTTAATGTGTTAGGCATTATACTAGATGCCAGGATGTAGGTTGAACAGAAAGGTAGTACCAGGAACCTCATGCTGGGGATGGACAGGGCTCCAGCTGTTAGGTGCAAGGGCTTGTGGAGGTCAGTGTAAAATCAAGAACAGAGTAATTTAGAGGCCAAGATACTGAAGAACTAAGGACAAGATTCTGGGTATTTCTGTTTAAGGATATTTGGGGGTATTTCCATAGTGACACCTCAAGACATCATGAAGATTAGAGGATGAGAATATCAGAGATAATGAAAGCTTTAGGATAGAAAGGCCATCATAGCACCAAATGCCAGAGCTTCCACCAGACAGCAAAAAATAAGAGGCAACAAAACATGAGTCACTGCATCAGTTTCTGAAATAATGGTCCTACATCTCTCTAAACGTTTCCTCATAAATATCATTGAAAAACCCAGCTGAGAAAACCCTTTTTAATTCCAAGACTGATTAGTGAAATCATGCTTCTACTTTTGGTCTGTTGCAAGAAAGATGAGAAATGACCCGGGGAGAACAAAGAAGATGCTGCAATATCCCTGATACAATGCTACATTAGCTTCCTAGTCAATGCGCTCTACCCAGTTTTATATCATGCTAAAATGTTACCATTTGATTAGACATATTTGTGTCCAGTTTTGAACAGGCCATTTTTTAGCATAACTGGTTCAGTGGTTGATGTAGGGACACTCACCCCAACTATATCTTTGTTTTTATGGAATGCTCTGATTCCATTCATATTTTTTTTATTTACACCCTTTCCAACAGAGAACATGCTCAAAGCAAGAGGGTATAAAGGATGCAGTTACCCTCTACAATCTCTGTGAGATAGTTCAGAAATTCTTTGAGGAATTTGTGCTTTCTAACTACTGTAGGACACTACTGACCATGCCATAGGTTATCACAGTTGTCTGCTAGTGACCTTTCACTCCTTAGGTGCTGAAATGTGCATTCTTGGTTCTCAATGATTTTTGTTACCACCCCACTAGATTGGTAATGACACCTACCAACACATCCCATCACCCACCCTTGGGGAATTAGTTTTGCATTTTATGTCAAACCGATGCACTCAGTATTCAGACTATTCATGCTGAGTATAAGATAACCAACAAACCAATCTGCATTTTTAACTCAAAAGGTCAATTCTTTTATTTAATATTAAATCACAGATTGTTCAACTTCTAAGTGGGTCACACATTGTGTTAAGTGATCCAGCTCTGTCCTCTGCCATCTGGCTACATGAATCAATGTCAGATGGATGCAAATATATCTCTGAGAGGGAACCTTGGGAAAGAGTGCTGATATACCAAGCATAGACCCTCAGACATTTACCCCCTCCCAGAAGACTGCATTGAAGGTAAATCCAAAGATCACAGCACAGGTTGAAATACTGGCTGTATGATTTCACTATTACTTTCATTGGATGCTATGAGTCTGAGTAAGTCCTATCTCTGCTTCATTTACCTTAATTTTGTTGCATGCCCAGAAATTCAGGGGCATTCAAGGACAGCAGGGAGCAGATGAGAAAGAATGCGTGATAAAAACTACAAGTAGCCTCAAGGACAAAAATAATAATAATAATAATACTAAGACAGAGAGGCTTGTGTATCCAACTGGCTACTGGGTTTTCCTTTGACCATCAGAACTGGTTCCCAATTTGAACTTCAGACCTTTACTGGTACAGTAAGGACTGAGATTAATAAGTATAATTATAAATGTTATTTTATAAAAAGATTCCAATAAGATGGAATACAGATTAAAATAGTGTGTTCAGAATAGAAAGATAAAAATCAGTAGAAAATAAATGAGGGAAATAAGATCAAGGGAAAATAAGAAAGGTAATTTAGAGGCAAGAAGGATTGAGTTTGTAAACCGTACACAAGAGCACACACCATGCTGCTACTGCTGCTGCTAAGTCGCTTCAGTCGTGTCCGACTCTGTGCGACCCCAGAGATGAGAGCCCACCAGGCTTCCCCATCCCTGGGATTCTCCAGGCAAGAACACTGGAGTGGGTTGCCATTTCCTTCTCCAAAGCATGAAAGTAAGAAGTGAAAGCAAAGTCGTTCAGTCGTGTCTGATTCCTCGCGACCCCATGGACTGCAGCCTACCAGGCTCCTCTGTCCACGGGATTTTCCAGGCAAGAGTACTGGAGTGGGGTGCCATTGCCTTCTCTGGCCCACACCATAATAACCTGTATATTAATTGGTGTTGGGCCACAGAGTCCACAGGTCAAAACTAGCTATAGAGGAGAAAACCCCTTGAAGTACTTTGGGCTTGCAAAGAAGGTTGATATTATACACTTTCCCATATCCAGAGCCCTCCATGGACTCAATCACACTACCTCCAGGTCTCCATTGCTGCACTCACTCATCTACTCAAACATTTGTAAATGTATTGACGTGCCAGCACCATGTCAGGTTCTTGGGAAACCATGGTTTGTGAAAGTAGACTTGATCCCCGCTCTAATGGAGCTTCAGAGAAGTGACAGAGATAGACAAAAGCAGATAATCACAAAAATGTATGAGACAAAATAATCACATAAATGAATGAGACACCTCTGTAGGAAAGAAACGTGGTTCTAAGAAGAAAAATACACAATGATCTAATAGAAAGATAAAGATTAGGGGGAATTTCTTGAAGCAAGTAATGTTTGAACTGAGAGCTGAAGCTCAGTAGGACATAACTGAGTAAATGTTGCAGATCCATGGAGTGAGGGGGAGTGTATGGATGGAGGGAGGCCCTTGCTGTTGTTGTTGTTGTTCAGTCACTCAGACATGTGGACGCTTTATGACCCCATGGACTACAACACGCTAGACTTCCCTGTCCATCACCATCTCCCAGAGCTTGCTCAAACTCATGTCCATTGAGTCGGTGATGCCATCCAACCATCTCATCTTCTGTTGTCCCCTTCTCCTCCTGCCTTCAACCTTTCCCCAGCATCAGGGTCTTTTCCAATGTGTCAGTTCTTCACATCAAGTGGCCAAAGTATTGGAGCTTCAGCTTCAGCATCAGTCCTTCCAGTGAATATTCAGGATTAATTTCCTTTAGGATTGACTGGTTTGATCTCTTTGCAGTCCAAGGGACTCTCAAGAGTCTTCTCCAAAACTACAATTCAGAAGCATTATTTCTTTAGTGCTTGGCTTTCTTTATGGTCCAACTCTCGCATCCATACATGACTACTGGAAAAACCATAGCCTTGACTAGACAGACCTTTGTTGGCAAAGTAATGACTCTGCTTTTTAATACACTGTCTAGGTTGGTCATAGCTTTTCTTCCAAGGAGCAAGCATTTTTTAATTTAATTTTTTAATTTCATTAGTCACTGTCTAATTTAATTTAGATCTCATAGCTGCAGTGATTTTGGAGCCCAAGAAAATAAAGGGAAGCCCTTCTAGAAATAAGAAATAGTACTTGTAAAGACATTGTAGCTGTAGGGACCATAGAGTGTTCAAGAAACTGAACCAGTAGGGCACAGAGAACAAGGAGGAGAGTGTATGATGGGAAAAGAAATGTTGACAGAAGTGAAGCCCATACAACCTTCGTTGCTGCCTTAGCAAGGTTGGTTTTTATTCTAATAAGCCTTAACCCTGGGTAGAGGTAGTGATATGATCAGATTTAGGTTTTGAAAAGGTTTCTATTGATTGAAGTGGAGAACAAACAGAAGGGTAGAAAGGTCAAACAGGATGCAAGAGATTAGTTAGGACTCAATGCAGCAAGAGACATTCACAGTATGGACTTGGAGATGGAGAGAAGTATAAGAATGTGAGAGGTAGAGCTTAGTACTGGGTTGATGATACAGTGTAGCGCAAGGAAGAAGTCAAGGAGTGATGTGGGTTAATAGTATGTGCAACTGGGAGAGTATTGTCATCTAACACTGGCCTAGAGAATGGCAGGAGACAGCAAAGCTGAAGATGAGGAGAGGTTAGTACCGGACATGGTATGATTGAAATCTAAGTAGAGAAGTTAAGGAAACGGTGAGATATATCCATTTGGAATTGAGAGAAGTCTTCTGGAGGAAAAAAAGATTTGAAAATCATATATAATATAAAGATGGAAGAATGCCTGAGCATTAAATGAAGTTTCCAAGAGAAAGACTATCAAAAGAGAGAAGAGACCACAGATGGAGCCTTGAAGAGATTTTAAGATGCTCCTTGGGTTGGAGTTATTCTGAAAACAACACAAGATTGCAGGGGCAAGTCTTTTTCTTTTTTTCCCCAAAATTTACTTACACTTCTTTCCTATTTTGTTTTGTGTTGTGTTGTTTTACCAAGGATAGACAACTATCATCCATCTCTCACTCTAGAATTTCCTTAGTTAACCATGAATTGCCTCTTCCAGGGATGATAGGAGAAGTTTCACCATACATGGGTTTAATCAAAATAAAAGATATTTTATAATTGGGTTAGAGTTTCATGAATAGGACTTTATATGCCTGCTAAATGATGCTTGTTATCAAACCCATTTAAATGTTAGTGACTTTATGCTTTTGTCTTTTAAGGGTCAATTACTCTCTTCTTGATCTATCTGTGAGATCTACATGAGGTGCTGCCCAGAGATGCTCTGAGATTTTATTTGAGATGATCTGGAGTTTTCACTGTCATTTACTTAGAAATGATCCTTTCGCATATTTTAGAAGAGGACACCCATTCAGTCAGTTTTGCAAGTTCGTTATTGCAAAGTATAGCTAAAGAAAGTGTAGAATTTTGTGACAGATAATTGAAGAAACCAACTAAAAAGCTTAAGTTCATGCTATATAATGGTTTTCATTGTCCAATATTGTGTTTCCATAGTAGGCAGTGCATGAGATGGAAAGATCCTTATTAATAAGCATGGTTTTCTTTCCATGATTATTCATTCACTGAACATGGTAGTAATGTCATGCCAAGAAAGAGCTGCATTGTGTTCCTGTGTGCCTGTGTGCACTATGAATATTCACATGTTCTCTGTGTGTTTGCCCATATTTACTATGTAATTAAAACCAAAACACCAACCTGTAATATCCCCAGAAGGAGCACTAACTATATAACTTAAGCAGCAAGTAGGATTCCTTTTCTTTTGCTGTTCATTTTAATATAGGTAAGAGGAAATAATGTTTTTTCAAGATAGTAGGAAAGAATATAATGGAACTGCATGTCCAACATGGAAGCCACTAATCCACAAATAGTGACTTAATTTTAAATTAATTAAAATTAAAAATTAAGTTATTCCATCATACTGGCCACAATTCAATAGTGTCTACAGTATTGGACAGTGCCAATATCCAACTTTTACACCATCGCAGAAAGTTCTGTGAAACAGCTCTGAACTGAAGAAAGAATCAGATCCAGGCTCCTACCAGTTTTTGCAGAGCCCACAAACTAAGAATGATTTTACATTTTGAAATGATTGAAAAACAATCAAAGGAAGAAACTTTTATTTTTTTTTTAATATGTATTTATTTACTGTGGTTGCACTTAGTTGCAGCAGGGATCTTTGATCTTCATTACGTGGCATGCAGGCAGGCTCTTTAGTTGTGGCGTGGGAATGCTTAGTTGTGGCACATGGAATCTAGTTCCCTGACCAGGGATCAAGCCCAGAGCCCCTGCACTGGGAGCAGAGTCTTAACCACTAGACCGCAGGGAAAGTCATTCGAAATTCAAAATTGAGTGTCATTAAATAAAGTTTGTTGAACACAGCTGAACCCCATCCTTTTCATTCTGTTTTTGACTTTTCCCCTGGCAGCAGCCCCATTGAGTAGCCATGATAGAGACCTTAAAGCCTGCAAAATCTAAAATATTTACTCGGGCTTTTCAGAAAAGTTTGCCCACATTTGAGTTAAAAGAGGGAGGGTAATAGTGTTGTTACCAAGTCCAAACTCATTCTGCTCACCACATGACAGGCCAGTTCACTGGAGACGAGGTATTGAGGCAAGGAATAATGACTTTATTTCAGGCTGACTGAAAAGATGGTAGACTGATCATCTCAAAATCACCATTTTATTGGGGTCTGGATGCCTGCTGGAATCCAGCAGGGTAGGAAGTGGGACAGTAAAGCAGAAAGGTCACAAGTCTTGCAAACATCTCCTGGAATGGCCCGCCTCAGGGAAAAGACATGTTAATTTCTTACTTCCTGTATGCGTTCACAGAAGTACAGGGTCAGGATGTTTCCCTGAACAAAAGGCATTTTGGTTTAACATTTCAGGCAGAAGTGCAGGGTTCTCTGAGACAGGCCATTATGTATAGACAGTGTCCTTGCAGTGAACAGAAGCAATGAGTAGAAAAGGTTAAAGTAAAAGAAACAGATCCAACATATAGTCAGATTTTATTCTTCCCTGTAACAGTGTCACAACCCACTTTACTAGAGGCTGACCTGTATGGTTTGAAAAAGGACATCAGAGGAAGAGAACACGTGTGCAGAACCCATGTCTTGACTTGATTGCTGTAGGACACCACCCTGCCTTTCAGGATGTGACTGGAGTGTTAAGCCTCCAGAAATACTGGGAGGTCACCTTTAACATGAATCCTAAGGGCTTCATCAAACCCTCAGCTTTCTCAGTGTCTTTTTGTAATTTTTAAAAAAATACTGTCTAAAGCTCACTTCTCTCCGTGGTCCACTATCCTCCTCATTGTCAAAAGGCAAATTATATTCTCTCAAAGGCTTGACAATATGAAACAAGGAAATTCACTTACCCTCTTGACAGCAATGCCAATTATCTTTTTAACCTTCTCTTAGGCTAATAATGGCTGAGACAATGAAAAATTATTTTGCAGTGGGACGTAGCCAACTCAGTATCCTTCAGCTCTTAATCTATCCTCTCTTCCCACCTCTTGAGAATACATTCACTAAGACGAATTTGTAGTCTCTTATTAGGCCAGGCTTAAATCCATGCAAGAACTTAATGAAGTCATTCTCTATTAGAAATGCCACAAGGCTATCGAGAATTTCTGCAGGAGTAGGATTGTATCTTCTATACCTGTGAGTTGACTGGTCTGTTACAAAGCACCCTAGGGAGCCCAGCCTATGCATTTGATAAGTTGCTGGACAAGATTGTATCTGAGGGGCAGGGGAAGTCCTCAGCAAATGTATTTCTTGTTTAAGCCTCTAATTCTTTAGCATTAGCTTTGAGCCTATTGACTTCACAGGAATAAATCATTAAGAAGAGTCCATGACCCCAAAGATTGCTGTCTAGGTTTTCCTGGGCATGACTCAAGTTCAGGCATGTGTACAAGTCTCCCCTTAGAAATGTGTGCCCACTGACCTCTCATGTCAGTTGACCTCAACCTGTCGTTGGCTGCTGGAGGGAATTCAGCTTAAGAACATGAACACTTATACTTCAGTCTCTAAGGTTTCAGAGCCTGAATCCTGTATACCTACCTAAGTTTGCACTTTCTTTATATCCTCCAGCCAACAGGTATATCCAGTGTCCCTGATTCATTAGAATGTTAACAGGAGCACTCCCGGAAGGAATCATTGATCCAGCATTTCCATAGTAAAAGGGAAGTGGTAAATATCATCCATTTTGACATTTAAATTTCCCACTGACATGCATCTGATTTACTTGATTTAATATTAAAGAATGGGGAGAGTAGAACAAACTAGAAATGTATAAGCTATTTGGCTTTATTTAGGCCATTTGGCTTTTAAATAAAACAAAACAAAACAAAAACCTTAGCATAAAACTTTTTATTACTGAAAGCATTTTGAAATTATTATTGAGATCCCTGGAGCACAGAAAAACATCTATTTCTGCTTTATTGACTATACCAAAGCCTTTGACTGTGTGGATCACAATAAACTGTGGAAAATTCTGAAAGAGATGGGAATACCAGACCACCTGACCTGCCTCTTGAGAAACCTGTATGCAGGTCAGGAAGCAACAGTTAGAACTGGACATGGAACAACAGACTGGTTCCAAATAGGAAAAGGAGTACGTCAAGTCTGTATATTGTCACCCTGCTTATTTAACTTATATGCAGAGTACATCATGAGAAACGCTGGGCTGGAAGAAGCACAAGCTGGAATCAAGATTGCCAGGAGAAATATCAATAACCTCAGATATGCAGATGACACCACCCTAATGGCAGAAAGTGAAGAGGAACTAAAAAGCCGCTTGATGAAAGTGAAAGTGGAGAGGGAAAAAGTTGTCTTAAAGCTCAACGTTCAGAAAACGAAGATCATGGCATCTGGTCCCATCACTTCATGGGAAATAGATGGGGAAACAGTGGAAACAGTGTCAGAATTTATTTTTTGGAGCTCCAAAATCACTGCAGGTGGTGATTACAGCTGTGAAATTAAAAGACACTTACTGCTTGGAAGGAAAGTTATGACCAACCTAGATAGCATATTCAAAAGCAGAGACATTACTTTGCCAACAAAGGTCCATCTAGTCAAGGCTATGGTTTTTCCGGTGGTCATGTATGGATGTGAGAGTTGGACTGTGAAGAAGGCTGAGTGCCAAAGAATAGATGCTTTTGAACTGTGGTGTTGGAGAAGACTCTTGAGAGTCCCTTGGACTGCAAGGAGATCCAACCAGTCCATTCTGAAGGAGATCAGTCCTGGATGTTCTTTGGAAGGAATGATGCTAAAGCTGAAACTCCAGTACTTTGGCCACCTCATGCGAAGAGTTGACTCATTGGAAAAGACTCTGATGCTGGGAGGGATTGGGGGCAGGAGGAGAAGGGGACGACAGAGGATGAGATGGCTGGATGGCATCACTGACTCGATGGACATGAGTCTCAGTGAACTCCAGGAGTTGGTGGTGGACAGGGAGGCCTGGCGTGCTGCAATTCATGGGGTTGCAAAGAATCAGACACGACTGAGCGACTGAACTGAACTAAACTGGAGCACAGAGTATGGACCTAACAGAAGCAGAAGATATTAAAAGAGCTGGCAAGAATACGCAGAATAACTATACAAAAAATATCTTCATGACCCAGATAACCATGATGGTGTGATCACTCACCTAGAGCCAGACATCCTGGAATGTGAAGTCAAATGGGCTTTAGGAAGCATCACTACAGACAAAGCTAGTGGAGGTGACGGAATTCCAGTTGAGCTATTTCAAATCAAAGTGCTGCACTCAATATGCCAGCAAATTTGGAAAACTCAGCAGTGGCCACAGGACTGGAAAAGGTCAGTTTTCATTCCAATCCCAAAGAAAGGCAATGCCAAAGAATGCTCAAACTACCGCACAATTGCACTCATCTCACACACTAGTAAAGTAATGCTCAAAATTTTCCAAGCCAGGCTTCAACAGTATGTGATCCGTGAACTTCCAGATGTTCAAAGTGGATTTAGAAAAGGCAGAGGAACCAGAGATCAAATTGCCAACATCTGCTGGATCATCAAAAAAGCAAGAGAGTTCCAGAAAAACATCAACTTCTGCTTTATTGACTATACCAAAGGCTTTGACTGTGTGGATCACAATAAACTGTGGAAGATTCTGAAAGAGAGGGGAATACCAGACCGCCTGACCTGCCTCCTGAGAAATCTGTATGCAGGTCAGGAAGCAACAGTTAGAACTGGACATGGAACAACAGACTGGTTCCAATAGGAAAAGGAGTATGTCAAGGCTGTATATTGTCACCCTGCTTATTTAACTTAAATGCAGAATACTTCATGCAAAATGCTGTTCTGGATGAAGCACAAGCTGGAATCAAGATTGCCGGAAGAAATACCAATAACCTCAGACATGCAGATGACATCACCCTTATGGCAGAGAGTGAAAAAGAACTAAGGAGCCTCTTGATGAAAGTGAAAGAGGAGAGTGAAAAACTTGGCTTAAAACTCGACATTTAAAAAACAAAGATCATGGCATCTGGTCCCATCACTTGATGGCAAATAGATGGGGAAACAATGAAAACAGTGAGAGACTTTATTTTGGGAGGGGGCCTCCAAAATCACTGGAGATGGTGACTGCAGCCATGAAATTAAAAGATGCTTGCTCCTTGGAAGAAAAATTACAACCAACCTAGACAGCATATTAAAAAGCAGAGACATTACTTTGCCAACAAAGGTCCATCTAGTCAAAGCTATGGTTTTTCCAGTACTCATGTATGGATCCGAGAGTTGAACCATAAAGAAAGCTGAGTGCTGAAGAATTGATGCTTTTGAACTGTGTTGTTGGAGAAGACTCTTGAGAGTCCCTTGGACTGCAAGGAGATCCAACCAATCAATCCTAAAGGAAATCAGTCCTGAATATTCACTGGAAGGACTGATGTTGAAGCTGAAACTCTGATAATTTGGCCAGCTGATGCAAAGAACTGACTCATTGGGAAAGACCTGATGCTGGGAAAGATTGAAGGCAAGAGGAGAAGGAGACAACAGAGGATAAGATGGTTGGATGGCATCACTGACTTGATGTGTCCATCAAACTCTGTGATGAGTTTGAGCAAGCGCCGGGGGATGGTGATGGACAGGGAATCCTGGCGTGCTGCAGTCCATGGAGTCGCAAAGAGTCGGACACAACTGAACTGAACTGAATTGAACTGAAGCACAGAGTGGCAGTTTTGGAAGCACTAGGTCTTTTTTCACCACGCACAGTACCTGAGACCAGATAGATGGATGGCTTTGTCAGAAAATATCATGAGGCCAAACTGTCTTTCGTAATTATTTCAAATTGTCTGTGTTTATAACCCTAAGTCTCTTTTTAAATGTTTATTGGACCAGTGGTCTTTGATATATAACTGCTGTAGCAAGAAATAACCTGTTAATAATAAAACAGAGTCTTAGCTTCACCATGTGTCATTCCTAGAGGATGTGAATGCTGAGGCACTAACAGGTGTGCGTAAGAGTGAGGACTCTAGAAGTTGTGAGAAGAGGTTCCAGGCAGAGGGAGAGCAGGTATGGCTGCCCAGAGGTGAGGGGACCGCTGGCGGAAATGAAAGAAGTCCATTAGGATAGCGATGAGGCTGAGGAGGAACATGGAGCCAGAACAGGCAGATCACTGTAAGAAGCCATAAGGGCTTTGGAGTTTTACTCAGAGGACAATAGCAGCCATTGAAGATACATGGTCCAATTTCCATTCTAGTAGAAAAGAGAACCAGGAGACTAGTTAGAAGGCTATTCGTGTCTATGCCCTTGAGAAGAAAGCAGAAGTAAGGGTCACCCAATATATCTTTTGTAGAATAAGACTATTCCACAACCAATGATGAAGAAAGATAAAGAACACATTAGCAGACTGCTAACTCATTACTTCCCTGTTCCTTTTGTAACAGAACAACCACCCTTTCTAAATGAAACAAAACTATATAATTGCTTTTTAAAAATATTTGAGTCTCATGGTTACCTCTTAAATGTGAATCTCCATGTGTTATTGCAATCAAATGTATCCAAAGGCTTACATCAGTATATCTAGGCAGAAGGTATATTCTAGCCCAGATTCCACAGGGATGACTCTGAGACCAGATGCAACCTTTAGAAGCAATGCTGTTCTCCGCAGGTGGGGCCCTCTGCGCTCAGAGTGTATGACATCTTCTCAAGTTCAGGACAGCCTGCGCAGGGAGAGGGCAGCCCGGCTTTGTCACTGGCTCACACGCCTGTCTGCCACGTGATAAGCCATCCCATCAGGTTTCATCCAGATGTCAGCCAGAGGCTAACCAGTGACCTTTCCTCTTCTCAAGACTTATTTAGACTCTCCCTGCTGTTTATCCAAATCACTGCATGATTTGACCTTGGCTTCCAGTGCCTTCGGGTTATCAGCATGAAGGTCAGGTCATTATAAAAGAGTGACGTCCATCACTAATGACCTCAGGACATACCTTAGATATTGGGATGTTGAGTAAATCTCACCAGTTACTTTTATTATAATGTGCCTCTTTTTCTTAAAAGCTAAGCCCTGAAATAAAAGAGTTTAAATGGGAATTTATTTTTTGATAAATGAATTTTGTGAAGTAAGTTTCACAAATACTTCCCCATTCTTCCAGTTAAAATGTAATTTTCATGGGATTTTGAAAGTTAAGTTCAGACTGTTCAGACTAATGAATTCACTTGGTAGCTATTACTTGCCATTTGTATATGACCTTGTAATAAACATGTTATTGACCTAGGGATGATGAGGACTAAGACTTAAGTGGTTCCATTTCTAACAGCAAAATAAAAACTATTACTGGCTGCAATAAAATTTAGTGGTCTTAAAATTGAAATAGAACAATTGTTTATACTTAATCAGAGAAATGGAGAGTTAGTTATGTATGATACTTAAATAAATTGTGGAACACTTGGTCCTAAAAAGTGTCCATTATAATACTTTAAACAAATTAAATTTCATTTAAAAGTTTCAGGTCTCCTGAATGTCAGGGGAAGGTGAAAATGCAGTCAGGAGATATAAAGGCTAGCACCAGGAAATACAGCCAGAAATTCTGAACTTGGATTTCTTTGCATGTCCTTGTACGGTATCATGGCTTGAAAAATGATCTTGATGACTACTGACATTTTGTAAACTTGAGTGGAAAGTGCATTGTATTTCTTTTCCATGGACTGAAGCACATGGTAGCTCTTGAGCCAGATTGTAAGAATCCCTATCATAAGATTATGGGAAATGAGTGGAAAGAATCTGGACTGAAAGCCTGACCCACACTTGACTCCTTGTTTTAAGGAAAACGTTTGATAATGCTTTCAACACATGGCTTCCTGAGCAAAGATCTTCAGTAAGTAGTTGTTTAAAATTTAACCACATGAATTAATCTGGGTCCTTAGGGAAATCCAAGCAGATGTGGACAAAGACTCACATCCCTCAGAAAGCAGCCCATATTGGCAGCTGGAAACAATAAAGAATTGTTGTATAATCATAGCAAACTCCAATTCTTTTCAAAACTATGGTGGATTGAAGGGTGTCCTCTAAAAGACACGTCCACATTCTAATTCCCTGGATCTATGAATATTACCTTATTTGGGGAAAGGACCCTTGGAAAATGTAATTAAGTGATGAATTTTGTGATGAAGAGGTCATCCTAGATTTCCCAAGTGGGACCTATATCCAGTAGGTCATGTCCTTATAAGAGTGAGGCAAGGATAGGTTTGACACACAGAAAAGAGGAGGCAATGTGACCACAGAGGCTGAGACTGGAGTGTTGAATGCCCAAGTCAAAGAAAGCTGGCGGCCACAAGAAATTGGAAGAGTCAAGGAACCAGTTCTCCACAAGAGCCTTTGGAAGGGTTGTGGTCTTCCCAACAACATCTTGATTTCAGACTTCTGGCCTCCAGAACTGTAATAGAATAACCCGCTTAATGTATGATAATTTGTTACAGTCCCCACAAGAAACTAATATGCTATCTGGGTATGCTACCCCCCACCCTAGAGGAGGTAGCCTCTCCTAATGTCTGCTTTCTGGGTGAGATATCTTGAAGGTCTTTCTCCCTTCCTGTGCTTGCACATCCTTATCTGGAACATTCTCTGTGGCAGTAGTCTAAACCATTACAACCTCATTTCTTATAAATTGTATCTGTGAAATCTCTAGAGCTCAAAAAACAGTATTTGGCAAAAAGCAACTCTTGTACTTTTTTCTCAAGTTCATTCATTCAACAGATATTTGAGCATCTTCTGTGTGCCAGGCATAGTTCTAAGTGGTGGGGATTCAGCAGGGAAGAAAATGGACAAAAATGTCTGTTTCCATGAAGTGTTCATAGCAAGTAATAAGTAAAATAATGAAGCAAAATATATAACATGATGGGTGGAAACAAAAACTACAGAGAAAATTAAAGGGAGAGACGGGATGGGGAGTGGAAGTTCTCCATTCTTACTAGGATGGTTTATTGTAGTTGCTATTCTCTAAGTCGTGTCCAGCCCTGCAACCCCATGGACTGTAGCCTTCCAGGCTCCTCTGTCCATGGGGTTTTTCAGGCAAGAATACTGGAGTGTGCTGCCATCTCCTTCTCCAGGAGATCTTCCTGGAACAAGGATTGAACCTGCGTCTCCTGCAGTGGCGGGCAGATTCTTTCCTGCTGATCCGCCTGGGAAGCCTGACTACTAGGATGGCTGGGGAAGGCATAACCAAGAGGGTGACCTGGTGGAGGTGGCTCTCCAGAGAAACGGAGCCAATAGGAGATATAAAAGGATTTATTATAAGGAATTGGTTCACACACTTATGAAAGCTGGCAAGTCCAAAATCTGCAGAGTAGGTGTCCTAGTTCAAATTCAAAAGCCAGAAGTTGCTGTAGAACCAGGAAGATGCTTCAGTTTAAAGACCATTAGACAGGAGAATTCCGTCTTACTTGGAGGAGGGTCAGCCTTCAATGGATGATCCAGCGGGGTCTGGATTTAACATTATGTGTCATGTCCCAGTAAACCCGGGAAACAGATACTATCACAACTACACACACACACACACACCATGAAGAAACAAAGAGCTCAAACCAGCTAAGTGACTGATCTCACAACACACAGGTAGTAGGACAAGACATCAGACATGATTATAGCAGGCTCCAAAGCCTACTTTCTTTTCATTATTAGTTTTTTTTTTTTTTAAGTACTTCTAAAAGAAACTGCTAAAGCTGTGAACTCCAAAACATTCAAGGCTGATGTGTGTGTTGTTTTTCTTACATACTTCACCAAGTGTTTTGTTCTCATTTCACTGCTGAGAATTCTTCAGCATTTGCGGTGCTGTCATAGGGCGCAAAAGTATCTCGCAGACTATTCTGAAGCAGCATTAATAGGCCTTCTCCTGTCTGAGCCCATGCACAGCCCTGCACCTCAATCAGCCAATCCAAAACTAGTGGGAGCATCTAAAGATGAAGGGCCTGGTCCCTGCTTTCAGTTGCTGGTAATCTCATTATGGTGATATAACAAAGTGAAATGATGAGAAGAGATAAGGGCCGGGCTGTGTGACTCTGACCTTCGGTAGACAAAAATTTAATAACAGCAAAAGAGTGATTAGTCTATGGAAGCTGCACAGGAGAAAGGGCATTGCAAGCTGGGTGGAGAAGAATATTGCAAACATCTAGGGAAGGTGCAAAGTCTTCAAAGGCACTGGGAAGTTGAGTGAATTATCTCAGAGCAAAGTATGGACTCTGTCTTTGAAACTTCCAGGCTTTCAAAACTTCCCAATAACTTTGGTCAGTATGCTTTTTTTTTTTTTTTTTTTGAGGCAGTAAATTCACAAATGCTGTAAGAGCAAATTAAACATGAAATCCTCCATTGATTTCATTTTCTTTTTTAATTTAGTAAGAGACCTCTTCAGAATGAATCTCATCAAGAATAATGTGATCTGAGCCACCCATTGTACTGAATGACTTCCCCTTCTTTTTAAAATTGAAATCAGTTTTTATTTTATATGCAGGTATAGCATCCACAATTATAAGTAAAAAAAAAAAAAAGAGAGAGAGAAAGCAACTAATAAAAACCTTTCTATCAGCATTTCTAGGATTGCAATCTATGTGCAGAAGTAGCCTGTTGTTAACTCATGAGGCAGTTTCCTTAAAATAAGTAAGTAATGGCAATTAAGTCACTATATGGAGTGATTTCTCAAACAATACACTCCATCATGTTACCTTAATTACCTTAAGCTATGGCTGTATTTTAAAGAAAAGAACCTCTTCTCATGACTGTTATAAATACAGACAAGTTATCTCTCCTCTTGTGGGAATCATGAGGCTAATGTTCTCACCTTTTTCTTTCTAAAACCAATCTTGATTTTTAAAAAATCAGAGCAATCATAGTACCTGGGATCAGCAGTTCTGTTGATTCTGTGTTCAGGTGGACCCCGAGTGTTTTCTGCCTTCATAATTCTGTTCTTCCATAAGACAAATCCTTTTGCTGGCAAGAGCTTTTCAGCAAGCACTGGGTAAACATGTGCAGGCCACTCCTGGTTTGTAATTTCCATTCTTAACACCTGTACCAGTATATATTAAGACCAGGATTCCAGAGTAAATGTCACTAAAGGAAATAAATCTGAACTATGCAGGTCATGATATCTGTTGGTTGTGTGTGTGTATATATATATATGTGGGAGGCTCTCAGGTTCTGCAGTTTCAAATTCAGGTTCTCCACTGACTGAGCTCATGGCCCTTGAATGTGTGATTCATGCCTGTTGTAACATCTTGGAGTCATTTTATAGGGATGTTGAACTTGTTTGGAGCAGCTTTGACTGGATTCTTTTGCTTGGTGCCAAAAGCTAGTTATCTGATGTGGTCTCTGTTTTAGAGTAACAAGGGGGTAAATGTAAATAAGACATTAGCATTGTCCAACCTTTCTCATAGCTGGAACGAATACCCTTTGTCAGTAGTTTTAAGCACCTTGGCTTGTGTGGCCACTGTTGCCAATTGTAATAAAATCTGGACAAAACAAGGAAATGATGACATCAGTGTAAAAATAGAATGAAATTTGACCACTGCCAATACCATACTTTACAACATCCTCAAAGCCTGAATAAAATGACCAGGGCCAGCTTCCTCATGGCTGAGTAATATTCCATCATGTATGTGTGTATACATATGTGTATATATATGCATGTATATATACATACATATGCATACATATATATGTATGTATTAAAAAAGAAGAAACTTAATACTCTAAGCATCCGTCTCAAGAAAGTAAAAAGGAAAGAGCACCTTAAACCCAGAGAAAGTAAAAGGAAGGAAATATAAAAAATGAAACTAGGAATCAGCAAAATAGAAAATAAGCAATAGTCAAGAAAGTCCACAAGGCTAAAGGGTTGGTTCATTATTCTAACATGCTTAATAAAATTGATAAACACACCACTCCAAGACTGATATCTCTCTAATGAACTTAATTGCATTTGTTGCCCAGATACCAAGAAGTTTACTTTGAAATTGTAGTTGGCTAAACTTTCATCCAAGTCAATTCTCTTTCCATTATGCCAAGCTTCTGAAAGCCTGTTTTTCGTCAGTTAAGTTGAATCGTAATGATAAGAGCATGATCCAGATAGCAAAGGTGCTGAGAGCGGGAAGAATGCTCGGGAAATGAAGTGAACACGAACTGTGAACATGCTGCGCGCAGGGAGTGGGACGTTTAAAACGAAGCCTTCTAGGGGCCTCGGTGGACAGTGCAGGGAAGGAAGAACAACTAAATGTGAATGTTTTAAAGTTGGAAAAGAGCTTCTCTTACATTTCACCTTTCAGAAAAGTAGGAGAGCAACATGAGCAACAGAGCACGAACATTGGTGTTAACAGCAGAGACAGAGCAGAGCTGTAGGTGCCGTCTGATGCCCAGTCTCCTCCCGGGCAGGCGCTGACTGTTGAAGTAACACAGCAGGAGGTATACAATTCTACAACCAGGAAACTCAGGCAAACTGGTGGCACATAAAGGAAGCACTCCTACAGTTTGGTCTTTGCTGTCACCATACTGTTTAAGCTGCTAATCAGTTTCTCAAACTTTAATATGCATGCAAATCACCTGGGCAATCCTATTAAAATGCAGGCTCTAATTTAGTAGGTCTGTGTAGCTGCTGCTGCTGCTAAGTTGCTTCAGTTGTTTCCGACTCTGTGCGACCCCCATAGACAGCAGCCCACCAGGCTCCCCTATCCCTGGGATTCTCCAGGCAAGAACACTGGAGTGGGTTGCCATTTCCTTCTCCAATGCATGCAAGTGAAAAGTCAAAGTGAAGTCACTCAGTCGTGTCCATCTCTGAGTGACCCCAGGGACTGCAGCCTACCAGGGATTTTCCAGGCAAGAGTACTGGAGTGGGTTGCCATTTCCTTCTCCAAGGCATGCATGCACGCTAAGTCGCTTCAGTCGTGTCCGACTCTGTGCGACCCCATAGACGGCAGCCCACCAGGCTCCTCTGTCCACAGGATTCTCTAGGCAAGAGTACTGGAGTGGGTTGCCGTTTCCTTCTCCAAGGTCTGTGTAGACTTTATAACAAGTCTACCTTTATAGTCTGACTTTATAACAAGCTCCCAGATGAAACCGATGCTACTATTTGGACTACACTGCGAGCAGGAAGACTCTAACTCAGACGCCCAAACACCAAATCATGACAGTAGCTGTTTCACTACTGCTGTGTAGAATTAGCTACTAACATATCCAAAGTGTGAAATCACATGTAAGCACCTGGAGCTTCCCTTGAAAATTGGGATAAGCTGGCCAGAGCAAGCCTTCTTCCCACCTGGCCTCAGTCAGCTGGAGCCAGGTGGAGGCTGACACTTTTAGGGATGCCATGATTTACCCTCTAAAATAATCCCCAGCTCTGTCACACTGAGCCCTGGCCCACGATCCATCTAATCTTACTAACCTCAAGGGCTCTCACCCTTGGCTAAATACTACAATCACAGGCGATCTTTGAGAAGAGCTGATGCCTGGGACCCACCCCCTAAGAGCCTGATGTCATTGGTGTGGGATAAGGCCTGGTCACATTGAAAGCTTCCAGGCAATTCTGATGTGCAGCCAAGGTTAAGTACTTCTGTTTAAATAAATTTAGCAACCACTCCAGCAAGGTTCTCAGCCACGATCCTTAGATTGTGATTCAGAAGGTCAAGACCACCCATTTCATAATATTGGCAGGACCCAAGACAAAAGGAGACTCTCAACCCATGGCCTTCTCCCTTCCCTTCGAATGCCTCACCATCCACTCAACTCATTTTCTTGTATCCAAGAGGATCTTCTGTCCACAGGAGGGGGCACCTCAGCACATGTGTCCAAGATCCGTCCTTATTCCCATCAAGCATCCTCCCTTGGTGATGCCCCAGACTTAGGTATATGCAAAATGGCAGCAAGGTCTGCCCTCAGGAGGACTGACTAAGGGAAGAAGACTATGTGGGCCTGGAAAGGGCACCCAGAGCCACTTGGGAAGGAAAGCCTGGTTTCCCAGTGATGTGTTTCATGACACCAGCCAATTTTCTGAGAGTAGCTGGGGTCCTCCCATTCAATGCTGACCCTAACTTCTCCAAGTTAGCACAGACTCCACAGCTTAAGGTTTCTGTCCACAAGTCTGCTCCAACTTGAGATGCTCATCACAAGTCTTGAGCTCCCCATACTTCTGACCAATAAGCTATAAATTGGGAGTTTCCTCTTCAGGTTTGACAATTTGCTAGAACGACTTATAGAATTCAGAAAGGCATGTCACTTTCGTTAACCAGTTTGTTAAAAAGGGTACAGATGAACAATGGATAAAGAGGCACACAGGGCAAGGTCTGGAAGCATCCAGACTGCAGGACCTTCTGTCCCTAGGAGCTAGGGTATACCCTCCTCCCAGCAGGGTTTCTCCAATGCAGAAACTTTCTAAACACTGTTGTTCAAAAGTTTTTGTAAACCATTCTCAAGCTAACTCCTTCCTTCCCTGGTGATTGGTACTAGGGGCTGAAGTTTCCAACCCTGTCATCACTTGGTCCTTCTTTTGATTAGTCTCATTCTGATATTACCCAGGGGCCCTACTCTAAGTTACCTCATCAGCATTAACTCAGATATAAAGACACTCCAATCACTTAGGAAATTCCAAGGGTTTTAAGAGCACTGTGTAAGAACCAAAGACCCACTATATTTCTTACGACACACCACCTAAGTGTCCCAACACTGAGGAGGCCACACTTGGAATGTCAAACCAGGAATTCATCATGCTTTTTGCAGATGCATCATGTTTTGGGAGCTTGGTAGCCAAAGAGCTAGAGTTTCCAAACTATTAATTTGAGGAGAGTGGCCACAGGCTTTGAGAAAATTAGAGATTTAGGCTGGCTGCACCCTCAGCTTATGGGAGCTCTTTCTGCTAGAATGCTGTTATCACGTGTGACTTAGAAATAGCGGATTCATTTTGATATTTGGCAAAACTAATACAATTATGTAAAGTTTAAAAATAAAATAAAATTAAAAAAAAAAAAGAAATACCGGAGAAGCCAAACAGCCAACTGGGCACTGCCTTCATCTGGATGTTCCCCTGGAAAGTGAAGCCCACCTTGGCTTCAGGATTTTGAATAAAGAGAGCTTATTTGAATGAGTTCTTTCTAGGGGCTTAAGCACTGAGACTTCTCCTGTGACCTTCCACTCTGTCTGTGGGGCTGATTCAGCATCTTCATGTTATGCATGGAAACTGAGACTCTGAGACTCAGAGACGGGCCATTGGCCCAAGCTCCTGCAGCTCCTCACTGGCAGAGGTGAGATGTCAATCAAGGCACCTGGAACCTGGAAGTCCTTCTCCAAACCATTCCCCTCCACGACCTCCTAGAACTCACATGTGCAGTAAATGTGCTGCCGTTTTCAACTGGGAGCTGTGTGACTCCCAGCAGAGTTTCTGTCCCTTGAGACCAAAGGAGGTGACACTGTGAATGTTAATGTTTGTCACAGCAAGAGTAGACCCTGTAGCTTCAGGGTGGACCAAGTTGCTCAAAAATACCCACAAGACACATTTCTCCCTGAGCTTATAGAACCAAGAAATGTGCTTGGCATTTAAGAGGCTGTAGTTGCACCAATCGGAGAAGGCAATGGCAACCCACTCCAGTACTCTTGCCTCGAAAATCCTGCTAAGAGTCAGACACGACACGACTGAGCGGCTTCACTTTCACTTTTCACTTTCATGCACTGGAGAAGGAAATGGCAACCCACTCCAGTGTTCTTGCCTGGAGAATCCCAGGGACCGGGGAGCCTGGTGGGCTGCCGTCTATGGGGTCGCACAGAGTCGGACACGACTGAAGCGACTTAGCAGCAGCAGCAGCAGCAGTTGTACCAATAGCCCTCATGAATCATGGATGAGGCAAATGTTCCTTAGAAACAAGGCTAGGCTTCCTTTACTTGGTTAGGAAGAGATAAAAGGCTAAACTCCCCAGGGCAATTGATTGGTGAGTCTCAGCCTAAGTGTCTGAAGAAATTACCCAGCCTGCTGTCAAAGTTAGTCTCTGAAAATCCTACTCCAAGCAAAATCCATGAGCCAGATGTTGCAGACAGACAACCAGGCTGAAATAAACAGAAGAAACAATTTAGCTGACTCACCGTTGTCAGAGTACTTTTTCTTTACTATAATTTTCTCTTTGAACTGATTTCTAACTTCTAAAAATCAAGGGATTTCTTATTTTAAAATGTTTTCTGACTTCTTTTGAAATATTGGAGATCACAGCTGCATTGAGTCAATGTCACCAGTTGGCAGTGATTGGCTGGACCAGAGCAGTGGGTTCCCACTTTAGATGAGCATATGCGCTCCCTGTAGCCCAAATCACCATCTTTCATTGCTGCCTTACAGACACATACCACCACCACCATCACCACTGCTTTATACTCCAAACTTTACATCTCCTCCTTCTATAGGTGTTTATCGTTAATAACTGCAAGTTTCCTGTTGTTCAAGATCCCTTGTCATTTATGATATGAGTATTTCCTTATATATGAACCTTGCTTCAACAGGTCACACTAGCCTGAGAGATAGTCATTGCTTGGCCACTGCTATACTGGGTGGCAAATAACCCCAAGTGCCCATCCAACCTTTAGTCCCCAAGTGTCTTATCCTGATGACATGTTTCTTCTTCCTTGCCACCTCCAACATATCGTGGTAGACGTCTGGAGCTTTATGTTGATGAGGATTCCATGGCTATGCAGACTCCCCCAGAGAGACTGCCACAGTTGATTAGTAATGTCTGCCATGATCACCACAGCTGTGCTATCAGAGCCATCAGCTCTTTGCACTTTTTCTTGATTTTGTGCTTCTTCCCTGCCTCTCAATTATTCTGTCACTTCAGCCACACCTGCGATTACCAAGTGTCATTTCTAAACAGTAACTGCTGACATTGGCATCTTCTCCTTAGGTCTCCCAAGAGAAAGGTTGATTATTTTTCTAACTGCTAATTGAAGAGCTTGAGCAAACTGCCCCATCACAGGCTGTACCTCTTCATCGACAACAGAGCCATCCTCAGGCCAGAACCCGGAAACCCTCACCCCCTCTAACCGGGAAGAGTCTGCTGCCGCCGGCCTGGGCTGCTCCCCGGAAGTGACGCCTGCTCTCCTATCCGCTTGTTCTATCGCCCCTTTCCCCTTCCTCTGGAGACTCATCAGGCCTAGAAGTGGGGACCCTCACCCACGCAGGCGCAGCTGGCTGAATCTCAGCGTCCTCAGGGTGGGCCTGTGGGTCCTCACCTTTCCCTTGCTCTCAGAAAGCACATCATCCAGGGGTCGGTCGTAGACAGATAACGAGCCCCAAGTTAAGAGGCATTCCTTGTTCCGGGATTGATTTGCTAAGTGTGCAAAGGGTCACTTTTAGAGCCTAAGAAGGGAAAGGGCCAGAGGTCCTCACAAACCTACAGAAGCATTGTTTTCTTTCTGATTCCCTCCACTCTTTCCTCTCTGTGTAATGTTTGTTGTTTTCTTGTACTCTTTGCCTGTCATTTGTACCTCCCTAGTGCTAGATACGGAGAAAGCAATGGAACCCCACTCCAGTACTCTTGCCTGGAAAATCCCATGGGCGGAGGAGCCTGGTGGGCTGCAGTCCATGGGGTCGTGAAGAGTCGGACACCACTGAGCGACTTCCCTTTCACGTTTCACTTTCATGCATTGGAGAAGGAAATGGCAACCCACTCCAGTGTTATTGCCTGGAGAATCCCAGGGACGGGGGAGCCTGGTGGGCTGCCGTCTCTGGGGTCGCAAAGAGTCGGACACGACTGAAGCGACTTAGCAGCAGCAGCAGTGCTAGATATCCCAGACAGAGGATGCTTAATACGCCAGCGCTACATCCAAGCAGCCCCTGGACCACCCCAGTGTCCGGGAAGTGAGCTCTGGTTTTAGCATGGCCCCAGGGTGGTGACCAGAGGTCACAGTGTCGTTTACAGGGCAACAGTCCATAGACCAGTGGGGAGATAAGGACCGGGGAGGAGAGATGAGCTTCCTTCAGCAGGTGAGTGGGAAGTAGCCCTCATAATCACCCCTACCAACCAGACACATTTCAAGATGGCACAAAAATGTGTATACACTTTGAAGTTTCTGAAAAGTAGCTCATCCAGGGAAAGCATTTCAAATAAATGACAGACATATTAAAAGTAAAATAGAGTATTTCCATGTTCACCTATTTCCATAGGGAATAAACATGGGAAGAAACATTAAATGTCCAGGCCATAAGTGAACAGCTTGACAAATTTTTTAAAAGGTAATGAAATTGCCACTTATATCAATATAAGATATTGTACTGATATTATATAGATATCATATATATGATATATTAATAATATATTATTAATATATAATAATTATATATTAATAAATAATATATAATTCTGATATTATAATATATATCAGAATATTATCAGTGTCCTAGAACTCTCCTTATCCTCAGCTCCAATCAATACTACCTCCATAGTGAAGTAATCATTCCAACTTCAGTCAACTTAGTGATTTTTTTTTTGAAGTTTTGAAACTCTACATTAGTAGACTCATGCAGTCTGTGAAAGTGATAGTCGCTCAGTTGTGTTTGACTCTTTTATGACCCCATGGACTGTAGCCCATGAGGCTCCTCTGTGGATGGAATTCTGTAGGCAAGAATACTAGAGTAGGTAGCCATTCTTTTCTTCAGAGAATCTTCCTGACCCAGAGATAGAACCTGGATCTCCTGCACTGCAGTTATATTCTTCACCATCTGAGCCACCAGGGAGGTCCATGCAGTTTGTAGTCTTCTGCATCTGGCATCACTTATTTGTTGTATGTAGCCACAGTTGGGTGTATTTGAATACATCACAATTCATTTACCCATTTCACTCTTGATGGACTATTATGAGCAGTGCTGCTCTGAACACTTTACAGCAGAGAAAAATGTAAAGACTTAAGGATAACTGCCTCTAAGTTATAAATTCAATACAAGCAAGGGTGTGAAATTTCCCTGGAAAAATTCTCTTACTTCTGTGTGAATCTCCTGAACAATGACAGCCAGAATGGGATGTTTTCTGCCCCTTCAGCAATCTTCTGTGCTGAGACATATTATGATTGGGTGGGGTCCAGCAAAAACATTCTTCTACAAAGAAAATGCTAACATTACTTGTCATAAACTGTTTCTAGTACAGGATCCCCCGCTTTTCCAAAGTTCACTTTATGCAGCTACATTTTTATGAAAGACCTACATTAGGACCTGTTTGGCTAACCTAAAGAAATTCAAAGAGGATTTTCACTTTGAAAAAGGAGGAGAATAGTGTCCAGCATCTGTTTTGCGGCAGAACTCAACTCAGGAGATGGGTACCACCAAGCCACTTCACGGAACTACACTCAGCATCTAAACGCCAGAGATGTGAACTGTTTCTGTGAATGTCTGTACTCCAGCTTGGTTTATTTTGTGCCTCAGTTAGCAAGATGTACTTGCTTCTTCCTTCGCTGTATGCCGTTCCTGCTTACAAAGATCTCATAGGATCTTTTGAGGATAACCAGGAGACCTGCACGTTAAGGTAGTCTTTCACCACTAGAGGGCGAGAACGACTCCGCAGCACTTCCCTTTGCCAGACCTGAAGTCAAAATGATTTATCGCAAAACAAGGCAAAAACAAGAAGTCAGAGAGGAAAGGGGAGAGGAGCTGCTGCTGCTGCTAAGTCACTTCAGTCGTGTCCGACACTGTGCGACCCCACAGACGGCAGCCCACCAGGCTCCCCCGTCCCTGGGATTCTCCAGGCAAGAACACTTGAAGGCAAAATATACACCCATAAACTGAAACTTTTTTTGGGGGGGGTGGGTGGGTATGAAAAAATTCACCTGTGAGTCACCTTCTAACTTTCTGTCTTTCTTTCCATCCTCCTTTTAAAAAATTGATGCCGCAATTCTCAGTTGTTGAAACTACAGCTCAGTAGGGTGGGACTGAGTTGGACAGATCTCAGCAGGCCTTTTTCAGCTCAACTTAGAGCTTTGATGAGGGTTAGAGGGAAGTTTATGAAACTCCCAAAGCGCCAGGGGTTTCAGCCAGCTATAGGGAATCCTGCCACCTCCTCTTCTTTGTAAGTGATATTTCTTCCAATAAAGCCACCGTGTTTACCAAAATCGAGCCACTGATGGGTAAGGCTGCCGGCTGTCACACCTCTCCTCTCTCCATCCTCTTTACCTCCTGCAAAATTAACCAAGATCACAGCCCAAGATGTGTTGTTTTTGCAGTGGGAGGAGAGGTTGGGAAATTCATTATGAAGGCGAGTTGCCTTGAGACTATTTATAATAAATTTCTACTAGAAAAGGACATTTGGCTGACAACCGTTTTCTTCTGCCTTCGCATGACCAAATACAGTAAGAATTCAAAATGCGAACGGTAAAGCAAGGAAGAGGAGTCTACAGCTGGAGCAGTCTGTTTTCACATCTCACCCTGGTGAATGACGGACTGGGAAAGGAGCCCCCTGTGTATTCCCTGTCCCCGTTAGCTCTCTCTGCTCCTCCGAAGGGCTAAGACGCCTTCTCTGTTAGCCAAGACTCCTTTGTGCTGCAGCTTAATTTTCCTGGCATAATTTTAAATACAGATCGTGTCTACAGTGCAGCAATTAGTGGATAGCCTAAAGACTTATTATTTCAAACTAATTGATATGTAGGAAAAGTTTAAATAACCTAACAGAGAGGGGGGGATTTTAAATGATGTGTGTGTGGTGAAATTTAGAATTTCTCTCTGCTTTGAAAGTAGCAAAAACATCAGATTAAGAAGGGAATGTGATCGAAATGTAAAATTGATCTGGAAATCTTTCTCTATTGACATTCTTGAGCTTGTGATTAGAAAAGAGAAAGATTCAGACATTTCAGAAAAGGGGGGAAGAGAGGCCTGGTCCTCCCTGAAATCCACCCCTACAAATTCTAGGCGATTGTCTAATAAGAGAAATGAAGCCCAGAGTATACTTTGAATTGTGCTCTTAGGTAAGCAATAAGTGATATAAAAACGATGCCAGTTTTCCATTGAAACTCTGTGGTCAAATCTTCCTCTTGATTTAAACTTGAAGAGGGAAGTCTATAAAAGCCAAGTTTGTCCAGCTGCAACAGAACTTACCCCAAATCATCAGTGCTTCCCCAGGCAGGATTGCCTCCAACTTCTAAGAAATGTAAGAAATGTGATGCAATTCATGACATTACTGGCAAAACAGAACAAAAAGCCTACTTTTATAATTTCCTCATTCTGCGCTCTAGCAAGTTCGATAAGAAAGTTCAGCAAGTTCAATAAGAAAGTTCAGAAAATTTATCTGAAGAAAGAATACACTTCAAACGGAAGAAAGCAGGAATATTTTATTTTAAGAAGCAATTGATACCTCCAATGCTAGATTATGTTGGCAACATTTTCAACATCAGAACTTGGCATTTGTAAGGAAACAGAATTCATGCCATGCATAAACCATAGAGAAAGAAAACCAAACTGTCTTTACAATGTTTTTCCACAATGGATTCATGTCATGAAAAATATCTGAATGACTTTGGCCAAGTCATTTAAACTTCATGGTCTTCGATCTTTTCAAATATAAAATTGCCACATAGATTGGTGACTTTTGGGAAGCCCTTCTGATCAAACTGTATCCTTCATTTAGGTACCTCTACACATTTTTAAATGGATACTACATCAGGTGTACAGAATTGTGTACACCTGATAATAATCCTTAGTTCACGACACACCCTTCTCAGTGGTTCATACAAGACCATACTGGTCTATATGTTGTTTTTGTTTTTAGTTACCAAGTCATGTCCGACTCTTTTGAGACCACATAGAGATGCAGCCCAACAAGCTGCTCTGTCCTGGGATTTCCAAGGCAAGAATACTGGGGTGGGCTGCCATAGCCTTCTCCAGGGAGTCTTCTCGACCCAGGGATCGAACCACATTTCCTGCATTGCCAAGCAGGTTCTTTACCACTGAGCAACCAGGGAAGCCCCACTGGTCTGTTTATAATATAATACAATATAATGTAATATATGCAGAAATGTGCACATATAGTCACCAGAAGACAAATACCAGAATGTTTATAGTTGTACTGTTTGTAATAGTCCCAAGTTGGAATCAGCCTGATGTCCATCAAGTGTTACATGGATAAATGGAGTGTAATATAGTCACATCATTGACTACTGCACAGCCATGAGACTGGATAGTCTGCAACGGCGCACAACATAATGAATGCTTTTTACAAGTGATATATTATGTGAAAGGAGCCAGATACAAAAGCATACATGATATTACTACATTTAGATTAAGTTAAAAGTATAGTTACTTTCAGTGGGGGACAGGGTGACTAGCAATTGAAAGATGGTAAAAGGGAAACTTCTCAAATGCTATTCTTGTTCTCCTGATCTGGGCACTGGTTAGATGAATGTGCTTACTTTATGAAAGAAAAAGCATAAATCCATTGACTTATTGTATTATCTGTGGTTGCATAACAAATATCAGTCAAAAACTCAGTGCCTAAGCAATAAGCATTTAGCCTTAGTCACAAGTTTTAGAGTTGGGACTCTTCTGGTCTTTCTCGACGTCACTCGCATGTCAGCTGAACTCTGCTGAGCTTGGCTGGATGCTCTTTCAGGATTGGGAGTCAACTGGCTCTAGGCTGGTCTAGGTTGGCTTCAGGGAGCTCAATGTCTCCCCACCTAGCTTCTCATCTGACAACAGGCAAGCCCAAGCTTATTCATATGCTGGTGATGGTGTTCAAAGAGCAAGAATGGAAGCACAGGGGCCTTTGAGAAATAGGACTCGTACGGTGTCATCCTCTATTGACAAAAAATAAAATGCACAGGTGAAGAATGAAGAAGTGTGGCCTTTTAAAGTATCAGTCTATCACACTTAGGATATATGTACTTTTCTCTGTGCATACTATGACATCACTGGCTCAATGGACATGAGTTTGAGCAAACTCTGGGAGATGGTGAAGGACAGGGAAGCCCAGCATGCTGCAGTCCATTGGTCACAAAGAGCTGGACACGACTCAGCAACTGAACAACAACTATGCGTAATAATCAGATCAGATCATTCGCTCAGTCGTGTCCGACTCTTTGCGACCCCATGAATCGCAGCACGCCAGGCCTCCCTGTCCATCACCAACTCCCAGAGTTCACTCAGACTCACGTCCATCAAGTCAGTGATGCCATCCAGCCATCTCATCCTCTGTCGTCCCCTTCTCCTCTTGCCCCCAATCCCTCCCAGCATCAGAGTCTTTTCCAATGAGTCAACTCTTCACATGAGGTGGCCAAAGTACTGGAGTTTCAGCTTTAGCATCATTCCTTCCAAAGAATACCCAGGGCTGATCTCCTTCAGAATGGACTGGTTGGATCTTCTTGCAGTCCAAGGGACTCTCAAGAGTCTTCTCCAACACCACAGTTCAAAAGCATCAATTCTTCAGCACTCAGCCTTCTTCACAGTCCGACTCTCACATCCATACATGACCACAGGAAAAACCATAGCCTTGACTAGACGAAACTTTGTTGGCAAAGTAATGTCTCTGCTTTTGAATATGCTATCTAGGTTGGTCATAACTTTCCTTCCAAGGAGTAAGCGTCTTTTAATTTCATGGCTGCGATCACCATCTGCAGTGATTTTGGAGCCCAGAAAAATAAAGTCTGACACTGTTTCCACTGTTTCCCCATCTATTTCCCATGAAGTGATGGGACCCAATGCCATGATCTTCGTTTTCTGAATGTTGACCTTTAAGACAACTTTTTCCCTCTCCTCTTTCACTTTCATCAAGAGGCTTTTGAGTTCTCTTCACTTTCTGCCATAAGGGTGGTGTCATCTGCATATCTGAGGTGATTGATATTTCTCCCGGCAATCTTGATTCCAGCTTGTGCTTCTTCCAGCCCAGCGTTTCTCATGATGTACTCTGCATAGAAGTTAAATAAGCAGGGTGACAATATACAGCCTTGATGTACTCCTTTTCCTATTTGGAACCAGTCTGTTGTTCCATGTCCAGTTGTAACTGTTGCTTCCTGACCTGCATACAGATTTCTCAAGAGGCAGATCAGGTGGTCTGGTATTCCCATCTCTTGAAGAATTTTCCACAGTTGATTGTGATCCACACAGTCAAAGGCTTTGGTATAGTCAATAAAGCAGAAATAGATGTTTTTCTGGAACTCTCTTGCTTTTTCCATGATCCAGTGGATGTTGGCAATTTGATCTCTGGTTCCTCTGCCTTTTCTAAAACCAGCTTGAACATCAGGAAGTTCACAGTTCACATATTGCTGAAGCCTGGCTTGGAGAATTTTGAGCATTACTTTACTAGCGTGTGAGATGAGTGCAATTGTGCAGTAGTTTGAGCATTCTTTGGCATTGCCTTTCTTTGGGATTGGAATGCAAACTGACCTTTTCCAGTCCTGTGGCCACTGCTGAGTTTTCCAAATTTGCTGGCATATTGAGTGTAGCACTTTCACAGCATCATCTTTCAGGATTTGGAACAGCTCAACTGGAATTCTATCACCTCCACTAGCTTTGTTCGTAGTGATGCTTTCTAAGGCCCACTTGACTTCACATTCCAGGATTTCTGGCTCTAGGTCAGTGATCACACCATCGTGATTATCTGGGTCGTGAAGATCTTTTTTGTAATAATAAGAATTTTTAATAAAATTAATTAGATCTGCATATGTGTGTTTATACTGTTGAATGTGGCTGTAGTTTGTTTTGCAGTCTAACATTTTACTCCATGAGTATATTACAGTTTATCCACTCTCCTTCTGAGGGGCACTTTAGGGATTTTTCATTTATTACTGTGATACACAGATCTGCTATGAATGTTCCTGCACCTGTACCCTAATGTAAGTTTTTCTTTTATATATATATTTATTTGAGCATGTCAGATCGTAGTTGCCATATGTGGGATCCATCATTGCAAATCTCAGACTCTAGCTGCCACATGTGGGCTTGGGCTTTGTTGCTCCACAGCATGTGGGATTATAGTTCCTGGAACAGGGATTGAACCCACATCCCCTGCACTGCACGGCAGACTCTTATTCCTGGGGTCACCAGGGAAGTCCGAAGAGTTTTTCTTGATTGTATACCAAACTGTGAAATTGCTCCACTCCAGCACTCTTGCCTGGAAAATCCCATGGACAGAGGAGCCTGGTGGGCCACAGTCCATGGGGTCGCTAAGAGTCAGACACGACTGAGTGACTTCACTTTCACTTTTCACTTTCATGCATTGGAGAAGGAAATGACAACCCACTCTAGTGTTCTTGCCTGGAAAATCTGAGGGACGGAAGAGCCTGGTGGGCTGCCGTCTATGGGGTCGCACAGCGTCGGACACCACTGAAGCGACTTAGCAGCAAGGAATATGAATCTTCAATTTTACAAGGCAAAGCCAAATGTCTTCCAAAGTAACTCTATCATTTTACACTTCCTAAGCAGTATATAAGGAACCCTGATCCAGACACTTGCCAACAGTCAATATTCAAGTCAGATTTCTAAAGAGTTCCCATTAAGATGGGAATACAGTGACATCTCATGAATGAGTGTATGTATTCTCATTTCTGTTTCTTTGCTGTAACTCTGGTTTTGGCTAGATGTGTTTCTTAAGTAAAATGCCTTTCTTATACTCATTTTAAAAACTGGTCATTTTTTCTTATTGCTTTATAGAAGTTTTTATACATTCTCAATACTGCACCTTTGTCGGGGGTCTATTGTGAACATCTTGGCCAAATTTATAACTTGTTTCTTACTTTGTTGACAGTGTCATTTGATTAACAGATTTCTTAATTTTAAGTGTTAAAATTTTTGTTTTAACGCTTAGTGTTAGCTTTTGAGGCTTGTTTAAGCAATCCTTAACTACCCTCAAGGTCTGAATTATATTTATTTATATTGTCTTCTAAAAGACATATTTATGTATCAGTTCCTCTTTTTCCCAATGATCTGTCATGTCACCATGTTCATATATCAAAGTTGCATACATACACAGGCCAGTTTCTTAGCCACCCGTCCCATTCCATTGGTTAACGTGTCTATCCGTGTGTGTGAACTGACCTCTTGGTTACGATAACTCCATAACACCCTGTGTCTGGTAAGATAGCCCTTCCTATTCCTAGTTGGTTCATCCACTTCTAAGGCCAGAACTTAGGAAGAAAGGATTCATCCTTAACTGGCTCAATACCTTGAATTTATCTCAAAAAAGCCCTGTATTTGTAACTTTCTTATAAATAACATCTATTGAAAAATAGAAAATATTTCAAAACAGCACAACTTAAACATTTTTCAGTTTAACCCTTCATATCCATATTTTAAAAATAATAAATATATTTAAATCCATGTTTCTCAAACTTTTGTATACATATGAATTACCTAGAGATCTTGTTCAGAATAAAAATTCTGATTCTCTTGGTCTGGGGTAAGCTTGATAAGATACTTTGAGTAGCAATGTACTTTGAGTACAAGCAAAAAAGTACTTTGAGTAGCAGTGCTTTATAAGGTGATTTTATCCCACATAGCTGAGTTGGAGAACTTTTCCTTCTAGAGATGGCATTCTGGCTATCTTTGGAAAACCTCTTGAATTTTTTACCTCAGACCTATATTAATTCAAGAACCTGCTTTTTTTTTTTTTTCCTTCTTTATCTGTCTGGTTATTTGCAGAATCTCTAATTCTGAGGTATTGGTATTGGTTTTTTACTGAAGTCTTTTTTCCAGTGTAGACTCCAAGTTGAAGTATATTAGACCATGTAAAATATTTTCAAAGATTATGGACTGTTCAGCAGAATAAATATCTACTTGAATGTGGTAAGACCTGGATAACACAGTGGGAACAGGAGAGGGAAGAAAAGAGAATATAATGTCCTGTCTCCATTCCACCTACCGTGATAGCACATATCAATTTTGCCTTTGTTCTTCCTCCATTCTATAAAAAAGCTCCTGCCAGCTTTCTGCTTTAGTGAATCCTTGAGGGAATACACATATATGGCTTCTTGCTCATGTTTAACAGAAGAGACGGTTATTATAAGAGAAACTGTAGTGTAATAATAACATAGTTTGAATTCGGACTTCATTATTTACAGCTGTGTGACATAGCTACTAATTGATGGTAGTATTTACCTCATAGAGTAATGTACGAATTCAAAGAAGTAATAGATGCAGGTGATTCATGTTAGTCGTTTAACCAGTACCCAGCATATAATAAAAGCTTCATAAATATTCATAGTAAGTCATTGTTATTTGACAATATTACAGGAACATCGCTAAAGGCCTAGTGAAAGGAAACTTCTCTGTGCTTAAGACACTGGTGATTAGTTCATTTTCATGGTAACTAGAAGCTTTAATTTGATGGATTAGCTCAGAGGCAGGTCTCCCCACAGTGATTCACAGTTCCCAAATCAATAAAACATACTGAACGGGCAGTTCATCTTGTATGAATAGCTCATGTTATTTTGTAACTTTGACTTGGCTCACCAATTATATTTTAAGTTTCTAACCCTTAAGAGACAACTCTGAAACACTATTCAGAATTCCTCAAGCCAACTACCTCAGAGCCAACCATTTACATTAGGAGATGCTCAATAAATATTCATTAGCAATCCAATGATTAACTGAAAAAATTCATACACTTCAACAGGGACACAAGTGGAAAAAGCAGGAAAAGCATCTGCTTGAATATAATGCACTTCAAGACCAGTTAGATCTACGTAGATTCAGAAAGGAATGGCTTTTTCAGTCTAAATCTAGGCATTGGATGATTTAAGGTAGATCTTCAGCTCAAGTAGTTTATAAGCAAGTCAAATAATATCAATGTGCATTAGACACTGGGACACATCAATCTCAAAATTATAATAACCCCCCTGCAATTTTTATATGTTGTTGTTTTTGTTTAGTCAATGAGTCATGTCCAACTCTTTGCAACCCCATGGACTGCAGCCCATCAGGTTCCTCTGTCCATGGGGTTTCCCAGGCAAGAAAACTGGAGTGAGTTGCCATTTCCTTCTCCAGGGGATCTTCCCGACCCAGGGATCTAACTCTCATCTCCTGCAGTGACAGGCATATTCTTTACCGCTGAGCCACCAAGGAAGCCCACCTAATATATGCCAGCTAGTAATTCAAAAGCTGAGCTAATGTCTTGGTTTGGGTACCCCCAGAGGCAAACCCTGAGACATCGACTTAAGTACATGCAGTGATTCTGAGAAGTGATTCCAGGAAACTAGTGGAATGTAGGGAAGGGAGATGGGAAAGGGAAGGTAGCAGTATAGGGTGTGTGTCTGTTAGCAAGTTAGGCATCCTAGACGGCGATGGAGCTGCGCAATGAAAAGGACATGGTTCTCTGAGTTTCCACGTGGAAGCATGCTGTCTACCAACCAGAAACACTCACACTGAATTGTTACATGACAAAGAAATAGAATTCTACCGTATTTTGGTGCAATGTATTACAGCAGCTAGTGTTATGCTAACTAATACATTCTCACATAATTTGTGTTGCATGATTTATGTTAAGGTTAAGGGAATATGTATAGATATGACAAATGTTTCTCCTAGTTATGATTCATATTTATTAGGCAATTTTGTACTGTAAAGATAGCTTCTTAAAGTTGCTTGGGAAATATTTGGTTATTCTGCATTTAAAGTAAAATTAGAGACTAATTCTAACAATAGATCTTGAGTACTTTATATACCTACTTTAACAGCTAAAAGAAAGAGCTGATGTTATGAATCCCAAAGGCATTATCACTCTCCATCAATCTTTATTTCTCTTCTACAAGGAAATTATGGGGGTGAAAAAGTCTCTATTTTCTTCCATTGTTATCACTGTATTAAAATGTATACAGAACATACAGTCTATGGCTATCATGAAGCTATGCTTGTAAGGACAGAACTGGGTGACTTCCCAATTAAGTATTATTATTGCAAACCGATGTTAAAACATTATTCCTTTTTTATCTGCTTGGAAAACAAGCAGAGCTAATTTACCAAATCTTACTTTCTGCTTCCACCTTCCCATGAGGTAACCGTCTCCTGGTGTGTATAACCCTGAGGCTACTTTCAAAAACCTGGGTGATTTCTTCAAATCACCCAATCGAGGGGATTAAAAGCCCTTCTGATGGGTCATGGGCATCTTTATTTACACAGGAATAAGTGGCTATTTAGGGAAAGCTACTTGATTCTGCCAATCCAGTTCTAGTTCTCAGTTGACCTTGCCAGCCAGCGAGCCATCCTAGTCCCAAATATGTCACGCAAAACTCAGAACTGGGGATGAGGTGGGGCCTTGGCCGGCTTAGCCCTCACCCTAGACTGGACTAAGGAGCCGTGGCTTGGACCTGACCGAGAGTCAGGGGCAATCTACTCCAAAGGTTTCTATGGTATAATCACTTCTACAGTTATCCATACTTCTGAATAAATGAGAAGCGTCCCTGCCTTCCAAGATTATAATGCTGCAGCCTCCATAATCCAGAGTCCAGTGGTATTGTATCTGGTACTTTATATCTGACATTGTACCCTGACAACAGTCAAATGTGTTTAGGTTTACAAAATAGTTTCCAAATCTGATGCTACTTTCTTAGCAAGACTTAATCATTAAATATATAAATGATTCTCAACAATAGTAGACAGCATGATTCCACATGGTAATTTAGATAACCATATCCTTTTCATTATGTAGCTCCATTGTCTAGGACTCTGCTGGAAAAGGGAAAGAGACAGTAGAGATGCCCCTATATGCCTGGAAGAAGCCAATCCTGATATTTCATTTGCAAGGGCAGGTCAAATGCCTACCCCCATCCCAGGGGCGAAGATGGTGAAAAGGACCTATAAGCACTGTCCCTGTCGAGGCAGCTGCCATCCAGGCACAGCAGACACTTTGGAGGGTGACTGTAAATTCAGGGGATGGCTGGTCATTGTCTACAATGTAGACACTGAATTAACTGCCACTCATGTAAGCGCTTCCCTGGTGGCTCAGGTGGTAAAGAATTTGCCTGTAATAAGGGAGACCCATATTCAATCCCTGGGTCAGAAAGATCCCCTGGAGAAGGAAATGGCTACCCTCTCCAGTATTCTTGTCTGAAGAATTCCATGGACAGAGGAGCCTGGTTGGCTACATACAGTCCATGGGGTCGCAAAGAGTCGGACATGACTGAGTGACTCTCACTTTCAGTTTTTGCTTTTCATGTAAGACCCCAAAGGTAAATTCAGCAGAGCAAACACTTTGTGTTCCAAATCACTTCTGTAGACTTCATGAACAAAAAAAAGAAAGAAAGAAAGAGATCCATCAGAGAAAGAATCTGGCCTTAAAGACTTTAAAAAAAGCATTTCTATAAAAACACCTTGCAATTAATTTTATCAGATTCCATATTCCAGACCCCATGGGTTTAGTAGTCATATCACCAGCTTTTGATAAAGAAGGAAATAGAAAAATAGACATCAAATTATTTAACAAGTTCCTTCTGGAGGAGCTGCCTAGAATAGGGTCAAAAGCTTATCTCATATATAAAGGGACTTCCCTGGTGGCTCAGACGGTGAAGCGTCTGTCTACAATGTGAGAGCCCTGGGTTCGATCCCTGGGTTGGGAAGATTCCCTGGAGAAAGAAACGACAACCCACTCCAGTACTCTTGCCTTGAAAATCCCATGGACAGAGGAGCTTGGTGCAGTATAGAGTCAAAAGCTTATCTCATATATAAGGATCTTCTTTTTCCCAATGATGAGCATCCTGCCACAGATTCAGGACACCAGCACAATATGGTTATGTCTCCATTCATGCAGCAAAGAGGGTGGTAGCCAGTTCCTGAGTGGGGAGGCCTTGGTAGACTTCTGGGTAGTTACCTATCAAGTCCAAAGACATACCCACAGAATATAGTACCCAGATAGTCTAGAAGCTGCAAATTGACCTGCAAGGTGTTTTTTAAATTTCTAATATAAATGCTAACACTGACAAACCAGAAGATTTAACAGGATGATCCAGACTGCTAGTTTTCTTTGAAAAATCAGATGTACGAACTTTGAGTAAACATGGAGCAGTCTAGTTGGCAAGATTGGGCAGCTCCTCTTGGTAACCAAGGACCCGAGGACCACTGTCTGTGATCGTAGCCTGGCCCCAGTCTATTTACCTTTCTTCTCAGCCTTGTTTCAGTTTGCTGTCTCTAAGAAAATTCATCATAGTTTCCAACTTGACCTTGGATAGAGAATTCAGGAGTGACAACCAGACTTCTCCAAACCCCTCTGAGGCCAAGAGATCAAATGTCTAGTTTCCTCTCAGATCGAGTTATAAATGGTCAACCTAAAACCACAGCCTTTTAGGCAGAAGACATAAACATCATGTTTAGAAGGCGTGACTGTCTAGAAAATACTCACTCCCTAAACATCAAGATCAATTATCCTGATAAAACCCAAGTACAGCTAACCACTTGTGAAATACACATTTATAAAAAGAAAAACCAAAACTAATTTTAGGTGATCAGGAGAAGAGCATTCTCCAGGGACGTGGCTGAGTTCATTCAAGGACGCTCGACACAGTCTGTCTCTTGCTTTTTAAATGCACAGGCTTTAAGTCAAGAAAGAGCATTTTTAGCTGGAGATCAAGCGGGGCTAATTATGAATTAAAAGAAGTTAAGACAGAAGTGTGTACAGGTGAGGACACTGATCCAAAGAGAGGCCCATCAGGGCAGGACCTCCTTGAGAAAAAGCCTTGGGAGGCCACTCTGGCAGGTTTTAAGGGCTCCTATCCCAAGACTGCCAGGAGGACAAGTCACTGGGACTCCCACTTATCTGAAATGATTACAGCACCATCTGAACTATAGACATTTGTTTCTAGTATGACTCAGCATAGGAATTGAAATCATAATGCAAGTTCAATTCTTCCCTGCTGGTGGCATTCCACTTGATGGAGAAAATGTACACACTTCATCTAAAAATAATTAGCCCTTGAATGGCCTTATATTTCCATTGACCAGAGGCTTTTTATTGATCTTTCAGGGTTTCTGTGGTTGAGAGAACGAGATTCTTCTGGTGGTGTCTTCTTAGCATCCCTCCAGTAGACAGAAAACACCCTTTGTTGGCATGCCCTTGCTCTTTATAGAGCAGCTAAATCAGGAGCCACAAACTGCAGACTAAATTGAGCCTTCTATTGGGCTTTTGGTACATATTACCATTTTTTAATTTGAGTATTTTACACAGGAAATACAATTCCATTTGGCCACAGGTGTTGGTATTTCTCTATTGCCGTATACCAAACTGCTTTATGCCATATGCCAAACTGCTTTATGTAGCTTTATGTTGTTTCTGAATTTAGAGATTTTGAAATTAATGTTCCTGTATTAATTCATACATGAAAAGTCCTAAGAACTGTGCATAACAAACAGTAAACACACAGTAAAACTGCAATTACTATTTTCACTGCGTTACCATCATTATTTTTGTGGTTCCCTATTTCATTGCAATTTACTAGCTATATATACTGGATAGGTTCTATCCCAAGAGATCTTTATTTTCTCTTTTAAACTAGAATTTTTCATTATTCCAGTTTTCCATTTGCTTATCCTTTCTTGGAGTAGCTGACTCTTTACAGAAATAGTCTGATTAAATTAGACTGCACTTAATGACAAACAGGAAAATAGCCAGCTGACCAAATAAACAGATCCTAAACTGAAAAATTGCATAGGGGGAGTGAACAGCCAGTGTCTTCCAAGCATGACAGACACAAACAGAAAAGCCCAGTGAAGGTTTAGAAATAAATCAGGCTAATTGCAGCCAGATTGGAGCCGTTATTATTTTCCATGAACCCATACAGGCATACCTTGTTTTATTGCACATCACCTTATCAGACTTTGCAGATAGCGATTTTTTATTTTTATTTTATTTTTTTACAAATTGAGAGTTTGTAGCAGCCCTGTTTCAAGCAAGTCTATCAGTACCATTTTTATAACAGCATTTGCTCACTTTGTGTTTTTATGTCACAGTTTGGTAATTCTCATAATATTTCAAACACATCACCAGCAAAAAGATTCTGATTCATGGAAGGTTCAGAGGATTGCTAGCATTTTTAGCAATGAAGTATTTTTAATTAGGGTATGCACATTGTTGTTTAGATACAATACTTTTGTATACTTAGTAGACCATAGTATTGTATGAATGTAACTTTTATACATGCTAGGAAACAAAAAGTTCATGCCACTTGCTTTGTTGCAATATTTACTTTATTGTGGTGGTCAGAAACTGAAACCACAGTATCTCCAAAGTATGCCCACACTCTGTTGCTGTTATTTTTTTAGCTTTTTGTTTTCTATTGGTATATAGCCAATTAACAATGTTGTGGTAGTGTCAGGTGAACAGTGAAGGGACTCAGACATACGTGTACCAGTATCCATTCTCCCCAGTGTACTCTATTATTAAAAGAGCATGTCAGTTAGACCCTATACTATGAAACCCCTCCTCAGCATCACTTTTCAGTATAAGACACTTCCCAGTTATTTGTGACAGCAACTTTAAAATCCTAGACACATAAGGGAAATACGCTGAAGTTATTTGTTATACTTCTCTCAACGTGCAGAATATTAAAATCTTCACAAACCATGTTTTTACAGAAGGAGGAGATTGGCCTGGAATGGTAGGGGTGGAGCCTTGGTTAGAAGGCAAGAATTTGATGTTTAGACCTTGAATCTGCCCTAGACCGCTTAGATGGTAGGCTTCAGTTTCCTTATTTAAAAAATAATGGTTAATAATGTACAGAATATGTGTTCATTCAAGTTACTTAGCTCCCACAGCCTGGAGCACAGGTCTTCAAAGATTTAGACCATCTTTTGGTATTTTAAGTACAATAGCATCTTTCAGTTTGACAGGGTGTCTCTGGACTATGAATAATCATTTTGTTAAAATCAAAATTGTTTTTCTCTTTCACAGTCATTTTTATTCCCAGCTGTGATAAGCCCCAGTTGAGTCTTCCTACAGAAAGCAGCAAACTGAAAACAGAAAATTCCCAGTGTTACCAAGCATGCTGGGATCCACTTGCTTGCTGCACAGCAAAGCCAATCTGTTAACACTGGGTTGTACTGAAGCAAAGTACAGCATTTATTTGCAGGGCACCAAGCAAGGAGAGTGTGCAGCTCAAACTCAAAAGACCCAGACTTCCCAATGGCTTTCAAGGAAGGGTTTTTTAAGACAGTATTTGAGGTGAGGGCTTCAGGTTAAGTGACTTTCTTGATTGGTAGGTGGTGAGGTAACAGGGATCTTAACAGGAATCTTAACCATGAGGCTTCTAGTTCCAAACAGTCTGGAGTCTCTGTGCTTGTGATCAGCATATAGTCACCATCCTCCACCCGGGTGGGGGTATCTTATTTTTTACAGAACAACTCACAGGTATGTGTCAAACTGTGTGTATATCTCTGGAGCAGAAACTAGGACTCTGTTTTGTCACTGACTATTGTTTAAATGATCATTTCTTTTCTTGTTTAAATGTGTTTCCTTCGTTTCTGCATTCCTTCACTTCTCTAATTAGTAACTCCTTTGTGCCTGCTCTTTGGAACTCAGGAAGATATAGAAAACTAAAGGCTTTTTCTGCAAACAAGAAACAGGCGACAAAGAGGGGCTTTTATACCCAGGAGAGCCCAGCAGGGTCCTGCTCAGTTTCAATCTCCCCTTTTCTTTGGTATTCCTCAGTCTTAAAGGGAACCAGGGTGAACAAGAAATGGAATAAAGTTTTGAATAGAGAGATTAATCATAAACTCAGCAGGGGAACTCTGTTTTAGGAAGAGTCAGTTTCACTAGGCTTTAAGAGCAGGCATCCATAAGACAAGAGTACCAAAGCATGTTCAAACTACTGTACACTTGCGGTCATTTCACGTGCTAGCAAGGTTATGTTCAAATCCTTCAAACTAGGCTTCAGCAGTACATGAACCAAGAAATTCCAGATGTACAAGCTGGGTTTCAAAGAGGCAGAGGAACCAGAGATCAAACTGCCAACATTTGTCACATCATAGAAAAAGCAAAACAGAATTCCAGAAAAACATCTACTTCTGCATCACTGATAATGCTAAACCATTGGACTCTGTGGATCACAGCAAACTGTGGAAAATTCTAAAAGAGATGGGAGTACCAGACCACCTTACCTGTCTCCTGAGAAACCTGTGTGCAGATCAATAAGTGACAGTTAGAATCGGACATGGAACAATGGCCTGGTCCAAAATTGGGAAAGGAGAACTGTTGTACTTATATGCAGAATATGTTATGTGAAATGCTGGGCAGGATGAATCACAAACTGGAATCAAGATTGCTGGGAGAAATGTCAACAACCTCAGATATGCAGATGATACCACTCTAATGGCAGAAATCAACATGGAACTAAAGAGCCTTTTGATTAAAGTGAAAGAGGAGAGTAAATGGGCTGGCTTAAAATTCAACATTAAAAAAATTGGGATCATGGCAGCTGGTCCCATCACTTCATGGCAAATAGACAGGGGGAAAGTGGAAGCAGTGATAGATTTTATTTTCTTGGGCTCCAAAATCATTGTGGACAGTGACAACTATGAAATTAAAAGAAGCTTGCTCCTTGGAAGGAAAGCTATTACAAACCTAAACAGCATATTAAAAAGCAGAGACATCACTTTGCCAACAAAGATCTATCTAATCAAAGCTGTGATATTTCCAGTTGTCATGTACAGACATGAGAGTTCAACCATAAAGAAGGCTGAGCACTGAATAATTGATATTTTCAAGCTGGTGCTGGAGAAGACTCTTGAGAATCCCTTAGACTTCAAGGAGACCAAACTGGCCAATCCTAAAGAAAATCAACCTTGAATATTAATTGGAAGGATTGATGCTGAAGCTGAAGCTCCAGTACTTTGGCCACCTATGTGAAGAGCCATTTCATTGGAAAAGACACTGATTCTTGGAAAGATTGAAGGCAGGAGGAGATGGTGGGGACAGAAGACGAGATGGTTATATAGCATCACTGACTCAATGAACATGAGTTTGAGCAAACTCCAGATGCTGGAGGACAGAGGAGCCTAGTGTGCTACAGTCCATGGGGTTGCTAAGAGTCAGACATGACTTAGAGACTGAACAGCAAAAACAACTCCAATTCTAACACAAAAATTTCAAGGTCTAGAATGCACAGGTTAGCTGGGATGAAGTGGCTTACCAAATGGCATAATTATTGCCTTACATTTTTGTATAGTCAACCCTCTATATGCATGCGTTCCATATCTGTGGAGTCAACCAACTTCAAATTGAAAATCTTTGGGGAAAAAATTCCAGAAATTTCCAAAAAGCAACACTTGAATTTGCCATATGCCAACAACTATTAGAATTTATACAGCATTTGCATTGAATTTACAGCATTTACATAGAATTGACATTGTATTAACTGTTCAAAGTAATCTAGAGGTGATTTAAAGGATATGGGAGAATGCTCATATGTTATATGCACCATTTTATATAAGGAACTTAAACATCCTCAGATTTTGGTATCCTTCACCACAGAGTTTCATGGACACTTTTGAGAGAAATTATGAGGGTCATAGGGAAATGCTACAATAACCACTGCGTAACAAACCACAAATCTTCACTGACATGCAATATTTATTTAATTCATGACTTTTCAGAGTTCAACTGATCTGGGCTGAATATAGCTGGTCTTAGTTTGGCATGTTCAACATCTATGATTAATTAAGTAGGTCATGTAGGTGACTCTACTAATCTCAGCCAGACTTGTTCACATCTCTGGGTACCAGTCAGCTGCTCTTTGATCTTTGGGGTGTGTGACTGGGATGACTGGGGTGACTAAGCTCTATTCCATAGGCCTCATCCTCTACTAGACTAGTCTAGGCATGCTCCCATGCCCATGGCAGAATAACAGGAGTGAAAACTGAAATGTGCACATGCTTTTCCAAGTGTCTGCTTGGGTGGTTTCTGCTAACATTCTATTGGCCAAAAACGGTGTTTGACCACCTCATATTCAAGTGGTGGAGAAATAGAGTCTATCTCCTTCCTAAGAGAAACTTAGAGTTATAAGGCAAAGACGGTGGGTGGAAACAGGGAGAGGTAAGCATCAGGCCATTAATCCAGTCAGTCTATTGTAGAGGAGAATCAACTAGGTTCTGGTCCTGCTTTCGCTATTAACAAACTAAGTCCTTGAGAAAACCACTTAACTTCTTTCAGTCACAGGTTTGTACTAAGGGGAAAAAAGGTTTGACTATATAATTTCTAAAATTCCTTTCCAATACTACCTCATCTTAGAAGAGCTCACTATATAATTGCTAATGTCCCTTTCAAAGGTTTCTACAATAATCTTTAGACACCTGTAAATTGCTTACAAAAGAAATTATGAAATACATTTTAAGAATCAAAAAAGGTATAAATTACAGGTTAAGTTGGGAAATTGCAGCATTTCAAGAGACATTTATTTCAGAAAGGACAGTGAAGAAGAAATGAGGTTGGAGCTAGGAAAAAAGTCAAAGGAATCTGATTTTCTTTGATGTATGAAGAGCCACTTTTCTCGATGGGCAGTTTCATGGAGTATATGTATGTATAGAGGAGTTTACACACAAAAGCGTCACCAACTCAATGGACACGAGTTTGAGCAAACTCCAGGAGACAGTGAAGGACAAGGAACGCTGTTGGCCATGACTCAGTGACTGAACAACAACAACACATAAAAGCTATGCATTTGGCTTTTGGTTTGAAATAAAATTTAAAATGCAAATACATGTTAGGAACTATGCTTAGTAAACCACGGGATCTCTAGCTCCTGTCTTTCCTCTTTTATTGATTCAGTGTTTGGATCTACCACTTGATTCAGTTTTGTTGGTGGTGGTTTTTTTTGGTGGGGAGCAGGGAGGTAGTTGGCCATACCACACAGCGTGTGAGATCTGGGTTCTCTTACCAGGGATCAAACCCATGCCTCTGGCAGTGGAAGCACAGTCTTAACCACTGGACCTTGAGTGAACCAGGGAAGCCCCTGATTCAGCACTTGGATCTGTTGCCTACTTTGTCCTTGATCCCTCCATCTTTCCTTTCTATTGACTGGAAAATCCTCATTCTGCCTTTACTCAATAGCCACCAACAAATATTTTGAATCCAAATCTGAACACTGGCCAACTTCAGAGATTCAGAGGTATGAAATTTACAAAAAGAGGGTTTTTTAAAGATAAATCCAGATCTTGAAATAATATTTGAGTAGGGAAACCCCAAAAGAGAACTTTATTGGACATCCTTTGTCTAAAGTGGTGTTATTCAAACAATGGTCCTTAGACCAGAAACATCAGCACCACCCCAGAACTCGTTAGAAATGCAGAATCTCAACGCCTCCACCCCAGATCTACTGAATCAGAATCTGCATTTCAACAAAATCATCAGGTGCTTTGTATGTACATTAACTTCTGAGAGGCACTGACCTGAAACTTGCTTATCATGTTGCTTCTAACAGGCAGCCATATTTTTAAAAAGTATTCTCAACCACAGACCACAAGGCTCCTCCATTGTAATCTGTGGCTAATTACATACACTAGAGAAATTTGGTAAAGATTTAATTTATATATTAGAGCAGACTCAAAGATATAGATATATAGAGAGACATATCTATATCTACTTACAGATGTATCCATATATAGATAAACTTGTACTTATACAAGAGAAGTTATAGCTAGAGAGCTCCAGCACCCCACCCTGGAAATTTCACTTATTATATACCCCATGGGGAGAAGTTTGAAAGCTTCTGCCCCAGGATAGTGATAATACCAAGTGTATTAGCAGACTCCCACAAAGCCCAACGATTTAAGCCCCACTTCCCTTGTGGCTCAGCTGGTAAAGAGTCTTCCTGCAATGCGGGAGACCTGGGTTCGATCCCTGGGTTGGAAAGATCCCCTGGAGAAGGAAAAGGCTACCCACTCCAGTATTCTGGCCTGGAGAATTCCATGGACTGTATAGCCTATGGCGTCACAAAGAGTCAGACACGACTGAGCGACTTTCACTTTCACTTCCTTCATAAAGTATTTCTCGGATCACTTCAAGACTCTGATCTACTCTTCATGTTTAACACCCATAGCACATCTTATGGAGAAGGCAATGGGACCCCACTCCAGTACTCTTGCCTGGAAAATCCCATGGACGGAGGAGCCTGGTAGGCTGCAGTCCATGGCATCGCTAAGAGTCGAATACGACTGAGCGACTTCACTTTGACTTTTCACTTTCATGCATTGGAGAAGGAAATGGCAACCCACTCTAGTATTCTTGCCTAGAGAATCCCAGGGATGGGGGAGCCTGGTGGGCTGCCATCTATGGGGTAGCATAGGGTCGGACGTGACTGAAGCGACTTAGCACCAGCAGTAGCAGCAGCACATCTTATCATGGCAGCCATTCAGCCTGACTTATGTGCCTGTCCACATCGCTTGTCTCTCTGGAAAAATTCTAAGGTTTTCATTCTTCACAGCATGAAACACAGGACCTTGCACCAATCAGGGTGCTCAAAAATATTTGTTAATAGATGCTTCAAAAATCAACAGCAACCCAGAAGAGAGTCCAAAAAAGAGAGATTTAACAAGTACCATAATTATCTTGCATTGACCAAATGATGACTCAAATGATATAAATGGAAACAACAAAGACCACTTAGTAAACAGGGTACTGGATGTTTTCATTTGTGAGTTCTTTTCTCTCTCTTCAGAGATAAAGTTACACAAAATTAATTAACAAGCAAGCACAATATGCTAGTTATTTAACATGCATTTTCTTATTTAAACTTTCCATAACAGCCTTGTCTATGGAAACTGATATTATTATTCCCATTTTATATATGAGACTATTTAAATTCCAAGACATTAAATAAATTGCCCAAGGTCAATAGTAAAATGCAACCACCCTGTGTGGCCAGAGGATCTTATCTATCCCTCAATGAAGAATCCACTTGTGTTGATCTATGACATCAGTTTAATTTGTTGTTGCTTTCCTTGCCCTTTGCAACAGGCTTTATTGTTTGTTGGCATTTGTTCAAAAGATGAAAATTCATTTTAACATCATTTTCAAGAAGATGTAATTATTTAGGAAAAATCTGCCAAAAATATAGGCATGCACCACAGTCCAGCACTTGATTAAAAGCATCAGGAATGTACCCCTATTATGAATTAATTGTATTCTTCCACATTAGCGTGAACTATTCCATTTATTTGTATGTTGGTCTGGAGTACTTTCCATTTTGACCTAGAAATAAGCAGATCATCATTTACTCATTTTCTTTAGATTTCCGTTGCTGATAGCAACCTTGAATCACAAGGTTGAACAAATGCTGCATTTTACCTGAGTGGTTTGTAATTTTGAACTTTGAGTTCAAGTTCAGTGGGAATTCTTTATCTACAGAAGTTATTCCTATCTTGGGTTGTAGAGACTCCAAATAGTCTGAACTTGCTGTGCCTCTGCTCTGAGACTCTTGGGTTTTATTAATTTTTGAACAGTTTTTTTTAAATATTTTATTTATTTGGCTGTGTTGGGTCTTAGTTGCAACATGCAAGATCTGGTTCCCTGACCAGGGATGGAATTCAGGCCCCCCAGCACTGGAAGCTCAGGGTCTTCGCCAATGGATCCCCGAGAAGTCTCAATTTTTGAACAGTTATTTCTTTGTTTTATTGACACTGAGTACCCTTGAACAGGGGTAATGTGAATTTGGAAATTTCTCTCACTGCTGTGCTGGTCTGGGTTATTGATTCCTTGTTGCTGACATTTTTCCTCCATTTAGCCCCATGAATCACTAGCTTCTTCAACTTGTCCCCAAGATTACAGATTGTGTTTTATGAGTCCTCATTTCAAGTGTGGAGACTCCAGGCTTTCTGCAGGGACTTTAGTTTCAGCACTTCAATATCCCAAGTTCTTAGGCCTTCTCCCCATCGCCTTAGAACATGAAACCACCCAAAATAGCCAATCTACTTGGCCATCCATGGGCCTTTTGGCTTTGAGTTCCTCGGTATCCCCATGACTTTGGGGTTTCCTTTTCTCATATGAGAAATCATTTACAAATTTAAATAAATGAATACACTCTGTTTCATTTAGCATTTCCCTTTTTTTGGAGCAGAAAAAGGAATTGCTCCACCATTTTTACTCAAAGTCCCATTGTAACTTATTCTACAAAAATTTAGAGGAAAACAAATAAACACAACCAAGAATGATTGGGATATATAATGTAGTCCCATTTTCCCATATCCCATTTTCTGTCTATCCTCTGATAACCTGACTGACCTCACTCTGTAATTTTTATGTGATTCTGTTATTTCTATTCTTGGTCAAAGTACAAATTCATGAGATTATTCTAAAAATAAGACAAAACTTTGCAAGGTTGTTCAGACTGATTTTGAAACCATCCACTCTGAGTATGTACTTTTTTATACTTTTGTTTTTGATAGCCACTTTGCTAATTAATTGAAGACATTAAGGTTAAAATACCATAGTCTCTGTAATAATTTTTCATCAGGTTTTCCTATTCAGTCATCCACATTCAGCATTTGTGTTTTTCTATTTTGTATTTTTAAATATATATTAAATTTTGTTTTTCCTTTATAATGTTATTTTGTGCTAAAAATAAATATTCACATTATCATAAATGAGAAGTAAAAAATAAAAATATTCATAATCCCACCACAGTTTATATATCAGGATTTCTTTTCAAAATCATTCTATATTCTTAGAATATATTCTCATAACCACAGTACATATACTCCTGTATGTCGACTTTCTTCATTTATCACAGTAACATAATTATATATCCCTGTTTTCAGGAAAATTTATTGGTTTACATTTATTGGATAAATTATATTTCTTTAAGTGGAAGCCTTCTGTTGTATTTTACACAGATTCTAAATTTCATTGATTTTTATTTGCTTGTTTACTTGTTTTATCATTTTCCTAACTTTTAGCATTAAATTTCAAAATACTTTGAACAAGATAATTATAGTACCATATTACTGTATCTATTTCCTAAAGGCCAGAGATATTTTTAAAAGGTAAAAAGGCTTTGAGCACTTAAATGTTTAAAATATAGCAGATGCTCTCAAAGAAAGAAAAAATGAAATAATCTAAAATGTCTAATGAGAAAACAAACTAAAACAATGACCTTATGTATGTATCAAAGCAACACAACTGTGCAAAGAATATAATTGTTTCAAGTGAATTTAGGAGTAATGTAATTACATTCTTCATGGGATGTATTCTGTGGAAGAAAAAAAAAAGAACTTCAAAAAAGTTACAAGTTTCACTTGGTCATTTTATTAGATCAGTTCAGTCTCTCAGTCGTATCCGACTCTTTGCGACCCCATGAACCGCAGCACACCAGGCCTCCTTGGTCCATCACCAACTCCTGGAGTTCACCCAAACTCAGGTCCATCAAGTCGGTGATGCCATCCAGCCATCTCATCCTCTGTCGTCCCCTATTCCTCCTGCCCCAAATCCCTCCCAGCATCAGAGTCTTTTCCAATGAGTCACTCTTTGCATCAGGTGGCCAAAGTACTGGAGTTTCAGCTTTAGCATCAGTCCTTCCAAAGAACACCCAGGGCTGATCTCCTTTAGGATGGACTTTAGGGAAGTCCAAGGGACTCTCAAGAGTCTTGTCCAACACCACAGTTCAAAAGCATCAATTCTTTGGTGCTCAGCCTTCTTCACAGTCCAACACTCACGTCCATACATGACCACTGGAAAAACCATAGCCTTGGCTAGATGGACCTTTGTTGGCAAAGTAATGTCTCTGATTTTGAATATGCTATCTAGGTTGGTCATAACTTTCCTTCCAAGGCTGCAATCACCATCTGCAGTGATTTTGGAGCCCAAAAAAATAAAGTCTGACACTGTTTCCACTGTTCCCATCTATTTCCCATGAACTGATGGGACCAGATGCCATGATCTTAGTTTTCTGAATGTTGAGCTTTAAGCCAACTTTTTCACTCTCCACTTTCACTTTCATCAAGAGGCTTTTTAGTTCCTCTTCACTTTCTGCCATAAGGGTGGTGTCATCTGCATATCTGAGGTGACTGATATTTCTCCCGGCAATCTTGATTCCAGCTTGTGCTGCATCGAGCCCAGCATTTCCCATGATGTTCTCTGCATATAAGTTAAATAAGCAGGGTGACAAAATACAGCCTTGACATACTCCTTTTCCTATTTGGAACCAGTCTGTTGTTCCATGTCCAGTTCTAACTGTTGCTTCCTGACCTGCATACAGGTTTCTCAAGAGGCAGGTCAAGTGGTCTGGTATTCCCATCTCTTGAAGAATTTTCCACAGTTTATTGTGATCCACACAGTCAAAGGCTTTGGCATAGTCAATAAAGTAGAAATAGAGGTTTTTCTGGAACTCTCTTGCTTTTTTGATGATCCAGAGGATGTTGGCAATATGATCTCTGGTTCCTCTGCCTTTTCTAAAACCAGCTTGAACACTGGAAGTTCACGGTTCATGTATTGCTGAAGCCTGGCTTCGAGAATTTTGAGCATTACTTTACTAGCGTGTGAGATGACTGCAATTATGCCATAGTCTGAACATTCCTTGGCATTGCCTTTCTTTGGGATTGGAATGAAAACTGACCTTTTCCAGTCCTGTGGCCACTGCTGAGTTTTCCAAATTTGCTGGCATATTGGGTGCAGCACTTTCACAGCATCATCTTCCAGGATTTGAAATAGCTCAACTGGAATTCCATCACCTCCACTAACTTTGTTCCTAGTGATGCTTTCTAAGGCCCACTTGACTTCACATTCCAAGATGTCCGGCTCTAGGTGAGTGATCACACCATTGTGATTATCTGGGTCATGAAGCTCTTTTTTGTACAGTTCTTCTCTGTATTCTTGCCACCTCTTCTTAATATCTTCTGCTTCTGTTAGGTCCATACCATTTTGTCCTTTATCAAGCCCATCTGACAGAATGTGGTCCACTGGAGAAGGGAATGGCAAACCACTTCAGTATTCCTGCCTTGAGAACCCCATGAACAGTATGAAAAGGCAAAATGATAGGACACTGAAAGAGGAACTCCCCAGGTTGGTAAGTGCCCAATATGTTACTGGAGATCAGTGGAGAAATAACTCCAGAAAGAATGAAGGGATGGAGCCAAAGCAAAAAGAATACCCAGTTGTGGATGTGACTCGTAATAGAAGCAAGGTCTGATGCTGTAAAGAGCAATATTGCATAGGAACCTGGAATGTTAGGTCCATGAATCAAGGCAAATTGGAAGTGGTCATACAGGAGATGGCAAGAGTGAACGTCAACATTCTAGGAATCAGCAAACTAAAATGGACTAGAATGGGTGAATTTAAGTCAAATGACTATTATATCTACTACTGTGGGCAGGAATCCCTTAGAAGAAATGGAGTAGCCATCATGGTCAACAAAAGAGTCCAAAATGCAGTACTTGGATGCAATCTCAAAAACGACAGAATGATCTCTGTTCATTTCCAAGGCAAACCATTCAATATCACAGTAATTTAAGCCTATGCCCCAACCAGTAACACTGAAGAAGCTGAAGTTGAACGGTTCTATGAAGACCTACAAGACCTTATAGAACTAATACCCAAAAAAGATGTCCTTTTCATTATAGGGGACTGGAATGCAAAAGTAGGAAGTCAGGAAACACCTGGAGTAACAGGCAAATTTGGCCTTGGAGTACAGAATGAAGTAGGGCAAAGGCGAATAGAGTTTTGCCAAGAGAATGCACTGGTCATAGTAAACACCCTCTTCCAACAACACAAGACTCTACACATGGACATCACCAGATGGTCAACACCGAAATCAGATTGATTATATTCTTTGCAGCCAAAGATGGAGAAGCTCTATACATTCAGCAAAAACAAGACTGGGAGCTGACTGTGGCTCAGATCATGAACTCCTTATTGCCAAATTTAGACTTAAATTGCAGAAAGTAGGGAAAACCACTAGTCCATTCAGGTATGACCTAAATCAAATCCCTTATGATTATACAGTGGAAGTGAGAAATAGATTTAAGGGACTAGATCTGACAGACAGAGTGCCTGATGAACTATGGACAGAGGTTCGTGACATTGTACAGGAGACAGGGATCAAGACCATTCCCAAGAAAAAGAAATGCAAAAAAGCAAAATGGCTGTCTGAGGAGGCCTTACAAATAGCTGCGAAAAGAAGAGAAGCAAAAAGCAAAGGAGAAAAGGAAAGATATAAGCATCTGAATGCAGAGTTTCAAAGAATACCAAGGAGAGATAAGAAAGTCTTCCTCAGCGATCCATGCAAAGAAATAGAGGAAAACAACAGAATTGGAAAGACTAGAGATCTCTTCAAGAAAATTAGAGATACCAAGGGAATATTTCATGCAAAGATGGTCATTTTGTTGATAGATCATAATTTTCTAACTATTTCAGTGTATTGCATGCAAATCAAGTAAGTAAATAGCTTAATGTTATCAGAAAGCCAAATACACAAATAAAGTACAAAATTTTAAAACCACAAATAAAAAAACCAAAGTTAAGAAAAAACTCTATTATGTGACATTTAAATTTGAAATATGTACTAATGATTTTTTCAAAATACGCATTCTGTCCCCTGAGATGGCCTAAACACAGCGACAGTCCAGTCGCAGTCAACGTTTTAGCACCCAGAGCTTGGCTTACCTTCTGCACAGGCTCCTTCGAAAAGTGCCTGATATCAGGTCTGAGGCAAGGAAAATACACAGGATGTCCAAGGTACCTTGTTAAACCTCAAAAATCAGCAAGTGCTCAAAAACTAAGAGGGGAGGGTGTATGGCAAAAGCACCCAGGAGGCAGCCTGAAAGGAGCCCCCTGATCACATATGACAGAATGTGAGCTTCGGAAAGAATGATGGCTGCAACTGATTTGGACAACAGGAATTAAAATATCATCTCCTGTTATTTTCAAAGGAAGAAAAGAAAAAGAAAACAGTTGCCATCTTTTGAAATAATTATTGTTCCAACTCCTTAACCACAATATACGTAATTAAACAAAAATCATTAAAAGATTGTCCTGCCTTTTGAGGAGGAATTATAGTTCATCTCCACATCTTCCTTACAGAAAAATGCTAGGTAAATAAGGAAGAGTTTACCTCCAAAGAGATAAGCAAGACTCATCACATTCATGAAAGGGTTCGAAGGAAATTTTCGTGGATAGAGTTTCACCCCTCAGAATAAGTGTTGATTTCAAAAGAAAAAACATTAGACAAAGTTGAGATCTGTTAGTTACTACTTTTAGCCAAGGGATCAGTCTTAAAACCAGATAATGCAACCACCTGGCACTCGGTGCCCTGAGGCAATGCAGACATATTGGGCTGGACAAAAAGCTCACCCAGCTGTATATAAAACAGGTAATTAGTGGAGCCTGCTGTATAACCCAGGGAACCGGGCCGGCCCTCTGTGATGACCTGGCGGGGGTGGGACGGGGAGGGGGTTAGTGGGAAGCCTCAAAAGGGAGGCTCAATGAAGTTACAACCGATTTGCTTTGTTTTACCCCGGAGGATAACACATTTGTGAAGCAATTACCCTCCAATTAAAAAAAATTTTTTAAATAAGTTCTTTTAGGCTTTTCTGCCTAAATGAACTTTTTGGCCAACCCCAAAAAGAGTTCCTACTAACTGTTCTTGCCCAAACAAATGTTTAATCTCCGTCTAACCAAGTCTAGATTCTTACTTCCAGTTTACAGAGAATTTAGGGTTTCTAGGATCAACTTAAATGACACCATAAGGAAATAATCAGACAAATTCCGAATGTGGGAATTCCACAAGGAAGTTGAATAGGGTTCTTCAAAGAAATCTAAAGTCATAAAAAAAAAAGTAAAACAATAAATAATTCAAGTGCTAAGAATGAGAAAGACATAACAATCAAATGCAAAAATGAACTTTGAATTTTAGTTAAAAAAAAAAAAAACTAGAAAAAACTAGGAAGAGTAATGGGAAAATTGAACATGGTTGGGTGTTAGCTAATACTAAGCAATTATTAATTTATTTAAATGATTAAGGTATTGCCACTAGGTAGGAAAATTGTCTTTATTTTTAAGGGTGAAGTGCCTTGATGTCTGAAATTTATTTTCAAATGGTTCACTCCAAAATATAATGATAAACAATGACAATACACAGGTGGCAAAAATTTATTGAGGGTTTTTTTCTGGGTGTTCACTGCTGTTATCTTAGCTGTTATTTTTTCAGTTTTTGGTTCTACAGTGCTGCAGTAAGTAAGACAAGGCAATGGCACCCCACTCCAGTACTCTTGCCTGGAAAATCCCATGGACAGAGGAGCCTGGTAGGCTGCAGTCCATGGGGGGTCGCTAAGAGTCAGACACGACTGAGCGACTTCACTTTCACTTTTTACTTTCATGCATTGGAGAAGGAAATGGCAACCCACTCCAGTGTTCTTGCCTGGAGAATCCCAGGGACGGGGGAGCCTGGTGGGCTGCCGTCTATGGGGTCACACAGAGTCGGACAGGACTGAAGCAACTTAGCAGCAGCAGCTGCTGCAGTAAGTATGTTAGTGTTTCCATCCTTACCAGTTAGTATTTCTATTTCTCTGGGCCAGATTCCCAAACGTGGAGTGCTGAGTTGAGAGCTATGTACCTTTTCCTTTTTATAAATATAATCAGATTATTGTCTAATATTTGAAAGTGTCAGTTACCCACTAGATGTTATTGCTTATCTCAAAAAAAAAAGGTTTTTTTACCAGTATAATGCCCTTTAAAAAGGCATTAGGCTATGGCACATCCCTGATTGCTAGTGAGAATGAACGTCTTCTCATATGTATATTGAATATTTGCTTTTCTTCTCCTATGAACTGCTTGGGTTTTGCCCATTTTCCAGAAAAGGCTATTTTCACTTAGATAAATATACCTATAATACTTGTAGCTTATGATTTTTCTCTCTTGCTTAAAATGTCTCTATGTGTACATGAGTGCTAAGTCGCTGCAGTTGTGTCTGACTCTTTGCAGCACTATGGACTGTAGCCCGCCAGGCTCCTCTGTCCATGGGATTCTCCAGGCAAGAATACTGGAGTGGCTTTTCATGCCCTCCTCCAGGGGATTTTCCTGACCCAGGGATTGAACCCATATCTCCTGTGGCTCCCGATTTGCAGGCAGATTCTTTACTACTGAGCCACCTCTGAAGCCCCATGGTTATACAATTATTTCCCTAAGTCTTCTCTGCAAATTCTTATTGCTTTATGTTTTATGTTAAGGTCTTTGATATACTTCATTGGGTAAAATGACTTGAGTTGGACTTGAGGTCAAATTGTGACTATCTTCTTAATATCTGTGAATTGTTTGTAGCATTTTTTTAAGCTTCAGTAGTTCTTCTGTCTTCATTATCCCACTGTAGCTCATTATTCTCTGATTTTGATTTGTTTCCTTAAAAAATTGGTTTTGATTATATCACTTTAATAACTCAGTCATCTGGCTTATTTTTTATTTATAACACATTTATGCTATACTGAGTGTTTGAATTCATTGTAAACGAATCTTTAAGAGTAACTTTGCTTTCTCCTTGGTTTTCACTTATATTTATGTATCTAAAAACCTTGCTTAACTAGATCAGATCTCTATTTCTTAAGGCAGCTGAAAATAATACCAGAGACAGAAGAGCTCTGAGTTAAAAAATGTTGGACAATATAATCAGGGAGCACTGAACACATTTGAACTTGACTGTGTTGCCTTTTCCTGCTTAACTTTCCAGAGTTCACAGAAGCAATGAGTGGGCAACATCTTTTGAAAAATCAAGTTAACTAAGAAATTTAGAAATTGAGTCTAGCTAGTCAAATTGGCGGAGAAGGCAATGGCACCCCACTCCAGTACTTTTGCCTGGAAAATCCCATGGACGGAGGAGCCTGGTAGGCTGCAGTCCATGGGGTCGTGAAGAGTCGGACACCACTGAACGACTTCACTTTCACTTTTCACTTTCATGCATTGGAGAAGGAAATGGCAACCCACTCCAGTGTTCTTGCCTGGAGAAGCCCAGGCACAAAGGAGCCTGGTGGGCTGCCGTCTATGGGGTCGCATAGAGTTGGACACGACTGAAGTGACTTAGCAGCAGCAGCAGCAGTCAAATTGGAGAACTCAGTCTATAAAACAAACTCTGACTATGCTTTTATGTATTAATATCTGAGTATAATGTAACAATTTGCCTTAAAATTGGAGATTAAATTCGACAGTGTTCTTCCCTCTTTTTTCCCGTTTTCTAGAAATAGATCTTACAAACCTAAGGTCAAGGGAGCTCATGTTTACTAATATAGACAAGCTCCAAGGTATATCCTGCAAAATCAACCTTCTCATGACGATGTGTCTGTTCTGTGGTGATTTTTCCCTCAACAATGTGTTTAGAGGTCATAACAATAGAAAGATGGCACCAATTGAATAAAATTGTGTGGATTCATGGATTTCCCCCCACTATATGTTATTGTCATAATACTGTTGATCTAACAAATAACCATGAAACTTTAAGTGCATAAAGCAAACACTTCCTGAGCTCATGAGTCTGTGAACTGGCACAGCAGTTCTAATCTGGGCCAGCTGATCCCAGTAGCCTGGCTCTAGTCTCTGTTTGGCTGAGGGGTCAGTTAAGGGCTGGTTGGTTTATAATAGCTCCACTTTTATGTCTGGTGTTTGAAGTGATGGAAAAGAGTATAACTGGGCCATGTGTCTCCTCCTCCCGCAGGGTAGCTTGCGCTTCTTCACACAACACCTGAATAAGCTTCCAGCAGTGAGAGTGGAAACACACAAAGCTTTTTGAGGTCTAGGCTCAGAACTGCATACTGTATCTCTGGCTTATTCTACTGGACAAAGCAAATCACAAAGCCCCCCCAGACTCAGGAAAATGAAAAATACATCCCACTTTTGGTGGGAAGAGCTGCAAAGGTTATGACTACAAGGAGGGGTGAAGAATTGCTGCCCATTTGTACAGTCCATCTATGCAGAATACAAAGCTTGAGTTGCACAGAATTGAAGCTCGCTGTATTTGAGTACATGAACCATAAGGTGGCAATTAGATGGGAGATCATCCCCCTGGACACAAGCAGGGAGTAATCAAGAGTAAATGGTGGTGGTCAGTGGAGCTCACAATTGTAGGGAGAAAAAATGAAGAGGGATCCAAACTGAAATTCCACAGTGGGACCCAAACTCTCAGGCCCTCTGATCTCAGTCACATTTAAGTCTGTGAGGAGAGAAGTTAGAAACTCTCCACAATAGGACTCATGAGTGTGAACTGAATTGATTGCCAGTAATAAAAACTCAGGAGATCTTACATGAAAATTTGCATGTCTGACTTCTCTTGAAAATTAGAATCTGGCAAGCTTCTGTCTGAGCGAGGGTCTGGCACCCCTGTTAGATCTTTTAGACTGGTGTGCCCTCCCCAATGCCCACTTCCTTGCACACAGCCCACTTCTCTTTTTTTCCTGACTTGCCTTTTCCCCCAAACACCTGACTTTGCAACCCTTGGACCAGAATAGCTCTAGATTCCTAATCAATGGGGCTTTTAGGAAACAGAGCCAGATCCTGCACTACATAGTTTTCATGTTTTCTTACAATGAATAAGTGTTCCATTTACAAGAAAAATAAAAAAAGAAAAGCTCTAAGTTGGAATTCAATAATAAATGCACTTTTGTAATTCACTAATAAATAAGACTTTTTAAAGAGTGAAATATATGGCAATTTAATGTACATTTAATTTAGCTTATAAATTAATCATTTGGATTTATTACAATAGTTTAGAGCATAATAAACCCATAATAAACTAACCCATGATAAAAGGAGGAATCTACCAAAATTATAGTTTAGCCACAATTGGATCAATTTTTAAATTTAAAAAATTACAATTAGATTATTATTATTATCATGATATTGTGATTTATAATAAGGAATATGCATTTGGTCTTCATCCCAGTTCCTGGCACAGAACTCCTGAAATCCTTGGAATTCCTAAGTATTAAAAGCAATAAAGGTGTCTTTTGTTATGTTGCTGCTGTTGCTGCTACTGTTAAGTCACTTCAGTCGTGTCCGACTCTGTGCGACTCCGTAGACGGCAGCCCACCAGGCTCCCCCATCCCTGGGATTCTCCAGGCAAGAACACTGGAGTGGGTTGCCATTTCCTTCTCCAATGCATGAAAGTAAAAAGTGAAAGTGAAATCGCTCAGTCGTGTCTGACTCTTATCGACCCCCCATGGACTGCAGCCTACCAGGCTCCCCCGTCCATGGGATTTTCCAGGCAAGAGTACTAGAGTGGGGTGCCATTGCCTTCTCCTTCTGTTATGTTAGGGAGGTGATTTAGGGGAGGCACCTAAGGATGGGACTGGTTATCAGGGGAACCATTCTAGTGATTGGAGGGTTGATACTTTCAGGTACTTCCTCTCGACCTGTGGAGAGAGAAGAGGGTCTGGAGATGGAGTTCAGTCACCAAAGGCAAGGAGTGACATCAGTCATGACTACATAGGAAACCTCCACAAACCCAAAGGACTGGGTTCAGAGTTCTTCAGGTTGGTGAACAGGTGGAGACTGGGCAGAGGGGCCCACCCGGGAAGGTCACGCAAGTTCTGTGCCTTTTTCCCATACCTTGTTCTGTACATCTGGCTGTTCTTGAGTTAAATCATTTTATAATAAACTGATGATCTAGTAAGTAAAATGTTTCGCTAAGTTCTCAAAGAAACAGATCCCAGTGAGGGGCTTCTGGGAGCCTCCAAACTAGAGCAGGTCAGGCAGAAGTACAGAGGCAACCTGGACTGAAGATTGGCATTAAAGATGGGTGGGGGTGAGGGCAGGGCACAGTCTTGTAGACTGAGCCCCTAAACTGTGTGATCTGACTCTATCTCCAGGTAAATCATGTCAGAACTGAGTTTAATTGTAGGACACCCAGCTGGTCACAGAGGATTGCTTGGTGGTGTGAGAAAAAATAGCCACATATGTGAACTGGGTACAAAATCATAATTATTAAATTAGATTATTAAAATATTATTAGAAAATGTTAGTTTAAATGTTTATTTGGCATTTTCTCACATTTCATTTTTTTTTCATAAATTAAAAAAAGTAACAGCCTACCAGGCACCATGCGGTCTTGTCTACCAGTCATCTAAAAGAAACTGGTTGCTAGGTCAGGTACAATATATTTATAGCTGAAGGCTGCCCAAACTAACCTAAATGAAATCTGCTGTTTCTTAAATACAGGGCTCCATGCTTTCCTCCTTTTCCCTACATTCCTTGGAAGTAAAACTTTAATTGTCCATGTTGCTGAACTAAAACTCAGGCAAATCCATGATGAGGTCAGGATGGAGGTAAATGGAAAACATCAGACACCACACTGAGATTTCATTTATGCCTGAGTGGGACAGTGTAAAAACCCAACCTGGGGAGGAACTGGCCATGGTCTTGTGTCTGATCCTCCCACGGTTTGTCCCCTGGCCCTGAGGGTGGAGCTGTGTGTGAAGGTGACTTGACCATCATGGCAGTGTGACCCTCAGGGCCCTGTGGGTATCACTGTCATAGCACGCTTCCTTCCTGGCTGATTGGAATTCATATGCCAACAAAACATATTCATAAATGCCCGACATTTAATATTTGAGGAGAATAGGGAACTTTCAATACTCAAGCCAAGCAATTTTATTAGGTACTTTTTGATATGAAAAGGAAAAAAAAAAGGTCATTTAAATACATCCACAATTCAAGACTCTTGGGGCCTCTTGTTTTTCAAAATTCATAAATTTGCTGATTTTAGAAAGAGAATATGATGCATATACCATAAGCATGATATACCCCAAGGGGGCCTGGGTCACCCTCATAATCAAGCAAATTAATATAGCTACAGTACCATGTATGGATATTCACATGAAGTGGGATTAAACAATGATTACGAATAGCCTTATGATTATAAATACCCTTACAATTATAAAGTAGAAGTGACAAATAGAATCAAGGGATTCGATCTGATAGACAGAGTGCCTGAAGAAGTATGGACGGTGTTTCGTGACATCAGAACAGGAAGTGGTGATCAAAACCATCCCCAAGAAAAAAAATGCAAAAAGGCAAAATGGTTGTCTGAGGAGGCCTTACAAATAGCTGAGAAGAAAAGCAAAAGGCTAAGGAGAAAAAGAAAGGTATATCCATCTGAATGCAGAGTTCCAAAGAATAGCAAGGAGAGATAAGAAAGCCTTCCTAAGTGATCAGGGCAAAGAAAGAGAGGGAAACAATAGAATGGGAAAGGCTAGAGATCTCTTCAAGAAAATTAGAGATACCAAGGGAACATTTCATACAAAGATGGGCAAAGATGGGCACAATAAAGGACAGAAATGGATGGACATAAAAGATGCAGAAGATATTAAAAAGAGGTGGTAGAAGAACTATACCAAAAAAGATCTTAATGACCCTGATAACCATGATGGTGTGATCACTTATGTAGAGCCAGACATCCTGGAGTTTGAAGTCAGTGGGCCTTAGGAAGAATCACTACAAACAAAAATACTGGAGGTGATAGAATTCTGGTTGAGCTATTTCAAATCCTGAAAGATGATGCTGTAAAAGTGCTGCACTCAGTTCATTTCAATTGAGTTGCTCAGTAGTGTCTGACTTTTTGTGACCTCTTGGACTACAGCACGTCAGGCTTCCCTGTTCATCACCAAGGCTCGGAACTTGCTCAAACTCATGTCCATCAAGTTGGTGATGCCATCCAACCACCTTATCCTCTGTCATCCCCTTCTCCTCCCTCCTTCAATCTTTCCCAGCATCAGGGTCTTATCCAATGAGTCAGTTCTTTGCAACAGGTGGCCAAACTATTGGAGCTTCAGCTTCAGCATCAGTCTTCTCAATGAATATTCAGTACTGATTTCCTTTAGGATTGACTGGTTTGATCTCTTTGCAGTCCAAGGGACTCTCAAAAGTCTTCTCCAACACTCTAGTTAAAGCATCAATTCTTTGGCAATCAGCTTTCTTTACAGTCCAACTCTCACATCCATACATAATTAGTGGAAAAACCATAGCTTTGACTAGATAGACCTTTGTCAGCAAAGTAATGTCTCTGCTTTTTAATATGCTGTCTAGGTTGGTCACAGCTTTTCTTGCAAGCAGCAAGCATCTTACAATTTCATGGCTGCAGTTACCATCTATAGTGCTTTTGGAGCCCCCCAAAATAAAGTCTGTCACTGTTTCCATTGTTTCTCCAACTATTTCCCATGAAGTAGATGGGACCAGATGCCATGATCTTAGTTTTCTGAATGTTGAGTTTTAAGCCAGCTTTTTCACTCTCCTCTTTTACTTTCATCAAGAGGCTTTTTAGTTCCTCTTCACTTTCTGCCATAAGGGTGCTGTCATCTGCATATGTGAGGTTATTGGTATTTTTCCCAGCAATCTTGATTCCAGCTTGTGCTTCATCCAGCCCAGCATTTCCCATGATGTTCTCTGCACATAAGTTAAATAAGAAGGCTGACAATATACAGCCTTGGTGTACTCCTTTCCTGATTTGGAACCAGTCTGTTGTTCCAGGTCCAGTTCTAACTGGTGCTTCTTGACCTGCATACAGATATCTCAGGAGGCACGTCAGGTGGTCTGGTAGTTCCATCTCTTTTAGAATTTTCCATAGTTTCTTGTGATCCACACAGTCAAAGGCTTTGGCATAGTCAATAAAGCAGAAGTAAATGTTTTTCTGGAATTCTTTTGCTTTTTTCTATGATACAACAGATGTTGGCAATTTGATCTCTGGTCCCTCTACCTTTTCTAAATCCAGCTTGAACATCTTGAAGTTCTTGGTTCATGTACTGTTGAAGCCACACTTGGAGAATTTTGAGCATTATTTTGCTAGCATGTGAGATGAGTGCAATTGTGCAGTAGTTTGAACATTTCTTTGGCACTGGCTTTCTATGGGATTGGAATGAAATTGACCTTTTCCAGTCCTGTGGCCACTACTGAGTTTTCTAAATTTGCTGGCATATTGAGTGCAGCACTTTCACAGCATCATCTTTTAGTACTTGAAATAGCTCAAGTAGAATTCCGTCACCTCCACTAGCTTTGTTCATAGTGATGCTTCCTAAGACCCACTTGACTTCAGACTCCAGGAAGTCTGGCTCTAGGTGAGTGATCACACCATCGTGATTATCTGGGTCATGAAGATCTTTTTTGTACAGTTTTTCTGTGTATGCTTGCCACCTCTTCTTAATGTCTTTTGCTTCTGTTAGGTCCATACCGGTTCTGTCCTTTATTGTGCCCATCTTTGCATGAAATGTTCCCTTGGTATCTCTAATTTTCTTGAAGGGATCTCTAGACTTTCCCATTCTATTGTTTTACTTTATTTCTTTTATGTTGATCACCGAGGATGGCTTTCTTATCTCTCCTTGCTATTCTTTGGAACTCTGGATTCAGATGGATATATCTTTCCTTTTCTCCTTTGCCTTTAGCTCCTCTTCTCTTCTCAGCTATTTGTAAGGCCTCCTCAGACAGCCATTTTGTCTTTTTGCATTTCTTTTTTGGGGGATGGTCTTGTTCACTGCCTCCTGTACAATGTCATGAACTCCATCCATAGTTCTTCAGGCACTGTGTCTATCAGATCTAATCCCTTGAATCTATTTGTTACTTCCACTGTATAATCGTAAAGGATTTGATTTAGGCCATACCTGAATGCACTCAATATTGCAGCAAATTTGAAAAACTCAGCAGTGGCCACAGGAGTTGAGAGGTCAGTTTTCATTTCAGTCCCCAAAAAAGGCAATGCCAAAGAATGTTCAAACTACCACACAATTGCATTCATCTCACAAGTTAGGGGTCACAAAGAGTCGGACACAACTGAGCGACTAACACACACTTCACACGTTGGTAAAGTAATGCTCAAAATTCTCCAAGCCAGGCTTCAAGAGTACATGAACCGTGAACCTCCAGATGTTCAAGATGGATTTAGAAAAGGCAGAGGAACCAGAGATCAAACTGCTAACATCTGCTAGATGATCAAAAAAGCAAGAGAATTCCAGAAACATATCTACTTCTGCTTTATTGACTATGCCAAAGCCTTTGACTGTGCAGATCACAACAAACTATGGAAAATTCTAAAAGAGATGTGAATACCAGACCACTTTACCTACCTCCTGAGAAATCTGTATGCAGACCAAGAAGCAACAATTAGAATTGGACATAGAACAACAGACTGGTTCCAAATTGGGAAAGAAGTATGACAAGGCTGTATATTGTCACCCTGCTTATTTAACTTATATGCAGAGTACATCATGCAAAATGCTGGGCTGGATAAAGCACAAGCCAGAATCAAAATTGCCAGGAGAAATATCAGTAACTTCAGATATGCATATGACACCACCCTTATGGGAGAAAGCAAAGAAGAACTGAAGAGCCTCTTGATGAAAGTGAAAGACGAGAGTGAAAAAGCTGACTTAAAACTCAACATTCAAAAAATGAAGATAATGGCATCTGGTCCCATCACTTCATGGGAAATAGATGGCAAAACAATGGAAATAGTGTCAGACTTTATTTCCCTGGGCTCCAAAATCACTGCAGATGGTGACTGCAGCCATGAAATTAAAAGACGCTTGCTCCTTGGAAGGAAGGTTATGACCAACCTAGACAGCGTATTAAAAAGCAAAGACATTACTTTGCCAACAAAGGACCATCTAGTCAAGGCTATGGTTTTTCCAGTAATCATGATTGGATGGGCAGGTGTGCTGCAGTTTTGGGGATCACATGGGTCGGACATGACTGAGCAACTGAACTCAACTGAATGTATGGATGTGAGACGTGGACCTTAAAGAAAACTGCACCAAAGAACTGATGCTTTTGAACTGTGGAGTTGGAGAAGACTATCTGGGAGTCCCTTGGATTGCAAGGAGATGAAACTAGTCAATAATAAAGGAAATCAGTCCTGAATATTCTTTGGAAGGACTGATGTTGAAGCTGAAGCTCCAATACTTTGACCACCTGATGCAAAGTGCCAACTCATTGGAAAAGACCCTGATGCTGGGAAAGATTGAAGGCAGGAGAAGAAGGGGATGACAGAGGATGAGATGGTTGGATGGCATCACCAACTTGATGACCATGAGTTTGAGCAAGCTCTGGGCGTTGGTGATGGACAGGGAAGCCTGGTGTGCTGTAGTCCATGGAGTTGCAAAGAGTCAGACACGCCTGTGCGAATGGACTGAACTGATAAATAGGCTTATATCAGTTAGTGTCACAAAGACCATTTTGTGACAAATTTTTAAGCTTCTTAATTATAGAACCTCGGAGATTTTAGAATTGCAGATAAGGGATTACTGCTCAGTATTAAATAACAAAGTTCGGCCATACTTCCCTGGCATAGAAGCAAGGACAAAAAGCAAGTGAACTAAAGGGGATGTTTCAAGCTGCTGGTGCTGTCCAGAATGTGGGTGAGAAAAGGGAATCAGGACATGGTGGGGCAGGTGCCCTGAGGACTGTCTGTGCCCTCGGCGTTCCTCGGCGTTCAGACCGCCCTGAAGTTGCAGATGGAAGACATACAGCCAAGTCAAGACCAAAGCAAAACTGGGAGCTCAGAGTATAACCAGGACAGGAAGATCATCAGGGTGTCTGAATCAGGGACCAATCAGCCACATCCACATGGGAATTACCCGTGAGTTGCTGAGAAATGCAAGATCTTGGGCATTTAGAAAAAGCATTTGGTCTCACATGCGGCTTCTAAGATTAAGCCCCCTGCTTACCATTCAATAAATAAAGAGAATTCTATTCAAGATTCTGGGTTTCAATTGAACTCTGCTCAGCAGAGCTTCCCAGCAGGCAGCACGCACCTCCCCTCACCCCATTTCAGCCAGACTCCAGGCTTTTACCTGTTTTATGGCTGAGGCCACCGTACGTCTGCATTTGAAGAAAAGTTCTATAATTTTGAAATACCGAAAGTTGTCCAGAACATTAAACAGATAAATCTGAAGGCAGTTTAAAATTCAACAGAAACAGTTTACAAGGCACATAAAAATTAGAATTAAAAAAGGAATCAGAATAAAGAGATGTTAAAAGAAGTCACTATAAAGTTCAAGTTGGTTGCCTAACTATGCCGGGTTTGTGAAACGCACTGAGCTCCTGTTTAGTAGAAGTGTTGGCTCCCCAGCCTCTGGGTGAGGCTGCACATCATAAAGCCCACTCCTTGACCATCTGTCGACTCCAGTGGACTCCTTGGCTCTCACAGCCTGACTTCTGGCTGACTTTGCACCCCCAGCTATCAGGAGTTGCCAGTCTCTAAATTTAAGAACTTCACATCATGGCAGATTACTTCTGTAAACTTTTTCAGCAGACCCACCTCTGCATGTATGTATTTATATTAAATAAATGGCCTTTAACTTTATTTTGCCACACATAACTCAGAATTGACTTTTAGGTAAGGACAAATGACATGTCCAACTCCCCTCGGATTTACATCTTCTCTATAAGTAACCAGTTGTTATTGCTGTTGCTCAGTTGCTAAGTCATGGCCAACTCATTGCAACCCCATGGACTGCAGCACGCCAGGCTTCCCTGTCCTTCACTATCTCCTGGAGTTTGCTCAAACTCATGTCCACTGAGTCAGTGATGCCATCAACTATCTCACCCTCTGTCACCCACTTCTGCCATCAATCTTTCCCAGCATCAGGGTATTTTCCAATGAGTTGGGCCTTCACATCAAGTGGCCAAAGTATTGGAGCTTCAGCTTCAGCATCAGTCCTTCCAGTGAATATTCAGGACTGATGTCCTTTAGGATTAACTGGTCTGATCTCCTTTCAGTCCAAGGGACTCTCAAGAGTCTTCTCCAACACCACAGTTTGAAAGCATCAGTTCTTCATTGCTCAGCTTTCTTTATGGTCCACCTTTCACATCCATACATGACTACTGGATAAACCATAGCTTTGACTAGACAGACCTTTGTCAGCAAAGTGATGTATCTGCTTTTTAATACACTATCTAGGTTTGTCATCGCTTTTCTTGCAAGGAACAAGCATCTTTTAATTCATGGCTGCAGTCACCATCTGCAGTGATTTTGGAGCCCAAGAAAATAAAATCTGTTACTGTTCTCAGTTTTTCCTCTTCTATTTGCTATGAAGTGATGGAACTGGTTGCCATGATCTTCATTTTTTGATTGTTGAGTTTTAAGCCAGCTTTTTCACCCTCTCCTTGCACCCTCATCAAGAAGCTCTTTAGTTCCTCTTCACTCTCTTCCATTAGAGTGGTATCATCTACATATCTGCGGTTGTTGGTATTTCTCCCTGGAAATCTTGGTTCCAGCTTGTGATTCATCCAGTCCAGCATTTCACATGCTGTAATCTGCATAGAATTTAGACAAGTGGGGTGACAATACAAAGCCGTGACATACTCCTTTCCCAGTTTTGAACCAGGCCATTGTTCCATGTCTGGTTCTAACTGTTGCCTCTTGACCTGCATACGGGTTTCTCAGGAGACAGGTAAGGTGGTCTGGTATTTCCATCCTTGAAGAATTTTCCATAGTAGGGACCAGTGGATGACATTAAAATTAATTGATTCCTCCCCAGTCTTTGTCCATCTCTCAAGGAGCTCCTCCATGGGTGTTCATAGAAACCTAAATGACATAAAATCACCCTCTGTCTCTTGCTGTCTCCCAGCTACAGGTGGAACTGGAGCAGGAATACCAAGACAAGTTCAAAAGGCTGCCCCTGGAGATTTTGGAATTTGTGCAGGAAGCCATGAAAGGGAAGATTAGTGAAGACAGCAATCACAGCTCTGCCCCTCCCCTGATGACCTCAGACTCTGGAAAACTAAACCAGAAGCCTCCTTCCAGTGAAGAATTGGAAGGAGAAAACCCAGGAAAAGAGTTTGATACCCCTCTGTGATCATTCCTGCCAGGCCTTCAGAACACGCATTGTCGCTCCAGCTCCATCAAACTCTCTCTTCTTACAAAGATCACTGCCCAGGAGCATCTTCCTGAGAGGCATCCCTTAGATTAAAATCCACCTGGAGGGAGAGTTCCAGAAGGATCCATGCAGCTTCCTGTGCCCAAGCTCCATGTGTCATGTGGAAACTACTGCAGATCTGCTAGTAAAGAGTGCATGTATGTGGGCTTCTGGTTTTCTTTCTAATAGTACATTCAAAGCAGGTAACTTCCAGGCTCAATGGAACATTTAATGAAGGATAGTGTCTTCTTTGAAGAAAAGCAAGCTCATGTTTTTATTTGAAGCTCTGGTGTAAAGTATGTCAAAGTAATAGAAATAGTTGAGAAATGCATAGCATTATTTAACACTATTGCACAGCCAACTTTGAGCTTTTTTTTCCCCTAACTGCCCCTCAGCTACCATATCTTTGGGTTAACATGCGTATTAAATTGTTTCATCCTTTGCTTTGCAAGCACTGGTGGCTTGCTGTTTGCTGATTTATTTATCATAGAGGCATCAATGTACTTGTTGCTGACACGGCTTTATTGGATACCACAGTGACTTAATATGCTGGCTTTCTGCCTTGATGTTCAGTGAAGCCATCTCCAGACTTGACAACATGGCTTGTACATTTGGCTGCTTGAGCAAGGTGGCTGCACACTTCCAGGCAGTGTGCTATCTGAGTCAACTATTGCACTCAGAGTCTGGGTATTCATTGGTCCTTGGCCTAAAATCATTAAAAAAAAATGCAAAGATCTGTTCAGTTGAATAAAACTCATTGAGCCAATGTCTGTTGAGCAGAGATTCAATCAGAGTGAACAGGTTCCAGCAGTCATTTTGCTGTCTGACTTCTTTATGGTTCCTTTATTTTAATACAGAGATAAAGATTGAATATTTATCTAGAGACTACACAGACCTACATATAAATGTTACAAGTTAATCTCCATGTATATATATATGCACTCAGCCATATAAGTGCATACACAGCACACACACATTCATATGAGTTTGGATATGAGTTTCTTAATTGGCAATGACCCAAATCTCTTCCACAAGACTTAAAACCAAATTCAACATAGAGAAGAAAACGGTCAAACATATAGATTATATGGAAATTAAATTGTGTCAAAATTCTAAGAAACAGTTGACAGATTTTGATGCAAGTTGAGGTAGATTGAAAACTTAGAATATGGTTTTGATGTGTATTTTGCAAGATCAAAAACTGGATTTTAAGTATTTTAAGCTTGTTTTAATGGTAAGAATATACAAAAATATATAGGACAGCAATATGGAAATGTATTAGTATTTTCCATAACTTTTATGTCTGACAGATTTCAATTTATTTCTCACATTAAAAAATCTTTCATTATATATTTGCTATGTACATTTAATTCACTTAACTGTTTTTTAATTAAGTTCCTATGTTAAGTGGTGTAAGAGAAACAAATTATATTATAATAAAATGGATCTAAAACATTATTGAAAGGTCTTAAGAGAGAATAATTATATAGAGGAAAATATAATTAAGAGAGTAACACAAGTAGCATTGAAGTTAAAGCCCTGAAGCAAGATGCTCAGTTTTATTTTACTTTAAAGAAACCTGCCTGATTGTAGCTTAGCAAAACATTTTAAAACACAAAAGCTAGTTGTGTCCTGAAAATTGTGTTTCAAGAATTTCATATTTTTATGAAAATTATTCTATTTAACTTTAAGCAATAACTAGGGATCACGATTAAGTTTTAATCAAAATGAAGGCTTAGTTCAAACATTAGGAAAGAGTATTTGATTAAAAAAAACACATCTAGGGAGACACAAGGGGAAAAAAATCCCATCCCCTTTGGAGATGATTATATTTTGATCTAAAGGATTTGGGGTGTTAATTAGACACTTAATAAAGCTTCACTTCTACTGAATGAGAACACTTTTGTACATCATTCAACTTTTGCACTTTGAAAGAAAGGCATTAATCATAAGGAAGCAAGAATGGTCAAAATAGAATGCTGCATTTTTATAAACAAAATTACAGACTGTATAAAATTGCAGAAGAATGAACTAACAATAGCATTAATAACCAAAACACACAGTGGTGATTATTACAGAACGTCGTATCACATTTTAGTCCAGAGGTAGATTGAAGTTGAATAACCTTGACTTACACAAAACTGTTCAGTAGTTGGATTCCATTATCTTAGTGACTGTAACCATTTTGCAATACGTTTGTATTTGGCCATTTCCTGTAATCACATTTTTAAATCTGTACAGTAACACTTTTTGCAGTTGTGGGGCTAGTGTGTAACACTGTCCATCTTGCATCATTGAAACTACTACAGTGATACTATCATTTAATAATATTAATATTACTTGAACTAGAGTAAGATAAAGAAAAAGGGTCTATATGGTGTGCAGTTTGTGCCTTTCTGTATTTGCCTTGTTCCTTGTTGAATGTGTGAAATTCTGTACTGTGGTTTTCCTATAATAGAGAGTAGAACTGTGTATTAAATTAGACTGTGCCCCTCTGATCCTTTACACTACTGAGAATAGCGTGGTTTTGGCCGTGTAAACCAATTTTCTAAGTTCTAATGACATGCCATGTGGTTTTGGTTTTTAACAGTTCATTATAACATTTCAGTATCACCATACATTAATTAATACTCCTGTGATAGATAAGCAGTCATTAAATAATTCCAAAAGAAAGGGCCATTGCTTGCATTACTTTGAATTTAATGTTGCGCTTGTGCACTGTATAAATATTGTTTGTGATGGATTGGACATTGTGACTTTTGCCTTTTCAGAAGAAAAAAAAAGATAGGACAAAATATTTGAAGCTCTTAAAATGTACATATTTTGGTTCTTCTATCTCAAATTATTTAAAATGCATAATTCACATTTTTGTAATAATTCTATGCAATTTTGTGGCATGATGTTTCTTCCACTTGTAATTTTATGTGCTTTCATCACAAATCCAAAGGAAACAATAAAAATTTCTTAACACAACCCAGCTATTATTTCGTGGTGTTGGGAGCAAGCTTCTTTTGATGGGCAGGAAGGTGGGAGCAGCTCTGATGCCAGTTTTTAGGGCCATAATGCCCACCCTCATGGGGCGCTTTAGTGCCTGTGCAGGAAATCCAGAGGCTGCAGTGCCTGTGCTCAAGGGCCCGGCTGCCAGCACTCCGCCAGTCCACCCCTCCATCCGGAGTGGCATTGCTCCTGTATTCAGGACTCTCCCTTATTCCCTTCCTTCTTCGACCAAAGGTAAGGAAGGCGAAACTGTCAAAGGATTTTTTGACAAATAATGGATGTGGCAAGCACTGACAGGGTATTTGACGTAAGTTTTCTTATACAAAAGATAAAAAAGAGTCTGCCACGTTGATTTTTGAAAAAGAAATATACATGTGAGTTATGAGAATGTCTCATAGGCCTCCAAATGCTTCCCAGGTGGCTCAGTGGTAAAGAATCCGCCTGCCAGTGCAGGAGATGCAAGAGATGTGAATTCAATCCCTGGGTTGGAAAGATCCCCTAGAGGAGGAAATGTCAACTCGCTCCAGTATTTTGCCTGGAAAATTCCATGGACAGAGGAGCCTGGCGGACAACAGTCCAGGGGCCACAAAAGGTCAGATGGAGCACATACGCGCAAGCATGCACATTTCACATTTCACACACACATTTCACTTTGGGAGCAATGTCACTCACATTGAAGTATATGAAAATATATGCACAGCCATCTGTGGAAAATTGAACCTGCCGCATACCGTATGCACCAAACCGAATTTCTTTACACTCAAACCTGCTCTATAGCCTTTGTTTTCTACATCAAAGAATAAAATCATTATCAATTCAGTTGCCCAAGACAAAAGGTGGACATCATCCCTGACAGTCCCCTCTCCCTCATCCCCCTTCCAATAATCCACCAACCTGGGTCAGTTCTGACCCTGTGGAATAGCCTGCGGATCCATTCTCTTTCTATCCCCTCTGCTAATGCTAGTTTCAGCCTCCATCTCCTCCCACCTGCCAAGGTTCTAAATGGTTTGCAGCCTCTAGTTTTAAATCATGTAACCATTTCTACATGTTGGAGCCAGACTGATCATATACAAACAAAACTGAGATTAACAGCCTTTAAAAAAAAACCCAGCTGTCTTCAGGATAAAGTCTAAATCCCATAATAAATGTTTAAGATCTTACATGATTTGGTTTGTACGTAACTCTCCACTCCTGCCTTATCACCTTCTGGGCTTTTTAAATACTATTCCCTCAACTACTTAGATTCAAACTTTCTGTTTCCCTTCCTTGAACCCTCCTGAAAACACACTTATACACACACTCAAGTTCTCTCTTTTCCCTAACTCTGATTGAACTTGAGGTTTATAGAATAAATTTCACTTCTTCTAGGAAGCTTTTGTTGATCTGCCCAAGCTTCCCTTTACCTGTGCTTTATCAGTTAGCTCTTGCTGCATTACAAACACCTCCAACACTCAGTGTTATATTTTTAAAAAAATGTTCCATTTATCGTGAGTCTACAGATAAGTACCTGGTTCTGCTCACCTGGGCTTGACTAGGCTGATCTCATCTGGGCTCATCTGTCAACCTGCAGTTAACTATGAGTTCCTGGTGGTTAACCCTGGCTGGGCTATTTTACATGTCTGGAATGTTGGCTGGAACAACTAGACTGATTTGGCTCCTCTCTATGTGATTTTTTTCACCCTTCAGCAGGCTAGCAATGGGTTTTTCACGTGTCCGAGACAGCAACCAGAGAACAAGCAAAAGCCTTTCAAAAGCCTTCAAGGCTTCTTGAAGTCTAAACTCAGAACTAGCACACCATTACTCCCAACACATTCTGTTGGTGAACATAAGCCACAAGACCAGTCCTGTTTAAGATTAAAAGGATACTACGGTGCTATAGAGAAAATCATGTGGACACAGGGTGGCCACTGACACAATGAATCCATCAAAACCATGTAATTTCTTCCACATATAGAGTACGTACCAACTGCAGTGTACTGGCCCATCCTCCATTGACAACCTTTCATATCAGAAGTCACATCTCATCCCCAAACACACCATAATTAAATCCCTCAGTAAATTTTCATTTATTGTGAATAAATTTGTTTACTTATCCAGTTATTAGTGCTGATGTAGAAAAAATAACAATTTATATATGAAGAATAAGAGTTACTAACACAAAGCTACAGTATTATTTATTCACAGCTCTCTGATAACAGGGCTAGATCACACAGAACCACCCTTAGTTGCCGGACCAACCCCAAAACACAACACTGTGAGAGACAGATGAAAGTCCATCAGTCACCAAATAGTAGATTCTGGAACACAGATGGAGAAAGCTAGTCTCACTTTGCATTGCAGTGCATATACCAACAGCCCCATTTTGCCCACAACTGTGAACTCAGGAGCCATTCTTTGTCCCCTGGAATTCATGTACAGTTCAGTTGTTTCTTTGGGCATTCTGCACATATTTTTAATTACAGTTTTATTTAGCAGTTTATTCACATACACAAAGTTCATCTTTTGAAAGTACACCTTTCAATAGCTTTTAGTTTAGTCAAAAGTTATTCATCAATCACCACTCTAATTTCAGAACATTTTCATCTCCCCAAAAGGAAACCCCATCTTCATCAACAGGACTTTCCACTCTTCCTTTTCCCTGCCTCCTCTCTTTAACCCCCAGAAATCATTAGGCTATCTTCTATCTCTGTGGATTTATCTACTCAGGACATTTTAAATTATCAGATTTATATAATTCGTGGCCTTTTGGGTCTGGATTGTTCCATTTGGCACAAAAATTTTAAGGTTCAGTTTACAACATGAATCAGTAGTTATGTCCTCCTAATAGTTGAATAATACACCATTTTATAGACATTTCATTCCTTCATTCATCACTTGATGGACATTTTAATTATTTTTACTTTTTGACCATTATAAATAAATAGTCACGTACAAGCTTTTGCTTGGAAATGTTTTCAGTTCTCTTGGGTATATACGTAGAAGTAGAATTGCCCATTTGTATATTAACTCCATTTAACTTTTTGAGGAACAGCCAGGTAGTTTTCCAAAGTGGCTGCACCATTTTAGAACCCTAGCAATGTATGAAGAGTCCAGTCTCCCCTCATCCTTGCCAATGCGTGTTGTTCTCTGTCATGTTGATTATCAGCATTCTAGTAGATGTGAAAAGTATTTCACTGCAGTTTTGATTTGCATTTTCCTGATGACTAATGATGTATGTCTTGACCATATGCATATCTTTTCTGGAGAAATGTCTATTCAAAATCTTTTTGAGTTTTTAATTGGGTAAATATTTTAAAATCTGGGTCCCCTTTCTTGATTTTTGTCCTCCAATCCCTTTTGTGCCTATCTATCCCAAAGCTTTATCTAAGAAGCCTCTCTCAATTATCATTCCTCCCTTAGTTACTGAATACCTGGAGTTAATTTGGAATATGCTCCTGGTTATTTTCTATGTGAAGCCAAAAAGTAATTGGTCTGCTTTTTTTTTTCCACAAAATCTCATGTATTTGTTTATTTTCCAAGATTTGACTCTGCCTTTCAAGAACAAACTAAAAATTAAGTCCCATAAAAATGGGCTGAATTCACTGGGATTTAGTGAATTTTTTATGGAAGGAAATTTATTAAGGACAAGTGAAAGTTTGAATATTGCTAAGGAAATATTTACCACATAACCTTTGAGAATTGAAGCTAACAATTTATGTTATCAAACTTATGTTATCAAAAAACTCAATGTGTCAATAAGAAATATATCATTAATCTAGAAAAATCTTGCCAATAAAACTATGACTTTTCATCAAACATAAAGGCACACCCCAACTTTAGAAAGTTAAAAGTAAAAGTGTATCCCAGCATACTACTAAAGAAAATCATCAAACTATAGAGGAAGAAATAAAAAGAAGAAGAAATGAACAGAGAACTATAAAAACAAAGAGAAGACAATAAAATGCCAAAAGTAAGACTGATCTATACCAGAGGGAGGGTATGGGGAGGGAGGAGGGAGGAGGGTTCAGGATGGGGAGCATGGGTATACCTGTGGTGGATTCATTTCAATGTTGGGCAAAACTAATACAATATTGTAAAGTTTAAAAATAAAATAAAATTAAAAAAAAATAAAAAGCCAATGAAAGAATAAAATAATGCTATTAGAAGCTAAAAAAATAAAATAAAATAAAATGCCAAAAGTACATATTTATCAATCCTTTAAGTGTCAATGAAATAAACATCCCAATCAAAAGACAAAGGGTGGCTTATTGGTTTAAACCAAAAAAACTCATCTATATGCTGGCTATAGGAGACTAATTTCAGAGCTAAAGACACACAGAGAATTAAAATGAGGAGATGTAAAAATATTTCAAGCAAATGGAATTTACAAGAAAGTAGAGGTAGAACTAAAGGGAACAAAAAAGCCTCTTGATGAAAGTGAAAGAGAAGAGTGAAAAAATCTGGCTTAAAACTCAACATTCAAAAAACGAAGATCATGGCATCCGGTCCCATCACTTTATGGCAAAAGATGGGGAAACAATGGAAACACTTACAGACTTTATTTTTGGGCTCCAAAATCACTGTGGATGGTGACTGCAGCTATGAAATTAAAAGACCCTGCTCCTTGGAAGAAAAGCTGTGACAAACTTTAACAGCGTATTAAAAAGAGGAGATAGTACTTTGCAACAAAGGTCCATATAGTCAAAGCTATGATCTTTCCAGTAGTCATGTATGGATGTGAGAGTTGGACCATAAAGAAGGCTGTGTGCCAAAAAACTAATGCTTTTCAACTGCGATGCTGGATAAGACTTTTGAGAGGCCCCTTGGACTTCAAGGAGATCAAACCAGTCAATCCTAAAGGAAATCTACCCTGAATATTCACTGAAAGGACTGATGCTGAAGCTGAAGCTTCAATACTTTGGCCACCTGTTGAGAAGAGCTGACTCTGGAAAAGACCCTGATTCTGGGAAAGATTGAAAGCAGGAGGAGAAGGGGACAACAGAGGATGAGATGGTTGATGGTATCACTGACTCAATGGACATGAGTTTGGGCAAACTCTGGGAGATGGTGAAGGACAGGGAAACCTGGCATGCTGCAGTCCATGGGGTTACAGAGTCAGACACGACTGAGCCACTGAACAACAGCAAGCAAAATTGGTCATAGCTTTCTGGGCTTCCCTCATAGCTTAGCTGGTAAAGAATCCACCTGCAATGCAGGAGACCCCAGTTCAATTCCTGGGTCAGGAAGATCCGCCGGAGAAGGGCTAGGCTACCCACTAGAGTATTCTTGGGTTTCCCTTGTGGCTCAGCTGGTAAAGAATCTTCCTGCAATGTGGGAGACCTGGGTTCGATCCCTGGGTTGGGAAGATCCCCTGGAGAAGGGAAATACCTCCAGTATTCTGGCCTGGAGAATTCCATGGACTATACAGTCCATGGGGTTGCAAAGAGTCAGACAAGACTGAGCAACTTTCACTTTCTTTCCAAAGAGCAAGTGTCTTTTAATTTCATGGTCACAGTCACCATCTGCAGTGATTTGGAGCCCAAGAAAATAAAACCAGTCACTCTTTCCACTTTTTCCCCTTTTATTTGCCATGAAGTATGGCAAGATGCCATCATGACATCTTGATGACAAGATATCATCATCTTAGTTTTTTGAATGTTGAGTTTTAAGCCTTCTTTTTCACTCTCTTCTTTCACCCTCATCAAGAGGCTCTTTCATATCTGCATTTCTGAGGTTGTTATTTCCTCTGGCAATCTTGATTCCAGCTTGGGATTCATCCAGCCCAGCATTTCACATGATGTCCTCTACATAGAAGTGAAATAAGCAAGGTGACAATATATAGCCTTGACATACTCCTTTTTCAATTTTGAACGAGTCCATTATTCCATTGTTTTGTTTCATCATGTCCAATTTTTGTGACCCCGTGGACTATAACTCGCCAGTCTCCTCTGTCCATGGGATTTTCCAGGCAAGAATACTGGAGTTGGTTGCCATTTCCTCCTCCAGGGAATCTTCCCCATCCAGGGTACAAACCTGTATCTCTGTGTCTCCTGAATTGTAGGCAGATTCTTTACCCACTGAGCATTGGTTATAATTGTTGCTTCTTGAGCCACATACAGGTTCTCAGGAGGCAGGTAAGGTTGTCTAGTATTCATCTCTTTAAGAAATTTTGCACAGTTTGTTGTGATCCACACAGTCAAAGGTTTTAGTGTAGTCAATGAAGCAGAAGTAGATGTTTTTCTGGAATCCCCTTGATTTTTCTATGATCCAATGGATGTTGGCAATTTGATCTCTGGCTTCTCTGCCTTTTCTAAATCCAACTTGTACATGTGGAATTTCTCAGTTCACATACTGCTGAAGCCCGACTTGAAGAATTTTGAGCATTACCTTGCTAGCATGTAAGATGAGCACAATTGTACAGTGGTTCAAACATTTCGAACATTTTGGCATTGCCTTTCTTTGGGTTTAGAATAAACACTGACCTTTTCCAGTCCTGTGGCCATTGCTGAAGTTTCCAAATTTGCTATCATGTTGCAGCATTTTAACAACATCATCTTTTAAGATTTTATATAGCTCAACTGGAATTCTATCACTTCCACTAGCTTTGTTCACAGTAATGCTTCCTAAGGCCCACTTGATTTCACACTCCAGGCTGTCTGGCTCTAGGTGAGTGACCACACCATCATGGTTCTCTGGGTTATTAAGACCTTTTTTGTACAGTTCTTCTTGACACCTCTTCTTAATCTCTTCTGCTTCTGTTAGGTCCCTGCCATTTCTGCCCTTTGAGTTCAGTCGCTCAGTCATGTCTAACTCTTTGTGACCCCATGGAGGGCAGCACGCCTGGCTTCCCCGTCCATCACCAACTCCCAGAGCAAAGTCATGTCCATCAACTCGATGATACCATCCAACCATCTCATCATCTGTTGTCCCCTTCTCCTCATGCCTTCAATCTTTCCCAGCATCAGGGTCTTTTCCAATGAGTCAGTTCTTCACATCAGGTGGCCAAAATATTGGAGTTTCAACTTCAGTATCAGTCCTTCCAATGAATATTCAGGACTGATTTCCTTTAGGATGGACTGGTTTGATATCCTTGCAGTGAAAGGGACTCTCAAGAGTCTTCTCCAATGTGGGAGACCTGGGTTTGATCCATGGGTTAGGAAGATCCCCTGGAGAAGGGAAAGGCTACCCAGTCCAGTATTCTGGCCTAGAGAATTACAGTCCATGGGGCCACAAAGAGTCAGACACTCAGACAACTGAGTGGCTTTCACTTCTGTCCTTTACTGTGCCCATCTTTGCATGAAATTTTCCCTCAGTATCTCCAATTTTCTTGAAGAACTCTCTCGTCTTTCCCATTCTATTGTTTTCCTCTACTTCTTTGCATTGTTCACTTAAGAAGGCTTTCTTATCTCTCCTTGCTATTCTCTGGACCTCTGCTTTTTCTTGGGTGTATCTTTCCCTTTCTCCTTTGCCTGTCACTTCTCTTCTTTTCTCAACTATTTGTGAGGCCTCCTTAGACAACCACTTTGTCTTCTTGTATTTCTTTTTCTTTGAGAGTGTTTTGGTTACTGCCTCCTGTACAATGCTATAAACTTCTGTCCAAAGTTCTTCGAGCACTCTGTCTACCAGATCTAATCCCTTGAATCTATTCATCACCTCCAGTGTATAATGTATAATCCCTTATGACTATAAGGGATTTAAGTCATACCTGAATGGCCTAGTGGTTTCCATACTTTCTTCAATTTAAGCTTGAATTTTGTGATCAGGCACTGATGATCTAAGCCACAGGTAGCTCCAGATCTTGTTTTTGTCTAATGTATAGAGCTTTTCCACCTTATGATCTATGATATGATCTCTATCATATAATCTTCCATATGTTCAAGCATTTTTACTCCTGGGTATATAACCAGAACAAAACAAAAACCACTAATTCAAAAAAATGCATGCTCTCCAATGTTCATAACATCCTTATTTACAATAGCCAAGATACAGAAGCAACCTAAGTCCTCTCAACAGATGAATGGGAAAAGAAGATACGGCATATTATTCAGTCATAGAAAAAATGAAATGCTCCTGTCTGCAACAGTGTGGATGGACCTGGAGAATATTATGCCTAGTGAAGTAAGTCAGACAGAGGAAGGCAAATATTCTATGATATCACTTATTCTTGGAATCTAAAAATAAAGCAAACAAATGCGTATAGCATAAAAGAAACAGACTCAAAGACATTGAAACCAAACTAGTGTTACCAGTGGGGAGAGGAAAGGGAGGAGGGGCTAGATAGGGCTATGGGACAAGGAGATAGAAACTACTATGTATAGAGACAGGTAACCAACAAGGATATATTGTACAGTACAGAGAATTATCTCCATTACTTTGTAATAACTTTTTTAAGAATTTATTTTTTATTGAAGGATAGTTGCTTTACAGAATTTTATTTTCTGTCAAACCTCAGCATGAATCAGCCATAGGTATATGTATGAACCCTCCCTTTTGAACCTCCCTCCCGTCTCCCTCCCATCCCACCCCTCTAGGTTGATTCAGAGCCTCTGTTTGAGTTTCCTGAGCCATACAGCAAATTCCCATTGGCTATCTATTTTATATATGGTAATGTAAGTGTCCATGTTACTCTCTCCATACATCTCACCCTCTCCTCCCCTCTCCCCATGTTCATAAGTCTATTCTCTATGTCTGTTTCTCCATTGCTACCCTGTGAATAAATTCTTCAGAACCATTTTTCTAGATTCCATATATATGTGTTAGAATATGATATTTATCTTTCTCTTTCTGACTTACTTCACTCTGTATAATAGATTCTAGGTTCATCCACCTCATTAGAACTGACTCAAATGTGTTCTTTTTTATGGCTGAGTAATATTCTGTTGTGTATATGTACCACAACTTCTTTATCCATTCATCTGTCAGTGGACATCTAGGTTGCTTCCTTGTTTTAGCTATTGTAAATAGTGCTGCAATGAACAATGGGATAATGTGTCTTTTTCAGTTTTGGTTTCTTCAGGGTATTTGCCTAGGAATGGGATTGTTATGTCATATGGTGGTTTTATTCCTAGTTTGTTACGGAATCTCCATACTGTCTTCCATAGTGGCTGTATCGATTTACATTCCCACCAATAGTCAAGAGCATTCCCTTTTCTCCACACTCTCTCCAGCATTTATTGTTTATAGACATTTTGATGATGGCCATTCTGACCAGTGTGAGGTGATATTTCATGGTAGTTTTGATTTGCATTTCTCTAATAATGAGCAGTGCTGAGCATCTTTTCATGGGTTTGTTAGCCATCTGTATGTCTTCTTTAGAGAAATGTTTGTTTAGGTCTTTTCCCCACTTTTTGATTGGGTTGTTTTTCTGGTATTGAGTTGTATGAGCTGCTTGTATAGTTTGGAAATTAATCCTTTGTCAGTTGCTTCATTTGCTATTATTTTCTCCCATTCTGAGGGTTGTCTTTTCACCTTGCTAATAGTTTCCTTTGTTGTGCAAAAGCTTTTAAGTTTAATCAGGCCCCACTTCCTTACTTTTGTTTTTATTTCCATTCTTTTAGGAGGTGGATCATAGAGGATCTTGTTTCGATTTATGTCATCGACTGTTCTGCCTATATTTTCCTCTAAGAATTTTATAGTTTTTGGTCTTACATTTAGGTCTTTAATCTGTTTTGAGTTTATCTTCGTGTAGGTGTTAGGAAGAGTTCTAATTTCATTCTTTTACATGTAGCTGTCCAGTTTTCCCAGCACCATTTATCAAAGAGGCTGTCTTTGGCCCATTGTGTATTCTTGCCTCCTTTGTCAAAAATAAGGTACCCATGGGTGCATGGGTTTATTTCTGGGCTTTCTATCTTGTTCCATTGGTCTACATTTCTGATTTTGTGCCAGTACCATTCTGTCTTGATGAGTGTAGCTTTATAGTATAGTCCGAAGTCAGGAAGGTTGTTTCCTCCAGCTCCATTCTTCTTTCTCAAGATTTCTTTGGCTATTCGGGGTCTTTTGTGAATCAATATGAATTGTGAAATTTTTTGTTTTAGTTCTGTGAAAAATGTCATTGGCAATTTGACAGGGATTGCATTGAATCTGTAGATTGCATTTAATCTGTAGATTGCATTTGGTAGTATAGTCATTTTCACAATATTGATTCTTCCTACTAAGGAACATGAAATATCTCTCCATCTGTTTATGTCATCTTTGATTTCTTTCATTAGTGTCTTACAATTTTCTGTGTACAATTTGCCTCCTTCAGTAGGTTTGTTCCTAGGTATTTAATTCTTTTTGTTGCAGTGGTGAATGGGATCGATTGCTTAAATTCTCTTTCTGATTTTTCATTATTAGTATATAGAAATGCAAGTGATTTCTGTGCATTGATTTTGTATCCTACAACTTTGCTAAATTCAATGATTAGCTCTAATAATTTTCTTATATTATCTTTAGGGTTTTCTAGGTACAGTATCATGTCATCTGCAAACAATAAGAGCTTTACTTCTTCTTTTCTGATGTGGATTCCTTTTATTTCTTTTTCTTCTCTGATTGCTGTAACTAAGACTTCCAGAACTATGTTGAATAATAGTAGTGAAAATGGACACCCTTGGCTAGTTCCTGATCTTAGGGGGAATGCTTTCACTGTTTCACCATTGAGAATAATGTTTGCTGTAGGCTTATCATATATGGCCTTTACTATGTTGAGGTAGGTTCCTTCTATGCCCATTTTTTGAAGAGTTTGAATCATAAATGGGTGCTGAATTTTGTCAAAGGTTTTTTCTGTATCTGTTGAGGTTATCATATGGTTTTTATCTTTCAATTCGCTAATGTGGTGTATCACATGGATTGATTTGTGTGTAATTGAAGAATTCTTGTATCTCTGGAATAAACCCAATTTGATGATGGTGTATGAGAGTTTTAATGTGCTGCTGAATTCTGTTTGCTAAAATTTTGTTGAGGATTTTTGAATCTATGTTCATCAGTGATATTGGTCAGTAGTTTTCTTTTTTTGTGTTGTCTTTGGTATTGGTATCAGGGTGATGGTGGCCTTGTAGAATGAGTTCTACAAGAGGATGGAAGTGTTCCATCCTCTACAATTTTTTTAAAGAGTTTTAGAATGATAGACATTAGCTCTTCTCTAAATGTTTGATAGAATTCTCCTGTGAAGTCATCTTGTCCTGGGCTTTTGTTTTTTGGGAGATTTTTTAAATCACAACTTCAGTTTCAGTGCTTGTAATTGGGTTGTTCATAATTTCTATTTCTTCCTGGCTCAGTCTTGGAAGATTGAGCTTTTCTAAGAACCTGGCCATTTATTTCAGGTTATCCATTTTACTGCCATATAGTTGTTCATAATAGTCTCTTATAATTCTTTATAGTTCTGCATTGTCTTTTGTAACCTCTTCTTTTTCATTTCTAATTTTGGTGATTTGATTCTTCTCTCTTTTTTTCTTGATGAGTCTGGCTAAAGTTTGTCAATTTTATTTATCTTCTCAAAGAACCAGCCTTTAGTTTTAATCTTTACTACTGTTTCTTTCATTTCTTTTTCATTTATTTGTGCTCTGATTTGTTTCCTTCTACTAAATTTGGGGGCTTTTTTTGTTCTTCTTTTTCCAGTTGTTTTAGGTGTAAAGTTAGGTTGTCTATTAGATGTTTTTCTTGTTTCTTGAGTTAAGATTGTATTGCTATAAACTTCCCTCTTAGAACTGCTTTTGCTGCATCCCACAGGCTTTGAGTTGTCATGTTTTCATTGTTGTTTGTTTCTAGAAAATGTTTTATTTCCCTTTCGATTTCTTCAGTAACCTGTTGGTTATTTAGAAATGTATTGTTTCATCTCCATGTGTTTGTGTTTCTTACAGTTTTTTTCCTTGTATTTGACATCTAGTTCATAGCGTTGTGGTTGGAGAAGATGCTTGATATGATTTCAGTTTTCTTAAATTTACTGAAGTTTGATTTGTGACCCAAGATGTGGTCTATCCTGGAGAATGTTCCATGTGCATTTGAGAAGAAGGTGTGTTCTTCTGCATTTGGATGGAATGTCCTGAAGATATTACTTCCATCCCATCTAATGTATCATGTAAGACTTGTGTTTCCTTATTAATTTTCTGTTTTGGTGATCTGTCCATTAGTGTGAGTAAGTTGTTAGTCTCCTACTATTATTGTGTTACTGTCAATTTCTCCTTTTATGTTTGTTAGGTTTGTCTTATGTATTGAGTTGCTCCTATTTTGGGTGCATAGATATTTACAATTGTTATGTCTTCCTCTTGGATTGATCCCTTGATCATTATGTAGTGTCCTTCCTTATTACTTTTAATATTCTTTATTTTAAGGTCTATTTTATCTGATATGAGGATTGCTACTCCAGATTTCAGAGAAGGCAATGGCACCGCACTCCAGTACTCTTGCCTGGAAAATCCCATGGACGGAGGAGCCTGGAAGGCTGCAGTCCATGGGGTCGCTGAGGGTTGGACACGACTGAGCGACTTCACTTTCACTTTTCACTTTCATGCATTAGAGAAGGAAATGGCAACCCACTCCAGTGTTCTTGCCTGGAGAATCCCAGGGACAGGGGAGCCTGGTGGGCTGCCGTCCATGGGGTCGCACAGAGTCGGACACGACTGAAGTAACTTAGTAGTAGTAGTAGTACTCCAGATTTCTTTTGCTTCCCATTTGCATGGAATATATTGTCCCATCCTCTCACTTTCAATCTATACGTGTCTTTAGGTCTAAAGTGAGTTTTTTGTAGACAGCATATATATGGGTCTTGTTTTTGTACCCATTCAGCCAGACTATGTCTTTTGGTTGAAGCATTTAATCCACTTACATTTAAAGTAATTATTGATAAATATGTTTCTATTGCCATTTTCTTAATTGTTTGGGATTGATTTTGTAGATCTTTTTTCTTCTCTTGTATTTCTTATCTATATAAGTCCCTTTAACATTTCTCGTAAAGCTGGTTTGGTGGTACTGAATTCTCTTAACTTTTGCTTGTCTGAAAAGCTTTTTATTTCTCCATCAATTTTGAATGAGATCCTTGCTGGGTAAGGAAATCTTGGTTGTATATTTTTCCCTGTCAGTACTTTAAATATATCCTACCATTCCCTTCTGGCCTGCAGAGTTTCTGCTGAAAGATCAGTTGTTAAACGTATGGGGTTTCCCTTGTATGTTACTTGTTGCTTCTCCCTTTCTGCTTTTAATGTTCTTTCTTTGTGCTTAGTCTTTGTTAGTTTGATTAGTATGTGTCTTGGCATGTTTCTTCTTGGATTTATCCTGTATGGGACTCTTTGCGCCTCTTGGACTTGATTGACTCTCTCCTTTTCCATGTTAAGGAAGTTTTAAACTATAATTTCTTCAAAAAATTTCTCATAGTCTTTCTTTTTCTCTTCTTTTTCTGGGACCCCTATAATTTGAATGCTGCTGCATTTTATATTGTCCCAGAGGTCTCTGAGACTATCCTCAGTTCTTCTCATTCTTTTTACTTTATTCTGCTCTTCAGAAGTTATTTCAACTGTTTTATCTTGCAGCTCACTGATTCATTATTCTGCTTCAGATATTCTGCTATTGATTCCTTCTAGAGTATTTTTAATTTCAGTAATTGTGTTGTTTGTATGTTTATTCTTTAATTCTTCTAGATCTTTGTTAATTAATTCTTGCATTTTCTCCATTCTGTTTTCAAGGGTTTTGATCATCTTTACTATGATTATTCTGAATTCTTTTTCAGTTAGTCTATTTCCTCTTCATTTATTTGGACTTCTGTGTTTCTAGTTTGTTCCTTCATTTGTGTAGTATTTCTCTGCCTTTTCATTGTTTTTTTAACTTATTGTGTTTTAGGTCTCCTTTTCCCAGGCATCAAGGTTTAATTCTTTCTTCCTTTTGACTTCGGCCCTTTTAAGATTGGTCCAGTGGTTTGTGTAAGCTTTGTATAGGGTGCGATTTGTGCTGAGTTTTTGTTTGTTCATTTGTTTGTTTGTTTTTCCTCTGATGGGCAAGGCTGAGTGAGGTGGTAATCCTGTCTCCTGATGATTTGGTTTGTATTTTTGTTTTGTTTGTTCTTTAGATGAGGTGTCCTGCACAGGGTACTACTTGTCATTGGGTGATGCTGGGTCTTGTCTCTGTGTGAGTTCTCACTATTCAGTACTCCCTAAGGTTACTACTCTGGCTGTCTAGGGTGTTGGAGTCAGTGCTCCCACTCCAAAGGCTCAGGGTTTGATCTCTGGTCAGGAACAAAGATTCCACAAGTGGTTTGTTATGGCATTAAGTGAAATTAAAACAAATACGCAAAAATGATAAACCAAAGATGAACCCCAGATAAATGGCAATTACAAAATCAAGCAAATAATAATTAAAATAATGGAATATACACATATACATATACACTCATAAGCAAAGTCAAAACAGTCCAACAAAAATAAAGTACAGTAGATTGACCCAGTGAACAAAGGAAATAATAAATTATATTTACCAGTTAAGAACAAAACTCACTAAGGCACAAACTGGAAAAAGAAACTAGAGCAAGGTGCCAAGTGGAGAATAAAGCAATGAAAACAAAAGTAACAAATACGTTGAGAGAAAAGGAAAGAAAGAATAAATATGCAAAGTTAAATAGAGGTAGATAAAGAAGATTTATATACCTTAAAGTTTAACTGCAAGAGGAAAAGAACAGCAGTAAAAGCAAACAAAGGAATAAATGCAGGAAAAATAATTATAGATTTAAAAAATTAAGATTAAAAAAAGAGAAAACTCCACAGAACTGCAAAAGCCCAATGTAGAGGCAGAGGCTTATAGCAACAATAATAAAATGCGACTGAGGGGAAAAAAAGCTCAAAAGCTTAATTAGATTTCATAGTGCCAATAAAACTGACAACTACAACGCGGGGAGTGGGGAAAGGGGGGGGGAAGGAAAAAAATCCAAAACAATCTACAGAACAAGTCAAAACATCAGAATAATGTTTTTCTTGAGTCACCGCTGTCAGAGTCCCTCTCTGGGAGTCACAGTCCACCTCACCTCCATAGGATGCCCTGCAACACTGTGCTGATCTCTGCCTGCTGTGGGGGCAGCTCAGATTCTAATCTGGTCCTACTCCTGTGTGTTCTGGCCTCCAATGTCCACAGCTATCAGAATTAGTGTGTTTTCTTTTGTCTAAATTTTCTTTTGTCTCAATGCCCTTTTATATACTCCATAGACACAGAGTCTGCCTAGATGATCATGTGGTTTTAATATGCAGTTTATACAGCTGGTGGGAAGGTTTTGGGTCTTCTTCCTTAGCCACACTGCCCCTGGGTTTCAATTGTGGTTTTATTTCCACCTCTGCATGTGGATCATCCAATGGGGTTTGCTCCTGAAGCTACCCTGGAGGATTTGGGTTTGCACGTCTGAGGTCTACGTGTGGAGGTGGTGTAGCTGCTTGGGTGACAGGGGTTCTGGCAGCACCAGGTACTCAAGAGAGTTGGCGGCGAGGGCAGCAGGAAATATAGTGCTCTAGAAGGACATGACAGCCAGTATTGGCCAATATGCTCCAGTATTCTTGCCTGGAGAACCCCCCTGAGAGAAGCCAGGCAGGCCACAGTCTACAGAGTTGCAAAGAGTTGGACACGTCTGAAGCAACCCTGGGCACAAAGACACAGACTTTTTTCCGCCTGTGGCACCTCTGCCCCAGTGAGATTTGAGTGTGAAGGTGGTGCAGGTGCTTGGCTTGCAGGGACCCTGGTGGTGCCAAGTGTGCAGGGACACAGACTGCCTCCACCACAGGAGTTACAGCCCTATCAGAGTCTTTTTTCAAGCCTCTTGTAGCTGGCCATCAGAAGGCCTCTTTGGCCAGTCTTTTTCCATAGCTCTGCCAGTTCGGGCACTTAGAGGGCTCCCTTGCCTGGAGTCCTTCTCTGTTGTTCAGTCCATCAGGAATATAGTGGCTTGCCCCCCTGGGTGGGGTCCTACCCTTCGGATCGATGCATCAGTCACTTAAAGGGGCACCCAGGGTGGGGTCCTGCTCTGTGGTTCTGTGCATCAGGTGTTTGAAAGGTCAGCCTCTCTATTGTTCAGCTGCCGATGCTGGCATGTGCAGAGAGAGAGGCTATGGTGATGGCTCTACCCTCTACATGTAACTCAGCAGTATTTCCTTGCTTCCATGGCTGCCTGGCTTTCCTCCACAGGCATTTCCCACCACAGTCTCCTCCCTCACATCCTTTTGATCCATCTCTCCACAGTCAACAGCAACCCTTTCCTGGGATCGCTCCACAATCCCCAAACTCCAGCTCCCAGCCACTGCACCTTGCACAGGACCTGCATCCCTGTCTGGGGTATATATGGCTGTGGCAAGGACTATCTGATTCTCATTCCATTTAGGCTGCCACAGATCAGCTGTTTCACTCTCAGCCTTAAATGACTTCTCCTCTGACTTAGACAACTGCCCTGATGTGGGGATTGGACCTCTGCTTCAGTTCCCTGCCCCCTTCCCCACTGAGGGCAGGTCCAGTCCTATTAACACTCCTGTTTTCCCCCCTTCATCCTACCAAGTTTTCCATGGTTCTATATATTCTTTTCTGCTGGTCAGGTACTCCTGTCCACTCTCAGCTGGTGTTCTGCATTAACTTCTGTGTCTAAAGGTGTGTTCTTGATGCATCCGTGGAGAGAGATGTACTCCACGTCCACCTACTCCTCCACCATCTTGTTCTCTGTAATAACTTTTGAAGGCAGTGGCACCCTACTCCAGTACTCTTGCCTAGAAAATCCCATGGATGGAGGAGCCTGGTGGGCTGCAGTCCATGGGGTCGCTAAGAGTTGGACACGACTGAGCAACTTCACTTTCACTTTTCACTTTCATGCATTGGAGAAGGAAATGGCAACCCACTCCAGTGTTCTTGCCTGGAGAATCCCAGGGATGGGGGAGCTTGGTGGGCTGTGTCCACACAGATTCGGACATGACTGAAGCGACTTAGCAGCAGCAGCAATCTATAAAAATACTGGATCACTGTGCTGCATACCTGAAAGCAGTATAACACTGTAAATCAATGAGACTTCAATTAAAAATGTTAGCAATTTTTAAAAACGTAAAAGTGTGTTCTAGAATCAATAAAATATCATAATTTCCTTTCTTTCACTTTATTTCAAAGAAATTTCTACTTCATAAGAACCGACAATTGTACATTTCATTTATTTAAAATTGCTAGAAAGCTCAGTCTCCAGAGAGCACTGCATTCAAAGCAGCAACAGTCCAAGATCCAAAAAATAGCTGCAAAGGAAATAAATTTGTTGTGAAATATCTATAAAACATACCAAAATAGGATTTGGTTCATAACATGCTACAAAGTCTCTTAAAACTGTTTTTCCCATTTCTTTTTGTCTCTCTGTATATGATTATCAGGTATAAAGGATCTTTGGAAGTTCCCTGGTTGTCTTGTGGTTAGGACTCAGTGTTTTCAGTGCTATGGCCAGAGTTCAAACTCTGGTTAGGGAACTAAAATCCTGCAGGCAGCATGGCACTGCTTAAAAAATTAAATAAATAACTACATGCATACATGTATATGTATATAAATTCAAATTGAAAAAGTATTTCTCTCCAAATTTCAAGCTCTTGCCTTCTCTCCCCCATACCTTCATCTCTGGATTTATCCTATTTTCTTTAACCTTCTGAATGATCCTTTAACCTTACCAATGTAAATCATCCTATCCTTCTTGAATGCTCCAGTCTTGCTTAATTCAGCCCCAAAAAGACTCATAAGTGAAGTGAGCAAAAATAGAATTATTCTTATACTGGGAGAGGCTTTAAATACTCCAGTACCAATATTTTCCAAACATTCAGTTAACACAATTTAATAAACACCTACCATGTTCCCAGGAACCAGTTCTGCCCCAGACTCAATTGGATTGGAAGCTCAGCTTTTTTCTTGATTATAATTGTTTCCAGAAAAGTATATCTTTAAGGTTATCTCCTAAAAATGAATCATATTGTAAGGCTGTATCCCAGTAAAGATAAAAAGGGAAGGTTTAATTCCCTTTTATTGTGAGAGTGCCTCACATATGCATATGCACTCACACTCACCCAGACCAGGACAGAGGGTCTTCAGCATCAAATGGCATTTAATGCCTTTTGATCCTCCAAGAGTTGCTTCCCTAAGTGGTTCCCCAGTTACCTACAGCAAAGGGCAGACCCAGACCTGGCCACACCTGAATTTTCTCTTGAATATGCTTGATACTATACTTTGCTTTTTCTATTCCAAAGCTGTAGACTTTGGCAAAATGTAAATAATGTGTAAAGCAATTTGTTCTGATTAAGGAATCAAATTTATTTAATTTTATTACTGAAAGTTAAGACAACAGGTGTGAACAGAAATAATAAAAGAGTATATTCTTTTCATAGTAAAAACATTCAATATATTGAATTATTCTTATTATGTGCTAGATTCTAATTCTAAGGTTATAATATTATGCTTTTTGCTATTTGTCTTATTTGCTACCTCCCTTGGCTCCAAATAGTTCAGTTCAGTTGCTCAGTTGTGTCCGACTCTTTGCAACCCCATAGACTGCAGAAAACCAGGTTCCCCTGTACATCATCAACTCCCGGAGCTTACTCAAAGTTATGTCCATCAAGTCGGTGATGCCATCCAACCATCTCATCCTCTGTCGTCCCCTTCTCCTGCCTTCTATCTTTCCCAGCATCAGGGTTTTTTCCAATGAGCCAGTTCTTCCCATCAGGTGGCCAAAGTATTGGAGCCTCAGCTTCAGCATCAGCCCTTCCAATGAATATTCAGGACTGATTTCCTTTAGGATTGACCAGCTTGATCTCCTCACAGTCCAAGGGACTGTCTTCTCCAACACCACAATTCTAAAGCATCAAATCTTCTGCACTCAGCTTTCTTTATAGTCCAACTCTCACATCCATGTATGACTACTGGAGAACCATAGCTGACTAGATGGAATTTTGTCGCAAAGTAATGTCTCTGCTTTTTAATATGCTGTCTAGGTTGGTCATAGCTTTTATTCCAAGGGGCAAATGTCTTTTGATTTCATGGCTGCAGTCACCATCTGCAGTTATTTTGGAGCCCAAAAAATAAAGTCTGTCACTGTTTCCCCATCCATTTGCCATGAAGTTATGGGACTGAATGCCATGATCTTAGTTTTTTGAATGTTGAGTTTTAAGCCAACTTTTTCACTCTCCTCTTTCACTTTCATCAAGAGCCTCTTTAGTTCTTCTTCACTTTCTGCCATAAGAGTGGTGTCATCTGCATATGTGAGGTTATTGGTATTTTTCCCAGCAATCTTGATTCCAGCTTGTGCTTCATCCAGCCTGGCATTTCTCATGATGTACTCTGCATATAAGCTAAATAAGCAGGATGACAATATATAGCCTTGACGTACTCCTTTCCAAATTTCTTCATTTCCCAATCTCCTCATTACCTGTAAGCAAATATTTTGGTTTCTACTTTAACATTTTAGTTGTTCTCTACAGGAGAGTTACTCAGTTTCTCTTGGGTATATTTTGAAAATCTTAAGCTATTTGCCTAAAGGACATCCTCAGTTCTGCCTAGACCAGGTCCTACATCTGGATAACATGAAAATATTGCTACCAATAACCAGTTAGTATTAGTCAATTGGAGTCTAAAAGTTAAGTGGCTCATTTGTCATTCTACAGTCTCCCTCATACATCTCACCTGAAATAGTAATTACATATGAAATATCAAATAGAAATGGTAAAAACTCTCCATATAATCTAAAGACCTTCAGATTGTCAAATGTACCTATGATATCCCTGGAAGCTAAATTTAGCATTTAGGGCTCCAATTTCTCCCTTAGATGTGTAAAAACTCATCTAGCCTGACAGTTCCCTGTTGGCTGCACCTCTGAGAAGTCAATTAGTCTCACTAAAGTCAATTTTAATTTATGTACACTATTTTACTCTTGAACTTTTTGCATGATTTTTAATAGAAGGTATAATATCAAATTTAAGGACTAAAGACTTTCAGGACAGTGATTTAAAAACAAACAAACAAAACTGATCCTGAGTTACCAAATTACCTAAAAAAAAAAAATGATTTGGTTATATGATATTTTTGACTAGGAAATAAGTAGAGGATTGACTTTATTATATCCCTAATGCTTATTGTAGCACTAGGCCAGACACAACCAATAAAGTATTACAAAAGACAATAAAGTTTGAATGAATTAATTAAGTTATGGTAGATTGATTAAAGGGCTTCCCAGGTGGCTCAGATGGTAAAGAATCTGCCTGCAGTGCAAGAGAGACAGGTTCAGTCCCTGGGTGGGGAAGATCCCCTGGAGAAGGGAATACAACCCATTCCAGTACTCTTGCCTGGAGAATTCCATGGACAGAGGAGCCTGGTGGGCTACAATTCATGGGTCTCAGTCTGACATGACTGAGTGATAAACACACACACAAATTGATTGAAAACAAATGGCACTAATTTTTTTACAGCTTCTCTATGTTTTGGTATTGTGACTTAATAGATTCTGCCCTCAATGGGGTGATGTCTCATCTTCAACCATGAATCTGGGTAGGCTTTAAGATGGGCTTTGGATAATGGAGAGGGATGATTCCAATAATCCATTTCACAGACTAGATTCTACCTTTTGGAGCCCTGAGATCACCATGAGAAAAGGTCTGCGTAGCCTGCAGAAGAATAGAACCTCATGAAGCAGAGGTGACCTCATTTTCCCAGCTGAAGCACCAGATGTGACATTATATCAGATAATGTGTGATAGAGCCCAACCGAGACTGGCTAAGCCACCAAGCCAACCAACCACTGAACATGGACCTGTAGTGAGCCCAGTTAAAGAGGTAGAGAAAACCCAATGCAGCAGAACCACTCAGCCAACCTGCATACTTGTAAACATGAATAAATGATTTTGTTTTCAGCTGCTAAATTTTTAGGTGGTTTGTTACACAGCAGTAACTAACTGATACAAAATATTTGTTACAAACCTTCCTAAGGTGTTTTAGAGGAGGGGATACCACATTGGGAATAAGAAGTCTTCAGTTTCAGTTCAGTCTCTGCCATAGCTTGCTAATCTTGTAAAATACTTCACCCTTTCTAAGTCTCAGACTTGTGGTTTCTTTAAGTTCTAATGTTCTGGAATCTAAGTTCTATTGTCTGGAATCTCCCAAAATGTTTTACTCTACATTTTGCCTAAATAGCAAGAAAATAGTGAGAAAAGTTGTTTTTCTTTAAATAGTAGGAAATTTTTTTTTAATTGTTTTTTTTAAATAGTGAGTTAAATCACCTCCTAGGAATCTGCTTATGCATCAAGTATTGGAAATTGTAGAAACCTGAACTGAATGTGGTCTTATTCTAAGCTACTCTCACCCCAGAAAGGGTATTTTTAGAACAAATCCTTATTGGAAGCAGTCTGTTATTTTTGTTTTCTTTTGATGTTGCCATTCTGTTCTCAAAGTAAAAGTTAAACAAAAAATCTATTAAAATAAGCATTCTTGTTAATCAAGGCTTTAGTGAACTTTATATTTTACCATTATCCCACAGGAGGACACAAAACAGGTTTCAGATCAGATCAGATCAGTCGCTCAGTCGTGTCCGACTCTTTGCGACCCCATGAATCGCAGCATGCCAGGCCTCCCTGTCCATCACCAACTCCCAGAGTTCACCCAGATTCACGTCCTTTGACTCAGTGATACGATCCAGCCATCTCATCCTCTGTTGTCCCCTTCTCATCCTGCCCCCAATCCCTCCCAGCATCAGGATCTTTTCCAATGAGTCAACTCTTCGCATGAGGTGGCCAAAGTACTGGAGTTTCAGCTTTAGCATCATTACTTCCAAAGAAATCCCAGGGCTGATCTGCTTCAGAATGGACTGGCTGGATCTCCTTGCAGTCCAAGGGACTCTCAAGAGTCTTCTCCAAAACCACAGTTCAAAAGCATCAATTCTTTGGCACTCAGCCTTCTTCACAGTCCAACTCTCACATCTATACATGACCACAGGAAAAACCATAGCCTTGACTAGACGAACCTTTGTTGGCAAAGTTTAGCAATAAACAAAAATACCACTCTTGTATCCATCTGGCTTTTACTAATGAGTTATGGTATTGGAGTAGACAGAGGTAGAAAATTGAACCTCACAATCTTCAATTCTAAAAAGTATAAAGGATTCATGTACACAAATGGACACAAACACACAGATTTGTGTCTCTGCAAGGGAAGTCCATATAACAGTGATTCTTATTAGGTAAGGATTAGGACGCTCTCTGAAGATATCATGAAAACTAGGAAACCTTGATTCAGAAAAGTCCATGCATGTACACATTCATATGGTGGACTTTTTTGTGATTTTTGCCTCCTCAGTACCTTATAAACACTGTTTTTGTGCTTGAGGATTTTTCCACCTTATGAATCTGCATATCCCCAGAAGAGATGCTAGAAATTCACTTCCTATAGATGCAACCGTGGTACAGACACATGGCCTAGGACCAACCATTCAGGTACAAATGTACAAAGCATTTGGAAGCAGGGATGTCCAGATTCATTCTGGCTAGGATAAAGGCCAAGATGGTGAGCTTTCAGAAACAGCATGGGTGGAGGTCCTGGCACTGTGCTCCGTGGCAGCTGGTGAGGTGTGGTGAGTTCATCCAAGAGCAGAGGCAGGAGTTCTTCCCCAGAGCAGTCTGAGCTATAACGTTGGAGTTGTTCCTAGCTGTGTAGTTTCCAAGCCTCGTTCTCAGACCCTTTTAGGGATGTGATGAGCTATCTAAACCCTTTAATAAATTCTTGAACTATGTCTGTAACAGAGAGCTCTGACTGTCCAAATTGTGTGCAAACAACTTTTGCACATAATTCCAATATTTTTTAAGACCTTTAGAAGACCATTCTTGGCTTACTTCTCGTAGAATACACAGGTGCTCATACATTAATAATATAATATGTGTAATAGTGTAATGCAAGTGGAAAAATCAAAAGTGAAATGGAGACTGGAGACACATAGGGCTTCTTGGAATGAAAGAATGCACATTGAGTGGAATAACAGATTTGGCTCTGGTCACTAACTGCCTACTCATTCAGCACTGGGTGGTATCTAAGTTCTGTTCCCTGAATCTGGGTGACATCCTGACCAATAGAATGAGATGATAGTAATTGCATGTCACTACCGAAGCCAGTGCCAGCTAGGTGTTACAGCCTCTGCCTCGAGCACCATGTAAGACTTTGAACAACCAGAGACCATCATGCTGTGAGCAAAAGACTGAATGAACAGGCATGTGAGATGCATCTAAGGTACTAAAAGCCAGTGTCACCTGCCAGATGGGCCTCCATAGCCCTTCATGCAAATTGATAAACTAACCCAGAACAAGAGACATCAACCTGGACTATCTTGGGCAAAACTGATGTAGGGTCACCCTACTGAGAATCTCCTCTGAGCTAAACAGGGTGTCTTTCTTTACCTCTGTAGATTTCCTTAAAAGGAAGAGAGGGTTGTTGAGTTAGGAGATTATACAATTCCCAATGCCCGGTCCTTAAGGATGAGACAAGCAGCTGAATCACACTAGACAGCTGAAAATGAGTAACAGAACACAGCAGGGACTTCACAAGCTGAAAAGCATAACTAAGGGGAACGACTCAGCTCTCACATTTGTTATCGGCAAGAAATGTGAGCTCACCATTTTCTGGCATTCTGATTTTTTCTAAGAGATGCTAGAGATTTTAAAATTTAAGTTAAATTTTCAACTTAAATTTGACTTAAGTTAAATTTTCAACTTAAATTTGACTTTTTAAAATTTTCAACTTAAGTTCACACTTTAGACAGTTTTTAAGGTAGTCTGTATGGGCCAGAGGGGTTCGATGAATTTTTCAGGCTTATGGACCAAATTAACTTAAATGCTCTGACACTGCCGTTCAGTGTCTGCTAAACCTGGCTGTCTGTGGACTCACTTCAGGGCAATTGATGTTTGTGTTAGAGTGTGGCTTGCTGTGTCACAAGCCTCTGCTTTCTTTGGTCTCAGAATTCTAAATTGAAGCTAATTGAAGCTCCCTTCCATACCTTGTGTGAAAGGAGTTTTAACTCTATCATAGTAGTCTACATAAACATCCACCCCCACACAGAAAAAAAAAATAGAAATTATTAACTCCATGTATTAGTCATCTACCGTCATCATAATGCTATGTAATAAACATCCTAACAGATCACAGATCTGGGCTGGATTCAGCTGGATGGTTCTGCATTAGGCTGTGGGTCCACCAGACTATGCATTGATTTCAAATTTGCTCTTCATAGGAGAGGCAGCTACCCAAAAGAAGCTCTTCTGAAAAATCACCAGGGTGAAAGAGCCATGCTGAACTGCACAAGTTCAGTTAAGACCTCTGTCTGCCTCCTACCTGCAAACATGTTATAAGCCAAGTAAGTTACGTGGCCAATCCCAAAATTAAAAGAGCAAAAGAGAATCCTCTGCCCACAACAGAAAGGGGAGAGAAGTGAATACTTACTGAAATAGAATCCAAATTCTAATACCCAAGAGGTCTTTTTCAAAAGCTCATTTTCTTTCTAAATAATTCCCCAAAATAAGCTCTCTCCCAGGCTTTGCTTGCTCCCTGTGGGGCTGACGAACTCTGGGACTTCACCACCAGCGGACTCTGGCCCACTGCAAAGCACGCGGTGGGTGGCAGTGGACGCCGGGGGCTTGGAAGCTCCCAGTACAAGTGCTCTAAATTAGGAACAAAGCATTCCTCGGACTGCGTCAAACTTTAAAAATAAGACTTTGCTCCATACACAGCTAATGACCTTGGTGAGGACATTCAAATGCCTCAGATGAGATGTTCAAGTAATTACTTACGAGCAGTTTCCATAAGGTTTTCCCATCCCATCTGTCCCTGCCTCTGAGGTCTTCATCCTCCTTTTGTCTTGGTCTCTGTTCCCAGGCAGCCTGTTCTGCACAGAACGTGATCCTTGGCCAGTTTCACAGATGTAATCTGTGCAGGAGAACTTCTTAAGCACATCAAGAGATGTCCTCCTAATGGAAGAAATCTGAAAGTAGGTTCTTTGATATGAATGTTGCTTGCTTATTCTACTGTCATTGTGCATTCTAAGGAGAAAAGTCAGCCACTTTCATGGTGTCATTTCTCTAAGACAGAGTCAAGGGACTAGGGAATCGGACACAAACTCCTTTCAAACATGTTTTTCTGAGGAAATTGCGGAGCAAGGTGAACTTATTGTGAGTTCAAGCCTGAGCGGAAGTGCCCTGCCCCCCGAGATGCCCTAATGTTTCATAGCAAACCCTGGAACCAAGCTGCACAATAAAACCTTGAAGCAAATATTAGTCAGAGTGGATTGACAGACAGGACCCATCTCCTCAGCGACTCTCTATTCACTGTAGATCCCAGAGGTAACTGGACGACCGTGGCCAGCTATCAATCAATGTACGTGATCACATTCCAAAGAAACACAAGTCCCTAATTTTTTTAGAAAAAATTAAATGAATCCAAGAAGATGCAAAAGGTGTCAAGGTAGAGGTAAATATTATCACATGAGACAGTTTTCTCCCCATCATCAGCTTCTTGAAGTCCTAAATATCCCAGCAACTATTTAACCATATGTGTTTCTTCCAGTTCTTTCTATTTCTCCAAAAATCACACACACACAAGGCCTAGAACCTAAGTGGACAAACAGGAGATTTCTTGGGAGGTACAGAGGCAATGGATACATTATCCGTGAAATGTATGTCCTGGGCACACTTACTCTAGTCAATTTCCACGCCTCAGACCAGTGTTCTTTTTAACACTGGGCCCTAAGCCCCTTTGGTCAAGCATCATATTTAAAGTCACACTGTGTTACATGAAATAGATAATCAACAAGGACCTACTACATAGCACAGGGAACTCTACTCAATACTTTATCATAACCTACATGGGAAAAGAATCTGAAAAAGAATATTGTATGTATGCTGCTAAGTCGCTTCAGTTGTGTCCGACTTTGCAACCCCATAGATGGCAGCCCACCAGGCTCCTCTGTCCCTGGGATTCTCCAGGCAAGAACACTGGAGTGGGTTGCCATTTCCTTCTCCAATGCATGAAACTGAAAAGTGAAAGTGAAGTCACTCAGTCATGTCCAACTCTTCGTGACCCCATGGACTGTAGCCTACCAGGCTCCTCTGTCCATGGGATTTCCTGGCAAGAGTACTGGAGTGGGGGGCCATTGCCTTCTCCGTATTGTATGTATATGTATAACTAAATGACTCTGCTGTATGTACCCCTGAAACTAACACAACAGTGTAAGTCAACTATACCCCAATATAAAATTTTTTAAAATTTTAAGCCATATTTGTGATTAACAAAATAAAAATTCAACCTGAAGATCTTGGGTCAAAACTCAGTCCCATCACTTAACTAGCTGTTTGAATTTGTACAGGTTCCTTTGTTTTTGTTAACTTGTTTCCTCAACTACAAAATGGATAAAAGTTCCTACCTCACAGTATCATGGCCGAGATTAAATGATACACGGACTTCCCCAGTGGTCCAGGGGTTAATACTCCATCTTCCAGTGCAGGGGCAAGGATTCCTGGTCAAGGAACTAAGATCTCACATGCTGTAGGGCATGACCAACAATTTTAAATAAGTAAATAAACAAAAGTGGATCTATCATTAAAAAGTAACAAAAAATTAAATGATATAGTGAACGTGAAATCTGGAGACAAGTGGGCACTCTATAAACCTGTGCTAATCCTGAGACAGTCCAGGTGGGAAATATTACCTAGATAAATCATTTCTTGAACTTGCTCCCTCACTTTCTTCCTGACACTTAAGAAATATCAAAGCTCCCTGAGAAAAGGGCTTCCCAGTGTCTCGGTGGTAAAGAATCTGCCTGCCAATGCAGAAGACGCATGAGACACAGGTTCAGCCTCTGGGCTGGGAAGATCCCCTGGAGGAGCAAGTGGCAACCCACTCCAGTATTCCTGCATGGAAAATCCCATGGACAAAGGAGCCTGGGGGACTATAATCCATGGGGTCACAAAGAGTCAGATAGGACTCAGCAACTAAGCATGCACACACAACTTCTATAGGCAGGACATCCATTGTTGAGAGTTCTTCCCCATGTACTAGGAGTACAGTTAGAGTTTAAAAAGATGATGGGGGATGAGTCAGACTCCCTGGATCATCACTGACAGAAGGGCAAATTCCAAGGAGCTATCTGAATCTCTCCATATACCCGCTCAGTCCCACTCGGAGGTTTGCTCTGTTGGTGGCCCTTGTAAACTTCATTGAGCTTCAGTTTGTCTTTCCCTCCTTTATATGACTATCAAAACCATGCCTGAAATGTCTGGTCCTTGGAGAGCATTAACCAAGATATCTGGATTTTAGAATAGATTGCCATTTATCCAACTTGGTGTCAAACCCAAGAGGAGGTTTTCTGAATTGAGGAAACGGGACAGCTGCATGAGCATATGGACTCTGTGGACCCAATGAAGGGGTGCTAAAGGATAAAATGAAACCTTGAGTCATAACCACAGCAAAAGGGATGTCGTTTTCATAACTCTATGCCTGTATTTTTAAATTACTCTCACAGAAGTTCTGTAGGAGCTGGCCACAGTTCTGGAGAGTTTGATAAACTTTCTGGTCACTGATCTGAGGATATTAGAGAAAGGCCGAAACTTAATCTTCTTAGAGGAAAGAAGTTATTATGTGGACACAATCCATAATTGCTCTCAGGGCTTTTCAAAGAAGTCATTACCTACCAAGGAGAGAGAAAGCTTAGCTACTGGCCATAGACTAAACTCACATATTGAGTAGAGGGCCTCAAAAAAAGAGAAAGTACGTCATTTCAAAACAACAAACATTAGTTTTCACAGGAGAGTCAATCTGGCAGGTTGTCAAGAATTTGTGATTCCGTTTCATTCACTTAAGCTTCTGACGTTTTCTCACTGTTAGACAGTTTCCTGTACTAAGAAAACAGTCATCTGTTGCAGCCATATGCTTTCCAGGATAAGAATTCTTTCTCATTTTGCACCTGCTTTGTTGAAAGTTTCAATAACAAGTTTGTAAACAGAAATGTCTTCTCAGACATATGGAGAGAGAACTTCAGTGTTATAAAATTACCACACTGCCTAGAAACGGGTATCTGTCTCTTACACAAGACTCTGAATCACCATCCCCCGCCCCAGAGGTAAGGACATTATCTTTCTTGGCTTCCAATGCTTGAGACACAATAGATACCCAATCCATTCTTGCTGATGTCATAAACAAAGGGACTAAAGTGATGCAATCAGTTTGCATTGTCTTTCTTTTCAAAGGCCACTGTGAAACTTGTTCTACATTAGTTTAACAGGAAAATATAAATGGCACATTCTTTTTAAAATTAATTTATTTTTAATTGAAGGATAAATGCTCCACATTATTGTGTTGATTTCTGCCAAACCTCAACATGAATCAGCCATAGGTATACAAATGTCCCCTCCCTCCTGAACCTCCATCCCCCTCCCCATCCCACCCGTCTAGGTTGTTACAGAGCCCCAGTTGAAGTTCCCTGAATCACATAGCAGATTTCCATTGGCTATCCAGTTTGCATATGGTAGTGTATATGTGTCCATGTTACTCTCTCCACACAGCCCACCGTCTCCTTCCTCCCCTCCCCAGCGTCCATAAGTCTGTTCTCCATGCCTGTGTCTCCACAGCGGCCTACATAAAGGTTTGTCAGTACCATCTCTCTAGATTCCTAAATGGCAAATTCTTGATGGATGGAGTCAGTTTTATATATACACGTATATGCGTGTTTGCTTTAGTATGTTAAATATTATATAGTATATTCTTTGTATATATATATACATGTATGCATAGAGTCAGGCTTTGCCCCAGACGGTAAAGAATCTGCCTGTAATGCAGGAGTATATACAGAACCTCTTTCATTGTTTTTTAATCAGTACTTATAACTAGTAATTAACCTTGTCTAGCCACCAGTAAGTATCAGAAAGTAGATGGAATTTGTCACTGTTTCCAATTGATGAGCCAGAAATTTCCAAGTACTCCCTTTCTTGTTCAGGTAGTTGTAACCTGGTAAATCAATGCATTCAAACACTCTAAGGATGTCTCTCTAAACACTTTGTCCCCAGGTGTGGTCTTTGGACATCATCTAGGGGTTTATTATAAATATGGGACGTTGTCTCTACCCCAGACCTACTCAATCAGGATCTGCCTTTTAACAATATTTTGGGCTGCAGGCCATGGTTGCAGGGAAGTTTACAGGACTCTGTGATGGACTGCCCCACTATACCCGGAGAGTTAGCTTAGGCCTAAGAAAAGGAAGTTGGACTTCTAACAAAGAGGAGACTCCCATAGCCCCGCACAGATCTTGCATCTCTCTTCTTGGATTTGAAATCAATGCAAGGCTGGTCACTCCCAGACCCATTCCCCTCTCTTAGAACTGTTGACTGGGGATATTAAGTTCTTTGGATAGAATAGATTAAAAATGTTAATATTAACTCTGAATTTGGGAAATTATTTCCCCCATGCTTTGTTTTTTGTGCCTTGTCAGCCTGGGCTGTTTTTTCTTCAAATGAGGTAATTGTTTACTTCCTCTCTATTTGACCTTGCACGGAGCTTATGAACATGCAGGTTTAGGTTTTTAGTGTTTCTAAAGATGATCACGATAGTGATGATGATAGTGATAATGCCATGTGGAGAGTACTTCAAAAGCTCCCTGCTAATCATTCTTACCCATCTGCTCAGAATTCTAGGGAACCCATGACTTTCAAACCAAGTTGTGTGGAGCCCAGGGTCTTACGGTCACACAGGCGAAGAAGAGGAGACAGATGGAGGGAGACAGACATGGGAAAGGAGGCAGCTGGACAGCTTGGCAAACCCCACAGAATGAGGCTACTATCCAGAGGATGAGGATGAGTGAGCATCTTGGCAATAATCAGTTTTCCATATTAAAGACAGTTTCTTTGCAAATAGTTTTATTTGGACATAGATTCTCCTCTTAAAGTAAGTCTTCAGCCTCAATTATTGTGGTGGCTGTATAGTTAGCAGATCTTGGAATATCTAGCGTTCGTGTTAGAGGAAACACTGAATCCGCCCACCCTGGCTGGGCACCATAGAAACCACTGGCGTGAGTTATTTTACAACAGGCAGTCCTGGAAAAGAACACGAAATTAACAAGCCACACCAACTGGAGGAATTCAGAAAACATCAAAAGGAGACACCGCATGTCTTACCAAACTCTCAGAATCCTACTGGCTGGAATCCCTTTTGGCTGAGCAATGCGTGAGCCACCAGGAAGGGCCCTGGGTCAGAATGATCGGCAGAGACAACCCAGAAACTAACCCCTTACTGTAAAACCTGAGACTGCAAGCCATGCGGTGGAACAGTTCTCCTGGGTTCCCTCACCCTGGTGCTTTCTGCCCGGGGAGCCCCTTCTCAATAAAGCATCTTTGTCAACATGCATGTCTCCTCAGACAATTCATCCCCAAGCATTAGACAAGAGCCCATTCTCCAGCCCTGGAAGAGGTTCCCCTTCCTGCAACAGTAAGATATTTCTGGAAAGGAAAGAGGAACATTTAAGAGAATGAAAAGCTACATTTTGGTTTAGAGCAGATTTTTCACCCCATGGATATTGATAGAATCTGTTTGCATATTTCAGATTTAGACCTAGGTTGCAATGATACCATGAGATGTAATGGTGAGGGAAATATAAACACTGATAGCATTTTAAAAAATTTAAAGGTTTCAAATTCTTTAATAAACCTGTAACACACAATCAAAAAATTCTATAGAATCTCCATGTATGGGTACATTCCAGACAGGGTGATTTTTAAATCTCTCCTTGGAATGTGCTGCACTTGGTTTTGTCTGGAGTTGAGGGAATGTGCTAGATATTCCCTAATGACCTGCTTCACCTCAACAGTTTCATCATTCTGAGTTTACTTTTCTTTCACTGAGGTAGAAAGCTGTATCAGTCCGGAATCTTAAATCTGGTTAAATCCTTATAGCAACAATTCATACTTCTGATCTCTCCTTTTGTTGTCCATTCATTTTGCCCTCATTCTGGTTCATGTTCTTATCAATTCTTAGAAATACACCGAAAAAAGAGAAGAAATAGGAATTACCTCCACCTTTGAATTGTTATTTTTCAAAGATGGCCACCAAATCCCATCCCATATGTTCTTCTTACAATGTGATGGTGGCATCCATTCCATCAAGTCATGAGGCTGTTTCCTTTCCCCTTGAACCTGGACAGATGTTTTGTGATTGCCTTTACCAACAGAACAGAAAGGAGTAACACTGTAAGACTTCTGAGACTGTATCATAAGTAAAGCACTTACTTCTGCCTTGGTCTGTTGGGAAACTTGCTTTTGGAATCCATCTACCAGGCTGTGAGGAAGTCCATGCCACAAGGGAAGATCATGTGTAGGTGTCTCGGCTGACATTGTCAACTGAGCTCCCAGTCTCTGACCACCAGACATAAGCCCAAGGAAGTCTTCAGAGGACATCAGCATCCCTGACATCATGACCACAGCTCCATGAGCTACCCTGCCAGGCTGAGCCCTCTGAGCCCTCAGAATCATGAGAGATAACCAGAAAATCTTTACAGTTGTTTTAAGCCACCAATGTTGGGGTTATATATTACACAGCAATGGATCAAACCCTCAACATCCTATATTTATTAGGACAGAAGAAGCTGTGATCTGTGCTCAACTGAATTTTGTGTCCTGAATAAGTGATTCATCATTAGAAATGGATGCTATTAATTTTAGGTTTATGCTTATAAACCAAGCATCACTCTACCCTCATAACTAATTTGACTAATTTCTCCACTTTCATCATGACAAACCATTCAGTTGTCAAGGTCTTCAGATACTTGATATTTGCAATGTCTTCCAAATATCCACATCCAGGGGCTGGCTATTCTCCAGCCCCTTAGCCTCCTGTCTCCATATTCCCAGTTCAACACACCACTACCAGACTTTTTTTAAATTACATTTATTTTGTCATTCTGTTGCCCCCAAATGCCCCCAAGATACATACACTATTTAAACTAGAGTTGCAAACTCAGATAAAGGCAGAGATGAAAGACCAAGGGTCCTGACACTGTTTAAGTCTCCACTTCAGCCTCCTTCCCATACCTTAGTTCAGACAAAAACAAAAAAAATCTATTTCTGTGTTTATTTACAGCAGTTCAAGTTGAGTTTCCTTCATTTGCAAGTAGAGAGGTCCTGAAAAATTGGGAGCATCCCTCAGAATCCAGCATAGTCCTGGGCCCATACCAGGTAAATAGGAAGGAATACAATGTGATATCGGACAACTGAAAAGGCTGACTAAAGTTTAAATAGACAAATAAGACCAACGTTGTCAAAGGTGTGGGGAAACTGAGACTCTCCTACAGTGCCATGAAAATGAAAATTAGCTCAATCATTTTTGAAACCTATTTGACATTATTGAGTAAAACTGAATATGTAGGTATATTTGGGAACCAGCAATGCCAACTTTAAGTACAGACACAATAGAAATGTAAAAGTTACATTAGTTGCTAAGTCATATCCAACTATTTGCAGCCTCATGAACTGTAGCATGCCAAGCTCCTCTGTCTTCCACTATCTCCCAGAGTTTGCTCAAATTCATATCTGTATAATCAAAGCTATGGATTTTCCAGTAGTCATGTATAGATATAAAAGTTGGACCATCATAAAAAAGCTGAGTGTCGAAGAACTGATGCTGTTGAAGTGTGGTGTTGGAGAAGACTCTTGAGAGTCCCTTGGACTGCAAGGATATCAAACCAGTCAATCCTAAAGGAAATAAACTCTAAATATTCATTTGAAGGACTGTTGCTGGAAGCTAAGGCTCCAATATTTTGACCACCTGATGCAAAGAGAAAGACCCTGATGCTTGGGAAAGATTCAAGGCAAAAGAAGAAGAGGGTGGAAGAAATATAAATAGAATTCACAGAAGACATACAAGAAACCACTCTCTTCTTAGTAGCCTCAAGCTAGAAACAATTCAAGTGTCCTATGGTAGAATGGACAAATAAGTTGTGTATTTATACAAGGAGATATTATACAGCAATGAGAATGGATAAACCAGTCAATGTAACAACATAGGTAAGTCTCACAAATGCAACGTTGAGCATAAGAAGTCAAATACAGAAGTGTACATATTGCAGAATTTTTCTTATAAAATACAAAACAGGAGAGACTAATTTTCACTGTTAGAATCAAGGAAAAGCATTAGCCTTATGGAGGAGTTTTAATGGGAAGGGGACCTCAGGGCCTAATATATGGACTCCAGTGTGTGTAAACTCATGGTCTGTAGCACTTTTTTGAAAAATGTATTTACAAAATCAGAGTAGAAATGGTATTGTGGTTCCCTGGACAGTGACATGCCAGCCAGCTTCCTCAATCCCCTCTGGCACATCCTTTCTCTGCAGCTGACAGGGGAGGAGATGAGAACTGTGAGAAGCACAACTGTGCCCATAAAGGAGCAAAGCCATCAAGAGAAAACACGTCTGTGACAAGGGAAGAACACATTCCCCGATTTTCCCATCTGTCACACCATATGCAGCAGCATCTATCAACACCCAATTTGCTGTATGTAGTTAAGGACGCTCCTTCCGTGTAGGAGAATAACTCGTCTCAATTAGATCCTAAGATTTACATTTTTTGAAGTTTGATGTTCTGTGAGTCAAGTCATTATCATTTCAAGCAGCCTCAAGTCAACAGAATTGGATCCTGGACTTAATCAAACTCAGAACTCCACACCTACAATCTAAAATCCCAGTGACACCATCTCAGTCCACAATCTTTCAATTTTCCTTCCTTTTCATCATTTTTCTACACTTATTTATTTATTTATCTTTTTTTAAGACCTTGACCCACAGGCTGTTCAACTCTCAGGCATTATATGAATACCTTCTATGCATGGTAATTCCCCTGACCCATCCTCAGGGATTTAGTAATTCCTACTAGTCTGATTACTAACTTTTATTCTTTTGTTCTTTTGATCTTCAATAACATATACCTAGAAAAGCCTCAGTCCTACTATTCAGGTTGTTTAAAGCCCTGTAACTAATCTTCTGAAATCCAATAGTGAAAAGTCACAACCATATTCTTACAAAGTCAGGTTCTCTGACAAACGCTGGGCTTTTATCTCTGCCCAGTAACTCTTTTTCAAGTCCATAGTCAGTATGATCTCCAAGTCCCCTGAAGGACAATTCCAAATTTCCACCCATTCCCTCATTTCAGCTACTCCAGTGCCTTCTCTTTCTTCCTATTTCCATAAGAAAATCCATCCAGTGGGATCTCCCTCCTTTAGTGTGGTTTCATGGGTGTTCAGCCCATCAGATCAGATCAGATCAGATCAGTCACTCAGTCGTGTCCGACTCTTTGTGACCCCATGTATCGCAGCACACCAGGCCTCCCTGTCCATCGCCAACTCCCAGAGTTCACTCAGACTCATGTCCATCGAGTCAGTGATGCCATCCAGCCATCTCATCCTCTGTCATCCCCTTCTCCTCCTGCCCCCAATCCCTCCCAGCCTCTGAATCTTTTCCAATGAGTCAACTCTTCACATGAGGTGGCCAAAGTACTGGAGTTTCAGCTTTACCTCATTCCTTCCAAAGAAATCCCAGGGCTAATCTCCTTTAGAATGGATTGGTTGGATCTCCTTCCAGTCCAAGGGACTCTCAAGAGTCTTCTTCAACACCACAGTTCAAAAGCATCAATTCTTCAGTGCTCAGCCTTCTTCACAGTCCAACTCTCACATCCATACATGACCACTGGAAAAACCATAGCCTTGACTAGATGGACCTTTGTTGGTAAAGGAATGTCTCTGTTTTTGAATATGCTATCTAGGTTGGTCATAACTTTCCTTCCAAGGAGTAAGCGTCTTTTAATTTCATGACTGCAGTCACGATCGGCAGTGATTTTGGAGCCCCCCCAAAATAAAGTCTGACACTCTTTCCACTGTTTCCCCATCTATTTCCCATGAAGTGATGGGACCAGATGCCATGATCTTCGTTTTCTGAATGTTGAGCTTTAAGCCAACTTTTTCACTCTCCACTTTCACCTTCATCAAGAGGCTTTTTAGCTCCTCTTCACTTTCTGCGATAAGGGTGGTGTCATCTGCATATCTGAGGTTATTGATATTTCTCCCAGCAATCTTGATTCCAGCTTGTATTTCTTCCAGCCTAGCGTTTCTCATGATGTACTCTGCATATAAGTTAAATAAGCAGGGTGACAATATACAGCCTTGACGTACTCCTTTTCCTATTTGGAACCAGTCTGTTGTTCCATGTCCAGTTCTAACTATTGCTTCCTGACCTGCATACAAATTTCTCAAGAGGCAGATCAGGTAGTCTGGTATTCCCATCTCTTTCAGAATTTTCCACAGTTTAATGTGATCCACACAGTCAAAGGCTTTGGCATAGTCAATAAAGCAGAAATAGATGTTTTTCTGGAACTCTCTTGCTTTTTCCATGATCCAGCGGATGTTGGCAATTTGATCTCTGGTTCCTCTGCCTTTTCTAAAACCAGCTTGAACATCAGAAAGTTCACAGTTCACATATTGCTGAAGCCTGGCTTTGAGAAATTTAAGCATTACTTTACTAGCATGTGAAATGAGTGCAATTGTGTGGTAGTTTGAGCATTCTTTGCTCAAACTTTGTTCAGCCCATGTAGGCACACAAAGCCCAGGCTTGGTTTAGTACACTGCTGACACTATCTTAAAATTCTTAATAACTTTTATACAGGCTCCCACACTTTCATTTTGCCCTGAACCTCACAAAATCATGTAGCAGATACTGCCCCCCTTCCATATGTGAACTCTAACTTCCTGTGTGACGGTTTTTGGCAGCAGGGTCTTTAGGAGATGAAGAGGTCACAAGGGTAGAGTCCTCACAAATGGAATAAGTGCCTCTATAAGAACAGGCCACAGAACTAGCTTGCTTTTTTTCAGCCATGTGAGGATACAGTGAGAAGGAAATAGTTTCTAAAACCCAGAAGAGAGTTCCCATCAGAACTCAACTAAGCTTGCATCCTGATCTCAGACTTCCAGCCTCCAAAACTATAAGAAATGCTTTTTTGTTGTTTAGAAGCCATCTGGTGTGGTACTATGTTATAGTAGCCCAAACTGACTGAAACACGCATACCGTGAACAGCATTCAGTACACACTCAACTAATGCCTGATAAATCACTTTCAGAAGTTCCATGTGATTCTGTGGTTATGTTACCGATTCTTAAGGAATTTTATATAGGAAGCAACAAAACATATCCAATGGGTTCTATGGAAAAAAACAGAATCTTACAAACTTAACTGGTTTTTGGTCATTGATATCTTTAAGAATCTGATTAAATCTGAACTCTGTCCCTAAAGAAATGGTCATATGAATACAGGAGGTTGAATAGAATTTTGTTAAATTCTTAAAATTCATCCATCATCTCTAACTTGAATTATACTCTCTCCCATGTATTTCTTGCCCTGAGAAACACAAGCTCTAGCTTGAAGCTGGGCAACAGAGAATTAGGTACCACCATAATTTCTGACCCAGAATTATGCCAGCTTTGCCAGCAAGGATGAGATCAGCCTTCACTTGAGAAATTCAGTACACAACCCAGCCCCAACCCTGTTCCTGAATAACCCAGGGAGCCCTCCATGCATTCTGGCCCATCTCTCCAACTCTGGGTTGAACCCAAGGAGCCTCAGTCAGCTTGGCCGAGAGCTGCCTGCACTGTTTCCCCAGCTGAGAGGTGGGCCACTGTCACAGTTGCTTTAATACTCTGGAGTCACACTGGGGCTAATATGGAAGCAAAACCCTTCCCCCTGCACCAAATACCCTCCCCTACAATGACCCAGCAAGAACAGCTTCTGCACCGCAAGCATGTGTCCTCCAGCATAATCTGAATACTGAGATGACATGAAGGCAGGAGATAGGACTTCTCACAATCAAAGCTGTAAGCGTGCAGTGATCCCTGGGCAGACCCTATGGAGGGCACAGAGCCTTGGAGGAGGAGCCAGGTGGCCACTGTCCTATCTACTAGGACATTTTGAGGTTTGAAGGGAAGGTAGGACATTTTTCTAAAAACAGCAAATATTTTCAGTTTTGTGGGCTTTATGATCTCTGTCACAAGTGTTCAACTTTCTCTTTGTAGCAGAGAGCAGCCCTAAACCCTCCTGAAAGTCATGGGTACAGCTGGGCTTGGCCTCCTGGGATTACTTTGCCAACCCCTGGGAGTGAGCGCTGCATTCTGGGAAACTGCTTCCGGGCACCGCCATAGGAGCTGGACCACACAGGGATGTTCCATCCTTCCAGCAATGTAGCCCTGGTCCTGTCCAGAGGGAGACAGTGAAACCGTGTACATTGAAGTAAAAGATTGACTCGAGAGTTAATGGCTGGGAAATTTGAAGATGTAGAAAATAGCTCTTGGGCTGGGAAACTGCTAACAGTTTAGATCATAATTCTGCCACATAGCCAAACCACCAAATTCTCAGTTTCCGGAACAATATAGATAAAGGCCGGACACACATTCCTAAGTTGTTTTCACAGGAAGCAAACCTCTGGATGAACACTGCTGACCACAAGACCATTGACCCAAGACTGGTTGGAACCAGGAGATTGATAATGCCTGAAACTTCAGCTTGAAGCCAACTAATCCTAGAATTGTCCATGAGCTCCCTGAACCACACCCTGCTCCCTGAACACTGTAAAACTCACTACCCCCTCCAGATGGGCCACACAGTCTTGGGGGCATTAGCCCACTGTGGCCCTCTTTGTAGGGCAAAGCAAGAAAAGCCACTCTTTTCTACTTCACCCAAAACTGTCTCCACGTTTCTATTCAGCACCAGTGAACAGAGGCCAAGTTTCGGGAAAAAAAGGAGATATTCAGATTTCTGTGCCTCTTAAACTAGCAAATTTGGCTATGCTAAGTCCAACCCCAGGTGAGTGGATTCATTTGCACTGGAGATCTCACGGTCATTTTAAATTCTCCAAAGTAACAAATACCTTGCATTCAATACTTCTGGGGAGTGGCTGGAATTTACTTCTTTGTTGGAAGCGTAGAATTGCCAGTAGTATCTAGCCACCTCCTTGTTACGGTGTAGAATGTGGAGAGAGGAGGTGAGATAGTAGGACTCACCTGATGCAGTGCCAAATCTGAGCCCAGTCTCTAAAGTTTTAGGAACCTTTGGTCTCTCATCTTCAACCAGGTGTTAAGGAACGCACGTGCCCCAGCACCCACAGAGCATCGCAAGACTTGAATAAGAGCCCAGGGGAAATGCTCTGCAGAAGCGGGAATCCTGACTCTTAGAACCACGGGACTCAGGATGCACAATGCCCTCTGCTAATTCATCTTTAACATAGAGAGTGCGTACTCCCCACCGAACTGTGATGAGGACTAAACAAGGAAACCACGTGAAGGCTGCAACATGGTCTCTGGCACATTCTGAACCCAAGACTAGCTGACAGCCAGTCAACCAGCAACCAGCTGCTTGGCCTGTTCCAGATGAAACCACCACAGCCCCACCCATCAGTGCATTCCCTAGATGAGCTGAATTTTAAAAAACCAAACCAAACCCCTGTACTACCTTCTCAGCCATCTAGGTTAGGAGGCAGAAACTTAGAGTTGTTTCATTGCTTCATTTGGCCTCAGAAAGAACTTTTAATTGTTCATTATTGCCTGCTATTTCCATGGGGCCAACAATATACTCTAAAGCAAAATCTGCTATTTTAGCCTATGGAGGGTCTAAGGATGACTTTTTAAAAAAATTTTAAATAGGAACTGCCATTTCCTACTGATCTTTAACTCTCACTTCAGTACTTAAGTATCTCCTCCTTCATTCACTCATTACCGCATTCACAGTAGGTGCCTGAGCACCTACTGTGCGCAGGACCATTCATAGCAGTGAATGGACCTTATATTACAGTGTAGCTAAGAGGCAATAAATAAAAATGTGAAGTGTAAAAGTATTCAGATGCTGGTAAAGTGCAGTAGAGGAAAGGCAAACAGAGAAAGGGGGACAGGAAAGCTAGGATGGGGGGAGTCTGGCTACTTGATGCAAAGCAGCTGAGGAAGGCTGCCCCGGGAGCCCTGAGGAACAAGCTGTGCAGATAGAGGCAGGAAAGGTGATTCCAGGGAATGTGAAAAGGGAACTTCAGAGTGGTTTGTTACCATACTTAAAGGGTAAGGAAGTCAGTGTGAATGGAGCAGAGTGAGCAGGAGTAAAGTGCTGAGGTCACAGAGGAGAAAGCAAACGGCCATTATGCAGTGCCTTGTGGGTTTTGATCTGAGTAGGCTAGGAAACTATGATGGTTCTAAGTAGAGCAACACCCTCTCTTCATAGGCTGGCTGCTGTTTGGGAGACAAACAGAAAGACAGAAGTATGTAAGGAGTCTACTGACAAATCCAGGGAGAAGAGATGGAGCTTGAGAACAGGGTGATAGCAGTGGGGGAGGTGAAAGAGTATTAGATTCTGAATGTATTTTAAGTAACAGTTGCCAGAATTTGCTAATGGCTTGGATGCCAGGTATGACACAAGGAAAGGAGTTTAGGATGACTCTAAGTTATGCAAAGTTAAGGTGAGCAGACATATACCACTCTGGAGCAGCACTCCTCCAACATGAATGTGCCCCCAAAGGAGAGAGAGGGGCTCCAGGTAGGACATTTGCAATCAGCTAGCCTCCTCTTTGCATTTCCTGAGACAAGAGAGAGGTGGGTTCCAGTTGAGGAGTTTACAACCAGTCTCCGGCTTGCCCTCTGAAATGGAAGTCACAGCAGAAACAGGGTAAACAGCCAGTCTTTGTCTCTTGTAAGCATCTCAAGAAAATAACTATGGTAAGGACAAAGAGAGGCAAAACTCTATTCGAGCAAAGGATTAAGGGGTCTCCACTTCCCCCTTTCTAGGATCAGAGAGACACAACATGTATGCAGAAAGGTTCCTTGGAGCCAAAAGTCAGAGGATAATTCCAGGCCATAAGCAGTCTTGCTCCTTCCAGAAGCCTTCACTTCAAGATCCATCTTGGCTAAGTGGTGTGCACACCCCAAGGGAGGGTCCTAAGGCAAATTAACCAGGGAAGGGGACAAAGCAAGACAATGGACCTGAGGGAAGACAAGTCCCAGAAAACTGCCCCTTTTAAAGAATTTAAACTTCCCAAAGGTGTGACTCTCTCTCAGCCTGCCCACGCACCTTTCTGCATGCACTTTTCAAAAGCTTTCTTTACTCTTTACCTTGTATGTCCTCACCTGAATTCATTCTTGACTAGGCAGGCAAGGACTAGGGACACTAGCCCTCACTGCCGGCCCCTCTGGCCCAGTGGTTAGGACTCCTGGTCTGGGAAAGTACTTCCAGCTACTGCTCACTGCTGCTTGCTACAAGCTGCCATTTACTGCTGTGCACGTTCAAAATCAAAGTCACCTGGGGTTAAAATTCAGGGTCTGAATCAACAGCTTTTGGAAGGGCCTGAGATTCCTCATCTCTAACAAGCTCCCGGGTCCTACTGGTGATGCGGGTCCATGGATCAAACTTTGCCCACTGTTAAAGGATGCCATTCAGCTTAGTCCAGGTAAAAACCTGAACTCTGGAGCCAAAATACCTAGTAGGTCCATGTCCTGGTGACACTCCTAACAATGTCACATGGAGAAGCTGCTGCCCTGCTTATGTTTCAGTTTCTTCATCTATTAAGATAAGAAATCACTGTGAAAATATAATGGGTTAGAAATATAAAGCACTTAGAACAATGCCTCAGTTCAGTTCAGTTCAGTCACTCAGTTGTGTCTGACTCTTTGCGACCCCATGAATCACAGCACACCAGGCCTCCCTGTCCATCACCTACTCCCGGAGTTCACCCAAATTCATGTCCATCGAGTCGGTGATGCCATCCAGCCATCTCATCCTCTGTCGTCCCCTTCTCCTCCTGCCCCCAATCCCTCCTAGCATCAGAGTCTTTTCCAATAAGTCAACTCTTTGCATGAGGTGGCCAAAGTACTGGAGTTTCAGCTTTAGCATCATTCCTTCCAAAGAACACCCAGGACTGATCTCCTTCAGAATGGACTGGTTGGATCTCCTTGCAGTCCAAGGGACTCTCAAGAGTCTTCTCCAACACCACAGTTCAAAAGCATCAATTCTTCAGTGCTCAGCTTTCTTCACAGTCTAACTTTCACATCCATACATGACCACTGGATAAACCATAGCCTTGACTAGATGGACCTTTGTTGGCAAAGTAATGTCTCTGCTTTTGAATATGCTATCTAGGTTGGTCATAACTTTCTTCCAAGGAGTAAGCGTCTTAATTTCATGGCTGCAGTCACCATCTGCAGTGATTTTGGAGCCCAGAAAAATAAAGTCTGACACTGTTTCCACTGTTTCCCCATCTATTTCCCATGAAGTGATGGGACCAGATGCCATGATTTTAGTTTTCTGAATGTTGAGCTTTAAGCCAACTTTTTCACTCTCCACTTTCACTTTCATCAAGAGGCTTTTTAGCTCCTCTTCACTTTCTGCCATAAGGGTGGTATCATCTGCATATCTGAGGTTATTGATATTTCTCCTGGCAATCTTGATTCTAGCTTGTGCTTCTTCCATACCAATGTTTCTCATAATGTACTCTGCATATAAGTTAAATAAGCAGGGTGACAGTATACAGCCTTGACGTACTTTTCCCTCTTTGGAACCAGTCTGTTGTTCCATGTCCAGTTCTAACTGTTGCTTCCTAGCACATAGTAAACACATAAAGTGTATTGTTTGTTACTATTGTCGTCACTATTATCCTTATTTCCTTTTGGCCAGAGTTTGCCCTTTCCTCAGTCCTTTGGTTTGTACTGTGTTTGTCTTAGAAAAGTTGGGAAGATTCCACTGGGAACCAAGAAGTATTCTAGAAGACAAACTATCTAGAGATGGCCTGTGTCTTTGGAAGTTCTAAGTCAGAAAGATTCTGTAATAGTCTAGGGTGATCTTGACCAGGGTTTATCAAGAGAGAAGGAAACCAAATTCTTCAAAACACTCCTAATATGGTGGTAACTAAGATCTAGAAGTTGGTGAAAGGCAGGTAGGTGTTTAGCTCTGTGCCTGGCTGTATTTGGAAATCTTCTAAACCCAAACTCCTTGGCATTGTGGTGATATTTTGTAAGAACATCTAAGTAAGTAAAGAGAGATGTGGATGGACCTGCTGCTGCTGCTGCTAAGTCGCTTCAGTTTTGTCCACAGCTGCCGCCCACCAGGCTCCTCCATCCCTGGGATTCTCCAGGCAAGAACACTGGAGTGGGTTGCCATTTCCTTCTCCACTGCATGAAAGTGAAAAGTGAAAGTGAAGTCACTCAGTCATGTCCGACTCTTTGCGACCCCATGGACTGCTGCCCACCATGCTCCTCCGTCCATGGGATTTTCCAGGCAAGAGTACTGGAGTGGGGTGCCATTGCCTTCTCCATGGATGGACCTAGAGACTGTCAAACAAAGTGAAGTAAGTCAGAAAGAAAAACAAATTTTGTATACAAATGCACATATGTGGAATCTAGAAAAATGATAGAGATGAGCCTGTTTGCAAAGCAGAAGCAGAGACTCAGGTATAGGGAACAAATGTATGAACATCAAGGGGGAAGAGGAGGCAGGATGAGCTGGGAAACTGGGACTGACATGTATACACTACTGTGTACAAATAGATAACTAACGAGGACCTACTGTACGACACAGGGAACTCTGCTCGGCGATCTTCCTGACCCAAGGACTGAACATGCACCTCCTGCGTCTCTTGCATTGCAGGCAGATTCTTTACCCACTGAGCCACCTGGGAAGCCTATCATAACCCAATAGTGTTCCCCTGAAAATCACGTTGACGCTCTAATCCCTAATGTGATAATATTTGAAGATGGAGACTGGTGAGCTACAGTTCATAGGATCACAAAGAATTGGACACGACCGAAGCAACTCAGCATGCACATACATGCATAAACACTAAACAAAACTGATTTTCAGAGACTAACGTGGCGCATGATGCCAACACCTATAAGATTGAGACCACCATCCTACATTAGTGGGCAGTGTTCAAAGAGCTGTGTTTAGCAATGACACCACATGATAGCAGATAAAAGCCTTAAACTGACCAAGTCTTCTGGACCCCTCTCTGTTTGGTCATGGGAAATAATGCTGACCCTTTGACCTGAGCTAGTGACCCATCTGCACTGGAATTCTAGACAATTCAGGAAGGAGAGAGGAGCCTCAAGAGGTTTCTTACTTGCTGAGACTGTGGCAAACGTGGTATCCTGTAAGTCCCCTACATACAAACCTTCAGGCTGTAAACTTACAAAGATATGAATGGCATGCGCGTGTCCAATCATGTCAGCTTACAGTGAAATTGTAGCTCTCTCTCCACCTCCTACTGCTGACGTTCCTTTAGCTGTGCATCTCCACGCCTCCTCTCGCTCCTCAATGCCAGCCCCTGAATGCCAGCTGGGTTTTAAGGTACTATAATGTAAAATTTGAAATGTTTTCTTTATCTTTTGTGTTTGTTGTGTATCATTTGTGTGAAACATATAAGCCTATTACTATACACTGCTATATGGCTGATTGTGTTAGCTGGGTACCTAGGCTGACTTTTCTGTGCTTATTGGACTTACAAACGTGCTCTCAGAACAGAACTTGTTCATATGTAGGGAACATACTATAATATTAAATAATATCTCCACCCCCAATGAGGTCAAAATGTTATATTAGTAATAAAAGATTTTCTTAAATAAAAAACTGAACCCTCAAAATTTCATCAGAGAATGTCTTATTTCCTAGGAAAGTCCTTCCAGAGTGGAAGGCATCCGGTGGATGTGAGAAAGTTACGCTTAGAAAGTAAAAAAGGTTATAGGTAAAAATAGATTGACTTGGTGAATATACCTCAGGGGTGTTTTGTGTAATATGACAAGCGTATGACACCTGCTGTCCTTAATAACTGTTAACTTCTCTGCTCTTAATTTTATACTAGTTCAAAGAATAAATATGCTCATTTGGGTTTTGATTGGCAAATCTGAACAAGAAAGCTCTTGTTTCAGCAGGGTAAAATTTCCCCTTTTCCAAAATGCTACAAGTATCAGTGCCAGTACTGGTTGTGACAGCGTAGGCTTCTGTCCCAAAATAGCTATTAAGAAGCTTGATATCAAATGGAATAAGTAGAGAAATAATTGCTTCAATTAGTTTTGCAGAAACTGTAGAGGGAGAGAGAGTGGAGGAGGCTGTCTTGGTGTAGATTCAAATTCCAGTCCTGTCTGGAAGGCTGAGTATGGTCTCAGCCTTCTCTGCTGTAATAGGTTCCCTAAACAGTCATATAAACTTTGGGAGACCATTTACCACCTGAAAAATCTCTCTTTCAGATTATGATTGTGGTGATTTTAAAACATGACCCAAAATTCTTTGGGACCCTTCCCATCAAAAGGTGAGCTCTATGTCTCCTCCACTTGAATCTGAGCCAACTATGGTGACTTGATTGAAATCAAAAGAATACCACTTCCAAAGCTGAGTCAGGAAAGGTTATCTAGCTTCTGTTGCCTCTCTTAGGGCACTTGTTCTGGGAAAGAGAGTTACTATACAAGAAACACAACTTCTCTGAGACTACCATGCTGGAAAGGCCATATGGAGCTGTTCCCATCATCAGCCGAGATGAGCTTCTGGCTGACAGTCATGTGAGCCCCCATGGACCTCAGACCCATCAGGCATCAAACATCAGTCAGGCCATCAGATGACTCTTGCCTCAGATATTTGACTTCAACCATATGAGAAGCCCCAGGAGAACCCGTCCCAATTTCTGAGCCACAAGATGGTGAGCAAAAATTAAGTGACTGTTTTAGACTGCCACATTTTGTGGCAACTTATTCATGAATTATTGAAACAAAATAGTGATTATGGGGAAAGAGTTAATAGTTACCGGAATGACCATCAGCGCTGCAAGCAAACGCTCTGCCAGACTGTGAGCTCTCTGAGGGCAAAACCACATCCACTTTGTTCCCCCTTGTATCCTCCTGGTCAAGCCCACAGCAGATGTCCATAATAAGTTTGGAAAATGCTTTATTGCTCTTGTGCTTTAAAATAAATTAGCTTTGGTTATCTTTTTAAATCACAGAAATAAATGTTTACTGAGATTCCCTAACTGACTTCAGGTGGTAATTTTTCTGCTTATAGCTGAAATAGGCATTACAAATTAGGGCTTTGCCTAACTGCAGAGACCTTAGAACATAAACCTATATATAAGAATAAGAATAAACTGGGGTTGATTTCTTGAACATTGACCTATGCTTGCTGATTAGTCAGCTTACACTCCAGCTGTAGTCATTTGTTTATTATGAGAGCACACTCGCTTTGGTATTGATCTAAGGTACCCGGTCTGTGTGTAAATCTTCACGTCCTACACTGGGATATACACACACACAACTGAAATTTGCCTCAACACTTACAAAGTAGCCTGAGGCAGTTTGAAAAATTAAGCAAACTGTCAAATAGCTGAAGCCACTTTGAAAGCGCAAAGGCTGAAATTCCTGGATACAGCAGATGGGTAATCACCATCCTTCGTCAAGGACTTGACCCTGAGGTTACTGGCTGTGAGGAAGAAAAATGTGTGCGTTTCATGACCTGATCTCATATTCGCCTCTTCAGGCAAGCTCCTCTGAGGAACCAAACGCTACTTTTGTCTGCATATTTACAGCCAGGACAGTGTCTCCAGACACAGCTTTGCATAAGCATAGAAATATGTCACTTAGATGAGTCATTCTTGCTCATTTAGAATGACTGAGAGGATGGCCAATGAGCCAGACACCCACGGCAGAGAGGGTATCTTCACAGATCCTGCTGTGATCCTGCCCTGATGGGTTAGTGGTCCAAATGCCGACTCCTGGTGGGGCATCCTTGAAGTTGTTGCTAGGGCACAGATCCCTGGCAGGAAGAGGCTCTGCTTCCAGGCGAGCTCATCAAACACCCCTTCATCTCCCCATCTCCAGCTCCCACAGTGCACTTCACAATCTCCTTCTGCTGTGGTCCCTCTGCCACCCGAGTATTCAGAGTAATGGAAAGACAGCGCCAGACCACGCCTGCATTGGATAAATGACCCAAATTCAAAAACTTAAAACCTTCTCTGTGCCCAAAATGGAGGCAGGGCTGCTCTACTTCCCCTCCATGTCTTGACAATTACCTTCACTTGTGCGAAGTGTCAATGATCAGAACTACACATGCATGGAGCTGTCAGGCACAGCGAGGAAGTCCCTCTTGCTTCCAGGTAACAAGCCTCGTAGGCCCTTCTCACCTGGCTATGGGGAGGAAAGAGTATCTCCTTCCCACATCTCATAGAAGGGAGTAGTTTTCCACTGAAAACTCAATCCTGGTGTCTCCAATAAATTCCACTAAGACCGTTTAGGCTGCAATAAGGAAGGGATGAGAAGATAGTTGAAGCAAAGTTGGTCCTGACCCTGTGAGATGTGTCTGGCAGCTCTTCAGTGTCTATGTAGTATTCACCTCCTACCATCTGCCATTCAAAGACAACGGGAGAAGTCCTGGACACTATTCTGCTTATTGTAAACGCCCTGGTTTACTCTCTGCATGGGTCTAGTTCTTTGTGCCCACTTTTAGACCATTACCTCCTTGAAGACAGGCACTGTGTCTTTCTGTCCAGCGTCTAACATATTGATAAATATTTCAGTGAACAGACACCAGTTAAGATTGGGGTTTCATTTACTTTGAAACCTTTACTTTCAGCTTTTATTTTAGCAGAGTTTTGATGATGCATGTTCTAGTTCTACCTACTAAGTCTGTAGGTATTTCTGAACTTGTCTGGAGACGGAAATGGCAACTCCCTCCGGTATTCTTGCCTGGAAAATCCCATGAACAGAAGTGTCTGGTGGGCTAGTCCTTTTGTCATTTTGAAATGGGATCAATAAAAACCTTAGTGTGAGCAGAGATGAGTCTATCTGACTGTGGGGATCTGGGTGTATGTGGCCCCATAGTGACCACAAATGTCATCCCAGGGGGTTGGATTGACCAGATGTAGATCTAGAAAGTACAAAGGAGCTCTGGTCCTTTAGAGACAGGCTCAAAAAGGATCCAGGCACCATTTTAAATCCATATGGAAACATGTGCCAACTGGTACCTGTTTCTAGAGAAGAATTTGACAGCTGGTACACTGAGAACCTGAAAGTGTGCACTTTAGAACCAGCAATTTTACTTCTAGGAATCATTCCTAAAAAAATTATCAGGAATAAGACACAGATGTGTGTAAAATGATGCTCATCAATGTGTATTAATTAAATTACTATATTAATTAATACGATGGGATATCATGCAGTTGTTAGAAGCCACACTGTACTTAATAAAACAGGGGAATGTTCATGATACATTAAGTGAAAAAAGCCAGCATGAAATAATACTACAGTATGATCTAGTTCTACAGAGGATGTGCAGAAGAAGATAGGAAAAAAACATTAACAGGTGTTATCTCTCAGGTCCAGAGAGATTTTGGATGGTTTTACTTTATTGCCTATACTTTTCTGTTTCCCATATTTTTTTCAGTAAGTGTATACTACTTTTATAATCAGATGAAAACAATAAGTAATATTTTAAACAAGAAGAAATAAAATACAGATGAACAATTAATTTATCATTTATAGCTGAAGGCAATAAGATTGAAGGAGATTTGGCCCAGAAGGGATTTGTAGGGGGATAGAAGGATTACCAAAAGGGATTACTTTGTTTTGATGATAAGGACATTCTTCTGTGATCTCGAGTTAGCTCAAGCAACATTCCAATTGTGTGTGTGTGTGTTCACAGGAGAATTATGAAAAGGAAAAAGAAGATGAGGAGGAATTTCCTGGGATTTAGCATGGCAATAATATTGATAGGTGAGGCTCCAGGCTAACCTCATGGTAACCCTGAATTATATTTAACAGTCAATATTTATCCATGGGTTACAGAGGCTAAGAGCTTGATCTCTTAATTGAGTTTGAATTGCAGTTCTATTACTATCTACCATGTGATCTTGAAAAACTGTTTAATCTCTCCCAGTCACTACCTCAGCAAATAACAACAACAATAATAACATCTACCACATATGATGGTTTTGAATATTCAGGGAGTTAAAACATATAAAGCACTGAGAACACAGTCTTGCATATAATACAAGTCTAATAACAGTTCAGTTCAGTTCAGTTCAGTCGCTCAGTTGTGTCCGACTCTTAAGTTACCTGTTACAACAATTATTATTGCAAATAAGTCCCTGTAACACACTGCAGTGGAAAACAGCAGGCTGAGTGTCAAAAAGTCTGAGCTGGAGGACAGATCCCACGATTTCTGAGGAGTGTGACTTGGACCAAGCACTCACATTTTCAGAACCCCCTTCTCTAAGATGGGCATAGGATATCTGTCTTCCCTCTTCCATAACACTAGTGAGGAGTGGGGGCGAGGCACAATTATTGAAAATGCTGATGAATAGAAGGAGGCTGGAGAGTTCCCACCCATCTTTTCCCATGAATATAGGTTTTCAGACTTCCCTGTGTAGAGAACTTTAGGCTGGCTCCGTTAGGATAAATCAAAGCTCTGGGATTATAACCAGGTGTCTGGTTTAATAGCTTTTAAACTCTATCCCCTACACAGTGGAAACATCGAATGCAATGACAATAACTCATCTGTAAGAACTGGTTGCAGAAATATGACATTCAGAACTTTCTTCTTCATTTATGAACATGACAAACCAAAAAATATCTAGGTGCTCAACAAAACACTTGGTTAAATGTGCAAAGGGATGTTGTGTTAGGACATTATAGACAGAAATTTATTGGAGAGGGAAATTGCTCATTATTATATAGTCAACAAAGCAGGTTCATAAAAATATAGTTTTATATATAACATGGGTGGAGTATGCATGGGAAAAAAAGATGAAGTTAACCTATTGAAGTCTTGCTGTACAGAAAGGGATTTAGGGAGTGGGTTATTGTTAAAAGAAATTCTCATCCATTGAAGTATGGTGAAGTCATTTTGGCTTGCACACGAGTTAACTGAATTTTATACTGACTAGAACAATCTGTTTGTGGCCTGGTGCTGCTGCTAAGTCGCTTCAGTCATGTCCGACTCTGTGTGACCCCATAGACAGCAGCCCACCAGGCTCCCCCGTCCCTGGGATTCTCCAGGCAAGAACACTGGAGTGGGTTGCCATTTCCTTCTCCAGTGCATGAAAGTGAAAATTGAAAGTGAAGTCGCTCAGTCGTCTCCAACTCTTAGTGACCCCATGGACTGCAGCCCACCAGGCTCCTCAGTCCATGGGATTTTTCAGGCAAGAGTACTGGAGTGGGGTGCCATTGCCTTCTCTGGTTTGTGGCCTAGCAAACATATATTGCACACCTTCTTTAACTATTAAACAAAAGGGCACATTGACCAGAAGCAAATAATGTCCATGTTAAAAATAAAGATTAAATGCCTATCTTCCTGGGAAGAATTTCTGGCACTTCTTTGATAATAAGACTCCCTTCTCAGGTGCCAAGGCCATACTGACTCTCTGTATATATGTGGCTAGTCTGGTTTTTCAGTTTTTTTTTTTTAATCTTAAAGGAATATATCCTTGATTTATTTAATGTTCTTTGTTCTTTTTGAAAACTAATTTTTATTGGAGTACAGTTGCTTTACAATCTTGAGTTAGTTTCTACTGTACAGCAAAGTGAATCAGGGATTCATATACAAATACCTATCATTTTTGAATTTTCTTCCCATTTAGGTCACCACAAAGCACTGAGTTCCCTGAGCTGTACAGAAGGTACTCACTAGTTTTCTATTTTATTCATAGTATCAAAGAAGAGAAAAATGATCAGTCATGTCTGACTTTTTGCAACCCCATAGACTGTAGTCCACCAGTCCTCTGGAGCCCAACAGTCTCCTCTGTCTATGGGATTCCCCAGGCAGGAATACAAGAGTGGGTAGCCATTTCCTTCTCCTGGATATATATATATATATATATATATATATATATCCTGGATATATATATATATCCCCTGGAGATATGGTTCAGTGCCTCAGGTTCAATCCCTGGGTCTCAAAGATCCCCTGGAGGAGGGCATGGCAATCCACTCCAGGATTCTTGATTGGAGAATCCCATAGACAGAGGAGCCTGGTAGGCTTCAGTACATAGGGTCACAAAGAGTCAGACATGACTGAAGCAGCTGAGCACACCCATAAATGTGTGTGTGTGTGTGTGAGAGAGAGTTCCAATATAATTGCTCCCACTCCCTCTTTCTCCCTGGTTTTCATACATTTGTTCTCTGCATCTGTGTCTCTATTTCTATTCTTCAAATAAGATCATCAATACCATTTTTTCTAGATTGCACATATATGCATTAATATACAATATTTGTTTTTCTCTTTCTAACTTACTTCACTCTGTATGACAGTCTCTAAGTCCATCCATGTCTACACAAATGGCCCAATTTTGTTCCTTTTTAATGGCTGCACTGGGCTTCCCTTAAATAGCTCAGCAGGTAAAGAATGCACCTGCAATGCAGGAGACCTGTGTTCAGTCCCTGAGTTGGGAAGATCCCCTGGGGAAGGGAAAGGCTATCCACTCCAGTATTCTGGTCTGGAGAATTCCATGGACTATATAGTTTGTGGGGTCACAAAGAGTCAGACACAACTGAGCAATTCTCACTTTCATGGCTGCATAGTTTCCCATTGTGTATATATATGTTCCCCATCCTCTTTATCCATTCCTCTGTTGAAGGATGCTTTGGTTGCTTCCATTGTCCTGGCTATTGTAAGTAATGCTGCTGTGAACACTGGTGTGCATGTATCTGTTTGAATTATGGTTTTCTCTGGGTATCAGTAGTGGGGTTGCTAGGTCATGGCAGTTCTATTTTTAATTTTTAAGGAACCTCCATACTGATCTTCACAGTAGCTGCATCAATTTTAATGTTCTTTGCTCTGACAAGATACAAAACTGTACTGAAAACCATGCTTCTCTGGAGCAGTTTCTCAGAGTAATCTGGGGATAATGTGGCTTCTAGGTTACAGTCCTCAGTTTGGCTCAGATAAAACTCTTTTCTATTATAACTGATTGCTTATTGATTACTTTTAGCAACCCTGTAAATCAACACTACTCACCTACAGACCTCAAAACAATTAGAAAAATCAGGTGAAGTGTAACAAAAACTTAACAATGAAGCCCAGAACAGGTAGGAGACAAATTCTGTTTCAGCAAACAGCATCAGGGCAATTTGTTCACTGAGGGGAAAAAAGTCATAATTATGTTACTATAAGTATTACAGATAGACCAGATGGAGATTTCAGAAGGAAATAAGTCTTGTAAGGTGGGGTGTGTTTTACTTCAGATACTCTGTAAGAGAAGAAACAGGAGTCCAGAGTAGAAGTGCCTATTGCTTCTTCAATTATCCCATGATCTTGGAGCTCACCTAACCTCATAATGTCTTCAGAGCCAGCATAGTAAAGAAGGGTCAGGAAGTGAGCAAGTCCACTAGAATACCCAGGGCATGCTCACTAGACCCTGAGACAGTATAGGAAGGAGCTTCTAAACTGTCCTAGATACTATACTGATGGAATTTCTGCCTGGCCCTCTGAATATAGAAATGCTTTAAGTTCATTTAGAAACAAGAGAGTGACTTTTCTTTCACTGGGAGAGATGACAGAGTGAGATAGACATTGGTAATTTACTCACTGTGGATTTTCTGGCAGTAAGGGGCAGTCTCCAGTTAGATGAGTGGGCCTTTTTCCACTGAGAGGTGTCTATCCTCTTTTCCCCTTTCAGAAGGTAGCTAGAAATTCACCTTATGGAATGGAAAAGGAAGAAGCTAAATGAGTTAATGAAACTGATTCCAGAATGACTGTCCCACAGATTCCAAGTTTTTTAGTGTGCCCAAATGCCCCTCAGATTGAACTAAACTTTATTGATCACTACAGAAAATGTTGTGTTAATGGCCTGATTGTTTTTGCTCTCTATAAGTAAGCCCTTGGCCTTGTGAATTGCCATTCTATTCCCTCTGCTAAAGAAGTAGAGTCAATATCCCCAGTCTTTAAGCCTGGACTAGGCTGTATGACATGCTTCAGTTAGCAGAATGTAGTAGAAGCAATGTTATGCTACTTCTGAGCCTTGGCTCAAGAGCATTTTCTTGTTTCTGTTACCCTCTGTGCCCTTGTTCTCACCATAATGACATTTTCAGGCTAACCTGCTAGGATGAGATATAAATGGAACAGAACCAAATTACTCAATCATCCCAGCCAAGGCCAGCCTAGATCAGCTGACAGCCAGCCTAACCCCAGATACATAAATGAGTCCAGTCAAGAGCAGAGTTGCTCACCTGAACCCCAGCTGACCCCATATATGTAAGCAATCAGTTTACTGTTGTATGCCACTGTGGCTGTGTGGTTGTCACTGTTACATATTGTTGCAACCACAGACACCTAACATAATTGCCTTAACTCACCACCTGGAAGAGGTAATGGCAACACCTCCAGTATTCTTGCCTAAAAAATCCCATGAATGGAGGAGCCAGGTGGGCTACAGTTCGTGTGGTCAAAAAGAGTTGGACACAACTGAGCATGCATGCACATATAACCATTTAAATCTTCCAGTCATCAGTAAGACATGCATCATTATTTCTAATCTGCAGATGAGGAAACTGAGACATAGTAAGACTAAGTGATTTCCCCCAAATCACAAATATACTAAGACAAAGACTTTTCATATGCCGAGTCCAGGAATCTCTCTAAGGCACTGCAGATGAATTGGGAGAAAGCAACATATTATACATATTTTTAAAATACATGTGAATGCAGATTGACTGTCCAGGTTAAAATTCTAGAACTCTCAGGAGGGAGTAAGAGGCTAGTGTGTGGATGTGTCTGCAAATACCTGAAGACAGAAGCAAGATCAGCTTACTAGAAAGCAGCACTCAGCTAAAACCTTACAAAACCCAGAACTACAGAAAGAAGGCATTGTGGGTCTCCTGATTCTCCATTATCATCACACTGGCCCTGATGGTGGCTGCCTTTAAAAGGTGGAAGCAAGAGGCAGAAGAAGGTTGTGGAGGAGTAAGATAGGGAGATCACCAGCTTACCCGCAAATAGGTCAAAAATTCATCAAGATATGGAACGACTCCTACAAAGCAACCTCTAGGCAACAGCAGAAGACCCCAGGCCTCCAGGGGGGACAGGTTAAGCTCCCAGAAATGAGAACATGGGCACAAGCCACCCCAACCAGCTGCTGCTGCTGCTAAGTCGCTTCAGTCATGTCTGACTCTGTGCGACTCCACAGACGGCAGCCCACCAGGCTGCCCCGTCCCTGGGATTCTCCAGGCAAGAACACTGGAGTGGGTTGCCATGTCCTTCTCCACCCCAACAAGAAATCAACACAAACCATTCAACCAACCATTCCCTCCAAGGGCAAAATCAAAAGGAAGAAGGAATATAACCCTAAAGCCTGGATAAAGGAGACCTCAAATGGAGAAAATTAGAAAAATGGTGAAAAGACAGAGAAATATAGCACAAATGAAAGAACAAGGTAGAAACTCACAAGAGCAAATAAGCAATCTACCTGAAAGAGAACTCAGAATAATGATAGTAAAGATGTTCTAAAGACTTGAAAATAGACCGAAGAAAATGCAAGAAACATTTAACACAGTTAATACAATCACCAAGAAAATGCCAATAGGAGTGTATGTATCAATAAATGTAAATGGATTAAATGCACCAACCAAAAGATACAAGCTGACTGGAATGGATACAAAAACAAGACCCATATATATACTTCCTACAAGAGACCCACTTCAGATCTAGACACTCATACAGATGGAAAGTAAAAGGATGGAAAAATACATTCCACGTGAAAGGAAACCAAAGGAAAGCCAGAGAGGCAATCCTTATTTCAGACAAAATAGACTTTAAAATAAAGAATATTATGAGACAAAGGACACTGCATAATAAAGGAATCAATCCAAGGAGAAGACATAACAATTGTAAATATTTATGCACGCAACATAGCAGCACCTCAATACATAAGGCAAACACTAACAGGCATAAGAGAGGAAATTGACACTAACCCAATAATGGTGGGGGACTTTAACACTCCAGTTTCACCAGTGGACAGATCATCAAAACAGAATCAATAAGGAAACACAAACCTTATATGAAACATTAGTCCAAATGGATCTAATTGATATCTTCAGGACTTTCCATCCAAATGCAGAGCACACTTTCCTCTCAAGTGCACATAGAACTTTCTCCAAGATAGGCCACATTTTGGGCCACAAGTCAAGCCTCATTAAATTTAAGAAAATTGAAACTGTTTCAAGTATCTTCTCTGACCACAAAGCTATGAGACTAGATATCAACTACAGGGAGGAAAAAAAAAAATTGAGAAACACTAAGTCATGGAGATTAAACAATACATTACTAAATAACAAAGATGTTACTGAAAAAATAAGAAGGGAAATCAAAAGATTCCTAGAAACAAATGTCAATGAAAATACAACAACCAAAAGTCTATGGAATTCAGCAAAAGCAGTTCTAAGAGGGAAGTTTATAGTGATACAATCATACCTCAAGAAACAGGAAAAGCACTGAATAGACAACTTAACTACATCTAAAGCAGCTTGAAAAAGAAGAACAAGAAAGTCCCAAAGTCAGCAGAAGGAAAGAAATCATAAAGATCAGAGCAGAAATAAGTGAAAAAGAAATTAAGGAAACACTAGCAAAGATTAATAAAGCTAAAAGCCGGTTATTTGAGAAGATAAACAAGCTTGACAAACCACTAACCAGACTCATCAAGGAAAAAAGGGAGAAAAATCAAATTAACAAAATTAGAAATGAAAAAGGAGAGGTTACAACAGACAACACAGACATTCAAAAGATCATAAGAGAATATTATGAGCAACTATATACTAACAAAATGGACAACCTAGAGGAAATGGACAGATTCTTAGAAAAGTTCAACCTCCCAAGACTGAACCAGGACTAAATAGAAATCATAAACAACTCAATTACAAACACCAAAATAGAAATTGTGATAAAAAATCTCCCAAAAAACAAAAGCCCAGGGCCAGATGACTTCACAGGTAATTCTAGCAAACATTTAGAGAAGAGTTAATGCCTATTTTTCTGAAACTCTTCCAAAAATTGCAGAGGAAAGAACACTTCCAAACTCATTCTATGAGGCCACAATCACCCTGATACCAAAACCAGGCAAAAATAACACATACAAAAAGAAAATTCCAACTGATGAACATAGATGAAAAAATCCTCAACAAAATTCTAGCAAACAGATTTCATTAAAAAGCTGATCAAGTCAGATTTATTCCAGGGATGCAAGGATTCTTCAATATACTCTATCAATCAATCAATGTGATACAGCATATAATAAATTGAAAGATAAAAACCATATGATTATCTCAATATATGCAGAAAAGCCTTTGAAAAATTCAGCACCAATTTATGATAAAAAAAAATCTTCAAAAAATGGGCATAGAAGGAACCTACTTCAATATAGTAAAGGCTATAAATGATAAGACCACAGCAAACATTATTCTTAACAGTGAAAAATTAAAAGCATTCCTTCTAAGATCAGGAACAAGACAACGGTGTCCACTCTCATCACTATTATTCAACATAGTTTTGGAAGTCCTAGCTATGGCAATTACAGAAGAAAAAGAAATAAAAGAAATTCAGATCTGAAAAGAAGTAAAACTCTCACTGTTTGCAGATGACATGATACTATACGTAGAAAACCCAAAAGAAACTACCAGAAAATTGCTAGAACTAATCAGTGAATTCAGCAAGGTCAATATACAGAAATCACTTGCATTCACATATAATAAACAATGAAAAATCAGAAAGTGAAATTAAGGAATCAATCCCATTCACCATTGCAACAAAAAGAATTACATATCTAGGAATAAACTTAAGGAGACAAAAGACCTGTATATGGAAAATTATAAGACACTGATAAAAGAAATCAAAGATGACATAAACAAATGGAAAGATATTCCATGTTCCTGGGTAGGAAGAATCAATATTGTGAAAATAACTATACTACCAAATACAATCTACAGATTCAATATGACCCCTATCAAATTACCAATGGCATTTTTCACAGAACTAGAACAAAAAATTTCACAATTCATATTGAAATGCAAAAGACCCTGAATAGCCAAAGCAGTCTTGAGAAAGAAGAATGGAGCTGGAGGAAACAACCTTCCTGACTTCAGACTATACTATAAAGCTACAGTCATCAAGACAGTAGGGTATTGGCATAAAAACAGAAATATAGACCAATGGAACAAGATAAAGAAATCAGAGATAAACCCACGTGCCTCTAGGTACCTTATTTTTGACAAAGGAGGCAAGAATATACAATGGACAAAGTTAGCCTCTTCAATAAGTGGTGCTGGGAAAACTGGATGGCTATGTGCAAAAGAATGAAATTAGAATGAAATGAAACATTTCCTAATGCCATACACAAAGATAAACTCAAAATGGATTAAAGACCTAAATGTAAGACCAAAAACTGTAAAAAGCTCAGAGGAAAGCATAGGCAGAACACTTGATGACATAAATCAAAGCAAGATCTTCCATGACCTACCTCCTAGAGTAATGGAAATAAAAACAAAAATAAAGTGGAACCTAAGCTTTTGCACAGCAAAGGAAACTACAAACAAGGTGAAAAGATAAACCTCAGAATGGGAGAAAATAATAGCAAATGAAACAACTGACAAATAATTAATTTCCAAAAACTACAAGCAGCTCATACAGCTCAATACCAGAAAAACAAACAGCCCAACAAACAACCCAATCAAAAAGTGAGAAAAAGACCTAAAAAGACATTTCTCCAAAGAAGATGGCTAATAAACACATGAAAAGATGCTCAACATCACTCATTATTATTAGAGAAATGCAAATAAAACCACAATGAGATATCACCTCACACTAGTCAGAATGGCCATCATCAAAAAGTCTACAAACAATAAATGCTGGAGAGAGTGTGGAGAAAAGGGAACCCTTTTGCACCGCTGGTAGGAATGCAAATTGATACAGCCACTATGGAAGACAGTATGGAGATTCCTTAAAAAGTTAGGAATAAAACCACCATATGGCCCAGCAATCCCACTCCTAGGCATATGCCCTGAGGAAACTTCAATTGAAAAAGACCCATGTATCTCAATGTTCATTGCAGCACTATTTACAATAGCTAGAACATGGAAGCAACCTAGATGTCCATCAACAGATGAATGGATAAAGAAGCTGTGGTACATATACACAATGGAATATTATGCAGCCATAAAAAGGAACACATTTGAGTCAGTTCTAAAGAGGTTGATGAACCTAGAGCCTATTATACAGAGTGAAGTAAGTCAGAAAGAGAAATATAAATATCATATACTGACACATATATATGGAATCTAAAAGATGACACTGATGAATTTATTTTCAAGGCAGCAATGGAGAAACAGACATAGAGAACCAACCTTCCATAGGGGGAGGGGAGGAGGGTGAGATGTATGGAGAGAGTAACATGGAAATTTACAATACCATATATAAAATAGATAGCTAATAGGAATTTCCTATATAATTCAGGGAACCTAACATGTGCTCTGTGACGATCTAGAAGGGTGGGGTGGGGAGGGAGATGGGAGGGAGGCTTAGGAGGGAGGGGACACAGTTGCATCTACGGATGATTCTTGCTGATGTGTGACAGAAAACCACAAAATTCTGTAAATCAATTATCCTTCAATTTAAAAAATTCTGGACCTCTCATTTACCAGTTTTAGAAAATTTTTTGAAGATTTCTTAGCGTTATGAAGTCACAGAATTTATTTCTGTAAAATGGGAATTGTATGATCTGTCTTGAAAGTAATTTATTCCTCACAAATTAATGACTAATGACTAGGTCCCAAATACTGTTTTTAAGTTCTGGATATCCATTATTGATGGAAAGTGCAAAGGTCCAGAGGCGGTAATATAGTTCGCAAGTTTGAAGAACAATCTAAACTTCAGGAAAAAAGAGAGGATCTCAGTTTACCTGTTTTTTGGTTTACTCAGTTTTTTGGCCAGAAACATGAAAGAAGAAGGATTTCTCTTGCTAAAATTTCTAACTAAATTCCTCTATTTGGAATTAGGATTAGGAGATTAGTGCTTGAGAGCATTCTGGGATCTGAGCACAAAGAGGAACAGGACGCCATCCCTTCAGTATTTCTTTTCTAAGAGATTCATTTGTGGGAAAACCCATGAAAATTCCCATGCTCTGAGAAGAGCTAAACTTTCTGCTATAGAGGATATTTCTCAAAGACCTATGTCAACAGATGAATCAATGATAATATTCCTGCCTGCTCCCTGCCCTCTAGAATTCTAGAATGCTAGAATGTTTCCAAATAATTTTGGAAAAGGCATACCTTGGATAGCTGCCCCCCACCCCAAATTAAATGACTGTGCTATATTAGAGGCATAGAGCTTCAAAATGTAAGTTATTCTGAATTATAAAAGGTAAAATTATATAGTTTTGCACACCCAATTTTTATTTATTTGTTTTTTTTTAATTTTATTTTATTTTTAAACTTTACATAATTGTATTAGTTTTGCCAAATATCAAAATGAATCCATCACAGGTATACATGTGCTCCCCATCCTGAACCCTCCTCCCTCCTCCCTCCCCATACCATCCCTCTGGGTCGTCCCATTGCACTAGCCCCAAGCATCCAGTATTGTGCATTGAACCTGGACTGGCATCTCGTTTCATACATGATATTTTACATGTTTCAATGCCATTCTCCCAAATCTTCCCACCCTCTCCCTCTCCCACAGAGTCCATAAGACTGTTCCATACATCAGTGTCTCTTTTGCTGTCTTGTACACAGGGTTATTGTTATCATATTTCTAAATTCCATATATATGCATTAGTATACTGTATTGGTATTTGTTTTTAAATTATAGGATAATTGCTTTACAGAATTTTGTTGTTTTCTGTCACACCCCAACTTGCACACCCAATTTTGAAGTCTTAGATCTTATACTTTACTTAAACCCACGTTGGCTTTTATAATTTTTCCTTATAAAATACGGTAAAATGTAGTAGCCCATCCTTTCTATAGAAGAGGTGGATAGCTCTCCACCAAAATTTGTGCTCCCTACTTAACTGAAAAGCAGCTGTCCACAAAGAGACTATATTTCCCAGAGTCCTCTGCATCTCACCAGGGCCAGATGATTAGTTTCTCGTGGATGGAGGTGATGTATGTCCTTTCCAGAATCAATTATCTTCTCTATTTTTCTCTCTTTGTTTGCTATCTAAATTGCAAAGGTCTCTAAACGTCTTCCTCTCTGGGGAGGGAGAAGCACAGAATGGGACTCCTGGATGTGACCTTCAAGGCTGTCTGCTGACCAAGGATACTTGCATTGTACTACTGTGTGGGCAAGAAATAAATGTCTATTGTCTGAACCACTGATATTTGTGGCTTATTTGAAACAGCAGTTAATATTCCCTCAGTTAATAAAAAATCACCCCCAGCAAACCACAAAATGAACCAAGCCAAAAAGCAATGTCTAGATTTTAAGAAACTAACTTTAGGGAAAATGGATTCACATTGTAAACATGCAGAATTAATGCTAGATTAATTAGAGCGTGTAGAAGTAGAATCCTTCCTAAAATAGCATTGCATAAAGTTGTGACTTAAGGAGTCTGAGTAAAGAGAATCTTTAGGTTTGACACAATGTTTCCTAGTTTTATACAAAAGAAGAGTCAACTAGTCAGATAGGGGTCTAAGTTGTAGGGAGACATCACAGCCTGTTTCCGTCCTATACCCTTGTTGATCCCAAAAGATCTCCTTTGTTTATCACAATCATCATTGCTGTTGGAAAGTGTTATTGAGCTTGCTTTTTTCTAACAGGTGTGAATTGCATGGAGTCTATTTCCTAATATGAAGGTAGTGTCATTTGATATTTTCACATAAAGAGTTACCTCACAGCATGGCTTCTGAAGCTAACATTAACTTGTTCTTCATGAGTCCACTAACACTGTAAACTGCAATCAGAACTTTGATTTGGTTGGTCCTGTGAAACCTTATGAGCTCAACGATTTCCTTAGTTCAATTTTTTTCTTGCCATAAACTTACCCTCAACAGAAAGCATAGACATTTTTAGAGCTGTATGCTAATGGATGCTAGGTCCAGAGGGTTTCCATGACTCAACGAAGATCATGAACATGGCACACAAAGAGTCAGCTCTGCATCTTTTGCCATTAAAAAAAATTATCAAAGACAATGGTTGCCATTCAGAAATTCTCCATGGTGGGAGATCAACAATAAGATCATAGTGAGCCCATATCCCAAAAACTATCACATTGGATATTTAAGATCTTCAGTGGACTTACTCCAGCTAAAGCAGAAAATTCTTCATTAAGCTGAATAAAATATTATAAACCCATTGAGGCCATCAATAGAATGGGTAAGTAAATTATGGTATTATATATTGGCATACTGGTGTACCATACTGCAATGAGAATTAACAAAATTCAGCTGCATCTGACCACATGTACAAATTTCACAAACATAACACCGAGTAAAAGAAACCCATACAAAATGATACATAATTTATGACATTTTTATATGATGTTCAAAAACAAGACAAATTAATTTATTGTGTTAAAGGTTAGAATAGGTAGAAACTGGAGGAAGATACAGACAGACTCCTAGGGAAATGGCAGTGTTCTGTTTTCATACTTGGGCTCTGATTTCCTAGGAGTGTTGAGCAGTAAAAAAAAAATCATTGAACCATATTTAGTAAATTTATATATATATATATATATTATATTTCAATAAACAACAAAAATCAAACAACACACTTAATGACCCTTGTAGAGATCTCAGGTAATGAATCAGGTCTCAGGTAATGAATGAACTCTCAGATACTCCCCATATACTTTTGAATAAAATTGCATCTTGAGTTTTGTCGTATGTCATCTTTAAATTCAACCAGATTAAAACCATTTTACAAAAACAGAGTTTACACAGATGTTTTTGAAATTGGAATCCTCTTCTTCCTTCACATCTATTGCAGTTTTCTTTTGTTTTGTAGGCAAACATCACATTTTAAAGTGCTTATTAAGGTTCAAACGTGGTCTATGTTTCATAGATAATTCATGGAAGCAAAACCAGTCCTTGCTTGACAGTATGAAGCAGTCATGACATTTATAAGCTCAAAGAAGTCAATACTGTGAATAAAATGGTATCTCTAACACCCTAGTGGGGATGGGAGGCCACCAAGGCTTGGCCCTCAACCCAGTACTTCTGTCATGCTTTTTGTTTGAGTTTACCCTGGTGACAAAACTGAGTCACAATCAGTAAGTGTAAATGTAACATTTGAAAGCTATGTTATTTCACCATCACTTCCAGCATCTTTACCAACCATCTTGGTTGGTTACAATCATATCCATCTGGTATTGTTACTGCGTTTTTGGTTTTTACTGCTGGCAGTATTGCTACATACCAGGTTACCCCCCTGTTAAAAACATAGCAGCTTTAGTTTTTTTGTTTTTGGTTTTGTGGATCAGGAATTCAGGAATAGCTCAGCTGGGCAGTTATTTCTTAGGGTCTCTCAGACAGTTGCAATCAGGTGATATCTGGGTTACAGTCATCTGAAAGTTCAGCTAGGCTGGATATCCAAGATGCTTCACTCAAATGGCTGGCCAGTGGGACATGCTGTCAGCCAGGCTCAGCTAGGGCTGGTAACCAAAGCACTTCACATGCCTCCTCAGCATGACGGTCTCTGGGTACAGTAAGTCTCCTACATAAAAACCTTCAAGTTGAGAACTTACAAAGATGCAAGTGTGTGTTTGCATGTCCAATTACATAAGCTGGAGCTAGACATGCAAGAGGACAACCTCATTGAACTTCTTGCTGTGGAAGACGAGGAGGTTACTAGTGAAGATTTGATGGAATTGGACCCCAGAGAAAGGACAAAGAGACACAAGAGGAAGAAGTAACTGAGGAGATTCAATATGCAGGGAATGGTGATGGGATTTTCTTTATTTGAGGAGGCACTGTTGGTTTTTAAGGCTTAGGACCCAAACGTAAAAGGGTACATGAAGTTTGCAGTTGTTCAGAGTGCAATCCAGTGGTACCATGTCATCTATGATGAGAAAAAAAGATCTACTACCCAGACATCACTGGGACATTTTTTCAAGAGAGTAGATAGAATTGAACCCAGCAAGGAACCAGAGTCTATGCCATCAATGTCAGGCATGAGTAAAAGGGCAGCTCGCCCTCTGCCTCCTATTGCTGATGGTCTGTTAGCTCTGTCATCTCCCACCTTCTCTCCCGCCTCCAGTCAGCAACTCTTCTTGCCTGTTCAGTCAGTGCCAGCCCCTGTATGCCAGCTGTTGTACTGGATTACTGTACTTTCCAAGGTACTGTACTGTAAGATTAAAAATATTATCTTTATTTTTTGTATTTGTTTTTTATATGTTTGTATGAAAAGTATTATAAGTCATTACAGTACTATATAGAAAATTGTGTTAATTGGGTACTTAAGCTAACTTTGTTGGACTTAGGAATGTGCTCTTGGAATTGAAGTCATTCATATGCAGGGGACTTACTCTGTTTTCTTGATTTTCTTTCTTTTTTTAATTAATTAATTTATTTTAATTTGAGGATGATTTCTTTATAATATTATAGTGATTTTTGCCATACATGGGCATGAATCACCCATGGGTACCCATGTGTCTCCCCATCCTGAACCCCTCTCTGACCTCCTTCCCCATCCCATCCACCTGGGTTGTCCCAGAGCATTGGCTTTGAGTGCACTGCTTCATACATTGAACTTACACTGGTCATCTATTTTACATATAGTAATATTCATGATTTAATGCTATTGTCTCAAATCATCCCACCCTCGCCTTCTCCCACATAGTCCAAAGTCTGTTCTTTACATCTGCGTCTCTTTTGCTGCCTTTCATATAGGATCTTCATTACCATCTTTCTAAATTCCATATATATGTGTAATATACAGCATTGGTGTTTCTCTTTCTGACTTACTTCATTCTGTATAATAGGCTCCAGTTTCATCCACCTCATTAGAACTGATTCAAATGCATTCTTTTAATAGCTGAGTAATATTCCATTATGTATAGGTACTACAGCTTTCTTATACATTCATCTGCTGATGGACATCTAGGTTGCTTCCATGTCCTGGCTATTATAAACAGTGCTGTGATGAACATTGGGGTACACATGTCTCTTTCAATTCTGGTTTCCTCAGAGTGTATACTCAGCAGTGGGATTGCTGGGTCATATGGCAGTTCTATTTCCAGTTTTTTAAGGAATCTCCACACTGTTCTCCATAGTGGCTGTACCAGTTTGCATCCCCACAATCAATGCAAGAGGGTTCCCTTTTCACCACACCCTCTCCAGCATTTATTGTTTATAGACTTTTTGATGGCAGGCATTCTGAACATCATGAGATAATACTTCATTGTGGTTTTGATTTGCATTTCTCTAATAATGAGTGATGATGAGCATCTTTTCATGTATTTATTAGCCATCTGTATGTCTTCTCTGGAGAAATGTCTGTTTAATTCTTTGGCCTACTTTTTGATTAGGTTGTTTGTTTTTCTGGTATTGAGCTGCATGAGCTTCTTGTACATTTTGGAGATTAATTCTTTGTCAGTTGCTTCATTTGCTATTATTTTCTCCCAATCTTAAAGCTCCCTTTTCACCGTGCTTATAGTTTGCTTCATTGTGCAAAGCTTTTAAGTTCAATTACATCCCATTTGTTTATTTTTGTTTTTATTTTCATTACTCTGGGGGGGGGGGGCGGTCATAGATGATCTTGCTGTGATTTATGTCAGAGTGTTTTGCCTATGTTTGCTTCTAAGAGTTTTATAGTTTCTGGCCTTACATGTAGATCTTTAATCCATTTTGAGTTTATTTTTGTGTATAATGTTAGAAGGTGTTCTAGTTTCATTCTTTTACAAGTGGTTGACCTGTTTTGCCAGCACCACTTGTTTAAGAGATTGTCTTTTCTTTATTGTCTATTTTTGCCTCCTTTGTCAAAGATAAGGTGCCCATAGGTGCATGGATTTATCTCTGGGCTTCTATTTTGTTCCATTCATCTATATTCTTGTCTTTGTGCCAGGACCATACTGTCTTGATGACTGTACCTTTGTAGTAGAGCCTGAAGTCAGGAAGTCTGATTCCTCCAGTTCCATTCTTCTTTCTCAAGATGGCTTTGGCTATTTGAGGTTTTTTTGTGTTTCCATACAAATTGTGAGATTATTTGTTATAGTTCTGTGAAAATTACCATTGCTAGCTTGATAGGGGTTGCATTGAATCTATAGATGGCTTTGAGTAGTATACTCATTTTCACTATATTGATTCTTCCAATCCATGAACATGGTATATGTCTCCATCTATTTGTGTCATCTTTTATTTTCTTCATCAGTGCTTTATAGATAGATAGTGAAGTTGCTCAGTCGTGTCCAACTCTTTGCGACCCCATGGACAGTAGCCAACCAGGCTCCTCCATCCATGGGATTTTCCAGGCAAGAACACTGGAGTGGGTTGCCATTTCCTTCTCCAGGGTATCTTCCCGACCCAGGGATTGAACCCGGGTCTCCTGCATTGTAGGCAGATGCTTTACCATCTGAGCCACCAGGGAAGTCTTTGTAGTTTTACAAAAAAAGTCTTTACAGTGCTTTATAGTTTTCTATGTATAGGTCTTTCGTTTCTTTAGGTAAATCTATTCCAAAATATTTTATTCTTCTCATTGCAGTGGTGAATGGGATTGTTTCCTTAATTTCTCTTTCTGTTTTTTCATTGTTCATGTATAGCAATGCAAGGGATTTCTGTGTCTTAATTTTATGTCTTGAAACTTTCTATATTCATTGATTAGCTCTGGTAATTTTCTGGTGGTATCTTTAGGGTTTTCTATGTAGAGGATCATGTCATCTAAAAATAGTGAGTGTTTTACTTCTTTTCCAATCTGGATTCCTTTTATTTCTTTTTCTTCTCTGATTGCTGTGGCTAGTACCTCCAAAACTATGTTGAATAGTAGTGGTGAGAGTGAGCACCTTTGTCTTGTTCCTGATTTTAGAGGAAATGCTTTCAATTTTTCACCATTGAAAAATTGCTGTGGGTTTGTCATATATGGCTTTTATTGTGTTAGGTATGGTCCTTCTATACCTACTATCTGTAGAGTTTTTATCATAAGTGGGTGTTGAATTTTTTCAAAATCTTTCTCTGCATCTATTGAGATAATCATATGGTTTTTATCCTTCAATTTGTTAATATGGGGTATCAAGTTGATTGATTTGAGAATATTGAAGAATCCTTAATCTCTGGAATAAAGTCCACTTGATCATGATCTTTTTAATATATTGTTGGATTCTGTTTGCTTGAATTTTATTGAGGATTTTTCTGTCTATATTCATCAGTGTTATTGGCCGGTACTTTTCTTTTCTTTTCTTTCTTTTTTTTTTTTTTTTGTGGCATTTTGGTCTGGTTTTGGTATTAGGGTGATGGTGGCCTTATAGAATGAGTTTGGGAGCTTACCTTCCTTGGCAATTTTCTGGAAGAGTTTGAGTAGGATAGGCATTAGCTCTTCTCTAAATTTTTGGTAGAATTCACCTGTGAAGCCATCTGGTCCTAGACTTCTGTTTGTTGGAAGATTTTTGATTACAGTTTAAATTTCCATGCTTGTGATGGGTCTGTTAAGATTTTCTATTTATTCCTGGTTCAGTTTTGGAAGGTTATACTTTTCTAGGAATTTGTCCATTTCTTCCAAGTTGTCCATTTTATTCGTGTATAATTGCTCATAGTAGTCTCTTATGATCCTTTGTATTTCTGTGTTGTCTGTTATGATTTCTCCATTTTCATTTCTAATTTTATTGATTTGATTCTTCTCCCTTTTTTTCTTGATGAGTCTGGCCAATGATTTCTCTGTTTTATTTATCTTCTCAAAGAGCCAGCTTTTAGTTTTGTTGGTCTTTGCTATAGTCTCCTTCGTTTCTCTTTTCATTTATTTCTGCTCTAATTTTTATGATTTCTTTCCTTCTACTAACTTTGGGGTTCTTCTGTTCTTGTTTTTCTAGTTGCTTTAGGTGTAAAGTTATGTTGTTTATTTGATGTTTGTCTTGTTTCTTGAGGTAGGCTTACATTGCCATGAATCTCCCTCTTAGCACGACTTTTACTAAATCCCATAGATTTGGGGTTGTGTTTTAATTTTTGTTTATTTCTATGCACATTTTGATTTCCTTTTGATTTATTCTGTGATCTGTTGGTTTTTCAAGAGTGTGCTGTTTAGCTTCCATATGTTTGTGTTGTTTATAGTTTTGTTTTTTTTTCCCCTGTAGTCAACATCTAATCTTGCCTCTGTGATCAGAAAAGATGCTTGAAATTATTTTGATTTTTAAAAATTTACCAAGGCTAGATTTATGGCCCAGGATATGATCTGTCCTGGAGAATGTTCTTGTGCACTTGAGAAAAAATGTGAAATCCACTGTTTTGGGGTGAAACACCCTGTAGATATCAGTTAGATCTAACCAATCCATTGTATCATTAAAGCTTGTGTTTCCTTGCTAGCTTTATGTTTGGTTGATCTATCCATAGGTGTGAGTGGGGTATTAAAGTCCCCCACTATTATTGTGTTATTGTTAGTTTTCCCTTTCATACTTGTTAGCATTTGCCTTATGTGTTGAGGTGCTCCTATGTTGGGTGCATACATATTTATAATTGTTATATCTTCTTGGATTGATCCTTTGATCATCATGTACTGTCCTTCTTTGTCTCTTATGATTGTCTTTATTTCAAAGTCTATTTTATCTGATGTGAGTATTGCTACTCCTGCTTTCTTTTGGTCCCCATTTGCATGAAATATCTTTTTCCAGACCCTCACTTTCAGTCTGTATGTGTTCCTATGTTTGAGGTGGGTCTCTTGTAAACAGCATATATAAGGGTCTTGTTTATGTATCCATTTGGCCAGTCTTTGTCCTTTGGTTAGAGTAGTTAACCCATTTACATTTAAGGTAATTATAGATAGGTATGATCCTGTTACCATTTACTTTGTTGTTTTGGGTTTGTTTTTATAAACCTTTTCTATATTTCCCATCTAGAGAAGATCCTTTAGCATTTGTTGAAGAGCTGGTTTGTTGAGGTTGAATTCTCTTAGCTTTTGCTCATCTGTAAAGCTTTTGATTTCTCCTTCATATCTGAATGAGATCCTTGCTGGGTTGAGTAATCTCGGCTGTAGGTTTTTCCCTTTCATGGTATGTCCTGCCATTCCCTTCTGGCCTAAAGAGTTTCTATTGAAAGATCAACTGTTATCCTTATGGGGATCCCCTTGTGTGTTATTTGTTACTTTCCCTTGTTGCTTTTAATATTTGCTCTTTGTGTTTAATTTTGTCAGTTTAATTAGTATGTGTCTTGGGGTGTTTTGCCTTGGGTTTATCCTGTTTGGGACTCTCTGGGTTTATTGGACTTGAGTGGCTATTTCCTTCCCCATTTTAGGGAAGTTTTTGACTGTTATCTCAAATATTTTCTCATGCCCTTTCTTTTTGTCTTCTTCTTCTGGGGCACCTATGATTAGAATGTTGGGGTATTTAACATTGTCCCAGAGGTCTCTGAGGTTGTCCTCATTTCTTTTAATTCTTTTTTCTATTTTCCTCTCTGATTCAATTATTTCTACCATTCTATCTTCCACCTCAGTTATTCTAGTGTTGGTTCCCTCCGGAGTGCTTTTAATCTCAGTTATTACATTCTTCATTATTGACTGACCCTTCTTTATTTCTTCTAGGTCCTTGTTAAACATTTCTTGCATCTTCTCAATTCTTATCTCTAGTCTATTTATCTGTAACTCCATTTTGCTTTCAAGATTTTGGATCATCTTTAATGTCATTATTTTGAATTCTTTTTCATGTAGACTCCCTATCTCCTCTCCTTTTATGTGCTTTGGTGGGTTTTTTATCATGTTTCTTCATCTGATATATATTTCTCTGCCTTTTCATTTTGTTTAAATTGTTGTGTTTGCACTGCCCTTTCTGCAGGCTGGAAGTTCATGGCTCCTCTTAATTGTGGAGTCTACTTCCTGTGGGTGGGGTTGGACCAGTGGCTTGTCAAGATTTCCTGGTTGGGGGCACTTGTGTTTGCATTCTGGTGGGTGGACCTGGATCTCTTCTCTCTGGAGTGCAATGAAGTGTCCAGTATTGTTTTGGGGTGTCTATGGTCTTCGCATGGCTTTGGGCAGCCTTTCTTTTAATGTTCAGAGTTGTGTTCCTGTTTTTCTGGAAAATTAGCATGGTGTTTCTTGCACTGGAACTTGTTGGCTCTTCTGTGGAGCTTGATTTCAGTGTAGGTATGGAGACTTTTGGGTGATCTCTTGTTTATTAATGGTCTCCGGAGTCAGGAATTCTCTGATTCTCTAAAGTTTTGGATTAAACCTCCTTGCCTCTGGGTTTCAGTCCTTCTTTTACAGTAGCCTCAAGACAGGTGAACACAGCAGCAATGCTCCTGCGAGCACAGCACTGGCAGCTTTGGATTTTTCAGCAAATGTTCCCCAGTGTGGGTGAGTGAAGAAGAGGGGCCATTCCGGCCACTGTGGGACAGGGCAGACGAAAGGAGCAGCTGCCCAGTCCCACTCCAGGTCGTGCTCTGGCAAGAACCCATTTTCTTGGCTTGAGTGTTCCCTGAGAACCCAGGAGAACTGACACTGACTCAGAAGATGTGCAACATCACTACTGCTGCATTCTGTTGGTTACACATGAGACACAACCCCACCCAAGCTAGAGGGGAGGGGATTAAACCCCACTTTTTGAGGGGAGGAACAACAATGAATTTCTAATCATTTTGGTCATGCTATGTGACCAAAACAATAACTATATTAAATGTAACTGATTCCTTCCTTATACTGAAGTTCCCTGGGGTCTTCATCTAGAATGTAACAAGTAGTCACAGAAATGCAAAACAACTAACAAAATTTCTTCAATATTTATCATCAAAGAAGCAACAAGATGCTCCCCTGTAATGAAAATAGATCCTTGATCTGATAATGTAGAATAAGCACTGTTATCTAACTGCTCCATTTGAAGAAACTAAAACCTAGAAGGGCTCACAGTCCCCTAGCTGTTAAGTTGCAGGGTTAAAATCTCAACTTATGTTTTCTGACCCTACATCCAATGTTTATAGCTACAATTCTGTGAATTCAGAGTTTACATGAGTATCAGTCATTTCAGTGACCAATTCTGCATTAAGCCCCTAGATGCTTTGAACATGAGGATATCTTACTTCCCTGCACTGTATCCTGGGATATTCTGACCCATTTGCTTAAGCTGGGCATTGTACTAGTGCCAACTAAGTGAATTATTTGCTACCTTTCTGAGCAAAGAAAATGGAATAAGCAATCCTTAGGTTGTGCACTGGAACTATGCACCCAAGAGGGAAGAATATTTTACTCTGGATGCAGAATATCTTTATCAATTGCCTAGCTGAAGGAATTGAGAATTAATAAGGATTAAAACAGCAAGCAAGATGAAACTAGATGGAGTTCCAAAAGCCTCAAGGGACAAGACTAGAATTCAATATAATCCTGGACAAATTAAAAAGCAGCTGGTTAGAAATGAAATAAACTACAGTGGCATCCGGTCCCATCACTTCATGGAAAATAGATGGGGAAACAGTGGAAACAGTGTCAGACTTTATTTTTCTGGGCTCCAAAATCACTGCAGATGGTGATTGCAGCCATGAAATTAAAAGACGCTTACTCCTCAGAAGGAAAGTTATGACCAACCTAGACAGCATATTCAAAAGCAGAGACATTACTTTGCCAACAAATGTCCATCAAGTCAAGGCTATGAGTTTTTCCAGTGGTCATGTATGGATGCGAGAGTTGAACTATAAAGAAAGCTGAGCACTGAAGAACTGATGCTTTTGAACTGCGGTGTTGGAGAAGACTCTTGAGAGTCCCTTGGACTGCAAGGAGATCCAACCAGTGCATCCTAAAGGAGATCAGTTCTGGTGTTCACTGGAAGGACTGATGTTGAAGCTCAAACTCCAATACTTTGGCCACCTGTTGCAAAGAGCTGACTCATTGGAAAAGACACTGATGCTGGGAAAGATTTGAGGGTAGGAGGAGAAGGGGATGACAGAGGATGAGATGGCTGGATGGTATCACTGACTCAATGGACATGGGTTTGGGTGGACTCCGGGAGTTGGTGATAGACAGGGAGGCCTTGTGTGCTGCAGTTCACAGGGCCGCAAAGAGTCGGACACCAATGAGCGACTGAACTGAACTGAACTGAACAGTGGAAACAAATGTAAAGATAGTTTATCTCAGTGAAAATCCAAGTAGCTGCAAATGTGGATAAGACTATCTGGATACAATCGTAGTAGATAAACCATTTGTCCCAGAGCCAATGGCACCGTGTGATGGGGGTGGGGGATGTGGTAGAGGAATTAGCAATGTTAGTTTCAGTTGAGGAGCCCATGGGATAGAAAGAAACATTACCTTAAATACATAAGGGCTTTCTCTGACTCCCTTGAATTAGATCACCTACCCTTGTAATACATACTCAAGTTCCTCAGCCTTTTCTTTAGTGGCCTTTATCACTATTGAATTTTTTTTAAATTTTGACATGATTATTTGACTAATATTGCATTCCCACTAATGGTGAGTTCCATAAAAGCAAAGTCTAAATCTATTTTCATCATGTATGCAGTGCCCACCACAATGCCTATTATATAGCTGGTGTCTTCTCAATGTTTATTGTATACATAAACTAATATTAGGATAAGAATAATTTAAACCATGGGTTAGCAAACTATAGCCCCCTAACCAAATGTAACCTGCCACCTGTTTTTGTTTGATTTCTGAACTAGGAATAGTTTCTACTTTCTTTATTTTTTTTTTTAAATCAAAAGAAGAATGGTACTATGTAATGTGACGATTATATGAAATTCAAGTTTCAGTGTCCACAAAGTTTTCTTGGAACACAGTGATTCCCATGCACCCACATACTATCTTTGTAACATGAAGCTTTTACACTTCAGTGATTTTCTGCTAAAACGATAGTGTTGAGTAGTTGTAATGGAGACCCTATGGCCCACAAAATCTAAAATATCTACTACCTCGCCCTTCACAAAAAAGTTGGTTGATTCCTTGATAAAATGTTACTTTCATCATTCTTGGGGTTCCATCTGTAGGGAATATATTCCTAACCTTTCAGCTGAACCCTAATAGTTAAAATGATTCTGTGACTCCCATATTGAAATACAGAAATAGTCACTCCTCTTTTCTAATAGGATAGAGGTTATTTTTAAAATGTACTCAGCCCTCCAGACTTGAGGGAACAATTATTGAATTAATAGATTAAAAATTGAGAATCATATAGACCAGGCTTTGGCAAGACTATGAGCTTTGACATCATGGACAGCTTCATTCACATCCTCTACACATGTAGTCTTGGCAATTCTCTGAGCCTCAGTGAAACTTTTTTGTAAAATGGGAATAAAATTATCTTCCTTGTGAGATGCTAGGGTGATTAAATTAGAGACGAGAAATCCCTTCTAGGTGTGCTTGCCCATCCCAAAGTCCTTTCTCTGAGAACTGTCCCCCAGCTCCCAAGGTAGCCAGGGAAGGTCTCTCAACCTTCTCTGCTCTGGCCACAATCAACGGCATAAAGCACGAACACCAAATGCCAAATCTGTCCTGGGCCAACCATACCCTTCCCCCTAAATTACTGAAAATGGAACAGAAATTCTAGTTCGTTCATTTGAGGCACTTAGATTGAGTCACCCTGTTTGGCCACAAGCTAAGGTAGAAGAAACTGGTTTGTAGACTGAGGATAATGAACAGACATGTAGCAAGATATTTATGTGGAGAGAATGAAAGCAGTCTCTTCCTGCTGGATGGAGCACTCTTGAACCATTCCCCTTGTCTCCAAGCCGCACACGCATCTCGGTCCCTCAAGCACCCACATCCTCTCATGGATAAGCCATAGAAACCAGGGAGACAAAGCATCTCCTGTGCTTCACTATGCATGCTAAACACTAAGTGCAGAGCCCTGCCTTTGGAATCCTCCAGTGTCAGAGACACGAGACAGGGAAAGAAAACAACTGTACCCAGAGACAGATGACCCCATAAAACCGGAGCTTTGGAACTTGAGCATCAAGACCAGCGAATCTCAGGAATGGTATAATCAGCAACACATTGTTAAAAACTGAGCTTCAGACTGAAGTTGTTATAACAACTCCCTCACCACATACCCTCAAGTTCTGAGGACTGTATAGGAGTAGTGGATACATGCAAAATTTGATAAGACAGAACAAAAGCAGAGGGACCAGATTTCTCTTGCTATAGATTTGTCAGAGAAACATGACGGCTCTGAGAAACCTCTATTCCTGAAAACTTTGCATTTCCTGCTTTCATGCCTTTGGGTTTCAACCAGATACTTTTGCCCTTGGTTCAGGGAGATAATGATGCACAGATGCTGCTTTTAAAATTAGTTCTAAGAAATTCCAGCCTCTTGTCACAAACATGCCCTGACTGAAGCAATACATAGTTTCTAGATCATAACTCCTCAATAATGTAATGGTGTTTATTATTTTTATTATTAGCTGACATTAATCCTGTGGAAATCAGTGGCCATAATTTTTATGGATGCATATATATAGTACATAGTACTACAGTTTATACTGCAGTGTGTAGGCACAAATCGACATTTCTGATACTTGCTTCATAATAAATTCATACAAGTACATACAAGTGTTAGTCACTCAGTCATGTCCAATTCTATGTGACCTCATGAACTATAGCCTACCAGGCTCCCCTCTCCATGGAATTCTCCAGGAAAGAATACTGGAATAAATCTATAATAAAACTTAAGAAAAAAGAAAAGAAATAGATGAAGCAAGTGTGGCAAAATCTTGATAATCGTTGAATCTGGTGGTGGGTATATAGGAGTTCATTGTACTATACATTGTAGTTTGTGTGTATTAGAAAATTTCATTAGAAAAAGTATAAAAATTATTTTTAGAGTCTAAAAAATTAGATTTTAAATATATTAAGTTGATTAAACAACAGCTCCAATAAGCCAATTCGTCGTGCCTGTGTTTTGTTTTTGTTTTGTTTATTTAAAAATTCCTTTAGAACAATTTATTTACCAAAAAAGAAAAAGAGAGAGAGAGATCAGTCATGGATGATGTGGACTGGCCCAGAAACACAGAAATGGACCAAGAGGTGTCTTAGAATTTCTCCTGCTGCACACACCACACACACACACACATACTTTTCCGCTCCACTACACTATCTTGGAAATTGAAGTGTTTCTCCCAAAACAAAGGCCAAGGTATTCTCCTGTCTGAGAACACAGAAAACCATCAATAATGCAGCGTGTACCTGAAATCTCTAGGTGGGAGAGGGAAGCATATTACTGATTTTTTCTTTTTCCAATACAAGATGCCATTGGAAATGAGAGATTTAGCGTCTATGTCTTCAAGCGTTCTTGTCGATGGTGGGTAAATCATCCCCTGGAAACTCCCCGTGCTGCCCTGGCCAGCTTCCTTCCACAAGTACATCCACCAATCTCCTTTGAGTATTGGTTAATTAAATCCAATTGCTCAGCACACTGGGCTTTTCTCAGTTTGAAAAAATGGGAGAAATAGAGACCAGATATGGTCTAGCCTTAGTCAGAGAGTATTACTTTTCAGCTGCATATTTGAGGGAAAGACAGGGAAACTGGAAAGAAAGAGAGAGAAAACCAAGACTGCAGCAGACTGAACCCCGAGATCCTCTGTAAAGCATTCATGCTCTCCATGCCAGAGGAGGCAGGAGGAGAAGTTGACCCATCCATCCCTGAGAGGGAGAGAGCGGCTGAAGTTGGCACAGCGCCTCTGCAACCCCCTCATTCAGCCACTCGTGGCTGTGGCCTGAAACTCCAAACTTCTGCCCATCCAGGCTGGAGAACTGACATGAAAATTTTCTACTTGAAAAAACAGATGATTCCTGGAGGCAAGTCAACAGAGGAGGTTGCTGAAAGACATTCTCCAGAAAGGAACGAGGTGACACCCAGGATAGAACCTGGGCCAAAGGCAGTTTCTCCATAAATTCATTCATTCCTTAGAAACAATGATGAGTAGGTGTCTACTATGGTTCTGTACTAGAAATTCAGCTGTGAATAAAAGGACATTTCCTGGAACAGATAGTCAGCTGGGGCGGGGGGGGGGTGGGGTGGCGCAGGGGTAGTGCAGGGGCTGGTGGTCTCACAGATGAACCCACGTTTGCTAAGAGTGGTAAGCAGAACAGCACTGATCTAGGGAAACTCTGGGATTCTCTCAGCGTTTTGTGCCCAGAGGCCCCCAGTGGCAGTATAACATGGTAACAAGCAGTTCAGAGTCTAGAAGGAGACTCTCTGGGATTAGAATCCCAGTTTCTATCACTATCTACCTGGGCAATTATAGGCCAGTTATTTAACCTGTTTCCCTATAAAATAGTGATGATAACAATAAAGTGAATATGAGATCCTGCCTAGCCCAACTCTGTGCCCCAAGACACTGGTCTGTAAGGACTGAACCATCCGGCTCACTTGGCCCCTGGATTCTGGTTGGATTTGCCCAGTAGGAAGGCATTCCAGGAGACCGGACAGCCAAGGAAATGCCCCTGTTCTCCTGTCTGGTGGTCCTTTCCGAGGAACTTTAAAACTCCACCTCCTTCAGGCCAATCAGTGATAAAGACTATTGCTAGCAGGACAATATCCACTGTTACTTTACCCAAATATTTCCCCTCATTAAACACCTTTCAATCACTACTTTTGAGTGTATGCTGTGCTTTACACTGGGCTCCTGACCAGAGCACCTAAAAATATTCCCTGGCCCTAAATAAGAATTCAATAAACAGAAGATAATATTATCCAAGTAAAACTTTGTTTTAGACCTGTGCTATTTCATAGAAAATATCTATGATCCCCACACTAAAAATATACTCAGGGGAGGTAGCCCAACTTTTCCCAAATTCTCCAGGAGCATATCAAAATAAAATAAGGAAGTTAGGACCCCTTGAAAAAAGGGTAAATGCTGGGATTAAGAACTAAGGAAAATCATGGTTCAATATCTTCTGGAATTCTCCTTTATCTAATTCATCGTTTGTAATGCAATGAAATTTCTATTTAATAAAAGTTTCAACTGTCTTCTTTTAAAAAAAAAAGTTAGGACCTGTGAAACACTCATGTCAAGCAGCCAGACCTGTGTAAAGCATTCATCATTTTGACCCCTCACAGCCTTTGCCCTGTGTCCAAAGATCACAGAGTCACTGTAAGAAACTGTAATGCTGTGGCACCTCTGACAACGATGAGAAAAGGGAGATTTTCCAGCAAGGCAGCCGGTTATTTAAGGCAGTTATTTACCCACTTAAGACAGAAACTGTCCTCTCCCAGCTCCACATGATCTAATCCCTTAAGCCTCCTGCTGGCACTGGAAACAATGTTAAGCTTTGGGATCGGGCTTTTCGGCTTCTATAATCCTTGGGAATTTGAAGCTGATAAACGTGTGGAAAGACTGAAAGCTCCTGACATGTAATTGGGGCCCAAGGGGAAAATAATTAGGACCGAGGCATGTAACTCCACCAGCTCTTCTCCAAAGCTCTGAATTGTGTAAGTCTCTTGCTGCAGCCTCCCTCTGCGTGCCCTATTTTGCCATGGAACAAGGAGAAAGGCAGAGGCGATGAAAAGCAGTGAGAAGATACTACTACTTATTAGCATCTGGGCTGAGGGATCTGATAGGGAACAAATTCCAACTGCTGTCACAAATACGCAGCAGGCTCAGCATCACCCTGAACTTACTCGGGTTTTCCGAGCCATTCCTGACCCTTGGTCACTCTCGCCAAGGATAACTGGCATGTAAGAAAGAAGGTCTAGTGAATAAGATTTGTGGGGGCAGGATAGTCTTCATCATGGTGGCTAAGACTTCAGTACTGAACTTCAGAGGATGAACTATAGTTCCATTCATTTTGGCAGTAACTGTCACTGTAAATCGTAAATGGGGCATCTGCTAGGAGAACAGGCTTTTGCAGGATGTTCAAGCAGTGGCCATGAAAGGTTAAGCAAAACCTCAGAAGATGAATTCTTATTTCTCTAGTTGTCAGAGACTAACCTAAATTTGTCATCCAACCCAGGCCCCAAAGAGAGCCTGGGAAGAGCTGGGTGGGCACTGCCAGGGGGTCTGAAGTTGAGAGTATTGGCTGAGGTCAGAAAAGAGGGTGATGCCCCACATCTTGTCTGGTGTTTGCATCTATTTCATCTCTCTCTCACCTACAGTCTGATGAGACATTATCTGACTCATTTTTATTCCATCAGATTTAGTTACAGCCTACATTGACCCAGAAAGGAGAGGTCTTTGAGAGCCATCCCTGACTTTTAAGCCCAAATAGCTCTGAATAATATCTGGCACAGAGCGTGTTCTTTAAAAATGTTTGCCAGATTCAAATGGTGTCCTCATGCAAGACCTGTGAATGAACCAGCACCTGCTAGTCTAGCTGTTGGCTTGTCTCCTCTGGAGATAACCAGCATTCTGGGGGGCTTTTAAGCCCTGAGGAGAACAGGCTCAGCCATAAGCAAGGATGGAACCAGCACATTCAGGTATAAGGCACAATCTGAAGAATTGTAGGCCCACCCTATTTCCAGGCACTTGAACTTCCACTACTGGCAAATCAGTTTGACTAAAAGGTAGGACCCCTCTGGACAGCAAATCCCATACAAGGACATTTTCCCCCCAGCACTTTGGACTTTTCTGTTTTCTCATCCCTTAACTTACTTGATTCCCAAAACTAGGTGGAATCTTTATTGGTAACCACTGGTTTTGGGTAAAGCACCATTTTAGCAATTTGACACGGGGATTTTAGAACAGGTGGCATTCAGAGTGTGCATGTATTTGGCAGAGCAATTTCTTTCATCATTGGAGATTTTAAACAGTAGGAAGCCTCAGGATCCCTGAGTTGGGAGCCAGAAGCCAAATCCATCAATGACTGCAAAAGAACTTGGCACTTCTGCCTATGGTACATTCTGAATAATTTAGTAAACTATTCTCAAATTTAAAACAGAGCCTAGACCACAAAATAGTGAACCAGTTTTAAGAACACCTCACCTGGGCACTGTGTGTGCACTGTCGGAGTGCAACTCTCCTTCCACCTGGCTGGCAGCGAGTCTCCTGCCTCATAATGGAGATTGATGCCTATGTCTCTGCTGGCCCTGCCACCTGCACACAAGATCCATCAAGTGGCTTGATTAAATATCCTAATTAGAGAGTTTCTTGAAAAGTTGCTGTGTAGAGCGTGTCTGTATAGCCTCACTTTCTTTTTTAGTTTAATTTTTATTTTATATTGAAGTATAGTTGATTTACAGTATTGTGTTATTTTCAGGTGTATAGCAAAATGATTCAGTTATGCATATACATACATCCACTTTTTTGGATTCTTCTCCCAAGTAGGGAATATACTCATATACAGAATATTGAGTACAGTTCCCTGGGATATACAGTAGGTGCCTGTTGATTATCTATTTTACATATGCTGCTACTGCTAGGTCACTTCAGTCATGTCCAACTCTGTGCGACCCCATAGACAGCAGCCCACCAGGCTCCCCATCCCTGGGATTCTCTAGGCAAGAACAGGGGAGTGGGTTGCCATTTCCTTCTCCAATGCATGAAAGTGAAAAGTGAAAGGGAAGTCGCTCAGTCATGTCCGACTCCTAGAGACCCCATGGACTGCAGCCCACCAGGCTCCTCCGTCCATGGGATTTTCCAGGCAAGAGTACTGGAGTGGGGGTGCCCTGTAGTGTGTATTTGTTAATCCCAAACTCCTTATTTATCCATTCCCACTACCTTTCCCCTTTAGTAACAATGTTTGTTTTTGAAGTGCGAGTCTGTTTCTGTTCTGTAAATAAGTTTATTTGTATCATTCTGTTTTAGATTCCACATAGAAGTGATACAATGTGGTATTCATCTCTGTCTCATTTACTCCACTTAGCATGATAATCTCTAGATGTTACTTTCACATATTTATCTACAGGTAGACAGAAAGCAGCGGGCTCAGAAGGAAGACCTGGAAGAATTATTGCTAATACAGGGTCTTGAAAAATCAGTTCAATTCAGAGGAAGCAGAATGAGCAGCTACAGGAGGCAGCACACAGGTGAGCTCTAGAGACAGTCCTTGGGAAACATTTGCTCAGGAAGAACTCGTGTTTGGATCTGTGCCTTTAGACATCGTGCCCTGATTTCACCCTTTGGCTTCTGGTTTGGCTTGACCTGACCTAGGAATTAGTTGCCTTTGTTAACACTGTGTCATCTGCTTCCTCCTCTTGGGCCTCCTTCCCCACTGTCTTCTTTTTCTTTTTTTTAATATATGCTTTTTTTTTTCAAGTTTTACTGAAAAGTAATTGATGACCACCACTGTAAGATTTAACCTCAACAATTTTTCTTACGTATCTGTCCTGCAGCAGTGTTAGCTATAGTTATCTTTTTGTACACTGCATCCTTAGTACATTTTTGTCTTAAAACTGGAAGTCTGTAACGTTTGACCACCTTCCTACAGTTTCCCCTCCCCCACCCTTTGACTCTGGGAGCCACAAATCTGATCTCTTCTACTATGAGTTTGATTTGCTATTGTTAAATTTCCACATATAAGTGGAATAAATAGCGTTTGTCTTTCTCTGTCTGACATTTCACATAGCACAATGCTTTCAAAGTCCATCCACGTTGTCACAAAGGGGAAAATGTGCTTCGTTTCTATGGCTACATAGTATTTAATTTTATTAAATAGTATTATTTAATAGTGTTATTAATTTTAATAATCATTATTAAAATAATTTGATTTTATTAATATAATTAATTTTAGTCATTAATTTATGGCTAAACAGTACTTACTACCATTTCCTTATTCATTCATCCATCAGTTAACACTTGGGTTGTTTTCGTGTGTTGCCATTATAATGCTGCAATGAGCATGGGTTTGCAACATCTTTTTGAGTTAGTGTTTTTATTTCCTTTGGATATAGTTCCAGAAGCAGAATTGCTGGCTCATGCGGAAGTTCTATTTTTAATTTTTTGAGGATCTTCCATACTGTTTTCCACAGAGGCTGTACCAATTTACAATCCCACCAATATTTTTCAAGGGTTCCCTTTTCTCCACACCTGTGCTAGAGTTTGTTCTCTCTTGTTTTTTTGTAAATGGCCATTCTAACAGGCATGATGTGATATCTCATTATGGTTTTAATCTCATTTCCCTAATGACTGGTAAAGCTAAGCTTCTTTTCATGTTACCTGTTGGTCTTTCTTACATCCTCTTTGAAGACAACTCTGTTCACATTCTTTAGCCTTTTTTAAATTGAGCTATTTGGGGGGTTTGCTATTTAGTTTTATGAGCTCTTTATGTATTTTAAATGTGAATTCCATATCAGATATATGGTTTGCAAATTTTTCTTCCAATTTTGTAGATTGTCTTTTCACTTCATTGATGGTTTCTTTTGATGTGAAGAAGCTTTTTAGTTTAGTCAATGTAGACCCAGTTGTCCATTTTTTAGTTCATTGCTTGTGCATTATGTGTCATATCAAAAAAAATCAATGCCAATTCCCTTGTCAAGGAGTTTTATACCTGTTTTCTTCCAGGAGTTGTATAGTTTAAGGTTTTACATTTAAGTGTATAATATACTGTGAGTTAATTTTTTTTAGTGGTGTAAGGTATGGATCTAGTTTTATCCCTTTACATATGAATAGTCATTTATCCAAGCACCATTTACTGAAGGGACTGTCTTTTCTTCATTGTGTTCTTGATTCTCTTGTCAAAAATTCATTGCCCTTATATGCTTAGGTTTACTTTAGTCTCTTGATTCCTCAGTCTATTTTTCTGCTTTTATGCCAGTACCATACTGTCTGACTATAGCTTTATAGTATAGCATGAAATCAGGAAGTCTAATACCTCCTGATTTGATCTTTCTCAGTATTTCTATGTCTTTATAGTGGCTTTTGTGGCTCCATATAAATTTTAGAAGGGTGTTTTCTATTTCTGTAAAAAAAAAAATGCCATTGGAATAATGATAGGAATTGCATTGAATCCATAGATGGCTTTTGGTCAAATTGACATTTTAACAATATTAATTCTTCTAGCCCATGAATATAGGCTACCTTTCCATTTATTTGTCTGTCTTTTATTTCTTTCATCAGTGTCTTACAGTGTTCAGAGTAGAGATCTTCCACCTCCTTAATTTTATTCATAAGTATTTTTGTATGCTATTGTAAATGGGATTGATTTCTTTCTTTTCAGAAAATTTGAATCCATTAATCAGATCTACAGTTTTTTGTTTTGGTTGAGTCTAGGATTTTCTATGTATAAAATTATGTCTTACATAAATAGAGACAATTTTACTTCTTCTTTTCCAACTCTGATATCTTTTATATCTTTTCCCTGCCTGATTGCCTTAGCTAGGACTTCTAGCCCTATGTTGAATAGGATAGGGGAGAGTGAGTATCCTTGTCTTGTTCCTTATCTTGAAGGGAAAGCGTTCAGCCTTTCATCACTGATGAAATGCTAACATCATTGATGTTAGCTGTTAGCTTCTCATGTATGGCCCTTGTCATGTATGCATGTGTGCTCTTGTCATGTATAGCTTGTCATGTGTGGCTTATGTTGAAAAATGTTCCCTCTATGCCTTAAATTTGTTAAGAGTTCTTATCATGAATGGATGTTGAATTTTTTTCAAATGTTTTCTCCATCTACTGAAATGATCGTATGGTTCTCTTCTTTCATTTTATTAATTTGATGTATTATATTGACTGATTTGTCTGTGTTGAACCATTCTTGCATCCCTGGATAAATCTCATTTCATCATGGTGAGTGATCCTCTTAATGAGCTGCTGGATTCAGTTTGCTAGTATTTTACTGAGAATTTTTGCACCTTATACAGCAGGGATATTGGCTTATAGTGTTTTCTTTTTTCTCCCCAGTAGTGTCATTTACATATGTTGATAATGCTGTCCTTGTAAAGAGTTTGGGAGTGCTCCCTCCTCTTTGGTTTTTTGGAAGAGTTTGAGAAGGATTAGTGCTAATTCTTCTTTAAATGTTTAGCTTTTTTTCTGTTGGGAGATTTTTGACTACTGAAATAATCTCTTTACCAGTAGTTGATCTATTCAGATTTTCTATTTCTTTCTGATTCAGTCTCAGTAAATGGCATGTTTATAATGGCATGTTTTTTTTGTTTGTTTAATTTCTTCTAGGCTGTTCAATTTGTTGGCTATGATTATTCATACCATTTGCCTTCTTTGTAACACCTGACATAGCAGGGAAATTTCACGTCCCACTTTACCCAGGTCTATTCCACTGCTTTCTTAATCTGGGGGTCAAGAAAGTGTTCTCAGACTATCTCTGAATTCTACTAATGGAAAACAGCAAAGGAAGCACCATAGAGAGGAAAATTCTTTTCAGAAAGCTTTTGTTTCTTAACACATTATTGACCAGAGATAAAATGGGAATACCAGACCATCTGACCTGCCTCTTGAGAAACCTATATGCAATTCAGGAAGCAACAGCTAGAACTGGACATGGAACAACAGACTGGTTCCAAATAGGAAAAGGAGTACGTCAAGGCCGTATATTGTCACTCTGCTTATTTAACTTATATGCAGAGTACATTGTGAGAAACTCTGGGCTGGAAGAAGCACAAGCTGGGATCAAGATTGCCGGGAGAAATATCAATAACCTCAGATGACACCACCCTTATGGCAGAAAGTGAAGAGGAACTAAAAATCCTCTTGATGAAAGTGAAAGAGAAGAGTGAAAAAGTTGGCTTAAAGCTCAACATTCAGAAAACGAAGTTCATGGCATCTGGTCCCATCACTTCATGGCAAATAGATGGGGAAACGGGGGAAACAGTGTCAAACTTTATTTTGGGGGGCTCCAAAATCACTGCAGATGGTGACTGCAGTCATGAAATTAAAAGACGCTCACTCCTTGGAAAGAAAGTTATGACCAACCTAGATAGCATATTAAAAGGCAGAGATATTACTTTGCCAACAAAGGTCCATCTAGTCAAGGCTATGGTTATTCCAGTGGTCATGGATGTGAGAGTTGGACTGTGAAGAAAGCTGAGCACCAAAGACTTGATGGGTTTGAACTGTGGTATTGGAGAAGACTCTTGAAGGGTCCCTTGGACTGCAAGGAGATCCAACCAGTCCATCCTAAAGGAGGCCAGTCCTGGGTGTTCATTGGAAGGACTGATGCTGAGGCTGAAACTCCAATACTTTGGCCACCTCATGGGAAGAGTTGACTCATTGGAAAAGACCCTGATGCTGGGAAGGATTGGGGACAGGAGGAAAAGGGGATGACAGAGGATGAGATGGCTGGATAGCATCACCAACTCAATGCACATGAATTTGGGTGAACTCTGGGAGTTGGTGATGGACAAGGAGGTCTGGCCTGCTGTGATTCATGGGGTCACAAAGAGTCAGACATGACTGAGTGACTGAACTGAACTGAATTGATATTAATATGTCTTTTGTTACTCAAACATTATTGATTAGAAACATTTCAACATCCACTTACATAACAAATTACTGACCACAGATGTTAGTTTCTGCAAAAATCCCTGGTCAGTAATGAGCTAACTCTACCAGTTGTCTATTATGCAATAGACCATGCAAAACTTCCTGGCTTAAAATGGCAAGCATTTTATCTCCCAATTTTAGGAGTTGGCACTTGGGCTGGGCTCAGCTAGGTAGCTCTTCTGAAGTTAAGGCTTGGCTTAGGCATCTATAGACTGGTGCTAATCAGCTGGCAAATCATGTCTTCAGGGTCTGGCTTGTCTAAGATACTCTCACTCATATAGCTCTGGGTTGGCTAATTATTAGCTGGGTTGATAGGAGCAAATAAATCATGTGCTCCTCATCCTCCAGCAGGATAACCTGGGCTTATTCATAAGGCAGCTTGATTCAGCTCTGGGAGACAGCAGACAAGTATAAGACCTTTTGAAACATTGGTTGGAACTAGCACATTACTTTCACTGCATGATATAGGCCAAAGAAAGTCAAAAGACCAGCCTAGAACCAAGAGTTGGGGAAGTAAATTTGATGGAAGGGAGTTAGTGCAAAGGCAGATAGAGGGAAGAGGGAAGAACTGAAGTCATTTTTGAATGACTCACACATGAGAATGGAACTACTGACCTAAGTTGTCTTTTTTCCTGACCGCATAGACCTCACATTCTGCCCTTTGAACCTCCAGGAGTGGTTCAAATAGCCTACACCATGGCTCTATTTGTAGATATTCTTCAGGCCACTAGAGCTGCTTTGTCCCCATTTCTCAAGAGTTCTAAGTGCCTCAGACTCAGTGTGTTCACCCCTCTCCTTGTCTCCTGTGACCGTCAGTCTGAGACTGAGTTGTATGTAATGTAAAAGCCAGCTCCCTTCCTTCTGCTGGGGACAAACTCTGAGGCGTGTGTATTCTATGCTCCAGAGCCACCTCACTGGATCAGCCTGAGGCTGGAGCCTCACTGGAAACCACATCCTCTCTGGCTCCTTCCCTGTCATGCACCATTTCTTGTTTCTCCTGGGCAAGTTGCCTTTTGAAGAAAAAAAAAAAAAAATCACTGCACACAAATCCTTATCTCAGAGTATGCATGAGGGAAACCCAGCCTAAGACAAAGAAGAAGCTACATGCATCTATGTAGGTTATGATAGACTCTCTGGTGGAATTATAACCACCTGCATGCCTTCTAGACAGTTTGGGTCAAATGGTCAAAGATGCCCACTTCAGAACCTGTCACTGTGAGTTAGCTTTCTAGATCATCTCCACAGTAAAATCAGTTTCCTCCATGAATTGTGGGGTGTGATTTCTGGAGGAAAATGTCCCCACTGACAGGCGCACAGAGAGGCCTCCTGCCTCTGTCTCCCAAGACCGTCCAGCTCATTGCATCCATCCTGATCCAGAGCATCACATTGGTTGGTGGAATGTCATGATGTGAGCCCAGAGAAACCATATCACTGACTAAACCTCCCGTGATGTTTTGATTCTATCCTTCCTGTGTGTGAAGAAATCCAATCAACATTACCCTTCTGCAGTCTTCTCATGGTATTTTTCAAGGAACTAGAACAAATAATTTCACAATTTATGTGAAAATACAAAAAACCTCAAACAGCCAAAGCAATCTTGAGAAAAAAGAATGGAACTGGAGGAATCAACCTGCCTGACTTCAGGCTATACTACAGAGCTATGGTCATCAAAACACTATGGTACTGGCACAAAGATAGAAATATAGATGAATGGAACAAAATAGAAAGCCCAGAGATAAATCCACGCACCTATGGACACGTTATCTTTGACAAAGGAGGCAAGAATATACCATGAAAAAAAGATGATCTCTTAAACAAGCGGTGCTGGGAAAACTGGTCAACCACCTGTAAAACAATGAAACTAGAACACTAACACCATACACAAAAATAAACTCAAAAATAGATTAAAGATCTAAATGTAAGATCAGAAACTATAAAACCCCTAGAGGAAAACATAGGCAAAACCTTCTCTGACATAAATCACAGCAGGATCCTCTATGACCCACCTCCCAGAGTAATGAAAATAAAAGCAAAAATAAATGAATGGGACCTAATTAAACTTAAAAGCTTTTGTACAACGAAGGAAACTATAAGCAAGGTGAAAAAACAGCTTTCAGAATGGGAGAACATAATAGTAAACAAAGCAACTGACAAAGAATTAATCTCCAAAATATACAAGCAGCTCATGTAGCTCAATACCAGAAAAATAAACAACCCAATCAAAAAATGGGCCAAAGAACTAAATAGACATTTCTCCAAAGAAGACATACAGATGGCTAACAAACACATGAAAAGATGCTCAACATCACTCATTATGAAAGAAATGCAAATCAAAACCACAATAAGGTACCATCTCATACTGGTAGATGGCTGCTATCAAAAAGTCTACAAACAATAAATGCTGGAGAGGGTGCGGAGAAAAGGGAACCCTCTTACATTGTTGGTGGGAATGCAAACTAGTACAGCCACTATGGAGAACAGTGTGGAGATTCCTTAAAAAACTGGAAATAGAACTGCCATATGACCCAGCAATCCCACTGCTGGGCATATACATGGAGGAAACCAGAAGGGAAAGAGACACGTGTACCCCAATGCTCATCGCAGCACTGTTTATAATAGCCAGGACATGGAAGCAACCTAGATGTCCATCAGCAGGCAAATGGATAAGAAACTTGTGGTACCTATACAGAATGGAATATTACTCAGCTATTAAAAAGAATACATTTGAATCAGTTCTAATAAGGTGGATGAAATTGGAGCCTATTATACAGAGTGAAGTCAGAAAGAAAAACACCAATACAGTATATTAACACATATATATGGAGTTTAGAAAGATGGTAACGATGACCCTATATGCAAGAGAGAAAAAGAGACACAGCTATAAAGAACAGACTTTTGGACTCTGGGAGAAGGCGAGGGTGGGATGATTTGAGAGAATAGCATTGAAACATGTATATCATCATATGTGAAATAGATGACCAGTCCAAGTTCCATGCATGAAACAGGGCACTCAAAGCCAGTGCACTGGGATGACCCTGAGGGATGGGATGGGGAGGGAGGGGGAGGGGGGTTCAGGATGGGGGACACAAGTACACCCATGGCTGATTCATGTCAATATATGGCAAAAACCACCACAATATTGTAAAGTAATTAGCCTCCAATTAAAATAAATAAATAATAGTCTAGACAATCCTGTGCTCACTTTCTTGTTTCTCTGGATACATTGTATTTTTCTGTGGGAAAGATTTTGACAAATATCAACATGTCCAGAGAGCTCTTTCAAGAAAATATTAAGGCAGTTGCAGATGCTACTGCTATTGCTACTGCTAAGTCGCTTCAGTCGTGTCCAACTCTGTGCGACCCCATAGATGGCAGCCCACGAGGCTCTGCCATCCCTGGGATTCTCCAGGCAAGAATACTGGAGTGGGTTGCCATTTCCTTCTCCAATGCATGAAAGTGAAGTCGCTCAGTTGTGCCCGATTCTTAGCAACCCCATGGACTGCAGCCTACCAGGCTCCTCCATCCATGGGATTTTCCAGGCAAGAGTACTGGAGTGGGGTGCCATTGCCTTCTCCGGTTGCAGATGCTAAGGAACTTTAAAACTGAGGGAGAATAAGACAAAAGTCCACACACTGGACTTCCTGGTGGTCTAGTGGTTAAGAGTCTACTTGCCAATGCAGGAGACGTGGATTCAGTCCCTGGTCCAGAAAGTCCCCACATGCTATGGAGCAGCTAAGCGCACAGGCCACAACTCTTGAGCCTATGCTCTAACGACCACTCAGCCCACGTACCCTAGAGCCGTGCACCGCAAGAGAAGCCACCTCCACCAGAAACCTGCATGCTGCAGCTAGGAAGCAGCCCCCACCGCTGCTAGAGAAAGACCACGTGCAACAATGAAGACTCAGCACCGCCAAAAACGTCCATGTACTTACTGTAAGATAGCATAAATTTGGCCCACCATCAGACAAGACAGATGGCAGGCGGGGTGTGGATCCTCCCAGCCACACCTCCACTACATGGACCTGCCCTTGGCATCTTCGTTCCTTCCAAGCAGAGGGATACACAGGAGGAAGAAGGGGGCCACGGAGATGGAGTGCTGTCATTGGATTTTTTTTACCTTTCAGTTCTTCATCCCTCTCCCTGAGGGCTTGAGATATCCTTTGCAGGTGGTTGACTATAAAGCCTCAATATTAATTCATTTGAAACACTGAGGGCAAAAACATTTTCCTTCCTTATACCAATTCTGGGTATAATTAAATAATGATCACAGCAGCTGTATGGCCCCTACCTTGCCCCTCAGCCCACCCCTGAGTCATCCGCAGCTGTGGTGAAGACAGTTTCTGATCGCTCCTTCAGCTCCCAACCTGAAGCATCTGCTTCTCGCCTTTTCACTGTTTGAGGCCTTTTGCCAGAGCCTCAGAAGCTGCCTCAGCCTACCTGCAATGCAGCCCAGAAGTTGGGGATTTAATGCCACCAGGAGTAGCCCTCAGCTAATGAAAGACAGAAGTCAGTAGGGAAACACCCTAGCTTCTTTATTTCTTTGGGGTATATTATTCAGGGTTTTCCAGAGACAGAAATCCAATAAGATAGTACTAATATACAGAGATATGGCTTATACATACTGGGTTACTGACATAATGTGGTCCACTGGAGAAGGGAATGGCAAACCACTTCAGTATTCTTGCCTTGAGAACCCCATGAACAGTATGAAAAGGCAAAATGATAGGAAACTGAAAGAGAAACTCCCCAGGTCAGTAGGTGCCCAATATGCTACTGGAGATCAGTGGAGAAATAACTCCGGAAAGAATGAAGGGATGGAGCCAAAGCAAAAAGAATACCCAGCTGTGGATGTAACTGGTGATAGAAGCAAGGTCCGATGCTGTAAAGAGCAATATTGCATAGGAACCTGGAATGGCAGGTCCATGAATTAAGGCAAATTGGAAGTGGTCAAACAAGAGATGGCAAGAGTGAATGTCAACATTCTAGGAATCAGTGAACTGAAATGGACTGGAATGGGTGAATTTAACTCAGATGACCATTATATCTACTACTGTGGGCAGGAATCCCTCAGAAGAAATGGAGTAGCCATCATGGTCAACAAAAGAGTCCGAAATGCAGTATTTGGATGCAATCTCAAAAACGACAGAATGATCTCTGTTCATTTCCAAGGCAAACCATTCAATATCACAGTAATGCAAGTCGATGCCCCAACCAGTAACGCTGAAGAAGCTGAAGTTGAACAGTACTATGAAGACCTACAAAACCATTTAGAACTAACACTCAAAAAAGATGTCCTTTTCATTATAGGGGACTGGAATGCAAAAGTAGGAAGTCAAGAAACACCTGGAAAAAAAAAAAAAGAAACACCTGGAGTAACAGGCAAATTTGGCCTTGGAATACGGAATGAAGCAGGGCAAAGACTAATAGAGTTTTGCCAAGAAAATGCACTGATCATAACAAACACCCTCTTCCAACAACACAAGAGAAGACTCTATACATGACCATCACCAGATGGCCAACACTGAAATCAGATGGATTATATTCTTTGCAGCCAAAGATGGAGAAGCTCTATACAGTCAGCAAAAACAAGACCAGGAGTTGACTGTGGTTCAGACCATGAACTCCTTATTGCCAAATTCAGACTTAAATTGAAGAAAGTAGGGAAAACCACTAGACCATTCAGGTATGACCTAAATCAAATCCCTTATGATTATACAGTGGAAGTGAGAAATAGATTTAAGGGCCTAGATCTGATAGACAGAGTGCCTGATGAACTATGGAATGAGGTTCGTGATATTGTACAGGAGACGGGGATGAAGACCATCCCCATGGAAAAGAAATGCACAAAAGCAAAATGGCTGTCTGGGGAGGCCTTACAAATAGCTGTGAAAAGAAGAGAAGTGAAAAGCAAGGGAGAAAAGAAAAGATATAAGCATCTGAATGCAGAGTTCCAAAGAATAGCAAGAAGAGATAAGAAAACCTTCTTCAGCGATCAATGCAAAGAAATAGAGGAAAACAACAGAATGGGAAAGACTAGAGATCTCTTCAAGAAAATCAGAGATACCAAAGGAACATTTCATGCAAAGATGGGCTCAATAAAGGACAGAAATGGTATAGACCTAACAGAAGCAGAAGATATTAAGAAGAGATGGCAAGAATACACAGAAGAACTATACAAAAAAGATCTTCACGACCCAGATAATCACGATGGTGTGATCACTCACCTAGAGCCAGACATCCAGGAATGTGAAGTCAAGTGGGCCTTAGAAAGCATCACTATGAACAAAGCTAGTGGAGGTGATGGAATTCCAGTTGAGCGCTTCCAAATCCTGAAAGATGATGCTGTGAAAGTGCTGCACTCAATACGCCAGCAAATTTGGAAAACTCAGCAGTGGCCACAGGACTGGAAAAGGTCAGTTTTCATTCCAACCCCAAAGAAGGGCCATGCCAAAGAATGCTCAAACTACCGCACAATTGCACTCATCTCACATGCTAGTGAAGTAATACTCAAAATTCTCCAAGCCAGGCTTCAGCAATATGTGAACCGTGAACTTCCTGATGTTCAAGCTGGTTTTAGAAAAGGCAGAGGAACCAGAGATCAAATTGTCAACATCCGCTGGATCATGGAAAAAGCAAGAGAGTTCCAGAAAAACATCTATTTCTGCTTTATTGACTATGCCAAAGCCTTTGACTGTGTGGATCACAATAAACTGTGGAAAATTCTGAAAGAGATGGGAATACCAGACCACCTGATCTGCCTCCTGAGAAATTTGTATGCAGGTCAGGAAGCAACAGTTAGAACTGGACATGGAACAACAGACTGGTTCCAAATAGGAAAAGGAGTACATCAAGGCTGTATATTGTCACCCTGTTTATTTAACTTCTATGCAGAGTACATCATGAGAAACGCTGGACTGGAAGAAACACAAGCCGGAATCAAGATTGCTTGGAGAAATATCAATAACCTCAGATATGCAGATGACACCACCCTTATGGCAGAAGGTGAAGAGGAACTAAAAAGCCTCTTGATGAAAGTGAAAGTGGAGAGTGAAAAAGTTGGCTTAAAGCTCAACATTCAGAAAACAAAGATCATGGCATCGGGTCCCATCACTTCATGGGAAATAGATGGGGAAAGAGTGGAAACAGTGTCAGACTTTATTTTTGGGGGGCTCCAAAATCACTGCAGATGGTGACTGCAGCCATGAAATTAAAAGATGCTTACTCCTTGGAAGGAAAGTTATGACCAACCTAGATAGCATATTCAAAAGCAGAGACATTACTTTGCCAACAAAGGTCCGTCTAGTCAAGGCTATGGTTTTTCCTGTGGTCATGTATGGATGTGAGAGTTGGACTGTGAAGAAAGCTGAGCACTGAAGAATTGATGCTTTTGAACTGTGGTGTTGGAGAAGACTCTTGAGAGTCCCTTGGACTGCAAGGAGATCCAACCAGTCCATTGTGAAGGAGCTCAGCCCTGGGATTTCTTTGGAAGGAATGATGCTAAAGCTGAAACTCCAGTACTTTGACCACCTCATGCAAAGAGTTGACTCATTGGAAAAAACTCTGATGCTGGGAGGGATTGGGGGCAAGAGGAGAAGGGGACGACAGAGGATGAGATGGCTGGATGGCATTACTGACTCAATAGACGTGAGTCTCAGTGACCCCCGGGAGTTGGTGATGGACAGGGAGGCCTGGCATGCTGCGATTCATGGGGTCGCAAAGAGCCGGACACGACTGAACGACTGATCTGATCTGATCTGATATATATAACATTACAGAAATCCCAAATGAACTCTTTGGACAACCCAAAATATGTGAGTTATTACAAGGAATTGGCTAAAATGATTAGCAAGGTAGAGAGCCAGGAGAGCCAGTGGTTGAACTCCAGCCCCAAACTCAAGGCTTGAGAACCAGGAGAACTGAATATGTAAGTCCCAGATTGAGGGCAGATGAAGACCAGTGCTCCAGATCAGTTGTTAGGCAGACAGAACAAATTTGCCCTTCCTCTACCCTTTTGTTCTTGTCAATGAATTGGATGAGGCTCACCCACACTGGGAGGGCAATCTGCTTTATTCAGGCTACTGACTTCAATGCTAGTTCTTTCCAGAAACACTCTCATGGACATGAACAGCAATAGGCCCACCCAGCTGGGCCCCCTGTGCGTTTGTGCATGTATGTGCAGCCGCCAGGTTGTGTCTGACTCTTTGTGACCCCATGGATTGTGGCCTACCAGGCTCCTCTGGCCATGGGATGTCCCAGGGCAAGAATTCTGCAGTGGGTTGCCATTTCCTTCTCTGGGGGATCTTTCCAACCTTGGCAGGTGAACTCTTTTCCAATGAGCCATATGGGAAAACTAGTCAAGCTGAAACATAAAATCAGCCATCACACAAGGCAGCCTGAGGCATAGGTCATGCCTGGTCACAGAGGGCCCCCAGGGAACTGAGTCCTGAAGCCACCTTCTCATTGGCTGCCTTTTATTGGCTTTTCTCCTTTTTCTGTTTTACTTCCTGACTTCTTTCCTTATACTTTCCTGTGGTATCCTTCCAAATCAACTACTTGTTACACTCTGCCTTTGGGGGAAAACCCTAATTAAAACACTGATGGTAAAGTGGAAAAAAATGTGATCCTTCCCTCAAAGACCATTAACTTTCATCTAATACAATGCACCAAGCACAAGTTGAAATTAGGAAAAACTAAACATACTGGAGAAGGAAATGGCAACCCACTCTTCTTGCCTGGAGAGTCCCAGGGATGGGGGTGCCTGGTGGGCTGCCGTCTATGGGGTCACACAGAGTCGACACGACAGAAGCGACTTAGCAGCAGCAGCAGCAGCAGCAAACATACTAAATAACCTGAGAAAGTCAGTTGATCGAAGAGATCGGGAGAGAAATCAAGTTATCAAAACCATTACAGGCGCATATGTGCCTTTTGCAAATTTCAGAAATGTTTCATTTCCTCAAGACACTTTGCTTTCATTTACAGAAATATTTTATAATATAGGACAAGGCACTTTTAATGTCATCTGCCAGAAAATTATCATGATAAATACAAAATGTGTAATAGACAAGATATGCAAGGATCCCTGAGTACCCAGCTTTCACAATCAGATGTGGCCACTCTGCTTTTACCTTGGTTTCAGTGTCAATTCTTGTTCCCCCACAGGTCAGCTAAGCCAGGTTCCTGCCCTTGGATTCTGGTAAGAATCCTCATCACATTCATCCTGTCCTTAAACAGAGTTTTGTGGGTCTCTGGCCTGAGAGCAGAAACAGAAAAGGTCCTCTGTCACTTCTCGCAATTACTACGAAAGGGCAAGACCCTTAGGACCAATGGTAAAATCAGTTACGAGGTCTCAAATTTGCTAAATGGACATTGATGAATTCTAGATAGGAAAACAACTAAATAACTTAAATCAAGTTTAATTAAATGAATTCTTTCAGGAGCATACAATTCTTAACATGGAATATAGCTTTTAATAGTGTTTTTTCTTTATTTAGAAAAATCATTTGTGTGTATTAGTCAGGTTTCTCTGATGAAAACACTCCATAACAAACAATTTAAACATCTCAGCAGCTTGAAAAAACAAACATTTGTTTTACTATCCCAGGTCTGGTGGGTGACTGTGCTTTAGTCATTTGGGACTGGATTAGGCTGGGCTAGACCTCATATTGAGTGAAGTTTGAGTCTGCTCTACAATCTCTCCAGGACTTAGGCTACAGGAACAACAGGTACCCAGGACACACTTTTCTGAAGGTCAAGAGGGCAAGTGTAAGAAGCCAAGGCAAAACACACAGGCTCATTTAAAACATTTGGATATTCCATGTCAAGTCTACTCATATTTCATTGGCCAAAGAATGTCTTTGGATTGAGGCCGGTATCCGGGGAGTGGGGACATACACTATGCCCCGGAGAGTGGGAGGAACAGCACAAATAGAAAAGGGCATACACGTGTGCACATGTGATTCTGTTACTTAGAGGGAGTGAGGCATTGGAAACTTACCACAATGTGGAAAATTTTGAACATATCCAAAAGCGGAGAGAATGTCATAACAATTTCCAATGTACCTATCATGTAGCTAAAAAAACCATCTCACTACTAATCTTATTTCATTCCCCTCAGTCCCTCATTATTTTGAAGCAAATCCTGGATATCATGAGTGTCTTTTAATGGAAGAAAGTGAATCTATATTTTTGCAGGACATGGGAGATTACTTAGGCCTCAAAGAGTTTACAAAACAATAAAAGGGATTTACTGGTAAGTTAACTTGATGTGAAATAAAGTACAAGAACAGTCTCAAGAATACTGAGAACTGATTCCAAGATGCTGTCATGGGCAGTTTACACTGAATATTGATGAATTTTATATTTAACTGCCTGGTCTATTTGAAATAATGAATAGCACACACACATTAAAAAAAAACAACAACAACTGAAAGTAAACGCCTACTCCTTATCTAGTTCATGAGTCTTAGTGACAGAAGAGGAGGAAGAAGAAGAAAAGAAAATTTAAAGCAGCAGAATTTTAATCCATTTATCTCTGGACTAGAATTGTATTCCTTTTGGCTAAAACCTCACTTCCTCAAAGGCTTCCCTGGTGGCTCAAATGGTCAAGAATCTGTCTGCAATGCAGGAGACCCAGGTTCAATCCCTGGCTAGGGAAGATCCCCTGAGAGGGAAATGGCAGCCCACTCCAGTATTCTTGCCTGGAGAATTCCTTGGACCAGAGGAGCCTGGCAGTCTACAGTCCATGGGATCACAAGGAGTTGGACATGACTGAGCAACTAACTAATGTCACTTCCTCAAGACACTTAATTTTCATCTATTGGACCATTTTAAAATAAGGGACAGTTACAGAAATGAACTTAAAATGAATACCAAATTTCAAAGGAGAATGAGACTTTTTTTAGCACAAAAATGAGATGTATATCAAAGTGTGTTTAATGAAAAGAATCCCCAAAACAGTTTATTAAAATATTATTTTTTGCTCATATTTTAAATATCTCTATTTCTGTAATAGCCAATGGAAAAAATTTCTGAAATCATATGTATGATTACTGTACTAGTTTGCAAAAGATTCAATTCCATAGCAAAGTGCCTCAGATTAGGTGGTTGAAATAACAGACTATTTCCTCACAGATCTGGAGGCTGGAAGCCCAAGACCAAAGTGCAGGTAGGTTTGGTTTCTCTTGAGGCGCCTTTCCTGAGTTTGTAAACGGCCACTCCTTGCCTTGTTCTCATGTGGTCTTTTCTCTATGTGCATATATCCTTGGTGTTTCTCCCTCTTTTTATAAGGATAAACACAGCAGTTATATTGCATTAGGATCTCATTCTTATAACTTCATTTAACCTTAATTACCTTTCGAAATCTCCTGTCTCTATGTAGAGTCACAAGGGGTTTTTAGGGATTCAACATGTGAATTTTGAGGGAAAACAGTTCATAACAGTTACATCAGTCAGGACTGTTACAGCTACTTATAGCCAATATCACTACTATTAATAGTTAATTGGCAAACGACATAACAAATGATGGCTAATAGGTAGATATATCACACTTACTACATGCCAGGAACTTTTCTATGTGCTTTCAAATATAACTTCTTTAAATTAAAAAAAAAAAAATCCTGTTATGTAAGTACTATCATTTCCCATTTTACATATGAGGATTTTCATCTCATTATAGATTAAAGCACAGACAGGCTCAATAAAGAAGTAGAGGCTTCCAATCCAAGATGGCAAAGTAGAAGGACATACGTTCATCTACTCCTGTGAGAACATTGAAATTGCAACTGGCTGTTGAAGAACCATTGAGAGGAGGATGCTGACAGTGAAAATGAAAGTCACAGTCGTGTCGACTCTTTGAGATCCCTGGACTATACAGTCCAATGGAATTCTCCAGGCCAGAATACCAGAGTGGGTAGCCTTTCCTTTCCCCAGGGGATCTTCCAACCCAGGGATCAAACCCAGGTCCTCTGCATTGCAGGCGGATTCTTTACCAGCTGAGCCACAAGGGAAGCTGGGAGGATGCTGGAACCCACCTAAAAAAAGATACCTCACGTCTGAAAACAAAGAAGATGCTGTAGAGAGATGGTAGGAGAGGTGCAACCAGGATAAAATCAGATCCCACACCCATCAGGTGGATGCCCCATAGACTGGAGAACAATAATACCAAAGAAGTTCTGCCACTGTTGTGGAGGTTCTGAACCCCATGTCAGGTTTCCCAGCCTGAGGATCCAAAGAATGGACTGGGAATCCCTAGGGAAACTGACCTTGAAGGACAGAGGGATTTGATTACAGAACTTCCATATGACTGGGGGAAACAGACTCCAGTCTTGGAGGGCACAAACAAAATCTTGTGTACACCATGACCCAGAGGAAAGGAGCAGTGACCTCACAAGAGACTGAACTAAAACTTCCTGCTAAGCTAAACTAAAACCCCTGAACTAAAGGGTCTTCTATGGTGGTGTGGGCCACCAAGGGCTCAATGCAGGGACAGGGGCACTGGCAGCATCATGCAAGGAAGGCCCCCCTTGGTGTAAATCCACTTGGAGTTCCCCATTAACCCTAGCATAGAGCCCATAGACCCCAGGGCTGGGTCACCTCAGGCTGAACAACCACCAGGAGGGAGCACAACCCCACCCATCAGCAGATAACTGGATTAAAGGTTTAGTGAGCAAGGCCTGCCCACCAGAGCAAGACCTAGTTTTTCCCATCACCAGTTCTTCCCATCAGGAAGCTGGCACAAGCCTCTTAGCCTCATCCATCAGAGGGCAGACAGAAGCAAGAAGAAGCACAGTCCCACAGCTGCTAAAACAAAAAGCATATTACAGAGAGTTAATCACAACAAAAAAGCAGAAAGTTATGTCCTAGATGAAGGGAGAGGATAAAACTCCAGAAAAACAACTAAATGAAGTGGAAACAGGCAAACTTCCAGAAAAAGAATTCAGAATAGTGATAGTGAAGATGATCCAGAATCTTGGGAAAACAATGGAGACAAAGCAAGAAATGTTTACCAACGACCTAGAAGAACTAAAGAAAAAACAAACAGAGATGAATAATACACTAGAAGGAATCCATAGCAGAATAACTGAGGCAGAACAGATAAATAATCTGGAGGACAGAATGGTGGAAATCACTGCCTCAGGAAAAATATAGAAAAAAGAATGAAAAGAAATGAAGACAGCCTAAGAGACCTCTGGGACAACATTAAATGAACCAACATTCACATTATTGGGGTCCCAGAAGGTAAAGGGAGAGAGAAAGTACCTGAGAAAATATTTGAAGAGATAAGAGCTGAAAACTTCCCTAACATGGGAAAGGAAACAGTCAACCAAGTCCAGGAAGCACAGAGTCCCAGGCAGGATAAACCCAAGGAGGAACACACCCAGACACATAGTAATCAAAATGACAAAAATTAAAGACAAAGATAAAATATTGAAAGCTACAAGGGAAAAACAACAAATAACATACAAAGGAACTCCCATCATGCTATCAGCTGATTTCTCAACAGAAACTCTACAAGCCAGAAGGGAATGGCATGATATATTCAAAGTGATGAAAGGGAAGAACCTACAACCAAGACTACTCTACCCAACAAGACTCTCCTTCAGATTTGATGGAGAAATCAAAAGCTTTCCAGACAAGCAAAAGTTAAGAGAATTCAGCAACACCAAACCAGCTTTACAAAAAATACTAAAGGAACTTCTCTAGGCAGAGAACACAAGAGAAGGAAAAGACCTACAGAAAATAAACCCAAAACAATTAAGAAAACAATAATAGAATCATACATATAGATAATTACCTTAAATGTAAATGGACTAAATGCACCAACCAAAGACATAGACTGGCTGGGCAGATGAAAACATGTGCATGTATGCATTTCCACTCTACCACATCAGTCTGTTTAACCTCCCAAGTTGTATGTAATTATTTTATATTAAGTTAATCATGTTCCTATTATGGCTTGCAACTGTAATATTTCTTTTATTTTTTTGTCTGGCTATTGATTGTAAAAACTGACAAACATCTTTTACTATTTAAATTAAAAAATGAAGAAGAAGAAGATATAGCCTTGTTGTTTCATTGCAGGATGTCCAGTTAAATTTGAATTTTAGATCAATGACAAATAACTTTTTAGTATATATATGACTTTATTTTGGGGGGCTCCAAATTCACTGCAGATGGTGATTGCAGCCTTGAAATTAAAAGACACTTACTCCTTGGAAGAAAAGTTATGACCAACCTAGACAGCATATTCAAAAGCAGAGACATTACTTTGCCAACAAAGGTCTGTCTAGTCAAGGCTATGGTTTTTCCAGTAGTCAAGTATGGATGTGAGAGTTGGACTGTGAAGAAAGCTGAGCACCGAAGAATTGATGCTTTTGAGCAGTGGTGTTGGAGAAGACTCTTGAGAGTCCCTTGGACTGCAAGGGGATCCAACCAACCAGTCCATTCTAAAGGAGATCAGTCCTGGGTGTTCTTTGGAAGGAATGATGCTAAAGCTGAAACTCCAATACTTTGGCCACCTGATGCAAAGAGTTGACTCATTGGAAAAGACTCTGATGCTGGGAGGGATTGGGGCAGGAGGAGAAGGGGATGACAGAGGATGAGATGGCTGGATGGCATCACCAACTTGATGGACATGAGTTTGAGTGAACTTAGGAGTTGGTGATGGACAGGGAGGCCTGGTGTGCTGCAGTTCATGGGATCACAAAGAGTTGGACATGACTGAGCGACTGAACCGAACTGAACTGATGTTCCATATATGGCATATCACGTACTTATACTAACAAAAGTGCAACTTGTTGATCTGAAATTCAAGTTTAATTGGACATCCTGTATTTTTATTTGCTGAATCTTATAAACTTAATTAGAGGCAAATGTGTCTTTTCTATTACCCTGTAGCACTTTAAATTTTAGTCAAGACATTCCAGAACTTTCCAGAAATATATTTGAAGGTTGCTGAAAGGGCAAAGGAGAAGAGCAATTAGATCTCCCCTTTCAAATAGAGGTACTTCTTTTTAATCTCTTTTATATACTGAGATTTTGATAGATTTTCATTTGAGAAAAATTATTTCTTGACCTAAGAAAAGTTTGCAAACCATCGTTTTCCAAGTAAAGCTAACAAACAATTTAGGTAGGCTTTTCTTTTTCTCTTTTTTTGGGGGTACAGGATTTGGGGGATTTTTTTGCAGAGTGGGTATTTTCCAGAAATTTTAACTTTGGCTTCTCCAGTCTTGATATTCTCTAACTCACTGCCTCCACTAAGAAATAACCAAGATTGGCCACTTGCTTGGAGAACTCTGAAAGACTTTGCAACGATGGTCTAAGGTTTACAGGCCACCTGATTTTTGTAAAGTTGTATTGGAGTAGAGCATCATTCTCTCATTTATGTATAATCTACAGCTGCTTTGGGGCTATAAAAGTAGATTTGAGTAGTTGAGAGAGAAATCATACAGCCCAGAAACTTACAATCAGGCTCTTCACCAGAAATTGTTTGCTAATTCCAAATCTGTAAGAACCTACTTCTGATGGCTGATGACATAGTTTAGTAACAAGTTGTCATGAATATTGTTCTGAGTTTAGAAGAAGTGAGATTGACTAGATTGATTTTTTATGATAACTCTTAATTACTTTATGTCACTTGGAAAAATTGTCCCATAAAATAGCACAGCTATCAGACCAAGTGTTTCTATTGAAGATTCAGTCACATGGATTGTTGCTGGTAATGACCTGTAATTCTGTAGAGAAAAAATAGAGATGAAGCATTTACTGGGACAAAATCTATCAACATTTTCTGCACTACTTGTGTTTCTTTTCATAAGTGATCTGTGAAGCAGAAACTCCATCATTTCTTCCCTGATTTCAGATCACTCTCTGCATCAAGTCTCGAACAAATTACAATAATCAGCAGCATTAGAATTCCAGACAAGGCATTCAAGGCCACTGGATACTTATGATAACCAAAAAGGACTTAGGTTGACTGTTCCAGGATTAGCACTGAAAATTTTAATAGAGCTTCTGTGTCTTTGAAGTTACATCTTAGCATTTCCTTCATGAAAAATTGTCCATAACTCCATAAACACATTATCCACCACTTGAGCCTGGAAAACTCAGTTCATCATTTGCTGCTTGGTATAGCATTTTAAACAGTCATTCCTGTAGCTTCCCAGATTCTTCTTGAATAATCAGTAATCATAGTTATTTTAGAGCCATGAGGGAAAGTAATACCATATAGAAAAATTTCCTCCCTTTATACTTAATACTATGAACATCTGATGATGGTACTAGCTGGTATGTGTATCAGTGACATTAATTTTCTTTCCTTCTATTTATTCATCCTTTCTTGTGATATGGATTATTTATGTTTTAACAAAAAGAAAGAAAATATTTTGAAGGAAGGATATTATGATATAATTTTATTTTTTAATTCATGAAAAGATAAAGAGTCATAGTCATTGAAACACAAATTTTTGTACTTTATCATGATTTGAATTTCCTTCCCTTTGAAGTCTTTAAAGGAGCTACATTAATAGCAGATTTCAAAAACCTATTCATTATAAATGAAAAGACAAGCCCTTTACACCATTTATGATGTCTACAGAAATGTCTCCCTGGGAATGAGACATCCTTTGGTCGAAACAAGGATCAGTCATTTTAGAGACTTTCTGAATGTGTAAAAAATGGTTTAAACAGATGGAGTAGTTAGGGAGGTCAATGTTCCCTATCAAGTCCAATCAGTCTTACCTACAATAACCTCATCTGTATCTGCCTTGGTGTCTCATTTGAGATTGACATTCGTCTGAAGACACCACTTCAGAATGAGGAAAATTGATTTATGTCCAGGGCTTAAAGAATTATTTCCCCCTAGGACCACAGTAAGATTTCCAGGTAGAATTTGAAAAGATGTCACCTCAGGAGACCCATCAAGAGGCTGAGTGTTTTCCAGGTAGAATTAACCTTCACTTTTTTCCTCTAATAGAAATGGAGATAAATAATCAGCTTGTGAGAGTCCATACTCAAGGTAGAAGAATGAAGGCATTCAAATACCCAGACACAGCCCTAGTCAAGCCAATAACCTTCACTAGATCAATAAGTTGTCTGGGACTGCCCAGAGCCACTGCATACTGTGAAGTGATTTGTGCACTGCATTCCAGTTAAGAATCTTTCATTGGATAGTGGTATTACATCTATCTGTGCCTAGGTTATTTTTTTTAATATTTTTTTCTTCTGTTCATTGTGAAAGAATAACTCATTCATTCATCAAAGAAGATGTGAATTTAGTGTCTTCTATCATGCAGCAAGATACCAAGTCAGTGGCGACCTTGACAGGAGCAGTCTCCAAGGAATGCAGGTCAAGCATGGACTGAGTAAGGAGGCTGAGTTCAAGGAGGGGACACAATGAACCACTGTCCACAGAGGGGAACAGAGGCCTTGCACAAGAGCAGGAGGGAGAGAGGTGGTACTTTGGGTTGAATCATGTTACATTCAAGTCAACTCTTGATTCCTGTGAATGTGAACTTACCTGGAAATAGGGTTTTGCAGATGTAGTTGGTTAAGATGAGATCATATAGGTGTCAGTGAGTCCACGGAATGTGTGGCTGTTGTCCTTGGAAGAAAAGGGGAAGAGACAAGGACACACAAGAGGCAGAGTTTGGGGTGATGCTGCCACCAGCCAGCAAACAGCTGAGGCCCCCAGACACTGGAAGGAGCAGGGAAGCCTTCTCCCTCAGAGCCTTCAGAGGGACGACAGCCTAGCCAACTCTGATTTCTCATAGGAATCTGAAGGATGTTCTCAACAAAGCAGGTGGAAAGGTGTGTGTGTTGGGGCTGGGGAAGTAACTGAGTGGGAAGCTTGAGGAGAGGCAAAGAGGTGTGAATGGTCATTAGGGAGGCCAGGACGTTGAACATTCTTAGGACGTATTAAAGCATTTCAGGCCATTTGGTATTTGTGGCCTTGAATTTGAGGTAAGACTAGTCAGCATGGTGGCGCATCTCACAAACATTCTGTGGTTCTGCCACAGACTGAACAGGTATTTAAGTGCAGTTTTGAGTTGCATGATTTATTTTTTTCTTTTCTTGCCAGGTGACTGTGAAGAAACTGGAATTAAATAGCTTGCAAAGAGTGATTTTAATAATTCACAAAAATGAGCAATTTATTGGGGATTGGCGATTTTGCTGAGAGGACGGAGAGCAGACTAGCGGAGCCCAGAAGAACCAGCCTCAGGAGAACCATCAGACACGATCTGTGTGTCTCAGGCCCAGGCTGGGCTACAGAGAAACTGCTGGGAGAAAGCAATCTCATTCCTGGCTTTTGTAAAAGTAAGGGGAAAGTAAGGGATGAGGACACAGAGGCAGATTCCTATGACTGGGAAAAGGGGAAGAAGGAGATTCCTGAGACAAGGCGGCAGAGGCCTTGGCAGAGGGCGCCAGGTCTGAGCCCTGTGCGGGATCCCAGACAGAGCCCTGTGAGGGGACAGGCCTCCCCAGCAGCTACAAGGGCACCTGACGCCCTGGGGCCTCAAGAGCTCTCTCATTGCCTGCAAGCCCAGGGTGCTGGGTTTCCAGGCTCTGGGCCGGCTTACACAGTGGGCCAGCCATGGACGGAGGAGGCACGAGGCCCCAGCAGATGCCTGAGACCACCCATCCCCCAGCCTAGGTTTGCTGTGATCTTTAGGGGACATGTAGGGGAGGGCCTTCCTACTAACTCAGAGGACTGTCCAGCAGCCCGATACCGTAGGGGCTCAAGATCAGGTCATTTGATTTTAAAGATTAAGAAAGGTGCCATCTGAGTCTCAACACATATACACAGTGGAATATTACTCAGACATAAAATGGAATGCATTTGAGTCAGGTCTGATGAGGGGGATGAACCTAGAACCTATTATACAGAGTGAAGTGAGTCAGAAAGAGAAAGATAAATATCGTATTCTAATGCACATACTCGGAATCTAGAAAAATGGTTCTGAAGAATTTATTTACAGGCAGCGATGGAGAATAGGCTTATGGACATGGGGAGAGGGGAGGAGAGGGTGAGACGTATGAAAAGAGTAACATGGACACTTACATTACCATATGTAAAATCAGTTCAGTTCAGTTCATTTCAGTCGCTCAGTCGTGTCCGACTCTTTGCGACCCCATGAATCGCAGCACGCCAGGCCTCCCTGTCCGTGTAAAATCGTCAATGGGAATTTGCTGTATGTCTCAAGAAACTCAAACAGGGGCTCTGTATCAACCTAGAGGGGTGGGATGGGAAGGGAGCTGAGAGGGAGGTTCAAAAGGGAGGGGATGTATGTATACCTATGGCTGATTCATGCTGAGGTTTGGCAGAAAACAACAAAATTTTGTAAAGCAATTATCCTTCAATAAAAAAAAAAAAATTCAAAAAAACCACTATGTTAAATAAGCCAGATATTTATACAAAGTTCAAAAGTAGTAAGTGACTGAAAATGGAACCAGGGGTCTCTCTGGGATGAGAGACGTGTTCTTCTCTTGACCCAGGTGAAGGTTACACCACCATCAAACTGTTCGTGAAGACCCGTCCACTTCATTGCAGGTACATTATATCTCGGTGGAGTACTGACTTGGAGCTCCAATAGAGCCCCAAGCAGAGGGAAGGAAGGAGGGATGGAGGAAGGAAAGATGGACACAAAAGCGCCACCAGTTGTTTGACCTGAGCTGTCAGAGTTGAGTCACACTCTTCGCACATTTTTTCTTTTTTAAAAAAAAGTATTTATTTTAAACAAAAGAAAGATGAATATTTTTAATGATAAAGGTACAACTCACAAAAAAGATAGACATCATAAACCATTAGACACCTTAACAGCAAAGATACATTAAATAAAAATCAGAAGACATATAAGAGAAAAGAAAAAATATATAACCATAGTGAGACATATTAACATTTCTCTGAGAGTATTTTATCAAATGCAAAAAAAATAAGAATAGGAGATCTTGAATGATGTCATTAATAATTAAACATAATAGACTTATATTTAACTAACATTGATCTTATATTCTACATAAATATATTTAGTATTTTGTGTCTCATATGTTGTTATTAGATGTCTATAGCACATTTAGAAAAACTGGCAAATAGAGAAAGATTACTAAATTTCAAAAAGTAGAATAATTTTTGTGTGCAATTCAGTTATACATATATATATAATATATACATTATTTTTGAAATTATTTTTCATTATAGGTTATTGCAAGATACTATTTCTTTGTGCTATATAATAAACCTTGCTGCTTGTTGCTTATCTATCTTTTAAAATTAGAAATCTAGCATTCTAGTCATACTAAGTCAAGCAAGTGGAATCAAAATATCATAAATTTTTTAGTTAGACAAAAATTCATGTTTTCTAAAATATATATTGTATATGTTATATATATATATATATGTATATGAAAGCTTTTCTTCTACACTTGATAAAGGCTTGAGAAAGAACATCAAAAAAAAAAAGAAGAAATGGAGAAATTGGAAAATGTAAACTAAATTAAATGGGAGCACCGAATATGAAATAGAAAAAGTGAAATAAACTAGATAAAAGACCCTTATATAGTCCAGTTGTTTTTAAACATGGCTGCTCATTAGAAACATATCTGGAACTCTAACCAAAAAAAAAAAAAAAGCAATACCTGGGCACTTGTATTTTTCAAAAAAATTCCAAGATAATTCTGATATGCATCTGGATTTTGAAAAACGATTACAGGGTTTTCTATTAAATAGTAGTTTTCATGATATAGAATTCTATAATTTTTTTGTTGACCAGTCATGATACAATGATGTTAAGTGAGTAACAGTTACATAATCACAATAGTAAACCCTTGCACATTTGTGGCCAGTTTATTTCACAGACTTTTATTGAGCACTTGGTCTATGCCAAGTAGCCAAAAAGAAAAAGTAGAAGCAGATTGGTAAGTACACAGAGCTCTGACCTGGTGGGATTAGTTCTGCCTGAAAATGAAAAGTCTGAAGAGGAGATAAAGAAGCAGATGGGCTAGAGGGACTGGGGGTTCCTAAGACCTGAACCACCTCTGCTCGCATTTCCTTTCTCCTTAAAGACCTGAACACAAACTCAAGACCACAAAGCCCAGGACTTTCTGGCCAATATCCCCATGAAAGTTGCTCATGATGAATGCAGATGTGATGTTAGCCTGGGAAAGGACTCACAGAGATACAGGTTGCCCCAAGGAGACTTGGGAAAGTGACATTCCCTCAGAATGGAGGGCTTCCTGAGGTGACTTTCCAAAACACTAGTTTAAATTCACCTGAAAAAACATGTCCCTCAGGATCTTGGTGTCAATAAAGAATGTTTGAGACTATTATCAGCATTGATGGACATTTGTTTGGGGTAAGAGGAAACAACAAGGCCACACATTGAAAATGGTGACACACAGCCTTCTGTGGAGCCACCTCTCTGCCCATGAACTTCAAAGCCGAATGATGTCAACTCTGGCCTCTCAGTATTTTGCTCTCAGAGAAAGACCCCAAGACCATCCTCTCCTGCTCATTTAAATGAAAACTTCCCAGGACACCATTCGTCAGGTGTTTGGCAGTTAAATTTAAATTTTGCTGACACCCTATAATCTAGGTTGTGATACCATTTTGCCAAGAGGCAGAGGTTTCTTTCTTCCCGTTCAAATGAATTAGAGATGGTCTGAGACAGTGGTTCTCAAAGTGTGGTCCCCGAGCCAGCACCATCAGCATCACCTGGGAACTCATTAAAGTGTGAATTATCTGACTCCACCTCAGACCTACTTAATCAGAGTCTCTAGAGGTATACCAGTAATCCATGTTTTAACAATCTCTCTAATGCCTGCTGAAGTTTGAAAAATACTGTTCCAAGAAAATCAAAAGCTAGGCTCTCTCTGGTACCAATTCAGTGAATTCAGTTCCTTTAAGGACTTTCAAAATAACATCCCAACATATAATGAAGTTCAGAAGTGGCTATGCTGAGCTAATCTGAAGGCTCCATGGTGTCAGGGGAAACCTAGGTTCTTTCTATTTGTTTTGCTCTTCAATCCTTCGTATATGTTTTCCAACCTTGAGATGTCTTTATGGTTCAAAATGGCTGCTGGAGCTCCAAATATTTCATCTCTATTCCAGGCAAGGAGCAGGAGGAAGAGGGAAAAAGAAAGTAGGGTGCAAAAATTTCTAAAGGAATATTTCCAGATCCCACCCAACAGTTCCCACTTATATATTTTGGCCTTCCATAACTTTTAAGAGAAGGTTGGGAATACAGGCTTTCCCTTGGGTTAAAATTACAGTTATTGATAGGCAACTCACTTTCTCTGCCACCACAGGTCCAGACTCTCTTTTATAAAATATGCACAATTCCACATATAAATCAAGGTCTGACTCTTCTATCCCAAAGAAAGATCAAATATGATTATTACTGCATTTTATGAATTTCATGAAATAATATTTAATCATATAGTCAGAATTTCATAAATTGTCTTATTCAGACTTTTCATTTCACGGATGAACAAACTGTGGCCCCAAGAGCTAGATTTTCATGTCCATAGAGACAGAGGTGATTAGGATCAGACCTGTGGTACTAGAACCCAAGGGAGATTAGAATAGATGTGTGATGGTTAATGTTATGTGTCAACATGACTAGACCATGGGATGCCCAGATACTAGATCCAACATTATTCAGGATGTGTCTGTGAAGGTGTTTCTGGATGAGATTAGCATTTCAATTGGTAGACTGAGAAAGCTAATTACCCTCCCCAATGTGGGTTGACCTGAATAGAATAAAAGGCTGGGTTAGAAAAATTTCTTTTTTCCCTGTCTTCAAATTGAAAAGTTATTTTCCTGCCTTTGGACTTGAAGTCACATCAAAACACCATGGTTTCTCCTGATTCTCAGGCCCTCAGACTCAGACTGGAGCTGTACCTTTAGCCCTCTTGGGTCTATTGCAGACCTTGAAATTTTCAGCCAACATAATCATAAGAAAATTCCATATAGTACCTCCCCATGTATCTATCTCAGAGAAGGCAATGGCAACCCACTCCAGTCCTCTTGCCTGGAAAATCCCATGGACGGAGGAGCCAGGTAGGCTGCAGTTCATGGGGTTGCTAGGAGTCGGACACGACTGAGCGACTTCACTTTCACTTTTCACTTTCATGCATTGGAGAAGGAAATGGCAACCCACTCCAGTGTTCTTGCCTGGAGAATCCCAGGGACGGGGGAGCCTAGTGGGCTGCCGTCTACAGGGTCGCACAGAGTCGGTCACAACTGAAGCAACTTAGCAGCAGCAGTACGTATCTATCTATCACCTATCATTTCCAATTGGTTTTGTTTTTATGGAGACCCTACACCAATGTAAAATATGAGACGTCCCAAAATATATTCTGAAGCAGTAATCTCATGAGTGACTCCGCAGAAAAAGAACTCTCTGGTCAAGTGTTATCCGTCAACATAGCAAAGAATCTGGAACACACTATAATTTTTTTTTAAAGACTGCTCTTTCCAGAAAGGATATCTACATACATAACAGACATATTTTTTATTACTTACAGTGCATTCTTAGAACAATAAGAAATAAAATTGTTGCATCAGGAATCATTTTTATTGTAAGTTCTCAGAAATTATTTCTGAACTGCTAGGGCCTGTTTAGACTACTGCAGGTTCCTTTCATGGCCCATGGCCAACCAGTCTCAGTCTGGGGAGAGGGGAAAGGCTGCAGAGAGGAAAACAGCATGAAAAAGGAGTGCGTAAAGAAAAAGAAGGCGCCTGCCTCCAGATTATTTTGACACAAGAATCCTGATTAATTCATGCCTGATTAAACCACTTCCAGATTTTGCATAGCCTGATCCTTGCCTTCTCTGAGTCTGAAGGATACTCAGGGGTGCCTCCCTGCGGGGTGACTGCAGTAACTTGCTCATGTAGACTGACTCGCTTCCTCATGGGGACTCTTGCCAAGGCAGCTGCAGCTCTCTGGCAGCTGTTTAAATAATCAGCTGGAACGATAAGGCCAGGGCTGTCCTTTTGTTATTTCCTTGGGACTCTGTGCTCAGGAAAAATCTCCCCTGAACTGATGGGTGTTACCAGGGCAGGACCACATTGAAATCAAAAGTGGGAAGGAAGGGAGCCACCCCAGGAACTTCACCTGAATGCGATGACAAGTAAGCAAGGCACTGGGTGGGAATAACCAGGATCCACTGGGAATTTTGTTTCCAAGAGCAGAAACCAGTGGCTCTCCACACTAGTGGTATCCAGCAACACTTTGGAAAAGAAAATGGCATCAGGGTAAATTGAAGGGATTAAATCAAACAGGAAGGAGTCTCTAAGTGAAAGAATGGCATTATGGGAATACCAGTGTTGAATACTCCTATGTCAGTCTGTAATGAGGGCTGCTTTGCACAACCAGATGTCCTTACTGGCTGCTAAGAGGATTCGCTGCTCACAAAGATTTGTTTCTCCAGTGAATTGCCCTGGGGTGAACAGGGACCACATCACCCAGAGGTATTAGCCCCTCAGTCATCATTGATGGCTGACTGAGCCTTAGGTACCAAATGCGCTCATCTCAAGGTGAGACAGCTCTGTGACACCACCAATGCACCCGAGCTCCCTGTGAATCAGGCCAAGACTCTCCCTAAGGACACATCCTTGCTCAGCTCCCAACCTCGTCCTGCTTCCTTCACTCCCCATCTTCCAAGAGGCCCCTTAATAAATCACGTGTGCCCGCGTATGTGTGTGTGCTCGGTCACTCAGTCGTGTCCAGTTCTTTGTGACTCCATGGACGGTAGCCTACCAGGCTCCTCTGTCCACCCAAATCCTTATCTCAGGCTCAGCTTCTAGGGAACCCAACTTAAGACAGTCACTGAGTCTAGAAATCTTTTATGGAGCTATTCTAAATCCCTCCTGCTTTAGTTGAATGCCTCACATAAATCTTTGTTTCTATTTTGTGGTCACTCAGTTCAGTACAGTTCAGTCACTCAGTCGTGTCCGACTCTTTGTGACCCCATGAATTGCAGCACGCCAGGCCTCCCTGTCCATCACCAACTCCCAGAGTTCACTCAGACTCACGTCCATCGAGTCAGTGATACCATCCAGCCATCTCATCCTCTGTCGTCCCTTTCTCTTCCTGCCCCCAATCCCTCCCAGCATCAGAGTCTTTTCCAATGAGTCAACTCTTTGCATCAGGTGGCCAAAGTACTGGACTTTCAGCTTTAGCATCATTCCTTCCAAAGAAATCCCAGGGCTGATCTCCTTCAGAATGGACTGGTTGGATGTCCTTGCAGTCCAAGGGACTCTCAAAAGTCTTCTCCAACACCACAGTTCAAAAGCATCAATTCTTCAGCGCTCAGCTTTCTTCACAGTCCAACTTTCACATCCATACATGACTACTGGAAAAACCATAGCCTTGGGTAGACAGACCTTTGTTGGCAAAGTAATGTCTCTGCTTTTCAATATGCTATCTAGGTTGGTCTTAACTTTTCTTCCAAGGAGTAAGCGTCTTTTAATTTCATGACTGCAAACACCATCTGCAGTGATTTTGGAGCCCCCAAAAAATAAAGTCTGACACTGTTTCCACTCTTTCCCCATCTATTTCCCATGAAGTGATGGGACCAGATGCCATGATCTTCGTTTTCTGAATGTTGAGCTTTAAGCCAACTTTTTCACTCTCCACTTTCACTTTCATCAAGAGGCTTTTTAGTTCCTCTTCACTTTCTGCCATAAGGGTGGTGTCATCTGCATATCTGAGGTTATTGATATTTCTCCCAGCAATCTTGATTCCAGCTTGTGCTTCTTCCAGTCCACCGTTTCTCATGATGTACTCTGCATATAAGTTAAATTAGTAGGGTGACAATATACAGCCTTGACGTACTCCTTTTCCTATTTGGAACCAGTCTGTTGTTCCATGTCCAGTTCTGTTGCTTCCTGACCTGCATATAGGTTTCTCAAGAGGCTGGTCAGGTGGTCTGGTATTCCCATCTCTTGAAGAATTTTCCACAGTTTCTTGTGATCCACACAGTCAAAGGCTTTGGCATAGTCAATAAAGCAGAAATAGATGTTTTTCTGGAACTCTCTTGCTTTTTCCATGATCCAGCGGATGTTGGCAATTTGGTTTCTGGTTCCTCTGCCTTTTCTAAAACCAGCTTGAACATCAGCAAGCTCACGGTTTACGTATTGCTGAAGCCCAGCTTGGAGAATTTTGAGCATTACTTTACTAGCGTGTGAGATGAGTGCAATTGTGCGGTAGTTTGAGCATTCTTTGGCATGGCCTTTCTTTGGGGTTGGAATGAAAACTGACCTTTTCCAGTCCTGTGGCCACTGCTGAGTTTTCCAAATTTGCTGGCATATTGAGTGCAGCACTTTCACAGCATCATCTTTCAGGATTTGAAATAGCTCAACTGGAATTCCATCACCTCCACTAGCTTTGTTCGTAGTGATGCTTTCTAAGGCCCACTTGACTTCACATTCCAGGATGTCTGGCTCTAGGTGAGTGATCACACCATTGTGATTATCTTGGTCATGAAGATCTTTTTTGTACAGTTCTCCTGTGTATTCTTGCCACCTCTTCTTAATATCTTCTGCTTCTGTTAGGTCTATACCATTTCTGTCCTTTATCAAGCCCATCTTTGCATGAAATGTTCCTTTGGTAGCTCTAATTTTCTTGAAGAGATCTCTAGTCTTTCCCATTCTGTTGTTTTCCTCTATTTCTTTGCATTGATCGCTGAGTAAGGCTTTCTTATCTCTTCTTGCTATTCTTTGGAACTCTGCATTCAGATGCTTATATCTTTTCTTTTCTCCTTTGCTTTTCACTTCTCTTCTTTTCACAGCTATTTGTGGTCACTACACAAAGTTAAAAATTCAAAGTCTAATCGTATATCTGCATCTTTATATTTACCCTAATATACAGCCTGAAATGCAGTGGTTTCCCTGTTGAATCACAAACTTCCTGAGTCACTTTACATTGCTCTGCAGACTGCAGCATTCACATGATGCTGGGGATACAAAGCCATCATGAATAAAAATATACTACAACTTCTTAAAGCCTCCAGTTTCATTCAAAAATTTTGTAGGTAAAAAGCAGCCAGTTTTAGGTTCAGGTAAACATCAATACACATGGAATAAAGTGCAACATTCATATGAATTTCTAAGATGAAACAAGACATTTTAAAGAGAGTATGGGTTTCCTAGAACTGCTTTTGGTTCTTTCCAGAAAACCCCTGGACAGCATCTAAAGAGATATAAAGACGTGTCCATTCCAAACTACAGCCATAAGAGATCAGCAAGTGCGGGAGACAGAAGCCTAAAATTTGAGACAAAACAGTAAGTGACCTAAGGGATTGCTTGCTAAAGCTGAACTTCTGAGATTGTAATGTGCATAGACATCACTCAGGGGTCCTGACTCAGCAGGGCGAGAGTGTATCCCAGGTTTCTGCATTTCCGTCACGCTCCCAGGTGATACCAAACTTATTGGTCCGGAACACTCTTAGAGTAGCACAGCTGTAGAGCCAGCCTCCTGCCTGTGCTTCTACCCGGCTTCAAAGCATGGACTCCCCAGCCTGCAAGCAGGGCTGGGCTCAGGGAGGAGGTTAGCATCCTGCTGCAGAGTGCCTGCCCTTCTGGCATCAGGGACTGGTGGCCACGGGTGAGATGCTGGCAGGACCGCTGGTGTGAGCCCCGCCCCTCCGAGACACAGCCAGGCTGTAGCCACGCCCTCATCGTGGACCATGGGCTAGAAGAAGGAATTATTCTCAGTACAAGACCCTGCTGGGCTATAGAATACATCCTTGTAGCTTATTTTGGACATAATAATTTGTACTTTTAAATCCCCTGTTCCTATATTGCCCCTGCCCCTTTCCCTCTCCCCTCTTCCCACTGGTAACCATGGATTTGTTCTCTAAATCTGTGAGTCTGCTTCTTTTTGTTTCTAGTTTGCTGCATCTTTTAGATTCCACATACAGCCAATATTTTATAATAACTTATGGAGTATGACTTTGAAAAATTGTGATTCACTATTGTACACCTGTAACTTAGATGATATTGTACTTCAGCTATACTTCAATTAAAAAAATAGAAGATTCCACTCAACAAATACAGATGTCAGGCTCTCAGTAGTCCCCTGGGAGAAGGGGGCTCAGCCAGTGAAACTTAGAACTGTCTAGTTGCCAAGACCTTGAGATACTTCTACTGAGAAGTGAGTAATCACTGCCCCCAACCCCTGAAGAGCCCCCCTGATTTCTCCATAGAAGAAGGCCTGCCTCCCAGGCCTGGTCCAGACCATCCCTCCTGCAGCCTAGCTGGTCCGCAAAAAGGTTGCTAAATCGTCAGAATATGAGCCCAACCTGCAGTATCCTACATTACCACTAGGTAATAAGATTTGTAATGCACGCCTTTTTAAAATTGAGGGGAAAGTCATATAACATAGAATTAACTATTAACCGTTTTAGAGGGTGCAATTCAGTGGCATTTAGTATGAATACAATCACAGTATTATATAATCATGACCCTCAATCTGTTTCCAAGAAATTTTCATTAACCTAAAAGGAAACCTCATATCCATTAATCAGTCACTCCCCCTGTTTCCACTCCACCCACCTCCTGGAAGTCACTAATCTGCTTTCTTTCTCTATGGATTTATCTCTTTGGGATGTTTTACACAAATTGAATCATACAGGATGTGATCTTTTGTGCCTGACTTTTTTCCCTTAACTTTTTCAAAGTTCATCCCAGTTGTAGTATCAGTTCAGTCCTGAAAAGGATACTGCTGTCAGTATCCTTTTTAGGACTGAATAATATTTAGTTCTTGTAAGAATAGACCATATTTGCTTATCCATTTGTCACATGGGCGACATTTGGGTTGGCCTTACCTTTCATGGCTGGTATGAACTGGATAACACTTCCTCCCCCTGAGAGCCATTTGTGATGCATACAAGGAGAATTTCATCACCTTACTTGAACCAACCTTGCTTTTTTGACTTGGCCAGAATTAACTTCTGGTAGTTTAAAACAATTTTCAAAAAGGAAACACAATTTGCTTTATGTTCAACATGTGAAAATGTGTGCAGTTCTGAATACAATATTTCGTGGGATCTGAAGGCAATTCAAAATAGCAGCTCCTCAAACATCTGAGTGATGGCAGTGTTCATGGTTCAAGGAGCCGACATCCCAGAGAATCTGCTTGACCCTGAGTTTGCTGCTCAGTGGGCCCCTCTGCCTAAGCTGAGTCCCCCCTCAGTCAAACCCTGAGATAGGATCTTCGGTGCAAAGAGCTTTTTTTTTGGAGATGATCTTAACAAGCACAATTTAGGGGGAGGGAGTGACAAAGTAAGACAGGGAAGGAAGGAAAGCTGGTTTAAAAAATGTATTTATGAGCAGATTACTGCTTGGACATCTGAGGCTCACTCCTTCTGGGAATACACTGCAGAGTAATCTCCCTGGGGACTGAAGAAAATGGGCTGTTTATCTACCAACTCCTGTCCTCAATTTATTGCTGACTGTTTCTGGGGCTCGTTAAGGCCCTGGCTGGTCCAAGCTGAGCCTAGCCAGGCTGAGCACCCTTCTGAGGTGGAGGAAACACTTCTAGCCCAAGAGCGGAGCAGGTGCTCGAGACGAGAAGCTGTTCAGAAGGGTAGAAAATGCCCCAGAGCTGCTGCAGGCTCGGGAGGAGCCGATGCGGGAGAGGAGGCGGCCACTCGGCCTGGACGGTGTCGCAGTGGGCATCGAGGTCTTCTCAGAGGGGCAGAGGCCCCATCTCGGAGCTGCCGGCAGCAAAGCCACCATGAAAACAACTCTTTAATTCAGGGCTCAGTGCCGATCCCTAGGAAACAAGCCACAGGAGTCCGCGCTGCCAGTGAAGCGGCAGAAGCAACTCCTTGGGGTAGGGGGAGGCAGGAAAGGAAAGGAAGTCACTGTTTCCTGCCCCTGGGGCTTCCTGGGAAGCAGGGTCTTAACTCAAGAAGTGAAAGGAAATTTGATGCCCCGATAAAAGAGCAACGGATATTTGATCCGTTGGACACTAGACCCCGGTCCTCTTAAAGTGACCTGGGAGCTTTCCCCTGGTGTTCACATCATCCTGTCAATGGTTTATTTCATAGTGTCAATCCAATTACTTAAATTCATGATAGCTAGCACTTTTTAGAAAATTTAACTCAGAACGCCCCTGCATATTCGTCAGGCACAGCCGCAGGCTGGGATTCTGACTTTGCATTCCCATCAGAATCTGCGGAGGGACCCAACCAGATTCTGCAGAAGCCTGTGATCCCCTTCTCAGAATAATGTGCTGTTGTTTTCACAATTCTATTGCGATATAATTTCTGCGCTATAAAGCTCATGTGTTTAAAATGCACAATTCAGTTGTTTTCAATATAATTACAGAGTGCAACCATCACCAGAATCTAATTTTGGAGCATTTTTCTTCATCCCCAGGTGAAGCCCCATATTCTTCAGCAGTCGCTTCCGTCTCCCTTCCCCTAGCCTCTGGCAAGCACTGATTTGCTTTCGGTCTCTATGGATTTGCCTACTTTGGGGCATTTCATATAAATGGAATCATATAATACCTGGTTCTCTGTGGCTAGATTCTTTCATTTAATATGATGATTTTGAGGTTTCGTTATGTTGCAGCATGTTTCAGTGCTTCATTCAGAATATTAAAATAGATAACCAACAACAACCTACTATATGGCACAGGGAACTCTTTTCAATATTCTGTAATAACCTACATGGGGAAAGCATTTGAAAAAGAATAGATTCATGTATAGGTATAACTGAATCACTTTACTATACATTTGAAACTAACACAATATTGTTAATCAAATATACTCAATATAAACTAAAAATGTAAAAAGGAATGCTTTTTAAATGTGTAAATTTAAAACAAAGGATTACAAAGAAAAACAGTTTCTTTAAACAGTTAAAATATTTGAAAAACAGCATGGAGTGATAGGTGTGATAGCTACTGAAACTGCTAATTACTAGTGGAGAATGTAAGCAGTGTTTCGAGAGAGCAGCCACAACTGCTATGTAAAAAAATATATATCTATGATGCGTCCTTGTGACAAAGTTCCAGATTCTGAAAACATGGCTGTGGTTTGCAGCCTACATTCACAATTGAAGGAAGTGCTACAATTCAGTTAAAAGTATTAAAAGACAGAATTTTCCCCGTTCCTATAAAAAGGCCCCCTTGGATTCTATTCACGGACTCAGGGGTCTGTGGATGCCAGATGAGGAACCCCTGGTAAGATGAAGAGCTTGACTCAGAAGCCATGCTAGGCATTCTGCCTGATTTGAAACCTGTTTTAGCCATCTCCTGGCTGCTTGACCTCCAGAAAGTTCCTTACCTTCTCTGAGCCTCATTCCTCATTTACCAAAAAAACGCATAATAAAATGCTTGAAAAGGTTAAATGAGTTAGCGTAACATTCTGGAAATAGTGTATTTCTGCAGCAAGTGCTCAGTAAATATTATCTATTCTCATTGTTATTTGACTCTCTATACTCCAGGCTGAACTTTGCCCTGAGGAAGCGCATAGTGCATTTTTAGGGTGAGCCATAAAGAAGAAAAACTCCAGGTGATGCATTACAAAGTATGGTGCATCCACCTGAGTTGGGGGCAGCTCCCAGAGTAGGTACTACATGATAAAGTAGGTAGTATCTGATAAATAAAACATGGAAATAGAGCAACACTAGGCATCTAAGCAGCAAAAACTACTTTATTATCTGGTAAGGACACTATCAGTGGAATAAATGTGGGGTTTTGTTGTTATTAGTGTTGTGTTTTTTGCTTAGTATTTTAGATTGTCACTTTTCTCCACCAGTTAGATCTATAATCTGAGTGACACAGGTTCTGAGACTATGTTTAAGAACCTTATATTAGTCGCCCTTTGCTGTAATTAGGCAGTGTAACAAGCATCCCTAAATCTCAATGCCCTTCAAAAGCAAACCTTTATATCTTACTCGTGGGTTTGCAGTTTGGTCACGCAGGTTCTGCTCCAGACTAAGAGTAAAACTCATGTCTGCTCCACCTGTCTTTCCTTCCAGGCTTAGAGAGCACTGACTGCCTGGGGCATACTTTTCTCACAACAGAGTCCAGGAGTGCAAGATACAAAGCCATCTCGATTGTGGAAGCTCCTTTTGAATGTGAGGGATGGCATGTCTACTTCTACTTCATTGGCCAAAGCAAGTCCTCGCTTTGTAAGCAAGTCCAACATCAGTGGAGTGGTAAAGTATACTCTCCCATGGGACGGGTAGAGGAGAGGGAGTCTTTTCTGAAAAATAACACAATAGAACACACAGAACTCCTACAGAATGAGATGGAGATCAGGGCTCTGGTTCTCATCCAGGCTTCAGTCTAAGTAGTTTATTTTGATCTGTTTTCCATCCTGGGCTTGAGTAATATTTTATCTGAACGAAGTATTATATTGTCTTTTTTTAAAAAAAGTTTCAAACTACTGATTTCAAGTCTCTTAATTTGCCAATGAAAAATCTGGGGTCAGAGAATAAGTGCCTTACTGATTTGTATCAGTGCCAGGACCTGAGCTATGAGACTTTAAGTCAACCAGATTTGGATTTTTAATCCCAGCTCTACAATTTCCAGCAGAGACACCATGGACATCCTCCCAGTGTCAAAGGCAAACATCTGTCCAAGGCCATAAGTCCTAAGGCTCTCCTATCGCTTCCAACCCTGAAGGGATAAAATGCATGATGGGGCCCCTGCCTGGCCTGGTGGTGATATGACTCGGATGAGGAAGGCTCTCGGTGCTCAACCGTGTTCCTGGGAGGCGGGGGAAATGTGCACCCTCTGCAATACCGTTCAGCTACTGGGTTGCCCTTCTCTCCCACTTTCCCTTGGCAAAGTGAAGGGACTCAGGCATATACTCATCTCCCCTAGTGGAGCATAGACTTTTTGAGGGTAAGGTTTACTCTTTTCACATTTATTTCTACCCATGCTGACACCTCACACCTCTTTTCCACAGCACAACAATGATCCTACGTGCACAGCAGGGACTCTGTAAATGGTTATGAATTAAATAATGCTTTTTCTTCTCATGATGCAGAGGCAGCTTTTTGGAGAAGACCTGACTTCAGCAACGATTTCCCAGAAATTTTGAAGGTCCTTGAAAGTAGACAGGAAAGTCATCTGCCATCTGCAAAGTCTCATTTGCAGATACTGGTCCAGCCCAAATATACAGAAACAAAGAAACACTTAGAGTTAGTCAAAACTATTAGGGCCTTTGGCTCTGATTTCAAATAAGCAAAATAAACAAACTCCAGTCCAAATAGGAACTGGTTCTGCTGTTCTTCCAACTTTTGAAAGCCAAGTATATTTGAATGTTTCCTTCTAATGGATTTCCTCTTATTATATGTTCCAGATGGTTAATGGCAAATAGACATGACCATTTAAAATTCTGACTTCATTTGTGTAGCACTTTTCTGGCATTACTTGTGCATATTATAGGGGGAAAGTGTGGCTCTTCCATTGTTCTATGATAAATCCAGCTGTGTTTTACTCATTTAATTACTCTAAACATTGTGACTTCCAGACTTCTGGTTACACACAGGTTAACCAGAAGAGCAGAAGGTATATATACACACGTCCTCCACCCAACATTCCTGGTAAGTAACCAGATCCACCCTCCACCCTAAAATTCAACAGCCTAGTGGTTAAAATGGATGCTTTGAGACACAATGAAGGATTCATGTCAACCACTCTGGGTGACATTTCCTTCCGTATCATACCTATGAACCTTATATGTACTTCCACTGCAGCATTAACCTCATTGTATTGTCAGTTTTAAATTTGCACATCTCTCTCTTCTAGTAGCCTCTCATCTCTAGGTCAAGAATCATGCCAAGCTACTCAAAGAACTTACATGTCAGTTCCTTAGTATAAAACTGTGGGGTTTTCAAGTAATTCAAATCACCTAGTGTTAGTAAATTATTTCTTTCCTTTGGAACAGTGAAAACCAGGAATCAGCAACTGTAACTTCTTCTGAGGGTTTAGAATTGAGAAAAGTAGACACAACTCCAGAGAAGGCGATGGCACCCCACTTCAGTACTCTTGCCTGGAAAATCCCATGGGCGGAGGAGCCTGGTAGGCTGCAGACCATGGGGTCGCAAAGAGTTGGACACGACTGAGAGACTTCACTTCCACTTTTCACTTTCATGCATTGGAGAAGGAAATGGCAACCCACTCCAGTGTTCTTGCCTGGAGAATCCCGGGGATGGGGGAGACTGGTGGGCTGCTGTCTATGGGGTCGCACAGAGTCGGACACGACTGAAGCAACTTAGCAGCAGCAGCAGCAATAGTAGCACAGTTACATAAGATGTTTACATTAGGGGAAGTTAGGCAATATATATTCAGGACCCTGTGTTTAAAAATAGCAAAACTTTTCTTTAAATCCAAAATTGCTTCAAAATAGCTTTAAAAAGTAAAATCAATCAATATTCTGCCACTGTTGATTCTTTCTTTTATTCTTGTTTACACTCATTTTTATCTTTTAATTTATTATGTTTTTGGTAGAATATTTTAAAGCCCATCCAGACAAGATATAATTTTGCCAATCAACCTCTGACAGATAAGAGCTCTGTTTTATAACATAATTGTAACAACAGTACCACACCTAATGAATTTCTTAATAGCTAATATTCAGTCCCCAATCCATTTTACCAGTGTCTCAAATGTGTCTATTCATGGGGTTTTGGGGTTTGTTTTGCTTGCTTTTGGTAAAATGAGGTTCCAAACAAAATCTTGATTTTGTTTGCTTTGTTTCTTTTAAGCCTTTATCTGTGACAGTTCCTGCTCCTCCTCCTTTTTTCATGCTATTTTTTTTTTTTTAAAGAAATGAGGTCATTTTTCCTGTAGAATTCCCCACATTTTGCTTTGGATGGTTATGAGCTTGTGATTTGGCTCCTTATTATTATAAAATGGGGACCATAATACTTACCTCGGAGCCTTTTTGGAAGACTTAAATGAGAAAAATGTACGGAAAAAGTCCAAAGGTTAGTGATGAACAGCAGTTGAAGCGTGTTCGTCTCTGTTCCCCATTCATCACCTTCTCCAGTCCTTTCCAAAGATTTCTAACCTATTTGGTTTTGAATAGTCACAATTTATTTAACATTAAGCCTTCGTTAGACTCACTGTGAGAACTCACGTGAGTAACAGATGTTTTCACAAATGATGTATAGTAAAGACCTGATCCTGCTGCTGCTGCTGCTACGTCGCTTCAGTCATGTCCAACTCTGTACAAACCCATAGACGGCAGCCCGCCAGGCTCCGCCATCCCTGGGATTCTCCAGGTAAGAGTACTGGAGTGGGGTGCCATCTCCTTCTCCGAAAGACCTGATCCTAGAAAGCAGCAAATGAGAAAATGCTCTCCTGCCTCTAAAAGTGACCAGGTAACTGTGGTACCGAGTGCGGTCCATGGACCAGCGGTAGCACATTCCCTGGGAGCTTGTTAGATGCATACTCTCAGACCCATCCTAATACCTGTTGAACCATCGAAAGCATCATACTGAAATCCTATAGCTGACTTTCCCTGAATCAGAAAAGAAAAATCAAAATATAAAAATACCATGAGGGCTTCCCTGGTGGCTCTGTGGTGAAGAATCCACCTGCCAGTGCAGGAGACAGGGGTTGGATCCCTGACCATGAAGATCCCACATACCGAGGAGCAACTGAGCCCGTGAGCCACAGCTACTGAGCCTGAGCTCTAGAGCTTGGGAGCCGCAACTACTAAGCCCACATGCAGCAACTGCTGACGCTCACACACCCTGGAGCCCACGCTCCGTAACAAGACAAGCCACTGCACGGAGAAGCCCAGGCACTGCAACTGGAAAAGAGCCCCCACTCACCACAACTAGAGACAGCCTGTGCAGCAGCGGAGGTGCAGCACAGTTAACAATAAATAAGTATTTTTAAATGCCATGAAATACCAAGACAGCCATCTTAGTGACAAATGGTGACTTCAAGATATCCATCTGGCCTCTTTCCACATGAGCACACCGAAGACCCCGTCTGAAGGCATTTCTTGGTACTATGAAGAAAATATAAGGAGTGTATAAATACAGAAGAGCTTTCAAGAGAAGGGGAGAGAAAGAGCCTTGCCTATTCCAAAGTCCATTTCAACACTCTATGACATTGTTGGACACACCATTTAAGGAGTTGCAATTGGATTTGAGATAAATTTATCAGAAGGCAATGACAAGTTTTACCAAGATCCCCCAGTGGCAACCATCTCAGGATAAATCGGGTATAAAGAACCTGGATTTATCCTTTGAGAAACACAACACTCCTGGGCCCCCCACCCTAACCAATGCATTGGTGCCCAAGTAGCTGAAACAAAAATAAGATTACTCACAGCCTGGCATGTCCAGAAAATACTCAAGAATAGCTACTATAAGATCTTACAGAAAACCAGAATGAAATTTTTGACCAACCCAATGCTATAAAAGCTATCCTAGAAAATATATAAATAAATAAGCATGACTGTGTTCCAATGAAATTTTACTTAGAGATCAGGGGCTGGCTGGATTTGGACAACATGCTGTAAATTGCTAACTCTCGTCTTATGCAATTTTCTATAATTTTCTGCCTAATTAAAGCAGAATTTCTTCTTTAATATGCACATTTACATTTATAGAAAAAATAAAATAAAGCCAAAAAGACAAGCAAAGCTCAATCACGTAAATTTGGTTGGTTTGGAATAGCAGATAGCTTGTTAATTATTTTTATATTATTTTATTTGGGGGAATGATAGAAACATGAGTTTAAGTGGACTGTAGAGATTTAGCTACATGTTGGAACGGGCATGACATGTAATGTCCATAATTCTTGATATATTTTGGTGGGGAGCATTTCTATTCTGAACATTTGCATTCTGTGCTCAGCTTTGGATTTGTAAGACGAAATTGTAGGGGTTAATGCTCACAAAGGCCCTCATAGTTAGGTACAGAGAAAGGAGGTTTAAACACCATTATCTTAGCCTGACCATGAAGTGTCTGAAGTGGTCCTGAGCAGTTTCTCTTCTGGAGAGTCTATGGCTCCATCTCACACCCCACAGGCATTAGGGGGCTACACGCCCTCATGTTTCCATGTTGTGTGTGTGTGTACTTGGTGTGTGGGGATAGGATTTGCAGGGTGTGCCGACCCAAATGTTGTTTCAGGCCAAACTGGACCCAGAGCCACCCATTGGGCAAGACCCTGAACACTGCAGAAATCCCCAGACACTCAAAAGCCACCAGGGGTTCTCAGAGCATCTTTGATCCAAATAACCTGACTTCTCCTGAGATAGTTCTGAGGGTCCTAGAGCAGGCCTAAATTCCAGGACAGAGATTTGCAGAAAGAAACATGAAGACCCAGCGTGGGTAAGCTATAGACCCAGTTCCCAAGTCCAGTGTTTTCCTGTGGCCCTGTTCTACATGACTGAAGAGTCCACATTCTCCATCCTTATGATGGATGAGCACTTTTACTACTTGCTAGTTTACATTCAGAAGAGGTGGTGAGAATACACAGAAGAACTGTACAAAAAAGATCTTCACAACCCAGATAAGCACGATGGTGTGATCACTCACCTAGAGCCAGACATCCTGGAATGAGAAGTCAAGTGGGCCTTACTTAGAAAGCATCACTATGAACAAAGCTAGTCGAGGTGATGGAATTCCAGTTGAGCTACTTCAAATCCTGAAAGATGATGCTGTGAAAGTGCTGCACTCAATATGCCAGCAAATTTGGAAAACTCAGCAGTGGCCACAGGACTGGAAAAGGTCAGTTTTCATTCCAATCCCAAAGAAAGGCCATGCCAAAGAATGCTCAAACTACTGCACAATTGCACTCATCTCACGCGCTAGTAAAGTAATACTCAAAATTCTCCAAGCCAGGCTTCAGCAGTATGTGAACCGTGCACTTCCAGATGTTCAAGCTGGTTTTTGAAAAGGTGGAAGAACCAGAGATCAAATTGCCAACATCCGCTGGATCATGGGAAAAGCAAGAGAGTTCCAGAAAAACATCTATTTCTGCTTTATTGACTATGCCAAAGCCTTTGACTGTGTGGATCACAATAAACTGTGGAAAATTCTTCAAGAGATGGGAATACCAGACCACCTGACCAGCCTCTTGAGAAACCTATATGCAGGTCAGGAAGCAACAGTTAGAACTGGACATGGAACAACAGACTGGTTCCAAATAGGAAAAGGAGTATGTCAAGGCTGTATATTGTCACCCTGCTTATTTAACTTATATGCAGAGTACATCATGAGAAACGCTGGGCTGGAAGAAGCACAAGCTGGAATCAAGATTGCCAGGAGAAATATCAATCACCTCAGATAGGCAGATGACACCATCCTTATGGCAGAAAGTGAAGAAGAACTAAAAATCCTCTTGATGAAAGTGAAAGAGGAGAGTGAAAAAGTTGGCTTAAAGCTCAACATTCAGAAAACGAAGATCATGGCATCTGGTCCCATCACTTCATGGGAAATAGATGGGGAAACAGTGGAAACAGTGTCAGACTTTATTTTGGGGGGCTCCAAAATCACCGCAGATGGTGATTGCAGCCATGAAATTAAAAGGTTCTTACTTCTTGGAAGGAAAGTTATGATCAACCTAGATAGCATATTCAAAAGCAGAGACGTAACTTTGCCAAGAAAGGTCTGTCTAGTCAAGGCTATGGTTTTTCCAGTGGTCATGTATGGATGTGAGAATTGGACTGTGAAGAAGGCTGAGTGCCAAAGAATTGATGCTTTTGAACTGTGGTGTTGGAGAAGACTCTTGAGAGTCCCTTGGACTGCAAGGAGATCCAACCAGTCCATCCTAAAGCAGACCAGTCCTGGGTGTTCATTGGAAGGACTGATGCTGAGGCTGAAACTCCAATACTTTGGCCACCTCATGCAAAGAGTTGACTCATTGGAAAAGACCCTGATGCTGGGAGGGATTGGGGGTAGGAGGAGAAGGGGATGACAGAGGATGACATGGCTGGATGGCCTCACCAACTTAATGCACATGAGTTTGGGTGAACTCCAGGAGTTGGTAATGGACAGGGAGGACTGGTGTGCTGCAATTCATGGGGTCGAAGTTGGACATGACTGAACAACTGAACTGAACTGAGTTTACATTCAATGGTGCACTTGCCAGTTATGAATGCTAGCTTATAGGTGTGCTTTGCTGAAAGCAACAAAAGTGTTCTGAAAATATGACTTGCAGTGAATTATTGTCAGTGGAATCCTATTCAGGTGCAAGTAAGAACACTACTATTCCAAGTAAATTGCTTACTGAATATCTTGCAACCCTGGACTAATTTATCTTGTCCGGATTGTCATAGGTAATGTTTATTTAAAGTGTGGTTTGATGACATCACTGACTCAATGAACATGAGTTTGAGCAAACTTTGGGAGATAGTAAAAGACAGGGAAGCCTGGCATGCTGCAATCTATGGGGTTGCAGAGAGTCAGACGTGACTTAGTAACTGAACAACAAAGTATGATATAACAGGGTTGCACTGAGGCTATTTAAAAAATAAACATATATCCCTCTACTGAATCCACCTTAAAGATATTTCTCTTTCTTGAATAAAAAGGTATTAAATCCACAAACACACACATAAACATGTGCCTTCCACTTGTGCAGGAACATTTTCAAGTCAAAAATTCCTTTTGAGACCCCTCTGAACTACTTTTACACATAAAATGTTACAAAATGTTATTTTTTGTTATTATAAAATAGTCTCTGAGAGTGACAGGAAATTCATTCAGTATGAAAATCATCATCGATCTGCCCAAATTAACTTGTAAAATACAATTTTAATTATGTCCTGCCCAGATTGTGATCCTTTGGAGTCCCACATGATGCCAGCCACATGGCCCCTAGCCTAATATCTTTGGCACACCTGCAACTCATTAGCAACATCTGGTTGAGATGTTCTGACCCAGGGGGTCTTAAAGTGCATCAAAATTACCCAGAGGGTTTAAAACACAGACTGTGGGCCCTAACTCCAGACACTTTTATTCCCTAGGTCTGCGAGGGGGCTGGAAATTTTGCATTCTGTCAAATTACTAGATTCAGTAGATGCTGGGTCTGCTGGTCTGGGACCACCCTTTGGAAAATAACATTTGGCTTTTAGCTGGGGTCAGCAAATGCTTTCTGTAATGGGCCAGATAATAAATATTTTAGGCATGGCCGGCCGTATGGTCTCTGTCACTACTACTCAGCTCTGCCATTGTTCCCTGGAAGCACCCATAGATTATATGTAAACAAATGGGTACAGCTATATTCCAGTAAACCTTTACTTACAAAAAAACCAAGGGCAGGATTTGGCCCATGGACTGTAGCTCGCTGGCCCCTGACCTGTGGGATAATGGGTCTCCAGGTCAGGTCTTTACCCTCATTTTTGATTATTCCCCACTGGGTTTCAGCCACAATAGGCTCATCTTGTTCACCAGTGTGTTCTTTTGTGTGTGTGTGTGTGTGTACTCTCTTTAATGTTGTCAATATACCATCATGTAGCGGGAATGGAAGACAGGAGAGGTTAGTGAGAAAAGAAGAAAGAGAATTAACAAGGAAGAAAGCATTTTAACTAACTGAACTGAGCCCCAAACTAAGATACTTCCTAGTTGTAACAGACGTTTAAAAGGTTTGAAAACATCTTTTCAATGTCCCCATTCCTCCAACGCTTTTTCCTACTCCTAACTTGGGGATCACATACCCTTTCCAGCATGACGGTCTTCTGGGTTTAGTGCATGAACACTTTCCTAAACCTTCAGTTTTCAACCTGAATGAAAAGCTTATTGTGAGTTATATGCTGCTACTAGAACAGGAGAAAAGTGGCTCCAAAAATATAACAAGAACATTTCATGGGAAAAAAGGGAGGCTGTGGAGTTTCTGTTATTGATGTTGTCTTTGCAATATATCTAAAACCCTTCAGTGTTTCTGAGTTTCATCTCCTAGCCTCTCAAGAAAAGAAGGCAATTTGAGTTCCACCCTTGTCTTTATCCTTCCATTCAAACAAACCAAAAATATTTTATAGATAACTTGTATTTTTAGTTCTCTCAAAGGCACTAAATCCATTGGATCAAAAGTCATTTTGTTTCTATAATTTCATTAAAATTGTAAAGGGAAGGATAGGCATGAGGTAATCGAATGAATTATTCACTTATGTGACCAAAGTCTCTTACTTTAGTGCACTGTCTCTGCAGGTAAGAGTCACAAATAAAAAATGTTAAATTGCTGTGAATGTTTTCACTATTTTTCATTTAAATCAAAAATAGAAAAAGACCAATGCTATCTTCCTAGTAGAGAACCAACTCAACAGAAAAAGAAAGGTAACAAACATTAATAAGAACATCAAGCTGAATACAACTTTGTAATTTCCTTTTTATGATGCTGCTGCTGCTACTGCTGCTAAGTCGCTTCAGTCGTGTCCGACTCAGTGCGACCCCATGGACTGCAGCCTACTGGGTTCCTCCGTCCATGGGATTTTCCAGGCAAGAGTACTGGAGTGGGTTGCCATTGCCTTCTCCTGTTTTATAATGCTACCTCATGTTAAACTACACACTCTATAAACATATATTATATAGCATCTTCTTATGGCTTCAGGTCAAATTGAATAATAGTATTTCTTGAGAAAGGGCTATGAACAGCAGTTCCCTTCACTCCTTTGATCTGGAATGCCTTGCAGTTTATTGAGAGAGTTTCTGTTTCCCCGAATCCGACAGACACTTGCTTAATTCAGTTGCTGACATTAGTACAAGCAGTTGGAACAAATTCTGAGCCACTCAGTACAGAGTTTTGAGTAATCAATATAGTTGTAAAACAAAGCAGAAATGTCCTGAAGTTAGACATAATTATAATGCAGTTGATATAACGTAATTAAGAGAGTACAATGTATGGAGTGGTAGGATAGAGATGTTTAAATGTTCAAAACCACTGTCTGAAAAATTACTTTGGAGCGTGATATGATTCAAAGACAGGACTGAATGAATGCTTGATTCCTTCTAATCACATTATCTCTACTTACACAGAACACAGAACAAACCAGAAAACTCCACACTTGGAGGCTTTTAGAATCAATATCACTTACCTGTTTCTGCTTGCCAGTCCATTAACCTGTAGGAGTCCAGAGATTAAGCACCACTGGCAGCTCTTTGTCTTTCTTATCCACTTTGGTTTCATATTTGTCTTTCGCTTTGGTATGAAAATCAAATTCCTCAAGAGGAAATCCTCTGGCAATTGTTCCTCAAAGGTATCACAAGGACTGAGCTTTAGTTCTACTGAAATGTACTGGTTGGCAAAGCTCGGGGAGCTGGGCTGCTGGAGATGTAGCTTGTCTTCTGTGCTTGGATGTTGAAATGTCCTTCTAATAAGCAATATCCTTTTTCTTCATCATAACTGGGATTTTAGTTCTAAAGGGAAATCATATAAAAAGTAGGTTACCATATATCATTGTTCGTGTGAACTGTATAGGATCACCAGTCTTATTCTCTAAGTAGACAAGTAAACTTTTTTTTTTTTTGGTTTTAGTATGCCTTTTCTTGACACAATCTTAATTTTATATATTACCTTAAGTTTTATTTCCAGATGTGTGACTTAAAGGTTTTTGAGATTGTTGATCTGCCAGATATGTTCAGATCTATATGTCCTGTGTTTCACAATAAGCCAGTGATTCCTACCACAGCTTTGTGGGGCACCACAGCATTGACCCCAATTATGCAGTTATATTAGGGAATGTCTCAAAGCCCTGAGTTCATTTATTTTCTCCTAATTGAAACATGTGTGTGTGTGTGTGTATGTGTGTGTGTGCACGCACGCGCGTGTGTGTGTGTCTCCATACAGTACAATTTAAAGGCAAAAGGATGAGGAACTTGGCAAAATTCAAACCACAAACTGACATATTCTAAAGAAACTACAACTGTGCCTATGGATTTGAAGTACTACTCATTCTCAAATCAGCTATTTTTAAAACTATTTTTTAATGTCAGCAGATTATATACAAAATTGGCCTGTGTGCTTCAAAAATTTCAATGTCTTGAGAGACAAAAAAAGGTTGATGATCTTTTCCAGATTAAAAGAGACTAAAAAGATACAACAATTAAATAAAATACCTGATACTATAGTAGACACTGTAAGAGGAAAATATTGCTATTAAAGACATCAAGACCATCAGCAAAATTTGAATATATATTCTACATTAGATAATAATCTTATGTCAATGCTGTATTTTCTGATTTTGATCATTGTACTATGGTTATGTAAGTGAACACACTTGTCTGGGCAAATACTAGCAAAAGTATTTAGGAAAGAAGGTAATGTTAACAACTTACTCTCAAATGGTTCATAAAATATATATGTGTATATATGCATATAGACATACATATATATAAACAAACAGAGAAGACAGAAAGAGGAACAGACAGAAAAAGAGAAAGAAAGGAAAAGTAAATGTGGCAAAAAGTTAACTGATGAATTTAAGTGTTTAAGTGAAGGATATATGGAAGTTCCTCATATGGTAGGTGCTGGAGCAGTGGCAGTGTGGTGCTCAAGTGACTGTGAGGAGATACCCCACGTTCAGAAACAAAGGAGAAGCCCCAGCAAGATGATAGGAGGGGCAAATCGCCTTTAGAATCAAATCCCATACCTGCCAGAGATACTCAGAGGGCTCAAACGAATCTTGTGCACACCAGGACCCAGAGACCCCACAGAGACTGAGACAGAACTGTGTTTGAGTGCCTCCTGTGGAGATATGGGTCAGCAGTGGACTCCCACAGGGGCAGGGGCCCTGGGTGCGGCAGACCTGGGTATAAAGAAGCTTAAAGCCTCTTGGAGGAGGTCGCCATTAACCCCACCATAGAGCTGCCAGAGCTGTACCATACAGCGTACACAGGACTGGGAAACAAACTCTTGGTGGGCACAAACCTTGTGCACACCAGGACCCAGGAGAAAGGAGCACTGACCCCCACAGCAGACTGACCCAGACGTGCCCATGAATATCTAGGAGTCTCCAGCGGAGGCATGGGTCAGTGGTGGCCTGATACAGGGCTGGGGGCACAGACTGTAGCAGTTCATGCATGGGACCTTTCAAAGGAGGTCGCCATTATCTTCATTAGTCCACCATAGTTTGGCCCCAGGTACATAACAGGGAGGGAACACAATGGATTAAAGATTTATTGAACATGGCCACACCCATCAGAACAAGACCCAATTTTCCCCTCAGTCAGTCTCTTGCATCAGGAAGCTTCCATAAGCCTCTTATCCTTCTCCATCAGAGGGAAAACAGACTGAAAACCACAATCACAGGAAACTAACCAATCTGATTAGATGGACCACACCCTTGTCTAACTCACTGAAACTATGAGTCATGCCATGTAGGGCCACCCAAGACGGATGGGGCATGGTGGACAGTTCTGACAAAATGTGGTCCATTGGAGAAGAGAATGGCAAACCACTTCAGTATTCTTGCCTTGAGAACCCCATGAACAGTAGGAAAAGGCAAAAAGATAGGACACTAAAAGATGAACTCCCCAGGTCAGTAGGTGCCCAATATGCTACTGAAATCATTGCAGAAATAACTCCAGAAAGAATGAAGTGACAGAGCCAAAGCAAAAGCAACACCCAGCTGTAGATGTGACTGGTAATGGAAGTAAAGTCCAATGCTGTAAAGAGCAACACTGCATAGGAACCTGGAATGCTAGTGAAGAAGGAATTCATAGGGCCTGGACTCCATCTTGGGCCTGTTCATGCTGATCATGCTCAGCCACCTTTCCAATGGACTCTGAATCCTGTGTTTAGTGCTTATGAAAACAACAACAGAAGGATAAGACCCCCTCCACACCCAGGAAGCTTGAAGATCATATCTAGGTTACTCATTGCCTAAGAGAAAACATACACTAATCACCCCTTCCTCCAGACAGGCCATAAATTTTTCTGTATCTATTGGAGTGTAACCTCAGGTTTATTGATTATTGGCTAATTGTTTGACTGTTTGAGCACATAGCCACGTGAATCATGGGGTTATTGGGATTGTATTTTCCTTGGTTTATGTAAGTCTCAAGGAATTTGGAGTGGTGGGTTCAGACACATACACATGGGGTATAAAAGATTTTTACAAGTGTGGTCAGGGTCCTTGGCTAAGAGGAGACTCTGCCTTGGGCCCACCGGTGTAATAAACTGCACTCCACTATCTGCATTGTCCTTCTGAGTGAGTTTGTTTCCCGGAACGCATGGCTACGACACTAGGTCCATGAAACAAGGCAAAATGGAAGTGGTCAAATGCTTCCACTTCCACTTCCACGTGAGAGTGAACAGCTACAGTTTAGGAATCAGCGAACTAAAATGGACTGGAATGGGTGAATTTAATACAGATGACCATTATATCTACTACTGTGGGCAGGAATCCCTTAGAAGACATGCAGTAGCCATCACAGTCAACAAAAGACTCCGAAATGCAGTACTTGGGTGTGATCTCAAAAACGACAGAATGATCTGTTCATTTCCAAGGCAAACCATTCAATATCACGGTAATTGAAGTCTATGTCCTGAACAGTAACGCTGAAGAAGCTGAAGTTAACGGTTCTATCAAGACCTACAAGACCTTCTAGAACTAACACCCCCAAAAGATGTCCTTTTCATTATAGAGGACTGGAATGCAAAAGTAGGAAGTCAAGAAACACCTGGAGTAACAGGCAAATTTGGCCTTGGGGTACAGAATGAAGCAGGTCAAAGGCTAATAGAGTTTTGTCAAGAGAATGCACTGATCGTAGCCAACACCCTCTTCCAACAACACAAGAGAAGACTCTACACATGGACATCACCAGATGGTCAGCACAGAAATCAGATTGATTATATTCTTTGCAGCCAAAGATGGAGAGGCTCTATACAGTCAACAAGGACAAGCCCGGGAGCTGACTGTGGCTCACATCATGAATTCCTTATTGCCAAATTCAGACTTCAATTGAAGAAAGTAGGGAAAACAATTAGACCATTTACGTACGACCTGAATCAAATCCCTTATGATTATACAGGGCAAGTGACAAATAGATTCAAAGGATTAGATCTGATAGACCGAGTGCCTGAAGAACTATGGACAGAGGTTTAAGACATTGTACAGGAGGCAGGGATCAAGACCATCCCCAAGAAAAAGAAATGCAAAAAGGCAAAATGGTTGTCTGAGGAGGCCTTACAAACAGCTGTGAATAGAAGAGAAGTGAAAGGCAAATGAGAAAAGGAAAGATATACCCATTTGAATGCAAAGTTCCAAAGAATAGCAAGGAGAGATAAGAAGGTCTTCCTCAGTGATCAGTGAAAAAAAAATAGAGGAAAACAATAGAATGGGAAAGTCTAGAAATCTCTTGAAGAAAATTAGAGATACCAAGGGAACTTTTCATGTAAAGATGGGCACAATAAAGGACAGAAATTGTATAGAACTAACAGAAGCAGAAGATATTAAGAAGAGGTGGCAAGAATACACAGAAGAACTGTACAAAAAAGATATTTATGACCCAGATAATCACGAACATGTGATCATCAACCTAGAGCCAGACATCCTGGAATGCAAAGTCAAGTGGGCCTTAGAAAGCATCACTACGAACAAAGCTAGTGGAGGTGATGGAATTCCAGTTGAGCTATTTCAAATCCTAAAAGATGCTGCTCTGAAAGTGCTGCACTCAATATGCCAGCAAATTTGGAAAACTCAGCAGTGGCTGAGTGGAAAAGGTCAGTTTTCATTCCAATCCCAAAGAAAGGTAATGCCAAAGAATGCTCAGACTACCACACAACTACACTCATCTCACACGCTAGAAAAGCAATACTCAAAATTCTCCAAGCTTCAACAGTATGTGAACTATGAACTTCCAGATGTTCAAGCTGGATTTTGAAAAGGCAGAGGAACCAGAGATCAAATTGATCATTGAAAAAGCAAGAGAGTTCCAGAAAAACATCTACTTCTTATTTATTGACTATGCCAAAGCCTTCGACCGTGTGAACCACAATAAACTGTGGGAAATTCTGAAGGAGATGGGAATACCAGACCACCTGATCTGCCTCTTGAGAAATCTGTATGCAGGTCAGGAAGCAACAGTTAGAACTGGACATGGAACAACAGACTGGTTCCAAATAGGAAAAGGAATAAATCACGGCTGTATATTGTCACCCTGCTTATTTAACTTATATGCAGAGTACATCATGATAAACGCTGAGCTGGAAGAAGCACAAGCTAGAATCAAGATTTCCAGGAGAAATTCAATAACCTTAGCTACGCAGATGACACCACCCTTATGGCAGAAAGCGAAGAAGAACTAAAGAGCCTCTTGATGAAAGTGAAAGAGAAGAGTGAAAAACTTGGCTTAAAATTCAACATTCAGAAAACTAAGATCATGGTATCTGGTCCCATCACTTCATGGCCAATAGTTGGGGAAATGATGGAAACAGTGGCTGTCTTTATTTTGGGGGGCACCAAAATCACTGCAGATGGTGACTGCAGCCATGAAATTAAAAGACGCTTGCTCCTTGGAAGAAAAGTTATGACCAACCTAGACAGCATATTAAAAAGCATACATTACTTTGTCGACAAAGGTCCATCTAGTCAAAGCTATGATTTTTCCGGTAGTCATGTATGGATGTGAGAGTTGGACTATAAAGAAAGCTGAGTACCGAAGAATTGATGCTTTTGAACTGTGGTATTGGAGAAGACTCTTGAAGAGTCTCTTGAACTGCAAGGAGATCAAACCAGTCCATCCTAAAGGAAATCAGTCCTGAATATTCACTGGAAGGACTGATGCTGAGGCTGAAACTCCAATACTTTGGCCACCTGATGTGAAGAACTGACTCATTTGAAAAGACCCTGATGCTGGGAAAGATCGAAGGTGGTAGGAGAAGGGGATGACAGAAGATGAGATGGTTGGATGGCATCACCAACTCAATGGACATGAGTTTGAGTAAACTCTAGGAGTTGATGATGGACAGGGAGGCCTGGTGTGTTGCAGTCCATGGGGTTGCAAAGAGTCAGACATGACTGAGCGACTGAACTGAACTGAACTGATATGCAAGTTCACTATTTCTTGAAGATTTGAATTTTTCAAAATAAAAAAAAGTTCTTAAAATATAAGCACAATCAATAATTAGTTTTGATGCTAGAGAAATGTCATCAAGCTATTTTCACACATCTAGGTTTCATTTAAATTTTTTTTCCCTCTACCATGATTATAATAAATGTGTTACATTTTTCCAGTGGATGAGCTAAGCTCAAAAGAAATAGCCAGCTGTGGAAAACCAGGGCCATTATGCGTGGAATCACAGAGATGAACACTGTAACTTCCACTTAGAAAATGTTCATTGACTGTTCTGTCCATGGGTGAGTCTTGTGAACATTTATGAGGACATGAAAATTTTTTGTAATCACCGTGGCTGATTCCCTAGTGGAAAACAGGAAATGATATAAACATGTATTCAATATGGAGAACTTTGCCTTCTTCCCACTTTAGCTACCAGATGGCAGGAGAGTAGAAGATAGTCTTCAGGGAATATCAGCAGCCCAGGAGAAAAGACCCAAAAATCATATCTAGGAGCTTCCCAAAGAAATAGCCAGATTGTCCACCAGCTGTACCTCCCTGTGTGCTGAGTGTTACCATCTTGCTCGAAGGCTCAGCAGCTTCCTGAGGCTTCAGACAAGGTTCCAAAGCAAAGAGCTGAAGTCACGACTTGTTTCAGATGCAGTGTTGTCAGCAAGGTGGCTGAGCTCACACAAAACTCTCCACAACAGCTGCAGCTGAAATCAGAGCTGAGCCAAAAGACTGTTGATGTGGGAAACCGGAAGTCTCTTCTACAGGCCATTTTCAGGAGGGGACTTCTGCCAATATTTTCCCTCTCTCCTTTGTTTCTCCCCCAAAGAGAAAGCTGGTTAATCCAGCTGGACATATATTAATCTTTACTGGGCCCATTTCACTAGTGGGCCAAGTTACTGTGTCCCCAAAGCCTCATCTGTATTTTCTCTCTTTAACAACCTGTTTAAATGCAGACACAGACGGTCCTCTCACTTCTTCATTGCTCAGTTTAGTTATTATAGACACCATGCTTTCCGGCTGCATGTGGCAGGGACATCAGACAAGGTCTGTCTAAGGAGACAGTCCTTTCTCTCCACTCTGGCTTCTTGCTCTTCCCCTGCTGAAGTTTACCAAGTAGATCTGTAAAGCAAGTGAAGAAGTCTTTAATTATTGGAGGGAGCAAAATCTTGGATCTTTGGTTTTAATGGATGGATAAAGGACAAAGCAGGATAAGGGGTCACCAGAATAAGATTGACAAACACAGCAGATGTTTATTTTAACCAATATGGAATAGGAAGGAAGTTTTAATGTTATTTTTAAAAATCCAAAAGGATGTTGAAATAATGACAATGGAACAAGAGATTTTTTATTAGGAAAATTTGGAAAATTACCTGAAGTCTAATGGATAGATTAAACATTGAGGCATCAGCTAGATCTAATAAAATTATCTAAAATACAACTCACAGAACAAAAGATGGAAATTGTGAATGAAAGGCTAAGAGATATGGTGGTAGACTGAGAAGTTCCAGCACATGTCTACTGAGTTTCAGAAGGAGCAAATCAAGTGGGTGAGGGCCAGGAGAGGCAAAATGTGACCCATCAAGATATCATGGCCATCATTTTCCAAAATTGATCAAATCTCATTAAGTGCAATAAATTCTATATACTTTGATGTATTTTAGTAAGCACAAAATAAAAGATCTAAAAAGCAACCACAAAGGAAAGACAAATCTCCAACAAAGAAATAAAACTTAGACAGCCGATTTCTTCTGAAAAATATCAGAAGACAGAAACAAGTGTGATGATAATAACTTCTAAGAGAGAAGATATTGGTCAACCTCGAATTCTATACTCAATAAAAAAATTCTCTCAATAACAAGGGCAAATATAGACAGACAGAAACTGACAAAGTTTAACCTGGGTGGGTATTAGTTTAGACATTATACTTTAAACGACACGTTTTCATTATATCACTCATGGCGTACCTCATGAGAGAGAGAAAGAAAGTCATACACAAATGAGTGGGCTTGCTCACAGCAATTCCACTCTGAAGATTGCCTAAAGAATGTGCTCTAAGAAGAAAACAGATGATTCCAGAAAGGCAGAGCTGAGGTATGAGAGGGGATTGTGAACCAGAAAAATGAATAAATGATACAAAAGCCAAACAAATATTCACAATGTAAACAATAATAAAAAACACAAATTCAAGATAGACCCAATATCCTGAGCAACGAAACATATAACTTGAGTGGATGATTAAAGTGTCTTAAAAGTATTGTATTGTTCAGGAAGCAGATAAATGTACTGATATTCATTTTAGGCTATTATAAGGTTAAACGGTGATATTAAAATTTCCAGGGTATTTTCTAAAAAAAAAAAAAAAAACAAAAAACTAATTATTTGTTTAGTAAAGAGAAAATTAGTACAGAGAAAAGGTTAGAATTGGGTGAACCTTATTTCAAAACAAAGTAAGAAAAGAGAACAAAAAAATCAGTTTTAAAAATAGGTCAAGAATAAACAGCAAAATGAAATTTAATAAGTGAGTTCAAATACATTAGTAATGACAATAAATGTAAATGAACTAAATTTCCAGGTAATAAACAAATATTAGCAGATTAAACATATTTTAAAAGATTAGTAAACTTTTTAATCAAACATTCAAACTGGTCTCATCTGAGTTTGCTTTGAACAAAGAGAAAAAATACGAAATTTGAAATCCTAGAAAGAAAGATATGGTAATTAGATCTTGCAAATTATTGAATCTACTCTTTTTTACTTTTGAGACATTGACTAAATTTTGAACTAGAAAGTCCATTTGAAACAATTTCCTCAATCTCCACATTTTGTTTTGTTCTATGCAGTGTGGTTCCTATAAAACTCAAAATAACTCCAAGTTGGTCAGCTTGAGATAAACATGTTCATGTGGCTGGTGGTGTTTATTGATTTACCCACAGCGTATTTGTGTATGTAGTCTCCAGACCAGTGGTCATTTCATCCAAAGCCACTTACTGAGGGTGTACAGTAATGTTAATATTATCAACTGGCTTAATTCCTGGGTTACACACATTTTATTTGACTGATTTTTTTAAAGAAACTACCATCATGAGATTTCTGGTGCATTGGCCCAGGGATTAGATGTGATAGTCAGAAGGAGCAGGTGGTCTAAACCCCAGGCACGCTCCACTGTACTCCATTACCATCGCTGGCACAACACACCCCCTAAGAGATTTGTGAACCAGTGTGAGTATGAAGAGAATAACTTTAACTCTGCCTAGACTGAAACCTCACAACTAAGAAATAGGCAAGTATTTGAGATTATTACAAAGGGGGAAAAAAACAGAATTGATATAGAAGAAAAAGGGTGGAGGAAGGGGACAGTGCTGCAGGAATGGAAGGAAAGTGAAGGAGGCTAAGCCCAGCCTTGCTGAGGTTTCTGTGCCAGGAAACTTGGTCTTTCCTGCTTTTGTCCAAACCTGAAATACTTGGGAATGAATTGACGTATTTTGTCCCACTTAATACAGCTGGTAAACAGACTCCAGAAATAAAGCAGATGCAGCGGCCCAAGGAGGGCTGCAGGAATATATAGACATGCTGGTGGGAGGAGCAAAAGCAAGCTTCTGAGTCCTAGGGGAGCCCTCCTGACCGGGGACCTGAGCAGAAATTGATGTTATTAATGTAGACTTGGAGATTGTTATTTCCCTAACAATAATTCTTGTTGTATGCACCTGAACTGGTGCCCCTGTGGTATTCCTATATGCACATGGAAGGGGAGAGAACTCATGGTAAAATGGAAATAACCATGTTGTTTGAGGCCAAAACATCTCTGCTATAGGGGCTTAGCCTCAAAAAAGTTTAGGAGAAAGTGTGTCTTGACCAAATATATATATATATATATATATATATATATATATATATATATATATAAAATCAAAAAATGGGCAGAAGACCTAAATAGACACATCTCCAAAAAAGACACATAGACTGTCAACAGGCACATGGAAAGATGCTCAGCATCACTAATTATTAGAGAAATGCATATCAAAATTACAATGAGGTATCACCTGACACCAGTCAGAATGGCCATCACAAAAATTCTATAGATAATAAATGCTGGAGAAGGTGTGGAGAAAAAAAGAAACCCCCTACACTGCTGATGGGAATGTTAGTTGGTGCAACCACTATGGAGAACAGGCAGTATGGAATTTCCTCAAATACTAAAAATGGAGTTGCTGCATAATCCTGCAATCTCACTCCTGGGCATATATCTGGAGAAAATTCTAATTCAAAAAAATTCACACACCCCCCAGTGTTCATAACAGCACTATTTACAATAGCCAGAACATGGAAGCAATCTAAATGCCCATCAACAGATAAATGGTAAAGAAGATGTGGTGTATATATAATGGAATATTACTCAGCCACAAAAAGAATGGAATAATGTTGTTTGCAGCAACATGGATTGACCTAGAGATTATCAAGTTAGGTTAGAAAGAGAAAGACAAATATCATACCTCACTTATATATGGAATCTAAAGAAATGATACAAATGAATTTATTCACAAAAAAGAAATTTAGATTCACAGACATAGAAAACAGGCCTTCATTACCAAAGGGGATAACAGGGAGGAGGGGACATAAATTAGGAATTTTGAATCAAAAGATGCACGATACTATATATAAAATAGGTAAACAATAAGGACCAACTGTATAGCACAGGGAGCTGTACTCAATATCTTGTAATAGCTTATAATGGAAAATAATTTGAAAAAGAATATATATAGATAAAATACAAATCACTTTGCTGTACACTTCGAACTAACAAAACATCGAAATTAACTATACTTCAATCTTTAAAAAAAAAAAAAAGGAGTCTAAGGTAAAGTGTGTCCTGAATGATCACAGAGAGAAAAAATACCCAGGATATTCAGGGGCACTGGTATAAAGAAAAGGAGCCTCAAGCTTCAAAAATTACTGGGGGGCCAAGGGTAGATCGGTAACAGTTCAGGGACCAAGGCTCACACTGGTTAGATTGGGGTTAGACTTGTGTCGAGCTCTGGCAAAGCTCGTAATGTTGCTATGAGTATCAAGCAATGGCTTATATATTAAGTAAAACCATCCTTCTGCTTTTGAGATTCCCACGGAGAGTGAACTGTGTGCATAACAAACACTTGAAGTCGCGTTACCTAGAATTGGGTGGGAATACTTAGATGGCGTGTGGACTTTATCCATAGGTGGGTGATTACATAAAAGAATAGAAAATAATTTTCTGGCCAGTGCTGATAAGAGTCCTTTCATTCTCCATTGCAATTATCAGGAAAAGTCAGAGTGTTTTGTTCCTTATGCTCAAGGCATGGGCTGCAAATGCTGCACTTAAAACGCATTGGCTCTTATCTCGCAAAAAGCGAGTGGTTTTCCCTTATTATTACTAACTCTCTGTTGGTATCGGGTTAAGTTCATGGGCTCCGCAGGGATTCATTTGAGACCTGTTGAGGGTTCAGATTGAACACTGTTAACTGGATGAATAAGTTCTCTGTAATGTCTCAGACTTTCATTGTTGGCACTGGAGATTTCAGACTGCTTTGCTGCAGCTACTCTAAATCCTCATCTTTTCTCATTATTTAATAGAAAGCTGGGAGGGAAAGTATAGAACTGGATTGTTAGTCAAGTGAATGCTCTAGAGAGACCCACGAAAAGCCTCAGGAATTCTTATCCCAGCAAAGGACCTGCTAACCTATGACAGAGTGACTTATTCTCTGGCTGTATCTGAATGTCCTGGAGTAAAAGATTTTTAGAACTCCTGCAAAAGTCACTTCAACTCACAGTAATAATCACAGTCCTTTCACAGGACAATGAGACCACCTTGGTTACATGCTATTTAGCTAAGGCCAGGGCTTCCCTGGTGGCTCAGATGGTAAAGAATCTGCCTGCAATTCAGGAGACCCGGGTTCAATCTCTGGGTTGGGAAGATCCCCTAGAGAAGGGAATGGCTACCCACTTCAATATTCTGTCCTGGAGAATTTCCTGGACAGAGGAGCCTGGCAGACTACAGTTCATGGGGTCACAAAGGGTCAGACATGACTGAGCAACTAGTAACACTGTATGTCTACATGTGTGATTTCTCAAAATGTCCTGTCCAATTAGCAGCAGCAGCATCTGAGAACTTCCAAGGCACATTCTTGGGCCTCACTCCAGAACTATTTATCAAGGATCTCTGGGGATGGGGTTAAGCAATTTGTGTTTTAACAAGCCTTCCATATGATTCTGATACACACCAAAGTTTGAGGAAATCTGATCTACAGGGGCCAATTTTAACTGGATTGACATGCCCAATCAGCTGGACCAAAACAGTGTTTGCATATCAAAAAGTCCTGAACTACTGAAGAGTTTTGTTGTTGTTTAGTCACTGAGTCCTGTCTGACGTTTTTGTGACTTCACGGACTGGAGGCTGCCAGGCCCCTCTGTCCATGGGATTTCCCAGGCAAGAATACTAGAGTGGGTTGTCATTTCCCTCTGCAGGGGATCTTCCTGCCCCAGGGATCAAACCTGAGTCTCCTGCATTGGCAGGTGGATTATTTACCATTGAGCCACCTGGGAAGCCCCATTGAAGAATTTGCCAACTGTAAAATAAGTTTCTCAAAGGAACTTCCTACAGTGTTGGTGGGAATGTAAATTGGTACAGCCTCTATGAAAAATAGCAGGGAGGTTCCTTTAAAAACTAAAAATAGAGTTGCCGTATGATCCTACAATCCCACTCTTGGGCATATATCTGGACAAAAATATAATTCAAAAAGTTACATGTACCCCTGTGTTCATAGTAGCACTGTTTACAATATCCAAGGCATGGATCCAATCTAATGTCCATTGACAGATGAATGGATAAAGAAGATGTGGTACATATATACAGTGGAATACTTCCCAGCCATGATAGTGTGATCACTCACCCAGAGCCAGACATCCTGGAGTGTAAAGTCAAGTGGGCCTTAGGAACCATTACTATGAACAAAGCTACTGGAGGTGATGGAATTATGGATGAGCTATTTCAAATCCTAAACGATGGTGCTGTTAAAGTACTGCACTCAATATGTCAGCAAATTTGGGAAACTCAGCAGTGGCCACAGGACTGGAAAAGGTCAGTTTTCATTCCAATTCCAAAGAAAGGCAATGCCAAAGAATGCTCAAACTACTTACCACAAAATTGCATTTATTTCACATGTTTGCAAAGTAATGCTTAAAATCCTTCAAGTTAGGCCTCAACAGTATGTGAACTAAGAACTTCCAGATTTACAAGTTGGATTTGGAAAAAGCAGAACAACCAGAAGTCAAATTGCCAATTGTATAGATCACAACAAACTGTGGAAAATTCTTAAGGAAGTGGGAATACCAGACCAACTTACCTGCCTCCTGAGAAACTTGTATGCAGGTCAAGAAGCAACAGTTAGAACTAGACATGGAGCAACAGACTGGTTCCAAATTGGGAAAGGAATATGCCAAGCCTGTGTATTGTCACCCTGCTTATTTAACTTATATGCAGAGTACATCATGAGAAATGCTGGGCTGGATGAAGCACAAGCTGGAATCAAGATTCCTGGGAGAAATATCAATAGCCTCAGATATGCAGATGACTCCACCCTAGTGGCAGAAAGTAAAGAAGAACTAAAGAGCCTCTTGATGAAAGTGAAAGAGTAAAGTTAAAAAGCTGGCTTAAAACTCAACCTTCAAAATACTAAAATCATGGCATCTGGTCCCATAACTTCATGGCAAATAGATGGGGGAAAAATGGAAACAGTGACAGATTTTATTCTCTTGGGCTCCAAAATCATTGCAGATGGTGGCTGCCCTCTTGAAATTAAAAGGTGCTTGCTCCTTGGAATAAAGCTGTGACAAACCTAGATAGTGTATTAAAAAGTAGAGACATTACTTTGCCGACAAAGGTCTGTACAGTCAAAGCTATGGTTTTTCCAGTAGTCATGTACAGATGTGAAAGCTGGACCACAATTCTTTCTTCAGTGAATTCTTTCTTTCTTCAATTCACTGAAGAATTGATGCTTTTGAACTGTGGTGTAGGAGAAGACTCTTAAGAATCCCTTGGAACAGCAAGGAGATCCAACTAGTCCATCCTAAAGGAAATCAATGCTGAATATTCACTGGAAGGACCGATACTGAAGCTGAAGTTCCAATACTTTGGCCACCTGATGCCCAGAGCTGACTCTTTGGAAAAGACTCTGAGGCTGGGAAAGATTGAGGGCAGGAGGAGAAGGGGGCAACAGAGGATGAGATGATTGGATGATATCATCAACTCAATGGACATGAGTTTGAGCAAACTCTGGGATGTGGTGATGGTCAGGGAAGCCTGGCATGCTGCAGTCCATGGGGCTGCAAAGAGTCGTACATGAGTAAGCAACTGAACAACAATAACCACATCTCAACAATAAAAAAAAAATGGAATAATGCCATTAACAGCTACATGGATGGACTTAGAGATTATCATACCAAGTGATACAAATCAGAGAAAGACAGATATTGTGTGATATCACTTATATGTGGAATCTAAAACCTGATATGAATGAATGTATTTACAAAACAGAAATAGACCCGTAGAAAAGAAACTTATGGTTACCAAAGGGGAAAAGTGGGATGAATAAATTAGGAGTTTGATACCATGGGATCACAAAGAGTAGGACACAACTTACTGACTGAACAATGACAATTAACACACACACACTCCTATATATAAAATAGATAGCCAACAAGGACCTACTGTGTAGCACAAGAACTGTACTCAGTATTTTGTAATAACCTATAAAAGAAAAGAATCTGAAGTACATATGTATGAATCACTGTGCTGTACACCTGAAACTAACACAACATTGTAAATCAACTATGCTTTGATTTTTTTCATAATTAAACAAAAATCATATATCCTTACTGAACAATAGTTTCTTGGGAGGCCCAACTCTTCTGTAAACTGGTGCCCCAGAGCTGGAGATAGAGCTCTAGACCACTGGCAATAAATAAATAAATTAGCATTGATCCCAGGTTCTACTCCCAGAACATTCTGATATAATTGGTTTGGTGTCCTGCCCAGGAATCAGGCATGGACCCAGTTGATTTTAATGTGTAGCTGTAGTGGTCTTCTTGCCAAAGATGGCCACTAGTTAAGTCCCTCCTATTATCTGTATTCTTTCCAATGTGTCTCTGTTATCCCTTGCTCCTCTCATTAAGAGGAGGAATATGACCTTGGACAGGTAGCAAGCATAACACAAGCAGAGACTTAAAACATGTTTACACATCAGTGTTTTCTTCTTTGTTGCTTTGGAACCTGAGACATCATGTAAACCAGGTTGGAGGGTGAGAGACCTCAGTGGTCCAGCTGTTAACAACCACAGTCATCAAAAATGCAGCGGTCACAGCCCAGTAGCTATCCATAAATGCATGAGCAGAGCCAACCAGAATAAGCCAAACTTGAACCAAGAACTGAACTTTTATAATGAGTTAAATAAATAGTGGTTGTTTTAAGCCACCAAGGTTTGAGGTTTGTTAAGTAATCATGGGCAGGTAGAAGGTAAAACTTGCAGTCGATGAAATGGCAACTCCTGGAAGAAGAATCATCAAGTCGAAGAGCTCATCCCAGACACCCCCTAGCTGAGGACTGTTTGGCTCAGCTCACTAGGCCACCCTGTGATTCCTCCTTCTCTCCTCTCAGACAAGAATGGCCACCTACGAGTACTTTCCACAAGTCCCCTCATTTCACTCAGCTATCACTAAAGGCAACAGAAGAACCAGGCCATGAAAGCATAAAGAGTTTGGAGAATTCAAGGAAGATAGAGCACAGATTTGGGTCCAAAACACGTTTTCTTTAAAAGAGAATATTGAATAGAATATTTATTGTTAAACATCTGAGACAAAGCTTGGCTTCTGAATTGCCCCCAGCTAAGATTAAGGAAAGCTTATGAAATTTGTATATTGAATCATCCCCAACTTTTTCAGTACATGTAAGGAGCTATGTTTCTTGATGAAAAGGAGACCAGTAGGAAATAAACAATGATTGGACATAATCTCTTGTCTACAATGCAGCATGGCTACCATACGGTTCTGCCATTCGGCATAGAACAGGTGTGGGTTGGGCAGGTTTGATCTGATTCACGCCCTACCCTTGGCTCTCTCTTTGTCCTCATCTGGCTTTGCTCCTTCCTCTCTTCTAACTCTACTGTCCTGTTGCAATTGCTTGTACTTGTTGCTCTAGAACACTTAACCCTATGTTGTTCAGCCACTCAGTCCTGTCCAACTCTTTCCAACCCCATGGACTGCAGCACGCCAGGCCTCCCTGTCCATCACCAACTCCCAGAGTTTACTCAGACTCATGTCCATCGAGTCAGTGATGCTGACTCCTGGAAAATCTATAGCTTTGACCAAACAGACCTTAGTCAGTAAAGTAATGTCTCTGCTTTTCCAGGTTTTATCCTAGATTTAACTATTTCAAAAATTCCACTCTTGACTAAACTAGGGCCCATTTTCTATTTGCTGTCTTCCTGTATTTACCTGTATTTTTCCAGTGGTCATGTATGGATGTGAGAGTTGGAGTGTGAAGAAAGCTGAGCGCCAAAGAATTGATGCTTTTGAATTGTGGTGTTGGAGAAGACTCTTGAAAGTCCCTTGGACTGCAAGGAGATCCAACCAGTCCATTCTGAAGGAGATCAGCCCTGGGATTTCTTTGGAAAGAATGATGCTAAAGCTGAAACTCCAGTACTTTGTTCACCTTATGTGAAGAGTTGACTCATTGGAAAAAACTCTGATGCTGGGAGGGATTGGGGGCAGGAGGGGAAGGGGACGACAGAGGATGAGATGGCTGGATGGCATCACTGACTTGATGGACGTGAGTCTCAGTGAACTCCGGGAGTTGGTGATGGACAGGGAGGCCTGGCATGCTGCAATTCATGGGGTCACAAAGAGTCGGACACGACTGAGCAACTGAACTGAACTGAACTGTATTTACCTTTATCATAATGTTTTTCACTTCTGTTGAGGTCAGTCTAGACTATGAGCAACTTCAGAGTAGGAAGCAGATCCACTGTTGTCTGTCATATATCAGGAAAACATTTGACTGCTAGTGACAAAAGGCCTGACTAGCAGAGACTTAATAAATATGATTTATTGCCCCCACAGAGTAAAAAGGAATCTGGAGGAAGGTACTTGGTGGCTTTGACTCCTATCATTTCAACTGCCAAGAGGAGTTCTGGCTCTTTCTGTCTTCCCGCTTCAACATGCTCAGCGCATGATTGATCTCGTCTCGCCCTCATTGTTATTAAATTCATGGTGCGGGAAGGCTGCTGTGCTTCCAGGTCCACAATTAAGTCAGGAAAAGAAAGAAATGCCAACCAGGTTTACACTTTTTTCCATTAAAGCAGAAGTCTTTGCAGAAGTTGTGGAGCAAGTCTGTTTAGGTCTCACAATTTAGAAATGTGTCTTACATGCATCTCTTGCAGCAAGAGGGCAGGGTAGCAAATGCACAGTGCTTGTGATGTGTGCAGCATGTGTATTTGCTGAATAAGTATGTGAAGGAATCATTTTCGGATAAAAGAAGAGAGTACTGAACTTTCCCCTTTAAGGATCTGGACTCCCTCTCAAGCATGAGCTCTACAGAGGTATTTAACCTAAGATTGCCATGCTTGACCCATTTGTGGCGATCCTCATGTATTCTGTGGTTTGTGTGTTTCATACACAGGAGGTGGGGTTAGCCATGTAGGAGGCATAAGTTATGGAATCCAGCCATTCTAGGTCTAACTGAAGGGCTGTGTAAAGAAGTTGAACTTAAGAAGGTTATCTCAACTTTAGAAAAGCTTCATCTAAGGGAAATTCATGTGCAGATTTAAGGAAACAAGTCTCTTGCAGCCATATTTGTACCCACCCAAGCCTGGAGCCAACTGACAGACACAGGCATCAAAGATCAAAGGAAAACTTTTATGACTGAAAAAGGCTAGTTCAAGAGAGTGCCTTCTCTCTGCTGCCAATATGGCTCCTTTGGAACATATGAGGTACTGGTACTTGGGGAAACACTATCCTCCCCACTGGGGGATGTTCCTGAAAACCTTGCCTAAGGCACAGATGGGGATGAACGCTCTTTGCTGGCAAGCTGATCCTGCAGGGCAAGACTTGAGCCAAGCATTCTCAGTTTCTTTCAGCCTCACATATTAGTTGAGTCTCTGCTCCTTAAGGGCTAAGGGGGAGGGGATGGAGAGAGGCCAGAGGGTTACTCTAGCAGAAACCCTTGCCTCTCAGGAGACCACAGTATGAAAAGAGTCTCTTACCACCTTGTCTGGGTACATCAATTCAGCTGTTTTCTCTCACACTTGCTGCTAAACCAGCCAGGTGTAAGGGACTTGCATCTACAGGGACTCCATGGAAACAAGGCTGGAGAACTCTGTAGCAGATGGAATATATTTATCCAGAGAGAGTGTTTGCTAGTGGTTCCTTATAAAAAGTAAATAATTAATGATGGTGATGGTGAAAATATTAGCAAGGATTCTACTCTGGAAGCTATTCCAGAAATGACGAGAAATGGATTTCATTTTGAGTGAAAATGGAAAACAGAAACCAGAAGCATCATTAAAGGCTATAAATTAAGAGGAAAATAAACGACATAAGAGAATATGATGAAAAAATTATTGCCCATTACAATTTGGGGCCAACTTCTGCTTAGAACAATGTTTCGCAACTTTTTTTTAATCACCTCCCCTAAGGAGACTTTTTAGACTTTTTTATACTAGATAATCCCTCTCCTCCCCAAGTCTAATACCATGGATATACTATATATTTGTATGCACTAGGGCTTTTCAGAAGGCCACATACCATTGTAACATCTAAGGTTTTTGCCCCCAAAGAACCAATTTTCTTTCCTTTGTGGGCAATATGGCTCCCACTGAAAATGTACAGCTTAGTATAATAACTCTTATTCCACTCTATGTTCTGGATTCATTTGGATTCCTTATAAAGAAATCTGAAATGTATGGGACAGAGGATTAAAAGTTGTTTTAGTGAAATGACTGGGTATTTTTAAAACAATGAACTATTCATCAAAATATTAACAGCCTGGTAGGTTTTATGTTTAATAATATTCATTCAGTTGGCCTACCTTGAACACATCTTCAAATTATTTCTATACACAGAAATATACCATTAGTCAATCAGACAGGCAAGTGGTCTTGCAACTTAAAAAAATTTTTTTAAAGTTTTTTATTTGGAAGTCAGATTCCAAATATATTATCTTTTAAAACCAACTGAGTGGTTTGCAGAAACTGTGGTGGTTTGTCTATGTCAGATCTGTATCATTAGTACCCAAGATAAGGTTTTACATCATTTAGCTACTGCGGCATAACAACCAACCCCAAATTCAATATCTTAAAGTAATAAACATTTGTTATTGCTTACAGTTCTCCATGTTAGCGGAGTGTACTTGTAACCTTGCCTTCTGCAGGCAGTTATAGCTCAAGGAGGCCCCTCTGTTGATCTTGGTCAGGCTCTCTCACATATCTGGGAGTTGCCTGATGGAAGTCTGGTCTAGGACTACCTCAGATTAGTATAATCTCTCTTCCTCCACCTAAGTAGCCTGGGCTAGTTCACATACTTGCATCAGGGGTTCATGAGAGATGAGGACACAGCACTAATGAAACTGAATAGTTAATATGATCCTAAAACACATTAGCAGAAAAAAAATTAGGAGAAAAAGAAGCAAATGAAGCAACATTAGCTGCCATAAATATTGATTTCTTTATGAGAAAGAGAAAACAGTGCCATGTTAAAAAGGGTATTCAATTAAGGATCTGAGACTGGATTTCTCATCTTAACTTTTGTGGGGTATAATTTAGGAAAATAAAACAAATCCTCTGAGTCTTCATTTGTCCATCTGGAAAGTAGAAATAATATCTTTTATCCCCATTTCCTAAGTTTGTTGTGATGAGCAAATGAGATCATTTTAAACAGTGAAGCTTTATATAAATATGATATATTATCACCTTCACCTATATATTTACTACCTGAATTCCTTTTCTTAATGGTTATGAGTGAAGAAGCAGGGATTTTCTGTTATTTGAATAAAAGACAGAGGAAACAACAGTTCTACAGAAAGAAGGGAACGCTGAGCTTTAACATTAGGCTGTTCGTCACAAATCAAGACCTTGGGATACCTGTGTGAACCTGGGAAGGCATGTGAGCTCTAGCCCTTAAATTTTCCCAAGGTAGATTTGAACATTCCTAAGAGTGCTTCTATCATCCAGACTCTAAATGGACTGTTCTTCTACTGGAACAAGTTAAAATCTATTATTTATGTTAGCAAAGTTAAAAAGGAAAGTGATAGAATTTTAACTGACCCAGGAATCCTGGTGGATTAAAGGGAAGAAATAAAAGGAACTTTTCTAGTTAAGAAAGAATCTCTGGAGCTGAGAGGCAGGAGAGGTGAACAAAGAGGGAATCAGAGTTGGGAGGACTGTAGGGAGGGAGAGTACTGAGAGCAAAAATGACAGGAAAAAGATGAAAAGTTCACCAGTGGGCACTCAGAATGGTTTCCCAACGCCAACACAATACTTAATTTTTAACTGGGGCAAACATTCTCTGGCTACTGTTCCTAACCCCCAGTCCAAATGACACCTTCATGTTACCTATTTGGTTTCTTTTGGAATCTGATTGTTGAGGAAAAATAATTAAAGCATGAATCCAAAGCCTCAGACAATACAGACTGCAGCCTCCAACAGCTCTCAGTCCTACTGAGAGAGTCAGTCAGCCTCTTCTCTGTTTCCTCGAAGTATACATACATGCTAAGGCACTTCAGTCGTGTCTGACTCTTTTGCGACCCTATGGACTGTAGCCCGCCAGGCTCCTCTGTCCATAGAGTTCTCCAGGTAAGAATACTGGAGTGCGGTAGCCATTCCCTTCTCTAGAGGGTCTTCCCAACCCAGGGATCAAATCCGGGTCTCCTGCAGTGAGGCAGATTCTTTATTGACTGAGCCACCAGAGAAGCCTCCTAAATTATAAGCAGTAACATCTAATGTATGGGGTTCTGTGAGAATGAATGGGCTTAACGGGTCTGAAGTGGATAGCAAAGTGGCTGGCACGTTGAAGGTACTCATTTTAATTTTAGTTCACTCTTTTCTACTTCCTTCTTTCTCTTCTGACCACCTCTCTTTATTTTCATCCTGTTTATCTCCTCTTTCTTTCTCCATGTTTCTCTCTTCCCTCTGCTTCTGCCTGTAGCACCCACTTTCAGCATGGGTAAGCTCAGCTTCTACTCCTTAGAAAGGACCTTACTTCCTCCAGAATTTGACTGAGCCCTGCCTCGCCCACTCCTGCACCTGAATCTCATTGCAGGCTTTACGTCACAGCACCAAATGGAACAAGAGGGGCTCTCTTTCTGGACCTGGAGCTTTTAGAATCAGTGTCACATCCAGGAGCAAAAGTTCCATTATGAAATCCATATTCCATGTAAGCTGGTGCAACCTCTATGGGAAATCCATATTCCATGTAAACTGGTATGACCTCTATTGGAGGTTTCTCAAAAAAACTAAAAATAGAGCTACCATATGATCCAGGGATCCCACTCCTGGGCATTTATCAGGAGAAACTCTAATTCAAAAAGATACATGCATCCCAATGTTCACTGTAGCACCACTTACAATGGCCAAGACATGGAAGCAACCTAAATGCCCGTCAACAGATGAATGCGTGAATAAGATGTAGTTTACACATACAAAGGAATATTACTCATAAAATGAATGAAATGATGCTATTTGCAGCAACATGGATGAACTTGGAGATTATCATACTAAGTGAAGTCAGAAAGACAAAGACAGATACCATATGATATCACTTTCATGTGATGTCTAGAATATGATGCAAATGAACTTATCTACAGGACAGAAATGGGCTTACAGACATACAGAACAAATTTGTGATTCCCGAGGAGGAGGGAGAATGGGGCAAGGATGGATTAGGAGTTTGGGATTAGCAGATGCAAAGTATTATATGTAGAGGGGGTAAACAACAAGGTCCCAGTGCATAGGATAGGGAAATATTTTCAATATCCTGTGCTAAATTATAATGGAAAAGAATACAAAAAGGAACATATATGTATATGTGTGTGTGTGTGTGTGTGTGTGTGTGTGTATAAATATGTTCAGTTCAGTTCATCACTCAGTCATGTCTGACTCTTTCCAACCCCATGGACTGCAGCAGGCCAGGCCTCCCAGTCCATCACCAACTCCCAGAGTTTACTCAGACTCATGTCCATTGAGTCAGTGATGCCATCCAACCATCTCATCCTCTGTCATCCCCTTCTCCTCCTGCGTTCAATCTTTCCCAGCATCAGGGCCTTTTCGACTGAGTCAGTTCTTTACATCAGGTGGCCAAATTATTGGAGTTTCAGCTTCAGCATCAGTCCTTCCAATGAATATTCATGACTGATTTCCTTTAGGATGGACTGGTTGGATCTCCTTGCAGTCCAAGAGACTCTCAAGAGTCTTCTCCAATACCACAGTTCAAAAGCATCAATTCTTTGGCTCAGCTTTCTTTAGAGTCCAACTCTCACATCTATACATGACTACAGGAAAAACCATAGCCTTGGCTAGATGGACGTTTGTTGGAAGAGTAACATCTCTGCTTTTTAATATGCTGTCTAGGTTGGTCATAGTTTTTTTCCCAAGGGGCAAGCATCTTTTACTTTCATGGCTACAATCACCATCTGCAGTGATTTTGGAGCCCCAAAAAATAAAGTCTGACACTGTTTCCACTCTTTCCCCATCTATTTCCCATGAAGTGATGGGACTGGAGGCCATGATCTTAGTTTTCTGAATGTTGAGCTTTAGGCCAACTTTTTCACTCTCCACTTTCACTTTCATCAAGAGGCTCTTTAGTTCTTCTTCACTTTCTGCCATAAGGGTGCTGTCATCTGCATAGCTGAGGTTATTGATATTTCTCCCGGCAATCTTGATTCCAGCTTGTGCTTCCTCCAGCCCAGTGTTTCTCATGATGTACTCTGCATAGAACAAGCAGGGTGACAATATACAGCCTTGACGTACTCCTTTGCCCATTTGGAACCAGTCCATTGTTCCATGTAGTTATAACTGTTGCTTCCTGACCTGCATACAGATTTCTTGAGAAGCAGGTCAGGTGGTCTGGTATTCCCATCTCTTTCAGAATTTTCCACAGTTTATTGTGATCCACACAGTCAAAGGCTTTGGCATAGTCAATAAAGCAGAAATAGATGTTTTTCTGAACTCTCTTGCTTTTTTGATCACCCAACAGATGTTGGCAATTTGACCTCTGGTTCCTCTGCCTTTTCTAAATCCAGCTTGAGCATCTGGAAGTTCATGGTTCACGTACTGTTGAAGCCTGGCTTGGAGAATTTTGAGCATTACTTTGCTAGCATGTGAGATGAGTGCAACTGTGTGGTAGTTTGAACATTCTTTGGCATTGCCTTTCCTTGGGATTGGAATGAAAACCGACCTTTTCCAGTCCTGTGGCCACTGCTGAGTTTTCCAAATTGAGGCCTTACAAACAGCTATGAAAAGAAGAGAAGCAAAAGGCAAAGGAGAAAAGGAAAGATATATCCATTTGAATGTGGAGTTCCAAAAAATAGCAAGGAGAGAGAAGAAAGCCTTCCTCAGTGATCAGTTTAAAGAAATAGAGGAAAACAATAGAATGGGAAAGTCTAGAGATCTCTTCAAGAAAATTAGAGATACCAAGGGAATTTTCATGCAAAGATAATAGAAATTTTAACATGTTATAAATCAACTAATCTTCAATAATATACTTTTTTAAAAAAATATATGTATTCCAAATATCAAGAAGTAGAGAGCAAAAAGTAAGTTGAAATCACTTTTACTAAAGAAGATGAAAGCATCCAGCAGCTGCACCTGCTTAACCTACAAAAGCAAGGCAAGTTACTTTACTTTACTGTTTCTTCTTTTGGTTAAAATTGTTGAAATGGCCAAAATGCTAAAGCATCTAGGGTTTTTGTTCTAAGTGGTGATTCTCTGGAATTATCCTGCACTCAATACCAGTTGAATTGTTTCATTTATTTCTTGATGCTACTGCTCTTTATGTAAAGTTAATGGTGTGAAGTGCATTAAAGAAACACAGCTTGGATTTTTTTCCTTTTAATAGTTTCTTAAACAATCTAAAGATTGTTCTAACCATTAATGAAACTCTTTTTAATTTTTTATCCAGTTAGTTGTCTATTCTCTCTTCATGGGCCTTTTCTGGGTAATTGACCCTTTTCATTCCACTTTTCAGCTGTGAGACTGATGCTTGTTCACACCATTTGGGACCGTTTTTATCTCTGTTGCTTCCCCATATCATTCTAGATGCCTGTGTGTGTACCTTTTTAAAAGTAAAGAATCACAGGATTTTCCTGTTTATTTATGTATTTCTTTACTCTGGGCTGCGCTGGGCTTTTGTTGCTCTGGCAGGAATTCCTCTGGTTGTGGTGAACGGGAGCCGTACTCTGTTGCGGTGTGAAGGCTTCTCGTTGACGTGGCTTCTCTAGCTGTGGAGCACAGGTTCCAGGCACACAGTCTTCAGTGGTTGTTGTGTGCAGGCTCTAGAGCGTGGGCTCAGGAGCTCCCCGGCAGGTGGAATCTTCCCAGACCAGGGACTGAAACCATGCCATGCCCCCTGCATTGGCAGTTGGATTCTGATCCCCTGCACCACCAGGGAAGTTCTGTGTGTGTGTGTGTGTGTGTGTGTGTGTGTGTGTGTGTGTGTACTTCTTAAAGAACAAAATTCAAAATAAAGTTTGCTCGGTTTATAAGATACTAAGATGTCCTCCCTGCATCCCATGAGATTGGCCTTGAAGCTGCAAGCTGACTTTGACACCCTCAGGGGCCAGAGCCTTGCTGTCCAGGCTTGCAACTCCAGCATAAAGCTCCACATTCTAGGACTTGGACAGTGAAGAATGGGCCTCCTGACAGCTAGACCAGGAATTCCCCACTGAGTGTAAACACTCACAGCACATAATCAGGACACGGTCAAGGCCACTTGGCATCCTCAACAGTTAGCCAGGGCCCCCTCCTGACCACCAACAATACATCAAGCCCTATTTTAACCTTCCCATCTCACACAGGAAAATTATTCAGATACCCCAGTTTGGACAACATTCCCCCCAGATTAGCCCGTTTCTTTAAACCAATTGTAGAACCATCCACCATTAACACAAATCCCACAGAAGCTCCCCACAGCACCTCAGGGTAAATTATCTTTTGCTGCAAGTTAACTCAGTCTCACTTTGACTCAGGATGTGTTCCAGAAGGGCGTTGGTCGGTGAGCTTTAACAGCAGGTTCTTAATAAATGCTTGATTAATAAATTTTCTTTAAAGCACATTTTTTTATGAGCAGTCTCCTCTTTTCCAAACTCCTTCTGACTTCATCTCTACAGCTCCAGCCTCTTCTAACCTTCCTGCTGGCCCCTCTTCTCCTCTGACTCCCTCTGTGTTCCCTTTTCTAAATCTGCCCATCTTAGGTACCAACCTAGGATGACATCCATTTCCCTCTTCTTTTTAAAAAATTAGTTTTGTTTTTTTTTTTTTGGAATATAGTTGCTTTAAAAGGTGTTAGTTTCTACAGCCGGAGAAGGCAATGGCACCCCACTCCAGTACTCTTGCCTGGAAAATTCCATGGATGGAGGAACCTGGTAGGCTGCAGTCCATGGGGTTGCTAAGAGTAGGACACAACTTAGCGACTTCACTTTCACTTTTCACTTTCATGCATTGGAGAAGAAAATGGCAACCCACTCCAGTGTTCTTGCCTGGAGAATCCCAGGGACAGGGGAGCCTGGTGGGCTGCCGTCTATGGGTTGCACAGAGTTGGACACGACTGAAGCAACTTAGCAGTAGCAGTGTTATTCTCTCAAATCATCCCACCCTCGCCTTCTCTCACAGAGTCCCTCAGAGTTATAGCTGTGTCTCTTTTGCTGTCTTGCATATAGGGTCATTGTTACCATCTTTCTAAATTCCATATATACACGTTAGTATACTGTATTGGTGTTTTTCTTTCTGGCTTACTTCGCTCTGTATAATAGGATCCAGTTTCATCCACCTCATTAGAACTGATTCAAATGCATTATTTTTAACAGCTGAGTAATATCCAAAGAAAGGCAATGCCAAAGAATGCTCAAACGATGGCACAATTGCACTCACTGACACGCTAGTAAAGTAATCCTCAAAATTCTCCAAGCCAGGCTTCAGCAGTACATGAACCATGAACTTCCAGATGTTCAAGCTGGTTTTAGAAAAGGCAGAGGAACCAGAGATCAAATTATCAACATCCACCGGATCATCGAAAAAGCAAGAAAGTTCCAGAAAAACATCTATTTCTGCTTTATTGACTATGCCAAAGCCTTTGACTGTGTGGATCACAATAAACTGTGGAAAATTCCTCAAGAGATGGGAATACCAGACCACCTGACCTGCCTCTTGAGAAACCTATATGCAGGTCAGGAAGCAACAGTTAGAACTGGACATGGAACAACAGACTGGTTCCAAATAGGAAAAGGAGTACGTCAAGGCTGTATATTGTCACCCTGCTTATTTAACTTATATGCAAAGTACATCATTTGAAACGCTGGGCTGGAAGAAGCACAGGCTGTAATCAAGATTGCCGGGAGAAATATCAATAACCTCAGATATGCAGATGACACCACCCTTATGGCACAAAGTGAAGAGGAACTAAAAAGCCTCTTGATGAAAGTGAAAGAGGAGAGGGAAAATGTTGGCCTAAAGCTCAACATTCAGAAAACTAACATCATGGCATCTGGTCCCATCACTTCATGGGAAATAGATGGGGAAAGAATGGAAACAGTGTCAGACTTTATTTTGGGGGGCTCCAAAATCACTGCAGATGGTGATTGCAGCCGTAAAATTAAAAAACACTTACTCCTTGGAAGGAAAGTTATAGCCAACCTAGATAGCACATTCAAAAGCAGAGACATTACTTTGTCAACAAAGGTCCGTCTAATCAAGGCTGTGGTTTTTCCAGTGGTCATGTATGGATGTGAAAGTTGAACTGTGAAGAAAGCTGAGCGCCAAAGAATTGATGCTTTTGAACTATAGTGTTGGAGAAGATTCATGAGAGTCCCTTGGACTGCAAGGAGATCCAACCAGTCCATTCTAAAGGACATCAGTCCTGGGTGTTCATTGGAAGGACTGATGCTGAAGCTGAAACTCCAATTCTTTGGCCACCTCATGCAAAGAGTTGACTCATTGGAAAAGACGCTGATGCTGGGAGGGATTGGGGCAGGAGGAGAAGGGGACAACAGAGGATAAGAGGGCTGGATGGCATCACCGACTTGATGGACATGAGTTTGGGTAAACTCTGGGAGCTGGTGATTGACAGGGAGGCCTGGCATGCTACAGTTCATGGGGCCGCAAAGAGTCGGACACGACTGAGCTACTGAACTGAACTGAACTGAAGACCCTTATATTTGGGTTGGTTTGCAAAACTTGCTCTCCCGTGATACCAGAAAGGTTTCTGTAAAAATCCATGGGCCCCAAAATGCATTGTCTATTTTCTCACTAGACTGGATAGCTCGCCATCAGAACTCACAGTCCTATCTTAAAGCTTAGTTCTCTTAAGTCATCAAGACACGATTTGGGAGAATGGCATTGAAACATGTAAAATATCATGTATGAAATGAGATGCCAGTCCAGGTTCGATGCACGATACTGGATGCTTGGGGCTAGTGCACTGGGACGACCCAGAGGGATGGTGTGGGGAGGGAGGAGGGAGGAGGGTTCAGGATGGGGAACACATGTATACCTGTGGCGGATTCATTTTGATATTTGGCAAAACTAATACAATTATGTAAAGTTTAAAAAATAAATAAATAAATAAAATTTAAAAATAATAATAATAAAAAAAAAAGAAAGAGAAATGTCTTTGCTCACCATCATTTGCTCCTGAGTGTAGATGAGTGAAGGCTAGTTTAGAAGGGGTTGGGATGGGAAGGAGCATGAGGGTGGTGGTCTCTTGAGTATAGAGGAAAAGAAGGAAGCCTTTAGAATTTAATGACCAGCAGCATCAGATTCTATGTCTGCATTCTTTCTGAGTTTTTATTGCTGTTTACTGGTTTTATGTTTCTTTTGATTTCTTTTTAATAAAAAGGTCTATGTTGCCAGAACTGGAAATGAAAGGTGATAACATGGAAATCTACCGTGTCCATAAACTCCCCAAGGACGGCGGAAATCTCAGAACACCAGAATTTATGAGACCAGACAAGGCCTGGCTACCCACCAGGAACTTTTCATCCTCCTGCCTGGATGATAAATTACACCTTCATTTTCAGGGGCCATTTGCTCTAGAAAAGCAAATTAACCCAGTAATTTTTAAATTACACCTCTGAGGTTTCACAAAGATACATCCAATCTGGTAACGTTTTGGTCCTCAGGCCCTAGCTGCCTGATTCTTCTCTGACTGTACTAACTCCAGTTGTTATTATTTAATTCTGAAGGAAGTTCCGTTATTTTTATAGGCTTGAAGCCCATGATGGCGGAAAGCTGGAATTATGAATGTTTTAACTCCTCTTACCTTTCTGTGTGCTTGTCTTACCTTGTCATTTCTGTGTGCTCAACCTGTCGGTACTGAGTTCCTTAAACTAAGTTGATCCTTAAGATGTACGTATTTTAAAGGTTTGGGATATTTGGTTTCATTACCTAACTTGTATTCATGTCCATGTGAAGGAAAACTTACAGCTTGTATGATTGTATGTTGTATGCTACTAACTGATGACTGTTGACAATGTAGTATTTGAATCAATACTATATGTTTTTCTTCTTTTAATTTTTTGGCCATGCCTCAGCGGCACGTGGGACCTCAGTTTCCTGCCCGGGGATCGAACTGGTGCCACCTGCTCTGGAAGCATGGAGTTGTAACCACTGGACTACCAGGGAAACTGTAATACTGTGTGTTTTTTAAATTCTTTCCAGTTTTGTTGAAATATAATTGACATATAAAGTTGTAAGATATTTAAAATGTATGTTGTACTGATTTGATATACATATAAATTGTGGAAGGACTTCCCCCATCTAATTAACTGACAGATCCCTCACCTCACATATCATCTGTTTTATGGGGAGGTGGGGGACAGTGGTGAGACATTTAGGTTTGATTTTCTTAGCAAATTTCAATTGCACAGCACAATGCTGTCAACTAGAGTCCCACGTTTACATCAGATCCTCAGACCTTATTCATCTTGCAGCCGAAAGTTTATGACAAGTCTGTGCTTTTCCACTGAGTTCTCCGTACTTCCCTGCCCTCCAGCCCCTGGCAACCACTTTTGTACTCTCTGTTTCTATGAATCTGACTTTTTTTCAGACTTCCTGTGTAAGTGACCCCACACCCTATCCGTCCTCCTTTGTCTGGTTTATTTCACTTAGCATAACGCCTTTAAGGTCTACTCGTGTTGTCACAAATGACAGAATTTCCTTCTTTCTCATGCCTGAATAATACTCCCTTGTGTGTGTCTGTGTGTGTGTGTGTGTGCGTGTGTGTGTGTGTGTATACATCTTCTTTAACCATTCATCTGCTGATGAACACTTAGGTTGTTTCCATGTCTTGGCTATTGTGAATAGCATTGCAATGAACATGGGGGTGCAGCTATCTCTCTGATATTCTGTTTTCATTCCTTGGGAAATACATCCAGAAGTGGTTTTGCTAGATAGTGTGGCCATTCTCATTTTAATTTTTTGAGGAAACTCAATATTAATTAAAACTTTTTTAAAAAATATGAAAATGCTAAAATTTCCTTGACTCCTCAGCTTAGCTGGGCACCGTCCTTCTAGTTAGGTAGAGGGGAAAGAGGGTTTCCTGTGTGATTTCTTTTTTGTTCTCAAAGTCATTCGCTCATTCATCCGTCATCCCTCATTGATCAGATAAATATTCATTGAGCACCAAATGTGTCCCAGAGTCTGTACCCAGGAAGACAAGAAAGACCTGTCCCCGCCTCACACTCGAGTGGGTTTTGCAGAGCAGGCCACAGGCGTCAGGCAGCACAAGGCTGAGACGATAAGCAGAGAGCTCTGCAGAAGGCAAGTCTTCCGGTGGCCGGGACCAGGTCTCTCCTCGCCTCGCCCTTCTCCTTCCTCTCCCTGACCCCACAAGGCCTTCCCTCCCTCTCACTGCAGGCCTTACTTCGTCTTCAGCCAGGTAAGTGTCTTCAACAAGGCCACCCGCTGCCGTGTGCAGCTTCCCCTGCTTCGCAACCCCTGTAGAAAGAAAACTGCTTTTTCCTCTGTGTGTGTGTGAATCCAGGAAACACTCTAATTAGCACTTCTTGAGTCATGTGTCCATTTTTTGGGCCCATTGCTGTCACCAGAGCAACTATTTTTGGCCTGGCCAGCGCTATATTATTATCCGTGTGAAGGTGGGTGAGGTAATATGGCTGTGAATTCTAAAGAACCACGTGGAATGAAGAACACAAATTTCACCATATCCTTTAATCGCTTCTGAGTACTTACCGTGACTCATAACATATTGCTGTGTCTTGGTTGCCTGTTAATTGCCAATTCCTCTAAAACTTAACATTTATAAGAGCAGAAAATGTGGGAAATACTGATACTGATACCTACCCCTCCTTACTCTGCTTGAATCCTATCTGTCGATCCATATATCCCTAGCACCTAGGATTCAGTAGGCATTTAAAACATATTTCATAATTGAATGAATACCTGATACTACTGATTTACTCCACTTGTACGGGACAGTCCTCTTTTTTATCCTGAAATTTTCTGTTTTAATTCTGCTGGAAGCCTCACATCTTTTTGGACTAAGGTGTTAGAGTGTGGTAGATGAAAGCATTTAGGAGAGAATAGGATTGTGTTGTGGATTCGGGCAGACTGAGTTTGAATCTGAGTTCAGTCAATTCCTACCTGAGTGTATGATTCCTCCCCCAATAGGTAATGTCTACTTTGCACAGATAATTTGGTAATTAACTAAGGTAATGATGCAAGTGTTTGTAATTGTTCCATGGTGTTTTTAAGACATATCCTAAACTCTTTGTCATTCTTCCTGTCATGAGGTGGAGACTAATCCCCCTCCCTGAGGATGGGCTGACCCTTCTCATAACTTCCCACAGATGACCAGGATGTGGTGGAAGTGTCAGGCTCTGCGTGCTTTCTCAGGGCACACAGCTTTGAAGCCCTGAGCCACGTCTGAGAAGTCTGCCCACCCCAAGCGGCCGTATTGGAGAGATGGAGAGAGAGAGAGAGATCCATGCACTCAGCCCACAGCTGTCTGTATTCTTCTGGTCCAGACCCCCGCGTGTGAGTGAAGGAGTTTGCAAGTTGATTCCACCCTGTCTGCAGCCTGACCACCCAGCCACCGTCAGCCTGAAACTCTCTGCAAGGCTGCAATCAGAACAGCCCAGCTGAGCCCAGTCAACCTCCAGAACCAGGGGAGATAACGATCATAAGCAGCTGTTGTTTTATGACTGGAAAGTTGAGTCAGTTTGATACAGAGCAATATAAAATCAGAAGAGTGGCTGGCATCGTAGGTGGTCAGTAAATGCCAACTTTGAAGTATAAATCGTAAACCACATGCTACCATCTCAGAACAGAGCATGCAGTAGGTACCAAGCAAAGCAGGCAAATATTAGTTTAGCTGTCTTTGGGAGTAATTTCCCAATTGTTGTAAATGAACAAAAATTTGACTTTGCACTCTGCATATTTGATTTAAAATAACAGGTCTGTGACTGTGTATCCCAGTGGTTAAGGCCACCAGTTATGGACACGGACCACAAGTTTCAAAACATACTCTGCTATTTCCTAAGTGCAAGACCCCAGATAAGCTGCTTGTCTTCTGTAACATCAATTTTCTCATTAAACAGGACTTCTCAAAGTATTTCTGTAATAAGCATGAAGTTGAATAATTCACATAAACTTAGCCCACTGCTTGGAAAACAGTGCCTTGTAAATGTTAGCTATTAATATCCTGGGAGTCTACAACCCAGCAAAGGCAAGCCCTGGGCCAAATGGCCACAGACTCCTGAACCATGAGCTATGTGCACCTAGTGGAGAGATACAGAGGCCCACTCACTCCAGCCCTCGTTAATACCAAACTGTCGACTAGGGATGCCAGTCCACAGATAAAATATGTGCTTGATAAGACGGCCTGCAGATGCCATCTGAGGATACCTAAATTACCCTAAGGTAACAATTAACATCCTTACAGCTTGTTTTTGTTGTTTTTTATTGGATAATAGTGTTGTTGCCCACACTGGCGTTCTCACTGTGTCATATTCTTCCGGCTGTGAATTTTCTCCCTGCAGTTTATAAACACCTTGAGAATTATATGAAAATGTTCATTTTTCTGGAACAAAATGTATGTCCATGGCGAAATTCGTTCATTTAAGGTAGTGAAACCAGAGCCATAGAACAATAAGTTTTAGACTTCTGCCCTGTGAAAATAGATAATAAAGCTTTGTCTTACTCAAGTGATGCTTCAGATCAAGGCCAAAAGTGACCAGAAGTGGCCTTCTGTTTCGTGTTGTTCTTAACATTTGTGGAGCACACAAATATCAATATGGTGGTTCTTGAATGTGCCCTCAGTGTTTTGATTCTGTGGCTCTACTCAGATATTTGGTAATGTTATAGATTCATATCACTAAGTAGAATCTGTTTTAAGTGACTTTTCTCAATGTTCAAAGTTTGCTTCTTACTATATGGCTCAAGCTCAAGTTTTATTCCTCTTGTAAGACAAAAACAATACTGCTGTTGAAAACTGACAAAACAGATGAATAAAGGCAGTGACTCAACAAAAGGAAGACCCAGGAGCGCCCTTCTCTCAACCTTTCTTTCCCTAATTCTTCCTATGATTTTGATAAAATAAAAGAACCTTTTCTCCCTGTCTTGCTGCCTCTTTCACGTCTTAGTGAACCAAGTGGAAACAGTGATTTCTCTGCAGAGAGTGGATAAACGTTGATTGCTGTTGTTGAGTCACTACGTGGTGTCCAACTCCTTGCGACCCCATGGACTGCATGCACCTTGCCAGGCTTCCCTGTCCTTCACTATGTCCCAGAGTTTGCTCAAATTCATGTCCATTGAGTCAATGATGCTATCTAACCATCTCATCCTCTGCTGCCTCTTTCTCTTTTATGCCTTCAATCTTTCCCACCATCAGGGGCTTTTCCAATGAATTGGTTCATTCCATCAGATGGCCAAAGTATTGGAACTTCAGCATCAGTCCTCCCAATGAATATTCAGGGTTGATTTCTTTTAGTATTGATTGGTTTGATCTCCTTGCCATCCAAAGGATTTTCAAGAGTATTCAGTACCACAATTCAAAAGCATCAGTTCTTTGGCATTCAGCCTTCTTTATGGTCCAACTCTCACTTTCCATGACTACTGGAAAAACCATAGCTTTGATTATATAGATCTTTGTCAGCAAAGTAATGTCTTTGCTTTTTAATATGCTGCCTAGGTTTGTCATAGCTTTCCTTCCAAGGAGTAAGTGTCTTTTAATTTCATGGCTGCAGTTACCATCTGCAGTGATTTTGGAACCCAAGAAATTAAATCTGTTACTATTTCCACTTTTTCCCCTTCTATTTACCATGGAGTGATGGGACCAGATGCCATGATCTTCATTTTTTGAATGTTGAGTTTCAAGCCAGCCTTTTCACTCTCCTCTTGCACCTTCATCAAGAGGCTCTTTAGTTCTTCTTCACTTTCTGCCATTAAAGTGGTATCATTTTCACATCTGAGGTTGTTGATATTTCTCCCAGCAATCTTGATTCCAGCTTGTGAGTCATTCAGCCTGGCATTTTACATAATGTACTCTGCATATAAGTTGAATAAGCAGGGTGACAATATACAGCCTTGACATACTCCTTTCCCAATTTTGAACCAATCTGTTCTATGTCCGGTTCTAACTGTTGTTTCTTGCCCTGCATACAAGTGTCTTAGAGGACAGGTAAGGTGGTCTGGTATTCTCATCTCTTTAAGAGTTTTCCACAGTTTGTTGTGATCTAAACAGTCAAAGACTTTAGTGTAGTCAATGAAGCAGAAGTAGATATTTTTCTGGAATTCTCTTGCTTTCTCTATGATCTAACAAATGTTGGCAATTTACTCTCTGGTTCCATTGCATTTTCCATATCCAGCTTGCACATCTGGAAGTTCTTGGTTCACGTACTGCTGAAGCCTAGCTTGAAAGATTTTGACCATTACCTTGGTAGTGTGTGAAATGAGCGCAATTGTACAGTAGTTTGAACATTCTTTGGCACTGTCCTTCTTTGGGATTGGAATGCACTGATACCCTGGGATGAAAGCTTTAGGACGGTGGGTGCTTTTACAGTCATTTTACAGGCAGTCCTGTAAAATGGACATATGGCATGTCCCTCATGGCAGGAGCCATGTTTCATCTATGACAGGATACAGAAGAGGTGGCTTTACGTGCTCTTCTATCAGGAGACAGTTTTTTGAGTGCTTGTCAATGGGTTATATATAAAAACAGAGTAAAACTTTAAAGACAATACCAGTGGCTCAGTGGTAAAGGAACTGCCTGCCAATGCAGGAGATGCAGGTTCCATTCCTGGATCAGGAAGATCCCTTGGAGGAGGAAATGGCAACATACTCCAGCATTCTTGCCTGAAGAATTCCATGGACAGAGGAGACAGGCGGGCCATAGTCCATGGGGTCGAAAAGACACACCACTAAAAAAATTCCAATAATGTGTTTTTAATTTGTTTCAGTTGTAAAAGTGGGTGTTCTATTTTGCAATCAACAAAAGACCACATTAATAGTAAAACTACTGAGAGCATTTTGTGAATCTTTAAAGAATGTTTTTTGAAGTTTTAGCAAAGGCTATCAAAAGCAACTGAGTCTTTGTTTTCTGTTGCAAAATACTTGTACTGGTGAAAACTAAGACACATTGTGACCGAGCTAGTCATCGGAGCTGAAATCTCTCTCAGAAATCCCCATAGGTGAGAAAGTACAGGCTCTCCCACCCATGCAGAGTAGGCATTCATTTAACCTGGCTACAGGCTACCTGAGATTAACATGACCATCATAAATTAATGTTATTCCCTTTGACACTGGGGTTTAAGGAGATCCCTTAACCTCTTAAAGCCACTAAGACATCATCTAGCTTTTGTACTGCTTGATAACTTAAGCATAAAGCACCAAGCAGTGCAGCTACTGAATAATGCTCTTAGAATTATATATTTTAATGCATCCTGTGTATTTCTCCATCCTGAAGGACATTTTGGGCATCTTGTATTTCAGCCCAGTGAGGTACTAGGCAGAGCAACACGCTGTGTGATGTTGTGTCAATCTACACAACTCATTAAAAAGAAATAAGGAAAATTCATGAAAGTGAAAGAAAATCATGACCTGTAAGTGTGTTTCATGGGCTGAATTCCTCTATGGTTTATAAGAATATTAAATTGCAATTTCATTTTCTTATTCAGTATTATTACAAATAAAAAAAATCATGGGTAGAAGCACAAAAGTGTGAAGGGTAAGTGAGAAAGCGAATTTTAGTTTGCAAATATACCAGCAGAACAAAATTGAAAAGTGTTTTGAAGAGAGATGTAGTTATCTCTATGTAACACTGAAAGGTACCCGGAAATTGTGACATGACTCATTTCATTTTCTGCAAAGAATACTGTCTCAAAATAAAGTCCTAGGCACCCCAATACTGGTCTGACTAGATCCTGTTACCGTAGAAGTTTCTGAGCATGACTTCAGAGTTACCCTCGGGTATTATTCATGATTTAACTGTATATAAAAATAAACTGTGGAAAATTCTGAAAGAGATGGGAATACCAGACCACCTGACCTGCCTCTTGAGAAACCTATATGCAGGTCAGGAAGCAACAGTTAGAACTGTACATAGAACAACAGACTGGTTCCAAATAGGAAAAGGAGTACGTCAAGGCTGTATATTGTCACACTGTTTATTTATATGCAGAGCACATCATGAGAAACACTGGGCTGGAAGAAGCACAAGCTGGAATCAAGACTGCAGGGAGAAATATCAATAACCTCAGATATGCAGATGATACCACCCTTATGGCAGAAAGTGAAGAAGATCTAAAAAGCCTCTTGAAAGTGAAAGAGGAGAGTGAAAAAGCTGGCTTAAAGCTCAACATTCAGAAAACGAAGATCATGGCACCTGGTCCCATCACTTAGTGGGAAATAGATGGGGAAACAGTGGAAACAGTGTCAGACTTTATTTTGGGGGACTCCAAAATCACTGCAGATGGTGATTGCAACCATGACACTAAAAGACGCTTACTCCTCGGAAGAAAAGTTATGACCAACCTAGATAGCATATTCAAAAGCAGAGATATTACTTTGCCAACAAAGGTCCATCTAATCAAGGCTGTGGTTTTTCCAGTGGTCATGTATGGATGTGAGAGTTGGACTGTGAAGAAAGCTGAGTACCGAAGACTTGATGGTTTTGAACTGTGGTGTTGGAGAAGACTTTTGAGAGTCCCTTGGACTGCAAGGAGATCCAACCAGTCCATCCTAAAGGAGGTCAGTCCTGGGTGTTCACTGGAAGGACTGATGCTGGAGCTGAAACTCCAATACTTTGGCCACCTCATGCAAAAAGTTGACTCAATGGAAAAGACCCTGATGCTGGGAGGGATTGGGGGCAGGAGGAGAAGGGGACGACAGAGGATGAGACGGCTGGATGACATCACCAACTCGATGGACATGAGTTTGAGTGAACTCCAGGAGTTGGTAATGGACAGGGAGGCCTGGCGTGCTGCAATTCATGGGGTTGCAAAGAGTCGGACACGACTGAGCAACTGAACTGAACTGAACTGAAAAGTGCTTCATCCATTCTGCATCACTGGGTAAACTAAATCTTTAGATAATGGAATCCTCTCCCTTTCAAATGCAAAACTATGTTTTTCTTTCTTAACGACATTATTCTGCCACTGAGAGTCTGAGTGGCTCGACATTATTTGGGAGTAAAAAGGCCAAACTCCTGATACACCCTGTATTGATTCTCTCACTAACTTTCCAGCATCTTCTCTTCCATACTTTACAGTTTTTGCCCCAGCCATATAGTTGTTTAATGACTGTATCTTTATTAACACTGGCCCCTCTTACTGAAATCTACTCAATAAATAAAAGTCATATTTTAAAGCAAGACAAGATAAATTTAAACATAATTTTTTCCCCTCTGCCCACTTGGACCTCTTTCCTCCCCTCTAATGTACACTATATGCATCTGTTATGCATTAAACCAGACCTCCCCCATGACAGAACTACCTGCTCAACCATAAAGATCACTTTTTTCTTTTACCAGAGCCAACCACTTAACTCCTTAGAAGACAGCATTCCTTTCAGAATCCTGTAAGAAGTCACAGTGACCCACCACTCACCTTGTGCATGCAGACATCTTTGGTGAACTTTGGGTACAATGCCAGTTTATCATTTCCCTTAAAGACCTCATGCGAAGAGTTGACTCATTGGAAAAGACTCTGATGCTGGGAGGGATTGGGGGCAGGAGGAGAAGGGGACGACAGAGGATGAGATGGCTGGATGGCATCACCAAGTCGATGGACGTGAGTTTGAGTAAACTCAGGGAGTTGGTAATGGACAGGGAGGCCTGGCATGCTGCGATTCATGGGGTTGCAGAGTCGGACAGGACTGAGCGACTGAACTGAATTGAACTGAAAGACAGTCATTGGTGCAGAACAGACTGGCCAGATGATCTGGGGTGATGCTTGGCTGCATCTAATGGAAATTTTTAGCTTAAATATTTACTTATGACCTTACTAGTGTTGCTAGCTTTATTACTTGCATTCTGTTTATTTTATAAGATTATTGTTTCTTGCTCTACTAGATGTGTGACTGAGCCTCATACAAAAGTAGTGATGATTAGATGACTTGACCAATTATGTAATCCTGTAAGATCAGTAACTGTACCTGCAGATATGGCAAATAGCAACAAAAGGGAACCATTTCCTAGACCGTAACAGATGTAAGACAGGCGGTCTGGAGGATTTGGGTCACTGTTAACAGGGCTTAGTCCAGTAATAGCACATGGAGCGGCCTATCCACAAAATCTTTACCTTTGATCTTGGAATGAACATTCCTAATGCCATGAGACAAATCGGTCAAGAAATGCCTATAATTTGGTAGAAATTTGAAAGGGAAGGGATTGTAAGATAAAGAAAGCTGCCCGCCATCCAGTTCTACAAGATCAAGTCATTAGCACTGTAGTCACTGACCTATAACACCCTGAAAGGAAATTAAGGTAAAGATTAGAATGAGGCACTTTGCGCTCTAGGAAAACTAACAGAACTGGCCCTCAGAGAGTTAGATCCTTCCAAGAAAACATTTTATAAAGACAGTGTTTTTCATCTTCCCAAATACTGAAAGGCACTAAAACCATTAACTAAAACATCTGTCCCTTGTAAGTAGCACTCAACTTCTACAAGATGAGTCCTTGATTGCTCATCTTACCCCTTCATCAAAATCACATATATAGTAGCCACCCCTTTACCTCTTTGAACAGTTCTCAGACCTCTCTAAGAAACTGTCTCCTGGGTTATAACTGTCAGGTTGACTCAAATACAAATTTCCATTTCTTTCTTAGATTGACTACTGAATGATTTTTTTCATTGGCATACTCCTTCTTACACCTTTAATTCAAGCCTGAGTGATCCTAGACCTCTCTCTGCCTGTTCAGTACCTATGTTTCTTTGTTTATTTTCCTTTGTATTTTCTGTTGTCATCAGTTTTGCTCTTTGCTTCCTCCAGGACAGCAGAAGTAAAATTTGAGCATGCATTAGAATCACCCAGAGGGCCTGCTGAAATGCAGAAAGCTGGACCCCATCCTCTATACACCCCAGTCTTATGCATGGGCAGAAACTTTGCATTTTTTTTTTCAGATTTTTTTAAAATGTGGACCATTTTAGAAATCTTTACTGAATTTGTTAGACTATTGCTTCCATTTCAGGTTTTGTTTTATATCAAAAACAATAGAATGGCAAAGACTAGAGATTTCTTCAAGAAAATAAGAGTTACCAAAGGAACATTTCATGCAAAGATGGGCACAATAAAGGACAGAAATGGTATGGACCTAACAGAAGCAGAAGATATTAAGAAGAGGTGGCAAGAATACATAGAAGAATGATAACAAAAAAGATCTTAATGACCCAGATAACCACGATGGTGTGATCACTCACCTAGAGCCAGACATCCTGGAGTGTGAAGTCAAGTGGGCCCTAGGAAACATCACTAGGAACAAAACTAGTGGAGGTGATAGAATTCCAGCTGATCTAATTCAAATCCTAAAAGATGATGCTGTGAAAGTCTGCACTAAATATATCAGCAAATTTGGAAAACTCAACAGTGGCCACGGGACTGGAAAAGGTCAGTTTTCGTTCCAATCCCCAAAAGTGGCAATGTCAAAGAATGCTCAAACTACCTACCACAAAATTGCACTTATTTCACGTTTGCAAAGTAATGCTTAAAATCCTTCAAGCTAGGCTTCAACGATATGTGAACCGAGAACTTCCAGATGTACAAACTAGTTTTAGAAAAAGCAGAGGATCCAGAGATCAAATTGCCAACATCCATTGGATCATAGATAAAACTACAGAATTCCAGAAAAACATCTACTTGCTTCATTGACTATCCTTAAAGCCTTTGACTGTGTGGATCACAACAAACTGTGAAAAATTCTTAAAGAAGTGGGAATACCAGAACACCTAACCTGTCTCCTGAGAAACTTGTATGCAAGTCAAGAAGGAACAGTTAGAACTGGACTTAGAACAACAGACTGGTTCAAAATTGGGAAAGGAGTATGTCAAGGCTGTATATTGTCACTCTGCTTATTCAATTTATATGCAGAGTACATCATAAGAAATGCAGGGCTGGATGACTCATAAGCAGGAATCCAGATTGCCAGGAGAGATATCAATAACTGCAGATATGAGGATTACACCAACCTTATGCCAGAAGCAATGGCAACCCACTCCAGTATTCTTGCCTGGAGAATCCCAGGGACAGGGGAGCCTGGTGGGCTGCCATCTATGGGGTCACACAGAGTCGGACATGACTGAAGCAACTTAGCAGCAGGAGCAGCATACCAGAAGCAAAAAGGAACTAAAGAGCCTCTTGATGAGGTGAAAGAGGAAGTGAAAAAGTTGGTTTAAAACTCAACATTCAAAAAATAAATAAAAAATAAATAAAACTCAACATTCAAAAAATGAAAATCATGGCATCTGGTCCCATCACTTCACAACAAACAGATGGGGAAACAATGGAAACAGTGGCTGACTTTATTTTCTTGGGCTCCAAGATCACTGCAGATGGTGACTACAGCCATGAAATTAAAAGACACTTGCTCCTTGGAAGAAAAGCAATGACTAATCTAGACAGTGTATTAAAAAGCAGAGACATTACTTTGCCTACATAGGTCCGTATAATCAAAGCTATGGTTTTATGGTTTTTCCAGTAGTCATGTATGGATGTGAGAGTTGGACAGTAAAAAAAGGTGGAGTGCAGAAGAATTGATGCCTTTGAATTGTGGTCCTGGAGAGGACTCTTAAGATTCCTTTGGACAGCAAGGAGATCCAACCAGTCAATCCTAAAGGAAATCAACCCTGAATATTCATTGGAAGGACTGATGCTGAAGCTGAAGCTCCAATACTTTGGCCACCTGATGGGAAGAGCTGACTCATTGGAAAAGACCCTGAAGCTGGGAAAGATCGAGGACAAGAGGAGAAGAGGGTAACAGAGGATCAGATGGTTGGATGGCATCACTGACTCAACGGATATGAGTTTGAGCAAGCTTTGGGAGATGGTTATGCACAGGGCAGCCTGGCATGCTGCAGTCTGGGTAGCAAAGAGTCAGACATGACTGAGCGACGGAACAACGACAATGCAAGTAAACCATATCTTAGCTCCCTGACTAGGGGCCGAAACCATACTTCGTGCATTGCAAGGTGAAATCTTAATCCCTTGGCAACCAGGGGACTCCTAGGAGCTCTGCATTTCTAACAAGTCACTGGGGCATGCATATACTACTGATCTAGGATTATAGTTTGAGAATCAGTACTCCAGGAAATCAGTTTACACCTTTTTAATCGCTCTCAAACTTGGCCTTCCCTGGTGGCTCAGACAGTAAAGAATCTGCCTGCAATGCAAGAGACTCGGGCTCGATCCCTGGGTCTGGAAGATCCCCTATAGAAGGAACTGGCCACTCACCCCAGTATTCTTGTCTGAAAATTCCATGGACAGAGAATCCTGGTGGGTTACAGTCCATAGGGCCACAAAGAATCAGACACAACTGAGCAACTAAAACTAAACTTGCAGAAGACTTTAAAACCAGATGCCTGAAACCCCTAGTTCTAGGCTCTTCTCTTGGCAGTCAAGGTGGAGAGTATATGAGCTCTAGATAAGTGAGCTTTTATTCCATCTTGAGCATTTGTTTTTTTGCGGATTCTGTCAGCTTCAAATTTTTACACAGATATTCACCATGCAAAATTTACCCTTAGGATATATTCAGGCAAGTGTTCTCAAACTTTCTTGTGTATAAGGATCTTCTGCGGAATCTCATTTAAAATGCAAATTCTGACTCAGCTGGCCTCAGGTGGATCCCAAGACTCTGCATCTCTAACAAACTCCCAAGTGAAACTGATGCTCCTGGTCCATGGCCCACACTTTGAGAAGTAAGGTGTTAGGGTGTTTTCAAGGGAGAACTCCACCCAGACCAGATTTTGACTTGGTTAAAAATAAGGTACTATGAAGAGACTAAGTGGACATTTCTAAAGGTCAAACATTTTGCAGATAGAAATGATCTTCTGTGAAATCCCTGTGATTGCTTGGTACTTTGTTTGACAATGTATGTTGCCCTCTTATTGCTGTGGCCATAGTTCGGTAACATCTGTCTATAAATTCAGCCTTGAAGCAAGTGTGTGGCAATCAGGTGAGCAGGAAATACCAGCAATCCTCTCTTGGCTATATAACACACAGTTGCCAATGGTCTCCTGTCAGCTCACTCCCTGTGACCTTCATACACACCAAGAGAAATAGTAGGGTTCACCTACCCTACAAGGTAAGATGTCAGTGTATACTCCTCACTCTGGGGTCAGGAGACCGTTCTCTCAGATTCCTTACAAGCAGAGCCTCAGTCAGGCTGCACATAAGTTATCTAGGGAGTGCTCTCCGAAGACACCTGGAAGAAAACTGGAAGTAAGCTAGAGGAGGGGAGGGAACCAAGCAAGGATGAGTCTCAAGACCCATAGCCTGGGGACTGCCCTGGTGGTTAAGAATCTGCCTTCCAATGCAGGGGACGTGAGTTGGATCCCTGGTTGGGAACTAAGATCCCACAAGTAGAGGACCTCATGTACCACAATGAAAATCCAGCAGAGACAAAATAAGAATAAATAAAAGGCCCATAGCACAAACCTCATCAGTGGGCTCTGAAACACAAATTGCTCAGCAGGGTTGTTTGTGGGGCAAAGGAACCTAGCTTTTGTGTTCTCTGATTAATCATTGGCCCCTTGAGTGGGAGAGTTAACGTGCAAGGCTTTTCCCAGCAAAGTGGCCTCCATCAGCCAAGGGCAGCGCAGCTGGGAGTCACTATCAGTGGCTCTCACCACCAGGAGGCGGGTACGGGATGGTAAAATGGGGTGTGAGCTGGGCACCAGTGGACACAGATGACTTCACTCAGAATTTTCCCCAACAACATTGAAGTTAGAGGCAAGCAGAGATCCAGAGAGATGTAAGGAGCAGAGGGGCCTGAGTCCTTGTTCATGACAGAAGAAACATGGGTATGTTTAGGACCCAGAAGCAACTCTGGACCACCAGGAACTGACAGCAGGGAGACAGGGAGAGGCCCTGGGCTACTCTGGGCCTAATGGCGCAGTCCCTCCTCTGCAAAGTCTTCCAGCGGGGCAAGCTCGGCAGGCCTCTGGGCCTTCTGCAGGTTTCCTCTCCTGCTGCCTTTCAGCTGGCTTCACCTCCTCCAAGTTTGTTTTCTCCTAGGAAATCAAAGAGGACTTTTGTCCTACCACGTGACAAACATTTTATTGTCTTGGCACCACCCCCAAGAACCAGCCAATGCCAGGCTCCCAGACTTGACTAAATGAAACATTCCAAAACCTAGAAAATCTTTTTCAGGGGTTTTTTTCCATGGGGAAAAAAAAAAGAAAGAAAATTTTAATCTTTTTAATCCAGTATCTATAAATTTCAAAGTTTTTCACATTTATTTTCTATAGCATGTCCTCCTACTTTTAAACAAACACATGTAAAATAAAGGAGAATTCATTTTTAAATGGCTTAACAATAGGCAATGCTCTGTCCCCAGGATATACATATTTTGAAATCACTTTTGCACTAAAATTGGATAATGGTTTCTAGCCTTGGAATGTAAGTACCTTGGGAAGCAAACACAATCTATTCACCACCTCACAATTAAATTAAAAGGCAGAACTCGGTTAGTAAAGAGTGAAAGATACTGTCTAGACAGCTTCCTTCAGGCAGAATAAACGGTGGGTGGGCCGGCTGGCCACTTTGCTCTTTGGGAAATGGGCCGTCACACACAGCTGAGGGCGCGGGCAGGAGTGTGTGCGGGGAGGCTCCACATCCTGACACAGCTGGGATCTCCACGCTTCTCTGGGTTCCCCGAGGTGGACGGTGCTCCTGTCTGCTGTAATGACAGACACCTGTACCCCTGGAACTGGAGATTGAGAAGCACATTCATCCCTCATTCTAGACTGGGACTCAGCAGATGGCAAAGGGAATTCCTCATACACTCTCCAGCCTGCCCCAGCCCTAGAATCCTGCCCAGTTTGGGGAAGAGCCCTTTCACCAGTTTAGCTGCCCAAACCAAAAGAATTATGGTCGTCCTTACCTTCTGTCTTTTTCTCACAGCCAATCACCAATCCATTAGCTAATGCTGTTGGCATTACCCCTAAAACCAGAATCCGGTCCTTCACACCACATTTCCCACATTTGGGGTCCAAGTCTCTCCCGGTTGCTTGGATCACTGGGGCTTCTTCCAACATGGGTCTCTCCCTACCTCAGTATCTCCCTGCATCTGTAGCTGGCCCAAGGCAGTTCTAACAGAGAGACTCTTTGAAAACAAATCAGATCATGTCACAGTCCTCTGCTCAAAACCCCCCAATAATTCTCATCAGTATTTAAAAAAACTGCCAGGCCTTATGGGAACCACCTCCCCACCCCCACAGAGACCACTTTACTCAAAGAGTAAACATTAAGGCACACTGCCCCCTTGCTCTTTCTGGAGCACCACAGACATTACCTCACCTTGGGGTCTTTGCCTAGAATACTCCCTCCCAGATATCTGTATGCTGACTTCCATGCCTTAGCAAGTCTCTCCTCAAATATCCCCTCCTTATTGTCTAATCTCCCCATTTAAATGGGGTCACAATGAGTTGGACACAACTGAGCGACTTCACCTTCACTTTCCCATTTAAATAACAAGCCCCCTGCCAAACACTCAGCCAGTCATTGCCCTGGGCCCTGAAGGTGAAAATGTTAGTCACTCATTCATGTCTAACTCTACGTGACCCCGTGGACTATGGCTCTCCAGGCTCCTCTGTGCATGAGATTCTCCAGGCAAGAATTCTGGAGTGGGTAGTCATTCCGTTCTCCAAGGGATCTTCCCAACCCAGGTATTGAACCCCGATCTCCTGCATTGCAGGCAGATTCTTTATCATCTGAGCCACCAGGGAAATCCTGCACTCAAAGTAAATAAATTGGCAACACAGATATGGTGTCTGCTTTTATGGAGGGTGATCACTTAGAGCTGAACTGTCTAATACAGTAGTCACTGATTACTTGTGGCTATTAATATTTAAATTAGTTAAAATTAAGAAGATTTAAGACGGATGCTGAAGTTGAAGCTCCAATATTTTGGCCACTTGATGTGAAGAGCCGACCCATTAGAAAATATTTTGATGCTGGGAAAGATAGAAGGCAGGAGGAAAAGGGGACGACAGAGGATGAGATGGTTGGATAGCATCATTGACTCAATGAACAAGAATTTGAGCAAGCTCTGGGAGATGGTGAAGGAGAGTGAAGCCTGGCATGCTGCAGTCCATGGGGCTGCGAAGAGTCAGGCATGCCTGAGTGACTGAACAAGAAGAAGACTGAACGATTCAGAGTTTCAATCACACCAGCCGCGCTTCAAATACTCACTAGTCTCATGTAGCTGATGGCTTTCAGGCTGGAAAGGCCAGATGTGGAGCAGAGCATCACAGGCTGATGGGGACTTTGTCTCTTGACAGATAATCTAGGGCTTGTGGACTCAAATTTCCACATTTACAGGAGAGGAAACAGTGCTGTGACTAAGGTCACACAGCTAGTTCACAGCACTTCCAGCACTAAACCCAATTTTGATTCCTCAGGCCAATGTGCAGATAAGCATGACATGAAGTGCAAGTCACCTCTTTTGACAAATAAAAATACGAAGCAAACCCCCCCAAATCCCTGCCTGTACCTTCAGCTATGAATATATTCAATTACAAAGACAGAAAGAAGGACTGTTGAGGGCACATTTATCTCTCTCTTCCTGCTGTTGCCTGAATTCCTTTCCTACTTGGTAGGCATTTCCTCCTTCATGAGACCCAGTGAAACATAGCTTTTTAGAAGCCAAAAGAGTCCAGATGGATATTTTTCCCTCCTTTATCAGGAGGCTGGGCAGTAGGTTTGGTAAATCATATGCTTGTATCCAGGACCTTTAAGACACAAAAAGATACAAGGCAGTTCCCTACATGGGCTTTCCAGGTGGCACTCATGGTAAAGAACATGCCTTTCAATGCCGGAGACATAAGAGATGCTATTTTGATCCCTGGATTGGGAAGATCCCCTGGAGGAGGGCATGGCAACCCACTCCAGTGTTCTTGCCTGGAGAATCCCATGGACAGAGGAGCCTGGTGGGCTGCAGTCCACAGGGTCACACAGAGTTGGACATGACTGAAGTGACTTAGCAGGCAGCACCTTACGTTCCCTCAGGCCCTATAACTGCAGTGTGGTGGAACCATCCTCCCCCTGGGATTCATATTGTTCCTATGCTATGCTATGCTATGCTAAGTCACTTCAGTCGTGTCCGACTCTGTGTGACCCCATAGACAGCAGCCCACCAGGCTCTCCGGTCCCTGGTATTGTTCCTATTCATCTTCAAATCCCAACTACCTGTCCTTCCCCCACGCTATGTAAGATATCTACTATTCCTAACATTTTTGGCTCAAATCAGCCAGAGTTCATTTCTTGCAGCTAAAAATCCTGACTAATTCAAATACACCACGTAAATTAAACTTCATCTGATTTTTAAGTGAATGTTTCCTGGTATTTGGGTTCATATGGAACTTTGAAAATCTGGCTGTCTTTCTGGTATCCATGGAAGCTATTACTCATAGCTGAACAGTAGCCATAGAAAATAAACTGCTCAGATACTTGAGCTTCTCATACCGAAGAATTAGCTGATTCAACTGGTTGTGTATTCAGTGATTAAGAAAAGCAAAATGTAACCATTTCCAGATTCCGGGGTCATTCTAGCTTTGAAAAGCCCTTTAGGGAAATAGGTGGAAAGCTGAGCCTTAACAGGCTCTGATGCTTCAGCAGTTCTGATGATAAATACTTGTGACTTGAAGAAAGTCAGGCATCAATACTGTCAGTCATTCTCATCTACTCAGGAAATGTTTCCAAAGGGAAAGTGAAGTGAGCAATGCTGAGGTAGTAAGAGAACTTACCAAGTTTGAGAGTATCCACAGGGTAAAACTGTTCATGAGTACTTAGGAATAAAGTAGTCTCATATGTGAATTTACTATATTTAATTTCCATTCCCCAAATGATTGGGCACTAATTTTTTTTCTAAAATGAAAGAGTCTGTATCAACCACATTGACCTAATTGATATTTATAACCAACTTACCCAGACGCGGGGTAGTCTATATGCAGGTCAGGAAGCAACAGTTAGAACTGGACATGGAACAACAGACTGGTTCCAAATAGGAAAAGGAGTACGTCAAGGCTGTATACTGTCACCCTGCTTATTTAACTTATATGTAGAGTACATCATGAGAAACACTGGGCTGGAAGAAGCACAAGCTGGAATCAAGATTGCCGGGAGAAATATCAATAACCTCAGATATGCAGATGACACCACCCTTATGGCAGAAAATGAAGAGGAACTAAAAAGCCTTTTGATGAAAGTGAAAGAGGAGGGTGAAAAGGTTGGCTTAAAGCTCAACATTCAGAAAACGAAGATCATGGCATTTGGTCCCACCACTTCATGGGAAATAGATGGGGAAACAGTGGAAACAGTCTCAGACTTTTTTTGGGGGGGGGCTCCAAAATCACTGCAGATGGTGACTGCAGCCATGAAATTAAAAGACGCTTACTCCTTGGAAGAAAAGTTAAGACCAACCTAGATAGCATATTGAAAAGCAGAGACATTACTTTGCCAAAAAAGGTTTGTCTAGTCAAGACTATGGTTTTTCCAGTGGTCATGTATGGATGTGAGAGTTGGACTGTGAAGAAAGCTGAGCGCCGAAGAATTGATGCTTTTGAATTGTGGTGCTGGAGAAGACTCTTGAGAGTCCCTTGGACTGCAAAGAGATCCAACCAGTCCATTCTGAAGGAGATCAGCCCTGGGATTTCTTTGGAAGGAATGATGCTAAAGCTGAAACTCCAGTACTCTGGCCACCTCATGAGAAGAGTTGACTCATTGGAAAAGACTCTGATCCTGGGAGGGATTGAGGGCAGGAGGAAAAGAGGACGACAGAGGATGAGATGGCTGGATGGCATCACCGACTCGATGGACATAAGTTTCAGTGAACTCCAGGAGTTGGTGATGGACAGGGAGGCCTGGCGTGCTGCGATTCATGGGGTTGCAAAGAGTCATACACGACTGAGCGACTGAATTGAATTGAACTGAACTGAACCAACTTACCCAATAAATGCAAAATGCATTCTTTTCAAATGCAAGATATAGGTCCATCGAGATAGACTAAATGCTGGGAATAGGAAAAAAACTCTATAAATTTCAACTGATTCAAAATCCTACAGAGTATGTTCTATGGCCACAATGGAATTATATTAATAATATAAGATAGCTAGAAAAAATATCAAATATTTGGAAATGCAAATAAATAATTCATATAGATCACTCATAGGTCAAAGAAAAATCACAGTGGATGTTAGAAAATTTCTAACTGAATTCAGGATGGGGAACACATGTATACCTGTGGCAGATTCATTTTGATATTTGGCAAAACTAGTACAATTATGTAAAGTTTAAAAATAAAATAAAATTTAAAAAAATAAATAAATAAAAATTTAAAAAAATAAAAATAAAAGTAAAAAGGAATTCAAGTGGAAGAATCTTTTAATATTATACTCTAAGATAAGAACAATAATTGAAAACCCTCCTAAAGTTTGTATAGCACTTTACAATTTACATATGTTCTGACATTTCACCTTCACAACCCCTACAGAAAACATGTTCATATACATGGGCAGGACGTCTAACATCGCCATACTTCCATGATATCATAAAGAGGCCCGTGGTCTGCTGGCTGACTCATGGAGGGCTCACCTTGGTCCCTTTCCTGGCTTCCGGCCTGGTCTCGTGATCTCCCCTTACCAGCTTCCACTGTCTGCACTTGAGCAGATTCTGTGGCTTCCCTCTCAAAATATCATAACATGCAGGAACACTTCTACATGGACTCGTGTGTCTACCAATTTGCTGGACAGTTTGAAACAAGGTTATCTGGATTTAACTTCAAAACTCAGGAATGGGCCAGCCCAAATCAAAGGTCACACACGGCTCGTGGCTATCATGTTGGACAAAGCAGAAGCAGAACTTTTCCATCAACACACAAATTTGACTTTGAATGCAGTCAATGACCTATGTTCTTCAATAACTGGTGGCTCTTGCTATTTGAACAGATTTGGTACTGAAAAACTTCATCCCACTTTAAATAGTGACCACATTCCTATTGAAAGCACAGAAGAAAGGGTTCAATGTTGATATAAGCCTGGGAAATGAAAGAGAAAAATCGTGAAAATAAGTGTATTTCATATATTTTTTAAAACTTAGGCTAAATGATAGTTTTGCAATAGTTTTAGCCCAGACAATAAATAAATTAAATGCTAGATCAGATCAGATTAGATCAGTCGATCAGTTGTGTCCGATTCTTTTCGACCCCATGAATCGCAGCACGCCAGGCCTCCCTGTCCATCACCAACTCCTGGAGTTCACTGAGACTCACGTCCATCAAGTCAGCGATGCCAGCCAGCCATCTCATCCTCTGTCGTCCCCTTCTCATCCTGCCCCCAATCCCTCCCAGCATCAGAGTCTTTTCCAATGAGTCAACTCTTCTCATGAGGTGGCCAAAGTACTGGAGTTTCAGCTTTAGCATCATTCTTTCCAAAGAAATCCTAGGGCTGATCTCCTTCAGAATGGACTGGTTGGATCTCCTTGCAGTCCAAGAGACTCTCAAGAGTCTTCTCCAACACCACAATTCAAAAGCATCAATTCTTCAGCACTCAGCCTTCTTCACAGTCCAACTCTCACAACCATACATGACCACAGGAAAAACCATAGCCTTGATTAGACGGACCTTTGTTGGCAAAGTAATGTCTCTGCTTTTGAATATGCTATCTAGGTTGGTCATAACTTTCCTTCCAAGGAGTAAGCGTCTTAATTTCATGGCTGCAGTCACCATCTGTAGTGAATTTGGAGCCCAGAAAAATAAAGTCTGAGACTGTTTCCACTGTTTTCCCATCTATTTCCCATGAAGTGGTGGGACCGGATGCCATGATCTTCGTTTTCTGAATGTTGACCTTTAAGACAACTTTTTCACTCTCCTCTTTCACTTTCATCAAGAGGCTTTTGAGTTCCTCATCACTTTCTGCCATAAGGGTGGTGTCATCTGCATATCTGAGGTTATTGATATTTCTCCCGGCAATCTTGATTCTAGCTTGTGTTTCTTCCAGTCCAGCGTTTCTCATGATGTACTCTGCATAGAAGTTAAATAAACAGGGTGACGATATACAGCCTTGACATACTCCTTTTCCTATTTGGAGCCAGTCTGTTGTTCCATGTCCAGTTCTAACTGTTGCTTCCTGATCTGCATACAGATTTCTCAAGAGGCAGGTCAGGTGGTCTGGTATTCCCATCTCTTTCAGAATTTTCCAGTTTATTGTGATCCACACAGTCAAAGGCTTTGGCATAGTCAATAAAGCAGAAATAGATGTTTTTCTGGAACTCTCTTGCTTTTTCCATGATCCAGCGGATGTTGGCAATTTGATCTCTGGTTCCTCTGCCTTTTCTAAAACCAGCTTGAACATCAGGAAGTTCACGGTTCACATATTGCTGAAGCCTGGCTTGAAGAATTTTGAGCATTACTTTACTAGCGTGTGAGATGAGTGCAATTGTGCGGTAGTTTGAGCATTCTTTGGTATTGCCTTTCTTTGGGATTGGAATGAAAACTGACCTTTTCCAGTCCTGTGGCCACTGCTGAGTTTTCCAAATTTGCTGGCATATTGAGTGCAGCACTTTCACAGCATCATCTTTCAGGATTTGGAAGAGCTCCACTGGAATTCTATCACTTCCACTAGCTTTGTTCATAGTGATGCTTTCTAAGGCCCACTTGACTTCACATTCCTGGATGTCTGGCTCTAGGTCAGTGATCACACCATTGTGATTATCTGGGTCGTGAAGGTCTTTTTTGTACAGTTCTTCTGTGTATTCTTGCCATCTCTTCTTAATATCTTCTGCTTCTGTTAGGTCTATACCATTTCTGTCCTTTATTGAGCCCATCTTTGCATGAAATGTTCCTTTGGTATCTCTGATTTTCTTGAAGAGATCTCTAGTCTTTCCCATTCTGTTGTTTTCTTCTATTTCTTTGCATTGATCTCTGAAGAAGGCTTTCTTATTTCGTCTTGCTATTCTTTGGAAGTCTGCATTCAGATGTTTATATCTTTCCTTTTCTCCTTTGCTTTTCGCTTCTCTTCTTTTCACAGCTATTTGTAAGGCCTCCCCAGGCAGCCATTTTGCTTTTTTGCATTTCTTTTCCATGGGGATGGTCTTGATCCCTGTCTCCTGTACAATGTCACGAACCTCCGTCCATAGTTCATCAGGCACTCTATCAGATCTAGGCCCTTAAATCTATTTCTCACTTCCACTGTATACTAGTGTATATGTAGTTATAAAGATATGTAGTGCATATGTAGTATATGTAGTTATAAAGTTATCAGGGGCTTCCCTGACAGCTCAGTTGTTAAAAATCCACCTGTAATGCAAGAGACCCTGGTTCAATTCCTGGGCCAGGAAGAAGGGAAAGGAGAAGGGAAAGGCTACCCACTCCAGTACTCTGGCCTGGAGAATTCCATGGACTGTATAGTCCATGGAGTCACAGAGTAGGACACAACTGAGGGACTTTCACTTTCACTTTCATGGGCAATTCACCATTCAAATCACATTTGACTCTTACAGTTTGATTATAAAATTTTTTTTTTTGAGGGCTTTACCAAACTTTTATATTTAAATTGTTCCCCTCTAAATTATATATTTGTTCAAAATCATGTTTTTATTTCTCTTCTTCACTTGCTAATCCTGTGAACTCTTATTTTTGAGATTTGGGTAGGAGGTCAAAAATTCATCAACATCACATTTATTGACATCATAAAATTTGGAATTTTTTGCAAGATTTTTAATTTCCTTTGGCAACTGTTTGTAATCTATTTACATAATATTATTGTAATAATATTGTATATTATTATATACTGAGAGCACTGTAATAATACTCTCAATCACAGGGTTGAGAGTAGAATGTAATGTGAAGCTAGGAGAAATGTTTGATTCAGAAATAATTTTATATATAGTCAAAGGCTCTCGTCTAACTGCAGGGAGGTAAGTCATATTCAGAACACAAGGATCTCTCACCGCTCTTTCCTGCAACTATTGCAATACAAGACATCAAGACAAAAGAAATGTGAGATTTAATTAAGCTTTATATTATTGAATGAGTGTCATTCGGGAGTCATGCATATTATGGCCAAGGCTGCCTGGGCCCACCGGTCTGTGCACTCTTCTCTTCCTCCTGGCACACTGCTCCCTCCAGCCCCATAGCAGTCAGCTGGATCTGTATGAGCAGCTCTCACCAGTGGAACACGAGCAGAGTAACGGGGGTCGCTTCTGGGCTGAGGCAGAGAAGAACTGATGGGTACTGCTGTGTTGTCTTGCTTCCCTCATCTAACAGCCAAGTGCGAAGGATCCAGGAGAGGTTTCCAGTATCCTAGGGAATGGTGGCTCTCTGCCTCAAGAAATAAACCTCTTTGGGTTAAGATACTGAGACTTTAGGGGTTTTAAATTATAGCTATTAGTCTACCGTGAATAATACCCAGGGTGAGACCGTACACCCAACTGATATATCTTTAAAGGATTTATGTTACATGGACTATATCTGTCCTGGTATTTGGCAGATTTTGAACAGTTACAGTGGTTCATTTTTCAAGAATGTATTGAGTATTTACTCTATGTTTAGCAGTACATGGAACATGACAAGGGGGATCTAGAGAGGAGAAATTCAAAGAGAAAGATAGATATTGAATTCACCTTCACACCAGCTCACCTACTATCATTCCTTTCCTAGTTCACTGTTAGCAGTCACTCACCACTCGTCTCGAGACCATAATGGCCTAACTTTAACCCAACCTTTTGGAATATATATAATATTATTATATATATGATATATGTTATTATTATATTATATAATATATATGTTATATGTTAAAATATATTATATATATTATTTTTACATATGTACTTTTTTAGATTATTTTCCATTATAGGTTATCAAAAGATATTGAATATAATCCCCTGTGCTACACAGTAGGTCCTTGTTGATTACCTATTTTATATATAATAGTATGTATCTATTAATCCCAAACTCCTAATTTATCCCTCTCCCTCACTCACCCTTTAGTAATCATAAATTTGTTTTCTATGTCAGTTAGTGTATTTCTGTTTTGTAAGAGGTGAAGAATCTGCCTGTCACCGAAGGAGTTGTGGATTTGATCCCTGAGTCAGGAAGATCCTCCGGAGAAGGAAATGGCAACCCACTCTGGTGTTCTTGCCTGGGAAATTCCATGGACAGAGGAGCCTGGAGGGCTATGGTCCATAGGGTCACAAAAGAGTCAGACATGACTTGCTGCTGCTGCTGCTAAGTTGCTTCAGTCGTGTCTGACTCTGTGCGACACCATAGATGGCAGCCCACCAGGCTCCCCCGTCCCTGACTTAGAAAACAACAAAAACAACAATCCATCCTTTAAATCACACCACAGTGATGTCTCCACAGTGTCAATACGATCACATAATCCTCAATTTAAAATCACTCGGATACCTTCTCCCTTTGCTTTTATTTTCATCTTTAAAAGTTTTTTCTCTTATGAAATCTATTTTTTATTAAAACTCTTTATTTTATATTGGAATATTACCTATAGTAATGTTGTAATAGTTTCAAGTTCACAGCAGAGGAACCTGATCATACATATACATGTATCCATTCTCCTCCAAACTCCTCTCCCATCCCAACTGCCACATGACCATTACAAGGATTCCCTGTGCTATAGAGAAGGTCCTTGTTGGTCATCCATTTGGAATAGAGTGGTTGTACAATCCCAAACTCCCTAATTATCCCTTCCCTGCCACACATCCCCTCTGGTAACCATAAGTTTGTTCTCTAAGTCTGTGAGCCTGTTTCTGTTTTGTAAATAAGTTCATTTGTATTATTTCCTTTTTGTTTCCTCATGTATGCCTCCCTTTACTTATAAAATTAGGTCAAAACCTTTATCACAGTTTACAAAGGCCTCCCTTCATGATCCAGCCTCTGCTTGCCTTTTGTTGTTCAGTCACTAAGTTGTGTATGATTCTATGTGACTTCATGGACTGCAGCATGCTAGGCTCCTCTGTCCTTCACTATCTCCTGGAGTTTGCTAAAATTCATGGCCATTGAGTCAATAATGCTATCTAACCATCTAATTCTTCAAACAACAGCACAATTTCATTCATCTCACATGCTAGTAAAGCAATGCTCAAAATTCTCCAAACCAAGGCTTCAACAGTAAGTGAACTGTGAACTTCCAGATGTTCAAGCTGGATTTAGAAAAGGCAGAAGAACCAGAGATCAAACTGCCAATATATGTTGTATCATGGAAAAAGCAAGAAAGTTCCAGAAAAATATCTACTTCTGCTTTATTGACTACACCAAAACCTTTGACTGTATGGATCACAACAAACTGTAGAAAATTCTTAAAGAGATGGGAATACAAGACCACCTTACCTGCCTCCTAAGAAATCTGTATGTAGGTCAAGAAGCAACAGTTAGAACCAGACATGGAACAACAGACTGGTTCCAAATTGGGAAAGGAGTACATCAAGGCTGTATATTGTCACCCTGCTTATTTAACTTATATGCAGAGTATATCATGTGAAATGCTAGGCTGGATGAAGCACAAGCTGGAATCAAGTTTTCCGGGAGAATTATCAATAACCTTAGATATATAGAAGACACCTCTGTTATGGCAGAAAGCGAAGAGGAACCAAAGAGCCTCTTGATGAAGGGGAAAGAGGAGAGTGAAAAAAAAAATTGGCTTAAAACTCAACATTCAAAAAACAAAGTATTGAAACTCCAATACTTTGGCCACCTGATGCAAAGAACTGACTCATTGGAAAAAAACCCTGATGCTGGGAAAGATTGAAGGTGGGAGGAGAAGGGGACAACAGAGGATGAGATGGTTGGATGGAGTCACTGACTTGATGGACATGAGATTGAGCAAGCTCCAGGAGTTGGTGATGGACAGGGAAGCCTGTCATGCTGCAGTCCACGGGGTCACAAAGGGTCAGACACTATTGAGGGAATAAACTGAACTAAACCACCTTATCCTCTGCCATGCCCTCCTCCTTTTGCCTCAATCTTTCCCAGCATCAGAGTCTTTTCTCTTTGCATCAAGTGGCCAAAGTATTGGAGATTCAGCTTCAGCATCAGTCCTTCTAATGAATATTCCGTGTTTATTTCCTTTAGGACTGATTAGTTTTATCTCCTTGCAGTAAAAGGACTCTCAACAGTCTTTTTCAGCATAACAATTCAAAAGCCTCAATTCTTTGGTGTTCAACCTTCTTTACAGTCCAACTCTCACATCCATACATGACTACTGGGAAAAGTAACGCTATGGAGACCTATGCAGACGTTTGTCTGCAAAGCAGTGTCTCTGCTTTTCAATAAGCTGTCTGGATTTGTCTGTTTGCCTATCCAGCCTCATTTCTTGTGATTCTCCTGCCCCTTCTCTCTATGCTCCGGTTGGATCAGGGGCCACTTGAAGTTCTTGTGCAAACCATGCTTTTGGAAACCACTGCGTCTTTGCCTCTTCTGTCCGCCCTATCCAAATGCTTCTCCCTCTCATTTCCCAAAGCAGAGCAGTTCTTTCAGGTCTCAGCTGCGTATTGTCTGTGTTAGGAATCTCTCCCGTGTGTCCCGTAACATATTGTACCTTCCACTCACCCTGATGGGTACCACATCATGTTTCCTTAGTCTATCACAGTTGTGTGTATCACCTACAATTTGATAAGCCTTTTAAAATGGTGTGATTGCCTACCCTTTACTCTTATAGTCTCATGATATAGCAGCACAGTCTTGTCATGGACAACATGTTTAATAAATAATTGTTGAATGAATAAATGATTGAATGGTATCAGCATTACATACAATAGAAACATGCAATAGAATTCAATACAAAGTAATATATATAATGCCATTCTCAATTAAATGAAGTTAGCTTCCAACTTGTAGTCTATGATGAATGTCTACAATAAGCAAAAAAAAAAATGTCTTTGTAGTTGTAATAAAGTTAAGTAATTTGAGATTGGAAGATTACTTTGAGGTAGATCTTACATTCTCAAGAATCTTCATTTACAAGAGGCAGCAGGAGATTATCCACACCTAGAGAAGGTAAAATGAGGAAAGAGTGGAGGGAGATTTGAAGATGCTGTCCTTGAAGATTGGAGTGATGTAGCCACAAATCAAGGGTTGCCAGCAGCTACCAGGTGGTGGAGAGGCCAGGGACAGATTCTCCCTAAGAGCTTCCAGTGGAAGGGCAACCCTACACACACTCTAATTCCGGTCCAGCAGTGCTGATTAAAGAATTCTATCCTATACACTGTGGGCCACCACACTTGTGTAATTTGTTACAGCAGCCACAGGAAACTAATACAAGGCAGGAAAAAGCCAAGGTCTATGCTCTCTGTTATTAGCAAAACATTCAAAAAGAGGTGGCATTTGAACTTGGCCTTGAGGTAACTGGTTTATTTTGTGAGTTTAGATGTTAAGTTTCACTCCAGGCAGAGACGGATAGCATTTACATCAGCAAAAGTTTACAATTTTGAAGGAGGATAATAAGGATATAAATCATAGGAATGCTAGTTGCTGTAACAAATAAACCTAACATTACAATGGCTCAACATGATAAAGATTTATTTCTCTCTCACAACATCTAGTGCGGGTGTTCTGGTCAGTAGCTAGTGAGTGCTTCGATCACTCTCTGAGGGGCTCTGCCGTTTGCAAGAGGTGGCTTTGAGAGCCGTCCAACATATTAACAAAGAAAAATCCACAGGGGAAATCTTCACGCTTCAGGCCTGAAACTTTTGTGAATATTCCATTGTCTGTTGCTATGGGTTGAATGTTTGTGTCCTCCCCAAACTCATATATTGAATCTAATTCCCAGTGTGACAGTATTGGGAAGTGGGGTCTTTGAGAGGTGGTTGGGTCATTGAAGGTAGAGCCCTAAAAGTGGGATCAGCACCCTTGTAAGAAGAGACGAGAGAACTTGCTTCCTCTCTTCCCAGCTTCTGATGACACAATAGGAAATCAGGAGTTTGCCAGCCGGAAGAACATTCTCATCAGAATGTGGCCACACTGGCACCCTGATCTCAGACTTCCAACCTCCAGAACTTCGAGAAATAATTGTCTGTTTTTTTGTAAGCTGCACAGTCATGGTTCTTTGTTACAAAGGCCTGAACTACTGTAGTCAGTCACAGAGCCACACCTCACTTCAAAAGAGGCTGGGAGATGTAGGCCATCTGGGAGCCCAGACAGAAAAGAGGAAGCAGATTGGTGAACACATCATCTTTCTTTTGGTGTTAAATATTTACTTTGATTTTCTTCCCACTCAAGAACATATTCCTTTCCCAAGGGAGACAACTCAAAGCTGCACGCTCACTCCACCTGCTCCATCCCAGGATCACAGGTGATGGCAGAGACCACTCCACCCAGAGCCGAAGACCTATCATAATCCAATGACCTAGAAAATACAATTTATCTGCAACAATGACCCAGCAGAGACCAAATAAATTCCCCTTTCATGAAAGGGGTACTGGGAGATACACACAGAGAGCATGCAATGAGTACCCTAGGGGTGGGGGGAGTGCTTGCCAGACCCTGATTCCGTTCTCCGGGAGCAATTTCCATGTCCATGTTCCCTTTTCACTAGATCTGCCCTCAAAGAGTTTCTTTCTTTCTTTTAATTAGAGTATACTTCATTTACAATGTTGCATTAGTTTCTACTGTACAGCAAAGTGAATCAGTTATATATACACATATACTATGCCAAAGCCTTTGACTGTGTGGATCATAATAAACTGTGGAAAATTCTGAAAGAGATGGGAATACCAGACCACCTGACCTGCCTTTTGAGAAACCTATATGCAGGTCAGGAAGCAACAGTTAGAACTGGACATGGACCAACAGACTGGTTCCAAACAGGAAAAGGAGTATGTCAAGGCTATATATTGTCACCCTGCTTATTTAACTTATATGCAGAGTACTGGAATCAAGATTGCCAGAACTATCAATAACCTCAGATATGCAGATGACACCACCCTTATGGCAGAAAATGAAGAGGAACTCAAAAGCCTCTTGATGAAAGTGAAAGAGGAGAGGGAAAAAGTTGGCTTAAAGCTCAACATTCAGAAAACGAAGATCATGGCATTTGGTCCCATCACTTCATGGCAAATAGATGGGGAAACAGTAGCTGACTTTATTTTTGGGGGCTCCAAAATCACTGCAGATGGTGATTGCAGCCATGAAATTAAAAGATGCTTACTCCTTGGAAGGAAAGTTATGACCAACCTAGATAGCATATTCAAAAGCAGAGACTTTACTTTGCCAACAAAGGTCTGTCTAGTCAAGGCAATGGTTTTTCCAGTGGTCATGTATGGATTCGAAGAAAGCTGAGAGCCGAAGACTTGATGCTTTTGAACTGTGGTGTTGGAGAGTTGAGAGTCCCTTGGACTGCAAGGAGATCCAACCAGTCCATTCTAAAGGAGATCGGTCCTGGGTGTTCTTTGGAAGGAATGATGCTAAAGCTGAAACTCCAGTACTTTGGCCACCTCATGAGAAGAGTTGACTCATTGGAAAAGACTCTGATGCTGGGAGGGATTGGGGGCAGGATGAGAAGGGGACAACAGAGGATGAGATGGCTGGATGGCATCACCGACTCTATGGACGTGAGTCTCAGTGAACTCTGGGAGTTGGTGATGGACAGGTAGGCCTGGTGTGCTGCAATTCATGGGGTCGCAAAGAGTCGGACACGACTGAGCAACTGAACTGAACTGAACTGAAGTCTGTTTTAGAGTCTTTTCTAACATAGGTCATTGCAGAACACTGAGTAGAGATCTCTGTGCTATGCAGTAGTCCTTAGTGGTTATCTATTTTATATGTATTAATGTATATATGTCAATCCCAATCTCCCAGTTCATCCTCCCCTTCACTTTTCCACCTGGTAATCATGAGTTTGTTTTCTCCATCTGTAAAGAGTCACTTGTTTCTTCATAAACATCATGGCAATATTCAAGGTGTTCAGAGAGTAGACCTTCCCTGGATATTCACGGCTTTCATAGCCAGATTCTAGCTAGTGCAACTTCCAGGTCTCTGAACCATGTCTTGCTTTGTTTTGTTTCTCCTAGCACATACTAAGCTTACACTCTGCGCAAGGCCCCATGCTAGGCACAGGGACAGTGGTTTAAAAACACAGGCAAGGTTCCTCCGTTCATGGATCTTACCTCCTAGTGAAGGAAACAGACTGAAGGTTGTTTGAAAGTTCAGCCACTCCAAACTTTTCCAGTCTTGGCTCACAGTTTCTTTGGCAATGCAATTGCCTAAAAAAATTCAGTACACTCACGTCATTACATAGTTCTGGACCTAAACATAGATCTCAAATCTGTTTTTCATGAGTTTGCGTCTGAGCCCCCATGCCTTTCTCTTTAGCTAATGGCAAATACTTAATGGCCATGTGAAACCTCAGGCTCAAGGTGACAGGAAGGCAAAGCCATTTACCTGGTCTTTATCTCTGTCTGAATCTCTTTATAGCCGACTTAGAACTAGTGCGGACCAGGGGAATCCGACTGAATCTCTTTATTCAATGACGAAGTCTTCCTGGAACTTCCACAGTCAAAACCTTTTCAGTTTTATTCATCCAAAATCCTCTAACAGTTATTCTTTCCATTTCCTCTGACACTTGCACTGAAACCAGCTATTACTTGCCTGGTCCTACTGTGATCATCTTATCACATTGCTAAAATCTGTTTGCATTTGCAACACACAAACATGCTGACTTTCCCACCCACTTTCCTTAGAGAGTCATTCTCAGACTTTGGGCCCCAGACCAGCAGCGTCAACACCACCTGAAGGCCTTTTAGAAATGCAACTTCTCAGTCTAGACTTACCAAATCAAACGCTGTAGGTATGGTGTTCAGAAATCTGTGCTTTTACAAGCTCTCTGGGTGAGTCTGATATTCAGCAAAGCTGAGAACAATTGCTGTATGACCACAGGGATGGGCCTTCCATGTTATGACAGTTGGAAATTTACATGGTTGGAGCAGGAAGTACATGGTGGTGGTGAAAGAGAAAGTGATAGTCACTCAGTCGTGTCCAACTCTTTGTGACCTCATGGACTATAGCCCACCAGGCTCCTCTGTCCATGAGATTCTCCAGGCAAGAATACAGGAGTGGGTTGTCATTCCCTTCTCCAGGGGATCTTCCTGACCCAGGGATCAAATAACACAAAATCATAAGAAGAAAGGCAATCAACCAAGGTGTTAAGGCAATTATTTTGAGATATTGAGAAATTCAACTCTTTTTTTTCAGAACAAAAATGTTTAGGTAAGAATTACAGGCTCTTTGAAGATAATTCTATTCTTCTGTGATCACTGTGCAAATAGTAGGTGATGTCATTGCTGCTGCTGCTGCTGCTGCTGCTAAGTCGCTTCAGTTGTGTCCAACTCTGTGCAACACCATAGATGGCAGCCCGCTAGGCTCCTCTGTTCCTGGGATTCTCCAGGCAAGAACACTGGAGTGGGTTGCCATTTCCTTCTCCGATGCATGAAAGTGAAAAGTGAAAGGGCAGTTGCTCAGTCGTGTCCGACTCTTCAGGACCCCATGGGCTGCAGCCTACCAGGCTCCTCCATCCATGGGATTTTCCAGGCAAGAGTACTGAAGAGGGTTGCCATTGCCTTCTCCGATGTCATTGCAGCAGCTTCTATTTCCTCTGGGTATCGGTTTCTTTCACATCCTCTGTGGCCCCAGGGGTATTGTCACTCATGAGATTCCATGCCTTTAGTCACAAGGGAAGGTGTCTGACCCAAGGCCCAGCTGAATCTGCAGTCCATCTCTGTGATATTAGCAATTATTACAGGGAAGGATGTGAGACTCAAGCATGATCAGTGAGATTCCAATCAGAGCTAGTAACTGACACTTGGTACTGAAGGTCACAGCTGTTTGCTTACCTTTCCACAGGTCAGCACCAAACTCACCCTTTATGGTGACCTGAGCCAATAAGTTCCCTCTTCTTTCTAGCAAGTTTATTGAGTGCTAATATATAGTCTTGGTAAAAGTGCTTGACTCTCCTGATAGAGCTTATAAAGTCCTAGGCATTCTTCTTTAGTATCTCTACTAGAATGGAAAGGGAAGGAAAGGCAGATTTACTTTAGTATGAAGCTAGTAAGTCTTTCTCACTTTCTTTTTTGTATATTGCTTTACAGTTTTAAAACACATATGTTCATTGTAGAGATAAACAAAAACAAAAAATGGACGGAAGTTCCCGTGGCCCAGTGTTTAGTATTTGGCGTCCTCTCAACATCATGGGCTAGGTTCAGTTCCTGGTGGGGAACTAAAGATCCTGAAAACTGCATGACATAGCCAAAAACAAAACAAAACAAAACAAAAAAACCCAATAATGTAGAAAGCATAAGGAAACATAATATAGAAAGCTCATTAAAAAAATCAGTATCCAGTGTGTCACTAAGTCTTACCAAAACTCTTCTACTATTGGTAGGTTGGGACTGACACATACACACTATTGATACAGCAGTGGCCACAGGACTGGAAAAGGTCAGTTTTCATTCCAATCCCAAAGAAAGGCAATGCCAAAGAATGCTCAAACTACCACACAATTGCATTCATCTCACACACTAGTAAGTTCAGTTCAGTCACTCAGTCGTGTCCGACTCTTTGCGACCCCATGAATCGCAGTACACGAGGCCTCCCTGTCCATCACCAACTCCATACTCACAGAAAACTAGTCAATCTAATCACACCAGGACCACAGCCTTGTCTAACTGAATGAAACTAAGCCATGCCCGAAGGGCAACCCAAGATGGGCGGGTCATGGAGAGATAGGACAGAATGTGGTCCACTGGAGAAGGGAATGGCAAACCACTTCCGTATTCTTGCCTTGAGAACCCCAAGAACAGTATGAAAAGGCAAAATGATAGGATACTGAAAAAAAAAACTCCCCAGGTCAGTAGGTACCCAAGATGCTACTGGAGATCAGTGGAGAAATAACTCCAGAAAGAATGAAGGGATGGAGCCAAAGCAAAAAGAATACCCAGCAGTGGATGTGACTGGTGATAGAAGCAAGGTGTGATGCTATAAAGAGCAATATTGCATAGGAACCTGGAATGTCAGGTTCATGAATCAAGGCAAATTGGAAGTGGTCAAACAAGAGATGGCAAGAGTGAATGTCGACATTCTAGGAATCAGTGAACTAAAATGGACTGGAATGGGTGAATTTAACTCAGATGACCATTATATCTACTACTGCAGGCAGGAATCCCTCAGAAGAAATGGAGTAGCCATCATGGTCAACAAGAGTCCAAAATGCAGTACTTGGATGCAATTTCAAAAACAACAGAATGATCTCTGTTCGTTTCCAAGGCAAACCATTCAATATCACGGTAATCCAAGTCTATGCCCCCACCAGTAATGCTGAAGAAGCTGATACCCCTTTTCTTTATAGGGGACTGGAATGCAAAAGTAGGAAGTCAAGAAACACCTGGAATAACAGGCAAATTTGGCCTTAGAATACAGAATGAAGCAGGGCAAAGACTAATAGAGTTTTGCCAAGAAAATGCACTGGTCGTAACAAACACCCTCTTCCAACAACACAAGAGAAGACTCTATACATGGACATGCTAGTAAAGTAATGCTCAAAATTCTCCAAGCCAGGCTTCAGCAATATGTGAACTGTGAACTTCCAGATGTTCAAGCTGGTTGAAAAGGCAGAGGAACCAGAGATCAAACTGCCAACATCTGCTGGATCATGGAAAAAGCAAGAGAGTTTCAGAAAAAAACATCTATTTCTGCTTTATTGACTATGCCAAAACCTTTGACTGTGTGGATCACAACAAACTGCGGAAAATTCTGAAAGAGATGGGAATACCAGACCACCTGACCTGCCTCTTGAGAAATCTGAATGCAGGTCAAGAAGCAACAGTTAGAACTGGACATAGAACAACAGACTGGTTCCAAATAGGAAAAGGAGTAAATCAAGGCTGTACATTGTCACCTTGCTTATTTAACTTATATGCAGAGTACATCATGAGAAACGCTGGGCTCGAAAAAACACAAACTGGAATCAAGATTGCCAGGAGAAATATCAATCACCTCTGATATGCTGATGACACCACCCTTATGGCAGAATGTGAAGAAGAACTAAAGAGCCTTTTGATGAAAGTGAAAGAGGAGAGTTAAAAAGTTGGCTTAAAGCTCAACATTCAGAAAACAAAGATCATGGCATCCAGTCCCATCAGTTAATGGCAAGTAGGTGGGGAAATGTGGAAACAGTGGCTGACTTTATTTTGGGGGGCTCCAAAATCACTGCAGATGGTGATTGCAGCCATGAAATTAAGAAACGTTTACTCCTTGGAAGGAAAGTTATGACCAACCTAGATAGCATATTCAAAAGCAGAGACATTACTTGGCCAAGAAAGGTCTGTCTAGTCAAGGCTATGGTTTTTCCAGTGGTCATGTATGGATGTGAGAGTTGGACTGTGAAGAAAGCTGAGGGCCGAAGAATTGATGCTTTTGAACTGTGGTGTTGGAGAAGACTCTTGAGAGTCCCTTGAACAGCAAGGAGATCCAACCAGTCCATTCTAAAGGAGATCAGTCCTGGTGTTCATTGGAAACACTGATGTTGAAGCTGAAACTCCAATACTTTGCCCACCTGATGCAAAGAGATGACTTTTTGAAAAGACCCTGATGCTGGGAAAGATTGAGGGCAGGAGGAGAAGGGGACGACAGGATGAGATGGTTGGATGGCATCACTGACTCAATGGACATGGGTTGGGTGGACTCCGGGAGTTGGTGACGGACAGGGAGGCCTGGCGTGCTGCAGTTCATGGGGTTGCAAAGAGTCGGACACAACTGAGCAACTGAACTGAACTGAACTATGCATAAGATAGATAACAAAGGAGAACCTACTTTATAGCACAGGGAAATCTACTCAGTGCTGTTTGGTGACCTAAATGGAGAGGAAATCTAAGAAAAGAGGGGCTATATGTATGCATATAGCTGATCCACTTTGTTGTACAGTAGAAATTAATACAACATTGTAAGGCAGCTATACTCCAATAACAAAAAAAACACTCCTACTGTTCATGAATTTGGTGCTTTATCCAGACATTCAGCTGACATGAGCAACGCTGCTCGTAGTTCATAGATATACCATTCCCTGGAGAATCATCCTTGTCCTGTGGAAACCACATTACCTGGAATGGACTGGGAAGTTATGCTTTTTCCTGGCAAGACCCTCCAATCAGTGGTTGATGAAATGGAAGAGAAGCCCAGTTCCCTTGATTTAAAGGACAGCATTTGTAGCAGCAATGATGTAAGAACTCCAGGGCTCCCTGCAGGAACAGGGTGAGTGCAGACTTTGACTGATGATCCTCTAACTTTTTCCCTGGTTCCCTTCCTGAAGGTTTCTCCTGAGAATATCTCAGGTTCTGCTTCTGGGGAATCGCATCTAAGGCATCATCTTTAATCCCTTCATATTGTATAAACATCTTCTCCTTTTCATTTCAGTTGAAACTACCTTCATCCTTTATCTCTCAAGGTGTACCCAAATCAAGTCTTTCCTGTACAGAATGGTGAATTTTAGTGCATTACACCTCTATGGAGAAGGCAATGGCACCCCACTCCAGTACTCTTGCCTGGAAAATCCCATGGATGGAGGAGCCTGGTGGGCCCCAGTCCATGGGGTTACTAAGAGTCGGACACGACTGAGCGACTTCACTTTCACTTTTCACTTTCATGCACTGGAGAAGGAAATGGCAACCCACTCCAGTGTTCTTGCCTGGAGAATCCCAGGGACGGGGGAGCCTCATGGGCTGCCATCTATGGGGTCCGCACAGAGTCGGACAGGACTGAAGCGACTTAGCAGCAACAGCAGCAACACCGCTATGAAAAATGCCTTTGAAGAAACTGGCGCTGTTAAAAGTGTTCCGTAAAACCTATCTGAATCTTTACTCCCATCCCCCATTCACATCTAGTTTCTAAAGCATTCTGCTTGGACCTTTGAAGTATTCTGATTTTACTGTATTTAGGCATTTGCATGCCTGTCTTTCTTGAGAGGAAAATTTATCTTTCCTCTACGTGCTCCTAAAGTGTTTGTCTTAAATGTCCTTTCAGTATGCAAACCAATAATATAAACTGGTGGGGATGCCTTAGCTACATCCTTAAGATCCTTTAAATCTCCCCATAGCAGGGCTGAAACAACATCCTTAAGATCCTTTAAATCTCCCCATAGCAGGGCTGAAACAAGAGCCCAAAGTATAGTAGAAGCATCAGGTGACCTGAATTCACCCCAAGAAGCTGTGGACATTGCAGGGACAAAGGGGGATAAGGGAGAGGGTAAATTAGCAGGAGATCCTGATTTGCAGGAGGCTAACAATGTACTTCATGGGAAATAGATGGGGAAACAGTGGAAACAGTCTTAGACTTTACTTTTTGGGGCTCAAAAATCACTGCAGATGGTGATGGCAGCCATGAAATTAAAAGACGCTTACTCCTTGGAAGGAAAGTTATGACCAACCTAGATAGCATATTCAAAAGCAGAGCCATTACTTTGCCAAGAAAGGTCCATCTAGTCAAGGCTATGGTTTTTCCAGTGGTCATGTATGGATGTGAGAGTTGGACTGTGAAGAAGGCTGAGTGCCAAAGAATTGATGCTTTTGAACTGTGGTATTGGAAAAGACTCCTGAGAATCCCTTGTATTGCAAGGAGATCCAACCAGTCCATTTTGAAGGATATCAGCCCTGGGATTTCTTTGGAAGGAATGATGCTAAAGCTGAAACTCCAGTACTTTGGCCACCTCATACAAAGAGTTGACTCATTGGAAAAGACTCTGATGCTGGGGCAGGAGGAGAAAGGAACAACAGAGGATGAGATGGCTGGATGGCATCGCTGACTCGATGGACGTGAATCTGGGTGAACTCCGGGAGCTGGTGATGGACAGGGAGGCCTGGCATGCTGCAATTCATGGGGTCGCAAAGAGTCAGACACGACTGAATGACTGAACTGAACTGACTGAACAATGTACTCATGGACAGAGACAGCTTTTAGTCCACAGGAAGATGGGAGTCAGGTCTTCTGTGTTGATCAGGTGGTATGGTGGAACATCATGGCAGTAGGTGGCTCTGTTGTTATATTCACTATATGGTAAGACTTTACTCAGGTCCTTATCAGGATTGGGTTCTGTGTGAAAGATACCATGGGCTCAAGCTGGTGAGGCCAGCTGGGTATGGCAGGTATTGGCATGGCTCCCTGTCTTATTCATTCACAAATTTTCAGGGATTAGTTATAAAGTACAAGAAAGCTAGCACTTCCCTGGTAGCTCAGCTGGCAAAGAATCTGCCTGCAATGCAGGAGACCCCATTTAGATGCCTGGGTTGGGAAGATCCCATGGAGAAGGGATAGGCTACCCACTCCAGTATTCTTGGGCTTATCTGGTGGCTCAGATGGTAAAGAATCCACCTGCAATGCAGGAAACCTGGGTTTGATCCCTGGGTTGGGAAGATCCCCTGAAGGAGGGCATGGCAACCCACTCCAGTATTCTTGCCTGGAGAATCCCAGGGACAGGAGAGCCTGAGGGGCTATAGTCCATGGGGTCAAAGGGTCGTACACGACTGAGCAACTAAGCACAGAACAGCACAGCACAAGAAAGCTATCCATGATAGCGTGTCATCCTGGATTGGAACTCATGAAAGGAAGACTATGCCCTTGGGTTATAAAATTGACTTGTGTCTGAACTTCCCCTTCTTCGTCAATGAGGAACAATAGACAAGCTCCTTGTAAATTCTCCCACATCTTTCCAACAGTGATTAAACAGGTACTGATATTTGGATACATGGAATGGGCAATTTGGTATCAATTTTTGGAACTGTATCTTGACCTAAATGTCTAATATTTTTTCCATAGTTTTGCCTTTAATTGTACATTTAATGAAAAAAGAATACTAGCAGTGAAACTTTAACACATCATTTGTTGTCAGCTATATTCTGACTTCAGAGATATTAAAATGTGAAAAGCTATGCATCTTTCAACAAACATAATAGAGGAATATGTAGACTTTGGTGAAAAACTCTGACTTAGGGAGAAATGATTTGTGGAGAAATGACAATATCAGCAACACAACAAATAAGAAGTCCCTCAGTCATCCCACACTCTTGCCCCAAACAACAACAATTGAACAACCATCCGCACTCAAAGTGCCTTTATGGAAGCTGTGCGATCCAGAACCACATGCCAAGGGACTTCGGGAGAAACTGACCCACCTGTGCATTGGTAATAGGCACAGAGATCTTGGTCTAAATGTAGACCCTGTGGTGGCCCATGAATCAGCTCTAGCTCCTCTTAACCAGGGAATGGGAAGCTTTAAAGAACATTGCCTCAAACAATTACCTGCAGATGAGAGAATCTTTGTGGAAGTTCAGGTTTCCAGTGGAAAAATGCCAGAACACCACTGAAGCAAAAAAAAAACAAAAACAAAAAACACAAGTTTGGATGCATTGGAGAAGGTAAAAGGGACAGCTTGACTCTATCCATATTAGCCTTCCCTGAAAGGTGGCAAAGCTTAGAGTCCAGGGAGACCTTCTTTGCCTGTGACTTCTCACGTGGGAGGGGGTGATGTGGGGAGAGAGCATGTGAGTGAGCATTCAGCTTCCCCAGTTGTGCCAGATGAGGCCAAGTGGCCCATTTCTCTCATGCCCGATCCAGAGTGCTGAATTCTGACTTAAGGGGAGGAGCAGCTGGAAGAGCAGCAGATAGGACTCTCGAGGGCATTTCAGTGATAAAGATACTATGAACTGTATCAGGGACTTCATCAACAAGCTCGCCTATGAGCCACTGGATTCACCTCACCTGCATGTGCATTCTCAGCTGCTTCAGTCATGTCAGACTTTTTGCAACCCCATGGACTGTAGCCCATCAGGCTTCTCAATCTAGGGGATTCTCCAGGCAGAGTACTAGAGTGGGTTGCCATTTCCAACTCCAGGGGATCTTACCAGCCCAGGAATCCAATGTGCATCTCTTCCATCTCCTCTATTGGCAGATGGATTCTTCACCACCGATCTTCTTGGAAAGGCCTCACCTCACCTGCAGACTTCCTCACTTGGCACATGTGCAACCCTAGGGCTCCATGTGCCTCACACACACACATCTCCACCCTCTGTGAGCTCCCTCTGTGAGCTCATGGTGGTGGTGATGAGAGTAAACTTTGGCACATGGCCAGCGAGTATGTGCAGAAAGCCAGCCCAAATATGTGGACCAGAGAGAGATCGCAAAATTGAGTTTTAGTGCCACCATGTTGTGCTGCATGATTAAAAGGAGGCTTTCAGTTCAGTTCAGTTCAGTTCAGTCGCTCAGTAGTGTCCGACTCTGCGACCCCATGAACTGCAGCACGCCAGGCCTCTCTGTCCATCACCAACTCCTGGAGTTTACCCAAACCCATGTCCATTGAGTCGGTGATGCCATCCAACCATCTCATCCTCTGTCGTCCCCTTCTCCTCCTGCCCTCAATCTTTCCCAGCATCAGGGTCTTTTCAAATAAGTCAGCTCTTTGCATCAGGTGGCCAAAGTATTGGAGTTTCAGCTTCAACATCAGTCCTTGCAATGAACACCCAGGACTGATCTCCTTTAGGATGGACTGGTTGGATCTCCTTGCAGTCCAAGGGACTCTCAAGAGTCTTCTCCAACACCACAGTTCAAAAGCATCAATTCTTCGGTGCTCAGCTTTCTTTATAGTCCAACTCTCACATCCATACATGACCACTGGAAAAACTATAGCCTTGATTGATGGACCTTTCTTGGCCAAGTAATGTCTCTGCTTTTGAATATGCTATCTAGGTTGGTCATAACTTTCCTTCCAAGGAGTAAGTGTCTCTTAATTTCATCGCTGAAAACACCATCTGCAGTGATTTTGGAGCCCCCCAAAATAAAGTCAGCCACTGTTTCCACTGTTTTCCCATCTACTTGCCATGAAGTGATGGGACCGGATGCCATGATCTTCGTTTTCTGAATGTTGAGCTTTAAGCCAACTTTTTCCCTCTCCTCTTTCACTTTCATCAAGAGGCTCTTTAGTTCTTCTTCACTTTCTGCCATAAGGGCGGTGTCATCAGCATATCAGAGGTGATTGATATTTCTCCCGGCATCTTGATTCCAGCTTGTGCTTCCTCCAGTCCAGCGTTTCTCATGATGTATTCTGCATGTAAGTTAAATAAGCAGGGTGACAATATATAGCCTTGATGTACTCCTTTTCTATTTGGAATCAGTCTGTTGTTCCATGTCCAGTTCTAACTGTTGCTTCCTGACCTGCATTCAGGTTTCTCAAGAGCTAGGTCAGGTGGTCTGGTATTCCCATCTCTTTTAGAATTTCCCACAGTTTATTGTGATCCACACAGTCAAAGGTTTTGGCATAGTCAATAAAGCAGAAATAGATGTTTTTTCTGGAACTCTCTTGCTTTTTCGATGATCCAGCGGATGTTGGCAATTTGATCTCTGGTTCCTCTGCCATTTCTAAAGGAGGCTTAGAAGCTTAAAAATTTGGCCACAAGAGGAAGCAAGAAACGTGGACCAAACATAACCATAGAGGGTCAGGCAAAGCCTCAGAATCCCTAGCAGGGCTAATGATAGTTATTTCTCCCCAAAGGCAGTTAGTAAAGACTGGAAGAAGTGACTAGTATTTCAAATGTGAAAACAGCAATGCAAAACTTCAAAAGATATAAAAAATCAAGGAAATATGACACCATCAGAGGATCATAGTAATCTTCCAGAAATCAACCCCCAAAACATAAAATCTGCAACTTACCTAGTATGGGCTTCAAGAATTCAAAATCACTGGTTTAAGGAAGCTAAACACAACACACACACACTCACACACACAATGAAATCAGAAAAACAAAACACAAGCAAAGTGAGAATTTTGAGAAAGATATGGAAAGTGTAAAAAAGAACCAAACAAATTCTGGAGCTGAATTAATAAAAAAATAAATTAATAAAAAATGCAATAAAAAAGCAAATTAATTAAAAAATGTAATAAAGAGCATCAACAGTAGAATAGACTAATCAGAAGATAGAATGAAAGATCTAGAGGATAGGAACTTTGAAAAACCTACCCAGAGGAGAAAAAAGGAAAAAGAATAAAAAAAGAGCAAAGAAAGCCTACATGATCTATAGAACACCATTAAATGAACAAATATCGGAATCACTGGAGTTCCAGAAGGAGGTATGGGGGAAATGAAACTTTATTAAAAGAAGTAATAGCTGAGAACTTCCTTAATCTGAGGAGACACTTGAACATTCAAGTTCACAAAGCTAAAAATCATATGATCATCTCAATAGATGCAGAAAAAGCATTTCACAAAATTCAATATTCATTTATGATAAAAACCCAGGGTTAGCATTAGAGGAAGAAACATACCTTACCATAATAAAGCCCACATATCATACTTAACAGTGAAACTTTAAAAGCTTTTCCTCTATAAAATCAGTAACAAGACAAGGGTGGCCACACTCATTAGTCTTAGTTAGAGCAATCAGGCAAGATGAAGAAATAAAAGACATTGAAATAAAAAAGGAGGAAGGAAAGTTATTATTTGCAGATGATATGGTCTTATATATAGAAAATTCTAAAGACTCAACCAAAAAAATGTTGGAACTGATCAATGAATTCAGTCAAGTTGCAGGATATAAAATCAACATATAGAAATCAGTTGCATTTCTACATGCTAATAAGAAAATAACTGAAAAAGAAATAAAGAAAATTATCCCATTAACAATAGCAAAAATAATAACACATGTTTAGGAATATACTTAACCAAAGAAATGAATAATCTGTACTATGAAAGCTACAAGACTTTTATGAAAGAAATTGAAGAAGGCATAAACAAATAGATCAAAAGAATTAATATTGTTAAAAGTCCATACAACCAAAAAGTATCTACAGAGTCAAAGCAATCTCTATCAAAATTCCAATGGACTTTTGCACAGAAATAGGATAAAGAACCCTAAATCTTGTGTGAAATCCCCAAAGACCCTGACTAACCAAAACAGTAGTGAACAGGAACAAACCTGGAAGCATCGTATCTTCTGATTTCAAACTATACTACCAAGCTACAGTAATTAAACAACATGGTACCAGCATAAAAATAGACATAGAGGCTTGTGGAACACAAATGAGAGCTAAGAAATAATCCCTCACATATGTGAGCAAGTAATGTTTGACAAGGGAGCCAAAAAACGCAATGGGCAAAGTATAATCTATCCAATAAATTATTAAAACTGGATACCACATGCAGCAGAATGAAACCAGACCTCTATCTAATACCACTTACAAAAATTAATTTGAAACAGGTTAAAGACTTAAACATATGACCTGAAACCATAAACCTCATAAAAGAAGCTCCTTGACATTGGTCTGTCAAAAATTTTTCAGATATGATACCAAAATCCTTTGGATATGATGCCACTGGAATGTGAGCAGATATAATCTATGCCATGTATGTGAGAAGCTTTGCATGTACTCTTATAGTGTGGTTTGCTCTCTTGTACTCCTGTCATCTGCCATGAAAGGCACATGGCCTAAGTAATCTGCATTCCTTCAGCCTGGGTCCTAAAAGGAGAAATGTGGAGCAGATTTAGTCCTATACTACAGTCTGAAGCAGACCTGGTCCAGCAAGCTCCTGAAGAGGCATCTGGACACAAATGTTTGCACCTCTAAGTCAATGAGATTTGGGGATGTTTTATGATGCAGCATTACTGCAGCATTCTTAAAAACTTACTAATATGGTCCCAATCCCCCAAACAAGTAGAATCTCAAAATCTTCCCCAAATTTGCTGAATGGTTCAAGGAGACCTATGGCATCTGGAGTAGGCCCTGACACAGCAGAAGCGTTGATTAGGACAGTAGATTTGGGCCTCTGCACCTTATCTTCTTCAAGTTATCAGGCTCAGGCTACTAGACAGACTTCCTTATCACATCTTTGAAATACCATGCATGGAGCAAGTTCTTCCTACAGCAAGTTTTTTTAGGGCCTCTATTGACGGTACTTGAGATGAAGTAGGCTAAGTTTGGCCTGGGAGCAGGGAAATGGTTTAAACATTGTCCAAGGCATCTCTTGGTTACCCTGTGTGCAACAGAAGTCACTGCAAGCAAGTGAGTCTGAAAAGCTGGCACTAGTGCCAGATATGGAGAATGCAGGGAAATTAGCTGCTGAAACATGGGAACGGGAGCCTGAGCACAGAAAGATCATCCGAGAGGTATCAAAACTACACACTGGAAAATCCCAGAGGTGGAAAGTAAGTGGGGCTCAGTTTTGGAGCACAAGAAGCATCTGGAGTGTGGCAAAAGAGGCAAGTAAGTGTCTGTCTGGTTTAGAACCATGAGCCACTGGTTCCAAACTTTTTTGACTGGATCTAGCTGCTTTGGGGGCTTCCCTAATAGCTCAATTGGTAAAGAATCCCCCTGCAATGCAGGAGATCCTGGGTTGGGAAGATTCCCTGGAGAAGGGATAGGCTACCCACTTCAGTATTCTTGGGCTTCCCTTGTGGCTCAGCTGGTAAAGAATCCACCTGCAATGTGGGAGACCTGGGTTCAGTCCCTGGGTTGGGAAGATCCCCATGGGAAAAGGAGAGGGAAAAGGAGCAGGGAAAAGCTACCCACTCCAGTATTCTGGCCTAGAGAATTCCACAGACTATACAGGCTGCTTTGGAGTGAGCACCAGAGCCAAGGTCTCAGGTGTGACAAGGTAGACAGTAGTTCCTGACTCTGGTTTTCTGCCTGGTGCCCCTACACCTCTTGAACTCAACCTCAGAATTTCTCATCCTGGTCTGAAAAACTGAGCCTGCCTTAAACTCCAGGTCTCTAATGGAGTCCGTGCTTCCTGATACTGCTGGCTCCTGGTCTGCCAGTCTGCGTAATTGCTTGTTCCTAGATTCCCATGCCGGAGAAGGCAATGGCACCCCACTCCAGTACTCTTGCTTGGAAAATCCCATGGACGGAGGAGCCTGGTAGGCTGCAGTCCATGGGGTCGCCAAGAGTCGTACACGACTGCGTGACTTCACTTCCACTTTTCACTTTCATGCATTGGAGAACTAAATGGCAACCCACTCCAGTGTTCTTGCCTGGAGAATCCCAGGGACAGGCGAGTCTGGTGGGCTGCCGTCTATGGGGTTGCACAGAGTCGGACACGACTGAAGCGACTTAGCAGCAGCAGCAGATTCCCATGCAGTCTGCCCAGTGACCTGGTTGTGTCTTCCTGGACCTCTCCTACACTGACTTTTGGAAGCTGAGTGACAGACAGCCCCTGTCATTGAGCCTGCCCACCCCTGCTCCCCACTTAGCCCTGGCTCATGTAGGGGCGCCCACAGTGTGCTATCTTGGCCTCAACTCCTGCCTCTTCCTCACAGACCCCTCTGTGCCCCACGGCTCACGGGCCAGAGAAGTAACTACAGCTTCTGTGTGTGACCTTCTTCACTTTGTGATCCCCAAAATCACTCTTTGATAGATGTGGTCCTTTGGTCCACATTAAAATATAAATCCCCTATGGGAAACACCCTATTAAAACTTGCAGGTATTACTAACTTAGGTCTTAATGTGAATGAAGTTATTGGATGTTTGCCCCCTTAAAGCAGTCTTTGATGGAGTAGGGGAAAAGTAGAGAAAGCACAATCACCAAATAGAGACTTAAGAGAGTCAGAAAGATGCCCGTGGAGATAAGGCAAGGACACAAGAGGGGAAATTTTGGTTCCGGTTTTGTCTGGGGCATTAAACGTGGATAATGGTTTCAGGTGCTTTTTTTAACCTCAACAGATAGAATTTTTGTTTTGCTTCACTCTTCTTAATGGTCTTATGTGTATTTGTTTTGGTCGCGCTGGATCTTTGCCGCCTTGCCCGGCTTTCTCCGGTCGTGGTGAGGGGGCCGTCTCCAGTCAGGGTGAGGGGGTCATCTGCGGTTGTGGTGAGGGGGGCTCTCTCTGGTGGTGGTGAGCGGGCTCACTCCGGTCATGGTGAGGGGGCTCTCTCTGGTCGTGGTGAGGGGTCCGTCTCCAGTTGTGGTGAGAGGCCGTCTCTGGTTGTGGTGAGGGGGTCTCTCCGGTCGTGGTGAGGGGGCCGTCTCCAGTCAGGGTGAGGGGGTCATCTGCGGTCGTGGTGAGGGGGGGCTCTCTCTGGTGGTGGTGAGCGGGCTCACTCCGGTCATGGTGAGGGGGCTGTCTGTGGTTGTGGTGAGGGGCCGTCTGCGGTCATGGTGAGGGGGCTCTCTCTGGTCATGGTGAGGGGTCCGTCTCCAGTTGTGGTGAGAGGCCGTCTCTGGTTGTGGTGAGGGGGCTCACTCCGGTCGTGGTGAGGGAGCCGTCTGCAGTCTTGATGAAGGGACTCTCTCCAGTCGTGGTGAGGGGCCGTCTGCAGTCTTGGTGAGGGGGGCTCTCTCCAGTTGTGGTGAGCGGGCTCACTCCGGTCATGGTGAGGGGTCTCTCTCCGGTTGTGGTGAGGGGACTCTCTCCGGTCAGGGAGTGCGGGCCTCCCCTCGCAGTGGTCTCTCCTGCTGTGGAGCGCTGGGCTCTAGGCACACGGGCTTCAACGACTGTGGCTCCCGGGTTCAGGAATTGTGGCACACAGGCTCAGTCGCTTAGTTGTGGGATCTTCCCAGACCAGGGATGGAATTCATGTCCCTGCATTGACAGGTAGATTCCTGTACCACCAGGGAAGCCCTGCTTTGCTCTTTTTGAGATTTAACTCTTACTGGGTCATTTCTGTGGTGAAGTGATACAAACTATTTGGAAAGTAAAAGGATTAGTGTTAAATATGGATACATCCTTACAGTAAACATCAGTCAGAGTACAGGAGGATGGATATAAATGAATCACAAAACTGGCTATTGTGTCAGCTGCAGCTAAGACGACTCAAGAGAGTGGATTTATGTAGGAAGGCTGATCACTCTGCTTGATAGTATGGTGAGTTTCTTATTTAGTCCTTCTATTTTAGAGGCTGATCCTAAGTATGCATTTTCAGGAACTCAGTCTTGCCGATGCATGCAATAGCTCAACCTCAAAGGACTGATAAGAGTAGGAGGGGGAAGCCTTTCTAGCATGCATAACATTTTATACACTGTCAGTGCACCTGACTGCTAGAATCAGAATCAAAGCCAAATCAGTAGCAAGACGGTAATGGTGGAAATGGAGGTGGGGTGAAGAAAGGTTTGACAGCTAAGATTGAATACTTATAGATGCCAGGAACCATGCTGAGCACTTTATTTCTCATTTAACCCTTAAAACAATCCACAGAAGAGTTGCTTTCAATATGCCCCCATTACAAGTGAGTAGGTGAGCCTCCAAGAATTTCTTTCTCCAGGTTCAAAGACTAGAAAAAGCCTGAGCCATTCAAATCCAGGTAAGTGAGTCTATAAAACCTAATGTGGTGGTCTCTGGCTACACAGAAAGCCTGGAAGTGGATCTAAATATGGAAAAGTAGGCAAGCAGAGGGTGAGTAATGGGAAGGGAAGGCAGTGGGACAGAAATCCAAGAGGAAAGAAACCAAATGGCTGTCTCAAGACTGGGTTGACTGTGTAAAATGGTAGGTTAAGAAATGCTCTGGTCTGCCTCAGTGTCAAAAGAGCCAAATCTTATTTTACATGTATGTACATGTACCAGTCAATCCTAAAGGAAATCAACCCTGAATATTCACTGGAAGGACTGATGCTGAAGCTGAAGCTCCAATACTTTGGCCACCTGATGCGAAGAGCCAATTCATTGGAAAAGACCCTGATACTGGAAAAGATTGAGATCAAGAGAAGAAGGCAGCAGAGGATGAGATGGTTAGATAGCATCACTGACTCAATGGACATGAGTTTGAGCAAACTCCAGGAGATAATGAAGGACAGAAAAGTCTGGCGTGCTGCAGTCCATGGGGTTGCAAAGAGGCAGACATGATTTAGCAACTGAATAACAACAACAACATGTTTACATGGGTTGTGTTCTGCCTACAGCCTGAGAGTTGTCTGAGTGAATTGAAGAAATAAATAATAAAAGTAATAGTGATATTAGCAAAAGAAAAAGAAGAAAGAACTGCTCCTCTAACACCCACACCTTGTCCCATTTCACACACTTGAAACCAATCAGGAATAAGAGGACGATTTGGGGATTCTCCAGAGATGAATCTCTGCTCTGAAACTTTTGGTGTTGAGATTCTCATTGTTATTTTTATTTATTGAAACATTTAAAGTAAATTTTATAAATAATTTATTACAAAGTCTATAATAAAATGTAAAAGTAAAGTTTTAATCTAATAGACCCACAAGAGAAGTAAAGTGAAATATTCAAAGAGTGACTTGTTGTGGTATTCTCTTATGTCTAAAACCATTTTAGATATTTGTTGGGGGAGATACTACACAAAAGAAAAACTCCCATATGGTCTGGGTCAATCACGTGGAAAAGGCATTTAAAATGGTACACATTTAAATATCTTTATCATTTAAAAAAATTTCCCCATTTATTCTATTCACTGAAATGACATGAAAATTCTATGTTAATTGGAGGACCAAATTCATAGGATAATTCAAGCAGGGCATTATGTCTAATAAGACCTTAGTAACATATTTTAAGCTAAGTTAATCATCAGATCAGATCATATCAGTCGCTCAGTCGTGTCTGACTCTTTGCGACCCCATGAACTGTAGCACGCCAGGCCTCCCTGTCCATCACCAACTCCCGGAGTTCACTCAGACTCAACGTCCATCGAGTCAGTGATGCCATCCAGATCTCATCCTCTGTCATCCCCTTCTCCTCCTTCCCCCAATCCCTCCCAGCATCAGAGTCTTTTCCAATGAGTCAACTCTTCGCATGGGGTGGCCAAAGTACTGGAGTTTCAGCTTTAGCATCATTCCTTCCCAAGAAATCCCAGGGCTGATCTCTTTCAGAATGGACTGGTTGGATCTCCTTGCAGTCCAAGGGACTCTCAAAAGTCTTCTCCAACACCACAGTTCAAAAGCATCAATTCTTTGGCGCTCAGCTTTCTTCACAGTCCAACTCTCACATCCATACATGACCACTGGAAAAACCATAGCCTTGACTAGACGGACCTTAGTTGGAAAAATAATGTCTCTGCTTTTCAATGCTATCTAGGTTGGTCATAACTTTCCTTCCAAGGAGTAAGCATCTTTTAATTAGATGGTATAATTCTAGAACATAAAAACTTGCCTGCTTAGAGAAAATGAAAAATGGAGAGAGTTTTTTAAGAAGAAGCCCTTTGTTATGTAATATCTATGATTCTTAGGTATTACTGTTTCCATTTTTCAGATGGGACAGTAATATTCAGAGAGACAGTGTTTTGCTCAAGGTTTTACTTGCCCAGATTAGAGACACCAAAAGCTCAAGTTTTTCAAGGAATCCATGCTGCTTTAATTGCATAAAACCAGGCTATTATTAGCCTTTATATTGATCTCAGTTTTTTTACTTTTCAGAACTCCCTGTTCATCAAAATGAATAGTTTATTATGTAAGTATGTAATAGTTTATTATGTACTCACAACTAAGTATATATTTTGAAGAAACTATTAGCTTGGTGCAAACGTAACTGTGGTTTTGGACCATGAGTTTTAAGTTATTATAACTAGGCTAAAACACATCTTCATTAATCGAAACAAGAATCATTACAATCACATTTTTGCCCATGAGAAATAAGTTTGTTTATTCCTGTGGCATAAAAATCCATGCTTCATGATTCGACGAACTCTTGGAAAGCATTTTCTGCATCCTGCTGGTTGTGGGAGTGCTTTCCCTGCAGAAAGCTGTCAAGTTAATTGAAGAAGTGGTGGTTAGTGAGAGTTCAGATGAACATGGCAGATGAGGCAAAACTCTGTAGCCCAATTCGTTCAACTTTTGAAACGTTGGTTGTGAGACGTGCAGTCAGGCATTGTCATGGAAAAGAATTGGGCCCTTTCTGCTGACCAGGGCTGGCTACAGACTTTGCAGTTTTCTGTGCATCTCATTGATTTGCTGAGCATACTCCTCAGATGTAATGGTTTTGCCGGGATTCAGAACGCTGTAATGAATCGGACCAGCAGCAGACCACCAAACAGTGACTGTGACCTTTCTCGGGTGCATGTTTGGCTTGGGGAGTGCTTTAGAGCTTCTCGGTCCAGCCACTGAGCTAGTCAGTGCCAGTTTTCATACACAATCCACTTCTCATCGCATGTCACACCCTGATCAAGAAATGGTTTGTTGTTGTTATGTAAAAGAAAAGAAGACAACACTTCAAAATGACATTTTTTTTAAAATTTTCACTCAGCTCATGAGGCACCCACTTATTGAGGTTTTTTACCTTTCCAATTTCAACCTACAGTTGAATGACTGTAGAATTGTTGATGTTGAGTTCTTTGGCAGCTTCTTATGTAGATATAAGAGGATGAGTGTCAATAATGACTCTTGATTGCTCATTGTTGACTTCTGATGGCTGGCCACTATGCTCCTCATCTTCAAGGCTTTAACTCCTTTGCAAAACCTCTTGAACCACCACTGCACTGTACCTTCCTTAGCAGTTCCTCGGCCAAATGTGTTGATGCTGTGAATTGTCTCTGCTGCTTTATGACCTATCTTGAGCTCAAATAAGCAAAATGCTCGAATTTGCTTTTTATCTAACATCATTTCCATAGTCTAAAATAAATATAAAATGAACAGCAAGTAATAATTCATTAGCAAAAAACATGAAGCGAGAAATACACATTAAAACAATGTATAATATACCCACATATATTTAAGAATGTATTCCAATATCAAATGGCAAATTTCAAAATGCAAAACTGCAACAACTTTTGCATCAACCTAATACTATATTTGAACGTATAGTGTGTGTGCTTCGTATATGGTGTGTGTGCTTGGTGTGCTCAGTCGCTCAGTTGTGTCCAACTCTTTGCAACCCTATGGACTGTAACCCTCCAGGCTCCTCTTTCCATGGAATTTTCCAGGCAAGAACACTGGAGTGGGTTGCCATTTCCTCCTCCAGGGGATCTTCCCAGCCAAAGGATTGAACCCACATCTCTTGTGTCTCCTGAATTGGAAGGTGGATTCTTTACCACTAGTGCCACCCTGGGAGGCCCAACACTATATATAAGCATTGCAAATTATTTTGGGGATAATTTATAATCCTACCAACCAGGCTTAAGAGTATCTGTTTTGTCTGCATTAAGTATGGTCACTTAAGGAAGTATTTACCAAGTAAATAAGTGAAAGATATTACACTTGATCTTAGTCAAAAGGCTGAGAAGTGATTGAGTGCAAGATATTACTACACATCTTTAAAATGTTTACATTTATTCAATTACCACAAGTGAGGCCAAATATTTCCACTTGTCTATTTCTTCTATAAATTGTCTGTTCCTATCCTTTTTTTTTTTTTTTTTTTAAGACCATAACATATTTTTTCCTGAGGCCTTCTCAGATGTAGGTCTTCTGAGGCTATAATGTGTTGGAAAAGTGTATTCAAGAAAAGCCAGGACTTCACAGTCTTTTCCCCTTTTTAATTCAGAGGTACAACTTTAAAAAACAGAACTGCTTTGAATAGTTGCATGGGTAGCTGCCCAAATATTTAGGGACTATAGCCAATTTATTCTGTTCCTGAGCTTCTCAGTACCAAGAGATTCTTAAGAAGTTTGTGGGTATACAGAAATGAAATCCAAAAACCATCATCTTCATCATCAATCAGCAGTGATCAGTGATTCCACTATAAAATGATTGAAGAGCAACCATCTTGGTACATTTCAATATCTATTTAGATCCTTAACTCCTGAGCACATTAGCCAGGGGCTAGAGAACTTTACTAGTTTAAAAGCTGCTGCCATTTTAAGATAAGCAAGAAAATAGCTCTAAAACAAAAATAAATATGATTTTACAGTTAAAAAATACATATTTTACAGAGCTTTAAGAATATATCACTAAGTAAAGTGAATTACACCTATGAATTGAAATTTAGTGATGATGATAGGGGTTAATTGAATATTGAGTTTAATAGCTAATTAGTGAATCTCAAGAGATAATTATCTAAAATGAAAATCAATGAGGAACTGGGAAAATCAGCCTTTCTCCTGTTCCTTCTCAATCATTTAAACACGGAAAACATGTTGGGATATCACCTAGTTCAAATGAGATTTTGTAAAAGAGATAGTTCATTGTATACCCTCTGTCCATGGGATTCTCCACACAAGAATACTAAAATGGGTTGCTATGCCCTCCTAGAGGGGATCATCCGAACTGAGGGTGTAGCCCAAGGTCTAACAACATCTTCTGCATTGGCAGGCAGATTCTTTACACTAGCACCACCTGGGAAGCCTGTATAACTAATTAGAAGGCTGATGTTGGCAGTACTTCATCTGACTTATTCACAAAGAAACTTTTATGGCATATGAGTCCCAGTTCATAAAGTAAGGGAATCTCCTTCTGCAACGCATCTTATTTCTTCAGCACCATTATATATTTTAAACATTATGTAACAAGTGCAAATGCTCATTTTTATAGTTTTTCCTCCCAGTCTCTTAAAAATATACACATGAAACTGAACAGTCTTAAATAGGAGGCATACAAATATGAAAAAAATTTCCATTTTTCCCTAGTGCAACTTTAAATGTTCTGTGCTGATTTGCTCCCCCCACTCCTAATAGCATCCTGGAAATATCCTAAAACTTATTGGCTACTGTCTGACTAGATAGGTTAGGTTTGCTTAGGCTAAGGTGACAAATTAAAAATCGCAGTTGTCTAACACACCAAAAATGTAACTTTTACTCATGCAAACTCGACTAAGGCAGGAGCTGGTGACTCTTAAGGGCAGCAGATGGTCGAGTGGTGTCTGAGAATCTACCTGCTTCCACACTGAGGCTTTATCATCTCAGTATATGGCTTCCAGCAGTGAAGAGTGGCTTACACAACTCGGAGAGTGAGCACTTCATTCATCTACCCCCATCTCAGTCTGTGGATTTTGTCTTAATTTAAAGTGTTCCTATTCATCATGGGTTCCTTTGCATGAAGTTTTATCTTTAAGAATATTTTGAAATATTTAAAATAAGATTTTAAATATTCAACTTTAATAATAAAATATCTGTCTTATTAATTGTAAAGGTTTGTAAATGTTTTAAAAGATTAGTCATCACTGAGTTTGGGGGCAGTCTTCTGAATCTGGTGCCTGAGGCAAGTGCCAGCCTTGCCCTGGGTGGAGAATGTTCCTCAGTCCTGGGGTCTGTGGCCCTGGGCTCTGGCTTCTGGTGCTTCTTCCTGTCCCATCACTGGCATTTGGTGAAAAACTCTCCTTCAGGGCTCAATGTTGCTTTATATATGACATAGTCAAAGATTTGTGGTTTCTTGGCAACACATTTCTCCCAAAAACCTAGCAGGCTTATGATCCATTTGCCTGCAATCAGTTCCACGATTGTGTTGATGACCACAATTGACATTTTCTTGGTTGTTATTCGTAAGTCTATTTCACTACACTGACTCAGTGCCATGCCTCTTTGGAAACATGTCTATCAGCAACTTTACTCACTTATTGTTGTTGCTCTTTTTCTTTCTATTCTTTTTTTCATATTTCATTTTTTTAAATTAGAGGATTCTTACTTTACAATATTGTGATGCTTTTACCAAAAGTCAACATGAATCGCCATTAGATATACATATGTGTCCTCCCTCACGTCCCTCCCAATCCCACCCCTCTGCATTGTTGCAGAGCATAGACTTTGAACTCTACCCATTTAAATCAGGTTATTTGGTTTTATCATTGATTGTATCAGTTCTTTATATATTTTGGGTATTAAGCCCTTTCAAGAGACCACACTATAGATAGACATCACCAGATGGTCAATACCAAAATAGGATTGACTGTATTCTTTAGAGCTGAAGGTGGAAAGCTCTATACAGTTAGCAAAAACAAGGCCTGGAGCTGACTATGGCTCTCATCATCAGCTCCTTACTGTAAAATTCAGACTTAAATTGAAGAAAGTGGGGGAAACCACTAGATAATTCAGGTATGACCTAAATCAAATCCCTTACAGTGGAGGTGATGAACTGATTCAAGGAATGAGATGTGGTACACAGAATGCCAGAATTATGGACAGAAGTTCATAACATTGTGCAAGATGTGGTGACAAAAACCATCCCAAAGAAAAAGAAATGCAAGAAGGCAAAGTGGTTGTCTGAGGAGGCCTTACAAATAGCTAAGAAAAGAAGAGAAGTGAAAGGCAAAGGAGAAAGGGAAAGATATACCCACTTAATACAGAGTTCCAGAGAATAGGAAGGAGAGAAAAGAAAGCCTTCTTAAGTGAACAATACAAAGAAATACAGGAAAACAATAGAATGGGAAAGACTAGAGATCTCATCAAGAAAATTAGAGATACCAAGTGAACATTTCATGTAAAGATGGGAACAATAAAAGACAGAAATGATATGGACCTAACAGAAGCAGAAAATATTAAGAAGAGGTGGCAAGAATACATAGAAGAACTATACAAAAAGGTCTTAATGACCAGGATAGCCACAATGGTGTAGTCCCTCACCTAGAGCTAGACATTCTGGAGTATGAAGTCATGTGGGCTTTAGGAAGCATTATTAGGAACAAAGCTAGTGGAGGTGATGGAATTCCAGTTGAGCTATTTCAAATCCTAAAAGATGATGTGTTAAAGTGTTGCACTCATTATGCAAGCAAATTTGGAAAACTCAGCAGTATCCCCAGGACTGGAAAAGGTCAGTTTTCATTCCAATCCGAAAGAAAGGTAATGCCAAAGAATGTTCAAAATACCACACAACTGTGCTTATTTCACATGCTAGCAAGATAATGCTCAAAATCCTTCAAGCTAGGCTTCAACAGTACGTGAACCGAGAAATTCCAGGTGTACAACCTGGATTTAGAAAAGGCAGAGGAACCAGAAATCAAATTGCCAATATTCATTGGGTCATAGAGGAAGCAGGGGAATTCCAAAAAAACATCTACTTCTACTTAATTGACTACGCTAAAGCCTTTGACTGTGTGGATCACAATAAATTGTGGAAAACTCAAAGAGATGGGAATATCACACCACCTGTCTCCTGAGAAACCTGTATCCGCGACAAGAAGCAACAGTTAGGACTGGACATGGAACAATGGACTAGTTCAAAATTGGGAAAGGAGTATGTCAAGGCTGTATATTGTCACACTGCTTATTTCACTTCTATGCATAGTACATTAATACAAAATGCCAGGCTGGATCAATCACAGGCTGGAATCAAGAAATTGCTGGGAGAAATATCAACGACCTCAGATATGCAGGTGATACTACGCTAGTGGCAGAAAGTGAAGAGGAACTAAAGAACCCTTGATGAAAGTGAAAGAGGAGAGTGAAAAAGTTGGCTTAAAACTCAACATTCAAAAAACTAAGATCACGGCAGCCAGTCCCATAACTTCATGACAAATAAATGGGGAAAATGGAAACAGTGACAGATTGTATTTTCTTGGGTTTAAAAATCACTATGGATGGTGACTGCAACCATGACATTAAAAGACGCTTGCTCCTTGGAAGAAAAGCTGACAAACCTAGACAAAGTATTAAAAAGCAGAGACTTCACTTTGCTGACAAAGGTCTGTAGAGTCAAAGTTATGGTTTTTCCAGTAGTCATGTACTACTGTGGACCACAAAGAAGACTGAGTGCTGAAGAATTGATTCTTTCGAACTGTGTTGGTGGAGAACACTCTTGAGAGTTGTTTGAACAGCAAGAGCTGACTCATTGGGAAAGTCCCTGATGCCATGAAAGACTGAACAACAAACCCCTGATCAGATATATCATTCGCAAATTATCTTCTTCTATTTGGTAGGTTATCTTTCTTTTTTGTAGATCCTTTTCTTTTATGTGCAGAATCTTTTAAATTTTATGTAATATTTGTTTAGTTTTACTTTTGTTTACCTTGCCGGGAGAGTCACCATTTATTGAAGAAACTATCTTTTTCTTTTGTATTGTTCTTTTCTCCTTTATTGAATACTGTTGTTGTTCATTCACTAAGTTGTGTCTGACTCTTTGCAACCCCATGAACTACAGCATGCCAGGCTTCCCTATCCTTCACTATCTCCTTGAATTTGCTCAAACTCATGTCCATTCGTCAGTGATGCCATCCAACCATCTCATCCTCTGTTGCCCCATTCTCCTCTAGGCCTCAGTTTTTCCCAGCATCAGGGTTTTTCCCACTGAGTCAGCTCTTTGCATCAGTTGGCCAAAGTACTGGAGCTGCACCTTCATCATCAGTACTATCAGTGAAAATTCAGGGTTGATTTCCTTTAGAATTGACTGGTATGATCTCCATGTTGTCCAAGGGCCTCTCAAGAATCTTCTCTAGCAAATGACTACTGGAAAAACCATAGCTTTGACTATACAGACCTTTGTCAGCAAAGTGATGGCTCTGCTTTTTAATATGCTGTCCAGGTTTATCATAATAGCTTTCTTTCCAAGAAGCAAGTGTCTTTTAATTTCATATCAGTTGTCTATATATGCATGGGTTTACTTCTGGGCTTTCAGTTCTGTTCCATTGATCTATGTATCTGTTTTTCCACCACTATTATACTGTTTTGATTACTATAGATTTGTAAAATAGTGTGAATCGGGGCTTGTGATATTTACAATTTTCTTTTTCTCAGAATTGTTTTGACTATTCAAAGTCTTTGTGCCTCCATATAAAGTATAGAATTTTTTGTTCTATTTTTATTAAAAATGTCCTTGGGACTTTTTTAGGGATTTTATTGGCTATGTAGATTGCTCTGAGTAATATGGACAAATATCTGTCCATTTATTTGTGTCTTCCTCAATTACTTTCAAGAATGCCTTATAGTTTTTAGTTTATAGACCTTTCAGCTACTTAAATTTATTCCTAGGTAATTTATTTAGGTGATGGACAGGGAAGCCTGGCATGCTGCAGTCTACAAGTCGCAAAGAGTTGGACATGACTGAGTTACTGACCAACAACAACAATTATTCTTTAGTTATGATTGTAGTTGGGGTTGTTTACTTAATTTCTCTTTCAGCTAGTTAATTGTTAGGATATAGATACAAAACTAATTTTTGTGTTGATTTTTGTACTCTGCAACTTTACTGTATTTGTTTATTATTTCTAATAGTTTTTTTCTGCTTTATTGGTGGAGTCTTTAGGGTTTACTACTATAAAATGATTGGAGAAGGAAATGGTAACCCACTCCAGTATTCTTGCCTGGAGAATCCCATGGACAGAGAAGCCTGGTAGTCTATAGTCCATGGGATTGCAAAGAGTCGGACATGACTGAGCGACTTCACTTACTTACTTACTTTCTATAAAATGATATCATCTGCACATAATGGCAATTTTACTTCTTCCTTTCCAATTTGGATTCGTTTCTTTTCCTTGCATGATTGCTCTAAGACTTCCAGTACTATGTTAAATAGAAGTGGCAGGAGTGAGCATCCTTGTCTTGCTCCTGATTTTAGAGAGATAGCTTTCAGTTTTTCACCACTGAGTATGATGTTAGCTGTGCCCGCCTACTTTAATCTTTGCCTTAAGTCATTTTGTCAAACTCAAAAGTTTTACTGGGTGCCATACATTTAGTCTTTGTCTTAAGATCCTTTAATCAACAGGGAGTTTATCCTGGCATTTTATTACATAAAATGTATTTTTAGAACCCATCTGTTTTTTGGAGAACTAGAAAAAATAAAGCTTTTCCAAACCTTCAAGTTTCTGAATTTCAGGAATCTCTCTATTTTTTCTCACTTCTACTTGCAAATTGGCAATTGTTTTCTTAGCTCATCCCTTTCTTGTAACACTTTTACCAAATACAACCAAAAGCAATCAACAACTAAGGTCTGATTTTCCAGTCTCTATCTCTGCAGCTCAAGCCCATTACTGTTACATGCCTCCTGTCTTGGGCAGACTACTGACTCCAAAAGATGTCCATATCCTAATCCTGGAAAACTGTGGAAAGAGGGGTTGAGATTGTAGATGGAATGAGGTTAATTCTGAATCTCATCTCGGCAATCATCCTGCACTATTTAGTTGGCTCCAGTCTAGTCGTGTGTGTTCTTAAAAGTGAAAGAGGGAAGTAGAAGAGTGAGTCAAAGAGATTCAACATGAGGATTATACAGGTCCTTGGTATTTTTGGTGATGGAGGAAGGTGGCCAAAATTCAAGGAAGGTGGAGATCGCTAATACTGGGAGTAACCCTTAGTTCACAGTGAGCGTGGAAACGTGAACCTCAGTCCTACAAGGAATTCTGCAGGGAACTGAATTCTGCCAGAAACCCAACTGAGCAAGGAAATAGGTTCTAGAAAAAGAATGCAGCTTGCTGTCCCCTTGATGATAGTCTGGATCTTTAAAATAATATTGTGTTACTTTAAGTCTGAACTTGTGGAAGTTTGGTGTAGCAGTAATAGAAATCTAACATATCTCCAAAGTTATATCTGACAAGCTTTGTAACAAATATTTTGCTCCTGTACACATGCATCACTGTCTCTACAGACTCAGATACATATTATCTTACCGCCCACTCTCTGACTTATATGCCTCTACCAAATATTTAAAGTTTTTATTCCGGTGGCACCCTACTGCCAGTTTCAGTTTCTACGTTAGTCAGAATAGGTTGAGTTATCCTATAACCACTTATCCTACTCTGGTTAAATGAACCAGGACTGTCAGTGACCTCAACAAAGGTTTATTTCTTACTAATGGAAAATCTGCTGTGAGATCAGCAGAACTCCAGAGCATCTGCCTTTTAAGAGGTGACTCAGAGATCCAGCCTGCTTCCATCTTATGTCTATTTAATCTAATATGGATCTTTCAAAGGGTCACAGGAGAGAAAGAAAACACTGGGAATCTCCAAGGATTTTCACTTTCTCAGATCAGAAACAACACTTATCCCTGTTGCCTGTAGTGCACTGGCCAGAATTAAATCACAGCTCTGCACACCCTTTAGAGAGATGAGAAGTACAGGGCGTTTGTGTGCCCAGAAGATAATTGATATTAATGGTTCACTTTAATAAAATGTGGTCTCAAAAGAATTCAGACTGGTCCACCTGAGAAGCAGGCATTGAACTTAATGTTCATTCAGTCTCCCAAACTGTGGACTACATCTCAAGCTTTCCCAAGAACTTATTCCTCAAGTCCTACTTAGCACAAAGCCAACTGTAGGTTTTGTAGTCCAGCTCTTGCCCAGCTCTATGCCCAATGAGATACCAATCTTCCCTTCTGTGAGCAAACTCAAACCTTTAGGAATGGTTCGCTCAGAGCAAAGCTTTCCTGGACTTGATGTGGGACAAAAACTCTTTTCCTTTCTCCTGTGGAAGAGAAAAACTCCAGTTGGCCCTACTTACTCCATGACCAAAGATGCTGATGATTTCTTTCATTTTTTTTCCCCCTTCCCAATGTATCTAGGAAAACAAAATGGACATAAACAATCAATAAAATGCATTATAGTGATATATAGAGAGCTATTTCTTTATAGTATTAGCACTAAAACATTATAGAAGTTCAAAGGAAGAAAGAGATTAATGAGAACTAGAAGTAGTCCAGAAGAGTTCCTGAGTCAGCATTCACTAACTCAGGTGCCAGGTAATGTGATGGTTACTTTCATGTCTCAACAGGGTCATGGGCTGTCTGACCCTCATATTTAGCCAAACACTATTTACAGTGGGTCTGGAAGGGTGTTTCCGAATCAGATTAACATTTGAATCAGTAGATTGAGTAAAGCAGATGGCCCTTTCTATTGTGGGCATGCCTCATCAGACCTGAATAGAGCAAAAGGATGGGTAAGAAGGATTCCTCCTGCCTGCCTGTGAGCTGGGACACTGACCTTTCCAGCCTTCAGACTCAGCCTGGAACAACAGCTTGGGTCTCAGACCTGCTGACTTCTGGACTGGAACTCAAAAAATGAACCCTCCAAGTTCTTGGGTCTTTGGACTCAGAGTGGAGCTACATACACATTGGTTCTCCTCAGCCTCCAGCTGACTGCCTGTAGACCTTGGGACACTTCAGGCTCTGTAATTGTAAAGTCAGTTCCTTAACATATATCCTTTCTATGTATACATGTATGTATATGTTTAACATATAAAACTGTGTTTGTGTGTGCTAAATTGCTTCAGTTCTGTCCAACTCTGTGCAACCCTATGGACTGTAGCCTGCCAGGTTCCTCTGTCCATGGGATTTTCCAGGCAAGAATACTGGAGTGGCTTGCGAAGTCCTCCTCCAGGGGATCTTCACGACCCAGGGATCGAACCCGTGTCTCTTAACATCTTCTGCACTGGCAGGCAGGTTCTTTACCTCCAGTGCCATCTGGGAAGCCCACATATAATTGCATGCTTGTGTAAATATCTTTATGTATACATATGCCATGGATTCCAGGAGACTGCCCTGCCTGAGGTCTCTGTAAAGTTTACAATGAGTCATGCTGGGAAGAAAGCATGCATAAGTGGAAAAAAAGAGACTATGCCATGTTCTGCAATAGAGGACAAGAAGAAAAAAATAAGTCAAGCAATGTTATGTGTAAATAAAGATTCCCCTGAGGATAAAATCTTGCTGAGGCGTGCTCTGTACAACCCCCATAGATCTCAACATCAGTCTGAGCATCTAATAAAGAACCAATGCTTTTCTGAATATCATCAAAATTATGGTTAAACTGGAGTAAGAGAAGTCACATTGATGGGCACTACCTAAATTCACCAAAACTGCATGTGGAAAAACTCCATTGCACTGGTGAATCCCTCATCTGTACCAACATTTAATTTTACTTAAGTCACTTCTGTTTCTATTTATTTTTTAATATTAACCCAAAGCCTGAATCAACCTAGTTCTAATGCTCATAATCAGATGGGTCTGGTGCACTGAAAAAGTGTGGCTGTGCTCTCACAGAATGACACTAAAGTAAGAAAAAGAGAAGTGAGCCCAAAGCCGTTCATTCCCATAAACAGATGAAACTAGAGCCATGCTCCCTGGAAAAGCATCAGCATGGTATGAAAAACAGTGAGGGGCAGTGGGCAATAGATGCTATCCATCCTGAATGCCACTTTCATGCTTCTAGATCTGCCTTCTGGGGCTGGGAGGAACAGTGCCACCTTATGAAGGAGCAGAGAAGCTACTGAGATTCGAAAAAGGATTTAAATAAAGACAAAACTAAAAACTTTTTCCACATGCTATAAGCAGTTTCAAAGAAATGATTTGCCTTGGGATATTCAGTAATCCACAAGGTGGATCTGAACTATTTTTCATTCTTTTTTTTTTTAAATAATGAATTTATTTATTTCATTAAGGTGTCAGAGAGTTAATCCAAGTTGTAGTCATGAACATACATGCAATGCATTTTATATGTTTATAACTACAGTCTAGATGCTTTATTTCACATAATTTCTGAATGGCATTTGTGTTAAGACTCTTGATAGCCCCTTGGACTGCAAGGAGATCCAACCAGTCAATCCTAAATATTCACTGGAATATTCATTGGAAGGACTGATGCTGAAGCTGAAACTCCAATACTTTGGTCACTTGATGCAAAGAACTGACTCATTGGAAAAGACCCTGATGCTGGGAAAGATTGAAGGCAGGAAGAGAAGGGGACGCCAGAGGAGGAGATGGTTGGATGGCGTCACTGAAGCTTATCAATTATTTATATCTATCTGCCTGTCTACTTTATGGTATATATTTTAATTTATATTTTATCCTTTTATTTAAACTATACTATTTATATTTGAACTTAATTTTATATTTATATATGACTTTTTATACTATTTACTACACTGGCAACCAGGACATCTAGGAAATGCTTTAATAGACTTTTTAAGCAATATATTTTAATTGTACATTTTATTTCTCCTAGATACAAGGCGATGGCATCCCACTCCAGTACTCTTGCCTGGAAAATCCCATGGATGGAGGAGCCCAGTAGGATGCAGTCCATGGGGTCACTAAGAGTCGGACACGACTGAGCAACTTCACTTTCACTTTTCACTTTCATGCATTGGAGAAGGAAATGGCAACTCACTCCAGTGTTCTTGCCTGGAGAATCTCAGGGACAGGGGAGCCTGGTGGGCTGCCGTCTATGGGGTCACACAGAGTTGGACAGGACTGAAGTGATTTAGCAGTAGCAGATACACGATTAATCAAGACATCTACTCATTTATACCAGCCACAATAAAATTTTCAACTTTGATCTGAAGTTACAAGATTTTCATTTATCTCACAGATACTCCAAGTGCTTAATCACTGTAAGAATTTAAAGCTATAATTAATACCAAAGAGAACCTCTCTATTGCAGTATAAAATTAAATTTGCATAAAAATAGGTAGCTTACTTTCTCCTTTATTCTCTTTTCTCCCTCTGTGGTAAATAGATTAAGCCCCCTCCCAAAAATGTCCATGTCTTAAACTCTGCATGCGTTCATGTGCATGTCCAACTCTATGCAACCTCATAGACTGTAGCCCACCAGACTCCTCTGTCCACAGAATTTTTCAGGCAAGAATACTGGAGTGGGTTGCCATTTCCAACTCCAGGGGATCCTCCCAACCCAGGGATGGAACTGCACTTTCTGCATTGGCAGGCAGATTCTTTACTCTTGCACCACCTGGGCAGCCCCTAGGACTTAAGAGTATGTGTCCTTTACATGACAAAGAGGACTTTCTGCAGATGCAGTTAAAAATTTTGAGATTTGGGAGATTATTTTAGATTATCTAAGTGGGCCCAGTGTAATCACAAATGTCCTCAAGAATGGAAAAGGGAGGAAGAAAAGAAGGTCAGAGTGATGCCATGTGAAAAGCATGTGACTCTGGCTGGGTTTGAAGATGGAGGAAGGGGGCTGTCACCATGAGCTGTGGGCTGTGCCTCTAGAAGGTGGAATAGGCAGGGGATCTCTCCTGGAGCCTTCAGAAGGGGGCGGCTCCTTGACTTTAACCCAGGAGACCCACTTCAGACTTCCAACCTACAGAGTTGTGAGATAATAAATTTTTGTGGTTTTAAGCCTCCGAAATTATAAGTAATTTGATATTGATACAACAGCAGTAAAAAACTAATATTCCTCTCTTCCTCCTTTATTAGCAAATATTTATTAAGAACTTATCCCCACTTATCCCTTGGGAATGAAAAGAAAAATGAGATGATTGAAAGTATAGCTGTTTTTTCCTATTTTAAAATTCGTAACTACCATATGATCCAGCAATTCCAGTTCTGGGTATTTTTTTTAAGAAAACAAAAAGACAAACTTTAAAAGATATATATACCCCTATGTTCATTACAATAGCCAAGATACGGAAGTAACATGTGTATCTATTGATAAATGAATGGATAAGGAAGATGTGGTTAATGGAATATTAACCATAAAAAAGAATGAGATCTTGCTATCTCTGACAACACAGATGGACTCCAAGGGTATTAACGGTAAGTGGAATAAGTCAGACAGAGAAAGATAAATACCATATGATTTCATTTTCATGTAGATTCTAAACAGTAATACAAAAGAGGAAACTTAACAAAATAGGGCCAGACCAATAGATAAAGAGAAGAAATCGGTGGTTGTTCAAAGGGAAATGGGTGGGCCAAGAATGAAATAGGTGACCCCATGGACCCGCCAGGCTCCTCTGTCCATGGGATGTCCCAGGCAAGAATTCTGGAGTGGGTAGCCATTTCCTTCCTTCTCCATCTTCCTAACCCAAGGATCAAACTTGTATCTCCTGCATTGGCAGGCAGGTTCTTTACCACTGAGCTCCTAAGGAAGTCGACAAGTGTGGATATAATTTCCAAAATAGATTAAATTTAAAAAGCAATGTGTAAGAAGTAGGAATAATTCATGTATATAAGTTGGTATGATAAAGACTCACAGGCACAGGAATATGATTTCCTCCTGATACTTGGAAGTAGGAAGTAGTCCTTAGTTTTCACTTATATCCTTTTTACACATTTTGAATTTTGTATCTTGTGCATGTATTACCTATTTCAAAAATATACACTGTTAACTCTTTTGCAAGAAAACAAAGAGCTGGAACCCTGATATTTGTCCTCCAGAGTTTCACACTCCTTTAAGGTGAAACAGACACACAGATAACTCTAAACAATGAGGCAAGTGCTATAAGAATAGAAATGTACAAGGTTCTTTGGGGAAACAAAAGAAGCTTAACTCCTCCTGGAGGGGTTGGAGAAGCTGAACCTTGAATGGAAAGAATGATTTAAGAGATATTTATACAACAGAGTCAATCAATATTACTTAATGACCACTTGAGGTGTAATGTGAGGCTGCAAATAAGTAAAAAATAACTCACTGATTCTGGTTCCAGCCCTCAGTGGATTGCAGGGCCATTCATTTTCAGCTCAGCAAACGTGTATTACCACCTCACTGTGTTCCTAGCACCATGTTGAGCCCTGAGGATGAGAAATTAGATAAGTAACGGTCCCTACCATCAGAGAATGTGAAGGTGAGTAATGTGGGGCAGTAGATGGCAATTATTCACCCTTCCCTTTGCAGCATAGCACCCTCCCATCATGGACAGTTTACCCTGTCCTGGCCCTAAACGTGAGACTCAACCCAATGACTCAGCTAGGGAAATGACACGTTGCAGGCAGGATGTAGAAGCTGGGATCCCAGTATGCCATAGACTTGAACAAGTCAGAACAACGTCTCTGAGGTTTAAAATATTCATCCATTAGTTGAGGTGATTGGATCATTTGATCCTCTAAATCACTTCTGGGTGGAAACTTGTAAAAATCCATTATTTTTATCTTGGCTACCATGAACCACAATGGCAAAAATGACTGAAAGAGGAAGATCAAAGAAATTAATTTTTCTGTGTAGGAGAAAATGTTGGTTTTCCGGAGACATAGAGGAACAATCAATTTAGCTGAATTGTGCTTTTGTGCTTTTGTTGTGATTCCAACCACATGGAGTCAGTGAAGGAAAGAAAAGAACATTGAGTCTTGTTGAATGTGCAATTGATATTTATATTGTAAGTTAATGCATTTTTTTAATCTTATTACTGCATAACAGAGATGGTAGGAATGAATCATTGTATTTTTTTTTTAAACTGATTTGTTCACATTGAAAAAATGGAGAGAAACAAAACTATGCAGTTAGGCCAGCAGTTTAGCAGTCTCATTAAGTCATGTGTATATTTTCCATACGCTCTCATTTCATTTTATGTAATCTTGCCATAAACATCAGGAAAGTAAAAACAGTGTACTCATTTATAAATCATATTTTATAGGTTAAACGCTGACATCCATGTCTGAGGCTTTCTCATTTAAATGTAACAGCATCTATTTCTTACACTTCAAGGAAACCATTACAAATGTTTTAGCATCAGAAAAAATAATTTCATTGTCCTTTGACTTACTTGGGAAAAATCCTTTATTTTTTATCCAGAAACATGTCATAACTTGATTTGTGCTTTTGAGTAAAACAGTGATGAATTCACTTTATCATGACACAGAATAATCTTTATTTTCACAAAACAATCCATTAAGTATTGAGTACTCAGTATACTATTGCACCAGTAATAAGGTGTACACAAGGAAGTAGGATGAGAGTGCAGCATTCGCTTTCAAGGACCTTTAAGTGTGCTTCAGAAGCTTCCCTGGTGGCTCAGCTGGTAAAGAACCTGCCTGCCAGTATAGGAGATGCAAGAGATGCAGGTTTGATCCCTGGGTGGGGAAGATCCCCTAGAGAAGGAAATGGCAACCTGCTTTAGTATTCTTGCCTAGAAAATTCCATGGACAGAGCCTGGCAGGCTATAGGCCATGGAGTCACAGAGCTGGACACGAGAGTGCACATACACACACATACACAAGTGCAATTTAAAAAAATCCCTGAAAAATTTTACCATCACAATAGATTGGATAAATACATTTTGATGCACTCATACAAGACTTCCCTTGTGGCTCAGATGGTAAAGCATCTGCCTACAATGTGGGAGACCTGGGTCCATACAATTTAAAGTGATATACAATTTAAAGCAATAAACTATAGGTATAAGCTGCGACGTGGACGAATCTCACAGACACAATAAGAAGCCAGGTACCAAGCATATTCTGCATGGTTCCATTTATATGAAGTTCAAAAACAGAGAAGAGAAGTCAGTGCTGTTAGAATAGTGATTATCTGTGTTAGTGATGGTGATGGTGGTGATGTGTGTGTGTGCATGTGTGATTTTGACCAGGAGGGAGTATGAAACTTCTGGGAATGCTGAAAATATTCTAACATTTTGATCCAAGTGGTGGTCATATAAGTAATCATATTAGCGAAAATTCCTCAAGCTCTTTTCATGCTTTATTGCATATATTATACTTTCATAGGAGAAGGCAATGACACCCACTCCAGTACTCTTGCCTGGAAAATCCCATGGACGGAGGAGCCTGGTGGGCTGCAGTCCATGGGGTCGCCAAGAGTCAGACATGACTAAGCGACTTCACTTTCACTTTTCACTTTCATGCATTGGAGAAGGAAATGGCAACCCACTCCAGTGTTCTTGCCTGGAGAATCCCAGGGACAGGGGAGCCTGGTGGGCCGTCATCTCTGGGGTCGCACAGAGTGGGACACGACTGAAGTGACTTAGCAGCAGCAGCAGACTTTCATAAAGACAGTCATCATCATAACCACCATTATCACCATACAGTAGTAGGTTGGAACCTCTCATTCTTGTCAAATTGTAAGCCTAGCTCACACTTGGAAAATTCTCTTAAGTCAAGTTGTTTGGAATGAAATTAAATGCTCTTCTCTATCTTTCTATCTTCCCTTTACATTCCAGTTAACAATAGATTTAACAGAAAGTGGTTAGTGGTTTCCCTCCAACCCCAACTGCCGTTGTATTCCACATACACTGACTCCTTAGGCCATTTTCTTCACCGTCACTCTCTGGTTCTCAGTGCCTCTAACAGGTTTTAGTGGAGCAAGACACTCAAGGTTAGGGAGGAGATACCTTGAGGCAGAGATAGCCCATGTCAGGTTGTTCTGTGCTGCTCACTTTTCAGATTATGTTCCTAATTAAGGCAAACTGGACAAACGGGGCCAGTGGTGATCTTTTCATTTACAAAGGACAGTAAGTAAAGAGCTCGGTGGAAGCTGTGGTTAATATATCACTTTAAATCAGGACACGAGGTGCACTGTCCTTTCTGTAAAAAGAATGCAACGTGATCTTTGGCAAATACAGGTGTGACTATTAAAAGTCCTCCTGTTCCTGGTCCTCTTCTCATACAAAGCAACAATAATATGCAAGACTTCATAAAACTAGAAACAAGGAGCTGGTTGCACTGACGTTTCTCTTTGGCCCCTGTGGTGAGTGTTAATTCTCCTAAGTACAAAGGCAAGCATGTTCAGGGATCCGTATACTTGAGAAAGTACCGGTCTAGGGATCCCCTCGTGGCAGAAACAGCTCCCTCTTATCTGCCTCCTTCCTACCAACTTTTAGCCTGGCTGGGATGGGCAACTTTCTCTAGTTTCTCTGTGTTTTCAGTGGACACTGTGGAAGGCTGCTGGATGCCTGGCTTTTTTGTGGGTGCCCCACCATAGGGTGGCCTTCCTGGCACATGAACCCCAACAAAAAGATGCACTGGGCTGAACCACCATGGAGAGAACCAGGGGCTTTGGGATAAAAGGAGCAGAGCTGGAGGAAGGGGCCTGGAAGGAGGTCCAGAAAGACCCTCCAAGAGCCTCACCGTTTTCTCCACGACAGAAAGCTAGCTTAGGGACAACGCCCCAGTGTCACTGGTCACCGTGAGCTGAGGAGGGACCACACTGGCCACAGGATACAGACACTTGTCCCTTTCCTTCCTCTTTCCTGCCCAACATGCTGGAGGAACTAGGCCTTTCGGCAAGGGCAGGGAGCAGGTGAGACAGTGTTTAAGGACCGGATCCTATGCCGCTGGCCTTCCACTTCAAAGAGTAAAGGACAGAGCTAGAGCCTTCCTCGGGGACTAGACGGGATTTAAATTGAATTTGAGGTTGAAGATTTAATACAGTCTGAGTTTTAAAACTGAAAATGGGCACATCCCTGGTGGTCCAGTCGTTAGACATGGCTCATGCACTGCAGGGGGTGTGGGTTCCTTTCCTGGTCTGGGAATCAAGATCGCATAGGCCAAGTGGCATGGCCAAGAAAAAAAAAAAAAAAAAAACACCTGAAAATGATAAAAACTGCCCATGGAGAACCATGGCTATGTCCTTTTAATGGGCTCCCTTTTTGTACTCTCAACCCTACGGGCATTCTCAATGCAAGTTCTCTAAACTGCCAGCCAGATCACGGCCACACTCTGCACGACAACTTCCGCTGGCCTTCCATCACACTCAGGCTAAAGTCTAAAGTGCTCTCTGTGGTCTTGTGTGGTCTGGCCCCCCGCTGCCTCTGTGACTCCAGTTCCACCCACTTGGTGCCTCACTCTGCCAGCCTGGCCTCTTTCCTGTCTCTTGAGCATGCTAGGTACATTGGGTCTCAGGGCCCTTCTCGTCTCTCTGCTGGAAACACTGTTCCCCAGATATGCATCTCTCTTTGTTCCAGCCTCCATAAAAATGATGCATCCTCAGAGAGGCCATCTCTGATCTCTGGCTAAAATAGCAGTCCCCTGTCTTACCTCAAAAATTCTTTTGCTTTTCCGTCATAGTTCTCAGTACTACTTGATGGTATATACTATTTATTGTATGTTTCCTCTGATAATATCTAAGCCTCATGGGGCAATGATTTTGTCTCTTTTATCTCAATATATTGGGCAAAGAATGCCTTGTATATAAAAGGTTTCAAAAATGTTCGTTGAGTGAATGACTATCTGAAATGTTATTAAAGAAGAGTGAAAGAGAAAGTGTTAGTCCCGCAGTTGTGTCTGACTCTTTCAGACACCATGGACTGTAGCCCACCAGGCTCCAAAAGAATCGAACTGAACTTTGTACTTCAAAATAACATCTAACTATTTAAACCTTCTAAACTGAGATTCCTTAGTAAATAATATTAGTTTGAAGACCTAGCAATGACAACAAATGTTGCTGTGAGTTGGTTTACTAATATGTAAAATTAAAGATAGGCTTAATCTATGACACCCTGAGTGAACCCTAGGGCAGTGGGGTTACTTTTATGGAAATTGGTGTATGTAGTAGGCTGGGGGGAAAAAACCTAAAAACCATAAAATAAAACCTTTCTATTTTTCTCTCCTCCTATCAAAAACTAAAGTGCACCCTTTTCCCATTCTTTGATTCTGCACATGACCATGTGACTTTCTTAGTGAATAGGACGTTAGGAAACGTTGATATGAAATTTTATTTTAAACTGGGGCTTGCTCTTGGGAACCAGGATCTCACCATATGGAGAAAACACCCTGTCATCTTAGCCAGCGAGACAATGCTTCAAACTCCACATGTCTCCATCTGCCTGAGTGGAACTAGAGACAACAGCAGACAGCTGCTCTGCTGATTCCGTGGAATGGTTGTTACTTTAGGCCACTAAGTTTCTGTGTAGTTTTTACACCGCAAGGTCTGATACACTATATTTGGGAGAACTGTGTACTAAATTAAGTTCCATTGTTAACACAATCAGGACACACAGATGACATCTTCTAGCTCACCTGTCAACAGGTGATATGCGGAGAATACAGGAACTTAAACAGGAAGTCCTCCAGAACTGGGTTTGAAATTAACTACACTATTTATTGGCTGTGTGAGCAGTTGGTTGGGGCAAACTGCTTAGCTTTTCTAAATCTTAGTTAAATATAAAATAGAGAACATGACTAAAATACTGACCCAACCTCAAAGTCTGATCTGAGGGCCAGCAACATCACCTTGTGGGAGCCGTTAGAAACACACAGAATCTGCGGTCCCACCCCACACCTCCTGAGTCAGAATCGGCACTTTGACAAGTTCTCCAGGTGACTCGGGGGCACATTACAGCTTGGGGAGAGCTATCAGCGCCCCGGTGTCACTCAGGATCACCACATCGTGAAGACCTCCAACAGGGAAAAGCCCCACAGCTTTCTCCGTTTCCCAGGGAAACTCGGTCTAGGCTATTTTTCTGGGCTTGCTCAACATGCAGACAGGCTCGGCGGCTTCTAGCTTTTCTTAGGGCCCAGCTCAAACTGCAGTTTAGGGTTTTAGCAGGAGTTGTTAGCCGGCCCTCAGCCCCCTCCTGCTGAAAGATGCCCAGTTGGTAAACTTGTGATTACCCTCCTCTCAGCTCTGCCTGCAAGAGGTCAGGCTGTGCCAGGGGAACAAGCCTTTCGGGTCTGCAGTCGCCTCTCGTCCTCGGGGCCTGGCTATGGTTCGCGCCCACATCCTGCTCTCACCCCTCAGCCCGCAGGGGCTGCCAGGCTCGCTCTCTGTTCCCGGCCAGCGGGACCCGCTCCCGGGCTGAGCATGCCCAGTGCGGCCGCGAGTGCGGCCCGGTCCCCAGTGCGCAGGTGCCACGTCTCCGGGTTTTGGTGGCCGCCGGCCGGAGAAGGAGGCGGAGTGGCCTCAGGGAGGAGAGTCCTCCCGGGAGGGAGTCCTGGAGCCGCGAGTTGTGAGGGTCCACACAAAGGGTGATGCTGGAAGGAGCGCCGTGTAACCAGCCCCTTTAGTGTGGGTGACTCGGAGTCACCTGGGGCCCGAGGCGAGCTTACGCCCCAGCATCTCGGGGACCGACGTCTGGGGCGGGGGCGGTTGCGTCCCTGGGTTGTACTTGGGGGAAGACTTTTTGGAACCACTTTATCGTTCGGTGCCTCAGTTTAAGACTCCGGGGCAGGGGGCGGGGTGGGAAGGAGAGAGAGGAGTATTTGCTTTGGAAGATTGTTTCAAGGATTCCAGGAATAAAAAGCGTTTAGGACAGTGCCTGAAGCATTGTACGCTCCTGAGGTGTTTCTTAAACAAAATATAAACAAACAAACACCCCTACCCCCGCCAACAACTGTGGGTCGTTAGCTGTTGCCGGATCTGATCCCTCTCCCCTCTTTTAACCTCCTACCCCCGGCCCGGGCTCACGGCCCGTCTCCCTCCAGGATGCCCCCCACTCCTCACAGGTGCTGCTCGGGAGGCGCCACCCTGGGTGCCCCTCGACCCGGCACCAGGCCTGCCTGGCGGCGCCGGGAGCACCGGGGGCGACCGGGGAGACCCCGCAGAGTCCCCCGCGGGGCGGCTTCCCGGACGCCCCACCCACCGTTTCCGGGCGAAGCCCTCCACCGGGCCGGCCCCAGGCCCCCAGCGCAAGGGCGCCCCGCGCCCGCCGGCCCCCTCCCTGCCCCGCGGGATCGCGGCCGGCCCGGCCCCTGCCCACCCCCAGCCGGCCGGGCGCGCCGCACTGGGCATGCTCCGTAGCCCGGGCAGGTTGGGGCTGCGAGGCGACGGCTCGGGATCCGGAGCCGGGAGGCGAGGACGTAGAGGGAGACTCGGGGGCTGAGCCAGGAGAAAGCGGCCGGCCGCTAGGGGCGGCGGGGCCCGGGGCCGGGGCGCGCCGAGCCGGCGGACGGGCGCAGCAGGCCGGCACGGCCCGGCGGCTTGGCCGGGGGCGCCCGCTGAGACCCGGGCCCCTCATGGAGGTGAGGACCGCTCCGGGGAGGCAGGGGCAGGGGCGGGGGCGGGGCGGGCGAGGGGCGGGCTCGCCGGCCGGCGCGGTCCGGGGTGGAGGGGCTGGTGACGCGGGGAGCAGCTAGTGAGCCGCACCGCACACAGGAGCTCACACACACACGCGCGCACACTCGCGCGCGCACCCACTGGGTCTCCAGGCGGCGGCCGCGGCCGCATCTCCGGCAGCAGCTCCGGGCAAAGTGACAGGTAGGAGAAGGCTTTCCGAGTCCCGCCCGAGGATGCTCCCGCCCGCCTGGGCCCGCGGGGCTTGTTTGTTCCCGGCGGGTGCGTCCCGGACGCGCGCGCGCGCACCCAGATGCCCTGCCCCGGAGCCGGTGCGGTGCCGGCCGCCCGGCGCGCGCGAGAGCTGGGGGTCCGCGCGGCCGCCCCTCCCTCTGCAGTCATCGCCTGCTGGGTTTCCTTAGACTCTATCCAGACATTCGCTGCTTCTGGCTGGAAATAGCTCGGCTCGACGTGTATATGATTATTTCGGTTGGAAATAGTTGGCACGGTGCAACGCATGTAAATGTGTATGCGTGTGGCTTGCCTTACCTCTTCTGGGGAAATAATAGGTATGACTGACCATTTCCACTTAAAACAGCACTGATAGGGCGGCACTCCTTGGGGGCAGTGTTCCAGCTTCCTAAGATAATACAAAAGATGGAGACTAAAAGTGTCTTCAGAATTTTAAAGTTGCCTTTTTCTTAACTGATTAGACCCTACGTAGTACTGTTCTCCCTGTGGACTTTGTAGGCAGTTCTGTTACGGAAGTATGAAAATACTGAATCCTTCAGTTTCCCAGTGTGTTTCAGTGCAACTTTATCTAGAATCATAAAACTGTCATTTTTTCTTTTTGGAGAAAAATGCAAATGCACATTATAGTTTCATAAATGTGCATGTGTTTGAGAGATGTCTGACTTTTTCTCTAAAACTTTTGAGGTGATTCTACTTCTTGTTCTAAAGCACATGTTTGAAATTTAATTTTGGCCAAAACATCCATGAAAGATCCATGGATTTTTACAGAAAATGTGATACAAGGTGGCCTGTAAATTAAGTTATGGGTGTGTAGAGATAATCTAATAATTCTGTTTAATTATATTTAAATAATTATTTCGTTGGCAATAATGCCATTCAGACTTTAGCTGTATAATATCTAATACAGAGATAAAGTTTCCCCTTTAAAGAGAAATCAGATTCATAAACTGACCAGTAGAAGCAACTGGTGACTTTACCTGGGCAGTTAACAAAGTGTCTGAGGAACCATGTTCTTCATAAAAAGTCATATTTTATCTGTATGTGTGTGTAAAATCTTAACTTTATCCATCTAGTTTTTTCGAGACTCTTTTCGAGACTCATATATATTCAAAAATATATGCTTGAAACAAGAACCGAATATTTTGTTTGCTTTAAACTTCAGTGGCCTAAGTTATTGAAATCAGGTAGAAGAACAAAAATTTATCTGGGCAGGGCCATGTGATTTAATCTGCCTTATCCGTGTTATGTAATCTAAAATGTTGTGTTTTGATAGGACAGTCTTGCATATTTTTCAGCTAGTGTTTTAATCTATTATGTTATCTTCCTTTTGACGTTTAAAAAATGATGCCATCTTGGGAGAACACCTATTTTCATAAAAATTCACTTTTTAAAGAGAATAACATTTGTTTTTGAATTGGCATTTTTATGGACATGAGACTTGCTGCTGTAAGTGGTAACCCTTTGCATGAAATGTATTGTAACATATGTGAAGGTACCTCATATTCGATTATGAATTACATTTTCCTCTAATTGCATTATTACTCAACCATTCCAACTTAGTTTTGATTTAGCTTTGATGATATCACTACCTAGCTCTGAATTAATCAGTGAAAATGCTATTCTACAAGTAACTGTCAAAACAAAATTTCCAAGACTCTATTTGATCACTGGGTATACATGAATATGTGTCAGGATAATGCTACCTTTATTTTGCAAATGCACACCCACACAGAGAGCTTTGTTCTAAAATACTCTTTTGCAAGTTTTATATTGGTGTGCCTGAACAATGTGATTGATGTTAAACTACTTCTGTGCCCTGGAATCTTAAGAAGCTGTGTTTTTGCCTTATGAGATGGTGAAACAGGAAAGTTTAAAAAATATTCAGGGTTACCAGAATGATTTTGCAGAAATGGATTTTTAAATCTGTATCACCTCTTTGAAATGTTTCATCCCCCAAGTGGGGATTTAGCCAGTGTCGCGGCCCTCCTGTTTTGTCTTTCTTAAAGAGCAAATCCAACACCTTTAGATTAGTGCGTACCGCTGATTTTAGCAACGTGGGACAGTTACATTTGGCAATCCAAATGAATATGGTATTTTCTTAGGATACTACCAAAATCCACTTTGGGGTTTGATTTATTAAGAATTGATACAATGACTGAGGCTTGACTAATATTCAGCTCTAACCCACCTTGCAAGTTAAAATTGAGGTAAAATTGAGCTTTAGCACTGATATTTTCCTTGAACCCATCACATGGCATGCCAATTTGTGAAAAGATGTGATCAATAAGCCTGTTTCTGGGTTTAGCATCTGCATTTTCTTCCCCAAACTTTCAGGTGTAGCTGGCAAGCTTAAATTATCAAATTCATTCATTCTATTAATTATATCCGTGGACTTAAAAAAATATATACATTAGTAATTAGGTGCCAAGGTTGTTTTTTGCTTTAAAAACCTTATGTTGTGAAGAAAATTTATCTTTGTGGTCACAGTTCTTATGTAATATAGTCACAGGAAAGAAAGGTTATGTATTTTGCATATTCTCCACAAATGTCTTTAACAGTAAGCTCAAGTATTTAAGCTTATTGAGCAGATCATGACTCAATTTTCTTTGTTTTTGACCAGTTGTAAAGTACGGATGAAACAACATGTTTATTAGCACGAAGGGCACAGGTTTTTAATAAGCTGTCGTCTATCACAGTGAGTCCTGTAAAACCAAGAACTTGTGTGTTTGATATGCAGAATGAGGTCAAGGACTAGTGGAGATGCTTTAATGATCACAGTTGGTATTTCATGTCCAGACTGAAGTTTCTAAAATGGTTGCTTTTCCCCTTATAATGTGAACTTGTGGGCCTTTTTAGTGTCTGTCAGAAAGACTTACCTACCTATGAGAAAATCAATACCTGTCTTCATCGTCAAGTCTCTGTGGCTTTACTGTCTGTGAGGATACTGTCCAATTCTCAGTACTGTCCACGCTGCATTTTTCTATTTCTCTGTACTATTCAGGAACTATAATCGCCCTGTGTGCGATTATATTATATTTATTATATTATATTTCATTATATTATATTTATATAATATAATATATATTATATTATATTATTATTATATTTTTATTATTATATTATATTTCATTCCTTAATATTTATTTTTCTGTTTCATAGTTTCTCTTTGATCAAGCCTTCTCCTTGAAAGTAGAACTACTTCCTCAAGGTGTAATATTACTTATCTAGTTGTGCCTGAGGATTGGAATATTTCCTGCCATATCAATAAACAAGGATGCCACAGTCCTCAGTGATTCCAGCTTCCAGGGCACTCAGGAAGAAGAATCCCTGTGATCAGTAGCCATTAGGCTGCAGTCACTCCCAATAGGGGAGCCCTGAGGAACTCAGGATGTGGAAAATACAGGATATTGGCCCCAGAAAGCCGAGACGCATATGAAAGGAATGATTTCAGTAAGCCCAGACTTATTTCTGAAGTAGACAATTGCTAAATTCCTTAACCTGAGATATCTGGTTTTCTTTCAGCTCAGTTCAGTTGCTCAGTCTTGTTTGACTCTTTACAACCCCATGGATTGCAGCATGCCAGGCTTCCTGTCCTTTACCAACTCCCGGAATTTACTCAGACTCATGTCCATTGAGTTGGTGATGCCACCCAATCATCTCATCCTCTGCCATCCCCTTCTCCTCCTGCCTTCAGTCTTTCTCAGCATCAGGATCTTTTCCAATGAGTCAGTTCTTCACATCAGGTGGCCAAAGTATTGGAGTTTCAGCTTCAACATCAGTCCTTCCAATGAATATTTGGACTGATTTCCTGTAGGATGGACTGGTTGGATCTCCTTGCAGTCCAAGGCACTCTCAAGAGTCTTCTCCAACACCACAGTTCAAAAGCATCAATTCTTCGGCGCTCAGCTTTCTTTATAGTCCAACTCTCACATCCATACATGACTACTGGAAAAACCGTAGCTTCAACTAGATGGGCGTTAGTTGGCAAAGTAATGTCTCTGCTTTTTAATATGCTGTCTATGTTGGTCATGGCTTTTCTTCCAAGGAATTGACAAAAACACTTAAGATGCTGCTGTATCCCTGGCTGAAGGGATAAATAAAAATTCCCACTGTATAAAAGAACTCTCAACTTTTAGGTTCTGATTGTTTTTTAAGTCAACACGTCTTATGTCAACTAAAAATTGAACAACTTGAGAGTTGCGAGTTAAGTTATATTTGGGGCAAAATGACGACCGTAGGACGGGAGGCAGCACCTCAGATACTCTGAGAGCCTGCTCCAAAGTGGCAGTGAGGGAAGGTCATTATATAAGGTTTTGGTGAAGGGGGTGTTCAATACCATGAGGCACTCATTTTATAAAAAGTTTTTTTTGCTAGTCATGAGGATCTGATGTCACCATGAAGGGATTTAGTGAATCTCTAGAAACGAGGAAATTCAAGGATTGAGATCATAAAATCTGTTCCTAAGACCATCCTAAAGACCTATGTCACAGATTTCCTGGAGCACAGAGTGCCTTACTCCACCCTGAACTCCTCAGAGGCTGTAGAATGTCAGTAGCTATAGCAGCACAGGGGTCAATCTCCCTAGAGGCAGATGGCAAATCCCTTTATTGTTCAGTCCTTGGCAATACTCTTGGCAAGTGCCAATTTGAGTTGACACTTAGAATGATACAGATTTTGGCACATTCAGAGGCTGGGCTTCTATAGTTCTTCAGATATATAAATGGGTTTACTTCACCCCACGGAGAAGGTGAGCTGGGTGAAAATGCATCACTAAGTAGATGAGTGAGGAGTTTGAAGCCTGTTTGTAAAAATCACCCCATTTTGATCAGTTGAACAACGACGTCCCTCTCCCCCTGCCCACCCCCCTAAATCCCACTTTCCAAAACTCTGGTTAGAAGCTCATCTCTTTGGATACTTTTGTGATGCTGAAGGTGTAAATCAAGTTCACAGAGTGGATGAAAGCAGTCTTGAGACTTTTTATGTATCAGCTGGGAGATTCTTATATTCCAGAGGATGAAGGGCCAGTAGAGGTTTTATTTTCTCTGTGTGAACTCCCATCTATTTTTTCTTTCCTTTTCTTTTTGGAATCAAAGTAGATGAAAGGGACATCAATCAGAAGATGATTTTCTCTGCACACCCCTTTGCCTACTGCCTGGAAAACCTGAGAAGGTTGTGTACCATGTGACTGTAAGATAGTGTTATCTTATCCCCTTGAGTCTCCTTCAGGGCCTGGATCCTTTGAAATTTCACCTCTGGCCACCGAGCCACCCTGGGGGCATGCAGATCACTGCTTTATGATACATTGCCCTTCTTAAAGGTTCTTCTCCTCCTGAACAATTAGAGGAGGTTGTCGGCTCCCTGATGTGAACGAAGTAGCCATTTGCTCAAAACAGGAGGAAGACAGTCATTCAGGAAACTTAATTGTGAGCAGCTCGTCTGGAGAGAGCAGGTCACAGGCCGGTGGAGTCACACTTGGCATCTTGCTGTCTCTCCCAGGACTGGAGCTCTTCATTGCAGGACACCCTGTGGTGGATGAGCTTGCAAATACATCTTTATTTTCACTTTCTTCCAGTTGACAGTTAAGGCAGCTATTGGAGCCTTCGATGAGTCTTGGCATTTAATGGATTGAAAAGGAAGCACATACTATGTGAGCCTTTAAAATATTTTTTGATAAGTATGTGTGTGCTAAGTCACTTCAGTCATGTCTAACTCCTTGAGACCCCATGGACTGTAGCCCTCCAGGCTCCTGTGTCCATGGGATTCTCCAGACAAGAATACTGGAGTGTGTTGCCATGCCCTCCTCCAGGGAATCTTCCCCACCCAGGGATTGAACCTGCATCTTTTATGTCTCCTGCATTGGCAGGCAAGTTCTTTAGCACTAGCACCACCTGGGAAGCCCTTTGATAAATATACTTACATATAATTGTTTTCCTTTGTACTTCATTTACTTTCAACAGTGTGAAGTTTCTGTGACTTTGAAGTGTTGGAATCAGGTGGGCCTGCGCTCAGATCCAGACTATGTATGACATGTGTGAACTCTGTGACACTTAGCGTTCACTCTGAGCCTCCGTGGCCACGTCTGTAAATGAGGAGAATCGCTTATAGGGCAAAAATACGTGGCTGTGCAGCTTGGATGATGTTGGGTGTTGTGTTACTGCTCCTTTTGCTGCAACAGCTCTTGGTGCTTTTTCTGTTAACACTGCTAGTATTCCTCCTCACTCCTGCATTCTCCTCCTCCCCTGAGGCAAATGCCAGTGACTTATCCATGCAAAGCAGGCTGTGCTAGTTCGTGTAAAACTTCTGGTAAGGGACACTCATCCTGCCCCGTCTGCTAGTGAGGAAGTTCGGGTCACCTTTTAGGGCCACTGTGTGAATGCCAAGTCTTCCTCTGGGTCTACCTAATCCCGCCACTGCAGTTGGACAGAGGGGCCTCACAGTAACTCAGCCCTACCCTCCTTGACGTTCTGTGACCTGTGGGCTTTGAAATAGAACTCTGTGAGCAGTACGCGACCCCCAGGGCATCTGCATCTCCCAGCCAGGCTTTGAAGAAAGACTGTGAAGCCAGTGAGGCCTGGGAGGAGCGAGGCATCCACCACGATAATCTGGAGATCTGTGGGGTTTTAGGGGGACTGTGTGACTTCTGCTTCCCCATGGGCTTCAGAGTCAGGAACACTGATGGCAACAGTAACAAAACCACAGATGTTGATTGAACATTAAAAATGTGCCGCTTAAAAAAAATAAAATTCTTTATTGAATTTGTTACAATATTGTTTCTGTTTTGTTTTCTTGGCCTTTTGGCTGCCAGGCAGGTGCACTCTTACTTAGCTCCCTAACCAGGGATCAAGCCCGCATGCCCTGCATTAGAAGGCGAAGTGTTGATTGCTGGATCGATAGGGAAGTCCCCAAAAATGCCACTTAATTTAACCCTCCCCACAGCTTTTTATGGAAGCTCCTAAAAGTATCTGTTTTACATGTGGGGAAAGTGAAGCTGAGAGTTATTTACTTCAGGAAGTTAGAGATGGGAAGTCAAACCCAGGCAGACTGACACCAGAACTCAAACTTCTAACTGCTGTGCTGTGTTACCTGCCATGCAAGTACATGTGGCTGAAAGGTTTGCTACAATAACAAATTTTGTGAACACTATTTTACGGGACCAGGTTGAGGTATGACAGAGAAGCTTCTGGCAACCCTGCTGTGACTGTGACCGTGGAATTGAAATAGGAAGTTGATATATGGGCTGGAAATCTGAGAGGGATGTTACCAAATGCTGCTGTAGGGTAGCCTAAAAGTTAATTTAGTTTTCTGAAGGACCGGCTTTTCCTGGGTGAGGTTCCTCAGGTTTCAAGCAGATATGACCCACTCTGATTCCTCTGAGGGCTAGGTGAGCATCACGGGGCTGCCCGGGGCAAGCTTATGCTCTTAGACGGTGGTGGTGGGGTGCACATGTGTCAGGAGCTCTGCCCTGGCCTTCCCTGATTTCTGCCAGGCAGGTATGGGGCTCATGGTTGCCAGCACCTCTCTGTTTTCAGGGGAAGCATGAAATCCAGATTTCTTTTAAGCTCGAAATATAATTACAAAACCTTTAGAAATAATTAAAGTAAAAATGAACATGTCAGCTTGTTGGGTGGCCAAACAAAACTAGAAATTAAACCACCATATGATCCAGGGAAAACCACTAGACCATTCAGGTATAAAAGTGAAAATGAAAGTGAAATCGCTCGGTCATGTCCGATTCTTTGTGACCCCATGGATGGTAGCCTACCAGGCTCCTCTGTCCATGGGATTTTCCAGGCAATAGTACTGGAGTGGATTGCCATTTCCTTCTCCAGGGGATCTTCCTAACCCAGGGATCGAACCCTGGTCTCCCACGTTGTAGACAGACGCTTTACTGTCTGAGCCACCAGGGAAGCCATTCAGGTATGACCTAAATCAAATCCCTTACAATTATACAGGGGAAGTGAAAAATAGATTCAAGGGATTAGATCTGATAGAGTGCCTGAAGAACTGTGGATGGAGGTTCGTGACAGTGTACAGGAGGCGGTGATCAAGACCATCCTCAAGAAAAAGAAATGCAAAAAGGCAAAATGGCTGTCTGAGCTCCCGCTTCCAGCCTTTTGTCAGCCCTGTGAACTAGAGTCTTTATTAAGTGAGCATGGTTCCTTCTTTATTTGTGCTTTTTCCCTGTGATTGAATTTCTTACAAAGGTGGTTATAGCCATTTATTTCTAGTGGACATTCGTTTTGGATTCTGAATTTCTTCCGTGTTTTTCCCCTTGCTCATTTTTCTAAGATGTTAGCAAGTCTTCAGGGTTGTGGGAGGCAGGACATGGCTTTCTCTCCTACTTCATGGGACTCCTTGAAAATAAGAACCATTTAGTGCAGAAGTGGGGACTTCATCCATGGGGACATGGAGGTCTCTTGCCTGCATCACTGATCTGAACTCTAACCAGTCACAAATGTGTCTGCCTGCAATGGCACCCCACTCCAGTACTCTTGCCTGGAAAATCCCATGGACGGACGAGCCTGGTGGGCTGCAGTCCATGGGGTCCGAAGAGTCGGACACGACTGAGCGACTTCACTTTCACTTTTCACTTTCATGCATTGGAGAAGGAAATGGCAACCCACTCCAGTGTTCTTGCCTGGAGAATCCCAGGGACAGGGGAGCCTGGTGGGCTGCTGTCTATGGGGTCGCACAGAGTCGGACATGACTGAAGTGACTTGGCAGCAGCAGCAGCTGCTGGGTGGTGTTGGGTTTGTCCTGGATGCGCAGAATGAAGACCTGTTTCTGCACGTCACAGAATTTCAACATGCAATCTACGTAATAGCTCTCATCTTCCTTTTGGGTCTTAAAGGAGGAATTCCATTGGATCGGATGAGAAGGAAGTTCTTTGAACTAGGACATCTGCTAATGCGCCATCACTGGATCAATCACTAAAGCCCCTCTTAGAATTTCTTTTAATTTTTGGTTTTCATTGGCTTTTAAAATGATGGATGTGATACATTAACATGTTCCAGTTGAAGTGATATTGCAGAAAGGAAATGCAGAAACAAAATATAAAATACCCTCTCCCACCTATACACATACCCAGATATAACTATTGGCAGCAGCTTAGAGCATCTCTCTCCTCTCCTTTTTCTGTGCATATATATATATATATATGTGCATATATAAGTATATACTGCTACTGCTAAGTCACTTCAGTCATGTCCGACTCTGTGCGACCCCATAGACGGCAGCCCACCAGGCTCCCCCGTCCCTGGGATTCTCCAGACAAGAACACTGGAGTGGGTTGCTATTTCCTTCTCCAATGCATGAAAGTGAAAAGTGAAAGTGAAGTCTCTCAGTCGTGTCCCCGACCCTCAGCGACCACATGGACTGCAGCCTTCCAGGCTCGTCCGTCCATGGGATTTTCCAGGCAAGAGTACTGGAGTGAGGTGCCATTGCCTTCTCCATATAAGTACATACACATGCTTTTAAACTGGATCATGATGTGTAAGTTTTTCTACAACTTGCTTACTTGCCACTTAAGTGTTCATTGTGGTGATCGTTTCATATCAGTATACTAGTTTTATTTTTTCTTTCTAACATTACGTAAACTCTGGTAGTACCATCAATGAATTATGAAGTACCATGTTTTATTTAACCATTCTCCTGTTCTCACTGTTGCAAACTGAAAAAGTGAAGATCTTTGTGCCTGTGTCTTCATGCATGTGTGCTAGAATTTCTTGTCGGTTGTTGCTGTTGAGTCACTAAGTATTTGGCCCAAAGGGTATGCATGTTTACATTTTGAGAGTGCACTGTTGCATTGCCTTCAAGGAAGGTCCCCATGGAATTTCTATCTTGTGTGCCCTCACATTATGACTATGGTCTCTAACTAAAGCAATATCATTTCATTGCTTTAGTAGTTCAGTAGACCTCAGTTATATACAGTATACCAGGAAAGGACTTTAGAAGTAGTCTATGTCCTTAAACTTGTTGAAAATATAATAATCAGAAAAGAATTTACCAATTCATAGGTCAATTTAAGGACTTCTCTGGTGGCTCACTGGTGCAGTATCTGTCTTCCAGTGCAGGAGATGCAGGTTTAATCCCTGGATCAAGAAGGTCCCCTCGAGAAGGGAAATGGCAGTCTATTCCAGCATTCTTGCCTAGGAAATCCTTGGACAGAGAAGCCCAGTGGGCTACAGTCCATGGGATCACAAAAGAGATACGATTTAGGGACTTCAACAATTGGTGGCTCAGCGGTAAAGAATCTGCCTTCAGTACAGGAGACATGGGTTCAATTCCTGGGTTGGGAATATCCTCTGGAGAAGGAAATGGCAATTCACTACAGTATTCTTGCCTGTTTAGTGACTAAACGACAGCAACAAGCAGCCAATTTAAAAACTTGTTAGTAAAGAGAAAGTTTGCGTAGAATCTGAGTTGAAAATCTATGTTCTGATCAATTTGATTGGCTGTAAAACTTTAGATTCTTCAGATCCAGGACCTATCATAAACACCCTTGAATGTACAGTCAAAAAAGTGAGATACTGCACAGCCAGCAAAGATTGACATTGACTTGGGAAAATGGAATTAGTTTCATTGCTAAAAATTCTATCCAGGTGTATTTATATCTTTAGACTTTCAAATACTTAATTATTTAAGAATATTTTTTACCTTTTGCTTTCTAATTCTAGAATTACAAGATTCAGAGATAAATTATTTTATTGAGTTTTATTATTTAATAGATACCTGAACTTAATTTCCATGGTATTTGGGAATAATATATAGACAGAGGACCATATAAGTTAAAAGCTACACTGCATTTTTATTTAGAGAGAGATTGGGAAAAATACAGAAAATCTAGGTCACTGATTCTCAAGTTTTTTGAGAAGTTTTAACTTCAGTAATTATAGTTGTTTTCAATGCTATGAAGTGAATTATCTGTTGATATTTAGAATTTTATGACATCCCTTAAAAGATTGGCATCATCCTCAAGTATCATATTATCAAGGTAAGTAAATCTTGATGTAGATAAATAGCAGGAAATGAAATTATTGGTTTTTTTTTTTTTGTCTGTTTCTCTAGATACCCATTTTTAAGAAAAATTCTGGTGAGGTTGGCAATGACATTGGGATTCTGATTGCATGCTTTCTGCATGTTTATTTTTATAGCATGCAATGAATTGTAGAAACATGGTAGGATTCAATTATATTTCCTTGGCATTAAAACCTTGGGTGTTCAGGAAAGTCTGTACTAGATTTTGCTTCTGGAAACGTTACAGCATTTTAAGTTCACAGACGGTTTCCTTTAATAGTACCTGTGGCAGTCACAGTGGAGGGCCCCTCCTGGCCCCTCTTTAACCTTGTGTCATCGGGGCCTGCTGGGGAACAGATGGAACGTGTGGACTGGGTCCTTTGAGGAAGGCTTCGTAAGGGTATGGGAGGCCCATGCCTTTAGAAGGTGTGGGCAGGTGTAGGGAACACAGCCACACCAGAGTGAGAGCCACAGAGGGACTTAGCACTGTGGGGAGCTTGCCTGCTCCAAGTGAAGGGCAAGAGGGACTGTTCTCCAGGAGCTGCGTCCTGCGGTAGAGGACCTGTCATGTCCCTGCAGGGAGAAGGCCGGGGAATAAATGCCTGCATCACTCTCCTCCTGCCCTCGGACCTCCGGCTGGAGCCTTCCATCAGCCGGCTGGCTGGTGCAGATGGACCCCAAAGGGCAAGAGGGGAGAGACGGGTGACAAGGAAGGCCAGTGGTCTGGGCAGGCAGACTGCACCTTCTACACACCTGCTCATCTGGAGGTTCCACCAGGTTGGAAGGCCCGTGGTCTGGCTTTGTGGCCAAAGAAAAGAAAATCAGCCACAATGACTAGATGTAAATAGAAGTCAGGAATGTTCTGAAACGTCACATGGCAGATACCACTAAGATACACGGTGGGCCTTAGAGTAACAGTTAAAAATAGCATTTTTTTTTTTTTAAAGTTCATTTGGAATGGCTTGTGTTTCTTGGGAAATGAGCACAATGGGAAACTTTATGTGTTTATCTGAAAAGTGTCTGAAAAGTGTAGGCTATAGGCAGGAGACACAGAAGGGATTCATGAAGTCCACAAATAACATGGAGTTGGATACCTAAGATGTAATTCCTTTGCTTTTAATATTTTATGAAAATATTTTATCTAAAAATGTCAGGTACCTGGGGAAAAAGACAAGAAGGAAATTAAGGTTATTAACAGTAATTTTCCTTCAAAGAAGTCAACTTAACTGAATCATTAGCATCACCGAGGAGCAACGAACAAGCTGTATTTTCCCATTTGTTCAGCGTGGCTGTAAGACTCTGAGACTTCAGGCTCATTTGTTCCCTCGTTTTCTTGGAACTGTTGTTTGAAAAGGTGAAGATGGCTCTGGGCTGTGTTAGTTTGTGTATTTGTCCTCAATGAACAAGCAGTGAATTGATTAGAATCGTAAAATCCGAGTGCTAGAAGGAATGTCAGGTTCACTTCTGCTTCCCTCCACGTGTGATGGTGTGAGAAACCAAGTCAGTAGCTTTCAGCAGCTGCTGGTTTGCAAATTCCCCGCTTGGTGACTCTGCGGAAGGCACATCCCTTCTCTCTGGAGAAGCTGCACTAGATGAGTTTCTCTTTGCTTTACCCTGTAGACTCCTCAAGTCCCGATTTCCAGGCCTTGCTTGGCCATGTATTAGAGGCAGGTCTTCTTGATCATCTCTCCAACCATCCCCTGCCCTTAAAATGGTCTTCTCTGGAGCTCTCTGCATTGCTCTCGACTCTTATCACTGTACAGACTCTTTCTGTATGCGATAACTCATCCATTTTTACTTTTTCTTTTTTACAACCAGTTATTCACTATGCTATGCTATGCTAAGTCACTTCAGTCGTGTCCGACTCTGTGCGACCCCATAGACGGCAGCCCACCAGGCTCCCCCGTCCCTGGGATTCTCCAGGCAAGAACACTGGAGTGGGTTGCCATGTCCTTCTCCAATGCATGAAAGTGAAAAGTGAAATGGAAGTCGCTCAGTTGTGTCCAACTCTTAGCGACCCCATGGATTGCAGCCTAACAGGCTCCTCCGTCCATGGGATTTTCCAGGCAAGAGTACTGGAGTGGGGTGCCATTGCCTTCTCCGAGTTATTCACTAATGACTCCCATATCCCTGACTTCTTGTCTGAGCTCCACTTATATCCCATTGTCTGCTGGAGATCTTGATGTTGAAGTCTTGTGGCTGCTTTCACATCACTGTGCCCCAAACAGAAGTCCTCAACTTCACTCCAGACTTACACCTCATCTCAAGTTCTGAATCTTTGTGAGACCAGCAGGTGCCAGTCATTTGAGATGATCATTTCTGCCCACTCCTCCTTTCCTATTGACACCGCCTAAGTTTATATCCTGAGTGTTCATGCCTAGTTGTTCCAATAACCCTTTAATCAGGTTCCCTATTGCCCTATCTCTTATTCATTCAATCTTTCATGTTTTCTATTAGCTATTGAATGAGTATCACATACTGTTACAGCGTCTGGAGGAGGGCATGGCAGCCCACTCCAGTGTTCTTGCCTGGAGAATCCCCGTGAACAGAGGAGTCTGGTGGGCTACAGTCCATAGGGTCACATAGTCGGTCACCACTGAAGCAACTTAGCATGCACGCACGCACTGCAACAGTGCATGAGTTGCAGCTCCTGCCCTCCAGGGTTTGCAGTTCACTGGAAGAGAGTCAAATAAATAGCTACTTTATAAGTTTACATTTTTGCCCCTTTACTCCACTCCCTGTACTCAGCTAAAGTCATTCGCACACAGTAAATCTTATTATAGGATTACTTTTAAAATGCTTTAACAGTACTCTGTTGCTTTCAGGACTTAACTTTATTTCCCTAATTTGCCAAACACAAGCCATCCATAGCTAAACCTCTGCAGTGAAATTTAAGACTTTTATTTGGGTCAATAGTACTGAGCTAGATGAAGATCCTAAGAACGTGAAGTCTTTGGCCGTGGTGTTTGTGCTCACGTTACAGTTAAACCCCTTCCTTCAACTGGTGAATTCTACAGGCCTTTACACACCTCACAAGGCTGCCATCTCTTCTGCAAAGCGTTCCTTGATTTCAGCTCTAGGTCCAGGGCCCCGTCCTCAGTCCTCCCGTTGAATGGTTTGCACATTTTAGCCACAGCAAGACTTTCTTGAGGAAGGGAAGAATCTTGTGTATTAGAAACTAAATCAGAGACTCTTCAGTGAATGAATAACAAAATGCTATTATTGCAAAGTCTGCAGATTGGACAGGGTTAGGAAAGCCATCTGATGAATAAGCAGAAGAGGTGCCACATTTAATAAATTGAAGTTTTCTGCAGACTTATTACAGAAGGTAAGCACATTCCATTATTGTTTACACTGGTTGCTGAGAAATAGGACAACAATTCATTTGGAAAGATGATCAGTAACTTGAAAAGTCTACATCCGTGATTTCTGCTAACAGATTTGGATATTTTAATTTCTTGGTATACTAGAACCAGAGGAGACATTTCTCTGAAGATAGTTTATCACTTACTCCTGATGGGTATAAACTATAGTTTGTTCATTTTATGTTCATTTTATAGTTGGTTCAAGTTATGCTTATAGTGTGTTAGACCATGAATCAGAAAAGTTTCCTTATTTCAAACTTTGCTGGAAATTTTGAGGAAAAAAACATTTATTTAATCAAATTATTTTTATAAAGTGGGACTCTTGGTAATCTTAAATGCTTTGTATTTATTGTAGCACTTTATTATCCAAATGACGTGTGAATGTATTAGTGCCAAAGAGAGAAAGCCAGAGAGCATTACTTAATTGAAGGAAAATATCCTGCTGAATCTTGTTTTTAGGAGAGCGTCTTCCAAAGTTCCCAAATCAGGAGGGAACTTTTTATTCAGGACATTGGGGTTTTTTTTGGTTTGTTTTTTTTCTGTATTTTAAAAAGAAATTTGGCGGCACTGTGTGGCATACGGGATGTGAGTTCCCCGATCAGGGGTCACGCCTGCACCCCCTGCACTGGCAGGACAGAGTCTTAAGCACTGCACTGCCACGAGGCCTCAGGACTGCAGCTGGGGTCTGACCAGAGCGTGACTTGGACACTTTCCCCTTCCTGAGGAGGAGAGTCACCCCCACTCCCCAAGCTGGTGGTGTCAGTAGTATTTGTGAGGTTTCTTCTCCACAATTGACATCTTTTTATGATTTAGCAAATCTGGCTTCCTTTGTGTTGAAAAGTGCTGGCTAAGCATGTTAATCATTGTGTGTGTGTGTTAGTTGCCCAGTCGTGTCTGACTCTCTGCAACCGCATAGACCACAGCCCACCAGGCCCCTCTGTCCATGGCATTCTCCAGGGAAGAACACTGGAGTGGGCTGCCACTTCCTTCTCCAAAAGGAACTGTAGAAATAAAGAAAGTGAAGTTGCTCAGTTGTGTCCAACTCTTTGCGACCCCATGGACTGTAGCCTATTAGGCTCCCCCATCCATGGAATTTTCCATGCAAGAGTGCTGGAGTGAGTTGCCATTTCCTTCTCCAATGTTAATCATTAGATATATGATTATTCAAATTTACATGAACAACAACACTTAGAAGGATGGTAGTTTAGCGATTGCAGCTGCTGGGAGAAATTTTCACAGTAGCTGTTTGGAAGTACAGATAGTATTTCCTTTTATTTAGAGTCTTTTTGGACCTGTGAGGCCCTCCGAGAACCTTAAGTCTGGCCTCATTCTGTCCATTTTTCATTCCCTTTGAAACAATTTCAAAGTAACTGGGTAAAGTTCCTCTCTTATCTGTCACAAGAAACACACCAGAAATTTCTTGTGCAGCTACCAGAGGAAAAGAAAGAAATTTAAAAGCTCAGATGATTTGGGTATTAATACCTACCCTGAAAGTTAGTGACTCTGCTTGAACCAAATTCTGCTGTACCATTCTGTCACATGTTAGTTTTTATTTTCTCAGCTTGAATTTGTAAACGCAACAGACCAACAGGTTTTACATCAAGAGTGACAAGCAGAAGGAACCCACTCCTCAATCAGAGCAGTAAATGTATTTTTAAAACCTCTGAAAATGTTCTACTTTTTCCCCAAACCAAACCTCTCCCAGCACTCTTAAAAAGCTTAAAATTGAAATATATTTATACCAATTAGTGATACCAAGGGAACATTTCGTGCAAAAATGGACACAATAAAGGACAGAAATGGTATGGACCTAACAGAAGCAGAAGATATTAAGAAGAGGTGACAAGAATACACAAAAGAACTATTCAAAAAAGATCTTCATGACCCAGATAACCATGATGGTGTGATCACTTGCCTAGAGCCAGACATCCTGGAAGGTGAAGTCAAGTGGGCCTTAGGAAGCATCACTATGAACAAAGCTAGTGGAGGTGATGGAATTCCACTTGAGCTATTTCAAATCCTAACAGATGATGCTGTGAAAGTGCTGTACTCAGTATGCCAGCAAATTTGGAAAACTCAGCAGTGGCCACAGGACTGTAAAAGGTCAGTCTTCATTTCAATCCCGAAGAAAGGCTATGCCAAAGAATGTTCAAACTACCACACAATTGCACTCATCTCACATGCTAGCAAAGTAATGCTCGAAATTCTCCAACCGAGGCTTCAACAGTACGTGAACCACGAACTTCCAGATATTCAAGCTGGATTTAGAAAAGGCAGAGGAACCAGAGATCAAATTACCAACATCTGTTGGATGATCGAAAAAGAAGAATCTTTATTGACTATGCCAAAGCCCTTGACTGTGTGGATCACAACAAACTGTGGAAAATTCTTCAAGAGATGGGAATACCAGACCACCTGACCTGCCTCCTGAAAAATCTATATGCAGGTCAAGAAACAACAGTTAAAACTAGACATGGAACAACAGGCTGGTTCCAAAACGGGCAAGGAGTACTTCAAGGCTGTATATTGTCACCCTGCTTATTTAACTTATATGCAGAGTATATCGTGTGAAATTCCAGGCTGGATGAAGCACAAGCTGAAATCAAAATTGCCAGGAGAAATATCAAAACCTCAGATATGCAGATGATTCTACACTTATGGCAGAAAGCAAAGAAGAACTAAAGAGCCTCTTGATGAAAGTGAAAGAGGAGAGTGAAAAAGTTGGCTTAAAGCTCGACATTCAAAAAACTAGGATCATGGCATCTGGTCCCATCAATTCATGGAAAATAGATGGGGAAACAATGGAAACAGTGACAGACTTTATTTTTCTGGGCTTCAAAATCACTGCAGATGGTGACTGCAGCCATGAAATGAAAAGATTCTTGTTTCTTGGAAGAAAAGGTATGACCAACCTAGACAGCATATTGAAAAGCAGAGACATTACTTTGCCAACAAAGATCTGTCTAGTTAAAGCTGTGGTTTTTTCGAGTCGTCATATATGGATATGAGAGTTGGAGTGTAAAGAAAGCTGAGCGCCAAAGAATTGATGCTTTTGAACTGTGGTGTTGGAGAGGACTCTTGTGAGTCCCTTGGACTGCAAGGAGATCTAACCAGTCCATCCTAAAGGAGATCAGTCCTGAATATTCATTGGAAGAACTGGTGCTGAAGTTGAAACTCCAATACTTTGGCCACCTGATGTGAAGAACTGATTCAGTGGAAAAGACCCTGATGCTGGGAAAGATTGAAGGCAGGAGAACATGGGGATAACAGAGGATGAGATGGTTGGATGGCATCACCAACTCGATTGACCTGAGTTTGAACAAGCTCCAGGAGGTGGTGATGGACAGAGAGGCCTGGCATGCTGCAGTCCATAGGGTCGCAAAGAGTTGGACATAACTGAACGACTGAACTGATCGTTATATATTTTGATGTTATAATGTATACCTGAGTTTTATCTAGTATTTGCATGCAAGTCTGAAATATTCTGATACTAAAAGGCTTTAGTAAAACTATACTCCCTTGTCCAGTCTACACTCCTGTTACCCCACCCCAATCCCAGTAGAAACCATTTCTAACTTTTATGCTGTTTTTTTGGAGAAGGAAATGGCAACCCACTCCAGTGTTCTTGCCTGGAGAATCCCAGGGACGGCGAAACCTGGTGGGCTGCCATCTATGGGGTCGCACAGAGTCAGACACGACTGAAGCGACATAGCAGCAGCAGCAGCATGCTGTTTTTACTAGTAGTTATTGACATTTTTATAGGATTGTAGTGCTCTTTTTTCATCTACTTTAAAGATTTTCTAAACACCTTGTGTTATAGGAGTTAAGGTGTGTCATCATACACACACACACACACACACACACACACACACACACAACTTCATTTTCCTTCTTCATCCCCTCCATATAAGGCTCTCCCAGCTTTGTCGGAGAGGGCAAGGCATAAATTCCCTGGAAGGTATACCTCACTGCTAAATAGGTTTCTGGTCTAGAATATCTCAAGAGAAATTCCTGAAAGCATGCAAGGAACACAAGTGCTAGTAAGTCAGTGCTTCCTACTCACATGGAAGGTGTAAGACCATCAGAAAGGAAGCCACACGCGCGCACACACACACGCGCACACACACACACATGAAAGTCAGAGACTGCAGGCTCTCTGGCTATGCTGTGGACTGGGATACGTGAAAGTCACACAATAAGGACATAGTTCTTTGGTGTTTATGAGTCTTGACTGGAAGGCTCTGTGATGTTTTAGAATTTTGTGATTCCCCAAGACACATAAAGACCAGGCCTCACACTCAATGTCCTTTGGGCTTAGGTGGTATGCCCTGGACTGATTCCTGCAACCGTATTTCATTTTCTCAGTGATTTCACAGGGTGGGTACCATTCCTACCGCTCCATGCTTGGAAAACTATTTATTCACGGTCACACGTTGATTGGCGTTCAGACAGCCTTGGGTCAGCCCAGGTCTGTGTGACACCTGTGTGCGTCACAGGCATCAGTGAGGTGTCCCGTGCGTCAGTGGGGTGCATGGGACACAGCTGTCTCTCCCTGCTTCCTGATGGAGCTGATTATTTTGGTTCAGGGTAGCAGTATGCTTACTTAAATGTACTGCCCTCCTTGGCTTCCCCTGCAGACGGAATGGCTCGCCTGGTTCAGACCAGTGAGGGATAGGCTTCTTCCTTCTGGCTCTTTCTTTGCCTTCCTGGGCACCTGTAGCCTCTGCCTTGTGGTTTTGACCATGAGAGCCGTACACTGAGGCTGGCAGGACAGGGAATGGAGATGCCCGGCTTCTGGATGCCTTGAGTGGCTTTACCAGCCTTGATCAAACTTCCTTGTGAATTTCTTGTTACCTGAGAAAAATAAGTGACTCTGGTTAAGTCACTCTGATGGCTGTTACAGGTTAAACTGTGTCCCTCCAGAATTCATAGGTTGAAGCCTCACCCCTTGGTACCTCAAAATGTGACTGTATTTGGAGATAAGGCCTTTAAAGAGATAAATAAGGTTAAAATGAAGCTGTTAGACCTAATCCAATCTGACTGTGTCCTTATAAGAAGAGACATCAGGACACAGGAGAGAAGGCAGGGGTAAGTGCCTGCCTGGAGAGTCAAGGCCTTGTGAGGACTCAGCAAGGAGGTGGCTGCCTTCACGCCAAGGAACGTTCCGAGAAAACAACTCTCAATCTTGGACTTCCAGCCTTCAGAACTGTTAAAAAATAAATTTCTGTTGTTTAAGGCACCTAGTCTGATATTTTGTTGTTATGGCAGCCCTAGCAAATGAATATAGTCGGGTTTGTTTTACATGAAGCTGAAAGCAGTCCCACTGATACAGAAACCAAAACAAATAAAAGTATGACAGACCCAAATCATATAAATGATTCAAATTACCCCACTGTTTCTTTCTTTATGAACGCTGTCTCCATAGCACTCATGACACTGTGCTCTGTTTACTTGTTTAACTTCCAGTGCCCAGCCTTACAACACCCCCCCACAACGCCCTGCACAGCTTCCTTAGACTGAGGTTGCCTCCCCCCGCCCTCCACCACCCCGCACAGCTTCCTTAGACTGGGGTTGCTCCCCACCCCGTCACCCCGCACAGCTTCCTCAGGCTGAGGTTGCCTCTTTCTGTTTGCTTATTCACCTAGCACAATATATAGCACATATTCTGTTAAATAAGTTATTTACAGAAATGACCTTGATAATATTTAGGAAAACAGAACTGTCAAATTAAAATAGTGATAAAAAACACATCTGTTCTTTTTATCATTTCAAAATAGTAATTTTGGTATTGGAACATGTATTCCTAATTTCAAAAGGTGATTTTTGTCTTGATTTGGCTGAGTTAACAGGGTCTTTGCTTTCCCTGATCTTTCATAAGTCAGTTAGTTTATAGGAAGGGGTGAGATAAATCATATCTGTTTCCTTTAGTCTATCTGTCTGTCTGTCTGTCCACCTAGCCATGTATTTTTCCTGTGTGAATTTCATCCTTCTTTAAGATGTTTTAGGGTTGAACTATATCATGCTAAATCTTCCATAGGTAGGAACTTGAATCACTGTCTAATTTATAATTTGATAAGTAATGTGTACTAATTGAATTTCTCTGCTATCAATCTCAGTCCTGCGGTAAGTTTTTTTAAACCAAACAGAAGTGCTTTGCTGCTTCTTTCCTGACTTTTAACTTCTAACTTAAGCTTTCAGGGATCTAGGAAGTGTTTTGGTCCCCCCCGTGAGGTGCTGGGTGCTTCTCTAACGCTCCTCTGTGGGGAGTAAATTGTGGGAGCTCTCAGTGCAGCATGTTATTTTGCTGGACTTGGTGCTTTTAAAACAGGATACAGTGCTCCTTTCTTAAATCATGCATACATTTGGTCATTTAGGTATGTTTTGTTTAAAATACTCTGCCCAGACCTGACATAACTAGAGCATAGAATGGGTTCAAGGTAATATTATGTAGTCACTCCTTCATTTCTGTGCATGAAATTTCAGTGACCACATGAATTCACTTGAATTTATTTGAATAAACTAAGTTTCAGCCCTTTGGCATTTTCAAGTGATCATAAATTATTCTCAATTTAAGAATCAGATTTGTGGAGTAGCTAACGCACAATAGGCTCTTAAGTGTCTCCTAAAATGAGTGTGTAAGATGGGGACATTGACCACATACTGTTTTTCTACTTCTCTTTCTTACTTCATGGTTTTGTATGTCCTATTTTGGATTTGTATGCATTCTGCTATTGCTAAAATTGGTAGCTAAGCAATGAATTTTTTAACATTAATTATCAAGTTTTGTCTTACTCTTAAATTTCATGTGGTTTGTAAGGCGGCCCTGTGGGCATCTGTTTACCTTGCTGACACCCACTTTCCTGGGTTGAAACTATATTGACCTTGACTATAACCTTGACTATAGAGAATTTAGGAGAGTTGCCCAGACTCTGAAAACATGAAGCCCAGTGTGACTGTAAATGCCTGTTTCTGTGACATCCTCAATTATGTAATAAAAATAATCCAGAAATTTGTCAAGGTACTTGACCATTTAATATAGGAATTGGCCTTATACAATACAGACTTACCATGAGAAAACAAGAAAGAGTTCCTTTTTTGAAGAATCTTTCACCAAACTGAAGTCTGGGCTTACAGTCTTGAGACTGTGACTCTCTGGTCATTATAACCACGGTATCTGTAGGAATGTCTCTTTCTTCTTTGAACAAAATGATATGTTTAAATTATTTTTGGAGGAATCTGATAAATTGTGTCCATCTCATAACTCATCTTATAGTGTGAGATGTGATGTGAATTAAATTATCATTGAAATTTCTACCCTGTCTGCTTTACTCAATTAGCCATAAGACTTAGAGTCAAGCAAAACTAACATGACAGAAGAAAAAGTGATTATCTGAAGCTCATTTTGTCTAGATTGAAAAGAATGTATTTTATAGTTGAGGATCCCACACAAAAAATAGCTTCCTAGACTTGCTCTCATGTGTAGATTGCATTAGTCCATTGGGAAGGAAACCAGCGTTTTTCACGTGCTTAGTAAAGGTCAGCATTCCACCAGGTGCTCCTGGGGGGCATAACTCCGCTGGGAGACAGCTTACCAGAATGGTTTTGAGTGTGTATTGTGGGGTCCTCGCTTTGTCACGGACTAGCTGGGCAAGTTGCTGACCTCCTCTTCCTCACTGTCCTTTTTTCTTCAATCCTGTGAGAGAGGTGATGCTATACCCTTCTACAGATGAGGAAACTGAGGCCAATTTTAGTAATTTGTTCAGGGCTACACAACTAGCCCTGAAGTTGTAGTGCTTGAATCTGGAGCCAGACCCTGCCCAGTCTCCTACCTTCTCTCCTCTTCTGCAAGGCACCAACCCCCTCCCACTCCCGCCCCGAAGCTGTATCTGGGTGGCTGATGAGTTAATGGCTTTGAACAAGTAGGCTGGTTGCTTTTGTGTTGAATGAGCTCAGATTCAGGCACTAGTTTTGTGAAAAAGGCTCACAAAAAGAAATTGGGAGCAATGCCTTGTCATTTTCTTAGCTGATTAAGTGACCTTGAACAAGCCATTTGTCTTCTGTTTCCATATCTCTTGTACCATTCTTTCAAATTTGCCCTGTTACCATCATGAAATGTTAGTCTTTGTCTCTAGTAATACCCTCTTGATGAAAGGGAAAGAGGAGAGTGAAAAAGTTGGCTTGAAAACTAAGATCATGGCATCCGGTCCCATCACTTCATGGCAAATAGATGAGGAAACAGTGGAAACAGTGACAGACTTTATCTTCTTGGGCTCCAAAATCAGATGGTGACTGCAGCCATGAAATGAAAAGATGCTTGCTTCTTGAAAGAACAGTTATGATCAACCTAGACAGCATATTAAAACGCAGAGACATTACTTTGCCAACAAAGGTCCATCTAGTCAAAGCTATGGTTTTTCGAGTAGTCATGTATGGATGTGAGAGTTGGACTCTAAAGAAAGCTGAGTGCCGGAGAATTGATGCTTTTGAACTGTGGTGTTGGAGATGACTCTTGAGAGTCCCTTGGACAGCAAGGAGATCCGACCAGTCCATCCTAAAGGAAATCAGTCCTGAATATTCATTGAAAGAACTGGCTCATTGGAAAAGACCCTGATGCTGGGAGGGATTGGGGGCAGGAGAAGAAGGGAATGACAGAGGATGAGATGGCTGGATGGCATCACCGACTCAATGGGCATGAGTTTGAGTAAACTCTGGGAGTTGGCGATGGACAGGGAGGCCTGGCATGCTGCAGTCCATGGGGTCGCAAAGAGTCGGACACGACTGAACGACTGGACTGAACTGAACTGAATACCCCCTTGAGTTGAAGTCTGTTTGTCTTATATTAATATAACCAGTACAGCTGTTTTATGTTTACTGTTTGTGTGCATGGTATAACCTATTTGTGTGTTTCTTTTTTTTTTTTTTCCTAAAGACTTTTTGGGGACTATCTTTAAAAGTCTTTATTGAATCTGTTATAATACCTCTTCTGTTTTATATTTTGGTGTTTTGGTCCCCAGACGTGTGGGATCTTAGCTTTCCCTTTGTTTCTATTAATATTTGAAGTGTGTTTCTTTCCATAGAGCAGGTATTTGATGTATAGTTGATTCTAGCTTTATTATTATTTTATCCATTCTGACAATCTTTGACATTTGAATGGAATGTTTAGTCCATCTGCGTTTAAAGCCTTTGTTAACATGGTTATATTCTTGAGTTAAAGTCTTAAGACTTTAAGATATTTACGTTTTGAAATTCTTTATAGTCTTTTCTTTCTGGTTTAACTTTACAAAAAATAACGTATAATAGGTGGGATACTTATTAGTAAAACTGGTTTGTTAAAATTTCCTGCTTATAGTAAGACACAAACAAAAATAGCTTTATTCTTCTTTCGGAAATTTTGGAAAAACTAATTTTGAAATGTTAGAAAATGTAGTACAGTTAAGTAAAACTTCCATTTTCTGGTCCAGTTTATAGTTTCTCCCATTTCCCTCCCTCTGGCCTGACACCTAGCTTAGTGATGGTCATCAGCAAGGAGGAAAGGTCATTTCTCCTCTCTGCAGTTTCTTCTTCCCACTGTTTCTGGCTCCTTCAGAGTTGGCAAGGGCAGAGAAAGGGCGAAGGCTGTTGCAATGAACCGGTACTGTTGTTTCAATGGCCAGATTTCTGTAGGGCCCACCGACGCCATGCCGTTTTGGATGTGGGTGGTGCAGCACCTGGGTGACCATGTGTGCCCTGGCTCCTGTCCCCCAGTGGTGTCACTGGAGTTTCTCTGGGTGCCTGCACAGGCAGCCCGCTTGGGTTGCGCCCTCTCAGGCTCACTCAAAGCGTGTTACCCTCAGTGGGATTCCTGTGATCCACAGGAAAGCTCTCAGGCCACCGCCGTCAGACTCAGCTCTGCTTTGGCCAAGGTGCCCTTGCCTTGCTCTGCCATTGCAGGCGGCACCTGCTGGGCTCGAGGGCTCCATCCTCACACGTGCACCGCTGAACTGGCTGTGAACTTCTGCAACGAGCTAGGCTCCCAGCCAGGGAACAGAGTATTAGCCTTCCTCACTGCAGAGAGTCCCAAGATATGAAGATGGTTTGGGGCACTTGATCTGAGCTGGTAGAGAGGGAAGAGAAGGGACCCACCTTCTGCTCCTGAGAAGTCTCTTTGAAGAAGTGCATTCTGTGATGCAAGTTCTCACACATAAACTCGGGTTGCGGCGGGGGCGGGGGGGGGGTGACTTCTGGAAAGGTTTGTTCATGTAGCAAGTCCTGTCATCATGTGACGGAAACTCATCACCTGTTGCCTTTAGCATTGAGACTTTAGCTGAAAATTTTAAACAGCAGACTTTCCATCCCATTTCTGTTGAAAAGAATTTAGAAATCATTGGCTTACCTGGCAAGATGCACAGAGAAGTGTTCAGTTATGTTTGGAATTTGGGAACTACCACAGTCTATAACCTTCTTCCTTCCCAGTAGTGAGAAACACTAGGTACAAAATAAATGCTTAATAAGTCAACGCATGGTTTCAGGGTGTTGGTCTTTCGGGAAGGTAAGGGTGACCAGTATAAGAGGAATGAGGTTCTAAGCTGTGATACTCTTTACTGATTTAACAATTAGGCCTTTCAGTGGAAGAAAAAAATTCAAAACTATTGTAAGCTCAGTCAAACTAGTTGGTCAGGTTGGCTAAGATAGCTGAAACCTGAAACTGGGTTGACAGGCTTCTCTGGAAATCTCTAAACCATGCAGTTCATATATGTATATGTATTTATCCATATATATAAAATAATGTATGTAAGTATGCTGCTTCAGTTGTGTCCGACTCTGTGTGACCCCAGAGATGGCAGCCCACCAGGCTCCCCCGTCCCTGGGATTCTCCAGGCAAGAACACTGGAGTGGGTTGCCATTTCCTTCTCCAGTGCAGGAAAGTGAAAAGTGAAAGTGAAGTCGCGCAGTCGTGTCCGACTCTTTGCGACCCCATGGACCGCTGCTATTTTCCCTACCCTCACCCCAACCCACCCCTTCCTCCCCCCGTCCTCTTCCCAAATTAATTTGCCCCGAGCTTAGCCTGAAGACACATGATTGTTCTTTGGGTTTCAATTTAACAATGAACCTGATGCTGGGGAAGGGCACAGGGGCCCACTGGCGCAAACCCGGAGAGGCTCGCATAGGCGCCTCCGCATCCACTATCCACCCGGAAGGGTGGCCCCGGCTGCAGACGGGAGCTCCGCCGCCCCTCCCCGTGGACTGAGGTAAGGAGGACCCGGCGGCTCCGGCTAGTGGCCTCTTAAGACACTGCAGCACGTGTGGGCTTGTTTCTCTTCCAGTTGCTTTTGCCATCTTCTCTTCTGGTGAGAGGCCTGCTCTTATGTATATATGTGTATATATATATATATACACGTATATATATGTATATATACTTACATACATTAGATAAAGTGTTGACAACTGATGGGGTCTCCTCATATGTGTTTTAAGAGTTTGCGAAGAGGGACGTCCCCGGTGGTCCAGCAGTTAAGACTCTGCACTCCCTGGGTTTGATCCTTAGTCAGGGAACTAGATCCTGCATACCACAATGAAGATCCCATGGGGAGCAACTAAGATTCAGTGCAGCAAAATTAAATAAATATTGAGAAAAAATTTGGCAAAGAATAAATAGCACAGATGAAGAGAAATGCTTGGAATAAGAAACATGTAATTTTCTAAAATTTTGAAGCATGCAGATGAATATAAAAATGCATCAGTCCATTGGTTAGCTTATTTTGAACTAGAAAATAATCTTAAAACATTTAATATGACTTTGTATTAGAATCTATAGGTGACGGTATGATAAGAATTTATTTTAAAAGTATAAATTTAGTTATCAATGTATTTTTCAAATATATAACATGCATAATTTATTTCATAGTAGTGATTAATGCAAATAAAAAGATTATATTGCTTCTGTTGTTACTAAGTCGCTTCAGTTGTGTCCGACTCTGTGTGACCCCATAGACAGCATCCCTGGGTTTTCCAGTCAAGAACACTGGAGTGGGTTGCCATTGGCTTCTCCCAGTGCATGAAAGTGAAAAGTGAAAGTGAGGTCGCTCAGTCGTGTCTGACTCTTTGGGACCCCATGGACTGCAGCCTACCAGGCTCCTCCATTCATGGGATTTTCCAGGCAAGAGTACTGGAGTGGTTGCCATTGCCTTCTCCAGAAAAGGGAGCTCTAAAAAGGAAAGAGGCATCAAAAGTGCTTGCTCTTAATCTAATCATTAACAGATACACATTGTGGGCCAGAATGAGAAACACCAGATTGCTTCTTGTTTATTGATATATTTTTTCTCATGAGTTATAAAAATTGCCCTTTTCATGGTAGAAGTTCCTTTGATCTATATTTAATCGGCTCACTTATTTTTCTGTTAAAGACTAAAGAATTCCCTTTCATGGCTAAGAAGCTGTACTAAGACTGTGTCCAATATCATCAGAAAGCTGCTAAATATAACTTCTCAAGCTTTATTTGTAGAGTTTTGTGTAAATTTTTGAGCCTTAGTTGTTATGAATTACTTTAAGATGCAAAAAATGAAATGAGGAAACTTAGCTGGTTCCTAAGAAAAGAGATATTTTAACATTTAAGCTTGTTTTTAGTTCAAGCTCTGTGACTTCTTACAGCAGTTAATTTAATGTGAATCTTGACGTTTTTTTCTTAAATGGGGCAGTGTCTGTGTGCTGATGGGGTCAAATGCAAGGGGGAATATGAATGCTTTTGGCCTATTTCTTTGGGTGTGCTTAAGTATGGTAAGCATTTGTGAAGGAGTCCTAATTTGCTAGAAAGCTCAGAGTTCTAGGCAAGACATGTAACAGAAGTTGTGTATAGAAATCTACTTTAAGTATTAACAGGTACTGTCTTTGTAAAAGTATCTTTACCCTGTTTCTTTTATTATAAAGCCCATCTTTGAAAATGATTAGCTTTTGGTGAAAATTGAACACTTTGAAAAATAACTTTGTAGATGAAAAACTATGTGTGCAAAAGTGGTATGTAATTGAGGATGCACTTTCTGTGTATCATGGGAAAGTATTGATATGATTAGCTTTGGGGAAAAAAAAGCATGTTTATCTTCTTAAACATAATTCATCCATTATTTAGGAAAAGGTCCCACATTCTTATGCTATACTAAATCATGACTTTTTTCCTAGAGATCTGTGTATGGAACATTTGGAAATAATAGGTAACTAATAGAAAGGGGAAACTATCCAAAAGTAAGTTTGGCTTCTAACACAATTTTCAGGTTTTTCAAAAATGGGTATTAGATAGCTGTCCTGATGGAAATAGTGACTTGCAAAATATTGTATTGTTTAAAAATTGCTAGAAAGATTAACCCAAAATGACAGAGCAAAGAAGCTTGTCATTATGCTAATAAATTGCAGTTAATTTCTCCATCTATGCACCTAATCACAGACTGTGCACATATTGTATCAAAATAATAACCAAATGTTTCGGGGGTGGTGAGTTTTATTTCTTCCCCATGAGAATTTATGAAGTTGTTAAATTAGGTTTCTTTGGAGTCATAACAGTTTATTTCATTAAGATGTTTACTGGATAAATATTTCCACTAAATTTTCATCAGTTTTGAAGAGGTATTATTTATTCAGTGAAAAGTGTTATGAGTCCATTGCTAAATGCATCTTTTTTTTTTCCTTTTCTATAGTGGGTTTTTCCCCGTTCGTTTTAAATGAGTTTGTTTTAAACTGCTTCAGTAGATCTGCCCTCTTGTGTGCATAGAAGCCCTTGGTTTTATTGTAAGGCCACCTGCCAATGTCTGCAAGGTTATGGCACCACGCATTCCTGGCACATACACGCAAGCTGTGTGTACTGTACATGGGTGGAGGGGGGAGGGGAAGTATTGATTTTTAAGAAAAACTGAAGTTCTTGGCTCATAGGTTTACTTTTCATCATTTCTAAGTCATGTAAGTACATAGTGGCTTAAAACAAACAAACAAACATGCTGTAGGTTTGCAGATCCTTTGCAATTCCTTGCAGCTGTCACTGTCTGTGTCTCGGCAAACCATATCTGATTTGTGACATGGGCAGACAGTAATTGTGCTTGAGGTTACCATGTACCCTCCCCCTACATGCATTTTGAAGTTGTCAACTGAAGGTTCTCGTGGATGTTACGTCAGCTAGTATGTAAAATTCAAACAGTATTTTAGTAAAGACTAATGTGACAAAATGGCATGATAAAGCAGAAAAATGAGAGCTGACGTTCCTGGGTTTGAATAGCATGTCTGCCTTTTAGTGGGTCCGTGACCCTAGGGCCGCTACCTCCGAACTCGTCCTGCTCCGAAAGCGGAGACCCAGTGACTAACTGGGCGGGTGGGTTGTGAAAATGAATGAAATACTAGTAGTGTGAAGTCCCTAACACATCACCTGGCTTAAAATAGCTGCTTGAGTGTAGTTTTCTTTCTTTCTGTAGATATTTGAATATGTCATGTTGAGTCACTTGAACAGTTCATACAGCTCATTATATGTCTACGAAGATCATAATCTCAGATTTTATGTTTTGAGGATTGCATGCTTTTCATAAGGTCTCTTGGAAAAGGAATCTGCATATTGCTTTGTTCATTCCTTTGTTCAACAGCTGTCAATACTTATAACATGCCAGCTTTCCTGACTTCTACGAGTTTATGTTACATCAAGAGACGTTAACAGTTAAGAGAGAAATGACTATATAACTTTAAGTTCCATAGGAGGGGCATTGCTGAGGCTCTATAGAAGCATGGAGTAAGGGCTTCTGAACCAGGACAAGCCCTCAAGCCCTCTAGAGGTGCCCTCCTGTTCTTATTTCTGTTTTTCAGAGGTGTTACATTTCTGGTGTTTCATTTAACCAGATCTCTTAAGCATTCCTTTTCCTTCTTTGCTGAGACGTTCAGGTTTTGAAGGCTATGTTCAGTTAGAAGATCCTCCATTTCTTGATCATTGAATAGTGTTGCTCTCTTTTCCTGATGGCTCCCTGCTCTTAAGCTGGTTGGCTTTTTAGTGTGAGGGATTCTCTTGACAAGTGGAAACTGTGGAGGAGGTCTGCGATGATTATGTAACCCTGTTATTGGACAGTTATATGGAGCATCACAGTCACTGGAAATAGAAGCAGCTTCTGAGAACACAAGGGAAAGATAAATTCTACCTGGTGTTTGTTAGACTATTTCTGCCTGTGAATTATAGAAGAAAGCAGCTTAAACTCACAGAAGTCATGCTTAACATGAAGTGCCAGTTTAGGAATCCCAACATTTTGGGAGGGGCAACATCTTACAGTGCCACTGAGAACCAGGCTCTTTCTGTCTTTGTCTCTTTACTGTCTGGGTTTTGTCCCCATGAGATTCGATGGGTCTGTGTCTTCTGGAAGCTAGTCCCAGAAAAGAGGAAGGGGATGTATTCATACCTTGATAGAAGACTTTCTCAGTCTTCTTTCTTGCATTTCATTGATTGAAACTGTGTCACATGGCTACTCCTTAGTCACCCTAAGGGCATCTGGGGAACAGGCCGTTTTTAGCCCAACCTGTCAGGGTTATGAATGTTGGTTAGACAAATAGCCATGGTCTCCTTATCTGGAGATTTTATTTTTGTCATTTCTAATGACCTTTGTTTTAGATTTCTTGATGTGGTGTTAGTTACCACCTCATTTGTACTTTTAATTCATTTGACAAGTATTTATTAAATGTATAAGACCTTATACTATACTATCCCCAATTCAATAAAACTAGACCTCAAATGAATGAGGTATATATTTAATTGCAATAAAGCATTTTATTCTGCTTGAATGAAAAATATGTGAGCATGGATTTAAGCTAGTAGAAGTTTCTCTTAGCTCATGTAGAAGTTGCTGGAACTGTGACTTTCAAATAGAAAGAAACTCAGTTTTGTTTAGTTGGCCTCTATCATGCACTGTGTTTGTAATTATTACCCCACACTCCCTTCTCTGACCCCCAGTGCTTTCACCAGTAAATTTGGAGGCCTGCCTCCGAAGGCCAAATTGCCCGGGTTTTCCCATAGTACTCCCTTTTCCAGCTCTTCTGTGCTTATCCATTAAGTCAGACAAATTTCCTTTTCAGAATTTGGCATTGTTTCTTTATTGGAAAGGAAATAGGTTGTTTTAGGCCAGGAAAACTTGAAAAAAGAAACCTGTCAACTACTTTTTTTATTTCTTCTTTTTTTTTCAGATCATCAAATCCCATGTTGGGATTTTTAGTGCTGGGTCTTGTGTATTCGGGTCAGAGGAAATCAAAGTTGTTCTTGCCCTGGTTCATCTTTGAAGCAAGCTTGGCACATCTTGACATATGACTTGACCCAAGCCATGATTTATGTCCTGCTTTTTAACTTATGTCCAGAACCAGATTTCCAGTAGTGGTGGCTGGCAGGGTCAGTCAGCCAAATTCCAAGGCTGTGAGGATGATTTTCCTTGGTATGTGACATTCCTCGCTTACTGTGGAATGGGACTCTGGCCGTGTATAACCCCTTCTGCTGCTGCTGCTGTTCAGTCACTAAGCTGTGTCCAACTGCTTTGACCCTGTGGACTGTACCCCACCAGGCTCCTCTCTTCCCTTCTAGTCTTTTCTAAATTCTGGCCAAATTAGTTGTTTTAATCTATGGAGTCTCAGATTTTCGCTGATTTCCACTGACAGATCACTCAGGTAGTGTAAGTGGGTTGGAGATCTTATGGTTTATATCTGTCATCCCAAAGTTTATACCAATATAGGACCCTTTTTTAAAAAACGGTACCCTCTCAGATCTCCAGTAGTCATGTATGGATGTGAGAGTTGGACCATAAAGAAGGCTGAGCACTGAAAAATTGATGCTTTTGAATTACAGTGAAGGAGAAAACTCTTTGAGAGTCCCTTGGAGAGAAAGGAGATAAGCCAGTCACTCCTAAAGGAAATCAACCCTGAATATTCTCTGGAAGGACTGATATTGAAGCTCCAGTACTTTGGCCACCTGAGATGAAGAGCCAACTCATTGAAAAAGGCCCTGATGCTGGGAAAGATTGAGGGCAGGAGGAGAAGTGGGTAACAAAGGATGAGATGGTTGGATGGCATCATTGGCTCAATGCACATGAGTTTGAGCAAACTCCGGGAAGTAGTGAAGGATAGGGAAGACTGCTGTGCTGCAGATCATGGGGTCGCAAAGAGTCGGACACAACTGAGCGACTGAACAACAACAACAGACCTCTCGTTTAGAAAGATTTGTGTCCATGACACAGATCACATTGATATTAGTTATAAGTCTCCCATTTTCCCACTTATATTAATTGAAGGTGTATTTAACTACCAACAATTTCTGACAAACATGAGATAGTCGGTGTTTCTATGCTGATATCACTTACTTCAAATCAGATACTTGAAATAAAAAATAAAAAGTTTTATTGCAGCTTAATATATACCTCTAATTTGGCTTTTGAAATATTGAAAGGAATATCACTTTAATCAGAAAGCCATAACTGCAGGCTGTTTGTTTTGCTTAGTGTGATATTTAATTTAAAAAAGTTTTTGCTCATTTCCCTTGATTTTCCATGTTTGGTGAAGGCTGTTTGGAAAATAGGAAGGTTGTGATATTTATAGTCTGTGTATTCTTCTCTTTCTCATATTTTCAGACATCAAGTGATCATTTTTTCAGCGTTTTTCATGGGGAATTTAAAGTATAAAAGTAGTGCAAATACTGCAGTGAACCTTCATGTGTTCATTATTAAACTGCAGCAAACTCATGGCCACTCTTGTTGCATCTGTTACCTCTCCATCTAAAACCCTAATTGGACTGTTGGAGACAGCCCTAGATATTGTATTTTTTCAGGACGGACAGTTATGAACTAAAGATCTGTGAGGAGCCCCATGTAAGTGGTTACTAGTCAGAGATAAGGGTTTGGCTCAGTGTGTTCATGTTGACCCATGTTTCTAGATCAGTCATCAGTCTGGCTTGGCTTTCTTTTGTTTTCAGGATTTACCTGCAACTGTAGTTTCAGAAAATAGAATGGGCAGCTCTGACATTTAGTTACCATATTGGCAGTGAGAGAATAATGCTGGCTGACGTCTAAGTGAAGGGAGCAGGAGAGAAGAGACCTCAGATGCTCTGTCTCGGGATTCCACGTGCGGAACTGGTGTTACTTTAAAGTGAAGAGGTTCTGGAGCTCAGCGTAGCCAAGAAGGTCAAATGTAGCCAAGAAAGTCATACTCAGCTTTGGGTTTTTGGTGTGGCTGCAAGATTCATGCTCCTTTAGGTAAGATGTTGAGGGAATTTCTTATTTATAGTTTAGAAAGAATTTTGGTTGTCTGAATAGAAGGTGGCAACTTAAATAAGCACAGGCTAATCTGGGAGTCCCCAGTGGACATGTGTATTTGTGTGTGTGTGTGTGTGTGTGTGAGTCCTCTGGGCTGTGATCACTTTGAATTTATTCCTTGGCATAAATATTTCTAATCCTTGTAGCTCTTTTGGCTCAGAAATTGTGGTCATTTTTTCTGAATCTGCACATCAGCCCTGATTGAAGTTAAATTACTTTTCACATGTATCAGGGTCAGAGTTACAGTCTTGTGAGCATTAATCCCATTAAATGTTTTACTTAGATTCGGTGGAAATCATTTTTGGTAGTGGATGATTAACTTGTATTAAATTAAACTGTTTCCTTCTTTATTTGGGCTTGAGTGTTATCAAGTCAAAATATTAGAATAATTTAATCTGTACCCCCAAAAAGTAATTTTGAATAGAAAATTTAACATTTATTAGTGACTAATAGGGAGAAGGCAATGGCAGCCCACTCCAGTACTCTTGCCTGGGAAATCCCATGGCAAGGAGGAGGAGCCTGGTAGGCTGAGTCCATAGGGTCCCGAAGAGTCGGACACGACTGAGCGACTTCATTTTCACTTTTCACTTTCAGGCATTGGAGAAGGAAATGGCAACCCACTCCAGTGTTCTTGCCTGGAGAATCCCAGGGACGGGGAGCCTGGTGGGCTGCCGGGGTCGCACAGAGTCGGACACGACTGAAGCGACGAAGCAGCAGCAGCAGCAGTGACTAATAGATATTTATGTCAACTGTTTATTGAAAATAATGTAAATCTGATCCTATTTTAAAAAATTTATTTTATTGAAGAATAGTCCGTTTAAGTGTTGTGTTAATTTGTACTGTACAGAAAAGTGATTCAGTAATACGTATGTATACATATATATATATATTCTTTTTCATATTCTTTCCCATCATGGCTTCTCTCAGGATATTTGAGTATGTTTCCCTGTGCTATACAACAGCCCCTTGTTGCTTACCCATTCTGTATATAATAGTTCCCATTTGCCGCCCCCAAACTCCCCATCCTTCCCTCTCCACTCCCCTGCCCCTGGCCAACCACAACTCTGGTCTCTGTCTGTGAGACAGTTTCTGTTTCATAAAAATTCTTTTGTGTCATATTTTAAATTGAGGATTTCTATTTTGATTTACTTTCCTTTATATATTTTTCTTGAACCAAAAGTCTTAGCTAAGAAAAATAGAGCCCTTTAAATGGGTTATTGGTTTGGACAATCAAAATAAAGAAGGAGATAGCAATTTATAATTCTGTTACATTATGTTACCTGCACAGACTGTTATAATCTCTTCACCTCATTTTCTCATTGGGAAAATAGAAACAGGAATGGAATTTTAGACTTTTACTTCTTCATTTATACATTTACTTCATGAAATTAAAATATTTGAGTGTATGACATAGGATAGATATGAAGTAAATATTTTAATTCTAATTTTGAAAAATTCTCATTTATTTTTCTCATTTGCTTCTTAGAAAGCAAGTTTTGGAATCAAAATTTTTAACATTCCATTTAGATAGAAATTAAGAACTATTTTAAGTCTAAGGTAATAAGATTACAGTTGTTTAATATGGTAAATGAAGCCATAACATGAGGAAATTACAGCTGATCTTTAAAGTTCACCTTTGCTCCTTTCTTAGTGGATAGCCTTCTTTTTTCCGCACAGGAAAAGATTGTTTCTCTGTGATATGGAATCCTGAATTCCATATAGGTAGGTGTATGTGCTTTTTAAAATGTAACTTATTGTGACTTTAAAAAATTTGTTATTTTGAAAAATTACAGCAAAGACTATTTAATTGAGAAGCAATTTTTATGCAGCTAATGCATGTCATTGTGAGTTGAATTAAAACCTCAGATTCAGCTTTTTGAATTCAATGTTGTGTTTTCTAGGCCTTTTAAAGAGTGACTATTGAGCAAATAGCTGTTATCTGCAGCAGTCAATGTATGTGATATGTAAGAAAGTGAATGTCTCTCAGTAGATGCATTTTTTATAGAAATAGACAATTTCAAATTTTTAAACGATATTTATTTTTAATTGGCCTCCCTCTGGTGGCTCAGTTGGTAAAAGTCCGCCATTAATGCAGGAGACCGAGCTTCAGTCCCTGGGTTGGGAAGATCCCCTGGAGAAGGAAATGGCAACCCACTCTGGTACTCTTGCCTGGAGAATCCCATGGACAGAGGAGCCTGGATGATTGCTTTACAATATTGATTTGATTTCTGTCATACATCAGCAGGGATTAACCATGGGTGTACGTATGTCTCCTCCCTCTAAAATCTCCCTCCCACCTCCCGCCGATTCCCTCCTCTCTAGGTTGTTACAGAGCCCCAGTCTGAGTTCCCTGAGTCACACAGCAGAACGCCATAGTGTATCTGCACCTGTGCTGCTTTCTGCGTTTATCTCAGCCTCTCGCTCTCCTCCCGAACCCTTGTCCACAATCTGTTCTCTGTGTCTGCGTCTCCACTGCTGCTCTGTGCACAGATTCATCAGTACCACCCTTCTAGATTCCATATGTATGCATTAATACATGATACTTGTTTTTCTCTTGCTGACTTACGTCACTCTGTATGATAGGTTCTAGGTTCATCCACCTCATCAGAACTAACTCACATGCATTCCTTTTTATGGCTGAATAGTTTTCTATTGAAAATATGTACCACAGATTCTTTATCCATTTATCTGTCTATAGTCATCTAGCTTGCTTCCATGTCTTGGCTGTTGTAAATAGTGCTGCAGTGAACACTGGGGTACATGTGTCCTTTTCAGTTTTGGTTTCCTCAGGTTATATGCATACAGGTGGTGTTGCTGGGTCATCAGTGCAGTTCAGCCACTCAGTCGTGTCCAACTCTTTGCGATCCCATGGACTACAGCACGCCAGGCTTCCCTGGCCATTACCAACTCCTAGAATTGATTCAAACTCATGTCCGTCGAGTTGGTGATTCCATCCAACCATCTCATCCTCTGTCATCCCCTTCTCCTTCTGCCTTCAATCTTTCCCAGCATCAGGGTCTTTTTAGATAAGTCAGTTCTTCGCATCAGGGGGCCAAACTTTTGGAGTTTCAGCTTCAGCACCAGTTCTTCCAATGAATATTCAGGACTGGTTTCCTTTAGGATGCACTGGTTGGATCTCCTTGCTGTCCAAGGGACTCTCAAGAGTCTCCTTCAACACCACAGTTCAAAAGCATCAGTTCTTCAGCACTAAACTTTCTTTACAGTCCAACTCTCACATCCATACATGACTACTGGAAAAACCATAGCTTTGACTAGATGAATCTTTGTTGGCAAAGTAATGTCTCTGCTTTTTAATATGCTGTCTTTGTTGGTCATAACTTTTCTTCCAAGGAGCAAGCGTCTTTTAATTTCATGACTGCAGTTACCATCTGCAGTGATTTTGGAGCCTCCCCAGATAAAATTCTCTCACTGTTTCTCCATCTATTTGCCATGAAGTGATGGGACCAGATGCCATGATCTTAGTTTTCTGAATGCTGAGCTTTAAGCCAACTTTTTCACTCTCCTTTCACTTTCATCAAGAGGCTCTTTGGTTCCTCTTCACTTTCTGCCATAAGGGTGGTGTCATCTGCGTAGTTGAGGTTATTGAATTTCTCCTGGCAATCTTGATTCGAGCTTGCGCTTTATCCAGCCCAGCGTTTCCCATGATTACTCTGCATATAAGTTAAATAAGCATGGTGACAACATACAGCCTTGACGTACTCCTTTCCCTATTTGGAACCAGTCTGTTGTTCCATGTCCAGTTCGAACTGTTGCTTCCTGACCTGCATACATATTTCTCAAGAGGCAGCTCAGGTGGTCTGGTATTCCCATCCCTTTAAGAATTTTCCAGAGTTTGTTTTGATCCACACAGTCAAAGGCTTTGGTGTAGTCAATAAAGCAGAAATAGATATTTTTCTGGAACTGTCTCTCTTTTTTGATGATCCAGCAGATGTTGGCAATTTGATCTCTGGTTCCTCTACCTTTTATAAGTTCAACTTGAACATCTGGAAGTTCACAATTCACATACTCTTGAAGCCTGGCTTGGAGAATTTTGAGCATTACTTTGCTAGCGTGTGAGATGAGTGCAATTGTGTGGTAGTTTGAGCATTTCTTGACATTGCCTTTCTTTCTGATTGGAATAAATCTGACCTTTTCCAGTCCTGTGGGCAAGGCTGAGTTTTCCAAATTTGCTGGCATATTGAGTGCAGCCTTTTCACAGCATCATCTTTTAGGATTTGAAATAGCTCAAGTGGAATTCCATCACCTGCACTAGCTTTGTTCTTAGTAATGCTTCCTAAGGCCCACTTGACTTCGCATTCCAGGATGTCTGGCTCTAGGTGAGTGATCACAGCATCATGATTATCTGGGTTTTTTTGTATAGTTCTTCTGTGTATTCTTGCCACCTCTTCTTAATATCTTCTGCTTCTGTTAGGTCCATACCATTTCTGTCCTTTATTGAGCCCATCTTTGCAAGAAATGTTCCTTTGGTATCTCTAATTTTCTTGACGAGATCTCTAGTCTTTCCCATTCTGTTGTTTTCCTCTATTTCTTTGCATTGATCGCTGAGTAAGGCTTTCTTATCTCTCCTTGCTGTTCTTTGGAACTCTGCATTCAAATGGGTATATCTTTCCTTTTCTCCCTTGCCTTTTGCTTCTCTTTTTTTCACAGCTATTAGTGAGGCCTCCTCAGACAACCATTTTGCCTTTTTGCATTTCTTTTCCCTGGGGATGGTCTTGATCCCTGCCTCTTGTACAGTGTCACAAACCTCCATCCATAGTTCTTCAGGCACTCTGTCTATCAGATCTAATTCCTTGAATCTATTCGTTGCTTCCACTGTATAATCGTAAGGGATTTGATTTAGGTCATACCTGAATGGACTAGTTGTTTTCCCTGGATCATATGGTGGTTTAATCCTAGTTTTTAAAGGAATCTTCATACTGCCTTCCATAGAGGCTGTATCAGTTTACATTCCCACCAGCAGTGTAGGAGGGTTCCCTTTTCTCTACATCCTCGCCAGTACTTGTTTTTTGTGGATGTTTTGATTATGGCCATTCTGTCTGGTATGAGTTGATATCTCCTCATAGTTTTGATTTCATTTGTGTAATAATGGGTGATATTGAGCATCTCTTCATGTGTTTATTATTCATCTGTATGTCTTCTTTGGAGAAATGTCTTCTTAGGGTCTCTTGTCCACGTTTTTTTTTTTTTTTCCTGGGTATTTAGTTTTCTGAGCTGCTTGTGTATTATGGAAATTAATCCTTTTTTGGTTGTTTCATTTGCCATTATTTCCCCTCATTCTGAGTGTTGTCTCTTCTGTTTATAGCTTCTTTTTGCTTCTAAACATGATTTTGTCCCTCCTACTACCTGGACCTAACAGAAGCAGAAGATATTAAGAAGAGGTGGCAAGAATACACAGAAGAACTATACAAAAAAGACCTTCACAACCCAGATAATCATGATGCTGTGATCACTCACCTAGAGCCAGACATCGGGGCGTCTCCCTCGCCCTTGGACTTTTTTGGTGGGATCCACCATTCTCCTATCGATAGTTGTTCCGCAGTTAGTTGTAGTTTTGGAGTTCTCACGGGAGAAGATTAGTGGACGTCTTTCTACTCCTCCATCTTCTGAATCCCAGGGGGCAGACACAAGGAGGTCCAATCAGTCCATCCTAAAGGAAATCAGTCCTGAATATTCAGTGAAGGACTGATGCTGAAGCTGAAGCTCCAATGTTTTGGCCACCTGATGTAAAGAACTGACTCATTGGAAAAGACCCTGATGCTGGGAAAGATTGAAGGTGGGAGGACAAGGGGACAGTAGAGGATGAGATCTTTGGATGGCACCACCAACTCAGTTGACATAACTTTGAGCATGCTCCGGGAGTTGGTGATGGACAGGGAAGCCTGGCATGCTGCAGTCTGTGGGGTCGCAAAGAGTTGGATGTGACTGAGCAGCTGAACTGAACTGATAGTTCCTTTTTCTGTGCAAAAGCTTTTAAGTTTAATTAGGTCCCACTTATTAATTTTTGTTTTTATTTCCATTATTCTAAGAGATTGGTCATAAAGGATCTTGCTATGATTATGTCATATGGTATTCTGCCTATGTTTTCTTCTAAGAGTTTTATAGTTTCTGGGGGTTACATTTAGACCTTTAATCCATGAAATGGACAATTTCAGTTTATACTGAGGATGTGTGTTCCTCTTTTTTCCAGTGGGTGACATCATTCTGAAAAGTCCAAAGAGTTTGGAAGTATATAATGATCTGTGGCAAAGTTGTCACGTCTTTCGTTTTTTTCTATGAGATTTGTTTTTCAGAGCATAGACTGTGATTTGCTTGATACCTTCTCAGCCATATCAAGGCTGTGGCCACTCTAGGTTTATGGAGGCTTTTGGTAATTTATACAGAGTCTCCAGGAAGTTTCTAAATTTCATGAACTGAGCTCCTAGCCTAGCAACGGCTTTGTTTTCCCTGCTAACTTCTACTCTATAATATCGGCCAGAATCTGCTGGCTCTCTTGTTCTGGAATGTATGCTGGGGACTTCAATTTTTATGAGAGGGGCACACCCAGAAGTTTCTATAGATGCTGGGAAAGCTCTAGACACAAGTGCTATGCTGGGTCTGATGAGGCCATCACCCCAAACCACAGGCTTGCCTCTGAGATTTGGGGATGTTCCAAGACCATAACAGTCAGCTTGACCTTGGACCACAATCCTTCAATGTGTTCCTCCAGTCTCCTCTCAGATTGTAGATTTTAGGTCTTAGATCATTTCTGGGCAGAGAAGTTATTGTGTGGAAACATTCTTCCCCACGTTTATTATCACAGATTTGTGAAGCTGATGCGGTCTGTCTTCATTCCTCTGTCAGCTTCACGACTGTGGCTTTTCACCTCTAGCTTTCAGTGACCTCGTCCGGCTCATGGCTCTCTCCAGCCTGGGGATGGCTCAGCTCTCCTCTCTGTCAGAGCTCCTAAAGTTAGTTACCCATGTGTCTCTTGTAAAACATCACCTACATCTAAGTAGTGAAAAAGGGAGAATGATGACATGGACGAGGTCATTGGAAGGGCTTCACTGTTGCCTCAGTGGTAAAGAATCAGCCTGCCAATCCTGGAGACATTGGTTCATTCCCTGGGTCAGGAAGATCCCCTGGAGGAAGAAATGGCAACCCACTCCAGTATTCTTGCCTGGGAAATCCCGTGGACAGAGGAGCCTGGCGGGCGATAGTTCATGGGGTCACAAAAGAGTCAAACATAATTTAGTGATTAAACAACAACAACAAGATCATTAGAAATCTGGGGTGGAGAAAAACTTGCTTTATTATCTCTGACTTGGAAATTGAGGAGGTGAAACTGAGATGAAATATTTGATCTACTTAAGATCAATTGAAACACCAATGTACATTCAGCATTTGGACTTGGGTATATTTGTAAATAGATATTAAACAGAGAAATTGTAGCTAATTTGCTTCTCAAATGGACTTCAATAATCTGCTGTGTGCAGGTTACTTACAGTGAAGTGACTGCAAAGTTTTTAAGTAAATGTTTGCTTTATTTTACTTTTTCCTGAAATTATTTGTTTAGATTTTGGCATCAAAGAGGACACAGAGAAACATGAGTTAATAACAAGCAAAGAGTTAATGAACATAATATAAATGTTGAGTTATAAAAATACACTTTGAGGAAAACCACATTGTTAGACCTTGATCTTCTTTTCAGCTAGAATGATAATTGGGCTTCACTGCAGCATAAATGGGCTTCCCAGGTGGCCCTAGTGGTAAAGAACCTGCCTGCCAGTGCAGGAGATGTAAGAGATACGCATTCGATCCCTGGAAGATCCCCTGGAGGAGGACATGGCACCCCACTCCAGTATTCTTGCCTGAAGAATCCCATGGACAGAGGAGTCTGGTGGGCCATGGTCCATAGGGTCGCAAAGAGTTGGACACGACTGAAGTGACTTGGCACACATGCATGCAGCATAAATAATTTATAGTATACATCTGCTACCAAATATACATTGAAAAACTTGACTTCTAGGTGTTATCAAAGTTGCATTTTCTCATTTTTCTGATACCACTGTAAAGCCCGTCGTGTGAACAAAGATTTACATCTGTACAGCATACTGTCACATGTCTGGTGGATACTCGGAAACATGGACTTTAGAAGAGGGCTGCTAAGCTGTGTGGGTCACCAAGCCCAGGAGGAGGTAGGAGATTTTAAGAGATCCTGGGATCCATGAGAGTATCAAGGATTGCTTATGTGTTAGATAAATAATGTCTCCCATATTTATGTGTATGACCGTTTACAAACCCTATACAGTTGCTGGTGTTATGAGGAAATATACATGCATGTAAGTGCCACTGAATTAAGAGAAGCTCTTTACTACAGGCAATTTTCTTAGCAGAAGATAAAGTGCAACTATTGTAAAGAGTTAACAACTTGTTTTGACTTTAAAAATGGGCCCTCACCACCGCACACAGATTGAAATGGCCATATCACAAATCTACAAATAATAAACACTGGAGAGGGTTTGGAGAAAATGGAACCTCTTCACTGTGGGTGGGAATGTAAATTCGGAAAACAGTATGGGGGTTCCTCAATAAACTAAAAATAGAGTTGCCATATGATCCAGCAATGTTACTCCTGGGTATATACCCAGACAAAACTATAATTCCAAAAGATACATACACCCCTGTGTTCATAGCAGCACTATTAATATTTACAGTAGCCGAGGCATGGAAACCACCTGAATGCCCACTGGCAGATTAATGAATAAAGAAGATGTGGTATACATAGACTGGGAATATTACTCAGCCATAAAAAGAGTGAAATGATGCCATTTCCAGCACCATGGATGGACCTAGAGATTATCACTAAGTGAAGGAGGAGAGAAAGAGAAAGACAAATACCAGTTGATATCATGTTTATGTGGAATCTAAAATATGACACAGATGAAGTCATCTGCAAAACAGGAACAGATTCACAGACAGAGAGAACAGAGTTGTCATTGCCACGGGGCAGGGAGATTGGAGAAGGGATGGACTGGGGTTTTGGGGTCAGCAGGGGCAGAATATTAGATATAGAATGGGTAAGCAAGAAGATCCCACTCTACAGACAGAGAACTATGTTCAGTATCCCGTGATAAACCATAACAGAAGAGAATATGAAAAGAATATAAATTTATAACTGAACACTTTGCCATACAGCAGAAATTAACATGATGTTATAGACAACTTTAGTAAAATAAAAATACAGGTCCTCATGATCAGAGAAGTGTAGAATTATTGCCCTAGAGCTTTGTGAAAGTATCTCAGTCAGCTTAGGAGTAAGCCCGCAATTCAGCCAAGACAGAGCCAGAATGTTTTAAATAGTAACAGGAAAGAAATACCCACATATATATTTTTTAAAATACGAGACTGGGTTGCCGAGGGGAGTGGAGCAACTTCCTTCTAAAAGACTTTGACCAGTCTCTGTTCTTATTTGCTGGATTGTTCCAGCACCACCAGGAAGTGAAGAAATGCTCAGGCCATTGTGATAGTCAGTAGTCACATGTGTTATGGAAATCTAAATTGAAATTAAGTAAATTAAAAATTGAGTTTATCATTCACACTAGCAACCATGTTAGTGCACAGTGGCCACATACTCAATAGCACATAGAACATTTTCATCAACGCAGAAAGTCCTTTTAGACAGTCCTGGGAATGACTGTCATCACTAGGGCTATTCCCTTCCACTTTTAGTACCTTTGTCTTGAGGTCCTGGCATTGGATGGAGAAGCCTGGTTTGCCTGGTAGAGTCTTGGGAGATTTTATGGACATGAACCCAAAGGTGTGAGTAGAAAATCATTTCCCCCATAATCTTCTTTCAGGTTTCCTCCCTCTGATAACAGCCCACATCTCGTGATAGGTGGTAGGAGTCTGTGTATGTTAAAGTTATCATTTTATCATCTGTGATAGACATTTGTCACAATTTGGGCTGCCTAGCATCTGGATCTTTTTCCTGCATTTGGGGGAATCCATCAATGTATGAAACTGGGTGGGTGAGCCTGCCCTGTTCCTCTTAATTTCCCGAGCAGAAATGCCTACTTTTGCTTTCCCTGACTTCTGCCAGCTAGAAGAAGGACAGGATTTATGGCCTGCGAAACCTGGCGCTCTGCCTCTGGAGCGATGACGCAGAGAGGCAGAAGGTGCTTTAGAATTGCGCCCATCAGTGGTGCAGGAAGGAGCATCAGTGGCCCTGAACAGAAGCCAGCTGCGCTGCCCAGGGTCTTTGGTGGCAGGTCTGTTACTACACCTGTTGAGGCAGCTGTTGAGAACAAAAGAAAAATGCTAAGGAAATCAGCCTGAGTATGTAAGGAGCCTAGACTAGCATTGTCTGTTCCTATTGACATCCTCCTCGGTATGGAGTAGTACTAACAAAGAGAACCATACATCAGTGTTCCCTTAAATTAGTCATAACACAAGTAAGATACCCCAGTATTCTGTAATGGAAAGAAATCCTTTCATTATTTTTTAATGAAATAATATATATCTCAGCATTATAAATATCCCTCTTTGCTTTAGTAATGGAATGATTTTTTTTGAGATTGCTGTTCATAACTGTTTATTACACTGTGAGCAATTACACCATATCTGATTCCTACCAGCCCGGTGGATTGGCCTCCTTTGTTTGTTTTCTAGAACAAGTAGACTGTGGCATATTGTTTTACCTTATGTTTTAAGGCCCTTGTCTGTTCTTCCTGGGTGCTGCTTCCACTCTGGCACACATAGCAGCTGGGTAACCATCTGTATCATCTCTGTGTCAAATCTGGGACAAGGCTTCTAAGTGCTGTGCTCGCTCTCCCTTCTTCAGCGTGGATGTAGATAGTCCTGAAGCCATAGCGGATGGTGGGGAGACAGGATTGAAGGGGCCTGGGGCTCAGTGCTCTTCACTAACCAGGAACTAACATGTCCCTGAAGAGAAAATCTTTAATGGTCAGGATTTGCAGGCTTTCCCAGTAAAAACTATGCAATGAAAAAAGAACACAAATTATATGAACACGAGAGAGAGAGAGAAATAAATTTTGTTGTGTTGAGGCTTTATGTATTGTTGGATCTGTTTGTTACCGAAGCTGACATTACTCTTTACACCCTCATTCATATAAACTCATTATTTCTTCTTCACAAATGGTAACTGACATTTTTTTTTTTTTTAGTTGCTTTTTATCTGGAATCTTTTTCATTGAATAGTACCATGAGTTATACAGAATTATGATGAAAGTGTTGAAGAAACTGGGGTGCATATTTCCCTATATAACCTCAAATTGTTTACAGATAGACCTAACATACAGGAAAGCTTAATGACTCATGGAAGAGCAATTTGCTAGTTTTGTAAAATGTGGATTTAACGTTTTGAATGGCTTTGTAATCTTGGATCACCATGAAGTTTATGTTGCCTTAGTATGCAATTTCAGTAACTAATTTTCACTTCATATATAGAAACATATAGAAAACTTCTGTTAGTCTTATGAGAAAACATTTTCAAGGCTTAATGGTTTCACGAATGCCATATAGGTAGACAACAAAGGTGGAAAGGATACTCTGAGATCATCTTATATTAAAACAGAGGAAAAAAGTATGTGATGCTCATTCAAAAGTCTCAAATGTGGTGGTGCAGGGTATTATCTATTCTGCATTTGCCATGACATGCAAATGATTGCTCGACAGAGATGAGGTATTAGGTATTTAATGTTTCCACTTTGTAGTTTACTATTAACTAATAACATTTTCCTCTTCTAAAATGTGGTAAAAGCAACCATGTACCTATGAGGTTATTAATAGAGGTTTTATGTATCCTCATATATTTGATATGTTTTGGGTCCTTTGGGGGAAAATACCTAATAAACACAAATAACCACTTCTGTTAACAGTGATTTCTGTTCATTTTCTCGCCAATAATAATGCCAAAGCATCTTACAAGCTCTGTGTAGCAGCTTGAGCAAAAACAAGATATATTTAGTGTCAACACTGTGTAAAAAGTAAGATATATTTAGTGTCAACACTGTGTAACCCCTGCCATAATCTCTACCATTTAGAGGCACTATTTAGTGGGATTATTGTGAACAAAGTAAGAAGTTTGCACAAAGGAGCCACATGGCTGTCCCTTCTATCTAAATTATGAAGGTGAAACCCTACAAACTCATCCCTACTCTTCTTTTTAAAATATTTGTGTATTTACTTATTTGGTTGTGTCTGTCCTTTTGCAGCACACGTGACCTTCATTGGGTCACGCGGGATCTTTAGTTGTGGCACACGGACTTTCTATTTGTGGTGCATGGGCTTGCTAGTTGCACGGTGGGAGCTCAGTTGCTCCGAGCCATGTGGAAGCCCAGCTCCCTACCAGGGGCTGAACCCACACCCCCTGCACTGCGAGGTGGACTCTCAAACACTGGACCACCCAGGAAGTCTCCCTACTCTTCTTAACATCTGCTGTACTTTGTACTTTTTAAAACACACTAATGTGTACTCTGGGCCATAGTCTAGCATGTGTCTTAAACTTGTTGATCTCAGGCACCTTTATATTCTTAAAAATTATTCACGGTCCTGAAGAGCTTTAGTTTATGTGACTTCTAAATATTTGCTATATTAGGAAATGTCCCCATTTTGGGACACTTATTTTTTTTTTTTTTGATTTCAAGTAATTATAACCAACGCATTATGTGCTAACATAAAGTGTTTTTTTTCTAAATTATTTATTTTAATTGGAGGCTAATTACTTTCAATATTGTAGTGGTTTTTGCCATGCATTGACATGAATCAGCCATGGGTGTACATGTGTTCCCCATCCTGAACCCCCCTCCCACCTCCCTCCCCATACCATCCCTCTGGGTCATCCCAGTGCACCAGCCCTGAGCACCCTGTCTCATGCATTGAACCTGGACTGGAGATCCATTTCACATATGGTAATATATATGTTTCAATGTTATACTCGCAAATCATCCCACCCCCGCTTTCTCCCATAGAATCCAAAAGTCTGTTCTTTACATCTGTGTCTCTTTTCCTGTCTCGCATATAGGGTCATTGTTACCATCTTTCTAAATTCCATATATATGCGTTAATATACTCTATTGGTGTTTTTCTTTCTGACTTACTTCACTCTGTATAATAGGCTGCAGTTTCATCCACCTCATTAGAACTGTTTCAAGTGCGTTCAAGTATTCCATTGTATATATGTACCACAGCTTTCTTATCCATTCATCTGCTGATGGACATCTAGGTTGCTTCCATGTCCTGGCTATTATAAACAGTGCTGCAATGAACATTGGGGTACACGTGTCTCTTTCAATTCTGGTTTCCTCAGTGTGTATGCCCAGTAGTGGGATTGCTGGGTCATAAGGCAGTTCTATTTCCAGTTTTTTAAGGAATCTCCACACTGTTCTCCATAGTGGCTGTACTAGTTTGCATTCCCACCAACAGTGTAAGAGTGTTCCCTTTTCTTCATATCCTCTCCAGTATTTATTGTTTGTAGACTTTTTGATGATGGACATTCTGACTGGTGTGGAGTTTTTTAAAATGAAAAAAAAATTACTATATTTTTCAAAACAAGCTTGGTGAGAAGAATGCACTGTTAAAAAATTTATTTATTTATTTATTAAAAAATTTTTTTTTGTTTTATTTTTTAACTTTACAATGTTGTATTGGTTTTGCCATATATCAAAATGAATCTGCCACAGGTATACATGTGTTCCCCATCCTGAACCCTCCTCCCTCCTCCCTCCCCATAGCATCCCTCTGGGTCGTCCCAGTGTACCAGCCCCAAGCATCCAGTATTGTTTATCGAACCTGGACTGGCGACTCGTTTCATATATGATATTATACATGTTTCAATGCCATTCTCCCAAATCATCCCACCCGCTCCCTCTCCCACAGAGTCCAAAAGACTGTTCTATACATCAGTGTCTCTTTTGCTGTCTCGTACACAGGGTTATTGTTACCATCTTTCTAAATTCCATATATATGCGTTAGTATACTGTATTGGTGTTTTTCTTTCTGGCTTACTTCACTCTGTATAATAGGCTCCAGTTTCATCCACCTCATTAGAACTCATTCAAATGTATTCTTTTTAATGGCTGAGTAATACTCCGTTGTGTATATGTACCACAGCTTTCTTATCCATTCATCTGCTGATGGACATCTAGGTTGCTTCCATGTCCTGGCTATTATAAACAGTGCTGCGATGAACATTGGGGTACATGTGTCTCTTTCAATTCTGGTTTCCTCAGTGTGTATGCTCAGCAGCGGGATTGCTGGGTCATAAGGCAGTTCTATTTCCAGTTTTTTAAGGAATCTCCACACTGTTCTCCATAGTGGCTGTACTAGTTTGCATTCCCACCAACAGTGTAAGAGGGTTCCCTTTTTTCTACACCTTCTCCAGCATTTATTGTTTGTAGACTTTTGGATCTCAGACATTCTGACTGGCGTGGAATTTTTGCAAATCTGATTTCTGGCTTAATAGAAGATACTTGGATTCTCCTGCTTCTGAAGTCAGTCTACTGAGAGACTAAACATGCTGAGGCCCCTAGAATACTCCAGCTTGTGAGAGAATGAGAGTGAAAAGGTGAATCATGTTTTAGTATGGTTATGAAAATACTCTTGACCTTCTGGGTCCCACACTTTGAGAACTGCTATTCATACTAACCTATAAAGGTGGTCTTGAGAGAGTCTCCATTTTGTCACTGTTATTATTTGTACCAGAAAATCCCTTTCCCATCCTGGGAGTGGGTGATTGTACTAAGAAATCAAAGATCAGAAAAAAAAAATTACACACTTCATTTAAAAACTCTTTCTTTTGGTTCCATCTACAGAAAGCTGTTCCACCTAATTCAGCCAAATGGAAGCATTTAAAATATCAATGTATATCTGTCTATAGTTCTATAAATAAAAGGCATATCTTGAAGTGTCAGTAATTAGAATTATGATCTTGTACATTCATGATGAGATGGTTGGGATATGTGTGTGTGTGTGTGTGTGTGCACATGCGTGTGTTCATTTGCGTCCAACTCTTTGTGACCCCATGGACTGTAGTCTGCCAGTCTCCTCTGTCCTTGGGATTCTCCAGGCAAGAATACTGGAGTGGGCTGCCATTTCCTCCTCTAGGGAATCTTCCCAACCCAGGGATTGAACCCACATCTCCTACATCTCCTGCATTGACAGGCAGATTCTTTACCACTGAGATACCTAGGAAGCCTGGTGAGATGGTTCAGTTCAGTTCAGTTCAGTCGCTCAGTTGTGTCCGACTCTTTGCGACCCCATGAATCACAGCACGCCAGGCCTCCCTGTCCATCACCAACTCCCAGAGTTCACTCAGACTCACATCCATCAAGTCAGTGATGCCATCCAGCCATCTCATCCTCTGTTGTCCTATTCTCCTCCTGCCCCCAATCCCTCCCAGCCTCAGAGTCTTTTCCAATGAGTCAACTCTTCGCATGAGGTGGCCAAAGTACTGGAGTTTCAGCTTTAGCATCATTCCTTCCAAAGAAAACCCAGGACTGATCTCCTTCAGAATGGACTGGTTGGATCTCCTTGCAGTCCAAGGGACTCTCAAGAGTCTTCTCCACTAGAATGAAACTAGAACACTTTCTAACACCATACACAAAAATAAACTCAAAATGGATTAAAGATCTAAACGTAAGACCAGAAACTATAAAACTAGAGGAGAACATAGGCAAAACACTCTCTGACATACATCACAGCAGGATCCTCTATGACCCACCTCCCAGAATATTGGAAATAAAAGCAAAAATAAACAAATGGGACCTAATTAAAATTAAAAGCTTCTGCACATCAAAGGAAACTATTAGCAAGGTGAAAAGACAGCCTTCAGAATGTGAGAAAATAACAGCAAATGAAGTGACTGACAAACAACTAATCTCAAAAATATACAAGCAACTCCTACAGCTCAACTCCAGAAAAATAAATGACCCAATCAAAAAATGGGCCAAAGAACTAAATAGACATTTCTCCAAAGAAGACATACAGATGGCTAACAAACACATGAAAAGATGCTCAACATCACTCATTATCAGAGAAATGCAAATCAAAACCACTGTGAGGTACCATTTCACACCAGTCAGAATGGCTGCGATCCAAAAGTCTACAAATAATAAATGCTGGAGAGGGTGTGGAGAAAAGGGAACCCTCTTACACTGTTGGTGGGAATGCAAACTAGTACAGCCACTATGGAGAACAGTGTGGAGATTCCTTAAAAAACTGGAAATAGAACTGCCTTATGATCCAGCAATCCCACTGCTGGGCATACACACTGAGGAAACCAGAAGGGAAAGAGACACGTGTACCCCATTGTTCATCGCAGCACTGTTTATAATAGCCAGGACATGGAAGCAACCTAGATGTCCATCAGCAGATGAATGGATAAGAAAGCTGTGGTACATATACACAATGGAGTATTACTCAGGCATTAAAAAGAATACATTTGAATCAGTTCTAATGAGGTGGATGAAACTGGAGCCTATTATACAGAGTGAAGTAAGCCAGAAGGAAAAACACCAATACAGTATACTAACGCATATATATGGAATTTAGAAAGAGGGTAACAATAACCCTGTGTACGAGACAGCAAAAGAGACACTGATGTATAGAACAGTCTTATGGACTCTGTGGGAGAGGGAGAGGGTGGGAAGATTTGGGAGAATGGCATTGAAACATGTAAAATATCATGTATGAAACGAGTTGCCAGTCCAGGTTCGATGCATGATACTGGATGCTTGGGGCTAGTGCACTGGGACGACCCAGAGGGATGGTATGGGGAGGGAGGAGGGAGGAGGGTTCAGGATGGGGAACACGTGTATACCTGTGGTGGATTCATTTTGATATTTGGCAAAACTAATACAATTATGTAAAGTTTAAAAATAAAATAAAATTAAAAAAAAAAAAAAAGGGTCTTCTCCAACACCACAGTTCAAAAGCATCAATTCTTTGGCGCTCAGCTGTCTTCACAGTCCAACTCTCACATCCATACATGACCACTGGGAAAACCATAGCCTTGACTAGACGGACCTTTGTTGGCAAAGTAATGTCTCTGCTTTTGAATATGCTATCTAGGTTGCTCATAACTTTCCTTCCAAGGAGTAAGCGTCTTTTAATTTCATGGCTGCAATCACCATCTGCAGTGATTCTGGAGTCCCCCAAAATTAAGTCTGACACTGTTTCCACTGTTTCCCCATCTATTTGTCATGAAGTGGTGGGACCAGATGCCATGATCTTAGTTTTCTGACTGTTGAGCTTTAAGCCAACTTTTTCACTCTCCTCTTTCACTTTCATCAAGAGGCTCTTTAGTTGAGATGGTGGCAGTGGACAGTTCCCAAAGATGAGTAAGTGTGCTTGTCAGACACAGTGATTTCTGTGGGATAAAACAGTGGCACAAGACAGCTCACAATTATTTACCATAATTACTTATTTATATTATGTCACTTAAGTATGATAAGTGTTTCTTGCTTGTGCATCTGTACGTTGGCTGTGATTTGACCTGCCTGGGCTGGGCTCCACTGGGCTGAGCTCCAGACTGTGGATTGGGTTAAGGTTTCTCTGAATGTGTCTCTCTCCTGACACTTGAATGGGGCATATTCTTGTGTGATGGCAGAAGTCTGATGACCTAGCAGAAACTTGCTGTGCCTCTTAAGGCCTTCCACCTGATCCACTGTGATTTTAGCTCGTATGCAGTTTAAAAAGCAGGTTCCATGGCCAAGCTCAGTTTCTGTGTGGCAGGAAAGTTCCAGTGGGATTCGTTGGGGTGGTGGGGAGAGGGAGTGGTTTTTGGTTTTAAAATAATCTAATCTACCACAATGTGCAATTCTGAAATATTAGTAGATAATGATGTCTACCTACTTAATTCTTATTCAGAGAAATAGTCAAGGGACTGAATTTTAATTGTAATTTTAGGCTGCAGTCCTTCTGTTGATTGGATCTTCAGAATATCACTGTTGTCTAGCTCTATTCCCCCATTCTCAGACTGCTTTTCAAGCTTTTTTATTTAAATTATTTATGTTTGGCTGTGCTGAGTCTTCCCTGCTTCGCTCGGGTTTCTCTACTGTGGCGGGCAGGGGCTGCTCTTCCGTGCAGGCACTGGCTGCTCCTTGTGGCGTCTTCTCTTGTTGCGGAGCACAGGCTGCGCTGGAGTGGTTGCAGTGCACATGGGCTCAGTGGTGTTGGCACGTGTGAAACATGCAGTAGTTGCTTTGTGGCATATAGGATCTCCCCAGACTAACGGCTGAACCTGTGCTCCCTGCATTGGCAGGTAGATTCTTAACCACTATGCCACCTGCTAAGTCCCCTCAAGTTGTTTCTTAATGCTATTGATCTGAACTATTGTGAGAGCCTCTAAATTGGTCTGTGTCCTGTTACTATTGCTATGCAACAAACCATCCCCAAGTGAAGTGCTTAAACAGCAACAAACTATGTGGCAGGCAGGATGGGAGGAGAGTTTTGGGGAGAATGGGTATGTGTATATGTATGGCTGAGTCCCTTCCCTGTTCACCTGAAATGGTTACAATGTTGTTAATTGACTATCAGATCAGATCAGTCACTCAGTCGAGTCCGACTCTTTGAGACCCCATGAATCACAGCACGCCAGGCCTCCCTGTCCATCACCAACTCCCGGAGTTCACTGAGACTCACGTCCATCGAGTCAGTGATGCCATCCAGTCATCTCATCCTCTGTCGTCCCCTTCTCCTCCTGCCCCCAATCCCTCCCAGCATCAGAGTCCTTTCCAATGAGTCAACTCTTCGCATGAGGTGGCCAATTGACTATACCCCAATACAAAATAAAAAGTTAAAAAAAAATACCTTATCAAATTAAAAAAAAGAAAACAAAACAGCAGTCTTGAACCTGAAGTTAGGGCAGGGTTCATCAGAGAGGGTTTGTGGCTGTTCCTTGTGGCATCAGCTGGGGTATTTTGACTAGATGCCAGAGGATGCACTTCTGAGATAATTCACTCACAGACCCACTAAGTTGGTGCTGAAGACCAGGAGCTTCAGTTCATCTCTGCGTGTCCTCTCCACAGACTGCTGGGCTTCCTCACAGCATGGTGGTGGAGTTGCCAGAGTGTCTCAAGAGATAGGTTGTGAACGTTGCCAGTTTCTTAAGGTTTGGGCCTGGGAACTGACCCAGTGTTACTTTCACTGGGTTATATCTGTCGAGCAGTCACAAAGTCCACGTTTGGGGAGGGGACATAGACCCCTGTCTCTCCGTGGGAGGGGTGTCAGAGGATGCTGTAGTTTGAAACTAGCATACGCTCTCAGTGCCTCTGTCCCCAGATCACTCCATATTTGCATCTTCTGAAAGCACAACTGTCCTCATTCAGGAGCTCCCCATTCTCTATCAGACAAGAAGCAAGTCACCCTAACCCCTTTTTAGCATACCCTGTGTGCCAGCCAAACTTGGGACTTTGTCTTCTTTTGTTTTTGATCATACATATATTTTTCTCTTTTCTAGGATATTATCCCTCTAATCTTTTCATATCCTGACATTCTGTGCTTAAAATAAATGCTAGCCTTTCATGAAGTTTTCCTTAAACTCTCCATCTTTCTGCAATTTGTCCTTCTGTCATCTCCCATAGTACATCTTAACTGTATCCCATTTAAAGACCTCCCAGTTTCTATCTTAAACAATAATATATGCTGCTAAGTCACTGCAGTTGTTTCCAACTCTGTGCTACCCCATAGACGGCAGCCCACCAGGTTCCCCCATCCCTGGGATTCTCCAGGCAAGAACACTGGAGTGGGTTGCCATTTCCTTCTCCAATGCATGAAAGTGAAAAGTGAAAGTGAAGTCGCTCAGTCGTATCCAACTCTTAGCGACCCCATGGACTGCAGCCTACCAGGCTCCTCCATCCATAGGATTTTCCAGGCAAGAGTACTGGAGTGGGGTGCCATTGCCTTTTCCGATAATATATGCAGGTATATGCATTTTGAAATCTCTAGTAAATTTCATGTCCCTTGGAGGTGTTCATATTTTTGTACAATATTTACATTCAGTTGCACTGATATCTTAAGATACATCTAACAAGTACTTGAAATTTTTTTTAAGGAGTGAATTGAAAGTATATATGAATAGAATTAACAGTATGTTTAGACTCACTTGAAAACCTATTAGAAGCACTATGGTTGTTGATTAAGTTTGCTGGTTGGTAAAAATAGATTGATGACTAACCACCAACATGAATGTTAGAAAATGTTGATAAAAAGCAATTCTACTTACAATAAAGTGCAGCTGTACAAAGTTAGAAGTAACTAGAAAAGTATAGGAACTTAAGTGAAGAAAGCTATAAAACTTAATTATAAGACATAAAATAAATTTCAAACAGATGGAATATTAAAAAGTAAGATTCAATACAATAATGCATATATATATCATTTTTGTTAAGTTAAATACACAGTCCAATCTCTATCAATACTGGGGAACTTACTAAAATAATCCGGAAGTTCTTCTGGGAAAATGAACCTATAAAATTCCTCCAAAACTATAAGAAGTATTTATTAGGGTTACTTGCCATCTCATATATTAAAGAATAGTATGTCAGTGATGATTGAACAGTGGTATTGGCAAAAGAATACCTCAATGAATAAACTATAGAGGGTCTATTTTTAGATAAGTATATATGGTAATTTAGTATGTGATAAGGTTGGTATTTCAGATTGGAAGGGAAAAGATGAATTATTCAGTAAAAGATGTTGGGACACCTGCCTAGTCATCTGGAAGAATAAAGCAGAATTCCTACCAAACAACTCATGCAGAAATAATTCTAGGGGACAAAAATTATCAGTGGAACAAGGTGAGCTCTAAATATATGAGCAAAATATATAGATGAATATTTTTACAGTCTTGTGGTGGGAAAGGCATCTCTAAGTAAAAACCATGAAGGAACAGATAAAAAAAATGAAACTACATACAACATTGTAAGTCTTTATTTGTTTTATTTTAGGGTAGTGGAAAACCATCTAAATCTGTTGGGCAAACAGTATTCTGGGAAGATATTTGCATAGTTTATGATCAACAAAGGGCTGATATCCCTAATGTACAAATTCTTAAAGCTTTATCAAAAAGGTAGAACTTCTTTATAGAATCATGGGAAAAATATAAAAGGGTAATTCATAAAATAATGAATATGAAGCCTGCAGGCACATGTGTGAAAAATGTATGCAATCAAAGGTGCTAATTCAACCACCAGGGGTATATCATAGTAACTGAAATGATAAAAGCAAAATATAAACTAAATATCTCTACACCTGGTGATGATGTGGGGAAATAGGTGCTATAATGTGCTGTAATATAGTTTTTCTCAGACTGCGGTGAAGGACTGTTTTTTCCCTCTGTTTGTGACTGAAATGTTTATAAAATACAATAAAAATATATAGCCAGGAAAACAAAGTGAAAAATATGCAGAATAAAATCTCAAATGCATTTCTGTATGTTTCTACATTTCTTTCTCTCTATATATTTCTATATATTATATATTTCTATAAAGTGTTCATCAGATATGAAATTACTCCATAAAACTGTCATAAATGTTTCAGCTGCTGAATTTAAAGTAGACTATAAGGGGACAAGTCCAGAAGCAGGAAACTTAGATAGCAGGTTATTGTGATGATCAGGGAAGACCTGGATGGTATTAATTTAGATGAGGGTGGGAAGGGTAGAGGGCTTCCCAGGTGGCACTAATGGTAAAGAACCCACCTGCCAATGCAGAAGAGTTAAGAGGCATTGATTCAATCCCTGGGTTGGGAAGATCCCCTGGGTGTGGCAGCCTACTCCAGTATTCTTGCCTGGAGAATCTCCATGGACAGAGGAGCTTGGCGGGCTACAGTCTATAGGGTTGCAAAGGGTCGGATACAACCGAAGCGACTTAGCACGCATGCATGGGAAGGATAGAGGTGGTTGGAAGGGGTCAGAGTCTTGATCTCTGTTGAGTGGAGAATCAGTAGGATCTGCTCACGGATTTCCTGTAGGTGTGAGAAAGAGAGAGGTAGGTGATAAGGGCGAGTCTAAGACTTGGGGCCTGGGCCCTGGGAAGGATGGAACTGCTTTTTACTAGAATGGGGAAGATCAAAAGGTGGCTTTGGATGTGTTAAATTTGAGATTCCCATTGGACATTCAAGAGAAGATTGCTGGCAGACGGCTGGATATAAGGGTCTAGAATTCAGTGAGGACTCAGGGCTGAAAGTGTGTGAGTGTAAGAGTTGTGTGTCTGAGTGAGGTCAGTAACAAAGGTGAATGCACATGGAAAGCTAAGGCTCTCACCCTTAAAGGGTAGGGAGATCAGGAAGAATCAATATTGAGATCAGGAGGATGAGAGTATCTTGAGAGGCATGGGGTATCTTGGAGGCTAACCAACAAATGTCAGGAGGAGGGAGGAATAATCAGAGGGCTGCGAGGAGGAGGCTGATACTTGACCAAACAGGGTGGTGAGATGCAAGTCTGACCAACCGGAAGCATCAACTTGAATTTCCTTATTGATGTGTGAGTTGCGAAGCATAGAGTGGATAATGGTGATACTAATTATTGTTATTTTAAGAATTCAGAAGGAACAATGTCTTCTTATTTCTTAGTCAGGATTGTCAGATATATACCCTACCATTAAAATTGGATATTGCAGCCAAAAGAGAAAGAAACTAACATTTCTAAAGACAGATTTTCCACGTCCTGTCAGATTGTTTAAATTAATTATAAAGCTGGTGGCTGCAGATGCGGCTGCCTGAACTTGGATCACACATTGGCAGAAACATCCTTGTGGGGAAAGTCTGCTGAGAACAGAGAGAAAGAGAGAAAGAAGGGAAAGAAAGAAAGGAGGAAAAAGAAATGGAAAACCCAAGAGGATCAGAAGCAGTGCTCGAAGCAGTTGGCTGTGGGAGATGGAGGCTGTACAGGGAATATACTGAAACCAGTTGCCTGGTAAACTTCGTTAAATCTCCAGAAATATGACACCAGAAAAATGTTAGCTGCCTTTAACAATAGCTTCACTTTGGATAGATTTGAGAAGGTGTACATTTGTAGATAATAGTTTCCCTGATACTTAAACCAATATGCCGTGATCCCCTTCAGGAGAAGAGGTGTGAATTCATGGCTCTGGGGCTGAATACAGTAAAAGCTCATAAAATGATGCTACTAAGAAAGCAATGGTACTTGTACCAGAGTTTCTTCTCTAGGCATTGATTCCATAAAATAGTGACAACAGTTTTGGTAAAGGAAACCGTAAGCAAGGTGAAAAGGCAATGGGAGAAACTAATAGCAAGTGAAACAACTGACAAAGGATTGATTTCCAAAATACGCAGGCAGCTTCACACCAGTCAGAATGGCCATCATTGACGTCTACAAACAGTAAATGCTGGAGAGGGTGTGGAGAAAAGGAAACGCTCGTGCACTGTTGGTGGGAATGTAAATTGATACGGCCACTATGGAAGACGGTATGGAGATTCCTTAAAAAAACTAGAAACAAAACCACCATATGACCCAGCAATCCCACTCCTAGGCATATACCCTGAGGAAACCAGTAGCTAGAACACGGAAGCAACCTAGATGTCCATCGACAGATGAATGGATAAAGAAGTTGTGGTACATATACACAATGGAATATTACACAGCCATAAAAAGGAACACATTTGAGTGAGTTCTAATGAGGTGGATGAACCTAGAATCTATTATACAGAATGAAGTAAGTCAGATTGAGAAAGATAAATATCATATTCTAACAGATATATATGGAATCTAGAGAAATGGTTCTGAAGAATTTATTTACAGGGCAGCAGTGGAGAAACAGACATAGAGAATAGACTAATGGGCATGGGGAGAAGGGAGGAGAGGGTGAGATGTATGGAGAGAGTAACATGGACACTTACATTACCATATATAAAATAGATAGCCAATGGGAATTTGCTGTATGGCTCAGGAAACTCAAACAGGGGCTCTGAATCAACCTAGAGGGGTGGGATGTGACGGGAGATGGGAGGGAGGTTCAAAAGGGAGGGGATATATGTATACCTGTGGCTGATTCATGTTGAGGTTTGACAGAAAACAGCAAAATTCTATACAGCAACTATCCTTCAGTAAAAAAAATAAAAAAATTGTGAAAGCTGGGTTCAGATAAAATAACAGGAGGACTTTTTTGGCCTCAGCCAAGAGTTATTTGGAAAACAGGCAGAGCAAGTTAAAGTGAAAGCAAAGATTTGTGTGCCAGGCACAGACGGACCGAGTTCATTCTCACATAAATATCATCTCTTTGTTCTTGCCAGGGCTGAGATGCAGTTAGTGTCTTAATTAACCTAGGGAATTCTCAGTTATGGCTCCAAAGCCTTAGTCTTCTGGAAACCATCCTCTGGCTTCATGTAGCCCTGACTGTCAGTGTGACCTTCAGTCTGGCCAGTGCAGGCCTGGGAGTGGTGGAGAGGCAGGCTCACCTCTTGCTTCCAGGTTTTCTGTTTGTGCATCCATTATTCAAGTTTATGGACAGATTTCAACAGAGAAGCTTTGCAGCTTTTCTGTTTTACATAAATGGATATTTTCCTCTAACAGTACTCAGCTAATTTTGGGGCTTCCTTGATGGTGCAGTGGTAAAGAACCCGCCTGCAATGCAGGAGATGTGGGCTCGATCCCTGGGTTGGGAAGATTCCCCGGGAGAGGGCATGGCAACCCACTCTAGTATTCTCGCCTAAATAATCCCATGGACAGAGGAGCCTGCTGGGCCACAGTCCCTGGGGTCACAAAGAGTCGGATGCATCTGAGCATGTGCACACTCAACTAATTTTTGCCGTGAACATTTTGAAACCCAGCATAGAAAGTGAATCCATTGTCAAGGCTCATGTACACTCTTTCAGCTATTTTGCTTGGGACTGTGGTATTTAAAAACATGTTTGCAGTAAACATTACAGTTGAAGATAGGCAAAAGAAATTATATTTTTGATTGAAAAGATTATTTACACCAGTGAGCATTTATTTAATGGGATTTAAATGCCTTCCCATCAATATTAATTTAGGCACTATTGTCCTAGATACATAGAAATGTCTCTCAAGCTGTGATTTCTCTTCTGGTTACCCTGTGCTTTGTCAGGGAGAATAAAGAAAACAGTGTTTAGATTATCACTACATGTTTTAAAATTTCTCCCAGTGGCTGTGGTGTGATGCTTGGGATCTAAGAGAATAAACAGGAAATTGGAGGCACGGACCTTTGCCTTCATCTCCAAGCAGGGCTGGACTCCCTGCTTCATGTATTTTCACAGGACGCCAGAACCCTGAGAACAGTCTTTAAGCTGACCACAGTTCTTTTATAGCTGGTCTATATGTGGCAGTCTACAGATTGCCAGGTCTTTCTCCTGTTCTCCAAGTTAGTATATTGGCATTTGAAGTACCAAATGTACTTTTTATCAGTGATTGGTTTAAAATGGAGTGAAGCAGTGTAGCCCTTTCATTATCCTAAAACACTGCTTTTTTTTTTTTGAATGATGGAAAGGATTGTGTGTATGTTGTAGACAATTGGGGGAAGTATTATAACCTGAAACCTGACAACCCACAGGTCACCACACTTCATATTTTAGTGTCCTCTATAGATCTACCTGTATTCATTAAGGAGTCGGACCGTTTGTATTTAACAGACTGTTTCCAAGGGCAGCTGGAAAGAATATTAATAGATGTTCTGGGGGTGGGGAGGGGCTTTCCACGGTCATATTGTACGTTTGGAAAATGCCAGGCCGAGTGGTGTTAGCCTGGGCTTGGCCGCACTGCCCTCCCAGTGGGGAACCCTCAGGACAGCTGCTGGGAGGGCTGGCAGGGCGCCCTTGGGAGGACTGAATGGGCGCTGCCCCGCCTTGTCAGTGCCCCTGCCAGCACAGCACAGGTGTGCCCTGCAGGCGGTGCGAGAACCGCCTTCTGTCGTCTGTTTCATGGAATTGGGGTCTCATGCTTTTGTAACCTACTTTTCCCACTTAACATAGTAAGAGAGTTTTGCATTAAAAAAATTTTTTTCCGAACAAGGGAATTCCTTGTGATTATTTTTTTTTTCCAAAATGTTCCAATGTATAAAGATCCTGTGTAGAAAACGGGGGCTTAACGTGGGTGACCTGTCATTTCAGCCCTTGGTGATCCTCTTGAAAGGTTCTGAGGCATACAGTGTTCATATTCCTTTGGGTTTTGCCTTCCACCCACCTGCTCTGACAGACCTTTAATTTTGGATCACTGCGGTTGAAGCCCGTGGATGCACAGTCCCCAAAGCCAGCACTAACTTGTTTGCTTTGGAGAGGCCTGACGAAAATAGGCTGCTTTTTAACGCAAATAGCTCATTTTCTTCTGTTGGTGGGCAGTTCATTTAAGAATAGCTTTTTATGTATTGTATTGTAAAAATAACCTCTTGGAGAAGAATGAATGCCTCCAAGTGACTCTCCCAGACTGGCTTTTCTTCCCTATAGAAATGACTACTTTGATTTAGTTTATTGCCTTCCCCAAGTCTTTTTTCCACTATAAAATAGAAATGTATATTTTATGTTTCTTCAAGTTCATTAGTACCTTTACTAGTGTTACTGTTTCCTTTCCTCCATGATTGATTATCTGAAATATTTTTCTACAAACATAGACACACATGTATTTGCCTCAAATCTGGCCCAAATTATTATACAAATGGATCTTCATTTGTTCCCTTCACTCATTTTTATTTCCTTTATCACAAAAAAATATCCTTGAATCTTAGTATTTAACGACAACTGTCACCATTTTTTATTTTCTAGTTGGAAGTGTTAAGATTCAGAGGAGAAATCTATCTTCTAATTGTAAATATCTTTATGAGAAAGTACTTGGAGCCCTGTTGAAACACTTCCTACTCTTTATTGGTTACCTCAGCCTGATTGATGACCATCACTTCTTCTGGCATAAATGTTGCACCTTTTAAATATTATAAACTATATTGTATAGTCCTTTCTTTTATAAACAGTATATCTAGGCCAGGCCTGGCACACATTCACAGACTATGTAATTCCTGGGCATGTGTATCACTTTTAAAGACTGGAGCTGAAAAGCATTGTGTGTACTTTTGGCATGGGGATTCCTTGTAGAGTATGTAAATTTCCCCTAAGGAAAACTGAATTTGCATGCAAAAGCTCTCACTATAATTATAACAATTTCCTCCTCTTAAAAAAAAATCAGCTTCTCAGTATGCTAAGTAAAGGTTTTCTCCTTCCCACCAAGACAGGTCTTGTTGAAGGAACTGGCTGCTGAAAAATCACACGCCAGCTGCCTAAAGCAACCCACATGGGACATGATAGGGTTTGGAATGCACAGTGTAGGGGCAGAGAGTCATGGTCCCATGTGCCCTGAACATCCTATGTGTGAGCATGCAGGGTGCCATCTGATGGCTTGTCCTTGGAAGGAAAAAAATAATGGACTCACCAGAGGGGAAAAAAAGGTTTGGTCATCAAGTTTTCCTTTTTCTGAGGTTTGTGCTTGCATAGTTTAAATTGTAATAAAAATTAAAATGCCTGAAATGTTTGTGAGTTGGAATTCTCTGCTGCTTTACCTCATGGGTGCCTCCCAGAATGCTTCCTGAGATAGTGACAGGACCCCTAGCAGTGCCCCCAGAGAATGTTCTTTGAGGACCTCACTGGCAGTCAGGAAAGAGGATTTGGTGTTCTGGTGGTTCAGAGGGCAGGCAGGGGTGTCTCCTTTCTAAGGTTGCTTGTTGTCCATGTGTATGATTTTATCTTTTCACATATGTCCTAGATGGGACATCCTTATAAACAGCTTTATCTTGGTCAGCAAAGTCAGAGATTTGGTGTACTAGGGAAACTCACATATTACTAGACACACTTTGCTTACCTTTGTGGATAATTGATTTTCTAAAAACCAAAGTTGTTAAAATACTAAGTTTTATATATTTTATCATAACCCAGGTTGTGCAATTGCTAGTCTAACATACCAGACTGTTAAAATATCCCAAATAATTTAACTTTCGCTGATTCTGAACAACCGTGTCTCCCTGGGTCATTATCAGTATGGTATGAATGTCGAATTCTAGTTGTTGGGGTTCCGGTTTACAGGTAGAGTCAGGTGGACGTCTGAGCAGTGCATCATGCGGCCTGTGGCAGGTGACAACTGCAGGGGCGGGCGGGAGGGGCTTGAATCAAGCTCAGAACATGAGTTTTGCTGAACATGGGATGTTTTTGTTTTTCCTGGCCACACCCCACAGCATATGGAATCTTAGTTCCACGACAACCATGTAGTCTTAACCACTGGACCTCCAGGGAAGCCCCTCAAGTGGTGATGTCTTAGCTGGAGGGGCTTGCTCCTGTTGAAGGCACAGATTTCTGCTGATTTAGTCCACTTTCTGGACTCACTTTGTGGCACTCGGGGAAAATTGCCATAGTCTCCTGAGAGACCTGAGTGATGACATTTCCTTCTATCTCTGCACGCTGCTGTGAGAGGGTGCGCTTCCTTTTGATGGCCTTGGCTGACCTCATGTTTAAGGGCCAGTTACCCGAGAAAAGGAGCCATGACACCAGCCTTTGCTGGCTGTTGTCTGTGAAGCCAGCTCGATTGACTATGAGCTTCACATTGTACTGGCCCCATCGGCTTCTCCCTTACTCTCACGCTTGCCGAGGCATTTCTTCTGCAGATAGCATCCTATGTGGAGCTTATTTCATTTGAAGAAAGGTGGAGGACTTTCTGTAAATGAGAAGCTTTAACTTTCTGCTTCAGATTTCAGATGTGTGGGTTCAGATCCCAAATAAGTGACCAGTCTTATCGGTTGCTCAAAGTCAGGTTTAAGTACTAATTACACTGAAATACTTCTGGGTTTTATAATTTTCTATAAAGACCTGTCCCAAAAGAATGCCAGAATGATACTAATATTTTTATTTACATAAACAAACATTTTTGGACTATTTTTGTACTTTTTTGTACATGTATTTCTTGTAAATAAAATATTGTGGTTTTCAAAGCCAAATTTAAATGGTTCTTTGAAATGAAGTCTATTTTTCATATTTAAAAATGGCTTTGATTTAAAAATAAAGATAAAATGATAAAAATAATAATAACCTGCATCATTTTTATGCATTTCTGATTTCCCACCGGAATCACACATATTTATAATCAGAGTTGTACAATTTTGTATCATTCTTCACTCAAAATTATAAAATTAGTGTTTCTGATGTCATACCCCACTTGTGTGTATGTCTGTTTGTACAGGGCTTTGAATCTTACAAAAGAGAATTAAGAATTATAAATATATCAACACCCAATTTGTCTTACTCCACTCTGTTTCTCTCACTTCTCAGAGTAACTCCTCTCTTTAGGGTGCTTTTCCATTTATATTTTTATGCACCTGACTCATGTACATATGTATGTCTGTATGGGATGTGTGTGTGTATACACATAAGACATGTTGTACAATACATGCATGTATACACATACACATATTCGTACACCTAGTGCACATGTGTGTATATAAGATATCTGTGTCTATATGTGCACACATACAGTACCGCTATATAGTCTAGGAATTTACGTGTCTGGATGTGTTTTGGCCCTCAGTTCTGCTGCATTAGTTTTGTTTCCTTTATCCTACCTAAAGTCCCATTTCTTAGAAGAGGATAAGCCCGCCAGGTGCCCAGGTCACAGGGCTTCTGGGGACATTCTCCCTTAGGCTCTGCCTCACTCACCTCACCCTAGTCTCATCCCTTACGAGAGTTTCACAGTAACTGTGGGTATTGGGTAGATCAGAATCTTGGCCATTCTTGTTTCCTTTACTTATTGAATGAACTTAACATAACAGCTTGTCTAGCTCTGTGAGAAATCCCAAAGGAACTGTGTCTTAGAGGAATACGCAGGTTCAGTGGATCTAACCTTCCCCTGGAAGCCTGTACCCGCCCCGGCTCCTGTCTGCCCCCTCTCCATCGTCCCCACTATGCCAGCGGCACGGGCTTCCGTGCTGGTGTTCAGACCCACTTAGCCCCACATCACCTCAGGGACTGTGGTCTTGCTGTCCCCTCACTAAGGACGCTCCCTGGACCTTGGAGGGACTACCTGCTCCCGTGCATGTTTCCTGCTCAGATGTCACTCTGCTGGGACCTCTGTGGCCACCCTGTCTAAAATAATCCCTTTTTGATCGTTTTCTTTCCTCTTACTCTGCCCTATTTTTGTCATAAATTTTTCATTATCTGAAATTATGTAATACTGCTTGTTATTTTTTTGTTTACCATGGGCTTCTTCCACTAGAAGAAGTCCTTGGCAACAGGACTTGGTCCAAAAGTCTTGAATCTCATCAGATAGCAAAATTTCTAGTAGCTTATTAAAAAAGCAAAAGGAAAAAGGTCAATTTAGTATTCATAATGCTTTTTAAACCCAGTATGTCTAAATATATTTCCACATGTAATCAGTATAAAAATTATCAGTGAGATATTATATATTCTTTTGTTCTTTTTGGAGTTAAGACTTGAAAATTTGGTATGTAATTTACACATAAGCACATCTCAACTTTATGTGTGGTGTTGAAATTAGATTTTTCTACCTACAGTGATCTCAACTTTGCTCCCAATTTAAATGGCGTATCCCACAATTTAGACTTAAGCATGGGAGAAAATGGGTTTTCTCAACTTTGTTTGTTTCTGCAAATGTTCTGTATTTTCCTGGAATATTAAAATAAGTTAAGCACATTTCAGTTTGGACTGGCCACATTTCTAGTGCTCACTGGCCACATATGGCTGGTGGCTACCATGTGAGATGGTGCGTGACATACAGGAAGAAATCAGTAAATATTTGCTGAGTGGATTAACAAGTGAGTCAATGAATGACTTTAACTTTGGGGTGTGTAAGCAATGAAAACCTGAGTCAAATTAAGAGTAAAATCAAGTTCCCATAAAGAGCGATTTATTGTTCAGTTCATTTCAGTCACTCAGGCATGTCCGACTCTTTGTGACTCCATGGACTTTAGCACGCCAGGCTTCCCTGTCATCACCAACTCCCGGAACTTATTCAAAGTCATGTCCATTGAGTCGGTGATGCCATCCAATCATCTTATCTTCTGTTCTCCCCTTCTCCTCCTGCCTTCGATCTTTCCCAGCATCAGGGTCTTTTCCAGTGGGTCAGTTTTTCACATCAGGTGGCTGAAGTATTGGAGTTTGAGCTTCAGCATCAGTCCTTCCAATGGATATTCAGGACTGATTTCCTTTAGGATTGACTGGTTGGATCTCCTTGCAGTCAGTATGCGTGCCTTACTGAAACACTATTTTGGTACTCAAATGGTTTCAGTTTTGTCACCTGCAAAACACCATACTAGGTGCTCGGAAACCTGAGACAAGACAAGGTTCTCAAGATGTCTGATGTCTTGTGAGTTGATAAGAACTTGGTTCTGTTGACTCCCTTGTAGGGTGTTACGTGTTGATGAAACAGCTGCGTGTATCATGGGTTACATTTCCCCACCCTAACTCTTACTAACATTTAACAACTTAGGTTCAGACATACAGTGGCAGATACACTTGTGGGCCACCCAGCCACTTTTCACTGACACACCGCACACTTTTCACTTTTCACCGCACGTTTCAAGGCACTTAGCTTTATGCTCAGGGAGTGTGTCTTTGCCCTCACACTGTTTCAACATGTATTTCTCTAGGCTGGATTCTTAACTCACCTGAATTGTCCTCTAAGCATGATTTTTAAGTATTTCAGCTATATTTTGGGTGCATTGAGATTCTAAATGTGTATCCAGTATGGTCTTTACTTCCTCTTCAGCTATAATTGGTAAGTTCCCATAGGGAAACATCATTATTGGTGCTATAAAAGCACTCCTTATCTGTCACATTTGGGAAATGAAAGTTTTGTAAAGGTCAAAAGAAAGTGTGCCCCCAATTATGGTGATGACTTGTACATCACAGATAGTTTAATAGCTTGGAACCTATCTTAGTCTCCCTGACAGAATGAAAAGGAGAGAGGGAGAGGAAAAAAAAAAAAATCCTTATCACTCAATAACTATTTCCCTCTATAATTTTAAGAAGGAAGAAAAAGAGCTTATTTAAATATTTTTAATCAACATCTATCTCTATACATTCTCTCTGATTTGTAACTATTCAAGTTATGTAAGCCCACAAGTTTATTAGTTCACCTTTATTAATTTGTCAAGGTTAAAGCTGAGCGCCAAAGAATTGATGCTTTTGAACTGTGATGGAGAAGACTCTTGAGAGTCCCTTGGACTGCAAGGAGATCCAACCAGTCCATTCTAAAGGAGATCAGTCCTGGGTGTTCTTTGGAAGGAAGCTCAAACTCCAGTACTTTGGCCACCTCATGCGAAGGGTTGGTTCATTGGAAAAGAGTCTGATGCTGGGAGGGATTGGGGGCAGGAGGAGAAGGGGACGACAGGATAAGATGGCTGGATGGCGTCACCGACTCGATGGACATGGGTTTGAGTGAACTCCGGGAGTTGGACAGAGGGCCTGGCCTGCTGCAATTTGTGGGGTCACAAAGAGTCAGACAGGACTGAGCGACTGAACTGAACTGAATGTCTGCATAATGAGTTGGAGATAAAGATTCACTGGCGTCCATCTGCTAGTGTTGACTCTGTAGTTAAGTTTTATAGCTCTTCATGCAATGTTTCCAAAGGAGATTTCTTTGCCAGTGAACCAACTTTTACAGCACAAACCATGCTGCTGCCTTAGGCAATGTAAGAATTCTTTTCCTCAACCTTTCAGCACCGGACAGCCTATTAGGGAGAGGAGATATGATGATGTCCCTCTCAGAAGCCCTGGGTGTGTTTGCAGACCCCGTCGGGTGGGGGGTGATTCTGGTGGGGCAGACAGGGGCCTGGCAGCCCCCCTCCCTCAGAAGCATGCTGTGGCAGGCTGTCTGCCTCTGGCATCTGTGCTGAGTGCTCTGCCCTGGCGGCAGAGCTGCAGGCGCTACCCCAGCAGGGTGTGCTCTGTGTTCTGTGAAGGCTGATGTCCATGAGGTAGGCGAATGAGCTGACCTGCTGTTACTGGTCGGTAATGCTTTAAACCAAAAAGGAAGGCCTTGAATGATCTCTTCGAATATTTCTCTCAATCTCATGTCATCTAAGCTCCCTTAACACGCTCCTTCCCTGAGTGCTTCCTTCCCCTCTCTCAGCATTCTCCTGCCATCTGCCATCTCCTCACAGCCAGTGAGTGTCGGGCACTCAGATTCCAGTTCTCAGGCCTCTCTCAGCCCTGTCCTCTGGGCTCCACCTTCGGAGGCAGTATTCCTTCTCACCTGCAGTGTCATTTGCTCGCTTCCTGTCACCTTGCTCACCCATCTCCGTGGTGCGGATCCCGCAGCCCTCTGCTGACGTCTGAGGTCCCCATCACCTGGGAACAAAGTCCTTCGGAGAAGGGGAGCCGGGCTCCTGAGAGCTGACGCCCCCGCCGGCCCCCCTGCACTGGCTGCCTTCCCCAGGCCCGGCAGAAAGCGCCGCCCCCAGCCCAAGAGTGGGGTCTCTGCTTCTCCCAGCACCGCAGCCTCCGGAGCCTCGCCCAAGCCCGACCCTCAGCCCTGCCTTCTCCCCACCACCTTGCAGGTCACCACAGCTTCCTGGCTCCTTAGGCCTTCCTGAAAGTTCTGGAAGTGGTTCCCTTTGTGGTGATCCATCCCCTCAACATCCTGTTTTGGAAGGCAGTGTGGCCAGCCCCCGTTCTCACCGTTTGGTACCTCCCCCCCAGCATCCATTCTCTGGATGCACTAAGCTTCCTGAGCTTCGCACTCCCTGAGTGGACCTCTCCCGTCCACCTGAACCGTGCTTCGCTGTTTGGTGCTGTTTGTTCGGTTATCAGCGCCCTCAGCGATCCTCTTCCCCTGGGCTCTGGCTTTGCCACAGTGCTCTGGGCTGCTTCTGCCTGCTCCTCCACCTGCTTTCTAGTTTTTGGCCTAGTTTCTCCTCATTTCTGAGAATGATTTCTGCTGATTCTCTTCCCTTTAGCTTCAGTCGTGTGGGTCCTGATGCCTGTTCCCAAGGCCTGGGCAGCGGCTCTCTGGTGGAAATTGTTTGTTTATTTTCCAGGACAAGTCTAGGGTTATTGAACACACTGTTACAGACTCTGATACTAGAATGTTCTGAAATTCTTTGGTGAGAGTTTTTTCGTTTTCTGTGAAAGGCAAAGATGTCTTCAGTAGAGAGAACTTTAGTGCAGTTTTGAATGAGATGTGTCCAGAAGAGGCAGCACCGACCAGTGAGTCTCAAGCACATCAGTCTTTCCATTCTAGTTATTTATCTTAAGTTGATCCTATTTAATGTGTATTCCTGACATAGAATTTATGTCCATTAGGTCTAAAAATTAAGAATAATAGTTACAACATGTTACCATTTTCAATTTTACTTATTACTGGCAGCATTGCTGTCCACTTTGATTTTTCTAGGACTTTTGTATATAACGGTTACTTATTTAAATATTTCTTTTTGGGGCCAGTGTTTGTCCTTGAAGATTAAATATGAAATATGTTTTTGAATCTCCCCAATTCCCAAACTAACTAGGTTAATTTCTTGTGGTAATTTTTGATATATACCAACAGAAATGGAGGCAAAGGAACATTATCTTTGTTAAATTTTTTTTCTAATTGTAAAAAATTCAAATTGATAAATTTGAAAATTCAAGAAAACATAAAAATGAAGGTCACTATGATGGGCGGGGACATGCTCAATAAATCTTTACTGCAATTTTCTGTTGGTGGGCGGGGCTCTGTTCCCTCCCTGTTGTTTGACCTGAGACCAAACTATGGTGGCGGTAAGGAAGAAGAAAAGGCCCAGTTGTGGATGTGACTGGTGATGGAAGTAAAGTCCGATGCTGTAAAGAACAATGTTGCATAGGAACCTGGAATGTTAGGTCCATGAATCAAGGTAAATTGAAAGTGGTCAAACAGGAGATGGCAAGAGTGAACATTGGCGTTTTAGGAATCAGTGAACTAAAATGGACTGGAATGGGTGAATTTAACTCAGATGACCATTATATCTACTACTGTGGGCAACAGTCCCTTAGAAGAAACAGAGTAGCCCTCATAGTCAACAAAGGAGTCCGAAATGCAGTACTTGGATGTAATCTAAAAAATGACAGAATGATCTCAGTTCGTTTCCAAGGCAAACCTTTCAATATCGCAGTAATCCAAGTCTATGCCCTGACCAGTAATGCTGAAGGAGCTGAAGGTGAACAGTTCTATGAAGACCTACAAGACCTTCTAGAACTAACACCCCCAAAAGATGTCCTTTTCATTATAGGGGACTGGAATGCAAAAGTAGGAAGTCAAGAGATACCAGGAGTAACAGGCAAGTTTGGCCTTAGAGTAGAAATGAAGCATGGCAAAGGCCAACAGTTTTGGCAAGAGAACGCACTGGTCATAGCAAACATCCTCTTCCAAGAACACAAGAGAAGACTCTACACATGGACATCACCAGATGGTCAACACCGAAATCAGATTGATTATATTCTTTGCAGCCAAAGATGGAGATGCTCTATACAGTCAGCAAAAATAAGCCAGGGAGCTGACTGTGGCTCAGATCATGAATTCCTTATTGCCAAATTCAGACTTAGATTGAAGAAAGTAGGGAAAACCACTAGACCATTCAGATATGACTTAAATCAAATCCCTTATGATTATACAGTGGAAGTGACAAGTAGATTCAGGGGATTAGATCTGATAGACAGAGTGCCCAGAGAACTATGGACAGAGGTTCATGACCTTGTACAGGAGGCAGGGATCACGACCATCCCCAAGGAAAAGAAATGCAAAAAGGCAAAATGGCTGTCTGAGGAAGCCTCACAAATAGCTGTGAAAAGAAGAGACGGGAAAGGCAAGGGAGAAAAGGAAAGATATACCTATGTGAATATAGAGTTCCAAAGAATAGCAAGGAGACATAAGAAAGTCTTCCTCAGGGAACAATGCGAAGAAATAGAGGAAGACAACAGAATGGGAAAGACTAGATATCTCTTCAAGAAAATTAGAGATACCAAGGGAACATTTCATGCAAAGATGGGTACAATAAAGGACAAAAATGGTATGGACCTAACAGAAGCAGAAGATATTAAGAAGACGTGGCAAGAATACGCAGAAGAAGTATACGAAAAAGAGCTTCATGACCAAGATAATCATGATGGTGTGATCACTTACCTAGAGCCAGACATCCTGGAATGTGAAATCAAGTGGGTCTTAGGAAGCATCACTAAGAACAAAGATGGTGGAGGTGATGGAATTCCAGCTGAGCTATTTCAGATCCTAAAAGATGATGCTGTGAAAGTGCTGCACTCAATATGCCACCAAATTTAGAAAACTCAGCAGTGGCCACAGGACTGGAAAAGGTCAGTTTTCATTCCAATCCCAAAGAAAGGCAATGCCAAAGAATGCTCAAACTACTGCACAATTGCACTCATCCCACACACTCTCAAAGTAATGCTCAAAATTTTCCAGGCTTCAACAGTACATAAACCGTGAGCTTTCAGATGTTCAAGCTTAATTTAGAAAATGCAGAGGAAGCAGAGATCAAATTGCCAACATTCGTCAGATCAACAAAAAAGCAAGAGAGTTCCAGAAAAACGTCCATTTCTGCTTTATTGACTATGCCAAAGCCTTTGACTGTGTGGATCACAACAAAGTGTGGAAAATTCTTCAAGAGATGGAAATACCAGAACACCTTACCTTCTTCCTGATAAATCTGTATGGAGGTCAAGAATCTACAGTATAAACTGGACATGGAACAACAGACTGGTTCCAAATTGAGAAAAGAGTACGTCAAGGCTGTATACTGTCACCCTGCTTATTTAACTTATCTGCAGAGTATCATGCAAAATGCTGGTCTGGATGAAGTACAAGCTGAAATCAAGATTGCAGGGAGAAATATCAATAATCTCAGATATGCAGATGACACCACCCTTATGGCAGAAAGTGAAGAAGAATTGAAGAGCCTCTTGATGAAAGTGAAAGAGGAGATAGAAAAAGCTGGCTTAAAACTCAACATTCAAAAAACTGAGATCATGGCATCCAGTTCCATCACTTCCTGGCATATAGATGGGGAAACAATGTAAATAGTGGCTGATTTTATTTTATTTTTTTGGCTCCCAAATCACTGCAGATGGTGACTGCAGCCATGAAGTTAAAAGACACTTGCTCCTTGAAAGAAAGGCTATGACAAACCTATACAACATGTTAAAAAGCAGAGACATTACTTTGCCAACTAAGGTCCATCTAGTCAAAGCTATGGTTTTTCCAGTAGTCATGTATGGATGTGAGAGTTGGACTATAAAGAAAGTTGAGCATCTGTGGTGTTGGAAAATACTCTTGAGAGTCCCTTGGACTGCAAGGAGATCCAACCAGTCAGTCCTAAAGGAGATCAATCCTGGGTGTTCATTGGAAGGACTGATATTGAAGCTGAAACTCCAATACTTTGGCCACCTAATGCAAAGAACTGACTCATTGGAAAAGACCCTGATGGTGGGAAAGATTGAAGGCAGGAGGAGAAGGGGGTGTCAGAGGATGAGATGGTTGATGGCATCACTGACTCAATGAACATGAATTTGTGCAAGCTCCAGGAGCTGGTGATGGACAGGGAGGCCTGGCGTGCTGTGGTCCATGGGGTCGCAAAGAGTTGGATATGACTGAGCGACTGAACTGACTGATACTGATAACTGATTGTTCTACTACCTGCAAAAGAACAATCACTATAACTTAGTGTTATATATCCCATTAGCATCTATTGTATATTTTTATAAAATTGGGATCATATTGGTCATTTTATCCTGTTTACTTTTAACTTTTGTATTGTGATCACTTTGAGCATAATTTTGTATTAAACATTGCTGTAATGTTTGTATACTTTTAAATCACAAAGAAATATAACATCTCAGGAATATTTTGTTACTGGATATTTAGGTATTTTTGTTCCATTGCTTTAAAATCATTTCTGTTCCTCTTCAAGATGTGGATATATACAGATTGTTATGTTGTAGTGTATTTCTTTTAAAAAGAACAGTATGTGATCAATAAGGTTAGTACTCTGATTTAAATGTGTAATATTTCAGGCATTAGAAGTAGGAAGATTAATTTTGAGTAGTGTTATATCATAAAGCCATTTAAAAACCAGATGCATTGAAGGAAAGGCCCAGTGTTTTGCTTGCTTTAATGTTGGCCCAGGTTTGGAGACTAAAGCATTTACAGACCATTAGCTGTAATACTTCACTCTTGAGACCACTTGTTATAATGAACTGTCAATTATTGTGCATCTAAGTGTAGTTAAAGGGGCTGTTGTGCTTGCAGTTTAAAAGCCAGTGTTTATAAATGTGAAGGAATTGGATTATAAATGTGGTGGTTCAATGAGCCACAACTGCGTCATGCCCTGTCTGGATGCACTGGAAGATTTTGTGTTCATTTGAAAATAAGAAGCAATGGAAATATAGTGCACTTGAGCATATGGCTATATGATTTTTATGTTCCTTATGATATGTCTTGGGAAAAGTTTTTAATCAAGTTGTAAATCAGTATTTCTTTATTAAGCATGCAATAAATTGCTTTCAGCCCATAGTATGGAGTGAGAAAGATGGAAATTGGAAATATTTAAATGTACTTTTTCTTTACAAATGACTCAATAAAGCTAGTCTCTCATAATGTATGTTCTGTATTACCTGTTTGTAATTTGTTTCTTAACAATGTTTGTTTTTTGAAATCTGTGCACTTTAAAAATAGTTAACTCTAGTTTTAAAAATTAGTATGGCATTACTAGATTACCGTTCACCTTTTTTTGTAGTTAAGTTGCCCTTTGCTTTGAGTGTATAAATTCTAAATGATCATGCTGTTAAGAAACTCTTGAAAATGTTCTATTTTTCTTTTTTGACATTTCAAGTGTTTAATTGTATGCTGTTCTGAAAGGTCGATATTTGTTATGTGAAAAGTTTCTCTTGAATTTTGTTTCTTTCTTTTACCTTTTTAACACAAAAGTGGTACCTCCTTTCTGGAATAAAACAATAGAGGTGAGTAAAAGCTAACAACTTTATTCAATTCCACTCTCTCTCTTCAGTCTCACATTCTACCCTAGAGGTGATTGTCATTAGCAGTTTGGTGAGTTTTCTTCCAGAGTTTTCATCTTAAGTTTTCACAAAGGTAGGTAGGTAGATAGATGATTATAAACAGATGATGTACAGGTTACTCTATATAATTACCCATTTCTTTCAAATAGTGTACAGAAAGCAATCTAAAAGCAATCTACAATCTATGTATGTGTTGCTGTCATCTAGATAGAATAGAGGTCAGTACACTTTTACTGAAAAAGGCCAGGAGGTATTTTTGACTGTGGGCTCCATACTTTTATTGCACCTCTTCTGGGTTGGGAAGATCCCCTGGAGAATGGAATGGCTACCCATTCCTGTTCTCTGGCCTGGAGAATTCCGTGGTCTCTATAGTCCATGGGGTTGCAAAGAGTTGGACGTGACTGAGCGACTTTCATTTTCACTTCAGTGTTGTAGCACAGAAGAGTTGCAAGACAGTACCTCAGTTGTACGGGTGTGGCTGTGTCCTAGTAAAACTGTATGCCTGAATGCCAAAAGCTGAATTTCACATTATTATCATGTAAAAATATTATCCTTAAAAATTTTTTTTCCCCAACCATTTAAAAGCGTAACAACCAATCATAGCTCTATAAAAGCAGATGGATGGTTGGCCAGATTGGTCCGTGGGCTATACTTTGCCAACCTCTAGTGTAGAGTAAAAAAAAAATTACAAAATTTGCCTATTTTTTTCAGAGTTAAATATCATTGTGATACAAACGAAGGCAAACCAAGAAAACGCTTCTTTTACTGAATACTCGTCTGACACTTTACAGATAGTGAATGAGAAAATAGTCAAGTCCGCTCTTAGCCCTTCTTTCACTTGCTGAGGTAGGGGCTCAAGTGCTGGAGAGTTAAAGGGGTTTCTGGTGTTATGAGCAGTTCACAAACTCCCTCAGCAGTTCCCTAGGGAGAAGTAGCCACAGAATTACTATAAGCTTCTGCTTCATGTGGCAACCTGTACTTACATGCATCATCTTCTTATATGGACTTGTTTTGCAGTATTAGTTGACAAAGTATCTTTGTAATTGACAATTTTTATACACCTTACAGTGAATTCTTAAAAGTATATTAGTTATAAAGTTTTGTATTACTTGGAAGAGTGTAAAATAGAAAGATTGAAGGTTGCCCAGAAAATATGTTACCTTAAACCTTTCCAAATAGAGGCTTTATAGTGTTAAGGCCGTCCCATTAATTTATATCAAGGGATGCTCTCCGAATGCCTCTGATACTCTTGATTTGATCCATTTACCAGGTGTGTCTCTTGATGGCAAGTCTGCTTTCGGATCATTGAGAACATTGTGATCCACTTTTGCTGCCTTCTGGAGTAATTGCTAGGTTTAAAATTATACAATAAAACAATAGGACACCTATTGTGATACCTGTAAAATGGTTATTTTCCACCATAAGTGCAAAAAACAATATGTAATTCATAAAGCTAAAGAACTTCTTATCATGAAATAAGGAACACATGATTAAGGGTTATACTATCTGATTTTACATGCTTGGTACATGATTTAATGAAAGTGTGTGTGGTAAGAAGTACAAATCAATTTATTGTGTTTTTTAAATTTTTGAACCACTTGTTCCATATTTCATTTAGTTCATCTGAAGTGGAGGGTAAGACTGTTTCATTTTTTTTTTATTGTCTAATTTGGCAGTTTAGGGAATGAAGGATATTCTTATTAGATAACAAGTGTCAAAATACACACACATACAAACATTCACACAGATGCCCACAAGAGTGTATGAACTTTTCTTTTTTTTTGAAGTAGTTCTTCATATAAAAGTGAGAAACTATACATCGATGTAAAGAAGAACACTGAAGTATGTGTATTTTTACTACCCAGCCATAACCATTGATAATGATTTTGGGAATACTTTTCAATATCTTGTGTCTCTCTCTGTAAATATATAGAAAAACTTATATTTGTTTCTTAGGTCATATTTGTTACTTATCTACCCTGTGCCTGATACAGTAAGAAGCATTGTGGACGCAGAGGTGAAGAGAACAATCCCCTCCTTTCCTGAAATTTACTTTGTTCTGGTTGGGGGAGACAGGCCAGAACCAACAGGTCACTGTATATCTGGTTATGCTGGGTACTTGAATAAATTAAGAACAGGAAGAGAGATAAAGAGGGTCTAGGGTATGTGTGTGAAAGGGTCATAGTAAAGGTCATACTACCCATGCACTTTGGTAACTTGTATTTTTAAACTTAAAAAATGTAGCAGGAATATATACTGTGTCAGCAAACATACCTGGACTTCCCTAGTGGCTCAGACAGTAAAGAATGAGGGCCGTGAGTGGCGATGAGGGATACCCTGGTTCGACCCTCGGTAGAGAAGATTCCTGGGAGAGGGGTGTGGCTGCCCAGTACCTTGGAGAACTCCATGGACAGAGGAGCCTGGAGGGCTGCAGTCCACGAGGTCGCAGAGTTGGACATGACTGAGCGACTGACACTTTCACCTTTTCACTTTAAACATATTGTAAATAAGTATTATTCTGAATGGCATACTCTATTGATATGAATGAAAGAGGTTTTGTAACTAGTTATCCAATGTTATAAAACAAGTCTTGCATTTAAAAAAAAATTGCTTCTGTGAGCAAGGCTATAAGGAATATTATTCCCTAAAGATAGGCTATTTTGCACACTCATAGAACTCTTAGGATAAATTCCCAATAGCAGAATTATCAGGTCAAAGAGTAGTCTTTTGTTAGGAGTTTGGTTATGTGCCCAATGTGATTAAAAATATTACACAGCTCTTTCATAATTCAATTTGTTTTCCTTTCCTTTTCATTCTTCCCTCTTCATTTTCAAAGTTTCAGATCTAAGCAAAAATTAATAGTATTCTCCCAATTTAAAGAGCTTTGTATTGTGATAACATGCTACTTTAATGGTGAATTTTTTGTTTCTGAAATCAGATTCTTATTGTAAGTGAGAGGCTTAGGGCACTTGTTATTGCATCATTGCACAAGTCAACAAAGTGCTGTTTATTGCTTACAAAGTTGGTATGAAACAAAGAAAAAAGACATTAAGCACAACACACCAGCAGCTTTGAAAATGCAGGAGGGGTCAGAGCAAGTTTCAACATGTCATTTCATTTGCTTTTTGTTAAGTTCTGAAGAAAGTCTAAGAATATGGAAACGCATTACAAAAGAAGCATTCAGTCTTAAGAGAAAATCTTTTTATTTTTTTCAACACGCCTTGGGACTAGAGTTCTTTTGTTTTTGTTTTTTAATCCCAGCATAATAAAATAAAATTCGTTACCGCAGATGAAAAATTCTGACTGACTACCGCCCTCGCTGGTCTCTCTCAGGTGGCCGTCTGTGTGACACTCGTGCTGACGGTACCTGCACTCACCTGCACAGCATCTGCTTTGTGCCAAGTGCTGCGTTCCCTCAGCTTAAGGCTGGCAGAGGGATTCTTTTCTGTTCTCTGTCTCTCTCTTTTTTTGCGTATTAATTTTATTGGTGTATATTTTGTTAGTTTCAGGTGTATAGCATAGTGATTAAGTTATATACATGTATATTCATTCTTTTTCAGATTCTTTTCCCATACAGGTTATTAAAGAATGATTGAGCTATACAGGAGGTCCTTTTGGTTATCTATTTTTATGATCAGCCCTGGGATTTCTTTGGAAGGAATGATGCTAAAGCTGAAACTCCAGTACTTTGGCCACCTCATGAGAAGAGTTGATTCATTGGAAAAACCCTGATGCTGGGAGGGATTGGGGGCAGGAGGAGAAGGGGACGACAGAGGATGAGATGGCTGGATGGCATCACTGACTCGATGGACGTGAGTCTCAGTGAACTCCGGGAGTTGATGATGGACAGGGAGGCCTGGCGTGCTGCGATTCATGGGGTCGCAAAGAGTCGGACACGACTGAGTGACTGATCTGATCTGATCTGATGTGTGTGTGTTAATCCCAAGCATTGACCCCTCTCCCCTATGTTTCCCCTATGGTAACCATAAATTTGTTTTCAAAATCTATGAGTTTGTTTCTGTCTTGTAAATAAGCTCATTTATATCGTTTTTAAAAAATCAGATTCTCCATATGAGTGATATCATTGTGGTATTTGTCAGGGGGATTATTTTCCACAAGACAAAGTAGACATTTTAACACCAAGGTACTAGAAGGTTAGTAGCTCTAAATAACCCATTTCAGAAACTGTCGGCTGGTGTAGAAGGGCTGTGTTGGAGCAGCACTTCTCAGACTCTGTGCTTAAAGTCACCTGTATTTTAACCCAAATGCTAAAATGCATTTTTTGATTCAGCAAGTGCAGGCTGGAGCCTGAGACTGCATTTCTAACAAGCTCCCAGGGAATGCTGATGCTTCTGACCCATTCCTCACACCTTGAGTAGCAAAGTGTTTAAAGACGCTGGCTCCAAGTCTGCTGTTAGCCTGTGGGGACAGTGTGGTCCAGCGGGCCAGCAGCCCAGCTCTGCTGGCCACACCAGCTGCTAGCGGCTGTGGCTGGGGGCTGCCCCATCTCCTGACATGTTCTTCCTGTACTTCTTTTTCTATGCTGCCATCCCCAGAGTCACCCCTGCAATGAGATTATAGATGATCTAGATTTTCTTCTTCTTTTCTTGTATCTTCTAAGTTTTCCTGAGAGATCATGTGTGCATGTGCTTAGTCGCTCAGTTGTGTCCGACTCTCTGTGACCCCATGGACTGTAGCCCTCCAGGCTCCTCTGTCCATGGGATTCTCCAGGCAAGAATACTGGAGTGGGTTACCATGCCCTCCTCTAGGGCATCTTCCCAACCCAGGGATCGAACCCAGGTCTCCTGCATTGCAGGCAGTTTCTTTATCATCTGAGCCACCAGGGAAGCACATCAGAGATCATATATTAATTCTATAATTAGAAAAAAAGTGAATAAATTCATTTTTCAACTAGACATCCCCTTCCCCAAATCTCCGTTGATGGTTGTCCTTAGGTAACTTTTGCTTCATCTGGTCTCTTTGAAGATCTTTGAGGGTAGGTCTTTGAGGGGATTTTTAGAGTAAAGCATCTGCCTACAATGTGGGATACCGGGGTTCAATCCCTGGGTCGGGAAGATCCCCTGGAGAAGGAAGTGGCGACCCATTCCAGTATTCTTGCCTGGAAAATCCCATAGACGGAAGAGCCTGGTAGGCTACAGTCCATGGGGTCTCAAAGAGTCGGACACGACTGAGCGACTTTCTTCTTCTTCTTCTTAGAGTAAACATGTTAGGTTTACCTTTAAAAAACATTTCTGGTAAAAGAGTCACCCTTTAACCATTTTACATGTACAGTTCAGTGGCATTAACTATATTCCCACTGTTGTGCAACCATCCCCATCATTCACCTCCAGAACTTTTTGTTTTTGTGAAACTAAAACTGTACCCATTAAACTAAGTTCTAATGTCTCCATCCTGTCAGTCCCCTGGCCACAACCGTTCTGTTTTCTGTCTATGAAATGGACTACTCTAGGGGCCTCGTATAAATGGAATCATATTATATTTGTTCATTTGTGACTGGCTTGTTTTACTTACCATGATATCCTCAAGGTTCACCCATGCTGAAGCATTTGATAGGATTTCCCTCTTTTTTAAGGCTGAATATTATTCCATTTTTTGTGTGGACTGCATCTTATTTGTCTGTTCATCCATGGACAGACATTTGGTTGGCTGTTGGGAGTGTGTGCTATGAACCTAGATGAGCAGATAGCTCTTTGAGTCCTGCTTTAGCGCTACCTTTTTTTTTTTTTTGCCCACCTTGCAGCGCCTGCATCTGTCTTCCCACTTGAGTGAGAGCTTTGTCTGGCCATGTGCTCTGCCCATGTATGGGCTGTAAAGTCAGTGCCCCCCACCCTCCCACTGGAAGTAGGGGTCTATATGCATGTGCCCTCACTCCCTTGCCTCTCGGGTGGAAAAACTGCAGAGGTGTGTCCCCGTCGTCTCCTGGCGTTCCCTGGTGGTGTTGGATCCCCAGGTGTCTGCCTCGCTGACTTGTCGATGTTCCGTCCTGCACTGGCCTCCTTCCTTGGCTCAGTCTCGCACTCTCCTACTCTTGCTTCCTGGGACTACTTCCCCAGGAAATTGTTATTGGTTAGTGGCTAAGTCATGTCCGGCTTTTTGGACTGTAGCCTGCCAGGCTCCTCTGTCTGTGTAATTCTCCAGGCAATAGTACTGGAGTGGGTTGCCATTTTCTTCTCTAGGGGATCTTCCTGACCCAGGGATCGAACCCACATCTCCTGCATTGCAGGCAGATTCTTGATCACGGAGGCACCACAGAAGCCCCCCCAGTAAATAATTCTTATCAAATCCTTGATGTAGGGTGTGCCTTAGAGGAAACCCAAATTAAAGGACACTGGGGAGAGACCCTGTGTACACCTCGTGATGCTCTGTTGCCGGAGGCAATGCTGAGATTCAGGGATTTGAGGTGGATTCTGAGCTGTGTGCTGCTAGTTTCTTACCCCATCTGGCCTGATGTTCAAGAGGAAAATTAAACCTGTTCACACCACATTTGAACCTTGTTGCTATAACATGTTAAACATAAAATATATCTCTAAAGCTCTGTGTTAGCCTCCTTACAATCTCAACAAGATATTCTGTTAATTACCATACATAGAAGTAGATCCAAAGAAAGGAAAACAGTTCTACATGCAAGTAGATTTCTTGTCGGTTGAGATAGTTGTTTTCTATATATAGACCATGTTTAGCCTCTGGGGCTCTTCTTGGTTGTATCTAGTTTATTGTTTTTGGCTCATTTGGACATTCTCTGTGTATTGTATTTTTAATATAAAATTATGTATTTAGCAACAAGCTTGGAAACAGATTAAGTTTCTGGTACTAGAATTGCTGCTCAAAATGACAAAGTGCAGCCAGGAGTGTGAGTCATTCCGAGCCCTGCTTCTTCGTTGGGGATTCCAGCGTCTAGTGAGCTGTGAGCTTGCTTTGACTTGGGCCTTATTAATGTTGTACCGCATTAGAGCATTTATAGGCCAATCTTATTTAGGCAGCTACCTTAAAACTACAGAGAGTGAGACCAATACTTGGGATAGCAGAGGGAAACTGAACCTTTTTGAAGACTGCAGCTACCTAGCCCCCACCTCAAATTGACAATTAATCCTTAAGCATCTGTGTGGGTTTGGTGGGAGGAAGACGCATGCATACTTCAGAACATCTGCTTGAATCCTCCTTTTTTTGAGCTTAAAAGATAAATTACTTGAATTGACGTGTTGTCTAGCCAGTTTCTAGAACACAAATAACTTTCAAAGTAGAAAGTAGTTTCAGCTACAGAAAGTAGATGGCATTGTCACTGCAAGTGTTTCCCCTTAAAGTCATTGAAAGAGTCTCCCAGCAGATACGTTCTGTTTGGCTTGTTTTCCCAGGAAACCCATGAGCGATGTTTTCACACGACAGCACAGTTCCCTAGGTCAGGAGCAAACTTACCTGATCTTACATGTTGGAAATTTGACATCTTCTGTGATGACTTGACACAGTGACAGCTATTTGGAAAGAAATCTTCTTTTTCTTAGTGAGATAAATTCAGGTTGTGGTCACGTCAGCAAGAAATTAACATAAAGCCCGAGTAAAGCGAACTAGTTTCTCTGTGTTAACACAGAGCATTATATTCATTATGCCCATCAAAATATAGGAGGACTAATTGAGACTGAAAAAATAAAGTCAGCTCCTCTCTGAGAGTTTCCTGGCAGGGCAGCTCACCCACTCTAAGCCTCTTGTCTTCACTGTGGGCCTCTGGGCCGGCACAGAACAGCATCCTGTAAAATTACATTAAATTAGAGAACACTCGGGCAGTATTAATAGCATGTTTTGACATTTTTTCATGGCTCAAAGAGCAATAACTGGTTATCTGCTATCAGCTGTGCACTGGAGATACCTAGGAATGAGCAATTCTTTTTGTCTATATTAATCTTTCTATCCATCTGTTGACCAATCATTTGATGTATCAAGCAACCAACTAAATGATCTATGGATCTTCTTTCCTTTCTGCCTGTCAGCCCTCCCACCTATTCTGACCTCTCTTCTTCCAAATTAAGACCTAAACAGGGACTCCCTTGGTGGTGCAGTGGTTAAGACTTCGCCTTACAGTGCAGGGGTTGCGCGTTTGGTCCCTGCTGATCCCGGTCAAGGAACTAAGATCCCACATACCTCACTCCCCAGAAGACAAAAAACATAAAACAGAGACAATATTGTAACAAATTCAATAAAAACTCAAAATGGTCCACATCTCCCCCAACCCCCCCCCCACAAAAAAAAAAAAATTAAGCAAAGCTAGAATCAGACACTCTCCCAGCAGTTGAGCTCTGAATTCTAATCTTACCTTGGTGGCCCGGAACTTCCGTATCTGTTGAAGGAAGGGCTGAGTGCAGTTGGCAGTTTCTGGCACCTGTAGCTCCTGGATCAGAGCGCCTCTATTTCGGTCCTGGCTTTATCCCTTCCTGTCTTTGTGGCCTTGGGCAGAGTATTTAATCTCACTGTGCCTCAGTTTCCTCATCTGTGAAATTAGGGTCATCATTTTACCTACCAGCTGTTTGGAAGCTCAGATGAGGTGATCTCTGTAAATTGCTTAGAACAGTGTGTAGTGCACATTAAGTGACCAGTATTCACCTGGTTACCCTAATCTCGATTATTTGTGGACCATAGATGCTTGACCTGCCAGTTAGCTATCCCAGTTTTCTTCCTCCATCCGTCTTCACAAGGCTCATAGTCTAGTATTGAGACAAGCATGATTACCTAGTGAAAATAGAAGATGACATGTAACTGGGTATCAGAGGATGAGAAGGGGTTTGCCAGGGAGAGGATGCAGGGGCCATCGTAGGCAGAACTGTGTTAGAATGCAGGAGAGAGCTCAGCACGCTTGGTGTACGGCAGTCTATTGTGGCTGGCGTCGAGGATGCTTGTGGGATGATGGAGGTGAAGAATGGAGATGAGATCCTGCATCAATATACAGATGGACACCTGGCGCCTCCTGAGACCCCAGCTCTTCAGCACAGTGACTCCCCACTGTGGGGGACTAGGCACCCGTGATTCCCCAAAAGTGGGCTCTGAGTTTCAGACAGGCCGTGAGGGACTCGTGGATGCATTGTGAAACCCTCACCGTTTTCTCCTCAGGACGCGTGCTTCCCCTTTTCTTAATATTGGTATTATTTAACCTTAGGACTCACTTATCCATTGGCCGTGCGTTGGCGGATAAGGTGGCCCAGTTTTTATGCTTCTGATTGAATAGCTAAGCAGCTCATCCTAGCACAGAGAGCTCCACAGTGGGTATTGTGAGGCTTCAGGCCTGGGGTTGCTTCTAACCAATAGTGGGACCTTAAAAGGTACTTTCCTTCTCTAGGTCATGTTTCTTTATCTATGAGATAAGAGAAGTGGTTTGGGGGTTCTTAGGCACCCCTTTGGGAGTTTGGTGAAGCTTCTAGGAACCCCTTCAAGTTTTTAAATGCCTCATATAAAATACACAGAACTACAAAAGAAACTGTTTCATTGAAAGGAAGATATAAAAATAGTAAATAAATTTGGGGTATGATAATATATGTACATCTTATTAACACATTCATAGCTACTATAAGTTCAAATTATTGATGAGCACAAATGACATTTTGCATTATCTGCAGTAAAAATACCTGGAATTTACATTGAAAACCAACTCCCAGGTGCTGTTAATACCAGTGTGGTTTGTGATTTATATTTGTGATTAGAGGAAATGTCATACTTCAGTTAGAGGCTAGTGAAAATAATTATGTAATAATTTTTCCCATCCAAATTTATGGAACCTCGGATTGCACCTTTGGACCATGTATTGGTGATCCATGGAACTCAGGTTACCAATCCTTGGACTTCTAGGATGTTCTTTAGCTGATTCTTTGGCTATCAAATGATGTGATAATCTTCATAATACTCAATTTCCAAATAAGTGAAAAATGTTAAAATTTCCATTTAATTCGTAAAGCTCTTATCATTTGCTATGCGAAGAACCCAGGTGCTTGGGGAGGTGCGGGAGGGGCTTCTATCTGCGGTATTGACTGCACTGGTGTCTGGTTCAGCATTGCTCGTGGCAGTTGCTCAAGGCGCTCAGTAACGGCAGCTGTGGGGGTGTAGGCCATGCAGCTGGTCTCATGCACTTAGTGACCCCTGAGCCATGGCTACCACTGGACGTGCAGGGATAGGGTCCCGTGCGCCTCCCGTCACACTGATCAGCTGATCAGTATATTAATATAACATTGTTAAAGAAAACCTCTTACTTAATATGTGTTGTTGATTCAGGACCCTGAACTCACGGCTCACAGCACTGCGACTCACGCCTGAGTGAAGCTCGTCTAATGCATCAGCGTCCCTAAGCTCAGGGACGCTAGGCAGCACGTCAGCACAACACTCAGGGGCCGTTTTAAGCAGTGAGGTCACCAGTGAGAAGCACAAAACTGTGAAACGATGGCAGTAAATAGACTGGGAGGAATGCTTGTTTATGGTCCGAGAGCTGAATCAAGAAGGCAGAGCAGAGCCTTGCTTGACCTTAAGTGGAGTCATGTGCCTTAGGGGCTGAGACTTTTTGCCTCTCTGCACATGTCCACCGAGAACCACTGAAGTGCTCCCTGTATATTTTTGTTTGGTTGTTTCTTTGTCTCTCTGAGTAGTGTGCAGCGTCTTAACTCCTTGACCAGGGGTTGCACCCCTGCCCCTGCAGTGAAGTGTGGAGTCCTACCACTGGACCTTCAGGGGCTTCTCATACTGCCTGTGTTATTTTTGCAGTTACACGTGAATTTTAGTGAGCAGGTGCCTTTGCAGTCCTGGGGATGGACTGTTTACGCCAGTATTTCTTTCTGGACCTGAGGTCTAGTTGTGACGCTGCCATTCTGTGTATCTGATCTTGATTTAGTTATTTTATGACTCTGGATCTCTGTTTTCTTCCTCATAAAACAAAGATGTGGGGAAAGATCAGTCGTGGTAGATTTTTTTTTTTAAATAGCAGGAATAACTTCATTCATGTAAAACCTCAGGTCGTTGGCTTCCTGCCTCCCCCACAGCTCTTCTCTTCTACCAGTTTTATCAAGAACATACAGAGAACCATTAGGCTAGATTTTCCTGTTGGTTAGATTTTCCCTTTTATTCATTTGACAAATATTTATTGAGCACAATTCTGGATGCTGTTCTTATACCAAATTCACTAAAAAAATGATTAGAACTATTTGTAAATGGCCTGCAAATCACTTTTATTTGTAATTCTTATTAAATAGGTTTTCATCTTTTGACCTCTCTTACTATCAAATGGTCCAAATAATCTTTCAAATTCACTGTTTTTTCAGATTCATCAGATTCACTGAGGAGCGCTATTCAGGCTTCACTCACCCTGGTCTGGGAATCCTTCATCTCTGAGATTAGAACCAAAAATACCCTCCTCGGTGGTCACATCTGAAGGTAGGTCATTTGGAAAGCAGGGCCCACACCCACAAGCTAAACCCATTTAAGGTGACACCCAGTATTTTCCTGGGCATCCCTCATTTTGGGGGTTGTGCTTAACTTCTCTACTAGAAGGTAATCATGATGGGGATGCCTTTTCCTTCTGGTGAATTCATTTCAAAACCTATGTGTTCAAGAGTAGCAAAATAATGTAGGAGTATGTATTGACAATCTTGAAGTCCCCTTCTGCTAGTTTTAAAGAACATTATAATTTTTACATATGGCAGTTGATGTGTGATTTTTCTTAGTCTTCTGTGCATGAAAACTAAAAGCACAATTTGTTAAGATTATAACTAGTTCTTCAAAGGAGATTCATTCCTCTAAGAGGAAAGAAGGGCATTGCCAGTAGATTTGGATCAGTTGGTTTTCACCTAGGGAATGTACTTTAATCATGAGATCTTCAGATTTATCAGAACAGTGTTAATCTTTAGTGAGGGAATCTTTCATCATTGGCATTTCTGTCCTTTAGAGAAAAAAAAACAGGATTTTTCTCTGAAATGCCTTTTTAATTATGAAATGATGAGGTTGAATTATTTCTATTTCTGTACTAAGAACTGGCTTAAGGAAGGCATGGAGATGTGTGGTAGCTTCAGTTTTAATTTGATATGGATTATTTCATGTTGACAATCGTAGGTTTTTAATAAATCTGTTGATGTTCAGATGGTAGGGGCAAAAGGACATGGTCTGCAAGGGAACCCTATTCCAGCCGATACCTTGGTGGTTCCAGTGAGCTCTGCTTCTCATCACGCAGGCTCCATACATTCCCCTCCTCACTGGCTCTAGACTTGACCACACAGCTCGCTTTGGTCAACAGGACATTACAGGATACAAGCACTGGCTTGGTGAACACTGGGACATTAGGTCTTGTCCTCTTGGAATGTTCCTTGGTGCTGTAGAAAAGCTTACCCTGGACTCTTAAGTGATTGGCTCTGTGGCGAGAAACCCTGAAGGATGAGGCCATCTTGAATGTTCCAGCCCCAATCCACCTTCTAACTGAACGTTGCCTATGGAGTGACCTCACCTACACCATGTTGAATAAAACTGCTCAGCTGAGCCCAACCAATCCAGGGAATTGTAAGAAACAATCAATTATTGTTGTCTTAAGTCACTGAGTTTTGCCGTGGTTAGTTGCATTGCAGTCAATAACAGAAATTATGCCCTACTTTAAAAAATGTGTCCAAAGGGATATTATTCTGTGAATGTTCGTAGAAGACATTGTTCATTTCATAATGCTATGATGCTGTAATGCCACTAGAAGTACAGTGAGCAAGGGTAGGCATGTGTGTGTGCACGCGTGCGTGTGTATGTGTATGTGTGTGTGAACTAAAGTTGTGGGATCCTTTCGTCCACCATTGCAACTGAGTGTTATACATGCAATATTTTTATTTTCACGAAGGATATACCTGAAGAAGTTACCTTGGAAAGTAATCACTCTCTTATTCATTCATGTTATGGAAGGTATTGAGAAGTGTAAAGCAAAGAGCCATCACCTAGAGTCCCACCACCCAGAGGCCAACTTTGGAAGTTTTCATTTTGTAACAGTAATTAACACAGTAAAAAGCTTTCCTTGATTTTTCTTTGAAATTCAAGTATATAAATTATATCCATTGAGAGTGTAGATGTTCTAATATTCTTATACAAGTGGTTTTAAACATGTGCTCAGGTCTAAATTAGTATTTATAACTTGGCTTAAACTTATAATTGCTATAAGTCAATACCTAACTTTTTAGTAAGTGCCACTGTATAAATTTACTTTCTTCCTTCCTCTTCCCTCTTGACCTTGAAAGTCAGATGAAATATCATAGAAAGCATGATTTCCTCGTTCATGTTGGAGGAAACTGGAAGGAAACTATCTTTGAGAGAGTCTGCCCCAAGGATACAAAATTAGAGCTTTCCTCTGGGTTTGCATCCTCCCCCTTCTGTTTCCAGCAACCACAATATTCTGAGTTCTTTGTGCTTAAGAGAAAAACTAGGAAGACTCCTTCATGATCCAAATAGTCCTTCTAAGAGGCTTATTGTACTCTCAGGTGTTCATTACAGATGGTGCATTTGTTATGAATATGCTAGGTAAGAAAGAAAAGCAAAAGAGCGTTGGAATGCCTTCTTACCATCTTCTTCCCTCTGTGCCCTTCTCGGATCCCTTTCGCCCTCCTTCCAAGCTTTTTGTTTGCTTGTCGTGTTTCCAAATATTAGTAAGTTGAGGTCTTGTTCACCTGTCAGACGTCTTGCCCATGACCTATGGTTGGGATGATTTTTTTCCATTATTTTAAATATGAGAGTTTGAAACATTCATGGCACTGCATACCTAGCACTGCATGTGTTTCCCCCTTAATAATCAGTTTATGGAAGTTTGAGATCTGGTGGCTTTTGCCACTGAGTAGGTAAGTCCTGCTGTAGGATGGAATAGAATAATTTTGAACTGCAAAATTTTAGATCATTATATTCTGTTTCATTTCAAGATGTTAAGGTAGGAAGGGGTCGTTGAAATGATATAGATAGTGCAACCCTACCATTCCTTTTTTTTTTTTTTTTTCTGTTTAATGAAACCGAAGGTGAGGGCCATTCTTTAATTCATCACTTGATCACTGTTTATGGGATGCCCTAGGTTTGCCTCTCGGAGAAGGCAATGGCAACCCACTCCAGTGTTCTTGCCTGGAGAATCCCAGGGACAGAAGAGCCTAGTAGGCGGCCATCTCTGGGGTCACACAGAGTTGGACACGACTGAAGCGACTTAGTAGCAGCAGCAGCAGCAGCAGGTTTGCCTCTCTCGGAGCTGCTGCAGGGTGTGGGAAGTAAGGAAGTGAAATGATTTGCTCAGTGACACAGATGGAGTTTTGGCAGCACCAGAGCTTCAAAACAGGCCTCCATTTCTTTGAGGTATTACTTTATAACAAATTTCCAGTCTTGATTTTTTTTTTTTAAAGTTGGTATTTCCTGTAATGGAGTAAGATGACAGTCCATAGATGTTTATACAAGATTTATGAGTTTTAGAATAATTGACTATATGTATGTTGACAAAGCTAGAAAATTTGATGTATATATGTATAACTGAATCACTTAGCTGTATGTCAGAAATTAACACAACATTGTAAATCAACTACACCTCAATAAAATAAATTTTAAAAATGAAGTTATTTGCTTTATGCTGATACAAAGGTGCTTTTTGCTTTTTTTGAATTACCCGTGTTTAAAAAAACAACCTAAAAGAGTGGAATTTTGTGTCAGTCCCCTGCTGGGTTGCATGACTTATGTCCCTTTTACTGTTGAAAGTTTTTAGCAAACTTCAAAGCTGGATAAGAAACTTAAATGTCTTCTTATTTGAGTTCATTGGACCGATGAAGAAATCAGGGCAAGGGCAGGTTACTTGCTGACGTTCATAGGGCAAGTTCAGTGCCAAGACACTTAGACGTTCCATTGTTTGACTTGAAGTACAGTACATTTTTCCTTGGGTGTGGAGTCATTGCTGGCAGGGCAGGTACCACACGCGCGCACAGCCACACACACACGTCCACACTCTCACATGTTCTTCGTGACGAATCCGTTTTCAGAGCCATGGGTTGTGCACTGTCTTCTCCCAAAGCTACTCTGAGATGAGGATGGGGTGCACTCGCCTGTCGGGCGGTCCCAGGAGGCACCAGTGGGGGGCACATGAGACACGGAGGAGACGGGCGGTAGCGGGCGTGGGCAGAGCCCACCGGGGCAGCAGGGTCTCCTGCCGCGGAGCACTGTCTTTGCAGAGGGTGTAGCATAAGCTCCCAGCGGCCCCCTGCAGGGGTGACAAGCGGGCGGTCTGTGTCCCTGACTTTCCTGAAGGTCTTCCTCATAGGAACGTGATGGAAGGCCCAGGAGCAGAGCCTCCGGCCCTAGAGGTAGGCCTCGTGGGTGCGTGTGGGAGCTGAGCGCCTGGAGAAGGGGGAGCGGGGTGCCGCCTGTGGAGGGGCCACGTCTGCAGGCCCCGGGGGGGACTGGGCTGTGAGCGGAGGTCTACGCGCAGCGCGGCTCTGACAGGGGCCCGGTCTCGGCTCTTCTCTGTTCTTCCGTGTGCCCAGCGGCGTGGAGGAGGACGGCGCTGGGCAGTAGGTGCTCCTGCGACGCCGGCGGCAGCGGGCAGCCTCTGTTCCCCTCAATGCCAGCCCCCCTCCACTTGCTCCTGCGTGCAGACGGAGCATTAGATGCTGTGTTGCTGGACTTCCTTGCCCTCTGGTGTCCGGATGGATTCGGACATGAGGAGGCTGTAGAGGCGATGGGAGAGAACCGTGAAGTCAGTCTCTGTCCCCCGGGTCTCTTCTTGCCATCAGGCTGGCGGTTTTCTCCGTCACCCTGGTGGAAGCCCCAGAGTGTTGGGCCGCCCCTCCCGCAGCCGCAGCTCTTTCTTGCGTCCCCGAGGCTCTGCCGCTTGGCCCCTGGCCTTCGCATTGCCTGATTGTTTCCCCCAGCCCCACCACACCCGGGAAATAATCCCTTATTCAGTGTCCTCAGTGTCTCCTGCCTGCGTTCCATCTGCTTCCTGCTGGGCTTGGCTGAAACACTGGTTTGAAGAGTTTGCCCTCCAGACTGAATTGAATGAGATGAAACAGCTAGAGATGGTCTGAAGATACAAGATAATGAAGTGTAAATTGTACTTAGCCCTAAGGACACTCAGCATGTGGGATACGTTAACAAAAGAAGGGGTGCTTATGAAAGAAGACAGTTTTGGAGGGCTGCCTTAGGTTGTAATTGGTGAACTTTTCTTTTTTTGGTCTACTCTATGGGTAGCTCTGTTTCAGTTATGACTTGAAAATTAGAAGTTCTGCCTTATTATGATCATGTATGCAGTTAATTATAATGTATTTGACCCCGTAAGGTGGAATAATAGATAATTCAGAGAAACAGAAGACTGAAGTGGATCTACCTATCTGGAAATTTCAGAGATTTCTCTCATGTATTTTAATTTTAGATAAGTAAGTCAACTCCTCCTAATTTCTTATATTTGTCATCCCTCTAATGGGTTATAATCCAGTTTTTGGAAGATTTTTTAAAAAGCTGATGTGAAAGGCATTTCAGCTTAGAATAAAGTGCTGTAGCAACAGAAAGCACTGATTTTGTACTTATTTACAGAGGGCCCCCTGTGAGTCAGGCATTTAGCTAAGCACCATGGAGTCAGTAATGAATAGTATTTGATCACTGCTTTCAAGGAAATTACAACATAGTTGGGAAAATAGACTTCAAACAAATAATTATGATAAATATTTTAAGTATTTTAAGTGTCTACAGGGTATTATGTATATCTATATGAGGGTGTAGTTAAGCTTGTGAGTGTCAGATATTTCTTCATGGAACAAGTGACATTGAGCTGAGTCTTGAAGGATAGTCATTTCCCAGGGAAAGAAAGGGGGGGATGGTATGAAAGAAGGTATGGAATTTCCTGGTAGGTTGGAGAATCAGTGAGGCATATGATTATTTGGTCAAAATGCTGGCTGCCTCTGAAGGAGTGCCTGTGCTTGAGGCCAAGGGAGAGAACAGCAATCTGATCCCTAAAACTTATCACTTAAAATAATGCAGAAGGCACACACACTTTAAACGTTAGGAATGAAGACAAAACAGAAACAATGTCTTTAAGAACCTTTGGACATTGAAATATTGCTAGACCTCATGGAGCACGTGTTCTAAATACTGAGCAATGCATATTTCTAGTTCATGAGCATCCCAAAGGAAGGGGAGCAACCCACTGGTACCTTCTATCAGTATGTTACTTTGCCCAGATTTGTGTGCATTTACACCAGATTTATCACCATATAATTACTTTGTATCAGTTTAGAATTATGTAAAGTAAGGAAATATGGTGGATTGCCTTTTCAGTTGCTAAGAATTATGTTAGCATCCATATTTCATGATCACCTGGGAGAATATATCTGACATCCTTACTGTAAGAGACAGTTGAGCCTTCTTCCTTCTAATTATTCTAGTCCCTAAAACTTTAGGAGAACATATCTGACATCCTTACTGTAAGAGACAATTGAGCCTTCTTCCTTCTAATTATTCTAGTCCCTAAAAATTGAGGAGAATATATCTGACATCCTTACTGTAAGAGACAGTTGAGCCTTCTTCCTTCTAATTATTCCAGTCCCTAAAACTTTAGGAGAACATATCTGACATCCTTACTGTAAGAGACAATTGAGCCTTCTTCCTTCTAATTATTCTAGTCCCTAAAAATTTAGGATCAGTAAGCTTGATGTCCTAAGGTAGGGACTTGGTGACAACTGTTTTATCAATATCAGACTTTCAGACACAGTGAATTTCCAAGTGCTGCTTACTACATGGGACACTGATAAACAAGAATTCTTCTGCAGAGGCGTGAACAAAATGGTATAACACATGGATATTAGAGCAAAAGCCTTTGTGAACAGAAAGCTTTTAATCTGCTCATAGTCAAGGTCATTTTATTGTCAGGAAATTGAAGTTTGTGAATTATAGACACAGGAACAAAGTCTGATCAAGTGTTATGGAACTAGAGGGGAGAAGCCCAGGATTAAGCTTAAACTCCCCTGTCCTGCAGGGACTGCATCTCTGCTTTATTCTTTCCTTCTCCTGTTTGGTACCTTGTTCTATTTCTGCTTTAGTTATCTCTTGCTTTGTAACAAATTACCTCAAAACTTATTGGCTTAAAACAACCACCACCATTTAATATCCCTCAGAAGTCTGTAGGCTAACTGGGCTCAGCTGGGGGTGGTTCTTCTGCTCCAAATGGTGTTGCTGGGGCTGTGGTTCTCTGCAGGTTGTCTGCTGGGGCTGTGATTCTCTGCAGGTTCAGATGAGTCAGGGACCCTGGCTGACACTCCCACATGGCAGGCGGTTGGTGCTGGCTGTGGACTGGGAGTCCCCCCTGGGATGCCAGTGGACCCCTGAGTGCTCTTTCATGTAGGTTTTGTCCCTGTGGCTTGGGCTTCTCTCAGCCTGGAGGCTTGATTACAAGAGTGGGCATTACAAATATGCAAAAGCAAAAGTTACCAGGCGCTTGAAGGCTAGGGCTCAGAAATCCTGGATGACCATCCCCACTGCATTTTGTTGGTCAAAGCATTCCCAGGGCCAGCTGCCTGGAGAGGGGAAATAGACTTGGAAGAGTGACAATTTACAGTTTTTTTTCCTTTTTCGTACGTGACTCAGTATGAGCAACATGTCCCTCAGGCCCCAGTCTTCACACAGAGTTTAGTTCAGTGTTCCATACTAATTGGATGTAGCCTCTGTGTCTGCCTTGTCTCCCCTTGTGGCTCAGCTGGTAAAGAATCCTCCTGCAATACAGGAGACCTGGGTTCGATCCCTGGTTGGGTAGATCCTCTGGAGAAGGGAAAGGCTACCCACTGCAGTGTTCTGGCCTGGAGAATACCATGGACTGTATAGTTCATGGGGTCGCAAAGAGTCGGATATGACTGAGCGACTTCCACTTCACTTCACTTCACTTTACTTCTGTGTCTGCGGCCTCTGTGTCAGCATCAAATGCTCCCAAATTCAGATGCTTCCAAGAGACACTCGTTGGCTGCTGGTTGTCCACTCACCAGTGGGTTGAGACGCCCAAGTCTTGTGTTACTGAGGATTCTGTTTGAGGGCCAGGGTAGGGGGATTATGTCATGAGAAGTGTGGGAGGAGTAGGCAGTGGCAACCGAGAGCATTAGTGCGATTTGGAGGAACTCGCAGATCCTCTCCATTCTGCCGAGGCTAGAGAGGTCTTTCCTTTCCACGTCCCAGCAAAGCTCTGCTTGATCTGCCTTCTGATCTCTTGCGTCACCCTCGCCTTGCTTTGCTTTGGTTTTTTGTTACTTCTGTGCACCGCTCTCCCTCCCGCCCTGTGTCCTTCCGTGTCCACGGACAGGAGGCCTCTCCTCTCTCCCCACCTGTCAAGGGTAAGTCACCTTGTGACTTACCCTTCAGACCTCAGCCAAGTGTCACTTCTGCAGGGGAGCGTGGAATCTTTTGGACCGCATCTCATCCCTGTTCCATCTGTGTTTCCTTCATCGCACTGATCAGAGTTTGTCATCTGGGGCCTGTGTGGCTGCTTGATCACCATCTGCCTCGCACTGTGGACTTTAGAGGCAAAGGCCCGTGTTTTCGATCCTCAGGGTGAGTGGCTGCGTGGGACTCCGCTGTGGTGCTGTCGGTTATTTGTGGTTTGAGTGATTTGAAAGTTAGAAGCAGTTGCCTCGCAAAGGTAAAGAGTAAGTGGAGAGGATCTTTGTCTTGATGAGAGAAGTTAAGAGCAACCTGCTTTGGGTACTACAGGGACATCCTTTCTCAGGAAGCCACCGCCGTACTGTGGTGTTGAGGAGTCACTGAAGTCCTGTCATTAGGAACACAGTGGTGGACTTCGCTGGCGGTCCAGTGGTTAAGAATGTGCCTGCGATGCAGGGGAAACGGGTTCAATCCCTGGTCTGGGAAGATTCCACACGCGAGGCAACGAAGCCTGTGTGCCAAACTCCTGAGCCTCGTGTGCCCTAGAGCCCGTGCTCACAACAAGAGGCCTGTGCACTGCAATGAAGAGCAGCAGCTGCTGTCTGCAACCAGAAAGCCCGTGCCCAGCAAAGACCCCGCACCACCAAGAAGAAAGCGACAACAGCAGCAGCAAAGAAGATACTGTAGAGGCCGTGTGGTAGTTTCTGGAATGTAGCAGGGACTCCTGCCTAAAAACAGACAATAAGTGCCTAATTAAAAGCTAGCTTCTTTTTTCTTTTTTGCTTCCAGCCCCCTGTGGCCCCAGTTCCATACACAGAGGTTTCAGTGGGCAAACTTGGTGCCTGTGGGGCCGGGACAGCTCATCCCATTCCTGCTGACTCTCCCATGAGGCCAGGGTCTTGTCTGACTGTAAGTCAAAGATCAGTTAGATTACAGCTTGGGATGAGATGTGCCTGTGGGCATAACCTTGAGATAACCACAGCTGTAACTTTTTGTCCAATTCTGTCGCACATCATCTAAAAACAAAGTGAATGTGGAAGAATCAAAATGGCAGAAGAGAAATAGAAAGAGTAAGAAATAACTGAGATTCTGTTTTACTCAAAGATTCTGTATACTATGAATTCTAGGGTTTTTCAGTTCCACACTTTCAGAGATTAAGATGGAGGGTAATATTGTTGCAGTTAATTTATTTCACTGAAATAACTTAATTCAGTAAATATGTATTGAATATTTGTGTCTTAGTGGAGGGTGTAAGAACAAATACAAGTTGGTCCATGACCTTGAAGTTTACATCTGCCACAGAAACATGGTATGTGTCTGTGCCGCTAGATCCTAATAATGAAGCGGTTGATAAAGAGGGCTGGATAGGACCTGATTAGGGGCTAGGGTAGTTATGAATGTCTTTATAGGGCGAGCATGGCGAGCTGGTCTCCACGGTTGAGTAGATTTAGGACAGTTTGCACAGAAGGGAGGGCACTATAGGCTGGGAAAGCACCGTGTGTGAAAGTTAAGGGTGAGAGAAGGAACAGGAAGGCCCTGTCACTCTCCAAGGGCAGTGAGTGCCTGTGCCTAGGTACAAGAAGTTAGAGAACAGAGGGCTGTGGAGGGGCCCCAGCTTTTGGGTGAGACCCTCGAGGGCCAGGTTGAGTGAGTGAGTGATGGTCGCTCAGTCGTGTCTGACCCTCTGCAATCCCATGGATTATAGCCCGCAAGGCTCCTCTGTGCATGGGACTTTCCAGGCCAGATACTGGAGTGGGTTGCCATTCCCTTCTCCAGGGGATCTTTCCCACCCAACAATTGAACCCAGGTCTCCTGCATTGCCTGCAGATTGTTTACCATCTGAGCCACAGGGGAATCCTAGGAGGCCAGGTTACAGGCACTGAATGCTTGTGAGCAGGGGAAGTCACATAAAAAAATCTGTGCTTTCAGAACATTATTTTGATGATAGTTGTCAAGGGGTTTTGATGAGGGAGAGTCTGAAGCCAGCGAGACTGCCTGGGAGGCTGTAGTGTTGGCATCAGAGCGGTGGGGTTGTACGGAGGGGCTGGAGAAACAGAGAAGAAGGGAAGCGAACAAAACAGGGCTCACCTCGCACACTGCCGGTAGGAATGTAAATTGGCTCAGCCACTATGGAGAACAGTACGGAGGTTCCCTAAAAATCTAACAGTGGAGCTACCATATAACCCTGCAGTCCCACTCCTGGACAAATATCCAGAAAGGAGGAAACTCTAATTCAAGAAGATACATGCACCCTGATGCTCACAGCAGCACTGTTCACAACAGCCAAGACATGGAAGCCAGCTAAATGCCCATCAACAGATGAACGGATAAAGCAGATGTGGGACATATAAATGGTTAATATGTATAACGTATATGCATTATACACACATACTTTTATATATATATAAAAAATGGGATATTGCTCAGCCATAAGACAATGACATGTCATTTGCGGAAGTATTGATGGACCTAGAGATTATCATACCAAGTGAAGGAAGTCAGAAAGAGAAAGACAAATATCATGTCATATCACTCCTATGTGAAATCTGAAATAATAATACAAATCAAATTTACAAAACAGAAACAGATTCAGGCATAAAAAATATGTGGTTACCAAAGGGGAAGGGGGGTTGAGGGATAAATTGGAAGTTTGGGATTAGCACATACACACTGCTGTGTATAAAACAGATAAACAACAAAGACCTACTGCACAGCACAGGGAACTGCAGTCAACATCTTGTGATAACCTACAATGGAAAAGAATCTAAAGAAGATACACACACACACACACACACACACACACACACACACACACTCATGTCTGTATAACTGAACCACTTTGAGGTATACCTGAAACATTGTAAATCAAGTATACTTCAGTAAAATTAAAAAAATACAATACTGCACTCTTAGGGAAGAATCGAGTTCAAAGGAAGAACTGGTAGTTCCATGTCTGGATTCCCAGTGGAGAAGACAAGGAAGAAACAAAGGGATACTGAGCCTGGGTGAATGGAAACTTAGTTCCACAATCTCCAGGACCAGGGTTGGGGATGGATGCTCAGGTGGCATGGACTGGAGAAATGAGGTGCCGGCAGCAGTGGCAGATAACTGGGTGTAGTTGAAAGATAAAGGCTGGGGATATAAATTAGCACATCAGCAGAACCCTGGCGACTGAATAAACCCACAGAATACAAACGTGGAGTTGTACCAGATATGTAAATTAAAAAAATAAGGAACTTGTTTAGTGAAACCTTCAAATACAGACATCTAGTCGACCAGCGAGTTACTGGTTGCTGTAGAAAGCACCCCCAGTTTCCCAGTGTGTGTCGCTTTCTCCCTCTGGTCCGCTCCTGGCCCCCTCAGCCTGGGGTCGGCGTCCCCCTCAGCCTGGGGTCGGCACTGGCCGTCTGGCCCGGCTCGCCTGCGTCCTCAGCCGACGGCAGTCTCGCTCCACACGGCAGCCCAGGTGAGCCTTTCTGTCCGGTCCGCGGCTCTGCTCCTGACCTGCAGGGGCTTCCGGCTGCACGCGGAGCAGGAGCCGAAGCCTTTCGGGGGCCGTGGGCTGCCCGGTGCCTCTCGTGGGGCTGGTTCCCGCGCTCACGCCATGACGCCGCCTTGCGGCTGCCGCTCCCCACACTCGTGGGCATGCTGACCCTGCGGCCTCCGTGTGTTTCCCCTTGGCTCGGAACGCTTTTCTCCTCCGTGTCTATAGGACTTGTTCCCTTGCCTCCTCCAGGCCTTCACTAGCTGGGCCTTCCTTTGCCCTCCTCTTGAACGTGGTGGCCCCTGCACTTCCGGTCCAGGATGCTGCCCTCCTTCAGCCTTTCCCGCCGTGCTTTGGTACCTTCCAACGCCCAGGCTGTTTGCTTACGTGTGTGCTGTCAGTCTGCCTCTCCAGAGCGGTGTTCAGGGGAGCAGGGATTTCTTCCTGTATCACTCTCCATGACAGCCTCAGTGCCACCACAGCGAAGGGACTCAGTAATCACTTGTTAGGCAGATGAACAAAATTCTGATAGAAGCTGCTTTTTCCAGAACAATTGGGACATCTTTGAGATCAACTGTCAGTAATTTTTATCTTCTTATCAGTGCTCCGTAAATGTTGAATAAGTGGATAGAACCTAAATTGTAAAAATGCTATCTCGCTTTATCTAGTTCCAGAAATTTCCATTGCAAAATGGAACCTTTAAAGGTGGTGCGTGGATGGGGTATGGAGGAACAGTTTCGCTTCATTTAGCTGACCTTCCACTTGGGCTTCAGAATTTACATAGCGGTTTGGCAATTCTTTCGTTATTACTGTGATTATTAATTGGATGCTATTTTAATATTTGGCCCCTAAACTCTCAGCTGATGTTTTAGGAGATTATACTATACAGGGTGCAGAAATTTCTGGGGCTGACTGCATCTGTTCATGGCCAAGTAAGGAATAGCATTGGCAAGGAACACAGGGTGAATTCAATTGTGCCTCTGGGAGTCACAGTAGAGATGGTTCATGGTCTCTGGGAAACAGCTGCCCGGGCTTCCTTCCGCAGAAGGGATCTTGATTTGGTTACCTGATGGGTGCTTTATATAAATAAAATAAACAACCTTGAGAGACTGGTGTGGGGGGGTGGGGTGGCGGTTGGCGTTAAAAAGAGAAAGGAAGAACCATGTGCAGAAATTGCTCTCTATTTGGGACCATTGACTTGAGAGATCCCTCCAAAGTTTGCTTTTGTTTTATTTGGTATCACTTTCATCTGTTCCCAGGAGATGCAGATGTCTTTGGAAGGAATGCATGCAGGAAAATAGGCTGTAGGAGGCAGAAATGAATTCTTGAAAGTTTAACAAGCTTCTGAAGGACTGAGCAGCTCCAAGAAGCTGGCTGTTACCATGTCTTGAAGCTTGAGATTTGAGAGAAATGAACTATGATGTTCCCTGACACCAAGATTGATGTGGTTTGTTGATGATACGACTAAAGGGCCAGGTTCTCATTTGTATTTTTAGGTAGGGCTTTTTAAGAGAGTTCAGACCCTAGGGAAATATGGCACAAAAGAACTTGGAAAATAGCAGCAGGAGATTATGCCTTTGCTTACCTGAGGGTTAAAACAATTCACAGAAAATTGTTTTGGGTTTTTCTGGCTGGTGAAAACACTGTAGGTCCTTGTTTTCAATACACTGTCTATAAAGTGTCAAAAGAAAGTTTAAATGTGACATTCCCTGAGGCTAATGCCTGTTAGTTGACCAGATGTTTAAATCAGTGTTCCTAGCTCCACCTAAAAGTGCCAGAGGTATATTGGGTGTTTGGTCTGGGGTCAAAAGGCACGTGAGAAGAAACATCAGAGACTAGCCTTTTTCGCTTTTAAAGTCTTATCTGTGTTTGCGCTCATTTCTGTCCTAATTGAAAAGGACAAGTCATGGGGTAACTCAGAAAGTGAACTTGATGTCCAAGGTGAGAGTGAATGAGAAACAAAAATGTTTATCTGGAGAGTTTTGTGATGAGAAGCAGGAAATCTGACTCCATGGAGCTCCAAAGAAAGTCCTGCCTATATCTCTTTTTTTTCCATTGAAAAGGTCACATCTTTACGTAGCACAGTTCTTGGAGTGAGTCCTTCACTTTCACTAAATGAGTTAAAACGTTTATATCCAAAAAATAAAAGATATATTCCCACCAGAGTTTCTTTGATTAGGAAAAGAAGGACACCACTGCGTCCTAAGTTTGTTTTGTTTTTTTTTTTTCCTGATTGTCTTTTGTATTTTTGACAAGTGCCCTAACTTGAATAATCTGGGTTTTAATTCTAAATTCATAGTGATCTCTCTTATTCTTATAAGATCATCAAGGTTCTTTTTGTTCTTGTTTTCTTCCTCTGCTGTTTACCTAGTGTTTGTAATTATCTTTTATTGAGGTTGAACAGGGGAGGGGATAAGAAGAGAAAATAGAGAACAATCACTCATGTTTTATTCAGTGCCCCATCCTGCTTGTTGATTTCTCCATCCATCAACCCATCAATGCAGTCATCCATCTACTCATCGACTCATCTGTCCATCCATTCATTTATCAATCCATTCATGCATACATACATCCACCCATCCACCCATGTATCTATCCATCCATCCATTCATCTAGCCACACATGAACTCAACTTACGTCCGTTGATCATGTGCTATGAACCAGGATCTCTCCCATGAAGGAGAGTAGACCAAGTGATAAGCATTTATAGTGGAAAAATGTTAACAATCATGTAAATTCAATCATGGGAAGATCTTACCACCTGTTTTTAGGGGTTTCGGGGAAAGTTTCAGAGAAGAAGTACTATCTCAAGAGATGCAGGAAGGATGAATTGAAATTTAGCTGGATGAACGCTATGTGTTTGGTCTTGAGTATGGTTATGAGGTGAGGAAGAGTTTCCAGAAGAAGAGTTGTGTTTCTGAAGTCCTTGCAAAATCAGAACTCTTCTTACTCAAGAATAATTCTGACAAAAGATGGTGGCTATTTCCTTTTATCAGCTAATATGGCGCCACCCTGTGGCCACTCTATAAACAGTTGGGCGTTCCCTTGGCTCAGCCTGCTTCGAAACTGTCATTTCTTGAAGAATTTTAACATTTGGGGCAGATTTAACATTGATTCAAATTAATGTGACACCATATTACTGTTTTAATGTCATATTATTTCAAAGCTACATAATTCAAGGTCACATCAAATAGGACCAAACTCTGGAGAGGTTAGCTCATGGCCATTTGATGGAATTGGAAGTAGCTCAGCATGGAGAGTGTGTAGACCAGAGAGTAATACTAAGCTCTTGAGGAGACGGAGGGGAGGAAGAATGGTGGGAGAGGCGATGGAGAAAGTATCAGGGCCCTGAACCAAGTGTCTGAACTGTGACGAGAGGACTGCGGTGGGGACCCTCTCAAGAGTGTTAAGGAGGGAAGGCAAGGTCAGTCTTAGGCTTCTTCAAGTTTTAATCAATGAAAAAAGCTGAAATTAGACTGAGGCTGTGTATGGGTTTCAGATACTTTCCAGGTGGCTCAGTGGTAAAGAATCCACCTGCAATGCAGGAGATGCGGGTTTGATCCCTGGGTCAGGAAGATCCCCTGGAGGAGGAAGTGACAACCCACTGCAGTGGTCTTGCCTGGGAAACCCCACGGAGGGAGGAGCCTGGTGGGCTGCAGTCCACGGGGTCGCAAAGAGTCAGACACGACTGAGCGACTAAACAACAACAAATGTATGGGTTTCAGATATTTGTAGAACATTCCCTTGATTTCTAATTAGACTTTGGTTATAACAATATAAACTTTCATAATTTCAAAATACTTGTAAGATTTTTGTTTTGTTTCTGAAGGGTCCACTAAGTGTCTTGAAAGAGACAATAAAATATATAGCTTAAGCTTAAGGAGATTGGATAGAGGCTCAACCCAGACTTGGGATGAAAGGCTTGGGGAGAATTTGGTGGGGTCTCTGGTAAAATGGATTAAGACAAACACGAGTGAGACAAAGCTAAATAGATGTTTTTTACTGGTATGTGGGACTTCTTAGAGCCTTAAATGCATTCATGTCTGCGTGACCTTTAAGATTGCAGCACGTGTTTTATTAAGGAACCTTCACTTTGGAAATAGTCACCGTCGTCTGGTTGAGAGCTGCTTATCTTTTGCCACAATAATGCTGCAAACAAACACCTACAACATGTCCGTGGAATACAATAATAAAAATGTATTTAACTTGCAAGTTTGGGAGGTTCAGCTGATCTTGATCTGGACTTGGCTGATTTCAGTTAATCTCGCTCACATGTCTCTGGTCAGCTGTGGGCTGGGCAGTCAGGTCTTCTGATCTTAGCTAGATTTGCTCATACGTCTGGGAGTTCACGGAGAAGGCAGTGGCACCCCACTGCAGTACTCTTGCCTGGAAAATCCCATGGACAGAGGAGCCTGGTAGGCTGCAGTCCATGGGGTTGCTAAGAGTCGGACATGACTGAGCGACTTCACTTTGACTTTTCATTTTCATGCATTGGAGAAGGAGATGGCAACCCACTCCAGTGTTCTTGCCTGGAGAATCCCAGGGATGGGGGAGCCTGTTGGGCTGCCGTCTATGGGGTTGCACAGAGTCGGACACGACTGAAGCGACTTAGCAGCAGCAGCAGCTGGGAGTTCAGCTGGCTGTCGGATGATCTAGGACTGCTTAGTTAGGAAGACTGGGAGCCTTGTCTCTGCTGTATGTGGCCTTCATTCTGCAGCTCGCTAGACCTAGCATTTTCTCCTGGCCATGGCAGAGCAGCCAGAGTGGGAGCAAGCCCAACAGCACATGTACTTTCCAGCGTTTGCTTGTGTCATGTTTGTTAATATCCTGTTGGTCAAGGAAGTCACACTGGCTGGGCCAGAAGAGCAGAGTGAGTAGCTCCAGGGAGGGACAAGACCCGGCTCTCTGCAGTCAGAACCCTGGGACCTAACATGACAACTGCTGAGCAAGATCACAGTCACTGGGAATGAGGACTGAGCTCAGACTGTGTGCTGTGCCTGGCCACAGACTGTACTTCGAGTTCTGATAAGCAATCTCACAGATAGCTGTCTGGGCCAGGTCAAGTGAGAGAGCGCTCATCTGGTTCCCAGCAGGCTTCTGTTATCTTTCTGTGGAACTGTTTCAGGACTGAAGGGGTTGTGGGCATCAGCTAGTTCCAGTTGCATTATGTTGGGAATGAAAACACAGAGGCCCAGAGAGGTTAATTGACCAGACTAAAACTGCACAGCTAGGCAGAAGCCAAACTTAACCTGGAACCTAGATGTTGTCTCCGGCCGTTGGGTTTTAGTAACCTCAAAGGAACTGTGTTTGAGGGGGAAGGAGAGGAGGTGGAAGGGACTGAAGTTGTGTTTACAGTCTTTGTATGTGAACAAATCACATTCTTTCTGGAGGGAGTGCAATAAAAATAATTTTTAAAATTAAAGTTCGAGGTCTTTGCAAGGGCAAAGTAAGTGGTAAAACATTGAGTTGTAACTGAGCACTGTGACCGGAGATTTTTTTGGGCAGGGGGAGAAAAGTGGGGGTGTGTCCTGAAGCAGGGAGGGCTCTCAATGGGGGAGTCATTTCCCTGGCTGGAGTCTTCCTCTCCCCTCCCGTGAACATTAGGGGGAGCCAAGTGTGGAATGCTTCACGGGTCGGCGTGTGGTCCTTGCACAGGGCTAGGCTGATCTCCATGTGCTTGCTGTTTCAGTGTCCCTGCTGCTGGAGCGGGTGCTGATGGAGATCCTTGGTGGTACGTTTTGTTTTTCTTTCCTCCGCCCCCTCCGTACCCCCAAGGACTTCTGCCGCATCTGAAAAGTCAGCAGAGGACTTCTGAGAAGAGAGGAGAGAGTTTGTGTTCCAGCTCTTACTTTGTCAAACAGCAGATAGAATTGTGAAGGCAGATGTAGCCTTCCAGAATAGGAGCTATGGTAACAATGATTTATTTGTTCTCTATAAATCATGTTTTGTTCAGGAAATGCTCCCCAGTTAATCATTATCAAATAGACTTGATATTTTTATGATGGAACTACTTCCACAAATATGACGTATATTCTCCTGATTTACTTAGAAAAGGCAGCAAGTCCCCTACGTGAGAATGAATTTCTTTCCAAGAGTGCGTTTGTAAGTCCAATTTGTAAGTAAGTCCAACATAGCCTAGGTACTTGCTTAACACAATCGACTATATAGTACTGTAATAGGTTTCTAATAGTTTTCACACAAACAAACATAAGAAACAAACTCAAGAAAGCCTGTGAAGTGTTACAGTACAGTGCCTTGTGGAGTGTGGTAATACAGCACAGCAGCCGGCATACATACGGGGCGTGTCTGCGTCTTTGAACGTTCTCTGTATGCAGGGGACTCACTGCAATGGAAACTTTTCCCCCACTTAGATGTCATTTCTTGAACAGTGTGGTGATTTGGCAACTGCCTTGTAAAGAGCTTTGTGTGTGCATTCTCAGTCACTTCAGTCATATCTGACTCTGCGACCCTATGGATGGTAGCCCACCGGGGTCTTCTATCCGTGGGATTCTCCAGGCGAGAATAGTGGAGTGGGTTGCCAAGCCCTCCTCCGGGGATCTTCCAGACCCAGGGATCGAACCATGTCTCCTGCATCGCAGGCAGATTCTTTACCCACTGAGCCACCTGGGAAGCCCAAAGAGCCTTGTAGTGAAAGGCATTTTCTGTCGTTATTTTGTTCGCTTAGGAGCTGCTAGAGTACGTTGAACTACTTAACAAACTTAAGGTTTGACAGATATACTTTAAAAAAAATTTTTTTTTGAGTGTATCACATGGCTTATGGGATCTTAACTCCCCCACCAGGGATGGAACCCAGGCCCTTGGCAGTGAAAGCTTGGACTCCTAAACACTAGGCCTCCAGAGAATTCCCACGTTTAAAGTTCTTGTACTTTATTTTCAAGTTGTGTCTCCACACTTCCTCACTGTCAGCTGAGTAAGTGTATCTGGGGGCTGCTCAGGTGGACCTGTTCTCAGACCTGTTCTTGAGCATCTCTTGCTCTGTTCCATTTAACAAGGAGCTGCGTTTCCCAGCCCCCTTGCTCTCTGGTGGCCAAGGAGAGAGATGAGGCGTCTTGCTGAGCCTCTTTCTGCTTCTCTGGTATCTCTGGGACAGCAGTGTCTCTCCCGTGGCTTCTGCCCCCCAGACCTAGCGGCCCAGCCTGGTCCAGTTCTGTGGGCTGGCCCCAGTCCCTGGGCTCTGTGACACCTCTTTCTTCTGTCAGCTCTCCTGCTCATGGTTGCTGCTCTCTGGCCTGCCTCCCTGTTCCTTCTGTGGCCGCTCAGCCATTCCAGCACTCTGTAACCAGGCTCTTAGCTCGAAAGCTCTGGAGTGGTTTCTGTTTTCTGGTTGTCTTTGACTGATAACTGGAGAGTTGCCTTCTCATGCAATTCTTTCTCTCATTCTGATTTGCCTTTTGCAATCTGCTCTGAGAACAACAGCCAGTTTTAACCTGTTTATTTTATGGACATTAATCTGTAAACGTAACTGAGTGATGTGAAAGTGTTAGTCACTCAGTCATGTCTGACTCTTTGTGACCCCATGTACTATAGCCTGCCAGGCTCCTCTTTCCATGGAATTTTCCTGGCAAGAATACTGGAGTGGGTTGCCATTCCCTTCTCCAGGGGATCTTCCTGACCCAGGGATCGAACCTGAGTCTCCTGCACTGCAGGTGGATTCTTTACCATCTGAGCTACCAGGGAAGTCAGCTGAGTGGTAGAGCAGAATAAGTCTAGAGCCTGGGCTCTGGCAGCAGAATGCTTGGGCTCCAGTTCCAGCCAGATCACTCATTCACTGTGTGGCTGGGCAACTTTCTTAACCTCTCTGAGACTCACTGTTTTCATTTGAAAGATGAAAGTAATTACAGTACCTATGTTGTCTTTTAAGATCAACACCTATGGAGGGGAAAGGAGGGATGTGGGATTGGGCAGAGGGAGAAGCTGAGTTGTGATGGAGTCTTAGCAGCAGCCTCGGTCAACCCCACAGGGAGCTCTAAAGTGGGTCGAACCTTTATTCACTGATGTTGATCATTGAAGGAGCTTCCACGGGGTGTGCTTGACCTTACGTGGAGCCGTTTTCTCCAGTGGAGGGCAGTTTTCTGCATTCTGCCAGAGAACTTGGAGTAGCAGGGTAGTCAGATCCTCAGACTCCAGGTAAGGTCTGGTCATTGCATGACAGTGTCCCTGGCACGTCTCCACATGTGTGCGGTTGTGAGAGAGTTAATCCTTGTAAAGGGTGTTGCTTGATGCCTAGTGAAGGCATAAGAATCTTAGGAATCATTGTTGATGGATTAAATATAGCAGTCCAATGAGTGGACTTTATGGTATCTTGTTAGGAATTTGGTGAGTTTTTCTTAACTTCCTGTCCATGATCTCATACTGGAGAGTCCAGGTAAAGCTGCATAACTGGCCTGTGGGTCAGGAAGGTTCCATGGCTTCTACACAGACATTATTAAACGCATTTATATTCTTATTTTAATGGTAATGTGATGCCTTTGGACTGCAAGGAGATCCAACCAGTCAATCCTAAAGGAGATCAGTCCTGAGTGTTCATTGGAAGGACTGATGTTGAAACTGAAGCTCCAACACTTTGGCCACCTGATGTGAAGAACTGACTCATTGGAAAAGACCCTGATGCTGGGAAAGATTGAAGGCAGGAGGAGAATGGGACGACAGAGGATGGGATGATTGGATGGCATCACCGACTCAATGGACAGGAGTTTGAGCAAGTTCTGGGAGTTGGTGATGGACAGGGAGGTCTGGCATGCTACTGTCCATGGTAGTATGAATGAATGTGGTATCTTTAAATATGACTTTCCTGTAGATTCTTATATCCTTATTTTTTGAAATATTCAGGAATTCCACATCAGATTTAATAAGAATTAACACAGTGCTCCCTTTTTGAACACTTAAGATGTAGCAACAGGACTAAGCATGCATTATCTCATTAGTTCTCAGGACAACTCTCTGGGTTTTGAGATTCCTGTGTGATGGTGAGGACCCGAGGTCAGGGAGGTTAAGCAATCTGCCCGTGGTCACCCAGCCATGAAGTGACAGCTGAGTGCCCCTGCCAGGGCTGCAGCCCTGGACTCACACGCGCCTACGCTTTTAACTACACATTTTTACAATTTATACAGCAGTAGGGGAAACCTTCTCCTCTGAAAATAACTCTAGCAAAGTGTAGGTGTTGTTTTGGTAGAAACATTTCAGCTGCTGCCATAAAAATCTTCTCCCAAATGGCTCTGTGAGAGCAAAGCTGGGCAGACTCTGCTTGTGTTTAAGATGCGTGCCTTATGGCTCAGCCACAACACAAATGATTTGTTTTCCTGGCCTTGTTGGCAAAGTGATTTAATTTCTGGATCTCCCTGAAGAAAAAGCCTAAACAAGTAAATTTCCTTGTAATTGGATGTTTAAAGAGGAACCACTTGGGAAAGTCACAATGGGAAGCCAGGTGCATTTTCATCCACTGAGTGATGCAGGGATTGGGGAGGGAGGTAAGTATCAGTACATGGGTAGAATTCACTCGGTGGTTTTACTTCCTAGTATTTTGCTGTTTTTCATCAAGAAATGATTTTTATAATAATCTAAGGCCCTACAAAGTGGATGTTTAGGAAAGTGGGTGTTCATCATTGTTCATGTTTCTTATATCTGAATAGAAGCAATGCCTCTTTTTCTGTAGAAAAGTGCTTTTTCAAAGTTGAATGTATGGTACTAATGAGAAGTCTAGGAAGCTGTAAGGTCAGAAATTTCTTAAGGTTAGTTCTGTGGATTCCAATTTCTTTGACATATCAGGATAGTTTGGGCCATACATAGCAAAAATATAAAGTAACTGTGATATAAAATGTAAAATAACTGTGAAAATTTGTGGGGAAAAAAATCAGAGTTAGGCACTCCATGATTTCATGGTATCATTAAGAGTCCAGGTTCCTGTCTTTCTGTCTCATCCTCCCAATCGTGTGGCTTACATTTTCAAGGTCACTCTGGGGCCAGATTAGTTTTGGCCATCATATCTGCAGTCCAAATGTGCAGAGAAAGGAGCCCTCTTAGTGTAGGCAGGTTGGTCAGTTTCTGCAGCCTTCCTGAATTCCATAAAACGCTTGCATTTGTATTTCACTGGCCAGCACTAACCTAGCTGCAAGAGAGCCTGGAAATGTGATGTTTAGTTGAGCATATTTGAGGCTGTCTTACTGATGAAGAAGAGAAGATGGATATTGAGTGATGATGGGCAATTTGTGCCACATTTAGGACCATAATACATATGTCTCAACTGAAAATGTAGACATGTCGGTGTAAATGTTAAAAGGTGACTTTAGTTCTTTTGTGTCATTTGCATCATCCTCAGCATCTTTTGTGGCCTGATGTGCATCAGAACATACAGAGGTGTGCAGTGTGCTTGACTCTGGCACCCTTTACTGGAGGAAGTAGTATTTGAGAAGCACACTTTCTTCATGTCATTCAGTAAATATTGATCAACTGTTGTGTGCCATGCACTGTGCCTAGGGGTTATAGCGTTTCCACATCTATTTGATCACCTCCTCCACTCCTATACCCCACGTAAAACTTACTAACACCTCAAGAAGTGTACTGTCTTATGGAGCTAGTTTGCTGAGTGTTTACCTGGAGTGCTCATTATAGGGGAAACTTTCATGCCTGGAGTAGGGAATGAAACAGACTGTATCTGTGTCAGTTGCCTATTCCTGTAAAACCCATGTCAAAGTTTAATACTTTAAAACAATATGCTTTTATTATTTCTCATATTAATGCATTGGCTGGGTGGTTCCTGTGGCTTTGGCTGGGGTCTCTAGGGGCACATCTGTGGTCAGGGGTTGGTTGTGATATGGCTCTACTGATCTTGGCTGGATGTGGTCCCTTGTTAGGGTGCAGCTGGGGGCTGGCTGGTCAGTTGGTACCCTGGGATTTCCTCCACACGGTCTCTTCATCTGCAGCTGTCCCAAGCTTCTCATTGAGCTCAGATGGTTCAGGAGAAAGAATGGAAGTGCACGAGGCCCCTTGGAGCCAAGGCTCCAAATTAACACAGCCTGACTTCTGCCAAAAGCAAGTCACAAAATTGGCCCAGATTAAGCTGGAGATCCAAGCTCCATCTCTTGTTGAAAGGAGCTTCCAGGTCACATTGCAAGGGGCATGGAGAGCTAAAGAAGGAGAGAAATGGGGCCATTTCAGCAATCAATCTACTGGTTTCCCAGGGAGGAGAAGTTTAGCCTGTACTGTTAGTCTATACTTTTCTCCTTCCCTGTTTCCACCCAACACCTCCAGTCAAAATTTCTATTCACTGAACTTCTTGGTAGCTATGGTAATGGAATTAAATCAGTTGTCTGTACCTGCCTTAGTGTGTTGGAATTCCCAAAGCTCAGCCACCAGTTGATGGGTAAGACTTTAGAGTACATGGGCTCTGCCAAGGGTCCTTTTGTGTTTAATTTTCAGTTTTGTTTCAGGTGTTGCAGAGGGGAAGATCTGATGCTATTTCTTTCAATTTTTTAATATTTTTCTTCTTATTAGTTTGGCTGTGCTGGGTCTTAGTTGCCGTGGAGGCTTTTCTCTGGTTGTGGTGAGCAGGGCTACTACCTGTTGTGGAGCGTGGGCTTCCCATTGCAGTGGCCTCTCTCATGGCGCATGGGCTCTAGGCTGGGAGGCTTCCGTAGTTGCAGCTCTTGAGCTCTGGAGAATTGGTTCAGTAGTTGTGGCACACGGGCTTTGTTGTTCTTTGGCACGTGGACTCTTCCCAGACCGGGGATCAAACCCATGTCTCCTGCCTTAGCAGGCAGGTTCCTTACCACCGAGCCCCTGTGGAAGCCCCTTATACTATTTCTTGACTGATACATTCTGTGATGTGCAACCCTCTGAACGATCAGTCTCCTCATCCATAAAATGGGCACATGGCGATCCTATCTCAGTGTATTTAAGAAATCATTTAAAACACACCACCATTGCTCATAACAACTAACGCTGACATGGGACTTACCCTGTGCTGGGTGCAGTTCTTCACAAACCTGTGAGGTAGGTGCTGTGATGACCCATTCACAGATGTGCTACCGGGGCCCAGAAAGGTTCAATGACAAGTCAGGGTGATGCAGACCGCTCCAGCCAGCTGAGTCACTTAAAAATGAGAGAAATAAAGGTCTTATTTTGACAGAATTGAGAGGGATGGGAACAATGACAGACTTTTAAAATGAAGTTTGGCTTTTTAGTACAGAGCCTGTCCTGACGGTTTACATAGCTATTTCTTGCAGGTACGTTTGACATTCAGAAGCAATCAGGTTGTATTCTCTGTTCTTTGCGGTATTACTGGGCTCTGCTCATCTTGAAGGTTACATCTGCAATCAGCATTAATTTCATTGTTAACCATCCTTCATATTAGTTACCGCGTTGTTCCTTTTCTGTTTTTCTTCTGTTTTTGAGACTACTTGGGTTTTAGTGGAGATGATAAGTTGTGAGATTAGATGGGACAGCTCAAGTTTATTGTTCAAGAAGCCGTATTAGACACAGAGAGTGAACTCGGAGCCCGGTTGAGCTGTGTGGGTCGCTAATCCGGTATCACAGCACTGTGCTCTGTTCTTCCCCATTTTAGTCCAAAATGCCTGTTGAACTGGTGTGGGGTGAAGAAGGCATAGGGTGTTAAATGGGAGTGATTTTTTGCACTACATTTTATGGTTCACTTAAGGGAGTCACACTGAACTGTTTGAACAAAGGGAGAAATTCCCCTGGAAGCCAAGGTCAGAGAAAATCATATGAAGAAAAAGACAGATAAGTGATGCCCATTTGCTTTTATTAATATATTTGTCTTAGTTCCTTTGGGCTGCTGTAACAATATCCTGTGAACTAGGAAACTTATAAACAACAGACATTTATTTCTTATAGTTTCTGAAGCTGGAGGTCTGAGATCAGAATGCCAGAATGTTCGAGGGAGGGCCCTCTCCTGGGTGCAGACCTATCCTTGTATCATCGTGTGGTAGTAAGGGCTGGTGAGCTCTCTGGAACCTCTTTTATAAGAGGAATAATCCTGTGCTCCATCCTCACGACCTAAGAACCTCCCAATCACCCTTCCTTCTAATATCAACATCTTTGGTGTTCCGTGAATACTGAGGGGACACAGACATTCAGATCATAGCAATATTCAAACAGATTTTTAAAAAGTTATTCATTTCATGTAGACTGGCTATAACTTAAACAAAAAGCCCTTTGCTGCAGCAGTATTCAAGAAAACAGAGCAATTCTTGTGATGTTGCACAATCAGAATGTTAAAATGTTGGTTGGAGGAACCATGAGTCTGTTTGTGACTACATTTTGGTTGGTGTCATGTGGATAAGGAGCGGCAGACTTTTTTTCTTTTCAATTCTTTGTGATTGAAATATTGGGATTTTTTTAAGCAGAGAGGAGAAGAAACTATAATGGAATTCAGGACACTGCATTCCATTCTGGCTTCTAGAGGATCACATGAGTTTCAAACACTCCTTAATTGGCTGCATTTTTAATTAAAGAAAAACGGAGCTTTTCTTTTCACCTATATAAGAACTCATAAGAAATTTCTTTATCTTGTAATTCACAGGTCAGAGGATCGAGTTTGAATAAATATTTACCCACATATATTTATAAAATACTAGTAAAAACTAATTTATGTGGAATTCTTGCTGTATGCTGTGTACTATTTTAGTGTTTTACTATAATAACCACTTTATCCTCACAATAGCCCCTTGAAATAGATACTGTCATTATTACTATTTTTATAAATGAAGAAACCAAGGCACAGAGATCTTAAGTAACTTGTGTAAAGCACACACCAAGGGAGTTGCAAAGCTAATATTCAAATCCAAACCATTGTAATCGGTACCCTACAGTGTTTCCCAAGTGTCAGTCATTCAGATACTACCTTCATTCTTTTTACCATTCTTCTATTCTTCTATTTTTATTCATATTTTTCACTTTTGTTTAACCACAAACATAAATGTATTTTAAAAGGCAACCTTAGATCATTACCTTGGAAAACTATCTTGTGCCACAAATTGTTGAGATAGCCAATAAAAATTAAAAAATGAAGACTAAATAGTGTCATCCAATCCTAAGTAGATGCCAGTGCCTACTGAAACTCGAGTCAGAGACCTGCCTTCACTGTCCTGAGAGAGAAAGAGGAGAGAGAGCCAAGATTAGAGTGAATCTGAAGACAAAGTTAGGGCTGTCTTTAATGTCATCCTAAGGGGGGTATGTGTGTGTGTGTGTGTGCATGTGTGTGGTAGTGAGCAAGATGGATAGCCTACTTTCTTGATTCCATGGGAATCATTTGTTTAAAACATAAAGATGTGGTGGTACCTTCAGAATTAAGGAAAGTGAAGTGGAAGATACCAAGATGAATTCAGGCCTCTTTCAGTTCAGCCTGTCCAGGGAAAGCTATTGTCTGAATTATTAACCCTAAAGTCACTCAGTAATTCTTCTGGTCCTAGAAAATCCTTCTAGGTTGCTTTGTGGAAAGGACTGTGGGTATTTTTTTTTTTCTAAAGTTATTATGTATTGAAGAAAGTATAATTACCCCTGAATTTTAAACCAAACTACTTAGAAAATGGCCTTACATTAAGTCTTGCTTCAACCTTGACACATACCTAGTGGTTTGAAACATTAGAGTCTTAGTCCTCTTTCATACAGATCTATCTTATTTATATCTATCTATCTATATATATTGCTCTTCATCATTAATTTAGAGTTGTTATATTTTGATTATGGTAAGAAAAGCAGAAGGGGCTTTTCATCTGCCAGTTTAACCTTAATGATGAAACTCCAAGTGTTTTTAAGTAATGAAAAGGGATCTTCCTTTTAATTCACAGGTCTCTTAAAAGCAGCTCATAGACATCATTAAGACTCATCAATGTGAACAATAAATTAATCTGCATCTGAAGTTTTTACTGATTCCCTGATCACATAATTTCTACATGTTCTGATTTCACTTTTTGGATGTTTTATACATTATATGAATTCTTAATCAAGATGAATGTATAAGCAGTGCCCTTTTACACAGGCTGAGAGAATACTACTTGACGAAAGTTTTAGCGGAAGGTGATGAATGAAACTGGCTGCATCTTACCCAGAATCCCTATTTCCATTTTAAAATAGTACAAATATTAAATATTAATATAGCTGCAAATAGGCAGCATGATGTGGAATATGACTTATGTGGCTGGTAAACTATTTCCTGTTCAGTGTGCCAGTGAACTTTGGAAAACTTCTGATAGATGTTAGGCCTAGTTAGCTGCTCAGAGTTTGAGAACAGAGGTAGGCAGCTTGGGGAAGAACAGGGGAACATCTGTCTGCACTGAAGCTGCTGTGGGACTGTATCTCCAGGGGCAAGCACTGCAGTCCAGTTGGGACAGCATGGTGGGCTGGATGGGCCACTGTTCGGTAGCAAAACACAGACCTCTTCATCTGCAGGCTCATGGAAGGTGATGTGGTATGCTTTGTCCGATCAGTCAACTGTGGCCAGGGGTGGATTCTAACAGTTCAGCTGGGGTTCATTTATTTAGGTATCATTGATTTATAGTTGTGTTAATTTCTGCTGTGTTAATAAAACAGCAAAGTCATTTTATATATGTAAAATGATTTCTCTTAGGAAACTGAACAGAGTTCTGTGTGCTGTCCTGTAGGCCCTTGCTGTTCATCCCTTCTATATATCAACGCTTCCATCTGCTAACCCTGGCCTCCCACTCTGTCCCTCCCCAGGCCCTCTTCCTTGGCAACCACCAGTCTGGTCTCTATCTCTGTGCGTCTGTTTGTTTTTCATAGATAGGTTCATTTGTGTCCTATTTTGAATTCTACGTATAAGTAATATAACGCGGCATTTATTTGTCTCTTTCTGACTTTCTTAGTACGGTACTCTCCAGTTGCATCCATGCTGATACAAACGGCATTATTTCATTCTTACTTAGATGCAGTCTATGGCTAGGTTTTAGAAACCAGAACTAGCTCTGGAAGTGTGTCCTGGTTTTAGAAATAAGATCAGTGAAGGTCAGGGTAGTTAGAGTCTCAAGGGCATGGACCACGTTTGTTTACTCACCAGTGGGCACCCAGCATCTGACATAGTACTGGGTGCATGGCAGGCACTCAGGATTTAAATAACGTGTCAGATCAATGAGGGAACCGAGTTATATTGGGCAACTAATGTTTTTGGCATCATAAATCATTTTTGCTTGGTGAGAGGAAACCCTAGCAGAACTATGTGTGTTTTAGAGCTTTCTGAAGAAATAGAATCAAACAGTTTGGGGAACTGAAAAAGAAAACAGAGAGTTATCTTGGAGTGAGTGGTTGGTTTCCCACAATATGTTTCTCTGATTGAAAGAGATATTTCCAAGCTCTTTTTGGACACAGAGAAAGAGATTATGACTTCTGTCCCTTTCCTTTCTGTCTGTGCAGGAAGAAAGAGCCTGTCAGGATTTAGAACAGAGAGAAGCCATGTGGAAAACATAGTTCTCTTCTGGACTGTGGGTCTCGAGGATTAACAGAACATACTAGGAAATAAGGTTCTTTCTCTTGGGAAATTACTAGTGCTGGCAGCTTGAAATAGCATGAGAAGGCATTTCATCGGAGGCAGGTCTTCAGGTAGCATGCCTGAGAGGGTGTGAGCCTGAGGGAGGGAAACGGAAGGAAAGGCAGAGCTGTGTTGGTGAGCAGCTGAACCGGCGCGGCTGGAGTGGAAGGCACCCCGCGTGTTCTTAGTGCCGACTGTGTGCCAGGCCATGGGACATACGCATCAATATTAACTGTTTTGAGACAGCTGTTATTTTGGATGTGTTATATTTTTCCGAGAGATGCTGTTATCCCCATTTGACACAAAAGGAATCTGAAGTTTATTAGGAAGCCTGTGATTAGTCTAAAGATGTGTTAATAGCTAGAACATATAGTGGGGCTGAGGTTTGAACCCAAGCCTGTCTGATTCAAAAATTCAAATTCTTTTCCCAGGTGAAGCTATTCCTTGCCTTTCTTATGATTGTATTCTGTATTTAGCAATTATCTCAAGTGATTCATAGCATTTACCAATTGTAAAGGAAGAGTTCTGTTTTTACAGGGAAGGTAATGTTGGATTGCAGACTCAGTGTTTAGATTTTCAGCCACGTGTGTGTGTGTGTGTGTGTGTGTGTGTGTGTGTGTGTGTAATGGGGGATATCCGGGTGGTCCAGGTCCTTCACATTCAAAGCCTTCTCCCGGGCCTGGCCACATCAGCATCATTGTGAACTTGTTAAAATGCAAGATCTCAGGCTCCACAGCCAACCTCTAGCACAGTCTGCATTTTTCAGCAAAATTCCCTTGGTGACTTGTGCGCACATGAAAGCTTGAGAAGCTCTGTGGAAATGACTGTGATGATTCCCACGCAGATGTTTGAGAGGCTGGCATATCATGTGAAAACAATACTAGTTTGTGACAATCATGAGTTATCATCCCAGTTTATTGAGTACTTACTATATGCCAGATGATATAGTGTTTTATGTAGATTTTCTTATTTTAAAAAATTTCACTTACCCTGTGCTGTGGTGATTTTGATCCTCTATTAAATGTGAGAAATCTGAATGTGAGAGGTTAAGTAACTCGCCCGAAATTAAGGAACTCTGATGCCAACCCAGGTATGTCAGGTCCCAGCTTCATGCTGTCCAGTTTAACTACACACTGGATCACCGGTGTCTGACTGGTCATGATAAGAAAGTGAATTACAGCACAGAGCACTGCCAGTTCATGAATAATGTTCTCTGACATGTATTTCACTTTACTGATTCTAAATGGTGAGACAAAATAAGGTAGTCTCTTTTGAATGATATCTGATATTGCTTAAACCATGAGTTGCCTGTTTTTTCCTTGGAGTAGAATAAGTATTTAGAATAAACGAACCTAGGAGGCATTTTGTTCTGTGAATTCTATTCTAACTTTATAGATAACTACCTTTTCTACCTTTTACTGATAGTTATTAATAACATGTGATTCAGTAATTCTGATCATATTGCCTTTTTAATACGGATAATCAGTGATATAATAAAAGATGTTGAACGTGGGTGGTGTGAAGAGTTAGAGGAACACTGCAGAGTATGTAAGTTCATGCGATGGTTTTTGTTGTTTGTTTCTCAGTGTATTCCTTTTTTTGTTTTTGTCAATTTTTGTTTGTTTGCTTTTTGTTTCCCTAGATGGATGATGTGTGTGGGCTGAAACACTTGCAGTGTTTGTTAGAATGTCATTACCATGCTTTAAAATAATGTTCTCTGCTAATTTGTTCTCTGTTCCCTGGAGCAAGCGGTGAGCTGACTGCAATAGGTTTACTGGGTTGCAGGCTTTAAACTTGGTTGGAAGGACCAAGGGCACTCTTCTTTTGGTTTTGATCCGTAGACTTTGGGGATAAAAGGGAAGCAAAAAATACAATTTTTGTGTGTTTTGAGGATTTGCAGGAGAGGAAGAACAGAGGAGGCAGATCTGTCTGAACCTGAACGTTTGCTTATCGTGTCGCAGTAAATGAATATCCTAATCCTTTCTTAAATTTCTAGATAATCATAAGTCGATTTAACATATTATTTAGAGCTACTAGGAGGAAACATGCTGTAGAAGTATATTAAAGGGCTTTGGAAAGGATGGCATTTACTTTGGAAACAGAACCTTTATTCATATTCACTCATCCTGTAGTATTAGTATTAATATTGTAGTAACACTGGTGTATCTTGCTGGGGTTGCTTATATGGCAGTGTCAACGATATGAAGCTGCCTGTACTAATTGGGGCTTCCCTGGTGGCTCAGATGGTAAAGAATCTGCCTGAAATGCAGGAGACTGGGGTTCAATCCCTGGGTTGGGAAGATCCCCTGGAGAAGGGAAAGGCTGCCCACTCCAGTGTTCTAGCCTGGAGAAGTCCATGGGATCTCAAAGAGCTGGACATGATGTGACTCTCACTTTCACTTTACTGGTGGCTCAGAGGTTAAGAATCCACCGGCCAAGGCAGGAGACACAGGTTCCGTCCTTGGACTGGGAAGATCCTCTGGAGAAGGGAATGGCAACCTGCTCTGGTATTCTTGCCTGGAAAATCTCATGGACAGAGGAGCCTGGAGGCTTTCAGTCCTTGGGGTCTCAAAAGAGTAAGACATGACTTAGCAACTAAACAACAAGAACCAACTAATTTTTTTAAAAAGCCACAATATAAGCCTTTTCTTATTCTCAGTAAAAATTTTTATATCTTTGCTTTACCCTTCTAAAAAGCTGTTTTGTAAATTCACAGACCTTTCCTGTGAGGTGCTGGTATTTCAGAACTGGCTCTGAGAAGGGAGAGGGCACGGAGTTTGGTTTGTATTGTCCACTGGTCCCTGCGGTCTGAATACTCCCACTGTGACTGGAGATGGGCAGAGACACACCCAGTGTTTTTCTGTGGGAGGTGCAAGTCATCTCAGCACATCAGTGATACGAGCACCAAGAGATTTGAAAGGGAAGAGGCAGTTAGAGGTGCACAGTGGAGAGAGCATTGAAGCATATAAAAAATAATAATCAGCGTAAGGTGGGAGGTGGGGTTCTCTTGAAAGGACTTTAAGTAGAAGTGTCTATTCGCTTCCCTGAAACTCTGGATATTAAAAAAAATGCTAAAAGTGGGGGAAAACTTTGCTAAAAGTTGGAAATGGCTATAATCCAAAAAACTGAAGACTATCTACCAAATTTGGTGGTATTTGGAGCAAATCCAGGGAAAATCAAAGTATGTCTCTCTTAAAACCCCTGGAGGCAGAGGCTCTACCAGACCAAAGCCTTTACATGGAAGAGAGAGGTTGGAGGCACAGGTGGGTCTCTGGGCGGCAGCCCTTGTTCCTGGTTTGATGTTTCCTTTGTTTCTTGATGATTTAATAACCCTCATGTTTCTTCTTCCTTTTCCTTCTATAATTTAGGTTAATGTTTTGTTTTTTACTCATTTGTGGTAATAACTATAAATGTGAATAATAATATAAAAAATTCTATGCTCTATTCTAATTGATTTATTAACTTTAGGCAGGGCCTGTTGGCTCCTAGATATGAAGATTTAAATAAATAGCACATTTGTATTCTTCCCATTTTTTCCTTCAGCCTTCTTGATTATATTACTTATTATTTTTGCATTATTGAGATGTATAATATGTTCTTTTTTAAATAGTTGCTGTACCTTTTGTTTTTTCCAGCTTTATTGAAATGTAATTGACATTCAAATGTAACATTGTATAAATTTAATGTGTATGAATAGGATGTATAATATACATGTATATTGTGAAATGATCGCTATAGTGAGGGTACTCAGCACAGTCATCACCTCAGAGTGTTACTGTTTTTAAAGTTGAAATATAGTTGATTTACAGTGTTGTCTTAGTTTCAGGTGTACAGCAATTGAGTCAAATACACACACACACACACACACACACACACACACACACGTTGTTTTAGTCACTAAGTCATGTCTGACTGTTTTGTGACTCCACGGACTGTAGCCTGCCAGGCTCCTCTATCCATGGGATTTCCCAGGCAAGAATACTAGAGTGGGTTGCCATTTCCTTCTCCAGGGGATCTTCCTGACTCAGCGATGGAACTTGCGTCTCCTGCATTGGCAGGCAGATTCTTTACCCTCTGAGCCACAAGGGAAGTCTACAGATGTTTCCTTTATGGGTTATTACAAAATATTGAGTGTTGTTTCCTGTGCTATACCGTATGTCCTTGTTGTTTATATATAGTAATATGTCACTGTTAATCCTGAACTCCGAATTTATTCCTCCTTCCTCTACCCCACAGCATTACTATTCGTGTGTGTGGTGAGAAGATTTATAACATTTTCATTACAGTCTGCATATTATAATTGTTTGACTTCCATTTCATATTTAAATAATTATGTCGCGAAAACCAGAACAAAAGAAAATGTCAAACCAGGAAGCCTAACAAAATGGAATAATAGAATTAAGATGAACCACATGGTTATTAGAAACCACAACATAAATGGAATAAACTCATTCATTAGAAGGAAACTGTGCTTAGAATATGAGTCATTTAAAACAAAGTGATTACAAGTAAATGTGAACTGAAACAGCAGTGGCTGTAATTAATATGGAAGAGGGGGATTTTACTTTTATGAGTTTTGGCTATCGATTTCACACCTTCTATGGTCTGAACTTTTAAAATAAACTTGTGTTGCTTTCACAATTAATTTTTAAGACATCCCAGTCTACATCTATTTGTTATAACAGGACACAGATGCATGTTCTTCGTAGGAAACAGTGACTCTGTTTAACTTCCTGCTTTTGCTGCAGAGCAAGTCCTTAGGAAGTAGTGGCTGAAGGAATGTGCACTTAAATATCATGATATGTAGCTTTCTCTTAATCATGATCTTTGCTGAGGGGTTGGAGTTTGTATTTTTCTAATATAGCCTTGTGACATGATTTTTTTAATAAGCAGTTGTACTGCTATTTTACGGGTGTTGAAATACCATCCCATGCTTCCTGGATCATTCCTTAATTAAAATAATTTTCTCAACCTATTATAGTTGAGAGAATGTTATGCTTATAATTCAGTAGAATATGGATTCATGAATGAAAGACATAGCTTTTAAATTAAAGGTTAAATATCTTATTAGAAGGATAAGGGGAATAAACCTCATTTTAGAAAGATGTTGATCTTTAAGGGAACAGGAGCTGGAAAAACGACTCGTGTGCAATGGTTCTGGAGTAGTCAGGGCAGATGAGTGAGGGGTCAGTGTGACTCAGTTATTTCAGTGGAGCAGCTGTGAACCGCCCATCTATCCTGAAAACCTGCTTTTCCACCTAAATGAGAACAGAAGGATGTCAAGATTGCTGGGTGTGCAGGGCTTTGGGATTTGAGAGGAGAGGAGGTGCTGGACGGGGGAGTTGGTTCTACATGTGGTTTGCTGGAGGGATCTGACTCAGTTTCCTCCCCTTGAGTCTGCCTGTAAAGTGGTTGAAATGTACACATATGGATGCAGTAGGTGTTGGGTTTGGGTGGTGGCTACTCCTGCCTCGGTGTTGGTATCTTGGCTGGGGTGCCCTCTCTGTAGGATATGTTGGCTGACTGTTCATCTCTGAGGTCTGATGTTCAACTCTGGAGGGCAGATGGGTGACCCGGTGCAACCACACACCCACCAGAGCAGCTGCAGGGGCTCCAGCAGAAGGTCCAGCTGCTTGAGGGTGTCCCTTGTTTCCCAGCATAATGGGTGGAATGAAGGAGATGCCCATGAAATACATGTATAGCCTATTTCTCATATTTATGTTTTTAAAATATGTTTACTGTTTATTAATATTGAGTAATCTAGAAATTGATCACACTGGAATTTCGTAGAAATTAGTACAAATTAGAGGTAAATGGGAAGCTTTGTAATCTAAGGCTTTTCTAAGTGCTTTGAAAAGTCATCACAGTGTCAGATATGTTGCATAAAAATGGGCAAGTGAATCTAAAATTATTAGCACTTCCCAAGTCTGTCTGAAAAAATATAATTCCCTCTGGATGCCCCACAAATAAAGGGTCCCATGGTTAAATAATTGGGATGTAGTGCATAAACCATTTTTTAAAGTTTCTGCTGTATAGGATTCTATTGACATTAATCTAGATTGACCACCCTAAAATTTCACCCTGAAACCTTGTTTTGTGAAGTATTTTACACTCTCTGGCACATTTTGGGAAAAGCTAACCTTTTAAAAAAATTGCCATACTAGTGCTTGTGGGCAGATAAATCAGGGGACGTGTGTGTGTGTGTGTGTGTGTGTGTGTGTGTGTTAGTATCTTAATTTGATGGAGAATTAAAATCCTCTCAAAATATATTTCTAGGACCAAAGTATCCACATTTTACTATCTGTGCAAGGAGTATAATCTCCAGATCTCACTCGATCTATTAGTTCTTACCTATTTTTCTTTCGATCAGCACTACTGGTAACTTAAGAGTTTAAAAAATCTACTTTCTTGAATCCTGAAGGTGTTACAGAGGGAAATGGGCAAAAGGTGGCAGGCAGATGGGGGAGTTGAAACAAAGACTTTTAGCAGCTCGCAAGTTTTCCCAGTTCCTGAATGGACAGTCAGTGGGCTTTCCTTTAGGTTTATAGCTTGAATTTTCATAGCCTTCACTTTAGAGAAGTCAAAGATTTATTGGAAGGATGAGTTCTGGTGTAGGATTCAAACTTTCCTGTTCCTGCTAAGAAGCCCTAGCCTCTGGGCAAGTGGCACTTCTCGTGTGCGGGGCACTCACTCATTCACGGGCAGATACTTGGCAAGGTGCCGGCCAAAAGCATTTGCTATGTTTGTCTTTCTGCTTGGAATAGTGAAAAGAGTCTTTCTCGGCCCCTGTGTCTGGATGTTTTGTTGTGGCTATGGGCACGGTTTGTCCAGCGTCTCGCTTTGTGGCCGAGGGCTGGGACGCTGCAGGGAGAGTCCTTACATGTGCTGGCTGTGTGGGGCTTGCTCATCCGAGTCTCCCTTCTGGAAAGAGTGAGCTTATCCTTGCAGTTCTCAGCCTGCGTGCTCTCAAGATCCTCTTTCTGACCGGGTGAAGTTTACAGCCTGCTCACTGCTCTTCAGGTAAGAGAACATACTGAAAACCGGCTTTATGGGTGGAAGTTAAGGTTTACAAAGGGGAGTCATTTTGATGTTTCTTTTTTTATAGCTTGAGGTAGGGCTGGCACAATTTTATTTTTGTGGTTCCTGAAGGTAAGCAGGTATAGGTTTATGCAGTGGCAGGAAAAAAAAAAAAAAACGCTGGAAAATACTTCTCCGTTTTTAAATTTCTTAGATCACTCAGACTTTTCATGAAGATTATTTTATTACTGATTTTTTTCCTTAGATTTTCTAATAAGGGAGAAGCCTAAGACAAGATTGAGGCAACAAAGTATATCAGATACTATCGTTTTATGGCGATTCTGGCTTTAATTAGATACAGATTTATTTTGATGTCCTTTTTTTTTTTTTTTTTAAATAAATCTTCTAAACCTGATTGGGACTCAGATTTTTCAATAAGGCATTTATTGGTATGATTCAATTGACTGGTAGGATTTTTGTGTGCCTATCTTTTAACATTTTGCATATTTAAAACAGTAACCACCTATATAGGGGTATATGAGAAATCTCTGTACTTTCTGCCCAGTTTTGCTTTGAATGTAAACCTACTGGAAAAAATAAAATCTAGCCAAAAAAAAAAAAAAAAAAAAAATTAGCCAGTCTCTTGAAAATGTTTTCTATGACTACCTTAGCATGATGCAATATAGCACAGAAAGTGTTAAACATTTTTCCATTATGCACGAATTATTACAAAAAGATTCATTTTTGTTTTTCATAATTAGTAATAAAAGTATGAGACGTATTTCAGTGTCATGTTTTGATTGCCTCCTCTTAAAAATTTTTATTTTTATCATTACTTTCTTTTTATAAGCAAGTGATACTAGTTTTTATTTTTGGCTTTGATGCAACATCAACTTTTCTTTTTTGGTGTCACTGTGGCATGTGAGATCTCAGTTCCCTGACCCGAGATCAAACCTGGGCCCCCTGCAGGGAAAGGGCAGCATCATAACCGCTGGATGCCAGGGAAGTCCTTGACTGCCGCTTTTTAAAAAACTGTCTTAAGACAGGCAAGATGATTATTTTTAAAAGTCTCTTCCTAAATAGGAAGAGAGAATGAAAATATACTTTTTACTTACTGTCTTGGAAATGCACTTACTTATTGTTTTGGAAAGTTGATTGGACAATATGTAAAATTCCTGAAATAAAAGTGGGAATCAGTAACTTAAAAGTTGTTTTTTTGTGTTTGGTAACCATATTTTTAAAAACCATTTTTCACAAAGTTACACATATTTATAGACAAGTGATGCTGAAGTATGAAACTTCAGTGAGTACAGAGTAGTTGACTTAAGGTGGCTTTAGAAAAATCTTTGTGTACTTTGTTTCGTCAGCTTAGTGTCTTTCAAGAAATGCTATTATAAGAGAAAATGTTAAACCTTTAGTTTTGTATCAACCATGACTAGCCACGGAATTTGAGCATAAAACAGTTTCTGTTACAATGACTGAAATAAACAAAACATGGTCTTTAAAATACACTTATCCTAGACAAATGTACACATGATAATGTGAATAAATAAACAACATTCTATGGCTGTTTTTAAGATCAGTAAATAACTTTCCCAGATGTCTTACAACTGAATGGGGGGCAATAGCCGGAGAATTCCTCTGATTGTACCCGTTGAAGAGAAAAGAGCAGTTATCAATACATGCAAAGTGATCCCCTCTCCAGAGATGCGTGGGGTATTTCTAGATCCGCTGGAGAATATGAAACTTTCCAAAGTGTTCACAGCAGGTTGCAACGTGTTACCGTGGTGGACTTTCCAAGGTGGCAGGGGTCCAGGGAGCTTCCGTTCTTAGGTGGGGGCAAGGTCATAGCATTGTAGGGAGGAAGTGACTGTCAAGGAAATGTGCTTCCAGGAGACAGGAGGTCAAGCCTTCCCGTTGTTCACCTGGTTTCCTGTAGCTGTCTTCTCTGTCTGAGGTTAAAGCTGCTACTTGGGAAGGCTTTGGTCCCCAAGGCTCAGCTACAGACTCGTCGTAAGATCACACTAGATCATCTGTGGTTTGGTTAAACAGCAAATTCTAACACAGCAGGTGTAGGCTGCGGCCTGGGATCCTGCATTTCTAACAAGCCCCAGGGCTGCTGATGTTGCAGGTTCTGGGACCACTCTGCCAAACACCTCCCAGAGTGTTATTTTTAACTTAATGAATGTTTTCTAGTTTGTGCTAAGCAATGAGTTTGTGAAGTAAATGGCAGAGAATGTGATCAAGGTGAACCGACTAGCTGTAGACAGCGGCCCTTCACAGGTAATGTGATAGGTGATGGTTTCTGGGGAGGAAATGTGAGGCTTTGTAACTTCTCACAAGCCTCCCCAGCGATCCTTTTGCAGGACTCTTTCTGTTGGCAGCCCTGCCTGTGGCCTCTCAGGACAAATCTCTCATCCACTCTCTCCATCTGCCCATTAGGAGCCTTTTTTCACGTGTGTTGGGTTTGATTTGCATCTTGCTCCTGCGTCTTCTAACAGCATCCTCTCTCCAGCCTGGCTTGCAGGTGCCCCACTACAGCTCCGTGTGAATTTAAATATAGAAATCATCTGTGGGGAGCTACGTCTTTCCTTCATATAACACACATTTTCCCAATGTAATCAACCAGTCTTGGGCAGTTGATTTAAAAAAAAAAAAAAGAAGCCTTGCTTGTCTCAGCTTGTTAGACTTGTGCTTTGAGTTTTCAACATCAGCATTCTATCAGGGTCCTAGATATCCTGTAAACTCTTGAAGGGAAAGAAGTGGGCAGCAGGGCAGTGCTGTGATGCTCTAAGTGCTTCAGTAATTTTATTCCCAATTATATTTTCTTCTCCAACCCTTTTTAATGAGAATCTCACACTTGAAAGTTTTACAGAGAACAGTTGCATTTTCACTGCCTAGATTATACCGTTAGCATTTTACTTCATCACATCTGTCTGTATCTACCTATCCCTTTGTCCATCTCTTACTATCTTATTTATGATGCATTTCAAAATAAACCTCAGGCATCAGTTTGCACATTTCGGCATTCTTATTATTAACTAGAGTTCAGTGTTTGTCAATAGTGTTTCATATGAAATTTGCATACCATGAAATATACACATACCTAATTGTATGTGAGTTGAGCTTGGACAAATGGATGTGCTAGTGTAGATCCTTGGCAAGATCTGAAACATTACCATCACCGAGAAAGTTTCCTCATGTCCTTTGTCGTCTCGTATATTCTTTTGTGAATCTTCTCAAATGAGAACTCATTGATTACGAATAGATAGTTTGTGGTTAATTTATTTCTTGAAACTAAATTTTGATGCAGGTTATTTTCATACTTAGCATTACATATTGTACACCACTTTCTAATAAGTTAATATTTTTTAATTGGGATGTAGTTGCTTACCACATTGCGTTGCTTTTTTTCTGTGCAATGAAGTGAAGCCGTTGTATGTGTACAGATGCCCTGCTGGGACCCCTCCCATCTCCCCCATCCAGCTCAGCACAGAGCACGAGCTGAACTCTGTGCTGTATGTACGGCAGGTTTGCACTAGCCGTCAATCTCATTTACACAGGATGGTGTTTGTATGTCGATGCCAGTCCCCCAGTTCAGCCCCCTTCTGTGTGCACATGTCCGTCCTCTGCGTTTTCATCTCTCTTCTTGTCCTGCACGTAGTCCATCTGTACATTTTTTGTAGATTCCACCCATGTGCTTTAATATGCAATATTTGTTTTTCTCTTTCGGACTTACTTCACTCTGTGTTTCATTTGGAGTAACTCATGGTGTTTTTATTCCTGAAAAATCGAAGTTTAAAAACAGTAACTTAGAATATCTGGCACAGATTTTCTTTGGCACAAATTACTTGCCAATGAGTTGGTTGATTCTTGTGTCTGGTGAGACGCAGGCACCTGGAAGTAACTGTATTCTAAGAGGTTCTTGGGACTGATGCACCTGGTTTCTCTGGATATAGAGAAAAAAAAAAAAAAAAACACAAAAACACCGTTTTCAGGCCAGCTGTTTCCTGTAAAGATTTTATTCGAGGATGTATTCACTCCACAGGGCTTCCTTGGTGGCTCCGTGGTAAAGAATCCACTTGTTATGCGGGAGATGCGGATTTGATTCCTGGGTTGGGAAGATTGCCTGGCGAAGGAAATAGCAACCCACTCCAGTATTCTTGCCTAGGAAATCCTATGGACAGAAGAGCCTGGAGGGCTACAGTCCATAGGGTCAAAAAGAGCTGGGCACGACTTAGCAACTAAGCAAATAGTCTGACACTACAGACAGCAACTAAGCACGGCACATAGCAACAACAAAATTCACCCCGTGACTGAGCCTGAAATGTGCACTGCTTCTCACACTGCTTCTTCAGGAATAAAAGTCTGTTCTGTGACATAGTTCCTGAGACAGTCCATATCTACATGCAGGAGTTTGTCAGCTTTGGTCTCAGGTACCTGATTCACATCTGTCCTGACAAGTATACGCAGCTGTGTAAAACCTCCACTAATCAGACAGCAGCTAGCTTGAAACTCCAGGCTCTCAGAAAGACCTGTAGCCCAAAAGTAAAAATGTCCAGCAATGTCTTTGGTCACAAAGAAGCAGTTTTTAAATACCCAGCAAGAAAGTAGCAGAGCGGAAAGAGTATGGTCAACTTTGGGCTTCCCGTGGCTCAGTGGTAAACAATCTGCCTGCCAATGGAGGAGACTCAGGAGACACAGGCTCAGTCCCTCCCTGCTCCGGGAATACCCCACATGCCCCGGCGCGGTTAAGCCCAAGCGCCACATGCGCTGAGCCCATGCTCCAGAGCCCGAGGTCTGCAACGGGAGCAGCCGCCTCGGTGAGAAGCTGAGCTCCGCAGCTGGAGAGGAGCTCCCACTCTCCACGGGGAGAGAAGAGCCTGCGCGGCCAAATACACAAACAAATAAAAGTAGTTTAAAAAAGAAAGCAAGTATGTAATGTTACTGGGGGCTGTAAAATGCTCAATGTGAATTCTTTGGAAGTGTCAGAAAACTCCTATTTTTGATTTGCTCATGTTCACCAGTCATTTTACACGCTTTAATAGAACACGAGACTCATCTTCTGAAAACCCACCCAGCTCCTCCACCTGTTACATACAGATGGATTTTGCTTTTCCAGGAAATCCTGAATTATAAACCATGGCTTGTTCTGCTATTTTCAATAAGAAAAATCCAGAGTTATATCTCAGGGTTAGAGAAGTAGTATGGTAGGTGCTCAGAAGCTTCTTTTACAGTCTTTCTCTAGAATACTACGTGGAAATGTATAGTGATTTTTAAAATTACATCATTTGATAGAAAGTTTGTTTTCTCTCTCATAAAGGAATGTAGGAAAATAATAACCCAGCAGTGTTTAAAAGCACAGTGTGTGATCCTTAGAACCAAATTGATCAAATATTTCAACAGTTGTTTCTTCAAAATTCTAACCAAACACTGGCTCTATCTTATTAGAGCTAATAGTTAACTACCTATAGGCCAAAAAAACATCTATACCTGCATTTCCAAGCTATTTAAAGTTGCTTTTCTCTGAGACGAAAGGACAGAGTAATATTTGCAAACATGTGCTGAGGTCAGTTCTGATAAAATAACTTGGAAAACCATGTTTTAAGCAAAACATGAATTCAGGTTGTAAATCTCAGTAACTTTCTACTTGGTTACAACAGTATCAGACTTCTACTTAATTCAGTATTTTATCTTATGTGATTGGGGGCATTGGAGACATATGCCTGCATTTTCTGGTACAATCATGTAACAGAGTATCGTGGGAAATGGTCACTGCTTCTTCCTCTTACAATATCAAGGCCCAGTAGAATAGAAAGAAATAACAATGATCTTCTTCTGTGTCTTACACAGCATTTGCATTTGTTGTACAACTTCATCTTATAATAAAGGACCACCATTTATTCAGGTTTTATTGTATTTTCGGCTTCAATTAAAAATGCAAGATTCTAGCACAGGAGAGAAGTCATCAAGCCAGTTTCTGTCGAGCAGTATAGCTTACCCTTTCCCTACATCCTGTCTGTCCTTGAAGGGTTAGCATAAAAGCCAACCATGCTGAAGCTTTCCTGCCTGCAAAAGTCAGATCTCCACCCATGTCTCCCTTACATGCGATGCGTCCATATTGCATTGACTTATCAGCTTCAGTGCAGAGAAAGACCGTTATTTGTAGTAAGTCCCCTGCATACAAACCTTCAGGCTGAGAGCTTGCAGAGATGCAGGCGGTTTCATCCGTATCGGGTGTGAGTGAGATCGCTGCTCACCCTCTGTCTTCTGTTGCTGCCCGGCCTCCAGCTTTGCTGTCTCTACCTCCTCGCCCTCCTCCAGGCAGTAGCTTGCCTGTTCACTCCCCGCCAGCCCTCATGTGCCAACTTGTACTATGCTTTTCAAGGTACAGTACTGTATTGTAAGATCAAAACTATTTTCTTCATTTTTTGTATCTGTCTTTTATGTTTTATTTGTGTGAGAAGTATTGTAAATGTGTTACAGTACAGTACCATATAGCTGATTGTTGGGTGCCTAGGCTGACTTTGTTGGCCTTGGAACAGAACTTGTTCATATGTAGGGGACTTATTGTACTCTGATTATTTCCCATATTGGCCTCATCTTCCCAGGGATCTCACAGAATTCCTTCGTGAGAATTCTTATGTGTTAGAACCCTATCTTATACTTTTGCAGATCCTAGTTTTTTCTTGCTTAGTGTTTTGAAGAGCCTTCAATCAATAAATATTGTTGGCTGGTTGCCTGAGTATGAAGAGGCCACTTGTCTCTGTACATGCTGCTGCTGCTAAGTTGCTTGAGTAGTGTCTGACTCTGTGCGACCCCGTAGACGGCCACCCACCAGGCTCTGCCGTCCCTGGGATTCTCCAGGCAAGAACATTGGAGTGGGTTGCCATTTCCTTCTCCAATGCGTGAAAGTGAAAAGTGAAAGTGAAGCCGCTCAGTCGGGTCCGCCTCAGCGCGGCCCCATGGACTGCAGCCTACCAGTGTCCTCCACCTATGGGGTTTTCTAGGCAAGAGTCCTGGAATGGGGTGCCATTGCCTTCTCCATCTGTAAACATGACTAACTTCATTCCCCCCTCTTCTAGCAACTCACCCCAAAGAGTAGAATTTACAGAAGAATTACTTTTAGGCAAGATTAATTTGAACTTTGATGTTTCTTTCCCCTTCACTTCTTAAAGGTGTTCTTATGTATCTGGCCATGTTTCAGTGTTAGTCTTAACATTTAACACTTCAGTAATTGCTTTCATCCACAGAGAACAAAAAGTTTTCCTAAAATAATTTCATCTTCCAGAATGATTCTATAAAGCGTGTTGGCCCCAGTGGTTGTCTAGAATGTAGGAAAAATCTAACACTGTGAGGTTCAGCTTCTGAGTGATTCGGGGGCAGAAAATGGACCTCATGCTGCCTTCAGTGCCTTCTGGCCAGCAACGTAAGAGCTTTGTGAGCTGAGCTCTTTGTCCCTGCAAGCTTGGATATGGTCGGTAGTCTGGAGTGGAGGGAGCATTGAGCCAGAAAAGCCTGTTCTGTTTTTCTATTCTGCTTTTAGTCTAACTGCATCACATGGATGACGTGTTCAATAAAGGAAAGAAGGAGCCACAGTCAGTGCTGTGGTCGTACCGTGTCCTGCACAGTATTACTAGTCGCTAACTCGATGGCATCACCGACTCGATGGACGTGAGTCTGAGTGAACTCCGGGAGTTGGTGATGGATAGGGAGGCCTGATGTGCTGCAGTTCATGGGGTCGCAAAGAGTCGGACATGACTGAGTGAACTGAACTGAACTGAACTTGATGCACACAGATTTTCTGCATCTCCTAACAATCTGGAAGATCTTGCAAAACCCAGACTTGTGTTCTCTGCGTTAGAGGAGGCCAGCGCTCTCCAGTTCTGCCCAGCATGCCCAGGATCCCTGGATTAGTTTCCTCTTGCTGCTGCAACAAATTGCCACAGACTTTGTGGCTGAAAACACTGCAGGTTTATCATCTCATAGCTCTGGAGATCGGGAGTTTAAAATAGGTGTGCAAGGCTGTGCTTTTCTGAAGACTGTAGGAGAGAGTCTGTTCATTGTCCTATTCCTGGAGGTCACCCATGTGCTGAGGCTTATGGCTACATCACTCTGGTTTTTAGTTCTCTTGGCATGTCTCCTCCTTTGATACCACGGCCTCCTGTCTTCTGTTTTATAGGAACCTTGTCTTACAGGGGCCCACCCATCTCTCCAACTTAAGATCTTTAATTTATTCACATCTGCAGTGTCCCTCTGGCCATGTGAGGTAGCATGGTCACAGGCTGCAGGGATGAGGAGTGCACGTCTTCCGGGGGGAGGACACTGTCCTGTCCACCACGCCCCCCAGGGACATATCCCACCGCTTCAAGCTGGGACCTCTAAAGTACTGAGGAACCACAGTTGATTTCTAGTAACCTGGAACTGGACATTTATCCAGCGAATAAGGTGGCAATATTTTAAAAACTGGCCTTTCCCTTCCTCTCTTCAGAAATCACTGTCTATTGGTATATCTTGTTTTTTAAATGTCATATTTAATAACTTAAAAACAAACAGGTCTTCCTTTTCTCTTGGCTTTTTTTCCTGTTTTTGTTTTGTTTTTATTTTACCCAGCATTATTTTATATTTCAAGTCCTTTTCCCATTGTTATTTTCTTCTTATCTCTAGAGTAAACTTCCAGTTCATCAAGCCATTTCTTCCCTCTTTGGCCCCGTGATTATTAATCTCTCACACACTGCTTCTTTCCCCTGGGGAATTTTTGAGTCTGCTGTGATTTGTATCTTTCTTCCCCATTTCTAAACCTTTTCATGTAACTCCTCTTCACCCTATAGTCCTACCCTCACAATTCTCTTATCTCTGTCTTTTTCATCTGACAATAGAAAATGATGTACATTTTGAACTTGTGACAGTGTCATTTATTACCAAGAACATAGTATAATATCCACTTTTACTGATAAGACAGTGGCAAAATTAATGTCTGAAATACAGAAGCTACTTAGTAACCTAAAAGCTGAGAAAAACTCATCCACACAGGAAGGTACCTGAAGCAGGAACAAGCTGTCCCTCTATTCCAGTAACTATGGAGTTTTTTCTTCTGACCTTTCTTACTATTGTTAGTGTAAATTGTGTAGCTAGTAAAATAAATTGGACTTCTTTCTACTTAATTCATGGGTAAGGCTGTTTGAGAACTGTTGAATATGTAAGGATCCATAAAACCAGGGTATACAGCTGGTTCTCCAAGGGTGGTCCCCAGATCAGTAGCATCCACGTCACCTGGGAACTTGCCAGAGATGCCACACCTGGCCTCCTGAATCAGCAGCTCTGAAGGTGGGGTCCAGAAACCTATGCTCTAACAAGCTGTCCAGAAGATTCTCATTCAGTCAAGGTTAAGAACCATTGGTGTATTTGATTGTCACACACGGGGCTGGGGAGAGGCTTTGCTCTTCTAGGCCTAACTCTCTCAGTTTCTGAATTCAACTAGCCCCAGTCTCCAGAGGTGTCACTTCCAATAAACTATTCTTTGAACATTGTCAGTTCCAATAAGTTGTCCAAAGTCACCTTATTTCAACTTAGAAATGGTAATCTGGGGTTTGGCACCAGGAAGAAATAGTTCCTAGTTACAGAGTCTACCCACTGGGCTTAAAGCTCAAGTTGTACCAAACTAAACACAGTTCTCATTCCTGGAACTCACCAACTTGTTCCCATCTCAGATAGGCCCACTGCCCATCTATAAAATGATGGCAGTTTCAATAAGTGTTAGTGACCGGCTTACTCCATGTGAAACACAAAAATTCCACCCCTTCCCCTCTTCCCACTACAGAGTCATTCAAAGTAAATTTCATATCTACCACACAAACCTGCCTTCATGGCAAGTCAGATCGTTCTTAACAGTCTCCAAATTTGGTGGAAAGTCCATTGGGCCAATTGAAAAACATCAGCTTTATTGAATTATAATTCATGTGCAATAGCATGTATCCATTATCAGTGTCCATCACTCATTTCAGTGAGTGTTGATCAGTGTGCCCCCTGGTGTCACCACTGCCATTGTCAAGATGTGGAACTTTTCTGTTACCCAAAAAGGTTTGTTTGGACCTTTCTTCACTCTCCACCCTTTCAAACCCCTTGCTGCTGCTGCTGCTAAGTCGCTTCAGTCGTGTCCGACTCTATGCAACTCCATAGACAGCAGCCCACCAGGCTCCCCCGTCCCTGGGATTCTCCAGGCAAGAACACTGGAGTGGGTTGCCATTTCCTTCTCCAATGCATGAAAGTGAAAAGTGAAAGTGAAGCCGCTCAGTCGTGTCCGACTCTTCGAGACCCCATGGACTGCAGCCTACCAGGCTCCTCCATCCATGGGATTTTCCAGGCAAGAGTACTGGAGTGGGGTGCCATTGCCTTCTCCATTCAAACCCCTTAGCCCTAGGCAACCACTGGTCTGCTTTCTATCTCTCTAGATTCTTTCTGCTTTTTCTAGGATTTCCTAGAAAAGGAATCATGCATTCTTTTGTCTAACTGTTTCCTTTTAGCTTAATGTTTTTGAGATTCTTCCAGGTTGTTATGTTGTATAGTGTTTAAATTTCTGAGTTTTATTCATTTGTGTGATGTTTCACAGTTTATTCACCTATTGATGAACATGTATATCTTTCCAGTTTGGGGCTGTTAAAAAGCTGCTTTTGTGTACAAGTCTTTGTGTGGACATGATTTTATTCTTCTTGAGTAAATGTCTAAGGCTGGGATGGCTGGGTCATGTGCGTATTTAGTTGCGTGAGAAATTGCCAAACTGGTTTTCAGAATGATCGGGCCGTTTGGCATTCACACCAGCAGTGCCTGAGCATTCACTGGGCTGTTTTCACATGTTGTGATGCCAGAGAGAAAGTAACTTAATTTTATATTGATTTCTAATATGTATAATTTACAAGTGTATACATAGACATGTGTGGGTATGTTTCATTATATTAATTTCACGAAGAAGCGCAGCACCAACTTTGCTGATAAAATACTAGATGTTATTTTATACATAATATAAAATTCTAACCCATGAGCCTATACATGAAACTCTTAAATTACTAATATGTGATTGATTTTCTGTGTTTCCTGTAATATTTGTTTACTTTTGTCACTGCTCGTCATTAGTCACAATTAAAGGCAAACTTCTAGAAAAAAAAATAGTTCAAAACCCTAACATGAGGACATTGTTAGTACCTTTTCCCCCCTTCCGGTGTGGGAAAAGGTACCTGTCATATGATTTTGGTGTTAGCTCACTTTGGTCTAGTCTCTGAGACCTCTGCTATGCATTATGAAGAGTGCAAGGAGCTCTGAGAAAAGCAGTGGGCAGAGTTGGGGAGCACGTGCAGGAAACTGAGGAAGAATGGTCATGTTTGGAGTGAGAAGAATGGACTGGCCTTGAGAGAAGAGGGATTTTCAGGGAGGGGTGGTCAGGACCAAGGGACCGCATGAGGACGGAGCGCTGTGAGTGTCCTGCCGTGGAGACCAGACTTGCTCACAGCACCGTCATGGCACCAAGCAGAGTGTGAGAAATACCCAATGGAAGTAAAAGCGGCATGTTCTCAGGGAGTAGAGTGACTAGTTCTGTACCTGGGACAGGGAAGGGAACATCTGGGAAAGCTTCAGCAAGGGCAGGGACAGAAGTGCAGAGGAATGAAAGGAACCTCACCTATAACGCTGAAACTGATGTCTCTATGATGAAATTATATATTTGTGTGTGTGTGTGTATATATAGTTGAATATATATATATATATATATATATATGAAATGCTAGAATCGTTGAATGGTGTTTCTAGAATGTGGGAATATATGGTTGGGTGGTTTACTATACAGAATTCTATCCTGAAGGTATGGGGACTGTTTAAACTGCTACTGTTAATTTATGTCATACAGCAAGCAGAGTCCTGCGACTAGACTGAGCCAGGGGCAAGATGCTGGTATAAATTTCAGTGACTCATCCCTCGTGTCTAAAATAGCAGCAGGCTGAGGGTCAAAGTGGAGTAAAGGAAGGAAGTCTTTTTGACACATGTTCCTCTTGAGAGCGAACTTACAACCTGGATACGTGATTCCGCTCAGGCTGGTGTAGGAATGAATGGGGGAGGGAAAAAAATGGGGCTTCCCTGGCGGTGCAGTGGTGAAGAATCTGCCTGCTCTTGTAGGAGACAAGAGATGTGAGTTTGATCCCTCGATTGGGTTGATCCCTTGGGGAAGAAACTGGCAACCTACTCCCATATTCTTGTCCAAAAAATTCCATGGCCAGAGGAGCCTGGTGGGCTACCGTCCATGATGTCATGAAGAGTCAGACATGACTGAGTGACTGAGCACAACGCATGTCTAGAGGGACACAAGTGGGAAATGAGACACAAACCCTCATCAAATCATGTCAGGCACTGTGTTTTAGGTGAAGTCATTTAAAGAAAAATTATTTGAATGCACCAGATTTTAGTTTCAGTGTGTGGGATCCAGTTTCCTGACCAGGGGTTGAACCTGGACCCCCTATATGGAAGTGCAGAGTCTTGGAAGCCACCAAGGAAGTCATTTTGATTTTATCCCACTGGTCAGCATTTTCAAAATGCCTTTAAACATACCTTTGGGCATCAGTGAAGACCCTCTAATGGGGGATGTAAAAGGGCTCACAGACTCTCAAGGGAGTGGTTGTCCAGTTTTTCAACTTTTATTTCCACTTGTTCCTAAAGTTGAAGTGCCTGGAAATGTGTCTGCTCTCCTTTCTCCCTTTTTACAGAAAGCAGGCATTCCAGAATCTTGTCCTGTACATCTGCCTGTGATGCAGAAATGTTCTAAGGCTTAAACAAACAGACCCTTTGCTTGTAATGAAATTGAAGGCATATGTGGATCATCAGTTGATAGGTAATTAAAAATAATATTGATAATGGATCACTGTCTTTGATGGCCTAAAACACAAAAGGACTTCCATGATTGGAGGGATGTGCCTACCACAAAACTGTCACACACTCATTTAGGCCAAAAGGATTTATCTGCAGTTATATACAGAAATATGAAAAATTGTAGTAAAACTCATGTGAACCTGTTATTACTTTAGCATTAAGGAATATTTATTAATTTATAGATGCCTTGGTTAAATTTTAAAAGCTCTGTCTGTCTTATCAAGAAATACATTTTAAATAAAAATTTATTTTTTATATTTAATGACTACTGATCAAAATTTTATTATATTTGTTGGATTTTTTTTCAGTTATTTACAGGTAAATGTTTTTATATAACTCAGAAGAAATTATTTCACCCTCAGGGGCTAAATTCAAAGTAGATTAATACCTACAATTCTAAAATACATGCCTATTTTTGGTGTGTGTAGGGATATATATGGTAGGTAAGTTAATAAAGCACTTTGAATCATCAAAATATATTCACTGAGATAAACTTTTGCAGGGGGAGTGGAACGCAAATATAAGGGCATGATGAAACATACCTGATAAAGAAGAGCTTATTTATTTTTAAACAATGGACATGGGTACCAAATCACTATGCTATTTAGATTTTTGTGGATTTCTTTGAGCAATATGAGTTGTTTTACTTTAAATATCAACATTTATAACATTTCAGAAATTTATATCTTTAACAACATTTTTGAATATATGATGATGACAAAAATAAAGATATCAACTTAAAACTGACTTGGTTACATGGTTTTTCTAGATTGTTCAGAGGGATATGAGCACTGATTTTGAAGAACTAGTTATGGCTGATGGGCTATCACTAGAGCAATTTGAACAGCCAATAAGATTGGTGGCTCTGGAAAAGTATTCTGATATATAGGGTGAAGCATGGAGCTCAGAGGTCATGGGAGGCCAGGAGCAAGTAGAACCGTGCACAAAATTTTACAGTCATTTTATTCTGTTTGATTCCATTTATAGAAGGTACTTGGAATAGTCAAATTCATAGAGTCAGAAAGTGCATTGGTAGATGCTGGGGTTGGGGTGGGGTGGGGTGGGGTGGGGATGGGGAGTTAGTGTTTAGTGGGGACAGAGTTTCCATTTAGGAAGGTGAAAAATTCAGGAGATGGATGATGGTTAGAGTTGCACAACCATATGATTATACTTAGTGCCACTGAGCAGTGCAGTTAAATACGGTTAAAATAGTTTGTTTTATATTATGTGACTTACCACAATAAAAAATGTTAAAAAAAATTTACAGGTATTTTAATGAGCAATGTACCATTCAGGATGTTATTAGCATCAAGTAATCAAGTGATTTTTTAGCATCAGAAAAATTAAGTGAGTTTTTAGCATAGACTCCAATTGACTTAGGTGACCTAACAAGAAATCCCCGGTGACTCCTGTGTTGGTTAATTCAGTGAATCCATTGAGCACACTGTATTCCCCTCATGCTGAAAGTGACTGGCAGAGGGCATGGGGTCACCATGACTTGCTGAGACACATCTAGTCCCATCGCCCAGACCTGGGGCTGGAGACACTCTTCCTGAAGCATGTGGGCTCAGAAGGACAGTGTGAAGAACGGAAAACAGTTGAGGCTGGCTCCAGGCGGAGAAGAGGTGAAGAATTCCGGGGACACGTCAGCTTTGGGAGTAGCTGAGTATGTAAGAAGCAGGGAGCAGTACTGACACAGGTAGAATCTGGAGTCATGGCATCTAGTTATTCTCAGGACACGGAGCGTAAACAGAAGGGATGAATCCAGGGGCATCTCTCAGATTCAGGACCTGCTCACCAAATGTTCTGTGGGACCATTCTTTAGGCAGAACAGTGGCTACCTGAAGATGTCCATGTGCTAATTCCCTGAACTTGTAAATATTGCTCTCCATGGCCAAAAGGAAGTGGCAGATGTGATTAAGAGAAGGGACTATGAAGTGGCTAGATTATCCCGATTAGTCTGAGTGGGTGCAAGGTAATCATATGAGTTCTTAAAAATGGAGAATCTTAATTATTGTCAGAGAGAGGGAGGGAGAGAGAGAAGGTGCACGCGTGCCTGGATGTTAGAAGGAGGGGTATAAGAAATCCCAAGTATGAGAGGACTTGAGACTCCCATCACTGGCTCTAAAGACGGAGGAAGGGAGCCGTGACCGAGGCATGTAGCGGGCCCTACAAGCTGGGAAGGAAGCAGACAGCTTTGCCCCCAGACTCTGAAAAGGAACACAGCCCTTGATTGGAGCTGGTGAGACCTGTGTTGTGCTTCTGACCCACAGAACTTGAAGATAATGAATTTGTGTTCTTTTAAGCTAGTGGGTTTGTGGGTTTTGTTATGGGAGCAGTAGAAAACTAATACAGCAGATTTGTCTGGGTTTTTCACTGAGGGAGGAAATGAGGATTTCTTTTCTCTTGATATTGAATTAGATGTACCAGGAGTTGGCAGGCCAGGTCAGGGGCATTTTTTCTCTTTGAGGACATGCTTGCTGGAACAAAGGAAAGAAACTGGTTATGAAGGAGCATTTTATTTGAAGCTTGTTGGTTTTTAGTTCTCTGCCCATTAGTGTCCTCTTCTTCCAAGTTAAGCATCGGAATAGATGAGCTCAGGTTCCCTTCGGCTTGAAACTTCTGAAGTTACTTGATGCACATAGATGAAACAAGATAAAATGCATCACTACCCAACACAGTCTCTTCTCTGGTGAGGATGAGGAAAGAAGTGGGAAAGCCCATGCAGGAATTGTGGGTGAAACATAGGAATCGAGTCTTTAGTATAAAACCTGAGTGCAGACTGCATTCTCGGTGCTTTGTGTAGAAACATTCCTGAACACTGACATAAATCAGCATATTCCCTGGAATTTCTGGGCTGAAGTTCCTCATTTTGCGTCAAGGTGTAAGTGAAATTGGAGGTTCCGAACAGAAGCGTGTGTTGTCCTAATTGATATTGTGGGCCAAACTTTCGTCATCATAAAACCTGTGTCTTGGTGTCACTGTGGATTTTTACAGAAAATAATCTGAGTTGTTGAAAGTATTCTTCTCATGAGCACTAATACTAATTTTTAGTCATATAAATCTCACAAGTAGAATCAGCCACTTGATGGAGAATTTTTGTAACTTGGTGCTATTGTTTGAATTTTGCAAGCTGGGGGATCTGCTGAGTAGTGATGGTATAGAGTCAGTCCTTTTGGGCTGCCTTTTGCCTACTCTTGGTTTAGCATGAGTAGTGCTCCAACTGAAAATTTCTTTCTCAGTGGGGGAAAAAGCATAACTTCTAATATAATTGATATCTTTAACACAAAGATGGGCACTCCTGCTAACCTGAGTTGTGGACTGCAGTCAGTGGTGCCATGAACACACTATATTTAGATCACTTTAGTGTTGTTACCTCTTTCCAGAGGTGAAGGTCACGTTCATACCCATTCTCCCACATTCAGGTACTCCAGATGTAAATTCTGCAGAAATGGCTATAGATCTAAGAATTAACTCATTTAGAGGGAGTTTGTCATGTGATTCCATCTGGCTCAGTCGTTGCTCTCAGACCCTGGGAAGCTTTGCTCTAACAATATTCTGTAAGCTCTTGAGCCATAATTGAACAAATGTTCTTGAACTTGTTATCCAGACATGGGCTTGCCAAATGCTACGGTGAGACTTGTGGAGGTGAGAAGTCTAGTGTGAATGGTGCAGTTAAGCTTCAGGGCCCATATGCTATGCTTGATTGTTTTGCTGGGTCAGGTTCTTTAGAAGTTATGACCTTGACCAAACTTTGAACAGCTGATCAAGATGTCACTGTCAGAGGTGTCCTAATAGTTGTCCTTCATCAGGGTCCATCAAATGTCTTTGGGCCCATACACTGTTGCTCACATTGTGTTCATGGTAGAAGTCTTTCCAAGGGAGCCAGGCACTAACCCACTTAGGTTCTGTGAACAGACTGCCTGTGTCCTGGGCCATCTGCCACAGCAGACTCAGAGTGGCAGTCATTTTCTTTTGCCACATCGGTCACCATTCAATGTGTATCTCAGAGTAAGTCTTGATAATGTCAATCAAATGTGTTTTCTTGAGGACTATTTGATTATAGGTTTTTTCCTACCCCTCTGGGTATATGTTTTAGTCATTTGGGGTTGCTCTAACAAAATATCATTGACTGGATAGCTTAAACAATATGCATTTATTTCTCACCATTCTAGAGGCTGAGAAATAGATTTGGTGTCTTATGAGGATCGTCTTCCTAGATTGCCTTCTGCCTGCATCCTTACATGGCCTTCCCCAGGGGCTTGCAGAGAGATCTTGTGTCTTTATAAGGACACTAATCCCATCACAAGGGCTCCACCCTCATGACCTAATCAAACTCTATTCACCTCCCAAAGGTCTCTCCCCCAAATACCATCAGCTTGGGGATTAGGGTGTCAACATATACGTTTTGGGAAACATAGACATTTAGTCCATAACAGTCTCACTAGGACGATAAAATGCGACAAATAGTAACTGTTCTATAGAGTTTCCTAGAATAACTCTAACATATAATCCCAAAAGGGTACACATCCATCAGGTTGTTTTTTGTTTTTGTTTTGTTTTTGGTTACAGAAAGGTGACAATCAATATTAGTGAGATAGTGTGACTTGGGAATTACTTTCAGATCTTGGACTCACTCTCTGAAATGATTTTGAGGAAAGGAAGGGCAGAGTAAGGAATCGATTTAAGAACAGTCCTGAGTGTCGGGGTCGGGGAGGTCATCTCTTTTCATTCTTCTGTCGCAGTGTTCACCCACAGTCTGGCCTGTGTGAATGAAGTGACTGTTAACTGAGGTAGTTTTACAGCACCGAAGAGTGACTTGTTGAAGAGCTGATTCTTCTTTGTCTGTAAAAGTCGCTCAGCTTTGGGCTCAGTACTTGGAGCTGGCTGCCGGCTCGCGTTTCATCCGCTTCCCGTGAGTGGCGGGTGAAGGCATCCTTCACATCCTTGTGGGATGAGTCACCAGAATCTGGGACTTGCACAGTTAGAGGAGCTCCTCACGGTTGCCAGGGCTGGGAACAATCTGCCAGGCCCAGCCAAGGTACCTGAGGGAGGCTTGTTCTTCCTTTTTTGTCTAAAACTGAAGGTTGTTGCGAATGTGCTCAGTCATCGTAGGCCTGCCCCAAGACTGTGTCTCCAAACCTGTGGTTCTCAGAGGAGGTGCGTCTGGTATTTACTGAGTGCATTCTGGGCTGTGAAGGCTTGGCTGTAAGAAGCAGGGTCAGGAAACTTCTGGAGAGCTCGAGAGTAAGAGGCATGGGTTTCGCCCGTCACGGCTGGGGAAATGAGCTCTCATTGCATGGTGAGTAACCGTCCCAGCTGCCTGGGACAGTGGAGCTCTGGAACATAGGGTTTTCAGTTTTCAGTCTGGCACCAGTTGCTCACCTGGCACTGAAAGCCCTACCCTCCCCGGCTGGTGGTGCCTGTTATATGGTCATGCCACTCAGGGTGGCCGTTCTCTGCTCCCTGTCCATTCCCACTCAGCCAGTCCTTGCTTCACCAACATCCTGCTCATCGGAGGGGCCTTCCTTGTTAGTCTTAGAGCCTAATGAGTAAAGGCCTGCTGTTGCCCCAGGCCCCAGCTAGTGATTGTTCTAATCTTTAGGTTGGAATGTCTTACTCCCCTTTATCAAAAGAGAAGTGGGGTGGGCCCCTCCGCTGGTCTCCCTGGTATCGATGAGCCAACCTAGCTTCAGTTCTTCCTATAACGGGGAACCTCCCTCTTACCTGGTCCTGAAGACTCCTGCCAGGTCTTGCCTGCCATCTGCCATCCCCAGTTGGGTATCTCTCTGACTGTTTTTGCTTCGACATGTAAGCTCCCCCATCCATAAACCACTGATGTCTCTGAGCTCTTTGTTCAGTCCTTCGGCTGGGCACTTAGCAGGCTTGAAGGCTTGCGGGGTACGGCCCAACAGCCATGCTGCGTACTGCTCAGCCAGTCCTCTGGAGTTCTGTCTGTCCTCTGAGGCACAGTCTCGGGACCCGTGAGGGAAAAGTCAAAAACAGCCACTGTTTAGTTGCACATTTAAAATTCTGTGTTGTTGTTCAGTTGCTCAGTTGTATCTGACTCTTTGTGACCCCATGAACTGCAGCACACCAGGCCTCCCTGTCCATCACCAACTCCCAGAGCTTGCTCAAACTCATGTCCGAGTCGGTGATGCCATCCAACCATCTCATCTTCTGTCATCCCCTTCTCCTCCTGCCTTCAATCTTTCCCAGAATCAGGGTCTTTTCTAATGAATCAGCTCTTTGCATCAGGTGGCCAATGTATTGGAGCTTCAGCATCAGTCCTTCCAATGAACACTCAAGACTGATATCCTTTAGGATGGACTGGTTGGATCTCCTTGCAGTCCAAGGGACTCTTAAGAGTCTTCTCTAACACCACAGTTCAAAAGCATCAATTCTACAGTGCTCACTCTTCTTTATGGTCCAGCTCTCTCATCCATATATGACTATTGGAAAAACTATAGCTTTGACTACACAGACCTTTGTTGGCAAAGTAATGACTCTGCTTTTTAATATGTTGTCTAGGTTTGTCATAGCTTTTCTTCCAAGGAGCAAGTGTCTTTTAATTTCATGGCTGCAGTCACCATCTGCAGTGATTTTGGAGCCCAAGAAAATAAAGTCTGTCACTATTTCCATTGTTTCCCCATCTATTTGTGAGGAAGTGATGGGACCAGATGCCATGATCTTCGTTTTTTGAATGCTGAGTTTTAAGCCAGCTTTTTCACTCTCCTCTTTTACCTTCATCAAGAGGCTCTTTAGTTCCTCTTTACTTTCTGCCATTAGGGAGGTATCATCTGCGTATCTGAGGTTATTGATATTTCTTCTGGCAGTCTTGATTCCAGCATGTGCTTCATCCAGCCTAGCATTTTGCTTGATATACTCTGCATATAAGTTAAATAAACAGGGTGACAATATACAGCCTTGACGTACTCCTTTCCTGATTTTCCCCTTGTTTCATGTCCAGTTCTAACAGTTGCTTCTTGGTCTGCTTACAGATTTCTCAGGAGGCAGGTCAGGTGGTTTGGTATTCCTGTCTCTTTAAAGAATTTTCCACAGTTTGTTATGATCCACACAGTCAAAGGCTTTAATGTGGCCAATGAGGCAGAAGTAGATGTTTTTCTGGAATCCTTTTGCTTTTTCGATGATCCAGTGGATGTTGACAATTTGATCTCTGGTTCCCCTGCCTTTTCTAAATCCAGCTTGAACATCTGGAAGTTCTTGGTGCAGTACTGTTGAAACCTCCCATGGAGAATTTTGAGCATTTCTTTGCTAGCATGTGGTAGTTTGAATATTCTTTGGCATTGCTTTTTTTTGGGATTGGAATGAAAACTGACCTTTTTCCAGTCCTGTGGCCACTGCTGTTTTCCATATTTGCTGGCATATTGAGTGCAGCACTTTCACAGCATCATCCTTTAGGATTTGAAATAGCTCAACTGGAATTCCATCTGCTTCACTAACTTTGTTCATAGTGACGCTTCCTAAGGCCCACTTGACTCTGCACTCCAAGATGTCTGGCTCCAGGTGAGTGATCACACCATCGTGGTGATCTGGGTCATTTTTTGTACAGTTCTTCTGTGTATTCTTGCCGTCTCTTCTTAATATCTTCTGCTTCTGTTAGGTCCATACCATTTCTGCCCTTTACTCTGCCCATCTTTACATGAAATGTTCCCTTGGTATCTCTGATTTTCTTGAAGAGATCTCTAGTCTTTTCCATTCTATTGTTTTCCTCCTTCCCATCAGGAAGCTTCCACAAGCCTCTTATCCTTCTCCATCAGAGGGCAGACAGAATGAATACCACAATCACAGAAAAATAACCACACTGATCACGTGAGCCATTCCATGTAGGGCCACCCAAGATGGACGGGTCATGGTGGAGAGTTCTCTGAAAATCCTGTTTACAAGGATGAATATTTTCAATGGAACCTGAAGCTTTCACTACGTGAAAACTTCATGACCTGAGGTGTCTTTGTAACACCAGCAAGAGTCTATGATAACGTGGTTCAGGTTCTCTGGTGAGAACGTGGTTCAGGTCCTCTCATAACCCTGGAAGATGTTATCCATACACAAGTGGTCTGCTGAGTTTTCTCTACTGTCTGATCCAGGTGCCTTGCACAGCCCAGGGGAGCTAGGGCTCCCCCTCCCATAGGAATGTAGAGCTGTTTGTGCCCTGCCCAGGTGGTGCCCCCAGTATACTAGGGTGACTCCAGACTGGATCGCTGAGCCCTTGGGCACATTTCTCTCCCTTCTACAGTTAGTGCTGTGGAGGATAAAAGAATGAATGGGCTGGTGGGGCTTTTCCAGGGTAAGATAGAAGTGGCAATTCCAAAACAAGGCATAGCAGGTAGCAGGGCCTACGATATCTCAGAGGAGCTGGTAATTCTTGTTTGTGACCACAGGTAAGAGAGAAGAGAGATCTTCTATATTTTTAATATTAAGCTTTGGAGCAGTCTCAAAGGGACCAGCAAGCTGGCGATGTATATTTAGATAAGAATGCTGATCTGCGTTTAGATAAGAATGGTCTAATTTACCTTTTTTTTTTTTAAGCTTTTTATTTTGTATTGGAGTATAGCTGATTAACAAACAGTGTTGTGATAATTTCAGGTGAAGAGCAGAGTGAATCAGCCAGACATATCCATGTATCCATTCTCCCCCAAATTGCCTTCCTTTCGAGGCACAACATTGAGCAGAGTTCCATGTGCTATGTAAGCTCTCTGGTTTGTCATTGCAATTAGAGGGTGATGGGTGATGTTTTAAGTGTTTCTTGAAGTTTTTGGAAATATTATATATGGATGTTTAAAGTTGTATGGAGACTGAGTTAGGGAATATGAGCTCTCACTTCCTTGGTTATGTGTGTTATTGAAAAACAACTTAAAATTGGACAGTCTGATGTATTACTAGTCAGTCTTAGGCTGAACCACATGAAATTATGTTTTTGTTAGTCAAAATGATAAATATTAATAATTTCATATGGTTCATTCTAATGTATTTATACCCTTGGTCTTTTCCCCTAAAATCTAGTGGATTTATCTATGAAGCTATTGTTGTTGTTTAGTCACTAAGTCGTGTCTGACCCTTTGTGACCCCATGGACTGTAGCCCACCAGGCTCCTCTGTCCATGGGTTTCTCCAGGCAAGGATACTGGAGTGGGTTGCCACTTCCTTCTCTAGGGGATCTTCCTGACCCAGGGATTGAACCCACATTTCCTACACTGTATGCAGATTCTTTACTACAGAGCCATAATGAAGCCCCTGTATAATTTTGACTCTAACAAATATTTTAATAAACTGAGGAAGCTGCTTCAACAGGAACTGCCCTCCCTGCTCTCTCATTTTTGCAAGTTCTGATTCTGTTTTCCTGAGTTTCATTTAAAGAGGCAAAATTAAAAACAAAAAACAAAAAACAACTCAAGTGACTGGAATGTAGTAGAATATGGAAACTTTCAAGAAGGAATGAAATTGAAGGTAGAAGGCATCCTGTTCCATGCAGTGACTCTTAAACTCCCAGCAATATTTGAAGGAAATCCTTCATCTAAGATGATAACTCCATATTGTGGCAGTGGGGGAAAATGGGAGAGGGATCAGCCCACTTTATCTTCTTTCTTGGCTTTATTTCGGCTTATTTTTTTCCTGTTTCATTTGAAGGAGTTGCTTTATTTGGCTCAGAACGAGCTCAAGGTGTTGTGTGTGTGAGTTCTTATTTTCTTCACCTTAGAAAGCTCTTGCTTTTAAGTTCTAGGTGAAACACTCCCAGCAGGGTGGATACCATGTCGTGAGTCATCGAGTGTGCTGTCTTTGGGAAACCATCCACAGTATATTTAGTCCTAAAAATGATTCAGATCAATAGCATCACTATGACCATGGATTTTAGGTTGTTTTGAAATTTAAATTAGTATCTAAAGAAACTGTTTGAGAGTCCTGATCCAAACATCCTCCTTCAAAAAAACAAAGACTCAAACAAACAAAAAGAAAACCCCTACAAATCAAAACCCCCAAACAAAACAATCCTCCTGTTTTTTATAATTAGGATACAATGTTTTTATATAATTAGTTGACTTTTAAAGAAAGAAACCATTGCCACTGTGGACTGATTGATGGGGTATAAGATATTTTTATGTATTGTGTACATATTATGCATACCTCTAGACCTTCTTTTATTAGCAAAAGTAGGATCTTGACAGTCAGTCATGTGTGTTCATTTCTGTAATGCTTGCCCTGCTGCTGGAAATGAATCACACATCAGTGAAACTTGCTTCTTTGTGACCAGACTTCCTGGAATGGCTGCTGCTAAGTCGCTTCAGTCGTGTCCGATTCTGTGCGACCCCATAGACGGCAGCCCACCAGGCTTCCCCATCCCTGGGATTCTCCAGGCAAGAACACTGGAGTGGGTTGCCATTTCCTTCTCCAATGCATGAAAGTGAAAAGTGAAAGTGAAGTTGCTCAGTCGTGTCCGACTCGACTGCAGCCTACCAGGCTCCTCCGTCCATGGGATTTTCCAGGCAAAAGTACTGGAGTGGGTTGCCGTTGCCTTCTCCAATCCCCATCAAATTGCAGGTGGTAAGTTGAAACCAAGTATTTGACTGAATAATAACCTTTCCTAGATATTTCTTAAAGTTTTAGTTATGTGTTATTTTTTGGCTACCCCAGCTCTTCGCTGCTGCGTGAGGCCTCTCTCTGGCTGTGGTGAGCGGGGCTGCTCTCCGGTTGTGGGGTGCGGGCTCCTCATCGCGGTGGCTTCTCTGGTTACAGAGCATGAGTTTTCGGCACAGGGGCTCAGCAGTTGCAGGTCACAGGCTTAGTTGCCCTGTGGCATGTGGAATCTTCCTGGGCCAGGGATTGAACCTGTGTCCCTTGCATTGTCAGGTGGATTCTTAACCACTGGACCACCAGGTCCTAGACATTTTGGGGCTGTTTGTATTGAAATGTCGCAAGGCCGTGGTATTTTGTCTTGTTCTTACTCACATCCACACGTGGTATGTTGGTAAATCCCACCTGATCTGTCTTCGAAACGCCCTCGCCTTCTTTCCCTGGGTCCCGGGGCTGCCACCCTGAGCCACAGTCTCCCCTGGATCACTGGTCCTTTTCTTCCAGGCTCCCCCCAGCATAGTCTCTTCTCTGTTCAGCAGCCAGGGGGACCTGTGGCGCCTCAGTCTCAGCCCTCCCTACCCGGGGTCCTGCAGGAGTCCTTCTGAACGTGGATGTGGGCCCGGGTCCTCACGGTGGCCTCCCTGGCGGCCGAGCCGACCCCGGTCACCCGGTCGCCCCTCTCCTGGCTCAGCCACGTGGGCCTCCGGCGGTGCTGTGACCACCGCTGTGCTCTCCCTGGTTGGTCTCAGCTTGGGCAGTGTGCCTCCCTCAGAAATGCTCCCCCTTCCCTGACCACTTACCTGGCCAATCCCCTGACCGCCTTCAGGTCCTTGCTTAACTATATAAACCTCCTGTTAAGGGGTGAGGAGACTGTTAACTTTATCGTGGCAGTAGGTTTTGTCTCATTGACTGCTTACAGACATCTCAAGAAAAATAAATTCTCATTGCAGCACTATTTACAATAGCCAAGACGTGGAAACAACCTAAATGTCCATTGACAGATGAGTAAAGGGGTGGCGCGCGCGCGCGCACACACACACACACACACACACACACACACACACACACACTGGAATGCTACTCAGCCTTAAAAAAAGAACAAAATAATGCCATTTTCAGCAACATGGATGGACCAAAAGATTATCATACTAACTGAAAATAAGCCAGAGAAAGAAATATATCACACGATATTGCTTATACGTGGAATCTGAAAAAAAAATCAACCTTCCTTTTTTATGTATGTGTGTTCGTTGCTCAGTCATGTCCAACTCTTTGCGGCCTTTCTTAAGACCTACCCTGTTTGCTCCATTTTCCCTTTACCATAGCCCTTTCACCGTTCAACTTACCATATAATTTAATTTTTTGTTGGATATAATGTTTTTTCTCTTTCCCCTCTCTGGAATGTGTCTACCATGGTGATGGGTTTTGCTTGTTTGTTGATGTGTCCCAGACACGTGGAATATGACCTGAGGCAGAGCAGGAGCTCAGTAAATATCTGTCAGGTCAATGACTGCTCACACGAGGGTGATGGATTGACACTTTCTGTAGGTGCCTCATTTTAAAAATTCAAATTTGGCTTCCCTGGTGGCTCAGAGATTAAAGCGTCTGCCTGCAGTGTTGGAGACCTGGGTTCGATCCCTGGGTCGGGAAGATTCCCTTGGAGAAGGAAATGGCAACCCACTCCAGTATTCTTGCCTGGAGAATCCCATGGACCGAGAAACCTGGTGGGCTACGGTCCACGGGGTCGCAAAGAGTCAGACATGATTGAGCGACTTCACTTAGTGCCATTTGTATTGCCTTGGTTTCATACTTCATATTTTACATATCTACTATTGAGATGACTCTTAAAAATAATGATTGGTATAACCCACTCTGATTGTTCTGATAATGACAGGTTAGCCTCTGCCAACACCATCCAGAAATTCCATCTGATTTTTAGAGGTTTTTGATTGGGGTGAGGCTCTTTTCAGGAAAGGGCCACTCTTACATGGAAAGCAGTTTCGTGCCTTTGATTCCACGTCTCTGAAACCTAGTGATAAACCAAATGAAAACATTGGACATTGTAGCTGTATGATGACTTTGCATACGCCCTTTTGCACCTTTCTGTCTGGTCATTTTTGTGTCCTCTGGGGTGGGAAAACTCAGTCGGCTCCACAGCCTCCTCCTGCTTCACATGGGATCTTCCAGGGGCCCTTGCACAGACCTGGCTCTCTCCCCTCTTTGCCAGGTTCCTTCTGTGTCCCATAAGAATTATTTACTAGTCTTCTGCTTCTCTTCCCAACCTGCTACTTTAGATCAGCTCCTTTCCTTCCAGCCTTTCTGCCTCCTGGGAAGGTGTGGGGAAACCCTGGCTATAAAACCATCACAGCGGCCCTGGGTTTTGGGTGTCTGCCTCCTGCCTGCCCTTTCCTGTTGATACAGAGCGTGCTGCCTCAGGTACCCGGCCCACAGTGTTCTGGTCTCTCCACCCTTTTTCTGGCTTTCTGCTCCTTCCTTACAGGCGACCTTTGTTCCAGCCAAATGGGGAGACTTGCCGTCTCTAAGCACAGCCGCACCGTTCCCAGGCCAGCTCTGCAGACACCAGGTCACCACCCACTCCAGACCTACCCCGCCCCCTGAGGACCTCAGTTATCCCTCTGTGTCCCTGTCTTAATCCTGAAAGTCATGTGCCCTCTATTTTCCCATGTGCTTCATTCATTTCAACAGCACAACTTCTGTGCCAGGTCATACACCCTCTGAAGGTGAGGACGGGGTGTTCTTTACTGTTCTATCAGACTTGACGTGTCACATGTATGAGCTCTGTAACTGTTTCATAAAACCGTGGAATGTTACTGCTTGGAGGGACTCTACGAATGAAAAATATGTTTAGTTTGGAGTTTCTAGAACTGCCCTGATTTTTAAATATGTTGTTTCTTTATATCTTCCATATATATAGTTGTATTTTCCCAACAACACACCGTGATTTTTAGTTTGGAAAACTATCGCTATCAGAGATAGTGAACAGCCAGTAGTTCACCCAGTTACCTGTGTGAACTGTGATTAAAGAGGTTTCAAGGGTGGGTGAGTAGGCTCCACTCACTGACCTCCCTGCATTTTTCATGATCGTTTTATGGAGTTCATCCGGGAATTATTCTCATAGCTTTTTCTGTTTTGAAACAGAATGGATTACGAATATAACCTTGGTGGTAAATTAGAGGACATACTTTTTCACACTCCTTCAAACTAGAAACTTTCTCCCAGCCACAGCTCAGGTGCATCTACAGAGTAGTAATCATTCATATAGCTCAGCAAATATTTATTGAGTGCCTGCTATGTGCCTCCCTGGTGGCTCAGATAGTAAAGAGTCTGTGTGCAATTCAGGAGCCCAGGGTTTAATCCCTGGGTTGGGAAGATCTCTTGAAGAATGGAATGGCTACCAACTCCAGTATCCTTGTCTGCAGTTTTATCTTTTTGGAGGGCTTTCCAGGTGGAAAGTGAAAGTATTAGTCGCTCAGTCACGTCTGACTCTTTCCAACCCCATGGACCACAGCCCACCAGGCTCCCCTATCTGTGGAGTTCTCCTGGCAGGAATACTGGAGTGGGTGGCCATTCCCAGAGCTGGTGGTGACAGACCGCTTGCCAGTGCAGGAGACACAGTGGACGCAGGTCAGATCCCTGGGTCAGGAAGATCCCCGGAGGAGAGCACAGCCACCCGCTTTAGCATTCCTGCCTGGAGAACGATAGCCACAGGGTCACATGGAGTCAGACGCAACCGAAGCAACTTAGCATGCATGCATGTGCCAGGTACATAGTAGGAAGAAATCGAACAGAAGTCCACACCTTCATGGAGCTTATGTTCCAGGAGGTGGAAGAATAGAAGAAACCAGTCAGACAGCAGGTGTGCCAGATGATGGTGAGGGCCATGCAGAGAAGGGCTGGAGGAAGCTAGGGCAGGGAGGCGATTTCTCTGTAAAAAAGGGTGATTAACCGAGGCCTGAAGTTGATGAAGTAATGAGTTCCATGGGAAGAATATTCTAGGCAGGAAGAACAAAGCCTCTGTGTGGGAAAGGCTCACTGTATGTGAGAACCATTCCACAGAGATGCGCTTCTACAGTGCCGAAGGTGGAGGAGAGGACTGGGTGAGCTCACACGTCAAGGTCAAGGGCTTTAGGGCCCTTTAGTCCTTTAAGCGAGGGTGTCTGCTGACATTTTGGGCTGGGCGAGTCTTTACTGTGCAGGGGTGCTGGCATGCACATTGTAGGGTGTTTCACAGCATCCCTGACTGATGCCAGGAGCACCCCCCACTCCTCACAAGATAGCTGAAAATGTCTCCAGATGTTACAAGATGTCCACAGAGGTGCCAGGTCATGTGAAATGGAGAGCCACTGCTTTAGCCAAATAAGGACTCTGGTATTCGGAGTGGGTTGTTCACTTTACTAGACTCCTCTGGCGCTGTGCTGAGAACAAGGTGAAAAGGGACTGAGGCAGGAGGGCAATTGGGAGAAATCCAGGTTGGAGGGGAGAGCACTCGGAGCAGACTAGGGTAAGCTGGGGTTAGCGAGGGCGGATCAGACCTGGGATGCTTTGAAAGACAAGCCATCAGGACTTGTGACAGACTAGATCCTGGGTATAAAAGAAATCAAAAGTAGCCTCAAGGACATGGGCCCAAGCAGAGAGGCTACAGCTTCCTGGGGGATATCAAGAGTATGGTGTGAGCTTGTTGTGTTTGAGAACGCTGACCATTCTCTGGGTTCTCCCTGACACACCCTGGGAGTTGGGCATTCTTTCCTTGTAACGTAAAAGCCCACGAAGGTTAGTGAATGCCCAAAGGCACACAACCCACGAGGAACAGAACCAGCATTTCAGTCCAGAGATGCCTGACTGCTAACCTTTCCTGGATACAGCTCAAAGTGATTTGGAGTGGTTCTTGAAGTCCCCAAGTTGAGATCAGGTATAGTATCATATTCCCTCTAGGGGTTAATTCAGCAGTGTCGTTTTTCATGAAATTCTGCTAAATGCTAACATTTCAAATGGAGACAATTACTGCTTTTTCATTTTCTTAGTGGGCTTCAGAATGGACTGGTTGGATCTCTTTGAGAGTCCCTCATGTGAAGAGTTGACTCATTGGAAAAGACTGTGATGCTGGGAGGGATAGGGGGCAGGAGGAGAAGGGGACGACAGAGGATGAGATGGCTGGATGGCATCACTGACTCGATGGACGTGAGTCTGAGTGAATTCTGGGAGTTGGTGATGGACAGGGAGGCCTGGCGTGCTGCGATTCATGGGGTCGCAAAGAATCAAGACACGAATGAGCGACTGAACTGAACTGAGAGGGATTGAAAAGAAACAGAAACCTTAGACAGGATTCTGTGTAGTAAAACAAATCACCTGGTGCATTAGAAAGTAGGTTTTGTGGTAAATTGGATTATAAACACTCAGTTCAGTCACTCAGTCATGTCCGACTCTTTACAACCCCATGGACTGCAACATGCCAGGCCTCCCTGTCCATTACCAACTCCCAGAGTTTGCTCAAACTCATGTTCATTGAATTGGTGATGCCATCCAACCATCTCATCCTCTGTTGTCCCCTTCTCCTCCCGCCTTCAGTCTTTCCCAGCATCAGGATCTTTTCAAATGAGTCAGTTCTTTGCATCAGGTGGGAAAAGTATTGGAGCTTCAGTTTCAGCATCAGTCCTTCCAAGAATATTCAGGACCGATTTTCTTTAGGATTGACTGGTTTGATCTCCTTGCAGTCCAAGGGACTCTCAAGAGTCTTCTCTAACATCATGGTTCAAAAGCATCAATTCTTCAGCACTAAGCTTTCTTTATGGTCCAACTCTCATATCTATACATAACTACTGGGAACACCATAGCTTTGACTACACAGACCTTTGTCGGCAAAGCAATGTCTCCGCTTTTAAATATGTTGTTTAGGTTGGTCATAGCTTTTCTTCCAAGGAGCAAGCGACTTTTAATTTCATGTCTGCGTCACCATCTGCAATAATTTGGAGCCCAAGAAAATAAAGTCTGTCACTATTTCCACTGTTTCCCCATCTATATGCCAGGAAGTGATGGGACTGGTGGCCATGATCTTTGTTTTTTGAATGCTGAGTTTTTTTCACTTTCCTCTTTCGCTTTCATCAAAAGTCTTTTTAATTCTTCTTTGCTTTCTGCCATGAGGGTGGTGTCATCTGAATATCTGAGGTTATTGGTATTTCTTCCAGCAATCTTGATCCCAGCTTGTGCTTCATCCAGCTCTGCATTTCTCATGATGTACTCTGCATATAAGTTAAATAAACAGGATAACAATAAACAGCCTTGATGTACTCCTTTCCCAATTTGGAACCAGTCTGTTGTTCCATGTCCAGTTCTAACTGTTGCTTCTTGACCTGCATACAGATTGCTCAGGAGGCAGGTGAGGTGATCTGGTATTTCCATCTTTTTAAGAATTTTCCACAGTTTGTTGTGATCATCCACACAGTCAAAGGCTTTGGCATAGTCAATAAAGCAGAAATACATATTTTTCTGGAATTCTTTTACTGTTTCTGTGATCTAACGGATATTGCCAATTTGATCTCTGGTTCCTCTGTCTTTTCTAAATCCAGCTTGAACATCTGGAAGTTCTTGGTGCAGTACTGTTGAAGCCTCCTATGGAGAATTTTGAGCATTACTTTGCTAGCATGTGAAATGAGTGCAATTGTGCAGTAGTTTGAACATTCTTTGGCATTGCTTTTCTGTGGGATTGGAATGAAGACTGACCTTTTCCAGTCCTGTGGCCACTGCTGAGTTTTCCGTATTTGCTGGCATACTGACTATAGCAGTTTTACAGCATCATCTTTTAGGATTTGAAATAGCTCAGTTGGAATCCCATCACCTCCACTAGCTTTGTTCCTAGCGATGCTCCCTAAGGCCCACTTGACTTTGCACTCTAGGATGTCTGGCTCTAGGTGAGTGATCACACCATCATGGTTATCTGGGTCATGAAGATCTTTTTTATATAATTCTTCTGTGTATTCTTACCACCTCATGTTAATATTTTCTGGTTTTGTTAGGTCCATACCATTTCTGCCCTTTATTGTGCCCATCTTTGCATGAAATCTTTCCTTGGTATTTCTGATTTTCTTGAATAGATCTCTAGTCCTTTTCCATTTCATTGTTTTCCTCTATTTCTTGGTCACTCAAAGACTCTGTGGTCAGTTGAGTTGGGATGCGTATCCTGGGTCCCTCTTTTGGGGTCTACATAGATATCGGCAGACTGCTTCTTCTCCCCTGATCTCACAGGCACAGGCATCATTAAAACTACTTTTCTCACCTTTGACTTGCTTTCCTGAGTCCGCTGTAGTCATGGCTGTGTCTTGACATCACCTTGATCTATACATTCCCTCAAATACACATGTTTCTGAAGCTTGGGCATGATACGTGGGATGTTTTTGTTCCTCATTCACTTTTCTGCCAAACTCTTCTGACATTTTAGCTTTGCCCTCACCAGACCCTTGAGTCACGAACCTGAATGGGTTTTCATGAAATAGATTCTAAGCCCTTTTGCAAACTGCAGAATCTAAAAACAGGCTCTGTATTTCTTTCAGTTATGTAATTGTCTGTTTAAACTGTGGGGCTCAACAGAGTCATTGCAACCCGCGAGTTGTCAGCCGTTGGAACCATTGAGCCAGCCGCTGGGAGCTTTGCACCATGATTGATTTCTGTGGGTGTTCAGGAAGCCTGGAGGTGGTATGAGCAATGCTGCTCTGAAGAGCTGTCCACACGCTTCTCTGCTGTTACAGGTTGTATAATCTTGTGGTGACTTAAACTAAAATAAAAGAGAACACTGCTGTTTCTCTTTCCTCCAAGAATCACCAGTGCCCAGGGAACTGTCTTAGGGGGTCCTTGGCAGTTTCTTGTTGAGTTCTTGGAAGGGGCAGCTCATGGCCATGTGACTTGTGCAGTTATTTGGGGACCCAGCCTTGGAAGGGCTCTGTGTTTGATTTAATATTCTGTTGTCACTGTCTTGAAAACCTCAAAAACAGGGGGACCCATGTCTTCCTTTGACTGTGGGCCTTGCAGATTATATAGACTGGTCCTGATCCTGAGAGCTGGCCCCCGTTCTGGACTCAGGGCTTCCAAGAGGATAAGGGAGGGAAGGATTGGGAGCTTGGAATTAGCAGAAACAAACTATAATTTTATATATAGGATGGATAAACAATAAGGTCCTACCATATATATATATATATATAGCACCGCTGCTGCTGCTAAGTCACTTCAGTCGTGTCCGACTCTGTGCAACCCGATAGATGGCAGCCCACCAGGCTCCCCCATCCCTGGGATTCTCTAGGCACTGCTGCTGCTAAGTCACTTTAGTGGTGTCCGACTCTGTGCGACCCCATAGACGGCAGCCCACCAGGCTCCCCCGTCCCTGGGCTTCTCCAGGCAAGAACACTGGAATGGGTTGCCATTTCCTTCTCCAATGCATGCAAGTGAAAAGTGAAAGTGAAGTTGCTCAGTTGTGTCCGACTCTTAGTGACCCCATGGACTGCAGCCCACCAGGCTCCTCCATCTATGGGATTTTCCAAGTAAGAGTACTGGAGTGGGGTGCCATTGCCTTCTCCGTCTCTAGGCACAGTTATATTTAACTTCAGTATTATAACTAAATTCAATATCATGTGACAAAGCATAATGGAAAAGAAAAAGAAAATGAATGTATATGTATACAGACACACGCACATATTTCCATTGGGATGTCCACAGTAGCTGTCCTAAGTAGCCTTTTTGCTCAGAAGGAAGCTCTGTGGATCCCAGGCCCTTCTCAGGGTCTGTGTTCCACCTGAAACAAGGACTGGTCATCTGTGTGTAAACCAAATCTCCACATGAGACGCAACATGCTTCCTGATCAGCAGCATTGTCAGGGTGAAGGTTAACTGTGCAGTTCATTCATTCATCAGATATTAAGTGCCTCTGAAATGCTGCTCACTGTGCTAGGAGGAGCGGGTGGGTGGTGTCTTACTTTAGGTTTCTTCCATAGCAGATCCCAGGACCGAAGATTTGAGTGGGCATGAGTTACTAGGGCAAAGATCCCAGGAAAACCGGCAGGAGTGGGGAGACACGAGACAAGGAAATGAAGAAAGCCAGTAACGGGTGTGTTACCACAGAGGGTGCCCCATGGGCATCCGGGGTGCAGTGCCCTTGGGGACCTCTGGAAGACCTTAGAACAGGCCTCAGAAGTGTCCCATGAAAGGGTGTGCAGCTTGACTGCTATCTGCTCTTGTTGGAGCCCATTGCTGCAGAACTCACAGATGCAGAGGGTAGGCTCTATAGGCATTGTTATTTGGATCTTTGCTTTATAAGTGTTTGTCTGCACAAAACCTCTGAAGGGTACATTGAGGAAGTTTTATCTCTGTAAAACACAATTTTGTATAGCTTTAACATCAACATAGTTTTGTCATTTCCTTACTTCATTTCAGGATTGATGCTGTTATATTAAAAAAAAAAAAAAAAAGGCTCCTTTCCCGGCCACCCCGGTGGCATTGGTAGTGACCGTAGAAGGGAACCCGTGGGGCTCATTCAGCAAGAGACCCACTGCTTGCTGTGCAGTTATTTCATACACGGTCCTGAAGCTCACCTACAAAAATCTGTGAGCGGTTAGTGTGTCTGTGCACACATGGTGTCACGGAGTGTCAGCTTTCACCTTGGTCAGTGACGAGATGGCCTGATTCCATGGTATTTAGAAAGTTAGCTTTTCTCTGGAAACTTTTTTATACCCAGCTCAGGTTTAGGTTAGAAAAACAGTCTTAAAAACAAATTCCAACAACTCCTACCATAATTAAGTGAAAAATTCCAGTTTGCATCAACTGTCCATTTCTTAATGAAATTGGTGAAAGTGAAGGTGAAGTCGCTCAGTCGTGTCCGACTCTTTGTGACTCCATGGACTGTAGCTCGCCAGGCCCTCCATCCATGGCATTTCCCAGGCAAGAATACTGCAGTGGGTTGCCATTCCCTTCTCCAGGGGATCTGCCCGACCCAGGGATCAAACCCAGGTCTCCCGCATTGTGGGCAGACGCTTTACCCTCTGAGCCGCCGGGGAAGCCAATGAACTCATTAGTCAGATTCTTTTCAGCTGAGTCTCGGACGGGGTGTCTCTCACTTTGATGCAGGTGTGAGTCATCTGCGGTCATGTTAAAATGCAGATTCCGCATTTCTAACAAGCTTCCAGACACTGCTGATGCAGCTGGCCCTCTGGGGAACCAGGTCTGGAACAACCTGCTTTAGGATCCACCTTGTTTGACTGTGAGGGTAAAGCTATGCCTGGAGGAGGGACAGACCGCTTTGGGAAAAAGGAGACTTTTAGAGATAAAGTTTCTGATTCAGAAAACCATTTTCATACTAGCATGATGACTTGTGTGGCTGTCTTCCCAGAATCAGATGAAATGGAGTACTGTGGTGAAGGAGGAACTTCTTGGCTTTGTGACTTTGATTGGAAAACATCTAAACTGCTTCTCTTTATCTGAGGGGAGTTCCTCAAAGCTTAGAGGCTCCTGGAGTAACCGAATCTGAAGTCCTTACAGAGGACATCAAACACTCAGGACTTCAAATGGAAGCCTTGCTCAAAGGTACAAAAAGCAAGGTTACAGATTTGAGCCAGAGGGACCTTGATGTTAGGGAAAGAACTGGTAGAGATTACAGAAACATTTCAGGCAGTAATTGCGAAGACAGAACTCTCTTCTCCTTAGCAACAGTCTTTGCAAGGGGAGTAGAAGCTTGGAATAGCAGCGGTCCCTATGGAGAAACCTATGTGCAGACAGAATCGAAAGCAATTGAAACAAATTCGCACTAATGACTTTGGGAACCAGAGTGCTCTGAGAATGAAAGAAGAGGGCTTTATTATCAGGGGTGACCTCTAGATTGCAATTGAAATGACTGTTGGGCACATAAATGGACACCTAGGTGGGATGGTGGGAGGACTGTATAATGTGGGTGGTATTCAGTGAATTTCTTTATCTTAGACTTTGGATGAAGAAAAATCTTTCCTCTGCTTCTTGCAAGCTCAAGTAGCGACAGATGGTTCTTATTTTCTTGCTGGTTTCTGTTTCCAGAGGAATAAAATAAGAATTGGTGTTCAGAATTCAGCCTAGGCAAAGATGCTTACATTTGGGTGGACAATTTAGGAACAAAAGGACATTGGCTATAATGATTAAACCAAGGCTAAGAGGGGCTGTGGAAATTCACAGATGCAAGGGCTGGACAGAACTACTCCTGTGACCTTGGGCAGGCTATGATCCTCTTTGAGCACCAGTTTACTTTCCTGTCATGATGGGAATAATGCCTCCCATTGGTGGTTTGGAGATAATGGTCCTGAAATGTGTAGCAGAATATTTGGTCCATAGGTTTTCAGTAAGTGGAAGAGTTGTTTGAGAAAGATATCTTGAGACAGAGCTCATGACTAGATTTCAGGACAAACACTGGAGTTGTGGAGTTTAAACTTGAATTTCCTCCACTGGGTACAGCAACCAAGAACAGGGATTGTAGAGACTACCAGATCTCAAGAAAGCAAGATGCTCAGGGTACTAGGACTACTGGTAAATTAACATTTTTCATAAATGTGACTAAATGCTTACAGAGCTTTTGGCATATTGAAATAAGAGGTGAGTGTGATCATTAGAAAAGAGTTGTGATTATTAAAAACTTACAAAATTCCGCGGTGGTTCCAGCCCAAGGGCTGTATAAGCCCCTCTAGTTCCATTTCTTCTGATCACCTTGTAGCAGAGAGACTGTGCTGTTGCTGACCCATGGCTCACTGGCTGCCCGCTGCGCCAGCCCCCAGAGTCTCTAGGACCTACCCTGGGCATGTGCTCTTCAGTGTGGGAACCACTCGCCCCGAGAGGTTATTGGACACCTGATATGTAGGCAGTCAAAGTTGCTTGCAAGTTTAAAATGCTCTCCAAAGACTTGTAAAAAAAAAAAGAATAGAAAATATCTCATTAATAATTTTTATATATGGAATGCATCTAAAAATGACAGTTTTTTGTATACCTTCAGTTAAAATACATTTTAAAAATTAATTTTGTCTGTTTTTACTTTTCTAATATGCAACAAGAAAATTTTAAATTACACATGTGGCTGGCATTTTATTTCTGTTGGGCAGCGCTGGTCTAGTCTGCACTGGCACTTGGATAGGAATTTCCTGGAGAGGCTTTTATCATCAAGTTCCCTTGTCCCCAAAGAGAAACAAAGCCAAACCTCGTGCTGAATCAGGGGAGCTTCCTGACCTGACGCTCTGTTGTCTGTTCTCAGCAAAAGGAACCCTGATTGTGCAGGTGAACTGTTTTCCTGAGCATATTAGGTCTGTCCAGGTACAGTCTTAACGTTTTTACGTCATTGATATTCACATTTTTCTTAATGTTGTTCTCAGTCAGCCTTTGACAACTCTTATTAAAAAGGCAGTGTTTTATCTGAAGGTGTGTGTGAAACACATTCTCTTCCTCTTGAGACAAACACAATAAAAGGGTATTGAAATAAAGGAGAAGTCACATAGTACACTTCGGTCAACATTTATCTTGCTATAAAAAGAGAAGGAAGAGAAGAAATGTGTAACAGAAATGTGATGGCCTCAATTGCTTCAATTAAATGGCCTCCCAGTTACTGGTTCTTTTTCTTCATGGAATCAGAAATCAACAAAGTAAATTTATCCTTTCTGGTTTGAAGTTGTCAGGGAGTTATTGAAAAGGAGCTGGAGTCCTATTTCAGCAGCAGAACTAATGTGAGAGGAGAATGGTAAATTAAATAAGGGCATGATGATTTAGCCAGCTGCTTCAGTGCCCTGAATGATTGCTCGTAAGATGCAAAAAATGTAGGGCTTTGTGCTATTAAATAGAGTTATGGTTTTCAACTCAGAAGAAATATTGTGATGTGGCCGAGTACTCATATTAATGGGATATTTTTGGTCACTCATTTGTCCTTAGATTATCTCAGCTTCAGAGATGAGAATGATTAACAGTGCACTCTGATCATGAGGAGTAGGAGGGATGGCATGTTGATAAATTGGAATTGAAGAACAGCTTACGAATTCCTTCACTAGTGTATCACTGTGTTCCCAGATTTTGATTTAACACTTTATTTGTCTTTCTTGAAGGCCATCTATGGAAATGGTAGAGAGCTTTTTAACTCTCATTCAACCTTTGGTAAATCCTCCACGTTGAGAGGGGCATCATGGAGCCTATAATTAATTCCCTGAGAGAATATTAAGATTTTAAAAGTGCTTCATATGATTGGTCTATCCTCTTATGTGCTGTGGGGGAAGAGTATATATTACCAATGGGACTCAACTAATAAGCATTATTGAGTGTTGAATACTCTAACTTTCTTAAGAAATACCAGAATAGTCTCTGTTCTTTCTGTTTTGTTTTGCTTCTTTTTATGCTGTAGTTTCCTGGTCATGTTCACAAATGCTCAGAATCATAACTAGGGAGATACATTGGTCTATCCCGGGAAAAGAAGGATTGTAAAAATGGAACTTTTGTACTTGTCGACACGGGGAGAAGGGGAGAGTGAGATGAATTGAGAGAGTAGCATTGACGTATACACACTGCTACTGCTGCTGCTGCTGCTAAGTCGCTTCAGTTGTGTCCGACTCTCTGTGACCCCACAGACGGCAGCCCACCAGGCTCCGCCATCCCTGAGATTCTCCAGGCAAGAATACTGGCGTGGGTTGCCATTTCCTTCTCCAGTGCATGAAAGTGAGGCATGGACGACTATTGGGAAACTGCTGTGTAGTGCAGGGAGCCCAGCTCGGTGCTCTGTGATGACCTAGGGGGGTGGGTCGGGGGTGAGCGTGGAGGGAGGCTCCAGAGGGAGAGGATATATGTATACTTCATGCTGATTCATGTTGCTGTGTAACAGAAACTAAGACAGCATTGTAAAACAATTATACTCCAATTAAAAAAATTAAAAAAAGGAAGTGTGTTTACCTTCCCACAGTGTATTCATCCTCATCCTAAGGTTTTCCTTGGGTAATTGTGGTAGAAAGTTTCACTCATTCATTCATTCAGTAAGCATTTATTAAGCACTTAAGGTGTAGAAATATTGTATAAGGTAATGGGAACAAACCTAAAGGACAGTAGTTTGAGTTGTTGTTTAGTTGCTAAATCACGTTCGACTCTTTTTTGAGACCCAGCGGACTCCTCTGCCAGGCTCCTCTGTCCCTGGGATTTTCTAGGCAAGAATACCGGAGTAGGTCGCCATTTCCTTCTCCAGAGGATCTTCTCGACCCAGGGATCGAACCTGAGTGTCCTGCTTGGCCAACGGATTCTTTAGCGCTGAGCCACCTGGGAAGCTTTGGTTCCAAATTGTCCCCGTCTCTGCGGGATACTGAGAAGCATGTTAATTAGTGTGGCATTGACTGCTTCTCTCACCCTTAAACCTCAGATGGTAGACTCACTGAAGTCTAGGAGAAAGTTGTACTCTGATATTTACAATTTCAGTCTTTCTAGTCTTTCCAGACCATCTTGAATTTCTTTAAAATTATTATTCTCAGTCTTGAAACATTAGGTTATCTTTATGAGAAGTGGTTTTCATCTTGACAGCATCCTTAATTTTCTGAGAGAGATGAAAAACATTTGTATGCCAAACCTCAGGTTTTCAGATTTTATTTTTCTAGACAATTGATGCAGTTTATGAATCTTTTGGAATTATAATTTGTTATATTGCATCTTATCTCTTTCTGCTTGTTGGTTCCTGCTCTCCATTGCATTAACCTTCATCTATTTACATTTCAGTCATTTTGGTTATCTGTTGTTTAATCCATTCATCTGGATAATTCCTGTCAAACTCAACTACAATAACTGATATGGAATGTATTACATAAAAGTCATTTCGGGCAGAAGGGAAAGAATGGTATCCTGATTTTGACCTTCATTCAGCATTCTAACGACTCTCCCTCGGTGACTGATGGCAGCAAGTGTTCCAAAAGCGACTTACTGGGAGAGGCCATCGCAGTTTCCTCTCTTCCCTCCCGTTGCTCCGAAGTTGGATGCCAGCTTGTCGTTGCAGTTATACTGTATTTCAGATTCCTAAAAATCCTTGTCAAAAGGAAATCATTCATTGGTTTTCAGACCAAATGATTTTGTTTCTTTAACCTTTCTGATGCTAGTTTTCAATTTTGAAGTCATTTCCTTTTCTTACGCTACACATGGAATCCATTAGCACGTTCATTTCCTCTACATTCAAAATATGCACCAAATTGACCAGTTTTCCCAGTGTCAGCTGTTCACCAGCACTCATTTGGACTCCTGGGGCAGCCTGCTAATTGGTTTCTCTGTTTCGCTCTTGCCTTGCTACAGTTAGTTCTCCAAACAGCGGTTTCCTTTAAAACTTAAGTCCGACTATTTAACTCTGCTGCTTAAAAGGTCTCCATTGGCTTCTTCACTGAGAATCAGGCTTAGTCAATGTCCGTGAATAATCTGGCTTCCTCTTGCTGATGTCACCTCCTTTTGGCCCTCTGCTCCCTCTGCTTTGTTCCAGCTACGTTACCCTCCTCAGCCTTGTAAAGCACATACTCTGCTCAGGGCTTACTGTATCTGCGGGTGCCTCCTCCTGGAGTCCTCTCCGTCCACACCTTCGGAGGGCTCATTCCACACTTCTCTTCAGATTAATGACACCCCAATGAAAGCCTCCATCTAGCAAAACAATAGAAACTTCACCCTTGTCTTCTCCTCCTGATAGAAATCCAATAAATATTTTTTGAGTGAATGAAACAACTATTTTTCATAGAAAACATTTAATTTCTTGTTCTATTTGTGGGAATAAATAAAGAACGTGTAAAATGATCCTTAGCAGAAGAGGACATGTAAATATTACAACAAAGTGATAAAAAATAAGACATGCTAAAAATCCAAAAGCTATATATTTAATTTTATTAGAGTACAAATGGTAACAGAACAGTCAAGACATTTTTGAAAAATGGAGATATTTGTTGGAATAGCTAACGTTTGTAACTAGATCATTATGTAAATATGTAATGTTGGTATAATTCATTTTCCTGAAATATTAAATACTTCTCCCTTTGTGATCAAATGAAAGCTACCAATATGCTTGACAAACTTTTTTTTTATAGTAAAATGTATCTGTGTATGTAGTATATAAACAAATATATATATGATTGAATTACCAATGTTTATGAATTTTTAAGCTAATGAAGGTTATGATGCATCAGATAGTAACTTCCTATTGTTAAATGGGACTCTGTTATTATTATTATTATTGATATATTACTATTTGTAGGTTTTAAATACATACAAATACGTAGAAGGAACATTTCTTCTATAACCAGAAGATCTTTTTCTGCATGTTGTAAATGTGTGAGTTTACTTTGTCTGGGCTTGTTGCCTTATCTCCAAAAGGAAGATAATAATACATTACTGACATAAAGGTACAATTTACGGAACTCTGAAATGCTCTTGAAGATTGATTATTTTAAAATCACAGTAAGATATCTCCACACTCATTAGAATGGCTAAAATAAGAAAAGAAATAGTACTAAGTGAGTGAAGTTGCAGAAAGCAATTGGAATTTTCATACATTCATTGTTGGTGAAAATGTAAAATAGAACAGCCACTTTGGAAGATAGATCAAGAGTTTCTTAACATATACTTACGTGTGACTCAGCCGTCCTAGTCCTGGGGTATTTAACTCAGTGAAATTAAAACTTATTTTCACAACAAAATCTGTACACTAATATTTGTAGTAGCTTTGCTTATAATCATCAGAGAATGGAAACAGTCCAACTGTCCTTCCAATTGGGGGATAAAAAAACAAACTGTGGTATCTCCACACAATGAAATATTGCTTAACAAGAAAAAGGAACAAACTTTGATGAACACATCAATATGGATGGATCTCAAAGTGCAGCACGCTACGTGAAGGAAGTCAGAGTCAAACCCAAAAGGCCGTGTCATCTATGATTTCTTATACCCAGAGGGTGGGCAGGATTGAAAGGAGAGGCTGGTTGCAGAAGAGCAGTGAGAGAGAGTTGGGGGTAATGAAAACTGTTTTGTCTTGATTTGTGTGGTGGTAACATGATTTTGAAGGCAAAAAGAGAAGAGGGTGGCAAAGGATGAGCTGGTTAGATAACATCACCCGCTCAGTGGTCTTGAGCAAATTCTGGGAGACAGTAGAGGACCTGGCGTGCTGCAGCCCATGGGGTTGCAAAGAGTCGGACACAATTTAGCGGCTGGACAACAGCAACATGATTATGTGCGTTTGTCAAAATTCATAGAACTGTATACCAGAAAGAGTGAATTTTACTAAGTATGAATAAAAACCAGGGAATTATTCCTCTTGATTATTAAAACCAGCTATGCTTCTGAGTCCAGGCAGTGTCTTAGGAGGGTGAATGCTCCTCATTTCATTTTACTTCAGTTGCTGGGTGGGGTCTCCTTTGTGAGACTGTCTTGCTTCAGGTAGTACTTGTTGAATTTTGAGGTCAGAAATAGTAATGGCAGAAAATTGTCCCATAGTCTCCCAAAAGCTATTTCACAGGGACACACCCTGCCTATTAGCCTAGCGTGCTGATAAAGATGGAGAACATGCTAGAGCTGTAGATAAATCAGCTGCTTTAGTTCATTCATGAAATCAAATGCAAATGAACAAGGAATAGAATCAGAGCAGGCTCTTGCCCATGCAGATTATTCTAGACTGTGCGTTTGGAGCTTGTCTATTCAACATGGTACGCGTGTCAAGGCCCTGTCATCAGCAGCCATGTTCTGGGTCTTGAAAAGTTCGTAGAGTTCAGCTCCATCAATAAAAACCCAAGTTGTTGCTGTGTCCCAGTGAGTTGGGCCCCAGTGGGCCAGCTAAGGCAATGGCACCCCACTCTAGTACTCTTGCCTGGAAAATCCCATGGACGGAGGAGTCTGGTAGGCTGCAGTCCATGGGGTAGCTAGGAGTTGGACACGACTGAGCGACTTCACTTTGACTTTTCACTTTCATGCATTGGAGGAGGAAATGGCAACCCACTCCAGTGTTCTTGCCTGGAGAATCCCAGGGACGGGGAGCCTGGTGGGCTGCCGTCTATGGGGTCACACAGAGTCGGACAAGACTGAAGCGACTTAGCAGCAGCAGCAGCAGCAGGGCCAGCTGATGATTTAATTTCTCATGAAGCAAGTAGTCTATGACCAAAAACATGATCTGACAGACATAAATATGTGTCTCAGAGTTATATAAATCATAACGAGAACTTCAGGCATTGAGTGGTTCTTGTAAACTGTGCTGTACTCTTTTTTTTTTTTTTTTATTCTCAATTGCTGACTGGAAGATGCATTTTATGTTTGTGAAGGATGTGACTACATAAAGCTTTCTGAGGTCATGATTCTCTGATCAAACCAGCACTGTTTCCATTTTTCTAGACTGTTCTGTATCTTTTGCCTTATGTGTACCTGCTTATATACAACTGTCTCAAGAATGCTATAAATCTAGATTGATCTTGAGACCAGCTTCCTACCAGCAGATTAGATGTGACACACATCAGATTAAAATGAAATATTTCACTCCAGTATTGTTCTGTTGTTCTAGAACAGCAGCTCTTGGGTTTCTGTTGTTACTATTCTTAGTTTAATTTGCACACATTATTTTCTCAGTGTGCATTGGTGTTTGAGTGCAGAAGTGATGATAGGGGAGAGGACATTAACTGAACCCCCACCTTGGACTGCGTGAATGTGATAAGCACTTTTCGTGTATTATTTCATTTAACTTCCTAACAGTGAGTGAGGTAGATGATTTTGCTGCTTTACAAACAAGGAAACTGGGGCCAAGAGAGGTTAATTGACTTGTATTCTCAAAGATAAGTCTCTCTCTTCCCCAAACCCACTCTTTTTATACGCCAAGGCTCCATCTGGGAGCAGTATTCTCTCATCTTGTTTCCACTTTCTCTGGAGGACGGAGAATGCACTGGGCTTTTGAGATTGAGCCCTGGGCCTCTTGTCAGGCCTGGTCTGAGAACCAAATCTCTCTCTCTTATTTTTCAGAGTCCCAAGAGGTTTGGCCTAATTTAATGTATTTTTCAAAGCTGCCATCAGATGCTTATCACTTGTTTCTTTCTCTTCCATCACTGCCTGAAGAGGAAAATTGAGTCTCAGAGTTTCATGACTATGAAGAGCAGACACATGAGGCTTTTTTAGCTTAATAATTTCACTTCTAATCAGCATAGGGAAATAGGAAAGCAAAGAGAGAGAGAGAAACCCAACAGAAAAAGTTAGAAGGATTCAAAAATATTGGTTGGCCAAAAAGTTCATTCATTTTTTTTTTCCCAGTAAGATATCTCTAGTAGTGCTTAGTTGTCTTTAACTTCATTTGAAACAATTTTGTTAGATTGTATTGTGACAGCTGTCATATCAGCATGCATTAATAAAAGAAAGAAACAAAAAAAACCACTGGTTAAAACTGAAGATGGAAGAAAAAAAGTATTTTTGGCATATAATGCTTTATTATTTTAAGAAAGGTAAAAATGTAACTGATAAGCAAAAAATATTTGTGCCATGTAATTTCTCATAGCAGGAGAAGGTGCTGTGACTGATCAAATGTGTCAAAAGTGGCTCATGGTTTTGTGCTGGAGATTTCTCACAGGTTGATGCTCCATGGTCGTGTTGACCAACTGAAGTTGATAGTGGTCAAATTGAGACTTTAATTGAGAATAATCAGTGTTATACCATACAGGACATAACCAACATACTCAAAATATCCAAATCATGTGATGAAAACTGTTTGCACCAGCTTGGCTACATTAACCGCTTTGATGTTTAGGTTCCACATAAGTGGAAAAAACACTTCTTGACTGTATTTCTGCATGCACTCCTCTACTGAAATGTAATGAAAATGTTTCAGTTTAAAACAAATCGTGATGGGTGGGTGAAGAAAAGGGGTCACCGCACAATAACGGGGGATGGAAGACATCCTGGGGCAACAGAAGTGAACCACCACCAGCCACAGCAAACGCCACTCTTCATCCGAAGGTGATGCTGTGTCTACGGTGCAAGTGAAAGGGAGGGAGTCCTCTAAAATGATCCTCTGGAAAACCAAATGATTAACTCCGACAAGTACTGCTCCCAGTGAGACCAACTGAAAGCAGCACTCGATGAAAAGTGTCCAGAATTAGTCAACAGAAAAAAGCGAGACTGCATGTTTCTTTGATGACAAGGCAAAGACTCTTACATCTTGGTTGGGAAGTTCTAATTCATCTGCTGTATTCACTAGACATTGCACCTTTTGATTTCCGTTTATTTCAGTCTTTACAGAGTTCTCTCAATGGTAAAATTTTCAATTCCCTTGAAGACTCTAAAACACACATGGAACGGTTCTTTGCTCAGAAATATAAAATGCTTTGGGAATATAGAGTTATGAAGCTGCCTGAAAAAATGGCAGAAAGTAGCGGAACAAAAAAGATGTCCTTTTCTTATAGGCGAAAGTAGGAAGTCAAGAAACACCTGGAAAAGGCAAATTTGGCCTTGGAGTACAGAATGAAGCAGGGAAAAGGCTCATAGAGTTTTTCCAAGACAACACACTGATCATAGCAAACACCCTCTACCAAAAACCACAAGAGAAGACTCTACACATGGACATCACCAGATGGTTGACACTGAAATCAGATTGATTATAGTCTTTGCAGCCAAAGATGGAAAAGCTCTATACAGTCAGCAAAACCAAGACTGGGAGCTGACTGTGGCTCAGATCATGAACTCCTTATTGCAAAATTCAGACTTAAATTGAAGAAAGTAGGGAAAACCACTAGACCATTCAGATATGACCTAAGTCAAATCCCTTATGATTATACAATGGAAGTTGGAAATAGATGTAAGGGACTAGATCTGATAGACAGAGTGCCTGATGACCTATGGACGGAGTTTCGTGACACTGTACAGGAGATAGGGAGCAAGACCATCTCCAAGAAAAAGGAATGAAAAAAAAGCAAAATGTCTGTCTGAAGAGGCTTTACAAATAGCTATGAAAAGAAGAGAAGTGAAAAACAAAGGAGAAAAGGAAAGATATACCCATTTGAATGCAGAGTTCCAAAGAATAGCAAGGAGGGATAAGAAAGCCTTCCACAGTGATCAGTGCAAAGAAATAGAGAAAAACAATAGAATGGGAAAGACTAGAGATCTCTTCAAGAAAATTAGAGATACCAAGGAAACATTTCTTGCAAAGATGGGCTCAATAAAGGACAGAAATGGTATGGACCTAACAGAAGCAGAGGATATTAAGAAGAGCTTCCAAGTATACAGAGAAGAACTATACAAAAAAGATCTTCATGAACCAGATAATCACATCTGGAATGTGAAGTCAAGTGGGCCTTAGAAAGTATCACTACGAACAAAGCTAGTGGAGGTGATGTAATTCCAATTGAGCTATTTCAAATCCTAAAAGATGATGTGAAAGTGCTGCACTCAGTATGCCAGCAAATTTGGAAAACTCAGCAGTGGCCACAGGACTGGAAAAGGTCAGTCTTCATTCCAATCCCAAAGAAAGGCAATGGCAAAGAATGCTCAAACTACCGCACAATTGCACTTATCTCACACGCTAGTAAAGTAATGCTCAAAATTCTCCAAGCCAGGCTTCAGCAATATGTAAACCATAAACTTCCAGATGTTCAAGCTGGTTTTAAAAAAGTCAGGGGAACCAGAGATCAAATTGCCAACATCTGCTGGATCATCGATAAAGCAAGAGAGTTCCAGAAAAACATCTATTTCTGCTTTATTGACTATGCCAAAGCCTTTGACTGTGTGGATCACAACAAACTGCAGAAAATTCTTCAATAGATGGGAATACCAGACCACCTGACTTGCCTCTTGAGAATCCTGTATGCAGGTTAGGAAGCAACAGTTAGAACTGGATATGGAACAACAGACTGGTTCCACATCAGGAAAGGAATACGTCAAGGCTGTATATTGTCACCCTGCTTATTTAACTTATATGTAGAGTACATCATGAAATGCTGGGCTGGATGAAACACAAGCTGGAATCAAGACTGCCGGGAGAAATATGATACCACCCTTACAGCAGAAAGTGAAGAGGAACTAAAGAACCTCTTGATGAAAGTGAAAAAGGAGAGTGAAAAAGTTGGCTTAAAGCTCAACATTCAGAAAACTAAGATCATGGCATCTGGTCCCACCACTTCATGGGAAATAGATGGGGAAACAGTGGCTGACTTTATTTTTTTGGGTTCCAGAATCACTGCAGATTGTGACTGCAGCCATGAAATTAAAAGACAGTTACTCCTTGGCAGGAAAGTTATGACCAACCTAGACAGCATATTAAAAAGCAGAAACATTACTTTGACAACAAAGGTCCATATAGTCAATGCTATGGTTTTTCCAGTGGTCATATATGGATGTGACAGTTGGACTATAAAGAAAGCTGAGCAACAAAGAAGTGATGCTTTTGAACTGTGGTGTTGGAGAAGACTCTTGAGAGTCCCTTGGACTGCAAGGAGATCCAACCAGTCCATCCTAAAGGAGATCAGACCCGAGTGTTCATTGGAAGGACTGATGCTGAAGCTGAAACTACAATACTTTGGCCACCTGATGCAAAGAACTGACTCACTGGAAAAGACCCAGATAGTGGGAAAGATTGAAGGCAGGAGGAGAAGGGGATGACAGAGGATCAGATGGTTAGATGGCATCACTGACTCAATAGACATGAGTTTGGGTAAACTCCGGGAGTTGGTGATGGACAGGGAGGCCTGGCATGCTGTGGTTCAAGGGGTCGCAAAAAGTCAGATACGACTGAGTGACTGAACTGAACTGAAGTGGAATAAGACAGTGAATACGTTGTTCAATAAAGTTCTTGGTGAAAAAGAAATAGGTGTCTTTTGTTTTTACTTAACAATCAAAGGAACTTTTTGGCCAATCTGTAGTTGGCCAAAAGATTTTAAATCTTAATAGTTGAGCCCAGCTTATGTATTACAACTCTTGAAATTCTTCTTAGGTATTATTTCTTAGAAGATACTAGAAGTCTGTTTATTAGGGATTAGTTATTCATGTCTATCTTGGATCTATGATCCAAAACAAATGCAAGTTAGTACCACTGATGAAATTTTCTCACCTGCCAGATTGTATTTCCCAGTGACTGTCCAAGCTCTACGGGTTTTATTATAAACCTCTAGAAGAGACTTCCAGAAAGCAAAGATATTTCATGTTAGTTTGACTCAATGAAGGGAATTGAGAAAGGAATATGCCTGTAATCAGAGCCATACATTGGAGTTGAAATGTTCTGTAAGTATAAACTACACATAGGATTCCCAAGACTTAGAATGCAAGGGGAAAAAAAGAGGGATTGTAAACTATCTCAGTAATTTTATATCAATTCCATATATTTCAATTACATAAGAAAATTCTGCAAATACTGGGTTCAGTTCAGTTCAGTTCAGTCGCTCAGTCATGTCCAACTCTTTGCAACCCCATGAATCGCAGCACGCCAGGCCTCCCTGTCCATCACCAACCCCCAGAGTTCACTCAAACTCATGTCCATCGAGTCAGTGATGCCATCCAGCCATCTCATCCTCTGTCGTCCCCTTTTCCTCCTGCCCCCAATCCCTCCCAACATCAGAGTCTTTTCCAGTGAGTCAACTCTTCATGTGAGGTGGCCAAAGTACTGGAGTTTCAGCTTTAGCATCATTCCTTCCAAAGAACACCCAAGACTGATCTCCTTTGAATGGACTGGTTGGATCCCCTTGCAGTCCAAATACTGGTTTAACTCTATTATTAAAGTTAAATTCACTGCTTTAAGCTTATAATTCTCAGATTATTGTAGATTTGCATGCAGTTGTAAAATATAACACACAGAGATCCTCTGTACCCTTCACCCATTGGTACCATCTTACACAGCTTAGGTAATAGCATCACAACTACAAAATTCACATGGATATAGCCCATTGACATTACTTAGATTTTACCAGACGTACATGCACTCATGTGTGTGTGTTTAGTTCTGTGCAATTTAATCACCTGTGTAGAGTTCCAATGATCACTGTCACGGTCAAAATATATAAGAATTCCATCACAAGGATCACGTGCAAGATATAGCCTATATGCACTGCATAGCCTCCATCTACCCCCACTGTAGTCATAGGCCACCTCTCTCCTCCCTAACTCCTTGAAATCCTTAATCTGTTATCTATTTGTGTACGTTCGTCATTTTAAGGATGCCATACAAATGGAACTGTGTAGTATATAACCTACTGAGATAAGCCTTTTTGCTTCACTAAATTCCCTTAAGGTCTCCCCGAATTGTGTTATTAAGAATTCTTTCCCTATTGTTGCTGAGTAGTATTCTGTTTCTTTTTATCTTTTTAATAGAGCTCCTACAAAGTTTAAAATTGCATATATAATGTATATGTATGACTGAGTCCAGTTCTCTGTTCACCTGAAACTATCACAATATTGTTAATCAGTTATACCCCTATACAAAATGAAAAGTTTAAAGAAGTAAAATTAAATTAAAAAAATTACATATGTAACTCACAGTTGTGGCTTTTATCGTATTTCTGTTGGACACTATTGGTTTAAGTGTGTAATCAAGCAGCACATTTCCATTTCATTTGCATTGAATTTCTGGCATCCTGTGTTAAATGATGGGGCTTCCCTGGTGGCTCAACGGTAAAGAATCTGCCTGCCAATGTAGGAATCAGGTTCAGTCGTTGCGTTGGGAAGATCCCTTCGAGAAGGAAATGGCAACCCATTACAGTATTCTTGCCTGGGAAATCCCATAGACAGAGGAGCCTGGGGGTGGTGAGCTACAGTCTATGGGGTCACAGAGTCAGACACGATTTACTGATTAAACCACAGCATGTTAAATGCTGCATTTTGTTCTGCTAACTGTAATGTCAGGTTATTTGGAAATGAATGAGGGAGTGAAAGTGAAAGAAAGTGAAGTCTCTCAGTCGTGTCCGACTCTTTGCGGCCCCATAGACTGTAGCCTACCAGGCTCCTCAGTCCATGGGATTTTCCAGGCAAGAGTACTGGAGTGGGGTGCCATTTCCTTCTCCAGAGGATCTATCCGACCCAGGGATTGAACCCGGGTCTCCTGCATTGTAGGCAGACGCATGAGGGAGTAGTACCTTTAAAAATCATTTCAGGGGAGTAAAATCGTCTCATTATCTTTCCCACTCCCCTCCTTGCACTTTCTTTTTTTGGTCAGTTTTCAGGAAGAAAACCTTTGTATTTGTATACTCAAAAGAAACTTTTCATGAGGTTAGGCAGCAAGGGGGGAGTTCCTTGCAGCTGCTGGCAGTGGTATCAGTACACTCATTTGAGACTAATTAAATGGCTCATATTTATCTGATATTTTGCCTCTCGGGAGACTCAGAAGCCTTTTTTTTTTTTTTTTTTTTTAACTTAAGCTTCAAAAAGAAACCAGCTCAGTTAGCTTATGATGCAAAGAAGAAGCAGGACACAGGGACATTTCAGAGCAGATTAGAACTGAGGTAAAAGATAATACGATTTTCAATTAAAATTGCCTGGGGAAATAAGGTAGGCAGAGAATAATTACCTGGGTTGGCACATATCCAGCTTTCTAAAACAAAGACCCTGCTTAAATATTCTGAGGGATCACTGACAACCACAGGCAGCCAAAGACCTTAAGAATTATGTCTGATCTTGAAACTATTTGAGTGGCTGCAGGAGGCTGCAGTGCATAAGAATTTTAAGTCAATTTCATGAGAAATTCTAACAAATACAACTTGGGAAAAGCCAAGACCCCACAAATAAGCAAGTCCACAAAGCGGCAGATTAAAGGGAGGATTCTTGGACAAAATATATTTGTATTTCTGTAATTTCTGCTCTGTGCCCACTAGGGCTTTGGAACTGAGATGGCACCATGGGGGAACATAAAGAGAATGGCTTAAAGGACATTCTAATCACTCACCTCGTCACAGAGGGAATGGGGTGGTCACAGTCCTTGATCAAGTGCATTGCAGGTACCAGGAATGATCACCAAGTAAATGCAACCTGACGTGGGCTCAGCCAACCCAGTTGTGGAAATGAATTGTTGATAGGAAATGTTCTTTTTTTAAACTTATTTTTAAAATTGAAGTATATTTGATTTACAATGTTGTGTTTCTGCTATATAGAGAAGTGATTCAGTTACAGATTATTTTTCATTTTCTTTTTCCATTATGGTTTATTATAGGATATTGAATACAGTTCCCTATGCTACACAGAAGGGCCTTACTATTTATTCATTCTATATGTAATGGTTCACATCTGTTAATCCCAAACTTCCAATCCACCCCTTCCCTCATCCCCCATTTACCTCGGAAAGCAAGTGTTCGTTTAATACAGATATCAGGATGTAGTACTGTGGCCTCCATCCCAAAGCCACCTCCACATTGTTACAGCTACTGAGCACATGCTTCTTGAGTTCCATTGTGTATGTGTGTGTGTGTTTGTGTGAGTCACTCAGTCATGTCTGACTCTTTGAGACTCTGTGGACTGTAGCCCATCAGGCTCCTCTATCAATGGAATTCTCCAGGGAAGAATACTGGAGTGTTTGTCATTCCCGTCTCTAGGGGATCTTCCCAACCCAGCGATCAAACCCAGGTCTCCTGGATTGCAGGCAGACTCTTTCCTGTCTGGGCTGCCAGGGAGCCCCTGCTGTGACTGGATGGAATTGATGGGAAAGGTCTGAGGTTATGCAACTACAGCTTTTTCTTTTCTCATGACCTAAAGAAAGACTCACTTTCTTCTCTCTAGTAGGAGAGTCAGTGGTTTTTCCTCTTTGCTTCTAGTGTTAGCTTTGGCTTTGTTGCCATCTTTTTGTAATCTTTTGGTTTCAAAATGTAAGATAATTTTGGAAGGAGTAACAAAGAGAAGTAATCAATTACAGCTTTCATCTCTCCTCTTCCAAATAAAGATATAGGGGCTTAAGGAATGCTTGGATTATTTTCTTTTTTTAAGAAGCCTTCATAAGCTTGTTTGGACAATTAATGGTTTTACGAGCAAGGATGCAGAGTTTGAATTCGCATGCCTGTGTTTGCTCTCTCCATGACTGGATCAGTAATGTAACTCCTCCGTGTCTCTGTCTCCTCATCTGTGGAAAGTTTCCACTATATAGAATTTGGTGAGATTTAATGAGTTAATATATACAAAACACTGAGAGCAGCATCTGAGTTTAGTAATTTCTCACGTTTTGTTGTTTGGTTGCTAAGTCGTGTCCGACTGTTTGCAGCCAAATGGACTGCAGCATGACAGACTCCTCTGTCCTCTACTGTGTCCCAGAGTTTGCTCACGTTAGTGTCCATTAAGCTGGTGATGCTATCTAACTATTTAATCCTCTGCTGCCCCCTTCTCCTTCTGCCTTCAGTCTTCAGGATCTTTTCCAATGAATCAGCTCTTTGCGTAGGTGGCCAAAGTATTGGAGTTTCAGCTTCGACATCGGTCCTTCCAATGAATATTCAGTGTTGAACTCCTTTAGAATTGACTGGCTTGATCTCCTTGCAGTCCAAGGGACTTTCAAGAGTCTTCTCCAGCACCGCAGTTCAAAAGTGTCAATTCTTCAGCACTCGGCCTTCCTTATGGTCCAGCTCTCACATCTGTACGTGATTATTGGAAAAAAACATAGCTTTGACTATACAGATTTTTGTTGGCAAAATGATGTCTCTGCTTTTTAATACTCTGTCTAGGTGTGTCATAGCTTTCCTTCCAAGGAGCAAGCATTTTTAAATTTCATGGCTGCAGTCACTGTCCGCAGTGATTTTGGAGTCCAAGAAAATAAAGTCTGTCACTGTTTCTACTTTTTCCTCATCTATTTGCCATGAAGTGGTTGGACTTGATCTTAGTTTTTTGAATGTTGAATTTAAACCCAGCTTTTTCACTCTCCTCTTTCACCCTCATCCAGAGGCTCTTTAGTTCCCATTGGCTTTCTGCCATTCAGTTCAGTTCAGTCGCTCAGTCGTGTCCAACTCTTTGCGACGCCATGAATTGCAGCACACCAGGCCTCCCTGTCCATCACCATCTCCCGGAGTTCACTCAAACTCATGTCTATCGAGTCGGTGATGCCATCCAGCCATCTCATCCTCTGTTGTCCTCTTCTCCTCCTGCCCCCAATCCATCCCAGCATCAGAGTCTTTTCCAGTGAGTCAACTCCTTGCATGAGGTGCCCAAAGTATTGGAGTTTCAGCTTTAGCATCAGTCCTTCCAAAGAATACCCAGGACTGATCTCCTTTAGAATGGTCTGGTTGGATCTCCTTGCAGTCCAAGGGACTCTCAAGAGTCTTTTCCAACACCACAATTCTGCCATTAGAGTGGTATTATCTGCATATCTAAGTTTGTTGATATTTCTCTTGGTAATCTTGATTCTAGCTTGTGTCTCATCCAGTGTGGCATTTCGCATGATGTACTCTGTCTGCATAGACATTGAAGAATCAGTGTGGCAATATACAGCCTTGTCGTGCTCATTGGTTGGTTATTATTACTATTATTATTTGTTTTGCTTCTTCTGGACCTGTCAAGTCATTTTGCTTTCTAACCAAACATGTTTTTGAAGGAAGACAATCTAAAGATTGTCATTTTTTTTTTCCAGTTAAAAAAATCTTAATGAATATGCTATGTGCTAGTGATTATATTAAGCATGCTTTTTAATTTTCTTTATCCTTTTCCTTTTACTATTAGTATGGTTATGTATATGTTGTCTCTATGTAACTTCTAAACAGTGAAATATGTTGTGTTAAAAGCAGTTAAGTTGGTTGAGACTGTGTAGAAAAATATAACAATTTAATTAAAAAATTTTTAGCTCATGGTGTTATTTGGGCATTTAAAATTTATTTTTGGCCCTTCTAGGTACTAGTTATGTGTTTGTTTTCTTCTCTCTGTCTCTCTTTTTTTATCTTCTTCTGCTCCTCCTTTTCCTCCTTCAGAATATCAGTTGTCTACACATATGATTTCACAAGGTTCAGTTTAAACTCGAGGAGAGAAACATCTCATGTACATCTGGAGGCTGGCAGAGAACATGCATTCTTAGGGCTGGAGTCTTAGCTGCTCTAGTGATGAGTGGGAGACCTGTCCCAGTGTGCTCTCTCATTTTAACTTCAGGGCATCCTCTCTGCTGGCTGGTGAGCTCTCCTTGTGACATGATGTCAGCTTCCAACCTGAGAAAAAAAACGCATGCTGATGACAGATGCATGCAGTAGGCAGGTACTAGGTACAGCAGGCAGAAATCTCAGATGGCCCCAGGACCCCCGCCCTGGAAACTGTGACCTTATGTCATTTCTGAAATGTGGTTATGTTGGGTGGCATGGTTGACTTTAAGAATGAGGTTTTCTTTGGTGGGTGTGTCCTAGTCAGCTGAGAATCTAGAAGGGACTCAATATAGTTTCAAGGAGAGAGAGGAATTCCACATGAGGAAGATTCTCCATTGCTGAACTGGACAATGGTGGGGCCACGTGGCCAGGAGTGTGGGTGGCATCTGGGAGCTGGGCGTGACCCCTGCTAACAGCCGGCAGAAAGCGCCCTCAGTCTTGTGACTGTAAGGACATGAGCTTGGCCAGCAATCTGGAAGTCATTCATTCCTCAAGCTCCAGAAAGGAAGGTAGCCTAGCAGAGACCTTGATTTTAGCCTTGTAAGGTGTTCAACAGAGAACCCTACAGCTGGACCCAGACTTCTGACCTACAGGACCACAAGCTACTAAATTGTTGTTTTAAGCCATCAAGTTTGTAACAGTTTTGTGACCTAGTCACAGAAAACCAGCACACAAGGGAAACCAGGCAGAAGAAGGTAGGTGTGTAATTGCAAAGGCATTGCCATTATTTAGAGAAAAATATAACACTTTTAAAATAACCCATAATAAATTCCTATGAAGAGCCCCCAGTTAAACATTTTAAAGCCAGTGAGCCACAGTAAATGCCAGACCCAGGAGCTGTAACTCTTCTGGGTTTCTCAAGGTGGTGCTTTTAGACTTTGGGAAGGGCGGAGGAATGATGAAGCTACACCCTTGCTAGATGTTTCTTGCGTGATGGTGACAATGTGCCGTCAAGGACGGTGGACGCTTTCCCGCCTTCCCTGTCATCCGCAGTGCTGGCTGAGCTTTCATGTGGCTTGGGGGGTCACTAACCCAGGGGCAAGAGGGGAGCTGGGGCACATGAATGAGGGCCACCTACTGGGGGTGATCCAGAGGGAGGTGCTGGGGGGCCGGGTGCACCCAGATCTTCTCAGGAGGGCCAGCCACCTCTCGGTTCTGGCTGGAGACCAGCATTCTGGGTCTATATCGCCCAGTCTTCCAGATGTCCAAGTGCAGCTGGGATTCCAAAGATTTATGGGAAATCTCCCCACATGTAAGTGTTAGCCGTCAGCTCAGATGTTAAAAGGTCACCGTGCCAGATGAAGCCCTCGGCAGCCCCTCCTCCAGCGTAGCCCAGAGGAGCCAGTCTGCGCGCAGCATGGAGCGTGAGCGCCAGGGGACAGGGGTTCTGCTCGCTCGGTCACCGTGGCGTCCTCGTGTCAAGCCGCGGGGTGCACTGTACATGCTTGTGGGGTGGCTCGGAGGGGACAGCAGTGTGTTTGTATCTCTGTGGAACTTATCAAATGTGAGCTTACTTTGGTGAAACAAGTTTTAAAGATCTGATTGCTTTTTGTTTTAAATTGAAGTGTAGTTGACTTACAACATAGTGTTAGTTTCAGGTGTAAGCAAAGTGATGCACACACACACACACACACACAGATGAGCTGTATGTCCTTATCAGATTACTTTGTGTGGTTGTGCCAACAGTGTCCTTTGGGCCCAGCCAATCCCTCTCTTTAACTGCAGCTCCACTGAGGCCTCTTCTGGAAGTCATCGGCAGTGAGAGGCATCAGAGGAGGAACTGTGCACTCTGCTCCGTGTGGCTGGCCCCATCCCGGGTGCTTTGCCCTGGCTGTCTCCCTTCACCCCACCCCGACTTCTGAGATGGGTACTAGCAGTACCTCCCTCTCGGAGAAGGCAGTGGCACCCCACTCCAGTACTCCTGCCTGGAAAATCCCATGGATGGAGGAGCCTGGTAGGCTGCAGTCCATGGGGTCACTAAGAGTTGGACACGACTAAGCGACTTCACTTTCACTTTTCACTTTCATGCATTGGAAGAGGAAATGGCAACCCACTCCAGTGTTCTTACCTGGAGAATCCCAGGGACGGTGGAGCCTGATGTTGTCTATGGGGTTGCACAGAGTTGGACACGACTAAAGCGACTTAGCAGTAGCAGCAGCAGCAGTACCTCCCTCTTAAAGATGCAGAGTGGGCTCAGAGAGGCGCAGCCAGTTGCTCGCAGACCACGCAGCTGGTAGACAGTTGTCCTCGGTTTCCTCTGATGGCCTTCTCCTCGCTTGCTGCTCGGGGTGTGCTCTGGAGCCAGCAGCATCATCACCTCCTGGGAGCTTGGTAGAGATGCGGAGTCCATGGTCTCCATGAGAATCCTGTCTCAAACAGAATCTGCTTTTCTACCAAATAACTTGGCAATTTGTATGTATGGTAAAGTTTCAGGGCTCTAAACTTAGGTTATTCCTGAGCCACTTCTGTGGATTTGGTGAAATCTCTCTTTCACTTGAACTTATTACTCATCTTTTCCACTTAAACATTTTCACTTGAAAATAAAAAATAACTGATAAATAACTAATAACATGATAACATTACTTTAGTAAATAGCTATCAGTGTATTTGTTGTGATAGAATTAAGTTCAGTACAGACTGACATAATTTTTCATATATAGAAGTTGTGTTAATGTGTGTGCACTCTACATTCTCTCTCCATGTGTAGTGGTAAAATACCTATATTTTACATGTAAGCTGTACCTTGAATAAACACTGTAATAAATTAATGATAAACTGTCCCTGTGGGCCACGAGTGGGAGTGTGTTCCAGCCGTGGTGCTTTGTAAATGCGGTCACCAAGTCTTCCCCTCCCACGGGCACACCCTTGAAGCGTCAAGCTCCCATCAGGTGGTGGGGCTGCCTCTCCATCCTTGGAGTCTGGACCTGACCACGTGGTTTGCTTTGCCTGCTGCTACGGTAGCACGTGTGACACAGCAGAGACTCATGCAGGGGGACCCACACTCTTGCCATCCTCACCAACTTGGGATCTTGGTGTGACCCAAAGTAAATGTTTACTGATTAAGTCACAGAGGTTTGAGGTGGTTGGTTACACTGCGCAAACTCACTGATATGACAGTGCTCTAACATTCTGTTTGTAAAACAGTACTTTCCCATGTCTAATAGCAGATTGGAGCGAGAGAATCTGTTTTGATTCAGTCTTGCCCAGTTACTCTTCACTTGAAAACAAAATTTCAATATTAAATATATCGGGGAGAGCACTGAATACTAGTCTTTTTGTGTTCAATACATAGATTCATAAAAACAGGCCTCTCAATGTGAGTCTCTTATATTTGTAGGTTTTCTTTTTCTCCTCCACTGAGCAATAAAAATATCACACTTAGCTAAGCTCCCCGTTGCTTTGAAATAAGACTGTATCTCAAGCACTGTGGCATCTGCCATTAGTGGTACTTTGCAGGCATATACTCTTCTTTGGCAAAAGAAAAATATAATTGTATTTCCCATCACAATAAATCCCATGGAGAATTATAATAGTCTCTTAAAAATATAAATATTTACCAGTTACTGTTCCCTTGGAGAGGGTAAGTATTTTGTTATTTTTGAAAGAAGCCAACTTCTGTTCACTGGCAAACTTACTGAAAGTTAACCATTTTTTAAACTTCAGTGAAATGTCATTTATAAAGCATAACATTCACCAACTCAAAATGCATGATTCAGTGGTTTTTAGTATATACACAAAGTTATGGAACCATTTTTACAGTCTAACCTCAGAACATTTTCATCACGTCAAAGAGAAATCCCACCCCCTTGAGCGAGTGGTCCCCACCTTCCCTGCCCTTCCAGTCCTGTACAACCACTAACCTGCTCTCTGCATCTGTTCAGTTCAGTTCAGTTCAGTTCAGTCGCTCAGTTGTGTCCAACTCTTTGTGACTGCATGGACTGCAGCACTCCAGGCTTCCCTGTCCACCACCAACTCCCGGAGCCTACTAAAACTCATTTCCATCCAGTCGGTGATGCCATCCAACCATCTCATCCTCTGGTGTCTCCTTCTCCTCCTGCCTTCAATCTTTCCCAGCATCAGGGTCTTTTCCAATGAGTCAGTTCTTTGCATCAGATGGCCAAAGAATTGGAGTTTCAACTTCAACATTAGTCCTTTCAATGAATATTCAGGACTGATTTCCTTTAGGATGAACTGGTTGGATCCCCTTGCAGTTCTAGGGACTCTCAAGAGTCTTCTCCAACACCACAGTTCAGAAGCATCAATTCTTCGATGCTCAGCTTTCTTTTATAGGCCAACTCTCACATCCATATGTGACTACTGGAAAAACCATAGCTTTGAGTAGACAGACCTTTGTTGGCAGAGTCTTTGCTTTTTAATATGCTGTCTAGGCTGGTCATAACTTTTCTTCCAAGGAGAAAGCGTCTGTATCTGTGGATTTGCCTATTCTGGACATTTCATATACATGCAGTCATACAATATGTGGCCTTTGTGACTGGCTTCTTTCATTTAGTATAATATTTTTTTAAGGTGCATTCATGTTGTCACATGTATTTGTGTTGCATTCTTTTGATTGCTGAATAAAATTTATTGTATAGATATGCTATATTTTTAAAATCCATTTCTCAGTTCATGGATATTGAGATTATTTCAGCCTGTTGGCTATCTTGAATAATGCTACCATGAAAAAATACATCAAATTTTTTTGTATGGACATACATTTTCATTTCTCTTCAGAATTACTGGCCATATGGGGGAAGATCCCTGGAGAAGGGAATGGCTACTCGCTCCATTATTCTTGTCTGGAGAATCCCATAGACAGAGGAGCCTGATGGGCTACAGTCCATGGGACCCCAGTCCGTCAGTCATGACTGAGTGACTAACACACACACACACACACACACAGTAATTCTATGTTTAACAATTTGAGGAATGCCAGACTGTGTTCAAAAGTGACTGCAGCATTTTGTATCCCAGAAGCAATGTAGGAGGGTTCTGATTTCTCCAAGTTCTCATCAACACTTTTCTTAACCTGTTCTCTGATTAAAGTTATCCTAGTAGGTGTGAATAAGTATCTCATTGTGGTTTTAACTTAATTTTATATGATGGTTGAGCATTTCTTTATGTATTTGTGTATCTTTTTTGGGAGAAATGTCTATTTATTTACTCATTTTTAAATTGGGTTATCTTTTATCATTAAATTATAATAGTTCTTAAAATATTCTGGATAGGTCTCCTATTAGATATGCAATTTGCAAAAATCTTTTTCTGTGTTGTGGGTTGTCTTCACCTTCTTGATGGTGACCTCTGAAGCACAGAAGTTTTTAATTTGATGATGTCCAACTTACCTATTTTTTTTTCTGTGTTGTTTGTACCTTTAGTATTGTTTCTATGAAACCATTGCCTAAATCCATGGTCACACAGACTTGTTTCTATGTTGTATTTACTCCTAAGAGTTTTGTGTTTTCGCTCTCATGTTTACGTCTATGACGCAGTTTGCACTATTGTTTGTGTGTGTGGTGTGAGGTAGGAGCCACCTTCCTTGCTTTGCATGTGGATTTCTAGTTGTCCCAGCACTGTTTGTGGAATAGTGCTTTTCAGCAAATATATTTTGTTATATCTTTTTTGTTATTATCTTTTTTACATTAAAAAATATTTTTGTTATTATCTTTTCCTCTTCAGTGGGCTTACATTCTTTGAAAAACAGCTTTTGTTTACACCAGCATTAATAGGATCTGGGATTTGGGGGCTTTTTATAACTATTTATTAGGTTTTCTTCTATGTTATAGAAAACTTTTTCTTCTTTTGAAAGACCAAATGCACACACAGAGACACATAAACACAGAGATTTGTAGAGGCTGATACACAGACACATGTGCTTACTCATCCATTCAGTCTCTTCTTTACCAAAGATCCCATTTACATCCTTCAGCACCTAGAGTAATAATACTTGGATGAAAAAGTTGGTAGCTTATGGCCTTGATTCACATATGAGTATAGCAGTTACAGAGGTTACAGAGGTCAGTTACAGAGGTTTGCCCATCATATCCCAGTAGCTAAATAGTTCATGACAAACTGTTTATACTGCTTCACCTCTATATAGTTAAGTATTTCAACATTGGGTTTCCCAAATGTTGTAATATCCTAGCCACGGACAGAAGTAGAAAGGCTTATGGAATAATGCATCAGTTTTATGCTGGATAGTTACTTAAGGAATTAGAAAAGAAAAGCAAAATGTGTCCAGCATTTAAGTCTCTGGTTACAGAGACTTAAAGACTTGGGCATCAAGTGGTCTCTCAAAATGAAGAGCATGATATGGCTGAGTTATTAATCAATGAGCTTTTTTGGAACTGAGCTTGATTCATAGTCCCAGGAGGTAAACAGATTTAACTTCTCAGCCCTAGGCAGACCATTCAGTTATTCATCTGTTTACTGACAATGTCGGAAGTACCTAGTGTGTGATAGGCACTACCTTGGTGCTGGGTGTATACAGCTTGGTTCTAATCTTTTTTCTTTTTTTAAATGACATGGTTTTCATTTGTGGCTGTATTGGGTTGGCCAAAAAGTTTGATTGGGTTTTTCCATTCGATGTTACAGAAAAGCCTGAATGAACATTTTGATGAACCTTTCTACCTGGGAGCTTACAGTAGGCATCTCCACAAATAGATGATGATCTTTGCAAAATCCCAGTTCAGATTTTACAGACATCATTTTCCATGTCTGGATTGCCAGTTTTTCTGCCTCTACTTTCTTTCCAGATGGAAATGGACTTCCTCTTACTTCTGTGTACTTTTAACACCACCAGACCTGTGTCACTCTCCCACCCCACACAACATCTTGGAAAGATCTTGAAGCCTAAAGTCAATGTCAAGTCCAAAGTCTACATGACAACTTCTTAATGAAGACAATACAAAAATACACATAAAAAATATTGACTGTTTGTACACGGATGCAATTTCATTGTAAATCTTTCCTGTTCTGCACTGTTCTTCTTTGAAAGGTTTCTTAAAATTACTATCAGTTTTACCATCAATCAGGAAAAGATCATTGTATCTACTTCTAGAACATTTTGAATATCCTTGTTCAACTGCTGCTTAATTATTTTGGTAGGTCAAGAGGTGGAATTGGAGATCAGCAGCTTAATAAAGTATATAAATCCTGTAGGCTGAGTGTAGCAGTAACATTTCTGATGATTACGTGTTTTGTCATCTGTTTAGAAACTGTCACGAATTTATTAATGTCTCTTTCTGATGTGTTTTAAAGAATACTAGGGGCTTTGATTTTGAAGTACAGAGATTTCCATGGAATGCAGAAGTCCTTTACATTCACTTTTCTCTGTTCTGTGTCGTTCCTTCACAGAGGACAGCGCTGTAATTGGACTAAGCAGAAATCACCTTTAGCCAGCCCCAAGCCATCTGGTATGTACTCTGCACATGGTGGGTAAGAGTTGATAGTTTTGTGGAGTTCTAGAACTTTCAGTCTGTAAAATGAATCCCTTCAGTCACACTGTTATCCCATCTGAAAGGCCTCTCAAAACTGGTTCACAGATGTTTTCTTTGATGTTGTGGAACACTCATCACCTGGCATTTTCTAGATTCAAGTTTATTCATCCTACCAGCTTTGGATGCTTCATTTTCTGCTAAATTTTCTTGCTGTCTGCACTGACTTTTGTGTACATTTAGTAAGCATCAGTGTGTTAGTCACTAAGTCGTGTCTGACTCTTTGTGACCCCATGGACTATAGCCTGCGAGGCTCCTCAGTCCATGAGATTTCCCAGGCAAGAATACTGGAGTGGGTTGCCATTTCCTTCAGATATTATTATTAAAGTTAATGTTTTATGTAGTTCTTTCTGAGGAGAACTGTATGTGACTTGTTTTTAATCTTATGCACATTTTGTTTAAAAAGATTCTCACAGATGCGAACTCACTGTCAGCCTGAATCCACTCTCCGTTTTATGGGAGCTACCTATAAAGATGATGTAATTAACTCCTTCCAGTGTTTCTCTGAAGTTCTGTTTTACAAATCTTTAACAAAATGCTAAAATGGAAATCAGAAATATATATGCACAGTTCTTTTTATTTATAAATGATGAATTGCCCATGCTTTATTCAAGAGCCAGAGTCCTAATGAATGCTCTTTTACAACTCCTTTGGCCAATTGTTATTTTCTTCTTGGTGTTGTAAATAAAAAATTTGAACTATATGTCATTTCTTACTTCAAGGGACAAGAAGTAATTTTATAGTGATCACATGAAAAAAATAACCAGCAGATTTATATTTATGGTAAAGAATCTGCCTGCAATGTGGGAGACCTGGGTTCCATCCCTGGGTTGAGAAGATCCCCCAGAGAAGGGAATAGCTACCCACTCCAGTATTCTGGCCTGGAGAATTCCATGGACTGTATAGTGCATGGGGTTGCAAAGAGTCAGATACGACTGAGAGACTTTCACTTTCACTGATATCACATGTTCTTTGGGCTTCCGTTGTGGCTCAGTTGGTAAAGAATCTGCCTGCAATGGGGGAGACCTTGGTTCGATTCCTGGGTTGGGAAGATCTGCTGGAGAAGGGAAAGGCTACCCACTCCAGTGTTCTGGCCTGTAGAATCCCATGGACTATAGTGGATTCCAGGCTCTATGGACAGAGAAGCCTGGTGGGCTACAGTCCATGTGGTCTCAAAGAGTCAGACACAACTGAGTGACTTTCACATCACATCATGTCTATAAGTGAGCTCCAGGTCCCAAGCATTTAAAATCAGTATTATTTTCTTCTCCACTTTTCATGCCATGTCAGACATTCCATTATCTCCTGGCAGGGCCCATGGCTGATTTTCTTCCAGCCTTTCTGTGAGAGGAGGGAAGACTCATACTACCTGACAAGTTCTCCATACTACCATATCAGTACTTAACGATGACAGAAGAAGATCAAGAAAGTAGATTTATTATTGAATGTTCCTACTTATTTTTAGTCAAGTGCAGTATATTTTACTGTTCCCCGTGGATGATTCATAACCATGTCTCAGCAGGCAAACTCAAGTTGGGAATCTAAATAATTCACTAGAGACTTTTAAATCAGTGTGGACAGGATATCTACTTTTTGGTTTCTTTTTAATGTTTTTTTTTTGACTATCTAGTTTCTCTGTACAGTCACTGTATTATGCTTAAAAAATAAGTATTGTTCATCATCTGTTTTACATGGTCCCTATGAAGAATTAGGTAATTTGTGAAAAGAAAGACTCGATTTAAGAATAAAAAAAAATAACCTAGAGCTTAGAAGTTGTTTGTTCTATATTTTATGATTTCTTGTATATTAAGTGGTATAAATGCCACCCATTTGGTTTTACAGAATTTAGATGGCATTGAGGCTTCCCTTGTGGCTCAGGTGGTAAGAATCTGCCTGCAATGCAGGAGACCTGGGTTCAGTCCCTGGGTTGGGAAGATCCCCTGGAGAAGGGAATGGCAACCCATTCCAGTATTCTTGCCTGGAGAATCCCACAGACAGAGAAGTCTGGCGGGCTACAGTTCATGGGGGTCACAAAGAGTCGGACATGACTGAGTGGCTGACACTTCAGATGGCATCGGGCCCCGGGACAACTAATGTAGAACGTGGGCTCCTCTTCCATCCCCACACCCAATATAGGACCTGATTGAACCTGGCATCTCACTTGTCACTGGGTTTTGATTGTCATCTTTGTGTTAGGCTTGCCTTTTCCCAGGGAGAAAATTCTTGTGTGTTTCCTGACATCTTCTTCTAAAAGTAAAAGCATTTTACTCTAGCAACATTCAATTGTTGCTGCTAAGTCGCTTCAGTCATGTCCGACTCTCTGTGACCCCAGAGAAGACAGCCCACCAGGCTCCCCCGACCCTGGGATTCTCCAGGCAAGAATACTGGAGTGGGTTGCCATTTCCTTCTCCAATGCATTAAAGTGAAAAGTGAAAGTGAAGTCGCTCAGTCGTGTCCAACTCTTTGCGACCCCATGGACTGCAGCCCACCAGGCTCCTCCATCCATGGGATTTTCCAGACAAGAGTACTGGAGTGGGGTGCCATTGCCTTCTCCGATTCAATTGTTGGCTGCTTTAATAATGAATTTTTATCCTGAAGTGAAATCTGATACTTTTATAATGTCCTCCCATATTTAAAATTGGAAATATCTGGACCCTGGCATCTGAACTATTCTTGTTTCATCTTGAACACTGGCGTAATTTTGTCATGATTCCAACAGTGGGATGTACATATGTTCTAAGTGGGTTACTTTTTTTTAGGACTATTACATCCACAGTGGGCATTCAGAATATATTTTAATTCCTGTAATGGCAAAAGGTATATTTTATGTTTTTCTTATTTAAGTTACATTCAGCTTAGCTTTTCATCAGTGTTAAAATAGAAAGAATTTAAATAAACCAAATGAGATGAATTATCCTCACTCTTACATTTCTAGCTTCAGAGTGAGTCTTCTTAAAGAAGAATTTATTAGTTTGGTCAAACCAAAAGCCACGTGTTCAAGTTTCATGAAAGAAAACAAACCTTGGTACCTACTGACCTGTTTTGTTTGCATTTCAAAGATATACTATTTGCGAGGCAAAACTCACCTAGTTTTGGGGGTTGCTTTCTTCCTTTGGAGTGACTTGAAATTGTTTTTATTAAATATTGGTTATGTTCAGAATTTATACTATCAGTGTCATGTATGAAGCTCACCAAACTTTATGCTGACTTTATTTTTACTTCTACTTTGAGCCTTACACACTACCCTCACCTTGTTCACACCTGGAGAAAAATATGTTGTGCCAAGTTATTAGCATCTTTATTCTAGGGCTGCTGCATTGCTCTATAGGAACAAAGAGGCTTCTTGCTTGTTGTTTAACAAGCAAGTGATGAGTGCAGCTATTTTAAATACTAAAGTGTTACAGAAACTTATCTGAGGTACGGAAACAAGGATCCGTTACACATTTTCCTGGAGCCTATTCACACATCATGAAAGTCTTGGCTTGGGTGCCCCTGAGCAGACTTGAGATGGGATTTCTGCAGGAGTCTTTTATTAGGGCAGCATTCCCAGGGGGATGAGGGAGTGGGGAAGGGAAGGGAGAAGGGAGCCAGACAGGGGAAGGTGTGGGCAGTGTCTCTGCCTCGACCCAATACCTGGAGGAGCTCTGGAGTACAACTGCTCCAGGAATCTGCTCCTTCTGCTCTAGCGAGGGAGCTGGCCTTCCCATCTCTGCCTCAGACACCGACTGTGGGCTGGTGGGAGAGGGGCTGCAAACCAGGGAGCACTTGACTCTGTATCTGCAGGTAAAGCAGCTCTGGAAGTTGAAGAGTGCTTCTCTTAAGAAATGTGCAGTTGCCATCTTTAGAAGCAAAACACAAAAGCTGGGAGGTGGGCACACAGGACAATTAAAAGGTATCAGTGGTATCTGGACAGACACTGGAGTATCTCCTCTACCTAGTCACATGTTGTCTCACCTACTTCCTCACTTATCTGGGCATATTCTTCATCCCTTAGGCCATTTCCTGGTGTCAGTTACATTCATTTTCTTGCTTCGAGTTGGTCATGAGCTACTGCTTCAAACAGCAGAATCCCAGACTACTGAAGGTAGTCTTCAGTAAATAGAGCTGCTACATGTATTAGAGTTAGAAGAAAATAAAAATCCATAACTTCAAAGCTTTCCTTAGATGGGTGTCTTCATGGATAACAATTTCAGTGCCCTGATAAAAGAGGCAGGGATATTCTGTGACTATATTGTTGGCATTTATTCTTGCTAGAAACATTTCCAAGCATACATGTTAACACGATGATTTCTCATTCTCATTTATTTTAACCATCCTTATAAATTTTATACTTTAGCTTTTGCCTTTAAAAGTATTTTCTTAAACCTTTTATGAAAATATATGGTGTTTCTGAACTGAATTGAAATGATGGTATTTCCTTTTAGTCAGTTAAGTTGCTTAGTTGTATCCGACTCTCTGTAACCCCATGGACTGCAGCACGCCAGGCTTCCCTGTCCATCACCAACTCCCAAAGCTTGCTCAAACTCATGTCCAGCCAGTCGGTGATGCCATCCAACCATCTCATCCTCTGTTGTCCCCTTCTCCTCCTGCCTTCAATCTTTCCCAGCATCAGGGTCTTTTCCAGTGAGTCAGTTCTTCGCATCAGGTGGTCAAAGTATTGGAGTGTCAGCTTCAGCATCAGTCCCTCCAATGAATATTCAGGACTGATTTCCTTTAGGATGGACTGGTTGGATCTCTTTGCTGTCCAAAGAACTCTCAAGAATCTTCTCCAACACCACAGTTCAAAAGCATCAGTTCTTTGGCACTCAGCTTTCTTTATGGTCCAACTCTCACATCCATACATGACTACTAGAAAAACCATAGCCTTGACTAGACTCACCTTTGTTGGCAAGTAATGTCTTTGCTTTATTTAATATGCTGTCTAGGTTGGTCATAACTTTTCTTCCAAGGAGCAAGTGTCTTTTAATTTCATGGCTGCAGTCACTATCTGCAGTGATTTTGGAGCCCAAAAAAACAAAGTCTCTCACTGTTTCCATTGTTTCCCCTCTATTTGCCATGAAGTGATGGGTGTTTCTTTCCTTGGGCACTTTCAACTCAGTATAGCACAAAAATGTGGCCTAGTAGAAACAGCATGTGAACAGCAAGGCATTTCTCTTTAGCCTCATTTAAAATTAAAAAAAAAAAAAAAAAAGGTTGTGATAACAGGCTGAATTGGAGGCTGGGAAGTCCAAGATCACACTTGAAATTAATTTAAATAATGTGTTTAGCCTAGCATATCCTAATTATTATCATTTCAACATTCAATACTATTAATTATATTTTGCTTTTTAATTTTTTATTGGGTGTAAATTCGATACAACAAATCTCAATTCAAACTAGCCATATTTCAAGTGCTCAAAACCACTTTGGCCAATGGCACTGTATTGGACAGTGCAACTTCAGAATGTTATAGAAAAGCTCTGATAAGAGGCTTCTTTCCTTTGAGACAAAACTTTTTGTCAGCAGTCTGAATCTTCCAGCTTGGTAACCCCATTCAATAAAGCAATGAGGTGGCATTGTTGTCCAAAGAAAGTGAGCTGATCTGTCTTTGATGAGCTATTGTCACTTCCATTTGGTACTTAATGCCCTGTAGGCATGAATTATGATGAAAAAGATTGGGTTTGACAGCTAAGATATCAACGATAACCTTCAGGAGTGCAGAGTTACTTTTTGAAAGACCCCGGGTCTTGATTGAAGGGGAGACTGTGTAGAAATTTTAAAGAGGAGAGGAAGGCATCTTAGGAAATGGAAAAAATGATGTATATGTATATAATGTGTGTTGGCAGAGAAGAGTGTAGATAAGTTTGAGTACTGGCATGTAATCTGACAAGGCTGGAATACTAACTGCACAGTAAGAAAGGTAGTTAGTGTCTAGACTGATGCCAGTTTTGAAAACCTAGATTGTGCAGAGTATGAAGTGGGATATCATCATGGCTTAGTTTACACACTAGGCTCTGTTTTTTGGAATCCCTCCAAAATGTAGTGACTTGAAACAACAGAAGCCCCCTCATCACCTCACATTTCCTGTGAGTCAGGGGTTCTGGAAGGGCTTCATTGTGCCCTTCTGGCTCAGAGGACCTTTCAGGTAGCTGCATTCAGACAGTATCTGAAGCTGCAAGAGCAGGAGGCTGGAGCAGCTGGAGGCTGGCTGGGTTTCCCCGCCACAGGCTCAGGATGTCTCCGTGGCTCTCTTCATGGGTAACCATGGGCTTCCTCATGGTCTGCTGGCTCTAGGGCAGCTGGTGCTTCCTTGGGCCCTGTGATTATTCCCCCTGACAAGTGAGAGGCACCTCTGCTCGGGAAGGCTCCTTGGAAATAATGCTGCATCATTTCCATCACATGACTTTGTTACTGGGGAGTCACGAGCCAGTCCAGTTTCAAGGGGAGGAGACATAAATGCCCACTTCTCAGTGGGAGGGTGCTAAAGTCGCCTGGTGTGGAGAGAGTGTTGGAAGAACTGTCCCAGAACCCCTTCCCAGCACCACTGCTGTCTGCATCTTGCCCCCGGGCCGTGCCCTGGGAGTGTTGTAGCGTGAGCTCACCATTCATTCCTGGGTCCACTTCCACACGGGCGCTCTCTCTCCTTTCCTCACCTGGGGAGCTAGACTGAGCAGCCCTTCAGTTCCGGCAGTGAATGGCCAGCCCTGGCCTTCCGTCCCCCTTTCAATATCTTTACTTGCCTTTACTGGTAGAGGCTCCCGCTAGCGTGGGCATGCCCCAGCCTCACATTCTCCTCGCATTCTTGATTTGTGGAATAACTGAGGGGTAAGAGAAACAGCAAACACAAAGGAAAGAAGAATCTTCTAACCCTTTACTTCACCCCTCTACCACGTAGGGATATCTTCTTCGTACGAAAGGATTTTCACCCTTGGCTAACGGCAGGGCTCTTCTCTCCCTTCTTCCGTTTCTAGGGTGGCTCTCTATTGCTCTGTTTTTGGTTTCCATGAACATCTGGGCTTACTTCCCGAGGTGATTAGAAGGAAGGAGGAAGGATATGAGACCAGCACATAACTTGTGTAAGAGAGGTTTCCTAAATATTCCTAAGGCCAGCATTCTGCCACATCCTGTTCTCCCTGGTTTTCATAGGAAGGTCTCCATTCTTTGCCAGAATCTCAAATTTATCTGAATACCAGCCTTGAAACTAGGTGTGTGATGAGCTTTCCTGTACTTTCCTAGCCTTCCTTCCTCTTGCTAAATCACAGCCTTTAACTAGAAAATATTAAAATGCCAACAGCAGAAGAGTTTAGAGGTATTAAATTCTGCAACTTAATTACTGTGAACTACATTAAAAAGAAGACTTGATGGATAGAGAAATGGATAAAGATCTAGGTATTCAAAAAGGCTAGTTGGTAGGAATATGGTTGCTCACCGGGAAAAAAAATCTTTCAATTTTTCTTTATTTTTAAAATAAAATACTAGAGAAGAAAAGCATAAACCATAAAATTATAGTGTGATACATTTGGGAAAATAATGTCCGTTTTCTACTTTAGCAGTTGCTGAAGTCTTATCCTGTTTTTCAGTCCAAATAAAATTTCAGAAATTTTTGTCCTTAGCAAAGTTATTTATCCTGACTTGTTTCCCAAAAGATTTGAAGAAACTGAAAAAGATCTAACAGTCCAGTATTTTTTAGTTTGACTAGCATTTTCACATATAGCTTTTTAATATGCTATTATTGAAGTTCTTAAGACATTAAAATTGCTTTTGCGTGACATTTTCCAAGAGCCCTTGTGCAATCCTGACAGCAGGAACTTCTTATTCCAAAGACAGAGTTTCTTGTCCCCATATACGGTCCCACGCTCCCCTATCTTGAGTTGGGTAGCCTGAATCTTTTCCAGGTTTGAAACATTTTTTCCCTGCTACAGTGAGAAGGTTTGCTTTGTTTGGTTTGTTTCTGTAAAAAAGAAAGAAAAAATAAAGCCAATTTAGCTCCCTGACCCTTTTAATTTTTTTGATTTGTCAATAATCAAAAAGCCAGTAGAAGTTTTGCATTTGCAAAGTCTTTGCTTACTCTTCTGAAATGAACAAAAGAGCAGGCTTTGTGATTTCATTGTCCTCAGTTGGGGAAGGGCAGCTTGCTGAGGACTGAGGACTAAAATAAACCCTCCCAGGAAAGGGAACCAGCCAGTGACCTTGGGTCGTGACCACCTTGCAGATCAACTGCTCCCTTCCTTGCTGTTTTTTGTGGCTTCTGGCGGGGCATCAAGTGTCACAAATGCAGAAGAGAGCAGTCTGAGGAGGACTCCAGTGCCTCTGCGGGCAAAAGTGCTGACGTGATCTCCTAATCCCTGTATGGCCGCAGGCTTTCACAGCGGGCAGGCAGGGAGCGGAGAGAAGGCACTCCTCTACAAAAGAGAAGCGGCAAGAAACTGATGCCGTGGCGGTGACTTTTACACTCCTCAAGGAATAATAGAGCAGTCTGGAATTTGGAGAGATGCGTGCAGATGTTAGTAGCCCTTACTGATCCAAAAGAGAAATAAAAGTCACACCTACTGCTCGAAGCAATTAGAAGTGTATTGGAAAACTGGAGGGTGCTCCTGGTGACTGATAATTTCTTACCTGGTTCGCTGCCTTTTGGTGTGGGAGGAAGAAGGTGAGCTCTGAAGCCTGCGGCTTGGTTTTCCCATCTGGAAAATGAGCACAGTGTCACCAATTTCATTGGGTTTCGGGTCTTTACAAGGAGGTGGGGGATATGCGGGACCCATCTTCTATAGGTAGTATCTTCCTTCCCATTTTTCTCTCCATGGATATTTGTGAGCTTCCAAACTACTTTCTTCTGTGTGACGTTTCCCACGAGCCCTTGAGTCGTCATGAAAGCAGGAACTGCTTATTCCAAAGAGAGGATTTCTTGTCTCCCCATATTTTCTGTTTTGACCTGGGCATCCTGAACCTTTTCCAGACCTGAAACATGGTTCTACCCACCTCCCCCCACAATGGAACTGTTCACTTTGATCTGTTTCTGTAAAAGGGAGAAAAAAATAAATAAACCCCACTCAGCTCCCTGGCACTAGAGATGTTAACTCTTCTCCTTTTGCTCCTCAGAAACCCTCTGCTCTTTCTTCTGTACGAAAGTAAAGGAAGGAAGGATCTGCACCTTGAGGAGCTTCGGGTACTACTCTGTCCTTCTGTTAAGGACTTTCTCCTGCCTAACGGGGCCCACCCTCTCTGCCTTTAGAACCTGTGGCTTCTGGTACAGGTGCTGCTGTTAGGATGACCATCCCTGGATTGAATCCCTCTTCCTGTAGTCATGCCGTCTCTGCTTCTCCTCTGCACACATCTGCTGGCACCTTTGCCTCTCCTGGGGCTTATTTCTGCCATTCCCACAGCTTCAGTCCTATCTAAAAACCTGCCCTGCTTTGCCTGCCTTGTCTTTCTTCTTCCTTCTGCCTTTTTCACAAAAATTGAAGTGAAATTCATATGACAAAAATCACCCATTTAAAAGTGAGCAATTCAGTGTCATTTAGCACATTCATAAACTTGTACAACCACCACTTCTTTCGAGTTCTAAAACATTTTCATCACCACCAGAGAAGCCCCCATACTCATAAAGCAGGGCTCTCCCCACTTCCCCTTTCCCAATCCCTGGCAACGTATCTATGAATTTGCCTATTTTGGATATTTCATGTAAATGGAATCACATATTCTGTGACCTTTCACTTCAGTTCAGTCGCTCAGGTCCGACTCTTTGCAACCCCACGGGCTGCAGCACGCCAGGCTTTCCTGTCCATCACCAACTCCCAGATCTTACTCAAACTCATGTCCATTGAGCTGGTGGTGCCATCCTACCGTCTCATCCTCTGTCGTCCCCTTCTCCTCCTGCCTTCAATCTTTCCCAGTATATTATTTTTAAGAGTCATCGATGTTGTAGCGTGGATGAGTATTTCATCCCTTTTTATAGTTGAATACAATGTCCATTGTCTGCATATACCAGTTTGTTTATCCGTGCGTCCATTAGTGGACAGTTGTGGTGTTTTCGTCTTTTGGCTGTTGTGAATCGTGCTGCTATGAACATGTGTATACATGTATTTGAGCCTTTTCCCGTTGTTCTGGGATATACCTAGGAATGGAATTGCTGGGTCGTATACTAACTCTGTGTTTAACTTTTGGGGGTGGGGGGAACAGTGCTGGGTCTTCTTTACAGCCGTGAGATCTTCACGAGGCATCACGCAGGCACTCTAGTTGCGGTCTCAGCTGCCCTGTGGCATGTGGGGCCTTAGTTCCCAACCAGGGATCAGACCCACGCCCCCTGCATTGGAAGGTGGATTCTTATCACTGGGCCGTGAGGGAAGTCCCTATTTTGAACTTCCTGAGGAATTGCAAAGCTCTTCTCCACAGTAGCTGCACCATTTTTCACTCCCACTATCAATGCACTTGAGTTCCCATTTCTCCACATCGCTGCCGACACTTACTTTCTTTTTCGTTTTTTAAAGCCATCTGATGAGTGTGAAATGGTATCACATGTGGTTTTGATTTGCATTCCATGATGACTAACCATGTGCATCTTTTCATGCGGTGCTTGGCCATTTGTATAGCTTCTTTGAAGAAATGTTAGTTCAAGTTATTTACCCATTTGTTTAAGTGTGTTGCTTGCTTTTTTGTTATTAAATTGTAGAAGTTTTTTTTTTTTATATATATATTCTGGATACTTGGTCTTTCTCAGATATATGACTTGCAGACTTTCTCTCATTTTATAGATTGTCCTTTCACTTTCTTGATAATGTCTTTTAATGCACACAAGTTTTTAATTTTAATGAAGTTGAATTCACCTGTTTTTTAATGCTATTGCTTTTGCACATGTCAAATATAAGAATCTGCTGCCAAACCCAAAGTTATATTTTGACTCTTCAGAGCACCTCCTCTCTTTGCTTTTGTTATCGTTTTCCCCTGTAGTGATTCTGGAACTGTGGTACTGCACCTCAGGAGAAAGCAGCGGCCCAGTGAACAGTCATGTAGTTGCATCGGGGATTATTACAAGTGTGCTAGACTCCAGACACTTCTCGTGTTTATGGTCACTCCCTTGGAACCATGATGAGAACCTTGTTGGCTATTCAAAGCAGAGCCACCATGCAGGCTTTTGGGTGAAAACTGCTTGTTAAAATTTCAAGGGAGGCAGAGGTTGGAGAGATTAGAAGGAGGAAGACTCCACATGTCATTGCTGGCTTTGAAGATGGAGAAAGATGAGCCAAGGGATAGGGTCAGCCTCTAGAAGCCTAGAACAGCTCCAGCCAACAGCATGTAAGGGAATCAGGACCGCAGTCCTATAGCAACATAGAACCAAACTCTGCCAGCAAACTAAGTGAGCTTAGAAGTGAATTCCCCCCTAGGGACACTGAAAAGGAATTCATCCCTGCCGGCATCTTGATCTTGACCTTGTGAACACTGAGCACAGAAACTAACCAACCCTCCCAGATTGTGACCTACAGAACGGAGAATGTTAAGTTTACCTTTGAATGCCTAAAAAGAAGTGAATGTTGTGAGCATCATTATAAGGATATCTTGGTTATTTTTTTTTAAACTGAAGATTGCAGTGTATCATGTATTGTTTAGTAGATTTTTAAATTAAATACATATGGATTTTATTCATGTAACAAATGAAAACAAAATAATTCCAAGGGAGCCTTCTGGAAAAGAACAAAGCATGTGGGCTTCCCGTTTGCTGTTCTCTGGTTTATGCATGTGTTCAGTTGTGTTAGTCATTGTCTTCAATTATATGAGCATTTTTAAAAAAGCCTTCTCTCATATAAAGGAAAACTGTGGCATAGGCATCAAAATCAGGAAGGAATCAGAAGGAGAGAGAGTGAGGAGGAAGACAGGTGATGTTGCCAGGATTGGTTGCGGGGGTTGTCACATTTTTTTCCCAATAAGTTTGACAACTGGTCCATTCCTTTGAGAGTAGTGAGGCTGGGTGAGGCCTCCACCCAGGGCTACCCATGAGTGTCGGAGGTAATTTCGGGCCTGGCAGGGCCTCCTGAAAGAGGCTCCCTTCCAGATAGGTGAAACGGGCTTTTCTTACCTTCGCAGTTGGGTTAGGAAAAGTTTGGGGAGACACGTAGACTAGGGTCCTGGGACCTTCATGCACTGAACAGGAGCATCTGCAAGTAGAGTTCCCCCCTGGGCAGAGGGCCAGGTGGGAGCCCAAGAACTCTGAGAAGCAGGTGCTCGAGGGGCAGCAGATATCATCAGGCCTGACTCGGGGACTAGCCAGAACTCACCACTGACTATGAAGCTCAGTCTTCAGAGTTTGGCAGGAGCTTTACAGCATCACTATGAGGACACAATTCTCATCTGATACAAACAAACCAGCCAACCACTCTCAAAACCAACTGCTTGCTCTTAGAGAGTGCATGACACATAACAAGTGCTCAATTAATGATCGTCATTATTTGTGTTGAATATACCAAAGGATGGTCTGACAGTTCGCTCCTTAGAGAAGCCCTTGGCTAGGATTTCCGGGCTAAGTGTAGACTGTCGCCTGCTGTCTGAGGCATCCACTGTGATGCTGCATTTCCTGTTGGAGTAGAAGTACAGGGGCAACAAGAAGCTCCTCTACGTTAGTGTGTGCTTTCCGATCAGTTATGAGAGTGACTGTCTGCAGCGTTAAGTGCTAAAACAGACCCAGAAATCCTGCACAGGAAGGGCTTTAGGAATCTCTGCCGCCAGTAAAAGGGCACGTGTCCCCTGCCTGTGCCCACTGCCTTTCAGGGAGTTTACCATTTGATGGGGAACTCCAGGAGCTAAAGTCCACACAGCAAGAGGACATACCAGATATCAGCAGAGATCCCCTCTCAGAATGGCATGGAAGTGAAAGATTTACTTCCTTATTTCATGTTTTATCTCTTAAAATGGTGAACTTATTTTTTTTTACTTTATTATCTAAAAAATTTCTTTTGCAAAAAATATGGATTTATTATGTTTAAAACTTTTTCTTTTAAAATTTCTATATATTTAAATAAATTTTTATTGAAATATAGTTGATTTATAATATTATATTCGTTTCAGATATACAATTATACTCCACTTAAAGTTATTGTAAAGCTCTGGTTATGTTCTCTGTTCTGTACAGTACATCCTGGTAGCTTTTTTCTTTTGTACATAGCAGTTTTACCCCTTTACCTGCCTTGCTGCTTCTTCCATTCTTCTCATCACCAGTATGACTAGTTTTTCCTCTTTATTTGTGATTCTGCTTCTGTTTTGATTAGTTGTTGTTACTGTTAAGTCACTAAGTTGTCTCCAGCTCTTTGTGACCCCACAGACTGTAGCACACCAGGTTCCTCTGTCCTCTACCGCTTCCCAGAGTTTGTTCAGACTGCTGTCCATTGAGTCAGTGATGCCATCCAACTATCTCATTCTCTGCTCCCTGCTTCTCCTTTTGCCTTCAATCTTTCCCCACATCAAGTTTTTTTTCCAGTGAGTTGGCTCTTCACATCAGGTGGCCAAAATATTGGAGCTTCAGCTTCTGCAACAGTCCTTCCAATGAGTATTCAGGATTGATTTCCTTTAGGATGGACTGATTTGATCTCCTTGCTATCCAGGGGACTCTCAAGAGTCTTCTCCAACACCACAGTTCAAAAGCATCAATTCTTCGGTGCTCAGCTTTCTTTATAGTCCAACTCTCACATCCATATATGACCACTGGAAAAACCATAGCTTTGAGTAGATGGACCTTTGTTGGCGAAGTAATGTCTCTGCTTTTTAGTATGCTGTCTAGGTTTGTCATAGCTTTCCTTCCAAGGAGCAAGCATCGTTTAATTTAATGGCTTCAGTCACAGTCTACAGAGATTTTGGAGCCTAAGAAAATAAAGTCTGTCACTGTTTCCACTTTTTCCCCTTCTATTTGCCATGAAGTGATGGCACTGTATGCCATGATCGTAGTTTTTTGAATGTTGAGTTTCAAGCAAGCCTTTTCACTCTGCCATTTCACTCTCATCAAGAGATTCTTTAGTTCCTCTTCAACTGTCTGCCATCAGAATTATATCATCTGCATATTTGACATTGTTTATATTTCTTTTGGCAGTTTTGATTGCAGCTTGTGATCCAGCCGAGTATTTTGCATGATGTACTGTGTATAGAAGTTAAACAAGCAGGATGAGAATATACAGTTCTCTCGTACTCCTTTCCCAATTGTGAACCAGTCAGTTGTTCCATGTCTGGTTCTCTTGTTTCTTGACCTGCATACGGGTTTCTCAGGAGACAGATAAAGTGACCTGGTATTCCCATCTCTAAGAATTTTCCACAGTTTATTGTAATCCACACAGTCAAAGGCTTTAATGTAGTCAATGAAACAAGTAGATGTTTTCTTGGAACTCCCTTGCATTCTCCATGCTCCAGCAAATGTTGGCAATTTGATCTCTGGTTCTTCTTTGTTACCCAGCTTGTACATCTGCAAGTTCTTGGTTCACATACTAGTGAAGCCTAGTTTGGGGGATATTGAGCATAACGTTGCTAGTGTGTGAAATGAATGCAATTGTGTGGTAGTTTAACATTCTTTGGCATTGCCCTTCATTGTGATTGGAGTGAAAACTGAACTTTTCCAGTCTTGTGGCCACTGCTGAGTTTTCTAAATTTGCTGCCATATTGAGTGCAGCACTTTAAGAGCATCATCGTTTAGGATCTGTTTTGATATATTAATTCATTTGTTTTACTTTTTAGATTACACATAGAAGTGATAGCACACAGTATTTGTCTTTCTCTGACTTTTTTTCACCAAGTGTAATATCCTTCAATTTTGTCCGTGTTGTTGCAATAGCAAGATTTCTTTTTTATGACTTGAGTAGTAGTCCACTGTTCACTTTTCACTTTCATGCACTGGAGAAGGAAATGGCAACCCACTCCAGTGTTCTTGCCTGGAAAATCCCAGGGATGGGGGAGCCTGGTGGGCTGCCGTCTCTGGGGTCGCACAGAGTCGGACACGACTGAAGCGACTTAGCAGCAGCGGCGGCAGTAGTCCACTGTATATTTGTAACACATCTTTTTTATCCATTCCTCTGTCAATGGATACTTAGGTTGCTTCCACACCCTGCCGTGTTTAAATAGTGCTGCTGTGAATGTTGGGGTGCGTGTATCTTTTTGAAGTAGTGTTTTCATTTTTTTTTTTTTTTGGATATATGTCCAGGAGTGGGATTGCTTAAGACCTTTTTGTTTTGACGATTAAGCCAGATCAGAGTGATTATCCGGGAAAAAAGCTGGGACATTTTTTGTACATTTTTTTCCCATAGGCAGTGTTTTAGTCTGCTAGATATGCCATAACAAAATGCCACAGACTGGTTGGCTTGAACAACAGAAACTTGTTTCCGCAGAGATCTGGAGGTTGCGAGTCATCAGGTGCACTTCTCCTGAGGTCTCCTTGGCCTGCAGATGGCCACTTCCCTGCTGTGTCCGCACAGTCTTTTCTCTGTGCACACACATCCCTGGGGTCCTTTGTGTGTCCGAATTTCCTCTCCTTACAAGGCTTGCAGTCAGATTGGATGAGGGCCCACCATTGGAGCCTATTTCTATTTTAATTACCTCATTAAAGGTTCCGTCTCCAAATAGGGTCACAGTTTGAGGTACTGGGAGTTCAGGCTTCAACCTATGAATTTTGGAGGAGACAAAATTCAGTCCATAGTAGGCAGCACACGGGTGAAGGAGAACATAGACAAGTAGGAATGAAGACCCAGAAAAGTGAGTCCAAAGTCAGAGCCATGGGGAATAAGGAGAATTTGTAGGAGGGGACTCTATGCACTGCTAATGAGATAGAAACAGTTTTGTTACCTGATCAATGTATCAATTAGCTTTTGCTGCATAACAGACTAGCCCTAAAACATCCTGGCGTAAACCATCAACCATTTAGTTAGCTCACAATTGACTGGGTTGGCAGTTTGAACTCCCCTTAGTGGGGAAAGTTCTATTGCTCTCCACCGAGCTTATTTAAGCATCTGTGGTCAACTGCTGGGCATACTGAGAGCTGGCTGGTCGAGGATGGTCTTAACTGGAAGACCCATTTCTCCTCCATGTGTATCTTGATTTCTAGCAGGCCAGTTTGGGCTTCAAAGAAAGTGCGAGAGAGAGAGTGTGAATGAGTATAAAAGCACATACCCTCCTTTCTTCCACACTCTGGTTGTCAGGGGAAGTCACAGACCAGTCTAGATTAAAGAGATGGGGAAATATACCTTTTCAGGTGAATGGTTTTGCGACAAAGATTATTTGACTATGAAAATTATGTAGCCTGTTATATTTATATTCATAATACTTTGCCACTCTCTAGCTCAGACAGTAAAGCATCCGCCTACAATGCAGGAGACCCAGGTTCTATCCCTGGGTTGGGAAGATCCCACAGAGAAGGAAATGGCAACCCACTCCAGCATTCTTGCCTGGAGAATCTCATGGACAGGGAAGCCTGGCGAGCTACAGTCCATGGGGTCGTAAAGAGTCAGACATGACTGAGTGAATAGACTTGTTTGTATTCATAATCAGAAAATAACAACCTGGAAAGGAATTCCTAGGGCATTTATTTATGAGTGGTGGTTCTTTCTTCCCAAATTGAGATGAATAGTTTAACTAGATCATTTCCTTTAATCAGAGTGTCTTACTTTCCTGTATGGCTTGATCCAGCTAGCTCACTGGTAAAGATCCTTGTCAGGAGAATGCTGAGTGATAGCTCAGTTTTCATCCCTTATGCTACTTAGGATGTAGCGTCTGGAAAGAAAGTGGAAACCTTCAGCTGTTATCTCATGGAGATAGACCTCCTGAGGCTGTAACAGGAGAACAAGATCTCTGGGGTCTTGGGTAGGGAGGATCTGGAGGAAATCCAAATTTGACACCTTATGTGGGAGAATATGCTTCATATAAACTCTCACAGAAGAGAGAGTTACCTCCTTGTCACCAGGCTTACCAGTCCTTTGTACCCATATAGGGCTCTCTCTGTTAAGTGACTCCTCCCTATAATTAGTGTTTCATGTGGAAAAACATGCTGTTTCTAGCAGCTGATCCTCAGTGCCATTATGGGATGGTTCTGTGCACTGAATTACATGGAGACGAAGAAGAACATCTTGTGGGGCAAAGAAAGCAAACTGGTGTGTGAAGGCTGAAATGTTCAATATTGAAGTTTTTTATCTGGAAAGTAAACATATTTTTTAGTGCACTTACATAGAACTGTTTGGCAGATTCTCATACAGTTCAACATACGCTCACCATATACCACTAGCATTTTCACTCTTAGGTTTGTTTTTTTTTTTCCCAAAGAGAATGAAAAGTTATATCCACGCAAAGATTGTAAATGAATGTTCATAACAGCCTTAGTTTTACTAACAAAAATTGAGAAAAACAAACAAACAAATATCCACCAAATTAATGCATAACAATTTATGAGCTCTGCATGTCATGGAATACTGCTTAACAGTAGAAAAAGAACAAGTTACTGGTACAGCTAACAACTTGGGGGGACCCCACATTGGCGGAACTCAGAAACATCCTACTGTGTAAAAGAAGTGATACATAAAAGGGTACTTGCTGTGTTATTTCATTTATAGGATATTCTGGAACTGGCCGATCTGATCTGTCATGGTAGAAAGCATATCTGTACTTGCTTGTGGCTGGAGTTTGTGTTGGGTAGGGTGTAGGGGTGGGGATGGCCAAGGGTCCAGAGAAGCTTTTGAGCTGATGCAAACTGTTCTAGTATCTTGATGATGGTGCTGGTTACATGGGTGCATCGTATTATATATAATGTAGCCCTCAATAAATCAAGGTGCTTGGAGGGGTGTTGTCCATGTTTTTCAATACATATGTGACATTAAGAGCAATATCATGAAAAATTTTTTGATCATCAAATAGGACACATGTTTGAATAGGTTAAAGATTAAAACTTTCTAGAAGTTATCATGTTTTTTGTTGTTTAGTTGCCAAGTCGTGTCCTACTCTCTTGTGACCCCATTGCCTATAGCTTGCCAGACTCCTCTGTCCATGGGATTTCCCAGAAAAGAATACTAGAGTAGGTTGCCATTTCCTTCTCCAGGAGATCTTCCTGACCCAAGGGTCAAACTTGTGTCTCTTGTATTGGCAGGCAAATTCTTTACCAATGAGCCACCTGGGATAGCCTAGGCTTTTTCTTAGATTTAGTCATCTCTGAATTGTCCATTGTTGGAAACAGTGGGTAATAACAAGCAAGTAAACTGCTTAGAATCTCATCATATTTAGACCTGGCCTGTGTGACTAAGCCAGTATATTTTTTTAATTGAATCAGATTTTTAAAATTCTTTGCTTCCCAAATTTCCCAGATTTCCTGAATTATTTGGGAACTTCATTTATACAGTTGAACTATCGTAACTACTGCTAGGTGAAGAAAATAGGTAATTTTTAACATTTGATGCAATATGGAGGAATAAAATCAAGTTTATGGTTCATAGATCATATGTTCATGTCAATCAATCAATTCTTATTCCTATGAAAAGAGTGCTTTAAACATGGGTAAATGTTTTATGTGTACCATACAGGTTCCAAAGTGGAGAAAATAATATAAGAACAAGAGGCAAATAGCCCCTTAAAATCGATTGGAAGTGTCCAATCTAACCAGGCAGAACTTGATGTTAAAATTCTGTTTTGGCCTATTCACTGTCTCATTGTTTAAAAGATAAAGCTGAGAGAAAAATAGGTTTGTCATATGTTTATTTGGATTCAGTGCTGGATGTAACTTAGTAACATTTTTTTTTTTTTTACGATCAAAGGATTTTTAAATTCTCAGATGTCATTCATGCTCCAGAGTGCTAGCACCTGTGATTTATGTTGTCAAAAGCTGATGATGCTAAAATGGAAGCAGATTTTATTTTTCATCTTAGTCAAATTATAGTCTATTTTGATTGACTAAAATATATCTCATTTTAGTTTTGTTTTGATCATTCAGAAATGGTTTGCAGATTTCATGTTTTTTAATATTATAATATTAAATGATAAAGAAGCTGGACTCAGGAAAACTTTATAGTTCTCCCCTGATTAGTGTTTTCTAAAATGGTCATTTTTGGGGGTATTTTATGTCTGTGATTAATTCATTCATATATCAAGTATTTATCAAGTGTCTAACAGGTACTAAGCATTTTTTTAAAGCATTTGGAAGACAGCAGTGAATTAGAGAAGAATTATTTTCTGGTAGAGGAGGGGAGAGAGAATACAGAAGTAAACAGGAAAAGGGTCCAAGATTAGTAAGACTCTAACCTCACTTCCTCCTACAGACACATTGGGTCTATACCTCCATACAGAGCAGTTCTCTTGAAGAAGACCTGAGTGCTGATTGAACAGCTACTACACATAGAAGGGACCCCAGGGAAACAAGTAGGAAAGATGAAGACATGGTATCCATAGAAACCTCTCCCCTGGGGCAACAACTGTAGTAGGGAGGGATATTAACAAGGGGCCCAAGCACAACTCACCCACCCTGGGACACAGTGAAAAACAGCGGTATAAAGGGTACCGGACTATACAAGAAGGAAAGACATTTATTAAATCTAGTTCTGTTGGAACTAATAAAGAATTCAGTAAAATTTCAGGATGGAAAATTAATATACAGAAACCTGTTACATTTCTATATGCCAATAACAAACTGTTAGAAAGAGAAATTAAGAGGATAATCCATTTATAATTACATCAAAAAGAATAACATATCTAGGAATACATTTAACCCAGGAGGTGAAAGACTTTAGGATATAGGGAAAACTATTGGACATTTAGAATGGAAATTGAAGATGACACAAGTAAGTGGAAATCCATGTACTCATGGATTGGAAGAATCAATATCATTATAATTGTCCTGCTACTCAAAATAATATACAGAGTCAGTGCAATCCCTATCAAAATATGAAAGGCATTTTTCATAGAAATAGAATAAATGATGCTAAAATCTGTATGGAAGCACAAAAGACCCTGAATAGTCAAGATAGTTTTGAGAAATAAAAACAGATCTGTAGGTATCATGCTCCTACACTTGAAAGTATACTATGAAGTTATGGTTATCAAAACAGTGTCATACTGACACAAAACAGACACACAGATCAATTGGAACAGAATAGTGAATCTAGGAAAATAAACCCACATTCTTATGGTCAATTAACCTATGACAAAGTGGCAATAATATTGCTGTTGTTCAGTCGCTAATTCATGCCTGACTCTTTGTGACACCATGGACCACAGTACACGAGGCTCCTCTGTCTTCCACTATCTTCTGGAGTTTGCTCAAATTCATGTCCATTGAGTTGGTCATGCTATCAGACCATCTCATTCTCATCCACTTTCTTCTCCTTTTGCTTTCAATTATTGCCAGCATCAGGGTCTTTTCCAATGAGTTGGTTCTTCCCATCAGGTGACCAAAGTACTGGAGCTTAAGCTACAGCATCAATGTACACTTAGTCTGTCAGTCATGTCTGACTTTTTTTGACTCCATGGACTGTGGTCCACCAGGCTCCTCTGTCAATCTCCAGGCAAGAGTACTAGAGTGGGTAGCCATTGCCTTCTCCAGGGGATCTTGCCAATCCAAAGATCTTGCATTGTAGGCAGATTCTTTACTCTCTGAGCCACCAGGGGAAGTCTTCAGTGACCTCCTTATTGGGAAATCTGAAGGTCTCCTTTCTGTCCCTATCAGCCACCTCAACAGTTTTGATCCAAGTAACCACTCTCTCCTTCCTGAAATACTCTTCTCTTAGAGACAGCAATTCCACACTGTCCTAACTTTTCTTACCTTATCAACCACTTCTCCTCAATCAGGATCTCTTTTGTTTTGCATAACCTCTATATGTTAGAGTGACCCAGGACTCTTCTCTATGTATTTTCTCTTTTGCTCTCATGTGGGCTCAAGGCTTTACATAACACCTATAGTTTTGTTCCTAGTTCTCATGTATTCAACTGTTCCAGACTCATATATCCAACTGCTTACTTGGCTTTTCACTGAAATACTTACTATGCATATTAAACTTTAAAATTTAAAGCAGAACATTTTTATTTCCTATGATCTGGGAGGTGGGTCATAGAGTATCCTGCTGTGATGTATGTCAGAGAGTGTTTTGCCCATGTTCTCCTCTAGGAGTTTTATAGTTTCTGGTCTTACATTTAGATCTTTAATCCATTTTGAGTTTATTTTTGTGTATGATGTTAGAAAGTGTTCTAGTTTCATTCTTTTACAAGTGGTTGACCAGTTTTCCCAGCACCACTTGTTAAAGAGATTGTCTTTTCTCTATTGTATATTCTTGCCTCCTTAGTCAAAGGTAAGGTGTCCATAGGTGCGTGGATTTATCTGTGGGCTTTCTATTTTGTTCTGTTGATCTATATTTCTGTCTTTGTGCCAGTACCATACTGTTTTGATGACTATGGCTTTGTAGTAGAACCTGAAGTCAGGCAGGTTGATTTCTCCAGTTCCATTCTTCTTTCTCAAGATTGCTTTGGCTATGTGAGGTGTTTTGTATTTCCATACAAATTGTGAAATTATTTGTTCTAGCTCTGTGAAAAATACCGTTGGTAGCTTGATAGGGATTGCATTGAGTCCATAGATTGCTTTGGGTAGTATACTCATTTTCACTATATTGATTCTTCAATCCATGAACATGGTATATTTCTCCATCTATTGGTGTCCTCTTTGATTTCTTTCATCAGTGTTTTATAGTTTTCTATATATAGGTCTTTCGTTTCTTTAGGTAGATATATTCCTAAGTATTTTATTCTTTTCGTTGCAATGGTGAATGGAATTATTTCCTTAATTTCTCTTTCTATTTTCTCATTATTAGTGTATAGGAATGCAAGGGATTTCTGTGTGTTGATTTTATATCCTGCCACTTTACTATATTCATTAATTAGCTCTAGTAATTTTCTGGTGGAGTCTTTAGGGTTTTCTATGTAGAGGATCATGTCATCTGCAAACATTGAGAGTTTTACTTCTTCTTTTCCAATCTGGATTCCTTTTATTTCTTTTTCTGCTCTGATTGCTGTGGCCAAAACTTCCAAAACTATGTTGAATAGTAGTGGTGAGAGTGGGCACCCTTGCCTAGTTTCTGACTTTAGGGGAAATGCTTTCAATTTTTCACCATTGAGGATAATGTTTGCTGTGGGTTTCTGATATATAGCTTTTATTATGTTGAGGTATGTTCCTTCTATTCCTGCTTTCTGGAGAGTTTTTATCATAAATGGATGTTGAATTTTTTCAAAGGCTTTCTCTGCATCTATTGAGATAATTGTATGGCTTTTATTTTTCAATTTATTAATGTAGTGTATTACATTGATTGATTTGTGGATATTGAAGAATCCTTGCATCCCTGGAATAAAGCCCGCTTGGTCATGATGTTTGATTTTTTCAATGTGTTTTTGGATTCTGATTGCTAGAATTTTGTTAAGGATTTTTGCATCTATGTTTATCAGTGATATTAGCCTGTAGTTTTCTTTTTTTGTGGCATCTTTGTCAGGTTTTGGTATTAGGGTGATGGTGACCTCATAGAATGAGTTTGGAAGTTTCCTTCCTCTGCAATTTTCTGGAAGAGTTTGAGTAGGATAGGTGTTAGCTCTTCTCTAAATTTTTGGTAGAATTCAGCTGTGAAGCCGTCTGGCCCTGGGCTTTTGTTTGCTGGGAGATTTCTGATTACAGTTTCAATTTCCATGCTTGTGATGGGTCTCTTAAGATTTTCTGTTTCTTCCTGGGTCAGTTTTGGAAAGTTGTACTTTTCTAAGAATTTGTCCATTTCTTCCAAGTTGTCCATTTTATTGGCATATCGTTGCTGATAGTAGTCTCTTGTTATCCATTGTATTTCTGTGTTGTCTGTTGTGATCTCTCCATTTTCATTTCTAATTTTATTGATTTGATTTTTCTCCCTTTGTTTCTTGATGAGTCTGGCTAATGGTTTGTCAATTTTATTTATCCTCTCAAAGAACCAGCTTTTGGCTTTGTTGATTTTTGTTATGGTCTCTTTTGTTTGTTTTGCATTTATTTCTGCCCTAAATTTAAGATTTCTTTCCTTCTACTAACCCTGGGGTTCTTCATTTCTTCCCTTTCTAGTTGCTTTAGGTGTAGAGGTAGGTTGTTTATTTGACTTTTTTCTTGTTTCTTGAGGTATGTCTGTATTGCTGTAAACCTTCCCCTTAGCACTGCATTTACAGTGTCCCACAGGTTTTGGGTTGTTGTGTTTTCATTTTCATTTGTTTCTATGCATATTTTGATTTGTTTTTTGATTTATTCTGTGATTTGTTGGTGATTCAGCAGCGTGTTGTTCAGCCTCCATATGTTGGAATTTTTAATAGTTTTTCTCCTGCAATTGAAATCTAATCTTACTGCATTGTGGTCAGAAAAGATGCTTGGAATGATTTCAATTTTTTTTTAATTTACCAAGGCTAGATTTATGGCCTAGGATGTGATCTATCCTGGAGAAGGTTCCATGTGCACTTGAGAAAAAGGTGAAATTCATTGTTTTGGGGTGAAATGTCCTATAGATATCAATTAGGTCTAACTGGTCTATTGTATCATTTAAAGTTTGTGTTTCCTTGTTAATTTTGGAAATAAAAGCAAAAATAAACAAATGGGACCTAATTAAAAGCTTCTGCACAACAAAGGAAACTATAAGCAAGGTGAAAAGAGAGCCTTCAGAATGGAAGAAAATAATAGCAAATGAAGCAACTGACAATGAATTAATCTCAAAAATATACAAGCAACTCTTGCAGCTCAATTCCAGAAAAATAAATGACCCAATCAAAAAATGAGCCAAAGAACTAAACAGACATTTCTCCAAAGACATACAGATGGCTAACAAACACATGAAAAGATGCTCAACATCACTCATTATCAGAGAAATGCAAATCAAAACCACTATGAGGTACCATTTCACGCCAGTCAGAATGGCTGCGATCCAAAAGTCTACAAGCAATAAATGCTGGAGAGGGTGTGGAGAAAAGGGAACCCTCTTACACTGTTGGTGGGAATGCAATCTAGTACAGCCACTATGGAGAACAGTGTGGAGATTCCTTAAAAAACTGGAAATAGAACTGCCTTATGACCCAGCAATCCCACTGCTGGGCATACACACTGAGGAAACCAGAATTGAAAGAAACACATGTACCCCAATGTTCATTGCAGCACTGTTTATAATAGCCAGGACATGGAAGCAACCTAGATGTCCATCAGCAGATGAATGGATAAGAAAGCTGTGGTACATATACACAATGGAGTATTACTCAGCCATTAAAAAGAATACATTTGAATGAGTTCTAATGAGGTGGATGAAACTGGAGCCTCTTATACAGAGTAAAGTAAGCCAGAAGGAAAACACCAGTACAGTATACTAATGCATATATATGGAATTTAGAAAGATAGTAACAATAACCCTGTATGAGAGACAGCAAAAGAGACACAAATGTATAGAACAGTCTTTTGGACTCTGTGGGAGAGGGCGAGGGTGGGATGATTTGGGAGAATGGCATTGAAACATGTATATTATCATATGTGAAGCGAATCGCCAGTCCAGGTTTGATGCAGGATACAGGATGCTTGGAGCTGACGCATTGGGATGACCCAGATGAATGGTATGGGAAGGGAGGTGGGAGGGGGGTTCAGGATGGGGAGCACGTGTACACCTGTGGCGGATTTAGGTAGATGTATGGGAAAACCAATACAATATTGTAAAGTAATTAGCCTCCAATTAAATAAATTTATATGAAATAAAATAAAGGGTTACTATCTGAAGACGGAAAAATAAATAAATAAAAAGTTTGTAAAAAAATAATAAAGCAGAACACTTGATTTAAAAAAAAAAACCTATATTTTTCCTCTAGCTTTTCACTTACCAATAAATATCTCACCTGTTCTTCAATCTGGCACCTTCGGCATCATCTTCAATGCCTCCTTTCCCCTTATTATCTATATCCAATTCATCTGCTGCTGTCATGGCTTCCAAAATAGTCCTCCAAATTAGCCTGCTTCTCTCCATCACCATCACAGTCAGTTTGTGAGTTTTTCTTCAGCTTAGTTCAATTCCACATTGCTTAGTAGACATAGAATTGGGTGTGCTCCTCTTGGGGAACTGGTGAAGTGGGAGACAGTGAAATAGTAAGAATGTTTGGACAATGGAGTTTAGACTGAATAAGAAGGGAAGGGAGGCCCGGGACTGTGATGGATAATGAAAGAACAGTAGAGTCAATGGATGGTAGGAGTCTGTGAGAAATAGAATTGTTGGACTTGGAGTTATGGTAGTTGAGAAGGTAACAGATGATGGACAGGGAAGGATGCTGGCATATGACGTTTAAAGCGGGTATTTTTGCTGATGATTTCATGGTCAAGCAAATGCCTCTGTGTGGGGGTGACTAAAGTTGAGTGGATGAAGATATTATCCATGGTTAAAAAGCCAAGGGTCTTGACCTTGCCTTTGCTTCTGTAGGCCATAAGTGTTAGAACGTAGTAATCTATATTTTATGGAAAAATATTTAGTAGTCCCTATCCAACTGATGTAAACCAACTCTATTTCTGTAGATTAGACCCCTCCCTTTAATGGAAATATGACTTCCAACAGCAGCAAACTATACTCATTATAGCCTCAGGCACCCAGAAAAACAGGCCACTTTCCCAATTCTGTTTTTAAAAATCCGTGACAAGTCCATGAGTGGCCTAACCTTGTTCCTGGAGCTTAGGCAGGACCAGGCGCCCTTGGCTGGCAGAGTTCCCAGATGTAGAGGCAGGTTGTGGGGCACTTGATCCTGTAAATGCCTCCTGCAGATACCGGTTGGTTCTTATCATTCAGTGGGTGAGGAAGACGTGCTGGACACAGTTCATGGGCAACTCTCCCTGAGAAATGTAATGTAGCCCCTCAGTCACATTTCTGGCATCTTACATGAGTGGTCTGGACCTTGCTCTTTCTCTATTGTTGGCTGTGCTGGCTCTTGGTTTCATGCAGGCTCCTCTGGATGCGGTGCACGGGTTTACTTGTCCCGCAGCATGTGGGATCTTAGTTCACTGCCTGGGGATGGAACCCACATCCCCTTCATTGGAAGGCAGATTCTGTACCACTAGACTACCAGAGAAGTCCCTGGACCTTGTTCTTAACTTACTTTTCCAGATTAGTTCAGGAGGAAATTTAGCAGGCTGTGATGGCGTCTTTCTACTTCCAGGCCAAATAACTCTGTTGCCCAGATCCCTTGGTTTGTCTGTCATTTGTATATAAAATTTCTTTATTGAAATATAGCTAACATACAATTAGAAAAGTGCACAGATCATTGCATATACAGCTTCCTGGATTTTAGTGAGGTTAGTGCATGTGTATAACCTGAAAAAGGAGAAGAGGGCAGCAGAAAACATGATTAAATAGCATCACTGACTTAATGGACCAGAATTTGAGCAAACTCTGGGAAATGGTGGAGGACAGAGGACCCTGGCGTGCTTCAGCTCACGGGGTTGCAAAAAGTCAAACACAACTTAGCGACTGAACAACAAGAACGACGGCCTGAAAAAACAACAGGATGATCTGAGCACCTCACCCCAGGATCCCCCCATCACCTGTTCTGGTTACTGTTCCTTCCTTTCCCTAATGATACTCTTCTGACTTCTTACACTGTTTGTCTTTTAATGTCTTGCAGTTTTCACAGGAAAGGCTGATTCTGGTGAGCACATATACTGATAAAAATAAGGATATTTAGATGACCCATAGGTCTGTACTTCCTCCCAAGGCCTGAAATTCTGCTCCCCCTCCCAAAACAAGGAGGAATGACCTTCTAGCATAATAAGCAACATCACCCCCAGAGGCTGCTGGTGATTACATAATGATATAAATTCATAGGACATAGGACTCCTTTTCTAGTATCCAGACTTTTTCTTTTAATTTGTTGTTGTTGTTGTTGTTATTGTTCAAATATGAGCCTTGGGAACATTTTCTATGAGTCCTACAGGGAACAGCCTAGTTAGACCATGCTAATTGGACAAGGCAGTGTTTATCTTTCATTTGTGTATCGGTAATGGAGACAGCTCTTCTGATAAAGGTAACAGAAGCTGCTTGAATGGCTCTTGTGTCCTTCTGCAACAGAGCAGGGCTGCGAGATGTCAGCCTCTGAGGCAGGGTTTTCCTGGGCTTATTTTTAATGGATGGGAGAGGCACTTGGTCCAGATAAGTGGGAGCATTCTACGAGAGTTTCTATGGAAACTAACAATGTCAGATGGGATCAATGGTGGTTGAATACCGTTTCCTCCAAAGGCAACTTAGCGTATAGGATTTTGGCTAAAACTTGGCCTGGTAGAAGAGAAAGAGGAAGATGCTGTCTTTTATAGGAAAGGATAACAGCATACAGATTTCTCTTGTCTCCTGTTGCCCCGTGTATGCTCCTATGTGACACTTTTTATTCTAGTACTATTTCCTCCACTATTTCCTGGAGATTGCTCAAATTCATGTCCTAACTAATTCCTTAATGATGCATTTACTGTGTCACAAAAATACGGGTTGTGGAATAATGGGTTGCTTTCCCACATACTCTAAGAGAGTAAATAAAAAAGACAAAAATAAGAACTTAAAGCATGGTGTTTTCTGTATTATATTTTTCTCACTTTTCTCTATTGTGTTTTATTTATTGGAGTATATTTTACATTTACTGGAAAATGCATAGATCACAGTTTAAGACTTTGTATTTTTATATGTAGGTATACTGATATAACTACTTCCCAGATCAATGTATATGTGTGTGCAGGCATTTGGGTATGAGTGTATGCTTAAGTGACCCATAATCTCTGCCTACACAAATGTGTCTTATCATAGCCATTATTAACTCTGTGTGGTTAAGGATCACTTCCTTATATTTCTAACTTGGGTTGCCACTTACCATTTCTCAGGTCCCGTGGTAAAGAATCTGCAAAACTCTTAGGGGCAGCCTCATTTCTAAGCCCATGGGGGTTTGCATACCCATCTTGCAATTTGGAGTTAATAAGGGCCTCCCCTAATTTAAATCAACAGCTGTTGCTAGCCAGGCATCATTTACTAATCAAATGCTGATTGAGCCCTTACTATTTATAAAGCATTCTCCCAGATTCTGTCCTCTCCAAACATAATTCAGATACAGAATATGCCTTCCTACAGTATGTAGGCTACAGAAGTTAAGCTATGCAGTTCTAAAGTGTGTAAAGAATAAAACAAGCCAGCCAAGCATCTCTTTGTTCCAGATCTTGAGGTAGAAGGGTTTAGGCAGAGGGAGACGATGGTGGAGAATGCCTTCTGTGCATTCACGGTGGAGAAACCTCACACTAGACCACAGCTCCTGGGACAGCAAACCAGTAATGTGGCCAAAGTGTGGTCAAGAAAAGAGAAATTCCAGATTGTGTTAATGTACTTTTTGTGTAGAAGTGAAATGATGAATTAAACAAAGCCAAACACTTTTATACCATGGGATTCCCAGAGCCCAGAGCATTGTAACATAGATTGTGAATCTCCCTATGGGAATTGGAGTGTGCAGCATATTCTAGATTGTCTTTCCATGGAATCCATTCTTTACTTTTCTTTCCTTAGTATTTTTATAAAAACTAGTGGAGGCATTAGTATTGCTTGGAACACTCTTGGGGGTCATGCTGCAGTGGGCAGTGATGAGCTAAGGGAAGCTTTTCCTCAGGAAAGGAAGGGAATAGCATTAAAGGGAGCAGTGCTCTGTAAATAATCACGTAGAAGCTGGCAGACTGAGATGACTGGGTTGGTTGGGGGCTGGAAAAAGAAGCTAGGGATTGGAGCAGAAGGGAATGATGAGTTTGTAGAGCAATAAGGCTAGTCCAGGTGAGAGCCTAAGAACAGACAGATTAAAATGGTGATGCTCGGTGGTGCAGGGATGCAGGTACTGTAGGAAGGACTTGGGGTCTGTGGACATACCACTGGCGTATTACCATTTTAACAGTCAACAATGAAGACATTCTGCGGTCAGTTCACTACAAGCAATACATGTAACACATGTCATGGTTCACAAGGACGGTTTCTAAAAGCAGAGTGGGCCTGTGCTAAGACCCTAAGGGGCTGCTGGGTTGATGGCTGTGGGCTGCCACATATTGCTGTGGAGGAGGTGGGCTTGATGCTTCAGAGGATGTAAGCATAGCTGTCTTCCAGCACAGAGTAGGAGAGCTGGGAAACAACCTTTGCTTTCCCAGGTTGGTCTTACCATTCGAGTTCTTTCTACACATGACACTGTCTCCGGGCAACACCACATTTCTGGGCAGCTGCTCCCTTCACAGATTTTCACATAGCAGTACCTCTCCCTATGATTTTTCAGGGCTTAAAAGGAAAGTGGAAATCATCAACAGTTCCTCATTACTGAGGTTCTTAGTGCAGTTTTCCATGCTATAAATGTGCTCAAAGACAGTCGGAAAGGAAATCAGTCCTGAATATTCACTAGAGGACTGATGCTGAAGCTGAAACTCCAATACTTTGGAGACGGGAACGACAGAGGGTGAGATGGTTGGATGGCTTCATGGACTCAATGGACATGAGTTTGAGCAAGCTCCGGGAGTTGGTGGTAGACAGGGACGCCTGGTGTGCTGCGGTCTATGGGGTCACAAAGAGTTGGACAGGACTGAGTGAACTGAAAGAAAATCAGGTTGTATTTGAGGGACTTTCTGACTTATCTCACAGAATACCCTCTGCTCCTCTTGGTTGCCAGCTGGGTCATCTGTACTGAACAGTTATTCAGTAGGGTAAGTATAACATTTGAATTGTGTTTTTAATTAGAGTAATGTATGTGAGTGTGTGTGTATATATGTGTGTGTGTGTGTATATATATATATATATTTTTTTTTTAAAAATGAAGAAAGACAATCTGAAATGGACAATTCCTGCACACTCTCCCCAAGTTCTTTGGAGGCAATCATTATAACCATTTCTGTTTTTAAAATGTAATTATGGCTATTGTAATTATGTTATGGTTATTGCCATAACCTAAAGTATATCCTTGTCCTCTAGGACTCAATTGATCAGTTTTGGATGTTCTTTATTAACATTTAATGGATACAGATTTAACCCACATCAGTGACAATCTTCAATGTTTTGAATAATTACATATCTATATAGTTCTTCTGTCCATGGCCTATGTTAGGTTATGTAGCATTCTTGAGCCTGTTTTTTATTCCTTCAACATTTGAAAGCCTCTCTTACCTTCCCCCACCATGTAGAGTGATAATATTTGCTCCACTGTCCTTCCCTGGAATTTACTTCTTTGCGCTGCCACTTCTTTAAGCCATTCTCTCACTGTCACATTGTCAGATATTAGTACATTTCCTATCACCATGGTTTCCCCAAGTTGTTATAGATTCATTACAAGCTGGGTTTTGATGGATGTGTAGCATTGAGTGTTGTGTCCCATAATTTCCTTCACTAAACTATTTCCCTCTTCCCCTGCAGCTCAGTTTTCCATTCTTTTGTTGCTGTTCACTATAAATAACTATATCTTCAGCCTTTTTGATGTGCTGATTAACCACTTTTATTTTTTAATTTTTAAATAATATATTTTATTGGAATACAGTTGATTTACAGTGTTAATTTCTGCTGTACAGCAAAGTGATTCAGCTATACATACATACATATGTATATATATTCTTTTCCACTGTGGATTATCACAGGATGTTGAATATAATTCCCTCTGCCATACAGTAAGGCCTTGTTGTTTATCTGTTCTGTATATAATAGTTTGCATCTGCTGATCCCAAACTTCTAATCCACCCCCCACCCACTCCCTCTCGGCAACCACAGGTCTGTTCTCTGTGACTCTATTTCTGTTTTGTAAATAAGTTCATTTCTGTCATATTTTAGATTTTACACACAAATGATATAATACGGTATTTGTCTTTCTATTTCTGACAATTAGTATGATCATCTTCAGATCCATCCATGTTGCTGCAAATGGCATGATTCTTTTTAATGACTAATATTCCATTGTGTGTATGTACCACAACTTCTTTGTCCATTCATCTGTTCAATGGATATTTAGGTTGTTTCCATGTCGTGGCTATTGTGAATAATGCTACTGTGAACATAGGCGTGCATGTGTCCTTCAAATTACTTGTAAGTCATCATTTATGCTGTGTCTAAGCTTGATTCTTCCTTCTGTCCTGCAGCAGCTCCAATCCACACCCACTGCAACCCTGTCCTGCCGTACTTTGGACTGTAGCTTTCCCTGCTGAGATCTCATGTTATACATTTATGCCTGCTTGTTAAATGCCTCTCTAACTTCTGCTCTTGTTTGCTCTTAATGCTTTCTCTTCTCTTCAGGTGTCAGTCAATTCTCCTTATTCCTTAAATTTCATTTCGCTGTGGGACTCAGAGGTGTCTGTGGGGGAAAGCAGAGAAGGGAAGGGGTGATGAGCACTCGGGTTCAGTCTGACCACCCCCTCTGCTTAGGTTTTGTTCTGTTGCCTACCCTGATGACCTGTGGGGTCAAAACTGTTACTGCATTTCCCTGTGGTGGCAGAGACTTGTTTTGAATCACAAAAATCTCATGCATCTCATCGAATCACTGACATACCTTCTTCCTCTTCCCTTCTTATCTTAATGTTGTGGAATGGAAAATAGTATCTATGCAAGAAGTATTTAGGGCTAGTTTTCTTTGAAATATAAGCAACATAGGAAATAAATGGAAGGTAAGTCAAAAAAGTTTCCAGTGGGATTAGTTTTAACTACAAAAGAATATCTCACCCGATTGGGGAAGGCTTCTCTGATTTTCTGTGCCAGTAATGATTTTATGGTTGGGGTAAATATTGTTGCCTCTCTCTTCTCATCCCTATTTATTTTACTCATTCACACACCTCCTTTTCATCTCTTCTTAGAGAAGTAGAGATCAGTGAATCAGTCTCAGTCATTCTTTTATTCATCTCGTGGCAAGACAGTGACAGCATGCACATGTACACAACAAAAGCTCTGAGAGAGAAACCCGTGAGCAAAAAGCAAGGTGGGAAACATTGGCCAGGCATAAAAGAAAAGGCAGTGAGAAAACTTTGCATAGTGTTGACCAACACTGAATATGATTGTCCAACTCAGAATGACTGTGCAGTGAATCAGCAGCTTCACTCAAGGGCTGTACTCAGAGCACCCAGGGCAGCGGGAGGCTTTCCGTCCGGGCGTAACCTGGAGACACCGAAATGCAGATAGCGCCTTCCCCAGGGAGTCTCAACAAGTCACTGGACTCAGGGTTGAGCTAAGCATGACCAGGATGGCAGATGCTTCATCAGTTATCTCTGGCCAAAGTAATGCTGAGCAGTTATCACCCCAGAACCTCAATTTGTAGCAATAAACATTCATTTTTGGTCACAGACTCACGGCACAGTTGGGCATTTTTGCTGCTTTGGGCTCGGCTCCTCTGGGCTTACGCATGCATCCGTGGTCAGCTGGTGGGTCAGCTGGGGACTGGCTAGTCACGGATGACCTCAGCTGGACTGACTCAGCTCTGTTCCGCCTGGTCTCTCATGCCCTGTTGGCTTAGCCTGGCCTTGCTTGTGGTGACGAGCAAGGTCCCAAGAGGAGGAGTCCAAGCTTGCAAGACCTCTTGAAGTCTTGATTTAGAACTGGCACATAGTACTTCTGCTTCTTTCTATTGGCCAAAACAGGGTTCAAGGCCAACCCCAGAGTCAGAATGGAAAGAGTCTTCAAAGTTAGCAGACAAAGGAAAAGGATACATAGAAGCTGTTAACTGGAGACATCAAGAAATCTGCCTCATTCCACAGCCTCCTGTACCAAACATTAGATCTGGGGGAGGTTTTGTGTGTATGTGTGTGTGTATGTGTGCGCACTCAGTCATGTCTGACTCCTTGTGACCCCTTTGGACTGTAGCTCAAGAGGCTTCTCTCTCCATGGAATTTTCCAGGTAAGAATACTGGAGTGGGTTGCCATTTCTTTCTCCAGGGGATCTTCCTGACCCAGGGATAAAACCTGCATCTCTGGTATCTCCTGCATTGGAAGGCAGATTATTTACCAACTGTCCCACCTAGGAGGCTGGCCTTACCAGGGCACAAAGGTCAGAAAGTAAAACAGGAACAGTCATTATGAGAAGATCCACTTTTAAGAAGAGGGACTGGGATGGAGCCACCTACTGGTTCCTCCTTTGGGACAAGGAGCAAATTCTCTGAGGGGCAAATGAAAGGGGTGACTCATGGGTCCCTTGAAAAACTTGCCTCAGGAGCAGTTATATGAGCAGTAGCAGCAGTTATATGAGCAGTAAAGAGGTCCTTTTATTATTGAAGAATTTAATCCAATATGAATGAGCAGAGGCTGGACATTCTTAATTTGAAGCACTGTCTGATTTCCTGGCTTCCCAGGTGGCTCTCATGGTAAAGAACCTGCCTGCCAGGGCAGGAGAATAAGAGATGTGGTTCAATCCCTGGGTCAGGAAGATTCCCTGCAGAAGGAAATGGCAATCCACTCCAATATTCTTGCCTGGAGAATCCCATGGACAGAGGAGCCTGGAGGGCTGAAGTCCATAGCGTTGCCAAGAGTTGGACACAACTGAAGTGACTGCACACACACAGATTTCCTACCAGTGTTGGGGAAGGAGACTTGGAGAGTGCACGCTATTCTGGGCTTGTGCAGTCTGGCTGGAGCTTTTAGAGACCCTGACATGCTCCTTCCCCACACTGCACTTTCTTCATGGAATTCGAGTACAGTTCAGGGAACTCAAGCACTAGTTTTCAAAAAGTATGGTCCTCAGACCAGCGTCAGCATCACTTGGCAACCTGATAGAAATGCAGATTCCTAACTGCAAGAGATTTCTGAATCAGAAACTGGGGGTGAGACTTAGGAATCTATGTGGTAACAGCTCTCCAGGTGATTCTAATGCTTGCTCAAGTTTGAGACTACTGAGTTAGATGATTGTATGTGGCTTTGACAGGTTTAAAAGAAAATAGCTAGATACAGCAAATATCAATTCACGATCTCCACTCATATTTGAAACTCAGATCATTAATAAGTCATATTTTAATGTAGGTGTGTCCTGTGTAATATTTGGGACATTTATTCATTGGACATGCTTATAGTAAAATATTACTTATTGTTGATCTGAAATCAAATTTATTTTATCTGGTAACCCTAAAAAGAGTATAGAAAACTGTCACAGGGTTCAAAGAACAATCAAGATCATTATAATAGAGGTTCTAGAGAAAAGGCTAAAGAAATTGACGTGGTGAACACAAGAGAGGAGGACATTGGTGGAAGGTTTTATTTAAAGGGGATGCTGCTGAGCAGAAGAAATTTCTCTTAGCACAACTTCCTGTCAATAAATGACTTCAGTGGGGGTTCTAGTGATTTTGTGATTCTCAGTGGTAGTCAGATGGATTTGGAGATTTTATGCAACTGTGATGCAGCCAGTCCTCCAGGCCCTGTTGGTGAAGGAGCAACTTAGGCGTTTGCCAACAGGGGGCTGGAGCAGTTGATTTCTCAAGGTCTTTTATGACTTCTCTTGAGACTGTTTGCAGAAACTAACACAACACTGTAAAGCAACTATATTCCAATAAATTTTTTTAAAAGACTGAATTTACAGTTTTTGCTTCTTATTTTTTGAAAAGTTCATAGTCTTTTAATTGATTTGTAACTGTGAGCTTATCTGGACGGTTGGCTTTTCAGAACATGGATATGAAGGCGAGGCAGTAAAGCAGAGTTGTTAAGAAGATGCTTTTGAAGCCATATGCACAAGCCAGCAAAGCTCTATGCCCTGGATCACCATTCACCTTTGCGCTTGGCACTTGACTCCTTCAGGCCTGTGGTATCTTTTGTTGCAGTTACCAAAGTTATCTTGATGACCTTAACCTCCCTCTGGCCCACTTTACTGCTCAACCAGATTAGTGTTCCGAAGAAAAATCTCAGTTCAAGTCACCTCTGGCTAAAAGCGTTCGGGGGTGTTAAGTTGCAGATGTTAGTTCTTTAACTCAACACTTACTCCCTTGGAGTCAAGTTGTGCACAGTTATCTGTATTGTCCTGTTTTTCTGTGAGCCTTTGGGCTTCTTAAGAACAGTATTGCCTTCTCTATATCCCATATCACCTGCCATGGTACTTTAAAGCTATGGTTTATTCTAGTATCTGCTGCATGAGTAAATAAATGAATTCAAAGGGGAAATACTTCTAATTGCTTCATCTTTCATATATGATCCCAGAATTCAGTATGACCAGGTTTGAAATTGATTGGGTGAATTGACTAGCCTTGTGGAACTAAAATTATTGTTCTTGCTTGGGGAGAGGTCTTCATATTTTTCTTTCATGGACCCATTTGGCATCTGGGAAGCATATGGGTTTTTCTGCAGAATAAAGGTTGTTAATGCATCAAGTAAAATACATAGGATTATCAAGAATTAGTTATATTGCATTAGAGCTATCGAAGTATTATGAATTGTGCTATAATAATGTATTCATCTTTAACACATAAACTAATACTGGTAGTAGGCCTATTAGCTACTATACTTTCTAAGTGGTGATGAGAATACACGGCATTTCAAGATACTATGGCAACTGTAGTGTGATATTAAAATATCTGTGGTTTCTGTTGATGACAGAATCACAGATCATCCTATTATTGAAGAAGAACCTAGATTTTAATGAGAAGTTAGTGTCAATAAAGATGTAACTTCATTCCAATCTTAGTTCATAGAACCCCCTCCATCTGGCCCTGAATTCTCTAGACTCCTGAGAGGATGGTAAGATTGTTTTAGAAGGGCCTGTAAGACAAGTCTGTGTTGCTGCGTTATGGTCAAGTGAGAGAGTCTGCATTGAGCTTTGAAGAGTCATTTGTGTGAGTAGTTTTATACAGTTTAAAGTGCTTAGGCAAGAGCTTTGAGAACATATGCATGTCTACCACAGCACCTAAGATCTTGGAGACACTGAATAAACCCTTTCTGTGTAACAACACAACCTTCCTGTGTAGATGGCAAGTAAAACTCTCCCCATCCCCTCTCCCCTACTGTGGGAACAGGAGTATCCTTCAGCTTTAAAACTGCCGTGATCTTGCGGCCCAGGCCCCACACATGCAGATGTGTTTCTCTTTCTAAACCTCATGGGAAGTTGTTTAGTTGAACTGAGTTGTTCAGTCGAATGTCTCCCTAATGATGGTGGATTGATAGGTTTGTACGTTCACATTTGCCTGTTGAACTTGCTCCCCCATCTACTTCTAAAGGGACTTGCGGGTGGCATGTGACCTGCAGCAAACTGCAGAACAGAGTGATTATGAGCTGCACTCCCCAGGGCCTCCTGGAGGGACAACGTGACCTGTGCTCAGGCGCTAGGTGATCAGGTTTCCAGGCCTGACCCCTGCACTGTGGTTTGAGAGAAACTGGGAAGCATGTTTTAAGGTGGCTTCTATTTTCTCTCAACATAAATTATACAAACATATTTCTGTTCATTCCTTAAAAAGTATTAAAGCCACCTATAATATAATCCTTCATTCTACAAGGCATTGACTTACAGCAGCGTGGTATTTGTCTCTGCAGTTAAGTAGAATCAGGATGGGGGTTCTTATAACACTGAAAACTGCAGGATCGTGGACCATGTTTCTAATTGTGTCAGTGGCTTGTCAGTGCTATTAATTATGAAAATAAGATGACTGTCTTTATTAACATGTATATATTACATACCTCTCTTCATGTCTGTATCTGTATGTATGTATGCATATACATACACAAAACATATGTGTGTTTTAAATATATATATGTGTGTGTGCTACTGTATTAATCATGGTATAAATATATATATATAATTTATATTTATATATAAATAAATATTATATATAATATATATAAATAACATATATAATAAATATTTTATTTATATTATATATATATAACTTTTGGCTATATAAACATTTATTTATATATATAAATATATATATTTATACTGTGATTAAAGCTCATGTAGAATTATGTTTACTTGAACCCTGGCAATCTTTATATGATTGGCATTTGCATTTTTCTGTCTTCTAAGTCATCTAAATCCTCTTGACTTGAGACTCTCTGATTTGGTTGGAACTAATACCAAGTTTGGAAATCTTTTAATATACCATGTTAACTTGAATAGTTTCTTTATACATGAGAGATAAGGGAGTGGTTTGTAACATTAGGAATAAAGTGTGGTAATTGAAGTTTTCACAGTACATACTTTAATGATGACTAATTTTGGCATCTCTTGTGCATGTAATTAAATATAGAAGGGCTGTCTTTTTTTTGTTAGATGAATTTAGTAAAAATTGTGTATAGAGTTCATGTTATTTATTTTTGTTTTTTGTTTTATTGGGTGAAAAGTTGAAATCTGACCCAGTGAATCCTTTTAACTCTTTGAGAACTATGTATTTAAGTTATTGAGAATCACAACTGTGTCCTCAAATTCCTTATGACCTAACAGGCTAGTTCCTTTGTGAAGTTTTCTCTGATCCCATGTTATTTTTTTAATTGCCGCTGTAGAAAATTAGCATGCAGTTAGTCACTTACAACAATACAGATTTGGACTTCCCTGGTAATCCAGTGGTTAAGAATCCACCTCCCAGTGCAGGGGACGTGGACTCGAGCCCTAGTCTGGGAGTATCCCACATGCCACGGAGCAACTAAGTTCATGCACCACAACCAGTGAGCCCACGTGCGACGACTGCCGAAGTCCATGCACCCTAGAGCCGTGCTCCACAGAAAGGGAAGGCACCGAAACGAGCAGCCCAAGCCCCGCAACTCATGAGGAGCCCCAGCGCCGCAGCTAGAGACAGCGTGTGTGCAGCAACCAAGACCCAGCACAGCCAGAAATAAGCAATAAGCAAACAAATGACAAGTTTAAAAAAATGCATTGAGATTCCATTTCAAAATATAGCACAGATCTTCTATTATCTTCCAGTTTGGGAGATCAGAAGTCCAAAATGGCTCCGATTGCGCTAAAATCAAGATGCTGGCTGGGCTGTTCTTCTGAAGGCTCTGGGGGATCTGTGTCCTTGCCTTTCCAGCTTCTAGACGTTGGCTGCATTCCTTGGCTTCTGCCCCCTTCTTTCTTCAAAACCGTCAATGGCCTGCGAAGTCTTTCTCACAGTATGGTCTATTTCTTGCTCTTCTGTTTCCTTCTTCCCCACTGAAGGACCTTGGTGATTATATTGGGTCCACCTGGATAATCCAGGATAAATCTTTTTGTGTTATGATCATCTGATTAGTAATTTTAATGCCGCCTGCAACTTTTGCCTATGATTCTCCTTTGCCTAGCACATAGCATATTCACAGATTCTGAACAGGAGGAAGCTACCATCTTGCCTATCACGTTCCTTAAATCAGGGATGACCCATGGGCTTCTTGTAAGGTTTTAGTGACACTCTCTCACCTTGCTATTTTTCATGTACATTCTTTCTTTCATCTTTTGACCTCCGGGCAGCACAGGACCATGTCTACATCATATTTGTATTCTCACTTTACAGCAACATTGAAACAGGCAAATATTCTTTGAGAAAATGGATGATTCTGTGTAAAGCTTTATCTAAAAATGGTTAGATGAGAGGAGTCAAATATAGAAGTATAAAAAGTGGAAACAGATAAAAATGGACAGATTATCATCAGTACTGCCTGTAAGAGAATAGTTTCTTCAAGTGCATCCCTGTCTCTCAGCATTGAATAATATCACTGGTCGAAGAATACGGTCCACATAAGAGTTACTACTGTTTTTCTCACTCTAATATTTTGGCATTAAAAAATCCTTTAATGTCTTGGCTTTTTAAGCAGAATTGTCTCTTTGAGACCTTATGAACTCTGGGCATCCTAAACTCTCATATCTGAACCTACAAATTCTGGAAAGTTGTGGCCAAACTGTGGGATGAATGCCCTCATGAATGTGGGACTCCTGCTGGATAGCTAGCCTGCTCTGGCCAAGTGTACTCAACATCTCCAAGACTCTAAGAGCTTTGACTTTAAAGCACTTCCAAACATGTACAGCTTTTCTATGAGGTACACTGAAGAGCCGAGGAAAGTGAATGATATCCCCAAGATGTCCAAGATGCCAAGATTTTCTCCCATGTATCTTTAGACTGCATGTGAGTTATATATTCTACTTCATGATGTATTTGTGTACTTCTAAATGTATACATTTTATATATATATATATATATATATATATATATATATATATACACACACACACACACACACACACATATATATATATGTATTTATAATGTTGTTGTTCAGTTGCTCAGTCACGTCCGACTCTTCGCGACCCCACGGACCACAGCAGGCCAGGCTTCCCTGTCTATCACCATTTCCCAGAGCTTGCTCAAACTCATGTCCATTGAGTCAGTGATGCCATCAACCTATCTTGTCCTCTGTTCTCCCCTTCTCCTCCTGCCTTCAGTCTTTCCCAGCATCAGGGTCTTTTCTAATGAGTCAGCTCTTCTCATAAGGTGGCCAAAGTTTTGGAGCTTCAGCTTCAACATCAGTCTTTCCAGTGAATGTTAAGGATTGATTTCCTTTAGGATTGACTGGTTTGATTTCCTTGCAGTCCAAGGGAATCTCAAGAGTCTTCCCCAACACTATAGTTCAAATGCATCAGTTCTTTGGTGCTCAGACTTGTTTATGGTCCAGCTCTTACATTCATACATGACTACTGGAAAAACCATAGCTTTGACTACACAGACCTTTGTTGGCTAAGTAATGTCTCTGCTTTTTAATATACTGTCTATCTTGGTCATAGCTTTTCTTCCAAGGAGCAAGCATCTTTTAATTTCATGGCTTCAATCACCATCTGCAGTGATTTTGGAGCCCAAGAAAATAAAGTCTGTCAGTGTTTCCATTGTTTCTACATCTATTTGCCATGAAGTGATGGGACCGGATGCCATGATCTTAGTTTTTTGAATGTTGAGTTTTAAGCCAGCTTTTTCACTTTCTCTGTGTATAACCTATGTATATAGTTTATATAAAGTTTCAACTCTCTCCCACATCCAGAAAGTGTCATTTTGAACAGTGTGAGTACATGCTATTCTTAACATGTTCTGTGATGTAGGCAGGCATCTTCTCCTGTCTCATGGGTGAAGAACTCTGGCCACAGGGTATACCACACTTGTCCACCATCACACAGCTGACTTGTGACGTGTATGATACAGTGACTTGAATCTAGATGAGTTCAGTCCAAATTCCATGCTTCTTATACATCTAGTACCACACAAACTACATTTTCTCAGGAATCAAGGCTTGTAGTTCTTGATGTTTCTTTTAATTCATGATCTGAATAATGCAGCAGTCCACAAATTTCCATGGTATGTAACTCTAATGGTATTCTCTGTGGAAAGAAAAATATTGTGTAATCAAGTATAATTAACAATACATTCAAAATTAAAGCATGTACCTCCATGGCAGTGACTGTGCATGCAAAGCTCAATAGTAGAGAAATGTGTCTTAATTTCTTTTACCCCAGAATTTTCCAAACTCATTTGACCACAGAACTCTTGCTTTCTGCCCTCATTCTCCCATAATAGTTATTGTCTTTTGGGAAAGCTACAAATTTCTAAGTCTTGGGTCTCCAGTTAGTCTGACATGATTATGTAGCCCGCCAGTGTGTAAATGGAGCTGCTGTTAATGGGCAGAAATTGGCTTTGCCTCCTGTGTCCATTAGGAATGCTTTCAGCAGCAAGTAGCAGCGTGTCTAAATATTTTCAATTTGAGCTCTTGCTAATCATAGTATGATCCTTGTATCAGCTATATAGATGTCACTATGGAGCCTGTTGGAAATTTGAAATTTCAAGTCTCACCCTAGAGTTGCTGAAAGGGAATCTATATTTTAATAAGATCCTCAGGTAATTGATGATCTAAGAAATGCAAAGGTGGAGCATCTTATTTTGACTCGCAACTCAAAGGGGTATTCAGGACTCAGGGTCGTAATGCTTCAAGATGGTAAAGTGGCTGCTAAAGCTCTGTGCATTTTACCCTCTCTTTGCTACATTTAAATTCAGCTAGAAGGAGATGGGCAAGGCACGGTAGCATGGAATGAGGCAGAGATAAGGACATTTTTCTTATGTGCCCTTTTAAAAAAAATTTGGCCAGCACTACGTGGCTTGCCGGATCTTAGTTCCCTAACCAGAGATGGAACCTGGGCTACAGCAGTGAAAGCACCGAATTCTAATCACTAGTCCGCCAGGGAACTCCAGGGCTTTCTTTTTTATTAATAAATAACTTCTTTATCAACAGGCCTGTTATAAATTCCCCTTGGTTCTGATTAGCTAGACCTAGGTCATGTACTCACCCATTAGGTCAGTTTCTGACAGCATGTAACAGGATGCCTTTGGTTTTACCAGTGCTGTCCAAAAAATATAAAGCTAGCCATATATGTAATACAAGATTTTCTAGTAGACACATTAAAAAAAAGAAAAAAAAACAGATAAAATTAATAGTATATTTTATTTAACCCAATAAATCTAGACCATTATAATTTCAACATACAAGCAATATCCAAAAATTGCCAATGACATTTTATTTTCTTTATTTCATGCTAAATTTTTGAAATCAAGTCCATATTTTATACCTATATCACATTTCAATTCAGTTGCCGAATTTTCATTAGAGATATTTAATCTGAGATCAGACATGAGATCATTACATGAGATGTATTTAGATCTCATCAAAGACACAATTGAAAAAAATATCAGATTGCTCCATGCATAATTAAATATTTTCCTATAATCAAATCATGTTTCAAATTTTAAATTTAATTTAATTTAAATTAAATTAAAAATTTGATTCTCAGTCACACCAGTCACGTTTCGAGTGACTGGTAGCTATCATGGACAGTGCAGTACTAGAGCCTTGCTCCTTAAAACATCCAGGGACCAGCACAGACAGCCTTATCTGAGAGCCGGTTAGAACTGCTTAATCTTGGGTCCCACCCTAGATCTGTTCAGTCAAAATCTGTAATTTAAGGCATATTAAAGCTGTTCTCAACTTTTACTAGGGTTTAGAATGACTGTGGGAACTTTCGAAACTGCTGATGCTTATACCCTATCTGAGAACCTTGGAATCAGACTTTCTTTGGGGTCCGGACGTCAATTTTTTATTGAAGCTTTCCAGGTTATTCCTCTGTGCAGCCACATTTGAGAACTGCTGGCCTAGACCAATCCTAATTTGTCCCCTCAAATCAGACACATTGTAATCCTAGCACTGTGTAGTAGAGGCTGAAATAAGTAACCACACTGATTTCCATAGTGGCTTCCCTCTGCTTTGTGGATATTTTCTGAAGGGATTGGAGTCCAGCTGGAATCTGCTGTACTAGCCGGGGTCACACTCTCTTGGTCTCTTTTCTCTGTTGAGTCTGGCTAACTCTTTCCTCTGCTTCCCATGGGGTCAACCGTTTCAGCAGTGTTCACCTTCCTTGTTCTCCCAGGCGGCCGGCTGGTTAGGCTGTGCTGATATGCACTCAAACCCTATCTGGAAGGGCATCAAGGGCGGCCAGTTTCCTCCAGCTCCTTACCTCTGCTCCAGCCTAGATATTTCCAGAATTAACTTCTTCTAGGTGCTCACAATTCTCTGATTGTGTTTTGGCTCCTCTTTGATGATGAGCTCAAATGAGGTGGGCATATGTATGAACTGTGAGATGTGCTTTTTATGATCATCTTTGGGTACCTTACAAGCTGCTTGTGTACCCTCCTCTGGGTTCCTGAAGCGTCAAAACGTGCACAGACCTCGAAACACAGGCTTACCTATTTACGTGCCCCTGTTGCAAGCTGGGCCACCTGAACGTGTATTGTGAGAAGGGAACTTCGCAGCATGGACTTGGGGGTGGGGTGGGGGACAGGTGCTTCTCCACTGGGAACCTTCACCCGAGTGGATCTCATTAGTACAGACAAAGCCACTTTAAAACAAAAGTGTATTCACTTTGCTCAGCTCTAAGAGATGCTGTTCTTGCCCGTGTGAACTCAAGCACAAAGGGGCTGATTGACAGCCTTTTGAAATCTAACATGTTTCTTGGTAGAGGAGCTTTTTGTACAGGATACATTTCCATGATGAGTAATTGCTATCAAATCTAATAAAAGGATTTCTGCAAAATTTAGGCCATGCAACATTTAGTCTAGGTAATAAAACAACTACGTATTAGTTGGTATTTATTCTTTTAACTATTAAGAGAATTCTGTTAGCTTCTGGAAATTATTATTAAAGTATAAATGGTTTTATTCTAGATTGTATGAACAAATATGTAAAGACTGAACACCTGGATAAATATGAGCTAACCAAAAACAGCAATTTTTACTCTTTTGTTTGAAAGTAAAACTGCAGATGCTATGATTTAAAAACTATTAGTTTAGAAAAATCTGGTTTTGAAATTTAAAATTGTAAATAGGATCAAAGAGGTTATTAAAGATCATTTAAAATTTTATCACATTTACACAATTTTTCTAATATTTATATTACAGTAGAAAAATGAATATGGTAAAATTTTTGTGAAATTTTTGTATATTTATTAAAAGTGGACTTTTCAAAGAAATTCTCTGAAAAGTATGGTCCATATGATTCAAATTATGTATAGAACAACATAACATTAAAAGTATAATGCCAACATCCGTATGAGAATGAAGAAATATTATGAAGAACTCCTGACATTTTGAAGGGCTGGGAAAACTTTGACTCTTCTACATTTAAACACTCTATTCAGCATAACAGGAAAAGCTAATAATTAAATACCTATTATATCTAGTAAAATACACATTTATGCCTGCATATTCAATGAAGTGGGCTTCCCAGGTGGCTCAGTGGGTAAAGAATCTGCCTGCAGTGCAGGAGACACTGGAGATATGGGTTCAGTTCCTAGGTCAGGAAGATCCCCTGGAGGAGGTCACAGCAACCCATTCCGGTGTTCTTGCCTGGAGATTCCCATGGGCAGAGGAGCCTGGCAGGCTACAGTCCATAGGTCGCAGAGTCGGACATGACTGAAGGAAGTGAACACTGCACAGCACATCCAGTGAAACATATCTAATTTACCCAATAATGTATATAACAGTCGATTGTGTTGTGTCTTGCCATATTCATAGCACTTAGACAAATAATCTTACCATCCTCTGTGGCCCTGGGCCAAGCCAGTAGTATTTTGGTCCCTTCCCACAGATTTGACAATGGGGACTCAGAGAAGAACAGTGTATACCCCAAATCCTCAGAATCTAAGATAAGAAATCAACTTTCTCATCAGCTGGTGTTCTTTTCACTGCAGGGTGCTGCCTCTTTATTTCTTAGGGTCCTCAAACAATAGGACTTGTTAAGTCTTCTGGACTATCAGACATAAAGGACTGGGAAGTAAGCTGAATGATCCATGGTGGATTACATCAGCCTGACAGATTACTCCTGTCTCCTGACAGATCCTCAGTTTCTTTTTCTATAATTCTGAAATCGATAAAGCTTTGAAACTTAGATTTCCCATAAGTTTGGCATAAATTTAGTGGCAAATTTATGCCTGAACCAACAGAAGGTTATATACAGTCTTTATCCCACTTTGGGTAAATAGCCTTAGGTTTCACTGCATAAATACTGGTGCATTTGCTAGAGATCCATACACTTTTTCTCTAAAGATTCAGACAGTAAATATTTTAGGCTTTGTGGACCATACTGTTTCTTTGGCAGCTACACACTTTTCCGTTGTGACTAGCAGGAAAACAGCCAGAGGCAATATGTGAATAAAGACATGACTGTGTTCCAATAAAACTTTATTTACAAAACTCGGTGGTAGACTGGACATGGACCTCTGGCCATAGTCTGTCAACCCCTGGACTTGATAATGATGCCTAGATCTGATGGGACACTGCATAATGTATTATATACACACACAGTATTATCTTTCTGAATTTGAAACATACCAGACCCTCAAAGGTTTCTGGTAAGTGATCATGGGCTATATCTAAGATTTAAAGGAAATACTATAGAATAGAAAGTCATCTCCGTTTTGGTCAAGCACTAAAGTCTTCGTATACACATATTGGAGGGGCAACTAAAGTTCAGGTATTGGCAGTGCATCAAGCAGGAATGAGCTCTGTGTGTCATAAAATATTTAAATACATAGGTTCATATTTGTCCCATGTAACAGGAAGTTTGGTAATAGATAGTGTAGGGCTGCTTCAAGAGCTAAGTGGTTCCCTGAGGAATCCAGTCTGTCTCCATATTCCTTCTCCACCACCCTTAGTTGATAAGCTTCCTCCTGATTACCGTTGTCTCATGGTTGCAAAATGGGTGCTCCACCTCCCGGTGTTACGTACATACTCCCAGCAGATAGCAGAAACAAAAAGAGTGTGCAATATTGCATCTGTTTAAGAAAAGAAGACATTTTACTCCCCAAATCTCAACATTTAGTCTCTCATTGGACTAGACAAGGTGACAAAGCTACCACTACTTGTACGGAAGCCTCAGGAAGCCAATATTTTTAGTTGGGTTCAAGTTCATTACCTACCGAATTCAGGAAAAAGATGTTGGTTGGACAAGTTGCACCATCTGCTGAGGCATCTGGACTTGTTTTGGTAGCTATTACATTTCATTACAGATGTTTAATATTTTATAGTCTTCTTTCCTGGGCAGCATATCTGTCTAAGTATCACCAGTGTTATCAATGTTTTCCATCTGAGTTGAAGAATTAAATAACTTGATTCATATTTTTAAATGTAATTGTTCTGTAATATGCATGTATAACCACTTGAGAATGTAATTCTTTAGAAATAAACTGTCCTGAGGATTTTAGTGGTGGATTTTGTTTAGACGGGACTCTTAGTATATGAATTTGCAAAGTGTGAGGAAAACTGAGATTGAAATCAGTAGAAGGCAATTTACACTTTAAGAGAGTACGGTCACTCAGTAACTTTCTTAACTATGGCTCTGCTACAGTTTTTGAGAGAAAAGCAATTAGATAGGGACACATGGACCATTTTAATTTTGACTTGTATGTCTCAGGATCTTTACCCTCTGCTCTGAGGTGATATTTATTGTCTTTCTGGACACAGAGCTCTTGTTCTTTTGGATGGGGGGCGGGGGGCATTAAGCTATTGTAATAAGAAAAGATAAGAGATACCCATACAATTTTAAATTTTGCCTTAGTGAGCTATCCTAAAATGGTGCAAGTAAGAAAAGTATGAAAATGAATAGATTCATTTATTGATTTGTTTAAATCTTACATATAAGTGAAATTACTTTTTCTTCTTCTAAGTTCTGTAACACTGAATTAATTCTAGAATCTGTTTCAATGTAGCCATTATAACTAAGTTATAACTGTGAACTTTGGTCTGTCATATAAAGCCTGACCCCAAATTAATGCCCATCGGACCCTTATCTGCTATACCTTTGAAAACTGCAGCAAGAAAACTCAGTTTTTAACCCAGATGGTTTATGGCTCTTAGGGAATACACAACTAAGACACCACCAAAAACTATGTAAGGAGTGATCAGAAATGGAATGGTCTGCATTTTGATGAGGAGAAATGAAGAAGCCATGTAGCTAACTGTTTGATTCTGGATTCCTGTTTAGCATCCAGATCATTCATTAACAAACTGGAATCAACAGATAGTGAAGAAAAGCAAAAAACTAAAAGAAAAGGATCAATATGAACAAATCTACCAGCTGAGCCACACACACACACAAAGAAAATAATAAGAGAAGAGATAAATCATTAAAATCATTCCAAATTTTATCCTTGGGGATAGTTAAGAACAGACTCCTATAGGAGAGAAATGGTTTGGAGCAGAAGGGATTCTTGGAAATCAAAGTGTAATTGTTGACTTAAAAAATAATAGTATAGTGAAAGGATAAAGAGCCTTCCAGAAAAACAGAGCCAAAAAACAGAGTTAGAAAATATGAGTGAAAAATTGAGACATCAGAGGGTCAATCCAGTGATTGCTACATCTTCTAATAGAGGATCTGGAAAGAGAAAATTGAAAAAAAAAAATGGAGGAAATAATTAAAAATACACACACACACACACATACACACACACAAATACATTTATATACATGCACATACATACAAAATTTTCCAAATCTTCAGGCAATTGCCTCTGAGAGCAAAGTAGGATGAATAAGAAGAATATGAATGGCTCAGTAACTAAACACATTTTCATGATATTTCATACCACCAAGGAGAAAGAGAGCTGCTGAAAGATTCCAGAAATGGAAGTTGGTTAGAGAATTGACCACAGAGATGATTTCTAGAGGACAAGAGAATGATGCATTCCTAGTTTGGAGGGAAATTATTTTGATTCTGTTCCCAACTAAACTGAAAATTTATTGTGAAGGGAAAATACAAGCATTTTAAGACAAGTAAGAGTGAAAACATCTGATCACCCCCAGGTCACTCCTAAAAAAATAACAATGCAGCAAAATAAAAGAAATGTGGGTTCCAAGGACAGATGGATAAACTAAACTAAAAAATTGTAATAATAATACCAAAGAGACTTCCCTGGTCCAGTGGCTAAAATGCCAAAGTCCCAGTGCAGGGATATGGGTTTGATACCTGGTCAGGGAACCAGATCCCATATGCTGCAGCTAAGAGTTTGGTTGCCACAGCTAAGACCTGGCACAGCCAAATAAATAAAATTAAATAATTAAAAAAACGGACCAAAAAAAAAAAAAAAACCCTCAAGATAGTAACTCTTTGGTAAATCTTGAAAAGAAAAAAAAAAAAAAGCAGTCAAAATCAGAATAGGGTTTTTATTGATAGGAAGCTCTAAAGGCAAAATGAAATTTCTATAACAGAAAGTGTAATAAATCTGCATGTTCTCTGGTAACAGACGGCGGCTGTCAGTCAGGCCCTTCTCATCTCTGTTTTCTTTACTCTGGTCCTTGGAGCAGCACAGGTCGGAGCAGTGTTATATGACCATCTCTCGCTTCACACCCACAACTTGTTTCTGCAGAGAGTAGCTATCTTGTAATTTTCACATTATAAGTGTGATTTATTTTGCAATTTACAAAAGTTAGTGTGTAAAAAAGTTATAGTACAGAACATGGTCTTAATGAGCAAACCATTCATAATGATTTACTAGTTTGTTAGAGAAAATTTGAGAGGTAGACAGGGAAAGAGGTGAGGGAAACAGAAGGAACCCAATGTCTCATTTTACGGAGAGAGGGAGATAAGACTGTCTCTGTTTGGTGAAGTAATGAGAGAGGTTTAGACTGTCTACAGATTAATTGAAAATAAGTATTATGTAATATTAGCGGCAGAGAAGAAAAAAAGAGAATGGCATACCATGGAGTCAAATGATAATTTTTCAGTTAAGAAATCAAGAAATAGGGGTTTAGCATGTTTTTTGGAGGTACACTTTCCAGTTCAGTAGCTACTGGCCATGTGGCTCATCCAAATTGAAATGTGCTACATGGAAAGCCTGGGGCTTCTCTGGGAATCTCCCCATGATAAAGAATCCATTTGCCAATGCAGGAGATGCAGGCTTGATCCCTGGGTTGGGAAGATTCCCTGGGGAAGGAAACGGTAACCTGCCTCTTGCCTGGAAAATCCCATGGACAGAGGAGCCTGGCAGGCTACTGCAGTCCATGGGGTCATAAAATAGTCAGACACGACTGAGTGACTAAACAACAACAAGGAAAATACACATCAGATTCCAAAGGTTTAGTATTAAAAAAAAAGTGTAAAAATTCCTTAGTAACTTTAGTATTGATTACATGTTGAATTGATAATATTTTCGGTGTATTTAGTTAAATAATATATTATTTCTAAAATTCAGTTCAGTTCAGTTGCTCAGTCGTGTCTGACTCTTTGCGACCATATGGACTGTAGCACACCAGGCCTCCCTATCCATCACCACTCCTGGAGCTTGCTCAAATTCATGTCCATCGAGTCGGTGATGCCATCCAACCATCATCCTCTGTCGTCCCCTTCTCCTTCTGCCTTCAATCTTTCCCAGCATCAAGGTCTTTTCCAATGAGTCAGTTGTTCGCATCAGGTGGCCAAAGTGTTGGAGCTTCAGCTTCAGCACCAGTCCTTCCAATGAATATTCAGGACTGGTTTCCTTTAGGATGGACTGGTTGGATCGCCTTGCAGTCCAAGGGACTCTCAAGAGTCTTCTCCAACACCACAGTTCATAGTAATCGTCATAGTTTGTAGCTGGTAACATTGTTTATCTCTCATAAGTCTGATTTGAAGAGCATTTTCTTGTTTGATACATTTTCAGAGAAGGATGATTATGGGATTATGGTTTTATTTACTTAGTTTTGATCATTTTATGTATTTTTCCACGTGAAAATGCTTGAAGAAATTGAGACTTATTTATGTTTGAACAGTCAGGGCTTTCCTAGAACAGAAAGCCTTAGAGCAGAACACTTTGACTTAGAAGGTAGGAAGCAACATGTTTAGAGATTTTTTTAAAAAAAAGACTAAGTTACACCAAAAGTATTAAAGCCATCATTTTTCTTCTCTTTTACTCCAAGGATATTAGTCTAAGCGGCAAGTGTTAACACTTGCACACCAATCCTCCCTAAAGGCTGATTCCTTATCTCATCCTTTCAGTCTGAGGCACTTGGAAGGAACACAGCAGTCTTCATCCAGTGAGTTTTATTTCCAACACAGAATTTATGAAGCATGTGAGCAAATCACATTATTGTAGTGAACTGTGCTTCTAGCAGGATAGCCAAAACAAAAGGGGTGCGTAAATCCTCCTAATCATTTTAATTTGCTGAGTGTGGACCATGTATATATAGGTAATATTGACTTTTTCTCTAATTACACATTTTCATGAACATTGAAAAGAATCTTTTTGGGGGGACGGGGGTGGTACCACATGGCTGGTGGGATCTTAGTTCCACAAGCAAGGATTGAACCCAGGCCACTGCAGTGAAAGCATTGAGTTCTACCTACTAGGCCATGAGGGAATTCCCTGGAAAGATTTGTTTAATTCATAAAATTACAAAGAAGAAATGAACTAGTTCATTTCTTTCATCCTATTATCCAGGCATAACCATATTAATACATATTTTATTATGTTAATTCTAGCATTTCCAGACATACTCATAACCTACACTTTAAAATTTGGGGCATAATATGGGTGTGTCTTTTCTTTTATTGCCCCCAGAAAGCCATTATATTTAGAGTGCTTTTTCATAGCATTGAATATTCTTCATAGCAAAAGTGAAAGTGAAAGCAGCTCAGTTGTGTCCGACTCTTTGCGACCCCATGGACTATACAGTCCATGGAATTCTCCAGGCCAGAATACTGGAGTGGGTAGCCTTTCCCTTCTCCAGGGGATCTCTCCAACCCAGGGATCGAACCCAGGTCTTCTGCATTGGGGGCAGATTCTTTACCAGCTGAGTAGGCATGGTTTTAATAACTTTGGAATAGATCGTTTTAGAGAAATGAATGAAAAATGTTTTATGAGTTGAAATTGGAAATGAATATTTGGCATTTTTATTGGGTTTGGGATTGAACATATTTATCCTTCTAGGGGAGTTTTAGTGTGTATTTGATACCAAAAGAGAAAAGATAATGAAATGTTTACCTTGTTACAATTAATAGCATTTTTTTAAGCTGTACTGTGAACAGAAGCTTTCCTTGTGGTGTGGAAGGTATGTCCAAGGATATATCTTGAATGAAAACAGGTGATTGTGCACTTCTATACCCTCCAGTAGGTGAAAAAGTGGAAACTTCATTAACACAAACTGATAAGGAGCTATAATCTTGCATTTTAGGACAAAAAATGAATTTAGATTCTGTTTCTGTCTCAAGGAGGCAGAAAGTTAAAGGATCACCTTCTCCAGGCTGTTTATCTTTGACTGATGACTCATTTGGCATAAACTAGCCTTATTGAGGTGAATTCCTCCTGTACCAAGTTTAACGAAAGATGGGATGTGTTGGTGATTATGGAAAGGTAGGGGGGATGTGGAATTATATCTTCTGATGTCAGGTGGAAGAATGGGGTTGGGTGGGTGGGGGAAGGAGTTGTCTTATAGTAGATAGAAATCCAGGAGCTGGTACCGTTTAATGAGAACCAGTAGTTTTTTTTTTTTTTTTTTAAGTGGGAGATCAGAGACATTTACAAAGATTATAATGAGGAAGAATGTGATAAGGCAAGATGGGAGGCTCAAACAGGTAATCAGGGGAAAGAGAGTGGAGAGAGGAATTCATAAAAGTCGTATAGCTTCCACCTTCCTGTGCCTCCTGTGGGCCAGACTCCTGTCTCCCGTGAGTGGGGTGGGAGGGGTCAGGGAGGAACAGGTAGGGTTTCTGTTTAGATGCCATGTAAGGATAGTAAGGATGAAAGAAATGTGAAGGAAGGACAGAGATTGAAGTAAACAGAACCTTCATTATTGGAAGAGCTTTAGGAGTTGACGTTGTGTGACATTTCAAGAGGAAATAAAGGCTCCTTTGAAATAACCCATAGAAGATCACGGGATTGTTCACAGGTAGCCCCAGGAAGTTGCCCACCACTACTGGATATGAACATGAACTATTTATTCCTCTAATATCCTGCCCTCAGAGACAGTTATCTTCTCTGATGAAAAGTAAAACAACCTTCCTTTTGCATTAGAATTTGTTGGCTCCCTGTCAAGCTATTGTAAGCAAGAAAAGGGGGAATTTATTGAAATATTTCAGGGCTGTTTTTAAGATCCCATGGTGAGCAGGGAAGGATCTGATAATCTGAACTGAAAGCTTTTGAGAATCCAGACAGCAGTTGATTTTCAGGTGCTCTCATCTCTGCTCCTCCAGTGCTGTTTTTGTGTGTTCCCATTTGTCTTTCCACGTGAGGTACGATGATGATTCCAGATGTTTACATCGGCTAGCTGAAGCAACTCACGACTGGTCTCCCTCAGGTCTCATCCCAAAATCTCAGAAGAGGAAGAAGCTGATTGGCTCCTCATTGAGCACATGCCCATCCTTGGTTCAGTCAGCTCTGGCCAGGAGTCAGGTCCTAACACGTGTGTGGGTGCCACTGATACTCTGTGGTTAAGTGTCTGATAATAATTCTCGAAAAAACCGTGGGCTGGATGGGTTCTCCAAAATTGACCACAACCACACACCCCTTAGTAGGTGTGGCACAAGGGACATGGCTTTTCACCATCACTGTTTACTTTTCCACCAAAAATAGTATCTATTAATTGTTCTGTTCACTTGAAAGTGTGGCCTATGGGCCTGCATGCAGCAAGAACTGGGAACTTAGAAATGCAGGCTCTTAGGTCCTGCCCTACACCTCCTGAATCAACATCTGGCAGTTCACAAGATTTCTCAATAATCACAGGACATTAATATCTGAGAAGTGCCAATGAGCCAGAGGAACAGGTTGGGAACCAGACACAGGTTAGGGCTGTTGAGCTGGCTTGTTGACAGGTACCAAGCAGGGGCCAAACCGTTCTCTTTGAACTTCAGCCCAGAGCCTTCCCCTGCCCTCATCCTTGCTTCCTTTTGAGTCCTTTTCCACTGGAAATTCAGGGTTCAGGACAAGGATGGAGAGACGCTGTGTCAGATGTGGGAGCCATAATGTATGATGCTCTATTTTAGTGCTGAGAGGTGATCTGCGGGATGGAAAAAGGAAAGCGACAAGCAGTAAGAGTGTCAAAATCACTGCCAATGCAGAAGTATCCGCAAGGCAACTTTTAATTAGGTAGTCATTATTTTGAAGTTAAAATGTCACATATATTAAATCACTACTGTACCTGTTTATTTGTCCAGTTATGCAAGTTTTTGAAGTCCCTAGATTCGTGTCTTTTAATAAAGCTTAAACTCTTTGTGAGCTATATGGACAACTTTTGATTATGGAGATATTATCATTAATAGATTGCTTGTTTAGAATACAGACACTGTAAAGAAACTCAGCAGGTAGAACATCTCTGACAGCAATTCATAAATCCACACCATTGGCATTTTTTACTTTGAAGTCTAAAAAGATGAATTTCAGACATTTTCCTTTACAGGAATTCTATTTTCCTGCCGTCTCTCTTGTTTACTCCTTAAAAGAATCCTGGGAACTGGTGTAGGTCACTATAACCTGCCATTACTGTTAAATCACACTGCTCATTTGCAGGGAAGCATTTGTTATTTAGTAACCTAACCGGAAAAAGCATTAAAATTTTTTCTTGTAAAAATCCTTGCTTTGTAAACTGCCAGAAGTGGCCAGATGGAAATAACAAGAATTTCCAGTTCTTCCAGGCAAACAGGAAGCCCCACCTCAGTAGGCCCTGCAGTCAGTAACTCCGAACTTTCATCAGACCTTATTTTGTTGGAGTATAAGCATTTGGGATCACTGAATTGACTGGGATTGTTGAAGCCAGCTGCTCTATAATACCTTTGGTATTCTAGGTGACCAAATTCCTGTATTCATTAAAACAATGTATCATTTTGTCTGGAGGTTTACCATCCTTGCATTGGATAGAAATACGGAAGTGCTTGTTGACAACCACTGATGCCTAAGCTGCACCTCCAGAGATTCCAGTGTAATTGCATGCAACCTGGCCATGCTGCTGCTAAGTCACTTCAGTTGTGTCCGACTCTGTGCGACCCCATAGATGGCAGCCCACCAGGCTCCCCCATCCCTGGGATTCTCCAGGCAAGAACACTGGAGTGGGTTGCCATTTCTTCTCCAATCTTTAAACCCTCTCCTCCAAAGAGAAGTGTCCAAGGTTGAGCTAAGGTTGGATCGTCATCTTATGAACCTGTTTATCAAACAGTCCCATGGCGGAGTGTTTGCAGATAGGCTTATGGAAATGCAGATTCCCCGGTACCAACCCAAGAGAATCAAATTTGGCTTGCTTAAAGATTTAGATTCTTAAAGTTGTCTGAAAATTCAGTAGTTTTCAGACAACTTTAAGAATCTAAATCTTTAAGCAAGCCAAGTCCTGTTGAGATTCCAATAGAGGAGGCCCTTGGGCCATATTTAAAAACATTTTCTTGGAGATTAGTTTTAAAAGAGAGTGACTAGAAGAACTGAAATGTGTTCACTGTTAGGTCCTTTAGGGATCCATCAGTAAGTGATTCAAGCATATTTTAAAAAGATGAAAAAAAAAATAAGATAATGTGGTATAAGGACAAGACTTTGTGGGTAATAACAAAAGTCTTATTTATAACAAAAGTGGAGCTCTGAGCCTCATTTTGCTGCTCTAACCAGTTCTGTGGCTCCAGGTAAGACACTCAGTCTCTCTCAGTACCCAAGCTTTTTGCCTCTTAAATGAGGGCCTTGAGAACAATTAATCTTAGGTCTTCTGAATTTCCAATGCTTCACAAATCTATGACACTAGACATTATCTGTTTGCATAAGTTCTTAAAGGAATTGCCAGCAGGACTCTTGACGGTTTCAGTAAAATAGTGGGGTAGCAAGCATGGCCTCTGGGCCAACAGCATCTCCATCGTCTGGGCACCTGTTAGAAATACAGAGTCTTGAGCCTTGCCTCAGACTTGCTAAAACTGAGACTTTGAGAGTGAAGACCACTGTTCCAAAAACAGTACTTGGAAGAAAAAATTTGAGAAGTATGTTTTGTTTTTTTTTTTATCCATAGTGAATGGAAATCACCTCTATAAGTATGAACTTTTAACACTGTTTAAAAATACAATGATGCATGTATTGACAACTTGGTTCAAATTGAAGAGGAATTTGTAAAAGACTATTGAGATCTAGAGCCTTGCTAGGCAAAGCATCATCTCCTGACTGTCAACATCATTATGCCCTGGTAATTTGTGAGTGTTGTAGAATCTCTAGTCCTACCCCAGACACACTGAATCAGAATTTGCTTTTTTTTTTTTTCTGAAGAAAATCCGATAATTCATTTGCAGGTTAAAGCCTGAGAAAGCACTGTTCTAGATAAAGCTGTTAAAACCATAGTGCCAGCCTTCCCTTTCCTTCAAAATATTAATTATACATCTATCAGTAATCAGTTCCTTCCACACATTATAGGTAAAAAGTTTTTCTTTTAAATTTTCTCTGCATTTATTTCAATTTAACAATCGGTAGGTGTGTTCATTGCATTTTGAGGCATTTAAACCTTTATTTCCTATTTGTCCGTGAAGAAAGTTACTTAGCACTTTCTCTTCTTTCTTCCTTTTTTCTCTTTTAAAGCTGGCATCTCAATCTAGATTCCTGTATTACTGGAGACATTTTTTAAGCTTAGTTTTCTGATATCTGGCCCTCTTCTCTAAAATAGAAGATGGGCAGAGTATTGATTTGTTTTTTGTTTTATTTCATTTTGTATTGCTTTGCTTCATTGCTATATCTGTACCAGTTTCAATAAAATGGTAAGCTTGAAGATTTACATTAAAGAGTAAAAATTATAAATTAGAAGATAGACATTAAATTACAGAGTTTCCTTTTAAAGCAGTGAAATTCATTAAGAATGCACCGATTCCAGCAGTAGAACTTCCTACAATACAATAAATAAGCAGCTCCTCCTACAATAAAGAAGCAGCTGTCCTGCTTCACCTTTGGGCCAAGGAAAACTGAAATTTCACACTCAGGACATGACAGGTTGAATATAAAATAGATGGAGATGGAGCCCAGCATGCTGAGTACATATTCTTATGTGGCAACTTTTAAAAATAATTTTTAAATCATTTTTTTTCATTTAGGCACTCTAGTCATAGCTCCTAGGTTCTAGAACATTTTCAGCCTTCTCTGAAAATATGTGAATTCTGAAAAAATTTTACTGGCTTGCAAAGTAGGAAATGAAAACTACGTTAAAATGATCGTTTCATTGAATATTTCTCCAATAAGACATTTCGTTGTTGATTATTTTGTCAGTGATGACATTATCTCTATTTGTAACTTAAATCATCTTCATATACTTATGTATGCCATTCAGAGTGTTTTATATGATTTAAGATGGTGCTAAAAATTACAATTCTACAGATCTTAAAACCTGACCTGCCGTAAATACTCTTCTTCTTTTCAATGACTACTCTGTATATAATTTTTCTCTTTAGAAGTAGAAATTGGTCAAGTTGCTTTTGGTAAAAATAAGAATATGCCATAAAAGGGCAATTTTTAGTCCATTTTGAGGGACTGCTTTTCTCTGGAGGAGCAATTCTTGATCTTTTGGGGAGTTACAACTCATTTGAGAGTCTCATTGAAAGCTAAAGAAACTCTGCTTTAGAAACATGAAAATATACACCAAAATATATATTTGGGGCTGATGGTTAATGTTTCAGTAAAGGTTCTTTGGATGACAAAAATTAGTGAAACAAACCAGCAAATAAAATTAATATGTTGACTTTACGAGTTTTAGACAAGGAAAAGATAACTTTTATTTCACGTAGCTGGATACAGCTGGTTCCAGGGTCTCATGAGTCTGATTATGCTAAACTCAACTTCCTTCTGACCCTCTGATGTGCTTGCTCCTGTGTTTGGATGGTTCTGAATTCACGTGTTAGTCATTAATAAGCTCTCGGCTGATAGCCCATATCATCAAATCTAGCAGTAGAAAGACTCTACTTCCTGGGGATCTCAGATATATCAGATATCAAATATGTCACATATATTAGAAATGAACTTGTTAATCTCGTTTGGTCAAATCCTGTATTCTCTCCATTCCTGAGCCAAGTGCATTCCATCCCTCACTATGGGAGATCACAGCCCAGGTCACAGGCTCCACTTCTGGAATCAGAATCACTTCTGGAACTCAGGAACTGGGAGGAGGAGAGAGAGAGCCTCAAGATGAACATGATTAGGATATTCATCAATAGAAGGGGATGGTGTTAAGGGACAAGGATAACCAGAAGCCACTGCCATGAGCAGCTCCTGCACTAGAGGTAAAGAAACCAACTAATTAGCTCAAGCCGACCCTTTTTACTCCTCTGGAGCCCAAAATACAAATAAAAATGTATGCTGCACCTTTGGTACATGTATATTTTCTACCATGCATCCATGACCCTTATCCTCATGGTTGCATGTCCTTTGAACTTGTCATCACACATCTTGTCTAATATGCTGTGCTTGTTTTAGTGCTTGAGCAAGTGGGTAAGCACATTATATTTCCTCAAATATCTCCCCTAGAGGTGTCAAACCTTAGACTTATTCCTCATACTTGGCTATGTTTGCCAAACTTCATGAGAAGTTTGTCTTTAAACAAGTCCGGTACTCATTTTAGGCTTGACTAATGTTGTTAACAGGGAAGGAAAGATGCATGTAAAACCCACAAGTAATGAACAGTGGGCAACCTGTGAGGGAGATGCTAACAGTTGTCAGAAGGTCAAAGGTCTTATGTTCCGTCTTCCTTTGTCAGTGATGGCTGTGATGGCTAGGGTTGGAATGGACAGAATACCCAGATCTGACCAGTCAGGATTAAGCTCAATTCTGAGACATTATTTGAGCTACTGAGAATCCCAGGGACGGGGGCGCCTGGTGGGCTGCCGTCTCTGGGGTCGCACAGAGTTGGACATGACTGAAGCGACTTAGCAGCAGCAGCAGCAGGAAGTAGAATCTTTCTTCTGCCAGGTTCAACATATCAGATGATCAACCTGGAGATGTCACCTCGGAGAGATAATTTGCTTAACATATATCATCATTCCAACACAGTCAAACAGTGCTGAGTGACACTGAAAACTCTAAAATACAGTGGTAGCTTTTCTTTGGCCATGGATTGCTAAATGTAATGGGACCTTTCTAAATAATATCATCTTTAAGGACCATGACATGGGACTATTTTATAAATAAACTGACTTTTAACAGAGATCAAAGCATAAAATGCAAACCACTCTAGGTATTTCAAGCAGAAAAGATTTAATAGAGGGGATCGGGTGCTTACAAAATAGCGTGTAAGACTGAAGAATGAGGAATGTGTGTCCATCCCTGGACTTGTGAGTTCAAAATCATGCCGCTGTTCCAGTTGCTGCCACAACGTCCTGTAAAACCTTTATCTTTCAGATCTTGCTTGCCAGGAGCTGTAGCAGCAGGAAGATGGCCACCAGCTTTAAGATATTTAATTAGAGTGCTTCTCATTGGTTTTAGTTCTAGTTGGAACCCAGCTGCAAAGAAGTCTTAGAAATTTAATGTTTAGATTTCTGGTCTCCCTGACTAAGGAAGGGTGGAATGGAACACAAAGGCAATCTACAGTTTATACTGCAGTTTTAAACAATGAAATCGGTGTCTTAAGGAGAGATCTGCATTTCTGTGTTCATTGCAGCATTACTCACAGTAGTCAAGATATGGAAACAACCTAATTATCTGTCAGCAGATAAACGGGTAAAGAAAAATGCCACACACACACACACGGGAACATTACTCAGCCCTAAAATAGAAGGAAATCCTGCCATTTACAACATGGATAAACCTTGAGGTCATTATGCTAAGTGAAATAAGCCAGACATAGAAGGATAAATACTTCATGATCTCACTGTGGAATCTGAAAAAGTCAGACTCATGAAAACAGTAGACTGGTGGTTGCTAGGGACTGAGGGGTAGGGGAAATAGGGAGATGTTAGAGGGTACAAAGTTCCCATTATATAGGATGAGTAAGTCCTGGAGATCTAATGTATAGCATGGTGACTATAATTCATAATACTGTATTGTATGCTTGAAATTTACTGAGAGTAGATTTGAAATGTTTTCACACAGAAGTTCCAAAAATATATGGTAACTGTGTGAGGTGATACATGTTAGTTAGCTTGATTGTGGTCATCATTTCACATTATATACGTATATCAACACATTATACTGTACATTTTATATATAATTCTTGCCAATTATACATCATTAAACTGGAAAAAATGGGTTTCTCTTGGACTTATAATGAAATCCCAATTTTGTTCACGAGAAATATCCCTGTCTACTGCAGTTTTAAATAGTGTTAAATTGTATGTGTGTGCTCAGTTGTGTCCTACTCTTGTGATCCCACGGAGTGCAGACTTCCAGGCTCTTCTGTCCTTGGGATTTTCCAGGCAGTGGTACTGGAGTGGGTTGCTGTTTCCTTCTCCAGATCTTCCCCACCCAGGGATTGGACCTGAATGTCCTGCACCTCTTTCATTGGCAGGTGGATTCTTTACCACTGAGCCACCTGGAAGCCAAGTGTTAAGATTAAGCCTAAGTAAACAGTGAACTGCACTTTTTCTTTTTTTTAATTTGTGTTTGAATTTACAGATAGTACAATTCACATCTTTGGTTTGAGTTATATGAGTTTTGCCAAATGCATTGAGTCATGTAACCACTGACATAATTGGGATACAGAGCAGTTCCATCACTCTGAAAAAATTCTCATCTTGCTGCCTGTCTGTACTCAAGCCCTTTCTATATCCTTAATCCCTGGACCACTGATCTGCCCTCCATCATTAATACCTTTGCGATTGCCAGAATGGCATAGAAATGGAACTGTACAATTTGTGTTGAATAAAACATCTACTTCTGCTTTACTGATTATGCCAAAGGCTTTGACTGTGTGGATCACAACAAACTGTGGAAAATTCTTAAAGAAATGGGAATACCAGACCACCTTACCTGCCTCCTGAGAAAGGTCAAGAAGCAACAGTTAGAACCAGACGTGGAACAACAGACAGGTTCCAGGTTGGGAAAAGAGTACGTCAAGGCTGTATATTGTCACCCTGCTTATTTAACTTACATGTAGAGTACATCATGAGAAATGCTGGGCTGGATGAAGCACAGCTGGAATCAAGATTGCTGGGAGAAATATCAATAACCTCAGATATGCATATGACACCACCCTTACCGCAGAAAGCAAAGAACTATAGAGCATCTTGATGGAAGTGAACAAGGAGAGTGAAAAAGTTGGCTTGAAACTTAACATTTAGAAAAGATCATGGCATCGAGTCCCATCACTTCATGGCAAATAGATGGGGAAACAATGACAGACTTTATTTTCTTGGGTTCCAAAATCACTGCAGGTGGTGACTGCAGCAATGAAATTAAAAGACGCTTGCTTTTTGGGAGAAAAACTATGACCAACCTAGACAGTATATTAAAAAGCAGAGACATTCCTTTGCTGACAAAGGTCCATCTAGTCAAAGCTATGGTTTTTCTAGTAGTCCTGTACGGATGTGAGAGTTGGACTATAAAGAAAGGTGAGCACCGAAGAATTGATGCTTTTGAACTGTGGTGTTGGAGAAGACTCCTGAGAGTCCCTTGGACTGAAAGGAAATCAAACCAGTTGATCCTAAAGGAAATTAGTCCTAATGTTCATTGGAAGGACTGATGCTGAAGCTGAAACTGTAATACTTTGGCCACCTGATGTGAAGAACTGACTCACTGGAAAAGACCCTGATACTGGGAAAGATTGAGGGCAAGAGGAGAAGGGGACGACAGAGGATGAGACAGTTGGATGGCATCACCAATTCATGGACATGAGTTTGAGCAAGCTCTGAGAGTTGATGATGGACAGACAGGGAGGTCTGGTGTGCTGCAGTCGTGGGGCTGCAAAAAATTGGACATGACATAGTGACTGAACTGAACTGAACTGAACTTGACATTAGTACAATGTTTCTTCTCTGTTGTACTCTGTGTTAAGTCACTTCAGTCATGTCCGACTTTTTGCAATCCTGTGGACTATAGGCTGCCAGGCTCCTTTATCCATGGGATTCTCCAGGCAAGAATAGAGGAATGCGTTGCCATGCCCTCCTCCAGGGGATCTTTCCCACCCAGGGATCCAGTCTGTTTCTCTTATGTCTCCTGGTTTAGGTGCTTCTTTACCACTAGCACCAGTTCTCTGTTCATTATGGATGTTCTGTTTATTTCTTATTGCCAAGTGGTCTTCCACTGTAAGTACTTACGATTCATATCTTTCATTCTGAGCGTATCGAAATTTTGAGACTATCCTTTCCTTTAAAATCTCCTTATATGTTTTTAAATAGCTCTACTTTGCCTCTGAGTCATGGCAAAGAAATGAAGAAGACAAAAATCTTCCCTTTCCCGGACAACTCTGAACTAGGTGTTCTTTATGACAGTTCATCAAGTTATGTAGTCTAATTATGATTCCTGAATAGGAGCACAATAATTAGACAAATCTCCAGAAATGGAATTTTTTTTCTCTTCTAACAGTTAGACCAAGTACCTAGAATGTAGCAGATGCCAATTCTTATCAGATCAATGAGTTTTCCAAAAGATGAAATACTTTTTACATGAATTATTTTTTGCTGGGTACCAGATTAGAACTGAAAGGTCAGTGAAGGTCATGTAAATTTTTATTTTAAAAAGTAGAGTAATTTTTGACTCTGTTCACAGAGAGCCTTTCCTGTAGGCAAGTTTCAGTATATTTTGATGACTCATTGTAGAAATCAGTTTATCAATTATAGTAGGAGAAAACAGTATCAGCTAACAGCTAAGAAAAGGAGAAAAGGTTAAATCATTCAGTTTCAGGTTCCTAAAGGCCTTAGTGGGCAGAATATTTATCCAGTTTGAGGACTTATCCACCGTCTCTTTTCTGAAGGGTTCTGTGATCATTCATTATGTCAAATTTCTTATGTTAAGTTTATATCTTTAATCTTATTTGTAAAGCAGAACCTTTATAGCACGGTACTTTCTTAGGCTCAATTGAATGATCAAGAGTTAAGAAACCAAGAAGTTTTCTTATACCTACTGTACCCTGCTGCTGCTAAGTTGCTTCAGTCGTGTCCGACTCTGTGCGACCCCATAGACGGCAGCCCACTAGGCTCCTCTGTCCCTGGGATTCTCCAAGCAAGAACACTGGAGTGGGTTGCCATTTCCTTCTCCAATGCATGAAAGTGAAAAGTGAAAGTGAAGTCGCTCAGTCGTGCCCGACTCTTAGCGACCCCATGGACTGGAGCCTACCAGGCTCCTCTGTCCATGGGATTTTCCAGGCAAGAGTACTGGAGTGGGTGTCATTGCCTTTCTGTTTTACTCATCTCATAACCTTATAGGGTAGGTAGTATTATTACCAACATTTAAGTGTTGAGAAAGCTCAGGTTGAAATAAGTTAGGTATCTTTCCAAGATTCATATAGCTCATCAAGAAGAACTGAAACCCAGGGCAGCCTGGTAACAAAGTCCATGCTTTTAACCGCTGAGCTTTAGCTTTTCTGTTGTGGGTAAGCTATTTCATATGTATCTAATTATGTGCATTTATCATGAAGATGATACCTGCTTGTCTAGAGTACTTGCTTCCATTAATCATTTTGAACAGTGTGAATTATGAGTAAGTAATACATCCTGCATCCCAATGAAATGACTAGTAACCCTGAGCTTCTTCAAAAAGGGTTGCCCACATGCAAATTTAGTGGAGTTTCTACAGCACTTGTGCCTGAGAAGTCAGAAGTCACATTTAATGTCCAGGCTAACCTCATTAGCCGGGGCTCTCAGAGTGTGTACTTATTGGACTTGTTTTAACCTGATGTATAAAAACCTTAATAACAGAACTTTGTACTAGTGGGGTTACACTATATAATTTGAAAATAATTGATGAAATTAAATCAGATCAGCACCTTGTACTTAAAGCATTCTCAGCACTTTAGTAGACATTAAAAATGCTCTGCTAAAGAGGATGCTGCCTGGTGATTAGAAATTCAAGAGGGAGTGTGACTAATGCCCTGCATGCTAGTTATCATCATAAAGTATTTACAAAGGGCTCCAACTTAGATAATCAAGCCGCCTGACCCCCCAATCACAGGTAAGCCTGGACAAAATTGTTTTAGCATAAGTACTGTACATTTCACTGTGGCAAGTCATATACTTTCTAGGTTCTTCTATTCAAAGCTAATAAGCTACAAGAGAGGCCATTAATCAAATTGTTTTGAAGTGTGTTCCAAGAGTGAGTAGATGTGACTCGTTTCACATCGAGCACACCCTTAAAATAAAAAGATGGTCTAGGTTGATGCCAGACAAGATCAATTTGCTCTTGTGTCTACTGAAAAGGTCCTCAGAGTTTGTTCACTGGGAGGAATTGACTTATTAATAGCTTGTGAGCTTCTGATTACAGGAATTAATCTTCTCATTTTGTTTTGCCTCTTGGTACATAGTACAGTATCTGATATACAGCAAGTATATGTGTGTTTGAGTGTAAAAATCTTCAAAGTTCCAAGGGAGGAAATCCCCTATAGTTCAGGGGTAACTGAGAACTCTTTAGGGGAATGGAAATCTTTGATTTCTTTGAGTCCTCATTTGGTATATGTTAGTATTTAAGAACCGTGTGATGGAGTGTAATGGTGAACACTCCATTGTATTTAAGAACGGTGTAATGGAGAAGGGCATAGCAACCCACTCCAGTATTGTCCCCTGGAGAATCCCAGGGATGGGGTAGTCTGGGGGCGCTGCAGTCCATGGGGTCACAAAGAGTTGGACTTGAGTGAAGGTACTGAGCATGAAAGAACAATGTAAAGAACATCTGACATAGGTAAGTGTTTTGCAGGAGGGATAATGATATACATAGTTTTGTAAAGCGTATAATCAAGGTTGAAAGACCTACACATGGATCCTAGCATAATTCTATGACTACTTTTATTATTATTCCTGCCTAGCATTCATTGAGCAATTTTAATTGGATGTCAGACTCTTTCTCAGCATTTCTGTATTAACTCAGTTAATCCTCACAAGCGTTCTATTGAAGTAGGCACTATGATTGTCTCCATTTTACAAACAAGGCATCTGAGGCATCGAGAGATGAGGGAATGCACTGAAGATCACACAGCTGTAAAAGGTGTAGTTGGGATTTGAATTTAGGCCATCTGACTCCAGAACCTTTACTTGTATATATTGGAGTTGCTGGTCTTGGAGACCAGATGGGAGAAGCAGGGGATCACAAATAAGGTGGATTAGAGAACTCCTCCTGGAATCCTTGACATCCATATTAAGTCATGGATGATGGGCAGGGATCGCCAAGTAAAGAACTGGGATGCAGATAGTGTAAGAGTACTTACTCCGTTTGGATAGTGCCTCATATACAGAATTGGTCATTGTGGATTGGGAGTATGTGTGTGTGTGTTTGGGGTGGATGATTAAAGAATGATTAAAGTGAAAGTTTCTCAGTCATGTCTGATTCTTTGTGACCCCATGGACTGAATTCTCCAGGCCAGAATACTGGAGTGGGCAGCCTATCCCTTCTCCGGCAGGTCTTCCTGACACAGGAATCAAACCAGGGTCTCCTGCATTGCAGGGGGATTCCTCACCAGCTGAGCTCTCAGGGAATCCATAAAGAATGATTGGAGAGACAGATTATGTAAGTGATCATAAAGCTGTGTTGTTAAATGGAATTTTCATCTTGTTGGCAGTGAGCCATTGAAGGATTTAATCAGGTGACTTGATAAAACGTGCTTTTTTTATTGACGTATAATTGATTTACAACATTATGTTAGTTTCAGGTATACAACAGAGTGATTCAGTTATTTATAATATATATATGCATACACATACAGATAAGTGTATGTATACAGATTCTTTTCCGTTATAAGTTAGTACAAGATGTTGAATATAGTTTTTTGTGCTACATATTAAGTTCCTGTTGTTTACCTTTTTTATATATGCTAGTGCATATCTGTAAACCCCAGACTCCTAATTTGTCCTTTTCTCCTCTGCTTTCCCCTTTGGTAACTATATTTATATTCTACGTCTGTGAGTCTGTTTCTATTTTGTAAATAGATTCCATGTATTGGTGTTATCGTAGTAATTTGTCTTTGTCTGTCTTACTTGATTTAGTGTGATAATCTCTGTGTCCATCTGTGTTGCTATAAATGGCAATATTTCATTCCTCTTTATAGTTAATATTCCATTGAACATTTTTACCATGTCTTGTTTATCCATTCATCTATTGATGGACACTTATGTTACTTCCATGTCCTGGCTATTGTAAATAGTGCTGCTGTGAACATTGGGGTGCATGTATCTTTGCAAATTAGAGTTTTTGTCTTTTCCAGGTATATGCCCAGGAGTGGGATTGCTGGGTCCTATGGCAACTCTATTTTTAGTTTCTTAAAGAATCTCCATATTGTTTTCCATAGTGGCTGCTCCGGTTTACATTGCCACCAACAGTGTAGGATGGTTCCCTTTCCTCCATACCCTCGCCAGAATTTGTTCTTTGTAGAGTTTTGGATTATGGCCATTCTAACCACTTTGAGTCATCATAGTTTTGAGCTGTGTTTCTCTTATAATTAGGGATGTTAGCATCTTTGCATGTGCCTGTTGGCCATTTGTATGTCTTCTTTGTAGAAATGTCTATTTAGGTCTTCTGCCTGTTTTTTTGAAAAAACTTGCGTTTTTAGAAATGTTAGTTGGCTTTCTGTGTAGAAAATAACAGGAAGGGCAGGGGGCAGACTGTGGGCAGAAAGAGTAACCAGGAAACTTTGCAGCAGCCAGGAAGGAGTGTGATGGACACTGGCCTGGGCTGGGGTGAGAAGGGGGAGGATTTGGGAGAGATCCAAGGGGTAGAATCAGCAGGACTTCATGGACAGTAGAGAAGTGTTAGAGGGAAGAGCTGCATTTAGAGTATTTTAAAGAATAAGATGTGAATTTCATGGTTCTTGCTCTAGACCAGCTTTGTATTGTTCTGCTAGTTCATTTTCTATAGGAAGGACAGGTTAGGTGTTGGAGGAGCGGGTGTGTTTGGTTTTCTATGGACTTTTGGTCCATTTGGTTTTCTCTAAAATGTTTCTTGAATTCATGCTACTTGTAGCAGAGTCTTTCAGTAAACTGTGGATGTGTGCAGGCTCTTATGAACAACACTGCTAATTTGCCATTAGAAGCGGAATGAAATACAAAAGTAAGATGAAAGGAATTATACAAATCTTCTCCACATAATGCTCCTTAGGTGCTAAGATTGGATATGTCTTTTACCTTCAAATAATTATATTCTGACTTTGTTCTGTTTTTATACATGTAAACGTATGTTTGAAATTGCCTTATTCATGAGCTTTCATGTGTATGGTTGGGAACAACAAATTGATTTCCATCAACCTTGGGTAATGTGTTTTTACAATGGAAAGTTCAGTCCTTAAACATACCACAGTGTTAAAGAGAAGAGCATCGCTTGTCATGTGAAAACCATGCCTGTGCTTCTCCTCTGCGCTTTATTTCTGGGGTACCTCCCTGGGCAACAGAGTTTCATTTGAGCATTTCTCTTCTGGCCGATAAGGTTTTATTCATGGCTCAAGAGAGCAAATAAATGTATTGCATAAATACCCCCTCATTATCTGAAGGTCTTACTTTATCTATACAATCCAGGTTTTCAAATGGTAAAATTCTTAGCTTACACATGTATACCCGTGGCTGATTCATGTCAATGTATGGCAAAACCAATACAATATTGTAAATTAATTGGCCTCCAATTAAAATAAATAAATTTATATTAAAAAAACTGGTGGTAATTACTTGGTCCATTTCCTCCTTCTCCCTTTTAGTTTTTGCAATATTAATATTAATCCATTCAAGTGAAAAAATAATACAACCATGGTTAAGATGCTTGAAAAACTTTTTTCCAGCTTGGGATTCTTTGAATGTAATGGAAGCTCTTTAGAATTTTACCATATGGCAGAAAATGCCACGCTGACAACCACAGGAACATGGTTTATGACATCTCTAGTGAGACAGCATCACCAGGGTGGGGGAGGAAACAGGGCACATTATCAAGTGAGACCATATTCATATGAGACTAGACTTCAAAGAAAGCTAAGCTGTTGATGCAGTGTTTAATCTGCCCAGGTAAGGAGCTAACTCGGAGAAGGCAGTGGCACCCCACTCCAGTACCCTTGCCTGGAAAATCCCATGGACGGAGGAGCCTGGTGGGCTGCAGTCCATGGGGTCGCTAAGAGTCGGACACGACTGAGCGACTTCACTTTCACTTTTCCCTTTCATGCATTGGAGAAGGAAATGGCAACCCACTCCAGTGTTCTTGCCTTGCGAATCCCAGGGACGGGGGAGCCTGATGGGCTGCTGTCTGTGGGGTCGCACAGAGTCGGACACGACTGAAGCGACTTAGCAGCAGCAGCAGCAGCAAGGAGCTAACTGCTTTACAGGCACTTTCTCATGTGACTTTTCCTAGAGGAGGGAAATGAGTCTGGGAATATTAGCTAGGCACGCTTTTTAATGTTGTACAAGGGGTGGAGATAAATTTGGACCTAGCTTTTCCGATTTCAGAATTTATTTTTCAATCAATACAGTATCCTTTAAATTGCATGTGGGGCTGTTTCAGGGGACAACACAGTAGGAACGTTGGGAGGGGGAGGAGGGAAGGAAAAGAGAAAGCTAGCTGCTGTACCAAAGAGAGCTGCAGATAGATCACGGCTCAGATGTGGCCCACGCTTATTTTGGCTTATCTGGCAGTACTGGCCTGTGGAGGGTGGCGGGGCTGCCACTCTATTCAGGTGTTCAGGGATCCAGGCTACTGAGAGCTCGGGTATCGTTACCATCCCCTAAGGATGATGCGGTCCACCTCAAGGGGGCCAACTGCAGAGAGGAATAAGTGTGTTGGAGAGGATTTCATGGACATGCCTAGTTATGACACACATCACTAACACACTCATAGGCCAGGACTAAGTTACACAGTTCTGCCTGATGCAGTGGACGCAGATGGCTGTAGCTAGTGTGGATCCTCAAAGAGGCGGAAGGCACGAATTTGGTTGATTTGTCTGGAACCAATAATAGATCACAGGTTCCTGTTAGAATTGAGTCTTTGTGTACACATTTATATTTTGTGTCCTTAAGCACTGAAGAATTGATGCTTTTGAACTGTGGTGCTGGAGAAGACTCTTCACAGTCCCTTGGACTGCAAGGAGATCCAGCCAGTCAATCCTAAAGGAAAACAACCCTAAATATTTATTGGAAGGACTGACGCTGACACTGAAGCTCCAGTACTTTGGCCACCTGATGTGAGAACTGACTCACTGGAAAAGACCCAGATGCTGAGAAAGATCGAAGGTGGGAGGAGAAGGAGATGACAGAGGATGAGATGGTTGGATGGCACCACCGACTCAATAGACATGAGTTTCAGCAAACTCTGGGAGATAGTGAAGGACAGAGAAGCCTGGCGTGCTGCTGTCCAGAGTTGCAAAGAGTCGGACACAACTGAGTGACTGAACAACAACAAATGCTTTGTGAGACAGGGATCATCTGTCTCATTTTACAGAGCAAAGAATTGAGACCCCAGGGGTTGCCAAGGCCATGTGGCGGTCGTACAGCACAGCTGGCACCCCTGCCTGACTCCGTGTTCTTTCTTTCTGGATCCTGATCTTTCTTCCCTTCATGCTACCCATGCTATCTGTCCTTTCGTTTTCTGTCCCAGTCAAGTCCTTTGATAGGAAGCAATTCTAGAGAGCAAGATTCAAAGCTCAGTTAATTCTGTGCTTCTCAAAATATGGTCCATGGGCCAGCAGCATCAAGATCACCAGGGAGCTTGTCTAAAAGACTCAATTTCCGTCTCCACTCCAGACCTGCTGAATATCCAGTCATTCCAAGAGGCTTCCCGGGTGATCTGGATGCAAGGGAAAGCCTGGGCTCCTGCAGGTCAGCTTCTCCACCCAATTCTGCCATCTGACTATTCTTTCATCTCTGCCTCAGAAGAAGTGGGTTCCCTCTGTCACAGGATATAACCAGTTGAGTAAAATTTCAACCTGTATGTTGAGTAAACATGTTTAACCTAGAAAGGATGACACAGCAACATAATATTGGATGATCGCTCAGCTCAAGTTTTGAACAGCATGAGCTGTTTCATAGATAAGCCAAACAGGACTAAACAAAACAGAGAAAAAGAGAACAACCATTTGATTTTTTGAAAAGAGCAGCTTTGCTTTCTTTATTCAGAATGTAGGAGTACTGCGTCCCTGGTTTCCCTGCTCCTGTTTACAGTTAGGGCCCAAGCAGGTTGAAGTCACACATTCTCAGACCACCTGACCCCTGATTCCCAGGGTAGTTCAATCCCTACTGTATCAGCTGTTAACCATGCCCGCTGATTGCTGGATTATTAATTGTTAATTGTTAATGGTTGGTGAGTGTCAGGGAGGTTCTTCCTTGTGGTGAGAGCCTTTCTCTTGTGAGTCTTATGATAATTATTTCCTTATGTTGCCCGTTACCACAGAGGAGGAGAGAAGGGAGATAAGCATGCAAAGGCCCTAAATGCCAGGATGGATGACCAGACGCCTTTCTATATTCAGGGGGAGTGAAGCCTGAAGTACATGGCTAAACTGACATGCAGGCAGGCATTACTGCTTTGAAACAATAAAATAAAACTTTTTTCCAGAAGTTTTTCAGTCTTGATCATTGTACTCTGTGTATGTGATTTTTCCATAAAACAACAAGTCAGGAATAGTCCCACTGCTGTAGTCCAACTGCATACAGCCACCACTGCATGCCTGTTGCCTTAGAAGGGAACTTTAGGCCATTTTTATTCAATTAAATATCACAGGCCACTCAGAACAAATATTTCCATCTTTCTTGGAGATTTGGACACAGAGAACAGTAACTTGCTTACGGTCAGAGCAAGAAGAATTCTAGCTGCATGGAGTCTCCTGATTACAGCTCTATCGGTTAATTCCTGGTGGGCAGGAGAGGTGGCTTGCAGACACTTAGGCCTTGATACCTGTCAGTGACCTTCTCTCTAATAAACTTAGGTGCTCTGTAAATCAAGGAAGGTGTCTGCCATTCGCAGACTAGTATATTTCATTACAGCCAAATTGAAAAAGAATTGGTATTGATGTTCCATTGGCAAGATTTCCAGGCAGGATATGATTTATAGGAGCAGCGTCGGGCATAAGAGTGTACATGGCTTACATGAGACATCTGGAAACAGCTGTCTTAAGTTTTCAAGTAGTTTGACTCAAGGGGAGCATAGAAAATTTCTTTATTTATAAACTTCCATAATTGCATTTCAGGAAAAGTTTGAGCAAACAAATGTGCTTACTAATTCACCCATGGTTACTCCAAAAGGCTCTCTCTTCACAGTCATAGATTGCATGCTGAGTCCCTTCAGTTGTGTCTGACTCTTTGCCACCCTATGGACTGTAACCTGCCAGGCTCCTCTGTCCATGGGATTCTCCAGGCAAGAATACTGGAGTAGGTTGTCATACCCTCCTCCAGAGGATCTTCCTGACCTAGGGATTGAACCAGCGTCTCCTGTGTCTCCTGCATTATAGGTGGATTCTCTACCCCTGAGCCACCGGGTAAGTCTACTCATAACTTACTCTTTGCTCAACTTACATGCCGTACCTATTGCTGGGCACTGAGCTTAGCCCTCGGCATGCATTTATTTAATACCATCCTAATGAGGACTTATCATGTAGATATTACTCTGGGCATTTAGCCTGAGGAAGCTGCCAGGATCTCACAGTTCACAGAAATATGTCATCTAATACAGTAATGGCTGTAGGTTTCCAATGAAAGCTGGCATGCAAACTCACATTGTCTATGTGGGCCATGACTACAGCCACTCAGCTCATTCGTGAAATGAGTTCATTCACTCATTCATTTGTCATCATTTATTTAACAAACGTGTATTGAGAACTTAAACTATGTACAAGGAGGACCCCAAAATGAGAGTCACAGGTCCTGTCCACCTGGAATTCCCCATCTAGTGGTTTACTAAAAGTGGTATTGTATTTTCTGGGGCTTCCCAGGTGGTGCTAGTGGCAAAGACCCCACATGCCACTGCAGGAGACATAAGAAACGTGGGTCTGGAAGATCCCTGGAGGAGGGCATGGCAACTCACTCCAGGATGCTTGCCTGGAGAATCCCATGGACAGAGGAGCCTGGTGGGCTACAGTCCGTAGGGTCACAAAGGGTTAGACACGACTGAAGCAACTTAGCACACACATGCACACATTGTATATCTTCCTTGGTGGCTGCATTTTAGTAACACAGATATTTTGTAGGCTGGATGACAAGATTAAACAAGATGGTTAATAACCTATGAGATCGTGCACACCAAAATTTAGGGTGTGGCATTTGGCTGGAGAATGGGAAACTGTCCAAGGACAGATTGCAAAATTAAACCTTCACTTTCTAATTTATTATTTTTCCTGTATATTTCATCTGTATTCCTTTATCTGCAAGAATTGATTCATCTGATGTGTAAGGTTTTGTATGGAGTATGCAAAGATAAATTGAATTTTCCATGCATCTAAGGTTTCTTTTAGGCTTGAACCTAAGCTTGAAATACTGATAATGGCAGATGGAAAGGTTCATTGCCTTAGAGAGGTACATGTGAAGTGCTGTGTGGTTCAAGGGAAGAGAGAACTAGAGAAAACTTTGAGAGGGAAGTGACATTTGAGCCAGACTTCACCGGATAGATTGGATTATAAGGTGGGGTGTGGGTTCATTAAGGCAGAGAGAACTATAGAAAGGAAGGTACAGAGAAGAGGGACTAGCAAGAAATAAACCTGAACTTTGAGATATGAGAAGTACTTGAGAGCTGTTAATGATTGACTTACTAAGCACCTTCAAGAGCTCGTCATTATGTTGATAATCTGTTTTGGAGATTGGACTATTTTAAAAATCCAAGTAAGATAAAATCATCTAAAAATTTTTTAAAGTATGTAAAATTATGAAAAGAAAAACTCCACAAGAAACCTTCACCTAATTGAAGCCACTGGCTAACACTTGAATATTTTCCTTCAAGTCTTTTGCATTTAGTTTCTGAACGTCTTTGTGAATAGTTGAAATCATGCCTTACCTTCTACCTTTTCATTTTAAATAATACCAGCATTTACTTGTGTTATGGAAAAGCTCTTGGAAACTGTCGCATTGAATGGCCTTGTGCTGTTCAGTCGCTTGGCTTTGTCACAGCTGACTTTGCCCCGCTTTACTGTTGGAGGTCTCGGGTGTCCCATGCTCTCCACTATAAACAGACTGGCCGGTTTGTATTTTTCAGACATTAAGGCCAAGACACTTGAGTAAGGTGGGGTGGGGACTGACCTGTTCAGTTGCCAAGAGCAGAGGGAACCCAGAGACTTGTACACAAAACTCAGCCCTGTGACTCCAGGTTCTGGGGCTGAAGACTGATTAGCTGTTGAAGTTCGTGTCCTGAGAAGTCTGGCCTGAGTGGGCCGGTGACTTTCTGACTCCCAGAAAAGAGACTCATGGACTATCAGGCTCAAAGCTGTTTGGTGACTCCTCCCATTTCCCAGGGGAGTTTGTATGTTAGGAAAGGACCAAACCATTGGATTTCCAAGTTGAGAAGAGGAAGCAGGAAGACCAGTGAAAGGACAGAGATGCTCTGCTCACCCTCTTTGACCTGAAATACAGAATGGGCAGGAGGGAAGGTGGAAGTCAGTTCTGAATTCAGTGGGTTCTCATCACCTGTTAGTTGGAGTTAGCAACCAGCAAAGCATTTTCTTTAGGAAGAAACCTGAGGAGGAAGCTCATACCTGCCTTGCTTGGATTGTGACTGTTGTCTCATACCCGTGTTTATGACTGGTTCATTGTTTGCTATAAGCCTGGCCTGCTTTTCATGGGTCCTTCTTATCTTCGGTCTCATCTTTCCTTTATGATTGTTCACTCTAAAAGGAGGTAATTGAATTGGAGGGGGACACAGGTTCTCATGGAGCACACTGCAGTCAATTCAGCTATTAAGTCCATCGTAAATCTCAGCAGACATCAGTGTAGCAGCAATGTGGTTCCATACACTGAATGTGTGTTCATAGTAACAGCGCCTGGAGGCCTACTCCTGTTATGGTTCAGCAGAGGAAGGAGACAGGAAGGAGACTGTTAGCTTAGGGCAAAGAAACATCTGCTCCATGAGACAAAAGAAAAAATAAAGAGTCATACCACATTTTACATAATAAATGCTGTTTTGAAAGTTTCTCTGGAATTAATTTCCTATCTTAAATCATGCTTCAAACTTTCTTAGGAACTTCACTTTTTAGAAGAACCATTTTATTAATTTCTTGAGAGAAAACAGAATTTCTTTAAAATGTGCTAACTCTGAGATGAGGCTGTCTTTATTCAAATCTTGGCTCCATCATTTAATAGCTTTGTGACTTTGGACCTATCTGCAAAACACACAAAATAATGGCAGCTATGACATAGGGTACTTATATAGATTAGATGTGAGAAAACGTTTTCGAATACAGTATGGGAAATAAAATTCAATACTTAAAATATGACTATAATTTAAATATATGTTAAAATATAAAAATACTGTTAGTTATTATGCAAGTGATACTATGCATATAAAGTGAAATTTGAAACACTGTTGTTCTTACTGTGAGCCAGGTCTAGAGGACTAGGCGCATTATTCGTACATTCGAAACAATTCATGGTATATTAGATTAAAAGGATGGCATAAGCACTCCAGAGTGGGAGAGTTTCAAAGTAATTCAACTGAACTGTGAGACTAAATAGATACATAAACCCAACTGGATTCTAAAGTGCTTTGCTCTTATGTTTATCATATGATATTTTATCACCATCTTTGTTCTACAGGTGTAGGTTCTTATATTAAAATCTATCTTTAGTTTGAAATGTAGAGCTGAATGATCTTGTGAAATTAAATTGGGAATGAGTTCAATTTTAGGTTCCCAGAAACTCTGTTTATGGTCAGATGGCCGTACTTCCATTTAGTTTCATTGGGGGATAAGTGGGTATTGATGCATTAAACACATTCTAAAATTTCAATCAATATTACATGACTACTTTATCTATATGTAAATGTATAAACAATGTTGGCCATCTGAGTTAAACAGAAAGTAAAATATCCAGGAGTGAAAAATATAGTTGTGTTGTGAAATGGCTGTTGCACAATCCCTGCCATAAAATGTTGTTATGAAATCCAGATGCCCTCACTCAGAACCTTCCTGATTCATATTTATCACAGAACCTTTGCCTTACTTATTCTTCTGAACAGAACTGGAGCCATAAATAAAAACAATTTTGTAGTAAGCAAAGCCTGACATCAAAAGGAATATGGAACTTTGTTATCACATGGCTAATCACCCAGTCATTTTTTTCCTCCTCCTTTTATTCACTCCATCTTCAAAGGTTCTCTAATCACCTATGAAAATACCAGTTGCTTTGCTAGGCACTTGGTTTAGAGAAGCAGGTGGGAGAGATTCAAAGCCGAATAAGAAACAGACCTTTCTGTGTCACGTTGCTCACAATCAAGTGGACAAATTGTGTTCATAATGATTAGTGTCATCCAGAAAAGTAATGTTATAGTTTTAAGTCCTTTTGTTAAATAGTCACAGAGAGTTGACTTTAATTTTGTTGTATTCTCATACTCATGCCCTGGATTGCTTTTCTAATTTCTGATTACTGCCTTTATTCTTCCCTGGATATCCTTAGTCCTATTTAATAGCATCTTTACTGTAACATAATCAGAATGCCCACTGACCACTAGAGTCATATAGAAAACTTTTATCCTATTCATCTTTATTTATCTGGGATATCGGTTAGTTTTTGCTGGGTAACAAACCACCCTGAATTTTTATGGGTTTAAAAAACAGTCATTTTATTTCTCATAATTCAGTGTGGGTGGTTGGGCAGATTTCCTCATCTGGGATTTGTGGCCTCAGATGGTTGAGGTGATGGAAGCTTCTTACTTTGTGGTATCTCATCTTTCTTAATCTTTCTAACATGGTAGTCTTAGGGTTCCAAAGAGAAAAAAGAAAGGAAACCCTAATATGCAAGTATTTTCTTGTATCTGACTTGCATTAGAGCAACCCACATGCCCAAACCCTTATCCAAGATCTATGTGGATAAATAGTTTTTCCACTTTTTTTTTTTTTTTGGCTGTGCTGCACAGCTAGTGGGATCTCAGTTCCCAGACCAGGGGTTGAACTGAGACCACAGCCCAGAATCCTAACCTAGGCCATGAGGGAACTCTCTAAACTTTCCATCTTGATGGAGAAGCTCCAGGGTCACAAGGCAAAGGGGCACAATACAGGCAGGGAAGGACTCTGTGGCTCTTTGTGTAGGTAATCTACAGTGCCTGGAGAAGGTGCAACCCAGAGTGGACAGCCCACCTCTTCAGTGAGAGTGTCTGCTGGGACTGGTTCCCTGGCCCCCAGTGAGCGTGGATGCAAAGAACGATGGGACGTTAACCCTTCTGAACGGTTATGCGTCTCAAATAACAGAGTTTTGCCTTATGTGATTTACTCTCAACAAAATTCATTTAGGCCTTTGAGAGTCATATTCAAAGACATGTGAGTTCCATCTTTAGCCTCTCAGTGGTTGGAAGTGGGTCTCCTGATAGCTATGGAGTTGACAGAGGCAGGAAGGTTGTGGAGAGTGGTTTATGTTTTCACAAGCAAAATGATGACCTGCTCATTGGTCCCATATAGTCTTCCAACCTCTCAAACATTACGTGTCCCATTTCCTAGCACTGGGGTCCCCGGGACCCATTACACTTAATAAATATCTTTATCCTTCACCCAGTTCTCAGTGTTCTCTCCAGTGAGCCTCCCTGCCCTTGTCTCCCCTGGGTATGGGTCATCTCAGTTCAGTTCAGTTCAGTTGCTCAGTCGTGTCCGACTCTTTGCAACTCCATGAACCGCAACAGTCCAGGCCTCCCTGTCCATCACCAACTCCGAGAGTCCACTCAAACCCAGTCCATTGAGTCAGTGATGCCATCCAACCATCTCATCCTCTGTCGTCCCCTTCTCCTGCCCTCAATATTTCCCAGCATCAGGGTCTTTTCAAATGAGTCAGCTCTTTGCATCAGATGGCCTAAGTATTGGAGTTTCAGCTTCAGCATCAGTCCTTCCGATGAAAATCATCTCAGCTGTCTCTGATTTCCTGTAAAATGCTATATAGCGCTTGTGTTGAGTTATCTACCAACTTCTTTTACACTGCAGGATTTGAGTTCCTTAGTGTGCCTTCAGTTCAGTTCAGTTCAATTCAGTTGCTCAGTCGTGTCCCACTCTTTGCGACCCCATGAATCGCAGCACGCCAGGCCTCCCTGTCCATCACCAACTCCTGGAGTTCACCCAGACTCACATCCATCGTGTCAGTGATGCCATCCAGCCATCTCATCCTCTGTCATCCCCTTCTCCTCTTGCCCCCAATCCCTCCCAGCATCAGAGTCTTTTCCAATGAGTCAGCTCTTCGCATGAGGTGGCCAAAGTACCGGAGTTTGAGTTTTAGCATCATTCCTTCCAAAGAAATCCCAGGGCTGATGTCCTTCAGAATGGACTGGTTGGATCTCCTTGCAGTCCAAGGGACTCTCAAGAGTCTTCTCCAACACCACAGTTCAAAAGCATCAGTTCTTCAGCGCTCAGCCTTCTTCACAGTCCAACTCTCACATCCATACATGACCACAGGAAAAACACAGCCTTGACCAGACGGACCTTTGTTGGCAAAGTAATGTCTCTGCTTTTGAATATGCTATCTAGGTTGGTCATAACTTTCCTTCCAAGGAGTAAGCGTCTTTTAATTTCATGGCTGCAGTCACCCGCTGCAGTCACCCTCTGCAGTGATTTTGGAACCCAGAAAAATAAAGTCTGACACTGTTTCCACTGTTTCCCCATCTATTTCCCATGAAGTTGTGCCTTATCAACTGTCAAATCCAAGACAATGTCTAGTCTACCAGGGACATGATGATATAACTGATAGATAATCCCTTGGAGAAGAAGAAGATGATATTTGGCCTGGTGCCCAAGTGTTTTCTCTTTGTTAATGTTAATGTTCTATTTCATTTTCTCTCAAGTCATCAACGTGTCAGACCATGGTCAAGTGTGGATTCCTCTGTCAGTTCCTCCATTGCAGAGAAGTCAGAAAGGGAGGCATACATTCATCCCACACAGTGTATACTGAACATCAAGTTGTATCACACATGTTTTATATGACAGAGGCACAGCAGAAAACAAAATTACATAAAACTGCTACTTTTGTGGAGGGATATACAAAACAAACATTAAAAAGTATATAAAATGTTAGATATCAAATATTGATGTGCTTTAGGTTGGGAAATAGAACAGGTGAGGAAAGAAATCTTAGTGATTGTGGTAAGCCATTTTGTGATGAGTAGCCGGGCGAGGCCTCTCAAGTAAGGTGACATGTGAACAGCAATTGACAAGTGTTTAGGGAGGAACAGTCTGAACTGAGGGACTGGCATATGCAAAAGCCCTGAGATAGAATGGCCTGAGGAATGGGAAGAAGGTCCACGTGACTGAAGTCTGGTGAGTGTGGACAAGGAATAGGAGATGTGGGGAAAAAGTTTCAGGCTAGATCATGTAGGGCCTTGTGGCACATGGCAGAGACTGGCATTTATCCTGAGGGAGATACGGGCTCCTGTTAGTAGAGAATAAAGAACCTGAGGCTTTGAGAATCATATGGGTTTGGAGAGGGGCTTGAGAGAGGGAAGATGTGTGTGTCTCTGTGCTGTGATCTTTTTTCTCCCTTTCCTCCAACACTGAACAGGTTTTACCCTACTGCATTCCATGAAAAATCCACTCTCAATACTGACTCTGTGCTAGTAAACCAGTGTCTGTGAAAATGTATATAATACTATTTGAACACATGTGCAAATGCTTTCTGGCACCAGAAACAGATACATAACTCAAAGACAAAGACTATATAGGTGTTGTTGGTAATTCTTGCTATTTTACTAGACAGAATCCTTTTAAAAGTGAGTCCCATAATTATGTATTGCTTTTATTCTAATTTATGTTTTCAGGTATAGTTTTTAGAGTCTATATGGTTTTACACAGTCTGTTAGTTTTATAGGTCTACATAGCGCTGTATAAATAGTTTTGGTAGAAGCCAACTAAGTATATGTTAAAAATAAATGAGTAGCTATTTAACTTAAAATGACCTTGTTGTCATATGGCTGGCCATGGGATGATGTACAGGGCTGAGTATTGACTTTCTGCATGAAAAACCAACTTGTATCAAGAGCTTTTTTCACAAACTCATTTTTTAAAAGGAAAGCTTTAAAGAGCAGAGAGTGTTCTCTGTTAAGTGTGGTAGGAATATATTTAACATATATTTTTAATTTATTACAGAAGTAATATATTGTATTAAATGTATATAGTATAGAAAATCTTAGAGTTCTTAGAAATGTTGTTGTAGTCAGTTCATAGTGACATTTTTCAAATCAAGCCAAATCAGCCTTGTTATGAACACATTCGTTTATTTTCAAGGTAATTTAGTCATAGCCAAATTATTGGTTTCATATGATTAATATTGGGCTGTTGTGTGCATTGTTCAAAGAAAAAATATTGAGTTATCATATTTACTTGCATTAGCTATCAGTAAATATATCCTGATGCTTGGCCCTGTCTTCTTGATGTAGTCTTCCCCGTACCAAAATCAATAGGACATTTAGAGGTCAGCAGAGGTTAGAATGCTCTACAGTTTCTAACAGCATCAGTTTCTATTGTGAAACAGAAGAGTCCCCTCAGTATGTAGAAAGCTGCACTGTTCAGAGAACAAGAGCACTCTACGTACCTCATGTCTTCTACCTGGGGAGCCACCGTGAAAGTGAGATTATAAGCCTGTCCATTTTCAGAAGGAAACTCCTTGAAATAGGGTTTGTGGGATTCTCTTTTGGTTTCACAGTCATTGGTTGGTTGAACAGCTCTTGAAACTAGTCCTTCCCACTCTGAGTACATTTTGCCGCCAGACTGAGTCTGTGGGTCTTTTGTAATCATGAGCTATCTTGTAGATGTGTATCAGATCAGATCAGATCAGATCAGTTGCTCAGTCATGTCTGACTCTTTGTGACCCCATGAATCGCAGCACGCCAGGCCTCCCTGTCCATTGCCAACTCCCAGAGTTCACTGAGACTCACGTCCATCGAGTCAGTGATGCCATCCAACCATCTCATCCTCTGTCATCCCCTTCTCCTCTTGCCCCCAATCCCTCCCAGCATCAGAGTCTTTTCCAATGAGTCAGCTCTTCGCATGAGGTGGCCAAAGTACTGGAGTTTCAGCTTTAGCATCATTCCTTCCAAAGAAATCCCAGGGCTGATCTCCTTCAGAATGGACTGGTTGGATCTCCTTGCAGTCCAAGGGACTCTCAAGAGTCTTCTCTAATACCACAGTTCAAAAGCATCAATTCTTCAGCGCTCAGCTTTCTTCACAGTCCAACTCTCACATCCATACATGACCACAGGAAAAACCAAACCTTTGTTGGCAAAGTAATGTCTCTGCTTTTGAATATGCTATCTAGGTTGGTCATAACTTTCCTTCCAAGGAGTAAGCGTCTTTTAATTTCATGGCTGCAGTCACCATCTGCAGTGATTTTGGAGCCCAGAAAATAAAGTCTGACACTGTTTCCACTGTTTCCCCATCTATTTCCCATGAAGTGATGGGACCGGATGCATGATCTTCATTTTCTGAATGTTGAGCTTTAAGCCAACTTTTTCACTCTCCACTTTCACTTTCATCAAGAGGTGTTTTAGTTCTTCTTCACTTTCTGCCATAAGGGTGGTGTCATCTGCATATCTGAGGTTATTGATATTTCTCCCGGCAATCTTGATTCCAGCTTGTGCTTCTTCCAGTCCAACGTTTCTCATGATGTACTCTGCATATAAGTTAAATAAACAGGATGACAATATACAGCCTTGACATACTCATTTTCCTATTTGGAACCAGTCCGTTGTTCCATGTCCAGTTCTAACTGTTGCTTCCTGACCTGCATACAGATTTCTCAAGAGGCAGGTCAGGTGGTCTGGTATTCCCATCTCTTTCAGAATTTTCCACAGTTTATTGTGATCCACACAGTCAAAGGCTTTGGCATAGTCAATAAAGCAGAAATAGATGTTTTTCTGGAACTCTCTTGCTTTTTCCATGATCCAGCGGATGTTGGCAATTTGATCTCTGGTTCTTCTGCCTTTTCTAAAACCAGCTTGAACATCAGGAAGTTCATGGTTCACATATTGCTGAAGCCTGGTTTGGAGAATTTTGAGCATTTACTCGCGTGTGAAATGAGTGCAATTGTGTGGTAGTTTGAGCATTCTTTGGCATTGCCTTTCTTTGGGATTGGAATGTATGCTGATGGGTATTTAAAATTAGCATAGAGTTTAGGGTTTGTGTTATTTTCCCTGTTTACTATGTATTTCTTGGCTGTAATTTCTATAGTCAGGAAATACATAGTATTAATAAGTAGGGTGAAAAATCCAAACTCTATGCTATTTTCAAATACCCATCAACATATTCATCTAGTGGGTGGGGAAGATCCCCTGGAGTAGTAAACGACAACCCACTCCAGTCTTCTTTGCCTAGATGATTCCATGGACAGAGGAGCCTGGCGGACTATAGTCCATGGGCTTATAAAGAGTTGGATATAACTGAGTGAATTAGCGCACACACACACACACACATGCCTACAGTGGGGTTGAGTAATAATTAAGTAGGGTGAGAATTCTAGCATTAGCTGGAATCAAGATTGCCAGGAGAAATATCAATAAGCTCACATAGGCAAATGACACCACCCTTATTGGAGAAAGCGAAGAACTAAAAAGCCTCTTGATGAAAGTGAAAGAGGAGAGTGAAAAAGCTGGCTTAAAAACTCAACATTCGAAAAATGAAGATCATGGCATCTAGTCCCATCACTTCATGGCAAATAGATGGGAAAACAGTGGAAACAGTGGCTGACTTTGTTTTCTTGGGCTCCAAAATCACTGCAGATGGTGACTGCAACGATGAAATTAAGACACTTGCTCCTTGGAAGAAAAGCTATGACTTACCTAGACAGCATATTAAAAAGCAGAGACTTTGCCAACAAAGGTCCATCTAGTCAAAGCCATGGTTTTTCCATAGTCATGTATGGATGTGAGAATTGGACTATAAAGAAAGCTGAGCACCAAAGAACTGATGCTTTTGAACTGTGGTGTTGGAGAAGACTCTTGAGAGTCCCTTGGACAGTGAGGAGATCCAACCAGTCCATCCTAAAGGAGATCAGTCCTGGGTGTTCATTGGAAGGACTGATGCTGAAGCTGAAGCTCCAATACTTCAGCCACCTGATGTGAAGAACTGACTCATTTGAAAAGATCCTGATCCTGGGAAAGATTGAAGGTGGGAGGAGAAGGGGACAACAGAGGATGAAATGGTTGGATGGCATCACCAACTCGGACATGAGTTTGAGCAAGCTCTGGGAGTTGGTGATGGACAGGGAGGCCTGGTGTGCTGTGGTCCATGGGATTGCAAAGAGTCAGACAGGACTGAGCCAGTGAACGGAACTGAGGTTGAAAATAGAGTTAACCTATGAACACATATCAGAGAAGGCGATGGCACCCCACTCCAGTACTCTTGCCTGGAAAATCCCATGGACGGAGGAGCCTGGTAGGCTGCAGTCCATGGGGTTGCGAAGAGTCGGACACGACTGAGCGACTTCACTTTCACTTTTCACTTTCATGCATTGGAGAAGGAAATGGCAACCCACTCCAGTGTTCTTGCCTGGAGAATCCCAGGGACAGGGGAGCCTCGTGGGCTGCCGTCTATGGGGTCGCACAGAGTCGGACATGACTGAAGTGACTTAGCAGCATAAACACATATGGACTATGTCTCCACCTATAAGCCTTCACACTTTCTTGTAAATGTTTTGCTAAAGAAGTGTTCTTATTTAGCATATGAGGAGGTCATTATGGCTGCAGTGGAAGAGCCTTATTTACCTGTGCAGGTGTGAATGCTCAGTTATGTCCAATTCTTTGTAGCTTCGGAATGTAAAATACTACATGAAAAGTGAAAGTGAAGTTGCTCAGTCATGCCTGACTCTTTGTGACCCTATGGACTGTGGCCTGCTAGGCTCCTCTGTCTATGGGATTTTCCAGGCAAGAACACTGGAGTTGGTTGCCATTTCCTTCTCCAGGGGATCTTCCCAACCCAGCGTCTGAACTCGGTTCTCCCGCATTGCAGGCAGACTCTTTACCATCTGAGCACCAGGGAATCCCACTATACTACATACTACGCAGAGAGCTAGGAATAGATCTGAGGTATCACATTTAGACCTGCTGAGGTCTAGTTTACAAGAACAACTACCATATGCAGTGGGAATCAAAGTCTAAGACCATGTCTAGGAGATCATGAGTCACAGCTTCATGCAGAGAGGATCCAAATCAGCTAATAAAATCTCCAGAAAGCTAAGTAAGGGAAAGAGGCCCTGAGGTGCAGTAGGAGGGAATTTTCCTGTACCATCAGCAACTCCATGTAGACTTTTCGTTTCCTGGGATCTCTTTGGTCATCTGTTCAGGAGGCCTTTGTGGCATCTTCCTGGGCTCAGGGATGTACGTCAAGCAGAGTCTTCAATTTCTAGTCCATGAGTCTAAGAATGAGTTGTGGATGTGGTAAGATTGTGGATGAGTGCTCTGTAAACTTCAGGACTTGCTTTTCATTCACCAGGGAACATTGTGACTTTCCAACCTGTTTGTTATCAGTGAACATTTTATTTTTAAAAAAACATGACAGTCATTTCACGCATTGCCAAATAATGGGCTTCTGCTATTGATAATATCAGATGAACTTTACACCTTTCCTGGAATACGTGAATTTGAAATCTTAAGATAGCAGATTCAGCAGGACACAGATACAGAGAGACCAGATGTTTCTCTGTTGAATCATCACTCAACCCATAGATGAAGGTATTAGGAGACAGAAAGGATTGTAAAGCTGAAATTAATATTGGCAGTTGAATCAGAATTTATCTTAAAAATATTGGTTTGCTTCGATGCATGCTACACAGACCTTAACCATGTTTCTTTCTGATCCTTTGTGAAATGAAAAGGCCAGTACAGATGAACTGCTTTGATAAACTGCCTCCCAATTTTAGAGTATATTTAAAGTTAATCCCTAAGAACTAATGTGCAATGATGCCATTTTCCTTTTATTTTTATGAGCCTCTGTTTTATATCCCACTGTTTATCTGATTTGAAAATGGTTGTCATATTTGGAGAAAGTTAATATCGAGTCATGCCAAAACCTTAATAAACTTAGTCTTGAACTAATATTTCAGGCTCATGGGGGATTTCTGTATGCTAAGATAGATTTTAATATTACAGAAATGTAATAGTGACCTTTCCATAAAACCTTAATAAAATTACTTTGTGATATAAACTGAAGGGACGAGAACTTTCTTGAATAAGGGTATGCGTGATTTATCTGTATTTCATGGTTCGTCTTATATCTCATTTCTTCAGATCACTTGTGTTTTTCTTTTCCTTAAGCCAAACAACAGTCATTTCCATAATTTAAATAGAGAACAGAGCACAGAATTTTCAAAGACATGTTTTCCCTTTGCACCAGCGTCATTTAACTGCTGCTGAAGTGCTTGTTGTCTTCATAATTCTGTTAGTTTCTAGGTGATTAAAAGAAGTTAGCAATATAAAAAATTTTACCCATAGGTTTCGGTTATTTAATATCAGAAATATAATTTGGGAGTGGCATGTCACTTTAAGCAGTAAAGCAGTGTACAAGGGCTCCTGACGTGTTGACTGAGGATACTGTATTCAGTTTATAAAATTAAAGTGATGAATATTTGGCCAAATAACTGTAACTTCCTAAAATTAAAGTGTTGACTGATATCCTGAAATTGAAACTCTTTATTTCCTAGAGACTAGCAAAGAGATGACCAAAAATGACCAAAGTCTGAAATTCACAGCTTGACTTCATATTTTTTGCCAGCTCTAGTTTAGGGTAGGAAAAAGAAAAATCTTAATAAGTATAGCCAGTATGAATCATTATTTTGAAAACTGCTTTTTGTGGTCCCCTGGATGGCTTGACCCAAGAATCTCTTTAAAGGCCACAAAACAAAGGCAAAATGATGTCTTTTAAAGAGTAGAAAGTTTTGCCTTTTATTAGCTTCAAAACCATTTGCATTTCAAAATTGGATGGACATTTCCCCAATCAATCAATCACTGTGTATCTGTTTATCGGTTGGATTTTAACCCATAGTCTTGTGCAGAATAAACACCAAAAACCATTTCATTGCAAACTTGCAGTAAATAGACTTCTTTGGGTCAGAGGAATTTGGAGAGTGACTTGACAGTGCATAGTGATAGGGACTAACCCGACTTTATTTTCTGAAAATAAAATATTAGAGGGACATTTAATCTCATCTCATCCAGTGCAACAATCCCATTATAACCTCCAAGAACAGAGCAACAACTAAATACTTGAGTGACTAGAAGTATCTACTCTGAAACTGCTCACTTCATTGTAAAATAATTCTTATTTTCCTGAGGTTGATTTAAAATCGACATTTCTGAGACCACTGATCTTTGATATAGAGTTTTCCTCTGAATGAACACAGAATCATTAAATTGCTTCTTCTTCCACATGGGTGATTTTCAAAACATGCTCTGAGTCAGAAAGAGGATGCAATGGGTATTGGATGAGCAGTTCAATCATAATCGGTTCTATCACAGCTCCACCAGTAGGACTCAGTTCACCAGTTCTTGACCTCTGTTTCCAGTCAGTTACAGAAAAGCTTTGGACAAGGAAATGGCAACCCACTCCAGTATTCTTGCTTAGAGAATCCCATGGACAGAGGAGCCTTGTGGGCTGCTGTCCATGGGGTCACACAGAGTCGGATGCAACTGAATCGACTTTGCATGCATGCGTGCATTGGAGAAGGAACTGGCAACCCACTCCAGTGTATCTTGTCTGGAGAATCCCAAGGATGGAGGAGCTTGGTTGGCTGCCATGTATGGGGTTGCACAGAGTTGGATACGACTGAAGCGACTTAGTAGCAGCAGCAGCACTGCACAGAAAAGCTTAAATTAACTCTGAATTGCCTGGAATTTTCTTTCATCACTTGTTGCTTAAATAGAATGATTTCCTTCACCAGCTCCCTCTGTTGTTGATATACTTCCTAAAATTGTGGTACAGAAATATATAAAATACTCCAAGAAATGGTGGGATCCAAATGAGTTTGCTCAGATGGTTATATCCCTTAATTGAAGTCCTCTCTGAGACTGCATTAAAGTATAAGCAATTACCTCTTCTCCATTAGCTCTTTAAGGTTGGAATTTAAAGGAGGTCAGATGCTCTTCATATAAAAAGGCTACTTTTTTTTTTTTTTTAAGAAAAAACAACAACAACAAAAACCTTCATGATCTGTGTGTTACTCACTTTTCCATGAATCTTGGTAGCTTGACCCATTCTTCCAGGCAGTCATTTTGTAACAGTGAAGCTAGAAGAGCAGTGGAGTTATGGTCTTACCTTAGGAGGCCACTGATAAAGAGAGTGAAGTCCTGGAGAGGAGGAAAGGGTGCCATGATGGGGAGGCTCCTGCCATGATGGGGAGGCTCCTGGGAGCAAAACAGATGGAGAACAAAGGGATGAGCAAAGCAGACTGGGAAGAGGGTCACGTGCACCATGCTACCACTGCTACGTTTAAAATGGATAACCAACGGGACCTTCTGGATAGCAGAAGGAACTCTGCCCAATGTGATGTAATAACCTAATTGGGAAAAGAACTTGATAAAGAATAGATACACTTCCCTGGTGGCTCAGAGGTTAAAGCGTCTGCCTGCAAGGCAGGAGACCCGGATTCAATCCCTGGGTCTGGAAGATCTCCTGGAGAAGGAAATGGCAACCCATGCCAGTATACTTGCCTGGAGAATCCCATGGATGGAGGAGCCTGGGAGGTTACAGTCCACAGGGTCGCAAAGAGTCGGACACGACTGAGCGACTTCACTTATGTATAAGTGAATCACTTTGTTGTGGAACTGGAACTAACACAACATTGTTAATGAACTAACTACTCTCATATAAAATAAATTAAAAAAATTTTAATTAATAAAAGAGGATCAGTAGAGTAGAGGATGAAAGTGGGAAGTTAAGAAAGACCAGCACCAAGATAAGGACAACTGAGTTTGAAGACTAATAGGGTCCAACTACTCAAAAAGGCATTCTGGACAGAATAAGTGGGCAGATTCCATATTTTAAGACATTTATACTGAGTTGATAGGTGGGAAATAGTAATGGTGAGCATCTTTGCATTATTTAAGGAAAATTGGCCATGGGGGGTTCTAATATAGGTGGTAAAAATATACATTAATAGTAAACCTTTCTCTCTTTAAAACTTCAGGACATGAAAATTGATTTAGTGACAGTAGGTGTTTTGTACACAGAACCTGATGTAATTTATCATTCATGTAATGATCATAATTGAATCCCATTTCCTCTCCCATTTTACCTTGGAGGTTGGTTTCAATTAGGGCAGAATAAAAATAAAAATATATATAATGCCTTACTTTCAACACTTATGATTTCATCCAAGTTAAATATAGGCAACCACGTTAATTTTGTTAAAATGCCCACCACAAATATTCCGAAATAGCATCATATGCAAGTAAATGTCATGTACCCAGTGACTAGATCCTGATGTCTTGATCAAAATGTCTTCTCCATCGCATTTAGAACACTGCTCTAAAAGCAAAGCTAAGAATTAAAGACAGTGATCTTTTTAGAGTTAAAATTATTTTATGAGAGCATTAAAAAATAAAGAAACTTACATTCATTTTGCTTTTTAATAATATTTTTATTTACTGTTTTTGAAGCTGCGCTAACAAGGATCTCTGTCCTTGGCTAAGTTCTAAGTAGGAAACTGTTGGATAGTGATCTTGACTTAGGCATCTCCTTTGTGGAAACAATCCTTATTTTTGGTTTAACTACCTCTCATTAAAGCAACTTAATTACAATCCCAGGAAAAGATGACTTTCCTTCATCTTGGTCAGAGGCTATATCTTCGTTGTCTTTACTGAATTTAAGGAACTTTCATCATGAGAACCAAGGTCAGAAAGAGAGTTTAAAGTCAAAAGGTGTAAGTTCTGGCTCTACCATCATATGTGCTGTGCTAAGTTGCTTCAGTCGTATCTGACTTTTGCAGCCCTATGGACTGTAGCCTGCCAGGCTCCTCTGTCCATGGGATTCTCTAGGCAAGAATACTGGTGTGGGGTGCCATTTCCTTCTCCAGGGGATCCTCCCCACCTAGGGATCGAACCTGCGTCTCTTAAGTCTCCTGCGTCGGCAGGGTGGCTTTACCACTAGCGCCCCCTGGGAAGCCCGTATGAGGGAGGCTTGACTTTCTAAGCTCTGCTTTGCACATGTTGCAGCTGGGTTATGATTTCTCACTAAAAAGAGGCTGCGAACATGCTTGGTAAAACGTAAGCCATTATGTAGACGCTGGTGCCCTGGCCGTGAAAGTTGAGTGAAGCCTGGCGGGTTGGCGGGGCGAGCCCCCAGCTGCTCCGTCCGAGCTGAGTGCTGACAGCAGCCGCGTTGGTCTCTTGTGATGGCAAGAAGTCCACCTGTCTCGCCTAATGAAGGTGTCATCCTCCTCGTTTCCAAGTCAGGTCGCTGACTTCTGTCTTTAAAACTTTTTTTAAATGCAGTTTTGTGTAGCATTTCAGAAAATGCTGGGTCAAACTTTACCCCTTAAGAAACGAAATAATTGATTCCAGACACAGGGATCAAGCAGTTTTCAGTCACTTTGCTCATTAGTGCTGACAACTGGGGGAACCAAGGGCTTGTCTGACCAAGAGGCAGGGAATTTAGCTACAAAAGCTCTGTTTAGTCTCTCTTTTCCCAGCCTGCCAATATGGCTTGAATTAGAAGTTAGCGACATTTACTAAAATAAAATACAACATGAACTCTCGGGAATTGCTTCACATCCAACTTCTCTGACCTCTGATATCCTTCCCATTGCCTCTGGGCCTTGTTAGACTGAGGGATGTTTCTCAGTTCCTATATAAGCAATGGAATCAGACACACTTTAATCCCACAAAAGCACACATGGTATGAAAGAAACAATTATCTGAAGGCCGTTGACCTTACCAGAATTGCGCAAGCATTTGGCATCTTAAAAGTCTGCTTTGATACTGAAGAGCTGTTCTAGAAATGTCACCATGTCATTACCCTGTCAGTTGCTCCTCAATGCACAATAGTAATGCATTGTTTTTCAAGTTACTTGGAGCCATCTGAATGTGGCTTTCATTTTAAGAAATAAAATAATACTTCAGGAAGGACATGTATGGTGCTTAAGTAACATCTGTATTCATATGGAGCCCAAATAATGTTTAATCTTGCTCACTGAGGCTAGAAGGAATCGGAAAAATGATTGTTTTGGTCTCTAGTTTCTACAAAGGGATTAAGGCCTCAAGAAGTGAAGGGGCTTCCTCAAGGTCACACAAGTAGTTGGACAGAGCTGGGAAGGAATCCAGGTCACCCGTCTCTGCTGTTTCCATTCCAGTCAGCTGAAGAGGTCATATTAATTTTAATATTCATTATGGAAACAATGTAATATATAATTAAAGTCAGACCCTTTTTTAGGCTGTGGCCAAATTATTTATACAGCCATAATTTTGGATCATTGAAATTCACTTTTTTAATGTCACCTTAGAAGACCTGTTTCAAGTTGTGTGAACATCGGTGCGGGTGTTTCTCAGGTGAATGGTGGTGATGAAAATGAGGTGTTCGGTGTCCTGCTGCTCTGTTGAACAAAGCCGAAGACGGCACAGGTTCTGGTGTGCGTGCATTCTCACATAAACTGATGCACACAGGAAGTTTCTGCCTCGTTGGAAATAACGTTTAATTATGTGATTCTGCACTTGGGAAAAAGCAAAACAAAAACCTTTAACTCTTTTTCTGTAAAATGAACTGAAGTTATTAATGATTTTGCTTTTTTTTTTTTTTTTTTGCTTTCAGACTGTACTTTTCAGTGGTACTGTTGCTTTTCAGACTGCACAAAAAAGCCCCACAAAAAATCAAGAGGCAAGGTTTGAGGATTTTGGAAAGAATTTGCAGGAATAGAAAAAAATAGTCAATCTTCTTAAATTTCATGAATTGTTTCTCACTATCTCTATTTTATTAGTTTCATCTCTAGCCTTAGTTTAAGTTTGTGAAGAATGGAGGTGGAACAGTTTTGAACACATGAGTAAGGAGAAAACTGAATTTGAGACTTGAAGTTTCTTTAAGTTATAGCTCTTGGACCACAGGAGATTTTCAGGTTGTGTGGTACCTCTATGTGTATGAACATATAAAAGTTGGTTAATTTTTGGTACCTTTTAGCTCACAACCTGGGGGGAATATTTCATTTTCTCCTTTTATGGTCTGGACACAGTTCCAGTATACATGGCCTTATACTTTATCCTCATCTTATGACTCTTGTCTAATAATAGCAAAGACCTATTAATAAAATCACTTGGAGAATGTTTAACTATCAGGAATTTTGATTAAATTTGAGCCCATTGTCTGTGTATGTTTATTTTAAAAAGAAAATCGTTTTTAAAATAAAGGATTCTTCAGGCTCTTGAATATGTGCCTGCTCTCAGTCCAAAAATTTCCCTGTTTTTTGTGAAGTCCTGTCTTGCCGTCTGTAGACTTATTCCATACACATGCCTGAGGCAACATTCAATAGATTATTCAAGTGAAGATAAAATAAAAATCTTTCCTTTGAAATATGCAGATAATTAAGGAAAAACCAGGCCTCTAAAGAGAGCTTGCTTCTCCCTTGACACATGTGATTCGTGTTGGTAATGTTTTGCCTAATAATTGTGGCAGAACCAGTCCAAGGGCAAATGAAGGACAAAGTATTGAGGATTGGGCTTCAGAGAGACCTTATGAACCAGGGGGGACCTCCTCTAAAGAGGGCACCTCTGTGGATAAGAAAACCACACACCCACACACCATGAGTTCCTGTCCAGAATGTGGTCTGACGTTGGATGACCCAGAGGCCAATCTGAACAGGCCTCAAGGGGAATCAGTGGTCAGAGGTCTGAGCTAAGGATGGGACCCAGCAGACAGGGCATTGGGATGTACAGCCCAGAAGTCATGCTGGACCCCACCAGGCTGTAGAACCAGGTGAATATGGAAGCTTGTTCTCAGGCTGGGGACCAGGGGTGAGCAGGATATGAAAAGGGAACAAGAGAGTGAAAACAGCATTTCAAGATCCTGGAGGGGAGAGCAGGTATACACAAAAATGGTACCAATGTGTGCATTTGAGTAACAGGAAGAGAGTTTCTTGTCCTCCGCCTTGGTTGTTCTTCAGCTTCGTCCCCAGAATAAAATATTCATTCTTTTATTCATGCAGTGTTTACTGAGTGCGCCCTGAATGCTGGACACTATAGAGAACAGCAAACAAGGCTGGCCTTCCCAGCTTTCCTCCTGTAGTGAAGATGCAGGTAAACAACAGCTCTGTCCAGTGTGGCGTGGTGTGTCTGCAAGGAGAACCATACGGAGTGCTTCAGTGAAAGTACAGAAAAGGCATTAACCCAGTTTCTTTTACTGATACCTAAAGAATAACCAGAACTAACCAAAATTTAGGAGAGAGATTCAAGAATGAGAGGGAAAGAAAAACATGCAAAAGGCTCAGTGTGTCTGGGGCAATGAATCAAGTCTGATGAAACCAGAGAGAAGAATGGAAGGGGGAAATGACACTTTCGGAGCATCTTTTGAGACACTGTTTTTTTCATGTAGCCAAAGGCATTTCTTTTAGACCCTCATGTTTAAACATGATCTTTCTCGTCAGCTCTTTTATTAATTGTGGCTTTAAAAAAAATTGGTGTTTTCAAGGCTGAGTTTGCTGGCTTAACCTTTATCCAGTTTTTTCTTTCTGAGTTCTTAGGAGAAATGTTAGTATTATCAGTTTATTGTTGTCAGGGACCATAAAGGTTTGGGCCTAAAGAAGGAAGTGCTTAAACTTACGTGTTAACTACTGCAGTGTCTACATTGTAGATTAAACAGATGCTGTGTTGACTGTTCAGTAGTGTCATCCTTTATTTGCTTTCTTCAAGACACCTCTCACCCTAACTGGCTTATTCAGACTTATCTCTGAAGGATGAGGCTTGGAAAAAATGGTTGAGCAATTACCCGTCTATTTTAGGTCTTTTTTTTCTACTTCTGCTCTTGGTTGGAAAGCACATGCCAGGACCCAGAAACTCCATATCCTGGATTTTCCATGGCCTTAAAACTTGAGAGAAGTGTGCATTCTAGACAAAGGAACTGTCTGTATTGCTTACTTGAGCTTAAGTCCCAAATGCCTAGCTGGTCTCTTTCCCTGGTAAGCTGACCTGGGCCATAGGTAAAAAGGAAGAGAACTTTTCCCCCTTCTTTTTCCTTTTTTTGCCCTTTTTCGCTTGATGAAGACTTGACCCAAGGCAGTTGTTCTCAGACTTTAGCTAATATCAGAACCACCTGGTCACTTGGATACACTGGTCACATGGATTTCTGCACCTGGCCCTCCTAACTGACTTTCTGATTAAAAAGATCTAGGTGGGGCCTGAGATTTCTGCATTTCTAATAAATTCCAGATGATGTCTGCTACCATGCTTAGAGAACCACTGATCAAAGGCAAGCTCTTAGGGCAACACCTTTGATCTTTGCCTTATGCTCCTGGCTGGAGTCCCCAGGGGACTTGAGTCCCCGCCTTGACTATCCAAATCTTACCATCAACAGCTCAAAGGGTGTTCCAGTTAGGAAGAAATGAAGGCTGAAGGAGAGGTCAACCCAAGCCTTCCACGATCTTAGTTCCCACTCTGTACACCTGGGTTCTCCAAGGACAAAGCCCCAGACTTTTGTCTTAGCTGGTCAACTAAAAACACCGTGAAACAAGATTCAAGAGAGAATCATTTCTGTAATCGAACTATGACTCCCCCCTAAAACTGTACCTAATCTGTCGTATTGTCATTTTGTTTCCTGTTTCCTCAGACCTCATCAGAACCCTTGTTGTGAAACTGAGAAAGGCTGAACACTCCCCAACCTTATCATGGCTCATGGCTTATGCCTGCTGCTGGGGTGGGTGGGGGGATGTCTATTCATGGTGGGCTGTTCACATCTACCATACATTTTATTAGTTCTGGTCTTGAAAACAGGGACAAATTCTTCTCCTTTTGAAAGAGGGTTGGTAGGGACGTGGAGAATCCAGTTACTTATTTTCATATGTCCCAGGTTTGACGAGTTGTCTTATTTCTCAAGACTGACTGCTGTATTTCTCAGGGCTCTTGAGGTTAACTCTGTTTATCTTAAATGCTCAGTAGTAATAAAATACTTTCTGCTGTTTGCTGTACTACCTTAGTAAAAACAGAGGTACTTTATATCAGAAGCATAAAAGAAATAAGATGCCTTTACTTTGCAGAATTTTTATAGGTTTACCAAAAAAGTCTTACTAAGACAATTGTGTTATTCCATGAAGTCAGAGAAAAAAACAGTTAAATTTTATCTCCCTCTTGCCTGGAAACAAAGCTTGATTTATCTTGCATCCTGTCAAACAAAATCTTTTTAGCAGACATGTCTATAATTCACTGCCACAAAAATCATGATATATTTCTGAAAGATCATACAGAATATGGTTAAGCCAAGGACTTACTAAACATTAAGGAACTGACACCTCTGAAGGCTCACACTTGCTGCTCTGAACCTCTGCCATGGAGTTTTTCTTCACCAGTCTTGGCTCCTAAACCGGGGCCTGTGGCTGAGTCCTTCAGAGAAACCACAAGAGAAGAGGTAAATAGCAAGACACTCTCAGGGCAGAGAACCTCAGTTATGAACAACTACTTTTAACATAATTTCAGCCACTTTACACATTCAAGAGGATCTTGGAGGGCTGGCGTATGAACCCAACAGATGTTTCCAAGGAAACTGCTGCAGGCAAACAACCAACAGCCAATCTTTTAAAACAAATCAGTTCTTTTCATGGGAAACTATACACTTCATCGTATTCTTATTACCTTAAAACCTGGTCATTACAGAAGGATTTATATATTAACAGCTATTCATTATCTTCAAATGAAGTCAATCCTAAATATCCCAGCTAAACAAGCATCTTTTAGATATGTTTTGTAAAGTTCTGATTTAATGAACCCTATGCTATAATTATAAATATCAATATCACCTAATTAAATTGAGAAAGACAATTCATGTTAACATTTTTTCATTTATTTTGTGGTCATTAAATTTTAAGAAAGTGACATTTATCTTGTAAGTATGACTATTGTTGAGGCAGGGGAGATAGAGACCAAAGCGGATATTTGCTGTTTTTATCTTATTCCTATTCTATTTGTGTCTTTTACAAATACCTGGAAATTACTTCTATGTTTTTATATCTTTCTGATGAATTTAATAGATGTAAAGGCCTTAGGTTATTGTAGTTTAGAATTCCTTAAAGACTAAACCCAGTATCATCATAATCTGCTTTATTTCCAGATATAAGTGTCATAGACGTTCCAGAGTTAATTAGGCATTATTATTAAGTAACTCCTTCCTCAGAATCAGGTACAACTGGTATGTGTGAGGCTCCTGAAGTGCAGTTAAGATCCTAAATCTTGAAAGGAAAAGGAGAATATTTTACAGCTTTATTTATTAGTCTCTTCCTGCTATTTATTCTTGCCAGAAATTCTGGTGGAAAATATGGACATTATTTAAAAATTGACTTATGTGAGAAAAATAAGATTTTTTTAAATGTCATCTCTTTACTTTTAAGAACATTATTCTTGAATATACAAATTATAGTCATTCTAAATATTTTAAAATACAGAATGTATCGAAGAATATAAAAATCACCTAAAATTCAGTCACCACAATATGTAACTACTGTTTTTATTTTGGTGTATATTTTTCTTGACTTTTTCTACTATTAAAGTGTGTGTTTTTTTTGTTTGTGTGAGGAATATGTATTAAAATATAAGACATAAAAATTTGGATAATACTTACAAACTATTTTGTAAGCAGCTTTTTTGCTTGCTTAATGATATGTTGAGAACATTTGTATTTGCTTAACAAGAGTTGTGAATATTTTTGGAAACTCTTCTAAATGTGCTCTTGTTCAGCAAAGAACAATTCATTGAAAGCATTATTTTTAATGGACATAGAATACTTAAATACTCTTGTATATTTAACCAATTGCTTATTGTTGCTCATATAAAGATAATTTTTTTCTCCCATCAACAGCAGAACAGGGAGAATGTATTTTTGTACATAGATTTTGTATACATTTTCAAGCCTATAGAAATGTATGAAAAGTTTTTTCATCAAACCATACAAGAATTCTCTTACCTCCAACCCTCAACAGCATTGCCTATTATCATTTTCTTAGTTCTACACCCTTTATATGCCTTTTGAAAAGGTTATTTAATGGCTTGATGAAAACAGAGATATTTTTAGCAAATAGGGAAATTGTCATTAATGATGCGATATATCAGTGTCAAATTAAATTCTTACTTGAAATAAAGCCATTTATTAAAGGCTCTGAATCATCTGCTGTAGCTGCCCATCTGTTTTTAGAAATAAAAGGATTACCTTATTTAAAGACTGAAGAACAGTACATTGAAATATGCTTAATAGATTCAACTAAGAAACCTTTTGAGTTCTGGAAAACAACCTTGATTGTTGTCAACATGGGTTCATTTAAGGCCATGGCTTATTTGGTTTGATGGGATTTATATGATTGGATAGGACTTTCTCAGACGGTAAAGCGTCTGCCTACAATGTGGGAGACCCGGATTCTAATCCCAGGTTGGGAAGATCCCCTGGAGAAGGAAATGGCAACCCACTCCAGTATTCTTGCCTGGAAAATCCCATGGAGGGAGGAGCCTGGTAGGCTACAGTCCATGGGGCTGTGGAGTTGGACATGACTGAGCGACTTCACTTCACTTCACTTCACTTCATATGGTCGGATTGGGAAGGGATTAATTCTTTATGGAACTTTTTTATTGGAGGTAGAAGGTAAAAGATAAAAGTTTCACTTAAGAAAATCTGTAACTGAGCCATGGTGCATTTTTGTTTACTTGAAAGCTATATGTTATCAAGTGCAAGCAGACGCTTTTACAGATGAGTTCATTTGTTCGCAAATAGAAGCACAAAAATGGAAAATGTCTTGGATGACTTGGGGGAAGCTGCAAGGTTTATTTAAAGTTTTGTATTTATTGTTGAGGTGCAAAATTGTTAAAGGGCATTTGGATCATGGGGAAAGATATCCTGTGGAAGTACTTTTCAAAGGGTCATTGGAATAGAAAAACAGAAGTTATCTGAAATCATTTCTAGATGACATTCTATGCTACTTTCCTTGATTCACTTGAACAAATGTATGTTGAATGCTCTTCCCTTCAAGGCAGAGCAGTGTCTTCTCCTTCTCAGACTAATTTGGCAACTTGCTAAGTGAGCCTTTTAGGAAATATGCCCAGCTTCAGTGGGCCCACTGTACTTATTTCCTTGGGCTGCTGTTAAAAAAATTATCACAAATTAGTGGCTGAAAGCACAGAAATTTATTCTTTCATAGTTCTAGAGGCCAGAAGTCTAAACTCAAAGTACTGCAGGACACACCCCCTGTAGGCTGAAGGGGAAAATCCATCTCTTCCTTGTCCAGCTCCTGGGGACTGCCGTCATTCCTTGGCTTGCAGCTGCATCACTCAGTCTCTGGCTCCATGGTCACAGGGCCTCCCCTTTGTCCCTGTCGAACCTCCCTCTGCTTCGCTTTTGTCAGGACTTATGACAGCATTTCAGGCCCACTGGGAAGATGGGCGATCCATAGGAACCTCTCTACCCATAAGATCCTTAACTTAATCACATCTGGAAAGTCCTCCTTTGCCATATAAGAACATTTACAGGTTTCAGAGCCTGGGATATAGGAGTCATTTGGGGGCCACAATTCAGGCTGACATACCCTGGATCTTCCTTAAATATACCTGATTTCGTGGACATCCCCTGTCTGCTCTCTACCAGAACATGAGACATAGTTCCAGAAACAAAAAATGATTTGCTCAAGTTTTGACCCAACTGCCATAAAGGAACAGAGGTGACTCCATAATCCAGCCAGTATACCTGGGCTAGGTGGTCTGATAACTTTTGAAGACCACCCTCTAGGTCTAGCCAAAGAGATCAGACAGCAGATCTGAGATGTGACACAGCTCTCCTCCCCTGGTTCATCCCAGCTGAATGGATGAGGGGACAGGAGGTCATTTCTTGGGTGAAGGACAGGCACATCCTACTGAGTATCTGGGTCCCCAAAGCCCGCCTGAACCCCCTGGTGGGCCTTCCCACTGATGCTTTCGTTCTCTCATCATCTTCTTTAGATGGAGCTTTGTACCACTTGCTCAGAAACAAGGTCTCCTGGGGACTCCCCTTCTTGCTAGTCCTCTCCATGCAGTCCAGGGAGGTTTTTCCTCTACAGCCAGTGTAACAGCTAATCCTCCCCAGTTGCATAAGAACTGAGAAACAATGAGACTATTTAAAGGCCCGCTGGCCTCCTTCCAGTAGCTGCTCAAGGTGTTTACTCTGGAAAAGGTACCGAGTTACACATCCCATCCTCTGTGTAAATCTCCCTCACTTCCCGTGTTCCTTATGAAGGACCATTTCCTGTGGGCTCTGTGGGGGTGAGGTGGTGTTCTTCCAGGAGACAATGAACCTTGAAGTGTCTTCTCAGGGAGGCCTTACAAGGCAAGCCAGAGAATTGGAGGAGAGGATCCTTTAGGGTGGCAGTAAAAGCATTTGGGGTTTTGTTTTATATAAGTTAGCTATGGGTGGAGTTTTGAGATCATTGCACAAAGGACATAGTTAAAGAGTGGTCAGTTCTTCTCTCCCTGCCTTTTAAAAGAAGTAGCTATTTGTCCTTTTAACTTTTGTGGAGTCAGTTGAACTATGACACACACCTTCATTTAATCCCATTTAAAAATCAGTTATCTGGATCAAACTGCTATTAAATACAACTGGTTGGGTCAGTGTTTTCTCGTCTGTAGGTCATAGTTATGCCCAAGGAAGTATTTCAGACAGTACAAGGAGCAACACCCCCCTCTCCAATCTCATTTAAAATTGGGAGAATTAAGGGTATTCCTGTGTCGTTTTTCAAAAACGCCTCTTACTTTGTTTAGAATTTGCAGTGCTCTGAAAAAGCAAGCAGTGAAATAGCTCCTACCTCCACTGCTAACCTCTTTCAAGATCAAGGTCAAAATTACCCTTCTCTTACTATTAGCCCCACCAATGCCCTTCACACAGTGAGACCTTTATGATGAAATTAGTATCCCACATAGACATGAATCTTTAAGTAGTAAGGATAGTAGTAAAATCGGAGAAACATCTGCACTGAGAATGTCTGCTGTATGTCCTTTTACTGAAAAGATCCTGGGAGAACCAGAGTTAAACCGCTGAAAGATGATGTAAGTTGATACAAGCTATCTTTTCATTTTCATTTTCGGTAGGAGCGTTTCATATCCAAAGCTTCTTGTTGCTATTCCCTTTAAAGTAAAAACAAAGGAAATATTGAAAGGAGTGGTTGGCAGGAGTGGAGAGATCGTAGAACACCTAAAGATTTGCAGAGGAGTGGCGTTTTGCCCACCAGGGAGGCCACCATGCTGTATATTCTTCCGTCCTTAATGCTGATACTTAGGTCCCTGTAGTTAGCTCATCCTATTATAGGTCACTGAACAACACAGCCACGACAGCCCGAGGGGGTCTGCAGGTCTGTTTCTCTCTGCAGATCTGTTTCAGGTTGTGAAAGGCAGGAACGCACACCATTACACTGGAAGCTTGCGTCCACGCTGCCTTGGATGAAGGGGCTGTGTGTGTGGACTCTGAAAAATGGGCATGGAAAGACACAGAGAGAGGCAATGGGGAGGACCAGAGATGCAAAAGAGAAGAAGGGAGACCCAGTCACAGTCACTGTGGGAGAGAGACACATGGACCTGCCCGCTCACAGATGGACTGTCTTCTCCCACCAGATGTGACATGGCTTGTCTGCCTTGGCGTTCCATAGGAAGCTTCTCACTTCATCTGGGCTGGTTAGCGTGCCCTTCATGCTTCCATCAGTCTTCAGCCTTGTCAGTAATACATAATGGAGTATGCTCCTCCTTCAAACAGCAACGGTTGCTATTGTGAAGAAGCTGCCTTGAAATGTGAACTCATGGGCTCTTCGTCTGCTTTCAATTATTCGGGGCTAAAGAATCATGTATCTACCTCTCTGTATGAGTTCAACTTATTTTTCCTTTTTGGAAATTGCATTCTTTTTTTATTTGCAAAAGGAACATATTCTTATAATAAATAAAATTCCAACATAGAGATAACATGAAAGATACCTTGGTTTTTCAGCCCCGAGCTTTGTTCCCTCCCCAGAACTAAGCAGAGTCATAAATTTGGAAGGTTCTTTCCAAACTTATTAATAATTTATCTATACACACACATATATAACATTATATACCCAAAGAAGTGTGTGTGAATGATTTTACATAAATGGTACTACACTGTTCACTGTAGCTGTGTATTTCGGTAAATGGTGTCACCCTGGTCCTATTCCATACCATTACATGGCCTCCTACAAAAATATGGTTTTCATTTAATGGTATGTATTAGAGACTTCTCATGTTCAACTTCGCATCATCTTGTTACCTGTGCCTGTATGAGACTTTTTAGCACATCACATTGATATGTTTTCAGTGTGGAAAGATCCTGACATTTTCTTTCAATAACTTTCTGGAATAGACTGGCTCATATTTTGCTAGAGGTTTTTCTCTGTGAGGATGAGCTTTAGGGTTGGTTGGTTTCTTATTAACTTTTGTGATATCATTGTCAGGGTCTCATAAAGGACCTGGGCAATGAGTCAGGTAGCACTTCTTCTTTTTTTTTTTTTTTTTACTATCCTGGAAAAAACAGAGGTGCACAGGATTTACCTTTTCCTTGAATATTTGGTAGAACTTACCTGTAAAGCCATCTGGGCCTAATCTTTTGCTATTTTTTTTTTTTTTTTTCAATTTCTTCCAAGATCACTGGTGTGTTTAAGTGTTCTGCTCATTTGTTAAGCCAAATTTATTTTAACTTTGAGAAACATCCACTTTACGTTTTTAAATATTTTGGTTAAAGTTACACATAGCACCTCGCACCGTGTTCACCATCTCTTTGTATTTACACTCCACCTTCCATCGTGGACGTCGCTGAGTTTATGGTTCTTCCTTGTCCTTCCTGCCCTCGTCCCTCTGTCACTCGCTTCACAACCTAGGTATGTGATACATAGCTTGAAAATAGTGAAACAGCGATCAGTAAAAGTTACTTTTTTCTGAATATGCATATATTAGTTCAAATCTGGCAAGTGAGAGAGAAAGGGGTGGGGTAGGAAGGAGAGCAAGGAACATGAAGAGTTGGATATGACTTGGTGACTGAACAACAATTCCCATCTTTCGTTTCTAAGAAGTTTATAATTTCTGCTTTGATGACATACTTTAACTCAAGAATTGTTCATAAGTGTGTGTGTGGGTTTGTGTTTAATTCCTATGTGTATAGATTTTATACACTCTCTGTCATTGACTTCCCTGGTGGCTCAGACGGTAAAGTGTCTGCCTACAATGTGGGAGACCCAGGTTCAATCCCTGGGTTGGGAAGATCTCCTGGAGGAGGAAATGGCAACCTACTCTAGTATTCTTGCTTGGAAAATCCCATGGATGGAGGAGCCTGGTAGGCTACAGTCCGTGGGGTCACAAAGAGACACGACTGAGTGACTTCACTTGTCAGTAAGCTATAATGAATTGTGGTCAGTAAGCATGGCCACTGTAATTTCTTTCTTTCTTTTTTTCTAGACAGAGCTAGAGCTTTCATTCCAGGTTAACCAGCAAGGAGACTGGAGGCAAGGCTCTGAAATGTGTCTTTGCAATCTGTAATTTCTGACTCCTGAAAAATACTAAGATTTTTCTCTGTGGCCTGATCATGATTATATTCTTATATGTGTGGGGTAGTTGGGTACAAAGAGAGAATGAAGTAAAGATATATATGGATATGAGGCTAAATGCATAAAGTAACATTTAAATTATTTAAATATATTTAATTTATGTAAGCCTCTTATCCTTCTTCATCAGAAGGCAGACAGACTGAAAACCACAATCACAGAAAATGAACCAGTCTGGTCAGATGGACCACAGCCTTGTCTAACTCAATGAAACTGAGTCATGCCCTGAACGGCCACCCAAGAGGGATGGGTCATGGTGGAGAGGTCTGACAAAACATGGTCCACTGAAAAAGGGAATGGCAAACCGCTTCAGTATTCTTGCCTTGAGAACCCCATGAACATTATGAAAAGGCAAAAAGATAGGACACTGAAAGGTGAACTCCCTAGGTCAGCAGGTGCCCAATATGCTACTGGAGAAAAGTGGAGAAATAATACCAGAAAGAATGAAGAGATGGAGTCAAAGCAAAACAACAACCAGTTGTATGTGACTGGTGATGGAAGTAAAGTCCAATGCTGTAAAGAGCAATATTGCATAGGAACCTGGAATCTTAGGTCCATGAATCAAGGCAAATTGGAAGTGGTCAAACAGGAGATGGCAAGAGTGAACATTGACATTTTAAGAATCAGCAAACTAAAATGGACTGGAAAGGGTGAATTTAACTCAGATGACCATTATATCTACTACTGTGGGCAGGAATCCCTTAGAAGAAATGGAATAGCCATCACAGTCAACAAAAGAGTCTGAAATGCAATACTTGGGTGCAATCTCAAAAATGACAGAATAATCTCTTTTCATTTCCAAAGCAAACCATTCAATATCACAGAAATCCAACTCTATGCCACGACCACTAATGAAATTGAATGAAGAAGCTGAAGTTGAATGGTTCTCTGAAGACCTACAAGACCTTCTAGAAATTACACCCAAAAAAGATGTCCTTTTCATTATAGGGGACTGGAATGCAAAAGTAGGAAGTCAAGAAATACCTAGAGTAACAGGCAAATTTGGCCTTGGAGTACAGAATAAAGCAGGGCAAAGACTAACAGAGTTTTGCCAAGAGAACACACTGGTCATAGCAAACACCCTCTTCCAACAACACAAGAGAAGACTTTACACATGGACATCAACAGATGGTCAATACTGAAATCAGATTGATTATATTCTTTGCAGCCAGAGATGGAGAAGCTCTATACAGTCAAGCTCTGTACAGCAAAAACAAGACCAGGAGCTAACTGTGGCTTAGATCATGAACTCCTTATTGCCAAATTCAGACTTAAATGGAAGAAAGTAAGAAAAACCACTAGACCATTCAAGTATGATCTAAATCAAATTCCTTTCGATTGTACAGTGGAAGTGACAAAAAGATTCAAGGGATTAGATCTGATAGAGTGCCTGGAGAACTATGGACGGAGGTTCATGACATTGTATAGGAGGCAGTGATCAAGACCATCCCCAAGAAAAAGAAATGCAAAAAGGCAAAATGGTTGTCTGAGGAGGCCTTACAAATACCTATGTAAAGAGAAGGAAAAGGCAAAAGAGAAAAGGAAAGATATACCCATTTGAATGCAGAGTTCCAAAGAATAGCAAGGAGAGATAAGAAAGACTTCTTCCGTGATTAATGCAAAGAAACAGAGGAAAACAATAGAATGGGAAAGACTAGAGATCTCTTCAAGAACATTAGAGATACCAAGGGACCATTTCATGTAAAGATGGGCACACTAAAGGACAGAAATGGTATGGACCTAACAAAAGCAGAAGATATTAAGAAGAGGTTGCAAGAATACACAGAAGAACTAGACAAAAAAGATCTTCATGACCCAGATAATCACGATGGTGTGATCACTCACCTAGAGCCAGACATCTTGGGGCATGAAGTCAAGTGGGCCTTAGGAAGCATCATCAGTATGAACAAAGCTAGTGGAGGTGATGGAATTCCAGTTGAGCTATTTCAAATCCTAAAAGATGATGCTGTGAAAGTGCTGCACTCCATATGTCAGCAAATTTGGAAGGCACAGCAGTGGCCATAGGACTGGAAAAGGTAAGTTTTCATTCCAATCCCAAAGAAAGGCAATGCCAAAGAATGCTCAAACTCCTGCACAATTGCACTCATTTCACATGTTAGCAAAGTAATGCAGTAATGTTCAAAATTCTCCAAGCGAGGCTTCAACAATATATGACCCCTGAGATTCCAGATGTTCAAGTTGGATTTAGAAAAGGCAGAGAAACCAGAGATCAAATTGCCAACACATGTCGGATCATCAAAAAAGAAAGAGAGTTCCAGAAAAACATCTACTTCTGCTTTATTGACTATACCAAAGCCTTTGACTGTGTGAATCACAACAAACTGTGATCCACAGTTCTTAAAAAATCCACAAAATTCTTAAAGTGATGGGAATAACAGACCGCTTGACCTGCCTCCTGAGAAATCTGTATGCAGGTCAAGAAGCAGCAGTTAGAAATAGACATGGTACAACAGACTGGTTACAAATAGGAAAAGGAGTACGTCAAGGCTATATATTGTCACCCTGCTTATTTAACTTATATGCAGAATGCATCAAGAGAAATGCTGGGCTGGAGGAAGCACAAGCTGGAATCAAGATTTCTAGGAGAAATATCAATAACCTCAGATATGCAGATGATACCACCCCTATGGCAGAAAGTGAAGAACTAAAGAGCCTCTTGATGAAAGTGAAACAGGAGAGTGAAAAAGTTGGCTTAAAACTTAACATTCAGAAAACTAAGATCATGGCATCCAGTCCCATCACTTCCTGGCAAATAGGAGGGGAAACAGTGGAAACAGTGACAGACTTTATTTTGGGGACCTCCAAAATCACTGCAGATGATATTTGCAGCCATGAAATTAAAAGACGCTTGCTCCTTGGAAGGAAAGCTATGATCAACCTAGACAGCATAGTAAAAAACCAGAGACATTATTTTGCCAACAAAGGTCCATCTAGTCAATGTTATGGTTTTTCTAGTAGTCATGTATGTATGTGAGAGTTGTACTATAAAGAAAGCTGAGTGCCAAAGAATTGATACTTTTGAATTATGGTGTTGGAGAAGGCTCTTGAGAGTCCCTGAGACTGCAGGGAGATCCAACCAGTCCATCCTAAAGGATATCAGTCATGGGTGTTCATTGGAAGAACTGATGCTGAAGCTGAAGCTCCAATACTTTGGCCACCTGATGCAAAGAACTGACTCATTGGAAAAGATCTTGATGCTGGAAAAGATTGAAGGCGGGAGAAGACGGGGATGACAGAGAGTGAGACAGTTGGATGGCATCACCAACTCAATGGAAATGAGTTTGGGTGGACTCCAGGAGTTGGTGATGGACAGGGAGGCCTGGCGTGCTGCAGTCCATGGGGTCACGAATAGTCGGACCCGACTGAGCGACTGAACTGACTGACTGACTGAGTTATTTAAGTTGTTTCGTTAAATTTCTATGTGTGATAATAAGATCCTCAATAGTCTTCCATTAATTTCTGAGAATTGTTAATGTTTGTGACTTTGCCATTTATTCTTTGTATTTTCAGTTTTTCAATAGATATTTTGTTGCTCTGTGGTCGCATGTTAAATATTAATCACTTTTAAATAATTTTTATCACCCCTTCTCTTCATGTGACTTCTCATTATCTCTTTCTTTTTTCCTTGAAGTGTATTTTGTCTAATATTATTTTTATACCTGCTTCCTTCCTAACCTGTGTCTGTTATATCTTCATTTTTAAACTTCCTATATAGCTTTCATTTTATAAATATTTCTGGTAAACAACTATAATGCTTCCTAATTTGAAAGGCTCTTTCTTTTATAAATGAATTTAGAAAATTCATATTTATTAGAATTAGTAATGTATTATAATTTTACTTTGTGTTTCCTGGTTATTGTGTGTTCTTCTTTTTTCCCCTTCTTTTCCCACATCTTTTATCTTTTTAATGGAGGCTCACATTTCTTTGTTCTGTTTTTTCCTCTTATTAACTTGGAAGTTATACTTTGCATTTATATTTTCTGTGAAGAAAATTCTTAAATTTTTAACACTCATAATTGATCTATTTTTCTGCCAATATTTAGAATTTTAATTACCTATATCCACACCCTAAAATGCTTTTGTTGCCCTTTGTTCCATATTCCTTCCCCCCAGCACCTCTTGTATCAATGTAATCTGAGATTTGGATACTACATTGTAATTGCCTTATCTTTTTCTTGTACTTTCATTTCTTCTTTTTGTAAAAGATATAAAACTTAAGAGTAAACTGTCTCTTTTTTAAAACTTTCTTCGTTCTTTCTTCCTTCCAATATCTTATTTCCCATATCTCCTATTTCTAAGTTTTTTTTTCCTTCTTGACAGAATATATAATACATTAAATCTTTCACGATTAGTTTCACCTCAAGATACATTCAGTTGTGTGTATGTTCCACTACCATTTATACCACCTGCATCACTTGATTTTTTTCATATTGAGGACACACATGTCAGATTTCGGAAATGTTCTTGTACTGTCACTTCAATTATTCCCATCCTTCTGGTGGCTTTTCTTTAAGTGCTTCTATCAGGTGGTCTTTGAACTTTCTGTTTCCTTTTTCCCCAAAAGAAAAGAAAACGATAAGGAAGTTATGATCTAGCATTAAAATCTAGGATTATATCTATATAGGAAGTGCTGGAGGGAAGGAATGGCACCCTACTCCAGTACTCTTGCCTGGAAAATCCCATGGATGGAGGAGCCTGGTGGGCTGCAGTCCATGGGGGCGCGAAGAGTCGGACACGACTGAGTGACTTCACTTTCCCTTTTCACTTTCATGCATTGGAGAAGGAAGTGGCAACCCACTCCGGTGTTCTTGCCTGGAGAATCCCAGGGATGGCGGAGCCTGGTGGGCTGCCGTCCATGGGGTCTCAGAGTCAGACACGACTGAAGCGACTTAGCAGCAGCAGTAGCAGGAGGGAAGGAAATATGGAATGAAGGGAAATAAAAAACATTTTAGGGTGTGGGATATTTTAAATTCCAGATATTGGCAGAATAGAAGATGTATGAGTGTTAAAAATTTAAGAATTTTCCTAATAGAAAATTTAAAATGAAAAATAAAACTCGCAAATAATAAGAGGGAAAAAATAGAATAAAGAAATATGAGCCCCCTTTATAAAGAAAGCAGATACAAGATAACGGGAAGGAGGGAAAAACAGTCTAATGCAGGCTTATAGAACCACTCACTCTTTGCACCCTACCTATCCTATGTATAAGTTTAGCTGTGTGTGTGTGTGTGTGTGTGTGTGTGTGTGTTTCATTCAAAGACTTCAGATTTTATGTATAAAATTACTTTATAGGATTTGAAGAGAAAGGGGAAGCCTTCCAAATGATCACCTCTGTTATTTCTTCATGTTATTTCTTTAGATGTAGCAACCAGGACAAGGCGATTCAGGGTCAGATGAAGAGAAGAAGGAAAAAAAAAACCAAAAGTCAGTTAATGGACTTAGTCTATGTGTATGAAGCAAAGCTTTTGCAAACACATAAATATCAAGTGATTAACCTATGCTCTGCACTTGTTTTTTTAATTGTGTACACTCATTATATATTTTTCATTTTCAGGTCTTGACTCTAATCATGGCCAAACCTTATGAATTTAATTGGCAGAAGGAAGTTCCTTCCTTTTTGCAAGAAGGAGCAGTTTTTGACAGATATGAAGAGGTAAGGGAGTGTTATTAATCTTTTCTCTCAAAACATGATTTTTTCATTTTAATTTAATTACAGTATTGAGTAAATAGTATTTGACATAAGTAAGAACATCTTGGAGATTTATGAGTTGGAATAGTTGGAAAGAGTCAAAGTTATGAGATAATAATAATGATAATAATAGTATAATTTATTGAGCACTGTCTCTGCGCCAGCTATAATAAGGATGATGACAGTATAAATTATCGTGTGCTCAATGTGTGCCAGAAAACTTTCTAAGCACTTCCTGTGTAGTATTTGTTCAACTCCTTACAATGACCTTATTAGGTCATTGCCACAATTATGCTTATTTTACAGATGGGTTTCATGGACTGATAGTTTTTGCTTAATCAAGTGCTTTAGGCATTCTTTCCTCATAAAACTTTCTATTTGTCATACATGTAATAGCGATCAGACTTTGTGCTGGTCACTTGCTTTGCTCGTCTCATTTATACGGACCAAGTTAACCGAAGCTTTGCGTACTTCTGCTTCTACCATTTATTGCTTGTGCCCTTGCAAGGAGGCGGTGGCTCCAGATTTTCTAGAAACCAGGGGCTTGGGTTCCCCAGTCTATTCAGCCCCTTTGCATTGTTAATATGTTGTTTTTCTTAGATTTTACTTGACTTTGAAGTGACTTTGGGAGGGGTATGTGATGAAACTCTATTGCCTCTACGGTGAAGTAAGATGCAAAACCTGCTCAGACTTCATGTAGAGTCAGAATTGGTTCATTTCAAAATCTATGGAATATATGATATGTGGCTTCCCAGAGCTTCACATCATCAGGCTTTTCTCTTGAGGTCTATGGGCTGACACAACTCAGTGATTAGTTGACTTGGCTTTTCCACAGCGTGTAGCATGATGCTTTCTTGGTTTGCACCATAGTTGCTTTGTGTAAACAAAATTGAGGAAAGAAAAGGATGGACTCAAATGTGGTCAGTGTTCTCTGTAGTGAATCGGCGTTTTAGGGTGACAGTTACTTATATGACTGAAGCTTTACTGCTTCTCTGAAAGAACAGAAAACCACATTCTGCTATAAGAAGAAACAGAAAACAGTTTTCTACCACCTGGAGGCAACCACTCTTAACTCCTTGGTAGTTTTTTTCTAGTCTTTTTCTACGCTCTCTCTTTTTTTTTTTTCCTCTTCCATCGACATAGAGTAATCTTTTGAAAATGTAAATCAGAACCTCTTCTTCCTCTATTTAAAATGCTTCCATGACTTTCTATTGTATTATAGGATGAAGGAAATGCATCAGAATGAAATACAAGGCCTTCCGTAATTTGACTCTTACCTAATTCTCCAATCTTGTTCCCCACTAGTTTTCTATGCACATTCTTGGTTTTAACATTAACAATACACTTACAATTTCCCCAATGAACTATTCTATTTCATGCTTTGTATATACTGCTGCCTTTTCCTGAAATGTACTTATCCCTCCTTGTTTCACTGGCAAATTCCTATTCATCCTTTAGAACCCAAATGAGAAATCTTTATTCTTTAATATCTTCCTTGACCCATTCAATAAGAATTGATCATTCCTCTGTGCTACCTCTTGGAGAAGGCAATGGTACCCCACTCCAGTACTCTTGCCTGGAAAATCCCATGGACGGAGGAGCCTGGAAGGCTGCAGTCCATGGGGTCGCTGAGGGTCAGACACGACTGAGCGACTTCACTTTCACTTTTCACTTTCATGCATTGGAGAAGGAAATGGCAGCCCACTCCAGTGTTCTTGCCTGGAGAATCCCAGGGATGGGGGGCCTGGTGGGCTTCCGTCTATGGGTTCGCACAGGGTCGGACACGACTGAAGCGACTTAGCAGCTGTGCTACCTCTAATGTACCCTTGCACATATTACACTGTACTCATCTTTTTATTTAATTTTTTCATCTCTTGTAGTATACCCTGAGTTTCTTGAGGTCAAGGGCCATATTTTACTTATCTTTTTCTCTCCAGGGACTAGCAGAATGCCTGCAACTGCCAGATTCACTGTATATCTATATTAGATATCTAATATCTAATGTCAAAAGGGATTTTAGATGTAATTGATCCCAACCCAGTCTGGTTTTATTATAGTTTGTACATTTTCTTGATAATTGAAAAGGTGAGAGGACATAGTAATCCCTGAGATCCATATGAAAATCTGTACTTCAACACATTCAAAATATTAGGCTAAATCATGTTACATTTTCATCTTTTAGGTTAAAAATGATCAGTATCAACAATTTGATATAGTTCAAACCTGAAGTTAAGAAGTGAAAGTTGCTCAGTTGTGTCTGACTCTTTGCGACCCCATGGACTGTATAGTCCATGGAGTTCTCTAGGCCAGAATACTGGAGTGAGTAGCCTTTCCCTTCTCCAGGGGATCTTCCCAACCCAGGGATCGAACCCAGGTTTCCTGCTTTGCAGGTGGATTCTTTATCAGCTGAGCCACCAGGGAAGCCCAAGAATACTGGAGTGGGTAGCCTATCCCTTCTCCAGCGGATCTTCCCGACCTAGGAATTGAACCGGGGTGTCCTGCTTTGGAGGCGGATCCTTTCTAACTAAGCTATGAGGAAAGCCCACAAAGTAAATTCACTTGCCTACTTTCATCCACTTCTCACACCTTGGCAAAGAAAGCCAAGACTAGCTTGGATGCATTTCCAAGCTTTCTGCCAGGTCCACCGGGTCTAGACTGAGTCCCCGTGCCGCCACGATGATCACAATTGCCCTTCACCATGAGCTGACAAGAGACATCTCTCCCTGAATCTGCTAGAGTGCCCCGAAAGATTTGCAGTTTTCTGAGACAGTTTCCCAGGCTCTGAAAATCTATAGGATAATTTAAAAATACTTCCTGGCTTTCAGTTCCTCAGATAAGGTCATTTTGCAGAGATTAAATGTAGTCACTGGCTGAGAGTTTCTTTTGTTGTCATATAAGCAGAAACCTATTAAAGAAAAAGTACTTTTTTGGGGTAAATTGTAATGTGATTTGATAAACTGGAAGTTTATCATCATCCTATCATTTTTATTTCTCATGATGGTTTTTTGGTTTTAGTTATTAATCATCACAACTCACTTATATTTAGAAAATACTGATGACTTTCTAAAGGCATTTGCTTTCTTCCAGGTTCCTCTGAAAATGAGATAAAGCTAGAAGAAAAGAGATCATAACAAGTATTAAATACAATCTCATTAAGCTTTCAACTTTCTTTAGTGCTATTTTACTAGGATGAGAAGTAAAAAAAAATTTAGCTTCTTAAATATATCTCTTCATGAAACGTATAAAATTGGTGTTGACCTTAAAAATAAAAGTTACTTTACCATCAAAAATGTGTTTATTTAGGAATAGCAGAGGAATTGCAATTTGAGACAAACACGCTATAGTAAAAGCCATTGACAAGGGACCTTCCCTGGTGGTTCAGTGGTTCAGACTTTGCCTTCCAAGGTAGCGGGTACTGGTTCTCTCCCTGGTCAGAAAACTACAGTCCTACATGCCACGTGGCCAAAAGTCCAGGAAACATAAAGTGGAAGAAATATTGTAACAAATTCAATAAAGACTGGAAAAAAAAAAAAAAGCCATTAACAAGTCCAGCTAATGAAGGAGGGCAACAGTATTGTTGAGAGAAAAAGGAAGTTGGGAAGGGTTGTTTTGAATAAAAATCCACTGGAGAAAAGTGAGGGGGGTGCGGAGTGGCTGCTGCTCACGGGCGATCTGCTGGGCTGGTTGACTTCTTGTGGGAGAGGCCATGTAACATCTTTTCCTTTGGGGGGCCTGTATTCATTTGATGGTTCTCTCCAGTGATGATTCTTCTCTGTAACTGATAATTCTGAGGCAGTTTCCCAGGCTCTGGAAATCCAGAAGATAATTAAAAAAGACTTCCTGGCTTTCAGTTCCTCAGAGAAGGTCATTTCAAAGAGGTTAAATGTAGTTACATGCAGTGGTCGCTTGTGAGAGCTCCCCCTCCTGGCCTCCCAACTCCGTTTTAGTGAGGTTTCCCTTTAAGTCAGAAAGCCAAAGAGTGTTTCAAACAGACTGTAGCCAGCTTTCCTTATTACAGTTGAGCCTTGAACAACATAGGTTTGAACATGAACAATTTCACGGTACACTTTTACACAGATTTTTTTCCCAATAAATACCTACCATTTTTTGTTGTTGTTGTTTAGTTCTAAGTTGTGTCCAACTCTTCGCAACCCCGTGGGCTGTAGCCTGCCAGGCTCCGCTGTCCATGGGCTTTCCCAGGCAATAGTCCTGGAGTGGGTTGCCATTTCCTTCTCCAGGGAATCTTCCCTACCCAGGGATCAAACCCACATCTCTTGCATCTCCTGCATTGGATTGTTTCCCACTGGGCCACCGGGGAAGCCCAAATGCCTACCTTAGAAGCTTGCAGTCCTCAGAGGGCTGAATCTGTGGAAACAACGGATATGGAGGCCTGACCATAAAGTTATAGTCAGATTTTTGATTGCCCTCCTAGATAGCATATTGAAAAGCAGAGACATTACTTTGCCAACAAAGGTCCGTCTAGTCAAGGCTATGGTTTTTCCTGTGGTCGTGTATGGATATGAGAGTTGGACTGTGAAGAAGAATGAGTGCCAAAGAATTGATGCTTTTGAACTGTGGTGTTGGAGAAGACCCTTGAGAGTCCCTTGGACTGCAAGGAGATCCAACCAGTCCATTCTAAAGGAGATCAGCCTTGGCATTTCTTTGGAAGTAATGATGCTAAAGCTGAAACTCCAGTACTTTGGCCACCTCATGCAAAGAGTTGACTCATTGGAAAAGACTCTGATGCTGGGTGGGATTGGGAGCAGGAGGAGAAGGCGACGACAGAGGATGAGATGGTTGGATGGCATCACTGACTCGATGGACGTGAGTCTGAGTGAACTCCGGGAGTTGGTGATGGTCAGGGAAGCCTGGCGTGCTGCGATTTGCAAAGAGTCAGACACGACTGACTGACTGAACTGAACTGAACTGAGGTTGGCACCCCTAAAATCCCATGTTGTTCAAGGGTCAACTGTATTATCCTATCTTGTAAGAGTCGGTTCTTTGGAGCCACGGCCATTAAAATATTTAAGGCAACAAAATATAAATAGATAAGGCTTGTTTCTACAGTTTTTTGCCTGAACAGCAGTGAGAAATGACAACTGGCAGCAAGTGGGAGGAACAGGAATTAGAACACAACCTGATCATGCCACAAACGCCACAGCAAAGGGGCCTTTTGTGAAGGAAGTGTTGAATGCCTTCAGCACCGTGTGGCAGCTAACGTTATCATGACGGCCCCAGGGATCGGGTAAACATTAAATTGTGTTCCACGTGTTGGTTTGAAGAAGGCAGGGAAGTGTTCAAATCAGTGGGTGAGCATTCACTAGGTCAGATTAAAAAAATAAAAATACTCACTAAACACTGTTTTAAAAATATGTATTCTTTTGACAAGAAATGTAACCAGTGCAACTGTATTTAAGTATTATTTTACTATTTCTGCTGAAGGATTTCTTTTGAGGTAGCCCCAAATTTCAGAAACTGCAGCCTGCGTTGTAGCCTCTGATTGTATTCTCATGCCGCTTCAGTAGCTCTTTATCTAACTTTACTTGACTTTTAAATTACTTACATGCAAAACCTGTTTTGTTTTCTAAGTAATGCAACAAGTGATGCAAAAATCTTCAGAGCCGTTTCTCTTGCAGAGGAGAGGAACGGCAGTACGCGTGCAGCCCACGTGTTTCTGATTCCGCTGGCTTCCTAACTTCCCTTCTGGGTCCTTATTAAAAGCCAGAAGACCCTGTCTCCTGGCTATGAGAACCCTCCCCAGCCTTTCCTAGAAGTCCTTGGTACTTACAGCGTCCTCGAAATACTCATCTCCTCAGTGCCTGCCTTTTATTTTTATTGTGACTGCTCTTAAGTATAGCATCTGACCTACTTCATTTTTTAACTTTTTGGCCTGCGCTGTGCTTCGTGCGGGATCCCATTTCCGCAAACAAGGCCAGAACCCTCGGTCTCTGAGTGGGCGCGTGGGGCCTCAGCTGCTGGGCCGCCAGGGAGGTCCTTTCCCAGTGCTTCCTTGTCACTCTGTTCCCAGGGCTGCCCCCTGCTCCCGTTTATCTCCCTCCCTAAACACATTATGTCCCCAAACCTCAGGAATAAGGGCGCTGTGTGAAACAGGCCTTTATTAAAGGTTTGGTGAGAGCAGAGGCGAATTCCAGCACTCAGCAGGACACAGTGGAGATCCTGAGGAGTAAATCTCAGTAGGGCCGACAGCTGTCTCTGTGCCACCTTCTTTTTCACCCCGCTCTTCCAAGAGACCTGTTGTTGTTATTTTTCTTTCACTTTTTGACCTCTCCCTCAGAATCCTTTTCTAATTCATAATTCACCCTTTTCGTTTTTCCCCATATGAAATTCCTCCTCTCCAAATGAAAACAACAAAAATGCCCTCTCAAGCCCAGGAGGAACAGGGGGAATTCTGGTCCCTTCTCACCCTGCGCAGTGTGGCTCCCGGTCCAGCTCAAACTCTTGCGTCCAGACTCTTGTGAGACCTCACGTTTGCATAATCTTGAAAGAGAACGGATGTACTTAAAACAAACAAACCAAAAGTTTGAAGACGTTTATCCCTTGAAAGCAAAGTGGTATGTTGTCCTTCTCGAGAAGTGGTCACCAGCAGAAATTTGCAATGATGGACATGGTCTGTACCCTGGCTGCTCTTACCACATGTTAAGAGGATTGTGATACATGGTTGGTAATCTCAGGGTTTTTCCCTCCTGTTTGCGGCTGTCATTTAGTTGCTAAATCGTGTCCGACTCTTTGCGATCCCATGGACTGCAGCCCCCCAGGCTCCTCTGTCCGTGGAATTCTCCAGGCAAGAATACTGGAGTGGGTTGCCATTTCCTTCTCCAGGGGACCTTCAAGACCCTGGGTCTCCTGCTTGGCAGGTGGACTTTTTACCACTGAGCCACCTGGGAATCCCCTTTCCCTCCTAACCCAAGCACAAAATCTAGACTGCACTCATTTTTCTTAGAGTGCAACAGTTTCTCTTAACAAAATTAATTTAGTTTGGCATTTGAAAAAAAAATGTGGCCAGTGGGACTGAGGAACTGAGTTTATTAATCTTAATGTTAATTAAAATTTACATAGCTACATGTGGCTGGTGGCTATCTTATTGGACAGCACAATTTTCTAGACAATCAACTCAAACTACAGGCAGATTTTAAAATACCATCCTCTTTTCCCAACGTGCAGAAGGAACTCTCAGTTCACTTAATTGGAATCTACAGTTTCATCAGCCATTTCTTCTCAGTGGTAGCCGGAGCAGAGATTTAGATGTCTTATTAGATGACTCCCCTCAGCTGCCACTGTCCCCACACCCCAGATCCCAGAGTGGGTTGGGCTGCCTTTTTCCTCACCTGGGACTCTGTGTCTGAGGCAAGCTGCCCAGATGGAGTGCCTTTTCTGGCTAAGCCTTGGTGTTTATTAGCTCCTCCTACGGAAACCCTCAATAGCCTCCCCTGCACACAGACATCACAACCACTGCTAGGAAAACAGAAACAGTTAAGGCAGTTGCCAACCCCAGAGGAATATGGAAATGGCAGATCAGTCGAAGCTGAAGTAGGGCTGAGTGGAACAGGCTGAATGTGGCTGTCTCCAAGGCAGCTCCGAAGCTGGGCTGTAGACCTCAGGGGCACTCCCAAGGCCCAGGCAGCCTACACGCCTGGGCTGTCCATTACTGCAGCGCGGAGTCGTCCAAGTGTAATGTTCAAAAGGCCAAAAGCACCACCCGCACAGAGTGTACTTCGACTTGCAGATTGATTTAGGTCTTCAGTGACGGCACTAGCAGGAGGATAAAGCTCGTTGTGAGAGCACCGGAGGAAGAGAGACAAGGCGTTTTGTCAGGCAGATGCTAAACCAGTCACTGCCCTGTGCTGTGCTGTCACTTCAGTCATGTCCGACTCTTTGCAACCCCATGGACTGTGGCCCTCTAGGCTCTTCTGTCCATGGGATTCTCCAGGCAAGAATCCTGGAGTGGGTTGCCATTTCCTTCTCTGGGGATCTTCCCCACCCAGGGATTGAACTGGTGTCTCTTAAGTCTTTGCATTGGCAGGTGGGTTCTTTACCACTAGCCCTACCTGGGAAGCCCATGTCCCTGCCCTAGAGAACAGTAAGTTTCCTGGACTAAACTGGTGGACCAGTGGTTAAGACTTTGCCTTCCAACGCAGGGGATATGGGTCCGCTTCCTGGTTGGGAAGCTAAGATCCTACACGTCTCACGGCTAAGGAACCAATACATAAAGCAGAGACAATACTGTAAGAAATTCAATAAAGACTTTGAAAATGGTTCACATCAAAAAAAGGGGACATTCTTCTATAGAAATAAATCATCCTTGGAGAGGCCCTGTAGACATTGCTCCTGTAAAATATGTAATGGATATTAATACATAGCCATATTTTTATCTCATTCTCAGGTTTTGGATAGTTTAAACTGAATTGTATCCATGGAGTCAGGATATCTGGCTCAAAATGTAGAGGGTGGAATTGTAGCCTATTACTTATGTTTACAATGATGGATACTTACAGAGTCATGATAATGATAATAACAGTTACAATCACATTCATTAGTCTTTTGATGCTTAGAGTCAACCTAACAGTAGACATGATATTTAATTATTATTGACAGAACAGAATGAAAAAAATCTGTTACCTTTGTCAGTGCAAAGTAAGGGTACAGATAGGTCTTGGAAAGTAGAAATGGTTGGAGTCAGAGGAAAAACTGGAGGCTTTATAGTCTCAGTGGGAGGAAATGTTGATGGTTGATGGTGCATGAAATAGAGACTTGTGTCCATTATTTACAGCCAATCACAAAACCAAATATAGTAAATTTCACATTGGGAAAGGGGAGGAGAAGTAGGGAAATGAGTTCCATGGAGTTCCATTTCTGAATTTTTATCCTAAGGAACCTATACTACATGTGCCTGGTAGATGATGAGCTCAGTTATTGGCTTCATCCTGCTGTCTTCTGACGCCAGGCCCTGCTAGAACTGGACGTGTAAAACAAAACAAAAAATGCGGCGTGTCACTGTTTCATCCGCTGACGTGCATCCCGGCATCTCGGTTTGACGTTGCAGGCCCTCAGCTGCGGCCCTCGGTGTCATTCCACCCTCAGCCCCGCTCTCCTGACAGTCACGCTGTGATAGGGAAGTAGTGGGTTGTGCCTCTTGTGGGGTCAGGAGACCACCTGAGCAGTGGGTCTGGGGGACTGAGGAGGCCTCAGAGGGCAAGCCCCCTTTGGTTTGGGTGAGTCCATCAGTGGATCAAAGCACAGCTGAGATGAGGGAAGGGTCCATCCTTGGGCAGGGGCCCGGCTGTGGGATGCAGGGGGTGGTTTGTCCAGCTGCTGTTGGGGAGGGTGAAGGCTGGAGCCACAGCTGCAGAGATGAGCAGTGTCCCTCTAGAAGTGCTCTACTCTCCAGAAAGGCGTTGGCGCTAGATCTTGAAAGTGCTGTGAACCGTTCTGTGTGTGTGTGTTTTAAGCAGGAAAAGAGGAAGGTCTGAATATGACTGGAAAGTGGTTATGCCTGATTACTTGTGTCTGAGAGAGTAGAGGTGGGATTGAATGACTGGCTGAACAGTCATTTAGACACATAGGACATCAGAGAAGAGGTTCAGGGTGGAAATCAATTAGATTTCCTAACCCAGTGGATTTAGAAGGCGAGGAAGAGTAAGGAGTGTGAAACACGATTGGGATTTCTAGTCCAAGAATCTGGTGGGCTCTGATGCTGGCAAATAGAAGGCTAGAGAATGGGTTATTTATGGATGTGCTGATGTGGTTCTTCTCCCTAAAATGAACAGTATTTATCATTTTATGTTTTGTTGTACCCAAGAAACAGTTTGCGTATACAGAAATCACCTAGGTTTTAGTTAAAAATAAATTGCTCAGAAGGGGGAGTTGACAAGCATAGTAAATTACTCAAGAGGGTGAACAAATGGAGACATTCTGTTCCTTTCTCCGTCCTCCACTCCCAGGGCCATTGTTGGCATCCTGGCTGCAGTGGGCATCGTGAGTGGGGGCATGATGTATAAACAGAAATCTGAGAAGTAGGCAGAAGCCTCATCATGTACAGCAGTTCTGAAAGTCATTCCCAAACAAGCATCATCAGCATCACCTAGAACTTTATTAGAAATGCAGACTCTAGAGACTCCACTAGTGGTCTACTGGTTAAAAATTTGCCTGGCAATGCAGGGGACACCAGTTCAATCCCTGGCCAGGGAACTAAAATCCCATGTGCTCCAAGCAACTAAGAGCCTGCACACCCAACACAGCCAAAAATAATGTTGTTCTTTTTTTTTTAAAGAAATGCAGATTCTCAGGCCCATCTGATGGACACTCTGGGGATGGGTCCAGCAGCATATGTTTTAACAAGTCCTTCAAGAGACTTGGACACACACTTGAGTGTGAGACTCGGAGGTTGTATGATGTGGGTGGGGAGCTTGGATTTCTTTCTGAGTGTTATGGGAGCCATTTTCACAAGGACTGATGTGATCTGGTTTACATTCTGGTAACAGTTTAGCTGTGCGGAGAATGGATTTGTAAGAGGAGAGGGAGGGCACTCTGGGGATACAGAGTCAGGTTCGAGAACACCAGAAGTCTGATTTAAGATGAATTGGAGTCTTAGTTCTTCCTCTTACTGGGTGTTTCCCCATAGGCAGTTTTCTTCACATCTCAGTGCTAGAAAAGGGGAGCTAGGAAGCAGATGTGTCTGAAGAGTGTGCACTTCCTCTGGGGTGCCTCTGATGTTACCCCCGCCTCCTCACAGCCGTCCTGCTGTTGTCCTCTTGCGCCTTCTTCCCCATTTGATGGAACAGGTGTGGCCCTAGTTGAGCGCTCAATCCCCTAACCTCGCTGGAACAAAGCTGCAGGAGCTAGTGTTAGCCAGGCTTTTTGCAAGAACACCCAGGCCCATTCCTTCCTCTTGACTGGCCTTTGAAACAACAGTGCGGATAATGTCATTTGTGCCCTCAAACCCCCAGAGCTTAGAGCCCATCAGCAACCAGAGCAGGAGGTCTTTAATCAAAGGTCTGTATCGTTTGGAAAGTTCTTGGAAGTAAGTGGACCTGAGGGCAAAAGACTCTGATTGGAGCCTTGACCCTGACATTTACAAGTTATGACCTTGGGCCAGTCCTTTCACCTGTCTCAGTGGGCGTCTAGGAGTAGAAAATTGTGGGAAGGTAAATACATGGTGAAACTAATGCAAGATCAAGGTATTTTAGTCAGGTTTGTGCAGACTCATCTTGGTGCTGACTTTCTGTCTTCTTCATGGCTACGAACTCCCTGGAGCTAGGCTCCATGGAAGTCCTTATTTCTCAGAAGTTTCTGCTTTTAATTAGATGAGGGAAGCTCTGACAAGGCTTCTTTCTGCACCTGTTGATTTCCATTTGCTTTCGACTCAGAATAACACATATGCAAAGTGACATATATTGAGATGGCATGTTCTAACACCCTTCAGTGGTTTAAGACTGCAGCCATTTATTAATAAGGATACAGAAGAATGAATAGCACATTAATTTTGATGGTCATTTATTAATTATAGTCGTTGATTCTGTGGGTCAGCCATCTGGGCTGGACTGGGCACACTCAAATGTTTGCTGGTCCAACTTGGGGGCTGATTGATTTAGGATGGTCTTGAAGGACCATCTCATCTCCACCCTACCTTCTGTCAACCTCATGCAAGCAGATGGGACACGCTCTTTCCTGCTTGTTTCTGCTGCCTGCTCTAGAGCAAAGCAGGTGGGGACCTGCTTTGCAAAGCAGAAGGGGCTGCCAAGTTACCTTGGAAGGAGTGTGGTTTCAGGAGGGGGGAAGGGGTGTGGCCCTCTCTGCAATCAACCACTGTTATCGTAGGTAGTCTTTATGTAGTCAGTCATTTCACACTGGAAAGGCATAGAACAGGGGTGAGCACACTTTTTCTGAAACGGACCAGATATTATATATTTTAAGTTTTGCAAAGTCATACGGTCTTTGTCACGACTATTTTGTAGCATGGCAGCAGTCATAGAACATTCAACAGTCCATAGATGAGTGTAAGTTCCAAGAAAACTGTGTTTTCAAAAGCAGGGGCTATAGTTTGCAGACACCTAGCTTGAAAGACAAATAAGGATACATAGGAATGAATAGCACATTAATTTTGACGGTCATGGTGATACTTTCCGTTTTGGGTAATTACTTTTAGCGCCATCATTTTCCCTTATGAATGCCTTATTAAATTTTCAGTTTAGTCATCCTCAACTTCTTTTTCTTTTCTCTGTAATTACATCAGCTTTTGCTGCATAATCAATTACCTTTGTCTTTCTTTTCTAAAATGCTGTAGATTTGTTTGTCTCACTTTTATATTTTTTTGCCTCTCTGTAAGGTTTCTTTGCGTTTATATTTCTTCATTTGTTCGCTGAGGTAGAAGAAAATTGTATTCTCTGGAGGAATAGAAGCATCTCACCCGTGAAACAGCGTCTGAGTCAGTCTCATGGAAGACTCTAATACTGGAGATTCATGCTCTTCAAGGGCGTAGGAAGGACTTATTTATGGGAAGACGAGACACACGTGCACTAGGAAACTAGAGGAGGAAATCTGGGCTGGCTTGATTTTAAGGAGCCTTGATGCGTAAGGAGCTGTTGAAAACAAAATGTACCAGTACAACACTAGAGGAAATAAATCATGAGTATGCGAAGAGCGAACTCACTGGAAAAGACCCTGATGCTGGGAACGATTGAAGGCAAAAGGAGAAGAGGGCAGCAGAGGAGGAGATGGCTGGATAGAATCACTGACTCAGTGACCATGAACTTGGGCAAACTGCGGGAGGCGGTGAGGGACAGGGAGGCCCGGTGTGCTGCAGACCATGGGGTTGTAAAGAGTCCGACATGACTTAGCAACTGAACAACAACACAAAATAAAATATGAGGAGCTAGTTACTTAGGTTTCTAGAGTATGACTGTGCTGTGCTAAAGGACTTAGTTAAAATTCAGTGGCTAAAATGACAGTGCTTGTTTATTTTTAACATGTTTAAAAATTGAAATACAGTTCATTTACAGTGTTATGTTAGTTTCCTGTGGACAGTGCTAGTTTTGAGGGTTTTTTTGTTTTTTGTTTTTTTTGCTTTTTTCCTATCTGAAGTGTAAATAGGAAAGGGCACCGTGTTTGCTCCTTCAAGCCTTGTTTATGGCCGCAAGGGAGCAGGAGCTCAGTGCATGCCCGTGCATCCTTTAATTAGGGTTGATAGGCGCAGCCTTGTGGTTCTCCAGGCTGATGGTGAAGAGGCCCCAAGGACATCCTGGAGGCATTTTCTTCGGGATGGCATTCTGTTCATGCGTGTGGCCCAGCCATTAAATTAATAAGAGTTCATCCAAGTATGAATGAATAAACAGTCAGAGGACATATACAGCATATTTTAAAGTGAATCATTTTGAAGTCCCTTCTCAAGTAAGAAAATGGCATTTCTTTAAGCTCAACTTCTTGTGAATTCCCTCATCCTAAAAATGATGATGAATGTTTTTGTTGTTACTTCTGGTTTTGTTGTTTTTATGGAAGACATGTTTCATTGCTTATGTTCTCTGAGAGACAGCAGTAAGCAATGTTGAAGCAGGGTCTTAGTTCCCTGTCCAGGATTTGATCCTGCGTAGTCTGAACGAAAACTAGGAATTCTAGTCGCTAGTCCACCAATGGGCTAGAGGCTAGAAGCAAAGTGGTCCTGGCTCTTGCCCCATTGGAAATCAACAATGTTTCAAGGAGGCAAAAACTATAAAAACAGGTACAAAATTTATTATTATTAGCACAGCACCACTTGTGGGAATGCACACAGGGAAACAGCCTATTTAAGACAGAATCAGCCTTCCCTGATAGTGTAGTGGTTAAGAATCCGCCTGCCAACGCAGGGTTCACCGGGTCCATCCCTGTTCTGGGAAAATCCCACATGCTTCCCAGGAACTAAGCCCATGGGCCACAACGCCTGAGTCTGTGTGCCGCAGCTATGGAAGCCTGCAGGCCGAGAGCTGTGTTCTGCAGCGAAGAGAGGGCTACATCTGCAATGAAGAGTGGCCCCTGCTTGCTGCAACTAGAGAAAGACCGTGCATAGGAATAAAGACCCAGAACAGCCAAAAAGAAATAACTGCTGAAAAAACTTAGTAAACAAAGACCAAAATACAAATGCACAAATCAGAAATTCACACTCAGAGAGAAAGGATGTGGGCATCCTCCCTAATGAGGAGGAGCACAGTAAAGAAGCATTTAAATCGTTTATATATCACGGTTCTTCTGGCCTTTGTTTACCTTTGTACAATTATCTCATTTCTTTTTCGCATGTGACCTGTCCTAAGGCCCTCCCTAAGATGCATGAGCATGTTTCTGCCAAGATGGATTCTGGTGCAGAGGCCTGTAGGAAGCTCGGCATCACTCACTCTGGGGGTGGCGCCCCCTCCTTTCTACCCCCAAGGACCTTTCTGGGCAGTCAGGGATGTTTCCTTGACTTCACAAGTGGTCATCTCTTGAGTCCAGCAGAGCTCAGCTGCTGCCATTAACTTTGTCCTGAGGGACTAGGGAAAACAAAGCTTCAATTTTACTCTAGTTGAAGACAGCAGCTCCAGCCCAGGGGCCCGTCTACCTTCTTAAACTTACTACTTAACTTAACTTAACTAGACGGTAGTGGACTGCAGCACGCCAGGCCACTCTGTCCATCACCAGCTCCCAGACTTCACTCAGACTCATGTTCATTGAGTCCATGATGCCATCCAACCGTCTCATCCTCTGTTGTCCCCTTCTTCTCCTGCCTTCAATCTTTCCCAGAATCAGCGTCTTTTCCAATGAGTCAGTTCTTTGCATCAGGTGGCCAAAGTATTGGAGCTTCAGTGTCAGTGTCAGTCCTTCCAATGAACACCCAGGACTGATCTCCTTTAGGATGGACTGGTTGGATCTCCCTGCAGTCCCAGGGACTCTAAAGAGCCTTCTCCAACACCATAGTTGAAAAGCATCAATTCTTTGGCACTCACCTTTCTTTATAATCCAACTCTCACATCCATACATAACTACTGGAAAAACTATAGCTTTGAGTAGACAGGACTTTGTTGGCAAAGTAATATCTCTGCTTTTTAATATGCTGTCTAGGTTGGTCATAGCTTTTCTTCCAAGAGCAAGCATCTTTTAATTTCATGGCTGCAGTCACCATCTGCTGTGATTTTGGAGCCCAAGAAAATAAAGTCTCTCACTGTTTCCGCTATTTCCCCATCTATGGCCCTGAAGTAATGAAACCAGATGCCATGATCTTAGTTTTTTGAATGTTGAGTTTTAAGCCAACTTTTTCAATCTCCTCTTTCACTTTCATCAAGAAGCTCTTTAGTTTCTTTTTGCTTTCTTCCATAAAGGTGGTATCATCTGCTTGTCTGAGGTTATTGATATTGATATTGTATTCTACATATAAATTAAATAAGCAGGGTGACAATATACAACTTGATGTACCCCTTTCCCAATTTGGAACCAGTCTGTTGTTCCATGTCCAGTTCTAACTGTTGCTTCTTGTTGCTTCTTGACCCACATACAGGTTTCTCACGAGGCAGGTCAGAGGGTCTGGTGTTCCCATCTCTTGAAGAATTTTTCAGTTTTTTTTGTGATCCACACAGTCAAAGGCTTTGGCATAGTCAATAAAGCAGAAGTAGATGTTTCTCTGGAGCTTTCTTGCTTTTTCGCTGTTCCAAAGGATGTTGGCAATTCGATCTATGCTTCCTCTGCCTTTTCTAAATCCAACTTGATCACCTGGAAGTTCACAGTTCACGTATTGTTGAAGCCTGGCTTGGAGAATTTTGAGCATTACTTTATCAGCCTGTAAGATGAGTGCAATTGTGCGGTAGTTTGAGCATTCTTTGGCATTGCCTTTCTTTGGAATTGGAATGAAAACTGACCTTTTCCAGTCCTGTGGCCACTGCTGTGCTTTCCAAATTTGCTGACATATTGAGTGCAGCACTTTCACAGCATCATCTTTTAGGATTTGAAGTAGTTCAACTGGAATTCCATCACCTCCACTAGCTTTGTTCGTAGTGATGATGCTTCCTAAGGCCCACTTGGCTTCACACCCCAAGATGTCTGGCTCTAAGTGAGTGATCACACCATCGTGATTATCTGGGTCATGAAGATCTTTTTTATAGTTCTTCTGTGTATTCTTGCCACCTCTTCTTAATATCTTCTACTTCTGTTAGGTCCATACCATTTCTATCCTTTATTGTGCCCATCTTTGCATGAAATGGTCCCTTGGTATCTCTAATTTTCTTGAAGAGATCTCTAATCTCTCCCATTCTATTGTTTTCCTCTATTTCTTTGCATTGATCACTAAGGAAGGCTTTCTTATCTCTCCTTTCTATTCTTTGGAACTCTGCATTCAAATGGGTATATCTTTCCTTTTCTCTTTTGCCTTTTGCTTCTCTTCTTTTCATAGCTATTTTTATGGCCTCCTCAGATAACCATTTTGTCTTTTTGCATTTCTTTTTCTTGGGGATGGTTTTGATCCCTGCCTCCTGTACAATGTCAGGAACCTCTATCCATAGTTCTTCAGGCACTCTGTCTATCAGATCTGATCCCTTAAATCTCTTTGTCACTTCCACTGTATAATCAAAAGGGATTTGATTTAGGTCATACCTGAATGATCTAGTGGTTTTCCCAACTTTCTTCAATTTAAGTCTGAATCTGGCAATAAGGAGTTCATGATCTGAGCCACAGTCAGCTCCCGGTCTAGTTTTTGCTGACTGTAGTACAGAGCTTCTCCATCTTTGGCTGCAAAGAATATAATCAATCTGATTTCGGTATTGACCATCTGGTGATTTCCATGTGTAGAGTCTTCTCTTGTGTTGTTGGAAGAGGGTGTTTACTATGACCAGTGCATTTTCTTGACAAAACTATTAGTCTTTGCCCTGCTTCATTCTGTACTCCAAGGCCAAATTTGCCTGTTACTCCAAGTGTTTCTTGAAACATTTTTTTGGAAATATGTGTGACTGGCAGAAAAAAAAGAGAAAACTACCTACCTATCGGAAAAAAAAAAACTTTCTGAAGTTCATTAATGAAGCTGTTTAACTGTTTTAGACGCCTATTTGCTTTATCTATTTTAGACCATAGTTATTGTATTACTACAGCCAGAAGTTTTTAATTTGATTCTGTTAAAGAAATGACAATCAGCAGAAAAGTATTTTTCATATATTTTCCCCTAAGAGCAAATAAGCACTGCTAAAAACCCTAATATCTCTACATTGTGATCAGTGAAAATCAGCATTTAAGGTTAAAAAACTTTTCATCAAGTCTAAATTTTGGGGGGAAAAACCCCACACAACTAGATAAAAAATACTATGAATGAAATATAACTTTACTTTTTTACTGAAACCTTTTATTTATTTTTTAATATTTAAATTTACAATTATTTATTTATTAAAATTTTTACTGAAGTATAGTTGATTTACAATGTGAATTTATTTTTTTAACTTAACTTTTAATTTATATGGAACTTAGTTGATTTACAATGTTGTATTAGTTTCACGCGTACAGCTAAGTGATTCAATTATACATATGCATATTTCCATTCTTTTTCCGATTCTTTTCCCATATAGGTTATTACAGAATAATGAGTAGAGTTTCCAGTGCTATTACATTTCCTTTCAATAAATAGAATAGACATAAAATATCCTCAACAGGGAAACTTGTCACTAATCCTGAATATTGATTCTGATAAATTAATAAAAAGCACACTAATTATAATAATGCATGCTAAGTCACTTCAGTTGTGTTTGACTCTTTGCAAGCCTATGGACTGTAGCCCTCCTGGCTCCTCTGTCCATGGGATTCTCCAGGCAGGAACACTGGAGTGGGTTGTGACCCTCCTCTAGGGGATCTTCCTGACCCAGGGATCGAACCCAACTCTCTTATGTGTTCTGAATTGGCAGGCAGGTTCTTTACCACTAGCACCACCTGGTAAGCCTACTAATTATAATTAGTAGTTTTTAAACTACTTATTCTTAAAACCATAAATAGTAATCAATTGCTTTAAAATCCTGCCTTGTCTAAACATTTAATGAAGCGGATGGACTGAGCCAGATAGCTTGCCAGGCACCTAAGCCAGCATCTTCTTTCTACAAAGAGTCCCCCTGAGGACCGTTTGGTGCTGTCGCCGCTGCTCTCTAGTTGCAGACGGTCCTTTTGCAAGCACCTAAAAGGGCAGATAAGTCTCTCAACTTTGGATACTCACCAGAGCCAAGTTGCCAGGATATTGCTCCCAGATAAAGAGAGGGTTTATATTAAGTGGTATTTCAGGTTAAATCTTTGCTGGAGAGCTCTTTCGTGAAGAGTTTGAAATACAAATAGTTGGTTAAGGGCATGGCTTTGGAGTTAAACAGAAATAGCTTCAGTTAGACTTTGCTGCTCAAGATATCTGACCAGGAACCAGTCTTTAACTCACTTGGCACTAAGCTGCCTTGTCTTTAAAATGGGGGTGATAATACCTACCCCACTGCACCATTATGAGGAAATAAGTTAGATGGATCTTTTTAGAATGTAGTTAGAGTATACCCCTCTTCTGCTTTAAAATGTCAGTGGCTTCCTACCTTATTCAAAATAATTTCCAGAGTCGTCCTTGTCTCTTCACAGGTCCCCTACACAGCCCGTATCACTTCACTGTACCACTGATGTTCCCTGAAAATATGAGGGCCTTTGTACTTGTAACTTCTGCTCTGACTGTTCTTCCCCACGCATCGTCGGTTCTCACAGCTTACTTCTTCACTTTATTCCAGTCCTCCCCAAGTTCGCCTCAGCCAAAAGACCTTCATGATCACCTTACTTAAAAAACGTGCACACATACATGCACATACATACTTTTCAGACTTTTGATCTTCACATTTATCCATTCCTGATATATTATTTATTTACCTAGTGCTCTTTGTCAAAATCCTCCCTAGAATATAAAGCCAGAGAGAGAGAACACTGTTTTTATTTACTACTATGTCCCAGGCCGGGAACTCATTCAACTCAGATATTTAATAAGCATCTGTGATGATCTAGCAATTCATTGCTTAGATATCTGGGACTCAAATTGCTTGTTATTTAAGTATTTCCTAATATTTCTAAAAAGTTCCTAAGGACATTCAAGGGTCTTAAGAAACCAGAACTGGAGCTCCTTTAGGAGGATCTGGAGAAGGGTTAGCCAGAAATCCCCTCTGTGGCAGCTGTGGGGCTGTGCCCTTTGCATTTCCCTCTGAGACAAAACCATCTCGGAGTGCAGGCAGTGGGCGGCCTCCAGCTGCAGCATGCTCACCCCTGCAGCTGTCAGCAGCGGCTCAGGCCGGTGGGTGGTGTGACCGAGCCTGCAGCCTGCCTTTGCTTCTCCAGCCGAGGTTCCTCTGGTGGGCAGTCCTTGCTCCAGGCTCGTGTCCGCCTGGTGGAGGTGCTCTCGGAGTGTGCCACATCTGAGACCTTTTCTTCCCTGTCCTCGTCCTCACCTCTCCTTTTGCGGGTGCCTCGTGGTGTGCAGGCGCTCCCTGCCCACTCCTGCATCTTCTCCTGATTCTCTCTAGAGGCGTTTCCTGTAATCCATCTCCTACTCTCCCAAGTTCCTCTTAGCGTCTGTCCCGAGATGACCCAGTTCCTGCAGCAGTCCTTCTGTCAGGGTAGGAGGGTCACGTGCTAAACCTTCAGACTGCAATTTTCTGAAGCCAAGTCTTGCTCAGGGTTCTCTCGATTGATAGCGATGGTCCTCCTGTGCCTGTTCCAGTGCTTTCTGCAGCTCTTAGAGACACGATAAAAAGTGATAGAGTCGGGATTGGCCCTTAGGGCCGGGGGACTGTGCGCCCTGGAAACCTACACATAAGCTGTGTCAGAAGATAAAAATGGGGAAGGAACAACGTCCCATGTGGCCAATACCAAGAAAAAGCATTTTTACAAGCTGGACTGTTTAAGTGGGCGATGTTGACGTTCAGAGGGAAATTCCATAGAAGTCATTTGAGATTCCTTTCCTTTCAGTGACTCTATTCAACATGGACTGCCGACTCGTACTTGGCCATAGTTCAAAATAGTATTTCTTGGATCAGTCTCTTCAGATATATATGTCTTGAATGTTACTATATGTCTAATCCCTTAATCATTGCAGTTTATTATTCTGGAACTGACTGTGTTTTTATTAGAAGTGGTTTACTGAAAAGAAGGATTTACTAGCTTATGGTCATGTTTCAAGCACTTCTGCAAAGCACAAAGAATTTTTTTTGGAGGGGGAGATGTTGAAGAAAATGTTATTCATGACATTTGTTAAAAAAATAAGGTAGACTTCCCAGGTGGCCCAGCGGTGAACACTCCACATTGCCAATGCATCAGGTGTGGGTTTGATCCCTTGTAGGGGACATAAGATCCCACATGCTGTGAAGGGTGGCCAAAAAATAAAAATTAAAAGAAATAATCAGACAAATTGTATTCAAGAGACCACTACAAAGGGAGTTTGCCAGGAGAGGAGAGAAATTGAGCCCAACTTCAAAAATAACAAAGAAAAATGAATTTGTAGCCAAGGAGCAGGTAGGGTAGTCATTGGGTGGAAAATTGCTAAAAGGAAACATCCAGGATAAGGAGAGATTTTGGCTAAACCACCTGAGTAGAATTCCTGCTTCAGGCAAGCCAGGGTGATCAGAATCGCCTGGGAGGTGGTGGAGATTGAAGAATCAGGTCAGATATAAAGGCTGATCAGATCCTGAGTTGGGGGATTCTGGCTAAAGCAACTCAGCAGGATTCTTGCTAATGCTGGGCAGTGTAAAGACAGACGTGGAAGTCCAGAACTCAAAGCCTGGCTGGGAAGGAGGTTCAGAGGGGCTTGACTGGAGTCGGCTCAAGCAGAGACTCTCTGGGGTAGGACGTGGGGTGGGGGATGGCGGGGGGGTGATGGTGACGTATAAATTTGTTGTAAATGTTTGTTACAAAAGCATTTCTTTTCCTCCCTGGCTCCAAATAAGTTGGTCTTTAATTTTTCCTCCTTATAATTACTACAGCAACTGTTTTGACTAACATGCCAGTTTCTCTGCCCAAGAAAGAGACTTTCTTGAGTGACCACACACTTCATCTACAAGCATGTCTTGTTGACTTTCTTCTTCTTTCTGCAATCTGAGAGGCAGTTGCCAAATACCTTAGGAAGAATTTCTTCAAGTGTTGTCTGGCAAGCATCAGGGAGTCTGTCCGGCACCCTGTGGCAACACAAGAGCCCTCTCAGAGTCTGAGGGTTCAGATTGGACCTCCAAATGCCCTCAACAGAGTGCTTCCAGGAGAGAGAAGGATAAGGAAGACAGATACAGAGTCTGGTGTCTCAAACAGGCAGACCTTAAAAAGTTAAGACCCAAAGATTCAACATCTTTATCTGCAAGTAAGAGAAAATAGAGATTCCTAACTATTCAGGACCATGAAGCGAGCAGACAAAAATAGAATTTGACTCTTCCAGGCAGCTCATTTAAGCAATACCTTCTTCTTCCCAAATTTAGATCCTAGTTGACCAGCTTCTCACAGAGCCAAGGACGTGTCAGAGCCCTTGCTAATAACAAGTGCCATCAGGCCAAGTTTCAGCTCCTTTTTAAAAGAGGACATAAAAAATCAGGAAAGATGCTGTGCCCTCCTCTTGCTTGTTTTCAGCGGCCTTCAACAACTCTTCCCCGCCAAGCCAGGTCACTTTGAAAGGTGATGATGATATTCATTTCTGAGGGCAGTATAAATTGAAATGAGGGGATTAAGCCCTGCCTGTCAGAGTAAAGATTCACTGTATGCCATTGTGTCATTCCTGAAATCACCTTTTGAATGCTTGCGGTTGGTTCTTGAGAGGGAGAATTTTCATTTCTGTTTCTGTGGATAGACATAGACAAGACAGACAGCCACCCTAGCACCTGTAATACTTGCTGAACAACCTCTTGCTTGCCGCTCACGGTCCAAAAGTATGGTCAGAGGACCCACTCACACAGACGACACGCAGGACAGTCCCCAACCCAGAGACTGTCTCCTTTGGTCACTACTCGCCTGTGTAGAAGGAAGAACTGGATCTGTGTTCTGATGGCTGGATGTGGGCTGAAGCTGGCTAGGGCACAGAAAAAGACACAGTCTGACTAGACTTTCAGTGAGTCTCGCTCAGCAGCTGTAGGTTCTCTTCATGTATACACCTCTAGATCTGCATCAGGGGGAAAAAGCACACAGGGTATCGCTGCTCATCCTGAAGACCCACGTGGCAGAGGTGCTTTCCTCGTCTCAACGCAGATGTAGACGTAATTCTGCTGCTTATTTTCTGTGTCCTCTCGAGTGACTTGCTAACCTCAGAGGATATCTGTAAGGTTGGGGTGGTGGCATTTACTATATTTGTTTCTTGGCTGCTTCCTCATAATCAGTTCTAGCAGCGTGAGTCACAGTGATAATCAGTAATAATGTACTGAGTGCAGGTTATTTATCAAGCCCAGCAGTGCCCACAGGTGGCCTGTGAGATGTCGTTGAGGCTGCTTCGCTGCTTTTGGAGACGAAGAGACAGAGCTCAAATAAGCCTATGAGTGTCCAGCCACGTTTGGATCAGGTCTGTTGAACCGGTGTAACATGTTGGACCAATGTAACATGCCCAGTCGTTTTGAGTGTTCATGAAATGAGTTTCGTGCTTATTTATGCATGTTTCTTCCACATCCCAAAGTCAGCTGTGATACAGAAATTGTTAGTGTTCAGTCGCTAAGTCATGTCCAACTCTTTGGGACCCCATGAATTGCAGCATGTCAGGCTTCCCTGTCCTTCACTATCTCCCAGAGTTTGCTCAAACTCATGTCCATTGTGTCAGTGATGCCATCCAACCATCTCATTCTCTGTCACCCCCTTTTCTTCCTGCCCTCAATCTTTCCTAGCATCAGGGTCTTTTCCAATGAATTAGCTCTTCGCGTCAGATGGTTTAAGAATTGGAGCTTCAGCTTCAGCTTCAGCATCAGTCCTTCCAATTAATATTCAGGGTTAATTTCCTTTAGGATTGACTGGTTGGATCTCCTTGCAGTCCAAGGGACTCTCAAGAGTCTTCTTCAGAACCACAATTTGAAAGCATCAGTTCTTCAGGACTCAGCCTTTTTATGGTCCAACTCCCACATCCACACACATGAGTACTGAAAAAACCATATTTTTGACTATGTGGACCTTTGTCAGCAAAGTGGATTTCTCTGCTTTTTAATATGCTGTCTAGATTATGTCATAGCTTTTCTTCCCAAGAAGCAAATGTATTTTAATTTTGTGGTGGGAGTCACCCTCCCCAGTGATTTTGGAGACCAAGAAAATAAAATCTGTCACTCTTTCCACTTTTTCCATATCTATTTGCCATGAAGTGATAGGACCAGATTCCATGATCTTAGTTTTTTGAATGTTGAGCTTTGAGCCAACTTTTTCACTCTCCTCTTCCATCCTCATCAAGAGGCTCTTTAGTTCCTCCTGACTTTCTGCCATTAGCGTGGTATCATTTGCATATCTGCGGTTGTTGATATTTCTCCTGGCAATCTTGATTCCAGCTTGTGATTCATCCAGCCCAGCATTTCGAATGATGTGCTCTGCATTTAAGTTAAATAAGTAGGGTGACAATATACAACCTTGACATACTCCTTTTCCAATTGTGGACCAGTCCATTGTGCCATGTCTAATTCTAATTACTGAATCTTGTCATACATATAGATTTCTCAGGAGACAGTAAGCTGGTCTGGTATTCCCATGTCTTTAAGAATTTTACAGTTTATTGTGATCCACACAGTCAAAGGCTTTAGCATAATCAATGAAGCAAAAGAATATATTTTTTGAAATCCCCTTGCTTTTTCTATGATCCAACGGATATTGGCAATTTGATTTCTGCTTCCTATGCCTCTTCTGAATCCAGCATATTCATCTGCAAGTGCCACTAGATAAAATGCATTAGGGATTTAAGTTGAAGACAGGGGGGAAGAATGAAAAAGTAAATCAAACTGGGCAAAATTAGGAGGCAAATTTAGGGGCAAAATTAGGAGGCAACCACTCTATGGGCAACAAAAATATCCCATAAATTGAAAGAAGTGAACTGCAAATTTGATTTTGATCCTGATGGTCAGAGCAGTTCAGGAAAAAGAAACAGTTTTAGGATACAAAACGTCAGATTACAAGGAAAGCAATGAATCATACAAAGTAAATTTTCTTTGTACTAGCATCCAAGAAAAATATCTGATAAGCCTTTACAACAACCTGGTAATAAATAAGGTCTATACAGTTAATAAATATGGTCCATACAGTTGATAGAGTTCACAAGAGAGTGCTTGAGAAATGTGGTAATTAGAACTGAAACATTTCTGAAGCCCTTCTGACCTGAGAGATGCTTACTAGCCTTCGGGGTAAGGGCAGCCAAGCCTCCCTCTGATGCGACACTGAGCAGCTCCCTGGACCCACTGCAGGCAATGTCGCTCTCTCACTCATGGGTCTCAGAGCAGAGGTGATGTGAAGGCGCGCTTCGGTGCAGCTCGCCGTCCCAGCCCTGCCTCACTGGCTACACGACCCTGGGAAAGACACTTCATTTCTGCACCACAGTGGCCTCCTCTGTAAAATGGAAATATTAAGAGCTCCTCCCTCATGGGAAGTTGGGAGGTTAATAAGTCAGTGTGTCCAAAGTGCTCCGAACGTTGCCCAGTGCTGAATGAGAACCGATTGGTGGTAGCAGTTTACAGTGTGATTTATACTTGGGAAGGCCGCTCACGGTCTTTCCCTGACTCTGACTGCACTTGTCTGTCTCCAGCCTTAACAAAGCTCTTTTCTCTTCCTCCACTTTTATCAAACCAGAAGACAAGGAGCCCCATGTTTTCCTCAAGGTGGAACCTACCAAGGCAGTGTTCTTTACTGACAGTCCAAAAGCCCGTTGATTTTAAGTAGAGGAGGACCTCCTCAGTCAAGGCTGGCAGAGTCAAACAGACACAGGCTTCAGAATCAGAGAAACCAGTTTGAACTGACCCTCCTCCAAACATTTCTTTCCCCTCATTTCTAAAAACTGCATGTCTGATTTGGTAACCACTAATCACACATGGCTGTTTAAATGAAACTGAAGAATTCCGTGTGTCTGTCACATTAGCTTTATTGACATAGAGCTATAAGGTTGCATCGCCCACGTGGCCCCTGTGGCTTCCATGCTCATTGGTGTCATCACAGGAAGTCTGTTGTACAGGAGCCCTGAATTACACAGTGGTTGTTTTCTCCTAACCATTACCAGGTTTGCAGTGTTGACTTTGTCTCAGGCATTCAGGCTTTCTCAACTCTGAGAACCCTGGGAGGTTGGTATCCGTTTTCTCAAGTTACAGGTGGGGCCAGTCAATTTTGGAGAGATGAAATGTTACCATGGCAAGATTCTCTGAAAGATGCTGAAGAGGAGGCTGGCATTTGAGTCCAGGAACGATAAGCCAGCTTCCCTGGTAGCTCAGTTGGTAAAGAGTCCACCTGCAATGCAGGAGACCCTGATTTGATTCCTGGGTAGGGAAGATCCATTTGGAGAAGGGATAGGCTACACACTCCAGTGTTCTTGGGCTTCTCTTGTGTCTCAGCTGGTAGAGAATCTGCAATGCGGGAGACCTGGGTTCGATTTCTGGGTTGGGAAGATCTTCTGGAGAAGGGATAGGCTACCGACTCCAGTGTTCCGGCCTGGAGAATTCCATGGACTGTATAGTCCAGGGGGTCACAAAAAGAGTCGGACACGACTGAGCGACTTTTACTTTCGCTTTCACGATAAGCTACAAGGTCTGGGTTGCAGTGCGCCTCCTGAGGGTTTTCTTTCTCAGAAAACAGGAGTCTCGTGGTGGAATATGGAGCCCTCATTCGCTTCACTCCTCTCTATATACTAATCTACCCACCCAGTCTCAAGCACCGAAGAGGCCCAGAACAGCTAGATAAATGAAGAGGAATTTAGTTTAAATAGAGGGGAGTTAACACATTTGTTAGCCAGCCTCAAATCTCTATCTCTCCCTGGTAGTAAGACTTGACCATTCCCTATTTGACGATGCAGACCCCAGGGTAGAAAGGTTTAGTCATTCACGATTAACTCAGGTGTTATTGGTGGGTAAGAGGGAGGGAGAGGCAGGGTAAGATAAAACCACAAATCACAGTTAAAATAAAATCAACCACCTGTTATCACCTGTTATCTAGAAACTTCGCCCAAATACTTTCCTCCTCTTTAGAGTATTTGGCCAGCTACAATGTCTGCTACTCTTTATGTGAAAAAATAGGATGAAATGTTGTTTAACCAAATAACTTTTAAATTTGAAATAAAGGAAAAATATTTTTAATCTAAATCATTTTGAAAGTAACTTGACTCTTTGAAATGTAGACTATGATACTGAATAATGTTGAAGATAGTATATGTTAGGTGAAAAATTACACAAAAATAATGCTGAGACGCAGCTGTTAAATATACATTATTGGTGATGAAATGGGGACAGGGTCCCTGGAAGCCCCTCAGATCAGGGATCCTCAAGGCAGGACAGCTTCTCTCTTTAGTGATTCCAGCAAAAATGATGCTTCTTTCCTTTTCCAAAGAGATTGCTCCCAGATCCCCAACTTCTGCCTCTCCCAGTAGCCAAAGGCAAACGGTATGGGCTGGATGAGGTAACTGGTCCTCGAGCTCTGCAGTGTGCTGTAATTAAGTCTTGGGAGAAGAGAACTTCTGAGCACCAGAAAGAAGTTCCATTACAGTTTGCATCCTTATCGGAGAATCCTACTACCGTTTGTTAACTGCCAACCAACAGATTTGTGAGGGAGAAAGGGCCCAGCTTCCTTTATCTCCCCAGCCACACTCGAGTCTGGAGAGGGATTTTCCTGACAAGGGAACTGGGGGGCTATCATTGCCTCAGTGTGATCACGGGTCTGCAGCCCCGGTTCTGGTCAGCAGGTGCCTGTGCAGCATTTACAGCTGCTGTAGTGGAAGAAAAATGGAGATTGGGTGCCTTTGCTCACAGCAGGCCTGGCGGTCCTGTTAGTGGGAGGCGCAGAGAAATCTAAACGAGTGGGGTTTCAGTTCCTTTCAACCGACTGGCACAAACCCCTCAGATTTGTGCTCTCGTTTCCATGGATACTTTCAACCCATTTGGTCCAAGGATTTTCTGGTCACAGTACAAGCTTATTGTGGGTTTTGTTGGAAACCTTTTCATTAGCATCTGTCGGTGCTCCTTAAGTGTCTCACTAGAGAATTTCTATTCAGGCAGTTGATTCTCCTAACATCTGATATTTTTATCTATGAACTGTATGGGCACCTGGCAAATAATATTTTCCCCTTTTGCTTTTGTTTCTAGGGAGCCCAGAGCCAATGAGACATCTTATTCACACTGAGTAGGACCTTTTAACAAAAATTTCTGAAAACTCATCTTTTATTTTGTCCACATTTTGCAAGTTTGCTCTAGTTTTCTTCTCCTTGCCTGTGGTTCTTATCCCGTTTTGAAAAGAATCTCTTTGTAGGGGCATTCAGACAGTTCTCCTGTTCCAAAAGGGATTCCTAGGAGGTAACTCAAAACCATACCCAAGGTGAGCTTCAGTTCAGTCACTTAGTCTTCTCCGACTCTTTGAGACCCTATGAATCGCAGCACGCCAGGCCTCCCTGTCCATCACCAACTCCCAGAGTTCACTCAGACTCACGTCCATCGAGTCAGTGATGCCATCCAGCCATCTCATCCTCTGTCGTCCCCTTCTCCTCCTGCCCCCAATCCCTCCCAGCATCAGAGTCTTTTCCAATGAGTCAACTCTTCGCATGAGGTGGCCAAAGTACTGGAGTTTCAGCTTTAGCATCATTCCTTCCAAAGAAATCCCAGGGCTGATCTCCTTCAGAATGGACTGGTTGGATCTCCTTGCAGTCCAAGGGATTCTCAAGAGTCTTCTCCAACACCACAGTTCAAAAGCATCAATTCTTCGGTGCTCAGTTTTCTTCACAATACAACTCTCACATACATACATGACCACTGGAGAAACCATAGCCTTGACTAGACGGACCTTGGTTGGCAAGGTAATGTCTCTGCTTTTCAATATTCTATCTAGGTTGGTCATGACTTTTCTTCCAAGGAGTAAGCTTCTTTTAATTTCATGCATGCAGTCACCATCTGCAGTGATTTTGGAGCCCCAAAAAGTAAAGTCTGACACTTTTTCCACTGTTTCCCCATCTATTTCCCATGAAGTGACGGGACCAGATGCCATGATCTTCGTTTTCTGAATGTTGAGCTTTAAGCCAACTTTTTCACTCTCCACTTTCACCTTCATCAAGAGGCTTTTTAGTTCCTCTTCACTTTCTGCCATAAAGGTGGTGTCATCTGCATATCTGAGGTTATTGATATTTCTCCTGGCAATCTTGATTCCAGCTTGTGCTTCTTCCAGCCCAGTGTTTCTCATGATGTACTCTGCATAGAAGTTAAATAAGCAGGGTGACAATATGCAGTCTTGACGTACTCCTTATCCTATTTGGAACCAGTGTGTTGTTCCATGTCCAGTTCTAACTGTTGCTTCCTGACATGCATACAGATTTCTCAAGAGGCAGGTCAGGTGATCTGGTATTCTCATCTCTTTCAGAATTTTCCCCAGTTATTGTGATCCACACAGTCAAAGGCTTTGGCATAGTCAATAAAGCAGAAATAGATGTTTTTCTGGAACTCTCTTGCTTTTCCATGATCCAGCAGATGTTGGCAATTTGGTCTCTGGTTCCTCTGCCTTTTCTAAAACCCGCTTGAACATCTGGAAGTTCATTGTTCATGTATTGCTGAAGCCTGGCTTGGAGAAGTTTAAGCATTACCTTACTAGTGTGTGAGATGAGTGCAATTGTGTGGTAGTTTGAGCATTCTTTGGCATTGCCTTTCTTTGGGATTGGAATGAAAACTGATCTTTTCCAGTCCTGTGGCCACTGCTGAGTTTTCCAAATTGCTAGCATATTGAGTGCAGCACTTTAACAGCATCATCTTTCAGGATTTGAAATAGCTCCACTGGAATTCCATCACCTCCACTAGCTTTGTTCGTAGTGATGCTTTGTAAGGCGCACTTTACTTCACATTCCAGGATGTCTGGCTCTAGGTGAATGATCACACCATCGTGGTTTTCTTGGTCGTGAAGATCTTTTTTGTACAGTTCTTCTGTGTATTCTTGCCATCTCTTCTTAATATCTTCTGCTTCTGTTAGGTCCATGCCATTTCTGTCCTTTATCGAGCCCATCTTTGCCTGAAATGTTCCCTTGGTATCTCTAATTTCTTGAAGAGATCTCTAGTCTTTCCCATTCTGTGTTTTCCTCTGTTTCTTTGCGTTGATCGCTGAGAAAGGCTTTCTTATCTCTTCTTGCTGTTCTTTGGAACTCTGCATTCAGATGTTTATATCTTTCCTTTTCTCCTTTGCTTTTTGCTTCTCTTCTTTTCACAGCAATTTGTAAGCCCTCCCCAGACAGCCATTTTGCTTTTTTGCATTTCTTTTCCATGGGGATGGCCTTTATCCCTGTCTCCTATACAATGTCATGAACCTCCGTCCATAGTTCATCAGGCACTGTATCTATCAGATCTAGCCCCTTACATCCATTTCTTACTTCTACTGTATAATCATAAGGGATTTGATTTAGGTCAAACCTGAATGGTCTAGTGGTTTTCCCTACTTTCTTCAATTTCAGTCTGAATTTGGCAAAAAGGAGTTCATGATCTGAGCCACAATCAGCTCCTGGTCTTGTTTTTGTTGACTGTATAGAGCTTCTCCATCTTTGGCTGCAAAGAATATAATCAATCTGATTTTGGTGTTGACCATCTGGTGATGTCCATGTGTAGAGTCTTCTCTTGTGTTGTTGGAAGAGGGTGTTTGCTATGACCAGTGCGTTCTCTTGGCAAAACTCTATTATTGCCCTGCTTCATTCCGTATTCCAAGGCCAAATTTGCCTGTTACTCCAGGTGTTTCTTGACTTCCTACTTTTGCATTCCAGTCCCCTATAATGAAAAGGACATCTTTTTTGGGTGTTAGTTCTAGAAGGTCTTGTAGGTCTTCATAGAACCGTTCAACTTCAGCTTCTTGAGCATTACTGGTTGGGGCATAGACTTGGATTACTGTCATAGTGAATAGTTTGCCTTGGAAACGAACAGAGATCATTCTGTCATTTCTGAGATTGCATCCAAGTACTGCATTTCGAACTCTTTTGTTGACCATGATGGCCACTCCATTTCTTCTGAGGGATTCCTACTCGCAGTAGTAGATATAATGGTCATCTGAGTTAAATTCACCCATTCCAGTCCAGTTTAGTTCGCTGATACCTAGAAAGTCGACATTCACTCTTGCCATCTCTTGTTTGACCACTTCCAATTTGCCTTGATTCATGGACCTGACATTCCAGGTTCCTATGCAATATTGCTCTTTAAAGCATCGGACCTTGCTTCTATCACCAGTCACATCCACAGCGGGGTATTCTTTTTACTTTGGCTCCATCCCATCATTCTGTCTGGAGTTATTTCTCCACTTGTCTCCAGTAGCATATGGGGCACCGATTGACCTGGGGAGTTTCTCTTTCAGTGTCCTATCATTTTGCCCTTTCATACTGTTCATGGGGTTCTCAAGACAAGAATACTGAAGTGGTTTGCCATTCCCTTCTCCAGTGGACCACATTCTGTCAGACCTCTCCACCATGACCCATCTGTCTTGGGTGGCCTCACAGGCATGGCTTAGTTTCATTGAGTTAGACAAGGCTGTGGTCCTAGTGTGATTAGATTGGCTAGTTTTCTGTGAATATGGTTTCAGCGTGTCTGCCCTCTGATGCCCTCTTGCAACACCTACCATCTTACTTGGGTTTCTCTTACCTTGGACGTGGGGTATCTCTTCACGGCTGTTCCAGCAAAGCGCAGCCACTGCTCCTTACCTTGGACAAGGGGTGTCTCCTCACCGCCGCCCTTCTGACCTTGAACGTGAAATAGCTCCTCTAGAGCTATAGTAAGATGGTAAGATGAGCTTACCATACCTCTAAGATGAGCTTGTATGAATTAGATAAAGCTTCTGCTTTTCCAGGCAGGCAGCCTAAGCATTAGTGGCCTTACGTTTGTCTGTCTGTTCATGGGAGCCCTCCAGAGAGTCACTCTTATGGGGGCCGGGTGCAACCCCCTCAACTTGAGTGACTTCTTGTTTACATTTTATATATTGGCCTACTGTGAAGTATCTTTGAAAAAAAATAATTCATTTAAATTTTTGGTGTATCAATTTACTTTCAGTGTGTCTTTGATGTGCTAGCTGCTTGAAGGACAAAGGTGAACAAGAAAGTTTCAAGGACTCTGCCCTCGTGGAGGTTAAACTCTGGTGTAGGAACCAAGCCATGAATCAATAAACAAAGAAATGAAATAATTGCAGACTGTGTTAGTTTCAAGCAAAGAAATAATCAAGATGCTATCTTAGAAAACAAAATGAGAGACCTATTAGGGAGGTCAAGGAAATATCCCCTCTGAAGAGGGAAGAGTTAAAATGCGGCCTGTAGGATGAAGAGAAGCTAAAGACAGTAGGAAGAGACTTCTAGGAAGGAGGAACAGCCAATGCAAAGGCCCTGAGGCTAGAAGAGCTTAAGAAGTACTCTTAAGGAAAAGAGTACTGATAGGTGTAGTGAACAAGAAGGAAAACAAAGACAGAAAATGATGTGTGATCAGGTCTCTAAGACCCAGATTACACAGGACCTTTTAGCCCATGCTGCTGCTGCTGCTAAGTCGCTTCAGTCGTGCCCGACTCTTTGCGACCCCATGGACAGTAGCCTGCACCAGGCTCCTCAGTCCATGGGATTTTCCAGGCAAGAGTACTGGAATGGGTTGCCATTTCCTTCTCCAAGATATCTTCCTGACCCAGGGATCGAACCCAGGTCTCCCACATTGTAGACAGACACTTACCGTCTGAGCCACCAGGGAATTCACCCTAAATATGATAGGGATCTATTAAATGGCTTCTCTATTTGAAGAATCAGTCTGCCTGCTGTGAAGGAAAGAGTAGAAATGAGTTGATCAATCTATGAAAAAGATGGTGATGCTCTGGACCAAGGTGGTGGTGGTGGTGGTAGAGATGGATGCTATGAAAATGGACTTGTTAATGGAAAGTCAAGGATGATTGTAGTTTCAGTAAATCAGGACACTAGTGACAAGTATTGAGCCCAGAATGTCTTGTGATGGAAAGGCTTGGGGAAAAAGGGTGAGGAATAAAGAATTTGGTTATGGATGATTTAATTTAGAGACATTCATGTGAAGAAGTCAAGAAGAGAGTTAGATGTCTGAACTGAGAACCCAGAGAGGACAGGGCTGCTACTATAAATTTGGGAGTCATCAAGAAGTAGATAGTGTTAAAGCTTTAGCATTAAAGGAGGTCTCAGAACATAGATAACAATCCCCAGAGCCAACTTCTGTGGTTCATGTAAGAAGTTGTAATGTTGAACATGTAGAAGAGCAAATCAAAGTGTGCCCTGCGTATGGCAATGTGAAAGTGAGTCACGGTGAACCCGGCAGAAATATGTTAGGAAGTGGGAGGAATAGAAGGCAGATGGAATTGGTCAGAGATGGTATGGAAGAGAAAGAGTAGAGACAGTGGCTGGAGACAAACTCTTCAAGATACTGTGCTCTTAAAATGGATCAGAGACATGAGGGAGTAAGTGAAGGAGTAGGTGGGGATGGCTGGGACTTATTTGTGTGCTGATAGGAATGACCTCATAGAGAGAAAAACTGATGTATATTGGATGACGATACATAGAAGACTGAAATCCTTGTGTAGGTGAAAGAGGATGGAATCTGGAGCAGAAGCGGAGGGATTGACTTTTGATGGGTGAAAGCATACGTTATTAGGAGGAAGGATAGAGAAAGTTCTCATCTGATGAGTTTCCTTTATTTAATCAATGAAGCTCAGTAATTGGCTAGGAGTAAAGGAGTTTGAGAAGCACTGAGATCATCCTTTTGAAGGGTGGGGAACTTTAAAAGAAAGAATTATAAGGTTGAAAGTCATGTGGACTATCCATTTGAAGTGTATAATCTTGAATTTAAACCAAAGCCAGACAATCTAGTTTTGTAATTTTCTCCATCAAATTTAGTGATTAAAAAATGGACAGGATGGACTTAGTTGTTTGGCCATGAAAATGGAAAATGAGACATAGAAGTTGAAGTGTCTGTGAGGAAGTGATGTAATGTTGGATCACGGAAATAAACTAGACAAGGACGGAAGTAAAAGCAAGGAAAGCCTGGTGGTTAGCGAGAGGTGGGCAGGATTAACAAGCAGGAAGTTGTAGGTACTCGGATTAATATAGCAGAGTGAAGACTATAGAGCTAGGAGTTAAAAGCACAAGATGATCCAAGAATGGGATGTTAGGAATCCAAATTCCCAGGTAGTAATGGTAAAGTCAGAGGGTACTAAGTAACTGAGAGAGGAAGAAAGAAAAAAACTTTGCCATTAAGGAGGCCAAGGAACTGTAAGTTCCACCTGAAAAAAAGCTGGAAAATCATTCTTATTTATCATGTATATTTCCTAGGTCATTCCAAATCCCTATTTGGAATTGAATTGGGTGCACATAAATAAATAATGACAGTAGCTGATTCACTGTAGGTCTACTCTGTAAACACCATTTTAGGTCATACTTTTGAACACTGAAATTCTTTATTACCATTAAGATATTGCTTGGAAAGTATTCTACAATGTGTTCATTCTCATAGTTTGATTATTCTCATTTCTCAATCAGTAATGATTCAAGACCTTTGGGTTACATTTAATACCTTTTTGTATGGTGTACCCCACCCTTCGATCTAGCCTTATTTATGTGTCTAGTCTCATCTCCATCATCCCCTTAAGGTGGACCTACCTCATGACCTCCTCCGAAGCCCCTACTGTCAGCAGTCCTGCATGCGTGCCACGCTGCTTCACCTGGATAGCTGCTGCTCATCCTCTAAGACCCATCTAAAGTGTCCACTTCTGGGTCAAACCTTTCCTAAAAAGCTGAACCATCCAGAAATGCATTTTTGTGGGTCGAAAACATTACATATTGACAAATTCACATTGTTAATAATTTGCTGCCACAAATGTAAACTTGAACCAGGGATAAAGGATGGTAGCTACTACTTGCTGAACTATGTAACAGTGTGACTCACATTCATGGTAAAATGTAAAAGTGCTTTGCATTTATCACCTCATTTCATTGCCTAAAAGGTAGATGTAAATATTTCCTTCTGTTAGGTAAGGATTCAGAGACAGCGTCTTTGTTTGAGAAAGTAAATAATAAGTGGCAGAATTGGATTTTTATTCCATAAACAAAGGTCACATAATGCCCTTCCTTCATCTTATTCATCACGGTGACTGCTTGCACATGATAATTCTTCACCTGTCAGAAAACTACACAAATTTTTGTTCAGGGGCCCTGGGACTCTAAAATGTGACATTGACATTGGATTTACCTTGATAAATGTTGCTACTTCCTTGAAATTTAGAAAAATAAGTTTTGAATTGAGAGTCTGGACTATGCTTAAAATCTTAATCCAGTGATTGCTCTCTATTTGTTTGAAGTCACACACCGTTCCTGTTTGCCAAGCAGCTCCTATAGCAGTGTTATAATTATCTAGGAGGATAAGTTCTTTAGGTCACGAGAACTGGATCTGTTGACGTGTGAGTGCCAAGTCTTGGTGTAATGCAGGCAGAGGGCAGAGGGCATCTGGGTTCATTTCCTGGGGGCCCTTTAGCTTTCATTGACATAGGACTTGCCTGGAGTTTTTAAGAACAATGGTGCTTTCTTGCTAGACCAGGAATCCTTTGGGAAATACAACTTAGCTGCTATGGGGCCCCTGCATTTGGCTAACATTCCATCTTGATCTGATCCTGATGTCCACAGCAGTGGTTCTTAGATTTTTACTGTGTATTAGAATCACCTGGAGGGCTTGTTGGAACACAGATTTCTGGTTCCCACCCCAGAGACTCTGATTCAGTCTGTCTGGCCTGGAGCCCTAGATTCTGCCAATGCAGTCAATCTCCCAAGTGAGGTTGATGCTGCTGCTCCCATGACTACACTTGAGTAGCTCAAACTCTTGCTTAAGTCCCAGTTTATGGAACACCCAGTGAGATTGGATATACAAGCAGAAACCTCAGGAGTTATGTGAGTAATCCTCTGAATGCTGAATTCTGTAGACCAAAAAAAAAAAATCAGTGATTAAAAAAAAAATTATCTCCTGATTTTTGATTTATGTTAGAGACCAGCAACAATTCCTCTTGTGTGGAGTGAGACCAGTTGGCTGAAACCTGGGAATCCTTTCCAGGAGCTCTTTTTCCCGAAATCTTAGAGAAAACTTCCCTATGTACCTTCAGAACATTAGTGTGTTTTGTTCTTAAAACTGCCTTAAAGGAAGATGCTATATAAAATTGATCAGTCTTTCAATGCAAAAGTGAATGCAAGAAATTTTCAAAATGAAAATGTTACATAATATAATGAGAAATGTGGTCATTAGATTCAGGATGCATTTATCTTTTGTTTAGATGCTAAAAGATATTTGCATTTTTATTAGATTCAAAATGATGTGAGTCACGCAGATCAACACATTTCTTTTTCACAGGAATCCTTTGTGTTTGAACCCAACTGCCTCTTCAAAGTAGATGAATTTGGCTTCTTTCTGACCTGGAGAAGTGAAGGCAAGGTATGGCACAAAAACAAGTTGCTCCTTCTTGCTCTCAGGGTGAAGGCATTTCATTTCTCCACAAGTGACGGAAAGCCCCTTGCGGGTACGGACCCTACACTTACTCATTCATTCAAGACTTTTTAAAATGTGCTTCCATGTGCCCAGGCGTTGGGGACATAGTAATGGTCAAGGATGTGATCCTTATAGATTCCAGCCTAGAATCAGGGTCGGGCATCCAAAAGAAAGAAAGAAAGTTACAAGACATTGAGAGTTGCGAAAGAGAAGGTCAGGTTACAAGAGCTTAAAAGCAGGCAAGTCTGATTTAAATCTTGGGAGCTAAAAAGATTTCCCAGAAGAGAGGTATTCAAGCTGAAGTCTCAGAGGTGCATTTAAGGGCATTTTCCAGGACTTAACACATGGCACAGCATTCACATTTTGTGAGCCTTTGAGCTGAATTTCTGAAGAGTAGAATCAGAGTTTAAGTTAGTATAGTCCCACTAATATTTCATATACACACATATATTTAATTATATACATGGCTGCTGCTGCTGCTGCTGCTAAGTCGCTTCAGTCGTTTCCGACTCTGTGCGACCCCATAGATGGCAGCCCACCAGGCTCCCTGGGATTCTCAAGGCAAGAACACTGGAGTGGCTTGCCATTTCCTTCTCCAATGCATGAAAGTGAAAAGTGAAAGTGAAGTCGCTCAGTCATGTCCGACTCTTTGCGACCCCATGGACTGTAGCCCACCAGGCTCCTCCATCCATGGGATTTTCCAGGCAAGAGTACTGGAGTAGGGTGCCATTGCCTTCTCCGAATATACATGGCAGTAATCACAATATTAAATATATAAAAGTAACATTTTGCACTTATTCAGAGTTGCATTCTACATATATATGTGTGTATATATATATACATATGGAATGGAATGTTTGGGGTCTCTGCGACCAGGCAGGATGCTATGGGGCCTTCCCAGAACAGACCCCTCCCCCATATCCGCCTCTTTAGCTCCTCTCTGAAGTTCCTTGATCGTATCTGATGCACATTTCCTGAGTTATTTCACAGATCCTAAACCCCCCACCTAATGGAAGCATTTAATTGCTTGATGACCATAAGGACATAGCCTCCTGGAGCCTCAGGATTAATAATGTCCACCCCTGTGAACCATGTTATCTCACCATCAACCAGTCAGAGAACTGTGCACTAGCTGATCGTATACCCTGCAATATCCCTGCCTCAGCTGCCCTTTGAAGTTGTTTTGCTGAAACCCTTTGCTTTAGGAAGTTGAGGGTTTTAGAGCGAGAGCCACCGATTCTCCCTGCCTAGAGCCTTACAGTAAACACTGCACTTTCCTTCACCACAACTCAGTGTCAGTGTATTGGTTTTACTTCATGCACATGAATGGACCAAAGTTTGGTTGGAAAATATCTTGACTATTTTTGATTGTTGAAAATTATTATTGTTGTTATTACTTGTTTTTAATCCTGCTTCTGCCTCACTTGAATCAGCATTGCTTTCATCATCACAAACATTTGCAAATCACCTGTCTGTGCTGTAGGTCTGGCAGAATTTAGACTCACTGCTGTGTTATGTGCTCTCTTTGCAGGAAGGCCAAGTGCTAGAATGCTCCCTCATCAACAGTGTTCGGCTGGGAGCCACACCGAAGGTACCCACGCTTGGTGTCTGTTGTTCTTTGGACACAGACTGTTGTGTAACCCCTTTGTTGTTGTTTAGTCACTCATTCGTGTCACCTCTTGTGACCCCAAGGACTGTAGCCTAGCAGGCTACTCTTCCATGGGATTTCCCAGGCAAGAGTACTGCAGTGGGTTGCATTTCCTTCTCCAGGGGATCTTCCTGATCTGGGGTCGAAACCTTGTCTCCTGCCTTGCAGGCATATTCCTTACCACTGAGCCACCGGGGAGGCCCATTACTGCCCCCAAATGAAGAACAGATACAGTTTAGAAATCTCATCTGTAATGGTTGGGTGATTTGGGTTGCATTGGGTTTAATTAGAAATTGTTATTAACCTCTGAAAATTATGACCCTTGTGTGATATGAGCATCAAAGTAAACTGTTCCCTTAACTCAGAAATTAATCTGGCAAGTACCCCTTCCCCCTGTCCCCACCTTCTTTTTCAGCAAACAGTGAGTCACTTCTGGTCCATGGCTGATGTGGAAATTTAGATGACTCGGGTAGTTCCATGTCTGTGCACCTGTGCACGCAGACCCTGGCTCACCTTGAAGGCTCAGTTTGCCTCTGAGAAAAGAGAATGACAGAGCACATAAATAAGCCTCTTCACAGTGATTGATTTGTTTGAATGAGAAGCTATTTGCGCTAGGAATTTAAAAGATGGTTTTCCCCTAGAATATTCCAGCACGGCATGTATCCCTTTTCCATAATAGTCTTGCAGGTTTGCAGATGTTTAGATGTTCAAAACAAAATTATAATTGTTCCTCACTTTGTTTTTGGTTTCTGTTAGTGACCCTCTTTAATGTTAGTTTAAAATCTCTGTATAACTACCTTGGCATTTCCGCCTGAGTTCTTTCAGAGGACAAAGCCGCTATTTTATCTGCTAATTAGGGCAAACTTACACAGTTTTCATTCCAAATGAGGAAGCCAGGGCTCCTGGAGATGCACGTGTTCATTCTTTGTGTCCAGGCTATTTGAAAGACTCAATCTCACTTTTAACAACTTGAGGTTGCTGACTGTGGCAGTGCCCTGCATGTGTGTGCATGAATCCCCCACAACTGTTCTCTGTGAGAAACCCCTTGGACCTTTGCAGACAGTCAGGTCTCAGGCACAGCCTTTGAGTCCTGTTGCCATAGTTCACGTCCTCGATAGCTACAGCCCTCAATTGAAAGGAGGACCCTGCCTCCCCACCTTCTAAATCAATAACTGTATAATACCTTTCTTATCGGGTGAGATCCAGTAATGTGTAGTGTGATAGATTTTACCTATATGAGTTTTAGAATGACACTAGATATCTAGACATTTTTAGATAGAATGAAGAATTTGCTTTACTGGATGTTTTTACATCAAATGTAGTTTCTTTTTCTGTGCTCTGTGATCTAATGTATTTTTTTTCCTATCTGTCTACCTCTATAGGATCCCAAAATTTTGGCTGCTCTTGAAGCTCTTGGCAAATCAGAAAATGATCTGGAAGGGCGGATAGTTTGCGTCTGCAGTGGTGCAGATCTGGTGAACATCAGTTTCACGTACATGGTGGCTGAAAATCCAGAAATAACTAAGGTATCCTCCGTGACACAGCCTCCTTCCATTCCCATATGGACATGTGTGGTGCACATAATTTTTCATGTATAATGTCATTTTGATATATATTTTGAATTGTATAATTTAATTTAAATTTTAAAGAAAGTTTCCATTGCTTGTTAGAATGTTGCCCTAAAAAATTCAGCAAGCGCAATACCCTTTCAGCGTGTCACTCACGAATACCAGCAGCCTGAACACTGACTGTGATATGTTATACGAACCTCTCTAACCAGAATGTACACAAGAATCATCTGAGATTTAGTAAAAATGCAGATTCTGATTCAGTAGGTCTGAGGTGAGGACACATTCTCCCTTTCTAACAAGCTCGCAGTTGATGCTGATGCTACTGGTCTGAGAACCACAGTTTGACTAGCAAAGAGTTAGATCGGCACTACCCAGCTGAAATATAATGCAAGCCACAGATGTAGTTTAATTTTTCCTGGTAGCCAGAGGTAAAATTAATTTCGTTATTTTATATTCCACATAGAAGTGATACCATATGGCATTTACCTTTCCCTGCCTGGCTTACTTCACTTAGTGTGATCCTCTCTTAAGCCCATCCATGTTGCTGCAAATGGCCTTATTTCATTCTTTTTTACGGCTGAGTCGTAGTCCGTTGTATGAATGTACCATGTCGTCTTTATCTATTCCTCTGTCATTGGGTGTTTAGATTGGTTCCATGTCTTGGCTGTTGTAAGCAATGTTGCTCTGAACACAGGGATGCATGTATCTTTTTAAATTCTGGTATGTCATTTTGTAACCCAATATGTCATTTTAGTAGGAAATCATTATATAATCAATTAACATATTTTAGATTCTTCTGTTCATACAAAGTTGTCAAAATATAATACGCATTTTCAGTTCAGATGAACTGCATCTCAGTTGCTGCATATGGCTGTGGCTACCCTGTTAGTGCACGTCTAGATAATTCGTACCCACCCTGCCTGTAAGCTATGAAAGTGTTGGGTTACGATCCATCTTAGTACCATAAGCAGCCTACCATTGCCCTGGCAAGTGAGTCTTAAAGAAATATTGCCCAAAGTAGAAAGCCTCGAATGTCATTCACTCTCCTGCACGTTGTCTGTCTTCAGGCACTATTACCTGTGGACAGAGCACCATTATCTTTGCGTAAAATGTGTGAAGAGGCCTGGGCCTCTGCTCTTCCATGGCAGAGATCTGGGTTTGGGGGATTGGGAGGTGGGCATTTTATTTTCCCATTGATCCTGCAAGTAGAAGCTCAGTACAGGGTTGAATGAGAAAGGTCATCATTAGAAATATTGAACTTCAGAGCCCTCAGGGAATATCCAGGTAAGATTATTTGATGAAACTGAGATGAGAAGACTTTACCCTGGACCCAGGATCACGGGGTGCAGAATTGAGTTCTACAGATACTGAGACCGTCAAGACTCACCCTCACAGATACTGAGACTGTCAAGACTCTTTCACCCTCACTCACAAAGTGTGGTCCACTTTCTAGCTGCACACGCCTCAGTGGGAACTCCCTGCACATTAGAATCTCAGGCCCACATAGACCTACAGATCCAGAATCTTCATTACTAACAAGCTCCTCCGCACCCCTCTGCCTGCCCAGTGACTCATATGTGCAGTAAAGTTTGAGAAGCTCCCAACTGTGGCTCTGGGTCCAGGCAGGAATGGATGTTTCATATGACATGAGAGCCTTTGCTTCTGTACTTGCATGGCTTGGTTGGTTTTATGCTGCTTTTCCGGATCACCTCGCTTTGGGAGAACAGATGTTGCTTTCAATATTGTTCTTTCATTACGGTGCTCAGATCAACACCCATTTGGATGGTTTCTTGAACCCTGCTGATCTAAACAAGCGTTGTTTCTAGTGCACGCTAATGTTATTTGCTACAAAGGTCTTTCTGGTTGCTATTTGCCATACCAACATTCAATCCCAGAAGTCCATGCTGATCACCCAGAAAGAGAAAGACTTGTTAACCAGACAGATATTTAGATGCTTGAAATTTTGCAAAATGACAGTTCTGTAGACCTGTGTCATGTCTTTTGTCAACTTGTCATATTACAAGAAACCCTATGACTCATATGACCTTAAGAATCTGGGATAGGAAACAAGTTGCCTGGCCGCACATCCTGCCTCTTCCTCTTCCCAGTTGAGTGACCAAGACACACAAGTGGCCTCGCTGAGCATCACCTGCTTCATCTCAGAATGGAACAGCATCACAGTGCCTGCTCGTAGGATTGCTATGTAGGTTACAGGATGCGTTATGTGGAAAGTGCCTGTGCCTTTCTCATCGAAAGCCCCCAGTGTACATTCACTGTTCAGATCACAGAGTCCTAGAATTTCAGAGCTGGAGGTGGAACTGAGACACTGCATTTTTCAGATGTAGAAGAGGAAGCCAAGAAGTGAAAAGAACTCGCCTGAGTCTACCCAGCAGGCTAGGCCAGAGTCCAGCCTAAAACTCAGCCTTCTGATTTCTTGTGTGATACTGTCAACTCCACCCCGTCCCTGAGCAAGTACAGCCCTGGGAAGGTGGCTCGGATCAGTAAATCGAAATGTCCTTACTTCCATGCTTTGATTGCTGCAGTCTTGTTTTACTTAAGAGCCATGGTCTGAACCCTATAGTCACAAATATGTGATATATAAGTCTGTGTTCCAGGGCAGAAGTCTATACTTAAAGATAAGATGTGGGGTTTTTTGTGGTCATACCATTTTGACATGAATACAACTTAGGAGCCCAGGATCATGGGACCATAGAACAGCTCTTAGCTAGCGATATTCTGTTCACGTTATCACAGAAGTCAGTTAAAGCAAACCATCATTTTTAAAAATTACACTTACAGACCTTAAACACTCTTATGGCAGGCTGAGCTTGGGTTGGAAAAGAATTTCCAGACACAGAGCCTTTCAGAAGGGAGTGAGTTTATTAAGAACACAGAGCAGAGATAGCGTGGGCACTGCGAGTGCAGCAGGCCAGACTCCTGACGGACCAGGGAGAGGCGACCCTTTCCGTGGGTTAGTAGCCGGTTTTTATAGCCTCAAGACAAAGCAGATTCCTGCTGGAGGCTTGGCTTTAGGTGACTGGTTAAGGCATGATAGGGTGATCATGGGGTGGCATTTTTGCTGAATTTGGTGTCAGGAAGCTGGTTGGTGATGATCAGGGGGCCTTTGGGGCCACGGTTACGAAGGGGCTCGGTCAGCTTCAGAGGTGCCCTTGGCTCTGGGCTCCACTTCTGTGGCCTTGGCGCAAGGCCTCACACCTGTGGCCTGGGACAGAACTCCACAAAGACGCTATTCTAACTTGAAACATATAGATTTGGTACAGTTGTTGGCCAATCTTTTAATGTTAGGGCCAAAATCTTTGCATTCAGTTTGGATCTATTGGTTGTGGTTGATGGATTTTTTGCCATGTGTGCTCAGGCTTGTCCAACTCTTTGTGGCCCTATGGACTGTAGGCAAGCAGGCGCCTCTGTCCATGGAATTTTCCAGGCAAGAATACTAGAGTGGGTTGCCATTTCCTACTCCAGGGGATTTTCCTGAACCCAAGATAGAACCTTTGTCTCTTGCATCTCTGAATTGGTAGGCAGATTCTTTACCGCTAGCACCACCTGGGAAGCCTTTTTTTTTTCCACTTGTACTTCACCCATAATGCATTGTCTGAAATATCCAGTTTGTTTCTTTAAAACACAACTGAGTCGACTTTAAAGACATTCTTGGAGCAGTTAAAGAACAGAATCCTCCAATTGACTAACTTCTTTCCCTAATCTTTTAGTTGTCTCATTTACATAGAACTCGAGAAAAAATTCTTCTCAACTTACCTTTAAAGAAATCTTCCCAAGTATTCACTGAAAGAACCAGCCACCCTCTTTCCTTCCACAAGCATTTTTTACTGATTGATGTAGTTTTTATTACAAACAGGTATAGAAATAAACATAAATAACTCATGGTACTCATGCAAGATGAGAGCAGAAACTTACAAAATGTTGAAAAATAGCTTATTAACTGTGAGGATTAGCCATTCCCTGGGTGGTCAGAATGTTTTGATTGTTTTATGCCATCTGACAAGTCTTGGTCTGCCCAGTGATATAGAAGTTTTAAGAGGCTTTCTAGTACAGACCTTGCTTAGGAGTATTTATTTGAGATTCTTGAGTCTATTCTTAATTCCTGGGCTTGTATGATACTTACAGTCCAATGATTCTGAAAAATTCACTTAACCAAACATTGAATCCAGGCAGATGGGATTCATCAATTCATGTCCTGTCGACGGAGGACCAGCTTTCCCATGTGGGACCTTGCCTGACTCTGTGAAAGTCATCTTACTTCCTTGTTCCTCCACGTCCTAAAAGGTTTCTCTGATATCTTTTCTTATTTCAAGTGGGTGTTTTAAGAGTCAATAACATTTAACGTGAAGTCTTACTTTACTAGAGTTAAGGTTTCAAATAAATACAAAATATTTTCACAGTACCCGAGACAGTGAAAATGATGGTGCATTTTCTTGTTTAGATAAAAGATGCTGCTGCCAAGTTGCCTTCTCGAGATAAAAGATGACACTTGTATAAAAAACACCCTTATAGCTCATCTTGTCTTTTCTTCAGCCATGCCCTCTGCTTAAAGAGTAAATAAGCTTGCCTAGTCCCTCTACCGGAGAAGGCAATGGCAGCCCACTCCAGTACTCTTGCCTGGAAAATCCCATGGACGGAGGAGCCTGGTGGGCTGCAGTCCATGGGGTCACGAAGAGTCAGACATGACTGAGCGACTTCACTTTCACGCATTGGAGAAGGAAGTGGCAACCCACTCCAGTGTTCTTGCCTGGAGAATCCCAGGGACGGGGGAGCCTGGTGGGCTGCCGTCTGTGGGGTCACATAGGGTCGGACACGACCGAAGCAACTTAGTAGCAGCAGCAGCAGCAGTCCTTCTACCTCTTTAACAAGATTTGAGCTCAATTTTATAGAGCTTTCTCCCCTATGGAATAAATGTCTGATAGGATCCTAAACATAAGGCCACATCAAACCTTCCAGCCACATCCTTCCGGTTGCTGAGGCCACGGACACTCTCCTCGTGTGTCCTGATCGGTCTGTTAGCAAACACTCTGTGTCTAGAATCTAGCTGATTCTACCATCACCATCACTGCAGTGCTCTCCAACTCAATACCATTTCTCCCCTAATTCTCTGCCTTGACCTTACCTGTTGTAGTCTGTTCCCAAAATAGCAGTTGGAAGGATGTTTCTAGGAAGTAATTCAGATCCCATCACTGATGCTTAGAATCCTCCAAGGCTTACGGGGCCTTAAAGAGTCCCTTCTCACCTCCCTTCCTCTGGCTGCTACCACCCCCCTCCCTATTTCCTTCCAGCCTCGGGAACTTCGCCCGTGCATACAGTTCCTTTTGCCTGGAACACGCGATTCCCCAGTTACGTGCAGCACTTCCTCCCTCACATTTCTCTGCTGGAACCTCACCTTAGCTGCCTGCCGCATCTCCCCTCAGCACATGCTAACTCCTTGTCCTGCTTTATTTTCCTTCTTAGCGCTTACCACTACTTACACGCCATACGTTCAGTTATTGCCTTCCCATTCCCTGCTACATCCTAGCATCTAGAACCTTCAGCGCCTGACATGTAATCAGTGCTCAGTACATACATTTTGTTGTTTTGTATATATAAAGTGTTTTTATGTGGGCCATCTTTAAACTCTAGTGAATTTGTTTCCATATTGCTTCAGTTTTATGTTTTGGTTTGTTGGCCACGGGACATGTGGGATCTGAGCTCCCCAACCAGGGACTGAACCTGCTCCCAAGGAAGTCCCTTTATATATATATATATATATATATAGCAGATCAGATGCTCAGTCGTGTCTAACTCTTTTTGACCCCATGAATCGCAGCACGCCAGGCCTCGCTGTCCATCACCAACTCCCGGCGTTCACTGAGACTCATGTCCATCAAGTCAGTGATGCCATCCAGCCATCTCATATATATATATATATATAATTTCCAGAATGACAAAGAAACATGTAACAGTGGCAGCCTCCTGGAGTGGAATCAGATGCAGAGAGAAAGATGTTTGTTTTTCTCTTCTCGCTTATCTTTTTTGGTATGATTTATTTTTTCTTTTTCATTATTAACCTTAATTTGTATTGGACTATAGCTGCTTTACAATGTTGTGTTAGTTCCCGCTGTTCAGCACAGTGAATCAGCTGCACGCACACATACATCCCCTCTTTCTTGGATTTCCTCCCCATCTGGGTCACTGCAGAGCACTGAGCAGAGCTCTCTGAGCTGCACAGCAGGTTCTCATTGGTTGTCTATTTTATGCATAGTATCTATAGTGTATATGTGTCACTCCCTGTCTCCCAGTTCATCACACCCTCTTTCCCCCTCAGTGTCCATACATTTGCCCTCATTTTATTGAGGTTTATGGTCTGAATCCATAAACTCTAACCTAGGTGATAACCTTAAAGTTTTTTACAGTTTAGCTATAATAAAAGCTAGGAGAATGATGTTTGGATAAGAAAACCAAGAAAATGTGATTCAATCATAATCCAAAATGTCTGGGATTCCATGGCATTATTTTTAGAGTCATTTTTCAGGATGTAAGGGGGCTGTTGCTGAGGATCCATGACAAGCCTGGAGGCTGTAACCCCAGTGTCTTGACCTCTTTCCAATTGAGATCATTATTTTCTGCTTCCCTAAATCCTTCCTGTCATTCCAGTTAGAAAACTCTGCTTTCATTTCCTCTCCTTAAAGGTCTTCTGTTAAAAGGAATTGCTAGCAAATTGCTGGTACTTTTTCCTCAAATCCGGTATGCCTTTGGGTAATAGGTGTGTCTGATCGGTCACATAACCTAAAACATCTATAAGTAAAAACAATTGCATGGAGGAGATATTTCCCATTTTTTTTCTAAACTGTATGTAATAGAGCTTTTTTCTGAATCCTCCTCATCTCTCTGCCACTGTTTTACGATAAACCCTATTGTGCTGTGTGCTTAGTCGCTCAGTTGTGTCCAACTCTTTGCGACCCTGGGGACTGTAGCCCGCCAGGCTCTTCTATGCATAGGGATTCTCCAGGCGAGAATACTGGAGTGGGTAGCCATTCACTCCTCCAGGGGATCTTCCCAACCCAGGGATCGAACCCAGGTCTCCCATGTTGCAGGCGGATTCTTTACTGTCTGAGCCACCAGGGAAGCCCATAAACCCTACAAAAAATGCCAAATATTGTAATAAACTTCTTTAGTTAGAAGAGAAATTTGGTTTCTCTGATGTATTTTTTCTCTCTTAGGATACAACTAGCGGGGGAAGATTTTGTCTCTGGCGTGTTGAAGGGAGTTCAGATGTCTTTCATTTAGTTCCAGCTGGTGCTACGGAGCAAACTGCAAGCACAGTCACTGTTCATAAGACTGAAAGGCAACCCTCTTTGAAAATCTCCACAAATAAATATGTTATTTTATACCAAGTTGAATTTTATTTTGATTACAAAAATAAGCTGTTATTATGAAGTTCAAAATGCACAGATTTGGATTTGAGTTTAGACAACTTCCAGACTGCTCATCATACTTTCTGTAGGTTGTAAATATTTGGCAAACTCCATAAATTATGCTTTGTAACCAAGTCATCAAATAAACCCATGATTGAATACTGTAGAAAGTAAATTACAAAAATATTGTGTCTTCTTCTTGTAGACAAAAAAGATAAGGTCAGATAGTTTATTACAGGTAATAAAATCGTATTTTAGTCAATTGGATTGAATGTCAGAATCACTCTGCTGAATTGAAATTATGTTGAGTGGAAGAATCACTGCAAAAGTTCTTGGAGAAGGGATTTATTCTTTGTTTTGTTAAGGAAGAAAAATCAAGTTCACATTTAGTCAGTGCTGGCTAATGGCTTTGCTCACACTCTGCAGAGCTCCCCTGAGATTTCCAGGTGGTGCTAGTGGTAAAGGGCCCACGTGCCAAGGCAGAGACAAAAGAGACTCGAGTTCGATCCCTGGGTCGGGAAGGTCTCTTGGAGGAGGGTGTGGCAACCCACTCCATTATTCTTGCCTGGAAAATGCCATGGGCAGAGGAGCCTGGCAGACTGCAGTCCATAGGGTCGAATTGCAAAGGGTCACAAACACCACTGAAGCGACTTAGCACTCATGCAGAGCTCCCCTCCTTTCAACTAGGTCCTCTACCCATAGGCAAGCACTGACCTACTCAAAGGGATCTAACCAGAAGCCTCACCTGGGACTTTCTTAAAAATGCAAATTCTTGGGTCTTATGCCAGCCTAATAAATCTGAAATTCTCAGAATGGAGCTCAGCTATCTGTTTTTGTTTCTCTTTTTGTTAATCAAAGTATAACTGATTAATATAACAGTTATATTAATATACAATGTTATAAACAATTAAGATAAACAATGGTATGTTAATTTGAGGGCACATCATCGTGATTCAGTATTTTTACAGTAATATTTTAACTAGCCTCCCAGGTGATTCTGATGCTGGATGAAGTTTGAGTCCCCATTTGCTTAGCATACAAATGGACTTAGTCCAAATATTTTAGCCACTTTGAACCCAAACAAGTTTTTATCAAATTAATTGACTGCAGCAGGCAGGTGAATCTATGGACCTACTGATTCCTGTGGCCTTACCAGAAATGGTTAGAATTCACTAATACAAAAAGCATGATTAAAATGAATTTATTTCTGTGACCCTAGGTGGGAAAAAGCTATTTCTTGAAGTGTAGTTTTAATTGTGTTAGCTATCCAGTGGTTCTCAAAGTGTGGTCCCTGACCAGCAGCTTCAGCGGTACCTGGGAACTTAATCCAAGATGTGAGATCTTAGGCTCTGCCCTAGTGCTCAAGTTGAGGAGCTCAAGGATAGAGCTGCTGCCCTGCAGAAAAGCTCTGTAAGGAGTTTCTCCCGCTTCTCTTGCAGAGCAGCCTTGAGGAACTTGCATTTACTGGTTTGAGGAACTTGCATTTACTGGTTTGCTGCCTAGGCTCACCTGATCCGATGCCTGCTGAATGCTAAAGGAGCTCAGTTGTAAATCTGCATTTCCTATCCATCGTCCAAGCCCCAATATATTAATTGATTTAAGTTCTTCAGCACATTGTCTCATGGTTTTTTGAGGCTCAAGTTTGGGATGGGGTGCGTGTACGTGAGCGTGTGTGTGTGCTTCGTGTTTCCAAGAGTGACTGTTGGCATGCTTTTGTTTTATTTTTTCTTTAAACCATCCCGAATTCATGGGAAGCAAATCAGCAAGGGGCAGTAAAAAGTTTTCTTAAGGACAAGCTGTGAATTGGAGCAAATGGGTGGATGCGTATTTGTGAGCTTTAAGTGTCCCCATCTCACCTAGGTGTTTTCTTCTTGCCAAAAAGAAAGTGGGGCTCATTTGCTTAATAGCTGGGTTGAATGTGGAGACCATGAAATTCTGAGCCTTGGGAGGGTCGTATGCATCAGTGCATGTGGAGTGGGTAACACTTGTCCTGGGGGCCTCCGTGGCCACCTGTCATCTTTGCCCTCCCTTCCTCCAGCAGTTCTCATGCTCCTCTTGCCAGACTGTCTGTCCCAGGACCCAGGACTTAGTGTCTGACCCATGGTGGTGCTCTTTGCACTCTGAAATTATTTCTTTATCTCTGTATTATCAAAAATTAGTTCCTTTAGACCAGAAGTTGCTGACCCAGATGCCTACGGGAGCCAGGGAGATGATGTGAGTAATGGAAAGGTGCTGGGAGACAGACAGGAATGGAATAGAACATAGCGAAGTGAGGGGTACATACCCCATCTGGGGGCACTTACCTCTTGCCAGTTTTCCAACCATCAGAACATGGCCCAGAGGTTGCTAGATGGTTGTTGGTGGTGTTTTTTCCATGAGATACTGGACATTTGGATTTTTTACATGAAATTTCCTGATGTTAAAATGTTGACAAATATATTCATTTTTGTTAGCGCTGTGCGTGTCGAATAGCAAACTTGTCTGTGGATCATTTGGAACCTCAGCTCGAGACAACGGCCGGCATGCAGCATGGATGAACTTGCACTAAAGTGAATGCTAATGTTTGCATAATATGTTTACCTCACTGACATTTAAGTGAAGATGCCCTTTGTGTCTTTTTTCCTTCCTTCATTCAGCTGTTCATCCTAGAATTATTTTTTGATGAATTATAAATGTGGGCAAATCATTTCTTCTACATGGGCTTTCTTATCGTCATTTTTAAAAGAAGAGAGTTATAGTGAATGACCCTTGAAGTTACTTTCCCCTATAAAGACATGGAATTTCTTTACAAAACAAAAACGTGTACTAGATGCCAAGGAGGGTACTAATTAGTTGCTTGGATCCCTGTGTCTAAACTGAAGATTCTTTGGATGTAACAGAAGGTCATGGCTTGAGTTGTAGGAAGGATGCAACATGATCTTGACCTTCTAAAAAGATGATTATTTTAGTTGCTCAGTCCTGTCTGACTCCTTGCGACCCCATGGACTGTAGCCTGCCAGGCTCCTCTGTCCATGGGATTTTCCAGGCAAGAATACTGTAGTGCATTACTATCTCCTCCTTCAGGGGATCTTCTCAACCTAGGGACTGAACCCGAGTCTTTTATGTCTCCTGCCTTGGCAAGGAAGGTAATGCGGTAATAACATCGGGCTCAGAGCACTGCTTCTTAAAGTGAGGTCTGGACCAGCAGGGTCATCATCACCTGGGAACTTAGAAATGTAGGGTCTCAGGCTTATCCTCAGACCTGCTGAATCAGAGTCTGCATTTGCACAAGATCTCTAGGTGCTTCCTTTACACATTCAAGTTTGAGAAGTACAGTTGTACCTCCATATCCACAGGGAAATGGATCTAGGAACCGCCCCCCCCAACCCCTGAATATACCAAAATCCACAGACGCTCAAGTCCCTTGTATAAAATAACATTGTACTGTTGACCCTCAAATCTGTGGGTTCCACATCAGCAGACATCAGAGGGCCAGCTCTGCGGAGGTAGGATACAAGGAAATAAGTCGTTCTTGCCTTCAGCAGTTACACAAGGAGGAAGACCTGAGAAACGTGTGAAATCAAGAGACTGTTCCAGGTGAAATTGGAGATTTTAAATCTGATTAACTGAGAGCATGCTGCTAAGATCATCAGAAATTGAGGGCCCAGTTACTTTGGGGCAAGAGAGGAAGAGACAGTGAATTTAGAATACGTTCTCTGAGGGATGTGAGTGTCCCGGACTTGCTGTGGTCACACGGTGTGAAGGAGCTCACTGGCTGCTCATCTGCAGGCTGGCCCTGACCTCCTGTCTCTGTGTTCCCCGTCTCTACACCCCTTAACTTTCCAAAGGCGACTATCTTTATTTTTTTTAAACACCCCCGCCCCAGTTTCTTAAATCATCAAATGTGGGGTTTTAGTGTTATTTTTCTTAGTAAAACTCCTTACCAAAATGCACGTGCAGGAACCCAGCACTGGAGCTGGAAGAGGTTTCACTGTGGTTCTCAGGCACCTTGTCGCTTTCATCAAGAAGGTTTCCTTGGGGTCACAGGGGGAGCAAAGTGAGAAAGAAGCCTCCAGTGAGGCCTGTCACAAGTGAATGCAAGTGATATTCACAAGAAATTAACTGTTTTAAGTGAACATTTTAGTGCCATTTAGTACATCACCTGGAGAAGGAAATGGCAACCCACTCCAGTCTTCTTGCCTGGAGAACCCCATGGACAGAGGAGCCTGGCGGGCTGTTGTTCATGGGGTCACAAAGAGTCAGACGTGACTCCGTGACTGAGCACAGTGTATCAGTGCTGTGCAACCATGACCGCATCTAGTTCTACAGTGGCATACCCCTCAAAGAAAGACCCGTGTCCGCTTAAGGAGTGCCCCCCTTCCCCCAATTTACAACCCCCATACTCACTCTAATGTGTCTTTTTAATGTGCACACAATTTTCTCTTATATTAAGTTGGGCTCATGCCAGTAGAATTTAACGTGAAAGTGAAAGTGTTAGTCGCTCCGTTGTGTCTGACTCTTTGCAACTCCATGGACTGTAGCCCACCAGGCTCCTCTGTCCATGGCATTTTCCAGGCAAGAATACTGGAGTGGGTAGCCATTCCCTTCTCCAGGAGATCTTCCTGACCCAGGGATCGAACCCAGGTCTCCCGCATTACAAGGCAATTCTTTACTGTCTGAGCCACCAGGAAAGCAGTTTAACATAGTACTATATTTTATCATTAACGGTTTTATCACATGTATTTTCTTGGCCTTTAAAATGTTTTCTTGGGCTTCAGTGTAAGTCCCCATGACCTTTAAGGTGGGTTTTCTAGGTTGTTGACTCTCTTGCTTCTCTGGAAACCTCTCAGCCTCTTCTGTTCCAAATGCTGTGATCTTCACAGGGGACATGTTTTCTCTGCTGAGGTTTCATGAACTCGAAGGTTTCCTGAGAAAAGACTCAGCCCTGGGCCCAGCCCGCAGTCACTCGGGTTGCCCTAATTGCAAGTGTTATCAAATGACTCTGCCAAGGGAATGCAAAATGAATTACTCTAATTGTACCAGAAGTTTGAATTTCACCTTTTGGCCCCTGGGACAGAAAAATGTCACTAGCTGTAAATTGCTTCTCCATTTACCACATAGCTCCAGTTTTTACTGCTAGCAAAAAAAAAATGTCGTTGGGAACAAAATGTGTGTGTAACATGGGCCTACATGTGTTTGTGTGTTTTCTTATCTTTGGGGTATAATTGGAAGACGGGACACGTGAGGAGGTGGGTTGGCAATGCCTGAGATGAGACTCTCTTGCCTCTAAGGAAATAATTTAATAATCATAATAGCGCAGTCCATGGGCAGATCCAGCCCTCTGCTCTGACTTTTTAAAATGTTTATTTTGTTTATTTGGCTGTAGCGGGTCTTAGCTGCAACACACAGGATCTTCAGTCTTCATGGCAGCATGCAGGGCTTTGGTTGCAATTTGTGAACTCTTGGTTGCAGCATGTGGGATCTAGTTCTCTGACCAGGGATCAAATCTGGGCCTCCTGTATTGGGAATGTGGAGTCTTAGCCACTGGACCACAGGGAATTCCCCCTCAGCCTGATTTTTGTATAGCCAGTGAGCTAAAAATGGCTTTTAAATTTTGAAAAGATTATTAAAACAAAACGTAAAAACTGTACAACAGACAGCTATATGTGGCCCCCAATTCCTGAAGTATTTATTGCCTGGCTCTTTACAGATAAAGTTCACTGACCCCTAATAATTATAAGAAGAACAGCAGCAGTGAAGTTTTTATTTTATATTGGATGCTAGATACTGTTCAGAGTGCTTGGCAGGCGTTATCTCCTTTAATTCTCAAAACAGTCCTGTGAGATGGATTATTCTCATTTGCAGAGGAAGAAATAGGCCCAGAGAGTTGAGTAGCTTGCCCAAGTTCACACAGACAATAAGTGGCGAGCTGGTGTCTTGAACCCAGGCACTGGGCCCTGGGTCCCGGGTCCACTCCAGGTCCTGTGTTCTGCACACGCTCTGCTGCAGCTCCCAATTGGAGGACTAGTCTCTTCCACTTGTAGCACAGTGTGTTGTTGCTGTACTTTTCAGGTAACCGTTTAATGTCACTATTTCTAGGAGGTGTGGTCATAGGGCAGTGCTCCCATAATCGGAGGCCTGCACAGTGTTTTCCGCAAAAAAGTCCATGTGCAAAGAAGGTTCTTTGGTCAAATGAGCATGAAGAAGCCTTGTTTAGCAGAATTTCTTTACTATAGCTATCTCATAAGCAGTGATATATTCTCATACCAGTCTCAGCCAGGAGGAGGGACATTCAGTTTTTTTTCCCCCAAATGGGTATGCATTCATTCTTTCATTCATTCCTATTGAAGAGACACAATATCTTTCAGAACTACTGTTTTGCAAAGAAAAAAGTAAGCAAATGATGTCATAGAGGCATTGCTCAGCCCAATATTTTCCCAGATGTGTCAGAACAATATAATGCAGACAGTCATTCATCTTTACCATTAACATCCTTTTTATTGTTTTCCTGCTGCCATGTCTCTTCCTTCCCTCCCCAATTTTTAGGGGAGAGAGCAGAGGAAGTGTGGGATTTTTTCCCATAAATGAAAGGAAATTAGATAATGAAACTCAAACCCTTTGATTTAAATTCTTTTTAGTACTTTTTATCTTGAAAGTCCTGTTTGGTTTGTGGGATTACCTGTACATTTGATCAGCCTGGACTGATCGGTGATGTTGCCTGGAAGTATAGACAGACAGAGGCTCCGTGACTGATGATACTTATTCAGACCCTCAGCAGGTAGCATTTGTCTGCACGTCAAGTGGTGTTCATTTTGGCATGGCTTAATTTGCTAGTGTTGTCAACTGACATGTGTCAGGAGAAAAAGTGACCTCAGAGATCTTAAATACAGGCATCAGCCGCAGAAACAATTTCATGAACACCTTTTAATTCATCAGCTCTTCTCCCATCCCTCACCACCAGGATTCTGCAAATCTGACAGTTGAGACCAAAAATGCACTCTTACATAACCGGTAGTTTCTGACCAGCATAAAATGATGCTTTGTGTTCTCTTAAAATCTTATAATTCTTCAATTATTTCAGAGTTCTCCATATGGATATAAAATATTGTTATGTAAAATAAACATGACATCTCATTTTCTTTTCTTTTTAAAAATGTTCATTTATTTGGTGGCATTGGGTCTGAGCTGCTGCGCATGGGATCCCGGCGGTTAGGCAGGGTCTTGTCCTTGGTGGAACATGGACTCTGTAGGTGTGGCACTCAGGCTTAGTTGCTCTGTACCATTGGTATCTCAGTTCCCTGACAGGGGATCAAACCCATGTCCCCTGCATTGCGTGGTGGGTTCTTAACGACGGGGCCACCAGGGAAGTCCCTCTCATTTTCTTTTTGAATGTTGCTGCTCTGTGCCTTTTGAGCCATTAAAAAGCATCGTGTATTGCTTATAGTATGTTGTTCATTCAGAAAGCGCAAGTAAACACGAGCATAAATTTATTCTGAATGTATATATGTATGTGTGACTTAGGCTGGGTCTGTGAAATAGGCTGATAACAAGACAAATTAACAGGAGAAAAGGCATACAAATTAATTAAGTTTTCATTTTGTGTGCACAGGGGCGTCACAGAAAGAAGTGAAGCCCCAAAGGGCAGTGAAATTTTAGAGTTCATATAGCATGTTAACAGTGGGTGGAGAGGGGGCAAGGGGCAGATGGTTTTTAGGGAAGATAAATGGGTCCTGAGGAAGACAGACAGGAGGTGTGGCAGTCCTGGATGATTTCTGTTTGGGTGTGGTGTCAACTTTTCATCTTCCGAAAGAGATTAGTGTTGCTTCTGGGGAGAGTATTTATGACAATCCAGTTCCATTGTGAGGCTCTGCTTTGAGGCAGATAAGGATTTCAGGAAAATTCAGCTCAAAATAATTCTTATGCCAAAATGGCATATTTTGGGGTATCATATCCTGATTCTCTCAACAGTATATTTATCGGAGTAGGTATCTGGAATGAGATGTGGTTATTTAGGACAAGATTCTGTAGGTCCAGTAGAACATTGTTACAAGATATCAGACTGTCATGGGTAGAGTCAGGCGTGTGTGTGTCTGTGTGTGCTCAGTCATGTCCAACTCTTTGTGACCCCATGGACTGTAGCCCATCAGGCTCCTCTGTCCATGGAGTTTTCCAGGAAACAATACTGGAGTGGGTTGCCATTTCCTCCTCTAGGGGATCCTCCCAACCCAAGGATTGAACCTGCATCTCTTTAGCCTCGTGTATTGGCAGGCGGATTCTTTACCACAGATCCACCTGGGAAGCTCCAGAGTTACACTCAAGTGATGGAAAAATGGTGTCTTAGGAATGATAGTGAACAGAAACCCATTTGGAATGGGAATGTGACACTTTAGCTTCTGGGTGACGACCAAGAATAGCACAGTGTCCCCTCCTTCCTTGTGACTATTTAGAGGTTCTTTTCGACCTAGTGTGGTCAAGATAACCAGCCAGGTTGACAGACTGTTTTGACTATCTGTGAGTGCCTAAACTGATTTTGACTAGGAAAGTATAAATATTATGCAGGCCCATCTGTACAAAGAAGAGCAGATAGAAAGGTTTGTTTTGTGGAAGACTCAGACTATGTCAAGGGGAAAAAGGCTCTCGTTGTTCTTTTGTTCACCCCTTAATGTTCCCTTTGGAGAAGGCAATGGCACCCCACTCCAGCACTCTTGCCTGGGAAATCCCATGGACGGAGGAGCCTGGTGGGCTGCCGTCTCTGGGGTCGCACAGAGTCCGACACGACTGAAGCGACTTAGCAGCAGCAGCAGCAGTGTTCCCTTGGATTTGAAACTTTAATAAGAAGTATTATTGACTTTCAAAGGGCTTTGAAATCATTAATGGGGTTTTCCATCTGCTGATTTTTTTCCCCAAAACCCACATTGGTGTTTGGACCCCTATTTCAATAGTTTGCTATTGTGTGCTTTGCATAGGCTCCTTAATTTAACCTTTCATCCTGAGTTTTATCAACTGACTTTGTCTAGGATTGCCAGCGTAGCTCCTTTATTATGCATGCAATTCTGTTCTGTCTCTGTTACCTTTGAGGCAGCAAGTTAAGGTGACTTTCAGTTTTCTTTGCCTGGTTTTTATTGTCACCACTGTCATTGTCTGCCTGTGGGCCTTCTGTCCCATGCCGGGAGGGAGTTTTCAGCACTGACACTGGTCTCTTGCCAGCGTAGCACTCAATTCCTTTTACCTATCCTTATTTCTCTCCTTATTAGAACCAGGAGAAAATAGTTGACATGAAGAGAAAAGTTGTTTTATTTTTTCCTTTTTAACATGATGTGGACATTGGTCTATGGTATACAAACATTGGTAGATCTGCTGTTTACTTTTAGAATGGTTTTAGCATCCCAGATAAGCACAATTCAAAAGGAAGAATCTTGCCTAAATCACCAGCGTCTTCACTCTCCTGCTCTTACCCCTGTGCTGTGCTTAGTTGCTCAGTCCTGTCCGACTCTTTGCAACCCCATGGACTGTAGTCCGCCAGGCTCCTCTGTCCATGGGGTTATCCAGGCAAGAATACTGGAGTGGGTTGCCATCCCCTCCTCAAGGGGATCTTCCCAACCTAGTGATTGAACCCAGGTCTCTCGCATTACAGGTGAGTTCTTTACCATCTGAGCCACCAGGGAAGCCCTCCAAGCCACCAGGGAAGCTTTTATCCCTGGGGTTTTCTAATTCCTGAACCAGGCTCTGCCTCAGTCCTGGGTCGAATACTCCAGGGTGCAAGACTTTAAGAACATGAGCGTTGTTTCCCAGCCCAAGGGGCAGATTTCATAAATGGTGCCTGATGGTTTGCATTGTAACAATTCTCAGGTGAGTCTGACACTGCTGGTCCTGGGACTACACCTTACAGAGCAAGTCTCAGTTAACTTGTGAGTTTAAGATGCCTCCACCATCTCCACTGTAGCCTTCTCTTTGAAAGCAAACACTGTATGATTAGAGAGGATGCTCCTGCAGCTTACCTTTTGAGAAAATTGCATAGCACGTTTAGAGAGTGTCACAGGGTCTGCTGGTTTTTGCATTGAAATTTGCTACCTTGACTAAAAACCAAAAAGGATCACTGCAGATGGTGACTGCAGCCATGAAATTAAAAGAAGCTTGCTCCTTGGAAGAAAAGCTTTGACAAATCTAGACAGTGTATTAAAGGCAGAAAAATCACTTTACTGACAAAGTCCTTAGAGTCAAAGCCATGGTTTTTCCAGTGGTCATGTATGGATGTGAGAGTTGGACCATAAAGAAGGCTGAGCACGGAAGAATGGATGCTTTCGAACCGTGGTGCTGGAGAAGACTCTTAAGAGTCCCTTGGACAGCAAGGAGATCAAACCAGGCAATCCTAAAAGAAACCAACTCTGAATATTCATTGGAAGGACTAGTGCTGAGGTTGAAGCTCTAATACTTTGACCACCTGATGCAAAGAACTGATTTACTGAAAAAGACTCTGATGCTGGGAAAGACTGAGGGCAAGAGGAGAAGGCGACAACAGAGGATGTGATGGTCAGATGACATCACTGACTCAATAGACATGAGTTTGAACAAGCTCAGGGAGATAGTGAAGGACAGGGAAGCCTGGTGTGCTGCAGATTATGGAGTCACAAAGCATCGGACATGACTTACCACTGAACAACAAAAACAAGAAGAATGCTTCTGGAACAAAATCTAGAAATAAGATTGAGTTGAAGGAAAACAATTCTACTTGAAGTGATGCTGACTGGAGGGACCAGTTATTTTAGGAGGACTACATGTATAGAGAAAGCCTAGAAGCTCAGACAGCAAAGTGTTGTCAGCTCTCAGGATGAGTAATGGGATCTGGAGTGGTCTTTACTCTTTGCTTTCTTTTTTTGCATTTTTATACACGGAGCATTTAAATATCATTTTCATACCTTAAAAAATTGCCAAATGTTTTTAAAGGAGAAAAAGCAAGATACATGCTCTGTAAATTCATGTATCTTTTGGTTTAGGTCTGTTATGTCTATGTCTCTATACATTTGGGGAGTTTTTTATTTATTTTTTGTTTTTTTTTTCCTCTGTAGAGAGTATTTTTTCATTAAATTTTTTATGTTTTTGCTTTTATACAATTTTAGAGGTTACTTTCCATTTACAGTTATTACAGAATAGCAGCTGTACTCTCCATGTTGTGCAGTATGTCCTTGAACCTCTCACGCCTGCAGTCCATGCCGCCCGCTCTCCCAGCCCTCCACCTCTCCCCCTGCCCACTGGCAGTCACCAGCCTGTTCTCTGTGTCTCTGAGTTGGTTTCTTTTTTTGTTATTCTCTACATTTGGTTTTTAATGGGAAAGAGATTATTTTGTCTATGAGAGTCCTAGTGTTTAAGGGTGAGCCCAGACATTTGCTTGGAAAATGGACACTGTGGGGCCTGCATAACGAAGATAAGCGTGAAAGGTCCCAGAGAGACGGTGAGGGGGGAAAGTCCCCAGGGTCCGTTCAGGGCAGCTCCTGCTCTGCCCACCTTCCCCTCCACAAGCATCCAGCACTGGCCCCCGAGAGTCTCTCAAAGGATCCTTCCTTAGAAGGCCTGAAATAAGCTTTACGTTAATTTAGACAGAATTGGAAGAGCTGGAAAGTGAGAGAACAAGGGCCATTACAGCCTCCGAGGAGGTGCAGAAGATTGCGCATCGTAGCTGAATGGATTCTATGGGCTGGTTCTCCTGCGTCCAGGCTGCGTGTGCCCACTCAGGACCGCCGACCCAAGGGAAGACACCCAGAGTAGAAGGCATCACACCCTGAGCCACCATGGAGCCCGTGTGTGAGCTCAGTGCATGTCGGGGAATAATCCTTCTAGAAATATGCAGCCCAAGGCTTTAAGATACGCCTTGTGGGGTGTTAGGTAGACTATTTACATATATGCTTATTTTCAGCAGTTCAGAAAACCATATCTAAATCGGCTTTTTTTGCTTCTGTTAATCTGGAAACATTCAAAGAAGTTGATATGCATTTATCTCATTTCTAACTTTACAACTAAATTCTAAGGTTCTACTGACACCTGCTGGCATTTCCTCTGTTTTATGTTTTAATAAGAACAAAACCAAAAAGCAAAACATTTAGCATATTTCCCACAGTGTTTTGGCCTTATTATGCCAAGTGTACATTAAGATAACAGACAGAAGGGAAGGTTGATGGATCTTTTCACGTCATGGAAGGAGATATGTGGATGACCCCTGAGGACAAAGTTCCCAGACACACGAAGGGCAGACAACCGAGTTCTGATTGCCTCTGCCCTGCACTGGCCACTGTGTGACCTTGGACAAGGCTGTGGACCTCACATTTAGTATCGAAAAGAGGAGAAACTGAAGCTTCCTCCCTGTGCTTGTGGGGACCGGGGGCATTTCTACTAAGTAAAGCGTGAGCCACGTCACAGGTGTGATGACCTCCAAGGTCACTCGCAAGGACTGTTCCATCACAATAAATAAGCAAATTTGTTACCACGTTGTATTTTCAAAAAATGGATGAATGTCACTGAAGCCTCCTCAAAGTCCAGTCTGTCTGTTGTTTGTTTTTAGAAACAACTGAATCAGAATGATCTGGAAGAACCAATGAACAGTGTCAGAAATGGTCCACTTTTTTGCCCTCAGGAAACCATGGACTTTGTTTTGTGTTTTGGAACATGTAACAAAGACTTCGGTGCTTCCCAGTTCATGCCAACCAAATTATCTGTGCTTTTTCTGTCTTTTCTTGGGAAACTGTGGGCCTGCGGCTTGTTAGGCCAATCACAGGATACTTGATCATCCCCAGGGAGTCAGAGTCCCATATTTATCCTGACAGAGGAAGCAAGGTCTGATGAGGAAAATAATTGAGGCATTTCTTTAATGCTGCTATTTCATTTCTTCCTCCTCCCTCAGAATTCTGACTTCATCATCATGCTTACTGAGGCTTTCGATGCGATTTAGAGTCATCAGAATTTCCTTTCCTTTGTGAAAGGAAATTTTCCTCATCTCTCCCAAGTCCTCCTCCAGAAGTCTGTTAGGTTTGACTGGGGCTCAAAGAGGAAAGCACAAAAATTCTCCTATAGACTCATATCCGTTAGGGTGGCACCTCTCAAAACACAACAAAAGCAGAAAATAGCGAATTTGGTAAGGCTGTGGAGAAACTGGAACCCTCGTGCATTGTTAGGGAGACTGTAAAATGATGTAGCGGCTGTGGAAAATAATATGGCAGCCTCTCAAAAACGTAAAAGCAACATTACCATACAATCCAGCAATTCCATTTCTGGGTATATGTCCAAAAGAATCAAAAGCAGAAACTTAAGGTGACACCTGTACGCCCATGTTCACAGCAGCATGAGTCTTAGCGATGACACGAGGATCCACTGGTAGATGAACAGATAAACCAAATGTGGTCTACACATGCAATGCAATATTATTCAGCCTTAAAAAGAAAGGAAATTCTGACACCGGCTACAACACAGAGAAGCCTTGAGGAGGACATTAACCTAACTGAGATAAGCCAGTCACAAAAGACAAATACTGCATGATTCCACTTAGATGAGGTACCTTAAGTACTTAAAGTCAGAAAGCGGAAAGGAGAATGGTGGTTGCCAGGGGTTGGAGGGGGAGGGAAATGGGAAGTGGTTGTTTAAGTGGTTCTGTTTAACTGAGCCAGATTTCAGTTCTGCAAGATGAAACGTGTTCTAGAGATGGCTGGAGGTACTGGTTGTGCAAAAATTTGTCTTTTACTTAATACTACTAACTGATCACTTAAAAAAGGTTATGATGGTAAATTTCACATTGTATGTATTATATCATAATTAAAATTAAAACCACACAGACATATAGAACTCAGTCATCACCTCTGGCCCTTGCAAGTGACTTAATCCCTTTGACCATGTTCAACCTGGTAATACTATGCAGTTCTATCCAATGGAACCTTCAGTGATGACAGAAATGTTGTTTATTTGCACTGTCTGATATGGTACACTCATTGGGTTTTGAGTGTGATGAGTGCAGAAGATGCTGAATTTTATTTTTATTCAGCTGAAATTTAATTAATTAATTTCGTTAATTTTTATTCAGTTTAATTTAGCCACATGCAGCAAGTGGCTGCCGTGTCGGACAGGGCAGGTAGACTGTACATCTACATGACTGTTTCAAAACACTTTCACTCCTCAGCACAGAGCTACAGCAGTCAGACTGTAAACCTAAGAAGGTAAAGGCTGGCTTATGTGTGGGCCCCAGTTCTGTTTGAACCCCCAGTATTATGAATTTGCTACAGAGCGTTTTGCCAAGAGTGTGATTATTTTAGAAGCCTGGTGTGGCATCACTGGCATCTGTTATTGGGCCCACGAGCAGAGTTGGCCTTAATTCGCAGGCCAGCCTTTTCTAGTCAAATGCCCTTGGGAAACCTAAATTCCTTCACTGCCGCACCCGGGCTTCTTCACTCGTCCCTGTAAATCCTTGGAGTGATGTTGTAAACTAACGCTCAAGTCCAAGGCCTTCTACAGAAACTGTGCAAGCACATTGCTGTTTCTTCTGGGTATCCTGCCAGTCAGTGCCAGCTTTACTTTTTGAGGCTTTCCTGGAAAACACAGACAGGTAAGAGAGGTGACAAATTCTTACACTGAAATAGAATCCCACAATAAAATGGATGAACCCTAATACATTCCTCCTCTAACACAAGAGTAATTACACATGTCACTATGTACTGTATAATGCTGCTTTAGAAATAGTAAAGATTGCTGGCAGCTGAAGGGACTTACATTTCAGCAGGCTGCAAACAGAAGACTTAACCAGCCAGCCAGTGGGCAGCATTCCTTCATGACAGCCCAGTGTTTAATGACTGTGTGTGCCGCATTTATCTTCATGGAATGAGTGAAAGCTGTTTATTGAAGCACAAAATATTGAGCGTTTGATGCAAATGGGTGTGTGGCAGGAAGGAGATAAAGAAAAGCATATATTATTCTTCCACTAAATGGATATGGGCTGTCTAATAAGGACCTCCCGGTTTAGCTCCGGTGGATTTGCTCACTGGGAACACTTTCTCTTTCTTTTTCAGCAATGGGTCGAAGGCCTGAGATCCATCATTCACAACTTCAGGGCCAACAACGTCAGCCCGATGACGTGCCTCAAGAAGCAGTGAGTTTTGTTTGCATGACCCTTTGCGCTTGGCGTTTACCAAGCGAATGCAGACTAGATGAAGGCTGCGTACACGCACCAGGCAGCACCTGCCTTGCCTTCCCCGCTGCGCTCCTGACTTTGGAGAAGTCATTGACCTGTACACCCCGGTACCCTTCCTGCCACCTGGCAGGCATGTGTGATGCCCACAGCCCAAAATCTATTTGAGGGGAATGGTTGGTGGCAGGAAGGTACTGGAACTCCACCTCCTCAGTGTCCCCTGGTCTGTGGGCCTGGGCTTTTGTGTCCCCAGGCTGCCGATAGTAGCTTTGTGTGCCTGGTGCCATAGCTGGGGGCTGGGTGCAGCTCGAGCCTCTACTGCATGAGACTGAGGGATGGGGAGTACGGCTCCATTCGGCAGAAGCACCCACCACTCTGGAGGGAGAGGAGCACTGGCCCCAGGGACTGTTTCACAAGCAGTCAGGCATCCAAAGGTACTTCTGAACTTCAGAAGGCAGGCCTTCCTTCCCCCAGCTCACTGTATCCAAAATTCAGAGAGGCGCCAGGTGGTAGCTTTTAACCCTATCAAGTTTTTCTTTATGGGTGACGTGAAAGTTACTCAAGTAGAAACCCTAGCCAAAGCCCCAGTCCGCCTGTTTGAGAAGCAGTGATCCGGGGCCCGGGGCAGGCGGCGGGTGGTGCGGGGAGAGCCTGCACCGAGCAAGCTGCACGCGTCTCTTAGCCGGGCCTGGCCAGCACCCAGGGTGGGACTCCTTGGCTTCTGGGTGATGGAAGGAGAGCTCTGCCCCCCAGGCCTTCCGTGTCTTGCTCTGGTTCCTTTGGCGGCGCTCTGGGAGCATGGGCTATGCTGTAATCCCCGGCGTTAGCCACTTCGTTGCCCGAGGACTTTGGGAAAGTTCTTACCTTGTGCCTCACTGTCCTCATCTGTGCATGAAGGTGGTGACACCGCTCGTAAGAGTCCTCGCAGAGCAAATGAGGCCATGCAAAGCCGGTGCTTGGCCCCTCACTCCCCCTCACTCAGAATTACTTATTTTGATTCTGATGTCCTCATTCCAGTGTTTCCCTGTTGTCTTAGAAGAGGGGAGTTGTTCAGTCGTGTATTTTCCTGTTTTTGTGCAGCTGCTTCTCCTTTCCCTCTGCAGTTGCTCTGGCATGATTTCTTAAAAATAAAGAGCAACCCAGCAGATATTTTGAGGTCATGGAATCCCGAAGGTTCTCAGACTTCTGGCATGCCCTCTTAGGCCTGGGGGAGCCAATTCCTTGTGTCCAGATGCCAGATCTCAGCTGCCCTCGTGGGTGTCCCACCCAGACTGCTTTTCGTCGCTGGTGTTCACCCATCCACCAGCTGCTGGAGGGTGAGGTCACTCAGGACTCACGTCTGCCTGCTTCTCCAGAGGACCACCCTCTGCCTACAGAGGATCACCAGTAGATCATTACCTCCCAGAGTATCCCAGGGGCCCAGCTCCAGGACCCCTGCCCATATCAAAATCCACAGCGTCCCTTAAGGTTGACCCTTCATGTCCCTGGTTTAGGAGGGCTGACCCCACACTCGCCCCTTCTTCAGAAAGGAAGCCCACAGCCAATGACAGGCTGAGACAGGATATCAGAGCCTGCCCCCTTGCCGCCAGGCCTGGCGCAGATCACACTTCAGAGGTCCCAGTGGTCTCGGGACAAAGCCCGGCTGAGAGCACAGCTTGATGTGACTGTCCCTCCCTGTCTGCCCACTGCCTTACTCCTGTGGTCCTGAAACCAGCCCCTTAAAGGTAGCCATTTGTGCTTCGAGGAACACTGACTTAAGACAGAAGCTTTACCAACTCCTCATGTTCTGCAGATTGTTAGATTATTTACAAGAACAGTGAGAATGGAATCAGTAGCTAAGAACAGCCCTGGCACCAAAGGATAGGTGTTCCAGGTCCCCCTGAGTCCTGAAAACCTGGGAAAAGCACAGCATTTCTCACCATCAGTTTGAGTTGATGAACTTCTCTGACAGGGACAAGTTAAGGATTCAGATTCCTTCATGGAGATGGTGTCCACCCATCCATCAGTTGCATGAGGAGTAGGTCACAGAGGGCTCGCGCCTGCCTGCTTCTTTTGCACTTCCCTGCTCCCTGGGGTGGCAGAGGGGTGAGGGCCAGGGGCGTCCCCACTGACTTCAGACAAGCCTGCTGCTGTCACCATGCCCTAGCCTTTCTTAACCCCTTAGTAGATTATTAAAAAGCAGCAGTCAAGGACAAGAACAGTCACCAAACAAGTGCCAATAATTTGCTGTGTTCAATGCAAACACCCAATTTCCTAATTCGTCTAGGATTACCAGATAAAATATGGGACTCTCAGTGAAATTTGAATAAGTAACAAATAATGTTTTAGTTATCCTAAGCAATATTTGGAACATACCTATAGTTAAAAAAAAGTATTATTTATCTGAAGTTCGAATTTAACTGAGAGTTATATTTTTATTAGCTAAATCTGACAAACAGTAAATGTATCTCATGGTGTGCGATTGTCTCTGGTTTTCTGAATAAATAGTCTTTGTTTGAGTGAACTTTCTTTTCAAGTTTTTAACCAGATGGAAGCTATTCCTCCCAAGAAACATTAAAACAGTTGTTACTGTTGTTTTCCAGCTGGATGAAATTGGCATTTATGACCAACACAAATGGGAAAATTCCAGTTAGGAGGTAAGTCAGTTATTCCCAAGTGCTCGGCACAGCCTGGGTCGGCCCTCATGATACCAGTCCACAGAGAAAGGCCCCCATGAGGACTTGTTAATTGCTTTAGTTACAGGTATTTCTGGAATCTTAGTTTGAATTACATTATCAGATGCTGTGTTTACTTCGTAAAAATCACTTATGGATGTAAAGTCGCATTTTTCCTCAGAATGCATAGCAGTGAGCCTGATAAAGAACTTCTGAAAATGAAGGAGTGTTTTTTTTTTAATTTTCAGAAAAGTGGGTTTGGGGGATTTAAGTAGCTTCCCTGGTGTCTCAGATGATGAAGCAGCTGCCTGCAATGCAGGAGACCCAGAGTCAGTCCCTGGATTGGAGAAGATCCCCTGGAGAAGAAAATGGCTACCGACTCCAGTATTCTTACCTGGGAAATTCTGTGGACAGAGGGGCCTGGGGGGCTACAGTCTGTGGGGTCACAAAAGAGTGGAACACAACTGAGCAACCAACAATTTCACTTTCTTTCATCTTTCACCTACTTACCCCAAACAACCGTTGCTAAAATTAGAGAAGTTTCTTTTCTGTTCTGTACCTACAGTAGGGGGGTAGGGATGTGTCTTAGGAGGTGCGATGCCTCTGGACATTGCCGCTCATCCTGGGTTCCGTCAGCCCTCTGTGCCCAGGGCCACGGGGCACCACTGAGTCTGGGTGTGTTGTCACTGCCACCACACCCCCTTCAGGATTGGCGCTTCCCCTTCACCCTGCCCAAAGTAGCAGTGACGGGGGAAAGAGGCGGTACAGCCTGGTGGAGCCAGGAGTGAAGAGCCAATGAGCTGGAAACGGCCTCCGCGCTATGCTTCAGCCTCAAGCCAACATGCCTCACCCTCTGAGGGCCCCACTCTGCTCCGCTGCTCCTAGCGTTAGGACTGTTCCTGGCCTGTGGGTCCATTGGAAGTCCATGCAGTGGGAGTGATGGGGGTTGTTCACCCAGCTCCCCAGTGTTTTTTTGGCTGGTGTTTGTGGTAAGCACTCCGTGGTAATTGCCAAAGCTGGGCTGGGCCCTGGGGCGTTTGCTGCCCATCAGAAGCCAGGAGTGTATTCAGAGTCCTGAACCTGAACTCAGCATGAGCTCCCGGACCCCGACCCGCTCTTCAAGATTTCTCCAGGCTCGCGTTCAAGTTGAGCTCTTGCCCAACACTTTAGCAAAGAAGCCAACCAGCAAATAGCCACAGGCAGAACCCAGGCCACCAGGTGGAGCCTGTCTCGGAATGGCTGTAACCGTCAGGATGAGGGCCACAGGTTGCCCGTTGCATGGCGTTTGGGGGAGAGCCTTCGAGCAGCTGCACACTGGCCGTTTCTGCCTCTCCTTTCCCCCCTTCTCTGCTAGCCTCGAAGCTTCCATTCTGCATTCCCCCGAGGACATCTCCCTCAGCATCCTTTCACATTTAATAGAACTATCCTAGAGATCATCATTTTCCTTAATTCTGTGGATGACAGCAGTCATGAACGAGGGTATCCACGTGACACAGCTGAGGTATCAGTGAGGAAACACAGGGCATGCATGTTGTAAAGAAGACCAGGCAGTAATCTTTTTATTTCACCTTTTATTCAGGGCTTCCAGAGTTATCCAGAGTTATCACGGAGAAGGCAGTGGCAACCCACTCTAGTACCCTTGCCTGGAAAATCCCATGGACAGAGGAGCCTGGTGGGCTGCTGTCTATGGGGTCGCATAGAGTCGGACACGACTGAGCAACTTCACTTTCACTTTTCACTTTTCATGCATTGGAGAACGAAATGGCAACCCACTCCAGTGTTCTTGCCTGGAGAATCCCAGGGAGGGAGGAGCCTGCCGTCTATGGGGTCGCACAGAGTCGGACAGGACTGAAGCGCCTTAGCAGCAGCAGCAGCAGCAGAGTTGTCAACTTCATGCATCTGTTGTGGTCTTTACGAACCTATATGTAGGATTCTGTTTTTTATTTAATAACTTACAAGCAAGTCAGTTTGCATTTACTTTAGAAGTTTTTAAAAAAGTCCTGCTAGGGACTTCCCTGGTAGTCCAGTGGTTAAAGCTTCACATCTTTGAATTGCAAGGGCTGCAGGTTCAATCCCTGGTTAAGGAGGTACGATCCCACATGCCTAGTGGCCAAAAAAACAAACAAAACATAAAACAGAGACAATATTGTAACAAATTCAATAAAAACTTTTAAGAAATGGTCCACCTCAAAAAAAAAAAAAATCTTAAAAAGCCATGCTACCACCTTGATCAGTGTTTGTTGGCAAAGACACTTTACACTCATCCTTGTCTTAAATAAAACCCTTTGCTCTATTGAGAGTAGCAGGGTAATGATTTTATTGTATCTCAGGATCCTAGAGCTATTGCCAAATATTTAGTGCATTTTTATTTAAAAATAAGTATGGAAGTAATAGGGCTTCCCAGGTGGCACAGTGGTAAAGAATCTACCTGCCAACACCAGAGGCACAAGAGAGGAGAGTTTGATCCCTGAGTTGGGAAGATCCCCTGGAAAAGGAAATGACAACTGGCTCTGCTCTTCTTGCCTGGAGAATCCCACAGGCAGAGGAGTCTAGATGGTTACAGTTCTTGGGGTCACAAAGAGTCAGACACATACACATGAAGTAATAAGTCCAAACTTGGAACAAATAGCAGTGTGAAGACCAGCAATGTAAGTTGGGTCTGTTTTTACATACCTTGCTCTCCTGATTTTTCTTCCAAGAAAAGGTTCAGGAAATGTGATCAGAGCACCCCTAGCCAGCAGTTCTGGTGTCATTTGTAGATATCCTGCTGATCAAGCCTCTGTTCCACAAGCTTGGAAGCCTGATCCAGCCTGTTCACGAACAAAATTATTGCCTGCCTCTTTTCGTAGCAATAGCCCAGATGTTTTCTCATCCTCTTTACTGTTCTCTGACATGAACTCTGGGGCGGCTGCCAGTGTTAGCAGGTGTTTGACACAGGACACCTGTGGTCTGGGGGCAGTGTGACAGAGTTGAAGCAGAATTGATATCGAGCTAGTGAAAAGCGGATAAATCTTTGTGTGGATGAGCTGCCAAGGGCAAGGTGGAAATTGTTCTGAGTGTTTTAATGGATACGAAGAGTAAACACGTTAAAATGTGGCTTCATCACTATCACTCCGAAGTTTTAAAATGGAAACTTAGTGTAGTGTGTGTAAGATTAGAGGCGATCTGGCTTCACGGTCATTAGATCAGGGTTCGGCGGTTGTAACCGATGCTTTTTTTTTTCCAATGCTTAATGTCTAAGAAGAATTTGTGTCTCCTTTCTTTCTTTGTGCTTCTCTTCCGCCATCTGCCTTTCTCCCAAACCTGCACACTCATGCTCAGTTTACCTTCCCACCCAGACCAAAGCTTTGAAAGTCACTCTTTTTATATATATTTTTGCTGTTTCCCATTCCTTGTAACCTGGAGTTAGAACCAATAGCTGTGGCTAGAAGAAGTCCCAAAGGAGAGTGTGCGCTAAGAGGGCTGAGACCTCAAGAGTGGTCCCTACAGCCCAGCGTCCACATAATCCGTCCACATCCCTAAGGCCCAGCCTGCTGCAGTGAAGGTCTAGATCTGTGGGGCTCCCCTTCATGCTCCTCCTTGACTGCAAAGCTAGTGTTAACACCGCTGGATGGATTGTAGAGGCTTTGAGGGCAGAGGGGGACTCAGCTTCTAGAGTCACTGCTGTCTTGGTCATCTGTAAGGTCTCCTGGAACAGGGAATTTAATTGGATAGGACTGGGCACCACTTCCGGGTATTTGCTTCTCTCACACTTCCTTTGGGAAGGGTGGTGTGTTTTGATTCAAGACGATTTGCGGGGAAGCACTGAGCTGTGCTCTGTGTGGCTGTGTATAAAGGGTTGCATGAATCACAGTCCTTTATACATATTTTGTCTGCCAAAGAAATGCCCTCTGAAGCTATCTGAATGCTCCCAGCCTGTGATAAGTGTGTTTCTCTCAACCCATGATAAGTGTGTTTCTCCTGGCTAAATACTGCATCTCTGGAAAATCAGAGAATTCACCTTTGCTCCACAACCCTCCTCACTCCCGAGCCAAATCCATTTAAGGCCCAAGAATAACTCTGCAAGCTGCCTGGAGACAAGGCAGCCCCCTCCCCTACCCCTCACCTCCAGGGAGATGGTCTTCCCTTCCTTCTCCTGCTTTTTCTTGTCCCCTCATGCAAAGATGGGCCTGAGAACAAGCCCTTCTGGCCATCACATAACCTCTTGTCTTTATTTATTTATTCATTTATGTACTCACACATGCCATATAGCATGCGGGCTCTTAGTTCCCTGACTGGGAATCAAACTCATGTCCCCTGAAGTGGAAGCCTGGAGTCCTAACTTGGACAGCCAGGGAGTTCCCAGCTCTTGCCTTTATTATCTTCTCAACAGTCATGTCTCTGGGCTCTGACTTTGCCCTCACTGATGTCTTCCCACGTGGATTTTCCTCCTTTGTGGCCCTGGACACCCTGTTTCGTCCGTCTCAGTTTCTCTGTCCCCCACAAATTCTTAACCTCCTACTCCCGAGAGATGTCCTTGTCCTGCTTTCTGTTCCTTGCCATTTTCCCAGGCCCCAGCCAGTACCCTCCTCCTGCAGACTCTTCCCTCCCTGCCACACCATCTCCCCAACGTCACGTTGTCCGCCGGGAATCAAGCCTAAGTCTCCTGCGTGGACAGACAGACTCATTACCACTGAACCACCTGGGCAGCCCTAACACATGCATACTCTTTTTCAAAAATGACAAAATGAGCAGCTACTTTCCCCTACATTATAAAGGGCAGATGAAGTACTTTTTAATCCAATGTATGAGATTTCCATGAACTCTCGAGAAGTGGGAAAATGTGGGCATAGCACCCTCTGCCCTGAAACTGGTTTAATACTCATGTATGCTCCACCATGTCTGCGGGTCTGTGAAAGAGAATTCATAGCCCTCCCTATGTTTGTATACAGTTGTCTCAAACTCTCTTTTTTTTTTTTTTTTCTTTTTTTTTCTCTAATTTTATTTTATTTTTAAACTTTACATGATTGTATTAGTTTTGCCAAATATCAAAATGAATCCACCACAGGTATACATGTGTTCCCCATCCCGAACCCTCCTCCCTCCTCCCTCCCCACACCATCCCTCTGGGCCGTCCCAGTGCACCAGCCCCAAGCATCCAGCATCATGCATCGAACCTGGACTGGCAACTCGTTTCCTAAAAGTGCACTTCTTGAAGTATTCTTAGACTGAGTATGAAACAGTAAAGTTTTGAATGAATGCGCAGCGGTTCACTGACCTGTAGCTGGTTCTTCTAGTCTCTCCTTGAGGCTGTCACTGCAGTGGAAGGGGCGCCTTCTCCCCCTGGTCTAGGGGGACCGGTCAGCACTCGCCCATGGAGCTGGCCTCCGCTCACGCGAATGGCGGGGCATGGCACAAGCTGAGGCGAGGAGGCTCACCGTCCTGTGCTCCTGGGAAGGTTCCACAGCCACACGGCACGCAAAAGTCAGCTCTCTCTTCCCCCAGTGGCTGAACTTCTGGTTTATGTCATTATGGTGACTAACTACCTGAGCTTCCACTCAGGCGGGAATGAAGGTTCTTTGGGTGGCGCAGATACGGCTCAGAGTCAAGTGTGGATTCCAGGGTCTAAGTCCTCTCCTCAGCTGTGTTCGTTCTGAGTGTTTCCAGTGTTTTAGTCAGAAGAAGTCTCTCTTCTGCTTTGATCATCATCAGGAAATACACTCCTTAAGGTGTCATCCATTTTCCTAGCCTTGATGCACACCATACTAGTTCAAAGGCACCACCGTTATTCAAAAATACCACATCTCAGGGTAGTGCCAAGATTCTGCTGAAACACTGAATAATTGTTCCCCTGCCTCCCTTCTCCCCAGTATCTGTCACTTTCTTAATAAAGTCCCCAATCCTTGAGGCAACTGACATGTCAGAGTAGCTCATGGATGCTTGGCTAGAAAAAAATATATATATACAAATGAAATATGCCTGATAATGCGTGTCAGCTGCAGTATGGGGCCAGGAAAGGGTGACCCCGGGCATGGGCTGAGTCCTAAGGGGCCTCCTTCCTGTCCCCAAGTCACCACGAGCTTCTGTTCTAGAGCTGCTGGTCCATCTGCATCCCTTTTTCCTAAGAAAGCAAATTGATAGGGTCAAAATTTATTACTGTGGTTGTCTAGTGGTCTGGATCCTGGATGAATATGTTCACAAGTAGCCCGGGGGACTGTCTGTCTTAGAATCAAGTCACCTGACTGGCACAACCAGCTCTGGTCAGCAGAGGGCCATTGCAGGAGCCAGTTTGGGGAGTGAAAAATACCCAGAAATGAGAAGTGATTTTATTTTCCTTTTTCTTTTCTTCTATCCCACCATCTTGGATCTTTGCATCACAGAAAACAGAATTAATAGCAACTTTTTTTTTTTTCCTTTTCTGCCCTAGTATTACTAGAACCTTTGCATCGGGGAAAACAGAAAAGGTGATCTTTCAAGCACTCAAGGAGCTAGGTCTTCCCAGTGGAAAGGTATTCATTAATTTAATAACATTGTTCTAATACCACTTTGTGTATTTTTGTCCTCATGTAATAAGTAAGATTATTTATATTAAGCTGATTCAGTTAGATTCAGAATTAGGTTCAGTCACATATAGTACAGTTAATTTTTCCTTTATTCTCTTCCCTTCTATCCTTCCTTCCTTTTGTTTTCGGGGCATTTTAACCTAAACATTATAGTATTCAAATAACGTATTTCCAAATGTTCCTGGTAACTTTATTAAGAAAAGGAAATGGCAGCAGGCTGCTCTTTTGCACAACTTATTGAAAGCTTATTTTATAGAAGCCCATCAACATTCACAGAACCATGCACAATGTCAGCATGAAAAATGGCTCATAAATTAACTTCTTCAGGACAGCTGTGTGATATTTTATGAAGCACCTCTCCCCAAGCAAAACATTTGAGTTTGTGGCCCTTTGGATTTAAAATAGTTGCATTGAAATAAATTTAAAAAATAAAACAGTTGCAATGAATGTCTTAACTGCAAGAAAGATTTAGGCTGTTACTGTCCTAACAAATCCTATTTGAAATATAAGGTTCAGTATGAAAGGTAAACTCTTTTAGAACTCCCTTTATGATGCCTGTAAAAATTCACAAAATAAGCATGAGAAAACACTGGCTTTGACTTAGTCAGCATCCTTGTGGCAAGTAGTTGCATTGTTCCTTCAAGGAGCGGAAGAAGAAATGTTTCTTTGTGTTTGTTCTATGGAGTATCTCCCAGAGCAAGCCCAGCTGTGGCCAGTGTTTGAACATCCAAACCATGGGTGCGTGGTAACTAGAAACACTCTTTTACATGCGCCGTGTTACTAGTAGGCTGGCCCACGGTTGGACCTTCTGGCTCCTATCAGGAAGAGTCAGAGATGAAAACCCTGGGATTACAAGTAATCATCACTCTGCTGCATGAACCTGTCAATTCTGTAGATCCTCCAAAGAGAGAGAACGGTGCCTGATTTATGACAATGCTTCTATTCTTTCCAGAATGATGAAATTGAGCCTGCCGCATTTACTTATGAAAAGTTCTATGAACTGACACAAAAGATTTGTCCTCGGACAGATATAGAGGATCTTTTCAAAAAAATGTAAGTTCCGTTTATGAGAAAGTGTCACATCGAAGTTATCCTTGCTCTTTTAGACTTTAAAACCATTTTTTGTCCTAATATCTTCATATAATATGTTGACAGTATCTAGGAATGTCTAGTCAGGGTTACATTTTCACCCCTTAGTTTATTTGGTGTAAAAGTTCACTCTGATTTTTTGAGAAACTTTTACATAAGTTGGTTGCAGCACCTGGAACTTCCCCCCTCCTCTCCCTGCATTGGCTTTACTAACTACCTACAATGTTAACCTGCTCCTTTAGGTATTAACCCGTTATGTGAACTAACGAGATTCGATTTGGAATGTTATTATGTTGTCCAAAAGTCCATTCATTCCAATTATTTCAAATGGATGACTTACATGTTGTTTTATAATAACGCCTTTGGATAATGCAAAAGAAGGATTGCAGATATTTTCTGTAAGTTAGGGGGAGTGATTTATTGCCTTTGCTGTTATTGGGTGTTTTTTTTTTTTCTTTACAAACAGTCTCTGGCCATTTTAAGAGTTCACCACTACTTCAGGTTTAGAAAAGTAAGTTTAGGATTATCAACCACAAATGTCAACATGTAAATCGTGCCTCCTGTAGCATCATATACCACAACTTACTTTTTCTAATAAATTTCTTTTCAGCAATGGAGACAAAACTGATTATTTAACGGTAGACCAATTAGTGAGCTTTCTAAATGAAGTAAGCTTTTTCATACATTAACTCCATCAGTCTGTGTGCAGTGGCTTGCTTCCTCCAGCATCCTCATTGCATGCCTACATCCTGCACCCCCATTTGCTTTGCTTCTGACCTGCTGATCTTTCCATGATGGCTTTACCAGGTGCAAAAATCAGCTGCTGCCCCCGTGTGTCCATGCGTTTCCTCATTGGCTTTGCACACTGCTTTTTTGTTGGTTTCTTGCTGTGATGTGTAGCTCTGGGTCTGTGTATGTGTGTGAATTTGATAATATGTTCACTTAATTAAATGTGTCTGTATTTTGCAAGATGATATTTAAGGTACTTATCTTTTTTTTTTTTCTATTTACTTATAAGAAATAGAAAGGGAATGGATTGAGTTTACCACCCTATAGTTGGATTCGCCATCGCTAACTTTTTCTCATACTTTTGCATGGACTGGGAAAGCCTTATTTTTGTCTTTTAATGGATTGCATGTAAGAAAAATATGTAGGTTTGAACAGAATATTTTGACAACAAGCACAACACTGGAGTTCCTGGGTGAAAGCATAGTGCATATTAGGCCAGTGGGATGACAGGTTAAATTTTTACTTTTTATTTTTGTAACAAGCTCAGAACTAATTTTAGAATGTGATTCACTCAACAACCAAAACTAGTTGACAAAATTTGCTTAAGCCCAAGAGAAATATATTTCAGAACACATAAACATTCCAACTTTTATGAAAACTAAAATTAACTTTTTTTTTTCTCTACATGTACAAGAAAGTGTTTTCAGTGAAACCCATTGAAGCTCTTGTTAATACAAAAAATGGAAATGCACTTTTTGTCTAATATGTTAAATAATAAGAAGACTTTAAATGAGGGATGGACAGTATATTTTTGTTCCAAAACAATTGATAGTAACCATTATACCATATAAAGACAAAACATTAAGGTAGACAGTATCATGCCAGGTAGAAGGTATTGCCTCACGAAAAAGCAGCAGGCAGACTGATTTGCCAATTTGAAGACACATAGCACACCTTTGCTGAAGGGCTTCTCCTTTCTTTTGAGTCAGGGCCCAGTGGCTCCCAATTTGTAGGGTTGTACTTGAGAAGCTACGATACCCAGAGCCTGGAAGCATGGATGCAGGAGAGACAAGGTCCCTCATGTATCAGCACAGATGTCTCTACTTTAAAGTAATCCTTTCAGTTCACCACAATATTTATTTTACTTTAAAACATTTCAAGTTTTTTCACTCCACTAGTTTTTTGTTATGCGGATAATACATTCATAATCTTTACCCAGATATTATACACATTCTTACCCCACTGTTGATCTGAAGTTAAGTTGCTTTGCCCTGCCTCCTTAACCCTTTCCCCATCTTCTGTTTCTTTTAAAAAATGTATTGTTTTATCTCTCTCTGCTTTGCATGTACTTTGGGTCATTGGTCATCTTAAGTTTTGGTGAGAGAGGCAAAAATCTTGCTTTCTACTAAAGAGGGAAGATGTTTAGTGGGGAGACGATTAGCACATCATCAGTTTATCGCTTCCTAGAGAAAGGCCACTTGCGTGCTCTGGGATGAAGCTGATGCTCAGCCGTCTATTAAATGTATCAGAGACTCGATATGCACTACACTTGCACTGTTCAAATGAAGAAACGGTTCTGAAGTCTCCAGTGTACATGCTGCGTTCATGCATCCTTATCTCATCCCCTTCCTTGTATGGGAGACTTTTGTAGACCTACCCAGTAACTACTCTTGTAATTCTTATAAGTCCTGACAAAAAAAAAATAATAATTTTAAAAGGGATGATCACATATGCTTTCTGTCTCTGCCATCCAAATTCTTTCTTAAATACTTTTCCTTGGTAGCTTTTATCCATCAATATCACTCTGGCCAGTAGTATTCATTCGCTTGGCTTTTCATTAACAGTAAGGAGGCACTTTCAGTTCGGGGGTGGGGCTAATTGAATTGCTATGATTCTGGATTTCTTTAGGTCACAGGAACTACAAGACTACAAGTCCACGAAAGTAAAGCCGTGTTTTTAATCAAAGTGTCTGCCCTGAATGTCTTCCTTTTCTGTCCTAGTGAACTCAGCTGGAAGAACTAGACAGAAATCAGAATGTCTCCGTAAAGAAGGCTGTCAAACGTAGAGAGGGTTCTGCCAGCACCTTGCACCCATAGGACTTTTGAGGACTCTCCCTCTCATTGTTCCAAAGTCTAAAGCACCCCATGGGCAGAGCACCATGGAAACCCATAATGAAAGGAGACAGAATTCACTCTGGAAGGGAGCAGGCACTGGAATGTTAAGGGTCTCTGACTCCAAGAGCCTAGATCTAAACATTTTCAAATGCCTTAGCCACATAGTCTCAGTAAGCTGGAATTTAACATTGTATTAGAAGCCCTGGATGCAATAGGACAAGGAAAAATAAAGAGTCCCAGAAACACAAAAGAACAAGACGTTGTTCATTATTCACAGATGATTGTGTAACCTGAATATCAAAAGCCATCAAAAACTCTTTGAATAGATAAGAGAGTTCAACAAGGTAACCAGAGAAATGATGAACAAAGAAAAGAATCAATAAACACGTATCTATGAGCATTAACCAATTCTCCTGGAGAAGGAAATGGCAACCTGCTCCAGTATTCTTGCCTTGAAAATTCCATGGACAGAGGAACCTGGCAGGCTACAGTCCATGGGGCTGCAAAGAGTCAGACACGACTGAGTGACTAACACTTATTTTAACATTTAACAGAGAAAAGTGGTATTTATCATATATTAGCAAAAGCCATGTTTCTTCCCACTACCTTCCAGCTTGTGAGTCCCTTTAGTCCTTATATGCAGTTTTCTGTTCAGTGTGTTAGTGTGTATCTGCAGGAATCTGGACAGAGAGGAGAGACTGTGGTCCATTTCCTGCCTGGTTGCTGTGTAGGGCTTTGTACCACCTGCTCTCTGCCCATGCCATCACCACTCACTGGCTTTTCACAGGGAATTTTGCATCTCCTCCTCATCTAATTCTCAGTGTCTCCACATTCACTGCTCCCCAGAGTGTGATCTGGGCACCAGCAGCCTCAGTATCTACAAGGAACTTGTCAGAAACGTAGAGTCTCAGGTCCCACCCCAGACCTGCTGAGTTGGAATCTGCATTGAACATTTTCTCCAGTTGGTTTGTCTGCACATAAGAGTCTGTGAAGCACTGGATATCTCCTTGGTATCATTACTGTCAGTGGGAGGAATATGAGAGCAGCATGAACTTGTAAATTTGTTATTCTCCATAATGAAGGTAGCCATGGAAATCTACCACTTGAATCTAAAATTTTGGCATAGCTGTATTTCTTGGTCCCGTCCAGTGGGCTGAGGAAAATGTATGTGTGTCCATATGTGTGCCAATATTATGAAAGTAGTGAAGTTGAGTCCAGAAGAGCTGGTGGGGACACTCACTATGAGCTAGCACCTGGTTGGGTACTGCCACCAACTCAATTCTCTATGTGTCAGGACTAATTAAAGCCTCTTGGCTTCAGTTAGTTTCACCTCTCTTTCCCCATTCCTAATGAGAAACTGAATTGATTTTAGTTTTACCTTCATTGTCCATTTCACTTCAGTTCAGTCACTCAGTCGTGTCTGACTCTTTGCAACCCCATGGACTGCAACACGCCAGGCTTCCCTGTCCATCGCCAACTACTGGAGCTTGCTCAAACTCATGTGCATTGCATCGGTGATGCCATCAAACTATCTCATCCTCTGTCGTCCCCTTCTCCTCCTGCCTTCAATCTTTCCCAGCATCAGGCTTTTTTCCAATGAGCCAGTTCTTCACATCAGGTGGCCAAAGTATTGGAGCTTCAGCTTCAGCATCAGTCCTTCAATGAATATTCAAGACTGATCTCCTTTAAGATTAACTGGTTGGATCTCCTTGCAATCCAAGGGACTCTCAAGAGTCTTCTTCAACATCACAGCTCAAAAGCATCAATTCTTCAGCACTCAGCTTTCTTTATAGTCCAACTCTCACATCCATACATGACTACTGGAAAAACCATAGGTTTGACTAGACAGACCTTTATTGCCAAAGTAATGTTTCTGCTTTTTAATATGCTGTCTAGGTTGGTCATAGCTTTTCTTCAAAGGAGCAGTGTCTTTTGATTTCAAGGCTGCAGTCACCATCTGCAGTGATTTTGGAGCCCCCAAAAATAAAGTCTGTCACTGTTTCCACTGTTTCCCCATCTATTTGCCATGAAGTTATGGGACCAGATGCCATGATCTTCGTTTTCTGAATGTTGAGCTTTAAGCCAACTTTTTCACTCTCTTCTTTCACTTTCATCAAGAGGCTTTTTAGTTCCTCTTCACTTTCTGCCATAAAGGTGGTGTCATCTGCATATCTGAGGTGATTGATATTTCTCCCGACAATCTTGATTCCAGCTTGTGCTTCTTCTAGCCCAGCGTTTCTCATGATGTACTCTGCATATAAGATAAATAAGCAGGGTGACAATACACAGCCTTGACGTACTCCTTTTCCTATTTGGAACCAGTCTGTTGTTCCATGTCCAGTTCTAACTGTTGCTCCTTGACCTGCATACAGATTTCTCAGGAGGCAAGTCAGGTGGTCTGGTATTCCCATCTCTTTCAGAATTTTCCGCAGCTTGTGATCCACACAGTCAAAGACTTTGGCGTGACTTCTTACAGGTAATACCTGAGGGCCTGCAGAATTGAGAGATGCACGGAGAGCTGGAGAGAGATCAGAATAAGAAGAGAGGACAGAAGTCTTGGACAAGCATGAGAATCCAGAATTAGTTTTATTTTCTGGTTGCTGGTAGCCTGCCTCCTGCCTCTTATGTATCATAGGATCACATTAGAGCTGCTTTTGTTAATCATTTCTTTTATTTTGCAGTTGAAAGACTGTAAGAAAGGGCTCAAGATCACTTTCCATGTACCATGTCTTTCTTCTTTAATGCTTGAAAAAATTATTTAGTTCTATGAGTAAGGCTTGTCAATTATTCCTTTATCTTTTTATATCTCTTTTGAATATTAGTTGTGTCAACATCTCTCTCTCCCAGTGCTGCTCAGGTTGAAGCCCATTGATGTCTTTTCTCAATAAGAGTACAGACATAAAACGAAAGATATATTCATTGTCTCTTCATTTACGTGGTCACAGTTCTGTGAACTATTTTCTGAAGCTAGTCAGTATTATCTTTTATAAGGCTCTGAACATCATGGGGTGTATGCCCTTAGTACATTGCTTCCCCAAATCCCAACTGCAAACCTATGGTCTCTCCCCTCAGAGCTGTGATCCATTCACCCCACAGAGCTTATGACTAAGTGGAAATCTTCTGCAGTCTTATTTCTCTGAGATGTCCTGGAAATGATCTTTCTCCTCTTTGTTTTTTCAAATAAAGATTATATTTTTGTGACTTTTAACACAAGTTTGCCATTGTTTGCTTGCCTTTGGGTCATCCAGATTGCGCTGTGCTTCCTTTCTGAAACGTGAGCATTTTCGGGAAAGCAAAAGGTTATCTGGTGGAGCAGATGTAAAGAGAAGTGAAGTTTCATATTGTTGTGGTGCTTATTTGCAGCAAATGTAGAATAAGAGGATATGATACATACATTTTAAGGACTTGGTTTTTCTGGCTGTTGTTTCTGAAAGAAGGATATTCTTCTAGTGAGTATTATGCCCTCTGATAAATTTTGATGAGGTTTACTTGGGAGCAGATTTCAAATGTTTAGCATTCTTCTACCCTTGCAGAACTAAGATACTATTTTTTAAACTGATAGGCAAATATGTTTAAATGCATACCTTTACATACTAGTCACACTTCTTAAATTTGAGCACATCAGAATCAACTGACAAGATTGTTAAAATACAGATTCATAGGTTCCACCACAGAAGGTCCAGTTTGGTAGGTTGGGAGTGGGGCCCCCGAATGTGCATCCCTCTCAAGCTCCGGGGTGAGGGTGACGCCCCTGCTGCTCTTCAGAAGCTGCACTGCAGGAGGCCCCAGCCTAGACCCACACGCCTCTATGCACAGACAGCGCCTGAGAACACTTGGATTCCCTTTCTTCCTTTTCCTAACTTTGTTTCTTTCTTTAACTGAGGCTCTTCTTTCTCTTAAATTCATATGGATTTGCCCCCATGATCTCCATGAGTCCTGAACACTTATCAGAGAGCCTATCTTTAAACTGAAAAACTTAATCCTAATAAGAAAGAAAACCTTGTGAGTGTAGTGGCCAACCATGAACAGAACCACAGTGGGGTCCGAAAAGGGCCCTTTATGCCACGTCCGTCTTCCTCCGTGGGAGTGTTGACAGAGACGGGAGAAGGAAGGTACCCAGAAAATGTACTGGTGATTTATTCGCTTGGTTTGAAAGCACTGCATCCTCCCTGGAGGGGCGGCGCTTGTTGCTCCCTTGGGGCGGGCTCTGGAGTTGCATGCCAGCACCCACTTCCTGAACGAGATGCTCGGAGCATGCCTTCACTGCCTGGCACCCCATGGTCCACTGTTCCATCTCTCTGCACCCCAGGACTTTTCTTCCTTATGGGCTCGAGGCCTGTTATTCATGAAACAGTTTCTGCTCTAGCACTTGCATGAATGTGAGCCATTATTTCTTAGATTCCAATAGAAGCATGCTTCATTGGGATAAACTGGCAAAGAGCTATTGATTCCTTAGGAGTTAACACTCGTCACTCAGGGGGATGGTGGGAAGACCAGATCAGGCGAGGCCACGAGTGCTCTAGGATGACATCACATGTTCTATTGGCCAAAGGCATTCACGCTGTGTGCCCTCACTCTTCAAATGACTGTTTCAAACAAATGGGCAAGGGAAATCCATGTGAACTTTTAACAGTTGTTTCTTCAATGCTTTTCCAGTAGTGCTTTTCAAAGTCTGTGCATATATTTGGGTAAAGAGTCATTGCTAGGGTCCTATCTATTGACTGAATTTTGCTCACATGTCCATCTGCCATTTTTTCATTCCAGTTTCCTCTCTTTCTTTATTTGATGGATGACCAGGGACTCAGTGTTTGGTCCTTAAACCTTCCATGAACAATAAGGAATTTTAATAGACCCACTACCTGTAGATACAGAAAGATAGATACACACACACACACACACACACACACACACATACACACACACTCATACACATATACACTCTCTATTGTAGCTAAGTCAATTAATAAATTGGACTTTTTTCATCTTTGCTGTGAAGTTAGGATGACAAAACTGTAGAAATTTGCTCTCTGTGCCTCATATAATACCAGGAGCCTATGGGTGCTGATTTGAAAAGAATGACATTACCAGCCTCCCAAATGTCTTTAAATATTCATGCACTTTCTGCCCAGAGGATTTCCTCAGGGCAAACCAAGTTGGATTTCACAGTGAAATAGAATTTCTGAACACTGATATTTAAATACAGATTTTCATGTTGTTTTGAGCTTGTAAATATCCTTGTGCAGATTTTCATCCTTATTACAATGGATTCATTTTCATAAATATTTACTCAAGAGAATGAAGTTCACAGTGCCCCCCAAATCTTTTATTCATGTAGAAAGATATAATGAAAATGAAATTATATTTGTCTACCTAACTTTAGGGGTTTGGAGGTTTCTTTGTTATTGTTTTTGGTTTGACGTTTACATGGGTATGATTTTTGCTTTTATCTTTTTTTTAAAAAAGACTTTTTATCTCACTTTATAAACACTTATGCCAGATATCTTCCCTGTGGTGTGATGAGACCATACCATTTTCTCTGTTCATCGAATTTGAATGGAAAAAAAAGTATATTTTGTCTCTGCATCTTCAGTTCAGGGAAGGGAGCCAACATGCTACTGCCAAATTTGGACTTTTTTGAAGTCTGTTTTAGGGAGAAAGACAGGAGAAAAGCAAAATCTCTTTGTATAAACATGGTATTATATATATATCTCCTATTAAAATTACATAGTTCATTGATGTGTAATAGCCCAAGGGTGAGGAAGGTCAACCTAAATGGAGTTATTTTCTCATCATAGCATCAACGAGATCCTCGACTGAATGAAATTTTATTCCCATTTTATGATGCTAAAAGGGCAATGCAGATCATTGAGATGTATGAGCCCGATGAAGATTTGAAGAAACAAGGTAAGAAAAGTGAAAAAAAAGAAATTCTCATTATTTTAAAAATTCAAGAGTATATGCAAGTTTTAAAATCCTTGCGTTTTTAGTTAAATGTATTTTTAAATGCTTTGGAGCTCTCTAGAGACAAGGATTGATAACTGACTGATTTTTTTTTTTCCCTAAATCATTATAAATTTTGCCTTACACCAAAATTTGTTTCTGCTGCCTGAAATATAACGCTAAATTTATTATTAAACTGTAGTGATATTTCCCCCAATGTACTTTCTTATATTAGATCCTTAACGTTGCATACTGCTTAAAATGTAAAAATGCCAATTAGTCTCTGTTTGCCATCTCTGGAAAAAATTCGCATTTCCTATAAAAATTGACACCTTCCTTTTGTCTCTTGAGTTTCAGCAGGCTAGCTAAGTTTAATACATGATTTGAGGAGCCTTTTTAGCCATCATTTGACCCCTGGTATGGAAGATAAATGCAATTGACATGAGATTAAATAGGAATCAACTTAACAAATTGTTGGGGTTTCTGACCCTTTATCTGTTTCAGTGAAACTCTGGAAACTGTAGGTTGTTCGTTTCAATATTTAGTAAAGGACAGGTATGGGGAGGAAATTCAAGATTGGTTCTGTAACCATGAGAAACACCTGCCAAAGCTGGGAGCAATGATGATAATACAGTATCGCCAGAGAGGTCCAGGAGATACCTGGGCTAGAGCCTCTGGCCTTATGTCTCAGTGGAGAGTGAAGAGAGATGCAGGTTCAGTTCTTTCTGTCCCATTTGCCCATGAGTATCATGGCCTCAGTCTCCTCCTGTTTAGAATAGAGGTTTTTTTGTTTTGTTTTGTATCTCAGTGAGCGTGGACGAAAGGTTTATACATTCTCTGGACCTACATAGACCTGCATATACGCATCCTGGCCCACCACACCATGTGGCCACACCCCTGATATTTTTCTAAGCCCAACAGAGTTTTCCCTTGGTTATAATCATACATTTATACTTTCCTGTTAGAGTCTCAAATATCTATTTTCAGCCAGACTGCTTCATTACTTCCCTCTGAGTATCATAATCAACTCCGCATAGCATGTGATGAAAGTGAAGTGAGGAATGGCTTTGCAGGAAAGTTAGCACCTTGCAGTGGTGGGGGATGATGTGACTTTTGTTCCTTACCCTGTTGCTGTGTGACTTTGAACCTCCATTCATAGACCTCAGTTTCCCTGCTTATAAGATGGTGGGGTTCATACCGTCATTCCACTAGTATTCTCTTCCCTGCTTTCAATCCATTAAGTTTTAGAGGACTGACTGGGTGCCAAGCACTGTTCTAGATGCTGGAGATTCAAAATGAAAAAAAGTGGTTGCAAGCTATTGAAGGAGAAAGACTTGTGACTCAGTAGTACCTTGGCAATATGATAAACATTATGATAGAGATGTGTCTTTGATTATTACAATGTCCTGAGAGTCTATGACATTACCACTGACACATCTAGAATGTATAGGTTCACCATTTCACAAATGGCAGAAATTTTAAGTCTGTCATTAACGAGTATGGGTGAGAATATGGTGCCAAGGCATTGTAAACTCTGTGGGTGTGTAAATTGATACAAAAAGTCACCTGGTGAATAATTTGTCCGTAATCAAGTGGAAAATAGGCCTCTCCTGCAGCCCAGCCTCTTCGCTTCCAGGTCTGGGTCTGGTGTCAGAGTGGCCCGGCTCAGGCCTCAGATCTCTGCCCCTTCTGCCCGCACTCCTTGGATGAACTCATCTAAACCCAATGGCTTTAAGTGTCTTCTGTACACATGCGGCTTTCAGATTAAACTTTCCATTCCTAATCTCTCTCTTAAACCACAGATCTGTATAATAGACCTCTCCATTTGGATGGTGAGTGGGTATTTCAGATATATGTATGTTTACAATATGCTTTCATTCCCCCCATCCACAGACTATTCCTTTCCCAACCTAGAAAATGGTACCATCACTCTCCCACCTTTTCATGCCAAAAGTCTTGGAGGCATCCTTGACTTGTTTTGCTCTTTCACATCACTTCTAATCCATCCTCAAAACCTGTAAGATCCATCCTGAAAATAAATCCTGAATAAATCACTCTCATTGTCTCCACCCTTACCAGATTATCTGAGCCTACATCAACTCTTTCTGGATGATGCCAGCTAACTTCTAACTAGTCTTCTGCTTTTTTCTATGCCCAGCAATGTACGCACCACATAGCAGCCTGAGTAAACCTTTTAAAATCATGTCTAATCATGTTCTTCCGCTGTTCCAAATCCACCTATGGCTTCCCAACACACTTAGTACTTAATGAAGACTGAAGTCCAACTGATGTAGTCTTTAGATTCCTCTCCAGCCACCTTTCCAGCTATTTCCCCCTTCATCACGTGGTCTCTGCACTTGCCATCCTTCTGCTGTGAATGCGGCACCCCCGGGTGTGCATGTGATGGCTCCCCTGCATGAATTCGACCTCATCAGAAGGGCTCTTGCGGGCCACGCATCGAACACAGCGTCCTGGTCATTCTTTATCACTTTCATTTCCTGCTTTCTATTTCCTGCTAGCACTTTCATAACATTATATTTATTTGCTAGTTTATTTGTTCTCTTACCCACAATATATGAGTTTCTTGAAAGCAGGCCTTGTCTGTTTCTTCTGTCCCACATCTATCACAGTGCCTGGAAAAATGTCAATGTATATGCCCAAGGAGATAGACACACAGACTTTTGTTGCAGTTGCTGCTGCTAAGTCGCTTCAGTCGTGTCCGACTCTGTGCGACCCCATAGACAGCAGCCTATCAGGTTCCCCTGTCCCTGGGGTTCTCCAGGCAAGAACACTGGAGTGGGTTGCCATTTCCTTCTCCAATGCATGAAAGTGAAAAGTGAAGTCGCTCAGTCATGTCCGACTCTCAGCGACTCCATGGACTGCAGCCTACCTTTTAGTTATAAACAGAAATGACCTAAATACCCATCAACAGAAAGACGGACCATGGACTATGGTATTAATATATTCACATAGGGACCTTATACTCTGCACACTGCCTACCACTAATGTACATCACTCAGTGAAAAGTAAATGACCAAGAGCTACTGGTATTAACTAGATAAATCATAAGATAATATAAAGATATTTTATATAAACTTATAAATAGTCAAAAATATCTATTTTTTGGATAAGTGCTTGTATATAGTAAAGTTACAAACCATTTTGGGAATGTAAATATGAGTAAAAAGATGGAATTGCATGGACTTGAGGTAGGGCATGCAGGGTGCTTCACAGGCACCTGTAATGATGTATACCTTTGAAGAAATGTAAAGTAGATAAAGGAAAAGATATCAGACAAGGCTGGGGTGTAGATCCATGGCTACTTATCATGGCATCACCTGTACTCCTCTGTACACTTGAAATCACCTTGTAATTTTCAAATGCTTAAGTAAAAACAAGACACTTGAGGTTATTGGTGGTTGACTGGGTAAGAGAAGATACAGAAATATTGATGTCTCTCCTGCATTTAACACACTGGCCCTGCCCCTCATCACACAGATATGACTGAGATGAACACTGTCTCTCGGGGTCACATTTCAATGACCATGGAGTACTCATCTCACAAGACCTATACCCCATTTTTTTTTTTAGATGAAATAGGGAAATGGAATTATTTGAATGCAGAGAGGCCACTGCTCCCTCCTCCACTTTGGCTTCTGGTGCTGCACATCTGAACTTAGGGAACTGAATGTTTTGCCATCATGGATGTGAAAGCAGGTGCCACCTATTTGTGGAAGGCATTACGTTACTTGTGCAACTTGGGTACTTGTTCAGTTCTGAAAAATGAAGTTTCTTGGGAAAGACACTGTGAAGTAGTATTTACTCCTCCTGTTTAAGCTGCTTCAGATGTCATAAATAAAACTTATGTATCTTCAAAACCATAAATCTACTATGATACTCTTTCCTCCCCCACCAGGCCTCATATCAAGTGATGGGTTTTGCAGATACCTGATGTCAGATGAAAACGCCCCCGTCTTCCTAGACCGTCTAGAGCTGTACCAAGAAATGGACCACCCTCTGGCTCACTACTTCATCAGCTCTTCCCACAACACCTATCTCACTGGCAGACAGTTTGGTGGGAAATCTTCTGTAGAAATGTACAGACAGGTCCTCCTGGCTGGTTGCAGGTTAGAAACTCAAGACATTGTTCTTTGTATATGATGCCCTTTAATTGAATTTACTCTTCTCTGAAAAATTAGAGGTAGCATTCCGAGTGAAAAGGACATTTATCTTTCTCTTTAATGGATTATGATGGTCATTTAACCTTGAAGAAGGAAGAATGATATCTGTTCTGGGAAGATCTAGACTCCTCCTATGGGTCAAAAGAGATTTTTTTACTGTAAATTTAAAATATTCCCCCCAAATTACAAAAAGACAATAGCTTACTTTAAGAAGTCATGCAAAATTCCCTTTTGGTCCTAGGCACTTCAAGTATAGCTTTGCTGTTGTTGTTTAGTCACTAGGTCCTGTCCTACTCTTTGCCACCCCATGGGCCGTAGCCACACCAAGCTCCTCTGACCATGGGATTTCCCAGGCAGAGATACTAGAGTGGGTTGCCATTTCCTTCTCCAGGGGATCTTCCCGACCCAGGGATCCAACCCATGTCTCCTGCATTGCAAGAGGATTCTTTACCACTGACCCACCAGGGAAGCCCAAATATAGCTTTCCTTAATGTTAAATATTCTAAAATTTTATTCTCTGACAATAAATATTATTTCAATTGGTTTTTATTTTATAGAAATTGGAAAATATTTGAGGTTTAAAATATGGTGAAAATGCTGAAAGTGAAAATTCAGAAATGTAGTTATATTGTGATATTTTTCTTGCTTGTCAATGACCAATGTGTAATTTTTTAACTCACTATTTTTGTACATATAGAAATACTTTAAAAGACTTTAAGTACATCACTACATCTGTCTCAGACTACTTGAATATGAGTCACTGAAACAATTAGAATATTTTCATTTATGGCTAAAGTAGCATCATCCCAATGATAAAATGTTTACAGTATTCTTTAACATCCTCTAAAACATAATCCATATCTAAATTTTCCTGGTTGTTCCTAAATCATTCTTTATCACAGTTTTGTCACAGCTAAGGTTTCATCCAGGACCACACTGCTTGCTCTATCTCTTGTCTCTCAATCTACAATAGTCCCTTTTTGATGACACCAATCTGATGCTATTTTAAGCTGTATCCTCCACAAAATAATCACATTATTTCACTCATTAAATTTTCTACTTCTATAGAAAGTAACTTATTTTGATATCTTTTCTTTTCATTTGTATACACACTGTTTTATTGTAAAGGTTCAATACTGTAAAATCACTGTATTCCTAGATGTGTTGAACTTGACTGTTGGGATGGAAAAGGTGAGGACCAGGAACCGATAATAACTCATGGGAAAGCAATGTGCACAGATATCCTTTTTAAGGTGAGTGTTTTTGTTTGCTTGATTTCAGCTTTGGTGCTTGTGTTCTTTTTTATTGGAGTACAGTTGATTTACAGTGGTGTTTTAGTTTCTGGTATACAGCACAGTGACTGAGTTGTGTGTGTGTGTGTGTGTGTGTGTGTGTGTTCTTTTTCATTCACATTCTTTTCTGTTTGAGTTTAGTACAAGATACTGAATATGGTTCCCTGTGCCATACAGCAGGGCCTTGCTGCTTAGTTTATGTGAGGCAGTTCATATCTGCTAATCCTCCATTTATCCTTCCCCCGCCCCTTTTCTCCTGTGGTAACCACAGGTTTGTTTTCTGTGTCTGTGAGTCTGTTTCTGTTTTATAAATAAGTTCGTTTGCATCAGATTTTAGATCCCATATGTAAGTGGCATCATATGGTATTTGTCTTTCTCTTTCAGACTCTTCAGTTAGTACGATAATCTCTAGGTCCATCCATTTTGCTCTAAATGGTGTGATTTCATTCTTTTTTATGGCTGAGTAGTATTCCACGGTGTATATATGTACCGTTATTTTCCTTATCCATTCACTGTCGATGGACATTTAGGTTGCTTTCACATCTTGATTATTGTGAATAATGCTGCTATGAACATTGGGGTGCATGTGTCTTTTCCAGTTAGAGCTTTCTGTGGATATTTAGCCAGGAGTGGGATTGCTGGATCATATGGCAACTCAGTTTTTAGCTTTTTAAGGAACCTCTGTACTATTTTCCATACTGTCTGTACTAATTTACATTCCCACCCACAGTGTAGGAGAGTTCCAAGGTAAGTTTTAAAATTATACCACTGTAGCCTTTTCCGAACTATTGTGGAAATAGAGAGGTGGAGTGGAGAGAACAAATTATTCATTTTCTCAAGCATCTTACCTTTATATTCCCTTTTCCCAGTTTTTCAGAAAAAGTCAAGAACAGTATTTTCTCCACTGAATATCTCCTTCATGCTGCTTTTTCTGCTTTCAAATGGTGGCAGTGCCGTATAATGAGGCTCCTCTGGGAGAACCTTCTTTGTTCCACTTACTTTCAAAACAGTCTTTCATTTTCTTATCTATTTTTGTGCTTGCTTAGTTTGCATTTTTCCTGAAGGGCTTTCAAAGTGGAATAAAAAGATTAATAGGATATATAAAATAAAATAGATAGTGCCCATACGGGTAAGAAGGTAAGATAGTGTGATTAGAGTTTTACAAATCCCTGTCAAGAAATCCTATAAACTGTACATACCAGAAATTGGGCTCCAAACTTTTCTGAGTTCAGTGCAAGGAGAGAGGGCTTCCCAGCTTGCTCAGTGGTAAAGAATCCACCAGCCAATGCAGGAGACACATGGGACTCGGTTTCAGTCCCTGGTTGGGGAAGATTCCCTGGAGAAGGAAATGGCAATCTGCTCTAGTGTTCTTGCCTGAAAATTCCATGGACAGAGAAGCCTGGCAGGCTACAGTCCATGGGGTCTCGAGAGTCAGATACAACTGAGCACGCACGCAGGTGCACACGTGCAAGGAGAGAAGCGTGACAGTTCGCAGGATTTGTAAAACACTACAGAGTAGTTTAAAAAGCCTATGGCTCAGATGGTAAAGAATCTGCCTGCAATGAAGGAGACACAGGTTCGATCCCTGGGTTGGGACAATCCCCTGAAGAAGGGACTAGCAACCCACTCCAGTATTCTTGCCTGGAAAGTTCTATGGACAGAGAAGCCCAGGCAGTCCCTGGGGTCGCAAAGAGCTGGACACTCCTGAGCGACTAACACTTCCACGGACTTGTTGGTCCAGAGACGCACGGTTATTCCCCGCGCGTGCGTGCGTGTTCAGTTCCATCTGACTCTGCGACCCTGTGGACTCTGGCACTCCAGGCGCCTCTGTCCCTGGGGTTCTCCGGGCAAGAGCACTGGAGTGGGTTGCCGTTTCCTTCTCCAGAGGATCTTCCTGGATCAGGGATGGAACACACATCTCCTGCAGTGGCAGGCACATTCTTTACCACTGGGAACTGGGAAGTCCCTGTGGTACTGAGACCAGATAGAAGTCCCCCGACCCCTCATCCTTCAAGATCCTCACAGAATGTAATATACAGTTTGACAAATAGGCATTTCAGTGATGGCCTTTTGGTGATCTCTGTGTATACTTTGAAGGTTGATTTCTTAGAAAATTCCTCAGTATGCTCCACTGGTGTCCTGCCAAAAGACAAATCAAAAGTGAAATTCTGTGGTTGGACAGGATGTCAAGTGCATCAACCTCTGTCATGTTCATGTAACTCAGAAGAGTTATTGCAGCTTCTGGGTCAGTGGTTCTCAACTCTGCCAACATGTGGAAAATCATTGGAGGTTTTCTTAAAAACAGACACCCAGACCCTGGACCCATGACACTCCATGAATATCATTTCTCTTAGCCAAGATGTTGGCAAGTTTGGAATAGCAATGAATTCAAGATTATGCTTCCTGAGAAGTACCAAGGTTATGTTCAAGTGGGAAGCCATGAGTTTGCAGAGCCAACCAAACTGACAGGAAGGTTTAATTCTTTTTATAGAATTAAAGAGCTAATAAGGAAGCTTAAGCTGAAAAGAAGGCTCTTCCCCCTCATTTCAGAAGTGAGCAAAGGAAAACCCATAGGCAGAGCCAAGATTTTCTAAAAGGAGGGATTCTTGGTCAATTCAAGTGGACAATCAAGGTCGCTTGGGAAGCAACTCATGACATATTTACCTGGGAAGAAACTTCAAGCAAAAATAGCTAAAGGACCACCTAAGCCGTAAGAGTACTTCATAAAATACTCCAAGACTGTCTAGCCTATGTCGTTATCCTTTCAAATGGACTTCCCTAGATAACTGCTATAAAATACTTTCCCAATTAATGGAATGATGGGACTTGTCCCACAGTTAACTATGAACCAGTAAGAATTTGAGGATTTTTACCAAATATGATGCTCTGGTTGTGGATGTGTTGGTGTGAAACTGGACTTTCTGAAGCTAAGCAGAGACCTGCCATCTGTGTAAAGTGTCAGGCGGGGAGGACTTGCTCAGCTCATTGAAAAGTTGTTTCAAGTGACCGAGCTCTCGGTTCATAGAGGGGTGTCCTTGTCCCTGTTTAGCCTCATATGTTGCTTGAGCAAGGAGAACCTTCACCCTGTGACCCCCCACTTTCACCAGGCTAATACAAAACAAAAGACATTGCAAACATCACACCAATTCACAGGAATCTTCACAGAATGAAGGAGATGTAGCCTAAGTCTGGTTCCCAAAGGAAACTCAATAAAAGCTTCTGTTTCACCAACGTGTTTTTCTTCAAGGCAAGAGGAGGAGAGGGGTCCATTGCGAAAATCTCTGAAAGCTGAAAGCTCACTGGCTCCTCGGTGAGAAAGGTGAACTCTGAACCCATTGTGGCAGATTATTGAGCAAGCAATTGCACTACCATTTAGGTGAAATGCCAGTTACTAGCACCCTAATTTTGGAGAAGTAAACAATAACTTTGAAAAAAGTGTAGCTAACCATGAACTGTGCTTACATCTAACCACAGGGGACTCAATGTGGAGTGGTGAATGGATTCTTCAGGTTTGAATTGCTAGAAGTGACTTTCTGAAAGGTTCAAATTATTAGTCTCCAATTGATTTCAGGTGCTTTATTTTTTTTCTCTCCTTTCTCATTAACACTCCTTGTCTTTAAAGGATGTTATTCAAGCCATCAAGGAAACTGCCTTTGTCACATCGGAATATCCTGTAATTCTCTCCTTTGAAAATCACTGCAGGTATAGTGATTCATTCTACCCTGTCTCTCCGTGTTGTTTGCTAATCCCCATTTCCCATCCCTGCTCTGCATCTTTTTGAATAACTGAACAGTTTCTTTTGTGAAGTGGTAACTACCTATAGTCTTATGGGAAAAAAAAGAAGGAACTCAAACCACTATTCCCCAACACCTCCAAAAGAGAAAAAAAGAGTCCTCTTAATATGTTTTAGAAATGTTTCCTCTAAACCAAAGGTCAGAGAGCAGGACACCTTGCTCAAAGTTCCATGGAGTTAGAAGACTTGGCAATATATTTGTAGTCAGATGTGATGGAGTTGAAAGACAGTTTTTTTCTGCTTACCAGCTCTTAGTTCAGCAGAAAAATCTACTTTTTAACCTACATCAATTAGCTCATTAGCGTCAAAGACACAATCATTTTGGTGAGTGGGAGTTTTTAATCGCTAGGAATGGATGTTTCTTGTTCTTATCCTGGACAGTTAATGGATGTTTGAATTTACAAATGTCGGTTCTTTCCCTCCAGCAAATATCAACAGTACAAGATGTCCAAATACTGTGAAGATCTATTTGGAGATCTCCTGTTGAAACAAGCACTTGAATCACATCCAGTATGTATTTTTAGCAAACCATATTTCTAACATGAATGGATTTGTTTTGAAATTCATTTCTGAAGGGTCAAGTAGTTCTGGAGGACTGATGTTAAAGAGCTTCATATTTGTTTAAATTCGTTGGTATGGAAAGCTTCCACCAAGCTTCAGAAAGGTGTGTAGAGAGAGATATAATGTAAACATCTGGGTCAAATTAATTCAGAAGATTGTGGGATCTTTATGGTTTCTGAAACCTCTGTCTTAAATTTTCATAAAGTACACAGTGGCCTGGGTCTAGAGTTGGTGATCATTCTCAAATTCAGTGCCAGGTTAGAATCACCTGGAGGAACCATGAAACATACCTCTGCCATAGCCCCATTCAGAGATTCATTCATGGTGAGATTATGGTGAGATTATGCATGGTGTTTTTTTAAATGCTCTCCAGGTAAATCAAATGTACACCCAGGGGTCAGCACTCATGGGAGCCTGTTGCTATGGAAAGTTCCCTGGATCAAGTCACAGGAGCCTGAAGTTCAAGCTCCCAAGTCCAAATCAAACGCTTGGGCAATGTTATATGCCCATTTTTGAGCTTCATTTGTTAAACCTGCTAATTCCTTCATCAGGCAAAGAACTTGTCCTGTGCCCCATAGACAGGCGTTGCAGGGTCTGTGAGCTCATTCTAATTACATACAGCTTGTTTTTTTGTATACAGTCATTCGAGAGAGTTCATCAGATTTTTTCAAAGATCCACACCTCTCAAGTGGTTAAGGGTCACTGTCACAAGATGTTGGGAGTAACAAGAAACTCCTGGAGTGAAAGTATGAAATACTCAACAGTAATGAAGTGTTTTGCCCCCTACTGCCCCAAACACAGTAACAATAGGCAGCAATCGAACATCACCATGACTGACATCTGTGCTCCCTGGGAACACATCAGGTGGCTTAACAATGAGTTTTGTAGAAGTGCATCTGTGGGAATTGAAAAAACTACACAAGGATATTTACCATCTGCTGAAGCTATGGCTGCCAGCGCCCCATCCACAGCCTGCAGTGCTTCCCACTTCCCTGCTTAGCGGCCTAATGTCCACCTGTCGCCCCTGCCACTGCTGGCTCAGGGGGTGCTCTGGTCCCGGAGCTCTGCCCACACGGGATCGTCAAGCCAGAGGCGCCAGAGAATCACCACCTCTACCCCGTGCTTCACCACTTCTCAGGAGGTTCAACTGAGCACCTGGTCCCCCCCTGCCCCCCGGGTTCCGCAGGGAGATCCCACTCCCACACACAGGGCTCGATAACACTCCCCTGATGGGCTGGCCTTCTTCTTGTTCTCACCCTTCTCCTCTGTTGGGATTCCCTGGAGCTGCCTCCCAAATAAATGACTGGTGCTTTCATCTTTGTCTCATACTGATTCTGCTGCTGCTGCTAAGTTGCTTTAGTCATGTCCGACTCTGTGCGACCCCATAGACGGCAGCCCATCAGGCTCCCCCGTTCCTGGGATTCTCCAGGCAAGAACACTGGAGTGGGTTGCCATTTCCTTCTCCGATGCATGAAAGTGAAAAGTGAAAGTGAAGTTGCTCAGTCGTGTCCGACTCTTAGCGACCCCATGGACTGCAGCCTACCAGGCTCCTCCATCCATGGGATTTTCCAGGCAAGAGTACTGGAGTGGGGTGCCATTGCTTTCTCCGCATACCGATTCTAAGGGAACCTAAACTAAGAAACAGCTCGATTTATTTTAGTTTTTACCTTGGTCCTTTGAGTATTTTATTTCCTTTGTTAGACTAAGGTGCTTGCTTTAACAGAAAGGTCTCTGCATTTTTTGTGAAGTGATGTACACGTACATGAAAGGTTATGGGAAGTCTGTAATATAAACGAGACTAAGATCTGAACTTCAGAACTTTCAGTCCTGGGAGCAGACCACAGGATACAAATGTAAAACCATAACTGAAAAAGAAGATGGACTATTATGTGTTGAATATTTATTGCCAATATCCAAGTGTAAGAGGGATCACTGGGAGTGAACCGGTTACAGCAGGCTTCCGAAAGGAAGCAGACTTTCAGCCAAGGGTTTCATTTGAGACAGAATGGATGTTGGACGGCATAGTGCTTTGCATGTATAAATAGTATAAAAATTAGTTTGGAAAATGAATGGACATGTGGAAGGATAGGTAGTTGTATAGATGGATGGTAGGGGGATGGAGAGCGGATGGGGATGGGTAAGACACAGTTCCATGGATCAGTTGTTGTTTAGTTGCTAAGTCATATTTGACTCTTTGCAACCCCATGGACAGCAGCACATGACCTTCACTTTCTCCCGGAATTTGCTCATGTCCATTGAATCAATGATACCATCCAAGCATCTCATGCTCTGTTGCCCCTTTCTCCTCAGTCTTCCCAACATCAGGGTCTTTTCCAGTGAGTCAGCTCTTTGCATCACCTGGCCAAAGTGTTGGAGCTTCAGCTTCAGCATCAGTCCTTCCAGTAAATATTCAGGGTTGATTTCCTTTAGGATGGACTGGTTTGATTTCCTTTCGGTCCAAGGGACTCTCAAGAGTTCTCCAGCCCCACAATTCAAAAGTATTAATTCTTACTTGGTCAACTTTCTTTTTTGTCCAACTCTCACATCCATACATGACGACTGGAAAAGCCATAGCTTTGACTATACGGACCTTTGTCGGCAAAGTGACGTCTTTGCTTTCCAATATGCTGTCTAGGTTTGTCATAGCTTTCCTTCCAAGGAGCAAGCGTCTTTTAATTTCATGGCTGCAGTCAGCGTCTCCAGTGACTTTGGAGCCCAAGAAAATAAAAACTGCCACCATTTATACTTTGCCCTGGTCTATTTTCTATGAAGTGATGGGACTGGATGTCATGATCTTAGTTATTTGAATGTGAAGTTTTAAGCCAGCTTTTTCACTCTCTTCTTTCAGCTTCATCAATAGGCTCTTTAGTTCCTCTTTGCTTTCTACCGTAAGGTTATTGATATTTCCCCCAGCAATCTTGATTCCAGCTTGTGATCAGAGGTCATCAAATAAAGGAACATCTCCTTTGAAGATATCAATGCAAGCAAATGAAACCATAGTAGATGTTATTTTTCAATCATTAGGACCACTTCCTTCTTGATTCTCTTATTGAACCCACAAAGCCACAGTCCTGAGCTTTGAGGGTAGATCACTCTACTGAGCAGACCAGCTTGTGGTACAGCCCAACACTACACTTAGCCACACCAGCCAGCCCCATGACCCCTGTTACTTTACCAGATACTTAAAGAGGGTCAAGGTCTGGGGTTGAGGTGGATCCCGTTCCCTGAGACCACTGCAGGTTGGAGCCCACTCCCTGGGGAGAGCAGAGCAGCTCTGCGAACCTTGAGAGTCCTTTCTGGTGCCAAGTTTGCAGCTTTAGCTTAAGGCAAAGCATGGGCTAGTTTGGGGTGTGCAATGAAAATATAAGGCTGTGCTGACTGCCACCTACTGGATGTTGGTTGTGTAACTCACAGGCCTTCTGCTCATTTTGGTCTGGAACAGAGAATGAAGAAGTAAAACTATCATCAATCAGCCTTTTCTGTTTGTCTCTAGCTGGAACCAGGCAGACCCTTGCCATCCCCAAATGACCTCAAAAGAAAAATACTCATCAAAAACAAACGACTGAAACCCGAGGTTGAAAAAAGTAAGTCAAATACACTCATCGATGACAGAAGACATACATACGTTGCATCTTTAGACATTTCAGCAATCTTGAATGAAACATACATTAAAACCACTGATTGGGGAGGAAGTGGGTCTAATCGTCTACATATTGTTCAGAACAAAGTTGCCACATTTCCACTCAAGTTTAGTTTCTACATCAACCCATTCTTGCAATGGGAAAACCTATTCATGTATTTATAGATCAGCATTTGGAGGAATCCTCAAGAAAGATGAGGAGAAAGCGAAAAAAGCATTTTAGAATTTATCAAGATAAAGGAGCTGGCACTTTATCAACTCATACACTTTAAAGTCCTCTTTAAAAGTTACCCTTTGCAGTTTCCCCTGTGATATGTACATAAACAGGGTTGAAGGTAATATGAGAATGTAGATGTGAATGAGACAGACAGGCAGACAGAGGTGATTTTATCTAGATATTGCCCCCTCTGTTTTCTGAAAACATTTTCTTTGCAAGTATGTTCTTCCATCAAATCTCTTAGTTCAGTGAAGGAATAACATCAAAAATTGGTATGATTGCATTGTGGCTTTTCCTTGGATATTCTAAACTAAAATTTTGAAATTATGTTAACTCCACTGCAATACCAATAATGCCTTAGGAAAATGAAAACAACAAAGAAAAATATAATAAAATAAAAAAACTACTAAATGATATATTTTACACATATATACATGTACTGTAGACACATATATACACATGTACTTTTTGATATATACACACATTTTTAACAAAGTTGGGATCATATTAAATATACTTTTGGTCAGTTTTAATTCAAGCAATTAAGTATTCTTTTATCCAGTGAGATATAAATCTGTATACTAATTTTAATTCTAATGTATAAAACTTTTTTAAAATTCTAGTGTGTGAAACACTATGTAGCATTTATTATGTGGAATATAGTGTAATTTAACCAGGCCCTAGGTGATAGATTTTCACTGCTATGAAAACAATGGTGAACATGCTTGGATGTTAATTCCATGCATTTATGCAGCCTTCTCCTTGGAATCACTTGGTACAGTTAGAGTTGATTGGCCAAAGCCTGTGTACATTTTCTATCGTGATGTATCTTATTGTACTTTCTTTCAGAAAAGTTGTACCAGTTTATATGTCCACTATAATATATGAAGAACACCTGTTTCCCAGCAATATTTTTAATGCTGCTGGCTATTGGGCATGTTTTATATGTGTTCACAACTAATAAAAGAAAAATAATAATTTAATTTTTTAATTGTATATCTTTGATGACTAGTTTCTTTTTATTATTTATGATTTGCCCTCCTATATTTCCCCAATTTAAAAATTATTTCATGTGTCTATCTCATTGACTTCTGAGGGTTTTTTATACACTAGGATAAAAACTGGATTGTATCAATTGCAAATATTTTTTTTCCTGAAGTTTTCCAGTTTCTCATGTCACTTAACCGTAATTGCCATGAACCATGGTCTGTGCCATATGCTACAAATTCTGGGTTTTGTATCAAGCCTCAGATCCTTCTGAGGGACTGAGCTGTGACTTTGCAGCCTGGTGACCAGGATATGGGGCATTTCCCCTGTATTCCAACTATGTTCCAGCTATGGCATAGTTGCACATGCCTTCAGGAGTCAAGGCCACCAGGACTGGAAAGACTGTGGCCATGGCTGAGCCTTGGGGGCCTGGACAATAGGTTTCTCTTCCCTTTTCATCCTTCTTTATGTCCATCTTTAAGCCGGTTTTATAAGTGACTTAACCCTTGTCTCCATCTCCTTGTTTATTTTAATAACAGAACAGCTTGAAGCTTTGAAAAGCATGATGGAAGCCGGAGAATCCGCTGCCCCCGTGAACATCTTAGAGGATGACAATGAAGAGGAAATAGAAAGTGGTGAGTTATTCTTTTTTTAAATTTACACTTCACAAACATACTTTTTAAAATAAGGAAAACCTAAATTTATCTCATGGACCCTTTTATATCATGTGACATTTTAATTTCTTGTAGGTACCTGCACCATCCTTAATCTTCTGGTATTTAGGAGTACTCTTCCAAATAGTATGGCTTAGGATTTCCCTACACACTAGATTTTAGTAGCTTAGTCATCTCCTTTTCTGCTATGCCTTCAGCTGTTCAGCAGAAACTCACAGTCAGAGAATCCTTGAAGCACTTGCTATTGAAGACAGGGCTTAGAATAAAAAGAACATTTTTGTAGTCCTTTTCTATCAGCAAAACAAGAACATCAGTGTTGTTACTCATGACAGCAGTTCAGGCAAGTTAAAAGGGAAGGAACATGGATAGGGACCCTCAGTAAATGCTTGGTTTGTGTGCACATATAGCACTTTGGCCACCTCATGTGAAGAGTTGTCTCATTGGAAAAGACTCTGATGCTGGGAGGGATTGGGGGCAGGAGGAGAAGGGGACGACAGAGGATGAGATGGCTGGATGGCATCACTGACTCGATGGATGTGAGTCTCAGTGAACTCCGGGAGTTGGTGATGGACAGGGAGGCCTGGCGTGCTGTGATTCATGGGGTCGCAAAGAGTCGGACACGACTGAGCGACTGATCTGATCTGATAGTAAATTAGAAACTCAAAGTCAGAATCAAACTTTCAAGTTCAAATTCCTTCAAATCACCATCTCACTACAATAAGCTATATTCTAGTAGACAGAATAATTTTTGCAAAGGCAGCTTTGCTCAAAATATTTCAATATTTGCTATTACCTTCTATTTTACTTTGGCCATATAGCCACAACCATAACCTTTGGTTTTAAATAGGTCATTTGGAAGATTGTGAATGTTGTTAGAAAATTATTTGTTATGTAGCATGAGGATTGATTAACAAATGACATGAAAATTGATTAACAGAATAACTTGTGTATGCACTGTGTGTCTGTTGATTAGAGCCTTGAGTTTAAGTAGTGCTTTTGGGGTAAATAATTTAAAAATGCTTATAGAAACTCTATTTTTTATATAAACATCTAAAATAGAAGAATAGATTTTAGGAAAGTTTGACATTATAGATAAAAACCTAAAAGCTGTGAGAACCAACTAATCATAATCACAGCCCCTAAAAAAGATTCCTGACTATGGAAGACACTTTATAAGTGATTTATGTTGCATGTCCAAACCATGGGAACATGACTTACGTTCATAAGTTTTATACGAATAGCAGGGAGGCTGGAGTTAGCTGACGGTATTTAATCAGTGCCCGTTATGGTCATCTCTTACTGTGCAACAAACCACCCCAAAACACTTTACTGCTGTCTCTTCTGGTTCTGTGAGTCACCTGGGCTCAGGACGGGGGCTTTCCCTTTGGTTTCTCATGTGGTTGCCGGCAGACGGCATCAAGAGTCATCTGAAGGTTCCCTGAGCCAGCGCCTGATGGCTCACTCGGAGCTGGTGGTTGACATTGGCTGGCTGTGACAGCTCAGTTGGATCTGTTGACACAGGCACCCTATGAGGCCTTTCTCTGTGGTGTGGACTTCTCATAGCACGGTGGCCAACCTCCTTGATGAAATGTCCTGAGAGCTAGTGTTCCAAAGGGCAGAAAACAGAAGCAGCTAAACAATTTAAAAGCTATGCTTGGGAATGGCGTATCATTGCTTCCCCTGTGTTTTATTCATTAGCACAGTCTTAGTCTGGGCCCACCCACATTCTGGTGGGTGGGTGAGTAACTAGATCACATTGCAGAAGAGTCAGAGGGAAACTGATACTATTGCAGCTGTCTTTGGAAAATGCAGTCTGCCACATTGCCTATTATTTTATTTCACACTTTTTACAAATCATAAACCTGAACAAGATTTAAAAATAAAATCTTAAAAGGAATGTATTTAAACAAATCAATAAAAAATGGTACAAATGAACTTATTTACAAAACAAAAACAAAACACAGATCTTGAAATCAAACTTATGGTTACCAAAGGGGAAATGTCAGGGGAAGGGATAAATTAAGAGATTAGAATCAACATAAACACACAACTCAGTTCAGTTCAGTTCAGTTCAGTCGCTCTGTTGTGTCTGACTCTTTGCGACCCCATGGACTGCAGCCTGCCAGGTTTCCCTGTCCATCACCAACTCCTGGAGCTTGCTCAAACTCATGTCCATCGAGTCGGTCATGCCATCCAACCACCTTATCCTCGGTCATCCCTTCTCCTCCCGCCTTTAATCTTTCCCAGCATCAGGGTCTTTTCCAATAAGTCAGTTCTTCACATCAAGTGGCCAAGGTATTGGAGTTTCTGCTTCAGCATCAGTCCTTCCAATGAATATTCAGGACTGATTTCCTTTAGGAGGGACTTGTTGGATCTCCTCACAGTCCAAGGGACTCTAAAGAGTCTTCTGCGACACCACACCTCAAGAGCATCAATTCTTCGGTGCTCAGCTTTCTTTATAGTCCAACTCTCACATCCATACTTGACTACTGGAGAAACCATAGCTTTAACTAGATGGACCTTTGTCGGCAAAGTAATGTCTCTGCTTTTTAATATGCTGTCTAGGTTGGTCCTAACTTTTTTTCCAAGGAGCAAGTGTCTTTTAATTTCATGGCTACAGTCAACATCTGCAGTGATTTTTGGAGCCCCCTTAAATAAAGTCTGTCACTTCCATTGTTTCTCCATCTATTTACCATGGAGTGAAGGCACTGGATGGCATGATCTTAGTTTTCTGAAAGTTTAGTTTTAAGCCATTTTTTCCACTCTCTTCTTTTACTTTCATTGAGAGGCTCTTTAGTTCCTCTTCACTTTCTATCATAAGGGTGATATCATCTGCATATCTGAGGCTATGGATAATTCTCCCAGCAATCTTGATTCCAGCTTGTGTTTCATCTACCCTGGCATTTTGCATGATGTACTCTGCATATAAGTTAAATAAGCAGGGTGACAATATACAGCCTTGATATACTCCTTTCCCAATTTGGAAACCAGTCTGAAACCAGTCTGTTGTTCCATGTCTGGTTCTAACTGTTGCTTCTTTACCTGCATAAAGTTTTCTCACGAAGCGGTCTGGTGACCGCCTGACTGGTAAGGTGGTCTGGTATTCCCATCTCTTTAAGAATTTTCCACAGTTTGTTGTGATCTCTACAGTCAAAGAATTTGGCGTACTCAAAAAACCAGTTTTTCTGGAACTCTCTTGCTTTTCCTGTGAGCTAATGATGTTGGCAATTTGATCTCTGGTTTCTCTGCCTTTTCTAAATCCAGCTTGAACATCTTGAAGTTCATGGTTCACATACTACTGAAGCCTGATGATGGTGGTGGTTTATTTGCTAAGTCATGTCCAACTCTTATGACCCCATGGACAGTAGCCTGCCAGTCTCCTCTGTCCTTGGGATTCTCTAGGCAAGAATACTGGAGTTGGTTTCCATTTCCTTCTCCAGGAGATTTCCCTGACCCACGAATTGAACCTGGGTCTCCTGCATAGCAGGCATATTCTTTACCTACTGAGCTACTAGGGAGGTTGAAGTCTGGCTTGGAGAATTTTTAGCATTACTTAGCTAGCATGTGAGATGAGTGTAATCGTGCAGTAGTTTAAACATTCTTTGGTATTGCTCTTCTTTGGGATTTGAATGAAAACTGACATTTTAGAAAAACTATTAAAAATTCCAACATATGGAGGCTGAACAACACGCTGCTGAATAACCAACAAATCACAGAAGAAATCAAAAAAGAAATCAAAATATGCGTAGAAACAAATGAAAATGAAAACACAACAACCCAAAACCTGTGGGACACTGTAAACGCAGTGCTAAGGGGAAGGTTCATAGCAATACAGGCATACCTCAAGAAACAAGAAAAAAGTCAAATAAATAACCTAACTCTACACCTAAAACAACTAGAAAAGGAAGAAATGAAGAACCCCCAGGGTTAGTAGAAGGAGAGAAATCTTAAAAATCAGGGCAGAAATAAATGCAAAAGAAATGAAAGAGACTGTAGCAAAAATCAACAAAACCAAAAGCTTTTTCTTTGAAAGGATAAATAAAATTTACAAGCGATTAGCCAGACTCATCAAGAAACAAAGGGAGAAAAATCAAATCAATAAAATTAGATACGAAAATGGAGAGATCACAACAGACAACACAGAAATACAAAGGATCATAAGACTACTATCAGCAATTATATGCCAATAAAATGGAAAACTTGGAAGAAATGGACAAATTCTTAGAAAAGTACAACTTTCCAAAACTGAACCAGGAAGAAATAGAAAATCTTAACAGACCAATCACAAGCACAGAAATTGAAACTGTAATCAGAAATCTTCCAGCAAACAAAAGCCCAGGTCCAAAGGGCTTCACAGCTGAATTCTACCAAAAATTTAGAGAAGAGCTAACACCTATCCTACTCAGACTCTTCCAGAAAATTGCAGAGGAAGGTAAACTTCCAAACTCATTCTATGAGGCCACCATCACCCTAATACCAAAACCTGACAAAGATGCCACAAAAAAAGAAAACTACAGGCCAATATCACTGATGAGCATAGATGCAAAAATCCTTAACAAAATTCTAGCAATCAGAATCCAACAACACATTAAAAAGATCATACACCATGACCAAATGGGTTTTATCCCAGGGATGCAAGGATTCTTCAATATCTGCAAATCAATCAATGTAATACACCACATTAACAAATTGAAAAATAAAAGCCATATGATTATCTCAATAGATACAGAGAAAGCCTTTGACAAAAGTCAACATCCATTTATGGTAAAAATCCTCCAGAAAGCAGGAATAGAAGGAACATACCTCAACATAATAAAAGCTATATATGATAAACCCACAGCAAACACAATTAACATTATGGTGAAAAATTGAAAGCATTTCCCCTAAAGTCAGGAACAAGACAAGGGTGCCCACTTTCACCACTGCTATTCAACATAGTTTTAGAAGTTTTGGCCACAGCAATCAGAGCAGAAAAAGAAATAAAAGGAATGCAAATTGGAAAAGAAGAAGTAAAACTCACTTTTTGATATGATCCTCTACATAGAAAACCCTAAAGACTCCACCAGAAAATTACTAGAGCTAATCAGTGAATATAGTAAAGTTGCAGGATATAAAATCAACACACAGAAATCCCTTGCATTCCTATACACTAATAATGAGAAAATAGAGAAATTAAGGAAACAATTCCATTCACCATTGCAACGAAAAGAATAAAATACTTAGGAATATATCTACCTAAAGAAACTAAAGACCTATATATAGAAAACTATAAAACACTGGTGAAAGAAATCAAAGAGGACACTAATAGATGGATAAATATTCCATGTACATGGATCAGAAGAATCAATATAATGAACATGAGTATACTAACCAAAGCAATCTATAGATTCAATGCAATCCCTATCAAGCTACCAATGGTATTTTTCACAGAGCTAGAAAAAATAATTTCACAACTTGTATGGGAATACAAAAAACCTCAAATAGCCAAAGCAATCTTGAGAAAGAAGAATGGAACTGGAGAAATCAACCTGCCTGACTTCAGACTCTACTACAAAGCCACAGTCATCAAGATAGTATGGTACTGGCACAAAGACAGAAATATAGATCAATGGAGCAAAATAGAAAGCCCAGAGATAAATCCACACACTTATGGACACCTTATCTTTGACAAAGGAGGCAAAAATATACAGTGGAGAAAAGACAATCTCTTTAACAAGTGGTGCTGAGAAAACTGGTCAACCACTTGTAAAAGAATGAAACTAGAACACTTTCTAACATCATACACAAAAATAAACTCAAAATGGATTAAAGATCTAAATGTAGACCAGAAACTATAAAACTCCTACAGGAGAACATAGGCAAAACACTCTCTGACATAAATCACAGCAGGATCCTCTATGATCCACCTTCCAGAATATTGGAAATAAAAGCAAAAATAAACAAATGGGACCTAATTAAAATTAAAAAGCTTCTGCACAACAAAGGAAATTATAAGCAAAGTGAAAAGACAGCCTTCAGAATGGGAGAAAATAATAGCAAATGAAGCAACTGACAAAGTACTAATCTCAAAAATATACAAGCAACTCCTGCAGCTCAATTCCAGAAAAAATAAACGACCCAATCAAAAAATGGGCCAAAGAACTAAACAGACATTTCTCCAAAGAATACATACAGATGGCTAACAAACACATGAAAAGATGCTCAACATCACTCATTATCAAAGAAATGCAAATCAAAACCACAATGAGGTACCATTTCATGCCAATCAGAATGGCTGCTATCCAAAAGTCTACAAGCAATAAATGCTGGAGAGGAAAGAGAACCCTCTTACACTGTTGGTGGGAATGCAAACTAGAACAGCCACTATGGAGAACAGTGTGGAGATTACTTAAAAAACTGGAAATAGAACTGCCATACAACCCAGCAGTCCCACTACTGGGCATACACACCGAGGAAACCAGAAGGGAAAGAGACACGTGTACCCCAATGTTCATCACAGCACTGTTTATCATAGCCAGGACATGGAAGCAACCTAGATGCCCATTAGCAGACGAATGGATAAGAAAGCCGTGGTACATATACACAATGGAGTATTACTCAGCCATTAAAAAGAATACATTTGAATCAGTTCTAATGAGGTGGATGAAACTGGAGCCTCTTATACAGAGTGAAGTAAGCCAGAAAGAAAAACACCAATACAGTATACTAATGCATATATATGGAATTTAGAAAGATGGTAATGATAACCCTGTATGCAAGAGAGCAAAAGAGACACAGATGTATAGAATGGTCTTTTGGACTCTGTGTGAGAGGGAGAGGGTGGGATGATTTGGGAGAATGGCATTGAAACATGTATAATATCATATATGAAACGAATCACCAGTCCAGGTTCAATGCATGATATAGGATGCTTGGGGCTGATGCACTGGGATGACCCAGAGGGATGGTACAGGGAGGGGAGTCGGAGGGTGTTTCAGGATGGGGAACACATGTACACCTGTGGCGGTGTACATGTATATATGGCAAAACCAATACAATATTGTAAAGTAATTAGCCTCCAATTAAAACAAATAAATTTATATTAAAAAATAAATGAATAAATAGAAAAATTTTTCAGTAAAAAAAAAAAAAGGAAAGAAAACTGACATTTTCAGTCCTGTGGCCACTGCTGTGTTTTCCAAATTTGCTGGCATATTGAGTGCAACATTTTCACAGCATCATCTTTTAGGATCTGAAATAGCTCAACTGGAATTCCATCACCTCCACTAGCTTTGTTCACAGTGATGCTTCCTAAAGCCCACTTGACTTTGCATTCTAATATGTCTGGCTCTAGGTGAGTGATCACACCATCATGGTTATCTGGGTCATGAAGATCTTTCTTATATAGCTCTTCTGTGTATTCTTGCCCCTCTTCTTAATATCTACTGCTTCTGTTAGGTCCATACCATTTCTGTCCTTTATTGTGCCCATCTTTGCTTGAAATGTTCTTTGGTATCTCTAATTTTCTTGAAGAGATCTCTAGTCTCTCCCATTCTATTGTTTTCCTCTATTTCTTTGCATTGATTGCTGAGGAACGCTTTCTTATCTCTCCTTGCTATTCTTTGGAACTCTTCAATCAAACGAGTATACCTTTCCTTTTTTCCTTTGCCTTTAGCTTCTCTTCTTTTCTCAGCTATTTTTAAGGCCTGCTCAGACAAGCATTTTGCCTTTTTTTTTTTAATTTATTTATTTTTTATTTGATAAATTTAACGCCTTTTATTTCCATACCTCATTTTACTGTGCTTTGCTTTAGTGAACTTTATAGATACATGTTTTTTTGTTTTTTTTTTTCCTTGTTAATTTTCTGTTTAGTTGATCTATCCATAAGTGTGAGTGGGGTATTAAAGTCTCCCACTATTATTGTGTTATTGTTAATTTCTCCTTTCATACTTGTTAGGATTTGTCTTACATACTGCGGTGCTCCCATGTTGGGTGGATATATATTTATAATTGTTATATCTTCTTCTTGGATTGATCCTTTGATCGTTATGTAGTGACCTTCTTTGTCTCTTTTCACAGCCTTTGTTTTAAAGTCTAATTTATCTGATACGAGTATTGAGACTCCTGCTTTCTTTTGGTCCCAATTTGCATGGAAAATCTTTTTCCAGCCCTTCACTTTCAGTCTGTATGTGTCCCCTGTTTTGAGGTGGGTCTCTTGTAGACAACATATGTAGGGGTCTTGTTTTTGTATCCATTCAGCCAGTCTTTGTCTTTTGGTTGGGGCATTCAACCCATTTAAGTTTAAGGTAATTACTAATAAGTATGATCCCGTTGCCATTTACTTTATTGTTTTGGGTTCGAGTTTATACACCATTTTTGTGTTTCCTGTCTAGAGAATATCCTTTAGTATTTGTTGGAGAGCTGGTTTGGTGGTGCAGAATTCTCTCAGCTTTTGCTTGTCTGAAAAGCTTTTGATTTCTCCTTCATACTTGAATGAAATCCTTGCTGGATACAATAATCTGGGCTGTAGGTTATTTTCTTTCATCATTTTAAGTATGTCTTGCCATTCCCTCCTGGCTTGAAGAGTTTCTATTGAAAGATCAGCTGTATCCTTATGGGAATTCCCTTGTGTGTTATTTGTTGTTTTTCCCTTGCTGCTTTTAATATTTGTTCTTTGTGTTTGATCTTTGTTAATTTGATTAATATGTGTCTTGGGGTGTTTCTCCTTGGGTTTATCCTGTTTGGGACTCTCTGGGTTTCTTGGACTTGGGTGATTATTTCCTTCCCCATACTTGAGGAGATAACATTTTGCCTTTTTTGTATTTCCTTTTCATGGGAATGGCACTCCACTCCAGTACTCTTGCCTGGAAAATCCCATGGATGGAGGAGCCTGGTAGGCTGCAGTCCATGAGGTCGCTAAGAGCCGGACACGACTGAGTGACTTCACTTTCACTTTTCACTTTCATGCATTGGAGAAGGAAATGGCAACTCACTCCAGTATTCTTGCCTGGAGAACCCCAGGGACGGGGGAGCCTCATGGGCTGCCATCTATGGGGTCGCACAGAGTCGGACACGACTGAGTGACTTCACTTTCTTGGGAATGGTTTTGATCACTGCCTCCTATACAATGTCACAAACCTCCATCCATAGTTCTTCAAGCATGTTATCAGATCTAATCCCTTTAATCTTTTTGTCACTTCTACTGTATAATCATAAGGGATTTGATTTAGGTCATACCTGAATGGTCTAATGGTTTTCCCTACTTTCTTCCATTTAAGTCTGAATTTGGCAATAAGGAGTTCATGATCTGAGCCACAGTCACCTCCTGATCTTGTTTTTGCTGACTGTGTAGAGCTTCTTCATCTTTGTTTGCAAAGAATATAATCAATCTGATTTCGATATTGACTGTCTGGTACTGTGCATGGTTTAGTCTTCTCTTGTGTTGTTGGAAGAGGGTGTTTGCTATGACCAGTGCGTTCTCTTGGCAAAACTGTGTTAGCCTTTGCCCTGCTTCTTTCTGTACTTCAAGGCCAAATTTGCCTGTTACTCCAGGTATCTCTTGACTTCCTACTTTTGCATTCCAGTCCCCTATAATGAAAAGGAGATCTTTTGGGGGAGTTAGTTCTAGAATGTCTTATAGGTCTTCATAGAACCATTCAGCTTCAACTTCTTCAGCACTAGTGATCGGGGCATAGACTTGGATTACCGTGATATTGAATGGCTTGCCTTGGAAACAAACAGAGATCACTCTGTCATTTTTGAGATTGCATCCAAGTACTGGCATTTTGGACTCTTTTGTTGACTATGAGGGCTGCTCCATTTCTTTTAAGGGATTCTTGCCCACAGCAATAGATATAATGGTCATCTGAATTAAATTAAAATTAAATTAAAAATTCCAGTCCATTTTAGTTCACTAACTCATAAATGAATGTCGACATTCACTCTTGACATCTCCTGTTTGACCACTCCCAATTTGCCTTGATCCATGAACCTAAGATTCCAGGTTCCTATGCAATATTGCTGTTTACAGCATTGGACCTTACTTCCATCACCAGCCACATCCATAACTGTGCATTGTTTTCTCTTTGGCTTTGTCTCTTCATTCTTTCTGGTGTTATTTCTCCACTTTTCTCCAGTAGCATATTGGGCACGTACCGACCTGGAGAGTTCCTCTTTCAGTGTCCTATAATTTTGCCTTTTCATACTGTTCATGGGGTTCTCAAGGCAAGAATACTGAAGTGGTTTGCCATTCCCTTCTCCAGTGGACCACATTCTGTCAGATCTCTCCACCATGACCTGCCTGTCTTGGGTTGCCCCACGGGCATGACTTAGTTTCATTGAGTTAGACAAGGCTGTGGTCCTAGTGTGATTAGATTGACTAGTTTTCTGTGAGTATGGTTTCAGTGTGTTTGCCCTCTGATGCCCTCTTGCAACACCTACCATCTTACTTGGGTTTCTCTTACCTTGGGCGTGGGGTATCTCTTCACGGCTGCTCCAGCAAAGTGCAGCCATTGCTCGTTACCTTGGACGAGGAGTATCTCCTCACCGCTGCCCTTCCTGACCTTCAACATGGGATAGCTCCTCTAGGCCCTCCTGCACACGTGCAGCCATGGCTCCTTGGACGTGGGGTTGAATACTGAAAGAGAAACTCCACAGGTCAGTAGGTGCCCAGTGTGCTACTGGAGATCAGTGGAGAAATAACTCCAGAAAGAATGAAGGGATGGAGCCAAAGCAAAAACAATACCCAGCTGTGGATGTGACTGGTGATAGAAGCAAGGTCCGATGCTGTAAAGAGCAATATTGCATAGGAACCTGGAATGTCACGTCCATGAATCAAGGCAAATTGGAAGTGGTCAAACGAGAGATGGCAAGAGTGAATGGCGACATTCTAGGAATCAGCGAACTGAAATGGACTGGAATGGGTGAATTTAACTCCGATGACCATTATATCTACTACTGTGGGCAGGAATCCCTCAGAAGAAATGGAGTAGCCATTATGGTCAGCAAAAGAGTCCAAAATACAGTACTTGGATGCAATCTCAAAAACGACAGAATGATCTCTGTTCGTTTCCAAGGCAAACCATTCAATATCACAGTAATCCAAGTCTATGCCCCAACCAGTAATGCTGAAGAAGCTGAAGTTGAATGGTTCTATGAAGACCTACAAGACCTTCTAGAACTAACACCCAAAAAAGATGTCCTTTTCATTATAGGGGACTGGAATGCAAAAGTAGGAAGTCAAGAAACACCTGGAGTAACAGGCAAATTTGGCCTTGGAATACAGAATGAAGCAGGGCAAAGACTAATAGTTTTGCCAAGAGAACGCACTGGTCATAACAAACACCCTCTTCCAACAACACAAGAGAAGACTGTATACATGGACATCACCAGATGGTCAACACCAAAATCAGATTGATTCTATTCTTTGCAGCCAAAGATGGAGAAGCTCTATACAGTCAGCAAAAAGAAGACCAGGAGCTGACTGGCTCAGACCATGAACTCTTTATTGCCAAATTCAGACTTAAATTGAAGAAAGTAGGGAAAATCACTAGACTATTCAGGTATGACCTAAATCAAATCCCTTATGATTGTACAGTGGAAGTGAGAAATAGATTTAAGGGCCTAGATCTGATAGATAGAGTGCCTGATGAGCTATGGAATGAGGTTCGTGACATTGTACAGGAGACAGGAATCAAGACCATTCCCATGGAAAAGAAATGCAAAAAAGCAAAATGGCTGTCTGGGGAGGCCTTACAAATAGCTGTGAAAAGGAGAGAAGCGAAAAGCAAAGGAGAAAAGGAAAGATATAAGCATTGAATGCAGAGTTCCAAAGAATAGCAAGAAGAGATAAGAAAACCTTCTTCAGCCATCAATGCAAAGAAACAGAGGAAAACAACAGAATGGGAAAGACTAGGGATATCTTCAAGAAAATCAGAGATACCAAAGGAACATTTCATGCAAAGATGGGCTCGATAAAGGACAGAAATGGTATGGACCTAACAGAAGCAGGAGATATTAAGAAGAGATGGCAAGAATACACAGAAGAATTGTACAAAAAGATCTTCACAACCCAGATAATCACGATGGTGTGATCACTGACCTAGAGCCAGACATCCTGGAATGTGCAGTCAAGTGGGCCTTAGAAAGCATCACTATGAACAAAGCTAGTGGAGGTGATGGAATTCCAATTGAGCTATTCCAAATCCTGACAGATGATGCTGTGAAGGTGCTGCTCTCAATATGCCAGCAAATTTGGAAAACCCAGCAGTGGCCACAGGACTGGAAAAGGTCAGTTTTCATTCCAATCCCCAAGAAAGGCAATGCCAAAGAATGCTCAAACTACCGCACAATTGCACTCATCTCACGCTCTAGTAAAGTAATGCTTAAAATTCTCCAAGCCAGGCTTCAGCAACATGTGAACCGTGAACTTCCTGATGTTCAAGCTGGTTTTAGAAAAGCAGAGGAACCAGAGATCAAATTGCCAACATCCACTGGATCATGGAAAAAGCAAGAGAGTTCCAGAAAAACATCTATTTCTGCTTTATTGACTATGCCAAAGCCTTTGACTGTGTGGATCACAATAAACTGTGGAAAATTCTGAAAGAGATGGGAATACCAGACCACCTGACCTGCCTCTTGAGAAATCTGTATGCAGGTCAGGAAGCAGCAGTTAGAACTGGACATGGAACAACAGACTGGTTCCAAATAGGAAAAGGAGTTCGTCAAGGCTGTATATTGTCACCCTGCTTATTTAACTTATATGCAGAGTACATCATGAGAAACGCTGGACTGGAAGAAACACAAGCTGGAATCAAGATTGCTGGGAGAAGTATCAGTAAGCTCAGACATGCAGATGACACCACCCTTATGGCAGAAAGTGAAGAAGAACTCAAAGCCTCTTGATGAAAGTGAAAGTGGAGAGTGAAAAAGTTGGCTTAAAGCTCAACATTCAGAAAACGAAGATCATGGCATCCGGTCTCATCACTTCATGGCAAATAGATGGGGAAACAGAGGAAACAGTGTCAGACTTTATTTTTCTGGGCTCCAAAATCACTACAGATGGTGACTGCAGCCATGAAATTAAAACATGCTTACTCCTTGGAAGGAAAGTTATGACCAACCTAGATAGCATATTCAAAAGCAGAGACATTGCTTTGCTGACAAAGGTTCGTCTAGTCAAGGCTATGGTTTTTCCTGTGGTCATGTATGGATGTGAGAGTTGGACTGTGAAGAAGGCTGAGCGCCAAAGAATTGATGCTTTTGAACTGTGGTGTTGGAGAAGACTCTTGAGAGTCCCCTGGACTGCAAGGAGATCCAACCAGTCCATTCTGAAGGAGATCAGCCCTGGGATTTCTTTGGAAGGAATGATGCTAAAGCTGAAACTCCAGTACTTTGGCCACCTCATGCGAAGAGTTGACTCATTGGAAAAGACTCTGATGCTGGGAGGGTTGGGGGCAAGAGGAGAAGGGGACAACAGAGGATGAGAAGGCTGGATGGCATCACTGACTCGATGGATGTAAGTCTGAGTGAACTCCAGGAGGTGGTGATGGACAGGGAGGCCTGGTGTGCTGCGATTCATGGGGTTGCACAGAGTTGGACACGACTGAGCGACTGATCTGATCTGACAGGGCATGGCTTATAGTTTCATTGAGTTAGACAAGGCTGTGGTCCATGTGATCAGTTTGATTAGGTTTCTGTGATTGTAGTTTTCAATCTGTCTGCCCTCTGAGGGATAAGGATAAGAGGCTTATGGAATTTTCTTGATGGGAGAGACTGACTGTGGGGAAAACTGGGTCTTGTTCTGATGGGCGGGGCCATGCTCAGTAATTCGTTAATCCAATTTTCTGTTGATGGGCGAGGCCCTCTTCCGTCCTTGTTTTTTGACCTAAGACCAAACTATGGTGGAGGTAATGAAGATAATGGCAGCCTCCTTCAAAAGGTCCCACGCCTGCATGGCCGTACACAGTGCCCCCGACCCTGCAGCAGGCCACCGCCACCCCACTGCCTCCACTGGAGCCTCCTGGACACTCACAGGCAAGTCTGGGTCAGTCTCTTGTGGAGTTACTGCTCCTTTCTCCTGGATCCTGGTGCCCACAAGGTTTTGTTTGTGCCCTCCAAAGGTCTGTTTCCCCAGTCCTGTGTAAGTTCTATAATCAAATCCCACTGGCCTCCAAAGTCAAATTATCTGGGATTTCTCAGTCCCTTTGCCAGATCCTCAGGTTGGGACATCTGTTGTGGGTCCTAGAACTTTCTTAACAGTGCAAGGATTTCTTTGGTATAATTGTTTTGCAGTTTGTGGGTTGTCTGCTCTGCTGCTCTATGCTGGGGTTAATGGCGACCTCCTCCAAGAGGGCTTATGCCACAGGCTGTGTGACCAGGTAGCTGCACCCAGAGCCCCTGCAGCAGGCCACTGCTGACTCGTACCTGTGCAGGAGACTCAAGCAGGTCTGGTCAGTGTCTGTGGGGTCTCTGGGTCCTGGTGCACACAAGGTTTAGTTTGAACCCTCTGAGCATCTCTGGCAGGTATGGGGTTTGTTTCTAAATGCTGTTTCACCCCTCCTACCATCTTACTGGGGCTTCTCCTTTGCCCTTGGACGTGGGGTATCTTTTTTTGGTCAGATCCAACATTCTCCTGTAGATGGTTGTTCAGCAGCGAGTTGTTATTTTGGAGTTCTCATAAAAGATAAGTGCCCACATCCTTCTACCCCACCATCTTGCCAGCACAAAACTAGTCTTTTGCATTCTACTGTTTTCCTCTATTTGTTGCAATGATCACTGAAGAAGGCTTTCTTATCTCTCCTTGCTATTCTTTGGAACTCCGCATTCAAATGGGTATATCTTTCCTTTTCTCCTTTGCTTTTCACTTCTCCTTTTCTCAGCTATTTGTAGGGCCTCCTTAGACAACCATTTTGCCTTTTTTCATTTCTTTTTTCTTGGGGATGGTCTTGATCACTGCCTCCTGTACGATATCATGAACTTCCACCATAGTTCTTCAGGTACTCTGCCTACCAGATCTAATCCCTCGAATCTGTTTGTCAGCACACAACTACATATAAAATAGATAACTAACAGGCACCTACTGTATAGCACAGGAAACTCTAGTCAGTATTCTTAATAACCTATATGAGAAAAGAAATGGAAAAAAATTGGATAAATGTATGTGTATAACTGAATCTCTTCACTGTACACTTGAAAGTAACACAACATTGTAAATCAATTATACTCCAATAAAAATATTTAAAAGATCAATAAAGTACTTTTAAGCCTTGAAAGTCTGAATATTATATAAAAACTGACCCTTAACTTTAGGTTAACTTTCATACATGATAATCAAAAACATGTTACTAGATAATAATCCAGTAAAGCTATATAATAATGAAATACACTAAGAAAAATAATAATAATATTAATGATAACAACAACTACAATTGTACCAACTGTGATCGAGTGCTTTATGTCAGTGCCTTCTCTAATCTTTATGCAGCCTAATGAAACAGTTATTACATTCATTTTTCAGAAGAAGAAACTGAAGCTTAGATAAATAACATATGTTACATGTGGTGCCACCGCTGGTTGGCAATGACACTAAGACTCAATCTCAAATTGCCTTGACTCCAGGGTCAAGTCCTTTGGTACCTCACAACATTGTCCTTCTAATGTATAGAAATATAAAGAACAGAATATGCAAAATCATTGTTTGTCTTTAAAAAAGGAAAAACAATATAAATGATATGAGTCAGAGATGTGAAGTTTCTTGAACATACACACATTCATCTAAAATGAGGGGTCAGTATGATCCACTTATCATCCTTAGGGCTACTTTCCCAAATTTTATACAGATGCTCATCATTCCTAGAGACAAAATAAATTTGCCTCTAGTAACTCCCATGTTATTCCAGAAAAGTTTGTGGTAAAGTTTTAGTTGCTCTGACAGAAATGTGTTAATTCATACGTACCTGAGTTTCTCTCTAATGGTAAAGATGTCTGCTATCCCCGCTACATATGAGTCTTATGTCCCCTCAGTCATACCTGAGTTTAGTTCTGGTCAACCAGTTGGCTGTAATTACCCTCTATCACAGTATAATCCTACTACACATGAATGAGGAGTCTCTAATTTAAATACTTCAACAGAAAACCAAGCACAGTTCAAGAGTGCAGACCTGCCTGAAGGCTTTGGAAAATAAAAAAGGCTCTCAGTCAGTGAATATGTGTGTCCAGTTATTAGGCTGGACATAGATTCAGATGAGCAGGATTATACATAGGAAACCCTAAAGATACCACCAGAAAATTACTAGAGCTGATCAATGAATTGAGTAGAGTTGCAGGATACAAAATTAATACAAATCCCTTGTATTATACATAGAAAACCCTAGAGATGTGACCAGATGAGAAGTGGGGAATACCAACATTGTGTGCGGTTGTTGGTGTTAGCACCATCAAGAGATGCCAACCTTTAGTTGTACAACCCTTTTAAAGCAGTTATTAAGTCTCAGCCACTTCTGTGGAATATACCCCCTTGAAATTCAAGTAGTTTTTATCTGGCTGGGCAGGTTAAACTAGCTATAAAATTGAAATTCAATAGTGATGGTCAGAGGTTTCAAAATCTTGGTCACAGACTGTTGTTGGTCACAGAAATCCAGTGTCACATTAAGAGCTTTAGTCTAAGAAGCCTGAGAATCTAGGTTCATATTCTGACTCTGTGACCTCAGACACATCAAATCATATCTGTGAATCTGTTTATTTTAGATATAAGTGAATACACTAGCCTAGATTATTTTGAGACCTCTTTCAGTTTCTCAGATCCTTTTTTTCCTGCCCAAAGCCTAGATAACTTACTTTAGGAAAAAATCATCTGCCTCCAGAATAGCCCATCACCAGAATATCAGTTCCAGAAGAGGAAGGTGTCTGACTGCTTTCCCTTGCCTTCATCCACTCCCTGGAATGGTACCTTGCATAAAGTCATCCAAATTTCTGAACCTAAGATACTGCCGATTGAAAGGCACTGCTATTCTAAAAGAAAGAAAACTGCTTCTAGTGCATTATAAAATGCCATTGAACGGTAATCCTGTATGTGAGAGGGCAAAAGAGACACAGATGTATAGAACAGTCTTTTGGACTCTGTGGGAGAGGGAGAGGGTGGGATGATTTGGGGGAATGGCATTGAAACATGTATAATATCATATATGAAATGAATCGCCAGTCCAGGTTCGATGCATGATACTGGATGCTTGGGGCTGGTGCACTGAGACGACCCAGAGGGATGGTACAGGGAGGGAGGTGGGAGGGGGGTTCAGGATGGGGAACACGTGTACACCCGTGGCGGATTCATGTTGATGTATGGTAGAACCAATACAATATTGTAGGGTGGTTGGCCTCCAATTGAAATGAACAGATTTATATTTAAAAAATAATAATAAAATAATATTAATAAAAAATAAAATAAAGAATACTTTGCCATATTAGATATATTCCAACGTGGGGGAAATGCACCTTAGAATCAGTGAAAGTTTTTCATCTACTCCTGTTCTTGCATTCTCCTTTCCACCTTTTAAACATACTATTTTTAAAAAAATACATCTAATTCTTATGGCTCTGTTCACCTCTGTCAGAAACATTTTCAGTGTTTTTTTGGCTTTGTTTTTGTAGTAAAGGTCCCTCATGCTCAGTGTAGTGACAGTGTGATTTGTGTTGACCTTATCTGATGGCCTGTGGCTGTCTTCTCTTCCTGGCTAGTTTTTAGGCAAATTTATGGGAGCCCCTGCAGGATGGGCATCATGGGAATACAGATCTCATACCAACCAGTATGTGGCTAATTTTCCAACAGGCAATCCTTTTTCCACTGACAGCCTTGGGTGGATACCAGAGTTCTTGTAATTTCCTGAACCAAAGGATTGAATAATGGCATTTCTGCCTCTCTACTTAGCTCAGTCCAGGCTCCTGGGGTACCAGCCTGATATAGCACCCACTTCCTGCTCGCTCCCCACCATGAACCCCAGGAATGACTTCAGAGTCTTTTAAACCTAAGCCAGATTTGGCAAATGATTTACAGAAGCAGTAAGTCCTTCCAAGTTCTTTCTTTTCTGTATCACACCACTCCCAGCCACAAGTCATTATGCTCATAAAATTCAAGTGGACATTTTTGACTCTTTTTCAGAATTATCAAATGTATTTTCCTTCTTTTGTATCTTGTTTTCTCTGGGTGTCATAGAAGATCAAACTATCCTTTCATGAGTCACAGATCTTCCTGAGGTGTTTGAGGCTTTTAATTTTTAGGGTTATTGTATATACTAGGATAGAAGTAATCATTCACATAAGAAAAGCTTATAAAAGGGTCAAGCATGTAAAAACCAGGCTAACAATGATTTACCGTGTAATACAAGAACAGTGTTTTATATCTATAATCACCTGTATAATCAGTATATATATATATATATATATATATATATGTATATATATATCTGAATCACTTTGCTGTACACCTGAAACTAACACAATATTTTAAACCAACTATATTCAATAAAAAAAAATCATGCTCAGTGCAGTTGACCTTGATTAGATAAGAGTTTAGTGAGAGTTTAACTTGAAAAAAGTTACTTTTTAAAACATTCCTGTTTTTAGCTTCCTTCCCATCTCAAAGTGCTTCTGTTCTACCCAAGATTACAGAGGAGGCCTGACCCCTTGGTGTTAAGTTAGCTTCATGAATTTTCCTTTTGTCTTTCCCACAGCTGAGCAAGAGGAGGAAGCCCACCCTGAATACAAATATGGAAATGAACTTTCTGCAGATGACTTGGGTCACAAGGAAGCTATTGCCAATAGTGTCAAGAAGGTCAGAGTCTTGGTGCTCTTTGCTTTCATGACTTCCAAGAGATGGCAGCTGGTAGTTATGCCATTTCGGAAATGTGAGAGCCACAAGAGAATACGGTAGCCTGTAATTCACCTTCTCAGTGGGGTGGCCAGAATCAGCATCTGACCTCGAGGCACGCACAGTACAGTGACTCTTCGGCCATGCCTAGTGTTGACCCCTAGACCCCTACCTCTTTGGCCCATGTCTTTCAAATGTTATTTATTTCCTTATGACACGTGAGCAGGAAGACAGCAGCAGCACCCCAGCAGCAAAGGTGATGCTGTTCAGATCGAGTTAATGACCCCAATCATCCCAGCAAACCCTCATTAGAAAATCAGTGCTACCCATTGGAGGTCTCATCTCTCTCCTAACATAGAATAAGCACCAGTATATTAATCACCTTTGTGTGTGTGTGTGTGTGTGTGTGTGTGTGTGTGTGTTATGGAAACATTTATGGTCTGCTGTCTTAACACCTTTCAAGTATATATGCGTGCTAAGTCACTTTGTCCTATCCGACTCTTCGCTACCCCAATGGACTGTAGTCCACCAGGCTCCTCTGTCGATGGATTCTCCAGGCAAGAATACGGAGTGGATTGTCATTTCCTCCTTCAGGGGATCTTCCTGACTCAGGGATCAAACCTATGCCTCTTATGTCTCCTGCATTGGCAGGCAGATTCACTGCTCTCACCACCTGGGATGGAATAGTATTGTTAACTCTAGTCACCATGCTGTCCGTGACATCCCCAGGACTTACTCATCTTATAACCGGAAGTTCATACCCTCTGAGCATCTCATTCCCCAACCCCCACTGGGGCCCGGCAAAGTGGGTGGTTTTTAATACTAGTGAGTGATAGAGTAAGAAGATGCAAGAGTGTCCACTGGATCGCTAGCCTGGGGGTCATGGTGACCTTGAAAAGAGGAGTTTTGGGGTGGGTAGGGACCCTTGAACAGACACATCTAAGTGAGGAGAAGCAATACTTTTGAGTAGTTTTGCTGTGAAGGGGAACCAGTGGTTAAAGGGAACCCAGGAGTCCAGAGGCAGTTAATTTTAGAATAAATAAATCCAGGGTGATGACTGAATCCTTTGACATGGTCTTTGATGGGAGCAGTAGTACTTCATCTTTAAAGACAACGGATGAAGATGCAGGTAGGTGTATACAGTAGGTGCTAGAAAACGAGACCAAATTTATCTGCTGAGTGAAGCCAGGAGAATACTACCATTACGTTTACCTTTTCTGATATAGAGCATTGCAGCTACTTTCAGATTATTAGATGCCTTCTAATTATCCACCTTTATCCGCACCCAGACATGAGTGTTGACTTGCTCAAGAGTGATCCTTTACATACCAGAGGAGGTGGTCACACCGATTATTTCCCAAGCCCCATCACTAGATCACTAACTAAATTACCTTAAGGAAGCACTAAATAGGTGAAGACTATCAGCCAAAATGGAGATAAGCATTAAGATGAGCTTTTCTGGTGTGGAAGAGAGTTACACCATGATATCCTTTCAGTTCTCACTGTATCTGTGGCCTTATGTCACCAGTAATGTCCTATCTTAACAGATAAATAGAATAGCAGGTGTACAGGTAACTAACATATTTAAATATCCACAGGTGAGGGGCTAGTACACTTGGAGTTTCTCCCTTTAGAGAAGTAAATTATTTTCTTTCTCTAATTTAGGCTTCAGATGACCTTGAACATGAAAACAGCAAAAAGGTAACAAAACAATTCCATTGTGCATTTTGTTTTCATTATTAGAAACTATGTGGTCATTCAATATTGAACAGGTGTTACTAACTGCTGTTTATTCTGTCTTCTCCCACCCACTGCCCATGAAATATCAGACTATAGGGATAATATTTACGTGCTCAGTGCATCTACTTACAAGAGTCTTCAAAAGAAAAAATTAACCATGTGATGAAATGATTATCTCCTGATAGAATCACAAAACCTAGGGCAGACAAATAAGATGATTTTTCTAAAAATAAGTGTTTGGGCATTTAGGTATATTCTTAGTTAGCATTTGAGATTTCATTCCTAGACAATGGACAAAGGCATGTATAATTCTTCTACTGTATGTTTATTGATAATTAGTAATGCCAGTACCATAAGCTGGGTACCGGGCTGATTCCCTGGATGACAACCTTGTTACTGTCAGTCATCATGTGTAGCAAATACAGTCCGACCCACTAACCGCATGAGAAGGCTAAGGCCTTAAAGATGAAAATAACTTGGTCACAGCTGCTTAGCTAACAAACATCAATGATCAAAGATCAGCTTATCTTTGTTGACCCCAGTATCTTAAGAAATTCTAGTAGAAGAGAATTTCACAAGTATCTTAGGAGAAGACTGGGATCAGACTTAACCAGAATTATTCCAGACTTTAGACAGTAAGAATATTGGGTTTTCCTTCAAATAAGATAGGACCCCATAGACAAGAAAATAGTACTTTCTGAAGCCCTGATGTGGGAATCAAATCATAAAGTAAATTTCTGCCTCTGGCTGCCAACAGTTTCACAACTGTAACACACCATGTACTTTTATTAAAAGGACCACTTTGATGTCATGAGCTGTGAAGAGGATATAACAATTAAAAATATTACTTTACTTCCCTTATGATAAAGTCAAAATTCAGTTCACTTCAGTTCAGTTCGGTCAGTCATGTCCGACTCTTTGCGACCCCGTGAATCACAGCACACTGGGCCTTCCTGTCTATCACCAACTCCTGGAGTTCACTCAAACTCATGTCCATCAAGTTGGTGATGCCATCCAGCCATCTCATCGTTGTCCCCTTCTCCTCCTGCCCCCAATTCCTCCCAACATCAGGGTCTTTTCCAATGAGTCAACTCTTCGTATGAGGTGGCCAAAGTATTGGAGTTTCAGCTTCAGCATCAGTCCTTCCAATGAACACCCAGGACTAATCTCCTTTAGGATGGACTGGTTGGATCTTCTTGCAGTCCCAGGGACTCCAAGAGTCTTCTCCAACACCACAGTTCAAAAACATCAATTCTTCTGCACTCAGCTTTCTTCACAGTCCAACTCTCACATCCATACATGACCACTGGAAAAACCACAGCCTTGACTAGACAGACATTAAGTAATGTCAAATAAAGCTCCTAGAATGGATACAATGTGAAATTGACTAACAGCCTTTCAAAACACCAATATACTTGGAACAAAGACCTTTCCATTTTGCTATCAAATGAATTTCCTGACCTATAGGTCATTTTTATTTTCAGATTCAGTGTATTCATGATTATGTGCTCAATGAACTCTCAAATTTTAACTGGGGACATTTGAAAACATGATTTTTAAAAATGTCAACAAGTTACATTATTTGTTAATTTATTGGCTTTTATTGGTGAAATCAGTTTGATGATCTAAAATGTTATCAGGTAAACAAAATGGCCGGGCCATTTTTTTAACAAATGAATTGACTGATATGAGTCAATAGTTTATTCATCCTGGAGTATTGATCTCAATTAAATATTGATCACTTCTGAAGGTGTTATTTTTGTTGTTGTTGATTGTGTTGCTTTTGTCCTGATTTACAAGAAAACAAACTAATTTGTTACTCTTTGCCTGTATGCAAAATAATGCAATTTTAATAGGTCCTGTGTAGTAGATTATCACATTAGTTTAAGAATAAGCTTTTTTTTAAATACCACAAACTATGTATATGTCTTGGTTTCCAAAAGTGTTAAGCAGGTATGGTCCCCAGACCAGCTACTTGGGAGCTAGTTAGAAATGCCATTTCTCAGGTTTCACAGCAGACTCCCTTTTTCAGAAACTCTGAGGGTGGGGCCCTGGAATCTACACTCAGACGGTAAAGCTTCTGTCTACAATGTGAGAGACCTGGGTTCGATCCCTGGGTTGGGAAGATTCCCTGGGGAAGGAAATGGCAACCCACTCCAGTACTCTTGCCTTGAAAATCCCATGGGTGGAGGAGCTTGGTGCAGGCTACTATCCATGGGGTCACAAAGAGTCGGGCACGACTGAGCAACTTCACTTTCACTTTCACCTGTACACTAAAATTGAAGGATCTCTGTTTTTTTAATTTATTTCACAACTTGTGAAATTATGAATTATAATACCTTTTATACATATTCCATAGCATTGCTCTGAACTTCAATATATTATCTGGAATAAAGTCCTTTGAAAATCTAAAAAAATGTCCCCAAAATGTAAGGTAAGGTTCATATTTTACTATTATCTCTATTTATATTATTTGGAGCCACAATAGACATTAACTTTTTTTTTTGTGACCACGCCTCAAGGCATGTGGATTCTTAGTCCCCTGACCAGGATGGAACCCATCATCCTTGTGTTAGGAGCATGGAGTCACCGGACCACCAGGGAAGTCCTGATGTTAACTTTTAAAATTATCCTTTATTGGGACTTCCCTGGCAGTCCAGTGGTTAAGACACCACACTTCCTACATGCGGAGTGTGGGTTCGATCCCTGGTCAGGGAGCTAAGATGCCACATGCATTGTGGCCAAAACACCAAAACACCAACATACAACAGAGGCAATATTGTAACAAATTTATTAAAGACTTTAAAAATGGCCCACATCAAAAAAATCTTTAAATAAATTAAAAGCTCTTTTTAAAAATTATGTTTTATTTAACATAATTGAGGAAGAGAAAAATCTTTCATCTTGGATCTGTGTCCAGATTATCTCTAGTAAGGAAGTTTGTAGGGGCTTCCCAGGTGGCTCAGTAGTAAAAAAATCCACCTGCCCGCGCAGGAAACCCAGGAGACTCGGATTTGATCCCTGGGTCAGGAAAATCCCCTGGAGGAGGATATGGTAACCCACTCCAGTATTCTTGCTTGGAGAATACCATAGACAGAGGAGCCTGGCAAGCTACAGTCCATGGGATCACAGAGTTAGGCATGACTGAGCAACTGAACACACACTCACACAAGGCAGTTTGTGGCATAAATCTGAGGCCTGCTGAAGTCACTGATGTGTGTATCCCCTTTGTTGTGCTTGTAGGGCCTGGTTACCGTAGAAGATGAGCAGGCGTGGATGGCATCTTATAAATATGTGGGTGCTACCACTAATATCCATCCGTATTTGTCCACAATGATCAACTATGCACAGCCTGTAAAGTTTCAAGGTTTCCATGTGGCTGAAGGTAACACCAAAGGTTAAATGCTATTGCCTTTTTTGTCTGCTTTTCTTTTATTGTGCTGTGATCTGACTTGCTGCCATTTCCTTTCCTGGGCATGTGGACTGTTCCATCTCACCTTATTTTTGTTGCACAGACCACACACATCCTTGGCTCATGGGGGCCTTGTGTTGTCATTTCCAGTATCGTCCACAAGGTGGCTCTGAGAGACTGGATTTGGTAGCACTCCAAGCGCATAGCCTCTTGCATTGGATACACTTTATAAGACCTATTTGAGTCAAAACCTGGTCTCTTAAAAACATAGCAAGTGATATTTTAAAACTTCTCATAACTACTTCTGGACTGGAGAAGACATAGTTCTCACTGAAAATACATATTCCAGGGGTGGCTGTGAATGTCAGTTGGTATATATATAGTTGACTCTGAATTGAATTCATCACACTTTTCTTAAGTCAGCCGTCTCCATCGTCAGAACATTAATGAAAGTAGAAGCTACTGATATCATGATGGAGCATCTGCCTCCAAAGCCTCGTGATTCAAGGTGTAATTATATTTATCGCTTGTCTTTCTGTGAGTCCGATGGCAGGGTTTCTAAGTGCATCTTTGCTTTTCTTTACAGAACGCAATATTCATTATAACATGTCTTCCTTTAATGAGTCAGTCGGTCTAGGCTACTTGAAGACACACGCCATTGAATTTGTGAAGTATCCTTATGTATTAAGTGGAATAAATGGTTGGTGAACTTTGAGTTTGGCAGGAATCTCTAAAACAGAAAGGTGGCTAATATAATATTGTGGTTGTAGAGCTAGTAAAATAGTGTATGTGAAAGACTGCAGCAGCAGGGAAAACCTGCCCAAATGCGAATTGTTTTTATAATCCACGCCGAGAACAATGGTTTTTCTCTTTAGCGTCCTTTATACATGTGAAATCCGCTCTCTACTGTCACATGTTTTTGTCAGTGTTGATCTCAGTCTTCACTGCTTTAGCTCTTTGTTATTTATTTTTCACTGCTGGGATACTCTTTTCCATTTTCCTTAATACATTACACAGTTATAATAAACGGCAAATGAGTCGCATTTACCCCAAGGGAGGCCGAGTGGACTCCAGTAATTACATGCCTCAGATTTTCTGGAACGCTGGCTGCCAGATGGTTTCGCTGAACTATCAAACCCCAGGTAGGAACTGATGTCCAGTGACCTCGAATTCCATGAGCATATTTTGACAGGACGGTGCCAAGAGTTGCTGTCAGTAGACTGTGGGCATTTTTTAAAGGAAGCAGACATATGGCAAAACAGCATGTTGTTGGATATATAGAATGGTGAGAAATTGAAAACGCAAACTAAAGTAATAAAACAATGGTAGAAGATAATAGAGTTTGATTTCAATTGAATTTCCTTTTGAAAATGCCGGGACTAATTTGCTAAACATTGTCCCCTTTTCTGAAATATGTCTAGTTTTTCTTCTTTTTGGATCAAACTTATCTTCTTGTCCAGAGACAGAATGAAATGAAAAGAATTTGAGGATCTTTGTATAGTAACTATGACTCATTTCTCCTTGGGAAAGTAGCCTTCCCACTGTTGGCATTCAGCAGGAGATCAGCAACATAGCAGAATCTCACCATAAAGATGTAGAGTATTATGGAGTAGATTCTGCTAAAATGGTGTTTAAGGAGTCCTATACACTTAGAGGTACTAATGTATAACTTATTCCTCCGAAGTGTACTCTGGCCAGGTTCCAATGTATAATATTTTTTTTTTCCTGCAAGGAGAGTAGTCAATTTTTATGAAAGCATAAATAAAATCTTTAAAGTTTTCAAAGTTTGCTTAAGAGCCTAGGATTACAATATGAGGATGAGAGACAGAAAAAATATAGTCTCTAGTTACTCACGCGAAACAGGTGAGAAATATGCCACAAAACCTATTTACCGCATCATGGTCCTTTTTTTAAAAAAATTAATCAAGTTATTTTAATTGGAGGCTAATTGTTTTACAGTATGGTGGTGGTTTTTGCCATGCATTGACATGAATCAGCCATGGGTGTACATGTGTCGCCATCCTGAAGCTCCCTCCCACCTCCCTCCCCACCCCATCCCTCAGGGTCATCCCAGTGCACCAGCTTCAGGGCACTCAAAGCATTTTAAATGCTTTAAAATGTTGGGAAAAAACATCCCTTTTGTTCTGTTCTTTTCCTCTATGAGGGTATCTCTCATCTTTCCCAGACTGGGCTTTTTTTTTTCAAGCCCATCCACCATACCTTGTAAACCTCAATGCACCGGGCTCCCTGTGATCTGGACTGACTGAAAAGTCCTATTACTTGCGTCCCTTTGGCATGGATGTGGCCCAACCGTGTTTCCCATCCTCAGTGACCAGAACTGAAGTCAGATTTCTGCTCGACACCCCTCTTGCTGCTAACTGTGCTAAACTGTGACCAGAAATCATCACGATCCTGGAGTGTTTCTAATAGAAACAAAAAAGATTAAAAGGCACTGCTGATTTTGCCTATTTAAAAAGATGTCAAGTTGTATTCTTTGTTGTCAGTGAGACCATGATGTAGATTAAATGATCCAAAGGCAGTTTATTCTCTAGGCCATCTTACGTTTTATTCTATAATGTAAGGTTTAATCCCAGTACTTTGAGAAGAAAAAAAAAAATCATCAGGAGGCCCCCCCCACCCCGTTTTTTTTGCTGATGAAAATAAAGAAGATTTTGTTTGCTTGTAAGAAAAGTCATAACCATGCTTTGCCAGTGTAGACCCCACTAGAATAATTCTTTTTAACTCATACATTTTTTTTATATGATACTTACCTAGTTTGTTTTTGATTAGTTTTAATTGAGTTTTATATTCATACAACCCTATTGGATTTCTCCAGCATACCCTCCCTCTGGGTCATAAGGCGTGTCTTCTCTAACTATATATATATATCAGCTTAGACATCTGTACTCTCGACAGTAATTCAACAGTGACTCATATATTGAATCCAAATTTGGAAGCAATGCCAACATGATCTCTATGAATGCACATTTTTTGTTTATTTTAAACTCAAGGTCATTTAAACATGGAAAAAAGAGTTGTATGCCTCTCTCTGTAAACAGATCCAGAAGTACCTTGTGGTGTTAAAAAAGACCTATCAGCCTGGGATCAGTATCTGATTTCCATTATTTAAAATCACCCCATCAGAATCTTCTTTGTCCAGGAAGATGAAGTGCTAAATTATTTTTGTCTCTTGACAGATTTAGCGATGCAGTTGAATCAGGGGAAATTTGAGTATAATGGATCGTGTGGGTAAGTAATGTGATTTAAACTGCTGTCACCATGTTCCACACTCCATACTATAGCTGTAATGAGACCGTGTCATTTTAAATTAGGGGTTGGTGAATTTAAGCGAGGTTTGAGGGGTGGGATAGAAACAAATGAAATCTCCAGGTAAATTACATCTGCAATATACATTCTTCATCAACCACAGTTTCACTAAGCAGAGTAAAAAAAAAAAAAATTAACCACTAGGTAAGCACTTTATTATACACACTCCACAGTTTAATGCTCTCGCTTTAAATTCAATAGTGGAGGCCTTTATAGCTAGGACAGATAATGATCCCTGCTCATTTGGACATGAGCAAGAGGGACAAAGATAGTAAATATGTGTATCTTACATAAGACAGAGGAATGAAGTTGATTTAGTATATAATGAAGTCCTCAGTGTTAAGTGGAATTTATTTCATCTAGGCAGACAGTTGTGTCCTCTATTAATTTTTTTCTTGTCTTGTAAATACTAGTCACCAAAAAATAATGCTATGAATGTTGTTTGAAGTACTTAAATAGTGCTCCCTAAAATCTGTGAACCAAGTAGTGAAATAGGAACTGTTAATTTCACTGAAATGCTGGAAAGTTAAATGAAAGAATGAAGTTAAAGAAAGTTCTATGGGAGAACTTTCTTGTAGTTCTTCTTTAGACATTCTGTACAAGTTCTATACCAAAAAAAAAAAGTGTGGCCATTTTTTTTTTCCTCCATGCAGATGTGCCCAAGTGGTACTGCAGGTAAATGATCTCAAACTTTGCCCAGAGCCTTCTAGACTAATCAAATAGAGTACCATTTCTTCCCACCACACTACTGTCTGAATGCCCTTGGCCTCTGTAGTTCGATACATAATGTCCAATGTTGGATACTGAAAACAGCCAATCACGATACAATTTTCAGCACTTGTGGATTCAGAATGCCGACTCCCACCTCCTCCTGCTCACCAATGCACCTGCACCCCCAGGTGGCAACCCTGTTACCAAGTCACCCACCTACAGCATACAGGACATTTGCCTCTGCTGTGTGTTTTGAAGGAAATGCAAATTGTATACCTTAAACTAATGAAGTGTTGTATTTCAATTCAGTTCAGTTCAGTTCAGTTCAGTCGCTCAGTCGTGTCCGACTCTTTGTGACCCCATGAATTGCAGCACACCAGGCCTCCCTGTCCATCACCAACTTCCGGTGTTCACTCACACTCACGTCCATTGAGTCGGTGATGCCATCCAGCCATCTCATCCTCTGTCATCCCCTTCTCCTCCTGCCCTCCACCCCTCCCAGCATCAGAGTCAAAGTATTGGAGTTTCAGCTTTAGCATCATTCCTTCCAATGAACACCCAGGACTGATCTCCTTTAGAATGAACTGGTAGGATCTCCTTGCAGTCCAAGGGACTCTCAAGAGTCGTCTGCAACACCACAGTTCAAAAGTATGAATTCTTTGGCACTCACCTTTCTTCACACTCCAACTCTCACATCCATACATGACCACTGGAAAAACCATAGCCTTGACTAGATGGACCTTTCTTGGCAAAGCAACGTCTCTGCTTTTGAATATGCTATCTAGGTTGGTCATAACTTTCTTCCAAGGAGTAAGTGTCTTAATTTCATGGCTGCAATCACCATCTGCAGTGATTTTGGAGCCCCAAAAATAAAGTCTGACTGTTTCCACTGTTTCCCCATCTGCTTCCCACGAAGTGATGGGACCAGATGCCATGATCTTCGTTTTCTGAATGTTGAGCTTTAAAGCCAAACTTTTCACTCTCCTCTTGTACTTTCATCAAGAGGCTCTTTAGTTCCTCTTCACTTTCTGCCGTAAGGGTGGTGTCATCTGCATATCTGAGGTTATTGATATTTCTCCCGGCAATCTTGATTCCAGCTTGTGCTTCATCCAGCCCAGCATTTCTCAGGATGTACTCTGCATAGAAGTTAAATAAGCAGGGTGACAATATACAGCCTTGACGTACTCCTTTTCGTATTTGGAACTAGTCTGTTGTTCCATGTCCAATTCTAACTGTTGCTTCCTGACTTGCATATAGGTTTCTCAAGAGGAAGGTCAGGTGGTCTCGTATTCCCATCTCTTGAAGAATTTTCCACAGTTTATTGTGATCCACACAGTCAAAGGCTTTGGCATAGTCAATAAAGCAGAAATAGATGTTTTTCTGGAACTCTCTTGCTTTTTCGATGATCCAGCAGATGTTGGCAATTTGATCTCTGGTTCCTCTGCCTTTTTTAAAACCAGCTTAAACATCTGGAAGTTCATGGTTCACGTATTGCTGAAGCCTGGCTTGGAGAATTTTGAGGATTACTTTACTAGCGTGTGAGATGAGTGCAATTGTGCGGTAGTTTGAGCATTCTTTGGTATTGCCTTTCTTTGGGATTGGAATGAAAACTGACCTTTTCCAGTCCTGTGGCCACTGCTGAGTTTTCCAAATTGCTAGCATATTGAGTGCAGCACTTTCACAGCATCATCTTTCAGGATTTGGAATAGCTCCACTGGAATTCCATCACCTCCACTACCTTTGTTAGTAGTGATGTAGTAAGGCGCACTTGACTTCACATTCCAGGATGTCTGGCTCTAGGTGAGTGATCACACCATCGTGATTATCTGGGTCATGAAGATCTTTTTTGTATAGTTCTTCTGTGTATTCTTGCCACCTCTTCTTAATATCTTCTGCTTCTGTTAGGTCCATACCATTTCTGTCCTTTATCGAGCCCATCTTTGCATGAAATGTTCCCTTGGTAGCTCTAATTTTCTTGAAGAGATCTCTAGTCTTTCCTGTTCTGTTGTTTTCCTCTATTTCTTTGCATTGATCGCTGAAGAAGGCTTTCTTATCTCTCCTTGTTATTCTTTGGAACTCTGCATTCAGATGTTTATATCTTTCCTTTTCTCCTTTGCTTTTTGCTTCCCTTCTTTTCACAGCAATTTGTAAGGCCTCCCCAGACAGCCATTTTGCTTTCTTGCATTTCTTTTCCATGGGGATGGTCTTGATCCCTGTCTCCTGTACAATGTCATGAAACTCTCTGTCCATAGTTCATCAGGCACTCTGTCTATCAGATCTAGGCCCTTAAATCTATTTCTCACTTCCACTCTATAATCATAAGGAATTTGATTTAGGTCATACCTGAATGGTCTAGTGGTTTTCCCTACTTTCTTCAATTTAACTCTGAATTTGGCAATATAAGGAGTTCATGGTCTGAGTCACAGTCAGCTCCTGATCTTGTTTTTGCTGACTGTATAGAGCTTCTCCATCTTTGGCTGCAAAGAATATAATCAATCTGATTTCGGTGTTGACCATCTGATGATGTCCATGTATACAGTCTTCTCTTGTGTTGTTGGAAGAGGCTGTTTGCTATGGTCATTGTATTCTCTTGGCAAAACTCTATTAGCCTCTGCCCTGCTTCATTCCGTACTCCAAGGCCACATTTACCTGTTACTCCAGGTGTTTCCTGACTTCCTACTTTTGCATTCCAGTCCCCTACAATGAAAAAGACATCTTTTTGGGGTGTTAGTTCTAAAAGGTCTTGTAAGTCTTCATAGAACTGTTCAGCTTCTTCAGCATTACTGGTTGAGGCATAGGCATGGATTACTGTGATATTGAATGGTTTGCTTTGGAAATGAACAGAGATCATTCTGTTGTTTTTGAGATTGTACTCAAGTACTGCATTTCCGACTCTTTTGTTGACTATGATGGCTACTCCATTTCTTCTGAGGGATTCCTGCCTGCAGTAGTAGATATAATGGTCATCTGAGTTAAATTCACCCATTCCAGTCCATTTTAGTTCGCTGATTCCTAGAATGTCGATGTTCACTCTTGTCATCTCCTGTTTGACCACTTCCAATTTGCCTTGATTCATGGACCTAGCATTCCAGGTTCCTATGCAATATTGCTCTTTACAGCATCAGACCTTGCCTCTATCACCAGTCACATCCACAACTGGGTGTTGTTTTTGCTTTGACTCCATCCCTTCATTCTTTCTGGAGTTATTTCTCCACTGATCTCCAGTAGCATATTGGGCACCTACCAACCTGGGGAGTTCCTCTTTCAGTGTCCTATCATTTTGCCTTTTCATACTGTTCATGAGGTTCTCAAGGCAAGAATACTGAAGTGGTTTGCCATTCCCTTCTCCAGTGGACCACGTTATGTCAGACGTCTCCACCATGACCCGTCTGTCTTGGGTGGCCCCACACGGCATGGCTTAGTTTCATTGAGTTAGACAAGGCTGTGGTCCATGTGATTAGATCGACTAGTTTTCTGTGATTATGGTTTCAGTGTATCTACCCTCTGATGCCCTCTTGCAACACCTACCGTTTTACTTGGGTTTCCCTTACCTTGGACTTGGGGTATCTCTTCACGGCTGCTCCAACAAAGTACAGCCACTGCTCCTTACCAGGGGCGAGGGGTATCTCCTCACAGCTGCCCCTCCTGACCTTGAATGTGGGGTAGCTCCTCTCTGCCCTGATATTTCAATTAGGTTGGTGCAAAAGAATTAAAGTTTTGCATTGTTGAACTTTACCATTTGGTAGTGGATACATTCTTAAATAAATCTGGGTATGTTATGCATCATTAATGCACATTTCTCACTTAATGTTTTTTTTCCTAATGACTTATTACTTGATGTTTATTTTATATTTATTTTAGACTATAGAAATGATGTTAGACAAAAAGTAAATTTGAGCGAATTTTTTATTCAAGTTCAAAATGTGTCGGAAAGCAGTGTAGACAACTCGCAACATCAACCATGCATCTGGGCCAGGAACTGCTAACGAACATAGGGTGTGGTGGTGGTTCGGAAGTTTTGCAAAGGAGACAAGAGAGATGAGGAGCATAGTGGCCGGCCATCAGAAGTTGACAGCGGCCAATTGAGAGCACTCATCAAAGCTGATCCTCTTGTGACTACCCAAGAAGTTGGCAGAAGAACTTGTTGTCGACCATTCTGTGGCCATCTGGCATTTGAAGCAAATTGGAAAGGTGATAAAGCTCAGTAAGTGGGTATCTCAGGAGCTAACTTAAAGTCAAAAACATCGTTATTTTGAAGTGTTGTCTTCCTTTACTGTACACAACAACAGCAAACTATTTCTCAATTGGATTGTGACATGCAATGAGAAGTGGATTTTATATGACACCTGGCGACAGCCGGCTCCATGGTTGGACCGAGAAGAAGCTCTGAAGAAGCCAAACTTGCACCAAAAAAAGACCATGGTCACTGGTGGTCTGCTCCCCGTCTGATCCACTACAGCTTTCTGAATCCCAGTAAAACCATTACATCTGAGAAATACGCTCAACAAATCAATGAGATGCACTGAAAACTGCAAAGTCTGCAGCCAGCCCTGGTCAACAGAAAGGCCTCAGTTCTCCATGACAATGCCCAACTGCATGTCTCACAACCAGCGCTTCAAAAGTTGAATGAATTGGGCTACGACGTTTTGCCTCATCCACCATATTCATTCAACCTCTCGCCAACCAACTACCACTTCAAGCATCTGGACAACTTTTGGCAGGGAAAATCCTTCAACAACCACCAGGAGGCAGAAAGTGCTTTCCAAGAGTTTGTCAAATCCTGAAGCATGATTTTTATGCTATAAGAATAAACAAACTTATTTCTCATTGGCAAAAATGTGTTGATTATAATGGTTCCTACTTTGATTAATAAAGATGTGTTTGAGCCTCGTTATAATGATTTAAAATTCATGGTTCAAAACCGTAATTACTTTTGTATCAACCTACTATCTCTCAATAAAACAAGGGAGAAAAAAGAAATTAAAATTATGGTTCCAAAGAAAACAATCCAGTACACGTTTAGAGTATTTTTTAAGCTGCCTTGTTATTTAGTGCCAAACATTGAGAACCAGGAGACTGTGTACATAAATTGATGGGTGGGCCCCCGTGGGGGCTGAGACCCCAGGAACAGCAATGGTAGAGGGCATAAGAGTCCTTGGCAGTAGCCCAACCAGGTCTTCCACAGGCTGATGTTGCCCTGGGCAGGTAGATGAGGCCCTGAATCTCAATTTCCTGCTGATAAAATGAAGCCAGTGATACCCGTCACCCCAGGTTTGCTGTGGCAGCTCAGTGAGTTTGAACTGAGTGTATGCATTTGATGTCCTTTACAAACTGCAAATTTCTGTGGAAAAGTGTGGTTAAAGAGCAGGAAGCTACAGCCCATGTGGCTGATGACAGGCAGAGATCACAGACTGTTGAAAGAGCCTCTTTTCACAGGAGCCTGGGGAGCGAGGTGAGGTGGGCGGAGCGGTCCTCATGTCCACACCGGCTGTGAGCCTCCCAGAGCCTTCACCTGGCTCAGGACAGGCTTTTCACCCTCCTCAGGAGTTCAGTGGCTCCTCCTGCCCAGACACGGGGTGGGCATCGTTTCTATGGAAAAGGGGCCCCGTGTTACCGAACCAAACCTGTCCACCTGTCCACACTCAGCAAAGTCCGTCAGTGGTGGGCTGTGCTGAAGGAACTTGTAGCGTTTGTTGTAAGGCCCCAGGCAAAAGAACGGGTGACTCCTGTCCTAACTGCCCCCACCCCTGGACTTCCTGAAGAATTTCAGCAAAGCATTGTTAAAGGCCAGGTGAAGTGGGTGGGGATCTGTTTTACCATAGTTCACATGCTCAGTGTCTCACCTGCTGCACTGTTTATTGCAAAATCCATTCATGAACAAGGATGGTGCTATGTTAGCCTGGTTTTTCCAGTAGTCATGTATGGATGTGAGAGTTGGACCATTAAGAAGGCTGAGTGCTAAAGAATTGATGCTTCTGAACTGTGGTGTTGGAGAAGACTCTTGAGAGGTCTTGGACTGCAAGGAAATCAAAACAGTCAAATCCTAAAGGAAACCAATCCTGAATATTCATTAGAAGGACTGATGCTGAAGCTGAAGCTCCAACACTTTGGCCACCTGATATGAAGAACCAACTCATTAGAAAAGACCCTGATGCTGGGAAAGATTGAAGGCAGGAGGAAAAGGGGATGACAGAGGATGAGATGGTTGGATGGCATCACCGACTCGATGGACAGGAGTTTGAGCAAGCTCCGGGAGTTGATGAAGGACAGGGAAGCCTGGCATGCTGCGGTCCACGAGGTTGCAAAGAGTCAGACACGACTGAGCAACTAAACAACAACAGCAGTGTTAGCCTGGGTTCTGTGCTTGTGTGTCCCTTTTTCAGAGGGACTGAAAAGTCTGACCATTCCCTGGGGCATCAGGACTACTGGAGGCATGAACAATAAGTCTCCTGTCCCCCTGCCCCTCCCCTTTTCTCCACACCCAGAGCTCTTGCCCACAGGGCAGAGAGAAGCAGTCTTTCCTGACTGTGCTGAGCTCCTGAGGAATTGTAGCTGGCAGCAGAGATGGGCCGGCTGTGAAGGACGCGCTTCGTGCAGGGGCATCGAAGTACCCTGGGGCTTTCACCCCACTGCCTTTGTCTTGCTCCTGCCCACCTACAGGGAATTTTAAAAAATCCTCATGGGCTATGTCTGAGGGTTTCTGTAAAGAGATATTCTGTGTCTTTTAGGCCTATGGTGGCAAACAGTGTAGAAACCCCTGAATCTCACAACAGTAACCAAACATCAGAAACTTACTTGGGACTCCCTGTCTAGTCTGTGGGCAGTGTGTTTAGGAGGCCACACCACTGCATCCTATAAGTGTGATTTTTACCAGGAAGTGAGCAGTAGTTTATTACAGGCTCATTTTTAAAGTTGGAAAAGCAGGAAGTACTTCTACACTTTATAATAAAATAGAGCAAACTAATTTCTGAAGTCTTTCCAGGCTTTTGGAGGAAACCCGACAGTTGCTATCAAAATACTATGATATTTTATGATTCAAAAGTACACACTTTTTAAATGACTTTGTCAAGTTAGAATGAATCTAAAGATCCGTGGCAACTTTCTGTTAATCAGCACCATTTTGCTTGCTTCCTGGTAAATAAAATGAGGGCGTGTTGATAGCATCTCAGATGTGGTGAAGCAGGATGAACTTTCTTGTTCCACCATCCTTGATTCTGTAACTCCTGTCCTCCACCTGGCTGAAAGCCGTTCTCTCCTACCCTTGCCTCCAAGGCCTTTAAGTCCACAGAGAATTCTTACATCAATTCACTTGCCGTTGACTTTAGACTTGCCCTGTGGCCATCACACAGACCTGGATGCTTGGAATGGGTTCATTTCCCACACCGAAAAACACCAGGCAGGACCAGCTATGTAGTCTGTGGGACCCAAGTGCTCTGTGTTCACAAATCATTAAGAATCGGGAGAGTAGCACAGAGCATTAAGCCAAGCAGAAAGCTCTGCGGTGGCACAAGCTCCACCCTCAGAGCCAGGGCTCCAGCTTCTGCTTGCCCGTCAGTGCCCAGGGGCCCGTGACCTACGCAACCCCTAAGTCGTGAGTGACAGTCTCTTCTGCCTTAGGCCCCAAATAGACAGTTGTTCAAGATGAACTCGCTAAGGGTCAGCCCCAAGCCAGGAATCTGTCAAATTTCTGAAGCTAAATCCAGCCTCTGAATTAGAATTTCAGGTGTGAAGTAGAAAAAGATAGGAAAAAAGCATTGCTTTGCCAAGCAAAGGGGCCATATGGGGCTAATGCCCTCAAAAGTGTGTTGCAGCCCAAAGTGGGTATTTAGTAGTTTTATAGAAATGGTTCGAAGAGGGCATGACCAGCCCATGGGCATTCCTCTGACTGGTTGGTGTTGCTGTAATTGAGAGTCCGCATCATCAGTCTTCTGGTTCCAGCCTGTCTGGGGTCTGCATGCTTATAGGCAGCTTGCAGTTAATTTCTCCCACCTTGTGTTTATTTGCAAAAGAGCTCAAAAGTATTGTTATGTTTATCCCTTGAGGGGGAACCAGGGCCTTGCCACAAGGCTTTTCTATTGTTTCTTTTTTTTCCTATTGTTTCTTGACTGTACTGCTTCTCCCTCATCTCCTCATCCCCTTCCATCCCTAATAAGGAACGGTTTGAGTCTGCTTATTGGAGCCCAGTGCTGACTCCCTGTGAAACCTAGAACTATCATGCATTACCTCCCCAATAGCTGATGTCTGATGCTTCGCCAGACAAAGCTGATAGTCTTCCTTGGAAAAATACGTGTGAAGAATTGTATTTACTCATCTACTTGAGCTTTTGCTGTTTCATATTTTTCGGTGATTAATGCTGGCTACAAAAAAGGCCCAAATCTAAAACTCTACAAACATAGAAAACAATATATTCTATGCAGTTAGAGAGCTTTTATGTTAATAGTACAGGTTGTATCCTCCTGGAGACAGGTTGCATGTTCAAAGTCATCTTTAATATTTGAACAGTTTTATAAACTTTCTGTATCCTTGATTTAAAAATCAGTGTCATTGCTATATATGAAACATAATCAGTAGGAACCTACTGTATAGCACAGGGAATGCCACTTAATTCTCTATAGTAACCTATATGGGAAAAGAATCTGAAAAAGAATATATATAAATACATAACTAAATCACTTTGCTGTGCACCTGTAACTAACACAACATAAATCAGCTATATTCTAATATAAAATTTTTAAAATGTTTAAATAAAATAAAAATCAGTATTGTCCTCAGAGGCTCTTTATTGCTCGTTACACCCAAATGGAATGTGGGTCTATGTATTAACATGTTTTGTTCAGACTTAGAAGATAGCAAAGAATGTCAGCTTTGTCAAAACCAAAAACACGACTGTAAACTTTTCTTTAAGGAAAAATATCGTGCTTTGGGATTCCCCTTGGTTGCATTTTAAACAATAGTAATAGATTTAACATCATCTAGAGTTGAAACTTATAAAAGTTATACTTTAAGAGGTATGAAAGATTTGATCCTAAATTATGATTCTTTTACATCTAAAAACAAACTTACGGTTTTGGGGAAAGTGCTTTTATTTTCTGCTCATGTGAAGTGAGAGTCACTCAGTAGTGTCTGACTCTTTGCAACCCCATGAACTATACAGTCCATGAAATTCTCCAGGCCAGAATACTTGAGTGGGTAGCCTTTCCCTTCTCCAGAGGATCTTCCCAACCCAGGAATTCCCAGTCCCGGTCTCCTGCATTGCAGGCAGATTCTTTACCAGCTGAGCCACAAGGGAAGCCCAAGAATACTGGAGTGGGTAGCCTATCCCTTCCCCAGGGGATCTTCCTGACCCAGGAGTCCAACCAGAGTCTCCTACATTGCAGGCAGATTCTTTACCAACTGAGCTATCAGGGAAGTCGATAGCTCATATTTTTTCTCAGTATGTAATTTTCCTATCTATGATTATCGTCATTAAAAAAAAATGTTGTTTTGGAGAGATGGAGTTCTTTGACACAATTTCAGGATTGTTATGTAATCCAGCCAGAGTGTGATTCTGTGACCATACCCAATGGGGATTAGGGGCAGACAGTGCTGAGGATCAATTTCAAAACTCTTTAATCATACAAGAAAGAAAACCCATACTCTTCGTCTGTCACCTTGTAACCTCTCCTGCCCCCATCCCAGCCTTAAGCAACCACTAATCTACACACTGTCACTACATTTTTGCCTGTTGTGCACATTCCATGTAAATGGATTCATATAATTATAGACCTTTTTATGACTGTCTTCAACATTTGCAAGATTCACCTATGTTGTACTGTGTATCAGTACTTTATTTCTTTTTGTTACTGAAATAATTTTATTACTTATTATTATTTTTCCATTGTGTGGATATACCTCATCTTGTATGTCCATTCATCTTTTGCTGAAAATCTGAATTGTTCCATCTTTTGGTTACTATGAACCTTCATGTGCAGGTTTTTGTGTGAGCATATGTTTTCACTTTTCTTGGGTATACACATAAGAGAAGAATCACTGGGTCGTATGGTAACTCTGTGTAAGTGATGAATTCTAGACTGTTTTCCACAGTGGCTGCAACATTTTACATTCCCACCAGCAATGTTGAGTAGGGGCTCCAATTTCTCCATTTTCTCATCCACACGTATATGAATTTTCTTTTTCTTTTTTCCTAGTGCCCTCCTAGTGTGTGTTCAGTTCAGTTCAGTCGCTCAGTCGTGTCCGACTCTTTGCGACCCCATGAATCGCAGCACACCAGGCCTCCCTGTCCATCACCAACTCCCAGAATTCACTCAGACTCACATCCATCGAGTCAGGGATGCCATCCAGCCATCTCATCCTCTGTTGTCCCCTTCTCCTCCTGCCCCCAATCCCCCCAGCATCAGAATCTTTTCCAATGAGTCAACTCTTTGCATGAGGTGGCCAAAGTAGTCGCTCAGTCGTGTCCAACTCTTGCAACCCCATGGACCACAGCATGCCAGGCCTCCATGTCCATCACCAACTCCCAGAGTTTGCTCAAACTCATGTCCATTGAGTTGGTGATGCCATCCAACCATCTCATCCTCTGTCATCCCCTTCTCCTCCCGCCTACTGTGTGTAATGGTGTCTTATTGTGATGCTGGCTTGAATTTCTCTCATGACAAATGATATTAAGCACCTTTTCAACTGCTTGTGGGCCATTTGTTTATCTTATTCGGAGAACTGTCTATTCAGATCCTTTACCCATTTTTTAACTGAGTTATTTGTTCTTCATATATTTTAGATACAAGTCGCTTATCAGATAAATGATTTGTAAATATTTTCTCCCATTCTATGATTTGTCTTCTCACTTCCTTGATAATGTTCTTTGAGTGCAAAAATATGATGAAGTCAAGTTTATGTACTTTTTTCCCTCACTGCTTGTACTTTTGGAGTTATGTCTAAGAATGCATTGTCAAATTCTGACTCACAAAGGTTTACCCATATATTTTCTTCTAAGAGTTTTATAGTTATAGCTTTTTACTATTAGGTCTTTGATCCATTTTGAGTTAATTTTTCTTTATGATGTGAAAGAAGGAAGTAATTTTACTCTTGTGCATGTGGCTATTCAGTTGACCTAGCATCATTTGTTTAAAGAATATTCTTTCCCCCACTGAGTAGTCTTGGCATCCTTGTCAAAAATCATTTGCATAGATATGAAATTATTTCTGAACTCCCAATTCTGTCTCATTAATTTATATGTTAATCTTTTTTCCCCAATACCAAGCTGCTTTGGCTACTGTTGCTTTGTAGAAAGTTTTGAAATTAAGAAGTCTGAGACCTGCAACTTAATTCTTTATTAAGATTGTATTGAGAATTCTTGGTCTTTGAGTTTCCATGTGAATTTGAGGATCAGCTTGTCAATTTCTGTAAAGAAACCAGATGGGATTTTGATAGAGATTGTATTGGATCTGTATAGCAGTTTGAGAGTAGTGCCATCTTAACAATATTAAGTCTTCTGATCCATAAACACAAGATATCTTTCCATTCATTTAGTTCTTTTAAAATTTTCCTCAGCAATGTTTTGTGATTTTCAAAGTACATGTACTTATTTTGTTAAATGTATTCTTAAGTATCTTATTCTCTTAGGTGCCATTATAAATGCAATTATTTACTTAATTTTGTTTTTAGATTGTTCATTGCTTGGTGCATATAAATAAAATAGGTTTTTATATGTTGATTTTGTATCCTAGAACTCATTTATTAATTCTAATAGCTTTTTAGTATACTCTGTAGGATTTTCTATAAACAAGATCATGTTGTCTGCAAATAGAAATAGTTTTACTTCTTTCCAATCTAGATACGTTTTATTTCATCTTCTTGCCTAATTATCCTCACTAGAATTAGAGACCTCCAACTGAAACCACATTTCATTTGATTATGAAAATACATAGCATTCCATAGTAGTGTTAGCGGTACATCTGATTCTGACACCAATATAAATCACAGATATTTTTATATCTCATTATAATTGTTAGAGATCTCTCAATATAGTTTTATGATTATCAGTACTTTGAAACTCTGCTAATTATCAAACTTGCCATTAGATCCCATAATTTAATATATTAATTAAAACAATAAAGACATTTTCCATATTTTGATAACTATAGCTCATATAATTGGTTTTTCATTGTTATTCTTTGCATTTTATTTTATGCATGTAAGAGCATCAAGTTCCAGAGAAGATGATAGTGTCAGGGAATCATAGATGTCCCAGAGCCTGGATCTAAAGAACATTTCCTCTTCCATGTTCCTTGTTGGGGTCATCCATAGGACAGGGTTATTCTCTTCAATTCTTGGGATCCTCCACCTAAAAGCCTATTTCCTAAGTTAGAAATGGCGATAACGATGTATTCAGTGTCTTGATAGTGATTTTCTGAGTCTTTATAAAGAAACTAGTAAACTCCTTCTATGCTTTTGTCCCACTAGGTACCTTCTCAAACCAGATTTCATGAGACGGCCTGATCGAACATTTGATCCTTTCTCTGAAACGCCTGTTGATGGGGTTATTGCAGCCACTTGCTCCGTGCAGGTAAGTCTCCTGCTCTCCACAGAATAGTGTAAAAAGAGTGGATCCAGGTGGTCTTGGAAAAGCCTTAAAAGATTGCAATTAAAATATTTAATGTCAAGTTGCAAGATCCACGCGTTGCTCTCAACTTTAACATTTTTTTTCTTGAGATACATTTTTTTCTACTAGTGAAAGTATTAGCTACTTTTCATCAAAGATACCAGATCAAAAAGTACCCAATGGAGAATGTGGAGCAATGGGAATTCTTGGCCATTGATGGTGGGAATGCAAAATCGTACGACCACTTTGGAAAACAGTTGGGTGGTTTCTTCCAAAACTCAACACTCTCTTTAAACGTGATCCAGCACTTATACACCTTGGTATTTACCCAAACAAATTAAAAATTCACATCCATGTGAAAACTTACACAGGGATGTTTGCAGCAGCTTTATTCATACTTGATAAAATTTTGAAAGTAACCAAGGTGCCACTTAGTGGGTGAATGGATAAAGAAGCAATGAATGGTATGTCCAGACAGTGGAATATTACTTAATTCTAAAAAGAAATGAGCTATCAAGTCATGAAAAGACATGGATGAAACAAATGAACATTCAGTTCAGTTCAGTCGCTCAGTTGTGTCCAGCTCTTTGCAACCCCATAAACCGCAGCACACCAAGCCTCCCTGTCCATCCACAACTCCCAGAGCTTACCCAAACTCATGTCCATTGAGTCGGTGATGCCATGCAGCCATCTCATCCTCTGTCGTCCCCTTCTCCTCCCACCTTCAATCTTTCCCAGCATCAGAGTTTTTTCCAATGAGTCAGTTCTTCACATCAGCTGGCCAAAGTATTGGAGTTTCAGCTTCAACATCAGTCCTTCCAATGAACACTCAGGACTGATTTTCTTTAGGATGGACTTGTTGGATCTCCTTGCAGTCCAAGGGACTCGCAAGAGTCTTCTCCAACACCACAGTTCAAAAGCATCAATTCTTCTGCGCTCAGCTTTCTTTATAGTCCAACTCTCACATCCATACATGACTGCTGGAAAAACCATAGCCTTGACTAGATGGACCTTTGTTGGCAAAGTAATGTCTCTGCTTTTTAATATGCTGTCTAGGTTGGTTATAACTTTTCTTCCAAGGAGTAACCATCTTTTAATTTCATGGCTGCAGTCACCATCTGCAATGATTTGGGAGCCCCAAAAATAAAGTCAGCCACTGTTTCCACTGTTTCCCCATCTATTTGCCATGAAGTGATGGGACTGATGCCATGGTCTTAGTTTCCTGAAAATTTAGTTTTAAGCCAACTTTTCACTCTTCTCTTTCACTTTCATCAAGAGGCTCTTTAGTTCTTCTTCACCTTCTGCCATAAGGGTGGTGTCATCTGCATATCTGAGGTTATTCATATTTCTCCCGGAAATCTCGATTCCAGCTTGTGCTTCATCCATCCAGTTAGTGAACATTAGTAAGTGAAAAAAACTAGTCTGAAAAAGTGACATACTGTTTGATTCCAACTAAATGACATTCTGGATAAAGGCAAAACTATAAAGATGGTAAAAAAAAAAAAAAGACCAAGAATTGTGGGGAGGGATTAACAGGCAGAGTACAAAGAATTTTAGGGCAGTGAAACCATTCTGTATGATTCTATGATAATAGATACATGTCATTATATTTACAATTTTTTCCAAATCCATTAAATATACACCAGAGTAAACTCTGAATGTAAGCTATGGCTTTGGGTGATAATGAAGTATCAATATAGGTTCACCGATTATAACAAATATGCCACTGAGATGTGAGGTATCCATAGTGAGGATATTGTGGATGAGAGGACAGAAGCACTATATTTTCTTATCAGTTTTGCTGTAAACAGAAACTGCTATAAAAAATAAAGCATATTAATGAAAAAATACCTGTTATATGATTACATTGATGCAGAATTCTAGAAAATGCAAACTAATGTAAAGTAATAGAAAATAGATCAGTAGTTTCCTCTAGACAGACAGAAGAAGGGATGGATTACAAAAGGGTACAAAGGAACTTTGGGAATTGATGGAAAATTTTGTTGCCTTAATATTGGTGACAGTTTTATAGATGTGCTCATATGTCAGAAGTGATTTCATTGTACACTCTAAACATGTACCATTTAATGTCAGTTATACCTGAAAAAACTGTTTCATAATGATTAGCTATTAGATAATGTGAAAAAAAATGTAATTATTAGCTATAATTATTTGGAAATAGGTGAAAAAATTCTTTCCACAGCTTTATAACAGATGGAAGAAGGTAATATGCATGACTCATATAATACAAAAAGTAGTTGTCTGCAACGTCTTAACCTAACTGTGAAACGAAGCAGTCAGTACTGCTTTTGTAATACTGGTTTAAAAAATAAAAATAACACTGTCCTCTAATTGTCAATATCAGTTTAACATTTTAGCGTTACTTTTCTTTCTGTCTGTCTCTTTGTAAAACTTCTGAAAGAATTCAATAAAAGTGAATTTTGGAACTATCAAAGGATCTTAAGGCATATTTGAATTGACCACTTCAGTTCAGTAAGGAATGAATACATTATTTCCAGAGATAATTGAATTTCTAAAGATGAACAGAGACTCTCTCCCTGCCAGATTATTCTGTTACTGACGATTACACCAGCTTAACTTCTCTTTCCTCCCATTTCTCTTCTGCTCCAGGTCATATCAGGTCAGTTCTTATCAGATAAGAAAATTGGCACATATGTAGAAGTGGATATGTATGGGCTGCCCACAGATACTATCCGGAAGGAATTCCGCACTCGCATGGTGATGAACAACGGACTCAATCCGGTTTACAATGAAGAATCATTTGTGTTTCGGAAGGTAGAGTGTTCTCAATGTGTCAGACTTGCTCTGCTAAGTTAGGAGCTACATGTTAGTGGAGAGATACTACATGATCTGCAGACAGTCTCTTAACCCCAGATGTCTTCTTCCAGTGCAGATGTTCCGCAGCAGCCACATGATGATTGTTTCTGTGTGGCCCTGTCCTCTTGGCTCTCCTTCCTCCCAGGAGGAGCCCACCTTCCCCACGCAGTGCCCAAGCTCTGGGTTCACAGTGTTCTCAGAGGGAGCCCCGCAGGCAGACACTGTCACACGTGGGAGAGCTCCTCCCTGCCCTGGCAGGGCTAGTGCCTCACAATATTCCTTGGCCAAGAGGGTGGGTAGGGTGTATGTCCTTCAGTGGGTCAGTTGTTTATTGTCCTGTGCCTCCAGGAAGTGTGGTCCTGTGTATAATATATATAGTTCTGTGTATAATATGTTATTTTTGTTTTTTGGTTTTTATCTTCATATTATACTTTGAACCTATGGGCTTCCTCAGTGACTCAGTGGTAAAGAATCTGCCTGCAATGCAAGAGACACAGGTTCGATCCCTGGGTCAGGAAGATCCCCTGGAGGAGGGTATGGCAACCCACTCCAGTATTCTTGCCAGGAAAATGCCATGGACAGAGGAGCCTGCCGGCCTATAGTCCATAGGGTCACAAAGAGTCAACCACAACTTGAAGTGACTGGGCACACAGACAAATCAGTCATTCTCTATAATGATTCGGGTTTTAATCTTGTAACCATTTTCTGCCATTTGTTTCTCTTTCATCATCGGAAGATGTATTGAAAAATCCATGCCCTGGCAGTACTATCTCAAAAATGCCTGTTTCTCTCTCACTTGTTCTGTTATCATGACCAGAGTGCTTTCTGGCTTCTTCTTTGGCACACGTTTTCCAAGTGTCTCTATTCCATTTGTATCTTACAGCACAGACAATCACCTTTTTATCTTAACAAAAATATGAATTATCAGCCTCAGAACTGGCTGACCAGTTTGCAGAAAGCATATTACAGAAGATAAGTATAGTTCAATGAATCAAGCCATTTTGAGATGTAGGCTTTTCTGATTATGTAAATCCCATTATCCATGCAACACCTCCCCCAACCTTTTCACCTTCTCTTCTACAATCAGAGTGTAGCGTGAGTTGCATACAGCTGTAATGTGTCTTTTTTTCTTCCCGGGTTTTTCAGTTTGTTACAGCTGGATCTGTTGTCACTATGGCCAGTGTTTCGTGCCAAAAAAAAATATCCCTACATACATTTCTGGAAATTCAGAAAGTTGATTTCAGGCTCTGTTTTTGATGCATGGGGAAATAAACTTGCTTTTTACACGCAATATTACTGGCCCCGGAAACAAGATGCCAATTTTGGATCCTTCCCTGCTCTTCTGAAGTGACATTGCCTTTCATTGATACTAATTGCTTTAACTTTATTTTCTTTCTTGCTGTTACTGTTTTTCTTCTTTGCATGAATCTTACAGCATAAGCCCCTTTCACCAAATGAGGAACAACACGGTGACTAAAGTTGGTTTCACCTTTTCGTCTTCATGAACTGGAACTAAATTATAACCTGTAGGCATGAATAAGCAGCCAATTCATTGCCTAGCTTTGACATAGTGCTCAAATCAACTAAGGTGTCTTAGCTGCTCATAGCCAATAAATAGAAATTCTTGATTAAAAACATCAGATTTTCTTGTCATGTTGCTCTTTTATATCTAAGCAGGGTCTCTGCCATCTGAGCTCAGATGCTGCATCCATGGATTTCGGGTCTCTGCCGTCTGAGCTCAGATGTTGTGTCCATGTATTTGGTTTGGGGATGGCAAGAGTAGATGTCTTATGCTGTGTGTGCTCAGCCACTGAGTCGTGGCTGACTCTTTGTGACCCCACAGTCTGTAGCCTGCTGGGCTCCTCTGTCCATGGAATTTTCCAGGCAAGAATACTGGAGCAGGTTGCCATTTCCTTCTCCAGGGGATCTTTCTGACCCAAGGATCAAACCTACATCTCTTGAGTCTCCTGCATTGACAGGCAGATTCTTTACCAGTATGCCACTTGGGAAGACTCTATGTCTTGGGTATATGTTAATGTTTCTAGCTGTCTCATCTTTATTTAATATCCCAAAATGTGTTAAAAACTGAGGAGTGCAAAGAAAAATAATCCAAATTTATATATAAATTGTCTTTTATACATGAGGCATTTCTTCAAAGATACTTTCCATATTCTCAAAAACAGAGCTCAATGTCAGAAGCAGCCCAGTAGTAGACAGATCAAAGGATTTGAAATCAGGTGGCCCAGGATCCAGACCCAGCTGTCACTGGCCATCTTTGACATAAGGGGAAGTCACTTTTCCTCTCCAGGTCTCTTGTTGCTCACCCATTATGTAGGTGGGAATGGGGAAAGATGGCAAGGGTTGGATTAGCCATCTTTTATATCCATTCATTCTATTGACAATCTTCAGGGACTGATTTCCAGGAAACCTGTTCCCGTTGTCTTTCTCAATACCTTGGGCACTGTAACTTACACAGTATGCATTAGGAATGTAAATTGACCATCAGCTTGTTTGCACTGGGAAGGAACCTTTCCGAGCAGTATGGGTGTGGTCCGGGTCCCTGGCGTTGTGATTCTTGGGAGCTGTGTCCCGCAGATCAGTGACAAGTGCCGTTTGTCTTTGCAGGTGATCCTCCCCGACCTGGCTGTCTTGAGGATCGCCGTGTATGACGACAACAACAAGCTGATCGGCCAGAGGATTCTGCCCCTGGATGGCCTCCAAGCAGGCTATCGACACATATCCCTCCGGAATGAGGGAAATAAACCTTTATCACTGCCAACCATTTTCTGCAATATTGTCCTAAAAACATATGTGCCTGATGGATTCGGAGGTAAGTCAGACTTTTAGGTATTGAATATTTTTGTGTATATGTTTTTTTCCCCTAAATTTCAAGATTATAAGCTATTTCACCAATGGTTAAAAAAAAAAGTCTGTTCCCGCCAATGCTGCCAACCCTGTCAGCTTAAAGAAATCAGGCATAAATAGTTGCCTCAGGTTTCCTAGCAGGAAATGCAAAGGCAAGTCTAGATTATCTTTAAAGTTCTTTATTTAAAAATGCTGTCATTTTATGTTTTTTCAATTTTCACATATATGTTTTTTCAAGTTTCATATATATGTTTTTGAAGAATGCATTTCTACCATCATTCAAAGGAGGAAAAGCGTGAATAATGTAGAGCCATAGACATTAGTTGGTTTCACTAAAAAGTTTAAATTGAACTCCATTATCAACATTCCTGGACTTTCCCCCAAAATCTACAGGGGAGTTCAATTTCACAAAAAAATTCCCAGTCATCAGTCCATGGAAGACCACCTTTGGTTACACCAAAGACATAATGAAAGTGAAAGTGAAAATCACTCAGTAATGTCTGACTCTTTGTGACCCAATGGACTTCTCCATGTGACCCCATGGACCCCATGGAATTCTCTAGGCCATAATAGTGGAGTGGGTAGCCTTTCCCTTCTCCAGGGGATCTTCCCAACACAGGGATTGAACCCAGGTCTCCTGCATTGCAGGCAGATTCTTTACCAGCTGAGCCACCAGGGAAGCCTAAGAATACTGGATTGGGTAGCCTCTTCCTTCTCCAGCAGATCTTTCCAACCCACAAATTGAACAGGGTTCTCCTGCATTACAGGTGGATTCTTTACCAACTGAGCTATTGGGGAAGCCCAAACTCATCAATGGGAGGAATCAAAGTTGGACAAAGTCTTAAAGTGAAAGTGAAGTCACTCAGTCATGTCTGACTCTTTGCAACCCCATGGATGGTAGTCCATGAAATTCTCCAGGCAAGAATACTGGAGTGGGTAGCCTTTCCCTTCTCCAGGAGATCTTCCCAACCCAGAGATCGAACCCAGGTCTCCCACATTGCAGGTGGATTCTTTACCAGCTGAGCCACCAGGGAAGCCCAAGAATACTGGAGTGCTTTAAGGTCCCTTCTCCAGAAGATCTTCCCAACCCAGGGATTGAACCCAGGTATCCCACATTGCAAGCAGATTCTTTACGAACTGAGCTCTCAGGGAAGCCCCAAGTCATAGGATTCTGGCAAACCCACATATTAACTTTTTATAACCCCAACTGTGCCAAGGACATTAAAGGAAAACAAAGATCCTCTATATTCTCAGAGTTCATTGAATCATAAGGGAACAATAGTACAGCAAAGTACATTAAATTAACAAGGGTTCAAGTCCTGACCCTCCACTGCTAGCCAGGTGACCTTGACAGGTGTTATCTCCTGTCAACACTCCCCACCCCGTCCTCTGGCCTGGAAAGGTACTGATACTGTTTCCCTCACAGCATCCTGTGATGTGTGCTTATCATCACAGTTTACGACACAACAGGGCATGCCTGCCATGTGTGTGCACAGGAGTGTGTGGCTCCAAATGCAGCTCAGTTTCTGTGCTATTCTAGTTGGAGGAGCTTTGGGTGATTTTGTTTTGTGTTTTTAATAATGCAGTCTTCTCTGGAGGACAGAGTTTCTGCAACTCATACTCAGCATTAACAACCCAATTGTGGGTTCCAAAAGTAAAGTCAGCCATGAGGATTTTTCAATTGCAAAATTGAGAGTAAAGATTCCTTCCTCTTTCCCTTTGTTTTTTCTTTAAAAAGGAAGCCTATTACAGGTCACAACACAGAGTAGCAGTTATGAGCACGTGGCAGACGCTGGGATGGGGTGCTGTGGGCCGGGTGAGCAGGGCAGAAAAGAGACATGGGACCTGTGTGGGCGTTGAGGAGCATGTGATGGCCACAGGGCATCAGCAGATGGACTCAGTCTTGTTCCACATATTTGCACTTAGCAAGCAGTGGTGCGTAATACCTAGTGTATTTTAAAGATAGTTATATAAATACATGTATTGGAAGACTTAAAGGTTTTGCCTTTATACGTGTTACTTTTCAAATGAAACTCTAATTCATTCTAGGGAAATGGGCTATTCGAATAGAAAAGGGAAAGATACAGTTTTTTGAGCTCCTGCTTTGTGCGAAGGGCTTTACAAAAATGGAGTCCAGAAACATGAAATTGTTTAGAGTGGATGTGAGCATATGCAGGTGTATGCTGAAGGAATATCTGTGTTTATCATGTAGTTTATGGCTAGTGTCAATATTTATAAGTATTGATTCACATCTTTAAAAATAGTCTTGTAACTATTCTTTCCTAAGGTATCATTGTATTATTTCTCTCAAAAGCAATTGAAATTTCTGTACGACATTATCTTTGATGGGATTCTGCAGTTGATGTCTTAGCCTCAGATTTGATGTTCAAAGACTGTTTATTCAGAATTCTCTGGCCATTTCTCACATACGTGAAGGAACCAAGGACAGACATTCTGAGGGTTTATTTAAGGATCTTACCTGAAAATAACAAAATAAGAATATGAGAACTTTTTCCAGATTTCCAGTCTTCTTGACAGCCTCTTGATGCCCGCGGTGTGTTTATATTTCATGGGCTTACCTAACCTCCCACATTCATGTCTGAACATTTACGTGCTGAACCAGCGCACCGGGTGATCAATAGACCCCCTGTTCCCTAGAACATTTACAGTCTTTGTTGATTATATAGGAAAAAGTTCAAAATGAAATTCTGCACCATTGTACTTCAGCAGTTTCTGGGGGGAAAAAAAGAAAGTGGTCGATAAACATCTCCAGATTTTTATGTCGCTAAAGAAAGAAAATATGGATGCCTTCATTTATTCTACTAAGGTGTTTAGCAGGTTTTACTCTGTAAAAAGCAAAGTAGCTACACGTCAGAAAAAAATTCTGACGACATAAAAAATGTTAAAAGGGTCCTTCATCCAATGCCCAGAATGAACTCTGTTACCATATAGGTCTCTACTTCCTATGTCATTATTCTCTTTACTTTTTAATAAAATTGGATCTTACTCTGGTGTCTCATTTACATTCATATTTCAGAGGCAATTTTTTTCATAATTTTTAGAGTATTTTCCCCATTCTTGACATATTTTTATTATCTGCTTGAGATTCAATTTTATGTATGCTATAATTTATCATGTTATTGATGTATTGAAGTCAATTCTACTTTCTTATGAACAATATTGCATCTAAGAACCCTAAATGTAAAGCTTTGGAAATACTAGTGATTATTTCCTACAGATGAATTCTTTCAAGTGGATTTGTTGCATCAAGAAGTGTATATGTATTTAAAGGTCTAGATTGTTGTTGTTTTTCAGGCACTAAATTGTGACAGCTCTCTGTGACCCTACGGGTTGTAGCATGCCAGGCTCCTCTGTCCTCCGCCATCTCCCAGAGTTTGTTCAAATGCATGTCAGTGATGTATCTACCATCTCATCCTCTGCCACCTGCTCCCCCAGTTGCTTTCCATCTTTCCCAGCATCTGCCACCTGCTCCCCCAGTTGCCTTCCATCTTTCCCAGCGTCAGGGACTTTTCCACCGAGTCAACTCTATGCATCAGGTGGCCAGGAAATTGGAGCATCACCTTTAGCATCAGTCCTTCCAATGAATATTCAGGGTTGATTTCCTTTAGGAGTGACTGGTTTGATCTCCTTGCAGTCCAAGGGACTCTCAAGAATCATCTCCAGTACCACCATTCAAAACCATCAGTTCTTCAGCGCTCAGCCTTCTTTATAGTCTGACTCATATCCATACATGTCTGCTGGTAAAACAATACTTTGATTATATGGACCTTTGTCGGCAAAGTGATGTCTGCTTTTTAATACTCTGTCCAGGTTTGTCATAGCTTTCCTTCCAAGGAGCAAGCATCTTTTAATTTCATGGCTACAGTCACCGTCTACAGTGATTTTGGAGCTCAAAAAAATAAATCTGTCACTGTTTCCACTTTTCCCATCTTTTTGCCATGAAGTGATGGGACTGGATGCCATGATCTTAGTTTTTTGAATGTTGAGTTTTAAGCCAGCTTTATTCCCCACTTCTTTCCCCCTCTTCAAGAGGCTCTTTAGTTTCTCTTTACTTTCTGCCATTAGAATGGTATCATCTGCATATTTGAGGTTGTTGATATGGCTCTTGGCAATCTTGATTCCAGTTTGTGATTCATCCAGCCTGGCATTTTGCATGATGTACTCTGCATAGAAGTTAAGCAGGGTAACAATATATAGCCTTGTCATACTCATTTCCCAGTTTTTAACCAGGCCATTATTCCATGTCTGGTTCTAACTGTTGTGTCTTTACCTGCATACAGGTTTCTCAGAAGACAAGTAATGTGATCTGGTATTCCTATCTCTTTAAACATTTTCCAGTTTATTGTAATCCACACACTCAAAGGCTTTAGTGTAGTCAATGAAGCAGAAGTAGACATTTTTCTGGAATTCCTTTGCTTTCTCTCTGATCCAGTGAATGTTGGCAATTTGTATCTCTGGTTCTTCTTCCTCTTCTAAACAATACATCTAGAAGTTTTCGGTTAACGTACTGTTGAAGCCTAGCTTGAAGGATTTTGAGCACAGTATTACCAGCAAGTGAAATGAGTGCAATTGTCCAGTAGTTTGAGCATCCTTTAGCATTACCCTTCTTTGTGATTGGAATGAAAACTGACCTTTTCCAGTCCTGTGGCCACTGCTGAGTTTTCCAAATTTCCTGACCGAATGAGTACAGGACTTTAACAGCATCATCTTTTAGGATTTGAAACAGCTCAGCTGGAATTCCATCACCTCCACTAGCTTTGTTCATATTAATAATAATGCTTCCTAAGACTCACTTGACTTCACACTCCAGGTTGTCTGGCTCTAGGTGAGTGATCACACTATCATGGTTATCTAGGTCAGTAAGACTTGCTTTGTATTGTCCTGCTGTGTATTCTTGCCACCTCTTCTTAATCTCTTCTGCTTCTGTTAGGTCCTTACCATTTCTGTCCTTTATCATGCCCATCCTTGCATGAAATATTCCCTTGGTGTCTCTAATTTTCTTGAAGAGATCTCTAGTCTTTCTCATTCTATTTCTTTGCATTGTTCACTTTAAAAGACTTTCTTATCTCACCTTGCTATTTTCTGAAACTCTGCATTCAGATGGGTATATCTTCTTCCCCTTTCTCCCTTCCCTTTTGCTTCTCTTCTTTCCTCAGCTATTTGTAAAGCCTCCTCAGACAACCACTTTGCCTTCTTTCATTTCTTATTCTTGGGGATAGTTTTCATCACCACATCCTGCAGAATGTTACAAGCCTTGATCCATAGTTCTTCAGGCACTTTGTCTACCAAATCTAATCCCCTGAATCCATTCATTATCTCCACTGTATAATCATATGGGATTTGATTTAGGTCATACCTGAGTGGCCAAGTGGTTTTCCCTACTTCCTTCAAATTAAGCTTGAATTTTGCAATAAGGTGCACATGATTTGAGCCACAGTCAGCTCCAGATCTTGTTTTTACTGTATGTATAGAGCTTCTCCATCTTTGGCTGCAAAGAACATAATCATTTTGATTTTAGTACTAACCATCTGGTGATGTCCATGTGTAGAGTCATCTCTTGTGTTGTTAGAAAAGGTTATTTGCTATGACCAGCATGTTCTCTTGACAAAACTCTGTTAGCCTTTGCCCTGCTTCATTTTGTATTCCAAGGCCAAACTTGCCTGTTCCTCTGGGTATCTCTTGACTTCATACTTTTGCATTCCAGTCGCCTATGATGAAAAGGACATCTTTTTTTGGTGTTAGTTCTAGAAGGTATGTAGGTCTTTATAAAACCAGTCAACTTCAGCTTCTTTGGCATCAGTTGTGGGAGCACAGACTTGGATTACTGTGATGTTGAATGGTTTGCCTTGGAAAGGAACTGAGATCATTCTGTCATTTTTGAGATTGCACCCAAGTACTGCATTTCAGACTCTTTTGTTGACTATGGTGGCTACTCCATTTCCACTAAGGGATTCTTGCCCACAGTAGTAGATATAATGGCCATCTGAATTAAATTCACCCATTCCAGTAGTAGACATAATGGTCATGAATTAAATTCACCCATTCCAGTTGATTTTAGTTCACCAAGTCCTTAAGATATCAGTGTTCAATCTTGCCATGTCCTGCTTGACCATGTGCAATTTACTAACATTCCGGGTTCCTATGCAATATTGTTCTTCACAGCTTCAGATTTGACCTTCACCACCAGCCACATCGACAACTGAGCACCATTTCCACTTTGGCCCAGGCACTTCATTCTTTCTGGAGCTGTTAGTAGCAGCCCTCTGCTCTTCCCCAGTAGCGTCCTGGACACCTTCTGACCGGGGAACTCATCTTCCAGTATCATGTCTTTTTGCCATTTTGTACTGTTCATGGAGTTCTCAGGGCAAAAAGTCTACAGTGGTTTGCCATTTCCTCCTCCAGTGGACTGCGATTTGTCAGAACTCTTCACCATGACCCATCTAGCACGGGTGCCCCTGCGTGACTTGGCTCATAGCTTCCTTGAGCTATGCAAGTCCCTTTGCCACACCAGGCTGTGACCCATGAAGGGGATGGAAATGGCCCTAAACCCCAAAATAGCTGGTATTTTTTAAAAATACAAATGAGACTTCTGCTAAAACCAGAAGAAAGGAGCAAGTGAGAAAAGGCAGATTGATTTATTTTTAAAAAGAAAGGTTCCAGAACTAAGTATCTGGGAAATTTTAGCTCACTCTTGTGGGCTTATACAGTTATAACTTTGTGTGCATACATCCCTTCCCTGTTAGATGTTCAGTGTGACTGGTCCCTAAACAAGCCTATTCACACTCCATCATTGTTAATCCACATTTAAAATTAATTTTTGCTACACTGGTTTGTCCTGTGGAGCACTGAACTACACAGTGGGGTAGCCAGGCACAGTGTTCCTCTGATGTGAGGGCTGACGCCCCGTGAAATGTCAGATTGGCACCGAAGAAAGATTCCAGGCTTACTTGAATATGCAACACTTTGACCAAGAACATGTAGCACTCTGGCCAAGAATATGCCAGATTTGTTTAACTGCTTCCTGAAATAATTTTTTTCCAGGCTGAGGCAAGGAAAAAATGAATAACATTTTCAGAGTTATGCAAGGCTATAGACGTATGATATATTTGAGGCATGGCTTCTCACTTTCTGGTTATACATCATTTTAAATGTGATTATTAAAATCAGTTTCTTTGATAGGCAGTATAAATAAGTATACATTTGAATGTACATATATGCATATATATTGCGTCTCAAAGAAGGAAACTAATTTTATGTGCCTGTACATATGTGTGTATACAAAGTATATATTTAAAACTCAAATGTATATGTCTCTGGTCAGAGGAGAAACTGAGATACAGTGGAAAAATCACCTAAAAGTGGGTAGGACAGGCACTGGCTCCCTAACCCTGAGCCCCTTTGTCCTTGGTCGGATAACTTTGGCGGAACTGTTCCAGGTATGCAGTAGCTGCTTCTGCCGCCTGCTACCATGTGGCAAAGTTATGTGTCACAGAAGTATCTAATTCACAATTCAAAACTGCCAGGAATGATCACCTGTTTCAAATAACCTGCTAATCTAACCTGGTTCAAACATTTAGCCCTTTGTAAATCTCCTTTTTGTGTCTTGTGATTGAATTTGAACAAGCCTTATATACACTTTGTGTAATTTTGTTGCCATTTGACCACGAACACTGTTGTGCTTAGTCATGTTCAGTGGTGTCTGACTCTGTGACCCCATGGATCATAGCCTGCCAAGCTCCTCTGTCCATGGGATTCTCCAGGCAAGAATTTTGGAGTGGCTTGCCATGCCCTCCTCCAGGGGGTCTTCCCAACCCAGGAATTGACCCAGGTCTCCCACTTTGTAGGCAGATTCTTTATTGTCTGAGCCACCAGGGAAACCAAAGAATACTATTAAACTGAATTTATTACTGAATTCTATTATATTGCATGTTGTCAATTTTTTAAACGAATGTGTAACTGCAAATAAGACATCTCATTAAAACTCCAACGATAAAGCAGAGTTTCAGGATTTGGAGACATAACTTCCCAGCAGTTTCTAGAATTGTTAATACTGGTAATAGAAGATAGATTTAAGTAATGATATTCATCCAACTAATGGATGAATCTGAAGCATCTTATTTTGTTGCATAATTGAGGCTACTTCTACATAATCCTACAGCAGATGGTGGACAAGGGCCTCTCAGTCAGCTTGTCCATTAGTACAAAACAATATGTAACTTCATTTACAGAATGTTTTGTAGCTATATTTTATATAAATCTAGGTCAGAATCAGTCCTCCAGGCTGAGGTCAAGACATTGCCACAGTAAACAGGAAGAATAGCACAGGATTTAAATTCACTTTCCCCAGGACGGACTCACGGCCTGACCTGGGAATGTCCAGGGGCTGATGGGGCCTCCTTAACAATGATAAAGCTTTGTGAGCTTAAGCACACATGAAAGATGGATACCCAAGAATTTAAGTAGCAGAATTTTTATTTCTCAATCCTGTTGGTAAACAGATTTACCACAAACTGGTAGACTTGAAAGAATAGAAACTTATTCTCTCACAGTTCTGGAAGCTAGAAGTTTGAAACTGAAGAGCTGGCAAGGCCACGCTCCCTCTAGACTTGAAAACATCCTTCCTTTTCTCCTCATAGCATCTCCTGATTGCTGCAGTCTGCCTCCACCAAAACCTGGCCTTTCTTTATATCTCTGTGTGTCCTGTTCTCTTCTTATAAATATACTAGTCATGGGATTTAGGACCAGCCCTAATCCAGAATGGTCCCATCTCAGTCCTTAACTGATTACATGTGCAAAGACTCTATTAGTTAATAGAATCATAAGTGGATGTTGAATTTTGTGAAAAGTTATTCTGCATCTATTGAAATGATTATGTTACTTTTATTCTTCAGGTTGTTAATGTAATCCATCATGCTGATTTGCAGATATTGAGCCATCTTTGCATCGCTGGCATAAATCCCAGTGATCATGGAATATGATCTTTTCAATGTATTGTTGAATTTGATTTGCTAATATTTTCTTGAAGATTTTTGTATCTATGTTCATCAGTGATATTGGCCTATGATCTCCTTTTGTGTGTGATTCTCTGGTTTTGGTATCAGGGTGAGGCTGGCCTTGTAGAATGAGTTCAGAAATGTTCTTCCCTCTGAAATTGTTTGGCTAGTTTGAGAAAAACAGGTGTTGATTCTTCTCTAAATGTTTGGTAGAATTCACCCATGAAGCCCTCTGGTCCTAGACTTTAGTTTGTATGGAGTTTCTTTTTGTTATTATTGTTACTGATTTCATTGCAAATAATTGGTTTGTTTACATTTTTTATTTCTTTTGTATTCAGTCTTGAGTTTGCACATTTCTGGAGATTTTTTCATTTCTTCTAGGTTGTCCATTTTATTGGTGTATAGGTGTCCATAGTAATTTCTCATGATCCTTTGTATTTCTGTGGTGTCAGTTATAACTTCTTTTCTTTCATTTCTGATTTTATTGCTCTCTTTTTTTTTTTTTTAAACTGTCACTCTTTCTTCTCTTGTGAGTCTGGCTAAAGTTTATTTTGTTCATCTTTTCAAAGAACCAACTCTTAGCAGATTATACAATGTTAACTAAACCATGTAAAATATGTATTCATATGGAAAAATTTCACAAAAAGAAGCTTGATTAGGATGGAAGAATTATGGATCATTTCATTCTCTAATAATTTGTTTTATTAGTTTTGTATTTAGCTTTAAGTGATTAAAGGATTATTTGTTATTACTACTGGAAGGACTGTGAGTTGCCCTTCAAAAATATCATATGCTTTCTTCAATGATATTGATATTTTGATTGTATATCATTAACAATAAGCAAGTATTTATTTTCTAACAAGCCAGTCCCATGGGTCGTCCATTAAAACATGCTGGTGGGAAGCCAAGGCAAAGTTGATCCAACACGGGAGTGTATGGGGAGACCACGTCATATAGATCTTCTCAAAGGGAAGGTGGGCAAGTTCAGGGAGACTATCTGTGCTTTGCTTTGCCCCCTGGGAGTGTGGACGGGTGGAAGGAGGAAGCATCTGTGAGTCAGACAAAAATGAGTCCTCGGTGAGTTTAGCACCACAACAAGCAACCAGGCTGTCTCTGCCTCCAAACAATCTATATGGAGTCATAGCACCTCCTGAACTGTCATGAAAAAGTCAAGAAAAAGTCATGCCATAGAGCTAAGTGACACACAAGAAAGTATTGGAACATGGGACATTTTATAGGATACCTGACCTGTCTCCTGCACGTCTATGCATTAAGAACAATAAATTGTAGAAGGATCTTTTCTAGGTTAAAAAAACATTTAAGACACATAGGTATCAGAGACATAGTACAGATTTTGTATCTTGATTGAAACAAACTAATTGTAAATAAGGGGAATTTTTGTTATTCATTCGCTAAGTCCAACTCTTTGCGACCCCATGAACTGCAGCACACCAGCCCTCTCAGTCTTCCGCTGTCTTCTGGAGTTTGCTCAAATTCATGTCTATTGAGTCAGTGATGCCATCTAACTATCCCACTCTCTGCACCCCGTTCTCCTTTCGTGTTCTGTCTTTCCCAGTATCGGGGTCTTTTCCTGTTAGATAGGCCATGTATTATATCATAGTAAGGAATTAGTGCACATTTTGTTCATACTGGTAAGGTTGGCCCTGAAAAAATCTCCCTTCTTATTTAGAGATACAGAAATAATTAGGAGTGAAACATTATGATGTCTGGAATTTACCTTAAAATATTTCAGCAGAGAAAAAAGAGAAAGAAAAAAGGGAATTTTAGAGAAAGGAAGTATGGCAAACTGTTCATAATTGTTGGGACTTCATCATCAATATATGGGGAGTTATTTTATTTGTCTCTCTATTTTTACACACGTTGGAAAATTTCCATAATAAAAGAGTTCTTGTCCTCTGTGTTCAGTCGTGTCTGACTCTGCAACCCCTTGGACTGTAGCCTGCCAGTCTCCTCTGTCCTTGGAATTTTCCAGGCAAGAATATTGAATTGGATTGCCATTTCCTTCTTCAGGGTATCTTCCCAACCCAGGGATTGAACCCACATCTCTAGTGTCTCCTACACTGGCAGGCAAATTCATTACCACTAGTACCACCAACATAGATAAATACATTCCTAGAACATTAACTTCCAAAAACTTCTGTGATTTTTCCTGAGCAAGCTTTAAGGGCTAATTTGTTTATATTCCCCATTATAAGTCAAAGATTTCTCAGGGACTATGAGTAATAACTAGAATCAAACCTTCTTATCCACCCCTGACAGGAGAAAAAAGTTTCATGAAGAGCAATTTGGCAAGGACTCCCAAAAGGACAAATACCTTTATGTATCATTCTGACTTCCAGAAACTTATCCTAAGAGCATAGGCAAAAATATACTATGACATGTTCACAGACATTCCCTGGAGTACCGTTTATAACGTCAGTGAACTGGAAGTAATGGAGTGGTCCATCAAGAAGAAGCTAGTTAGGCAAGTTATGGCCAATCAACATATGGAATATTTAGGTAGCCCTTAAAAATAATGTAGGAGACCTGTATTGCTGATATGGAAGTGTTTTTAAGATATGTGAAATTAAACAAAAAAACAGGTCTAAAAAACTATGAACCCGTAAAGCAATTACCCTTCAATTAAAAATAAATAAAAATTTTTAAAGAGTAAAAAGTTCTTTGAAGAAAAATAAGGATAACGTGAAGTTTCAAGTTTGATTCAGCACATACTTTTGTGCTGAACACAGAACACACAACTCAGACAAAACGAGGGCAGAGCAGCTGAAGCAGCCCCTGCCCCCACGTCAGGCAGTGAAGGAGCTGAAATGAAGCAGAAATGTTGATGTGAACTCATTAACACTTTAAAATTTTAAAAATAGCATTTCCAGGAAAAAAAAAAAACTACTATGAACCCATTTGAGGTCTTTTAAAAGACAGAAAGATGTAAGAGATGGATAGCAGTTAGTTACCTGCTGGATGTGGAATGGGTGGGAGAAAAGATGTTTACTTTTTGTTTTATACATTTGAATGTTTAACCTGTGTGTATACTATTTTCCATTTTAAAAGAGAAAAAAATGTAAGAAAAAATTTTTAAATCATATGAATGTAATTAGGAAGGTGATTCTGCTAGGGGAAAATTTTTTAATGTACAACTTTTAAAAGTTGTGGGTGTTGTACTGTTTTAAGGTTATAAAAATAATGATTCCTCCTATAGTAGTGACAAATTATGCAAAATTACATGAGAGTCTGTTTGAAAACACTTGGAACTCTTCCAATGAAGTTACATAAAAGATGAAACTTCGAGTGCAAGTTATAGCAGAAAAAACACTGGAGAGATATTTCTTTTTATCTACATGGAATTAAAATGGGCTTTAAAGATGCATTAGCTTCTGTGTCTTATAAGACTCCGCTGGTGGCCTCTGCTGTGCCCCAGGTACTTATTCCCTGCACATTCACAGTGCTGCTCCTGCACTGTGAGCTGGGTGAGTGCTCTCAGTCCTAATTTTCATACAAAGAAACTGAGTCTGGGAGCATTAGTCACCTTATTCAAAGTCCACAAGGTCAGCATCAGACCCCAAAGCCATTCACTTAGCTTGCCTGTCTCCGTGTCTGCTTTATTTGGGAGAAAATTAGAGGGAAATTAAGAAACTCATCTGGCCTTTTATTCTTGCCCTTCCTGATTTTATTTTTGCTTTCAGCAACTGACTGTGTTTTTCTAGCCTTGTTTTACGCCCTAGGAAGAGGTACATTATGGAAGGCATTATGGGAGTTGGAGGTGATGAGTGGTTTATTAGCTGAATTTTCTTAGGTGTTTCAGTAAAACAGAGAATTCACAGCTCGGTGACTTTTTTCCCTGCAGATATTGTGGATGCTTTATCAGATCCAAAGAAATTTCTTTCCATTACGGAAAAGAGAGCGGATCAAATGAGAGCTATGGGCATTGAAACTGTAAGTAGCAACAGTGAGTTAAGACAGGTAGCAACGGCCAAGGAAAGATAGCTGAGTGGGGGGAAGTCGTCTGACTGATTACAAAAGTCGCAAATTAATAGAACAAGTTCAAAAGTGGTTTTTGAAACTGAACTTTCATCTCAACAAAACTGTTTCAAAAGTCTATGAGGATGTAGCATATTTAATAAAATGTGACCCACTTCATTACTATGGCTTCACTCACATCTGGGGACCCTGGCCCCATTAGAAATGAAATGGAAACACCCATAATGCTTTTAGGAACATTTAAATATAGGATGCTTTTGTGAGACACTGAAATGCCAGTTCACCTTAATCAGTGCAGAAATAAAATTGGCATTTACTATTGTTTACTTTTTACTAGTCTTATATCCAGCCTTCAATGCCACTGTAACATTGCAGTGTTTCACTCCTTGTTTTTAAAGTTCCCCTTACTCCTCAGTTTAGAATGGAAACAGAAATCTCTGCAGTAGCTTGAAAAAAAAAGAAGGTATAGCCTGCTTATTACAAAGGAGCTGCACCTGCTTTCCTTGGCTTCCTCTTTTGGGTCAGATCTGAGGAAACCATATGTTTACTCCTGAAGCAAAGATCTAATTTAGGGAGTAAAGGCTAGAATACAGAGGAGCAGTTGATGGTACAGACTGGGTTCAGTAGAAGGGAGAATGTACAAGACATCTGACTTCTAGGTGGCATTCATTTGGGTCAGTATAAGCATTTCTGTTCCAGAGTGACATCGCCGATGTGCCCAGTGACACTTCAAAGAACGACAAGAAAGGGAAAGCCAACACAGCCAAAGCGAATGTGACCCCTCAGAGCAGCTCAGAGCTCAGGCCAACCACCACAGCTGCCCTGGGGGCTGGCCTGGAGGCCAAGAAAGGTAAGAGAGAGTTGTCTGGGCTGCTTATCTGTTCCAGCAGTTTTCGAAACTTTGATGCAGATATTTAGAACTCTTACTTTAGCCAGTTTTCATGGCTCCATAAAACTCAAGAGCAGCAGATTTTCTGTGGGTTGAACAAATTTCTCAGTTTCTCTGAGTGGTTAACAGAAAAGCAGTGTTTCATCTGCTAGATCCCCTTCACCATAGTTGAAGGGGACTGGTGGTCCCCTTCACCAGTAGACCTAGAAATGTTGAAATTTGGTACTCTTTTTGTGAGGAAAAAAAAAAAGGCATTTACAGAGTGAGCTTAGCAAAGTCATTCCCTCTGTCCTGCAGGTACCACCATAAGCGTGGGCAGTAAGTTCATGAACCAGCAGAATAACAATTGTTCCTGACATTCCTAGATCCCCTGTTTGCTAATTTTGCCCCATGGGTAGATATTCAGCATCCATGATTCTTTATTTGTAAAATTATCAAATGGGCATCTGAAGGCCAATTCTCTGTGGATACCTGTAGATGTAATGGAAGAGCATAAGAGGTGGCATTACAAAGAATTACATGTTCCATGTGCTAATATGGAACTGTACTGTAGGGGAATAACTGTATTGATTATTTAAAGTTGATTTCCATTCTTATTGTTCAGGCATCCATTCTGATTGGATGGTCCCCATTCCATATGATAATTAAATATTTTAAATATCCTCCTTGACCATGAATCATTTACTAAACTCAGTTTTGTTACTTTAAGAATTTCTCTTTTTCCTAATGGTTTTCTACTCAATATAAATATCTCCCATTTATATGTGAATTCAGCATCTTTGGTGTAAGAAAGTCAAGTTGTCTCTGTACTTAAGTACACACAGTGCTGCAGTTTAAGGTAAGAAATGACAGGCTTTCCTTAACCGAAGCAGCATGGTAATTTAGCAGGAAACTCAATGTGCATTGCACTTTGTGAAACAAATTTGGAAATGAGAGGGCACAAAAGCAGCTCAAATTGTACTCTGCAGCTGTATGTCTGTTCCTCCCTGGAAAGAACATGGAACAAGGTAATGATGCAGGATATGGGCTTTCCATCCAGCACTATCTTTCTTAACATCAGCCTCTCAGACAGAGACAGGCAGTGGAAAATGGGAGAGTTTTTGTTTAGTTAAAGTTCTTGTGTCATGCTCACCGACACAGAAAGACATTAGTGGCCTGAAAAAGCAGTGTGACCAGCTTACAGATGAGAAATGGAATATTCCTTGCCATATCAGTAAACAAAGGAAGTCACAGCCATCAGCAGTTGTAGCCTCCACTGATTGGGAGCTGGTGAGCCCTGAGGGAACTCAGGAAGGAAAGAATACCTGCCATCCAGCAGCCATCAGACTGCAGCCCCGAGGAAACTCGGGATGTGGAAACACAGGACACTGGCCCCAGATAGCAGAGGTGCAGATCAAGGGAATGATTTCAGTAAGCCCAGACTCTTGCATCTTCCCATACCTAGAGAAGTGCTGAATTTGTTAACTCGACATACCTGGTTTCTTTAAATAGCAGTCATCTTTTGTCATTCAGACTACCTGCCCTTTGTTGCAAACCCCCTAGCTCCTCCCTTCACCTACTCAGAGCAGTTTTTCAGAGCTCTCTGAAATGCTGTCTCCTGCGCTGCAGTCCTCATTTTGTCCCCAAATAAAGCCTAACTCGCAACTCAACATGTTGTGCAGATTTTTTCAACACAAAACACAGAAGTGATCCTAGTTCTAGAAGGGACCATGATTGTGTTCATAAGTGTTTCACTTCTAGTCCAAATAAGATTACACAGGAATGAGCCACTGGAAGAAGCTCTCCTTTTCCCTCCTCCCCTTGACCAACACCCTGAGTAAGAGGATCTACACACTGATTCATTTTGGCCTTTTGTTCAGGAGACTTGGGAGCCTCCTCTAAGGCACAGTGGTCGGTTCTACGAGAAATGCCTTCACACCTTCAGGAACCTCACAATGAGACAGGCTTCCACACTGTGGCCAGGTGGTGCTCATGAGGGCTGACTGCTCAGAAATGGGAGGAAGGGGGTCAGAGGAGACTCAACGATAGGATCCTAACTGAGCTGGGCCTTGAAACGCAGGTCTGACATGAGCAGGGAGAGAAGGTGGAAGAGCCCAGGCAGAGACCAAGGCCACACAGGAAGCAGCCGGGGCAAGAAAGGGGGCAGAGCGAGTCTGATTTGGAGATGGCCTAGGACCACCCAGGGATGGAGAATGACCCCCGAGGGTTTGTAAGACAGTTAGTACAGTCTTGGTGGGAATAGTCTTTAAAGAGGGAATAAGTGATAAGGGCCAGTGAAGAATTAGGGTATTTATGCCTCTAATTTAACACTTAGCACATTGTATTTATATTATATATTTACTCACATGATATTTATATAACATGATAATAACCAGAGAAAGGAGTTATTGCAGCAAGACCATACCTCTGTCATCCAGTATGTCCCTGGAACCATGCCTAGTGAAGATCTAGAGTCTCTTCTCTTAGGAGGTAAATGGCTGGTGAATGAACAAGCCAGGCTAACAGCAAGGAGAACCTGGATGAGGCTGGATGTACTCAGAGGGAGAGGAAGCATGGAAATCAGTTGGTGACTTGGGTGTCAGTTTTAGTGGGAAAAAGGTAACTCAGGGACTTCAAGCACAGGTCACAGAAAGAGATGGTACCATTGGGCGAAGCAGAGAACTCAAGAGGAGGAACAGTTTTGGGTAAGATGAGTCTTGTCCTGTACATCATCACATTCAAGCTGTTGGGGGTGCATCTGGGCAGAAGCATGAAACAGCAAAACTGTGGGAGGTCAGGAGGAGGGAGACGGGAGAAGGGAGAGAGAGAGGATGTGAGCTGCTTAGAAAGATAGCAGGAATGGAAACAAACAAAAAAAGAAAGATTTTTAAGAAGAATGAGTTTGGGAAGGTAGTGTAGACAGTCCAGAGAAGTTAAGACTGCATAATTACTGTTGAATCAGGGATGCTTGGGTGATGAGAGTGGAAACCAGGTTAGAAAAATTGATAATTGGAGATACAAAATTTTATATAAATTTTATATAATATATAAAATGTGGAGAACGCTTGCATGTTGGTAGGAGCCAGTGAAGAGAAGGAGAGGGAAAATGCCAGAGAGGGGTGTACAGTGAAACAGGCTCTGAGGAAGAGCCGAATCGAGAGAAAGGGAGTGGTCCTGCTGCGTGAGGGAGGAAGAAAGGTGTTCTGTCTGGGCCACGAAGAAGGAGAATTGAAGACAAGATCTCCAAATTACAGTTTGAGAGAAAAGAAGTCATTTTTAATGAGCTGTGTTGATAAAAACAAAAACCGTATATACCGAAACTTCAACTATTCAAAATCTTTGGGGCCCAGACTTTACAGTTGCACCCCTACTTTCACAGCAGGGAAACCTGGAGACCTACACTGTCTGATATAGAAGCCACGGGCCACATGTGGCTCTTCAGGCTTAAAACTAAAAACTTGAGTTTCTCAGGTGCCCTGGACAGTTCACAGATGGAACATATCCACTCTCACTGGAAGTCCTACTAGACAAGCTGCTCTGGGTATATAGATGGAGCCAGGCGTGTACCAGTTCCTGTTCTGTAGAGTGTGGTTTCTTCCCTAACTTCCTAAACCATTTGTAGAAACTAACATTTTTACAATGTGTCTTTCTCTAAAATAAAAAAAAAGCAAAACCAGGGTTGAGGGAGGTTTGTGTTTTCATGTTCTTGTTGTTTAGTCACTAAGTCGTCTCCAACTCTTTTGCAACCCCATGGAATGTAGCCTGCCAGGCTCCTGTGTCCATGAGATTTTCCAGGCAAGAATACTGGACTGGGTTGCCATTTCCAAACCCAGGGATCAAACCCATGTCTCCTGCATTGGCAGGTGGATTCTTTACACTGAACCACCTGGGAAGCCCTTATGGTTTCATAGGGTCCTGTTGGTCAAGATTTCATTGAACCAAGACCAAAAAACAGTCTCACCAGACTAGGTCAGACTCTTAGTTTTTGTTATATCTCTAGAGCACCTTGCGTGCCTCCCAATTCTGTGTGTTCATTTTATAGAAGAAAGAACAGAGACCCAAAGATAGGGAGCTCTTTGCAATGCCAGGATAGGACTCCCTGGCCTGCAGTAAAGCCAGGAATTAGCTTGTGATGTCAGACCTCAGAGATCAGAGAATAGCCCCATGATCCCTTGACATCCCTACCACAAAGTGTTAGAGATCAGAAGACTGCTTTCTCTCTGCCGTGACTCTTTACTGTCCTTACCACCCTCCCCCTGGATGTACACGTCTTCTTAAAATGAGTGCAACTGAAAAACAAGACCCTAGAATTTGATACCTGTCTTTCTCGAGTATCTCATACTTAGCCTTTGGGATTCTAATGGAAATCTGTAGAATGCACATTCATCTTGTTTACCTAAGATGAAAACCTGCAGTCAAACAGAATGTGTTTTGGGATTCGCCTACAACTGCGGTTGCCATGACAGCATCTAGCTTAGCATCACTCCAACAACAGGATGACTTAGTGTATTACTCTAGGTGCTCATGACAGCATCCTGTTCTACAATGATCTGATTTCATTATTTTCTATATGTTAAAGGCATTCCTGGGCTTAGTAGCATATCACTTAAATGCTAGAATTCAATTCAGTAGTGGAAAGGGGCTGAAAAAAAATGTTAAGCTGGCAACAGTGTTGGTAGTTAGTGGACTGATAGGGTGCATCTTCAAATGCAAAGGGGAAAGTGACTATAATAGATGCTGCTGTGCCTGGTCAGATCTCCTTTATGGGACTGGTGCCCATCCTTCAGTGGTGAGGGACACTGGCTGACTGCCAATCACAGCTGCACTTTTCTCCCTAGTGTTGCCCTCAGACCATGGGAGTTCTCTTGTCTGGAAATGCCTAGAAGGTTTTGTAAAACTTCTGACACCCTAACTGAGTGATCTGGGGTTACACAAGCTCTGTCTCCTTACCTCAAGGTAGAATAACACTGGAAGGCCATTTATGCTAACAACTTGCAGGATCAGACGAAGGCTGGATTTCAGCCAGGAAGACCCCCAGGTTTCTTCCTCGACCCTATAGTGCTTCTCTCACCCGCTAGGAGTTTCTCCTGAGAGCCCTCCCGCGATAAATCATATGCACATAAACCCTCTTCTCAGTCTTTGCTTGTAGGGGACCTGATCTCAGACCAGAAAGGTTTCAGGTAAGTGTCTAGTTAATTGTCCTGTAATAGAAAACTAAGATGTTTATAGCCATAACATGTATAAAGCTGCTTCAATGTCTTTAGATGCGATTTCAAAACTGAATTTGATATGATCATTTATTCTAATTGATATGATCATTTATTCTAATTACACAGTAACTTTGTGTTTAATATAAACAGTAACTTTGTTTCAGGTATTGAACTGATCCCTCAAGTGAGGATAGAAGATTTAAAGCAGATGAAGGTAAAATTGCCTGGTCATTTCGCCAGCACTCTTTTGTTCTGTTGGTGAAATGGATGTATTTTTGTTTCTCATTAGCTTTAATCATTGTGGTAGTACTACACAAAGCTTATTTGGGATCCCGTTTGTTTTTTCCACAGGCTTACTTGAAGCATTTAAAGAAACAACAGAAAGAGCTCAGTTCTTTAAAGAAGAAACATGCAAAGGTACCGTGCTTTGTGTGTGCGAGCAGCATATGTGTGCAGCTCTGTAGGCTGGTTTGTGTGTTTTCTCCTTTAAGCTCTCTGATGAAAACCTCTCAGCCGAAACCACTGCTTGGAAACTGATGCCAGCCAACTGGGCAGCAGGACCTTCATTTTAACTGGTTAGACATGAAATTTTAAAAGATACTCCATTTGGTATTGTTTATCACTGATTTGTAATCTGCTTTTCTAATGGTTGTTTCAAAAGCATAACAAAGCTTCACCCTTTTCAAAATTGTTGAATAATATGACAAAATTGTTGAGTAATATCTATCACCTGACTATTGAAAACCAACTCATAGTGTTAGTTTCTGGGTACAAAAATTCTCTGAGTCTCTAGCAAACAGTTTGCCACACATAGTGCATCAGGAGAGATGCTGGTCAGCTCCAAACTTCTCAGCCAGGGGACCCGGAGAGAGCTCTTCTCATTTTCCCCCATTATGTAAACTCTGCTTGGTGGCCTACTTCTGAAATATTGTTGTTCCTACTTATAGGAAGAGGTCTTTGGACAGTAATCATGACCCCATGCACTGCAGCACACCAGGCTTCCCTGTCCTTCACCATCTCCTGGAGCTCACTCAAACTCATGTCCATCGAGTTGGTGATGCCATCCAACCATTTCATCCTCTGTCATCCCCTTCTCCTCCTGCCTTCAACCTTTCACAGCATCAGGTTTTTTTCTAATGATTCAGCTCTTCACATCAGGTGGCCAAAGTTATTGGAGCTTCAGCTTCAGCATCAGTCCTTCCAGTGAATATTCAGGACTGATTTCCTTTAGGATTGACTGGTTTGATATCTTTACAGTCCAAGGCACTCTCAAGAGTCTTCTCCAATACCACAGTTCAAAAGCATCACTTCTTCAGCACTCAGCCTTCTTTATGGTTCAACTCTCCTATCCATACATGACTACTAGCAAAACCATAGCTTTGACTATACAGACCTTTGTCAGCAGAGTAATGCTTTTTAGTATGCTGTCTAGGTTTGTCATAGCTTTTCTTCCAAGGAGAAAGTGTCTTTTAATTTCATGGCTGCAGTCACCATCTGCAATGATTTTGGAACCTAAGAAAATAAAGTCTGTCACTGTTTCTATTGTTTCCCCATCTATTTGCCGTGAAATGATGGAACCAGATGCCCTGATCCTAGTTTTTTGAATGTTGAGTTTTAAGTCAGCTTTTTCACTCTCCTCTTTCACTTTCATCAAGAGGCTCTTTAGTTCCTCTTCACCTTCTGCCATAAGGGTGGTATCATTTGCATATCTGAGATTATTGCTATTTCTCCCTGCGATCATGATTCTAGCTTGTACTTCATCCACCCTGGCATTTCATGTGATGTACTCTGCATAGAAGTTAAATAAGCAGGGTGACACTATACAGCCTTGACATACTCCTTTCCCAATTTGGAACCAGCCCGTTGTTCCATGTCCAGTTCTAACTGTTGCTTCTTGACCTGCATACAGGTTTCTCAGGAGGCAGGTAAAGTGGTCTGGTATGCTCATCTCTTGAAGAATTTTCCACAGTTTGTTGTGATCCACATAGTCAAAGACTTTAGTGTAGTCAATGAAACAGAAGTAGATGTTTTTCTGTAATTCTCTTGCTTTCCCTATGATCCTATGGATGTTGTCAATTTGATCTCTGTTTCCTCTGCCTTTTCCAAATCCACCTTGAACATCTGGAGGTTCTCAGTTCACATACTGTTGAAGCCTAACTTGGAGAATTTTGGGCATTACTTTACTAGCGTGTGAGATGAGTACAGTTGTGCGATAGTTTGAGCATTCTTTGGCATTGCCTTTCTTTGGAATCTGAATGAAAACTGACCTTTTCCAGTCCTGTGGCCACTGCTGAGTTTGCCATACTTGCTGGCATATTGAGTGCAGCAGTTTAACAGCATCATCTTTTAGGACTTGAAATAGAAATCCAAGATTTGAAAGAATCTAAGTTGCCTTCATTTGCAGAAACAACCTTGAGTTTCTTGGAGCCCCACATTATAATAGAACCAAAACTTAAGGAGATTTTCAATCTCCCTGAATCCTACCATCTAAATCTGTGTGGACTTTCTTAACAGCCTTAGTGTACATTTTTTGGAGGAAGCCTTCAAAATTCCTTAGGTCACATAATAGAGCCATATTGCACAGTGCTTGCCTATTGCTTTTCAGAATGGTTTTTGGAAGCATTCTCAGCAGGTAAATGCATTTCATGGCTTGTTTTCCATATCTTCATGTACTTCAGAAGTTTAAGTCACAAATGTATGATTATAAACATATGAATGAATTCCTTCTCCCACATTAAATACACGGGGGACCCTCTTTTCTATTCAGCCTGCTTTGCCAGTATAATTACCAAACTCAGAATTCTATAATCTTTCATATAAAACTACTATTACTAATAAGACTGAGGTTTATTTAATGCCACTTTTTTGTTACATATTTTATATACATTCTTAAATCCTTACAATGTCCCTGAAACCCGAATCATTCCATTCACATTTCAAGCATGAATAAAATGAAATTCAGAGAAGTGAGTTCCTTGCCAAGAGCAATACAACTGGTTTATACTAGTTATAACTGAAGTGCTTTTCATCTATTTTAACTCTCCCAAAGCCTTTGCAAATAATTATTTTCAAATAGTTAAACCTTCCTCTCTACAAACTTTCTGTAATTTTTGAGTCTATAGTAGTTCCTTAATACTTCCCGCTATCTCATCTGAGCCAACTTTTAAGATTAAGCCTATATAGGAATATTTACTTGCCTAATATGTACTGAGGTCTACTCAGCTAACACATTTGTCTTAAAAGTGAAAAAGGAAAAACTGGTGAAGGAGGTGGGTGGATGGGGTTGAATCTGTTACCACAGGACACACTTAGTGCCTGATATCCATTTGATCCTAACACTAATTTTTATTTCTGTCAGTACTTATCAAATGGTAAAACTAGCTAATACATATCGAGGTTTATTTAAGCATTTTTTCTTAGATATTTTATAGCAATTATATAAAAGAGTACTTTAATTATATTAATATATTACCTTGTATCAATTAGCTTTTGCTGGGTAACAAACTATCCCCATATGTAGTGAATTTGAAAGCAACCATTTTTTTGGCTCATAATTTTGTGGGTCAGCGGTTTGGCCTGGGTTCAGCTGGATCATTCTTCAGGTCTCACCTAAGTTCACTTCTGTCTGCTGTCACTCGGCAGATGTGGGGAGCTGGATGATTTAGCAAGACCTCTACTGAGTCCTTTCCACTCTGCTTTCTGTGGTCTCTCATCTTCAGCAGTGGCCCAGACTTGTTCATATGGCAGGGATCCCAGGATCCCAGCCTCAGCTCAGAACTGCACGGCATCACTTCTACATCCTTCTCTTGGTTACAGTGGGTCACGAGGTTGGACCAGGTTCAAGCAACGAGGACTTTACTAGGCAGGAGGAACCACAAAGTCAGATTGCAGAGGGGATTGGATACAGAGAGGGAGACCATTGTGACCCTTTTTGCAACAGTCTACCAGCCATTTGCCAGATGAGATAATTTACTTTAACAGAAACGCAGCTTGACTAAATCACCTAGCCTTTAGATGAGGGAGCCAGGATTTGAATCAAAATTCTCAGACTCCAGAGCTCAAGCTCTTCATCACTATATTGAGTTGCCTCTGAGTTTTCCAGCATTAGTCTTTATTTCCACACATCTTCTTTATGGTCCTAGTAAAAGGTTTTTGTTTGTTTGTTGAAGTACAGTTGATTTTCAATGCTATGTTAATTACTGCTATACAGTAAAGTGATTTTGATATGTGTGTGTGTATTATTTTTTTAAAAATTTTCTTTTCCATTATGGTTTGTCATAGGATACTGAGAATAATTCTCTGTGTTATACAGTAAGACCTTGTTTGTAAAAGGTTTCTAAGAGTAATCATAAGTCTCCAGGGCACAAATATCTTGGCATCTTTTGGACTACTTTTTCCACAAATTATCCTTGGACCAAACCTGGAGGCTTCATAAAAAATGCATATTCTTGTGCCCCCTAGAGAATTTGTTATCATCTCCATGGAGAAGTCTAGGAAATACATTTTTAATAAACTCTTCTCCTGCTGCTGCTAAGTTGCTTCAGTTGTGTCCAACTCTGAAACCATATGGACCATAGTCCACCAGGCTCCTCTGTCCTTTCGATTCTCTTTCAAGAATATTGGAGTGAACTGCGTGCCTTCCTCCAAGGGATCTTCTCGACCCAGGGATCAAACCCGCATTTCTTATGTCTCCGGCATTGGCAGGCAGCTTCTTTACCACTAGTGCCACCTGGGAAGCCTGAAGCTCCTCTCCTATGCACACTAAATTTTAAAAACTGTTTCTTTAGGAGTATTATTTAGCACTTTTTACTGTCCCTCAGTGGAAACCCCAGTAATGGCCTGCAAGATACACAGCTGGCCTCTGTGAAAAATGGATTTTGCCCTGTTGTTAAGAAATCGTGAGAATTAACTTGCCCAGCCTTGCTATGAAACAATATTTATATAACCCTTTCCAATAGTTGTGATGCTATCTAAGATGGAATAAAGTTTGCCACCACACTGGCTTGGCTTATAAACTGCCCGACTGAGGAGGGAAGGTGGCCTGGGCTGCGCCTTCCAACCCCAGCACCAGCCACATGCACACGGCCGCCAGGAGCCGAGAGCAGTGCTGGGTGCAGATGCAGTGACCACAGAGCGCGCTCAGCCTTTACATATCAGCCGGAGGAGATCGCTTCTCTTCTCATAAAGGGAAGCAGAGAATGTGGTTACTTAACCAAGTCATTTAAGAAATGTACAGTCCATAAGGGAACCTATTTCCAAACTTGAAGGTTAGCTGCAGGATGCAGAAGAAATAGTGGTGTGTCAAGGAGGATTTGCCGTTTCTGAAAGAAAGCCAAAGAAATAAGTGTGAATCCCAAGCTATACACTATTGATCAGTTCAGTCAATTCAATTCAGTCGTTCAGTCATGTCTGACTCTTTGTGACCCCCTGGACTGCAGAACGCCAGGCTTCACTGTCCATCACCAACTCCCAGAGCTTACTCAAACTCATGTCCATCAAGTTGGTGATGCCATCCAACCATCTCATCCGCTGTCATCCCCTTCTCCTCCTGCCTTCAATCTTTCCCAGCGTCAGGGGCTTTTCCATTGAGTCAGTTCTTTGCATCAGGTGGCCAAAGTGTTGGAGTTCAGCTTTAGCATCAGTCCTTCCAATGAATATTCAGGACTGATTTTCTTTAGGATGGACTGGTTGGATCTCCTTGCAGTCCAAAGGACTCTCAAGAGTTTTGTTCAACACCAAGTTCAAAAGCATCAATTCTTCAGTGCTCAGCTTTTTTCACAGTCCAACTCTCACATTCATACATAACTACTGGAAAAACCATAGCCTTGACTAGACGGACCTTTGTTGGTAAAGTAATGTCTCTGCTTTTTAATATGCTGTCTAGGTTGGTCATAGCTTTTCTTCCAAGGAGCAAGCGTCTTTTAATTTCATGGCTGCAATCACCATGTGCAGTGATTTTGGAGCCCAAAAAAAGGCTCTTCAGTTCATCTTGATACACTATCAATACTAAGTATAAAATAGATAGCTAATGAGAACCTGCTGTGCGGCTCAGGGAGCTCTGCTCAGTGCTCTGTGATGAAGGAGACCCAAACACGAAGGGATATATGTAAGTTGTGGCTGAGTCACTCTGCTGTAAGCAGAGACCACACAGCATTGTAAAGAAGCTGTATTCCAGTTAAAAAAGAGAGAGAGAGACGATATCTGCTGTTAGGATTGTGGGACGAACAGACAGGAGTAATGCCCGTTCTAGCCCTGAATGGAGTGGAGATGCCAGCAGGCCCAGTTTGGGGGAAATGGCAGTGGCCGATTGTTTTGACCCTCAACGCAGTTGGCAGTGAACCTGCTACTTGTCTCTCACTTTCTGTAACAACCTCTTCCATTTGAAATGGAAACTAAGGAAATGGTTTTTCACGTGTCCATTAGATGAGATACAGAAAGAGCAGAATGAAGGAGCCGTGATCCCACACAAACCCAGGGCTCCTCAGCAAACCCAGAGCTAGGGCTGCTTTTGCTAAGACACAGGGATGATTTTCAGTTGTCACATATGGTCTAGCCCTGAGAGCAAAACATTGAAACCCAAAGTTAAATAAATATTCCCAATGATACACTGGAAGAGGAATTTCAAATCAGTGGAAGTAAAAGAAGTAAATGAAGGAAGTCGGTCCCGAATGGAAAACAAGGAGCCCTCATTCCTATCCAGAGGGCAAGTCAGACTCAGTTCCCACCTCCGGTGCCTTGAGAGTTTGTAAGCCACCTTCGTTCTCTAAAGGAGAAGCGTAGAATCAGGTCATATGTGAACCTCCTCTTCTTTAAATATTGACACTAAGACAGACTTTTTCTGAAATACCATGTAGGCTGAAAAATAAAACAGGATGCATCTTCTGGACCATCAGTTTGCAGTATCACCACAAATGAGTCAAATAAAATGCCTGAGAAAACAACTAAAATTTGACATTTCGAGAAAGCTGCTAATGGAAAATATAGTCTGTGTTAGGCAAGCAGTTTTTCTGATAATGAACACCAAGGCTGCTGTTAAACTCATCACAGGTAATTCATGATAAAAAGTCAGTAACAAACCTACAGCTCTGTCATGAAGTAGAAATGAGCAGAAACACAGCAACCACCCACAGAGACAGCCTGCTGGTCATCTCAGAGGTGCGTGCTGAGCAAACAGTTTACTCAGATGCCTCGGCATCATTTGTGGGGTGAGAATTTAAGCCTAGAGTCACAGCAGGCAAAAGAATGAATTGCAGCAGATGTTTTTCACAAAAGAAGCTGAATTTAACCTAGATGTCCATCGGCCAATGAATGGATAAGGAAGTTGTGGTACATATACACAGTGAATATCACTCAGCTATAAAAAAAGAATGCATTTGAGTCAGTTCTAATGAGGTGGATGAAACTGGAGCCTATTATACAGAGTGAAGTAAGCCAGAAAGAGAAACACCAATATAGTATATTAATGCATTTATATATATATGGAATTTAGGAAGACAGTAATGATGACTATATGCAAGATGGCAAAAGAGACACAGATGTAAAGAACACGCTTTTGGACTCTGTGGGAGAAGGCGAGGGTGGGATAATTTGAGAGAATAGCATTGGAACATGTACATTACCATATGTGAAATAGATCATCAGTGTAAATTCGATGCATGAAGAGGGCACTCAAAGCCGGTACACTGGGACAACCCAGAGGGATGGGGTGGGGAGGGAGGTGGGAGGGGGGTTCACTATGGGGGAGACACATGTGCACCCATGGCTGATTCATGTCAATGTATGGCAAAAACCACTACAATATTGTAAAATAATTAGCTTCCAATTAAAATAACTTTAAAAAAAGAAGCTGAAACTACTCTTAACTTTGATAGAAACATATGCAAGTTCTACTGAAAAGCTGCACATTTATTTCTCCAAAATGTCCTGATTAAGACTGACTTTTAAGTCAGCATATTTTAATTTTGGTACTCTTGACCTGAATGAATGACAAACTCTCTGTTCCATAGGGTCTCATAACTTAGTTAGGGACCAAAAACATATAATCTATGATAGTTGGTGTTTATTGTTACTGTTGTTTGTTGTTTTTAGCTAAATAAGCCTAGAAATAATTTCCTGGCTCCTCTATTTTGTACAACAGGAAGCTGAGGCTTGCCCCCCATCCTTTGGTGATCAGTAATTAGGACCTTGTTCCTTTGTGAAAGGAGAAGTGATGTCTGGGAACCAGATTATCCCAAAACTTCAATCGTTGCTGGCTGCTACACAGGGCACACAGGGATAGTTTTGAGCACAGAGAGAGAACTTTCCAAGGCCATTTTTTTGTCATGTGTAGTCATTGTAATCATTTTAATTCAATATGCTTCTAATTTTTTAAATTATTTCTATATACATTAGGTAACTTGCAGCTCATAACCCTGAATTATGTTGGGCAAACAGATATTGTTCAGTTTTCTAATAAAGAAATTGAGACCTGGAAAGGTTTATATATGTTGCCTCCGGGGTAATTATGAACTGAGCTGGGACTGGAATCCAAGTCCTCTTGCTGCTCTCCCATGCTATTAATTTCTTTATTCATGCAGCAAATATTTATTGTATCTATTCTGTACCCAGCATTGGGCTCTGTGCTGGCAAGAAAAGGAGACTTGTAGAGTATGTCTTATATCCGTGAATCTATCATGAATGCCTTTATGTGCATACACCCTCATTCCTGTATCTAATGGGGTTAATTAGGGCTCACCATACTACTTCCTTAAGCAGTGGTCTATGCCAGCTAATTTCCAACCCTCAAAGCCTCTTTTTTTTTTCTTGTACTACACTAGAATATATAAAGAAGCAATGTTTTCAACCCGCCTTTCAGTGCTATTTGCAAGAGACACAGGAATGTAGCACTTCTCAGTTCCGTTCAGTCGTGTCCAACTCTTTGCAACTCCGTGGACTGCAGCACGCCAGGCCTGCCTGTCCATTACCAACTCTTAGAGCCTACTCAAACTCGTGTCCATTGAGTCAGTGATTCCATCCAACCATCTCATCCTCTGTCACCCCCTTCTCCTCCTGCCTTCAATCTTTCCCAGCATCAGGGTCTTTTCCAATGGATCAGTTCTTCACATCAGGTAGGCAAAGTATTGGAGTTTCAGCTTCAGCATCAGTCCTCCCAGTGAATATTCAGGACTGACTTCCTTTAGGATTGACTGGTTGGATGTCCTTGCAGTCCGAGGGCCTCTCAAGAGTCTTCTCCAACACCACAGTTCAAAAGCATCAATTCTTCAATGCTCGCCTTTTTTTATGGTCCAGCTCTCATGTGCATACATGAATACTGGAAAAACCATAGCTGTAACTAGACAGACCTTTGTTGGAAAAGTAATGTCTCTGCTTTTTAATACACTGTCTAGGTTGGTCATAGCTTTTCTTCCAAGGAGCAAGCGTCTTTTACCTTCATGGCTGCAGTCACCATCTGCAGTGATTTCGCAGCCCAAGAAAGTTAAATCTGTCACTGTTTCTATTGTTTCTCCATCTATTTACCATGAAGTGATGGGACCGGATGCTATGATCTTCGTTTTCTGAATGTTGAGCTTTAAGCCAATTTTTTCACTCTCCTCTTTCACTTTCATCAAGAGGCTCTTTAGTTCCTCTTCACTTTCTGCCATAAGGATGGTGTCATCTGCATATCTGAGATTACTGATATTTTTCCCAGCAATCTTGATTCCAGCTTCTGCTTCATCCAGCCCAGCATTTCTTATGATGTGCTCTCTGTATAAGTTAAATAAGAAGGATGATAATGTACAGCCTTGATGTACTCCTTTCCTGATTTGGAACCAGTCTGTTCCATGTCTGGTAGCACCTCTAGAATGTTTTATTCTAGACTTACCTGCATGTGTGCTCAGTCACTTCAGTCATGTCCAAGTCTTTGTGATCCCATGAACTGTAGCTCGCCAGGCTCCTCTGTCCATGGGATTTTCCAGGCAAGAATATAGGAGTGGATTGCCTTTCCTCCTTCAGGGGATCTTCCTGACCCAGGGATCACACTCGTGTCTGCCTGCATCTCTTGCATTGCAGGCAGATTCTTTACCCACTGAGCCACCTAGGAAGCCCCTAGACTTTCACAGATCCCCTTGTTTAGTTGTCCAGGGAAATTAATACATGTGCAGACAGGCATGATGATTATTAAATCTTTTAAGGAAGGCTAGTATTTTCAGACACGACTGAGTGACTTCACTTTCACTTTTCAGTTTCATGCATTTGAGAAGGAAATGGCAACCCACTCCAGTGTTATTGCCTGGAGAATCCCAGGGACGGGGAGCCTCGTGGGCTGCCATCTATGGGGTTGCACAGAGTCAGACACGACTGAAGCGACTTAACAGCAGGAGCAGTATTTTTTAGTGTTTTTCCTGCATAACAGTGCTGCTGCTACAGAAGTAGCTAAATCCATTTAAATAAGGATACATCAACATGTCAATCTATTCTTGGGGTGGTGTGTTAAACTTGAAGGAAAGGTTTATTGATTTAATTTCACTGGCTGTTCTCTCAAATCACTCTGCATGTTTTCATGAGGATCAAAAAATATAAGTAGATTTGTATGTCACCATATTTTGAATTAGACAGGAAGGCCTAGCGCGCTGCAGTCCATGAGGTCACAAAAAATCAGACACAACTTGGCAACTGAACAACAACATATTTTGAATAAGGCTTAATAAGCATTTGAAATATAATTTATATTATATTTACTTTTAATCCTAACAACCCACTAAAGTAGATATCACTATCCCAATTATAAAGATGGACAGATTGGGATTAAGTGGCTTGTCCCAAGACCTGAGACTGTTCACATCCTTAATCCAATGCAGAAGCCCTGACTGAAATGTGTTTATTTCAAGAGCATGTATTGGGTTGGCCAAAAATTCACTTGGGTTTTTCCATAAGCTCTTATGGAGAACCCAGATGAACTTTTTAGCCAGCCCAGTACTAGGAGTAGATTGGTACTAGGACTAGATTTATCAGCTGTTCCAACCACAAATTAAGCAAGACATTGTTGCATATAATTCTCTGACCCCAGATCCAGAGCAGAGTAACATCATCTAGGACCACCCCATTGTCCCTGTTTCTAGAGCCTATTCCAAGGACCCATCGCCACCCTTCTCTACGCCTTCTCCCAAAGGCATTTATTGACCTGACAGGAAGACTGCACCAATGCATTTCTGAAGAATTGATGTATATAATAACTGTAGATCAACTCCTGTGTTAACTCACTAGCAACACGGGAAATTAATGAAATCTTGGTAAGGTTCAAAATCACTTCCCCATTTATATTTTATGAAATCTTTAAAGATATTCATGAATTAGGTTCAAGGTGATTTTCTTAGGAAGAAAATCAACTTTTTAAAAATTAAGTCACTCACTTTTGTTGCATACCTTATTTTTTTAACTAATTTATTTATTTTAATTGGAGGCTAATTACTTTACAATATTGTAGTGGTTTTTGCCATGCATCGACATGGATCAGCCATGGGTGTACATGTGTCCCCCATCCTGAAGCCCCCTCCCTCCCCACCCCATCCATCTGGGTTGTCCCAGAGCACCAGCTTTGAGTGCCCTGCTTCATGCATTGAACTTGCACTGGTCATGTGTTTTACATATGATAATATACATGTTTCAATGCTATTTTCTCAAATCTCACCCTCACCTCTCCCACAAAGTCCAAAAGTCTGTCCCTTACGTCTGTGTTTCTTTTGCTGTCTTGCATATAGGGTCATCATTACCATCTTTCTAAATTTCATATATATGCATTAGTATACGGAGGACCCTGGTAGGCCGCAGTCCATGGGGTCGCGAAGAGTTGGACACGACTGAGCGACTTCACTTTCACTTTTCACTTTCATGCATTGGAGAAGGAAATGGCAACCCACTCCAGTGTTCTTGCCTGGAGAATCCCAGGGACAAGGGAGCTTGGCGGGCTGCCGTCTATGGGGTCGCACAGAGTCGGACACGAGTGAAGTGACTTAGCAGTAGCAGTTAGCATACTGCATTGGTGTTTCTCTTTCTGACTTCACTCTGGATAATCGTTTCATCCACCTCATTAGGACTGACTCAAATTGTGTTCTTTTTTATAGCTGAGTAATGTCCCATGGTGTATCTGTGCCACAACTTCCTTATGCATTCGCCTCCTGATGGGCATCTAGGTTGTTTCCACGTCCCGGCTATTGTAAACAGTGCTGCGATGAACACTGGGGTACCCATGTCGCTTTCCCTTCTGGTTTCCTCAGTGTGGATGCCCAGCAGTGGGATTGCTGGGTTATGTGGCAGTTCTATTTCCAGTTTTTTTAAGGAATCTCCACACTGTTCTCCATAGTGGCTGTACTAGTTTGTGTTCCCACCAACAGTGTAAGAGGGTCCCTTTTCTCCACACCCTCTTCAGCATTTACTGTTTGTAGACTTTGAGATGGCGGCCATTCTGACTAGAGTAAGATGGTACCTCATTGTGGTTTTGATTTGAATTTCTCTAATAATGAGTGATGTTGAGCATCTTTTCATGTGTTGGTTAGCCATTTGTATGTCTTCTTTGGACACACATTAAAAAGTAAGCAAAAGCAAACATGACCATGAGGGTAGCTGTATAAGCTGAATATAGTCTACCCATTTCAGACTTTAATATCATCTCATTTCTCTAAGTTTCTCAAGAGTAATACTAGGATATCACATTAAGCATCATCTTGGAGTAAATATTACTGATAGTAATATTTTCCTCTGTGTTTAGGGGCTGAGTAGCTAAAGAATCTGATTTCATTAAGTCCCTGGATGTGGCCAAATTATCAGGAAAAAGTAATGTTCATAGAGAAGCACTTATTTTCAAAGCCTTTCAGTGCATTTCAGTGATTAGAGGAAGCAGATGGAGAAATATTTTAAATATCTGTAAAGCTGAAGGCCAGGGCTCCTGAACCTTCTGTCTTCCTTGTGAGTACATCTTGATAAGGAAGCTGGCAAAAATATTGTTAGGGATGCAAAATGAGCTGACAGTGAAACCACAGTGGCAGTTCTCATTGCGCAATGACAGTGTTCAAGACCTTCCCAAATGTCCCTGGTGTGTAGACGCCATGCCACATGATGAATAGCTGTACTCAGCATGTAAAAGAGAAGAAATGTGGTGGCTGACCTTGCATTCTGGGCACTAGGTTGAGGAAGGGGCCGTGGACCAGTTAGATGACTCAGACAGCAGAGCAAAGGTGGATGGTGAGGGAATTCCCTGGTGGTCCAGAGGTTAAGACTGAGCACTTTCACCAAAGCAGAGCATGGGTTCCATCCCTGGTCAGGGTACTAAGATCCCACATGGTATGGACAAAGAAGAAAAAGAAAAACAAGACGGATGGGTGGAGTTCTATGTGCAGAGGAAAGAACTTTGGGATGATTGGTGCTGCCCAGCAGCGGGCAGGGCTGCCTTTTGAGGTAGGCATGTTCATTGGACTGAGGCTGGAGACCCCCTTGTCAGCGAGGCCTTATGGGGACACAAGAAACTCTCAGGTTGCCTGGGAGGTTGGAAGTCTTTCCAGCTCCCAGACTCAGTTACTTCCTGATTTTCAAACCGAGACTCCACAGGTACTGGTGAAAATTATGCCAGCCCAATGTGGACTAAAGTTTATCAGCCTCACTGCAAGTCTGACTTGTAACTACAAATTCTTCTGCAGGAGCACAGTACCATGCAGAAACTCCATTGCACTCAAGTTGACAAGATTGTGGCACAGTACGACAAGGAGAAATTGACTCACGAGAAAATCCTAGAGAAGGCAATGAAGAAGAAAGGGTAAAGGCTGTTGATTTCCTTCTGGAGCATTTTTGCCTTTTTATGTTTTGTCTTTTCCCACAGTTTAGCTGCCTGTTTAGGCCAAGGAAGAACTTAGTCTTAACTGTGTTTTCATCATTAAAAATGATTTCAGAAAATAAGAGACCTACTAAGCTAAAGGGAGTGACTGAAGTGGAAAGAGGAGCTTTGTTCAAGTTCTACAGGTGTTGGTTAATAAAATAATAACTGTGTCTTTCATGAGTTTTCCATGTAAGTACCTTTAAGGTTAAATGGGGAGAGAAGGAAAGACAAAGTTTGGAAATTCCAGAAAGCATTTTGCATCACCAGGTAATAAATAATAAGGTTGATGTACTCAAGGGGGAAAAATCCAGTTTTGTTGTTTAATATTTCAAGAATCTTTAGCTTATGCCAACAGCTAAAACTGTTGAATAAAACCTGCCATTGCATTTACTTTGAAAGAGTTTATCTAGAATTCAGCTAGGGAGATGTTTCTGTGTAGCTGAATTCTAGATAAACTCTTTCAAAGAGTTTCTGTGATGTTGCAAGCTAACTGAATAACAGAGTAGGGAAAAACACACGCAGTGCCAGCCATGGAGAAGTGATCAGTTGGATGTTTAGAGTGTGTCTCTCAGAGGCACTCTCCATTAATAACACGATGAAGCATTCTGACTTAGGCTATAATAAATCAGAGCACACATGCTGAAGACAGATGCTCAGGGCCTGCTCTGGTTTCATCAATGATGCGGATATTCCAAAAGGAAAAAATAATCACTGAAATAGGCAGTAATGCTTTCTGGGCAATTGCCTAGTATATATTTCCTACTCACAATGGAGTAAGAAGCAAAAATTACCCTGTAGTGCCAAGAAATGCTATTTTTCTCCCTTGCTGGCATGTGTCAAAGACAAAAATCTGGCTTTACAACCAAAGTAGAAGAATTGAAAATTCACTTCAAGGCTGAAGTCCTGTTTTTCAGTTCTCATCATAAATAGTATATTATTGAATAAATGAAAAATAGCTTGAAGAACAGCAGGAACCAAAATGGAAACTGACAACAAATCCTTTACAACGAAATAATTGTTAGGTCTGAAATGGCTGTTTGTGTAGTGGTTGAATTCAGTAATCACGATACAGAGATTTTGTAAGGTGTGCATCTATTACTAGAAGAACTGAGGTTGCCCAGTGAGCCGTGGTGTCCCAAGTGTGATGAACTAATTGTCTTCATCAGAAGGCTTTGGAGCAAAGGCCTCTGGGAGCAGGAAGATATCTCATGCTTGGCATGCATTTGCGGTTTTCCATTTTCAGGGGAAGTAATTGTCTTGAAATGAAGAAAGAAACAGAAATTAAAATTCAGACGCTGACATCAGATCACAAATCTAAGGTAAGAAAATGCCTATTTTTACAGCAACAACTTGGTAATTTGTTTTGAAGCTGCACCCAGTTTTAATCAGAAATAACAGTACCCTGGGGTTGGTCTGGGCCCACTGCGTTAGAGAAGAGGCATTTCATGGAACACCTTTCCTTCATTGTAGACATATACTCCCAATGTCTATGTCGTCTGCCTCAGAGGCATCAGGAAAACAATAAATGGATTAAAAGGAAATGTTGTGTAGAATATAGAAGTACTTCCTTATAAAGGTGACATTGAACGTATGACAGAAAACCACCCATCCGGAGGGTTCAGTAACTCTTATTTCAATATTTATTTTTTAGTCAATAATTTAATTTTCCATTCTAACTTTGCTGTGGAAGTTTAGGGATGGGGAAAATTCTGGAGCTAAGATTCTAGGATATGAGCCTAGTCACTCATATTACCCCCCTACAAAACACAAGAAAATAGGCGTTTAGGGGACATGAACTGTGATTACAGACGTCTTGAAGAACCAAGCACCACGTTGCAGTCAAGAACATAAATATCTTATGATAATAGTCATAAAAGAAAAAGAACTGTTAAAGACAAGGTTTCCAACTATAGCTTTTGGTCAAACCAGCCAGTGTCCTCCGTCTACCTGAAGCTCCGTCATCCAGCGAGCGTCGCTGCCGCGCACCTGAGCCAGCCAGGCGTTCCAAACGGAAGTTCTCCGCGGAGCTGTGTATTTGCGTCTGTTCTGCCTTGCAGCCTAAAGAGGTCTAAAGAGTCTAAAGCTGCATATTTTTGAGAGCTGTTCCCTACTCTCTTTTTTCCTCCTCTTAACTAGAATGTTTGAGAATTAATGACTATGTGATACTCCATCATTTTTAGACACTTAGTGTAAATACAAAAGTAGAAACCTTGGTTACTGTATCAATTGCTTTTGCTGAATGAAACACCACCCCAAAATTTAGTGGCTTAAGACAACTGCTGCTGCTGCTAAGTCGCTTCAGTCGTGTCCAACTCTGTGTGACCCCACAGACGGCAGCCCACCAGGCTCCCCCGTCCCTGGGATTCTCCAGGCAAGAACACTGAAGTGGGTTGCCGTTTCCAACTACCATGTATTAACTGACAGTTCAGTGGGTTAGAACTCAGACTATATGCCCCTGGACAGCTCTACTGAATCTGGCTGGACTTGGGTGCATCAGCAGTCGGCTGGGACTGGTGGCATCTCTGAGGTCTCTGGTAGGAAGCTGGCTGCTGGTGGTTTTTAACTGTATGACCTCTCACTCTCCAGCAGGCTAGCATAGGCTTCTCAGAGTTCCAAGAATAGAGAAAGGATAAGCACTTGCACAGCTTCTCTTTGCATCACATTTGCTGCAGTCTTACAGGCTAAAGCAAGTCACGGGTCAGCCAGACTCAACGAGCTGGAGAAATAGACTCTAGCACTTGATGAGCCGTAAAACCCACAGTGCGAAGAGCACAGCTACTCTCTGCAGGGGAAGACTGTCTACCCCAGCGTTTGCTAAGATGACACAATAAGTCATGACCCAGGAATAAGAGAACGTACAGCTCTCTATTCAGACCTGTGACCTTGTGGAAGTGAAGCTGGAAAAGCATGAGGAGATGAAGAGAATTCTCATTGAATCGGTAAAGGAGCCCAAGGACCAGACAAACCAGCGTGTCGGCAACTTAGGCAGAGAAATGGGTCATGGTTAAATATCTAGAGCCAAAATGATTGCCCTGTTTTAAAAAGTGATGACTTCCTAGTTCCTGTTGGTTAGTACATATTTTTACTGGTTCTAACCAAGTAAATCAATGAGGGGGATCTGAAATGCACGGTTAATATTGTGCTTTTAGTTCCTCCCTGCTTGTGAGAATTCCAGGTGGCACCACCTCTTTTCCCCACGCAGGTCAAGGAGATTGTGGCACAGCACACAAAGGAGTGGTCAGACATGATCAACACCCACAGTGCGGAGGAGCAGGAGATCCGGGACCTGCACCTCAGCCAGCAGTGCGAGCTGCTCAGAAAGCTCCTGATCAGCGCCCACGAGCAGCAGACCCAGCAGCTGAAACTGTCCCATGACAGGTGGGCAACTTAGCTCCAGAGGAAACTCCGTTTTTAAAACGACTAGTGTGTGTGTGTGTGTGTGTGTGTGTGTGTGTGTGTGTGTACACGCACACGTGTCAGGGTAGTAAGGAAAATCAACTTCACATATAACATTGAGCTTTTTTGTATACTCTGTCACAGAGCTGATGTGGCAAGAGGAACTATAAGAAATGGCCTCGCCCATCAAAATGCTTCCAAGTGGTGGCAAGATATCATACTCCTACAACCAATTAAGTTACATTACAAGTAGCGTACAATACAGACTAAAAATTATCATAGACTCTGCTGCCTCCGAGTGGTTCTGGAGGCTTCGCAAGATGATAGGGCCAGATTTGGCTTTTAAGAAATTATCTGGAACCTCTTAGGAAGGAAAGACACAGAAGGAGATAAAGACCAAGCAGTTGAACTCCTAGAATGGTTGGTTTTGATGGCTCAGAGATACCTTCCTTTCCATTGTCAGGGTGTCTATAAATTTTAGAAAGGCAGGTCTGATCAAGAAATAGCAAAAAGTATCTGTGTATTTTTGCCTCTCCCCATTTCAGCACACTGAGTATCATGTTAAAGACACTGCAGATGGTGAGCTGGACTTTTTCCCCAGGCAGAAGACTGTTGATGTCAGTGGTGTCTTTTCATCGCAGCTTGGTTGCAGCTTGTCCGTCTTCTTTAGGGCCGATTGTGTGCTGCAGTGGCGGTCTGTTGATATACACCAGAAAGTATACAACAGAAGCATTTTACAAACAAATCCAAAAAAAAAAACCTTTAAACTTCTGAAATGAATTATGTAGGCACATTCCCAGATTCCAAACCTCATTATGGCGTGATACACAACCATAAGAACGTGAAGTATTTTTGCCGTAGTTTCTGATTCTCTCATGAGCCAACTAAATGAAGTATGCATGCCATGCTGAGTTTCTTGTGGGCTCAAGTACCATACCATATCCCTTTTAAAGTATTCTGTTTATTTGTATAGGATTAAAAGTGCCTTTTCCCCCTTAGAAATGCTCTTGATTTAGTACACAGAAAGTTCGGTTCATCATCTTCCCTTTGACCATTTCTACAATATCAGATTTTAGATGTCCACCCTTATTCGAAGATACTTTGAAGAATAAGGTACTCTCTTCTGATCTTTTATTGTAGTTGAATAAAGGAGAAAAAATTATCCCAAACAGTAGGCATTGTCCAAAAGAAAAAAAAAAAGTAAATGAAGGCTTGCATGACTTCGGAAGTCATTTGAAGGAACCATAACCTTATTACTAATTTACCTTAAAAAATAGATCCATGGCAGGAGTATTTTTCAAAGTAACAGCAGCACTGAAGCTTTTTGTTAAGTATCCTGTGGTCATGTTTCTTTGTCACCATCACAGCTCTTGTTCTAGGTTAAAAAATTCTTGCCTTCCTAACATTTGGCAACATTACTTGGTTATTGATAAGTGCTTGTTGAATGAATGAATGAAGAGATGGTCCATTTAATAACAAGGTACGAACAATTCTGAGAGCCAGTTTCTCGGGCCCAGGAGTTTCTGTGCATATCCAGCTTCTGTGTCCCTAAGTCCTCCGACTGGAGACCTCTCTGTTTCAGTTTTATCCATCGTTTTCCACAAAGTACAAACAGCACTTAACCTGCCCATTTCTGGGCAGTGCTCCAAGGAGATCACCATAGGTTCCAGAGAAGATTCTGTATTAATACTTTCATGTTCAGATTCTAAGTGGTGTGCGTATGTGCTCATCAGTAGTCCAAAGAGATGAGTTTTGTGGTACACACACCCATTCACACTCGGTGATCAGTCACCTGTAAGCTCCCTGCCCCCGTTTCCTGTGTTTATTTGAAATCATTTGTCCCCTTCACACCCCTGGGCTGTCAGAACGCAAGACAGTCATTTGTGAGTGTTAGAACATCCTTTCTCTTCCAAGCAATCTGAGCCCCGCAAAAAAACATGGGACAAAGCTGGAAAATCCGTGTTTTCCTGACTGTAAGCGTTTGTCCCTGTGCATTCTTTGATTATTCTCATGCAGTACTTACTATTCCCCTTTGTCTTATTGTATATAGGCTTGTAAACATGATTGCCTGAGATATGTGTATATAACTTGGGATTTGTAGCTTTTATTTATTCAGAATGCATCTCGCATGTTGATGACTTAATGACAGTGTCCTACTCTGGGCAGCTGTATAGGCTCATCGTGTGGTTGGGGTTACGTTAGACACACCTCGTGTCTCTTCTTCCCAGCCCAGCACTGACACTTCACAGCGAGTGCCCCGCGCCCCCAGGAGAATCATGCTTGTGGACTGGGGCTCCTGCCCTCCTTCTCACAGAATGCAAGACAACTTCATGATCTCAATAATGAGATAAAAAGTGAACCCAGTCCTCTTGTTACATATGAAATTTGTTTTTTGTTTATATTTTTAATTAGAGTTAAAAGTCCACAAGGCAAAATTTACTATGTCAACTGTTTGTAAGTGTGTAGCATAAGGTGTATTCACACTGTTGTAACCATCAGTCACTACCACCCAGCTCCAGGACTTTATCATCTTCCCTAATTGAAACTCTACCTACTGAACACTCACTCTCCACTCCCCTGGTGTCTTTTTCTCCCTTACAGTTTTACTGAGGTATAATGGATATACAGCACTGTATAATGTAAGCTGCTCAGCATACTGCTTTGGCCTACGTATATCATGAAATGATTACAATAAGTTTTGTGAACTTCCATCATCTCATACAGATACAAAATAAAAGGAAAAGTATTTTTTCTTGTAATGAGAACTTGTAGTATTTACTGTCTTAACAACTTTCATGTTTATATAACATACATCTTAGTCATGCTGTGCATTACATCCCTAGTACTTATTTATCATATAATTGGAAGTTTGTTCCAGGTGGCTCAGTGGTAGAGAATCTACCTGCCAAACAGAAGTGAGTTCAATCTCTGGGTCAGGAAGATCCCCTGGAGAAGGAAGTGGCACCCATTTCAATAGTCTTGCCTAGGAAATCCCATGGACAGAGGATCCTAGTGGGCTACAGTCCATGAGGTCACAAAGAGTCGGGATACGACTTAGTGACTAAACAGGAAGTTTGTACTTTTTGACCTCCTTCATCCAACTTCCCTTCCCCTCAACCCTGCCTCTGGAAACCACAAATCTGATCTCTTTTTTATGAGTTTGGTTGGTTTTCTTTCTTTTTTAAGTATAACTGACCTACAAGACTGTGTTAGTTCCTGGTGTACAGCATAGTGATTCGATGTCTGTGCATTACAAAATGATCACTTCCTGGTTTTGTTTTTATTTTAATACACAGGGAAAGCAAAGAGATGCGAGCACACCAAGCTAAGATTTCTATGGAAAATAGCAAAGCCATCAGCCAAGATAAATCCATCAAGAATAAAGCAGAACGGGAAAGGTGAGTTGGTATGTTCACTGCAAGAATATAATACTGACTCCAGTGTACACACACACTCACATTTGAGACATTAAAAACCTTGTGAGTGCTGGCCTAGAATCCTGCTGTTATAACTGCTGGAAAGATATTATTGTTGCTATAAAACATCTTCTGATTGTTTACTACCACTAGTGAAACATATTTACATTCAATATATGTGTGCTCGTTTCCAAAATTGCATAAAATCTGGCATAAACAAAACTGTATAAATTATGGCAAAATATCCTTCCCACATGATGCTTAGGTCACCATGAAAGCATCTCATTTGCTCAGGTGTTAAGCCCGTCCTGAATGTGTTTGCAGTCTATAGGCCTTGTACTGACCTTGACACTAGGGATCATCTCAAATCACCTCCCTCAGGTCTTCTGGTTTGTCCTTGTCTAAGAATGGGTGTTCTAGAAACAAAGACCAAGGTAGGACTTTGGGTCATGTGATTTGCTGAGGAAAGGATCTTCAGCAGGGCAGAGAGGAGGAAGCAGGAGTGGGCCAGGGTGGGGGCTAAGCAAGGCTAGGATCTCAGCTAGAGTGCCTCTGCAGCCTGACCCCAGCTCTGGAGTGTAAACGACCGTGATCTGCTCCTTTGAGCCTGGGCACGTGCCTCTTGTACGTCTGTGTTAATCAGTCCTTGGCCACATAGAATTGGGAGAGGTTTGTGTGACGTCCAGAGAAGAGCCGAGGTGCGAGTGCTTTAGCCAAAGCTGGTAAAGGGGACCTAAGAGGGCATCGCTGGTCATGGGCCCCAGAGAGGGAGTTAGCAGCACTCGATGCCCAGTGCACTTACCGCGTTTCAAGTTGGCAGAATATAAAGCGTATCACCATCTGGTGTATTTTTATGCTGAAGCTTTGTGGATTAAATACGGTTTAGAATTAACAGGCCAGCAGTGGGATTGGAATTCCACAGAAATTTGACCTGGAAAGAAATCACCTTTTCAACACTTTGGACAAGAAATTTCCCAATAAACATAGAGTGTCATTTGTTTCTCTTTAAGGAGATTATTACTCAATTTATTCAGTGCATCATATTGGCGTAGTTATCTTGTTATTGTTCAGTCACTGACTGGTATCTGACTGTTTGCAACCCCATGGAATGCAGCATACCAGCTTCCCCTGTCCTTCACTATCTCCCCAATTTTGCTCAAATTCGTGTCCATGAAGTTGGTGATGCTATCTAACCATCTCATCCTCCGGTGCTCCTTTTGACTTAAATCGTTCCCATTTTCCAATGAGTCTTTCCAGTGAGTCAGGTCTTGTATCATGTGGCCAAAGAATTGGCACTTAAGCTTCAGCACCAGTCCTTCCAAATAATATGTAGGGTTGATTTCCTATAGGGTTGACTGGTTTGATCTCCTTGTACTCCAAAAGACTCTCATGAGTCTTCTCCAGCACCAAATTTGAAAGCATCGGTTCTTTGGCACTTAGCCTTCTTTATGATCCAGCTATCACATCCGCACATCACTACTGGAAAAACCGCAGCTTTGACTATACAGACCTTTGTCAGCAAAGTGATATCTCTGCTTTTTAATATGCTATCCACGTTTGTCATAGATTTCCTTCCAAGGAGCAAGTATGTTTTAATTTCATGGCTAAAATCACCATCCTCGGTGAATTTGGAGTGCAAGAAAAACCTGTCACTGCCTCTACTTTTTTCCCCTTCTATTTGCCATGAAGTGGTGGGACCAGATACCATGATCTTAGTTTGTTGAATGCTGAGTTTTAAGCCAGCTTTTTCACCCGTATCAAGAGACTCTGTAGTTGCTCATCATTTTCTGCCATTTGAGTGTTATCATCTACATATCTGAGGGTGCTGATATTTCTCCCAGCAATCTTGATTCCAGCTTGTGATTCATTCACCCTGGCATTTAGCATAGAAGTTAAATAAGCAAGGTGACAATATACAGCCTTGATGTACTCCTTTCCCAATTGTGAACCAGTCATTTCTTCCATGTGTGGTTCCATGTCTGTTGCTTCTTGATCCACATACCGGTTTCTCAGGAGGCAGGTAAGGTGGTCCAGTATTCCCATCTCTTGAAGAATTTTCTACAGTTTGTCGTTATCCACAGAGTCAAAGGCTTTAGCATAAGCAGAAGTAGATGTTTTTCTGGAATTCTCTTGCTTTCTCTATGATCCAAGAAATGTTAGAAATTTGATCTCCAGTTCCCCTGCCTTTTCTAAAACCAGCTTGTACATCTGGAAGTTCTCAGTTCACATATTGCTGAAGCCTAGCTTGAAGGAATTTGAGGATTACCTTCCTAGCATGTGAAATAAGTACAACCGTGCGGTAGTTTGAACATTCTTCGACATTGCACTTTTTTGGGATTGGAATGAAAAATGATCTTTTCCAGTCTTATGGCCACTGCTGAGTTTTCCAAATTTGCTGGCATATTGAGTGCAGCACTTTAACAGCATCTTTAGGATTTGAAATAGTTCAGCTAGAATTCCGTCACCTCCACTAGCTTTGTTCATAGTAAATCTTCCCAAGGCCCACTTGACTTCACGCTGCAGGATATCTGGCTCTAGCTGACTGATCACACAATCATGGTTATCTGGGTCATTAAGACCTTTTTTGTATGGTTCCTCTGTGTATTGCTGCCACTCGTTCTTAATATCTTCTGCTTCTGTCAGGTCCATACCATTTGTGTCCTTTATTGTGCCCATCTTTGCATGAAATGTTCCCTTGATATCTCCAGTTTTCTTGAAGAGCTCTCTAGTCTTTCCCGTTCTGTTGTTTTTCTCTATTTCTTTGCATTGTTCATTTAAGAAGGCCTTCTTAACTCTTCTTGCTGTTTCTGGAACTCTGCATTCAGTTGAGTATGTCTTTCCCTTTCTCCCTGGCCTTTCACTTCTCTTCTTTCCTCAGCTATTTGTAAAGACTCCTCAGACAACCACTTTGCCTTCTTGCATTTCTTATTTTGGGGGATGGTGTTTTGTCATTTTCTTCTGTACAGTGTTACGAACTTCTGTCCATAGTTCTTCAAGCACTCTGTCTACCAGATCTAATCCCTTGAATCTATTCATCACCTCCACTGTACAATCAAAAGGGATTTGATTTAGACACACCTGAATACTCAGTTGGTAAAGAATTCACCTGCAATACAGGAGACCTTGGTTTGGTTCCTAGAAGGCTATAGTTCAAAGCATTGCAAGAGTCGGACGTGACTGAGCAACTAAGCAAGCAACCATATAGTAAAGTGAACTCTGCTTAATGCACTGTGGTGACCTGAATGGGAATGAAGTCCAAAATGGAGGAAATATATATATATGTATGTATGTATCACTGACTGACTGACTCATTTTGGCTTCCCTGATAGCTCAGTTGGTAAAGAATCCACCGCCAATGCATGAGACCCTGGTTCAATTCCTGGGTCGGGAACATCCACTGGAGAAGGGATAGGCTACCCACTCCAGTATTCTTGGGCTTCCCTTGTGGCTCAGCTGGTCGAGAATCTGCCTGCAATGGGGGAGACCTGGGTTCAATCCCTGGGTTGGGAAGATCCCCTGGAGAAGGGAAAGGCTACGCACTCCAGTATTCTGGCCTAGAGAACTCCATGGACTATATAGTCCATGGGGTCGCAAAGAGTTGGACACGACTGAGTGACTTTGACTTTCACTTTCATACCTAAACGGCCTAGTGGTTTTCCCTCCTTTCTTCAATTTAAGCCTGTGTTTTGCAACAAGGAGCTCATAATCTGGGCCACAGTCAGCTCCAGGTCTTGTTTTTGCTGACTGTATAGAGCTTCTCCATGTTTGGCTGCAAAGAATAGAATCAATCTGATTTTGGTGTTGATCATTTGGTGATGTCCATATGTAGAGTCATTGCCTGCATTGTTGAAAAGGGGTATTTGCTATGACCAGTGTGTTCTCTTGACCAAACTCTGTTAGCCTTTGCCCTGCTTCATTTTATACTCCAAGGCCAAACTTGCCTGTTACTCCTGGTATCTCTTGAGTTCCTACTTTTGCATTTCAGTCCCCTATGATGAAAAGGACATCTGTGTGTGTGTGTGTGTGTGTTAGTTCCAGAAAGTCTTGTAGGTCTTCCTGGAATTGGTCAACTTCAGCTTCTTCAGCATTAGTGGTTGGGGCATAGACTTGGATTACCATGACATTGAATGATTTGCCTTGAAAATGAACCGAGTTTATTCTGTCATTTTTGAGATTGCACACAAGTACTGCATTTCAGACTCTTATTGACTGTGAGGGCTACTCCATTTCTCCTAAGGGATTCTTGTCCACAGTAGTAGATGTAATGGCCATCTGAATTAAATTCACCCATTCCTGTCATTTTAGTTCACTGATTCCTAACATGTTCAGTCTTGCCATATGCTGCTTGACCATGTCCAATTTACCTCCATTCGTGGACCTAACATTCTAGGTTCCTATGAAATATTGTTCCTTATAGCATCAGGCTTTACTTTCACCACCAGACACATCCACAACTAAATGTCATTGCCAATGAAGTACCATCCTCTGGACGTTATTCTCAGACAAGGAACTTTGTTTAATGGCCTTGTATACATGGAAAGGACATCATCCACTTTAGCTCATAAACATAAAATATTCATGCCATGATAAAATCCTTGTTAAACTGTTTTAGACTGTTAAAACTTGAATGCAGAATTCAACCTGAAAATATACTAATTTTTAAATAGCTCTTTATCCTATTTTTTTCAAATATGTTACAAAGTGGATTTCAGTCCAGTTGAGGACAAATTGTCTTAAATTATGAGTTATTAATAACCAGACAATGTTAAATTTCATTTTCTTATTTCAACTCTATGTACTTCTTTATTATAACTCTGTATCCAGTGGTTCAGTTCAGTTCAGGTCAGTTGCTCAGTCGTGTCCGACTCTTTGCGACCCCATGAATCGCAGCACACCAGGCCTCCCTGTCCATCACCAACTCCCGGAGTTCACTCAAACTCATGTCCATCGAGTCGGTGATGACTGGTTTGATCTCCTTGCTGTCCAAGGAATCTTCTCCAGCACACAGTTCAAAGGCATCAATTCTTTGGTGTTCTGCCTTCTTTACGGTCCAGCTCTCACAACCATAACTGACCCCTGGGAAGACCATAGCCTTGACTAAACAGACCTTTGTCAGCAGAGTATTGTCTCTGCTCTTCAACACACCATCTAGGCTTGTCATAGCTTTCCTGCCAAGAAGCAATCTACTATCTTCTGATTTCATGGCTGCAGTCACCATCCTTAGTGATTTTAGAGCCAAGAAGAGGAAATCTGTCAGTTTCCACTTTTCCCCCTTCTATTTGCCGTGAAGTAATGGGCTGGATGCCATGATCTTAGTTTTTTTAATATATAGCTTTAAGCCAGCTCTTTCACTCTCCTCCTTCACCCTCATCAAGAGGCTCTTTAGTTCCTCTTTGCTTTGCCATTAGAGTGGTATCATCTGCATATCTGAGGCTGTTGATGTTTCTTCCGCCTATCTTGATTGATGGGAACACCAAAATTCAGAAAGTGGTTACCTCTGGAGAGAGAGAAAGAGGGGAAATGGAGTCCAGAAAAATACAAAGGGGGCTTTGTTTATATTTACAACATTTTTATTTCCTTTAAAAATATGAGACAAGAGTGGTAAAACATATTAATATTGACTAGTCTGAGTGATGGATACACAGATGTTTTGTGTCTTTTTCTCTGTATATTGTATATTTCAAAATTCCTCAAAAAATTAGGAAAAGGAAGTATTAGTTCAGTTCAGTCCCTCAGTTGTGTCTGACTCTTTGCGACCCCATGAATCACAGCACACCAGGCCTCCCTGTCCATCACCAACTCCCGGAGTTCACTGAGACTCACGTGCATCAAGTCAGCGATGCCATCCAGCCATCTCATCCTCTGTTGTCCCCTTCTCCTCCTGCCCCCAATCCCTTCCAGCATCAGAGTCTTTTCCAATGAGTCAACTCTTCGCATGAGGTGGCCAAAGTACTGGAGTTTCAGCTTTAGCATCATTCCTTCCAAAGAAATCCCAGGGCTGGAATTGAGCTGTAGGAGTTGCACTCCTACAGCTCAATTCCATAAAAATAAATGACCCAATCAAAAAATTGGCCAAAGAACTAAATAGACATTTCTCCAAAGAAGACATACAGATGGCTAACAAACACATGAAAAGATGCTCAACATCACTCATTATCAGACAAATGCAAATCAAAACCACTATGAGGTACCATTTCACGCCAGTCAGAATGGCTACGATCCAAAAGTCTACAAGCAATAAATGCTGGAGAGGGTGTGGAGAAAAGGGAACCCTCTTACACTGTTGGTGGGAATGCAAACTAGTACAGCCACTATGGAGAACAGTGTGGAGATTCCTTAACAAACTGGAAATAGAACTGCCTTATGATCCAGCAATCCCACTGCTGGGCATACACACTGAGGAAACCAAAATTGAAAGAGACACGTGTACCCCAATGTTCATCGCAGCACTGTTTATAATAGCTAGGACATGGAAGCAACCTAGATGTCCATCAGCAGATGAATGGATAAGAAAGCTGTGGTACATATACACAATGGAGTATTACTCAGCCATTAAAAAGAATACATTTGAATCAGTTCTAATGATGTGAATGAAACTGGATCCTATTATACAGAGTGAAGTAAGCCAGAAGGAAAAACACCAATAACAGTATACTAACGCATATATATGGAATTTACAAAGATGGTAACAATAACCCTGTATACTAGACAGCAAAAGAGACACTGATGTATAGAACAGGCTTATGGACTCTGTGGGAGAGGGAGAGGGTGGGATGATTTGGGAGAATGGCATTGAAACATGTAAAATATCATGTATGAAATGAGTCACCAGTCCAGGTTCGATGCACGATGCTGGATGCTTGGGGCTGGTGCACTGGGATGACCCAGAGGGATGGTATGGGGAGGGAGATGGGAGGAGGGTTCAGGATGGGGAACACACGTATACCTGGGGTGGATTCATTTTGATATATGGCAACCAATACAATGTTGTAAAGTTAAAAAATAAAATAAATTTAAAAAAAATAAAGAAATCCGAGGGCTGATCTCCTTCAGAATGGACCAGTCGGATCCCCTTGCAGTCCAAGGGACTCTCAAGAGTTCAAAGCATCAATTCTTTGTCACTCAGACTTCTTCACAGTCCAACTCTCACCATCCATACATGACCACAGGAAAAACCATAGCCTTGACTAGACGAACCTTTGTTGACAAAGTAATGTCTCTGCTTTTGAATATGCTATCTAGGTTGGTCATAACTTTCCTTCCAGTGAGTAAGTGTCTTTTAATTTCATGGCTGCAGTCACCATCTGCAGCAATTTTGGAGCCCAAAATATAAAGTCTGACACTGGTTCCACTGTTTCTCCATCTATTTCCCATGAAGTGATGGGACCGGATGCCATGATCTTCATTTTCTGAATATTGAGCTTTAAGCCAACTTTTTCACTCTCCACTTTCACTTTCACCAAGAGGCTTTTTAGTTCCTCTTCACTTTCTGCCATAAGGGTGGTGTCATCTACATATCTGAGGTTATTGATATTTCTCCCTGCAATCTTGATTCCAGCTTGTGTTTCCTCCAGTCCAGCATCTCTCATGATGTACTCTGCATGTAAGTTAAATAAGCAGGGTGACAATATACAGCCTTGACATACTCCTTTTCCTATTTGGAGCCAGTCTGTTGTTCCATGTCCAATTCTAACTGTTGCTTCCTGACGTGCATACAGATTTCTCAAGAGGCAGATCAGGTGGTCTGGTATTCCCATCTCTTTCAGAATTTTCCACAGTTGATTATGATCCACACAGTCAAAGGCTTTGGCATAGTCAATAAAGCAGAAATAGATGTTTTTCTGGAACTCTCTTGCTTTTTCCATGATCCAGCGGATGCTGGCAATTTGATCTCTGGTTCCTCTGCCTTTTCGAAAACCAACTTGAACATCAGGAAGTTCATGGTTCACATATTGCTAAAGCCTGGCTTGGAGAATTTTGAGCATTACTTTACTAGCATGTGAGATGAGTCCAATTGTGCAGTAGTTTGAGCATTCTTTGGCATTGCCTTTCTTTGGGATTGGAATGAAAACTGACTTTTTCCTGTCCTGTGGCCACTGCTGAGTTTTCCAAATTTGTTGGCATATTGAGTGCAGCACTTTCACAGCATCTTCTTTCAGGATTTGGAATAGCTCAACTGGAATTCCATCACCTCCACTAGCTTTGTTCATAGTGATGCTTTCTAAGGCCCACTTGACTTCACTTTCCAGGATGTCTGGCTCTAGGTCAGTGATCACACCATCATGATTATCTGGGTCATGAAGATCTTTTTTGTACAGTTCTTCTGTGTATTCTTGCCATCTCTTCTTAATATCTTCTGCTTCTGTTAGGTCCATACCATTTCTGTCCTTTATCGAGCCCATCTTTGCATGAAATGTTCCCTTGGTATCTCTAATTTTCTTGAAGAGATCTCTAGTCTTTCCCATTCCATTGTTTTCCTCTATTTCTTTGCATTGATTGCTGAAGAAGGCTTTCTTATCTCTTCTTGCTATTCTGTGGAACTTTGCATTCAGATGCTTATATCTTTCCTTTTCTCCTTTGCTTTTTGCTTCTCTTCTTTTCACAGCTATTTGTAAGGCCTCCCCAGACAGCCATTTTGCTTTTTTGCATTTCTTTTCCATGGGGATGGTCTTAATCCCTGTCTCCTGTACCATGTCATGAACCTCATTCCATAGTTCATCAGGCACTCTATCTATCAGATCTAGGCCCTTAAATCTATTTCTCACTTCCACTGTATAATCATAAGGGATTTGATTTTGGTCATACCTGAATGGTCTAGTGGTTTTCCCTACTTTCTTCAATTTCAGTCTGAATTTGGCAATAACGATTTCATGATCTGAGCCACAGTCAGCTCCTGGTCTTGTTTTTGTTGACTGCATAGAGCTTCTCCATCTTTGGCTGCAAAGAATATAATCAAACTGATTTCAGTGTTGACCATCTGGTGATGTCCATGTGTAGGGTCTTCTCTTGTGTTGTTGGAAGAGGGTGTTTGCTGTGACCAGTGCATTTTCTTGGCAAAACTCTATTAGTCTTTGCCCTGCTTCATTCTGTATTCCAAGGCCAAATTTGCCTGTTACTCCAGGTGTTTCTTGACTTCCTACTTTTGCATTCCAGTCCCCTATAATGAAAATGACATCTTTTTTGGGTGTTAGTTCTAAAAGGTCTTATAGGTCTTCATAGAACCATTCAATTTCAGCTTCTTCAGCGTTACTGGTTGGGGCATAGACTTGGATTACTGTAATATTGAATGGTTCCCCTTGGAAACGAACAGAGATCATTCTGTCATTTTTGAGATTGCATCCAAGTACTGCATTTCGGACTCTTTGGTTGACCATGATGGCCACTCCATTTCTTCTGAGGGATTCCTGCCTGCAGTAGTAGATATAATGGTCATCTGAGTTAAATTCACCCATTCCAGTCCATTTTAGTTCTCTGATTCCTAGAATGTCGACATTCACTCTTGCCGTCTCTTCTTTGACCACTTCCAATTTGCCTTGATTCATGGACCTGACATTCCAGGTTCCTATGCAATATTGCTCTTTACAGCATCAGACCTTGCTTCTGTCACCAGTCACATCCGCAACTGGGTATTGTTTTTGCTTTGGCTCCATCCCTTCATTCTTTCTGGAGTTATTTCTCCACTGATCTCCAGTAGCATACTGGGGACCTACTGACCTGGGGAGTTCCTCTTTCAGTATCCTATCATTTTGCCTTTTCATAATCTCATCCAAATAATTAAATGAAATATGGCTTTTTCTTACTTAATATCAATTAATTCCATCCAGCGACATACCAACTGTTGTTTGTACCTTTGCTTTTAGGAGAGTCAGGGAGTTAAACAGCAGCAACACTAAAAAGTTTCTGGAAGAAAGAAAGCGAGTAAGTATCATAATTTTCTTAGCACTTTTCCTTTGAAAAAACTAAATAGTAGCTCATGCTTAGATTTCAGACTTCTAGCTAATTTGCTTAATTTGATTTTTCTGTATGCTAAATATTCTAGCTTCTTTCCTCTTCTCCCTGAAAGCTAATCTCTCACTAAAATCTTTAAGGTAATTATTTGGTACCATTTTATACAGAAAATGAAGCCAAATTTTAATCATGCACAAATACTCTTTTCTTTTCTAAGATTTTGGCAGCAACTATCTTACCAGTAAAAATTATGGGGTTTAAATTCTCCCAGTTTTCAGGCTATTTTCTTTCTTCTTTTTTTTTTAATTATTTTTATATCCTTCTCTTAAACTGCAAACTACCAACCCTCATCGATAAGTTTTAAGGTTACAACCCAAAGTTGATCAGAAGTGTTTTGTTTTGCTTTGCAGCTCGCCATGAAGCAGTCCAAAGAAATGGATCAGTTGAAAAAAGTCCAGCTTGAGCACCTCGAATTCCTAGAGAAACAGAATGAGCAGGTATTTCACTTAAAAAGCGTAAAAAGATGTAGGCAGCCAACCAGCTTCAGGAGGCAAATGCCATGGTCCACAGTCACCTTTCTGCTAAAGCCAGTAGCCTGCGAAGTGGCATAGAAAGGGCGCTAGAAAAACTTGGTGCCATTACTGTACTTTCCCCTTTTCTTCCAACAAGAACAGAAAGTACTTTTTTTGAAGTGGGAGAGGAGTGTGGCTGTGGAGAAAAAAAGAATCAAAATTTGATTAGTTGATGGGGATTTTAAAAAGGACATTCCTGAGAGGAGGAGAAAACAGATTATAAGTTACTTCTCCATTTTTATGTGAAGTTATATCACTTGTACCCTAGAGACAAGTGATATTGTATTTAATGAGAAACCACCTATTTTCAATCTCAGTCTAAAAATGAAATTATAAAACCTTCTCAACTTACAAGCCAAACCTAAATGCATAGACTACCATAATTCTACATACCACTGAATGTGAGCGGATACCATACTCTTAGTGTTAAACACTAAATTAAAATATACACAAATACAAAGAGGTCTCCAAAATCCAACTATTCAGTAGCTGTCAGGCATATACCAACATCAAGATGAATGTGTATTTGCCTCAAGCGGAGTTCAGATAGTTGGGCTACAGCCCACTGGCCATCCAGTCTCATTTCAATTGGGTGGAAATACCTCTAGCTTCTATGGCACAATGACCCTCAGTAGCAGTTAAAATTTCTGTCTATCTCAGTCCAAATACACCTCTTCAGGTGTAGTTGCTTTGGAAGTTATTATTTCTAGATAATTTACTCCAGTCTAGAAGCTGTAAAGAGGTTCTGCTGAAACCTGTACTTCTACTGCATTATTCTTTCCTGTTCCCTTTCACATATAAAGTAATCCTATTTAAGGTATTTTTTTTTTTAAGAGTAAATGGCTTCCACTGAAGAAAACTTAAGTGGAAATTAGACTAAAAAGTACCTTTGAGAAAGTAAAACAAAACGATAAAATCAGGGTGTTTTTTTTTTCTTTTTTTGTATTGCAATGGAGTAACAAATAAATCCAATTTCTGGTTTCATATCCTTTACTTTTTGGTTGATAGAAGTCTTATTCATCAGCATTCTTCTAAGTTATGTTTCCCATTTCTTTTCCAGCTAAATGCTTCTAGTCATGAATAGTCCCCAGATCTCCAAGGCGGACAATAAGTGTGTATTGTCCCACAGGTCCCATTCATTTGACCAGTCCCTAGATACAGCCCCTTCTAGTACAAGTTACCTAAGTTTTTTTGCTCTCAAAGCCATTTCTCAAAAGTGTTTCTGGAGGGTGAGGGGAATGGATAAGGGAATAGCCGCTATTTCCAAAACATTAGAATCCACTTCAGTGACTCGGTACTGGGTGGGGATAAGGATGCCTTAAAGAAGGCGCAATGAAGGTAAGATGCAGCTCTGTGTCAGTTAACTAAATTAAGAAACTACTTAGGAATCACTGTGTTGCTTAGCAACAAGTTTGACTAAAGGATAGAAATGTGCTAAAAATTGCTCATCATTACAATCGTGGTATATATCAGAGCTAGAGAATAGCTAGTGTTTTTAGTTTCAGAGCTAAAGTACACAATTTAAAAATCACTTTGGCTTTTTATCCTAATACATGTGTAACTCAAATCACACCAGAGTTTTTGCACTGAAATATTGGATTAATGACAACAGTATTGACTGGATCTTATTGGGAGGATAAGATCCTTGTTTCTGAAATTCATATAATGCCTTTCAAGGGGTCACAGGTCATGCCTACCACCCACACCTGATCCTTTGAGTCATAGAAGCTTAGGAAAGAATGTAAGAAGGCTTGAGATTTGGTGAAGAGGTAATGAAATTCCATGAAAAGAAATTCAAGGTACACTGATGCTTTCAGCAAGTGTGGAATTTGGACTTGAATTTCTGTGTTAAGCCTTGCTTTACAAATATGGCCCATTACGTAACAAATTCAATCCCAGATATTTTCTAGTGTACTTTTGGAGGGGGGAATTTACAGATTGAACACCTCTCAATTCAGTTACCAAGTGTGGTTCAACACTGTCTTGGCGCAGTGCAAAAGATGCTGCAGCTCTATTTCTTCTCTCACATTAGGCGAGGTCTGGAACCATTTGGAGAGCTCCCCTTATAACCTATTTGGTGGCTGAGTGGTTAAGAATCTGCCTGCGATGTAGGAGACCTAGGTTTGATCCCCGGGTCAGGAAAATCCCCTGGAGAAGGGCATGGCAACCCACTCCAATATTTTTGCCTGGGGAATCCCATGACAAAGGAGCCTGGTGGGCTACAGTCCATGGGGTCACAGAGTCAGACACGACTGAAGCAACTCAATTCAAAATTTCATTGACAGGAAACAGTGTCCTGTGTCCAGACAATCCCAAACTTGTACAACAATCTCCCAAACTACTATTAAACCCCAAGACTTTTTTTGTTGTTCATTTCTAAGCCAAAAATAAATTAATTTTAACATTCTGTAATAATATCTCCCTTGAAAGTTTCTTACTGCTTTCGTATAACCATTATCCTGTAAATTTTCCTGGTTGCCCCAAAGCAAAGCCTGGAATCATCTACTTCATTAGTTAGACAGTGTTGAGGGCACTGGCAGAATCAACTCAAGTTTCAATCTATCTGGGTCCTGATTGTGGATCCTAACCTCCTATGTCCTTTCTAATGGCTTTGCCTGCTTGGTTGGCAAGTATTCATTTAAAACTCCAAAGGATGGGGATTTTTTCCCCTGATATTTCCCATAGGCCTCCCAGCCATACGTGAGCTCATCTGTCTTGACATGCACCATTTCAAACATGAAATGCTCCATTACTGTCATACTCAAGTTTTAAAAGTTGGTTTTGTCATCAGTCCTGTCGTTTAATGAGGAGAGGTGAGGGTCTCACCCCACGGGAGAGCTGCAGTCTGGGCTGAGAGGCATTGGTCGCTTTTGTTCTTTTGTTTTTGTTGAGATCAACCTGGGGTAAGTTTGTCGCTGATGGTTCTATACATGTTTTATCCTTAGCCTTTTGCTTTTCTGTATATGGTTTTGCATTCATTTTTCAAATTCACTTCAGTATTCATTTATTTTCTTTGTTTTGTATGTATGACTCAATTTTGACATTACTATTTTTGTACAAACAGCTTTTGAAATCCTGTCACGCAGTGTCCCAAACGCAAGGTAGGACTGAAAATTCTGATAAGCAAGATATTGCCTTCCTGCTCAACTGCGCTCGTATTCTCGCTGCTTTGACGATTCACATCTGCTCTTGACTAGCTAAGATTGCAAGGGTTTGATTGAAAAGTTTGACTATTTGATGCTTGGATTTCTGATGTATAATTCAAACTGAAATGCCCAGCGTCTTGAGAGAATTATTTCTGATGGCATTTTAGCATCCTTTGCAGTTGCAGACCTAGGAATCTCATGCTGATGAAGACATACCCAGTCACTGGAGAAAGCGATATATGGTGGTCCTTTGGACCAATCACAGCTGAAACTGGGTCACAGAGTCAGATCTTTCACAAACATTAATATGACTGCCATTAATTTTTAAAGCACCCAGTAAAAGTTGATTGGTGGTTTTTAGTAACAGAGTTATGGTCTGCATGCAAACACATTATACAGCATCATTGTACAATGATTCTTGTCATGCTTTCTGTTAGAACCAGTCTGCCAGGGAACCTAATCACCCCTTTTAAATACGGTGACCATATAATTTATCATTCAAACAGAATAGCTTTGAAAGTGAAAGGGGACATTGTTCATAATAGCCAGGACCATAGGCATGAATTGGAACCGTCCTGAGAAGTGAGCATGAATGGTCACTCTGCTCATATGAGAACCTGGCTCTTGGAATCCTCCTGTACTGTTAATATGATCCTTCTCTCTAAAACATGTTCGATATTGTCCTTAATGCTAGAGGGAAAGAAGCAGAGGGAATCCTTTATTACTATTTACTGAATATAAAATGTTTAACTTCCAGTGCTGATAATATTTCACTGTCATCTCTTATAAATACTGTTTGTGTCATAGTTTCATGTTCGCGTATTTTTTCCATTTCCTCATTTTTCTATTAGAGCATTAGTATGTTTCAGGCATTAAAAAAACAATCTGGGGAGTGGGAGCCATCCATCCCAAATGTAAGCAGAAAGTTACTAACTTTGGTGTTTTTATATCCATCCTCACCAAAATGGAATTTAAAGCCACAGTCTAAAAATAACAATAAGAAGGAGATCACTCTGTGGTCTGTGGGTTAAACTAATTTCGTAGCAGAACTTCATTTGATACATTTTGATGCTCATAGTATGATCTGCAGAGTTGACTAAATCCTCCCACTGACCTTCCATTTAGTTGGAATAACTAAGTCGACTCAAATAGTAACATCGGAGCTCATCAGGGTCCTCCTCCAAGTTATATCTTTATATATCCATATTTCCATTTTAAAATGTCCTTTATTTCAAAGTGATGTGTCACTGAAAGAGGACAGGAATGCTTTATTTTTTCTCCAAAAGATACATGCGTTGGGTTCGGAAAAAAAGCACATGGTTGGAAAGTAAAGCTTAAAATGAACCAATTGATTTTTCCCTATATTGCCAGGCAGTGATTTGTCACCAGAACCTGTCCCCATCAGACACCTTTCCACCTCTCAAATGAGCTGGTTGTCTTCTTGACAGCCTTAATTCATGAGGTTCAATTCACTGTAGCTTACTTCCTGGGGTGGACTGTAAAAGCTGAATTGCTCCAGAGAAGTGAGAGCCTGTAAAGAGATTTTTCTGGACAGTAGCCTTCCAGGAACCCTACATATGCATGTAACAGTCTGCTCGGAGCATACTCCAACCAAACCAATGTGATAGGCTTCCACCCAACCTTTCCCATCCGTGAGATTCTTAGACAGTCACTTTTAATTAAATTTCAGGCTATATGGGGAATAAATTGTACATAAGCAATGCTTGTTCTAAAAGTGATCAAATTATCTACACATAGTCAAGGCATGTCAGTCTGTGGAAACGAAATCAAACAGAAATGACGTAATCTACAAGTGACAGGTGTGGCTTCTTTTCCAGTTGTTTTCCTGGTATTGTGTGGACCATTCCTTCTCAGACTTAACATGCATAAAAATTCCCTGGGGATCTTACTAAAATGCAGACTCTGGGTCAGTAGGGCGGGGGTGGAGTCCAAGATTCTGCATTTCTCACAAGATCCCAGGCAATGCTGATGCTGCTGGTCTGTGGACCACACTTTTATGTAGCCAGGACATAGTGACAAGCATCAAATTCAAGGGAAAAGAGAGGTGGGGTTTTGCTGCATGTCTTCAGGAGAGGATTTCAACATGTAAGGTCTTGTTTCTGATGTGACAGGCGAAGGAGATGCAGCAGATGGTGAAATTGGAAGCCGAGATGGACCGCAGACCAGCAACAGTTGTGTGAAACTCCAGGACACAAACTGAAACCACAGAACCACCGCATCAAAGAGCACTCCCCAGCTTCCGAACACAGATTCCACGGAGGAAAGCTGATGTCTTCTGCGTTTCCTTTTCATGTAGACAAAGGGTCACCTGAAACCACAGAGACTCACTTCTCATAAACATTCTGAACACTAAATTTCCTTGGCCAACCAAAAGTAGTTACAAATCCCCCCAAATTGCGACTCCAGTAAGTCAGAGTTTACCTGTTGATCATACCACTTCAACATGTTTGCTAGAAAATATCATCACAAGTAAATGAGCTTGGTGTTAAAAACTCTGCTTTGTGATGCGTTAAGACATGTTTGAGCAGCAGCAAAAGTAGTGCATTAGCCATGTAATAGCAAGCACATGCACTGGGGTTGGGGGGAGGGAAACTGTCTACAGATTTATTAGCAGCAGTGGTGATCTGCTAGACAAATAACTGGGGGGAATTTTTCTACATCTGAGTTACCTCATCAGTAAGTGCCACGTCTCCACCATGCCATACGAAGCTAATTTCCTGTAACAGTCATGGAAATGGTTAGAACAACAGAAAAATAGAACTGTGTCCTTGTGCCAAAACCCGCTGTGCTCACAAGGAGAACTCTCAGGCACGTTTAAGAAGCTGACATCTGACATTGCTTCCTAGGAATTGCTTCTGCTGACCCTAGATTACTACAGCTCACTCTTACACCGTGAAGATTGTGAAGTGGTTATTGGCAACCGTTTGTAAATGTGACCATGTAAAAAGTATTTATGCTCCTAATTCACACTGTCAGAGAGCAAAATCATGTTACGTATTGCCACATGACAAGATTAGTGACCAGGAATAACTATGTTTGCATGACACACAAGCACCAATTATGACTAATCCGTACACAGTTAACCTAATGCAAATACATACTGGTTAAGTAACTGTATGGCACAGAATATAATTTGACTCTCAAGACTTTTAGCATAATGAAAAAGTCTATATATATGTGTATATGAACTATGTGGGCATTCTTGATACTTCAAGTTCTAGTTTCAAAAAAAATACATAACTAATTTAATTTTACACAAAAAATATTTATGCAGATTTTCAGAATTTCATATCAGGAAATAACTTTTTATGTCTGTTAAATATCAAAACAATTTGCTACAGTGTTAATCTGCATGGTCGTTAAGCCTGCTGTAGTTGCGTTGCAGAGAGTGCATGGAAAAGTCCCTCCTGGGATGGAGCTGTGCCCCAATGCCCAGAGGAGCGCATGGAAACTGCACTTGAGAACTAATCAGATCACTGATTTAGGGCACCAACCACCAACCAGATTGTTGTATATGCTTGTACAGATTGATTCTGTGTGTTCCTCTGAGTAAAACAGAGAATTATGTTACCATCAATATTGAAATTAAACTTCCAACTTCTCTAATAAAAAATGAAAACACATCCAACATCTGTCAGAGTGTTTGCTCCTCAGGATGCCTTCCCGTGTACTTTTTCTGTTTCCTAAATAATCTCTTCGTTGTTCTTAGAGGGCGGTTTATGCTTGCCCCCAGCACATTTTTCTCCTGACATAAAAAGACTGTTTGACTGGTTGCCTCCTAATGTAAAGTACTTGTTTTTCCTTTTTCTCACATTTATCATTTGAACTGGCTTCTTTTGAAATTCTCTGGTTACAGATTTCCTTATTTGTAAGACAGTAGAGTTTGAGTACATATTTTTCCATACTAACATCTCATGAAAAATTATGACTATTATTATGGTACAACTGGATGGCCAGTTTTGAAAGATTTCAAATGGCTCTCTCTCAGCACTTAGCTGAGCTCACTGTCCTGTAGCAATTGACTGAATCCATCACTCACTCCTCTCTGCTCTGCTCCTGAAAGATTACTCCTACTTTTCCTGTTTTTCTGATCATTTCTTCTCTGGCTTTTCATCCTCGTACACTGCCATAAATATTTGTCTTCCAGCTTAGATCCAGAGCCAGTTTTCTCTCTAACCGGGTTTACTTTCATTATCTGAGATATCTTACTCCCGGAAGAGGACTTCCCAGGTGGTGCTAGTGATAAAGAATGGCAGCCCACTCCAGTGTTCTTGCCTGGAGAATCCCAGGGACGCCGGAGCCTGGTGGGCTGCCGTCTGTGGGGTTGCACAGAGTCGGACACGACTGAAGTGACTTAGCAACTCCCAGAAGAGGACTTCCCAGGTGGTGCTCGTGGTAAAGAACCCGACTGCCCATGCAGGAGATGTACCTAAGAGGTGCGGGTTCAATCCCTGAATTGGGAGGAATCCTTGGAGAAGGGGACAGCAACCCACTCCAGTATTCTTGCCTGGAGAATCCCACGGACAGAGGAGCCTGGTGGGTTATAGTCCACAGGGTTGCCAAGAGTCAGACACAACTGAAATGACTTAGCAGGCACACATGCGCTCCCAGAAGAATCCACTGTAGTAGGATTAAACATGTACACACAGTTCAAGTACAACAAAAAGATGGGTTTATTTTCAATTGGAAGTTCATGTTGCACTCAGATCCTACGTTCTCATCTATTATAAAGGACAAAAAATCTTGGCAAATACAGTTACTCAGTCTCTTCAAACTTAAAAAGACAAACACTTATTTCAGAGGTATATTCAATTACTCACTCTCCCAGTTAGTCAGTCTCCCAGCTAGGGTTCCCTCCCCATTAAGGAAGTCTCCCTGCTTCTCTTCCAAGATGGCTTCTGGGTGCAAATGCAAGCTCATGCGTCCTCTCGGCAGTGGGGAGGAGCATCTGGTTACCCCTACTGTGTGGTCCTAACTGCCCTGGACTGCAGTCCTGCAAGGTAGATCCTTTCATTCTAGTATCTCAAGGTCTCTGCTCAAAAGAGTTTTCACCCTGGACTCAGTTTTCCTCCAGTTTTCTTCTGGGATACACAGAAAGTCTGGATTTGGGAGCCAGGTGGGGAGGACAGAAGTGCTAGCTCAGATCATCCATGCAGATCCCTCCTCTGGCCATCGGTTAGCTGCTAGTGCCATGTTGTTCCATGGCAGGTTGCTTAAGGAGGATTGCCATTTTCTACATCTATGCCCCAAGAAGCAAGTTTATAGTGAAGATACTACATCCTGCTTCTCAGTCCCTCACGACTGTTGGTTCCAATCTGGGGATCAAGACACTTGCCTCAATTCTTACCTTGCTCCCTCCTGTCAGCCCCAAAAGGATATTCAACTGCACATACATGACTGATTGGAATGCCCAAATAGCCTGCCAGGCTTCTCTGTCCATGGGATTTTCCAGGCAAGAACATTAGAGTAGGTTGCCATTGCTTTCTCCAGGGAATCCTCCCAACCCAGGTATTGAACCCAGGTCTCACTCACTGTAGGCAGACTCTACCATCTGAGCCACCAGGGAAGCCGTATATTGGACTGTACTTCTTCCCTAAGTAGACTGTTCTTCCCCTTTGGGGAAGGGATAAAAGGCTTTATGGAAAATAAACCAGTTTGACAAGATAGAGAAACCCATCAGTAGGTTCAGTATTCATCAAATCCAGTTCAGTTCAGTTCAGTCACTCAGTCGTGTCTGACTCTTTGTGACCCCAAGGACTGCAGCACACCAGGCCTTCCTGTCCATCACCAACTCCTGGAGTTGACTCAAACTCATGTCCATTGAGTCAGTGATGTCATTCAACCATCTCACCCTCTGTCATCCCCTTCTCCTCCCACCTTCAATCTTTCCCAACATCAGGGTCTTTTCCAATGAGTCAGTTCTTCATATCAGGTGGCCAAACTATTGGAGTTTCAGCTTCAGCATCAGTCCTTCCAATGAATACTCAGGACTGATTTCCTTTAAGATGGACTGGTTGGATCTCCTTTCAGTCCAAGGGACTCTCAAGAGTCTTTTCCAACACCACAGTTCAAAAGCATCAACTCATCCAGATTTAAAATTTAGAATTTATCTCTTCTTGGGGAATAGAATTTCTTTTACTATGAAGGGGTCATCTTTATTAATTCTGTGACTCTCTTTTGGTGACTGTTTAATAAAGCTTACTCTATCATTTAAAAAAAAAAAAAGCATCAATTCTTCGGGGCTCAGCTTTCTTTCCAACTCACATCCATACATGACCACTGGAAAAACCAAAGCCTTGACTACATGGACATTTATTGGCAAAGTAACGTCTCTGCTTTTTAATATGCTGTCTGCTGCTGCTGCTAAGTCACTTCAGTCGTGTCTGACTCTGTGCGACCCCATAGATGGCAGCCCACCAGGCTCCCCCATCGCTGGGATTCTCCAGGCAAGAACACTGGAGTGGGTTGCCATTTCTTTCTCCAATGCATGAAAGTGAAAAGTGAAAGTGAAGTCGCCCAGTCGTGTCCAACCCTTTGTGACCCCATGGACTGCAGCCCACCAGGCTCCTCCATCCATGGGATTTTCCAGGCAAGAGTACTGGAGTGGGTTGCCATTACCTTCTCCAATATACTGTCTAGGTTGATCATAACTTTTCTTCCAGGTAGTAAGCGTCTTTCAATTTCATGGCTGAAGTCACCATCTGCAGTGATTTTGGAGCCCAGAAAAATAAAGTCAGCCACTGTTTCCACTGTTTCCCCATCTATTTCCCATGAAGTGATGGGACCAGATGCCAAGATCTTTGTTTTCTGAATGTTGAGCTTTAAGCCAACTTTTTCACTCTCCTTCACTTTCATCAAAAGGCTCTTTAGTTCTTCTTCACTTTCTGCCATAAGGGTGGTGTCATCTGCATATCTGACGTTATTGATATTTCTCCTGGCAGTCTTGATTCCAGCTTGTGCTTCCTCCAGCCCAGCGTTCCTCATGATGTACTCTGCATATAAGTTAAATAAGCAGGGTGACAATATACAGCCTTGACATACTCCTTTCCCAATTTGGAACCAGTCTGTTGTCCCATGTCCAGTTCTAACTGTTGCTTCCTTACCTGCATACAGGTTTCTCAAGAGGCAGGCGGTCTGGTATTCCCATCTCTTGAAGGATTTTCCAGTTTGTTGTGATCCACACAGTCAAAGGCTTTGGCATAGTCAATAAAGCAGAAGTAGATGTTTTTCTGGAACTCTCTTGCTTTTTCAATGATCCAGCAGATGTTGTCAATTTGATCTCTGGTTCCTCTGCCTTTTCTAAATCTAGCTTGAACATTTGGAAGTTCACAGTTCACATATTGCTGAAGCCTGGCTTGGAGAATTTTGAGCATTACTTTACTAGCCTGTGAGATGAGTGCAATTGTGCAGTAGTTTAAGCATTCTTTGGCATTGCCTTTCTAAGACACCATTAATTATAACATACACCATTATTTTATATACTACAAAGAATGAAAGCATGATTCCAGTTGAACTATGACACACCATGCAGTGGTTATAAGGCACATCTCAATTTCAGTGTTGTTAAAATATGGAAATACGTGCATCTTGGAATCCATGAAATACACAGTATTTCAAAAATACCATTAAAGCTACCCAAACATCAAGTCTTAATGGGGGAGGGCTAATTTTTAATGATAGAGCACAAGAGAAACATAGAAAACCTAAAATAAGGAACACATGCTATTAGGTTTGAAATTTAGTGTTGAGCCTCGTGGGTTCATCATCAATTCAAAGAATGTGTTTTCCTTTAGCTATTTCACTCAGTCACATGATTTCAGTTTCTACTTCTCTTCATATAATTCTCAGATCCATAACTTGAGCCTTGACCTTACTTTTCCTAAGCACTGGTACTTCTAAGAGATTTTCAGTTAAACAAATGGCCCAAGTGCACATTGTATGTAATTGATCAAAAAATGAAGACTTTTCCTACATCTGTCCTCCTTGTTTAACAGTCTGTAACAGGTGCTAAACCCCAGGGCCATCTTTTTTCTGCACCATCTCATTTGCTTCCACACCCAATCTGTTGATAAAACCCATGACTTCTGCTTTGTCTTGGAAGTTCCCTTCTCCCTGACAAGTCTTCTCATTTCAGCACTCAGAATTTTAGTAACTTCCTATTGAATTTCTTTCCCCCTCAAATCCCTTCTACATCTACATTAATCTCCCCAAAGGGCAGCTCTGATCATATTACTATTTGGCTTGTAAAGCCTGAATTCCTATCTATTACCTAAAGAATATCATTGAAATTATCAATATCAGCATTTAGTTTTGGTTCAAGTTTGCCTCTTCCCCTAGCCAATCTGAATTATCACTGTTCTCTGTTCACACATGTAGCATGCATCTGGTTTTTTTTTTTTTTAATTAATTTATTTATTTGGCTGTGCCAGGTCTTAGATGCAGCACACAGGATCTTCAGTCTTCTTTGTGACATGTGAACATTTCAGTTGCAGCACAAAGCATCTAGTTCCCTGATGAGGGATGTGACCCGGGACCTCTGCATTGGAAGCATGGAGTCTTAGCCACTCAACCACCAGGGAAGTCCCACGTAACACACATTGTTTTCAGTATGCCACGTGATAACGTTCTTTGTTGTTGCTCAGCTGCTCAGTCATGTCCGACAGTTTGCGACCCCATGGACTGCAGCATGCCAGGCCTCCCTGTCCTTCACCATCTCCTGGAGCTTGCTCAAACTCATGCCCATTGACTCAGTGATGCCATCCAACCATCTCATCCTCTGCCGTCCCCTTCTCCTCCCACCTTCAATCATTCCCAGCATCAGGGTCTTTTCCAATGAGTCAGCTCTTTGCATCAGGTGGCCAAAGTACTGGAGTTTCAGCTTCAGCATCAGCCCTTCCAATGAATATTCAGGACTGATTTCCTTTAGGATTGACTGGTTTGATCTCCTACAGTCCAAGGGAGGCTCAAGAGTCTTCTCCAACACCTCAGATCAAAAACATCAGTTCTTCGGCACTCACTTTTCTTTGTGGTCAAATTCTCACATCCATACATGACTACTGGAAAAATCATAGCTTTGAATAGTTGGACCTTTCCTGGCAAAATAATGTCTCTGCTTTTTAATATGCTATCTAGGTTGGTCATAACTTTTCTTCCAAGGAGTAAGCGTCTTTTAATTTCATGGCTGCAGTCACCATCTGCAGTGATTTTGGAGCCCAGAAAATAAAGTCAGCCACTGTTTCCACTGTTTCCCCATCTATTTGCCAAGAAGTGATGGGACCAGATGCCATGATCTTAGTTTTCTGAATGTTGAGCTTTAAGCCACTTTTTCACTCTCCTCCTTCATTTTCATCAAAAGGTTCTTTAGTTCTTCTTTACTTTCTGCCATAAGGGTGGTGTCATCAGCACATCTGAGGTTATTGATATTTCTCCCGGCAATCTTGATTCCAGTTTGTGTTTCATCCAGACCAGCATTTCTCATGATGTACTCTGCATAGAAGTTAAATAAGCAGGGTGACAATATATAGCCTTGATGTATGTACTCCTTATCCTATTTGGAACCAGTCTATCGTTCCATGTCCAGTTCTAACTGTTGCTTCCTGACCTGCATATAGGTTTCTCAAGAGGCAGGTCAGGTGGTCTGGTACTCCCATCTCTTGAAGAATTTTCCACAGTTTATTGTGATCCACACAGTCAAAGGCTTTGGCATAGTCTATAAAGCAGAAGTAGATGTTTTTCTGGAACTCTCTTGCTTTTTTGATGATGCAGCATATGTTGGCAATTTGATCTCTAGTTCCTCTGCCTTTTCTCTGGATTTCCAGCTTGAACATCTGGTAGTTCACAGTTCACGTATTGCTGAAGCCTGGCTTGGAGAATTTTGAGCATTACTTTCCTAGCGTGTGAGATGAGTGCAATTGTGTGGTAGTTTGAGCATTCTTTGGCATTGCCTTTCTTTGGGATTTGAATGAAAACTGACTTTTTCCAGTCTTGTGGCTACTGCTGAGTTTTCAAAATTTGCTGACATATTGAGTGCAGCACTTTCACAGCATCATCTTTTAGGATCTGAAATAGCTCAACTGGAATTCCATCACCTCCACTAGCTTTATTCGTAGCTTTATTCCTAAGGCCCACTTGACTTCACATTCCAGGATGTCCGGCTCTAGCTGAGTGATCACACCATTGTCATTATCTGGGTCATGAAGATCTTTTTTGTATACTTCTGCTATGTATTCTTGCCACCTCTTCTTAATATCTTCTGCTTCAGTTAGGTCCATACCATTTCTGTTCTTTATCGAGCCCATCTTTGCATGAAATGTTCCCTTGGTATCTCTAATTTTCTTGAAGAGATCTCTAGTCTTTCCTGTTCTATTGTTTTCCTCTATTTCTTTGCGCTGATCGCTGAGGAAGGCTTTCTTATCACTCCTTGTTATTCTTTGGAACTCTGCATTCAAATGGGTTTATCTTTCCTTTTCTCCTTTGCTTTTCACTTCTCTTCTATTCACAGCTATTTGTAAGGCCTCCTCAGACAGCCATTTTTCTTTTTTACATTTCTTTTTCTTGGGGGTGGTCTTGATCCCTGTTTCCTGTACCATGTCACGAACCTCCATCCATAGTTCATCAGGCACTCTATCAGATCTAGTCCCTTAAATCTATTTCTCACTTCCACTGTATAATCATAAGGGATTTGATTTAGGTCATACCTGAATGGTCTAGTAGTTTTCCCCACTTTCTTCAATTTCAGTCTGAATTTGGCAGTAAGGGGTTCATGATCTGAGCCATAATCAGCTCCCGGTCTTGTTTTTGCTAACTGTATAGAGCTTCTCCATCTTTGGCTGCAAAGAATATAATCAATCTGATTTCAGTGTTGACCATCTTGTGATGTCCATGTGTAGAGTCTTTTCTTGTGTTGTTGGAAGAGGGTGTTTGCTATGACCAGTGCATTCTCTTTGCTGGAGCAGCCATGAGGAGCTACCCCACATCCAAGGTAAGAGAAAACCAAGTAAGATGGTAGGCACTGAGACAGGGCCTCAGAGGGCAGACAGACTGAATCCACAATCACAAACAACCAGCCAATCTGATCACATGGACCACAGCTTGTCTAACTCAATGAAACTAAGCCATGCCGTGTGGGGCCACCCAAGACGGATGGGTCATGGTGGAGAGGTCTGACAATATGTGGTCCACTGGAGAAGGGAATGGCAAACCACTTCAGTATTCTTGTCTTGAGAACCCCATGAACAGTATGAAAAGGCAAAATGATAGGATACTGAAAGGGGAACTCCCCAGGTCAGTAGGTGCCCAATAAGCTACTGGAGATCAGTGGAGAATTAACTCCAGAAAGAATGAAGGGATGGAGTCAAAGCAAAAACAACACCCAGTTGTGGGTGTGACTGGTGATAGAGGCAAGGTCCAATGCTGTAAAGAGCAATATTGCATAGGGACCTGACATGTTAGGTCCATGAATCAAGGCAAATTGGAAGTGGTCAAACAGGAGATATCAAGAGTGAACATCAACATTCTAGGAATCAGCAAATCAAGATGGACTAGAATGGGTGAATTTAACTCAGATGACCATTATATCTACTACTGTGGTGGGCAGGAATCCCTTAGAAACAATGGAGTAGCCATCATAGTCAACAAAAGAGTTTGAAATGCAGTACTTGGGTGCGATCTCAAGAATGACAGAATGATCTCTGTTCATTTCCAAGGCAAACCATTCAATATCAAGGTCATCCTAGTCTATGCCCCAACCAGTAACGCTGAAGAAGCTGAAGTTGAACAGTTCTATGAAGACCTACAAGACCTTTTAGAACTAACACCCCCCCAAAAATGTCCTTTTCATTATAGGGGGCTGGAATGCAAAAGTAGGAAGTCAAGAAATACCTGGAGTAACAGGCAAATTTGGCCTTGGAGTACAGAATGAAGCAGGGCAAAGGCTAATAGAGTTTTGCCAAGAGAATGCACTGGTCATGTGCATATCTAATCCTTAAAGCAACCTCCTAGAATGCTGCCTCTAAAGCTTCCTTCATTCCCCCAGCAAGAACTCATCTGCCTTTCTAAATTTATCCATTTATATTTTAAAAAGTTATTTAAGCATATGACTTTTCCACCAGCTCAGACTAATTTCTTTTCAGAATAAACAAATAATTTTGTTTATTTGCTTTGCAAAGAACAAGTAGTCAACTATCAAATGACCACTTAAGTTGTTTTCTGTGACATAGAATGTGTGACCTCTTATGCAGTGTCTTTGAATGAAATGCTAAAATAAATTTCTTTCCCAATTTCAAGAAAAACAATTTTCCTCAATTCTTATTGTTAGTATATTTTCAAAACAGTAGAACTATCATAATGATTAACAGGCAGTATGATTCCATCAGGTGTGATTGTGAAATGGGAAAACTGAATTATTTTAATTTTGAGGTATCTCTGATTATCTTAGAGATGGCTCATTCCAAGCCCTCCATAGTTTCTCTTTTGTCATCACATGTGAAAGTTTAATAGAAGACCACTCTTCTCTACAACTTTTCTTCGATGCTTAGCATTTAACAGAATCCAAAGCACAATTTTAATAACTGCATCTTTAATGTCATCATAAATCCTCAGTAGCGCCTCTGGGATGAATTTTTATGAGCCATCTTCTTTAATAACGTACCATGTAAAATGTTCTGCTCCATAGGTTAGAATAATGCAAAAATATTAGGAAGGGAGTGGGGAGATGTTAAAAATAGCAGCATCATTGCTTTCCCATTAAAAGAAAAAAATAGGTGGTAGCACTTTACTCAATAAACAAAGCAATGAATGTCTCTTTCTCACCTCTCCTCTCGTTACTTCCTTAGAAATTCCAGGCGAGAAATTGTCTCCAAGCTACTTCATCCTGGAACTTTCTGAGAGTCTTTGAAGTCTCCACCAAGGTAAAATTTGGAAAATTTTTACTCACAACATGACCCAATAACTTTAGGTGAGTCAAATGTACTAAAAGCATAACAAGGGAGATTAAAAAAAAAATTGACCCTGAGTTGTGAACTTTGACAACATATCACTTGAATGATGAAATGTTACACTGGTTCATCAAAATACAATTTATATATTTAATTTTCTCACACATTTTTACATTCTACCTTTTGTTTTTCCTTAGAAAAAACTTGGTGTTTGTACTAGAGTGTGGGGCTCATGATGCAGCATATTGAGCTCTGTAGACAACAACACTATATCATGAATTCATCAATGCCTAGACTACCACACATCCTCAGCATTGAACTAACTTTATTCATTGATCAAATATTTATTAGGAGCCCCCTATAGTCCTCTGTACTCTCAGCTAGGTTTTAACTAGTAATATATATACTATTATTTTTAATTATCTGTAACTGCAGTTTTAGGCCGTGCCAGTATGACAGATAGATGGAATGCATTAATGGCCCCAATTTTTCATGCCTTCCTGTATCCATGTCTTTTGGTAGCACCCTGCTGCACTGTTTCTAGGCTTGGTCAAGTAACTTGCTTTGTCTTTGGGATGGCAGCAAACTGGATGAAGCAAAGGCACATTTTTGTTTCTTCCTTTGGATCTCTGCCACTGCCATGAGAACAAGTACAGGCTCGCCCTGCTGGTGGTGGGAAGTTCAGTCATCTCTCCCAGCTTACTAGCCGACAACTGATGGGTGACCAGCCAAGACTCTCCCAAACTAGTAGAACTACCCAGCAAAGCTACAAACTCATCAGAAATAGCATTGGGTTAGCCAAAAGTTTCGTTAGGGTTTTTACCCAATCTAATGTGAAAGTGAAAGTTGCTCAGTCGTGTCCAACTCTTTGAGATCCCATAGACTATAGTACACCAGGCTCCCCTACCCATGGAATTCTTCAGGCAAGAATCCTGGCGTGGGCTGCCATGCCCTTCTCCAGGGATCTTCCCAACCCAGGGATCGAACCCAGGTCTCCCACATTGCAGGCAGACTCTTTACTGTTTGAGCTACTCAGGAATCTGCCTATTCCCAACCTAACAAATGAGTGTTATTTTGAGTCACCAAGTTTTCAGTTGGTTTGTTGTATAGCAGTAGTTGATATGTTCAAGTCTTAAGCATATGAAAATGATAAATTTCATCCCAGAACCCCAGAGACTACACACAAAAAAAGTCACTGGAGTCACTAGTGTGAGTTTTCTCTCCCACTGAATGAGCCCAACTACTAGGTTGCCACGTTTGCTGTCTCTTGTATGTCATTGTGTCAGGGTCCACTTTTCTTTTGGTAAGCTTCTGAGGGTCTGTTTGCTGATACTTTCAACTTTGCCATTTGATAAACACCTCTTCCTCTTTGACTTCCCCCTTTGTTTTTTCCTGGTGGCTCAGTGGTCAAGAATCCACCTGCCAAGCAGGAGACACATTTTTGATTCTGAGGTCAGGAAGTTCCCCTGGAGAAAGAAATGGCAACCCACACCAACATTCTTGCCTGGAAAATCCCATGGACAGAGAAGCTTGATGGGCTACAGTCCATGATGTCACAAAAGAGTTGGATATGATTGATAGATTAAACAAGAACAGCCTTTTTTTTCTCATTTTTTGTTGCTTGTTTTAAAACCTTTTTCCTTCCTTTGGGCTCTTTGGTAAAGAAAATTATGTCATGTAACAGCCTTAGCTACTAATAGTCATTAGCTGTTTTTAATTACTTTGTTTGGGTTATAGATACTAAAGTTTCCAGAAAATTGGAAAACATTCAGGTAAATGGGGGATTACTTTACTACATCACTTTGTCCAATCATGTAAAATAAAAGAAACAGGCTTTTTTATTTAGTAGTCCAACAATGCAAGTGTATAGTATTGGAAAGCTACATGGATTTTTAAAGTAACATTTTAAAAAGAAAAATATAGAGGTATGTTGTAGTTCATTCACTAAGTCGTGTCAGATTCTTTACAACCCCATGGACTGCAGCGTGCCAGGATTCCGTGTCCTTCACTGTCTCCCAGAATTTGCTCAGATTCATGTCCATTGAGTCAGTGACACTATCTAACCAGCTCATCCTTTGTCTTCCTCTTCTCCTTTTGCCATCAATCTTTCCCAGCACCCCAGTCTTTTCCCAGGTCTTTTCTAATGATTCAAGTCTTATATTTTAATAAGAAATTATATTTTAATAGGAAAAATTAATGATGTTAAATGATATATAACTGAAATAAAATTAAACAAGTAAAAATAGTTTATATGACTTGAAAATCTGTTTAGATAAACATCTGCCTGCTCATCTTATGTTTCAGTGATTCTACTCCAAGAGAAATGAGTACATGTGTTCACCAAAAAATGTTCTTCACTCATAGTAGTAAAAACACTAGAAACAGTTCAAATGCACAGTGATAGAATGGATCAATAAAATATGGCATTTCCAATGCTCAATGGAACACAAAAGTGCTTACCTTTTGATTCCTTGTATATGAAAGTCAAGAAGAGATAATCCTAATCTTGAAGGTAAGTTCCCTCTATAGGAACCTTCTGGAATAATGGGAATTGTCTCTAGAACTAGTTCTTAAAGTGCACACCAAGGACCTCTTTGTGGACCAGTGTGTTCCCAAGAGCCTTTCAGAGTGTCTGCTAGATCAACTTGTGTCAAATCCATCTGCTGGAAGCCAAACTTTCTTCATATACTTCACTGAAAACAGCAAATCACAACGGACTGAATGAAGAAAAAGATGCCTCAGATGACTTCTAGGAAATCGGACATTAGATTTGCAACGTTAAACAATGTCACTCTTCCCACCTGTATTTGTAAAACATAGTTATTTTTATTAAAATACTCTATTTTAATAATATATTAGTTATATCTTAGTATATGGGTTTATTACTTTTGAATTTCCTGTTTCCATTTCTAATATTGTAATATTGACATTCAATTCACATAAATAAAAGTTCTTTGAGTTTCTTAAAAATTTAAGAGTGTAAAGGGGTCTGAGACCAAATGGTAACTTTGAATCTTAACGTTTATAGTATTTATGTCATATGTTACAGGCAAATCAGGAATATTATCACCATTGCACAGATGGTGACATTATTGAATCCAGGGTCACAAAGCCACACAATGGACAATTAAGGAATAAAATACATTTATTTCCCAGTCTCCGAATTCCTCTTCCTTACTGAACCACCACCCCACAACAAAGATCATCTTTATACTTGAAAGCCATGATCACAGTACCACCTGACATTTTACAATTACAATTAACAAAGCATGGTCACAGACATAATGTCACTTAATTGTCATGGCAACCTATTAGTGTGGGTTTTATCATCTTTTCCTTCAAATGAGAAAATGATTGAGTGAGTCCCACAGCATAGTGCTTAGCACAATAAAAAACAAATAATAGGCTTTCTGTTCTGGTGCTACTATAAATTAATTTATATATGCAACCACATGAGGTGCTATGGGGAAAATGCAAAAGATATTATCCCTGCCCTAGAAGGATATATTTGTTGATAATATATCAAAATTAAACTTGATAAATCCAATAAACCCAGTGCATTCCTAACATTAATTAGATTTAATTCAAATAATACCAATCAAAAAAGAATTCAGCTGCATTAAAAAATCTAAACAGGATTTTTCTTTTGAAAGTCTAGCCTACACACTAAAAAACTACACCACACTGGCCAAATGCAGTATGCTACCTGATTTTTGGATATAAAAGCTAAGACTGCTTTTATATTACTAAGGGGTTAGGGGAGGAAATGAAAGAAAATCATTTTTGACTTGTAAAAATTACATGAAATTCAAATTTCCATGTCCATGCATAAGTTGTATTGGAAGGCAGCCATACGTGTCAATTTATGTGTGACCTGTGGCCGCTCTTGTGCTACCTGCAACAGCAGTATAAAACAGAAACTGCATACCCCACCAAGTGAACAATAGTTACCACTGTCTCCTTGACAGAGAGTTTGCCAGCCCTTGACCCGGCCCTATTTGATCAGAGTAAACAAGGGAAAGGGGATGGAGGTCCCCCAGAGTGGAGGAGAAGAGGGGTAAAAACCAATCTGTCTAGATTTTGGAGAAGAGAAGAAATAAAGGGCACATGGAGCCCTTAAAGAACAGGCTTTCAGGAACCCAGGGTCCGTGCAGTAGCAGAACCTCAGGTAAGAGGGCTGCCCGACTGCTTTCCAAGCCTTTCTAGACAGAAAGGAGCAGCCGCGAGAGAAGACCGCCTTGGACCTGGAGCCTGGCCGAGACCAGCAGGAACGGCAGCAGTGAGCACGGGGAGGAGCAGTGGGCCCCTCTCCTACCCGCCAGCCCTCCCTGTGTCTCTGTTTGATCCGAAAGAAGGCCAAGGTGGCAACTAAGTGATACTGGACGTGCTGATGTGCATTCTTCAAAGAGGAGACCTGGGACTTCCCTGGTGGTCCAGTGGTTAAAATTCTGCCTTGCGATGCAGGGGACGCGGCTTCCATCCCCGGTCGGGAAACGGATCCCACATCCCACGGAGAAACTAAGCCGATGCACCACAACCACTTAGCCCCCAGGCCCCACAGCTAGTCTGAACACCACGGGGAAAGATCCTCATGACCCAACTAAGACCCGAGTTAGCCGAATTTAAAAAAAAAATTAAAAAAAGCAGAACCTCCAACAAGAATTTGGGTGAAGTATTCTATTTGAGATGTGATCCAGGAAACATGATGAAAGCCTGGGGTGGGGGTGGACAGTACACTAACGCTGTAGTAACAGCTCTGTTAACTGCTCTGGGCACCTGGAGAGCCACTCAGTCAGGGACTCTGTGATGGAGACTGCAGCGCTTCCCTCAGAACTGCCCCAGCAATGTGAAGACAAGGGCTGCTCACCTTCAGCTTTCACCTCTTGCTGGGAGAGAGTAGTTTTGTTTTTCTGAGTTTTTACTACCTTTGTTTTTTTTTTTTTAATTTATTTTAATTGGAGGCTAATTACTTTACAATAATGCGGTGGTTTTGCCATACATTGACATGAATCAGCCACGGGTGCACATGTGTCCCCATCCTGAACCCCCCTGCCACCTCCCTCCCCATCCCATCCCTCAGGGTCATCCCAGTGCTCTGGCCCTGAGCTCCCTGTCTCATGCATCGAACCTGGAGAGTAGTTCCTAAGGGCAGTATTTCCTCACCCTTCCAGCCTGTCCTTTGTAGGCTGAAGAAGTTCCAGGGGCCAGAGAAAGCCCTTAGGAAAAAGCCACAGATCCCTGAAGCAGGAAGCATGACTACCACATGTCCTAAGCTGCAGGGGATCACAGGAGAATAAATGGGCACCCTTAAACCTTGGTGAGTTTGTAGGATTGGAGGAGGGCATTCAGATTAGACATGTTTTCATTTTAAGAAATGAAGAAATGGTACTTCCAGCTGCCAGAGTGTGCCACATGCCCAGGTATGTGTCTTAACTTCACTTTGAGACAAAAAGTCCTCAACATCATGCAAAAGATGAGTCTTGACCTTTGCTTAATGGATTAGTTAAGAAAAAACATTAAGGTTTTGCTCTCTCTTTTCTCTTTCACTGCCTGTATTCTGGTATAGAAGCTATTGCTGAGAAATGTAAATGACAATGATAACCACGAAAGTCATGAATAACTTACAACATATATTATACAACAATAATCATTCAAGTTATTCCTGAATGATTAACATTGATCACCCAAACAGGAGAAAGCTAATCAGCCCTGGATCTCATCTCGAATATTTTTAAAAATAGGACAAAAAATAGGACAGGTATACATACAGATGCTATAATAAGCAGTGTGTTTTGGTAATAAGAAATCTCTAGAGGTGTAGGTTGTCGGGGACAGGGGGTGTTGTTTTGTCTTATGATTTAAAAACAATACAGAAGATGACAGTGTGAACGGTTGGAATGGAATCCAGCCAGTCTTCCAGATTTCAAAGGTTTTATAATGGAAGAGACAGCCCGTAAGTGTGCCAGGAACAGTCTCGTCCATTAATCATCCCAGGCCCACGGCTTGGGCATGCCAGGTGCCGAGAGAGCCGCGAGACCATCTCAAGGACAATGTGCTTTTCTAAATTTACTTTTCAGTGTGAAAGCCTCTCATTTGGGTTCACTAATACTTTGCATTTGTATGAAAAAGTGGACTTTGCACAAAGGGTGGGGCAAAGCAACACAGCCCCCCTCCCCCCACAACTGAAGCAGCAAAAAGAATCCTAGTAATCAGACTCACAAATTCACATGCCCAGGAGTTCTTATGATCCCCACTTAAGGTTGTTATTGAGTATATAACAGGCAATTCAAACTTAGATGGTTAAGAACTGGATGGGGTGGGGAGGTAGGTGGGAGGGGGGTTCCGGATGGGGACACATGTGCACCTGTGGCTGATTCATGGCAATGTATGGCAAAACCACTGCAATATTGTAAAGTAATTAGCCTCCAATGAAATAAACTAATTAAAAAAACAGAATTCGCATCTCTTTTTAAACCTGTTCTTTAACATTTCAGTTACTAAGGGTATTTCCATATCCCCAAGCTCAGGCTAAAATTCTGAGAATAATTCATGACTACTCTGTTCTTCATCGCCTTGGTGTAATCAGTAGGTAGCATTGGCTCTTCCTCCAAGCTGTTTCTAGACTGGAACTACTCAGCACTATGGAAATATCAGCCTGGCGGCAGCCACTGTCACCTCTCATTCTGACAACGGTTCATTTCCATTCATTCTTGAGGCCCCAAGCCCTTTGTCCACAGTTAGCAGAGTGACCCTCTTGAAGTATAAATCAGATCATGTGACTCATCTGTGTGAAATCCTCTAATTCTTCCCTCTGCCTTAAAATAAAAAACAACTTTTTTCCTCAAGACTATAATCCTTCCCTGCTATTAACCTATGGTTGCATAACAAATCATCCCAAAACAATGCTTGAAGCAAAACAATGTATTATTTCCCATGATTTTTAGTGAACAGCTGGGCTGTTCTTCTGCTCCATTTGGTACTGGCTGGGTCACTTGTATGGCTACGTTTGGCTGGGAAACCAACTAGGGCTGAAATGTCCAGCACGCTTTGCTCTCACGTCTGGTGCCTCAACCGGGATGGCTGCCTCGTCCTCTCCCTCTCCACGTGGTCTCTCAACACTTAGTGGCCAAGTTCAAGCTTCTTTTCTGGCAGCTGAATCTCAGACAACATCAAACGAAGCTGCCAGTATTCTTAAAGCCTAAGCCGAAACACACATCATGACTTTCATTACATTCCTTGATCAAAGCGAGTCACAAGGGTAGCACAGACTCAGGGGGAAAGAAGACAGATCTGCCTCTTGATTGAAAAAAGAATATAAATGTTCAACAATAGGAGGAATTTTTGACAACCATCTTTAGAAATGGTATTCCCAGTGTCCCTATATCTCCTCAGCTTGGTTCAGTCACTCAGTCATGTCCAGCTCTTTGGGACCCATGGACTGCAGCACGCCAGGCCTCCCTGTCCATCACCAATGCCCGGAGCTTACGCAAACTCATGTCCATCGAGTCGGTGATGTCATCCAACCATCTCATCCTCTGTTGTCCCCTTCTTCTCCTGCCGTCAATCTTTCCCAGCATCAGGGTCTTTTCCAATGAGTCAGCTCTTTGCATCAGGTGGCTAAACTATTGGAGTTTCAGCTTCAGCATCAGTCCTTCCAATGAATATTCATGATTGAATTCCTATAGGATGGACTGGTTGGATCTCCTTGCAGTCCAAGGGCCTCCCAAGAGTCTTCTCCAACACCACAGCTCAAAAGCATCAATTCTTCAGTGCTCACCTTTTTTTATGGTCCAGCTCTCACATCCATACATGACCACTGGAAAAACCATAACTTTGACTAGATGGACCTTTGTTGGCAAAGTAATGTCTCTGCTTTTTAATACACTGTCTAGGTTGGTCATAGCTTTTCTTCCAAGGAGCAAGCGTCTTTTACTTTCATGGCTGCAGTCACCATCTGCAGTGATTTTGCAGCCCAAGAAAGTAAAATCTGTCACTGTTTCTATAGTTTCTCCATCTATTTGCCATGAAGTTATGGGACCGGATGCTATGATCTTAGTTTTTTGAATGCTGAGTTTTAAGCCAACTTTTTCACTCTCCTCTTTCACTTTCATCAAGAGGCTCTTTAGTTCTTCACTTTCTGCCGTAAGTGTGATGTCATCTGCATATCTGGGGTTATTGATATTTCTCCCAGCAATCTTGATTCCAGCTTGTGTTTCCTCCAGCCCAGCATTTCTCATGATGTACTCTGCATACAAGTTAAATAAGCAGGGTGACAATATACAGCCTTGACATGCTCCTTTCCCGATTTGGAATCAGTCTGTTGTTCCATGTTCAGTTCTAACTGCTGCTTCTTGATCTTTACACAGATTTCTCAGAAAGCAGGTCAGGTGGTCTGATATTCCCAACTTTTTAAGAATTTTCCACAGTTTGTGGTGATCCACACAGTCAAAGGCTTTGGGGGAGTCAATAAAGCAGAAGTAGATGTTTTTCTGGAACTCTCTTGCTTTTTCGATGATCCAACAGAAGTCAATTTGATGTCTGGTTCCTCTGCCTTTTCTAAATCCAGCTTGAACATCTGGTAGTTCACAGTTCATGTACTGTTGAAGCCTGGCTTGGAGAATTTTGAGCATTACTTTGCTAGCATATGAAATGAGTGCAATTGTGCGGTAGTCTGAACATTCTTTGGCATTGCCTTTCTTTGGGATTGGAATGAAAACTGACCTTTTCCAGTCCTGTGGCCACTACTGAGCTTTCTAAATTTGCTGGCATATTGAGTGCAGCACTTTCACAGCATTATCTTTCAGCATTTGAAATAGCTCAACTGGAGTTCCATCACCTCCACTAGCTTTGTTCATTGTGAAACGAACTTGTGATGCTTCCTAAGGCCTACTTGACTTCACATTCCAGGATGTGTGGCTCTAGGTGAGTGATCACACCACTGGGGTCTGGTCTAGGTGAGTGACCACACTCTGTCTCCTATTCTACCTTTTTTTCAGGCCGCCCATGCCACAGGGGGCATCTTTGTAATAGAATCTGAGGTAGAGACTGCTGGCATTCTTTCTAATAATATTCTTCTGCTCATCTTCTTCAGGAACAGAACTTCAGCAGGTGCGTGGCTTCCGAGAATAAACACTGCATTTCCCAGGCTCCCTTGTAGTAAGGCAGGACCAGTTGATTACATCTTGATCAATGAAACATCAGGGGTCTGGTGGAAGCTTTAGTGAAATTTCTTAAAAGACAACGGTTGTTTCTCCTTTGACCTTGACATTTCTTCCTGACTTTTCTCCTTCTTGTCAATTGGACTATGAGGAGTCACTAGAATGAAGGCTGGTAGATATTTGGAGACACTTGAGTCTCTGAGACCATGCAACAGCCTACCAGCCCTGGAGCTGCAGCCCTTGGACATTTCTTTGAGAGAAATACACTGGCGTCTTGTTTTTTCCTCCCGCACGCCCCCCTTTTAGATCCTTTCTGTGGCCAAATCTACCCGTAAGCCAGTGAGCAAGTGTCTAGTGATGTAGGATGTAGAGGTCAGTCTCCTAGGGAAGGGAAGGTGGAGAGGTGAAAGAGGATCTGGGGACAAAGAGAAAATATGGAGTGCAGCTTGTCAGCTAGACGTAGTCCTTTGTCTCCAGTTCTCTCTGGCCGCACTGCACGGCTTGCAGGACCTCAGTGCTCCAGCCGGGGACTGAACCCACGCCCTGAGTCCTAACCACTGGACCACCACGGAATGCTCGTTCTCAGAAGCCACTCTACTTTGTTGTGAGAATGGAACCACATTACTCATACGTGTGTGTGTGTGTGTGTATTCACATGATGAATAAGTAGCTAGACATACTGTAGACAGATATGGTCATATTTTTCCAAACAGTTTTATCTGTCATCACTTTTTTATAGCCCCCCACCTTTGTTCTCATGTTCAGCATCAGAAGTGGGCTTTATAATTAATAAGGTATATATACCCTATTAATTATATATATATAATTATACATATATACATATATATGTATATATACTTAATAGGGTGTATAAATATATATCTGTTTACTTAATAGGATATATATATACACATATCTCTGGTGGATATATATATCCACCAGGCCCCTGAAGTTTCATTGCCCAAGATGTAATCAAGTGGTCCTGCCTTGCTACAAGGGAGCCTGGGAAATACAGTGTTTATTCAGAGAATCCATGCACCTGCTGAAGTTCTATTGCTGAAGAAGATGGGCAGAAGAATAGTATATATATAACAACAGACTAGTTCCAAATAGGAAAAGGAGTACATCAAGGCTGTATATTGTCACCCTGCTTATTTAACTTCTATGCAGAGTACATCATGAGAAACGCTGGGCTGGAAGAAGCACAAGCTGGAATCAAGATTGCCAGGAGAAATATCAAGAACCTCAGATATGCAGATGACACCACCCTTGTGGCAGAAAGTGAAGAGGAACTAAAAAGCCTCTTGATGAAAGTGAAAGTGGAGAGTGAAAAAGTTGGCTTAAAGCTCAACATTCAGAAAACGAAGATCATGGCATCTGTTCCCATCACTTCGTGGGAAATAGATGGGGAAACAGTGGAAACAGTGTCAGACTTTATTTTTCTGGGCTCCAAAATCACTGCAGATGATGACTGCAGCCATGAAATTAAAAGATGCTTACTCCTTGGAAGGAAAGTTATGACCAACCTAGATAGCATATTCAAAAGCAGAGACATCACTTTGCCAACAAAGATCCTTCTAGTCAAGGCTATGATTTTTCCAGTGGTCATGTATGGATGTGAGAGTTGGACTGTGAAGAAGGCTGAGCACCGAAGAATTGATGCTTTTGAACTGTGGTATTGGAGGACTCTTGAGAGTCCCTTGGACTGTAAGGAGATCCAACCAGTCCATTCTGAAGGACATCAGCCCTGGGATTTCTTTGGAAGGAATGATGCTAAAGCTGAAACTCCAGTACTTTGGCCACCTCATGGGAAGAGTTGACTCATTTGAAAAGACTCTGATGCTGGGAGGGATTGGGGGCAGGAGGAGAAGGGGACGACAGAGGATGAGATGGCTGGATGGCATCACTGACTCAATGGATGTGAGTTTGAGTGAACTCTGGGAGTTGGTGATGGACAGGGAGGCCTGGCGTGCTGTGATTCATGGGGTCGCAAAGAGTCGGACATAACTGAGCGACTAAACTCAACTGAACTGATATATATAATATACATATACACATATATATGTTTATGTGAGAGTGTACACACACACACACACACACCTTCATACCTAACTATAGTACAGGATTTGAGGGAGAAATGGCCTTTTATCTGTCATCACCATTTTTACAGCCCACCACCTTTGTTCCCATGTTCAGTGTCAGAAGGGGGCTTTATACTTAACAGGGTCTCAGGAAGAGCTGGTAGACAACTTGGAAGTAAGGAATTTATTCTGGTCACTATGATATTTTCTTTCTTGAAAAGTAGCAGCTTCATACTAAAAATTCACAAATTCTTCAGGGCTTTTCAAAACCTTTTACCTGTTCTCTTTTTAAGCCACAGCCATTTGGGATTTTCCATCTTTTGGAGTCAAACTGAGTCCTTACTAATGAGCATTCCCCGCAGAGGCGTCAGCAAGCACCGAGGGTCTGAGACGGGAGCATGCCCAGAATGTGAGCAGGGTGAAAGGGGGTGAGGGCTTGTAGGAGATGGAACAATGGCCATATCGCAGAGTACCATACCGGCCTGGCTGTTTCATCTGAATGAAACAGGAAACCACCACAGAGTTTTCAGGAGGGAGTTACACGTTCCTACCCACACTGTGCCATCACTCTTGATCCCACATGAAGGGAGGGCCAAGGCAGAAACAAAGGACTAGCTAGGAAGTTTTTAGTAAACTAGATGAGGTGAACAAAGCCAGGGTGGGAGCCGTAAAGATTCAGTGAAGTGGTCAGACCATGGATCTGGTCCAAGGGGAGAGACGGCAGGATTTTCTGATGAATAAGATGTGGGTCATGAAGGAAGGGGAGGAGCCAGTGGGGCGTCCAGAAGCTTTTGGTCTAAACAACTGAAACTGCTGTTCACTGTAAGTGCTGAGAAGAAGCAGGGTTTGGGGAGGCAGAGGCAGGGGAGGAATTAGAAGTCTGGTTTAAGACATTGCATTACACCTCAAGGTTGCCAATGAGAAACGGAACCAACAGCAAGTATGTATAGAGGAAGATTTATTTTAAGAAATTGGTGCATGTAATTACGGATGCTGGCAAGTCTGCAGATCAGGCTGGCAGGAGGGGGAGCCAAAGGAGAGCTGATTTTGCTGCACAGGTCTGAAGGCCATCTGGGGGCAGAAGCCTCCTTCCCTGGGGGAACCTTAGTCTTTTCTCGCAAGGGCCTCAACTCATTGGATGAGGACCACCCACATTATGAATGGTAATCTGCTTTACTCAAAGTCTGCTGATGTCCATGCTGACCACATTTTTAAAAATGCCTCCACAGTGACATCTAACCTGATGCTTGACCAAATATCTGGGCCCATAGCCCAGCCAAGTTGATGCATACCATTAATAATCACAGCCATGTTAAGTTGGCAATATCTTTATATTATGTAATATCTTTATATTGTAAGTGGAGATATTATTTGAGATAAACATTTGGGATAATCAACATATAGATTAGATTTAAGGAAACAAGACTGAATAATTTAACCAGCTGAGTGCAGGAAGAGAAGAGAAGGCATTTGATGACTGGGCATTCCAACTTTTAGGAGTTAGGATACTACACACAGACATTAAAATATCCTGCCATTTGTGACAACATGGATGGACCTTGAGGATATTGTACTAAATGAAATAAGTCAGACAGAGAGAGGCAAATGCCATATAAGTTCACGCATATGTGGAAAACATACAAAACACTATTGAACAAACAAACAAAACAAAATAATGAACCAACCAAACCAAGCAAAAACACACACAGATATAGAGAACAGAGCAGTGGCTACCAAAAAGGGAGAAGGGGAAAGTAGGGAAAGGGGAGCGACTGTGTAATGCTGGATCGAACTAGATTTTTAGTGATGAGCAAATGTGGGCTTCTCAGGTGGCTCAGGGACAAAAAACCCGCCTGCCAATGCAGGAGGCGTGGGTTCAACCCCTGGGTTGGGAAGGCCCCCCGAAGAAGGAAATAGAAACCCACTTCAATGTTCTTGCCTGGGAAATTCCATGGACAGAGGATCCTGGTGGGCTATAATCCATGGGGTTGCAATGAGTCAGACATGACTTAGCAACTAAACATCAACAACAATGCTGTAGTATATATAAAAATATGAGTATGCAGAAATATAATATTGTACACATGAAAAGTTATATAATGTTCTAGACCAATGTTACCTAGATTTAAAATTAAAAAAAAAAAAAAAAGAATAAGGACAGATGAAGAGGAAGCACAACACGGAACTTGGAAGTGATCCATTGGAGTCACCAGGAAAGCCAATGAACAAATTTCCTCCAAGATGAGGAAAAGATCACTGCGGCAGATTCTGCTGACAGGTCAGGTGGGACCTAAGGATTTGCCGTTGGATTTGACAACTTGGAAATCACGAATAGCCCCAACCATGAGTTAAGTTTCAACCAGAGAAGCAGAACTGGTAAGAGATATATATTAAGAGATCGATTGCAAAGAATTGGTTTATGCAATTGCAGTCCTTGGCTAGGCAAGTCCAAGTTACAGGTAGGTTACCAGGTAGGAATACAAAAGTAGGAAGTCAAGAAACACCTAGAGTAACAGGCAAACTTGGCTTTGGAATATGGAATGAAGCAGAGCAAAGACTAATAGAGTTTTGCCAAGAAAATGCACTGGTCATAGCAAACACCCTCTTCCAACAACACAAGAGAAGACTCTACACATGGACATCACCAGATGGTCAACACTGAAATCAGATTGATTATATTCTTTGCAGCCAAAGGTGGAGAAGCTCTATACAGTCAACAAAAACAAGACCAGGAGCTGACTGTGGCTCAGACCATGAACTCCTTATTGCCAAATTCAGACTGAAATTGAAGAAAGTCGGGAAAACCACTAGACCATTCAGGTATGACCTAAATCAAATCCCTTAGGATTATACAGTGGAAGTGAGAAATAGATTTAAGGGCCTAGATCTGATAGATAGAGTGCCTGATGAACTATGGATGGAGGTTCGTGACACTGTACAGGAGGCAGGGATCAAGACGATCCCCATGGAAAAGAAATGCAAAAGAGCAAAATGGCTGTCTGGGGAGGCCTTACAAATAGCTATGAAAAGAAGTGAAGCAAAAAGCAAAGGAGAAAGGAAAGATATAAGCATCTGAATGCAGAGTTCCAAAGAATAGCAAGAAGAGATAAGAAAGCCATCCTCAGCAATCAATGCAAAGAAATAGAGGAAAACAATGGAATGGGAAAGACTAGAGATCTCTTCAAGAAAATTAGAGATACCAAGGGAACATTTCATGCAAAGATGGGCTCGATAAAGGACAGAAATGGTATGGACTTAACAGAAACAGAAGATATTAAGAAGAGGTGGCAAGAATACATAGAAGAACTGTACAAAAAAGATCTTCACGACCCAGATAATCACAATGGTGGGATCACTGGCCTAGAGCCAGACATCCTGGAATGTGCAGTCAAGTGGGCCTTAGAAAGCATCACTATGAACAAAGCTAGTGGACATGATGGAATTCCAGTTGAGCCATTTCAAATTCTGAAAGATGATGCTGTGAAAGTGCTGCACTCAATATGCCAGCACATTTGGAAAACTCAGAAGAGGCCACAGGACTGGAAAAAGTCAGTTTTCATTCCAATCCCAAAGAAAGGAAATACCAAAGAATGCTCAAACTACCACACAATTGCACTCATCTCACACACTAGTAAAATAATGCTCAAAATTCTCCAAGCCAGTCTTCAGCAATACATGAACCGTGAATTTCCAGATGTTCAAGCTGGTTTTAGAAAAGGCAGAGGAACCAGAGATCAAATTGCCAACATCCACTAGATCATGGAAAAAGCAAGAGAGTTCCATAAAAACATTTATTTCTGTTTTATTGACTATGTCAAAGCCTTTGACTGTGTGGATCACAATGAACTGTGGAAAATTCTTCAAGAGATGGGAATACCAGATCACCTGACCTGCCTCTTGAGAAACCTGTATGCAGATCAGGAAGCAACAGTTAGAACTGGACATGGAACAACAGACTGGTTCCAAATAGGAAAAGGAGTACGTAAGGCTGTATATTGTCACCCTGCTTATTTAACTTATATGCAGAGTACATCATGAGAAACGCTGGGCTGGAAGAAGCACGAGCTGGAATCAAGATTGCCGGAAGAAATATCAATAACCTCAGATATGCAGATGACACCACCCTTGTGGCAGAAAGTGAAGAGGAACTAAAAAGCCTCTTGATGAAAGTGAAAGTGGAGAGTGAAAAAGTTGGCTTAAAGCTCAACATTCAGAAAACGAAGATCATGGCATCTAGTCCCATCACTTCATGGGAAATAGATGGGGAAACAGTGGAAACAGTGTCAGACTTTATTTTTCTGGGCTCCAAAATCACTGCAGATGGTGACTGCAGCCATGAAATTAAAAGATGCTTACTCCTTGGAAGGAAAGTTATGACCAACCTAGATAGCATATTCAAAAGCAGAGACATTGCTTTGCCAACAAAGGTCCATCTAGTCAAGGCTATGGTTTTTCCAATGGTCATGTATGGATGTGAGAGTTGGACTGTGAAGAAAGCTGAGTGCCGAAGAATTGATGCTTTTGAACTGTGGTGTTGGAGAAGACTCTTGGAGTCCCTTGGACTGCAAGGAGATCCAACCAGTCCATTCTGAAAGAGATCAGCCCTGGGATTCCTTTGGAGGGAATGATGCTACAGCTGAAACTCCAGTACTTTGGCCACCTCATGGGAAGAGTTGACTCATTGGAAAAGACTCTGATGCTGGGAGGGATTGGGGGCAGGAGGAGAAGGGGACGACAGAGGATGAAATGGCTGGATGGCATCACTGACTCGATGGACATGAGTCTGAGTGAATTCTGGGAGTTGGTGATGGACAGGGAGGCCTGGTGTGCTGCGATTCATGGGGTCACAAAGAGTCGGACATGACTGAGCGACTGAACTGAACTGAACTACCAGGCAGGACAAACTGGAATTCTCAGCCATGCACAGAAGATCCTGGAGAGAAGAAGGCACACATCTCCTCCTGAGGCCAGGCAGAGCTAGGAAATAGTCACAACAATTTCTTGCTTTTTTACTTTAGCTCCTCACTTCCCCTCTGTTCTATAAAAGAAACTAGTGTCCGAACCCAGACACCATGGTTCTCTGGACATTGAAAGTGAAAGTGTTAGTTGGTCAGTCATGTCCTACTCTTTGCCACCCCATGGACTGTACGCCACCAGCCTCCTCTGTCTATGAGATTTTCCAGGCAAGAGCACTGGAGTGGATGGCCATTCCCTACTCCAGGGGAACTTCCCAACCTAAGGATCGAACCTGGGTCTCCCACACTGCAGGCAGATTCTTTGCCATCTGGGCCACCAGGGAAGCCCTGTGGGACACTAGTCCACCATATTCTCAGTCTGTTGGTTTTCTAAATAAAGTTGCTATTCCTTGTCCCAACAACTCATCTCTCAGATTTATTGACTTTTCATGAGTGAGTTCAAGCTCGGACTTGGTAACAGTTCCAGGGCTTCGGCTTCACCTTTGTGGATGGGGATGTAAACGCTGGAAGCAGGGGAGTTTATCCCAGCACTTCATCCTTACGTGCCTCAGTTTCCTCATGGGAATGACAATTTGACTTGAGGAATTCTCCTCTCAGGTATGTCACCCTGTGATTCTTTTTTTTTTTTTTTTAATTGGAGGCTAATTACATTACAATATTGAGGTAGTTTTTGCCATACATTGACATGAATCAGCCATGGTGTACATGTGTCCCATCTCCCTCTCCATGCCACCCAGATGTTGTCCCCGAGCACCAGCTTTGGGTGCCCTGCTTCATGCATCGAATTTGCACTGGTCATCTGTTTCACACATGGCAATATACATGATTCAGTGCTATTCTCTCAGGACTCTGTGATTCTAAATCAGCCGTTAAAACAGTTCCCTAACTTTCATTTGGCATAAACATTTGGTTCTCAGAATGTTCACTTTTTAAAACTCCTTGGCCTTTGTCAAAATCACATTTAACCCCTTCTTGGCCTCTTCCTAGGACAAGGCTGAGAGAACAAACCTACTACATTTAATCTATGGAAAGAGAGAGCAGCCTTAGACAGAAAAGACACTTGCTTTCCCCTGTGCTCATGTAGCTATGTAAAATGTTATATCCTATTTCATTCATATCTTAGAAATCTCTGTACAGGAAATTAACAGCCCCTCACTGTCCTCTCCCCATCCCCTAACCACCTCTACGCCTGGTGTCAGCGGAAGTTATCTCTCCAAGACAGACATCCCACAGCACACAAGCTGGAACGCTGATCCCCTCTCTAACCATCCGTCTTCATCCACACCTGCAGCATCGGATCACCTGGGAACCCGGTAGAAAGGCACATTCTCTCGCTGCCGCCCAGACCAACTGCATCCTCTGTCCCTTTGCCCAGGTGATCCTGACACATGCCCGAGAACCAGAGCAGAGCATTGAGAATCACAGCTTCAGACCCAACAGACTTTAGCCATAGGGAAAACCCTCCAGTTCTACTAACTTTTCATATTCATATCCCTCAGCCCTGATGCTATTCCTTCTGTGTAGAAAACCTCCCCTCACAGTGCCTGCCCCTCGTTTCCTTTACACCCTTTCTGGCCATCACCTCCCCTGGGCTGAGAGACACACATACCCTCAGCTTGCAAAGAAAATTGCACGTCAAAGATTTAATACAAAAATACAAAATGTACTACTTACATTGAGTACAAACTGTTAGATAGCTTATCTTTATTAGTTACTGACTAAATGTTAAAACATTCGTATGTTGAATATATTAGGTCTAATAAAATATATTATTAAAACGAATTTGACCCATTTTTTTTTCTTTTTAAAATGTGTACCAAACTCATTAAAACAAAGAGTAAAGTGGGGTTACCAGAGGCTGGGGGATAGGAAAGTTATTTTTTAAGGGCACAGACTTATAATTATTAGGTAAATAAATCTTGGAGATCTAATGGAATATACAGTAAATATAGACAACAAAGGGCTTCCTTTGTTGTCTATATTTATAATTATTAAAAAAAATAATTATGTGACATGATAGAGGTAACTATCAATATAATGGTAATCACATTACAATATATAAATTATCAAGTTAACTTGCTGTAACTCTTAAATTTGTACCATGTTATATGTTAAAAACATTTAAATAAAAATAAATATACAAAAATTAATAAAATGTGGCTACCAGGATATTTAAAATTACAATTGAGATTTGCTTTATAGTCCTATCAGACAGTGCTGAAGTTGAGATTTCTACGATGATCTGAGACCATTACTACGGTTCTCAAAGCATGGTCGCCTTTGAAGGGAAGCAGCCACATGACTCGGGGACTGGTCAGATATACAATTACTCTGCTGCTTTCCAAGCCTACAGATGCAGCATCTCTGTGCAGGGCCCTTTCTCTCAGGATATCTTAACAAGCCCTCAGGGTATCTGAATGCTGTGATTGTCCTGTCCAGACATAGAGCTAGAAGCACACTTCATTGGTGCTTCTAAAGCCAAAGGAATAGGAATAAAATTACTGGAATCAGCAAAATCAATGTCTGCAAAGGGTTAGGTTTACTACGTGGTTAAGCAATTCAAAATAGAGGTTTTCACGTTGAAAATGTTGAAAATGTTGAAAATATATATGAATTTTGAAGCAAAATCAAGCCACTGTGCCATAGAAGAGGACTGCTCACGGCAGGCGGGAAGAGGAGTGAGATAAATGGGCGTTCTGCCATTTTGAGTTAAAACGAAATTGAGGGACTTGGCCTTATAAGTGAGTATCTATTGAGTATGATTCTAAACATTTGATTCTAAAACCACACTACTCCCTTTGTGGTAGACATCTTTAACTCCATTTCACAAGTGAGGAAATTGAGGCACAGCAAGATTAATTAGCTGTCTCAAGGCCACACCTGCCAGAGCTACAGTGAATCAGGACACAGAGCCCAGGGGCCTTAAACCATTTCCTTACCATCTTGCACAGATCTCAGACCTACCTTAGCTAGTTTGTTAAATGGGTATTTCCATGACAGTTATTCCTGGCTGCTGTTAAAATCATCTGCGGACACTTAAAACCACATTCCTGCCTGGACTCTACCACCTAGAAACTCAAAATTCACTGGTCTGCAGTGGGGGCTTTAAGAGCTCCGCAGGACACCATTTGACAGATGGTGGCAATCCAGCTGGGAGACAGGAGGTGGAAGGTGTGGGCTGTGGCTAAACTGAGGTTCTCTAAGTTAGGCTTCTCCACCTGAGATGAGTGTCAGTTCCCTGGACCACCATCTTCAATGCAGCTTCTGATACAGGAGGCCTGGGTGGGGCCTGAAATACTGCAGTAGCGAGGGTGATGTTGCAGAGTGGAGCTGATACTACTGGCCCGTGGACCTCACTTTAGTGCCCGGCAGTGCACTGTCTAGCCGCCCTGACCCTTGGGAGGCGTTCCTGGCTCCCTAGAGAGTGTCTATTCTCCCAGCAGGCACTGGAGGAGAAGGCGGGATATTTTGCCCAGCTGCACACCAAGGTTAGAGACTCCTTGCGATCCCAGGCCTGATCCCTTTAGGTCTTTCCAAGGTCCAGCCTAGGATGAACACATGCAAGCAGAGATGGAGTTCAGGAGACCTGGAGGAAGTTCAGGAGACTCCAGGAAGCTGAAAGGGGATCCACAGTGATGACCTAGAAACAGGAACCCCCGGAGGGATCCTCATCAGTTTAGCTGCCTTCTTACTTGAGCTCCGGCTCCCCCCTGGGTTTCTCACCTCCTTCCCACTCCATTCTGAATTGAGGGCAAGGGACTAGAACAGGGACCTGCAAACTTGCCCTCCTCAGGGGCCCGCAGCCTTGCTGGCATTGCTGGAGGGTCCGACCTTCCCAGAAGTGAGCATTGAGGGCTCATTCCACTCCCCCCCACCCACCTTTCCACAGAATTCCTCCCGCGCCGGACTCTCAAACCGGGTCCCAGGTCTCCCTCCAAGGTTCCCAGAGACGGAGCTTAGACGGCCCCGGAATGGAGGCTCCTCCACCCCGGCTACACTGCGGCTTTGACCTGTGCCCCCAGCCAGGGCCCTTGTTGGGTGCTTGGAGACCGAGTCCTGTTCTCTGCAGTATCGCGGACAAGGATGCGGCCGGCGCGGTGCGGGCGACCCAGAGGCCCACGGAGAGGAGGGGCGGCCCGGGACTCCGACAGCCGCCAGCGCTCACGGCCCGGCGGGTCTAGGGATCAGGGCCGCGGACCTGTGCGCGGAGCAGAAAACTGGAGGAGAGAGAGCTTCGCGTTGTGGGAGGAAGAGTATTGGGGAGCTTTCTCTAAGATATGTATGTCACACACACACACACACACACACACATGGGCGCGCCTCTGCGGCCACCCCTCGCCCACGCCAGCCCCGCCACCCCAGGTTCCGGCCCATCAAGTCGGGAAATGAGCCGATCCATCAGCGTCTCGGAGGGCGCCGGCCTGAGGCGTGTCCCATCTGTGCACCTCCACAAAGTCACCCGGGGTTAAGCGTGCCATGGCGGTACCCGGGCTCCCAACCTCGGGTGACAAGTGTTGAGGCGGGGTGCTCGCAGTGGCTTCGGTGCTTTAGGCTTGAGTGGCCGAAGGCCCGTTTGCCTTGGGATGTAACTCCAGAGACTGTGGGCGAGGCAGTGGCTACCAGCTCCGTAAGCCCTGATGTTTCCGTGAAAAGGAAAAAAGGGGGAGAGGAGAGAATGAGAAACACAAAGAACATCTTAGGATGGGGTTGATCTGGGCCTAGAAGGAGGTGGAAGTGCAGACAGAAGTGCCACCGAGGCTGCCGGGCCAGGAGACAGTCCCGGAGACAGATCTTCGGATCTGTCAGACAGAGGCCTGGGGCGCCCCAAGCGGGAGGGCTGGGGCGCCCACACGTTTGCTTTTGACTTAAAAAGTAACCATGGAGTCGCCATGGAAAAAATCCGAATGTTAGTGTTATTTTTAGGGCACTATTCGGGATTTAGTGTTATCTAAATTTTGTATTTAATGTCATTTTTATTTTAAAGGGAATCTGGGGAGGGTTCCCATGGTGTTTTTCAGGCGTGGGGGCCCCCAGCGTCCGCGTCTGGGCTTGTCACCGGAGAGAAGCAGCCGGCAGGTACCCGGCTCCGCGTCTAAAGGAGCCTCGAAGGAGAGGCGGCGCCTGGTTTGTCCCTGGACTTTCTCCCCCAGTTGCGACCCAGGGTGGAGAACACCCTCCGCTGCCGCCCGCCCTCCCTCACCCCAGGCTGGAAAACAAAACCCTAAGCCTAATCTCACTGACGGGGCCTCCAGCAGCTCCGGGAAGGGGTGACCTCCTCCTCCAGGCCCCAAACCTCACTTCGACCCAGGGAATCTCAGAGGAGGACCCCGGTCCGTTAGTCACCTTCTCGGGGCCTGTCCCCGGGCCGGGACACCCCCACCCAGCTCCCAAGCCGCCACTCCGCCTCAGAGAAGCAGCTTTCCCCTGGGTGCTTGCTTCTTGAGCTCTTCCAGCCGCCGAGGCCTCTCCTCTCAGCAGAATCTCAAAACCCCGTGCACTCCCCAAAACGGACCAAGAACCGACCGACGCGCGGCGAGGATCGCTCAGTGCCCCTGGCCCCGAGGCGCTGCATCCTCCCGACTTGGCCCTGGAAGCTGGAGCGCTGGGCCCCTCGAGGGCATCGCCCTCCGGTGCGGATGCCATCCTGGAGGATGAGAAAGGGAAAAAAATAAAAGCAAAGAAGAGACGCGAAGCCTCTGAGACCTGGCCTCCTGCCCCTCCTCTGTATAGCATCCCACCCCGCCCTCGAGCGCCCGAGAGGCGAGCGGCCGCAGAGCGCCGAGGGGCTCGCCGCACACCCTCCCCGCCCCCTCGGGGTCTGCCTAGGCTCCCCAGGAGTGGAAACTCGAGAAGCTGGCGCGGCGCCGGGGAACCCTCTGCCAGCATCTCCCTTCCTCCCTTTCCTAGTCCAACTCCCTGGACCCCGACACAAAAGGGCCCAGAGCTTCGCTCCAGCAGCCGAGGCCCGCACCTGCTCAAGCCCAGCACCCGCGGGATTGATCCTTCCTCCCCGGCTTCGGAGAGCGAGTGGACCCCACCTTCGTAAGCTTTCTCCCCCGCGTCTGCGTCTGGAGCAGCTGCGCGAACGTCGGTGCAGTCCCGCCCGGGCGCCCGGCTCCGGCGTCTCTCCCGGGCTGAGGTCTCTGCGGACCGGTGTGCGGGCCACTGGGCGGCAGGCCGCCCGCGGCCGTCCCGTCGCTCGGGCAGAGTCAGCCAGGCCCAGCCTCGGAGCAACCCGGCCCGCGTGCTTCGAGGCCAGCCAAAGGTAACGCCGCGGGCCGCAGGCTGAGTCTAGATCCGCGACGGCTTCTTGTCTGTTGGGATGAAAAGCTTTAGTAATGGAATTCCGCAGCGGTTTTTTGTTTTCCTTTCCAATTAAGGTCGCTCATAGCAGTGAGGTATGCAGCCCTGAAAGGATCCTGTAGGAAAGGTGTGTAGGAGACAGAGATGAAGCCGTCCCGTCCAGAAAGTGCTGTTAGTGGAGGAATCTAGGCAAAGCTAACATTTTGCTGCCTAGATTCCCTTGCCAGTCAGTCGCCTTCCAGTACACTGAAGACTCTTTCCTTTGTTGGCTACCAGAACGTCTTGCACGGTTTCAAATCAACAGCCATAGAGACATCCTAAACGTACAGCCTCAGGACACCCCGGGCACTCCGGGCTCCAGCTCTGAATCAGCAAACTTCCTTCCAAGCTCAGCTCTCACCTTCCACAAGGGCAGTTAATATAAATTTTCCTTCGTTCCAACACATCTTCAAGGGAATATCAGATAAGTTCAAATAGAGAATTTAACGAGTAGTTAACTGGGAATAAGAAATCCCTGTGATACATCATAAACTAGATTTTAAAGAATTGCATTATTTCAGAATTCAAACTACTGTAAACGAGCCACAGCTTGTCTAACCTTAAGCCTACTGGAATAGCTGTCAATATTTCTTGGAGAAAAACTTCTTAAAGGATTTTAACTACTTCAGTTGATTCTTGTCTTTCAGAGAAATCCCAGGCCCCTCTGCCAGGAAAGCAGAGAGGACTGATTGTACTCAGTTGCCTAAAAATTTACATTGAAGCTAGTGGTAGCTTCAGAAACAGTAAAGTAATTACTGGCTCAAAAGATGAAAATCATTTCTTTGCTCTTGAACATTGAGCATTTCAGGAATAATTACCTGGCCTCACCATCTGCTTATTCATGTTTTTTTTTTTTTTAAGAGAGACTTTTGTGGCCTTCATTCTCTCATGTGTGAAGGCATTTATTCTAAATGAACTCATAAAAGGACATTTTCTAAGAATATTCCCAATGAAAAGGCTATTATTCTGGTGCCTTGTCTTCTCCACCACTTATCCTCATTGCAGAAATAGCTTTGTTTCTTTAAAGTAGCTGCAGGAGAGACCAATGACAGACAGAATGAGGAAAATTTCACCAAGATCATGCGAGCTGAGTGCTTCCAAGGGCTAAATTTAATTTTCTGATTCTTTCCATGTATTCTAGGCTTTGCCTATTTATGCACAAAATATTCTTATGTACACTTATTTTTCACTTCCTATCCCAAAAGGGTTTTTATCCTAGGGAGGGTCTCAAAGGTTTTCTAAGGAAGTGATTAAATTAAATGAAATAATTGTTCAGTGATAAGTTGAACACAAAAAAGGTTTTGGTAACTAGTAATTTTGGCTTAACAACTGTGTGCATCTTGTCCAGTTTAGTTAAATTACCCCTGCTTCTGTTATCCATTTGTGCTTCCTTATCTGTGTGTGTGTGTGTGTGTGTGTCTGTGTGTGTCTGTGTGTGTGATGAGAGGAGAGCATTGGTGGTTGTGGGAACTGCAGAGACAGAGTACATTTGCACATCTCGCTATAAAGTAGACCAAAACGTCTATAAGCCAAAGCTGCAACAAAGCTTTAGCTTTCCTCTTTGATTCTACAAATACAAGTTAATTGCTTGTGCAACCAAGTACCAAGAGATACACCTAATAATTTGAATATTTAATTTTATTTAGAATGTTTTGCATATTCCAGTCTTTTGCATATGGGTAAATTATCAAATAAAGAAGTTAAATAACAGTTATGTATCAACGCTATAAAACACTGTGGATTGGGGGCCTAATTTCTTCTTTATTGCAAATGATAAACATGGAAGAATGGAGAATTACATCTCTGCACTGATTCTCGTGGTTAACATATTTTCCTGCCATCTGCATTGCCCTTCTTTACCTTTTACCTTAGATCAATTTGTCCACTTCCATAAGATCTGCCTTCTTCAAGAGGCCTCCTTTGGTAGAACTGACCACCCCGAGATGGCTATCTTACTTTCTCTTTCCTTAAACATCTATGCACACATCATGCCAGGCAACCATATATCTTCATGTTTCTTATTTTCTTCCATCAAAACTAAAAGTTCTATATATGCAGGGGTCTTTTCTTCCACATCTATGAAACAGTAGTCACTCAGTGACATGCATGAGATTCACAAAGACTGAGTCAATAAGTAAATATGTGCACTGAAGAGAATCCTTTGTAGGACTTAGAGGATCTAGAAGAGATTTCATAGTCAATGCACTTGGGTGACATGTGTATTGACTGCCAGCAGCATTGATGAAAACTGACACAGCTGTCATCCACATGAGTGTACATGTTTATGTTAGCCTCTTACTTGCTCTCCCATTCAAGAAAAAAAGAATGGACTGGATTCTAAAAATTTTTGTTACTATCTTAAAATATGGCTTAAATGGTAAGTCTTTCTTCTTTATTACCTCTTTGCTAATTTTAAAGAACTAGAGATTTTGAGGATGATTAGAAAGTAATAAATGTTGGTGAAAGTTGTAGGTACAATGATCCAACTCCTATTGCAACATAAGACTCACTACAGGTAGATGGATAAGTTAATGGTATTTGTAAAGCTATGTTTAAGATTAAACACCTAAAGGGATTTTATTTTTAAACTTATTTTGTATTGTGGTGTAGCCAATTAACAATGCTGTGATAGTTTCAGGTGTACCACAAAGGGACTCAGCCATACATATAATAGTATCCTTTCTCCCCTGAACTCCCCTTCCATCCAGGCTTCCAACATTAAGCAGAGTTCCATGTGCTATACAGTAGGTCCTTGTTGCTCATCCATTTTAAATATAGCAGTGTGTACATGTCCATTCCAAACTCCCCAACTATAAAAGAATTTTAAATGAACTGTGTTTTGAAAATGATTCTCCCAAGAAGAGGGATTAAAATTGCTTCCTGTTTTCTTTTAACTCATTCAAGTACTGGTTAACAAAGAGATCATTTATGTCAGATATAGAAAGAAAACATTTTCCAAAGTAACTTCCATTTAACTTGTAAATCAGCTACAACAACTTAAGATTAATGACCAGTGCTACTTCCCATCTAATATTGTATTATTAAAGCAAATAATCATCAATTAATTCAACTGCTCTTGTAACATCTTATAACTGAAAATATCTGCAATAATGTGTAAGAGAGAAAGTATTCTAACTTTTACAGATATCTCTTATTCATGTATAATGGTATTTGTTTATCTTTGGGTTTCCAAAGTGTCAAGGATGGTGCAAGTAGTGGTACTCAGTTAATGCTTACAATCTAAATTAATTTGTCTTTTGTTTTGAATGCTTTTTTAATCACTGTTCACTTGGCTAAATGGACAACCCCTGAGCTATTATCCTAATTTTTTAGATAAAGAACACTAAAATCTCTATAAGGTGATAAAAATAAATACTGAATCTTGAGTGACTGAAATCTCTGTCTTTCCTCATTTCAGTACTGGAGGGAGAGAGGGAAAGAGAATATATAAATGCTTCATTATGTAACAGTCTCATTGCTTTCTAATTTTTGCAGTACTGCAGGAAAATGTATTTACTGACAGTTACTAACATGATAAATCATTAGGCATATATAACTTTTACAACTTCCATTCTCAACTGATAATAATTGACTTTGTATCAATCACAATTTTGCCTCAGTGATATATATATTCACTTATGTAAAGTTCTTGAGAAATATTTGGATGAAATATCAAAATACAGAGATAAAATAAAGATGTAAAATATAGTATAAACTTAAACATTACTTCATAATTTGAATTGCTCTTGATCTAATTGTTGATATAGGAATAGGTTTGAAGCAATAATCATGTAGACACTTTGTAGCAAGCATAATGTCAGAATATTATTATATGTAAAACACCAGTCTGTACCTTTCAGGAATATGAGTTAGAGATCTTAGGTTTTAGCTTGTTATTTGGTCATTGAATAAAGATTTTTTAATGGAAATCAACATATTGTATACTTTGAAGTCAAAGTATTATACAAGGAAAAATGATAATGATCCCTATGATGTTAAATCATGTGCTTTGTCTATTTTAATTTTACTGACCATATGACACTGAAGAAGGTCATTTAGTTTCTCTGAGTCTCAATTTTGGGGTATGTACAAAAATAATAAGGTATATCTTCCCTTGCCTGTCTTCTAAGATAGGCAGGAGGATCAAATTTGTAGGGAGGATCAAATTTGGCAATGCACATGAAAACACTTTGTAAGATACTCCCTATTAAGACATTGTTATTTTGCTTATTATTCATATTAATGAAATAGCCTTTAAGAAATACAATATTTGGAGATCACTATAATTAAGACAGTGTATCTCTTGCTGAAAGAGCTGATTCTGATTTATAGAGTAAAAATTTTAATTAAGCAAGCTACTGAAAATGTAAATATAGGAATTAACTCAGTAGTATTTGTTTTTCTGTCCCACTGAAAGCTGGAGAGTACTATCTGTGTGTGTGTGTGTGTGTTTATGTAACCGTGATTGTCCTAAAAGAACCTACATAACCCTCACAAACTTCGAGTTCACTTACATTCCTCTTGGGAGAGTAGCCACAATATAGTGAGCAAGGATGTCTGACCCCAGCGTTCCAAGTCCTCATACAATCAAAGAACAGACTCACGGAAAATAAGCCGGAATAGATACACTGCACTGACTGACGACCTCCTTTGAGGAGGCGTTAATTTAACTTTAAACCCTGATCTCACTGAGAGCAGGGGAGAGAGGGGATGTCTCCAAAATGCAGGAGCTGTTGCCATAGCATTTTCCTTCTCTCTTCCTGCCTACTCCTCCTCCCCCAAAGCAGCAACAAACGGTGCTCTACCGCTTTCTTTCAGGAACCGGATGCATTTTCTGAAGCCAGGACTCCAGTGGTGTGATGTCTTCACCACCTAATCACCGGTAGGGATATTGAAGAAGTCTGAGGTTGCTATTAAGTTTCTCAGGACAGAATCATCTTTGCGGATGCAACTGCAGCACAGGAAACAGGGAGAATCTGAGCCCTCCCAAGTCTCACTGGACCTCTGCATGAACCCAGCCACCGTCACTTCTGCAACACAACCGAATTCTTTCAGCACTCGCAGAGTACAGCTCCCTCGCCGCGCGATCCTGCCCTCCGCAGTGAGCGGACTCGCATCAGCCCGCTTGGGTACCGGCCACGCCGCGGCCGCCCGCGCACCGAGCTCTCGCCCGCCTCCTGCCCCCTCTCGCGGCCCCCGCCCCTCGCTCGCCCGGCTCACTCCAGCCGCCACTTGGAGGGATTCCCTCTCGGGCGGCCTCTGCAGCAGCACCCGCTGGCCTTATTCGCGGCTCCGGTAGCATGGATCTCCGCAGAAGAGCCCTTCTCGGCGTGGATGGACTTCGAGTTCTCCTGATGCTGTTCCGTGAGTAGCGTTTTGGGGACGGTCAGAGCAGGGCGCACTCTGCAGAGAACGGAAGGGGCACCGTACGGCAGGCAGGTAGCTTAAGGTCAAAACGTGGACCTAACGTTTTGCGGGTTGGTTCTCTTTGTGGGGGCGGGGGGTTGCGGAGGGCCTTCCCCCCGGTAGCAGGGAATTCCCCAGAGAGCCACACACCTGTATGGCAACCCCAGACATGGTGCTCACACGGGCCTGCTTCGTGGCTTTGAGCATTGGCGAGACACCTTTGTTTTAAAAGCCTAAAATGAGGAAAAACAGGCCAGTCGGATTACAAGTCAGTAAGGCTTTAAATGTTTTCTAATTTAATTTTATTATAAATCAACAGCAGTCGAATTTGTTGCCGCTGGGGCAGAGAAACGGCCCGCAGAGCGCATGGTAGCCGGCGAGGAACTTTGTCACCCCGAAGCCTGCGGACTGTGATGTCTCTCCACCTTGAGCCCCAGACGCGTGGGCTCGCTGAGCCCCGAACAGATAGGATTTGTTTTTTTCCGCAGATACAGTGACTCGAATCATGGCAGAACAAGAAGTGGAAAATCTCTCAGGCCTTTCCACTAACCCTGAAAAAGATATATTTGTGGTGCGGGAAAATGGGACGACGTGTCTCATGGCAGAGTTTGCAGCCAAATTTATTGTCCCTTATGATGTGTGGGCCAGCAATTACGTGGATGTAAGGCACTTTTTCCCTCCCGGCTTGTTCCTAGGGCTCCAGGGGCGAAGGGCACCCTCCCTCAAGACCCCGTGAAGACCTGGGTCGCCCGCCTTCCCCTCTAAGCCCTGCAGGCTGCTCCTGAATGCTGCATGGGGGTTCCGGCTTGTAACGCCTTCTGCTCGCCCCGCCTGCTTGGAAAGTAACCTCCCCTCTCTCCGCTCCCCTAACGGCCGGCCGGGTCTGCACGCAGAGCATCTAACCGCATGTTCCCGGACCTGGGAGCGCGCGCGAAGGAGCGCCCAGGCGCGCCAGACCCGGAGTTTGGACCCGCCGCCCTTTACAGCCCCCACGGGGCCCCGCGCGCTGAGGGGGTGCGGGGCGTCTGTGTTCCCAGCTGATCACGGAGCAAGCGGATATCTCATTGACCCGGGGAGCCGAGGTGAAGGGTCACTGTGGCCACGAGGAGTCGGAGCTGCAGGTGTTCTGGGTGGATCGCGCGTACGCACTCAAAATGCTGTTTCTAAAGGTAACTGCTAGCGAGGCTGGCGGAGCCCCTGCAGACTCCGGGTGCGGGTGGATAGGGGCCGCCCCTCTGTCTCCCAGGCCCTCTCTGCGCCGGCGGTTCACGCGCACCTCCTCCGCTCGGCAGGAAAGTCACAACACGTCCAAGGGACCCGAGGCAACGTGGAAGCTGAGCAAAGTCCAGTTTGTCTACGACTCCTCAGAGAAGACCCACTTTAAAGACGCAGTCAGTGGTGAGTAGAGGTCAGCAGGGCTGGAGAGGGACCCTGGGGAAAAGCAGACGCTGCTGGGATCACAGGTGTGGAAGCGAAATTCCTTAGGGTTTTGGAAACGCCCCAGGCTGGCTCTCGGGGATGGAGGAAGGGAGCGCGTCTGAGTCCTCTGGCCTTCAGGCCTGGGAGACGCGCCGCAAACTCCGGGCCTGAAGGCCTTCGCGCATCGCCTGACTCGGAACGAGACGCCTCCTGAGAGCCTGTCTGCCCGGGGGCTGCCTCAGGATAGTTTTCTCAAGATTTGTCCTTTAGAGGAACGCGGAGAAGGACCAAAGCTGTATTTTTATTTCCTTCTGCACCTCCTCCCCCTTTTTAAAATTCTTATGCTCTAAAACTCCAAGGGGGCAGTTTTGACTTTCATTTTGGGTCAGAATTTGATGGCCTTTCAGATCTTTCAGCCCGTGGCTCAGGCCTCACCACATCTTCAGTCGACTGCAGACACCCTGGAGTGGATTCTGAACCGTGTCCTAAATGTATTGCTTTTTTTCATGCCCATCACTACAACAGTTCACCCAGATCCTCCAAAAATATCGTGGCAAGAAACATCCAAGCTCCAAATAATAATATTGGCATCTTCAGGCACCATCCAAGATCACATTGAAATTTATATATTTATTTTGTAGATTATCTGATCTACTAATAATGAAGCCATCCATCACCTGGGCACCTGAGTTAGGACAAGATTTTTACTGAATACATACAAAAATACATATGTCATCTCTTCCATTTCACCCTTTATCAATCCAGTAAAAAGGGCAATTTCGTCTCTTTATCAAAGTTTATGTTCAAATATTTCCCACAGTTAAATCAGACTGAAGAAAGAAAAATCTTAATCCTGGGAAGGAGAGAAGGGAGGGTGGCAGGCTTCCAGAGATTATGTATCTGTACAGGGGCATCAGCCCAGAGCACTAGCAGCGACCGTGCTTTGCTGAGAACGATATTTTATTTTTTGCAGAGTAGTGTGAAATGTAGAAAACCAAGTCACTGTTCTTTGCATATTTTTGGAATCTCTGTTAGATTTATATAATAAAAAAGGGTTGGAGATTTAGGTATCACCCCCTGCTTCCAAAAAGAATTTCTAGATTACTGTTTAAGGAGCCCATGCTCATGAAAGGACAGGGGCATTCACGTTTGCAGAGTCTTAGCCAGACAGAGTAACAGGGCATGTCAGCAAGTGGGCTAAGAGGCAAGAGCCAGCTGTCTGGATCACCATGAGGAGGATTCTGCTAGCCACAGGCACCTGACCATTGCTTTGGACCCTTCCTGCAGCTGGGAAGCACACAGCCAACTCGCATCACCTCTCTGCCTTGGTCACCCCAGCCGGGAAGTCCTATGAATGTCAAGCTCAGCAGACCATCTCACTAGCCTCCAGCGACCCGCAGAAGACAGTCACCATGATCCTGTCCGCGGTCCACATCCAGCCCTTTGACATCATCTCTGACTTTGTCTTCAGTGAAGGTAGGTGGGTGGGGAGTCCGGAGGAAGGCGAGGTTGACTCAGGCTGGAGACAGAAGGTGACCTGCAGGGCGCCAGGCTGCTACCCTTGGGTTGTCTCTAGGGTAGCATGGCTCTGCCTCCCTCTGCAACGCTTCTTAAAGACTACAGGAAGCCGACTGAAAAAATGGCTCTTCCTGCTCTTTCTTTCTCCTTCATGTCCTTCTTTTCCTCTCTCCTTCTCCCTCTGTTCCTTTTCTCCTTTCTCCCAATTTCCCTTATTTTTTTCCATTGTTTTCTTTCTCCCCTCCTTTGGCAAAAGAGGAGACTGGATAGGAAGACAGTCAGTTGGAAAAAAGCCTAGAATTTGATGCAAGTTTCTCAAGGAAAAGGCAGCTGAAAATTCCAAGCAGTTATCTAGAGAGCCGTGGATTGGAGAAAGGTCTTTGCTTGTATGGGTCTCAGTATCTTCACAGTTTCTAGACACATCCAGCCCTAGGTTCTACCACTGTAAATCTAAGTTTTGTGTGAGCAAAATGCAATAGGTGTGTGTGTGTGTGTGTGTGTGTGTGCACGCGTGCGTGTGCACATGAGCAGGTTACACAGAGAGACTCATGAAGATGTGCCTCTGTCCAGCGTTCATATTTACAGGGAGGGACACCAGAGAGGCCCCAAGGAGGGAAGGGTCCCTGATCTTCTCCCTCTGAGGAGTGCAAAAAGCTGCTTCTCAGTCTGTTCCAGCCCTGATAGGAGATCAGGCAGGATCTAGCAGAGGCGTGTTTAGAGGATCCACATTCTCTTGGTTTTCTGCATCCCAGCAGAAGTAGGGGAGCTCACATTCTGCAATTTGCCCAAACCTAGCAACAATTTACACTGGACAAGCACAGGGAAAGTGAATTCCTCTAGTCACTTGTTTGCTCTCTCTGTGTTGTCTAGAAGGGGCTTCCCAGGTAGGTCAGGGTAAAGAATCCACCTGCCAATGCAGGAGACTCAGGTTAGATCCCTGGGTCGGGAAGATGCCCTGGAGAAGGAAATGGCAACCTATACCAGTATTGCCTGGGAAATTCCATGGACAGAGGAGCCTGGCGGGTGATAGTCCATGGGGTCACAAAGGAGCTGGACACGACTGAGTGACTAAGCAACAACAATTGTCTAGAGGAGGTTGTTAGAGACAGTTTGATATTCTCATTTATTCTTTGTGGTTCATAAATTAGATTTTGGTTGCTTTATGGATGCTCACCTTTGGGCTGGGGATCCCCAGGGGAATGCCACCATTTAAATGTGTAGAATATTGGGGAATCCCCCTCTGGTCACACGCAAATCATTAAAGAATTCCCAAGGTGTCCAGCTTTCATCAACTATCCCTCTCAAAGTACATGGAATAGAATCCCTCCCCACAAGATTATTCAGAAGGCATTTGGGAATTCCTCAGTTAAACTCTCCTTGAGGGAAAGGCCTCCTTCTTTCTCGTCTTCATATTTTTTAGCACCTAGTACACTGAGTGACTTCACTTTCACTTTTCACTTTCATGCATTGGAGGAGGAAATGGCAACCCACTCCAGTGTTCTTGCCTGGAGAATCCCAGGGATGGCGGGGCCTGGTGGGCTGCCGTCTATGGGGTCGCACAGAGTCGGACACGACTGAAGCGACTTAGCAGCAGCAGCAGCAGTACAGTGCTTGGCACATTGCAGATGCCCTGTGAACTTAGGCTGAATTGACATTCCGAAGCTGTGGACTCAGCTAATGTGTGCGTGTGCATGTGCCTAGTCCCTCAGTCATGTCCGACTCTCTGTGACCCCCTGGACTGGAGCCCACCAGGCTCCTCTGTCCATGGGGATTCTCCAGGCAAGAATACTGGAGTGGGTTGCCATGCCGTCCTCCAGGGGATCTTTCCCACCCAGGGACTGAACCTGCATCTCTAACGTCTCCTGCTTTGGCAGGCGGGTTCTTTACCACCAGTGCCACCTGGGAAGCCCCAGGCTCAACTAATGGAGAGCTGCAAATGCTTCAGTGCTAAAAAAATCAGCATTTAATAGATGTAGAACAGCAGTGCCGCACTCACCTGTTGTGTGGAGTATGGGCTCTTCTGTCTTAATGTGTTTTCTACAAAATTGAAACTAAACGTCGAGATGTTAACACTCAAAAATACTGTTGGTTATGAAGATATTTATAAAATGGAAGTGTCTTTCTTAAACTCAAAATATTAAATATAATGAAAAGCAATTGGACTTAATTGGTGACCAGGAATTCATTTGGAAAATATTGGATCATGGAGTCCCCAGAGTCCCTGCAGTAGACGCTTTTGAGTTTACGTGTATGCTTTCAGTAGCCTCTAGTTGCTCTTTGTGTTTCCCTGGTCTGCTGTTTTTAGGCACTTCTTCACGTCTTTGTACCCCTGGTGCTATAATTGCTGTTTTTACTGTTTCTTTACATCTCACCCCAGCCCACTATGGGTTATTTCTAAATTGTTGCTTATAGTCATTTATGAATGGAGAAATCAGATCTCACGGATGTTAAAATTGTGTACAAAATAAGAGTAAATGGGTACCAAATAAGGATCGGGGCTACTTTCCTAAAAATCAGTGATTATTTTAACATAGACTTAATGATCTCTGTGTACAAAATGCAATTTTAATCCAATTCCAGGGTCTAAATGGATAGTCTTAGAGAGTTTGTAAAGATGTGTAACTTCCTAAATGCAGATATATTCAGCACAGGCAAATTGGACTTGTCTCACCAAGGCTTTTCTGGGTAATAATCAGGATGTTGCCTCCTGTATGGTGCCTTGGGGCTCAGGCCTTGACGTTCCTGGGAGGAGGCAGGCCTCCTTTAGTCACTTACTGGATCGGTGTGCTTTTGTGTGGCCGGGCTTCTTTTGTTCTGGCTCCTTCTGTCTGTGCCTCTCAGCACCTGCCCTCAGTATGTTTTGTAAGAGGTTATTTTTCTCGTTTTAGTGGATCTGAAAGATTTCTTTTGGAGTGCCTTTTCAGAAACCGGCACTTGGCTCCCACTCCCCAGAATAGAAGGAGGCTCTGGATGTCTGGCTGATGCCTGTGCGGGTGTGAGTTGGGGCTGCCTGAGTTCCAGTGGGGTGGTGGTGTCTGGTCACAAGTCTGACACCCCCTGCAGGGCTGTGTACATGGCTTCTGGCATGTGCATGCAGGATCCGCCGCATGAGTGCGTCAGGTGAAAAGTCCGTTCCCTGCGCCTGACCTAGTCTCCCACCTGCCTCCTTCATAGATTCTGAGAAAAGAGGATGGCTCAGTGAAACGGGTTAGTGGGTACGCACACAGCACTCACAGAGCCGTTCAAGTGGGGCTGACATCTTTATCACACAGACGCCTTTAGGGCGTTGAACTTGGCTGCTGTACTGATCCCGGGTGCGTCTCGTAGCCCCGCGGGCGCCGTCTGCACCGTGCGCAGCTCTGGCGATCTTTTATCCGCGGTCTGGAGGCCGGGCCCACGACGCCCGGGTGATGCTGCTGGTCCACAGCAAACTGTAGGCGCCCCGGCGGCGGGGGGATTTTGAGCCGATTAAGGAAAATGATATGACGATAAGAGGCAGTAACGTGCACGCTTCCTGGAGGGCACTTGGGCACAGTTGTGTAGGGAAAGCCCCCCACAGCAATGGGACCATCCCGAGGAAGGTCTCTGGGAGCCGCTATCCTGGTGATGGGGAGCGGGGTGTGAGGGGGGCTTAGTGTCTGGGTGATGGCCCCTGACAGCATGGGGAGGGGTCCTGGGGTCGCAGAGCTCTGGGGGCAGCAGAGCTCTGGGGACAGCAGAGCTCAGGGCTTTATCTGTCTCTTCAGTAGGTAACAGCTGTTGGGTGAGGTTTGTACCCAAAACAGATAGGCCCTAAATGACTAGACATTCAGGCCATTTTGTTTAGATGGTTTTTTAGATATTTACATGTTTAGTTGTTTAGACAGTTTTTTAAATAAGTGAATGTGTCAAAATTTGAGTTTGGCCCAGGCGGGCTTTTGAGTTAATAGGTCTGAGCCTGTAGTGCAAATGTAACCGACCAAGGGGCCAATCTGTATAGGCTGGCTTCTTTCTACACAACATATACTTGGTGTGGCGACGCTCAGTCTGCAGTTCAGGGCAGCTCGTGTGTCCCCGCTGTGTGGGGCCCCTTGTCTTTCCCCAGTTCGTTCCTGGTGGTGGGGCCCTTTGAGGTTCAGGAGACTTCTGTGATGGGGGTGGTGCCTCCCCAGGAGGGAGCAGAGCAGACTATTTCAGTGGCTTGAGTTAAAGGCAGCTCTCATGCATAATGACAGAAGAAATGTAATGGGACAAGGTGTCTCTGTGCCCCTTTGTGAAATGTGCAGGTTTAATGGGCATTTGTGTCACCACGTATACACTGCTGCTGTTTAGTCGTGTCTGACTCTTTGCAACCCCATGGAGGTTTCCACCAGGCTCCTCTGTCCATGGGATTTCCCAGGCAAGAATACTGGAGCAAGTTGCCATTTCCGGGGCCTCCTTAATTCTCAAGGGGAGACACAGACAGAGAGACCTGTGAAGGATGGACTGAGGCCCCCGTTTAAGTGGAGAAACTGAGGCTCAGGGGGGTGAAGTAACCAGCCCGGGCTGTGCTCTGGTGGCTGACAGCATTGTGACCGGAGCCTGTCTTTGGGTATCAGATCCTGTACTCTTAGCATCTTCAAGTCTCTCAGCTGCTCCCGCTGAGAAACTGTACCAAACACATGAAAGCAGGGGCCACCTTCAGAAAGGTGGTCAGGTGCCCTGAATTCCTGAGCTCTTTATCATTGTTGCTAACAGTGTGATTGGGAGATACCACTTGATCTGCACTTTACCCAGAACTCTGGGAAAAGCAATCTGTATTTTATTGAAAATGAATGTACACCACCTCCAGCAGAGTGCCCCAAGGCTGGCTGCCATGCTGCAAACCAGGGAGGGGTGTGTTGATGCTGATCGAAAGCATTGCATATGCCTGTGGTTGACCTGGGGCCTCCCAGCCAGGAAAATACCGCCTGAGTAACTGAGCCTTCTCAGGGCCTCCTGGAGAAGCATCCAGAGAGAGACAGTCCTGTTATTAACACTGCAGAGAGCTGTGTCCAGGGCTGGAATACAGAGACCCAGTGCAGGGCCATGTCACCAGCCAGTCACAGAAAACTGCGTTCTTGCTACTGTCCTGAAGCCTAGTGTTTTAGGTGGGGTTCCCCAAGAAACAATCCTCTGTAAGGATTTAAGGGCAGATAGCTACCTACCCTTAGGTAGGATTAGTTAGGGTTAGAAACACCTAACCCTATTTAGGTGTTTCTAAAAAGCGTTGCTTGGGGAATGGAAAAGTGAGGTGGGAAAGCTAGCAGCTAGTGCACGTGTGTCGGAGAAGGCACCCCACTCCAGTACTCTTGCCTGGAAAATCCCATGGGCGGAGGAGCCTGGTGGGCTGCAGTCCATGGGGTTGCTAAGAGTCAGACAGGACTGAGCGACTTCACTTTCACTTTTCACTTTCCTGCACTGGAGAAGGAAATGGCAACCCACTCCAGTGTTCTTGCCTGGAGAATCCCAGGGACGGGGAAGCCTGGTGGGCTGCCATCCATGGGGGTGCACAGAGTTGGACACGACTGAAGCGACAGCAGCAGCAGCAGAAGCAGCAGCAGTGCAGGTGTGTAAGTGAGCAGGTCGCCCTGGTGAGCACTGGGGCTCACCCTGAGGGAGACCCTGGGAGACAGTGTGAGTTACCCGCCAGCGGCCATCCACCTCTGATGGCTCTCCGGGCCATCTAACCTGCCCTGGAGTTAGAGTCCATGGGAATGGGTGGGAATGGTGACTGCCAAGGGCCTAAGACCCTGTCCATGTGTGCTGTGCCTCGTTCCGGGGTGTAGGAACCCTCCCCGTCCTGGTGGAGCTCACAGGTAGCGGGAAAGAGTTTATGCAGCTCTTCCTGTGCATGCTGTTCCTGGTACACAGCAGCTTCCGTCAGTTAACAGCTTTTCTTATTTACTGTTGTGCTTACATCTTGCTGAGAGTATCTGCTTATCTCCAACCAAAGATCTCCAAAGCCCACTCATCTTAGCAGTTTCTCAGTACACAAAATACATTTCGCTGAAGTTACAGGAGTCTCGAGCCAGCCCAGAGGAAATATGGAAAGAGGAGCAAACCCGTTCCTTTTGCTGCCCCGTCAGACGGCAGGGCACGCACAGCCGGTGTCCCTGCCCACTTTCTGCAGCAGGAGGGCCCCGGCACCAGCAGAGCCGAGCAGTCCTCTTGCCCGTCTCCATGCTGCCTGTTTGGAGACAGTGAAGAGTCCTTACACTTTTGCTCATCTCAGGGTGTAAGGACAGCTTTAAAATGCTGTGGTCATCAGACAAAACAGAATAAATCTCACATCTGGAAGAACACCCTAAGATGCATCAGGATTGCAATGGTGGCGCCAGGGTTGTGGTTGAGGGCACCTGAGCTGGCACCTGGCGGCCGCCTGTCACACCTCTTCTGTCTGATCTGACTACATCTAGTTCTTTCCAATGACTGCTCTGGTGGTTGCTTTTTTCCAGCCGTAGACCCTGGGCCTCTGTTTTGTGTTCTCTAGAACCGTGAGTACAGCCAAGGTAAAGGTGTGAGGGAGCCCGAAATCTGTGGAGGCAGACAGAGAGTCAGGGGTCTCTGAGCGCCCAAGGCTGGATGCTGAGCTGGGCTAAGCCGAGGGATGCTTTTCTCCCAGGCAGGGGTTGAGGGCAGCCATCCTCCGTGGTTATATAACCTGTGGGTTAACTCATCAGTTTACTGCACAGGATCTTAACCCTGGTGTCTGTAGGGTTTGTGGATAGAGTTCACGGGGGGTCTGTAAATTTCAAAGGGAAACATTTCCATCTTTATTTTCACTGATTTCTAATTAATATTTAACATTTCCTTCGATTATAAATAAAGGTAACAACCCACAGTAGTATTAGTCATACCCATGACTTTGTCAGTAGCAGAAATCATAGACATTTTCTTTCCACATTTTGTGCAGATCTTGCAAAGTAACAATTATGCTTCTCACTGCTTTGCAATCAAAGCCAGCCTACATGTGTGCTAATAAATACATATATAACTGTCCTTTGAATTATTTTAAAATACTCTAATAGCTGATTTCAATGTAGTCCATTTTCTGTGTAATCTTATGTTTTTCATTTTATGCATTTATAAGCATATTTCTGAGAAGGGAAGATGGTTTCTTCATACTGATACCCAAAAGAGGATAACTCTGCTTTAGTGGGTCATGACCAGCACTACTGTATTTATTTTTAATTGTACTCATGGCTACTAATTGTCACAATGATGTAGTAAGGATACACAGCTGGATCACAAGGGAAGAAGGCACAGTGGCTTCCAGAGGAATCTGTGTGCAAGTTTCCTCGTGGTGCAGCGTGCAGACTCTAGGGTGCCCAGAACTCACTGGTTGTGGCTCACAGGCTTTAGTTGCCCGAGGGATGTGGAATCTTCCCAGAGAAGGGACTGAACCCAGTGTTCCTTGCATTGCAAAGTGGATCCTTATCCACAGGACCACCAGGGAAGTCGTGGATATTTTAATAACCTAGGCTAGGAATCCAATAACTTGAGTGCTGTCCCATTTAATTGATAAGTTTTTATTTTACACTGTATAGAAATATTAAGGGGTTAAGTCTTAGAGTTGGTTGGGAAGTACTGTTTCTGAAGAAAATATCTCCCTAAAGTTTCCTTGAGAAATCTTTTTCTGGGAGGAGGGTGGATATAATTGCTTTACAATGTTGCACTAGTTCCTGTTGTACAACAGTGTGAATCAGCTATGTATATATACATATCTCCTCCCTTTTCTTGAGAAATCTTTTCATCTCTATCTGCCTTTTGGTTTTCTTCAGTTCAGTTCAGTTCAGTCACTCAGTCATGTCTGACTCTTTGCAGCCCCATGAATCACAGCACGCCAGGCCTCCCTGTCCATCACCAACTCCCGGAGTTCACTCAAACTCACGTCCATCGAGTCAGTGGTGCCATCCAGCCATCTCATCCTCTGCCGTCCCCTTCTCCTCCTGCCCCCAATTCCTCCCAGCATCAGAGTCTTGGTTTTCTTAAGCGGACTTAATTAATCATAATTCAGAATATTTTGGTAGGAATTAATCATAATTCAAGATCTTTTGGTAGGAGCTCATTGCCTTTCTTTTTCTTTCACATTTCAGAGCATAAATGCCCAGTGGATGAGCGGGAGCAGCTGGAGGAAACCTTGCCGCTGATTTTGGGGCTCATCTTGGGCCTCGTCATTGTGGTCACACTGGTGATTTACCACATCCACCACAAGATGACTGCCAACCAGGTCCAGATCCCTAGGGACCGGTCCCAATATAAGCACATGGGCTAGAGGCCGCTGGGCAGACAGCCCCAGCTGCCGCACCCCCGGCCCTGGCTGGATCAGGCAGAGAAACCACAGCACTTCGCACTTGTACATGGGATACACCAACACAGCTGCAGTCAAACAGACTCGGGTACGCAAGGCTTGCTTGGCCTGCATCCATGCTTAAACAGGGATGGGGGATTCGTTTGGATTCATGGGGCGAATGACATAGCCCTTCCAGGCTGAGAAGTGGGAGGGGTGGGGTCAGCCAGCTTTCATGCTAGTGGTGGCTTGGCCTTGACTCTCCAAGGAGCAATGCATACAACTCGGAGGGATATCTGGCTGTGAAGTGTAAGGATTGGAACCACAGTTCTTTTGGAAAGACACCCCTTAGGGTTCAAGAGGAACAACAGATGCTTTGCTCCCTTGAACACAGATGGCTTATCCTATACTATCGTCAGTGCACACAAAATACAGCCTCATGCTCCCTGCAGCAAGACCCCTGAACGTGATCCATGCTTCTGGCTGGCATTCTGCATGTCTCGTGATTGTCTTGGGAATGTTTCACTGCTCCCTGCACCCAGCAAATTCACAGCACAAGAACTTGTTTAACGTAACTATGCAGAGTTGTTTGGACTTTATACTATATCAGGTCCAGGTATGGGGACCTGAAGAATCAATCCATGTGAGCTTGTCTCTCAAAATGAATTAAAATACACTACTGTCTAGCATTTGGCTGCTTTCTTGAAACAAGTCAACACAACTAAAAATGGCTTGTGTGGCATCCACAGGAGAGAGGCGGGTGATGAAGATGGGCTTTTCATTCCTGTAAGAGGAAAAGCCAAGAAACAGCAGGAAAATAATAGCAGGGACGGGGGAGTTGGCTTTTCCAGGTGAAAACCATGGATTTGTTTTGGCAAATATAAGTAGTTTTAATGATGGCACCTCTTCACTTGATCTTACCTAGAAGGCCGAGAAGTGATAATAATGGCACCTCTTGAATGGTTGGTCTAAAATAGTTTCTGATGTTTCTTGATCTTGAGTCTCACACTTCATTTTGTACTAAAAAGCTGGACTGAACAGAGTAGTTTGGACTGAGTTTTGAGATAAAATGTAACCTACTGAATTCCTTAGAGAAAGATACATAGTTTGGATTTCATCCACCTCCTAAATAATCATTGTTCAGTTCTGAGCTAGAAGAGGGAGATCCTCTCCTCTGGTTAGGGTGGGGATCCATCAAGCCCCATGAAACCACAACTGCACGAGAGGCAGCTTGTGAGTCTCCCCCCCAAGCCTTCAACTGCTGACAGAAGCACATCCTTGGTATTTCATCATCCCAGCAAATCTTGATAAGTATCGACCAGCTGCTGTCCTCTGACCTGTCCGTTTGCTGCTCTGTTAGCCTCAGTCTTTGCGAGAATGACCTCTTTTCAGTGTCTGCCTGGTAACAGTGAGGAGCAAGCCCTGATTCCTTGTAAAAGCTGCATGTTGCACAAAGAAACGGAGAAGCCCCTGGTGCTGGTGGACACCTGACCCCCAGTTCACTCCCTCATCTGTGATGGAGGTGGACACCTGCCCCCCCAAGTTCACTCCACTCTCTCATCTGTGATGGGGTGGACACCTGCCACCTCCCCCAGTTTGCTCCACACCCTCATCTGTGAGGGGGTGGACTCCTGACCCCTCCCCCCAGTTCACTCCACTCCCTCATCTGTGATGGGGGTGGACACCTGCCCCCCCAGGTCACTCCACTCTCTCATCTGTGATGGTGGACTCCTGCCCCCCACCCATTTCACTCCACTGTCTCAACTGTGATGAGGGTGGAAAACTGCCCCCCTAGTACAGGCCAATCTCTCATCTGTGATGGGGTGAACACCTGTTCCCCGCCCAGTTCACTCGACTCTATCATCTGTGATGGGGATGTATACCTGCCACCCCCTCAGTTCACTCCACTCTCTCATCTGTGATGGGGGTGGACACCTTCCCGCTCAGCTCACTCCACTATCTCACGTAATGGGGGTAGACATCTGACCCTCAGTTCACTCCACTCTCTTATAAGTGATGGGGATGGACACCTGCCCCCAACCCTGTCAGTTCGCTCCATTCTGTCATCTGTAATGGGGAAGACACCTAATCCCCAGTTCACTCCACTCCCTCATCTGTGATGGGGAAGACACTTCCTGCCCCACCCCAGTTCACTCCATTTTTCCATCATCTGTGACTATCTCACCCTCCATGCCCCAAACACGACAAGCTCTTTCCTTTTTACCATCTCATGTATTTTTAAGAAATTTCCTATTTCTCTTGAACCATCCAAGGTTTTATGGAGAAACAGGCTCTTAAATATATCCATGAGTGACCCTTTCTTTCTGGATCCTCTTTAGAAAACTTTTTAAAACTTTTCTGAGTGGTATTTCTGAAAACTCCATGTGTACATAATTTGGTTAATCTACTTTCACAAAAGTAAAATTGTGTTTTTTTAAAAAAATTTTTACTTTCACAAAACATAGGATTGATTACTAGCTTTGGAATTGTTGCTCATCCATTCATTCAGCAAATGTTTTTGAGCACTTGCTGAGTGCAGGCTCAGTGCTGGGTGTGCAGCGGTCAACTTGACAACTGCAGGTCTCTACAGGGGGAGGTTTAACAGGAAAGAGCACACACACACAGATCACTGGAGATAGAACAGGGTACCTTCCCACTTCTCAAAGTGTTGCCACGTGGTCACATCCCTATGGCTAAGCTAAGTAAATCTTTCTAGAATCCAAATTTCTTAATTCTCAAAATCGAGTGATTTTTTTTCTACCAGTGATACATAGTTTGTATAAAAAGCCAGGACCATTACTGTTATTATTAATTGTCGCATCTTTATCTGCTGCTGCTGCTGCTAAGTCACTTCAGTTGTGTCCAACTCTGTGTGACCCCATAGATGGCAGCCCACCGGCTCCCCCGTCCCTGGGATTCTCCATGCAAGAACACTGGAGTGGGTTGCCATTTCCTTCTCCAATGCATGAAAGTGAAAAGTGAAAGTGAAGTCGCTCAGTCCTGTCCGACTCTTAGCCACCCCATGGACTGCAGCCCACCAGGCCCCTCCATCCATGGGATTTTCCAGGCAAGAGTACTGGAGTGGGCTGCCATTGCCTTCTCCCGCATCTTTATCTAGCAGTCCTAAAATTAAGTCTCAAGTTCAGCCTAATTTCTACACCTTATTTTTCTCAGCCCTTTTAAAATCTTCGTTATCAGATAAGCAAAATAAAGGGGGGCCCTCCTGATGAGGGCAGGGTTGGTGGTCTCTGGGTGGATGGGCACGGTGCCCAGAGGCATGGTTCACGTCCCTTGCCATTGTTCTGCATTTTGCCGAAGCTCCTGCGGCAGGAGCAAGCTAGGGCAGAGGCTTGTCTATCTGCATTGCTTCCCAGGCTCAGAGACAGGAAAGAAAACAACAGCTAAAGCACAGATGCTCAATTACCCCTTTAACCGTCATTTTTCTTTTTTACTGGAGTTTTAAGCACAAATGCCTCCGGGCACAAAAAGATGCTGTGTCTGGTTGCTGGTCTGCCAGCCTGTAAAAGCCAGGCCATATGAAACATATGTATGTTTCTCAGGGGAAGAGGGAGTTTAATTTCAATTCTGAGCCTGATTCTTTGTGAGGTTCCACCATTCTTGGGAAACAGCTCCAAGTGAATCTGCCTCAAGGGCAGGAGAGAGCGTTCTCCAGCCTAAGAAATTCCTCTGAATTGTAATCTCGCTGTTCTTGCCAATTCCCCAGTCTTTCCATTAACAAAGACTTGGCAAATCCATGTGGATGGGGGAGATACCAGAGAAATGAGAATGGAGAAGTGTGAGGAGCGATGGCAGGAATGACCTGCAGCATGTGGTGAAGGCAGCATGCACTGGGGTGTTTCATGGGGCAGGGTTGTCCAAAGCGGCGCTGGGCACAAGCACCTCCCTGGAACAAACAGCTGGGCAACCTGAACCAGACGGACACAGCTTTCCATCTGTGTCTCAAAGTGCAGCTTGCAAGCAGCCTGCAACAGAATCATCCCTGGGGGCACTGAAAAATGGCAGTTATAGGGCATCAAACCAGTGACTGAGAATCTCCATGCTGAGATCCTGGAATTGGTAGTTTGACTATTTGCTCTCTCCAAGCAATTCGGATGCACAAGCATGAAAACTTCTGGTTAACAACAACAACAAAAAGAGTTAGCTACCAGTATACTTGCAACATTAGCCAAATCATCAGGCTTCTCTGCGTTCATCTTCTCACCTGAAAGTGGAGCTCACTGCTCCCTACTTGCAAAGTTATTTGAGGATACACAACAGTACATTTAAGTCCTTGGACAGCACTAAGCACCCCAAAAGATGTCCTTTGCATTATAGGGGACTGGAATACAAAAGTAGGAAATCAAGAAACACCTGGAGTAACAGGCAAATTTGGCCTTGGAGTACAGAATGAAGCAGGGCAAAGGCTATTAGAGTTTTGCCAAGAGAACGCACTGGTCATAGCAAACACCTTCTAACAACACAAGAGAAGACTCTATACAAGGACATCACCAGATGGTCAACACCGAAATCAGATTGATTATATTCTTTGTAGTCAAAGATGGAGAAGCTCTATATAGTCAGCAAAAACAAGGCCAGGAGCTGACTGTGGCTCAGATCAGGAACTCCTTATTGCCAAATTCAGACTTAAATTGAAGAAAGTAGGGAAAACCACTAGACCATTCAGGTATGACCTAAATCAAGTTCCTTATGATTATACAGTGGAAGTGAGAAATAGATTTAAGGGACTAGATCTGATAGACAGAGTGCCTGATGAACTATGGACAGAGGTTTGTGACATTGTACAGGAGACAGGGATCAAGACCATCCCCATGGAAAAGAAATGGAAAAAAGCAAAATGGCTGTCTGAGGACGCTTTACAAATAGCTGTGAAAAGAAGAGAAGTGAAAAGCAAAGGAGAAAAGGAAAGATATAAGCATCTGAATGCAGAGTTCCAAAGAGTAGCAAGGAGAGATAAGAAAACCTTCCTCAGTGATCAATGCAAAGAAATAGAGGAAAACAACAGGATGGGAAAGACTAGAGATCTCTTCAAGAAAATTAGAGATACCAAGGGAATATTTCATGCAAAGATGGGCTTGATAAAGGACAGAAATAGTATGGACCTAATAGAAGCAGAAGATATTAAGAAGAGGTGGCAAGAATACAGAGAAGAACTGTATGAAAAAGAGCTTCATGATCCAGATAATCATGATGGTGTGATCACTCACCTGGAGCCAGATATCCAGCAATGTGAAGTCAAATGGGCCTTAGAAAGCATCACTACGAGCAAAGCTAGTGGAGGTGATGGAATTCCAGTTGAGCCATTTCAAATTCTGAAAGATGATGCTGTGAAAGTGCTGCACTCAATATGCCAGCACATTTGGAAAACTCAGCAGTGGCCACAGGACTGGAAAAGGTCAGTTTTCAGTCCAATCCCAAAGAAAGGCAATGGCAAAGAATGCTCAAACTAGCGCACAATTTCACTCATCTCACATGCTAGTAAAGTAATGCTAAAAATTCTCCAAGCCAGGCTTTAGCAATAGGTGAACCATGAATTTCCAGATGTTCAAGCTGGTTTTAGAAAAGGCAGAGGAACCAGAGATCAAATTGCCAACATTCGCTGGATCATTGAAAAAGCAAGAGAGTTCCAGAAAAACATCTATTATTGCTTTATTGACTATGCCAAAGCCTTTGACTGTGTGGATCACAATCAACTGTGAAAAATTCTGAAAGAGATGGGAATACCAGACCACCTGACCTGCCTCTTGAGAAACCTATATGCAGGTCAGGAAGCAGCAGTTAGAACTGGACATGGAACAACAGACTGGTTCCAAATAAGAAAAGGAGTACGTCAAGGCTGTATATTGTCACCCTGCTTATTTAACTTACATGCAGAGTACATCATGAGAAACGCTGGGCTGGAAGAAGCACAAGTTGGAATCAAGATTGCCAGGAGAAATATCAATAACCTCAGATATGCAGATGACACCACCCTTATGGCAGAAAGTGAAGAGGAACTAAAATTCCTCTTGAGGAAAGTGAAAAAGGAGAGTGAAAAAGTTGGCTTGAAGCTCAGCTTTCAGAAAACTAAGATCATGGCATCTGGTCCCTTCACTTCATGGGAAATAGATGGGGAAACAGTGGAAACATTGGCTGATTTTACTTTTCTGGTCTCCAAAATCACTGCAGATGGTGATTGCAGCCATGAAATTAAAAGACGCTTACTCCTTGGAAGGAAAGTTATGACCAACCTAGATAGCATGTTGAAAAGCAGAGACATTACTTTACCAACAAAGGTCCATCTAGTCAAGACTATGGTTTTTCCAGTGGTCATGTATGGATGTGAAAATTGGACTATGAAGAAAGCTGATTGCCAAAGAATTGATTCTTTTGATCTGTGGTGCTGGAGAAGACTCTTGAGAGTCCCTTGGACTGCAAGGTGATCCAACCAGTCCATCCTAAAGGAGACCAGTCCTGGGTATTCATTAGAAGGACTGATGCTGAAGCTGAAACTCCAATACTTTGGCCACCTAATAGGAAGAGTTGACTCATTGGAAAAGACCCTGATGCTGGGAGGGATTGGAGGCAGGAGGAGAAGGGGATGACAGAGGATGAGATGGCTGGATGGCATCACCAACTCGATGGACATGAGTTTGGGTAAACTCCAGGAGTTGGTGATGGACAGGGAGGTCTGGCATGGTGCGATTCATGGGGTTGCAAAGAGTCAGATACGACTGAGTGACTGAACTGAACTGAAGCGCACTGAGAATGCTCCACTGGGCTTCCCAGGTGGCTCAGTAGTAAAGAATCTGCCTGCCAATGCAGGACACCCAGGAAACTCGGGTTTGATCCCTGGATCAGGAAGATCTCCTGTTGGAAGAAATGGCAACCCACTCGGTATTCTTACCTGAAAAATCCTGTGGACAGAGTAGCCTGGCGGGCTGTAACCATAGGGTCACAAAGAGTTGGACACGGCTGAGCTTACAATGACATTCTTGTAGCATCCTTCTTAACATGAGTGTACAAATTTTACCAGCTATACACATTCACAAATGACCCCAAAGGACCAATACAGGGTTTTGTTTTGTTTCTTTAACCTGGCATCCAGTGTTCTATGTCTGTTTATTTTGAATTCAGAGAATGTTCTATGCAGGGATTCTCTCCACTCCCAGCCCAGAGGCTCAGGAGGTTGTCAGTTTGGGGGAGATAGTCAGGGTCCATGAACTTAGATGAGAAAGAAAATTGCACTTCTAGTTTTCAGTTCAGTTCAGATGCTCAGTGGTGTCCGACTCTTTGCGACCCCATGAATTGCAGCACGCCAGGCCTCCCTGTCCATCACCAATTCCCGGAGTTCACTCAAACTCACATCCATCGAGTTGGTGATGCCATCCACCCATCTCATCCTCTGCTGTCCTCTTCTCCTCCTGCCCCCAATCCCTCCCAGCATCAGAGTCTTTTCCAATGAGTCAACTCTCCGCATGAGGTGGCCAAAGTACTGGAGTTTCAGCTTTAGCATCATTCCTTCCAAAGAAATCCCAGGGCTGATCTCTTTCAGAATGGACTGGTTGGATGTCCTTGCAGTCCAAGGGACTCTCGAGTCTTCTCCAACACCATAATTCAAAAGCACCAATTCTTTGATGCTCAGCTTTCTTCACAGTCCAACTCTCACATCCATACATGACCACTGGAAAAACCATAGCCTTGACTAGACGGACCTTTGTTGGCAAAGCAATGTCTCTGCTTTTGAATATGCTATCTAGGTTGGTCATAACTTTCCTTCCAAGGAGTAATCATCTTTTAATTTCATCACCATCTACAGTGATTTTGGAGCCCCCCAAAAATAAAGTCTGACACTGTTTCCACTGTTTCCCCATCTATTTCCCACGAAGTGATGGGACCAGATGCCATGATCTTCGTTTTCTGAATGATGAGCTTTAAGCCAACATTTTCACTCTCCTCTTTCACTTCCATCAAGAGCTCTTTAGTTCCTCTTCACTTTCTGCCATAAGGGTGGTGTCACCTGCATATCTGAGGTTATTGATATTTCTCCCGGCAATCTTGATTCCAACTTGTGCTTCTTCCAGTTTTACTAGCCTTAAATGAAGGGTAGCATTTCCTTCAATTATGAACATACATAAGCATCACCTGGGTATGTGTCTTCAGCAGAAATCACCATGTTACACTCATTGGAGATGCATCCAAAAATCATTTATATTTCTTGTTTGAAACTATAGTAGTTATTAGACCCATCACAAATCTTGTTATTTAATACATTATAACCATGACAACAAAAATATGTTTTTATAACTGTATTTAATTGATTTACTTTGTGAGCCTATGTAATTTATTCACTTTAAAACATTTTCCTGAGGAGTCCTTAGGCCTCAGACAGCCAAGAGGAACAAAATTAGGTTAAGAACTCCAGGGCTGATGGCTACTTAAGTTGTCATTTCAAAAAGAGTGCATGTAAGTATAAACTGAGTCACTTTGCTATATAGCAGAGATTGCCACATGTTGCAAATCAACTATACTTCAGTAAAAATAAATACATAAATAAATAAAGTGACAGATCCTGTCAGACTGTCTGCTGGGGAAAGAGTTACAAAGGCTCATGTGACAAATGAAATGACAATTATTTGTTAGCACTAGTCCTGTGTTTTGTAGACCCTGATCTGGGTGTTGGGGACACATTAGTAAACAAAATGGGCAAAAATCCCTGCCCTTATGAAGCTGAACAGGGTGTGTGTGTGTGTGTGTGTGTGTGTGTGTGGTCTATTCAGGTATGATTCATGTACCATCATCAACCAAGCAATTGGGACTTGGTTAGGCTCCGTTAAGGTGGACTGTACATGACCTTGCCATACTTTCTGCCTTTAATTTTTTTCAAAATGCTGTCAATGATGATGGGGCATAAACATCAAAGCATTTGCCCTGTGGGTAAAACTTTCAGGATAAGGAATCTCTTTGCTTTTAAAATAGTGTATTTTGACCCGGAAATCAGGAACCCTTCAACTTTCTCAAGTCCCCTTTTCCTCCTTCATCAGATCTATTTATGCCAGATGTTGGCAGGGTCGCACCCACATTCCCTTGGCCCTTCCTGGAGCTTACACATGCCTATGGCTTTCTGCGTCTCCCTCCCTGTTTGTCAGAGGGAACAAGCTTTCTCCTTATACAGGGCAAGATGGAAATTCTGGGGGATGATGCCCTAGAAGCAGCTCTCAAGCAGCGAGGGATAGGAGATGGTGCATAAATACTCTTAACCTCCTTGCTCCTAGAAAGATGATTCTGGAGCATCTCTCCCAGAAGGTCTCCGGCGCGACAGAGCCCCAGGCACCCGTAGGAGTGACTATTCATCAATACACACCTGTTTTTCAAACCTCTGTCCCTCTTGGTCTCATCTCCACACTCCGCCATGTCCAGTGAGCTTCCTGGGGTCATCTCTCAGGAAGTAGTTGTATGTGGGTCTTTGCCTTAGATTCTCCTTCTGTCAGAATCCATGCAGAGGTCATCTATTCTCTTGATTCAGAGTATACACATTTCAAGACTTCTGTTGACAGGTTTGCTGCACAATCTGGACAAGTGCTATTTCATCTCCCTCTCACAGAACTGCTCCTGCTTGCACGTTTTGTACCTGCTTCAGACCAAATCCATCTTCTCTCTGCCTGAAATCCCATTACCGTTTCTTTGATGACCCAGTGATAGTCACTGGATCGTTTTGACCAGAGTCTGAACTCACTGAATTGATAACTTCATGGAATGATTTTATTTTTCCAGTAATTGCTACTGAGTGTGTTCTTCCCACTGGATATAGGGAACACAACAATAACTCAGCCTGATTCTATCTGTCTAAGCCATTAAAGAAGACAATCTCATTCGAATTCAAAATAACCCTCCTTTCCTTTGCTCGGGCTAAGCTTGCATCGGAGAAAGAGACAGAAGTAGCAGGGCATAGGTAGTGTCAGGAAACACGGTGCACTTTCTTATTCTTTCTTTCTTCTGAGTCCCTCCCCCAAATCAAATCTCTTACAAACTCCTGGCTCAAACTTATGGGGAACCATCAGGAGGGGAGCGTTCAGTAACCCAGCTGGCTGCAATCAGCTGCCTGGAGATGCTGTTGGAGGAAGGTGAGATGCCTGAATCTCATTCGTGTCCAACTGAAGACAGCCTCTGCTTTTGGAGTGGTCATGGTATGGATGATATATGTGGTTTTAGAGTAATATTCAGGTCCTTCCCAACTCCTGTACACTGTAGAAAAGCAGCCGTGGCCTTCCCTGGTCATCCAGTGATTGAGAACCCAATTGCCAGTACAGGGACACAGGTTCGATCCCCAGTCCAGGATGATTCCACATGCCATGGGGCAACTAAGCCCACATGCCACAGCTATTCAGGCCGTGCTCCAGAGCCTGCAAGCTGCAACTACTCCTGCATGCTGCAACTGCTGAGGCCACCACAACAAGAAGCCTGTGCCCTGCCCCTAAAGAGCAGCCCCGCTAGCCTCAACTAGAGGGAGCCCATGCGTGGCAATGAAGACAACACAGTCAAAAACAAAACAAACAAACAAAAAATGGGGAAGCAAGGAAAAGCAGCTGTATTTCCCTTTGATTCTCCCATGGTGCATGCCTCCAATGCCCTCGCCAAGTTGGGCACCATCCCATTTCTTAATTAAGCGCTTGCCAAGCTGGAATCAAGATTGCTGGGAGAAATATCAATAACCTCAGATATGCAGATGACACCACCCTTATGGCAGAAAGTGAAGAGGAACTCAAAAGCCTCTTGATAAAGGTGAAAGAGGAGAGTGAAAAAGTTGGCTTAAAGCTCAACATTCAGAAAACGAAGATCATGGCATCTGGTCCCTTCACTTCATGGCAAGTAGATGGGGAAACAGTGGAAACAGTGTCAGACTTTATTTTTGGGGCTCCAAAATCACTGCAGATGGTGATTGCAGCTATGAAATTAAAAGACGCTTACTCCTTGGAAGAAAAGGTACAACCAACCTAGACAGCATATTGAAAAGCAGAGACATTACTTTGCCAACAAAGGTCCGTCTAGTCAAGGCTATGGTTTTTCCAGTGGTCATGTATGGATGTGAGAGTTGGAGTGTGAAGAAAGCTGAGCACTGAAGAATTGATGCTTTTGAACTGTGGTGTTGGAGAAGACTCTTGAGAGTCCCTTGGACTACAAGGAGATCCAACCAGTCCATTCTGAAGGATATCAGCCCTGGGATTTCTTTGGAAGGAATGATGCTAAAGCTGAAACTCCAGTACTTTGGCCACCTCATGTGAAGAGTTGACTCATTGGAAAAGACTCTGATGCTGGGAGGGATTGAGGGCAGGAGGAGAAGGGGACGACAGGATGAGATGGCTGGATGGCATCACTGACTCGATGGACATGAGTCTGAGTGAACTCCAGGAGATGGTGATGGACAGGGAGGCCTGGTGTGCTGCGATTCATGGGGTCACAAAGAGTCAGACACAACTGAGCGACTGAACCGAACTGAACTGACTGATGCTCCCTGCTCCCTTTCCATGCACCATCAGAGCCACAGGAAATGGGTGTCTTCTATGCCCGCGCAGGGCTTCAGGGATCTGCCTGGGGAAGGTTGCTTCCATCTTTCTCTTCCCAGGCACACAATATATACTATCCAGAGGTCTCATCCTGAGCCTCAGGCTACGTATGTCCTGGGGTTTTCACTTTCTGAAACTTCCAGATGAGAAATGAACTCTATATGTATCAGCATCCCTCCCAACTTCATGGGATAAATGTTAACATCTCCCCTGTCACCAAGTGGAGCAGGTGTCCCAGCACTCACTTTCAGTCTCCCAGAGAGCTTCTCTGATCCAGAACAACCTCCTGACTATATCTTTTGTGGGTAAAAACATTCAGATCAGTCCAGCATCTTTGGAACAAGAGAGGTAGAGTAGGAATCTTTGGCCATGAATCTAGCTTTCCTTGAATTTGGCCTTCCAGGATTAAATTTTTTTTCTTCATAGTAGTATCTGCATTCTTGTCTTACAATGTTTGTAACCTCTGGGGATAGGAATGTTTATCTGTGGTTCATGTCAATGTGATATTACATATAATTTTATAGCTACTCATTTGCATTCCCCAAGGTCATAAAGACATCATTTTTGTCACTCAAGATACAAATTCGGGAAATCACTAGAGTTTCCAATGACACAGTGGAAAAAAAGGCAAACATTTATTTTTATTTGCAAGAGCAGTTTCTGCCAATAGTTAATGCTCACAAAACCTTTTAAGCTACAGTAACTTTTGGTAAACTCAATGAAGACTTTAAAAAAGACCCAGTGATAAGAAAATTACAGAAAAATCTCCATTACACTGTCGAAAATGTTTGGAATCCAAAATCCACTATTTTCTGCAATGGTTTTTAATATTTGCTCTGGTTAAAAAAAGATTTTCTTTTTGCTTCCTTTCTACTTCTACATAGTCCTGGTTAAATGAATACAATCTCTCCCATATCTGCCATTTTCTGGATTTAGATTATTTTCATTCTTACAGCCTTATATTAATATTTTAATATTTTACATAAAACATTGAGTGTGTTGTGTTTTATGAAAAAAAATTATAGATCCTATTTATGATGAGGCATTTCCAGTTTAGCGAAAAACTGAAAATCTAAACAGTAGAAAGTCATTTTATGCCTTTTTTTCCTTTTTAGCTATAATAAATAATTAGCAACCTATTAATTACAAACATTCTTAGTTAGGCTTAGAGTAGCCAGAGCATTTTCAAAATTTTAAATTCATGTTTGTTACAGTATGTGAAGTCATTAAGAAAAGCCTCTGGTTTTCCAGTTTGGTAACAAATGGCTTTTGTTTGATGCAGAATTAATAGAAACTAATGATGACTATGTAGCTTTTCCAGAGTTTTAAAGGCAAATCTATATTGGCCTACAGTTAACATGCAAATTCTTCCAACAAGCAACACAAAATGTATTGTAGTAGTCATTCATGTTTATCAACATTCAAGAAGATCTAGTCAGCAGCACAACTCTCCTATGTCAGAAACACGTAACATGGTCACAACTGAATTCAGATCACACCTGGGAAAAATCCCCTTTTCCTAATGCATCCTCTAGAGTCCAGACTCCCAGTACAGTACAGAAACAACAGCAATGAATACTGCGGTACAAAGGGAAGCACAGACAAGAGTTTGGTGTGCCAGCATACAGAGCTTTAAAAACAGTGACAAACAAAACCAAACATCTTGCCCTATTCTCTTTTCCTTCTGTGAGACTAGAATTCTCACAGTCTTCTAGAAACATTCAATTCGGGGAATGAAGTCCAAATGACCCTAGCACTGGGGTGCTGAATCAAGATGGCAAAGGGGCAGAACATGGAGTTCAGCACCTCCCACAGATACATCAAACCATCCTAGCACTGAAATTGCTCCTTGGAGGGGAAATTTGGCCACAAGGGGACATCATACTCATTTAAGAGAAGGTACTGGGGGAACATACTGCCGTGCAAAAGATGGTTTACTACTACTAATAGGTTTGAAGGAAAATGTGGTTTTTCAAAATATTTCGTTTTCTCCCAAGGAATATTTTTGGTGGTATACCGTGGCTCAAATTTCACTGCATTATTTTTGGTTGGATAAATGAAATGTGCACCCACCCCCATCACCATCACTCTTAAGTCTTCTTCCATCACATAAGACACTTGTTAAGATAAGAAAGATATTCTACTAAAGCTGACGGTGATTGAGAGTCATTCAGTATTCAAAGTTCCTAAAGAATCGTTGGTTCTCTGAAAGGGATAAAAAAGTAGGAAAGACTTTTTTCAAACTCTTGCTAGTAAACAGGTATTACTTCAACTGATACAATGGCTACGTGACATCAAAGTACTATAAATTATCAAAACTATCGTACAGAAAAATTACAAATTCATTGCAAAATACATTACACCGCTACCATTAAGAAAAAAGTGCTTTTTGTTTTCCTTTCTTTTTTTTTTTTTTTTTGCCAGAAAAGTATTCTTTCAATATAGAAAATCCTATGCATTACCCTGCATGTGGCTAGGATATACCATAACGGAGTTTGTACTGAGTCCTTCTGATTTGCTGGATGAAAGGCTGAAAAATATAATAATGACTTATTAAAGCCATGTCCCAAATGAGCGTGCCAGCTGTCAATGGAGAGATGCCTGTTGAAGACACAAGAGGACGCCCCGGTCTGCCGAGCCTTGCCGGTCGTCATCAGTCAGCTGGTCTGGGCTCGCAGGCCTGCTGCATGTTCTGCGGTTCCCTGCATTCTCCCGACCTGTTCTCGCATCCTCATGTCGCTTCGTCACCTCTGTGACTCTTGCGCTCAGTGATGCCGGTATTGCCTCATGAGAGGAACGATGCAGGACGGCGGCCCCGCCAGTTTCAGGAACGGGTGCCTGAGGAGCTCCTGTGCTGTGGCCCTCCGAGCGGGCTCCCGCACCAGCATCAGGTCTAGGAACGCCCGCAGCACTGAGGAGACCTGCGGAGACAGAGGACGGCCTCCTGAGGACTAACGATGGGACCCAACCCAGGCCCCCCAAGTGGCCTCCCAGCAAACTCCCAGGAAAGCCTTCTGCCCACAAGGCCAAATTCCAGACAGTCAGCTTGAAGAGAAAGAGCTCATGGGAGCAAAAGCAGGCATTGCCTTTCTTAACACACGCTGTTTTCCTTATCGTTTTCAAACCTGAAATACTAGGAGTAAATGACAGTACAACAAAGATACGTACTAATTAAGAGACAACAGCAGCTCTTATGGTGAACCCACTATGTTCAGATGGTGGTCACACACATTTGATGAGCAGTGTTATAAACATGGAATGAGTTTTATTTGTTTATTTTTCTAACCACGTAGCCATCTAGGCTTTGTGCAATTCCCTTTTTTTTTTTTTTTTAAAGACTTTTTTTTAATGTGGACCAGTTTTCAAGTCTTTATTGAATTGGTTACAATATTGCTTCTGCCTTATGCTTTTTTATTTTTCTGGCCTCAAGGCTTATAGGATCTTAGCTCACAGGCCAGGGATCAAACCCACAACCCCTGCATTGGAAGGGAAGTCTTAACCACTGGACTGCCAGGGAAGTTCCTGGAATTCCTTTCTTGAAGAGAAACAAATTTCCCTAAGGAATGTGACAACAGATAGCATTTGTCCTTTAGTTTCTTGTAATTTACTTTTTTGCAGTATAGCTCATGTACATTCAAGTACATAAAAAGCATATGTTTTACAGTAATTCTTTAAAACACACACAAACACACGCATGCACACACACACACACATATACCCACACACCTATATATTCCATACTCCTACCCAGGTTCCCTGGGTTAAGAAGGTCCCCTGGAGGAGGGTATGGCAACCCACTCCAGTATTCTTGCCTGGGAAATCCCATGAACAGAGGAGCCTGGTGGGCTACAATCCAGGGGGTCACAAAGAGTCAGACACTATTGAGCACAGCACATTATTTAAACTGTCCAATGTTGTAAAATTTTCACGCTTTTGTTCAATTCAAGCAGCTTCCCCACTTTGTTGCAGGTCCACCCAGCCTACATGAGTGATTCTCCAGGGCCTCTTCCCTAAGGTGTAGGGATGAGGGGAGAGGGGATGCTGTCACAAACAATTCTCTCCCTCTTAGTATCTGGTGGGTAGTGGGATGGTCGGTATTTTTAGTGCTAACCTGTGGAAACAGCTCTCTCAGCAAGCCCAGCCCCACTGGTGGCTGCACAGTGGTGATTTGTTGACTTAGCATCATTTTTTTCTGAGCTTGGCTCTACTTGATGATGCCTGGAAACCAGGAAAGACCCTCGCTGGTTCCCTCACCATGTTGCTCACTGCCCTGTACTATCTAGCCCCTGTCCACCCTCTGACATGCCTCATCCTTCACCTTGCTCACTTTGCCCTGGCTGAGGGTCTTCAAACTGCTCCTCCCTACACCTGGGATGTTTTTATCCCAGATCTTTGCATGACTTGCTCCTTTTTGCCAATCAGGCTCCAGTCCCTTGACAGGACTCCTTTCAACACTCGGCCAAAACTATCTCCCAATTCCTTTCTGCCCGCCTCAATCACCTCACAGCGTTTTATTCATTTCCTGGCATGTACCACTCTCTAAAATTATTTTGATCATCCATTGTGTGTAGTTTGTTATCTGCTTCCCCAACTAGAATGCAACCCCTCTGAGAGTCAGGAAATGTGGGGCTTTGAGCTGGGATGTCCTGGTCATTAGAACACCCCCAGCATGCCTTAAATTCCCAGTGCAGAAGTGCTGAGAGGCAACCACCCATGGGAGAGGAGCTCATGTGCCCACTTTCACAGAGGAGCTTCAGAGAGGGAGGGGCAGACTCATTTGCCCAAGGGAGTGAACAAGAAGAGCAGAGATCTGAACTCAACAACTCTAATTCCATAACAGGCAGCTACGAGAAGCTACTGCAGCACAGAGAGCTCAGCCTGGAGCTCGGTGACGACCTGGCAGGGTGAGTGGGGGGTGGGAGGGAGGATCAAGAGGAAGAGGATACATGTACACTTACAGCTGATTTGTGATGCTGTACAGCAGAAGCTAATAGAGCACTTAGAAGTGACTAAAAAGTAAATTAAAAAAACAAAACAAGGTCCATGCCTAGAAACCAGGATCTACTCCCAGATGTGATATGCCAGTCTTTAACATTTCAGAGAGAAGGAAAAATCAAAGAACAACATGGAATTTCAGCAATGGATATTGCTTCTCACCTTGTGGAGGTCCTTCACTCTTGGAGGTAAACTGTCCCGGATCCGCCGCATGGCCTGGAGGGGGGGCTCGTTGAAGTAGGGGGGCTCACCATCAATCATCTCGATCACCATGATCCCAAGGGACCAGATGTCCACCTGTTAGGCACAGTGATTATCTCAGGCAAAGAGAACTTTCTGAAAGGTTGAGTATGGCCAGGGAACCCAGTAGATTCATACTCATTCATAAATTCATACGGTATTTGTAACTTCTCAAAATCTACAATTCAGATTTATCGGCTGAATGGTTGAGTGACCAAGTGTTTGCTACTGGTCTTCGCCTGCTTTTTAAAGGCAACTTCAGTGAAGATTCTGACAGTTAGGTACATGTGAATGTCTTACTACTCTGAAGTTCAGAACCTTTAAAAAAATCCTGTTTTTTATCAGGTCAGATGAGAAAGCCATTCAAAGTTTTATGTTACAAACAGAGAAGAAAATTACATTTAAACCAGAAAAAAATAAGAAAAGTTTTTTGGCATATTCAAAACAAACTCCAAAGAGCTACACTGCACAACACAATATATTCTGATTCTTTTATTAAGTTGATTTTTTAAGTTCTTTGCTGCCGTATTTAGGTTTTTCCCTTTGTGTTTTATCACTCTGAAGCAGTGTACACAAAACTGTATTCTGTAAAACCATTGTCAGGGACTGGAGGAAAGGAAAGAAAGAGATGACAAGCAATCCTTCCTGGTTAAAGAATGGGAAGTCAGGGCAATGAGGTGCCAGAGCTGCTATAAATTCCCGGGCCCTGGCGGCTCCCTCCTCCCTCATTACACCTCTTATCAGTGAGCTGCATTCCTGCTCTCGCCCAGAAGTGACCTCCACTGAGAGCTGATGCTCTCGGGACCACGGTGAGATAAGCAAGAGGCATACTTATCCAAGGGCAGCACACCAGGGAAGGAGAGTCCGCCGGCAGTCCGGCCGCTGTCCTCCGCTCACTGGTGCACAACCCTGCCTCTGCTCCCCACTCTAAGACTGTCTCCCGCACCATGGTGTGTGGAAACGCCGTGCCCAGGCGAACGTGCTCCTTGCCTCCCTTGTGTGTGCATGTCTCAGAGCTTTATTCACACCGTTCCCTCCCTCCCCCGAGAGCCCTCCTCCACTTCTGCCCCTCATTTTATGTATCCAAACCTTGTCCCTTAATACAGTAGGAGCAGGTATGCGAGCAACTCAAGTGTCCATCAGCAGATGAATGGATACAAAAAGACGGGGTATACATACAATGGAATATTAGTCATAAAAAGGAATGAAATGCTTCCATTTGCAATAACACAGATGGACGTGGAAGGTATTATGTTAAGTGAAGAAAGTCAGATAGAGAAAGACATATATGTGGGGAATCTAAAAAATGTATGACATCACTTATGTGTGGAATCTAAAAAATGCAACAAACCAGTGAATAAAACAAAAAAGAACCAGACTAATAGAGAACAAACTTATGGTTACAAGTGGGAAGAGGGAAGGAGGGAGGGGCAATAAGGGGACAGGAGAATTAAAAAAACCCAGAAGGTTACTATGGGATTGTATGGAATCATGTGTGTGAAATTTTTTGAAAGTTGTAAATTGTAGATTTAAAGAATAATTCAGTAAAAAAAGACAATTTTTTAAAATTTAAAAGTCAGTAACAACCAAAATAGATTATGAGAGGTTATTTCCTTTCCAGAACAAACAGAAATTGTGCCATATTTTAAAATATGTTTCAATATTCATATATAATTTTTTCCAATGGGAAAACATTATTTCTCACCCAAATATTCACCCCAATCTGTGGAGCTTTCTCTGGCCCTGTATCCTCTGAACACACCTGCTCATCTGTGAGTCTCCAGCCACTTTTCAGGTTGCACTGGCCCTGGGGGTTAGATGAGAGTGGAGTGCCTCTTCCCCACTGCCCATTTGGGACCTATGCATACTGTTCAATCAATGCTGTCGTGACACCCCAAGGGTGGACAGATTCTCTTCTGCCACAACTTGCTCTGTGAAAAGCCTAGTGAATGGCAATCGAATGTGGAGTTACAAGTCATCAAGCTGGTCTCCTGGGGTCATTAACGAGCTCAGAACCCTTGCATCTCAGCCAGGCCCTGCCCACTCCCCAGCAACAACCATCACCTCCTTACCTCTGTCCCATATGGCAGCCTAGAAATCACCTCGGGTGCCATCCAGTAGGGTGTACCAACCAAGGATTTCCTCTTTGGCACCTCTTTGGAAACTTGAGCACAGAAACCAAAGTCAGACAGCTTGATCTGAAAAGGAAAGGAATGCAACAAACTAACCATTGAAAAATACTGGCTTCAACAATTGGGGCAAGATGGAGGGACCTAGAGATTTTCATACTAATGAAGTAAGTCAGAAAGAGAGAGACAAATACCGTATAGTATCACTTATATGTGGAACCTAGAACAAACGATACAAATGAACTTATCTATGAAAAAGAAACAGACTCAGACATAGAGAAGGGAGTTGTGGTTTCCAGGGAGGGGAGGATGGGCAGATGGGGGGCTGGGATCAGCAGATGCAAAGGGCGTGTATAAGATGGACAAACAGCAAGGTCCTGCTGTGTAGCACAGGGACCTGTACTCAGTATCGTGACAAACCACAATGGAAGAGAATATGAAAAAGAATATATATACACACATATATATACACACATATATGTACACACATGTATATACACACACGTATATACACACATGTATATACACACATGTACAATTGAACCACTTTGTTGAATAACAGAAATTAAGGCAACATTGTAAATCAACTATACTTCAATAAAATAAATCATAAAAATATACTGGCTTCAAAATGTAGAAATATAACACAAGTTTCAGCTTCAAAGCAAAATCATCTTATCCTTCACAGGTCTTGGATATATCAGAGAAGGGGCTCTCAGACCCTTTCGTTGGAAAAGCACAACCCATTTTAATGAAAATAACTCTCATGGCCCCACCAGGACTGACTTTCAAATGTTTAGCTGCTGCTATCTTTTTATACAATCATGAAATAATATAATACACCCAAAACACGAAACTCATCAAAATTCAAGGCCACTACTTCCATTTAATGTAGGAGAGATAAGAAAGCCTTCCTCAGTGATCAATGCAAAGAAATAGAGGAAAACAACAGAATGGGAAAGACTAGACATCTCTTCAAGAACATTAGAGATACCAAGGGAACATTTCATGCAAAGATGGGCTCGATAAAGGACAGAAATGGAATGGACCTAACAGAAACAGAAGATATTAAGAAGAGGTGGCAAGAATACACAGAAGAACTATACAAAAAAGAGCTTCACAGCCAAGATAATCACAATGGTGTGATCACTGACCTAGAGCCAGACATCCAGGAATGTGAAGCCAAGTGGGCCTTAGAAAGTGTCACTACAAACAAAGCTAGTGCAGGTGATGGAATTCCAGTTGAGCTATTCCAAATCCTGAAAGATGATGCTGTGAAAGTGCTGCACTCAATATGCCAGCAAATTTGGAAAACTCAGCAGTGGCCGCAGGACTGGAAAAGGTCAGTTTTCATTCCAATCCCAAAGAAAGGCAATGCCAAAGAATGCTCAAACTACTGCACAATTGCATTCATCTCACATGCTAGTAAAGTAATGCTCAAAATTCTCCAAGCCAGGCTTCAGCAATATGTAAACCGTGAACTTCCTGATGTTCAAGCTGGTTTTAGAAAAGGCAGAGGAACCAGAGATCAAATTGCCAGCATCCGCTGGATCATTGAAAAAGCAAGAGAGTTCCAGAAAAACATCTACTTCTGCTTCATTGACTATGCCAAAGCCTTTGACTGTGTGGATCACAATCAACTGTGGAAAATTCTGAAAGAGATGGGAATACCAGACCACCTGACCTGCCTCTTGAGAAACCTATATGCAGGTCAGGAAGCAGCAGTTAGAACTGGACATGGAACAACAGACTGGTTCCAAATAGGAAAAGGAGTACGTCTAGGCTGTATATTGTCACCCTACTTATTTGACTTACATGCAGAGTGCATCATGAGAAACACTGGGCTGGATGAAGCACAAGCTGGAATCAAGATTGCCAGGAGAAATATCAATAACCTCAGATGACACCACCCTTATGGCAGAAAGTGAAGAGGAACTAAAAAGCCTCTTGATGAAAGTGAAAGTGGAGAGTGAAAAAGTTGGCTTAAAGTTCAACATTCAGAAGACGAAGATCATGGCATCTGGTCCCATCACTTCATGGGAAATAGATGGGGAAACAGTGGAAACAGTGTCAGACTTTATTTTTTGGTCTCCAAAATCACTGCAGATGGTGATTGCAGCCATGAAATTAAAAGACGCTTATTCCTTGGAAGGAAAGTTATGACCAACCTAGATAGCATATTGAAAAGCACAGACATTACTATGCCAACAAAGGTCCATCTAGTCAAGGCTATGGTTTTTCCGGTGGTCATGTATGGATGTGAGAGTTGGAGTGTGAAGAAAGCTGAGTGCCAAACAATTGATGCTTTTGAACTGTGGTGTTGGAGAAGACTCTTGAGAGTCCCTTGGACTGCAAGGAGATCCAACCAGTCCATTCTGAAGGAGATCAGTCCTGGGATTTCTTTGGAAGGATTGATGCTAAAGCTGAAACTCCAATACTTTGGCCACCTCATGTGAAGAGTTGACTCATTGGAAAAGACTCTGATGCTGGGATGGGTTGGGGGCAGGAGGAGAAGAGGACGACAGAAGATGAGATGGCTGGATGGCATCACCAACTCGATGGACATGAGTTTGGGTGAACTCCGGGAGTTGTTGATGGGCAGGGAGGCCTGGCATGCTGCAATTCATAGGGTCGCAAAGAATTGGACACGACTGAGAGACTGAACTGAACTGATGATGCTTTAGTGCAAATAAACTGCTAGTCACAAAGCAAGTTTTGTACAAACTGCTACAGTTTAGGTTTTTTCCCACTGAACACATTTGGATTTCTAAGTACCTTGAGATGATTCAAATAACCAACCTCATTTCTATGTTTGAATTATTACAAGACCCCATTTGGAAAGTATGCTGGAAAACCACTGTAGGCATAGGCTCCCCTTTTCTTTTGCTTTTCCTCCTCTCTCAGGATAACTCAAGTTGCCAATGGAAATATGGGCATAGAAACTGGGTGTTAACAATTAGTTATTAGGAGTTCAAAGTGTTCAATTTAATTACCCATTGTGCATGCACATATGTTGTTTATTTTAGAGGTCATCAAAAAAGAAAACCCTGAGATTTCTTGCCCAGAACTTTTAAGAATACTCTTAAGAACACACTGCACCATTAGGAAACCCGCCAGGTTATATATTCCAGGTGACCAGGATTCAGTTTATTTCTGGGAGGCCTGATTCCTGCTCATGATGATCTGATCTGATTGGAGAGGATTGCTACTTAGGATTACTGGTGATAACGGAATGCATTAAAAAAAAATGCTTCAGGCATTGTTTGGCAATGGTTCAGAGTGGTCATTTGAAGTGAAAATTGCCATAAATCAAAAGTATGGTCTCTAAGGTACACATTCTCCCTTGATTCTCTTTATACATCTCTGAACTGTTTTCGGTCTTTTTTTCTGGCTCTGTCTCTGCTGCCCACACCTTAATACTGGGGCTTCCTGGAGTTCAGGTCCCAGTGCTCACCTCTTCTCTTTTTATGTGCTTTTGCTAGATACTTTTTTTTTCCCTCCCAGGCTTAATGCAGATTTCTCTCCTTCATTCTAAAACTACACACCCATCCAGTGTATGCTTCTACATAGAGTTAATTCTTGTGAAGGGTGTAAGGTCCATGTCTAGATTTATTTTTTGAGCATGTGGATACCCAGTTGTTCCAGTACCATTTGTTGAAAAGACAGTCTTTGCTCCATTGTCTTCAGTCGTGTCCAACTCTTTGTGGCCCTATGGACTGTGACCCTGCTAGGCTCCTCTGTCCATAGGATTCTTCAGGAAAGAATACTGGAGTGGTTCGCCATGCCCTTCCCCAGGAGATCTTCCCGACTCAGAGGTCGCACCCACACCTCAGGCATCGCCTTTATCGCCAGGTGTGTTCTTTGGCACTAGAGCCACCTAGGACGTCCTGTGCTGCCTTTACGCCCTCGTCAAAGGTCAGTTGACTCTGTTTATGTGGGTCTATTCCTGGGCTGTCTAGTCTGTTTTATTGGTCTGATGACGGACAGGGAAGCCTGATGTACTACAGTCCATGGGGTTGCAAAGAGTTGGACATGACTGAGCAAATGAACTGAACTGATAAACTTTCGAATCAATATGTCAATACCTACAAAACAACTCACTGAGACTTTGACTGAAGATTATATTGAATTTATGGGTCAGGTTGGAAAGAACATCTTGATAGTACTGAGTCCTTCTTATCCTGCAGCCTTATTATCATCACTTGTTAGTTCTAGTTTTTGTTGTTGATTCTTTCAGATTTTCTACATAGGTGATCAGGTCATCTATGATCAAAGAGAGTTTTAATTTCTTCTTTCTCAATCTGTATACCTTTTATCCCTTTCCTTATTTTATTGCATCAGCTAGTGCTTCCAGTATGCTGTTGAAAAAGAATGGTGAACGGGGACATCTTTGCCTTTTTCCTAAACTTAGTGGGAAAGCATATTCAATACTTAAGCATACCTCAAGGCCCTGATCACTTCTCACTTTCTCTAGAATTTTTCTTAGGAGCCCTTATTGATCTGATCTCCAAATTTGTGAGAATTTAGCACCCCACTCCAGTACTCTTGCCTGGAAAATCACATGGACGGAGGAGCCTGGTAGGCTGCAGTCCATGGGGTCGCTAAGAGTCGGATACGACTGAAGTGACATAGCAGCAGCAGCAGCTGCTGCTGCTAAGTCACTTCAGTCGTGTCCGCTGCTGCTATGTCGCTTCAGTCGTGTCTGACTCTGTGCAACCCCATAGACGGCAGCCCACCAGGCTTCCCCGTCCCTGGGATTCTCCAGGCAAGAACACTGGAGTGGGTTGCCATTTCCTTCTCCAATGCATGAAAGTGAAAAGTGAACGTGAAGTCGCTCAGTCGTGTCCGACTCTTCGCAACCCCATGCACTGCAGCCCACCAGGCTCCTCCGTCCATGGGATTCTCCAGGCAGGAGCACTGGAGTGGGGTGCCATCGCCTTCTCCAATGCATGAAAGTGAAAAGTGAAAGTGAAGTCGCTCAGTCGTGTCCGACTCTTCGCGACCCCGTGGACTGCAGCCCTCCAGGCCCCTCCCTCCCTGGGATTCTCCAGGCAGGAGCACTGGAGCGGGCGCCGTCGCCTTCTCCAATGCATGAAAGTGAAAAGTGAACGTGAAATCGCTCAGTCGTGTCCGACTCTTCTCGACCCCGTGGACTGCAGCCCTCCAGGCTCCCCCTCCCTGGGGTTCTCCAGGCAGGAGCACTGGAGCGGGCGCCGTCGCCGTCTCCGTTAGCAGCAGCAGCAGCACTCATTTACCTTTGAACTGTTCCCGATGCTGATGTTGTCACTCCAGCTAGGAATGACATTGCTCAGGGGCAGTAGATGTGTCTTTTAATTGTGAAGCCATACTGCGTTTGTTAAGATCTGGGAAAGCAGTAGGTACTCAACAAAATGCATGCTATTAGATTGACTTTCTTTGATATTGACACATATATGAGTTTTTATATACAGAATATGGCTTCCCCAATGGCTGAGTGGGTAAAGAATCTGCCTGCAATGCAGGAGAGAGACACAGGAGACATGGATTTGATCCCTGGGTTGGGAAGATCCCCTGGAGGAGGAAATGGCAACCCACTTCAGTATTCTTATCTGGAAAGTCCCATGGACAGCAGAGCCTAGAGGGCTACAGTTCAAAGACTTGCAAAGAGTCAGACAGGATTGTGCATATACAATATACATACATACATGAGACAGGAGATTACACGACAAAGATACATTATTTTTCCTTGTAAAATCATCACTGACTTACCAAAGACAACTGCTTCTAGAATCAAAGCTGTAACACAGATGAAATGGAGGTAATGTTTTGGAAATTATTAATGTGTTTTTTTTTTTCTTTTTCCATTTCCTTATTTATGATCTTCTCACCAATCAGGCCAAGACTTGTGGAGTGTGGTTTGGGGTGGGACTCCCTCAAATTGGATTGCTCCAGAGGGAATGTTAGAGAAAGCTGGTGTAACAGAGAGATTATTTTTCTCAATTGCTTTGGCATACCAAGAGTCATACTCAGATGCTTCAGATCATATAATTTCCATGTGGTATAAAGAAGAGTGCCTTGGAAATTCACTCACAGTCCAGTGGTTAGGACTTGGCACTTTCATTGCTGGGGCCTGGGTTCAACCACTCCTCAGGGAACTAAGATCCTGCAAGCCACATGGTGTGGCAAAAACAAAGAGAGTGGCCTGTGGCCATGGTAGCTGGTCCATAATTCTTGTTGCCCTATTGTAAAAGGCATCTACAGTTTTGACAAGTGAAAACCCTTATAGCCCATCACTATTAGCCTAGGATTATTTGCAGAAGAGGACAAAGAACAGTGACTTATATCAGGCCCCAGTTCTTTGTTATACATCACTTCTAACCACTTCAAGCTTTAAAAATATCTGAGCAGCATACACCCCCACACAAACAAGGGAGAGAAGGCACATGCATCTATGTTCAGAGGTAACAGTAAACATATTCAATAACCAGATTCATCTAGACCATTCAGAATCTAGACATTAAGCTGAGCACATTTCTGGAGTTATCCTGAGGCCATTGCCATCTTTAATGAGGCAAAAGGAGTCCTGGTACAGGGTTGGGCTCAAGGGGATAATACTCCAGTGAATGGAAACAGTGGCTATTAACCAACAAGCATGAGAATATTGCAACATTTTAACAATAGCTATAGATAAGGGGCTTCCCTAGTATCTCAGCTGGTGAAGAATCCACCTGCAATGCAGGAGACTCTGGTTTGATTCCTGGGTCAGGAAGATCCCCTGGAGAAGGGATAGGTTACTCGCTCCAGTATTCTTGGGCTTCCCTTGTGGCTCAGATGGTAAAGAATTGCCAGCAATGTGGGAGACCTGGGTTAGTTGGGAAGATCCCCTGGAGGAGGGCATGGCAACCCAGTCCAATGTTCTCGCCTGGAGAATCCCCACGGATAGAGGAACCTGGTGGGCTACAGTCCATGGGGTTGCAAAGAGTTGGACACAACTGAGCAACTAAGCACAACATAGATAAGGTGGCTCAGGGGTAAAGAATCCTTTTGCCAATGCAGGAGATGTGAAAGTGGGTTCAATCCCTGGGTCGGGGCGCTCCCCTGGAGAAGGAAATGGCAACCCACTCCAGTATTCTTGCCAGGAAAATCCCATGGACGGAGGAGCCTGGTGGGCTACAGGCCATGGGATCACAAAGAGTCAGAAACAACTGAGTGCCTGAGCAAGTGTGCATAGATACAGTGGTGAAACCCCATTGCACACCAGCCTTGGGTGTGCCCAACATGGCCTCAGTGGAGAGATGGCACAGTAGAGCGGGTGGAAATGAACTTGAGGCAATGCTACTGGCTTCCATCATGGCCTCTGCGTGGTGTGCAGGGGTCTAGAAGCTTCTCTCCTCCAGATCTTAGTGAAGGAATGGGGAAGCACCCAGCACAAGCCTATGGTTGACAGGAGGGCCAGTCCCAAGGATAGCTTTCAAGACTTGAGGGAAGAGGGACTTCCCTGGTGACCCAGTGGCTAGGACTACATGCTCCCAGTGGAGGGGGCCCGGATTCCATCCCTGGTCAGGGAACTAGATCCCACACACTACACTGAAAAACATCCCATGTGCTACAACTTAAAAGGATACCTCAGGCTGCAGTGAAGATAGAAGATCCCGAGTGCTACAACTAAGACCCAGGCAAACAAATGCACATCAAATATTGTGTAAAATATTGCAGAGAAGCCTTCCTGGAAAGTCCAGCAGCTGATGGGACCAGTTAACGCTGGTCCCACTGGTCACTGGCCCAGATAGCAGAAGAGCATGTTACGATAAGGCAGGGACCATCAAGACACAAGAAGATGGATTGTGTCTCCTTCATCCCGAGGTCCCATAACCCCCATTTGTCTCCATTCTGAGGAGGATAGGGGTGGGAGGTGTAAAGAAGGAACAGGTGGTAGTCAAATCTGAAAGACAGGTTTTAAAGGTATCAGTTTAACCTTACTGTGGTTGAACTTGATAGACAATGTTTAAATTGTATAAGCAGACTAAATTTAATAAACTGAATTAAAATAGAATTTAAAAATAGCCACTGGGGCTTTATGAACAAGTCACGATTAATTGTAAGAAAGAGAGAAGCTATATAATTGTGTGTGTGTGTGTGTGTAGTTATTTCCAAAGCTCAAGCATGAGTAAATTTGCAACTCTATTACACAGATAGGAGAGCAGGGACAATTTTGCCAATATATTTTGTTTGCCTGTAAATTTAAGAAACCTGAATGATTAAGGAGGTGAATGTATCAACATTCTGGTATTGGCAGTTTTAATTTCAGTATCTCTAGTGTGGTTTTCTTTTTACAGACATTAAAAGAAGATACCAAACCCGAGAGACTAATAATTATCTCCCTGGAAAAATGTAAGATCAGAAATTGAAACTCAACATTCGGAAGCCAGTCCTGTTCTTCTGTTGTAGGAGTATAAGCGCTTTTGCATGATTTTTTTTTTTAACTCATCCAAAGTACATAAAAGAGACAATTTTCTGAAAGAACATAATTGCGCACAACATTCATCCAAATAAATCTGCAAGTAGATAATGAAAATTCAAGTAATGAGTATAATAAAGCACTGTAGGCAGTTCTTAAAAGCAAATCACAGAGACTTTAGGCTGAGCCTTAGTTTAGATAGGATTGTACAATGCAGGTACTTAGGAAACCACGTATATCTTACGAAAAGAACTGAAGTGAGCACGTTGCCCACCCCCAAACAGGAGATGTAGCTGGTTCCACACGGGCCAGACAAGGAACTGGAGCTTAGAACTCAGACAAAGCTGCCACTTAAATCTGAGCTCTTATCCATATCAGTGCATTCCGGCTAGGAGTCAGAAAGTGTTAGTCGCTCAGTCATGTCCAACTCTTTGGGACCCCATGGACTCTAACCTGCCAGGCTCTCTGTCCATGGGATTCTCCAGGCAAGAATACTGGAGTGGGTTGCCATGCCCTTCTCCAGGGGATCTTCCTGACCCAGGGATCAAACCTGGGTGTCCTATAATGCAGGCAGATTCTTTACTGTCTGAGACACCAATCAGGGCCCCACAAAAACTTGCAAGAGGGGGAGCAAAAGAGACTCTACCCATAAGATAAATTTAAAATAGAATGTAAAACCCTTGTTTTGTGAATTGTATGGGCTCTAAAGAACCGCTGCATCTGCTCCAGGTTTTGCTAAGGCAGAAAGATGGATGCTTTTGTCCTTTGTTCCTGGGTGCTTCCTACAAGGCAATGGTACTCATATCATCAGCTGGAGATTTCTCAGAGATGCACCCAGCCTGACTGAATCAGAATATTCAAGACAAGGGCCCAGGAATTTTTTGTGAAGGTCTCCAGGGGTTTTAATGGTCACTGAAGTCTGAGAACCTCTGTTTTAAAAAGAGCAATGACCCATGAACAAAGGAACTGAGAGAAGTAATAGAAGGAGCCAGACTGATGATGATGCCTCCAGCTGAAGGCCTGCTTTCTCAGCAGCCAAAGCCTAGAGGAGAGGGAAGGCATTGCAGCAGCTGAGCTGCAAAGGCCTGGAAGCCCCAGGCAGCCCCTCTGCCTTCCGATGGAGCTCAGAGCATGGTAGTAACTTGCCCTAGACTGTACAACAGTATTAGTGAAAACTCAACCCTGGGGTCTCCTGACTTTTCATGCTGTGCTCCCTGCATTAGAAAATGGGAGCATTTGCATCTGTCTCAGAGACTATTGGAAAGGAATGAATGTAAGCAAGCTATCTAACATGCCTGAGTCTCTATTTAAGAAGAGCTTTTGGGAGATCATATTCAGGTCTTCTTCTAAAGGTAAAATTCTAACAATTTGAGGATCCAGGAAAATAATACCAAAGAATTAAGTGAGCTGGTGGAGACACTGTAAAATGAGGAGCATACGCCCTTGCTGAAGAGACACTGATAACCAGCTGATTGTCAGGGGCCCCCGCAGGGGACTTGTGGAACATTCACAGGGTTCTGGTTGCCAGTCTAGCCCCCCTTACTTATCCTTTAACCCTCGCTTCAAATCCTATAGGGGAAAGGGAACAAACATATATGCTATTTCTGGCTCTATGTTAGCTTGGGCCCCTCCTCCCCCAGAAGAAAACACTGAGATAAGGATATAGTGTAAGTCATGTACTGGGGAGACACAGGAATCACTCGCAGTGAAATGGAGAAATAGAACAGGGAAGGGAAGGCAGTCATTCGAGGACTAATCAGCAAGAAGCTACCACCTTGGGAATGAGAGCTCAATGTTGAGGGCGTCTGGGAGACCGCATATGATGCGTCCCCAGGGCTGGTCCATCCAAGGACGAGACAACTCAGGTATCATACATCAATCCCCATCACTTTTCCAGGGCTGCCTCTGGGGACTGTGGAGGCTAATTCCTTTGGAATTTCTAGCTTGCTTTGTACTGGAAGAGCAGACTACAGTGTCCAGAGAAAGTCCCCAAGCAAAGAGACGCACGTGGTGGCATTTGAAGGTGGAGTTAGTGAGGGCTGACGTGGCATCACATGAGTGGGGCACCAGCAACATTTGCACCATGATGCTATTCACCCCCATCACACCACCCCCATGACTGCCAAGTGTGAAGTCAGGCACAGTGTTTTTAAGTGAGAGAGGAATCTGAAATTTTGTGTGACATTTCCTAATTCTTAAAGTGTGGCAGCCAATTTATATTAAAAAGACTACAAAGATCACTAGTAAATGTCTCTTTTTAATAGATGCATTCATTGGGCTTAGGAAGATATGGGTTTGATTTCTATTTCAGCCAATGAATTTGATAAAAGTTAGTCACTCACTGTCTAGTGACCCCTAAGTATCATCTCTTAAATGCAAACCCCAGGCCAAGGAAAAATCACGGATGAATTTATTCAACTTTTAACTGCAAGGGTTGGGCGGGGATTGCCTTCATTTTGGGCACCTACCTTGTACCTGGTTTACCTCGTATGGCTTTATACTAATTACTTCATGTAATTCTTAAGACCACTCTATGTTACTTATTTTCCTTTTCAAACCTCAAACATCACTCCTTAAACACCCCTGCTTAACACAAATTAGTGACTCACTAGATATTATTTATATCATGGACAAATAGTGAACAATTTATTTTTAGTTGATAACAAATAATTTCACTTGTAGTCTCTGAGGAGGCCAGAAAGGATTCATCCTCTTAAACGTGAACAATTCACTTTTTTTTTTTTTTTTACTTTTTTTATTGGCGGATAACTGCTTTATAATATTCTGCTGGATTCTGCCGTACCTTGATATGAATCAGCCACAGGGTACACACAACCTCTCCCTTCTGAACCTCCCACCCTTCTTCTTCCCCACCCCACCCCTCTGTGTTGTCACAGAGCACTGGGTTGGGCTCCCTGCGTCCCACAACAAATTCTCACTTGCTATCTATTTTACATATGGTCATGTATATGTTTCCATGCTCTTCTCTCAACTTTTCCCACATTTTGAAATGTATATAGGTTCATGGAGGTTGCAAAGAAAGGTGCATCCAGTTCTCCCTATATATTAGCATCTTATACACTATGCAGGGCTTCCCTGGCGGCTCAGAGGTTAAAGTATCTGCCTGCAATGCGGGAGACCCGGGTTCGATCCCTGTATCAGGAAGATCCCCTGGAGAAGGAAATGGCAACCCACTCCAGTATTCTTGCCTGGAGTATCCCATGGACGGAGGAGCCTGGCAGGCTACAGTCCACGGGGTCGCAAAGAGTCGGACACGGCTGAGCGACTTCACTCACTCACTTCACATACACTACGGCACAATATCAACACCAAGAAATTGATGGAAAGTCCATAGAGCTTGCTCAGATTTCACTAGTTATATATGAACTCACTTGTGTATGTTGTGTGGTGTGTGTGTGTGTCTGTGTGTGTACTCTGCAATTTTATCACATTGTAGTCTTATACAACTACTATCACAAATTGATAACCAACAGTAACATCACCATAAAATGATGATGCTACCTCTTTATAGCACACACTCCCAATCTGTAACCCGGGCAACCACTAATTTGCTGTACATCTCCATATTTACGTTACTTCACAAATGTTACATAAGTGGAATTATTCACTGTGTATCCTTTTGAGTTTGACTTTGTTTCACTCAGTGTAATTTCCTTGAGGTTCATCCAAATTCATGAATGTGTCACTCATTCATTCCTCTTTTTCCTTTGCGTAGTATTCCCTGGTATAAACACACCACAGGTTATTTAGCCATTATTCACCTTCAGAACGGAGAAGGCAATGGCACCCCACTCCAGTACTCTTGCCTGGAAAATCCCATGGACAGAGGAGCCTAGTGGGCTGTAGTCCATGGGGTCGCAGAAAGTCGGATACGACTAAGCGACTTCACTTTCACTTTTCACTTTCATGCATTGGAGAAGGAAATGGCAACCCACTCCAGTGTTCTTGCCTGGAGAATCCCAGGGATGGTGGAACCGGTGGGCTGCCGTCTCTGGGGTTGCACAGAGTTGAACACGACTGAAGTGACTTAGCATCAGCAGCACCTTCAGAAGGACATTTGCCTATTTTCTAGTTTGGGGCTATGATGACTAAAAGTGCCATAACATTTGTGTGCAAGCTTATATGTGGAAATAAGTTTCCATTTCTTTGGAATATATGCCTAAGAGTGAGACTGCTGTCACATAGTAGCAAGTCCATTTTTAGTTTTGAAAGTAACTGCTAGTCATTTGTCAAGAGTGGCTCTACATTTACATTTGCACCAGCAGTGTATGAACCAGTGGTGTTATCACTACTTTTCATTTTAGCTGCTCTTAGAGGTGTGTAATGATATCTCATAGTTTTAATTTGCAGTTCTGTCAGGACTGATGATGCTGAATATCTCACAACAGGAAGAGAATCCAGCATACCTGTGTGATAGACAATATTTCCAAAATTGCCAACAACAATACTGTCCCTGAGATCTTCTTATCATGTGATTCAATTCTCCTCCCACTCAGGAGGGTTTTATGTTTCTTCCCCCAGAATCTGGAAGGGCTATGATCATGGTGGAAGAGACACTATGAGACTCTGAGATCATAAAAATGCCATGCTCCCACCCTGTTTTCTTGGGACACTCACTCACGGACCCCAGCCCCCATGCTGTGAGGAAGGCTACGTGGAGAAGCCCGATGGTAGGGTGCTAGAGGACAGTCCCAGCTAAGCGTGCAGTCACCAGTCAGTGCACGTACCTGACGTGTGCCCGAAAAAAACGTACAGATGTTTTCATCTGACAAGTCCCTACACTGAGCCCAGCCAACTCTCAGAGCCAAGCAAGAATGCTAAAATGAGTTTTCACTTAAAATCACATGATTCATTATTATGACAATAAACAGATATGTCTTCTGCACTATTGCTGCGTCGCTTCAGTCGTGTCCAACTCTGTGCGACCCCATGGACTGCAGCCTACCAGGCTTCTCCGTCCATGGGATTCTCCAGGCAAGAACACTGGAGTGGGTTGCCATTTCTTTCTCCAATGCATGAAAGTGGAAAGTGAAAGTGAAGTCCCTCAGTCATGTCTGACTCTTATCGACCCCATGGACTGCAGCCTACCAGGCTCCTCCATCCATGGGAGTTTCCAGGCAGGAGTACTGGAGTGGGGTGCCAATAGAATGCTATAAAAACTCCAATATGTTAGTATACATTATACTCTCAGCCTTTTCCTGGAGTAGTCACACTCCCTCTCTGCTCTCTTTTTTAAGAAACAAAGTTTCCTTTCTCTGTAGTAAGTGGAGTCAATAGGGAGCCCTGTTCTGAAATTTTGATGAACTCACTCTGGCCAACACAGAGAGCCAGGCTCCGCCCCACATGCTGTGCTTCCTCTTCCGGGACTGCACTTAGTCCTGATGGCCACAGGCCCCGCTCCCTGAGGAGTCTCCGTTGTCACCATCCCCTGCAGAGGGGCCTTCTCTGACAGCCTCTGCAGACTCTCTACTGTCCACCCTCCTTACTGGCTTAAATCAACAATTCATAGAAAACTTAGAATGTATCACCTTGCCTGTCTGGTGGTGATTTTATTTGTATGTTTATCTATCTGTTTATGATCACACCCTGATATCAGGGCTTCCCTGATAGCTCAGTTAGAAAAGAATCTGCCTGCAATGCAAGAGACCCTGGTTTGATTCGTGGGTCAGGAAGATCCCCTGGAGAAGGGATAGGCTACCCACTTCAGTCTTCTTGGGCTTCCCTGGTGGCTCAGCTGGTAAAGAATCCGCCTGCAATGCAGGAGACCTGGGTTTGATCCCTGGGTTGGGAAGATCCCCTGGAGCAGGGAAAGGCTACCCACTCCAGTATTCTGGCCTGGAGAATTCCATAGACTGTATAGTCCATGGGGTCATAAAGAGTCGGACATGACTGAGCGACTTTCACTTTATGATCACACCCCTAGATGCTTAGAATAAACTGAATGAAATTAGTGATTTTGCTTTACTCATCCTTAGGACCTTGCACAGAGTTGGACATGACTGAAGCAATTTAACATGCATGCATGCATATATAAAACACACATATATACATGGAAATATGGAAAATGGGATTCTGGGTGATCTTTATTTTATCCTTTATACTTTTCTGTATTTGTTGGATTTTCTGCAATAAAATCAACAATTTTTTTTTTTTAAATGAAGAAAAGCTGCAGTGCTTGGGAAACTTCTTCTGGTTACCCTCTGATCATTCCTGGGCAATTCTGATGTGACATGGATGTTTTCCATGTGAGTGAGGATGCTGGGTGGTAAAAGACAGGTGCATTAAGGGGACACTGGCTCCATTCATCTAGGGGCTATTACATCTGGTGGGAGTTTAGGGAGATTGTTGTTTAGTCGCTACGTTGCATCCCATTCTTTTTGTGACTTCATGGAAAGGTCCTAAGTAGCAAAACTTCAAAACTCTTCTAACTAAGTCTTCCTGGGAACATCAACCCATTCCTTCCATGGCTGTTGTTCTATGGTGTTTTGTACCCTGGTGGGGCTGATAAGTTTCAAGTGAATTCTCTGGGTAGGTTGCAGTGATGGGAAATGCAGAAATCTGAGCCTAGAGATACACCAGTGTGGTGGATATCTTCCATTCATCCTTCTAGATCTAGGTCCTCCCTTCTTTGAGCCCTGGGAGGTCAACTTCCGTTGACCCATTGATGGCTTCCAACTGGACTCAGTCAATGCACGGCTCCGGTGGGAGCCTAGAAGAAAGGAGCAGAGTGAGGCTGGGTTATTTTTGGCCCAGCTCCCAAGCTGCAGGTTCTCTGTGGGTCTGGGTTCCAATGAGGCTCAGAGCTCTTGCCAGGCAGCCCTCTTCCTGCAACAATCTCTACTTCCAGATTCCAGTCCTGAGTTCTGCACCTTACCTCTTCAGGCATGGAGTAGCAAGATCAGTGTTCCATCCTAGAGAATTGCCCTGGTCCTCATGACACTTCCTCTTGACTGATCTACCAATACCTTTATTAAACTCTCCCAAAGGACTTCCCAGGTGGCACTAGTGGTAAAGAACCCACCTGCCAATGCAGGAGACATAAGAGGCACAGGTTCGAACCCTGGGTAAGGGAGATTCCCTGGAGGAGGGCAAGGCAACCCACTCCAGTTCTCTTGCCTGGAGAACCCCATGGATAGAGGAGCCTGGTGGGTTATAGTCCATGGGGTCGCAAAGAGTCAAACACGACTGAAGTGACTTAACACACACACACACACACACACAAAGTACTGGAATTTGTCATCTGCAGGTACTCTTAGTGATACTAGGGTGGACACATCCTAGAAAAGTCATTTTTTCCCCACCAACAAAAATAAGCATGTAGCAGGAAAATAAAAGACCTTTCCATATTTTTACTTCCCATGCTTATTGTTAAGTGGAAAATTATCCTTCAAATTCAGTTCACAGATAATTCTGATTAACAGGATGACACAGAGGATGGTGATTTCCTTTTTGTAAGCCTTCTGGGAAGTGTTGTAGGTGACTTATGGACAATCAGAATTATGAGAAAGCGCTCTTGGGAAGATAATACCCGTGACAGATGAAGTGACAGAGCAAACTGGGGAGGGACTAAACATGAAAACCTTACCCGGCCATCACTTGTCAGCAGGATGGAGTCACTCTTTATGTCCCTGTGGATCACTCCTTGGTTGTGAAGGTAGGAGAGAGCTCTCAGAACGGACAGACAGACAGTAGCTATCTGCTCTTCATTCATTCTAGAAAGGAAATCACATTGAAGGAGCTAGGTCAGGTTTAAGACCATCTTTGAAATGATCAAGAGAGGTAGCTCCCTTGAGTTCCAGTGAACCAGTCCATGCTCCCCAGTCCGTGTCTGGAAAACCTACAGGGAAGGAAAAGGACGTCTTTGGGACCTGATTCCCAGAACCTAAGGCTTAACCCTAACGATGACAGGCGCCAAGTATAAACTGAACGAAAGGGAGCCCCACTGGCTAGTCTTTGGGTCATTAGAGCAAATGTACTTCCTTGGACTCTTACAGGTAATTCCCCAGGTACTGACACACCGCCAGGGTCCGGTAGAGAGGATGCACTGAATGGAGCTATATTAGTTCCAGGAACTGTTCCTAGGTGATCTCGAGGAAGTCCTTTAATGTCCTTGGGTCTCTTTTTCCTCATCTTGGACATGGGCATGACCATGGTTCTCTTCTTGGGCTTCCCTTGTGGCTCAGCTGGTAAATAATCTGCCTGCAATGTGGGAGACCTGGGTTTGATCCCTGGGTTGGGAAGATCCCCAGGAGAAGGCAAAGGCTACCCACTCTAGTATTCTGGCCTGGAGAATTCCATGGGCTATATAGTCCATGCGGTTTCAAAGAGTTGGACACAACTGACTGACTTTCACTTTCACAGTTCTCTTCAGGCTTCCCTGGTGGCTCAGATGGTAAATAACCCACCTGCAATGTGGGTAAACCTGGGTTCGATCCCTGGGTTGGGAAGAGCCCTGGAGGAGGGCATGGCAAGCCACTCCTGTATTCTGGCCTGGAGAATTCCATGTACAGAGGAGCCTGGTGACTACAGTCCATAGGGCTGCAGAGTGACTGAGCATGCACGCATGCGCACACGCACGTGCGCACACACACTGTCTGTCTGTGTCTATATCCATGTAGGGTTGCTGTGGCCTCTGGCTATCCTAATAGGAATCTGCCAGCTGAAATGCTGGTGATAAATGCTCAGTGTCTTCCCTAGCGTCGTTTTGTTTTCAGGCGGTCTACCGCTGACTCAGAGCTGTAGGCGGTCGTGACTGAAACACTGCCTCATTACAGTGGAGAAAGAGCAGAAACTCTGCCCTCACATGGGTTCCCAATGCTTTCTTGCTATCTTGCTTCCCCTCTATTGTTGCTCATCTGGATTCACTTTTGATTTGGATGCCATTTCAGTGACATCTCATATAGCGCCTTCATGACGATCCTTTCAATTCTTTGGCATTTTATCTACCAGAAGAGCAAACTTAAAGTTTCCTAAATGTACATAATTTTTTTTTTTTTACATATGTGTTCCTTTGAACCTTGCTTTTCCAAGCATGATCCAGGAACTAACAGCATTAGCATTGCCTGGGGGCTCCTTAGAATGCAAAGTATCACTCTCTTCACTACTGAATCAGGATCTGCATTTTAATAAGATCCATGGGTAACTTGTATGCATATTAAAATTTGAGAAGCCCTGTTTTAGCACATACTCTTTCATTTGCTTTCATTGCCCTTTTCTTCCCACTTGCCTTCTTAGTAAACTCCTATGCATCTCTCAAAACCCATCTTGGACATTGCTGTATTTCAAAAATACTTCTTGACTCTAGTAAAGATATTCAGGTATCCTTCTATGCTACTCATGTACAGCTTTCTGATTCTGCACAGGTGTTATAGTTTATTTATTTTGTACCCCCAGCATTTAGGAAAGAGTCTGGCACATAAAAAGTGATTAATATATACTTGATGAAATGACCACAACTGGCATATCAGAGAAGCAAGTAGCTGAGGCAACAGGGGCAATTAACCATTGTTACTTGCAAGGCGATTTGAAACAGAATTGAAGACTCTGTCTCTCTCTCTCTTTTATGTAGTTTATTGTTAAAACTACATAAAACTTTGCTCTTTCACCTGCCCCTGCCTTTCCCAGATACCCTTGGTAGTATCAAGACATAGCAATGGCCTAGCAACTCAGAAGAATGAAACTCAGTTTTAGAAATCTTCATTGGGATGGGAAATTCTATTATTTGTCACTTAAGCTCAATTCTCAGCAGCTTGCTGATTTAAAATCAATGAGTATCAGTGAACTCCTAGAAGGCAGGGAGAATGTGAATTGAATGAATAAACTATACATACATGATATTGTAATAGGCACCTGGGAATACAGAAGTAAGAGCAGTCATTTCTCTGCCTTCAAAGTGCTTACAACTTATAAAGAGTTCATAGAAATAGTTACTAAGGTTTTACACTGGGGAAGAATAATAAGCATCTAGAATTATTTGTCTGGATAATAAGAAACTTACCTGGTATGAGTAACGATGTCTGTCAAGGCACCACCTTCTAGGAATTCCATGACCACCCAGAGCTCATCACTAACAAGGTAGCTGTTGTACATATCAACCACATTGTCATGGTGATAATCCCGCATTATCACAACCTGGGCAAAATGGAAAGACGTTATTTGACTTAAGAAGGTGAGATTAAGCTTTTTGTTTTCTTGTGACTACATCTGGGCTGTGAGTTTAATGATGGAGAAGTAATGATGGGGAGGGAGAGACAGATTCAGAAGCCTATTACAGATAAAGGGGCAGCGCTGAGAGTTGCTGGTAGGAATGGAGATCACGTTAGCAAAGTCAGAGAAAACAGCAGGTCAGTGAGGCTTGGGAAGAATCAAGAATAAAGACAGGCAGAACCATAGAAGGGTCTCCATTCGCAAGAGTGAGGTTAGTTGACTATTCTGGGGGATGTGATCAGATTTCTCATGGGTTGCTCTTAAAACCCACTGTGCATACTCTGTTAACTGGGCAAAAGAGTCACCAACGCAAAGTAACTGAGTCTCATAAATGAATGAAAATCACGGTCATTACGGTTTGGGCCACATGAGACCAATTTAACTTCTTGGGAGGTCTGTGTTGAGTCTGAAAGAGTTTGGGCTGAATACAAAGGACAAGTCTTGAAGGTAAAAACATTAGGATTTAAGCATAAAAAGGTCAGCTTGTGTCTGCTTGCTAGAGAGAGCATCCAGGAATTCCTGTCCTGGGGCTGCTTGTGGTGACACAAGTCAGAATCAGTATTGAATAATAAATTATACAGTTATTTATCTAAGTTCGTTTGTCCTGTCTCTTCTGGCACTGCAATTTGGAAATAAGTTCCAGAAATCAGGAGCTGTGGATCAGGAAGAAGCTGAGCCCCACTGACCTGGTGCTGTCTGTGAGATCTGGAGGGTGGGAAAGAAATGAACGCCTATGGGAGGTAGAAATGCACGGAGCTACTGGTGGCTTCGCATGAAGCCCCACAGCAGAAGGTTCAAAGTCACAGCTGAGGGCACAGTTACAGCTGTATGAACCTGCTATCTGACCAGGGCTAGTCACATAAACTGAGTCCAGGTTTCCTTGTTGCTAAAGTGGAGATAACATCTTTCTGTCACCTGACCAATGCTTAGCACAGAGGGTGACCCACAAGAGGAACTTCCTAAAGAGGCAGCCATATAGGCACAGAAAAAAGGATGCCGCTTTGTATTAACATTTTTAGCATTCTCTAATGTCATAAAATGTACAAGGGCTATTTCTAAAATTGGAAAGAAATGTTACAGAGGACAGAAGGATTGACCCAAACACACCATCTACCTCATTGAAAAGCAGCTCTCGCCTCTGCTGCTTCCGGAGGTCCATTTTCTTCACTGCGACTTGTTTCCCTGTGTGTTTCTCTGTGGCGATGCACACAATGCCGGTCGACCCCTCCCCAATTTTGATAAAGTTGTCCAAGTATTCCCTGGGGTCTCCTGGGCTGACCACCAGCTGCAAGGCAGCCCGGAACTGTTCGTGGGACACCCTGGAGGGCTGCTGGTCTGAGGAGGAGCCCCAGCTGGGTGGAGGGTAGGTGCTAGATGAGATGCTGAGAGAGCTCAGGTAAGAAGCTGTGGAGATGTACTGTGAGCTGGTCTGCAGGGAGGGGTGGTGGTACAGGGTGGCTTTGTGGTACCCAGATGGGTACTGGTGGCTGCTTGAGGAATAGCCTGCTTTGCTTTGACTCTGAGGTAGTTTGCTGGGACCCCTGGGGTAGGTGTCGGACCCTGACAGTGGAGGGCTGAGGACCATCTGTGCTCGATCATAATCCACCTGGAAAGACAGACATAGATGGAGAAATTCACATGCTCTACCTGAACATCACAGCCATCACACAGCTGGTCCAAATGATGAGCACCACTTTTCACAACCTGCTCGGGGGAAAGGCTTACCTTGTAAAGTCCTGGAATGTCTGCTCCCGCCCTTTATCTGCCCTCCAACTTCCCCATCCAGCCTCTTTCTTTCTCCTTCCCTATTAAAATCCCCAGAAGCAGACTCTGAGACCTGGATTAGAATGCAAGTAATAGGAGGTGATCCCTGGACTTATGAAGTGAGACAGGAATGGGGGAAAAGTCAATAAATTGTGAATCATAAAGTATGATGGTTAGTTTTAGGTGTTAACTTGGCTATACATGGAGCCCCATTGTTTGCTCAAACACCAGTCTAGATATCACTGTGGAGGCAATTTTCAGATGTGATTAACATTTAAATCAGTAGACTTTGAGTAGAACAGATTACGCTACAAAATGTGGGTGGGCCATATCAAATCAGTTGACAGTTTTAAGAGAAAAGATTGAGTTTAAAGAGGAAGATTTTTGCACCTACATGGCCCTTTGGCTCAAGTCTCTATCAATTCTTGCTGGAATTTCTAACCCCCACAATTGCATGAGTCAGTTTCTTAAAATCTCTTCCTCTTTTTGTATGCATGCATGCACACACATGCATATCCTGTTGGTTCTGTTTCTCTGGTGAACTCTAACATACACAGCAAGATACCACTGATGTAACTGGAACTTAATCCCACTAGGCAAGTCCAAACCCTGGAAGACTATGTAGGACACACACTTTAAAATTGTCCCATCTCAGAGCAGAGAGTTAAGGTATTCAGGTACCAAATCTGCTTACCATCAGCTCCTTGGGATATGAATTCTCTGGCACTTTTGGCCTTCCGTGTCCTGGACTGAGCAGGCTCTGACAGTCAGAGGAAGGTCTAAGATTGTGAAGAGCGGATTGATGGACTCAGTGGAGTGGATGGGGAGGACAGATAGGGCAGGGGTGGGGGAAGCCAGTGAGGGGTTTCTAAGACGGTAGAGGTAGGTTTCAGCAATCACACTCTGGAAAAGACCAAGAAGGAGCTCTGGCCACCCCTGGAATGACTGAGGTCAAGGATGGTGAATATGCACAGCACACTACTCTTGCCCAAAGCAGGAAGTGTTAGTAGATCAATGCACTCCTTTGTGCAAGATCCTGATAATAACAGAGTGTTGGGTAAACAGAAGGTGCTTGAAAAAGATTTGTTGATGGGACCTCAGCCTCCTTCTTAACACAGCATCCCAGGAAGTCTCTACTACTCTACTGGGATGTACACGGAATGACATCTTCATGCTCACCCTCATCTACCCCGAGGATCTAGATTTGCTCTAAATGATGGTTACTGGCTACATGTGTCTATCTAATTAAAATCAATAGAAACCAAAGTTAAAAATTCTATTCCTCATTCACATTAGTCATATGTTAGGTATTTAATGAGTCGACATATCAAACAGCACAGATAAGAGAACATTTCCACCATTGCAGAATACTTTAAGGGTTGCACTGTTCTATTCACTATTGAATTCACTGGTCCTGTGTGGTCCATTTATTCATTCATTTAGTGCTATGCTTAATCGCTTAGTCATGTCCAACTCTTTGTGACCCCAGTGACTGTAGCTTGTCAAGCTCCTCCATCCATGGGATACTCCAGGCAAGAATACTGGAGTGGGTGGCCATGCCCTCCTCCAGGGGATTTTCCCAATCCAGGGATCAAACCCGGGTCTCTCACATTGCAGGTGGATTCTTTACTGTCTGAGCCACCAGGGAAGCCCCATTCATTTAGCACGCACATTAATATTTGAGCAACTATTAGCTGTTGGGCACCATCTCAGGTGCCGTGGGAAGGCCCAGCAATAATTATAATGGATGGTATTTCTGTCTTCCTGGAGTTTACTAGAGAAGAAGATGGATGATAGACAAGAAAATCAATAACTATGCAGTATATGGTCTAGTAGCAATGGGTGATATGAAAAATAAGACAGAGGACGGGGGTTGAGAGAAACAAGATGCTGTCTTGGATGGGCTGGCCAAGGAAGGCTTTCTGAGAGGTGCCGCACGAGTAGAAGCCTGGCTGAACTGAGGGAGCGAGCCCGGGACTGTGGGGGAAGGGGGCAGTCCAGGCCGGGGCACAGCATGCACAGAGCTCTGAACACATAGAGGCTTGAGGAGCAGCACCGAGCTGAGGGCAGGTGCCAGGGGAAGACGGACGGAGAAGGAGCACGCAGGCAGCTTGTGCAGACCCATGGCAAGGACAACGGAGGTTGCTACACAGAGAGGCGTGGTGGGGTCCTGACTCTCGGTGCTGAAGGAGCAGCTCTGGTGGAAGGGATGCCAGTGAGCTTACTGCAGCTAGTGTGGGCAGAGATTAGGGTGGGTTCTCTACATGGCATGAGGAATGGTGGGATCCAGGGTCAAGTCTAAAGCTGGCAGGATTTTCTGATGGATGGGGTTAGAATATAAAGCAGAAGAATCAGAGGTAATTCCCAGGATTTTGGCTTGAGGAACAGGCCACTTTGTAATACGAAGCACGCAAGTGCAGAAGCAGGATAGTGAGTGGTGAATCAGCCTCCAAGATGGCTCCCAGGGATCCCAGCTTCTCGACAGGAATGTGCAGTCTTCTCCGTGGTATCAGGTGGATTTGTGTGGGGAAAAGAATATGGTGGAAGTGATAGCAAGTGCCTTCTGAGGTCAGTATGAACGTCGTGGCTTCCCTCCATTCTCTCCTATTGCTCTGGCTTTCTCTGGTTGCCATGTTGTGAGGACACTCAAAAATCTATGGAGAGGTCTTCCTGCCAAAAGCCAGCTAGAAACAGAAGCCTCCCACCAACAGCCAAGTGTGTCATCTTGGAGGTGATCCTCTGGCCCCAGTCAAGCCTTCAGATGGCAGTAGCCCGGGATTCTTTATTACACACTAGTAGGTAACTAACGCATGGGGGAAAACCCAGAGTTCCATCACGGCCATGTTAAGTGTGAGACAGCTATTAATCATCCACTCGGAGATGTCTCTTAGGTGACAGGCGTGCCTCCAGTCCAGGGAAGAGCTGAGGCTATGACATGAATCTGAGAGTTGTCAATATTTAGCTGGTATTAAAAGCCACAGCATTGAATGTGTAAGAGAAAGTTCAAGGACTCCAGCATGTGGAGTCTATAAAGAGAAGGAGGAAGCTGCAGGAACTGAGGAGGAGAAGCCAATTTGGCAGGAAAGGCATGAAGGGCCTAGGGTGTCCTGAGGCCCAGAAGGACAGTGTTTCAGGAAGGAAGGAGTGAGGGGCCGTCACATGCCACGGAGAAGTGAAGCAGGGTGCAGCAGGGTGCCCGCCGCACCTGGCCACATGGTGGTCATCGGACACAGGCAAGGTCAGAGGCACTGGCCCTCACACCACATGACCAGGGCCGCCTCCCCAAGTCAGGGAACAAGGTCTGCACACAGTGGGCCCCTGACAGGGGCCGCCACGGTCCTAGTCTCAGTTACGCACCACCCTCTGGCTCCAGGTCACACTGCGGGCCTCCTGCCCTGCTGCACTCGGGGGCCTCGCGCCAGCCAGGGCTGGGGTGTTGCGCAGTCTGAGCCCTGGCCTGGTGGCAGAGCAGAGAGAACATATTTAAGGATGTATTGAAAGCTGGATTTTGATTCTGGTGACTTGAGTCAAATCACTTAGTAAAATCTGGGTCATCATACCTCTCTCTCAGAGTTTTTATGAGGCTTAAGGTAAGCCTAAGGGCCCCCTAGAGCAGCCTACTGTTTAAGAAAAGACTCTGGACTCAAAGCCTTTATTTGCCATTTGCAAGTTGTGTGACATTGGGCAAGTTATTTAAATTCCTGTGCTTCAGTTTTCTCATCTTTAAAATGGGAGTAATAATAATAATACCTACAGATTAATAATGGTACCTGCCTAATAATAATAATAATAATACCTACTTCCTTTAGTCACTGCAAATGCTAAAGAATGAATACAAATTAAAGAATTTGAACAGAGACTATTCCATACAATCTATTAATTCATTCTAGGTATTGTTATTATATAAAGTGCTTAGCAATATAAAAGGAATGTAAAAGAAAATAATAAATAGTAACTACAATGGTAATAAAACTAGTGAGCATTTGTTGAATACTTACAATGTAAAAGTGAAAGTGAAATATATACTCCTATTACACACATCTTCTAAAACAAAGTGGCTCATTGTAATATAGCGAACATCATTGAAATGCTGTATTTGAGATCAAGTTGGTTTTTGTCTAAGGCCTGGATTTGTGCCATACACAAAACTGGTCTGTGTATGTGCTAGGGTTAGGGGATGACAAATGTTGGTGTAAATTAAATAATTAAGTTCTTCCTGCAAATTAAGCTCAGATTAGCAAAGCCCAGGCTAGTTACAAGGCCATCATGTGAGGGGCAGTGGGGTCTATGACTTTTACTCTCGAAAGTGTGTCCTGGGAGCCATCACATCCCATTATCTCCTGCTGTCTTTATGACAGTATTTCCTTCTATGCTTCGAAACAGAATTCATTCTCCGCAAGCAGGTATAACTGATCTCTGAAGAAATGTTAGAAGTAAAAGGTGTCTCTGGTAGGAATCACATCCTCCACTGCTCTTCTTTATCAGACTCTACTTGTCACGACTGTCATGTGACATCAAGAAAACACCACTTGAATCTGATCTTACATTTAGTTTTGTGTGTGGTGTTAGAGAATGTTCTAATTTCATTCTTTACCATGGAGCTGTCCAGTTTTCCCAGCACCACTTATGAAAGAGACTATCTTTTCTCCATTGTATATTCTTACCTCCTTTTGTCTTGCAAATCAACTATTCTCCAATATAGAATAAAAATTAAATTAAAAAAAATAATTAAATACCAAAAAAGAAAAGAAAAGGATGCTTGTCTTCACAAATGGGAGGATTTCCAGTTAGACAGACTGCAGAGTTCACTGTGAGCTAAAGGTCTTTGAAATTAGGTCTTAGAGATAAAACAGTGCCATTGTCTTTCATGGCTGCTAGGAGGAGGTGCAGACTCTTAAAAAAGCAATAGATGAGGCACAAACGCTACCACAAGAGACAGGTTTTGGTACCAGACTCGAGGGATATGGGTCAAAGGAAAATGGACATTTGGCTACTGGGAGAGAATGCATGTTCCTCTCTGCATGCTCCGTCCACTCAAAGAGATGATGGTGGACAAACGGCTGGCTATGTAAAGGAGACATTCATAAGCAACCTGTTCTATTGACTGTGTTGCTGAACCATGGTCCCCAGGTGATCTTCATGACCCAAGGGTTCCATGATGGTGACTGTCACTGGCTCAAACACTGTGGCTAGCCTCATGATTTATCACTGTAACAGACAAACAGAAGGTAGACAATCCCACTGTATGGTTGATAAAACTGAAGCTCTGGGAGGTGAAACTCTCCCCAAGCAATCCAAGGTCAAGTGCCCCAAACTGCAATCTACCATCTGATTCTTTGGTTCAGGTCAGGTCACCCCCAGTGGGACAGTGTCCATGTCCCAGCTGATGGGCATACCAGCACCACAGCTGGTTTACTGCCTGCCCTGGCAATTCTTATATTTGTTGTCACCTCTACAAATCAAGGCTTAACATTCGCTTTTTGATAAAAGTTGGAATGTTTTACTGGGAGCCAAAGTCGGGTTCCTTCCTTTAACCAACGGCTTTGTTAGAAGCCTGTCCTGCAGGAGTAATTCACACTGATGTTAATAATGATACCTGACATTTGCTGAGTGCTTTCTACATGCCAGGGACCATTTTAAGCATTTCATATACATGCCTGAATTTAAATCCCAAGTAACACAATGAGATAAAGTCCTGAAACTGTTCCATTTTACAGATAAGGAAACTGAGACACCATGGGTTTAAGCAGGTCATGGAAAAGTCTCATAGCTCCTAAGAAATTGAGCTGGGATTCAAATCTAGACAGTATCACCTTAGAATTTGTGATAGCTTCTCAAGGTATCCTTCAACAGTAAGAAGATAGCCAGGGTCAGGACTGAGGCGAACACAGTATAGAGTGACACCTACAGAGCTAAAGCCTGGTCGGGTGTTTCACTAGGGGCCCAGATGTCTAAGCAGCCTGGGGCAGGATGCAAGAACTCGGCCAGAAGATGATGGATGATAATGCCTGATGGAGGGGGATGGAAGAAAAATTAAATGTGTGTTTTAATAGTCTTGGCTTATATAAATCAGTTCAAAATATATTAAAAAGGGATAATCAATCATTACAGCAAAATGAGTTGATTGTTACAGGAAAATGAATGTATTGCTTTCATCTTTCTGTGGCCACAGCAGAATTTTGTGTTCATCCACAAGGCTCAAATTTTCTTCTAGGTGTTTGTCTAAGCTCTCTTCTATAACAAGGTCTCCTGGCCTTTTTACATGGCTTTTAAACTGTTATAACTATTTAATTTTCCTACCTTAAATAATCTTTCCCATGATACCTTATAATCATAAATGGGTGAAACAAAAATGATGAATGTGTCCATATATACTATTTTGTACATACATACACACTTGTGCCTATAAGAAAGACTTTTAAAGGAGTACAGCTTGAACTGGCAACCTTTTCTACAGCCTGACTTACAAATATATTCTAGGGAAAAAAGGAGTACATTTGGAGTCCATGTAGGCAGGCCTACAGTATCTTGAGATGAATGTAAGATTTTATCATTTAGTAAAACCACAATGGAGTGAAATTAGACTAGGGAAAGGTATGGACATTTAAAAAGAGAATCCAATGTGCCTCTCACCACCCATGTCTCAAACCAGTTCCAAACGGTCTATGCATCTGGTGTATGCTCTAAGACCTTATTGCAGAAAGACCTTATTTCAAGGGCACAGGGGCGGGAAGGCAGAAGGCAGGAGAGAAAGCAGTGAAGAGCCACCAAGAAAAAAGCCCTGCGATTTTGTGGAAAAGTAGCTTCATACAAATAAGACCGTGGTCTACATACATTAAAGGTGGGTTTCCATACGGCAAGGTGTAGCAATAATAGAGAAGACCAGATCGATTTGTAAATTATCACCTAGGCTGATGTCACCAGACTGCCAAATTGCTTAGCTGAGGTCACAGGATGACTAACTGTCACTAAAACTCAGATACATTCTGAAATGTATGTATGAAATTCTGAAATTTCTGAATTCTGAAATTTTGAAATTCTGAAAAGGAACTCTTTCTACAGGAATCTTTAAAAATACTGAAAACAAGTATAGAAAATGTCTCAGTTTCCTTCCTTTTTGAAATGGCTAATAACATATTTGTTTTTTAGTTTCCCAATGACATTCAGAATTCCATATAAATTAAATCTTGCTTTTTCATGGCTTTATTCAAATCCCATCAAGAATTAAGAAAGGCCCCCCACAAAAAAGCAGTATTATAAGGGAATAAATAATTCTCAGTTAACAACTCAGCCAGACTGCCCTTGCACAATAAGCATGACATCTTCAAGGATAGGGTCAGACACAGGCTTGTGATGTATCAAAATTATAAATAATTATAGCAATGAATTCATTTAATCAATCAATTTCACCAGTGGTGTGCTGGGGTGGACAGGACATAAAACTCCACACAGCTATCAATTGCTCTGATTACAGCTGGCTGTCAGCCAGAATTCCTGTGATCCATGTTAGTTAAATGCACATTAATCTGAATTTGGCAGTGTAATCAAGGACCTAACTGAACTGTGAAATTGAATTCTGCAGTGGAACATCATTTGACCATTTTATGCCAAGGCTGGGGAAAAAAGGCTCAGTGGGAGGAGGGAGAGAGAAAAAAAAGAAGGAAAAAACTCCTGTGGCAGCATCTATTTGTCATCGTGGCCTTCTATGCTGGTGACAGGCAGGCTGCGGCTGGATTGTGCTGGATGGGTGGGTGTGTGTGTGTGTGTGCACGCGTGTGTGCGTGGTATAAGTCTGCACCCACATAATGGGGACTGCGGAAGCTTCCATGAAGGATGGAGTCTCTCTGTCCACGCCCTGCAGTTACAGAGAATGCAGAGGCAGCTGTTTCCAGGGCCTGAATGTGATGCTTTAATACACCTTTTCAAAGCACAACAAAGCAAAGAGACTGCTCGTGCCCGGAATGAAAAAAGCCAGACTGCATGCTGCTTGTTCTCCATAAATCAAATGCAGGATAAGAGAGAACCATAGGGCTCTAAATAAGAAAAGGACATCTTACACTGTCCTTACTTGACTCAAAAGGAAATGTAACAGGGCCAAGGCTTGGCTTGGGAAAAGGAAAACATGTGCTCGTAAGGACCTGGGAGAGAATCTGGAGCTGGTTTTCTCTGCAGGGACATTTCAGAGATGGATAAGCAGGGGAAGGGGATTCACTAAATCCCGTGACCTGCATCCCTTGGTTATGCTCTGAAACCCCAGGCCTTCCTGCTGTGGGGCAGAGGTGCTGCTAACGGGGGCTGATGGGCTCCTGTTTCTCCGTCCTTGACTTTCCAGCCTCTGCTTCTCCCACCAAGGTGGCTGCTGACACCAGTGCTATTATTACAGGATGGTGGGGAGTTTTTCCACCTCCAATGTCATTTTAATAAACAGTAGCTACTGTTCCCACAGCTTGAGGCAAAACCTTGACACGTGCTGAGCCATGGTCAGTTTCCTCTGAATTACTTATGTTCATTTACAAAATGGAGTGGCCCTGTTTCAGAGTCTATGACACTGGCCGGATGACACAGAGATACAGCACACACTTTGAACTAGCATTCAGTTTTGGTGAAAGAGGCACACACACATCACAGCAGGGAGCAGGGGTCACGAGCTGGACCCCCTAGGACCTCAGAGATCAAGGTATCTCCTTAAGATCCCTGTTCAGGGAACTTGGGAAGTATGTGTTCTGGACTGTGAGACACTTGCTGGGTTTCCAAACTGCATGTAGCAGAAAGCTATTCACCATATTTAACTTTTTTGCAGGAAAATCTCCCATCTGTGATGCTGGATACCCATCTAGGTGTGTAGGAACTTACACATTATGACATGAAGTTTGAAGAGTCATGCATTTCCCTGCTTGCCTTTCCCATGCATCCACAAAACGGATGGTAAATACACACCGAGAGTCTGACAAGTGGCTCATGACCTGTACAAAGAGGCAAACCTTGAGTTACATGAAGAAGTGAAGCAATCTCTGATCAGCAGGCTGTCCCCCCACCTTGGAGTCAGTATATCCAATTAACCCCCCACAGTTGCTGCTCCAAACTCTGCAGATGCATCCTGTATTCAAGAGCAGATTACCCCGACCTGTGCTCTGTCGCCAGCTGCAGGCATGTTGTGGGCTGGGGGTGGGGGTGGACCTCTGGGGATTAGTTCACTGCTGAAGAACATGGTTCAACAATGTCAGGGCCTCTGAGAGCACTGGGGCAGACAAGGCCAGGTTAGATTCATTTCACTTTTAATTTGGTAATGGGAAAACCCACTTATAATGACCAAATACAATTTACTTTGAACCATAATAACATTCACGGGGAGATGAGTTCATTCATATGCAAAAGACGCCTCAAGTCTCCATCAGAAGGGACAGATGTCAGAGCTATTGCTCTGAGTCACCTCTTTGTGTGTTTTATGAGCCTTAATGAACAGCCTACAGGAGCCCATGTGTAAAGGAAAAGATCTACAGGCAGCACTCTCCGTTATTCTATTAGGCGATTAAGCACTTCTTTCTTTCTCTCTTTCCCTGCCTCTCAGCCCTTCCCTTTCTCAGAATGTTGGTGCAGCCTATCAGATTTCACCAGCCTAGTCATTTAATTACCCATAAGGCCCCTAAAGTGTCTCTGAAAAGTGTTCTGCTGGGACCCTTAGGAGATCAGGAGCCGCAGTTTTGTTCCTGGAGTCTTGGTTGAATCCGGGTATGCCAGTACCGCAAAGAATGGTGAGTCATTAAACTTGATTCAGTAAGGCTGAGCACACTGGTTCAACTGCTCTTTCCTTCCAGGGAAAGCAAAGTGATAGCTGAGCAATGAAAAGCCATTGCACTGGTGACTCCAGAAGGAGGGTCTGGGGAACCATGCCACTGTTTTCTTTGCGTCCTCTATCTTCACTCAGAACTCTTTACTTCACTGTCTATCTGGAATGGCGTGGGCCCAGCATGGCTCGCTTTGCTGCTCCGTGCAGTGGAGATGAAGTGGGTAACGTGGAAGGGTTGGTTGGCAAGAAGTCATCACGACTATCCATCTATAGTGATGGTGGTTCTTGCTTTCATGCTGCTAAATTTCCTGTTCTCTCTTAGCATCTGGCTTTCATAGGCAGTCTGAGAATTTCATTTCCATTCTGGAGATCAGAGAAAGAATTGGGGTGGCAGGATTGGGGTCCCTAGGCCAGCTCAGTCATGACCTAGAGCTTTGCATGACCTTGAGGAAGTCACACAACTACTCTGGCCTTCTGTGACCCAGATCTCTAAAGTGAGGACAGTTGTAATTATGAGACTGTACAGAGTGACTATGAGGGCAGAGTCAGATAGAAATTATTGCCATATTTTGAAAATGTGTGAAAGTTTATATCGATAGGATGCTCCTATGACTGGCACAAGAGATATGGTGACATGTTTTCCAACCAGAAACATTCCTGAGTATCAGGTCTGATACTGAGGATGTGCCAAGTGCTAACTCCTTTACATTTATCAACATTTTTCCAGCCACAGGACAAGCTGGAAGCAGGTACTGAGATGCCCTATTTGCAGATGAAGGAACTGAGGCACAGACAAGATCACACAGCTGGAGAGTGCTTGAATCTTGGGGATCTGACTCTAGAACGTGTGCTCTTCAATGTCTTCTGTAATGGGTGAGAAAATCTGAACTCTCTTCTACGAAATTAAATAAGACCATCACTCAAGGTTGAGGGAGTGCATACGAGAGACTCCAGCGATCCCTACTCTTAATGCTTTACCTATAGATCACAGTCTGGTGACTCTAAGGAGCCTGTCAGAGGATTCCAGCCTACCAAGAACAGACAGAAAAAAGTGTGCTCCTGTGCACCAAATCCATCTGTGAGTCAGCACTCATTCCTTGTCAGCAAGGTGAGGGCTGCCCGTGGTGTGAGTATCTGGGCCCCGAGGGCTTATATCCATTCCCCAGGGCCTTATGAACCTCGTTTTGTTTTTTTTTTCCCCTGTAAAAACAGGAACATCCTGGAATAGATAGACTTTGGAGTCCAATGGACCTAACTTTGGATCTTGGCTCAGCTGTTTGTCTCACATCCTTGGATGTCTAGAAATATTAAGTCTCTTTGAGTCTCGGTCCTTCACAGTAAAAAGGGAAATGGTCTTGAATTCTTCAGGAGTTGTCATGAGGACAAAATCAGGTCATGTTTGCAAAAGGCTTAGCATAGCACCTGCCACACAGTAAACCCCAGCATCACATCACAGCTGTCATCCATCTAGAAGCTATACACACAGACTGATGTATGCAGAGGACACATATTAATAATTAGGCTACTGTAAGTATTAACTTCGGAGAAGGCAATGGCACCCCACTCCAGTACTTTTGCCTAGAAAATCCCATGGACGGAGGAGCCTGGTAGGCTGTAGTCCATGGGGTTGCTAGAGTCGGACACGACTGAGGGACTTCACTTTCACTTTTCACTTTCATGCATTGGAGAAGGAAATGGCAACCCACTCCAGTGTTCTTGCCCGGAGAATCCCAGGGACGGGGAAGCCTGGTGGGCTACCGTCTATGGGGTCGCACAGAGTCGGACACGACTGAAGCGACTTAGCAGCAGCAGCAGCAAGAATTAACTTATTTAACCTCACTCTGCACCATAAGGCGTCTTTATGCCTGTTTCACAGATAAAGAAGTAAAGGCAGAGTTTAGCAGTTTGCTCAGTCGTAAGTGGTGACATCAAGACTCAAGCCAGGGAGTGTATCTTCCTGACCTACAGCCCTGACTGCCGGAGAGGACTTGAGAAACGACAGTGAGGGGAAAAGGGTTCCCAGCTGGAGCTGCTTCTGCTCCCATGTGACACTGTTTTTAAAGATATTTTAGTTGTTGTAAGTGAGAGAGGGGTGCCGGTACTGAGCAGACGACAAGGGTGCTGCTAAATATCTCACAGTGCATTGGGGCACCCCTGCAACAAACAATTACCAGGCCCCAAATGTCGACAGTGTCCAGGCTGAGAAACCCTGCTATAGAGTAGAACAGGATGACACAGCCCAACCCTCCACTGCTGCAGGTGTCTGAGGAGATTGTAAGAAGCCAAGTTAAGGCTTGGCACCCACAGAAGCTATTTCTGTGCCACTGGGGATGTAGCCAGTGTCTACTGAGGGGCTGAGCCTGGAAAGCTGGGTCCCAGCTCTCCTATGAGCAGGCTGACCAGGCTGTTTACTGAGCCTCTTAAAGCCCTGGCGGGCTCATCTGTTCAAAGGGGGCAAGAATTTACATGACATAATGCTCAACAAGGCAACACATGGATCTGACACCCAGGCAGTGCCTAGTCAACTGGCAGATCAGGGATGATACTAGGGGCTTCTCAGCAGCTGGAGCCAGAACAAGGGATGGATGTCCCAGGCCAGCACCAGACACCTGAGCCAGCAGCCGCGTGGTCCCTGGAGAGTGTCGGAATAAGCACAGTCAAATGTGTGGGCAGGAGCTCCAGCCAGCTTTCCTCCCTCCAACGCAGGCTTGTCTGCAGGGCAGGGTGGAAAACAGTCTCTTTCCACACTTTCATAGTTCTGTAAGTCCTGTATGGATTTGGTTTGACCTTATCTTCTTAAGGATTCATCTGCTTAGCCCCAGCAGAAAAACCACTTAGAAGTAGAGAGACGGATGCCAGTATCTACATATTCATAACAACCTTAATTCTTGTCACTCTAATGGGAAAATTAGGTAGGTAGATAACATTGCAGGATTTTTTTTTTACTATAGGTTAACACGCATAATTTTTTTTTTTTTCAATTTAAGCCAAAATGTAAAACTGGTCTCTCTCTCTCACACATACACACACACACATACACAGACACACACATCCTCCTCATTTTTGCTCTATTTGGAAACCAAGTTTCACGCTTTCTCTCATTATTGTGAACATTACCCACTGGTTTCTAGAATTTTCCATGAGGCAAAGTCAAATTATCTGAGTCGTGATCGCCATTTCTTCTCTCAGCAGAAAATCCAAATGTGTTTGGTAGATTTTCAAGAGTTTAGTTCTAAGGACACAAGCACCTACTTTTAGAAAGATGTTAAATTTTTAAGCAAGCATTTTAATTACTAACAGGCCCCCTACCTCCTACCCTCCCACAAGACCTGCTCATGAATTTCTCATGGGTCTCCTATGAAACATGGAACAACAGCTTGGAGTTCTGATTATAAGGGATGAAAATGACTTGGTAGGAGTGTTATGTGCTTTTTTCCTGAGCCATAATAGTTTCTACATAGTTTCTGGGTTTGAGAAAACCAGATGTTAGGGCAGCTCTGCTCTGCCTTATGTTTGGGAGTCTGCAAGAAGAGGGCATGGTAAGGATGGGGCAATTTATCCCCTCCCTATTGCCTCCTCCCTCCCTGCTTTGATCCTTCACTCCATCCTCTCTCTATTCCTCCAGTGAACCTAAAGTTCTGGTGGCCACCGGGACCTCTCGTGGGTTTTACTGGCAAATGCAGCTGAACCCCTAAAATTACGTATGCCAATATAATGGGAAGAATGTTGAATTGGGGGAAACTCTAGGCCTGGATTCTTGTTCTTGTTTTGTAATCAGCAAATGAAACCTTAAGTGTGCCATGTGACTTTCTGGACCTCAGTGTCCCCTTCTGTGAAATGAATAGGCAGGGGATGTTGGTGGTTATATTAAATCTCAAATGCCCCAAGGGGTTAGTTTAATGGGAAAAATGAGTGAAGTGTGCTAGGCAGAGCCTATCTTTTCTAACGGGGCAAGCTTTTACCTCCAGACAGTTCTGTTTCCAATGCTATGCGGAAACGTGGGCCCAGGGACAACAAATGGTTCCATTTTTCACAAGAGAAACCTGAGACTCAAAAGCTGAGAATTCTAAGTGAAATATCTTGATTTTCCAGGTGTTGAAAATGACTGCTGGATAACTAAACATGTTAATGGGCCAAATACAGCTCCATGACTCAAAGGTTAAAGCCTCGGAACACAATTTTCTCAATGACAATGACCTAAAACAGCTCTCCACACAAGCATTCAAATATACGGCACAGACAAATCATATTCAACCACGTATAGCCAGAACAATTCTGAGGAAAAAGAATACAACTGGAGGTATCATATCTCCTCATTGCAAACTATATTACAGTTATAGTAATCAAAACAGGATGGCTTTGGCATAAAACACACTTAGATCAGTGGAACAGAATACACAGCCCAGAAATAAACCCCACACATGCAGTCAATTATTGAAAAAGGAGCCAAGAATGTACAATGGGGAAAGGGTAGTCTCTTCAATAAATAGTGCTGGGAAAACTGGACAGCCGTGTGTAAAAGAATGAAATTGGACCCCTATCTTAAACCAATCATACACAAAATTCAACTCAAATGGATTAAAGTCTTGAAACCACAAAGTTTCTAGAGGAAAGCTCTTTGACGTTGTTCTTTGCAATGACTTTTTTAGACTTGACACTAAAAGCAAAGGCAACAAAGGCAAAAATAAACAAGTAGGACTAAATTAGACCAAAAAACTTCTGCTGAGCAAAGAAAGAGGCTTCCCTGATAGCTCAGTTGGTAAAGAATCTGCCTGCAATGCAGGAGACCCCAGTTCGATGCCTGGGTTGGGAAGACTCCCTGGAGAAGGGAAAGGCGACCCACTCCAGTATTCTGGCCTAGAGAATTCCATGGACAGCTGGAATTCTCTGTTCCATTGGTTTAAGAATGGAGCCCAGTTTCACTCTTTTACACATGGCTGTCCAGTTTTCCCAACACTATTTATTAAAGAGACTACCCTTTCCCCATTGTACGTTCTTGGCTCTTTCTTCAATAACTGACTACACATGTGTGGGGTTTATTTCTAGATTGTGTATTCTGTTCCACTAATCTAAGTGTGTTTTATGCCAAAACTATCCTGTTTTGATTACTATAACTTTGTAATGTAGTAACCTACAGAACAGGAGAAAACATTTTTAGATCACATATTTGATAAGGAGTTAATATCCAGTATTCTGGAAACTCATAGCAAGGAATTCAATAGCAAAAGTACCGTATTACCATATACCATAATTTTAAAATGGGCAAAGGACCTGAATACCAACAGGCATATAAAAAGGTGCTCAACTTCACTAATCATCAGGAAAATGCAAATTAAAAGCACAATGAGATACTACCTCAACCTGTTAGGATAGCTATTATTAAAGAGGTGTGTGTGCTAAGTTGTTTCAGTCGTGTCCAACTCTTTGCAACCCTATGGACTGTAGCCCACCAGGCTCCTCTGCCCAAGGGATTCTCCAGGCAAGAATACTGGAGTGGGTTGCCATTTCTTTCTCCAGGGGATCTTCCTGACCCAGGGATCGAACCTGCCTCTCTTTATGTCGCCTGCATTGGCAGGAGAGTTCTTTGCCACTAGCACCACCGATGAGGATGTGGAGGAAGGAGAACCCTTGTGTGCTGTTGGTGGGCACGTGCACTGGCATAGTCACAAGTGTACAAGAAATTGAAAGTAGAACTACTACACAGTATAGCAGTCCTGCTTCCAGGTATATATCCAGAGGAAACAAAATCATTATCTGGAAAAGATATCTGTACTCCCATGTCCACTGCCACATTATTAGCATAGACAAGATATGGAAACAATCTATGTGTCCATCAACAAATGAATGGATCAAGAAAATGTGATTCAAAGAAATGTATATATAAAGGAATATTCTTCAGCCTTACAAGAGAAGGAAATCTTGAACCTTGTCATCTGCAATAACATGGAAGAAACTGAAGGGCATTATGCTAAGTGAAATAAGCCATACAGAGAATGACAACTACTGCAACTGGTATCATTTATCTGTGGGATTTTAGAAAATAAAGGAAGAAGTCAAACTCATGGAAACAGAGAACAGAAAAGTAGTTGCCAGGGTCTAGGAGGTGGAGAAAAGGAAGTTGGTTAAAGGATACAGACTTTCAGCTCTAAGGTCTGAGGATGGATTGTATCACATGGTGATTGTAGTTGATAGTACTATATTGTAGAATTGAAATCTGCTAAAAGAGTAGAACCTAAATTTCTCATACATAAGCAAAAAGGTAAATATGTGAGGTGATGAATATCAACTCAGCGAGGGAAATCCCTTCACAGTGTATATGTAGATCAGATCATCTTGAACACTTCAAATATCTTAAAATTTTGTCAATTATAAACTTGGTAAAGCTGAAAGAAATCACATTATTTATTCCTGAAGTAAGCACTGATGTTCACAGACTAGAGAATGTAACTAGATTCAGCTACAGGATGTGTTAATTTGCTTAGTTCATTCTACAACTGTGATGCTCTACAACCTTGGGTTGGGTGATGTGCACAGGAAATTACATAAATGATCTCCTGCATCATGACACGTGCATATGGCTTCCTAGAGCTTTTGTCTGTCAGTTAGTTAGACAGACCTCTTTCCAACCATTGCCCTGGGGAGAACATAGGAAAAGGCAGTCATGATACCTTCATCATGGTAGTTCAAATAGATAATGCAGTGAGATGGAAAGCACTCTCAATATTTAAATTTTAATTGGTGGTATATATTTCAGGTCTTTATTTCCTTAGGATTTATTTTTATATATTGGGAACTAAAGTGATTGTTATTTTGCTTTTTCTAAAGTATGGCTTAAGTCACTCTCAATTTGTCCCTAAAAGACTTCAATATCTTGGATTATGTTTATGAAAAATAACAAACAAAGGAAAATATTGGGCATTGATAACCAGTCAGATGATGCAGGCAGCCCTGCCCTCCAAGATTCGCTGTGCGGCTCACCAAGCTGTTGAAGAGACAGTATTGGGTTGCAAACGTCCACAATCATGCTTCTAGAAGCCACGTCTCCCTCAACTGGTCTGAGACCTCTGTAATCTAGAACTCACAGCCAAATGGCCCATCTTCACTTAGCTGTAGCAGGGAGGTAGCAAAAACATTTCTAAGTTAACTGGGAAAACAAAGTGCTGGCACACTTTCCAAGGTATTTTGTAAAGCCAGTAACTCCTCCAACAGTGGTTCCCAAACTTTGGGGTATCATGACCCAGCCACATTTCAAAGCAAATTTACAACATTAAGAAAAAATATTAAAAGAGAAATTACAATAAGACAAAACAAAATAAAAAGCACACCAAGGAAGGCCTAGCAACCAGATTCCATCTATCATCCTAAAGTTGCACACACACACACACACACACACACACATGACATGTCAACGCTAACCTAGTAGAAAGAAATACTCTCAAAATACCGACAATCCCTTGAATTGAATACAATTAACTTTATTAAAACTTACCCATTATCCTGACTTTTTTCCCCTTTTTGGCAGTTCTAGGTACCCTTTACCAGAGTGGAGGAACTACTGTATTACTCCCTCTGGCAGTCTAGAACTCTACACTCTGTAACACAAGACACCCTGCTGTGCCAGCACAGACCATTTATCACTAATATAGCAGGATATCTTTTGGAAAAAAATGTTCTTTTGCCTTTTAACCCAGAAAGCCTGTAGGAACTCCCCAGAGGATTTGATTTTAATGAATACATGTACCTTGCCCTAAATTCTCTGCCCTGGGGGCTTGTGAATGGAAACCAGGCAGAATTTTGATACAGATTCTCACTTACAGACTAACCAGTGCTCTATAATCCAAATAAGAGGGTGGTGGGAGCACACCTTGTGGAGGTCCCGCATGCTGGAGGGAGGGAGGCAGTGAACGTTACCTTTGGAACGCACACTGTGGGCTCAGACAGGCGCGGGTACGTGTAGGAGCTGTAGGAGTGTCCTTGGGGGTGGGTTTTAAATGCACTTTCTCCGAAGGGCATCATGGGCTCCTGGAGCCCGGAGCCTGACCGGGACCTCTGCCGCATGGCAGGCTGAGGGCTCGTCTGACACAGGTACGATGACTTTGGCCTCCTGTCATAGTCATCCAGGCTGGGTCCCCATTCACTTTCGCTGTATGCCAAGCTCTCCTTTGAGCACCCTCTGGTCCCTGCAGTTCTAGAAGGTATGAACTGGAACGGATAATCCAGAGGGGAGCTGCCCGAGGCTCTCTGGAAGCCCCACTTGAGGTCACTGTACTCGCTGGGTTTGCTCAGTGAGTCCAAGTGTGCATGATAATCTGCAGGAAACCGGGCTCTGTCGGACTGCAAAGCCTGCATCTCAGGATAATAGGCCTCCCCGTGTTGCATCTTCAATACGTGCCCATTTTGCCTGGCAGAGTGGCCGCCTTTATAAAACGGGTCCAGATCATCTCCATAGAGACTCTTTTCTCTGTACTTTTCAGATGCATAGTCAGCAGTGGTGTCAGATTCGCTGGAATACTGCGAGAAGGTGAGAAAGCCGTTTTCTTCCCGATGGCCTGGACCACGGCTGGAGGCTCCCTGGTCTGGGGTGGGTGGGCTTTCCTTCCTCAGGGAGTTGGAGCGGGTCACAGAGATGTTGTCAAAATCCTCCAGCAGGCCGTTGATGGAGGTCTCCTTGCAGGGTTTGTTTCCTCTAACGATTGTCTGGGAATAATAAAGAGAACACTGTTTAAAGAAAACATTTCACACTTTCAAATTGATGGAAGAATCCTATCCTGATTCCGTCCAGTTTAAACCACAGAGGAAAATAGGCCCCAGGGGCATTTCATTAAAAAAGATAAAGAAAAAAGCCTGTTGATTCTTTGATTTCTTGACTGGTGAAATAAATCAAATATTAAACAGTAGTCTCAAACTGCAAATTCTTCCTTATCTGTCTCAATAGAGATATCAAATATCAAAAAGCCATTTAGAAGCTATTTATCGGGTATCACTGTTTTATGTACCAGTTCATTGCTTCTTCACTAAACCCTAGCGATCTAACAACAAGCTGATGATTATAATTTTAAGTTCATAACTCTTTGCTTATAAAACGTATACTTACTATCTTTTTACATTCATTATCCAGATTACTTCCAAAATTAAAACCATTGTTACTTAAACAGTAACATACTCAGAAAGAGGTGCACATTTTTTTTTAACCTTTTTATGAAAGACATAATAATTGAAGCTATCAGATTTCATAGAAGAGGAAACTTTCTAAGTTGTAAATAGGGAATGGCACGAAGATTACTTATATAATTTAATTTGTGATCAAACGTGATATAACTATAATGGTTTCTTGACTGTGTATCATCGGTATCATCATCGCTGAACTTTGGATGGCTTGGTAATGATGTGGTTGTACCTGAACCTTAGTGACAAACTGCCAAGCCCAAATGTTCCCTTTAATGAACCTAAATAACACCAGGATGAATAGCAGGAGCAGAAAGAAATCAGAAAGTACTTACAAAGCTAGTCAGCTGCACCTTGACAATGACAAAGTTTGCAGTAAAATATAACGAGGGCGGATAAAAGAACAAAGAACAAAATGTGACTTCAGACTTCCAGGAATGCAAGAGAAAAATACCTTGGAGGAAGTAGCAAGGAGTTCAAAGCCATCTCAGTTAGCACAAGCAATTTCAAACTGGAAGAAAAAGTCAAAGTCCTCCTAGACCTGTGTTTTATAGATCAGTGCTTCTCCAACTACCACAGTGAGAGACAAATTGTTTTTCTTCCCCCTCAGTCAGTTCTGGACTTAAGCCTTGGTCTTCACCCTTTCTTTTAAATAAATGTTTAAGTCTGGAATACTTTCAGATTAACAGAGAAGCTGAAAAAAGAGGTCTCATATATGTCTCACCTAGTCCCAATGTTTTTTATTAATCACATTTTTTAATTTAAACTTTCTATTTTATATTAGAGTATAGTTGATTAACAATATTGTGATGGTTTCAGGTGCATAGCAAAGTGACCCAGCCATACATACAGATGTATCCATTCTCCACTGAAACTCCAGGAAAGCTGCTAGTTGTTAACATCTTGCATTACTGTTAACATAAACTGTTTAGCACAGTCTATGTAGATTTCATTAGATTTTTTTCTTAGTGTTTCAGAGTCCTATCCAGTCTACCTCACTACCTTTATTTGTCATGTCTCCTTAGACATGAGATAATTCTCAGACTTTCCTTGATGACCTTGACAATTTTTTTTTAATTTGAAAGCTTTTTTTTAAAATTTCATTTTTTAACTTTACAATATTATATTGGTTTTGCCATATATCAATATGAATCCGCCACAGGTATACACGTGTTCCCCATCCTGAACCCTCCTCCCTCCCCGTACCATCCTTCTGGGTCGTCCCAGTGCACCAGCCCCAAGCATCCAGTATCGTGCACAATTTTAACGAGTACTTGTCAGTTACTGTGCAGAATGTCCCTCAACTGGGTGTATCTGGTATTTTTCTCATGTTTAAACTGAGGTTATTGGTTTACGGAAGGAAGATCACAGAGTAATATACCAATTTCATTACATCATATCCAGGATACACACCATCAGCATTACTATTGCTGATGATATTGACCTTGATCACCTGGCCATAGTAATAGTTGCCAAGTTTTCACATGGTAAAGTTTTGCTTCCCTCCTTCTCCCCTCTCATGCACTCTTTGGAAGCAAGTCACTAAATGTAGTCCATACTCAAGGGGTGTCCAGTCAAGATCTACCTTCCTGATGGGATGTATCTACATAAAGTACTTGGAATCCTTTTGCATAGGACACTTGCCCACTTTCCCTATTTATTTATTTTCATTTTTATATCACTTATTTGAATCAGTAGGGATAGAATCATGAATATTTACTTGTTTTATACTTTGATAGAAAGTGAAGAGGAACTAAAGAGTTTTTTGATGAGGGTGAAAGAGGAGAGTATAAAAGCTGGCTGCAAACTCAACATTCAAAAAACTAAGATATAGCACCTGGTTCCATCACTTCACGGAAAACACATGGGGAAAAAGTGGAAACAGTGACAGATTTTATTTTCTTGGGCTCCAGAATCACTGTGGATGGTGACTGCAGCCATGAAATTAAAAGATGCTTGTTCCTTGGAAGGAAAGCTATGACAAACCTAGACAGCATATTAAAAAGCAGAGACATCACTTTGCCAACAATGGTCTGTATATGGTCAGAGCTATAGTTTTTTCAGTAGTCATATACCAGATGTGAGAGTTGGACCATAAGAAAGGCTGAGTGCCAAAGAATTGATGCTTTTGAACTGTGGAGCTGCAGAAGACTCTTGAGAGTCTCTTGGACTGCAAGGAGATCCAAACAGTCCATCCTAAAGTAAATCAATCTTGAATACTCATTGGAAAGGCTGTTGTTGAAGATGAAGCTCCAATACTTTGGCCACCTGATGCAAAGAGCTAACTCATTGAATAATACCCTGATGCTGGGAAAGACTGAAGGCAAAAGGAGAAGGGGGCAGCAGAGGATGAGATGGTTAAATAGCATCACTGACTCAATGGACATGAATGTGAGCAAACTCTGAGACAGTGAAGGACAGAGAAGCCTGGCATGCTGCAGTCCATGGGATCTCAAAGAGTTGGACACAACTTAGCAACTGAATAATACTTTGGGTTATAATTCAATACAGGCATACTTCATTTTTATTGTGCTTCACTTCATTGTGCTTTGCAGATTTCTTTCTTTCTTTTCTTTTTTTTTTTTTTAACAAATTGAAGGTTTATGGCAACCCTGACTCAAGCAAGTCTACTGGCACCATTTTTCCAACAACATTTTCTCACTTCTTGCCTTTATGTTACATTCTGGTAATTCTCGAAATATTTCAAACTCTCCACCAGCAAAAAAGATTATAATTCACTGATAGCTCAGATGATCGTTAGCATTTTTCAGCAATAAAGTATTTTAAAATTAAAATACTTTCAGACATTATTGTTTTTAGATATAACGCTATTGTACAGTCAATAGACTACAGTATAGCATAAACATCATTTTTATAGGCACTGGGAAATCAACAAATATGTAGGTCTTGATTTACTGCAGTACTTGCTTTATCGTCATGGTCTGGAGTTGAACTTGTAATATCTCTGAAGTTTACCTGTACTTTGTTGTTTTGTTGCTCAAATTGTTTCAGCTTTGGTTATTAAGAGTTCTTTGAGACTGGCTTCTGTGTCCCTATGAAAAGGCCCAATTCTTTTATTTTTTGATCATTTGCATACTTTCTGGCACTATTGGAGTGACAGAAAGTACCTTAAATACTCTAAGCTTAGCTTGTATTTTTTCTGTCCCTGCCCTAAAATCAGCCTTTTCTCCAAGGTGCCGTGGCCCCTTTTAGTGGAGGATGCTATTAGAAACCAGTGCCTGGCTGCTGGGTGTGCACACTGCTACCAGGGTGTCACTGCCTCCAAGCCCCTTCAGTGACTAGAGCCATGCAACAGTCACGTGTAAAGTGACCCATGTACACACACATGTCTATAATTCTACCCATTCATCTCTATCTGTAGTAATCTTAACACGAATTCAGATGGATGTCTCTGAATCTAATCTAGTACCATGTGGTTCATTCTAGTTTTCCCCCTTACTATTTATTTCTCTGATGCCCCTGGAAATGTAGAGGCTGATGGAGGATGTGAGGGATTAAAAAGCAGTTTTAAAACACACTGATAGTCTCATTAAACAGACTGCCTTTGGGTGGACACAAATGTGCAAATAGAAAATGAATTTAGAATGTTTAAATACAACTCATCAGTGAAGGTAAGTTACAAGGTGAAGGTTATTATTTTCTCCCATTCTGAAGGCTGTCTTTTCACCTTGCTTATAGTTTCCTTCATTGTGCAAAAGCTTTTAAGTTTAATTAGGTCCCATTTGTTTATTTTCGCTTTTATTTCCATTACTCTGGGAGGTGGGTCATAGAGGATCCTGCTGTGATTTATGTCAGAGAGTGTTCTGCCTATGTTCTCCTCTAGGAGTTTTATAGTTTCTGGTCTTACGTTTAGATCTTTAATCCATTTTGAGTTTATTTTTGTGTATGGTATTAGAAAGTGTTCTAGTTTCATTCTTTTACAAGTGGTTGGCCAGTTTTCCCAGCACCACTTGTTAAAGAGATTGTCTTTTTTCCATTGCATATTCTTGCCTCCTTTGTCAAAGAGAAGGTGTCCATAGGTGCGTGGATTTATCTCTGGGCTTTCTATTTGTCCAGTCCAGGTTTGATGGATGAGACAGGGTGCTCGGGGCTGGTGCACTGGGATGACCCTGGGGTATGGGATGGGGAGGGAGGTGGGAGGGGGGTTCAGGATAGGGACACATGTACACCCATGGCTGATTCATATCAATGTATGGTGAAAACCACTACAATATTGCAAAGTAATTAGCCTCCAATTAAAATACAAAAATTAATTAAAAAAGATATATACCTAGAAAGGCAATAGTGGCAATAAAATGGACGATAGCCGCCAAAAAAAAAAAAAAGGGTGAAGGTTATAGAGTAAAGGAAAGATCAGAGAAAAACAAACTAAAAATCTAGGAAAGTTTTCAGGAAGAGGAGAATTTGTAAGCTAGGTCCAAGAGAGAACAACATGTGTAAACTTTCACTTACTGAGTGACTGAGGCACACAGATGATCAGGACGTGTTACAGTGCTGCATATATAAGGCCATCAGGACGCAGTGTGATCACAGAAGAAACGCTCCCTGCTCACACTTGCATCACAATCACTTGCCTTTGGAATTTATATCCAGAAAACCTGTTGGTTCATCTTCAGCAAATTAATAAATGACTGTATTGAGGGCTAGACTTGGAAATTCTCTACCAGGACACAGATATTTAGAAGAAGAAGAAGAAGCCTTCTCTGTATGATGTGACTTCTTTAAGATCAGAACATTATTGAACACTTCCTTTGAAATTGCTGGGTCCTCAAACCTCACTATTTCCCCACCAATACCCTTACAAGTTCATTAATGATTTGAGTGGGCAGGCTTGAAATTAACTCCAGTTCTGGAGAATACTGAAAGAAAAGAATATAGTTGACAAAAAGAGGCATCTATCTTATCCATCCATCCAGCCATCCATCCACCTATCCACCCATTCTTCCACCTATGTGGAGAGTGATATCTATAGATAGGTATAATAGTTATCTGTAATATCTATATCTATACTATCTGTAAGGATTTTTTTAAGTGACTACTGAGTGACTGAACTGAATTGAACTGAACTGAAAGCAATAACATAATTTGGGATAGATTTTTCTCTCATTAATTGTGCTATAAATATCTTACATTTGAAAAAGTAAAAACCAAACTATCATAAACAACTATTCCACTGTTTTTTTATTGCCCAGTATGTGTAGATTAGATTTCTGTGGGGATTAGAGGGTCACCGTTTCAGCATACAAATTAATCTATGACCTTAGAATTGGGAAGTTCACTGTTTCTTTGCATTTGTCATTGAATGGCCAAAGTATGTTCACTTCACATGCAAAATTATAGTGTAAATCCAATAAACAGAATTCTATGCATTTGTTAATATGGAAGAAGAAATATTGCTATGAGCTAAACACTACTTAAAAGAAAAAAAAAAAAAAAGACTATTCACTGAGTAGACCATTCAGGTATGACCTAAATCAAATCCCTTATGATTATACAGTGGAAGTGAGAAGTAGATTTAAGGGACTAGATCTGATAGCGTGCCTGATGAACTATGGACTCTGTTCATGACATTGCACAGGACACAGGGATCAAGAACATCCCTGAGAAAAAGAAATGCAAAAAAGCAAAATGGCTATCTGAGGAGGCCTTACAACAGCTGTGAAAAGAAGAGAAGCAAAAAGCAAAGGAGAAAAGGAAAGATATACCATTTGAATGCAGAGTTCCAAAGAATAGAAAGGAGAGATAAAAAAGCCTTCCTCAGGGATCAATGTAAAGTAGAAGAGGAAAACAATAGAATAGGAAAGACTAGAGATCTCTTCAAGAAAATTAGATATACCAAGGGAACATTTCATGCAAAGACAGGCTCAAAAAAGGACAGATATGGTATGGACCTAACAGAAGCAGAAGATATTAAGAAGAGGTGGCAAGAATACACAGAAGAACTATACAAAAGAGATCTTCATGACCCAGATAATCATGATGGTGTGATCACTCACCTAGAGCCAGACATCCTGGAATGTAAAGTCAAGTAGGTCTGAGGAAGTATCACTAGGAGCAAAGCTAGTGGAAGTGATGGAATGCCAGTTGAACTATTTCAAATCCTAAAAGATGATGCTGTGAAAGTGCTGCACTCAATATGCCAGTAAATTTGGAAAACTCAGCAGTGGCCACAGGGCTGGAAACGGTCAGTTTTCATTCCAATCCTAAAGAAAGGGAATGGCAAAGAATGCTCAAACTACCACACAATTGCGGTCATCTCACACGCTAGTAAAGTAATGCTCAAAATTCTCCAAGCCAGGCTTCAGCAATATGTGAACCGTGAACTTCCAGATGTTCAAGCTGGTGTTAGAAAAGGCAGAGGAACCAGAGATCAAATTGCCAACATTCACTGGAACATCAAAAAAACAAGAGAGTTCCAGAAAAACATCTATTTCAGCTTTATTGACTATGCCAAAACCTTTGACTGGGTGGATCACAATAAACTGTGGAAAATTCTGAAACAGACGGGAATATCAGATTACCTGACCTGCTTCTTGAGAAACCTGTATGCAGGTCAGGAAGCAACAGTTAGAACTGGACATGGAACAACAGATGGGTTTCAAATAGGGAAAGGAGTATGTCAAGGCTGTAGATTGTCACCTTGCTTATTTAACTTATATGCAGAGTACATCATTAGAAACACTGGTCTGGAAGAAGCACAAGCTGGAATCAAGATTGCCGGGAGAAATATCAATCACCTCAGATATGCAGATGACACCACCCTTATGGCAGAAAGTGAAGAACTAAAGAGCCTCTTGATGAAAGTGAAAGTGGAGAGTGAAAAAGTTGGCTTAAAGCTCAATATTCAGAAAACTAAGATCATGGCATCCAGTCCCATCACTTCATGGCAAATAGATGGGGAAACAGTGAAAACAGTGGCAGACTATTTTTCTGGGCTCCAAAATCACCGCAGATGGTGACTGCAGCCATGAAATTAAAAGACGCTTACTCCTTGGACGGAAAGTTATGACCAATCTAGACAGCATATTAAAAAGCAGAGACATTACTTTGTCAACAAAGGTCCATCTAGTCAAGGCTATGGTTTTTCCAGTAGTCATGTATGGATGTGAGAGTTGGACTATAAAGAAAGCTGAGTGCAGAAGAATTGATGCTTTTGAGCTGTGGTTTTGGAGAAGACTCTTGAGAGTCCCTTGGATGTCAAGGAATGTTTAACAGGAGGATTCCTATGTGCTGTTTCTCATAAATTCTCTGTTCCTTATCAGTTCCTATTCTGAGAACGAGTAGAGCTGCATGCAGCTCTCAGGACTGAGATCATGAGAAATGGTATCTGCTTGGATTCCTTTCAGTAACTCCCTTCAGTGACTCTTTTCCGCATCAGCCACCTTGTATGTATTAGACAATCCATATTGTGGCTATTGAAAAATTTCATGCTGTGTAATAGCTGAGTAATCATCTTACTAAAGATATATAAGCCTGCATTTCTGCTAATAAAATACCTTTGCTCCATCAGAGCTTGGGTCCCCGTGTCTTTCTTTCTTTCTCTCTCTCTCTCTCCCTCCCTCTGGCTCTCTTTCTTTCACTTTCTTATCATCTACTCTGGACCACCAGGTTCTGGTCCGTTAAAGGACCGTAACACTTGGACTGCAAGGAGTTCCAACCAGTCCATCCTAAAGGAGATCAGTCCTGAATATTCATTGGAAGGACTGATGCTGAAGCTGAAACTCCAATATTTTGGCCACCTGATGCGAAGAGCTGACTCATTTGAAAAGACCCTGAAGCTGGGAAAGATTGAAGGCAGGAGGAGAAGGGGACAACAGATGATGAGATGGTTAGATGGCACCACTGACTCAATGGACATGAGTTTGGGTAAACTCCGGGAGTTGGTGATGGACAGGGAGGCCTGGAGTGGTGTGGTTCATGGGGTCACAAAGAGTCGGACACAACTAAGCAACTGAACTGAAGAAATATTTTTTTGAAAACCAAGTAGCACATATTTATTATCCCTGTTTTGAATCTTAGGCTCACACCACTTATCAGCCTTGTGATATTGGGCAAGTTCAGTTCAGTTCAATTCAGTTCAGTCGCTCAGTTGTGTCTGACTCTTTGCGACCCTATGAATCACAGCACGCCAGGCCTCCCTGTCCATCACCATTTCCTGGAGTTCACTCAGACTCACGTCCATTAAGTCAGTGATGCCATCCAGCCGATCTCATCCTCTGTCGTCTCCTTCTCCTCCTGCCCCTCCCAGCATCAGAGTCTTTTCCAATGAGTCAGCTCTTCACATGAGGTGGCCAAAGTACCGGAGTTTCAGCTTTAGCATCAGTCCTTCCAAAGAAATCCCAGGGCTGATCTCCTTTAGAATGGACTGGTTGGATCTCCTTGCAGTCCAAGGGACTCACAAGAGTCTTCTCCAATACCACAGTTCAAAAGCATCAATTCTTCGATGCTCAGCTTTCTTCACAGTCCAACTCTCCCATCCATACATGACTACTGGAAAAACCATAGCCTTGACTAGACGGACCTTTGTTGGCAAAGTAATGTCTCTGCTTTTGAATATGCTATCTAGGTTGGTCATAACTTTTCTTCCAAGGAGTAAGCGTCTTTTAATTTCATGGCTGCAGTCACCATCTGCATCGACCAATTGTTATATATACACTAAATGGCTACTTCTGATTATATCTAAAAAATGGAATTCTTTCAAGTCAAGATTAACACTTGTATCTTTTTAAAAAATGTGTTGACTAGTTGCAAAAATTAATAAAACTGGACTTTCAATGTTTAATTGGGAGCTTAAGGGAGGTTTGTGTTTTAGACCAGTGCTTCTCAAACTTTAAGGTGCACTCAAATCACCAAAACCCCTGTTAAAGAAGGTTATGACTTACTAGGTCTGAGGAGGGGTCTGAGACTCTGGATCTCAAATGCTGCTGCTGCTGCTAGTCTGTTGTTCACACTGTGTACTGGTAATAGAGAAGAACGAATCCGACTCCTTGTTGGTCTTTTACTTTAAGCCTCTCTGCTCTGTTGCCTGTGCTTAGTCATGCTGGCTCTGCACCTTCTGTAAAAGAATGTTGCCTGAGCCAGAAATATACAGGATAACCCATTCTGGAGGCTCTGACCTTTAAAAGTATAACACTCTTCTATTTATATAGAGATAAAATACTGCAGAACAGAGAATAACATTTGTCTTATTGGAGGCTTATAGGAATATCATGACCTGACCTACCTGGACAGCTGCAAGAACAAAGGATTCTGATACCAAGAAGTTGCAACAGTCAACCACATGCCCTCCCCTTTCAATATACAAGAAGCCTGAATTCTAATTGGGTAAAATGTTGCTTTGGGACACTAGTTCATCATCTTCTCTGCTTGCTGGCATTCTGAATAAAATCATTATCCCTCTTTCAAACAACTGGTCTCCTGATTTATTGGCCTGTTGTGTGGTAAGCAGAACTGAGTTTGGACTTGGTGACATACTCATGGTGTTATGTATTTTCCAGATTCTCCTATAATCAGGGTTACTTTTATAAAAATAAAAGTTAGACTGAGATATGCTTTTCAGTATAATAGGATGCAGCAATATATATATATATATACTATTAAATATATAATGCATATTTTATTATATATTTTATTATTATATATAGCATAGTGTTAAATATATCATATATATTAATACATAAGTAATGTTAACTATGTACATATTGTGTACATTTTTTGATGTTGTGGTTGTTTTAGATCTCAACATTTTAGAACATATTCAACAGCATCATTATCTTACCATAAAGTTCCAAGCCTTGGAATTATTGATACATAAAAGCTGAGTACCACAGAAATGAAGGTGTGGTTGCAAACATTTGGAAATAAGAAAATTTCATCTATAGTGAAAACAAACAAAACTCCTAGAACTGAAAGCACAGTCTACCTGAGGCATTTTCTTGGATCTCCTTTATAGCATTTCAAAATGTTTACTGATGGTATACACGAATCCCTCTTAATTTTCTTTCCTTCAGTGAAAACTATTAAATCAGTGTTAACAAGAAGGGGCTAAGAAAATGTCAACATTAAAAATAAGTTGCTGACTCATCCTCCAATTTTTTTTTTTAAAAGAAGGATATAATAACCTTATTTAATCAGAAAAAACACATTTAACTGGAGGCAATTTGTGTTTCCATGACTTGGGTTTCACTTTAAAGGACTCCTAATTGGCAAAGGGATGATAATGAAATCCAAACATACAGAATTTTACAACACAGTTTAACCAGGCTTCGAATGATAAGAACTATTATTTATTACTTTCAGCATCTGATGTTTATGAAAGCAAGATTGTGCAGTTTTGCAGAGATCAATAATACAATAACTGCAAGAGTACCAGTAAATCTCATGCTGCAGACCAGTCAGGCATTAAAAATCAATGCAACCCAATCTACTTGAGTTTGACGCCATGGTTCTCATTGTCTCTCCTCTGTGCCTGGACCAGCTCGCCGTCAGCTCTGGCTCCCAGTGACAGCAGCCATATTTCATGGTCCTTCTTTCTGAGGCTGCTGGCCGGTGATAAGCTATAATGGATCTGTCCCTAAGAACAGCTGTCTCCCCTTGATCCCGGAAAGAGATGAAAAAGTGCCTCTGCTCTCACAAGCTGTATTAACCCTGACAATAATAAAGTGTGTAATTAACAGCTTTGCCCTAATAAGACCTCACATTTCTTTTTTGAAACAATGACTTCTATCCTCCTCAAAAATGTGTTTCATTTTGTCTTTCTGGTAAACACTTCTCAGGAGGTCAATAAGCTAGACAGTCCCCTGAGTCAAGAATAAGCCAGGGCCTCTTAGAAAATAACTGACTTTCAAACAAGCCATCTAAACTTGTAGCCTCTTTGCAGAGAAACAATTCCCCTTTTCTCACAAGGAATATGGCTAGAAACAGCTGGGTACATAATCCCAACAAACAAACAGCTCTGATATACTTTCATCCTTGTGGGAAGAAATGTTGGCTTTTATTTTTTTTAACATCAAAAGAACTCAGATCTTCTAACTTCTTTCAGTTTTCTACACATACTTTTTTTGATAACCGCAGAGAGTGAGGCTAATCAGGTGAGTCAGTCGAGAATCACATACTCCTGCAAAATATGAGAATTAGGGCAGGGTATCTCAGAGTGGAGGAGGTGATGAGGCTTTCTAACCATTAAAGCCATTTTAAATAAATTATGCAATAGTCTTAATCATGCAAAATCCAAATAAACAAATTCCTTTACTATAAATATTATGTTCAACAGAAAATATAAAAAAAATATTAACAGAATGCATCTAAGGAAGGTTCTGTGAATTTTGTAGAGATCAAGATTTTGTCATTACAGTAATTGGGTTTTCTCTGCCTTTGAAAGCACAATAAATCTAACACATTTAGTCATCAGTTCATACAAGGATAACACCCAAAGGTGACTTCCTATTTAGTGTTAACTTGGCAAAGCAAATGTATAGTTTATAGCCCTAGTTCTTGCTGCTTGCGACATTCAAGGCAGCCAGGCTGGAGTCAACTGAAGTCAGTTTGCCCAGAGTTAATAGTTAAAAGGGTGGTGTTGGAGAAGACTCTTGAGAGTGCCTTGGACTGCAAGGAGATCCAATCAGTCCATTCTGAAGGAGATCAGCCCTGGGATTTCTTTGGAGGGAATGATGCTGATGCTGAAACTCCAGTACTTTGGCCACCTCATGCGAAGACTTGAATCATTGGAAAAGACTCTGATGCTAGGAGGTATTGGGGGCAGGAGGAGAAGGAGACACAGGATGAGATGGGTGGATGGCATCACTGACTTGATGGACGTGAGTCTGAGTGAACTCTGGGAGTTGGTGATAGACAGGGAGGCTTGGCGTGCTGCGATTCATGGGGTTGCGAAGACTCGGACACAACTGAGTGACGGAACTGAACTGATGTTTGTATTTAAGTCAGTTTGAGACTATGAGTACCATAGTTGAGAACTTAACTGCTATTTGCTAGCCATTTCTTGGTTCTAGTGTCTAGGTAGCAGTTTAGTTTATGGAAGTATTTCTGCTCATTAATTTATGCATTGAATTAAACCAAAAATTATTTCTAGGTTCAGGGAGCACTTGGAGATGAATGAGACGATATTCCACAATCTATTTCTTGAGCAAGAGATGTGAGAATTTAGTATTATTTTCTTTAAACTCTCCACGTGCTATATTCTCGTCTTAGCCTGGTTTCCTGAAACACAGAGCTGAGACAGTGACCAGCATGTGAGCACTTTATTTTGGAAAGTGAGGTCAAGGAATAGCGTGGTGAGTAAACAGGGAAAGGGGTAAGACATGCTTTCAAGCTGGTTGTCTGTGGACTGTTAGGGTTCAATTCTCAGCAGTAAAAAACCACCAGGTTCGAAAGCAGAGGTAAGTGGTTCAACCAAGGTGGCGAAAGTATGCCTTAGCAATGGCCAGGGGAAGAAAGGTTGGCCTAAAAGCTGTGAGATGGGATACAACGGTGTTCAGTACCCTTTTTTTAAGAAAAATATTTCACAGTAAAAATTTAATGACTTCCCTGGTGGTCCAGTGGTTAAGATTCCATGTTGCCACTAAAGGGCATACAGGTTTGATCCCTGGTAGGGGAACTAAGATTCTGCATGCCGTGTGGCACAGCCAAAAAAGAAAATTAAAAAAATTTGAAAATAAAAGTTTGAAAATAAATTTCAAATGAAGGTGGAGTCCCCTTCTCACAAACCAATGAGCTTGGATATTGGTATTCTTGATTAATGTGGTATTAACAGACATGCTAGGTAACCACCAAAGATACGTGCTCCCTTTCCACAGGGTAACCTTACTGTTGCAAGGCTGTCCCCAGCCAGGGGCCACATTTCCCAGCACCCTTTGCACCTAAATGGACCATCAGACTAACCGTCACCCATGGAACATGAGCAGGTTTTGATGTGTGTCCGTCCAAACCATATTTACAAACAAATATATTTTCTTCTCTTTAGTTTCTTGTCTGTCAGGTGGACAGAGAAGATATAACAGGATACTCTCAGAAGTTTCCAGGAGATGCCAGAGCCACATGATGGAACCTACAATGCCCAGTGACCACGTGCATTGTCAGGCTCTGGACAGAAATTTGCACACTGTACCAGTTCAGTTCAGTTCAGTTGCTCAGTTGTGTCCGACTCTATGTGACCCCTGGACTGCAGAATGCCAGGCTTCCCTGTCCATCTCCAGCTCCTGGAGCCTACTTAAACTCGTGTCCATTTGGTTGGTGATGCCATCCAACCATCTCATCCTCTATTGTCCCCTTTTCCTACCACCTTCAATCTTTCCTAGCATTAGTGTCTTCTTTTCCAATGAGTCAGTTCTTCACATCAGGTGGCCAAAATGTTGGAGTTTCAGCTTCAGCATCAGTCCTTCCAATGAATGTTCAGAACTGATTTCCTTTAGGAAGGACTGGTTAGATTTCCTTACAGTCCAAGGGACTCTCAAGAGTCTTCTCCAACACCACAGCTCAAAAGCATCAATTCTTCGGTGCTCAGCTTTCTTTATAGTCCAACTCTCACATCCATACATGACTACTGGAAAAACCATAGCTTTGACTACACAGACTTTTGCTGGTAAAGTAATGTCTCTGCTTTTTAATATGTTGTCTAGGTTGGTCATAGCTTTTCTTCCAAAGAGCAAATATCTTTTCATTTCATTTCACCATCTGCAGTGATTTTGGAGCCCAAGAAAATACAGTCTGTCACTGTTTCCAGTGGTTTCCCATCTGTTTGCAATGAAGTGATGGGACCTGATGCCATGACATTAGTTTTCTGAATGTTGAGTTTTAAGTCAACTTTTTCACCCTCCTCTTTCACTTTCATCAAGAGCTTGTAAAACTGTTAGCTTGCAGACTCTAATTCAGCAGGTCTTATATAGGGCACAAAATCCTGACTTTTGAACAAGCTCTTCAGTAAGGCTGATGGTCTGAAAGACAATTTTAAGTTGCAAAGTCCTAAAGAACAGATCAAGTTCCTTAGATGACTGAGCTGAGCTCTGTATATTCTAAGAAAAATGAGATTACCACTATATCCTAGAGAGAGCGTGGAAGATGAGTTCAGCAACCTGGGTTCTAATCCAAATTCCGTCATGGGTAATTATGAAGCCTTTGTCAAGCTATTTTACTTTGCTGGGTCTACCACTCCCTTTGTGCTGAGATTTGCCTGGCTGCCTTCCAGCTCAAAAATTCTGTTGCTTTGAAGACTCTCTCCGCATTCCAGCTGCTCTCAAGAGTTACAGCTAATACAAAGCACCAAGTTTGCAAAGGAATTGTCTTGATTGAAAAATAATCTGACAGATGCTTAATGCCTAGGAGAGAAAATTATGTGTGCTAACAGTAGAGTGTGTATACTTTCCTACACTTTTAAATTCCTAGAATAGGCACTGATCCTGTTTTAAACAACTCCTAGGTTAGATATATGAGCCCCAAACCATTTGGTGTCCTGACATGTTCTGTATTCAACAATGTCAGATTGTTGAATGTCAGATTGTAGGTTGATGCACAAGGATGCTAATTCTCCTCTCCTGGCTGTGCCAGGTCCTTTTCAAGGTGACTCTGCAGTTCCTCCCATCAGAAGATGGCATCTGTTTCTCTGCCTGTTTGGCCACAGGACTTGCTCTGGCCAAAAGGGTGCAGACAAAGTGATGTTATGCCTATGCAAATCTACATGTCCAGAGGCTGTGCAGCTTTGGACCCTGTCCACTTGCCATGAGAACAAGCCTGAGATAGCCTGGGGAATGAGACTTATGGAGCAAAGATGGGTGATCCCAGCTGAGGACATCCTAGGCCAGCCAGCCTACAGCCCACTCAACTGCATGGGTAAACCCAGACGAGACCGGAAGACCTGCCAGCTGAGCACAGCTCAAACTGCCAACTTGCAGAATTGTGAGGAACAACAAATGCTTGCTGTTCTTAGCTCTTAAAAAAAAACTCATAAAATATAAAATTTACCATTTTAACCATGTTTAAGTATATAATTCAGTGTTATTAGCTACATTCACATTGTTATGCAACCATCACCACTATGCATTTCCAGAATTTTTTCATCATCCCAAACAGAAACTGTACCCATTAAAAAATAACTCCCTGCCTGCCTCCCCCTAGTCTCTGATAACTTCGAATCTACTTTCTGTCTCCACAAATTCACCTATTCTTTGCCTCTCATATAAGTGGAATCATATAATATTTGTCTGTTTGTGTCTGGCTTATTTCACTTAGCATAATGATTTCAAGGCTCATGTTGTAACATGTGTCAGAATTTCAGTTTTTTAATGTGGAATAATATCCTATTATACATGTATACCATTTTGCTTATCCATCCCCTTATTGATGGATCACCTTTTGGCTTTCAAATAATGCTATTATGAACATCAGTGTACAAATACCTGAGTTCCTACTTTGAATATCTTTGAGGGCATATAACAATAAGAATCTCTAGTCTTTCCCATTCTATTGTTTTCCTCTATTTCTTTAAATTGATTGCTGAGGAAGGGTTTCTTATCTCTCTTTGCTAGTCTTTGGAACTCTGCATTCAAATGGGTATATCTTTCCTTTTCTCCTTTGCTTTTAGCTTCTCTTCTTTTCTCAGCTATTTGTAAGGCCTCATCAGACAGCCATTTTGCCTTTTTGCAAAAGAAAATTTTCAAGAAAATTAGAGATACATTTCTAATTCTACAAGGGAACATTTCATGCAAAGATGAGCACAATAAAAGACAGAAATGGTATGGACCTGACAGAAGCAGAAGATATTAAGAAGAGGTGACAAGAATACACAGAAGAACTATACAAAAGAGATCTTCATGACCCAGATAACCATGATGGTGTGATCACTCACCTGAGCCAGACATCCTGGAATGCGAAATCAAGTGGGCCTTAGAAGCATCAATACGAACAAAGCTAGTGGAGGTGATGGAATTCTAGTTGAACTATTTCAAATCCTAAAAGATGATGCTGTGAAAGTGCTGTACTCAATATGCCAGCAAATCTGGAAAACTTAGCAGTTGCCACAGGACTGGAAAAGGTCAGTTTTCATTCCAATCCCAAAGAAACGCAACTCCAAAGAATGTTCAAAACACTACATAATTGCACTCATCTCACATGCTAGCAAAGTAATGCTCAAAATTCTCTAAGCCAGGCTTCAATAGTACGTGAACTATGAACTTCCAGATATTGAAGCTAGATTTAGAAAAGGCAGAGGAACCAGAGGTTAAATTTCCAACATCTGCTGGATCATCAAAAAAGCGAGAGTTCCAAAAAAAATCTACTTCTGCTTTATTGACTACACCAAAGCCTTTGACTGTGTGAACCACAACAAACTGTGCAAAATCCTTAAAGAAATGGGAATGCCAGACCTCCTGACCTGCCTCATGAGAAATCTGTATGCAGGTCAGGAAGCAACAGTTAGAACTGGACATGGAACAACAGCTGGCTCCAAATCGGGAAAGGAGTACGTCAAGGATGTATATTGTCACCTTGCTTGTTTAACTTATATGCAGAGTACATTATGCGAAATGCTGGGCTGGATGAAGCACAAGCTGGAATCAAGATTGCCAGGAGAAATATCAATAACCTCAGATATGCAGATGACACCACCCTTATGGCAGAAAGTGAAGAAATAAAAAGCCTCTTGATGAAAGTGAAAGAGGAGGGTGAAGAAGCTGGCTTAAAACTCAACATTCAGAAAACTAAGATCATGGCTTCTGGTCCCATCAATTCATGGCAAATAGATGGGGAAACAATGGAAACAGTGACAGACTTTAATTTTTGGTCTCCAGAATCACTGCAGTCATGAAATTAAAATACACTTGCTCCTTGGGAGAAAAGCTATGACCAACCTAGACAGCATATTAAAAAGCAGAGACATTACTTTGCCAACAAAGGTCTGTCTAGTCAAAGCTATGGTTTTTCCAGTAGTCATGTATGGATGTGAGAGTTGAACTATAAAGAAAGCTGAGCGCCGAAGAATTGATGCTTTTGAACTATGGTGTTGGAGAAGACTCTTGAGAATCCCTTGGACTGCAAGGAGATCCAACCAGTCCATTCTAAAGGAGATCAGCCCTGGGATTTCTTTGGAAGGACTGATGCTGAAGCTGAAACTCCAATACTTTGGCCATCTGATGTGAAGAACCGATTCATTGGAGAAGACCCTGATGCTGGGAAAGATTGAAGGCGGTAGAAGAAGGGGATGACAGAGGATAAGATGGTTGGATAGCATCACCGACTAGATGGACATGTGTTTGAGTAGGCTCTGGGAGTTGGTGATGGACAGGGAGGCCTGGCATGCTTCAGTCCATGGAGTCACAAGGAGTCAGACACGACTGAGTGACTGAAGTGAACTGAACACTGACAATTGCTGTTTCACAGTACTATAAAGCAATTATCCTTCATTTGAAAATAAATTAAAAAAAAAAAGAATTGCTGTTTCACATGGTAAGTCTAGTTTTAACTTTTGAGTAACCACCAAACTCTTTTCCAGAGCAACCAACTCATTTTACATTCTGACTAGCAATGTATGAGGGTTCCAATTTCTCCACATTCTAGCAAGTTTCTGTATTATTTATTTTTAAAATTTTATAATAGTCATTCTAAAGAATATGAAGTGGTTTCTGATTGTGATTTAAAAAAATTTTTTACATGGACAGATTTTGAAGTCTTTATTGAACAATATCGTTCTGGCTTTTTTTTTTTTTTTTTTTTAATGTTTTGGCCTTTTGCCTAGGAGGCATGTGGAAGCTTAATTCCCTGACCAGGGATTGAACTTACACCCCATACATTGGAAGGCAAAGTCTTAACCACCGAACTGCCAGGGAAGTCCCTCACTGTGGTTTTGATTTGCATTTTTCCCAGTGATGACTATTGATGTTGAACAGTTTTTCATGCACTCAGCTGTTTGTATATCTTCTTTGGAGAATGTCTATTCAAGTCCTTTTGCCCATTTTTTCCCATTCTTTTTTAAAAATTAATTTTATTGGAGTATAGTTGTTTTGCAGTATTGTGTTCATTTCTACTGTAAAATGAAGTGAATCAGCTATATGTATGTACACATATATGTGTATAGGTGTGTGTGTGTGTGTGTGTGTATATGTATATGTATGTGTGTGTATATATATACACACATCCTCTTTTGGGGATTTCCTGACTTTCCTGGTGGCTCAAATGGTAAAGTGTCTGTCTACAATGCGGGAGACCTGGGTTCGATCCCTGGGTCGGGAAGTTCCCTGGAGAAGGAAATGGCAACCCACTCCAGAACTCTTGCTTAGAAAATCCCATGGACGGAGGAGCCTGGTGTCCATGGGGTCACAAAGAGTCGGACACGACTGAGCGACTTCACTTTCTTTCTTTCCCATTTAGGTCACTACAGGGCACTAAGTAGAGTTTCCTGAAATATACGATAGATTCTCATTATTTATCTATTTTATACATAGTATCAATAGTGTATGTATGTCAATCCCAATATCCCAACTCATCCCAGTCTCCCTTTCTCTTGGTGTCCATAAGTTTGCTCTCTACATCTGTGTTTCTATTTCTGTTTTGCAAATAACATTTTCTAGATTCCACATATATATGTTAATATATGATATTTGCTTTTTTCTTTCTGACTTGTTTTACTCTGCATGACAGGATAAAGAAGATGTGGTACATATAAAAAAGAACAAAATGGAGTCATTTGTAGAGACATGGATGGATGTTTGCCTATTTTACACTGTTTTGTTGTTGATTTGGAGTTCTTTGTATATTCCAGATATACAAAGTGGACAAATGCTTTTCAAATATTTTATCACATTTCTGGCTTGTGTTTTCACTCTCTTGGTAATGTCTTTTGACATACAAGGTTTTTATAAATCCAGTTTTTTGTTTTGTTTTGTTTTAGGTACATGTGTTTTTTGTGTCATATCCAAGAAGTCACTGCCAAATACAAAGTCATAAAGCTTTTCTGTTATATTTTCTTCTAAGTGTTTTATAGTTTTAGCTCTTATGTTTATGTCCCCATTTTGAATTAATTTCTATATATGGTATAAGGTAAACCTCCGAATTCCTTCTTTTACATGTGGATATCCAGTTTTCTCAGTACTGTTTGCTAAAAAATTGTTCTTTCCCCATCCAAAGATCTTGATACCCTTATTAAAAATCACTTAGCCAAAAATGTGAGGGTTTGTTTCTGGGTTCTATATTCTGTTCCATTGGTTTAGATGTATATGCTGATGCCAGCTCTATACTTTAGCTTTCCTTATTGCAATTTTTATTGCTTTGTAAGTTTTGAAATAACTAAGTGTAAATTCCCCAACTTTGTTCAGTTATTTGGGGTGCCTTAAGATTCCATATGAGTTTCAGGATAGGTTTTTCTATTTCTGCAAAAAACACGAATGAGATTTAGATAGGGACTGTATTGATCTATAGATCACTTTGTGTAGTATTGTCACCTTAACAATACTGAGTCTTCCAATCCATAACACAGGACATCTTTCCATTTATGTATGTCTTCTTTTATTTCTTTCAGGAATATGTTGCAGTTTCAGCCTGTTTTAAGCTCTTTGGTTTTGGAGTGCTTTGTTACACAACCTTGTTTGTGATAATAGATGACTACTGAGAAAGCTCCCAGCAAGGGATTAATCTTCCTCATTTGTTAAACAAGTTGTCAGGGAAACTGCTTATCCCCTGTCCTCGTGTTTCCATGATGGGTCTTCCACTGGAACAATACTTTCCTTCTCTTGCTTTTGCTAAGCCCTTGTCTGCATATGACAGGGAGCATGGCTTATCTGATTGAGGGTAAAGGAGAAGGGTTAGGGAGCATGCAGGGCTCCAGGGTCCTTCTCTTTATTGTTCTGGACAATCTTCTGTCTGCCTGGCATGGATATTCTTCTGCTTCCATGTGGTAAGGACCTAGAATGTCTTGTCTACAGGTCAGCAGTCCCAATCTGATCAGTGTATGAAGCCTCGTTAGTAAATGGGGCGTCACAATCATAAAGCTGATATCTGGATCTCAATTGATCTTTCCCACAGTCAAAGAGAAAAAGTTAAAATTTTACATAATCTCCTTCTTCTGCTTCTGTAACTCAGCTTGCTCCTTGCAAAGTCTGGATCATGTAGGTCGTGTAGTCTCAGAAAGTGGCAACTTGCAATACTAGAAACTGGAGATTACCTTACTCACCCTTATCCTGCTCTTTGCAATTGCCCAGCCCCTGCAAACCTGCTTAATCACACCTGTCCATGTAAAGGTCAGACATCTCCCTCTCCATATTGACCACTGTTCATGCGCATGCGAAACCCCTTAGTTTAAACCAGCCTATTAGAAGCTAGTGTCGCCCACTACAGTCTGTCTATAAAAACTCTGTAACCCCTTTGTTCAGGGCTCAGAGCTTGGAGTGTTAATTCCTCTTGGCCTGCTGGCATAATAAACCTGAGTTCTCCAACTCTTAGTTTCTCGAGCACTGGTTTCTGCAACAGAAACATAAGGGAGAGTCTGCAAAGAAGCTCACATTTCCCTAGCCTCATGCGCAACTATAATATTTGAATCAGTTCTGGAAATGAGAAGAGGTCAGGCAGGAGAATTCAAGAATTGCAGAAGCGACATGCTGCTGTTGGGATGGTGGAGAAGAGAACAGGAGAGAAAAACAGTTTAAAGGGAAAGGGCAGATTCTGCTACAATCAAGGTCCCTTCATTAATCACTCACTATGTGCTATCCTCTACCTTCTGCTTTTATCTTCTCAGCAGCTCTAGGTAGCAAGCACTTGCCTTACAAATGATAGAAGAGAAATTATCAAGGTTTTCAGCATGTTAATGGTGGTAATAGATGAAATACTGTTTCAATTCTTCACCCCCCTCCTTGTAATGATTATAAAATCAACACTTTGTATATGACTTTTTAGTGTCTATTAGTACAGTATGTGGAAGACATATCCCCAATCCTATTGGGGCTCGCTTTGGCCATTGGAATGTTGCTGAATGCACTCAAGCAGAGGCTTTAACGTGTCTGCATGATTTGGCTTGGTTCCTGAGTTCTTGCCATCTTCCCTAAAAAGAACCTGACCTGGGCACTTGTTCATCCAAGGATACCAAGAGGCGTCCAAAGCAGACTTGAACACAACCTAAAGCCTAAAGCCAACTTTAGGTATCCTGAACTTGAAGCAGAGTAACCTTACCAACCTGCAGACACAGGAGAAAGAAAAATAAGTGTTTGCAGTTATAAGCCATTACATTTCGGGGGTTGTTAGGCAGCATTTTTGAAATCATAGTTGACTAATACAGTGGTCAAGTCAGGATTAAATTCCAGGAATGTCTGAATTCAAAAGCTTTGCTCCACAACTACTTAATATACGATCTAGGCAATCATGCTGCCCATGGCTAGCCCCATTGTATTCAGGTGGAGCAGAGCCCCTGGGTGTCTGGGATAAGCCTAGTACAGATGCTCACCTGCCATAGATTAATCATCTTCAGGTTGAGAATCTAAAGATTTCTTTTGCAGTTCATTCTAATCATTTTGCACTGGAGGACTTTTCCACGCTAGATTGGTAACTAGTAAAAAGCTTGGTTTACATCCAACATTCGACAGAGCTGAGATTTCAGAGCTGCTTCAAATCGGTCAAACATGACCACAACATCTGAGCAAAATACAGAAAAGATCCTCTTTATCAACCAAAGTTTGCTTTCCTCTTGGGGAATAATTTGACCTTAATCCAAGAAATTTCTCATCTTGCCTGAATTGATATGTAATAGAGCTTTTCCAGGCCAAAAAATGGGCAGGTTGGGGGTGGGGGGTGGGTTTTCCTGCTAGCTCAGCTAGTGAAGAATCCACCTGCAATGCAAGATATCCTGGTTCGATTCCTGGGTCAGGAAGATCCCCTGGAGAAGGGATAGGCTACCCAATCCAGTATTCTTAGGATTTCTTGGTGGCTCAGCTGGTAAAGAATCCACCTGCAATGCGGGAGACGTGGGTTAGATCTCTGAGTTGGGAAGAGCCCCTGGAGAAGGGAACGGCTACCCACTCCAGTATTCTGGCCTGGAGAATTCCATGGACTATATAGTCCAAGGGGTCACAAAGAGTCAGACACAACTGAACAACTTTACTTTCACTTTAACTTTACAGGCAAAAATAAGCATTTACTTAATCTAGTCTTTAACCATAAAACAAAACAACAAAACAAAACAAAGCAAGCAAGTGAATGATCAAAAGAAAAATAACATGTATGCACTTTATTTCCTATTCCTCTAAGTCACAGATGGTTGAGACAGAGGTGTCTTTGATGGGAAAGCCAAGTTGATTTATTTTACCCTATTTGGTCTTGACATAGAACCAAGGAAGCTGGATGGGACCACTTTCAATACAGAAGCATCACAAAACACAGAAGGCTGGCAGGTATAGTGACCTGGAGAGAAAAAAATCACAGTCACCTCTAGATATTAATACAAAAGTAGCCAAAAACCTGGACAGCTACCTGGCTAATGACATAATGGCTTTCTGGGTAGATGGAGCCCCTAGGGAGGGAGCCCCTTGTGGCTTCTCCTGGGAAGTGCCTGTAGGTGGGGAGGCGGGGACAGGTGAGCAGCAGCTGGCTTTACCTGGTGGGTAGGAAGTAGCCATCCATTTTCTTGGGCTCCATTCACTCCTTCTCCTCTGTTCTTCCTCCCGTTTCTGTGAATCCCTTCTCCTTATACCACCTCATTGCCCAAAGCCTTCAAGTTCTATCCTAATCAGAGAATCAGCACCTCATAGCTCCTGGGGGTTTAGTCTCCCCCGGCTCGTCTCCAGTGCACACAGGGCTTCTTCCCAGAGGGAGAGTCAAGCCCCTGGCTTTCCACACTGTTCTCTGTGACTGGCCAACTTTCCTCCTGCACGTGGTCAGCCCACACCCTATGGTCCCACATGCCATGACCATCTTCCAAGACACTGTCTCCAAGTTGTTTGTCTAGATTTTCTAGTGCTTTTGACACATTACACACGGTTTAAAGGTCCCTCTCTGAAGGAAAGATGCACGGCTCAAAATAGCCTAGAGTTAAAACTCCCCTCCAGGTCCTCCCCACCATTCTACACAGAATAAAGAACTTTCTCCCCAGAAGAAAGGAACGGACATTAACATTGATTACTTTCAGCTCCTAGCTGATCCCAGTCTCCAGCGGGTCTCAGGAATTCCTTGCCCCAGTTGTTGACAGCTAACTAATCAAAAATAATCATGAGGAAGAACACACCCTCTCAAAACGATGTATCTCCGCAAAAATATGTTTTCTATATATACCTACTCTCTTCTTGACCTAGCATAGCAGCCCACTGATCTAACTGCTGCCCCTTCTTACCTCGTTAAAGGTGATCTGTTCCTGTAAAGTGCTGGTCTCGTTTTTTTTTTTTTTTTCCCTGAACCTTGGCTTCTCTAACTCCTTTACCTTACACTGTCCGTCTCTTCACCTTTCTATGTTTCTTTCTGTATTTAATCTTCATAACAACTCTATGAGGTCTATACTCTTATCATCCCCATTTTCCAGATGTGGAACTGAGGCTTGACCCAGTAAGTAGGAAAGCTGTGCATCTGAATCCAGCCTTCCAGCCAGCACACCCACATGGTTAAGATTTTTTTCCTTTTTTTAAAAAAAAAGTATTTATTTATTTTAATTGGAAGCTAATTACTTTACAATATTGTGGTGGTTTTTGCCATACATTGACATGAATCAGCCATGGGTGTACATGTGTTCCCCATCCTGAACCCCCCTCCCACCTCCCTCCCCATCCCATCCCTCAGGGTCATTCTGGTGCACCGGCCATGAGTACCCTGTCTCATGCATTGAACCTGGACTGGCAATCTATGCCACATATGGTAATATCCATGTTCCAATGCCATTCTCTCAAATCATCCCACCCTCACCTTCTCCCACAGAGTCCAAAAGTCTGTTTTTTACATCTGTGTCTCTTTTGCTGTCTCACATATAGGGTTGTCATTACCATCTTTCTAAATTCCATATATATGTGTTAGTATACTGTATTGGTATTTTTCTTTCTGGCTTACTTCACTCTGTATAACAGGCTCCAGTTTTATCCATCTCATTAGAACTGATTCAAATGTATTCTTTTTAATACCAAAGGAACATTTCATGCAAAGATGGGCTCTATAAAGGACAGAAATGGTATGGACCTAACAGAAGCAGAAGATATTAAGAAGAGATGGCAAGAATACACAGAAGAACTGTACAAAAAGATCTTCACAATTCAGATAATCACAATGGTGTGATCACTGACCTAGAGCCAGACATCCTGGAATGTAAAGTCAAGTGGGCCTTAGAAAGCATCACTATGAGCAAAGCTAGTGGAGGTGATGGAATTCCACTTGAGCTATTCCAAATCCTGAAAGATGATGCTGTGAAAGTGCTGCACTCAATAGGCAAGCAAATTTGGAAAACTCAGCAGTGGCCAAAGGACTGGAAAAGGTCAGTTTTCATTCCAATCCCAAAGAAAGGTAATGCCAAAGAATGCTCAGACTACCACACAATTGCACTCATCTCACACGCTAGTAAAGTAATGCTTAAAACTCTCCAAGCCAGGCTTCAGCAATATGTGAACGGTGAACTTCCTGATGTTTAAGCTGGTTTTAGAAAAGGCAGAGGAACCAGAGATCAAATTGCCAACATCTGCTGGATAATCGAAAAAGCAAGAGAGTTCCAGAAAAACATCTATTTCTGCTTTATTGGCTATGCCAAAGCCTTTGACTGTGTGGATCACAATAGACTGTGGAAAATTCTGAAAGAGATGGGAGTACCAGACCACCTGACCTGCCTCTTGAGAAACCTATATGCAGGTCAGGAAGCAACAGTTAGAACTGGACATGGAACAACAGACTGGTTCCAAATAGGAAAAGGAGTATGTCAAGGCTGTATATTGTCACCCTGCTTATTTAACTTATATGCAGAGTACATCATGAGAAACGCTGGCCTGGAAGAAACACAACCTGGAATCAAGATTGCTGGGAGAAATATCAATAACCTCAGATATGCAGATGACACCACCCTTATGGCACAAAGTGAAGAGGAACTAAAGAGCCTCTTGATGAAAGTGAAAGTGGAGAGTGAAGAAGTTGGCTTAAAGCTCAACATTCAGAAAACGAAGATCATGGCATCTGGTCCCATCACTTCATGGGAAATAGATGGGGAAACAGTGGAAACAGTGTCAGACTTTATTTTTTGGGCTCCAAATCACTGCAGATGGTGACTGCAGCCATGAAATTAAAAGATGCTTACTCCTTGGAAGGAAAGTTATGACCAACCTAGATAGCATATTCAAAAGCAGAGACATTACTTTGCCAACAAAGGTTCATCTAGTCAAGTCTATGGTTTCTCCTGTGGTCATGTATGGATGTGAGAGTTGGACTGTGAAGAAGGCTGAGCGCGAAGAATTGATGCTTTTGAACTGTGGTGTTGGAGAAGACTCTTGAGAGTCCCTTGGACTGCAAGGAGATCCAACCAGTCCATTCTGAAAGAGATCAACCCTGGGATTTCTTTGGAGGGAATGATGCTGAAGCTGAAACTCCAATTCTTTGACCACCTAATGCGAAGAGTTGACTCATTGGAAAAGACTCTGATGCTGGGAGGGATTGAGGGCAGGAGGAGAAGGGGATGATAGAGGATGAGATGGATGGATGGCATCACTGACTCAATGGATATGAGTGTGAGTGAATTCCAGGAGTTGGTGATGGACAGGGAGGCCTGGCGTGCTGTGATTCATGGGGTCGCGAAGAGCCGGACATGACTGAGCGACTGAACCGAACTGAACTGAACTAGGGAACTGCATTAGAATGGGTGTCTTAATCTGGGTTCTTCTGAAAACGGACCCTGACAAAGGACTTTAGTGCAGGTTCTTTATATGGGAGGAGATTCCAGGAAGTCATGGAGAGACTGAGGAAAGTGCAAAGGAAATGAGAGAAATCCAGAGCGGGAGCATGAGTGAGCTGGTTACCAGCATGTGTTACTGGGGGTTAGGGCTGCAGTGGCCCTTCTAAGGATGCAAGCAGAAGGCACATCAGAATTACCCCCCAGGTGAAGGGACTGAGGTCAAAGTGTGTCTGTCAATGCCAGTTTCTGCCTAATGTCCCAGATGTTCTCCAGGTTCTTGTGGAACAAAAGAAGAAATAAAAAAACCCCAATTCTGGACAATGGCCGGGGGAGGTGGGGGGACAGTAATGAAAACTGAATAAGATGGCACAGATGAGAGTGAAGCTCATAATGACAAGTGAAAGATGTAAGGCAGATCATTAAGTCTACAAAAAACAAATGCTGGAGGTGTGGAGAAAAGGAACCCTCCTACACTCTTGGAGGGAATGTAAACTGGTGCAGCCACTATGGAGAACTGTGGAGGTTCCTTGAAAAACTAAGAACAGAGTTATCATATGATCCAGAAAACCCAACTCCTGGGCATATATCTGGAAAAGAAGAAAACTTTTATAAAAAATTAATTAATTTATTTTAATTAGAGGATAATTTCTTTACAATACTGTGGTGGTTTTTGCCATATGTTGACATGAAGCACCCATGTGTGCACATATGTCTCCCCATCCTGAAACCCTGCCCTCCTCCCTCCTCACCCCATCCCTCTGGGTGGTTCCCGTGCACCAGCTTTGAGTGCCCTGCTTCATTCATCAAACTTCCACTGGTCATCTATTTTACATATGATAATATACATGTTTCAATGCTATTCTCTCAAATCATCCTACCCTTCCCTTCTCCCACATAGTCCAAAAGTTTGTTCTTTACATCTGTGTCTCTTTTGCTGCCTTTCACATAGGATCATCATTACCATCTTTCTAAATTCCATATATATGCATTAATATACTGCATTGGTGTTTCTCTTTCTGACTTACTTCACTCTGTATAATTGGCTCCAGTTTCATCCACCTCATTATAACTGACTCAAGTGAGTTCTTTTTTACAGCTGAGTAATATTCCACTGTGTATATGTACCACAACTTCCTCATCCATTCATCTGCTGATGGATATCTAGGTTGCTTCCACATTCTAGCTATTGTAAACAGTGCTGCAATGAATATTGGGGTAGATGTATCTCTTTCAATTCTGGTTTCCTTGGTGTGTATGCCCAGCAGTGGGATTGCTGGGTCATATGGGCGTTCTAGTTCCAGTTTTTGAAGGAATATCCAAACTGTTCTCAGTAGTGGCTATACCAGTTTGCATTCCCACCAGCAGTATAAGAGGGTTCCCTTTTCTCCACACCCTCTCCAGCATTTATTGTTTACAGATTTTTTGATGGTGGCCATTCTGACCAGCATGAGACAATACCTCATTGTGGTTTTGATTTGCATTTCTCTAATAATGAGTATATGTTGAGCATCTTTCCATATGTTTATTACCATCTGTATGTCTTCTTTGGAGAAATGTCTGTTTCATGCTTTGGCCCACTTTTTGATTGGGTTATTCCTTTTTTCTGGTATTCAGCTGCATGAGCTGCTTGTAAATTTTGGAGATTAATTCTTTGTCAGTTGCTTCTTTGCTATTATTTTCTCTCATTCTGAAGCCTACCTTTTCACCTTGCTTATAGTTTCCTTCATTGTGCAAAAGCTTTGAAGCTTAACTGGTCCCATTTGTTTATTTTTGTTTTTATTTCCACTACTCTAGGGGTGGGTCATAGAGGATCCTGCTGTGATTTATGTCAGAGAGTGTTTTGCCTATGTTTTCTTCTAGGAGTTTTATAGTTTCCGGTCTTACATTTAGATCTTTAATCCATTTGGAGTTTATTTTTGTGTTTGGTGTTAAAAAGTGTTCTAGTTTCATTCTTTTACATGTGGTTGACCAGTTTTCCCAGCACCACTTGTTAAAGAGATTGTCTTTTCTCCATTGTATATTCTTGCCTCCTTTGTCAAAGATACAGTGTCCATAGGTGCATGGATTTGTTTCTGGGCTTTCTATTTTGTTCCATTGATCAATATTTCTGTCTTTGTGCCAGTACCATACTGTCTTGATGACTGTAGCTTTGTAGTATAGTCTGAGGTCAGGAAGATTGATACCTCCAGTTTCATTCTTCTTTCTCAAGATTGCTTTTGCTATTCGAGGTTTTTTTTTGTGTTTCCATACAAATTGTGAAATTATTTGTTCTAGTTCTGTGAAAAATACCATTGATAGACTGATAGGGATTGTGTCGAATCTATAGATTGCTTTGGGTAGTATACTCATTTTCACTATATTGATTCTTCCAATCCATGAACATGGTATATTTCTCCATCTGTTTGTGTCATCTTTGATTTCTTTCATCAGTGCTTTTTAGTTTTTTATATATAGGTCTTTTGTTTCTTTAGGTAAACTTATTCTTAAGTATTTTATTCTTTTCATTGCAATGGTGAATGGAATTATTTCCTCAATTTCTCTTTCACTTTTTTCATTGTTAGTGTATAGGAATGCATGGGATTTCTGTGTATTAACTTTATATCTTGCAACTGTAATACATTCATTGATTAGCTCTAGTAATTTTCTGGTGGTATCTTTAGGTTTTTCTATGTAGAGGATCATGTCATCTAAAAACAGTGAGAGTTTTACTTCTTCTTTTCCCATCTGTATTCCTTTTATTTCCTTTTCTTCTCTGATTGCTATGGCTAGGACTTCCAAAAGTACGTTAAGTAGTAGTGGTGAGAGTGGGTACCCTTGTCTTGTTCCTGATTTTAAAGGAAATGCTTTTAATTTTTTGCCATTGAAGATAATGTTTGCTGTGGGTTTGTTGTATATGGCTTTTATTATGTTGAAGTATGTTCCTTCTTTTCCTGCTTTCTGGAGAGTTTTTATCATAAATGGGTATTAAATTTTGTCAGAGGCTTTCTCTGCATCTACTGAGATAATCATATGGTTTTTATCTTTCAGTTTGTTAATATGGTGTATAATATTAATTGATTTGTGAATATTGAAGAATCCTTGCATACCTGGAATAGAGCCCACTTGGTCATGATGTATGATCTTTTTAATATGCTGTTGGATTCTGTTTGCTAGAATTTTGTTGAGGATTTTTGCATCTATGTTCACCAGTAATATTGGCCTGTAGTTTTTGTTGTTGTTGTTGTTGTTGCATAAAAGATGAAAACTTTAATTAAAAAAGATACATACACCACAATGTTCACAGCAACACTATTTATAATAGACAAGATATGGAAATAACATAAATATCCACTGACAGATGAATGGATACATAAGATGTGGTATATATGTATATTTATATATCAAATGGAATACAACTCAGTCATAAATAAGAATGAAGTAATGTCCTTTACAGCAACATGGATGGATCTAGAGGTATCACACTAAAGTGAAGTAAGTCAGACAGAGAAAAACAAATATCATATGCTATCAATTACATGTGGTATCTAAAAAATGATACAAAGGAACTTATTTACAAAACAGAAATAGACTCACAGATATAGAAAACAAATTTATGGTTACCAAGGGATAAGGGAAAGGGAGGGATAAATTGAAATTTTGGTGTTAACAGATATATAATTGTGTGTTAGTCACTCAGTTGTGTCTGACCCTTTGTGACCCCATAGACTGTAGCCTGCCAGGTTCCTCTGCCCATGGAATTCTCCAGGCAAGAATACTGCAGTGGGCTGCATTCCCTTCTCCAGGGGATCTTCTTCCCAACCCAGGAACTGAACTTGGGTGTACAGCATGACAGGCAGATTCTTTACCATCTGAGCCACCAGGAGAGCCCCAATAGATACATACTACTATATACAAAATAAACAAGGACCTACTGTATAGCACAAAGAACCATATTCAAAATCTTATAATAACATACAATGAAAAAGAATTCAAAAGAGAATATATATATATATATACACACACACACACACATGCATTTATAAAACTGAATCACTTTGCTATACATCTGAAACACTGCAAGTCAACTTCAATACTTCAGTTAAAAAAAGTCCCCCTCCCCTGCCAAAGTTAGACACAAGATAGCAGATCCTATATAATTCAATCATAGTCAAATCCTCAAACTGGCAAACTCTGTGATGGACAGTGGTTACCTCTGGGCATGACTTAGGATGGAAGTGCGCCCGGAGGGGCATCTGCTGGGGTGGGGGCAGGTGTTACAATAAGATGACTCTAGTTGGCCCTTTGTTAGATGTGTTGGGCTGTTCATTTATAATTGGCGCACTTTTCTGTATAAATGTTAAACATCAAGACTTTGAAAAATGGAAGTGGGGCCATGCAGGCTTGGCTTTTAAACGTTTCTAGGGCTTGTGTCCCCACCAAATGAGAAACACAGAGACATGCAGGGTTAATTTCCCTCTCGGTGCATTAAGGGAAGTTCTAAAACAACTTCAGAAAGCCAAGCTTTTTAGAAAAGTAACTAACATTTAGAGTCAGAAAACCTTTTACCAATGGCTGTTTTTAAAATGAAGGATCACATTTCATCTTCTCAAACTACATCCCCCTCCAATACTTACTACGAATTACAAAGGGGGAAAGAGTAACCTTACAGCAGAAGCCTGGCACACACCGCCTTCACTGAGTGAGCCCAGCAGCAAGAGGATACCTGGAAACTGACCAGATACAAGAGGCAGGCCCAGCACCATTTCTCTGACAGCATTACAGAGGTGATTTACCTGAACCCCATTACAAGGAAGTGAGACAGAACCAAACCAAGGAACATTCCATGAAGTGAGTGGCCTAGGTCAAGAAGTGCCACGGCCAAGAAAGACAAAGTAAGGCTGAGGGCCTAGTCCAGACTCAATGAGACCAAAGACACGTGACAAGTAAATGCAACATGTGATTTTGTTTCATTCTTTCTCATTCTCTCTCTCTCTTTTGGCGGCAGGGTGGGGTGGGGTGGGTGGTGGTGGCGGTGGGGTTACACCATGTGGCTTGTGGGATCCTAGTTTTCTGACCAGGGACTGAAACCTGGCCTTGGCAGTGAAAGCACTGAGTCCTAACCCCTGAACCACCAGGGAATTCTCCACCCTACAACAAGGAGTTAGTTTTAGCTGGATCTTTTTGCTATAATGGCTGTTACTGGGACCCTGGAGAACCTTACTGGGGCATAAGGATGAAATGGAAGTCTCAGCATTAATGTCCTGTGTAGGTGGTGGCATGTGGCTATTCTGAAGCTGCTCTTTTTTAGTATTAAAAATATACTATGGGATTTGGAGGTGATGGAGCATTGGGTTGACAACTTTCTCTCAGGAGATTCAGGATAAAGAGTTCTTTACATGGTGCTTATGACCTTTGTGTAAATTTGAGACTATTTGAAATAAAAATGAAGAGTAAAGGCGTGTCCACAAATGCTTTAACCGAGATTTCTGATCTCAGAGGGCAGCCACGCAGTTTGAGAACACAAGGTGCAAGTGTTTCTTCCTAGAGTGGACTTAAGCTGATCAGTGAGTTTCAGTTATTCCTGTGCTGGACAAGATGTTCAGACACCCTTAATCCCATATAACATCTTCTTTGATTTTGAAACTTATATTCGAAGCCAGAGGGAAATAATTTAAATATCCAGTATCTTCTCTTCAAAATCTGAAAGTTTTTTTAAAAGAGAAGTGCCTGTATAATGTACACATATTTTGAAATTAAAACAAAATCAATAGGAAGACTCTAAAATGAATTAACTTATTGGAAGCTGCTGAAACACTATAATCATTCAAATTAAATCTGTTTTGCTGGATGAGTCCACTCCCACCATGCTCTATTATCAGCGGAAACTGTCCAGCTGCTGCTCCTTCATCTGATGCCACTGGTCACAGCAATGAGACTGAAAGAGCAGAGAGGCAAATTTCAAGTACCGGAAGCTATTCAGTGTGATGAAGAAAAGAGCAAAGCATGTCCCGAATGAACAAACTACTAATACCTCTTCACCAAGTGATACTCCTCATCTGGAAGCTATGAATTCAACCACTTCCCAGGGCCAGAGAAGGGCTTCCCTTTACAGCCAGACACCAGGCTTTGTGTAACAGGGAATCAGTGGCCCCGTGATGCTGGTGTGTGTGTGTGTGTATACACATGTGTGTGAATACTTATGCAGAGCATCCTCCAGACACCAGGCTTTGTGTAACAGGGAATTGGTGGCCCCGTGATGCTGGTGTGTGTGTGTGTATACACACGTGTGTGAATACTTATGCAGAGCATCCTCCAGACACCAGGCTTTGTGTAACAGGGTACTGGTGGCCCCGTGATGCTGGTGTGTGTGAATATTTATGCAGAGCATCCTCCAGGTCCTCTCCTTAGCCATAAAGAGGGACTTTCCTTCACTTCCGCAGGCCCAGGCTGGTGGCTCTCACCTGCCAGCTGGTTAGTTGGTCTTCAGATAGCATCTAAGCTGTGAGCATGAATCACCAGGTCACCTGCCCTTGGAGCCCATTTGTGCTGCCCTAAGCAACCGAGCTAGGACCACCACCTTCTAGACGGACGAGGACCAGACACATCACAGTTTTATCCTGCACAGGAGCCCACACAGCCAGCTGAGGGCAGACACCAAGGGGCTGAGCGGGCACAGATGCAAACCCTTCCCTCTCCTCTGCGAGGCTGGCATTCATGGTGAGGGGTCACACAGGGCATACAAGCCCATGGTTCTCAACTCCGAGGCCAAGCCTCCGCCACCAGCGGTCAAGGCCACTAAAGGCAGGGACGTGAGGGCTTGTGTGCATTTGGTCACTAGGCATATCTTACTGGAAGATTTTACACTAGCATAGCAAGAACACACTAAAAATGACTAATACTGGGGGGCTTCCTTGGTGATTTAGTAGCTAAGAAGCTGCACTCCCAAGATAGGAGGCCTGGATTCGATCCCTGGTCAGAGAACCAGATCCTGCATGCTGCACTTGAAGATCCCACATGCCACAGCAAAGACCCAGGGTCCTGCGAGCTGCAACCAAGAGCCAGCACAGGAAAAAAACAACAATTTTTAAATGACTAATACTGGTAAATTTTCTATTTTAGGGATTTGTAAACTGTGACCCTATATTATCTGGTGGGTCTTTAACACAGATAATATATCTTCCTGTGTAAAACTCAAATGTATCCTTAAAAATTGTCCTAAATGGAGTAGGAAAAAAAAACACAGACTGGACAGACGGAGAGAAACATGTTTAAACCTAGCCCACAGAAGGTTTGTAACCGGCCCATGACAGTGAAAGGAGTAAAATGCCAGATGGTAATTTTCCTTGGAGGTAGTTAAGTGTAGTGGGTTTTGGTTTTTGTTTTATTTTCTTTTAAAATTACACTCGGCTATTGTTTTTTCAGGAGACACATCGAATTTCAGACTCAAATCTGCCCCCTGGTGTTGAAAATAGTAAAAGCACCTGAAGCTACTTAGTTCTGTTCAGTTCGGTTTAGTCCCTCTGTGGTGTCTGACTCTTTGTGACCCCATGGGCTGCAGCAGCTACTTGAGGCGCTTAAAAGACATAATACCTTATATATACACACACACACACACACACACACACACACACACACATATATGTGTGTGTGTGTATGCATAAATAAGTATAATAAAGAATAAGGCTGAAATCACTCTGCTATATAAAAACTGTAGTATGTAAGCTGGGCTATCAAAGTCCACGATGGTTTTTGCATTGAATATATTTTAAAGCAGACTAACTACTCAGGATTGGAGAAGGAAATGGCAACCCACTCCAGTGTTCTTGCCTGGAGAATCCCAGGGATGGGGGAGCCTGGTGGGCTGCCGTCTATGGGGTCGCAGAGTCGGACACGACCGAAATGACTTAGCAGCAGCAGCAGCTACTAAGGAGGATGCCAAAGAATGGAAGAATTCGCCTGTGTCTTCTAGATAGACTATCACTAAACATTTCCCGATTTGCTGCCCCAGGTAGAGTTTGAATGTGGCTTTGAACATAGGGCTGGTACTATCAGCTATCTCTGCTTTCCTTTCTGACTTTCTAAAACAAAATTTCTGGGCATGGGGTCACATTCCCTGAGTGGAGAGCCAGCTTTCACAGTGTGTTTATCACATCCTTATCCAGAATCATATATTTAAAAGAGTTGACTGAATCAGATATAGGAGATGTACCTAACATTTGAACTACAAATAGGCAAGTATAAGGTGCGGACATATTTACAAGATCCTAAGCTATTTCCTCTTTCTTCTTGTAATTTCTCTTCTAGCTTGTTTCCCTGGCTCTCTGACCAGTTTCTCCTGGAATCATGCCTTTAGAAATCCTTCACACATGAATCTTTGCCTTAAGGAATCCATCCTGAGACAGCTCCGTTCTCCTCTTAAAAAATATTTTTAAAAATTGAGGTCCTCTAAATTCTTTAAACAGGTATGAACAATGCTATCCTGCTGCATTATGGAAATCCAAGATGCCTGGTCCATTAGGGAAAAATGGCACAGTGGTGTGTGTTGATGAGACTCTGAGGCAGAATGGATAGTGAACATCCGAACCTACAGTCTTCTCTGAGGTGCCACCTCTGGGCCCTCCGGCTCCCTGCCTTCAGGCTGCTGTTCCCTGAGCGCCTCACCGGGACACTCACCGTCAGCCTGCCTTGTCTGCCTGGAGAATGCACCCCCCAGACTTGCTCCCTCACCCTTTCCCTTCCGTGCTGAAACGCCGCCCGCTCATCCCGCACCCCTGTCTATTCCCCCTGCACTTCCTGTCCCCTTTACTCTTCCTCTTGGCAGTACTACCACCTGATACTTACTAGCTTTTCCTTATTCTTCCCTCATTGCAGGACAAACTCCACAAAACCAGGAACTTAATTCACATATCATTGGATCCCTATCATCTAGAGCAGGGATCGGCACAATTTCTCTGCAAATGCCCACACAGTAAGTCTTCTCAGCTCCGTGGGCCAGTCTCTGTGGCGACCACTCAACTCCGCGGCTGTAGCACTTGAATGCGTGTGGCTATGTTCTAATAAAACTTTATTTGTAAAAACCAGACTTCTGGTTTCTAGTCCAGCATGTAGGAAGCTTAGAAGTTGCCAGTCCTAGCAACAAGTAACATGCTAAACAAACTGAAGAAATCCAATAGCTCTTTTTAGCTCTGTCAGAGAAATGAGGTCTCAAGGCAAACTTCTGCCCCCTAAATCGGAGAAACAGATGAATACAGAGAATCACAGCTTATCAGAACAGAAACCTCCATGGGAGGTAGTGCCCCGGCAGGAAATCTTGGTCTATAACCGACAAACTGCTGGAGGCTCAGTCATTGGAGTGGGGCGTGGGGGGAGTGGGGGGCATCCTACGCTTTTGTGAGTTTTACCTCTAGGAGCTCAACCAGGTTCTCCTAGCAAATATCGGAGAAAAATCCACTCCTGATTCCCACAGAGGACAAGAAAAGAAACCATTTTGAAAAATCTCAGAGCACTTTGTTTTTCTTAAGGAAGTCTGCCTTCAAGGGAAACTATCTTGCCAGAGTTAAAGTATTTTTTTTTAAGAGCCTAATATTTAAGGATAAAATTATACCAATTTCCTACAATCTTTTCCAGAGTATAGAAGAAGAGGGGATTCTTCTTAACTCATTCTCTGAGACTGGCATTTCTCTCATATCAAAATCAGACAAAGATATCACAAGAAAAGGAAACCACAGGTCAACATCCCTCATGAACAGAGATGCAATAGTCCTCAATATAATATTAATGAGCTGAATCTGGCAAGGTATAAAAAGAATTATACACCATGGCCACAGATTTATCCCAGGTCTACAAGGTGGGTTAAACATTCAAAAATAAATTAATGCAATCCATAGGGCTTCCCAGGTGGCACTAGTGGTAAAGAACCCACCTGCCAACGCTGGAGACATAAGAGATGCAGGTTCAATCCCTGGGTTGGGAAGCTCCCTTGGAGGAGGGCATGGCAACCCACTCCAATATTCTTGCCTGGAGAATCCCATGGACGGAGGAGCCTGGCGGGCTATAGTCCATGCATGCTTAGTTTCTCAGTCATGTCGGACTCTCTGTGACTCCATGGACTGCCATCCAGGCTCCTCTGTCCATGGGGTTCTTCAGGCAAGGATACTGGAGTGGGTTGCTATGTCCTCCTCCAGGGGATCTTCCCAACCCAGGGATTGAACACAGGTCTCATGCATTGCAGGTGGATTCTTTACCAGCTAAGCTACCAGGCTATGGTCCATTGGGTCACAAAGAGTCAGACACGACTGAAGCACCTTAGCACAAAAGCATGCGTCACATCAACGTAAGAAAAAAAATCACATGATCATATCAATAGTTTCTGAAAAAGCATTTGACAAAATCTAATACTTATTCATGATCAAAAATTTTCAGCAAACTAGGATTAGGGAAAACTTCCTCAACTTGACAAGAACATCTATAGGAAACCTATAGTCAACACCATACTTAGTTGTGAGAAACCAGAAGCTTTACTGCTTAGATCAGAAACAGTAAAAGGGTGTTCCTCCTTTCCACTCCTTTAAGTACTGTATGGTAAGTCCCAGATAATACAATCAGATAAGAAAAGGAAATAAAAGTTATCCTGATTTGGAAGGAGGGAATTACACTGTTTTCTTGCAGATGACATGACTATCTGTCTCTGCAGAAAATCTGAGAGAACTGACAATCTCCTGGAACTAATAAGCAATTATAGCCAGGTTATAGGATAAAAAATTAATATAAAAAGTCAACCACTTTCCTTTATACCAGTAATGAACAAGTGGAATTTGATATCAAAAACATAATGCAATTTACATTTGTATCCCTTAAAATGAAATACTTAGGATGGATAGGAAGGCTCAATATTATAAAGATGTCAGTTCTTCTCAACTTGATCTATAAATTCAGTGCAATCCCAATTAAAACTCCAGCATGTTATTTTGTAGATATTGACAAACTGATCCTAAAAATTATATGAGAAGCAAAGACCCCAAACAGCCAACCTAATAATGAAAGAGAAGAACAAAGTTAGAAGGCTGACACTATCTGACTTTAAACTGTGCTTAGTTGCTCAGTCGTGTCTGACTCTTTGCCACACCATGGACTGTAACATGCCAGGCTCCTTTGTCCATGGGGATTCTCCAGGCAAGAATACTGAAGTGGGTTGCCATGCCCTTCTCCAGGGGATCTTCCCAACTCAGGGCTTGGACCCAGGTCTCCTGCATTGCAAGTAGATTCTTTACCATCTGAGCCACCAGGGAAACCCTATCTGACTTTAAGACTTATTATAAAGCTACAGTAATCAAGTCAGTTTGGTATTGGTGAAAGAAGAGAGAAATAGACCAATGGAAGTGAATAGAGTATATAAAAATAGATCTGCATAAATATAGTCATCTGATCTTTGATAAAGAGTTGCTGCTGCTGCTAAGTCACTTCAGTTGTGTCCAATTCTGTGTGACCCCATAGGTGGCAGCCCACCAGGCTCCCCCGTCCCTGGGATTCTCCAGGCAAGAACACTGGAGTGGGTTACCATTTCCTTCTCCAATGCATGAAAGTGAAAAGTGAAAGTGAAGTCGCTCAGTCGTGTCTGACTCTTAGCGACCTCATGGACTGCAGCCCACCAGGCTCCTCCACCCATGGGATTTTCCAGGCAAGAGTACTGGATTGGGGTGCCATTGCCTTCTCCATTGATAAAGAGTAAATATAATATAATAGAGCAAAGATAAGCTCTTCAACAAATGGTATTGGAACAATTAGACATCCACATGCAAAAAAAAAAATTAAACCTAGATCTTATACTCTTCACAAAAACTAACTCAAAATAGATCATAGAACAACATATAAAACAAGTAACTATAAAATTCCAGAAGATAATTTAGATATATAACCTTGGGTATGGCAATAACTACTTAGATTCAACACAAAAGGCAGGATCCATTAAAGAAACACTTGACAAACTAGGTTTCATTAAAATTAAAAATTTCTGCTCTGTCAAAGACACTGTCAAGACTATAAGAAGACAAGACACAGACAAGTTGAAAATATTTGAAAATGATATTTTTGACCAAAGACTATTAACCAAAACATACAAAAAACTTTTAAACTCAACAGTATGAAAATGAACCATCTAATTAAAAAGTGGGCAAAAGACCTGATAGCCACTTCACCAAAGATGATATACAGATGGCAAATAACTGTATGAAAAGATGCTCAGCATCATTCGTCAGTAGAGAACTACAAGATAAAACAACAGTGGGATCCTACTACACACCGATTAGAATGGACAAACTTCAAAATGCTGGCAATACCAAATGCTGGAGAGGATGTGGAGCAACAGGAACTCTCATTCATTGCTGGTAGGAATGCAAAGTAATAACAGCCACTTTGCAAGACAGTTTAGTGGTTTCTTATAAAACTGAACATATTCCTACTATATGATCCAGCAGTTGTGCTCCTTGGTATTTATGCGAATGATCTGAAAACTTGTGTTACACAAAATCCTGCACATGAGTATTTACAGTGGCTTTTATTTATAACTGCAAAAACCTGGAAATAAACAAGACATCCTTCAGTAAGTGAATGGATAAATAAACTGTGGTACATCCAGACAATGGAACACTATTCAGTGCTAAAGACAAATCAGCTATCAAGCCATGAAAGGACATAGAGGAATCTTAAATGTCAATTACTAAGTGAAAGAAATCAACTTGAAAATGCTACACACTGTATGATTCCAACTATATGATGTTCTCAGTTCAGTTCAGTTTTTCAGGCGTGTCTGACTCCTTGTGACCCCATCGACTGCAGCATGCCAGGCTTCCCTGTCCATCTCCAACTCCTGGAGCTTGCACAAACTCATGTCCATCGAGTCGGTGATGCCATCCAACCATCTCATCCTCTGTCGTCCCCTTCTCTTCCTGCCTTCAATCTTTCCCAGCATCAGGGTCTTTTCAAATGAGTCAGTTCTTCACATCAGGTGGCCAAAATATTGAAATTTCAGCGTCAGCATCAGTCCTTCCACTGAATATTCAGGACTGATTTCCTTTAGGATTGACTGGTTGGATCTCCTCACTGTCCAAGGGACTCTCAAGAGTCTCTTCCAACACCACAGTTCAAAGCATCAATTCTTTGGTGCTCAGCTTTCTTCATGGTCCAACTCTCACATCCATACATGACTACTGGAAAAACCTAGCTTTGACTAAACAGACTTTTAGCAAAATATTGTCTCTTCTTTTTAATATGCTGTCTGGTTGGTCATAGCTAGCATATTGATCATCTTTGGAAGCAAAGATGCTTCCAAAGAGCAAGCATCTTTTAATTTCATGGCTGCAGTTACCATCTGCAGTGATTTTGGAGCCCAAGAAAATAAAGTCTGTCATGATTTCCATTGTTTCCCCATCTATTTGCCAGGAAGTGATGGGACTGGATGCCATGATCTTTGTTTTTTGAATGTTGAGTTTTAAGCCAGCTTTTTAACTCTCCTCTTTCACTTTCATCAAGAGGCTCTTTAGTTCCTCTTCACTTTCTGCCATATGGGTGGTATCTTCTGCATATCTGAGCTTATTGATATTTCTTTTGGCAATCTTGATTCCAGCTTGTGCTTCATCCAGCCCAGCATTTTGCATGATGCAGTCTGCATATAAGTTAAATAAACAGGGTGACAATATACAGCTTTGACATACTCCTTTCCCAATTTGGAACCAGTCTTTTGTTCCATGTCTGGTTCTAACTCTTGCTTCTTGACCTGCATACAGATATCTCAGGAGGCAAGTTAGGTGGTCTGGTATTCCCATCTTGAAGAATTTTTCAGTTTGTTGTGAAATACAACACTATGTGACTATGATACAGTCAAAGGCTTTAGCATAATCAATAAAGCAGAAGTACATGCTTTTCTGGAATTCTCTTGCTTTTTTGATGATCCAACGGATGTTCACAATTTGATCTCTGGTTCCTCTGCCTTTTCTAAATTTAGCTTGAACACCTGGAAGTTTATGGTTCACGTACTATTGAAGCCTGGCTTGGAGAATTTTGAGCATTACTTTGCTAGCGTGTGAGATGAGTACAATTGTGTGGTAGTTGAACATTCTTTGAACATATGACATTCTGGAAAAAGCAACACTACAGAGACAGCAAAAGGATCAGTGGTTGCCGGGAGTTGGGGAGGACAGAGGGATGAACAGGCAGGGCACGAGGACTTTTAGGGCAGTGAAGCCATTCTGAACAATGTAATAATAGTGGATACATGTCAGAATCCAGAGCTAGTGTAACACCGAGCGTGAACTGTCGCCTCAGTTACGGAGTTTGGGTGGTAACGATGTGTCAGTGCAGGTTCATCCACTGTAACAGATGTCCACCCTGATATGAGATGCTGACACGGGAGATGCATACCCGAGGCAATGGGTTAAGTGAGACATCCCCCTCTTTTCTGTTCAGCTATGCTGTGAGCCTAAAACTGCTCTAAAAAACAGAGTCTGTTAACAACAACAATAAAACCCCTGTAAAATATGGCAGGTTATATTTGGCCAGTAGATTTAGTTTATTGACTCCTGACTTAGATTTGTTTTTGAAGAAATAAATGAAACAATCCCCAAACCACGTAATGAATGATCCTCAAACAACCGTTGCTTTGTTTATCATCCTGAGGGTCAAGAATCTGGAAGGGCGTTGCTGAGGAGGAGCCTGTAACTGAGGTCAGACACTGGCTGGGGATGCAGGCCTGGGACTGGGCATCCGAGAGGCTCACTCATGTGGCAGCTGGGGGCAACTCTGGGCTTGGAGCTCTGCAGGCTCTCTGAGCACCCACAAGTCTTGCCAGTGTGGTGGTTTCTCACACCTTGCCCGGCTTCTCCCAGAAACAGCATTCTGAGAGAACCAGGTGGGAGCTGCAGGGCCTGTCCTCATCCTTTAGTCCCGTGGTGGCACTTCCCCCAAATTCCCCTGGGCACCAGGGAGTCAGAACCCAGCCTGAGATGAGGGGAGGGAAGTTAGACACCGCCTCTTCAGGAAAAGTATCAAAGAACAATGCCATGCTGAAACTACACTCAAGTACATTTTCACCAGAAGCAGGGCTGGGTCGGTGGAGAAAGGAATGGATATTCAAGGGAGACTGTGAGGAAGGTACTGGGCCAGGTGCTTTAGACACCTTAGCCTGCGACTCTCGAAGCAGGAATCACAGCCCCCATATAACAGCCAGGGACTGGAGGCAGAGAGTGATGAAGGAGCTGCCCATAACAGTGGCCATCAGTGGCAGATTCTGATGCCAAAGCCACAGCTGCCTGGTGCCCACACTTCCAGACTAGTTAATGCCCCTGGGAATGCAGCAAAGAGAAGCAACACATTGAGAAGTGAATCGGAATTCTCTGGCTAAAACCTCTGTGTTCTCCAGTGCTTCTTAAACTTTATCGTGCGTGTGACCTGGGCATCTTGTTGAAATACAGATTCTGGTTCAGAAGGTCTTGGATGAGCCTGAGATTCTGCATTTAACAAGCTCCCAGGGGATCCAAAGCTGCTTGTCTGTGGCCTGTATTCCGGGAAGTAGGGCTTTATGGTACAAAGAGGATTCACTGCCCAGACAAGGCCTGTAACCCAAGAAAACTATGTCTCCTTCTCTGATGAGCCTGATAAACTTAGCTTTCTGTGGGAAGTTAGAAACTAAGGCTAGAAGTCCAGGGTGGGTGGCAGGTGGTGGAGGAAAGCTGCTGGATTCCTTGGCAGTCTGCTGCTCATCACCAATAGGAATAGGGTGGAGTGAGAAATTGCATTTTCCTCTGCAGAAGTCTTTCACTCCTTCATTCTGGTCTTCCAATTGTGTGTGCGTGCTCAGTTGCTAAGTTGTGTCCGACTCTTTGTGACCCTGTGGACTGCAGCCCACCAGCTCCTCTGTTCATGGGATTTTCTAGGCAAGAATACAGGAATGGGTTGCCATTTCCTACTCCAGAGGATCTTCCTGACCCAGGGATCGAACCTTCATCTCTTGAGTCTCCTGCATTAGCAGGTGGATGGTTTACCACTGCAGCACCTAGGAAGGTCCCCAAAGTTGTGTGTAAAAATACAGATATTTGCAAAACGTTGGACCACCTCAACTGTGTGTGGTTCAGATACAACAAGGTTGAAAGGCATAACTGAGTTCAGAAAAAAAGCCTAACTCATAAATCAATGGGATAGCTGCCCAACTATTCCAAGTGAGTTCCAAGATAACACTGACTTATCTTGTGACAGCATTGACTTCACTAATTCAATGCAAATTTTATTGCATTTTTAACTGGAAACACTGACAAGTTAATGCTTCAGTATATCCATATTAGACGTAGCAAGATGAAATTCCAGGGGCCTCCACTGCTTCATCCCTTCAGCCTAACTCTCAACTTGAGGCTGTACAAACTGTTTGGAACCACTAGATGGTGCCATAGCATCTTTCTTCATAAAACCAGAATTTAAACCTGGAATCAACAGAAAACATCTGTTAATTCGGTAGTTCTCAAAGACACTGAATTGAACTCTGGAGACTGGACCTTGGAAATTAGTATTTTAAGAAACTCTTCTCAGATGATTTTTCTACATTGTCAGTTGGTGTGCTGGCATGAGGTGGCATTAAACACAGCAAATGATGAAACCCTTTGCTGAAAAATAAGGAAACTGCCTCAGTACATGGGGTCGTAAGGAGTCAGACATGACTTGGTGACTGAACGACACCTAGAAGGAAACTGAGGCTATTTATTCAATTTGCAGGGACCAGACTAGGAGCCAGGAATCCAGCTTGTTTCAATGGCTTTTCTACCAAATCATGGAAAACAAAAAGTGAAAATTTTAAAGAAGTTTTATGGTCAAATTATCAAAGAGACTGTTAAACCTCTAAACTGGGTCCTGAAATTGAAGCTGCACCATGGAAGAGAAGGTCAAGGCCATCGAAAGAAATTATGCAAGTAACCTTCAACTGAGCTTCATATTAATAATATAATGAAAAACAAGCTTTTTGTAAGGATACAAAAGATGCGTGGGTTTGTAATGTGACCCCAGTCCCAGCAGATGGCAGCATACTCTTAGGAATGCCCAGAGCTTGGGCCCATCAAAAGTGAAGCTTTGCGTAATGCAGTAATACAAGTTCAACAGATGAGCTAAATGAAGTATACAAGTTACTTCTTGTATATGGATAAAAAAAAAAAAATCATGAGTTTCCCAAATTTTATTAGCCTACTACGTTATAATCTGATTGAAGAAATTGCTCTACCTCACGTGGCTGCAGTATTTTATATAAGATCCTCGACCAGGTGTTATTGCTGGGGCATATGTTGATACATATGATGAACTATTATGGGCTCGAGAGGATGAATTCAATCATTAAATATTTATTGAGCACCTGCCTTGTGACAGGCCTTGTTCTATAAAGAGAATGTTACAAGTAAATTAAAGAAAGTTCAAATGAATGAATATTTTATGACATAGCATATGTTTCAGGACTAAGGTTTTGAAAAGAGGTAAGCAGATAAACTCTATTCTTAATTATTGTTTTACTGTGGGTGGACCAGAGAAGAGAAGGAAAAAAAAAAATTGGGAAAAAGAAAGCATGGATGTATCCAACCTTAGGCAATTTAGATGTGCCCCAGGATTTGTAAAGATATAATTGAAAAGCAATTCCACTCTTTGCTGACTTCTCCTTGAACTGCGGTCATACCTCTCAGACCCCCCGCCCTTCCCTTTCCACCCTCCCCACTCTCCCGTTTCCGGGCGTCCTCAGCTTCCGAGACCCCAGGTGCCCGCACGTCCCTCCTCCGGTCCTCCTGGTCTCACCACTGCCTCATCTGCATGCAGGTCCCGCCTGTGTGTGTAGTTGGGCCAGCACTAGGCAGCTTCGTCCACCGACAGAGGACTACAGCACTGAGGCCTCTCTGCCTGCTCTCCTTAGCTCCTCCCGCATTTCCTTCCTGGGGATTTTAGAGGATCCTGAATTCTCCTTTGTGGGGCAGCCACTCATCAATTGAAGAAAGCCAGCATATCCTGCCTCCCTGGAGTCTTTGACTGAAGATCACCAGTGCTCTCAAAAAGTGAAAGTGTTAGTCACTTCAGTCATGTCTGACTCTTTGTGACCCCATGGACTGTAGCCCACCAGGCTCCTCTGATCAGGGGATTCTCCAGGCAAGAATCCTGGAGTGGATTGCCATGTCCTTCTCCAGGGGAATCTTCCTGACCTAGGGATCAACGTGGGTCTCCTGCATTGCAGGCGGATTCTTTACCAAGCAGCTGTCAAACAGCCTCCGTCCTAGACTCTCCATCATCTTGGCCACCTTTGTTCGGATGCACTTGGTAAACTCTGTCCAAGATGAACTGGAGTGAAATGGACACCTTCAGAGTGAACCCAACAGGGCAGGGTGTTTGTCGTGACACTGAGGTGGACGCAGAGAGCAGAAATGTGGGAAGGACACCCTGGTGCTGCAGGCAGCCTTCTACAGCTCCACCTCTGGACATATCTGCAATTATCTCCCCTCTGGAGTAAATGTTCTTGGAAGGGCTCATGCCTAAGTTACCCACTCCTGTGTCCCCAGCAAGGTGCATGCAGCTTGGCACATGGCAGGCATTTGTTGAAACAAGATACCCTGACATGGAAGAATGGAGACTTGCATTCAGGTCTCTCTGGAAGGACAGAGTGGAGGAGCATAGAGGAGGATTCCGGAAGCATGAGGACCCAGACACTGCCCACTTCCTCTCCGTGCTCAGTGCCAGCCTGCCTCCTTCTCTCTAAATGGCTCTTGAGGGCCGTGGGCAGCTGGCCAAGCAAGGCTGGGCATTGAGGATGTCTCAGTAGAAAAACTGGTGGGCTGCCTAGTGATGCAAATCCTTATCGAATGGATAAGGGGGAAGGAGAGGAAGAGGTGGAAGTTTTCTACATGTCCTATGAGAGCACAGGATAGGGAGTAAGTATAGCATCTTTGAGGGGACACAGTATATCTTACTGGGGGAATTGGTTGGGATTTGGTTTACACAGTATAGTAAGAAAGGAGGTATCTGATTCCAAAAGCAGAGAAAGGGGAGAATTCATTTATGGGACTTCAAATTAACAAATGAGAAGCAGTGATGTCAATTAGCCAGAAAATAAGTGAAAGAAAAAAATAAAAATGTACATTAAATAAAACACCAATATAGCAGAAATAAATCAAGCATATGAGTCATGAAGAAAAGTGAAAAACAGTGAAAGTGTTATTGTTCAGTCATGTCTGACACTTTTGTGACCCCATGGACTATAGCACATCAAGCTCCTCTGTCCATGGGATTCTCCAGACAAAAATACTGAAGTGGATCACCATGCCCTCCTCCAGGGGATCTTCCTGACCCAGGGATCAAACCCATGTCTCTTATGTCTCCTGAATTGGCAGGTGGGTTCTTTACCAGTAGGGCCATATGGAAAGCCCTTCAGTTCAGTTCAGTTCAGTTCAGTCACTCAGTCATGTCCGATTCTTTGCGACCCCATGAATTGCAGCACTCCAGGCCTCTCTGTCCATCACCAACTCCTGGAGTTCACTCAAACTCATGCCCATCGAGTCAGCGATGCCATCCAGCCATCTCATCCTCTGTCGTTCCCTTCTCCTCCTGCCCCCAATCCCTCTCAGCATCAGGGTCTTTTCCAATGAGTCAACTCTTCCCATGAGGTGGCCAAAGTACTGGAGTTTCAGCTTCAGCATCATTCCTTCCAAATAACACCCAGGGCTGATCTCCTTTAGAATGCACTGGTTGGATCTCCTTGCAGTCCAAGGGACTCTCAAGAGTCTTCTCCAACACCACAGTTTGAAAGCATCAATTCTTTGGCACTTAGCTTTCTTCACAGTCCAACTCACACCCATACATGACCACTGGAAAAACCATAGCCTTGACTAGACGAACTTTGTTGGCAAAGTAATGACTCTGCTTTCGAATATGCTATCTAGGTTGGTCATAACTTTTCTTTCAAGAAGTAAGCGTCTTTTAATTTCATGGCTGCACTCACCATCTGCAGTGATTTTGGAGCCCAGAAAAATAAAGTCTGACACTGTTTCTACTGTTTCCCCGCCTATTTCCCATAAAGTGATGGGACCAGATGCCATGATGTTAGTTTTCTGAATGTTGAGCTTTAAGCCAACTTTTTAACTCTCCACTTTCACTTTCATCAAGAGGCTTTTTAGTTCCTCTTCACTTTGTGCCATAAGGGTGGTGTCATCTGCATATCTGAGGTTATTGATATTTCTCCCAGCAATTTTGATTCCAGCTTGTGCTTCTTCCAGCCCAGCGTTTCTCATGATGTACTCTGCATATAAGTTAAATAAGCAGGGTGACAATATACAGCCTTGACGCACTCTTTTTCCTAATTGGAACTAGTCTGTTGTTCCATAAGCTTATGACCCAGTAATCTCATTCTAGAGTACGTCCTGTGTATGTTAGTCACTCAGTCATGTCCGCCTCTTTGCAACCCCAGGTACTATAGCTGTCCAGGCTCCTCTGTCTATTGGATTCTCCAGGCAAGAATACTGGAGTGGGTTGCCATTTCCTTCTCCAATGTCCTGTAGTCGAGAAAAAGTTTAACTCAACTCTTCATCTGAAATTTAGCATCAGAGAATAAATATGTTACAAGAAAGTATATTAAAAGTCACAATCCTAGAGAGACACTTAAGTGTACTTCTCTTGTGATTTGGCAGAAATAGAGAATTTTTGCTATTAAAAAGAAATAAGGCATAGGAGAATTATATCAGGAAATTAAAATTTGGTCCAATTCTATAAGAATTTTAGCTTTAGCTAGTTATCCATATCACAGCCATGAGTGCACATTTCACATCTCAGCAAGTACCATGCAATGCCCAGCACGATGAACAAATGCAATGTTGAAAACCTAATAAAGGTATCGACACAGCAAAGAAATCAGAAATCAAGAGCTTGTGAACACTTGGAAGGTGTTTACAGGAAGACTTTTCATGCAATGCCCAGGACTGACTGGGTGGAAATTCTGTAGAGATAAAGCAAACAGAGCTTCTTCCAACTTATCTGTTTCCTTGATGATTGAAGTCTCTGCTTCTCCACACATCTGTGCCTTGTAATATGCTATCAGTGCAGCTATACCCTTAGCAATTACCATTGTCCTAAACCCAGTTCTCAAGTTCCAGCTCTACCACATGATGATTGTGTAGCAGGTGTGGAGTTCTTTGTGCTCTGAGCCCAGATTTCCCATCTGTAAACCCAGACAGACATACCTGCCCCCACGAAGGCTCAGATGAGGTCATGTCTTTTCAAATGTGTTAGTACAATGAACTCCAGCCCTGATCCCTAGAAGTTCATATCTCACAGAGAAAACCATGCTAGCAACAGATCTGGAAGCAAGGAACACATGTACCCAATATCCACACTGGTTTGTACACACTGAACTTTCTAACTGGGCTTAAAATAGTTGTAGGCCTTTTCTATCTACATGGAGCCTTTCATCGATGTTTTAAAAAATATTACTGGGATTCCCCTGGTGGCCCAGTGGCTAAGACTCCTTGCTCCCAGTGCAGGGGTCTGGTTTGAGCCCTGGTCATGGAACTGGATCCCACAGGCCGCAACTAAGGCCTGGTGCAGCCAAGTAAATAAAAGTTAAAAACAGTCAAAGGATTATTACTACTGTCCCCACTCCTACCCCCCACCTCCACCAACCACCTCTACAATTATTACCCCAACCATGACCACCTTTTTGCTTTTCTTTCTTTCTTCTTTGACTTGACCCACATAATAACTTTAAAAGGCAGAAATATGTAGTTTGGAGCTTAGGGAATGTTAACCCAGCATATGGCAGGGATCTATCAATCTGACATGGGGAGTTCAGACTCCCAACCTGAACTATTGCCTATAAAACTGCCAAGGAGAGAAGCAGAAAGCTGAGTAGCTCATTAACGTTTTTCTTGTTGAGACAAGCTCACCAATGGGGTAGGAGATACTGTGAGCCCAGGTTTTTGGTGTGAAGCTACCCAAAATCAGTTTTTGGAATTTGACCATTTTTTTAAACCTGCCTGCATTATTTTCTGTGTTCTAGGTTAACTTCTCTCCAGTTGTCACTAATTCACAAAGTCTTGTCAACTTCTTAGCTTTATTTTTAGTTGTCAACTTGGAAACATGAAGCAGGGCGGATGGGTTACAAAACTGCTTCCTGTTTTAGGCTCATTGTTCCTAAAGCCAAATCACCAACAAACCATGAAGACCATAGGATGTGGAGGACAGAAAATCACAGCACTTAAGACTGCAGGTGCTACCAGTTAATTAGGCTCTGAAACTGCAAGGTGAGAGTGTAAACAAGCCAAGTAACTCCAGGTGTTAACTGTGCACTCAGAAATGTCACTTGTACAGAACTTCCTACCCTTTTGAAGATAAAGAACTTATCAATAAAAAAATAAACTAGCAATCAACATACATTTCCAACAACAGGCAGGTTTCCAAATCTTGCCGTATCTGTCCTAATATGGCCACTGGAAATAATATTGCAGAAAACGAATGTAACAATGTGTCGGGTTCATGGTTCCCAAACTGTATATCCAAGTGTCTCAGAGACTGTGAACTCTCACAAGTGTGGTAAGATATTTTAAATTTCAAAGGCATCAGCAATGCTTAATCTTTTTTAAAAAAAATAGTTAACAAGACTTTTTATTATAATAGTTTTTATTTGTGCATGGTTATAATAACAAACATATTTTTCACCATTCATCCAAATACTGTATATATGATATGATGCCTTGTAACACTCGATTGGGCTACAAGCCTGTTGATGACATCACTGAATGTAAAGCTGCACGTCTGGCAGTTGTCACAACAAAAACAGGAGACTCTATGTGAAATTACCGTGGAAGAGGAACAGAGGGTGAGGGACTGAGGGCTGCAGTCTGCTTCTGAGGCTGAAGACGACGCAGTGCCCAGCAGACCTGCGCGTTTGCATCAGTGCTTCTTTAAGAATGGCAGAAGGGCTTCCTGGGCGGTCCGCTGGTTAAGAGTCTGCCTGCCAATGCAGGGGACACAGGTTCGATTCCTGGTCTAGGAAGACTCCTGTGCTCTGGAGTCCATGCTCCACAACAAGAGAAGCCACCACAGTGAGGAATCACGCACCACAACTAGAAAGCCTGCACCCTGCAGAGGAGACTCGGCGCAGCCACTAAATGCTTTCAAAAAGGACATAAAGTGTGCGAACTTTGTGTACTACTTGTTTTTATCTACATTGCAGGCGGATTCTTTACAGTCTGAGCCACCATAAAGCTCACTGTTTGTTAGGACATAAATACTTGAGCTGTTTGGATTGAACTATGTATTTAATAAATAAATGATTAATGATTGCTTTTTGCCTAAGGGGTGCTGTGACAAAATTACTGAGACGCTAGAGTCACTGGTGCTGTGGACCAAGAAAGTTTGGGAACTGCTGCATTAGGTGAAAAAAATAAAATAAAAGCTGCATAATCACTGGACTCCATAAAGGACAGAAATGGTATGAACCTAACAGAAGCAGAAGATATTAAGAAGAGGTGGCAAGAATACACAGAAGAACTATACAAAAAAGATCTTCATGACCCAGATAATCACGATGGTGTGATCACTCATCTAGAGCCAGATATCCTGGAATGTGAAGTCAAGTGGACCTTAGAAAGCAGCACTACGAACAAAGCTAGTAGAGGTGATAGAATTCCAGTTGAGCTATTTCAAACCTAAAATATGATGCTGTGAAAGTGCTGCACTCAATATGCCAGTATATTTGGAAAACTCAGCACTGGCCACAGGACTGGAAAAGGTCAGTTTTCATTCCAATCCCAAAGAAAGACAATGCCAAAGAATGCTCAAACTACCACACAATTGCACTCATCTCACACACTAGTAAAGAAATGCTCAAAATTCTTCAAGCCAGGCTTCAGCAATACATGAACCGTGAACTTCCAGATGTCCAAGCTGGTTTTAGAAAAGGCAGAGGAACCAGAGATCAAATTGCCAGCATCCGCTGGATCATCGAAAAAGCAAGAGAGTTCCAGAAAAACATCTATTTGTGCTTTATTGACTATGCCAAAGCCTTTGAGTGTGTGGATCACAATAAACTGTGGAAAATTCTGAAAGAGATGGGAATACTAGACCATCTCACCTGCCTCTTGAGAAACCTGAATGCAGGTCAGGAAGCAACAGTTAGAACTGGACATGGAACAACAGACTGGTTCCAAATAGGAAAAGGAGTACGTCAAGGCTGTATACTGTCACCCTGCTTATTTAACGTATATGCAGAGTACATCATGAGAAATGCTGGGCTGGAGGAAGCACAGGCTGGAATCAAGATTGCCGGAAGAAGTACCAATAACCTCAGATATGCAGATGACACCACCCTTATGGCAGAAAGTGAAGAGGAACTAAAGAGCCTCTTGATGAAAGTGAAATTGGAGAGTTAAAAAGTTGGCTTAAAGCTCAACATTCAGAAAACTAACATCATGGCATCTGGTCCCATCACTTCATGGCAAATAGATGGGGAAACAGTGGCTGACTTAATTTTATTGGTCTCCAAAATCACTGCAGATGGTGATTGCAGCCATGAAATTAAAAAGAGGCTTTCTCCTTGGAAGGAAAGTTATGACTAACCTAGATAGCATATTAAAAAAGCAGAGACTGTCAACAAAGGTCCATCTAGTCATGGCTGTAGTTTTTCCAGTAATCATGTATGGATGTGACAGTTGGACTATAAAGAAAGCTGAGTCCCGAAGAATTGATGGTTTTGAACTGTGGTGTTGGAGAAGACTTTTGAGAGTCCCTTGGATTGCATGGAGATCCAACCAGTCTGTCGTAAAGGTGATCAGTCCTGGGTGTTCAGTGGAAGGACTGATGTTGAAGCTGAAACTTCAATACTTTGGCCACCTGATGCGAAGAGCTGACTCATTGGAAAAGACCTTGATGCTGCGAAAGATTGAGGGCAGGAGGAGAAGGGGTCAACAGAGGATGAGATGGTTGGATGGCATCACTGATACAATGGACATGGGTTTGGGTAAACTCTGGGAGGTGGTGATGGACAAGGAGGCCTAGAGTGGTGTGGTTCATGGGGGCGCAAAAAGTCGGACATGACTGAGTGACCGAACTGAACTGAAACATTGCAATCAATCTCGCTTTTCCATGGGTGGCTGTGTGTTTTAAGATGATGGAACAAAGTACATCAGAATTCAGCAGTGGCAACATGGTAGGACTTTCTTTCTGTAGTTTTCTTTATTTACTAATCTACTTGTGATGAGTAAGGATTAACTCTAACAGGCTGAAAATAATGAAAGGTTATTAAAAATTATTTCCCAGGGGATCACATTTGCTGATTTGAGTAAAATAACACCAGAGAGTTTCATTTTTGAAGAAGATTTTATTCCACTCTGCTAACTTCTCCAGCTTCCTGCTTCATACATACAGGATCTGGCTTTAGGATACTGAAGCTTTGGAGAAACCTGTTTTTATGAGTCTCTCTTGTGCTGCTAAAAAGAAAACCCACCTGTTTCCCACCTCTGCAGCCCGCAGGAAGTGACTGTGGCTTGGAGTCACCAGCAGATGCGGCCTCTCAGCCTAAAGGTTGACAATCTATCAAAGATGGTGGCGGGGCCGGCTGATGTTACAGATGCCCTGGGGGACCATCGCTTCTCCAGCTCCTGCTTCCTGGAAGGCCCTACAGCATCCTGCAGCTCTTAGATGGAAGACGCCATTAGGAGCCTGCCCCGAGGAAACGCACATGTGAAAGCACCCCTGAGTGACAGAGATCTGGGGGGTTTTGCTGTTAAAACTGACCAACTCCTGAAAACTCACAGTTTATAAAGCTACTGAGTTATCTATACAGTTGAAACATACACAGGTAGCCCTTGATTTTTTGATTGTGAGAGAAATCAAACTCAAAATTATTTTTCTCCTACAAACTTTGGTTACAGAAGGGGAAAAGTGGGAGGAGAGGGACAGATTAGGAGTTTGAGATTAATATTTACACACTACTATGTACAGACTAGTCAACAAGGACCAACTGTACAGAACAGGTAGCTCCCCTCAATATTCTGTAATAATCTATATGGGAAAATAATCTGAAAAAGAACGGATATACGTATATGAAAAGCTGAATAACTTTGCTGTACACCCAAAACTAACGGAACATTGTACATCAACTATACTCCAGTATAAAATAAAAATAAAATTCAAAATTCAAAAAAGAAAACAATATACAAATTTTTTATCCTAAAAAGGCAACTATCATTATACTTTGTATTTGAGATCATTGGGTTTGTTTTATTTTAAAATTTATTGATCACTAATATTTTAAATGTATTCAACTCTTCAGACCTCATACTAATATTTTAAATGCATTCGACCCTTTGGCGTTATGAGGCAGTAGTGTTATATCTACTTTTAACTGAGGTACACACAAGGCGAGTAACTTGCACATGGTCAAGCATCTAGAATGGGCAGAATCAAGATCTGGGGTTTATTTTGGAAAGTCTGGATTCAGAGGGCTCCTCAGCAAGACGATCTCACCGACTGTTTGTAAATTTATGTTTTTCTCTAAGGTATATCCCTTCGTTGTTGTTGTTGTTTAGTTGCTAAGTTGTGTCTGACTCTTTGCAATCCTATGTAGCTGCCAGGCTCTTCTGTCCATGAGATTTCTCAGGCAATACTGGAGTGGGTTGCCATTTCCTTTTTCAGGGCATCTTCCCAACCCAGGGATCAAATGCATGTCTTCTGCATTGGCAGGAGGATTCTTTACCACTGAGTCACCTGGGGAGCCCTTCCTTTCATTTGATGTTGTTGTTGTTCAGTCACTAAGTTGTGTCCGACTCTTTGTGACTCCATGGACTTTCAGCATGACAAAAGATCATGATCTTTCAAAATCCCCAAATCACACCTTCCTTGCATTTTCTAGGAAGTAATTCCATTCTCAAAGATTTCATAACAAAGTGTTTATGTAATCTATTGTGTTATATATTCCATTAAGAGTTAGATACACTATTGTAACATTTATTTTATTTTATCTGTATATATAAATCTATCCCTGACTAGAGTGTGTGCCTGTAGAGATGGGGACCGTACATTGTCTTTCTCTAGCACTTCACTGCCAAGAACACAGTAGGTCCACAAAAAACATTTGCTGAAGATGTGAAAGCTGATGTTAATGCTGACAGCAGCTGCCTCCTCTGCTGTGCCGTTACAAAATCCACCTCGGAGGCTCCCTGCAGCCATCGCCTGTCCATGCTGATGGCTGCTCGAGTCTCTACCTGAAGGTGTCTTCTGGCTGCTGGGGAAGGCTTGGTCACACATGGAGAGGCTACATTTTGCCAGGAATTGACTCCTGTGAGCCGGAGAAGGCAATGGCAACCCACCCCAGTACTCTTGCCTGCAAAATCCCATGGATGGAGGAGCCTGGCAGGCTGTAGTCCATGGGGTCACTAAGAGTCAGGCATGACCGAGAGACTTCACTTTCACTTTTTACTTTCATGCATTGGAGAAGGAAATGGCAACCCACTCCAGTATTCTTGCCTGGAGAATCCCAGGGACAGAGGAGCCTAGTGGGCTGCCGTCTATGGGGTCGCACAGAGTCGGACATGACTGAAGCGGCTTAGCAGAGCAGTAGACTCTTGTGAGCAGCTTGCAACCAGGGAGCAGATGGAGTTGGTGGACAGATGGCCCAGCTTCCCTGCACCATGGAGACACACTTGTAGCTGTGTCCTATGAAATCACTTCCCTTGGCAGGCAGCCCCAGGGGGTCTGAACCCCAGTTGCCCACAAGCAACTGGCGTGTTCACTAACACACCTTCTCTTGGCTTCTCTCTTGTGCTAGTGGAAGCTGGAAAGTTTACAATAATTTACTACATAGCAATGATGAGTATAAATTCTGGTGCATGGAAGTGGGATGCTGCTGTAACAAATACCTAAAACCTGAATGTTTGCTAGGGCTGACATAATAAGGTACCATAGGCTGGTGGCTTAACCAATAGACATTTATTTCCCACAGTTCTGGAAGCTGGAAGTCTGAGATCCAGGAATACCCAGGGTTGCTTCTTCTCAGGCTGCTGACCTTGTCTTGCAAACAGACTTGCCTGTGTGCACTTAGGCATCCGTGGCATTCTCCCTTCTCTGTGTAAGGATCCTAGTCCTATCAGATTAGGATGCATCCTGACAACCTCATTTAATCTTGACTACCTCCCTTAAAGATCCTATTACCAAATAAAATCACACTGGGGGTAGGGGCTTCAGCATGTGGCTTTTAGAGGGGATTAAATCCATAACAACACAGGGATTTTGCAAACAGAAGTGGGTGGAGGCTGGAGGGATGCTGAGGAATATGGTAGAAAATAGTCTAACTTGCCATGACTTCTTACTAGAATCTGGACTTGGACAAGGTGGACATTGAGGGCACAGAAACAAATGAGAAACAATTCAGTCCAGTCACTCAGTTGTGTCCGAATCTTTGCAGCCCTATGGACTGCAGCACACCAGGCTTCCCTGTCTATCACCAACTCCCAGAGCTTGCTCAAATTCAAGTCTGAATCGGTGATGCAATCCAACCATCTCATCCTCTGTTGTCCCCTTCTCCTCCTGCCCTCAATCTTTCCCAGCATCAGGGTCTTTCAAATGAGTCCGTTTTTTGCATCAGGTGGCCAAAGTATTACAGCTTCAGCTTCAGCTCAGTCCTTCCAATGAATATTCAGGACTGATTTCCTTTAGGATGGACTGGTTGGATATCCTTGCAGTCCAGGGACCCTCAAGAATCTTCAACACCACAGTTCAGAAGCATCAATTCTTTGGCACTCAGTTTTCTTTATGGTCCAGCTCTCACATCCATGCATGACTACTAGAAAAACCATTGCTTTGACTAAATGGACATTTGTCGGCAAAGTAATGTCTCTTCTTTTAAATATGCTGTCTAGGTTTGTCATAGCTTTTCTTCCAAGAAGTAAGCGTCTTTTAATTTCATGGTTGCACTCACCATCTGCAGTGATTTTGGAGCCCCCAAAATAAAGTCAGCCACTGTTTCCCCATCTATTTGTCATGAAGTATTGGGACTGGATGCTATGATCTTCGTTTTTTGAATGTTGAGCTTTAAGCCAGCTTTTTCACTCTCCTCTTTGACTTTCATCAAGAGGCTCTTTAGTTCCTCTTCACTTTCTGCCATAAGGGTGGTGTCATCTGCATATCTGAGGTTTTTGATATTTCTTTTGGCAATCTTGATTCCAGCTTGCGCTTCATCCAGCCCAATGTTTCTCATGATGTACTCTGCATAGAAGTTAAATAAGCAGGGTGACAATATACAGCCTTGACGTACTCCTTTCCTGATTTGGAATCAGTCTGTTGTTCCATGTCCGGTTCTGTTTCTTCTTGACCTGAATACATATTTCTCAGGAGCAGGTCAGGTGGTCTGGTATTCCCATCTCTTGAAGAATTTTCCACAGTTTGTTGTGTCCACACAGTCAAATGCTTTGGCATAGTCAATAAAGCAGAAGTAGATGTTTTTCTGAAACTCTCTTGCTTTTTCGATGATTCAGTGGATGTTAGAAATTTGATCTCTGGTTCCTCTCTGCCTTTTCTAAATCCAGCTTGAACATCTGGAAGTTCATGGTTCATGTACTGTTAAAGCCTGACTTGGAGAATTTTGAGCATTATTTTGCTAGTGTGTGAGATGAATGCAATTGTGCAGTAGTTTGAACATTCTTGGGCATTGCCTTTCTTTGGGATTGGAGTGAAAACTGATCTTTTCCAGTCCTGTGGCCACTGCTGAGTTTCCAAATTTGCTGGCATATTGAGTGTGGCACTTTAACAGCATCATCTTTTAGGATTTGAAATAGCTCAGCTGGAATTCCATCACCTCCAGAGCAACATGTTATTGGAAATTGGATGAAGGGAATTTTTGCTGTGTACTGGTGGAAAGTTTGGAAAAACTGTCTTTTGGAGTTATGTGGAAAGCAGAAACTATATGATAAATTTCATGACGTATCTACAGAGATTTTCGAGGAAAATGTGGTAAGTGCTGACTGGTTTCTTCTTTCTGCTTATGGTAAAATGCAAGAGGAGAGAGATGCATTGAAGGAAGAACTCTTTTTAAAAAAAGGGAAAAAGAATTTCATGACTTAAAAGATTCTCAGCCTCTCTAGATGGCAAAGGTGAGAAAAGTTGTACCACCAACACTTTGTTACAAACCAGAAAGACGCAGTCACACAGAGAGCCTTCTGCGGAAATTAAGGGTGTGCCCCATAGATCTTCTCGGTCAAACCACAGAACTTCTAGAAAACCTAAAGGCAGTGCCCATCAGTCATCTCAGGAGAGGCTGAGGTATGGGATGGTTTATCATAACAGTATCTGCGGGTATAGCTCTACATATGTGCCTAATGGAGGCAACCACAGTGACAACCACACAAAGTCTACAAAGTTCTTCAAAAACTGCTTCAATAGAAACACTGCTGGGACTTTCCTGGTGGTCCAGTGGTTAAGACTTTGTTTTGCAATGCAGGAGGCAGGGATTCTATTCCTGGTCTAGGAGCTAAGATCTTGCATGCCTCATGGCCAAAAATCCAAATATAAAACAGAAGCATATTGTCACAAATTCAATCAAGACTTTAAAAATGGTCCACACTTAAAAACAAAAACAAAAAACAACCCTGGAAGCTTGAACTGCAAGGGACTGAGATATTATGATAGGAGGCTTTCAGAGAAACCTGAATAATCATAACATAACCATCACTTCATAATTGTGTTACGATAAATATATATGACTCCAAGCAGGTAGCTTGCACTCTCCTGGTGGCTTGGAAGAAGCAAACTGCCAGAGCAGTTTCTCTGAAAGCAGATTTTCAGAGGTCCCAGTAGGAAACAGGCTGATAAAACTCTCAACTGCAAACACGGGCTACTTTTCATGGGAAAAGAGGGCAGAATCAAGACTCAGAGAGTGCGGCCTGAGCCACAGAGGATTATTCCCAAGCTTGAAACTGAATCAAGGAACTCCTACCATCTACCGGGTTGGATTTCTCAGCAGTACTGGACTAGGGACGCCTTTTAGTCTTCTGTTTCTCCTATTTTGAACCCAAATGTCTATGACGATTATCCTATGCCCAGTCCACAAGCAAGTGTTGGGAGGGCTGGGGGCACACAGTTTGTCTCTGTAGGTTCACAGCTGCACAGATGGAGAACTGTGCCCTCGTAGCTGTGCCTAATAGACAGCCCCCCAAGACCTTTGTCTACACCTGACCCCGATTTAACTTGAGACGATGCTCTAACAGGATGAGATGGGAACTCTGGGCTGGAGTAAACACATTCTGTAGCAGGAGGGACGGTGAGGATCAGAGTGGACAGGCCTTTGAGTGGCCCCTCAGTGCCTCTGGCCTCCTGGTGCTCATGCCTCTGTGTGGTCCGCTCGCCATGAGCCTTGTCAGGACCTGTGCCTTGCTGTTAACCAACAGAACTTGACAGAGGTGAAAGGATGCTGTGTTCACACTTCTGTGTTACGTTATATGGCAAAGGTCATGGGATGTCACCTGTCCAATGGTTATGTTACATGATTTAGCAACCATGATGGGGCATTACTTCATGATTGAAAGTGAAAGTCACTCAGTTGTGTCTGACTCTTTGCAACCCCATGGTCTATATAGTCCATGGAATTCTCCAGGCCAGAATACTGGAGTGGGTAGCCTTTCCCTTCTCTAAGGGATCTTCCCAAACCTGGGATTGAACCCAGGTCTCCCACATTGCAGGCAGATTCTTTATCAGCTGCGCTACAAGGGAAGCCCAAGAATACTGGAGTGTGTAGCCTATCCCTTCTTCAGCGGATCTTCCTGACCGAGGAATCAAATCGGAGTCTCCTGCATTGCAGGTGGATTCTTTACCAGCTGAGCTATCAGCGTCATGTTTATGTAATGCCAACTACAGAAACCCTAAGCAGGTAGCTTTCACTCTCCTGCTGGCTATGATGAAGCAAACTGCCACAAGCTCTACAGAAGCAAGGAGGTGAGTTCTGCCAATAACCTAAATGAGCCCAGATGTGGGTTCTTTCCCAGTCAAGCTTCTGGATAACCATGAAACCCGGTTGATCTCCTAATGTAGTTCTGTGAGAGATTGAGCACAGAACACTGATTCCACATTCACAGAAATTGTGAGATAATAAATGTATGTTCTTGTGAGCCATGGCGTGTGTGGTAACTTATTATTCAGCAACAGAAAACTAATACAAAGATTCTCAACAGGCAATGTATTGTGCGAGTGCAGCAAACTCAGACTCACGCCATCCTGGGTTTAGCCTTTGCATCGCAATTTTCACCTTATAGGTAACAATGTGAAAGTGAAAGGCACTCAGTTGTGTCCAGCTCTTTGACCCCATGGACTCCATGGAATCTGCTAGGCCAGAATACTGGAGTAGGTAGCCTTACCCTTCTCCAGGGGATCTTCCCAACTCAGGAATTGAACCCAGGTCTCCTGCATTGCAGGTGAATCCTTTACCAGCTGAGCCACAAGGGAAGCCCAAGAATACTGGAGTGGGTAGCCTATCCCATTTCTAGCAGATCTTCCTGACTCAGGAATTGAACCGGGGTCTCCTGTATTGCAAGCAGATTCTTTGCCAACTGAGCTATCAGGGAAGCCCTATAGGTAACAATAGTAGCGTCCAATCAGGTGGATGGTGATGTGTGGCTTGGAAATGATCAAAGAATTGATCAACTTCTCTAGTCCTAGCTTAGAGTCAACAATATAATGCTCATATTTAAAATTACATGACAAAATGATAAAGACTGTAGGATTTGACAGTACCCCCAAGAAACCTATAGCTGCCATTTTTGTGCCCCAATTTCTGTGATAAGCTAAATCAAAGATAAAATTAAATCTTTCAAGCTCTGAGTATGTGTGTGAGTCACAGGGAGTCACATGCTTTTTCCTTTGGATTTAGAAGGACTATTTTCAGTTAGGTCACCCCTGCCAGGAGAGAAGAGTTGGGGCAAATAAGGCATCTCTGAAAACAGCGTCTCTGAATATAGAGTTTCCCAGCTATCAAAGCACAGCCATTCTCCCTGGGCAAGTTCAGCTGTCAGGAGTTCAGAGCCGGCCACTCCCTGGGGAAGCCACACAAATCTGGAGGCATGCCTGTGATCTGAGTGCTCACTGTTTGACTTCCAATGTGATCGGCTTGCGGGGCAGGGAGGCCACTGTGGACAGAGGGGGGCAGGAGCCTTTGAAGACTTACTCGCTTGCTCCTTGGTGCTTGATTCTGTCACCGTGTGGGATCTGTCCATCTCCTCCTTGGAGTGACAGCTGGGGACAGAGTTACTGCAGGAATGCTGGGAGAGGGATTTTCTCAGAAATAGACCTAACTATCAAGTGGTCATAAATTACTTCCCAGTACAGACGATGACTAACAATTGCTTTAAAATGGTACATCCTATTTATGTTTATCTTCAGGGTGACTACAGATACCAAACTCTTGAGAGGGAGCGTCTGAGAGCATTTGTTCATGAGGTCTTAGTGGTCCAGTTTTCACTGGAAGCCTAGGATCTTCTGTGTTATGGGATCATGGAACACGGATGTCCAGGTGTTCTCTACTTGTTCCCTGAGCTGCTGTTGTGAGATCCAGTCATTTGTGATACAGAAACGTCACACAGATGCTTGGTGTTGGCCAGAGAGCCCAGAGGAGGTGTTTGTTTAATGTCCAGCTCTCCTCAGAATAAAAGAAGGGGTGAGTACCTGCAGGGCTCACTCTCCTGGGATAATTCCTTCTGCCCTGAAAATATCAGTTTTTGCTTTTTTGGAGTAATATCTAGGCCATAGGCATTGAAGGCTTCTCCAACTGTGAAAGGAAATGTCAAGGTAGCTTAGGCGAAGTACCGCTCTAACGGAGGAAAGATGGTGATGACAAGCAGAGGGGGTCAATTTTTACTTTTTTTTTGACTTTCAAAGGTGGCTGTGTGGGTGGTGGGGAGTGGATGTGGGGTGGGGAGTGGTGGGTGTGGGGCATGCCCAATACTAATCTCACTTACACAACAGAAAATGCTTTTCAGAAGTTTCCAGATTTGGTTGGATCATAGAAATGAAGATGGGCAATAAACCTGACTTTGGTTTTGGCCCTACCCACTCCTCTGGGACTGAGCTCACTTGCCCCAATCGCCTGAATTTAGGTAAGGGAGAGAATGGGGCAGGTGTAACGTTTTCTTTCCATAGTCTCTGGTGCTGGGAAGGTTGAGAAGGCACAGTGAAAATGGAAGGAGGTTCCTGAAAATAATGGGCACCAAGACAGCTGTGAGACGCCAAGTCTGTTGTTCTCACTGGTTTTAAAAGTGCAGAAATACTAAAACTTTAGCGAAGGCTAATCACCTGTTATGCCAGTGAAAGCCTGGGTTCTAATCAACCTAATAGACAGTGCTGTGGGTGTTTTTTTTTTTTTAATTGGATTTGTAATTTTTTGTGACTTGTTTTCCTTTTTAAGTTTATTTATGTATTTCCTTATTAATTGGCTGTGTTGAGTCATGGGTGTAGCATGCAGGATCTTTGCTGCGTCATGCAGAATCTTTTTTTGCAGTGCACAGATGAGTTGTGGCACGTGGCATCCAGCACATGTGGGCTTTGGTAGCTGTGGGACACGGGAGCTTAGTTGCTCCCCAACACATGGGAGCTTAATTCCTTGACCAGGGATTGAATCTGCACCCCCGAACTGCAAGGCAGATTCTTAACTGCTGGACCCCCAGGAAAGCCCCCGCTGTAGGTGTTTTTAAGATGTTTTTGATGAGAAGTTTTAGCATATAGGCAATCTGCCACCAAAGTTTCATTTATAATTAACTTTTTCTTTTAAAAAAATTTAATGATCTCTACAAGACACACATTACTTCTTCTGTAAGAGGTTTGTGCTTTTCTTAAATATCTTTTGATAAGCACAGAGTCAGAAGGACTTCCTGAATCTTAACTATTCATATTCATTTAATTAACATGCCCTGAAAATCTGCAGGATTGCATATCAAATCAATATTGCCGGCACAGTATAAAATTGAATCTGACCTTTATATGAATCAATTTATTTTGCAATAGAACAATTTCTTGATCTGAGACCTGTGTCCTTCATGGACAGGGATTTAACCAATGGTCTGACTGTGGCTCACAAAGCCTCCAACATCCAGTGTGTGAATGGACCTCCCCACCCCTTCCCTGCCCACTTTTTTCCAGCTCCCCCGGCCCCAGGCTACTTCCCCATGCCTGTTTCCACTCCTAGGGTCTTTGCACATGTTCTTCCTTCCTCCTGTGAATTTCTCCCCCATCCTAGGTCTTCTTCCTGGCTCCCTCATCACCTTCTTGAAGACTCTTCCTCTAGGTCTCTGAATGGCTTCACCCTCAGATACTTTATATTATGATGATACTTTCTTTTCTTCATCATATTTATTGCTACATAGGTGTGCTGTTTGTTTATTTAGATGATCATTGTCTGTCTTTCTGTGAGCATTATAGCCCCTCAGGACAGGGACCTAGCACTTAAGGACATCCCACTCACCCAGAGTGAGGCTCCAGTAAATACCTGTTGAATGAATGAGTGAAATTAATGTAAAATTTTATGCATCCTGGGGGCTTTAAAGATAAAGATCTCAACTGACTCAGAGGTAACAAGAAATTTGGTAACCAAATTATTAATATTTTTGTAATAACAAAAGTGTTAATATTTTAGTAAGAGGTTAAGTGTTGGTGAAACAACATATTTTATAGCCATTATGACAATTATGATATTTGATGTGTCTTTACTGTTTTTCTTTGCATACATTTACTTTCCTCTGTCAAAATATTTCACCTGTGATGTTCTTGAACTATTTGGGAGCATGTGACTACTTAATACTTAAATGCATAGTTTGATTAATGTTACTAATTTAATAATAGGTACTGGTATTTTTCTAAAATATTACTTAATAGATCCATAATTTTATCACATTGTTAAACTAAGTACAAATAGTAGAAAGTATTCTCCATACACCAAAGCTCCTTGGACAGTTGGGATCTGGCCACTGAAGCGTTGTAAGGGAAATACTAGCACCCTCATTTTATAGACAAGGAAACTCCTGTCTAAAGCAGCAGGCGGGTGATGTATCTAACGCCACCCATTGCAGTTGGCTGATCTTGGACTTACACACCATGTGCTCACTCCTTGGATCTCCTCTTCCTATTTTTAAATGCTTTTTAAATAAATTTACATTAAAAAAATAAAAAGTAAAAAAAATAAAAGTATCCCCCCAAAATAAAATAAAATGGCCATTCTTTTTATTTTTTTATTGGAGTATAGTTGATTTACAATGTTGTGATATAAAGGCTTTTAAACATTATTCTCTCTGTGTGTATTAGCACTTTAAAATGATTTCTAGGCTATTAAAAAGGGTGATTATAAAGTTCAAGCTTCAGTCCACCTAAAAGAGTGGTTCTTTTTTTTTTTTTTTTGGAACCTTTTGGAGACTTTATTATAGTGATTAGTGTTGATCCTTAACAAGAGAACTTACCAACTAAAATGGTTTGTCTGGCCATAGAGTAAAAGAGTGGTTCTTAAAGTGTGTCCTCCACCCATCAGTGGCATCAGCAGCATCTGAGAGCTTGCTAGACAGGCAAACCACGGGGGCCACCCAGAACGAGTGAATCAGAATCTCTAGGGTGGGGCCAGGAATCTTGGATTTAATAAAATCCTCAGGAGATTCAGCTGAAAGTCCAAGTTTGAGAACCACTAGGCAAGAACAAACATGACCATTCAACCGGCCCTTTATATGAAAGTGTTAGTTGCTCAGTCATGTCTGACTCTTAGCGACCATGTGGACTGTAGCCCACCAGGCTCCTCTGCCCAAGGAATTCTCCAGGCAAGAATAATGGAGTAGGTTGCCATTTCCTTCTCCAGGGGCTCTTCCTGACCTACAGATTGAACCCAGGTCTCCTGAAGTGCAGGCAGATTCTTTATCATCTGAGCCAGCAGCAAGGCAGATTCCTAACCACTAGACCATGAAGGCCCTTTATATAAAAGTGTCTAATTCAGCAGGAATTTTGGTAATACTGCTTATGACATTCTTGCAGACAAAGTGATGTCAGATAAAAAAGGAGTTTCTCAAAGTTATTTTCCAAAAGTTTTATCTTTTACAGGGTGCTCCCCACCCAACCCTCACCTTGCTGACATGCCTTTGGCTTGGGTGCCTGAAGTTTAACTTTTGACACAATTCTAAGATAACCTTTGGCTCTTGGTTTCTGAGATTTTGGAAATGTTGGCCAGTGTAAACTTGCACTGCTACATTATGTGGACAAATTCCTTTGCAATGATCTAAATCAAGGTTCTCAAAGCATGTCCCCACACCAGCAGCATCAGTGTCACCTGGAATCTTTTCAGAATTGCAAATTCTCAGGCTCCATCCCAGCCCTGCTCAATCAGAAACTCTGGGGATAGGCCTGGCAATCTGTGTTTATCAAGCCCTCCAGGTGATTCTGTTGGACTGCAGCTTGAGAAACACTGACCTGAAAGAATCTACGTAGAAGAGTATGTCCCAGTGATTTTGACATGTGATTTAAATAAGGTTTGGACCAAAGCAGCTGACACAACCAATCAGAGAAGACAGTGTTGGTTGCCATGGTGAACTTACATTCAAAACCAGCCAGCCTGAAGTTTACAGTTCTGAAGAAACAGTACTTTGTCACCACCTAAGGAACTGTATACCTCTTCCACTACTGCTTTTATATCACAATCTCTTTTCTCATTTTCCTTTGTCTGTTTTAAAGGACAATTTGACTCCAAATTAGAACTGTCAATTCTACTTAAAAAAAAAAAAAAAAACACTTTGCCAAAATGGGCTTTAAACATGTACAGCTCTATCTATTCATTACTTTCTATCAATTCATTCATGGCTTCTTATTCCAAAGAATGTTCTGACTTCTGCAATATATTCTGCATAGTTTATATCTGGCCCTTCTCAGGTCATTTGCAAGATTTCCCCAGAGGAGTCTTGTCTAAAGAGTTAGTTCATCCAAACTTTGTGGCGTGCTCTGGCCCCTTGAACCTATGATTTTCCTAATTTGAGGAGCTGGTACAGTCAGCGGATTCACTATGATACAAAAGTGCTGACAGCACCGGCTGCATTCACAGGGTCTGGGGAAGGAGAAGCTCCATCTAAAGGGCTTTGGTGAGAGTATGAAGGCTGGATTTCTTGGCTGTCTTTCAGTTAGGAAGCATTTAATTAACTGGTCTTTCTGGGGAAAATTCAACCTAGACTTCCAGATGTTCAAGCTGGTTTTAGAAAAGGCAGAGGAACCAGAGATCAAATTGCCAACATCTGCTGGATCATCAAAAAGGCAAGAGAGTTCCAGAAAAACATCTACTTCTGCTTTATTGACTATGCCAAAGCCTTTGACTGTGTGGATCACAACAAACTGTGGAAAATTCTTCAAGAGTTGGGAATACCAGACCACCTGACTTGCTTCTTGAAAAGCCTGTAGGCAGGTCAGGAAGCAACAGTTAGAAGTGGACATGGAACAACAGACTGGTTCCAAAAAGGAAAAGGAGTACATCAAGGCTGTATATTGTCACCCTGCTTATTTAACTTATATGCAGAGAACATCATGAGAAACACTGGGCTGGATGAAGCACAAACTGGAATCAAGATTGCTGGGAAAAATATCAACCTCAGATATGCAGATGACACCAGCTTATGGCAGAAAGTGAAGAAGAACTAAAGAGCCTCTTGATGAAAGTGAAAGAGGAGAGTGAAAAAGTTGGCTTAAAGCTCAACATTCAGAAAACAAAGATCATGGCATCTGGTCCCATCACTTCATGGCAAATAGATGGGGAAAAAGTGGAAACAGTGGCTGACTTTATTTTTTGGGCTCCAAAATCACTGCAGATGGTGATTGCAGCCATGAAATTAAAAGACGCTAGCTCCTTGGAAGGAAAGTTATGACCAACCTAGACAGCATATTAAAAAGCAGAGACATTACTTTGTCAACCAAGGTCCATCTAGTCAAGGCTATGGTTTTTCCAGTGGTCATGTATGCATGTGAGAGTTGGACTATAAAGAAAGTTGAGTACCGAAGAATTGATGCTTTTCAACTGTGATGTTGGAGAAGACTCTTAAGAGTCCCTTGGACTGCAAGGAGATCCAACCAGTCCATCCTGAAGGAGATCAGTCCTGGGTGTTCAGTGGAATGACTGGTGTTGAAGTTGAAACTCCAATACTTTGGCCACCTGATGTGAAAAGGTGACTCATTGAAAAGACCCTGATGCTGGGAAAGATTGAGGGCAGGAGGTGAAGGGGACGACAGAGGATGAGATGGTTGGATGGCATCACTGACTTGATGGACATGAGTTTGAGCAAATTCTGGGAGTTGGAGATGGACAGGGAGGCCTGGCATGCTGTGGTTCATGGGGTTGCAAAGAGTTGGACATGACTGAGCAACTGAACTGAACTGAACTGACTCTTGTCATTCCTTGTCTGTATTTATTTATTTTTTTCACAGACATTACTGTGCCTGAAATGTGCAGAAATCCAGGACTGGATTCATACTTGAGAGGTATTTTCCAGTCATTTCTCTATTAGCATTTAAATGTCTATAACAAACATTCCCCCATACAGACTGAATTCTCACACATTTGGCATCAAAGTTGGGAAGCCCATTACGTGAGTAAGAGAAACATGGGGCTCAGTTAGGTAAATTTGCTCCAATTCTCAGTGGGGCTGATAGATTTTGTCCAAGAAGAAAGGTAGCCAGCTCACTCAGGAGGTGGAAGAAATGAGCTAGAAGATTCTCTTATGTCCTACAGCCACCACACATGATGGATTATCACTGAGATGGGAGCTTCCTACTTTACTGCCAGCCAGGACCTGCTAGGACTAGCACAAGTGAAAAACCATGGTGCAATAGATGTTACTCTAACCTCATCCCATAATAAGCACGTTCCACACTCCCTGACAAGAGAGCACATCCTGGCCTTTAGCTAGGACGATACACTAAAACAGCTCCCTTCCAGAATACTCCTCATCAAATGGCAATTTCTTAAAGTTAAGAAAATAGCCCTTGTTTCATTTGGACATTCTCCTTTGCCATGATGATCAATAGCAGATAACTTTTTGGGGCATACTGCGTCTTCCTTTTCTGGGTTTTATAAAAACTCGGAATATTGCAAAAAATAATGAAACGATAAAGCAAATTCTTTCCAATCTTGATTTCTTTTTAAATAAGTTCCAGCCTATTATTTAGTCATTAGTGAGGCATTTATCTTTTATTCCAGAGAAAATCATCTTCAATAGAAGGATCAGTTCAGTTCAGTTGCTCAGTCATGTCTGACCCTTTGCGACCCCATGGACTGCAGCACTCCAGGCCTCCCTGTCCATGATACTGCCTAATATTAACAAGTAGAGTGGGTTAACTGGTCAGCTTCTATTAAATGTCGATCAATACTGTTTAAGATGAGAGGTTCCTTTGTGTCCCTAAAGATTTATCTTCTTGAATATCCACCTCTTTTTTACATTTCAGCTGGCCTGAAAAGTTTCAAAATCTTATCAGAACATAAAATTTACAAGATGCAAGATTAAAACACCCTGTATCAATCTTTGGGCAGGACAGACCCACATGTTCAGTACTAGAATAAATTGACTAATAAGACCATGAATAAATGACAGAATCACTATTCCAAGTTACTCAGTGCAAGTGATCTCTTACAAGCATTTCTTGTAATTTATCAGCTAGGTTCCTTCTTTACACCCTTTAAAAATGCATCCACTGTTGTTTTACATATCATTTAAGCCCAGTGTATTTAATATGCACGTTAATACAGAATAAGGTATTTACATAGCTCAGATGCCTACTGATATAAGAAGTGAGGACAGAATTTGACCTATTGGATAACATGACGATAAACTTCAATGATGTTTAATTCCCACAGGAAGCCTTTGGGCAATGTGATGGCCCAGGGAATTCTTGTCATCCTGATGTACAGAAGCAAACTGCAAAGGCTGAGTTTTTGGTAGTCTCTTGACCTATCTGAAATGTTTTGAGTCTGATTTCCACTTTAATGCAATGATCCTGATGAACAGTCCTTTTAAAAATCTAGCTATTTGTTTAAGGTAAGTTATATCTTATTTTAGGAATCACATAATTCATTTTTATTTGAAATCTCTCTCTCTTAGACTATGAAGACTAAATATGTATAATTTATAGGTATGTATACACTTATAAATATATTTTATTATATACAAAATATATATGCATATGCATGTATGTGTGTATACATACATAAAAATCATTTAGTATAGTTAAAACCTGTTCTTACTAAATTTTGTATAAAAATTTAGACATTCTGAGGGCAAATGCATAACAACACAAGCCTGCCTAATATAATATCTACTCAGAGGTTACTGACACAGACACCATTTAAAGTAGAAATAAAAATTTCCTATTTTGTGATTGCACTGTATGAATATGAGTAAAAAAGACTCACATCTGAAAGCTGAGGTTGCTTTTCATGTGCTGCAATTTACAGTAAGTGGTGAACATTATAATCACTGAAGAATAACTGTGGATAATATATGGATGTTTAAAACAAATACATGATTTAGGCATTTGAGAGCTCACCCTGCATCAAATGAGGTCACACTTTTCAAGCCAACTTAAAGAGCAAGTCCTGGCCATACCTTCATGGGCGCCAGCTGGATGGGCGTGATGCAGGAAGGGTCCACCATGGGCTTCGGCCTGTTGGCGGTGTCTGCTAGCAGGCTGTGCCACTGCTGTGGGAGGCCGGTAAATTTCTGTTCCTGTGGATCAAACCCAGTGTGAACCCTGTGTTCAAAGTTGGATGGGCCCGATATTTCAATCTTTTTCTTTTTTTTCCCAAACATGATGCAAAACCTGAGAAATGAAACAGAAAAGAGAACAGTTTATTATCTTGCCAGCCAAAAGACCACAGGAAAATCAGTAATTCACTCATCGTTCTGTCTTTTCAGCTTTTCCACTATTAGCTGCAGACAATGCAAGTTGTACTTTCAGAGTCTATAGATGAGGCTGCTGCTGCTGCTGCTAAGTTGCTTCAGTCATGTCCGACTCTGTGCGACCCCATAGTCGGCAGCCCACCAGGCTCCCCCGTCCCTGGGATTCTCCAGGCAAGAACACTGGAGTGGGTTGCCAATGCATGAAAGTGAAAAGTGAAAGTGAAGTCACTCAGTCGTGTCCAACTCTGCAGCCTTCCAGGCTCCTCCGTCCATGGGATTCTCCAGGCAAGAGTACTGGAGTGGGGTTGCCTTCTCCGGTAGATGAGGCAACTTCATTCAAAATTTTTGCTTTTTCCTTATACTTGCCATGTGGATTAGGGTTTTCCAACTCGCTGAGTTTGGTCATGTGACTCACCTTAACTAATGGACTGTGGAAGAAGAAAAAGTCCTGCAGTTCAGGGTGGATATGTTTTAATATTTTTTTGATGTGGACAATTTTTACTATCTTTACTGGATTTGTTACAATACTGCTTCTGCGTTATGTTTTGTCTTGTTTTCTTGGCCCTAAGGCATGTGGGATCAAACCTGCACCCCTGCACGGGAAGGCAAAGTCTTAGCCACCGGACCACCAGGGACGTCCCCAGGGTGGAGGTTTTTGAAGGTATTGTGTTTCCACTTCCCTCTTACACTTCTGCCACTTGGCATGCACATCTCTCTAGTGGATGATGTTCCCTCAGCCAAGATTCTGGAAGGAGAGATGCATGAAGCAGACACAAATCTGACCTCCAGGCTGGAGTCACACCAACAGCTGACTTGTGAGTATGAAATAAATGTTTGTCATGGAGTCATTAAGACGTTGTATTTGTTTGTTATGTGGTGTTACCAAAGCAAAAGCTGACTAGCACACAGGGAGAAGCATCTCAAAGTCTGATGTGCACTTAAAATCTAAAACATGTGTACAGAAAAATATGTGTAAACATGAAGAATGGGGTTAATAATTATATTTGCCACATAAAATTTTATTAGGATTAACCAAGTAAATACTTGTAAAACAAATGTCTGAAAAGCACCTGGCACAAAGTGAGTGCTAAGTGCTACAAGTATGGAACATACCTCTGGACGAATATACCAGAGATTGACTGGTATTGCCTGCAGAGAAGGGAGCCAGGAGGAAGCAGGGAACAATATCTACTTTATACTGTATATTTATAATTTTATACAGTGTATTTTACTTGTTTGAAACAATGCAGTTTACCTATTTAAAAGGTCCTATGGCTTCCCTGGTGGCTCAGTGACAACCTGCCTGCCAATACAGGAGACACGGGTTCAATCCCTCGGTTGGGAAGATCCCTGAAGAAGGAAAGGGCAACCCACTCCAGTATTCTTGCCTGGGAAATCCCATGGACAGCAGAGCCTGGTGGGCTACAGGCTATGGCTTTCCAAAAGAGTTGGACACGACTTTGCCACTAAGCAACAACAAATGACAAAGATACATGTAGAAAATATGTAAAATAATCACTTTATGCTTTACATTTATTGAAAACACATAAGGTACCCTGGGCTTGAATGCTACTTAGTATTCATTGTGATCGCAGGTGACTGTTTTTCCCTCTCTGAATTTATTGAACAGGACAAGCACAATCATTTGGGGAATCCCAGCGACCCTGTTGCACCTATTAAAAACATGGTGCATTGGCTTCAATGTTACTTTGTGGGGGAAACCTTATCCCAGCCCTCAGACTTGAGTAGGTGGGATACACATACACTGCTACAGTCATGTACATATTTTTCTCCACACTTATTCACTTGCTGTCAGTTGAACAATGGCATGCCTATTATCTGTCTTCCCTTCTAGAATATAAGATTCATAAGAGCAGGGATGCCGTCCACTTGCTCGTTACTCTTGGCCAATGTCTGGCACATGGTCAATTCAGTTCAGTTCAGTCACTCAGTTGTGTCCGATTCTTTGCGACCCCTTGAATTGCAGCATGCCAGGCCTCCCTGTCCATCACCAATTCCCGGAGTTCACTCAAACTCACATCCATCGAGTTGGTGATGCCATCCACCCATCTCATCCTCTGCAGTCCCCTTCTCCTCCTGCCCCCAATCCCTCCCAGCATCAGAGTCTTTTCCAATGAGTCAACTCTTCGCATGAGGTGGCCAAAGTACTGGAGTTTCAGTTTTAGCATTATTCCTTTCAAAGAACACCCCGGACTGATCTCCTCTAGAATGGACTGGTTGGATCTCCTTGCAGTCCAAGGGACTCTCAAGAGTCTCCTACCAACACCACCGTTCAAAAGCATCAATTCTTTGGTGCTCAGGTTTCTTCACAGTCCAACTCTCACATCCATACGTGACCACTGGAAAAACCATAGCCTTGACCAGATGGACCTTTGTTGGCAAAGTTATATCTCTGCTTTTTAATATGCTATCTAGGTTGGTCATAACTTTCCTTTCAAGGAGTAAGTGTCTTTTAATTTCATGGCTGCAATCACCATCTGCAATGATTTTGGAGCCCCCAAAAATAAAGTCTGACACTGTTTCCACTGTTTCCCCATCTATTTCCCATGAAGTGATGGGACCAGATGCCATGATCTTAGTTTTCTGAATGTTGAGCTTTAAGCCAACTTTTTCACTCTCCTCTTTCACTTTCATCAAGAGACTTTTCAGTTCCTCCTCACTTTCTGCCATAAGGGTGGTATCATCTGCATATCTGAGGTTATTGATATTTCTCCACATGGTAGGGGTCAAGAAATATTTGCTGAGAGACTAACATCACCCAGAACAGAACATTTAGTGAAGAACACCTAGGATCAGAGCTCCACAGATGTTAACATCATCTTTTTCACTCTCCCTCCCTCCCTTCCCTTCATCCTCCTTTTGAACTTCTGTTGTTGTTGTTTTTTCTTTTAACTGTTTATCCCTGCTCAGCCAGCAGGGGTTTCCGACTTCCTTCTAGTTTTCTAATGCTTCCATTCTTTCACTACCTGGTGAGAACCTGCTTTCTGGTTGGCTGTCTTTTTGCTGTTACTTCACATGTTGGAAGGGACAAAGGAGCTTGCATTGATCTCTTCTAATAAGGGCACTAATACCATTCATGAAGTTCCGACTTCAAGGAACAATCACCTCCCAAAGGCCCCGCTTCCTACTGCCACCACACTGGGGCTTTGGGGATGGCTCAGCAGTAAATAATTCACCTGCAAATGCAGGAGATGCACGTTCGACCCCTGAGTTGGGAAGATCCCCTGGAGAAGGAAATGGCGACCCACTCCAGTATTCCTGCCTGCAAAATCCCATGGACAGAGGAGCCTGGCTACAGTCCATGGAGTCGCAAAAGACTCAACTCATTAAGTCACAACTTAATGACTAAACAACGTTTGAATTAGAATGTCAACCCATGGATTTTGGAGAAACACATTCAGACCACAGCACAGCATATAGTCTCTTGACAGGGATCAGAGTCTTCATAGCATTAACTCCGCTGACTTTATCAAAACCCATTTTCACATCCATCCTGGTTGTTACTTCAGACTCATTTAGCAAACTCACATAAGGTGACAATGAAAAACTAACGAAAGATAGGAAGGGCTCAGAAATACCTTGGCACGTTGTCTCTCTTGGAAAACATAATGACATTTTTAAAAAACTCTTTATGTACCTTACTATAATTAGGTTAATAAGTACAGGTCAATTGATTTCAAACATTTGAGAACATCTCAGACAGAGCATAAAGAAGTAAAGGATGCAGCGGCAGTAGACTGTTACGGGAATGGCCTCGATGTCTCATGCCTGCCAGTGTCCAACCCTTGGGTGGGTCTCTCCAGCACTGACTCTGGACCAGAATATGTAATCCACAAAAGGACAACAGAAATTATGACACAAGACTGGAACGTGCTTGCCCCCTGGGGTGTGCCTCCATGCTGCTCTTGGAACCAGCCAGTGTGAGAACGAGGCCAGGCCATCTAGTTAGGGGGTGACAGATCATGTAACCCAGTCACTCATCAGCCCAGTGAGCCCTGAAAACAGCTGTCTCACTGACCTGCAGCTGTCCACTAGTAAGCCCAGTCAAAACAAGCAGGAAAAAACAAACAAACAGCTGAGCTGGACCTACAGTATCAACCTACAGAATCAGAATATAAATAAAATGGCTGTTGCTTTAAGCCATTACATTTTGGAACAGATCGTTGCACAAAAAATGCTAACTGATATGATCCCATCCCCTGCCTCTTCAGATGCCCATCACTTTTCTCTGTTTTAGTTGCTTCATAGTCTCAAGCACAGTGCCCAATCTGGGTAACCATATTAGCTGTTATATTGTGTCCACTCATTGGAGTCTTAATTGTGATGCTATCGTCTGGTTTGTCAAGGGCCTAGAAGGTTTTCTGTGGCCAAGAAATTATGCCAAATAAGTAAGTGACTCTATACACCATCTCTCAGTATTATTTTATGAAAATATAAATATATTTGAAATATAATTTGGTCATGCATTGGTTGACTCCACGACATTTTAATAAACTTCATGATCATTTTTAGAAACCAGGTGACAATTGTTGTAGAAAAATCATTTGAGGATTTGCATATATTCATACTTGAACAAGAACTGAGAATGTTAGATCAAACATTTTTAGAACCAGAATAGAAATATCTTACTATTTCCTTTCCAACTGTGAATTTCTCACTGGTTGCTATGGCATTCAAGTGAGAATATAAAAAAAGAAAATATTAATGAACTAATACTATTCTTGTTGTAAAATAAGACAGAGGAAACCCACAGCTGAATTAATTTGCCTACATTTCATCATGTGATACTATACAACTGTAATTTAAATGGTAGTAAATATAGTTCTAGGTGTCTAGTAAGTTTGAGTTAAAGAAGAAACAACTTAAAAAGAAAATGAAGCTGTAAACTCTAGAGTCATGTTCCTATGACCCTCACACATGACTAAAAGCAGAGAGGGAATCTCCAAAGTCTACAGTGACATTCCATGAGTGATGTCCACTCCCCTGATAGCACTGAGGAATCTCACATTCAGGCCAAAGATAGTATGGAAATCCTCAAATCCAGACCTGCTTGGTAAAGGACTTCTTCTCTAGGATGAGTACCTTCTTAGTCTGGAAAAGTGCTAACTGTTCAGTGTGTCTGAGCTCACTTAAAACTCATGATAATCCTCTGGTGCGGGGTCCTCAATACCACCCCATGGTTTGATGTATTAGGAGGACTCACAGGACTCAGCACAGAGTGATGCTCATGATGATGAATTATTGCAGTGAAAGAACACAATGCAGAATCTGCAAAGGAGAAAGGTGTTATCTGCATATCTGAGGTTATTGATATTTCTCCCGACAATCTTGATTCCAGCTTGTGTTTCTTCCAGTCCAGCGTTTCTCTTGATGTACTCTGCATAGAAGTTAAATAAACAGGGTGACAATATACAGCCTTGATGAACTCCTATTCCTATTTGGAACCAGTCTGTTGTTCCATGTCCAGTTGTAACTGTTGCTTCCTGAACTGCATACAGATTTCTCAAGAGGCAGATCAGGTGGTCTGGTATTCCCATCTCTTTCAGAATTTTCTATAGTTTATTGTGATCCACACAGTCAAAGGCTTTGGCATAGTCAATAAAGCAGAATTAGATGTTTTTCTGGAACTCTTTTGCTTTTTCCATGATCCAGCAGATGTTGGCAATTTGATTTCTGGTTCCTCTGCCTTTTCTAAAACCAGCTTGAACATCAGGAAGTTCACGGGTCACATATTGCTAAAGCCTGGCTTGGAGAATTTTAAGCATCATTATAATTCCATACCTGGGCATATATCTGGAGAAGACATGATCCAAAAGGATACATGTGCCCCAGTGTTCATTATAGTACTGTTTACAATAGCCAAAACATGGAAGAAACCTAAATGCCCATTGACAGAGGAATGGATAAAGAAGATGTGGTATGTATATATATATATATATACACACACACATACATACATACATACAATGGAATATTACATAACCATTAAAATGAATTAAATAATGCCATCTGGAGCAACATGATGGACCTGTGAAAATGTCAGTTGCTCAGTCGTGCCTGACTCTTTGTGACCCCATGGACTGTAATCTGCCAGGCTTCTCTTTCCGTAGGATTTCCCAGGCAAGAATACTGGAGTGGGTTGCCATTCCCTTCTCCACGGGATTTTCCCAACCCAGGGATTGAACCCAGGTCTCCCACATTACAGGCAGATTCTTTACAGTCTGAGTCACCAGGGGAGACAGTATCATACTGAATGACAGAAATCAGACAGAGAAGGAGAAATATCATATGACATCCCTTATATGTGGAATCTAAAAGGAAATGATACAAATGAACTTAGTTATAAAATAGAAAGAGACTCACAGACTTAGAAAATAAACTTGTGGTTTCCAGGGAGGAAGGGAGAGTCAGAGACTTTGGGAAGGACATATACACACTGTTGTATTTAAAATGGATAACCAACAAGGACCTATTATACAGCACATGGAACTCAGCTCAGTGTTATGTGCCAGCCTGAACGGGATGGGGATTTGGGGGGAGAATAGATACATGTATTTATATGGCTGAGTCCCTTCACTGTTCACCTGAAAGTACCACAGCATTGTTAATCAGCTATGCACCAATAAAAAACAAAAAGCTTAAAGTTTGGGGAAACAAAAACAGGGCTACCAACCATCATTTTCAAATTATATCTAGGGCAGCCATTCACAAGTGATTCACGAAGCTGCTCTCCTTTGGAGAAATAATGACACATCAGATCACAACTTAGTTTTCCCAATGGTGCCAGGTGTTTAGATTCTCATCTTGCCCGAGAAGTGGCAGTTCCTATAGAAGAAGTATTCAGCAAGGTGTTTGAATCATGAGTAGATTTCTAACCTAGGGCCCTTTCACCTTTGTTTCTATTGTTCTATTAATACATTACTTGCTGAAGTTTTTGAATATTGACAAAAGCTACCCAGTTTTGTGGTAGCTATATCCACTGAAAGTGACATGTAGGCTGGGAATGAAATATCTCTTTTGATTGTTGAATTGAACATTTACAACTTGATGAGCAGGTGGAGATATTTTAAGAAACTACATATGATAGATAAAACTAATGCCTCCTACTTCTAGCCTCTCTAATGTCTCTTAGCTCACAGGTTCTTGGCTTATGAAACAAGCGCTGTATTAGTCAAGAGATCTGAGAAACAGAAACATAGGATTTATATAGATGTATATAAGAGGAAATATTATAGATTGGCTAACGTGGTTATGTTAGCCAAGATGCCCCGTGACACACTGCCAGCTGGACAACCAGGAAGGCTAGCTGTGTAATTCTGTCCATGTCGACAGCCCTGAGAGTCAGGGGCTGGTGGTGTAGGACCCAGTCTGACTATGAAAACACAATAACTAGAGGCACCAATGTCTAAGGGCAGGAGAAGACAGAGGTCTCAGCTCAAGTAGGGAAAGAGTGAATTCACCCTTCCTCGATCTTTTTGTTCCATGGGGCCCTCAGGGAATTCGATGATGCTTACCCACATTGGGGAGGGTCATCTGCATTATTCAGTTCACCAGTTCAAATGCTAATCTCTTCCAGAAACATTCCCAGAAACAACATATACCAACTATCTGGACATTCCTTGGCCCAGTCAAGTTGACACATAGTGTTAACCATCACAAGCATGTAGGGGAAAACTTATAAGGACATTCTTCCTGTTTATGTAGAAAATGAAGTAAACTTGTAGGTAGATTTAAAACCTCTATTTGATGGCAAGCATGCCCACTGGCCTAGAAAACACATGACTACTGGCCATTAACATTTTTTTATTCTCCTGAATATTTTTGGTTCAAAATTTTAGGACTATGAATTCTATTTTAATTTTCTTGCTCAAAGTGTGATTTGTTTTATATATATATTTATATATGTTAAGTAATTTATATATGTTTTGTAACTTCTGCCATTCTTTATTAATAAGTAGAGTTGGAATAATCAGTAAGAGCAGTGCTATAATGATGTAAAATACCTGTAGTTTCCAAAACATTGGCATGCTCATAAGGTGCTCTGAATTGAGTTAGGACCACAGTATAAAAATTCACAAGGTATTATTTTTCTAGCATTTTCAAAATCATTGAAAAGTATTTGAAACACATGCAACAGTGTGGATAAACCTTGAAGATATTAAGTGAAATAAGCCAGACCCAGAGGGCCAAATATTGTATGATTCCACATGTATGAGGTACCTAAAGGAGTCAAACTGATAGGGACAGAGAGTATAATGGTGTTGCCAGGGGCTGGAAAGATGGGAGAATGGGAACTTACTATTTAATGGGCACAGAGTTTGGGTAAAGTTCTGAAGACGGATGGTAGTGATAGTTGCACAATGATGTTCATGTCCTTAGAACTGTACACATAAAATGAGGTATCATCTCACACTAATCAGAATGGCCATCAACATAAAAAAAAAAATCTGCAAACAATAAATTCTGTGAGGATGTGAAGAAAAAGGAAACATCTTGCACAGTTGGAAGAAATGTAAATTGATATAACTGAAAAAAACAGAATGGAGATTCCTGGAAAAACTAGGAATAAAGCTACCATATGACCCAGAAATCCCTCTACTGGGCGTATGACCTGAGAAAACCATAATTGAAAAAGACATATGTACCCCTATGTTCATTGAAGCACTATTTACAACAGCTAGGACATGGAAGCAACCTGGATGCCCATTGACAGATGACTGGATAAAGAAGATATGGCACATATATACAATGGAATATTACTCAGCCATAAAAAATAATATATCTGAATCAGTTCCAATGTGGTAGATTAACCTAGAGCTTGTCATATACAGTGAAGCAAGTCATGAAGAGAAAAACAAATATCATATACTAATGCATATATATGGAATCTAGAAAAATGGTATTGATGAACCTGTTTGCAGGGAAGGAATGGAAACTTAGTTATAGAGAATGGGCTTACGGACACAACGGGGGAAGAATAGAGTGGGATGAATGGAGAAGGTGGCATCAACATATACACTACCCTTTGTCAAATAGATAGCTGGTGAAACGTTACTATATAGCACAGGGAGCCCAGCCTGACATCTGATGACCTAGAGGGGTGGGACTTGGGGAGGTAATGGAGGCTCAAGCAGGAGGTGATACATGTATAATTATGGCTGATTTGTGTTGTTGCACAGCAGAAACCAACACAACATTGTAAAGCAATTTTCCCCCAAATAAAAATCATAAAAAATAAAATAAGGCAGAATGAAAAAAATGGTGAATTTTATGTTATGTATATTTTATAATAACAATAATAAGTAATAATGGTATAGACATGCTCCAGGAACTCTGGCCTGCAAGGAGGTAGTTAGCAGAAAGAGGCCACATTGAAGATGGAGTGACATAGCAGTAAGAAGGCAGAGCTGGAGCTGACTTATTAGAGTCGACTTATTAGACAATCTTTTTGTTCTTACCTCTCTCACCATCAAGAAGGCATTGGTCTAAGCTTTGGCTCTGACAACTGCCTAGACTGTGCTTTCAGGCTGTACAGCAGAACTGAGGAGTCAGTGTAATTACTGGACTATTAAGGTTTTCAGCTGGACAGACATCTGGATGGTTACAGGACAACCACAGAATTGAATGATGGTGCCTTTGATGTACATCTCAGAAGTGAGTCTTTGCTCATTGACCTCCTCGTGAAGAGATTTTTCTCTTTTTAGCCTCAGATCTCATTTGAAGAACTTGGTAAATGCAGTAATGGATATTTAAGCACTTCTGAATACCAACCTGTGTTCAGATAATTTAGGTTTAATGACTGGCCTGTCATTGGTAGAAGAAAGATGGCTGTCTGAGAAACTGCACTGCAGGGGGATGGCACTGACACACCATCGCCCCGTTGAGATTTCATTGCTCAGACACATGTTTGGCATACCTTCAGTTTCAGGAATGAAAGATTCACCAGACTTTTAGTTAAGTTGCTTTAGGTAAAATAGAACATGTATATAATTTGGGATTCAGAAGAAATATTAATAACTTGGGATGGGTTTATAATATCATCAAAAATAAAGCTGTTTCCTAAGAAAAAATATCATATCATATACAAAAATGGGTAAATGACATGCTTTCCTTTCCTTGGATTCTTTTAATGCAGAATGTCTCCTGGACATCACCCATGGAGCAGCCCACTGTTCTACCGGGTGCTTCCCATTCCAGAAAAACTGCTTCAAAGCATGTTGTGCCAACAAAGGGACTATTTTTGTATCTGGCCTTTATTTATATGCACAGATCCTCATAATCCAGATGCCCCCTCATGCTCTGTGTACTCTTCTGACTTTCTCCCTGATCCAACAACACCTGCCTTCTCAACCTCCTTAGAAGCATCTGACTTATAATTTTTATCCTTCGAATTTGAACTTAGTCTCCATCTGTAACTCCTTGCTTTTTCTTTGTCTTTCTCTACTGTGCGAATCGCCTAGGTACCTCTCATTGATCAAGCTGTTTGGATCTCACATATCTGCTGGTTCCTTCTCATCTTAGCTTTCCAATTCTGTCCTGATTGTAGGCTGTGACTGAAGTTGGATTTATCATATCCATTTATCCAACTCCACACTGTATAGACCATCCACATTGCAAGACCACTCTGATCTAACTCAGTTCTCCATCCTGGCTTCAATTCATCCAACTCATTTTATCTATCATCCAATATCCAGGGCTGACAAAAGGCATGCTTTGAGGAAAATATTTAAATCCTAATCATTTTCACAGTGTCCACAGTGATAGATAGTGTTAAAATAGGAGCAAGAAGAAAATTATGCTTTGTAGAATAGCATCAATAGAGCTGTTGTCATGTATTTGCTAAAGTAGTATCTGACTCTTTTGTGACCCCATGGACTATAGCCTGCAAAGTTCCTCTGTCCATGCAATTTCCCAGGCACGAATACTGCAATGGGTTGCCATTTCCTTCTCCAGGAGATCTTCCTGACCCAGGGACAGAATGTGTGTCTCCTGCATTACAGGGAGATTCTTTACCACTGAACCATCTGCTGCCTCTGTGGTAAAGAATCTGACTGCCAATTCAGGTTTCCCTGGTGGCTCAGACAGTAAAGAATTTGCCTGCAATGCAAGAGACCTGGGTTTGATCCCTGGACTGGGAAGATCCCATGGAGGAGGGCATGGCAACCCATTCCAGCATTCTTGTCTGGAGAAACCCCATGGACAGAGGAGCCTGAGTTACAAAGAGTTGGACATGACTGAGTGACTAAGCACAGTACAGCCAATGCAGGAGACATGGGTTCACAGGTTCAATCCCTGGGTCAGGAAGATCCCCTGGAGAAGGAAATGACAACCCACTCTAGTATTCTTGCCTGGAGAATCCCAGGGACAGAAGAGCCTAGTGGGCTGCCATCTATGGGGTCGCAGAGTCGAACATGACTGATGCGACTTAGCAGCAGCAGTATAAAATCAAAACCAGGAATCAGACATTGGTAAAGTGTGTGTATTTTGTACTACATCATTAACGTGTGTAGATTCATGTAACCACTAGCACAATCAAGACACAAAACTGTCGCATCCGCACAAAGATCTCCCTCCTGTCACACCTACCCTCCTCAGCCCTGGCAACTGCTAATCTTGTTTTTTATTTCCATAAATTTGTAATTTTGATTCTATTAATGGCATCACACAGAGTATGACTATTTGAGATTGGCTTTTCTTTTTTGGGGGGCATGGAGCATAATGCCCTTGAGATCCACCAAGTTGATTTGTGTTTCAATAGTTTGCTTCTTTTTATTGCGGAGTAATATTCTGTGATATGTTGTACCATTATGATCTGTTTAACCATTTACCTACTGAGTGACAGTTTTATTGTCTCCAATTTTTGACTATTATAAATAAAGCTGGTATGAATATTACTGTACAGGTCTAATGTAGTCATGAGACTTACTAATTTTTTATATTATGTATTTAAATAATATTTTGAACTAAGGAAAATACATCATTTAAGTTAATTTCACTTCTTGCATTTTAAAATACAGTTACTAGAATATTCAAAATTAAATATACCTCATTTATTTCTATTGACTATCACTGTGATAGAGTAACTTTTGAAGGAAGTAGTTTTGTGGCTACTTGTAATGCAGATATTGGTGAAGAATGTTTAGATTTCAGCCTTCATAAATGAGAAGGTATAGTTCTTGAAAAGTTGAGACAGAACAGTCCAGAAAGAAAGAAGACTAAAGATAATGGCCCCAAAAGAGAAAAGAACTTGCCATGTTCAAGAAACCAAAATAGCCTGTATAGTAGAAGCAGTATTGATTGAAGGGGGAATGGCATGGCCCACCATCTTGAGGTAGACGATATCTACATAACTCCAGATTCTCTACTTTCCTTTTTCATTCTACTCCATTGATACTAATGCCCAAATATCCTTGTCTACTTTCTCTGAGGGTAATAGGTAGGAAAACTTAAGACAGAAAGTACTTTCAAAGTGATTCTTCAAGTGGAGCAGAAATTCCCAAATAGACATTGAATGATGTGTTAATCCTGGCAATATATCCATTTGTTTAAAACTTAATGTAAATTACAAAATTAGTGTATCAGTTAGCTTTTGTGCATAACAAGCAATCCCAATAAGTAGTGACTTAAAATGACAACTACTTATTTAGCTCACAACATTGTGGGCTGGCAATCTGTGCTAAGCTCAGTTAGGTGTTACTTCTGGTCCTGTCAACACTTGCTGCTATGATCTGTGGTCAGCTGTGGTTGGCTAGACACTGACTGGCCTAGGATGGCCACATGGACTCTTTTCTTTCAGTAGAATAGCACAGGCTTGTTATGATGATATCAGGGTTCTAGGAGAGTGCAGAAGTGAGGCCTCTTGAGACCTAGGCTTGAGACAGGTGCACTGCTGGTTCTGTTATAATCTATAATCAGTGCAAGTCATAGGTCCAACCCAGGTTCCAGGTGTAGGAGACAGAGTCCACCTCCTAAGAGAAGAACTATAAAGTCATATTACAAAGGGTGTGGCAATCAGGACAGGTAGTGAATTAGGACCACAGTTAATAACAGTGGTATACTGGTAAATGGTGAATGATTGGCTCTTTTAAGGAGGTTAGAAAGGAGCAAACAGCCCTTATTGTTGTGTTTGCCAACTTCCGTGGTGCAAATAGTTTCATCATGGCTGACTCCAAGCTACCATGTGACACTGTTGAACAAAGAAGCACTCATTGACTCTCAACAGTCATGTAAGCCAGCTCCAGCATAGCACTGAGTGTGTGCTTAATCGCTCAGTTGTGTCCAACCCTTTGTGACCCCATGGACTATAGCCCACCAGACTCCTCTTTCCATGGGGATTCTCCAAGCAAGAATACTGGAGTGGGTTGCCATGTCCTCCTCTAGGGGATCTTCTCAAGCCAGGGACTGAACCCAGGTCTCTAGTACTGCAGGCAGATTCTTTGCCATCTGAGCCACCAATGAAGTCCATAGAACTGAGAGTGACCTCTAAATATGGAAACTGGCAGCAGAATGCTCCAATTTCTGGCATTCACCAATCAGGATAGCATACTAAGACCCTTGTTCTCTCTTTAAAAAGTCCACTGCAGGGAGCTACATTCTCCAACAATAGGAATAAAGTCCTCCAAATTCCCATATTAGGTACAAAGATTTTAGAGGTCTTTGCAACAGAAACTATGAAATAAATGGCATGTGTTGTTATCATCTAATTCTCCAACTTCCCAGGTGACTGAAGATAGGATTATGTGTGTATGGCTGGCAATCAAAAGAGATCTATAAATCATGATTGGAAACACTGTCAAGTTCAGGAATATTAGTGACTGCTTTCTTTCCTTCAGTCTCCAAGAAGACAAAAACTGATGCATCAGAATTTCACATAGAGCAAAATAACCTTAAATAACCTTAATTTTGCTTTATTTAGATTGGTCAGATGTGCTACACAAACACTTGTCTAATTTTTTTGCTCCATCTCATCTGAGGTCAGATGCTAATACCACCTCCTATGAGAACATGGGCTTTTCCTAGGCAGTGGCAATGGTATCTATCTTATTTTCAAAAATAAGTTATTAGCCTTTCTGACAAAAGTTTGAAAAACCTCATAGAGTTGGGCTTCTGTTGGAGCTTATGGGAAGAAGACTGGTTCCTAATAGGAAAAGGAGTACGTCAAGGCTGTATATTGTCACCTTGCTTATTTAATTTATATGCAGAGTACATCATGAGAAACGCTGGGCTGGATGAAGTGCAAGGTGGAATCAAGATTGCTGGGAGAAATATCAATAACCTCAGATATGCAGATGACACCACCCTTATGGCACAAAGTGAAGAAGAACTAAAGAGCCTCTTGATGAAAGTGGAAGAGGAGAGTGAAAAAGTTGGCTTAAAGCTCAATATTCAGAAAACTAAGATCATGGCATCTGGTCCCATTACTTCATGGCAAATAGATGGGGAAACATTGGAAACAGTGGCTGACTTTATTTTTGGGGGGCTCCAAATTCACTACAGATGGTGATTGCAGCCATGAAATTAAAAGACACTTGCTCCTTGAAAGGAAAGTTATGACCAACCTAGATAGCATATTAAAAAGCAGATATTACTTTGCCAACAAAGATCCATCTAGTCAAGGCTATGGTTTGTCCAGTAGTTATGTATGGATGTAAGAGTTGGACTATAAAGAAAGCTGAGTGCCGAAGAATTGATGCTTTTGAACTGTGGTGTTGGAGAAGACTCTTGAGAGTCCCTTGGACAGCAAGGGATCCAACCAGCCCATCCTAAAGGAGATCAGTCCTGGGTGTTCATTGGAAGGCCTGATGTTGAAGCTCAAGCTCCAATACTTTGGCCAGCTGATGCGAAGAGCTGACTCATTTTAAAAGACCCTGATGCTGGGAAAGATTGAGGGTGGGAGGAGAAGGGAAAGACAGAGGATGAGGTGGTTGGATGGCATCACCGACTCAATGGACATGAGTTTGAGTAAGTTCTGGGAGTTGGTGATGGACAGGAAGGTCTGGTGTGCTGCAGTCCATGGGGTCAAAAAGAGTCGGACACGACTGAGCAACTGAACTGAACTGATCTGATGGGAAGAAGTTGGCAAGCTGTCCACTTCTAAAGTCTTTAATCACGTGTAGTTTCACAGAGTATTGGGTATAAGAAACTCTTCCCTGTTGAAGAATATTGGTCAAAACAGCAAAAGGGGATTTTGCTGCTATGGGTAAAGAAAGGAGTCTCCCTGGTAAATAAATACTCCAAACTCACAGTACAATTTTGGACAAAGAATCATTGAGTTTGCGGGGGGTAGTGGGTGGGTCTTGTTTCTTTTTTTTTTTGCTTTAGACCACTGGGTTTATCACTGATGATTGTTATGTCTTCAAACTGTCCACAATCCTAAATAAACAGGAGCTATAGTCCTACTGATGTGTCAGCTTCAAACTGAGGTTTCCATAAGTAGAAACCCCTGCCTTGGGACACAACATGCACCATCTGGCTCTCCTCCTCATGCTGGCTCCTCCACGACAGCAAACAGACTGAAGGGCAAGGGTCAGGATGGGCTTAGTTTATGCAGCCCAAGTCAGATCAGCCGAGGGGCCTCAATAACATCACCATCATCATCAACAACCTACCTCTGATTCCACAGCTCCCTCCCAACCTTAAGGCGCCCACTCCCAATAGAGACTGTCCAGAGCATCTCACTGAATGACTGTCATTCACCTAAGGCCCTCAAACCCCAGAAGACCTGAGGATGATGCTTGGCAGCAGGGGGAATGTATCCAGTGAACTAAAGGCTTTCAGGAACACACAAGGAAGCAGAGGTACTGCAAGCAAACTGGCTATGTGCTTGTGAGGTGTGGTGTGATGTGCATTCCAGGTGGACCAAATCTATAGTTGAATAAGACTGTTTTAACTTGTTTCTCCAGCCTGTCTCCCTTCACCCTTCCTCTGTCTTTTCTTCCACAAGTATTTTATTGAGAACCTACAAAACAGCTGGCACTGCTATGGGTGTGGACGATTAAGAGAGAAACAGACAAAGACCACTGCGACCCTTGGGACTCATTCCAGTCAGCAGGGAGAAAGAATCACAGATAATAAGTACATTACATAGTGCTTTAGACTATGGTGAGACTTGAGAAAAACCTAGACAGAGTATTAAACCTAAAAGGTAGAGACATCACTTTGCTGACAAAGGTCTACATAATCAAAGGTATGGTTTGTCCAGTAGTCATGTATTGATGTGAGAGTTGGACCATAAAGAAAACTGAGCACTGAAGAATTGATGCTTTGGAGTTGTGGTGCTGGAGAAGATTCTTGAGAGTCCCTTGGACTGCAAGGAGAACAACCCAGTCAATCCTAAAGGATATCAACCCAGAATATTAATTGGAAGGACTGATGCTGAAGCTGAAGCTGCAATACTTTGGCCACCTGATGTGAAGAGCCAACTCATTGGAAAAGACCCTGATGCTGAGGAAGGTTGAAGGCAAAAGGAGATGAGGGCAGCAGAGGATGCATGGTTAGATAGCGTTACTGCCTCAATGGATGTGTATTTGAGCAAACTCAGGGAGACAGTGGAGGACAGAGGAGCCTGGTATGCTACAGTCCATGAGGTTGCTAAGAGTCAGACGTGGTTTAGTGTCTGAACAACAACAACAACAAAGGCTTGAGAGTAAATAAAAAGGCAGAGAAGGGGGCCAGTGAGTACTGAGTAGGGAAAAAATAGATTAAATTTCAGTTTAGGGAAGTGAAGGTGTCTCTAAGAAGATGATATTTGGGCAAAGATCTGAAGGCAGTAAGGGTGGAAACCATGAGAACATTTGAGCAAAGGGTTCTAGTCTGAGGCAAAGGCATGGACATGTAGATATGCTTGGTGGACCCACAAAAGGTGGCTCATAAGCTGGAGAAGGGTGAATGGGGACAGAGACACATGAGGACAGAGATGAGGAGGACAGACTTCTTGAAGCGTTGTCCCAGAACAGCAGTTTCAGCATCATTTTTTTAAAATGCAAATGTGGGATCTTCACCCTAAACCTATTGAACCAGCAACTCTTAGGGGTGGGACCTAGAAGTCTGTGTGTTTTACTGAGTTCTCCACATGATTCTGATTCACACTGTAGTTTGAGAAGCCAAGATTTAGGGCATCATCTGCCATGGCAGGACTTAAAAAAAAATCTGAGTGGAATAAGAGGTGATATGAATGTTTGGTGACTTGATCTGAAATTATATCTGATTTTGGTAAAGATGTGTTTATCTGGTTGGATGTATGCTAGGTACATTCACTTTCCTGGATGCAAAATAGAATGATAGAGAGATGGTTATATAGAGTCTGCTTCCTTAGTATGGCCTCCCGGGGGTTCTCTTCAGCCTCTCTGGACAGTGGCTGGTCATGGAAGAAAGGATGTTCGTCTGATATCAACACACTGCAAAGGAAACCTGGGTTTAGTTGCAGGTCTCTCTCATCACAACTCTTGAATTTCTGCAACACAGAAATTTTTCTGTATATGAAAGATTGAGCCTAATCTTTAAGATTGAGCCTAATTTGGGGAATCCCCTACCTGATGGGGATCTATCTGTTAACTCAGCAAGTGTTGGTAATGGTGTAAACCCTGCATTGGGTGTTACCAGCAACTATATTTCTTACTGGGATGACTCCTTGGTTATCTTTCCTAAGATAACACAATGACATTCCATTTGACTATGGGATGCTGGAGCAGAATGGTGATGCTACAGAGAAGAGTGCCTCAAATGTCACTTCACAATATTGTGAAGTATTCACAATATGTATAGATTTCACATGCTCCCCGTCTATAATGTGGAGCTCACCACCTAGGGGTGGGTGCCTAGCCGACCAGACTATATTCCCAGTGGCCTTTGTATCCAAATTTTACCATGTTATTTATCCTGGCCAATAGAATGTGTGCAGAAGTGCAGTCAGTCAGTTCCCAATGAGAGCTTTTATTTTGGCTGGATGCAGAGAAAGATGACATGCAAGAAGATGGTAACACTTCAAGGCAGAAGGAGTTTGGGTCTTTGAGCTATTTCCTGGAGGAGACCCACCTGCTGACCAGGGGCACCAGCATTTGACTTCATTCAAGACAGAAATCAAATTCTATTGGGTAAGCAAATGAAATTCTGGGGGTTAACTGTTATAATCATGAGCAATACCATAATACGCATGTCACTTTTCTTTGATATCAACACTATGATGTTAGCATATAGCTTTAACCTCATATCAAAGATGAAAAAATTGAGTATTAGAATGAAATCACTTGCCTAAAGTCCTTTGGCTAGCTGGCAGCATAGGATCCATGTTAAACTTTTCTGGCTTTTAATGTATAATTTTTACATTATATTTAATGTGCCAAAGGATGACACACAAATACGAAACAGTAACAACAATGATTATTTACCACTTGGCATTTCAGCATTTATATCTCAAGGAAGACTGACAATGATGTTGTTGACAAAATTATTGCATATTTTCAAAGATGGACTCTATTGTAATATAGATACAGTTTTGCTTCTTTAAATACACAGATCTATAAAGGAAAAAACATTGCAACAGTAAAATCTGCAGTTGTTGGGGCAATGTTTTGTTTTTTACTAAGTCTTGATTTTAGTCTAGAAATTGTATGTTCCTACAAAGCTACCCCACTATGCGGTGAACTGGTCAACCCAGTCATACAAACTAGAGGAAAGAAATACTGCCTGTACAGTAATTCCTAATTTCTGCATCTTGAAATGGTATCTAAAATGTATGGAAATTTCTAGAGAGGGTTATTTAAATAGCATTGTCATTTTCCTTTCTCTGTTACGCATAATAATAATCCTTTGAAATTCAAATCTTTGAAAAACTGTCAAAATGCATTTTCCTCTCCAATTTATTATTGTGCTTTAATTTGGGTAGGTTTACTGGAGAACAGTGGGATTTCTAATTCTCTTAAAAGGGAAGATGGTACTTAAACATCAGTTTTATGAAATATACAAAACTCAGCAAAGACTGCCCCTCCCATTGAACATGTAAGGCTGGGTTATACCTTGGAGGTCATATCCAGCAGGCTTTCTCTAAGCTCTCAGGTGAAGACAGGAAATTTATATTACCAATGAGAAGGGCAGTTTCAAAATATATTCCCTTTCAGTAGAAGAGAGAAACTGTGAATGAAAAGAGCATTTAAAATGATTGCCTTCCACGTCCACTTTTCTCCATGCAACTGACTTTTATTGCTTTAGTTGTTCAGGAATCCCAAACTGCCTTTCTCTCTCTGACTTACTTCACTTAGTATAATAATATCTAGGTAAATTCATGCTGTAATTTGGTGTGAAATCTAAAAAAAAAAAAAAAGATACAAATGAACTTATTTACAAAACAGTAACAGACTCAGAAAACAAACTTATGGTTAACAAAGGGGAAAAGTTGAGGAGAAAGATTAATTAGGAATTTGGGATTAACAGATACATTACTACATACAAAATAATCAACAAGGACCTACTGTATAGCACAGGGCATGCATCTCAATACTCTATGTAAGGGAAAAGAATCCAAAATAGAATAGATATATGTGTATGTATAACTGAATCACTTCACTGTACACATGAAACTAACACAACATTGTAAATCAACTATAATTAAAATAAAAATTAAAAAAAAAAAGACTCTCAAACTGGAAATTACCCACATACCCATCAGCCAAATCCATAAATAGTGGTGTATTCCTACAATGGAATAATGATAAAACAATGAGAGAGAACTAAGTGAAAAGTGTCATGAATTCCAGAAACACAACATTGATGGAAAAAAAGCCAGATACCAGATTCATCCTATTAGGAGGCGTTACAAATAGGTATTACAAATAGGTGTTACAAACAGGCAGAGAAGTTTCTTATTAACATATCAAGGTCACACTGCATTACAGAAAGAACCCCAGACAACGTGTCAGAACTCCTGACGCAGAGTGAAGGCTCATCTCTGAGACTCAATTATCTCATCTTAACAAAGATCCTAACCACATCTGCAAAATTTAATCTAAGCAGAAGGACATACAGCGCTTCTCCGTCTCTTTCCAAACAGTTCAGTAGATTGACACCCTCTTTTGTCCCAAAAAAAAGTAATCACAAGAGATTCTTCCACTTCCAATGGTTTCCTATAGTAAATCAGACCTCTAGTCACCCTATACAGCTCTGAAATTCTATGGCTCTTTGATGTTGTGGGAGTTTGGACTTTGAAAATTAACAAGCTGTATATTTTACATAATTGGAAAATTGCATATCACAGTATAATCTATCCGGAAATAAACGTTTTGGTCAAACAGAGGAATTTTGTCAGATATCCATTAAATCTCATGAAATATTTAATTTTTCAAAAGAAACAAGAGTGTATTTGCTGCTTCTGTTTTTTTAAATGATTTCTTTCATTTTCTTATGTAGCTTTCATCCTGTATCCTTGGCAGTACCAAAGGCAACCATCATGCTTGGATGACAGTTACTGCTTTTTTTTTTTTTTTTTAAATGGCTCATGGCTGTGAGTTGCATGCTGTGTATCATAGCCTCATAAATACAAAGCTAAAGGACATTTAAAATCAGAAATGTATTCACAGAGACACAGTTCTGACCTATAAATATCAAATTATTTTATTAAAGAAGACCTTCTCAAAAACAGGCAGGGGAGGTATATCTAGGCAATACAACTTGTGGGGTGTGAGTGACAATTAAACAGTTGTCACTGTGAATCAGTTATTCAAAAGTCATCCAAAAGTTGAGTTATTTTTTAGAGTAGCAAATGTGGCATATGATGAATTGTGTACACCATACACCTACCCTGGCTTCTGCCACCCTACATCCCTCCTTCCTGATCACATGAATGCCTGGCTAGAAACTACAATTCCCAGAGTCCCTTACAGGTCCCAGAAGCCCATGTGATTCAACACTTGCCATGAAGATAAGTGAAAATTATGTGTGCAACTTCTACATCATCTTAAAGATGTAAAGATTTTTGCCCTGGATTTGTTCCCTATTTTGTCCTGTTGCTTGGAAGCAATGGCAGTTAGAAGGTTGGAAACCATATCTTGAAGATGGTTGAGCCTCTCAGACTAGATCCCTGAATTACGTTGTGGACCAGAGCTTGCCTCAATGCCCTAGACTATTAAGAAGGAGGAAGAAATTAGCATCTATCTTGTGGGACATCTTGTATACTTGAAACTCTTTGTTACAATATCTTAACTTTTACCTTAAGAAAGAAAGTATTTAAGAAAATGTTTTGTGTTTACTTTGAAATGAGCTAAAGTATACGAAGGGAAGGAGGAAGAGAGTTGAGCATTACTTCTTGGTTTCTTTCTGATAAAGAATCCAGTAGAATTTAACAAAGATGTTTCTATAAATGTGCCACTTCAGAGGGAATAACTTGAGTCATATCACTGAAATCTGCCATCCACTATACTGAAACAAGTATCATACAACATCCTTACTGTCCAACAGGAAGCAACTAATGGCAAACAGAAGCCTAGCAAGAGTAACAGGAATAAGAGAACGTGCTTCATTCTTCAATATGATGGGCATTATGAGAAAATATCTTCAGGAAAAGCAAAATCTAGTTAGAAACAGTAAATTTTGACTAGTGGCATTATGTTGCCTGACTGGTGTTACCCATTTTCTCATTTTTCAAGAAAATAAGAATTCTCCTTACTTCTGGTTATAATGCCTTCTTCCCCCTCATAACCTCAGAAGAACTATAAAAAGAGATAAACAACAGCAAAAACTTTTTGAGTACTTTTTGTCTGGGTTCTTCCAAAGATGTTGTAGAAAATACGAACGAACTTTTTGGCCAACCCAATACGTTTGTATCTGTGGGTTTGTGTAGACTGTGTTGTTTATTGCATGGACTTATAGTACAACAACAAGAGATATGGATAAGTATTATCACTGTTCTTTATTTTTAGATGAGGAGATGAGAAAGTGAAAGCTTCTCGTCTAATCAGTTATAGTATGACTCTTCAACAACATTCTTAATCACTGTATCATATCTCTCCCTGTTAGCCAGGGCACAGAGTGTGGTAGACTAAACATGGTGGCAAATTTGGTGTCGGTCTTCCCATTAAGACGTAGAGTAGAGCTTCCTGGTGGTCCAGTGTTTAGAAATCCACCTTGCAATGCAGGGGACACGATTTGGATCCCTGATCCAGCAAGATCCCACATGCTGAGAGGCAACTAACTTGTGTGCCACAACCACTGAAGCCTGCAGTCTGGAGCCCACGCTCCACAAGAGAAGCCACCAGAATGAGGAGCCCACACGCTTCAATTACAGAGGAGCCCCGCTTGCCTCAAGTAGAGAAAGGCCCACGTGCAGCAATGAAGATCCAGCATAGCCAGAAATAGATAAATAAATAGATAAATACAATAATTTAAAAAGTATGTAGAGCAAAACTCTCTCCCCTTAAATCTGAGCTGCTTATAAAGAACTGTGGCATGAGTTATGTGATACCAGGAGTTCTGGATTCAGGCTTTAAGAGCTCGGCAGCTTCCATTTCCTGTTTCCTGGAATGCTTGCTTTGGAGTACAAAGTCCAGCTACCCTGAGACCATCATGCTAGACTGACCCTGCTCCACTCAACATGGAGTTGAAGTTGTCTTGGATTCTCCAGATTAGTCCATCTGCTGGCTGCACACTACTGAGGAATAGTCACCAAAATTATTTGAGATAAAGAATCACCTAGCCAAGTGTTGAATGAATTTGTGACTCACAAAATCATGAGATATCATAAACTGTCTCTCTTGAACCAAATGGCAATCCACTCCAGTACTATTGCCTGGAAAATCCCATGGACAGAGGAGCCTGATAGGTTACAGTCCATGGGGTCGCAAAGAGTCGGACATGACTGAGCGACTTCACGTTCACGTTTGGGATAGTTTGGTACAAAGAAATAGATCACCAGAACACAGAATTTCCTAATTTAAAGCTTATGATGTACACATGCAGATTTATAGATATATTAATATATACATGTGTGTATTTTCTTATATTCACATACTTAAAAGTGACTTGTTGTATCCTATTAATATATTTCAAAAATATTTCCTTCTTAATATGTTTTATTGTGTTTTGAATCAAGTAATAGCAGCTTGTTAGTATTCAGTTCAGTTCAGTTCAGTCGCTCAGTCGTGTCCAACTCTTTGCGACCCATGGACTGCAGCATGCCAGGCCTCCCTGTCCACCACCAACTCCTGGAGTTTACTCAAACTCATGTCCATTGAGTCAGTGATGCCATCCAACCATCTCATCCTCTGTCATCCCATTCTCCTCCTGCCCTCAATCTTTCCCAGCATCAGGGTCTGTTCAAATGAGTCGGCTCTTCGCATCAGGTGGCCAAAGTATTGGAGCTTCAGCATCAGACCTTCCAATGAACACTCAGGACTGATCTCCTTTAGGATGGACTGCTTGGATCTCCTTGCAGTCCAAGGGACTCTCAAGAGTCTTCTCCAGTACCACAGTTCAAAAGCATCAGTTCTTCAGTGCTCAGTTTTCTTTGTAGTCTAGCTCTCACATCCATACATGACTACTGGAAAAACTATAGCCTTGACTAGATGGACCTTTGTTGACAAAGTGATGTCTCTGGTTTTTAATATGTTGTCTAGGTTGGTCATAACTTTCCTTCCAAGGAGTAAGCATCTTTTAATTTCATGGCTACAATAACCATCTGCAGTGATTTTGGAGCCCCAAAAAGTAAAGTCTGCCACTGTTTCTCCATCTATTTGCCATGAAGTGATGGGATCAGAAGCCATGATCTTCGTTTTCTGAATGTTGAGCTTTAAGCCAACTTTTTCACTCTCCTCTTTCACTTTCATCAAGAGGCTCTTTAGTTCTTCTTCACTTTCTGCCATAAGCATGGTGTCATCTGCATATCTGAGGTTATTGATATTTCTCCTGGCAATCTTGATTCCAGCTTGTGTTTCTTCCAGCCCAGCATTTCTCATGATGTACTCTGCATATAAGTTAAATAAACAGGGTGACGAAATACAGCTTTGACATACTCCTTCTCCTATTTGGAACCAGTCTGTTGTTCCATGCCCAGTTCTAACTGTTGTTTCCTGAACATTCAATTTTAAATATATATACACTTATAAGTGTATCAAATAGATTAGTAACTCATGGTCATGGAAATTTGAGCAGAATTTTCTTGATCTTTCTTAGATAATCATTTTAGTCATTATAACCTCCATTCAGGAAGAGAGGAAAGAACTGTTTCATTTCAGAACTGTTTTTGTATGATTTCTGTCCTCTGAAAACAGTAGCCAAGTATTGGCATATCTCTATTAGAATATATATCTCTATTTAAAATATATAGCTCTCGCATACAACCTAAAAAAATTGGACATACACTCCTAAACTCATACTAAAAGCAAATAAAATCACATCAAAGGATGATAGAAATCCAAACATAAAGCAACATAAACAACTCTCTATGTCTCTATACTTTTCAGAAGAAAATCTTGGACCCTATACTTTCATTTTTCCTCTTTGTGATTAGTTGCTGCACAGTGAATATACGGCAGTCAATTCCTGCCTGGATTTAAATCTTCCATGGCTGGAAGGATAACACAGTATTGCATTCACATACAAAGATGATATCGACATACCTTTAATAGAATGGCATGTTGGAAGGGCCATTCACTCTTTCTCCATGGTCCTTTCTTATGACCAAGAAAAATGGCCAAGATTAGGTAGGGAGTCAATGGATAGGTCAGCAAAAAGGTAATCGGTCACTTGGAAAGGGAACCCATGGATTTTACCAGAGCATAACACTGCACATGAGAACCGTGTTTCTGTCCACTGTTATTAATGTCATGTGAAAGTATCAATCGCTCAGTTGTGTCTGACTCTTTGTGACCCCATGGAATGTAGCCTGCCATGTTCCTCTGTCCACAGAATTCTCCTGGCCAAGAATATTGGAGTGAGTAGCTATTCCCTTCCCCAGGGAATCTTCTTGACCCAAGGATTGAACCCAGGTCTCCAGCATTGCAGGCAGATTCTTTACCATCTGAGCACCAGGGAAGCCAGTCATTAGTGTCATGCTGCAACCAATAAACAAAAGCATCTTTTAGAAGCTGCACTCACTGTTTCAGGACACCAGCACAAGCACACCACTGACTTAATGATGCAATAACTTCTGTCCTATTGGGGAAATGAGACATTTTTAGTTTTGCTAATTTGAATGGGGAATGCTGCATCTAAGACACAGTTAACTAAATGCAGAAACAAAAGGGAATGGGCATTTATACACTGACCAATCTACTGAAGAAAGAAGAGTAGTGCCCTCCTGCAGATCAGCATGGACTCTTCTAGGGACCTGCTGAGTACCCACTGGCCACAGCATATTCAAGAGAACTCGTTTCCTTGAATCCACAGGATCGCAAGAGACATTTTCTTAAATGGAAGTATAGTTGATTTACAATGTTGTGCTAATTTCTGCTGCACAGAATGGAAGCATGTTCCTTTTTATATTCTTTTCCATTATGGTTTATCACAAGATGTTGAGAATACAGTACGCCTCTGTTTTTTATCTGTCTGATATATAATAATTTGCACCTCTTAACCTCATACTCCCACTCCATCCTGCCCCACTCCCTTCCCCTTGGCAACGACAAGTCTGCTCTCTATGTCTGTGAGTCTGTTTCTGTTTACAGATAAGTGAACTTATTTGTGTTGTACTTTGGATTCCACATATGAGTGATATGAGTTGATATCATATGGTATTTGTCTTTTGATAAGAGACATTTTTAAATGTATCGTGGAATACAAAATCTAACCTTGCCTTAACTGCAGAAGTCAGTGTAAATTTATATAGTAAAACACATTTGACATAAATATGGTTGTAAGTGTAACTGCACATGTTGTGACAGGCTTTCTAAGACATACATGGCAAATTTCAAATGGCTGGCTATACTAGCTTTTTTAGAGGTAAAAAGTGATCTGATTATTATTTTATATTTAATGAAGTGTATTTAGGGTTGTTTCTCCAGAATTCAGACTACTATTACACTGGGTTGACCAAAAACTTTGTTCAAGTTTTTCTGTAATATGTTATGGGAAAACCTGAACAAACTTTTTGGCCACCATAATATTTACATGCTCTTTTAAATTTCTTATATATTTATCTATACACATGGTATTGTTAAATAGTTAACCAGTGTCCTTCCAGAAATATCTCAGAGAAACTTCCTTTTAATTTCCATTTTTAAGTGGTTACCTTATTTTTAAGTGATTCACATGTCTTTTCTTCTACATTTCAGCACAATCATAGTAAATGTCTTCCTTCCTCTATTCTCCTGAGACTATGTTATACAGCAGAGATTGGTACAACATTGTAAATCAACTATACTTCAGCTAAATCTTAATATGCGTTTTTTGTAAGGAAGCATGTAAAAAAAAATCTCATTTTTCTCAAAGAAAAGAAGGACCATATATATCATCATTCAAAGAACATTCAAGTTGGAACATCTCTGCTATGATATGGGACAAGAATTGGCCACTTCATGTTGGAGCAGAGAATTGGCTACACAGCTGTTTCCACTTTTGCTTTCTGATTTACTGGATGAGGAGAAATCTGGGCAAGCACTAGTGCTTGTAAAAATAGCCTTGAGTTTAAAACAGACCAAGCTCTTATCATAGAACTCCTGAATCTTCCCTGAAAATCAGACACATCATGCAGAAAGCTAGATTAGAGAGGGCTTTGTTCTTACTCTTCGAGTGTAGAATTTGTTGAAGGAAAGATAAAAAATAGAGGATCAGAGGAGAAAGAAAGACCTATATTTTCTTATAGAAGTAATGGTAGAAATGATGGTTCAGTTCAGCTTGGTTCAGTTCAGTTCATTTCAGTTCAGTTGCTCCGTTGTGTCTGTCTATTTGCGACCCCATGGACTGCATGCCAGGTCTCCCTGTCCATTGCCAACTCCTGGAGTTTACCCAAACTCATGTCCATTGAGTCAGTGATGCCATCCAACCATCTCATCCTCTGTCATCCCCTTCTCCTACCGCTTTCAATCTTTCCCAGCATCAGGGTCTTTTCAAATGAGTCAGTTCTTCGCATCAGGTGGCCAAAGTACTGGAGTTTCAGCTTCAACATAAATCCTTCCAGTGAATATTCAGGACTGATTTCCTTTAGGATGGACTGGTTGGATCTCCTTGCTGTCCAAGGGACATTCTTGAGAAACTGCACATGTGACAGGCTTTCTAAGACCATCCTTTAGGATGGACTGGTTGGATCTCCTTGCTGTCCAAGGGACATTCTTGAGAAGACTCTTGAGAGTCTTCAACACCACAGTTCAAAGGCATCAATTTGTCAGCTTTCCTTACAGTCCAAATTCAGCTTGTGAAGGCAGCCTAAGAACTAAAGCACTACTTTAAAAAATGACTTCCACAGACATTTTTCATTCCAAATCATCCTTACTCAATGTCCTATTTAGACACATAACATTGATCAAATGCCTGATATATGTCAGTGGTTGTGGTTATTGGATTTAATATATGTGAGATCCTGGCATATAACAGACACTCAGTAAATTTTAAAAAGCAAAAATTAGAAATGAGTACCTTCTCAAGCCCCAATTAGAATAGTGAGTTTTGTTTCCTTTTAAAAAATTTTATCCACATATACAGGTAGAGGTAGACCAATACAAACTGATGGCTCTTAAACCATAGTCTACATTTGATAACTCTTGAGTAGAAATAACTTCACCCTATAAAGGATGTGGCAAATACAGTCATTGCACATAGATGGGTTTGGTGTATAGAAGACCCGTGAAGCCCCTTCTAGCTCTAAGAAGTAGAGATTCAAAACATAAAATCCACTTCTTTTTCTTTCTATCTGTTTATCTCTGTGCAAAACCACTCCCCATACAAAAGAAAGATCTACAGGGGCAAGAAAGAAATCTTAACATGAATGGATAGGCACAGAATGTTTTTAGTGTGTTTGACATCTTATTGCACTTAAAATAACTATAAAATACCAGTTGTCCTTCCTGTTACAACAGATGAAAGGAATCTGGCATCTTGTCCTTAGCATGTTTCCAGGAAACAAATGCAAAATGTTTTTATTATAATATTTATTGGAAAAGAGAAAAATAACTCAAAGAAATGAATCTCTCAAATCTCTTCCCTTAAATAAAAGTAACAACCTTTTTAAAAGGCTGTTAAACAGAACCTTTAATAATGCTTTATATGTTGGACATGTGAGCTATCAGTGAAGCAGCCATGGGCCACATGTGGCTTTTGAGCACCTGAGACATGTTAGTGCAAGTGAGGAACTGAATTTTTTATTGTATTTAATTTGAATTAATTTTACTAAATTTCAATAGCCACATGTGCCTTGTGGCTACCACACTGGACATGTCTAAAACCTTGGACTTCACAGGTGACCAGAAGGGAAATCGGTAATACAAGTCATTCTTCTATAATTTATCCGATCGAGTTAATGACACTTTTTCTGACTCCCAAATGTCCAAATATCTGTTCTTAAAACAGTCAAGTTAAAAACTCCTTTCTACCTCCTACTTGTCCACCAGTATACTGTGACAGGTTTATGAGACATTTCTGCCCATAGACGCCCTCTGGGCAATGCACTATCACTCACTGTCCTACCATGAGGGATCCTAACCCCCGGGCACTCCTGGGAGGGTCAGCCACACCAATGCAGTTGATTTATAAGCTGGTTAATTAGTATCTTAAAATCCAGAGACTAAAGTTAAACTGGATTAATTAGTAAAGATGAATTTGGAATCAGACATATGGAAGATTCTGCTAGTTAGCATGTGGATGGGACCAAAGTAATACAGTATGATTTGCTGTGCTAGAGGGGAATCCACAGAGTATAATGGCCTTGTGTAACCTGGAAAGGGATGACAAGTTCCCAGGAAGCCAAACTCCAGCAGCAGAAATAGGAGAAGAGTACAGCTTTGCTGAAGGAAGGACATAGTTGCCTTCATTCCTGACTAGGAAGACTGATTCCAAAATCTATTTATTCACTATGATCATTATATCTTAAATATTCCTCAGATCCTCCTCACCCTTTTTCCCAAGCTAACCTGAACCTAGGAAAGTCTCTGTTCCTAAGATATGTAGATTTAATACACATATGTGGAACTAAACTCTCCCTCACCATCAAAGGAAAAAAAACAAAAGCACTTGATATCACAATGACCTAAAGTTGAATGGACCTGGGGATCCATCATAAAGGAAGAAGATATGTGATTTATAGAGTGGATTGCTTTTCTTACAGGTCTTTCTTTGAGGTTTTCCCTTACTAGGTATTACTGCTGAGAAATCTTTGTCATTGAAATCTTTTTCTGAAATATTGGAAAGAAAAATAGCTTTTGGTTAGTCCTTTCATGTTCTGGGTTTTCATAGAAATTGATTCTTACCAAGTCCATCTTAGATTATATGGTCTGCAGGCAGATGCTCCATTTACTTCAAGAGGTGCAAAACAGCTGGAGCCAGTATGACAGCTAAGTGATCAGAAACAAAGCTAAACACATGGACTATGAAAACCATAGAGGATCTAAAATATTTTTAAAGACTCATTTGCCATTGGCATCTTTTTTAGAAAAAAATTTAAATTAATTAATTTATTTTAATTGGAGGCTAATTACAATATTGGCAATGGCACCCCACTCCAGTACTCTTGCCTGGAAAATCCCATGGGCGGAGGAGGCTGGTGGGCTGCAGTCCACAGGGTTGTGAAGAGTTGGACACGACTGAGCGGCTTCACTTTCCCTTTTCACTTTCATGCATTGGAGAAGGAAATGGCAACCCACTCCAGTGTTCTTGCCTGGAGAATCCCAGGGATGGGGGAGCCTGGTGGGCTGCTGTCTATGGGGTCACACAGAGTCGGACACGACTGAAGTGACTTAGCAGCAGTAGCAGCAGTGGTTTTGCCATACATTGACATGAATCAGCCATGGGTGTACATGTGTCCCCCATCCCGAACCCTGCTCCCACCTCCCTCCCCATCCCATCCCTTAGGGTGCTCAGGGCTGGTGCACTGGGATGCCATTGGTGTCTTTACTGACTCTGATTTGAATATCAGGAAGGTCACATGGAAAAGGTTAGGACTTCCTACTCTGGCAGATAGAGGGAGACAAAACCTGGCCTGATTCTTACTGCCTTACGTTTGGCTGCAGCAGAGCCTAAAGCAGGCGTTTGGATGCAGAGCACTAACTGAGGGCATGTTCTCAGGGGAGCAGGGTAGGTGGGGTGAGGAGCTGAGCGAGGGTGTGGTCTCAGATGGAGTCTGGCCTCAGCCTGACCTCAGAGGGGGCTCTGGAGCATTAGCTGCCTCACAGGCAAGGAGATCAACATTCTATCCTCTTGTGTCAATCACTGCCTGTGAGTGTAGCATCTTGGATGTAGATTCTTCCGTTGGACAACATCTACCACACGCCTCTTCCTAAACAGGAGCTCCAGTCCCCAGGAAAAAAAAACCGTGTGTTTAAAAATTGTAAGTACTGAATTGAGCAAATGGGATTCCTCAGACTAAGGATGGAGATCCTGGGAACTTTTTAAGGAGACAGAACTGAATACAGGTGACAATCAATGATATACAGTGAAGGCAGGGGTCAAAACAGTCCAGGTGATCACCCCCGGAAGCACAGAGGGCACCTTTCAGTAGTTAACTAATCATTCTCAATCTTCGTTTCTTTCCCATTTTGTTTACATTATTCAGTTCACATTTTTTCAAAATTAAAATTTACCAGAGGAAAGAATGCTTTTAAAGAAGAAAAGCAAGCTGTACTGCCATCCAAAATATTTCTGGAAAATAAACAAATTAGTCCAACATGTGTCTTACTGCTTATTTGGTAGTCACAAGGCTGTTTGGTAACAACTTGGTATGAGCAATGTTTAATTTCCAATTCTATAACACTTGCTTGCAAGATAACTGTAAATTAGTAAAGCAAGACAGTGAAACAACTACTCTAAGCAATATATAAACTATTGCAATTGGATCCATCCAAATCTTTTATGTGAATATATGAAATATGACACATGATAATTTTTAAATTTTATAACTTGTTATTTTTGAAGGATCCAATAAACTATGATTACTGTCTCCCCAGAAAAGAAAATAGGAGAGTATTCAATGAGCATTATTAATGCCATTTTTTTTTTTTCTTTAACAAACAAGAAAGAAGAGTAGAGTGGCTTCCATTTTAGCTTTGCTGGAAAACATGGTGGGGAAGGAGAGAGAGAGGTAGAAAAGGACTTTTTATGAAATCTCACTTTTCATTTCAATGAAAATTATTTCAAAAGCAACAAATAAATGAAAGTTTAGGACACTACTGAAAAGGTGTATCAGTATAACCAAAGACATATAAATACATATGTATGCATGAAACACAACCTTTTCTTTGATATAAAATCATCCTGACTGTGATGATTCGTTTCTCAGGGGGCAAAAGAAACTACCCATCAACTCTCATAAGTTTGCACAGTATTGTATATTGAGTGAGATTCAAAATGTTTACAATAATCTCCTAGTAGCTGCAGAAGATTCATTCTAGGACTCCTTGCAAAAAATCCACAGATGTTCAAGTCTTGTCATGTTCAAGATGACAAAGTATTTGTATACAACCTATGCACATCCTGCTATATATTTTATGTCATCTTTAGATTACTTACAATACTAATATGCTATAAATGCTATGTAAATAGTTGCTGGTATACAATGAATTCAAGTTTTGTGTTTTGGAACTGTGTAGAATTTTTTTTAGTGTATTTTTGATCTGTGGTTGGTTGAATTTACAGATGCAGAACCCATGGAAATGGACAGCCAACTGTATATATTATATAATTTTTATCATTTATTTGCTACATTTGTATTTACTTGAGGTGTTGAATTTTATGTATTAAGTGCATATCTGATATTCTAACAATAAAATAGTGGTTTTATTTTTTATAAGTACCTGCTTTATTTATCAGTACTTATAAAAATAGAGACTATTTATATTTGTTTATCTAGTTACAATAAAATAATGGGTCCAAATGTTTGGCTAGTGTCAGGGATTCTTGACACTTTACCACTGAAGAATATCTAAAGACAGAGGAAAACAGACCTTCCTAAAGGAACTGAGAGCTGTGCTGTTAGGGGCACAACATGGAATTCTGTATATGTATGTGTGTATCTATGTGTGGGGTGGGGGGAAGGGCACCTTCTCTTTTATCTCAAAGGAAAATATCTTATCTTTCACTTTGTAATATGAAGCTGCATTAATATGAAGCTCAGGCTTGCCTCCTCACTTGAATTCTCTCCTCCGACAACTCTAAAGTTCTTTGGCATTCTAATAAGATGTGTACCCTGGTTTCTGCACTCCAGCCTCAGCTCAGTGCTCCATACATGCTGGAAGGAGTAGAAAAGTGTCAGGGCTGAGAGGCTCAGGTTCTTGAGCCCAGTGAGATCTCTCTCTTATTCCTAGCTTCAGTCTGAATGTTTGGGAGGATGGGCTGCACCCAGGTTGTGGCATGTAGCCTTAGACACCTTCGTATCCAGCCACACTTATGCTTCTAAAACGTTTTGATCACTGCAATCCCTCCCTTCACAATATTCACTGGCTCCCATTTTTTCTAGAGAAAATGTCTAAACTCTTTTGAACACTAGCCAATTTATTATCTGTGAGTTCTTTACCAAAGGCCAGGATTTAGATGGGCAAAATAAAAAATTTATCTTGTACTTCCCTGGTGGTGCAGTGGTTAAGAATCTGCCTGCCAACACAGGGGACATGGGTTCAATCCCTGGTCCAGAAACTGAGATCCCACATGCTGTAAGGCAACTAAGCCCATGTGCCACAACTACTGAGCCCACGCATCCTGGAGTCCATGCTCCACCATGAGAGAAGGCACTGCAATGAGAAGCCTGCGCATCACAACCAGAGAAAGCTGGTATGCAGTAATGATGACCCAGCACAGCCACAAATAAATAAAAACATTATCATTATTAGCCATCAATAGAAACTGACTTTTCCTTAAATGATTCATGGAACAACAGACCATAAAAATAGTAGTCACTCGTGATGCTTTCACTTAGAGACTTTCATATTTAATATCATAAGCTTTTTCACTGTTCTGGTAACTGCAGTTCAATAAAATTGAAGTTATTCTGAGATGGGTTTGGAGGATTCACTAGACTGCCATCCATAGCACAAATCAAGGTTAAAACACTGTTCTGGCCTCAGTGTCTACCGACTCCCTCTACCTACTTCATGATTCTGTTATACCTAGGAGGTGTCCCTCCCAAAACATCCTGTGATCTTTCATGACCTCATGTCTTGATCTCATACCTGTTTTCAGGGGATCTTCACCACTGTTGGAAAATGTGCCCTTTACAAATGTTCTCGGAAGAAAAGCTTGATGAGGTTTTTCCTGATGTTACCAGGCAGAGTTTGAATATATATCCTTTGTGCTTTGGAAACTGGTGGTACATTCTTCATCTTCAGTCTTTAGCACATTCTATTTTGAGTCTGTTTGTCTGTATCATGACATGTATGTCTCCAGAGGATAAAGACCATTTTTTTTTTTTTTGCATCTCCCAACTTCTGGTACAGTACTTTTCACATTGCAGACACTCAAAAAATTCTTATGGAATAAAGGAAAGGTTATTTTCCTGGACATGGCAACCCACCTCAGTATTCCTGCCTGGAGAATCCCATGGACAGAGAAGCCTGGCGGGCTACAGTCCATAGGAGTGCAAAGAGTCGGACACGACTGGAGCAACTTAGCACACAATTGATTAAAAATATTCTCAAAAGCCAGGACACAAAAGCAGAGTGAAGTGGCAGGAACCACTTGCTTTCAGTGACAATTTCTAAGTATATGATGGTGCTCTCATTTCCAAATAGAGTTTCCCTCAAAATCAAATTACTGATTGATCACAAGTAAAATCCCAAATCAACACAGCAAAACTTAATGTGATAGGCAAGGCTACAGCTTCAGGCAAAATGTGAGAAGCAAAACCTGTTTCAGGAATCCTGACATTCCCTCTCAAGAGCCTTGCCCTCCTCCGTGTGCATCTCCCAGGTAGGCCCCGAGGGCTCTTTTGACATCCTAGAAGCTCTAGGGATACTTCCTGCAGCATGTAATCCAGGCTTGTCCTTCTAGTTCACATTTGTCTCCAGTCCGTCTTTTGAAAATCCTGCCTGTGTGATCTGTTCAGGCAGCCCTGTCCTGAGAGAGCTGATGATGGCTTTCAAAACAAGCTTCATTCACTGATTTGACAATTGCTACTGGATACTCACTGCACACTTCTTAGGTGCCAAGTACCATGATCTAGGATGCAGAAATAAAAGCAGAGTCTGTGCCCTCCAAGAGTTCCATGTTAGGTGGCATTGGGCAACTGTAACTTACTTGATTAAAGCTATGTTAGGGAGCACAGCTACGGGCACTGATTTCATTTGGTTCTTGAAAGCAAACCAGTCCATCCTAAAGGAAATCAACCCTGAATATCATTGGAAGGACTGATGCTGAAGCCGAAGTTCCAATACTTTGGCCACCTGATGGGAAGAGCCAACTCAATGGAAAAGAGCTTTCCATGATAGAAGATAGAAGGCAGGTAGAGACGGGGATGACAGAGGACAAGATGGTTGGATGGCATCACTGACTCAACTGACATGAGTTTGAACAAGCTCCAGGACTTAATGATGGACAGGGAGGCCTGGCGTGACTGAGCAACTGAAAAACAACAGCAACTTGAAAGCAGACCCATGCACAACAGTTACAGTAGGAGCCTTTCATTTGGGAGGCAATCTCAGGAGGTATGGAGAGAGTAAGAGGAAGTGAGACAGGAAGGAAAAAGCATGTGAAACAGGGTAGGTTTTCAGGCAGGTTATGCTAACTGGGATTCAATCCTGATAAAGACCTCTAGGTGTTGCAGAATGTACTCCAGAGTTGTCCTACCTGTGAGGCCACAATTTATTCAGCAATTCCCATTGTCCAGTGGGTAGAAACTCTACCTAGCCTGTTAACTCTGGAGTTTCCAGCTTGAAATATATGTGCCTGAGTAAGTTTCTACGAGGAGTGAAAAATCTTTAGGAGGGCATTCCAGTTGCAGAAAGAAGTTGTAGGCATATGGGAAATGCTGAGTGCTAAGGAACACCAACAGGGTCTGCTCCAGACCAGAGTGGCGGTGCTCCCAAGGAAGGTTTTCCAGGGGACAGAATACCTGAGAGTGCTTTGAAGGAGAAGGACTTCTGACCTAGCGTGTGATCACATCAGTAAACATTTCGTGTCCACTTCCAAAGGATGTGTGCTCCTCAATTGCTAAGTGCTGTGTTTTATATGTTGATTAGTTCAAGTTTACAACTTATTTTGTTCAAATCTATAACTTATTCTTTTTGATCAAGAGTTACTCAGATTTGTGGACTTGTGTGTCTCTGTTTTTTGGCACCCCACTCCAGCACTCTTGCCTGGAAAGTGCCATGGATGGAGGAGCCTGGTGGGCTGCAGTCCATGGGGTCACTAAGAGTCGGACACGACTGAGCAACTTCACTTTCACTTTCATGCATTGGAGAAGGAAATGGCAGCCCATTCCAGTGTTCTTGCCTTGAGAATCCCAGGGACGGGGAAGCCTGGTTGGGCTGCTGTCTCTGGGGTTGCACAGAGTTGGACACGACTGAAGCGACTTAGCAGCAGCAGCAGCAGCTGTCTCTGTTTTTAGTTTTACCAATTTTTGCTTATACAAAGTTGACCTTGAACAACACAGGTTTGAACTCTGTGGGTCCACTTCCATGCAGATAATTTTCAATAGTAAAATACTACAGTACTACATGGTCTGTGGTTGGGTGAATCTGCATATGCAGATATGTAGTGGTAAAGAGCCTGTCAGTGTGGGAGACATGGGTTGGATCTCTAATCTGTGAGGATCATGTGTGCCTGGAAGCAGATGGGCCCACACAACACAACTGCTGGGCTTGTGCTCAGAGCCCAAGAGCCGCACCCACTGCAAGTGCTGAGGTCCGTGCATCCCAGAGCCTGGGCTCCATGATGGCAGACGCCACTGCAGTAAGCTTGCACACTACAGCGAGACTGCACACCACCATGAGGAGAGGCCCTGCTCACTGCAATGAGAGAAAAACGCCTACCCAGCAGCAAGGACCAGCAAAGCAAAATATAATTAATTAAAAATTTTTCTTTCAGTTTTACTATTCTGTAAACATAGTTATTTTGCCTTAATATTTGAAGGTTTCTTCATCAGAGATAATCTTAAGTTTCATTTCAGAACTATTATAAAGATCTCATTCTATTGTTTATTGTTTTTCACCATTTCTTTCAAAAATTCAGTTAAAAGTATTATTGAGGTTCTTTGGAAAGTAATATATCTTTTTCTTTGACTGCTAGGATGTCGCTATATTCTTTAGTTTTAAAGTTTTATTATAATGTGACTCCATGTAGATTTAAAAAAAAATTATCTTGCTTAGGATTCTTACTCCTTCTTAAATCTGTGAATTTTCATCTTTTCAAACAATTTTGACTATTATTTAAGCTACTACTTCTGTATTATTTCTTCTACCTTTCAGACTTCAATTATGTTAAACTTTCTAGGGGCTATTCTTCTATATATGCTTCGATTGTTTTCCTCTCTGCTTCAGTCTGGATATGTTCTATTGACCTATGTTCTAGTACACTAGTTTTATCATGTATTTAATCTGCTTTATATCTATTTATTGAGTTGTTTATGAATGAAAGGTAATGGAGGAAGAGAAAGATATAACCAATTGAATGCAGAGTTCCAGAGAATCAGTTCAGTTCAGTTCAGTCACTTAGTCCTGTCTGACTCTTTGCGACCCCATGGACTGCAGCACATCCGGCCTCCCTGTCCATCACCAACTCCCGGAGCTTACCCAAACTCATGTCCATTGAGTCGGTGATGCCATCAAACCATCTCATCCTCTGTTGTCCCCTTCTCCTCCTGCCTTCAACATTTCCCAGCACCAGAGTCTTTTCAAATGAGTCAGTTCTTCACACTAGGTGGCCAAAGTACTGGAGTTTCAGCTTCAACATCAGTCCTTCCAATCAATATTCAAGACTGATTTCCTTTATGATGGACTGGTTGGATCTCCTTGCAGTCCAAGGGACTCTCAAGTCTTCTCTAACACCACAGCTCAAAAGCATCTATTCTTTCATGCTCACCTTTCTTTATAGTCCAACTCTCACATACATACAAGACCACTGGAAAACCCATAGCCTTGACTAGATGGATCTTTGTTGGCAAAGTAATGTCTCTGCTTTTTAATATGCTGGTTGGTCATAGGTTGGTCATAACTTTCCTTCCAAGGAGCTAGTGTCTTTTAATTTCCTGGCTGTAGTCACCATCTGCAGTGATTTTGGAGCCCAGAAAAATAAAGTCTAACACTGTTTCCCCATCTATTTCCCATGAAGTGATGGGACCAGATGCCATGATCTTTGTTTTCCAAATGTTGAACATTTAAGCCAACTTTTTCACTCTCCTCTTTCACTTTCATCAAGAGGCTCTTTAGTTCTTCTTCAGTTTCTGCCATGAGGGTGGTGTCATCTGCATATCTGAGGTTATTGATATTTCTCTCGGTAATCTTGATTCCAGCCTTTGCTTCATTCAGCCCAGGGTTTCTCATGATGCTCTCTGCATATAAGTTAAATAAGCAGGGTGACAATATACAGCCTTGACGTACTCCTTTCCCGATTTGGAACCACACTGTTGTTCCATTTCCAGTTCTAACTGTTGCTTCCTGACCTGCATACAGATTTCTCAAGAGGCAGGTCAGGTGGTCTGGTATTCCCATCTCTTGAAGAATTTTCCACAGTTTATTGTGATCCACACAGTCAAAGGCTTTGACATAGTCAATAAAGCAGAAGTAGATGTTTTTCTGGAACTCTCTTGCTTTTTCCATGATCCAGCAGATGTTGGCAATTTGATCTCTGGTTCCTCTGCCTTTTCTAAATCCAGCTTGAACATCTGGAAGTTCACATATTGTTGAAGCTTGGTTTGGAGAATTTTGAGCATTACTTTACTAGTATGTGAGATGAGTGCAACTGTGCAGTAGTTTGAGCATTCTTTGGCATTCCCTTTGTTTGGGATTGGAATGAAAATTGACAGTCATTTTCCAGTCCTGTAGCCACTGCTGCATTTTCCAAATTTGCTGAAGATATTAAGAAGAGGTGGCAGGAATACACACAAGAACTATACAAGAAAGATCTTCATGACCCAGAAAATCATGATAGTGTGATCACTCACTAGAGCCAGACATCCTGGAATGTGAAGTCAAGTGGGCCTTAGCAAGCATCACTATGAACAAAGCTAGTGGATGTGATGGAATTCCAGTTGAGCTATTTAAAATTCAGAGAAAAACATGGAGAAATAAGAAGGCCTTCTTAAATGAACAATGCAAAGAAATAGAAGAAAACAATAAAATAGGTAAGACTAGAGATCTTTCCAAGAACACTGGAGCTATCAAGGGAACAGTTCATGCAAGGATGGGCACAATAAAGGACAGAAACTATAAGAACCTAACAGAAGCTGAAGAGATTAGGAAGAAGTGGCAAGAGTAAGCAGGACAACTATACAAAAAAAGGTCTTAATGACCCAGATAACCATAATGGTGTAGTCACTCAACTAGTGCCAGACATCATGGAGTGTGAAGTCAAAGCAGGCCTTAGGAAGCATCACTATGAACAGACCTAGTGGGGTTGAAGGAATTCCAGCTGAGCTATTTCAAATCCCAAAAGATGATGCTGTGAAAGTGTTGCATTCAATATATCAGCAAATTTGGAAAACTCATCTGTGGCCACAGCACTGGAAAAGTCAGTTTTCATTCCAATTGCAAAGAATGGCAATGCCAAAGAGTGTTCAAACTACCATATAGTTGAGCTCATTTCACATGCTTGCAAGGTTATGTTCAAATTTTTTCATGCTAGGCCTCAGCAATATGTGAACTGAGAATTTCTGGATGTACAAGCTGGGTTTCAAAGAGGCAGTGGAATGAGAGATCAAATTGTGTACCTTCATTAGATCACAGACAAATCAAGGGAATTCCAGAAAAATTACTTCTGCTTTATTTACTACACTAAAGCCTTTGACTGTGTGGATCACAACAAACTGGAAAATTCTTAAAGAGAGGGGAGTACCAGACCACCTTACCTGTCTCCAGAGAAACCTGTAGGCAGGTCAAGAAGCAACAGTTAGAACTGGATGTGGAACAACAGTATGACAAGTCTGTATATTGTCACTCTGCTTATTTAACTTATATGCGGAGTACATCATGCAAAATGCCAGGCTGGATGAATCAACACTGGAACAAGACTGCTGGGAGAAATATCAGCAACCTCAGATATGTAGATGTCCCCCACTATTGCGGGAGATGTGGCAACCCACTCCAGTATTCTAGCCTGGAGAGTCCCATGGACAGAGGAGCTTGGTGGGCTACAAGAGTCCATAGGGTCGCAAAGAGTTGAACATGACTGAAATGACTTAGCATGCATGCACCACTCTAATGGCAGAAATCGAAGAGAAACTAAAGAGCCTCTTGCTGTGGTGAAAGAGGAGGGTGAAAAAGCTGGCTTGAAACTCAACATTTGAAAAACTAAGATCATGGCATCTGGTCCCATCACTTCACAGCAAATAGATGGGGAAAAATTGGAAGCAGTGACAGATTTTTCTCTCTTGGGCTCCAAAACCACTGCAGATGGTGACTGCAGCCATAAAATTAAAAGACGCTTGCTCCTTGGAAGAAAAGCTATGACAAACCTAAACAGCAGTATGCTGTCTAGCAGAGACATCACTTTGTGACAAAGGTCTGTCTAGTCAAAGCTAGGTTTTTCCAATAGTCATGTGTGGATGTGAAAGCTGGAGCATAAGAAAGACTGAGCATGGAAGAATTGATGCTTTTGAATTGTGGTGTTGGAGAAGACTCTTGAGACTCCCTTGGAAAGCAAGGAGATCTAAGCAGTCAGTGCTAAAGGAAATCAACCCTGAATATTCATTGGAAGGACTGATGCTGCAGCTCCATTACTTTGGTCACCTGATGAGAAGAGCCAACTCATTGGAAAAGACTGAAGGTCTTTGTGGGGAAAACTGAAGGTAAAAGGAGAAGGGGTGGCAGAGGATGAGATGGTTAGAAAGCATCACCGACTCAATGGATATGAATTTCAGCAAGCTCTGGAGGATACTGGAGGACAGAGAAGCCTGGGCTGTTACAATCCTTGAGATGGCAAAGAGTCCTTGAGGACAGGACTTAGTATCTGAACAACAACTGAGTTTTTTATTTCTGTAATTGTACTTTCAGTTATACAATCTCCAGTTGAATCTTATAACTGATTTCAGGTCTCTGAAGAATTTATCAGCTTGTTATCTATATTCTTACACATACTAAGCACAACTACGTAAAATGCCACATAAAATAGCACTAATAACTGTGGGTATGTTTCTGTTATCTCTTTTGTTTCTGTTGCTTGTTGATCATTTGATCCCACCTTCAGCATTTATGGTAAATTTTTATTAAATGCTTGACAGTGCATAATAAAAATTGTGATAGCTGAAGCCTGGCTGACATTATCTTCTTAAACTGAAGTACAGCTGTCTGTTGAACAACATAAGGTTAGTGTTGCCAACCTCCATGTAGCCAAAAATCCATGTATAAGTTTACAGCTGGTCCTCAGTGTCCGTGGTTCTGCATATGTTGACTCAAAAAACATGGATTGTGTAGAACTGTGGTATTTATTTATTTAAATAAACAATGTATAAGGGGACCTGGACAGTTCAAACCCATAATGTTCAAGGATCAACAGCGTTACACTTTTTAAAGGCTGGTAGTTATAATAGGGGTGTATAAACTTAATTCAGTCTGGCATTGAGGTCAATCTAAGCTAGTTTCAATGTGTACATGCATGTTTTATGGCTAGTCTATAACTATTATACCTTTTTCCTAGGCTGGAGTTCTGCTGTTCACAGAACCCCTTTTTCATGATTTACCCTGAACTCCTATTTGCATCTGTCAGCCTCCAAGAAACCGAGCCTGCTGAAAGTTTCTGTTGGCTTTCTAACCTCTTTTTTTTTTTCTGATTTAATATTTTTTAAATTTAAATTTATTTACTTTAATTGGAGGCTAATTACTTTACAACATTGTATTGGTTCTGCCACCCATCAACATGAATTCGCCATGGGCGTACACGTGTTTTTCTACTTGGTTTCTTAGCTTCTCAGTCCTAAGCCACTACTGTAACTGCTCTAAGAGAGAAAAGTCAGAAGGGGAAAATGAACATAACATTGGTTGTGCAAATACAACGATCCAGGCACATTTTATAATTATATTATTTGAGCCTCATTCCTATCCTATGACATACATAGCATTATCCCTATGTTTAAGATGAAAAGTCCAAAGCACAGAGAAATGATGTAACAGGACAAGCTATACAGCTGGTAAATTATACTTAGAAATGACAGACTTAAAAATTAACAAAATTTCCAAGATCAAAGAATGTTGGTGGTGTTTAATTTTAATAATCAATATCCACATTGTATTTCGTCAGAAATACTAATGGCACTTAGTAAGTAATTTAGAATAAATCACAGAGCATCTCACATGGCTGGTTTATAGACTCTATTACTTGCATTTATTTTATGGGTACACAAGCATAATCGAGTCAGGATTGCTGGGTAGATAAATAGAATTACTCGTCACTGACAGGGTGTGGTTTCAAAAACATTTCCTTTATCATAAGCATTTTTACTACTGAATTATTCCTCTGGTTGGAATGCTAAAGCCATGCACCTCAAATGGGACTTGGATTCAGGTAACAGGACTAGAACCCAAACTTAAACCCAGACAGGCCAGGATTTGAATTCAGCTAAAACCCAGTGTCAAATGAGATTACACACCTGGTTTCAGGGTTTAAGGAAACTCAGCTTCTTTATGTCTCATCGAAGAAAGAATTCAGCCACAAAGTGATAAGTAAGAAGTAAATTTATTTAGACAGAAGCACATTCCACAGACAGAGTGTGGGTCATCTCAGAAGGAGAGTGGACTCAAAATATGGGGTGGCTAGTTTTTATGGGTGGGGTAATTTCATAGGCTAATGAGTGGGAGAGTTATTCCAACTAGTTTCGAGAAGGGGCAGAAATTTTTATGAATTGGGCCACCAATCACTTTTATTTTACTTATTTTTTAATGGTTGGCCTCAGAACTGTCAAGTGCTAGTGAGTATGTCATTAAGCATGCTAATATATTCAGTTCAGTTCAGTTCAGTCATTCAGTCGTGTCCGACTCTTTGCGACCCCCTGAATTGCAACACGCCAGGCCTCCCTGTCCATCACCAACTCCCAGAGTTCAACCAAACTCATGTGCATCGAGTCGGTGATGCCATCCAGCCATCTCATCCACTGTCATCCCCTCCTCCTCCTGCCCCTAATCCCTCCCAGCATCAGGGTCTTTTCCAACGAGTCAACTCTTCACACAATGTGGCCAAAGCATTGGAGCTTGAGCCTCAGCATCAGTCCTTCCAACGAACACCCAGGACTGGTCTCCCTTAGGCTGGACTGGTTGGATTTCCTTGCTAATATATTACAATGAGCATATAAGGAGATTCATGGCTTACTGGAAGTCAAATCTTCTGCCATCCTGTATCTAGTTGGTTCTAATTAGTTTTTGTCATGTCCTATGGCTATACTATTCTTTTAAAGGTTGTGCCCTGCTCCCTTCCCTCCTGTTTCAATTCCACTATTCAAATATATGCCTCTTTTAAAAAATTATTCATGTCTGGAAAGGGTAAAGTGCAAAAATTTCCACTTAAAACAACTAGAAAAGCTTGACAGTTTACTTTGAAATCACATTCACAGGCAATGAAAAGCTACTAAGGCAATCAGAACTTGACAAGGATGTTAGACAGAAGAGAACCAAATGAGGTGAGAGTTTGAGTTTCCTTTGAAGGCATTTAGTTACTCAGGAGAATTCCACATCCAGAAACTCAAAAGCCATGTACAAGTAGTGGCCAAAAGGGAGAGATTTCAGCAGTCTAATTAGCCTGGTGAATTCAAATGTAAATATCAGGGCTGCAAGAAGAAATGGGAAACACACTGAGGTGAGTCCAATAATGTCTGTCACATTATGTCCTCAAGGGTCTTTATGTTCTTAGACAAACCTAAGGAAGGTAGGCCATCCCTACCTACATCATCCCTACATGAACTGATCACATACCCCACAACCCCTCTCCCTCACTTTACCTTTAAAAATGCTTTCCTGAGGTGCATGAATTTACCTCTGGGCTTTCTATGTTGTTTCTTTGATCTATATTTCTATCTTTGTGCCAGTACCATACTGTCTTGATGACTGTAGTTTTGTAGTATAGTCTGAAGTCAGGCAGGTTGATTCCTCCAGTTCCATTCTTCTTTCTCAAGATTGCTTTGGCTATTCGAGGTTTTTTGTATTTCCATACAAATTGTGAAATTATTTGTCCTAGTTCTCTGAAAATTACTGTTGATAGCTTGATAGGGATTGCATTGAATCTATAGATTGCTTTGGGTAGTATACTTATTTTCACTATATTGTTTCTTCTGATCCATGAACATGGTATATTTCTCCATCTATTTGTGTCCTCTTTGATTCCTTTCATCACTTTTTTATAGTTTTCTATATATAGGTCTTTTGTTTCTTTAGGTAGATTTACTCCTAAGTATTTTATTCTTTTCGTTGTAATGGTGAATGAAATTGTTTTCTTAATTTCTCTTTCTGTTTTCTTACTGTTAGTGTATAGGAATGCAAAGGATTTCTGTGTGTTAATTTTATATCCTGAAACTTTACTATATTCATTGATTAGCTCTAGTAACCTTATCTGTGACAAAGGAGGCAAGAATATACAATGGAGAAAAGACAATCTCTTTAACAAGTGGTGCTGGGAAAACTGGTCAACCACTTGTAAAAGAATGAAACTCGAACACTTTCTGACACCATACACAAAAATAAACTTAAAATGGATTAAAGATCTAAACGTAAGACCAGAAACTAAAACTCCTAGAGGAAAACATAGGCAAAACACTCTCTGACATAATCACAGCAGGATCCTCTATGACCCACCTCCCAGAGTAATGGAAATAAAAGCAAAAATAAACAAATGGGACCTAATTAAACTTAAAAGCTTTTTCACAATGAAGGAAACGATAAGCAAGGTGAAAAGACAGCCTTCAGAATGGGAGAAAATAATAGCAAATGAAGCAACTGACAAACAACTGATTTCAAAAATATACAAGCAGATCATGCAGCTCAATCAAAATGACCCAAACAAAAAATGGGCCAAAGAACTAAACAGATATTTTCCAAAGAAGACATACAGATGGCTAACAAACATATGAAAAGATACTCAACATCACTCATTATCAGAGAAATGCAAATCAAAACCACAGTGAGGTACCATCTCACACCAGTCAGAATGGCTGCTATCAAAAAGTCTACAAACAATAAATGCTGGAGAGGGTGTGGAGAAAAAGGAACCCTCTTACACTGTTGGTGGGGATGCAAACTAGTACAGTCAGTCTGGAGAACAGTGTGAAGATTCCTTAAAAAACTGGAAATAGAACTGTCATACAACCCAGCAATCCCACTGCTGGGCATACATACTGGGGAAACAAGAATTGAAAGAGACACATGTACCCCAATGTTCATCGCAGCACTGTTTACAATACTTAGGACATAGAAGTAACCTAGATATCCATTGGCAGATGAATGGATAAGAAAGCTCTGGTACATATACACAATGGAACATTATTCAGCTATTGAAAAGAATGCATTTGGATCAGTTCTAATGAGGTGGATGAAACTGGAGCCTATTATACAGAGTGAAGTAAGTCAGAAAGAAAAACACCAATACAGTATATTAATGCATATATATGGAATTTAGAAAGATGGTAATGATGACCCTATATGCAAGACAGCAAAAGAGACACAGATATAAAGAACAGACTTTTGGATTTTGTGGGAGAAGGCAAGGATGGGATGATTTGAGGGAATAGCATTGAAACATGCATATTACCATATGTGAAATAGATCAACAGTCCAGGTTTGATGCATGAGATAGGGCACTCAGGGCCGGTGCACTGGAGCGACCCTGAGGGATGGGATAGGGAGGGGGGCGGGAGGAGGCTTCAGGATGGGTAACAAATGTACACCCATGGCTGATTCATGTCAGTGTATGGCAAAAACCACTACAATATTGTAAAGTAATAAGCCTGCAAGTAAAATGAATAACTTAAGAAAAAACTAATGAAAAAAAAATGCTTTCCTGAAATGCATCTAGGAGTTTAGGTGTTTTGATCACTAGCTGCCTAGAGTCCTTGCTTGGTGCCTGCAAAAAATGCCATACTTTCCTTCATCACAACCTGGTATCAGCAGACTGGCTTTACAGTGCGTGGGTGAGTGACCCAAGTTTGGTTCTGTAACACTACACTGTCCTTTAGAAACCTCCAGGGGAATTCTGTTCAAATATTCACATACTCTCTCGAACATCTATTTCACAAAAAATATCTCATGCTGCAATTAAGGCTCCTGCCTCTGGTTCTGTTCTTAGAAGGAATGGAAAAATACATGTCCTACACTCTGTGAATAATTATATTTTTCCAGAGAGCAAGACCTCATTAGCCATTATCTTGGGAATTAAATTCCTATAAATGAAGTCATTCATGTTGAAGATAACTTGTATTTCTCAGAAATTTCAGAAAGCAAAGTACATCTTTCTTTTAATGCAGAACCAAATGAAGATAAATAAGATTCCTTAGAAGCTATTGTGAAATCTGGGGGAATCTAATTTTGCCTCTTTTCCTTTCTTCTTTTTTTCCCCACATGGATTGGTCTGAGATGTTAAACTTTTCAGAAACCATTTCCCTTTTTCTCTGTTAGATTACACATCCCAGCCACGCTTGCAGTTAAGTATAGTCACATGATTAAGTTTGGACACATGAAATAAGGATGATAGTTGATTTATCCCACTTCCAGGCATGGCTCTTACAATTCCTGAGTGATCTATCCTCAGTTGTTTTCCCTCATATGCCAATTAATAATGAGCAGAGAGTGGAAACTTAAGTCAGAAGCAGCCTGGGACCCTGATAGCATATGGAGGACTACCAACGAGAACCACTCACATTAGATACTGAAATGAATGAGATACACCTTTATTTTGCCAGACCATTGGGAATTTGGGCTTTATTACAGAAATAAACCGCTTATCATTATAGAGAGACTGGAACCAGAACCCACAGATTGTTAAGTGCCCATTTAACCCTCTAGAAATACACTGCCTGGGTTCTGATCATGGTTACTAGTTACAAAACTCTGGGAAACTCCCTGAGGATTCTAGTTCCTGAAAGAAGGTTGCTGCACAGGAACTCCCACGTTAAACTGGGAAATGAAGGAGAAATAAACACATATTGTGTCAAGCCACTGAGAGTTCTGAAGTGGTTTACTATACAGATTTGTCTACTCAGACTAAATCAAAGGGCACTGAAGATGGGAAAGTGATTAAGGCATGGAAGGCTTCAAGAAACTGCAGCATTCAAAGCTTGGAAATACACACAGAGGAAGCTATCGATAATTTGCCAGTTTCCTTTATCATGAATAACTGTCACATATTGGTTTGCTAAAGTGACACTCTGACTGTCTTTTCCCTGCTCTTTTTCCTTCTGCAGGGATGTTCAGAATGGCCTCTATTGCTTTGCAAAAAAATGCATCTCTGTTCTCCAAACCCATCTAAAAACTAATGACCAAACTGATTGAACTCATTCATGTGGGTGTTTCTTCTTTCTATAATTTTTATTTATTTAATGTTTTGGCTGTGCTGGGTCTTTGTTGTTGTGTGGGCTTTTCTTTAGCTGCAGTGAGAGGGGGCTACTCTTCATTGCAGTGTGAGGGCTTCTCATTATGGTGGCTTCTTTTGCTGGGAAGCTTGGGCTCTAGGTTGTGTGGGTTTGGGGAATTCTGACATGTGGGCTCTAGTGTTGTGTTTCCCAGGCTCTGGAGCACAGGCTGAACAGATGTAGTACACGGGCTTAGTTGCTCCACAGCATGTGGGATCTTCCAGAACCAGGGGCTGAAACAGTGTCTTCTGCATTGCAAGGTGAATTCTTTACCACTGAGCCACCCAGTAAGCTCCATGTGGGTGCTTTCTTCACTCAGGCATTAGCATCTTTAAGCCTTGTGGCATGTGGGCTCCAACAATTCCCAGTAAAGAGGTGGGAGGCTGTCTTATGACTAAGAGATTCCTGAGAAGCAGAACTGATGGCAGCTTGGGGAGCTTTGGGGTGGGGGTGGGCAGTAGGCCTGCCATGCAGATGCTCCTCACTCCCAGAGGACCTGCTGTCTGGGTGGGGCCTCTAACCTGTTCCCTTCCTTCTCCTAGAACTCCTGCCAGCCCCAGCCTCTCAGGGTCTACAGACACTCACTTTCTTTTCAGCCCTTCATTTAATCTCTTTCCTCCTTGGGGACAGCTTGGTCCTGATAGCTCTCTTAATCCAAAATGTCCTTGCCTTTCCATAGCACCTGCCCCACGCTTTTGATGAAGGTTGTTTTTGAGCACATTGGATACATTTTAAAGCATTTTCTAGTTGGGCAAATGTTACATTGCTAAGCAATCTGTTTTCTTATCTGACAATTGTGTTATGGGTTGAACTGTGTGTCCCCCACCAGTACCCCCACCCTCACCAAACTCATCTGATAAAGTCTCACCCCTCCATGTGGAAATGTGTGGTCATATTTGAAAATAAGGTAATTATAGATGACCTTATAATTAGATATAAAGGGATCATTAGAGTGGGTTTTAATCCAATATGACTTGTATCTTTATAGAAAGGGAGAATCTGAACACACACACACACACAAACACACCTCCCCTCCACCCCCCATTATGTGAAAATGAAGGTAGAGACCTAACAAGCCAAGGAATGCCGAGGATTGCCAGCAGACCACCAGAGCCAGGAGAAAAGCATGAAATAGCCTTTTCCTCACAGCTCTCAGAAGAAACCAACACTGCTGATATCTTGACCTTGGATACTTCCAGCTTCCAGAAAGTCAAGTCAGTAAATTTCTGTTTAAGCCAGCAAACTTGTGGTACTTTGTTATGGAAGCCTGAACAAACAGATTCAAAGGTAGAGGGCACTGTCTATGTAATTTGGCTGTTTGGAAGATTTTAAGAAGTGATACTTATGGGACTCATAACACAGAGTCTGGCACATAGCCAGGACTTGATAAGTGTCTGCTGCTGATGCTCCTTTTGCTTCTACTTCTTGACTGAACATTTCATCTGTCAATTGCACCATCTATGTTCTGAAGGGAAGCCCCATCCTGCCTGCATTATTTGTCTTTGGCCTCAAAGTTAATGATAAAAATATTTATTACATTTGAATCCATTTACTAGATTTAATAAAGTACTGCTACATGGAATGAACAATTCTAGTTTATCGTTCAGACTTCCTTTCTTTGAACTAAATGAGCCTTGATTATTTTCTTAATAGGTTTTCCTTAATGCCTTAACATTTTAAATCATCTCTATAGTGGCTAAGAAAGACTCTTAGTTCTTTAGTAACAGAATCTGGAATCTGACACGGTATCAGCAGGGGCCAAAGCTCCACTGTGCTAAGCAGGGACAGCATGTGGGCTGCTTCTCCTCTGTATGCTCTTCCAGACCCAGTATCTCCCTGCTGCTGTGTCCTCAGAGGGTGATGCATGGAGTCCATCTGGCCCAGACTTCCTTGGTGACTGGTGTCCGGATGGGTGTAGCCACTGGGGGAGGCACTGGCAGATGTCATGATGGCAGGAGGAGACACCAGGCAGGGTATTTCTCTCCTTCTCTCTTCCTGACTTGGCACTGTCTCTAGTGGTAGCTGCATTCCTCCATGACCACAATGTCTGGGTAACACCTGTGAGCCTTGACCCTTAGTCCCAGAGACAGGACGTTCCTGCTATCCCCAGTCCCTGGGGCCTCGCCACCTTTCCTCACTCCTGATCCCTGCCCACACCTCCACAGGCCTCCCTTCCATTGACTCTATTTGTCTAAGCTACCTGGGCTGGTTACCTGTACCCTGACTGATGCATTCTTGAAATCAGGTTACCCCTGAAAAGAGGCAAAGACTGAGTGCAAGTTGATTTGGGAACTATACTGGTAGGAAGTAGGGGACAGATATGAGAGGGGAAGACAGCTAATTAAGGGTAAGCTAGGGGCTTCCCTGGGCTTCCCAGGTGGCACTGGTGGTAAAGAACCCACTTGCCAAAGCAGGAGAAGCAGGAGAGCCGGGTTCAACCCCTGGGTCAGGAAGATCCCCTGGAGGAGTGCATGGCAATGCACTCCAGTATTCTTGTCTGGAGAATGCCATGGACAGAGGAGCCTGGTGGGCTACAGTCCACAGGGTCACAGAGTAAGACACAACTGAAGTGACTTAGCACGCATGCAGGCGCCTCCCTGGGGGTCCAGGGGTTAAGATTCCACCTTCCAATTCTTGGTTGAGGAATTAAGATCCAACATGCCTCATAGTGCATAGGAACCCTGAATGTTAGGTCCATGAATCAAGGCAAATTAGAAGTGGTCAAACAAGACATGACAAGAGTGAACATGGACATTCTAGGAATCAGCAGACTAAGATGGACTGGAATGGGTGAATTTAACTCAGATGACCATTATATCTTCTACTGTGGGCAAGAATCCCTTAGCAGAAATGGAGTAGCTATCATAGTCAACAAAGCAGTCCCAAATGCAGTACTTGGGTGCAATCTCAAAAACAACAGAATGATCTCTTGTTCATTTCTAAGGCAAACCATTCAATATCACGGTATTCCAAAGCTATGCTCTGACCAGTAATGCTGAAGAAGCTGAAGTTGAATGGTTCGATGAAGACCTATAAGACCTTTTAGAACTAACACCCCCCAAAAATGTCCTTTTCATTATAGGGGACTGGAATGCAAAAGTAGGATGTCAAGAAACACCTGGATTAATAGGCAAATTTGGCATTGGAGTACAGAATGAAGCAGGCCAAAGGCTAACAGAGTTTTGCCAAGAGAACGCACTGGTCATAGCAAATATCCTCTTCCAACAACACAAGAGAAGACTCTACACATGGACATCACCAGATGGCCAACACTGAAATCAGATTGATTATATTCTTTGCAGCCAAAGATGGAGAAGCTCTATACAGTCAGCAAAAATAAGACCGGGAGCTGACTTTAACTCAGATCATGAACTCCTTATTGCCAAATTCAGACTCAAACTGAAGAAAGTGGGGAAAACCACTAGACCATTCAGGTATGACCTAAATCAATCCCTTATGATTATACAGTGGAAGTGAGAAATAGATTTAAGGGACTAGACCAGATAAACAGAGTGCCTGATGAAGTATGGACAGAGGTTCGTTGACACTGTACAGGAGGCAGGGATCAAGACTATCCCTAAGAAAAAGAAATGCAAAAAAGCAAAATGGCTGTCTGGGGAGGCCTTACAAATAGCTGTGAAAAGAAGAGAAATAAAAAGCAAAGGAGAAAAGGAAAGACATACCCATTTGAATGCAGAGTTCCAAAGAATAGGAAGGAGAGATAAGAAAGCCTTCCTCAGCGATCAATGCAAAGAAACAGAGGAAAACAATAGAATGGGAAAGACTAGAGATCTCTTCAAGAAAATTAGAGATACCAAAGGATTATTTCTTGCAAAGATGGGCTCATTAAAGGACAGAAATGGTATGGATCTAACAGAAGCAGAAGATATTAAGAGGTGGCAAGAATACACATAAGAACTGTACCAAAAAAGATCTTCACAATGCAGATAATCACCTAGAGCCAGACATCCTGGAATGTGAAGTCAAGTGGGCATTAGGAAGCATCACTATGAACAAAGCTAGTGGAGGTGATGGAATTCCAGTTGAGCTATTTCAATTCCTAAAAGATGATGCTGTGAAAGTGCTGCACTCAATATGCCAGCACATTTGGAAAACTCAGCAGTGGCCACAGGACTGGAAAAGATCAGTTTTCATTTCAATCCCAAAGAAAGGCATTGCCAAAGAATGCTCAAACTACTGCACAATTGCACTCATCTCACATGCTAGTAATGTTCAAAATTCTCCAAGCCAGGCTCCAGCAATATTCCAGTTCCCTATAATGAAAAGGACATCTTTTTGGGTGTTAGTTCTAAAAGGTCTTGTAGTTGGAACCATTCAACTTCAGGTCTTCAGTGTTACTGGTTGGGGAATAGGCTTGGATTACCGTGATATTGAATGGTTTGCCTTGGAAATGAGCAGAGATCATTCTGTCATTTTTGAGATTGCATCCAAGTACTGCATTTTGGGCTCTTTTGTTGACCATGATGAACTTCCAGATGTTCAAGCTGGTTTGAGAAAAGGCAGAGGAACCAGAGATCAAATCACTAACATCCGCTGGATCATCGAAAAAGCAATAGAGTTCCAAAAAAACATTTATTTCTGCTTTATTGACTATGCCAAAGCCTTTGACTGTGTCGATCACAGCAAATTGGGAAATTCTTCAAGAGATGGGAATACCAGACCACCTGACCTACCTCTTAAGAAACCTGTATGCAGGTCAGGGTGCAAGATTTAGAACTGGACATAGAACAACAGACTGGTTCCTAATAAGAAAAGGAGTACATCAAGGCTGTATATTGTCACCCTGCTTATTTAACTTATATGCAGAGGACATCATGAGAAACGCTGGGCTGGATGAAGCACAAGCTAGAATCAAGATTGCCGGGAGAAATATCAATAACCTCAGATACGCAGATGACACCACCCTTATGGCAGAAAGTGAAGAACTAAAGAGCCTCTTGATGAAAGTGAAAGAGGAGAGTGAAAAAGTTGGCTTAAAGCTCAACATTCAGAAAACTAAGATCACAGTATCCAGTCCCATCACTTCATGGCAAATAGATGGGGAAACAGTGGAAACAGTGGTTTACTTTATTTTTGGGGGGGCTCCAAAATCACTGCAGATGGTGACTGCAGCCATGAAATTAAAAGATGCTTACTCCTTGAAAGGAAAGTTATGGCCAACCTAGACAGCATATTAAAAAGCAGAGACATTACTTTGTCAAGTTTGTCAACAAAGGTCCATCTAGTCAAGGCTATGGTTTTTCCAGTGGTCATGTATGGATGTGAGAGTTGGACTATAAGGAAAGCTGAGTGCAAAGAATTGATGCTTTTGAACTGTGGTGTTGGAGAAGACTCTTGAGAGTCCCTTGGACTGCAAGGAGATCCAACCAGTCCATCCTAAAGGAAATCAGTCCTGAGTGTTCATTGGAAGGACTAATGTTGAAGCTGAAACTCCAATACTTTGGCCACCTCATGCGAAGAGCTGACTCATTTGAAAACACCCTGATGCTGGGAAAGATTGACGGCAGGAGGAGACAGGGATGACAGAGGACGGCATGGTTGGATGGCATCACCGACTCAATGGACATGATTTTGGGTAAACTCCAGGAGCTGGTGATGGACAGGGAGGCCTGGTGTGATGTGGTCCATGGGGTCACAAAGAGTCAGACAGGACTGAGACTAAACTGAACTGATGCCTCATGGTGCTGCCAAAAAATAAACAAAACTTTTACTTTCAATTGTTTAAAAAAATAAAAGGCACTTTTTTTTAAAAAAAAAGGTAAGCTTACTTCACTCTGTATAATATGAAGTAAGCTTACCTCTTTTTAAAAAAGTGCCTTTTATTTTTTTAAACAATTAACAGTATGGAATTTAGAAAGATGGTAACAACAATCCTGTATGGGAGACAGCAAAAGAGACACAGATGTATAGAACAGTCTTTTGGACTCTCTGGGAGAGGTGGGGGGGGGGGATGATTTGGGAGAATGGCATTAAAACATGTATAATATCATACAAGAAACAAATTGCCAGTCAAGGTTTGATGCAGGACACAGGAAGCTTGGGGCTGGTGCACTGGGATGACCTAGAGGGATGGTATGGGGAGGGAGGTGGGAAGGGGGTTCAGGATAGGGAACACGTGTACACCCATGATGGATGCATGTTGATGGCAAAACCAATACAATATTGTAAAGTAAAAAAAAAAAAAAAAAAAAAAACCCACACACAAAAAATAAATAAAACATTACCATTTAAAAAAATAAATTAAAAAAATGAAAGATTCATGGATCTGACTACACTTAAAAAAATAAAAAAAGGTAAGCTAGTTTGTCAGTTACAACAGTCTGTGACTGAGCATCAATCCTGCTGGGAACCCTGGGGTATAAAACATGTACCTCAAAATTACTTCCCCTGTGGAGGGTAGGGGCTGAGCTCAGGAGGTGGAGGGCTAGTCCAGGGGTGCTCTTCACTGGAACTGCCAGCCTACCTTATCTCCAGGCTGTACAGCTCTGCTTAGCAAAAAGGGCCTTTGGCCCCAGAGCTGCACGAATTGGCAGCTGGGAGAAAAGGGTAAGGCTTGCTGTGCACATGTTGTGTCTGGAGACTGGCTCAAGCACATCACATCCCCACACCTCCCCTCTGAGGCATGTTGCCTAGAATCTCCTTTTAGGGGAGCTTCAGTCATGTCACCCTTACTGGATATTATCCAATGACATATTTGCCCGAAATATGCCATTTTCCACCTCACTTGTACACTGCTTCTCCTCCGTAACCAGGGTTCCTTGGGCTTCTCTTCACTGGACTTTATTCTGACACTTCCAACTTCTGTTATTCTGACTCCTTGTTTCCTCCATTGCACACTGAAAAGATGACTTGACTCCATTTTCATCTTCCAGGGTCTACTTTGTATAAGAATCAGGACAGGGCTTCCCCAGGTTTCATGTTTTCAAAGTCACAGGGCTAGATGTATAAATATAAGGTGATTAATTTCAAATGCTGCAAATAGTGGATCCAAATGTGGCCAAATACTTATTTAGGGTCACTAAGGTAGGTCTTCTCTTGTGTTGTTGGAAGAGGGTGTTTGCTAAGACCAGTGCGTTCTCTTGGCAACACACTATTAGCCTTTGCCCTGCTTCATTCCATACTCCAAGGCTACTCCAGGGGTGCTCTTCACTGGAACTGCCCATTACCCCAGGTGTTTCTTGACTTCCTACTTTTGCATTCCAGTTCCCTATAATGAAAAGGACATCTTTTTGGGGTGTTAGTTCTAAAAGGTCTTGTAGGTTTTCATGGAACCATTCAACTTCAGGTCTTCAGCATTACTGGTTGGGGAATAGGCTTGGATTACCATGATATGGAATGGTTTGCCTTGGAAATGAACAGAGATCATTCTGTCATTTTTGAGATTGCATCCAAGTACTGCATTTCGGACTCTTTTGTTGACTATGATGGCTACTCCATTTCTTCTAAAGCATTCCTGCCCACATTAGTAGATATAATGGTCATCTAAGTTAAATTCACCCATTGCAGTCCATTTTAGTTCGCTGATTCCTAGAATGTCAATGTTCACTCTTGCCATCTCCTGTTTGACCACTTCTAATTTGCCTTGATTCATGGACCTAACATTCAAGGTTCCTATGCAATATTGCTCATTACAGCATTGGACCTTGCTTCTATCACCAGTCACATCCACAACTGGTTATATTCTTTGCAGCCAAAGATGGAGAAGCTCTATACAGTCAGCAAAAACAAGACCGGGAGCTGACAGTGGCTCAGATCATGAACTGAATTATTGTCAATTAGTGACAAATTCAGACTTAAATTGAAGAAAGTAGGGAAAACAACTAGACCATTTAGGTGTGACCTAAATCAAATCCCTTATGATTATACAGTGGAAGTGAGAAATAGATTTAAGGGCCTAGATCTGATAGATAGAGTGCCTGATGAACTATAGATGGAGGTTCATGACATTGTGCAGGAGACAGGGATCAAGACCATCCCCATGGAAAAGAAATGCAAAAAAGCAAAATGGCTGTCTGGGGAGGCCTTACAAATTGCTGTGAAAAGAAGTAAGTGAAAAGCAAAGGAGAAAAGGAAAGATATGAGCATCTGAATGCAGAGTTCCAAAGAATAGCAAGAAGAGATAAGAAAGCCTTCCTCAGCGATCAATGCAAAGAAATAGAGGAAAACAACAGAATGGGAAAGACTAGAGATCTCTTCAAGAAAATTAGAGATACCAAGGGAACATTTCATGCAAAGATGGGCTCGATAAAGGACAGAAATGGTATGGACCTAACACAAGCAGAAGATATTAAGAAGAGGTGGCAGGAATACACAGAAGAACTGTACAAAAAAGACCTTCATGACCCAGATAATCACAATGGTGTGATCACTCACCTAGAGCTAGACATCCTGGAATGTGAAGTCAAGTGGGCCTTAGAAAGTATCACTATGAACAAAGCTAGTGGATGTATTGGAATTCCAGGTGAGCTGTTTCAAATCCTGAAAGATGATGCTGTGAAAGTGTTGCACTCAATATGCCAGCACCTTTGGAAAACTCAGCAGTGGCCACAGGACTGGAAAAGTCAGTTTTCATTCCAATCCCAAAGAAAGGCAATGCCAAAGAATGCTCAAACTACCAAGCAATTGAACTCATCTCACGCCCTAGTAAAGTAATGCTCAAATTTCTCCAAGCCAGGCTTCAGCAATATGTGAACCATGAACTTCCAGATTTTCAAGCTGGTTTTAGAAAAGGCAGAGGAACCAGAGATTAAATTGCCAACATCCACTGCGTCATGGAAAAAGCAAGAGAGTTCCAGAAAAACATCTGTTTCTGCTTTATTGACTATGCCAAAGCCTTTGACTGTGTGGATCACAAGAAACTGTGGAAAATTCTTCAAGAGATGGGAATACCAGACCATCTCACCTGCCTCTTGAGAAACCTATATGCAGGTCAGGAAGCAGCAGTTAGAACTGGACATGGAACAACAGACTGGTTCCAAATAGGAAAAGGAGTACATCAAGGCTGTATATGGTCATCCTGCTTATTTAACTTATATGGAGAGTACATCGTGAGAAATGCTGGGCTAGAAGAAGCACAAGCTGGAATCAAGATTGCCGGGAAAAATATCAATAACCTCAGATATGCAGATGGTGTCATCCTTATGGCAGAAAGTGAAGAGGAACTGAAAAGTCTCTTGATGAAAGTGAAAGTGGATAGTGAAAAAGTTGACTTAAAGCTCAACATTCAGAAAACGAAGATCATGGCATCCAGTCCCATCACTTCTTGGCAAATAGATGGGGAAACAGTGGAAACAGTGTCAAACTTTATTTTTCTGGGCTCCAAAATCACTGCAGATGGTGACTGCAGCCATGAAATTAAAAGACGCTTACTTCTTGGAAGAAAAGTTATGACCAACCTAGATAGCATATTGAAAAGCAGAGACATTACTTTGCCAACAAAGGTCCATCTAGTCAAGGCTATGGTTTTTCCAGTGGTCATGTATGGATATGAGAGTTGGACTGTGAAGAAAGCTGAGCACCGAAGAATTGATGCTTTTGAACTGTGGTGTTGGAGAAGACTCTTGAGAGTCCCTTGGACTGCAAGGAGATCCATCCAGTCCATTCTGAAGGAGATCAGCCCTGGGATTTCTTTGGAAGGAATGATCCTAAAGCTGAAACTCCAGTACTTTGACCACCTCATGCCAAGAGTTGACTCATTGGAAAAGACTCTGATGCTGGGAGGGATTGGGGGCAGGAGGAAAAAGGGACGACAGAGGATGAGATGGCTGGATGGGCTCACTGACTCGATGGATGTGAGTCTGAGTGAACTCCGGGAGTTGGTGATGGACAGGGAGGCCTGGTGTGTTGCGATTCATGGGGTTGCAAAGAGTCGGACACGATTGAGCAACTGAACTGAACTGAACTGACCTACATACGGTTTCTTGAGAGGCAGGTCAGGTGGTCTGGCATTCCCATCTGTTGAAGAATTTCCCACAGTATTTTGTGAATCACACAGTCAATGGGTTTGGCATAGTCAATAAAACAGAAGTAGATGATTTTTCTGGAAGTTTCCTGCTTTTTCAATAATCCAGTGGATGTTGGCAATTTGATCCCTTGTTCTTCTGCCTTTTCTAAATCCACCTTGAATATCTGCAAGTTCACGGTTCACAAACTGTTGAGGTCTGGCTTGGTGACTTTTGAACATTACTTTACTAGCGTGTGAGATGAGTGCCATTGTGCAGTAGTTTGAGCATTCTTTATCACTGCCTTTCTTTGGGATTGGAATGAAAACTGACTTTTTCCAGTCCTGTAGCCACTGCTGAGTTTTCCAAATTTGCTGGCATATTGAGTGCAGCACTTTCATCCTGCATCATCTTTCAGGATTTGAAATAGCTCAGCTAGAATTCTATCACCTCCACTAGCTTTTTCATAGTGATGCTTCCTAATGCCCACTTGATTTCACATTCCAGGATGTCTGCCTCTAGGTGGGTGATCACACCATTGTGATTATCTGGGTCGTGAAGATCATTTTTGTATAGTTCTACTCTGTATTCTTTCTACCTCTTCTTAATATCTTGTGCTTTTGTTAGGTCCATGCCATTTCTGTCCTTTATTGAGCCCATCTTTGCATGAAATGTTCCCTTGTTATCTCTAATTTTCTTGAAGAGATCTCTAGTCTTTCCCATTCCATTGTTTTCCTCTACTTCTTTGCACTGATCACTGAGGAAGGCTTTCTTATCTCTCCTTGCTATTCTTTGGAACTCTGCATTCAATTGGAAATATCTTTCCTTTTCTCCTTTGCTTTTTGATTCTTTTCTTTTCACAGCCATTTGTAAGGTCTCCTAAGACAGCCATTTTACTTTTTTGCATTCCTTTTTTTGGGCATGGTCTTGAGCACTGCCTTCTGTACAATGTTATGAACCTTTATTATAGTTATTCAGGTACTCTGTCTATCAGATCTAATCTCTTGAGTCTATTTGTCACTTTCACTGTATAATCATAAGAGATTTGATTTAGGTCCTATCTGAATAGTCTAGTGGTTTTCCCTAATTTCTTCAATTTAAGTCTGATTTCACTATAAGGAGTTCATGATCTGAGCTAAAGTCAGCTCCCAGTCTTGTTTTTGCTGACTGTATAGAGCTTCTCCATCTTTGGCTGCAAAGAATATAATCATCCTGATTTCGGTATTGAGCATCTGGTGATGTCCTCGTGTAGAGTGTTCTCTTGTATTGTTGGAAGAGAGTGTTTGCTGTTGACCAGTGCGTTCTCTTGGCAAAACTCTGTTAGCCTTTGACCTGCTTCATTCTGGACTCCAAGGTTAAATTTGCCCATTACTCCAGGTATTTCTTGACTTCCTACTTTTGCATTCCAGTCCCCTACAATGGAAAGGACATCTTTTTTGGCTGTTAGTTCTAGAAGGTCTTGTAGGTCTTCATAGAACCGTTCAGCTTCTTCAGCATTACTGGTTGGGGCATAGACTTGGGTTACTGTGATATTGAATGGTTTGCCTTGGAAACGAACAGAGATCATTCTGTCATTTTTGAGATTGCATCCAAGTACTGCATTTCAGACTCTTTTGTTCACTATGATGGCTGCTTCATTTCTTCTTAGGTATTCTTGCCCACAGTAGTAGATATAATGGTCATCTGAGTTAAATTCACCCATTCCAGGCCATTTTAGTTCACTGAGGCCTAAAATGTTGACATTCACTCTTGCCAACTCCTGTTTGACCACTTCTAATTTGCCTTGATTCATGGACCTAAAATTCTTTATAGCATCTGAATTTGTTTCTATCACCAGTCACATCCACAACTGGGTGTTGTTTTTGCTTTGGCTCTGTCTCTTCATTCTTTCTGGAGTTATTTCTCCACTCATCTCCAGTAGCATACTGGGCACCTACTGACCTGGGGAGTTCATCATTCAGTGTCTTGTCTTTTTGCCTTTTTGTACTGTTCATGGGGTTCTCAAGCCAAGAATATAGAGGGAGGTAAGCTGAGTCTAAAACTGCTGGGAGCAAAACCTTAGCAAAAACCAAGGGCAGGGGGTGATTTGAGACACAGAGCAGCAGTGGGCAGACTTGATTGCTTTCTTTCTTCCAAAGATACCTTCCTTCCAGAGCCCCAGGAAAAGCCAGAATGAAATGTCTTGCTTCACACAAATTCTGCTTTTCTTCCATGTGCACCTTGTATCATTTGAGAGATGATGAGCATTGCTCTTGAACTTAAATGTCTTCTTCAAAGGTGAGATGAGACTATTCTAAGGCCTTTAGGAACAGAGAGGAGATGCCTGTTCATTCACTTGATTGGTAATGAACCCTGACTTGGGCATCCCTGCTTCTGCCCATCTGGTCTTGTTTTTCTTTAAAGGTTTTTTTATTTTTATGTGGACCATTTAAAAAGTTTTTATTGAATTTGTTACAGTACAGCTTCTGTTTTATATTTTAGTTTTTGTCCAGTAGGCATGTGGGATCTTAGCTTCCCTACCAGGGATCACGCCCATACCCCCTGCATTGGGAAGCAAAGTCTTAACCACTGGACTGCCATGAAAGTCCCTGCCTTTCCATTCTGTGTGCCCATGGGGCTCTGTGGGTTGGGACCTCTTCCCTGGGTGACAGCACTCTTATCTGCCCAGTGATGGCTCCTTCCTCATTGGGAAAACTTGGTATATAATTCCTTCCAGCAGCTTATGCACAGGCTAGGAATCAACCATGAGTCAAGGGTGCTTAAAACATTTCAGCAAGGGAACTCTTATACACTGCTGGTGGGAATGTAAACTGGTGCTGTTGCTGTGGAAAACAGTATAGAGCTTTCTCAAAAAATAAAAAATTGAACCATGAGATGACCCAGCAGTTCTATTCCTGCTACTGCTACTGCTGCTGCTGCTGCTAAGTTGCTTCAGTCATGTCTGACTCTGTGTGACCTCATAGATGACAGCCCACCAGGCTCCACCATCCCTGGCATTCTCTAGGCAAGAATACTAGAATGGGTTGCCATTTCCTTCTCCAATGCATGCAAGTGAAAAGTGAAAGTGAAGTCTCTTAGTCGTGTCTGAAGAGTCATGGACTCTTCGCGACCCCATGGACTGCAGCCCACCAGGCTCCTCCATCCATGGGATTTTCCAGGCAAGAGTACTGGAGCGGGGTGCCACTACCTTCTCCAGTTCTATTCCTAGGTATGTATAAAAAACAAAAATACTATTCAAAAAGATGGTAGATGCACTCTGGTGTTCAGAGGAGCATTATTTACAATAGCCAAGATATGGAAACAACTTAAGCCCAACAACAAATGAATGGATAAAGAAGATGTGGTATACATATATAATGAAATATTAGTCAACCATTAAAGAGGACATTTTGCCATTTATAGCAACATTGATGGTCTTGGGGAGCATTATGCTAAAGAGAGATGAGTAAGACAGAGAGGGACAAATACTGTGTGATATCACTTATAGGCGGAGTCTGAAAAATACAACAAACTAGTGAATATAACAAAAAATAACCAGACTCACAGACACAGAGAACAAACTAGTGGTTACCAGTGAGGATGGGGAGGAAGGGTCGGACAATATAGGTATAGGGGATTAAGAGATACTAACTATTGGGTATAAAATAAGCTGCAAGGATATACTGTACAACATGGGGACTATAGCCAATATTCTATAATAACTATAGAGTATAGCCTTTAAAAATTGTGAATCACTAGATTGTATACCTCTAACATATATAATATTGTACATCAACTATACTTCAATTAAAAAAATTTCAACTTTGGATCTCCTTGCCTCAGTGTCTCCATCAGCACAAAACCACCCAGGGTTGTTGTTAAATTTGTGTTACCATTTGAAAACAATCTGCCTGGCAAAAATGACTGTTATTTGAATTTTAACTAGTTATTTTTCTAGCCAGTCCTACAAGACAATGTTACTCAAGTGATGAGAGCCTTGGTTGGGGATAAAACATAGCTGCAGACATGGTCCCACCCTTGGGGTGCAGGGATAACTCAGGTTCAGTCCCATCCTTGTAGATGTGAGCTTGGGATCATTAGAAAATGATTCCCTCAGACCAACAACCGCATTTACATTGAAGTGATATTTCAAACTCTTCTCAGAGAACCATGAGCCTTCATTGCCTTTGTTTCTTATAATTAAGGTCTGCAGTTGAATATTTCTCTCCTCAGGTACTGCCACATTTGTTTTGTGAGTCAGGAGGTGTCACTGCTCTGTAAACATTCCCCCTCTGCACAAGCTGTGGGAGGTTCTGTCTGCCACATCTCAGTCCTCAAACTGGGCTTCAGAAAGGAGAAAATCAGGATGCCGGATAAATTCACTTCCTTTCATCCTGTGGCCAGCCTAATTATCTACTCAGCCAAATACCAATTACCTGTAATCAGAATTACAATGAAGTTCAATACCAGATGGACACTCAATTGATTTCAAACAGACTCTTAATTGTTTCTCCTCCTTTTCCTCCTCTTCTTCCTTTGTGTCTATATCCGGCAGTTGTAACTCACTCTTGGGTTCCCTAGCCTCCCTAACAACTTCATCAAACCAACAATTACTTCTTCCTCCAGCCTTCACACTTGAAGAGTTTAATGAGTTGGAACCTAGGGATGAAACTTCTGTTAAGCAAGAGACATTCAGCAGACTGGCAGGGAGAAAGCTATCTTTGGCAACCTGAACTAGATAAATGGATGATTTAGATTCTAAGTCTTTATCAAAAATGACTTTTGATCCCTGTATCCCATAATGGTTACTATAAGGTTGGAAGTACACTGGAATGTAGAGTAAGAAGATACTCTCTTGGGTGTCTCTGTGGACTCATGTGTAGACACATTCTGCACATATTTAGTCGTGTATAACCAAACACATCTGAACTTCTAGGCCAGTTCTGTGGTTACATGATTAACACACTGACCTGTGTGCCGTAGGAACTTATCGGAGACTCACAGAGGACCTTAATCGGCAGATGCCCGTGGATGAAATTCTTGTTTGAGTACAAGATGCTGTAGTCTAGATCTATGAGAAAGCACACCCAACTGCACCCTAAAATACAGTCCTCTTTGCTCAGTGAGTAAACCAAAAGTATTATATAAATAAGTGGATATTTACAAATAACTCACTGAGGTCAGTTGATAGAAAAACTGTCAGTAGCTATGCCCCTGGCCAGAAAACCAAAGGAGAGCTATGAAACCACAGGAAGAGAAATCAAGATGGCAGCCAGAGTCTAGTGGAGAGCGGGCTACCAAAGATGCAAGATCTGAGACACCCCTGTTGGGAGTTTCAGGTGGCTGTTCAATACTGTGGATGGCTAATTCCCAAAGAGCTGCCTTCTGATCAAACAACATGTTAGTGTGGCCTTTCAGGTTATTTGTAAAAGAAATATGTTTTCCCCAAGAGGCAGATTCTAGGACAAGGATCTGAGTGCAAATAGTTTATCTGCAAAGTTGTCTTGGGAACCAGTGGTGAGAAGTAGGACAATGACCCAGGGAAAGGAAGGTTGCCAATGGAAGCTGAGTTAATGAACAAGTTACTGCTGTGTCTCAATCCTGCGGGGATTGGGGCGGGGGGGAGGGGGCGGGGATCTTGTGGAAGATAGAGTAAAGGTGCTTCAGAGATGTCACAGACTTGGTCTGCTACATCCCATCTGGAAGCTAGGAAGCTGCAGTATTTATACATGAGCTACTAACCCTCATATGCCTGAGAGATGCTCCCAGGGGTATTAGTTCTTCACTACTTCTGTCTGCACCCCCACAGAGAGGCTGAGAACCCTGAGAAAGCCAAGGGAGACAGCTAGGGCAGTAACAGCATCTGTCTGTCTTACAGCTGCCTCACAGAAATGTATGCTCAGACATGCCTGGGAGGAGATGCCCTTGGACATGTTTTAAGTGCAGGGGTCCCTGAGGTCCCCCAGACTCACAGTAAACTGAGTAACATCTCTGCCAAAAGACAAATGCTCTTGGTTACTGTCAAAATTTGGAAAGGAGTATGTCAAGGCTGTATATTGTCACCCTGGTTATTTAATTTATATGCAGAGTACATCATGAGAAATGCTGGGCTGGATGAAGCACAAGCTGGAATTAAGATTGCTGGGAGAAATATCAATAAATAACCTCAGATACGCAGATGACACCACCCTAATGGTAGAAAGCAAAGAGGAACTAAAGAACCTCTTGAAAGAGAAGAGTGAAAAAGCTGGCTTAAAAAAACTCAACGTTCAAAAAACTAAGATCATGGCATCTGACTCCATCACTTCATGGCAAATAGACAGAGAAAAGGTGGAAGCAGTGAGAGATTTCCTCTTCGTGGGCTCCAGAATCACCGAGGACGGTGACTGCAGCCATGAAATCAGAAGACGATTGCTTCTTGGCAGAAAACTGATGATAGCTCTAGAGAGCCTATTAAAAAGCAGAGACATTTCTCTGCTGACAAAGGTCTGTATTGTCAAGGCTATAGTCTTCCCAGTGGTCACGTACGGTTGCAAGAGCTGGACTGTAAAGAGGGCAGAACGCCAAAGAATTGATGCTTTTGAAGTGGTGCTGGAGAAGACTCCTGAAAGTCCTTTGGACCTCAAAGAGATCAAACCAGTCAATCTTAAGGGAGATCAACCCTGAATATTCACTGGAAGGACTGATGCTGAAGCGGAAGCTCCAGTATTTTGTTCATCTGATGTGAAAAGATGACTCATTGGAAAAGTCCCTGATGCTGGCAAAGATTGAGGGCAGAAGGGGAAGAGGGTGTCAGAGGATGAGATGGCTAAACAACATCACCAATGCAATGAGCATGAAGTTGGGAAAATTCCAGGAGATGGTGAGGGACAGGGAGGCCTGGTGTGCTGCAGTCCACAGCGTCACAAAGAGTTGGACACGACTGGGTGACTGAACAACAACAACTGAGAAGAGAGTGGGGAATGCTGTGGGAGAAGGTGAGGGGTGAGAGACAGTGGGGGTGGGGGCAGCCAGTGTGAGAGAAGCACTGTTCCTAGAGTTAAAAGCATCCTGGTGGCCTTAGGCACCTCTGCCACCAAATCACAGACTGTGGAAAGAAAAAGGATCCATGATCGTGTTCTCAAACACCAGTCCCATCAGTACCATGCTGACTGAATGTCCCAAGTTTTGGAGGTTTTAAATAGAAAACCACCTTAATTTCTTCTATCCTTTTCATGGCGCTCCTTCTTTTACTCTGAACAAAAAAAATGGGGAGGTACCCAGATTACTGGTCACTCTCAGTGACAAGAACCATCTAATTTTAATAATGAAGATTCATAAATTAAGTCACAAATCTTATTATTTACAAGGAAAAGAAAATTAAATTACAAGTTTATGACTGTAATGAACCTCCTTATATTCTTCACATTCAATGAATAGGGCCAGTACCTCATTACAGAACAAAGTATTTCCTCTTGAGAATACGCATACACAGCATGCAATTTAAGATACTTTACTTTTATTAACACTTTAATCTGTGGTCATTTGATTTGACCTTTGATTTACCAACAATGATTTGTTTTCAAAACATTTGACAGCTGATCATAAATCTCAGCTGTGCCTTACCTTGAAATGGGGCTGTGTTCCCTCCCTCTTAAAGCCTAACTGGATTGCTAAGCCTATCTTATGATGCAGAACTGAGTTTAAATCCATGTGCAAAGAGATCACTGAACCTGCCTGGGTTCACACATCACTTGTTCAAACTTTGCTTATCATGCATTCTCCCCTCTAAAGAATGAACATTTAGTGATTGCTCATTCTAAAAGAGTTCCTGAGATTTAAAAACTTTTTTCATGTAAAATAAAACTGTATTAGGACCTATGTCATCTGTATTGCTTCTAACTTGACCCTCATGTCAAGAAATTCTAAAGCCATGTTCATTATGTGAGAGCAACAGGAAGATTAAGAATCACTGATGCATTCCCCCCTTTTAAATGATTGGTTTGTGGACGTCCCTGGTAAAGCAGATGGTAAAGAATCTGCTTGCAATGCAGGAGACTGGGATTCGATCCCTGGGTGGAGAAGATCCCCTGGAGGAGGAAATGGCAACCCACTCCAATATTCTTGCCTGGAGAATCAATTGTGTGGAAAAGTGTAATTACAGCATTGTAAAAAGTTCAGGTAGGGTCATGACAAAACTCTAAACTGAAGGTTGAGTGTTATCTTGGAAAGAGCATGAGTTTTACATGGGTCTATACCATCTTAGCAGCTGTCTTAACTGGCAGACAAGTACTGGGTTAGTTCTTTATTTAAAAAAAAAAAAACCTCGCAAAGAAACAAACAAAAGTTTCTGCCACCTCTCTTTCAATAAAGTCATAAAAGTCCATCTCATAGGTTTATTTACTAAGAGAAGCAATACTAGTTCCTCTCAACAGCAAATCATGGTTCAGTATTATAACATATTTCCATCTTATTCTATGGACCATGTAATTTGAGTGAATTAATGTCTAGTCCCATGAATGACAAAGAAGTTCTTTACTATGAGAGAATGTAATTCACCACTTGTAAGGGTAAATGATATTCCTTTTTCAGAAAAGCAATAAAAGCCTCTTTCTTTGTAAATCTGGCATTATTCTTGATAATCTAAGAATGGGAAAAGGCCCTCACTTAAAAGTGATGTTCTGAAACAGTATGGCAAAGAGAAATTGATCTGATGCTTTAATTCCACCAAATGAAAGAGTTAATGAAGAAATGAGAGTCTGATTAATGATAGCATGTGTTTCTCTTTCTCTTCACCTCCGTTCTTTCTCTTTCCATCTTTCCTTTAACCTTCTGTTTCTATCTTTCCTTCCTTCACCTCCCTGTCTGTGTCTCTCTCTCATGTATATCCCCCCAAATATGCTATCTTAACAAAGCCAAAGAACAGTAATGATAGTTATTTCTGACTCAAAAAGATATATAACACGTTAGATTAGTTGGAGATGTGTCAGTAATATGGCATTTCAAAGTAGTCATGCATAGATATTCTATGTTACTATACTGCAATCATACCCTTAGGGACTAAAACCAAGTTTGATGAAATGTGTTTTGAGTTATACAATTTTTAGTTCATTAGTGCTCTAGAAAAATATGCATTAAGACCAGCTTCCTATTGGCAAAGAATATATCAGATATTCATAAAAGTTTTTTAATAAGTTATGTTGAACTTATGTTTTCTAAAATAATGACTATGTAATTTATCATTTCAATCTAATGTAAAAAATTGGATGACAGTCATATAAATTAATGTCTGTCAAAAATCTTTTGAATCATATAGTGTGTAGTGTTAGTCGCCCAGTCATGTCCGACTCTCTGAGACCCCACGGACTGAAGCCCGCCAGGCTCCCCTGTCCATGGAATCCTCCAGGCAAGAATACTGGAGTGGGTTGCCATTTCCTTCTCAAATCCCGTGATCTATACAGAATATGCCTGCCATCAAAGACCTATATTTTTTTAGGTTTTGGAGGACAGTTTGAATAATGTAAAATCTCTGTTAGGTACATGATATCTAATTGAATATGGAACCTACTAAAGTTCTATAATTCAATGGTTATTAATTTTTTATTTTCACTGATATGTGTTTAGTAAGGAACTTAAGATAATTAAACTTATAGGTCCAAAATCCTTATTGTGTTAAACAATTTGAAAAAGTCAATTGCAACCTATAGTTTTATTTATTTTTAACTATTTTTACAATCAATAGTTATAAGTTGTGAGATACAGCTATGGTTTGTGTATGTGTGTGTGTGTGCATGTGTATTTTAATAAGTAAGTTACTTTGGGGGGCAGTCATGAAGGTTCAACTTGTGTTTCCTGCTTTTGTCAAGTTTTGTCATTTTATTGAAGTCTAGTACACATACTGGAGAAGGTGATGGCACCCCACTCCAGTACTCTTGCCTGGAAAATCCCGTGGTCGGTGGAGCTTGGTGGGCTGCAGCCCATGGGGTCATGAAGAGTCAGACACGACTGAGCAACTTCCCTTTCACTTTTCACTTTAATGCATTGGAGAAGTAAATGGCAACCCACTCCAATCCCAGGGACGGGGGAGCCTGGTGGGCTGCCATCTATGGGGTCACACAGAGTCGGACACGACTGAAGTGATTTAGCAGCAGCAGCAGCAGCAGCAGTACACATATAGAAAAGCACACATATCTTAAGGGTATAGTTAATGAATTCTCATAAAAGGACCATATTTCTGAAACTACAGTAAAAATTAAAGAGAGAAAAGTGCCAGAAGCACCTCTCACACTGTGCCAGAATCATCATCTTCACCAAAGATAAGCCATCATTCTGATTTCTCCTGCCACAGGTTGGTTTTGCTTGATCTTGACCTTCATATGCATAGAATCTCAAAACACGTATTCTTTTAGGTTGAATGCCTGTGATTCGACAGTTTCTGAGATTTATCCATGTTGCTAAATGACACACCCCTTCTCCTTACTCTCTCATGTTCCATTGCATAATGATATCACAATTTAGAAGTTCACTCACAGACTGATGGAAATATTGGGTGGTTTATAGTATGGGACTATCAGAAATAACACTGCCATGAATGTTCTACTACATGCCTTTAGGTGAACACAATGAATGGTGGACATATACATACGTAGGAGTGGAATTGTTGGGTCAAGCTGTGTGTATATTTGGCTTCAGTAGATAGTTTCAGTCAGCTTTCCAAGGTGGTTACACAATTTACACTCTGACCAGCAGCTTATGAGTTGCTTCCATCCTCATCTACACTTTCTATTGTCAATCATTTCATTGTAGCTATTCTGGTGTGTGTGCAATGGCATTATACTGTGGTTTTGTTTTGTATTTTCCTAGTGATTAATGAGTCTGAGCATTGTGCATATGCATTGGCCACTTGGGATATTCTTTTCTATGAAGTATCTGTTCGAGTCTTTTGCTATTTCCCCTTTTTCTTACTCAGATGAGTAAGAAAACAGGTTTTCTCCCTTTCTCTTACTCAGTTGATGAAGTTCTTTATAAATTCTGGATAAAATTCCTTTGTTGAACATATATATATGTTCATATATATGAACATATATATATATATTTCTCATATAATTGGGTTTCACTGTCTTAATAATGCTTTAAAATTTTAAGTATAGTTACTGTAAAATATTATATAAGTTACAGATGTACTTATATAGGTGTACCTATAGTGATTCTTCTGAAAGTATTTTCTCAAAGATCAGGAATAAGACAAGGATTCCCACTTTCACCATTTTTGTTCAACATAGTTTTGGAAGTCCTAGCCACATCAACCAGAGAAGGAAAAGAAATAAAAAGAATCAAAGTTGGAAAGGAACAGATAAAACTGTCACTGTTTGCAGATGACATGACACTATACAAAGAAAATCCTAAAGATACCACAGAAAACTACTAGAGCTCATCAATAAATTCAGTAAAGTTGTAGGATACAAAATAAATATACAAAAACTGGTTGCATTTCTATACACTAACAATGAACTATCAAAAAGAAAAAATAAGGAAAAAATCCCATTTACCATCACATCAAAAAGAATAAACTACCTAGGAATAAACCCACCGAAAGAGTTAAAAGGCCAGTACTTGGAAAATTATAAGACAATGATGAAAGAAAGACAACACAAACAATTAGAAAGACACATCATGTTTTGGATTGGAAGAATTAATATTATTAAAATAACCATATTATCCAAGGCAATCTACTCTCTTAATACTCTCTTAAAAATGCTTTTGACAAACACACATAATTTTAATTAGTCCAACTTAGATATCTTTTCTTTGTATCTATCATATCCCATGTCCTGTTTTAAAAGTCTTTGTTTCCACCAAGATCATGACTATATTCTCCTAAGCTTAGGTGTATGATCCATCTGGGACTGATTTATGTGTATTTGAACAAGGGGTCCAAATAGATTCAAAGAAGGGAATTTCAGTGGCCTTTGCGGGGTTTACTTCTGAAGAAGAGCACTGCTTAGCAACTTCAAGGAATAAAAACAATTCAGGAGAAACTGACCCAACAGCTACATTAACTGAGGCAGGTCCTGCATCTACTGAAAACACCTGATGAATATTAATCTTGTTAATTGGAATTCAAAACAAAATGAATATAAAGGATATTGGTGAAAACAACATCATTTACCTATTATTGATAAAAAAAAAGCATAATACCTTCTTTTCCTCTTCTAGTAACTTTTAAGTTCTGAAAAAATTTCAAATACTAAAAAAACCTCCAAATCTTCAGCATACACAGTTAGAAAAGCTTTACAGATCAGTTTTGTCCTGGAGAAATAGAATGCAAGCTACAAGCCTTAATTTAAAATTCCTTTTAGCCACATTAAAAACTTAAAAAATCAAGTCAAATTATTTTTAATAATATATTTTACTTAATATTAGAGATCTAAAATATTTTCATTTCAACGTATGTCAACAGCCACACTTCAAGAGCTCAACAGCTATAATTGCCTAGTCAGTATGATACTGGGTAACCCAGCCAGTTACAAGAACACATGAAAAGATGCTCAACATCATTCATTATCAGAGAAATGCAAATCAAAACCACAATGAGGTACCATTTCATGCCAGTCAGAATGGCTGCTATCAAAAAGTTTACAAACAATAAATGCTGGAGAGGGTGTGGGGAAAAGGGAACCTCTCTTACACTGTTGGTAGGAATGCAAACTAGTATAGCCACTAAGGAGAACAGTGTGGAGATTCCTTAAAAAACTGGAAATAGAACTGCCATACGACCCAGCAATCCCACTGCTGGGCATATGCAATGAGGAAACCAATGAAAGAGACACGTGTACCTCAGTGCTTATCACAGTACTGTTTACAATAGCTAGGACATGGAAGCAACCTAGATGTCTATCGGCAGACAAATGGATAAGAAAGCTGCAGTACATATACACAATGAAATATTACTCAGCTATTAAAAAGAACACATTTTAATCAGTTCTACTGAGGTGGATGAAGCCGGAGCTTATTATACAGAGTGAAGTAAGTCAGAAAGAAAAAAACACCAATACAGTATATTAATGCATATATATGGAATTTAGAAAGATGGTAATGATGACCCTATATGTGAGACAGCAAAAGAGACACAGATATAAAGAACAGACTTTTGGACTCGGTAGGAGAAGGTGAGGGTGGGATGATTTGAGAGAATAGCATTGAAAGATGTATATTACCATATAGGAAATAGATGAACAGTCCAAGTTCAATGCATGAAACAGGGCACTCAAAGCTGGTGTACTGGGGTGACCCAGAGGGATGGGATGGGGAGGGAGGTGGGAGAGGGGGTTCAGGATGGGGACATATGTACACCCATGGCTGATTCATGTGAATGTATGCTAAAACTCACCACAATATTGTAATTAGCCTCCAATTAAAATTAATAAATTAAAAAAAGAATTCAATGGCCTCCTTCATATTACAATTTATATACCTACAGATCAATCAATTTTATATGCTTATTGCAACCACATACTTAAATTAGAACACGGTGGTTCTCAACATGTAGCCTCTGAATGATTAGCGCAGGCATCACCAGAGACTGTTAGAAATGCAAATTCTCAGCCCTCATCCAGACTTTCTGAGTAAGAATCTTTAAGGGTAAGCCAACCAATCTGGCAAAACTATGGTTTTTCCAGTAGTCATGTACAAATGTGACAGTTGGTCCATAAAGAAGGCTGAACACCAGAGAATTGATGCTTTCAAATTGTGATGCTGGAGAAGACTCTTGAGAGTCTCTTGGACAGCAAAGGAGATCAAACCATTCAATCCTAAAGGAAATCAACCCTGAATATTCATTGGAAGGACTGATGTTGATGCTGAAGCTGAAGCTCCAATACTTTGGCCTTATGCAAAGAGTGGATTCATTGGTAAAGACCCTGATGCTGGGAAAGACTGAAGGCAAAAGGAAAAGGGGGCGGAAGAGGATGAAATGGTTAGACAGCATCATTGCCTCATTGGACATGAATGTGAGCAAACACCAGGAGACAGTGGAGGAGAGAGGAGCCTGTGTGCTACAGTCCTCAAAGTTGCATGCTACAGGTTGCAAAGAGTCAGACAAGACTTAGCGACTGAAAAGCAAGAACAACCAATCTGTGTTTCTCTGACTCTGATGTGTATTCCAAAACTTTGGGAACAACAGGGTTATTTCTGTTTTATACAATGATACCAATTCTGTATTACATCATTATAACTATATTGTCTTATCTGAAGCAGAATTTCCTGGGGGGGGGGTGTGAGGCAACCTCAAAGTCAGGTTACCATCTCACACAGTCCAAATGAGACCTCTCATAACATGACAAATGGTCCATTATTCTCTGCAACAGACATGTGGGAGAAAGTTTCTTTTCTGCTGGCAAGTGATTCCCAATTGCCAAAAGCATCTATTAAATTCACAAAAGTGAAGACTTGGGACCACACAGTAATAATCAGAGCATAGAAAATGTATTATAGAAAATAGCAGATAACTACATTCCCCTTATTAGCTCTGTATAAGTAAAGTGAATATATATAAAGAAATGCTTGAAGAACTTTTATTTTTAAAAAATATTCATCTCTTTGGCTTGGGATATATGATCTTGAGGGGCTTCCTGGGTGGCACTGGTGGTAAAGAACCTGCCTGCCAATTCAGGAGACATAAGAGATGTGGGTTCAATCCTTGGGTTGGGAAGATCCCCTGGAGGAGGGCATGGCAACTCACTTCAACATTCTTGCCTGGAGAATCCCATGGACAGATGAGGCTGGTTGCCTGGAGTCCATAGGGTCACAAAGAGTCAGATACAACTGAAGTGACTTAGGACGCATATGATCTTGAAAGATTCAATCTTACTAAATTAATGTCTCTTCAAAGGTAGGAAGCCTTCCCCAGGCTTCTCATTAGTGTGTCCTTAGCCCATGGCGCAGCTCCAGGTACCTAGAGGGGTCTCAATGAGTGAATGAATGGATGGATGCTTGATAAAACACCCTCCATGTCTCAAATTCTGGCTTAGGAAGATCAATTAGCTCAGATACTGGGGCTCTCATTATTTTAATGCAAAATAATAATAAGCTGAATATTTTTAACACACACAAAAAATAAGTTGAATCATTCTGTTTTTTCCTTTCCCAGTAGCATTCTCTTTCCTTAAATACTTCTTGTCACCTAAAAGTTAGAGGAAAATAATGGACATTTTAAGGAAAGTTCTTAAAATAGATTCAAATGTAAATTTCATAAGAATAAGGATTTTGTTGTTCACTGCTATATCCATGGCCTTTAGAAATCAGTGCTCAATAAACATTTGTAGAAAGGCTAAATTTTATTCTTTTAAAATTTCTTTAGAGGGGGGTGGTCCTAAGATGGTGGAGGAATAGGACTGGGAGACCACTTTCTCCCCCAGAAATTCATCAAAATAACATTTGAATGCTGAGCAAACTCCACAAAACAACTGAACGCTGGCAGAGGACATCAGGCACCCAGAAAAGCAGCCTATTATCTTCGAAAGGAAGTAGGACAAAATATAAAAGATAAAAAGAGAGACGAAAGAATTAGGGAGGGAGATCCATCCCAGGAAGGGAGTCTTAATAGAGGAGAAGTTTCCAAACACCAGGAAACCCTCTCCCCTGCGGGTCTGGGGGAAGTTTTCGAATCTTGGAGGGCAACATAACTGGGAGGAAAAATAAATAAATAAAACCCACAGATTACATGCCTAAAGGCAACTCCCAGCAGAGAAGTATCCCAGACACTCGCATCTGCCACCAGCAAGCAGGGGCTAAACAGAGAGGAGTGGGTGGCATTGCTTAGAGTAAGGACCAGGCCTGAATGCCCCGAGGGAAATCTGAGGGAACTAACGTGAGAGAGCAACCCAGACTGTGGGATAGCCAGAGAGAGAGAGAGAGAGAAACTATCCTCTGAAAAGCCCTAACCTAAGGCACTGCTGGGCCTGTTCACAGAACAAAGGACTGAGCGAATACCAGAGGAGAGCTAGCTGGCTGTGGACCCGCCCATACCCCGCCAGTGGCAGGGCCCAGGCAGGCTCCAGCCAGAGCTGGAAAGGGGCAAACTCAGCCCCAGAGAGGGCATCCCCTACCAAACTGAGAACAGGCTTCCAGTTTCTAACCAATACTTCCTGAGATTCTGCATGGTTGACATCCGCTGGGAGGGTCGCAGCCAAAGATCAGCTCCCCAGAAAAGACACATGGCACATTGGAGATGGCCACACCCAGAAACCCAAGTGGCTGGGACCGGGGAGGTGATAAGACACACCACACTTGAGGAGAGTGTGCTTACCATGCACCTGGTTGCCTGAGCTGCTCGGACCTGGGAACAGCACCAAATGCAGGCCCAAACAAGTCTATGCCTTTGTGGAGTACCTGAGAACCTGAACGGCTTAGACCTGGGAAGTTCATGCAACCCAGGGCCAGCTCCCTGCAGAGCAACCTGAAGCCTGAGCAGTGTAGTCTGGGAAAGCACAAACGCCTTGAGTGGGGGCAAACCCAGTGTGGCTGAGACACTGTGAGCACTCCCCACACATGCCAGTGATGTTTGTTTGCAGTGTTCCTCCCTCCCCACAACACAACTGAACAAGTGAGCCTAAACAAGAGACCACCTTCGCCCCCTTGTGTCAGGGTGGAAATTAGACACTGGAGACGCCAGCAAACAGAAGAAGCCAAATAAACAGAGGGAACCGCTTTGGAAGTGACAAGTACAACAGATTAAAATCCCTGTAGTTAACACCGACTACATTGGAAAGGGCCTATAGATCTTGAGAAGTATAAGCTGGAACAAGGAACTATCTGAAACTGAACTGACCCCACACTGCCTGCAACAGCACCAGAGAAATTCCTAACTTCTAGATATATTTTTACTATTATCATTTTAAAAAAATTTAATTTTTTTATTTTAAGTCCTCTATTACTCCTTTAATTTTCATTTTTATAACATACTATTACCTTGAACAAAAAAAGACCCTATTTTTAAAGCAAACTTCATATATATTTCTTATACTTTTTGTGATTTTTTTTAATATTGTATTTTTGAGAGTCTAACTTCTACTCTAGATTTTTAATCTTTGCTTTATAGTATTTGTTACCAGCTTGTACATTTAAGAATCCAATCTTCAGTACCCATTTTTACTTGAGTGTGATTACTGGCTTGATTACTCTCTCCCCCTTTTGACTCTCCTTTTTCTCCCCCAAGTCACTTCTATCTCCTCCTTCCCCCTTCTCTTCTCAACCCAACTCTGTGAATCTCTGTGGGTATTCTGGGCTGTGGAGAACACTTAGGGAATAGAGCACTGCCTAGATCTAGCGCTCTCCTTTTGATTACCCCTTTTCTCCTGCTCACCTCTATCTCCTTCCTCCTTCTCTTCTCTATATAACTCTGTGAACCTCTCTGAGGGTTACAGACTGTGGAGAGCACATAGGGAATTGATTACTGGCTAGCTTGCTCTCTCCCCTTTTGACTCCCCTTCTTCTCCTCCTGGTCACCTCTATCTCCCTCCACCTGCTTCTCTTCTCCATGTAACTCTGTGAACTTCTCTGGGTGTCCCTCACTGTGGATAATCTTTTCACCATTAACCTAGAAATTTTATTATCAGTGCTGTATGGATGAAGAAGTCTTGAGGCTACTGTAAGAATAAGACTGAAAACCAGAGGCAGGAGGCTCAAGCCCAAAACCTGAGAACACCAGAGAACTCCTGACTCCATGGAACATTAATTGTTAAGAGATCATCCAAAAGCCTCCATACCTACACTGAAACCAAGCACCACCCAAGAGCCAATAAGTTCCAGAGCAAGACATACCATGCAAATTCTCCAGCAACGCAGGAACATAGCCCTAAGCTTCAATATACAAGCTGCCCAGAGTCACACCAAACCCATAGACATCTCAAAACTCACTACTGGACACTTCATTGCACTCTCAAGAGAAGAAATCCAGCTCCATCCACCAGAACACCGGCGCAAGCTTCTCTAACCAGGAAACCTTGCTAAGCCACTCGTCCAACCCCACCCACAGGGAGGAAACTCCACAATAAAGAGGAACCACAAACTGCCAGAATACAGAAAGGCCACCCCAAACACAGCAATCTAAACAAGATGAAAAGGCAAAGAAATACCCAGAAAGTAAAGGAACATGAGAAATGCCCACCAAACCAAACAAAAGAGGAGGAGATAGGGAGCTTACTTGAAAAAGAATTTAGAATAATGATAATAAAAATGATTCAAAATCTTGAAAACAAAATGGAGTTACAGATAAGTAGCCTGGAGACAAGGATTGAGAAGATGCAAGAAAGGTTTAACAAGGACCTAGAAGAAATAAAAGAGTCAACTAATGATGAATAATGCAACAAATGAGATAAAAAACACTCTGGAGGGAACCAACAGTAGAATAACGGAGACAGAAGATAGGATATGTGAGGTAGAAGATAGAATGGTAGAAATAAATGAAGAAGAGAGGAAAAAAGAAAAAAGAATTAAAAGAAATGAGGACAACCTCAGGGACCTCTGGGACAATGTAAAACGCCCCAAGATTCGAATCAGAGGAGTCCCAGAAGAAGAAGACAAAAAGAAAGGCCATGACAAAATACTCGAGGAGATAATAGTTGAAAACTTCCCTAAAATGGGGAAGGAAATAGTTACCCAAGTACAAGAAACCCAGAGAGTCCCAAACAGGATAAACCCAAGGCAAAACGCCCTAAGACACATATTAATCAAATTAACGAAGATCAAACACAAAGAACAAATATTAAAAGCATCAAGGGAAAAACAACAAATAACACACAAGGGAATTCCCATAAGGATAACAGCTGATCTTGCAATAGAAACTCTTCAGGCCAGGAGGGAATGGCAGGACATACCTAAAGTGATGAAAGACAAAAACCTACAACCCAGATTACTGTACCCAGCAAGGATCTCATTCAGATATGAAGGAAAATTCAAAAGCTTTACAGACAAGCAAAAGCTGAGGGAATTCAGCACAACCAAACCAGCTTTTCAACAAATGCTAAAGGATCTTCTCTAGACAGGAAACACAGGAAAGGGTGTATAAACTCGAATCCAAAACAACAAAGTAAATGGCAACGGGACATTACCTTAAATGTAAATGGGATGAATGCCCCAACCACAAGACAAAGACTGGCTGAATGGATACAAAAACAAGACCCCTATATATCCTGTCTACCAGAGACCCACCTCAAAATAAGGGACACATACAGACTGAAAGTGAAGGGCTGGAAAAAGATATTTCACGAAAATGGAGATGGAAAAAAAAAAAAAAAGCAGGAGTAGCAATACTCATATCAGATAAAATAGACTTTAAAATAAAGGCTGTGAAAAGAGACAAAGAAGGACACTACATAATGATCAAAGGATCAATCCAAGAAGAAGATATAACAATTATAAACATATATACATCCAACATAGGAGCACCACAATATGTAAGGCTGCTGCTGCTGCTGCTGCTAAGTCACTTCAGTCATGTCCAACTCTGTGTGACCCCCTAGACAGCAGCCCACCAGGCTCCCCCATCCCTGGGATTCTCCAGGCAAGAGTACTGGAGTGGGGTGCCATCGCCTTCTCCGAATATGTAAGGCAAATGCTAACAGGTATGAAAGGGGAAATTAACAATAACACAATAATAGTGAGGGACTTTAATACCCCACTCACAACTGGATAGATCAACTAAACAGAAAATTAACAAGGAAACACAAACTTTAAATGACACAATGGACCAGCTAGACCTAATTGATATCTATAGGACATTCACCCCAAAACAATGAATTTCATCTTTTGCTCAAGTGCGCACAGAAACTTCTCCAGGATAGATAAAATCCTGGGCCATAAATCTAGCCTTGGTAAATTCAAAAAAGTTGAAATCATTCCAATCATCTTTTCTGACCACAATGCAGTAAGTTCAGTTCAGTTCAGTCTCTCAGTCATGTCTGACTCTTTGCAACCCCATGAACCACAGCACACCAGGCCTCCCTGTCCATCACCAACTCCAAATCCATGTCCATTTTAGTTGGTGATGCCATCCAACCATCTCATCCTCTGTCGCCCCTTTCTCCTCCTGTCCTCAATCTTTCCCAGCATCAGGGTCTTTTCCAATGACTCAGCTCTTTGCATCAGCTGGCCAAAGTACTGGAGTTTCAGCTTCAACATTAGTCCTTTCAATGAACACCTAGGACTGATCTCCTTAAGGATGGACTTGTTGGATCTCCATGCAGTCCAAGAGACTCTCAAGAGTCTTCTCCAACACCATAGTTCAAAAGCATCAATTCTTCTGCACTCAGCTTTCTTTATAGTACAACTCTCACATCCATACATGACCACTGGAAAAACCATAGTCTTGACTAGATGGACCTTTGTTGACACAGTAATGTCTCTGCTTTTTAATATGCTGTCTAGGTTGGTCATAACTTTCCTTCCAAGGAGTAAGTGTCTTTTAATTTCATGGCTGCAATCACCATTTGCAGTGATTTTGGAGCCCAGAAAAATAACGTCAGCCACGGTTTCCACTGTTTCCCCATCTATTTACCATGAAGTGATGGGACTGGATGCCATGATCTTAGTTTTCTGAATGTTGAGTTTTAAGCCAAATTTTTCACTCTCCTCTTTCACTTTCATCAAGAGGCTCCTTAGATCTTCACTTTCTCAATTACAGCGAAAAAACTATTAAAAATTCCAACATATGGAGGCTAAACAACACGCTTCTGAATAACCAACAAATCACAGAAGAAATCAATAAAGAAATCAAAATATGCAATAAATGAATGAAAATGAAAACACAACAACCCAAAACCTATGGGACACTGTAAAAGCAGTGTTAAGGGGAAGGTTCATAGCCATACAGGCTTACTTCAAGAAACAAGAAAAAAGTCAAACAAATAACCTAACTCTACACATAAAGCAACTAGAAAAGGAAGAAATGAAGAACCCCAGAGTTAATAGAAGGACAGAAATCTTAAAAATTAGGGCAGAAACAAATGCAAAAGAAACAAAAGAGACCATAGCAAAAATCAACGAAGCTAAAAGTTGGTTCTTTGAGAAGATAAATAAAATTGACATGCCATTAGCCAGACTCAGCAAGAAACAAAGGGAGAAGAATCAAATGAACACAATTAGAAATGAAAATGGAGAAATCACAACAGACAACACAGAAATACAAAGGATCATAAGAGACTACTATCAGCAACCATATGCCAATAAAATGGACAACTTGGAAGAAATGGAAAAATTCTTAGAAAAGTATAACTTTCCAAAACTGAACCAGGAAGAAATGGATCTTAACAGACCCATCACAAGCATGGAAATCGAAACTGTAATCAGAAATCTTCCAGCAAACAAAAGCCCAGAACCAGATGGCTTCACAGCTGAATTAAACCAAAAATTTAGAGAAGAGCTAACACCTATCTTACTCAAACTCTTCCAGAAAATTCAGAAGAAGGTAAATTTCCAAACTCATTCTATGAGGGCACCATCACCCTAATACCAAAACCAGACAAAGATACGACAAAAAAAGAAAACTACAGGCCAATATCACTGATGAACATAGATGCAACAATCCTTAACACAATTCTAGCAAACAGAATCCAACAACATATTAAAAACATCATACATCATGACCAAATGGGCTTTATTCCAGGAATGCAAGGATTCTTTAATATCCACGAATCAATCAATGTAATACATGACATTAACAAACTGAAAGATAAAAACCATATGATTATCTCAATAGATGCAGAAAAAGCCTTTGACAAAATTCAACATCCATTTATGATAAAAACTTTCCAGAAAGCAGGAATAGAAGGGACATACCTCAACATAATAAAAGCTATATATGACAAACCTACAGCAAACATTACCCTCAATGGTGAAAAATTGAAAGCATTTCCCCTAAAGTCAGGAACAAGGCAAGGGTGCTCACTCTAACCACTACTTTTCAACATAGTTTTGGAAGTATTGGCCACAGCAATCAGAGCAGGAAAAGAAATGAATCCAGATTGGAAAAGAAGAAGTAAAACTCTCACTGTTTGCAGATGACACGATCCTCTACAGAGAAAACCCTAAAGACTCTACCAGAAAATTACTAGAGCTAATCAATGAATATAGTAAAGTTGCAGGATATAAAATTAACACACAGAAATCCCTTTCATTCCTATACACTAACAATGAGAAAACAGGAAGAGAAATTAAGGAAACAATTCCATTCACCGTTGCAACAAAAAGAATAAAATACTTAGGAATATATCTACCTAAAGAAACAAACTTTGGCCACCTCATGCGAAGAGTTGAATTATTGGAAAAGACTCTGATGCTGGGAGGGATTGGGGGCAGGAGGAGAAGGGGACGACAGAGGATGAGATGGCTGGATGGCATCACTGACTCGATGGACATGAGTTTGAGTGAACTCCGGGAGTTGGTGATGGATGGGGAGGCCTGGCGTGCTGCGATTCATGGGGTCACAAAGAGTCAAACATGACTGAGTGACTGATTGAACTGAACTGAAAGAAACAAAAGACCTATAATATAGAAAACTATAAAACACTGATGAAAGAAATCAAAGAGGACACAAATAGATGGAGAAATATACCATGTGCATGGATTGGAAGAATCAATATAGTGAAAATGAGTATACTACCCAAAGCAATCTATAGATTCAATGCAATCCCTATCAAGCTACCAACAGTATTTTTCACAGAACTAGAACAAATAATTTTGCAATTTGTATGGAAATACAAAAATCCTCGAATAGCCCAAGCAATCTTGAGAGAGAAGTATGGAACTGGAGGAATCAACCTGCCTGACTTCAGGCTACAGTCTACAAAGCTACAAAGCTTTGGCTACAAAGCTACAGTTATCAAGACAGTATGGTATAGGCACAAAGACAGAAATATAGATCAATAGAACAAAATAGAAAGCCCAGAGGTAAATCCATACACCTATGGACACCTTCTCTTTGACAAAGGAGGCAAGAATACACAATGGAGACAAGACAATCTCTTTAACAAGTGGTGCTGGGAAACTGGTCAACCACTTGTAAAAGAATGAAACTAGAACATTTTCTAACACCATACACAAAAATAAATTCAAAATGGATTAAAGATCTAAACATAAGACCAGAAACTATAAAACTCCTAGAGGAAAACATAGGCAAAACACTCTCCGACATAAACCACAGCAGGATCCTTTACGACCCACCCCCCAGAGTAATGGATATAAAAGCAAAAATAAGCAAAAGGGTCTTAATTAAACTTAAAAGCTTTTGCACAATGAAGGAAACTATAAGCAAAGTGAAAAGACAGCCTTTGGAATGGGAGAAAATATTAGCAAATGAAGCAACTGACAAAGAATTAATCTCAAAAATGTACAAGCAACTCCTGAAGCTCAATTATAGAAAAATAAATGATGCAATCAGAAAATGGGTCAAAGAACTAAACAGACATTTCTCCAAAGAAGACACACAGATGGATAACAAACACATGAAAAGATGCTCAATATCACTCATTATCAGAGAAATGCAAATCAAAATCACAATGAGGTACCATCTCACGCTGGTCAGAATGGCTGCTATCAAAAAGTCTACAAGCAATAAATGTTGGAGTGGGTGTGGAAAAAAGGGAGCCCTCTTACACTGTTGGTGGGAATGCAAACTAGCACAGCTACTATGGAGAACAGTGTGGAGATTCCTTAAAAAACTGGAAATAGAACTGCCATATGACCCAGCAATCCCACTGCTGGGCATACACACTGAAGAAACCAGAATTGAAAGAGACACGTGTACCCCAGTGTTCATCACAGCACTGTTTATAATATCCAGGACATGCCATGGAAGCAACCTAGATGTCCATTGGCAGATGAATGGATAAGAAAGCTGTGGTACATATACACAATGGAATATTATTCAGCCATTAAAAAGAATACATTTGAATCAGTTCTAATGAGGTGGATGAAACTGGAGCCTATTATACAGAGTGAAGTAAGCCAGAAAGGAAAACACCAATACAGTATACTAACACGCATATATGGAACTTAGAAATATGGTAACAATAACCCTATATGTGAGACAGCAAAAGAGACACAGATGTATAGAACAGTCTTTTGGACTCTGTGGGAGAAGGTGAGGGTGTGATGATCTGAGAGAATAGCATTGAAACAGGTATATTATCATATACAAAACAGATCGCCAGTCCAGGTTCAATGCATGACACAGGGTGCTCAGCGCTGGTGCACTGGGATGACCCAGAGAGATGGGATGGGGAGGGAGGTGGGAGGTGGGGTTCAGGATGGGGGACACATGTACACCCATGGCTGATTCATGTCAATGTATGGCAAAACCACTACAATATTGTAAAGTAATTAGCCTCCAATTAAAATAAATAGACTAAAAACAAAACAAACAAACAAAAACAGAGACATTATTTTGCCAAAAACAACAACAAAAAATTCCTTTAGAGCCTTCTCTCTCCTTTTTACATGCAGCAAGTGAAACCCATCCATTTTTGTGCTGATCCACAGGGCTCGACTTCCCTAGAACACTTCTGCTCTTCTTTCTCCACATCTGCTGAAACTCCAACTTGTCTTTTTATCCCTGTTAAAGTTTCCCCTCCCAGAAAGGCTCATCAGAAATTCAAGGTTGTCTAAGTGTCCAAACTTCCACTCTACACAATCCTACACTGGCTAACATGATAACTGTCAAGTATTCTTTTTGTATCACTGCTTCTAATAAGCTGCCTCTTGCCATATAGATCCTAGTTTCTGGAAGGCTAGAAGCATGGCATACACTTAGAAAGATTGTTTTAAAAAATCTTTCCCACTTCTAACTTAGTGTCTTCTCATGTACCAATTTCTCTTGTTTGTGCTTAGTTGTATCCACCTCTTTTGTGACACCATGGACTGTAGCCTGCCAGGCTCCTCTGTCCATGGGATTCTCCAGGAAAGAATACTGGAGTGGGTTGCCATTTCCTCCTCTAGGAGATATTCCTGACCCAGGGATTGAAGCTGTGTCACCTGCATTGGCAGGCGGATTCTTTACCACTGAGCCACCTGGGCTGCAGACTTTTTCTCCTCGGCCCATTTTCTGCCTTAAAGAACAAATGCCAAATAAAACAGGCTGGGTTGCTTCCATGTCCTGGCTATTATAAACAGTGCTGCGATGAACATTGGGGTACGCGTGTCTCTTTCAATTCTGGTTTCCTCAGTGTGTATGCCCAGCAGTGGGATTGCTGGGTCATAAGGCAGTTCTATGTCCATCAGCAGATGAATGGATAAGAAAGCTGTGGTACATATACACAATGGAGTATTATTCAGCCATTAAAAAGAATACATTTGAATCAGTTCTAATGAGGTGGATGAAACTGGCGCCTATTATACAGAGTGAAGTAAGCCAGAAAGAAAAACACAATACAGTATACTAATGCATATATATGGAATTTAGAAAGATGGTAACAATAACCCTGTATATGAGACAGCAAAAGAGACACTGATGTATAGAACAGTCTTTTGGACTCTGTGGGAGAGGGAGAGGGTGGGATGATTTGGGAGAATGGCATTGAAACATGTATAATATCATATATGAAATGAGTCGCTAGTCCAGGTTTGATGCATGATACTGGATGCTTGGGGCTGGTGCACTGGGACAACCCAGAGGGATGGTACGGGGAGGGAGGAGGGAGGAGGGAGGAGGGTTCAGGATGGGGAACACGTGTATACCTGTGGCGGATTCATGTTGATATATGGCAAAACCAATACAATATTGTGAAGTTAAAAAATAAAATAAAATAATAATAAAAAAAGAAAAACAGGTTGGGATCTTTAGGTCCCTTCCAATAGCTTCTTGTCGGGGCCTCACTTGCTAGTCCCTGGGACAAGAGAGGCAATCTGCACTGTGACTCAAATTCTCAGTAGCAGAGAATCAGGCTGGGGAGCATATTTCCTTCTCCTGAGTCTATTCCTCAGGCCACTTTATAGAAATACTAGGCTTGTGAGTGAAGGGAGAAGAGTACTCTATTTTTTTTTTTAATGTGCAGAGGCTAGGGTACTGCAGGGTCAGAGAAAGGGTCAGTGTCCGCAAGGAGTGCCCACCAAAGTGCCACTCCAAAGCTTGGCAGGTTTACAAGAAACTCTGAATGTCCATACTTGGTTAAAGGAAGTTGTATTTCATAGGCGGGGGACCTGGAGGACTTGGAAAAACTGGACTATCATGTGACATGGGGAAGCAGATGGCCTTCAGCTCTACACATGTGTGCTTGTTAGGCTGACATCACAAGTGGGATGACAGAAGATTTAGCCTTCCAGTTTCAGCCCTCTCACACCTGTGAAAATGGGAATCCTTGAAAACCTCCTTCAAATTACTCAGAGGCTATCCCTGATCTGCAAAACCATAGAGTTAACTCAATTACCAACCGCTGCTGCTGTTTAGTTATTGATTTACTTTTCATTGCACATAGAATGCAGAAATCTTAACTGTTAACAGCTACACAACCACTCCCAGGATCAGAAGACAGACCATTACCAACATCCTAGAAAGCTCCTGTGTGTCCTCCAAAGCTCTATCGCTGTAAACTGACGAGTTGAGTTCTAACACCATTGATTATTTTTTTCTGTTCTTGCACTCCATGTAAGTAGAATCGTGCATACATCCTTTGTTGTGTCTGGTTCCTTTTGCTCAACATATTGTCTGTGAGATTCATCCATGTTATTGTGTGGATCAATAGTGTGATCTTTGTATGGTTGCACAGTATTCTGTTGTGTGAAGAAACCAATATACTTTTTTTTTATTCTTTTAATCTTTCTCTCATTGAACATTTGGATAATTTAGAGTCAGCATAGCTTTGTTGAGATTCTAAATTGTTTCCATGTTTGTCCTCTCTCTCTCTCTGCCCTTCTCACTCTCAAACACACACACTCTCATACACAGGATCTTTGCATGACAGAGGAGCCTGGTGGGCTGCAGTCCATGGGGTCGCTAAGAGTCGGACACGACTGAGTGACTTCACTTTCACTTTTCACCTTCATGCATTGGAGAAGGAAATGGCAACCCACTCCAGTGTTCTTGCCTGGAGAATCCCAGGGATGGCGGAGCCTGGTGGACTGCCATCTCTGGGTTCGCACAGAGTCGGACACGACTGAAGCGACTTAGCAGCAGCAGCAGCAGCAGCAGCTCTAATTGATAGAGGATTCACTAAACTTTTAAGTTTTACTTGGGAAAAAATCCCAAACAGGAAAAAAAGTAAACAAAAGCAAAAATAAATGAGACAAAAATTTATTTTCCTTGATACAAAGTAATCAAATTGCCATGCAGATAGGATTTACATTTTGTCAATTTGAACTTGTCAGCAGGAAAAATTCAGTTTGTCAGTTGCCTACAAATGTGTTGTTTTCATGAACAGTCAGGTTGTTTGTGGGTAGCATATCCACATTTGTTTTTAGTAAATCTGTGTTCAAAAACTGAGAGAGCTCATGTCAGAAAACTCCAGTTTTCAGACATCTCAAAAAGTTAAAACATCTGATAGACCTGAGCCCCATTCCCACAGGGCAACAACAGGTAGGAATTGAGTATGAGCCCCTGCAATTAGACAAGTACATGTACCCCTGTCTGCACAGGGCTCACCTCCACCTACTGCTTCTTACACTGCCTGGTCTGTGTAAGCATGAGAACCCTGCTCCACCATATGAAAGTTGGTCAAATTCATGTCAATTTGTGTCAGTAAAATTCATGTGAATGTTGGTCAAATTCATCCATGCTTCTCTCACTTAGAATATAGGAATTTGGCAGTTCCCTGTTGATGAGAGTGTTTTAGAACTAAAACATTCTAAAATTCGTTGCTTTTTTTATGTGTCCAAAAATCTTTCTAAAAGTATTACATACAAACCTGATTTTAAAAAAAAAAGGCTAAAATAAGAGGGACAGTTCAGAATACATTAAATCTCTGTGTTAAATGCAGACGAGAGAATGTGTAGAGAAAAGAGCCAGCTGACCTTGCTTCTTCTGCCCAGAGAAACTTCATTCAAAATGTCCACCCACAGGCCAGTCTTTTGATGAACATCTATTAGCCATGTAGGAGGGTATTTGACAATGGATGAGAAAAACAGCCCCTCTGACTCACTTGATTAAATACTTCCTGGACCAAAGCCAATTCCACCATGATGGGTGGACTGGGGAGTTACTAACTGCATTTAGTCATTTTCATGGTGCCAGCGATGTTACAGGGGAGATAAAGTGATTTCCTTTTGCAAACTAGACAGTCTGAAGTCTTCTTATGCAAAAATACAAATGTCTCCTGGATACATTTAAAAAATGAAAAAATTTTGCTAGGCTCACTCGGTAGTAAAGGAAATATATGAGCACCCCCACCCATGCTACAAATAAGTGACATAAACTAGAGAATGTATACAGAAAATAAACTAATGAAAAAGACAGGATAGCCCCAGGGAACATGGCAATAACAACACTGATCTGGAGACCAAGACTTAGGCCCTCGGAATAGCAAAGGCAAGGTGTTTAAGCTTATGAGAAAGAACCTAGAATGGAGCTTTGGAAGAAAGCTAAAGTTGTTACTGCCTTAGAGGAAGCAAAGTAACACTTCCCCCTAGGAAAACACCATTGATTTAAGCCCTGAGGTTTTCTACATATGAACACTGATGGTGGCTTAGACCGTAAAGAATCTACCTGCAATGTGGGAGACCTGGGTTCAATCCTTGGGTTGGGAAGATCCCCTGGAGAAGGAAATGGCATTCAACCCAGTATTCTTGCCTGGAGAGCTCCATGGACAGAAGAACTTGGCGGGCTACAGTCCATGGGGTTGCCAAGAGTTGGACATGACTGAGTGACTAACACACACACAATCAACTATTACCACAGAAAGAGAAACATCACCAAAATTAAGTTGACAAAATGACAAGCTGGCTTATGCACCCAATAGGATTAGCAGATACATACAAAACAGGTATTTGTAAAGTGTAAAAACATTTAAAAATAGAATAAAGATGAGTATTAGTTGACTGTCAAAAATTTTTTGGTCAATCTATGAACTGATTTAGAGGTGGTAAATTGGTAAAGGACCATGATATTCCATGGGTCATATTTTCCAGAAATTTTCCTGATTTTCCAAACTGTGCATCACCCCAATCAGCTGTCCAATTACTTTGTCCCAAAGATTTCCAGCCTCTCACAACCACTGTCAGATCTCTGTGGTTCAAGGCACCCTGACAAGAACTTTAATTTTTCTGCCCATTATGGTAGTTAAGTCTACCTTGCCACTTACAATAAGTATTGCTTACACATTCTGTTATTCTGGGTCCCATTGTATAAGTGATATTAGGAAGCTCGACTCCCAGACAGCTTTTCTGTACGTCAACCCAGCCAGTAGAGGACAGCCTCCACAAAGCACCCTTCTGCAGAGAATACTTATTATCTTTGTACAAGGAGTATCCTCTGGGCTTTCTTAGTTAGAAACATAGTAAAGTGACAGGTCCTCAGACAGTACCTAAAACTATCTTCACATTCATTTTAACTTCCTTCTTCCATGAGCTATCTGACCCTTTATCAAGATATGGTAAAACTATCATATGATCCAGCAATCTCACTCCTGGGCATATATCTGGAGAAATTCATAACTCATAAAGATACATGAACCCCAGCATTTACTGAAGCACTATTTACAAGAGCCAAGACATGGAAACAACCTAAATGTACATCAACAGATGAATGGATAAAGAATACACAGTATATATATACAATGGATTATTACTCAGCCATAAAAATAATTGGAAAGACTAGAGATCTCTTCAAGAAAGTTGGAGATACCAATGGAATATTTCATGCAAAGATGGGCTCAATAAAGGACAGAAATGTCAAGAATGTAACAGAAGCAGAAGATATTAAGAAGAGGTGGCAAGAATACATGGAAGAACTATACAAGAAAACTATGATGGTGTGGCCACTCACCTAGAGCCAGATACCTTGGAGTGTAAAGTCAAGTGGCCTTAGGAAGCATCACTACAAATAAAGCTAGTGGAGGTGATGAAATTCCAGTTGAGCTATTTCAAATCCTAAAAGATGATGCTGTGAAAGTGCTGCAGTCAATATGCCAACAAATCTGGAAAACTCAGCAGTGGCCACAGGACTGGGAAAGGTCAGATTTCAGTCCAATTCCAAAGAAGGGCAATGCCAAAGAATGTTCAAACTACAGTACAACTGTGTTCATTTCACATGCTAGCAAGGTAATACTCAAAATCCTTCAAGCTAGGTTTCAGTACATGAACCAAGAACTTTCAGATGTACAGGCTGGATCTAGAAAATGCAGAGGAACCAGAAATTAAATTACTAACATCTGTTGGATCATAGAGAATGCAAGGGAATTCCAGAAAAGCATTTACTTCTATTTCACTTCCCTGGAAGAGGGAAAGGCTACCCACTCCACTGTTCTGGCCTAGAGAATTCCATGGACTATAGCAGTGGCCATGGGGTTGCAAATAGTCAGACACAGCTGACTTTCTTTTCACTTCACTTATATTTCATTGACTACACTAAAGCCTTTGACTGTGTGGATCACAACAAACTGTGAAAAATTCTTAAAGAGATGGGAATACCAGACCACCTTACCTGCCTCCTGTGAAACCTATATGCAGGTCAAGAAGGAATAGTTAAAACCAGACATGGAACAGCAGACTGGTTCCAAATCAGGAAAGGAGTATGTCAAGGCTATATACTGTCACTCTGCAATAACTTATATACACCACGGTACACCACGTGAAATGCCAGGCTAGATTAATCACAAGCTGGAATCAAGACTGTTGAGAGAAATATCAGCAACCTCAGATCTGTAGATGATACCACTCTAATGGAAGAAAATGAAGAAGAACTACAGAGTCTCTTGATGAAGATGAAAGGGAGAGTAAAAAAGCTGGCTTAAAACTCAAAATTTTAAAAAACTAAGGTCATGGCATCCAGTCCCATCACTTCTTGGTAAATAGATGGGGAAAAAGCAGGAACAGTGGCAGATGTTATTTTGTTTTCCTGCGCTCCAAAATTACTGTGGATGGATAAAATAAAAAATAAATAAAATGATGAGGGGAAAAAAAAGATGGGGTCAAAGAAGCTGTGGAGTTTTCTCCTCATTTGCTATAGGCCATCGGAGCATATAATCTTCAAGAACCATCCTAGAAACCATAGGGAACAGCTTCAAGAGTCCTTTGCAAAAATACTAAATCTTGAGTTACTGAGGGCTTCTATATCAAAGAAATCCTCACTGTTTCAGCTCCATGTGGGTTCCATCCTCCCCACTATAAACTCAAAGTTTGCTTTAATGTAGGTTTCCTTGGTTTTGAGGGCATAAATTAGCTAGGCACTTCAATTTATCAATGGGTATGCCAAATCTTCCCAGGGAAAGGCTGGTACTTTTCTGTTGACTCTATTCTCTAGTTATCAACTTGGAGGCAATAAGGAGTAGCAGAGAAAGAACTTAAGTTGAATGAGAATTATCATAGGAGGCTTCAGATGAGGTCCTTGTACAGGTAAGGAAGGTTGTTGTTCTATGTCAAGGGAGAACGGATTGCTCCTGTCTTCTAAGATCAGTCCAGTTCAGCTCAGTCATCTCTGACTCTTTGCAAACCCATGGACTTCAGCAATCCAGGCTTCCCTGTCCATCACGAACTCCCAGAGCCTACTTAAACTCATGTCCATCGCACTGGGGATGTCATCCAACCATCTCATCCTCTGTTGTCCCCTTCTCCTCCTGCATTCAAACTTTTCCAGCATCAGAGTCTTTTCCAGTGAAATGGTTCTTCGCATCAGGTGGTCAAAGTGTTGTATTTTCAGCTTCAGCATCACTCCTTCAGAATATTGAGGACTGATTTCCGTTAGGATTGACAGGTTGGATCTCCTTGCAGCCCAAGGAACTCTTAAGAGTCTCATCCAAAACCACAGTTCAAAAGCTTTAATTCTTTGGTGCTCAACTTTCTTTATAGCCCAACACTCACTCACATACATGACTACTGGAAAAATCATAGCCTTCAGTAGAAGGACTTTGCTGGTAAAGTAATGTCTCTGCTTTTTAACATGCTGTCTAATTTGGTCATAGCTTTTCTTCCAAGGAGCAAGTGTCTTCTAATTTCATGGCTACACTCACCATCTGCAGTGATTCTGGAGCTCCAGAAAATAACAATGAAAAATCACTGTTTCCATTGGTTCCGCATCTATTTGCCATGAAATGATGGGACTGCATGTCATGATCTTAGTTTTCTGAATGTTGAGTTTTAAGCCAACTTTTTCACTCTCCTCTTTTACTTTCATCAAGAGGCTCTGTAGATCCTCTTCATTTTCTGCCTTAAGGGGTGGTGTCATCTGCATATCTGAGGTTATTGCTATTTCTTCCAGCAATCTTGATTCCAGCTTGTGCTTCATCCAAACCAGCATTTTCCGTGATGTACTCTGTATATAAGGAGAGTGACAATATATAGCCTTGACATACTCCTTTCCTGATTTAGAACCAGTCTGTTTTTCCATGTCCAGTTCTAACTGTTGCTTCTTGATCTGCATAAAGAATTCTCAGATTTCTCAGATTTTTTCTTTTTAGAATAACTAAAGAGCCTCTTGATGAAAGTGAAAGAAGAGAGTGAAAAAGTTGGCCTAAAACTCAACATTCAGAAAACTAAGATCATGGCATCTGGTCCCATCACTTCATGGCAAGTAGATGGGGAAACAGTGGAAACAAACAGTGATAGACTTTATTTTGGGGGGCTCCAAAATTACTGCAGGTGGTGACTGCAGCCATGAAATTAAAAGACACTTGCTCCTTGGAAGAAAAGTCATGACCAAACTAGACAGTATATTAAAAAACAGAGACATTACTCTGCCAAAAAAGGTCCATCTAGTCAAAGCTATGGTTCATTTCCAAGACAAACCATTCAATATCACAGTAATCCAAGTCTATGCCCCGACCAGTAATGTTGAAGAAGCTGAATGGTTCTATGAAGACCTTCAAGACCCTCTAGAACTAACACCCAAAAAAGAGATGTCCTTTTCATTATAGGGAACTGGAAAGTAAAAGTAGGAAGTCAAGAAATACCTGGAGTAAAGGGAAAATTTGCCCTTGGAGTACAGAATGAAGCAGGGCAAAGGCTAATAGAGTTCTGCAAAGAGAATGCACTGGTCATAGCAAACACCCTCTTCCAACAGCTCAAGAGAAGACTCTACACATAAACATCACCAGATAGTCAATACTGAAATCAGATTGATTATATTCTTTGCAGCCAAAGATGGAGAAGCTCTATACAGTTAGCAAAAACAAGCCTGGGAGCTGACTGTGGCTCAGATCATGAACTCCTTATTGCCAAATTCAGACTTAAATTGAAGAAAGTAGGGAAAACCACTAGATCATTCAGGTATGGCCTAAATAAAATCTCTTACGACTATACAATGGAGTGACAAATAGATTCAAGGGATTAGATCTGATAGACAGTGTGCCTGAAGAACTACTGATGGAAGTTTGTGACACTGTACAGGAGGCAGTGATCAAGACCATCCCCAAGAAAAATAAATGCAAAAAGTAAAACTGGTTGTCTGAGGAGGCCTTACAAACAGCTGTGAGAAGTAGAGAAGTGAAAGACAAAGAAGAAAAGGAAAGATATACCCATTTGAATGCAGAGTGCCAAGGAATAGCAAGGAGATATAAGAAAAACTTCTTCAGTGATCAATGCAAAGAAATAGAATAAAACAATAGAATGGGAATGACTAGAGATCTTTTCAAGAAAATTGGAGATACCAAGGGAACATTTCATGCAAAGATGGGCACAATAAAGGACAGAAATGGTATGTACCTAACAGAAGCAGAAGATATTAAGAAGAGGTGGAAAGAATACACAGAGGAGCTATACACAAAAGATCTTCATGACCCAGGTAATCATGATGGTGTGATGACTCACCTAGAGCCAGACATCCTGGAATGTGAAGTCAGGTGGGCCTTAGAAAGCATCACTATGAACAAAGCTAGTGGAGGTGATGGAATTCCAGTTGAGCTATTCCAAATCCTAAAAGATGATGCTGTGAAAGTGCTGAACTCAATATGCCAGCAAATTTGGAAAGCTCAGCAGTGGCCAGGACTGGAAAAGATCAGTTCTCATTCCAATCCCAAAGAAAGGCAATGCCAAAGAATGCTCAAACTACCGCACAATTGCACTCATCTCACACGCTATCAAAGTAATGCTCAAATTTCTCCAAGCCAGGCTTCAACAGCTCATGAACCATGAACTTACAGATGTTCAAGCTGGATTTATAAAAGCCAGAGGAACCAGAGATGAAATTGCCAACATCCACTGGATCATCAAAAAAGCAAGAGAGTTCCAGAAAAACATCTACTTCTGCTTTATTGAGTTTGCCAAAGCCTTTGACTGTGTGGATCACAACAAACTGTGGGAAATTATTAAAGAGATGGGAATACCAGACCACCTGACCTGCCTTCTTGGGACACATTCAGTAAATCTTTAATCCAATTTTCTGTTGATGGGCAGGACTTTGACCTGAGGCCAAACTATGGTGGATGTAATGATGATAATGGTGACCTGCTTCAAAATGTCCCATGCATGCACTACTGTATTCAGTGCCTCAGACCCTGAAGCAGGCCACCACTGACCAACACTCCATCGAAGACTCCTGGACACTCATGCACATATCCGGATCAGTTTCTTCCAAGATGGCTTAGGGAAATTTAGGAGTCAAGGTTCTCAAGTTCATCCACTTAAATGAACTCATCCCAGATCTCAGCATCCCTATCCGGGCCCTGAATCTTACAAAGTTGTGTATTGAGTCTCAAAGTTCCATATAGTTAAAGTTATTGTTTTTCCAATAGATGTGAGAATTGGACCATAAGGAAGACTGAGCACCGAAGAACTGATGCTTTTGAACTATGGTGCTGGCAAAGACTGTTGAGAGTCTCTTGGACAACAAGGAGATCAAACCAATCAATCCTAAAGGAAATCAACCCTGAATATTCATTGGAAGGACTAATGCTGAAGCTGCAGCTCCAATACTTTGGGGGCCTGATGCGAAGAATCAACTAATTGGATAAGACCCTGATCTGGGAAAATTGAGGGCAGGAGAAGAAGAGGGCAACATAGGATGAGACAGTTGGGTGGTATCATTGACTCAATGAACATGAGTTTGAAAAACTCTGGGAGATAGTAAAGGACAGGGAAGCCTGGAGTGCCAAAGTCCACTGGGTCACAAAGAGTCAGATACAACTGAGCAACTGAACAATAACATCAAAAAAGTGGTCATCTTATTCTACAATCTGTATAATTATCATTGTATGTTATAGCTATTAGATATCCCAACATTTAACTACCTACCTAAGTCTCATCTGGATTTACTACAGGTGGATTCTTGCATAATGATTACCTCCCATTGAACAAGTGTGAACAAGTGTGATGGTAATATATATCAGGATTAATTTTCACTCCAATTACCACACCAAAAACTTTGTGGTCCCTATTACTTTCAGACAGGTGAGTAATCCAATTCCCAAATCCTATCCACAGGGTATCTTTCTACAACCACTTGTTTTAGCTCAGTTTCCTAGGGACAAGCACTAACAGATAATGCCTTAATTGGAAAATGCAATCCCAAGGCAGAAGGAAATAAATGAAGCAAGGAAGAATAAGAAGCAAGAAAAAGTGCTATGTTACTATCCTATACACTGCATTATGATGAACCACAAAGAAACATAGCCAGGAGTTCAGCAAATGTATCTGCTAAGTGACACAGGAAGCAAGTACATACACCTCTAAGCAAGTACATACACCAAGGAACAGGCCACCAGAGAGACACATGGAAAGTGACTTTATCTGCCTTGCGCCTTCTCTCTCCCACCTCTAGAGCAAGCTGCTAAGGATATAGGTCGATGTTTTTCAGTCAGGTACAGTTTTATCCCCCAGGGTGACACAAATAGAGATATTTCATATCTAGAGATCCTATTCTTATTATTGTCACAATTGGGAGAAGCTACTGGCATCTGTGAGTAGAGGCCAAGAATAACTTTAAACATACTACAATGCACAGGACAGTCCCCCACAATAAGAATTATTCAGCGCAAAACATCTTAATGCTACTGTGACAAAACCTGTTTCAGATAATGGGAAAGCTGAAAGAAAATGAAGAGGTGCCTAAGGTGTGTCTAACAAAACAACCAACAGGAAAAAGACAGATGTGGAAGACATTTCACAAAAAAGAAACACCAATGGAGAACAAAATATGAAAAAACTGGAACCTCTTTAGTAAACAGGGAACTCAAATCATGGTAAGACACCATTTCTCACTCAACTGAGTAGCGAAAATTAAGATCTTGAGGACACAGAGCATGGGGAGACTTGGTCTCTGGAGGAATTCTCATTTTTCTATTGTGCTGGTCAGGAGTGGAAATTGCTACTGTCTCTTTGGGAAAGAGTTTAGTCTCATGTTGTAAAGTTGAACACGTGCATATTTAAAGTGAACACTCATACCAGTTTTCCCGAGACTGTCCTAGTTTTAATGCTGGAAATCCTGTATCTTAGGAAATTCTGAAGTTCCAAGTAAACTGGATAATTGGCCACCTGTATATCCCAGCAGTCTGTTCCTATGTATGTAACCCTAAACAACTCTTGCACAAGCACCAGGAGATATATAAAAAATAATTATAATATCATTTTCATAACAGCAGAAAATAGACATAATGGTAGAGTCCATGTACAAGAGAATAAATGGTGAGATATTCAGGCAATGTAATATTTTCTAGCTGTGAAAATGAACTACATTTACATGTAACAATATGGATGAATCTTAGAAACAACCATTCGATAAAATGAGTAAATCTGTTGACTCTGAGTATGAGGTAACTACAAAACTCAAAAGGAAGCAAAAACAGGGCTTCCTGGGTGGCTCAGTGATAAAGAACTTGCCTGCTGATGCAGGAGACACGGTTTCGACCCTGGTTTGGGAAGACTCCACATGTTGCGGAGGAACTAAACCCATGCACCACAACTGAGCCTGTGCTCTGGAGCCTGGGAATTGCGACTACTGAGCCCACGGCCCACACCTGCTGAAGCCTGCATGCCCTAGAGCCCAGGCTCCACAGCAAGAGAAGATACCCCAGTGAGAAGCCATGTACCGCAGCCACAGAAGAGCCCCCACTCACGGTAACTAGAGAAAAGCTAGAGCAGCAATGAAGACCCAGCACCACCAAAGGTAGATGAATATTTTTTTCAAAAAAAGGAAACAATAATCAAATATTTCATACAGATATATTCATGTTTGGTCCAATTTCTTTTTAAGCAAGAACATGGTAAATGGTAGACAAATTTAATATAGCATCTCTATAGGGGAGGGGAAAGGAGGAAATGGAATGGAAGGCTCCCTTCTCCCCAAAGAAAAATTAATACAACTAATCAATTATTACATCCCCAGAAAGTGTTCACTAGGTTTTGTATCTTTGCTGTCAACTTTAATGGTGTTATTGATTTCTTTTTTGGCTATGCTATTTTCTGTTTATTTTACCTCCTTTTTTTTTTTTTTTAAACCCTTCTTTATCTCACTTTTTAGAAATAGATTGGTAAAGAAGAATGAATGTAATACAGTCCCTGAGCTAACAAGTGTGGGTGAGTATTTTGGCCCGGCTTGCCAGTCAAAGGTCTTGCCAGCATGTATTTCCAGTCAAGTTCTCATTCTGCTTCCAAGGAGCTGGGGATCCTAATGTCAGCCTGTTAAGTCTTATGCTAGAATTGGCTGTACCTGGTCACTTGGGAAGCACCATACTTAAAACACAGGCCCCAGAGAGCAGTAAAAGCTCAGGAAAACTGCAGAATAGGGCTGCTGTTTAATTTACACAGTTTAGTCCCAGAGTGAAGAAATCCATGAACGGAAAATTACCATTTCACACACACATCCCAGTGGAAACACACAGGCACAGATCTCCCTATAAATATGTTCCTAGCCTGCCCCAGAAACTTGACCTTGGAGGGTCCAGAGCCTTGGAAGTTTGAGTTTGGGACCATAATCCAAAAATTTTTTTGTTTTTCTACAAAAACCCATTCAGTGTGCTTAGCACACTTACAGAAGTTGTACCACAGAAAGAGAGTCTATCATGTTAGTCTGCATCATTGCATTACCTCCCTGAAACCACAAACACCGTCACACACTGAAAATTTCTTACATTCAGGCCCACTCCAAACTTCACCTTTTTCTCCAAGTACCCATCACAGTATTTTCTTCCTTCTTTCCTCCCTCCCTTTCTCTCTTTGAAATAAACACAAATACTATTATTCTGCCTGCAAGTTAACTTTTGTCTTCCTGAATTCTGGTACTATTTTTTGTGTTTCTAGTCTTTTTTTTTTAATTAATTTTATTTTATTTTTAAACTTTACATAATTGTATTAGTTTTGCCAAATATCAAAATGAATCCGCCACAGGTATACATGTGTTAAATCTTGATCCCTTTGGTGCGCGATGCTCAGCCCTTCCCTTCCCTGCACCCCTGATGCCTTCACTTCCAAATTATCTGACAGCATCATGGGACACCTTTTTTGTGTGTCTCTGAACACATTCTACTGTCCTTGCCTTAAACATGCTTCTTCTTTATTTTTTCTGAGGAACAACTACTCACCTTGTACGATTTTTAAAATTTATTTTACTTTTATTTTTGGCCGAGCGACCTGTGGGAGTCCAGTTCTCCACCCAGGGATCAACCCCCCCGCCCCCTCCCCCGGCATTGGAAGTGTGGAGTCTTAACCACTGGACCACCAGGGAAGCCCCACCTTGTACATTTTAATCAATATGTTTCTCTTCTTGGTAAATTGCAATCTCCCTTCCTGCTTATGTCTTTGAAACTCTTCTTACCAAAATCCCTCAAGTTTGGACTATTTCTGCAGCCCTCAAATTTGGACTGGCTGTGTGATTTGCTTTGGCCTACAAAGCAGAGGTGACATCTGAGCCTAGGCTGCAAAAAACCATTCACGCTCTTAAACTTTTCTCAGCCCATGAGGGTGGGCCTGGACTAGTCTGCTGGAGAACTGAGTTTCCCAATCAGTTACCAGATATGCACCTCAGACTGTCTGAAAGGCACCTGAAGCCACCTCAGACTATCGAAACCCCAGTCCACCTGTCAGCTGATTGCAGGCAAACCAATAAACCAAGCCCAGGTCAGAACTCAGGTCACAGAGACTTATGAGCAATAATACATGCTTATTGTCTCAAGCTACTAAGTTACGGGCTTATTCATTATGCAGCAACAATGGATGTTCTTTCCTGATCTGATTTAATAGCTGCAACATCTACCATAGCCCTTTATATCACTACATAGCTTCTTGTGTTTCTCTTCCACAAATGTTCAAGCTATTTAAAAACAGGACAAATTTTTATTTTGCACCACAAAACCTAACAGCACCTGCCAATTTTTCAATAAATGAGCGTCAGAAAAATATCAACGATAATTAGCTAATTAAGGATTATAATTATGGCCAAAGGATGGCTTTGGAGGTAGACAAATCAGAATTTGAATCGTAATTCAGTTTTCTATATGTGTTACTCCACAGATTTTGGCTAACCTCAGACAACTTTATCTGCCCATGTATAAACTGAAACTAGAATTATATATATGCCGCAGGATTGTGGTTATAAGGTATATATTCCCTTTGCCTCCAACCTGGGGCAGAGCATTGTTGTTGTTCAGTAGTGTTGTTCAGTCGCTCAGTCATGTCCCACTCCTTGTGACCCCATGGACTGCAGCATACCCGGCTTCCCTGTCCTTTACTATCTCCTGGAGTTTATTCAAACTCAGGTCCATTGAGTTGGTGATGCCATCCAACCATCTCATCCTCTGTAGCCCCTTCTCTTCCTGCCCTCAATCTTTCCCAGTATCAGGGTCTTATCCAGTGAGTTGGCTCTTGGCATCAGGTGGCCAAAGTATTGGAGCTTCAGCTTCAGCATCGGTCCTTCCAGTGAATATTCAGGGTTGATTCCCTTTAGGATTGATCTCCTTGCTGTCCAAGGGACTCTCAAGAATCTTCAGCAGCACAGTTCGAAAACATCAGTTTTTCAGTGCTCAGCCTTTTTTACAGTCCAACGCTCAAAACCATACATGACTACTGGAAAAACCATAGCTTTAACTATATGGACTTTCATTAGCAAAGTGATGTCTCTGGTTTTTAATATGCTGTCTAGGTTTGTCATAGCTTTTCTTCCAAGGAGCAAGCGTCTTTTAATTTCGTGGCTACAGTCACCATCCACAGTAATTTTGGAGCCCAAGAAAATAAAGTCTGTCAGTTTCCACTTTTTACCCATCTAGGTGCCATGAAGTGATGGGACCAGATGCCATGATCTTAGTTTGGCATGGGACCGGGTGAGTGGTCAACAAATGAGAATAAAAGCATAACATGTATGTAAAGGACCTTCCTGATGGTCCAGTGGTTAGGACGCTGCCTGCCAATGCAGGGGACACAGGTTTGATCTCTAGTACTGTAAGATTCCACATTATGTGGGGCAACTAAGTCCGTGCATCACAACCGCTGAACCCACATACCTCAAGCCTGTGCTGGGCAATAAGAGAAGCCACCACAATGAGAAGCCCATGGTGAAGAGTAGCTCCAGCTCACCACAACTAGAGAAAGCTTGCATGAAGGAATGAAGACCTAGCACAGCCAAATACATTTTTTAAATGTATGAAAATAATAAAAAATTAAAATGTACAAAAAGCATTTAGTATAGTACACAGCTTGCTGTTGCTGCTGCTGTCTCTTCAGTCATGTCCGACTCTGTGCGACCCCACAGACAGCAGCCCACCAGGCTCCCCCGTCCCTGGGATTCTCCAGGCAAGATCACTGGACTGGGTTGCCATTTCCTTCTCCAATGCATGAAAGAGAAAAGTGAAAGTGAAGTCGCTTAGTTGTGTCCGACTCTTTCCAGCCCCATGGACTGGAGCCTTTCAGGCTCCTCTGTCCATAGGGTTTTTCCAGGCAAGAGCACTGGAGTGGGGTGCCATCACCTTCTCTGGTACATAGCTTACAGGTACTCAAAAAATATAATTAATTAATGTGACCTATGGTTTATTAACGTGATCATGATCATCATCATTGCTGTCACTTCTTATAGGAGAACTACAGGTGTTCCATCCATAATTCCTTGGCATCGCCTCTGTACATGCTGACCCGATGGTAGCTTCCAATGGCAAACACCTGGGACTCTCTCACTCCCATATGTAACACCCCTCACTCCCACCCAGAAGAGCAGCCCTCAACCAAGGCAGATGGGAGAATGTGGCTATGTCCCCCAATTTCCCTTCCCTTGGTTAGGATAAATCCAAGGTATGTTTTCTACTATATCTAGAATTGCCAAATGAGGCTGTGCACCTTGTCACAGCAGTGATAAAATACATTTCCTGTCTTTCTTCTCTTCCCTACTCTACAACAAAGATATATACTAGCATCATCCCCACATATACACCAGTAGCTATAGAATCACCATCTGATTCTAGGGAACTCAACCGAAAATAATACTACTCTTAGGTTTATTTTACCCTTATTGCTTCAGAATCTAATTGCTTCTCCTAGTAATTCTGACTTCCATTTAAGGCCTAGCCTTTTAATGATCTCTCCAGCTAATCAGAGTTGTATCCAGCCCACTGATGACAAAACCAAGCACAGAATGTGGTGTGCCGTCTTTTGTCTTCTTGGATGCTTTCATCATGGCTCAATTCTCTGAGTATATGAGGACAAAGTGAAATTGTAGTTGATCTTGGGTAGCTCTGTGCTCCTCCTGATGGGCATATGAAACCCTGGCATTGACTCTTGGCCAAGACAGAGGTAAAACATACTAGCTTAGTGATTTGTACTATGCTCTTAAGAGTAAAAACCTACCCTAGGTATCCTGGACCATTTTGTCTATGCTGTTCACTAAAATGTATGAATGTGAAAGTGAAAGTCACTCAGTCACGTTAGACTCTTTGCAACCCCACAGACTATGTAGTCCATGGAATTCTCCGGGCCAGAAAACTGGAATGGGTAGCCTTTCCCTTCTCCAGGGGATCTTCCCAACCCAGAGTTGAACCTGGGATCAACCTGCATTGCAGGTGGATTCTTCAGCTGAGCCACAAGGAAAGCCCAGGAATACTGGAGTAGCTTATCCCTTCTCCAGCAGATCTGCCCGACCCAGGAATTGAACCAGGGTCTCCTGCATTGCAGGTGGATTCATTACCAACTGAGCTATCAGGAAAAGACAAAAATGTATGGATTGATGGTTTGTACTTGTTTATCTGTATGCAAAGCTGCTTTTGTGGAATATAAAATACCCCTCAGTAAGTTTGAGCTTTGGCTCCTTTGAGACACATTTATTTTGGTGGTTCATGATCAGAAGACAAAGTATATCCTGTTTGGTGGAATGGGGACTATACCTGGACATCTCAGTCCTCAGAGATGTTTTCTGAGCTTGCATTCACCTGCTGGACCCTATCCTGTGCCTTTGTGTGTATACTTGGAGGAATCTTTACAATTATCTGATGCTATATTACTATATAGTTATACTATATATACTATATAGTATAGTATACTATACTATATATAACACTATATATAACTATATCTGACATTATATAACGGCTTCACTGAGGCTCTCTTATGACAATTGAAGCCTTTTGATAGCAGTCTGGTATGGAGGAAGGAAGGGACTATAGCAAGCAAATCTAGAACTATTTCAGAAAGATATGACTCTTAGAAAGCAGGGCCCAGTATTTTGCTGAGTTTTGTTGTTCAACTGAGTTTTCATGAAAACCCCTCCTAACATAGACTTGAGGTTGGTCCATGCTCCAACAGTGGCTGTGGGCTTCTTGAAATCTTGGACCCCCTGCCAAGGTCACTGCATAATTCTTTGTCCTCCCACCACCACCTGTGAGCTCTGCCCAATGGATACATACTCCAATATAGAAGCCCTGTCTTTGGAGAGCATCAGTTTCTCTGGTAAGCATTGGTTGAATCTACATACTGCTGTCTTTTTTTTTTAAATTGAAGTACAATTACATTTCAGGTATAAAGCAAAATGATTTAGTTATACACACATACATATATATGCATATATGAGTGTGAAAGTGTTAGTCATTCAGTTGTATCCAACTCTTTGCGACCCCATGGACTGTAGCTTGCCAGGCTCCTTTACTCTCTGAGCCACCAGGAAAGCGCATATGTACATATTTTGAAAGTGCATATGTATATATTCTTTTTCAAATTCTTTTCCATTATAGGTTATTACAAGATAGTGAATACAGTTTCCTGTGCTATATAGTAGGTCTCATTGTTTACCTACTTTATATATAGTATTTTTTCTGTTAATCTCAAGCTCCTAATTTATCCCTCTCTTTCTCTATTCTCCCTTTGTTAATCTTAAGTTTGTTTTCTGTGAGTTTGATTCTGTATTTTAAAAAAGTTCACTTTTATTATATTTTTATATTCCATATATAAGTGATATCATATGACATTTCCTGCCCGAGTTACTTTTTATGGATAACTAATATTCCACTGTGTATATGTACTACATAAATAGTTCTCTGTGCTTTACAGCAGGACCTTGTGGTTTATCCCTTCTCCTTATAATAGCTTATATCTGACACCTCCAACCTCCCACCCTGTCCCTCTCGCTTGGCAACCACCAGTCTGTTCTCTATCTCTATGATTCTGTTTCTGTTTCATAGATAGGTTCATTTGTCTCATATTCTAGATTTCACATATAAGTGATATCATATGATATTTGCCTTTCCTTTTCTGACTTATTTCACTTAGTATGATAATCTCTAGGGCCATCCATGTTGTTGTAAATGGTATCATTTCATTCTTTTTTAAGGCTGAATAATATACCATTGATAATACATATATATAAATGATATAGTCCATCGATATATATATTTGATATTTATGATATATCTATCAATGATATTCTGCTATATATATGATATTTAATGATAAGAGCTGTTCATATATGTTGGAAACAATTCCTTACATATTCCCATCTTTTTAAAACATCAATTTTAAGTAGTATTTTCATCTTCTCTTTAATGCTCCACCTAGGAATAATCCATAGGAAAGTTTTAGTCTTTAAGTTATGCTTCGCTAAGCTAAGCCATTGGTCCTTTAAAAAACTCATTTCTTATCCAGAAAGGTACCCTTAATATGCACTATCTCTCTGTGACTCAAGTAACACTGTTCTCAGAAGTTAGGAACCATGCAGGAATGAAGGGAGTTTTTATAAAAGCATCTGGAAGGCTCAAGTCTCCAAGTGTTGCCTTGAACATGAGATTTCAGGGCAGAATTTTATGTCTTCTCACAGTGTGACATCAACCTCCTCTAAATTTCAGAAGCCACAAATATATACATCATAGACTGAAACAGCAAAATAAATTACCATTATGTTATGGTAACCACCATAAACCAGCAAAATAACCACCATTATATACCAATGGTTATAAATCACCACTCTCAAGGGACTCTTGAGAGTCCCTTGAACAGCAAGGAGATCAAACCAGTCCATCCAAAAGGAAATCAGTCCTGAATATTCATTGGAAGGATTGGTGCTGAAGCTGAAACTCCATTACTTTGGTCACCTGATGTGAAGAACTGACTCATTAGAAAAGACCCTGATGCTGGGAAAGATTGAAGGCAGGAGGAGAAGGGAGAGACAGAGGATGAGATGGTTAGATGGCATTACTGACTCAATGGACATGAGTTTGAGCAAGCTGTGGGAGCTGGTGATGGACAGGGAGGCCTGGCGAGCTGCAGTCCATGAGGTGGCTAAGAGTCAAACATGACTGAGTGACTGAACTGAACTAAACTGACTGTACATTAAAACTCAAATAGCAGCATACCTTACATATGACAATTAGAATTATGTTTGGGAATTCACAAAGGACATTGGTGATCATCTAGTTTAAACTGGCAGAAGGACATCCAAAACCTATTTTAAATCCATCTGTTCTCAGTGCCAGGTCTCTAAGCCAACTCATCATGCTCACTTGCCTAGGGGACAGTGTCCTATTTTCCACAATGACTGAGCACTACCCCTACCTAAATAACAGTCTTTTTCAAATATAACATAAACTCACTTCTTTACTATTAACCCTCCAAACACTTCTGTCTTTGCTAGAGTAAAGTCAAGACAATTGTCCATATCTAAAGACTCTGCAACTTCCTCTCTATATCATGCTTCTCCAAATACCCTCTTGAACACCTGGATTCTGGTTCATAGCACATGTAAGATCCTATCTTCAAGCTTTTACCCTGTGGGCTCTTTTCCATCACTCAGAATTCTCTGAGTGGTCTTCTCTTTATACTGAAACAGAAGTTGCCCTTTATTTATTCTTTACCTCATTAACCTGTTTATCATGTTCATAAACATAAATGGCTGCCAGCCTCTTTTGCATTTACTGACTTGCATTTACTCCTTGGTATCTGGGGACAATTGGTTTTAGGACCCTTGTGGATACCAAAACCCATGGCTGCTCAAGTCTCTTGCATAAAATGGCATAGGAAAGTCAGCCCTCTGTATTCATGGATTCCCCATCCAAGGGTTTAACAAGGATGCTGAACATGAGGATAGGGAGGTCCAACTCTACTTACCTCCTCCCACTAGAATGTCAGCTCTTTCAAAGCTGTGCCCCTGCCTTTTTTGTGTACTATCACATCCCTAAGTGCCTAGAACAATGTGCAGACATGTAGAAGTCACTCAGTAAATATATACTGAATAAAAAAGGCACTTTTGTGTTTTCTTACCACTGCATGATTTAAAATTTTAAAAGGAAAAAAACGTAACATAATTTATTACCCTACCTTTTTTATGATGGCTGTGGATGAATCAGACTCCAGAGGAGTGTGGCTATTTCTGTTCTGCAACTTTTTGTTGGTGCTCTTCACTGCTCTTCATTTTTCTTCAGTGTTCATTTTGGCAAGAGGTGGGAACATTTTGCCATAGTGTATTTCTGCAACAACATGGTACCAACATGAGTCAGAACCCCACCAACATTATGCTTTGTTTAAAAATAAACATAAAACCTCATTTACTTCATGCTCTCCTCCATGCTGTACATCCCCTCTTTACTGTTTCAACACTTTTCCTCAATATGCAGCTACAGACCTGCATGTTACTACCTGGACACCCCTAGGCAATGTCAGGTTCCCTTAGCACTGCCTGCACCAGTCACAGCACTTCCTCTAATCATTCCACTGTGAGTCCACCTCTCCCACTGATGGTGAGCCCCCTCTGGGGATAGGAACTACACCTTTGGCCTGTGAATCCTTAGTCTCACTCACTCTCTAGTAATTATATGAGTTGAATACAGCTGATTCTCATTATTTGTAGTAGTTATGTTCTATAGAGTTGCCTGTGATACTGAATGAGTGATGCTGAACCATTTGACTGAGGAAACACACGGTTAGGTTTATGTTCATCTTTGGCCTCAACACTTGTACCACTCACTCAATACACAACCTTGTTGTATGGTTTTATGTTAATTTCCACGTAAAGACACCTTATTTAATTGTTGTTGTTGTTCAGTTGCTCAGTCATGTCCGAGTCTTTGAGACCTCATAAACTGCAGCACCCCAGACTTCCCTGTCCTTCACTATCTTCCAGAGTTTGCTCAACTTATGTTCATTGAGTTTGTGGTGACATCGAACTATCTCATCCTCTGTTGCCCCCTTCTCCCCCTGCCTTCAATCTTTCCAGCATGAAGGTCTACTTCAATAAGTTGGCTCTTTGCATAAGGTAATCAAAGTATTAGAGCTTCAGCCTCAGTCCTTCCAGTGAATATTTAGGATTGATTTCCTTTAGGATTGACAGGTTTGATCTCCTTTGCAGTCAAAGGGACTCTTAAGAGTCTTCTCCAGCAGCACAATTGGAAAGTAGCAATTGCTCGGCATTCAGACTTCTTTACAGTAGAACACTAATATCCATACCTCATGACTATTGGAAAAACCATAGCCTTGGCTATATAAACTTTTGTCAGCAAAGTGATGTTTCTGCTTTTTAATATGCTTTCTAGGTTTGTCATAGCTCTTCTTCCAAGGAGCAAGAGTCTTGTTATTTCAAGGCTGCAGTCATTGTCTGCAATGATTTTGGAGCCCAAGAATATAAAATCTGTCACTGTTGCCATTGTTATTCCACATATTTGCCATGAAGGGATGGGACTGGATACAATGATCTTAGTTTTCTGAATGTTGAGTTTTAAGCCAGATTTTTCACTCTTTTCACCTTCAGCAAGAGACTCTTTAGTTCCTCTTTGCTTTCTGCAATGAGGGTGGTGTCATCTGCGTGTCTGAGGTTGTTGATGTTTCTCCTGGCAATACTGATTTCAGCTTGCGCTTCATCCAGCCCAGCATTTCACATGATGTACTCTGCATATAAGTTAAATAAGCAGGGTGACAATATTCAGCCTGGATGTACTCCTTTTCCAATTCTGAACCAGTCCGTTGTTACATATCCGATTCTAACTGGTGCTTCTTGACCTGCATACAGGTTTCTCAAGAGGCAGGTAAGGTAGTCTGTTTTTCCCATTTCTTTAAGAATTTCCCACAGTTTGTTGTGATCCACACAGTCAAAAGTTTTAGTGTAGTTAATGAAGCAGAAGTAGATGTTTTTCTGGAACTCTCTTGCTTTTTCCATGATCCAATGGATACTAGCAATTTGATCTCTGGTTCCTCTGCCTTTTCTATATCCAGCTTGTACACCTGGAAATTCTCAGTTCACATATCACTGAAGTCTATCTTGGAGAATTTTGAGTATTACCTTGTTAGCATGTAAAATGAGTGCAATTGTCTGGTAGTTTGAACATTCTTTGGGATTGCCTTTCTTTGGGATTGAAATGAAAACTGACCTTTTCCAGTCCTGTGGCCACTGCTGAGCTTTCCAAATTTGCTGGCATATTGAGTGCAGCACTTTTATAGCATCATCTTTTAGGATCTGAAATAGCTCAGCTGGAACTCCATCACATCCACTAGCTTTGTTCATAATGATGCTTCCTAAAGTGCACTTGACTTTGCATTCCAGGATGTCTGGCTCTAGGTGAGTGTTCACTCCATCGTGGCTATCTGGGTCATTAAGATCTTTTCTATATAGTTCTTCTGTGTATTCTTGCCACCTCTTCTCAGTATTTTCTGCTTCTGTTAGGTCCATACTATTTCTGTCCTTTATTGTGTCCATCTTTGCATGAAATATTCCCTTGGTATCTCTAATTTTCCTGAAGAGCTCTCTAGTCTCTCCCAATCTAGTCTTCCTTTATTTCTTTGCACTGATTACTTAGAAAGGCTTTCTTATCTCTCCTTGCTATTCTTTGGAATTCTGCATTCAGATGGATATATCTTTTCTTTTCCCTTGCCTTTGACTTCTCTTTTCTCAGCTATTTTCTCCTCAGACAACCATTTTGCCTTCTTGCATTTCTTTTCTTGGGGTAGTTTTGATCACTGCCTCCTTTACGATGTCACAAACCTCCATCCATAATTCTTCAGGCACTGTCTATCAAATCTAATACCTTGAATTTATTTGTCACTTCCATTGTATAATCATAAAGGATTTGGTTTAGGTCATACCTGAATGGCCTAGTGGTTTTCCATATGTTCTTCAGTTGAAGTTTGAATTTTTCAATAAGGAGTTCATGATCTGAGCCACAGTCAGCTCCCAGTCTTGTTTTTGCTGACTGTATAGAGCTATTCCATCTTTGGCTGCAGAGGAGATAATCTGATTTCAGTATTGCCCATCCGGTGTTGTCCATGAGTAGAGTCATCTTTTGTGTTGTTGCAAGAGGGTGAATGCTATGACCAGTGCGTTCTCTTGGCAAAACCCTGTTGGCCTTTGCCCTGCTTCATTTTGTACACCAAGACCAAACTTGCCTGTTATTCCAGGTATCTTTTGCCTTTCTAATTTTGCATTCCATTCCCCTGTAATGAAAAGGACGTCTTTTTTTTTTTTTTTTTTTGGTGTTAGTTCTAGAAGGTCTTGTAGGTGTAGAAATCAAGACCTTGTAGACCTACAAGACCTTATTTAATACCTGTTTATTCATTGAAAGTCAACCCACAGCCAAGAATACTGTAACTCATGCCTGAGCCAAGTTTATCCAAGACACATGGATACTCGATAAGGTACATCACAGCCTCCCAGCATTTAGGAACACTAGACAACACTTTAGCACTCTGCTCTGGTGAATGGCTGGTGGACATTTCCAACAGCAAAATCACCAAGAAAAAGCACAGAAATACAAAAACATAAGAAGGTGGCTTGAAAATACAAAATCCATCAATAATGAGGATTGGATGAATACACACTGGTGAATTATATGCACTGCCATTGAAATGGGCAAAAAATAAATACTATTGATAGCATATAAAGAGGCTAATAAAGATTTCATATACCTCGTGAACAAGTCAGAAACTGAAGGCTGTTATTCTCGTCCATCCTAATAAAAGGACAAATTCCAGATATCACCCAATTTCAGACAAGCTCAAAGAAAACTTCTTTGAAAATAATTACAGGTTGAGAGTCTACCTTATTGATTAGGCATAACCCAAAGTGCTCTCCAAAAGATGGCTCCATTTTTCGCCTGAGATTATAAGAAATACCCGCTGTTATTTCATTATGTGCATTAGTTAACTGTAGGTATACAACGTGATATTTCCGAGACATTTTTTTCTATAACAATGCCAATACTTTGTGACACAAACAGCAAAGATTTTATACTTCCACTATCTACTTTCTAATGCATTTGAAGGACATTTAAGACTTCCTTAAGAATACAGATTTTATGTTTTAAGCCTGCTGCAAAATTTTTCCAATTAAATTTACTTCTCAAAATTTTAAACTGGTTAAATTTAACTCTGATTTAATTGTAGTTCATAGGAAGTAATTTCTTAGTAAAATCGCCATTGCAAAAGCATGCCCTGTGTTTTAAACTACCATTCCTTCGATCAATAGGATTTGCAGAAGGTGATGTTTTGTGTAGAAACAGAAGGATGATTCTAGAAACTCAGTTCCAAAGTGTTCAAAGTCTGAAAAAATATAGGTAGACACAGCTTCCTCTTAAAGTCTTGTGAGACTCTCTTCATATATTTCAGAGTATCAGAAGAAGTCATCCTGCCAGGAAATGCAATTTCAGAATTGATAAAACCATATGAGGGGAGAGAACAAGATGGCAGAGGAGTAGGAGGATGTGGAGTACATCTCTCTCCATGGATACATCAGGAATATACCTTCAGACACAGAAGTGCATGCAGAACTCCAGCTGAGAGCAGACAGGAGGACCTGACCAGCGGAAAAGAATATATGCTGCTGCTACTGCTGCTAAGTCGCTTCAGTTGTGTCTGACTCTGTGCGACCCCATAGATGGCAGCCCAGCAGGCTCCCCCATCCCTGGGATTCTCCAGGCAAGAACACCGGAGTGGGTTGCTGTTTCCTTCTCCAATGTATAAAAGTGAAAAGTGAAAGTGAAGTCGCTCAGTCGCGCCTGACTCTTAGCAACCCCATGGACTGCAGCCCACCAGGCTCCTCTGTCCATGGGATTTTCCAGGCAAGAGTACTGGAGTGGGTTGCCATTGCCTTCTCTGAAAGAATATATAGAACCACGCAAAACTCTGTAGGATGAAGGAACTAGGGGAAAAAACAGGAGTGTTAGTAGGACTGGACCTGCTCTCGGCAGGTGGGGGAACTGAAGCAGAGGTCTGATCCCCACACTGGGGCACCTGTCTGAGTCAGAGGAGAAACATTTAAGACTGAGAATGAAACAGCTGATCTGTGGCAGCCAAAACGGAATAAGAATGAGACAGTCCTTGCCTCAGCCATACAAACCCTGGACAGGGACACAGGTCCCATGGAAGGTGCAGCGGCTGGGAGCTGGAGTTTGGGGATTGTGGAGCAATCCCAGGGCGAGGGCTGCTGTTGACTGTGGAGAGATGGATCGAGGGGATGTGAGGGAGGAGATTGTGGTGGGAAATGCCTGTGGAGGAAAGCTAGGCAGCCATGGAAGCAAGGCGATACTGCCGAGTCAGACGTAGTGGGTGGAGCCATCACCATAGCCTCTCTCTCTCACTACACACCAGCATCAGGAGCTGAACAATAGAGAGGCTGGCCCATCAAATGCCTGATGCACTGAACTATAGAGTAGTACCCCACCTAGGGTTCTCCTTTAAGAGACTGATGCACCAAAATACAGAGTAGGACCCCACCCAGAGTGCCCCTTTAAGTGCCAGACATGCCGAATAACATAGAAGGACCCCAGGCAAGGGAGCCCTCTAAGTGCCAGACTGGGCAGAGCTACAGAGAAAGACTGGCCAAAGAGGCCTTCTGATCTCCAGCTACAAGAGGTTCGAAAAAAGACTCTGATAGGGCCAAAACTCCTGCAACAGAGGCAGTCTGTATCCCTGAACACTTGGTGCTGCCAGGGTCCCCACAAGCCCACCAGCTGCGCCATCTTCATGCTCAACCCTCACTGGGACAGAGCTGCCACAGGCAAAAAAAGTCTTGCATCTATGCATGCAGGGTCACTTCAGTCGTGTCCAACTCTTTGCGACCCTGTGGACTGTGGCCTGCCAGGGTTCTCTGTCCAGGGGGTTCTCCAGGCAAGAATAATGGAGTGTATTGCCCAATACTGGTTGCCATACCCTTCTAGAGCACTACACCTCCTGCTGCCCTAGTCCCCAACTCCCCTGAGTACCTGTGACCCAAGCAGGTGCACCACCTGCATATCTGGCCCTCACTGGGGCAAACTCAAGTTCTCCAGGGCAGCCTCAGGAACAAACACAAGTGGACAACCCACATGCAGAGGTGGAAATAAAGCCACAATTGAAACCCAGGGGAAGAAGACCCCAAACCTTCCCACCAGCTGTACAAGCTTCAGATTAAATCCACACGATCCACTAGGCAGACTCTGTGTCTATAGAATATATAAAAGGACACTGAGAGCTCCCACAAAAGGAAACACACTAGTTCTGATAGCTGTGGACATTAGAGGCAAGACACACAGGAGCAGGACCAGATTAGAATCTGAGCTGCCCCCACAGCAGGTCCAGAGACCAGCACAGTGTTTGAGGGCATTCTAGGGAGGTGAGGTGGACTGTGACTCCCAGAGAGGGACTCTGACAGCAGAGACTCAAGAAAAACATTTATTATTCTTATGTTTTGACTTGTTTTGTAGATTCTTTTAGAATTTTTTCTTTTTTTCCCTTTCCCCCCTGCTGTTGTAGTTACTGATTTTATTGGCACTATGAGATCTAACTAAGCTTATGAGCTTTTTTTTTTTTCTCACTTTTTTTTTTTTTTTTTATTGTTGTTATATATAGAGGTTGTCAGGCCCAACCTCTGCCTCTATGTTGGGCTTCTGCAGTTCTGTGGAGTTTTCCTTTTTTTTTTTCTTCCTTTTTATCTTTCTCTTTTTATTTATTTATTTATTTATTTTTGTATTTTTTTTCTAATTTTATTTTATTTTTAAACTTTACATAATTGTATTAGTTTTGCCAAATATCAAAATGAATCTAATTTTTTAAACCTATTTTTCTACATTTATTCCTTTGTTTGCTTTTCTTAGTGTTCATTTCCCCTTGCAGTTAATCTTGTCTATAAATCTCCTTATATACCTCTATTTAAATTTGCATAGCTACTCTTTCTTTTCCTCCTTTCCTTTCCTCTTAACGTATTTGTTAGTTTTGTTTATATTGCTTTATTCTCCTTTTGGCACATTTCTTTGGTTTTGTTTTCCAGTTTGTGCTTTAGTTACCTTTGTTATTAACTGGTAGAGACAATTTTTATTTCCTTTGTTTGCCAGGTCAATCTATTGTACTTTATTTTTGTTGGACTGTTTTGATTTTGCTTATAGATGTATACGTATATGCGTATATTACATTATTTTAATTATTATTTGCCTGATTTGGTAACTGCCATTTGTTTGGGGTTCATCTTTGGTTTCTCATTTTTGGCTATTTGTTTTACTCCCACTTAATGCCATAATAAACCACTTGTGGAATCTTCTCTTCTGACCAGAGATAAAACTCTGAACCTTTGGAATGAGAGCACTGACTCCAAGATCCTAGACTACCACGGATCTAATCATAGGGAGTATCAAATAGTGAGAACTCACACAAAGGAAGCCACTTGAATACAAACCCAGCATCACCCAACCATCAGGAGCACCCTGTGCAGGATGCCACATCTAAACAACAAACAAACAAAAAATACAAACCCAATCACCAGCAGACAGGATTACCACCTCACCTTGCCCATCAGAGGAAAAACAAACAAACTCAGCACAAATCTCACCCTGCAGGAAGCTTACACAAACCACTGCGCCAACCTTCAGTTCAGTTCAGTTCAGTCACTCAGTTGTGTAGGACTCTTTGCGACCCCATGAATCGCAGCACGCTAGGCCTCCCTGTCCATCACCGACTCCCGGAGTTCACTCAGACTCACGTCCATCGAGTCAGTGAGCCCATCCAGCCATCTCATCCTCTGTCATCCCCTTCTCCTCCTGCCCCCTATCCCTCCCAGCATCAGAGTCTTTTCTAATGACTCAACTCTTCCCATGAGGAGGCCAAAGTACTGGAGTTTCAGCTTTAGCATCATTCCTTCCAAACACATCCCAGGGCTGATCTCCTTCAGAATGCACTGGTTGGATCTCCTTGCAGTTCAAGGGACTCGCAAGAGTCTTCTCCAACACCACAGTTCAAAAGCATCAATTCTTCGGTGCTCAGCCTTCTTCACAATCCAACTTTCACATCCATACATGACCACAGGAAAAACCATATCCTTGACTAGACAAACTTTGTTGGCAAAGTAATGTCTCTGCTTTTCAATATGCTATCTAGGTTGGTCATAACTTTCCTTCCAAGGAGTAAGCGTCTTTTAATTTCATGGCTGCACTCACCATCTGCAGTGATTTTGGAGCCCAGAAAAATAAAGTCTGACACTGTTTTCACTGTTTCCCCATCTATTTCCCATGAAGTGATGGGACCAGATGCCATGATCTTCGTCTTCTGAATGTTGAGCTTTAAGCCAACTTTTTCACTCTCCACTTTCACTTTCATCAAGAGGCTTTTTAGTTCCTCTTCACTTTCTGCCATAAGGGTGGTGTCATCTGCATATCTGAGGTTACTGATATTTCTCCTGACAATCTTGATTCCAGCTTGTGCTTCTTCCAGCCCAGCGTTTCTCATGATGCACTCTGCATGTAAGTTAAATAAGCAGGGTGACAATATACTCCTTTTCCTATTTGGAACCAGTCTTTTGTTCCATGTCCAGTTCTAACTGCTGCTTCCTGACCTGCATATAGGTTTCTCAAGAGGCAGGTCAGGTGGTCTAGTATTCCCATCTCTTTCAGAATTTTCCACTGTTTCTTGTGATCCACACAGTCAAAGGCTTTGGCATAGTCAATAAAGCAGAAATAGATGTTTTTCTGGAACTCCTTGCTTTTTCGATGATCCAGCAGATGTTGGCAATTTGATCTCTGGTTCCTCTGCCTTTTCTAAAACCAGCTTGAACATCTGGAAGTTCATGGGTCACGTATTGCTGAAGCCGGGCTTGGAGAATTTTGAGCATTACTTTACTAGCATGTGAGATGAGTGCAATTGTGTGGTAGTTTGAACATTCTTTGGCATATCCTTTCTTTGGAATTGGAATGAAAACTGACGTTTCCCAGTCCTGTGGCCATTGCTGACTTTTCCAAATGTGCTTGCATATTGAGTGCAGCATTTTCACAGCATCATCTTCCAGCATTTGAAACAGCTCAACTGGAATTCCATCATCTCCACTAGCTTTGTTCGTAGTGATGCTTTCTAAGACCCACTTGACTCCACATTCCAGGATTTCTGGCTCTAGGTCAGTGATCACACCATCATGATTATCTGGGTCGTGAAGATCTTTTTTGTACAGTTCTTCTGTGTATTTTTGCCACCTCTACTTAATATCTTCTGCTTCTGTTAGGTCCATACCATTTCTGTGCTTTATCAAGCCCATCTTTGCATGAAATGTTCCCTGGGTATCTCTAATTTTCTTGAAGAGATCTCCAGTCTTTCCCATTTTGTTGTTTTCCTCTATTTCTTTGCATTGATCACTGAGGAAGGCTTTCTTTTCTTCTTGCTATTCTTTGGAATTCTGTATTCAAATGCTTATATCTTTCCTTTTCTCCTTTGCTTTTCACTTCTCTTTGTAAGGCCTCCCCAGACAGCCATTTTGCTTTTTTGCATTTCTTTTCCATGGGGATGGTCTTGATCCCTGTCTCCTGTACAATGTCACGAACTTCCATCCATAGTTCATCAGGTACTTTATCTTTCAGATCTAGTCCCTTAAATCTATTTCCCACTCCCACTGTATAATAATAAGGGATTTAATTTAGGTCATACCTGAATGGTCTAGTGGTTTTCCCCACTTTCTTCCATTTAAGTCTGAATTTGGCAACAAGGGGTTCATGGTCTTAGCCACAGTCAGCTCCCGGTCTTGTTTTTGCTGACTGTATAGAGCTTCTCCATCTTTGGCTGCAAAGAATAAAATCAATCTGATTTCGGTGTTGACCATCTGGTGATGTCTGTGTGTAGAGTCTTTTCTTGTGTTGTTGGACGAAGGTGTTTGCTATGACCAGTGCATTCTCTTGGCAAAACTCTATTAGCCTTTGACCTGCTTCATTCCATGTACCAAGGCCAAATTTGCCTGTTACTCCAGGTGTTTCTTGACTTCCTACTTTTGCATTCCAGTCACCTATAATGAAAAGGACATCTTTTTGGGGGGTTAGTTCTAAAAGGTCTTGTAGGTATTCATAGAACTATTCAACTTCAGCTTCTTCAGCATTACTGGTGGGGCATAGACTTGGATTACTGTGATATTGAATGGTTTTCCTTGGAAATGAACAGAGATCATTCTTTCATTTTTGAAATTGCATCCAAGTACTGCATTTTGGACTCTTTTGTTGACTATGATGGTTACTCCATTTCTTCCAAGGGATTCCTGCCCACAGTAGTAGATATAATGGTCATCTGAGTTAAATTCACCCATTCCAGTCCATTTTAGTTTGCTGATTCCTAGAATGTCGATGTTCACTCTTGCCATCTCCTGTTTGACCACTTCCAATTTGCCTTGATTCGTGGACCTGACATTCCAGGTTCCTATGCAATATTGCTCTTTACAGCATCGGACCTTGCTTCTATCACCAGTCACATCCACAACTGGGCATTGTTTTTGCTTTGGCTCCATCCCTTCATTCTTTCTGGAGTTATTTCTCCACTGATCTCCAGGAGCAACCCCACGTCCAAGGTGCAGTGGCTATGTGGATGCAGGAGGGCCAAGAGGAGCTTCTCCTCGTTCAAGGTCAGGAGGGTTGGCGGTGAGGAGATACCTCTCTTCCAAGGTAAGGACCAGTGGCCATGCTTTCCTGGAGCAGCCCTGAAGAGATATCCCACATCAAAGGTATGAGTAACCCAAGTAAGACGGTAGGTGTTGCGAGAGGGCATCAGAGGGCAGACACACTGAAACCATAATCACAGAAAACTAGTCAAGCTAATCACACGGACCACAGCCTTGTCTAACTCAATGAAACTAAGCCATGCCATGTGGGGCCACCCAAGATGGGCGGGTGATGGTGGAGAGGTCTGACAGAATGTGGTCCACTGGAGAAAGGAATGGCAAACCACCTCAGTATTCTTGCCTTGAGAACCCCATGAACAGTATGAGAAGGCAGAATGATAGGATACTGAAAGAGGAACTCCCCAGGTCGGTAGGTGCCCAATATACTACTGGAGATCAGTGGAGAAATAACTCTGGAAACCCCAAGACACATACTAATCAAACTAAAAAAGACTAAACACAAAGGAAGAATATTAAAAGCAGCAAGGGAAAAGCAACAAGAAACATACAAGGGAAACCCCATATGTTTAACAGCTGATCTTTCAGCAGAAATTCTGCAGGCCAGAAGAGAATGGCAGGATATATTTAAAGTACTGAAAAGGAAAAATCTACAAAAAAGATTACTGCACTCGGCAAGGATCTCATTCAAAATTGATGGAGAAATAAAAAGCTTTTCAGAGAAGCAAAAGTTAAGAGAATGCATTACCACCAAACCAGCTTTACAACAAATGTTAAAGGGACTTATATAGTCAAGAAGTACAAAAGAATAAAAAGATCTAAAATATCAACCCCAAACAGTTAAGAAAATGGCAATAGGAACATATATGTCAATAATTACTTTAAATGTAAATGGATGTAAATGCTCTGACCAAAAGACACAGACTGGTTGAATGGATGCAACAATAAGACCCATAGATATTCTGTCTACAATAAACCCACTTCAGACCTAAAGACACATATAGACTGAAAGTGAGAGGATGGAAAAATATATTCCATGCAATGGCAAGCAAAAGAAAGCTGGAGTAACAATCCTCATACCAGACAAAATAGACCTTAAAATAAAGAATACAAGAGATAAGGAAGGGCACTACATAATAATCAAGAGGTCAATCCAGGAGGAAGAGATAACAATTGTAAATATCTTTGCACCAAACACAGGAGCACCTTACTACATAAGAAAAACACTAACACACATAAAAGGAGAAATTGACAGTAACACAATAATAGTAGGAGATTTTAACAGCCCACTCATACCAATGAGCTTCAGAGAAGGCAATGGCAGCTCACTCCAGTACTCTTGCCTGGAAAATCCCATGGGTGGAGGAGCCTGGTAGGCTGCAGTCCATGGGGTCGCGAAGAGTCAGACATGACTGAGCAACTTCACTTTCACTTTTTTTTTGGGGGGGGGGGGAGGTGGCTGATTTTTTTTTTGGTCTTTTTTTTTTTTTTATTTTATTTTTGAACTTTACATAATTGTATTAGTTTTGCCAAATATCAAAATGAATCCACCACAGGTATACATGTGTTCCCCCTCCTGAACTCTCCTCCCTCCTCCCTCCCCATACCATCCCTCTGGGTCGTCCCAGTGCACTAGCCCCAAGCATCCAGTATCGTGCATCGAACCTGGACTGGCATCTCGTTTCATATTTTACTTTCATGCACTGGAGAAGGAAATGGCAACCCACTCCAGTGTTCTTGCCTGGAGAATCCCAGGGACAGGGGAGCCTGGTGGGCTGTCGTCTATGGGGTTGCACAGAGTTGGACACAACTGAAGCAACTTAGCAGTAGCAGCATACCAATGGACAGATCATCAAAACAGAAAATTAATAAGGAAACACAAGTATTAAATGATACATTAGATGAAGTGGATCTCACTGATATCTTCAGGACATTTCATCCAAATGCAGAAGAATACACCTTCTTCCCAAGTTCACATGGAACATTCTCCAGGATAAACCACATCTTGGGTCACAAATCAAACTTCAGTAAATTTAAGAAAATTGAAGCCTTATCAAGCATTGTCTCTGACTACAATACTATGAGGCTAGATACCAATTACAAGAAAAAAAAAAAAACAGTAACAAACACATGGAGATTAAACAATACATTTCTAAATAACCAACAGGTTGCTAAAGAACTCAAAAGGGAAATAAAAAAAAAAATTCTAGAAACAAACGACAATGAAAACATGACAACTCAAAACCTAGGGGATACAGCAAAAGCAGTTTTAAGAGAGAAGTTCAAAGCAATACAATTCTACCTCAAGAAACAAGAAAAACATCAAATAGACAACCTAACTTTACACATAAAACAACTGGAAAAACAAGAACAAAAAACCCCTCAAAATTAGTAGAACAAAAGAAATTATAAACATCAGAGAAGAAATAAATGAAAAAGAAATGAAAGAAATAATAGTAAAGATTAATAAAACTAAAAGCTGGTTCTTTGAAAGATAAACAAAGTTGACAAATCTTTCAGCTGATTCATCAAGAAAAAAAGAGAGAAAAATCAAATCAACAAAATTAGAAATGAAAAGGAGAGGTTACAACAGACAATGCAGAAATACAAAGGATTATAAGAAACTATTATGAACAACTATATGGCAGTAAAATGGATAACATGGAAGAAATGGACAGATTCTTAGAAAAGTTCAATCTTCCAAGACTGAACCAAGAAGAAATAGAAATTATGAACGAACCAATTACAAGCACTGAAATTGAACTGTGATAAAAAAAATCTCCCAAAAAACCAAAGCCTGGGACCGAATGGCTTCATAGGAGAATTCTGTCAAACATTTAGAGAAGAACTAGTGCCTATCCTTCCAAAACTCTTCAAAAAATTGAAGAGGAAGGAACACTTCCAAACACATTCTATGAGGCCACCATCACCCTAATACCAAAACCAGACAAAGACAACACAAAAAAAGAAAACTACAGGTCAATATCACTGATGAACATAGATGCAGAAATCCTCAACAAAATTCTAGTAAACAGAATTCAGGAACACATCAAAAAGCTGTGATCAAGAAACCCACTGTGATCAAGTTGGGTTTATTCCACAGATGCAAGGATTCTTCAATATATGCAAATCAATCAATGTGATACACCACATTAACAAACTGAAAGACAAAAACCATATGATAATCTCATTGGATGCAGAAAAACCTTTGACAAAATTCAGCACACATTTATGATTAAAACTTCTGAAAATGGGCATAGAAGGAACCTACCTCAACATAGTAAAGTCCATATATGATAAGCCTACAGCAAACATTATTTTCAATGGTGAAAAACCGAAAGAATTCCCCTTAAGATCAGAAACAAGACAAGGGTGTCCACTCTCACCACTATTATTCAACATAGTTCTGGAAGTATGCTACATCAACTGGAGAAGAAAAAGAAATAAAAGAAATCCAGATCAGAAAATAAGTAAAGCTCTCACTGTTTGCAGATGACATGATACTGTACATAGAAAATCCTAAAGATAGCATCAGAAAATTCAGTTCAGTTCAGTTCTGTTCAGACGCTCAGTCATGTGCGACTCTTTGCGACCCCATGAATCGCAGTACGCCAGGCCTCCCTGTCCATCGCCAACTCGCAGATTTCACTAAGACTCACATCCATAGTGTCAGTGATGCCATCCAGCCATCTCATCTTCTGTCGTTCCCTTTTCCTCCTGCCCCCAATCCCTCCCAGCATCAGAAAATTGCTAGAGCTAATTAGTGAATTCAGCAAAGTTGAGGATACAACATCAATACAGAGAAATCACTTGCATTTCTATATACTAACAATGAAAAATCAGAAAGAGAAATTAAGGAATCAATTCCATTTATCATTGCAACAAAAAGAATTAAATATCTAGGAATAAATTTACCTAAGGAGACAAAAGAAATATATGCAGAATATTATAAGACACTAATGAAATAAGTCAAAGACAACATAAACAGATGGAAATTTATTCCATATTCCTGAGTAGGAAGAATCAGTATTGTGAAAATAACTATACTACCAAATGTAATCTACAAGTTCAGTGCGATGCCTATCAAATTACTAATGGCAATTTTTCACAGAATTAGAACAAAAAATTTCACAATTCATATGGAAACACAGAAGACCCTGTGTAGCCAAAGCAGCCTTGAGAAAGAAGAATGGAGCTGGAGGAATCAACCTTCCTGACTTCAAATTATACTACAAAGCTACAGTCATCAAGACAGTATGATACTGGCACAAAAACAGAAATATAGACCAATGGAATAAGATAGAAAGCCCAGAAATAAATGCATGCACCTGTGGGTACCTTATTTTTGACAAAGGAGGCAAGAATATACAATGGGGCAAAGACAGCCTCTTCAATAAGTGGTGCTAGGAAAACTGGACAGCCACATGCAAAAGAATGAAATTAGAACACTTCCTAACACCATACACAAAGATAAACTCAAAATGGACTAAAGACCTAAATGTAAGACCAGAAACTATACAACTCTTCAAAGAAAACATAGGCAGAACACTCAAATGACATAAATCCAAGCAAGATCCTCTATGACCCACTTCCTACAGTAACGGAAATAAAAATAAAAGTAAACAAGTGGAACCTGATTAAACTTAAAAGCTTTTGCAGAGCAAAGGAAACTATAAGCAAGGTTAAAAGAGAACCCTCAGAATGGGAGAAAATAATAACAAATGAAACTACTGACAAAGGATTAATTCCCAAAATATATAAGCAGCTCATACAACAGAAAAACAAACAACCCAATCAAAAAGTGGGAAAAAGACCTAACAGACATTTCTCCAAAGAAGACATAAAGATGGCTAACAAACACATGAAAAGATGTAAACACTGCTCATTATTAGAGAAATGCAAATCAAAACTACAATGAGATATCACCTCACACCAGTCAGAAAGGCCTTCATCAAAAAGTCTACAAACAGTAAATGCTGGAGAGGGTGTGGAGAAAAGGGAACCCTCTTGCACTGTTGGTGGGAATGTAAATTGATACAGCCACTATGGAAGATGGTATGGCGATTCCTTGAAAAACTAGAAATAAAACCACTGTATGACCCTGCAACCCCACTCCTAGGCATATACCCTAAGGAAACCAAAATTGAAAAAGACACATGTATCCCATTGTTCATTGCAGCACTATTTACAATAGCTAGAACACGGAAGCAACCTAGATGTCCATTGATAGATGAATGGATAAAGAAGTTGTGGTACATATATACAATGGAATATTACTCAACCATAAAAAGGAACACATTTGAATCAGTTCCAATGAAGTGGATGAACCTAAAATCTACTATACAGAGTGAAGTAAGTCAGAAAGAGAAAGGTAAATATCATATTCTAACACATATATATGGAATCTAGAAAAATATTACTGAAGAATGTATTTATAGGGAAGCAATGGAAAACCAGACATAGAGAACAGACTTATGGACATGGGAAGAGGGGAGGAGAGGGTGAGATGTATGGAAAGAGTAACATGGAAACTTACATTACCATATGTAAAATAGATAGCCAAGGGGAATTTTCTGTATGGCTCAAGAAACTCAAACATGGGCTCTGTGTCAACCTAGAGGGGAGGGATGGGGAGGGAGATGGGAGGGAGCTTCAAAATGGAGGTGATATATGCATACCTATGGCTGATTCATGTTAAGGTTTGACAGAAAACAATAAAATTCTGTAAAGCAATTATCCTTCAATTAATAAATTAAAACAATGAAAAAAACCCTTATGGGTCTACTGCATAATAATAAAATATTTTACAAAAGTAATACCTTGATGCAGGAAAATAAAATGAATTAAATGCATCTAACTTTATTAGTGGAGAAGGCAATGGCACCCCACTCCAGTACTCCTGCCTGGAAAATCCCATGGATGGAGGAGCCTGGTGGGCTGCAGTCCATGGGGTCGCTAGGAATCAGACACGACTGAGCGACTTCACTTTCACTTTTCACTTTGATGCATTGGAGAAGGAAATGGCAACCCACTCCAGTGTTCTTGCCTGGAGAATCCCAGGGATGGGGGAGCCTGGTGGGCTGCCATCTCTGGGGCTGCACAGAATCGGACGCAACTGAAGCGACTTAGCAGCAACTTCATTAGCACCAGTATATTACATTTTCCATATAATCAACCAATATTTGCCTTGGTTTATTTTGTAAAATTTATAATTATTTTTTATTTTCTATTTACTTTGCAAAAAACTAAATTAAAAAAAAAATAGATTCCCTTAACTTACTTTATATGTGCCTATCTGTGCCTGTGTGCTAAGTCACTGTAGTCATGGACAACTCTTTGCAACCCTATGGACTGTAGCCTGCCAGGCTCCTCTGTTCATGCAATTCTCCAGGCCAGAATACTGGAGTGGGTAGCCTTTCCCTTCTCCAGGGGATCTTCCCAACCCAGGGATCAAACCCAGGTCTCCCTCATTGCAGGTGGATTCTTTACCAGCTGGGCTGTAAGGGAAGCCTAAGAATATCGGAGTGGGTAGCCTATCCCTTCTCCAGCAGATCTTCCCTGCCCAGGAATCAAACTGGGGTCTCCTGCATTGCAGGTGGATTCTTTACCAACTTACCTATCAGGGAAGCCCTCTCCTACCAATGGAGGAGATGTAAGAGACTTGGGTTGGATCCCTGAGTGAGGAAGATCCCCTGGAAGAGGGCACAGCAACCCACTCCAGTATTCTGGCCTGAAGAATTCCAGGGACTGTATAGTCCATGGGGTTGCAAAGAGTCAGACAGGACTGAGTGACTTTCACTTTCATTGTCTTCACCACTAGCGCCCCATGAAAAGCTCCAACATGTTGCTAGATCATCACTAAAGCTGTCAAATTTCTTTTCCTTTACACATCCCACTAAGAAACTTTTACTTATATTCCTGATAAAGCCATAATGCCACTATTGACCTAAAAGAGAATGACCTGAATGCTCAGGTAACAGCTATCCCATTGTGAACCTGTTAACAACGCACACCTTAATATAAGGTACTGATGCCAATTAAATTTCATATTTTCATTTCCAGCCTTCAAGAGGAAGGGTTGGTCCTGTAACTGATAGCTGTGACTCTACCCACCTTGCACTATCTGCATGATTTGGGCCAGTTTATTATTCCCAATGTTTATTTATTCATTTGAAAACAGGAGATGGACACCATTTTCTATAACCTAGAATGGTCCTCATGATAAAGTGAAAATGGTCTATATAAAGCACCTGGCCAATAGTGAATAGTAAAAAATATTAGTTCTTGTTTTTGCTCAGTACAAAACCAGACCGAGCATTGCACACAATTGAATTTAGGTCTTAAAGCCAAGATATAGTGAACTATCACCTGTGGGTAATTTGAAAAACAAAAAAGTTATAGTCCACCCACATTTGACTTTCCAGCAAAATAAATATCTCTATGACTGTAACATGCATGTGTTATATAACTCAAAATCTGAGTCTGTGTTACAGAAAACAAAACAAAGATTGACCATCAGTTATATTAAAACAATAAATTTTCTTGGGCTCCAAAATCACTGCAGATGGTGACTGCAGCCATGAAATTAAAACATACTTACTCCTTGGAAGAAAAACTATGACAAACTTAGATAGCATTATAAAAAGCAGAGACATCACTTTGCCAACAAAAGTCTGTATCGTCAAAGCTACGGTTTTTCCAGCAGTCATGTATGTGATGTGAAAGTTGGACCATAACGAAGGCCAAGCACCAAAGAATTGATGCATTTGAACCATGGTGTTGGAAAAGACTCTTGAGTCCTTTGGACTGCAAGGAGATCTAACCAATCAATGATAAAGGAAATCAGTCCTGAATTTTCACTGGAAGGACTGATGCTGAGGCTGAAATTCCAATACTTGACCAACTGATGTGAAGGACTGACTCATTGGAAAAGACCCTGATGCTGGGAAAAAATGAAGGTGTGAGGAGAAGGGGAGAACAGAGGATGAGATGGTTGGATGGCATCACCGACACAATGGAAATGAGTTTGAGCAAGTTCCAGGGGATAGTGAAGGACAGGGAAACCTGATGTGCTGCAGTCCATGGGGTGACAAATGTTCAGATATGACTGAGTGACTGAACAACAATGACATATTAGAACAAACAGTTGTGTCCCTGCAGTCTTCTGATTCAAAGATGAAAGCACATATGCAGATGCATTTTAAGGTGATTTCCACTCAGAATGAAATGGGCCCCAGAAGCTCTGCCATCTTAGAATGTTTGTTGCATCATTCATCCTTTCATCCACTTTCCCTAGTAACAAGAAAAGCAAATTCATGAATGGTAGCTTTAATATGTGGTCTGTGCTATTGTGTTAGAAATACAGGACATTTTTTTTCCCTTATGAGTGTAGGCTATGACCTTGGACTCATTAACACTACATTTTAGCCAAGGGAACTCCAGTGGGTTGTGAAGTCATGAAAGCTACTATATCTTACTAGGCTGAATCTTTCAACAATTCCAAGGCACTGGGCAGAAAGGAGAAAGAAATGGACTGTATAAGAAAATTAAAGCACAATTATTTTTTTAACTTGCTTTTCAAAACTAGGATAGAACCTTTCCACAAGGAATTAATATGGATCATCCTTCTTGAAAATATTATCTTTACCACTGCACTATTTTAAACTAGCTTTTTCTTTATGTATACTTTACAGTTTTTCATTATTTTTTAATTGAGTACAATTGATTTGCAATGTTGTGTTAATTTCAGGTATACAGCAAAGTGATTCAGTTTTCAGTAGGTCTTTATTGGTTATCTATTTTATTGGGTTGGCCAAAAGTTCACTTGGGTTTTTCCATAACACAGAATGAGGTTTCCCAGATAGTGCTAATGATAAGAATCCACCTGCTAATGCAGGAGACACAACAGATGTGGGTTCAATCCCTGGGTTTGGAAGATCCCCCTGGAGGAGGAAACAGCAACCCACTCCAGTATTTTTGCCTGGAAAATTCCATGGATCGAGGAGCCTGGCAGTCTATAGTCCACGGCATCGCAAAGAGTCAGACATGACTGAGTGCACACACACACACACTCACATAACATGGAAGGGAAATAATTCTATAGAATGGAGATATTATAAGTCTGTACTTTCAGTTAGATGCTGTGCTCTTCATCTAATAGGTAAACTTTAAGTGCACAGAGGGTTTCATTAACAGGCTTGAAAGTGTAAAAGCCGAGCAGAAGCAAACTGTCAGAGGTAGTTTAATATAAGTCTCCTCCGAGGAGTTGAAAACATCATCACATTTGTTTCCTGCTATTCATCTGCCCCTCTGTGATCTTTGTTTCCCTATAATAAAATATTTATAGCCAGAACCCAGCATCCCTTCCTCTTCTTCACTGTTGGAATAAGGAGTATTCTGTTTCCATGGGAGAAAACAGCAACATTATAGGAACACTAAAATTTGAATACATAACTTTGGGGAGTAGTATTGGGTTGGCCAGAAAATTTGTTAGGGTTTTTTCATACCATCTTATGAAAACCCTGAGTGAACTTTCTGACCAATGCAATCAGAAACTTACTGCACTCAAGAAGGGATTTTCTTTCTTTCAAAGCAAGATAACTGTGACATATGGGACTGAAAGCTTGCAATAATTATTAATATTCACACCCTGTTTGACTGCACTGAACTCTCTCAGGAGAATCTTCTTGGGAACCTACAGAATTACTTCCTGTCTTTGGATGTCCTCAAATATAGATTGAGCACTATTTTGTTTTTCTTTTCAAGTAATAATGAAACTCGATTAAAACAACAACAACAACAACATCAATCTCACCTTTTTCTATAGGAAAATATCCTGTTTGAATAGCGTCTATTTCTGAGACATTTGCCCTAAGCCAATGGAGGGACTGAGCTTTTCAGGACTATGAACTATAGGTAATATTCACATGTTAGGGCTCATTTCAAATGGAAGAGCAGCTTGGAATGTACTGGCTTTCATCTTAGAGTCACTGTTCTTTGCATGGAAAAACCAAGTGAACCATTAAATTTGGATATGTTGGTTTCCTAGTCCAGTAGAAAAAGCACTTAAAAGTTTTTAACTGCTAGATACCCAAAGTTCTAAGCACACTGGTACATACTTGCTTTTTGAACTGAATTAAATCATTTTGTGTCTGGGCCTCCTTGTCTTCGACTCATAGTAATGACGGCTTGGAGACATACTCACACTTTTCAGAGGATTAAGTGAGATGATGTGACACGGAGCACTGTGCAAGATTAGATTTAGAAAAGTTACTTAAATCCTGAAGTGCTTGCGTTACACAGAAATTAACTTAATCAAATACAGAAAACAAAGATAACATCTCAAAACCTGGCAATAATGTCCCTGCAGTACGAGGACTGTCTAATCTCCACTTCAATGGACGTGCACCTGTCCAAGATGAGCCTGCTGAAGTTACATTTCCAAAGATGAAGACTGGATGGAGGGATGGTGGGGACAGAAGTGGGAAAAGAGAGTTGTTTTTTGGTCACTAAGTCGTGTCCAAGTCTTCTGCAACCCCATAGATTGTAACCCTCCAGGCTTCTCTGTTCATACTATTTCCCAGGCAAGAATACTGGGGTGGGTTGCTGTGCCCTCCCCTCCAGGGCATGGTCCTGACCCTGAGAGCAAACCTGTGTCTTTTGCACTGGCAGGCAGATTCTTTACCACTGAGCTACCAGGGAAGCCCAGAAAAATGGAGCCCCCTCCCACTAAAAATGCTAACTAACAGGAAACTTATTCTTATAACCACTCTCCTCTCTAAAGCAGGAGGTCTTGACTAGGGGTTTTAACTTCAAGTCTCTGGGCTCATTTAGACAGATTCATGAGTTCTATGAATTTGAATGGGAAAGAAATTATATCTTTATTTTCATTAGCCTTTAACAGACAATAAATATTGTAAAGGTAAGTGACCAAGAAAACACAGACCTTTTCACATGATATTATAACTACTGCAGATACCTTAAAATATCATTTGCACTCATCACCACTTTGACTATAAGGCAGTTATTAGACCTGCCATTAGATCTTATACTTCAAAATCAAGAAACACATATTACCACAGCACAAATTTATTTACTGTGTTAATAACTCAGTGTCCATTAAACTTGGCTTCCTTTGTAACCCTAGGCACTTTATTTTATGCATTTTAAAACATTATTCTGACACTGTGGTTACCCAACAATTCCACTTCTAGTTTCAAAAAACTGAAAACAGGAACTCAAACAAATATTGGGCCTTCTCAGGTGGCACGAGTGGTAAAGAACCCCCCTGCCAATGCAGAAGATATAAGAGATGTGGATTTGATCCCTCGGTTGAAAAGATCCCCTGGAGGAGGGCATGGCAACCCACTCAAGTATTCTTGCCTGGAGAATCCCATGGAAGAGGAGCCTGATGGGCTACAGTCCATAGGGACGCTAGGAGGTAGACAAGACTGAAGCAACAGAGCATGCATGCAAACAAATATTTGGTATAAGAGTGTAGCAGTATTATTCATAATAGCTAAAAGGAAAAAAAAAAGAAAAAAAGAAAGAAAAGAAACAACCCTGTTGTCTACCAACCAGATGGATGGAGAAAGGTGGTATATTCATACAATGGAATATTATTCAGGCATAAAAGAGAACGAATACTGATACATGCTACAGTATGGATGAACCTCAGAAATATGCTAAATGGCCAAAGGCAGACACCAGAGGTCACATATTGTATGATTCCACTTATACAAAATATCTAGAACAGGAAAACCCATAGAAAGAGAAAGCACAGTAGGGGGCCCACAGGCTTGGAGGACAGGAAAATAAATAGAACTGCATAAGACAATAAACTGTGGAAAATTCTGAAAGAGATGGGAATACCAGACCACCTGACCTGCCTCTTGACAAACCTGTATGCAGGTCAGGAAGCAACAGTTAGAACTGGACATGGAACAACAGACTGGTTCCACATAGGAAAAGGAGTACATCAAGGCGGTATATTGTCACCCTGCTTACTTAACTTATATGCAGAGTACATCATGAGAAACGCTGGGCTGGAAGAAGCACAAGCTGGAATCAAGATTGCTGGGAGAAATATCACTAACCTCAGATATGCAGATGACACCACCCTTATGGCAGAAAGTGAAGAAGAACTAAAGGGCCTCTTGATGAAAGTGAAACAGGAGATTGAAAAACTTGGCTTAAAGCTCAACATTCAGAAAACTAAAATCATGACATCCGGTCCCAATCACTTCATGGCAAATAGATGGAGAAACAGTGGAAACAGTGTCAGATTTTATTTTTCTGGGCTCCAAAATCACTGCAGATGGTGATTGCAGCCATGAAATTAAAAGACACTTACTCCTTGGAAAGAAAGTTATGACCAACCTAGAAAGCATATTAAAAAGCAGAGACATCACTTTGTCAACAAAGGTCTGTCTAGTCAAGGCTATGGTTTTTCTAGTGGTCATGTATGAATATGAGAGTTGGACTATAAAGAAAGCTGAGTGCCGAAGAATTGATGCTCTTGAACTGTGGTGTTGGAGAAGACTCTTGAGAGTCCCTTGGACTGCAAGGAGATCCAACCAGTCCATCCTAAAGGAAATCAGTCCTGGATGTTCACTGGAAGGACTGATGCTGAGGCTGAAACTCCAATACTTTGGCCAGCTGATATGAAGAGCTGACTCATTAGAAAAGACCCTGATACTGGGAAATATTGAAGGTGGGAGAAGGGGACGACAGAGGATAAGATGGTTGGATGGCATCACCGACTCAATGGACATGGGTTTGGGTGGACTCTGGGAGTTGGTGATGGACAGGGAGGCCTGGCATGCTGCAGTTCATGGGGTCACAAAGAGTCGGACATGACTGAGCAACTGAACTGAACTGAAGGGGTATGGGATTTTATTTAGGGTTGATGGACATGTCTTGAAACTAGACAGAGATGGTGGTTGCAGAATTTTATGAATGTACTAAATATCAGTAAGTTGTTCACTTTAAAATGAACTTTATGTTAACTTTATGTCTTGTGAATGTCACCTCACTAAATAAACACCATGTTAAAAACTAGTTCCTGGTCTTCCTGAGACTACCAAAGAAGTCCATGACACAGCTAAAATAATAAGTCCCTGATTTACAGCTTTCCACACTGACTCGAGCTCTTCTGCTTTGGTCTGGGCGTAATCCAGTGTTTTCCAAATTGTCCTGGGATACCAGAGCACCTCCTACAGCCTGAGGTTAAAGTGAGGAAGAAGCAAGGGTGTGGCCAATGAGCACTAAACTTGTATTAAACAAGGCATATTTGTCTTATATTTATAATATACTCTTGGAGATACATTCCAGAAAGTGAAGAATAACTAGAAACAACAAACTTTACATTCTAAATGGTGAGAGTGGAGAATTTCCTGATGGTCTAATGGTTAAGACTCCACACCTCCAATGCAGGGGTACAGGTTTTAACCCTGGTCAAGGAAGTAGAATCCCACATGTTCCATGGAATGCTCCCCTCCTCTCAAAAAAGACCCCCAGTGGTGAGCACTACTTTTTCAATAATAAGATCTATCTGTGCTGTCAGTTCTTCCACACACCATGAACTATTCAGGGACTTTCTTCATGCTAGTAGTGCCCCTAGAACTTTATTCCACTTCCCTTAGGTTATTGTTTTCATTTAATAAGTACACATTATACAGGCAAACCTCATCCTATGTGCTTTACTTTATTAGGTACCAGAGGTACTGTGTTCTTTTGCTGTTGTTTTTTTTCTTTAACTAATCGAAGGTTTGTGGAACCCTGAATTGTCATATGATGGTTAGCATTTTTAACAATAAAGTATTAAGGTATTAAGGCATATGTGTATATATATATATATATATATATATATATATATATATATATATTTTGGCAAGTCATTGACCCTATATTGAAAAAAAATTGCTTTTTATCAGAGGTTAATTGCTTCACAATACTGTGTTAGTTTCTACCATGCATCAGCATGAATCAGCCACAGGTATACAAATGGCCTCTCCCTCTTGGACCTCCTTCCCACCTCCCACACCATCCCACCCCTCTAGGCTGTGACAGAACACTGGGTTGAGCTCCCTATGTCACATAGAAAATTTCCACTGACTATCTATTTAGATAGATATGTATATGTATAGATAGTAATGTATATGCTCCCATGCTATCTTCTCAATTCTTCCCACCCTCTCCTTCCTCCGCTGTGTCCACAAGTCTGTTCTCTGTGTCTGCATCTTCACTGCTGCAAATAGGCTCATCAGTACCATCTTTCGAGATTTTGTACACATGTGTTAATACACAATATTTGTCTTTTTCTTTCTGATTTACTTCACTCTGTACAATAGGCTCTAGGTTCATCCACCTCGTTAGGACTGACTAAAATGCATTCTTTTTCTTTTCTTTTTTTACAGCTGAGTAATATTCCATTATGCTGGATGAAGCACAAGCTGGAATCAAGATTGCTGGGAAAAATATCAATAACTTCAGATATGCAGATGACACCACTCTTATGGCAGAAAGTGAAGAACTAAAGGGCCTCTTGAAAATGAAAGAGGAGAGTGAAAAAGTTGGCTTAAAGCTCAACATTCAGAAAACAAAGATCATGGCATCCAGTCCCATTACTTCATGGCAAATAGATGGGGAAACAGTGGAAACAGTGGCTGACTTTATTTTCTGGGCTCCAAAATCACTGCAGATGGTAAATGCAGCCATGAAATTAAAAGATGCTTACTCCTTGAAAGAAAAGTTATGAACAACTTAGACAGCATATTAAAAAGCAGAGACATTACTTTGCCAACAAAGGTCCATCTAGTCAAGGCTATGGTTTTTCCAATGGTCATCTATGGATGTGAGAGTTGGACTATAAAGAAAGCTGAGCACCAAAGAATTGATGCTTTTGAACTGTGGTGTTGGAGAAGACTCTAAAGAGTCCCTTGGACTGCAAGGAGATCCAACCAGTCTATCCTAAAGGAAATCAGTCCTGAATGTTCATTGGAAGGACTGATGCTGAAGCTGAAACTCCAATACTTTGGCCAGCTGATGTGAAGAGCTGACTCATTTGAAAAGACCCTGATGCTGGGAAAGATTGAAGATGAGAGGAGAAGGGGACGACAGAGGATGAGATGGTTGGATGGCATCACCGACTCAATGGACATGGGTTTGGGTGGACTCTGGGAGTTGGTGATGGACAGAGAGGCCTGGTGTGCTGCAGTCCATGGGGTCACAAACAGTTGGACACAAATGAGTGACTGAACTGAACTGAATATTCTATTTATAGATGTATCAACATTTCTGTATCCATTTATCTGTCAATGGACATTTAAGTTGCTTCCATATCCTAGCTATTGTAAAATGTGTTGCAAAGAAAACTAGGGCACATGTGTCTTTTTCAGTTATGGTTTTCCCAGGGTATATGCCCAGTAGTGGGATTGTTGGGTCATATCGTAGTCTTATTCCTTTTTTTTTTTTATTCCTAGTTTTTTAAGGAATCTCCATACAGTTCTCCATAATAACTGTATCAATTTACATTCCCACAAACAGTATAACATGGTTCCCATTTCTCCACATCCTCTCCAGCATTTATTGTTTGTAGATTTTTTAATGATGGTCTTTCTGACCAGTGTGAGGTGATACCTCGTGGTAGTTTTGATTTCCATTTCTCTAATAATGAGTGATGTTGAACATTGTTTCACATGTTTGTTGGCCATCTGTATGTCTTCTTTGGAGAAATATCAATTTGATGTTCCATCCATTTTTTGATTGGGTTGTTTTTCTTCCTTGTTTTGAGCTGCATGAGCTACTTGCCTATTTTGGAGATTACTTCTTTGTCAGTTGTTTCATTTGCAATTATTTTCTCTCATTTTGAGGGTTGTCTTTTAATCTTATTTACTGTTTCCTTTGTTGTGCAAAAACTTTAAGTTTAATTAGGTCTCATTTGTTTACTTTTGTTTTTATTTCCATTACTCTAGTAGGTGGGTCAGAGAGGATCTTGTTATGATGTAGGTCAAAGAGTATTCTGTTCATGTTTTCCTCTAAGAGGTTTATAGTTTCTGACCTTACATTTGAATCTTTGCTATTGCACACTTAATAGATTCAGTATAGTATAAACCTAACTTTTACATGTGCTGGGGACCCAAAAACTTCCTGTGACTTTCTTCATTGTGACATTTTTTTTTTTAACTGTAGTGTCTAGAACTGAACACACAATATCCCTGAGGTATGCTTGTAATATCCAGGAGAAACATATGCCATGAAGAAGAATAAAGTTGGGCAAGCATGAGAGTGAAAGGAAGCTACTGGGAAAAGAGATCAAGAAAGACTCCTAAGAGATAGCATTTGAGGAGAAACTTGAATGAAGAAAATGAGCATTACAGACAGTAGGGCCACCAGTATTCCAGCCTATGAAGATGGCATCTGCAAATGTTGAGGTCATGACTGTTTGTAGAGCATTGAAGGTCCTGTGACCATAATGGAGTCCACAGAAAAGAATGGTATAAATATAAGATAGGGCAAGCAGCTAGTGATCAGACTGTGGATGGCCTAACAGGGTATGGTAAAGATTTGGGGTTTTATTACAAATCTGATGGGGAAGCCACTGGAGAACTTCAAGTATAAGGTGGCATTTTGATTTACATTTTAAAACTATTCCTAGGTTTGGGGAAACATTATAGGAAAGCAGGAATATTAGTTAAGGGGCTGGTTAGGTAGCACAGGTAAAGGATGATAGCACCTTGCACTTAGGGTGGCAGTGGTGTGGGCAGTGAGAAATGGTCTGACTCTAGATATACTTTCAAAGTATTGATGACTATTTGATGGGTTGGCTATGGTGCAAGAGAAGCAGGGTGGGTAGCAGTCAAGCAGGGTGGACAGCAGTCTACCTGGAGAACAGCTGGAGAGGAGCATATTTACATGGTGCCTTTGTCCCTTTGGGTTGCAATAACAAAGTGTCACAAACTGGACAGCTTATAAGCAACAGAAATTTACTTCTCACAGTTCTGGAGGCTGGAAGTCTGAGAACAGGAGGGCAGCAGCATTACTGGTGAAGGCTCTCCTCCAGGCTGTATCCTCATGTGGTGGGAGGGGCTAGGGAGCTCAGTGGGATTTCTCATAAGTACACTAATTCCATTCTTGAGGCTTCCACCCATATGACCTAATCACTACCTCAAAACCCCACCAGTAACACCATCATTTTTGGAGATTATAATGTCAACATAGCCATTTTGTAGAAGATATCAACACTCAGATAATAGCAAGTATGTTGGTCAAGAAAATCAAGGGTTCAGTTTTGGACATTGGGATAAACTGATTAAAAAGAATTGTCCAAATTCCTCATTTTTCACTGTACCCATACTTTTCACCAAGTAACTTCCTAGGTCACTCCGTCTCTGATTCTAGGTTTGGTTATGTGGCTTGATTTAGAGAGGTCATGACTGTTCATAGAACACTAAAGGGACACAGCAGTTTCCCTATATTTTCAAGTGCTTGTGCTTTTTTGATTTTTCATGTGTGTCATGACCAAGAAAACAGGTCCAACTTAGCTGAAGCAGGAGAGACACTGGAGACAAACAGCATGGTCCTGGCAGTAAGAAATTCATAAAGAAACTGAAGCATCAATAAAGGAATGAATCACAAAACCCAGGCTTCCTCTTGGACTATTTCAAGAAGAGCTCAGCCTGGTTGACTATGGAAAAAATTATCTTTAATTTATAGTTTAAGAAAGCTTATTAAAGCTTTTGGTGTCAGGAAATTCTATTTTTACAGATTATTATCATATTTTGAGAAACCTGTCTCAAGTATAAGATTTCAGGGCATTTCCGATTTCTCTGAATTACCAGCACTCACTCAGCTACTAGTTCATCATCAATGTCTTCATGGTTTTTGCTTCTGATATTTGCCTGCAGGATAAAGAACGGAGATAAATGTACCATGAAGCCAATAAAACTAAAGGCTCAAGGTCATTCATTTGTTCACGGACATCAAGGCCTCGGCCTAGGAAGGACCCTAGCCATATGTTCACATGGTCATATATTTTTGAAGATTATGCAAACGTAAGATTTTTAACAGCAACTGGTTAAGAGAACTGTCTGTTTGTAATCCAACTTCCTACATTACACTTCACTATATGTTGCACGGAGTTGGGGTGGCTGTAGTTATTTGGGGGCTCTAGCTGAGGATGTACTTGAGTTGGAGATTAATTTGGTTAGTTAACGGTGGGACATATTTATGTGTTTTGCAGTCAATTTCCATTACAGTTCAGCTTTTGCTAGTTATTCCAAGTGCAGCAATGCCATCCAGGAAATCTCCAACACCTCCATATACTGACTAACCCAGCATCCCAGCATAAAGATGCAGGGCCTGAAAGCATATTGCAATATAAGTGTGCCCTGCAGCTCTGGGTATATGTGCAAGGGGGAATGCTGCCTTTTGTAAAGCTCCTTAAGCCTTGTCACGTGGGCACAAGGGCACAAGAAGTATGCAGAGATGTATTTTCAAAGATTCACAGAACTTTTGTTTTGTAAGTTGATGTAGTTTGAACATATCATTTAACAGCACATGGAAAGTTGTTTTGAAGGTATCATAGATCAGTCTTATGGACTCTGTGGGAGAGGGAGAGGGTGGGGAGATTTGGGAGAATAGCATTGAAACATGTATAATATCATGTATGAAACGAGTCGCCAGTCCAGGTTCGATGCAGGGTACTGGATGCTTGGGGCTGGTGCACTGAGACGACCTAGAGGGAGGGTAGGGGAGGGAGGAGGGTTCAGGATGGGGAACGTGGGTATACCTGTGGTGGATTCATTTCAATATTTGGCAAAACTAATACAATATTGTAAAGTTTAAAAATAAAATAAAATTTAAAAAAAAGATAAAAAAAAAAAACAAGTGAGAAACTAAACCTCTTTCCTTTGATCATATAAGAAAGGTACTTTTATATCTTTATTTAGGAATGGAAGAAAGATCTTAAAAATTAAATATGAAATGAACATTTGATTAAACCAATAGAAATTATTCTGATGTTGAAGAAGTCTTTTGTACTAAAATACTTTTCAGACCACATCCAAAGCATTCATTAGGAGGAAAATGGTGAATAGAAGTAACAGACTGGTTCTTATTTGATAATTCAATTAATAAAAAAGAGTGAATCATATGAACACTTGGGCATATTTCCATTTTTTCAATTTGACACAAATAAAGATTATGAAGATAAAATTCATCATAGAACAAACAATGACAAGTCACTGGAGATGCGGTTCATCAATTTAAAGAGTGTTAAGATTAGTCATTGCACAAGCAAATTTCAAATGTTGTGAAACCTTATGGCTCATGAATTCAAAAAATATGGTAGAGGTTTTTCAAAAATTTGATAATTCTAAAAAATTTTACATACCACTACTAATAACAAGATGTGATGCCCAAATAAGCTTTCCTAGATGTCAGTAAAAAATAAATTTCAGTCAGACATCTTAAAGAGAAAGCTGTATTATGATTCTATTTTCTTTGCAGAAGGATGTTTCAAAATAATTTTTATATTTAAAAGTAAAGAGATAATCAAAGCATTTTGTGCCAACATATACAGTGGCCAAGATATTAGACAGGTGGTATGAGAGGTAGTATGGCATTCTATTTGGAGGAGGCAATGGCACCCCACTCCGGTACTCTTGCCTGGAAAATCCCATGGACAGAGGAGCCTGGTAGGCTGCAGTCCATGGGGTCACAAAGAGTTGGACACGACTGAGGGACTTCCCTCTCACACATTGGAGAAGGGAATGGCAACCCACTCCAGTGTTCTTTCCTGGAGAATCCCAGGGACAGGGGAGCCTGGTGGGCTGTCATCTCTGGGGTCACACAGAGTTGGACACGACTGAAGCAACTTAGCAGCAGCAGCATGGCATTCTATTAATAAAAATATACTGCTTTTCTGATTTTGTGATGTTTGCATTGTTAGCTTATTAACTTCATAATTTGTTATGAGCTATTACCTCATTCTAAATATTCACATTCCTACCTAATTTTGTATTCACAGGCAAATGTCTTTAAGTCATGGATCTTTAGGTTTATGAATCTTGCATGCTGTGCCATTGGTTACTTTTCCCTGATATGACTGCTCAGAAGTGTACATTAAAAAAAGCAACTAAAATGTATACATGAAGCACAACGGCAGTTCAATCAAAGTAGAAATGTCAGAGTGAAAACGCAGCTGCCCCAGCAACCATCTCCCTTTGTGATGGCTACACAGCAATTTCACTACTGGTATTCGCCTTCAACGGGGTGGTTTGTTTCAATAAACTGAAGTTCCCAATAAGGGCAAGTGATTCTAAGTGAAGGCGATATTAACCAAATGCATGACAAAATGGAGCACAAGGATTAAACTAAGCAAAGAAATATAAATAGAACTTTGATGATATGGCTGCAAGAAAGAAAGCAGATGGATTTTATCAAGTAAAGTGTCAGTGCCCAAAGCAGAACAATCAGCTATATGTGCTATCAATAGAAACTAAAGAAATATGCCCTGGAAGATGTTTAATTAATTTAATAGAACACAAAAAGTGCAAGTTGTGAATTCTGAGTAACTGATTCAAAGATTTAACCATTTAAGAGTTTTCTTAAATTTTTTAACCATCTAGTGTAGTTACTGAAGATATATGGCCTTTGTCTTCTTTCTAGAAATTCTACCAATTCTAGGATTTGAATCCAGTGAATGTCAAACCCATTAACACTTCATTTATCCTACAGTAACTGAGTCATACTTCAACTTTTTTTTTTTTAGGATTTTTAAGATTTATTTGAAAATGTTATCTAGTAGATAAAATCATCACAATACAGCTTTAAATATAAAAATATTTTCAGTTTTAGATAATTTATGTTAATATGATAAAGGTTGAAAATACCTATTTTTCTTACTTTATCATCAAACATGACAGGCATGCTAGAATGCTCACTGAACATTCATTTATGGTTTAATAAATAATTTAAAATTTAAATTAATATCTACAAAGGTCATGAAATGTTTCCAACATAGTTTATTCAGTACTTAAAGCTGTATTTTTCCCCCATGTGTATTTGTCCTCAAAAATCTAGCTAAATGATGTGAGATAGATAAGTTTTAAAATAGCTTATTTAGTAATTTTCTGGTGGAGTTTTTAGGGTTTTCTATGTAGAGGATCATGTCATCTGCAAACAGTGAGAGTTTTACTTCTTCTTTTCCAACTTGGATTCCTTTTATTTCTTTTTCTGCTCTGATTGCTGTGGCCAAAACTTCCAAAATTATGTTGAAGAGTAGTGGTGAAAGTGGGCACCCTTGTCTTGTTCCTGACTTTAGGGGAAATGCTTTCAATTTTTCACCATTGAGGATAATGGTATCTGTAGGTTTGTCATATACAGCTTTTATTATGTTGAGGTAAGAAGGAAATACAGTGATTTCTTAAGAGGCAAGAAAATTCAATTTATTAAAAAAAATTTTTTTAAGCTTTGGCAAATCAAGTATTGTTGGGGGTACACTCCATGGTAGACACTGCAAACTGAGATGTAAGTGCAAAATCTCACTTTTTAACCAAAGTGATGTTTAAAATACTTGAAATAGAGGTACATAATATTATGTCTTATTACAGGTGATGTTAACCTTGATCATTCAGTTAAGGTATATCTGCCACTTAGTGAAATATAACTATTCCCTGCTCCTTTGTAATTCATAAATATCTTAGAAGTTAAACCTTGAGATTATGCAAATATCCTATCCTCTACCAACTTTAGTCTTTGTATCTATCAGTGGATTGTACCTGCAACAATTATCACTGTGGTATCTGCCTAATGGTAATTTTCTCTTTTATTCTTCCACTGGACCGTAATCAATGCTATTTATTAATTAGAATTCTTTCATAAAAGAGAGTACCCCATCACCCCATTTATTTATGCAGTTATTTATATCACCAAGGAGTCTTATTTTATTTCACAAGTTATAATCCAAAATTTAATTATATATCAGGTTGCTCACAAAGTCCCAGTTTTGGCCCTTTGGAACTCCTCCTGGTTCATATGTCCTTTTGACATGTTCCTATTCTTTTTCGAGAAACACATACATTCCAGGCAATTCTCTTATTTTCCCCACCCCAGCCATGGGACCAACTACTTCTCCAAAGAGCTCAGGATCCTTTTATTGGAAAATGGCTTTTTGTTTAAAAATCAAGGATCTGGGTGCTGTGTATGCTTTTTTCTATTTGAGGATCACTAACCTTAGGCTTTCTCAGTGGACAGAGTCAAGAAACATATGTATGTATAGTAACCCATGCCCATATTCATATATGTAATCACACAAAACCTCAGTCTAATCACAAGAAGCCATGAGACAATTGTGAGCCATTCTACCAAACGACTGACTAGCATACTTCAAAAGTGTCAGGTTCATGAAAGAGAAGAAAAGAATGAGTAACTGTTCAATTGGAGGAGATTGCAGAGACAATTACATATGGTGTGGGAGCTTGTATTGAACAAAGAAAAACATTAATAAGAAAACTGATGAAATCAAATAGGGTCTGTACCTTAGTTTATGGCAGGTGTTGGCACATGGCACAACCCATGGACCTAATCTGGTCTGCCACCTGTTTCTGAAATAAAGTTTGGACATGCTCTCATTTTCCACACATGGTCTATGACTATTTTTGTGCTACAAGGACAGAGCTACACAGAACTGGCAGATACCTAAGAGAGTTACTCTCTAGTCTTTAACAGAAAAAGCTTGCCAGCTCCTGGTTTATAGTCTTGTACCTAATTTTGTATCCACAGGCACACCTCTTTAAACCATTTTTAAATCCTGTGTTTGGCAACTGTATTATGGTTAAATAAAATGTTAACATTAGGGATGAATAGTGTACAGAAATTCTTTGTACTATTTCTCCAGTTACTCCATAGCCTAAAATTACTTCAAAAAAAAAAATAATAAATTGAATGAGGTGCCAACATTAAAAAAAAATAAAGAAAATTTACATAAAATTTCTGTATTTGTGGGTTTTCCCCTTCAAATCAGGATGTTTGATAACACTGCCCAATAATCAAAAGAAAATGAAAGTTAGGATTTATGGATAACGTGTCTAATACTGCTTGACATTGACATTGACTTTGACATTGACATTGACAAATGACTTGACATTGACTTTGATAGCATCAGAACCCTGACTTTGTTTGGCATGAATATTATTGAAAAGATAACATTTCCTACTTTTTATTTTAGCCGCATATAGTTAATGCTTTGGTGAGAAAAGGTAGGCTCATTAAAAAGGGTCAGAAGTCTGGCATGAGTCCTATCAATCCTTCCTCTTTTCTACTGCTCCTTGCCCAGACAAGCAACATGATGGTTAGAGGTCCAGTGGACACTGATGTCATGGCAGCTTGGATGAATACTACTAGCCAAATCTCAATGTTGTTTACAAAAACTGGGGGCTTCATTCACCAAAATATTTTTGGTAGAACATGTGTCCTTGGTGAAGAAGCAAGCACTAAGGTAGCACTGCCCAAGAGAAATGCAATATTCAGCACAAATGTGAGTCACAAATGCAATTTTAAATTTTCTGCTAGCTGCATTGGGCTTCCGAGGTGGCAGAGCAGTAAAGGATCTGCCTTCCAATGCAGGAGACACAAGAGACAGGTTTGATACCTGGGTGGGGAAGATCCTCTTGAGGAGGAAATGGCAACCAACTCCAGTATTCTCGCCTGGGTAATCCTGTGGACAGAGGAGTCTGGTGGGCTACAGTCCATGGGGTTGCATAGAGTCAGACACGACCAAACGACTAAGAATACACACAGAATAACTGCATTAAAAAGGTAAAAGAAACAGGCAAAGTTTTAATAATGCATTTTACACCAACATAATCAAAATATTATTTCAACAGTTGCCAGTGAGATATTTTCATTTATGTTTTCATAATAAACTTTGAAATCTATTATATACTTTATACTTGAGGCACATCTCAATTGGGAGCAGCCACATTTTAAGTTCTCAACAACCACAGGTGATTAGTGGTTTCCATACTGGGCATTACATGGAAGTGAAAGTTGCTCAGTCATGACTGACTCTTTGTGACCCCATGGAATACAGTCCATGGAATTCTCTAGGCCAGAATACTGGAATGGGTAGCCTTTCCCTTCTCCAGTGGATCTTCCCAACCCAGGGATCGAACCCAGCTCTCCTGAATTGCAGGCGGATTTTTTACCAGCTGGAAGCCACAAGGGATGCCCAAGAATACTGGAGTGGGTAGCCTATCCCTTCTCCAGAAAATCTTCCTGACCCAGGAATTGAACCAGGGTCTCTTGCATTGCAGGCAATTCTTTACCAACTGAGCTATCAGGGAAGCCCCACAAATCTAGAATACTCTATGACTTACTGTGATATATATATATTTTATTTTATTTTTTAACTTTACAATATTGTATTGGTTTTGCCATATATCAAAATGAATCCACCACAGGTATACATGTGTTCCCCATCCTGAGCCCTCCTCCCTCCCCTACCATCCCTCTGTGTTGTCCCAGTGCACCAGCCCCAAGCATCCAGTATCGTGCATTGAACCTGGACTGGTGACTCGTTTCATATATGATATTATACATGTTTCAATGCCATTCTCCCAAATCATCCCACCCTCTCCCTCTCCCACAGAGTCCATAAGACTGTTCTATACATCAGTGTCTCTTTTGCTGTCTCGTATACAGGGTTATTGTTACCATCTTTCTAAATTCCATATATATGCATTAGTATACTGTATTGGTGTTTTTCTTTCTGGCTTACTTCACTCTGTATAATAGACTCCAGTTTCATCCACCTCATTAGAACTGATTCAAATGTATTCTTTTTAATGGCTGAGTAATACTCCATTGTGTATATGTACCATAGCTTTCTTATCCATTCATCTGCTGATGGGCATCTAGGTTGCTTCCATGTCCTGGCTATTATAAACAGTGCTGTGATGAACATTGGGGTACACTTGTCTCTTTCAATTCTGGTTTCCTCAGTGTGTATGCCCAGCAGTGGGATTAAAGATCTAAACGTAATACCAGACACTATAAAACTCCTAGAGGAGAACATAGGCAAAACACTCTCCAACATACATCACAGCAGGATCCTCTATGACCCACCTCCCAGAATATTGGAAATAAAAGCAAAAATAAACAAATGGGACCTAATTAAACTAAAAAGCTTCTGCACAACAAAGGAAACTATCAGCAAGGTGAAAAGACAGCCTTCAGAATGGGAGAAAATAATGGCAAATGAAGCAACTGACAAACAACTAATATCAAAAATATACAAGCAACTCCTACAGCTCAATTCCAGGAAAATAAATGACCCAATCCAAAAATGGACAAAAGAACTAAATAGACATTTCTCCAAAGAAGACATACAGATGACTAACAAACACATGAAAAGATGCTCAACATCACTCATTATCAGAGAAATGCAAATCAAAACCACTATGAGGTACCATTTCACGCGAATCAGAATGGCTGCGATCAAAAAGTCTACAAGCAATAAATGCTGGAGAGGGTGTGGAGAAAAGGGAACCCTCTTACACTGTTGGTGGGAATGCAAACTAGTACAGCCACTATGGAGAACAGTGTGGAGATTCCTTAAAAAACTAGAAATAGAGCTGCCTTATGATCCAGCAATCCCACTGCTGGGCTTACTGTGATATTTTAAAGATCTTAGGAGTGATTGTAACCAGAGAAGAAAAAGGATGAAATTATAACTACAATGGATTAATGTATTTTCCAATAAGAATATGATAGAAATTATATTAGCAATACAAGAGTGAAAAGTGAAAGTCCCTCAGTCATGTTCCGACTCTTTGTGACCCCATGGACTACACAGTCCATGGACTTCTCCAGGCTGGAATACTGGAGTGGATAGCCTTTCTCTTCTCCAGGGGATTTTCCCAGCCCAGGGATCAAACCCAGATCTCCTGCATTGCAGCCAGATTCTTTACCAACCGAGCTATCAGGGAAGCCCAGCAATACAAAAGTTCATACCAACTAGTTGGATTTTTTTTAGGTTTTTAATCTGGCAATGTTAAAGCATATACTCTGCAGTGTGTGCATGCTAAGTAGCTTCAGTCATGTCTGACTCTCTGTGACCCCATGGACTATGGCCCTCCAGGCTCCTCTGTCCACGGGATTCTGTAGGCAAGAATACTAGAGTGGCTTGCCATTTTCACCTCCAGGGGATCTTTCCAACCCAGAGACTCAACCCACATCTCTTATGTTTCCTGCATTGGCAGGCAGGTTCTTTACCACTAGTGCTACCTGGGAAGCAATATAGAAGTATATCATTAGAAATTGGGGCTTCTCTGGTGACTCACCTGGTAAAAAAAAACAAAACAAACAAAAAAAACACCTTGAATGCCAGAGACACAAGAGAGGTGAGTTTGATTACTGGGTGGGGAAGATCCTCTGGAGAAGGAAATGGCAATCCACTTCAGTATTCTAGCCTGGATAATTCCATCGACAGAGGAGCCTGGTGTGTTACAGTCCATGGGGTTACAAAGAGTCGGACACCAATGAGCACAAATACACACACACACATCATTGGAAATTGTCTCACTTATAACTCAAATATTTTGTAGATAAAGGAATTATTGGGATATTAAATTGTGCCAAAATAAAGCCTATTAAGCTTTAGTTAAACATCCCAAACATATAATGAAACATTTATTTACATCCTGCAACACTGGATAATAAAACATAGGAATTCTGCAGTGAATATAAATGTCAAAATTAATAGTACAGTTTTATAAACAGCTTCCAAAGTGATTATTAGACTTTAGGGCAGAATTAATTTACATTAAAAATTGACATGCAAGGATTTTCTCCATAGTCAAATGAGGTCATTAAAAAAAAAATCTATAAATTAGGTCAAATAGAAGATATAGAGGTCAGGTTGCATGTTAACAAGCCATAAAACATTTAGGCAAAAATTAAAGCTGTGCAGAAAATTAAATATTTTTCTGAAAGCATTTGAAGAAAAATAGTCTTAAACAGCTTATGTACTTTAACACCAATAAAACAATTTGAGGGCTTAAGGCTGTCAAATACCTGATAATTCAGTAATACCTAGAGTATGTGCTTTTTGTGGTAGACTTTCATTTGCATTCCTTGAGATTGTAAGACAAATAATTTGCACCAAATGTAAATGGTAAAAGTTTCACATTTAAAACACTGACTATCTTTTTCCAGCCCTTCACTTTCAGTCTGTATGTGATGGTACAGGGAGGGAGGAGGGAGGGGGGTTCAGGATAGGGGACACGTGTATACCCGTGGCGGATTCATGTTGATGTGTGGCAAAACCAATACAATATTGTAAAGTAATTAGCCTCCAATTAAAATAAATAAATTTGTATTAAAAAATAATGAAACACTGACTATATATTGTTCCGGTGTTCTCTATAGAAGAAATGGGATAAACATAAGAGTAAAAAGTAGGAAAAAAATAACTGAGAATCCCAGGACCCAAGATATTGTTGACATTTTGGTCTACCTCCTTCCACACTAATACTAGCATAATTACTGCTGACAGATCTTGTTGATACAATAAACTCAGGGGGTCTTCCTGTAGGTCAGATTCCACCAACAAATCTGCTAATCACTCTTGGAAAATATATACCCTCACACTTCCCTCTCCTACACAGCCAGCTTTCTGAAGGCTGCAGAGAGTTCCTTTAATCTGGAGTTGATCTGTTGGTATCTTCTCCCGTGTGCTCTTCCCCCTACATCATCTCCCCTCAATCAAAATTCAACACCTGTATAATAAGACCTCTGTCTAAAAACACACTTTCTTTCAGTTAGCTCAAAGCTTTGTAATGCTCCTATTTAAGAATAATTTAAAAAAATCTTTGCTTGCATAGAGACACGGATTACCAGCTTTGCTTATTTACAACATTAGAACAGTAGAAATATCTGGAAGAAAGATCATCTTTTACCTCAAACTCACTAATAACATACTGGCTATAAATACAACCCTTTGGTTCTATTTTACTGGGCTGTACTTTGTGCCTGGAAGATCTACTTTCTCAGAAATAGCTGCTGCTAAGTCGCTTCAGTCGTGTCCAACTCTGTGCGATCCCATAGACGGCAGCCTACCAGGCTACCCCATCCCTGGGATTCTCCAGGCAAGAACACTGGAGTGGGTTGCCATTTCCTTCTCCAATGCATGAGAGTGAAAAATGAAAGTGAAGTCGCTCAGACGTGCCCGACTCTTAGCGACCCCGTGGACTGTAGCCCACCAGGCTCCTCCATCCATGGCATTCTCCAGGCAAGAGTCCTGGAGTGGGGTGCCATTGCCTTCTCCGCTCAGAAATAGACTCAACAATAAATATTTATCAAGGTCTTAACAGGGCAGACTTTGGGTTCAGGGCAGGATAGTGAATTGTGCATGAATAAGATATGGCCCTTTGGTTGCACAAAAGTAACAGTTTAATAGGGAAGATGGTCATTAGTAAACTAAGCAAATGAATACATATTTATATACTGGCATCAATGTACTAAAGACAATAGACAACTGATGCTGAGGTGGAGAACACAAGATAGCCAATCTTAGTTATTGACCAGAATTCAGGAAGAATTGACAAGAATTCAGGAAGTTTCCCACTTTCTACATCAAAACTGAGCCTTCTGCTCAGATGCATGCCACTGTGGTAAAGGAGGCAAGGACAGAATGACTTGCACCAAGAGTTCCTACACTGGTTTTTTTTTTTTCATTTTGTTCTTTAATAGAAATACAAAGTTGTGCTAGTTTCTGGTATACAGCAAAGCATAACAGATTTTTTCAGATTCTTTTCTATTATACTTCATTATGAAATACTGAATACAATTCCCTGTGCAGTGGGAATTTATTGTTTATCTGTTTTAAATACAGTAGTTTGTATCCCAAATTCCTAATTCATTTCTCCCTCACAAGCTTTCCCCTCTGGTAACCATATGTTTATATTCTATGTCTGTGAGTTTGTTTCTGTTTTGTAAAAAGTTTGCTGGTATTATTACCTACACTTGTTTTAACAAGTAAATTCTGAATGATTTATTAAGGTAGAGTCATTTACGTGGAGACGGTTCTCTTTTTGGGCTTCCCTGGTGGTTTGGATGATGAAGAATCTGCCTGCAATGCAGGTATGGAAATCCTCCCAACAACCACCACGGAGGGGAAAAAAGTGTCTTAAGGAAGCTTTTATTAGATTTTCTATTGTTATAAGGGTATGTCTCCTTCAAGGCTACTGTATGCACCCTACCTTTGAAGTTGATCTCAGATATAATAAAAGAAAAGCTAACTGCAAAGTTTATGACAAAATCCAACACCCATTTATGATAAAAACTCTCCAGAAAATGGGCATAAAGGAACCTATCTCAACATAATAAAAGTCAAATATGGCAAACTCACAGCAAACTTTATTTTCAGTGGTGAAAAACTGAAAGATAAGGAAAAAGACAAGGATGCCCACTATCACAACTATTATTCAATATAGTTTTGGAAGTCATAGCCACAGCAATTAGAGAAGAAAAAGAAATAAAAGGAATCCAGACTGGAAAAGAAGATATAAACTCTCACTGTTTGCAGATGACATGATATTACACATAGAAAACCCTAAAGGTGCTACCAGAAAACTACGAGAACTAATCAGTGAATTTAGTAAAGTTGCAGGATATAAAATTAACATACAGAAATCCCTGGCATTCTTATACACTAACAGTGAAAAATCAGAAAGAGAATCAAAGAAACAATTCCATTCATCATTGCAACAAAAAGAACACAATACCAAGGGATAAACCTAGCTAAGGTGACAAAAAAACATATATACAGAAGACTATGCAAAACTGATGAAAGAAATCAAAGAAGACACAAACAGATGGAGAGATACATGGAAGAATCAATACTGTGAAAATAACTATACTACCTAAGGCAATCTACACATTCAGTGCAATCCCTATCAAATTGCCAACAGCATTTTTCATAGAACTAGGACAAACAATTTCACAATTTGTATGGAAACACAAAAGACCTTGAATAGCCAAAGCAATCTTGAGAAAGAAGAATGGAGCTGGAGGAATCAACCTTTCTGACCAGAGTATACTACAAAGCTAGAGTCATCAAGACAGTGTGGTATTGGAACAAAAACAGAAATATAGATCAATGGAACAAGATAGAAAGTGCAGAGATAAACCTACATACTTATAGGCACCTTATGTTTGACAAAGGAGGCAAGAATACACAATAGAGAAAAGACAGCTTTTTCAGCAAATGGTGCTGGGAAAATTGGACAGCTACACATAAAAGAATGAAATTAGAACACTTCCTAACACTGTACACAAAAATAAACTCAGAGAGTTTCCAGGTGGTTCAGTGGCTAAGACTCCATGCTCCCAACACAGGGGCCTCTGGTTTGATCCTTGTCAGGGAACTAGATCACACATCCTGAAACTAAGAGTTTGCATGCCACACCTAAAGATGCTGTATGCCACCACTAGAAGATTTGGCATGCTGCAATGAAGATTAAAGAGCCAGTGTGCTGCAACTAAGACCCAGCAAGGTGAAATAAATAAATAAAAATAAATACATATTTAAATAAATAGATAATCTCAAAATGGATTAAAGGCCAGAAGCTGTAAAACTCTTAGAGGAAACTATAGGCAAAACACTCTTTGACATAAATCACAGCAATATACTTGTTGACCCACCTCTTAGAGTAATGGAAATAAAAACAAAAATAAGCAAATGGGACCTAATTAAACTTTAGCACAGTAAAGGAAACTATAAATAAGATAAAAAGACAACCCTCAGAATGGGAGAAAATAATTGCAAATAAAAGAGCTGAAAAGGGATTAATCTCCAAAATCTCCAAAAGCAGCTCACGCAATTCAATACCAAAAAAACAAACAACTCAATTAAAAAGTGGGCAGAAGACCTAAACAGACATTTCTCCAAAGACATACAGATGGCCAACAAACACATGAAAAGATGCTCAACATCGCTCATTACTACAGACATGCAAATCAATACTGCAATGAGGTGTCACCTCACTCTGGTCAGAATGTCCATCATCAAAAAAATCTACAAACAATAAAAGCAAGAGAGGGTGTGGAGAAACGGGAACACTCTTCTACTGTTGGTGGCCATGTAAGTTGATACAGCCATTATGAAGAACAAAATGGAGATTCCTTTAAAAACTAGGAATAAAACTACCATATAACCTAGCAATCCCACTACTGGGCATATACCCTGAGAAAACCACAATTAAAAAAGACACATGTAATTCAGTGTTTATTACAGCACTATTTACAACAGTCGGACATGGAACCAACCTAGATGTCCACTGAAAGATGAATGGATAAAAAAATTGTGGTACATATGCACAATGGAATATTGCTCAGCCATAAAAAGGAATGCATTTGAGTCAGTTCTAGTGAGGTGGATGAACCTAGAGCCTGTTATACAAAGTGAAGTAAGTCAGAAAGAAAAAACAAATACTGTGTATTAACACAGCAGCATGGATATAGAAAAATGGTACTGATCAACTTATGCACAGGGCAAGAATAGAGACACAGACACAAAGAACAGGCTTTGGACACAGCAGGGGAAGGAGAGAGTGTGACAAATTGAGAGAGTAACATTGAAACAAATACATTACCATATTTAAAATAGATAGCTAACAGAAGGTGCTATATAACATAGGGAACTCAATGAGGTGCTCTGTGAAGACCCAGAATGATGGGATGGGGTGGGGGGAGGGAGGGAGGTTCAAGAAGGAGGGGGACATATGTATACTTATGGCTGATTCACATTGTTGGGTGGCAGAAGCCAACATAATATATTGTAGAGCAATTATCCTCCACTTAAAAATGCATTTTAAAAAAGAGAAAGAAGAAAAGAAATCAATAACAAATATCTCTGTAAAGTTCCGAAGTATTTGGAGACTAAATAATATACTTCTAAAAAACCATGAGTTAAAGGAGAAATCAAAAGCAAAATTAGAAATATTCATAAGTAAATAAACATTTTTTAAAAAACCATATAAAATTTTGTGGGATGGAAAGACAATAGAACCTGTGGGACTTTTTAAAATAGCTGTATTATTAATAAAAGAACATAAGAAAAGTCTCAAAGCAATGACCTCGCCTTTTGCCTTAACAAAGCCAGGATAAAAAGAGGAATAAAACTCAAATTAGAAGAAAGTAAATAAATGTCACTATGGAAATCAATACATTGCGTAAAAACAATGGAAAAAAGGAATAAAATAGAAGTCTGTTTCTTGATACAATTGATAACAGCAAGAGTGATTAGGACAAAAAGATATGACACAATTTACCATTCATGATTTTTTATTTACCAATATTATAAATGATAGAGGAGGCATCACTACAAGTTTTAAAAAAGGACAATTAAAAATGTGTGACAATGAACTTGTGAACTTGGATGAAATGGTAAAGTCTTTGAAAGGCACAAACAACAAAAGCCCACTCAATAACAGCATCATATCTATTAAAGAACTTGAGTTTGTAATTTAAGACTTTCCAACAAAGAAAACTAAGTGTAGATAACTTTCCTGGTCAACTCAACTAATTAAAGAATCAACAATATCAATTCTATACAACTTGTCCAGAAAAATGGAATAAACGAATCCTTTCCAATTCACTGTATTAATCAAGCATCACTGTTACCAAAACCCAGTAGAGTAGACAATAATCACCATGATATAGATGTATAGATTTCAATGAAAATTTTACCAAATGAATTCAACAGTATAATATTAAAAGGGTGATACATCATGGCCAAATAGGGTTTATTTCAGAAAAGCAAGTTTGGTTTACATTTGAAAAAAATCAATGTAATTCACCATATTAATAAGCCAAAAATTATATTCTCAATAGACACATAAACAGCATTATCAAACTCTGACATCTATTCCTAATGAAAAATCTCACAAACTTGGAATAGAAGGGAACTATCTAACTTGATGAAGTGTATTTATAAAAGATATAAAGCTAACATCATATTTAATAGTAAGGGAGTTGATTGTTTTTCCCCCTCTTAGAAATGAAAAACAAGACAAAGATGTCTGCTCTTACCACACCTATTCAACATCGTTCCAGAGAATCTAATTAGGGCAAGGAGGCAAGGAAAAAAAAAAAGATGATTAATCTCATCAGTTCTTGTTAAGTATGTGGAAGGACTGGGGTCCTCATATACTTCTAGGGGAAAGTAAAATAGTTTAAGTGTTTTGGAAAACAGTCTGGCAGTTTCTTAAAACGTTAAGCATATGCCTACTATATGACCTAGTCATTTCATCTGAGTACTCATTCAAGAGAAATGAAAGCATATGCCTATACGAAGCCTTGTGCATGCCTATTCAGCAGCTTTACTGGTAATAGCCAAAAACTGGAAACAACCCAGTCTATCAACAGGTAAATGTATAAACCACCTGTTTTGTATGCGTACTACAGACTATTGCTTAGCAATAAAACGGAATGAACTATTGGTATATGCTGCAACTTGGAGGAACCTAAGTAAGGATGCAGACCAACAAAGTATACATACTATTATAATTTTATTTACATAAAACTCTAGGTAATGCAACTAATACATAGTGTGATAGAAATAAGATCAGAGGTTTCCTGGGGACAGAGGTAGGGGTGGAAAGGGAGGGAAATGAGAGACAGACTTTAAATGGCCATGTGATGTATGGAAATACAAAAAACCTCAAATAGCTAAAGCAATCTTGAGAAAGAAGAGTGGAACTGGAGGACTCAAACTGCCTGACTTCAGGCTCTACTATAAAGCCACAGTCATCAAGACAGTATGGTATTGGCACAAAGACAGAAATATAGATCAATGAAGCAAAATAGAAAGCCCAGAGATAAATCCACACACCCATGGACACCTTATCTTCGACAAAGGAGGCGAGAATATACAATGGAGAAAAGACAATCTCTAACAAGTGGTGCTGGGAAAACTGGTCAACAGCTTGTAAAAAAATGAAACTAGAGCACTTTCTAACACCATACACAAAAATAAACTCAAAATGGATTAAAGATCTAAACATAAGGCCAGAAACTATAAAACTCCTAGAGGAAGACATAGGCAAAATACCCTCCAACATAAATCACAGCAGGATCCTCTATGACCCTCCTCCCAGAATATTGTAAATAAGAGCAAAAATAAACAAATGGGATCTAATAAAATTAAAAGCTGTTGCACAACAAAGGAAACTATAAGCAAGGTGAAAAAACAGCCTTCAGAATGGGAGAAAATAATAGCAAATGAAGCAACTGACAAAGAATTAATCTCAAAAATATACAAGCAACTCCTGCAGCTCAATTCCAGAAAAATAAATGACCCAATCAAAAAATGGGCCAAAGAACTAAACAGGCATTTCTCCAAAGAAGACATACAGATGGCTAACAAACACATGAAAAGATGCTCAACATCACTCATTATTAGAGAAATGCAAATCAAAACCACGATGAGGTACCATTTCATGCCAGTCAGAAGGGCTGCTATCCAAAAGTCTACAAGCAATAAATGCTGGAGAGGGTGTGGAGAAAAGGGAACCCTCTTACACTGTTGGTAGGAATGCAAACTAGTACAGCCACTATGGAGAACAGTGTGGAGATTCCTTAAAAAACTGCAAATAAAACTGCCATATGACCCAGCAATCCCACTGGGCATACACATGGAGGAAACCAGAATCGAAAGAGACACATGTACCCCAATGTTCATCTCAGCACTGTTTATAATAGCCAGGACATGGAAGCAACCTAAATGTCCATCAGCAGACGAATAGATAATAAAGCTGTGGTACATATACACAATGGAGTATTACTCAGCCATTAAAAAGAATACATTTGAATCTGTTTTAATGAGGTGGATGAAACTGGAGCCTATTATACAGAGTGAAGTAAGCCAGAAAGAAAAACACCAATACAGTATACTAATGCATATATATGGAATTTAGAAAGATGGTAACAATAACCCTGTATACGAGACAGCAAAAGAGACACTGATGTATAGAACAGTCTTTTGGACTCCGTGGGAGAGGGTGAGGGTGGGATGATTTGGGAGAATGGCATTGAAACATGTATAATATCATGTATGAAATGAGTTGCCAGTCCAGGTTCGATGCATGAGACAAGGTGCTCAGGGCTGGAGCACTGGGATGATCCAGAGGGATGGGATGGCAGGGAGGTGGGAGGGGGTTTCAGGATGGGGAACACATGTACATCCGTAGCGATTGATGTCAATGTATGGCAAAACCAATGCAATATTGTAAAATAAAAAAAAAATAAATAAAAGGCCACATGAAAATTTTTGATGATGGAAACATTCACTGCCTAGATTGAGGTTGATGATTTCATAGTTATATACATATGTCAACATGCATCAAATTGTCCACTTTAAATATGGGCAATTTTTATATGCCTGTTACACCTCAATAAAGTTTTTTTTTCCTTAAAAAGAGTATTCATTTCCTCATCTGTACCAGCTACATAGGGAAGCTCAATAACCTTATAGAGTTAATGCTATTGCATTGTCAAGGCAGATATAAAACATTCCCATCAAAGCAGAAAGCTCAATTAGACAGCCGTGCTCTAACTCCTCTAACTGCAATTAACAAGTGAATGATAACTTTTAAACAGCATTTAGGGATTACTCTTCCCTCCCACAAATGCCTCATGTACTTTTAAGCATTACTTGCAATACTCTGTAATATATACAAAGTTCCTCAAATATCATGACACCATATCTTGCCAAAAGTTCTTTCTGCAGTTGGATATACACAAGTTCTCTTTTGTTTGTTTGTTTTTGTCATTTAATAACAACTTGCAAACATTTTCTAAGTGCTCAGTACCTTCTCTACTTACCTAGAATCATACAAAGAACCAAATATTCAAGCTGGGTAAAATGATCACCATATTTGACCTTTACTGAAATACAGTGATAAAAAGAAACATGTACACATTTGGGGCACAATTTATGTTTGTGAAATGCACAGTGAAGTTGTGATTGCTATAACTTCTAACATGACCTTTGGCCTATTTTATGGAAGTTGAGTTTAAAATTGCCACAAATTCAGAAACCTTGAACTAAATTACTTGCCCAAGAGAGTGCTATTTTAATTTATCCTACTCTTTCACTTGACTTTTAAACAGTTTTTTTCCAAAAGTTAACTGAACCTGTGTCTCAACTTGTTAGCAGGGCTTGGATTAATGACTGTTGTGATTGAGACTGAATAATCAATATTTTATGAATACAGGAAAACCTCATTTTCTTGTGCTTTACTTTATTGTACTTTGCAGATAAATTGCATTTTTTTAAAAAACAAATTAAAGGCTTGTGGCAATGCTGCGCTGTTGGTGCCATTTTTCAAACAGTGTTATTTTCTAAAGGTATATACATTGTTATTATATACACAATGTTATTATACACTTAACTGACTATACTTAAGCATAAACATAACTTTTATATACATGGGAAGCCATAAAATTCATGTGACCTGCTTATTGCAGTAGCTTGAAACCACACCCACAGTACTTCTGAGGTACAACTGGAATCAGTAATTTTTCAAGCCTGAGTTAAGAGAACCCTAAATTGAGTGACTGAGAGAAGGGAAGGATGTTTTGTCTTCAGAAGAGTCTGATTAGAAGAAAATGTTCAAGAGAGAAGCATAGCTTGTCAACCACAACTCTCAACCTGGAATCAGTGAAGGTAGAAATAAGAATCATTAAGGCTTGTCCATCCTTGGGCATTTATGACTGAAAAGTAAGTGAAGCAGTGATGGTCTTTACTGTTGTATGAAAAAGCTGTATATTGTCACTCTGCTTATTTAACTTAAGAGCAAGGTACATCATGAAAAATGCTGGGCTGTATGAAGCACAAGCTGGAATCAAGATTGCAGGGAGAAATATCAATAACCTCAGATATGCAGATGACACTGCCCTTATGGCAGAAAGTGAAGAGGAACGAAACAGCCTCTTGATGAAGGTGAAAGAGGAGAGTGAAAAATCTGGCTTAAAACTCAGCATTCAAAAAAAAGATCATGGCATCTGGTCCCATCCCTTCATGGCAAATAGATATGGAAAAAGTGGAAACAATGACAGATTTTATTTTCTTGGGCTCCAAAATCACTGTGGATGGTGACTGCAGCCATGAAACTAAAAGACACTTGCTCCTTGGAAGAAAAGCTATGGCAAACCTACACATTACTTAGCTGACGAAGGTCCATATAGTCAAAGCTATGATTTTTTCAGTGTCATGTATGGATGTGAGTGTTGGACCATAAAGAAGGCTGAGTGCCAAAGAATTGATGCTTTTGAATTGTGGTGTTGGAGAAGACATTTGAGAGTCCCTTGGACTGCAAGGACATCAAACCAGTCAATCCTAAAGGAAATCAACTCTAAATATCCATCAGAAGGACTATTGCTGAAGCCAAAGCTCCAATACTTTGGCCACCTGATGCCAAGAGCTGACTCACTGGAAAAGACCCTTATACTGGGAAAGAGTGAGGGAAAGAGAAAGGGGTGACAGAGGACGAGATGTTTGGATGGCCTCACCAATTCGATGGACATGAATTTGAGCCAGCCCCGGGAGACAGTGAAGGACAGGGGGACCTGGCATGCTGCAGTCCACAGGGTTGCAAAGAGTTGGACGTGACTTACCAACTGAACATCAATAACAACCTTTTGCTCAGTTCAGTATCTCATGCCAACCACAAGTTCCATTTGGCAGTTGTACGTGTTTCATATTTTTAAAGGAAAAGTAATTAAGATTTCTTAAAAATTCCAAAAAAGCATTTTGAAACATGGAGACTACATGAAAATAAATTATAACTGTTCTTTGGTAGTAAAAATGCTAGAACCACTACTGGACTTAATCTGCAAGCACCTTAATTAAGAGTTGATACTGTGGGAAGGATTAGGAGACCATCAGAGGAGAAGGCCCCAGAACAACTGGGGGATCAGAAGGAAGCCTGGGATTAAACTGAAGGCTCTAAATTCACGGGGTTTATTGGGGTGAGGGGTACATCTAAGACAAATTGAAATCCTCTGGAAATGATGTGAAAGGTACTAGTGTGGGAGTAGGGCATGAGACCTGGCTCACTCTATCTTATTTTTATTCCTAACCTTAGGCAACTGTGACTGATAAATTAGTAATACTGCCATTATTTAGTAAATGCCTCCTCTTATCCAGACCTTTTGCCATGTTACTTCAAATTTTCTCCCTAAAGTGAGGTATATTTCTCTACACCAGGTAACTTGCTTTGTCCAACAGAATAACAGCTAACTACACAAAGACTAGGTCTTGAGAGACTGTCTGAGAACCCCTGGGCTTTTTAGTATGGCCCTCACCTTGGGAACATGCTTGAGCTAGCCTGCTGGAAGATGAGGCAAGTGGAGCAGGGCTGAGCTGCTCATTCTCCCAGTTGAGATCAGCCAACAGTAGGCCAAGATCACTGGCTCTGTAGAGCTATAGAGCTGACCCCTGGCTGACCCAAGATCCATGAGCAATAAACTTTTATTGCAACCTGCCACTGAGGTTTTGTGTGTTTGCTACAAAGTACTGTGGCAGTAGATAACTGCTAGAACCCATACTCTGAAATGCTTGAAAATAAATATTCCATGAGAATTTAAACAGATGGCCTCTCAGATCCCATACAGCTCAGCCTCTGCAACTGAATCAATATGAAGTCTTGGGCTGACCCATCAAAATCTATTCCCTGTCATTTAGAACATCTCTCTCACAGACTACGTTGCCAAAAGTGTACCACCAATCAGCCTCTAGTTAACCTTGTTCATGAAAGATCTGCTGCTGGATAAACATAATTTTCCAAGTTTTATACATTTCAAACCGTCTGTAAAGTCAAAAGACAGGTGTGACAAGTGTACGGCTACATGAGACCCAGTGCAGCTCCAGTACTGCTGACAGAGAACAGAGGGAGAGAGGGAAGGACAAAGAAAGAAGGGAAAGACAGGTAAAACAGCACCCTGGAGAACTGTGCACCCTCAACTAGAAGACCCTTGAGCCTACCAGTCTACCCCACCACACTTCACTCAACTGTGTTATCCACAAAGTCTCTGAGAGAATTTCCAGATGCCTGTAATGGTTAACACAGGTACCCCATCCCCCTGTTTGTTTGAAAGTTTTCTTTACACCACTTTGCTTTAAGACCTCCATCAGTACCTGTTCTCACTGGCCAAAAGAAAACCAAAGAGAACTTTCACTTTTACAATAAAAAAGGGAAAAAGCTGAAATAGCATTCAGAATCTGTTTCTCAGGGAAGCTGCTATGGAAGCAGATGTGCACCCCTGTTAGAGGGGCACTGCCTGCTTCTTCTTTGGGAAGTGCACTCAGCATCTCAGCATCCAGCCACCAGAGATTTGAGCTGAGTCTATGAGCATCTGTGTTTTATCTTGATTTATTTTGTGCATTTATCAGCAAGATGTGTCATAGGGCAGCTGTTTCTTTGATTAACACCATTTTGATTTATGGAAAGTTTCACAGGAAAGTTCTACTTTTGCATAGTGGGGGAAACCTGTAAGACTTGGATTGAAGTCCTGGAAGAGTGAGCAATCTCTCTGTCGACTACGAATGGATAAAAAAAGATGTGGTACATATACAATGGAATACTACTCAGCCATATAAAATGAAATGTTGCCATTTGCAACAACACAGATGTACTTGGAGGGTCTTCTCATGTTAAGCAAAATGTCAGATAGAAAGACAAATACTATGTGATATCACTTACAAGTGGAATCTAAAAGGTACAACAAATTAGCGAGCATAACAAAAAGAAACTGACTCACAGATATAGAGAACAAACTAGTGGTTACCAATGGGGAGAGGTAAAGAAGGAGGGAAAAATAGGGGTAGGTGATTAAGAGGTGCAAACCATCATGTATAAGATAGGCTACAAGTATGGAGATTCCTTTAAAAACTAGGAATAAAACTACCATATGACCCAGAAATCCCAGGACTAGGCATATACTCTGAGGAAACCAAAATTGAAAAAGACACATGTACCCCAATATTCACTGCAGCACTATTTACAATAGCTAGGACATGGAACCAACCTAGATGTCCATCAATAGATGAATGGGTAAAGAATTTGTGGTACATATACACAATGGAGTATTAGCCGTAAAAAGGAACACATTTGAGTCAATTCTAATGAGGTAGATGAACCTAGAGCCTATTATACAAAATGAAGTAGGTCAGAAAGAAAAACAAATATCATATATTAATGCATATTTATGGAGTCTAGAAATCATGGTACTGGTGAGCCTATTTGCGGGGCAGCAATGGAGACAAAGACACAGAGAACAGACTTAGGAACACGAGCGAGGGGGAAGAAGGAGAGGGTGAGATGTATGGAGAGAGTAACATGGAAACATATACACTACCATATGTAAAATAGATAGCCCATGGGAATTTGCTGTGTGACTCAGGGAACTCAAACCGGGGCTCTGTAACAATCTAGACGGGTGGGATGGGGAGGGAGGTTTTGACAGGGAGGAGACTTATGTATACCTATGGCTGATTCAAGTTGATATTTGACATAAACCAATATAATACTATAAAGCAATTATCCTTCAATTAAAATAATAAATTTAAAAAAAAAAGATATAAGCTACAAGTGCTGCAGCAAAGAGAGTGGGACTCAAGAGGATAGTTACATTCCAGGTCAGGTCTGAGTCCCTTCAATGGTTGCTAAGTGTGGGTTATTGGCTTTGCAAAGCAAAGAATTTAAGAGAAAGCCATAGTAAAGTCAAAAACGGTCTATTTATGGAGAAAACAAACTCCATAGACAGAGTGTGAGCCATCTCAGAAGACAAGAGAGGCACCAGGGTATGGGATGGGTAATGTATAGAGGTGGGTAATTACATAGGAGTATGGGGAATATTCCAGTTGTTTGGGGAAAAGGGTGGGATTTCCAGGAATTGGGTCGCCATCCACTTTTTTACTTTTTGGGGTCATCCTTGGAATCATCATGGTACCTGGGGTGTCTCACCATGAGCGTACCCTGAGGCTCAAGGTCAAGTGGAAGTTGAGCCTGCCATCTTGGACCAAGTTGGTTCTAATGAGTTTATGTCACGTCCTTGGGATATGTCATTCTTTTAAAGGTTGTGCCCTGCCCTCTTCCTGTCTCATAAGGACATATTGTACAACACGGTAAATATAGCCAATATTCTGAAATAACTATAATGGAGAATAACCTTAAAAATTATGGATTATGGACTTCCCTGGTAGTCTAGAGGTTAAGAATCTGCTGGCCAATGCAGGGGACACAGGTTGGATCCCTGGTCCAGGAAGATTCCAATGCCATGGGGCAACTAAGCCCATGCACCACAACTACTGAGCCTATACTCTAGAGCCTGTGTTCTGCAACAAGAAAGTCACCACAATGAGAAGCCCGTGCACTGCAACTAGAGAGCAGCCCCTACTCACCATAACTAGACAAAGTCCAAGCACAGTAACAGAGACCCATCACAGCCAATAAATAAATAAAACTGGATCACTATATTCTACACCTGTAACTTGTATAATATGCCAAAGCCTTTGACTGTGCAGATCACAATGAACTGTGGAAAATTCTGAAAGAGATGGGAATACCACACCACCTGACCTGCCTCTTGAGAAACCTGTATGCAGGTAAGGAAGCAACAGTTAGAACTGGACATGGAACAACAGACTGGTTCCAAATAGGAAAAGGAGTACATCAAGGCTGTATATTGTCACCCTGCTTATTTAACTTATATGCAGAGGACATTATGAGAAACGCTGGACTGGAAGAAGCACAAGCTGGAATCAAGATTGCTGGGAGAAATATCAATAACCTCAGATATGCAGATGACACCACCCTTATGGCAGAAAGTGAAGAGGAACTAAAAAGCCTCTTGACGAAAGTGAAAGTGGAGACTGAAAAATTTGGCTTAAAGCTCAGCATTCAGAAAACGAAGATCATGGCATCTGGTCCCATCACTTCCTGGGAAATAGATGGGGAAACAGTGGAAACAGCGTCAGACTTTATTTTTCTGGGCTCCAAAATCACTGCAGATGGTGACTGCAGCCATGAAATTAAAAGATGCTTACTCCTTGGAAGGAAAGTTATGACCAACTTAGATAGTATATTGAAAAGCAGAGATATTACTTTGCCAACAAAGGTCCGTCTAGTCAAGGCTATGGTTTGTCCAGTGGTCATGTATGGATGTGAGAGTTGGACTGTGAAGAAAGCTGAGCACTGAAGAATTGATGCTTTTGAACTGTGGTGTTGGAGAAGACTCTTGAGAGTCCCCTGGACTGCAAGGAGATCCAACCATTCCATCCTAAAGGAAATCAGTCCTGGGTGTTCATTGGAAGGACTGATGCTGAGGCTGAAACTCCAATACTTTGGCCACCTCATGCAAAGTGTTGACTCATTGGAAAAGACTCTGATTCTGGCAGGGATTGGGGGCAGGAGGAGGAGGGGACGACAGAGGATGAGATGGCTGGATGGCATCACTGACTTGATAGACATGAGTTAGTGAACTCCAGGACTTGGTGATGGACAGGGAGGCCTGGTGTGCTGTGATTCATGGGGTTGCAAACAGTCAGACATGACTGAATGACTAAACTGACTGACTGAATTTGTAGAATATTGTATACCACTATACGCCAATTAAAAAAAAACTTTTAAAATATCTGTAACCAAAGGGAAAAAAAAGAATGACATGACTCTGGGAAAGTTGCCTGACTTCTCTTAGCTTCAATTTTCTCATCTATAAATTGAAGATTAATACCTGTCCAGATGACTTCAGAAGATTATTCCAAGAGAAAATGTGACAACATCTATACAATTGCCTTTAAAACCCAAAGGTGCTCTACAAAATGCCAGGCTCTATCATAAGCACAGTTGCTATGGGCAAAAGTCTTTGTTGGGGGAGGTGGGGTGACAAGGCAAACACTTAAGACCTGGGGTTCTCTGGAGGTCTTTCATGGCATCTTTGTTATGCCCATTTCTTCAAGCAGCACTAAGTAGGATCTCAAATATCCAGCAGAGAGAAAAAAAAATCCTCCCTCTCTCTTTTCCTAAAAGCAATACTTAGGAAAATGTCCAGTCAACACTGGAAGTAGCTACTCAGATCCTGCCCTTTTGTCCTTACGGTAAATCCTACCTTAAAAGATGCAAAGCCAAGTTGGAGTCTAGCAGTGGTCCTATGATGCACAGGCCTCCTTAAGGCACAGGGCAAGAGAGCTGAATAAAGCAATGTGCTGCTGCTGCTGCCGCTAAGTCACTTCAGTCATGTCCGACTCTGTGCGACCCCATAGATGGCAGCCCACCAGGCTCCGCCATCCCTGGGATTCTCCAGGCAAGAACACTGGAGTGGGTTGCCATTTCCTCCTCCAATGCATGAAAGTGAAAAGTGAAAGGGAAGTCACTCAGTCGTGTCCGACTCTTAGCGATCCTCCTAGCCAACCCGTACCGCCCAAAGGCATTCAGATGCCACACAGAGGTGACCTTCTTAGAAAAGATTCTAATAATGATTTCCTCCCCTGACACCCACACGTTACTGTGAATCTGCTCACAGCAAGAAAACCTACAGACAGATGGCAAATATCAGGTGCCAAGTATATGGTTTCTTCCATGCAAAAGCCAAATAGTGAAAAAGAACCATCTTGCTTGTATTATTGTTTCTAAAACAAAGGTTAATTGTGAAAGCAGATCTGCCATAAATAAAAATAGGAGCCCCATTATTTGATCCAAGTCATTCTCTCATTCATCAGATGGAAGTAGGTTTTTGTTTTTAATCTCAGGCCATAAAGGCATCGAAATATCTCATAAATAAATTACACACACTGATGATCATTCCCTTAGTTGAGGTCCCTGAGGCATCTTTAGTATAAACAAATAAACTATGTTCTGTTCAAATAGAAGACGCTATTCCCACAACCCTTGCTTTTATGTGATTCCCTTGTATTTTTGATGTTTGCTCTACACTCCTATTAGAGAAAACACAAACACATCATCAATTGTTTCAGGATGGACCTACACAAATAATTTGGTTCTTTGATTTATTTACATATTTGGTCTCCAAATGATAAGGTCTCAAAAGCGAATACTCTCTAAACCTAAAACAGAATCCACGTGTGGGAAAGACAGAATTAACAGAGGGTCTATCACTTCTAGCTTCCTCTCTCCTTAGGACTTCCAGAGGAAGTGCTGGCCTTCACAAGACCAGACCTTATGTCAAAAAACTGTAATGGGATTTACTAGCAGGATGATAACCCAAGAACTCACCTAAGATTTTAGCAGATTACTCCTGGTCTGCCATAAGTGCTTCAAACAATAACCTGGAATTTATGGATTGATGGAATACAGCCTGCTGGAGAACACATATTAGTCATGCAGGCTCTCTACCTCTGTAACTAACCTAGAATTAAAAAAACTGAGACACCTTAAATCTAAATTGCTTCACCTGAACTAACTTGTATCATATTTTCGGGTAGCATTTGTCAGTTACAAATGTGGAGTTATAGGAAGCTGAACCTGAGGTTCAAGGCCCTTTCAGAGAGATGCAGAAATGCTGAGAATGTATTTTGGATTTGCTCACATTCATCACTAATTATTAGCAATGCATGATGTTTGGTGAGGTCCATGATCCTTTGAGGGACAACAATATGCTAGACACAATACCTATTCTTCAATAATAAACAACAGTTTAAAGGGAAATGTTCTAATACCTTGGAGTCTTCAGGAGGTTAGAAATGACCCATCAAAAAAGATATCCACATCCTAACTCCTGGTGCGTGTGAGCGCCACCTGACATGGCAAAGGCTTTGCAGATGTGCTTAAGTTAAGGATATTGAGAGGCAGAGATTATCCTGTTTCAGCCAGATTGGCTTTTAAATACCATCACATGTGTCCTAAGAACAAAGCAATGGGAGATGGGACCACAGAGGAGAAGGCAATGTGGAGGGATTTGAAGATGCTGGCCCTGAAGACTTGAGTGATGCAGACACAAGTAAAGGAGTGCTGGCAGCGACCAGAAGCGGGAAAAGGCAGGCAACAAATCCTCCTCTAAAAGCTCAGGAGGGTGTGTGTCCCTGTTGAGATATTAACTTCAGTCCATGGGTACTGATTTTCAGACGTCTGGTCTTCAGAATGGGAGAGAACAGAATTCTGCTACTATTAACCAAGTCTGTGATGACTGGTTAAGCAATCACAGAAAATTAATACACACCCTAAAGGCTTCCTGAAACATTAGTTCATTACCAAGAAACAAAAACCCAAGAAAACAATATGGCTTCTTCAGAATACTTCATGCTATTAGCTCACTCAACTGGCAAAACTGGCCTGCGCTCTCAATGTAAGAGTTAAACTATGTAAGCTTATCAAAAGCAAGAACTTCTCTGATTACATTAGCATCTCCAGTATACAGTTCTTCATGGATATTAACCCATGCCCAGTGACTGGATAGAAGTAAAATATTAACAAACTAAGAGTTTGGGGGAAACAAAATCATCAGGCTCTTGCTGGGTGATTAAATGGACAGACTGGTGTATTATGGATTGAACAGATGACTGGCAAACCATTCTGACTATCTCTGTGATGACAGGCAGCATCACAGAAGAACTCTTGCACACTGGTGAGGTGTGTGTGATGGAGCGGTCCTCTTGAGTCATATTCCACATAAGCCCAATGTTATCTACCTGGCCTGTCTAATCTTGCCCTTGTGTTTAACCATAGGCATCTGTGTGGCCTTCAGCATTGGTTTTTGTTTTGTTTCCACATTGCTCTCAATATCAAATTTTGCTTTCCAGGCTTCTATGATTTGGGCAAAACAAATTCATTCTGGCCATGCTTAAGGGCCTCTTGGGAAATGCAAAATTTATTTGCTTATGACATGAGCTGAAAAAGTTCCAACAGCAGGCAAATGGGGAGAGAAGAGACTGGACAGGCCCTTGCTCCTTCCAAGTTTGGTTTTCTGAGTATATCTCCAGTATCTGATTTGAAATGAACTCATCTCCAGTCAAAAATGAGTAGAACATGCATTAAAAAGCTAACTATAAGTAATAGTAGTCATCTGACATTTGGGGTTATTCATTCTTCTTCTTCCTTCAATTTCAGAGATGAATTGAAAGCTGCCAGTACCAAGTTATTTCTTATTAAACCGTCATCATTTAGTCAAAGGATAATGGTGCATTTACCCTTTAATAATTTATTTTTCACTCTGAGTTATGCTACATCATAAAACAATTTTCACATTTAATATATAAAATACATATGGTCTCTCATATGCTTGTTATAAGAAGATGGACTACAACATTGGTGACTCAATTTCTCTATGAAATGAGAAATCCTACAAGAAGGAAACAAAACAGACAAGAGATGGTCACCTTAGTATCTAAAATGCATCTTGGCTAATTGGCTACAAATGATCAACCTAATTTATGAATGCAGTTATGTAATATTCCGGGTGAGACTCAGCCAAAATACATATATTGGCTGTACCATGCAGCTTGTGAGACCTTAGTTCCCCAACTATGGATTGAACCTGGGTCACAGCAGTATAAGTACTGAGTCCTAACCACTGGATTTTCAGGAAATTCCTTCTGGGTGCTTTATATTATTTTCATGTATTAATTTTATGTCCCTACAATGGTGATTCTCTAGCTGCAACATGCACAAGAATCTCCTCTTGAAGTGCAAGTTCGGGCTCTGTAGTTCTGGGCTGGGGCCTGTAACCTGCATTTTTAACAAACTCCAGGTAACAGCCATGTTGCAGCTCCTTGGACCACATTTTATGTAGTAAGACCTTGAATGAATGAAGAACAGACAAGTGAGTCAATTCTGCTGAAATCCTCAAAATCTGAAAAGAAAAATAAGGGGAAAAAAGAAACATGCAACGTCAATATCAAAACCAAAAGAAGGAATTGTGAATCTAGCACAGGAGACTATGTTGTTTTCTCACCAGCTTTTGACCCAGCTTCCCCATCCCTAGACATCAGTGATAAAAACAGCATCTGTATCAAGCAGAAGCAAAGTTTTAAAATGACCCAGAGCAAGCTCAATGTTAAAAAAAAGTTTCTAAAACTGTCTGATCTCCCATTTGACACCAAGGTCTTTTCTCCTCTGATAATACCATTTCAAACATTGAGATCATTCTTACATTTGGTGTCCCAGGCACTCCTCTTTTGTCTGGTGGACCTGAGGTAACCCCTGCCCATACCTCCCACACACATCTCTGAAACCTGCCCCACGGAGGGCCACTTCCACTGTGGCAGTGCCGGTCATGAGAATGTACCTTCTCTATAACAGCTAGCTTCTACCCAGGCTTCCCAGTGTCCAGGAATAGCAACAATGTCCCTTGAGCCTAAGCAGAAAAGCCAACAGAGCCAAATTTATATTTTTTATATAGCTTTCAAACTGATGAGTAACTTACAGTAATAAAGTACACAAATCTTTTAAACTGAAGTATATAGATGACTTATAACATTGTGTTAATTACTGCTGTACAGCAAACTAATTCAGTTATATATATATATATATGTACATTTAAAAATATTCTTTTCTATTATGGTTATTATAGGATATTGAATATATTTCTCTGTGCTATACAGTGAGAGACTTATGCACAATATACAGTCTTGACATACTCCTTTCCCAGTTTGGAGTATATTGGGAATATCATCACCCTTCTTATTTAAATTGTATGCAGAATACATCATGCGAAATGCCAGGCTGGATGAAGAACAAGATGAAATCAAGACTTCCAGGAGAAATATCAATAACTTCAGATATGCAGATGACACCACCCTTATGGCAGAAAGGAAGAAGAACTAAAGAAGCTCTTGATGAAGGTGAAAGAGGACAGTGAAAAAGCTGGCTTAAAACTCAACATTCAGAAAACTAAGATCATGTCATCTGGTGCCATAACTTTATGGCAAATAGATGGGGAAACAATGGAAACAGTGACAGACTTTATTTTCTTAGGCTCCAAAATCACTGCAGATGGTGACTGCATCCATGAAATTAAAAGATGCTTACTCCTTGGAAGAAAAGCTATAACCAACCCAGACAGCATACTAAAAAGCAGAGACTACTTTGCTGACAAAGGACTGTCTAGTCAAAGCTATGGTTTTTCCAGTAGTCATGTATGGATGTGAGAGTTGGACTGTAAAGAAAGCTGAGTGCTGAAGCATTGCTGCTTTTGAAATATGGTGTTGGAGAAGACTTTTGAGAGTCCCTTGAACTGCAAGGAGATCCAACCAGTTCATCTTAAAGAAGATCAGTCCTGAATATTCATTGGAAGGACTGATGCTGAAGCTGAAGCTCCAATACTTTGGCTACCTGATGTGAAGAACTGACTCATTGGAAAAGACCCTGATGCTGGGAAAGATTGGAGGTGGGAGGAGAAGGGGATGACAGAGGATGAGATGGTTGGATCTCATCACTGACTCGATGGACATGAGGTTGGTGATGGACAGGGAAGTCTGGCGTGCTGCAGTCCATGGAGTCACAAAGAGTCGGACATGACTGAGTGACTGATCTGAACAGAACTGTGCTATACAGTAGGGTTTTATTGTTTATCAATTCTATATACAATAGCTTCTATCTGCTAACCCCAACCTCCCACTCCATCCCTCGCCGACTCCCTTCCCCTCGGCAACCACCAGTTTTATTTCTATGATGTGGTTCTGTTTCTGTTTCATAGATAGGTTCATTTGTGTCATATTTTAAATTCCACATATAAGTGATATCATATGGCATTTACCTTTCTCTTTCTGAGTCACTTTACTTAGTATGAGTATCTCTAGTTGCATTCATGTTGCTGCAAATGGCATAATTTCATTCTTTTTATGGCTGAGTAATATTCCATTGGAGAAGGCAATGGCAACCCACTCCAGTACTCTTGCCTGGAAAATCCCATGGACAGAAGAGCCTGGTAGGCTGCAGTCCATGGGGTCGCTAAGAGTCGGACACGACTGAGCGACTTCACTTTCACTTTTCACTTTCATGCATTGGAGAAGGAAATGGCAACCCACTCCAGTGTTCTTGCCTGGAGAATCCCAGGGACGGGGGAGCCTGGTGGGCTGCCGTCTATGGGGTTGCACAGAGTCGGACACGACTGAAGCGACTTAGCAGCAGCAGCAGCAGCAGCAATAGTCCATTGTATATATGTACCACATCTTATTAATCCATTCATCTATTGATGGAGATTTAGGTTGTTTCCATGTCTTGGCTATAGTGAGAAGTGCTGCTAGGAGTGCATGCATCTTTTCAATTTATAGGTTTGTCTGGATATATGCTCAGGAGTGGGATTGCTGGTTATATGATAATTCTACTTTTAGTTTCCTGAGGAGCCTCCATACTGTTTTCCATAGTGCCTGCACCAATTTATATTCCCACCAACAGTGTATGGGGGTTCCCTTTTCTCCACAACCTCTCCAGAATTTGTTATTTGTAAACTTTTTAATTATGGGTATTCTGACTGGTATGAGTTGATACCTCAATGTAGTTTTGATTTGTATTTCTGTAATAATTAGCAAAGTTGAGCATCTTTTTGTGTGAAATGAACAAATATTAAGTATACAGCTCAATGACTATTGACATACCTATATATTGAAGTGACAAGCCAGATCAAGACTGAACACAGCACTATACAATAGGACTTCATACAATGATGGAAAGTTTCCATGATAAAATAACTATATACTGGTCAATTTATTAGCTACAATGCCACTGAGCACTTTCAAATGTTGCTAGTACAACTAAGGAACTTAATTTTTAATTGTTATTTTCATTAATTTACATTTAAGTAGCCATAGAGGTTCAGTTCAGTTCAGTCACTCAGTCATGTCTGACTCTTTGCGACCCATGAATCACAGCACTCCAGGCCTCCCTGTCCATCAGCATCTCCGTTAGTGGCTGCCATATTAGACAGCATAGGCCTAGAACATTTTCAGCACCTTCCAGGTAGTTTCTCTCATGCCCTCTTCCTGCCAATATCCTCCAAACATAAACCCTTTTCAGGCTTCCAATATCACAGGTTAGTTTTTGCTGTCTCTAGTTTAACTGTGACCAAGAACATATTTTCAGTTTTTAGATGGTGCTTTATTTGAATCAATGATGGGAAAGTATTCAGAAATAACCCCTTCACTATGCACAAAACAGTCAATGTCACCTTTATTATTATTGTTAATTACCTTTATTATTATAATTATTTTCATCTACTAATACTCCTCAAATCTATCTTCATAAGGGGAAAATAGTCTAAAAATATACTGAGAGCCACTAATTCTCATATACAAAACTAAGAAAAACTAACAGTCAACTTATCCAATATTTGTTTAAAATACTGTATGGACAGAATTTTTAAATTGCTATAATTCTTATTAAAAATACCCCAGACCATTCATATTTGGTATTTGAATACATCTGTTTTTATATATTTTCCCACTTATGAGATTTAAAAATCTTGATGTCCATGGTTATATTAGATATTTTTGTAAATCTGACAAAATATAGAATAGTATCTTGTACATGGCACCTGCCCAAGGTTCATGCATAGAAAGATGAAAATGAGAGTTCCTATAATAAGTACTAATTTAAATGTTTGATTTGAAATGAAAGTTAATATGAGGTTCATATTTTGCTATTCCATACATTGATGTAATTACTTATAATTTCCAGCCTTTTATAATATTTATGATCCACTAAATTACTGCTATTCGAAACATACAATCCACAAAGCTGTTATGATCAGTGAAAAGATAATTCGTATCCTTGGGCAAGCTCTTCAGTCATTAACTTTCAAAGCCTGTACATACCCAGAGAAACATCAGTTAGACCAGTGTGCTGAATGATTTACGTTGTGATACAATTCATTAGAAGGACTGATGCTGAAGCGCCAATACTTTGGCCATTTGATGCGAAGAGCCGACTCATTGGAAAAGACCCCAATGCTGGGAAAGATTGAGGGCATGTGGAGAAGGGAGTGACAGAGGATGAGATGGTTCAATGGCATCACCGACTCAATGGACATGAATTTGAGCAAACTTCAGGGGAGGGTGAAGGACAGGGAAGCCTAGTGTGCCACAGTTCATGGGGCCGCAAAGAGTCAGACACAACTGAGCAAGTAAACAACAAATTCTCTAATCCATTATTGGCCAGTTTACAACTGTAAAGTTTACAGGTGGCACAGGTCCATGTACCATACTTACAATACCATTGCCCCAGACTATAAGCTCCTAAGAGCTGTTTTATAAAGAAACCAAAGCAATAGTCACTCAGTTGTGTCTGACTCTTTGCAACCACATGGACTATAGCCCACTGTCCAAGAATACTGGAGTGGGTAGCCATTCCCTTCTCCAGGGGATCTTCCCAACCCAGGGATCAAACCTGTGTCTCCTGCACTGCAGGTGGATTCTTTGCAGCTGCACCACCTGGAAAGCCCGTATTCTAGAGAAGAATTACCCCAAAATTATTCTAACCCTCCAGTGTCTTATAATTCCTGACTTTAGGAAGTATCCAATAAAATCCTTTAAATAAACAAATAGCTGTTGAGCCACCTAGACTTTCAACTATGTAATACATTAACTCTCATCAGGTTCTCCTCAAACTTTCTACCAGAGGGAATTACTTTGTGGGTGGAGGCAGTAAATGTTTGCCTCCTTGGTACCTACTATACATACAATGAGAATGATCAGACTCAAGAGAAAACTGTTCAGTTCAGTTCAGTTTAGTCGCTCAGTCATGTCAGATTCTTTGCGACCCCATGAATCCCAGCACTCCAGGCCTCCCTGTCCATCACCAACTCCCGGAGTTCACTCAGACTCACGTCCATCGAGTCAGTGATGCCATCCAGCCATCTCATCCTCTGTCATCCCCTTCTCCTCCTGCCCCCAATCCCTCCCAGCATCAGAGTCTTTTCCAATGAGTCAACTCTTCGCATGAGATGGCCAAAGTATTGGAGTTTCAGCTTCAGTATCATACCCTCCAAAGAAATACCAGGGCTGATCTCCTTCAGAATGGACTGGTTGGATCTCCTTGCAGTCCAAGGGACTCTCAAGAGTCTTCTCCAACACCACAGTTCAAAAGCATCAATTCTTCAGCGCTCAGCCTTCACAGTCCAACTCTCACATCCATACATGACCACAGGAAAAACAATAGCCTTGACTAGACAGACCTTTGTTGGCAAAGTAATGTCTGCTTTTGAATATGTTATCTAGGTTGGTCATAACTTTCCTTCCAAGGAGTAAGAGTCTTTTAATTTCATGGCTGCAGTCACCATCTGCAGTGATTTTGGAGCCCAGAAAAATAAAGTCTGACACTGTTTCCACTGTTTCCCCATCTATTTCCCAGGAAGTGATGGGACCAGATGCCATAATCTTCGTTTTCTGAATGTTGAGCTTTAAGCCAACTTTTTCTCTCTCCACTTTCACTTTCGTCAAGAGGCTTTTTAGTTCCTCTTCACTTTCTGCCATAAGGGTGGTGTCATCTGCATATCTGAGGTTATTGATATTTCTCCTGGCAATCTTGATTCCAGCTTGTGCTTCTTCCAGTCCAGCGTTCCTCATGTGTACTCTGCATATAAGTTAAATAAGCAGGGTGACAATATACAGCCTTGACGTACTCCTTTTCCTATTTGGAACAGTCTGTTGTTCCATGTCCAGTTCTAACTGTTGCTTCCTGACCAACATAAAGATTCTCAAGAGGCAGGTCAGGTGGTCTGGTATTCCCATCTCTTTCAGAATTTTCCACAGTTTATTGTGATCCACACAGTCAAAGGCTTTGGCATAGTCAATAAAGCAGAAATAGATGTTTTTCTGAAACTCTCTTGCTTTTTCCATGATCCAGCAGATGTTGTCAATTTGATCTCTGGTTCCTCTGCCTTTTCTAAAACCAGCTTGAACATCAGGAAGTTCACATTTCACGTATTGCTGAAGCCTGGCTTGGAGAATTTTGAGCATTACTTTACTAGCATGTGAGATGAGTGCAATTGTTTGGTAGTTTGAGCATTCTTTGGCATTGCCTTTCTTTGGGATTGGAATGAAAACTGACTTTTTCCAGTCCTGTGGCGACTGCTGAGTTTTCCAAATTTGCTGGCATATTGAGTGAAGCACTTTCGCAGCATCATCTTTCAGGATTTCGAATAGCTCCACTGGAATTCCATCACCTCCACTAGCTTTGTTCATAGTGATGCTTTCTAAGGCCCACTTGACTTCACATTCCAGGATGTCTGGCTCTAGGTCAGTGATCACACCATCATGATTATCTGGGTCATGAAGATCTTTTTTGTACAGTTCTTCTGTGTATTCTTGCCACCTCTTCTTAATATCTTCTGCTTCTGTTAGGTCCATACCATTTCTGTCCTTTATTGAGCCCATCTTTGCATGAAGTATTCCCTTGGTATCTCTAACTTTCTTGAAGAGATCTCTAGTCTTTCCCATTCTGTTATTTTCCTCTATTTCTTTGCATTGATCACTGAGGAAGGCTTTCTTATCTCTTATTTCTATTCTTTCGAACTTTGCATTCAGATGCTTATATCTTTCCTTTTCTCCTTTGCTTTTTGCTTCTCTTCTTTTCACAGCTATTTGCAAGGCCTCCCCAGACAGCCATTTTGCTTTTTTGCATTTCTTTTCCATGGGGATGGTCTTGATCCCTGTCTCCTGTACAATGTCACGAACCTCCGTCCATAGTTCATCAGGCACTCTATCTATCAGATCTAGGCCCTTAAATCTATTTCTCACTTCCACTGTATAATCATAAGGGATTTGATTTAGGTCATACCTGAATGGTCTAGTGGTTTTCCCTACTTTCTTAAATTTAAGTCTGAATTTGGTAATAAGGAGTTCATGATCTGAGCCACAGTCAGCTCCTGGTCTTGTTTTTGTTGACTGTATAGAGCTTCTCCATTTTTGGCTGCAAAGAATATAATCAATCTGATTTCAGTGTTGACCATCTGGTGATGTCAGACAGACTAAATCTATTTACTGAAACTCTAAAAAAAATATATATTTTAAAGTAGTTTGAAGCATAACACTGAGTAAGAGGTTCTAATTTCTCTTATTGTAGTCATAATATTTTTATTAGTAAAAAAAAAGAACTGGGAAATCAATGTCACCAAACTTTTAAGTCCTCCTAAAAAAACTGATTATTTGGGTGGTACTGGGTAGCAGTAACACATGACTGTGTTAATCGCATAAGGGACTATATATGTGATGCAATATCACCACTACCTCTTGTGTCACTTCAGTTCAGTCGCTCAGTCATGTCCGACTCTTTGCGACCCCATGAACTGCAGCACGCCAGGCCTCCCTGTCCATCACCAACTCCTGGAGCTTACTCAACCTCATGTCCTTTGAGTTGGTGATACCATTTGACCATTTCATCCTCTGTCATTCCCTTCTCCTCCTGCCTTCAATCTTTCCCAGCATCAGAGTCTTCTCAAGTCAATCAGTTCTTTGCATCAGGTGGCCAAAGTATTGGAGTTTCAGCATCAATATCAGTCCTTCCAATGAATATTCAGGACTGATCTCCTTTAGGATGGACTGGTTGGATCTCCTTGCAGTCCAATGTACTCTAAAGAGTCTTCTCCAACAGCACAGTTCAAAAGCATAAATTCTTCAGCACGCAGCTTTCTTTATGGTCCAACTCTCACATGCATACATGACTACTGGATAAACCATAGCTTTGACTAGATGGACTTTGTCGGCAAAGTAATTCTCTGCTTTATAATATGCTGTCTAGATTGGTCATAGTTTTCCTTCCAAGGAGTAAGCATCTTGTATTTTCATGGCCACACTCACCACCTTCAGTGATTTTGGAGCCCCAAAAAATGAAGTCAGCCACTGTTTCCACTGCTTCCCCATTTATTTCCCATAAAGTGATGGGACCAGATGCCACGATCTTAGTTTTCTGAATGTTGAGTTTTAAGCCAACTTTTTCACTCTCCTCTTTCACTTTCATCAAGAGGCTCTTTAGTTCTTTCCTTTCTGCCATAAGTGTGGTGTCATCTGTGTATCTGAGGTTGTTGATATTTTCCCCAGCAATCTTGGTTCCAGCTTGTGCTTCATTCAGTCCAGTGTTTCTCATGATGCACTTTTCATATAAGTTAAATAAGCAGGGTGACAATATACAGCCTTGACATACTCCTTTCCCGATTTGGAACCAGTCTGTTGTTCCATGTCCAGTTCTAACTTTTCCGTCCTAACCTGCACACAGATTTTTAAAGAGGCAGGTCAGGTGGTCTAGTATTCCCATCTCTTTCAGAATTTCCACAGTTTGTTTTGATCCACACAGTCAAAGACTTTGGTATAGTCAATAAAGCAGAAATAGATGTTTCTGGAACTCTCTTGCTTTTTCAATGATCCAGCAGATGTTGGCAATTTCTGGTTCCTCTGCCTTTTCTAAATCTAGCTTGAACATCTGGAAGTTCACAGTTCACGTATTGCTGAAGCCTGGCTTGGAGAATTTGAGCATTACTTTGCTAGTATGTGAGATAAGTGCAATTGAGCAGTAGTTTGAGCATTCTTTGGCATTGCCTTTTTTGGGGGTTGGAATGAAAACTGACTTTTTCCATTCCTCTGGCCACTGCTGAGTTTTCCAAATTTGCTGGCATATTGAGTGCAGCACTTTCACAGCATCATCTTTCAGGATTTGAAATAGTTCAACTGGAATTCCATCACCTCCACTAGCTTTGTTTGTAGTGATGCTTCCTAAGGCTCACTTGACTTTGAATTCCAGGATGTATGGCTCTAGGTGAGTGATCATATCATCGTGATTATCTGGGTCATGAAGATCATTTTTGTATAGTTCTTCTGTGTATTCTTACCACCTCTTCTTAATATCTTTTGCTTCTGTTAGGTCCATACCATTTCTGTCCTTTATTGAGCCCATCTTTTCATGAAACATTCCCTTGATATCTCTTATTTTCTTGAAGAGATCTTTAGTCTTTCCTATTCTGTTGTTTTCCTCTATTTCTTTGCACTGTTCACTGAGGAAGACTTTCTTTTCTTTCCTTGTTATTCTTTGGAACTCTGCATTCAAATGGATATGTCTTTTCTTTTCTCCTTTGCTTTTCCTTTCTCTTCTTTCCTCATCTATTTGAAAGGCCTCCTCAGACAACCATTTTGCCTTTTTGCATTTCTTTTTCTTGGGGATGGTCTTGATCCTAGTCTCCTGTATAATGTCATAAACCTCTGTCCATATTTCTTCAGGCACTCTGTGTAGCAGATCTAATCTCTTGAATCTATTTTTCACTTTCACTGTATCAGTTCAGTTCAGTCACTCAGTTGTGTCTGACTCTTTGCGACCCCATGAATAGCAGCACGCCAGGCCTCCCTGACCATCACCAACTCCCGGAGTTCACCCAGACTTACGTCCATCGAGTCAGTAATGCCATCCAGCCATCTCATCCTCTGTCGTCCCCTTCTCCTCCTGCCCCCAATCCCTCCCAGCATCAGAGTCTTTTCCAATGAGTCAACTCTTCGCATGAGGTGGCCACAGTACTGGAGTTTCAGCTTTAGCATCATTCCTTCCAAAGAAATCCCAGGGCTGATCTCCTTCAGAATGGACTGGTTGGATCTCCTTGCAGTCCAAGGGACTCTCAAGAGTCTTCTCCAACACCACAGTTCAAAAGCATCAATTCTTCAGCGCTCAGCCTTCACAGTCCAACTCTCACATCCATACATGACCACAGGAAAAACCATAGCCTTGACTAGATGAACCTTTGTTGGCAAAGTAATGTCTCTGCTTTTCAATATGCTATATAGGTTGGTCATAACTTTCCTTCCAAGGAGTAAGCGTCTTTTAATTTCATGGCTGCAGTCACCATCTGCAGTGATTTTGGGAGCCCCCTAAAATAAAGTCTGAAACTGTTTCCACTGTTTCCCCATCTATTTCCCAGTAAGTGATGGGGCCAGATGCCATGATCTTCGTTTTCTGAATGTTGAGCTTTAAGCCAACTTTTTCTCTCTCCACTTTCACTTTCGTCAAGAGGCTTTTTAGTTCCTCTTCACTTTCTGCCATAAGGGTGGTGTCATCTGCATATCTCAGGTTATTGATATTTCTCCTGGCAATCTTGATTCCAGCTTGTACTTCTTCCAGTCCAGCGTTCCTCATGTGTACTCTGCATATAAGTTAAATCAGCAGGGTGACAATATACAGCCTTGACGTACTCCTTTTCCTATTTGGAACAGTCTGTTGTTCCATGTCCAGTTCTAACTGTTGCTTCCTGACCTGAATACAAATTTCTCAAGAGGCAGATCAGGTGGTCTGGTATTCCCATCTCTTTCAGAATTTTCCAAAGTTTACTGTGATCCGCACAGTCAAAGGCTTTGGCATAGTCAATAAAGCAGAAATAGATGTTTTTCTGGAACTCTCTTGCTTTTTCCATGATCTAGCAGATGTTGTCAATTTGATGTCTGGCTCCTCTGCCTTTTCTAAAACCAGCTTGAACACCAGGAAGTTCACAGTTCACATATTGCTGAAGCCTGACTTGGAGAATTTTGAGCATCACTTTACTAGCGTGTGAGATCAGTGAAATTGTGCAGTAGTTTGAGCATTCTTTGGCATTGCCTTTCTTTGGGATTGGAATGAAAACTGACCTTTTCCAGTCCTGTGGCCACTGCTGAGTTTTCCAAATTTGCTGGCATATTGAGTGAAGCACTTTCACAGCATTATCTTTCAGGATTTGAAGTAGCTCCACTGGAATTCCATCACTTCCACTAGCTTTGTTTGTAGTGATGCTTTCTAAGGCCCTCTTGACTTCACATTCCAGGATGTCTGGCTCTAGGTCAGTGATCACACCATCGTGATTATCTGGGTGATGAAGATCTTTTTTGTACAGTTCTTCTGAGTATTCTTGCCATCTCTTCTTAATATCTTCTGCTTCTGTTAGGTCCATACCATTTCTGTTCTTTATCGAGCCCATCTTTGCATGAAATGTTCCCTTGGTATCTCCGATTTTCTTGAAGATATCTCTAGTCTTTCCCATTCTGTTGTTTTCTTCTATTCCTTTGCATTGATTACTGAGGAAGGCTTTCTTATCTCTTCTTGCTATTCTTTGGAACTCTGCATTTAGATGCTTATATCTTTCCTTTTCTCCTTTAGTCGTAAGGAATTTGATTTAGGTCATCCATGAATAGTCTAGTGGTTTTCCCTACTTTCTTTAAGTGTGAATTTGGCAATAAGGAGTTCATGATCTGAGTCACAGTCAGCTCCCAGTCTTGTTTTTGCTTATTGTATAGAGCTTCTCCATCTTTGGCTCCGAAGAGTATAATCAATCTGATTTTGGTATTGACCATCTGTTGATGTCCATGTGTAGAGTCTTCTCTTGTGTTGTTGGAAAAAGGGTGTTTGATATGACTAGTGTGTTCTCTTGGCAAAACTCTATTAGCCTTTGCCCTGCTTCATTCTATACTCCAAGACCAAAATTTCCTGTTATTCTAGGTGTTTCTTGATTTCCTACTTTTGCATTCCAGTCCCCTATTATGAAAAGAACATATTTTTGGAGGGTTTGTTCTAGAAGGTCTTAATAGAACCATTCAACTTCAGCGTCTACAACATTACTCCTCAGTGTATAGACTTGGATTACTGTGATATTGAATGGTTTGCCTTGGAAATGAATAGAGATTATTCTTTCATTTTTGAGATTGCATCCAAGTACTGCATTTCAGACTCTTGTTGATGGCTACTTCATTTCTTCTAAGGGATTCTTGCCCACAGTAGTAGATATAATGGTCATCTGAGTTAAATTCACCCATTCCAGTCTATTTTAGTTTGCTGGAGTGGCGGCTGCATAGCATTGGAGCAACTTTGAGGAGATACTCCACATCCAAGGGCAGAGAAGCCCCAGCAGACCATAGGAGAGGCGAATTCGCATTTAGAATCAAATCCCATTCCATCCAGAGATGCTCAGAGGCTCAAACATACCTTGTGCGCACCAGGACCCAGAAACCCCACAGAGACTGAGACAGAACTGTGTTTGAGTGTCTCCTGTGGAGGTATGGGTCAGCAGTGGATTGCTGCAGGGGCAGGGACTCTGGGTGCAGGAGATCTGGGTATAGCATAAGCTTTCTAGGAGGAGGTCGCCATTAACCCCATCACAGAGCTGCCAGAACTTACACAGGACTGGGAAAAACACTCTTGAAGGGCACAAACAGAACCTCATACACTCCAGGACCTAGGATAAAGGAGCAGTGATCCCACAAGAGACTGACCCAGTCTTACCCGTGAGTATCCAGGAGTCTCCAGCAGAGGTGTGGGTCAGTGGTGGCCTCTGCAGGGATAGGGAAACTGAGCGTAGCAGTACATGCATGCACCTTTTGAAGGAGGTCACCGTTATCTTTATTACCTCCACTATAGTTTGGCCCCAGGTAAATTACAAGGAGGAAACCCAGCTCTACCCATCAACAGAAAATTGGATTAAAGATTTGTTGAACATGGCCTCGTCCATCAGAACAAGATCCAATTTCCCCCTCAGTCAGTCTCTGCCATCAGGAAAATTCCATAAGCCTCTTATCCTTCTCTATCAGAGGGCAGGCAGACTGAAAACCACAATCACAGAAAACTAACCAATCTGATCACATGGACCACAGCCTTGTCTAACTCAATGAAACTATGAGCCATGCCATGTAGGGGCACTCAAGATGGATGGGTCATGGTGGAAAGTTCTGACAAAATGTGGTCCACTGGAGAAGGGATTCGCAAACCACTTTAGCATTCTTGCCTTGAGAACCCCATGAACAGTATGAAAAGGCAAAAAGATAGAACACTGAAAGATGAACTCCCCAGGTCGATACGTGCCTAACATGCTACTGGAGATCAGTGGAGAAATAACTCCAGAAAGAATGAAGAGATGGAGCCAAAGCAGAAACAATACCCAGTCGTGGATATGACTGGTGACTGAAGCAAAGTCTCATGCTGTAAAGAGCAATATTCCATAGGAACCTCTTGTGTGGTTAATATCTTTTATTGGAGTGAACTAGTTGCTTATCTGTAAGCAACAAAAAGTGACCCAGCTTTATTAAAAAGTAAAAAAAAAAAAAAATCTATTGAAATGATAATAGACAACATTATCAGCATTGCTGAGAAGCCTGAAGAAAGAGTCAGGGACAGGCAAAGCAGGCTAAGATGGACTATGACTAAAATTCCACCTGAGCTGCCCAGTGAGGACATACACAGAGCTTGGAATGCCACCACCATCTGCTCTAGTTCCTACTTGCCCTGTGGCCCCAACTGCCACTAGTTCTACCAATAAAATGGATTCTCTCCTGCTCTATCCCTTACATCATATAGTTTAGGGTTTATTTATCTAATGGCCCATGTCCAGGTCACATGCCTTTGACCTGGCTGCAAAAGAGTCCGGGAGACTGACTTCTCTGGCTTCTGTTGACTCACAAAGGAGGAATTCTTCTAGGTAGAAAAAGGAGGCAGCTATCTGGCAGCCCTCCCAAGTTACAGATGTACATTGCAATGCCTCTCTATTCATTTTAAGAGATGACAAACAATTGCTAATGTATAGAAACAAATCATTACTAATATATAGAGGATCTATAAGTAAAAAGGCCATCTAGCATCTTCAAAATGCCAAATGTCTCTTGTTAAAAATGTAATTCTTATGATTCAAAGCATTTTAGCATAACACTTTTAGATGTTATTCACCCAGGGAGAAGCTTTACAATATATGACTTCCTCCTCCATTTCTCCCTCTCACAGTGTATTTCCCAAGGCCATTATCCAATTAACAATCACAAAGCTTCCTACAATACAACAGCCTATGAAATGGCTGGCTTCTTCATTAGCTTGTTTCCCTCTCCTCATCTCTTTCAATTAGCAACTGATAAAAGGAAATCAAAAGCACCTGATACCCACTTTTTCATGATGGAGAGATTTCATTTCTCTCTGAAGCATGAATAAAATTCAATTTCAGAGATCTCTCCCCTCCATTTGGAAAATGAGACTCTGAATATCAAGGCCTTTATCTGGTAAAGACCCCTTTCTGAAAATGTTTACTTGCATTGTATTAAGCAAGGCACTAATACATGGCTTTTGTAAATGTCATCTCTATATGTGGGGTATCAGATGAATAAACTTCTAATTCTTTGGACCATCCCAATTCCATTTCCATAATAAAAGATAATTTGTCATGATCAATATCACTGCAGATGGTGATTGCAACATTGAAATTAAAAGACGCTTACTCCTTGGAAGGAAAGTTATGATGAACCTAGACAGTATATTCAAAAGCAGAGACATTACTTTGCCAACAAAGGTCCATCTAGTCAAGGCTATGGTTTTTCCAGTGGTCATGTAGGGATGTGAGAGTTGGACTATAAAGAAAGCTGAGTCCCAAAGAATTGATGCTTTTGAACTGTGGTGTTGGAGAAGACTCCTGAGAGTCCCTTGGACTGCATGGAGATCCAACCAGTCCATCCTATAGATCAGTCCTGGGTGTTCATTGGAAGGGTGTTGACTGGATGTTGAAGCTGAAACTCCAATACTTTGGCCACCTGATGCGAAGAACTGACTCATGGGAAAAGACCCTGATGCTGGGAAAGATTGCAGGCAGGAGGAGAAGGGGACAACAGAGGATGAGATGGTTGGATGGCCTCATCAACTTGATGGACATGGGTTTGGGTGCACTCAGGGTGTTGGTGATGGTCAGGGAGGCCTGGAGTGCTGTGGTTCATGGGGTCGCAAAGAGTCGGACATGACTGAGCAACTGAACTAAACTGAACTGATATTTATGATGTGCCACTGAGTATACTGCCATGAAACTATGGAAAAAAATTTTAAAAGAAAGGCTACAAATATTCCTCAGTTTTGTTATTCAGTAAAAATTTTATGGAAGAGTTTTCTCTGTATGTCAACATTTATTAAGCAACTAGTACATACAATGATGTGAATAATCAGATAGTCTTTGACTTTTAAGCACACATTTTGGTGGAAGAAATAGGCAGTAAGCATGTAAACTGACAAACCAAACAGTATTAAGGGAGTATACAAAGCAATACAATGTAGTCAGTCAGGGGAGTCCTACTTGACATGGGTGGTTAAGAAAGCACCCAGGAGATGTGGTTATATGAGAAGAAATAAATCCCATGAAAAGTTGGAGAAGGAATATACCAGGAAGAGGGTCTAGCAATTTCAAAATCTCTGAAATAGAATGTGCCTGATAAGCTCCAGGGCTTCCTAAGAGGCAGGTCAGGCAGTAGCTTGTTAGAAGTCAGATCACCGTGGAACATTTTGGGCCACGAAAATGAGTATAGATTGATTTTAAGACTGAGAAGAGACAAGAATTAAATTACTGCATGTGTTTACAAAACGGCATGTGTAAGAATTTTCACAGTAGCACTCTTTATTACAGTAAAACAACCAGAAACAATTGTGAACCAAAAACTACTCTTAAAAAAGAGTCTTCTTTAAAAAACTAGAAAAAATCTGAAAGTCCATCAATAATAAAAAGGCTGTAAAAAGGAAAAAAAAATTCATATTTTTAAAAGATCATCATGCCCACGTGGAAAACAGATTAGAAATGGCCAAGAGTGGAAGGAAGGAGAAAAATTAGGAAGTGCTCCACCAGGTGAGATGGTGGCTTGAATTAGTGGTGGTGAGAGAGTTGAATTTTACTATTTTAACAGCAAAACAGATAGGAATTACTCACTGATTCAACATGGGGAATCAGAATAGGCAGAGTGCAAAAATGACTCCCAGGTCTCTATCCGTCCTCTATCCGACCTTCCAGCTCCTCCCATCAGAAGGTGGAGTCTGTTTTTCCATTCCTTGTATTTGGGCTTGGGCATGTGACTTGCTTTGACCAAGTGAATGAGGTATTAATAGATGCAACACCAGAACAGTTCTAAGTTGTTGTTCAGTCACTCAGTCATGTCTGACTCAGTGCAACTCCATGGACTGCAACACGCAGTCCATGTCCTTCCCTGTCCTTCACTATCTCCTAGAGTTTACAAACACTCATGTCCATTGAGTCAGTGACGCCATCCAACCATCTCATCCTCTGTCCTCCCCTTATCCTTCTACCCCAATCTTCCTAGCATCGGGGTCTTTTCCAATGAGTCAGCAGCTCTTTGCATTAGTTGGCTGAAGTATTAGAGCTTCAGAATCAGTCCTTCCAATGACTATTCAATGGCACTGGCAGCAGCAGTCCTGGGAGGTGAGGTGTGCTGGCCTAACTCCTCTTGGAGGAGGTCGCTCTTACCCCTAAATTTCTAAGGCTGGGTTTCAAAAATATTTGTCGCTTTCACTCTCTCAGAGAAAATGCTGAAACTAGCCTTCTGATACATGGAGACAAATGGGAAGAGGACCCAGTCATCCCAGCATCCGAGGAAACAGCATCCTAGACTAGTCAAACCCAAGCTGATCGCCACCTGCCATCACACACATGTGAGCCAACCAGCCGAAAACAACTAAGACCAGCCTAAATCTGTACAACCGCCCAGGTGACCTGCAGATCAACCAGCTAAATAATGCTTGTTGCTTTAAATCACTAAATTTTGAGGTATAGTGTATTGTACAGCAATAACCTTCTATTACAATGGAAAAGTGGAGAAGGCAATGGCACCCCACTCCAGTACTCTTGCCTGGAGAATCCCAGGGTCTGGGGAGCCTGGTGGGCTTCCGTCTATGGGGTCACACAGAGTCGGACATGACTTAGCAGCAGCAGCAGCACAATGGAAAGGAAAAGAATTAAACACAGCATTTACATTATATAACTCATAAAAGTGCAATACTTACTAAAGAAAGTTTATTTTTTATTCTATGGGCAGCCCTAAAGTATTATTTATTATAATCAGAGATAGGTTGTGTTAGTCAAGTATATAGTATAAGGTATCAGTGGAGGGTGGGTCTATATTAAATATGATGGACCAGAAAATATATGATAAATTCATATTCTTTAAATTTCACCTTGGGACTTTCCTGGTGGTCCACTGGCTAGGAATCCCTCTGTTAATTCAGGGGTCATGTGTTCTATCCCTGGTCCGGGAAGATTCCACATGCTGCAGGCAACTAGGCCCATGTGCCACATGTGCCCGTGTGCCACTGCGTGCTACCACTACAGAAATCCATGTGCCCTAGAGCCCGTGCTCTGCAACAAGAGAATCCACTGCAATGAGAAGCTTGTGTACTGCAACAAAAACCCAGTGTGACCAATAATAATAAAGATAACAAACTGCTCTCTAATATGTAGTTTCAAGTTATTAAAAAAATTCACCTTAAATAATAATGCTGAGTAAGAGTGTAAGAATTTACATGTTATCTAGGTTTACAGAAAAGTATTTTTAAAAAATTATAGGTATCAATTAACAGGGTTATACCCTTCTTGTTTTATCAAGTAAGGGTAATTCACACACACACACACACACACACACACACACACACTCATCTGCTTTTTCTAATGCTATCATGTCATGAAAAGTGATGCTTTCATGATGTGATACTACTCAGTTTCCTAGGTTCCCCCATCACGGTCCAACCTAGTATCATGCCTAGAAAACAGATATGTTCACAGTCCTGGATCTTTTCTATCCATCAACAATTCATGGAGGACGCTACAGAAAGCCACGAAGGAAAATGTCAAAGGTTAAATCTCAAAAGCCTCAGAATATTGTCTCAGCAGTTCCACCATAGAGTCAAGTAACACAAACAGAAAAGGACTGAGGGAAAGTTAGGTACTTAGTAACTTTTCTGAAAGCAGAAATAGTGGATGTGATGAAAAAGGAGCCACACCATAATCTAAAGGTGTGCAGGGTGGGAGGGGGGCACTGAACTACTCCCTGGTAGGGACGTGAGCACATAAAAATTTCATCATCCTTTGAACACTTTTCTCTGTGGGACTCAAGTTCCAACCAAAGATGTTTCAATCACACGCTTTGCAATGCCTTCTCTAATGTCTTCATTTTTAACAACTGCCATAATACCAATATGTTATCTTAAGGGTCTTTTTTTTTTTTTAATACCACATTTGGGCATGTGTTCAGAGGGAGTAACTGCTGCCCTGGTCCCCACCTATGTAATCTGAACCACCAAAGAAAAGGACAGGGAATATCTCTAACTGTAACGAAGACCTTCTGTTGTCGTTCAGTCGCCCAGTCACGTCTGACTCTTTGTGACCCCATGGACAGCAGCACCCCAGGCCTCCATGTCCCTCACCATCTCCTAGAGTTTAGCCAACTTCATATTCATTGCATTGGTGATGCCATCCAGCCGTCTCATTCTCTGATGCCCTCTTCTCCTTCTACCCTCAATCTTTCCCAGCATCAGGGCCTTTTCCATTGAGTCATCTGTTCATATCAGATGACCAAAATACTGGAGACCTAACCAAGAGCAAAAATCAATGATGGGAGGGCATTAGTTATGGAACCAGTGTTCAGGTACAGGGAAGTTTCATATGGCTGATATCATTGACTAGTGTGCCATTCTACTGAGTAATGAATATGGATTTTTCTTAACATGAGAGTTTTCCCAGCAAGTACCTCATTTTAACAATGAATTCTGAGAAGTACTGAACATGCAAAGCCTCTTCTCACTGAAACCTGAAACTCACCTCCATGAATTACCTGTCTCCTGTCTGGATCGGAGCTGATTTGAGCCAAATTGGAAATGGCCATGCAAACTGTCATCTAGGGTTCTTCCAGTGGAATTTCATATACATGGGTTGTTGCTCAGAACTACTTTTTTTTTCCTAAAGAGGTATGATACTCACATTCAGCCAGATAGTTCTACAAGACTGATTACTGGGATAACTCAGGTGTCACTCTATGGAATAAAGGGACAGAGCACAGAAAAGAACTGACCAAGGTCTGTTACACACAAAACATGATAGACGGTGAGTGTTATTAATAGATAAGAAAGTAGTCTTTAATGGAGTAAGAGCTAAGCCCCTGACATCAAACAGAAAAGTCTGAACTCTGGTGATTCCTCAGTCAAGGTGCTTACTGATTTTTGCCTCTGATTCCCCATGTGTGAAATGAAAATAAGAATACATCCCTCATAGGATACTGTGAAATAAATAACATAAAATAATGAAAGAATTATTATAATGAAAGAATTTAAAGTCTAATGTAATTATGACATCAAAAATAGGTAGTTTTGGTACAAGATCAGGGTTACAAGCCAGCTTTTCTGTGGTTTTCTTGGCTTTCCTCTCTTTACCACAGCTCCAAACATCTCGTGCTCACCTAACTTCATTCAAAACAGGAATAAAAGGTATTGGGGTTTCCCTTTATGCACATCTCTCTCTTTGTAAGAGAGGTACCTCAGACCCACTGTTCATAACTGGGTCATATGCCCATGTCTCATGTGCAAAGGATGCTGGCAAAGTCAACATCCAGCATTTTTTAGCTTCTTTAATGGTAGCATGATTCTGCCATTAAGGAGGAAGTTTGGGGCAAAAAGGCTAGTGAGGAGGCAACAATTTCTGCCACAATATATGCAGCAACAAAAAACAGTTGTTGGCAAACAGGTATTGGCTTTAAGTAAAAAATAAAAAATATTAGGTCCTTTTGTTATAATTCTGTCAAACTCTACTCCACATGTGGTGAATTTTCACCATTGATGTTATGTAGCCCCCACTTACCATCAACAAGTTTCTAGCCTCCTTTTGGGGAAGCACCACTCTCTCCTAATTTTGAATGGTCTTGGAGGAAATCAGTGCTTCCCTTCTGCTACTGAAACACAGTGGACTAAATCTTTTCTCATACTTTCCTGGTACATCCAGAGGAACCACGTACCTTAGGTCAGAACAATTTACATTTTGGTCAAGGATGCTGCAATTCAAGCACAGGCAACGGCAATTAGGGATAACTAAAGAGGTGGGTGAAGCAGTAGGAACTGGCCCGCTCAGCTGACCTTTCTCCTCTATGTGATGCTCATCAGTTCCCTGTATTATGTCAGCCTCTGGTAGAGGTTTCGCAGATCGTTCGTGGGCAGGGACACCTCTCCTCTGCTGCTGCTGCTAAGTCACTTCAGTCGTGTCCGACTCTGTGTGACCCCATAGACGGCAGCCCACCAGGCTCCCCCGTCCCTGGGAGTCTCCAGGCAAGAACACTGGAGTGGGTTGCCATTTCCTTCTCCAACGCAGGAAAGTGAAAAGTGAAAGTGAAGTCGCTCAGTTGTATCTGACTCTTCGCGACCCCATGGACTGCAGCCCACCAGGCTCCTCCATCCATAGGATTCTCCAGGCAAGAGTACTGGAGTGGGGTGCCAGTGCCTCCTCCGACACCTCTCCTCAGGTACTGTGAATGTCGGCTGGTAACAGTTTATGGTTGCTCTGTTCCCTGAAGAACTGCACTCCACAGACAGGAACGCCACCTCTGTCTGCTCACCCCTGGTCCAGGAGACTCCTGAAGACAGTGATTTCCTGGAACCAGATCATACTAGCTCCGAAGAGCTTAATGCGCATACCTGCCCCCGCAGCCCAGCTCTACCCAGGTGGCGCAATGGTAAAGAACTCACCTGCCAATGCAAGAGGTGCAAGAGATGCAATCCCTGGGTTGGGAAGATCCCCTGGAGGAGAAAAAGGCAGCCCAATCCAGTATTCTTTCCTGGAAAATTCCATGGACAGAGGAGTCTGGTGGGCTACAGTCCGTGCAGTCACAAAGAGTCGGACACAACTGATTAACTGAGTGCGTGCACACACATACACAGACACACACACACAGAGTAACTTCACCTTGGTAGCTTGAAAGAGGTCATGGGGGCAGTATTTACACTATGGAAATTGGCAAATGCTGTAAATCTGGTTCCCCACCGCCCTAGAAGTCCCCTTTACCTGGACACTGCTGCCTAGAAGGCTATGCTCCAATCAGAGGTAAAAGCAGCTCTTTTTGCCCCTTTGCTTTTTGCCCATTTCTGTCCCCTCTAACCTTAAAAGAACTGAATTACAGGAATGAGGTCACTAGGCAATTTCACCTAACTTCTGACGTCTGCTCTCCTGAATGCACACCGTGTCTTGCCCAACCTGTTGCTTCCTTTCCTAGATAAAAAGAACTAAGAATGAAAAATTAAGTAATTAAAGAATGATTAGTTCTCTACTCCCAATACCCCTCTAAGGAAGCCTGCAGGCAGGTCATGTGGGCAATGTCAGTAGAAAGGAAAGGTACTTTAATCAGAAAAGCTGGCAATCTGGGGAGCTGATGGACTCACATCCAGAGATGAATTTATTGGCTTTTGAGTGGTGAGCAGCCACACTTGACTCTGGTAACAGAAAGAGTCCACCGCCACTGACTGACTGGTACAGGAACACAATAACCTGGCCCTCTGTCTTGAGGTGGAACAATTCTCTGATGATATTTAAGCATCGGAGCCCAGTGAAATCAGCCTGCTGCTAGGCTTCACCTGAACCCTCGCTTTTTGCTTAAATCCTTCTCCTGCCCTATCCCATTTCCCTTGCTAGCTTCCAACTTTCTCTGGAGAACATTCCCTCAGTAAGTCACTGGCATAAGAACCCTCCCACTCAGTCTCTGCTTCTCAGGACCCCAGCCTAAGCTCCCCCGGGTACACCCTTAGCTCTTGCTTACAAAGCCCAAGGCTAAATATATCTGTCAATTCTTAGCCCCACTGTCTTTCCAAGGAGTTTCTTTTTGCTTGCAATAGCCAGCATAAAGTTAAGCCTCTAATTTGCTTGCAACCATCTAAATATTAGGAAGTAAGATATATAGAAAAGAACATAATAGCCACCTTTGTCTACTGCAAAACGGCTTAAGTTTTAGGATGCAATCTAGCCCAGAAAATTAAGCTGGTGAAAACAAAAGATCTTAAGTATTGAATCAACTGACGCAATCTGAAGTGTTAAAGACCCTTCAAAAGTAAATCTACTGTTTTCCATCACAGTTACATTAAAATTATTCCAACAGCCACATGAAATACCCAGACCCATTAGAAGAAATTATTATGTAATAAAACACTATTATCCTCAGTCAGTTAAAACTGAAAGTTTTTATAGCCTAATATAACTCTAGAAATCTCCTGCATATGTCATCACTGCAGTAAGATCTTTGCAAGTGCCACTGCTTCAAGTCAACATTTTTTTTCTTTAGTGTCTCAATCCTCAAAAGTCAATTAAGCTTTGAAAACACCATGTCTTTAAATAATTAAATGCTTTCACATCTCACCCAATGAATAAAACAACCTTAATTAATAGAGAAATCATAGCCTTGTTCACACTTGTAGCTCAAATAAATATCTCCTAGGGTTCAACTGAAAATATGGAAATGGGAAGTCTGACCTGCCCTGCTGACTGCTATTCTTCAAAGATCTATAAAACAAGATAAACAAGGATCTATTTTTCACTAGTAAAACCCTATACTGATCTATTAACATAAACAGCAGAAGCCAATGTAACAATGTAAAGCAACTGTAATAAAAATTAAAAATAACAGCAACAAGAAAACCAATAGCAATGCATTTGCAAAGACATTAAAAATGCTAAAATTTTTAAAAATCTCAATAATCAAAAATCATTCTGTAGAATAAGCAGGAGGCAGTATTTCCCAGCTTTTTTATCTCGAGAAATCAGAGGAACATAATCTAATAGAGACAGTGAAGCACCGGTTGGACCCACTATGGAAAGTATATTCCTTTCCTTACTGGCTGGAATTGATTGGAGGCATTGCTTAGAGCAATTGACATGCTCCCAGCATGGCCAGATACAGTAGCCACCAGCCCCATATGACTATTGAGCCCTTGCAAAGTGGCCAATTTGAACTGAGATGAGAGATGTGCCATTACAGGTAAAATGTACACCAAACTTCAAAGATTTGGGCAAAAAGGATTCAATAATTTTTATACTATATGCATGTTGACATGATGATATCTTGCATATACCTTAAGTTCAGTTCAGTTCAGTTCAGTTCAGTCGCTCAGTCCTGTCCGACTCTTTGCAACCCCATGAATCACAGCACACCAGGCCTCCCTGTCCATCACCAACTCCCGGAGTTCATTCAGACTCAAGTCCATTGAGTCAGTGATGCCATCCAGCCATCTCATCCTCTGTCATCCCCTTCTCCTCCTGTCCCCAATCCCTCCCAGCATCAGAGTCTTTTCCAATGAGTCAACTCTTCGCATGATGTGGCCAAAGTAGGTATTAATATATCTTAAAAGCAACAGTATTAAGATCTGTTTAAGATCTTAAACAGATTATTAAGATTCAGATTAAGATCTGAATATTTTCATATTCAGAGTAATTAAGATTATCTTCACCTATGTCTTTTTACTTCTTAACGTGGCTCCTTGAAAATGTTAAATGACATATGTAACTCACATGGGTGGCTCAGAATAAAGTTTTTGAACATTGCAGCATTAAACAATGTCCTAATTAGAGAGTGAAGCTCCTTACTGCAAACACCTATCCTTTCTGCCTGGAGAGCTCCTATCATGCTACTGGAACTCACTGAGCCTTTTGTAAGACAAGGTGGTCTTGTCAGATATTTAATGACCTTGGAAGCTCCTTGAACCAGTGGCTGGAAGTGAGCTGAATAAGTTCACCAGTTGTCTTGACTTTCACTGGGGACAGTTCAGAGGTGCATGTTACCATGTTTCACGGAGTTCCCCAGCAGAGCTGAGCACCAGTCACCCACAAGGCAAACTCCCTTGATAACATTCCTCATTGAACTCTTTCCCTTCCCCATTTCACCTCCACTCACCCAAGTGTTTCCTGGATTTATTTTCCCAAGAAATTATGCTCGCATTAGAATCTTCTCTCAAGGTCTGCATCTGGCAGAACCCAAATGAAGACAACAGGGAAAACAAAATAAAACAGAACAAAACCTACCACACACATTCCATAGCTGTCAAGGAGTTTTATTTCAACCCTTCATAAACTTAACAACCCCTTCAATCTAAAGTACAGTAAGAGCCTTTGTGACCATCACAACCAGTGATACTGCTTTATCAAAGACAGGATAAAAATAAAACATGAGAATATGAATAGAAACCATATGTTCAATTGCACCAAATCTAAATGTAGGGTGTTTTTCCCTCTTGGATCTTTTATTAGATTGCACTCAACTTGGTGTTTTAGAAGATTTTCATAGCTCTGTTCTCTTCTCTGATTCTACTTGGGAAATTGTGACTTTTTAAAGGAAATACTGGAGTTCAGAGATCCTGAGATAGAATGGAGGGTTTTGTCATCCTTAACATGGATCTGAATGCTTAGGCCATGCCCCTCATAAAATGGCCTGATTTTGAGAACACTGTAAATTAATAAAAACAAACCTTCCACATTCTCTATCTTCCAAGAGCATCTTCACGCAGTCTGTTTTTAAGCTTTTATTTGAATTCCCTTCCTCTTCTCTCCAAATACCTTGGTAGTAATAAATAAGTCAGTTCCCCAGATAAAATATACCTCCTTTTTATTACCTTATAGGGCATAACACTCTTACCACAGTCTTTTAGGCTCTAAGCCCAATGGCGATAAGAATAATCAAACACTGAACTCAGGTACTAACTAGAGTAAATATGGATATTGGCTTGACTTGGTCTATAAATAATAGGATTATTTGAAGATGAAGAGTTTGCTTTCAAAGCTCTGGGAGGTTCTTGACAGTCTTACTAGGATACAGCCTCTTTTATACTTTCATAAGAGAGCAAATGCAGGCAATAGCTTTCTGGGACAAGGCTGCCCCCTCTGGCTCTGGGGGCAGCCTTAGGTGGGGAAAAAGGGTGTTGCTGAGTCATTTATCCAACAGCCTGAGGTGTGATGTCCTTCCTACCCCCATGCTTTGTGGTGAACTCATCATGCTATTAATGGAAGCATAGAATCCAGCATTTTATAGCTTGCCAACACTGGGGTCAACACAGCACTGAAAGGCAGAGGCTATTTTCTCATCTCCTGAAGACCACTAGCTCTATCTTCCTCCCCACAAGCCAACCCTGGGCATCTGCAATTCCTGCCTCCTGTCCCTGTGCACCAAGGGCAAGGTCAATTCCTCTCCTCTGCAGTCTCAGGGAGTGCTGGAAAGGGAGCCTTGGAGCAGGGGTGTGCTGAGGCCAGCTGGCACAGGATAGTGACAGCCTGTGGTCCCAGCTCCACTCCAGTGACATCACCCTCTGCCAGTTGGAAATTGGCCCCTTGGTGAGAGTATATATATCACAAAAATCAGCTTAAGTTACAATTCAGGGTCTTCCTGTCAGGAGAGTAGCTCGCTAAACATTTTCCAACACACCTCTGAATTTGGGGGAACTAAAAGAAACATAGTTTATCAAAATCAAATATGTTCTATCCACACAGAATGAAACCATGCCCTAATAAGGACAAGACATGCTTGGCGTCAGGTTTGCAGGCTTCCTTCTCTATGAAATGTTTTGTCTTTGCCTGGAGACCACATCTAAGGAAAAGAAAGGCAGCATTTTCCAACCAAGAAACAGGTCCCAGTACTCACAGAATTTGGTCTAGGCCTGCTTTCCAAAGGGGCCAAACCCTCTGTGACTCCAGTCACAATACAGTCCCTTGAGGAGCTACACACATGTCATCTTTGTTGAGAGCCTAAGAACTCTTAAGGAGAAAGCAGGCAAGCATCCATTGTAGGAAAAAATTCAAATGGGGAAGATTTCACTTAATATTGCATCCTACAGTCTAACAGGGAAATCCAGGGGGCTGGGGGTGGGGATCTAAAGAGTGTGGGAGTTACACAAGATGCTGCAGAATCTAGCTCTGCTGCTTTATTTTACTGTCGTTTCACTGCTAAACATCTGATAACACTGTGTTTCAAGGAAATTGCTCTGTAGCACATTTAGGTTTGTAGGAACTGATTTCTAATCACGGCTTTCAGATAAATATTCAGCCATTTGCATTTCAGGAAACAACTTCTACTCCTGGGTGAATAGATTATCATGCTTATCTTTGGAGAATCAGGCAGCTATGAGGTTGACTGTTGCCTCACACCTAATCTAAGGTTGCTAGACTTCACAGAATTACTGGGAGAGCTAGTTAAAAACACATTCCCTAGCCCTACCCCTTGGGATTCTGAATCAGTAAGTGAGGCCCATGAATTAGCATCTCTAACAACCTCCCAGGACTTCCCTCATAGGTCAGTAGGTAAAGAATCTACCTGCAATGCTGGAGACCCGAGTTCCATCCCTGGTTCAGGAAGATCCCCTGGAGAAGGAGATGGCAACCCACTCCAGTATTCTTGCCTGGAGAATCCCATGGACAGAGGAGCCTGGCGGGCTACAGTCTCTGGGGTTGCAAGAGTCGGACACGACAGCGACTAAACCGCCACCGCCACAACCTCCCAGGTGATGGTGATGCAACTGGAACATGGACCTCACCTTGAGAAAACCTGCTGTAACCCACTACCCTTTAAACAAGGCTAGATGATGTTCGTGGCACAAAGTCCAGAAAAGAGCTGCTCCTGGTCCCATTAAAGGGTCTTCTGTTAAGTCTCTAGGTAGTGCTGTTACAATGTTTACCCAAACACAGTTGGGACTGACTCCCTGGAGGCAAGAAGACTAGTTTCCTGGTGATAGAATGCGGGGTCACAGACACAATGACCTTTTTTTAAAAATTAATTTTTATTGCAGTATAGTTGCTTTACAATGCTCAGTTAGTTTCTACTATACAGCAAAATGAATCAGCCATATACATACATATATCCCCTCCCTTTTGGACTTCCTTTCCATTCAGCTAACAACGACAACAACAACAACAACAAAAATAGATGTATTTTTATAAAAATTATTTTTTTCATTATAGTCTTTTTTCCCCCCAAACATAAACCTTTTTATTTTGTATTGGGGTATACCCAATTAACAACGTTGTGATAGTTTCAGGTGAAAAGTGAAGGGACTCAACCAGACATGTGTTCATCTCCATGGGGGTTACAGAGTCGGACATGCCTGAGCAGCTGAAAAACCACCACAAAATTCTCTCTCAAAGTCCCCTTCCATCCTGGCTGCCACATAACATTGAACAGACTTCCATGTGCTTTGCAATAGGTCCTTGTTGGTTATCCATTTTAAATATAGCAGTGTGTACATGACCTTCCCAAAGTCCCTAACTATCCCTTCTCCTTGGCAAGCAAGTTCATTTTCTGAGTCTCTTTCTGTTTTGTAAGTTCATTTGTATTGTTTCTTTTTTAGATACCACATATAAGGGATGTCATATTACATTTCTCCTTCTCTGTTGACTTTCTTCACTCAGTATGACACTAAATCCATCCACGTTGCTGCAAATGGCATTATTTCATGCTTTTCAATGGCTGAGTAATACTTCTTTAGGATACCAGGAGACTCTCTTAAGTTCTATATCCAAGTTTACATTCAGATCATAATATATAATAACTATTTCATTCTCTAAAAGTGCAGGCGGCTGCAACAGGTGTGCTAAGCGTGGCCGAGAGGAGGCACCCTGCGTCCGAGGTCAGGGGCAGAAGCCGGGAGGACCCCATGCCCGAAGGGCGGCGGCCAAGAGGAGTTACCTGACGTCCGAGGTCAGAGGGGGCGGCTGAGAGGAGATACCCAGCGTCCGAGGTCAGGGGCGGCGACGAGAGGAGTTACCCAACGTCCAAAGTCAGGGCCGGTGGCCGGGAGGAGATACCCCACGCCCCAAGCACAAGGTCAGAGGCGGCGGGCGGGAGGACCTATCCCATGCCCCTAAGCCCGAGGCCAGGGGAGGCGGGTGGGAGGAGCTACCCCACGCCCCCACGCCTGAGGCCAAGGGTAGCGGCCCGGAGGAGCAACCCCACGCCCGAGGCCAGGGCTGGTGGCCGGGAGGACGGACCCCACGTCCAAGGAGCCGTGGCTGCGAGGGCGCACGAGGGCCTAGAGGAGCTATCCCATGTTGAAGGTCAGGAAGGGCGGCGGTGAGGAGATATCCGTCGTCCAAGGTAAGGAGCAATGGCTGCGCTTTGCTGGAGCACCTGTGAAGAGATACCCCACGCCCAAGGTAGGAGAAACCCAAGTAAGATGGTAGGTGTTGCAAGAGGGCATCAGAGGGCAAACACACTGAAACCATACTCACAGAAAACTAGTCAATCTAATCACACTAGGACCACAGACTTGTCTAACTCAATGAAACCAAGCCATGCCCGTGGGGCAACCCAAGATGGCCAGGTCATGATGGAGAGATCTGACAGAATGTGGTCCACTGGAGAAGGGAATGGCAAACCACTTCAGTATTCTTGCCTTGAGAACCCCATGAACAGTATGAAAAGGCAAAATGATAGGATACTGAAAGAGAAACTCCCCAGGTGAGTAGGTGCCCAATATGCTACTGGAGATCAGTGGAGAAATAACTCCAGAAAGAATGAAGGGATGGAGTGAAAGCAAAAAGAATACCCAGCTGTGGATGTGACTGGTGAGAGAAGCAAGGTCTGATGCTGTAAAGAGCAATATTGCATAGGAACCTGGAATGTCAGGTCCATGAATCAAGGCAAATTGGAAGTGGTCAAACAAGAGATGGCAAGAGTGAATATCGACATTCTAGGAATCAGCAAACTGAAATCAGCAAACTGGAATGGGTGAATTTAACTCAGATGACCATTACATCTACTACTGCGGGCAGGAATCCCTCAGAAGAACTGGAGTAGCCATCATGGTCAACAAAAGAGTCCGAAACGCAGTACTTGGATGCAATCTCAAAAACGACAGAATGATCTCTGTTCGTTTCCAAGGCAAACCATTCAATATCACAGTAATCCAAGTCTATGCCCCAACTAGTAATGCTGAAGAAGCTGAAGTTGAATGGTTCTATGAAGACCTACAAGACCTTTTAAAACTAACACCCAAAAAAGATGTCCTTTTCATTATAGGGGACTGGAATGCAAAAGTAGGAAGTCAAGAAACACCTGGAGTAACAGGCAAATTTGGCCTTGGAATACAGAATGAAGCAGGGCAAAGACGAATAGAGTTTTGCCAAGAAAATGCACTGGTCATAACAAATACCCTCTTCCAATAACACAAGAGAAGACTCTATACATGGACATCACCAGATGGTCAACACCGAAATCAGATTGATTATATTCTTTGCAGCCAAAGATAGAGAAGCTCTATACAGTCAGCAAAAACAAGACCAGGAGCTGACTGTGGCTCAGACCATGAACTCCTTATTGCCCAATTCAGACTGAAATTGAAGAAAGTAGGGAAAACCACTAGACCATTCAGGTATGACCTAAATCAAATCCCTTATGATTATACAGTGGAAGTGAGAAATAGATTTAAGGGCCTAGATCTGATAGATAGAGTGCCTGACGAACTATGGAATGAGGTTCGTGAAATTGTACAGGAGACAGGGATCAAGACCATCCCCATGGAAAAGAAATGCAAAAAGCAAAATGGCTGTCTGGGGAGGCCTTACAAATAGCTGTGAAAAGAAGAGAAACGAAAAACAAAGGAGAAAAGGAAAGATATAAACATCTGAATGCAGAGTTCCAAAGAATAGCAAGAAGAGATAAGAAAGCCTTCTTCAGCGATCAATGCAAAGAAATAGAGGAAAACAACAAATGGGAAAGACTAGGGATCTCTTCAAGAAAATCAGAGATACCAAAGGAACATTTCATGCAAAGATGGGCTTGAAAAAGGACAGAAATGGTATGGACCTAACAGAAGCAGAAGATATTAAGAAGAGGTGGCAAGAATACACAGAAGAACTGTACAAAAGAGATCTTCACGACCCAGATAATCACGATGGTGTGATCACTGACCTAGAGCCAGACATCCTGGAATGTGAAGTCAAGTGGGCCTTAGAAAGCATCACTATGGAGGGGAGGCGCCAAGATGGCGGAGGAGTAGGACGGGGAAAACACTTTCTCCCCCACAAATTCATCAAAAGAGCATTTAAACGTCGAGTAAATTCCACAAAACAACTTCTGAATGCCGGCAGAGGACATCAGGCACCCAGAAAAGCAACCCAACTCTTCGAAAGGAGGTAGGAAAAAATATTAAAGACAATAAAAGAGACAAAAGAGGGAGGGACGGAGTTCTGTCCCGGGAAGGGAGTCTTAAAAGAGAGAAGTTTCCAAACACCAGGAAACCTTCTCACTGCCGAATCCGTGCCGAGCTTTGGAAGCACAGAGGGCAACATAACAGGGAGAAAAAATAAATAAACAATTAAAACTCGCAGATTGCGAGCCCTACGGTAACTCCACCAGCGGAGAAGCAGCGCAGACGCCTGCATCCGCCATTAACAAGCGGGGGCTGGGCAGGGAGGCGCGGCGCAGGCTGCATCGCTGAGAGTAAGAATCTGGCCTGAATACCCTGAGCACTATCTGAGCGAAATAATTTGGGCTAGCAAACCAGACTGTGGGAAATCTACCAGGCGAAAAGCCAGCCCCAACCTAAGACACCACCAGGCCGGCGCTTGGAACAAAGAACTGAACAGAGATAGCCGGCTGCAGACCTTCCCCCTCCGGTGACAGGCAGCCAGAGCTGGAAGGGGGCAATCGCAGCCCCAGAGAGACATTATCTATAAAACTGGCTTCTTTGCTAACTAAAACTTATTGGGGGTCTGGACGGTCAACATCTGCCTGAGAAGGTGCGCCGGTTTTACACCCAGATAACCGAGTGGCGGGGAGGCGATAAGTCGCAGCATTGGCGCTCGCCAAACACCTCATCACCTGAGCTGCTCGGACCTGGGAAGAGCACAAAACGCAGGCCCAACTGAGTCTGCGCCTCTGAGGACTACCTGAGTGCCTGAACCTGAGTGGCTTGGACCTGGGAGGTGCATGCAACCCAGGGCCAGCCTCGGATTGTTCCCAGCGGAACAACCTAGAGCCCGAGCAGTGTGGGCAGGGAGGCTACACGCGCCATGAGCGGGGGCAGACCCAGTGTGGCTGAGGCACTGCGAGCGCACGCCAGTGTCATTTGTTTGCAGCATCCCTCCCTCCCTCCCCACAGCGCGACTGAACAAAGTGAAGAAATACAGCTCCACCCACCAGAACACCGACACAAGCTTCCCTAACCAGGAAACCTTGACAAGTCACCTGTACAAATCCACACACAGCGAGGAAACGCCACAATAAAGAGAACTCTACAAACTGCCAGAATACAGAAAGGACTCCCAAACTCAGCAATTTAAACAAGATGAAGAGACAGAGGAATACCCAGCAGATAAAGGAACGGGATAAATGCCCACCAAACCAAACAAAAGAGGAAGAGATAGGGAATCTACCTGATAAAGAATTCCAAATAATGATAGTGAAATTGATCCAAAATCTTGAAATTAAAATGGAATCACAGATAAATAGCCTGGAGACAAGGATTGAGAAGATGCAAGAAAGGTTTAACAAGGACCTAGAAGAAATAAAAAAGAGTCAATATATAATGAATAATGCAATAAATGAAATTAAAAACACTCTGGAGGCAACAAATAGTAGAATAACAGAGGCAGAAGATAGGATTAGTGAATTAGAAGATAGAATGGTAGAAATAAATGAATCAGAGAGGATAAAAGAAAAACGAATTAAAAGAAATGAGGACAATCTCAGAGACCTCCAGGACAATATTAAACGCTACAACATTCGAATCATAGGGGTTCCAGAAGAAGAAGACAAAAAGAAAGACCATGAGAAAATACTTGAGGAGATAATAGTGGAAAACTTCCCTAAAATGGGGAAGGAAATAATCACCCAAGTCCAAGAAACCCAGAGAGTCCCAAACAGGATAAACCCAAGGAGAAACACCCCAAGACACATATTAATCAAATTAATAAAGATCAAACACAAAGAACAAATATTAAAAGCAGCAAGGGAAAAACAACAAATAACACACAAGGGAATTCCCATAAGGATAACAGCTGATCTTTCAATAGAAACTCTTCAAGCCAGGAGGGAATGGCAAGACATACTTAAAATGATGAAAGAAAATAACCTACAGCCCAGATTATTGTACCCAGCAAGGATCTCGTTCAAGTATGAAGGAGAAATCAAAAGCTTTTCAGACAAGCAAAAGCTGAGAGAATTCAGCACCACCAAACCAGCTCTCCAACAAATACTAAAGCATATTCTCTAGACAGGAAACACAAAAATGGTGTATAAACTCGAACCCAAAACAATAAAGTAAATGGCAACGGGATCATACTTATCAGTAATTACCTTAAACGTAAATTGGTTGAATGCCCCAACCAAAAGACAAAGACTGGCTGAATGGATACAAAAACAAGACCCCTACATATGTTGTCTACAAGAGACCCACCTCAAAACAGGGGACACATACAGACTGAAAGTGAAGGGCTGGAAAAAGATTTTCCATGCAAATAGGGACCAAAAGAAAGCAGAAGTCACAATACTCGTATCAGATAAATTAGACTTAAAAACAAAGGCTGTGAAAAGAGACAAAGAAGGTCACTACATAATGATCAAAGGATCAATCCAAGAAGAAGATATAACAATTATAAATATATATGCACCCAACATGGGAGCACCGCAGTATGTAAGACAAATGCTAACAAGTATGAAAGGAGAAATTAACAACAACACAATAATAGTGGGAGACTTTAATACCCCACTCACACCTATGGATAGATCAACTAAACAGAAAATTAACAAGGAAACACAAACTTTAAATGATACAATAGACCAGTTAGACCTAATTGATAGCTATAGGACATTTCATCCCCCACCCCCACCCCCAAAAAAAGACTGCTCACTATGGCAATTATTGAAGCTGACTTAGGGTGACATAGAGGCTTATTTCCCTTTACCCTTTTGAGTTCTTAGCTGAGGATCTCTGTAAGAAATGACAGAATAGCAGGACAAAATCAAACAGAAGTTTATTAACATAAAAAAAAAAAACGAAAAAGAAACCGAGAGAAACTCAAAATGTCTCACCTGTAAAGTCTGGTCATTAAAAACCTTATATGTTTCAGAGGAAACATCAGTAATTTAGTGAAAATACTAAAAAAAGATTCTAGTTGACAATTAAAGAATTTTGATTATTTATACGTGTTTTACTCTGAAAACCAAGGTAAAAATATTGTTCTGATTAATTTAGTTACATTCATAAAAGCAGGTTATTGAAGTATTTATTAGAATTAGGTTTCAGTAAAACATTTATTGGAAACAGTATAAAGCTCAGTGTACAAACATGTGGCTAGGAACAGAACAGTGTGCAGGCTTATTCTGCTGTGTCAAATGGCTATGTTGAAAATCAGATGAAGAGTATTTATTGAAATATTAAAAAAAAAAAAAAAGAAAGTAAGACCAATAAAATTTTCAAGACAGAAAAAAAAAAAAAAAAGAAAGAAAGAAAGCATCACTATGAACAAAGCTAGTGGAGGTGATGGAATTCCAGTTGAGCTATTTCAAATCCTGAAAGATGATACTGTGAAAGTGCTGCACTCAATATGCCAGCAAATTTGGAAAACTCAGCAGTGGCCACAGGACTGGAAAAGATCAGTTTTCATTCCAATCCCAAAGAAAGGCAATGCCAAAGAATGCTCAAACTACCGCACAATTGCACTCATCTCACATGCTAGGAAAGTAATGCTCAAAATTCTCCAAGCCAGGCTTCAGCAATATGTGAACCGTGAACTTCCTGATGTTCAAGCTGGTTTTAGAAAAGGCAGAGGAACCAGAGATCAAATTGCCAATATCTGCTGGATCATGGAAAAAGCAAGAGAGTTCCAGAAAAGCATCTATTTCTGCTTTATTGACTATGCCAAAGCCTTTGACTGTGTGGATCACAATCAACTGTGGAAAATTCTGAAAGAGATGGGAATACCAGATCACCTGATCTGCCTCTTGAGAAATTTGTATGCAGGTCAGGAAGCAACAGTTAGAATCGGACATGGAACAACAGACTGGCTCCAAATAGGAAAAGGAGTTCGTCAAGGCTGTATATTGTCACCCTGTTTATTTAACTTATATGCAGAATACATCATGAGAAATGCTGGTCTGGATGAAACACAAGCTGGAATCAAGATTGCCGGGAGAAATATCAATAACCTCAGATATGCAGATGACACCACCCTTATGGCAGAAAGTGAAGAGGAACTAAAAAGCCTCTTGATGAAAGTGAAAGTGGAGAGTGAAAAAGTTGGCTTAAAGCTCAACATTCAGAAAACGAAGGTCATGGCACTCAGTCCCATCACTTAATGGGAAATAGATGGGGAAACAGTGGAAACAGTGTCAGACTTCATTTTTCTGGGCTCCAAAATCACTACAGATGGTGACTGCAGCCATGAAATTAAAAGATGCTTATTTCTTGGAAGGAAAGTTATGACCAACCTAGATAGCATATTCAAAAGCAGAGACATTACTTTGCCAACAAAGTTCATCTAGTCAAGGCTTGGTTTTCCTGTGGTCATGTATGGATGTGAGAGTTGGAGTGTGAAGAAGGCTGAGCACCAAAGAATTGATGCTTTTGACCTGTGGTGTTGGACAAGACTCTTGAGAGTCCCTTTGACTGCAAGGAGATCCAACCAGTCCATTCTGAAGGAGATCAGCCCTGGGATTTCTTTGGAAGCAATGATGCTAAAGCTGAAACTCCAGTACTTTGGCCACCTCATGTGAAAAGTTGACTCATTGGAAAAGACTCTGATGCTGGGAGGGATTGGGGGCTAGAGGAGAGGGGATGACAGAGGATGAGATGGCTGGATGGCATCACTGACTCGATGGATGTAAGAGTTGGTGATGGACAGGGAAGCCTGGCGTGCTGTGATTCATGGGGTCACAAAGAGTCTGACACGACTGAGCGACTGATCTGACCTGATCTCTGATTTCATTCTCTGTTCAACATCTGCCTATGAACCATCTTGTTGCTCTTCAGTAGCTAAGTTATGTCCAAGTCTTTGCAACCCTGTGGACTGCAGCACTCCAGGCTTCTCTGTCCTACCCTATCTCCTAGAGTTTGCTCAAATTCATATCCACTGAGTCGGTGATGCTATCTAATGATCTCAACTTCCACCATCCCTTTTTGCCTTCTTTTGCCTTCAATCTTTCCCAGCATCAGTGTCTTTTCCAATGAGTCAGTTCTTCAGATCAGGTGACCAAAATATTGAGTTTCAGCTTCAGCATCAGTCCTTCCAGTGAATATTCAGAGTTGATTTCTTTTAGGAATGATGAACCATTTACCCAAGTAATAACTTTTAGGTAAGTATACAGCTTTATAAAATGATAAGTTGCTACCTTACTGGAAAGGGTCCCTTTGTCCTTATTTTGCCCGCAGGACTTATACTGAAGGGTATTTAAATATCTGTAATTAAGCCAGGTAGTTGCCCTTTCCATGTGGTTTTATGGACTATCTGTGGCAGCCAGAGTGTTCCATGTATATGAGGCATATTTACCACAAATAATGATTTTTTTTTTTTGTATTTCAAAAAGTAGAATGCTTTTTCCAGAAAAAGAGAAAAGAAATAGAGAAAAAAACGGAAGCTTTTTTGGAAAAGCTTATTCTAGACTTTTAGGGAAATGACAACATAATGAAAACACCCTAAAACATTATCATTTATTTATCCACACTATACACCAGAAGTTCCAGTATTGAGGGTTGAACGATTAGTTTGATCGACAAACCATTCCGTGAACAACCAAAAACATGGCCCTTGTTTTCGATCCTGAGCAAAACTATCCCACACAGATCTGCTGTTCTCCCATTCAAATTAAGACTCATAAAAGGCATGCAAAGTGTCAATACTGCTTCTAAAATCCATCAAACTATTCTGATGGAATGGCCAGAAAGTGTTCCAGAATTCAAGTTTCTGATGGTTTAGAGAAAACGCGTATTTATCTGAGTTCAGCTTCTTTCTGAAGTTCATCATCTGTATCAACTGATCTGGCATGGATACTCTTCCCACAAAATTACAGGGCTTGTTCTAAAGAGACAGCTCATTCATTTAGCACTGCAGATTACGTTCGGTAGTTTTCCTTACTGCTGTAAGCATATCACTAGTGTCACTGAAGAGTTAGACAAAGACTTTCCTCACAGTTTTGGGTAATAACACTGTTCTAATATTTTGGGTAATAACACTGTAATAGGCTGTTCTAAACTAACAGAAATGATAAAGAGGGAAGTTAGCTTTACTCTTCCTGATGCCACTGCTTATCACTGGAAAAACAGCATCATCTGCCAGGCATGATGCCATATTAATCCGAACACACACAAGGTCTTCTCCAGTTCTGTGCAGCTCTTTCCCTTGTTCCAGGTATCTCCCCAGGGTAGGGTGGTGATTACTAAGAACCCTTCCTGAACCTCAATTCCTGCCTGATTACTAGACAAATATAGATTAAACAGTACAGTGAAGTTGGTCCCCAAAAGACTTACATTTTGCCAAAATTTAACAGAATAAATGGAGTTGTAAAACTACAGAGAAATGGGATGAATGGTATTATCCCAGCTTTTAAATTCTGAAACATTTCAAAACCATAGAAAGGTTGCCAGAGTAGAAGATTCATGTCCATAAAATCTTCACATGCCTTTGAAGCTTAACGTTTTGCCACATTTGCTTTCTCTGACTCTTTCTGTCTTCTTTTCTCTCTTTTTTACCTGGCCACATAGCACTGCATGTGGATCTTAGTTCCCTGCCCAGGATCGAACTCATACCCTTGGCAGTGGAAGCACAGAATCCTAACTACTGATCCATGAAGGAATTCCCATCTCTGCCTCTTTTTGTGTGTATTCTCTGTGTACACATAATTATACACACACATACTTTCATGCACATACACATTTAAACATATGTACTTATGTGCATATATACATATAAACATATGCATATATATTTTGGGAAACATTTGAAAGTTACTTGTAGGTATGACACTTCACTCACAAGTATTCAGCAGATTTTTCATTAAGTCCGTCTAGTCAAAGCTACGGTTTTTCTGGTGGTCAGGTATGGATGTGAGAGCCAAAGTCAGTCTCCCACATGACCATAATATACTGACTGCATTTAAGAAACAACATTAATACAACATTATCTAATATATAGTTTATTGTCAAAGTCTCCAAATTCTCCCAATAATATCCTTTACAGTAAGCTTCATTTTCCCAGGATCCAATCCAGTACTACAGACTACATTTAGTCATCAGAAGTTGAGATTTCTTTAATCTGGGGCAACATATTGTCTTTCTTGACATTGATATTTTAAGAGTAAAATAGACATTTTCCCAAAGAAGATAAACAGTTGATTAAGAAGCATTACAAAAAGAAGCTCAACATTGCTGATTATTAGAAAAATGCAAATTAAATCTACAAAGAGGTATCATCTTACACCAGTCGGAATGGCCATCATCAAAAGTTTACAAACAATAAGTGCTGGAGAAGGTGTGGAGAAAAGGAAACCTTCCTACACTGTTGCTAGGAATGTAGATTGGTGCAGACTCTATGGAAAATCGTATGGCGCTTCCTTACTAAAAACAGAACTACCATATAATCTAGGAAACACACTGTCGGGCATATACCTAGAAAAGGTCACAATTTAAAAAGATACGTGCACCCCAATGTTCACTGAAGCACTAGTGACAATAGCCAAGAGATGGAAGCAACCTAAATGTCCATCAACAGAAGAATGGATAAAGAAGTTGTGGTACATATATACAATGGAATATTGTTCACCCATAAAAAATAATGAAACAATGCCCTTTGCAGTAACACAAATAGACTTAGGGATTATCATACTAAGTGAAGGAAGTCAGAGAAAGACAAATATCATATGACATCACTTATCATCTTTATTTATTTTCTTGGGCTCCAAAATTACTGCAGATGGTGACTGTAGCTATGAAATTAAAAGACTCTTGCTCCTTGGAAGAAAAAGCTATGACAAACATAGACAGCATGTTAAAAAGCAGAGAAATTACTTTGCCAACAAAAGTTCATCTAGTCAAAGCTATGGTTTTTCTGGTAGTCAGGTATGGATGTGAGAGTTCGACCATAAAGAAAGCTGAGTGCTGAAGAACTGATGCTTTTGAACTCTGGTGTTGGAGAGTCCCTTGGACTGCAAAGAGATCAAACCAGCCAATCATAAAGGAAATCAGTCCTTGAATATTCATTGGAAGGACTGATGCTGAAGCTGAAGCTGCAATACTTTGGCCACCTGACGCAAAGAAATGACTCACTGGAAAAGACCCTGATGGTGGGCAAGATCGAAGGCAGGGGGAGAAGAAGACAAAGGAGGATGATGTGGTTGGATGGCATCATCAACTCGATGGACATGAGTTTGAGTAAGCTCCAGGAGCTGGTGATGTACAGGGAAGCCTGGTGTGCTGCAGTCCATGGGGTTGCAAAGAGTCGGACATGACTGAGTGACTGAGCTGATCACTTATCTGTGGAATCTAAGAAGATGATACAATGAACTTATAACATATATGGGGAAAGAATCTGAAAAAGAATAGATATAAATATATGTATAACTGGATCACTTTGCTGTATGTCTAAAACTAATGCAACATTGTAAATCAACTATAACCCAATATAAAATAAAAATTAAATTAAAAATGTGCTGTACAGTTAAGATTTTTCAAGGATAGTCTTCAGTTTGGTTTTTCTAATTTTTTCCCTCATGATTGGTGGTGGTGGTGCTCAGTCACTTCTGACTCTTTGAGACCCCATGGACTGTAGCCCATCAGGCTCCTCTGTCCAGGAGATTCTCCAGGCAAGAATACTGGAGTGGGTTGCCATTTCCTGCTCCAGGGGATCTTCCTGACCCAGGGATTGAACTTGCATCTCTTGTGTCTCCTGCATTGGCAGGTGGATTCTTTACCACTGCGCCACCTGGGAAATAATGCCTAGATATCCTTTCCTAATGCATCTTCAGAGGCACTGTGGTTTCAGTCTGTCTCATTATTGGCAATAATAAATTTGATCAGTTGGAAAAGGCAACTTCTGCCAAATCTCTCCATTTTTATGGTATCTTCTCCCCTTTGTGACACTTTGAAGACTATGTGAATAGTCCCCTGCTCAACGACTTTTAATCTGGTGGCTAGCATCCACTGCTGACTCTTGCCTAAATCAATTATCATTGTGGTGTTTGCAAAATAAGCATTATACATACTGGAGATAGAGTCCAACACAAAAACCCATTAACTCATATAGAGAAAATAGTCTTCATTGGGATTAATCCTGTTACAGTTTAATAGTTTCCCCTTTAGTTTCTGAGAAAATACCATACTGCTGGATAATGCTTTGAGTACAACCATCAGTTTTTTTCTAGGATAATTCAGATATATGAAAGGATGAAAATGCACAGACATGAATTCAAATAAGCCCTCTAAAAATGACAAATGTCTTGAATGGTCTCTGTGGCTGTGACATTTACATACATCAAATATCCACATGCTTCCCCACATTCACCAGTTGCCCTTGCAGTGGGGAGGGACCAAGTAATTAGTTCTGACCAATGACCCATTAGCGGAAGTGATAAGTCACTTCTGGACTGAAGTTCCTACAAGGCCATGTCTCTTTCTTTCTTTGCTTCAGCAGTGACCATGGAGACTGAGTGTTGAAATGAGGAGTCAGAACACAGAAGCAGCCCAGGCTGCTAAATCACTACATTGGAAACAGTTGCCCCGAAGAGTTATTTGACCTACAGTGGACTTGGCATGAGTGGGAAATAAACCCCTATGTGCTGAGCTGCTGTAATTTGGGTTTGTTTATTATCACAACATAATCAAGCATATTCTATTGTCTCTAAAAGCCAATTTTTATCAATAATTAGAATTTAACAAGAACCACATTTGGATTAGAATGGTGATATATTAATTTATCCATGGTGGTAATGCAACTGATGCAAAAACAATAGTCATCTACAGGACAACCTTCTCTGCCCTTTCCCTGCCTCCTTTTTCTCTGACAGCCAAACTTCAATATAAAGATTGATGATGAAAGCTCGTGGTATCCTGGAGCTGTTTTAGGAGAACTGCTTTGCAAGCTGGTGGGTGCAACAATGGTACCTTGACATTGCCCATGGAGGGAGTATTTACACCAAAGAAACTGGCAAATGCTACACACTGGCACCACTTCCCTCATCCTCCCACACAGAGCTGCTTGTTGAACACTTAAACAGCACATTGGTGGCTATTTTCCTTTCCAGGTTCTGCTACAAATAGGAGATGGGCATATGACCCAGTATTCACCAGTAAGAGTTGCAAGGAAGCTGGATACAGAACATCGAGGAAGACTTCTCTCCCTATTAAAAATAAAACTATATATATATACACATCAAAAAAGCACATATATGATCACTAAAAGAAAGATATGTACTAGAATGTTTATTGTAACATCTTCACTGTAACCCAAAACTAGTTACTATTCAAATGCTCATCAACAGTAAAATGGACAATGAAATACTGTAAAGCAATGATAATAATTTGCAGCTACACACAAAAAATGGCTGAGATTGTTTCAAATATAATGAGTAAAAGAAGCCAACACAGGACATATTAGATGAGATTCCATTTAGATGAAAGTTCAAAACAGGCAAAATTAATCTATGGTGTTGGACATTAAAAATTATACAACTAGTTACACGTGAAGAAGCTAGTTATGGAAAATAAAAATATGAGAGACTTCTTGAGTCTAACTATATTCTATTTCTGATCTGGGTGATGATCTCAAATGCATCAGTTTGTGAGAATATATCAAGTAAATGCATACTTAAAACTTGTACACTTTTCTGTATGTATGTGCTTAGTCGCTCAGTTGTGTTTGAATCTTTGTGAACCCATGGACTGTAGCCCATTGGGCTCCTCTATCCATGGGGATTCTCCAGGCAAGAATACTTGTTGCCATGGAGTAAGTTGCCATGCCCTCCTCCAGGGGATCTTCCCAACCTAGGGATTGAACCCAGGTCTCCCACGTTGCAGGTGGATTCTTTACCATCTGAGTCACCAGGGAAGCCTAAGAATACTGGGGTGGGTAGCTTGTCCCTTCTCCAGGGAATCTGCCCGACCCAGGAATCAAACTGGGGTCTCCTGCATTGCAGGCAGATTCTTTACCAGCTGAGCTACCAGGGAAACCCTTCTGTATGTATAGTATACTTCCATAAAATGCTTTTTAAAATAAAGAAAGATGAAAAGATAATAAAGAAAGATGAAAAAAAAAGAGAAGAGGTTGACTTTGCTTCTCCTTCCCACACTGACACGTCTGTGTGAGACATGGATGCCTAGACCCATGGCAGCCCTCTCAACCAACACACTGAGGGGAGCAGAGCTGGATTCCTGAGGACAAGGCTGATCCATGGCACCAATCTTGGAAGTCCCTCTAGATCTTTGGCTTGGGAAATAATAAATATCATTTTGGGGACTTCCTTGGTGGCTCAGTGGTTAAGAATCCACCTGCCAATGCAGAGGACACAGGTTTGATCTCTGGTCTGGGAGGATCCCATATGCCACGGGGCAACTAAGCCTGTGTACCACACGATTACGGAGCCTCTGCTCTAGAGCCTGGGGGCCACAACTACAGAGCACATGTGCTGCAACTGCTGAAGCCTGAGAGCATAGAACCCATGCTCTGCAATAAGAGAAGCCTCCACAATGCAAAGCCTGCACATGGCAACAAAGAGTAGTCCCTGCTCTCCACAACTAGAGAAAGTCCACACACAGCAACAGAGACCCAGCACAGTAAAAAATAATGCATTTTAAAAATTATATTTTTCTTTGGCCCAAAGTAGTCATGTCATCAAAATTATTTATTCTGAGGACTTCCCTGGTAGTCCCATGGCTGAGACTCCATGCTCCCAGTGTAGGGGGCCTGGGTTTGGTCCCCGGTCAGGGAACTATATCCCATATGCCACAACTAGGAGTTCACATTCTACAGCAAAGAAAGATCAAAGATGCCGCATGCTGCAGCTAAGACCTGGCCTAGCCAAATACAAATTTCTTTTCTTTTTTAAAATTATTATGATTTTGTATGGAGACAGCCTTTGGTATTAAATGAAGGAAAAATTTGCATGTCAGCATTGCAAAGCAGAATGATTAACCTATGCAGTAGTTTTCAATACTGCATCAGATAATTGACATGGTTATTTTAGTCTGTTGGAACTTCTATAACAGAATACCACATACTGGGTGGCTTACCAACAACAGAGATTTGTTGCTCACAGTTCTGGAGGTTACCCAAGATCAAGGTGCCATCCTGAGTGACGTTGTTGTGAGAACCCTCTTCTGGTTCAGAAGCCAGTGTCTCGCAGTGGAGAAGAGGTTAGGGATCTCTCTTGAGGCTCCCTTATAAAACCATTAATTCTGTTCAGGAGGGCTCCACCTTTAAGATAAAAGGCCCCACCACTTCCCAAAGACTCCACCTCCTAATAGCATCATCTTAGGGGCTTAGGATTTCAACATGTGAAGTTTGCAGGGATACAGACATTCAGACCATAGCAAAGGTTATCCTGGTAATTCTATTTATCAAATTAGGTTCCCCAAGGACTTACCTTCCTGCTCAAATGTCACCTCTTCAATAACAAAAGAATATCTATGTACCTTTATTATGTATATATGAAAATGACTTCTAATCATTCTGTAATAACATTTCCTCACTCCTGTCACCTATTTCCTCCCTATTACCCTCCTGCATTGTCATAAGCACACCTATATTTCTGGAATTGTCTTATTTGTCTCTATGTTTCTCTTCTAGGACATGAGCTCTACATTAAAATGAAGGGTAGAGGAGCAGAGAGGCCTTTCCCACCTTGTTTAGTGTGGCCTCTCTAGTGCCTAAAATTGAACCTGGCAGAGTGTGGACAATCAATCCATGTTTGGGATTTTTACTATGTATTTAGTTATCTCTGGCTGTGCTAGGTCTTCATTACTGCACATCTACTCTCCATTGTGGTGTACAGGTTTCTTCTCATTGCAGTACCTTCTCTTGTTGAGAAACATGGGCTCTAGGTCATGCTGGCTCAGTAACCAGGGCATGTGGGCTTAGAGCTCAGGCTCAGTGGCTGTGGCACACAGGCTCAATCATTCTGCAGCATGCTGGGATCCTCCTGGACCAAGGACTGATCCTGGGGCCCCTGCATTGCAAGGCGAACTCCCAACCATTGGACCACAAGGGAAGCCCAATAGATTTTTTAAAAATAAATGAATAAAGAAGGAACACACATCACCAGGTAATTCATTAAGTCCCCCTATGTACAAACGAGTTCCATTCCAAGAGTACATTCATTAGGTACAATCTGTTCATAAGCACAACAAAGTTACCCTGGGTACCCAACTAACACAATCGGCTATATAGGACTATACTGTGATAGGTTTACAATACTTTCCAAACAAATACTATATAAAAAAATAAAGAAAACATTTTTAATCTTACAGTACCAGCTGCATCACCCTGCCTTTCCACTTGCTTCTGGACATCCTAGGATTGAAATTAAGATCCTATGCTACTGTACTGTATGCAGCATTGTAAAGTACACAAAGCCCAACCACCTGTAGAGGATGCACACATTTGACAATGTATGCCAGACATGTGAACTAACTAACATGTGAACTAACATGCGAACATAAAGTTCACAACTCAGAGGTTCATAAAGGAAACTGTTCATATAGGAAACTTACTGTTTTTAAGCTTTCCACTGAGTACCTATTGACTCATCTAGGGCTTCCCTGTTCTCCTTCATGTGCAACAGTCATGCCATGGTTTCCCTCTTCCTGCCAGATGCGGGTACCCGGCGGGTCCGGTTGCACCGGAAGGTCTTCCTGTCCTACTTGCACAGGGATTCACGTCAGTCTGTCACCTAGTTGTATTCTAAACATAGTCTGTGGGTTTTCAGTCTTTTTACCTCACTGTCTTCTTTTTATAAGAAGATTTTAAAAATATGATAAATGATACCTCACCAAACTGCTAACACCTTTCTAGAAATCCTTCTGTAATTTATCAACGTTTTTGAAAATAACCCAACAACAAGCCTACCTTACAACACAGCAAGAAAACAGACCTACAACTCATTAGGCCTGAACTTCTGACTAGTAAGAAGCACAGAAGAGTGAATATAGCACAATTAACATTTCTTAGATAAGTGAAAATTTAGGCACCCAGGGCATGACTGACCCATGGCAGAGACGAATGGGCACTGAAGCAGGAGAGACTTCTAAGTGTGTGGAAATGAAGCTTTCTCTCATCATCGGGAGAGTGAATATTTTCCACAAAGTCTGCTCGTGGCATAAAACATGCCATCAAAATACAAGGCAGAGGTTGTGTGACGTCCCTGCCAGGCTGCATAAGCATGCAGGTGCCCCTGTGACAGGCGCTACCCCTCAGCCATCGGGACTAAAAATACTTCTTTGCTGTCACCACTACAGAGTAAAGACTTTGACATAATTTACCAGATTTGACTAGTTTCCCCCCCCCCCCTTTTTTTTTTTTACTTTCAATGAGGCTCTGAACTCTTCCCCTCAAAATTGAATCTGACAATTGCAAACCAAGGAGATTTAAAAGAACAAACAGGCTCCAAGTTTTCCTTCAAGCCTGGTTAGATAGACTTCATGTGCTTTGAGCTTAGCCATGGGCCAGAGAGAGCACATCCAAGCGCTTCCTGAAAGGTGATGGAATGGGATGGCTTCATCTTTTCTCTAAATATTTGGCTGTGTTTCCTCTTCTTTTCATCTATTTTAAACTCCCAAGCAGCCACTCCCCATGTGATGTGATCTGTGGAACTGAGATGAAATAGTTCAAGAGGAAACATCTCTTTAAAAACTAAATATGGTACAAAGAAGCCAGAAGTAACTGGTGGAGATGGTGGAATGATGTGACCTAAAGAAATGTGTGAATCAGTATATTGAGTTTTGCTTTAAACTGGAGGAGAAATTGGGGTGACAGCTAGAAGGACCCAAGTCAAGAGAATTCCATTTTTAAAGGGAAAAAAAATAAGAGCACATGGATATGATACAGAAAAGCAAATTCAGGACAGAGGGAGGACTTGCCAGAGCAAGCAAGAAAGGCCAATGCTCCATTTCAGAAGGTGGGGGGTGGGCAGTGGTGGTCACAGTTTCCTTCTGAGCAAAAGGATTGAGGCAGAGACAATGTGGATAGATGAAAGGTTGGTAATGTGAGGTGGAAGGCATGGGGATGTTCTGTTCTGATGGCTTCTCTTTACTTCATGAAACAAGAAGCAAGAATATCAGCTCCAAGTGGGAATGAGGAAGAGAGGAGGAGAAGGTCTGAAATGGTTGTTAAGAAAACAGGAGAGCAAAAGGATTTGGGAAAACCATCCAACTCCCTGGCAGCTCAAAGGACTCATGAGTGCTTCCTGGTTTATAAAGTCAAGGGAAATCAGCCACCATGATGAGTTTTCTCCAGCTGTGTTTAACTGGTCAGGCAACAAGTGAGAAAGGGGTGAATGTAATCAGCATTAGATTTTTGCCAAGTGAATAAAAAGAAAGGAAAAAGGAGAAATGTGCAAAGTATAGGCAAGAGAGAAATTATAATTATGGCAACTAGAATCTAAGCTGGCATGGGGCAGGGAGACAGAAAGGGGACAGGGCTGGTGAAGAGGGTGATAGATTTCAGATCATAGTGGGGCTGGTGAATTGTTGAAGCTGAGGTATGACAGGGCACAAGGGCCCTCGAGAAGTTATCCTCACTGTCACATAGCACTCCAACAGTAAGGTAAATGGAGGAGCAAGATGTCAAGGAAAGAGAAACAGCAGAGATAGTCCCCATATTGTTTAAGGCTGCCATGGGAACAGACAACTCAGACTAGAGCTGTCTTAAGGGAAAGATAAAACTGTCTAGTAAGGAAGAAATTAAAAAGGGTTACCAGAGAATGGAGGAGAGCCTGTATATATAAATGTAGACCTAGGAACAACCCTTCCTTTATGAGATTGTAGATATAAGAAAATGAAGTATCAGCAAGAAGGAAAAACATCCTTGAAACAAGTTTCTGGTGGCAGCCACAGCAGTGACCCACATCCTGGAGCCTTCCTGCACCCTTTAAGATTCATAAAGCCAAAGACTTATTGTTGGATTTCTAGCCAAACCCATTTTACAGATAAGTAGCGGAGAAGACAATGGCACCCCACTCCAGTACTCTTGCCTGGAAAATCCATGGACAGAGGAGCCTGGTAGGCTGCAGTCCATAGTGTCGCTAAGAGTTGGGCACGACTGAGTGACTTCACTTTCACTTTTCACTTTCATGCATTGGAGAAGGAAATGGCAACCCACTCCAGTGTTCTTGCCTGGAGAATCCCAGGGATGGGGAAGCCTGGTGGGCTGCCATCTCTGGGGTCACACAGAGTCAGACACGACTGAAGCGGCTTAGCAGCAGCAGCAGCAGCTAGACTCAAAGAGGTGGAAGAATTTACTAAAAGCTCTACAGCTACAATGCTGACATCTTGACTTACTTTTTAAAAGGGGACGATTACTGTCTTCATGTCAGTCAAACCATATAAAACGGATATATTATAGGTCAAAAGTGGTTGAATATTGTCACTTTCATGCTGTTAACCTAACACATCCTGGCATTCTTTCCATTATAGCAGAATGTTAAGAATGAGCAATGAATTTTTTTTTAATAAAGTGGTATTCAATTGGTTCCTTATAAAACTCTCCAAATTTTATCAGGAAAACTCCACTAAGCTCTGTGGAGTTAACTGTAAATAATCTCCTAAAACTGAGGTCAAACTTAACTTCTAGTAAGAAAATGAGGAAGAATCCAAAAGTAATGGATCAGAGCAGCCATCTGGAGCTGTGACTAAGAGATTACTGGTGACCTTCAAATCTAAATTAAGGTGACCTAGAAAAGTGTGATTGGATTATGACTATAAATATAAAGCTTATGGCTAAGGAATTACATTGTATATTAGGAAAAGGAGAATGGTTACCAAGATGTCTGTAAAAGGAAACAGAGCCAAACCCAAGGAGTATTTTGCAGGAGTCTCCACCCATCTCCATGGTGGGATATACCATCTTGGCGATGGATGCCCTTGGTCTACAAAGCTCAATGATACTAGTGAAGAAGTTCAAGTCATCCCCTCCGAAAGCCACAATCTCTGTGAAGATAACCTGGGCTTCCCCCTGGGACATGACCAAAAAGAGAGACTGCCATGTCAAATCACACAGAGGCTGGAATTTCTGGTGGTTATGTTTCTCTTCAAATATTCATAAATCAGCTTTATTATTTTTCATACATTAGCCTCTGTAGTTGGGGAATGTGATTAATGTGCATTAGTGTTTGAGACAAAATGAAGCTGGGCTTCCTTGGTGGTGCAGTGGATACAAATCCATCTACCAATGTCTGGAAGACAAGTTCAACGATCCCTGGTCTGAGAAGATTCCACATGCCACAGAGCAACTAAGCCTGTGTGCCACAACTACTGAATCCTGTACACTCTAGGGCCCATGAGCCATGAGTAGTGAGCCCCTGTACACAACCACGGAAGCCCACATGCCCTAGAGCCAGCAAGTGGCAGCTGCTGTGCCCACGTGCTGCAGCTACTGAAGCCCATGTGCCTAGAGTCTGTGCTCTGCAACAAGAGAGCAGTTCCTGCTCTCTGCAGCTGGAGAAAGCCCATGCGTAGCAAAGAAGAGGCTGCACAGCCAAACATAAGTAAATATACATAGCAGTCTGTGGTGGTGGTGGTGGTTTTAGTTGCTCAGCTGTGTCCGACTCTTGTGACCCCACAGACTGTAGCCCGCCAGGCTCCTCTGTCCATGGGATTCTCCAGGCAAGAATACTGGAGTGGGATAGCAGTATGTACATGTCAAAAAATAAGTATAAATAAATAGATAAATATAGCAGCATGTACAAAAAAGAAATAAAAATGAAAATGATAATAACAATGATTTTTTAAAAAGACACGCTAAAGCAGATGCAAATCCCTGGAATCACCAGCAGACTTTCCTCATACCAGTACTGCCGCTCCTCTTGGCCTGAGCATGGGTCCAGAAGAGGTAGTTCAGCTGGTGTGTAAGGTAAGTGAGACAGGCCAGGCAGCTAACACCTTCAACTGAGAGCAACCCTCAACCATGCAAATGTTGGTGGATAAATATCCTGACTTCCTCACTCCTCAGTGGGAAAACTGAGACATATCCTGTACTGTCTCCCCAAGGGTCTTCTAGACACTAAATCAGCAAGCTGAGAAATCAGATTTTTCACCCTTCAGAATCAACTGAGGGTTATGGAGAATTTAACAATATATAGAAGGCCACCCAGGAGCATCTGTTCAATCTTTTCCCATTTGACAGGAGTGAGTAAGTGCTCAGTCACTCAATTGTGTCCTACTCTTTGCGACCTCATAGACTGTAGTCTGAGCTTTACCCGACAATAATACTGTAAGCAGGTTACCATTTCCTCCAGGGGATCTTCTTGACCCAGGGATCAAATCTGAATCTCCTGCCTCTCCTGTTTTGCAGGCAGATTCTTTTAACACTGAGCCACTAGGGAAGCCCATTTGATAGGAAGTCACACTTTTCATTTACATGGTAAAGAATCCAATTGCAATGCAGAAGATGTGGGTTCGATCCCCAGCCTGGAAGATCCCCTTGAGAAGGAAATGGCAACCCATTCCAGTGTTCTTACCTGAAAAATACCATGGACAGAGGAACCTGGCGAGCTACTGTCCATGGGGTCACAAAAGAGTCGGACAAGACTGAGCGACTAAACAACAACACACTTTTATAAGCTGGTTTCATAAGTGAAAAAGAGAAGCCCAAAGTCTGAATTACACACTGACTTGATGTGGCTACAAGTATATGAAAAAGAACATAGAATAACAAGAACAAAGATAAAAGCAAATAGTAAGCAAGGACAGAGACTGGTAAACAGCTGTTAGCAGACACTGGAAGTGACAAGAAACAGTATTCTAGACGCTATCATATTAATAATATACTGCAGAGTTGAGCTCTGTGCTATCTGTGGCTAAGCACTTTGCATACTTTATTCTCACAATAATACTTATTATTATTTTATTCTTACATTAACACTCCAGGTAGTTATTGTTATCAGATGTTCCACTTTGCAGATGATGAAAACAAGGCTTGATGTTAAATCCAAAGTAAACAACTGGTAGGCGACAGAGTTAGGATGTATGCCGGGGGGTCAGTTCAAACATCACACTCTGCAACTAATCTGTTCTATTGCTCTTTTCTCTGTGCCGGACAAAGGTAGGGAGAGTTATGTCTCGGAAGGCTGTATTTTGAGAATGGAAGTGAGCATAAGCAGGGGATGGTGGTGGTAGTGGTGGTTTAGTCTCTAAGTCATGTCAAACTCCTGTGATCCCATGGACAATAGCTCACCAAGCTTCTCTGTCCATGGGATTCTCCAGGCAAGAATATTGGAGTGGGTTGCCATTTCCTCCTCCAGGGAATCTTCCCAACTCAGGGATTGAATCTGAGTCTTCTGCACTGGCAGGCATTCTCCTGCACTTCAGGCAGAAGATTCTTTATCTTTGAGCCACCAGAGAAGTCCAAGAAGGGGATGGGAGATCCACAAAGAAACAGGATGAAGGCTCTGACCTGCCTGCTCTGGCAAATGCTAAGGCCATTCAGCACAAAGAAAGCACAGTCTGGAAGTACCCAGCCACTGGAGACTGGCCATCATTCAGCACAACAGCTCATCCTCCATCTGGAACACTCCCTACTCGAAGAGCCTGGGGTGAGGGGAAGGGGGACTAGAGGCAGTTCAACATTTCTCTTGTGAAACTAAAGCAAAAGTTGTGATTGGAGAAAATGGCAGCATACACACAACTTCAGCAGGGGAATTGTAGACACCACATCACACCAACTAAAAGTGAAACAACAACGTCAATGTTAGGGAGGATGGAGAGCAACTGAACATCTCCTATATTGCTGGGGGGAGTATAAAACGGTACAACCACTTTTAAGAAAGGCCTGGCCATTCCTTGTAAGATTAAATGCCAACCTTATTACCCAGCAATTATATTCCTCAGTACTTAACCCCCAAAGAAACAAAAGATGTGCAAACCTGTCCATCGTTTTATTCACAATAGCCAAAAATCAGAAACAACTCAAATGTTCAACTCGATGAATGCGTAAACGAATTGTGGTATATACATACAATGTATATGACTCAAAGAGAAAAGGAAGGAATTACTGACAATATACAACAGTGGACCTCAGGGGCATAGTAATAGGCATGGCAGTACGTACTTTCTAGAACAGACTACATTAATGATGATGGAAATCACATCAGTGGTTACTTTGAGGGGGCTGCTGAATGACTAGAAAGGGGCATAAATACTATTTTCAGGTGATACAAGATAGAACATCTATCTTGTATCATCTATCTTGATTAGGGTGTGGGTTTACACACACACACACACACACACACACACACATTTGTGAAAACTCATAGAACTACAAAATTTAGACATGTGCTTTTCCTTAATGGAAATAACGCTTAATTTTTGGGGGTGGGGGGAGGTGGGGAAGAGCTACATCAGTAGACATAAAGTGAAAGTGAAAGTGAAGTCGCTGAGTCGTGTCTGACTCTTAGCGACCCCATGGACTACAGCCCACCAGGCCCTCTGTCCATGGGATTTTCCAGGCAAGAGTACTGGAGTGGGGTGCCATTGCCTTTTCCCTTAACAGCAGCTAGGCATATTATATTTACTTGGAGCTGGTATACTTGGTGACAGCCTTACTGCCCTCGGACACGGCGTGCTTGGCCAGCTCCCCAGGTGGCAGCAAGCACACGGTGGTCTGGATCTCCCTGGATGTGATAGTCAAGTGCTTGTTGTAATGTGCCAGGCGTGATGCCTCGCCAGCGATGCGCTCGAAAATGTCATTGACGAAGGAGTTCATGATTCCCATGGCCTTGGACGAGATGCCAGTGTCCGGATGGACTTGCTTCAGCACCTTGTATACGTACACGGAGTACATGTGAGTAAGTCAGAAGACTTACTCATATGTTATTAAGTTTCAGGACAGCTGGGGAAGTTTTTGTTGCAATCTTTGATTCAATGAACTGTCATTTCCCACAAGAATAAATATCCTAACTACAGAGGAATCCTTTGGTTTTCCCTCAAGTACAAAGTATCATGACATTCATTTCTTTTAGACAAAATATTAGGTCTAAATTGCAGTGGGAGTCCCTACACTAACAAATTGTTTTCCACTGGACATACTTGTTAATTTCTCCTTCTTTGCACATTAGAATTCTCTTGGGAGGATCTAATAAGTAGAGATTATGCATTAGTGCCAAAGTTCCTCCAATCTGATGTACACTGATTTTTCTTTAAACATTGAGCAAGTAGTTCATCATAAGAAGAGTTAAATTTTTGACATCACACAGTGAAGAAATTATTATTGCAGGAGGAAACAGATAGAACAGGCTCCATCTCGAAAGCAGGACTCCATCTTGGGCTGGACTGTGGACTTTGAGCTATACACCCAGTATCTATGGAAACGACATACCAACTGGAAAACAAGGCCCCCTGGATGGAAGAGCCCCAGAGCTTGTACCTAGACTCTCTGTTGCCTAAAAGAATACCCTAATTATCTGTGTAACCGAATAGAACCATAAATTCTATTATGCTTATTGGGGTATGACCACAGGCCTATTGATAATTGTCCACTGTTAACTACCTAGGCTTAAGGCATATGAATCATGGGTTAACTTTGATTGTATCTTTCTTTTCCTTTGTTCAGACTAGTTTCAGGGAATTTGGGGAGGTGGGTTTGGGCATGTACACTTAGGGTATATAAGGTTTTCAGAAATACTGGTCAGGGTCCTTGTCTAAGAGGAGACTCTGCCTTGGGCCCGCCAGTGTAATAAACTGCTCTCCACTATCTGCATTGTCCTTCTGAGTGAGTTTGTTTCCCAGAATGCATGGCTACAACATTATCTTTGAAGGTGTTGAGAAAAGTAGAAAGCAGGGGGGAAAATCAGGTACACTAAAATCCAAATACTTACTGTGTGACCAACACTGGAGAAAGTGCTTTGCATATGTAATCTCATTAATTCTCAGAGCATCCCTGCCAAGCAGGTGTTACATACATGACATGAGGAAACTGAGGCTCCTAGAAATTATTATGCCCACAGTTCATAGCTGGTGAAGGTGGAGCCAGACTTCATTCCAGCTTTACATAACTCTATGGCCTCCATTTTTGTTGCCTAGAGACATCCATCCATTTCCTCACCCAACAGATGTTTATCAAAGTGCCTACTGCTTCAAGCATTAAAGGCATAGATGTGAGTAGCAACCCATCCCCTGCACTGCTGGAGCTTATATTCTATTTGGGAATTGGTGGTGTTAAATTATGCCAACAGATTCTCTGAAACTCCTTTCAACAACTGGGACTTAATGTTCCTTCCCCTGAGTGTAGACTAGACTCGGTGACTTACTGGTAACAAACAGACTAAGTGGTGTGTCACTCTTGAAACTAGGTCATAATACACTGTGGCTGCCTCTTCTGGATCATTTGCTCTGAGGGAAGTCAGTCATCCATGGTGAGAATGCTCAAACAGCCGTGTGAAGAGCCCCACGTGGTGCGAGCCTGAGGGCTCCTGTCAACAGCCATGGGAGTGAGCTTGCAAGCAGACACCCTGACCTCAGACATAATCTCCAGAAGAGACTGCAGCCTTGCTCAATACCCTGGCTACAATCTCATGAGAGAACTTGAGCCAGCGACATCCACAAGTTACTCCTGAATTCCTGATCCACAGAAACTATGAGTTAAATATTTGTTGTTTTAAGCCAGTGAACATGGCTAACCTGTCACATGGTAATAGAGTATATAAAGATGTGCCAGGAAGAAAACGAAGAACTGAAAGAAGCAGAAGAGTGCTGGTGCTGTTTGAGGTAAAGTGGACATGGATGGCATCTCTGAGCATTTACTATTTACATGAGACATGAAGATGGAGAAAAGAGAAGTGTTTGTTGGATTCTGGAGCATGTAGGTAGCTGCTCTCTTGACAAGATTAGTTACTGCAAATGATGGAAATTGAGACCAATTAGAATACCATGGGGAATAAATGGAAAGAAAGAGTTAGAAATATTATCCGTATATGTCTTCCTAAAATCTTAACTAGAGGAACAGAAATGGAGAGTGCCACTGATGGTGGTGGTATTTTGTTGTTGTTGCTATCTTTTTGAAATGACAGATATTTTTGTTTGCACATGTGTTGAGGAAAAAAAAAATGAAAAAGGAGGATACGCTCAAAGAGGGAAAAAAGATGCACAATCTCAGCACAAACACAGGGACCAGACAGGAATGATATTTCCTGCATCAGGACCAGAATGCCTAGGGTAGACAGAGTTGGAAGGTAGGTTTTTGTGAAGCTCTGTGGTTATGAAGATGAGGGAATTTATGGAAAGTTTTATTAGGGTAAAATTTCTTTTAAGACACACATAATTTTTAATTATATAATTATCTAAAATACTGCCCAAAAGAACCCTAAATGTGTTTTTATCTTGAATATACTGCTTTGGGGTTTTGGGTCTTAACATCTCCTATGCCTCATGCTTATAATCATGGTGAGTTATGTGCAAGTTCTCCAACGTTATATTTTAACACCTTTATATTTTTGTTTGTTACACTTAGTTTATTAACCTGACTTTTATTTTACTGTACATAATGAAGCATGGATAATCTTTTCCATGGATATTCAGTCTTCCCACTTACTGGACTGTTCATTCTCTACACTAATTAGAAATGATACTTCTACTAAATTCTCATATAATCATGAGTCTTTTCTGGATATACTGGCCTATTTCTGTATCTAGACCTTACTCTTTTTCTATTGTGAAATATCAAATACACATAAAAGGACAATGAATAAAAATATACTGTAGTTTAATGAATTGTACAAATTGTCTGGAATCTGAGTTGATAGTTCACACAAATACATGAGCATTTTGGCTGGTATTACATAAAATTAATAGATTATAACTCTTACTATCAGTTCTATGAACTTGACGTTAGTGAAGGGAGGCATATGAAAAGTCCCTACTTTATATATGTTCCCATCTTATATGTTTTCTTTATATGTTTATATATCCACTTATGCATATTTTCTTTTAATTACATTTATACCTTATTCAACTTATATGCAGAGTACATAATGAGAAATGCTGGACTGGAAGAAGCACAAGCTGGAATCAAGATTGCCAGGAGAAATATCAATAACCTCAGATATGCAGATGACACCACCCTTATGGCAGAAAGCGAAGAAGAACTAAAGAGCCTCTTGATGAAAGTGAAAGAGGAGGGTGAAAAAGTTGGCTTAAAGTTCAACATTCAGAAAACTAAGATCATGACATCTGGTCCCATCACCTCATGGCAAATAGATGGGGAAACAGTGTCAGACTTTATTTTTTGAGGCTGCAAAATCACTGCAGATGGTGATTGCAGCCATGAAATTAAAAGATGCTTACTCCTTGGAAGGAAAGTTATGAAAAACCTAGACAGCATATAAAGAAGCAGAGACATTACTCTGTCAGCAAAGATCCAGCTAGTCAAGGCTATGATTTTTCCAGTGGTCATGTATGGATGTGAGAGTTGGACTATAAAGAAAGCTGAGTGCCAAGAAATTGATGATTTTGAACTGTGGTGTTGGAGAAGAGTCTTGAGTGTCCCTTGGACTGCAAGGAGATCCAACCAGTCAATCCTAAAGGAGATCAGTCCTGGGTGTGCATTGGAAGGACTGCTATTGAAGCTGAAACTCCAATACTCTGGCCACCTTATGTGAAGAGCTGACTTATTTGAAAAGACCCTGATGCTGGGAAAGATTGAGGGCAGGAGGAGAAGGGGATGACAGAGGATGAGATGGTTGGATAGCATCAGTGACTCAATGGACATGAGTTTGGGTAAATTCCGGGGGTTGGTGATGGATAGGGAGGCCTGGAGTGCTGTGGTTCATGTGGTCGCAAAGAGTCGGACACGACTGAGTGACTCAACTGAACTGAACTGATACCATATGTAATACTGCAGGTGAAATTAATAATTGTCTGAAAACCATTTCATTATTACAACCAAATACATTTCATATTATCTAGTAAAGACCTCTCTTTTCAATTACCAGCAAAGGGCAAATGTATCCATGCATTCTTACTAAAAATAATTACTATAATAATCACAAGCTCATTATTAACACCTCAAAGTACAATAAAACCCATGTTCAGTTCAGTTCAGTTGCTCAGTTGTGTCCAACTCTTTGTGACCCCATGAACTGCAGCATGACAGGCTTCCCTGTCCATCACCAACTCCTGGAGCTTGCTCAAATTCATGTCTGTAGAGTCAGTGATGACATCCAACCATCTCATCCTCTGTTGTCCCCTTCTCCTCCTGCCCTCAATCTTTCCCAGCATCAGGGTCTTTTGCAATGAGTCAGTTCTCACATCAGGTGGCCAAAATATTGGAGCTTCAGCTTCAGCATAAGTCCTTACAATGAATATTCAGGACTGATTTCCTTTTGGATTGACTAGTTGGATCTACTTGCAGTCCAAGGGACTCTCAAGAGTCTTCTTCAACACCACATTTCAAAAGCATCAATGCTTCAGCTCTCAGCTTTCTTTATAGTGCAACACTCACATCCATACGTGACTATTGGAAAAACCATAGCTTTGACTAGACGGACCTTTGTCAGCAAACTAGTGTCTCTACTATTCAATTTGCTGACTAGGTTGGAAGGACTGATGCTTAAGCTGAAGCTCTGATACTTTGGCTACGTGATGTGAAGAATTGACTCATTGGAAAAGACCCTGATGCTGGGAAAGATTGAAGGCAGGAGAAGAAGGGGAAAACAGATGGTGAGATGGTTGGATGGCATCACTGACTTAAATGACATGAGTTTGAGCAAGCTCAGGAAGTTAGTGATGGACAGAGAAGCCTAGTGTCTGTAGGGTCGCAAAGAGTTAGACATGACTGTCAGAACTGAACTGACTGCAGCACTTCACAGCATCATCTTTTAGGACCTGAAATAGCTCAGCTGGAATTCCATCACCTCCACTAGCTTTATTTGTAGTGAGGCTTCCTAAAGCCCACTTGACTTCACATTCTAGGATATCTGGCTCTAGGTGAGTGATCACACCATCATGGTTATCTGGGTCATTAAGATCTTTTTTGTATAGTTCGTCTGTGTATTCTTGCCACCTCTTCTTAATCTCTTCTGCTTCTGTTAGGTCTGTACCATTTCTGTCCTTTATTGTGCCCATCTTTGCATGAAGTGTTCCCTTGGTATTTTTAATATTCTTGAAGAGATCTCTAGTCTTTCCCATTTTATTGTTTTCCTCTATTTCTTTGCACTGATCACTGAGAAAGGATTTCTTATCTCCCCTTGCTGTTCTTTGGAACACTGCATTCAGATGGGTATATCTTTTCTTTTGTCCTTTCCCCTTCACTTCTCTTCTTTTCTCAGCTATTTTCAAGGCCTCCTCAGACAACCATTTTGCCTTTTTGCATTTCTTTTTCTTGGTGATGGTCTTGATCACTGCCTACTGTACAATGTCAGGAACCTCTGTTTATAGTTCTGCAGGCACTCTGTCAGATCTAATTCCCTTGTATCTGTTTGTCATTTACACTGTATAGTCATAAGGAATTTGATTTAGGTCATATCTGAATGGTCTAGTGGTTTTCCCTACTTTCTTCAATTTAAGTCTGAATTTTGCAATAATCTGAGCCACAGTCAGCTCCCTGTCTTGTTTTTGCCAACTATATAGAGCTTTTCCATCTTTGGTTGCAAAGAATATAATCAATCTGATTTTGGTAATGACCCTTTGCTAATGCCCATTGTAGAGTCGTCTCTTGCATTGTTCAAATAGGGTGTATGCTATGACCAGTGCGTTCTCTTGCATTTTTTTTTTTATGGAAAGCCAAAAAATGAAAATAAAAAAACAACCCATTAAATCTGAACATATAGGAATTTGACCCTAATATCCATACCAATGATATATATTCTACAGTAAAATGTATGTTTCCACATATTAAACTAGACCTTCAACTCTCAACATATGTAAGAAAATCTCTCATGAGGCTACTGATATAACCAGGCACATTTTTTGCCTGGCCTGGAGATCGAATCATCGAAATACTAACAGTGACTTTTCTGGACTTGTGGGGAACAGGTAGGTCCTAGTGAGTTTCTATTATCATGGGGGTGAAATCAGATTTAAAAAATCTCTTCTACAACCCTTGTCATCTCTGGTTCATTTTCCCAAAACACTAAATCAGATCAGGAAAATTATATCAGAGAGAAATAGGACACAGGGTACAATTTAGAAAGGCCAATATTTACTCAAGAAAATTGCTAACCTTATCCTTCTTCAGCTCTGATATGGAAAGTAAAGCATATTCATTCTGCCACTAACTTTACATTCAATTTGAATTGAAAATGATAATCAAAAGCAAAATGTTATCCAGATCCTGGGAGAGGCTGAGATGTCCATGCCATGTGTATGCTCCATCATGTCTGACTCTTTACAACCCCATGGACTGTGTCTGCCAGGCTCCTCTGTTCATGGGATTTCCTAGTCAAGAAAACTGGAGTGGGTAGCCATTTCCTATTCCAGGGGATCTTCCCAACTCAGGGGCTGAACACAGGTCTCCAGCACTGGCAAGTGGATTCTTTACCACTGAACCACCTGGGAACCCCAGGTGTGCATGTTTATGCCATACACCATGTTAAATAAATTAGTCATATATCATTGACACATACACATTTGTTTAGCAGTGTATACTTGTATTAGCACTAATCTGCATGTTTAAATTTGAAAAACTAATTTTTGTATATAGGTAAAAAATATATGTACAACTATACACCTTGGTTATTTTCTTCCCAAAACCCATCATTTTACTTAATTTAAACATACCCCTTTGGAGACTGCTAATCTTAACCATACAAACATTGAATATTAGCTTTCTCTGAACAAGCCTTTTTATATGCCATAATCATCTGAATGTTAAGCAGATAGAGATTTAATATCTTTGCGTGTATTCCATCCATAAATCATGTATTTAAAGGTTATAACAACAATGTATGTTATGACTTGATCTTCTCATACACCGTCAAAACCCTAATGTATCTGTTCCTTTACCCATCTGGGTATTATGATGATGATTTTTCCTTTATTGACACAGGTCTCAACCTTTACATCTTTTCTCATGAAATGGACCGTGCCTAATAGAGTATCCTCAGGAATAAAGGTAAGAATTGAAAGGGACAATGCAAATTTTTCTTTTAAATGGGCAGCCATCACTGATACAGCTGCATAGAAGTGAAAGTGAAAGTGATAGTTGCTCAGCTGTGTCTGACTCTTTGTGACCCTATGGACTGTAGCCCACCAGCTCCTCTGTCCATAGAATTCTCCAGGCTGGAGTGCATTGCCATTCCTTTGTCCAGGGAAATCTTCCCAACCCAGGGATCGAACCCAGTCTCCTGCATCGCAGGCAGACTCTTTACCATCTGAGCCACCAGGGAAGCCTGTATAGCATTGGGCAAATGAAATCCTTTCTTTTCAAATTATTAAATCTTCATGAACTGTATTTGTAAACAGATTATATCACTGTCTCAATTCTGGATTTCAGGAACAGAATTGGGTGAGTCTGGGAGAAAGATGCACATCATCCTTCATGAATTTACCAGTGATGGAAAGGACAACTGTCTAAAATAAGGTCTAAAAAATGGAGGGAGAAATTTTAAAAAAGCTCATTTGGGTCAGGTCCCCAAAAGAAGGCTCTCCTAGGAGTGGGCATTAAGAGGATACTGTCTTGTTTTGAAGATTGAAGGAGCAAGTAAGTTACAGCAAGTATCACAGATACCACATATTACATTACCTTAAATCAGGATGCTGTAGTTGAGTGGTATTGTTAGAACTCTCTCTTGACACCAAGAATCTCATGCCCAACAGCCTCATCAACATCATTCTGATCATTTGCCATTAGCTGTCTAATAGACAATGCAAAGTCAACAAGTCTAAATCTTGGCCTCATTAGACACCCAGATTCCAACTACCTCTCACTTCCTCCATTATATCCTGAGCCACCCTCCTCTCTCTCCCCAAATCAATGTAAAATTCTGGAACCGGTGCCTTAGTTTCTTCCTTTCTTCCTATATAGCCTGTTCTCAGTCTACACATTAAAATAAAAACAAGAACAAAAATGAAAAGTCAAGTCATGTCAAATTTCTGCTCAGACTCTGCATGGTCCCCATATGTCACCCAGAGCAAGACCCTTAAATCTTTACCATGACTTTCAGAACCTTACATGATCTACTTTGCCCCAAACCCCCATTCTCTCTGAGATCATCTCCTACCACTCTCCCTCATGCTTAGCTGCAGTTCATTCATGATGGGTTCTGTCATGAATGTCAAATGCACTCATAATGTCATGACTCGACTCTGTCATGATGTCAAATGCACTAATGCTGTTGTAATGTCTATTCCTTCTTCTTGGAAAATTCTCCCTCCAGACATTGCCTTCCTCACCTCCTTCTAGCCTTCCTCAGATCCCATCTTCTCAATGATGCCCACACTTACCATCCTAATACTAAAGCCCTCCCCCCTCATTCCTACTCTAACCCACCTAATGCCTCTTATCCTGTTCTCCTTTGAATAGTATGTGTTCACCTTCCACTTCACTAAATTTCAGACACCATCAATTGTGAGTCATACCATCATCCTGCTATGACACACCGAACTATGACATGCCATTGCTTATAAGATACATCTTGATTTCAAGGATATTAAAATGTGAAACTATATGTACCTTAGAATCAATGACATAGGCATGACAGTACTTTGAGAGTATCATTCCTCATCTCTCACACAAAACTTAAATAGGATAACAGAATGGGAGCCACTGTGGAGTCTAACTTTTGATTCACATCCTCATTCATTCATTATTAAAGTCATTCCTCAGAACTCTGTACCAGGCATTGTGGATTCAGTAATAAATAGCGTCTGCTCTCAAGAGGAACTTTCAGTCCAGTAGGAAGCCTGACTATAAATCAGAAACTGAATTATAGTGTGCTAACTCCTATGATGACTACAGTCTCAAAGAAGGTCCTCAGTAATCAAAAACAAAGCTAAAGAGAGTAGGCATGGTTGCAGCCAGAGATATTGATACTGAAATTCCTTGTTTGTAACTAGAAGATAAACTTGTGAGAAATTTTTAAAAAGACAGAGAGAGTAGGTATAGTTTCCTTAGTTGTCCACTTTTTCCTTTTTGCCAAACTGTGAAAAATGGGACAAATAATAGTACTGATACAACAGGCATCAAGCAATATACCCAAGTATCATTTTATATATGACAACCTAAATCAAGTCTAAATTTATTAGCTCTGGGACCCATTTTTTAATTTAAAATACAATTTTATAACTCTCTGTAAAAGAGAAGAGTTAGAAGCATTCTGTCAATTGGGTCTCATTTAACATGAGGCTCTCAAAGATCTTGAAGGCCAAAACAGCTCTTTCATCTCCTTATTTAATAGACTTACTCAAGCTAAGAACTTTTCATCTATAAAAATCTTCTAACTATGCCAATTGCCATTCAAAGCATGAATCAAATCATGATGTAAAATTTTGGCAAGTATGAAATCTATCAATCAGCAGCAATTCTACAATGAAATCATAATTTAAATCCCACAAGAAGGTAAAAAATAGTTAAACAGTAGATGCCAGTGTCCTCTCAATAATCTACAATGACACAACCAACTACAATAATCTCAGACTGGACCAAAAATATAGACAACATAGGTTTTCACTGGTTTAAACTTTAATTTAAAGGGCTATTCCTGATATTCCCATTGTATTTCTACATTACAATATGGAAGCTTGTTTAATTCTTTGTACTGGGGCTGTCACTGCTGAGATTGAGGATTGCAGAGCAGCTTCAAAAACAAGAGGCAGGTGCAAAATAAATCCAGTTTGGGGCATATTTTTTTTTAAATTTTATTTTATTTTTAAACTTTACATAATTGTATTAGTTTTGCCAAATATCAAAATGAAAGCCACAGCTTTGATGCTCAAGGGAGAAGCTGGAAACATAGATTTGATGACCAACATTGTAGAGAGCACCATGAGAGTTATTGGGTTGCATACAATTATAGAGGGAGGGAATACCTCATCCAAAAGAGAGTGAAGAGAACCACAAGGGGATAGTCAGGGGAGATCTGAAAAGGAAAACAGTGATGGAGAATCTTGAGAGGTCAGGTGGACTGCAGATTTAAATGATTTGGTTGGATGTTTAGGCTATTTTTTCACAGTTGCTAATAACTGTCATTGGTGGGCTTACAAATGGAGTTCTGGAAGGCAGAATGAGAAAAAGACTTGTCCTGGGCTAGGCAGAGAATGTTAAAAAACAAGAGCATTTTAAGATGTTTGGAAGAAAAGAGGGCAGTAGCTAGAAGGGAAAGGCAAGTAGTGGGGAGACTTGATAGTTTTTGTGGGTTGAGGCAAGAAGGTAAGAAAGAAAAACAGTGAATACAGCTAAGACCTAGATCAGGTGGAATATATGACATCAAAGTTGATGGAGCTTGGTGTATTAATATATGAGCAGAGAAGTCAATAACAGATGGACTGCATTCTCTGTGAGTGGGAGGCAGGACCATATGCAAGAAGCAAGAAGGAAGCTAAAAGACGTGTAGCCACAACTGCTTGGAAGTTTCCCAGTCCTTCTTACCCGAACTCTCTTACACTTACAATTGAATAAAGGGATAACCTGAACAAATGCATGTCAAACTGAACTAAATGCAGTTTAGCTTCAAGTGAATATTTTCTTTAATTTCAGTGTCTTCACATTATGCTAGATTCATTTTGCTTTCATGGCATCTTCTGGCTTTCAAAATACAAAGTTATAGCTTCAATTAATTGTATTAGTCTCTAAATACCATAACCCTTAGATATTTTTCTAGTCTATATTCTATAGTCATTATGAGAAATCCTGACATTAATAAATTATTCTAGGAAAGGTTGTAAAAAATTCTTTCATAATTAGACAGTCCATTTTTCTCCTCCAAGTTGGCAAATTAACATATAACCATATTTATATTATTTAAATTATCACTGTACCCTAGAATACTCACATATGATTTCTATGATTACAACAATAAATGCAAACAAACAAAATTTGGTGATGAGTGACAGTGAGCAAAGAATTTCAATGTTACAGCTTCAAAATGGCTATGGTAAAATGTGCTTGCTTAGCTCAATCCAGCATCTATTTTATCAACTCCTCAAGTTTATCAAGCTCTCTTCCAGTCTTTCCATTCCCTCTATCTCCTTGGAAAAGTATCAAGTCTCTGAGTAAAAAGGATGATTCTCTCCAGATACATAAATGTTGAAAATGTTTCATTTTATAAAGAATTGATCTAACAATCGGATGACATAAAATTAATATCCTAACAGCGAGGGAAAAAAAAAAAAAAGTCCAGAGAGTAGCAGAGGAAAGTGTTTGAAACAGCAAAAATTTTCTGGCAATAACTTTGAAAAAGTTGGCTTTCAGCAAAACTTTGGTTAATACAATCATGTGTTGTTGCTTGCAAGAGTATGTCCAATATGGCAAAACACCACCAAAATAATTGCTGGAAAATGTAGCATATCTGTAGATCACGTCAAAACTTCCAAAGGGCAGCTCATGGGGCAGCCTGCAGGTCAAAAAGAACTGAGTCCTGAAATGGACTGAGCCACCCAATCTGCCTCTCAGTCACAGGGGTCCAGAGAACTTTGTTCCACCCATCTGTCCATCCTCCATTCTGCGAACATAGACCTTTGTCATGATGCTTGTCATGTCATGACTGAAAGATTGCTGATCTGCTCACAGGGACCATGGCCCCATTCCAGCAGGATAAAGAAAAGAGCAACCAAAATACAGAAAGATTATGGGGTATGCCCAACGAGTCTACTAGTTTAAAAATGTCTTTTCCAGAAGCCCATTCAACATTCAGATGCCCATGTCTAACTGGAAAGAAAGCCAAAAAGTTGGATCTTTCCAACTTTGATGGAAAAGAAAGGCAAGGAAGAAGTAGACTGGGAATGATTTAGAGAGAACAGCAACTCACTCAAGTATTCTTGCCTGGAAAATCCCATGGACAGAGGAACCTGGCAGGCTAAAGTCCATAGGGTAAAAAAAGGTCAGAAACAACTGAGTGGCTAAGCACACACACACACAGCCCACAGTAGCTGCCAGCTGGGACACAGCAAATACTCAGTGAATGTTTACTTTTATGTGACATTCTATCCCCTCCACACGACACAAACCCGCTACATCTGTCCTAACTCTAGCCTCATCTCATTTTGTGTCTTGCTTCCATGGTCCAATGCAGCAAACACTGTCCCCTTTGTTGAGACCTTACTCCTTTTTAAGAAAAATCTTAAAATTGTAGTTTCACCCACATACAGCCCCATGCTTAGTCATGTCCAACTCTTTGCAACTCCATGGACTGTAGCCCACTGGGCTCCTCTGTCCATGGAATTATCCAGGCAAGAATACTGGAGTGGGTTGCCATTCCCTTCTCCAGGGGATCTTCCTAATCCAGGGATCAAACACAGGTCTCCTGCATTACAGGCAGATTCTTTACCATCTGAGCTACCAGGCAAGCCCAGTACTTTAATGTTATACCTTTAACCATACTCCAAGAGATGCCTATATAGTCGAAATGGGGATAAGAGGACTTAATTACCTATTTTATGAGTAATGAATGTCTGGTTAAAAATTAGACAACCTGGATTTTCAAATTACAGAATATGTTTCATTATTTTTGTGTGTCTTGTAGGATCCATATTGGCCATTTGGAAAGTGTCACAGAAGAGTGTCCTATTGGGTCCACCATACTGCCAATAAGACAGCGGAAGACAGATGCTAACAATCCCAGGTGAATTTAGGCTTTATTGCACTGAGGATTTTATACAGGTCTAAAAATGAGTGTATTTAAGTGTTTTCAAACCATTCATGATACAGCTGCTAAAAATGGCAAGAAATAATTATTCTTCCTTAAAATTATATATATATATATATATGTCAAAAGAAAAGAGTACTGATGGAACCACAGTGTTGGCTTAACTTTATTAACAGTGACTTACCTATCACAGCAAAATCACATGCATCTCCATCCTTTACTCTTACCTTAAATGTGATGTGACCCCTTCTACAGATCAGAAAAATGAGACAGAGAGAGAAAAATTACTTGCCTTGGTTTCATAAAAGTAGTTAGTGATCTAGTCCTTCTTCTAGAACCTCTTCAAGTTTTTCCCCTCCCTCTTTCAACTTCAGCCCCAAAAGTACCCTTGCTGCCTTCAGAAACAACAAGCATGAGCTCACTTGCACTGGTTGTACCCTCTGCATGGAACCCTGAAAAAAAGTGAAAGTGTTAGCCACTGAATCATGTCCTACTCTTTGTGACCCCATGGGCTGTAGCCTGCCAGGTTCCTCTGTCCTTGGAATTCCCTAGCAAGAATACTGGAGTGGGTAGCCATTCCCTTCTCCAGAGGATCTTCCAGACCCAGGGATTGAACTCACGTCTCTTGCATGGCAGGTAGATTCTTTACTGCTGAGCCACCAGGGAAGCCTTTCCCTTGGCTTACTTATTTTCAATTTTGGGGAGTTAGTACAACTGAAAAACAAGAATGGTCCCTTGGGCAAGTTACTTAAACTCTCTAAGTCTCAGTTTCTCATTTATAAAATAGAAGAACTGATTCCTGCTCTGCATGGTTATAGAAAGCATTTGGATATATACGAAAGACAAAGAGTGTGCTTTTGTGTGTACATCTTTAGTGGCATGCTGGTAAACATTTAACTGACTCTCAAAAAAATGAAAAACGTTCCTGATGTTTGGATAGGCAGTAACACACAAGCATACAGTATTTCCCCAGTGCATACAATAGACACGACTGCCACAGAGCATCAGTTCAGTTCAGTTCAGTCGCTCAGTCGTGTCCGACTCTTTGTGACCCCATGAATTGCAGCACGCCAGGCCTCCCTGTCCATCACCAACTCCCGGAGTTCACTCAAACTCATGTCCATCGACTCGGTGATGCCATCCAGCCATCTCATCCTCTGTTGTCCCCTTCTCCTCCTGCCCCCAATCCCTCCCAGCATCAGAGTCTTTTCCAATGAGTCAACTCTTCGCATGAGTTGCCAAAGTACTGGAGTTTCAGCTTTAGCATCATTCCTTCCAAAGAAATCCCCGGGCTGATCTCCTTTCGAATGGACTGGTTGGATCTCCTTGCAGTCCAAGGGACTCTCAAGAGTCTTCTCGAGTCTTCTCCAACACCACAGTTCAAAAGCATCAATTCTTCAGTGCTCAGCTTTCTTCACAGTTCAACTCTCACATCCATACATGACTACTGGAAAAACCATAGCCTTGACTAGACGGACCTCTGTTGGCAAAGTAACGTCTCTGCTTTTCAGTATGCTATCTAGGTTGGTCATAATAACTTGTCTTCCAAGGAGTAAGCATCTTTTAATTTCATGGCTGCAGTCACCATCTGCAGTGATTTTGGAGCCCCCAAAATAAAGTCTGACACTGTTTCCACTGTTTCCCCATCAATAGTAAAATGTAGTAAACTGATGGGTAAGTGGTGAATTTTGAGTGTTTATTACTTTTTCAAATAAGTTTTATTTAATTATATATTTACACAATTTAAGTTTTAATAATAGCTGAAAGTGAGTTGACTCTAACACTCTGGTCTTGGGTTGGGGGGAGGGGAGGAGTAATGCACAAACCAAAGCCATTGCTATTTACAGGAAAGAAAAACTACAATATCTGTTTTCTCTAAACAGACATAAATTAAAGGAATCACTGACTTCATCGAATGTGATCTTATATCACTGATGCCTTATGGCAGCAGCTTCCAGGCTAACACACAGGTACTCTGAGCCATACTAAATGGAGAACTGCAAAGGAACTTCAACCAAGGAACCACAGAAAATGTGTCTCCAACAAAAAGGCAGGGATCTATTACTGACAAGCATTTTGTCACAATAGATACCCAGTCTCTTGACTGAAACCTTCCCCTGACAGGTTTCTGAAATGCTTGTCAGGGCATGTCCTCAAGTGATTATAGACCCAGACAAGCTTTAAATCAAGGTCAGGGAGAAATCCCTCCACACCACCACCCAGATATCCAGATTCTAAACTGCCAAACTGCTTCAACTGTGTTAAGATCCCAGTGGGGGAACGTGGTCAAAGCAGGGGAGAGAAGTACTATAGTACTTCTATAAGAGAATTAAAAGAAGGAGAATGTTCTACTTTAAAAACTACCTGCTGGGTAGATGCAGTACAGAGACAAACCTGGTTCCCAATCTGCAAAAAGACAAAAAAAAGAAAAAAAGAAAAAAAGGAATCATAGGCAGTGCCTTTGTCCTTTCCTGTTCTCTGCTCCTATCCAAGCCACTAGTATGCTTTCATCTTTGCTGAAATTAGATAGTCAGCTTTCCATGTCTGTGGTTCTGTATCTGCGAATTCAACCAACCATGGATCAAAAATATTCATTAAAAAATTCCAGAAAGTTCCAGAAAGCAAAACTTGTATTTGCTGCATGCTGGAAACTATTTACATAGCATTTACATTGCATTAGGTACTGCTACTGCTACTCTGCTAAGTCACTTCAGTTGTGTCCGACTCTCTGCAACCCCATAGACAGCAGCCCACCAGGCTCCCCCATCCCTGGGATTCTGCAGGCAAGAATACTGGAGTGGGTTGCCATTTCCTTCTCCAATGCAGGAAAGTGAAGTCGCTCAGTCGCTCAGTCGTGTCCGACTCTTCGCGAGCCCATGGCCTGCAGCCCACCAGGCTCCTCCATCCATGGAATTTTCCAGGCAAAAGTACTGGAGTGGGGTACCATTGCCTTCTCCGTGTTAGGTACTATAACTATCTAAAGATGATTTTAGGTAAGAGGAAGATGTGTGCAGGCTATATACAAACATGACACTGTTATGAGACTTGAGCATCCTTAGAAGTCTTGGATCCAATCCCCCATGGATACTGAACCATGACTATATTTTGGCCAATCTATGCCTGACCCTGTCCATCATTGAAAGTCCCTCTTCTAATCCCTGATGTGCTGCATATTAAAGAGGCTTCAAGATTCAGCTTAGTCATAGCATTATGCTATCATCACAAAGCAGAGAGAAGACAGTTAAAACCAAGGGGTAAAACTTACCTTGAGCCAGGTAGCAAAGGAACACACAAAGCCATGCAGGTAAAACCCAGGTCTTAGAGCTTTCGACAACCAATCATAAAGCATGGGTGGAGAAGGATATACAGGTGAATAAAGATCCAGGCCATGTCCTCAGATCTCTGTCTGCTCACCACAATGCACATATTAGAATATGGCCTCTGAAACTGAACTTACAGAATGAGACCACTGCAAAGGCCTCAAGAGCATTCTTAGTTGAGCTGCAGTAGAGTTGACAATAGGCACTTTTGGCCAAATGAACCAATTATTTGTAGAAGTATGTTCCAGCTTGCCTGCAGTCAACCCCTGGGCTACTCAAGTACCTCTGAACATTTCTGTAAGATGTCTTCTGCTGTCTTCTTCACAGAATACTCTATGTGACAGAATTTATGCCTATTTCACAAGTCTTAGTTCAAGCACGTGTTGTTTTTGCTTCATCTTTCTGCCAGGTTGTATTTCTTGGGGACAGATGGCTATCAAATTGCTCTTGCATTTGGAATCTACACCAGATGCCCTCACAAATCAAAGAGCGATACTAGGCTCTTCAAGGTGTGAGCACTTACACTCTAAATTTAAAACTCATGTAACTTCCAAGTCTTCATTGCAACAGGAAGAAAAAAGTTCCCACTAAGCCACTCCTTCGTTTTTCCTAAAACCTGGCTTATATGAAGTTTTTACTTTTGCCATCCTTAGGAGGTAGGATTAAAGATGACTTCAAAATCACTGCAAGCTAGATTCTGTACAGACTATGAATGGTTCTTGGAAGAAAAGCAATGACAAACCTAGACATATTAAAAAGCAGAGACATTACTTTGCCTGTAAAGGTCCATATATTCAAAGCCATGGTTTTTCCAGTAGTCATGTATGGATGATGTATGGATGTGAGAGTTGTACCATGAGAAGGCTGAGTGTGAAATAATTGATGCTTTCAAACCATGGTGCTGGAGCAACTCTTGAGAGTCCCTTAGACAATGAGGAGATCAAACCAGTCAATCCTAAAGGAAATCAACCCTGAATAATTGCTGGAAACTGATGGTAAAGCTCCAATACTCTGGCCACCTGATGCAAACAATTGACTCATTGGAAAAGACCCTGATGCTGGAACTATTGAAGGCAGGAGGAGAAGGGGGTGAGAGAATGAGAAGGTTGCATGGCATCACCGACTCAATGGACAAGAGTTTGAGTAAACTCCAGGAGATGGTGAAGGACAGGGAAGCCTGGCGGACTGCAGTCCATGGGATCACAAAGACTCAGACATGACTGAGTGACTGAACAAGTTAAGGGTTCATTGCATAGTAGATGCTGGCACTGTGCCTAATTCTACTTTTCGTGGGACCATATACAGAGAGATGGTGAATACTGGAAAGATGAGGATTTCTTAGGGAAAGACAACTCTCTCCTGCATTCCTTACTGAGGCTTCAGGAGAGACTGAAATAAAGCATCCCTTTTCCCTTAATTTCCAGACACTGTTACAAAGTCACTTCTGAGGACCTTAGGGGCTAGTGAAAGTCACTCAGTCATGACCAACTGTTTTCGACCCCATGCACTGTACCCCACTAGGCTCCCCTGTCCATGGGATACTCCAGGCAAGAATACTGGAGTGGGTAGCCATTTCCTTCTCCAGGGGATCTTCCCAAACCAGGGACTGAACCTAGGTCTCCCACATTGCAGGTTGATTCTTTACCTTCTGAGCCACCCAGGGAAGCCCCTGGGGGCTGGCATGAACCCAAAACTGCCTCAGGAAAAATACCAGTAAGACTGAATCGCTCATCCCACCCCCCATTAATTTGCAAAATAGATGATGATATAAATCAGGAGGGGGGTGGGGCAGGGGTCTCTTCATGCCCAGGATACAAGAAAACTAACAAGCATAAGTTTGAAGAAGTTAAGGAAGGAGCTGTCAGAGAATTTAGCTAAGGAGCTTCTTTCTGCAGCATAGCTCTCTACTCCAGCTTCCCAACAGCCCACCCATGACAGTTAAAGGAGCCTGCCTCCTGCTAAGGTACAAAGAAAACTGTACCCCAGAACTTCCTCCACTGCTTCTGGAGGAAATTCCTGAAATCTTGGGCTCAAGGTTTTGAGGACCAAGATGATGATACAAATCACCTCATGCCATTATTAAGCCCTGGCATCTTACACAGAACCAATGCACCTGTTATCACAGAGCAAATAGTGCAAAAGGGGCCCTGGGTAAGAGAAATTTTTATTTCGAGGTGAAGCGTGGGCAGAGGAAGAAAGGGGAGAGACAAACCTATTCTGAGGCATGAACAGTGGGAGGCAGAAGGTTCAGAGTAGAGTGTGCATAAAGGGAAGATGGCCACTAAAATAAGCCACCCCAGACTTCTATTATTTCATTGTCTGATCTTGGATCAAAGCTGAGGAGCGGGGAAAAGAGTATGTCTGAAAATAAACCTCCTTGAATTTAGAGTTTGTCTCAGGTCCAATCAAAGCAAAGGGGAAAAACTTATAGTAAATGCTTCACGAAGAATAGAGAAACCATCTATGACTACTGAGAAGCAGGTTCTGACTGCATGTGTGATGCTGCAGAGGGGAAGGGATGAGCCAGAGGCACTAGCACGCTCCATTTCCTTTTATGCTATACCTGAGTTCCCAGTTTGCTCCAAAACCCCATCTGGTCATCTCTCTACTTGTCCTTCCCTCTGTCATCAAGCTCCACAGAAGCAGTTTTCTCTGAGGACACCTCATTTTGTATCATCTACTCCCGTGATCCTTTGATACTTTTCTTCTCATAGAGGTGATTTTGATTCCCTATTTACCAAAAGCAGTGGGACCTGGTCCTCACCTTTCCTGGCCCCTCAGCATCACTGGGAGCAGATGGGCTGCATTTGGTGTCTCCCACATCTCACTTTCTCCTGTTTTTGCTCCTCCTTCAGAGAGATCAATTTCAGGCCCATTTCATTTGCCTTTCACTTACACAACAGTGGAGTTAAACATTCAGCATCACTCTCCCTACTTTTCTCACTGTATTGTGTTTATCTTGCTGCTGTTAGCCACGACTCATTTCAAGATGACTTTAAAACTTTTAACTCTTGTTCCAGACCTCATCTCTAAGTCCTGGACAGATACCCTAAATTCCCTGCTTCCATAGCGGCCTGAACCATGAGAGCAGCAATGCATTCAAGGAGTGGCCTGAGCAGGCATAAACCACCCACTGATCCTTTTAAAAAAGAATTTGAAAAAGTACAGCATCAAACAAGACACTGGTGCTAAACCAAAAAGACTTATAATCACTTTGCATAAACCATCTTTCTATCTAAAGCCTGTGGGCTGGGGATAAAGACAAATTCTTTAAAAAGGCATTTGGTGGGTGAGCCGTGGGGCTCATTAAAGCAATTTTCTTGGAGACCCCTCCCTCCTGACTCGCTGTCTTTGCTCAAGTTGCTGGCTCCACCTGGTCTGTCTCTGTCTGAACCACTCTCCTGCCCCGGTCTTTGGAAGGTTTTGTCTTGATCCAAGTGAAACCCTCTTTATGAAGCTTCTGAATGCACATCCCTCACAGTGAAGAAAGCCAAGAACATTCTGGAGGGATGTCCTGGAGTCTGTTCTAACTCAGGACCTCTACTGTATTACTTTTTGTTGTGGGTGTTTCCAGTGGGTCAGCTCTTCACACCAGGTAGCCAAAGTGCTGGAGCTTCAGCTTCAGCATCAGGCCTTCCAATGAATATTCAGGGTTGATTTCTGTTAAGATTGACTGGTTTGAACTCCATGTAGTCCAAGGAACTCTCAAGAGTCTTCTCCAGTTCACCCTTATTTATTCATCAGCCCACCTCCCTTGCTAGACTAGAAGCACCCTCGGTGACAGGAATGGGCTGATAACCATTGTGGATTATCCCACTGTACACTGAACCTGTTATACTTGTTTATTAGACAAATAAATAAATGAATGGATGATTTTTGAAAAAAATATTTCTGACAGCTTTACACTGGCAGGGAAAATAAATGAGGATGTGTTGAGTATTTAAAGGATCCATCCCAAGTAACAAGGAAGTCACAGAATTCAACACACCATGTCTATAGGGGAGAAGCAGCTTGGTAATTATGGTGAACAAACAATATCTTGTGTCAAGAAGTTACAACAGTCCTATAACCAAGCCATGGACCAGGTGATTTTCAGCAGTGCTGGGGGTATGAACTATATTGCAGGAATTGTACTCATTAGCCCATGTTCAGTGCAGGGAGTTATTTTTATCTGAAGATGTTTCCAAGAATTGCCAGGCATTTTTTAAGTGGGATGGTAATTTATGGCAGACACATCTCTGAACAAATCTCCAATTTAATTTTCAGGAAACGTAAGTGGAGGCAATTCTTCTGAGAATATCTAATAACAGACCTCAAAGAGACAAGCCCTAAGAAGCATATTTGAATAGAAAGCTGGAGAATATATTACCATTTCAGAGATGACTGACAACTCATTTATATTTTACTACATGTTCTATTAGGAACCCCAGCAATGAAATATTTTCAGAAAGCAAGACGAGGTGAGAGATTCTAAATTCCAGGAGATATTATTAACCTCAGATCAAGTGGAAGATAGCACCTGAAATCCTTCTAGGAATCAAGCAGGGTATGACACAATCAATCAAGTATCCTGGTAGAAAGCTAACAGGCAGGTAACTGAGCATCTACGATGCTTGCTTAGAGAAAGGGACTAAATCAAGCTTGCTCTATTGTATCACCAGAATGCCTTGAAAATGCAGTTGGGAAGGACTTCCCTGATGGTCCAGTGGTTAAGAATCTGCTTTCCAATACAGGGGATGCAGGAGATTTGGTTGTATGGATGTATGCAACTGGGGTGCTGAAAGTGGTGGTGTTTCCGCTTAGGACAGGACCCATAGAGTGACCTTGGGAGAGTGTGGTTAAAGTCAAGTGCACAAAAAGTTCACTGAAAATGAGAAATGCAAGGAACTCGAGGGAAAAAAAAAAAAACATGGATATAGTATGCTTCTCGATGATTTTGGAAAGTTGGTCACAAATATATTTGCAGAAATTCAGCACTTTGTCTTTCCTTAAAGCAACAGCTCCCAGATCTCTTATGGTTTTTTTGTATTTCTGTGGTGTCCACTGTAATTTCTAATTTTTCCATTTCTAATTTTATTGATTTGGGTCCTCTCCCTTTTTTTCTTGATGAGTCTCACTCCCTAGAGTTTTATCAATTTTAAGTTTTCAAAGAAATAGTTTTTAGCTTCATTGATGTATTCTACTGTTTTCTTAGTCTCTATTCCATTTATTTCTATTCTGATCTTTGTGATTTCTTTCTTGCTATTAACTTTGGGTTTCATCTGCTCTTCTTTCTCTAGTTGAACAGCTCCCAAATCTGACAGTTGTCTTTGTTTTCTCTTTCAACTTTCACGCTCTCAATAAAAGAAGAATCACAACTTCAGGATATGATATTCCCTGGACGGCTTTTCCTCTCCCTCCCACTCTTTTGGGTTTTCCCTTTCCTTCTGCACATTTTTACCTTCTTTCCTCACAAGACTATGACATTCCTTCTGTCTCCCAGAGGCCCAATGGACATGAAACAGGAAGGCAGAGGGCAGGGCACAAATTTTAAAAGAATGACATAGCCTGAGGACACAACTGATTAGAACCAAACAGGTCCAAGATGACTAGACCTTGAGCCTCAGTACATGCTCACTGTAACACACCAGCAAGCTAACTGGTACACCCACCAGGACCATGAGAGCTCTAAGGCCAGCCATTAAGGACCAAAACGTGCACAGGAGCCCAAGTCCTGGAAATCTCTGCTCCTTCCCCCACCAAGAGTTGGAATACTCCTCCCACTCATTATCCTATGAAATTGCACAACTCATAAAAGCTAACCACAGCACATTTCATGGCCACGCTTGCCTTCTGTGATGGCCCATACTCTTGTCTGTGGAGTATGCTCCCTGGGCTGCTCCTGCCTTCTGAGATGGCCCTGTCTGTGCAGTGAGTTTCTCTCTAAATAAATCCACTTCTTACCCATCACTTTGTCTCTCACTGAATTCTTTCTGCCATGAGACATCAAGAATCTGGGCTTCATTAAGTCCTGAAACTAGGTATGTGATCTCAGTTGGAAGACCATGGGTACCAATCTGGATTTTGGCAGGATTCAAGTCCCAATCTGAGTTACATGGTTTCAGACACACTTCACTTAGAACTCAGCTTCTATCACCTCAAGAGTTTTGCCATTTTGGATTAAAAATGGTTTCTGTTAAGAGAGTGTGTAATTTCCTCACTTCTTTCTCACTGCAACAAAGGTTTTAAATGGTGGACCAGTGTTACAACTGAGTTACAGCTCAGAATTTTATTCAGTAAACAAAGGATAGTACACCCTCAAGGTGTGAGGGCAGGCCAACCCAAAAGGAGAGGCCTCAACCAGTCTTGGCTCCCTCTTTTTATATGTTTTGTCTCCTCTCCTCTGAGCCTGCCCTGTGTAAATTAGGGTTAGCCAGGAAGGAAGCATGTTTGTTTCACCTGATGTTCTCACTCTGGTGCATGAATTTTTCCTTTGTTCCCTTTTTGCAGGCTTTTCCCTTTCTTTGCCTTTTAGCCACTGCCATTTTGGACTCCTTTTTCCTATGATAACTACCTACAGTTTCCATAAATACCCTCAGATGTGTTATAAATATTAACTAACAAGAGACCCTGCATCTCATTGGGCACTCATTTTCCAAGATGAGCATTTCACTAAAGCCATGTTAAAGAAGTTCAGTCTCTAGGCAAAGAAAAGCAAGATTGAGTTTTGAGTTTCCTACAAGGAACTGCTGCATAAAGTTGTAAGTACTACACATTTGTATAACTGTCTCTATAACAAAGGTATTTACAAAATTAATGACTTTAAATGAAAAGTATGCCCCTTGCCAAGTAAAGGGTTCTAAAACAATTAATGAGTACTTTTGCCATAGAAGTATTTAAATGTCTTTTAAAATAACTTAATTTCAACAATGATCATATTTACCATAAAAGGTTGGAAATAAGAAAGCACGATGAAATCTAACCATCATCCTACCACTCTCTCTCTGAGGAGAACCCTAGTAATATTTACCATTTTTTTTTTTTCTTTTTTAGATATTCAGTTATGGGGAACAGATGGATCCTGCTGTATATGAAGCCTCTAGCAGAAGCTGGTACATGGATGATAAATATTTGTAGGCAATGAATATAGTGTACATATTATTTTATAATCCACCTCAACATGTCTTTGTTTTCAAACTAAGATGTTATAAAAGGATAGTTTGCAAACTATAAAAATTTTTAAATCTAATAGTTCAGAAAGGGATGAGATAAGAAATTCTTTTCACTCCATATTGCCATTCCCTGGAAGAAATCTGTAGAAATCCTGGAAGTTGACATAGAGAGAAAGAGAGACTATAGATGTGAAGATGCATTTAAGAAAAATTGGAACTAGTATCAGGTTTAGCAATGACTTTTACCATTTAACTATTTACTAAATATGTTGCCCATATCAGCATATATAATTTTACTTCTCTCTTTACAAAGGCTTCATGTGGCTTGTCCTATACATAATCGTTAAATTAATTGACCTTTACATTGTGGCCAACTTTTTTGCTGCTAAAAGCAATGCTCAAAAAAAAAAAAAAAAAGATTAATCAGTCTCTCATCAAATAGTTTTTGAGCAGCCATGTACCATACAATGAGCTAGATTCTAGGGATTATGATGTTAACACCACAGGTAAGATCTCTAGCCTCAGGTAGTTCATGAACTAATAGAGGAGATTGTAACAAGAAAAAAAAAATGAACATACCCTTTCAAATTTTAATTTGTACTATGAGGGAGAAGGAGGAGAAGGAAGTGATTTACATCAAATGGGCAGAAAGGTCTCTCTGAGGACATAAGTAATCACTTTCATAGGGACAGAGTAAGATAGTTGTAGAAGTACACAGGGAGCTGTGGAAGTCCCAGCAGGGGACTATAGAGTGGGAAACCTAGGAAACTTTGGGAGACCACTGTAAATTAACAATCACTCAAGAAAACTATAGGAATATCGTGGAACAAAGCAGGCTTGTTTAACTATAAAGCTATAAATAAAATAATGAGATATACCCCAGGCCATTAAGTGAAAGAAGAATGTCACCATCCTTCTACTGATTTGAGTAAGTGCTATGATAATCCTAGTTTGACCTCACAGAGTCAGATACTCTTCTGCCCAATACAAAGGAGGAGCTAGTGATATAAGTCTCACATCTACTCAAAGAGGGAGGTCTTTTCCCTCTCCCTAACTTTCCTTTGATTATAAAGCTGTAGTCCACTTAATCCTTGGGGCTGAGCCCCTTCACTTGCCTTCTTGCATCTCTCACAAGCATCTTACATTAATAAAACTACTTCTTGCCTATCACTTTGCCTCTGGATGAATTCCTTTTATGCTGAGACACAAAGAATCTGAGCCTCAGTAAGTCCAAACACCAGGTGAGTGATTGTAATTAAAAGAAGCCTATTATACAGAGTGAAGTAAGCCAGAAAGAAAAACACCAATACAGTATACTAACGCATATATATGGAATTAGGAAGATGGTAACAATAACCCTGTATACGAGACAGCAAAAGAGACATTGATGTATAGAACAGTCTTATGGACTCTGGGAGAGGGAGAGGGTGGGAAGATTTGGGAGAATGACATTGAAACATGTATAATATCATGTATGAAATGAGTCACCAGTCCAGGTTCGATGCACGATACTGGATGCTTGGGGCTGGTGCACTGGGACGACCCAGAGGGATGGTATGGGGAGGGAGGAGGGAGGACGGTTCAGAATGGGGAACACATGTATACCTGTGGCGGATTCATTTCAATATTTGGCAAAACCAATAAAATTAAAAAAAAAAAAAAAGAACATGGGTTCAAATCCTAATCTGAGGTGCACAGATTCAAGCTGGCACCTAAAGGATGACAAACAGGCAGGTTGCAAAGATTTGGGGAAGGTCTAAGTAGAGGGGACAGCTAAGGGAAAGGTGCCAGTGAGAGATCTTGCTTTCAGTAAACTGAACAACAATGAATGTACAAAGAACATTGACCAGGACCAGGTTGAAGGGTAAGAAATGCACGAATCTTGTAGGATCCTAGTTGAACATTTTAAATTTTATTCCAAATGCAATAGGAAACTACCAAAAGTGGTAAGTAAGGGAGTGACATGATCTGATTTGCATTTTTAAAAGATCCCTCTAACCTGGGGAAATAGACTAGAGAGAGGCAAACCCAGGAGACCTGCTGTGGAGTAAAATCAAAATTGATGCTTTTTAACTGTGGTGTTGGAGAAGACTCTTGAGAGTCCCTTGGACTGCAAGGAGATCAAACAGTCGATCCTTAAGGAAATCAGTCCTGAATATTCATGGGAAGGACTGATGCTGAAGCTGAAACTCCAATACTTTGGCCACCTGATGTTAAGAATTGACTCACTGGAAAAGACTGTGATGCTGGGAAAGATTGAAGGCAGGAGGAGAAGGGGCTGACAGAGGATGATATAGTTTTATGGCATCATTGACTCAATGGATATGAGTTAGAGCAAGCTCTGGGAGTTGGTGATGGACAGGGAAGCTTGGCATGCTGCAGTCCATGGGGTCACCAAGAGTCGGACATGATTGAGCAACTGAACTGAACCGAGTGTCAAAATTTGGTAACAGATTAGCTATGCCAGATAAGATGGTGAATTGTCAAAGGACTCCTGCTGAACTATGAACAAATGGGAATACCTTTCTCTGAAATAGGGAGGAAATGGAAGAATTGGGTTGGGGGAAAAAATCTAGACTTCCACTTTGAATACATCAATTTTGCACTGCTATTGACAAGCAAGTGGAGATGCCAATTAAGAAAGTGTTAATGTAACAGTCCAGACTTCAGCATAAAAGTATGTGCTACATATAAAATAAAAGCTTTGTCAACTTATGGATGGCTGGATACATCCAAGGAGAGATGAGTAATGTTGCTTAGCTCATGTTCAGCTGTTCACTGCTCAAAAGCCAATACTCAAAAGAGAAGTGCTAGCAGGCACGGAAAGGTTGCTCAACCAAAACCAACTCCAAAGATTCCACTCTACCATGAAAGTATTTAAACGGAGAACCATTTGGGGAGGGAGGTCAGAGTCTTCCTTATCTTCCACTGTGTGAAAACCCTCTTCTGGTGGTGATGTAATAGGGTGGGGCTCCAGAAATCCTGCTTAGCCTGAAGAGTACATCACGCGACATGCCAGGCTGGGTGAAGCACAAGCTGGAATCAAGATTGCCGGGACAAGTATCAATTGCTCAGATATGGGGATGACACGACCCTTATGGCAGAAAGTGAAGAGGAACTAAAGAGCCTCTTGATGAAGGCGAAAGAGGAGAGTGAAAAAGCTGGATTAAAACTCAAGTTTCAGAAAACTAAGGTCATGGCATCCGGTCCCATCACTTCATGGCAAACAGATGGGGAAACAATGGAAACAGTGTCAGACTTTATTTTCTTGGGCTCCAAACTCACTGCAGATGGTGACCACAGCCATGAAATTAAAAGACACTTGCTCCTTGGAGGAAAAGCTATGACAAACCTAGACAGCGTATTAAAAAGCAGAAATATCATTTTGTTGGCAAAGGTTCATATAGTCAAAGCTATGGTTTTTCCAGTAGTCATGTATGGATGTGAAAGTTGAACCATGAAGAAGACTGAGCACCAAAGAATTAAAATCTGTACCGCTTTCAAACTGCGGTGCTGGAGAAGACTCTTGAGAGTCCCTTGGACTGCAAGGAGTTCAAACCAGAAAATCAACCATGATTATTCATTGGAAGGACTGATGCTGAAGCTGAAGCAATTATATTATATATATAATTCATTTTTAGAGCCTTCTCCTTTATAGTTTAATAGAAGATATTGAGTATAGTTCCCTCTGCTATACAGTAGGTCCTCATTGATCTATTTTATATGCAGTTGTTCAGTTCAGTCACTCAATTGTGTCCGACTCTTTGTGACCCCATGAACCACAGCATGCTAGGCCTCCCTGTCCAATACCAACTTCTGGAGGCCACTTAAACTCATGTCCATTGAGTCAGTGATGCCATCCAACCATCTTATTCTCTGTAGTCCCTTTCTCCTTCTGCCCTCAATCTTACCCAGCATCAGCGTCTTTTCAAATGAATCAGCTCTTCATACCAGGTAGCCAAAGTATTGGAGTTTCCGCTTCAACATCAGTCCTTCCAATGAACACCCAGGACTGATCTCCTTTAGGATTGACTGGTTTGACCTCCTTGCAGTCCAAGGGACTCTCAAAAGTCTTCCCAACACCACAGTTCAAAAGCATCAATTCCTTGGCACTCAGGTTACTTTACAGTCCAACTCTCACATCCATACATGGCCACTGAAAAAACCATGACTAAAAAAAGCCTTGACTAGATGGACCTTTGTTGGCAAAGTAATGTCTCTGCTTTTTTTTATTTTTTATTTTCACCTTCATTTTTATTTTGGTTCTGTATAACTTCTATTTTATTTTGATCTTTATAACTTTTCTTTTTTGGGGGGTTGGCACTAATCAGGGATCATTATTTGCATTTTATTGTCATGTTACTTTTGTCTTTCTTTTTTTTTTTTAATTTTATTTTATTTTTAAACTTTAAAATATTGTATTAGTTTTGCCAAATATTGAAATGAATCCACCACAGGTATACATGTGTTCCCCATCCTGAACCCTCCTCCCTCCTCCCTACCCATACCATCCCTCTGGGTCGTCCCAGTGCACCAGCCCCAAGCATCCAGTATCGTGCATCGAACCTGGACTGGAGACTCATTTCATACATGATATTATACATGTTTCAATGTCATTCTCCCAAATCTTCCCACCCTCTCCCTCTCCCACAGAGTCCATAAGACTGTTCTATACATCAATGTCTCTTTTGCTATCTCGTACACAGGGTTATTGTTACCATCTTTCTAAATTCCATATATATGCGTTAGTATACTGTATTGGTGTTTTTCTTTCTGGCTTACTTCACTCTGTATAATAGGCTCCAGTTTCATCCACCTCATTAGAACTGATTCAAATGTATTCTTTTTAATGGCTGAGTAATACTCCATTGTGTATATGTACCACAGCTTTCTTATCCATTCATCTGCTGATGGACATCTAGGTTTTTAATATGCTATCTAGGTCGGTCATAACTTTCCTTCCAAGGAGTAAACGTCTTTTAATTGCATGGCTGCAATCACCATCTGCAGTGATTTTGCAGTCCAGAAAAATAAAATCAGCCACTGTTTCCACTGTTTCCCCATCTATTTGCCATGAAGTGATGGGGGACCAGATGCCATGATCTTAGCTTTCTGAATGTTGAGCTTTCAGCCAACTTTTTCACTCTCCTCTTTCATCAAGAGGCTCTTTAGTTCCTCTTCACTTTCTGCCCTAGAGTGTGTATGTTAATCCCAAATTACTAAGTTATCTCCCCCAAAGCCATCCCCTTTGCTAGCTATAAGTTTGTTTCCTATGTCTATGAGTCTATTCCTGTTTTGTAAGTAAGTTTGTGATACAAATTTTTCAGATTCCACATGCTCCTCCTTTCGTTTCTGCATCCCCTCTCTTTCCTGATTAGCAAATGTTTGAATCTGCCCTTTGGAACTCAGGGAAGGTCTAGGAAGCTGTTGTTGCTTAGTTTCTAAGTCGTGTCCAACTCTTTGTGATCCTATGGACTGTACCCTGCCAGGCTCCTCTGTCCATGGGATTCCCCAGGCAAGAATACTGGAGCGAGTTGCCACTTCCTTCTCCAGGGGATCTTCCTGACTCAGGGATCAAACCTGTGATCCCGTGTCTCCTACACTGCCAGGTGGATTCTTTACCACTGAGCCACTTGGAAATTTCCTATAAACAAGGAACAGGGATCAAGGAAAGAATCTGTACCCAGAAGGGCTTCCCACTGCATCCCCCACCCCTGGATCCTGTTCCGTTTCACTAAGACATCATAGGAAAAGGAGGTTGAGTGAAGAGAAGAATACAAGCTGTAGAGATGGCTGAGAGAAGGTTATTCCAGCACACAGGTCAGTGGGGGAGAAAACTGAGGCAAATGTTACATACTGAGAGATCAGAGGCAGATGGGGAAATCCACATCAGGGGCATTTGAGGGGCAAAATCAGGTGGCAATGTGTTAACCAGTTATTGGAAAGTAGAAGGAGATATAACCCAGACAACTCTTTAGAGAAATTTCATTTTAAAAGTCTGCAAAATAAGAAAAGTAGAGTAACGATAGGAGTCCTAGGGTCAAAACAATTCATGTTTGTTACTATAATTATAATGACAATCCTAGTGGAGTTTTGCATATTAACAGGAATGATCCAATAAAGTGACAGGGAATAACCAACCAAACAAATCAAGTTGGAGGTTAGGAAGAATGGGACTCAAGGTACAATCTGTTTTTTATTCTCTTCAGGAAATAGGAACGATGAAAGAGAAACAGGACTCAGACACCAGCTGGTTTGGAGATTTGTGATAAAATGTCAGGAATCTTCCCGGTGGTGTTTTCTCTCCTCTCAAGAAAGCATGAGACAAGTTATCAGCTTGAAGTGTTTGCACTTATGTGCCTCTGAGAAGAAGAGATAAGTTTGAAGGCAAATAGCTAGAAGTCAAATTATTTGCAGACAATGGAAAGAGAAGCTTGGTAGAACTGCCTGGTAGTGTTTTACTTGGCATACAGAGAAAATTTCAAAAGATACATGCACTCTAATGTTCACAGAAGCACTATTTACAATGACCAAAACATAGAAGCAACCTAAGTGCCCATCTACAGATGAATAAATAAAGAAGATGTGGTGTATATAAAAAATGGAATATTACTCAACCATAAAAATCAATGAAATAATGCCATTTACAGAAACATGGATGAACCTAGAGATTATCATACAAAACAAAGACAAAATTCATATGACATCACTCATATGTGGAATCTAAAAAAATGATATAAATGAATTTACAAAATAGAAATAGACTCGTAGACATAGAAAAAACACTTATGGTTACCAAAGGAAAAGGTGGGGGTGGGGGAGTGAAACAGAAGTGGAGAGGGTAAAGCACATCCTTGAAAGGAATGACATAGCCATCAGTTCAGTTCAGTCGCTCAGTTGTGTCCGACTCTTTGCGACCCCATGAATCGCAGCATGCCAGGCCTCCCTGTCCATCACCAACTCGTGGAGTTCACCCAGACTCACATCCATCGAGTCAGTGATGTCAGCCAGCCATCTCATCCTCTGTCGTCCCCTTCTCCTCCTGCCCCCAATCCCTCCCAGCATCAGAGTCTTTTCCAACGAGTCAACTCTGCATGAGGTGGCCAAAGTACTGAAGTTTCAGCTTTAGCATCATTCCTTCCAAAGAAATCCCGGGGCTGATCTCCTTCAGAATGGACTGGGTGGATCTCCTTGCAGTCCAAGGGACTCTCAAGAGTCTTCTCCAATACCACAGGTCAAAATCATCAGTTCTTCAGTGCTCAGCCTTCTTCACAGTCCAAATTTCACATCCATACATGACCACAGGAAAAACCATAGCCTTGACTAGACAAACCTTTGTTGGCAAAGTAATGTCTCTGCTTTTGAATATGCTATCTAGGTTGGTCATAACTTTCCTTGCAAGGAGTAAGTGTCTTTTAAATTCATGGCTGCAGTCACCATCTGCTGTGATTTTGGAGCCCCCAAAACATAAAGTCTGACACTGTTTCCACTGTTTCCCCATCTATTTCCCATGAAGTGATGGGACTGAGTGCCATGATCTTCGTTTTCTGAATGTTGAGCTTTAAGCCAACTTTTTAACTCTCCACTTTCACCTTCATCAAGAGGCTTTTTAGTTCTTCTTCACTTTCTGCCATAAGGGTGGTGTCATCTGCATATCTGAGCTTATTGATACTTGTCCCGGCAATCTTGATTCCAGCTTGTGTTTCTTCCAGTCCAGCGTTTCTCATGATGTACTCTGCATATAAGTTAAAGAAGCAGGGTGACAATATACAGCCTTGATGTACTCCTTTTCCTATTTGGAACCAGTCTGTTGTTCCATGTCCAGTTCTAACTGTTGCTTCCTGACCTGCATACAAATTTCGCAAAAGGCAGGTCAGGTGGTCTGGTATTCCCATCTCCTTCAGAATTTTCCACAGTTTATTGTGATCCACACAGTCAAAGGTTTTGGCATAGTCAATAAAGCAGAAATAGATGTTTTTCTAGAACTCTCTTGCTTTTTCCATGATCTAGCGGATGTTGACAATTTGATCTCTGGTTCCTCTGCCTTTTCTAAAACCAGCTTGAACATCAGGAAGTTCACGGTTCACATGAAGCAGGGCAAAGACTAATAGAGTTTTGCCAAGAAAATGCACTGGTCATAACAAACACCCTCTTCCAACAACACAAGAGCAGACTCTATACATGGACATCACCAGATGGTCAACACCGAAATCAGATTGATTATATTCTTTGCAGCCAAAGATGGAGAAGCTCTATACAGTCAACAAAAACAAGACCAGGAGCTGACTGTGGCTCAGATCATGAGCTTCTTATTGCCAAATTCAGACTTAAATTGAAGAAAGTAGGGAAAACCACTAGACCATTCAGGTATGACCTAAATCAAATACCTTATGATTATACAGTGGAAGTGAGGAATAGATTTAAGGGCCTAGATCTGATAGATAGAGTGCCTGATGAACTATGGAATGAGGTTCGTGACATTGTACAGGAGACAGGGATCAAGACCATCCCCAGGGAAAAGAAATGCAAAAAAGCAAAATGGCTGTCTGGGAAGGCCTTACAAATAGCTGTGAAAAGAAGAGACGCTAAAAGCTAAGGAGAAAAGGAAAGATATAATCATCTGAATGCAGAATTCCAAAGAATAGCAAGAAGAGATAAGAAAGCCTTCCTCACCGGTCAATGCAAAGAAATAGAGGAAAACAACAGAATGGGAAAGACTAGAGATCTTTTCAAGAAAATTAGAGATACGAAGGGAATATTTCATGCAAAGATTGGCTCGATAAAGGACAGAAAGGGTATGGAACTAACAGAAGCAGAAGATATTAGAAGAGATGGAAAGAATACACAGAAGAACTGCACAAAAAGATCTTCATGACCTAAATAATCACGATGGTGTGATCACTGACCTAGAGCCAGACATCCTGGAATGTGAAGTCAAGTGGGCCTTAGAAAGCATCACTATGAACAAAGCTAGTGGAGGTGATGGAATTCCAGTTGAGCTATTTCAAATCCTGAAAGATGATGCTGTGAAAGTGCTGCACTCAATATGCCAGCACATTTGGAAAACTCAGCAGTGGCCACAGGACTGGAAAAGGTCAGTTTTCATTCCAATCCCAAAGAAAGGCAATGTCAAAGAATGCTCAAACTATCACACAATTGCACTCATGACATAGTCATAGGACATGATAAAAACTGGTTAGGATCAACTAGGTCCAAGGTAGTGGAAGATTTGATTTCCAGTGAACCTTGAGCCTCATTACATACTAGTTGCTAAATAACACACCCACCAATGCATGATAGTTCTGAAAGCAAAACTGTTAGTCACTCAGTTGTGTCCAGCTCTTTGCGACCCCATGGACTATAGCCTGCCAGGCTCCTCTGTCCATGAAATTCTCCAGGCAAGAACATTGGAATGGGCATCCATTCCCTTCTTCAGGGGATCTTCCCAACCCAGGGATCGAACCTGGGTCTCTGGCACTGCAGGCTGGAGAGCCACTAAGGAAGTTCAGCCTAACCATAAAAGGCCAAAATGTGGGCAGTGGCTCAATTCTGAAAATCCTTGCCCCTTCCCTGAAATAGTTGGAATAATCTTCCTATTCAGTAGCCTATTAAACTACCTAGCCCATAAAAACAAACCATGCCATATTCCAGAGCTTCTAGCCTTCTGATATAGATTCTGTGGACTGTGCTTCTGTCTAAATAAATTTACTTCTTACCTATCACCTTATCTCTCACTGAATTCTTTCTGTGATGAGATTATGTCCGAGCTTCGTTAAGTCCTGAGACCAGGTGTGTGATATCAATTAAAAGACAGTGGGTTCTGGCTTGGTACGAGCCCCAGCCCATAGATTGAGTCCCAGTCTGAGTTGCATGGTTTCAGCACAGATAAATTAGGAGTTAGGGATTAACAGGTACACTATTATACATAAAATGGATAAACAACAAGGACCTGTGTATAACACAGGCAACTATATTCAATACCTTACAATAACTAATGATGTGAAAGAATCTTTAAAAGAATATATATATATAACTGAATCACTTTACTGTTCACCTGAAACCAAGACTACACTGTAAACCAACTATACTTCAATTAAAAAAAAAAAGTTGGGGTTCATAAATTTATAGTGACACCAACCTGCCAGCTGTGATTCTCTCAAGTAACATTCATGAAGAGCTGGGTTCATCCAGGGCAGTGTTTCTCAAAGTGTGCTTCCCAGACCAGTACCATCAACCTCACCAGATAACTTATGAAAATGCAAATGATCAGGTTCCACCCTAAACAAAGGTCCATCTAGTCAAAACTATAGTTTTTCCAGTAGTCATGTATGGATGTGAGAATTGGACCATAAAGAAGGTTGAGTGCAGAAGAATTGATGCTTTTGAACTGTGGTGTTGGAGAAGACTTGACAGTCCTTTGGATTGCAAGATCAAACCAGTCAATCCCAAAGGAAATCAGTCCTGAATATTCATTGGAAGGACTGATGCTGAAGCTGAAGCTCCAATACTTTGACCACCTGATGCAAACAACTGACTCATCAGAAAAGACCCTGAGGCTGGGAAAGACTGAAGGCAGGAGGAGAAGGGGACGACAGAGGATGAGATGGTTGGATGGCATCACCAACTCGATGGGCATGAGTTTGAGCAAGCTCTGGGAGACAGTGAAGGACAGGGGGACCTGGCATGCTGCAGTCCTTGGGGTCACAAAGAGTTGGACATGACTAAGTAACTAAACAACGACAACCCTAGCATTAATTTTCTCACAGTGCCTGGGGTAAGGTCCATCAGTCCAGTCTCACTTGCCCTCCAGGTGATTCTGATACACTGGAAAGTCTGAGAACCACTAAACTAGGGACAGCTTGTTTTGCCTTGTAAATACAAAGGAGGGAGGGGGCGGGGGAAAGCATATCTGCAAGAGCAATTATACTGACAATCCAAGCAATAAAATCCGGATAAGCAGCAAAGACATACTTTATAGACACCTTTGCCCCATTTTAAAAAGTATTATATACACATTGTTGTACAGCAGAAACTAACACAACATTGTGAAGCAATTATATTTCAATTAAAAAGTATTGTTCTTGAAAGAAAAGTTTCTATGTTTTAAATTGTGATACATATGGCACAATGGCCCTCTCAAACTTCACCTACCCATTCACAGGTCCACAGAGAAACCCCACAGCATCGTGTAGTTGCTCCAAAACTTTCTCCATGGTTGTGCGTGTGCATTTTCTTTGATAGCTGCTTTCATGTTTGGTCTATGTTGTGCCTGCATATCTTTTATTGCACTTATGTTCCCTAAGATGAACTAAGAACAGTGTGGGGGTACCTCACAATAATGTAGGGCAGAGGGTGAGAGCAGTTTTAATTGGAACATGCAATAAATTCAGAGTATTCTATGGCCCTGTCATTAATAATAAGAATGTGTCTCCTGTTCTACTGCAGTGATGTTCCCATTCAGTTCTATCCTGGAAAGATTTGCATGGGTCTTCTATTAAGTCCTGGAGAACACACGTTAAGAAAGAGATTTATAATCCATAATACAAATGTAATAATAATGTGCCTTCCTGAGATCAAATATGAATGTTTTGGGAATATCTGGGCTAAAAGGGAGACTTCTATGAAGAGAAGAGAGTCTAGGAAAGTGACTGGCATGACATTCATAAAGAAATATGTGAATAATTGACCAATGAAAGAGTGTAGACTTCATTGCCACAAATCTTTAAAAAAGATTCAATGGTAGAATTCCTAAGGAGACAACATATATAAGAGTGCTGCTGCTACCGCTAAGTCACTTCAGTCGTGTCCGACTCTGTGTGACCCCATAGGTGGCAGCCCACCAGGCGCCTCTGTCCCTGGGATTCTCCAGGCAAGAACACTGGAGTGGGTTGCCATTTCCTTCTCCAATGCATGAAAGTGAAAAGTCAAAGTGAAGTCACTCAGTCATGTCTGACTCTTTGCAACCCCATGGACCACAGCCAACCAGGCCCCCCCCCCCCATCCATGGGATTTTCCAGGCAAGAGTACTGGAGTGGGGTCCCATCGCCTTCTCCAATCTATAAGAATACATCTTAATAAAACAGACCTTTCTTCTCCAGTGTTCTAGGATTTCAAAGCCATGGTTGTAGGGCATTAGCTAAAGGCTAGAACAAGAATCTTTACCTAATCTCTATCTTTGAGATTCAGGATGCTCTGAGGGTTCCAAATGCCATTTCCCTAGAGATAAACTCACTGTTTCTGTTATTCACATGTCTAATATAGCCTGGTTTCCAACCAAAGGATTTGAGTTTCTCATTTAGCATAAAGTTAAAGATCATTTTGTTTTTTCAATTTTGAGTGTAATATACAACTACGCTATCCCACATTGAAGGTAAGGAAGGGCGGCAGTGGGGAGATACCCCTCGTCCAAGGTAAGGAGCAATGGCTGCGCTTTGCTGGAGCAGCCGTGAAGAGATACCCCACACCCAAGGTAAGAGAAACCCAAGTAAGACGGTAGGTGTTGCAAGAGAGCATCAGAGAGCAAACACACTGAAACCATACTCAAAGAAAACTAGTCAGTCTAATCACATTAGGACCACAGCCTTGTCTAACTCAATGAAACTAAGCCATGCCCGCGGGGCAACCCAAGACAGGCAGGTCATGGTAGAGAGATTTGACAGAATGTGGTCCACCGGAGAAGGGAATGGCAAACCACTTCAGTATTCTTGCCTTGAGAACCCCATGAACAGTGTGAAAATGCAAAATCATAGGATACTGAAAGAGAAACTCCCCAGGTCAGTAGGTGCCCAATATACTACTGGAGATCAGTGGAGAAATAACTCCAGAAAGAATGAAGGGATGGAGCCAAAGCAAGAAGAATACCCAGCTGTGGATGTGACTGGTGATAGAAGCAAGGTCCGATGCTGTAGAAAGCAATATTGCAAAGGAACCTGGAATGTCAGGTCCATGAATCAAGGCAAATTGGAAATGGTCAAACAAGAGATGGCAAGAGTGAATGTCGACATTCTAGGAATCAGCGAACTGAAATGGACTGGAATGGGTGAATTTAACTCAGATCACCATTATATCTACTACTGTGGGCAGGAGTCCCTCAGAAGAAATGGAGTGGCCATCATGGTCAACAAAAGAGTCTGAAATGCATTACTTGGATGCAATCTCAAAAACGACAGAATGATCTCTGTTCGTTTCCAAGGCAAACCATTCAATATCACAGTAATCCAAGTCTATGCCCCAACCAGTAACACTGAAGAAGCTGAAGTTGAACAGTTCTATGAAGACCTACAAGACCTTTTAGAACTAACACCCAAAAAAGATGTCCTTTTCATTATAGGGGACTGGAATGCAAAAGTAGGAAGTCAAGAAACACCTGGAGTAACAGGCAAATTTGGCCTTGGAATACGGAATGAAGCAGGTCAAAGACAAATAGAGTTTTGCCAAGAAAATGCACTGGTCATAACAAACACCCTCTTCCAACAACACAAGAGCAGACTCTATACATGGACATCACCAGATGGTCAACACCGAAATCAGATTGATTATATTCTTTGCAGCCAAAGATGGAGAAGCTCTATACAGTCAACAAAAACAAGACCAGGAGCTGACTGTGGCTCAGATCATGAACTCCTTATTGCCAAATTCAGACTTAAATTGAAGAAAGTAGGGAAAACCACTAGACCATTCAGGTATGATCTAAATCAAATCCCTTATGATTATACAGTGGAAGTGAGAAATAGATTTAAGGGCCTAGATCTGATAGATAGAGTGCCTGATGAACTACGGAATGAGGTTCATGACATTGTACAGGAGACAGGGATTAAGACCATTCCCATAGAAAAGAAATGCAAAAAAGCAAAATGGCTGTCTGGGGAGGCCTTACAAATAGCTGTGAAAAGAACAGAAGCAAAAAGCAAAGGAGAAAAGGAAAGATATAAACATCTGAATGCAGAGTTCCAAAGAAGAGCAAGAAGAGATGAGAAAGCCTTATTTCAGCGATCAATGCAAAGAAATAGAGGAAAACAACAGAATGGGAAAGACTAGGGATCTCTTCAAGAAAATCAGAGATACCAAAGGAACATTTCATGCAAAGATGAGCTCGACAAAGGACAGAAATGGTATGGACCTAACAGAAGCAGAAGATATTAAGAAGAGATGGCAAGAATAGACAGAAGAACTGTACAAAAAAGATCTTCACGACCCAGATAATCACGATGGTGTGATCACTGACCTAGATCCAGACATCCTGGAATGTGAAGTCAATACAGAGTGAAGTAAGCCAGAAAGAAAAACACCAATACAGTATACTAATGCATATATATGGAATTTAGAAAGATGGTAACAATAACCCTGTGTACAAGACGGCAAAAGAGACACTGATGTATAGATCAGTCTTATGGACTCTGTGGGAGAGGGAGAGGGTGGGGAGATTTGGGAGAATGGCATTGAAACATGTATAATATCATGTATGAAACGAGTCGCCAGTCCAGGTTCGATGCACGATACTGGATGCTTGGGGCTGGTGCACTGGGACAACCCAAAGAGAGGGTATGGGGAGGGAGGAGGGAGGAGGGTTCAGGATGGGGAACACAGGTATACCTGTGGCGGATTCATTTCGATATTTGGCAAAACTAATACAATATTGTAAAGTTTAAAAATAAAATAAAAAAAAGAAAGAAAGAAAGCATCACTACGAACAAAGCTAGTGGAGGAGATGGAATTCCAGTTGAGCTATTCCAAATCCTGAAAGATGATGCTGTGAAAGTGCTGCACTCAATATGCCAGCAAATTTGGAAAACTCAGCAGTGGCCACAGGACTGGAAAAGGTCGGTTTTCATTCCAATCCCCAAGAAAGGCAATGCCAAAGAGTGCTCAAACTATCGCACAATTGCACTCATCTCACACGCTAGGAAAGTAATGCTCGAAATTCTCCAAGCCAGGCTTCAGCAATATGTGAACCATGAACTTCCTGATGTTCAAGCTGGTTTTAGAAAAGGCAGAGGAACCAGAGATCAAATTGCCAACATTCACTGGATCATGGAAAAAGCAAAAGAGCACCAGAAAAACATCTATTTCTGCTTTATTGACTATGCCAAAGCCTTTGACTGTGTGGATCACAATCAACTGTGGAAAATTCTGAAAGAGATGGGAATACCAGATCACCTGATCTGCCTCTTGAGAAATTTGTATGCAGGTCAGGAAGCAACAGTTAGAACTGGACATGGAAAAACAGACTGGTTCCAAATAGGAAAAGGAGTTCGTCAAGGCTGTATATTGTCACCCTGTTTATTTAACTTACATGCAGGGTACATCATGAGAAACACTGGACTGGAAGAAACACAAGCTGGAATCAAGATTGCCGGGAGAAATATCAATAACCTCAGATATACAGATGACACCACCCTTATGGCAGAAAGTGAAGAGGAACTAAAAAGCCTCTTGATGAAAGTGAAAGTGGAGAGTGAAAAAGTTGGCTTAAAGCTCAACATTCAGAAAACGAAGCTCATGGCATCCGGTCCCACCACTTCATGGGAAATAGGTGGGGAAACAGTGGAAACAGTGTCAGACTTTATTTTTCTGGGCTCCAAAATCACTGCAGATGGTGACTGCAGCCATGAAATTAAAAGATGCGTACTCCTTGGAAGGAAAGTTATGACCAACCTAGATAGCATATTCAAAAGCAGAGACATTACTTTGCCAACAAATGTTCGTCTAGTCAAGGTTATGGTTTTTCCTGTGGTCATGTATGGATGTGAGAGTTGGACTGTGATGAAGGCTGAGCGCTGAAGAATTGATGCTTTTGACCTGTGGTGTTGGAGAAGACTTTTGAGAGTCCCTTGGACTGCAAGGAGATCCAACCAGTCCATTCTGAAGGAGATCAGCCCTGGGATTTCTTTGGAAGGAATTTTGCTAAAGCTGAAACTCCAGTACTTTGGCCACCTCATGCAAACAGTTAACTCATTGGAAAAGATTCTGATGCTGGGAGGGATTGGGGGCAGGAGGAGAAGGGAACAACAGAGGATGAGATGGCTGGATGGCATCACTGACTCGATGGATGTGAGTCTGAGTAAACTCCAGGAGTTGATGATGGACAGGGAGGCCTGGTGTGCTGCAATTCATGGGGTCACAAAGAGTTGGACACAACTGAGCGACTGATCTGATCTGATCTTTATATATATATATATTCACAACTGCTTATACTATCATTTAACATCTACTTGGACTTTGTGTCTATGGCATAACAATTTGAAAAATGTACCCAGAGACCCAGAAGCAAAAGGCATTTCAAACACTAAAGATTGAAAGAAAGGAATATAAGATTAATTCTGAAAATTCAAAGACAGGAGAGTGTGAAAAGTCTTCTAACAGTGGTACATTTAGGTAAAGGGTGATATCTAATCATCAGGTTTCCTCTTGTAAACTTATTTTTTCCTGTAAGATATGGAATTAGTAGGGTAAAAGTATATGGGCAGAGGTTTCAACATTACTATTGACTCTATATGAAAATAAATTATAAAAACCTTATATATAACCTTTCTCAAGAAGGCCTTCTGGTCATGGTGAGAATAACTTAGTGGGTCACTCTTTCCTCCATAGTCGCCTACAAGGAGAAAAAGGACACTAGCTAGAAACACTGACTCACTATGTGGGACAATACAGCACACCAGCTAACTCCTTGTTCTCTCCTTGTCCATGAAAAGTCTCAGATTTTCAAACTCATTCAAGTGTATACGCTAATGTCAATTTCAATTCAAATGATGTGAAAAAAATAATGAGCTAGTACATCCTACATGCCTCACAACAATGTCCTTTTGTGTTTTAAACGAAGGTTTTCCTATCCTGTCCTAAGTAGAAAACTTTAGAGAAAGTTTTTTGTTTTAATTTTAATTGGAGAATAATTGATTTACAACATTATGTTAGTTTCAGGCTTACAGCAAAGTTAATAAGTTATACATACATAAATATTCCATTCTTTTTTAGATTCTTTTCTCTTATAGGTCATTACAGAGTACTGAGTTCTCTGTGCTATACAGTAAGTCTTTAGTAGTTATCTATTGTATATATAGTAGTGTGTATATGCCAATCCCAATCTTCCTTTCTATATTTGTGACTCTATTTCTGTCTTGTAAATAAGTTTATTTGTACCATTTTTTAGATTCCACATATAGGCGATATCACGTGCTATTTATCTTTCTCTGACGAAGATTTTAAGAGTTTCTTAATCACTTAAAAATTCTCTCTGAATCTCAGCTGCCTAAAAACAGAATATCAATCTTATCAAAGTGTGCAGGTATTATGTGTGTAAGAGAAACTCCTGAGAGTCCCTTGGACTGCAAGGAGATCCAACCAGTCCATCCTAAAGGAGATCAGTCCTGCGTGTTCTTTGGAAGGAATGATGATAAAGTTGAAACTCCAGTACTTTGGCCACTTGATGCAAAGAGTTGACTCATTGGAAAAGACTCTGATGCTGGGAGGGATTGGGGGCAGGAGGAGAAGGGGACGACAGAGGATGAGATGGCTGGTAGGTATCACTGACTCGATGGACATGAGTTTGAGTGAACTCTGGGAGTTGGTGATGGACAGGGAGGCCTGGCGTGCTGCAATTCATGGGGTCGTAAAGAGTCGGACATGACTGAGCAACTGAACTGAACTGAAATACAGAGCTGCTAAGATAGTGCACCAAAAAGACTTCAAATCAGAAAATCCCCACTAACCCTAAGTCACTGTTAGCTGAAGAGCACCAAAGCCTCATGAAACATTTAGAAAATGATGAAGGACAAACGAAAAAATCAAGGGCTCCTAAGTCAGAACATTGTTGTTAAAAAAGCAAACACTGCACAAGAGCTTATTTTAAAAATGTGGGTTTACTAGAAATTGATATCCAGAATTTACAGCTGCAATTGCCTGAAACTATAAAACCCCTTTACCAGGAAATCAATGACCACTCACTACACCAAGCTCAGAGCCCAGACAGAATGAAATAGTACGCAAGGGCAAAGCCTGAGCACATATTTGAGACTAATAAGTACAAGCTTCTCCAAAGTGCTTGAGAAATAACAGTTTTCCTGTGAGGGGAAAGAGACAAATGGTCCTTATGTGAAAATGGAGACATTCCACATCCAAACAATTAGTATGACTTACTAAAGGCAAACATAAAAAAAAAAAAAAAAGAGTCTAAGGAAAACATATCAGCTTCAAAAACAGACCATTTCTTAAAATAAAGACAGATCAAGTAGACATTGAAAAAGGTGCTATCTCTAGCACTTGTGATTTATCTAAACCCATTTTTCAGGCTAACATGATGCAATTATACATCATTAAAGTATCAGCTGTGAAAGAAAAACAACCTGCCAATAGACACCTTCTGGGAAAAAGTAGAATTAAAATAAATGGATATTATAGTCAATAGTTGTTAAGAAGCCAAGGAGTCCCATTCTCAATTAGGCATTCCTAACTGCACAAGACTTTTTCTGTAAACCCAGAAACAAAATCCTGATGCCTTTTTAAAAACTACTACCAAAATCTGACATGGAAGGCATCACATATCAGCTAAGTGCATTATCTCAGTTGTATTAAAATAAAGGCAAAGATTAATATGGGGTGAAAAAGTTGTATATACAACTAAGCCTAACCATGCCTCCAGAGGCCCATCTGGAAGGCCTGGGGTATAGCTGCTGCAGGAGACCTATCAGGCACCAGCCATGAACAGTGTCTGTGCACCAGTAGCCTCTTCACCACCTGGGAACTTGGTAAATATGCAGAATCTCAGACCCAATCCAGACTTACTGAATCAGAATCTGCATTTAACAAGAGCCTTAGTGAATCACATGTTCATTAAAGTCTGAGAAGCACAATTATGGTTTCTTAAACCCCCTCCCAGTGTCACCTGGAGGTGCTTATATAAAATGCAGATTCCTAAGCACCTTCTCAGACTTACTGAATCTCTAGAATTAGTCATGTCAATGTGTTAAGAAAGCACTTCTCAGTAATCTTTCAAATCAGGCAGAGAGGACAGACATTGGCTCTCCTTATTGGCAGATCCCACCAACAGAGGATGAAAATATTTGGGGGAAAAATCCAGAAAGTTCTAAAAACCAAAACTTAAATTTGCCATGCACTAGGTAGCAAAAGAGACATAGATGTAAAGAACAGACTTTTGCACTAGGTGGTGCGGGAGAAGGCGAGGGTGGGGTGATATGAGAGAATAGCACTGAAACATGTATATTACCATATGTAAAATAAATGACCAGTGCAAGTTTGATGCATGAAGCAGGGCACTCAAAGCTGGTGCTCTGGGACAACCCAGAAGGATGGGGTGGGGAGGGAGGGGTGTTCAGGATAGGGAACACATGTACACCCGTGGCTGATTCATGACGAAGCATGGCAAAACCCACCGCAATATTGTAAAGTAATCAGCCTCCAATTAAAATAAATTAATTAATTTAAAAACTTTTTAAATCTGAAAAAAAAAAATTGCCATGCACTGGCAACTACTCACATGGTACTTACACTATTAATATTATAGGTAATCTAGAGAGGATTTAAAGTACACAGGAAGACATGTTTGCTATATGCAAATATGATGCTACTTTGTACAAGAGACTTGAGCATTCATGGATTTTGGTATCCCTGGGGGATCCTGGGACCAGTTTCCCACAGATAGAGAGGGATGGCTATACATCAATGGAAAATAAATAAGAGTCCAGAAAAAAATATATCTATGGTGAATTCTTTTTCTTTTATCTTAAAAAAATTTATCTTTTGACATGTTTTAAATTTTTTTAATTGAGGCATGATTGACATGCAAAAAGCTGTACATATTTAATGTATACATCTTGATAATTTCGAAGGCAAGCACACACCCGTGAAACCATCACCACATACAATGTCATAACTTTGTTACCTCTAAAAGTCTTTTTTTCAAATAACATTTAACGTAACATCTACCATCTTAAAATTCTTAACTGTACAATACAGGAGTGTTAACTATATGTACTATGTCATAGATTCCTAGGACTTATCTTGCATAGGTGAAACCATGGCCAAAACCTTGACCAAAACTTTGACCAAAACCTCCCTGAGCCCCCACTCCTCCTAGCCCCTGGTGAACTCCCTACTCTACTCTCTGCCTCAAATTTGACAACTTTCTGATATAAGATTTTTGATATAAGTGGGATCAGGTAGTATTTGCTCTTCTATGTCTGGATTATTTTATTTAGCATAATATCTTCCAAGTTTATTTATGTTCTAACAACAGACAGAATTTCCTCTTTTTCAAGGTGGAATAAAGCTTCTTTATCCATTCCTCTGTCGATGGACATTTAGGTTGTTTCTATGTTTTGGCTATTGTAAATAATGCTACAATGAGCACTGGGTAGCAGATATCTCTTTGACATCCTGGTTTCAATTCTTGGGTACATACCCAGAAAATTGCCAAGGCAATTCAAGTGGGGAAAGAATAATATTTTCAACAAACGGTGTTGGGACAAGTAGATATCCACACACAAAAGAATGAACTTCACCCTCACCACTTCACAGCCTATCCAAAATTTAACAGAAAAAGGACCAAAGACCTACTATAATACTTTATGGATCAAACACCTACTATAAAACTCCTAGAAGAAAAAAATACAGAGTAAATCTGCATGACTTCAGAGCTGACGATGGTTTCTTAGATCTAACACCTGAAACACAATCAATCAAAGGAAAAATAGATAAATCTGATTTTATAAAAAACTTTTCTGCAAAAGACACTATCAAGAGAGTGAAAAAATAATCCACAGAATGAAAGAAAATATTTGCAAATCATATATATGATAATGATATATCGATCTAGTATCCAGAGTATAAAAAGCACTCTTAGAACTCAAAAAATATGGAAGTGGAAGAGTTCCTAAATAATCCAATTTACAAGTGAGTAAACATTTTCCCAAAGACAATATATAAATTGCCAATAAGCATGTAAAAAAGATGCTCCATATCACTAATCATCAGTGAAATGAAAATCAAAAACACAATGGGGTTCCACTGTATACGCACTAGGATGGCTAGAATTAAATAGTAGGATCATAACCAGAAGGATGAGGATATAGAGAAACTAGAACTCCATTAGGAATGTAAAATGGTGTAGCAACACTGGAAAACAGTTTGGGAATTCTTCAAAAAGTAAAACATGGAGTAACCATATGACCCAGGAATTCCATTCCTAGATATATACCCAAGGAAGTTGAAAAAATGCACCACACAAAATCTGTACTAGTATTCACAAAAGAAGTATTGTTCATGGCTGCAAAAAAAGTGGAAATAACACACATGTCAACCAAATGATGAGTGGATAAACAAAAGGTGGTAAATCCATACAATGAAATATTTTTCAGTCATTTACTGATGGATGGATGAACCTTAAAAACATTATGCTAAGTGAAAAAAAGCCAGTTACAAAGGACCACAAATTATAAACTTCATATACACAGAATCAACACAAAACAGGTAAATCCACAGAGATATAAAGTTGACTGATGGTTGTCTACTCCTAGTAGTCTGGTGGGGTGATGGAAAAGGAGAATGAATGCTAACAACATCCAGGTGTCTTTCTGGAGTGATGAGAATGTTTTAAAATTGATTATGGTGATGATTGCATAACTCGATATTAAACTGAATAATTCAATTGTATAGAATATTGACTATATCTCAATAAAGCTACTATTAAAATTTAGAGGAGTGATTATTTCTGTGGGGAAAGAAGGCAATGCAATTTGGGGACAAGTACATAGAAAGGCTTCAACTATTTAGGGATAAATTATTTCTTAAGCTGGGTGGTAGGTATATGGAGTGTTATGTAAGCATCATAGGTATATCTGGAATATATCCTTATACTCATTATATTGTTCTTTCTACCTTGCAAGTGATCCCAGAAGGAAGATCTGTGCCTTGACGAGTCAGAGAAACCTCATCACCATCACCTCCAAGTTCTCATCCAACATTCAGTTCAGTTCAGTCACTCAGGCGTGTCCAACTCTTTGCGACCCCATGAATTGCAGCCAGGCCTCCCTGTCCATCACCAACTCCCGGAGTTCACTCAGACTCACGTCCATCGAGTCAGTGATGCCATCCAGCCATCTCATCCTCTGTCATCCCCTTCTCTTCCTGCCCCCAATCCCTTCCAGCATCTGGATCTTTTCCAATGAGTCAACTTTTCACATGAGGTGGCCAAACTATTGGAGTTTCAGCTTTAGCATCAGTCCTTCCAAAGAACACCTAGGACTGATCTCCTTTAGGATGGACTGGTTGGATCTCCTTGCGGTCCAAGGGACTCTCAAGAGTCTTCTCCAACACCACAGTTCAAAAGCATCAATTCTTCAGCGCTCAGCTTTCTTCACAGTCCAACTCTCACATCCATAAATAACCACTGGAAAAACCATAGCCTTGACTAGGTGGACCTTTGTTGGCAAAGTAATGTCTCTGCTTTTGAATATGCTATCTAGGTTGGTCATAACTTTCCTTCCAAGAAGTAAGCGTCTTTCAATTTCATGGCTGCAATCACCATCTGCAGTGATTTTGGAGCCCCAAAAATAAAGTCTGACACTGTTTCCCCATTTATTTCCCATGAAGTGATGGGACCTGATGCCATTTTAGTTTTCTGAATGTTGAGCTTTAAGGCAACTTTTTCAGTCTCCTCTTTCACTTTCATCAAGGGCTTTTTAGTTCCTCTTCACTTTCTGCCACAAGGTGGTGTCATCTGCATATCTGAGGTTATTGATATTTCTCCCGGCAATCTTGATTCCAGCTTGTGCTTCTTCCAGCCCAGCGTTTCTCATGATGTACTCTGCATAGAAGTTAAAGAAGCAGGGTGACAATATACAGCCCTGATGTACTCCTTTTCCTATTTGGAACCAGTCTCTTGTTCCATGTCCAGTTCTAACTGTTGCTTCCTGACCTGCATATAGGTTTCTCAAGAGGCAGGTCAGGTGGTCTGGTATTCTGATCTCTTTCAGAATTTTCCACAATTTATTGTGATCCACACAGTCAAAGGCTTTGGCATAGTCAATAAAGCAGAAATAGATGCTTTCTGGATCTCTCTTGCTTTTTTGATGATCCAGCGGATGTTGTCAATTGGATCTCTGGTTCCTCTGCCTTTTGCAAAACCAGCTTGAACATCTGGAAGTTCACAGTTCATGTATTGCTGAAGCTTGGCTTGAAGAATTTTGAGCATTACTTTGCTAGCCTGTGAGATGAGTGCAACTGTGCGGTAGTTTGAACATTCTTTGGCATTGCCTTTCATTAGGATTGGAATGAAAACTGACCTTTTCCAGTCCTGTGGCCACTGCTGAGTTTTCCAAATTTGCTGGCATATTGAGTGCAGCACTTTAACAGCATCATCTTTCAGGATTTGAAATAGCTCAACGAACATTAGAAGGATATATACCAGATATACCTATGATGCTTACATAACATTACAGCTTCACACCAGATCTCTGAAATCAGAGACTCTGGGAAGCTAAACTGACTATGAAAAAATAGATCATTTTGCTGAGCAACCCAGTCAGAGAACAGCTGATGCTATTTTTCTGCTGAGGCAATGCAAAACTGTGTTATGTTTTCTGGCAGCCTCATAATGATGATGACTCAAGATTCAGGGTTTGGGGGATAACTGTATTTAAAGAAATTAAAAAAAAAGAAGAACATAAAATGGGTTCAAAATATGTGCTTTTAGAAAGTTAAGTAACAGCCCAGGCAACTGAAGGGCAGAAAACATTTTTTCCTCCCATCAGGGATTTAATTGGATGTATAGTTGGATCTTACCTTTTGTCTAATCTAAATTGGGCTTTAATTTGGATCCAGTTCATTCCACTTGCTGGAAAAATCAGACTTGAACAGTTTTGATTTGAATGGCTTTGATTTCTCCTATTTACCAAATGCCTCTTCAGAAATAGGCTCATCCCTTCCCTGGTTTTTCTTCTGAGAATGTCATTTCTTTGAGCTTTATCATTGTCATCTTCATATTTCTGAAAACCAGTTAAAAAAAAAAAAAAACTGTTCATGAAGGTCCATGGCTTGATTCTGTCATTGTTTCCTGGTCCCTCCATGTTGGTGAGCATCATTCCTTCAAACCTGTGGTTTTTCCAGTAGTCATGTACAGCTGTGATAGTTGGACCATGAAGGCGGCTGACAGCCAAAGAACTGATGCTTTCAAACTGTGGTGATGGGGGAGACTCTTGAGAGTTCCCCTGGATGGCAAGGAGATTAAACCAATCAATCCTAAAGGAAACCAACCCTGAATATTCACTTGAAGTACTGATGCTGAAGCTGAAACTCCAACATTTTGGCCATCTGATGCAAAGAGCTGACTCATTAGAAAACACCCTAAAGCTGGGAAAGACAGAGAGGAGGAGAAGTGGGCAACAGAGGATGAGTTGGTAAATGGCATCACCGAGTTAATGGGCACACATTTAAGTAAACTTTGGGAGATATTGAAGGACAGGGAAGCCTGGTGTGCTGCAGTTCATGGGGTTGCAAAGAGTCGGACACAACTTAGTGATTGAACAATTCCTTGAAAACTCTGAGCTCTGGAACTCTTTATGATGTCATTTATTCTTTTAAGATGCATTGTCTTTACTGGCTCAATGTTTCCCACATTAAAAAAAAAAAAAATTATAACCCAGGCCCCCTGCATTGGGAGCACAGACTCTGGGAGTCCAGATTGTTACCACTGGAGTACCAGAGAAGTCCCCTATATTTTTTAATTGATTCATAGCTCACCTTCCTTATATTTTTGTCCTAGAGCATCTGTATATTTATTTATAATGCTATTTAAACCAATTAAAATTTTTCTCACTGTTAAACTGCAAATAGATTCATGAAATCACAAATTTAATGTGCCTCTTATAGGTTTAGTGCATAAGTGCATAGTTGTTAATGATTTTGAAAAGTCTGGTTATGGAACTACCTAACAGTTTCTTCATCCATAACACACAAGGTAGGAGAACCACCTTTGGAGAACTCTCCTTGAAAGGTCACAAAGTTGGAATTTTATTCTGAGGAAGCCTCCTGAGTTATCCAACTTTAGGAAGCCCTTAACTACAGAATCCTATTTATTTCCTGATTTTCCATTCTGTAAGCATTTTTCTTCATGGATCCCTGCCTTTTCATGGTGAAAGGGTTTGCATAACTCACTGAAGCTATGAGCCATGCCCTGCAGGGCCACCTAAGATGGATGGGTCATAGTGAAGAGTTCTCAGAAAACTCAATATTAAAAAAAAAAAAAACCCAAAAAACAAAAAACTAAGATCATGACATCTGGTCCTGTCACTTCATGGCATATAGAAGGGGAAATGATGGAAGCAGTGACCAATTTCTTCTTCTTGGGCTCTAAAATCACTGTGGATAGTATCTGTAGCAATGAAATTAGAAGACAATTGCTTCTTGGAAGGAAGGCTATGACAAACCTAGACAGGGTATTAAAAAGCAAAGACATCACTCTGCTGACAAAGATCCATATAGTCAAGATTATAGTCTTTCCAGTAGTCACATACAGATAGATGTGAGAGTTGGACCATAAAAAAGGCTGAGCGCCAAAGAATTGATGCTTTCAAATTATGGTGCTAGAGGGACCCATTAAACCAGTCACTTTAAAGGACATCAACCCTGAATACTCACTGGAAGGACTGGTGCTGAAGCTGAGGCTCCTGAAGTGAACAGTCAACTCACTGGAAAAGACCCTGATGCTGAGAAAGATTGAAGGTAGAAGGAGAAGAAGGTGACAAAGAATGAGATGGCTGAATGGCATCACTGATTCCATGGGCATGAACTTGGGCAAACTCTGGGAGATGGTGAGGAACAGGGAGGCCTGATGTGCTGCAGTCCATGGGGTTGCAAAAAGTCAGACATGACTTGGCAATTGTAAAACAACAACAAGCATTTTCATAACACTGAAGATCTGGCTTACAACACTCAAATGAGAGCCACTTCTCCAAAGATTCATAAGTATATTTCCCCAGCTACCCTTGCTGCTCAGTCTTTGGTCACAGATGCCCCTCACTGCTTCCTCTTCCTTTTGGACAGTGGTTCTGAGCCTTCTTTGCACCTGGAGGTCTTTCACAAATCATGATGTTCTAAGACCTCAGATCAATTCAACCAGAATCACCTGGAATGGGGTCCAGATATCAGTATTTTTTATTTTTTTAATTGAAGTATAGTTGATTACAATTTTGTGTTTGTTTCAAGTGTACAGCAAAATTATTTAGTTATACATGTATTTTTTCAGATTCTTTTCCCTTATAGCTTATTTCAAAACATTGAGTGGAATTCCCTGTGCTATACAGTAGGCCTTTGTTTGTTTTGTATATAGTAGTGTGTATATGTTAATCCCAACCTCCACCTCCTAATTTATTCCCCCCCCCCGCCACCTTTCCTTTTTGATAACCATACATTTGTTTTCTATGTCTGTAAGGCTATAAAGCTTCCCTGGTGACTCAACATGTAGCCAAAGTTGACAGCTACTCCTTCATAAAGGCACAAATATCAGCAAGACAAACCAAGAGTGTATCAAAGACAGTATTTACTAGATTTAATTTTCCAGATATTTGCTTTTTTGACATCTCCAAACACTACAATTTATAATTCCATCTCTTTATACCAAATTTGAAATAATATTTTGAGCTGTTAAAATTATCTCCTTGCAAAATGTACTCTACTGCTAATACTCCAATGGAAAATTAGTTTAATATGGATTAACAAAAATTATAAACTCGGTTCTCCATTTCTTGACATAGATGAATAAAAGATCTACAAAGTTGTTACACTATAAATACACCCACATATATATACACATACACACACATATAAGTATACAGAGCTGGAGATATTCAGGAAGTAAGTCTTCAAATAACTCTAGTGATTGGGAAACACTACCAAGAGCAGCTCACAGAAGAGACATCTGGTCGCCACATCAGCAATGGAAGCAGTATAAGGGTTTATAGAGCTGCATGATTTGCTGCACATTTTCATACATTCTGTGTTGCCTAAGCACTACTTGAATATCTTCTTAATGACTGTGGAATATTTAAATTAAGTAAAATGAGCACCAGACTGTTGACAAAGTGCTGGCCAATGATCCCCTCCTTACAAATTTTTCTGCCCCCAAATCTGATCAAATTTGATTTCTTGAAAAGCACTTATCCAGTTTTTGATAAGACTTACCAAAGACCACCCAGTAATTCTTAAAAGCTACTAAAATTCCCATACATCCTCTGTCTCCCACCTACCCCAAAAGAAATGTGTTCCCAAAATTTAGAGAAAAGAGGAGAGAGAGAGAGAGGCTTTTCATTTGTTTTGTTAATAAAGAATGATCTAGTAAAATGGCACACTGAATGCTATTTAATCGTCAGGTCTAACAACATGGAGAGAAGAGAAGGGGGAGGAGGCACTGTGACCCAAAGCTGGCTCTGTCCACCCGGCATAGGGCACAGGACCCTGTGAAGCCAAATGGCCCATGGAACCCAATGACCACAGCTGCAGTCAACCCAGCTGGTCTCTACAACTAGAAACTCAGCCATTCCTATAGCTACATGTCTATCTAGGTCTTCAAAGTATGTAGTCCAAAACCTGAATACATGTATTTCTCTTAAAAATGTTATATTTAGGGGGAGGAGCCAAGATGGCAGAGGAGTAGGACGGGGAGAACACTTTCTCCCCCACAGATTCATCAAAAGAACATTTAAACGCGGAGTAAATTCCACAAAACAACTTCTGAATGCTGGCAGAGGACATCAGGCACCCAGAAAAGCAACCCAAGTCTTCAAAAGGAGGTAGGAAAAATTATAAAAGACAAAAAAAGAGACAAAAGAGGGAGGGATGGAGTTCCATCCCGGGAAGGGAGTCTTAAAAAGAGAGAAGTTTCCAAACACCAGGAAACCTTCTCACTGCCAAATCTGTGCCGAGCTTTGGAAGCACAGAGGGCAACATAACAGGGAGGAAAAATAAATAAACAATTAAAACCCACAGATTGCGAGCCCTACGGTAACTCCCCCAGAAGAGAAGCAGCGCAGATGCCTGCACACGCCATTAGCAAGCGGGGGCTGGGCAGGGAGGTGCGGCGCGGGCTGCATTGCTTAGAGTAAGGACCTGGCCTGAATACCCTGAGCGCTATCTGAGCGAAATAATTTGGGCTAGCAAACCAGACTGTGGGATATCTACCACGCGAAAAGCCAGCCCTAACCTAAGACACCGCCAGGCCCATGCACAGAACAAAGGACTGAACAGAGATAGCCAGCTGCAGACCATCCCCCTCCAGTGACAGGCAGCCAGAACCAGAAGGGGGCAATCGCAGTCCCAGAGAGACATTATCTATAAAACTGTAAGCAGGCCTCTTTGCTAACTAAAACCTCTTGGGGGTCTGGATGGTCAACATCTACCTGAGAAGGTGTACACCTAGATAACCGAGCAGCGGGGAGGCAAAAAGTCGCAGCAATCACGCTCACCAAACACCTCATCACCTGAGCTGCTCGGACCTGGGAAGGGCACAAAACACAGGCCCAACTGAGTCTGCGCCTCTGAGGACTACCCAAGTTCCTGAACCTGAGCCGCTTGGACCTGGGAGGTGCAGGCAGCCCAAGGCTGGCCACGGATGGTTCCCGGCAGAGAAACCTAGAGCCTGAGCAGTGTGGGCAGGGAGGCTACAGGAGCCGTGAGCGGGGGCAGACCCAGTGTGGCTGAGACACTGCGAGCACACACCAGTGTTATTTGTTTGCAGCATCCCTCCCTCCCTCCCCACAGCGTGACTGAACAATTGAGATTAAAAAAAAAAAAAAACGTGTCCTCCACCGTCCCCTTTGTGTCAGGGCAGAAACCAGACACTGAAGAGACCAGCAAACAGAAGAAGCTATAAGAGGGAACTGCCTTGGAAGCTACAGGCAATAGATTAAAACCCTGTGGTTACTACCGACTACATAGGAAGGGACCTATAGATCTTGAGAAATAAAGCCGGACCAAGGAACTAGACAAAAATGAACTGAACCCACAATACTCACAACAAAACCAGAGAAAGTCCTAGATATATTTTTACTATTTTTATGAGCATTCTTTCTTTCTTTTCTTTTTTTTTTTTTAATTAAAAAAAAATTTTTAAGTCCTCTATTATTCCTATAATTTTCACTTTATAACTTATTACTTTGCAAAAAAGAAGACCCTTTTTTATAGCAAACTTCATATGTATATTTTTAATAATTTTTGACCTTTTTTTTTTTTTCTTCTTTTCTTTAACATTGTATTTTTGAAATTCCAAACCCTACTCTAGATTTTTAATTTTAGCTTTTTGGTATTTGTTATCAATTTTGTACCTATAGTTTTTTTAAAATTTCTGTGACTTTTTTTTCCCTCTGTTTCTTTCTCTTCTTCTTTTATATAACATTGTATATCTGAAATTCCAAACTCTAGATTTTTAACTTTTGCTTTTTGGTATTAGATATCAATTTTGTACCTATATTTTCTTCATAATTTTCGTGACCTTGTTTGTTTTTGTTTGTTCGTTTTTTCTCTTTCTTTTCCTTCTTCTTTTCTTTAACATCGTATTTTTGAAATTCCAAACTCTACTCTAGATTTTTAATTTTTGCTTTTATGTATTTGTTACCAATTTTGTACCTTTAAGAACCCAATCTTCAGGACCCATTTTTCACTAGGGAGCGAGATTACTGGCTTGACTGCTCTCTCTTCCTTTGGACTCTCCATTTTCTCCACCAGGTCACCTGTGTCTCCTCCCTAACCCCTCTCTACTCTACCCAACTCTGTGAATTTCTGTGTGTTCCAGGCGGTGGAGAACACTTAGGGAACTGATTACCGGCTGGATCTGTCTCCCTCCTTTTCATTCCCCCTTTTATCCTCCTGGCCACCTCTGTCTCCTTCTTCCTTCTTATCTTCTCGGTATAACTCTGTGAACATCTCTGAGTGGTCCAGTTGTGGAGTGCACATAAGGAAGTGATTACTGGCTAACCCACTCTTTCCTCTATTGATTTCACCTCATCTCATTCGTGTCACCTCTAACTCCCTCCTCCCTCTTCTCTTCTCCATGTAATGCTGTGAACCTCTCTGGGTGACCCTCATGGTAGAGGAACTTTTCATCTTTAATGTAGATGTTTTATCAATGGTGCTGTATAGAAGGAGAAGTTTTGAAACTACTGTAAAAATAAGACCAATAACTGGAAGCAGGAGGCTTAAGTCCAAACCCTGACTCCAGGGAACTCCTGACTCCAAGGAACATTAATTGACAGGAGCTCATCAAACACCTCCATACCAACACTGAAACCAAGCACCACACAAGGGCCAACAAGTTCCAGGGCAAGACATACCAAGAAAATTCTCCAGCAACAAGGAACACAGCCCTGAGCTTCAAGATACAGGCTGCCCAAAGTCACCCCAAAACCATAGATATCTCATAACTCATTACTGGACACTTCATTGCACTCCAGAGAGAAGAAATACAGCTCCACCCACAAGAACACCGACACAAGCTTCCCTAACCAGGAAACCTTGACAAGCCACCTGTACAATCCCACACACAGCGAGGAAACGCCACAATAAAGAGAACTCCACAAACTGCCAGAATACAAAAAGGACAACCCAAATTCAGCAATTTAAACAAGGTGAAGAGACAGAGGAATACCCAGCAGATAAAGGAACAGGATAAATGCCCACCAAACCAAACAAAAGAGGAAGAGATAGGGAATCTACCTGATAAAGAATTCTGAATAATGATAGTGAAATTGATCCAAAATCTTGAAATCAAAATGGAATCACAGATAAATAGCCTGGAGACAAGGATTGAGAAGATGTAAGAAAGGTTTAACAAGGACCTAGAAGAAATAAAAAAGAGTCAATATATAATGAATAATGCAATAAATGAAATTAAAAAAACTCTGGAGGCAACAAATAGTAGAATAACAGAGGCAGAAGATAGGATTAGTGAATCAGAAGATAGAATGGTAGAAATAAATGAATCAGAGAGGATAAAAGAAAAACGAATTAAAAGAAATGAGGACAATCTCAGAGACCTCCAGGACAATATTAAACGCTACAACATTCGAATCATAGGGGTCCCAGAAGAAGAAGACAAAAAGAAAGACCATGAGAAAATACTTGAGGAGATAATAGTGGAAAACTTCCCTAAAATGGGGAAGGAAATAATCACCCAAGTCCAAGAAACCCAGAGAGTCCCAAACAGGATAAACCCAAGGCGAAACACCCCAAGACACATATTAATCAAATTAACAAAGACCAAACACAAAGAACAAATATTAAAAGCAGCAAGGGAAAAACAACAAATAACACACAAGGGAATTCCCATAACAGCTGATCTTTCCATAGAAACTCTTCAAGCCAGGAGGGAATGGCAAGACATACTTAAAATGATGAAAGAAAATAACCTACAGCCCAGATTATTGTACTCAGCAAGGATCTAATTCAAATATGAAGGAGAAATCAAAAGCTTTTCAGACAAGCAAAAGCTGAGAGAATTCAGCACCACCAAACCAGCTCTCCAACAAATACTAAAGGATATTCTCTAGACAGGAAACACAAAAATGGTGTATAAATTCGAACCCAAAACAATAAAGTAAATGGCAACGGGATCATACTTATCAGTAATTACCTTAAACGTAAATGGGCTGAATGCCCCAACCAAAAGACAAAGACTGGCTGAATGGATACAAAAACAAGACCCCTACATATGCTGTCTACAAGAGACCCACCTCAAAACAAGGGACACACACAGACTGAAAGTGAAGGGCTAGAAAAAGATTTTCCATGCAAATAGGGACCAAAAGAAAGCAGGAGTGGCAATACTCATATCAGATAAAATAGACTTTAAAACAAAGGCTGTGAAAAGAGACAAAGATGGTCACTACATAATGATCAAAGGATCAATCCAAGAAGAAGATATAACAATTATAAATGTATATGCACCCAACACGGGAGCACCGCAATATGTAAGACAAATGCTAACAAGTATGAAAGGAGAAATTAACAATAACATAATAATAGTGGGGGACTTTAATACCCCACTCACACCTATGGATAGATCAATTAAACAGAAAATTAACAAGGAAACAAACTTTAAATGATACAATAGACCAGTTAGACCTAATTGATATCTATAGGACATTTCATCCCAAAACAATGAATTTCACCTTTTTCTCAAGCGCACATGGAAGCTTCTCCAGGATAGATCACATCCTGGGCCATAAATCTAGCCTTGGTAAATTCAGAAAAATAGAAATCATTCCAAGCATCTTTTCTGACCACAATGCAGTAAGATTAGATCTCAATTACAGGACAAAAACTATTAAAAATTCCAACATATGGAGGCTGAACAATACGCTGCTGAATAACCAACAAATCACAGAAGACATCAAAAAAGAAATCAAAATTTGCATAGAAACGAATGAAAATGAAAACACAACAACCCAAAACCTGTGGGACACTGTAAAAGCAGTCCTAAGGGGAAAGTTCATAGCAATACAGGCATACCTCAAGAAACAAGAAAAATGTCAAATAAATAACCTAACTCTACACCTAAAGCAACTAGAAAAGGAAGAAATGAAGAACCCCAGGGTTAGTAGAAGGAAAGAAATCTTAAAAATTAGAGCAGAAATAAATGCAAAAGAAACAAAAGAGACCATAGCAAAAATCAACAAAGCCAAAAGCTGGTTCTTTGAAAGGATAAATAAAATTGACAAACCATAATTATGTAAAGTTTAAAAATAAAATAAAATTTAAAAAAAAAACATTAAAAATGGGATTAAAATCAAAAAAAAAAAAAAGAAACAAAGGGAGAAAAATCAAATCAATAAAATTAGAAATGCAAATGGAGAGATCACAACAGACAACACAGAACTACAAAGGATCATAAGAGACTACTATCAACAATTATATGCCAATAAAATGGACAATATGGAAGAAATGGACAAATTCTTAGAAAAGTACAACTCTCCAAAACTGACCCAGGAAGAAACAGACAATCTTAACAGACCCATCACAAGCACAGAAATTGAAACTGTAATCAAGAATCTTCCAGCAAACAAAAGCCCAGGTCCAGACGGTTTCACAGCTGAATTCTACCAAAAATTTAGAGAAGAGCTAACACCTATCCTACTCAAACTCTTCCAGAAAATTGCAGAGGAAGGTAAACTTCCAAACTCATTCTATGAGGCCACCATCACCCTAATACCAAAACCTGACAAAGATCCCACAAAAAAAGAAAACTACAGGCCAATATCACTGATGAACATAGATGCAAAAATCCTAAACAAAATTCTAGCAATCAGAATCCAACAACACATTAAAAAGATCATACACCATGACCAAGTGGGCTTTATCCCAGGGATGCAAGGATTCTTCAATATCCACAAATCAATCAATGTAATATACCACATTAACAAATTGAAAAATAAAAACCATATGATTATCTCAATAGATGCAGAGAAAGCCTTTGACAAAATTCAACACCCATTTATGATAAAAACTCTCCAGAAAGCAGGAATAGAAGGAACATACCTCAACATAATAAAGGCTATATATGACAAACCCACAGCAAACATTATCCTCAGTGGTGAAAATATGAAAGCATTTCCTCTAAAGTCAGGAACAAGACAAGGGTGCCCACTTTCACCATTACTATTCAACATAGTTTTGGAAGTTTTGGCCACAGCAATCAGAGCAGAAAAAGAAATAAAAGGAATCCAAATTGGAAAAGAAGAAGTAAAACTCTCACTATTTGCAGATGACATGATCCTCTACATAGAAAACCCTAAAGACTCCACCAGAAAATTACTAGAACTAATCAATGATTATCGTGAAGTTGTAGGATATAAAATCAACACACAGAAATCCCTTGCATTCCTATACACTAATAATGAGAAAACAGAAAGAGAAATTAAGGAAACAATTCCATTCACCATTGCAATGGAAAGAATAAAATACTTAGGAATATACCTACCTAAAGAAACTAAAGACCTATATATAGAAAACTATAAAACACTGATGAAAGAAATCAAAGAGGACACTAATAGATGGAGAAATATACCATGTTCATGGATTGGAAGAATCAATATAGTGAAAATGAGTATACTACCCAAAGCAATTTATAGATTCAATGCAATCCCTATCAAGCTACCAACAGTATTCTTCACAGAGCTAGAACAAATAATTTCATAATTTGTATGGAAATACAAAAAACCTCGAATAGCCAAAGCTATCTTGAGAAAGAAGAATGGAACTGGAGGAATCAACCTACCTGACTTCAGGCTCTACTACAAAGCCACAGTTGTCAAGACAGTATGGTACTGGCACAAAGACAGAAATATAGATCAATGGAATAAAATAGAAAGCCCAGAGATAAATCCACCACATATGGACACCTTATCTTTGACAAAGGAGGCAAGAATATACAATGGATTAAAGACAATCTCTTTAACAAGTGGTGCTGGGAAATCTGGTCAACCACTTGTAAAAGAATGAAACTAGAACACTTTCTAACACCATGCACAAAAATAAACTCAAAATGGATTAAATATCTAAACGTAAGACCAGAAACTCTCTGACATACACCACAGCAGGATCCTCAATGACCCACCTCCAAGAATATTAGAAATAAAAGCAAAAATAAACAAATGGGACCTAATTAAACTTAAAATCTTCTGCACATCAAAGGAAACTATTAGCAAGGTGAAAAGACAGCCCTCAGAATGGGAGAAAATAATAGCAAATGAAGCAACTGACAAACAACTAATCTCAAAAATATACAAGCAACTCCTACAGCTCAACTCCAGAAAAATAAATGACCCAGTCAAAAAATGGGCCAAAGAACTCAATAGACATTTCTCCAAAGAAGACATACAGATGGCTAACAAACACATGAAAAGATGCTCAACATCACTCATTATCAGAGAAATGCAAATCAAAACCACTATGAGGTACCATTTCACGCCAGTCAGAATGGCTGCAATCCAAAAGTCTACAAGCAATAAATGCTGGAGAGGGTGTGGAGAAAAGGGAACCCTCTTACACTGTTGGTGGGAATGCAAACTAGTACACCACTATGGAGAACAGTGTGGAGATTCCTTAAAAAACTGGAAATAGAACTGCCTTATGATCCAGCAATCCCACTGCTGGGCATACACACTGAGGAAACCAGAAGGGAAAGAGACACGTGTACCCCAATGTTCATCGCAGCACTGTTTATAATAGCCAGGACATGGAAACAACCTAGATGTCCATCAGCAGATGAATGGATAAGAAAGCCATGGTACATATACACAATGGAGTATTACTCAGCCATTAAAAAGAATACATTTGAATCAGTTCTAATGAGGTGGATGAAACTGGAGCCTATTATACAGAGGGAAGTAAGCCAGAAAGAAAAACACCAATACAGTATACTAACGCATATATATGGAATTTAGAAAGATGGTAACAATAACCCTGTGTACGAGACAGCAAAAGAGACATTGATGTATAGAACAGTCTTATAGACTCTGTTGGAGAGGGAGAGGGTGGGAAGATTTGGGAGAATGGCATTGAAACATGTATAATATCATGTATGAAACGAGTCGCCAGTCCAGGTTCGATGCACGATACTGGATGCTTGGGGCTGGTGCACTGGGACGATCCAGAGGGATGGTATGGGGAGGGAGGAGGGTTCAGGATGGGGAACACATGTATACCTGTGGCGGGTTCATTTCCATATTTGGCAAAACTAATACAATATTGTAAAGTTTAAAAATAAAATTAAAAAAAAAAAAGAAAAGATAAAGTTAAGGTATCATAAGCTCACACAGCCAGTCAAGCAATGCAAAGCTGGTGGTGGAAAAAGTCACTGTGCTCCCTAAGCCCTCTGCACACCTCCTTCACATCCCACCTCCATTTCCTGTGGAGTCAGAATGTCTTGTTCAAACACTAGCTGCACCAGTTTCCCACTTAGTGACTTGGGACAAGGTAACTTCATCTCCATCAGCACCAGTTTCCCTATTTTTATAATAGGGAAAATTATAGCAATTACAGCACCTATCTCACATATAAGTGTGTGTGCTTAGTTGCTCAGTAGTGTACAACTCTTTGTGATCCTATGGACTGTAGTAGCCAGGCTTCTCTGTCCATGGGATTCTCCAGACAAATATACTGGAGTGGGTTGACCTTTCCTACTCTAGGGGATCTTCCTGACCCAGGGATTAAACCCTCATCTCTTACATCTCCTGCATTGGTATGAGAATTCTTTACCACTGAGCCACCTAGATATCCCAGTAAGCAGCAAACCAGGAGATAATTTATACCAAAAACTCCGAAGTATTTATCTACTGAGCAGTTTCCCACAAGAGAAAGAAAGAAATTGGAAAAAGGACATATTTCTTTTAAGAATCAGATGAAAATGTTCATTGTGATTTCTTGATAACAAATGTACTCTGGCCTTTGTCTCTCTTTGTCTCATTATCTAACTGTATTATTAATAAATACTACTCTTATACCTAAAACTTTAAGTAGGAGAGTATAAATGCCATAAGGTTAATGTCTATATACTATTTATTCTTTCCAACTCATTCTTTCAATGCAGGGATTGAACCCAGGTCTCCTGCATTGCAGGTGGATTCTTTACCAGCTGAGTCACCAGGGAAGCCCAGAAATACTGGAGTGGGTAGCCTATCCCTTCTCCAGTGGATCTTCCCAACCCAGGAATCGAATCGGGGTCTCCTGAATTGCAGGTGGATTCTTTACCAGCTGAGCCACAAGGAAGCCCATATACCATTTATTTTCTAAAATTAACTTTCCAGTCCCAACTATGAGTTGTTGGAAAAACAATACTTGAGATAAGATGTTTTGAGTCATTACTTTGTGCCAGGCCTTGGTCTAAACACTTTTTGTTCCTTAAAATACATATATAGTCTCATATGTAGGTACTATATATATATATATATATATATATATATATACATATTTTAAGGAATGAAAAGCTATATATACATATTATATATAGTCTCACATATATATACTACATATATATATATATATATATATATATATATATATATATATATTTTTTTTTTTTTAGGAACAAAAAGTGCCTAGACCAAGGTCTGGCACAAAGCAAGAACTCAAAACATTAACTATTATTTCTCTTTTACATCCAAAATTCCTTGAAGTAAATATATATTACTTCATTATAATGTACTTCATTATAGTATACATGCCTATATATAATAATGGATTGATTAAAATGAAAGGTACTGGGGTTGGTTAAGCCTGGTTTGGAAATCAAAGATACTTGCTAGGGGCCATTCATTAAATCTGCTTTTCAAGGAACAATTTTAAGTGCCAACATGTGCTAACCACTGTTTTAGTTCCTGGTGATAGAATATTAAGACAAAGGACACTGTTATGACACTAAAAGGTCAAGCTACAATCTAGGAGAAAATATTTGTAAAATATAGACATAACAAAGGACTTTTATTTTGAATATATTTTTAAAACCTCATAATCAATAAGAAAAACAGCCCAATTTTTTAAGTGAACAAAATATTTAAACAGATGCTTCACTAAACAAGATATACAAATGGCAAGTAACACATTAAAAACACTCGACACCATCAACCATTAGGGAAATGTGAATTAAAACCATGAGATGCCACCACTCCCACTAGATGAGATAAAATGAAAAACAAAAATTGTTCAAAGTGCTGGGAAGGATATGGACAACTGGAATTACACAGAAAACAGGCTGACAGTTTCTTATGGAGTTAAGTTGACCTGCCATATGACCTAGCAATTCCACACTTAGATACAATACACAAGGGAAGTGAAAGCACGTGCATGAAAGTTTTATATGTCAACATTTCTAGCAGCATATTTACAATGGACAAAAACTGGAATCAAGTCAAATGTCCATCAATAGATGAATGGATAAGCTGTAGTATATCCATACAATAAAATACTACTCATCAACAGCAGGAAATAAACTGTTGATACGTGCAACAACATGACTTTCAAAGTAACTATGCTAAGTGGAAAGAAAAGAGTATATTGTTTATGATCCAATTTATATAAGATTCTAAAAAATGCAAAGTAATGTATAAGTGACAGAAAGCAAATTGGCAGTTGCCTGGGATGGGAAATGCAGGGAGAAGAGGGAAACAGCAATTATAAGGAGCAAGATCAGACTTTTGGAGGTGACTGTGTCACTATCTTGGTTGTGGTAATGGTTTTATGGGTGTATACAATAATCAAAACTCAGTGTAAAAAATATATATGGATTATTATATAACAATTATGTGAGAATAAACCTGAAAGAGAAACATAAGCAAGACAAAAATGTAAAACAAGGCCTTTACCTTTGTAAGACTAGATTTTAATGGGAGTGGAGTTAGACAGTGTTTAAATAAATACATACCACATAGTTTATACCACATAGTTTCAGAATTAAAATCAATTCCCACAGTGCTCACCAAAAATATATATATTCAAGAATGTCATCACAGCATTGTTTGTAATAGCCCCAAGCTGAAAATGAGTAAATGCCCATCAACAGCAGCACAGATGAAATAAATTAGGTATATACACAGTGAAGTGAAGTTGCTCAGTTGTGTCCGACTCTTTGCAACCCTGTGGACTAGAGCCTAACAGGCTGCTCCGTCCATGGGATTTTCCAAGCAAGAGTACTGGAGTGGGTTGTTATCTCTTTTTTTAGGGGATCTTCCCAACCCAGGGATTGAACCCAGGTCTCCTGCATTGTAGGCAGATGCTTTACCATCTGAGCCACTAGGGAAGTCCACATATATATACATATATACACAGAGTGGAACACTATACAGCACTGAAAATGAATAAATTAGTTCTACATATAAAAACATGGGAGAATATCAGAAATGAAACACTGAAGAAACAAAGCTGGGCCCAAATAAGGACTTCTTCTGAGATTCCAACTGTGGTCACTGCCAATAGAGGTCAGGACAGCAGTTACCCTGAGCTCATAGTGACTCCAAGGGAACACCAGGAGGGCTTCTGGGTGCTGATGACATTCTCTGTCTTAAGATCCCTGTACTTTTTTTATATATGTTAATCTTCAATAAAAAATGTTTTATTTTTTCAATGTTATTGAAGTATAGTTGGTTTACAATGTTAAATATATATGTGTATATATATATTACATACATATATACACAAATATATATATGTATATATATTACATATATATACAATACATATGTATATATATTATATATATATTCTCTTCCATTATGGTTCATCACAGGATATTGAATATAGTTCCCCGTGCTACTGCTGTAGAACCTTGTTGATGATCCATTACATATACAATAGTCTGCACCTGCTAATCCCCAAACTCCCAGTCTTTCTCTCTCCCACCCCCTCTCTCCCTTGGCAATCACAAGTCCGTTCTCTATCTGTGACTACGTTTCTGTTTTGTAGATAGGTTCCTTTGTGCTGTAGTTTAGATTCCACATATAAGTGATACCATATGGTATTTGTCTTCTCTTTCTGACATACTTCATTTAGTATGATCATCTCTAGGCCTGTCCATATTACTGCAAATGACATTGTTTCATCCTTAATAAAAATATTTTAAATAAAATTAATATGAAGTCACATGATATGATAGGGATTGCCTGGCTATTTGAGGCTGGACATCAGAAACACTCTTTGAGCAGGAAGTACTGAATTTGAGCCCTCAGCAATAAGAATGAACCAGGTGGGGCCAGACACAACCAGACTCCAGTACTGGCATCTTCCCTGCAGGCTCACAGCTGACCCTTTGTCATCATAAAATCATAAAAAATCACAAAAATCATCAGTTACCTTTGTCACATAAAATTCAGCTGGCATTTTCAAAAAAATATTCATCTGCTTCTGTTGTGAAAATTAAAGAAGGCTGAGCTTCTTTTGAAAAGGGAAACAGAGAAAAACGTAAATTCAGAAAGAACACCCTCTTGAAGTATATTTCTGCTCACTGTTCTTTATGCCTTTTGGTCTAAGAAAATATCTCAGAAAAAACCTTTCTTTTCTGGAGAGAGAGGAGAACTTAAACGTTTCTTCTCTTTTCTGGAGAAGAAGGTGGAGAAATATATGTATTTTTCAAAAAGGTAATCCAAAAGGGGGTAAAAGGAAGAGAAAGGGGGTAATCTGAACTGTCCCTCCATCAACATGGGACCACCAGTTCACAGGGCCCAATTTTATAGAAGACTAAGGATGTGCAAGAACCAACAATGCAAACCGTGTCAGGGAAAGCAAATACACCTGAACAGATGCACACAAATACTGAGGTCCCTCAGGCCACTAATACATTAATCTTTGAATGGACAGATGAAATTATCATAAAGTATTTACCTGATAAAATCCCATGAAAAAAGACTGGAAACATGGTTTCAGAGAGGCTGGAATGAGACAGAATTCCAAGCCTGCCACTTTCTCAAGATGAAGCAGTAGGATAGCACGATACGGGCCAGATCAGAACCCAGTAGGCACCAAACTCTCACAAGTCGGTAGAGCTTATTCAGGTGAATACCCCCACAGCAGAGCTTTGCTATAGAAATGCTGGCACGGATACAGTTTCCCACTACATTGCTGGCACAGTAACTGAGTCTGGCAGCCAGAATTGGTGTAGGCAGTGTGGCCAGCAAATTGCTGAAGATGATGAAGACGGCCGCACTGACGACAACTGTTCCGTGATGATGGATGGGTGGTGCAGGCAGACGGCCACACATCGGTCCTAAGCCGCGGCCAGAAAGGTGGAGGACTCCACGGGAAGGAACGTAATCATGACAACATCTGCAGGAAGCAGCCCATAGAGCTGATGGGCTTCATGTCGAGCCAGAAGATGAGCAGGGCCTGCCGGAATTTTTATCTTCAAGAGCTGTGCATTCACTCCCACCCTAGGGTACCAACCCTAGGATAGTCCTTAGAAAACTTCAACCACTCATATCCCCAAACCACAGTCCCATAATCATAGCTGGAACAGTGTCCTAATTTCAGATACCTTCTATGTGCATCCCAACCTCCAGAGCCTGATTTATACACTTTTCAACTATAGACCACACCCTTTTGTTTAAAAACATTTATGTCTAGTCTGTCTTTTCTTGATCTCTAGAGTTCTTACCCTAACTTCAGATGGACACATCTGCTCATCTAAATGTATTGCAAGGACATCAAATCCAGTAAGTCCAATACTTAGATCTGGACACTCTCCAACCTGTCCTTATACATAAGAAACATTTCCCAATTATTCCTACCTAAGTATATGACATAAATATACATCTAGTTATTTTTTATACATTTTTTAAGTTTTTTAAATGTTGACCAGTTTTAAAGGCTTTATTGAACAATAAATATTGTTACAAAAAAAAAAAAAAAAGAATGCATGAACATCCCAAACCAAACAAAATGTTAGGTGTACAATGTTGAAGTAGAACCGAGGCTGGCAGATAGGGCTGTAGCAATAATACGAACAAGTGACTGGATATCATTTCAACTAAATAATAATAGCCAAAATAACAGTAGTTACCAAAGTACTTTCCAATTGATCTCATTCAAAAGATGAACCTAATAAAACATAAAGCTATAAGGACAACACAATAGCAAATCACAGAGAGGAAAATATACTCTTTGTTAGAAAGTCAAAAAAAGAAATCATCAGAAGTTCAGGGCTTGGGTGTATATACTTCATGTTACTTCCATGCAACAGTCAATATGCCCCTACTAACCCACTTAATTTCCCTGAGAAACATTTAGGTTGCAATTATCACTGATTTTCTTCCCATTAAGAGAGGGTTTGAATATGCAAATGACTTTCATTATAATTTCATACTAAATCAGTATATCCACGCAAATCTATTTCTTACCAAAGTTCCAAAATAGAAAAGCAGATGTACAATGGCAAAATTAGGACACCAAGATGAAAAGCGAAGATCATGAGGATGAGGGAAAAGAATCTATGTAGAGTGTCTTTGGAAGCTGCTATTTCTAGGAAAAATAGATATTTTCAAATATAATGAGTCCAATCAATTAACACTGCCCAAATTATGTGGCCAGGGAAAATGCATTGGGCCAGAAAACTTTGTAGAAAATATAATTACATTGGGAAATTTTACTTTTATCCACTCTAAGGAAACAAAAAAAAACAAACTGTTTTCAAGATCACATCCACTGTTCCTCCTTCTGATAGTGGCATCCTGATAATCATTATGGGCTTCCCTGGTGGCTCAGAGGGTAAAGTGTTATGGGGCTTCTCTCTTCCCACTCTTTGTCCAGATGGTTTGGGAAAAAGTCATTCTACTCTGACTTCTGACTCCAGGGATGGGTTTGGACTCCCTCTCAAGGAGTCAATGAAAAACAAACATTCCCTCAGGAGACATGAATTAGACTAGGAATGGACACTGTTATCTGACCTACAAAAGTACTGCTGCTGCTAAGTCACTTCAGTCATGTCCGACTCTGTGCGACCCCGTAGACAGCAGCCCACCAGGCTCCCCCGTCCCTGGGATTCTCCAGGCAAGAACACTGGAGTGGGTTGCCATTTCCTTCTCCAATGCATGTAAGTGAAAAGTGAAAGGGAATTCGCTCAGTCGTGTCTGACTCTTAGTGACCCCATGGACTGTAGCCCACCAGACTTCTCCATCCATGGGATTCTCCAGGCAAGAGTACTGGAGTGGGGTGACAAAAGTACTACTGGGATTCAAACCTGAGACCTGAAATCTAAACCCGGAGCAGTGGGAGCGGGTGTGGGGAAGGGGGTTGTCTTGCCAAGAAAATGGGAGACCATGCCAGAGAATGAAGCCCACAAAGAAACAGAGGTGAGAGAAGGGGAAGAAAGGACACCATAATAGTTTTGTGCTCTTGATCCAGCTGTACTTCTGGACTTTTCAGCTATACAGATGAATAACTTCCTAATTTGCTTGGTACCCTTTGGCTTGGATTTTCAAGCTGAGTCTTTTTCAAGCAAAAGAATCCTGTTGAAGATACTCGTTCTCTACTTCCCATAGCATCTGGCTGCAAATATAACTTTAGCTGAATCAAGACATAGAGATCAGGAAAAGGAAAGCTTATTTTCTTTAAAAGTATTTGATAAAATTCAAACTTCACCTTGGTGCAAAAGACCCCTCTTAATTAAACTGGGCCAATCTTACTTTTTAAGGCTTCCCAGGTGGAGGTAAGAACTTGCTTGCCAATACAGGAGATGTTTAAGAGACACAGGTTCAATCCCTGGGTAGGGAAGATCCCCTGGAGAAGGGCATGGCATCCCACTCCAGTATTCTTGTCTGGAGAATCCCCATGGACAGGGGAGCCAGACAGGCTATAGTTTATGGGGTCACAAGAAGTTGGACATGACTGAAGCAACTTAGCATGCAAACTTCTTTTTTTCTGGTAGATACAAAGCAAATGTATACTTACAATTTTAATTTGTAGTTTAATCTCTTAAATATAAGAGACAGTTTCATTCATACAAATTGATGGAAGTACATAAAAATGTGAGGATCTCTGAATCAGCTGCCTCAGACTCTGAATTTCTGCACAAAGTATTTCATGCCCTCGCCAGTCTCCTTAAGATTACTATCACCATCACTGTGACCACCACAAACTTCTTCCTCAAACTGAATAGGTAACTTTCTGTCCTTCAAAGATTTTTTTAAAATATAAATTTATTTATTTTAATGGGAGGCTAATTACTTTACAATATTGTATTGGTTTTGCCATACATCAACATGGATCCACCATGGGTGTACATGTGTTCCCCATCCTGAACCCCCCTCCCACTTCCCTCCCCGTACCATGCCTATGGTACGTACCATGCCAGTGCACCAGCCCCAAGCATCCTGTATCCTGCATCGAACCTGGACTGGTGATTTGTTTCATATATGATATTATACATGTTTCAATGCCATTCTCCCAAATCATCCCACCCTCTCCCTCTCCCACAGAGTCTAAAAGACTGTTCTATACATCTGTGTCTCTTTTGCTGTCTCGCATACAGGGTTATTGTTACCATCTTTTCTAAATTCCATATATATGCTTTAGTATACTGTATTGGTGTTTTTCTTTCTGGCTTACTTTACTCTGTATAATAGGCTCCAGTTTCATCCATCTCATTAGAACTGATTCAAATGTATTCTTTTTAATGGCTGAGTAATACTCCATTGTGTATATGTACCATAGCTTTCTTATCCATTCATCTGCTGATGGACATCTAGGTTGCTTCCATGTCCTGGCTATTATAAACAGTGCTGCAATGAACACTGGGGTACACAGGTCTCTTTCAATTCTGGTTTCCTCAGTGTGTATGCCCAGTAGTGGGATTGCTGGGTCATAAGGCATTTCTATTTCAGTTTTTTAAGGACTCTCCACACTGTTCTCCCAGAGAAGGCAATGGCAACCCACTCCAGTAATCTTGCCTGGAAAATCCCATGGACGGAGGAGCCCGGTAGGCTGCAGTCCATGGGGTCGCTAGGAGTCGGACACCATTGAGCGACTTCACTTTCAGAAATGGCAACCCACTCCAGTGTTCTTGCCTGGAGAATCCCAGGGATAGGTGAGCTTGGTGGGCTGCCGTCTATGGGGTTGCACAGAGTCGGACACGACTGAAGCGACTTAGCAGCAGCACACTGTTCTCCACAGTGGCTGTACTAATTTGCATTCCCACCAACAGTGTAAGAGTGTTCTCATTTCTCCACACCCTCTCCAGCATTTATTGCTTGTAGACTTTTGGATAGCAACCTTAAAAAGGCTTCAGACAGAAACTTTGAGCTTCCCACCCACCAAGTTTCACTGAATCTATCTTATCTTCATTTCTGCATCAGGAGAATAAGCGTCTTGTCTATTCCTCTGTGTGCCTGTACTCTGAGTTCATCTCCAAACATCAATTATCAGATGTCTCAACTATAAAAGTCCATCTCTAATTCACAGCTGAATACATCTTATCAACATTTAAACATGCTCATCTCATCAATTTTTATATAAAATGCTCTCCCTCAGTTCAACATCCTATTTCAGTTATACCTTCTAGAACTGTCTTCACTCACTGTCTCCTTGTATATTAATACCTGCTCATCATCGCAGCATCCTCAAAGGAGAAATGAAGGCAATGTGCACTCCCACGGGGATCACTGTTTGGCTTAAGGAACAAGAACAGGTGAAATATTTTACACAAAGTCCAATACATAGTCACAACATGTACAGCTGGCCTTTGAACAACATAAGTTACTTACAGGCTGGTTTTTTTCAACAACAAATACTACAGTTCTAATATTAGTTGGTTGAACCCAGGGATGCAGAACTTTGGATACAAAGGACTCATATAAAAAGGGCTGACAAAGGAATTCCCTGGTGGTCCAGTGGTTAGGACTCTGTGCTTTCGCTGCCAAGAGCATGGTTTCAATCCCTGGTCAACAAACTAAGATCCCACAAGTTAAGACAGTTAAAAAAAAAAAAAAAAAAGCTGACTGTAAATTATATATAGATTTTTTACTGGATGGAAGGTCAGTGCCACAAATTCCTGTGTTGCTCAAGGGTCAACTTTATTTAGGAAAGATTTATTGAGCAACTCTGTGTGAAGGGTGTCATGTGAGAGGCTTTATTATTAATATAAACACATAAAATCTAACTTCTTCCCTGAAGCCTCTCACAGTCCAGAGTGAGATCAAGAGAACAGAAAATACGATCGCACGGTATGCTGAGCCATTCCATACAGTCTGGACCAAATCAATGGCAAGGCAAGCAGAAACACAGCAGAAGGCCAGGCAGGCTGTAATCCTTGAGGACTACAGCACTCCAGGAGGCCTCATTCACATGGACCAGAGGGTAACGATGCTCCCTTAGCTTTATAACATGGAGGTCCTGAATATAAAGGAATTGGATAGTGAACCTGGAAGTTCGGTCTGAAGTGAAGTGAAGTGAAAGTCACTTAGTCATGTCAAATTCTTTGCAAGTCCATGGAATCTCCAGGTCGGAATACTGGAGTGGATAGCCATTCCCTTCTCCAGGGGATCTTCCCAACCCAAGGATTGAACCCTGGTCTCCTGCATTGTGGGCAGATTCTTTACCGTCTGAGCCACCAGGGAAGCCCAAGAATACTGGAGTGGGTAGCCTAACCCTTCTCCAGCGGATCTTCCCTGGACCTTCCCTGGACCTTCCAACCCAGGAATCAAACAGGGGTCTCCTGCATTGCAGGTGGATTCTTTACCAGCTGAGCTACCAGGGAAGCCCATCTAGAAAGGGCAAATCTGCAACACTTAGGTTCAAGGATTCGAGCCACCAATGATGTTAAAGAAGGACTCAATGCCGATGTTCCAAAGCCTACTCAGGACTACTCTTCCACAGACTCTGACAGCTCTCCCCCAGTTTCTTCTCTTTATTCCTTTAGGAACACCAGAAATTGTGAAAGGGTGCTCTACAGGTTACTCTGCTCCAGATGGGAAAGCTCCAGCAGCTATGGTGCTGACATGAGAAAAATCTAGAAGACTCCATGCTATACCAGTGAGGATGAGTGTTTTTAAAAACCATACCTCAAATCCAAGGCTTAACAGCTATTATCTTAAGAAGACAAAGATCTGGGGCCTGTTAAGCATGAATACCCTACTGGCAATCACTGGTAAGACTTCCTCAACTTTGAATACCCTTGTTGCCCTACAATTGTTTGAAGCTGATGGACACTTTAAAAATACTTTCCCAACCATCCTAAACCACCCCAACTGATACATTCTCATCAAGGGAATCTTTCTGGGTTATTTTTTAATATCCCCCAGCCGACTAACTGCCTGCCCAATATCCATTCCTCACTTCTTACTGATCAAGTACATTTCAATATGCAATTAAAATTCACCAACATTGGGATTTTCCTGGCAGTTCAGTGATTAAGACTCCACATTCCCAATGCAGGGGGCATGGGTTTGATCCCAGGTTGGGGAAGATCTGGCATACTGCATGGCATGGCCAAAAAAGAAAAAAAAAAAATCACCAACATTTATTGTATATCCACATATTAAAATGACCAAGACTTGTTCCTCTGCCCTCAGCATACCTGTTACACACTCTTCTTTCTCCATGCAAAACTATTTTTAGTCTGGGGTTTCTAGCAAGACCTAGACTCAAAATCATGTTTATTATCCATGGCAATATATATAAATTTTATTTTTATTTTCTCCAACTTTCCCTACTTTGATGATATCTGTTCCCTCCCTTTAAAATGACCATGGACTGAGCCACATTATTTGGGACACAGAGTTCCATTAATGCCTTGGAGGAGATGCCTTACCCACTGGTCTGCCACTGCCCTAAAAGAATGTAATTGCATTACATGGGTAAATGATTTACTCCTGGGGAATATATCATTCTTTCTGATGCATTACAAGGTCAATTGTAGCCTTACTCCTGTCCCAATTTTCAGCATTAGATGCGTTTAACAGTTACATGCTTAATTATCTAAGACTCCATTTTGCACTTATATCATCTCATCCATTTGGATATGACTTTGAGTGCAGCTTACTCGGACTCAGTGCCCTATTACCCAGTGTACACATGCTGTTATCATCTACAACAATAGATGGTCCAACTTACATTTGGCCAGCAAAGAATGGAGCCTTTGAGAACTTCTGAAAGATCTGTGAAAGTTTTCAGGAACAGGCTAGCAAATAACAAGTATGGATGTATGAGCCCTTTAAGTCCACATGCCTAGGACTCCCAACAACCGGTACACAAATACCCAACACTGCCAGCCCAGTGGGATGTCTAATATCCAAAACTGAACTTCTGATTTCTCCCCCAGAAACGTACTTCTCCCAGCTTTCCCTTGCTTAGCTGAAGACAATCCATTGTTGGAGTTGCTCAGACCAAAAAACCTTAGCATCATTCCCAACTCCTCTCTGTCTCCTATCTCGGACCAAATCCTGAGAAAACACCACCTTCAAGATATATGCAAAATTAACATGGCTACATTGAGAACACAGGTTTTGCTTCCATCATTGTAATTCTATTGCAGTGGTGACAATGAGACCTGTAACTTTTTTTTTTTTTTTTTTGCAAGGCAGGAGACCTGGGTTTGATCCCTGGGTCAGGAAGATCCCCTGGAGAAGGGAATAGCTACCCATTCCTGTATTTTTGTTGGGGGAATTCATGGAAAGAGCAGCCTGGAAGGTTACAGTCCATGGGGTCATAGTCAGACATGACTGAACGACTAACACTTTCTTTTCACTTTCACGAGTAAAAATTGGATATAACAAGGCTTTTCAGTATTACAAAAGATGAAGGAATGAACAGCAATGTACTTGCTATATTTAACTTCTAGCATCCTACAGTAAATTGCTTGAGGAAATTGGATCCCAAAGATTATGGGTAAGGAATTTTGAAGCGTGTCTGTACCTCACCAAAGCCCAACTAAAAGAATTATGGACTGACAGCTGTGGACTGAGCAAAATTTCTTTTTGAAAGGGCTATGGGAGCTTGGAGTGCTGTAGTTCATGGGGTTTCAGAGTTGGAAATAATTTGGCAACTGAACAAAAATAATCTTATCTTGAAGATCATGATTTTGGAGGAACTAAGGTGATTGGCAGTGGACAGAATCAGAATATGTGAAATTCCTTAAAAATTTATTGACTTAAACAGTTTTTCCTAGCTTTTAGTTTTGTTGATATTTCTTACAGTCTCCTTTGTTTCTGTTTCATTTATTTCTGCCCTAAACCCACAGCAAACATTATCCTCAATGGTGAAAAGTTGAAAGCATTTCCCCTAAGGTCAGGAACAAGACAAGGGTGCCCACTCTCACCACTACTATTCAACATAATTTTGGAAATTTTAGCCACAGCAATCAGAGAAGAAAAAGAAATAAAAGAAATCCAGATTGGAAAAGAAAAACTAAAACTCTGTTTGCAGATGACATGATCCTCTACATAGAAAACCCTAAAGACACCACCAGAAAATTACTAGAGCTAATCAATGAATATAGTAAAGTTGTAGGATATAAAATTAACACACAGAAATCTCTTGCATTCCTATATGCTAACAATGAAAAAACAGAAAGAGAAATTAAGAAAACAATTCCATTCACTATCACAATGAAAAGAATAAAATACTTAGGAATAAATCTACCTAAATAAAACGAAGACCTATATATATAAAACTATAAAACACTGATGAAAGAAATTAAAGATGACACATCGATGGAGAAATATACCATGTTCATGGATCAGAAGAATCAATACGGTGAAAATGAATATACTACCCAAAGCAATCTATAGATTCAATGCAATCCCTATCAAGCTACCAATGGTATATTTCAGAGAACTAGAACAAATAATTTCACAATTTGTACAGAAATACAAAAAACCTTGAATAGCCAAAGCAATCTTGAGAAAGAAGAATGGAACTGGAGGAATCAACCTGCCTGTTGATTCAGACTATACTACAAAGCCACCGTCATCAAGACAGTATGATACTGGCACAAAGACAGAAATATAGATCAGTGGAACAAAATAGAAAGCCCAGAGATAAATCCACACACCTATGGACACCTTATCTTTGACAAAAGAGGCAAGAATATACAATGGAGAAAAGACAATCTCTTTAACAAGTGGTGCCAGGAAAACTGGTCAATCAGTTGTAAAAGAATGAAACTAGAACACTTTCTAACACCATATACAAAAATAAACTCAAAATGGGTTAAAGATATAAATGTAAGACCAGAAACTATAAAATTCCTAGAGGAAAACATCGGCAAAACACCCTCTGACCTAAATCACAGCAGGATCCTCTATGACCCACCTCCCAGAATAAAAGGAAAAATAAACAAATGGGACCTAATTAAACTTAAAAGCTTTTGCACAACGAAGGAAACTATAAGCAAGGTGAAAAGACAGCCTTCAGAATGGGAGAAAGTAATAGTAAATGAAGCAACTGACAAAGAATTAATCTAAAAAATATACAAGCAGCTCATGGAGCTCAATTCCAGAAAAATAAACGACCCAGTCAAAAAATGGGCCAAAGAACTAAACACACATTTCTCCAAAGAAGACATACAGATGGATAACAAACACATGAAAAGATGCTCAACATCACTCATTATCAGAGAAATGCAAATCAAAACCACAATGAGGTACCATCTCATGCCAGTCAGAATGGCTGCTATCAAAAAGTCCACAAACAATAAATGCTAGAGAGGGTGTGGAGAAAAGGGAACCCTCTTACACTATTGGTGGGAATGCAAACTAGTTCAGCCACTATGGAGAACAGTGTGGAGATTCCTTAAGAAACTGGAAACAGAACTGCCATACAATTGTATTGCTGGGCATACAATTGCTGGGATTGAATGCCCAGCAATCTCACTGCTATGCATATACATCAAGGAAACCAGAATTGAAAGAGACACGAGTACCCCAATGTTCACCTCAGCACTGTTTACAATAGCCAGGACACAGAAGCAACCTAGATGTCCATCGGCAGATGAATGGATAAGAAAGCTCTGGGACATATACACAATGGAATATTCAGTTCAGTTGAGTTCAGTAGCTCAGTCGTGTCCGACTCTTTGCAAGCCCATGAATCGCAGCACGCCAGGCCTCCCTGTCCATCACCAACTCCCGGAGTTCACTCAGACTCACGTCCATCGAGTCAGTGATGCCATCCAGCCCTCTCATCCTCTGTCGTCCCCTTCTCCTCCTGCCCCCAATCCCTCCCAGCATCAGTCTTTTCCAATGAGTCAACTCTTCGCATGAAGTGGCCAAAGTACTGGAGTTTCAGCTTTAGCATCATTCCCTCCAAAGAAATCCCAGGGCTGATCTCCTTCAGAATGGACTGGTTGGATCTCCTTGCAGTCCAAGGGACTCTCAAGAGTCTTCTCCAACACCACAGTTCAAAAGCACCAATTTTTCAGCGCTCAGCTTTCTTCACAGTCCAACTCTAACACCCATACATGACAACTGGAAAAACCATAGCCTTGACTAGACGGACCTTTGTTGGAAAAGTAATATCTCTGCTTTTGAATATGCTATCTAGGTTGGTCATAACTTTTCTTCCAAGGAGTAAGCATCTTTTAATTTCATAGCTGCAGTCACCATCTGCAGTGATTTTGGAGCCCCCAAAAAATAAAGTCTGACACTGTTTCCCCATCTATTTCCCATGAAGTGATGGGACCAGATGCCATGATCTTCGTTTTATGAATGTTGAGTTTTAAGCCAACTTTTTCACTCTCCTCTTTCACCTTCATCAAGAGGCTTTTTAGTTCCTCTTCACTTTCTGCCATAAGGGTGGTGTCATCTGCATATCTGAGGTTATTGATATTTCTCCCAGCAATCTTGATTCCAATAAAGAATGCATTTGAATCAGTTCTAATGAGGTGGATGAAACTGGAGCATATTATACAGAGCATATTATACAGTCAGAAGGAAAAACACCAATACAGTATAATAACACAAATATATGGAATTTAGAAAGATGGTAACAATGACCCTATATGTGAGACAGTGAACGAGACACAGATGTAAAGTACAGACTTTTGGACTCTGTGGGAGAAGGCGAGGGTGGGATGATTTGAGAGAATAGCATTGAAACATGTATATTACCATATGTGAAATACATCACTAGTCCAGGTTCAATGCATGAGACAGGGTGCCCAGGGCTGGTGCACTGGGAGATGGGAGATGGGATGGGGAGGAGGTAGGAGAGGGGTTCAGGATGGGGAACACATGTACACCAATGGCTGATTCATGTCAATGTATGGCAAAAACCACTACAATATTATAAAGTAATTAGCCTCCAATTAAAATAAATTAATTAATTTACAAAAAAAAATAAGTAAACCATTTTGCCTATATTACATGTAAAAAAAAAATCTTTACACTTTGTGCAGAAAAATAAAAAGATAAATGAGAATTGGGTGACTTCTCACAACTGTTACTGCTACAAGCCTAGTCAAGTCATCATCATCTCATTTGAATCTATCACGTCCGCCAGACTTCTTCCTCTGCCCCTTTCAAGAGAGGCCAAAGTGACTCATTTAAACTATGTCAGCTTCTGAACTCTGCTTAGATCTCTCCAGTGACTGCTCTCCTCCCTGACCCCATCTCCTTCTGCTCCTGCCCTCATTCACTCTGTTCCAGCCACACTGGCCTCTCTGTACTTCCTCAACCAACTGGGCATCCCATCCTTTGCTTGGGGCTCTCTCTGCCGGTGATGCTCTTCCATATGAAACAAGGGTAGTTTACACAGGTACTTCACTTTCCACCTTCAAGCGCCACCTTCTCACTATTTCAACCCTCCATTTAATACTGCACCCCTTCCTGCCACCATCTCAGCACTTCTGATCCCTCTTAATGACCACTCTATTTTTTCAAAGCACAAATCCCCTTCTTACAGTCTATGCATTTACTTCTGATATTTATTGTCTGCTGTCTGTTTCTTTCCACACAGGAGGAATTTGCATCTCTGTTCACTGATGTGTCCCCATCTGCTTAAGGGCCACCCCAAATAAACACAGTGGTGCACAGTGAATGCCTACTAAATGGATGAATGACTAGCTGGGGACAGCAACTGTAATATATTTCCTATTTTTCCTCTAATCTATCAAAGGACAAACCAGAAGCAAGCAGACACCACCCTGATAGGGAGACCCAATTAGCCTCTTCATTTTAATCCTAGCTGTTGAGTGATTAACTTAGACTGAAGGTTTTTCTGTTTCCTGGTGACACAGAATGTGCCAATGTGCTTTGAAATAAAATTGAGGTCTGGGGAAAAAAGGGAGGGGGACCACTTTCTGAAGTCTTCTCTCACTCCTCTAGCTCAAGCAAATAAAAACTCTGGGGATAGCTCTGGACTTTTCTATCTCATTTGTTTTTCATTACTTGTTTTATTATTACTTTTTAGTAAGGCACAGGGATGTCATTATTCTCTGTCACCCTAGGGGATTCCAATATTGACTTTGAGATTTTTCTAGCCATTCTATAGAATGCATATTATTTATAAGGTTCTACTTTACTTCTGTGGGCATATTTGCATTCTGAATGTTTTAGATTTTCCAGATGATAATGTCTTATGAAATATGATAACATCTTTTTGATATTCCCATTGTTGTTCAGTTGCTAAGTCGTGTCCGACTCCTTGCAACCCCATAGAAAGCAGCACACCAGGCTTCCCTGTCCTTCACTATCTCCTGAAGTTTGCTCAAGTTCATGTCCATTAAGTCAGTGATGCCATCTAACCGTCTCAAGACTATATGATTTCTTTTTCCATTTTGGTTTAATTCAAATGAAAGAGGATTTTTTTTTTTTCACAAAGTTGAAAAAACATTGAAAAAATTAGTTGCTGAAGCCTATGTAACTGTGCAAATATTCCCACCAAATGCCTGAAAATTCTATCCTTTCAAATTTCATACCATCACAGAACACTTAACTCTAGACTTTTTTTCTAGGATGGAATTTTTTAAACATATCTCTCTAGAATGTCACTCACCTTACAGTTAAATAAACTGGCTTATTTCGGGAAATGGCGTGAAGAAGAAACAATACACAAGAATAAGAGGATCCCAAAACATAGAACAGTCTTCTGATTCAAAGATTACAAATGTGAAAGATGTTAAGGACCAAAAAGGGTAATATAAACAAGTAAAATGGCCAGAGAGCACACAGTAGGGAGCACTGGGGACTGCAGCAAAGTGAATATTCCATTATCTAATCTATGCTGGAGGCAGCTGCTACTCAGCGCTCAGCCACAGGGGATGGTGGCCATGAGGAAACATGGTCAGTGTTGCCAAATTTTGTACTTGTGTTTAGATGATTTTTTTTAAAAGGAGCCCCTGAATTTTTAGGAGAAACCTCATATTATGTATGCCAATCACAGCACATCTAGGGCATAAGACTAGAAACTCTGCTCTAAATTGGCATTGTCAAATGTTTAGTTCCTAATAGAATTCACAGTGCTCTCCTATACCTTCCAGCTTTAAAAAGAAAGCTCAACTATATTTCATGGATAGTAAAAGTCTCCCATTGCTGTTCGCTAGTTTGTGGTTCCCTGATTCCTAGTTGTTAGTGGGCTCTTGGTGGTGAGTGTTTCTATCAGCCAGTGTAGACTGCTAATATGCCAACACAGGTACTGTGGCAGGAGTCCCTGTGAAAGTAGACACACACTGCTATCATGGAGACTAACTATATGCTGCCTTTAAAATCCCTGTGGTTATCACCCAAGAATCTTCTATTTCTGAGAATATTTCCTCAAAAACATGGTCACATGTTTTTGACATGAGACCCTGGATCCCACACTGGAGAAACCTTTGGTTAGACCACTGACTTTGATTAATTTCCATCCCAAGTTTTTTGGTTTTTCTCACTTCATAGCACATCTGTTACTAAGGAAACAAGTACCAAAGATTAGGGCAGAACTGAATATAACCCCAGATTTCAGTATAAAAATCAATAAATGCTCAAGCAGGAGTCACATCACCAACCAAGAATATTCATACCAGGTTTGGGACAAATGAACAGGGGGTGTAAGTTGCATCCAGTAATCAAATAATTGTTCTTAATGTTTTTCAAGAAGTTGAGTTTATTTATGCTATTATTGGAAAAGAAGAGAAGCAAAAGGTAAAGGAGAAAAGGAAAGATATATCCATCTGAATGCAGAGTTCCAAAAAACAGCAAGGAGAGATAAGAAAGCCTTCCTAAGTGATCAATGCAAAAAAATAGAGGAAAACAATAAAATGGGAAAGACTAGAGATCTCTTCAAGAAATTTAGCAATACCAAGGGAACATTTCATGCAAAGATGGGCACAATAAAGGACAGAAACTGCATGGAACTAACAGAAGCAGAAGATACTAAAAAGAGGTGGCAAGAATACACAAAAGAACCATACAAAAAGGATCCTAATGACCCAGACAACCATGATGGTGTGATCACTCACCTAGAGCCAGACATCCTGGAGTGTGAAGTCAAGTAGGCCTTAGGAAGCATCACTATGAACAAAGCTAGTGGATGTGATGGAATTCCAGCTGAACTATTTCAAATTCTAAAAGATGATGCTGTTAAGAGTGCTGCACTCAACATGTCAGCAAATTTGGAAAACTCAGCAGTGGCCACAGGACTGGAAAAAGTCAATTTTCATTCCAATCTCAAAGGCAAAGCCCAAGAATGTTCAAACTACCGCACAATTTCATTCACTTTACACACTAGCAAAGTAATGCTCAAAATTCTCCAAGCTAGACTTCAACAGTACGTGAACCGAAAAATTCCAGATGTTCAAGCTGGATTTAGAAAAGGCAGAGGAACCAGAGGTCAAATTGCCAACATCTGCTGGATCACAGAAAAAGCAAGAGAATTCCAGAAAAACATCTACTTCTGCTTCAGTGACTACACTAAACCCTTTGCCTCTGTGGATCACAACAAACTGTGGAAAATTCTTAAAGAGATGAGAATACCAGACCACCTGTCCTGCCTCCAGAGAAACCTATATACACATCAGGAAGCAATTTAGAACCAGACATGGAACAACTGACTGGTTCAAAATGGGGAAAGGATTGTGTCAAGGCTGTATATTGTCATCCTGCTTATTTAACTTATATGCAGAGCACATCATGTGAAATGCTGGGCTGGGTGAAGCACAAGCTGGAATCAAGCTTGCCAGAAGAAATATCAATAACCTCAGATATGCAGGTGACACCAATCTTATGGCAGAAAATGAAGAGGAACTAAAGAGCCTCTTGATGAAAGTGAAAGAAGAGTGAAAAAGCTGGCTTAAAACTCAACATTCAAAAAACAAAAATTATGGCATCTGGTCCCATCACTTCATGGCAAATAGATGGGGAAACAATGGCAACAGTGACAGATTTTATTTTCTTGGGCTCCAAAATCACTGCAGATGGTAACGGCAACCATGAAATTAAAAGACGCTTGATTCTTGGAAGAAAAGCTGTGACCCACCTAGACGGCATATTAAAAAGCAGAGACATTACTTTGCCAACAAAGGTCCATCTAGTTAAAGCGATGGTTTTTCCAGTGATCATGTATGGATGTGAGAGTTGGATTATAAAGAAAGCTGAGTGCAGAAGAACTGATGCTTTTGAACTGTGGTGTTGGAGAAGACTCTTGAGAGTCCCTTGGACAGCAAGGAGATCAAACCAGTCCATCCTAAAGGAGATCAGTCCTGGGTGTTCATTGGAAGGACTGATGTTGAAGCTGAAACTCCAATACTTTGGCCACCTGATGCAAAGAGCTGACTCATTGAAAAAGACCCTGATGCTGGGAAAGATTGAGGGCAGGAGAAGGGGACGACAGAGGATGAGATAGTTGGATGGCATCACTGACTCGATGGACATGAGTTTGAGCAAGCTCTGGGAGTTGGTGATGGACAGGGAAGCCTGGTGTGCTGCAGTCTGTGGGGTCACAGAGTCGGACATGTCTGACTGACTGAACTGAACTGATTGTTGGAAAGCTGGCTCTTAGCTTACAGTTTGCTTCATTACTTTTCAGTATACATAGAATATTTACTTTATATCCATATCCAATATTAGAATCTGTCTCTAACTAGAAACAGAGAATTAATCTTTCCTTCCATGTGTCTTTCTTTTATCAAAAGTAGAAAATTATTACTAGCATACAATTTTTTTAAAGTAAATGACTTAGATCACATTATTGCTAGGTTCCATTTCAGAATTTTAAATCATGGCATTACTCTTCTTCATTTGCACTTGTTTTTTAGCCTAGGTAACATCCATTCATTCACAAACTCTATTAAAAATGAAGACCTTTAGTATGGATGCATAAAGCAAGGTGCTAGGGGACTCAAAGATGAAGAAACCAGGTATCTTCCTTAGGAATTATCAGTGTAGTACAAGAAGAGAGTCAAGGAAGAAAATAGCTTCAAAAATACTGTGATAAATGCCTTGAGAGGTCTCCCAGTGAAGGAGTCCTCGAGCCTAGAAAAGAAGATAAAGGCCTCAAAGGCCTCAGGCCTGCACAAAGAAGATAATGGCCTCAAGGGCCCTTGCTGAACCAGCTGACTTCGGGGATGACACCACTGAACTTTAAGTCCCACCCCGACACTCCGGGCAGATTGCATCAGCCCAGGGCCCCCTGCCCCTGTTCATCCACAAACTGCCATCTCAGCTAAAGATTACCCAGAATGCACCGCCTGACTAAGTCTTCCCTATTGCTTCTGCAAAACCTCCCCTTAAATATGAAGCCTCCTTGACCTAGCACGCTCTGCCTGGTCCTTAGACCGGCTGTCGCCCCTCCTTGCCTGAATAAAGGCAGCCTCTGATGAGGTCGTCTCCCTTTCTTCACCACCTTGTCTGGAACTCTACCTACACCAGAACCCTGTGGAAGAATGTGGAGGACGTGGACAGCTCCACACTCCCAGGTGGATTCCCAGGAGGTTCAGTGGTAAAGAATCCTCTGCCAATGTAGGAGATGCCCTGAGACTTGGGTTTGCTCCCTGGGTAGGGAAGATCCACTGGGGAAGGAAATGGCAACCTACTCAAGGATTCTTGCTTGGAAAATCCTAGACACAGAGGAGCCTGGAGGGTGACAGCCCATGTGGCCACAAAGAGTCAGATACAACTGAGCATGCACACACAGGTAGCTGGTAGGAAATTTTCAGTGAGAAGGTGATCACCGGATGACAAGATGTTCATTTTGGAGTGGTAATGATGGCAAAGCAGAGACAGGAAGTTGGTACAAGGTCTAACTGAGAGATATTACGGGGAGATGCAGTGGGCCAGGGAAGGGCTGTTTAAGAAAGTTAAGCTGATGAGACTCAGGGACTCCTTAGCTGTGAGAAGGGAGAGTGCACTCTTGCCTGGAGCATAAGACAGGACCCAGCTTGGAGCTTGTTGTTCAGTTACTGAGTCATGTCAGACTCTCAGGCAATACTTTATAGCCCACCAGACTCCTCTGTCCTGATTTCCCAGGCAAGAATACTGGAATGGGCTGACAGTTCCTACTCCAAGAGATCTTCCCAACCCAGGGATGGAACCCGAGTCTCCGGCATTGGCAGGTGGATTCTTTACCACTGAGTCACTGTTGCGGAGAAGAAGCCAATCTAACTCCATGTTGGAAGTGTTTCTTTGACTTGCTTTTGTTATAACCATATAGAAGGGCCTGCCTCAGAGAATTCTGCCCCTCTGCCTGATGGTTAAACTAAAGTGCCTTTGTACAGAACCTGTCCACCTATAGATGATAGGAAGCAAGAAATTAACACACCCACTGCCTGAGGCTTGACATTCTAGGAGATGTTTGCAAGATGAATGACCTTTTTACTTTGCTTCCTTACGTCCCCCCAATGTCTGATCTACAAAAGAACCTGGGATTCAGACCCTAATAAGATGGTTAATCAGAGGCACTAGCCTGCCATCTTCTCTGTCATCTGGCTCTGCAGTTGGTCCCTTCCTTGCTCAGCCCTTGTCTCTTGGATTCATTGGCCCATCATGTGGCAAGCAGAGGGAGCTTGGACTTAGTAACCCCACCAGGGAAGCCCAACTTGGAGGTAGCTAATAACTTAAAACTTTCATAACAGGCAAAACAAACTACTGTTTAACTCAAGTTATGAATAACTGTTATTTCAATATTATTGGAAAAGTCCTTTTTTGTTTTCATGTCTCAAAAAGTTAGAGGAGAATGAACAATGTACTGAACACCACACTTTCCTTTCCAGAGGAGAAAAGCTCTACATTCCATTTCTGTAAGACTTTCTTCTTTAATCCCCTCCTCCATCAGTGTTTATGTTTTTCAAAGGTAAATTATATCCACATAGCAACTGTTCCTACTTTAGAGGAAGATGCTCTCTTTGAAACATATGAAGTATAAAAGTTTTCTCCACTTCACTTGCAGGAAGCTCTCTTCCTAGGTCAGTAAACTGCAGTAGAGCTAAATTAGGCAAGGAGGCAACTCACTGAAGAAAGATTAGCTGGGAAATCCATTTGCACGACACAAAGGACCATCCTTAGATGCAAAGGGATAGAGTTCCACCTAGAAAATAGTTAAGGCGTTTCTTAAATAGAATGCCAACCTTGAATGTGAATTGAGAAGTGATGCTAACAAAGAATGAAGATGTGAACACCTGAACTTACCCCCACCCTCTCCCATCTGTAATTGATTAAAAGAGTGACGGAACCAATAATGTTGGGAAAAGCCATCTCAGTCCAGTTGGATGGGGATGCAACAGAGGCTTAGGGATATCAACTGTGCTCTACAGGAAAGACAAAGGGACTCTGCCCATTCACCTTCATCATCAAGGACACAAATGGTAACTTCCTTCAAGACTGAAAGAATCCCAGAGCTGACATCTGTTTTAAACTGTAAATTAAAACAGTTAAAATTTGTTTTTTTTATACACACAACTAAATTGATTCCGGGTTTTGATCATTCCCTTAATCATAATACTGAAGACAGCAAGGCAATGAATAGCATTCCTTGCCCTTTTCCTGACAAATCTGCATGAACCACAATGCAGAATCAGAGGATTCAAGAGTCAAAGCGGGTTGATTAATGCAGTGATTCTTGAATTACTGAAGGTTCAAGGATGCCAAACAAAACTTTTAATCTACTGAGTTGCTTGCTGTATGCAACAGTCTATGTGGACACTGGGCCCAGATGAGGAAGGGTTTGACTCCTCTGCATGACTGCCTTGAGTAACCTACTTTATAGAGCTTTCATGATGATTAAGATTCACAGGTAAAATACTGGGATGAGGGTTTAACATATCTTCTTCAACATGTTAAGTACAACCACAGGAGTGCAAGCCACTTTTCTTATAATCTACATTGCTACTGCATGAGCAGCAAGTTGTGCGTATGTGTATATGTGTGCATAGCTCAGTGCGGCCTTTCTTAAACAGTCACCTGAGCAGGTGCAATCCTGACACTGGAGAGGACGACAGCACCAGGAGTCTCAGTGACTATACAGCTAAATATTCAAATATGATGTTGTTGTTGCTCAGTCGCCTAGTCATGTGCGACTCTCTGAGACCCCATGGACTGCAGCACACTAGGCTTTAAATATGATAAACCAAGCTAAAAATTGCTAAGTAGGTTCTATAAGCCTAGTCAGACAAATATGCCTTCAAAACAATGTAGAAACTCAGGCTTCAACTCAGAAGCCTGGGATCCCAGAACGCGGCTAAGTAGAGGGTCCCAGTCTCTTGTCCCATTGCCTTGATCCTTCTGCCCCAGGCTTCAGGTTCTGTATGTGGACTACGAGCTCCATCCCACCTCTCACTAATAAACAATCCTTCCTTGGCCTGTCTTGGGCCCCAGAGCCTCCTAAGAGGGGAAGTCTGAGGCCCCAGGAATGCAAAGCAGGGTCCAGTGTGGGCCAAGGTGGGCTCTGAGTGCAGGGGGCTTGGCTGCACAGGTGCCAAGAGGTGGGAGAACAGAGCAGGTAAACTCTTTACTATACAGTATCCAGGGGATCCCTTGGTAATTTAAGATTTCCTGTTTTTAGTGCAATTAAAGAATAATTATCTTTTTCTTTTTTTGCATCCCATTTGCAAGTGTCCTCTCCTCAGGGAAAAGGTTATAAAAAGCTATAAAGGCAACATAAACCTGGGCATTAAATTACCTGGACAACCACAGCCATGTCCTAAGTATGATGAGAACTGCAAGAAGAATACAGATTGATTTATGGGTGATTTTTTAGTGTTACATACCAAAAGTTGCTTCCCTGGTGGCTCAGAGGGTAAAGCATCTGCCTACAATTTGGGAGGCCTAGGTTCAATCCCTGGGTCAGGAAGATCCCCTGGAGAAGGAAATGGCACCCTACTCTGGTACTCTTGGTTGAAAAATCCCATGGACGGAGCCTAGTAGGCTACAGTCCATGGGATTGCAAAGAGTTGGACACACGACTGAGCGACTTCACTTTCACTTTCTTTCACCAAAAGTTAGGGGGCTCTCTGGTGGCTCAGCAGTAAAGAATTTGCCTGCAATGCAGGAGACATAGGAGACGCAGGTTTGATCCTTGGGTCGGGAAGATCCCCTGGAGGAGGGCATGGCAACCCACTCCAGTATTCTTGCCTGGAGAATCCCCATGAACCCAGGAGCCTGGCAGGCAACAGTCCACAGGGTCACAAATAGTTGGACACAACTGAAGTGACTTAGCACACACGCAGGCACCAAAAGTTATTTGAGCTCAGACCCATCATTCATAGTCGACTAAACTCAAATATTAAACAAATAAACAAATAGATAAGAAGAACTGACTCATTTGAAAAGACCCTGATTCTGGGAAAGATTGAAGGTGGGAGCAGGAGGGGATGACAGAGGATGGTTGAATGGGATCACTGATTCAAAGGACATGGTTTGAGCAAGCTCCGGGAGTTGGTGATGGACAGGGAGGCCTGGCGTGCTGCAGTCCATGGGATTGCAAAGAGTCAGACACGACTGAATGACTGAACTGACTGACTGAAACTCAAACATGACTAAAAGACTTGCTCAGAGTTAAGATAATTCAAGATAAAAAGAAGCCTAGACTCATGCTGGTGCTCCATCTATTTCCAAACTATATTTCTTGTTTCTGCTAAACTGTTTTCTTCAGAGCATCCTTTCACTGGCTCTGGTTTCACTTGAGAATAGTATCTTTCTTTCAAAATACCTGTGCAGGGATTTCCCTGGTGGTCCAGTGGCTAAGACTCAGCTCCCAGTGCAGGAAGCCTAGGTTCGATCCCTGGTCAGGGAACTAGACCCCACATTCTGCAACTAAGAGTTCCCAGGCCACAACTAAAGATCCTGCCTGCCACAACTGAGACCCTGAGCAGCCAAATAAATAAATATTTTACAAAAACAAAAACCTACCCATACATGAAGATCAAATCTGAAAAGCCAGCTTCTTCAGGACATGTCCTGCTGACTCCAGGAGAACACTGCGTCTCTTATGTGGGGCACCACCATGCACACAGCACCACAAACCTTGGGCTCCTTGTGAATCTCCATCTCAGCAGCTGTGCCCTCTGCAGGGGAGGTGTGGAGGCCTGCAATTCAACCCTGTTGGCCTCCAAGTCCTGGGCTAGTGGGCATTTTTATTCTTCCTGTTTGGTTTGATATGGGTCATTGACCTTCCATCCCATCTTTTTTAGTTCTATCAGCAGAAAGAAGACCATGGGACTGCCAGTCAAGGTGCCTAACCGCCCCCGCCCCACCCCGTGATGGCAAGTGAATTGCGGCCTGGGGAGTGGGGCCAAGCCCTAAGCACAAAAAACACTGGCCTGGGGGCCCAGCCCGGGCAAACCCCTTGTGCATGGGCCTGTTTCTCTAGTCCATGATATCTAGACTCTAAAGCTGGCTAGGTTCCGGTTTGTTTGCAAGCCTGTTTTTTGGAGGTGGTGGTGGTTGTTTTGAGGGGACACTCCCATTCCTGGCAATTCTTTTAGTTATCTGAGAGCCTTATAGTAAATTCTTTCTTTACTAGAGTTTCTTTCATTTGCATGCGAACTAAGAGTCATTGCCAATACACTTGGCAGAGCCCCTGACACAAGAGTTAACCATGAGTGTCACATACTGAGTCATTATAACCTAAATATGTATCATCACCATATCTGTAAAACAGTGATTTTTTTTTCTAACTCATAAAACAACATTCAGTTCAGTTCAATTGCTCAGTCGTGTCTGACTCTTTGTGACCCCATGAATTGCAGCACGACAGGACTCCCTGTCCATCACCAACTCCCGGACTTCACCCAAACTCATGTCCAACGAGTCAGTGGACTCATGTCCATCCAGCCATCTCATCCTCTGTCGTCCCCTTCTCTTCCTGCCCCCAATCCCTCCCAGCATCAGAGTCTTTTTCAATGAGTCAACTCTTCGCATGAGGTGGCCAAAGTATTGGAGTTTCAGCTTTAGCATCATTCCTTCCAAAGAACACCCAGGACTGATCTCCTTTAGAATGGACTGGTAGGATCTCCTTGCAGTCCAAGGGACTCTCAAGAGTCTTCTCCAACACCACAGTTCAAAAGCATCAATTCTTTGGCACTCAGCTTTCTTCACAGTCCAACTCTCATATCCATACATGACCACTGGAAAAACAATAACCTTGACTAGACGGACCTTTGTTGACAAAGTAATGTCTCTGCTTTTCAATATGCTATCTAGGTTGGTCATAACTTTCCTTCCAAGGTCATAACTTTCCTTCTTTTAATTGCATGGCTGCAGTCACCATCTGAAGTTATTTTGGAGCCCAGAAAAATAAAGTCTGACACTGTTTCCACTGTTTTCCTATATTTCCCATGAAGTAACGGGACCAGATGCCATGATCTTAGTTTTCTGAATGTTGAGCTTTAAGCCAACTTTTTCACTCTTCTCTTTCACTTTCATCAAGAGGCTTTTTAGTTCCTTTTCACTTTCTGCCATAAGGGTGGTGTCATCTGCATATCTGAGGTGATTGATATTTCTCCCGGCAATCTTGATTCCAGCTTGTGCTTCTTCCAGCCCAGTGTTTCTTATTATGTACTCTGCATATAAGTTAAATGAGCAGGGTGACAATATACAGCCTTGATGTACTCCTTTCCCGATTTGGAACCAGTCTGTTGTTCAATGTCCAGTTCTAACTGTTGCTTCCTGACCTGCATATAGGTTTCTCAAGAGGCAGGTCAGGTGGTCTGGTATTCCCACCTCTTTCAGAATTTTCCACGGTTTCTTGTGATCCATGCAGTCAAAGGCTTTGGCATAGTCAATAGAGCAGAAATAGATGTTTTTCTGGAACTCTCTTCCTTTCTCCATGATCCAGTGGATGTTGGCAATTTGATCTCTGGTTCCTCTGCCTTTTCTAAAACCAGCTTGAACATCTGGAATTTCACAGTTCATGAATTGCTGAAGCCTGGCTTGGAGAATTTTGAGCATTACTTTACTAGCGTGTGAGATGAGTGCAAATGTGTGGTAGTTTGAGCATTCTTTGGCATTGCCTTTCTTTGGGATTGGAATGAAAACTGACCTTTTCCAGTCCTGTGGTCACTGCTGAGTTTTCCAAATGTGCTGGCATATTGAGTGCAGCACTTTCACAGCATCATCTTCCAGCATTTGAAATAGCTTAACTGGAATTCCATCACCTCCACTAGCTTTGTTCGTAGTGATGATTTCTAAGGCCCACTTGACTTCACATTCCAGGAGATCTGGCTCTAGGTGAGTGAGCACACCATTGTGATTATCTTGGTCATGAAGATCCTTTTTGTACAGTTCTTCTATTTTGAAAAATTCAGGGAGGTATGAAAAATATAAGCCATACATATTTTTACTGTCCAAACACTGCCTAATTTTGTTTTTGTTCCAGTTTTCATACATCTATATGTGATATTCCTGAAATACATATCATTGTAATGCAGCAGTGCATTTGGTTATTTCTAGTTAAAACTGTTGTGAAAGCTGTTCCTTGTTATTACATAATCTTTGAAATGACTCCTTTTAATACGTGTCATAGTCTATCCTTTGGGGGACTTTATTTTGGTTTTCACATGACTAAATTTATTCTTACTAGATTTTATTCCTCTTGTTTTTCTGAGGTTTATTTATTTATTTGTTTATTTTGGCATGGTGGGAAAAATTAAGAGAGCTTTACTTTTAATGCAGTGATGAGACAGTTGACCACTTTCTGGCTTTTATTGTCTTAACATGGTTTAAAATATTAATTTAAACCTCCAAAGTAGGGTACCCTAGGCTGTCTCCCACATTTGGGGGCACTTTTTATAAAACAGTGAAATCCTGCCACTTGGAGGCTGTTGTTTCTTTCTTCAACATGAAGGGAAACTTTAAAATAGCTTTAACCCACCTCCAATTTTTATATACATTGTTTTCATTTTTTTTATTATTTCAGAATATTATCACAATCCTCAATGTAAGTTTTTGTCTGCATCTACTTCTTTAGCAAACACTATTGTATAATTCTTCCGCCAGTAGTAAAGCAAATGTCCTTCTCTCTGCATCCTTGCCAGCACTGAGTATTTTTGTATCTACATAAACATACATACATTTTGCTGGTTTAATCCATGAAACATAGCATATAACTTTTGTTTTAATTTCCATTTCTGTGATTAATAGTAAGAATATTAAATCTGTATGTTAGCCTTTTTCTTCCTTTTGAAGTGTTCAGGTATGTGGACAATTCTGTTGGCATGTTATTTTCTACTTACTGATATCTATGAGTTCCTCAATGTGATTATTACATTAACTGTTCTGTTATGCTTGGTGTCCATGTTTTTCTCCATAATTACTTTTTGATTTACACTGTATTTTTTGCATGCAAATGTTTAAAATATATTCAAATCTATATTTTGCTTTGTGATTCTTTCCATTAATTTTATATTAAAAACTCATTCCCCTAAAATTATTAAATATTTTCTTCTGACTTTCTCATCTGGCAAATGAACTTTCCAATTTGGAATTTAGTCTAGTGAGTCATGTAAACAGAGGTTCTTAGTTGAATGTTTTCTGTATACTAAGCCAATTTGCTTGATTCTTTGGTCAAATATTCCTGTTTCAAAATGCTTTCTCCATCGCAGTTCTGTTTCCAAAAACTACCTGAGTCTCTTTGCAATCTATTCTATTCCATTGAGCTAACTATTGATTTTTACACCAGTACTACTCTGCTATAATGATTGTAGTTCAATGACTGTATTTATTTTTGTTTCTGGAAGGGCAACCCACCCCAACTCCCATATAAATTCCTCTGCAAATTTTTCTTGACTATTGTCATACAGTTATTCTTCCAAGTGAATATTAGAATCATTTTGACAAGTTTTTCCAAATCTCAATACAATAAAACTATATAATTGATCATGGAAAAATAACCATATCAAATATCTATCTTTCTAATACTAAGGCAAGTTTTCATTTGTTTCTGATTTTATGTGTCTAAGTAAAATTTTATAGCTTTCCTACGTAAGTCCTTAGATACTTTTTTCCTCCAAGTATTAGTGTTTTATGTACATTTCCAATTTTCTTAGATAATATATATTTGTATGGATTCATAAACAGAATCATTTTCTATTGTATTTTTTTGTTGTTGGTAAATATTAGCACTTGAGGTAATCCTTGATTTCTGAACATGTATATTATAAACCAACCACTTTACTGAACCCTCTTATTGGTTTCTTAGGTTTTAGTTGAGTAACTGTGTATCCATCACTTTTAAACAAAATTAAGATACAATGTCTGACTTTTTTCTTGCTTAGATAAAAAGTAATACTTAAGCATATGCATTAAATGATACTTTCATTTATTTTTAAAAATTACCTTTTTGCAACTAGTAAAATGACATAAAATTGAGGCCAAACTAGAAATGCAAAATATAACCCGTGTTCCCGTATTGGGCCACCTCCGTTTCCCTTGGGTCCTCAGTCTCGCTATTCAAAACTACCAAAAAGTCCTCTAAATGAAAGATATTAAGTCACTTCTCACCTGGATTAAACAGGATAGACAAAACAATCCAGCTGGTGATTCAGAATTTTGACAATTGTGGAAGACAAAGAAATACACCAGGAACCTATCCTCACGTAGACAGCAAGTTGTCTCTTATTTTAACCCCAGAGACAATAGGTAGGATAATTTTTAAAGTAGAACAGGGTCCAAACCTAGATATTTTCAGAAAGCAATTGCGTGCACTTCCGTATATGAGCAGATTCTGTTTTCCTCAGATAAACCTAAGTTCCTTATTTTGAAAGATCAGGATAATAGTATCTAATTATTAATTCATCAAGTATTTGTCGTGCATCTGATCTGGATTTTGTATTATTGGGAAAGACTGGAGAACCATCTGTAAAAATAAGAGTAAGGAAGGAAGAGAACTTGAAAAGGGAAAGTGTTAGTCACGCAGTCGTGTCCAACTCTTTGCGACCCCATGGACAGTAGCCTGCCAGACTCCTCTACCCATGGGATTTCCCAGGCAAGAATACTGGTGTGGATTGCCATTTCCTCCTCCAGGGGGTCTTCCAAACTGAGGAATCGAACCCAGGTCTCCTGCATTCCAGGAAGATTCTTTACCAGCTGAGCCAGCAGGGAAGCCCCTAGGAAGGCAACCTAGCACATAACAAAAGCTCAATAAATAATATTATCATTACCTATTAGGATTATTTATTGTTAATCTCTAGAAGGCTAAAAGTCTAGTTCACCACTATATTCCTAGGGCCAAGCATGGAAAATGTTAATGTCCAACAAATATTTTGTTGAAATATTTGAATATTTGTTGACTGAAATTTTTTCAAAAGTCTCAGTTGTCAAAAAAATATTTTGACTTCATTCTTAACTGCTCACTTGAAATCAGTTCTTCAAAGATGCATTTACTAAAGCCAAGAGTACTCCTCTCAAAGTCAGAATGAGTTCTAAATTGCTCTTTTTATATAGGTAGTAAAGAAAATAGTTTCTAAAATATCATATCTTTACGTTGGCACAGAACAATGCTAGGAGGAAGAGTATTCATTCCTTCACTCATTGACCATTTATTAAGCATCTTCTACATGAAAGACACAAAACAAATGGTCATCACAGAGTTTACAGAAATTAAATGAATAGCCAAACAAATAAATAGCAAACTGCAAATTTTCAGTGCCATAGAAGAATAGAAAGGTGACGAGAGATTTGGGTTCATGAGGAAAAGAGATCAAGGAGACCCAATTGAATACAGCTTGAACTGGCAAAGCATGGGGCATGCTCAATAAACAGATTGGTATGACAGTGTTAAGAGGAAGAGGTGCCCAGGAGGAGACCAGAAAGAATCTCTGGAAACTGTCCCAGGTACATAATGAATCTTCTGCAGGGGACTGACTTGATTCTACCTGTTCTGGATGAAGAATGGGCGGCCCAAGCTGGGAACCGGGAGCTGGTAGGAAGCCCTACTAGTGGACCAAACAAAAGACAGTAACAACTTGGATGGAAATAAGAACTTATCAAGAGTTTATACATAGATATAGAAGACAGAACTTGCAAAAAATTGGTGATAGTTTTTGGTTTGGAGGACAAAGGGAACAGAGGCATCAGAGATGATTTTTGAGTTTCTGGCAACTCCATGGACAGTGGTGCCATTTACCAGGATAAGAAAGATTAGAAAGTTGTTAAGATTGGAGTATTTTTGTGACTGTTATTTTTGTTGTTTAATATGGTTTTCTGCTGTCTGTTTGCATTGTGTTAGTGGGGAAGCAGAAAGGGAGGAAGGCAAACATTAACAAATCCATCCAGGCCAGGGTATATCAGCTATGTTACCTGTTTAAGATCGAAACCCTAGATTACCTTGGTTTCTAGACAAGTGACATTTGTATAAATGAGGTACCTCTGAATACTGTTTTTCTCTATCATGTTTGGGTATATAAAAATTCAAATATATTGCCTGGATTAAATAAGCTTTAAAGTCTTTTAAAAAAACATACTATTTTATCTTTATGTCCTACTGATACTGACATAATACTAATACTGTCATTAAATACCTATCATAGGGTATACAGGGCTGAATAGAATTCCCCCCAAATTCATGCCCAACCAGAACCTAAAAACGTGACCTGATTACAAAACAGGATCTTTGGAGATGTAATCAAAGTTAAGTTGAGGTCACACTGAATTAGAATGGGTCCTAAATCCAGTATGAATGGTGTCCTTATTTATAAAGGGGGGAACTTCACAATGTGAAGATGAAGGCAGAAATTAGTTATGCTGTCCCAAAACAAGGAATACCTGGGTCTATCAGGAACTGGGAGAAGCCAGAAAGGATCCTCCTCTTGAGGCTTCCAAGAAAGAATGGCTTTGACTAAACCTTGATTTTGAACTTCTAATCTCCAGAACTGCAAAAGAATATATTTCTGACATTTTAAGCCATCTGTTTGTTGTTTAGTCACTAAGTCGCGTCTGACTCTTCGTGACTGACAGGCTCTAGTCGGGAAGATTAAATGAGATCACACATTTGAACTTATTTAGCTTAATACAGGGCATATAGCATATGTTAAATAAACATCCATTTTCCTTCCTCTGATAATGATCACCACCACTGGTTGTGGTTTATAACTAACTCATACCTCTACCCAATTTAGGTTAAGTCTTAGCTCTAGGCTGGTTTTACAGCTGAGGAAACTGAGGCTTGGGAAACTTAAATAGCTTGCTCACGATCACAAAGCTTAACAGCGAAGAGTCAGAGCTCAAACTCAACTGTCTCACCACCAAGATGAGATCCTAGAATACTTGCCTCTCACACCTGCAACATTTTAGTAAAATGACAGAGGAGAGGCACAAAGTGTTTTCAACGTCTGCAGTTCTCTCTCACATTTATTAACAAGTTTAGGGATCTAGTACAATTCAACTCTCCCCATTCACAGAGAAGCACAAAAATATAAAACCAGTGCTATCAGTGAACTTCACTTTCTACTGCTCCCATCAGCAGTGCTTCTGCTTTGCACATATGAATTTGAAGTCAAGGCATTATCACCAGATTGGACATTTATGGTTTTAATTTAATTAAATGCATTTTTCTCAAGTTTCTCCCATTTCATTTTGGTGATACTGACTCATTCTTGCCACCTAAAGAGATGATAAAAATAAGTACTGTAAGCACGGAGGGAAGTGTGTCTAAACTTCATAGTCACAGATGTCCATCCTTTACAAATCGAAAAATAAAAGCACATTCTAAATTTACCTTTCCTCCTTAACTCAGTGAGTTGTAGGTCTGAATAAATCAGACATACAAATGTAAGGTGCAAAGCTGTTATTATGCAGTTTCAATTTCATAGAATTCTAGTGTAGGAGGGACTTCTAAAAAGTGGTGTGGTTCATCTGGACTCAATTAAGACAGTTATTTACCTGCCACCAAACCCTAGAAAGGAAAAGGATGCTCTGAGAGATTCTGAGAGTTACCTAAGACCGTATATCTATTTTTTGGGGGAACCCTTTGGAACACGGGTTTCCCGATTTCCGCGAAAGTATATTTATCCTTCTAAAGCTGTCATTGACTATTAAAGATGACATTGTCCTCTGGCTTTGTGCCAACTTCTCTTTTTCTTTATTAATTTGGCCTTAAAAAAAAAGAAGAAGAAGAAGACCACTATAGATAACATCCCAGTGCTTCAAATTCCCTTAATTGACATCTAATGTGGAATTACCTTGCATCCCACGTTTAAAGCTCCCGATATGCACACATAGGTTCAAGAAAGGCCAACATGCTTCTCCTTCAAACTGGGCACTGATAATCTCTGGACTTTTCAAGTTTATCCTCCAGAAGGTTAACATCGCAGGCAATTTTGACAAGAGTTTGGAACCGAGATTCTCTTCCACGCTCTGTCCACACCCGTGCCCACGAGCAGAAGTTCTCTCCATTACAACCCACCACACGCGCGCGCGCACACACACACACACACATACCAAGGCAAGTAACAAAGGAAAACAGTCCCATAAAGCCTCAGCTATTTCATTCTCCAATCTACACCTGTCAAGAGACAAAAACCAAACGGGAATCCTTCCCTGGCAATATGTCCAACACTCCTCAGAGAAGCACGCACCGCGGCACCCCCGGCGTGCGCGGCTGTATACACAAAGAGCCGGTGCTGGGTTTGCCCGCGGTCCGGGGGACCAGCACATTCCCAGGACTGGTATCCTGGTATCTCCCCCATGCCCTCCTGCTCAGCAGAAAAGAACTATCCTTTATTTGACCCGCAGAGAGCCCAGGCTGGATGGCAGTGAATGGGCGTGGGGGGCGGGGGGCGGTTCCCGAATCCATCCCCTTCAGCCAGTCGGTCCCCAGCCTTTGGCATCTCCTAGCAGATGCACAATCGCGCGCTGTCACAGATGTCCGCTTCGCATCCTCTCCCGGCAAAGCCAGGTGCCCGGGTCCCCGCCGTGCGCATCCCCGCAAGCGCCCCTCCCCGCGCCCGTACCCACCCGGGCAGCCCCGCCGGGCGCGCCTGCCTACCTGGTGGCTTGGCTGTCAGTACGGCGGCGGAGCCTAGTCCCCCTCTCCTCCGCGGCTACATCGCTCGGAGCGCCATGTTCCCGGTCTCCCCGGGCGCACGCCGGGCAACTACTACGGGCTGGGTAGGGGCAAAGGGGGCGGGGGCCGGCGGGAGGGGCCGGAGGCTGAGCCACAGCTTCCCACTCTCCACCCAGGCCTCCCCCAGCTACTGAGCATGCCCAGCTGCCCGGCTTCGCCCTGGGAGGACTTTCCAGGAGCGCGCGCAGCTGCTCCGGGTTTTCGTGGCTGCCGGAGGGAGGCTGGCAGTAGCAGCTGCGGGGGGCGGGGGGCGGGGGTGGAGAGGTTGCGGGGGGCGGGGGGAGTGTCTCACGCTGTGGGATCTGAGCTGGAGAAGGCCCTTCTCGCTGATCTGATCCCACTTTCCCTCTGCCATCCACGGGCAGCTCCTGCACGCCCCCTCCTCATACACACTGTGCAGAAATTTTGTGCAGGGCCAAAGCTGGACTGAGCTTAAGGGCAGAGCAAAGGGCGAGAGGGCGGGGCCGAGAGAAAGGTCCTTCCGCTAGTCTTGGTGCTACCACCTGGAACCTTGCAGCTTCAACTTCAAGGTGCCTAGGAATTAAAATGCAAATTCGGAATCGCTTGCTCTAGACTGGGGTCTGAGATCTACAAGCTGAACAAGCCCCCAGGGAATGCTGATGTCACTGGTTCTCCGACCACGTCGAGCAGCCGAGATCTAGAGAATCCCTCTTCTGTGACCTTTGGGTGGCTCTCCTGCAAGCAGCCAACCTAGAAACGTTCTCTGGCTCCCACAGAAGCCGCTGCGACCTACAGACGGCTTGGCGTCTAACAGGTGAAGATGCCCTCGGGATGTTGTGCCCAACCCTGGAAGGAATCTCAGTACCACTGGACTCTGAGCACCCACACAAACTGGCTACTTTCTGACTTAGAATGTGAGTCTTAGGGAAAGCTTGACCTTTTCACGCTCTCTTTGCTAGTTGGGTAGCACACTCGTTGCCGGATGAGCCTCTACTCAAGTCTGAACCACCTGCCTTGGCTGTTCCCAACCTTTCCTGATCTGGGACAAAAACTTAGACTAGGCATCAAAATGTCAATTTATTGGGCATCTAATGGTAAGGCTAGGCTTGCCAGTTAAGAAGACCGACAGACCATGATAAGAATAGGGTGTTTATGTACCAAAAGATGACAGGGCTTTCAGATGAGTGACGTTTGGGTTGAAGCTTGCAAAGATATCTTGTAGTTCATCTTAAATCCCTGGGTTGCCCACTCCCTTCCCAACCCCTGAAGGCTCCAGCATTGTCAAAAATATTCAGTGCCTGTGGACAGAGCAGGGAAGAGAGGGTGGGACAAACTGAGAAAGTAGCACTGAAACATATACATTGCCACATGTAGAATAGATAGCTAGTGGGAAGTTGCTGTAATACAAGGAGCTCAACTGCGTGCTCTTTGACAGCCTAGGGAGTGGGGTGGGAGGTGGAAGGGAGGTTCAAGCAGGAGGGGCCAAGTGTGTACCTATAGCTGATTCATGTTATTCTATGGCAGAAACCAACACAATATTGTAAAACAATTATCCTCTAATTAAAAACAAATTTTAAAAAATTCACTGTCCAAGCTATAGTGAGAGAGATTCACTAAAGCATTCATGAATTTTCAACCTTGGAAATGAAGACGTCACACACATCTGCCTTAGCTGCCCCCAAAATACCTTCAGGAATTAGTGATACAGTATGTGATATCAAATTAAAAATAAAGGTTTATATGTGTTGGTACCCTGTTACACTTAATAACTCTTAACAGTTTTCTAATTAATGGTACAATATTTATCTTGTTTTCCATTAACAATATTTATTTGTTTTCCATTTGCTCAGTACCCTCAATGTAGTAGCTGCCATATCAAAACAGGAACCAGTACTTGAATGCAATCTCAAAAATGACAGAATGATCTCTGTTCATTTCCAAGGCAAACCATTCAATATCACGGTAATCCAAGCCTATGCCCCAACAGTAACGCTGAAGAAGCTGAAGTTGAACAGTTTTATGAAGACCTACAAGACCTTTTGGAACCAACACCCAAAAAAGATGTCCTTTTCATTATACAGGACTGGAATGCAAAAGTAGGAAGTCAAGAAACACCTGGAGTAACAGGCAAATTTGGCCTTGGAGTACAGGATGAAGCAAAGCAAAGGCTAATAGAGTTTTGCCAAGAGAACGCACTGATCACAGCAAACACCCTCTTCCAACAACACAAGGGTAGACTCTGTACATGGACATCCCCAGATGGTCAACACCAAAATCGGATTGATTATATTCTTTGCAGTCAAAGATGGAGCAGCTCTATACAGTCAGCAAAACAAGACCAGGAGCTGACTATGGCTCAGATCATGAACTCCTTATTGCCAAATTCAGACTTAAATTGAGGAAAGTAGGGAAAACCACTAGACCATTCAGGTATGACCTAAATCAAATCCCTTATGATTATACAATGGAAGTGAGAAATAGATTTAAGGGACTAGATCTGATAGACAGAGTGCCTGATGAACTATGGTCTGAGGTTCGTGACATTGTACAGGAGACAGGAATCAAGACCATCCCCATGGAAAAGAAATGCAAAAAAGCAAAATGGCTGTCTGGGGAGGCCTTACAAATTGCTGTGAAAATAAGAGAAGTGAAAAGCAAAGGAGAAAAGGAAAGATATAAGCATCTGAATGCAGAGTTCCAAAGAATAGCAAGGAGAGATAAGAAAGCCTTCTTCAGCGATCAATGCAAAGAAATAGAGGAAAACAACAGAACAGGAAAGACTAGAGATCTCTTCAAGAAAATTAGAGATACCAGGGAACATTTCATGCAAAGATGGGCACAATAAAGGACAGAAATGATATGGACCTAACAGAAGCAGAAGATATTAAGAAGAGGTGGCAAGAATACACACAAGAACTGTACAAAAAGATCTTCATGACCCAGATAATCATGATGGTGTGATCACTCATCTAGAGCCAGACATCCTGGAATGTGAAGTCAAGTGGGCCTTAGAAAGCATCACTATGAACAAAGCTAGTGGAGGTGATGGAATTCCTGTCGAGCTATTTCAAATGCTGGAAGATGATGCTGTGAAAGTGCTGCTGCACTCAATATGCCAGCAAATTTGGAAAACTCTGCAGTGGCCACAGGACTGGAAAAGGTCAGTTTTCATTCCAATCCCAAAGAAAGGCCATGCCAAAGAATGCTCAAACTACTGCATAATTGCACTCATCTCACACGCTAGTAAAGTAATGCTCAAAATTCTCCAAACCAGTCTTCAGCAATTCGTGAACTGTGAATTTCCAGATGTTCAAGCTGGTTTTAGAAAAGGCAGAGGAACCAGAGATCAAATTGCCAACATCCTCTGGATCATCGAAAAAGCAATAGAGTTCCAGAAAAAAGATGTATTTCTGCTTTATTGACTATGCCAAAGCCTTTGACTGTGTGGATCACAATCAACTGTGGAAAATTCTGAAAGAGATGGGAATATCAGACCACCTGACCTGCCTCTTGAGAAACCTATATGCAGGTCAGGAAGCAGCAGTTAGAGCTGGACATGGAACAACAGACTTGTTCCAAATAGGAAAAGGAGTACATCAAGTCTGTATATTGTCACCCTGCTTATTTAACTTATATGCAGAGGACATCATGAGAAATGCTAGGCTGGAAGAAGTACAAGCTGGAATCAAGATTGCTGGGAGAAATATCAATAACCTCAGATATGCAGATGACACTACCCTTATGGCAGAAAGTGAAGAGGAACTAAAAAGCCTCTTGATGTAAGTGAAGGAGGAGAGTGAAAACATTGGCTTAAAGCTCAACATTCAGAAAATTAAGATCATGGCATCTGGTCCCATCACTTCATGGCAAATAGATGGGGAAACAGTGGAAACAGTGTCAGATATTATTTTGGGGGGGCTCCAAAATCACTGCAGATGGTGACTGCAGCCATGAAGTTAAAAGACGCTTGCTCCTTGAAAGAAAAGCTATGACAAACCTAGATAACATGTTAAAAAGCAGAGACATTACTTTGCCAACTAAGGTCCATCTAGTCAAGACAATGGTTTTTCCTGTGGTCATGTATGGATGTAAGAGTTGGACTGTGAAGAAAGCTGAACGCCGAAGAATTGATGCTTTTGAACTGTGGTGTTGGAGAAGACTCTTGTGAGTCCCTTGGACTGCAAGGGGATCCAACCAGTCCATCCTAAAGGAGATCATTCCTGGGTGTTCATTGGAAGGACTGATGCTGAAGCTGAAACTCCAATACTTTGGCCACCTCATATGAAGAGTTGACTCATTGGAAAGGACTCTGATGCTGGGTAAGGTTCAGGGCAGGAGGAGAAGGGGACAACAGAAGATGAGATGGCTGGATGGCGTCACCAACTCGATGGACATGAGTTTGGGTAAACTCCAGGAGTTGGTGATGGACAGGGAAGCCTGGCATGATGTAATTCCTGGAGTCACAGAGTCGGACATGCCTGAGCGACTGAACTGACTGACTGACTGATGGTAAATGGATGATTCCTTTTCTCCCTCAATATTCCTATATATAGCAAGCTCGCTGGTGGTACAGTGGTTTAGAATCTGCCTGCCAATGAAAGGGACATGGGTTCACTTCCTGGCCTGGGAAGATTCCCCATGCCATGGGCAATTAAAGCCCACATGCCGCAACTACTAACCCCAAGCTCTCTAGAGCCCAGGAGCCACAACTATTGAGCCCCTGTCCTGCAACTACTGAAACCCGTGCACTTAGGCCTGTGCTCACAGCAAATGGAGTCACCACACTGAGAAGCTTGCACACCACAATGAAGGTAGCCCCTGTGTACTAAAACTAGAGAAAGCCCGCTTGGAGCAGAGAAAATCCAGCACGACCTAAAATACATTAATTAAATAAAAAAATATGTGTATATGGCAAATAAATGGAGAAAAAAATGCAAACAGTGACAGACTTTATTCTCTTGGATTTCAAAATCACTGCACATGGTGACTGCAGTCATGAAATTAAGACGCTTGCTCCTTGGAAGAAAAGTTATGACAAACCTAAACAGCATATTAAAAAGCAGAGACATCATTTTGCTGACAGAGTATGTATGGTCAAAGCTATGGTATTTCCAGTGGTCATGTATGGATGTGAGAGTTGCACCATAAAGAAGGCTGAGTCCCGAACAATTGACGCTTTCCAACTGTGGTGCTGGAGAAGACTTTTGATAGTCACTTGGATAGCTAGGAGAGCAAACCAGTCAATCTTAAAGGAAGTCAACCCTGAATGTTCATTGGAAGGACTGATGCTGAAGCTCTAGTACTTTGGCCACCTGATACAAAGAGCCAACTCATTGGAAAAGACCCTGATTCTGGGAAGATTGAGGGCAGGAGGAGAAGGGGATGACAGAGAATGAGATGGTTGGATGGCATCACCGACTCAATGGACATGAGTTTGAGTAAACTCCGGTAGTTGGTTATGGACAGGGAGGCCTGGCATGCTGCAGTCCATGGGGTTGCAAAGAGTTGGACTTGACTTAGTGACTGAACAACAATGTATAAAGGAGAAATATGTCCTGGTATATTATACCTTGCTTTTCTATTTAAAACAATATGCATGTGTGGTAAGTTGTTTCAGACATGTCCAACTCTTCACGACCCCATGGCCCACCAGTCTACTCTGTCCATGGGATTCTCCAGGCAAGAAAACTGTAATGGGTTGCCATACACTCCTCCAGGGGATCTTCCCAACCCAGGGATCGAACCTGCGACTCTTCTGTCTCTTGTATTGGCAGGCAGGTTCTTTACCCCTTTTGCTGGGATAGGCATCTCTAAATCAATTCCTTGATTTTCTAAATCACACAGGTAACCTTAACTGTCCACCTACCACCACCACTCCTGTCATTATTTGCATAAATATTTCCTATTTTTTACTTTCTTTTCTGTGTTCTTGTGCAGATGCAAAAGTCAGAAATTATTTTTATACAGGTGTTGTTTGTTTGTGATTGATTGACATCAATTAAAATTTTGTTTTGAAGTACTGAACTTTAATCATTTCCTTTCCTATATAAAGCTTGTTTTTGTGTGGCTACGTCTACTGGTTAAATACTATAATTATTGTTAGTTGCCTCAGTTTTTTAGGAGTTATGCAAGGTAAACTATTATAAATGAATAATAATACTGTTTCTATAAATACTGCATTGCATAGGGGTTTACTTTTTATACATACAATGTCATTTCTTTAGAGTCTAGCAGGCAAGATATTAATTAAGTACCAAAATCTGTGAGAGGGAGATACAGTGGGCCGCGTTGGGTAGAGGTAGAAGTCAAGCTGTGATGCCACAACTAATGAGCCCCTGTGCTGCTCATCTTGTGGTGTCCGAGACAAGCCTCTTATGTAAATTCCCTTGGTTTTAAAATCTGCCATCTACCAATATTAACAATCTGGACTGGTCTGCCCCTTTCTTCAGTTTCTCCTTGCCTATGGGTGTGGGGAGTCATTTTAGATTTTACCCAGAAGCTCCCAAGTTTGTGAACCAACAGAAGTACATTGTCTATTTAAGTGTCTGGCTCTATACACTTTTTGCATGTGAAATGATTAATTATGATCTCTTGAGCTGGCATGAACTCATTCTCTGACACTTGAGACATTATTTCATCTACTATCAAAATCTGTATTTGTAATTTTGGAGGGGAAAATAACTGTTAAGTAATAACTAAGAGGACTTACCTGGTGCTCCAGTGGTTAAGACTCCTTGCTTCTGCTGCGGGGGGTGGGGGGGGGGGCTGGGAAACTAAGATCCCATGTGCCACATGGCCAAAAAGTAAAAATTAAAATAATAATAATAACCAGAAGTGTCTGTTTTTCAGTATAATAAAGCTAAATACCAGTGAATGTTTCATGAGAAATGAACCTCAACCAACTTGTTTAACACCAAAAACCATGAAAAGATGTGTCTGAGGGTTAGAGAAAGTAATCAATTGGTTGAGAAGATTAAGACTGCATTCTGGAATCAAGGTTGACTGCCCCAGCTCACTCTCTTCCCTTATGTATTCAGCAACAGATAGCTACAATCCTCCAAAGATGGATCACAATTATAAAGAAATCAGCATGGACTCCAGAAAGGAACCAGACATGTGCTTAGATAATGAGGTGGGTGGGGGATGCGGGAGGGGCATGCCAGAAAGAATAGGGGACAGGAATGAATGTTTCAAGAAACACACATAAAAAGAATATGTTTCTGAAGAAGAATTACTGCCAAGGAAACAGACAAAAGTTCAGACAAATATTTCCCCAAAGTTCTAAAGTAAAGAAAGATAATATGATCTAACAACAAAAAAAATTTTTTTTTAAATACAAGGGTTTGAAGAAGAGACAACATGACCAAAATGAAAGGGAAACTGGCAGAGTTCAGAGGTAAATAAAAAGGAAATTAATAAACTATCCAAAAGTTTAAAAAAAAGAGAGAGAGAGAAATAAGACTAAACACAGATGAAATTCAGTGATAGATGGACAGTTCTTAACTACAAAAAAGAATATAAAGTCAATTGTAGGAAAATTATATAGAAGTCGAACAAAAGAGACCCAACACATGCACACATGTAGGCTTGCACTAGCATGCAAGAGCTGATTAGACATACCTATTCCTAACTTCATTTTCCATGACATCACATTGGTAGCTTAAAATTAATGATTGTAAGACTTAGAGAACAAACTATGGTTGCCTGGGAGAAGGGTGAGGAAAAGGGATAGTTAGGGAGTTGGGGATGGACATGTACTTACTGCTATGTTTAAAATGGGTAACCAACAATGACCTACTGGAACTCTGCTGAATGTTATGGGGCAACTCAGAAGGGAGGGGATTCAGGGGGAGAATGGATGCATGTATATGTATGACTGAATCCCTTCACTGTTCACCTAAAACTGTCACAACATTGTTTAATTGAATATATTCCAATACAAAACAAAAAAATTAAAAGTAATAACCACTGTAGGAGTATTCACACCACATTAATTGACAGACATTACACATTAGAGGTTTTTGTTTATTTTCATATACCAGGGCACCAGTTTGTACAAATTTTGCTGAAAACAAAACAAACAATAACAAACACAGAATAAAATGGAATCGAAAAATTAGTCAAAGTTTTGTTTGACTAATTTTTGTTTTGATTTCTGTAACACAAGATAATTTCCTGAAATAAAAAGTCTTAAGTCTGCTGAATGGAAGAACACAGTCGAAATATACTCTAGTGAAGTTATAGAATTTCACAAGCAAATCATCTTTGCTGCATCCAGGCAGAAAAGGTAATTTACATACAAGAAAAGGAAAATCAAGCTGCCTTAGATTGCTTCACAGCATCATTTAATGCCTGAGGGAATGTGCTCTTGGAAGAAACAGTGACCCAGGAAGGTAAGTTTTGCCTAGTCAGGCTGTTCTTCAGGTTTTCAAGGCAACAGTCAATTGTTACCAAACATACAACACATTAGGATATAAAGCAGATATAAACCTTAAACAAAGAAATAAAAAACTAGTTTATCATGAAATTTACCCAACAAAAAAGAAAGGGAAAGTCACTCAGTAGTGTCTGACTATTTGCGACCCCATGAACTACACAGTTCATGGCATCCTCCAGGGCAGAATACTTGAGTGGGTAGCTTTTCCATTCTCCAGGGGAACTTTCCAAACCAGGGATCAAACCCAAGTGTCTTACATTGCAAGCTGATTCTTTACCAACTGAGCCACCAGGGAAGCCCTTATCTAACAGAGGTAAATTTAAAAAGCAATTCTCAAAAATGGTGAAGACATGATCAAATGGAAGAATGATAATCATCAGTAAAATGCAGTTGCTCAGTCATGTGCGACTCTTTGTGACCCCAAGAACTGAGGCACACCACGTTTCCCTGTCCATCACCAACTCCCGAAGCTTGCTCAAACTCATGTCTGTCTAGTTGGTGATGCCATCCAACCATCTCATCCTCTGTCATTCCCTCTCCTTCCACCTTCAAACTTTCCCAGCATCAGGGTCTTTCCCTAAAAGTCAGTTCTTCACATCAGGTGGCCAAAGTCAATAGAGTTCCAGAAAAAAAGATGCATTTCTGCTTTATTGACTATGCCAAAGCCTTTGACTGTGTGGATCACAATCAACTGTGGAAAATTCTGAAAGAGATGGGAATATCAGACCACCTGACCTGCCTCTTGACAAACCTGTATTCAGGTCAGGAAGCAACAGATAGAACTGTACATGGAACAACAGACTGGTTCCAAATAGGAAAAGAAGTACATCAAGTATTGTCACCCTGCTTATTTAACTTATATGCAGAGTACATCATGAGAAACGATGGACTGGAAGAAGCACAAGCTGGAATCAAGATTGCCGAGAGAAATATCAATAACCTCAGATATGCAGATGACACCACCCTTATGGCAGAAAGTGAAGAGGAACTCAAAAGCCTTTTGATGAAAGTGAAAGAGGAGAGTGAAAAAGTTGGCTTGAAGCTCAACATTCAGAAAACTAAGATCATGGCATCTGGTCCCATCACTTCACCGGAAATAGATAGGGAAACAGTGGAAACAGTGTCAGACTTTATTTTTCTGGACTCCAAAATCACTGCAGATGGTGATTGCAGCCATGAAATTAAAAGACGCTTACTCTTTTGGAAGGAAAGTTATGACCAACCTAGATAGCATATTCAAAAGCAGAGATATTACTTTGCCAACAAAGGTCCATCTGGTCAAGGCTATGGTTTTTCCAGTGGCCACGTATGGATGTGAGAGTTGGACTGTGAAGAAAGTTGAGCTCTGAAGAATTGATGCTTTTGAACTGTGGTGTTGGAGAAGACTCTTAAGAGTCCCTTGGACTGCAAAGAGATCCAACCAGTCCATCCTAAAGGAGATCAGTCCTGGGTGTTCTTTGGAAAGAATGATGCTAACGCTGAAACTCCAGTACTTTGGCCACCTCATGCGAAGAGTTGACTCATTGGAAAAGACTCTGATGCTGGGAGGAATTGGGGGCAGGAGGAGAAGCGGATGACAGAGGATGGGATGGCTGGATGGCATCACTGACTCGATGGACATGAGTTTGGGTGATCTCCGGGAGTTGGTGTTGGACAGGGAAGCCTGGCGTGCTGCAATTCATGGGGTTGCAAAGAGTTGGACATGACTGAGTGACTGAACTGAACTGAACTGAACTGAAGATGGATCTGTCATGGTGGAGAGTTCTGACAAAACGGAGTCCACTGGAGAAGGAAATGGCAAACCTTCATTTTTCTTGCCTTGAAAACCCCATGAACAGTATGAAAAGGCAAAAATATAGAACACTGAAAGATGAACTCCCCAGGTCTGTAGGTGCCCAATATGGTACTAGGGAACAGTGGAGAAATAACTCCAGAAAGAATGACGAGACAGAGCTAAAACAGAAACAATGCCAGTTGTGGATGTGACTGGTGATGGAAGTAAAGTCTGATGCTGTAAAGAGCAGTATTGCATAGGAACCTGGAATGTTAAGTCCATGAATCAAGGTAAATTGGAAGTGGTAAAATAGGATATGGCAAGAGTGAACATTGACATTTTAGGAATCAGCAAACTAAAATGGCCTGAAATGGGTAAATTTAACTCAGATGACCATTATATCTACTACTGTGGGCAAGTATCCCTTAGAAGAAATGGAGTAGCCATCAGAGTCAACAAGAGTCTGAAATACAGTACTTGGGTGCAATCTCAAAAATAACAGAATGATCTCTGTTTGTTTCCAAGGCAAACCATTCAATATGATGGTAATCCAATCTATGCCCTGACCAGTAATGCTGAAGAAGCTGAAGTTGAACAGTTCTATGAAGACCTACAAGACCTTCTAGAACTAACCCTCCCCCACCAAAAAAGATGATAATCATATCTATTTTAAAATAAATCTAAGACTGAAAATTATGTGTGCTTATTTTCCTCAGCAAGAAGTCAATGGGTACTTTTAATGTTGAAGCAGATATATATGCTTCATGTATACCTGGTATAGGAGATGTATATGTATATCACATACCAAAGAAACCTTCTAATTTTATCATGGCTTTTCACAGTCTGTTTTTCTTATCTTTAGGGAAACAGTTTACAAGCTTATCTCTTGCAAAAAAAAAAAAAAAAACAGCTTCTGAAGTTCAGACAGTACTATAGGAACACTTCAGTTTCTTTTCCTTTTTTTTTAAATTCAATTTTAATAAGATTAAATATAATTTAATTTTAAAGTAATGTATGTGGTACCATCCATATATAAGAAAGTATCAGCTTGTCTTATATATTTTTATCACTTTCTATGAGAAGATTTGTGGAATATTATATACCAAGGGATATTTCTGATGGAAAGATTTTCATTGTTTATGTACTTTCTTATTTATGTATTTTCAGAACTTTGTAATTTTTAATAATGAATGCATATATTTTAAAAATATCATTATTCTCAAAAAAGCTCAAAGTATATTTATTTTTGTGACTTTAAAACACTGTTGAATGTAAAAATGGAATGAGACAGATAATTAAAATTCATGTTGAGATTTGATGGAAAACAGCAAAATTCTGTAAAACAATTATTATTCAATAAAAAATAAATTAATTTTAAAAATCAATCTAGATTAAAATACTTTATTTAGACAAAAATAAAGAGAAACACAAATCACCAGTATCAGGAATGAATTAAGGTATATGGCTACAGATTCTGCAGCCATAAAAAGAAAAATAAGCAAAAGTTTTGAACAACTTCATGCTCATATATTCAACAACTTACAAGAAATAGACAACTCTTCAAAACCACACCAAAAAATCTCAACCAAGGCAAATATATACTCAAAATAGTTCTTAAGAAATAATATTTTATTAATATAATCATTAATAAAAATTGAATTCATACTTCAAAATATCTCTAAAAAGGAATCTCTAGGCCCAGATGGTTTCATTGGAGAAAGCTACTAAACATATGATGAATTAACACCTCTTTACACAATCTCCTCTAGAAAACACAATAAGAGAGAGCACATCCCAGCTTATTTTATAAGGCCAGTATTGAAAAAAAAAGTGAAAGTTTTAGTTGCTCAGCGGTGTCTAATTCTTTGTGATTCCATGTACTATATAGCCCAACAGGGCCCTCTGTCCGTGGAATTACCCAGGCAAGAAGACTGGAGTGGGTAGCCATTCCCTTCTCCTGGGAAGGCCAGTATTAACCTGATACTAAAACTAAAGAAACAGAGTAGGGAGAAAAAAACAAACAAAAAGAAAAATTACAGGCAAATATGTCTTATGAGCTCAGATGAGAAGTCCTCAAAAAAAAATTACCAAACCAAATCTTACAATGTATAAAAATAATTATATATGATGATCAAGTGAAATTTATCCCAGGAATGTAGGGCTGGTTTAACATTTAAAAATAATTTATCCACTACACTAACAACCTTAAAAATAAAAATAATGTTAGGGGAAGCACACTGACTGAAACTGCCCACCCTGGCCGGGCTCTCTAGTAACCATTTACATGAGTTGTTTTACAACAGGAGGTCCTGGGAAGGAATATGGAACTAATAAGCCACCACCAACCAGAAGAATTCAGGAAAGGTCAAAAAGAGACACCGAGTGTCCATCCACTTCCCAGAATCCCTCTCGCTAGCATCCATCTTAGCTGAGCAATGCATTCACCACCAGGAAGGACTCTGAGTCAGAATGATTGGCCAAAGACAACCCGGAAACTAATCCCATCACCATGAAACCTGGGACTTAGCCATGTGGCAAAGCAGTTCTCCTGGTTTCCCTTACCCTGCTGCTCTCCACCTGGGTGTCTTCTTCCAATAAAGTCTCTTGCTTTGTCAGCACATGTCTCCTCGGACAATTCTTTTCCGAGTGTTAGACAAGAGCCCACTCTTGGGGCCCTGGAGGAGGCCCTCCTTCCTACGACAATAATATGATTGTATCAATTGATGCAGGAAAAATTATGACAAATCTAGCACACATTCATGATTAAAAACTCTCAGCAAGTTAGGCATGAGGTGGATGAGATTACCTCAACTTCATTTTAAAAAGATCACCAAAAACCCCTCCAGCTAACATCAAACTTAATGGAGAAATACTGAATGCATTCCCTCCAAAACGTGAAAAAACGCTAGCAGTCTCTTTACACCAATTTTACTCAACATACTACCAGAAATTCCAGTCACACAATGAGGCAAGCAAAATGAAAAACAATGGATTGCAAAGAAATAAAACTGTCTCTATTAGAAGATGATATAATTGTCTACATGCTGCTGCTAAGTCACTTCAGTCGTGTCCTACTGTGTGTGACTCCACGGATGGCAGCCCACCAGGTTCCCCTGTCCCTGGGATTCTCCAGACAAGAACACTGGAGTGGGTTTGCCATTTCCTTCTCCAATGCATGCAAGTGAAAAGTGAAAGTGAAGATGCTCAATCGTATCCGACCCTCAGCGACCCCATGGACTGCAGCCTTCCAGGCACCTCCATCCATGGGATTTTCCAGGCAAAAGTACTGGAGTGGGGTGCCATTGCCTTCTCCAAATTGTCTACATAGAAAATGCTAAAGACTGCAAAAGTAACTCCTAGAACTAATAGATTGAGCAAGCTTGCAGGGTACAAAATCTACATACAAAAGTCAATTCCATTTCTGTTTACATGCAGAAAATGAAATGTTAAACACAACACCATTTACAGCTGCTCCAAAGAAAAGGAAATACTTAGGTATATGCTTAACAAAGCACATAAAGGAGCTGTACCCTGAAAATTACAACATACAAATTAAACAAATCAAAGAAAACCTGAATAAATGGAGATACACTCTGTGTTCGTGGATTAGAAGATGTAGAATAGTAAAGATGTCAATTTTGCCCAAAGTTAAAATTCTTATAAATATTCCAGTATGATTTTATAGACATAGTCAAATTTATTCTAGAATTTATATGGGGGTTACAAAGAGTTGGACACGACTAGGCGACTGAACTGAACTGAACTGAATGGGCCCTAGAATAGCTAAATTGTCAGAGAGGTCATGAGGAAATGCTTGCAAAATGAAATATCCCTTTCTCTTTGGCCATGCACGGGGCATGCTGGATCTTCTTAGACCAGGGAACGAACCCACACCCCTTCCAGTGGAAGTGTGGAGTCTTAACAACTGGACCACCCAAGAAGTCCCTGAAATAAGCCTTAAAATGAATCTTAAGAGCAATTCAAGTAGGTCAGGTGAGATAAGGCAGGAACTGGGGAAGAGATATACTGTCCCAAGAAGAAGTAGGATTTATAAGGCTCACTGACTCAAAAAGACATTCAGGAAAGGAGTGTTTGATAAGCTTGGGCAGGGTTAATGTGTCTGTAGAGAGAGGGAAGGGCTGGTTGGTAAAGAATCTCAGATGCCATGCCTGGACACTTGAATTTCATCATGAAAATCATGGAGATACACTGAGGTAGTCTAAGGATGGCCTAATTAGGTTTGCATCTTTAACACATCATTATCCCAGCAATGCATTGCAGTAGAGCAAGACTAGGTAAGTGGTTGCAGCCTCTGAAAATAATCAAAGGCTCAAATATGGTAGTGAGAATAGGGCAGGAAAGAAGCGAAAAGATTCAATAGACATTTTAAAAGTGGAATCAGAAGGGTATTGTGTCCAAATGGATGTGTTAAAGGTAACCAACCAGTAGTGGAGATGGTTTCCAGACAATTGACTGGAATAACTTCATGGATGATAGTGCTATTGACAGAGATAGTAACTAAGAAAGAATGAGCTGGAGTAGAAGAGGTATGCCTCAACTTTGTTAATGTATTGGTACTGAAGGGCCTGAGAACCCCCCAGAACTCAGAGATGTCAAGTAGTCATTTAGAATAAAAAATGTGAGGCTCAACAAGGAAGTGTGAAAGGAAGGCAAACCAGTTTAGATGTCAGCTGATACCCATGTTTATATACATGCAGTGAAAATGGAACTCAGACAAACACCAATGTAAAAGGAGTGAATTGGGACTTCCCTGGTGGTCTGGTGGCTACACCTCTATACTTCCAATGCAGGGAGCCTGGGTTCAATCCGTGGTCAAGCAATGAGATCCCACACGAGCAGCTAAAGAGCCTGTGGTTACAAAGGAAAAAAAAAAAAAAGTGGTTAGAGAGATGACAGAAGGAAAAACAGGAGCATGCTAGAGGGGAAAAGCAGAGTGACAGCTTCTACAAGGATGGAGGAGTCTACCTTGAGAAATACTCATAGAGGCCTTTGTTGTTGTTGTTCCTAGCCTCAAAGAAATTGATGTTAAAACATTTTTTATTGACTCATGAAATAGACATCAATAGAGCAGAAGAGTACAAAAATAAGTCTAAATCTATATGGAAATTTTGTTTATAAAAATGGTGACACTTTAAACCAGTAGAGAAAAGATGGATTTGTATTGGTGAAAGAGTATAGCTGAAGTTCTGTATGTAGAATTGAGTTCTAAGTGCCAGTGGCCTTAAGCAACAGCAAATTACTTCATCCAATTTAGTGAGCTCTATCCTGTTCCTGAAAGGGAAACCCATGTACCTTTAAGGCTATGGATTTCAGTGAAATTTGTATGAAATCTCCTTGAATGATTTAGGTTGAATTTCACTCCAGAACAAGCTTAAGAATTCAGAATGAGATGCTAGATTTTGGAAAATTAAAATATTCACTGCTTATATATGATAGGGACTCAGAATGTACAAGGCCTGCCAGCTAAGCAATTAAGGCCTAAGTCACTCATACACATGTGTATAATTGCTTCCATCCTGCTGAAATCCCAGCATGCTGATGAATATCAATGCCAGATTTTTTTCTGTGAGAAGAACATTATCATCAACACCACTATGTAAAGGCTATCTCTCAATGAATTTCAAGACATTGTTTAATATTGAGGTTGCAGGATGGGAAATAAAGTATAAGATGCCCATTTACCAGTGGCATCTAATGAGACTTAGTCGTGGTCACCTTCTCCTTCTGTTTTTAAATAATTTTGTTTATTTATTGGCTGTATTGGGTCTTTGTTGATTTTAGAACTTTCCTCTAGTTGTGGTGAGCAGGACTACTCTCTAGTTGGTGTGAGCAGGCTTCTCATTGTGGTGGCTTCTTTTGTTGCAAAACACAGGCTCTAGGGAGTGCAGGCTTCAGTAGTTGACCCACGCAGGTTCAATAATCATGGCGCATGGGCCCTAGACACTTGCTCAATAGTTATAGCACACGGGCTTAGCTGCTCTGTGGCATGTGGGACTCTCCTGGATTAGGAGTTGAACCTGTGTCTCCGGCAGTGGCATGCAGATTCTTTACCACTGACCCACTAGGGAAACCCAGTGGCTTTATTTTTAATGGCATTATACCATAACATTTTCTATCTGAAATTTAGGGACAAAGCCCCAAAGTTTGCATGAACCTTTATATTTTTACTGAATGAATGACTAAGATTCTATGTGGTCCTTTCAGTCAGCATGGAAAGGAAGTTTCAAAAGAAAAGCCGAGTGTTTGGTTAACTGAGTGGGGCCCTGAACTTGAAATAAGTTTCTTGGGGGACTGAGAAAGATAGTGGATGACAAAGTTCTTTCCTAAGTATTAGAGGGAACTGGGTCACAGACCTAGGAAAAATGATAGTAGGTGACCTATTGTTCAGTAGATAAAGTAAAGACATAAGTCAAGGAAATATGATCAATGCAACAAATATTAAAGATAAGAAATATGGAAATAGATGATAAAGTAAAGGAAAAATATTAACTAAGTTATGAAGGCTGCTGTACATATAGATCTGGGGTCTATGACAATGAGGATTTGGGGAAGAAGATATTTGTGGATAGGTTAAACCAAGTATCTTTACACTTAACATATGATAACTGAGACTTCTCTAGTGCTCCAGTGTTTAAGAATCTGCCCCTCAATGCAGGGGACTTGGGTTCAATCCCTGGGGGACTAAGATCCATATGCTACAGGGCAACTAAGCCTGTGCACTGCAATGAAGACCCAGTATAGCCAAATATATACATATATGATAACTGATGTATTACATAACTGAGAAAGTTCATTTGCTTTATTTGGCGTAATTCACTTAAGGAAGTAAATTATGTGAAGAAAGTTGAGCAATGAAGAATTGACAATTTTCAACTGTGGAATTGGAGAAGACTCTTGAAAGTCCCTTGGATTGCAAGGAGATCCAACCAGTCCATCCTAAAGAAAATCAGTCCTGAATATTCATTTGAAGGACTGATGCTGAAGCTGAAGCTCCAATACTCTGGCAAAGAACTGACTCATTTGGAAAGACCCTGATGCTGGGAAAGTTTGAAGATGGGAGGAGAAGGGGACAACAGAGGTTGGATGGCATCACCGACTCGATGGACATGAGTTTGATCAAGCTCCAGGAGATGGTGAAGGACAGGGAAGCCTGGAGTGGTACAGTCCATGGGGTAGTCCAAAGAGTCAGATATGACTGAGTGGCTGAACAACAAGAAGTTAAGGAAAATTATTGTCGCTGCCAGTTTTCAAGGTGCCTACAAGTGAACCTTTACTGAATTGCTCCAGAACCTTTCCAGATACAAAGTTTTGCTAGCTGGTCTTTCCTTAGTCTCCAAATTAAAAAAAAAAAAGAAAGAAAGAAAGAAAGAAAAAATGTACTGAAAGTATTTAAGAAAGTTTCTTTCCAAGTTTGGAGAATGCAGTCATAAAATTTGGAGATAAACCATAAGAAAAGAAAAAAGAGCCTCCAGGTTTCCAGTACTCTTATTCTTACAAAGAATGCCATTGGTGGCCTGGGAGAGAGAGAAGAGCTCATTGTCACGTGGTATAACTCCATCTGCTATCCTTTAGCAAATGTCCAGATGGATTCCATTTCTGGTCTCTAGAAAGATGAAGCCAATCAATATTAAAAAGCTTGTCTCTGATTATCCATCACGATACCCCAAGGAGAATCACAATTTTTTGTTTTCTAAACATCATTTTTGTCAAGGGGCTCATTGTCTTATTTTTAACTACAAAATCTGTTTTTGAACTTATGAGCAATAACAATATCCATGGACTATTTTTCTTGTGTTTATTTCTTATGGTGATACAAGAGTAAAGTCTAACTTGAAAATGCTTTTCTTATTCTTTTTCAATATCTTTCACTCAGTTTTCTGAGGGACTATTTATTCTTCCAGAATTGTGGAACTTTAAAATTCCTGCACTGTTATTACAGCCTGAAGAGTACCTTAGATTTAGGAGTCAAATAAGTGGCTTGAATTGGACTACCACTCTGATGAGAAATGAGACCTATAAAAAAATCCATATTTGAGGATTTTCCCCTATTTCTTCTCAGTACTAATATCACCTCTTTTTCACACTGGTTACATTTGCATGATCATCTCTATAACAATGCTGGTATCAGAAAAGATCCCCTGTAGGGTCCTAATTTATACACAATCACAGATTCACACATACACATACATACACATTCCTTAGGTTAGGTCTATACTGTTTGCCTACTGTATTTTGATTTAACATATATATTTAAGTTGAAAGTTTCCCAACTAGTATGAGTTTTGGAGGTTTCTAAGTAAATCACTGGTTTTTCTCTTAGGTCCAAACACTCACCAGTTAAAGCTAAAGCTATCTTATGGAAGGAAGTGAAAGTTGCTCAGTCCTGTCTGACTCTTTGCAACCCCATGGACTATACAGTCCATGGAATTCTCTAGGCCAGAATATCCCGAGTGGGTAGCCTTTCCCTTCTCCAGGGCATCTTCCCAACCCAGGGATAGAACCCAGGTCTATCATTGCAGGCAGATTCTTTACCATTGAGCCAGAGGGGAAGCCCATATCTTCTGGAAGTTACTTACAATTTAAAATTAAAAACATCACATTTCATATTTTTGAATTTGTGAGGCAGAAAGTGATGGCTTTCTCAACTATCTCTTTATCCATTTCATCAGTAGTAAAGCTACCATTTTAGGTGGGCATGTGGCCACTTGTAATAAAGATCCTTTTTCCAGCTGTCCTTGCAACTAGATGTGGTCACATAGCCATGTTCTTGGCAGTGGGATATAAACAGAAGGAAGGTATGCAACTTCTGAGACGTACACTGCACCCCTTCTTCAATCTTCCTCCTTCCTTTAGGCAGCAGAGAGAGACTGGAATGCCTGGAGCCCCCGCAGCCATTGTAGACAATAAGAAAACTTTGTGAATAGAAGCCACATTCAACAGAACAACATTTTAAACCTGAGTTGACTGACTTCTTGGATCAAACGTTTTGAATGTGAGAGCAAATAAATTTTTATTCTAAAGCCTTATTATCTGGGGACTTTCTATCACACATAGTTTATTATACATATATATTATTATGTATATATATACATATTTTTTTAATTGGTTAGTACCATACTAATAGGGCTTCCCAGGTGGTACTAGTGGTGAAGAATCTGCCTGCCAATGCAGGAGACAAGAGACACAGGTTTGATCCCTGGGGTGGGAAGATCCCCTGGAGAAGGGACGATCCTTTGGAGAAGGGAATGGCACCCCACTCCAGTATTCTGACCTGGAAAATTCCACAGGCAGAGGATCCTGGAGGACTATAGCCCGTGGGGCCTCAAACAGTCAGACACAACTGAGGGACTGAGCACAGCACAGCACATCCTACTAATAATAAAGATTCTAGCAGATGCCATTTCTAAGATACAAGTATCCTATGTAAAACTGCAATGAAATTTTTAAGAAAAAGTTATTAGGCAGTCAAGATTTTTTTACATGAAGAAAGACCAAAAGAAAATGAAGTTTTGTGCATAGTTATTTTAATCCTGTAAGATATATTTTCTTTTGCAAGTTCTTTAGTATTCTATATAATAAAACTGAACTTATGTAACTCAGCATGTGACTTCTAACTGTGATTTTTCTTTTTTTTGCTGAGCACTTGATTTGGCAGCAGAACCTGCTCTTCCTGAGGATAAGACAGCCTAGATGTGTTGGGAATTAACACGCATCATCCAACTTAGGAACAGCCCTGAGACAGAGACGGAAAGGAGACCGTTTATAAATAGCGCAGGTGCTTTGCCCTAATCAGGTGGATTAACTCAGAGCCATTTGTTTCACACTGGTTCCCAGAGTTCTTCACCAAGGTTAAGATCCAGTTATCCAAGTAGTAGCTAGATTGAAACATACTCTTTATCGGCTGCCTGCTTTTCCTCTCCTCACTCTTCTACTCTTCTACTCAGTGCTTTCTGAGTTCGCAGCCTCAATCAATTACTGCCCGTGAATCTTTATCTCAAGGTTTGCTCCTGGGGCATTGGAACTAAGACATAATATTTCCATATTACGTGAGTGACAGCAAAAGCGTTTATGGCCAGGAGAATTGTAGTCAAAACTGACATGGCATGATTGCAAAGCAAAGCGAGAGCGTCTTTCCCCTCCTGTGCTTCCAGCCCCCAATGGCAGAACAGAACGAGGTTGTAAAACAGCCCTTGCAAAAACTGCTTAGTAAATAATGCGCTGGGAAGAGTCTGTTCCCACATTCTTTCAATAATTAAGATGAATTGGCTCCAGGTGAAAGCAAGCTACATTATTTTCTTCAAGAAGAGTGTAAACAGAAATCATTGGGCTTATTATTTCCCCCCACTATTTACAAAGTGCCCAGATATAGAGCAGTTAATGAAAAAAACATTTGTCAAGTGAAAAAGTACAACTGAAAGAAAATTGGTGTAGTTAGCTGATCAGCTGATCAAAGCCACTATTAGGAACAGAAAGGCAAACTATAGAATTAGAGATGATATGAGCAATACATATCCAATAAAGGACTCCAATCCAGACATTCAAACTATAAAAAGAATTGTAAGTAAATTACAAAAGGGCAAGCCCATAGGAAAAAAATGGTCAAAACTACTTTACACGATTATATCCAAATGACCAATAAACATGAGACGATGTGCTCAGTTTCATTAGTTATCAGAATAATGCAAGTTAAAACCACGATGCAGTACCATATCTTCTAACTAGGTTGGTTTAAAATTAAAAGAGACAATATCCACTCTTGGCAAAGATATGAAGCAGTTGGGACTCTCATAGGTTGCAGCTGGATGGATAAATTGGTGCAACCATTTTGGAAAAATTCCATCCATTTTGAAAAAAAAAATGGGCAATAGTTACTAAAGCTCAACATATACATTCCCTATGAGGCAATAACTCCACTCCTGGTATATATGTGAAGTGTGTACACACATTCACCAGAAGACATGATCAGAATATCTGCAGCAACAACAGATAATCATCCAAAACTTGGAACAACCCAGATGTTTCATACTTCATCTAAAGAAGCATGAAAACATAAATTGTAATTTAGTCAATGAAAATACTCAATTCAGCAATGAAATTGAATGAACAACTACAAACTAAAATATATGACTCCCATTAAAATATTTGAGTGAAAGAAGCCAGGTACAAAAGAGCACAGACTGTATGATTTTAAATACGTGTTGTTCAAAGATAAGCAAAACTATTCTATTCTGTTAGAAGTCAAGACAGCAATTATTCTTGGGAGACCTGCTGATTTTAAGTGAGCAAGAAGGGAGCTGATGAGGTGTTAGCTGTCTCAGCCATCCCATCGTGATCTGCTATCTTGGGGATTCACTGGAAGGACAAACACATCCCAACATAAAGTTTTAGTTCACAGCTAAAATTTATCACTGCAGAGGATACAGGACAGGAATAACAGAGAAGAGATATACGTAAGCAGAGGTAGAGAGGTGCACATAAAGGCTAGAGAGATCAAAGCAGATTTTCTCATCTTCCGTACACAGGGAGTGCATGGATGCCTTTTCCAGTTGGGAAGTAGCAGAATATGTGTGAGATGACCATGCTTAAGGAAAGTTGGCTTAAGTCTTAGGGGCCAAAGTTCCTAAATGGAATTGGTCGCATTCTAGTTTGGGGTGTGAACCCCAAACCAGGCCCTGTGTACATACCTTAAACTTGATGTTTAACATGCTGCCAACCTGGATCATCTTGACTCACTACTTTGTGCATATAGACTAATATCTTTGCCCAGCCTCTATGTAAACATTCCAGGAGTTTAGTTCTCAGAGCTGACCAAGGGTTATCACGATGACTACAGATTTAAACAAAAACTGAGTAAAACAGACTTGCTTCATTAACTCCCTCTGCTCACTAGTTATGCTATTGTTCTTGCTCTGGGGACTGATTAGAGGGGTAGGTTTCATTTATGTTTATGCATGCATATTAAACTTCAAACATCAAAAAAAATAATTAGTCTGGTAGCAATCCAGACCGATCAATTAGAGTCCCATGTTCTTGCAAGATACTGAAACCCTGGGAAGTTATCAAAATAACATTAGGAAACCATTAGGGAATATAGAAAGCAGAGGTAACTGGCAAATCTAAGTAGATGTCAAGAGAATGAGAAAATGAATTACAGTTATGATCATGAGTTTCAGAGTATGTTAAGTAGGCAGGTAGCAGCAATTTTGTTAAAACGTTGCATTTGGATGTTTTGGCCTCTCTTTAATGTGTCTGATATGATCAAATAACCAAATTATGAGCAAATTTGTAATTCAGATATGATTTTATGTGAATTTAATTGATTGCAAACCTATGTTAAAAGTTACCAAAAACAGTTTTGCAAGTGTTCATTATGTTTTTAATTTTACATATGTGCAGTAAAAAGTCAGTAGATCTGAGTTATGGTTCCATTTACTATTTATTAATTATATGACTTCAGGCAAGCCTTTTAACCTTTAGCTTTTTTATCTATGCAACTCGAAAGGGACAATAGCTTCGACAACATAGGTCATGGTCACTTTTTAATCACAAGCTTATGTTTTAGAAAATTACTGTTTCAGTACTAAACAGTGACTAATTCAAAAAATGCTTTGTGTATCTACTATGAACTAGGCACCAGGCTAGGTGATGTAGGCAAATGAAATGCTAGAAAATACAGGACTACTGTCTTCAAGGAGCTTGGTTCAATGAGTAGGGACACAAATAATACAACTCATAACAAGAGAATATGGTCAGAGAGAGAGACTGGGCAATCAAAGTAGCCCCTGAAAAGGGATATTTGTGAACCGGTAGGATTCCAATAGGAAAAGAAAGAGTAAGTTAATGTCAAGTTAACACTCAAGCACAGACTCCCATCATGAAAATGCTCATTTCAACAGAAAACTGCATACCCTTGCTGGTCTGAAGTTTTAGAAATGAATGTGGAAACATGTGGTAGGAAAGAAAGATTGGTACTCAATCATGAAGGGCCTTAACTTCCATAAAATGGAATTTATAGGCAATGAGGACTCGAAAAGGCTTTTAAGATGAAGGTGAACACAGCTCTGGCTTCAGATTCACGGCTCCCAAATGTCACAGATTGGGTTCCCCAGAAGCAGACTCTGAGAGAGAGGTTGGTGTTTGGGACGTGCGCTGCTGCTGCTGCTGCTGCTGCTGCTGCTGCTAAGTTGTTTCAGTTGTGTCTGACTCTGTGCGATCCCATAGACGGCAGCCTACCAGGCTCCCCCGTCCCTGGGATTCTCCAGGCAAGAACACTGGAGTGGGTTGCCATTTCCTTCTCCAGTGCATGAAAGTGAAAAGTGAAAGTGAAGTCCTTCAGTCGTGTCTGACTCTTAGTGACCCCATGGACTGCAGCCTACCAGGCTCCTCTGTCCATGGGATTTTCCAGGCAAGAGTACTGGAGTGGGGTTCCATTGCCTTCTCCAGGATGTGTATTAACGAGTGGACTTTTCCAGTGGCTCATTTGGTAAAGAACCCTTTTGCAATGTAGGAGACCCAGGTTCGATCCTTAGGTCAGGAAGATCCCCTGGAGGAGGGAGTGGCAACCGATTCCAGTATTCTTGCCTGGAGAATCCTGTGGACAGAGGAGCCTGCTGCTGCTGCTGCTGCTGCTAAGTCGCTTCAGTCGTGTCTGACTCTGTGCGACCCGATAGACAGCAGCCCACCAGGCTCCCCCATCCCTGGGATTCTCCAGGCAAGAACACTGGAGTGGGTTGCCATTTCCTTCTCCAGTGCATGAAAGTGAAAAGTGAAAGTGAAGTCACTCAGTCAGGTCTGACTCTTAGTGACCCATGGACTGCAGCCTACCAGGCTTCTCCATCCATGGAATTTTCCAGGCAAGAGTACTGGAGTGGGGTGCCATTGCCTTCTCCAACAGAGGAGCCTGGTAGGCCACAATCTATGGGTTGCAAGGAGTCTGACATGACTGAAGCTACTGAGCATGCATGCTTGGGAAACAATCCCTATGGACAGAGGAGAGGGAAGCAGGATGGGCAGTGGGAGAAGATAAGACTAATGAAGACCCAACCACAGTCTCGGCCAATGCCACAGGGAGCTCTGGATACAGTGGCCCTTCAGAGTTGTACTAAATGAGACTGCAGTGTCTGAGCCCTTCACAGAAGTTTGATAGTTATTCTTTCAGATAGTCATTCAAGTGTGTGAGTGCTCAGTCACTTCAGTCATGTCCAACTCTTTGTAACCCTATGGACAGCAGCCCACCAGACTCCTCAGTCCATGAGATTCTCCAGGCAAGAATACTGGAGTGGGTTGCCCTGCCCTTCTTCAGAGGATCTTCCTGACTCAGGGGTCAAACACACATCTTCTGCATTACAAGTGGATTCTTTACCAACTGAGCCACCAGAGAAGCCCATTCGTTCAAGATGCTTGAGGAAATACTCTGGGCTAAACCTATGCCCTTTGCTTGTAGACATTCTTATGGCTCCCAAGTTCCTTCCTTTGATATAAGAACTCCATGGAAAAAGCAGAACTGACATCTGTATTTTGCAGATGAGAAATCCAACTTAGAAAACACATTACATGACCAAGGTCAGAGCTGCTAAGTATTACTCAGGCTCAAACTTACATAATCCTGCTCCAAGTCTCTTTATATCTCTATATCTTACTCTCAGTTTCTCTCTTTTGCTCTCCCTCTCTTATACACTTAAAATTTATTACTTTAAAAGTCATTATTCTTAAAATAAATGCCCTTATCATCCTTAGAAACTTCTCTAGTGGCCCTTCTTATAAAAATAAAAGTTTGACCCTGTCATGATGATAGTAGATTTCCTACTATATTCTGGCTAGCTTAGGTGGTCACACAGTGCTGACTTTGATCCTGGCAATAGCTTTGCTTTAACTCAAAATACCAGATACTGAAAAGAAACTGCAACTCTGTCTCATCTTTTTTCACTAAATAAATCCCTTCTAGATCTTTACAAGACAGAGTTGGGGTTTCCAGGAAAAGGAGAATCTATTAAATTCCCTTCCAAGAGGCAACCGAGGCTTTAGATGGCAACAGTGAGGATGTATCTTAAATGAAAAAGCAAGTTAAATTGAGGATGCAGTGGGTTTAATGGGCAAAGAACCTGTTTTTGTTTTTGTTTGGTATCACGTGTAGTGCCGTCTTCAAATCTCTGATCAGCAATCTGATTCTGTCTAAACCAGTAGATCTGTGCAAAGCAAAGAGAAGTGACCAAAAATCCCTCCAAAAGAATTCATACTACTTTCCATGCTGACAGCTTTACTAAGTGACAAGTGAGTCACAATCTTCCATCATGGGAGTTAGTGATGGATAAGGAAGCCTGGCGTGTCACAGTCTGCAGGGTCGCAAAGAGTCAGACACAACTGAGTGACTGAACTGAACTGAAAAACAAGACAAAGCCACTATCAGATGATTACAAATAAAAGCCGAGCAATTAGCCCCCAATTAAAATAAATTAATTTACAAAAGAAAAAAAAGCAGAGACCAGAGCTTAGTGAAAGGCAGCTGTCCTTATCTTGTCAGGTTGCTCATCAGTCCCTGCAGGGTGGGTGGTCTCCCTCATTCATGCTTCTTCCCCTGGTCCCCTCCAGATCACTTACCAGCAGGGGCTCACTACTCCACCAAGAGCTTCTCTCTGGTCCTCCACCCACACTAGAGAGATGAGGAATCTTCAGCAGGTCATTAAGATACTGCGGAGCCTCTGGAGATGGCTTCAGTTCCTCTAGCCTCTCAGAAATATGGCCCAAGTTCAATAAAATGTTCTTTTGTGAATAGAGACCATCTCTTAAAATGTTGATTAGGGACAATTTTATGCTAAGGAAAGATCTCTTCCCAGGAAGGGGCAAAGAGAAATCAAGACATCTTGAGGATGCTTCAGCAATCAATACAAGAATAATCATCTACATTCTACATCCTCAAGCTTCTAATTTGCCATATTCACTATCCTCAGCACTGGCTAATCTGCTTTATTTTTTACCCTGTTTCTGTTATGTAACATTACTGCCAGTAGTGCAGAAAGGCAATACTTCCCAACATGGAAGCTTATACACAATTCCTTCTTTATTTTGTTTTTTTCCCATCGGTGTTTATTTATTTATTTTTTTTTTTTCCTCTAATTTTTTTTTTATTTTTTTTTATTTTTAAACTTTACATAATTGTATTAGTTTTGCCAAATATCAAAATGAATCCACCACAGGTTAATTCCTTCTTTAAAAAAAAATTATTTTCAGGACTTCCCAGGTGGTACAGTGGACAAGAATCTGCCTGACAATGCAGGGGACACAGGTTTGATCCCTGGTCTGGGAATATTCCACATGCTGAGGGGCAGCTAACTGGCATGCACCACAGCGACTGAGCCTGTACTCTAGAGCCTGTGCTCCATGGCAAGAGAAGCCGCCACAGTGAAAAGCTGGAACACCACCATGAAGAGCAGCCCCCACACAGCAGCAAAGACCCAGGGCAACCAAAAATAAACCAATGAATAAAGCTTTGAAAATTTCTTTCCAATTTTACTGAATTAATGGACATGCATCACTATATAAGTTTAAGGCATACAGCATAATGGGTGATTTATATATACATTGTGAAATGATTATCACAAGAAGTTGACATCTATCATCTCATATAAATACAATAATAAGAAAGGAAAACATTTTCTTCTTGTTATGAGAACTCTTATGATCTACTGTTAACAACTTTCCTATATAACATTCAGTTCAGTTCAGTTCAGTTTAGTCAGTCAGTTGTGTCCAACCCCATGAATTGCAGCATGCCAGGACTCCCTGTCCATCACCAACCCTTGGAGTTCACTCAGACTCACGTCCATTGAGTCAGTGATGCCATCCAGCCATCTCATCCTCTGTCGTCCCCTTCTCCTCCTGCTCCCAATCCCTCCCAGCATCAGAGTCTTTTCCAATGAGTCAACTCTTTGCATGAGGTGGCCAAAGTACGCGAGTTTCAGCTTTAGCATCATTCCTTCCAAAGAACACCCAGGACTGATCTCCTTCAGAATGGACTGGTTGGATCTCCTTGCAGTCCGAGGGACTCTCAAGAGTCTTCTCCAACACCACATTTCAAAGGGATCAATTCTTGGGCACTCAGCCTTCTTCACAGTCCAACTCTCACATCCATACATGACCACAGGAAAAACCATAGCCTTGACTAGATGGACCTTTGTTGGCAAAGTAATGTCTCTGCTTTTGAATATGCTATCTAGGTTGGTCATAACTTTCCTTCCAAGGAGTAAGTGTCTTTTAATTTCATGGCTGCAGTCACCATCTGTAGTGATTTTGGAGCCCCCCAAAATAAAGTCTGACACTGTTTCCACTGTTTCCCCATCTATTTACAGCAGTGTTAATGGAATATTACTCAGCCATTAAAAAGAATGCATTTGAATCAGTTCTAATGAGGTGGATGAAACTGGAGCCTATTATACAGAGTGAAGTAAGTCAGAAAGAAAAACACCAATACAGTATATTAATGCATATATGTGGAATTTATAAAGATGGTAATGATGACCCTATATGTGAGACAGCAAAAAAGACACAGATGTAAAGAATAGACTTTTGAACTCTGTGGGAGAAGGTGAGGGTAGGATGATTCGAGAGAATAGCATTGAAACATGTATATTACCATATATGAAATAGATCTCCAGTCCAGGTTTGATGCATGAGAAAGGGTGCTCAGGATGGGTACACTGGGATGACCCTGAGGGATGGAATGGGGAGGGAGGTGGGAGGGGGTTCAGGATGGGGGACACATGTATACCCATGACTGATTCATGTGAATGTATGGCAAAAACCACTACAATATTGTAAAATAATTAGCCTCCAATTAAAATAAATAAATTAATTTAAAAAACATCACAACAGTGTTAACTATATTCACATAAATTACATCCTTATAATAAACATATGCTTCTGCTTCATTGACTACATTAAAACCTTTGACTGTGTGGATCACAACAAACTTTGGAAAATTCTGAAAAAGATGACCACTTTCCTGCCTCCTGAGAAACCTGTATGCAGGTCAAGAAGCAACAGTTAGAACCAGACATGGAACAATGGGCTGTTTCCAAACTGGGAAAAGAGTACGTCAAGGCTGTATATTGTCACCCTACTTATTTAACTTATATGCAGAGTGCATCATGCAAATTGCTGGGCCAGATGAAGCTCAAGCTGAAATCAAGATTGCTGGGAGAAATATCTACAACCTCAGATATGCCAATGACACCACTCTAAAAGCAAAAGGAAGAGGAACTAAACAGCCTCTTGATGAAGATGACAGAGGAAAATGAAAAGGCTGGCTTAACAGTCAACATTCATAAAAACTAAGATCATGGGATCCAGTCCTACCACTTCATGGCAAATAGATGGGGAAAAAAATGGAAACAGTGAGAGACTTTATTTTGGGGGTGCTCCAAAATCACTGCAGAGGGAGATTGCAGCCATGAAATAAAAAGATGCTTTCTCTTTGAAAGAAAAGCTATGACAAATCTAGACAGCATATTAAAAAGCAGAGACATCACTTTGCCAACAGAAGTTCATATAGTCAAAGCTATGGTTTTTCCAGTAGTCATGTATGAATGTGAGAGTTAGACTGTTAAGAAGGCTGAGCATCAAAGAACTGATGCTTTTGAGCTGTGGTGCTGGAGAAGGCTCTTGAGAGTCCCTTGGACAATAAGGAGATCAAGCTAGTCAACCCTAGAGGAAATAAATCCTGAATATTCTTTGCAAGGACTGATGCTGAAGCTGAAACTCCAATATTTTTTCCACCTGATGAGAAGAGTCGACTATTGGAAAAGACCCTGATGCTGGAAAAGGTTAAAGGCAGGCAGAGAAGGATGAGATGGTTGGATGGCATCATGGAAGTGATGGACATGAGTTTGAGCAAACTCAGGAAGATAGCAAAAGACAGGGAAGTCTGTTGTGCTACAGTCCATGGGGTCGCAAAGAGTCAGACACAACTGAGCGATTAAACAGCAACAATATACTTATAATTGGAAGTTTGTATCTTTTGATCACTTTTCTCCAATTCCTTCTCCCCCCACCCCCCACACCACAACTCCCCTCTGCTAACCACAAATCTGATCTCTTCCCTCTATGGGTCTGGTGAGGGTTTTGTTTGTTTTTTTAGATTCCTCATTAAGTAAGATCATATAGTGCTAGTGTTTCTTTGTCTGACAGTTCTTTCTTATGCACCCTTTCTGATTCCCCCAAAGCTATGTTTCTTTTTCTCACAAAAACATATATCTACAGGGATAAATGCAAAGCCATCACACATATATTCACTGGCTTACCTTTTTTTTCTCTCACTCAGCAAATTGAACAGTTATTGGGTACAAATTACTGTGCTAGGAACTAGAAATTAAAACTGATTAGAAAAAAAAAAAAAGACCAAATCTGGCATTATAGGAGATACAGTGTAGATGAGACCAACTTTAATAAAAATCACCAGTGACATAAATGTAAAAATTATACTAGTGAAAAGTGAGCATGCAGTTATGTAGTTCTATGACAGCCTATAATAGATTTAGCCTAATAAGGCATGTTAGGGGAACTTTTCAAAGAAAGTGCCTCTGGACCTGAGATCTGAAGAAGAAGAGACAGTAACTACGAAAGGGGTTAGGTGAGGGGAAGATTGCAGAGAAGGATTTTTCTTATGGTTATTACAAACATAATCATTGTGCAATGGAACATGAAATTTGGAGGAATTAAATGATGACAGGCTTCATGGCTGGAATGTTGAAAGCAAGGGGAATTTGGTTTAAGTTGAGATCAGAGATGTAGGGGGTGGGAGAGAGTCCAGATTAAGCAAAATCTTGCAGGCTATGTTAAGAAGTGCTGGGTGTAATGTAAGATAGGTGGAACGCCCTCATCTTAGTCAGCTCAGATACTATAACAAAATCCCATAAACTTGTTTTATGCTAAAAACTAAATAAATTTATTTCTCACTGCTTTAGAGACTAGCAAGTCCAAAATGAAGGCAGATTCGGTGTCTGGTGAGATTCCAGTTTCTGGTAGAAAGAGACAGCCATCTTCTCATTGTGTCCTAAAATGGTGAAAGGGATGAGGGAGACATCTAGGGTCTCTTACAGAAGAGCACTAATTCCATTAGTGAGAGTTCCACCCTCATGACCTAATCACCTCCACCTCCCATCACACTGGGCATTAGGATTGGAGATAAGAATTTGGGTGGGGACACAGACATTCAGTCTATGGTAGCCATTGAAGAGTTTTAAGCAATACGTGGGATATTAAAAAAAAAAAAAAATCATACTTTGCTTTGAAAAGTTCACCTTTGGGTGCTGAATGAAAATGAATTGGAGCAAGACCAGAATGAATGCAGAAGGCCAGCTAGGACGCTGGGACAAGAGTCTGTGTGGGAAGTGAGGCAACCTGGTCTTGGGTTATGCAAAGAGAGATGCAGTGAAGTAATTTGAGAGATATTTAGGAGATAAACCTACAGAACTTGTTGGTCATCTCAATATAAAATGTGAGAAAGAGAAAATCATTAAAGATGATTTTTAGCTTTCTATTTTGGGGTATCTGGTAGATGGAGGTTTAACTGGATGTGGACTAGGTTTATAGATATGTAGTCAGTAGTGATGGATGCTATTTTTTCTCTTCTGCTGAAGAGATTTGATTTCACTCTCTCTGTTAGGCTCAATTCCACTGGAAACAAGGATCTGAATGCAAGTCCTTGCATTTGGGGTAAGGAAATGTGGAAAATGAGTAAGGAAGAGGGAAGGAAGAAAGGGAAGGAAAGCTATCCATTACCCATCCATGAACAGGTTACCACTGTGGGCAGCTGAGACTCATCCTGCTGGGGTCTTCTGGGATATGGGTAGAACATGCCTCTGAACTGCCTTGTCTGGGGATGAGGAATATAATTATATGTCAGATTCTATATATTATTGGTTGAAGGACCATTCCAGAGACATTAATGCATGGCCAATCTTACCTGTCCTGCGTTCTAGCTAATAATACTCAGGAAGCCAGAGGAAGCCTCAGGCTTTCTCAATAAGACAGCAGAGTGCATCTGAAAGGAGAATGCTGAAGGACTGTTAGTGGAGCATGGACAGTGTCTGTTGTCCTTGAGTTCCCTCCTTCAATATAACAGATTTCAGCATTTCTCCAAGTGCATTTATCCATCTTGTGCTTTTGTCTTTTTCAATTCCTGGCCCATTTCTCAGCTTTCTTTCACTGCTGCATTTTGAAGGCATCACAGATCCACAGATTTAAGTATGAAGCCATGCATGATTCTGTGAAAGTTGTGATGAAAAGCTAAAAAGATGAACTCATAGCCAGGCATACAAAATACAGGTTACAATGAGTAGTGCTATACATAATGTTGACTTAAATTGCCCAAATGTAGCTGTCAGTGCTTTGATTTTACACTGAAAAGAGAAAGCAAGTTGGGTGCCTTAAGAGCCTAAACCCAAAATCACTCTTTATTTTTATTAGTGACCTCTATGATGGAGTGCAGAGTACATTTTACAACATTTGCTGATATTACCAAGTTGGCAGCAACCACCAGCACTTTGGAAAGTGAAAGTATATCTAATAGACCATTGGACATAGACTTGATGTTCTGTAAATGCTTTGTGATTGATGGATTAGAATCTAGTACAATCTTTATAGACATTCCTCACAGATTTTGTCAAAGCTTTTCACTCTCTTGGGCTCTCATCCTCACCCACTTCTTTGAAGATGACATGATGTTCAACTTTATTAAGTTCAAAGTCATCTGATTTTGGCTCCCCCTACTTCCACTCTCTACACCAAAGGAACTTCTGGGTTAACCCGCCATCCTTTTTAAGTCTCATTCTTCTTCTAGTGTTCCTTCTTCCCCCTCTACCAATTGTTTTCTTCTATCCCCACCCTGCTCATTATGCTTTTTCTCTTCTTTCTCTTGGCTGGAAACCTGCTCAGTTGTACCTTAGGTTGAAAATCCCTCTGCTCCCCATCATGTTACTTTTCTGAGCCTCTAAGTGTGTCTTTGGAGAGAAATAACCTCCATCCACATCTCCACTTCCTCTTTGCCATTTATTTGTTAATTGTTCCAGCCTCCTCTGGTTTAAAATCTTTTACCCCCAGGCCACGGCACAGCTCCAGTCCCTTCACTGATGATGACTGAGGCTTATTGAGGGAGTGTCGGTCAGCACTTGGCAGTTTGCCTTCTTCCCACCCCAATGTTTCCTGCTATCTCCTTTACCTTCTTCCTTACGCTGGTTCAGAGCCTTTCATCTGGAGGTCTTTTTTCTAATTCATTTAGAGTTCCTTCCCCAGTCTTCTTTTGTCTTTGGCCCTTTCCCTTCTTTCCCTAAATTCTCTGCCTTGAGTTCTGCTCTGGTCAATTCGGCCATCACTCTGGATTCCCTCCAGTCTTGGCCCCCTGTGAATTCTTCCTCTCCCCAGGCTATCTCTCACTTTTATCTCTTAGTGCCACCCCTGTGCAACTTCCACTCTCTTGAAAATTTAACAACTTGCTGTTTCTCTAGCACATCTTGAACTTTGTTACCTCCATCCCTTTGCTGATGCAGGTTCTACCACCTCTGGTGTCTTTTTTGGCCCTTTCTCTAATACCCACATTCCCAATCCAGGCATTCGGGAAAACTCAACATCATAGTTACCTCTTCCATAAAATCGTTCCTGCTGTCATTCAGTCAGAGACATTTATCCCTCATACTACACTATGTAAACTCCCCCACAGTATTAATTATATTTCCCTGGTACAAATGATGTCTTTCCATACTCAGCTTGCTCTAGCCCCTTCAAGTGATCCCAGATCTACTGTACACACAAGGAGATGGGAAAATGCATCCCACATTTAGGGGCTTATTTCTGAAATCACAACAGAGCCACCCACCTCTCCCCCCACATTCCTGTTCTCCCACCTCCTGCTTTCTAATCCCCACTTGTTTCAGCATATGTGCTCCTGACACTCTACTCACTGCTGACCCTCTGCTTTCACAATCTAGTTGGACAAACTTCTCCACTATAAATTATTTGGTTATGATTTATATCACTTATAAAAATAATGGGCCAGACACTTCAAACCCCACCCCAGGACTGTCTAATAGTCTGGATTCCACTGCAGAGTAGCATCACCAGATGATCAAGAGACCAAAATTCCCTTGAAATCAAGTACCAAATCCTGTACATTTTTACTATATCCATTACAGTTAATACTAATCTTTTAATGCAGAGAGTGCTAAACAATAAAATTTTAATTAATGTTAGTTTATTTGCATGATAAATATCTAAGTAATGGAATTTAGGATAGCATGGTATGTGTGAAAGACATAAGTGGAGGAAAATTATGTGCTTGGTGAGTAATCTAAGATAACAGATGTAGAAGATTCTGCACAGCTAAGGAACCTAGATAACTAGAATGTACTAGGAAGTCGTGTAACAGTGATTAGGTATGAATGTCTTCAGTTCAAATCTTGATTCCATTGTCAAATAAGGATCTGTAATTTAACCTCTCTGGGTTTCATTTCCTCAACTGCACAATGAGATTAATAGCAGATCATACTGCAAAAAGTTCATAGAGAGGTTAAATAAGGTAATAGCTATAATTAATAAAGAAATTAGTATAATGTCTCTTATATATTAAGTACTCAGTTCAGTTCAATTCAGTCACTCAGTCGTGTCTGACTCTTTGCGACCCCATGAACCGCAGCACACCAGGCCTCCCTGTCCACCACCAACTCCCGGAGTTCAACCAAACCCATGTCCATTGAGTTGGTGATGCCATCCAGCCATCTCATCCTCTGTCTTCCCCTTCTCCTCCCGCCTTCAATCTTTCCCAGCGTCAGGGTCTTTCCAAATGAGTCATTTCTTCACATTGTGTGGCCAAAGTATTGGAGTTTCAGCTTCAAAATCAGTCCAACCAATGAACACCCAGGACTGATCTCCTTTAAGATGGACTGGTTGGATCTCCTTGCAGTCCAAGGGACTCTCAAGAGTCTTCTCCAACACCACAGTTCAAAAGCATCAATTCTTCAGTACTCAGCTTTCTTTATAGTCCAACTCTCACATCCATACATGACCACTGGAAAAACCATAGCCTTGACTAGATGGACCTTTGTGGACAAAGTAATGTCTCTGCTTTTTAATAGGCTGTCTAGATTGGTCATACAGAGAAGGCAATGGCACCCCACTCCAGTACTCTTGCCTGGAAAATCCCATGGATGGAGGAGCCTGGTAGGCTGCAGTCCATGGCGTCGCTAAGAGTCAGACACGACTGAGCGACTTCACTTTCACTTTTCACTTTCATGCATTGGAGAAGGAAATGGCAACCCACTCCAGTGTTCTTGCCTGGAGAATCCCAGGGACGGGGAGCCTGGTGGGCTGCCGTCTATGGGGTCACAGAGTTGGACATGACTGAAGTGACTTAGCAGCAGCAGCAGCAGATTGGTCATAACTTTCCTTCCAAGGAGTAAGCGTCTTTTTATTTCATGGCTAAAATCACCATCAGTAGTTTTGGAGCCCAGAAAAATAAAGCCACTGTTTCCACTGTTTCCCCATCTATTTGCCATGAAGTGATGGGACCAGATGCCATGATCTTAGGTTTCTGATCAACTTAAACTTAGGTTTAAGCCAATTTTTTCACTCTCCTCTTTCACTTTCATCAAGAGGCTCTTTAGTTCTTCTTCACTTTCTGCCAAATGTTAATTATTATCACCAGAGGTAGGAGGATGTTAAAAGGGAAACAAAGAATCAGAGAAAAAAGTTTGCCTTCTTCATGATTTTATGTAGAAGTGAATTTGTGTGGGATCTTCTTTGTGGCCATAATAAAGTAATGACATTATTTAAAATAGACTCGACAGCCTAAAGGGATCTAAGCTCTTTCCGTTCTTTTCACGTTTGTCTCCCATCCTGGTCTTGAAGTCCACTCATTCTGTCAATGGATGGGAAAAGTGGGATGAATATCAGGAGTCCCACTTTTTTAATGGGTCAAGATTAAATGTGCCACTTATCGCCTCTACTCACATGCCATTGGCTTGAACTCATCACATGACTGCAACTTGAGAAAAGGGAGGCTGAGAGATGTTAAGTGAGCTAAGAGAAAAAAAGGAGAGAGCACCTGTGGTTTTGGCCATCAGTGCATCATGTATACACCTGTCCTTGAGAATTAGGGGACAATTTCCAGACCGTGATTATTACAGGAAGTAGCAAGGCCTCCCTGGTAACTCAGCTGGTAAGAAATCCACCTGCAATGCAGGACACCCGGGTTCAGTCCCTGGGTTGGGAAGATCCCCTGGAGGACAGCATGGCAACCCACTCCAGAATTCTTGCCTGGAGAATCCCATGGACAGAGGAGCCTGGCAGGCTGCAGTCCACAGGGTCATAAAGAGTTGGACACAACTGAGCGACAAAGCGCAGCACAACACAGCAAGCTCATGCGCAAGCTGGGGGCTCTGGCAGCATTTTCCCTCCCCACCCCTCCTACTCTGGCCTAGTCACCTTGGGCTAAAAAGTACTGTGGATCGAGGAGCATAGAAACAGGCATGACAGGGGAAGTAGGGTTTTTCTTTTTTCCCTTCAACTGGTGAACCGATGATTACAGAATGCCCTTATATGCATGCACTACACTAAGAAATACAAGGAAGAATACCTGTGCATGTGTCTGACTCTTTGCAACCCTATCGACTTTAACCTCCCAGGCTTCTCTGTTCATGGAATTCTCTAGGCAAGAATGCTGGAGTGGATTGCCAAGCCCTTCTCTAGGGGATGTTCACTACCCAGGGATTGAACCTGGGTGTCTAACATCCCCTAATATTGGCAAACAGGTTCTTTACCACTAGTGCCATCTGGGAAACCAGAAAAATAGCAAGATCCTCCTAAGCCAATGACTTTTGATCACAAAGCTGAGCATTTACTTTAGTAACAAGTGTCCAGGAGAATAAAGTAAAACAATGAAAGTGGGCTTTCTTTTTCTTGTTTAAAATTTTTGTACAGAGCTCCCAGCCAATAGTCTTGAGCTATTTTAAACTTTCCCTGCTAACATTTTTAGAGGTATCATTTTATCGTAAAGTGATGAAAAAATATTTGACAAAAATGTAAGCCATATAATTATATTTGAATGTCAGCATGTTTTTTAAACAGGAGAAAATCAAATGAAAGTTTAGTAATGTGTATACTTGGGTTTACACATTACTGTGAACCTGTGGTGCTGGAGAAGACTCTTGAGAGTTCCTTGGGCTGCAAGGAGATCAAACCAGTCCATCCTAAAGGAAATCAGACTCGAATATTCATTGGAAGGACTGATTATGAAGCTGAAACTCCAATACTTATGGCCAGCTGATGCAAAGAACTGACTCATTGGAAAAGACCCTGATGCTGGGAAAGAGTGAAGGCTTGAGGAGAAGGGGACAACAGAGGATGAGATGGTTGGATCGCATCACTGACTCGATGGACATGAATCTGAGCAAGCTCTGGGAGTTGGTGTAAGACAGGGAAGCTTGATGTCCTGCAGTCCACGGGGTCTTAAAGAGTCAGACATGACTGAGTGGCTGAATTGAACTGATACTTGGGCTTGCCAGGTGGTGCCAATGGTTAAGAATCTGCCTGCCATTGCAGGAGGTGCGAGAGATACAGGTTCTGAAAGTCCACTGGAGAAGGGAATGGTAACCCACTCTAGTATTCTTGCCTGGAGAATTCCATGGACAGAGGAGCCTGGTGGGCTACATACAGTCCATGGGGTTGCAAAGAGTTGGACATGACTGAGCATCCACACACATACTTGGGAGAGACCTAGGATAACTGAGTAACCCCTGCATGTCAGTATATTTAATACTAAATTTCAAGCTCTAATCTATGATCCACTTTGCTTGCTTTTTAAATCATGACATCAAAGAAAACATTCATTTTATTTCCATATACAGAATCCCAAACATAAACAGCACTCATTATGGTCCAGACACTGTTACAAATATTGTACATATATTGTCACACTTCGTTCTCACCATTATCCTGTGAGGTAGATATTATTACCTCCATTTTAGACATGATGAAACAATCTCTTGGAGATGTTAAGTCACTTGCCTGAGATCACAAAGTTAGTAATAGGAAAAGTAGTTACTTAATTTCAGTCTTGTTCCAAAGGCTGTTTTCTTAATAAATTAAAATATTAGATATCTCCTCTACTCCCATCAGGATTTGAAATTAATTAAGCTCAATAGAGAAATTTTGGCCAAATGGAGACACTTTACACATTTTCTTTTACTTAAAAAATAATCCTATAAAGTTACAATATTTGAGTAGACATAAAATGTATTAGGTAAAATACTCAAATAAAAATAAAACACAACTATTTGGACTGATTAAATGTTCACATCATCCATATGGGAGACTGTATGGAAAAATATACTTAGAATTTTACTTTATTGGTGATAAACAAATTAACATCTGTTATCCCAATTTGGCAAGTTTAGCCAGCAAAGACACTTCTCAACAATTATTTTTTGAAAAAATTTAAAAATATATTTGTTTTGCAGGCTTCAGAGAACTAGAGTAAGCAGCTAGCAGCACCCAACAAGGCTCCTCTTCTCCCTCTTGACTCCCATCAAAATATTCTCTTTCAAAAAATCATTCAGTTGAATCAAAAATGAATATATTAAAATATGGAAAAATCAGAGGAGAAAAGGTTTTCAGGGAGAGGGAAATTTCCCCCTTTAGCCCTCTTGAGTTCCTGTGGCTGGACTCATAATAAACTTGACCCAAGACAAACTAATAGAAGAAAAAGAAGTAAGTTAAATTTGGGGGCCTAGAGGTCCCATAGAAATGGACCTAAGAAGTGGTGAAATCAAATTCAAGTGGCTTTTATACTTTTCTGTTGTTGCTAAGTCTTGTCTGACTCTTTGTGAACCCATGAATTGCAGCATGCACAAAACGTGGTCCACTGGAGAAGGGAATAGCAAACCACTTCAGTATTCTTCTTTGAGAAACCCATGAACAGTATGAAAAGGCAAAAATATAGGACACTGAAAGATCAACTCTTCAGGCTGGTAGGTGCCCAATATGATACTGCAGATGAATGGAGAAATAACTCCAGAAAGAATGAAGAGATGGAGCCAAAGCAGAAACAACACCCAGCTGGGGATGTGACTAGTAATGGAAGTAAAGTCTGAAGCTATAAAGAGCAATATTGCACAGGAACCTGGAATTTTAGGTCCATGAATCAAGGGAAATTGGAAGTGGTCACACAGGAGATGGCAAGAGTGAACATAGACATTTTAGGAATCAGCGAACTGAAATGGACTGGAATGGGAGAATTTAACTCAGTTCAGTTCAGTTCAGTTTCTCAGTTGTGTCCAACTCTTGACCCCATGGACCACAGCAGGCCAGGCCTCCCTGTCCATCACAAACTCCTGGAGATTACCCAAACTCATGTCCATTGAGTTGGTGATGCCATCCAGCCATTTCATCCTCTGTCATCCCCTTCTCCTCCTGCCCTCAATCTTTCCCAAAATCAGGGTCTTTTCCAATGAGTCAGCTATTCACATGAGGTGGCCAAAGTACTGGAGTTTCAGCTTCAGCATCAGCCCTTCCAATAAATATTGAGGACTGATTTTCTTTAGGATGAACTGGTTGGATCTCCTTGTAGTCCAAGGGACTCTCAAGAGTCTTCTCCAACACCACAGTTCAAAAGCATCAATTCTTCTGCACTCAGCTTTCTTTACAGTCCAGTTCTCACATGCATACATGACTACCTGAAAAACCACAGCCTTGACTAGAAGGAACTTTGTTGGCAAAGTAATGTCTCTGCTTTTTAATATGCTATCTAGATTGGTCCTAACTTCCCTTCCAAGGAATAAGCGTCTTTTAATTTCATGGCTGCAGTCACCATCTGCAGTCATTTTGGAGACTCTAAAAATAAAGTCAGCCACTGTTTCCCCATCTATTTGCCATGAACTGATGGGACACTATGCCATGATCTTAGTTTTCTGAATGTTGACTTTAAGCCAGCTTTTTCACTCTCCTCCTTCACTTTCATCAAGAGGCTTTTTAGTTCTTCTTCATTTTCTGCCATAAGGGTGATGTCATCTGCATATGTGAGGTTACTGATATTTCTCCAAGCAGTGTTGATTCCAGCTTGTGCTTCATCCAGCCCAGCGTTTCTCATGATGTACCATCCTTATGGCAGAAAGTGAAGAGGAACTAAAAAGCCTCTTGATGAAAGTGAAAGTGCAGAGTGAAAAAGTTGGCTTCAAGCTCAACATTCAGAAAACGAAGATCATGGCATCCGGTCCCATCACTTCATGGGAAATAGATGGGGAAACAGTGGAAACAGTGTCAGACTTTATTTTGGGGGCTCCAAAATCACTTCAGATGGTGATTGCAGCCATGAAATTAAAAGATGCTTACTCCTTGGAAGGAAAGTTATGTCCAACCTAGATAGCATATTCAAAAGCAGAGACATTATTTTGCCAACAAAGGTTCGTCTAGTCAAGGCTATGGTTTTTCCTGTGGTCATGTATGGATGTGAGAGTTGGACTGTGAAGAAGGCTGAGCACCGAAGAATTGATGCTTTTGAACTGTGGTGTTGGAGAAGACTCTTGAGAGTCCCTTGGACTGCAAGGAGATCCAACCAGTCCATTCTGAAGGAGATCAGCCCTGGGATTTCTTTGGAAGGAATGATGCTAAAGCTGAAACTCCAGTACTTTGGCCACCTCATGCAAAGAGTTGACTCATTGGAGAAGACTTTGATGCTGGGAGGGACTGGGGCCAAGAGGAGAAGGGGACGACAGAGGGTAAGATGGCTGGATGGTATCACCAACTCGATGGACGTGAGTCTGAGTGAACTCCGGGAGTTGGTGATGGACAGGGAGGCCTGGCGTGCTGTGATTCATGGGGCTGCAAAGAGTCGGACACGACTGAGCGACTGATCTGATCTGACTCCTCCCTCTACCAAATCATGATCCCATTCCTCCAATTTGCCCTCTCAAAACTGCCAGACCAAATTTCTTGAATATAAGCAAAAGGCATATAATTTCTTTCATCAAAAAAACTTCAATGTTATGCTTCGTTATGGAATAAAGCCTAACTTTCTTAGGGTGGAATTCAAATATCTTTGTGACATGTGCCAATTTACCTTGCCAATGTTTTCATAGCCTCTAGTCTACACAGACAGCTTAGATGCCAGTCAAAGAAGACACTCAAGGTAACTAGAGCACACTCATAGCTTCAGACATTCCTTCCACACATTTACTGTGCACCTATGAGCAGGTAACTGTGAATAGCAACTGGTTCTTTGTGCTTCAGATGTGCCATTTGAACTATTTAAACCTGGAATGGACATAAAGCAAATAGAATAACCAAGCAAATAGGTCTGAATTGGCTGTAATTCCCTGGAGGAGGAAATAGCAACCCATTCCAGTATTCTTGTGGACAGAGGAGCCTGGCAAGCTGTAGTCCACAGAGTCACAAAGAGTCGAACATGACTGAAGCCACTTAAACATTGGCTGTAAACAAGCTACCAGTTTGCATCAAAATATCTGCCCTGTAATAATTGCTTCTTGAACAATATTGAACACCCACCCTGGCACTCTTCAGGCACTTTTTAAGGTCTAGGCCCAATACCATCCAAATCCTAAAAGGACTTATGACCTTCTTGCTTTTGAGTAAGGCTCTTTTCTTCCCCTCTTCTTGATGCTGCTGCTGCTGCTAAGTCGCGTCAGTCGTGTCCAACTCTGTGCGACCCCATAGACAGCAGCCCATCAGGCTCCCCCGTCCCTGGGATTCTCCAGGCAAGAACACTGGAGTGGGTTGCCATTTCCTTCTCCAATGCATGAAAGTAAAAAGTGAAAGTGAAGGCGTTCAGTTGTGTCTGACTCCTAGCGACCCCACGGACTGCAGCCCACCACGCTCCTCCATCCATGGGATTTTCCAGGCAAGAGTACTGGAGTGGGGTGCCACTGCCTTCTCCGTCCCCTCTTCTTAGCTTGTGTCAATCCACGGCTCTGACACATAGCACATCCTGTCTGTAATTTATCCTACAAGCCGAGCTTTTTTCTCTTGCTAGATTTGAAGCTCCTGGAAAAGAGGAATCTCATCTTGTCCACCTTTTGTGCTCTTCAGTGTGTAGCCCAAGACTTTTCACGTGGTGAATACTTGTGAAATTGGTTATAAATAGAAGGCAGAATTGAAATATTTCAGCACAAACTTGTCACTAGTACTTGAGCATGTGGCATATTGATAATACATTATTGTTTTGTTTCATGTTACAGGGTTACTGAAGAATATAGTTTGTAGAAAATCACAACTGCTAACATTTAATTTAGCAATTAATAATCTGTAAGATACTATTCAAGACCTTTAAAATTTCCATGAAAATGTCAACATACATAGACTAAAGCCTACTAATGGTAGAAAGAGAATTTTTTCCTTTGCTCGAGCTGACTAAAAGGTAATAATTGTAGCACAATTCCTGATAGTTTTACATTTTTTTTTCATAATACAAGTGTCAGACTTAAGCTTTGATTGCTGAGGCATCTAATTCAGAGAGGCACTCAGGTCAAAGATGGCTATTTTGAATACACACATTGCCAGCAACATGACTAGATGAAGAGCCAGACCATCTCCCCACACTGTCTCTCTTTTTTTCAGTGATTTTAGTAACTGACCATTTGGGCTCTTTTTTTTTCCCCTAACATTTTATTTTTATTAGGATATAGCTGGATGGTCTAGTAAGGCTATGGTTTTTCCAGTGGTCATGTATGGATATGAGAGTTGGACTGTGAAGAAAGCTGAGCACCAAAGAATCGATGCTTTTGAACTGTGGTGTTGGAGAAGACTTAGAGTCTCTTGAACTGCAAGAAGATCCAACCAGTCCATTCTAAAGGAGATCAGTCCTGGGATTTCTTTGGAAGGAATGATGCTACAGCTGAAACTCCTGTACTTTGGCCACCTCATGCGAAGAGTTGACTCATTGGAAAAGACTCTGATGCTGGGAGGGATTGGGGGCAGGAGGAGAAGGAGACGACAGAGGATGAGATGGCTGGATGGCATCACTGACTCAATGGACATGAGTCTGGGTGAACTCCGGGAGTTGGTGCTGGACAGGGCGGCCTGCTGCTGCTGCTAAGTCGCTTCAGTCGTGTCCAACTTTGTGCGACCCCATAGACAGCAGCCCACCAGGCTCCCCTGTGCCTGGGTTTCTCCAGGCAAGAACACTAGAGTGGATTGCCATTTCCTTCTCCAATGCATGAAAGGGAAAAGTGAAAGAGAAGTCACTCAGTCATGTCTGACTCAGCGACCCCCTGGACTAGAGCCTACCAGGCTCCTCCATCCATGGGATTTTCAGGCAAGAGTACTGGAGTGGGGTGCCATTGCCTTCTCCGACAGGGAGGCCTGGAGTGCTGCAATTCATGGGGTCGCAAAGAGTCAGACACGACTGAGCGACTGAACTGAACCGAACTGAATAGTTTAAGGTGAACAGCAAAGGACTTCAGTCATACATATACATGTATCCATTCTCTCCCCAGCTTCCCTGCCATCCAGGCTGCCACAAAACATTGAGCAGAGTTCCCTGTGCTACACAGTATGTCCTAGTTGGATGTCCATTTTAAATACAGTGGTGTACACATGCCCATTTTTTCTCTTTTCATGCTGTAAATTCCTGCTCTTATGTTTTAAATTACCAAAAATTGTGAGCCCACAAAACCCTAGGTCACCCCCAATCCCAATTCCAATAAAAGCAGAACCCCAGGTCAGCTCTCTTCTATCTGTAACCTCACTGCGGGGCCCCAGGTATGTGGTGTAATTTCCAGATCTTGTAATAAACCTTTTTTTTCTTTCCCAGAGTTTCCTGATGATTATTGCTGAAAGATGTCTTGCAATCATAATAAGAACCCCAAAGGCTAGTCCAGCTACAACATTGGTTATTGATAGACTGAGACTGGCACAAAACAGTAATAATGGCCAATAATAGCAATTTATTATGCATTTAACATTTACCAGTTCTCTTCTAAATGCTTTTCCTTTGAAAACTCATTGATTCTCCTGACACCACTATGAGATTGGAGGTATTACTTTTTTTCCAGTTTTATTTAAATGTATTTATTTTAATTGGAGGCTAATTATTTTACAATATTGTAGTGGTTTTTGCCATACATTGACATGAATCAGCCATAGGTTTACATGTGTTCCCCATCCTGAGCCCCCCTCCCACCAAATAAAAATTCAGAGGAGTGAAGTGATTTTCCTGAGGTGAGTTTAGCTAGTAATTGGGTAGGCTAGAATTAGATGCCAGATATGCCCAAATTTGTCTCATATAGAGACTGTTCTAGTGTTTATAGGGGAAAATTCTTACTTGATTTAGCTGAAAGACAATACATTTAGTACTGACTTAGATGGGATTTTTCTTCCTTTTTTCTTCTTTATTTTTTCCATTTAGGGCAAATCATAGGAAAACTTTTAATATTTCTGAGTGGCATTTGTAGTTGTCCCAATTTGAATAGGATAGGATTTAACATTGATATAACAGTGACAAGTTAAAAGTCACAAGCTAAAAGGCTAGGAAGTCTTAGGCATCTTTGGGAGAATAGGGTTGAAGGTTGATTGATGCTCACAAAATTAGCTGCCTAATAGCCTTCAAAAGGTGATGTGACTTATGGCTGGAAATAGCCTTTGGAGTTAGAGTCAGGATTTGGGTTCAAAGACTCTCAGATATAGAGAGCAAAGTAGTGGTTACCAGTGAGGACAGGGAAGGGAAGAAGGAAGAGGGGAGGAGTAGTATAGGGGAGTATGGAGTCTTTTTTTAGTTCATTTTTAATTGGGAGATAATTGTTTTACCAGGTACGTTGTTTCCTGCCGTACACCAACACAAACCAGCCGTACTTGTTTCCGAGGTGGTTCAGGGATAAAGAATTCACCTGCCGATGCAGGAGCCACAGGTTCGATCCCTGCGTCAGGAATGTCCCCCGGAGGAGGAAATGGCAACCCACTCCAGTGTTCCTGCTGGGATAATCCCATGGACAAAGAAGCCTAGTGGGCTACAGTCCATGGATTCCCAAAGAGCCAGACATGCATGCACAAATGAACACATTAATTTCTGCCATACCTCAACATGAATTAGTCATAGCTATACATATGTTCTCTCCCTCTTGAGCCTCTCTCTCACCTCCTATCCCATCCCATCTCTCTAGATTGTCACAGAACACTGAGTTGAGCCCCCTGAAACATACGGCAAATTCTCATTGGCTATCTGTTTCACATATGGTAATGCATATGTTTCAGTGCTACTCTCTCAATTCATCCCACCTTTTCCTTCAGTCCCATTTGTTTATTTTTGTTTTATTTCCATTACTCTAGGAAGTGGGTCATAAAGAATCTTGCTGTAACTTATGTCAAAGAGTGTTCTGCCTATACTTTCCTCTAAGTTTTCTAGTTTCTGGTCTTACATTTAGGTCTTTTATCCATTTTGAATTTATCTTTGTGTATATAGTGTTAGGAAGTGTTATAATTTCATTCTTTTGTATGTAGCTGTCCAATTTTCCCAACACCACTTACTGAAGAGACTATCTTTTCTCCATTGTATATTCTTGCCTCCTTTGTCAAAGATAAGGTACCCATAGGTGTGTGGATTATTTCTGGGCTTTCTCAAAACCTATGGGATGCAGCAAAAGCAGTTCAAAGAGAGAAATTTATAGCAATACAATCCTACCTCAAGAGACAAGAAAAACGTCAAATAGAAAATGTAACCTTATACATAAAGCAACTGTAAAAAGGAAACAAACAAACAAAAAAAGTTAGTAGAAGGAAAGAAATAAAGATGACAACAGAAATAAATGAAAAAGAAATGAAGGGGAAAATAGCAAAGATCAATGAAACAAAAGCTGGTTCTTTGAGAAAATAAACAAAATCGACAAACCATTAGCCAGACTTATCAAGAGAAAAAGAGAGAAGACTCAAGTCAACAAAATTAGAAATGAAAAAGACGTTACACCAGACAACCCAGAAATACAAAAGATCATAAGAGACTATAAGCAACTATATGCCAATAAAAGGTACAACCTAGAATAAGTGAATAGATTCTTCAAAAGTTCAATCTTCCAAGACTGAACCAGAGAGAAACAGAAATTATAACCAAGCCAATCACAAGCACTGAAATCGAAGCTGGATCAAAAATCTCCCCCAAAACAAAAGTCCAGGGCCAGATGACTTCACAGGTGAATCCTATCAAACGTTTAGAGAAGAGTTAACCCTATCCTTCTCAAACTCTTCCCAAAAGTTCCAGAGGAAGGAACACTTCCAAGCTCATTCTATGAGGTCATCATTACCCTGATACCAAAACCAAACAAAGACATCACAAAAAAGAAATTTATAGGCCAATATCACTGATGAAATAGATGCAAAAATCCTCAACAAAATCCTAGCAAACAGAATTTAACAACATATTAACAGGATCATACCCCATGATCAAGTTGGGTTTATCCACAAGATGCAAGGATTCTTAAATATACACAAGTCAATCAATGTGATACATCATATTAACAAAGTAAAAATCATATGTAGATCTCAGTAGATGCAGAAAATGATTTTGACAAAATACAGTACCCATTTATGATTAAAAAAACTCTTCAGAAAATTGACATAGTAGGCTCCTACCTCAACGTACTAAAGGCCATATACGACAAACCAACAACAAACATTATTCTTTCAATGGTGAAGAACTGAAAACATTTCCACTAAGATGAGGAACAAGTCAAGGTTGCCCAATCTTGCCACTATTATTCAGCATAGTTTTGGAAGTCCTAGCTACAGAAATCAAAGAAGAAAAAGAAATAAAAGGAGTCAAAATTGGAAAAAAAAGAAGTAAAACTCTCACTGTTTGCAGATAACATGATACTATACATAGAAAACCCTAGAGATGCTATCAGAAAATTGCCAAAGCTAATCAGTCAATTTAGTAAAGTCATAAAAATCAATACACATAGGATGCAAAATCAATAGACAGAAATCTCTTGTATTCCTATATATTAACAATGAAAAGTCAGAAAAATAGAAAATAAGAAATCAATCCTATTTCCCATTGCAACAAAAAGAGTAAAATACCTAGGAATAAATCTATCCACAGAGACAGAAGCATGGAGTCGAAACCACTGGACCAAAAAGGAAGTCCCTATATTTTATGTTTTATACACAATAGTTGCTACTTCTTGATCTCCTACACCTATATTGCCCTCCCCACCTTCCCTTTCCCTATTGGTAACCACTAGTTTAAATTTAGACTTAAAAAAAATAATAAATAAAATAAAATCTACTAAGAAAAAAATTTTTTTGACTCTGCCACTTGCTATTTATATGCTTTTGGACAGTTTACTTAGCTTTTAATATGTTTTTACTTTTGTTTCTACAAAGGGAATAATATTCAGTATGATTGTGAGGATTATAAATGCCAAATGTAAAGTGCTCAGATCACAATTCATAGAATATACTTTTCACGGAGACCATATGCAAAGCTAATTGGCTTTCTACCAGGGGTGTACTATGCTGTCATTTCCCTTGGTTTTATTGGTTGTCTTCCTCCTTAACACAAACTCCCAATCGGCACTTGCTGCTCTACAGTAACAGTTATGGAGAGATGAGCTTTTCATGTCCTGCTCCCCTGCTCTCCTCCACCCCCAGGATTCAAACTTTCTTCCTGGAGTGGTGTGTGATGCTCTCAGTAGAGCCTGAGCTGGGCTCAGTGCTCATGCCTCATCCTGCTGAAAGGTTGTTGCTGAATGAAAAGACGCTAGAATTCTTGGCCTCCGGAGGAGAAGAATTCAATCCAGGGCCAGAGACGAGGCTTGATCACTCAGAGCTTTTGTGTAATAAAGTTTTATTAAAGTATAAAGGAGAAAGAGAAAGCTTCTGACGTAGGCATCAGAAGGGGGCAGAAAGAGTACCCCCCTGCTAGTCTTCAGCTGGATGTTATATAGTCACTAGCAGTCTGTTAGTGAAAGAAAGGTATGTCTTAAAACTCAGAATGGCACCAGGCCCCTCATACGTAAGATGCATTTTGGGATAATCTTGGCACCAGATGATTCTTCCTGGGCCATGAAACGATTGACTTGAATCTTGTAGAAGGGCAGATTAACATACAAACAGTTTTGTTCACATAGATTAGGGGAACAAGATCTGAGTATAACATACTGGTTTGTCAAGTAGGTTCCGAGCCTTTAGGTGGAACCCACTTGAAGACAGAGGTCTGGGGTAAATGCATAGCACATTAACATAGCTTAAGACAGACATTTCCATAAGAAAAATGCATTGGTTAACTCAAGGTTTGAGAATAGTTAACTTCAGGTGAAACCAGGTGTCATTATGGCAACACAGTATTTTAAGAGAAACCTCCTTTTAAATTTGTAGAGAAGGAAAAAAATATCGCTAGTTTGTTTCCTCCTGCCACTTAAGAGAGATAAAAATGTCTGACACTTGCAGCCTATTTCCTCCATTTGGAGACCCCTGGCCTTCCTGCCTGTTACCCTCTCACTGCCTAAAACATACAGAGTCTAAGTGGTGAGCATACCACAAGCTTTACATTAGAGCTGCTCATGATTTTTGTGTAACTTGAAAAAAAACCTAAATATTAAATGAAGCACTCATTTACTAAAATAAAAATTTCTAAATGAAATTTTCTATGGGACCAACTTGGACAAGAATCAATTTAAACTATCAAGTCTGGGATGTGAGAAGTAAAAATGTCATATGGGACAGAGATGGCAGCTAAAAGCATTGGAATTCATTATTATATTTTTTAAGGACTGGAAATTCGCTAGTTTTAAAAACTGCTGAAACATAATTGATCTATAAGACCTTCCAGAACTAACAAGACCTTCTAGAACTAACATTAAAAAAGATGTTCTTTTCATCATAGGGGACTGGAATGCAAAAGCAGGAAGTCAAGATATCCCTGGAATAACAGGTAAGTTTGGCCTTGGAGTACAAATGAAGCAGGGCAAAGGTCTACAGAATTTTGTAAAGAGAACACACTAGTCATAGCAAACACACTCTGCCACCAACACAAGAGACAACTCTACACATGGACATCACCAGATGGTCAACACCGAAATCAGACTGATTATATTCTTTGCAGCCAAAGATGGAGAAGCTCTGTACAGTCAGCAAAAACAAGACAAGGAGTTGACTGTGGCTAAGATCATGAACTTCTTATTGCAAAAGTCAGATGTAAAGTGACGAAAGTAGGGAAAACCACTAGACCATTCATTTCAGTTCAGTTCAGTCTCTCAGTTGTGTTCGACTCTTTACGACCCCATGAACTGCAGCACGAGAGGCCTCCCTGTCCCTCACCAACTCCCGGAGTTGACTCACTCACGTCCACCGAGTCAGTGATGCCCTCCAGCCATCTCATCCGCTGTCGTCCCTTCTCCTCCTGCCCCCAATCCCTCCCACCAACAGAGTCTTTTCCTATGAGTCAACTCTTTGCATGAGGTGGCCGAAGTATTGGAGTTTCAGCTTTAGCATCATTCCTTCCAAAGAAATTCCCGGGCTGATATCCTTCAGAATGGACTGGTTGGATCTCCTTGCAGTCCAAGGGACTCTCAAGAGTCTTCTCCAATACCACAGTTCAAAAGCATCATTCTTCGGCGCTCAGCTTTCTTCACAGTCCAACTCTAACACCCATACATGACTACTGGAAAAACCATAGCCTTGACTAGACGGACCTTTGTTGGCAAAGTAATGTCTCTGCTTTTCAATATGCTATCTAGGCTGGTCTTAACTTCCCTTCCAAGGAGTAAGCATCTTTTAATTTCATGGCTGCAATCACCATCTGCAGTGATTTTGGAGCCCCAAAAAATAAAGCCTGACACTGTTTCCACTGTTTCCCCATCTATTTCCCATGAAATGATGGGACCAGATGTACGACCTAAATCAAATCCCTTATGATTATACAGTGAAAGTGACAAATAGATTCAAGAGATTAGATCTGACAGACAGAGGGCTTGAAGAAACATGTAAGGAGGTTGGTAATGATTTACACAGACTTGGATTACTGTGATATTGAATGGTTTGCCTTGGAAACGAACAGAGATCATTCTGTCATTTTTGAAATTGCACCCAAGTACTGCATTTCTGACTCTTTTGTTGACCATGATGGCTACTCCACTTCTTCTGAGGGATTCCTGCCCGCAGTAGTGGATATAATGGTCATCTGAGTTAAATTCACCCATTCCAGTCCATTTCAGTTCACTGATTCCTAGAAAGTTGACGTTCACTTTTGCCATCTCTTGTCTGACCACTTCCAATTTGCCTTGATTCATGGACCTGACATTTCAGGTTCCTATGCAATATTGCTCTCTACAGCATCGGACCTTGCTTCTATCACCAGTCACATCCACAACTGGGTATTGTTTTTGTTTTGGCTCCATCCCTTCATTCTTTCTGGAGTTATTTCTCCACTGATCTCCAGTAGCATATTGGGCACCTACTGACCTGGGGAGTTTCTCTTTCAGCGTCCTATCATTTTGCCTTTTCATACTGTTCATGGGATTCTCAAGGCAAGAATACAGAAGAGGTTTGCCATTCCCTTCTCCAGTGGACCACAAAGCTAGTGGAGGTGATGGAATTCCAGTTGAACTTATTCAAATCCTGAAAGATGATGCTGTGAAAGCACTGCACTCAATATGCCAACAAATTCAGAAAACTCAGCAGTAGCCATAGGACTGGAAAAGGTCAGTTTTTGTTCCAATCCCGAAGAAAGGCAATGCCAAAGAATGCTCAAACTATCGCACAATTGTACTCATCTCACATGCTAGTAAAGTAATGCTAAAAATTCTCCAAGCCAGACTTCAGCAATACATGAACCGTGAACTTCCAGTTGTTCAAGCTGGTTTTAGAAAAGGCAGAGGAACTAGAGACCAAATTGTCAATATCCACTGGATCATCAAAAAAGCAAGAGAGTTCCAGAAAAAACATCTATTTCTGCTTTATTGACTATGCCAAAGCCTGCGATTGTGTGGATCACAATAAACTGTGGAAAATTCTGTAAGAGATGGGAATACCAGACCACCTGACCTGCCTCTTGAGAAACTTGTATGCAGGTCAGGAAGCAACAGTTAGAACTGGACATTGAACAACAGACTGGTTCCAAATAGGTAAAGGAGTACGTCAAGGCTGTATATTGTCACCCTGCTCATTTAACTTCTATGCAGAGTGCATCATGAGAAATGCTGGGCTTGAAGAAGCACAAGCTGGAATCAAGATTGCCGGGAGAAATATCAAGAACCTCAGATATGCAGATGACACCACACTTATGGCAGAAAATGAAGAGGAACTAAAAAGCCTCTTGATGAAAGTGAAAGTGGAGAGTGAAAAGGCTGGCTTAAAGCTCAACATTCAGAAAACTAAGATCATGGCATCTGGTCCTATCACTTCATGGGAAATAGATGGGGAAACAGTGGAAACAGTGTCAGATTTTATTTCTGGGGGCTCCAAAATGACTGCAGATGGTAACTGAGCCATGAAATTAAAAGACACTCCTTGGAAGGAAAGTTATGACCAACCTAGATAGCATATTCAAAAGCAGAGACATTACTTTGCCAACAAAGGTCCATCTAGTCAAGGCTATGGTTTTTCCAGTGGTCATGTATGGATGTAAGAGTTGGACTGTGAAGAAAGCTGAGCACCGAAAAATTGATGTTTTTGAACTGTGGTGTTGGAGAAGACTCTTGAGAGTCCCTTGGACTGCAAGGAGATCCTACCAGTCCATTCTAAAGGAGATCAGTCCTGGGTATTCTTTGGAAGGAATGATGCTAAAGCTGAAACTCCAATACTTTGGCCACCTCATGCGAAGAGTTGACTCATTGGAAAAGACTCTGATGCTGGGAGGGATTGTGGGCAGGAGGAGAAGGGGACGGCAGAGGATGAGATGTCTGGATGGCATCACTGACTCGATGGACGTGAGTCTGAGTGAGCTCCGGGAGTTGGTGATGGGCAGGGAGGCCTCCTGTGCTGCAATTCATGGGGTCACAAAGAGTCGGACACGACTGAGCAACTGAACTGAACTGAACTGAATGTTTTACAGGAGACAGTGATCAAAACTACCCCCAAGAAGAAGAAATGCCAAAACAGCAAAATGGCTGTCTGAGGAGGTCTTACAAATAGCTGAGAAAACAAAAGAAGTGAAAAACAAAGAAAAGGAAAGATATACTCACCTGAATGCAGAGTTCCAAAGAATAGCAAGGAGATATAAGAAAGCCTTCCTCAGTGATCAATACAAAGAAATAGAGGAAAACAATAGAATGGGAAAGACTAGAAATCTCTTCAAGAAAATTAGAGCTACCAAGGGAACATTTCATGCAAAAAATGGGCACAATAAAGGACAGAAATATTATGGACCTCACAGAAGCAGACGAGATTAGAAGAGGTGGCAAGAATACACAGAACTATACAAAAAACATCTTCACGACACTGAAAAAACCACGATGGTGTGATCATTCATCTCAGTTCAGTCGCTCAGTCATATCCGACTCTTTGCAACCCCCATGAATTGCAGCACACCAGGCCTCCCTGTCCATCACCAACTCCCGGAGTTCACTCAAATTCACATCCATCGAGTCAGTGATGCCATCCAGCCATCTCATCCTCTGTCGTCCCCTTCTCCTCCTGCCCCCAATCCCTTGCAGCATCAGAGTCTTTTCAATGAGTCAACTCTTTGCATGAGGTGGCCAAAGTACTGGAGTTTCAGCTTTAGCATCATTCCTTCCAAAGAATACCCAGGACTGATCTCCTTTAGAATGGACTGGTAGGATCTCCTTGCAGTCCAAGGGACTCTCAAGAGTCTTCTCCAACACCACAGTTCAAAGGCATCAATTCTTCGGTGCTCAGCCTTCTTCACAGTCCACAATCCGTGCATGACCACTGGAAAAACTATAGCCTTGACTAGATGGACCTTTGTTGGAAAAGTAATGTCTCTGCTTTTGAATATGCTATCTAGGTTGGTCATAATTTTCCTTCCAAGGAGTAAGCGTCTTTTAATTTCATGGCTGCAGTTACCATCTGCAGTCATTTTGGAGCCCCCAGAAATAAAATCTGACACTGTTTCCCCATCTATTTCCCATGAAGTGATAGGACCAGATGCCATGATCTTAGTTTTCTGAATGTTGAGCTTTAAGCCAGCCTTTTCACTCTCCACTTTCACTTTCATCAAGAGGCTTTTTAGTTCCTCTTCATTTTCTGCCATAGTGTGGTGTCATCTGCATATCTGAGGTTCTTGATATTTCTCCCGGCAATCTTGATTCCAGCTTGTGCTTCTTCAAGCCCAGCATTTCTCATGATGCACTCTGCATAGAAGTTAAATGAGCAGGGTGACAATATACAGCCTTGATGTACTCCTTTTCCTATTTGGAACCAGTCTGTTGTTCCATGTCCAGTTCTAACTGTTGCTTTCAGACCTGCATACAGGTTTCTCAAGAGGCAGGTATTCCCATCTCTTTCAGAATTTTCCATAGCTTATTGTGATCCACACAGTCAAAGGCTTTGGCATAGTCAGTAAAGCAGAAATAGATGTTTTCTGGAACTCTCTTCCTTTTTCCATGATCCAGCAGATGTTGGCAGTTTGATCTCTGGTTCCTCTGCCTTTTCTAAAACCAGCTTGAAGATCTGGAAGTTCACGGTTTACATATTGCTGAAGCCTGCTTGGAGAATTTTGAGCATTATTTTACTACCTTGTGAGATGAGTGCAATTGTGCGATAGTTTGAGCATTCTTTGGCATTGCCTTTCTTTGGGACTAGAATGAAGACTGATGTTTTCCAGTCCTGTGGCCACTGCTGAGTTTTCCAAATTTGCTGGCATATTGAGTGTAGCACAGTGTCATCTTCCAGCATTTGAAATAGCTCAACTGGAATTCCATCACCTCCACTAGCTTTGTTCATAGTGATGCTTTCTAAGGCCCACTTGACTTCACATTCCAGGATATCTGGCTCTAGGTGAGTGATCACACCATCAGGATTATCTTGGTCGTGAAGATCTTTTTTGTGCAGTTCTTCTGTGTATTCTTGCCACCTCTTCTTAATATCTTCTGCTTCTGTTAGGTCCATACCATTTCTGTCCTTTATAGAGCCAGTTAAGCCATTTATTCTGGAGTGGGCCAGAGTGGGCCTTAGAAAGCATCACTAGGAATAAAGCTAGTGGAGGTGATGAAATTCTAGTTGAGCTATTTCAAGTCCTAAAAGATGATGCTGTAAAAGTGTTGCACTCAGTATACCAGCAAATTTGGAAAACTCGGCAGTGGCCACAGGACTGGAAAAGTTAGTTTTCATTCAAATTCCAAAGAAAAGCAATGTCAAAGAATATTCAAACTTCCATGCAACTGCACTCATCTCACATGCTACCAAAAGTAATGCTCAAAATTCTCCAAGCTAGACTTCAATAGTACATGAACCAAGAGCTTCCAGATACTCAAACTGGATTTAGAAAAGGGAGAGGAACCAAATATCTAATTTCCAACATCCACTGGATCATAGAAAAAGAAAGAGAACTCCAGAAAAACATCTACTTCTGTTTCATTGACTTTGTGTGGTTCACAACATACTGGAAAATTCTTAAAGAGATGGGAATACAAGACCACCTTATCTGTGTCCTGAGAAATCTGTGTGCAGGTCAAGAAACAACAGTTAGAACTGGACATGGAACAATGGACTGGTTCCATATTGGGAAAGGAGTATGTCAAGTTTGTATATTGTCACCTTGCTTGTTTAACTTATATACAGAGTACATCATGAGAAATGCTGGACTGGATGAAGCACAAGCTGGAAGCAAGATTGCCAGGAGAAATATCAACAACCTCAGATGTGCAGATGACACCATCCTTATGGCAGTAAGTGAAGAACTAAAGAGCCTCTTGATGAAAGTAAAAGAGGAGAGTGAAAAGGCTGGCTTAAAACTCATCAATCAAAAAACAAAGACCAGGGCATCCAGTCCCATCACTTCATGGCAAATAGATGAGGAAACAATGGCAACAATGATAGACTTTATTTTCTTGGGCTTCAAAATCACTTGGACTGCAATCACTGCAGATGGTGATTGCAGTCATGAATTTAAAAGATGCTTGCTTCTTGGAAGAAAAACTATGACAAACCTAGACAGTGTATTAAACTGCAGAGACATTACTGACAAAGGTCCGTCTAGTTAAAGCTATGGTTTTTCCAGTAGTCATGTATGGATGTGAGAGTTGGACTATAAAGAAAGCTGAGCAATGAAGAATTGATGTTTTTGAACTGTAGGTGTTGGAGAAGACTCTTGAGAGTCCCTTGGACTGCAAGGAGATCCAACCAGTCCATCCTAAAGAAAATCAGTCCTGAATATTCATTGGAAGGACTGATGCTGAAGCTGAAGCTCCAATAATTTGGCCACCTGATGCAAAGAACTGGCTCATTGGAAAAGATCCTGATGCTAGGAGAGATTGAAGGTAGGAGGAGTAGGGGATAATAGAAGATGAGATGGTTGGATGGCATTGAGTCATGTCCATGACTCGATGGACATGAATCTGAGCAAGCTCTGGTAGTTGGTGATGGACAGGAAGTTCATGGGGTTGCAAAGAGTCAGAGACGACTGAGTGACTGAACTGATCTGACAATTGTGTTAGTTTCAGGTATACAGAATAGTGATTCATATAGATATATTCTTTTTCAAATTCTTTTCCATTAGAGGTTATTATAAGATATTGAATATAGTTCCCTATTCATCATAATAGGTCTTTGTTGGTTATCTGTTTTGTATATGCTAGTGTGTATCTGTTAATCCCAACCTCCTAATTTATCCCTCCCCACTGCTTTCCTCTTTCATAACCATGAGTTTGTTTTCTACGTCTGTGAGGCTGTTCCTGTTTGGTAAATAGGTTCATTTGCATCATTTTTTTTACACATGTAAGTGATATCATGTGATAGTTATCTTCCCTTTCTGACTTACTTCTCTTAGTATGATAATCTCTAGGTCCATCAGTGTTGCTGCAAATAGCAAGGTTTTATTTTCTATGGCTGAACAACATGGCATTGTATGGAATTGAGGTTTTTGGAGGCCCAGTAACTATTTCAAAGGTTACACCAAGAGGTGCTTAGTCTCTGACTCAAACAACAATGGGCCAACAATCAGTTGAAAGTAGCAGATGATTTAGATTGGCAATACCATAATAATGACCTGTACCTTAAGCTGTGTGATTAGTCTTACTTTCCTTAAACATTAAATTGGAATGATCTCTCTACAAGTCCCGAGGGTTCTTACATTTTGAGAGCAAGTTTCTAGCACTCCATGTACTCAAGAAATAAATTTTATCTTTGGACCTTTAGAACCATAGTCATAGATGTCTTCTGCCTGACTCAGGAGAGGAAATTAAAGTGTGTCACACTTGGCTGCAGTGATGAAGGTGAGAAAATTGATAGACCTCGTCAGAGAAGAAATCCAGATGGAGGGAGTTCCGAAGGGGGTGAAACATCTAAATCACAGACCTTGAGTAACCCCACCTCCAAGTTCACCAGCACTCATCCTGTGGTGTCCCAGCCACAGTACTAGTTGGGCCGAATAGTCAGGGCACACTGCTCATGGTTTTCAGCAAAGAGCAGCTTATAATGTCTTTATCTTATTTCTCCAGACCCCACCTAGTTTATTTGTGTTCTGCACCAGCCCCCTCCTTCAGTCCCAAACTGAAGTCCCTTGGCAGCGCCCTGGCTCTTGAATTAGCATCTGGCAATGAAAAGCCTTATCCTAGAGCCAAAGGCTCTCACTGCTCTGCAGACCATGCACGATGCTCTTTGCTGAATGACTCACAATGCAATGTCTCACCTGACTGCTTGAAGTCCCCCAGGTGGAAACAGTGGCTTGAAATACGCTTGGATCTGGTGATGCCTGAATTCCCATTTCTTTTTTCCCTCTCTTGTCATTGTGCTGCTAAAATGCCATGGTTCCTCAACAAGTGCTGCAACTATGAATTTTAATTTCATAATTAATGAAAATGTGTACAAATGGGTGTACAATATAAATCTGACTTGTGATGCACAGACATGTACAATTATACCTTATGTGGAACTTTATTAGCCCCTGAAGAAGCATGATCACACTTCTTCTTGTCTCTCCTTGGACCAATAAGCCTCATTTGTCTCAAAGTCTCTTCTTTCATTGTTCAGTCACTCAGTCGTGTCGAACTCTGCAACCCCATGAAGAGCAGCATGCCGGGCTTCTCTGTCCTTCACAAACTCCTAGAGTTTGCTCAAACTCATTTCCACTGAGTCAATGATGCCATTCTACCATCTCATCTTCTGTTGCCCCCTTCTCCCCCTGCCTTTAATCTTTCCCAGCATCAGGGTCTTTTCCAATGTCTCTTCTAATATTGGTGGGTTTTTTTTAAGTCTACAAGTTCTGATTTTAACATGATCACATGCATTTCTCTCCATTTCCTGAAGCTTCACTAGGATAAAGTATACGTGTTTTTCAAAAGCCCTAAACCCACCAGATGGAGAGATCAAGAAAAGGCACGTTCTCAGGTGAGCAATCTCAGCTGCTGCTTGGAAGCCAGAGAGTCAATGGAACAGTGGCCACTGACTCAGCTCTGCAGGAGAACAGAGCAAGGGAAGGAGGCTGATTCACTCTGAAACCCTGAAAAATTTAGGATTTGGAGGCAGCAGCTATGTCAGAAGAAGAGGTGAAGAGCTGGGCTTGAAAAACAGAGCAACTTATTTAGACTTGCATATGGGGCATTTCCTAAACTTCACTCACACACTACTTCTTTAACACCTCTCTCTTCAATAAAAATAAAAGACATTCAGAGAAGCACTATAATAGGAATGAAAGAGAATTTAAAAAAAAAAAAAAAACAGTTGAACAGACAGATGGAAAAGGAGCACTAGAAGAGAGAGACAGTGAGCAAATAGAAAAAAAAAAACTTTAAAAATGACAATATCCTCAGATAAAGAATGAAACTGGCAGGTGTGAAGAGAGGAAGCAGACAGAAGAGGGAGAACCCTGTTTTGCATACTCACCTATACATTTTAGGGGCAGGAGAGTCTTCAGAACTTTCTTGTTGCTTCTTTTAATAGTGATATTTAAATGCAATCAACTCTTCATGAACAAGAGTGCAGAAATCATTCTAGAAATTCAGCAGTCATGCATTGTGTCTAAATAACCTGTTCTGCTTCCTTTGAGCATAGGCAATTGATTATCCTTCATCACATGGAGAACCAACCAGACCCAGTCAATAATGGCACATGCTTTTTTTTTTATTTTTAAACTTTACATAATTGTATTAGTTTTGCCAAATATCAAAATGAATCTACCACAGGTATACATGTGTTCCCCATCCTGAACCCTCCTCCCTCCTCCCTCCCCATACCATCCCTCTGGGTCGTCCCAGTGCACTAGCCCCAAGCATCCAGTATCGTGCATCGAACCTGGACTGGCACATGCTTTTTTGTAAGCTGATGAAATAGCTATGCCTTGTTTAATAAATCAAAAGTCTAACTCAGCTTTAAATGAATTAACTTGCTGCTTTTTCTTGGTGATTGTGAGCAAGTGGTGCATGTGTGCTAAGTCACTTCAGTCATTGTTAACTCTTTGCAACTCCATGGACTATAACCCGCCAGGGTCTTCTCTCCATGGGTTTCTCCAGGCAAGAATACTGGAGTGGCTTGCCATGCCCTCCTCCACAGGATCTTCCAGGCTCAAGGAGAGAACCTGAGTTTCTTATGTCTTCTGTCTTGACAGATAGATTCTTTAGCCCTAGCACCACCTGGGAACATCTACCTCCACAATAGTATAGACTGTGTCAGCTAGCTTAGTTTCACTGCCAAATCTCTCTCCCTCCTCCCTGAATCCTTCTAGAATCAGTCCTGAGGCTAAGACCAACAGAGGTAAGTGAGGCCCCAAAGGCATACAATTTAGATGTTCACTGTTGTTCACTGTTACAGTCTGAGGCTTTTATTTTTACGACTGAAATTCCTGAGCCATGATATCTTTGTCAGGTTTCAAAGAAAAAAGTTCTGAAAATGCATGTGGTTTCTGACAGCTCTTCATTTCTCTAACCATTTTCAAATCTCCAGAGTTCTCAAACAAGTAGTTTACCTGACAGACCCTATTTTTCAACCCACGCATTCATGCATCCCAAGTCACTTTAGTTGTGTCCGACTCTTTAGGACCCCACGGACTGTAGCTCTCCAGGCTTGCCTGTCCCTGGGATTCTTCAGGCAAGAATCCTGGAGTGGCTTGCCATTGCCTACTCCAGGGTTTCAACACATAGTACACACTATTTCCTGCGTCTGAAGTTTCCTAGTGGCTTAATTTACTCAAAATGATTACCGCCTTGCAGAGATGAAATGCATGGAAATGTTGAAGGCCACACAGTGGATTTCCCTCTGTTTTTAGACAACTGTAATGTTTTAGAGCCCTCTTAACTCAATGCTTAGGGTTAATCTATCAGGAATGATTAAGAAAGAGTGAGAAGAGAGGCATGTGCTAATAAATTTCAGTAAGCAAGTGTAGTGAGTGTTTTTAATGAAAATCATAGGGATATTTTCCCCCTCTGTGTATTCTGGCTCTTTATTTTAATTTGACTTCAATTGCTGAGGATGAGATTTAGCATAATCCCTGGCTCTTGACATGCTATTACCCATCTGGACCTAGCCTTCTTTCATTCAGTCACCTATTCATTATTCGCTTACCTTCAGATGATGTAATGAACAATCGTGGATACTTCTCTAAACTAGAAATCAACAAGTATATGTATCTACCTATGTGTTTCTTCCCTCTCCCATTTTCCCTTCTCCCTGAAAGGGGACCCCACCCTCAAGTCTGTATTGATAATTTATTTACATTTTAAATATCTAAATAGATTTCTAAAAATGGATATACATTTACACATTTAGTTTAATTGTTCTTAGACTTCATCAGACTGCTACCATATTCTGAGTGGTTTTCTGAGATTGTTTTCATTCAGTATTGGATCCCTAAGAGTCATCCAATAAATTGCTGTATAACATTTTTGGGTAATATTTTGGGTGTATAATATTTTTGGGTGAATTTATCTCTATGCCTTCTTTGTCTTTGGGTATTGGGAGTTTCTCCTGCATATTTTTGTGTTATCACCAATCTTACTATGAACCTTTGTGTACAAGATGTGTCTGTTCAAATTGTTCTCTACTCTAAAGTTACTGTTTTCCCTTCTTTAATTAATAACTATTGCAGATGAGATTCCTTGAGAGCATGCAAAAATCCTATTTCTCCTCAAATATTTACCCATTAATTTTAGCATTTTCCTGTAGATTGTGTCTGCAACAATTATTACTATGTTGTTTGCCTAATGATGAGTTTGCATTCCCTTCACTACTTCTACATTTGTTAATTATGTTATTGCAGATGGTGACTGCAGCCATGAAATTAAAAGACGCTTACTCCTTGGAAGGAAAGTTATGACCAACCTAGATAGCATATTCAAAAGCAGAGACATTACTTTGCCAACAAAGGTTTGTCTAGTCAAGGCTATGGTTTTTCCTGTGGTCATGTATGGATGTGAGAGTTGGACTGTGAAGAAGGCTGAGCACCGAAGAATTGATGCTTTTGAACTGTGGTGTTGGAGAAGATTCTTGAGAGTCCCTTGGACTGCAAGGAGATCCAACCAGTCCATTCTGAAGGAGATCAGCCCTGGGATTTCTTTGGAAGGACTGATGCTACAGCTGAAACTCCAGTACTTTGGCCATCTCATGTGAAGAGTTGACTCATTGGAAAAGACTCTGATGCCGGGAGGGATTGGGAGCAAGAGGAGAAGGGGACAACATTGGATGAGATGGCTGGATGGCATCACTGACTCAATGGATGTGAGTCTGAGTGAATTCCGGGAGTTGGTGATGGACAGGGAGGCCTGGCGTGCTGCGATTCATGGGGTCGCAAAGAGTCGGACACGACTGAGTGACTGATCTGATCTGATCTGATTATAATAATACATTTAATAATATATAGTGTTATATATTAATATTATATTAATAAATCAATGATGAATAATAACACATTTTAATCATGATTATATATATATTGTAAGGAAGAGCTATTTCTGCTCCTCCATTATAGTATATTTAATTATTTGTCTTATCACAGGTTCATGGATATTTATTTTATTTTTTTATTATCTTGTGATATTATCATTCAGCTAGTTCTGATTTTGGCAAGTGATTGCTCATTCAGGAGTCTTCTGCACCCTTTTAAGTTGACCCATCCTTTTTTAAGCACTTTCTTATTTTCTTGTGCTACAAGATATTCCAAGGACTGGGACTTGCTCCTTAGGAATCTTGTATTTTCCCTGACTTGGCCCTGGATAAATGACTTTTATAAGGAATAACTGATTACTTTTGTTGAAGAGTGGTGTTTAGAAACCAAGATCTGGGCACTATGTATGCTCATTGTGACTATCTTGTCACTGCCCCTAGGTCTTTTCAGTGGACAGAATGATGAGATGTGTGTACATATGCACAGATTCATATACATACATATGTTCCCTCAGCTTTGAGTAAATGAAGTGTTTGCTTCATGTCCAAATCTAACCCGTTAAGTCACAATTTAATTTTCCCTTTGTCCCATAGAATCAACCTGGATACCCCAAGCTAGAAGGAATAGTTCACTTTTCTGAAACTGCATAGACCTTCATCTATATCCTATATTCTTTTCTTCCCATGTGTGTGTTAGTTGTGTTTGACTCTTTGCAAGCCCATGGACTGTAGCCCTCCAGGACCCTCTGTCCATGGAATTCTCCAGGCAAGAATACTGGAGTGGGTGGTCATTCCCTTCTCCAGAGGTCTCCCCTACCCAGGAATTAAAGCCAGGTCTCCTGTATCACAGGCAGATTCTTTACCATCTGAGCTATCAGAGAAGCTCCCCCCTCCACCTTTTGTTAATCTCTTCATTACACTTGATATTAGATTATAAGTGCTCTAAAAGAAAGATCCTATTTTAATGCTGTTTACATAGGACTTTTTATAGTTCTTTACATACAAAATTTACATTAGAGCCAACTCTTATGGGAAGTTACACATTTTAAAGCAGGCAATTATTTTCTTTGTGAAAATGAATTAATTTCAAAAAGAATTTTAGATCTCATTACAATAAGGCAGTTTAAGAGGAAACAAAATTAATAAAATATGTAGAAGAATGTAACATTTTAGGTATAAAATATGTGTGAATTCCTTCCCTGTCCCTTAACAAAATTCCTTTCTCACAGAAGATCTTATAATGTAAGTTAATTAATCCATTCTAAAGAAGCAGCTAGCTTCTTATTCCCTTATTATGTCCCAGAAAGTTTAAAAGTCTTTAGAAAAGTATTTAAAAAATTAACTCAGGACAGAATGGGTTAAACATTATAAACTATTCATTTTATAAATAAGGCTGAATATTTGTTTTGTTCATTTAATTATGAGAAATAATCAGCATTGGCATTTTCTTCTTTCCTATTGAGACTTCATTTTTATATTTTTAGAATAATGGTTAAGTCAGATTCTTTAAAGGATGTTTAATAAGCTCTTTTTCTTTTTTCTTTTTGCACAAGCTAGGCAGGAAGCCCAGCTGGCCATATTAACATATTGTCATCTCATCAAAATACTTTTGAGATGTATGAGTTTGTCAATGTGTGTGGTTGTGAAGTTAAAAATCTTTTGTTGTAGGCTCTATTTTTCTTTATTCTCTATCACTGAATTAGCAAACTATGTCATATAGACCATACTTCATCCCTAGGCCTACCAGAGATTCATTCAGTGAAACATCTTTATTACTTTGTGATTCTGATCTTATTTCCTGGTATTAGACCATGTTGTTGTTGATGACAAGGTTAAGAAATATACTGGCTTTAACAATTGCCAGAAAATAATTAGTTTGTCTTTTCTATTTGCCTCCTCTTCTCAGAGATGGGGTCATTTGACTCCACCATCAGCCCTTTGGAATCAATTTTGACCTCAAAAGAGAGAGATTTAAAGTGTTCACCACTTTATGTGCATGTGTGCATGCTTAGTCCCTCATTCATGTCTGCCTTTTTGTGATCCCATGGACTGTAGCCGACTAGGCTCCTCTATATAAGGGATTTCCCAGGAAAGGGTATTGGAATGGGTTGCCATTTCCTTCTTCACCACTCTCTGGTGGTTAGACTCAAATTCTGTCTTCTTGAGTTTTGAATGGTGTTGGGCCTCTGGATTTTTTTCCTGGGGCCAGATTCCCAATTTCCACTCCAGTCCTTGCTACTGAACCTCATCTTTTTCCCTGTCCCAGCAAACAGACTGATCTCCAACTCTCTCTGTGACCTGGGAATCTGCCCCTCTTAACAGATAACCCCCCCAGGGAAAGGGGCTTGCTCTTCAGGAATCTCCTCAGCCATTCCTCAGACACATGGTTGAATTTCTCAGAACTGCTAGAAACACTTTATACTACACAAACTGTGTTCAGACTCTAGGAGATGTAATTTTAATCCTGCTCAATTCAATTCAACTTAACAAAGATTTATTAACCAACTTCAGGGCCAGGTCTTATGCTAGAGTCTGGGAGTATAAAGATAAATGACATATAAGAATGCTTTTAAGGAGTTCCTTGTCTTCTTGAGGACATTGAGGTATAAATATTCTACAACCGTGTATGTTAAGAACTAGATATATATACCTAATCAGAGAGAGGAACAGCTCTGTAGTCAACCATCTGGGAGGAAAACATGAAGATAATCAGCTTTCATGTGTACTGACTGCATAAGCATCATGCCTGAATTTTGTCCTTAGACTATTAGAAAATATGGTAGATTGCATTATTGGCTCCATTTTATATCTATAGATATAGATACACTTTTTGACTATACCGCAAGGGGGCAGTCACCTGCCACATCCCATAACTTTGGGAAATTAGTGGACATAATGCAAGCAGGTGCGTGGGATGGATTTGCACATTGGAGTTTGTGTTTTGTGCTGCTACCATTGCTAATAAGAGGTGTTCAGGGAAGTCTGCCAGTCCCCAGAGGGGATTGAAAGACACATGAAATAAAGTTGCTCCACGTAAGCTACCTTGGTCAAGCTACCCAAGAGCAGCAACCCCAAATGACACACATATGCATGAGAAAGCCCAGCTGAGATCAGCTCAGCCCTGGCCTCATGATCTATAAAAATTACACATCATAATTATAAAAATTAAATATAATTGTGTTCAGTCCTTAGTTCTGGTGAAGTATTATGCAGGAAGAGTTAGCCACACAGGAATCACTGAAACTGTTGACCTATTTATTAGAGTTATATTTTAGAAAGATCATCATTTTGACAATAATATTGACAGAAGAGATTAGAAGTGGACATACAAGACTAGACCACACTATTTGGATAAGAGGTTGTAACAATGAAAAACAGAATGAATTCAAGAGTGATATAAGATGTAGGTCACAGCAATTTATTGATTACAGTTGGAGGAGAGGATGGAGTTGAGAATGGCTTGTAGATTTCTAGGTTAGGTTACTAACAAAGTGGATGATGATAAATAGGAGTTCAGAAAGATTTGTTAATGGACATGAAACAAGTCAGTAACCCATTCCCTTCTCTTTTTAAAATTTTTTAATATAATTTATTTTAATTGGAGGCTAATTACTTTACAATATTGTATTGGTTTTACCATACCCATTCCCATCTAAGCAGAGATAACTAGAAGTAGTGAATTCAGTCAAGTCTCGATGTAAATGTGTTAATGACCTAAGAACAAGACTTCCTGGCAGACATACTAACAGTGATTTTTGGTGGAAGGTATCAAGGAATCTAACCTATTTTTCATGGTTTCTCTTGATTATTAACTATACACAAAACTTGAATTTAGAAATTTACAGGTCATGGATGGCTGAAGTGGACAGGCAAGACTAGATGACATTGTACAGGAGTGAGGGATCAAGACCATCCCCAGGAAAAAGAAATGCAAAAAGGGAAAATGGTTGCTTGGGGAGGCCTTACAAATAGCTTTGAAAAGAAGAGAAGCAAAGGAGAAAAGGAAAGATATACCCATTTGAAGGCAGATTTCTAAAGAATAGCAAGGAGAGATAAGAAAGCCTTCCTCAGTGATCAATGCAAGGAAATAGAGGAAAACAATAGAATGGGAAAGACTAGAGATTTCTTTAAGAAAATTAGAGCTACCAAGGGAAAATTTCATGAAAATATGGGCTCAATAAAGGACAGAAACAGTATGGACCTAACAGAAGCAGACGAGATTAAGAAGAGGTGGCAAGAATACACAGAAGAACTATAGAAAAAAAAAATTTTCATGACCCAGATAATCACGATGGTATGATCACTGACCTAGAGCCAGACATCCTGGAATGCAAAGTCAAGTGAGCCTTAGGAAGCATCACTACAAACAAAGCTAGTGGAGGTGATGGAATTCCAGTTGAGCTATTTCAAATCCTAAAAGATGATGCTGTGAAAGTACTGCACTCAATATGCCAGCAAATTTGGAAAACTCAGCATTGGCCACAGGACTGGAAAAAGTCAGTTTTCATTCCAATCCCAAAGAAAGGCAATGCCAAAGAATGTTCAAACTACTGAACAATTGCATTAATCTCACACACTAGCAAAGTAATGCTCAAAATTCTTCAAGCCAGGCTTCAACAGTACATGAACCATGAACTTCCAGATATTCAAGTTGAATTTAGAAAAGGCAGAGGAACCAGAGGTAAAATTGCCAACATCCATTGGATCATCAAAAAAGCGAGAGAGGTCCAGAAAAACATCTACTTCTGCTTTATTGACTATGCCAAAGCCTTTGTCTGTGTGGATCACAATAAAATGTGGAAAATTCTTCAAGAGATAGGAAAACCAGACTACCTGATCTGCCTCTTGAGAAATCTGTATGCAGGTCAGGAATTAACAGTTAAAACTGGACATGGAACAACAGACTGGTTCCAATTTGGGAAAGAAATACATCAAGGCTGTATATTGTCACCCTGCTTATTTAACTTATATGCAGAGTACATCATGAGAAACACTGGACTGGATGAAACACAAGCTGGATTCAAGATTGCCAAGAGAAATATCAATAACCTTAGATGACACCACCCTTACGGCAGAAAGTAAAGAAGAACTAAAGAGCCTCTTGATGAAAGTGAAAGAGGAGAGTAAAAAAGTTGACTTAAAGCTCAACATTCAGAAAACTAAGATCATGGCATCTGGTCCCATCACTTCATGGCAAATAGACGGGGAAACAGTGGAAACAGTGACAGACTTTATTTTGGGGGCTCCAAAATCACTGCAGATGGTGACTGCAGCCATGATATTAAAAGATGCTTGCTCCTTAGAAGAAAGTTATGACCAACCTAGACAGCATATTAAAAAGCAGAGACATTACTTTGCCAACAAAGGTCCATATAGTCAGAGCTACGGTTTTTCCAGTAGTCATATATGAATGTGAGAGTTAGACTATAAAGAAAGCTGAGCACTGAATAATTGATGCTTTTGAATTGCGGTGTTGGAGAAGACTCTTGAGAGTCCCTTGGACAGCAAGGAGATCCAACCAGTCCATCCTAAAGGAAATCAGTCCTGGGTGTTCTTTGGAAGGAATGATGCTGAAGCTGAAACTCCAGTACTTTGGCCACCTCATGTGAAGAACTGACTCATTTGAAGACTCTGATGCTGGGAAAGATTGAAGGTGGGAGGAGAAGGGGACAACAGAGGATGAGATGGTTGGATGGCATCACCGACTCAATGGACATGAGTTTGAGTAAACTCTAGGAGTTGGTGATAGACAGGTTGGCCTGGCATGCTGCAATTCATGAGGTCTCAAAGAGTCAGACACAACTGAGTGACTGAACTAAACTGAACTATGAAATAGGGGACATGAAAAAGGAAGACAAATCAGATGCCCTGAAATTTATTCAAAAGTACTTTTCCAAAAAAGCCTTTTTATGCATGCAATTTAGTTTGCTGAGGACAATTAATTAACATATTACCATCGGAGGAAGTTGTATTTCCATTTCAAGCCAATTAGCAGCCACTTCGTGGTGAGTAGGGAGGAAAGCATGGTTTTGTTTTATGAGTTTCTCTCTGATTTATTCTGCTCTCTAGAAGGAAGAAGGAAAAGACTGTGAAAGCTTTTCTCAAATGGGAAATTTCTTTATGGAAGGCAGTCATGGGAATAATTCCTATAATTAAGGACCCACAATAAACAGCTGTGAGATGTTCGTACTCTGATAAATTGTATTTCTAGAGCTAGACTGGTGTTACCCAATGTGGTCCATAGACCAGCAGCATCACAACATCTGAGACGTTGTTTGGAAATTCAAATTCTCAGGTTCCAACCCAGACATGGTGGGTGAGAATCTGCATTTTATTAGGGATTTGTGTGAGTTCATTTTGAGAATCACTGGTGTATAACACACTCCTGTTCTTAAGAAGTTAATGTCTTGGGGAGAAATCAAGCATAAGCCCACTATAAAGAGCAAAGCAGCAAACACACACAACATTTCAAGTGATTCTAGAACAAGAAAAGACTTGTTCAAATCTATCTGAACATTAAAACTTTGTGCCAATCAGAGAATTTCATTAAGACCAGCTATTATTTGTTTGCCTAATATCTCTTACTTCTTCTGAGAACTGCACCATCTCTTTCTGGCAATTTCCAGTGCTCACTCCATCCACAGTGTTCGCATATTGTAATCAAAGAAAGCCTTTATCTTAACAAGTCAATCCCCAGCCTTGTTCATTAACATAGTCAGGTAGCTAACACCCACTGGGAGGAGCCTGTCTTTGAGAGAATATTCACTAATTATGAATAGGTGAAGTACCATGTCCTGGTTGGTGGCTTCTGTTTGCTTTATTAGCATCATCTTCAGTCAAGTTTTCACATCTCTCCCTGTCTACACTCCAGCACTAATATCCATACTTTGAGAACACAAGGTGGTGAATTGTCCAAGAAGACAAGGTGGTGAATTGTCCAAGATAGAATTATAGATTCTACCCCAAACCAAAACTTAATAATACAAAGGAAGTAGGAAGTCACCAGTCACAGATGAAATGTTCATGGAAGAACATGTACCCAGAAGACCACGTTTCTCCACCTTTTATAGAGGAGATTTTTTTCTGAACAATATATGCATGTATCCTAAATTGCTTGAGTTGTGTCCAACTCTTTGTGACCATATGGACTGTATGTAGCCCACCAGGCTCCTCGGTCCATGGGATTATCCAAACTAGAATACTGGAGTGGGCTGCCATGCCCTCCTCCTGGGGATCTTCCTGATCCAACCCTCATCTCTGATGACTCTTGTATTGGCAGGCGGGTTCTTTATCACTAGTGCCACCTGAACAATGTATATGGAGACACTACTCACAGAGACACATTTCCATTTTAGAAATACCCATTCCATACTTTGTTAATAATAGTCTATGACATGACTTACCAGTCTTCAGACATCCTAGGTGAGGCACAGCTTCAGAGATATCATTGAGATTCAGTTCTATATGCATATTGTCATAAAGGAAATCAACCCTGAATATTCACTGGAAGGACTGATGCTGAAGCTGAAGCTCCAGTACTTTGGCCACCTGATATGAAGGGCCAACTCATTGAAAAAGGCTCTGATGCTGGGGATGATTGAAGGCAGGAGAACAGGGCAACAGAGGATGAGATAGTTGGATGGCATCATTGACTCAGTGGACATGAGTTTGAGCAAACTCTGGGAGATAGTGAAGGACAGGAAAGCCTGGTGTGCAGTTCATGAAGTTGCAGAGTCAGACACGACCTAGTGGCTGAACAGCAACAATAATTTTTGCTGCAAACAACCTGGCCTGGACAACCTGGTAGAGAGGGGACTGGGTTGCACTTGCCTCTGGAGATACAGACTGCTTTTTGGGTGGTTGTAGCCCCTCTCTCTAGTTGTGGTTCAAAGCAGCTGTTTTCAGTGAACCTGAGTGTGCTCTGAATCCTTTCTATTGGGGTTTCGAGTCCATGGGGTTACAAAGAGTCGGACATGACTGAGCGACTAAACAACAGAATTTCCTTGCAGATCCAGCAGGTCAAAGCCAGGAATACAATGATGTGCCCCTCAAATAATTAGAAAATGTAGTAAAGATACTTCTTGAAGACTGGAAATGCTTTTCAAGATTCATATTTCATTTATTGGTGTTCCTGCACTCTACATTTTTGTCATTTGCAATCCAGACATCTGAAGTTGTCATTGTCATTTATACATTGATTTGCCAAATATTTATAAAACATCTGCTGTACACCAGGAGCCATTTGGTTGCTGGGGACAGAAGAGTACACAAAATAGACAATATTCCTCATGTTCCTGATAAAATAGACAATATTCTTGTTTGTGTGGGAGGGTATGGGGCGAGGACAAATAATAAACAGTACATCATTTAGTATATTTTTATGGAGAAAATAAAGTGAAGTAAGGTGGATAGTGTTGCCAGGATGGTGAAAATTGTTTGAAATAGATAGGAGAGCAAATTAAGGAATATTTGCTTTCTCCTTTTTTAAGCGCCTAATAATTAATTAATTTTTGGCTTTCTCCAGTTGTGGTGAGTGAGGGCTATCCTCTAGCTGCAGTGCGCGTGAAACAGAGCAAGACCCTATGGACCTTGCCACCCGACCATGTCCTCTGCCTGCCTTTTTTCTGTGGAAAACTTTAGTCAAAGAATAAGTTTAATCAGAGAAATGAGAAATGCAGAAACAAAAAGGACAGTCAAAGGAGACCAAATAATAATAATGTAGTCATTAAGCATAGTCAAAGACCTTTAGTTCCTTCTCAAGGACTCTAGACAATATTATGAGCCAATTCCTGTGAGCTGGCTTATAGATACTGAAACCACAAGTGGAAGAAGTTAACTACATGATGACCAGACTGTCCCCATGACATCAGCTGCCACAATTCTGAGAATTGGCCTCAAAGAAATGGAAACAATCGGGCCCTGGAACTGAAGATTAACTATACCTAAAACAATCAAGATGACATCGGTCAGACCACCATTGACCAATTCCAAGATGACTGACATGATGGTGCTGTTTCTGCACGTGGCTCCCCCCGCCCCACCCCCAGTTGCCAGCATCTGAAATAAGGCAAACTTTCCTTTCCACCAACCTGGCCTGTTTATTGGCTTTTAAGTGGTGAGCAGCTGGACCCCTTAGCCTTTAGGCAACATGTGGGCTTCTTGTGGTGGTGGGTTCTCTTGTTAGGGCTCTAGGCGCATGGACTTCGGTGGTTGCGGCACACAGGCTCAGCTGCTCTGCGGCATGTGAAATCTTCCTGTACCAGGAATTGAACCTATGTCCCCTGCACTGGCGCAGATTCTTTACCACTGGACCACCAGGAAAATCTTATTTTCCATATATAGCTGCCAACAAATGTTTTTAGTTTGAGAATTAACATGTATCCTATTGACAGAGATTGATACATTTCTGAAAAGTTTCTACTTTATTCTTGACAGCTTAAAAAACTTTCTTGAGACTTGCCTGAACATCTGTTGTCCCCCAGTCCCAATTGGACAGTAACTGATTTGCTTTTTCTTTTCTTTCTGCTGTGAATGTGAATGTCAGTCCATCAGGAGCTCAAGTCCCTCATTCCTCAAGTGAAACTATACCCTATTAAACCAATTTGGAGGAGAGAATGAGAATCAGTGAATAATTAGGTGTGCACAGGTGGGTGTGTGCCTGCCCCAGGTATGTACATATATCTGAAATGAGAACTGCAGGACAATCCTGATATTTATTTGGTCAAAAGATTTATATTCCTAAATGTTCAACCCTAATTCCTCTCTGTCTTCTTAAAGTATAAACTCGGGCCCAATAGTCTGTGGTCTGTGACGTTAACGGAGGTGGAAAGAGAAGCAGGATGGAATCTGAAAGTAATGGAAGGAAAGGTAGTGAGGCGGCTGCTAAATGTTAGATGTAAAGATAGATAGCTCAGCCTTTTCCATTTTGATTTCATTTTCTTTATCTAATGATCAAGTGAGATTCCAGATGATCTGTAGGTCAAGTATCTCCTAGAAATAAGAAATCCAGGGCTAATAGTCCTTGTCTTTGCCCTAGGACTGAAACCCATCTGCCTAGCACAAACCAACAGAAACCAACTTTCCTGTCATTATCATAAGCCTCTTAGAAGCTTATGGTGACTGGTAATATTTATCATTGGAATTAAAGCTAATAAGGTCTCATCACGAATCTGGAAATATAGGTACTTCTAGGACAGTATACTGAAGAGGACTGCAGAAGGAATTTTGAGTCTGTGATAAATAAATCACTATATATACCATTGCTATATCATTACGCCCTGATCTGGTTTCTCAAAATCTAATTGTAACCTAAGATCTGATAGTTTGCTATTCCTGTTAATGAGACAACTAGTAATAAATATTTTTATTAGTCTTTGTGTTTTATGTTGGGCAGAATTCCCTAGAAGCAGAGCCCAAAATAGTGATGCAGGAGTAGATGATTAATCGAAGAAGAGGTCTCAGGAGAAAAGGAATGAGGAAACCGAATTAGAATAGGGCAAATAAAGTAAGCAAGGACATGGTCTCAGCTGAAATCTGGTCTTCTTTGATCACACAGGGAACTCTGGAGCATGAGGTGTAACATTCTCCCCCAGTCTTTTGTATCCCACCCTTGTGCCCATCAGTTGCTCACTGTGGGGTGTCCTTCTTCTGTGGGTTTATAACCTCCCACAGAAGATGGCTTCCATTGACTGAGGACAACTCTATCTGCTGGGGGCCACTGACAACCAGGATTTAAAGAAGTTGGTACATGGGAGCACCAGCCCATAGGAGCACCAGCCTGATGGTAGGATCAGAAAGTATCCACCACACTCCCTTTTCTCTTTTCCATCTGAGAAACTTTCCTGCTTGCCTTATTCTATAGTATTCTTTCTTATTCCCTTTCATTTTTCCTTAGTACTCATGCTCTTCTTTGTTCTACTCCTAAAAGTTAGGAATGACTGCATTATTCCTTGAATAACTGACCCAACCTGTGAAGGAGTAATGGTATCAGGAGAGAATCGAATTCTGAGTTTTTTGATCAAAGCACAGTAAAATTTACAGTGTCCTGGGACCCTTTTGGTGTTGTGCAACTAACAACAGTATTCTTCTAAGTCTACCTTTTTCGGCTTCTATTGGCTGTGCTATAAATAGTTGGAAATAAGAACTGCCATGTTTGTCTTTCTTACTTCCAGCTTCTAGCGTGGTTCCTAGCACAGAGCAGACAGCCAGTGAAAGCTAATGAGTAACTGAACAAATGGTGGAAGGGAATTTTGAGATATGAACCTTCACTGTGTGCATCCTAAGATTCAAAAAGGCTTAAAAGTTTTTGAAGGTCAGGCAAGTAATGTAAATGAGTGAAAGAGTGGCTGGAGAGCCCACACAGCATCCCACATGGCAACAACTAATCAAATAGTGGGAGCTGGTTGGGAATGCTGGCCTAGATGTTTTGGTATTTAGAGGGATGGTATGGGGAGGGAGGTGGGAGGGGGGTTCAGGATTGGGAACACGTGTACACCTGTGGTGGATTCATGTTGATATATGGCAAAACCAATACAATATTGTAAAGTAATTAGCCTCTAATTAAAATAAATAAATTTTTAAAAATCTAGAAATGTCTTTGTTTTTAAATGTTATCAACTAACTTAAAAGCAAATAACTCCATACTGGTGAGAATGGCCATCATCAAAAAGTCTACAAATAATAAATGCTGGAGAGGATGTGGAGAAAAGGGGATCCTTTTCTTGTTGGTGGGAATGTAAATTGGTACAGCCACTGTGGAGAACAGCAACTGTGAAAGTTCTTCAAAAAAACAAAAAGCAAAACTAAAACTAGAGCTCGCCTTTATCCAACAGTCTTAGTCCTGGGCATATATCCAGAGAAAACTATACTTCAAAAAGGTACATTCACACTAATATTCATAGCAGCACTATTTAAAATAGTCAAGACACAATTTTGGAAACAACCTAAATATCCATCAACAGAGGAATGGATAAAGAAGATGTAGTACATACATACAATGGAATATTACTCAGCCATAAACAGAATGTTGTTGTTCAGTCACTAAGTCATGTCTGACTCTTTTGTGACCCTATGGACTGTAACCTGACAGGCCTCTCTGTCCATGGGATTTCCCAGGCAAGCAAATTGAAGTGGGTTGCCATTTCCTTCTCCAGGGATCTTCCCAAACCATGGATCAAACCTGCATCTCCTGTATCACAAGTAGACTGTTTACCACTGAGCCACCCAGGAAACCACTATAAAAAATGAAATATTGCCATTTGCAGCAATGTACCCAGACAGTACCATACTAAGTGAAGTAACTCAGAGGAAGAGAAATATCATATGATATCACTAATGCATGGAATTTCTAAAAAATGATACAAATGAAGTTATTTATAAAACAGAAACAGATCCATAGACATGGAAAACAGTGGGTACAGTTACCAAAACAGGAAAGCAGGGTGGATAAATTAAGAGTTTGGGACTAACACTTACACACTACTATATAAAAAGGTAACCAACAAGGATCTACTGTATAGCACAGGGAGCTATCCTCAATATCTGTGATAACCAAATGAGAAAAGAATCTAAAGAAGAATGAGTATATGTGCAACTGAATCATTTTGCTATACACCTGAAACTAACATGTTGTAACACTGTAAAACTACACTTCAGTAAGAAAAAGAAAAAGAAAATCAAACAACTAACATTGTTAGGACCGAGCAATGCATTTATTAACTGAACTTCACATGAAACCTTTCAGCTTTGTCCTCTGCCATGGAGTATGTCCTTATTGATGATTACCATTTTGTTTTTCCTGTTGGATTAACCACATAAAATGAAGAAATAGACAGCAATATTCTCTATCATCTTCTACTAATCAAAAGTAGCTCAAACAACAGCATCTTTTTTCCTTTTTTCCTCAAAAGGAAACTCACTTTTGAGGCCTTTTCTGTACCAGTGACACCTTCTTATCTTCCTTTCTTTACTCCTGTCTATACTTACATGTTATTGTTCTTACGGCTTCAATTCCTCTGCCATTTTGTGACCTCTTCTAGAAACCTTGAGATGGTCTATGATCATACTTCAAAAGGGATCGGAGAATACCTATAAATTCCTTTGCAAAATTGTGTGTATGTATTTATGTTCATCTTTATGAGGAAGAATTTGTAATTTCTATTAGATTCTAAAAGTAGTAGCCCTTGTCCTGGGTTATTTTATTCACTGTTGAAACCTCATCTGCATTTGGCTCTATCTTACAGTTACATCATAATATGTTCCCTTCCCTTCATCTAAAAATATTTTAGTGGATCCTCACTGCCTTCAAAATAAAATACAGATTTGTTGGTTAGCTAACAAGATCCATTATCATCGTTCTGAGCACTTGCACCCTCTGTTTCACCAACTGTAACTATTCACAGTATCAAGTTCACTCCTGCTTCCATGTATGCACGTATCTCACTGACCTTCTTACCACTTCTCACGTGTATGCACATCAGTTCAGTTCAGCGCTCAGTCGTGTTTGACTGTTTGAGACCCCATGGACTGCAGCACACCAGGCTTCCCTGTCCATCACCAACTCCTGGAGCTTACTCAAACTCATGTCCATAGAGTCGGTAATGCCATCCAACCATCTCATCCTGTCATCCCCTTCTCCTCCTGCCCTCAATCTTTCCCAGCATCAGGGTCTTTTCAAATAGGTCAGTTCTTTGTATCAAATGACCAAAGTATTGGAGCTTCAGCTTCAGCATCAGTCCTTCCAAAGAATATTCAGGACTGATTTTCTTTAGGATGGACTGGTTGGATCTCCTTGCAGTCCACGGGACTCTCAAGAGTCTTCTCCAACACCACAGTTCAAAAGCATCAATTCTTTGGCGCTCAGCTTTCTTTATAGTCTAACTCTCACATCCATACATGACTACTGGAAAAACCATAGCTCTGACTAGATGGACCTTTGTTGGCAAAGTAATGTCTCTGGTTTTTAATATGCCGTCTAGGTTGGTCATAACTTTTCTTCCAAGGAGCAAGTGTCTAAATTTCATGGCTGCAGTCACTATCTGCAGTGATTTTGAAGCCCAAGAAAATAAAGCCTGTCACTGTTGCTACTGTTTCCCCATCTATTTGCTATGAAGTGGTGGGACCAAGTACCATGATCTTAGTTTTTTGAAGGTTGAGTTTTAAGCCAACTTTTCACTCTCCTTTTTCACTTTCATCAAGTTTCTTTAGTTCTTCACTTTCTGCCATAAGGGTGCTGTCATCTGTGCAACTGAGGTTATTGATACTTCTCCCAGCAATCTTGATTCCAGCTTGTGCTTCAACCAGCCCAGTATTTTGCATGATGCATTCTGCATATAAGTTAAACAAGCAAGGTAACAATATACAGGCTTGAGGTACTCCTTTCCCAATTTGGAGCCAGTCTGTTGTTCCATGTCCCATTCTAACTGTTGCTTCTTGACCTGCAAACAGATTTCTCAGGAGGCAGGTCAGGTGGTCTGGTATTCCCATTTCTTTAAGACTCTTCCACAAATTGTTGTGATCCACACAGTCAAAGGCTTTGGCATAGTCAATAAAGAAGAAGTAGATGTTTTTCTAGAACTCTCTTGTTTCTTCAATGATCCAACAGATGTTGGCAATTTGATCTCTGGTTCCTCTGCCTTTTCTAAAAGCTTGACTATCTGGAAGCTCATGGTTCACGTACTATTGAAGCCTGGCTTGGAGAATTTTGAGCATTACTTTACTAGATTGTGAGACAAGTGCAATTGTGCAGTAGTTTGAGCATTCTTTGGCATTGCCTTTCTTTGGGATTGGAATGAAAACTGACCTTTTCCAGTCCTGTGGCCACTGCTGAGTTCTCTAAATTTGCTGGCATATTGAGTGCAGCACTTTCACAGCATCATCTTTCAGGATTTGGAATAGCTCAACTGGAATTCCATCACCTCTGCTAGCTCTGTTCTTAGTGATGCTTTCTAAGGCCCACTTGACTTCACATTCTGGAATGTTTGGCTCTAGGTGAGTGATCACACCTTCGTGGTTTTCTGGATCATGAAGATCTTTTTTGTATAGTTCTCCTGTTTATTCTTACAACCTCTTCTTAATATCTTCTGCTTCTGTTAGGTCCATACCATTTCTGTCCTTTATTGTGCCCATGTTTGCATGAAATGTTTCCTTGGTATGTTCCCTTGGTATCTCTAATTTTCTTGAAGAGATCTCTAGTCTTTCCCATTCTATTGTTCTTCCTCTATTTCTTTACACTGAACACTGAGGAAGGCTTTCTTATCTCTCCTTGCTATTCTTTGGAACTCTGCATTCAAATGGGTATATCTTTCCTTTTCTCCTTTGCCTTCAGCTGCTCTTCTTTTCTCAGCTATTTGAAAGGCCTCCTCAGACAACCATTTTGCCTTTTTGCATTTCTTTTTCTTTGGAATGGTCTTGATCCCTGTCTCCTGTACAATGTCATGAACCTCCATCCATAGTTCTTCAGGCACTCTGTCTATCAGATCTAATCCCTTGTATCCATTTGTCACTTCCACTGTATACAGTCATAAGGGATTTGATTTAGGTCATACCTGAATGGTCTAGTGATGTTCCCTACTTTCTTCAATTTAAGTCTGAATTTGGCAATAAGGAGTTCATGATCTGAGCCACAGTCAGCTCCTGGTCTTGTTTTTGCTGACTGTATAGAGCTCCATCTTTGGCTGCAAATAATTTAATCAATCTGATTTCAGTATTGACCATCTAGTGATGTCCATGTGTAGAGTCATCTCTTGTGTTGTTGGAAGAGGGTGTTTTTCTATGACCAGTGCGTTCTCTTGGCAAAACTCTGTTAGCCTTTGCCCTACTTCATTTTGTATTCTAAGGCCAAATTTGACTCTTACTCCAGTCTTTTGGAGTAACTTTTGATTTCCTTCTTTTGCATTCCAGTCCCCTATGATGAGGAGGCCATCATTTTTTGGTGTTAGTTCTATAAGGTCTTAAAGATCTTCATAGCACCAGAAAGAAGATCTTCAGCTTCTTTGGCATTAGTGACTGGGACATAGACTTGGATTACTGTGATATTGAATGGTTTGCCTTGGAAACGAACAGAGATCATTCTGTCATTTTTGAGATTGCACCCAAGTACTGCATTTCAGACTCTTTTGTTGACTATGAGGTCTACTTCATTTCTTCTAAGGAATTCTTGCCCACAGTAGTAGATATAATGGTCATCTGAATTAAATTCTCCCTTTCTGGTCCATTTTAGTTCACTGATTCTGAAAATGTTGATGTCACTGACCCATATGCACATAGACGGCTCATATTTATCCTTGGGAAGAGTTTGATCTAGAAGCAGATTCTAAGACAAGAACTCGACTGTTAGAGTTTTATTTGGGAGTTAATGCCAGAAAGCACAAGTAAAAAGCCAGGATGGAAGAAATCTTGTGAAAGGTGTATTACCAATCCAGTTGCCACTGTGGGCAATTAGCAAAATTCTATCCCACTGATGACCTCTAGGAGACAACACAGAACAACTCCAGAGTTAGCTATGAAGCAAAAAAGGTAAGGTATTTATGCAACAGCTCCTGGAAGTCACTGATCTTGGGAGGACTTCCTGCAGCAACTGCGTGTGTCCCATGGCTGAGGAAAAAAAGCCGTCAAGTGTTGTGTCTTAGGTTTTCCCTCTAAATAGCTTGTAGCATAGAAATGAATGCTGAGGGAACATGGGCAGGGTAATGTCAGTTTCACTATAAAATCTGAAATGTACAGACTCCCCTGTAAACATACCCAATCAAAGTAAACTAAGCCAAGAGATGTTCTCAAAAGATCATTCTCCCTCATTTGAGTTATGTAACTCTTTATTTGCCCTCTTAGTGACCTCTGACAACTTCTATAAATATATTAGCTACATAATTGAGAAAATATTTATTAAACTGATGCCCCAGACTGGGTATTGTGCTAGGCAATGAGGACATAGCAGTGAAAATGTCAGGCATCCAACCATCAACTACAGGAGTGATGACTATCACACAACTGTAACTAGTTGACCATTTGTCTGCATCCAAGACTAAACAGTATCTTTTGTGCATTAATTCTCAGGCCTTATTCATTATCTGGCACAGAGCATACAGTCAATAAATGCTGACCAGTGATGAGTGAATAAATGAATTACATTCTTCAGGCTTATCTGGAGCCTTTTATTTGGAAATTGTGAGCATGTGGAACAATTCCAAGTTGAGCTAGGCATTGAAATTCTACCCATAAGCACAGATCTGGGAAATCACTGCCTTATTTTGGACATGCCACCTTGACTGAAGGCTTTAGTAATCAATACCTAGCTGTAACCCAGAAGGAACATTTCATACAATTGCAAATAGCATGGTTTTTTTGTTTTTGTTTTTGTTTTTTTTTCAGTAAACTCAAAGCAAGCCAACTTTGTAGCCAGAATCACTGCAATTGATCAGCTGTAATTAAATTCAGGCTTAACAGACAGCCTTTTATTCTTTAAAGTAATTCCCAATGTGAAAGGTATCCACCCTGGTAACCCAACTCCAGTATCTTCCTGGAGAATCCCATGAACAGAGAAGCTTAGCAAGCAACAGGCCATGGGGTCGCAAAGAGTCAAACACAACTGCAGCGACTCAGCACACATGCATGCAATCCAGAGTAGAATCACTTCCTGATCTTCTAGTGAAGGGAAGTGCAATATAATATATGGAGAACTTTCTTGATTATTTTATCTTTTATAACTGAATTTTTCTTAAGAAATGCAGTCTAACATAAAAAGTCTAAAGAAATATTTTCAGGCAAGAATGGAAGTTCCATCATGTTTGTCTAGAAGGCTTGTTAGGAGTCACACAATCAAAGACAATACTGAAGAAAAGGCATTTGAATTATTCTACAAATATAACTGCACTTTTTATTTCCACTTACTACTATTTTTCTGGAGATGTCTTGATACGCAAATAAACTCATTTTACTAAACAGTGTTGTGATCGAGTGAGCCACCTGTTGGTCATTGCTGACAACTGAACCGTAATTGAGTTACGATTTTGTTTTCCACATGACTTGCTGCTGGAATACACTGCAGAGCACTGGTTATTGAAATTTGATGTGTCTTAGGATCACTTGAAGAACTAATAAAGAATACACATGACTGTGTTTCTTGTAGCAGGACAGGGACTGGCCCTTTGTATTTTTACAAAGTTCTCACATCCACTAAAGATTGAGAACCACTGCTATTTGTTGTTTATTCCCTAAATCATGTCAGATTTTTGTGACCCCATGGAAATAAAAGGATCCTCTGTCTATGGGATTTCCTAGACAAGGATACTGGAGTGGGTTGCCATTTCCTTCTCCAGGGGCTCTTTCCGGCTCAAGGCTTGAGCCCATGTCTCTTGCACTGGCAGGAGGATTCTTCACCACCGAGCCACATGGGAAGCCCTAATCACTGCTACGGATTTTCTCAGATATTTTGAGCAATTATTTTATGCAGAGCACCTATGAAAAAGTTTTAAAAATTGGATCTTCCCAGATGGTGCAGTGGTAAAGAGTTTGCCTGCGGGAGACACAAGAGGTGTAGGTTCAATCCCTGAGTCAGTATATCACTCAAAAAAAAAAAAAAAAAGATTATCAAAGAAAATCAAAAGTGTATTTGCAAAAACAAATGGCCACAATTCAAGTATCAGTCTAATGAAAAAGTAGCATTTGTTTTTGTATTAAGGCAGAAGAAACTATAGTTGAATTGTGTACTAAATGCTCATGGGAAACCTGCAAATTATTCTCAGAATAGTGGCTTATTAAATACTGATCTAGGCTACAACCTTCCTTTATTTTTAGCCTTCCTCTGCTTTCTTGCTTAAATTCTAACTTTAAATCAGTGCCATGCACATTCAATATTCAACTTCTTTTCCAACCCATAGTTCTTTTTCTGATAATTTAAATTATTTTTTATCTAAAAGCCATTTATTTAATTATTTTTATTTCATTAAAAATAAAATAGGTCATATTACAGATGGAGACTTCAGCTCAAAAAATGATTCTGTCTGTAGAAAACTTTAGAAAAGTAAAAACCTCAGCATTAAATAACTTGGTTCAAATATGGAAAATTTTAGTTCAGCGTACATTGAAAAAATTCTACAATAATAGTAAATGTTACCACTTCAAACTCACTAGAATGGTTAAAAACAAAAAAGATTGATCACACCAAATATTGGTGAGGATGTAGAGCTACTGGTACTGTCTGGAATGTAAAATGGTATGATCAACTTGGGAAAAAGTCATTTATAAAGTTAAAACATTGATGGTTATGATACAGTAAGTGCCTTCGTGGGAGAAAGTACATGAAAGAGAAATGAAACACATGTCCAGAAAAAGACTTGTGAAGCATCTTCATAAACCTTTATTTTTTTTTTATTTTTTTTATTTTTTATTCCTTTATTTCTCATGTGTCCCCCATCCTGAACCCTCCTCCCTCCTCCCTCCCCAGTGCTGGTGCACTGGGACGACCCAGAGGGATGGTATGGGGAGGGAGGAGGGAGGAGGGTTCATAAACCTTTATTAATAACAGGTCAAACCTGAAAATAACTCAAATACCCATCAACTTGAAACAGTAAAGTAACTATGCTGTTCTCAAATAGTGGAATACTATTCAGCAACACATAAGGATCAATTTCTAAGACACAACGGTATAGATGAATCTCACAGTCATTATGCCGAGCAAAAAAAGATATAACTGAGGAGATGATGTGTAATTTCATTTATGCTGCTGCTGCTGCTAAGTCACTTCAGTCGTGTCGGACTCTGTGCGACCCCATAGACGGCCTCCTACCAGGCTCCTCTGCCCCTGGGATTCTCCAGGCAAGAACACTGGAGTGGGTTGCCATTCCTTCTCCAATGCATGAAAGTGAAAGTGAAGTCGCTCAGTCGTGTCCGACTCTTAGCGATTCCATGGACTGCAGCCCACCAGGCTCCTCCATCCATGGGATTTTCCAGGCAAGTACTGGAGTGGGGTGCCATTGCCTTCTCCGAACTTCATTTATAGGAAGTTTTAAAAGAGGCAAAACTAATATACAGTAATAGAGATCAGCTCAGAGGTTGCTCATTGGATTGATTAATTGGAGGCACGTGATATTGTGATAATAGATGGGTAAACAGTGGAAACAGTGTCAGACTGTATTTTTCTGGGCTCCAAAATCACTGCAGATGGTGATTGTAGCCCTGAAATTAAAAGACGCTTACTCCTTGGAAGGAAAGTTATGACCAACCTAGATAGCATATTCAAAAGCAGAGACATTACTTTGCCAACAAAGGTCCGTCTAGTCAAGGCTATGGTTTTTCCAGTAGTCATGTATGGACGTGAGAGTTGGATTGTGAAGAAGGCTGAGCGCCGAAGAATTGATGCTTTTGAACTGTGGTGTTGGAGAAGACTCTTGAGAGTCCTTTGGACTGCAAGGAGATCCAACCAGTCCATTCTGAAGGAGATCAGCCCTGGGATTTCTTTGGAAGGAATGATGCTAACTGAAACTCCAGTACTTTGGCCACCTCATGCAAAGAGTTGACTCCTTGAAAAAGACTCATGCTGGGAGGGATTGGGGGCAGGAGGAGAAGGGGATGATAGAGGATGAGATGGCTAGATGACATCGCCGACTCGATGGGCGTGAGTTTGAGTGAACTCCGGGAGTTGGTGATGGACAGGTAGGCCTGGTGTGCTGCAATTCATTGGGGTCGCAAAGAGTCGGACACGACTGAGCGACTGAACTGAACTGAACTGAACTGATATTGTGATTTATAATAAGAAATGTGTATGCTTGGTCTTTTTCCCTTTGGAATTTCCTAAGTGAATGTTAATGAGGTAACTTTGGGACTTTACCTAAGAATGGGGGGCTGGTTGTCAACTGATGTTCCAAGAATTACTTGGTGATAGATGGAAACTTCGCTCTGTCCCCCAACCCACGTACATTGGAATTAGGTCCAGGAACTCAAATTAAGGCATTAAGGAACTTTCTAATATGATGTAAATGTTCTCTTTGGAAGATACTATATTTTCAAATTGCATTGAATTTTATACTTAAGATCTGTGCATTATACTGTATATAAGTTTTTAATCTCAATTAAAGTGAAAAATGTAGAATTTTGAATCTAGTGAAATGTTTAAACAGTTCACCATCTTAGACTAAAAGCCTAAGAGGAGCCTATGAATTGTCCTTTGCACGGCTGTGACAAATGGACATGTGTGTGTTCTCACATGCATGTATAGTGGGGACACTAATAAACCTTACAAAAGATATTTCAAAAGCTAGAGGTGAAGAAGCACTTGGGTTTGGTTTGGGGATAAAGGTAGAGATATTGATCTGAGATCAGATAAAATGCTCTTCCTTCAACCAAGAGAGTTTGAATATTTAAAAAGTTGGATGTCCATGTCTATCCTCACCGGATCATAAGGGAAGTTACTGATTCCAAGTGAAAGCGGAGGTAGTTTACTTAGATTTGGAAAGAAATACACAGCAAAAACCAGAGGTGGAGGGAAGAGTGAAAGCAGATGAGCTTCCCAGGCTTTAGGTAAAGGTCCAAATGGACCTGAAAGAGGTGGGCATCTTCCTGTTGGTGAGATCATGCTGGGAATGCCTGGAAGCCATTTAGAAAGGGAGGTGGCATGAGAATTAAGCCCATCCCCTATCATCAGAGTTGCTCCTTGGATTTTTCAATGAAGTTTCATCAAACCCAAGCAGAGGCAGGACTCCCTAACACTGAGTACCTATCCATTGGATTTGTATAGTTATGGACAAATTTCTTCTGTTAAGAGAAAAGAATATGTCCCATCACAAACATACGTTACCATATTTAAAATAGATAGCTGGTGGGAATTTGCTGTATGACACAGGGAGCTCAAATCAAGTGCTCTGTGACAACCTTAAAATGGGATGGGGTGGGAGGTGGGAGAAAGGTTCAAGGCGGGTGGGGAAGAGAACATACGTATACCTATGGCTGATTCATGTTAATGTACAGCAGAGACCAACACAATATTGCAAAGCAATTATCCTCCAGTTAAAAGCAAATAAATTTTTTTAAAAATGAATATATCATAGGTAGGAATGAGAGGTAATATGTTGCCAATTTCAGTGAAATGGTTGGAAGAACCAGTTTGGGTAGCTTCACTGGTTCTCAACCCTGGTTAAGTCATAATTATCTGAGCTGCTTCAAAAAATACCAGTGCCTGAGGTCCCCCCACCCCCCCCCCCACACACACAGATACTGATTGAATAGGTCTATAAGGGGCTTAAGCAGTCCTAAAAATCAACTGGGGTTGGTTTAGAGCAGTGGTTCTCACAGTGTGATCTTCAGACCAGCAGCAGCATCATAACCAGAGAACTTGTTAAAATAAAGGTTTTCAGGCCTCACCTAACTCTACTGAATCAGATCCAGGGATGGTGCCGAGCCATCTTCATTTCAACAAGCCCCCTAGGTGATTCTAATGTACCACCTAGTTTGCCCACTAATTAGAAAATTTCTGTGGAACTGTTTCAGAATCGTCTTCCTGGATTTGGTTTTAGAGTCTCTGGCTTTTTGAAGCATTCCTCATTTTATATCATGGTATTAACTTCAATCTTAAGCCATTTTTGTATGAACTGCATATGGATATTTCTATTTTCTACAATTCCCCCTCCATTTCTTAAGTTCTTTCTCCATAAATTTTCATTTCCCCTGCAGCTGATTGCTTTTGCCCTTTCTTTTCCTATTTCTTCTCCTCCTGAATGAGCTTCTTTTTACAAAGTCGCATCTTTATCTGCTTTCGGGATATCCACCTTGCACTGCAAGGGTTTGCATTCATTTTCCAGTCGAGCTTTGCTAAATGCAGAGAATGAATCTCATGTTCTTTATTTTCTCTTCCAGCTCATGCCTGGCTGACACCTCATCACTCAGTTTAGATGGGAAATGGCCTCAGTCTTTTCCAGCTATTGTTAACAAAGATTATATCCAGGAGATATATATCATCTGTCATCTCTGATTAATTTTGTCTCCTCACTCTGGTGATTTACCAGTTATTTCAGCTGCCCAGCGCAATTATTCAAAACTTCAAATTCGTTTTCTTTGTAAACAAGAGTTTCCTCGAGGTTTTTCTGAATTTTATAGTCAACTGTAATTTTATTGGTTTTCTCAGCTAAGTGTTCCCTTCATTCTGGTTGGCTGCTTCCTATAGGAATTGCTCCATGCTCTCCTTAGGTCTTGATTTTTTCTATCAAATCTGCCAGATGTCAAACTTCATCTTCTCTTTGCCAAGTTTTGCTGCATTAGAACATTTTTTCCACTTCCAACATTTTATAGGATTCCTTGAAAATATTTGTAATATTTCCATAGACTTCTTGCCTTCCAATACCTTATTCTGTTTGTTTGATTTTATCTCATCTATTTTGTGTTTTATACTTTTTTGTGTGGTTTATACTTCTTTTGTTGTTACTTAGTTGCTCAGTCATGTCCAACCCTTTCGTGACCCCATGGACTGTAGCCCCCCAGGCTCCTCTGGCCATGGAATTTCCCAGGCAAGAATACTGGAGTGGGTTGTCATTTCCCTCTCCAGGGGATCTTCCTAACTCAGGAATGGAACCCACATCTCCTGCTTGGCAGGCAGATTCTTTACCAGTGAGTCACCTGGGAAACCATTTATACTTCCTAAGTTTCCCCAAATAAGTATGCTTTCTACCAGCATTTCTTTTACCATTTGATTCATTTTTTAAAGATGCTTGTTAGTGTCTTTGTGGAGTCTCTTCCTCAGAGAAATGTTTATATTTTACCTTGATTTTTACCCCCTGCCCCCAAGTCTTTGCTGCATTAATTTTCTGTTCCTATTTGACAATCTTTGTTTATTTCAAGATAAATTTTTGTAAATCAGTTGTGTTGTCATTTATCTCCATTGTGGAAAGGAATAATCTCTGAAAGATGGTTACCTCAAGGACCTCATCTTTGGGAACTTAGCAAGTTTGTTGAGTTTCAACTGTGGGCTTTTCTTAAAGGGTTTTCATTGAGAAATGGTTCGTTTTCTCTCTTTCTCATGTGAATCTTATTTTCTCCCCCAAAGTATCCAACTCCATTGCCTCTGTGAAAACAAACACAGTCTGTACCCGTTGACCATGCTGGCGGTAAATCTCTCTTCCTCTCCCTCTCTCTCCCATGTGCTTTCTCTCTCATACTTCATATTTAGTTGGATTAAATTATTCAGGAATTACCTACCATCAAACAACCCAAAGCTCCCACTAATTTATAACACACATACAAGCAGTTCCTTCATTTTGTTGTGTTTATTCTAGTATTGCAACTAGAAATATTTTTTATTTCTTGAGTTTTATATTCTTCCAAGTTTATTGATATGTCATTGACATACAGCACTGAATAAGTTTCAGATGTGCAGTATAATGATTCCACTTACATATATCATGAAACAATTATCACAATAAGCTTGGTGAACACAAATAATCACATATTGATATAAAAATAAATGGAAACAAATTTTCCTTGTGATAAGATTCTAAATATTTACTCTCTTAACAAGTTTCATATATAGCATACAAAAATATTCATGATATTTATCATGTTGTACATTACACTCAGTTATTTTATCTTGGTACTGCTGATCCTGTTCGTGATGCCAACTGTCTCTCTGTATCTCACTGTGAGCACTCTTCTTAACCCGTGGTAGGCAAGGTGTGAGCTAAGAGGCTGAAAGAAAATATCAGGAGTCATAAGAACTGTTCATTTCAGTTCAGTTCAGTCGCTCAGTAGTGTCCGACTCTTTGCGACCCCATGAATTGCAGCACGCCAGGCCTCCCTGTCCATCACCAACTCCCGGAGTTCACTCAGACTCACGTCCATTGAGTCAGTGATGCCATCCAGCCATCTCATCCTCTGTTGTCCCCTTCTCCTCCTGCCCCCAATCCCTCCCAGCATCAGAGTCTTTTCCAATGAGTCAACTCTGCATTTGTTCTCTCCTGGCTGGTGCAGCAGCCATAGTAGCAGACACAACATAACATAATTGCCCACAACCCTCCAGGGCTTTTCCAGGTGAACTTATATACGTACAGAAGAAAAGTAGCCTGAGTCCAAGTGAGTACATTCTGACGTGCTGCACAGTGCTATGACTGATCTTAGCTGTTATGTAATTATTTACAAACCGTGGGGCAAGAGTGAGAGGCCCTGGGGTGTGCGAGAGCCTGACTATGCCATCTTCACTAATTTGCTCTTTCCCTACAATCTTATAACTGGATGTTTGTACCTTTTGACTGCCTTCATTAAGTTCTCCCTTGCCTCCTCTAGTAACCATGACTCTGATCTCTTTTTCTATGAGTGTGTTTGTTTTTGAAATATAATTGACTTACAACACTGTGTTAGCTCCTGCTATACAACACAGTGACTTGGTATTTCTATACATTTCAAAATGATCATGAAAAATCTAATTATGGTGTGTCACTATGCAAAGGCAGGACATAATAATTGACGACATTCCCCACACCATACATTTTGTAACCATGACTCATTTATCTTGTAACTGGAAGCCTGCACCTCTTAATCTTCCTTACCTATTTCTCTCCTCCCCACACTCTCTCCCCTCTGGCAACCACCTGTTTGTTGTTTCTGTGTATTATGTTTGTTCATTTGTTTTGCTTTTTAAATTACACATATGAGTGAAATAACTTAGCATAATATCCTCTGCTAAGTCACTTCAGTCGTGTCCGACTCTGTGTGACCCCAGAGACGGCAGCCCACCAGGCTCCCCCATCCCTGGGATTCTCCAGACAAGAACACGGGAGTGGGTTGCTATTTCCTTCTCCAATGAATGAAAATGGAAAGTGAAAGTGAAGTCGCCCAGTCGTGTCTGACCCTCAGCGACCCCATGGACTGCAGCCCACCAGGCTTCTCCATCCATGGGATTTTCCAGGCAAGAGTACTGGAGTGGGGTGCCATTGCCTTCTCCATAATACCCTCTAGGTCCATCCATGTTGTCACAAATGGCAAGATTGCATTCTTTTTTATGGCTGAGTAATAAATAGTCCATCAAACAAATATATCGCATCTTCTTTGTCTATTCATCTATTGACGGGCACTTAGGTTGCTTCCATACCCTGGCTATTGTAAATAATGTTGCAGTGAACATTGGAATGCATATCTTTTCTAGTTAGTGTTTTCATTTCCTTTGTATAAATATCCAGGAGTGGAATGAAATTGATGGGTTATATGGTAGCTCTAGTTTTAATTTTTTTGAGGAAGCTCCATACTGTTTTTCATAGTAGCTGCACCAGATTACATTCCCACCAACAGTACATGAGTTTTTCCTTTTCTCCACATCCTTGCCAACATTTATTGTTCATTATCTTTTTGGTAATAGCCATTCTGACAGGTATAAGGTGGTGTTGTAACATTTTTTTGGCTGCAGGAAGCAGCATGCAGGATCTTAGTTCCTTGACCATGAATTGATCCATGCCCCCTGCAGTGGGAGTACAGACTCTTAACCCACTGAACTGCCAGGGAAATCCTTCATTGTGGGCTTGATTTGCATTTCCCTCATGATTAGTGATGTTGAGCATCTTTTCATGTGCCTGTTACCATTTATATGTCTTCTTTGAAAAAATGTCTATTCAACCCCTTTGTCCATTTTTAAACCAAGTCATTTGGCAAATTGTTGAGTTGTATGAGTTCTTTGTATATTTTGGATATTAATTCTTTGTCAGATATATTGTTGGCAAATATCTTCTCCCGTTTAATAGGTGGTCTTTTCATTTTGCTGATAATTTCCTTTGCCATACAAAACTTTTTAGTTTGATATAGTCTTATTTGTTCATTTATTGTTTTTGTTTTCCTTGAAAACAGTAATATTGTGTTTCCTAATATTTCCTTAGTAAATATTACTAAGACTAATGTCAAAGAGGGTACTGTCTGTTTTCTTCTAGAAGTTAAATGGTTTCAGATCTTATGCTTAAGTCTTTAATCCATGTGAATTTATTTTTATATGTGGTGTAATAAAGTAAATTAGTTTGAATCTTTTGCATGTAGCTGTTCAATTTCCCCAACACCATTTATTAGATTGTCTTTTCCTCCATTGTATATTCTTGCTTTATTTGTCACAGATAGTTGCCCTTACAAACATGATTATTTCTAGACTCTGTCTTCTGTTCCATTAATCTACATGGATATTTTTGTGCCAGTACCATACTGTTTTTATTACTCTAGCTTTGTAGTACAGTTTGGAATTAGGGAGTCTGATATTAATGTCTCCAAGTTTATTCTTCTTTCTCAAGATAATTTTGGCTATTTGGGGTTTTTTTGTGTGTATTTCCAAAGCAATTTTAGAATAATTTGTCCTACTTCTGTGAAAAATGCCATTGGTATTTTGTTAGAGATTACATTGAATCTGTAGATTGCCTCAGGTAATGTAGTTATTTTAGCAATATTAATTCTTCCAAACCATGAGCCTAGTCTATCTTTCCATTTATTTCTATCATCTTCAATTTCTTTCATCAGAGTTCTATAGTTTTCCAAGAACAAGTCTTTTACCTCTTTTGTTAAGCTTATTGCTGTTATTTTATTCTTTTTGATGCAGTGACATGTGGGATATTTTGTCTTTCTCTTTTTGTTATTATTTGAATGGGATTGTTTTCTTAACTTCTCTTTTTGATTGTTCAGTATTAGTTATAGAACCACAATAAATTTCTGTATATTAATTTTGCATCCCACAACTTTACCAAACTCATTGATGAATTCAGGTATGCTATAGGTGGCACCTGAAGGATTTTCTATATAGAGAGTCATGACATCTATAAACAGTGACAGTTTTACATCTTCCTTTCCAGTTTGAATTTCTCTTATTTAATTTTTTTCTTGTCTGATTTCTGTGGTTTGGAGTTCCAATACTGTGTTTCAAAATCCATCCTGACTCTGAAATCCATTTTATTTCTCTCTACCAAATACAAACAGGAACTGGGTTCCAAACCAAGCTAAATAATTAGAGGCTGCTTATAAATCAAATCCAGGAGCATAATCTGAGGACTAGGTGGGCTCAGTAAATAGTAAATGAAGTCAGATGGGAAACAACTTCTGCGTGTAATTTTAAAAACTTCAAAAGCACTGCTTTTTCTCAAATATGTAGGGAATTTGTGTCCATTAATAGCAGAAACTCATTAATGGTTTAATCAGTAAAATGGTAAAGTTGGGTCAAAGGAGAGAAGCATATATTATCTATGAAAGGAAAAAAATGTTAAAATAAGATTGTTAATTAAATGCAAAACTGTTAATGTACTACAAAAAAAATTAAGTTGTTTTATTGCCCTGTAGTAGAGAACAGAAATTATTTTCAAATTATCAGACTTCTATTAATAGAAGTTAACATTTAACTTTGCAGAGTTTGGGCTATAATCAAAGAAACGTTGTGCTGCGGACCTCCCTGGTGATCCAGGGGTTAACAACTTGCTTTCTCATGCAGGGGACGTGGGTTTGGTTCCTGGGAAGGGAAACAAGATCCCTACATGTTGTTGGAAAACTAAGCCCACTCGCCATAACTACTAAGCTCATGCAGTCTAGAACCTGTGCTCTGCAACGAGACGCCTGCACACTCCAACTAGAGAAGCCCCACGTGCCACAACTAGAGCTTACGTGCTGCCCAGTCTCAGGAATCAAACCCATGCCCCCTGCAGGGGAGGTGCAGAGTCTTAGCCATTGGATCACAAGGGAAGTCCCTAAAGTAATTTGCTTTATATTCAAAAGCTTTTATTGATCATTCTACATTCTTAATAGCACCAAAACTATGTCTAATAAACTGAAAAATGATTTTATTGCTGATGACCATAAAGGCAGTCATGTTTTAAAATGTATTGTAAAATTACTACAAGTATTGGTAATTCACAACTGGTAAAAACATTATAAATCTACTGCAAATTTTTATGAATAAGTATTCACAAAAAGCAAAAATACTTTGCACATGCTTCTCTTAATGAAATAAGTGAGACTTTTCCTCAATTTATAAACTGTGGCTATTTATAAAGGAGATAAATATATCCTTATTGCTAATGGGACATGGGTCTGATCATGGATTCTATTTCTGTTCTTCTTTTTGTATATATAAACGTTATGAAAGTTTGTTCTCATAAACAGAACACAGGATTAGAAGGAATTTTGCAATAACAATGGCATTTTATTAATTGAATTTTCAAAATACATGCCAAAATTACATTGTGATTGATCTATCAGAATAATCTTTTAATGATTCTATCAACTACAAGCTTGACAAACTCCTCCTTCAGTTTTGCTGAAAGCTCACGATTGGAAAACCTCAGACTTGCAAAACGTTTTCTATCCCAATCATTAGATCTGTTTAGTATCTCAGTTTCTAGGAAAAATAGCAAAAAGACTTTATCAAGAATAATCAAATGCTATTAAATAGACTTATTAGTCTTCCAGCTAGATATATATTCTGAAAAGTTTTGGAAAATCAAAATGTTACTAATTTTTATACACTTTTGAAAATAAAATATTTTTATAAAATGTCTTGAAGTGTTAGATGCCTTAAATGTCCATGCTTTCATCTTTTTAGTGATAATTTACAGATTGATCTACAGATTAATTCATGGAAAATTTCCCTGAATAACCTGACAAATTGGCCTCATTTTTAAACCTCATCAGCCAAATTCATCTTATCTTTCAGGAAAAAAGTGGGATATCACTGTTCTATACAAATAGATATGCTATGTTGCATATTGAAACATCCATCTTACAGAATGCATCTTATAATGCACGTTACTGAAAACATGATAAAATGTATCAACTTTATGTTATTTAAAATAATATCTTGCTTCTCATTATGTAATTTGTAATTTTTCAACATATCTAAAATAGAAATTATTTGTAAAGCAAGGAGTATGATAATATTTCTTTGAAATATTAGCATATATTTGTATGCGTGTATATGTGTGTATGTGTGTGTGTGAGCCTTGTGTTCTGCTTTTGAGAATAATGATATAATACTCAGCTCAGTTCAGTTCAGTTCAGTTGCTCAGTCGCATCTGACTCTGCAACCCCATGGACTGCAGCAGGCCAGGCCTCCCTGTCCATCACCAACTCCCGGAGCTTGCTCAAACTCATGTCCATCGAGTCAGTGATGCCATCCAACCATCTAATCCTCTGTTGTCCTCTTCTCCTCCTGCCTTCAATCTTTCCCAGGGTCAGGGTCTTTTCAGATGAGTCAGTTTTTCGCATCAGGTGGCCAAAGTACTGATATTATATAATATGATATAATATTAGCATTATATACTCATATATAATGAATTAGTAAGACTAAGAATTAGTAAGACTTTCTTCAGTTTCATTAGATATCATGATCAAACATTATGTATTTAATTAAAAGAATATCATAAATTGCTAAAAACAAATTAATCTGACAATCAGTACATAATTTAATTTTTTAACTGCAGGAAAAACAATGTGACATTTATAAAATAAACTCAATAAGGTTATGTAATCAAGATAAATAGCTAATAATATTGTTAGATAAAATAGGTTTTAATTATTTTATTTAATAATAACAAATATGAAGGAAGTCTCATAAAATTTTATCTCTGATTAGTATCCAGAACAAGGTGATACTCCCATAAAACAGCTTAAATGAATTAGAGTCACTAACTTGTCATTTTTCATTCATTCAGAGGTTCTTTTCCTCCCTTATCTGGGGATGAGGATTAAAAATAATAGACATTGCTTAAGGGGACGACAGAGGATGAGATGACTGGATGGCATCACCGACTCGATGGACATGAGTTTGAGTGAACTCCAAGAGTTGGTGATGTACAGCGAGGCCTGGTGTGCTGTGATTCATGGGGTCGCAAAGAGTCGGACACAACTGAGCGACTGAACTGAACTGAACTGATGTTTAAACACATGAAAGAAATTGGTATTTTAGCTTTCACTGTTTCTTATTGTCTCTTTGCTTTGTTCTCATGGAACCTACCTCAAGAGAGATCTCTCCTTTGATAGTATTCAGTAATTTAAGAGGTTAGATAGTACACACTCATCTCTTTATATCTGAATTAAGAAACATTAGAAATGAATAGTCATGAAACATCTGTGACATAAAAAGAATTATATTTAGTATTTGCCCCCATTTCCTGGCACACAGCTCCTAAAACCCTTGGAATTGCTGAGTATGCTACTAAGATGACTAGTGGCTATGACTCTTAATCTCAGAATGGGGACTGGTTGCTAAAGGAACCAGTCATGTGATTAGAGGGTTGTAATTTTCAGCCCCACTTGGGACTGTAGGTCGAGTTAATTACCTATGGCTGATGATTTAATCAGTCATGCCTGTGTCATGGGGGCTTCCCAGGTGGCATTAATGGTAAAGAACCTGCTTACCAATGTCAATGCAAGAGACATAAGAGAAGCCTGAATGTGTGTGTGTGTGTGTGAGAGAGAGAGAGAGAGAGAGAGAGAGAGAGTTATGGGTGAGCTCAGTTGCTCAGCTGTGCCTGACTCTGCTGCGCCATGGACTGCAGCCCACCAGGATCCTTTGTCCAAGGAATTTCCCAGACAAGAATACTGGAGTGGGTTGCCATTTCCTTCTCAGGGAATTTTTCTGACCCAGGGATCACACCTGCATCTCTTGTGTCTCCTGCATTTCAGATGGGTTCTTTATCACTAGCACAACCTAGGACGCCTGAATATGTATGTGTGTTAGTCACTCAGTCATGTCTGACTCTTTGCAACCCCATGGACTGTATGTAGCTCACCAGGCTCCTCTGTCCATGGGATTCTCCAGGCGAGAACACTGGAGTGGATGGCCAGTATTCTGGAGTGGGTAGCCAGATCTCCAAGGGATCTTCCCAACCTAAGGATAGAACCTGGGTCTCCTCCATTGCAGGCAGATTCTTTACCATCTGAGCCACCAGGGAAGCCTGAATAAAAAACCTAAATGAAGGAGCTGGGAGAGCAACTGGGTTGATGAGCACTTCGAGGTGCTGGGAGAGAGGCATGCACAGAGAGAGTGGAAACTCTGCATCCCTTACTTCATACCTTGGCTTTTGCATCTCCTCCATCTGGTTGTTCCTGAGTTGTATTCTTTTGTAAGAAAGGAGTAATAGTAAGTAAGGTGCTTTTCTGAGCACCTCAAAATTTTGAGCCATTCAAGCACATTATTAAACATGGAAAGGGAGTTGTGGAAACCTCAGATTTACAGCCAATTGGTCGAAAGTACCAGAAGCTTGGACTTGTTATTGGAGTCTGAAGTGGGGGCAGTCTTGTAGAACTGAGCCCTTAAACTATGTGACCTTTGGCTAATCTTAGATAATGTTCGAATTGAATTGAGTTGAAGGTCCCCAGCTTGGTGTCAGAGACAATTAGTTGATATTGGAAGAAACTTACACTTTTATCATGAGAAGTGTGTGAAATAGAGAAATGGAGGTTTTTTTCTTTTTATAAAACATGTCAAATTCTAAAATAAGTATTTAAATTAATTAGCTTTCATAAATACAAGAGGAAACCAAAAAGGGTATAAAAATGAGCTAAGTATGCAAATAAATATTATGAAAAAAAAAAAAAACAGAAGAATAAATCCAGCAAACCAAAGATAAAAGAAATATTAGAATAATGGTAGAAATCTGTGAAAGCTTGAGCAATAGAAATAGCAGCAAATAATTTTAGTAAAGTAAAACAAAACACTTGTTATTTGAAAGCTTAACAAGAAAGATTTCTGGCAAGACTGAATGGGGAGGGGGAATAGAATTTGCAAATAGATAAGTGCATAAAGCAACTAGAAAGGCTATATATATGCCCCAAAATGTAAAATAAAAGCAGAATCTTATGACCAACCTAGACAGCATATTAAAAAGCAGAGACATTACTTTGCCAACAAAGGTCCATCTAGTCAAAGCTATGGTTTTTCCAGTAGTCATGTATGGATGTGACAGTTGGACTATAAAGAAAGCTGAGCACCAAAAAATTGATGCTTTTGAACTATCAAAAGTGGTGTTGGAGAAGACTCTTGAGAGAACCTTGGACTGCAAGGAGATCAAACCAGCCCATCCTAAAGGAAATCAGTCCGGAATATTCATTGGAAGGACTGATGCTGAAGCTGAAACTCCAATACTTTGACCACCTGATGTGAAGAGCTGACTCATTTGAAAAGACTCCTGATTTGGGGAAAGATTGAAGGCAACAGGAGAAGGGGACGACAGAGGGTGAGATGGTTGGATGGCCAACTCAATGAACATGAGTTTGAGTACACTCTGGGAGTTGGTGATGGACAGGGAGGCCTGGCATGCTGCAGTCCATGGAGAACTCAAAGAGTCAGACAAGACTGAGCGACTGAATTGAATTGAACTGAATGAACTACTCTATTCTGTTAATTTGAATACCTAGATAGAATGAATAAATTCTTAGAAAAATAACTGCAAACATAATCAAAGTGGAGAAAATTGAAATGAACCAGTAAAAATTAAAGAAATTTATTTGTCAAAGACCTCCTTTTCTCAATTACCCGACGTCTGATTTTGTATGACCTCCCAAATATTTAATGGTTAAGTCCTACTTTTTATTCCAGAAACTAGCAAAAGATAAAAGTCTGCCTCTCTGTATTGATAAAGTAAGACAGAATTTTAAATGACCAGTACAATCAAGCATCATTAAAGATTTTAAAAGGGGGGCGATGTGATCATATCTACAATCAAAGATCCCTCTTCAAGGGAATCCCTTCAAGAAGATCCCTCTGTTGCATAAGACATGGGCTGAGATGAAGTTTAGATTGAGGGAGGAGAGGTCAAGTTAGAACAATTCTGTAAAAGTCAAGATGAGAAGGTAAGAACATGAACTAAGAAAACAACAATCATGATGGAAGAAATGGATTATAGAGCTTTGAAGAAATAGAATTGACCTTAATAACTTATTAGCCCTAAGAAGTAACAATGAGAAGGTCTCTGAGGTGATAGCCAAACTTCTGATTCAGAAGAACAAGGGAGTCAGTCCCATTAACCAGGCTGAGGGTGAAGGTGGTTGCCTAAAGGAAAAGGTATATAGTTACCCAAGAGGAGGAGGAATATTTTGATGATTTTTAGATGCCATAAGCTCTAGTAAGCAGATAAATATAAGGATTTAAATCACAGGAGGAAACTCTGAGTCAAAGATTTGGAAGATTTCAGTATACAGAAGATAATAAAAGACTGGTTGGTGAGCTGCATCAGCTGAAACAATGTGTACAGTGAGAAGGACAGAGAAAGGAAGAAGACATAAACAAGTATCTGCAGTGTCTCTCAAATCTCCTCTGCTAGCTCTGCATCCTCTAGCTAAGGGCATTCTGTCCATGGAACATGGCTTCCCAGGCAGTGAGTGGCTGGTGACACGATGGTGTTAACCCTTAGGAAGAGCCTTCAGTCAGGAGGATGTGGAATTGTTGGTAGAGATGCCCCAGTCTCCTCCCAAATGGTTGGGGCAGAGCTCTGAACTGTGTCCTACACTGTCGTTCAGAGGCCCTAGTTAGACTGATCACCTGCCCATAACGGTGATGCATTTCTACTGATAAGGTAACTTTTGTCAGCTCCTGTCTGCCCTGTCTCATTTCCCTACTTCGTACCATGGTTTCCTACAACCTACACACAGATTCTTGGCTCAGGAAAACCAAACTATTGCAAGAAAGGGAAGTGCCAGAGAAGGAAGGTGAACTTTGGAGACAGAGTGTAGAGGAAACCGAGGGAAACCAGTCTGATATTGTAAAAGGCAAAGGAGAAAGTGATTTTAAAAGGAGAGGATACAAATATGTAAGACTCCACTAACAAGGGGCATCTAGAGTAGTCAAATTAATAGAAATAGAAAGTAGGATGGTGGTTGCCAAGGGCTGGTGGGAGGGGAGATGGACTGTTGTTGAATGGATACCAAGTTTCAGTTTTGCAGGATGAAAAATTTTGGAGACTGGTTGCATAACAATGTGAATATATTTAACCTTACTGAATGGTACACTTAAAAATGATTAAGATGGTAAATTTTATGTTGTGTTTATTTTGCCACAATTAAATTTTTAAGTGAAAAAAAGAGATAATAAATGGTATCAAATCCTGAGAAAGGTGTTAAAAGATAAGAAATGACAAAGACGCACAAGCTGGAATCAAGATTACTGGGAGAAATATCAATAACCTCAGAAATGCAGATGACATCCCCCTTATGGCAGAAAGTGAAGAGGAACTAAAAAGCCTCTTGATGAAGGTGAAGGAGGAGAGTGAAAAAGTTGGCTTAAAACTCAACATTCAGAAAACTAAGATCATGGCATCTGGTCCCATCACTTCATGGGAAATAAATGGGGAAACAGTGGAAACAGTGTCAGACTTTATTTTTCTGGGCTCCAAAATCACTGCAGATGGTGACTTCACCCATGAAATTAAAAGACGCTTACTCCTTGGAAGGAAAGTTATGACCAATCTAGATAGCATATTGAAAAGCAGAGACATTACTTATCCTTTTTTTGTTTTTTTTTTTTATTTCCAATTTTTATTTTTTATTGAAGTATAGTTGATTTATTCCTTTTTTTGTTAAATTTTATTTTATTTTTAAACTTTACAAATTGTATTAGTTTTGCCAAATATCAAAATGAATCCGCCACAGGTATATATGTGTTCCCCATCCTGAACTCTCCTCCCTCCCCCCTCCCCATACCATCCCTCTGGGTCCTCCCAGTGCACTAGCCCCAAGCATCCAGTATCGTGCATCGAACCTGGACTGGCAACTCATTTCATACATGATATTATACATGTTTCAATGCCATTCTCCAAAATCTTTTCCAGCAAAGGTCTGTCTAGTCAAGGCTATGGTTTTTCCAGTGGCCATTTATGGATGTGAGAGTTGGACTGTGAAGAAAGCTGAGCAACAAAGAATTGATGCTTTTGAACTGTGGTGTTGGAGAAGGCTCTTGAGAGTCCCTTGGACTGCAAGGAGATCCAACCAGTCCATTCTGAAGGAGATCAGTCCTGGGTGTTCTTTGGAAGGAATGATGCTAAAGCTGAAACTCCAGTACTTCGGCCACCTCATGCTAAGAATTGACTCATTGGAAAAGACTCTGATGCTGGGAGGGATTGGGGGCAGGAGGAGAAGGGGACGACAGAGGATGGGATGGCTGGATGGCATCACCGACTCAATGGACGTGAGTTTGAGTGAACTCTGGGAGTTGGTGATGGACAGGGAGGCCTGTTGTGCTGCAATTCATGGGGTCGCAGGGAGTCGGACATGACTGAGTGACTGAACTGAACTGAACTGGGTGAGATTAGCAAACACTGAATATTTATACCAAATGCTAGAAACCAGTGGAGCAAGTGAAAGTCAGAGTAATCTGCTTCTTGCATAGTCTTGTAGTTCCATGAAAAAGCATAAAATGAGCTATTTCTCCACTTATAAACCATTTATGATTGAGAACCAGAAGCTGTATTGATCTCTGTGGCATTCTGTCATTTATTCACCTATTGTATAATATAGTTGGAGAGAGAGTACAAAAGAGAAATAACAGTGAACAAAATCAGGCATAGTTCCTGCATCTATGATCTTATGGTGGAGTGATCCAGTGAGGGGAATGGAGAGCAATCAAATACTCCTACAAATTAATAGTACAGACACTCCTACAAACAGTACCTATCACTAATGCTTTAGAAACAGAGCAGCATGGTGCTGTGATCACATTAGAGTTGCTAGTGGATCCAACCAGGAAGGCAAAGTCAGTCATGATGGTGTAGGATGAGGTGTTGAGTTACTGGAAGTAGGGGAGTAGAAGAAGAGGAGGAGAGACAGAGAGAATAGTATGTGCAAAGGGCCAGGAAGGAGAGGAAGAAATGGCAAGATATGAGCTTAAAGAAGGCTCCAGGGGCTGGAACAAAAAGAGCCCAGTTCAAGAGCTAGAGAGAAGGGGAGAGGGTCAAAGGAGTCAGGCTTTGCTGCCCGTCTTAGAGAGAGATGACTTCTTCTGTAGAGCAAGAAGAAGAATGAGAAATGCTTTAAATGGAGTGGGAATGGATGGCAGTGTGACATGATCTCTCTGGTGCCAAAGTGGTAAATGAATGGAAGAGGGCAATAGTGAACAGGGTGAGCTCCATCAGGAGGGCAATAGCAGTCCTAGCAAGAGAAGAGTATCTGAGGCTGGCTGGTCACCATGGTGATGGAAAGCCTGGAAAAATTCAAGACATAGCTAGGAAAAAAGAAATCATTGGGTCTTGAGTTTCCCATGGAGATGTGAATGTATGAGACCTCATAGAACAAGAAGGAAATTAGGCAGAACCCAGAAGTTTCCCAGGCTACAGCGGCCAAGGGAGCAGGATATACATCATAACACATCATGGTGTTAGGGTGGGGTGAGAGAGTAGTTGCAGGTAGTTGAGTCATACCAGTTATGGTGTCCAGATCTGTAAGGTCAAATTCTGGGCCAAAGAGGTCACTATAATTGTAGACGTGGAGGACTGCATTGGGGCAAGTCAAGGCCAATTTTAGTGTAGTAGTAGGAGTAAAATAGGTGTGGATTCTCAACATTACAAGATTATTAGAACCCTCAGAAAGTCAGGGAGTGGAAAGCCTGCAATTTAGACCCATTTTCTATCTACTGACCATGTGGCATTTATTCATTATTTGTCCATTAATGTATGAATTCATTCACTTATTCAACAAACATTTATTGAGTGCTAAGATGCAAAGGCTGTGTGCTAGAAGCTCAGGACATAAGGAAAAAGACAGATAAGCTACTGCTTTCAAAGAAAGCATGACCAGTACATGGTGGTAAGTGTTTAGCATCTCCTTCTTCATGTACTCTTCTCCCCAGTTCAGACCTGCTTTGTACTTCATTCCACTTTCTAGGAGTAAATATTCCTGATATCATTGAATTGAAATGATATCATTGAAAGAGTCGGACACAGCTGAGCAACTGAACTGAACTGATCACTGAATTCAAATTACCAACGTGATATCAACTGACTCACAAAATTCCTGGAAAGGTAGTAGTTGGCTCTTATGAGATGATATGAGCCAGCCCAGCATCACTGGAATGGACATTTTAGTGGGGAAGCCAGGAAAAGTCAACAGTTAAGGAGAAAGAAATAATCTTTACATTGGTGCAAAAGTAATTGCAAAAAAAGAGAAAAAAAGTAATTGCGGTTTTGCATTGTTGAACTTTGGCATTTGATATTGGAATACATTCTTAAGTAAATGTGTTTATGTTATATATCATTTTAATGCACATTTCTCACTTTATGTTTTTTGCTAATGACATTACTTGCTGCTTGTTTTATATTTATTTTAGACTCTAGAAATTATTTTAGACAAAAAGCAAGTTTGAGTGATTTTTTTTTTTAATTTGAGTTCAAAATGGGTTATAAAGCAGCAGAGATAACTCTCAACATCAGCAATGCGTTTGGCCCAGGAACTGCTAATAAACATATGGTACAATGATGGTTCAAGTTTTGCAGAGGAAACGTGAGCCTTGAAGATGAGGAGTGTGGTGGCCAACCATCCATCAGAAGTTGACGACAACCAATTGAGAACCATCATTGAAACTGATCCTCTTACAACTACATGAGATGTTGCCAAAGAATTAAACATCAACCATTGTATGGTCTTTGGCATTTGAAGTAAATTGGAGAGGTGAAAAAGCTTAATAAGTGGGTACCTCATGAGCTGACTGAATATCAAAAAAATTGTTTTGAAGTGTCATCTTCTCTTACTGTACACAAAAACAACAAACCATTTCTCAATCAGATTGTGACATGCGATGAAAAGTGGATTTTATATGACAACCAGTGATGAACAGCTCAGTAGCTGGACTGAGAAGAAGCTCCAAATCACTTCCCAAAGCCAAGCTTGCACCAAAAAAAGGTCATGGTCACTGTTTGGTGGTCTACTGCCCATCTGGTCCACTACAGATTTCTGAATTCCAATGAAACAATTACAGTTTAGAAGTGTGCTGCTAAATTGATGTGAAGCACTGAAAACTGCAATGCCTGCAACCAGTATTGGTCAACAGAATGATCACAATTCTCCATCACAACATGTTCAATGCTTCACCCAAGCAATGCTTCAAAAATTGAATAAATTGGGCTATGAAGTTTTGCCTCAGGCACTATATCCACCTGACTTCTGACCAACAACCACTTCTTCAAGCATCTCAACACCTTTTTGCAGGGAAAACACTTCCACAACCAGCAGGAGGCAGAGAATGCTTCCAAGTGTTCGTCAAATCCTGAAATATGGACTTTTACTCTATAGAAACAACTTATTTGTAATCTCGTTGGTCAAAAAAGTGTTGACTGTAATAGTTTCCATTTTGATTAGTAAAGGTGTTTGAGCCTAGTTACAATGATTTAAAATTCACCATCTGAAACTGCAATTACTTTTGTATCAATCTAATATTATATATTGGAGAAGGCAATGGCAGCCCACTTCAGTACTCTTGCCTGGAAAATCCCATGGGTGGAGGAGCCTGGTGGACTACAGTCCATGGGATCACAAAGAGTTAGACATGACTGAGCGACTTCACTTTCACTTTTCATTCTCATGCATTGCAGAAGGAAATGGCAACCCACTCCAGTGTTCTTACCTGGAGAATCCCAGGGACAGAAGAGCCTGGTGGGCTGCCGTCTGTGGGGTTGCACAGAGTCAGACATGACTGTAGTGACTTACCAGCAGCAGCAGCAATATTATATATTATTATTTTGTTATTGCTAGTTACTGCTAAGTAAAAAGTCATAAGGGGGAAGGAGTCTCTTAAGTTAGTTAGGGTAGTGAGCCAAGACCTCTTCAAGGAAGGTCATTTACATTGAGACTGCTTGGGGCTGGTGCACTGGGATGACCCAGAGGGAGGGTATGGGGAGGGAGGAGGGAGGAGGGTTCAGGATGGGGAACACAGGTATACCTGTGGCAGATTCATTTCGATATTTGGCAAAACTAATACAATATTGTAAAGTTTAAAAATAAAATAAAATTAAAAAAACAAATACATAAATAATAAAAAGTCAAAGACTAAAATAAATAAATAAATAAATTGAGACTGAATGAATGAAAAAGATCAAACAAGAGAATTCTAGACTAAAGGAAATACTAAGCAAAGCTTTTAGAGTTTGGGATGTTTATTTCTCTATCTCACTCTCCAGGAATTGTTCAAGGCTCCCTGAATGCCTCTACTGCAGTTCTCAGGTCCCTTTCTTACTCTCTCCTGCACCCCTCCACCTTGGTAATGCCTTCCCATGCTGACACTAGGTTTGGTCATGTGACTCGCTTTGGTCATTGGGACATTAACAAATATAGAGCAAGTGGAGGCTGGAAAAGGATTTGTGCATTTCCACTTTCACTCTGGGTCCTCTGCACTCACTGACAACATACCCATGCCAGTATGCTAGAGGATGAGAGATACAGGGAGCAGAGTTGGGTTGTATATAACCGAGGTGATAACCAAGTATAACAGGTGACAAGGTCCAACCAAGATCATCAGAAACATCCAGATGACCAACTCCAGATCACAGACACACAGGTCAGTTCTGCTAAGCCTAGTTCTTACCAGGAGAACCACCCAGCTACATGTAAACTCCTGACAAGAAATAATTGTTATTTCAAGCAACTAGGTTCTAAGATGTTTAGGTAGCAATAGCTAATGCAATTAACTTTGTCTATATCTATTGATGGATGGATAGACAGATAGACTATGAGAGATAGACTATGACATTGAGAATTTGTTTGTGGGAAGGAGAGTATTTTTCTGCTAAGAGAAGCCCTCAGATGTTTAGAAATCTAGTGCTGAGGTTTGACAGAAAAGAGCAAAATTCTGTAAAGCAATTATCCTTCAATAAAAAATAAATTAATTAAAAAATAATAAAATGAAATAGCATATTTTTAAATTTATAGTTAATAATTCAATGAATTAAATATATGTTCTCAGGGCAAGATGAAAATGGAACTTGGACTATACAAACAAAGATGTGTCTTTCAGCCCTAGTTAGTTTTACAAAATGTATCTTATGGTCTTATTTTCTGGGTATTGAAATTAGTCATATGTACCTTTACTGGTTTCTCCATTTTGTATGAGGGAGAGAAAGTTTTAGAAAATAATTTATTCTAATTTCATCCAACTTGCAAAATGTATGCTATCTCTAGCAGTATTTGGTTTCTCCTCTTCTCCAGGAATCTTCATGCTCTGTTATGCTCAAAGAAGGACAGGGCTTCCTTTTTATACATACACAAACTGTGTTGAACTTATCCAGATTCCTTGGAAAACTAAACAAGCAGGGATTTTTAAAGCTGGGAGCATATACTAAATTTCTCTTGGACTTCTGCTTTCTGTTTAATTACTCTGATAAGGTCTGAGTAGTTGAGCAGAAGAAAAAAATAGAACTAAAAAAAAAAATGAATGTAATAAATATGTGGGTTTCCCAAGTGGTGCTAGAGGTAAAGAACCTTTCTCCCAATACAGGAGATATGAGATGTGGGTTTGATCTCTAGTTTGGGAAAATCCCCTGGAGTAGGGTACAGAAACCCATTCCAGTATTCTTGCTGAGAGAATCCCAGGGGCAGAGGAGCCTGGTGGGCTACAGTCCATGGGGTCACAAAGAATTGGACACAACTGAAGCAACTTAGCATGTAGGCATGCATGAATGTGGGATCTTAGTTCCCTAACCAGGGATCAAAATCATGTCCCTGCACTGGAAGGTGAATTCTTAATCACTGGAACACCAAGGAAGTTTCAGTTATCATATGTTAAATGTAAAGGTACTTGGCTTCACCTATTTGCAATTATCTCCCTCTCCAAATCTTCATTATCATAGGCCCCAGATCTATATGTATAACAGTTTTCATAGCTTAGTTAACGTTTCAGGCTTCTTTGGTAGTGCTAGTGGTAAGGAACCCACCTGCCAATGCAGTAGACATAAGAGACGTGGGTTTGATCCCTGGGTTGGGAAGATTCCCTGGAGAAGGGCATGGCAACACAGTTCAGTATTCTGGCCTGGAGAATCCCAAGGACAGGGGTGCCTGGCAGTCTACAGTCCATAGGCACAAAGTTGGACATGACTGAAACGACTTAGCAGCATGCTTGCAATAAAATTTATAGATCTATGTCATTAACGATGACTCATTGATCTTTAAGGACTTGTAGAGCTTTGGGCCTGGAAGACAGCAGGTAATCAAAAAATATTTGTTGGACAACTAACAAGTACCAACTGCTGCTGATGCTAAGTCACTTCAGTCATGTCAGACTCTGTGCGACCCCGTAGATGGCAGCCCACCAGGCTCCCCCGTCCCTGGGATTCTCCAGGCAAGAACACTGGAGTGGGTTGCCATTTCCTTCTCCAATGCATGAAAGTGAAAAGTGAAAGTGAAGTTGCTAAGTACCAGAGGCCAATTTAAATATGTAGGCACTGCCAACATTAGTGTTTGGATTACATATTTATCCCCCAAGTAACACTTAGATATTGTTACACACCTATGTGGTTTTATCACATTTTATCACTAAGAAATTTATAGCAGTTCCAAGTGATATGTTAAAGTAATTTTCACCCCCAAAGTTCAAGGAGGTAGAATTTTTCTCATCATGTACATCCTTTGATGAAGCCCACATCATTCTTGTCATGCAAAAGAGAAATGCTTTTGAAGACTGACTACTGCGAATTTGGCTCTTTTCTTTGATGTGGGTTAGTTTCACACAGCCTAATTGCCTTAAGAGCTGATGATCACGTTAGCAGTGGTAAATTGCTAAGCATGGGTACTATATCTCTATTTTTTTAAATCATGATTTTGAAATGATTCTGGATAACAAAGACAACTTAGCAAGCAAAGACCCTCTCTCAATGCTAGATTAAATTCAAATGAGTGTGTATCATATGAAGACCATATCTGAATGAAAATTATTCAAAAAATCCACTTTGGTAAAGGTTTTACATTTTTGAAGTGCATCCTATATACACACAAATCACAGTATGAAGAGAATCTTTCAAGAATGTATGGAGCCTTTCAATACTACTCAGTAATAAAAAGGACATGTCACAACTAAAGATTGAAGATCTTACATGCAGCAACTAAGATCTCATGCAGCCAAATAAGTGAATATTTTTAAAAAAGAACCAATTACCAATTACAAAGCAACATGGATAAATTTTAGGGCGCCGCGATCGCAGCCATTTCGCAGCCGCTTTCTTGCAAGTTGCGGTTCGCTCCACCGGTGTCCGTCGCTAAAGGTCGGTGCTACGGACGGTCCTAAGAGGGCTGTGCTCTCGGGCACCAGGAAAGCAGATGAGGGTCTGAAGAAGACAGTTGAATCATGGGTGATGTTAAAAATTTTCTGTATGCCTGGTGTGGCAAAAGGAAGATGACCCCATCATATGAAATCAGAGCAGTGGGGATCAAAAACAGACAGAAATTCATGTGTGAGGTTCGAGTCGAAGGATATAATTACACTGGCATGGGTCAGAGGAAGGTAAACTTCCAAACTCATTCTATGAGGCCACAATCACCCTAATACCAAAACCTGACAAAGATCCCACAAAAAAAGAAAACTACAGACCAATATCACAGATGAACATAGATGCAAAAATCCTTAACAAAATTCTAGCAATCAGAATCCAACAACACATTAAAAAGATCATACACCATGATCAAGTGGGCTTTATCCCAGGGATGCAAGGATTCTTCAATATCCGCAAATCAATCAATGTAATACACCACATTAACAAATTGAAAAATAAAAACCATATGATTATCTCAGTAGATGCAGAGAAAGCCTTTGACAAAGTTCAACATCCATTTATGATAAAAACTCTCCAGAAAGCAGGAATAGAAGGAACATACCTCAACATAATAAAAGCTATATATGACAACCCACAGCAAACATTATCCTCAATGGTGAAAAATTGAAAGTATTTCCTCTAAAGTCAGGAACAAGACAAGGGTGCCCACTTTCACCATTACTATTCAACACAGTTTTGGAAGTTTTGGCCACAGCAATCAGAGCAGAAAAAGAAATAAAAGGAATCCAAATTGGAAAAGAAGAAGTAAAACTCTCACTATTTGCAGATGACATGATCCTCTACATAGAAAACCCTAAAGACTCCACCAGAAAATTACCAGAAATAATCAATGATTATAGTAAAGTTGCAGGATATAAAATCAACACACAGAAATCCCTTGTATTCCTATACACTAATAATGAGAAAACTGAAAGAGAAATTAAGGAAACAATTCCATTCACCATTGCAACGGAAAGAATAAAATACTTAGGAATATATCTACCTAAAGAAACAAAAGACCTATATATAGAAAACTATAAAACACTGGTGAAAGAAATCAAAGAGGACACTAATAGATGGAGAAATATACCATCTTCATGGATTGGAAGAATCAATATAGTGAAAATGAGTATACTACCCAAAGCAATTTATAGATTCAATGCAATCCCTATCAAGCTACCAACAGTATTCTTCACAGAGCTAGAACAAATAATTTCACAATGTGTATGGAAATACAAAAAACCTCGAATAGCCAAAGCGATCTTGAGAAAGAAGAATGGAACTGGAGGAATCAACCTACCTGACCTCAGGCTCTACTACAAAGCCACAGTTATCAAGATAGTATGGTACTGGCACGAAGACAGAAATATAGATCAATGGAATAAAATAGAAAGCCCAGAGATAAATCCACGAACATATGGACACCTTATCTTTGACAAAGGAGGCAAGAATATACAATGGATTAAAGACAATCTCTTTAACAAGTGGTGCTGGGAAATCTGGTCAACCACTTGTAAAAGAATGAAACTAGAACACTTTCTAACACCATACACAAAAATAAACTCAAAATGGATTAAAGATCTAAATGTAAGACCAGAAACTATAAAACTTCTAGAGGAGAACATAGGCAAAACACTCTCTGACATACATCACAGCAGGATCCTCTATGACCCACCTCCCAGAATATTGGAAATAAAAGCAAAAATAAACAAATGGGACCTAATTAAACTTAAAAGCTTCTGCACATCAAAGGAAACTATTAGCAAGGTGAAAAGACAGCCTTCAGAATGGGAGAAAATAATAGCAAATGAAGCAACTGACAAACAACTAATCTCAAAAATATACAAGCAACTCCTACAGCTCAACTCCAGAAAAATAAACGACCCAATCAAAAAATGGGCCAAAGAACTAAATAGACATTTCTCCAAAGAAGACATACAGATGGCTAACAAACACATGAAAAGATGCTCAACATCACTCATTATCAGAGAAATGCAAATCAAAACCACTATGAGGTACCATTTCACAACAGTCAGAATGGCTGCAATCCAAAAGCCTACAAATAATAAATGCTGGAGAGGGTGTGGAGAAAAGGGAACCCTCTTACACTGTTGGTGAGAATGCAAACTAGTACAGCCCCTATGGAGAACAGTGTGGAGATTCCTTAAAAAACTGGAAATAGAACTGCCTTATGATCCAGCAATCCCACTGCTGGGCATACACACTGAGGAAACCAGAAGGGAAAGAGACACGTGTACCCCAATGTTCATCGCAGCACTGTTTATAATAGCCAGGACATGGAAACAACCTAGATGTCCATCAGCAGATGAATGGATAAAGAAAGCAGTGGTACATATACACAATGGAGTATTACTCAGCCATTAAAAAGAATACATTTGAATCAGTTCTAATGAGGTGGATGAAACTGGAACCTATTATACAGAGTGAAGTAAGCCAGAAGGAAAAACATAAATATAGTATACTAACGCATATATATGGAATTTAGAAAGATGGTAACAATAACCCAGTGTACGAGACAGCAAAAGAGACACTGCTGTATAGAACAGTCTTATGGACTCTGTGGGAGAGGGAGAGGGTGGGAAGATTTGGGAGAATGACATTGAAACATGTAAAATTTCATGTAAGAAACGAGTTGCCAGTCCAGATTCGATGCACGATACTGGATGCTTGGGGCTAGTGCACTGGGACGACCCAGAGGGATGGTATGGGGAGGGAGGAGGGAGGAGGGTTCAGGATGGGGAACACATGTATACCTGTGGCGGATTCATTTTGATATTTGGCAAAACTAATACAATTATGTAAAGTTTAAAAATAAAATAAAATTAAAAAATAAAAAAAATGGATAAATTTTATAGACATTGTAACAAGGGAAAAAATGGACTCCAAAGTACATATACTGTATGAATCCATTTACATAAAATGTAGAAAAATCAGAACTAGTTTTCAGTAGCTAAATTCAGAAAGGGATTGCTTCTGAGGAAGAATTTAACTAAAAAGAAGCACAGGAGAGCTTTCTGGGGTGATGACAATGTTCTATGTCTTGTTTTGGGTGGCACTTAGATGGCTACACAGTCCTAGTCAACTGTCAAAACTCATCAAGCTGAACATTTTAGACTATATTTCATTCTATGTAAATTATACCCTAATAAAAAAAATCAGGTACTCAAGATTAGTTTCTGTGTTTTAATTATAAAGACCAAAGTTTGATGTTATAGCCAAAAAGAATGGTGTCAACTAGGGATCAGATATTATCTAAATACTCACAGCACTAAGTAGGCAGTGTATTCCACTGGGAATATTGCTCAATTTTGTACTGTGTAGTGAAATAGGAAAATTCGCAGAAAAGTAATTGTGAAACTTAATAGAAAATTGAATAAGCATGTAGAAAGTGTGGGTATGAAATTCTAGCAGAACAGACTGGCTCATTCTGTATGTAAAACCCTAAAATGATTGTAGCCACTGTATGGATGCATACATGATCATATCAGTTCAGTTCAGTTCCATCATTCAGTCATGTCTAACTCTTTGAGACCCCAAGGACTGCAGCACTCCAGGCCTCCCTGTCCATCACCAACACCCAGAGTTTACTCAAACTCATGTCCATTGAGTTGAGTCAGTGATTCCATCCAACCATCTCATCCTCTGTTGTCCCCTTCTCCTCTCACCTTTAATCTTTCCCAGCATTGGGTTTTTTCAAATGAGTCATTTCTTCACATCAGGTGGCCAAAGTATTGGAGTTGCAGCTTCAGTATCAGTCCTTCCAGTGAATATTCAGGACTGATTTCCTTTAGGATGGACTGGTTGGATCTCCTTGCAGTCCAAGGGACTCTCAAGAGTCTTCTCCAACACCACAGTTCAAAAGCATCCATTTTTCGGTGCTCAGCTTTCTTTACAGTCCAACTCTCACATCCATACATGACTACTGGAAAAACCATAGCCTTCACTAGATTGACCTTTGTTGGCAAAGTAACGTTTCTGACTTTTAATATGCTATCTAGGTTGGTCATAACTTTTTTCCCAAGGAGCAAGTGTCTTTAAAGGCTGCAGTCACCATCTGCAGTAATTTTGGAGCCTAAAAAATAAAGTCTGTCACTGTTTCCCCATCTATCTGCCATGAAGTAATGGGATCAGATGCTGTGATCTTAGTTTTCTGAATGTTGAATTTTAAGCCAACTTTTTCACTCTCCTGTTTCACTTCCATCAAGAGGTTCTTTAATTCTTCTTTGCTTTCTGCCATAAGGGTGGTGTCATCTGCATATCTGAGATTATTGATATAACTCTCCTGGCAATATTGATTCCAGCTTGTGGTTCATTGAGCCCAGTGTTTCTCATGATGTATTCTGCATATAAGTTAAATAAGCAGGGTGACAATATACAGCCTTGATGTACTCCTTTCCCAATTTGTAACCAGTCTGTTGTTCCATGTCCGGTTCTATCTGTTGCTTCTTGACCTGCATACAGATTTCTCAGGAGGCAGGTCAGGTGACCTGGTATTCCCATCTCTTGAAGAATTTTCCAGTTTGTTGTGATTCACACAGTCAAAGGCTTTGGCATAGTCAATAAAGCACAAATAGATGTTTTTCTGAAACTCTCTTGCTTTTTTGATGATCCAACAGATGTTGGCAATTTGATATCTGGTTCCTCTGCATTTTCTAAATCCATCTTGAACATCTGAAAGTTCATGGCTCACATTCTATTAAAGCCTGACTTGGAGAATTTTGAGCATTACTTTACTAGTGTGTGAGATGAGTGCAATTGTGCAGTAGTTTGAGCATTTTTTGGCATTGCCTTTCTTTGGGATTGGAATGAAAACTTAGCTCTTCCAGTCCTGGGGCCACTGCTGAGTTTTCCAAATCTGCTGGCATACTGAATGCAACACTTTAACAGCATCATCTTTCAGGATTTGAAATAGCTCAACTGGAATTCCATCACCTCCACTAGCTTTGTTCATAGTGATGCTTCCTAAGGCCCACTTGCTTTCACATTCCAGGATGTCTGGCTCTAGGTGAGTAATCATACTATCATGATTATCTGAGTCATGAAGATCTTTTTGTATAGTTCTTCTGTGTATTCTTTTCACCTCTGCTTCTGTTAGGTCCATACCATTTCTGTACTTTATTGAGCCTATGTTTGCCTGAAATGTTTCCTTGGTAACTCTAATTTTCTGTAAGAGATCTCTAGTTTTTCCCATTCTATTGCTTTCCTCTATTTCTTTGCACTGATCACTGAGGAAGGCTTTCTTATCTCTCCTTACTATTCTTTGGAACCCTGCATTCAAATGGGTGTATCTTTCCTTTTTTCCTTTGCTTTTCACTTCTCTTCTTTTCATAACTATTTGTAAGCCCTCCTCAGATAGCCATTTTGCTTTTTTGCATTTCTTTTTCTTGGGGATGGTCTTGATCCCTGTCTCCTGTACAATGTCATGAATCTCCTTCCACAGTCCTTCAGGCACTCTATCAGGTCTAATCCCTTGAATCTATTTGTCACTTCCACTGTATAATCATAAGGGATTTGATGCATGTCATACCTGATTGGTCTAGTGATGCTCCCTACTTTCTTCAATTTAAGTCTGAACTTGCCACTAAGGAGTTCGTGATCTGAGCCACAGTCAGCTCCCAGTCTTGTTTTTGCTGACTGTATCGAGCTTCTACATCTTTGGCTGCAAAGAATATAATCAATCTGATTTTGGTATTGACCATCTGGTGATGACCATTTGTAGAGTCTTCTCTTGTGCTGTTGGAAGGAGGTGTTTGGTATGACCAGTGTGTTCTCTTGGCAAAACTCTATTAGCCTTGTCCTGCTTCATTCTATACTCCAAGGCCAAATTTGCCTGTAACACAACTGAGTGAATGCTTGCCCCAAATGTCAGCAGTGCCATCCTGGTGTAGATCAAAATTTAAAGAGATGCAAACACTTCACTGTAATTTGTACAGTCTTTATGGCTCACAATAAAAATCCACTTACATATTTTGCTATATTATAAAGTGAAAAATACAGAGCTTAACTTCGTTACTTACATTTCTGAGCGATTGTTTTATAGCATTGCTCTTCTATCTTTAAGTGCTTACCTAGAACTAATCAGGAAGAACACTTTAAGGGGTCTCCTTTGTGCTTTCAAGTTAGTCTTGACTTAACTGGTCTTTTTCTCCACCAGTCAAAGGCCAGAATCACCAACCTCATCTTATGTTATGTTAGTCTGTCAGTCATGTCTGACTCTTTTTGGCCCCATGGATTCTAGCCTGCCAGGCTCCGCCATCCATGGGATTTTCCAGGCAAGAATACTGGAGTGGGTTGCCATTTCCTTCTCCAGGCAATCTTCCTGACTCAGGGATCGAATCCAGGTCTCCCGCATTGCAGGCAGACTCCTTACCATCTGAGCTACCAGGGAAGCCCTCTTTTTTTATGTTAGTCTCTCAGTCATGCCTTGACATAACTGGTCTTTATTTTTCTCAGCCAGCCAAAGGTCAGACTCACCAACCTCATTACATAGTTCCAAAGCAAAAGAAAAACCTTCAACCACATTCTGAAAATATTGAAGCAATTATGATTCAAATTCCTAATTTCACTGTCATTAGACCTGTAAGTGAAAGTAAATCATAATTCTTCATTTGAGTATTTTTCTGGGAGATATAGAGTAACACCACTCTGCTGTAAGACCAGTAACATATGTCCACTGTTTGGGATGATAGATCTAAATTAGCATTTCCATCAGGTTTCATTGTTCTGAAAACAAAACAAAACAACAAAAACCAATTCGCCCACTGCACAGAAAATTAAACAATGATTAATAAAAAAATAAAGGAATGTGTTACTAACACTTGAGAACAAAACGAATTTAAGGCTGCTTGCCAGTATCATTTATAACTTTTAAAAGAAAAATTTTTGAAAAACTCATTTTATTGGAACTTCACTAATTAGAAAACTAATTTGCATGTGTTCCCCATCCTGAACCCTCCTCCCTCCTCCCTCCCCATACCATCCCTCTGGGTCGTCCCAGTGCACTAGCCCCAAGCATCCAGTATCGTGCATCGAACCTGGACTGGCGACTCATTTCATACATGACATTATACATGTTTCAATGCCATTCTCCCAAATCTTCCCACCCTCTCCTTCTGCAACAGAGTCCATAAGACTGTTCTATACATCAGTGTCTCTTTTGCTGTCTCGTACACAGGGTTATTGTTACCATCTTTCTAAAGTCCATATATATGTGTTAGTATACTGTATTGGTGTTTTTCTTTCTGGCTTACTTCATTCTGTATAATAGGCTCCAGTTTCATCCACCTCATTAGAACTGATTCAAATGTATTCTTTTTAATGGCTGAGTAATACTCCATTGTGTATATGTACCACTGCTTTCTTATCCATTCATCTGCTGATGGACATCTAGGTTGCTTCCATGTCCTGGCTATTATAAACAGTGCTGCGATGAACATTGGGGTATATGTATCTCTTTCCCTTCTGGTTTCCTCAGTGTGTATGCCCAGCAGTGGGATGGCTGGATCATAAGGCAGTTCTTTTCTTTTTTTAATTTAATTTTATTTTTAAACTTTACAATATTGTATTAGTTTTGCCAAACATCAAAATGAATCCGCCACAGGTATACCCGTGCTCCCCATCCTGAACCCTCCTCCCTCCTCACTCCCCATACCCTCACTCTGGGTCGTCCCAGTGCACCAGCACCAAGCATCCAGTATCGTGCATCGAACCTGGACTGGCGACTCGTTTCATACATGATATTATACATGTTTCAATGCCATTCTCCCAAATCTCCCCACCCTCTCCCTCTCCCACAGAGTCCATAAGACTGTTCTATACATCAGTGTCTCTTTTGCTGTCTCGTACACAGGGTTATTGTTACCATCTTTCTAAATTCCATATATATGTGTTAGTATACTGTATTGGTGTTTTTCTTTCTGGCTTACTTCACTCTGAATAATAGGTTCCAGTTTCATCCACCTCATTAGAACTGATTCAAATGTATTCTTTTTAATGGCTGAGTAATACTCCATTGTGTATATGTACCACTGCTTTCTTATCCATTCATCTGCTGATGGGCATCTAGGTTGTTTCCATGTCCTGGCTATTATAAACAGTGCTGCGATGAACATTGGGGTACACGTGTCTCTTTCCCTTCTGGTTTCCTCAGTGTGTATACCCAGCAGTGGGATTGCTGGATCATAAGGCAGTTCTATTTCCAGTTTTTTAAGGAATCTCCACACTGTTCTCCATAGTGGCTGTACTAGTTTGCATTCCCACCAACAGTGTAAGAGGGTTCCCTTTTCTCCACACCCTCTCCAACATTTATTGCTTGTAGACTTTTGGATCGCAGCCATTCTGACTGGTGTGAAATGGTACCTCATAGTGGTTTTGATTTGCATTTCTCTGATATTGAGTGATGTTGAGCATCTTTTCATGTGTTTGTTAGCCATCTGTATGTCTTCTTTGGAGAAATGTCTATTTAGTTCTTTGGCCCATTTTTTGATTGGGCCATTTATTTTTCTGGAGTTGAGCTGTAGGAGTTGCTTGTATATTTTTGAGATTAGTTGTTTGTCAGTTGCTTCATTTGCTATTATTTTCTCCCATTCTGAAGGCTGCCTTTTCACCTTGCTAATAGTTTCCTTTGATGTGCAGAAGCTTTTAAGTTTAATTAGGTCCCAATTGTTTATTTTTGCTTTTATTTCCAATATTCTGGGAGGTGGGTCATAGAGGATCCTGCTGTGATGTATGTCTGAGAGTGTTTTGCCTATGTTCTCCTCTAGAAGTTTTATAGTTTCTGGTCTTACATTGAGATCTTTAATCCATTTTGAGTTTATTTTTGTGTGTGGTGTTAGAAAGTGTTCTAGTTTCATTCTTTTACAAGTGGTTGACCAGTTTTCCCAGCACCATTTGTTAAAGAGATTGTCTTTAATCCATTGTATATTCTTGCCTCCTTTGTCAAAGATAAGGTGTCCATATGTTCGTGGATTTATCTCTGGGCTTTCTATTTTGTTCCATTGATCAATATTTCTGTCTTCGTGCCAGTACAATACTGTCTTGATAACTGTGGCTTTGTAATAGAGCCTGAAGTCAGGTAGGTTGATTCCTCCAGTTCCCTTCTTCTTTCTCAAAATAGCTTTGGCTATTTGAGGTTTTTTGTATTTCCATACAAATTGTGAAGTTATTCGTTCTAGCTCTGTGAAGAATACTGTTGGTAGCTTGATAGGGATTGCATTGAATCTATAAATTGCTTTGGGTAGTATACTCATTTTCACTATATTGATTCTTCCAATCCATGAAGATGGTATATTTCTCCATCTATTAGTGTCCTCTTTGATTTCTTTCACCAGTGTTTTATAGTTTTCTATATATAGGTCTTTAGTTTCTTTAGGTAGATATATTCCTAAGTATTTTATTCTTTCCGTTGCAATGGTGAATGGAATTGTTTCCTTAATTTCTCTTTCAGTTTTCTCATTATTAGTGTATAAGAATGCAAGGGATTTCTGTGTGTTGATTTTATATCCTGCAACTTTACTATAATCATTGATTAATTCTAGTAATTTTCTGGTGGAGTCTTTAGGGTTTTCTATGTAAAGGATCATGTCATCTGCAAATAGTGAGAGTTTTACTTCTTCTTTTCCAATTTGGATTCCTTTTATTTCTTTTTCTGCTCTGATTGCTGTGGCCAAAACTTCCAAAACTGTGTTGAATAGTAATGGTGAAAGTGGGCACCCTTGTCTTGTTCCTGACTTTAGAGGAAATGCTTTCAATTTTTCACCATTGAGGATAATGTTTGCTGTGGGTTGTCATATATAGCTTTTATTATGTTGAGGTATGTTCCTTCTATTCCTGCTTTCTGGAGAGTTTTTATCATAAATGGATGTTGAATTTTGTCAAAGGCTTTCTCTGCATCTACTGAGATAATCATATGGTTTTTATTTTTCAATTTGTTAATGTGGTGTATTACATTGATTGATTTGCGGATATTGAAGAATCCTTGCATCCCTGGGATAAAGCCCACTTGATCATGGTGTATGATCTTTTTAATGTGTTGTTGGATTCTGATTGCCAGAATTTTGTTAAGGATTTTTGCATCTATGTTCATCAGTGATATTGGCCTGTAGTTTTCTTTTTTTGTGGGATCTTTGTCAGGTTTTGGTATTAGGGTGATTGTGGCCTCATAGAATGAGTTTGGAAGTTTACCTTCCTCTGCAATTTTCTGGAAGAGTTTGAGCAGGATAGGTGTTAGCTCTTCTCTAAATTTTTGGTAGAATTCAGCTCTGAAGCCGTCTAGACCTGGGCTTTTGTTTGCTGGAAGATTTTTGATTACAGTTTCAATTTCTGTGCTTGTGATGGGTCTGTTAAGATTTTCTATTTCTTCCTGGTCAAGTTTTGGGAAGTTGTACTTTTCTAAGAATTTGTCCATTTCTTCCACGTTGTCCATTTTATTGGCATATAATTGTTGATAGTAGTCTCTTATGATCCTTTGTATTTCTGTGTTGTCTGTTGTGATCTCTCCATTTGCATTTCTAATTTTATTGATTTGATTTTTCTCCCTTTGTTTCTTGATGAGTCTGGCTAATGGTTTGTCAATTTTATTTATCCTTTCAAAGAACCAGCTTTTGGCTTTGTTGATTTTTGCTATGGTCTCTTTTGTTTCTTTTGCATTTATTTCTGCCCTAATTTTTAAGATTTCTTTCCTTCTTCTAACCCTGGGGTTCTTCATTTCTTCCTTTTCTAGTTCCTTTAGGTGTAGGGTTCGGTTATTTATTTGACTTTTTTCTTGTTTCTTGAGGTATGCCTGTATTGCTATGAACTTTCCCCTTAGGACTGCTTTTAAAGTGTCCCATAGGTTTTGGGTTGTTGTGTTTTCATTTTCATTAGTTTCTATGCAAATTTTTATTTCTTTTTTGATGTCTTCTGTGATTTGTTGGTTATTTAGCAGGGTGTTGTTCAGCCTCCGTATGTTGGAATTTTTAATAGTTTTTCTCCTGTAATTGAGATCTAATCTTACTGCATTGTGGTCAGAAAAGATGCTTGGAATGATTTCTATTTTTCTGAATTTACCAAGGCTAGATTTATGACCTAGGATGTGATCTATCCTGGAGAAGGTTCCATGTGCGCTTGAGAAAAAGGTGAAATTCATTGTTTTGGGATGAAATGTCCTATAGATATCAATTAGGTCTAACTGGTCTATTGTATCGTTTAAAGTTTGTGTTTCCTTGTTAATTTTCTGTTTAATTGATCTATCCATAGGTGTGAGTGGGGTATTAAAGTCTCCCACTATTATTGTGTTATTGTTAATTTCTCCTTTCATACTTGTTAGCATTTGTCTTACATATTGCGGTGTTCCCGTGTTGGGTGCATATATATTTATAATTGTTATATCTTCTTCTTGGATTGATCCTTTGATCATTATGTAGTGACCTTCTTTGTCTCTTTTCACAGCCTTTGTTTTAAAGTCTATTTTATCTGATATGAGTATTGCTACTTCTGCTTTCTTTTGGTCCCTATTTGCATGGAAAATCTTTTTCCAGCCCTTCACTTTCAGTCTGTATGTGTCCCCTGTTTTGAGGTGGGTCTCTTGTAGACAACATATGTAGGGGTCTTGTTTTTTTTTATCCATTCAGCCAGTCTTTGTCTTTTGGTTGGGGCATTCAGCCCATTTACGTTTAAGGTAATTACTGATAAGTATGATCCCGTTGCCATTTACTTTATTGTTTTGGGTTCGAATTTATACACCGTTTTTGTGTTTCCTGTCTAGAGAATATCCTTTAGTATTTGTTGGAGAGCTGGTTTGATGGTGCTGAATTCTCTCAGCTTTTGCTTGTCTGAAAAGCTTTTGATTTCTCCTTCATAGTTGAATGAGATCCTTGCTAGGTACAATAATCTGGGCTGTAGGTTATTTTCTTTCATCACTTTAAGTATGTCTTGCCATTCCCTCCTGGCTTGAAGAGTTTCTATTGAAAGATCAGCTGTTATTCTTATGGGAATTCCCTTGTGTGTTATTTGTTGTTTTTCCCTTGCTGCTTTTAATATTTGTTCTTTGTGTTTGATCTTTGTTAATTTGATTAATATGTGTCGTGGGGTGTTTCGCCTTGGGTTTATCCTGTTGGGGACTCTCTGGTTTTCTTGGACTTGGGTGATTATTTCCTTCCCCATTTTAGGGAAGTTTTCAACAATGATCTCTTCAAGTGTTTTCTCATGGTCTTTCTTTTTGTCTTCTTCTTCTGGGACCCCTATGATTCGAATGTTGTAGCGTTTAATATTGTCCTGGAGGTCTCTGAGTTTGTCCTCATTTCTTTTAATTCGTTTTTCTTTTATCCTCTCTGATTCATTTATTTCTACCATTCTATCTTCTAACTCACTAATCCTATCTTCTGCCTCTGTTATTCTACTCTTTGTTGCCTCCAGAGTGTTTTTAATTTCATTTATTGCATTTTTCATTATATATTGACTCTCTTTTATTTCTTCTAGGTCCTTGTTAAACCTTTCTTGCATCTTCTCAATCTTTGTCTCCAGGCTATTTATCTGTGATTCTATTTTGATTTCAAGATTTTGGATCAATTTCACTATCATTATTTGGAATTCTTTATCAGGTAGATTCCCTATCTCTTCCTCTTTTGTTTGGTTTGGTGGGCATTTATCCTGTTCCTTTATCTGCTGGGTATTCCTCTGTCTCTTCATCTTGTTTAAATTGCTGAGTTTGGGGTGTCCTTTCTGTATTCTGGCAGTTTGTGGAGTTCTCTTTATTGTGGCATTTCCTCACTGTGTGTGGGTTTGTACAGGTGGCTTGTCAAGGTTTCTTGGTTAGGGAAGCTTGTGTCGGTGTTCTGGTGGGTGGAGCTGAATTTCTTCTCTCTGGAATGCAATGAAGTATCCAGTAATGAGTTATGGGATGTCTATGGTTTTGGGGTGACTTTGGGCTGGCTGTATCTTGGAGCTCAGGGCTGTGTTCCTTGTTGCTGGAGAATTTGCTTGGTATGTCTTGCCCTGAAACTTGTTGGCCCTTGTGTGGTGCTTGGTTTCAGTGCAGGTATGGAGGCATTTGATGAGCCCCTGTCAATTAATGTTCCTTGGAGTCAGGAGCTCCCTGGAGTTAGGGTTTGGACTTAAGCCTCCTGCTTCCAGTTATCGGTCTTATTTTTACAGTAGTTTCATAGCTTCTCCTTCTATACAGCACCATTGATAAAACATCTACGTTAAAGATGAAAAGTTTCTCTACTGTGAGGGTCACCCAGAGAGGTTCACAGCGTTATATGGAGAAGAGAAGAGGGAGGAGGGAGTTAGAGGTGACCCGAATGAGATGAGGTGGAATCAATGAGAGAGTGGGCTATCCAGTGATCTCTTCCTTATGTGCACTCCACAAGTGGACCGCTCAGAGTTGTTCACGGAGTTAGAAGAGAAGAAGGAGGCAGGTGACAGAGGTGGCCAGGAGGATAAAAGGGGGAATGAAAAGGAGGGAGACAGATCCAGCCAGTAATCAGTTCCCTAAGTGTTCTCCACCGTCTGGAACATACAGAAATTCACAGATTTGGGTAGAGTAGAGAGGGGTTAGGGAGGAGACACAGGCGACCTGGTGGAGAAAAAGGAGAGTCCAAAGGGAGAGAGAGCAGTTAAGCCAGTAATCTCGCTCCCTAGTGATAAATGGGTACTGAAGATTGGGTTCTTAAAGGTACAAAATTGGTAACAAATACATAAAAGCAAAAATTAAAAATCTAGAGTAGAGTTTGGAATTTCAAAAATATGATGTTGAAGAAAAGAAGAAGGAAAAGAAAGAAAAAATGAACAAACAAGGTCGTGAAAATTATAAAGAAAATATAGGTACAAAATTGATAACTAATACCAAAAAGCAAAAGTTAAAAATCTAGAGTAGAGTTTGGAATTTCAAAAATACAATGTTAAAAAAAGAAGAAGAAAAAGAAAGAGAGAGAGAGAGAAAAAAAACAAGAACAAACAAAGTCACATAAATTATAAAGAAAATACAGGTACAAAATTGATAACAAATACCAAAAAGCTAAAATTAAAAATCTAGAGTAGAGTTTGGAATTTCAAAAATACAATGTTAAAGAAAAGAAGGGGAAAAAAAAAAATAAGGTCAAAAAAATTATAAAAAATATATATATGAAGTTTGCTTTAAAAAAATGGGGTCTTTTTTTTTTCCAAAGTAATTGGTTATAAAAGTGAAAATTAAAGGAATAATAGAGGACTTAAAAATTTTTTTAATTAAAAAAAATAAAAGAAATAAAAAATGATCATAAAAATAGTAAATATATATCTAGGACTTCCTCTGGTTTTGTTGTGAGTATTGCGGGTTCGATTCATTTTTGGCTAGTTCCTTGGTCCGACTTATATTTCTCAAGATCTATAGGCCCCTTCCTATGTAGTTGGTACTAACCACAGGGTTTTAATCTATTGCCTGTAGCTTCCAAGGCGGTTCCCTCTGTTATAGCTTCTTCGGTTTGCTGGTCTCTTCAGTGTCTGGTTTCTGCCCTGACACAAAGGGGACGGTGGAGGACACTTTTTTTTTTTTTTTTTTTTTTTAGACTCACTTGTTCAGTCGCGCTGAGGGGAGGTAGGGAGGGATGCTGCAAACAAGTAACACTAGCGTGTGCTCGCAGTGCCTCAGCCACACTGGGTCTGCCCCCCGTTCACGGCGCGTGTAGCCTCCCTGCCCACACTGCTCAGGCTCTAGGTTGCTCCGCCGGGAACCATCTGTGGCCAGCCTTGGGCTGCCTGCACTTCCAGGTCCAAGCCGCTCAGGTTCAGGCACTCGGGTAGTCCTCAGAGGCGCAGACTCTCGGTTGGGCCTGTGTTTTGTGCCCTTCCCAGATCTGGGTAGCTCAGGTGATGAGGTGTTTGGCACACGCGATTGCTGCGACTTTTCGCCTCCCTGCCGCTCGGTTATCTAGGTGTGCACCAGCGCACCTTCTCAGGCAGATATTGACCGTCCAGACCCCCAAGAAGTTTTAGTTAGCAAAGAAGCCTGCTTACAGTTTTATAGATAATGTCTCTCTGGGGCTGCGATTGCCCCCTTCCGGCTCTGGCTGCCTGTCACCAAAGGGGGATGGTCTGCCGCCGGCAGTCCTCTGTTCAGTCCTTTGTTCCGTGCGCGGGCCTGGCGGTGTATTAGGTTAGGGCTGGCTTTTCGCGTGGTAGATATCCCACAGTCTGGTTTGCTAGCCCAAATTATTTCGCTCAGATGGCGCTCGGGGTATTCAGGCCAGATCCTTGCGATGCAGCCCGCGCCGCGCCTCCCTGCCCAGCCCCTGCTTGCTAATAGCGGATGCAGGCGTCTGTGCTGCTTCTCCGCTGGGGGAGTTACCATAGGGCTCGCAATGTGTGGGTTTTAATTGTTTGTTTATTTTTCCTCCCTGTTATGTTGCCCTCTGTGCTTCCAAGGCTTGGCACAGATTCGGCAGTGAGAAAGTTTCCTGGTGTTTGGAAACGTCTCTCTTTTTCTTTTTCTTTTTCTTTTTTTTATTTTTTATTTTTAAACTTTACAAAATTGTTTTAGTTTTGCCAAATATCAAAATGAATCCGCCACAGGTTCCCAGGACGGAACTCCATCCCTCCCTCTTTTGTCTCTTTTTTTGTCTTTTATATTTTTTCCTATATTTTTGAAGACTTGGGGTGCTTTTCTGGGTGCCTGGTGTCCTCTGCCGGCATTCAGAAGTTGTTTTGTGGAATTTACTCCGCATTTAAATGTTCTTTTGATGAATTTGTTGGGGAGAAAGTGTTCTCCCTGTCCTACTCCTCCACCATCTTAGCTCCTCCTCCCATAAGGCAGTTCTATTTCCAGTTTTTTAAGAAATCTCCACACTGTTCTCCATAGTGGCTGTACTAGTTTGCATTCCCACCAACAGTGTAAGAGGGTTCCCTTTTCTCCACACCCTCTCCAGCATTTATTGCTTGTAGACTTTTGGATCGCAGCCATTCTGACTGGTGTGAAATGGTACCTCATAGTGCTTTTGATTTGCATTTCTCTGATATTGAGTGATGTTGAGCATCTTTTCATGTGTTTGTTAGCCATCTGTATGTCTTCTTTGGAGAAATGTCTATTTAGTTCTTTGGCCCATTTTTTGATTGGGCCATTTATTTTTCTGGAGTTGAGCTGTAGGAGTTGCTTGTATATTTTTGAGATTAGTTGTTTGTCAGTTGCTTCATTTGCTATTATTTTCTCCCATTCTGAAGGCTGCCTTTTCACCTTGCTAATAGTTTCCTTTGATGTGCAGAAGCTTTTAAGTTTAATTAGGTCCCACTTGTTTATTTTTGCTTTTATTTCCAATATTCTGGGAGGTGGGTCATAGAGGATCCTGCTGTGATGCATGTCAGAGAGTGTTCTCCTCTAGGAGTTTTATAGTTTCTGGTCTTACATTGAGATCTTTAATCCATTTTGAGTTTATTTTTGTGTATGGTGTTAGAAAGTGTTCTAGTTTCATTCTTTTACAAGTGGTTGACCAGATTTCCCAGCACCACTTGTTAAAGAGATTGTCTTTAATCCATTGTATATTCTTGCCTCCTTTGTCAAAGATAAGGTGTCCATATGTGCGTGGAATTATCCCTGGGCTTTCTATTTTGTTCCATTGATCTATGTTTCTGTCTTTGTGCCAGTACCACATGTATACCTGTGGTGGATTCATTTTGATATTTGGCAAAACTAATACAATTTGTAAAGTTTAAAAATAAAATAAAATTAAAAAAAAAAAGAAAGAATTATATAAAAAAAAAAAACTAATTTGCAAAAACACTTATCAGTTCAAAGATACAATACATTGGCAAGGCTGCACATTTAGAGTGCCCTGGATTTTTAAAAATATGAATCTTTTCAAGTTTTCTATAAATGTGATCTACTCATTCACTTGTAAGCTCACTCTTATCAGTTACTGCTACATAACATAGTTATTTATTGCTCCATAAAAGCTACTCTAAAGCTTAGCAGATTAAAACAACAGTTATGTACTTAGCCCTTGATTCAATAGGTCAGCAGTTGAGGCTAGGCTGACTTGGAATGCTAGTCTAGTCCTGACAGGACGCCCTTGTATATGTGAGTCAGCAGGAGATCAAGGGAGTGATGCTGCTCCTTGTGCTTGTTTAGCTATCGGCTGGTGCGGAATCTGGGCAGTTGGGCCCTCAGACACGAGGCTAGCCCTGGTCTGCTCACATACAGAGGCAGGGGTCTAGAGAGAGAGAGAGACAGCAGGCAAGACCTCTTGTAGTCTAAACTGGTACAAAATTGCTTTTGTCACATTCTGTAGGCTAACGCAGTTACAAGCTGAGCCCAGGTTGAAGGCATGGAGAAACAGGTTCTGGCACCTTAGTTTTGTCTCAGGCTTTACTTTCTATGAAACTCAGACTATGAGGTTATCTATCACTTTACAGCTTTTTGTTGTTTTTTCTTTAGCCAATGTCCTTGAAAATGCTTAAAAAAATTTTTTTGGTATAAGTACTATTAAGATAGGATTAATAAAAAATAAAATAACACCACCTTGTAAATCAACTATACTCCAATAAAAAGTATAAAAATATTACATATAGTACCATCACCTCCACAATAAAGCAATCCATTATTTTCTGATTTTCTTTTCTAATGCTTTCTCATATATGTACATTTTGCAGTAATTTCTCCTTTGACTACTTACCATAATATATTCTACTTTTTTTTCTTTTTTAACCTAACCCCAATATTACAGTCATTACCACTACTGAATTATCTTCAAAAGTTTTGGTAATGGCCCAATATTTCAAAATTTGAGGATTCTAACAGATTATTATTTTAATTTTCCTTGATAGATGCTTAGTCTCTTCTATTATTAAGTCTTTGTGGTTTTATGACTAAAGACATTCCTAAAAATTTACATATAAAGATTTTCTAAACTCTGCTTTTCTTTTTTTTACATTCTCATTTTCTTTAATATTTTTATTTCTAGGACTGATTCAGATTCTGAAAAACAGAAGCCATGTTTCTATCAGAGAGAAATAAAAGTGGGGCTGTGTTCACTCTGCTTTTCTAACATGTAGTATGATTGAACAAAAGATCATAAGAACTTGGTATGATTTGAACAATCACTTGGTATAAAATATGCTTCAAAATGGAGTCCCTAACAATAATCAGATTGTTAGTTTTAAAAATTTTGTGCAGTTTATATAAAAGAGATGAATTGTTTGATTTGTTCCCTCAAAAAATATTTGTCATATGCCAGGCATCATTGTAGTCTTCTTAAATACAAATATGAATAAAATATGGAATTGATCTCAAAGAGTTTTCAGACACTGCAGTTCTGCTTCTTGTTAGTCTAGTTACTTGACTATTTACATAAGTTTATGGTTATTATTCATGATTATTATTAAATTGAAATTATATTTTTAAAGTTATAAATGCTGTGATGTTTGAGCAGATATAGAAAAAAAAATAACTAATGGAACAGAATTCAGAAACAGATTCATGATTTCCAAGTCTCCAGTAAATGTGTTATTCAGTTCAGCTCAGTCGTGTCCGACTCTTTGCAGCCCCAAGGACTGCAGCATGCCAGGCTTCCCTGTCTGTCTCAACTCCTGGAGCCTACTCAAAACTCACGTCCATTGCATCAGTGATGCCATCTAACCATCTTATCCTCTGTCATCCCCTTCTCCTCCTGCCTTCAATCTTTCCCAGCATCAGGGGCTTTTCAAATGAGTAATTTCTTTGCATCAGGTGACCAAAGTATTGGAGTTTCAGCTTCACCATCAGTCCTTCCAGTGAATATTCAGGACTGATGTCCTTTAAGGTGGACTGGTTGGATCTCCTTGCAGTCCAAGGGCCTCTCAAGAGTCTTCTCCAACACCACAGTTCAAAAACAGCAATTCTTCCATGCTTAGCTTTCTTTATAGTTCAACTCTCACATCCATATATGACTACTGGAAAAACCATAGCTTTGACTAGACAGACCTTTGTTGGTAAAGTAATGTCTCTGCTTTTTAATATGCTGTCTAGGTTGGTCATAACTTTTCTTCCAAGGAGCAAGTGTTTTAATTTCATGGCTGAAGTCACTATCTGCAGTGATTTTGAAGCCCCCAAAAATAAAGTCTGCCACTGTTTCCACTATTTCCCCATCTATTCGCCATGAAGTGATGGAACTGAATGCCATGATCTTAGTTTTCTGAATGTTGAGTTTTAAGCCAACTTTTTCACTCTTCTCTTTCACTTTCATCAAGAGGCTCTTTAGTTCTTTGCTTTCTGCCATAAGGGTGGTGTCATCTGTGTATCTGAGGTTATAGATATGTGTTATTGCTTTCATAATTTAAAAAATTTAAAAAAGAGAAACAGATTCACAGTAAATAAGAAAGTATTATACTTTAGAAGTGACATTTCAATTCAGTGGGGGGAAATTAGACTATTAAATAAATTATTGTTGAACCAATATTCCATCCATTTTGGAAAATAAAGTAAAATTAGTTTCCTACATATACCATAGCATATAAAATCTAGGTGGAATGAATTTCTAGAAGTATAAGGAAATAAAGCAGAATATGCTTGAGGTTAAGAAGTTCTCCCTGTGCAAGACTCCAAACTCAAAATTCACAAAGGTAAAGATAGCCAGATTGCTTTTATGAAAACATTTTTAATCTTCCATAAATATAAACTTATAAGATGTTGCCAGATTGGAACAAAATATATAACATACAAAAAAAATAAAAGCAGATCCTATTTCTGAATATTCAGGTTTCAGTTGCAGACAATAAATCCACACAGGCTAGTTTAGGCTGAAAAAAAAATCTAATATGTGGAACAGGATATAAACAAACTCAATTAGGGACTAGAAGAGTAGATGTTATTTCCAGGGGACATCAGCATCATGGTGGAGTGAGATGCGCCCTTTGTCCCTCTCCCTCAATCTACAACCAGTAAAATATCCATAGTGATAAACATGCCTCTGCTCTACATACCAAGATGCTGGAGAGTTCCTCAAATCTGTGTTTCTGAAGTCTGGTGGGCTATAACAGACAGGAGGCTGAATCCGGGGCACAGTGAAGGCCGTGCCTTTAATTCTGGATTCCCCAATTGCAGCCACTGAGCTTGTGGCCCCAGAGGACTTGGAAGCAGAGGGGAAGTGGTGCACATGACTCTAGTCTTCTCGCTGCAACAAGCGACCATGGCCACAGGTAACTAGGCAGCACTGGCCATGGACCTGCTACACTCTCCCTCCAGTCACATGGGCACCCATTAGTCAGACCCCTTGACCTCTGCCCACAGCAGCAGAGTCCATGAACCTGAAAACACCAGACATGGCAGAGGTGCCCACGTGTCCCTGGTTGCCCCTTCATCCCGCATTGCCCCCTGCAGAGGTGGAGGCTGTGACTCAGAAGACCCGGAGCTGGCAGGAAAGTCCACTATTCTGGTGCCCCAGGCACCACTGACGCTGGACAGTCAGCAGCAAGGTTTCAATAACTCTGGAGGCACAAGTAGTGACAACGAGGGTAAAGTTGGTAGACAGAGGTGGTAGAGGGTGGAAAATGTGAACTCTCAAACGTAACCAGAGGTCCCTTGGGTAAGAGAAACCAATAACTTGTGCTATAGCGCCACCTACTGTAAAACAAAAGAAAGGTCTCTAATTTCTAACCTGTTAAACTATCTGAGCCATCAGGGAAGACTGTTAAATCTTTAGAAACACGTTTTTTAAAAAGTTAAAGTTTTGCCTAAAAAAGAAAGAAATTTGCTACTTGAAATGCACCAGTAAAAGAAAAACTCAACAAACAACATTAAGAATCACAGGAATTCTGTAACACAAAACGAAAATGGTGATTCTCCAGAAACCAAACGTAAAGGGATGGAATATTGCAATCTGATAGAGGATTCACAATAGGTGTCATGGAGAAACTCAATGAGAGAAACTTGTAGTTATACAGGCCTACCTCAGGAAAAGAAAATTCTCGAATAAACAGTCAGCCTTTCATCTAAAATAACTAGCAAAAGAACAAAGCCTGAAGAGAGTAGAAGGAAGAAAATAATAAAAATCGTAGTGAAAGTAAATGAAATAGAAAAGATCCATCAAAGTACGAGCTGGCTCTTTGAAAGGATAAATTGACAAACCTTTAGCTAGACTAACAGAAAAAAGAGAAGGCTCTCTTACTTAGAGTAATCAAAAATTTCCCCCCAAAAGAAAACAAAACATACAAAGGAGACTTAATGATTATCCTTCTCAAATTCTTCCAAAATTTGAAGAGGAAGGAATGCTTCCAAATTCATTTTATGAGGCCAACATTACCTTCACATCAAAACCAGACAAAGATAATGCAGTAAAGGAAAATTATAAGCCAGTATCTCTGATGAATATAAATGCAGCCCTCCTCCCCCACCCCCTGGAGAAGGAAATAGCAACCTATTCCAGTATTCTTGCCTAGAGAATCCCATGGACAGAGGAAGCTGGCAGGCTACAGTTCATGGGGTCATAAGAGTCAGACATGACTTAGTGACTAAACCACCACCATCACCACCCCCACCAAAAAACATTAGCAAACAGAATACAACAACACATTAAAAGAATCATACACCATGATCAAGTGAGATTTCTTGCAGGAATGCAAAGATGGCTCAACATCCACAAATCTACATGATACACTACATTAACAAAATGAAGAATAAAAATAATATGATCATCTCAGAAATAGCATTTGACAAAATTCAACACAGTTTAAAAAAAACTCTTGATAAAATGGATATAAAAATAATGTACTTCAACATAATACAGTATTCTCACAATAAAAAGCCGAAACCTATCCCTCCAAAATCAGGAACAAGACAAGGATGCCCACTCTCATCACTCTTATCCAATATAGTATTGGAAGTTTTAGCCAGAGCAATTAGGCAAGAGAGAGAAATAAAAGGCATCCAAATTGCAAAGAAAAAAGCAAAACTTTCACTATTCATGGATACCATGGTGTGGAAAACTTTAAAGACTCCACAAAAAACTACTAGAAATAATAAACAAATATGGTAAAAATATATTACAAAATATATATACAAACATTTGTTGCATTTATATATGCTGACAATGAGCTAGCAGAAAGAGATATTAAGAAAACAATCCCATTTATAATTGTCATTTAAAGAAAAAAATACCTCAGAATAAATTTATCCAAGGGGATGAATGACCTATACACTGAAACTGTAACATATTGTTGAAAGAAATTGAAGATGACACAAATAATGGAAAAATATTCTATGATCATAGATTGGAAGGCATAATAATGTTAAAATGTCCATATTACCTAAACCACTCTATCTATCAATACAATCCCTATTAAAATCTCAAGGACATTTTTTCACAGAAGTAGAACAAAAAATTCTAAAATTTATATATAACCACAGGAAATCTAGCCAAAGCAATCCTGAGGAAAAAATTCCATGGACAGAGGAGCTTGGTGGGCTATAATCCATAGGGTCACAAAGAGTTGGACACAATTGAGCACACACTCACTAGAGTAATCAAAAGAATTTTAAGTTGGGAGAAAAACAGATTCACAAATCAACAGAACAGAGTTGAGAGCCCAGAGATAAACCCACACATATATGGACAATAAATTTACAATAAAGGAGCAAAGAACATAACAGTGAAGAAAGAATAGTCTTTTCAAATAAATGGTGTTGGGAAAGCTGGACAACCACATGCAAAAAAAGTGAAACAAGATCCCCATCTCACACTACACAGAAAAATCAACTAAAAATGGATTAAAGAGTTGAAACATAAAACCTTAGAAGAAAATATAAGGAGTGAGTTCTTTGACATGAGTCTTAACAACATCCTTCTAGATGTGTCTCATCAGGCAAGGGAAACAAGAGCAGAAATATAGTACTGCATCAAACTCAAATGCTTCTGCACTGCAAACGGAAGCATCAACAAAATGAATTTCTTGAGTAATTTGGAAAAGAACTACCATATGCTCTGACAATCCCACGTCTGGGTATTTATAAAAAAAAAATGAAAATACTACTTTGAAAAGATATATGCATCCCTATGTTCACTGCAGCATTATTTACGACTGTCAAGACATGGAACAGGACTTCCCTGGTGGCACAGTGGATAAGAAGCCACCTGCCAATGCAGGGGACACAGATTCCATCCCTGGTCCAAGAAGACTCCATGTGCTGCACGGTGACTAGACTTATGCACCACACCTGCTGAGGCCACACTCTAGAGCCCACGTGCTGCAACTACTGAGGTCCGTTTGCCTGGAGCCTGTGCTCCACAAGAGAAGTCTCCGCAGTGAGAAGCCCACGCACCACGACAAGGAGCAGCCCCTGCTTGCCGCAGCTAGAGGAAGCCCGCACAAAGTAATGAAGACCCAGCGCAGACAAAACTGAATAAAATAAATCAATACGTAATTATTTTAAAGATATGGAAACAAACCAATGCCTGTCAATAGATGAATGGATGAAGAAGATGTAGCACATATACACAATGGAATGCCACTCAGCCATAAAAATGATGAAATCTTATAATTTGAGACAACATGGATGGACTTTGAGGGCATTATAATAAGTAAAATAAGTCAGATGGAGAAAATCAAATGCCATATGATTTCACGTGCATGTGGAATCTAAAAAGCAAACGAACAAACAATAACAACAACCAAACATGTAGATACAGAGGACAGAGTGGTGATTACCATAGGAGAAAGATCACTGGGAAGGGGGAAATGAGTAGAAGGGGATCAACTGTATGGTAATGGATGGAAACTGTCTATATAGAAATATAATACAATGTACACATTAAAGGTACAATGTTACAATGCAAAGTTACCTCAATAAAAAACAAACTAAAAAAAAATATGCCCAGGTTCAATACTACTCTCCCCTAGGTATAATCTGGAAAGCTGCCTCTGAAGCTAACAAACTGAATATATTGCTACTGAAGACAAAAATCCATGCTAAATGAAAATTATTGTCTTCATTAATAAAAGAAGCAGATGAATCAAAAGAATGCATACAGATTAGGCAGTTGAACCACAGCCACTGATTCCAAAACCATTCCATCTTCACAAATGACATCCGTGAAATGTGTTCTGGGCCCTGCCTCCTCTTCTCTTATGGACAATGTACCCTGTAAGTACATCTGATCGGTGGCTCCTAAATGATGTTCAGTACTCAAGTTTCAGAAAAATCTGGGAAATCTAGTGTTTATCTTCCCCCTTTTGCATGCAGAAAGTGGGTTGTGATGAAAGTTGAGTCAACTGACCACAATCTCTAATATGCAAAGAGTTCCTATGAATCAATAAGGCAAGAGTGATGAACTGATTACCAAAAATAACTCATAGAAAACAAAATTTTAAAAATTTATATGCTATAATAGAATGTTCCTCTTCATTAGCAATCAGGGGAGAACATTATATAGTTAAATTTTGTATAGTTAGAGTTGAAGTTCAAATTGGCTGAAATAATAAATTATCTCTAATATATGCAGCAAGAAGAAGCTCTCATTGACCTATTGGCCTGTATTGGGAAAATAAGGTTATTCAGATTTCTCTGCCCTTTTTAAATTATTTTCAATTAATACTTACAATCCTTTGACCAAACAGCACATAATATAGTAATCTGCCCTTCAGGAATACCTAAACTTTCACAAAGAGACATGTGTAAAGAGCTTATTGCATTATGGTTTGATATCAAACAGTTAGAAATAACTTAAGCATTCATTGAAAAGGCAGTATTTAAATTGTACAATCATGTTATGGAATTTTATACAGATTTTTTGACAACTATATTATAAAGACTGACATGATAAAGGTCCACGAACATTAGTAAATGTAAAAGCAAGTTGCAGAACTATAGTGAGATATTGTTTTTGAAAAAGAAAACATGCATGTAGCCTATCTATCCCCATATCTCTACAAAAAAATCTCAATAATGTCTACACTGGTGATTTGGTGTGTATGTGTGCATGTGTGTGAAAGGTTCTGGAAGAAAGCACCTTACCCTGTTACCAATGGTTACTTCAGAATAGTGCGGTTGGAGAGGAGACTTCAATTTTTACTCTGCATATTTTTATATTGTTGGAATATTTTACAAGTTGCAGTGCTCTTGTAAGTGAAAAAAATGCATGATGTACGAAGGAAAATTCTGCTAGGTTGTTCCCTAAAACCCTCATTCCAAATGCTGTCAACAATAATTTTCAAGATAATCATCATAGAATATCCTTGAGGCCTAAAAACTTGCCTATGAAATCTTCTGAGATTTGTCTGTCTGATAATCATTAAAACTTTCAAGTTAGTTAACCTCAATACCATTCCTAGGGCCTGCCCACTCCAAACACAGTCTTTGCCTATTATAACACTCTTGTCTCCAGTTGGCAATAGATGTTACTGAATGATGCTACTGCTAAATTTCAGCCTAACAAAATATGGCTCAGAACCTTACCAAACAGAGCTAAAATACAAATCCCAGGATAACATGCATTTATTTTGGCCACTCCTTGGCTCAAAAGAAACTGCTAAACTTTTAAAATTAGTAGTAAAAATGGCTAATGAGGCTGTACTTATTTTTGCTTTATATAAATTGTCTGATTTCCCTGCAGCTCTCTTTGTGTGGTTTTTGGCCCTCAGAATTTAATGAGAATAAAAATCATATGATGCAATGTTGGGCCCATTTTCTCCTTCAAGTTACCAAATCCAGACGTCCCCCGAAAATGATACTGCCTCTTAGCATTACAGGAAAGCATCTCACCAAAGCTCATTGGGGACACACCCAAACTGAGAACACACTTTCAAAGAGCAATAGCCAGCTTTCCTTTGCACAGATCTTTACTCTGAAGCTGATTAGAAGAGCTATTCAAACCATTTAGAGTTTGCGATATACTGGGTAATTCCTAGCTCATATTAGAAGCCCAGGATAAGAACACTCTTAATAAATTAATCTCTAAACTAGGGGGAATACAAAATTATGCTGATTAGAGACAGATAATTATCATAAAAAATAAAGAGTTAAAAAATGAAAACACCCTGTCTTTCCAAATAGGATTTCATTCTGTCACCTGGAATTCTTCAATATAAATAAATATATTCTCTAGAAATAAATGTTAGCTGAAATATGTATATTTCCCCTTTGCAACTGATGGTTGTCTCAGGCTAAGAAAACTCAAACCATTTTAACTTCTTAATTCTCTTCCTCCCACTTTTATTCTTTTATCATTTGGAGGGAAATCTCAATGTAAAACAAGTCTTCATTCCCAAAGTCTCAAATTTTGTCTCTTTGAAATCTGATTTTGAAGCAAGTTTCCCATGTCATCTTTGCAAACTGAGGTCTCCAAATCAAGTCAATTTTGAATTATTTAATGTGGAAAGAAGCAGTTAGCTAGGGGTCCTCAGTGTCACAGAGACCGTTCTGGAGAATGGCTTCAGACAAAGGGGCTGGGCAAGGGAGAAGGCCAAGTGTCCTGCAGCACTGGCTTCTGTTAACATTAATAACCATCACAATCATGTCTGTCTTGTTCCAGCCCCACTGGCTACCTTCCTATCACCAGAATAAAATACTGACTTTCTACTCACTTTTCTCCTTTTTCCCATATACTAATTCCCACCCTTCATTTAGAACCAGTTTAAATTCAACCAATAGATTTACAATTCCTTAGTCTTTCCTGGTCTGGAAATCTCTTTTTGCTTTATCAGCTCATATCTATAACCTTCAAGAAATTTTCAATGCATGTTTGCTTATGTCATTGATAATTTTATAAAAATAGCATCTGCTTTCCAAAAGTATATCAATAACTCTTTCAAGCTAAGGTCCCAGTTCTAATACATTTTTTCCATTAAAATTTAAGGCATAATTCTCCCTCCTTTGTGTTCAAGTTTTCACAGGTATATATAGTCATGTAGCCACCATCAGGGTCAAGATGTAGGGTCCTTCAAAAAATTCCTCTATCCCCCTTTCTAGTCAACCTCTACATACATCCCCAGCTCCTAGCAGACATGGATCTATTTTCTGTCCACAGTTTTATTTTTGCAAAAGTGTTATATAAATGGAATCCTATCTTCTGATCTGGCCTCTCTAACTTAATGTGTTAAAGATGCATGTATGTTGTTGCATGTTTCAACACTTCATCCCTTTGTATTGATGGATAGTATTCCATTTTATGGATATACTGCAGTTTGTTTATCAACACTCTGGGTGATGGATACTTGAGTTCTTTTCAGTCTGGGATGACTATGAGTTTAATATCTTTTGAACATCCAAGTACAGGTTTTTTTGTGAATATAGGTTTTCATTTCATTTGGGTAAATACCTATGAGTAGGATGTTAGGTATGTTTAACTTCTAAATATTTTCTGTTGTACCCCACCTCCTTGTATGTTGCTTTATATAACAGATGTTGGTTGGGCTCCCTTCACTTAATGGTCTGGGTAGAATTTGTTCACAGTCAAATTATTTGTTCATTATTCTCTCCTAATGTCAGTATGTTTGGGGGGAATTTCACTTGGATGGGTACCACTACATCTGATTTCTGGGTCCTTTAGTGATGCTTTTCCCACCACTAATAACCTCGATTCAAAATTTGCAACACCTTCAAATTAATTATATAGTGTCCTGTTACATAAATGCATGAGTAAGTATTATAGATTTTACTGAAAGTTCATAGGAACCATAAGTTGTGCGGGTGAAAGTGTTACATTTTACAACCCACAGAAGATGACTAAAAATTACATCTTAAACAACCCTGTCCTTTTTTGGAATCCCAACTTGGACACTCATCATTTTGACTTCTTTCTATTCTTGCCCTTATAGAAGCTAGTCTTTTTTTTTTTTTTTTTCATGGTAGCAAGTGAATAGGATATATTAAAGAGAAGGAAAATAAAAAGCTCTCTGTGTAGACACTGAGAGAGGTAAAGAGTCCCCAGAAGCTAGTCTTCTTAACTTCTCTCTAAGCCTAAAACAAATTTCTCCTTTCCACATACAGGGCAACTCATCTCTTCCTGGCTGCTATTTCCAATGGTGCATACGTAAACTTAGAAGAGCAAAACAAATGCTTTCCTGTTGAGATTATTTTCCCTACCTAGAATATGACAGTTTCTTCTTAAAAATGCCATTTTTAGTTAAGTTCTAATTTTTTGAAAGCTGATAATTCTTATATGGTTGTTGTTATTCAGTTGCTGAGTCATGTCTGACTCTTTGTAACTCCGTGGACTATAGCATGCCAGGCTCCTCTTTCCTCTACTGTGTCCCAGTGTCTGCTCAAATTCATGTCCATTGAGTCAGTGGTACTATTTCACCATGTCATCCTCTGTCACCCCCTTCTCCTATTGCCTTCAGTCTTTCCTAGCATCAGGGTTTTTTCCAATGAGTTAATTCATTTCATCAGGGGGCCCAAGTATTGGAGCTTCAGCTTATGTCCTTCCAATGAATATTCAGGGTTGATTTCCTTTAGGATTGTCTGGATTGATCTCTTTGCTGTCCAAGGGACTCTCAAGAGTCTTCTCCACCACCACAATTTGAAACCATCAATTTTTTAGCACGGTCCAGCTGTCATATGAAGTTGGTCCAACTTTATGATCCATAAAGCCCAACTTTCATATCTATACATGACTACTGGAAAAACCATAGCTTTGACTATATGGACCTTGTCAGCAAAGTGATGTCTCTGTTTTTCAGTATGTTGTCTAGGTTTGTCATAACTTTCCTTCAAGGAGCAAGTGTCTTTTAATTTCATGGCTGCAATCACTGTCAGCAGTGATTCTGGAACCTGAGAAAATAAAATCTGTCACTGCTTCCACTTTTTCCCCTTCTATTTGAAAGGTGAAGAATTAGGGATATTTGTGCAATCAATCCACCATGCTTACAAAATCAGAACATTCTATTAATTAGAAGATCTAATTTTTCTATAATTCAAAATCAGCAAAATTTTACCTTTATTCAACTCATGAACACCAAGCTAATTAAAGTAAACTTCACATTTCATTAAAAAAGATATCATTTTTCCCTAATAAAAAGCTAAAGTCACATTGTTGGATTCCTTTCAATTTAATAAATTACACATAACCTAAAGCTAGAATAGTACCACTATGGTCTTCTGCCAGTTATTTTAGTCAATACCATTGAATCTGTTTAAATAAAACACTAAAATGGTTGTATAAAAAGCTTTAAATAAAAAAGAAAATACGAAATAAAAGAGAAGATAAATTATAACTTGCTGTTGTTTAGTCACTAAATCATGTCCAACTCTTGTGACCCTGTGGACAGCCCGCTAGGCTCCTCTGTCCATGGCAATTCCCAGGTAAGAATACTGGAGTGGGTTGCCATTTCCTTCTCCAGGGGATCTTCCCAACCCAGGGATTGAATCCATGTCTCCTGCATTGGCAGATGGGTTTTCACCACTGAGCCAACAGGGAAGCCTCCAAGTGATAACTTAGAAATTCCCTAGTATGCTCTATTTTGGATTGAGGGTGATTTTATGAAGTTATACATATACATAGTTTAAAGAGTAAAATGTGAAACAGTTTTCCAAGTTTGAAACAGCAATTTCCTAAATCCCTGCAGTCACCATCTTCTTTCAACAGGCAACTCTCTGCAACCTTTTACATCTATTCTTTTTGTTTAGATAGCCACAAGCTTAAAATTCCATTCTTATGTTGCCTCCTCTTAATTTTTGGTCTTGGGTGTTTTCTGTTGCTTTCCTATTATGGAAAGTGATGAATCATGTATGATCTCTCCTGCATCTTCCTGCTCCCTTCCTCCCCACCCCGTAATGCACTTTCTCCCCTCTTCCCATCCTCTTATTCCAATCTGGGTTAGAGCAATATGCAAATATTATTACAGGAATGCTTTCTGCAGGTCTTCTGTGTAATATACATAATTATTTTCCATGCTGGTGTTTTGTTTATAATGTTTCCTTACTCTCTCTGTATTTTTTTAGCTATGCAACCCCAAATTCTCTGCCAATTATTTATCTCTCCTCTTTAATCATTGAGATATATCATTATGCAATAATTTTGTCTCCCATATAAGTTTCTCCCAAAGCCCTGCAGCTTGCTTTCATTGTCTTGTGCCTAGAAAATCAATAGCCTTCTGATGATTTTCTTTATCTCTTCCATAAGTTGGAGTCTGTATTTTCTTAACCCTTCATTTCCTCTCCCCTTGATTTCTTTATTTCTTTGGTTGTGCACATCCTCCAAAAACTTTCTCAAGAAAAATGTTGGAGATCTTGCATGTCTAAAAATATGCTATCCTCAGATTAAGGGACAAGTTGCTAAAGTATAGAATTCTATTTGAAAATAAATTTTCTTTGGAATTTTGAAGGAATTTCTCTGTTACTTACAGCATCCAGTGTCATCTATAGCTATCTAGTGTTGGCCATGAGAAGTTTAAGGCTATTCTCAATTTTTACTCTTCCATCTATGACTATTTTTTTTTTCTTGTAATATCTTCTGTGTCCCATGAGTCTGACATCTCTTCAGTGTTTTGACATAGGAACATTTCCATCCATTGTGTCTGGCACATGCTGAGTTCCTTTAAACTGGAAATGTATATCCCTTTATTCTGGGGAATTTCTTGAGTTGGGTTTCCTCCTCTCTGTTTCCCTGATATCTTTGCCTGAAATTCCAACTTTTTTTTTTTTTAACTTTTACAACTTCTGGATTGGTACTGTAGGTTTCTTTTCTACTCTTACTTTCCATCTCTGTCTTTATGCTTTTCCTCTTTTGTGGAGATATTCTCAACTTTATTTTCCAAGACTTCCATGGAGTTTTTATGTCTGTTCTCATGTTTCAATTTCCAAGAGCTCTTTTTACTGTCTGAACATTCCTTTTTTATAATATCTTGTTCTTTTATTCATGAATACAATATCTTCCTTTAGGATTCTGAAGATATTAATGTAGATGCTTTTTAAATTTCTTCTCCTTGCAGTATGTTTCTTTCTAAGTAGTTCCCTGCCCGCCACCCCCCTCCACCGTCATTTCTTTTGGCTTTAATCTTCCATGCTATGTATTTCCCCACTGTCTGGTGTCCTTGACTGTCTGCTTATATTTAAACCTAAGGACCCCAGAATGCTGAGCCAGTGGGTGGGCTTTGTCGACTCTGGGCTTTACTGTAGAGGCATCTAAGGAAGCTCTCTAGGGGGACAGTGAATGAAAGAGTCTTTACCTCTTTCTTTTTGGACATGTCAGTATCCCCAGAGGAAGACTTCTGATTTCCTGGCTAGAAGGTGGTCTTGCTGCCAGCATTCTGGTAACTAAATAGGAAAAAATGGCTGAGGGTTAAGTATGGAGATTTTCACCCTTAAGCCTAGAAGAGTAACCATCAATCACAGTTTACTCTGGACTGAGGTGTTTCCAGGAATGCAAGATTTTTTAGTGTTAAAATCAGTACAGAACAGTGATTACTTTAGCCTTGTGAAGTGCTATAAAGGGTGCTGTTCTGGCCCTTTTTTGGAGTGCTCTTCCCCAAGGTCAAGCGGACCTGTCCATCACGTCTAGACTATGCTTTAGAATTCCTGTGCAAATGATCTCAAGCCTGCTCTGGGGACAGTGTGGGTCGCTTATCTCATTCCATCCATTTTAGGGTGAATAATTCCACCCCCTGAAACCAAGGGATGGCCAAGGAGTTTAACAGAGCTTGAACAGGAGGACCTAGTCTCTGCACGTGCTCATTTGAGGCCCCTGACAAGGAACAGCATGGGGAGAGAGGGCGGGTAGGCCAGGAGCAGGACCCCTGGAACTCTTGCTGTGGGTTCTGAAAGTGGGCTTGATTTTCCATTATGATATCTACTTCACTCCCAACTATGCCTCTACCCCTTTAGTCCAGAGACCTTGCAGTTAACCTTTCCCATTACTGCATTTCTTGTATCTTACCAGGATGCAAGAGGGCAATTGCCCAGCTACATGGAGGGGACTGAGATCTTGTAATCAAACCTCCTTAAGAGACTGCCACCAAAACTGTCTTGGCACCATCTTCACTCTCACTTCAGGAATACCCAGTGCTGCCAGTTCCTGGACTATTGGAGGCCAGCGGGCTGTTAAGTGGATCGCTTCTCATCTTTCCCCACTTCAGGCTTGTTATTTAGCTTTCTTTCATTTGTGAAGTCAGATTCCTCCCATCTAGTCACATCCCCTCTTCCAACATCTTGTGGTGTAGTTGCTGCTCCAGTCTTTCTCTTAGTAGGTCTTAATTTTTTAATTGCTATGTTAAATTACAGCTATGTTAATAGAATTTACTAGGTTCAATCCCTGGGTTGGGAAAGATCCCCTGGAGAAGGGAAAGGCTATGCACTGTAGTATTCTGGCCTGGAGAATTCCAGGGACTATACAGTCCATGGGGTCGCAAAGAGTCAGACATGACTGAGCAACTTTCACTTAATAGAGTTTATAGAAGGAAAGAAAGAAAGTATGTCTACTCAATCATCCAGCTCTACTAGAAAGTTAAAATGCCACAATATTTCCAGGAACATAGTAAACAGGAAGAACAAGAATAAATTTGGGGTAAGGATGTGGGTGAGAAATCGAGAAACAGGCAATGCCCATTTGATCTCATGTAATTTCAGGATGAAATAACATCCTAAAATTACTTGAGATAACATCTACCAGTTTGTTTGCCACCAAATGTATTATATCAGGCAAACATACAGCTACCCTAGAATGGGCTGAGAGAGCAAAGGGAATCACATTTCTTTCCAAGATATTTCTGACCTCTGCTGGTGATAAACTATAGTGATTATCCTACTTTATATACAGGTGGAGAACAAAAGCAAATAAAAGCTCTGAAGTGGTAAGATAAGTACATGTAAAAGAACTTTAAAAGAAAAAAAAGATTAAATGTTTTGGGAGGGTCATAAAAACAGCTCTGTAGCCTCACCTCGGGGCCTCCCTGGTGGCTCAGGGGTAAAGAATCCACCTGCAGTGCAACAGCCACAAAAGATGTGAGTTTGATCTCTGGGTTGGGAAGACATCCTGGAGGAGAGCATAGCAACCCATTCCAGTATTCTGGACAGAGGATCGTGGCAGGCTACAATCCACAGAAGCGTCGAGTCGGATACAACTGAGGCGACTTAGCAGGCACACATGCACGCAGCCTGACTTCAGCCTTGGTTCCTAGTGATGCCGCATTTCTGGGAGAGTGAAGGCTGTCGGCAGCACCTGCAAAGCTAGAACTCGCATGACTGTGGAAGGACAGGGTTCTCTACTGGGGAACACAGCCCCCCATGGACTCAGTACAGCCCCACCATACACTGGGTACAACCCCTGTGCACTCAGTAGAGCCCTTTCCTTTTGGTGTGAAGGTAGGTTTTGGACAGACAGAGCAGTAGGTGTTGCTGTCAAGGCCAGACCAAAACCCAGGTTAGCTCAGAGAAAAGGCACTGCCCTTGACTATGTGTCTAACACAAACTCATGCAATGCCTGATTTCAATGAAAAGTTCAGTAATCCCCCTTTACATGTAAGAAAATAGAAAGCCAAAGAGGTTTACATAATTTACCCACAGGCCTCAGTGGCAATTTGATAGTGAAACTGGGAATCCTATCCAATTCTGTCTAGTTCTCTACACCGTGTGTTAGTATCATGAATCTGGGTGGAGGCAAGGATTTCCATTGTACAAATGGTTGCTACTATGATTTTCCAGTCAGAAAGATGAGGAGCCTGGGGTTCAGGTGCCTTGGGAAGCATGGTCTAAGCAGCAGAGGGTGTCTGGAAAGTGAGCCTTCTTTACTGTGAGGTGCAATCAGCTTTCCTTCCATGTAGGATCCCACTCACTTTCAGATGTCAAATCTTCTGTCCTTGGATCACACTCCCATTTTAAGGAGAGTGAATTCACACCATTTAGTGTCCTTATATCTCCTGGTTCATGGCATTCTACAATGTTTTGGTTACTTTTCTAATTATAAAATGGATGTGTTTGTTTCATATTAAGGACCTCAGCCAACTGACATCATATAGGGTCATATGGCAAAAGAGAGGGGAATCTTCTTTCTGGGGTTTAGGATTTATTTTTAGTCATTTTCAACTATTTTTAATCCAATATCCCTCCCCATTTCCCCCCAAAGCCTCACTGGGTTAGGTTTCCTCAGAAAAAGCTGATAGAAATTATCTCAAACTCTGGAAGACTTATAACATGTTGAGATGAAAATGCCCATGATCATACCAACTGACATGTCAGCCATTCACACTGGCCATGAGAATCATATAAGAGCACAGCTCAGAGGCTGCAGGGTGAGACAGTTGTCCAGGGGAGAGGACTACTGCGAGCTGTTTGCAGGTGACACTTGCAACAGAAGACGGTGAGTTTGGCAAAGGGGACCGGGGCACAGACCCCCACAGCATCCTGATTCCCCTTCACAGCACAAACACCAGATTGATTCAGTGGCTCTCTCAGTCTCTGCTTCTCTCTGATGGTCTTTCTCATCTGCTCCCACTTCCAAATATTTGAGTTCATTTTTGTTATTTGACCTTTTAATTTTAGAAATGAAAGGATATCCAATATGACTTAAAACTAGGAAAGCACCTATATGATCATCATTCAAAATTAGTGACAGTTAATATTTCCTTGTATTTGCCTTCAGAACCAAATAAAACATTACATCAGTTCAGTTCAGTTGCTCAGTCATGTCCGACTCTTTGCGACCCCATGAATTGCAGCACGCCAGGCCTCCCTGCTACATAGTCCCTTTCAATTAAAACCCCCCTGGGTCCCATTCCCTAAGCTCCTCTCTAAAGGTAAAAACACTCTATGGTGAGTTTCTTTTCATTCCATGTTTTACACCCTGAACAATAATCCAAATAGAATATATGTGTGTTTTATTTACATAAATGGTGCCTATTTCCTTTTTTAACTTTTAAATTATGTTTTGAAGATATAGCCATTTGATTTTTATATCATGCCTTACAGTTTTCTACAAATCAGCCTCCAACTTTACAGAATTCTTAATTTGGTCCTTATTAAGTTATTAGGCTCAATTGTATTTCTAAAGAGAGTCAGGTGACCCTTGGGTAGGCTTGATGAATAATGGGCTAGCCTGATATTAATGGCTCACTGAATCACACAATCCTTTTTGTTGTTGTTGTTTTGGCCTTAATCCCCAGGTCTGGGAAAACTTAATGAATGGAATCAAATGTTTTTGTTGTTAGTCAGTTGTTCAGTTGTGTCCGAATCTTTGCGACCCCATAAACTGCAGCACACCAGGCCTCCCTGTCCTTCACCATCTCCTAGAGCTTGCTCAAACTCATTTCCATAGAGTCAGTGATGCCATCCAACCATCTTATCCTCTGTTGTCCCCTTCTCCTCCCACCTTCAATCTTTCCCAGCATCAGGGTCTTTTCATATGAGTCAGTTCTTCGCATCAGGTGGCCAAAGTACTGGAGTTTCAGCTTCAGTATCAGTCTTCCAGTATATTCAGGACTGATTTCTGTTAGGTGGACTGGTTGGATTTCCTTGCAGTCCAAGGGACTCTCAAGAGTCTTCTCTAACACCACAGTTCAAAAGCATCAATTCTTTGGTGCTCAGCCTTCTTTATGGGCCAACTCTCACATCCATACATGCCTACTGGAAAAACCAAAGCTTTGACTAGATGGACTTTTGTTGGCAAAGTGATGTCTCTGCTTTTTAATATGTTGTCTAGGTTTGTTATAGCTTTTCTTCCAAGAGGCAAGCTCTTTTGATTTCATGGCTGCAGTCACCATCTGCAGTGATTTTGGAGCCAAAATAATAAAGTCTCTCACTGTTTCCATTGTTTCCCCATCTAATTGCCATGAAGTGGTGGGATAAGATGCCATGATCTTGGTTTTCTGAAGGTTGAGTTTTAAACCAGCTTTTTCACTCTCCTCTTTCACTTTCATCAAGAGCTCTTTATTTCCTCTTTGCTTTCTGCCATAAGGTGGTGTCATCTGTATATCTGAGATTATTGAAATTTCTCCTGGTAATCTTGATTCCAGCTTGTGTTTCATCCAACCTGGCATTTCACATGACTTACTGGGCATATAAGTTATGCAGATCTTATATCAAATGAGATAGTGCTCATTTGATAGGGATCAAATGAGATAGTGCTTTAATCACAGTTAATACTCATAGATATTCCCTTATCTCCTACATGTCTGTGTACTTGTCCAAATGTTAGTTTTTAGTGTCTAATCTGTTATCAGCTTCACTGTGTTTGTTTGCTTTTTATAACAGTTTTGAAAGATTTGAAAATTTTCAGTAAATATTTTGGCACTAAAAAAAAAAATGTTGGGTCATCATGATCCATCTTCACATCTGACCATCTTCACATCTGACTTCCTACTTAGATTCAACACGGTGATATCTTTGATTTTCTTAAGAACTTAAGAACCTTTCATGACTTTATAGCATTTAGTAATGAAAATCCTAGTTTTTTGTCTTGCTTTCAAGGTCACCACCACCCACAGTTTGGCTTTATCCATCATCCCTAGATACTTTTCCTACAATTTCTCAAAATGAATCATAGATGGTGGTCAGCCTGAAACAAAACCTTATACATTCTCCATCTCTATGCCTGTACTTTTGTCCATGTCCTTTTGTTAAAATCCTTTCTCACTTTGAAACATTATTTATGAAACATTAAGTAACAATGAAATGTTACTTAGTTTGGTTGACCCATTCTCCTCAATGTCACCATATGGGAGCCTTGCCTCCTCCTGCTGTACAGTTTGACCAGTCACTAGAAAATCAAAATCATGAAGGCTGGGGGAAGGGCAATCACATGCATTATCTCATTTCAGTTTAGTTCAGTCGCTCAGTCATGTACAACTCTTTGGGACCCCATGAATTGCAACACGCCAGGCCTCCCTGTCCATCACCAACTCCCCAAGTTCACCCAAATCCATGTCCATCAAGTCAGTGATGCCATCCAGCCATCTCATCCTCTGTCGTCCCCTTTTCTTCCTGCCCCCAACCCCTCCCAGTATCAGTCTTTTCCAATGAGTCAACTCTTCGCATGAGGTGGCCAAAGTATTGGAGTTTCAACTTTAGCATCATTCCTTCCAAAGAACACACAGGACTGATCTCCTTTAGAATGGACTGGATGGATCTCCTTGCAGTCCAAGGGACTCTCAACAGTCTTCTCCAACACCACAGTTCAAAAGCATCAATTCTTTGGCTCTCAGCTTTCTTCACAGTCCAACTCTCACATCCATACATGACCACTGGAAAAACCATAGCCTTGACTAGACGGACCTTTGTTGGCAAAGTAGTGTCTCTGCTTTTCAATATGCTATCTCATTTACTTGAAGCTAAAAATCCAGTGGAATTAGCACTATCCTGGTAAGGAAACTGAGGCTTAGAAGGGCATGGTGTTTAATATATGTGGATTAGATGTCTTCTCACACTGGGGTGCTATAATATTCTTGCCAGTTAATTCTCAATGAGTATTTACCATTTAATCCCTTGTCATGGATTATAGAAGTTAAAAAAGTGGTTCATATGGTTTCTCCTCCTGACATCTACCTTAAAGCACAGTGGCTTACTCATACATGTTTTGTGAGAAAACAAATATCTAGATTTTCTTGCCCCTTCATCTAATCTAATTCTCTCTCTCTCTCTCTCTCTCTCTCTCTCTCACACACACACACACACACACACACACACACACACGGGTTGGTGCTGATTTGCACTTTCAGTCCCAGAAAACTTTACATTTTAATACCTGAGTCTTGCCTCTCTCACATGCACCTCTTTAGTGGCCAAGTAAATATTCTGAGATCCACATTTACTTTCTAAATGGACATCTAGGTTACATAATACCTAACCCTACTGCCATTTTCTTTTACTTACAGATCATCTATTGCAGATTCCTAATCGAATGTAACATCTCCTACTCTTTTTTAGTCAAAGGCCTAGCAGGAATGAACACTTTGTTCAGATGATTCAATGAGCAGGCTATTTACAGAAGTGTGGGCAGCATTAAGAGAACCAGTGAGGAAGAGTGAGGCATGCAGAGACTAGTAATGGTAGGAAGTTCTATCACCCACAGGCTTGAAAGGATGTGGGGCAGTGCTGATGTTGCTGATGAAGCCATGAAAGAGGGGCTGCCAGGTGGATGTGATAATTATTGATGGACTCAGCCATTACCAGGACTGAAAAACGGAAACCATCAGTAGGAAAGATGTACTGTGAGCTGTTTTCTCACCGTGATCTGTGGCAGAGCTTTCCATTAGCCAAATCCAAAAGGGCAACAAATGACAGAGAAGCAGCTAATGCAACCAGAACGATCAGCCTCATGGGCACAAAGCAGAAGAAAGAAGGCTGAGAAAGGATGGCAGAAAAAAATAGCCAACATGCCCACCTTTTCTGATTCCTCGGATCTCTATCACAAACAGTGGCCCCACTCTAGCACAATCCTCCCTTCCAATGTCTTCACTGATTGATTCATTCAACACAGATTCATGAACTGCATCACTGAATTAGGGGAAGCATAAAGAAATTTGAATATAATAACAAATTTTACTCATAAAGAATACATAATCTATACATGGGAAAAATGCCTGGTCAAGCATTCTTTGGAAGTATATCCTTATTTTTCCTGTATTCTGTTGTGAGCCCTATAACATAAAGTTCATTATTATAAAAATATGTCAGTATTATCTCCTAGTAATTTGTATCTGAACTTCATTGTGGAGCACATTTTAGTCAGTGATGAAAACATTTATTTCTGGCACATTTTATTTATTTTTTTAATTTTATTTTATTTTTAAACTTTACAATATTGTATTAGTTTTGCCAAATATCAAAATGAATCCACCACGGGTATACATGTGTTCCCCATCCTGAACCCTCCTCCCTCCTCCCTCCCCATACCATCCCTCTGGGTCGTCCCAGTGCACTAGCCCCAAGCATCCAGTACCGTGCATCAAACCTTGACTGGCATCTCGTTTCATACATGATATTCTACATGTTTCAATGCCATTCTCCCAAATCTTCCCACCCTCTCCCTCTCCCACAGAGTCCGTAAGACTGTTCTATACATCAGTGTCTCTTTTGCTGTCTCGTACACAGGGTTATTGTTACCATCTTTCTAAATTCCATATATATGCGTTAGTATACTGTATTGGTGTTTTTCCTTCTGGCTTACTTCACTCTGTATAATAGGATCCAGTTTCATTCACATCATTAGGACTGATTCAAATGTATTCTTTTTAATGGCTGAGTAATACTCCATTGTGTATATGTACCACTGCTTTCTTATCCATTCATCTGCTGATGGACATCTAGGTTGCTTCCATGTCCTGGCTATTATAAACAGTGCTGCGATGAACATTGGGGTACACGTGTCTCTTTCCCTTCTGGTTTCCTCAGTGTGTATGCCCAGCAGTGGGATTGCTGGATCATAAGGCAGTTCTATTTCCAGTTTTTTAAGGAATCTCCACACTGTTCTCCATAGTGGCTGAACTAGTTTGCATTCCCACCAACAGTGTAAGAGGGTTCCCTTTTCTCCGCACCCTCTCCAGCATTTATTACTTGTAGACTTTTGGATCGCAGCCATTCTTACTGGTGTAAAATGGTACCTCATAGTGCTTTTGATTTGCATTTCTCTGATAATGAGTGATGTTGAGCATCTTTTCATGTGTTTGTTAGCCATCTGTATGTCTTCTTTGGAGAAATGTCTATTTAGTTCTTTGGCCCATTTTTTGATTGGGTCATTTATTTTTCTGGAGTTGAGCTGTAGGAGTTGCTTGTATATTTTTGAGATTAGTTGTTTGTCAGTTGCTTCATTTGCTATTATTTTCTCCCATTCTGAAGGCTGCCTTTTCACCTTGCTAATAGTTTCCTTTGATGTGCAGAAGCTTTTAAGGTTAATTAGGTCCCATTTGTTTATTTTTGCTTTTATTTCCAATATTCTGGGAGGTGGGTCATAGAGGATCCTGCTGTGATGTATGTCAGAGAGTGTTTTGCCTATGTTCTCCTCTAGGAGTTTTATAGTTTCTGGTCTTACATTTAGATCTTTAATCCATTTTGAGTTTATTTTTGTGTATAGTGTTAGAAAGTGTTCTAGTTTCATTCTTTTACAAGTGGTTGACCAGATTTCCCAGCACCACTTGTTAAAGAGATTGTCTTTAATCCATTGTATATTCTTGCCTCCTTTGTCAAAGATAAGGTGTCCATATGTGGTGGATTTATCTCTGGGCTTTCTATTTTGTTCCATTGATCTATATTTCTGTCTTTGTGCCAGTACCATACTGTCTTGATAACTGTGGCTTTGTAATAGAGCCTGAAGTCAGGTAGGTTGATTCCTCCAGTTCCATTCTTCTTTCTCAGGATCACTTTGGCTATTCGAGGTTTTTTGTATTTCCATACAAATTGTGAAGTTATTTGTTCTAGCTCTGTGAAGAATACTGTTGGTAGCTTGATAGGGATTGCATTGAATCTATAAATTGCTTTGAGTAGTATACTCATTTTCACTATATTGATTCTTCCAATCCATGAACATGGTATATTTCTCCATCTATTAGTGTCCTCTTTGATTTCTTTCACCAGTGTTTTATAGTTTTCTATATATAGCTCTTTAGTTTCTTTATATAGATATATTCCTAAGTATTTTATTCTTTCCGTTGCAATGGTGAATGGAATTGTTTCCTTAATTTCTCTTTCTGTTTTCTCATTATGAGTGTATAGAAATGCAAGGGATTTCTGTGTGTTGATTTTTATCCTGCAACTTTACTATAGTCATTGATTAGTTCTAGTAATTTTCTGGTGGAATCTTTAGGGTTTTCTATGTAGAGGATCATGTCATCTGCAAATAGTGAGAGTTTTACTTCTTCTTTTCCAATTTGGATTCCTTTTATTTCTTTTTCTGCTCTGATTGCTGTGGCCAAAACTTCCAAAACTATGTTGAATAGTAATGGTGAAAGTGGGCACCCTTGTCTTGTTTCTGACTTTAGAGGAAATGCTTTCAATTTTTCACCATTGAGGATAATGTTTGCTGTGGGTTTGTCATATATAGCCTTTATTATGTTGAGGTATGTTCCTTCTATTCCTGCTTTCTGGAGAGTTTTTATCATAAATGGATGTTGAATTTTGTCAAAGGCTTTCTCTGCATCTATTGAGATAATCATATGGTTTTTATTTTTCACTTTGTTAATGTGGTGTATTACATTAATTGGTTTGCAGATATTGAAGAATCCTTGCATCCCTGGGATAAAGCCCACTTGGTCATGGTGTATGATCTTTTTAATGTGTTGTTGGATTCTGATTGCTAGAATTTTGTTAAGGATTTTTGCACCTATGTTCATCAGTGATATTGGCCTATAGTTTTCTTTTTTTGTGGGATCTTTGTCAGGTTTTGGTATTAGGGTGATGGTGGCCTCATAGAATGAGTTTGGAAGTTTACCTTCCTGTGCAATTTTCTGGAAGAGTTTGAGCAGGATAGGTGTTAGCTCTTCTCTAAATTTTTGGTAGAATTCAGCTGTGAAGCCGTCTGGACCGGGGCTTTTGTTTGCTGGAAGATTTTTGATTACAGTTTCAATTTCCATGCTTGTGATGGGTCTGTTAAGATTTTCTATTTCTTCCTGGTCGAGTTTTGGAAAGTTGTACTTTTCTAAGAATTTGTCCATTTCTTCCATGTTGTCCGTTTTATTGGCATGTAATTGTTGATAGTCTCTTATGATCCTTTGTATTTCTGTGTTGTCTGTTGTGATCTCTCCATTTTCGTTTCTAATTTTATTGATTTGATTTTTCTCCCTTTGTTTCTTGATGAGTCTGGCTAATGGTTTGCCAATTTTATTTATCCTTTCAAAGAACCAGCTTTTGGCTTTGTTGATTTTTGCTATGGTCTCTTTTGTTTCTTTTGCATTTATTTCTGCCCTAATTTTTAAGATTTCTTTCCTTCTTCTAACCCTGGGGTTCTTCATTTCTTCCTTTTCTAGTTGAATTAGGTGTAGGGTTAGGTTATTTATTTGACTTTTTTCTTGTTTCTTGAGGTGTGTCTGTATTGCAATGAACTTTCCCCTTAGGACTGCTTTCACAGTGTCCCACAGGTTTTGGGTTGTTGTGTTTTCATTTTCATTCATTTCTATGCAAATTTTGATTTCTTTTTTGATTTCTTCTGTGATTTGTTGGTTATTCAGCAGCGTGTTGTTCAGCCTCCATATGTTGGAATTTTTAATAGTTTTTCTCCTGTAATTGAGATCTAATCTTACTGCATTGTGGTCAGAAAAGATGTTTGGAATGATTTCAATGTTTTTGAATTTACCAAGGCTAGCTTTATGGCCCAGGATGTGATCTATCCTGGAGAAGGTTCCATGTGCGCTTGAGAAAAAGGTGAAATTCATTGTTTTGGGATGAAATGTCCTATAGATATCAATTAGGTCTAACTGGTCTATTGTATCATTTAAAGTTTGTGTTTCCTTGTTAATTTTTTGTTTAATTGATCTATCCATAGGTGTGAGTGGGGTATTAAAGTCTCCCACTATTATTGTGTTATTGTTAATTTCTCCTTTCATACTTGTTAGCATTTGTCTTACGTACTGTGGTGCTCCCATGTTGGGTGCATATATATTTATAATTGTTATGTCTTCTTCTTGGATTGATCCTTTGATCATTATGTAGTGACCTTCTTTGTCTCTTTTCACAGCCTTTGTTTTAAAGTCTATTTTATCTGATATGAGTATTGCTACTCCTGCTTTCTTTTGGTCCTTATTTGCATGGAAAATCTTTTTCCAGCCCTTCACTTTCAGTCTGTATGTGCCCCCTGTTTTGAGGTGGGTCTCCTGTAGACAACATATGTAGGGGTTTTGTTTTTTTATCCATTCAGCCAGTCTTTGTCTTTTGGTTGGGGCATTCAACCCATTTACGTTTAAGGTAATTACTGATAAGTATGATCCCGTTGCCATTTACTTTATTGTTTTGGGTTCGAATTTATATACCATTTTTGTGTTTCCTGTCTAGAGAATATCCTTTAGTATTTGTTGGAGAGCTGGTTTGGTGGTGCTGAATTCTCTCAGCTTTTGCTTGTCTGAAAAGCTTTTGATTTCTCGTTCATACTTGAATGAAATCCTTGCTGGGTACAATAATATGGGCTGTAGGTTATTTTCTTTCATCACTTTAAGTATATCTTGCCATTCCTTCCTGGCTTGAAGAGTTTCTATTGAAAGATCAGCTGTTATTCTTATGGGAATTCCCTTGTGTGTTATTTGTTGTTTTTCCCTTGCTGCTTTTAATATTTGTTCTTTGTGTTTGATCTTTGTTAATTTGATTAATATGTGTCTTGGGGTGTTTCGCCTTGGGTTTATCCTGTTGGGGACTCTCTGGGTTTCTTGGACTTGGGTGATTATTTCCTTCCCCATTTTAGGGAAGTTTTCCACTATTATCTCCTCAAGTATTTTCTCATGGTCTTTCTTTTTGTCTTCTTCTTCTGGAACCCCTATGATTCGAATGTTGTAGCATTTAATATTGTCCTGGAGGTCTCTGAGATTGTCCTCATTTCTTTTAATTCGTTTTTCTTTTATCCTCTCTGGTTCATTTATTTCTACCATTCTATCTTCTAATTCACTAATCCTATCTTCTGCCTCTGTTATTCTACTATTTGTTGCCTCCAGAGTGTTTTTAATTTCATTTATTGCATTATTCATTATATATTGACTCTTTTTTATTTCTTCTAGGTCCTTGTTAAACCTTTCTTGCATCTTCTCAATCCTTGTCTCCAGTCTATTTATCTGTGATTCCATTTTGATTTCAAGATTTTGGGTCAATTTCACTATCATTATTCGGAATTCTTTATCAGGTAGATTCCCTATCTCTTCCTCTTTTGTTTGGATTGGTGGGCATTTATCCTGTTCCTTTATCTGCTGGGTATTCCTCTGTCTCTTCATCTTGTTTAAATTGCTGATTTTGGGGTGTCCTTTCTGTATTCTGGCAGTTTGTGGAGTTCTCTTTATTGTGGTGTTTCCTCGCTGTGTGTGGGTTTGTACAGGTGGCTTGTCAAGGTTTCCTGGTTAGGGAAGCTTGTGTCGGTGTTCTGGTGGGTGGAGCTGTATTTCTTCTCTCTCCTTTCGAAGAGTTGGGTTGCTTTTCTGGGTGCCTGATGTCCTCTGCCGGCATTCAGAAGTTGTTTTGTGGAATTTACTCGATGTTTAAATGCTCTTTTGATGAATTTGTGGGGGAGAAAGTGTTCTCCTCGTCCTACTCCTCCACCATCTTGGCTCCTCCTCTATTTCTGGCACATTTTAGGTAGTTCAGTGTTGAAGCTGTTGATCTTGGAAACTTCAAATAGCAAATAAGTTTGTAGACACTTAAGGGCAAAATTTCCAGGAATTTGACAATTCCTTGTTAGCCTTCATTCACAAAACTTTTTGTTGTGTTGACCTGTCTACTCCAGACACAAGCCCTCCTAGATCGCATTAGCTTGGTGCTGTATAGAAAAGCCTTGATTAAGCTCTATTTTGATCAGTGCAGTTCAGTTCAATTCAGTTCAGTTGCTCAGTTGTGTCCGACCCCTTGCGACCTCATGGACTGTAGCATACCAGGCTTCCCTGTCCATCACCAACTCCAAGAGCTTATTCAAACTCATGTCCATCGAGTTGGTGATGTCATCTAACCATCTCATCCTCTGTCATCCCCTTCTCCTCCTGCCTTCAATCTTTCTCAGCATCAGGGCCTTTTCCAATGATTCAGTTCTTCGTATCAGGTGGCCAAAGTATTGGCATTTCAGCTTTAGCATCAGTCCTTCCAATGAATATTCAGTACTGATTTCCTTTAGGATGGACTGATTGGATCTCCTTGCAGTACAAGGGACTCTCAAGAGTCTTCTCCAACACCACGTTCAAAAGCATCAATTCTTCAGCACTCAGCTTTCTTTATAGTTCAACTCTCACATCCATACATGACTACTGGAAAAACCAAAGCTTTGACTAGACAGACCTTTGTGGGTAAAGTATGTCTGCTGTTTAATATGCTGTCTAGGTTTGTTATAGCTTTTCTTCCAAGGAGCAATCATCTTTTAATTTCATGGCTGAAGTCACCATCTGCAGTGATTTTGGAGCCCCCAAAATATAAAGTCTGTCACTGTTTCCATTGTTTCCCCATCTACTTGCAATGAAGTGATGGGATAGGATGCCAACCTCATATTTTGAATGTTGAGTTTTAAGTCAAATTTAAGTCAAATTAAGGCTCTTGAGTTCTTTACTTTCTGCCATAAGGGTGGTGTCATCTACGTATCTGAGGTTATTGATATTTCTCCTGGAAATCTTGATTCCAGCTTGTGCTTCATCTAGACTGGCATTTCTCATGATGTACTCTGCATAGAAGTACTCTCCATTAGCCAGGTGACAATATACAGCCTTGACATATTTCTTTCCAGATTTGGAAGCAGTCTGTTGTTCCATGTCCAGTTCTAACTGTTGCACCTTGACCTGCATACAGATTTCTCAGGAGGCAGGTCAGGTGGTCTGGTATTCCCATCTCTTTCAGAATTTTCCACAGTTTGTTGTGATCCACACAGTCAAAGGCTTTGGCATAGTCAATAAAGCAGAAGTAGATATTTTTTCTGAAATTTTCTTGCATTTTCTATGATCCAGTGGATGTTGGCAATTAGATCTCTGGTTCCTCTGCCTTTTCTAAAGATAGCTTGAATATCTGGAAGTTCCAGTTCACTTATTGTTGAAGCCTGGCTTGAAGGATTTTGAGCATTACTTTTGCTAGCATGTGAGATGAGTGCAATTGTGTGGTAGTCTGAAGATTCTTTGGCATTACTTTTCTTTGGGGTTGGAATGAAAACTGACCTTTTCCAGTCCTGTGGCCACTGCTGAGTTTTCCAAATTTGCTGGAATGTTGAGTGTTGCACTTTCACAGCATCATCTTACAAGATTTAAAATAGCTCAACTGGAATCCCATCACCTCCACTAGCTCTGTTTGTAGTGATGCTTCCTAAGGCCCACTTGACTTTGCATTCCAGGATTTTGGGCTCTAGGTGAGTGATCACACCTTCATGTTATCTGGGTCATGAAGATCTGTGTTATTCTGTGTTATTCAGTTATTCTGTGTATTCTTGCTGCCTCTTCTTAATATCTTCTGCTTCTGTTAGGTCCAAACTTCTGTCTTTTATTTTGTCCATCTTTACATGAACTGTTTCTTTGGTATCTCTAATTTTCTTGCCGAGATCTCTAGTCTTTCCCATTCTATTGCTTTCCTCTATTTCTTTATTGATCACTGAGGAAGGCTTTCTTATCTCTCCTTCCTGTTCTTTGGAACTCTGCATTCAAATGGGTATATCTTTTCTTTTCTCCTTTTCCTTTAGCTTCTCTTCTTTTCTCAGCTATTTGTAAGGCCTTCTCAGACGACCATTTTGCCTTTTTTCATTTCTTTTTCTTGAGGATGGTCTTGATCACTGCCTCCTGTACAATGTCACAAACCTCCATCCATATTTCTTCAGGAACTTTGTCTATCAGATCTAATCCCTTGGATCTATTTGTTACTTCCACCATATAATTGTAAGGGATTTTATTTAGGTCATACCTGAATGGTCAAGTGGTTTTCCCTACTTTCTTCCATTTATGTCTGAGTTTTGCAATAAGGAGTTCATAATCTGAGCCACAGTCAGCTCCTGGTCTTGTTTTTGCTGACTGTATAGAGCTTCTCCCTCTTTGGCTGCAAAGAATAGAATCACTTTAACACTTTGGGTTTAATTGAAGGTCAGTATGAGAAATGGCCATGTGAAACACGTGTGTGTATGTGTGCTTAGTCACTCAGTTGTGTCCAAATCTTTGCGTACTTATGGACTGTAGCTTGCCAGCCTCCTCTGTCCATGAGATGCTCCAGGCAAGAATACTGGAGTGGGTTATCATCTCCTCCCCCAAAGGATCTTCCTGAACCCAGGTCATCTGGATTGCATGTGGATTCTTTATCATCTGAGCCATCAGGGAAGCCATGTGAACCATGTTGCTTCTTATTCTACAAAGCTATGCTTGTAGATGACACCGAGTGTATTCCGTGGTGTTTCTTATATTAAAAACCATACAAACTCCTTCTAAAAGAAGTTCTCTGACAATGAGATCTCCAGTTTTGCTTCCCTCTTTACCATAATTACTAAAATAACTGTAAAACATCTGGTTTCTAGAACATTGTTACTATAAAATGGTTATTCTTTTTAGAAAAAGAGAAATGTAAATTAAGAATTAGAGTTAAGGAAAGAGCATTATTCATTATTTAGGTGGCTAATGACAAACAGCAATGGAATGCTTAAATATATATATATATATATATATATATATATATATATATATATATACATACACACATATTTACACAACCAAATGATATGTGAAAATTAGAGATACCAAGGGAACATTCATGCTAAGATGGGCACAATAAAGGACAGAAGTAGTATGGACCTAACAGAAGCAGAAGATAACAGGAAGAGGTGGTAAGAATATACAGAAGAACTGTACAAAAAAGATCTTCATGACCCAGATAATGATGGTGCGATCACTCACCTAGAGCCAGACATCTTGGAATGCAAAGTCAAGTGGGCCTTAGGAAGTATCACTACAAAGCTAGTGCAGGTGATGGAACTCCAGTTGAGCTATTTCAAATCCTAAAAGATGATGCTGTGAAAGTGTTGCTGTCAATATACCAGCAAATTTGGAAAACTCAGAAGTGGCCACAGGACTGGAAAAAGTCGGTTTTCATTCCAATCCCAAAGAAAGGCAATGCCAAATAGTGCTCAAACTACCACACAGTTGCACTCATCTCACACGCTAGCAAAGTAATGCTCAAAATTCTTCAAGCCAGGTTTCAATAGTACATGAACTGTGAACTTCCAGATATTCAAGCTGGCTTTAGCAAAGGCAGAGGAACCAGAGATCAAATTGCCAATGTCCATTGGATCATCAAAAAAGCAAGAGAGCTCCAGAAAAACATCTACTTCTGCTTTATTGACTATGCCAAAGCATTTGACTGTGTGGATCACAACAAACTGTGGAAAATTCTGAAAGAGATGGGAATACCAGACCACCTGACCTGCCTCCTGAGAAATCTGTATGCAGGTCAAGGAGCAACAGTTAGAACTGGACATGGAACAACAGACTAGTTCCAAATCTGGAAAGGAGTACGTCAAGGCTGTATATTGTCACCTGGCTTATTTAACTTCCATGCAGAGTACATTATGAGAAATGCCAGGCTGGATGAAGCACAAGCTGGAATCAAGATTGCCAAGAGCAATATCAATAATCTCAGATACATAGATGACACCACCCTTATGGCAGAAAGTGAATAAGAATTAAAGAGCCTCTTGATGAAAGTGAAAAAGAGTGAAAAAGTGGTTTAAAACTCAACATTCAGAAAACTAACATCATGGCATTTGGTGCCATCACTTCATGGCAAATAGACAGGGAAACAGTGGAAATAGTGACAGACTTTATTTGGGGGGGGGGCTCCAAAATCACTGCAGATGGTGACTGCAGCCATGAAATTAAAAGACACTTGCTCCTTTGAAGAAAAGCTATGACCAACCTAGACAGTGTATTAAAAAGCAGATACATTACTTTGCCCACAAAGGTCCATCTTGTCAAAGCTTTGGTTTTTCCAGTAGTCATATATGGATGTGAGAGTTGGACTATAAAGAAAGCTGAGTGCCAAAGAATTGATGCTTTTGAACTGTGGTGTTGGAAAAGACTCTTGAGAGTCTCTTGGACTGCAAGGAGATCCAACCAGTCTATCCTTAAGGAAATCAGTCCTGAATATACTGGAAGACTGATGCTGAAGCTGAAACTCCAGTACTTTGGCCACCTGATGCAAAGAACTGACTCATATGAAAAGACCCTGATGTATGAAAAGACCCTGATGCTGGGAAAGATTGAAGGTGGGAGGAGAAGGGGACAGCAGAGGATAAGATGGCTGGGCAGCATCACCAACTCAATGGACATGAGTTTGAGTACACTTCAGGAGTTGGTGACGGACAGGAAAGCCTGGTGTGCTGCAGTCCATAGGGCCAGAAGGAGTTGGATAGAAGTGAGCAACTGAACTGAACTGAAACATATATGTGTGCTTGTGTATGTTTATATTTATACACATATTGCACAATATATTGCAAATGGGGAAGAATGAAGTGAGTGATAAAGATAATTCATAAAACAAATAATAGAAAAAGTCCTCAATGTGCTAAAGAAGGCAGCTAGGGCTTCCTTTGTTCATTCCACACATTTATTAGGCTGCTTCTGTGTGCTGGAGGTTGGGCTGTGTGACACAAAGTTGCATTAAGCAATAGCTCTGTTCTCTAGGAACTTTCAGTCCAGTGGGGCAGGAGGTTATGGTGAACAGATGAATAAATTTATTATAGAATGTGTTAAAAGTGGAGCACTCTGGATTCTGAGAGTCCAAAGTTGCTGCTCAAAGCATGGGAGGAATTTTAAGGGCAGCAAGTCCATACTGTATAACCATCACCATCAAAACAATGATGAAGACCAGGAGAATGTGGGGTAGATTTGAAAACAGCATGCAGGCTAGTATATCTAGAATCAAGTGTTCATAGAAATACCTGAACAGAATTTAATCTGGCAAGAACTCTATACCCAGTACTGCTGCTGCTGATGCTGCTAAGTTGCTTCAGTCATGTCTGACTCTGTGCGACCCCATAGATCGCAACCCACCAGGCTCCCCTGTCCCTGGGATTCTCCAGGCAAGAACACTGGAGTGGGTTGCCACTTCCTTCTCCAATGTATGAAAGGGAAAAGGGAAAGTGAAGTCGCTCAGTCATGTCCGACTCTTAGAGACCCCATGGACTGCATCCTACCAGGCTCCTCCAACCATGGAATTTTCCAGGCCAGAGTACTGGACTGGGTTGCCATTGTCTTCTCTGATACCCAGTACTAGATACTCTATTTTCCTTGACAGCCTTCGTTTGATTATTGCAAGATATTTCTTAGTACAAGCACTATGGTAGATTGGTTGCAAAATGACCCCAATTTTTCACCCCTGGTGGATCCACACAATTGCAATGTGAGCCTCAGGTCTTCCCATTGGGGGTGGAGTCTATTGCACTTGTTTGGACCAATATAGCATGCAGGAAGTGAGGGCATTACAGATCTGAGTCTCAAGAAAACGTGTGTAGTTTTTCTCCCTTTTGGAACCCTGTCTTTGTCATGAGAACAAATCCAAGCTAGCTGGCTGGAGGATGAGAGGCTATGAGAAGCAGGGATGAGTCACCCTAGCCAACATCCCAGGTGTGCCAGAGCACAGCAACCATCAATACCCCACCAAGAAGACCGACAGTGAACCCATATGAATTAGGGCCCTGCTCAGATCAGCAAAACTCCCCAGTGGGCCTGAAGACTCATGAGAATGAGAAACGGTTGATATTTTGTATCACTAGGTATGGAGTTATTTTGTTATGAAATGAGAGCTAACTGAAGGACTTCAGGGGGAAATGAATGAAAAATAAATAAGGACCTACTGTATAGCATGGGCTTCTCTGGTGGTTCAGATGGTAAAGAATCTGCCTGCAATGTGGGAGACCTGGGTTCAATCCCTGGGTTGGGAAGATCCTCTGGAGCAAGGCATGGCAACCCACTCCAGTGTTCTGGCCTGGAGAATCCTCACTGACAGAGGAGCCTGGTGGGCTACAGTCAGTGGGGTCACAGAGAGTCAGACATGAGTGAGTGACTAAGAACAGCACAGCACAACTGCATATAGCACAGGAAACTACTCAATGCTCTGTTGTTTTTCAGTCACTCAGTCATGTCCGACTCTTTGCAACCCCAAGGACCACAGCACACCAGGCTTCCCTGTCCTTCACTATTTCTGGGAGTTTGCACAAACTCATGTCTGTTGAGTCAGTGATGCCATCCAACCATCTCGCCCTCTGTCGCTCCATTCTCCTCCTGCCCTCAATCTTTCCCAGCACCAGGGTTTTTTCCAGTGAGTCATCTCTTCTCATCAGGTGGTCAAATTTTGGAGGTGGCTGATACTCTTTAATGGCCTATATATGGGAAAAAAATCTAAAAAGAGTGGGTATATGTATGTATATGTATAACTGAACTGCTTTGCTGTACACCTGAAACTAACACATTTTAAGTCAACTATACCCCAATATAAAATAAAAATCAATTTTAAAAATGAATCAAGATATTAGAGAAACAGGGAAAATGGGAATAAAGTCCTCTGTTAGAGGCAAAGAGACTTATATTCTCAGCTCTGTTGTTAACCATCTGCTGCCCCAGAGTGATTTATGTAAACTCTTCAGACTTTGGTTTTCATTTCGGTGGTTTAGATAAGAATATTTTTGATTAATAAAGGAAAAGTAAAATAACTTTTATTTTTCCTTCTCTCTTGAAACACATCAGAAAAAGAAGAATGATAAACAGAGGGGAAAATATTTTGTCTATAAAGAGAAAAGAGTACCCCAAAGGACCGAAAACATGTGCACTCAAGCTTGCACATGGAAGTCCTTAGAATCATTATTCAAAAAATAGAAACAATTCAAATGTCCATTAGAAGATGAATGGATGAATAAAACAAGATACATTCACACACTGAAGTATTATCTGGCAATAAAAGTAAAGTACTGATACATGCAACAACATGGATGATCCTTGAAAACATTATGCTAAGTGAAATAAGTCAGACATAAAAGACAGCATATTGTATGACTCCATTTTTATGAAATTCCCAGAATAACACAAAGACAGTATATTATTGTTTTTCAGGGACTATTGGAGGAAGAAATGGGGAATGACTGGTAATAGGTATAAAGTTTTTTTTTTTTTTTTGAAATGGTAAATGTTCTGGAATTAGATGGTTACATAACATCATGTATATACAAAAAAATACTGAACTGTAAACTTTAAAAGAGTGAATTTTATGAAGTGAATTGTATCTCTATTTTTAAAAAGGTTAATTCAAAGAAGAGCTACAGTCTCAAACCTTAAACTGTGATTATATATTTGCCCCAAACTATGAAATCTGCACAAAGAAAAACATGTGACAAGGAGGAAATAGATTTGATTAGAACCACAGTTTGCCCCAGAACATTCCTTCCTTGTTCTACAATATCTGCCACATTGTTGTCTCTATTCAAAATACTATTAGTTAGGCACCAGCTTGAGACAATGGCACCCCACTCCAGTACTCCTGCCTGGAAAATCCCATGGACGGAGGAGCCTGGTAGGCTGCAATCCATGGGGTCGCTGAGGGTCGGACACGACTGAGCGACTTCACTTTCACTTTTCACTTTCATGCATTGGAGAAGGAAATGGCAACCCACTCCAGTGTTCTTGCCTGGAGAATCCCAGGGACGGGGGAGCCTGGTGGGCTGCCGTCTATGGGGTCACACAGAGTTGGACACGACTGAAGTGACTTAGCAGCAGCAGCAGCAGCAGCAGCAGCAGCTTGAGACTTGTTATCAGAAAGGAAGTCATTTTGGTAGGACTCTATCCTGTGTTCTGTGGACCACTCACTTCTTTCATCATTTTAACTGCAAAAAACTTTACTCTTTTTCATGTTTCCCCTACCCACAAACTTTGGAGGCATCCTCTTTGTTAATGAAACCTCCTGAAACTATTCTTTTTCAAGTATTCTATTTGGTTGCTATTGACACATTGATTAATAGAGAGCCGGTTTGGATAAATTTTCCTATATCTATTTTAAAACTGGGATGAGTTATGTGATTCTAGGCTTAAGGGCCATTTTTCTATATTAACTTGCCTCCTAGCCTGGGATTTTAAATTTGGTTCAAGGCTTACAGTTTTGAGTCCCCTGTTTATGACTTTTGATAGAAAATAAAAACCCTCTAATTAATCACTTAGGGTTAAGGGATTTTTTTTCAAAGGTTAATTTAGGAAACAGCTTGCAATGGATTAAAAGACTGGCTCAATATTATTCTTTAAATTTAACTTACTGATAATAGAGTATATCTAGATATTCAAGAAAGGGTATGAACAAGAAACAGTTGAGTGAAGGGGAAGAAGAAAGAAGGGGAAGGTCTAGGATTTAAGAGCAGATTTAGGCGATCCTGCAGTGGAAGGCAGAAGGCTCCTGCCCAGGACCATATGAAGGCAAAGGAGGCAGGGGAAGACTGACAGGAGAAGCAAGGATGGGATGAAAACAAGTAAGGATGATGAGCATCTAAGACCAACAGCATGTTGCTCAATATCTTCCAAGAGCACAGCTTATTATGAGGACAGAGTGATGAGAATGGCGCACTGTGAAAGCACACTTCAGAGCCCACCCAGAAGCCCCAGGTGAGCTGGGTTGCCCATCTCAGTTGCTGCGAATAACAAGTTAATGGCTACCAGTTGCTCCTCTAGAGAGTTACCCAGCATTATAAGGGCTGCCTTGCCAGGAAAATTTATATCTGCCTCCTAAGCAACCAGGGACACACTTAGAGCTAAGGATTATCTGATACAGGAATTCAAATCTTTGATGTGGCTTATACTCCAGAGCTCACCTGTGGGTTTGGGCAGAGGCTAGCACCTTCCTAACACTACATCCTTGCTACCCTGCTTTGTCTCCTTCATTACAAGCTTTTTTCTTCCTGAAGAGTGTGCTCTTAGTACTAAGAAATGGAGTATTTCCTGCCATATCAGTAAATAAAAGATGTCACTGCTGCTGCTGCTGCTGCTAAGTCACTTTAGTCATGTCTGACTCTGTGCGACCCCATAGATGGAAGCCCACCAGGCTCCCCAGTCCCTGGGATTCTCCAGGCAAGAACACTGGATGTGTTGCCATTTCCTTCTCCAATGCATGAAAGTGAAAAGTGAAAGTGAAGTCACTCAGTCGTGTCCAACTCTTAGCGACCCCATGGACTGCAGCCTACCAGGCTCCTCCATCTGTGGGATTTTCCAGGCCAGGGTACTGGAGTGGGGTGCCATTGCCTTCTCCAAAAAGATGTCACAGTCATGAGCAATTGCAGCTACCACCAATGCTGAGCTGGTGAGAAGAAAAGAATACCTGCCATCTAATAGCCATCAGACTGTAGCCACTCCTTGTGGTGAGCCCGGAGGAAACCCAGAATGTGAAAACACAGGACACTGGCCCCAGTAGGTGAGGCGCACATCAAAGGAATGATTTCAGTGAGCCCAGACTCTTGAATTTGCCCATACATTGTTGTTGTTTAGTTGCTAAGTCACGTCCGACTCTTTTGCGACCCCATGGACTGTAGCCTGCCAGGCTCCTCTGTCCTAGGATTTCCCAGGCAAGAATACTGGAGTAGGTTACCATTTCCTTCTCCAGTGTATCTTCCCAACTCAGGGATCAAACCCGTGTCTCCTGCATTGGCAGATGAATTGTTTACCACTGAACCACCAGGGAAGACCTCTTCACATTCATAGAAAAGCACTAAATTCCTTAACTTGATGTCTGGTTTTCCTTTAATTAACAACAACCTTTTGACGTTCAGACTACCTGCCCTATGTTGTGAAACTTCCATTTAACCTGGCTTCCCCCCTTGCCTCTTCTAAGTAGTTCTCTTAGAATTACTTGACATGCTGCCTCCCAGGCTTGAAGTCCTAAAAATTCTTGCTGATTAAACATAACTCTCAACTTTTAGCTTGTGAATATTTTTTAAGTCTGCAGTACTTCACATACACATGGATCTCTGTTTCTGGCTCTGCTTTGAGCTTGATCTATAGCACTATGGTTACAAAGTTCTTGCCTGCTTCCTTCTTCCCCTGTTTTTCAAATATTCATCAATCCCTTATGGCATGTGAGTCACTATTTTTAAGTAGCCAAACATCAGGAAGTTGTGGTGAGATTGTTACCATTCACTTTAATGACTTCTTTAGAAGTCTGTCTTGATCCAGAGATCTTTACACTGAACTTCAAAAGAATCTTTGACTTATATTTCATCTGGGCAATCAGTTTCACAAGTTAGCAAAAATAGTAGGAAAACAGTTTCCATGCTTTCTTCCAGTAGGGTCTTTAAATGAGTAACATATTTGCAAAGCTCCTCCAAGATTCTATTGCATACATACACCAAGTGCACTCTCTAGCGCCATTTAAACAAGAAGTTAATATGAACTCATAAATTTCAGTTTACTATGTTATTCCTGCAAGCAGGAACACTTGAGGATAAGGGAATAAAACTGAATTAGGTTAGTTAATTAGCTAGTGCTATTAAAAAGTCAACCTTATATCCCACTATGGTGGCTTATTTATTCACAGTACACTGTAATGTAAAAGCTAATAGGAAGTTGTTATTTATGGTACTAACACAATTTCCTGTTTTAAAGAAAAGAGAGTTTAGGTGTTTATCATAACATTTCTTTTTAATATCGGTGAGTTACTGAATTAACTGTAAAACTGCAATGAAGTTGCTTAGAAAAAAAGAGTAGGGTGTTCAAAGTGAAACCATGAGCTTTGTTCTTCCACGCCTGTCAGGTAACGAGTAGTTGCCAAAAATCTTCACTACATAAAATCAACAATCAAAATAGGCCAATAGGCAGATTTCTGAGGCACTCAAACTGTAAAGAGTCAGCCTGCAATATGGGAGACCTCGGTTCGATCCCTGGGTCGGGAGGACCCTTAGAGAAGGGCATAGCAACCCACTACAGTATTCTTGCCTGGAGAATTCCAAGGACAGAAGAGTCTGGAGGGCTACAGTCCATGAGGTCCCAAAGAGTCAGACGCTTCTGAGCAACTTTCACTTTACTTTCAAAATAAGCCAAAAGATGGCGCTATTGCTGTGTGTAATGCTCTGGAAAAACCAAAGAAGACAAAAAACAGAAGACAAAAAACGCTTCTGAATTCTCAAAGAGAAGGCAATGTTATTCTTTTTTCTCTTTTGTTCGAACTTCAGCCATCACTCCCATTATCTCATTGAGTTGAAGTGCTCAACTTTTGTGCCCTAAAGAGCAACATTCCCCAAGAAAAATAAATGCAAAAAGGTAAAAAGTTGTCTGAGAAGGCCTTACAAATAGCTGAGAAAAGAAGAGAAGATAAAGGAAAAGGAGAAAAGGAAATATATACCCATTTGAATGCAGAGTTCCAAAGAATAGTAAGGAGAAATAGGAAAGCCTTCCTCAGTGATCAATGCAAAAAAATACAGGAAAACAATAGAATGGGAAAGACTAGAGATCTCCTCCAGAAAATTAGAAATACCAAGGGAACATTTCATGCAAAGATGGACACAATAAAGGACAGAAATGGCATGGACCTAACAGAAGCAGAAGATATTAAGAAGAGGTGGCAAGAATATGCAGAAGAACTATACAAAAAAGATCTTCATGACCCAGATAACCACGATTGTGTGATCACTCACCTAGAGCCAGACATCCTGGAGTCTGAAGTCAAAGTGGACCTTAGAAAGCATCACTATTAACAAAGCTAGTGGAGATGATGGGATTCCAGTTGAGCTATTTCAAATCCTAAAAGATGATGCTGTGAAAGTGTTGTCCTCAATATGCCAGCAAATTTGGAAAACTCTGCAGTGACCACAGGACTAGGAAAGCTCCATTTTCATTCCAATCCCAAAGAAAGGCAATGCCAAAGAATATTCTAACTACCACTCAGTGGCACTCATCTCAAACACTAGCTAAGTATTGCTCAAAATTCTCCAAGCCAGGCTTCAACAGTACGTGAATTGAGAACTTCCAGATGTTCAAGTTGGATTTTGAAAAGGCAGAGGAATGAGAGAACAAATTGCCAATATCCATTGGATTACAGAAAAAGCAAGAGAATTCCAGAGAAATATCTCCTTCTGCTTCATTGACTATGCCAAAGCTTATGACTGTGTGGATCACAACAAACTGAAAAGTTTTTCAAGAGATGGGAATACCAGACCACCTGACCTTCCTCCTGAGAAATCTGTATGCAGGTCAAGGAGCAACAGTTAGAACTGGACATGGAACAAAGGACTGGCTCTAAATTGGGAAAGGAATACATCAAGTCTGTATATTGTCACTCTGCTTATTTAACTTATATGCTGAGTACATCATGAGAAATGCCAGGCTGGGTGAAGCACAAGCCAGAATCAAGATTGCCAGGAGAAATATCAATGACCTCAGATATGCAGATGACACCACCCTTATGGCAGAAAATGAAGAACTAAAGATCCTCTTGATGAAAGTGAAAGAGAAGAGTGAAAACTCTGGCTTAAAACTCAACATTCAAAAAAAAAAATAAGACCATGGCATCTGGTCCCATCACTTCATGACAAATAGATGGTGAAACAATGGAAATAGTGAGAGACTTTATTTTCTTGAGTTTCAAAATCACTGCAGATGGTGACTGCAGCCATGAAATTAAAAGACCCTTGCTCCTTAGAGAACATATTAAAAAAGCAAAGACATTACTTTGCTGACAAAAAGTCCTTCTAGTCAAAACCATGGCTTTTCCAGTAGTCATGTATGGATGTGAGTGTTGGATTATAAAGAAAACTGAGTGCTGACGAATTGATGCTTTTGAACTGTAGTGTTGGAGAAGACTCTTGAGAGTCCCTTGGTCTGCAAGGAGATCCGACCAGTTCATCCTAAAGGAGATCAGTCCTAATTATTCATTGGAAGGACTGATGCTGAAGCTGAAACTCCAATGCTTTGGCCACCCAATGCGAAGAAGTGACTCATTGGGAAAGACTGTAATGCTGGAAAAAATTGAAGGCAGGAGGAGAAGGGGATGACAGAGGATGAGATGGTTAGATGGCATCACGGACTTGATGGACATGAGTTTGAGCAAGCTCCAGGAGTTGGTGATGGTCAGGGAAGCCTGGCCATGAGGTCTCAAAGAGTCGGACATGACTGAGTGACTGAAACAGCAATAAGTCATTTTCATATGAATGTTGCAAGGAACGATATCTATATGATAGATATCTTATATATCTTAACCAGTTTGTCCATGATTGCTTGAAAAGACTTCCTAACTCACAAGCAGAAGGGTAAATACTCTCCAGGATAAAGGTCTTTAAAATCAGGACTATGGAAATCTCCTCAGAGTGCATCTGATTTCTACCACTTTTGATAGAATCATTCTACAGTTATTTTTTGCAAAATAAATTAGAATGAAATATTTATTTAATTTCCCAAAGTAAAATGAAGACAATTTTCAATAAAATGAAATTTGGAATAATTTTTAAAAGGTGCATTGGCCATGCTAAAGGAAAGGGGAGCAATATGTATAAAGAGCAAAGAATCTTGAAAGTATTGTTTTGTACACAGAGTATGGATTTTTTTTTTCTTTATCATTTTAGAGTGCACTTTGTGAAATCAGTCTTCATGGTTTGAAGAGATTCAGGTGTGGAAAGAAAGTCACCTTGGGATGAAATTTTGACAAAAATAATCAACCAAATTGTGGAAAGTTTACAACATTTGACATACATTTTAAGGCTGATTTGTGGAGACAAATTGTTTCTGACTCCAAAAGTCTCATACAAAAATTTGTTCTTATTGAATGAATCCATGAAGCAGCCTAAATTACTGCTACCCCTCAAAGACTCACAATCAAAGAAAAGTAAGTTGTGTTGTACAACCAAGTGAGAAATAAGAGACAAGAAAAGTAATACTTCATCAAGTTTGCAAAGTTCTTTCTAGGCATCTGATAATCTTGGAAATCTTCTGAGATAGGCAAGATAGCCAATTACGATTATGTTAATTGAGTACCTAAGGCGCTTTTCCGTCTTTTTACCTCTGTTGCTTCATTTGCAATACTTATATGAAGTTGGTACTATTATTGCCCTCCTGTCCCAACAGAAAGCATTGAAGTACAGAAAAGTTAATTAACTTCCCAAGGACCTACAGCCAGGAAGTGGCTTACTTGCAATGAAAACCCAGGCAGGTTAAAAGACTCATGCAGTCATTTTTAGAGATAAAAAAAAGGGCATTAAAGTTTATATCATAAGCTATTAAAGGTAGAGTTAAATTCAGACCAAAGGTCTTAATGATTTGTGACTTGATAGTTTTCCCTGAATGATATTCTGTTTTGATTTGTATCATCCCAGACTTGGTAGAATGACAGTCCCCTTGACTCTAAACGCCATGTAGACTTCATCAGTCTAGTTGGCCTCCTACAGATAATTCTGTTTACTAGGCTCATTTGGAATTTTTTACCCATGCTCATCTCTCCAGGCTCCACCATAAACTGAGGCAGTCTACTCTTCAGACTTACCCTCTTCCCTGAGAAGTCTTTTGTGGATTTCTTAGTGCTGTTATCAGTGATGAAACAGAAAGAGAGAGACCTCCAGACTTTAGGACTCCAGACCTGCCCACAACCTGGTAAGAAAGAGGGAGATTACCAGATCCCTTCAAGTATCGGCATTTTGCATTTCTGAACACAGTGTGCCCGGTGTTTTCCAAAGGATACATAAGGGGGCTAGGCTTCCCAGGTGGCTCAATGGTAAAGTATCCGCCTGTAAATACAGAAGCTGAAGGAAATGCAAGTCCAATACTTGAGTCAGGAAGATCCCCTGGAGGAGGAAATGGTAACCCATTCCAGTATCCTTGTCTGGGAAATCCTATGGACAGAAGAACCTGGTGAGCTACAGTCCATGGGGTCACACAGACTCTGACACAGTTGAGCATGCACACACACAAGGAGGAGTGCAGAGATTTTGAGAAATGAGATTATCACTCTCATCAGCCAAAGAAAGTGACTTTGCTGATTTTTTTTAGTTTATTCATGCTCAGACGGTACTTTCAGTTTCTATAAAGGATGCTGATTGTGTCAGCAAGCATAGGCTAAGTTATGCTACAGTAACAAAAGACACACTTTACCCCTAAATCTTAGTAGCTTACAACAAGAGAATTTTTTTTCTTGCTTATTTTACCCACCAATCATGGGTTGGCTTTGACTGTTCCATCCAGAACCCACTCAGGCTGAAGGAGCAGCTTTCATCTGGGACCTAACATGGGGAAAGGATGAGGGTGAAACCACACAATCATTCTTGAAGCTTCTGCTCAGAGATGGCATCTGGCATTTCTGAACACATTTCATTGGCCAAAGTGAGTCACATGGTCAAGCCTGATGGCAGTGGGACTGGATGATTTCCTCCCCTTAGAGAGTGGTGCTTTGAGGAAAAGGTGGTGAGGGAGACTACTGCCATAGCCACCAGCTTGCACATGAGCTTGCTCTGCTGTGCTGGGCTTAGTCGCTCAGTCATGTCCAACTCTTTGTAACCCCACGATCTGCCAGGCTCCTCTGTTCATGTGGAATCTCCAGGAAAGAATACAGGAGTGGGTTGCCATGCCCTCTTCCAGGGGATCTTCCCAACCCAGGAATCAAACCCAGGATGGGTCACCTAATATTGGGAACAATAAAACAATCCTTAGACTTATTGCATTATATTATATTGGGCTTAGAGAGGCTCCTATCTGGATAAATTAATAGGGTACAAGTGGGAGCATGCTCCATCAGCCTCAATTTAACATCATAAAAGAAATAGTAAAGAAGTCCAAGCATCTAAGTTCCTCTCAACCTTTCCCAGAAGGGGCACATTGGAAAAAATTCATTTCAGGTTGTGGTAGTTAATGTGAGAGGGTCAGAGGGGAGCTGCTGAACCCAGAGAAGAATTCCTCCTCCATGAGCAGCTACACCACATGGGCCAGGTCATGAGGCTTCTTATCTTGTAACATTCGCAAAAGCCCAGGCCTCAATTTTAACTCACTGCATTGCAGTTCTTTTCAAGTACGTAACCAGGGCTTTATGAAGATTGATAGAGTGCCAGGAAGCCATTGGGTTGAAAGTCCAGATGTACATAAATCAAGTCATAGCATCATTTAATTCAGAATGCTTCAGCCCAAGTCATTACAGAGTAGCAGTGCAGAGATTTATAGGAAGTCTTATAAGATTTGATGATCTGAAAGGTAGAGATATTAAGTGTCCGATTTAGCTCTAGGAGATGCTGCAGCAGTTTTAAATCAACTGAAGCTTTTATTGCAGCTGGTTTAAAATGTGTCTTAAATAACTGGAAATGTATCTTAAGAACATCTTGGAATGAAGCTTTGAATGTGGTTTTTGACCATCAAAACTAAGATCTAATTTGCATAAGGAAAGAACCTATCTATCAATAAAAATGCATGTCAGCAAGCCTCTTTATATATTAAAACACTGTTCTCTGCTCTAACTCATTCTATATCTAATGATTTTTACATAAATCTTCTCTAGGATAAGACCCCGAGATCTTTGTGTCTGATGACAAGAATTCTTCTGATCCTTTTAATCTTGAGCCAGAAGTCATCTACATTTAAAATCATCTCAGTTTTTACACTGAGGGACTTGAAAGGCCACAATCCCAGTTGACCTCACACTCACCAGGCATGCTGAGTTTTAAGCCTGCAGACCTGGTGAGGTTTGCTATAATCTTCTCTGAGCCCAGCCCTTTCCATATTCCTTCTTTTATTTGAATCTCTTGATGCTCTCTAATGCCTTAATCTCACATTTTCCTTTTCCTACCAAAACATATTACTTAAAATAAATTATTTTTGTAAAAGTTTACCAACAGATCTCAATACCTCAAAGACTGAGGAAATTTAATCTGTTAGCAGATGCCAGGGTATACAAATACAATAGCCAAAGAAATGATGCTCTAATGAAAAATTAAAGACAACTAAAAATGAAAGTGGAATATATTTCTCTCTTTTGTAAAATCACTATGGAGAAAATTTAAAGACCGTGATTCAAAATGACAATTTTGAATCAATCTACATTTCTGCCCACCCTTTGGAAAAATTTATAAACATTTTTGATGGAACAAATTCTTAATGAAATGGAGGCGTTTCCTCCTCAAGGTGACCTCTCAAAACATATTCTCCATCATAAAAAAAGACTGAACTGATAATATTATTTTCAATTAATACTGAAATTGATTTTACATAATTACGTATACAAGAAATTTTGAATATACATTTTATTAAATACTGTTTATAAATTTAATATTACTACATTTTATTTAATTGCAATTGTTAGGTAGTTAGAATAGGAAAAAGAAGTCCAGAATGGGGGTGGCTAAAGACAAGGAAGGGAAAAGCCTGCAAAAATAGAACAAAGGAAGGTCTGGGGACCGGAGTGAAAACCTCAAACGGTGAGGTAAAACAAACAGCACTTCTCATTAGCCCAATTTACATAGGGCAGGCCCAGGGGGAGGAGAAAAAAACATAAAAAGAGGAGCCAAAACCTCTCTTCTCTTCTAGTCTTTTGGGTTGGCATTCCCTCACACCTTGAAGATGTATTTTCCTTTACTTTCTAAATAAAACTGAGCTGTAACACGGAGCTGTAACACTGGTCCATCCGAGGGCTGTAAAGCTGGTTTGTCGCTTCAAATTTTTGTTGCAGTGAGACAAAACTGAGGAAATTACAAATTCCCTGAACATCTATGGTGCCGTTTCTCGGATTTAACCTGGCTGAAACAACCTCAGCTCGGCCCCCGCAAGGAGGAGGCCAAGCACAGCAGGAGCCCAACTTGGCGAAACCTTCCAAGGAAGAAGCTAAACCCAAGAAAACCCAGCGCAGGCGAAGTGACAAGAAGCCCAGCAGACTGGAAACTGGGACAGCATAAAACAAACAGCAGAAAGCTCACATGGCTCAGTCTCAGATTCCAGAAGACCTCCGGTTAAAGTAGGAGGTCCTCGCTCCTATGGCTAGAAGGACACATGCCTAACAAAATCTTAATTCCTTTACAATCTCTTGTTTCTTGTTTCCTTGAACCCCCCATGAACAGGTGAGCAGCAGTGGGTGCAAATGAGGGACTCTGGCAGGGGCTACTCCTCAGTGTGTCCCAAAGGCTCGACTGTCTGCTGGGCCCCAGTAGCTTTGCCCAGGCGGGTGGGGGTTCTTCTGTCCTGAATCTTCTCTGTGCCAAGGACCAGACCAATAAAAACTGTGAACACAGGTCAGGTATTTAGCAGGTTTTCCAGCAGGTTACGAAGGGGATTCCTCAGCACGTTTTCCCCACTGCTTTTTCCTCCTGTTCTTCAGCTTCTCGCTCCTGGGACTTGAGCCTGGCCAAAACCCATGGTGCCTGGCTTCAGGACCTAATGAAGCTCAGGCTCTGATGTCTTATTGCAAAAATTCAGTTAGAGACACAGCTATAGTTAAGAGGTGGATTTTTTCAGACTCAGAGAGAAGCACACTCCACAGGGTGTGGGCCATCACAGAGGAGAGTGCAGTGGCCACGGAATGTGGTGTGGTTAGTTTTTTCTGAGCTGGGTGATTTCATATGCTAATGAGTGAAAGGATCATTCCAACAATTGGGGAACCACCCAGTCCTCCTCTGTCTTTTGACAGTGCCTTGGAACTGTCCTGCTGGCACCTCTGGGTGTCTCATTTAGCTTGCAGATTGGGGATCAAGGTTTAGTTGAATTTGACTTATCATTTTGGACCCACTTGATTTTAATCAGTTTATGTTATACCCTTGGAGAAGGAAATGGCAACTCACTCCAGTACTCTTGCCTAGAAAATCCCATGGATGGAGGAGCAATGTAGGCTATAGTCCATGGGGTTGCAAAGAGTCAGACACGACTGAGCAACTTCACTTTCACTTGCTCTATGTCATTCTTCGAAAAGTTGTGCCCTGCTCCCTTCCCTCCTATGTTATGCTCTTTTCCTGAGCCCCATCCAGGCCCACAATGTCACCTCTACAATCTTCTGGAGGGACAACCAGAAAACAGCTGGGCCTTGGGAGAGAAATACTGTATAATACCCAATCCCCCTTGATATTCAGGCCTTCATCTTCCATGTTTCCTGCAACATGGGCAACAACAGCATCTCTCAGTGAACCCACTAGAGCGGGGGATAGGCACACAATGCCTGCTAAAAGTCCATCTGCTGGCATCCCTTCAAGGGCAATTGGGCTTCCAGGGATAATGTTTGCCACTTTGGGAGTTAGTGCTGCAGGCCATTTGGGCCCAAAGCCTTACCACCCTTCTCCTAAAGTTATAAACATACCCCTGGATCAAATCTCCACTCCACTTTATGGAACATCTGGTCTGTTGTCTCTTATCAATTTGTTCTTAAGCCACTTATTAACTCCTACAACAAGGACCCTGCCCCTTTGTGGGCAACATTGCTCCACTCCCCTGTTTATTAAAACACTCTTAAGCCCCTAACAGAACCAGATAACCCACTCCTTTGTCATAACTTCTGCTATTACCTAAAGTGGGTCTCTGACAATGAAATGCTTACCATTGGAGACACCCTAACCTGCTCTTATGGAGGACTAGGGGAGGAAATCAGTGACTTATATTCCCTTAGAGCAGTAAAAGGATAAAGCTTATGACTGCTTCACCAGGTTCCCAGGCTCAAGGCACAGGCTTGGATTGCTTTACATCATGGTATCTATTCCCAACTGTGGTGAACAAACTGGCAATGAGTTAAAATTACAACCCCTTAATCCTACCCAGCACTGGTTATGCTGGAGACCTTGGGGATGCCCAACTCCAGTCCACAGTCCTAGGAGGTTGACCTACCTCGACCTGCCTAGGGATCTGGTCCTCAAAAGGTTGTCATGCCTCAACCTGCTCAGAGATCTGCCAGTCCAGGGGTTCCAGGAGGTGGGGATTTGATCTCTAGGAGGCTGTCATTCCTCAGCCTGCCTGGGGATCTGCACCCTGACCCGGGGATGCCTGGCTCTCAGGTTGCAACAGTACTGGGTAGGATAAGCTTCAAAAAGACTCACTCCTAAGGAAGTCCACCCATGGAAATTGAAGGAGGCCTATTAGATTTTTTTCTTTTCCTCCGTGTCATCACTGTCTTTCAGATGGGAAATAACCAATCCACTTCCTGACAAGTGCCCTTGAGATTCATCCTTGATAACTGGAAGCTGTTCAATCCTCTAACTCTAAGGAGAAGTTGCTTAAAATTCTTTTTGCCACTGCGTGGCTATGGTATCCTCTGGGACACAAGGAACACTGGCCTGAGGATAGGAGTTTAAATTACAATACCATCCTGTAGCTAGACTTATTCTGCAAAAGACAAGGGAAATGGACAGAGATTACTTATGTCCAAATTTTCTTCTGACTAAGAGATATGAAGGAACTCTGTCCTAAGTATAGGATTGTTGTATGCCCTAAAAGTGAGCCTACTAAGCACAGACAACCAAGAGAAAGAACCCCCCTCCCCCCATGAAGGCTCACCTCCCAAGGCTCTCTAGTTGCCTGGTGCTTCTTTCTTGTATCCAAAAGTGTCCCCATATCCAGGAGCACCCTCTCCACAAAAGCCAACTTGAGTATGTCCCTTAGTCAAAACTGGAGGAGAATTTGGACCACCTGGGTCCATAAGCCCTTCTCCCTCTTAGAACTAAGATCAAACAAGACCTGGGAAGCTATACAGATGATCCAGGCAAATATATAGATACATTTCAACATATTGCCTTGGCTCTTGACTTGACATGGAAGACATCATGGTCATATTTAGTCAAATTTTATCTGACCATGAGCATGCTAGGGTCTTAAAGGAAGCCCAAAGGTATGCTATGGGGCTTCACATGTCAAGTGATAAACACCCAGTAGGGGAAACTGCAGTCCCCTCCTTATATCCTGATTGGAATTATAATGACCCTGAGCACATCATGGAAAGGGGTCATTTTCTGATCTGTGTGAAGGCAAGACTAAAAGCAGCCCAGCAAAAGGTATACCTGGATCTCAGCAATAACTCAGGAGCCCAACGAGAACCCCATTGTCTTTCTGGAAAGGCCAAAAGAGGCCCTCCAAAAATTTAACAATCTGGACATAGACTCTTATGAGGGACAAGTGATTTTAAACGACAAATTCCTGTCCCAATGTGCATCAGACACCAGGATAAAGTTACAACAGCTACAGAAGCAGGGCCCTGCTGCCTCTTTAGATGAGATGGTCCAGACAGCCACCAATACCTTTTATAACAGAGAACAGGAGAGGGAGGCCAAGGCCCAGGAAAGGGAGAAAAGGAAAGAGACAAGCCATGCCCAGATGCTGGCTGCCATCCAGAGAAGCCCTATGGCAAACCCTGAGTCCTTGAAGAACAAGGCACGAAGTAAATGCCTAATCTGTAGACAGGTGGGCCATTGGACCAAAGACTGTCCAAACCATGACAAGTCTCCTAAAACGGCTTGCTACAAATGACATCAGTTGGGACATTTGGCGGCACTCTGCCCTTGGGACCCAAGAGTCTCAAGGTCAAGAACCAAGCCTTCCCTCACAATGGGTCAACAGGACTGAAGCAGCCCACTCCAGCCAGCCCGCCTGTCAGAGATAACCATCACGGGACTGAAGCCAAGGGTACAACTGGATATGGCAGGTAGGTCTGAGAATTTCTTGGCTGACACAGGGGTTACCTGCTCTGTCCTGATCTCCTACTCCAGAGCTTTCTTCTCCCAAACCTGTACCATTTTGGGTGCTACAGGAAAAACAATTACTAAAAGATTCACCCAAGCACTTCTTTGTTGCTTGGATGGACAAATAATTTCCCACCAGTTTCTGGTGGTCCCTGAGTGTCCTACTCCCTCATTGGGAAGGGATATACTCACTAAACTGGAGACCACCCTTGTGATGGGAAGCTTTTCATCCACTAGAGCCCTACAGCTTCTGGTTACTGCTGAAGAACTCATTACACCCTCTTCAATAGAAAGGGACCAAAAACTATGGAAGGACAAAATTAACCCCCAGGTGTGGGACCAGGGGACTCCTGGACAAGCCCACCAAGCTGAACTGGTCATCATTGTCCTCCAAGATCCCACTTGGTTTCCTAACCAGAAGCAATATCCCCTCAGAAGAGGAGCCCTGAAAGGACTACAGCCTCTAATAAATAAATTCCTTGCCTCTGGGATATTAGTCCCCACCAATTCACCATGTAACATCCCAATCCTCCCTGTAAAGAAAAAGGGCGGAACCTGGCGAATGGTTCAAGATCTCCAGAGGGTCCCCAATCAAATATGGTGATCAAATCCTTAGGCTCTTGGAGGCAGTTCCATCTGGCCACTGAGGTTTCAGTCTCCACTGTAAAGACACCAACAAGGGAGCACAGAAGTGGCAAGAGGGAACCAAGCAGCCGATCAGGCAGCTAAGAGAGCAGCATTACAGAACAATGACCTAATAGGGGTTGCCGCCTTAGTCCCACAGACTAATTTGCCAGAAACTCCCTCTCATACTGAAGGTGAGACTCTTAAAGCTAAGAGTGAGGGCTTTCAAGATCATACGGGATGGTTCCACAAAGAGAGACTCCTTTTCCTCCCTGGGAACCTCCAATGGAAGTTGGTTAACTCCTTACATGCCACCACTCATTTAGGGGACCCTCAGATGGTCAAGTGACCCCTTTCTTTCCAAATAGCAGCATATGCATGTAGCACCAGAATGGCATACTTGGAGTCAGTGTAAATGGCTACTCTTTTTCCTTTTCCCAGCTCTAAAGCTCGAGTCAGGGCTATGAGCTCAGCTAATTGGCCTGAAGTACCTGGTGGCAAAGGCTTTCCCTCTATGGTCTCAAAATTGGAGACTACTAAATATCCTCATTTAGGGGAAAAGATCCTCCAAAGATTACTAGAAAGGTCCTTCAGAGGAACAGGCCTCTAAACAACTATAAGGCAAGTGGTCTCCTCTTGTCCCACTTGCCAATAAAACAATACCCAAGGGGCTTGAAGACCCCAGCTGGCCCAGCCCATCCAACAATGTGGGACCTACCCAGGAAAGGACTGGCAGATGGACTTCACCCAGATGCCAGTTTCTCAAGGGTATAAATACCTATTGGTCATGATAGATACATTCACAGGATGGATTGAAGGCTTTCCCACCTCGACTGAGAAGGCTGAAGAGGTGGTTAAAAAAAAACTGCTCCCTGAAATCATTCTGAGATTTGGTCTGCTCTGGTCATTACAAAGTGACAGTGGGACATCATTTAATTCTAAGGTCACCTGACAGATCTCTAAAGCATTGGGCATTCAGTTCAGTTCAGTTCAGTTCAGTCGCTCAGTCAGGCCCGGCTCTTTGCGACCCCATGAACCGCAGCATACCAGGCCTCCCTGTCCATCACCAACTCCCGGAGTTCATTCAAACTCATGCCCATTGAATCGGTGATGCCATCCAGCCATCTCATCCTCTGTCGTCCCCTTCTCCTCCTGCCCCCAATCCATCCCAGCATCAGAGTCTTTTCCAGTGAGTCAACTCTTTGCATGAGTTGACCAAAGTATTGGAGTTTCAGCTTTAGCATCAGTCCTTCCAAAGAACACTCAGAACTGATCTCCTTTAGAATGTACTGGTTGGATCTCCTTGCAGTCCGAGGGACTCTTAAGAGTCTTCTCCGATACCACAATTCAAAAGCATCGATTCTTCAGCACTCAGCTTTCTTCACAGTCCAACTCTCACATCCATACATGACCACTGGAAAAACCATAGCCTTGACTAGACAGACCTTTGTTGGCAAAGTAATGTCTCTGCTTTTCAATATGCTATCTAGGTTGGTCATAACTTTCTTTCCAAAGAGTAAGCATCTTTTAATTTCATGGCTGCAGTCACCATCTGCAGTGATTTTGGAGACAAGAAAAATAAATCTGACACTGTTTCCACTGTTTCCCCATCTATTTCCCACGAAGTGATGGGACCAGATGCCATGATCTTAGTTTTCTGAATGTTGAGCTTTAAGCCAACTTTTTCACTTTCCACTTTCACTTTCATGAAGAGGCTTTTTAATTTCTCTTCACTTTCTGCCATAAGGGTTGTGTCATCTGTATATCTAAGGTTATTGATATTTCTCCGGCAATCTTGATTCCAGCTTGTGCTTTACTAATCTCCATTGTGCCTGGAGGCATCAGCCTTCAGGAAAAGTAGAAAGAGCCAACCAATTCTTAAAATCAGCGATAAATAAGATAACCCAGGAGACCTCCCTGGGATGGAAGGAGGCTTTACCAATAGCTCTCCTCCTCACCTGTATTGTCCCTAAGAAACAGGTTGGTCTTAGTCCTCATGAGATGCTATAAGGGAGGCCTTTTGTTTATGTCAATGACCTCTTCATAGATCCAGAGGCTCAGACCCTCTGGTCTTATACCATGGCCATTGGGCAATTCCAACAGGATATACAGTTGTGAGGTGCCAACCAAGGCCCAAAAGATTCTAAAGAGTCACCACTATATGCTCCAGGGACTCAAGTCCTAATTAAAGTCTGCAAAGATGGATCTCCAAAGGCTCAACTCCAGCCCAAATGGAAGGGGCCCTACCCTGTAATACTTTCTAGTCCCACAGCAGTCAAGTTACCAAGACATGACTCCTGGATTCACTGCTCACATGTCAAGCCATGGAAGAAAACAGAAGAGGACACTCAATATATCTGTGAGCCCTTGGGAGATCTCAGATACATATTCAGAATGACAAATTAATGCCATTCTAATGAACACCCCCAAAATTAAGTTTATGGGGATAAGATTTCTCAGAACAGCTCTAAAGAGCAACACAGCTTGGCAGGGGTTGTACTCCAAAACAGACAGGGGATGGATCTCCTGATCCCTGAACAAGGAGGGAGTTGAGCCATCTTGAATGAGACATGTTGTTTCTGGGTAAATACCTCCAGATAAGTTAAAGAAAGTCTCACAGTCCTCAAGAAAAACATTCAGACCCTACATTATCTCAAAGAATCAGGTGGAGAATTCTCTGGGTGGCTACAATCTCTCTTTGGGTAATATTCCTGGTGATGGGAATTTGGAGTTGCCTAATGCCCCTGCTAGTCCCTGTCATCACCATATTGATGCTGCTTGTGATTGCTCCATGTATTATCAATTGTCTAACCCGTTTTGTCTCTGCCCAAGTCAACAAGCTACAACATGCAGTGCCAGTGCAACAGTGATATATAAAACTACAGCCGACCACAGAAAATATCACTCACCCTTGGATGGACACCACTATAAGGACTCTGAGGCCTGAGACTGGCAAGAGGGGGAGGCCCAATGCCCCTCCCCATCCCAGCTCAGCAGGAAGTAAGCCAGAAAGGCTTCTATGCCCCTGTTCCCAAAAAACTGGGCCTCCCATCTCTTGAGGGGGGAACATTAGGTAGTTAGAATAGGAAAAAGGAGTCCAGAATGGCGGTGGCCAAAAGACAAAGAAGGGAAAAACCTGTGAAAATAGAACAAAAGAAGGTCCGAGGACTGGAGTGAGGACCTCAAACAGTGAGGTAAAACAAACATCACTCCTCATTAGCCCAATTTACATAGGGCAGGCCCAGGGGAGGAGAAAAAACATATAAAAAGAGGAGTTAAACCTTTCTTCTCTTCTAGTCTTTTGGGTTGGCATTCCCTCACACCTTGAGGATGTATTTTCCTTTACTTTCTAAATAAAACTGAGCTGTAACACGGAGCTGTAACGCTGGTCCACTGCTTCAAATTTTTGTTGTGACAAGACAGAACTGAGGAAATTATAAACTTCCCCCAACAAAATTACAATAGAAAATCCACATTCTTCCCCTGATGTTACTTTTCTAGAAGCTCTGCAAAATTGAAGTGTTGAATTTTCAAGATAATATTTAAAGATATTCAGTTCTGAACTTCCTTGTTGGTTCTTTAAGTTAAGGACAAGCTTCTTTAGTAAAGTGACCCATTACAAGCAAGTCTATCTTTGTTAAACTGGAGCATGTGTGTATTACTTAAGCATAAAGCTAACTACATTTGAATTAGCCATCACAATGCCACCATCTACTAATTATTTTACATTATTACTTAATATAATATATAGGAAACTATCCAGTGATCCCTAAAATTGAGTTTTAAACTGGACTGTGCCCTATTGATCAATATGATACATTTTACAAGCTTAACCTCCCTTCCCAAGTACAATTACCTACTGCTCCTTTCCTTCTTTTATTATCTATTGAAAGCTGTATCTTTTCCACGTTTTAATCTGCTTCACTCACCTCACTTTGTCCTTTTGATTTCTGTCTCTCAAACACCCACCTAATCCTTTCTTTAAAAATGTACCAAGTCTGGGCAGAGGAGTGGCCACAGCCAGGCTACTCAGCTCTGCAGAGGCTCTTGATGGCGCCGCCCACAGGCACCCGGCTCTGCTTGTCTGCTGCCATGGTGCCCAGGAGGTCAGCTCCACTGAGGGGGTGGCCAAGGAGGAGCCCAAGGGGAGGTTGGGGAGGCTGTCAGAAAACCCGCTCCTGAAAGAGTGGAAATAAGCCAAAAAAGGCAGTGGGAAAGGGTGAATCTTCAGACAAAAAAGCATAAACAAATGGAAAAAGAGGAGCAAAGGGACAACAGGCAGAAGTGGATAACCAAGAGACTAAAGAGACTTACCTGTAGAAAATGCAGAGACTAAAAACGAGGAGAGCCCAGCCTCTGATGAAGACGAGAAAGAAGCCAAGTCTGATTAATACCACACACCCAGTCCTGCCAGCGGTCCCTGTTTCCCTTCTTGTACAATCCAGAGGAATATTTATCAACTATTTTGTAAATGCAAGTTTTTTGGTAGCCTAAAAACATTTTTTAAAAGGAGAGAATCCCACCTCATCCCATTTTTTAAGTGTAAATGCTTTTTATTAAGAGGTGAAATCATTTTCTGGTTGTTTATTTTTTGGTACAACCAGAAAATAGTGGGATATTAGATACAGGAAGTTTTGATTGTGTTGGGTGTCAGCTTAATGTTCCATAGATGGGGGGTAGCTTTTATATTCCATAATATAAAAGCATCCTATAATATAAAAGCTTTTATATCCTATAATATAAAAGCATATCCTATAATATAAATGGCAATTTGGAGTCAGTTGTGCATTTAATGTCTTGAACACTTTAAATTACATCTCTTCACATATTGCTTTGGTAGAATTATTTTCTACAGGAAACCACTTTTTGATCTTGGCTCTCCTGATCAGAATTTCATGTGCTCTATAACATCCTTGGTCGTGGTAGTCCAGTTTTCCTAGTAACTTGGTTAATGTGCTGTGAATGATTGACAGTTTGAGTATGTAGTGAATATGATATTAAATTGTGAATCAGTGGGACTTATGATGTAACAGCATATCAATATTTGAAGATATTGGTACTTGCTACCCTGTTAAGAAAAGTTTGCTCCAAATTTTAAGCTAGAAAGTCACTGGAATAACTGTTAAGAATCACAACTATATGATTTTTTAGATTTCTGGTATGTATGTGAGGAATTGTGTACAAATTGAAATGTTTGTGTAGTGATCCTCAAAACAACCAATAAAATCTCAATTATAAAAGAAAAAAACTGTATCATAATCTATTTATTACACCTTATCTTTTATTTGTATTTAATTAAATGTTCATTTAAAGAATAGTAGATGAACTTCATATTAAAAATTCAGACTATACAAAAGGCAGAAATAAAAACATGAAGCCTTTCCCTCCACACTTGTCCTACTCTCCAGAGGGAACTATTCTTAACATTTTTTGGTTTTGGTTCTCCTGGTTTTTAGCTCTAAAATTCTAGATGAGTGTTGTCCAATTGAAATGTAATGTAATGTAACATTAATAAATCTAGCAGCCATATTTTTAAAGTAAAAAGAAATAGATGAAATAATTTTAATGACATATTTTACTTAATCCCATAACTCAAAATATTAACATATAGTCAATATAAAAAATATGAATGAGATATTTAATTTTTTTTCATGTTAAGTCTATTTCCTACTTAGAGAATTTATCAATTCAGACTGGCAACACTTTAGATGTTCAATAGCTGCATATGACAAGTGGCCACTGTATTGGCCAACATAGGTCTAAGTAATATAATTTAGCTTGTTGCTACTGCTGCTAAGACGCTTCAGTCGTGTCCGACTCTGTCCGACCCCATAGACGGCAGCCCACCAGGCTCCCCCGTCGCTGGGATTCTCCAGGCAAGAAATCTGGAGTGGGTTGCCATTTCCTTCTCCAATGGGTGAAAGTGAAGTCGCTCAGTCCTGTCCGATTCTTTGCGACCCCATGGACTGCAGCCTGCCAGGCTCCTCTATCCATGGGATTCTCCAGGCAAGAGCACTGGAGTGGGGTGTCATAGCTTGTTATTTATAAGCAATTTAAAACAGCATCTTTTGTCAGGGAATGTTTAACAGGAGGATTCCTACATGCTGTTTCTCACAGGTCCTTTGTTTGTTTTTAAGGGGAACAGCACACTGCTCCCAGGAACTGGGGTCATTGTGTGAGACAGGCTTGAATCTCCTTTAGTAAACGTTCTCTTTACGACAAAACTGCTTAGTCTTGATCCCCTTTCTTGAGGTATGGATTGTCTTCTGACCTTGTGACCATCATCATCCCTTTTCCCTTGGTAACGGTTACTGTACATTTGGTTTTCTGATCTTTATCATTGACAAAAGAAACTTCTTGTACTACAGCCTATATATACTCACAGAAAGCACCTTTTCTCCATCAGAGCTTGGGTCCATGTGTCTTTCTTTCTTTCCTTCCTTCTCTCTCTCTCTCTCTCTTCGGCTGATTCCTTGGAGTGCAGAGACCCGTCTTGTTCACTCTCCTGCCTGGGCCTCTAAGACTCTCTCGAGAAGGCGCCCTGTGCCTTCAAGCCCCTCGAGAGGGCGTCTAGTGCCTTCGTGAGAGACGCGAGTCCTGGGTCGAGGACTTTATTGGCTTCCTGCGTAAACCAAGGAGTATCTGCCTCTTTCTCTCTTTCACTTTTTTATCGTCGCCTCCGGACTGCCAGGTCCTGGTCCATTAAAGGACCCCAACAATCTTTAACTTACTACCATGAAAATCGAGAATTGAACAGCTTTTACTATCCATTCTATCTTATTATTACAAGTCCTATTACATTTGTATTTTTAGCTTTCCGATTGACCATCTTTATTATTTTGAAAACTATAGCTAATACTTATTTCTTACACAACTATTGGACAGTATCCTTTGAGTTCCATATGCAAGATGTGAAAATCAATACCTCTGCCCTTTGTATAGTCTGAGTTTTTTGACAATTTAAAAGCTGAAAAAAGTTAGGAAGCATACTGAGAGAGATGGAAAGAAGTGAAGTATTGAGTTTGAAAATATTCATTATAAAATCAAGGACTGTGGTTGAACCTTTTGGAAATGAAATTCTACACTCTGAATCAATGCTACTTAAAGCAGGACTTTCCAAATATTAAAGACAAATAGGGATTCCCAGATAGCTCAAATGATAAAGAATCTGCCTGTGCTGCAGGAGACCTGGGTTCAATCCCTGTGTTGGGAGGATCCCCTGGAGAAGGGAAAGGCTACCCACTCCAGTATTCTTGCCTGGAGAATTCCATGGACAGAAGGGCCTGGTAGACTACAGTCCATGGGGTCTGGTTTTTTATATCCCATGACTTATTTGGAATCATGCTTCAGTTTAATTTGCTTCATTTGAGTACCATGGCTATACTATTCAACTTTATGTACTTCTTGGATTATCTTATTACCTTTCATTTACTTTGTTAACTGAGAAATATTCTGGTCATTTTGTCATCTCACTTTTTAATTATACTATTTAATATAAGAAAGTGACTGTTTCCTTAAAGGCTATCTCTGGCTGCTCACTAACTTCCCTTTACAATTTGAACTTATTACCTTGTATGTTTGCTGATGAGCTGGGATTCTGGGATTTAATTTCATTGCTCCGTTGGTTAAATTCACAATTTTTTACATACTAAGTTTTCCTCTTTCAGTAATGGAGATCTTTTATTGAACTATATCCTCTAGTAATTTTTTTCCCCAAACACATTCAAGAGAGGTAGATGTTCTGAATTTTTGCATATTTGAAAATGGCTTTATTTTCCTTTTACACTAGACTTGTACAGTTCAATTTCCCAAGAAAAATAACAAATTTCTATAGCAGCCTTGCATGTTATAAATGCATATTAGAGTGTTCCTATCTTTGGAAATTACAATCCAAGCGAATCAGCTACACAGGGGATGAAATAGATTCTTGTGTCTCTCTCCATTAGCATATCTGTAGTGAAGCAGTATCTCGTCCTTTACCTTTAGCCACTGTTGTGTATCAGTTGGGAAATCAGAAGTTTCATTATACAGCCCTCTTGGTAGATCCTTGGGGAATTACAACACACTTTGGCATGCTTAGAAATGTCTTTTTTCCTGCTTACATCTTATAAAGACCTAAGTGTGTGCCTTTAGAACTGTTTAAATATCTTCTGTGAACAAGGAGAAAGGCAGACATGTTGGCAGAGCTGATCATTTTCATTGTGGATCTTACACTTGCTTTGGCCTTTTTTATTATCATTTATGCTGTTTATTTAATAGCAGCTACAAGTATTTTCATCTCTGTCCTTTTCTATATTTTCAAAGGGGAAATTTAAAAAAAACGATGACTTCAACATGAGCAGAGCCTGAGTACTGGATTCTAGCAATGCTGCTGGGAAGCCATTCCTAGGCAGTGTAGAGACAGTCAGCTCCAGGATGCTTCCTGCCCATTTTCCAGCCCCAAAAGAAGGGGACTTCTCACTCTAGGAGAGTGGAGTGAAGAGCCCTCAGCAGTGGAGGAGACACCCGGGAAGACTCACCACATGCCACCCCCACCAACTGAGAAGTATTTTTTAAGGTAAGAAATGGAATGTTCAGCTTAATTCTCCCTTTTTCAAATGAAATGACACATGCATGTTTGAGGTGAGAAGAGAAAAACAAGCAGATGCCTTTTATCACTGCCTTCCAAGTTTCAAAAATGGAGTTGGTAGCATCTGTAGAGACTACAATTTTTGTTTTCTGCTAAGAGTCTCATTTACTCAGTAAATTGGGGAGCCCTATCTGTGATATTTTCTCTCCCAAGCATGGGTTAGGCACAGGTCAAAAACAGTTAAAACTCCCATTTCAATCTTTTTAAGCAATTTGGCTAAAAGGCTTGGTAGAAGCAAAATTTGAATAAATGATATACTTTCAATCTATGAGTTGTTTATTGCCTTTATTTTTAAATTACTTTTTATTGGAGTATAGTTGCTCCCCTGGTGACTTGGTTCAGTTCAGTCACACAGTTGTGTCCGACTCTTTGCAACCCCAGGGACTGCAGCATGCCAGACTTCCCTGTCCATCACCAACTCCTGGAGCTTGCTCAAACTCATGTCCATCTAGTGGGTGATGCCATCCAGCCATCTCATCCTCTTTCATCCACTTCTTCTCCAGAATCAGGGTATTTTCCAGTGAGTCGACTCTTCACATGAGGGGGCCAAAGTATTGGAGCTTCAGCTTCAGCATCAGTCCTTCCAATGAATATTCAGGACTGATTTACTTTAGGATGGACTGGTTGGATCTCCTTGCAGTCCCCAGCTGGCTCAGTGGTAAAGATTTTGCCTGCAGTGCAGGAGACACAGGTTCTATCCCTGTGCCAGGAAGATCCCTGGAGAAGGAAATGGCAACCCACTGTCATACTCCTGCCTGGAAAATCCCATGGACAGAGGAGTCTAATGGGCTACAGTCCACAGGGTCTCAAAAGAGTTGAACACAACTTAGTGACTAAAAACAATAAATAATTGCTTTACAATATTGTGTTAACTTCTACTGAACAGCAAGATGAATCAACCTTACATATATATATATGCTGGGGTCCAGCCCAGGCTGGATCCAGGGATTCCCTCGGGAGGACAGCGTTGGTGAAAAGGATAGAATTAGAGAAAGAGATAAGGAAAGAATTTTGCCTTTAGTTAAGAAAATAGAGGAGAGAAAAGAGGCTGATATTCCTTGGTTTATGCAGAAAACCAATAAAGCCCCAGCACGGGACTTGCTCTGTTCACGTAGGCCCCAGGCGCCCTCTCGAATTGTGGAATGTGCCCCACCTTAGGCACCTTCTCAAGTGGGTCTTAGAAGCCCAGGCAGGAAAGTGAACGCAGAGGGCCCCTGCGCTCCAGGGGATCAGCCTGAAAAGGAAAAGGAAAGAGAAAGGACAACATGGGAAGACCAAGCTTCGGTGAGCAAGGCCCGCACTTTATTTTCCAAAGTAGTTTTTATACCTTAATTTGTGCATAGAGGATAATGGAGGGGTGAGGGGGGGCGGGTAGAGTCATTCAAGGTCAGCAGTCCTTGATCCTTATCGAAGACAGGCTTTCTTTCTGCAAACTTATCATATGCAAAAGCTTTAGGTTATTTACATCGTCTTCTGGCCAGGAGGCCTGTTAACATTTTATGACCCTTTCTTCAGAAAACTTATTTTTCTCTAAAGGTGATTATTCTAAAGTCAGGTGCCACCCTCTGAAAGTTGCATTTCTATAGGGCAAAAGTGTGGTGGGCTATAACAAGAAAAGAATTAACTCAAGGGTCTAAGATTACAAACATTAAAGCTACTACTTACATTTCTATACACCAACTATATTAATCAATACACTCCCAGGGACACAATAGGTAAGGGATATGGAAACTTGGCAGCAAGCATTAGCTCAACAAAGAAATCCTCTACTAGTTCTATTTTAACAATTTTAACTCTCTGAGAAGTTCTGCATTGTTAGAATATCTTAAGCTTCCTGTGCCTCTTGTGGTTGGGAGGCTGTGAATCTTAACAAACCTGTCAGGCAAGCTAGAAAGTCATCAGAGGGGTTTGAATTGAAATACTCCTATTATGCCCAGGACAATTATTAACTAGAGCTCTAAGTTAATTTTCTTCAGAGAAAGGTGGTCGGGGATAGCCCCCCGTTAATGTCAGAAGAGTTAGTGAAAGTCGTGAAATAGTAAAATAGACAAATTCTGGTTTTGGGGTAGATGCTCAGGCAGACCAGGGAGGGGCGCCCTTGAGTCCCTGACTCGCCTTGCCCATCAGGGCTCTCCCGCATGACCTTGTCATGGGTAGGAACTCCCGTGCTGGCTCCTGGCACATATATCCCCTCCCTTTTGAATTCCCTTCCCAATCAAGTGACCACAGTGCATTAGGTAGAGTCCCCTGTGCTATACAGTATGTTCTCATTCGTTATGTATTTCATACATAGTAGCAATAAAGGGCAGAGCACATCCTTTAACTTCAAGTGGCAAAAATTATCAGCAGTTGTTCTTGAGAGGACAGTATATTTTCAGAACAGTCCTTGAATGGACCTAGAGATGATCATACTAAGTCAGAGAGAGAGAAGAATTCCCTGGTAGTCCAGTTGTTAGGACTCCATGCTTTCACTGCCTAGGTCCCAGATTTGATCCCTGGTCAGAGAACTAAGATCCCCCAAGCTGCACAGCCCAGGAAAAAAAGAGAAATAGAAATACATATGCTATTACATATTTGTGGAAAATAAAATGCATTACAAATGAACTTTTCTATGAACAGAAACAGAATCACAGACATAGAGAACAAACTGGTGATTGCCAAGGGAGGAGGGGTAGAGGCAAGGACTGAGCAGGAGTCTGGGACTAGATGCAAGCTTATATACAGGATGGATAGACACCCAGGTCTTACGTACAGTACAGGGACCTACATTCAGTATCCTATGATAAACCACAATGGAAAAGAATATGAAAAAAAGAAGGTATATATTATAACTGAATCACTTTGCTGTACAGCAATAATTAATACAATGCAAATCAATTATACTTCAATAAAAAAGATAAAATTTTTATTGAATTATTTTAATTGGAGGATAATTACTTTACAATATTGTGATGGTTTTTGACATGTATCAACATGAATCAGCCGTAGGTATATAAAAGATAATAAAATTTTTAAAAGTAATTTAAAACTACAACTAAAATGGTCCTTGGATCAAAATCAATGTGTTAGCATATGAAATGGAAGAATGTAGATTTACTCTCATTTTGGTTTAGTGTCCTCTGAACACTAGAGATTGCAAGGTGAAACGCTTCAGGATGATCTCTTAATAACACTTTAAACTTTAAAACTGGACTTACTTGGAATTTCCTGGTTCCTTGTTTATTCCACTGCTTTTGTCCAGTGGAAGCAGATGAATAAGTTTTGTCCTGGCTTTTTGTCAGATAAATGGTTAGATAAATGGTTCCTTGTGTTTGGATTTCATAGTAGACAGATACATTTTTCTCTAGAATACCCGATTAGTTTGCAGAAGACCCTGGTAAATTAATTTAATTTTAGCAGTTGTGATTACACCTTCTTAAAACCAAACCCTTGTCCTCATACCTCCTCTTCATTGAGACTTCTGATATTTTAACTTTTAAAAAGTGTTTCTCCCTCAAAAACTAAAAGGTTATTTTAGTCTATATGTAAATTAACATTTAAATGCTCTTATCACCAAAAAAGTAACAAAATTATATTCAATAAGGACAAATAATAAGATTAGCCCCATGGACAATAAATATTTAAATTTCTAGTAGATCTTAAGTGTTGTCAGCACAACAAAGAAAAAACGGTAACTGAGTGAAGTGATGAATATATTAACTGGATTGACTATGGTGATTACATCACTATATATCTTGTATACATTTAACATATAAATATATATTCACTATATATATGGTGAGTGGGTGTGCATTCTAAGTCACTTCAATGGTGTCCAATTCTTTGAGACACTGACCTGTAGCCCGCCAGGCTCCTTTGTCCCTGGAATTCTCCAGGCAAGAATACTGGAGTGTGTTGCCATGCCCTCCTCCAGGGGATCTTCCCAACCCAGGAATCGAACCTGCATCTCTTATGTCTCCTGTATTGACAGGCAGCTTTTTTACCATTATGCCACCTGGGCTCCCCATGTATATGATAAATATGTTTAAAGTAAACAGCTTGTTATATATATATATATGGCAATATGTATTTAGTATTTAATATATTTATTAAATATAAATATTTAAACTTTTAGAAAACAAGTTAGCTTTAGTATAATTTTATCCATTTGAGCCATGGTATTTGTTCAAGGGCACAATAACTGCTCCCCAGAAGAAACTGATATGTTTTGTTGAGCAGGTTGTATTATGAAATTCTTAAATAATTCTCCATTACAGAGTTCCAACTTCACACACAGATGTGAAGGGCGCGACTTATCTGGTGGGATGTGGGCTGCACAGCCAGACCACCTCTTTAACTGTCAAACTCTCACCCCTAACAACTTGCAAGGGACTGACAATGACAGAAGCATTGTATTGTGATAATTATTTTTTTAATTCTAAGAAAATTCAATTGTCATGCAAACATCATGGAAGAGGTACACAGTATGTTTCTTTTTGTTTTTAAATCTTAATTCACTCAGCTACATGTATAAAAGGTCCATGCACAATCTTTCAATACCTGGGGAGCTTCTACACTCTGTTGTGCTAACATTCATGGGGAATGGGCTTCAGCTGTACCACACAAAATTGCTTATGTAGTCTTTGCCATTTGCCCTAGAGTTCCCTTATCTCTCAAGTGTTCCAGATCTAAAGGATTAGGGACAATGGTAATGACTTGATAAGAAAGGAAACCAGAAGTGCTTTACATTTTAAGTACATACCTTTTGAGGTCTGCCTTCACCGCATGCCTCTTACAGCTGCCATCAGAAAACTTGCTAGCCCTGCAGGGCACTGGATTTGCAAATCCTGCCAGGTTCCTGCAGCTCCCTCTTGGCATCCAGAAGGAATGTCATAGCTCCCTTTGTGGCATCCCTTAGCCTCTATGTGAGTTTCAGTAAATTAAATTTAGTTCTGCTAAATGCTAAATGCTGTTAATGAGAATTCATTTCTAAGGCCTGTTATTTACCAGGAATTCAACTACATCTCCTTTTGACTTTATTTTATAGAATGTTGCAGCAGTCTTAAAATTCAAAAGGAACTTGAAAGTCACTGAGTGCACTTTTTGTCCAATTAAGAAATACCTTCTACAATACCCTTGAAAGATGGTTTTGTAACTTCTGCTTGTTCAGTTTTCCTGAGAGGTACAAGGCAGCCTCTTATAATAATATCCAATAGAAATCTGAGTCCTCCCATCTCCCATCTCTTTGTCTTATTTTTGCTCTAATAAGCAATCTTGAAAATAGTCAAGGAAGTACAATGATGTCAATAGAATACAATGACGTCACAAATTCTAAGGAGAAAGAGGAGCTTCTCTTCTTATGAATTTTCTACTTGCTCCTCACACCATTGAACAATGTTGTTCTTTTCAGGGCAAACAGACACCATTTAAGATCATAACTCATAAGATAAATCTCGGGTTCATTGTGTACTTTAATAGAAGATTCTTAATAAGTTTTTCTGACTTCTTATATGTATCTGCTACATAGGATTTTGAAATTCTTTCCTTTGAAGTTTCCCAAAGTCTGGAAGAGTTGCCAATTTGCACTGAAGAATAACATTATATTAGCACACCCATAACTATTAAAATATAATTCTAATGAACTGACCTGAATTCACAGTACATCAAAAGTTTAATTCAACCCAATTGATTCTCACAGAAGTTCGCTAATTTTCCCATGGATGTTTCTAGTCCACTACTTGGAAAGTCAGATGAATTTGAGCATTTTGCAGTGTTAGCAACCTTGTCAATCTTGACTGCAGAGACAGTAACACTTGGAGAAGTGAGTTATGCCAATCTTTACAGAATGAAGCCACTTTTACCAAAGATAAAAAGGTTGAGTGGAAAAGCTTGGGAAAGGGGTCCAGCTCTCCCACTTCTGGTGCCAGTGGGCCCAGCCCATTGAGGGCTGAGGATGAGATTGCTGGCATCCCACGGCTTTGTGAGCATGTCTGGGGAGGTCTGAGTGTTAGAAGCCAAATGTGTTTCTGGCTTTGTGGATGGCTGAGGGAAAGAAGCTCCCAGAAGGCACAAGACAAGGAAGAAACTCAAGTCCTGGAATGTGAAACTGTTGTCTCTTTTCTGCTTCTGCTGACGTTTCTAGCAAATGTAAACGTTCAGATCTGAGACTCTAATCTTAACCACACCCCTGCTGGCAATTTATTGTGTCAAGTCACTGCTTTCCTAGGCCTCTGTTCTTCCATCTGAGAAAAAAGAGGATGTGATCCCAATGACAGAAGCCTCTTTCAGTCGAAAATAACTGCAAACTTTACAGAATAAAATGAGTTAGAAATATAAAATGTGGTCAGCCAAGATGGCAGTTGACACAGACGATCTCTAAGCATTTCTCAAAATGCATTGCAAATACTTAGGGGATGCATGCAAAGTGGGAGCCCCCAAGAGACAAGGTGGCAATTTTCAGAACACTTACAGAATTGAGGGGAAAACTCTTAGAATAAATGTTCTTAGAGACCCATTTCTTATCTCCACTACCTGCCTACAATTAAAGGATGACATCATATGCATACCTGTGTCCCACCGACATCAATTGCTCCTAATTATTAATTAATTCAGACAGACCATCCAGACTTCTAAACCTGTGCATTTTTATTGTATCTGCTGGCAAGTTACTTCTTTTGAACACAGATTACTTTTTCTGCAGGATCTCAATTTGTTCATTCATAAAATGAAAACATGTTATAAATAATATCAATAGCCTTACATAGGCTATTTTGCTATTGTAAGGGTTTATTGAATAGATGGTGCTTACCAGTCACTGTAGGAGGTGCTTGTCAAAACAAAGAAACTTAATACATAGACTTAGATTTCAAAGGGTTTCCATTAGGTCTCAATTTGAAAAGATCTATGAACTAGACATGAATTCAAAGCTTCAGTAAAAGTAATCAACTAGTTAAACAAATAGAATTTACTACTTTTCAAAAGTTAAAATTTCAATAAAAACTGTTTGCTATTTTTAATTTTACTCATTTTTAATAGCCTGTGTTTTTAATGAGTAAACTAATCCAGTTTATCTAATTGATTTGCATTGTAAGTAATCTTTGTGCCTTAGGAGACAGACTTGGCTAAAAGTAAATGGATTATTTGGCAATAATTCTTGAATATAGCACCAAAAGCACAGAAAAAATTTTAAAGAGAAACCAAACTATGTCAAAATTAAAAATTTCCATGCATCAAGGAACACAATGAATAGGTTGAAAAAAACAGCTCATGAGATGCAAGGATATATTTATAAATCATGTTATAATTATAAAGGGTTAATGTCCAAAATATTTAAAGAACTATAACTCAACAATAAAACAACCTAATGATAAAAATAGCCAAAAGACTTGAATCGACATTTCTCCAAAGAAGATCTACAAATGGTCAATAAGCATATGAAAAGAGTCTCAACATCACTAATTATTAAGGAGATGAAAATCAAAACCACAATGAGATACATCTCACTCTCATTGGGATGGCCACTATTAAAACTCATAGAATAAGTGTTAGTGAGGATGTGGAGAAATTGGACCAGTTGTGCACTGCTGGTGGAAATGTAAAATGATACAGGCTCTATAGAAAACAGTATGGTAATTCCTTATAGAATTAAAAATGGAATTATTATATGACCAAACAATTCCAGTTTGGGGTATATATATAAGAGATATATATATATATATATATATATATATATATGTATATGAATTGAAAGCAGAGTCTCAAAGAGACTGAGCGACTTCACTTTCACTTTTCACTTTCATACATTGGAGAAGGCAATGGCAACCCACTCCAGTGTTCTTGCCTGGAGAATCCCAGGGACAGGAGAGCCTGGTGTGCTCTGAAGCGACTTAGCAGTAGCAGCAGCAGCAGCATTACTTACAGTAGCTAAAGGATACGGGCAATCCAAGTGTCCTTTGACAGATGAATGAATAAACAAAATATGGTATATCTATACCATAGAATATTATTCAGTATTTTAAAAAGCATAGAAATTCTGATACATGCTACAATATAGATGAACCTTAAGGATACCATTTTATGTGAAATAAACCAGTCACAAAGGACAAGTAATGTGTAATTCTACTTACATGAGGTACATGGAACTATCAAGTTCATAGAGACAAAGAGAATGGTGGTTTCCAGGGACACAGGAGAGGAAGTAGTGGAGTCATTACTTAATGGGTACAGCATTTCACTTTTTCATAATGAAAAGAGTTCTGTGGATTTGATATTTATATTTAGCTTCTAAATCAATTTATATAGAATATATAGAATAGTGTATAAATTAAAGCAGAGTTTTTTGCTGTTGTTTTTTTGTTTTTTGGCCTGGCTATAAAAACTAGTCTGCAGGGAATAATGCTCTTCATGGAGGATTTTGTATAAGTAAAAGATCCAGATTGTTTGGATTTTTTGAAATAATAATTTTTGAAAAATTTTTTGAAATAATTTTTGAAAAATCACTTAAAGCATGTGTGTTCTCAATCACAGCATCTTCCACTGTGTTAATTTAGCCAATTTAATTTGTCTTTACTTAGTAGCCAGGTGTCATTAAGAACAAAAGTTTTCATTTCTTGCTAAATAGCCATAGCATTCTTGTGTTAATTGTTCTTAGACATCACTGACAGAAATGCATTATGATAAAAAATATCAGTTAGCTAGTTATTTAAGTTTGGGGTTTTTTGGCTGAGCCATGGTACTTGGGGGATCTTGAACCTGGGCCTCAGTAGTGAAAGCACTGAGTTTTAACCACTGGACTGCCAAGGAACTCTCCTAAATTTTGTTTTAATAATACAGTACACAACACTTGTTTCAAAATTCCCATTTTACAATATCATTTTGAGAAAAAAAAAGATATACTAAAGTAATTTTTCTCATTTTTATTATTTGTGATAATTATCCCAGTATCTGTGTGCATGTGTGCTAAGTCGCTTCAGTCGTGTCCAACTCTTTGCAACCCTATGGACTGTAGCCCTCCAGGATCCTCGGTCCATGGGGATTCTCCAGGCAAGAATACTGAAGTGGGTTTCCCTGCCCTCCTCCAGGGGATCTTCCTGACCCAGGGATCGAACCTGCATCTCTTATGTCTCCTGCATTGGCAGGTGGGTTCTTTACCACTAGAGCCACCTGGGAAGCCCCATCCTAGTATATAACTCAGGGCTGAAAATTCCAGCAAGTAGTACTCTTAAGCGCCCTTTGATAACTCAGCTGGTAGAGCAGAGAACTGTAGATCTGATGCATGTGGGCATCCTTAGGCCACTGGTCCTACTCCCGCTTGAAGGGGGTGCCTCAGTTGTATGGGGCCTCCCGGGTGGCACTCGTGGTACAGTGCCAACGCAGGAGACTCGGGTTCAGTCCCTGAGTCAGGAAGATCCCTTGGAGGAGGGGATGCTCTGTATTCTCCAGTATTCTTGCCTGGAGATTCCTGGCAGGCTCCAGCCATAGGGTCACACACAGTCAGACACAACTGAAGCCATCTAACATGCATGCACCTGCAATCCTTATTTGGGCTTCCCTGATGGTTCAGACGGTAAAGAATCTGCCTGCAATGTGGGAGACCCAGGTTCGACCCCTGGGTTGGGAAGATCCAGAGAAGGAAATAGTAACCCACTCCAGTATTCTTGCCTAGGAAATCCTATGAACAGAGGAGCTTGGTGGGTCCCAGTTCACGGAGTCGCAAAGAATCAGACACAACTGAGCAAATAACACACACAGCATTCTTAATGTATTTAAAGATTGCCAGAATTCCCCATTTCACTGTGTATGTGAAGGGCTTGCTGAATAAGAAAAAATGATGTAAACATTCTGGATTATTTTTTCAATCTCATGTTTTGATCTCTAGCAGTTTTACTAATTAACATCATTATGAAACACTATAATTTCATGTCATTGTTAGCCTTGAGAAATTTTAAAAATGCAAATCACAGATATCTTTTAAAATAAGATTCATGTTCTGAAATAGGCCTGACAAATTTAGAAAAGTATATTTGGAAAGACTTTTTATCCCTAAAGGATATGCTCTTTATTTAACTGCAGAGGGCTTATCCTATGATTCAAACAAATAATATAGACATAATTTCCATGGAATCCTGAGACTGTTTATATGCTCACAAAGTCTAAGATATGTAAATGAATCATTCAAAGAACAGTTCTGAGAAATAGGCATATTTATAGTAAGAAAATCTATCAGTAGCTACGTAAACTCAGTAGCTACGTAAAATTCATTGTTAAGTTGTACTGTGTGTGTCAGTCACTCAATCATGTCCAACTCTTTGCAACCCTGTGGACTATAGCTCACCAGGCTCCTCTGGCCATTGAATTTTCCAGGCAAGAATACAGGGGTGGGTTGCCATTTCCTTCTTCAAGGGGTCTTCTCAACCCAGGGATCAAACCCAGATCTGCCGCATTGCAGGTAGATTCTTTACTGTCTGAGCCACCAGAGATTATAAACACCAATATATGAGCAAATATTAATTTTCTCCAATTTTTTTTAAATCTGAAAAGTATAGGTTCTTGCAAAGTTCATAAGTTTCTATGTAAACATACTCAGTATTCCCAGAGTTAAGACAAACTCAGTGGAAATGCGGACATCAGGGCATAGACAACACATTATAAAAGGCCCCAAATGAATTTCTGCATGACAGATTTTGTCCCATTTTTTTTTTTTTGCCACTTATTTATTTTTTTAAATTTAAGGATATTTGCTTTACAGAATTTTGTGGTTTTCTGTCAAACATCAACAAGAATCAGCCATCGATACAACCATGTCCCCTCCCTCCCAAACCTCCTCCCATCTCCCTCCCCACCCTGCCCTTCTAGATTGTCACAGAACCCCTGTTTGAGTTACCTAAGTCATACAGCAAATCCCCATTTTATGTTAACAGTTTTCCTTTCATTGAAGAATGCTCAAGTCTCTGAGAAGACCTGAATGCAAATGAGTTAAATTCCTAGTAACATATCAATTCCTAAAGCATTTCATTCCTTACATACTTCAAGCTCTTTGCACTCAACTTTACAGCTCCTCCCATCAGAAAGTGGCTGCATCTTTTTTCCTGCCTCTTGAATCTGGGCTGGCTTTACTCTTGGTTAGACTAAGAGAACTTGTCAGAAGTGAGACTGAGTTAGTTAACCAGCCGCATGTGAAGGGAGTTTGCACTTTGCTCTCTTGGATTCCTACTAGAACCTTGGGAATAAGCTCCAGCCAGACTGTTGGAAGATGAGAGCACATGTAAAACTGAGGCCACACTGCTGCTGCTAAGTCACATCAGTCGTGTCCAACTCTGTGTGACCCCATAGAGGGCAGCCCACCAGGCTCCCATTCCTGGGATTCTCCAGGCAAGAATATGGAGTGGGTTGCCATTTCCTTCTCCAGTGCATGAAAGTGAAAAGTGAAAGTGAAGTTGCTCAGTCGTGTCTGACTCTTCACGACCCCATGGACTGCAGCCTACCAGGCTCCTCTGTCCATGGGATTTCCCAGGCAAGACTGGACCAGGCTAAAGCCAGCCAGCCCCCAAACACGAAATGGTGCCCAGGGTCCCCCCAAGGTCAGCAGTGCTGCCTACTAGACCCACACCAGCCTGCTGAGACCATGAGACCCACCTAGTTTTAAACTTTCAGGTAGTAACATTATTCTTAGTCACTACTTTTGGGCAGCTCTAACTCATGTTGAGACAGCAGGGTTTTTTGAAGCTCTTAGACTTTTTTTGGTTTTGTTTTATTGTTTTTCTGCAGGCATTTTTTCATGCTAGATTTTGCTCAAACTCACGTGGGTCTTTAGTTTCAGGAGAACTCATTGGCTTGAGTGTTTTCACAGGTACTCCTGTGTAGTGTGTTTTCGTCCTATACCTTAGGCTGTGGAAGACTGATTGTGTACTACAGGCAAAGAAGTAGCTAAATAATTTTGAAAAGTAGAGTCTAAATCTTAAAAAATCTGCAAAATGAATATTAGTTTGCAGATTTAAAGGTTGATTCAATTGGATTCACAGTATTTAAAACAGAAAAGATGTCAAGATGATAGAGTTAAATTTAAACATAATTTTCTTTTAAAATGTCAATACATACATTAAAGTTAGAATAAAAAATGACAGGTTGGGTAAACAGCAACAAACATGCTTGAATAAAATACAAATAATGTAAAGAAGGACTGGAAGGGTAAATTTTTAAAGGATGAACAAGTCCCATATCAAAAAATTAACAGAAAGTTGAAGATGTGATACTAATAATGGAGAAGTTCAGATTTACAGAAGAGAAGCTTAAAAAGGACAAAACACATAAGCCTAATTTATAGCAAAAATTTAAATAATAAGAGAGTAAAAATGTTAAATAGTAACTATCATAACAAAAAATAAATCATGAACTGTAAGAAATGCTAGGAAACAAAATGGATGTAGATACCTAAGAACTTGAAGTTCTGAACAAAATAATCAAAGCAAAAGTATAAAAATATAGTAAATGCTATAGTTTATTTTAATCACTCACAGTTCCAAAATTTTTTCCATGTATTAAAAGAAAAAGTAGAAATAGAACAGACAACATTCTAAACATGCACACACACATGAAGTCAAAGTAAAAAATAATAACTGAAATCCAGGTGAAAAAGTGCAACAATCTAGATTTTAATTTTCTGTGCATTTTACATCTTGAATCAAAGAAGTGATCAAAATTGTAAATGCAGAGTATTTCAGTTCAGTTTAGTTGCTCAGTTGTGTCTGACTCTTTCCAACCCCATGAATCACAGCACGCCAGGCCTCCCTGTCCATCACCAACTCCCGGAGTTCACTCAGACTCACGTCCATTGAGTCAGTGATGCCATCCAGCCATCTCATCCTCTGTCGTCCCCTTCTCCTCCTGCCCCCAATCCCTCCCAGCATCAGAGTCTTTTCCAATGAGTCAGCTCTTCTCATGAGGTGGCCAAAGTACTGGAGTTTCAGCTTTAGCATCATTCCTTCCAAAGAAATCCCACGCTGATCTCCTTCAGAATGGAGTGGTTGGATCTCCTTGCAGTCCAAGGGACTCGCAAGAGTCTTCTCCAACACCGCAGTTCAAAAGCATCAATTCTTCGGTGCTCAGCTTTCTTCACAGTCCAATTCTCACATCCATACATGACCACAGGAAAAACCATAGCCTTAACTAGACGGACCTTTGCTGGAAAAGTAATGTCTCTGCTTTTCAATATGCTATCTAGGTTGGTGATAACTTTTCTTTCAAGGAGTAAGCGTCTTTTAATTTCATGGCTGCAATCACCATCTGCAGTGATTTTGGAGCCCAAAAAAATAAAGTCTGACACTGTTTCCACTGTTTTCCCATCTATTTCCCATGAAGTGATGGGACCAGATGCCATGATCTTCGTTTTCTGAATGTTGAGTTTTAAGCCAACTTTTTCACTCTCCTCCTTCACCTTCATCAAGAGGCTTTTCAGTTCCTCTTCACTTTCTGTCATAAGGGTGGTGTCATCTGCATATCTGAGGTTATTGATAGGAAGTTTTTAATAATGAAAACAATAAACATTAAAACTTAAAAGCAGAGAAAAATACACAGCCTTACATACTACGTGTGTGTGCTAAGTTGCTTCAGTTGTGTCTGACTCTTTGAGACCCTGTGGACTGCAGCCCAGCAGGCTCCTCTGTCTATGGGATTCTCCAAGCAAGAATAGTGGAGTGGGTTTCCATGCCCTCCTCCAGGGGATCTTCTCAACTCAGGAATCGAGCCCATGTCGCTGATGTCTCCGGCATTGGCAGGTGGGTACTTTACCATTAGCACCACCTGGGAAGTCCATAGGAAATAACAAAATAGTAGGATTAACTCCTTAAGACCAAAAGGTAGAAAATAACAACAAAATACATTTAACAAAAGGCAGAAAACAAGATCAAAGGAAAATTCTTATCTAGAAAACAGGAAAAAATAAGTGGATGAATCAGTTGAAAAGCAAGTAAGTAGGGACAAAATAGGAATGAACACAGCAGGTAACTTCTTGATGAACCTAATTAGCAAAGGAAGAAACACAATATTACAATATGAGAATAGAGAATCAAAAACAGAGAGGAACTTAAAACTACCCAAAAAAATACTTTGCAAACTGCAAATAAACTTGAGAATTTTAGTGGTCCTGATTGTTGCCTTGAAAAATAAAATCAATCACAAGACTAACTCCAGTCAGAGAATATAGCACATTTATCCATTAGTTTACCTGGAAGGAATCATAAGAAGTTAATAGCAACATTTACCCTGTGGGGAAAGAGATTTGTAGGGGAAGGAGAGAAATTCATTTTTCATTTCATCTCTTTTTGAACTGTCTGAATTTTCTAGTCATACCTGTATTTCATTTTCCTTAACTTGATAGGTTCACTGGGAAATGAAATTATGTAATTCTTTGTATTAATGCAAATGGCAAAAAATAAAATAAAATAAAATAAAGGATAAAAGAGACAGCTGTAGGTAAGGAGCACAGTTTTGAAATGGAGGAATCAAGAGAGTGTGGTGGTTGGTGGAGACACCTGATTCTGAGCAAGTTTCATCTGGAAGCAAGGAATGGGCCAAGAAGTCCTGTCTAATGGAAGAAGCTACCAGGGGTTCTGCAGTCAAGCGAAGGCGGAGAAGAAGGGGATAGCCCGTAACAGGGCACCTGCATGAAAACAGGCCCATGGTTGGGCATAAAGCCCCTCCGAGCATTTGTACCAGGGTTATCTTTGTTGCCTCATCTCTCAGTATCATTCCCCCAGGGATCTTATTGGCCACCACTCAGAATCTCTTGTAGTTATAAAATGCATTGTGCTTGTTTATTTGTTTTTAAATATTTGCTTACCTATTTTAGAAAAAATATCCAATCGGGAGCTGTTTAACATATCTGACTATAAACATGTTTTGCTCTGGTGCTCCCTATGTACAGACACACGTAACACACCAGCAGAATTGTTCCCGAGGCATACTCCTTTGTTCCTTCTACAATGGATCAGAAGGGCCAGATTCCTCATCCAGAAGAGTTAGTTGAAATACAATTTGTCTTATTACTTCTATTTGAAAATACATTTTAAACAAGCCAAATAGATATCATGTGGCCTGTCAGTAACTTGACATTGAAGAACAATATATGATTTGTATCTTGTTTCTAGTTTTCACACAATGATATTAATTCCTCCCTGACTTTACCTTTGCTGTTTGTCATGGGTGGGACATGTATTTATTCATTTTCTTTCTTCTTTTCCACTTGGTACACTCCAAACTAGGTTCAAACTAAAACAAACAACTAATTAAATTTAAACTAAAATACCTCCATTTAAGTGAAGGTTTTCCCAGTAACCCCAGGAAAATAAATCTCCATCACTATCACTATGAGTTCATATTGTTTTGTTCGTACCCCTAAATATAGCACTGATTTTATATTGTGGCTATTCCCCTGTCTCCTCCCATTAAACCACAGGCTCTTCAAGAGTCAGGTCCTGGAATCTGCAGCCTCTAGAACTTCTATGGCATTTATCTTAAAAATAAATGCCTTAGAAGTTAAATACTTAAGTAGTTTTAGGTCAAACTGGAATTTATTCACATTGTAAACTTTCGTCCGTATATTCAATTTTGGATTGCAGTAATGGAAATGGTACCCGGCTTTGCTAGGGCTACCCTAAGTTTTAGTCAATTAAAATACTTTACTACATTAAATAATTACATCAAAGTAATTATCTTTCTAAAGGGGATAAATATTCTCTATTAGAACTGAGGCTTCCCTGGTGGCTGAGACAGTAAGAATCTGCCCTACAATGTGGGAGACCTGGGTTTGATCTGTGGATTGGGAAGATCCCCTGGAGAAAGGAATGGCAGCCCACTCCAGTATTCTTGTCTGGAGATTTCCATGGGTAGAGGAGCCTGGCAGGCTACAGTCCATGGGGTGGCAAAGAGTTGGACACGACTGAGAAAGTAACTTTTTTCATTATCTATTAGAAGTGTTAATTAGATTTTCCCACTTTGTTTTATTGAAGAGAACCACAGTTTTAAACATGCCAGGGCATGCTTCACTTTATTTAGTGTGTGGATATATATGACTGTATTTGGGTTCCAAACAAGTACTAAAAACAAAACAAACAAGCAACCAAAAAAAAAAAAAAAATTTAATGTTGGAAAAGAATAAATGACATCACCCCAAAGTAATCTCTTTGTCACAATAACTAAAGCAGCTTTCCTTGATGTCCAATAAGAATAAGAAATACCCTACAAGTGCACTAGATTTAAAACAATGGGGTCAGGAACAAAGTGGTGGAGGAGTAGGTGGACGTGGACGTGGAGTACAGCTCTCTCCACGGATACACCAGGAACACACCTTCAGACACAGAAGTGCATGCAGAACACCAGCTGAGAGCAGGCAGGAGGACCTGACCAGCAGAAAAGAATATATAGAACCACGTAAAACTTAGTGGGATGAAGGAACTAGGGGAAAAAACAGGAGTGTTACTAGGACTGGACCTGCTCTCGGCAGGTGGGGGAACTGAAGCAGGGGTCTGATCCCCACATCAGGGCAATTGTCTGAGTCAGAGGAGAAACATTTAAGGCTGAGAATGAAACAGCTGATCAGTGACAGCCTAAATGAAATGAGATTGAGAAAGTCCTTGCAGCAGCCATACGTACCCAGAACAGGGACACAGGTCTCCAAGTAGGTGAAGTGGCTGGGAGCTGGAGTTTGGGGATTGTGGAGCAATCCCAGGGCAAGAGCTGCTGTTGAGTGCAGAGAGAGGGAATGAGGGAACGTCAGGGAGGAGACTGAGGCGGGGAATGCCCGTGGAGGACAGCCAGGCATCCATGGAAGCAAGGCAATACTGCTGAGTCACGCGTAGGGGATGGAGCCATCTCCCCATGAGCCAGTATCAGCGGCTGAACAATAGAGAGACTGGCCCATCAAGCGCCTGATACACTGACCTACAGAGTAGGACCCTACCCAGGATACCCCTTTAAGTGCCTGACGTGCCAATCTACAGAATAGGACCCCCAGCAGGACCCCAGGCAAAGGAGCCTTCTAAATGTCTGAATGGGCAGAGCTACAGAGAAAGACTAGGCAAAGAGGCTTTCTGATCATCAGCTTCCAGAGGCTTGAAAAAAGACTTTGACAGGGTCATAACTCCAGTGGCTGAGCCAGTCCGTGTCCCTGCACACTTGGCACAACCAGGATCCCCGTGACCCAAGCAGCTGCACCACCTTCACACTCAACCCTCACTGAGGAAGAGCTGCCACAGGCAAAAAAAAAAAAAAAAAAAAAAATCTTGTGTCTATGCATGCATGGTCGCTTAAGTCATTTCCAATTCTTTGCGACCCTGTGGACTGTAGCCTACAGTCTTCTCTGTCGGCGGGGGTTCTCCAGGCAAGAATACCAGAATTTGTTGGCCAATACTGGTTGCCATAACCTTCTAGAACACTGTATTTCCTGTTGCCCTAGCCACCAACTCTCCTGAGTGCCTGGTGCTGCCAGAAACCCTGCGACGCAAGCAGCTGCACCACGTCCACACCTGGCCCTCACAGGGGCAAACCCAAGTCCTCCAGGGCAGCCTCAGGAGCAAACCCCAGTGGACGACCCACACGAAGAGATGGAAATAAAACCACAATTGAAACCCAGGGGCAGTGTGGCTAAGGAAGAAGACCTAAAACCTTCCCACCAGCTGTACAAGCTGCAGATTAAATCCACACGATCAACTAGACAGACTCTGTGTTGCACAGAATATATAAAAGGTCATTGAGAGCTCCCATAAAGGAAAATGCACTGGTTCTGATAGCTATGGACATTGGAGGCAAGAACACACAGGAGTATGACCAGATTAGAATCTGAGCTGCCCTCACAGCAGGTCCAGAGACCAGCACAGTGTTGGAGGGCATCCTAGGGAGGTGAGGTGGACTGTGACTCCAGGCAAGGGAAAGGATTCCTGACAGCAACGACTTAAGAAAAACACTTATTATTCTTATGATTTGACTTGTTCTGTAGATTCTTTTGGATTTTTTTTTCCTTTTTTTTTCTTCCGTGCCCCCTTGCTGTATGTTGATTTTATTGGCACTATGAAATCTAATTAAGTTTTGAGGGTTTTTTTAATCATATTTTTTCCTGTTGTTATAAACCTCTGCCTCTTGCAGTTCTGTGGAATTTTCCCTTTTTTTTTCCTCATTTAAAAAAAATTTTTAAAAACCTATTATTAATTTTTCTACAATTATTCCTTTGTTTTTCCTACTGTTCTTTTCCCCTTGAACTTAATCTTTAATGTATATAAATCTTCTTTATCTACCTCTATTTAGCTTTGCATATCTATTCTTTCCTTCTTTTCTTTCTTTCCTTTCCTCTCAACATATTTGTTAGTTGTGTTTTCATTGTTTTATTCCCCAGTTGCCATCTTGCTTTAGTTTTGTTTTCCAGTTTGTACTTTAGTTAGTTTTGTTCTAAACCGGTAAATATAATTTTTGATTTCCTTTGTTCACTGGGTCAATCTATTGTACTTTATTTTTGTTGGACTGTTTTGATTTTGCTTATTGATGTATATGTATATATTCCATTATTTTAATTATTATTTGCCTGATTTTGTAACTGCTATTTGTTTGGGATTCATCTTTGGTTTCTCATTTGGGGTATGTGTTTTAATCTCAATTAAAGCCATAGCAAACCATTTGTGGAATCTTCCTTCTTGACCAGAGATCAAACCCTGAGCCTGTGGAGTGGAAACACTGACTCCAAGACCTTAGAATACCAGAGAACTTACCCTAGGGAGTATCAAATAGTGAGGACTCACACAAAGGAAGCCGCTTGAATACAAGACCTGGCATCACCCAACCACCATAGCATCCTGTGTAGGTCGCCTCATCCAAACAACAAACAAAACAAAAATACAAACCCAATCATCAGCAGACAGGATTACCACCTCACTCAGCCTTGCCCATCAGAGTGGGGGAAAAAAACTCAGCATAAATCACACCCTATACGAAGCTTAAACAAACCACTGCACCAACCATAGGGGGACAGAAGCCAAAAGGAAGAAAGAATTCAACCTTAAAGCCTGTGAAAAGGAGACCTCAAACACAATGAGTTAAAAAAAATAATAATAATGAAAAGGCACAGAAATACTGCACAAATGAAAGAATTAACTAGAAACCCAGAAGTCCAAGTAAATGAAGAGGAAATAGACAAACTACCTGAAAAAATAATTCAGAATAATGACAGTAAAGATGATCAAAAACCTTGAAAACAAAACGGAGAAAATGCAAGAATCAATTAACAAAGACATAGAAGAATTAAAGAATAAATGTACAGAGACAAACAGAAGAATTGCTGAAATTAAAAATACTCCAGAAGGAATAAATAGCAGAATATCTAAAGCAGAAGAGCAAATCAGTGAACTGGAAGATAAAATTGTGGAAATAACTTCCAGAGAGCAGAACAAAGTAAAAAGAATGAAAAGAACTGAGGATAGTCTCAGAAACCTCTGGGCCAATATCAAACACACCAACATTTGAATTACAGGGGTCCCAGAAGAAGAAGATAGCAAGAAAAGGTATGAGAAATTTTTTGATGAGATTATAGTTTAAAATTTCCCTAACATGGAAAAGAAAATAGTTGATCAAGTCCAAGAGGCACAGAGTCCCATACAGGATAAACCCAAGGAGAAACATGCCAAAGACACATACTAATAAAACTAACAAAGGTTAAAAACAAAGAAAGAATATTAAAAGCAGCAAGGGAAAAGCAACAAGTAACATACAAGGCAATCCCCATATGTTTAACAGCTGATCTTTCAGCAGAAACTGCAGGCCAGAAGGGAATGGCAGGATGTATTTTAAGTGCTAAAAGGGAAAAATCTACAACCAAGGTTACTCTACCCGGCAAGGATCTCATTCAAAATTGATGGAGAAATCAAAAGCTTTTCAGACGAGCAAAAGTTAAGAGAATTCAGTACCACCAAACCAGCTTTGCAACAAATGTTAAAGGGACTTATATAGTCAAGAAATATAAGAGAAGAAAAATGATCTACAAAATCAAACCTCAAACAATTAAGAAAATACCAATAGGAACATATAAATCTATAATTACTTTAAATGTAAATGGATTAAATGCTCCAACCAAAAGAAACACATTGGCTGAATGGATAGAAAAACAAGACCCATATATATGCTGTCTACAAGAAACCCACTTCAGACCTGTAGACACATATAGACCGAAAGTGAGAGGATGGAAAAAATATATTGCATGCAAATGGCAAGCAAAAGAAAGCTGGAATAGCAATACTCATATCAGACAGAATAGACCTTAAAATAAAAAATATTACAAGAGATAAGGAAGGACACTGCATAATGATCAAGGGATCAATCCAAGAGGAAGACATAACAATTGCCAATATCTATGCATCCAACATAGGAGATCTCAATACATAAGACAAACACTAACAGACATAAAAGGAGAAACTGACAGTAACACAATAATAGTAGGAGACTAACACCCCACTCACACCAATGGACAGATCATCAAAACAGAAAATTAATAAGGAAACCTAAGTCTTAAATGATACATTAGATGAGATGGATTTCATTGATATCTTCAGGACATTCCATTCAAATGCAGAAGAATACACCTTCTTCTCAAGTGTTCATGGAACATTCTCCAGGATAGACCACATCTTGGGCCACAAATCAAACCTCAGTAAATTTAAGGAAATTGAAATCATATCAAGCATCATTTCTGACCACAATGCTATGAGACTAGATACTAATTACAGGAAAAGAATTGTAAAAAAACACAAACAATGGAGATTAACCAATACCTTTCTAAATAACCAACAGGCTACTGAAGAAATCAAAAGGGAAATCAAAGAATTTCTAGAAATAAATGCAAATGAAAATATGACAACTATGGGATGCAACAGAAGCAGTTCTAAGAAGAAAGTTTATAGCAATACAATCCTACCTCAAGAAACAAGGAAAGCATCGAATAGACAACCTAACTTTACACCTAAAACAACTGGAAAAAAGAAGAACAAAAACTCCCCAAAATTAGCAGAAGGAAATAAATCATAAATATCAGACCAGAAATAAATGAAAAAGAAATGAAAGAAACAGTAGTAAAGATTAATAAAACTAAAGGCTGGTTCTTTGAGAAGATAAACAAAGCTGACAAACCTTTAGCCAGACTCATCAAGAAAAAAAGAGAGAAGAATCAAATCAACAAAATTAGAAATGAAAAAGGAGAGGTTACAACAGACAGTGCAGAAATACAAAGGATTATGAGACTATTATGAACAACTATATGGCAATGAAATGGATAACCTGGAAGAAATGGACAGACTCTTAGAAAAGTTCAACCTTCCAATACTGAACCAGGAAGAAATAGAAATTATGAACAACCCAATTACAAGCACTGAAACTGAAGCACTGAAATCTCCCAAAAAACAAAAGCCCAGGACCAGATGGCTTCACAGGAGAATTCTATCAAGCATTTAGAGAAGAGCTAATGCCTATCTTTCTAAAACTCTTCCAAAAAATTGAAGATGATGAAACACTTCCAAACTCATTTTACGAGGCCACCTTCACCCTGATACCAAAACCAAAGACAACACAAAAAAAGAAAACTACTGGCCAATATCACTGATGAACATAGATTCAAAAATCTTCAGCAAAATTTTAGCAAACAGAATTCAACAGCACATTAAAACTCTCATACACCATCATCAAATTGGGTTTATTCCAGAGATGCAAGGATTCTTCAATATATGCAAATCAATCCATGTGATACACCACATTAACAAATTGAAAGATAAAAACCATATGATAACCTCAACAGATGCAGAAAAAGCCTTTGACAAAATACAGCACCCATTTATGATTAAAACTCTTCAAAAAATGGGCATAGAAGGAACCTACCTCAACATGGTAAAGGCCATATATGTTAAGCCTACAGCAAACATTATTCTCAATGGTGAAACAGTGAAAGCATTCCCCCTAAGATCAGGAACTAGACAAGGGTGTCCACTTTCGCCACTATTATTCAACATGGTTTTGGAAGTCCTAGCTACAGCAATCAGAGAAGAAAAAGAAATAAAAGGAATCCAGATCAGAAAAGAAGTAAAGTTCTCACTGTTTGCAGATGACATGATACTGTACATGGAAAATCCTAGATACTATCAGAAAATTGCTATAGCCAATCAGTGAATTTAGCAATGTTGCAGGACACAAAATCAATTCACAGAAATCACTTGCATTTCCATACACTAACAATGAAAAATCAGAAAAAGAAATTAAGGAATCAATCCCATTCACCATTGCAATGAAAAGAATTAAATATCTAGGAATAAACTTACCTAAGGAGACAAAAGAACTGTACACAAAAAATTATAAGACACTGATGAAAGACATCAAAGACTACATAAATAGATGGAGAGATATTCCATGTCCCTGGGTAAAAAGAATCAATATTGTGAAATGACTATACTACAAACACAATCTGCAGATTCAATGTGATCCCTATGAAATTACCAGTGACGTTTTTCATAGAACTAGAACAAAAAAATTCACAATTCATATGGAAACACAAAAGACCCCGAATAGCCAAAGTAGTCTTGAGAAAGAAGAATGGAGCTGGAGGAGTCAACCTTCCTGATTTCAGATTGTACTATAAAGCTACAGTCATCAAGACAGTAGGATACTGGCACAAAAACAGAAATATAGACCAATGGAACAAGATAGAAAGCCCAGAGAACAACCCACGCACCTATGGGCACCTTATTTTTGACAAAGGAGGCAAGAATATACAATGGGGCAAAAACAGCCTCTTCAATAAATGGTGCTGGGAAAACTGGACAGCTATGTGTAAAAGAATGAAATTAGAACACTTCCTAACACCATACATAAAGATAAACTCAAAATGGATTAAAGATCTAAATGTAAGACCAGAAAGTATAAAACTCTTAGAGGAAAACAGAGGCAGAACACTCAATGACATAAATCAAAGCAAGATCCTCTATGGCCCACCTCCTGCTGCTGCTGCTGCTAAGTCTCATCAGTTGTGTCTGACTCTGTGCGACCCCACAGACGGCAGCCCACCAGGCTTCTCCACGCCTGGGATTCTCCAGGCAAGAACACTGGAGTGAGTTGCCATTGCCTTCTCCATGACCCACCTCCTAGAGTAATGGAAATAAAAACAAAAGTAAACAAGTGGGGCCTGATTAAAATTAAAAGCTTTTGCACAGCAAAGGAAGCTATAAGCAAGGCGAAAAGACAACCCTCAGAATTGGAGAAAATAATAGCAAATGAAGCAACCGACAAAGGATTAGCTTCCAAAATATACAAGCAGCTTATACAACTCAATACCAGAAAAACAAACCCAATCATAAAATTTGAAAAGGACCCAAACAGACATTTCTCCAAAAAGACATACAGATGGCTAACAAACACATGAAAAATGTTCAACATCACTCATTATTAGGGAAATGCAAATCAAAACTACAATGAGATATCACCTCACACTGGTCAGAATGGCCATCATGAGAAACTCTACAAACAATAAATGCTGGAGAGGGTGTGGAGAAAAGGGAGTACTCTTGCACTGTTGGTGGGAATGTAAATTAATACAGCCACTATCGGAGAAGGCAATGGCACCCCACTCCAGTACTCTTGCCTGGAAAATCCCATGGACGGAGGAGCCTGGTAGGCTGTAGTCCATGGGGTCACTAAGAGTCGGACACAACTGAGCGACTTCACTTTCACTTTTCATTTTCATGCATTGGAGAAGGAAATGGCAACCCACTCCAGTGTTCTTGCCTGGAGAATCCCAAGGATGGCAGAGCCTGGTGGGCTGCCGTCTATGGGGTCGCACAGAGTCGGACACGACTGAAGTGACTTAGCAGCATGGAAGATGATATGGAGATTCCTTAAAAAGTTAGGAATAAAAGCACCATACGACCCAGCAATCCCACTCCTAGGCATATACGCTGAGGAAATGAAAATTGAAAAAGAGACATATATCCCATTTTTTATTGCAGCACTATTTACAACAGCTAGAACATGGAAGCGGAGAAGGCAATGGCACCCCACTCCAGTACTCTTGCCTGGAAAATCCCATGGATGGAGGAGCCTGGTAGGCTGCAGTCCATGAGGTCGCTAGGAGTCAGACACGACTGAGCGACTTCACTTTCACTTTTCACTTTCATGCATTGGAGAAGGAAATGGCAACCCACTCCAGTGTTCTTGCCTGGAGAATCCCAGGGACGGGGGAGCCTGGTGGGCTGCCGTCTATGGGGTCGCACAGAGTTGGACACAACTGAAGCGACTTAGCAGCAGCAGCAGCAGAACATGGAAGTAACCTAGATCTTGTCCACTGACAAGATGAATGGATAAAGAAGCTGTGGTACATATATTCAATGGAATATAAGCCATAAAAAGGAATGCATTTGAGTCAGTTCTAATGAGGTGAATGAACTTAGCGCCTATTATACAGAATGAAGTGAGTCAGAAAGAAAAAGATAAATATATTCTAACGCATATATATGGAATCTAGAAAAATGGTACTGAAGAATTTACCTACAGGGCAGCAATGGAGAAACAGACATAGAGAATAGGCTTATGGACAAGGGGAGAGGGGAGGAGAGGGTGAGATGTATGGAGAGAGTAACACAGAAACTTACATTACCATATGTAAAATAGATAGCCAACGGGAATTTGTTGTATGGCTCAGGAAACTCAAACAGGGGTCCTGTATCAACCTGGGGGTGGGGGGGGTATGGGGAGGGAGATGGGAGGGAGGTTCAAAAGGGAGGGGATATATGTATATCTATGGCTGATTCATGTTGAGGTTTGACAGAAAATAACAAAATTCTGTAAAGCAATTATCCTTCAATTAAAAAATAAATTTAAAAAATAACGTTTTACCTAAATGTCCATTGACAAAGGAATGGATGAGGAAGATGTGGTACATATATATAATGGAATACTACTGAGCCATTAAAAAGAATGAAACAATGCCATTTGCAGCAACATGGATGGATCTAGAGATTGTCATACTAAGTCATACAGTGAAAGATAAATGTCACATGACAGTACCTACATGTGGGACCTAAAAAGACGATACAAATGAACAGACGTTACAAGACAGAAACACACTCACAGACTTCAAATACAAACTTACGGTTACCAAAGGAGAAAGGGGGGAGAGGAGGGATAAATTAAGAGCTTGCGGTTAACATATGCCTTGATTCCCTGGTGGCTCAGATGGTAAAGAAACTGCCTGCAATGTAGTAGCCCCAGATTTGATTCTGGGGTCAGGGAGATCCCCTGGAGAAGCGAATGGCTACTCATTCCAGTATTCTCGCCTGGAGAATTCCATGAACAGAGGAGCCCCAATGGGCTATAATCCCTGGGGTTGCATAGAGTCACACATGATGGAGTAACTGACACTTTCACTTTTTCACACTTATATACTCTACTACATATAAAATAAAAAATCAACAAGGACCTACTGTATAGCACAGGGAACTCACTCAGTATTCTGTAATAACCTATATGGGAAGAGAATCTGAAAAAGAACGGATACACACACACACACACACATATATATGTATAACTGAATCACTTTAGTGTACACCTGAAACTAACAGAACATTGTATATCAACCACACACCAATATAAAATAAAAATAAATTAAAAATTTTTTAAATAAAATAAAAGTTTTAACAGCCTACTCCAACATGGATTTTTATTCTCTTCGATAGCTAATCAAGTGTTTCCCCCATCACCAATTGCATCATATATGTGTTCAAATGTCTGTTCTTGAATTTCCTGCCCTTGAGGTAACTAACCATTGCTAAGAGCTTGATGTTGTTCTTTCCAACTTTTTTTAATGCTTATTCTGAAATGTGTATATATTGTATATAAAATTTAAATTATAAAATTGTGTCTGGCTACACATATTGGACTGAAACTTGATTGCTCCATTTCAAAAATATACATCTTCTCAGGTCATTATTTGTGTACCTACTTATGATTGCTGAGTGTTAGCAACCTTTTTAACACTGGCAAACTTTTTTCCAACTTGGTAAGTAGAAAATGCTATCTCATTTCACTTTGCACTTTGCAAATTATCTGTGCATTTAAATGTTGTTCATAGAACAAAATGCTTTAACCTAGTAATAGAAAATGTATTCAGAATTCAGATGTTTCTCAGAAACCCTATATCTGAGAATTTCTAAGAACGCTTTCCTTGAGAGACTTTTCTTAAAGTTTTCTCTATTTTTAATTTCTATGGATTGCTCATATATTCTGAGATTTATAAGCCAATCCTCTCAGCCTAGGAGGAAGACATTCTATAGAAAAAAAAAATTATTTTAAAAGTATACTAGAAATTAATATTTCAAAACATATATATTGTAAAACCCAAGTACCACTGGTCACCAGATGGTCTGAGGACATCTCGTGTGTCAGACATTATTGCATTTAAGGCCAAAGTTAGCTCTTAAAACTTGCAAAATTATTGTTGTTATCATTGTTCAGTTGCTAAGTCATGTCCGACTCTTGTGACTTTATGGACTATAGCACACCAGGCTCCTCTGTCCTCCACTATCTCCCAGAGTTTGCTCAAATTCATCCATTAAGTCAGTGGTGCTATCTAACCATCTCATCCTCTGCCACTCCTTTTTCCTTCTACCCTCAGTCTTTGCAATGAGTCAGCTGTTCACATTAGGTGGTCAAAGTATTGGAACTTCTGCTTTAGCAACACTCCTTCCAATGAATATTCAGGGTTGATTTCCTTTAGGATTGACTGGTTTGATTTCCTTGAAGAATTATAGCTCTATAGAAAAGTAGGTCAAGGCTTCCCAAACCTTAATGTATTCGTGAATCACTGAACATCTTAATAAAATCCAGATTTTCAGTCAGTAGTTCCAGGGTGGGGCCCAGGATTCTGCATCTTCAAAAGCTAATAGGTGATGCTGATGCTGCTGGACTAAAGACCACACTCCAAGCTGAGAAGGCATTAAAGACCTCAACTAGTTTAGCTTCTCATTTTACTTACACAAGAGAATGAATAATATACCTTGATATCTGTTTTTTAATTTAAAGAAATACATAGAATTTGCTTATATATTTCAAGCTAACAAACATCTTTTTGTGTGACATAAATAATATTTGAACAGACTGTAATAAGTAGTCTAACATCTGTAGCTCTTAGAAAATAAAACACGGTAATTAGGGATGACACAAATTGTGTATTCATTGCCTTTAATGTCTTGTTCTTTCTGGGTCATTCAAACTGCCATCTACACATGCATAACAATGAAATTTTCATAAACAAGCCAAAATATCCAAGAGGCATGGAGAGTTATAGTGCTTTAATAAATCTTGTATTAAGACATTATAACCTCAGAAAAGATAGACTTCTTAACTCTAACGCTCAACCTTGAGGAGGATAAACATGCTGTTCAACGATATAGTGCCAATACTTGTTGAAATGCTTTTGGAGCTTGAAATTTAGAGCTGCCAAAAATGTCTAATTATTAAACAGAAAAATATTCACCTTCATGATGCCCTTGCAAACCAACCACAACCATTTTTGCCATTGTTGCAAAATTGACCATTGCTTTGCTGGTCTCTTGGCAGTCCACCATGGAGCATCTTTTATTTCCTGAGTGAAGAACTTTGTGAAGTCAGCTTTCTTCTAGCTTTGACCAGATGGTTTCTCTCTCCACCATGACACCCTGTCAATACTTGACTTGCCACACTTACAGAATTCTTCATATGACTTGCTCTATGTGCAAAGTTTATCCTATTTCATCCTTTGATTAATCTCAGCAATTGCATCTCAGCTGCTCTGTATTCTCATCATTGCCCATCCAAGAGCTGTGAACAGCAATATGCGTTTGTCTGAATCCACAAATCCCACAGAATCTATAGCCACTGACATAAATACTGAACACCCCAAGGAAATGTGAAAATTTATGGAGAAGATCCATCAAGTGAGAAATTAGGAAAGTTCTCAAAATCTAACAAGAAGATCCAGAAGTTAAAAGTCCTAAACGTTCTCTCATTTCTTCACAAAGGTTAATTACTTACCAGTAGTGAATCAGGAGTAACAGTCTAGTTTTCAGATGTTTACACCTTTGTTCATTGGAAGCCAAGATGAGATCATGATGGTGTCAGAGAGCAATTGAGCTGGGAAGGTGTATGAGGAGACATTGGAAAAGGAGAAACGGGAAAGTCATTCTAGAATGTGGACCTAAGAAGTAATAGGCTTCCCAGAAAGCTGAGCTGGACAGGATGTGTATGCAGGAGGTTTACTTTGTGTAGTTCCATCCTAAGGAATTGGAGTGGGAGATGGGAAAGGGTAAAACGAAGTATTATAAAGCTGAGCACCACCTTGGACAATTGTGTCTCAGTCCTCCAGGAGCGCTCTAATAAGTTATTCAAAATGGAATACACCTCAAGCTTGTCCAGCAGAAGGACAAGCAAGAAATAACCCATCAGCTTTCTTCTCCCATTGGTCAAGAATTGCCCTAGAATGTAGTGCATGACTTTGCACTTTCAGTATTGTACACACTTCAGAACAGCTGAGTGGTTTCCTGAAAGCATCTTAATAGATGGCAAAAGAGAAGCTGCGTGGCAGAAAGGCTGAATAGTTGCTGTGGTTAATGCAAGTGGCTGTCAGGTGACACCTTCACCAAGCTGGGTGCTGTAAAAAATGCGGGTCGTGAGGATGTGATCTGGAGCACAAGAAGCTGCTGACACCAATGCTTAGAAGTACATGAGGCTAATGCAAATCTGTCTGCTCTGGAAATAATGAACACAGGAAAATACCCATCCCTCTGACAACAGTCAGAGAAAGGGACACACATACCAAAGGGAAGTCAGAAAGGGAAACCAGCTGGGATGCAGAAGAAGCCAGGGCATTGGGGTGTTGCCCTTGCCTAGGACCAAATTCCACTTTCTCTGTGCTTCAAATACACTGACATCTGGATGGGAGTTTTTCTGTCTATTCATGTTTTTGGTATTTGGTTGCTATTTATTTTAACTTCCCATCTCTGGCAGAGTGATGCCATCTGCCACTCATCTTTTTATCTTCACATAAATTACTTTAGGTGCTTTGAGTTCTGTGTGATTTAGGGAAAGCCCTCAGCTTTTCCTGCTTTTGACCTATTTTAGTTTGAGTTGCTCTAAAAGCTGACCCTAAGGCAAGGATGTGGCTACAAGTAGTTTATTTGGGAGGTGACGGAGGAAGTGCAGCAAGGGAGGGGGTACTGAAATGGGGTGGGAAAGGCAGTCAGTATGTGTGCGTGAGCCTATTATTGGTGTCTCAGTCTTGCAGGAAGTGTGCCCCACTGAGCGACAGGGAAGCTGGGGTGTCTCTGCACCAGCTCCAGTTCATTGGGTGAAGGTTGCTACTGGGAACATTAAATCCACAGTGCTGGCTGGCATGCAGGCAGAGCAAGCTCCCTTGGTGCCTAATAAGCCTCCAGGCAGAGACGCCAGTGGAGAGGTATGGATGATTGAGGGGATGCGGGGTGGATGGTGTGAACTACAGCTGCAGTGAATCTGGGAGTTTGCTGAGAGGACGTGGATTTGGGCACCAGTAGCCTTTATTGTACGCGCTGAGGAAATGTCCAAACACAGAGAAAAATGACGTTAACCAGTCTCCTTCTGGTAACAAGGTGGAAAGAATAGTAAAGTGTTAGAGGCAGTTTAACTCAACTTTGAAACTGAAATTACTTATTAAACTTTACAAAAACTTCAAGATGGCATTAGATCCGCTTAATGAAAATTTCCTTTACCATGACTAAAGAACTAATTGGGAAAGCAGCCAACACTAAGTTTATGGCTCTTGGTTTATAAATGAAAAGCCTCACCAAACTATATTAAATAATCCGCCCTCAGCTCTGTTCCTATATGAACACAGGAAACCCTGCAGGGTGTGTGATGCTACTGTACTGGTCATCGCTCTGAACCACTACCAAGGTGGAGCCACTCTGAGATGAAAATGGTTTTGCTACTCTTTGCTCCGTCCAATGCTTTCTGTTGGAAAAGCCAGATGACAACATATGAAAACTCGACTTGACTTGAATAGAGTAAGGACAGAAGCCTGGACAGAGCCCAGAGGATTGGCTAGGAAGGAATTACTCTCAGTGGTTTTACAGATTAAAAATTTAATCCAATTCTTTATTTCCTTTTACTGAAATACACACACACACATACCTGGGCCCTGGCCTTAGAGTGGTCTTTGCTTTTGGTGCATTGTAGCTTATTCTAATCCAAATCCTTACAGATGCAATGCTGGAAAACACATCCGCCTCTGCCTGTGCTCTGCCCTAACACATTTCTGGCTTGTAGCTGGACAAGCTCTTGTGGGTTTAGATGTTTGAGCCTTGGAGCCATCAGTACCAGGCCAGGGGCTCTGTGTCCTTGGGCAGCAGATGGATGTGAAGTGCAGCCCTCCCTCCTTTCTAACAGCCTCCATTCAGGCTCTTGGCAGCGGAGACAAAGCAGCTCTGTAGGCCTTTGAACGCCTGTGTATAGAGGTACTTCCTCCAGGGGCTTCCAGGGGTCCTGTATGCCTGCACACACCTGCCCTTGGCCATGACCTTGGCGCTGACCTTGGCCCCACAGGCCACCAGACGTCCAGAGAAGACAAAGGTCCATTTCGCATACACTCCATACCACTCGGTTCCCTGACATGAGTAAACAAACCAGTGTTATCAAAAAACGTGAAGATAGTCAAAGATCTAACCCATTACACACCCCATGACTCTAATTTGACAGCAATTTTTGCTTGTTTTACGGGGTGTTTTTATCCAAATTTTAATTAGTAAGTAATGTCTTTGGCATTTATAGTCTATTTAATCACATTAAAAAGAAAACATGAAAATAAAACCCACTGGCATTATGCCTAACAAGCAGCAATAATAAAGTAGATATTAAGCTTAATGCAAATATAATGAATAAAACATTTTCAAATTCACTATAGCAACAACTTGCAATATTAACAATGCAAAGTGATGGAGGAAGGTTTATTTTGGGAATGCAGGAGTAGTGTAAGAATAGGACGTGAACAGAGGACTGTTTGAAACATCCCCAGGGCTCCCATCTTACCTCCTCCCTTCCTCTCTCCCATCTGCTCAGGCTGCTGCAGCCATTCTGGTTTCCCATTGCTCTTCCTTAGACACCCCTGGTGGGTTTCTGCCTCAGAACCCACAGTTCTTCCTAGAAAGCTTGCTTCCCAAGTATCTGCCTCAACTTTGTCAACTCTTAAATGCCCCCGTCTCACCAAAGCCTACTCTGATCACCTCCTTCAAATTGCAGTCCTTTCCCAGTTCCATTAGGATGGCTATTATCAAAAATAAAAATTTAAAAACCAACAACTACAAGACAATAAGAAGTGTATTTATGCTAAATCACTAGATTAAAGAATAAATGAGCAAAACATCTTAATCATTGTTGGAAAGTATCCAATAGAATGTATTAGTCACTCCCAATTTTAAAAATTCAAAATTAGGATGCTGATAAAGGAGACTAACTAAATTTGACATAGTGTGGCAGGGAAACTATGGCAAATATTAATGATAAAATGTTAGGAGTGTCCCATAAAATAAGGCATTAATTCCACAAACCCCCATTATTCAAAATAATCTAAAGAATCCTAGGAAAAAAAAATATTAGCAAAAACTAGAAAAAATTCTAAGATATTACATTAAAATTCAAAATAATGAAATAAACATATGTAACAGGTATATGAGAAACTTGAAAGGTGTCTAAAAGTAAAATAAACACACACAAAGCACAGACATGTCAATGCGCTAACAATGACCTATATAAAGATCTCACTCAAAACAGCAACAAAAGTATATTTGTCCACCCCCAAAAACTTAAAATGTATTAAAAAGTAATATTTAAGGGAAGAAAAATAGGTCTAAATGTATAAAGGTAAATAATATGGAAATAATGTCAATCAATAGAATGTAATAGTCACAAAATCAAATGAATACTGACACAGAGAGATGTCAGTTAGAGGTTGATAAATTTTCTAAAAATCAAGCGGAGAAAATTTCATATAATATGATTCTCTCATATTTTATGTGAGAGAAGTTTGTACATACGTGTGTGTATTTAAATAGAATTAAAAGTTCTCAGTAAATACCAAAGTACTCATTATACTACTCACATTTTATTTTTATTTATACATAAAAAATGCTTATTATACCTAAGGATTTATTATCCACAGAGGAAAGAGATTGAGGGAAGAAAAGAGTGGAGAATGAATATGGACATTTTTTACTTTTCAGTTCAGTTGCTCAGTCATGTCCAAGTCTTTGCGACCCCATGAACCACAGCATGCCAGGCCTCCCTGTCCATCACCAACTCCCAGAGTCCACCCAAACCTATGTCCATTGAGTCGGTGATGCCATCCAGCCATCTCATCCTCTATCGTTCCCTTCTCCTGCCCTCAATCTTTCCCAGCATCAGGATCTTTTCAAATGAATCAGCTCTTTGCATCAGGTGGCTGAAGTATTGGAGTTTTAGCTTCAACATCAGCCCTTCCAATGAACACCCGGGACTGATCTCCTTTAAGATGGACTGGTTGGATCTCCTTGCAGTCCAAGGGACTCTAAAGAGTCTTCTCCAACACCACAGTTCAAAAGCCTCAGTTCGTTGGCTCTCAGCTTTCTTTATAGTCCAACTCTCACATCCATACATTACCATTGGAAAAACCATAGCCTTGACTAGACGGACCTTTGTTGGCAAAGTAATGTCTCTGCTTTTGAATATGCTATCTAGGTTGGACATAACTTTCCTTCCAAGGAGTAAGCATCTTTTAATTTCATGGCTGCAATCACCATCTTCAGTGATTTTGAAGCCCCCAAAAATAAAGTCAGCCACTGTTTCCATTGTTTCCCCATCTATTTGCCATGAAATGATGGGACCAGATGCCATGATCTTCGTTTTCTGAATGTTGAGCTTTAAGCCAACTTTTTCACTCTCTACTTTCACTTTCATCAAGAAGCTATTTAGTTCCTCTTCACTTTCTGCCATAAGGGTGGTGTCATCTGCATATCTGAGGTTATTGATATTTCTCCCAGCAATCTTGACTCCAGCTTGTGCTTCTTCCAGCCCAGAATTTCTCATGATGTACTCTCCATATAAGTTAAATAAGTAGGGTGACAATATACAGCCTCGACGTACGCCCTTTCCTATTTGGAACCAGTCTGTTGTTCCATCAGACCAGGAAAGCAGTCTGTTGGACTGCAAGGAGATCCAACCATCCCATCCTAAAGGAGATCAGTCCTGGGTGTTCATTGGTAGGACTGATTTTGAAGCTGAAATTCCAATACTTTGGCCACCTGGTGCGAAGAGCTGACTGACTTGAAAAGACCCTGATGCTGGGAAAGATTGAGGGCAGGAGGAGAAGGGGACGACAGAGGATGAGATGGTTGGATGGCATCACCGACTTAATGGACACAGGTTTGGGTGGACTCCAGGAGTTGGTGATGGGCAGGGAGGCCTGGTCTGCTGTGATTCATGGGGTCGCAAGAGTCAGACACAACTGAGCAACTGAACTGAACTAAACTGTTGTTCCATGTCCGGTTCTAACTGTTGCTTCCTGACCTACATACAGGTTTCTTAAGAGGCAGGTCAGGTGGTCTGGTATTCCCATCTCTTTCAGAATTTTCCACAGTTTATCGTGATCCACACAGTCAAAGGCTTTGGCATAGTCAATAAAGCAGAAGTAGATGCTTTTCTGGAACTCTCCTGCTTTTTTGATGATCCAGTGGATGTTGGCCATTTGATCTCTGGTTCCTCTGCCTTTTTTAAAACCAGCTTGAACATCTGGAAGTTCATGGTTCACGTATTGCTGAAGCCTGGTTTGGAGAATTTTGAGCATTACTAGGATGTGAGATGAGTGCAATTTTGCAGTAGTTTGAGCATTGTTTGGCATTGCCTTTCTTTGGGATTGGAGTGAAAACTAACTTTTTCCAGGCCTGTGTCCACTGCTGAGTTTTCCAAATTTGCTGACATATTGAGTGCTGCACTTTCACAGCATCATCTTTTAGGATTTGAAATAGCTCACCTGGAATTCCATCACCTCCACTAGCTTTGTTCATAGTGATGCTTCCTAAGGCCCACTTGACTTCAGATTCCAGGATATCTAACTCTAGGTGAATGATCACACCATCGTGATTATCTGGGTCGTGAAGATCTTTCCTGTACAGTCTTCTGTATATTCTTGCCACCTCTTCTTAATCTCTTCTGCTTCCATACCATTTCTGTCCTTTATTGTGCCCATCTTTTCATGAAATGTTCCCTTGGTATCTCTAATTTTCTTGAAGAGATCTCTAGTCTTTCCTATTCTATTGTTTTCCTCTATTTCTTTGCATTGATTGCTGAGGATGGCTTTCTTATCTCTCCTTGCTATTCTTTGGAACTCTGCATTCAAATGGATATATATTTCCTTTTCTCCTTTGCTTTTGGCTTTGCTTCTTCTCACAGCTGTTTGTAAGGCCTCCTCAGACAGCCATTTTTTTTATTCTATCCATTTTTACAATTAGTGATTTTTTTTCTATTTCTTTTTTATTTTTTAAACTATGAAAGTAAAAGACATTTACAGGAGACTTGGAAAATACAGAACAAAGTTACATATAGTTCCACTATATATTACAATTAATTTTTTAAGTGGATGAATTAATATTTTTAGTTGGAGTTTCAATATAAAAACTCTAAAAACTTGATAGAAATAATATACAGAAAAGTAGAAGAATATAGTAAACCTGATAAGCACTATGAATCTATTCCACATAATTAAGATTAACTGAATATTTTATAATACGCATTACTTGAGTAATCTTTAAGAAAAAAATGAATATGACAAAAATTGTTTCCAAAATGAAGAAAAAATGCACAAAGTAAAAGTATTATATTTGGTCAGCATTTAAGCACCAAATTATCATTTCTATTTCCTGGCATCTACCATAATGAATTAAATTCTTGCTGCTCAAAGTAGCTGGAAGTTCTTGCAAATAGCAATGGCATTACCTGGGAGCTGGCTAGAAATGCAGAATCTTAGGCCTTACCTCAGACCAGCAGAATCTGTATTAAATTCCCAGGCAATTTTTGAGTGCAGGGACGTTTCAGTAATATTGCTCTAAAACATTAAGCATTTTGATTTCTGCTTTAATCATTGAAAAAGAAACTGTTTAAAGGTAAAGCATTTTAATTTTTTCCTAGTATGTGAAAAATGAAAGTACCTTCAAATATCAGAGACAATTTGTAACAATAATTCTTTCACAATATTAAAAATATTTTAAATGTTAAATACAAAACTAGAATTTTTCAGTATCTAGAGAAGCAAGATAACTGAGTAAAAACAACAGAAACCAATATTAGCACATTTCAAGGAGACTAAGTTGAACTTTGTAAATTGTAATTTTTCCTGCATCAAAAATCATTGTTTCCAGAATTGAAAAAGACACATGTACCCTGATATTCATTGTAGCACTATTTACAACAGCTAGGACATGAAAGCAACATAGATGTCCATTTACAGATAAATGAATAAAGAAGCTGTGGTACATATATACAATGGAATATTACTCAGCCATAAATGTTAGTTGCTAAGTTGTGTTCAAGTCTTTGTGATCCCATGGGCTATAGCCTGCCAGTGGAATTCTCTAGGTAAGAATGCTGGAGTGGGTAGCCATTGCCTTCTGCAGGGGATCTCCCTGATCCTGAGATTGAACCCAGGTCTCCTGCAATGCAGGCAAATATTTTACTATCTGAGCCATTAGGGAAGACTCAAAATGAGTTAGTCACTCTGTCATGGTATTAGCCATAGAAAGCAGTGAATTTGAGTCAGTTCAAATGAGGTGGATGAACCTAGAGCCTATTATACAGAGTGAAGTAAATCGGAAAGAGAAAAACAAATATTGTATACTAATGTATATATATGGAGCCTAGAAAGTTGGTACTGATAAATCTATTTGCATAGCAGCAGTGGGGACACAGACACAGAGAACAGCTTTATGGACACAGCGGAAGTGGGAGAGGAAGGAAAAGGTGGGATGTATGCAGAGAGTAACATGGGAACTAACATTACCATATGCAAAATACATAGCCGATGGGGATTTGCTGTGTGACTCAGGGAACTCAGACTGGGACTCTGTATCAATCTAGAGGGGTGGGATGGGGACGGGGGAGGGAGGGAGGTTCAAGAGGGAGAGGACATAGGTATATCTATGGCTGATTCATGTTGAGGTTTGGCAGAAACCAACAGAACACTGTAAAGCAATTATCCATATATATATATATATATATATATATATATATATATATATATTTATTTTTTTTTTAATTCAGTATTTCCCCTTCCTGAGAGGAGAGGCAGCCAAGTCTCAGCTGACTTGTTTCTCCATTCCCAGGGGAACTGTAAGGTACGTCAAGAGACAACACGGAGACATCACCACCGAGAGACATAACCACCGACTTAGCTCCATAGACACCAAAGAAGCTTCAATTTCCTGCTTTCACACATAAATCCATCCCCTTCACAACCTCTCACTTTAATCCCAGCCCAGTTCTTACCTAGCTTTCCCCACAGGAAGCCCCCTGCACCAGGTGTGACTCCACTCTGATTATTTAGCACTGTGTTTGCCTGGGTTTTCCCTTACTGTGTGCTTTCCTCTCATTAACAGGAGGACCAGGTTCCTGTTGCCTGGGCAACAAAAACAGCACTGTGCACTATGCGTGGTGACTGGGCCCTACTTATGTTTTTCCTTTTACATTCTTGAATGCTCTCACTTTTATGGTTGAAAGAATGCAATCCTTTCTGCAGTTCTGCCTCATTTCTTGCTTTGTGGCTCTCTGCAGTGAACAGCTGATTTTTCTCATTTGTCTTGGATTTATTACCTTAACTTCTCTCATTTCCCTTAGCTAATGTTGATACTTTCTTTCCCCTTAATCAGATTCTCCCTTTGAATTACCCACTTTGGTCAAGATAGGCAGCTCAATATTTTCTTCTCCTTTTAGATGTCTGTCTAAAATAGTATATTCACCATTAAAATAACCCCATTTATAAAATTTCCTTATCTGCCCTATTTCCTTCCTTTCTTCTCTTGCTATAATTATTTGCTACTGTAATAATATAAGGCTAATAGAAAAATGATGCCCTCTGTTATAATTTCTAATAGAAAGCTACATAACATCGTCTGCCCAATCCTTTTTCCTAAAGTTGTGGTTCTTAAGCTTGTCTGTGTGTTGGAATCTCCTGAGTAGTTTAAAAAAACACTAATGTTTGTATCTCATTCTCAGAGATTCTGATGTAATCAGTCTGAGATGCAGCCTGGCAGAGGATTTTAGAAATCATCTCAGTGATTCTAACGTGCAGGCAGTTAGGATGCATGAAAGGTAATACCTTTTCAGGCAGGACTTCCTCACTCTGTTATTTTTGTTATTCCTTGGCATTCATGACGATAAATTACAAATTTACACTTCCCTTAAGGTCTCGTGCCAGTCTTGAGTCTATTTTCCCTCCCTTCGTTTTCTCTCCTTCCCTTGTTCTAGGCGGCACATTTCTGAGGGTTGACACTCATAGGGTGTTTCCTGGGCTCCCGTGACAGCTAAAGCTTTTGCTAAAAGTTTTATAGTTTTACCTCTTATATTTAGGTCTTTGATCCATTTTGAATTAACTTTATGTATAAGATGTGAGGCAGAATGCATTCTTTTGTATATAGATATCAAGCTGTACCAGTATCATTTACTAAAAGACTATTCTGTCTTCCTTGATGTGTTTTGGTAACCTTGTTTAAAAAAATCATTTAACCATAGATGTATTGGTTTATTTCTGGACTTTCATTTTTTATTCCATTGATCTATTTGTCTATCCTTATAAGGAGCCTGGTGGGCTACAGTCCAAAGGGTCACAAAGAGTCAAACATGACTGAGTGACTGAGCACACTCACACACACCATACCCTTTTGTTTGTAGCTTTGTAGTAAGTTTTAAAATTGTTCTCCAACTCTGTTCTTGTTCAAGATTATTGTGGCTATTCTGTGTCCCTTGCATTTCTAAATGAATTTTTGGATGAGTTTGTCAATTTCTGAAAAAGAGTTGCGATTTTGATAAGGATCATGTTGAACCTGTAAATCAGTTTGGGCAGCACTGCCATATTAACAATATTAAATATTTCAACCACGAACATGGGCTTTCTTAGCATTTATTTAGGTTTTTAATTTCTGCCAACAATATTTTGTACTTTTCAGTTACAAGTTTTGCACTTTCTTTGTTAAAATTTTCCCAAATGTATTAATTTTTGATTCTATTGTAAACTGAATTGTTAATTTCATTTCCTGGCCTTGCACTTTAAAAATCTGCATTTTTAGCAAGCCCTCCAGATGATTCTTATGTATTTGACAGTTTGTGAACTGCTACTCTGTTTAACAAACTCAGCCCAAATAATGTGCCACCCTACACTGCCATTCTGTCTCCTAAAGCTGCTAGCTCTCCTATAAGAAGTGACATAAAGCAGCATTGTTTAGGGGAAACAGAGGCAGGTCCAAAGATACTACTTAAGTAAGTGAATTAAATGTTTTAAATAAGAGGAAGTAACTAGATAATACAGAGTTTTCTGCTTTAATTTCTATGCTATGAAAAACAGTATTAAGTATCCATTTAATTTAGAAGGAAACTACAATGTTGACTTGCTTGAGTTATGTGGATAAGTGAACCACTTGAAATAATTATATTGATAATTATCAATTCTCCATTTCATTTAATGTATTTTCCATTCTTTTTTCAATAATAGCAACAATTACAGCAGTTATACCTTATAATGAGTATGTTTACTACACGCTGTTCTGTGTTCTGGTTATAGCATGCTTGCGTGCTAAGTCACTCAGTGGTACCTGACTCTGCGACCCTATGGAAGGCAGCCAACCAGGCTTCTCTGTCCATGGGATTCTCCAGGCAAGAAAACTGGAGTGGATTACCACGCCCTCCTCCAGGGGATCTTCCCAACCCAGGGACTGAACCCACAGCTCTTAAGCCGCCTGCATTGTCGGGTGGGTTCTTCACCACTAGTGCCACCAGGGAAGCCCTCTGGTCCTGGATATGACACTAATCACCGCTATGACTTTCAGGAAATCACTTAGCTTTTCAAACCTGCAATTTCCTCCTGGATATGACACTAATCACCGCTATGACTTTCAGTAAATCACTTAGCTTTTCAAACTTGCAATTTCCTCAAGTGAAAAGTGAAGAAACTGTAGTAGATTCCTCTAGTATCTCACTCTTTGAGCAGCTACACTAGATAACTCTGAATTTCTCTCATGTCTGAACATACCATTTAATTTTATGAACAGTGTATTACAGTCAGTAATTTATGAATAATATAAAGTATGATTCAGAATGAAGGGTCTGTGGTCTGACATTTTTATAGATAGATACAGCTGTAGATAAAATTCAACACAACATTTATGATCATAATATATTCTCTCCACTTGCAATGTGCTTTTAGCAAACAGTAATGAAACAAATCAAACAAAATGTCGTTCAAAGAACTTATACTGAGAGTCATTTGAAGTTATTTTAAAATACTTATTTACACATGCCTTCCCCAAATTAACCCTTTCCTGTATGTTTAATGTTTGTTTTTATTTCCCCCAATTCACTCTAATAATTTAATAAGAATCAATGTGTAAATTACTGTATTAACATGAAGAATTAACAGGATGCTTTCCAAAGATGAAGTGAATATTTTGATAAGAAGCCTTCAAACAGGAAGCATTTAATAATACTTGTCTTTCCTGCCTATTAATTCAGGTTAGCTTTCTTACCCAGGCCAACTTACTAACAGTTTACTATATAGTAAGCATCTCAAGATTTTTGCTAACAATTCTGCCTTTGACAAAATCTATTTTCAGAAAACTATAAAAATTATTTCTTCCTTTGATATCATTAATCACTGACGAGATTGTACTGCTGGCTTTTCTCAGTGTACCTATGGTATGAATAATACACTCATGATACACATTAGTTACCTGATAAATGAAGTCAGTCATCTGAATATATAAATAATAATAATACATATCTCTCTATGGTATCACTGGCCAAAGAGTACTCAGCAAGTGCTTAGTATTCAGCACTTTGATGCCTTATGTCTTATTTCAGGTTTCCTAGAAACAGAGTGTGAGCCACGAATTCTTGTTCAGGTAATTTATTGAGGGAGTGCTCTCAGAGGTGACCCTTAAGAGACCAAGGAAAGGGGCAGAGTGCCCAAGGAGGAAGCTAAGCATCTGGAAATGTAGCTAAAATCTAGCTTCAGCCTGAGCACAGGGACAGCTCTGGAGTGTGAAGAGTGCCACAGAGTTGTGCATGCGTGCACCCATTTGATGGGTGAGTGGGTGGGCTGTAACCTCCTAGGTATCTCCTGGTACATGGACTCCATAGCTCAGGGAAGTCTCAGGAGAAAGGGCACCTGTGAACCATTAGCAGAAACAATTATAGCATCTAGAACTGTGCCTGGCATATAATAGATATGTGCTTAATAATGATTTTTAATGGAATAAAAATTTAAAATCCTTTTGAATAGAAAATTGTTTAAAATAGTTCAAGTATTCAAGAGCCCTTAGAAAAAAATGAATGAAGAATGAATTTCTGTAATACCAATGAAAGTTAAATGAATTTGGATTCAATTTCCACCTACTTTATCCATATTCATTCCTAAAAGGCACTTTAAAATTACTAACATGTTGAGAATAGCAAGACAAAAAAAAAGTAAGTTTCTTTTCCAAACCATCTTATTAAATGTCTTCCTTGTACTGAACATGAGTTATTTTAAGAAGTTAGCACAGGAAAACAACATTCCCAATGCATTAGTCATTTTACTGCTTGGTTATAAGAAAGAAAAAAAAAAAAACAATATTATGGATCTTACTGGCAAAGCTGGACAGGTAGAAAATATGAAAGTGTGCAAAACCAATCAGACTGTGTCTACAGAATTTCTCATCTCAAGTGTAGTTACCAAATTCTCAGGCTGTAATATATACACAGGCTGTAATCCATGTATATGAGCCTGTGAATAGTGCAAAATAAATTCTAAATTAGATTTTCTTATAGTACCAGACATGGTAGTCTTTAAAACTAAAATACAGAAAGTGTTATGAATCATGAAAATATAATACTTGAATTCTATTTATTCAAAAGTCTTCACTGAACTGAGCATGTTCTTTTAACTAATTCAATTACCTATTTGAATATATATTATATTTTAATTATTGCAGCAGTGAAAAGAAACATTGCCTCAGGATGCAATTCATAAAAATAATTAATTGGCTTGAGGTTAATCATTTAAGTTTGTTTTTTAATGAAGACCTAATTTGTAGAAAAATACATGCCTGTATTTTTTGGAGGCTCATCTCTGTACTCTGATCTATCTATTGCACAAATCAACTTAGAATTGTACTAGTTTATTTCATCTGCTTACCTAGGGACATATTAAACAGGAGAGAAAGGTTTGGATTTTCCCATAATTGAAATAAAGGTACAGTGAACTGATGTTTTGCTGAAAGTTTTAATTTTTGTTTCAGTTTTGAAGGATTTGTTAACAAAATAAACCACTCGTGATACATAAATAATTTCGATATTTAATAGAGAATTGTCTAACTTACTTTCCATATACAATCATTAAAAGAAAAGAGAAACAGTAGAGGAAATTAACAGCACATACATCACAGAACTGGGCCAACTAACAACGAGATTCAGACGGCGGTGGGAAGTCCCATGTAACAGCGATCTGAAGTCTCAGCTGTGACAGGGTCTCAGGCAGTGCATCCACCCCACACTGAGGTTTCAAATTGCAATTTGGGGGCTCCCACTTATAATCCCAGGCTGGTTTCATGTTAATCTTTTCACAATGCTGTTTGTTTTATCTCCTGAGTGGTTAGATTTTCCTGACCGCAGGGGTTGGACAAATCTCCAAGGGCTCAAGAAAATTTCAAGACTCACTTCCTACAGTGCCGTTCAGCTTACTGGTAATAATTGGTGCACTCATGAGCAGGCATGTAGTCAGGGCTCCAGGCAGGTCAAAACCAAGGCCAGAGGCCTGCTCTGCTTTCTGGTCTCTGAAGCCTGAAAAAGACTTCCTTCATTTTAATTTTCCTAACAGTTGATTTCTGCTATGTTTTGTCTAATCAACAAAACAATGTAAATTTACTTTGCGTGTATATATGGAACAGTAAAAGAGAGTTAAGAATAACTATAAATATAAGCCACATAACAATTATATATTGCAAACCAGCTGTAATTTCTGGCTGGATATTCAGACCATATTTACATTACACAGCAAGATAGACATCAAGATTTATTTGATAAAAACTACAAATGTTGCTGTCAGGATGCAGCATCAGGTTATTTTTGTCACCTTCAGTTCAGTTCAGTTCAGTCGCTCAGTCGTCTCCAACTCTTTTCGACCCCATGAATCACAGGACGCCAGGCCTCCCTGTCCATCACCAACTCCTGGAGTTCACTCAGACTCACGTCCATAGAGTCGGTGATGCCATCCAGCCATCTCATCCTCTGTCGTCCCCTTTTCCTCCTGCCCCCAATCCCTCCCAGCGTCAGAGTCTTTTCCAGTGAGTCAACTCTTTGCATGAGGTGGCCAAAGTACTGGAGTTTCAACTTTAGCATCATTCCTTCCAAAGAACACCCAGGGCTGATCTCCTTTAGAATGGACTGGTTGGATCTCCTTGCAGTCCAAGGGACTCTCAGGAGTCTTCTCCAACACCACAGTTCAAAAGCATCAATTCTTCCGTGCTCAGCTTTTTCACAGTCCAACTCTCGCATCCATACATGACCACTGGAAAAACCGTAGCCTTGACTAGATGAACCTTTGTTGGCAAAGTAATGTCTCTGCCTTTCAATATGCTATCTAGGTTGGTCATAACTTTTCTTCCAAGGAGCAAGTGTCTTTTAATTTCATGGCTGCAATCACCATCTGCATTGATTTTGGAGCCCAAAAAAATAAAGTCTGACACTGTTTCCACTGGTCTCATCACTTCATGGGAAATAGATGGGGAAACAGTGGAAGCAGTGTCAGACTTTATTTTTGGGGGCTCCAAAATCACTGCAGATGGTGATTGCAGCCATGAAATTAAAAGACTCTTACTCCTTGGAAGGAAAGTTATGACAAACCTAGATAGCATATTCAAAGGCAGAGACATTACTTTGCCAACAAAGGTCCATCTAGTCAAGGCTACGGTTTTTCCTGTGGTCATGTATGGATGTGAGAGTTGGACTGTGAAGAAAGCTGAGCACCGAAGAATTGATGCTTTTGAACTGTGGTGTTGGAGAAGACTCTTGAGAGTCCCTTGGACTGCAAGGAGATCCAACCAGTTCATTCTAACGGAGATCAGTCCTGGGTGTTCTTTGAAAGGAATGATGCTAAAGCTGAAACTCCAGTACTTTGGCCACCTCATGCAAAGAGTTGACTCACTGGAAAAGACTCTGATGCCGGGAGGGATTGGGGGCAGGAGGAAAAGGAGATGACAGAAGATGAGATGGCTGGATGGCATCATCGACTTGATGAATGTGAGTCTGAGTGAACTCCCGGAGTTGGTGATGGACAGGGAGGCCTGGCTTACTGTAATTCATGGGGTCTCAAAGAGTCGGACACAACTGAGCGACTGACCTGAACTGAAGGATCCCTAGAGGTAGACTCTAAGCCCTGAAGGAATCACAAAAACTCCAAAATGTTGTTCCACTAGAGTCCTTTGAACTGTGCATGGGTCACAGTGCTCACACGTGGCTTAAAAATATAGGAAACTACTATCTCAGTCTGAAGTCAGAAGTAGGGCAAGTTCAAGTTAATTCAGGTGCATTAAAGCTTCAAGTTCTTATAATTCTTTCTGCTAATCTTAGCTGGCTGGCTTTTGTGCAGAAGGTTGCTCCCTCATGGCCAGAAGATGCTGCAGCATCTCCTAACAGTGAAACCTAACACAAGGCATAAACCTGATTGTCCAGTCAAACCCCTGGCGTGTGTTCACCCTTTCCATAAACAGTCAAATTCTTTGCAAATCCCACATTCTTGCTTGGTGATAGAAAAATTGAATGTTTTTCTATTCTATAATCTAATCTGGGATTTTCTAATTCTGTTGTGATAGCAGTCACGAGTAGTTAATGAAATCCAAGTAATCGGTATTAGCACGTTGTCCATTACTAGTGTGTGCTGGTGGGAAGGAAGGGAAGGCAGGAAAGAGAAGCTTCTTGGATAAGTGATGGTGACTGATGGTCTTTTGGTGGACAAACCTGGATCACGCTTGTCTTCTGCTGGGATCACCAGCTGCTTGGCATGTAGTAAGAATCTGGTTTTTTAGTAATTACTGATGTGATGGTTTCAACATAGCTGGTGGACATGTTTTTCTAGTCACTCCCCCTGCCCTTTTAGCCAAATCTCAGCTGTGTTTCCCTTTGGAGCCCATAAATCATACACACTCCCTTTAAGTGGTATGTCCCACTGCTCCAGGCTGGCTCATAACTTCTGCCCATTGGCTAAACTGAGACATCTCTCTCCTTTGGAAGTGGAGAAACTTGTGGGGTCTTATTCACTGTCCTTTGAGAGCTTGGGGAATGAAGAGAGGGTGGATGATTCTGCTTACCCTATGGTCCTGCCATGTCCCATTGGCTCGGGATACGGCCAGGGGTCTCTTGTCTTTAGAAATGTCCTGATTATGAGAAGCAGATATCATTCATATGGTCCAGCACACATGCAAATTTCAAAAGTCTTATGTTCAGGCGTCTATCCATCTTGACTGATCCCTTGGATGTAGGAAGTGTTCAGGCACCAAATTCTGATTTCCCCAAATTCTGCCTCCATTAGTGTATTTCTCTCTCCACAATCTCCTATTTACACCTCTTGTGGCATGATTGGGGGTGGGATAGGAACAGATCAAGCATTTTATGGCAGGGTCTCCATTAAAACTGGCCATGAGGCATACGGCTGGGGGATGATCTTAACAGAGGAAAAAGCCTGGAAGCTGCAGGCAGGGCTTCAGGCATCTGAGTTTTAATTGGAGCTGAAGGATCCACTTCCTAGATCATTTACTCACAGGGCTGCTGGCTGGAGGCCCCAGGTCTTTGCCACACAGGCCCCACCCTGGGCTTTCCAAGTGTCCTTGTAACAGAGCAGCTGACTTTGTCTACAGTAATTGGAATGTTCTGAAGAGGAGTGTATCAGAAACCACAATATCTTTTATGACCTCATCTTAGATGTCACACAGTGTCAGTCACTATATTCTAGTCATTGCAAGAAAGATCAAATCCTGGATCTGTGAAAGGGGAGGGGAATTCAGCTCCACTTCTTTTGAAGCGAGGATCAAAGAACAAGTAGACACTTTAAACCACCACAACATTTTTATTCTTTTCACTGAGGCACAGAAAAGAAATTTAAGTTGACTAACCTTGCATGGTAAAGGTCCGACTCCAATGTGTGTGTGTGTGCATGTGTGTGTGTGTTGGGGTGGGATGGGTTACTTTGCTACCACCAAGCAGTTCTCAGTCAGTCACTCAGTCATGTGTGACTCTTTGTGACTCCACGGACTGCAGCACACCACACTTCCCTGTCCATCACCAAATCCCAGAGCTTGCTCAAACTAATGCCCATTGAGTCAGTGATGCCATTCAACCATCTCATCCTCTGTCGTTCCCTTTTTCTCCTGCCCTCAATCTTTCCCAGCATCAGGGTCTTTTCCAATGAGTCAGTTGTTCACATCAGGTGGCCAAAGTATCGGAGCTTCAACTTCAGCATCAGTCCTTCCAATGAATATACAGGACTGATTTCCTTTAGGATTGACTAGTTTGATCTCCTTGCAGTACAAGGGACTCCCAAGAGTCTTCTCCAACACCACAGTTCAAAAGCATCAGTTCTTCAGTGCTCAGCTTTCTTTACAGTCCAACTCTCACATCCATACATGACTACTGGAAAAACCATAGCTTTGACTAGATGGACCTTTATCGGTAAAGTAATGTCTCTGCTTTTTAATATGCTGTCTAGATTTGTCATAACTTTTTTTCCAAGGAGCAAGCATCTTTTAATTTTATGGCTGCAGTCAACATCTGCAGTGATTTTGGAGCCCAAAATATTAAAGTCTCTCTCTGTTTCCATTGTTTCCCCATCTATTTGTCATGAAATGATGGGATCAGATGCCATGATCTTAGTTTTCTGAATGTTGAGTTTTAAGCCAACTTTTTCACTCTGCTCTTTCACTTTCATCTTGGTTCTTTAGTTCGTCTTTGCTTTCTGCCATAAAGGTGGTATCTTCTGCATATCTGAGGTTATTGATATTTCTCCCGGTAATCTTGATTCCAGTTTGTGCTTCATCCAGCCCATCGTTTCTCATGATGTACTCTACATATAAGTTAAATAAGCAGGGTGACAATTTTCAGCCTTGACGTACTCCTTTCCCAACCTAACAGAAGCAGAAGATATTAAGAAGAGGTGGCAAGAATACACAGAAGATAAAAAAAAAAAAAAAGAATACACAGAAGAACTATACAAAAAAGATCTTCATGACCCAGATAACCACAATGGTGTGATCACTTACCTAGAGTCAGACATCCTGGAGTGTGAAGTCAAGTGGACCTTAGGAAGCATCACTATGAATAAAGTTGGGGGAGGTGATGGAAGAATTCTAGCTGAGCTATTTCTAATCCTAAAAGGTGATGCTATGAAAGTGCTGCACTCAATATGCCAGCAAATTTGGAAAACTCAACAGTGGCCACAGGACTGAAAAAGCTCCATTTTCATTCCAATCCCAAAGAAAGGCAATGCCAAAGAATCTTCAAACTACCACACAGTTGCACTCATCTCACAAACTAGCTAAGTAATACTCAAAATCCTCCAAGTGAGGCTTCAACAGTACGTGAACTGAGAACTTCCAGATGTTCAAGCTGGATTTAGAAAAGGCAGAGGAACCAGATCAAATTGCCAGCATCACTGGATCATAGAAAAAGCAAGAGAATGCAGTGGGTGTTCTACAATTCAACTCAATTCTGATACTATCTATCCATGTTAGCATCAGGATAGAGGGCTCATTCCCACAAGACTGCCCTTCACTTCAGATGCCAATAGTAAGTCAAGGTTGTCACCTAGATTTCTGACAAAACTGCTGTACGTTGGAGGTTCCCATGATCCCTTCTTTGGATTTGGTTAATTTGCTTGAATGGCTCAAAAGACTCAGGAAGCCTGTCTGCTCACTACATTGTTGGTTTATTACAAACAGTATTAAAGGATATTAATCAATAGCCAGATAAAGAGATCCATAGGGCAAAGTCCTGAGTCCTGACAAATGAGTTATTGTTTTTGTGGAGTCTGAAAATCTGCACAGTGGCGCATGGAAACTTTGTTTCTACCTGGAAACTCTCTAAATCTCATCCTTTAGGGGGGTTTATGGAGGCTTTATTACATAGTTGTGACTGATTAACTAATTGGCCATTAGTGATTGATTCATCCTCCAACCCTTCTTCCCTCTCTGGATGTGGGGAGTTGGGACTAGAAGATCCAACCTGCTAATCACAGGATTGGTTCTCCTGAAAACCAGTCCCCATCCTTAGGTGGGGCTCAAAAGCCACCTCATTAATATAACAAAAATACATCTTTGTTTCTCTCATCATTTAGGAATTCCAATGGTTTCAGGAGCTCTGTGCCAGAAATGGGGATGAAGACCAAAGATATTATTATAAATCACAATATCACACGTGGTTAGCAGGCAAGGAAGCTGAGACACAAGCCCAGATAATGACTCTGGTGCCCAAGCTCATAAGCACAACATGAAATTGGCCTTTCAGTGAGAAAAGATTGATTTCTTGGGACTATGTCATATGTGTTGACATAGAAGATTCATACTGTCAGTAATACAACTGTCTGAGATTTAAAAGTCTAAATTATCTTGGCCAACTCAAGAGTTGCAATTGGGCTTGAAGGAATCTCTCTAAGAAGACTGGAGGGATATAATAAGATCATTCCCAAGCTCTCATCTAGGGTGGAAAAGTAAAATGGGGAAGTGAAATTGTTTTTAGATTAAGGGAAGCATAAGCAAACAGAACATATGGAGACAGGTGGGGGAAAGTTATACTATTTTTATAAAATAAAAAAATAGATTATTAGTGACTGAAAATGGAAGGTGGTTATTAATCCCATAGAAAAGCCTATCAGATTTCATAAGTTAGCATGGAGGAATTTAAATAAACCCAAAAAATAAAGAAAAAGATATCATAGCAGAATAAACCAAATAAAATAAAAGTTTAAAAATAAGAGATTGAGGCATAGCAAACAAAAAAGAATTGAATATCAAGCTAGAAAGAAGGAAAAGTTATGAACACCATCCAAGAAAAGAAGAGACATTATTTAACAATAAAAAGCAGAAGTTAGGCATCAGATATGTCATAAATTTATATGAACAAGCAGTTTGGCAGCTAAATACATTAAGCAAAAATTAATAGGAATATGACAAATGATAAAAATATACTTATGCAAGAAATGTAATATATTCTAAAAGATCAATACAGTGAACTTAAAAATAACCAAATACACGGTGTAGAGGTTCAGAATGAACTTCCCCTAAAATATTTTGGATGAGGATTATTTTGAGCCAAAAGGAATCAAGATCCTGAGGGTTTAAGAGAAACTGCTGCTCTTCCTTTAACTACCTAGATGAATTTAAGCCGGGACTCCTTCCCAGGAAAGAGTTATTACTACAGATATATTCTATCTAAGTGGCCTCATCTATATAGCAGGGCAATTTGATTACCAAACATCTGTTCTTTTTCTTATCATCCTGTGAAAGACCCTTCTGTCCTCAGAAGCCCCAAGCCCCTATCCCATTCCTTAGCTCAGGATGGCATATAGAACTCATTTTACACTTCTGTTTTTGATCCTCTGATATATGTGAGGTTTTCTGACCCTCTCATGTATGTGTAGTTCCCATATGCATTAAATTAAATTTATATTCTACTGTTAATCTATATCATATCAATTTAATTCTTAGATCATCCAGAAGAACTTAGAGGGGTGAGGAAAACTTTCTTTCCCTCCAACAGTAGGATCTAAGTAATACCAGCTGTTTTTCAGTCACTAAGTCATGTCCCACTCTTTGCCATACCATGAACTGCAGGATGCCAGGCTTCTCTGTCCTTCACTATCTCCTGAAGTTTGCTCAAACTTGTGTCCATCGAGTCGGTGATGCCATCCAGCCATCTCATCCTCTGTCACCCCCTTCTCCTCCTGTCCTCAATCTTTCCCAGCATCAGGGTCTTTTCCAATGAGTCGACTCTTCACATCAGGTGGCCAAAGTACTGGAGCTTCAGCATCAGTCCTTCCAATGAACATTCAGGGTTGATTTCCTTTAAGATTGACTGGTTTGATCTCCTTGCTGTCCAAGGGACTCTCAAGTGTTTCTCCAACACGACAGTTTGAAAGCATCAATTCTTCACTGCTCAGTCTTCTTTATGGTCCAACTCTCACATCAATACATGACTAGTGGAAAAACCATAGCTTTGACTATGTGGACATTTGTCAACAAAGTGATGTCTTTGCTTTTTTTTTTCTCTCTCTCTTTTTTTTAATGTCTGTTAAAATTTTTTATTATTTATATCAACACGTCTATTATTGTTACAAGGATACAATATGAGCTGTATTTTCTTCCAAGTAAAATTTCAGAACAAAGGCACTAACAGATTCTGAAATACAATTTTGTTTTCATAGGTATATATACATGTATATGGACACACATGCACATATATGTACATAAAGTATATGTGAAAAGCTTAATATATTATATATCATTTAGATTATGTTAAGTAATCATTAATAAACACAAATAAGGAGTTAAATAACTTAATATTCCCACCCTAGTACTATAAGATAATCCTTCTGTTTTACTATGACTTTTCTCAAAAATTAATATGGAAAGATTTTTTCTACATACGTTACTTCATTTCTACCTTAATTATACCATTGCCTTTATTTTTGATATCCTTGCTTTTTAACATGTTGTCTAGGTTGTCATAGCTTTTCTTCCAAGGAGCAAGCATCTTAATTTTGTGGCTGCAGTCACCATATGCACTGAGTTTGGAGCCCAAGAAATTAAAACCTGTAACTGTTTCCATTATTTCCCCCATTTATTTGCCATGAAGTGATGGGACCAGATGTCATTATCTTCATTTTTGAATGCTGAGTTTTAAGCCAGCTTTTTCACTCTCCTCTCCTCCATCAGGAGACTTTTCAGTTCCTCTTTTTTTCTGCTCTTAAAGTGGTTTCATCTGCATATGTGAGGTTGCTATTTCTCCTGGCATTGATTCCAGCATGTGATTCATTTAGCCTGGCATTTGCATGATGTACTCTGCATATAAGTTAAATAAGCAGGGTGACAATATGCAGCCTTGATGTACTCCTTTCCCGAGTTGGAATCAGTCTGTTGTTCCATGTCCAGTTCTAACTGTTGCTTCTTGACCTGCATATAAGCATCTCAGAAGACAGGTAAGGTGGTCAGATATTCCTAACTCTTTAAGAATTTAGCATACTAGTAGCCTATGAATAATGAAAATATGCTGATGTCAAATTAAAACGCACAACATAAAAGTTGTGAGTTTAAGTTTTATTAAGGATCCTACTGAGGACTATAACCTAGGAGACAATGACTCAGTTAGTCCCAAAGAAACTGCTCCAAAGAGGGAGAAAGCAAGTTTATACATGATTTGTGGCTAGGGAACCCATGCAGTCAAGCATACATTTGGTGAAAGATTATTGCTAATCACAAAGAACAGATATGTGGAGTTAATGATTTTAGTGTTTGCCTATGTATGGGAAGATGCAAGAATCTAGGTTCATTACGATTCTTCCTCAAATATACATCAAACTATCTAAGAGGACTGCTTATCCAAAGCACAGAGTGTTTGTCATATTTCATCCTGAATTCCTCTCAGAGTGCACTGTTGGTGGGCAACTGCAGTGGATTATATCTTACCCCTAATACAATCAAGGGGTAGGGAACATCCTTTTGCTCTTCTTTCTACACTGTGGATCAAGAGAATTTTTGAGGTGTTTACTTCAGATTCACAATCATTTCCGCATGTGATCTTAGGCTTTATGTCAGAGAAAAGTGCAGATCCTGATATAAATACATTTATCCACAAACTGCTCATATTCTAAAGGATAGTTGCTCAATATTTCAACTCAGGGATTGTTTATAATTGCTATAATGTACATGGATCAAGCTAAATCCTTAATGGAAGCATTGACAGACCAAACTTGGGTCAGGTCCACTTGCCACCACAAAGCAAGGCCAATCTACTGACACCAAGTTGTAGTGAAGAAAAATATAGTGTTTATTTGCAGGGTACCAAGCAAGGAAACAGAGTCCCTTGGACTGCAAGGAGATCCAACCAGTCCATCCTAAAGGAAATCAGTCCTGAATATTCATTGGAAGGGTTGATGCTGAAGCTGAAACTCCAGTACTCTGGCCACCTGATGTGAAGAACTGACTCATTTGAAATGATCCTGATGCTGAAAAGATTGAAGGCGGGAGGGGAATGGGATGACAGAGGATGAGATGGTTGGATGACATCACCGATTCGATGGACATGAGTTTGAGCAAACTCTGGGAGTTGGTGATGGACAGGGAAGCCTGGCGTGCTGCAGTCCATGGGGTTGCAAAGAGCTGGACACAAGTGAGCAACTGAACTGAACTGAACTGAAGCAAGGGAAAAGGCTTCCTAGGTGGCACAGTGGTAAAGAATTCTGCAATGCAAGAGACGAGATGCAGGTTCAGTCCCTGGGTTGAGAAGATCCCCTGGAGAAGGAAATGGCAACCCACTCCAGTAAATGCCTGGAAAGTTCCATTGACAGAGGAGCCTGGTGGGCTACAGTCCATAGGGTTGCAAAGAGTCAGACACGACTGAGCACACAGGCAGGGCAGTTCATGGAGCACACACACATGTACCACATGGCCGTTCATGGACTTTCTTCTGATTGGTTGGTGGTGAGGTAACAAGGTGATGTTCAGGAATCTTAATCAGCTTTCTGATGCCAAACTGTCTGGGGTCTATATGCTGTGGTCAGCAGGAAGCCACCATCCTCCACCTTGGTGGGAAGGGAGGGGTCTTAGTTTCTGCAGAACAATTCAAAGATAAGGCATGGTATTATGTCTATCTCCTGAAGAGGAACTAGAACTCTGTTTTGTGGTCAAATTGTTGTTTAAGCTATTGCTTAAGCTCTCACTACTTTTCTTGCTTAACTGCTTTTCTTTTGTTTGTGTGTTCCTTCACTGCTTGAGACTGTTGTTTGGAACTCAAAGCTTAGAGGAATTTGTTGTTATTGCTTTCAACAAACAAGAAGTGGGGACTTCTGTAGGGGGGCCCTGCAGGGTCCTGCTCAGTTTCAACCCCCTCTTTTCTTTGATTCTCCTCAATCCCAAGGGGAACAGGGGCACAGCAGGAAAGTGAATACAGTTTTGGACAGAGGTTAATCATAAACTCAGCAGAGGAGCTCAGGTTTAGGGGGACTTGGTTCCAGAAGCATTAAATGGAATTCTACATTGTCAACTAATTTATTTTCCATTTCAAAGCTATTTGACATGTTTTCATTTCCCTTTTGGAAAGAAACAACTAAATACCTGTTATCGATCCATCATTTACTTGTATAACACAAAAATTTTAAATCTGCAGTGTAAAATAGTAAATAACCTTCCCCACAACACAGAGGTACCCTGAGAGGTTTAGTATTTTTAGAGGGGAAAAATATTAACACACAGATGTGATAAAAGATGAAAGTTGTAAATATTTGTGAAAATATAAGAATAACAACAAACTCTACTTTGTTTTCATCTTATGAAAAGATCCACAATGATTCAATAAATTTTATTTCCAATTAAATGTTCTATCACCCTCTGACATGCCATACAGATTACTAATTCATATTTCAATATTTTTCACATTTAATTTAATTGATATAATTGCATCTATGGAACAACTACTCTATGGTCTGCTTTAATAAAGATGTGTGAGATACATCCATCGAGTCAGTGATGCCATCCAGCCATCTCATCCTCTGTCGTCCCCTTCTCCTCCTGCCCCCAATCCCTCCCAGCATCAGAGTCTTTTCCAATCAGTCAACTCTTCGCATGAGGTGGCCAAAGTACTGGAGTTTCAGCTCTAGCATCATTCCTTCCAAAGAAATCCCAGGGCTGATCTCCTTCAGAATGGAGTGGTTGGATCTCCTTGCAGTCCAAGGGACTCTCAAGCATCTTCTCCAACACCACAGCTCAAAAGCATCAATTCTTCGGTGCTCAGCCTTCTTCACAGTCCAACTCTCACATCCATACATGACCACAGGAAAAACCATAGCCTTGACTAGACGGACCTTTGTATACGAGACAGCAAAAGAGACACTGATGTATAAAACAGTCTTTTGGACTCTGTGGGAAAGAGAGAGGGTGGGATGATTTGGGAGAATGGCATTGAAATACGTATAATATCATATATGGAACAAGTCGCCAGTCCAGGTTCGATGCACGATACTGGATGCTTGGGGCTGGTGCACTGGGACGACCCAGAGGGATGGTATGGGGAGGGAGGAGGAAGGAGGGTTCAGGATGGGGAACACATGTATACCTGTGGTGGATTCATTTCGATATTTGGCAAAACCAATACAATATTGTAAAGTTTAAAAAAAAATAAAATTAAAAAAAAAAAAGATGTGTGAGATAATTCAGTAGAATCACTTTTATTTATCAAGCATTTTGCAGAAAGCCTGGGACTATGTAAGAAGTACTAAATTACATAGTTGTAATTTAATGACAAAGTTTTATTTAATATCAGATAAAGAGTGAAGCACGAGTTAGATTATGGACAGAGAATTTAGCCAATGTACCCATCTGTCTCCCAGTTTGTGTTGGGAATGGAGGTGTGTTACCAAACCAGATCTATGTGCTTGATTCTCAGCAAGCCAAAGGCTGAGACACAGAGGTTTGTAACTGAAGCTTATTCATAAGGCAGCCATGTGAAGAGAGAGGAGAACTAGTCTCAGATCCATCCCCTTGAAGGCAAGGGGTTGGGGATATTTATGGAAGAAGTAGGGCACAGGGTATGATTTTTGGAAGAAAGGGGAAAGGTGAGGTAATTGATGTTCTGAGCCTGTGTATTTGGGTTACATGTTTCTGTGTACTTAAAATGTAGCCACTAGGCATGTGAGGGTGATTTCCCGTCATCTGAGGTCAATGAGCCACCATCAGACACCTGCCCAGGGACTGTTTTAGGATTGATGACCCCAACTAGCTGCCTAGCACTGGGCCAGATCCAAGTTTCTATAAGCAAGTGGGCTGTGTGAACCTGGAAAGGAATTCAATCAAAGAGAAAAAAAGAAGGAAAATAACTAAAGCGAGCTTAATTAATGAAGGCAGTTTACAAGCAAGGGGGTTTTAACAAGCTGTTCCTTAGATTATCTCTTGTTCTGTAAGACAAGCTCAAGAATTTCTGTTAGTTTATAACCTTCTGTTAACTCTATGCAGCATGACTTCAGGCATAGGGTAGCAAAATTTGCCACCCCAAGTATCTTTCTGTCAGGTAGATTATTTTGAGATAAAAGCAATCAAGGCCTCTTTTGACTTCCCCATTCTGGCTCAAACGCTAAAGAATGTGCCTGCAATGCAGGAGACTTGGGTTGGGAAGATTCCCTAGAGAAGGGAATGGCAACCCACTCCAGTATTCTTGCCTGGAGAATTCCATGGACAGAGGAGCCTGGCGTACAGTCCATGGGGTCGAAAGGAGTCGGACAGGACTGAGCAACTAATACTTTCACTCTTTTCACAGACTGAATAATTTGAAGAAGGGCCTGTTCTTTATCTTGTTTCTTCAAACAAACATTTTGTTTACCAAATATTTGCTCTTTCATCTCCACTTGAATTGTTTCTCTCCCTTTTGAAGCCCAAACCCCTATCCCCAACAATCTCTTTTCTCTTTGGCTGAAGACGGCATTTAAGATGAGGGCTCCTGCCAAGTTGGCAAGTTACCTTGGTTTTCCTGGGTCTCTCTCCTGTATCAGATCAGATCAGATCAGTTGCTCAGTCGTGTCCGACTCTTTGCGAGCCCATGAATCACAGCATGCAAGGCCTCCCTGTCCATCACCAACTCCCAGAGTTCACTCAGACTTACGTCCATCGAGTCAGTGATGCCATCCAGCCATCTCATCCTCTGTCGTCCCCTTCTCCTCTTGCCCCCAATCTCTCCCAGCATCAGAGTCTTTTCCAATGAGTCAACTCTTCACATGAGGTGGCCAAAATACTGGAGTTTCAGCTTCAGCATCATTCCTTCCAAAGAAAGTCCCGGGGCTGATCTCCTTCAGAATGGACTGGTTGGATCTCCTTGCAGTCCAAGGGACTCGCAAGAGTCTTCTCCAACACCACAGTTCAAAAGCATCAATTCTTTGGCGCTCAGCCTTCTTCACAGTCCAACTCTCACATCCATACATGACCACAGGAAAAACCATAGCCTTGACTAGACAAACCTTTGTTGGCAAAGTAATGTCTCTGCTTTTGAATATGCTATCTAGGTTGGTCATAACTTTCCTTCCAAGGAGTAAGCGTCTTTTAATTTCATGGCTGCAATCACCATCTGCAGTGATTTTGGAGCCCAGAAAAATAAATCTGACACTGTTTCCACTGTTTCCCATCTATTTCCCATGAAGTGATGGGACTGGATGCCATAATCTTCGTTTTCTGAATGTTGAGCTTTAAGCCAACTTTTTCACTCTCCACTTTCACTTTCATCAAGAGGCTGTTTAGTTCCTCTTCACTTTCTGCCATAAGGGTGGTGTCATTTGCATATCTGAGGTTATTGATATTTCTCCCGGCAATCTTGATTCCAGCTTGTGCTTCTTCCAGTCCAGCGTTTTTCATGATGTACTCTGCATATAAGTTAAATAAGCAGGGTGACAATATAAAGCCTTGACATACTCCTTTTCCTATTTGGAACCAGTCTGTTGTTCCATGTCCAGTTCTAACTGTTGCTTCCTGACCTGCATACAGATTTCTCAAGAGGCAGATCAGGTGTTCTGGTATTCCCATCTCTTTCAGAATTTTCTACAGTTTATTGTGATCCACACAGTCAAAGGCTTTGGCATAGTCAATAAAGCAGAAATAGATGTTTTTCTGGAACTCTCTTGCTTTTTCGATGATCCAGCAGATGTTGGCAATTTGATCTCTGGTTCTTCTGCCTTTTCTAAAACCAGCTTGAACATCAGGAAGTTCACAGTTCACATATTGCTGAAGCCTGGCTTGGAGAATTTTGAGCATTACTTTACTAGCGTGTGAGATGAGTGCAATTGTGTGGTAGTTTGAGCATTCTTTGACATTGCCTTTCTTTGGAATTAGAATGAAAACTGACCTTTTCCAGTCCTGTGGCCACTGCTGAGTTTTCCAAATGTGCTGGCATATTGAGTGCAGCACTTTCACAGCATCCTCTTTCAGGATTTGGAATAGCTCAACTGGAATTCTATCACTTCCACTAGCTTTGTTCATAATGATGCTTTCTAAGGCCCACTTGACTTCACATTCCAGGATATCTGGCTCTAGGTGAGTGATCACACCATTGTGATTATCTGGGTCATGAAGATCTTTTTTGTACAGTTCTTCTGTGTATTCTTGCCACCTCTTCTTAATATCTTCTGCTTCGGTTAGGTCCATACCATTTCTGTCCTTTATCGAGCCCATCTTTGCATGAAATATTCCTTTGGTATCTCTAATTTTCTTGAAGAGATCTCTAGTCTTTCCCATTCTGTTGTTTTCCTCTATTTCTTTGCATTGATCGCTGAGGAAGGCTTTCTTATCTCTTCTTGCTATTCTTTGGAACCCTGCATTCAGATGTTTGTATCTTTCCTTTTCTCCTTTGCTTTTTGCTTCTCTTCTTTTCACAGCTATTTGTAAGGCCTCCCCAGACAGCCATTTTGCTTTTTTGCATTTCTTTTCCATGGGGATGGTCTTGACCCCTGTCTCCTGTACAATGTCACAAACCTCTGTCCATAGTTCATCAGGCACTCTATCAGATCTCGGCCCTTAAATCTATTTCTCACTTCCACTGTATAATCATAAGGGATTTGATTTAGGTCATACCTGAATGGTCTAGTGGTTTTCCCTACTTTCTTCAATTTAAGTCTGAATTTGGCAATAAGGAGTTCATGGTCTGAGCCACAGTAAGCTCCTGGTCTTGTTTTTGCTAACTGTGCAGAGCTTCTCCATCTTTGGCTGCAAAGAATATAATCAATCTGATTTCGGTGTTGACCATCTGGTGATGTCCATGTATAGAGTCTTCTCTTGTGTTGTTGGAAGAGGGTATTTGTTATGACCAGTGCATTTTCTTGGCAAAACTCTATTAGTCTTTGCCCTGCTTCATTCCGTATTCCAAGGCCAAATTTGCCTGTTACTCCAGGTGTTTCTTGACTTCCTACTTTTGCATTCCAGTCCCCTATAATGAAAAGGACATCTTTTTTGGGTGTTAGTTCTAGAAGGTCTTGTAGGTCTTCATAGAACCGTTCAACTTCAGCTTCTTCAGCGTTACTGGTTGGGGCATAGACTTGGATTACTGTGATATTGAATGGTTTGCCTTGGAAATGAACAGAGATCATTCTGTCGTTTATGAGATTGCATCCAAGTACTGCATTTCAGACTCTTTTGTTGACCATGATGGCTACTCCATTTCTTCTGAGGGATTCCTGCCCGCAGTAGTAGATATAATGGTCATCTGAGTTAAATTCACCCATTCCAGTCCATTTCAGTTCACTGATTCCTAGAATGTCGACATTCACTCTTGCCATCTCTTGTTTGACCACTTCTAATTTGCCTTGGTTCATGGACCTGACATTCCAGGTTCCTATGCAATATTGCTCTTTACAGCATCGGACTTTGCTTCTATCACCAGTTACATCCACAGCTGGGTATTCTTTTTGCTTTGGTTCCATCCCTTCATTCTTTCTGGAGTTATTTCTCCACTGATCTCCAGTAGCATATTGGGCACCTACTGACCTGGGGAGTTTCTCTTTCAGTATCCTATAATTTTGCCTTTTCATACTGTTCATGGGGTTCTCAAGGCAAGAATACTGAAGTGGTTTGCCATTCCCTTCTCCAGTGGACCACATTCTGTCAGATCTCTCCACCATGACCCGCCCATCTTGGGTGGCCCCACATGGCATGGCTTAGTTTCATTGAGTTAGACAAGGCTGTGGTCCTAGTGTGATTAGATTGACTAGTTTTCTGTGAGTATGGTTTCAGTGTGTTTGCCCTCTGATGCCCTCTTGCAACACCTACTGTCTCTCCTGTATACATGTTACTAAACTTTTGTTTTTCTCCTGTTAATCTGTCTCATGTCAATTTAATTCTCAGACTACTCAGAAGGACCTAGAAGTGTAGCTGCTGCTGCTGCTGCTGCTAAGTCGCTTCAGTCATGTCCGACTCTGTGGGACCCCAGAGACAGCAGCCCACCAGGCTCCCCCGTCCCTGGGATTCTCCAGGCAAGAACACTGGAGTGGGTTGCCATTTCCTTTTCCAATGCATGAAAGTGAAAAGTCAAAGTGAAGTTGTTCAGTCATGTCTGACTCTTAGCGACCCCATGGACTGCAGCCTACCAGGCTCCTCCATCCATGGGATTTTCCAGGCAAGAGTACTGGAGTGGGTTGCCATTGCCTTCTCCATAGAAGGGTAGAGGAAAGGCTTTTCCTACCCAACAGTAAGAATGCCATAAACTTTTCTGTCAAGTTTTCATTAGTTTATATTCTATTAAGGCCCTTTCCTCTCGTTTTTTTCTTTGTGTTACCCAAGTTCTGACAACTCTGCTGCCAAATGGCTAAGTACAAAAAAATAAAGTTCAAGTTAAGAACTTTTCTGTGTTTTTAAGATCTCTGGTGAAAGAGGGGAAAAGGTTGCCTATTTGCTAACATGTGAGATTTCTAAAATTTTACCCTTGTATGCCTGCTGCCTCATTAGAGGAAGCTGGTATTTACCAATATACTGCTCAGCCAAACTAACCTCCCTAAGCTACAAAAAGGTTACAATCAAACATGATTATCCATTGCCAAGCTACTTTTCAGCTACCTGCTCATAAAATCAAAGAGAATTTTTATTGAACCCAGGGATTACCCTTTCAGGGGAAAATGTTCCCTGAAACCATCTTATAAGAGTGAATCAGACTGCTTTGTTTATCTCCAAGGTCTTGAATGACTAACAAACATTTGCCCAACTTCTACTCAGAATATTTGCTAAGAGTTCTGATAAATCCAAGCATAGTTTACACATGATTAGTCTGTTCCCTTGGACTTCAAGGTGTGTCTCTTCCCAAACCTACCAAATCCTCAAATAACTTTAGGAACCTTCTCCAGAGCTGAACATCAACATCAACTTTGTCTCCAGATGAGGAATACTACTGTGATAAAAATCCCCTGATGACCTGTAATAGAGAGTTTGAATTGTTCATCTACTGAAGTATTCCCCAAGAATCAGTCACATTTGTCCACCAGAGCCAAGATGAGCTCATTAATTGTTTTTTGTTTTGTTTGTTTGCTTTTTATATTTGGCCACATCTTGTGGCTCGTGCCCTGCCAGGATCAAACCTTCACCCTGGCAATGAAAACACGAGTCCTAACCACTGGACTGCCAGGGAATTCCCGAGATCATTCATGTTAAGCCTACTTCCTTTATGGCTTATAAGGGTAGCTCATAATACTCTGGTTTTACAAACTGAGACAAGTGAGTCACTTCCTCTTCACTGCCAAACCCCACTAGATTAACAAGCCAAACCCAAATGTGAGGCTTTCCCTATACTGAGAAACAGTAATAAAAGAAATGGTGCCCTGATTCTATTAAAATAATCTGAGTTGTGTGGTGCCTGCTTGAGGGTGAATAGTGTAGCTTTCCAATAAATAGACACACACAATCAAGCTTTTAGACTAACAATTAGTAATCAGAGCATACAAAATAAAATCATGAAATAGACTGGCAAAAAGTTAAAAGTGTAACAAAAGCAAAGTTTGGCTAAGACACATACTTGTAACTGGAATCTAAATTGTTATACACACATGGAAAACAAGTTGACATTATCTTGACTTTATAAATGACCTATGACCCAGGAATTTCACTCTTAGGTATATACCTTAAAGACACTCTTGAACTTGAGAATCTAAAGACATGTACAAACATGATTATAACATCATTGCTTTTAATAATAAATACTGGAGACAGCCTAAATACATAACAGTAGTAGAACAGATTTACAAGGGGAATGGAATGGTGATACAACGGAAGAGTTTACAGCTGTTAAGATAAAGGAGCTACAATTAAACCTATCAAAAAATATACATTTCAAAAATAAGATGTTGAAAAAAATCATCAAAACAATAATACACTATTCTATACCATTTTTATACATTCCTAAAACATGCAATATTAAATACATATTATTTAGGGAAGTCTTCATATAAAGCAACACATTTTTAAAAAGCCAGGGGGTGATCAATACAAAATTCACAATAGTGGTTACCTCTGAGGTCAGAAAAGGGCAGATGCAGTATAGCAGGAAAAAACCCAGGCTATCAAGGCAGACTGCTTTCTCCTTAGCCATGGTATGGTTTCTTTCTTCATACTTTTCATGTGTTATATATTAATTGCTTGCTGTTTTGTGTTCATGGAATAGTCCTCAATCATATTTTTAAATAAAGTGTAAACTAGAAGATAGATGGGGTAAGGAAATATTGCTTTTCATTAGAAGCTATTACATACTATTTTAAAAAGCATACATATTTTATACTCACACAAACAAATAAAACTTTCAGACTTTGCCTCCAAAATAGTGTGAATGTGTCAGAAGGTTGGGGGTGGGTAGGGATATTAGGGCAACTTTGTAGGCCCTGAAATAAAATTATCTCCATGATATATTTTGTCCCATTTGTATATAAATCTTTTAAAGTGTGTGTGTGTGTGTGTGTGTGTATTTCTTAGAGTATGAAAAGAACATTTCTAGGATCCATGAGAAAGAAAATTTGTAAGAATCTACAGCAGTTGTCTCCTCTGACAGGCAGATTTCCTTTTCATTTTATTGTATAATTCCTTGTATTTTCATTAACTTTACTGTTTAATTAACTAATTTAATTAATCAATGCTATATGAGCTTTGGGGCTTCCCTGTAGCTCAGACAGTAAAGAATCTGCTTGCAGTGGAGACCTGGGTTCCAAACCTGACTTCCATTCCTGAGAAGGGAATGGCAGTCCACTTCAGTATTCTTGCCTGGAGATTTCCATGGACAGAGGAGCCTAGCGGGCCACAGTCCATGGGATCGCAAAGTGTCGGACACGACTGAGCGGCTAACATGCTATATGAGCTTTACCTTTCTGATTAAATTACTTTTTGAATGACAGCAGGAGGTGGGAGAAGAGGCTGAGGAAGGGAGGCCTCCTGGAGACGGCAGCAAGGGCCGCAGGGCCCCCGCCATCCGCTCTGTGAGCGCTGACACCTCCTCGCATCCTTGTCGGGGCCCGAGTTCAGGACCAGGCCACCCCGTGGGCGGGGCGGCGGGCGGTGGGCGGAGACGAGCCCCGGCCGCCCCGCCCCGCGCACCTGGCCGGTTGCCGTGGCAGCAGGCCTCACTCGCTCGGCCGGACCTCACAATCGGGCGGGGCCGCTGGCCCCTCCCCCGCCCCCTGCGGAGACCGGGCCGCGCGCTCGCCCTCGGCGGGTCCAGAGCCCAAGGACACACACACTCGCTTCCCCGCTGGCCCGCGAGCCTGCTAGACTGCTCTACCCAAAGGGACACCATTCACGACTGGCCGCCCAAGCCGGGCTGGGGGAGCCCAGAGTCGCGTCTGGGACCCGCGCCAAAACCCGCCCCCTCGAGAGGAGGCGCGTCGGAGCGATGATATCTTTGGCTCCTGATCCTCGAGGCGACTAAGAGGTGAGCTCGGCACCTTCGTCCCTGTCACCTGGACTTTCTTTTGAAATTACATCATACCCTCCCTCCCTTCTAGATTGTTCTGAGACTTAAAATTGTAGGGGACAGTAAAGAACACCCGAAATGTAAACCTTGGCTTATGGATGAGCTGAAACCCACAGATGTTTGATTTATTCATGGCCAGCCTGTGTGGAGAGACTTGGCTAAATTCTTTACAAAGCTGACCTCATTTCTGCTTCACACAGTCCGTGAAGTGTGCAGTATTCTTATCCCCATTTCACAGATGAAGAGACCAAGGCACAAACTAGGTAGGTGACTTGTCAAGGTTTATTCAACTCCTTTGTGTAGATAATGTTGCAGAGGAGGAGGAAACACAAGGTGGGGGCGGGGGAGCAACAGATCTGGTTTCCCATCGTACACCCTTTTCACTGTACCTCTCCTCTTTGTAACCAATCACTCTTGCCTCATAGGCTCCTTTGAGAAGTTCGTGAGCTCTGTGGATCTCTCCCTACAAGGGAAAAATTTACCTGGACACACACACCCTGTAGATTTCCATATGATTTCAGAATATCCAGACTCCAAACATGAACTTCAATTTGAGGAATTCCATTATTCCCACTTCCTTTTGAGATTGTCCACAGGGATGTTTAGATAGGGGTTTGCCAAGATGCTCCAGGGCCACACAGAGGTACTGAGATGTGTGTGTATGTTGTGACCCTCCTGAGGATCAGATGCTACACAATCTACGAGCAACCCAGGACTAAGAGGGCAGGATTTCTGTTTCCCCCAAGGGGGTCAGTCTTATCAGTTGGTAGCAAAGAGCACTACACAAGGCCTTTGCTCTCTCCTCAGCATCTCCAAGGTTTCGCCAAGAGATGCAAGCCATAAAACTGACCTATGGGCTGCTTAAGTCATCCTTGTATCTTAATTGGACAAGGCCATATGCTGCTAGTTATTTGTAGGGGCATTGCACTCAGAGACAACCCTCAAGCATGTCTCTATCCTCACAAATGAGGTTGCATCAACTCAGTGTAAGCAATAAGCTTTAGAGGAGCATCTTATCCTATTCTGTATGTGATGTATGTATGAGGTAAGACAACCGTGCACCTAACCAGAAAAGGCTAATAATAATGCAACAAGCCATAAATGCCAGCGAAAATAAATGTCACCAAGCCAAGCAACAAAGGCCAAGAGGATGAGTTCTCAAGCAGCTTGGGACTTAATGGGAGCCTATTTATACACATGGTGCTAAAAAACTGCCTCATCAATTCCTAGTCCATCACACATTGTAAACAGATTAGAAGGGAACAGAGGGGCTACAGCAAGCAGAACATTAAAGCCACACGCCATGTGATAGCTGATGTTTTCCACAGCAAAAGAGGAAGCACAAAGTATAAACAGCAGGCAGAAGAGGAGGAAGAAAGGAAGGGCCCCAGCACAAATCTGACTGTGGTGGTCACTTATTGGAACACCTTCCTCCTTGCCCTCACCCAGTCGTGGACTGACTGCAACTGCCAAAAACCTCATCATTCCCATGCACCAGACTCAGATCTCTGCCTGAATAACGTTTCCCATCCCCTTGTGAAGTCTAATTCAGCATGTTCAAAGGCTAGCCGTCTATACTCCGTAACCAATCTGGATCCCATCCTGAGTACTCCATCTCAGAGGCAGGTTGCTCAAACCAGAAACTTAGGCGTTTTCTTTGTTTCTTCCACTCAAGTTTTTAACCTTCAGTCATCATTTATTGAGCAAATATTTATTGGCTGCCTCATAGAAGTCAGGTTCTGGGTGATGGAGAGACAATGATAATCAAAATATAAAGCTTCTATGCCATGAATACTGGCTACTAGTGGGAGAGACAAACAGCACATAAATGGAATATATCTCTATTTTCAGGTCTCTAGATGTTATATATAGAAATGTTTTACTTAATATTGTGAAGAAAATAAACCAAAAGGATGATGTAACATTGTGGCTGCAATTTGAGTGGTGAGAATGCCAGCCAACAGAAATTCTGAGCAAAGAACACTGTAGGCAGAGGGAACAAGAGGTTCCAGGGGCAGGACGTGAAGTGAAGTAGAAGTCCCTCAGTCATGTCTGACTCTTTGCAACCCCACAGACTGCAGCTCACCAGGCTTCCCTGTCCTTCACTACCTCCCAGAGTTTGTTTAAACTCATGTCCATTGAGTTGGTGATGCCATCTAATCATCTCATCCTCTGTCATCCCCTACTCCACCTGCCTTTTGTCTTTCCCAGCATTAGGGTCTTGTCCACTGAGTTGGCTCTTCACATCAGGTGGCCAGAGTATTGGAGCTTCAGCTTCAGCATCAGTTCTCTCAATGAATATTCAGAGTTGATTTTCTTTAGGATTGACTGGTTTGATCTCCTTGCTGTCCAAGGGATTCTCAAGAGTCTTCTTCAATACTCTAGTTTGAAAGCATCAGTTCTTCAGTGCTCAGCCTTATTTATGGTCCAACTCTCATATCCATACATGACTACTGGAAAAACCATAGCTTTGACTGTATAGACCTTTGGTGGCAAAGTAATAATGTCTCTTCTTTATAATATGCTGTCTAGGTTGGTCATAGCTTTTCTTCCAAGGAGCAAGAGTTTTTTAATTTCATACCTAACAATTGCACTCATTTCACAGGCTTGGTAAAGTCATGTTCAGAGTCCTCTAAACTAGGCTTCAACCACACGTGAACCAAGAAATTTCAGATGTACAAGCTGGATTTAGAAAAGGCAGAGGAACCAGAGATCAAATTGCCAACATCCAATGGATCGTAGATAAAGCAAGAGAATTGAAGAAAAACATCTACTTCTGCTTCGTTGACTACATTAAAGCCTTTGACTGTGTGGATCACAACTGGAAAATTCTGAAAGAGATGGAAATACCAGACCACCTTACCTCCTTCCTGCAAAACCTGTTTGCATGTCAAGAAGCAACAGTTAGAATGGGACATGGAATGACAGACTGGTTCAAAATGGGGAAAGGAGTACATATTGTCGCCCTGCTTATTTAACTTATATGCAAAGTATATCATATGAAATACTGGGCTGGATGAAGCACAAGCTGGAATCAAGATTGCAGGGAAAAATATCAATAAATTCAGATATGCAGATGACATCACCATTATGGCAGAAAGTGAAGAGGAACTAAAGAATCTCTTGATGAAGGTGAAAGAGGTGAGTGAAGAACCTGGCTTAAAACGCAACATTAAAAAAACTAAGATCATGGTATCTGGTCCCATCACTTCATGGCAAATAGATGGGGAAACAATGGAAACAGTGATGGATTTTATTTTCTTGAGTTCCAAAATCACTGCAGATGGTGACCGCAGCCGTGAAATTATGATGCTTGCTCCTCGGAAGAAAAGCTATGACACACCTACATGGTGTATTAAAAAGCAGAGACATTACTTTGCCAACAAGGTCCGTCTAGTCAAAGCTATGGATTTTCCAGTAGTCATGTATGGATGTGAGAGTTGGACCGTGAAGAAAGCTGAGCACCAAAGAATTGATGCTTTTGAACTGTGGTGTTGGAGAAGACTCTTGCAAGTCCCTTAGACTGCAAGGAGATCCAACAAGTCCATCCTAATTGTTCTTGCCTGGAGAATCCCATGGACGGAGGAGCCTGGTGGGCTGCCGTCTATGGGGTCGCACAGAGTCAGACACGATTGAAGTGACTCAGCAGCAGCAAAGGAGATCAGTCCTGAATATTCATTGGAAGGACTGATGCTGAAACTGAAGCTCCAGTACTTTAGCACCTGATGTGAAGAATCAACTCATTGGAAAAGATCCTGATGCTGGGAAAGATAGAAGACAGGTGGAGAAGGCGATGACAGAGGACGAGTTGGTTGGATGGCATCACCGACTCAATGGATATGAGTTTGACCAAGCTCTAGGAGATGGTGAAGGATTGGGAAGTCTGGCGTGCTGCAGTCTGTGGGGTCGCAAAGATTCGGACACAAGCAACAGAACAACAACAACGTGGTCTACTACTTGACCCAAAATAACGTGTTTTGGAATTGAATAAGCAGTAAGAGATAAAATTATGCATTAGAAGGCTCATTGCAACTTAGTGGGATTATTTATGAAAATTTACAGTTGCGTCTCAATCATTTACCTGCCTCATTCCCACATAAGATAAAATAGGAATCATCCATCACATCTTTGGTATTTCCCAGAGCTCAAGAGATTCCTGTTTATAATGAGCAGTTCACATTTCTACACAATCTTTATAGCATTTTTAAAGTGCTGAAATCTGTGTGTTCTCTACACTGTGAGAGATGTGCTGATACAGAGCATTGTAGTGGGAAGCTTGGCAGTTTAGTTGACCTCACCTTCTTCATGGGTAAACGGTAAGGCTGTGTCAAGGAGGGATGATTAAATGAGATAATAAGAAAACTGCCTACCCTGTTTACTTTATGATGGAAGATTTGTTTTGAAATATTTTAACATTATGCTAGCTGAGTATTTTTGTGCTTATGTGTAATTTCTGCTTTCATGAAATTAGTTACAATAAATTATGGTAATAATGTTTCATAAGAAACAGCATCTCTTCTTAGGGAAGCCTTAGAATACTGTGTAGTCAAAATCAGGATGAAAAAAGTAACTCTGAGTTCTATGTTTTGCTTTGATTTTTGCTGCTGTAGTTTTTGGTTTGGCCCACAAAGGCATTTGCAAGAAGCTGGTCAGATATGGCTTTAGCAGATAAGAGACTCGAGAACCTGCAGATCTACAAAGTTCTTCAGTGTGTTCGGAACAAAGACAAGAAGCAGATAGAGAAGTTGACCAGGCTCGGATATCCTGAACTCATCAATTTCACAGACCCAGTCAATGGAAACAGTGCTCTGCACTTAGCCTCAGTTTCCAATGACATCGACATGGTCAGCTTTCTCCTGAGCCTTGGTGCTCACCCTGATGTGCAAGACAAAATGGGCTGTACTCCGACTATGAGGGCTGCAGAACTGGGCCATGAATTGTCCATGGAAATATTAGCCAAAGCAAAAGCCGATATGACTGTTGTTGATAATGAAGGAAAAGGTAAAAACTCTTAGCATTCTATCTAGTAAATGCAATTCGATTTGCATTTTTTCTTAACTTTAGAAGTCAATATAATGCATTGTTTGCTTTCAGACTTTAGAAGGGAGTTACTCATGGCATGTAGTATTGAGAGGCTAGATTCTCACTCTCATATCTTCCCATAATTTGAAAACAGTGTAGATGTTTCTTAGGAAAACCAGTTCTGAGAACTTTCTCATTGAGAAAAAATATTAGAATTAATCTTTTTGTTTTTAATGTGGAGAACTTTCAACATGACACACTGATATTTCCATAATCATAATCACTTATTGTAAAATATAAAATCCATTTAGAATTTGACATGTTAGAACCTCAAGTAATACTTGAGCTAGGGTTTTGCTCTCAAGAGCAGTCTATGTAGAAAGTAGTTGCATTTGAGAACTTGAGGAACTAAGGTGGATTCTGACATAAGCTCCAAACTTTCTATCAGTTGTTTTAAAACTATATTTGGAAATATGACTTAATCATAGAAATATGACATGTCTGTGATTATTCAGGCGAGCCAGCACTGTCTCACTCTTTCCCTCCCAAACCCCGTCTTAAGACCACGATCTGGAAGCTTCTTATCCAAACAATTCAAGGTTCTGCATCATCTTTCATGATGCAGCCTCATGAAAATTACTAAGAAAATTACCATCAGGCTTAACATAAACTGGTAGACTTAATCAGTTGTTCCAAAGAATTTCTTCAAGTACAAAGCCATTAACATCAGTCCCACATTAGAAAATGAATCCTATTTTATACCATTAATTAATGTTTTCTGACAGGAACAGAATCTGCTTTCATAACTCTCTGTGGACATGGTATTTGATAAGTGACTTGCTTATAACGAGAAGAGGACAAAGAAAAGGAACAACTATTCAATTATTCAATGCACTCATGAGTCAAATGTATTTTTTAATGTTTTCATTCTAAAAAAACCCAGAAGCCTTTCAAAGCCCTATACAACAGTGGTCCCCAATATTTTTGGCACGAGGGACTGGTTTTGTGGAAGACCATTTTTCTGTGGACTGGGGAGGTGGGGGAACGGAGCAAGTGATGCTGTCATAGTATAAAACAAAGGGCAGTTCTATGGAGCATCTAGATAAATGTAAACTGGATAAACTCTACCATTAAAATAAAAATACATGAAATGAAGATTGAAAAATGAGAGTTACTCAAACAATTAAAAATAGAAAGATGGTCAGGGACATGTTGAAATGCAAAATCAAAGACAGAGAAGTCATAACAGGCAAAAGTGAACCAAAACAACGATGACAACAGCAAAACCTGGACTTGCTGCTTTGTTGTTGTGTCGGTTCACTCTTGCCTGCTATGGCTTCTCTGTCTTTGATTTTCAACATATCCTTGACCATCTTTCTGTTTTTAACTGTTTGAGTAACTATTTCAGATGCATGTTTATATGAAATATATTTCAGTTTTGATTTTCACATAAATTGTATTTTTATTTTAATGGTAGTTCAGTTCAGTTCAGTTGCTCAGTCGTGTCCGACTCTTTGCGAGCCCATGAATCGCAGCACGCCAGGCCTCCCTGTCCATCACCAACTCCCGGAGTTCACCCAAACTCACGTCCATCGAGTCGGTGATGCCATCCAGCCATCTCATCCTCTGTCGTCCCCTTCTCCTCCTGCCCCCAATCCCTCCCAGCATCAGAGTCTTTTCCAATCGACAGTCTTTCCAGAATCCAGTCTTTTCCAGTCAACTCTTCGCATGAGGTGGCCAAAGTACTGGAGTTTCAGCTTTAGCATCATTCCTTCCAAATGCTCTACAGAACTGTCATTTATTTTATTCTATAAAAGCATAATATATTTAATTTATATAAATACACAGATAAATACATGCAAAAATAATTTTCTCTATGGTCCATATGATCTTTGTTTTGTTATATGTGTGTATATCTTCCTTCTCATATTTTCTAAAATTAATGGTCTGTTTCTAGTTCTTTTAATGGCTAACTTGATGGCTTTACATATACATAAACCTCTGTTTATCAAATCAGCACACTAAACAGTGTTCATTGATATTTTTCTATGAAAGATGAGATTGGTACAACAATTCTTCCCGTCACCTCCTTTCCAGTATCTAATTTTAGTAAATTATAATCATTTTAGTTCTTTCAATGATTCTTTTCATACCTTTTGTCCATTTTTAATAATATCTCAAAACTCCTGCAATAAAAGATAAAGAAAATTGAATGCTTAAACTCTCTTCTTTCCTCTCTTCCCTACAAGTTTTGCTAAATTTCCCTATTATTTCTTTTTTTTCTGTTTTTAGTTTCTTTTTTTAAATTTTATTATTATTATTATTTTTACTTTACAATATTGTATAGGTTTTGCCATACATCAACATGCATCCGCCACAGCTGTACACGTGTTCCCATCCTGAACCCCGCTCCCACCTCCCTCATTGTGAACTACAATTTTATTTTCTGTATCTAGAATTCCCAAAGTGATTGAGCTTTGATTCAATGATTGAAGGGATTCAGCATCTATCATGGGTCTTTTAGTCACATATTCCTTGTTGATCTCCTGTTAGACTCATTTTTGTCATTGAGTAGTTTAGCTCACTCCTTTGGGCTTATATACTTTGATTTCTTGAATCTTTAAGTTTATATGTTCATCTCTTTTCTATATAAACAATTGCTTGACTGAGTGTTAAAAATTCCCTGTTTTCTTTCCCGAGTGACATTGTAAAACTCCTTTGCTTATTTTCTAGCACTGAATGTTGCTGTGCCAAAGTCTTGCAGCCAAACTTGACATTTTCTCTCTAGAGAGGGCTTGAATTTTTAACTGGCTGCTTACAGGACACTTTGTTTATCTAGTTTTGTCTAGGCACGTATTATGTATTGTTCCTAATCAGTTTTTCCTGAGATCCCGTATATTGCTGCTAGATCTAGGTTTTTGCTTCAAGAGGGTTTTCTTTTATTATATCTCTCCATTTTTCTGTCCCATTTAGTCTTTTATTGAACACTAATTACATACATGTTAAGTATTATTTGCCTTTCTAGACCATTTAAACTCTTGGATCTTTTTCAAGTTCTTTCAACGTTTTCCTCCATGTCCCTGACTATGGTTTTGGCAGTGTCTGCTCTCCTTTCTCCTGCTTCCATGTGACTTTCATTTCTTTAGTGGTTTTATTTTTCTCTACCATTTCTTTTATAAGATATACTTGCTCAAATTCACCTTTTCCTTCTATTTATCTTTTTGGTTTGGTCTACCTTTACATTTTTGTTTCAGAAAAAGTTATATTTAAATTTTTGTTATCAGTGATGGATCAGTCAATGATTTTCATGTGGTATAGTTATTTGATTATACAATTTTTGCCTAGTGTTTGTCAGCTTCCTTTCCTTTTCTTTCAGTAACTTTTTTCATAGGTCATATGCGGGTTTTTTGTTGGTTACTGTTCCTATTGGAAAGAAGTCTGTTTTTAGAGTGAAGTCATTACAAAGTCAGTTTGGAGTTTGTCTGCTGTTTACTTGAGTTTCTTAAGAAAACTCTGACCGGGGTTTATAAACAATACTCCTAGTCTGTAGTACATTTTTGACATGGATTATGTTGAGGGTCTGTATGTCACAGATACCAGATACAAGGAGTTAGCATTTTTCTCTTTGCAGTGAACAAATTGCCATCTACATTTTCTTCTCACTGCAACTGCACAGGCAGCCTGCTCCCTGTAAACGTGGCTAGTGTACACAATTCATCATTCAGTACTACCTCCCTTACCACTCTGCAGTTTCAAAGGGGGTCCAGGGATCCACCAGTAACCCTCGGGCACACACACTCCTGCATATTCTAAGGAGGATGCTGGTGTATAGATTATAGGATGCCAAATATCCAAGGTCAACAGGGGCTCACATTCCAGCACTCAGATTCTTCTCAAACAAGATCCTGTCACATTTTGGTTATGACTGTTTTCTAGCTCTTATCAGAGGTTGGGGTTCCTTTTTGGTTTCTCTGTCTTGGTGTTTCAGTTGATTTCAGACAGAAAACCAAGGCATAAATGCCTTTGCTCTATCTCACCTTCAACTAGCTAATTATGAATTTTAAAATTATTCTTTGTTCCTTCCTACCTGCTTCAAATGTAGAGAGACTACTAGTTAACTGTTCTTTGGGGATTCTATTTTTCTGCAGGTATTTTGTTTTACTGCATTTTACCTACTAAGCGGCATTATCGGTGTGCACTGATTGCCTTGGAACATGGTGCGGATGTCAACAATTGTACCTGTGAAGGAAAGCCAATATTCCTTAGAGCTTGTGAAGAAGCACATGATGTTAAGGATGTATGCCTGACGTTTTTGGAAAAAGGAGCCAATCCAAATGCTATCAACACAGTAAGACTATTTCTCTGATTATAAATATTCCTTTTTTTCAATTACAGAATCCTGTTATTGTATTTTTTCACTTGAATGTGGTAAAATTATCGTGTTAGCTTACAGACTTTTCATTTCTGTTCAAAATGCTTTAAAATCATAGACTTTCATTATCTTTATATGGCATGGCCATGATTCTATGGCCTGTTTTCCTAATTATGTTTGAAAAATTGGTATTTATTATGTACAATATTAAAAGATCATTACAGGAAATAGAAAAGATATTCCTGATGCCTAATAAAAATTTATCATCTGAAGAAAATAGGTAGCTCTGCTGTTTCCCTTAATTATTTTGCTCCCTCTCCTCACTTGGCTAAATTTATTGAGTTTTCTTTTAATTGTCATTTCCCAACAATAAAAATAGATTGTCTTCTCATTAGAAAACACCTGTAGCCTAATTTTAGCATATGTTTTACCCTCTTTTCTCCCTTTTTGCTCTACTTTCTTGGCAAGAAACTGCATTTTTTAGCATGATGTTCTCATAGGAAAATCTGGTGTGACCTTGACTCTGATTATAGAATTCCACATTTTGTACACTGACCCATTTTACTGACTTCATGTTTCCTGTTTGTTACATGAAACCAATAAAACTGTACAAAACTGAAAATGTCAGTGTGACTCTAAGGCCAAATGGATTTAGACCATGTCTATACTGAATGTGTCATGTAGTATAACAGGGGTAAACAGCATCTGGTCTGTTTCATGTCCAGTCCACAGGTCGCACGGCTTTAATGGAAGCATCAAGAGAGGGAGTGACAGAACTAGTTCGAGGGATATTGGAAAGAGGAGGGGACGTGAATGCATTTGACAATGACAGACATCATGCTGCACACTTTGCCGCCAAAGGAGGCTTTTTTGATGTAATAATCTACTATATTCTATAAAATTTGTTGCTAAAAATATTCTCCTTTTCCTCAGCATCTTAAAATATAGTGTAAGTTACACTGATAAGATTTTTTTCTGCATTTTGATTTTCCAAAATAATTCCAGAATTGTATTTCATACCAGATATTATCCTTCAAGGCTTATTTTAGCTCTTTATTCAGTTTGATCTGTTTGCTAATTTACTCTTAATATTACTAATAATGTTTTTCTATATTCTTAACTGGGCTTCCCTAGTGGCTCAGACCCTAAAGAATCTGCCTGCAATGTGGGAGACCTGGGTTTGAGCCCTGGGTCAGGAAGATCCCCTGTAGAAGGAAATGGCAACCTATTCTAATATTCTTACCTAGAGAATTCCATGGACAGAGGAGCCTGGCAGGCTACAGCCCGTGGGGTTGCAAAGAGTCAGACACAACTGAGGGACTAACACTTTCACTTTTTTCTTTCAGTTATAAGAACTGAAAAGTTTTGCCACATATTACTACTCTGTTTTATGACTCCATTACATATGAGAATTTTTACAATACAGTATGATCTAATTTGGGGGAGAACAAGGCCTAATCTCATCTCTTTGATGTTCAAGTACATCTAATGACTCACCTAAGTTTTTAACTGTTAAGTATTCTGATTATCTGGATATATCAACAAAAGATATCTCATACATATAGTGATACTGCAGAAACAAACTAGAAGTCAATGCTATCCTATTTTTAAAAATTCTGAATTATATCTAAAATTTCTTTTCTGAGTTCTAACATTATCTTTACTTTTGTCACTGGGTCTCTTACCTGCAATAAAAGTATAAATGACAGTAGAAATCACATCTGTCTGGTAAAGAATTTGCTCCCCTGATTTGCCACAGTCTGCGTGTTCTTGCCTGGAGAATCCCAGGGATGGGGGAGCCTGGTGGGCTGCCGTCTATGGGGTCGTACAGAGTCCGACACGACTGAAGCGACTTAGCAGCAGCAGCAGCAGCAGCAGATGCATTCTAAAGTTGCCTAAATTTACCAAAATGGTAGTGCCCTGCTGAGTATAGAGTTTTCTGTACTCCAGATAGATGGTCCCCAACCTTTTGGGCACCAGGGACCGCTTTCATGGAAGACAGATTTTCCACGGACTTGTGGGAGGAGCAGGGGGTGGCTGTGGTTTCAAGGTAATTCAAGCATTTTACATTTATTGTGCACTTTATTTCTATTATTGTTACATCAACTCCACCTCAGATCATCAGGCGTTAGATGCTGCAGGCCGAGGATCCCTGCTCCAGAACTTCTGACAGTGATGGAAATGTTCTGCATCTGGCTGTACGATATGGTACAATTACAGTAACATATTCGGTTTTTGAGTCCTTAAACTATGGCTAGTGAAGTAAGGAACTGAATTTTTAAAATTTGTTTTCTATTTAATTCCTTTCAATTTAATTCAAACTGACACTCTGGATAGCACAGGTCTAGGCCTGAGTTTTCAGCCGGTAAACGTACATTCTTATTCCTCTACAATATCCACTATTTATTTTGCAGATATTGAAGCTTCTTTTTGCATACAACGGAGACATGGGGTTGATTGCAATGAATGGCAACACACCACTTCATTATGCTGCCATGGGTGGTTTCGCAGATTGCTGTAAATATATAGCTCAGCGAGGTAAATGGTCTACCAATTTCATGTCTAAAGAACTTATGATTTTCCCACATTGTAGACAAGCAGAGAATTTCAGCATGTCAACATCAGTTGCTTATCTCACATATATATGTAGAAAGAAAATTAAATTTTTTTCTTATTTACCTTCTGTTAAAACATAAATCTGACCTAGAAAGTAATACAAATCCATTTCTCAAGTATTTTTAGATTATTATTAAAAATCTAAAGAGAATTATTTATGAGTCAACCAATTACTAAGATGCTTATTTTTTTAAATGTAAATATCAATGTAAAATGGAGAAGCAAATGGCAGCCCACTCCAGTATTCTTGCCTGGAGAATAATCCCGTGGACAGAGTTGCCTGGTGGGCTACTGTCGATGGGGTCGCACAGAGTCGGACATGACTGAAGCGACTTAGCATGCATGCATGCATTGGAGAAGGAAATGGCAACCCACTCCAGTATTCTTGCCTGGAGAATCCCAGGGACAGAGGAGCCTGGTGGGCTGCTGTCTGTGGGGTCGGACAGAGTCGGACACGATTGAAGCGACTTAGCAGCAGCAGCAGCATCAATCTAAAAAAGGACAAACACTAGAAACCATGTCTTTAGTCCAAATTCTTAATTATTTTATTTTTGAAAATATACTATCACATCAAGTGCAAAGATAACATTTTGGGTAATTTTAAATTATGGGGGAAATATTTGTGGGAGAAGCATTAAATAAAATTTAAAAAGCATTAAATAAAATTAAAACTTTAATGGAACATTTGAAATATAATATTTCAAAGTAATATTTTGAATAAATATTTGAATAAATAAAGTAATATTTATTACTTTAGATTTTTCTGTATATTTTAAATAACTGTTAATTTGAGAATATAAACTATGTTATGTATGTTGTGTGTGCTCAGTCGCTCAGTCATGTCTGACTCTGAGACGCTATGGACTGTAGCCTGGCAGGCTCCTCTGTCCATGTGATACTGGAATAGATTGCCATTTCCTCTTTCAGGGGATCTCCCCAACTCAGGGATTGAACTCGGGTCTCCTGTGCCTCCTGCATTGCAGGCAGATTCTTTACCACTGAGCCACTGGGGCTTCCTTTATATTGCTGCTGCTAAGTCACTTCAGTCGTGTCCGACTCTGTGACGGCAGCCACCAGGCTCCCCCGTCCCTGGGATTTTCCAGGCAAGAACATTGGAGTGGGTTGCCATTTCCTTCTCCAATGCATGAAAGTGAAAAGTGAAAGTGAAATCGCTCAGTTGTGTCGACTCTTAGTGACCCCATGGACTGCAACCTACCAGGCTCCTCCATCCATGGGATTTTCCAGGCCAAGTACTGGAGTGGGGTGCCATTGCCTTCTCCGTTCCTTTATATTATGCATAGCTTAATGTATTCCTTAAAAAGGGCTTCTCATGTGGCTCAGTGGTAAAGAACCCACCTGTCAAGCAGGAGACACAGGTTCAATACCTGCACTGGGCAGATCCCCTGGAGAAGGAAATGGCAATCCACTCCAGCATTCTTGCTGGGAAAATACCTTGATGGCGGGCCACAGTCCATGAGGTAACAAAAGAGTCAGACATGACGCAACTAAACAGCAACAATTCCTTAAAATAGTAATATTTTTAAAATTTTTAAATAGCAATATTAGCCAATTAAGTTTAAATATTTTTACTAATTTTGTGTTAATTACATGCCTTAAGGAAATCAGTCTTGAATATTCATTGGAAGGACTGATGTTGAAGCTGAAACTCCAATACTTTGGTCACCTGATTAAAAGAACTGACTCATTTGAAAAGACCCTGATGCTGGAAAAGATTGAAGGCGGGAGGAGAAGGGTGTTGACAGAGAATGAGATGGTTGGAAGGCATCACCGACTCAATGGACATGAGTTTGAGTAACCTCCGGGAGTTGTTGATGGACAGGGAGGCCTGGCACGCTGCAGTCCATGGGGTCACAAGAGTTGGACACGACTGAGCGACTGAACTGAACTGAACTGAATTAAACGGACATTCAAAGTTATTAACTCTTTGTTAGAGAGGGAACTGCATGCTGCTGAATGTTATGGTAGTGAGTTATTTTTTTCCAGTTTATGAGAAATAGAAACTTAAAGTTCAGCAGCTCTATAATAGAACAGAAAAAGTACTTTCATTTTCCTGTCTTCTAAGCAGGCATAGAAATTCTGAAGTCACTAACATTATAAATAAGACTAACATGCCTGCATAACTAATGGTGTAGTAACTGATTCACTTTGATTTTTTTTTTTACCTTATAACAAAGCTCACATTCTTTCCCCATCCCCCTAAAATAAAGAGATAATGGAAAATGTACCACATGCAATTTTTGCCCTCATCAACTGTCTCTGAAGAGACAGTTTTCAAATCTTGTTTCCAAATCTCTCACCCCCAGCAGATTATTCTGACACTTCATTTTTCACATTGTGTATTTCTGAAAACTAGAGATCTGCCCAGATTGAGACAAGCTTCTTCAACTTTAACATGCTGACTCTTTTCTTATTGGGACAAACATCCCTCAATATATGCTGCTGCTGCTAAGTCACCTCAGTCGTGTCCGACTCTGTACGACCCCATAGACAGCAGCCCACCAGGCTCCCCCGTCCCTGGGATTCTCCAGGCAAGAACACTGGAATGGGTTGCCATTTCCTTCTCCAGTGCATGAAAGTGAAAAGTGAAAGTGAAGTCGCTCAGTCGTATCCGACTCTTAGCGACCCATGGACTGCAGCCTACCAGGCTCCTCTGTCCATGGGATTTTCCAGGCAAGAGTACTGGAGTGGAGTGCCATTGCCTTCTCCGTCCCTCAATATATAGTCTACCATTTATGTCCTCCTGGGATAAAGTCAGAGAAAGCAAATTGAGACGTACAGGGCCAAAGCTTGCCAAAGGCCTTGCCTGGTGATGCAGAAAAGACTGATCCTCCTGGCAGACTCATAAGACTAGACTGTTTCTGAAACGAATGTCTGAAAATGTTTTGAGTTCCCTAGCATCTTTGGAAGTACAACTGCTTCACCAGGGCTATATGGGTGGCCTAGTTGCACAGGAGAGTGCTATCAGTTATACTTCCACCTTTAGAATCTTGATCTAAGGCAGTCAGAGCACCTGGAAACCGTTAGCCACGAAATGCTCATTTCTGAGTAAACTCCCTGGGTGTAGCCTCTTCTATCCTTAAATATGAAGGCTGGATTCTTCTCCCACTACTTCCTACTACTACTTCCTCAATACTCTCCACTTTTGTTCCGATCTTGTCCCTGGAGTAATTTACATCTCCCTATAGGCAGTGTGAGGCCATGTCCAGGGGAGTGGTGGGGAGTTTAGATTAGCTCTCTTGAAGCCCCGGTGGAGGGATCTCCTCATGGGGCTTTTGACAGCAGTCAGCCGAAAGTCACGTATCTCAGCGACAGAGGAGTGTAAATCACAGAGGGCATGAATGGATCTGTATTTACTAACGATAAAAGAGAAGACAAAATCAAAAGTATGGGAAAATGCCTTCATATCTTTAAGCTGGGATGTGGGAGTCTTTATTCCACACAGAATTGCTAACTGGGAGGAAACTAGGAGCAGAAGGTGGCAAGATAAAGCAGCTTTAAAACCCTTTGATCCTTGGTGCTGGGGTAAGTACACGAGTGAACTGGGAGATGGCAGATAAACCCCCAGACATCCCGAGCAAGTGAAAAAGCTAAGTAAAAGTAGCATACTCAAGATGACTATGGAATTACACTATTGAGTTTTTATACTGTGGAGACAAGGCTCAGGTCCTTTTCCCAATAAGTCACACTATTCTTCAAACTGTCCAATATAAAAATTATAGAATTTTTTTTGTCCCAAGTAATCTTTTTGAGTTTTCCTATCACTAGTAAATATACCAGCCTTCATGTGAAATTTTAATTTTTGACAATGCCAGAAGTATTAATGCTGAAATCATTTTTCTTTTTGATAAGGAATAAAATTATAAAGTGTTAGAGGGGGATGTTATATTTTCACATGCAGCTGCCTTTACATTTTGGATGCTAGAGATACTGATTGCTAGACAATCTTTTTTGATTATGTGATATTGGCAAGGCAACAAAAGAGCCTCATAGATTCAAAACACTAGAACGAATATCTTCATAGTCTGACTTATAATGGGTTTTTAGTGTCTCAAGACACTTATTACAGACAACACAGCCTTCTTTATACCACTAAGTAGACTTCCTGATGCATTCAGAAAAGCTTATTTATTTGGAGAATGCTTACATATAATGTTGGTCTCATCATTTTAAGTCAGAGACTAAAAAAGGAAAATGAATTTTAATGCCTAATTGCACAACTCTTATACTGAAATTCTTTCAGATTTGATGAGATTACTTTTACAGGCTGTTCTTATGACCTTACTGCAAAACAGCAGGTCAATATAAATTACATGAATTTCATGGAAAATTCAGATAAAACATAGTATAAGATTTTACACAGACGGACAGTCATAATCGTTCAAAAGAAACAAGAGTCAGTTAGCATCTTAGATGCCTGAAGTCCTGCTTAAGCTGTTTGAATCCAGGTTCTTTCCAAATTTAAATACCATCTTTACTCTTTCCCACTTGGCATGAAGCCTCTTCAGCAAGTATTCTAATATGATATTTGTTTCAAATATCTACAGGGATTGATTTCTTAATCCATTGGGGATGGATACTATTCACTGGAAAAATATCTTCCTCAAAATTCACCAAACTGAAGCTCACAGAAAGAAAAAATTTATAGCTTAAGGTTTTGTGTTCACAATGTTGTTCAGTCAGTCACTCAGTCGTGTCTGACTCTATATGACCCACAGAGTGCAGCACGCCAGGCTTCCCTGTCCTTCACTATCTCCCAGAGCTTACTCAAACTCATGTTCCTTGATTTGGTGATGCCATCTAACCATCTCATCCTCTGTCATCCCCTTCTTCTCCTGCCTTCAATCTTCCCCAGCATCAAGGTCTTTTCCAATAAGTCGGCTCTTTGCATCAGGTGGTCAAAGTATTGAGGCTTCAGCTTCATCAGTCCTTCTAATGAATATTCAAGGTTGGTTTTATTTAGGATTGACTGGTTTGATCTCCTTGTGGTCCAAGGGACTCTCAAGAGTCTTCTCCAACACCACAGTTCAAAAGCAGCAATTCTTCAGTGTTCAGCATTCTTTATGGTCCAACTCTCACATCCATACATGACTACTGGAAAAACCATAGCTTTGACTAGACAGACTTTTCCAGCAAAGTAATGTTTCTGCTTTTTAATATGCTGTCTAGATTTGTCATAGCTTTTCTTCCAAGGAGCAAGCATCTTTTAATTTCATGGCTGCAATCACCTTCTGCAGTGATTTTGGAGCCCAAGAAAATAAAGTCTGTCACTGTTTCCATTGTTTCCCAATCTATTTGCCATGAAGTTATGGGACTGGATGCCATGATCTTAGTTTTTTGAATGTTGAGTTTTAAGCTAGCTTTTTCACTCTCCTCTTTCACCTTCATCAAGAGGCTCTTTAGATCCTCTTTGCTTTCTGCCATAAGGGTGGTATCATCTGCATATCTGAGGTTATTGCTATTTCTCCCTGTAATCTTAATTCCAGCTTGTGCTTCATCTAACCTGACATTTTGCATGATGTACTCTGCATATAAGTTAATAATAATTATTTATTAAATTTTTTAAAAGTTTTAAATTTATATATGAGTTGAGTGTGTGTATGCTCAGTCCTGTCCAACTCTTGTGACCCCACAGACTACAGCCCACCAGGCTCCTCTGTCCATGGAATTTTCCAGGCAAGGACACTGGAATGGGTTGCCATTTCCTTCTCCAGGAGATCTTCCAGACCCAAGGATCCAGCCCAAGTCCCTTGCATCTCCTGCACTGGCAGGCAGATTCTTTACCACTGAGCCACAGGGAATCACTTTTATATTAGAGTACAGCCTATGAATAATGTTATCATAGTTTCAGATGTACTGCAAAGGGACTCAGCCATACATATAAATGTATTATCTATTTTCCCCCAAACTCCCCTCCAGCCAGGTTGCCGCATAACCTTGAGCAGAGTAATCATAGATTAATTCTGTAATTATAATAACTGCTCACCTCTATATACAAATAATTTGGGGACCGACTTTTGACTATTTGCTGGAAATTTAAACAACAACAACAACAGATGCATGTCATTTGTGAACTCAGGCAGACGCCCCAGCACCATTCATAATCATTATGTTTCCTGTTTTAGGATGTGACCTAAAATGGAAGAATCTGGAGCATAAAACGCCCAGGAACTTGGCTAAGGAAGGCGGCTTCAAAGCAGCCAGCAAAGAAATACGGCGGGCGGAGCAAATCGCTAATAAACTGGCCAGGCCAGGGGTCAAAAATCCGAATCCGCACTTGTTCCTGAGACTTCACGATTGGTCAATAGAACATGAGACTTTCCTTCGGGAAGCCTTCTCGTTTGTGGACAGGGGCGATGGGACAGTCACCAAGGAGGACTTTGTGCTGACCCTGGAGGAGAGGCAAGATTTTGTGAACTCAGAGCAGCTGGCTGCTATAGCGCAACTTCACGAAAAAGTCCGGGGTGGAGGGGTCAATATTAACGAGTTCTTTAAAGGGACCAGATATTTAAGTAAGTCTTATGTCTTAGGATCCTATGGGCCTAAGAAAAAGAAAAAAGGGATGGCCAAAAGAGCCAGAGTGGGCAAGTTTGTTTTACCCCTCCCCATCTGTATCATCCCCGACCACGTGTTTCCACGCCGCAGTGATGGTGGGCCGCCGTATTACATGATCGAAACCTACAAGAATGTAACTGATTGCAACCGCTTTAACAGAGATCACCCCCCAGAACATCCCATTCAGGATGACTCTGCTTGGTATATTGATGATCCAGGGAAGGTCTTTTCAAACATTAATTTTATCACCAAGGCGGGAGACCTGGCTTCTCTGAAAAAGGCTTTTGAATCAGGAATACCTGTGGATATGAAGGATAATTACTACAAGACACCGCTAATGACTGCATGTGCCACTGGAAACATTGATGCAGTCAAGTTTCTTCTTGAAAAAGGGTATGTCTTTCGCTTGAGTGCAATTTAGATTTTTGGGAGCCTTCACATTTCAAGAAAGTGAAAGGAAGACTAAGAAACATTTAACTCTAGAATTTAAATAGTGGCAAGAAAGGGCTTCATTCCTGAAGTCTAGACCACAAATAGACTTTATACTGCGAATCAGGCTAATGGGAACATTAAGAGCATGTACAACAATGCCAAAGTGAAAGCTGAGCAGTTTTCACTCTAGGGGTGGAAGAAGCCTTATGATCGGGTATCCCTGGCCTCCCAAAACAATTTTAATTTGGTCTCAGAGCTTTACCTAGATGATGTGGAGTGCCTTTTATTTTATTTTAAATTAAAAATATTTACTGTTGTCAAAAATAGCATGTGATCTACCCTCTTAACAAATTTTAAGTGTACGGTGCAATATTGTCAACTATGATCACAATATTGTAGAGCAGATCTTTAGAATGTATTCATTTTACATGGAGTCATTTTTAAATCTGCTTTTTTTTGTTGTTGTTTTGTTTTTGAGGGCATCCCAACAAATCAAATAATTTGATGGTGGCCATAAGACTAAGTGGGCTTCCCAGGTGGCGCTAGTGGAAAAGACCCGCCTGTCAGTACAGGAGACATAAGAGACTCAGTTGAATCCCTGGGTTGGGAAGATCCCCTGGAGGAGGGCATGGCAACTCACTCCAGTACTCTTGCCTGGAGAATCCCATGGACAGAGGAGCCTGGCAGGCAATGTCCATAGGGTTGCAAAGAGTCAGACATGACTGCAGCGACTTAGCATGTACATAACGACTAAATGACTAGGCATGTTTCATTCCCTTTTCCTTGGTTCATTTGTAAATATCTTTAAGATAACAAAGCATGACATTTTATTTAACTTTTTAATCAGAAGCAATTTCTCTGGTTTAAGTCCTTCTTTTTTACCATTCCTGAATAACCTGGTGTAACTTTCTAAACCTTTTTGTGCCTCAGTTTTCTCACTTTAATAATGGGGCTATAATGGAACTCAGCTCACAGAATTTCTTGAAGATTAAATGAGTTAAATATGTAAAGCACTTAGTAGCCCAGTAGTTGCAGACTTGACAAAAAGATATTGTTATTATTACTATAATGTTTAATGTCAAAGAAAGATTTAAATGTGTTTATTATCAAGTGGTAACATAAAGCAACTAATGATAATTTGAAGTTTTGGGCAGTGAATTTTAAATGGGACTAAAATTTTATTTTCTTTTTATAGTTTCTGAATGATAAATTGCTTTTAATGAAATTGAAAGAATTAATTTTCTTTTTTTTGCTTTTTATTTTTTCATTTAATCTTTATTTTGTATTGGAACATAGTTGATTTACAGTGTTGTGCTAGTTTCAGATGTACAGAAAAGAAATTCAGTTATATACACACATGTATCATTCTTTTTCATATTCTTTTTCCATATAGATTATTACAGAATATTGAGTGGTGTTCCCTATGCTAAACAGTAGGTCCTTACTGATTATCTATTTTATATATAGTAATATATATATATTAATCCCAAACTTCCAATTTATCCATTCTCCTTTGGCAACCAGAAGTTTGTTTTTGAAGTCTATGAGTCTATGAGGAGTACATCAAGGCTGTATATTGCCACCCTACTTATTTAACTTATATGCAGAGTACATCATTAGAAACGCTGGACTGGGAGAAGCACAAGCTGGAATCAAGATTGCCGGGAAAAATATCAATCACCTCAGATATGCAGATGACACCACCCTTATGGCAGAAAGTGAAGAAGAACTAAAGGGCCTCTTGATGAAAGTGAAAGAGGAGAGTGAAAAAGTTGGCTTAAAGCCCAACATTCAGAAAACAAAGATCATGGCATCTGGTCCCATCACTTCATGGGAAATAGATGGGGTAACAGTGGAAACAGTGGCTGACTTTATTTTTCTAGGCTCCAAAATCACTGCAGATGGTGATTGCAGCCATGAAATTAAAAGACGCTTACTACTTGGAAGGAAAGTTATGACCAACCCAGACAGCATATTAAAAAGCAGAGACATTACTTTGCCAATAAAAGTCTGTCTAGTCAAGGCTATGGTTTTTCCAGCAGTCATATATGGATGTGAGAGTTGGACTATAAAGAAAGCTGAGCACCGAAGAATTGATGCTTTTGAACTATGGTATTGGAGAAGACTCTTGAGAGTTCATTGGACTGCAAGAAGATCCAACCAGTCCATCCTAAAGGAGATCACTCCTGGATGTTCTTTGGAAGGACTGATGTTGAAGCTGAAACTCCAATACTTTGGCCACATGATGCGAAGAGCTGACTCATTGGAAAAGACCCTGATGCTGGGAAAGACTGAGGGCAGGAGGAGAAGGGGACGACAGAGGATGAGATGGTTGGATGGCATCACCGACTCGATGGACATGGATTTGGGTGGACTCTGGGAGTTGGTGATTGACAGGGAGGCCTGGAGTGCTGCAGTTCATGGGGTCACAAAGAGTTAGACACAACTGAGCGACTGAAATGAACTGATGAGTCTGTTTATGTTTTGTAAATAAGTTCATTTGTACCATTTTTGATACAAAATTTTTGATAGATTTTATTGCTTAGAATTTTAACAATGATGGTGTATTTATAAATTCATAACATACAGAGGAAGTAGATACAAAATGAAATAATGTAGCTTTTCTATTTCCTGTCAACTTTGATCTTCACTGGATCCAGTTTTATAATTTTCCCCAATATTAACATCTAACAAAAATTGTAGCCCCTAGGATCCAAGCAGCTTCTAAACTAAACAAAATGTATATATACACAAAGAAAGTTGACTATCAGATGCAGAACACAGTTCAAGAAAAATTATGGCACAGAGTTTAGCTTGACCCAAATCTTTCTTGGTTTACAGTTGAACAACTTAATAAAGCTACGAAATCTTAGAATTTTTAGCCTCCAGTGCTTGAATCAACCCGTATTTTTAGCTTCTGTATCTATCTCATTTTACAGGGCTAACGTTAATGCAACAGATAATTTTCTGTGGACTCCACTTCATTTTGCATGCCATGCTGGCCAACAGGATATTGTTGAGCTTCTTGTTAAATCTGGAGCCGTGGTAGATGCCCTCTCAATCAACAACTCAACTCCCTTAAGTAGAGCCATTGAGAGCTGCAGACTGGATACTGTAAAATACCTACTTGACATCGGTGCTAAATTCCAGTTGGAGAATAGGAAAGGTATGAGTTTCATTATAGGTGATTAGGGCTAGAAAAGGAGGATTTATGTTAGATTCCCAAGCCTTCTAAATCTTTTCTTGCAGGACCACGTTTTCCCTTAAGTTACTGTTGCAAAAACTAACCTGAGTTAAATGTTATGGAACTTTATCTTATACTTAGTGCTTCTCAAATCACTAGTGTTAAAGAATCAGTTCTCTATGTTGGTAATTCATTGTAGACTGAGACTTTTGTAAAACACAGTGAAAAATGATTTACTAGAAAAATGAAGAGGAAAAAGAACCCTATGAAATACAAACCCAAACTTTTTAAAATCTTTGGATTCAAATGACAAAAATTCTATAAAACTGCTATAAAAATTTCTAAACATTTACTCTTTAATTCCTATACTTACTTCACTGTGAGCCCATACCATTAATATGTAGACTGACACCAGTATGCAAATCACATTTTGAGTCATCACAGTGTTTTAGCTGTCAATTTCTAATAATTGGCATAGTTTGAAGCCCCTGTAGACTTTAGATTCCTTCTACAGCTAAACAGTAATTCCTGAAATAAGACTCCTTCTAGGAAGTAAATGGGAAGCCTACTTTATGTCATAAATTTTCTTCATGAAAAAGTGGAGGTGTTTTGAGAGTGGGACTCATTGCTTCTTTTTGATCTGAAGGAGCTTTAATAACTTTGGCTGCTTCAGGCTGCCTCTGAGTCACAGGTAGTATTGTTAGGCCTGCCTGCGGATGTAACAGGGGTCATAATATCCAGCCATCTGCATAGAGTACTTGTGACTTCCAGCTTCCCCAGACTTTTTGAATATACCTCCTTCCGCAACAGGAAGGAGGAAAGCATAAAATTGTCACACATGAAGGAATGTGCACACTGTGGGAAGAGAACTAGCACTCAGATATTCAAAATGTAATCTACCATTCTTTCCTATCAAACATGCTCAAAATAATTAACAAGAAGAAATGGTCTTGCTGGTAAATGACACTTTAAATGATAAAATTTTTGAGCTGGGACCACTTTAGAGAATATCTGAACCAATCTGTGACTTTTATACGTATCACTGGCTTCAGTAATCACCCTTAGTACCACATACTTCGAGCTGATATTTTGCTACATTGTTTATTATTAATCTGTTTAATGAAACTCTAAATTTATGTTTTAAACAGGGCATAGTGCCATGGATGTTGCAAAAGCTTATGCTGACAGTAGAATAATTGGTTTGATTAAAGAAAAGCTGGATAACTTGCCCAAACCAGCAGAAAATCAAAAACCAAAAGGCAAGCCACAACCCAAAGCAAAGACTGAAGGCCCCGAGATTAAGAAGGAAGAGGTATGAAAAGCAACTGACCCCTCATGAGTACCTGGTGCGGCTGCAGCACCATTTACTTATTGTTACAGTTCATGGGCAAATAATATGTAGTACATGTTTTCAGTACCAGTAGTTCTAAAGAAATACCTAGCAAGAAATTTACTATTACTGAAAAGTCTAAAAAGTTGTCATGGCAAACAGAATCCACACAAAAAACAAGTTGGTTGAACCAAATACTGTTAGAATGTTGAAAAAAAAACTTATATTAGAAGTGTATACACTTAGACCTGAATTATACAGATTTGATGAGATGTCCCAAAAGGGAAGTGTAGGGTAACATTTATGAGAAAAGAAGTAAAGCATGATTTTCATTCATTTTGATTTTATAATCTTTCACTACCTACCTTACCACCCAACTCCCAAGGAATTTTTTTTTTAATTATGAACCCTAGGATATGTAACTTGGATAATTCTGAAAATTGACTCTAGAAGGCTTTAAAGATGCCAAATTGTTCCAGGTAATCTGGAGTGGTTTGGGTCCCTCTAAATTATCAGCAGAAGATTGTTGTTTATGGGGGTTTCCCAGACATCAAGAATTTGTCCTTAGCAGGAAGCTCTAAATACATTTCTAGGCTGGAAGCTTCTTTTAGGGAAACAGATGGATCCCTCAAGATCTTTGGCTGACACAGGATAGAGTATGAAGTTCAGGAAGGAAAAGTTTTAACATTATCTAAAGGCAGAGGAACCAGAGATCAAATTGTCCACATCCGCTGGATCATGGAAAAAGCAAGAGAGTTCCAGAAAAACATCTATTTCTGCTTTATTGACTATGCCAAAGCCTTTGACTGTGTGGATCACAATAAACTGTGGAAAATTCTTCAAGAGATGGGAATACCAGACCTGATCTGCCTCTTGAGAAATCTGTATGCAGGTCAGGAAGCAACAGTTAGAACTGGACATGGAACAACAGACTGGTTCCAAATAGGAAAAGGAGTACGTCAAGGCTGTATATTGTCACTCTGCTTATTTAATTTCTATGCAGAGTACATCATGAGAAACGCTGGGCTGGAAGAAGCACAAGCTGGAATCAAGATTGCCGGGAGAAATATCAATAACCTCAGATGTGCAGATGACACCACCCTTATGGCAGAAAGTGAAGAGGAACTCAAAAGCCTCTTGATGAAAGTGAAAGTAGAGAGTGAAAAAGTTGGCTTAAAGCTCAACATTCAGAAAACGAAGATCATGGCATCCAGTCCCATCACTTCATGGGAAATAGATGGGGACACAGTGGAAACAGTGTCAGACTTTATTTTTTTGGGCTCCAAAATCACTGCAGGTGGTGACTGCAACCATGAAATTAAAAGATGCTTACTCCTTGGAAGGAAAGTTATGACCAAGCTAGATAACATATTCAAAAGCAGAGACATTACTTTGCCAACAAAGGTTTATCTAGTCAAGGCTATGGTTTTTCCTGCGGTCATGTATGGATGTGAGAGTTGGACTGTGAAGAAAGCTGAGCGCCTTTGAATGCTTTTGAACAGTGGTGTTGGAGAAGCCTCTTGTGAGTCCCTTCGACTGCAAGGAGATCCAACCAGTCCATTCTGAAGGAGATCAGCCCTGGGTGTTCTTTGGAAGGAATGATGCTAAAGCTGAAACTCCAGTACTTTGGCCCCTTCATGCGAAGAGTTGACTCATTGGAAAAGACTCTGATGCTAGGAGGGATTGGGGGCAGGAGGAGAAGGGGACGACAGAGGATGAGATGGCTGAATGGCATCACTGACTTGATGGACGTGAGTCTGAGTGAACTCCAAGAGTTGGTGATGGACAGGGAGGCCTGGTGTGCTGCGATTCATGGGGTCGCAAAGAGTCGGACACGACTGAGCGACTGAACTGAACTAAACTGAGAGGTGATAGGAAGCAGACAGTTGAAGGGATGATCGGCAGACAGTAGAGAGTAACAAGCATGGAGGAAGAGAGTAAGGATAGCTAGAGGTGAAGGAAGATTGATCAGTTACAGCTCCTAACACATTCACCATTATCATTTTAGTAGGAATACATCCTTCTGATTAATAACGGCCACAGATCAAGGATGGATCTTGAAGACTTTTGTGATCTGTCACTAATACTAATTAAGTTAAACAAGGCAAAAGAGTTATCTCTCCCCACCCAAAGTTATAATAATATTCTATTTCATTTCAAATCATAATTTATATAGTAGCATTTTTTAAACTTCAGAGTATTAGAAAGTATACACAGGTTTTTGAAATTTATAGTTATTTTTTGAGTTTTTGCTCATTTCCAGGAAACACTTTCAGCAATATACACTGTGCCAGCCATAGTGGAGGACAAGAAGATGCGTAAAGATAATGTAGTTTATCTCAATTCATTGATTACCAGTGGTTATACCAAGAAAGTGGATATCACATTTATCCCACAGAGGGTAAGTACTTTAGAAAGATTGTAACATGGTATAAACTCCTAATGCCTTTTTTCAAATACTTTTTATGCAGAGCACCCAAACAATTGTCCAAAGCTTATCTTTTGATAAGCTGTGTTTTTGATAAGTTGTTATTTGATGTTCTCCTTTTTCTAGATCCTGCTTACAACTAAGTAAGTCCGATTTGTATAGCTTCTGATATCTTGTCTTTTTATTTTCTGTATTGACTTCTTAATTTTCCTTGAATAGTTGAAGTTGTCTTTGGTCAGTGCCATTCCTTGTAGCCATGTAGTCACTGAATTTTATAGATATTTTCTCTGGGTACTTCTTAAAGTCCAACCCTTCCTCTTTGTACACACTATCGCCATCTCACTTGGGAGTTTTATACTGATCAAGACTGGATCTATTAAATAGCTTCCTTAAACATCTACAAGTAAAGAGGTGAAGACATATTTGGAGAACAAGAGTGGTCTTGCTAATGCTCATCAAACCATGCTGAATAATAGACCACCAGCTCCTTTTGCCCCCTACTGTGAAAATAATTTTGACTTCCCCGCAAGATGTAAAGGCTGTCTATTAATTCCATTGCTTCCTGGTTTTGACCTCCTGAGAATGAACAGCAGCTGGCCTCAGGGCCATCAGAGAGGTAACTGAAGGGTATTTCAGTTGTTCAAATAGTCACCATCAGAAACAGTGATGGCCATGTAACCACTAATGTCATGTAAGAGATAAAAGTTAAAGTAGACTTAGAAGTAAATTTGTTGTTGTTGTTGTTCAGTCGCTCAGTTGTGTCTCTTTGTGACCCCATGGACTGCAGCATGCCAGCCTTCCCTGTTTTTCACCATCTCCCAGAGCTTGCTCAAACTCATGTCCATTGAGTCAGTGATGCCATCCAACCATCTCATCCTCTGTCATCCCTTCTCCTCTTGCCAGAAGTAAATTGGATAGTTTTAAATTGACCAGATTGAAGGTTGTCTGGATATTGGCATGTTTATTGGCTGTCATGCTAACATTCACTCTGGATGTGGTTGTTTGTTTAAGATCTGGAGTCCTGAAGCCACGACAGCAGAGCTGATCAGAATGAGGGAACTGCGCCGGGAGAGGTTGACATATGAGGTAGATTTTGATGACTTCATGATGCCCTTTCAGAAGCACATCACAGAGAGAGCACAAGCAGTGGAAGCTAGCTTCAAGACGTAAATCACAGCGGTTGCATCTCAGAATAAACAACATTTTGAGGCCCAGGGACCAAATATTGGAGAAAGTAGATTCCCATCAAAGTCAAAGCAACTCACAAGTTAAGCATTGTAACAAAATATTTGTCTTTGCTTTAACAACTATAAATATTCTGAGCTGTCTAGAGAAGTCATGTGTTATTTTGCAATGGAATTGCATACCATTCTGGATAAATTCCTCAATCTTCCTCAAGAATATTTTACAACAATGGCATTTTTGGTTATAAACATAGTGTCATCATCAAAGAATTTACAAGATGCACATCATTATGTTAAAGATATCCTTTTAGTGGAACTGAATGAAAGCTATTTAATATTAGGGAAGAGAAGCCCTTTTTAATACACTAAAGGAGCAGTTTTCTTCTCACACATTATCATAAATGATATGCATTAGATACTTGGGGTCAAATAAACACTGATGCCTCCAGTAGACACTGTTGACACTTCACCCATTTCTCCTGTACACTTTGCTGTACAGCAGAAACTAATGCAACATTGTAAAGCAACTATACCCTAAAAAAATAAAATAAAACTTTTTTAAAAAGAAACACTGAGCCAAGAATTCAGGTACAAGTGGTTTGTTAAGAAAATTCAGATATAGGTGGTTTGGTTCCTGGGGGGCCAGATGAGGGAAGCAGGCCAGGAAGGGAAAATAAGCCAAGCACGGGGGAGCTTTCTGATGAAACCCCAGCTTCCATGGAGCCCTTGGGGAGCTGTGGAGTGCCAGGGAAAGGTGCCGGGCTTCTGGATTCCCAGGCCAATCAGTTACAGACTAGAGGGAGTGCTTGTGAGGCGATTCCAGTGCTCAAGGGCAGCCCCACGAATTGAATTGGTGGGTCACGGTGTGAACAACTGGCTGGAAAGTGGGAAGTAGCTGGGTTGGGTGTACAACATAGGAAAAGAAACCCAGGATTCCAGATGGTCACCAACAGAATGTGCTACAGGAATGTATACACAGGAGCTGAAAATGAGGGGGAAATACTGTTCTCTATACTCTCTTCTATGTGCTCAGTCACTCGGTCATATCCAAGTCTTTGCCAGCCCATGGACTGTAGCCTGTCAGGCTCCTCTGTCTGTGAAATCTTCCAGGCAAGAATACTAGAATGGGTTGCCACTTTCTACTCCAGGGGATATTCCCAACCCAAGGTTTGAACCTGTGTCTCTTGTGTCTGCATTGGCAGGTGGATTCTTTACAACTAACTCCACCTGGGAAGCCCACCCGCCTCTCTACTGACCTTGAAATGTACACTTGGCTGAACTGGTTAAGAGTGTGGTTTTGTAGTTAGTATGTTTGAATCCTCACTCTGCCATTTACTAGTTTCATGTCTTTGGATCAAGTTACAAATTGTCTCTGAGCCTCAATTTCATCATCTACAAAGAAAGGATAATAATATGCCCTTTAATAAACTGTTGTGAGAATCAAATGGAATAACATCTATAAGGTTTCCAGTTTTGTGCCTCTGCGTGGTTCATGCTCCATAAGTGATTTGTTTTTAAACTTCTTTCAATCTTGGCTGCAAAGTAAACAAAAGGAGGCACAGGGATGTGGATTCCAACCTAGGCAATCAGAAGAGTAAAAGATTCACTTTCAGGCTGTTGACTAAAGTGACTTAAACCTGTACATTTTGTCTATTTTTTGATAATCAGACAAAGATGAACAGTGCACATTTGCTATAGAAATAGTTACTAATTCTTAGTCATAGTCATTCTAGTGGATAGTGAACCAGTGTTCACTTTTTCGGTCTAGAGAGCCTAATCGAATTTTTATATAGCTGAAGAATTAGCTAATGAAAGTAGTGTCTTAGGCTGAGCTCCCTATAAACAGGGAGCTGAAGACTCTTGCATGTGTCTTATTGAGGGAGTGTTCCCGAGAAACTTGTAAGAGATGATGGGAGCAGGATAAAACAGAAGGAGGACCTAAAAAACAGAAAGCTAGCCCTAGCCTGATTCCATGGAGAGCTCTGGAGGATGAATTGTAGCACAGAGTTTGCCCTGCCCAGAAGGAAGGAGGCTAGCTATTAGAAACCTCAGATTTTTCACCTTGCTCACTGACAAGTTGCCTCCAATCAACCAAGGGCAATCCTCCAGAGGAAAAGGTCAGATCAGATCAGTTGCTCAGTCATGTCTGACTCTTTGCGACCCCATGAATCGCAGCATGCCAGGCCTCCCTGTCCATCACCAACTCCCGGAGTTCACTGAGACGTCCCTCGAGTCAGTGATGCCATCCAGCCATCTCATCCTCTGTCATCCCCTTCTCCTCCTGCCCCCAATCCCTCCCAGCATCAGAGTCTTTTCCAATGAGTCAACTCTTCACATGAGGTGGCCAAAGTACTGGAGTTACAGCTTTAGCATCATTCCTTCCAAAGAAATCCCAGGGCTGATCTCCTTCAGAATGGACTGGTTGGATCTCCTTGCAGTCCAAGGAACTCGCAAGAGTCTTCTCCAACACCACAGTTCAAAAGCATTAATTCTTCGGCACTCAGCCTTCTTCACAGTCCAACTCTCACATGCATACATGACCACAGGAAAAACCATAGCCTTGACTAGACGAACCTATGTTGGTAAAGTAATGTCTCTGCTTTTTAATATGCTATCTAGGTTGGTCATAACTTTCCTTCCAAGGAGTAAGCGTCTTTTAATTTCATGGCTGCAGTCACCATCTGCAGTGATTTTGGAGACAAGAAAAATAAAGTCTGACACTGTTTCCACTGTTTCCCCTGTTTCCCCATCTATTTCCCACAAAGTGATGGGACCAGATGCCATGATCTTTGTTTTCTGAATGTTGAGCTTCAAGCCAAGTTTTTCACTCTCCACTTTCACTTTCATCAAGAGGCTTTTGAGTTCCTCTTCACTTTCTGCCATAAGGGTGGTGTCATCTGCATATCTGAGGTTATTGATATTTCTCCTGGCAATCTTGATTCCAGCTTGTGTTTCTTCGAGTTCAGCGTTTCTCATGATATACTCTGCATAGAAGTTAAATAAGCAGAGTGACAATATACAGCCTTGACGTACTCCTTTTCCTATTTGGAACCAGTCTGTTGTTCCATGTCCAGTTCTAACTGTTGCTTCCTGACCTGCAAACAGATTTCTCAAGAGGCAGATCAGGTCTGGTATTCCCATCTCTTGAAGAATTTTCCACAGTTTATTGTGATCCACACAGTCAAAGGCTTTGGCATAGTCAATAAAGCAGAAATAGATGTTTTTCTGGAACTCTCTTGCTTTTTCCATGATCCAGTGGATGTGGGCAATTTGATCTCTGGTTCCTCTGCCTTTTCTAAAATCAGCTTGAACATCAGAAGTTCACGGTTCACATATTGCTAAAGCCTGGCTTGGAGAATTTTGAGCATTACTTCACTAGTGTGTGAGATGAGTGCAATTGTGTGGTAGTTTGAGCATTCTTTGGCATTGCCTTTCTTTGGGATTGGAATGAAAACTGACCTTTTCCAGTCCTGTGGCCACTGCTGACTTTTCCAAATTTGCCGGCATATTGAGTGTAGCACTTTCACAGCATCATCTTTCAGAATTTGGAATAGCTTAACTGGAATTCTGTTACCTCCACTAGCTTTGTTCGTAGTGATGCTTTCTAAAGCCCACTTGACTTCACATTCCAGGATGTCTGGCTCTAGGTCAGTGATCACACCATCGTGATTATCTGGGTCATGAAGATCTTTTTTGTACAGTTCTTCTGTGTATTCTTGCCATCTCTTCTTAATATCTTCTGCTTCTGTTAGGTCCATACCATTTCTGTTCTTTATCGAGGAGAGGGTAACTCTGAGCTAAAAGCAACCACCAACTGTAGTAGCTGAGCAATGGTTACTCCAGGAGTTAGAGGAAATCTGGGTAGCTCTGTAGCATCTGATGTAAATGGCATGCTTTTGTCCTCAAAGTTTTAGATGGTGATGCCTTGAGGTTCATTTTGTACTACATGCTTTCTCCTTAAAAAGAAAGGAGAAAACTTGTCTAAATCATTCTTAATTACGAAGAACAAGAAAGACTAGCAGTGAGAGCCAATTCAGCAGCAACTTAAAAAGAGAAAGCCCACATATCCCACTGGCAGTGTCTCATTCTTCACACTTGAGTTGGTATTATCAGTCACTGAAAATTATAAACAGGAGAGACAGAAATATGTATTCAACCTCATGCTCACGATATGGTCATGTCTACTTGGTACAAATGAACCAACCCCAGTGCTGTTAGCTTAGCAATTTTTATTGAATTGACAACTAGGCAGATTCACTATGAGCATGAAGGTCCCCAAGAGAACCACTGAGCCAACACTGTTTTTAAGTAAGCCGTATGAAAAGAGAATTCAGGCTTCTACAAAAAGGCATAAATTTGAAGTAAATAGTCATCTGTACTGCATTATTATTTTCCATATATTTGCCTAAGGTATATATTTTTCCTGAAATTGTGTTTATGTAACAATGGATCCTGGGGGAAATTTACAAATGAAGACAGATGGGGCATTTGTGAAAATCAAATAAGCTCATGCTAATATACTTAGATCATTAGGTAATTGTTACCATATCATGAATTTTATGTGGGCAATAAGGAGGAACGTAATATTCTGTTAACATTCTAGAAGTCACTGAAGATTTTTTTATCCTAGATATATAGTTGAGTATTATGTGGTATATGTGTTTTATTTAAAATTTAGAATAATTGTCTTTCCTCTGTATCTTCAGCAAAAAAGACTTTGAAGAAGAGCTAATACACAAAAGACAATTTAATTTCCATAGATTTAGTTTTTTACAAGATGAGGTGAAATATCCATGTATTCTTTACATTTGGGAGATTATTATATTCTTTGTTATTGGGACACACAGGCTCCAGTGTATTTCCCTCCTAAAAGAGTTGGAAGTAAGAGAAGTATTTCCTCACCTCATAAAAAGTAAATTCTGAAGTCAACACAGAACAAATGAAATGGCCAATAGACAGAAGATCACTGATAAAGATTTACCAGTAATTCATCCCTAGCTAAAGCAGTGTGTTGCAAAGCTAAGGAAAGGCTTAGCCAGGAGGAGGATTGATCAGCAACAGAATCATCCTTAAATGACAGCAGCCAGCCACCTGACTGTGTCTCTCCAGGTTCTCCTCTGGGCAGGGCCCTCTTGTCTATGTACCACATGCGTTTTGTTATAGACCTAGACCTTTCCAGGCTGGAACCACCACAATTTTGAATCAACCAGTGATACTCGTTCTGTACACAGTTTGCTTTAATTCATTCGGTGTGTATCTGCTGAGCACTGATAATGATACTCCTGGGGTTGTTCCTTGCTCCTCTTCTGTGATGTCTCCCTGGACTGTGACCCATTCAGATTGTCCATGTTTTCAGCATAATCTGGCTTCCAGGTAGATTAGGACAATGGCAGATGCTGGTAAAAGATAGGAATGGAAAGGAAGGGAGGAGTTGTTCAGCTGCTCAGTCATAACTGACTCTTTGCGACCCCATGGACTGCAGCACACCAGGATTCCCTGCCCTTCACTATCTCTCAGAGCTTGCTCAAACTCATGTCCATTGAGTTGGTGATGCCATCCAACCATCTCATCCTTTGTCGTCCCCTTCTTTCCTGCCCTCAATCTCTCCCAGCATTGGTCTTTTCCAATGAGTCAGTTCTTCACATCAGGTGGCCAAAGTATTGGGGCTTCAGCTTCATCAGTCCTTTCAATGAATATTCAAGGTTGATTTCCTTTAAGATTGACTGGCTTGATCTCCTTGCAGTCCAAGGGACTCTCAAGAATATACTCCAGCACCACAGTTTGAAAGCATCAGTTCTTCAGCACTTAGCCTTCTTTATGGTCCAGTTCTCACATCCATACATGACTACTGGAAAAACCATAGCTTTGACTAGGTAGACTTTTGTCAGCAAAATAATGTGTCTGCTTTTTAATATGCTGTCTAGGTTTGTCATAGCTTTTCTTCCAAGGAGCAAGCATCTTTTAATTTCATGTGTGCAGTCACCATCTGCAGTAATTTTGGAGTGCAAGAAGATAAAGTCTCTCACTGTTTCCATTTTTCCCCATCTATTTGTCATGAAGTGATGGGACCAGATGCCATGATCTTATTTTTGTGTGTGTTGAGTTTTAAGCCAGCTTTTTTTTTACTCTCTTCTTTCACTTTCATCAACAGGTTCTTTAGTTCCTCTTCACTTTCTGCCATAGGATGTTGTAATCTGCATATCTGAGGTTGTTGAAATTCCTCCCGGCAATCTTGATTCCAGTTTGAACTTCATCCAGCCCAGCATTTTGCATGATGTACTCTACATAAAAGTTAAATAAGCAGGGTGACAATATACAGCCTTGACATACTCCTTTCCCAATTTTGAACCAGTCCGTTATTCCATGTCCAGTTCTAATTGTTGCTTCTTGACCTGCATACAGGTTTCTCAGGAGGCAAGTAAGGTAGTCTGGTATTCCCACATCTTTAATAATTTTCCAGAGTTTGTTGTGATCCACACAGTCAAAGGCTTTAGTGTAGTCAGTGGAGCAGAAGTAGATGTTTCCTTGGAATTCCCATTTTTTCTGTGATCCAATAAATGTTGGCAATTTGATCTCAGGATCCTCTGCCTTTTCTAAATCCAATTTGAACATCAGTTCCTGGTTCACATACTGTTGAAGCCTAACTTGAAGGATTTTGAGCATTACCTTGCTAGCATGCGAAATGAGTACTATTGTGTGGTAGTTTGAACATCCTTTGGCACTACCTTTCTTTGGGACTGGAATGAAAACTGACTTTTTCCAGTCTTGTGGCCACTGCTGAGTTTTCCATATTTGCTTGCATGTTGAGTGCAGCACTTTAACAGCATCATCCTTTAGGATTTTAAATAGCTCACCTGGAATTCCATCACCTCCACCAGCTTTGGTCGTAGTAAGAAGAGGAGAAGCCAGGCTAGTTCTCCTTTTCACTCTTTGCCTTGACAGCATCCCAGGTGATTGCTGTGTCTGTCTCCCCCATGGATCCAGTTGCCAACTGACTATCCTGCCCTGGTTCCAGCTCCCACTGTCTGACCCTGGCCCCTCTGCTCTGGTGGCACCACCTCCTCCCTCTGTCACTTTAGCCTGATACCAACTTCCTTTGTTTTTGTTAATGTCTGGGCTACCTCACCGTGCCCTGGTTGACTCCTCAAACTTTTTTATCATCTGTACACCAAATCCTTGCATTAACTTCCTTTCTGAAGAATTCAGAGTGGTTTTTGCTTCCCTGGTTGGACCCTGATTTTTTTGTTGTTCAGTTGCCAAGCCATGTCCAACTCTTCATGACCCCATAGACTGCAGCATGCCAGGCTTCCCTGTCCCTCACCATCTCCCACAATTTGCCCAAGTTCATGTCCATTGCATTGGTGATGCCATCCAATCATCTTATCCTTTATAAATAATGATTAATAGAATAATCACAAAATACATATGTGACTATCACACATTTAGATAATTGAAGATTATCACAAGATTCAAAAGATTCCACAGGATATACTTAAGGAAGTCTCTAATACAAGTAAATGACATAGTAGAACAGAGGGTGTATTTGGGTCTAAGACTTCTAGGTATAACTCCCTGATGTCATTTCTTAGTTTCTCAGAACAGGGCACACTTCATCTTCAGATTATACACCAGCAAGATAACTCTGAGCCCAGGCGCACATTTGTTGAGGGCTATTTTATAGCACTGGCTCCGTAAAAACCCAGGCTGGATCACCTGCCAAACCAGATACAAACTGCCAATCTGTGCATCCCTAAAACATGCAGACAAACCAATACAGGTTGCCTCTAGGGGAATTTCAGACTTTAAACACACACTATAAAGTTGTAGCTAGTATATTTCATTCTTCCCTTGACCAGACTTATCCCAGGAGATAAGTACAGAGTTACCCTGTATAGCTGCAAGATTAACCCTTTCCTTACATAACGTGTAAACTTACAGTGTGTGCTCCAGAATCAGGGAAATGCAATAGCATTTTAGCAGAAATCTGAAGGATGAGGAAAAAATTAAATTGGCCCTGATGGAAGGGAAGAGTCTAGTGGAAAGAACAGCATTTTGCAGGAAAGACCCAATCCAACAAATGGAAAAAAGGCAGTGTGATTAAAACATTAAATAGAAATTTTGGCAGGGGAAGAGGTCAAAGCTAGGTCCACTGAGACTTCTAGTAGAGTTCTTACTGGACCAGTTGGAGAAGAGATTCACTCTTTGTTTGGGATTTCAGTAGGATGTAAGACTGGAGCTGCTGGTGGACAGTTTTGTTACCTTATGGGGACACTCCAGCTGAGGTTGGAGCTCACACAAATGACAGCAGAGCTGATAGAGCAAGGAGCTGGAGGAGAATGCCAGCAAGCGCAGCAGAGAGAACAGTTCTGTCTCAGATCCAAACTTGCTCAGTCCACCTCCTGAAATTCTAAGCTTTAGGAGTCATCACATTCTCTTTTTATTAAATTGGTTTTTGTTACTGTGAATGAATGCAGATTTCTGTGCCTGATGCACAGCAAGGCCAAACAATACAAGAATATTGGAGTTTGGAGCAGAGGAAGCTTTATTGCAGGGCCATGCAAGGAGAGCAGGTGGCTCATGCCCTCCAAAAGCCCCAATTTCCCAAAGGGTTTCAGCAAGCCCTTTTTAAAGTCAAGGTGAGTGATGGTTGATTATTGCAAACTTCTTGGTGTAGGAATCCTTTGTTCTTGTAGCTATTCACCTAGGTCAGGTTACAATGTTCCTGTAAACCTCCAGCAAGACAAATGTTATTCTCTTCTGCAACTTTAAATCTTTATTTGGAAGGGAAAATGCTATACCCTTAAAGGTCAGAGCCTCAAGAATGTTCAATACTGTTTATTTCAGGCTATAGGAAATATTCTTGTAGCAAAAGCAGCAGAATACAAACATTAAAGCAACAGAGGGCTTCCCTGGTGGCTCAGATGGTAAAGAATCTACTTGCTATGAGGGAGACCTGGGTTCAATCCCGGGTCAGGGAAATCCCCTGGAGAAGGGAATGGCAAACAAATCTAGTCCATTCAGTTCAGCTGCTCAGTCATGTCTCTTTGCGACCCCATGGACTGCAGCACGCCAGACCTCCCTGTCCATCACCAACTCCGGGAGTTTACACAAACTCATGTGCATTGAGTCGTTGATGCCATCCAACCATCTCATCCACTGATATCCCCTTCTGTTCCTGCTTTCAATCTTTCCCAGCATTAGAGTCTTTTCAAATCAGTCAGATTTTCCCATCAGGTGGCCAAAGGTTGGAGTTTCAGCTTTAACATCAATTCTTCCAATGAACATTCAGGCCTGATTTGCTTTAGAATGGACTGGTTGGATCTCCTTGCAGTCCAAGGGACTCTCAAGAGTCTTCTCCACAGTTCAAAAGCATCAATTCTTCTACGCTCGGCTTTCTTTATAGTCCAACTCTCACATCCATACATGACTACTGGAAAAACCAAACCCTTGACTAGATGAACCTTTGTTGGCAAAGTAATGTCTCTGCTTTTTAATACGCTATCTAGGTTGGTCATAACTTTTCTTCCAAGGAGTAAGCGTCTTTTAATTTCATGCCTACAATTACCACCTACAGTGATTTTAGAGTCCAAAAAAATAAAGTCTACCACTGTTTCCACTGTTTCCCCATCTATTTCCCATGAAGTGATGGGACTGGATGCCATGATCTTCGTTTTCTGAATGTTGAGCTTTAAGCCAACTTTTTCACTCTCCTCTTTCACTTTCATCAAGAGGCTCTTCAGTTCCTCTTCACTTTCTGCCATAAGGGTGGTATCATCTGCATATCTGAGGTTATTAATATTTCTCTCTGCAATCTTGATTTCAGCTTGCGCTTCATCCAGCGCAGCATTTCTCGTGATGTACTCTGCATAGAAGTTAAATAAGCAGGGTGACAATATACAGCCTCTATGTACTCCTTTCCTGATTTGGAACCAATCTGTTTTTCCACGTCCAGTTCTAACTGTTGCTTCCTGACCTGCATACAGATTTCTCAAGAGGCAGGTCAGGTGGTCTGGTATTCCCATCTCTTTGAGAATTTTCCACAGTTTATTGTGATCCACACAATCAAAGGCTTTGGCATAGTCAATAAGGCAGAAATAGATGTTTTTCTGGAACTCTCTTGCTTTTTCCATGATCCAGCAGATGTGGGCAATTTGATCTCTGGTTCCTCTGCCTTTTCTAAAACCAGCTTGAACATCTGAAAGTTCACGATTCACGTATTGCTGAAGCCTGGCTTGGAGAATTTTGAGCATTACTTCACTAGCGTGTGAGATGAGTGCAATTGTGCGGTAGTTTGAGCATTCTTTATCATTGCCTTTCTTTGGGATTGGAATGAAAACTGACCTTTTCCAGTCCTTTGGCCACTGCAGAGTTTTCCAAATTTGCTGGCATCTTGAGTGCAGCATTTTCACAGCATCATCTTTCAGGATCTGAAATAGCTCAACTGGAATTCCATCACCTCCACTAGCTTTGTTCATATGATGCTTCCTAAGGTCCACTTGCCTTCAGATTCCAGGATGTCTGGCTCTAGGTGAGTGATCACACCATCGTGATTATCTTGGTCATGAAATTTGTACAGTTCTTCTGTGTATTCTTGCCACCTCTTCTTAATATCTTCTGCTTCTATTAGGTCCATACCATTTCTGTCCTTTATTGAGCGCGTCTTTGCATGAAATGTTCCCTTGGTGTCTCTAATTTTCTTGAAGAGATCTCTAGTCTTTCCCATTCTATTGTTTTCCTCTATTTCCTTACACTGATTACTGAGGAAGGCTTTCTGATCTCTCTTTGCTATTCTTTGGAAATCTGCATTCAAATAGGTATATCTTTCCTTTTCACCTTTGCTTTTTGCTTCCCTTCTTTTCACAGCTATTTGTAAGGCCTCCTCAGACAGCCATTTTGCTTTTTTGCATTTGTTTTTCTTGGGGACGGTCTTGATTCCTGTCTCCTGTACAATGTCACGATCCTCCATCCATAGTTCATCAGGCACTCTATCAGATCTAGTCTCTTGAATCTATTTGTCACTTCCATTGTATAATCTTAAGGGATTTGATTTAGGTCATACCTGAATGGTCTGTGCCTGATTTAGGTCATACCTGATGCAAAGAGCTGATTCATTTGAAAAGACGCTGATGCTGGGAAAGGTTGATGGCAGGAGGAAAAGGGGATGACAGGGGATGAGATGGTTGGATGGCATCACTGACTCAATGGACATGAGTTTGAGTAAACTCCAGAAGTTGGTGATGGACAGTGAGGCCTGGTGTGCTGCAGTCCATGAGGTCGCAAAGATTCAGACATGACTGAGTGACTGAACTGAACTGGTCTAGTGACTTTCCCTACTTTCTACAATTTAAGTTTGAATTTGGCAATAAGAAGTTCATGATCTGAGCCATAGTCAGCTCTCAGTCTTATTTATGCTGACTGTATAGAGCTTCTCCATCTTTGGCTGCAAAGAATATAATCAATCTGATTTCAGTATTGACCATCTGGTGATGTCCATATGTAGAGTCTTGTGTTGTTAGAAGAGGGTATTTGCCAAGACCAGTGCGTTCTCTTGGCAAAACTTACTTTGGCTCAGTCTCTTCATTCTTTCTGGAGTTATTTCTCCACTGACCTCCAGTAGCATATTGGGCACCTACCGACCTGGGGAGTTCATCTTTCAGTGTCCTATCTTTTTGCCTATTCATACTGTTCATGGGGTTCTCAAGGCAAGAATACTGAAGTGATTTGCCATTCCCTTGTCCAAAACAGATCTAATCTGGAGTCAAATCTATTCTTCTTATTACATTAAAAGTCCTAATAAAAAAAGAAATACAAAGGATATTGAGAATTACCAGGAACTGTAGCATTACTAAAGTCAAGGAGATTCCTAGCATGGTGGAGGAATCAGCAGAATCAAGTAGAAGACCATCAGTTCCCCAAATCCATATGATTATCTTAACAACCCCTTCAGGGATTTTCCTGCTGTGTTGAAATATAACATCATCTAAACTTAAATTATTTTAAAATTAGTCATTGTACAGACTAAAAAGTGTGCATGTGCTATCTTAGTGCCTAGTCACATGTAGAGAGAAGTTTGTTCTTGTGCTAATTCGTCCCTGACAGTTATACTTCTGAGTTGTTGCATCTGTTCTTTAGAATGTTTCTTCCTACTAGGCTATATTAGCTTTCTATTTTGCCACTCAAAACATAGCTATTCGTGTGAAGCTTCTAGTCAGTTCTCACTGGTAGCAGGGCTCCCTTACCCCGTTGCTTCCTAGTTGAGTCTCAACTTCATTTCAGGGCCCAAGATTCATAAAAATTGCAATCCCATTACTTCTTCAGAATTATTGTCAAATAAGCAAGAAGCAAATGGTCTCAAAAACTCTTCGCAAATGACCCTGCAAGAGTTTTTCTTTTTAGAAGGTAAGATGGGATGTAGAGCAGACAGGATGAAAATACTGTACACATAGACCACACAACAGCGAATAAATGTGTTCTGGAGCATTAAAATTACCCTTGCTGTGCTAATCTCTAAATGTACCATGTGTTTTGTGATGCAAATGAGAGCACATTGCCTTACATCTTACTCTGGCTCATGGACCCACAGGATTGCAGCAACACAAACTGGTTGACAACAAAATTCTTTGTTTCGTGAGGCCTTTGGATTTTCATTTGATGTGTGTGAGTAGAAATGCACACACACAAAAAACAAGAGCAGGTGATATTATCTAAGCTATTCAGTCAAATAAATCAGTAAGAAATGTCTGACAAAAAATATAAAATATTTTTATTGATTCAAAGCAATCATTAATTTGGTGGTTTTCTATATCATCTTTTCTGCTTATAGGAGTAGAGCACAATGTTCTTAAAATTGAATTTAGAAAGATGGTAACAATAACCCTGTGTACGAGACAGCAAAAGAGACACTGATGTATAGAACAGTCTTGTGGACTCTGTGGGAGAGGGAGAGGGTGGGAAGATTTGGGAGAATGGCATTGAAACATGTAAAATATCATGTATGAAACGAGATGCCAGTCCAGGTTCAATGCACGATACTGGATGCTTGGGGCTGGTGCACTGGGACGACCCAGAGGGACGGTAGGGGAGGGAGGAGGGAAGAGGGTTCAGGGTGGGGAGCACATGTATACCTGTGGCAGATTCATTTTGATATTTGGCAAAACTAATACAATTATGTAAAATTTAAAAATAAAATAAAATTTTTAAAAAATGAAAAAAAATAATAATAAAATAAAATACTCCAGCCAAACAACAATACCAATAACAACAACAACAACAACAACAACTTTAAATCTCATTCTAAAAATCAATAGTCCAAAAAGTTTAACCCTTTTCAAATTTTTTGGGGAAAAAATGATCAGAATAGAGAGGAGAAATAGTTCCACTTTTCAAAAACTTTTATTTTGTATTGTGGTATAACCAATTAACAATGTTGCAATAGTTTGAGGTGAACAGTGAAGAGACTCAGCCATACATACACATGTATCAATTCTCCTGCAAACTCACCTCCCATCCACGTTGTCACATAGCATTGAGCAGAGCTCCCTGTGCTATAGACCTGGTCCTTGTTGGTTAGCCATTTTAAATATGGCAGTGTGTACATGTGGATCCCAGACCCCCTAACTATCCTTTCCACCAGTCTTTTGCTCCCACCTCCAGGAAACTGTAAGTTCCCTCTCTGTCTGTCTGTCTTTTGTAAATAAATTCATTTGTGTCATTTCTTTTTAGATTCCACATATAAGGGATGTCATACAATGAGAAATAGTTCTATTTTAAACTAAACTTTTCTGGCTGTTTCTGGCTTTCTCATCTCTAGCATTGAGAGTGTTGGCAAAGCTTAAGAGAAACATACATTAAAATTTGGGGAGCTCAAGTGAAATCCTCTTAAAGATTGCTAGTCATCCACCCATCTACCCAACCATTCATTCATTTTATTCAATAAATATTGAGGATCTTCTATCTTCCCATCAGCATCCTAGGTGCTTGGTGGAGAATGCTAAACAAAGCAGAGCTGCTGTTTCCTGGGATCTTTCCACCATAGTGGTGTGTTTGTGTGTACATGCGCGCATGTGTGTGTGTATGTTAGTTGCTTAGTCACGTCCAACTCTTTGCAACCCCATAGACCATAGCCCACCAGGACCCTCTGTCTATGGGATTCTCCAGGCAAGAACATTGGAGTGGATTGCCATGTCCTTTTCCAAAAGGAATTATAGAAAGAAAGAAAGTAAAGTAGCTCAGTCATGTCGGACTCTTTCCGACCCCATTGACTGTAGCCTACCAGTCTCCTCCATCCATGGAATTTTCCAGGCAAGAGTACTGGAGTGGGTTGCCATTTCCTTCTCCACCATAGTGGTGAGACAGTAATAAATGCAAAATTTCACTATAAATTGTGATGAATTATCATGGAAAAATACAGGGTGAAGTTTTAGTTTGGGAGGCTGGGAGGGCCTCTCTGAGTGAGTAGCTAGTCAGAGACCTAAAGAATGAGCAGAAACTTCCAGACTGAAGGATGGAGTGGAGGGACGCAATTTACACACAGAGAAGTAGGACCTGCAAAAACCCTTTAGTGGGAAAGAACCTGGCTTGGTGAGACTGAAGTGGCTTGAACAAAGAACGCAGCCAGGAGGAGAGAGCTGAATGGGAGGCTAGGACTAGCTTTTGAAGACCTTGCCTGGAATTTCTATCCAAGTCCAATATCATGACATTAAAGATTGAAGCTGAAAAATGACATGATACAATTCTCTTTATTAAAAGATCATTCTGTCAGCTTTGTGGAAAATGCTGAGATAAGAACAGAGTTAGAAGTGAAGTTATTAACCAGCATGTTGGAATATTCTAGGTGAGAAATCATTGTGGCATATTTAGTGTTGGTTGTTGTGTCCACCAGTCTCCATATTTGCCCCACTGAGCCTCTCCACCTGGTTTTCACATCCTGGTGTAGTTCCCTCCGACATTAAATAGGGCTGATCTGTGTAATCGATAAGGTCATGCAAAAATGATGCTGTGTGTCTTCCAAAGGTAAGCCAAAGGGACAGTGCAGCCTCCTATTTTCTCTGTCATGGACTACTCTCATGGGGTAGCAGCTGCCATGGTGTGAGGATGCTCAAGCAGCCCTCTGGAGAATTCCTTGCAGGGAGGAACTTAAGTGTCCTGCCAACAACCAGGGCAAACTCTCCAAACGCGTGAGTGAGCCACATGGGAAGCAGATCTTGTAGCCCTGGTTAAGCTTTCAGATTGCTATAGCCCTGGCCCATAGTTCATGAACACTCAAGAGAGACCCCTACTCAGAATCGTGTAGCTACACCACTCCCATAATCTAGATTCATAAAATTTATATGAGCTATAAAATCTTCATCATTGTTTTAAGGTGTTAAGTTTTAGGGCCATGCATCATGCAACAAGAAGTGACTAATTTATTCATTGCTGTGGGTACATAAGGAAGAGGGTGGATTTGAAGTGTATTTGGAGGCAGACTAAAAGAGATGTGAGTAAGGCTTGGACTTGTGGATGGGGTTTGAGCATGGAGATTTCTGGCTTCCCAGATTTCTGGCTTGTACAAATTGGAGAGACTGCATTGTATAGTCAGAGTGAGGAAGGCATCTAAGAAGGATGCACATCTGAGATCAAGAGTCCCATTTTGAAAGTGTGTAAAGAAGACTGTAGGGGCCTCCTGTGTATGTAGCTCAGCTGGTAAAGAATCTACCTGCAATGCAGGGGACCCCAGTTCGATTCCTGGGTCTGGAAGATCTGCTGGAGAAGGGATAGGCTACCCACTCCAGTATTCGTGGGCTTCCCTGGTGGCTCAGATTGTAACGAATCCACCTGCAGGGTGGGAGACCTGGGTTTGATCCCTGGGTTGGGAAGATCCCCTGAAGGAGGGTGTGGCAACCCACTCCAGTATTCTTGCCTGGAGAATCCCCAAGGACAGAGGTTAGCTACAGTCCATGGGGTCGGACATGACTGAATGACTAAGCGCAGCACAGAAAAGATGCCTGTAAAGCATCCAAGAGGATAAACAAGCTGAGAAAAAAATCTAGGCTAGAGATATAAATTTGGGGATTTGGGGCTAAATGCTGGTATTTAGAATCATCAGAGTAGAATTATAGCCACTAAACCAGGATGATGATTCTGCCTCAAGAGCTGAAGTCTGAAGAGCTGCAGAATATAGAAATCTAGAAGAGAAGGTGACACACATGAATGAGGGGGCAAAATGGTCAGAGAAGTTGGAATAAAAGAGGAAAATGGGAAAGCATGGAGTCAGAGAAACCAAGATAATAGTTTCCCAAGAAGGAGGAAGAAGCTGATGTCAAAAGTTACTGAGAAGTTCAGTACAATATTGACTGAAAAGAAACAGGTAGAGTCATTATTAACTTTGGCTGCATTTTGGAATTAACTGGAGAAAGTTTTCTAAAACATGAACTTTTTTTTGGTTTTTGAATTTTTTGGTATCCACCCAAAAGTTTTGTGTCTTAACCGGGCTTGCATATGGACTCTCTGGATTTTAGAAGTTTTCCAAGGCATTCTTATGTCCAAGATGGAGAACCAGTTATCAGATGGATTTGGTGATACGGCATACTTGTAGATCTTGGCAGAACTTTGGGCTAGAAGACAAATTTCATAGGTTGAGGAATCGTATCAGCTATTACAATTTATCTTTTTTGGTTCTTTTTATAGAGCAGTGTTATAGTTTTCCCATGTTTCTAATCTAATCAATTGAACTTTTTGCTAATAACCTTGTATTCAGTTTGGTTCAGTTCAGTTCAGTTACTCAGTTGTGTCTGACTCTTTGCAATCCCATGAATCACAGCACGCCAGGCCTCCCTGTCCATCACCAACTCCTGGAGTTCACTCAAACTCATGTCCATTGAGTCAGTGATGCCATCCAGCCATCTCATCCTCTGTCATCCCCTTCTCCTCCTGCCCCTAATCCCTCCCAGCATCAGGGTCTTTTCCAATAAGTCAACTCTTTGCATGAGGTGGCAAAGTATTGGAGTTTCAGCTTTAGCATTATTCCTTTCAGTGAACACCCAGGACTGATCTTTAGAATGGACTGGCTGGATCTCCTTGCAGTCCAAGCAACTCTCAAGAGTCTTCTCCAACACCACAGTTCAAAAGCATCAATTCTTCAGTGCTCAGCTTTCTTCACAGTCCAACTTTCACATCCATACATAGCCACTGCAAAAACCATAGCCTTGACTAGACAGGCCTTGTCTTAGGACACATTTTAACTATTTCCGAGGTCTGTGGTTTTCAACCTGTTATGTTATGTTAGTTGCTCAGTCATGTCTGATTCTTTACAACCCCATGGACTGTAACCCACCAGGCTTCTCTGTCCATGGAATTCTCCGAGCAAGAATACTGGAATGGTTAGCCATTCCCTTCTCCAGGTGATCTTCCCAACCCGGGGACTGAACCCAGGTCTCCGGCATTGCAGGCAGATTCCTTACCATTTGAGCCACCAGGGAAGCCTAGGTTCTTGGCCTAGGCTACTGTTAGAACCATCTGAGGAGCTTTACAAAATATTCTCAGACTGTCCCTATCCCAGGTTAATTAAATCAGATCCTAAGGAGAGAAATGGACAAGTGGACTGTTTGAAAGCACCCCAGAGTAATAAAGTACAGCAAGGTGAGGACCATTTCTGGGTGTTGCGAAGACGTAATGTAAATTTTCTATTCACTTGGTGTTAGAATGTATAGGGAAGTAGAGATTCTTCAGTACCCATGAGCAAGGGCTGTAGACCACAAGATATCAAATGCTAAAAGGGGAATGACAGGAAGAGCTTCCAGTGTCTGAACCCTCAATGGAAGTACAAATTTTGTAAATTCTTCAAGGCTTGAATGATAATTTCTCTTCCAAACCCTACTCATAAGAAGTGAAATACTACTGAGGACAGGAGCTAAAATGGAGGCAAAGTATGATACTCGTCTCCTAGAAGGAAAGATTTTCTTTGACAGATGCATTTACAGATCCAGGAGGCACTGTCAATGTAGGATTCTATGTTAGGAGAGCCCCCTGCAGTTGTGCATGCATCAGCCATGTCTATAATTCATCTTCATGAAAAATGCACACCATTGAGGCAAGTTGGATTGAAAGTACTTCCTCTTCTTGAAGGTTATTTGGCTTCACATTGTTAACATTTTCCAAATGATTGAAAGTCACATTTTTTTATCTTCAATAAATTATCCTGAGAACTCCAAGGGCTATAACAATTTCATAAGGAACTCAGCTCTGGTACCAAAAAGGCAATATTTTTAATCTCTGGCTTTTGAGGTAGGCAGCTAGAAATACAGGCAAAGGATTTCAGGTTCACAAAAGTGAAACCAAGGAGCATCTGCTAATCCCTGTTCACTCTCTAATATCTAGGTGACATAGAATTGACAGACTTAGAATTTGCCATAAAAATATTGTTCACATCATGCTTGATTCTTTAATAATAGCATCTTAGCTCTTTCACTTACTAGCTATGTGACTTGGCAAGCTGCTTGACTTCCTTCTGCTTCCTTGTGTAAAATAGGGGCATGCACTTACTATCCTAGTGATTATTGTTATCTTCTTTGTGCTTGTTCTCTGACCTGTCCTACTCTTTGCAGCCCTTTGAACTGTAGAGCGCCTGGCTCCTCTGCCTATCAGATGCTTTCAGGCAAGAATACTGCAATGGGTTGCCATTTCCTTCTCCAGGGCATCTTCCCCACTCAGGGACTGGACCCTGTCATCTCCTGTGTCTTCTGCACTGCAGGCAGATTCTTTACCACTGAGCCATCAGGACGGCCTGATTATTGTTATTCTATCCACCAAACACTCTGGCTTCCCTCATCATAGCTCAGTTGATAAAGAATCGGCCAATAATGCAACAGACCCCAGTTTGATCCCTGGGTTGGGAAGATCCACTGCAGAAGGTAGTGGCTACCCACTCCAGTATTCTGGCCTGGAGAATTTCATGGACTGTATAGTCCATGGGGTCACAAAGGGTCGGACACGACTGAGTGACCTTCACTTTCATTTTCAAATACTTCCTATTTCCAGCTATTCCCGGTACTTCTGGATACACCATGGGATTGAACTCCCTGCCCTGCCCCCTTGAGGTTGGGTGGTGCCAGTTTATTAGTTCTAAGCAATGAGTTGGGAGCAGAAGTGAAATTTGCTGGCTGCAGGTTTGAGACTCTCAAGGTTTCCTCTTTGCTGCTGACTACTCTGTCATCAGCTGATGGAATAGGGCCCACAGCCAGCTGTCAGTGGACATGGTGGGTTATAAACAATTGAGATTACAGGTTGTTGACTACCCTGACTAATGGACTTATTGGTAGGTCTGTGGTGAGGACTCAATGGGATAATATATTCAAGCAATTGCTCTACTTACTCTCTGTCACAGTATAAAGTGCTAAATACATGTATGTTTGAATGGTGGTGTTGGAGAAGAGTCCTGATAGTCCCTTGGACTACAAGGAGATCCAACCAGTCCATCCTAAAGGAAATCAGTCCTGAATATTCATTGGAAGGACTGATGCTAAAGCTGAAACTTTGGCCACCTGATGGGAAGAAATGACTCATTGAAAAGACCCTGATGCTGGGAAAGATTGAAGGCAAGAGGAGAAGGGGATGACAGAAGATTAGATGGTTGGATGGCATCACTGACTCAATGGACATGAGTTTGAGTAAGCTCCAGGAGTTGGGGATGGACAGGGAGGCCTGGCGTGCTGCAGTCCATGGGGTTGCAGAGTCGGACACAACTGAGCAACTGAACTGAACTGAACATATATGTTTTCATCTTTCAGGAAGGCATTATTGGACTTTTCTGTCCAAATATTTGCACTTGTGTAGCCTTCAGTATTTAATTTTCAGGCCTGACATTGAATGATACAATCTACCTTTAGAAGTATCAACTCTTGATATTTTACTTAAACATGAAAATTATTAATCAACAAGTTATAAATCATATTTTCACTTCATGATAATTGATAATATACCAAAATCTCTAAGAACTTAACACTACTTTGCTCATAAAAGTAAAATAGTAATGGCTAAAAATGTGCCTAATCTTTTCAGTAAATAACCACATGTAACTGACTTATTCAGCTCTTACCAAATCAAGTGAGGGAAATCCAAACTGGTTTATACATATTGAGCAAGTGTTTAGTTTTGGCACATAATAAATGCAAAGCCTGGATTTAAAGGAGAAAGAAGAAATAGTATTCTAAAATAATATTAGTTATTCCTTTCTCTCATTGTCATTTTTTCAAACATTTATGTTCTACCTATAAATATGCAGCTGTATAAATTATGACTAATTCTATTTTTACTGCTTCATGGTAAATATTTTGCTGAATGTGTGGGATTTTAATCTCCGGTGCATTGTGTACTAAAGGATAATAGATTTGGCAACAGAAATGGATAGTTATATTCCATTAAAAGCCACCTCTATAATTCATAACTGGACTTAGGTTCTGTTCCCAAACCAATGATACACTTAACTTCCAAACAGTCTAAAACAAATTTTCCAGTTATTATTTACAGAGCCATGTCTTCCTCCATTTTAAAAGACTGAAATATCTGTATTATTTGCCATGGGTTCTCTAAATAATAACTAAATGTCTTGACAATAATTATGATTTGTTAAATTCAGTGATCTTCAATAAGAGGTGGTTTGATTATTTGACTACTCAAATTATCAATCATTATGCCATTTATTTAATTATATATATATTTTTAATATATTTTTCTTATAAAAAATACATAATCATTCAGAAAAAAATACAACAAATTAAGAGGAAAGAAAGAAGTCACCCATTATTTCAGCCCTAGAGAAAACCAGTTACCCTCTTGAAGGACTTTTTATTCCAGTTCTTTTCTTCTACATGTATTTGCCATAAAGGTACAGTGCAAATATAAAGTAATATATACTGGTTCTTTTTGGTAAACCACAAGGTCCTGCTGTATAGCATAGGAAACTATATTCAATATCCCATGATAAATCCTAATGGAAAAGAATATGAAAAAGAAAATATGTATGTGTGTGTGTGTGTGTGTGTGTATATATATATGATTCACTTTGCTGTACAGCAGAAATCAACACAATTTGTCAACTATTCTTCAATAAAAGTAAATAATAATAATAATAATATACTGTGTTTTAGTCTTTGTTCTTGATTATAAATGTAACCTATGGCTCTCTATGGGGCTTTCCAGGTGGCGCTAGTGGTAAAGAACCCACCTGCCAATGCAAGTGATTGGGAGACATGGGTTCAATTCTTGGGTTGGAAAGATCCCCTGGAGGAGGGCATGGCAATCCTCTCCAGTATTCTGACCTGGAGAATCCCATGGACAGAAGAGCCTGGATGGTTTTAGTCCACAGGGTTCCCAAGAGTTGGACACAACTGGAGTGACTTAGCATGCACGCAGACTAGAAAACAGTAACAATACGGTGTGACTGGCACTAGTGTTGGAGATAAGCTCAGTCTGCAATAGAATTGGCTGAATAGAACACAGATCTATCCTGCTGGGGGAGAAAGAGCCAGGAAAACAAGCTTCCTAGAAGCTATGCAGAAGGGCTTCACTGTAATGGAGAGATGAAGCCAAAGACAGGGATGAGGAGAGTCAACACGGAGCATCCCCTGTCCAGGACCAAAGATAATTCCATGTGGCTGGAAGATGGAAAGATTTAAACAAGAGATGAGGTGGGAGAAGTTGGTACAGGCTTTGTGTTCCATAATGAGGAGTCTGATTTTTATGGAGAAGGTAATGAAGCTATTGGAGAAGGCAATGGCAACCCACTCCAGTACTCTTGCCTGGAAAATCCCATGGGCAGAGGAGCCTGGTGGGCTGCAGTCCATGGGGTCTAGAAGAGTTGGACGTGACTGAGTGACTTCACTTTCACTTTTCATTTTCATGCATTGGAGAAGGCAATGGCAACCCACTCCAGTGTTCTTGCCTGGAGAATCCCAAGGACAGGGGAGCCTGGTGGGCTGCCGTCTATGGGGTCACACCGAGTCGGACACGACTGAAGCGACTTAGCAGCAGCAGCAGCAACGAAACTATTAAGCAGAAGAGTGACCTGATCAGTGTGCATTTAAGCAGGAGCACCCTGGCTGCAGATGGGAAAGGATGGGAGATATGGCAAGGCTGAGGCTAAGAGCACTATCAGCTCTGGCAGTCATTCAGATTAGATACAGAGAGGACTGTAGTGCAGGCAGCAGTAGTGATCGATGTCAGGGATGTCAAGAGGCTTAGAATATTCCTTACCCCTCCACGTGCCACTTGGGGATTAACCTCAGGTGTTGATCATGTTAGCCTAATTGCTGACAAGACAGTATCTCAAAACTTCCCTCAGTTATCTTCTTTGAAATGAGGTTAAATGAGACAAATAAAAATATATTTTGGATCCTGCTCCAAAGGGATCATGGTATAAGACCTGGGTAAGATTCTGATCCTATAACTGAAGTCAGGCAATAGGGATCTATGCTACATAATTTATGAAGAGTGAATGACTCCAAGATCCTTTTAGAGCAACATAACTACTGCAGAAGAACTAGAAAAATATTTTGGGCCATGGTGATTTTGGGGAGCTGCAAGTTGAAAGTAGAATAAGTCTATTCTGAATAATATATTTACTAAATTGTAGTCATTCGTAGTATGTTAATAAACAGTTACCCAAATGCATACATGTTTACTGGATAAACAAATATTGGACAGGGGATGAGGACTTACAAATGCCAGGGGACACTGAGGTTCAATATCAACAGTCTTCTTTGTCTACTTGGGTTGCTACCGTGGTTTATTTGCACAGCTCTCTTAAGATGACTGATGCTGAAATCCATCCAAATTTTTTAGCAACAGCACTTATTCCCTGTGTATAATTTGGCTGTTGAAGACTTATTTTGTCTTTAACAATTAGAACTTTCTGAAGCTGATTTGAGTTGCTTTGTGAGAGGATAATGATTTTGCTGTCGCTGAAAGTACTTTTAAAAGAAGGCTGAGAAAAAAAAAAACACTGGAGGACAAGTTTTAGGCAGGATTCATATACAGGTTAAAATATTGGTTTATATCTTTTGAGAGTTATATTCTTCTGTTGTAGTTATGGTATGATATCCTTATGTATTGCTTTTCCTTCCTTACAATTTAGTGTTACTTAAAGTCAACTAAGTTGTCAAAGATTTCAGATGCAAGGTCACATACCTAGAATTCCTTTAACACATATATTTTAAATTTTGCATATGGATGATTAAGTTGGATCTTCCAATGCAACGATTTAAAACCTTAGTTCATTCAGCCTAAATTGAGAGCTAACTCTGTTATCTGACATAAATACAGATAGTTCACATATAAAGGATTATCGAAAATTGTATCAAATTGCAAACTGAGTACAGGTGTCTACCCCAACTGTAAAGCCTTTGCAATAAAAGAAAGTTGATGAAAATAATGCATCATAGTACAGAAAAATACAAGAATTTCCATCAGAGGAACAAAAATTGTGAAAAAAAAAAAATCTCTCGAAGGTAGAATACAATTGTTACCCACCAGGGTTCTTGGTCTCCTTAATCAATAGAATTGATCAGAGGCCAGACAAGAAATTCAGGCAAGACTTTATTGGGGCCCCTGCTGAAGCAGTCCAGAGGAGAACATATTCCCTTGCTTGCTTACTCCCCACAGGGCAGAGCAGTGTTTCCTTACAGGGAGCAAGGGCAGGAGTGTGTCTAGGGGCTGGTTAGGAGGGGTGGCATAGGTGGCTTGCCCATCGCTGTGGTGGTGTCGAGTGCAGGGGGTATGTGCAGTACCCTGCCTTTGCTCCCAACACCCTGCTTGTGCTCCCAGCTCTCCAGAAGAGGCAGTTGGTCTTTTTGTATCTTATTGTCCATAATTTGCCCCAAGCACACTAGCTGCAGTAATTTTTAGTCCCTTGTAGTTTCTTTGTATTTTGCTGCTTGAGGAGTTGTATATCCTCCTCCAGGTACAAGCTCTGCAGCCAAGGGACCCAGGTTCCACGTCCCAGCATGTCTTCTAATTAAGTGCAAAGGAGATGACAACTCCAAACACACATGGGAGACAATGATTCTTTCAAAAGTCAGAAATATTGGAGACACCCCAAAAAGATGATGCCATTGATGGGGGAAATGTGATGGAAGGGAACCCTGTCATTGTATGATGACAAATGATGCTATTTCCATTCATAAGGTTTCAAGAAATCTTTTAAGAATTGAGGTCTGCGATCGCTTTATATTCTTTTAAAGTCTTTAGACTTTTCTCTAGCACTACCTACTACATGTACTCAAGATGAAACCCCATGTCCCTTGGGAGTGTAATACGTTGGAAAGAAAATATGTAACTCAGGCAATTTTCACAGTGACTCTACAGAAAGAAAAAAATCACAGACTCCTTTAAGTCCTTCTCAACATCACAAATTATTTACAGAACATTGGTATCCTAAGTCAAACCTGAAGACTAGGGTCCAAGAGATATGGACCTACCTGTTAGCTGAGAGGCGGGACAAAGTGGGGAAGTTTGTAACTCAAAAAATTTGAGCAATCCAGTTCCAGATATTTGAATTGTCATCCTCATCATCTTTAGAGGGGACTATAGCTTTTGTGTCTCCAGCGAGATGTCTTCTTTCCTAAGGAACTAGAATAGAAAAAAATCTAGGATGGAAGATGGGAACTCTCAAAGCAGCAGCTGGTGAAATGCGGTTAGGACATTTTTCCCCAGTCAAGAGATTTTATCACTTTACGATATCACAAGTCCAAAGAATCACTGACATCTTGCTGCTTCTGTACCTGGGCAATGTAGATCTTATTAATCAGCCTACTGAACTGTTCTTTTTTCAAAAACATAGATAGCATCGAAAATTTTATTGTGATCCACACAGTCAAAGGCTTTGGCATAGTCAATAAAGCAGAAATAGATGTTTTTCTGGAACTCTCTTCTTTTTCAGTGATACAGCAGATGTGGGCAATTTGATCTCTGGTTCCTCTGCCTTTTTGAAAACCAGCTTGAGCATCTGGAGTTTCACAGTTCATGTATTGCTGAAGCCTGGCTTGGAGAATTTTGAGCATTACTTTACTAGTGTGTGAGATGAGTGCAATTGTGCCGTAGTTTGAGCATTCTTTGGCATTGCCTTTCTTTGGGATTGGAATGAAAACTGACCTTTTCCAGTCCTTTGGCCACTGCTGAGTTTTCCAAATTTGCTGGCATATTGAGTGCAGCACTTTCACAGTATCATCTTCCAGCATTTGAAATAGCTCAACTGGAATTCCATCACCTCCACTAGCTTTGTTCATAGTGATGCTTCCTAAGGCCCACTTGACTTCACATTCCAGGATATCTGGCTCTAGGTCAGTAATCACACCATCGTGATTATCTGGGTCATGAAGATCTTTTTTGTACAGCTCTTCTGTGTATTCTTGCCACCTTTTCTGAAAATCTTCTGCTTCTGTTAGGTCCATACCATTTCTGTACTTTATTGAGCCCATCTTTGCATGAAATGTTCCCTTGGTATCTCTAATTTTCTTGAAGAGATCTCTAGTCATTCCCATTCTATTGTTTTCCTTTATTTCTTTGCATTGATCACTGAAGAAGGCTTTCTTTTCTCTCCTTGCTTTTCTTTGGAACTCTGCATTCAAATGAGTATATCTTTCCTGTTCTCTTTTGCTTTTTGCTTCCGTTCTTTTCACAGCTATTTGTAAGGCCTCCTCAGACAGCCATTTTGCTTTTTTGCATTTCTTTTTTTGGGGATGGTCTTGATTCCTGTCTCCTGTACAATGTCATGAACCTCCATCCATAGTTCATCAGGCACTCTGTCTATCAGATCTAGTCCCTTAAATCTATTTCTCACTTCCACTGTATAGTCATAAGGGATTTGATTTAGGTCATACCTGAATGGTCTAGTGGTTTTCCCTACTTTCTTCAATTTAAGTCTGAATTTGGCAACAAGGAGTTCATGATCTAAGCCACATTCAGCTCCCAGTCATGTTTTTGCTGACTGTATAGAGCTTCTCCATCTTTGGCTGCAAAGAATATAATCAATCTGATTTTGGTGTAGACCTTCTGGTGATGTCCATGTGTAGAGTCTTCTCATGTTGTTGGAAGAGGGTGTTTGTTATGACCAGTGCATTCTCTTGGCAGAACTCTATTAGCCTTCACCCTGTTTCTTTCGGTACTCCAAGGCCAAATTTGCCTGTTAGACTTGTATTACCGTGGTATTGAATGGTTTGCCTTGGAAACAAACAGAGATCATCCTGTTGTTTTTGAGATTGCATCCAAGTACTGCATTTCAGACTCTTTTGTTGACCATGATGGCTACTCCATTTCTTCTAAGGGATTCCTGCCCACAGTAATAGATATAATGGTCATCTGAGTTAAATTCACCCATTCCAGTCCATCTTAGTTTGCTGATTCCTAGAATGTTGACACTCACTCTTGCCATCTCCTGTTTGACCACTTCCAATTTGCCTTGATTCATGGACCTAACATTCCAGGTTCCTGTGCAATATTACTCTTTACAGCATTGGACCTTGCTTCTATCACCAGTCACATCCACACCTGGGTGTTGTTTTGCTTTGGCTCCATCCCTTCATTCTTTCTGGAGTTATTTCTCCACTGATCTCCGGTAGCATCTTGGGCACCTACCGACCTGGGGAGTTCATCTTTTAATGTCCTCTCTTTTTGCCTTTTCATACTGTTCATGGGGTTCTCAAGGCAAGAATACTGAAGTGGTTTGCCATTCCTTTCTCCAGTGGATGACGTTTTGTCAGAACTCCCCACCACGACCCGTCCATCTTGGGTGGCCCTAAATGGCATGGCTCATAGTTTCATTGAGTTAGACAAGGCTGTGGTCCAAGTGATCAGTTTGATTAGTTTTCTCCAGTGGACCACATTCTGTCAGACCTGTCCAATATGACAAGTCCATCTTGGGTGGCCCTAAATGGCATGGCTCTTAGTTTCATTGAGTTAGACAAGGCTGTGGTCAAGTGATCAGTTTGATTCATTTTCTCCAGTGGACCACATTCTGTCAGACTTCTCCAATATGACAAGTCCATCCTGGGTGACCCCACACGGCATGGCTTAGTTTCATTGAGTTAGACAAGGCTGTGGTCTATGTGATCAGATTGGCCTGTTGTCTGTGACTGTGGTTTCAGTCTGTCTGCCCTCTGATGCCCTCTCTCAGTGCCTACCGTCTTACTTGGGTTTCTCTTACCTTGAACGTGAGGTCTCTCTTCATGGCTCCTCCAGCAAAGCGCAGCCTCTGCTCCTTACCTTGGACATGGGGTAGCTCCTCTTAGCCACTGCCCCTGACCTTGGCTCCTGCACCATCACAAGCCACCATGACATGTTTCCATTATGGCCTGCAATTGTAATTATCTTTTATTTTATGTCTGACTATTGACTGTGCAAACTGATAAACATCTTTCACTATTGTGATTATGTAATTTTACCAACTTAATACCATTGTATCATGATTGGTCAACAGAAAAATAATAGAACTCTTTATCACCAAAACTATCATAGAAAAATGTAATCACTTTTTAAAATCCAAATGCATATTAGAATTATCTTGAGATTTTTTTTTTTTGAAAAATACAAATGCCCAGGTATTGCTTTTTTTTTCTCCATAGCTCCAGATATGTTTCTAATGAGCAGTCATGTGTAAAAACAACTGGACTATATGTTGATCTTTTACTTTTATTAAGTTTGTTTCACTTTTTCTATTTCACATTCAGTGCTCCCATTTCATCTAGTTTATATTTTTCAACTGCTGTATCTCTTATTCTTTTTTCCTTTGATGTTCTTTCTCAAGTCTTTACCAAGCACAATAGAAACTTTTGTATACCTATATATAAATAATGTGCATAATATATATTTTAGAAAATATATGATTTTTTCCTAACTAAAAAATTCATGACATTTTGATTCCACTTATTTGACTTAGTATGAACAGAATGCTAGATTTCTAATTTTAAAAAATAGATACACAACAAGCACCAATGGTTTACTGTATAGTACAGGGAACTATAGTCAATTCTTACAGTAACCTATAATGGAAAATAATTTCAAAAATAATATATGTGTATATGTATAACTGAATTGTCTTGCTGTGCACCTGAAATATTGTAAATCAATTACACTTCAATAAAATATATTTTTAAGAGAAATAATAAAATAAAACCCATAAAAATAATTAACTAAAAATATAAAATGTATGATACTCAATTTTAGTGACAGTGAATTCCTCACATAGTCATGTCCTAGGATGTAGTGTGTAGTAGTGTGTAGCGCTAGTTGTATATGTACAATGTGAAATGATAGCATATGGTACAAGCTCTGTGTTTTTTCAGTTTGGTCCTTTAAGACTCATGGAAGCCTTTTGGATACTGCTCTGCACTTTCACAATCCCTACACCAGAGCTCATAGGGGGAAAATGGCCTATTATCACAAGCAAATGCCCACTGCTTTCTTGGTGCCCTGGCCAGGGGACAGAACATACTTTGAGTTGCTAGTCCTTGAAAGAGCAAACATACCTCCAGGAGGAAAAAAAAGAGCACACAATAGTCTCACCAACATTCCGTTTAATATTTACTCTTCTCTTTCTTGGGTCAAGGCTGTGGAATATAAACTGGGTTCCTGCCAGGTTCTTACCACTTCCAACAGTCATTTTTTGGGAAGAAATTTTAAGAAGTAGTACCTGGAAGGAAATCAGCCATGTTTATGTTGTTGAGTGATTCTGCTATGTTTGAGGGGGGAACTGCACTGCCCGTAGATGTTAAATCATTCACTGTTTGGAGAGAATTTCCTTTGGGTGCAGATTTTCTTATTCTCCACCAGCAGCAGCTATTTTTCCAGCTGCCTATATGTGTTTGTGGGTTTCCCTGGTGGCTCGGATGGTAAAGAATCTGCCTGTAATGTAGGAGACCTGGGTTCAGTCTCTGGGCAGGGAAGATCCCCTGGAGAAGGGAAAGGCTACCCACTCCAGTATCCTGGCCTGGAGAATTGCATGGACAGAGGAGACTGGCAAGCTACAGTCCATGGTGTCATGGAGAGTAAACACGACTGAGCAACTAACACACACACACACACACACACACACACATACACACTCCATATGTGCTTGCAAGTTTTTCTCCCCCATCTAGACTGTTAATAAGTGGAGATTGAGACCACACCTAATCTATCACCCCTGCCTAGAACAGCCCAGGTCAGTAAGGCAAGAGAGGAAGCCCTGCCCCCTTGCCAAGGCGGGACTTCCACTGCAGCGCCCCCCTACAGTCTTCACCTACCGGTCGGAATTCACCACCACTGGTTTGGCTTTCTTCTCTTCCTGAACAGGTTTCCCCCATTCTTTAGGGTCTCCCAGAAGCTCTTCCTAAATAAATCATTTAAGCATGATTCTCATCTCAAGGTCTTCTTCTAGGGATCTCCAAATGACTATAACCCAGAGGACTGAGAATCAGAGCCCTAGAAATATGCAAATTAGCATATTGTCTTAGTTAGAGGTCCTTGATTTCCAAAGAGGAGAAACCCACTCAAATTAACTTGGATGGAGAGTTTATAGAAGACTTGAATCCCAGAGGTACACCATTGCAGGAATTAGAAAGTCATTTTAAACCTGTTGGGGCCACATGGTCTCTCTTCTCCGATTCTCTCAGCACTTGTACTCAAGCTTTATTGCTGCAATTAATATTCTACAGGATGCTACAGTCTAATGTGTTATGTCTGTGCATGTCTGCAACTTACGAAGACAACAGAACTCTCGCTCTGGCTTTACAGAGAACAAATTTATACAGTCTCTTAGTACCCTAGGTCCAACTGCCAGGGGAGAAAATTCAAAATTCTGTAGGCCACCTAGGGTAGGTGTCTGCTCCATGACAGTCAGATATGGCCTCAGAAACAGGGTCACCTGCTCCAACATAGCCACTTCTTCAACAGTACTGGGGACATGGGTGGGCTTTTTCAAAACAGATTGTATGTTCAAGGCAACAGGCAATCTTTAGGACAATAACAAGCCAAGAATTTTTTGCCTTCAAACATCTCAGTGTTGCCCCTGCCCTACCCAATCAAGCATGGAGAACTACCCCCCCCCCCCCACACACACACACACATTCCACTTGAACATATTCCATCAACTCCTTCATGGGCTTGTTCACCACATGACAACTTGCTAAGCTAACTTTGCCTCCACGCTGTCTGTCTCATTGGTCCTCAGATAATACAGGCTTTGGCTTTGTTTCTACAAATGCTATTCTTTATTTCCTACCTTCTCCATGAAACCTTTCCCAAGAATTCCAATCTTCCCCTAGTACCAGTACACCATTGCATTTGCCCATTTGCCTGTGTTGCATGGCAGAATCAAGGTCATCCTCCCTACTTAGTAAGTCCCTCAGATCAGGGAACGTCATGCTTCCTACTTCCACTGATTTCCCTACAGCACTTGGCATCATTCTGAACGCACAGCCAGCAAAACATAGCTGCTCCTGCTTCACATACCGATTGAAGTGCCTAAGCTTTCTACAGCACTTACTTCAGTGCCTTCCTCATGGCTGGACCAAAAAGCCTTTGGATTACCTCCCCTCGAGGTGGATTGTCTCTACTTCCAACGCTAGTATCTGCGTCTCTCCACAGAGGTCATTCTTCCAAACAGCAGAAAGCGACCCTGGCCTCAGGCACAGTAGACTGGACAATCTGGGTAGTTAGCTGCTGAAAACTCTCAACCAATCATGCTTAGAGGTAGGTGGATATGTAATCCAGCTCCCACTCCCTCCACAAGTCAACACTGAGTTGTCTACAGTAGCTCCCAGAGTTCCTCGTTGGGCTTGAGCTCTGATCTTCCACGATGGTAACTTACTCCATGAGGTTGCCTGCCCTTCCTGTGTCACCTCCACACCTCCCTACTAGTGTTGCCTGGGACTGCCTCCCACATAAACGACTCACACTTGAATTATCTCAGGGCCTGCTACAAGAGATGGGATCTGAACTAAAATGACATTCAATAAGTACCCGTGGAATTAACGAAAAGGAGATTTCACTTCCCCGTCACAGATGAGAGGCTAGGTGAAAGGCAAGATGGGATTTCTCAAGCCTGGGAGGATAGAACTTTCAAATTCCACGTGCGTCTCAAACCTGGAAATTACAAAAAGGAGAAGCTCCCTGGGAATCAGTTTAGAACAGCAGTCCCCAACCCTTTTGGCACCAGGGACCAGTTTTTTTGGAAGACAATTTTTCCATGGACAAGGCTGGGGTGGTAGTTATGGGATGATTCAAGTGCATTACCTTTATCGTGTACTTTATTTCTATTATTATTACATCAACTCCACCTCAGATCATTAGGCATTAGGTCCCGGAGGTTGGGACCCCTGATTTAAAACAAACAGCACTACGTCCTTGGGGGCAGCTGTGAAATTCAAAGTATGCAGCTAGGTCTAGAGGAGGCAAGTGCTGTGATAATGAACAGTAGGAAGACAGCACAGCTGCTTACAATTTACTGGCCCAATTTGGGTTGGGCGATGCATATCTTGGCAGACCAGAAGCCAGACCCCTAGTTTTCTTGGTTTCCACTAACATATGATGGACGAATCTAGGAAAAATAATAACTACTCAGACTTTTTGCTAACCTTGATGAGCTACATTTGACTTGAGCTATAAAATCAGAAAAATGTCCCCTTTCTTGCATCTTAAAGTTTGCAACAATTTCTACCTGTTAAAATAGCTTACCAGAAATGAAGCAGACAAAAGCCACATAAAAGCTTCAAGGATGATGGGAAAAAGCAGTTACCCAGATCAGCTAGAAGGGCAGCTTGAATATTTCTGATGCCTGATTGCATTACCATCAAGTTCTTGAATGTTTAATGGGTTAGTCCTTTGTTTGCTGGAGGAATGCAATTGCTCAATTAAATGTGAAAAGACAAGGACCATTTTCATGATTATCTACCAAGTTCTTGCTTTAACTTGTTTGCTTAATCAAATGTCTACTTATGATCTCTTTGGGAGGTTCTGAATTTCATTAGCTCTTTCCTTAAAGTTAATCTACTCAGGAAGCAAGGATTATTCACCATAGGTCAGTGCACATTAGCACTTTCTAATAATTAGTTGCAAGCCTCAGTTTCTAGACAACTAACCAGTCCCTATATCATTCCTTGACCCACTCTACCAATCCTAATCTTTTTAACATATATATTTCTTATAGTTTTTAATTTTTAAAATCCTTATTGAATTTGCTACAGTATTGTTTCTGAGTTATGTTTTGGGTTTTGGCGGCAAGACATGTGGGATTTTAGCTCCCTGACTAGGGATTGAATCCTCATCCCCTGCACTGGAAGGTTAAGTCTTAACCACTGGGCCATCAGGGAAGTTCCTTAACATGTATTATTATAATTCATTTTTTAAAAATATATATAGTTCTATGAAAAATATAATTGATAGTTTGATAGGGATTGCATTGAATCTGTAGATTGGAGGGATGGGATTGGGGAGAGGAGGGAGGCTAGAGAGGAAGAGGATTTATGTATAATTGTGATTGATTTGTGTTGTTGTATGGTGGAAACCAACACAGCAGTCTAGAAATTTTAAAAATACAAAACAAACAAACAAACAAACATATATGTATATACTCAGCTGAATCACTTTTATGTACTCCAGAAACTCACATAGCATTGCAAATCAACTATACTTCAGTAAAACAAATTTTTTAAAATATTATATATAAAGAAAAGGGAACCCTCTTACACTGTTGGTGGGAATGCAAACTAGTACAGCCACTATGGAGAACAGTGTGGAGATTCCTTAAAAAACTGGAAATACAATTGCCATATGATCCAGCAATCCCACTGCTGGGCATACACACTGAAGAAACCAGAATTGAAAGAGACACGTGTACCCCAGTGTTCATTGCAGCTCTGTTTACAATAGCTAGGACATGGAAGAAACCTAGATGTCCATCGGCAGATGAATGGATAAGAAAGCTGTAGTAAATCAATGCATATACATGGAATTTAGAAAGATGGTAACAATGACCTTGTATGTGAGATAGCAAAAGAAACAGATGTAAAGAACAGACTTTTAGACTCTGTAGAGAAGGCAAGGGTGGGACGATTTGAGAAAATAGCATTGAAATATGTATATTACCATATGTGAAATAGATCGCCAGCCAGGTTCAATGTATGAGACAGGGCACTCAGGGCCAGTGCACTGGGACAACCCTGAGGGATGGGATGGGGAGGAAGGTGTGAGGGGGTTTCAGGATGGGGGACACATGTACACCTATGGCTGAGTCATGTGAATGTATGGCAAAAACCACTACAATATTGTAAAGTAATTCAGTTCAGTTCAGTTCAGTCACTCAGTCGTGTTCGACTCTTTGCGACCCCATGAATCACAGCACGCCACGCCTCCCTGTCCATCACCAACTCCCAGAGTTCACTCAAACTCATGTCCAACGAGTCCGTGATGCCATCCAGCCATCTCATCCTCTGTCGTCTTCTTCTCCTCCTGCCCCCAATTCCTCCCAGCATCAGGGCCTTTTCCAGTGCCCATGAGGTGGCCAAAGTATTGGAGTTTCAGCTTTAACATTAGTCCTTCCAATGAACACCCAAGACTAATCTCCTTCAGGATGGGCTGGTTGGATCTCCTTGCAGTCCAAGGGACTCTCAAGAGTCTTCTCCAACACCACAGTTCAAAAGCATCAATTCTTCAGCACTCAGCTTTCTTCACAGTCCAACTCTCACATCCATACATGACCACTGGAAAAACCATAGCCTTGACTAGACGGACCTTGTTGGCAAAGTAATATCTTTGCTTTGCAATATGCTATCTAGGTTGGCCATAACTTTCCTTCCAAGAATAAGCGTCTTTTAATTGCATGGCTGCAGTCACCATCTGCAGTGATTTTGGACCCCCCAAAATAAAATCTGACACTGTTTCCACTGTTTCCCCATCTATTTTCCATGAAGTGATGGAACCAGATGCCATGATCTTAGTTTTCTGAATGTTGAGCTTTAAGCCAACTTTTTCACTCTCCACTTTCACTTTCATCAAGAGGCTTTTTAGTTCCTCTTTGCTTTCTACCATAAGGGTGGTGCCATCTGCATATCTGAGGTTGTTGATATTTCTCCTGGCAATCTTGATTCCAGCTTGTGCTTCTTCCAGACCAGCGTTTCTCATGATGCACTCTGCATATAAGTTAAATAAGCAGGTGACAATATACAGCCTTGACGTACTCCTTTTCCTATTTGGAACCAGTCTGTTGTTCCATGTCCAGTTGTAACTGTTGCTTCCTGACCTGCATACAGATTTCTCAAGAGGCAGATCAGGTCTGGTATTCCCATCTCTTCCATAATTTTCCACAGTTTATCGTGATCCACACAGTAAAAGGCTTTGGCATAGTCAATAAAGAAGAAATAGATGTTTTTCTGGAACATTCTTGCTTTTTCGATGATCCAGCAGACGTGGCAATTTGATCTCTGGCTCCTCTGCCTTTTCTAAAACCACCTTGAACATCAGGAAGTTCACGGTTCACATATTGCTGAAGCCTGGCTTGGAGAATTTTGAGCATTAATTTACTAGTGTGTGAAATGAGCGCAATTGTGAGGTAGTTTGAGCATTCTTTATCATTGCCTTTCTTTGGGATTGGAATGAAAACTGACCTTTTCCAGTCCTGTGGCCACTGCTGAGTTTTCCAAATTTGCTGGCATATTGAGTGTAGCACTTTCACAGCATCATCTTCCAGCATTTGAAATAGCTCAACTGGAATTCCAAAACCTCCACTGGCTTTGTTCGTAGTGATGCTTTCTAGGGCCCACTTGACTTCATGTTCCAGAATGTCTGCCTCTAGGTCAGTGATCACACCATTGTGATTATCTGGGTTGTGAAGATGTTTTTTGTACAGTTCTTCTGTGTATTCTTTCCACTTCTTCTTAATATCTTCTGCTTCTGTTAGGTCCACACCATTTCTGTCCTTTATCGAGCCCATCTTTGCATGAAACATTTCCTTTGTATCTCTAATTTTCTTGAAGAGATCTCTAGTCTTTCCCATTCTGTTGTTTTCCTCTATTTCTTTGCATTGACCATTGAGGAAGGCTTTCTTATCTCTTCTTGCTATTCTTTGGAACTCTGCATTCAGATGCTTATATCTTTCCTTTTCTCCTTTGCTTTTTGCTTCTCTTCTTTTCACAGCTATTTGAAAGGCCTCCCCAGACAGCCATTTTGCTTTTTTGCATTTCTTTTCCATGGGGATGGTCTTGATCCCTGTCTCCTGTACAGTGTCATGAGCCTCATTCCATAGTTCATCAGGCACTCCATCTATCAGATCTCGGCCCTTAAATCTATTTCTCACTTCCACTGTATAATCATAAGGGATTTGATTTAGGTCATACCTGAATGGCCTAGTGGTTTTCCCTACTTTCCTCAATTTAAGTCTGAATTTGGTAATAAGGAGTTCATGATCTGAGCCACAGTCAGCTCCTGGTCTTGTTTTTGCTAACTGTATAGAGCTTCTCCATTTTGGCTGCAAATAATATAATCAATCTGATTTCGGTGTTGACCATTTGGTGATGTCCATGTGTAGAATCTTCTCTTGTGTTGTTGGAAGAGGGTGTTTGTTATGACCAGTGCATTTTCTTGGCAAAACTCTATTAGTCTTTGCCATGCTTCATTCCGTACTCCAAGGCCAAATTTTTCTGTTATTCCAGGTGTTTCTTGACTTCCTACTTTTCCATTCCAGTCCCCTATAATGAAAAGGACATCTTTTGGGGGCATTAGTTCTAAAAGGTCTTGTAGGTCTTCATAGAACCATTTAACTTCAGCTTCTTCAGCATTACTGGCTGGGCATAGGCTTGGATTACCATGATATTGAATGGTTTGCCTTGGAAACGAACAGAGATCATTCTGTCATTTTTGAGATTGCATCCAAGTACTGCATTTCAGACTCTTTTGTTGACTATGATGGCTACTCCATTTCTTCTGAAGGATTCCTGCCCACAGTAGTAGATATAATGGTCATCTGAGTTAAATTCACGCATTCCAGTCCATTTTAGTTCACTGATTCCTAGAATGTCGACATCCATTCTTGCCATCTCTTGTTTGACCACTTCCAATTTGCCTTGATTCATGGACCTAACTTTCCAGGTTCCTATGCTATATTGCTCTTTACAGCATTGGACCTTGCTTCTATCACCAGTCACATCCACAACTAGGTATTCTTTTTGCTTTGGCTCCATCCCTTCATTCTTTCTGGAGTTATTTCTCCACTGATCTCCAGTAGTATATTGGGCACCTACTCACCTGGGGAGTTCCCCTTTCAGTATCCTATCATTTTGCCTTTTCATACTGTTCATGGGGTTCTCCAGGCAAGAATACTGAAGTGGTTTGCCATTCCCTTCTCCAGTGAACCACATTCTGTCAGACCTCTCCACCATGACCCTCCCGTCTTGGGTGGCCCACACGGCATGGCTTACTTTCACTGAGTTAGACAAGGCTGTGGTCCGTGTGATCTGATTGGCTAGTTTTCTGTGATTATGGTTTCAGTGTCTGCCCTCTGATGCCCTCTCGCAACACCTACCATCTTACTTGGGTTTCCCTTACTTTGGACGTGGGTTATCTCTTCACAGCTGCTCCAGCAAAGTACAGCGGCTGCTCCTTACCTTGGACGAGGGGTAAACTAAGCCATGCCCATGAGGCAACGCAAGATGGGCGGGTCATGGTGGAGAGATCTGACAGAATGTGGTCCACTGGAGAAGGGAATGGCAAACCACTTCAGTATTCTTGCCTGGAGAACCCCATGAACAGTATGAAAAGGCAAAATGATAGGATACTGAAAGAGGAACTCGCCTGGTCAGTAGGTGCCAAATATGCTACTGGAGATCAGTGGAGAAATAACTCCAGGAAGAATGAAGGGATGGAGCCAAAGCAAAAAGAATGCCCAGTTGTGGATGTGACTGGTGATAGAAGCAAGGTCCAATGCTGTAAAGAGCAGTATTGCGTAGGAACCTGGAATGTCAGGTCCATGAATCAAGGCAAATTGGAATTGGTCAAACAAGAGATGGCAAGAGTGAGTGTCAAAATTCTAGGAATCAGTGAACTAAAATGGACTGGAATGCGTGAACTTAACTCAGATGACCATTATATCTACTACTGTGGGCAGGAATCCTTCAGAAGAAATGGAGTAGCCATCATAGTCAACAAAAGAGTCTGAAATGCAGTACTTGGATGCAATCTCAAAAATGACAGAATGATCTCTGTTCGTTTCCAAGGCAAACCATTCAATATCACAGTAATCCAAGTCTATGCCCCAACCAGTAATGCTGAAGAAGCTGAAGTTAAATGGTTCTATGAAGACCTACAAGACCTTTTAGAACTAATGCCCCCAAAAGATGTCCTTTTCATTATAGGGGACTGGAATGCAAAGGTAGGAAGTCAAGAAACACCTGGAATAACAGGCAAATTTGGCCTTGGAGTACGGAATGAAGCACGGCAAAGACTAATAGAGTTTTGCCAAGAAAATGCACTGGTCATAACAAACACCCTCGTCCAACAACACAAGAGAAGATTCTACACATGGACATCACCAGATGGTCAACACTGAAATCAGATTGATTATATTATTTGCAGCCAAAGATGGAGAAGCTCTATACAGTTAGCAAAAACAAGACCAGGAGCTGACTGTGGCTCAGATCATAAACTCCTTATTACCAAATTCAGGCTTAAATTGAAGAAAGTAGGGAAAACCACTAGGCCATTCAGGTATGACCTAAATCAAATCCCTTATGATTATACAGTGGAAGTGAGAAATAGATTTAAGGGCCGAGATCTGATAGATGGAATGACTGATGAACTATGGAATGAGGTTCGTGACATTGTACAGGAGACAGGGATCAAGACCATCCCCATGGAAAAGAAATGCAAAAAAGCAAAATGGCTGTCTGGGGAGGCCTTACAAATAGCTGTGAAAAGAAGAGAAGCGAAAAGCAAGGGAGAAAAGGAAAGATATAAGCATCTGAATGCTGAGTTCCAAAGAATAGCAAGAAAAGATAAGAAAGCCTTCCTCAATGGTCAATGCAAAGAAACAGAGGAAAACAACAGAATGGGAAAGACTAGAGATCTCTTCAAGAAAATTAGAGATACAAAGGAAATGTTTCATGCAAAGATGGGCTCGATAAAGGACAGAAATGGTGTGGACCTAACAGAAGCAGAAGATATTAAGAAGAAGTGGAAAGAATACACAGAAGAACTGTACAAAAAACATCTTCACAACCCAGATAATCACAATGGTGTGATCACTGACCTAGAGGCAGACATTCTGGAACATGAAGTCAAGTGGGCCCTAGAAAGCATCACTACGAACAAAGCCAGTGGAGGTTTTGGAATTCCAGTTGAGCTATTTCAAATGCTGGAAGATGATGCTGTGAAAGTGCTACACTCAATATGCCAGCAAATTTGGAAAACTCAGCAGTGGCCACAGGACTGGAAAAGGTCAGTTTTCATTCCAATCCCAAAGAAAGGCAATGATAAAGAATGCTCAAAGTACCGCACAATTGCACTCATCTCACAAGCTAGTAAAGTAATGCTCAAAATTCTCCAAGCCAGGCTTCAGCAATATGTGAACCGTGAACTTCCTGATGTTCAAGGTGGTTTTAGAAAAGGCAGAGGAGCCAGAGATCAAATTGCCAACATCTGCTGGATCATCGAAAAAGCAAGAAAATTCCAGAAAAACATCTATTTCTTCTTTATTGACTATGCCAAAGCCTTTGACTGTGTGGATCACAATAAACTGTGGAAAATTCTGAAAGAGATGGGAATACCAGACCACCTGATCTGCCTCTTGAGAAATTTGTATGCAAGTCAGGAATCAACAGTTAGAATGGAAATGGACCAACAGACTGGTTCCAAATAGGAAAAGGAGTACGTCAAGGCTGTATATTGTCACCCTGCTTATTTAACTTATATGCAGAGTGCATCATGAGAAACGCTGGTCTGGAAGAAGTACAAGCTGGAATCAAGATTGCCAGGAGAAATATCAATAACCTCACACATGCAGATGACACCACCCTTATGGCAGAAAGTCAAGAGGAACTAAAAAGCCTCTTGATGAAAGTGAAAGTGAAGAGTGAAAAGTTGGCTTAAAGCTCAACATTCAGAAAACGAAGATCATGGCATCTGGTCCCAGCGCTTCATGGGAGATAGATGGGGAAACAGTGGAAACAGTGTCAGACTTTATTTTTGGGGGGCTCCAAAATCACTGCAGATGGTGACAGCAACCATGAAATTAAAAGACGCTTACTCGTTGCAAGGAAAGTTTGACCAAGCTAGATAGCATATTGAAAAGCAGAGACATTACTTTGCCAAAAAGGTCCATCTAGTCAAGGCTATGGTTTTTCCTGTGGTCATGTTTGGATGTGAGAGTTGGACTGTGAAGAAGGCTGAGCACCGAAGAATTGATGCTTTTGAACTGTGGTGTTGAAGAAGACTCTTGAGAGTCCCTTGGACTGCAAGGAGATCCAACCAGTCCATTCTGAAGGAGATCAGCCCTGGGTGTTCTTTGGAAGGAATGATGCTAAAGCTGAAACTCCATTACTTTGGCCACCTCATGCAAAGAGTTGACTCATTGGAAAAGACTCTGATGCTGAGAGGGATTGGGGGCAGGAGGAGAAGGGGACGACAGAGGATGAGATGGCTGGATGGCATCACTGACTCGATGGACGTGAGTCTGAGTGATCTCCGGGAGTTGGTGATGGATAGGAGGCCTGGCGTGCTGCGATTCATGGGGTCGCAAAGATCGGATACGACTGAGCGACTGAACTGTAAGTAATTAGCCTCCAATTAAAATAAATTAATTAATTTGCAAATATATATATATAAACATTTTTTATTATTATTTTGTGCACAGTTTTAAATTATTTCATACAGTGTCATGAATAAAAGGTTATTTTGACAAAAGCTGGAAAATAAAAAAGTTACTGCCAAAGATGATGCATCTTAAGAAAGAGAGAGGGGATAATAACCCCTTGTTTCTCCCCATCTACCCTCTGCTGTCCTGTCTCCTGGGCACACTTCACATGGGCAGAATCCAGCCAGAAGTCAATTGGCTGAGAAATGAGAAGTGTAGCTTTCAGGATGAGCCCCTTTCAATGCAAAAGAGACAGGGAAGAGTGGAGAATGGAGCTGAAAGCAAGCGGATAAATGCTTTGCAGGGTACATTCTGGATTTACAATGAAGCCCTATAAAAACCCTGCAATGTTCACTTTCCAGAATGAAGGTCATATATTTCTGTTTCATCATCTGATTGTGCAAAAGGACCTTTGAAAGCTTACAAGGAAATTCTAAAGAAGTCCCTGACCTGGGAAGGGGACCCAATGGGACCAGGGCCCCTCAGTTGGCACATCCCTTGGGGATCAAGCCCTCACTTACCTTCTGCTCTAACTGTATCTTCCAGCTTCTGAGTGGGAAGGACTCTAGAATCATGATCTCTGGAAAGTGGGAGTTGCTCTTGTTCAGTCTCTATGTTGTGTCTGATGTTTTGTGACCCCATGGTCTGCCATGCACAAGACTTCCCTGTCCTTCACTATCTCCCAGAGCTTCCTCAAACTCATATCCACTGAGTTGGTGATGCCATCCAACCATCTCATCCTCTGTCACTCCCTTCTCATCCTACCCTCAATTTTTCCCAGCAGCAGGCTCTTTGCCAATGAGCTCTTTACATCAGGTGCCCAAAGTCTTGGAGCTTCATCTTCAGCAAATGGGAAAGTGGGATAAATAAAGCAAAATGGAGGCTTCACAAGATTGCCAGTATTTCAATAAAAATATCAGACATAACAGAAGATTGACAAGACAGCAACAAAAATCAGTTCAGTTCAGTCGCTCAGTTGTGTCCAACTCTTTGCAACCCCATGGACTGTAGCATGACAGGCCTCCCTGTCCATAACCAGCTCCTGGAGCTTACTCAAACTCATGGCCATCAAGTTGGTGATGCCATCCAACTACCTCATCCTCTGGCATCCCCCCTTCCGCCTGCCTTCAATCTTTCCCAGCATCAGGGTCTTGACAGATGAGTCAGCTCTTCGCATCAGGTGGCCAAAGTATTGGAGTTTCAGCTTCAGCATCAGTCCTTTCAATGAATATTCAGGGCTGATTTCCTTTAGGATGGACTGGTTGGATCTCCTTGTAGTCCAAGGGACTCTCAAGAGTCTTCTCCAACACCACAGTTCAAAAGCACCAATTCTTCAGCACTCAGCTTTCTTTATGGTCCAACTTTCACATCCATACATGACTACTGGAAAAATCATAGCTTTGACCAGACGGACCTTTGTTGGCAAAGTAATGTATCTGCTTTTTAATATGATGTGTAGGTGGGTCATAGCTTTTCTTCCAAGGAACAAGTGTCTTTTAATTTCATGGCTGCAGACACTATCTGCAGTGATTTTGGAGGCCCCCCCAAATAAAGTCTCTCACTGTTTCCATTGTTTCCCCATCTATTTGCCATCAAGTGATGGGACTGGATGCCACGATCTCAGTTTTCTGAACGTTAAGTTTTAAGCCAACTTTTCCACTCTTCTCTTTCACTTTCATCAAGAGGCTCTTCAGTTCTTCTTTGCTTTCTGCCATAAGGGTGGTGTCATCTGCACATCTGCGACAAAGATATGCAATATGAACAGATTTCTGGAAACAGTCTACAATAACTCCTATTTTGCATTAAATAGAATATTTCCCTTTCATTCTATTTATTTACTTTTGGTTGTGTCCCTGGTCTGTGGGATCTTAGTTCCCCAACCAGGACTGAATCCATGCCAACAGTGGAATCTCAGAGCTTTAACCACTTTACCTCCAGGGAAGTTCCTTTTATTTTTTAGAATAACATTTTCAGAAATTCATGCTTTTTACCCTGCAATCAGAAGAGTATCACTTAGACCAAGAGAACAAACAGAAGGACTATTGACTGACCTAATAGCATGAAAAATAATCAAAACTGCTTAATTAGATTGTTGCAGACTTTTATAAGGAAGACTAACATAGGGTTGTTTATATGTTTCTTCAATGTTTTTCCAGAATAAAATCTCAAATTGTGAACACTCTCAGGTTCACAGGTTTGATAAACTCCATTCTACAGAATACAAGTAGGGTCTTTAATGACAACTTAGACAGGAACTATACACCAGCACCATCCAATAGAAATATAACATGAGCCATAATAAAAAAAAATAAGTGGTGGGTGAAATGAGTGAAAAGGGCCACTCATTTTTTAGGCACAAATTTGTACTTTTTAGGTATGAAGTTCTAGTTATAAAATAACTTATGGGGATAAAATGTACAGCATGGTGACTATAGTCAATGCATATTTGAAAGTAGCTAGAAGAGTGGATCTTGAAAAAAAACAAAAACATGAAACTGGTGAAAGTCATTTTAAGAGTGTTTTAAATTCAGTACATCAAAAATATAATGTCAATATGCAGTCAATATAAAATTTAATTAATAAACTAATTTTGCTTTCCTTCTAATCTAATCTTTGAAATCTTACATGTATTTTGTTTTCAGCATGTCTCAATTCAGATACTAAATTTTTATTGGAAATATTTGATTTGTATTTAGATTTTATAAAACATACAGTTGCCAAGAAAAATTCATGTGTTCACGTTCTGAACACTTATTTTTAAAAAATGTTTTTCAGTAACTGAATCAAGTATCAGTTTTTAAGTTTTAATTAAAATTAAATACAATTAAAGTTCAGTTTTTCACTCATGGCCATGGTTGCTGTGCTTGACAGATGCATGATGCTCATGGCTACCACATTAAACAGTGAAAAATTCCATGTGACCAGGACTGTAAAAACCTGAGTTTTTTTTTTTTTTTTTTACCTTTTTAACTTCATCATGCTACTTTTTGATGGGACCTATTTTTTTCTTCATAATGATTCATTTGAAGCCTCTAAATGAAAAGAAGCTGTGTTCTTGTTCCTAGTGTCAGTAAGGAAGCAAATGTAGGAGAAGGAGGGAAGCTTCACATGAGAGGATGTTTGTAGATGCATCAAAGAAAGAAAATCAACCTAAATCTTCAAGGTCTGCTGGATAGAATGGAGGTCCCCGGAGCAGAACAACAGGCTTGGGAAATGAACATGTTCACTTTCAGACAGGGCTCTTTGTCATTAATGACAGAAACTTGATTCAAACTGGCTTTGACAATGAAGGTTTTCGATGGACTTGAGGAACTAAAACGTCTGCAGGCTCTGTAATGAGAAACGTGGGCATGGCTGAACCCAGGGGTTCAAATAATATCATCAGGAATTGATTTATCTCAATCTCTTGATATCAGTACCTTGCTTTCAATCTCAGAGTTTCCCCAACAGTGGCAAGACGGTTGCCAGTCCATGTCCTGTCTTCACGTCCCTATCAGAGAGGGTGTGCTTCTTCCCTAAAAGACCCAGCAGGATTCTAGGGTTTCTGGTCATTGTCCTCTCCTTGGGTCACTTGGTCACTTGATTTACCATCTGAGCCACCAGGGAAGCCCCGAGGAGGCTACTTGGTTCCCCCCCAAATGATAGGTGGCTCAGACAGTAAAGAATCTGCCTGCAATACAGAAGACTGGGGTTCGATCCCTGGGTCGGGAAGATCCCGTGGAGAAGGGAATGGCTACCCACTCCAATATTCTTGCTTGGAGAATTCCATAGATAGAGGAGCCTGGCAGGCTACAGTTCATGGGGTCACAAAGAGTGAGACATGACTGAGCGACTAACACACATTCAGAGTTTATGCAGCTTCATGAGAAATACTATATCATCTGCCAAGTGTTTCATCTCCTTTTTGCATTTGTCTTGTGGGAATCCACACTTTTTCCAAGCTACTTAATCTTGAGGAAGTTGTTTAACCTCATTGTGCTTCAAAGTATTGTGGGAACAATAATAGGACCTTCCTTGTACATTCATAATAAAAATTAAATAAGCTAATATATGTGAAATATAAGACAATTCATGAATAGAGTCTGGCAGATAAGTTCTAAAAAATAGTCCACTAAATAAATCTGCAACAATGTGATATTATCTATTTGTATTAGAAAAGAAGATTCATTGACTTCTCAAGTGAGTTCATATATGCCTCTTTCTGTCAAAGTGGGCTCCAGGGAGAGGAAAACCACTGAAAATGTTTCATGAGTTAATGAATGAATCTCACTGTTAAAGTCAAGGATGTGTATACTTTTTTCAAAGGCATTCCTATGTCCTTAAATACAGTTCACCTATATTGTGACTTCTATCTTAGGAGGACGTGTCAGAATTTAATTAAATTAAAACCAGGGCAGCCCTCCTGTCAAAGACACTCTGGTTAAGTGAAATGGCACCACGGAACCATGTGGGTATCATGACCATCATGAGGAATTGTCTTCTCTCCTCTTTTCTTATTGTCCCAATATTTGGTTTAATCAAGTTATAGGAGTTATAGTAAATGAGGTGTATCTGGGAAAAGATTCCTTGAGAAATTAAGGTAACATCTACAGTTGCTTGTGCTGGGGAAAGCAGGACTCAGTCCTACTCAGAGGATGAAAACGCCCAGACACGGAGGGAGAATGAGGCTGCCAGTTGCCTGGTCCTGTTAACGCCAAGTTAATATCTGATGAGAAGCTGAACCTCAGAATCCTATTTGGTTAGACATGTTCAATGAAAAAGAGCCATCCACGAAAGGTGATTCAAGGTACAACATCCTCTGCCTTCTCAACAGGGCTAGCCCTCTATATCCATCCCACCCCCATACCTGCTCTAAAATTACCACCTTGGGGCCACGTCACTGACCAGGCACTGCATTCAGTAGCCCCTGGCCTGTTACAGGTATATTTACCACTTGCAGGGACACACACCCATATCCTGCCCCGCCCCCCCCACTGTCACACAGATAACGTATTAGATCAACAGGTTGGGGTCTGTGAATTTTCCCAGTTCCCCTCACCTCTCCATACCTACATTTTCCCAGGTAAATTTGCAGTTCCTTCCACCACGAAGCCTTTCTGTGGCCCCACATGGCTTGCTCTGGCCAGTGAAATGTGGACCAAAATGGCAGTGCACAAGTTTTGAGCCTACACCAAAGGGCAGCACATCTTCTGCTCACTTCTTTTGCTCAGAACTCTGCCACGCCATTCCTCTGGTTCCAGAAGAATGAAACACACGTGGAACAGAGCCACCCTGGCCAGCCAGCAAACCTGGGAGAATGGCAATGCATGTTTATTATTAGCCATGGGGGTTTGGGCTGCTCTGTTACATGGTATGGCTAGGTAATATTTGACTAGTAGACCAGCTATCAGCTAAGAGGGAGCAAGGCTGAGTCTTGGCCACAGCAGGTGAAATGTCTGGCAGGAGAGGCAGAATTGATAGGATCATCATTATAGCCATTCCTTATCCCTCCTTCCTTACTATCTGTAATTATAGAATCTAAAATGTGCAATGCCCAAGTTCCCAGAATGTTTTACAGCTGGGCCTCTGATCCAGTTCTAGTCAAAGATATAGAAGTAGAGATTTGCAGGGGACTCCTGAAAAAACTTTTGCTGTTTGAACAAAAGATGGGAGGCTTCTGGTGCTGTCCTCCCTGCTTCTTCCTGCCTCAGAGGTGGTCTTGAAGCCTGGATCCATAGCAACCTACTGGCAAGTAGGAAATGAGCAGCATGAGGTTGAAAAACCAACAGCTTGAGGAAGAGAGAGGAGGAAGAAGGAAGAGCCTGGGTTCTTGATGAGACTGCTGAGTAGCTAAACCAGCAGCAACCAATGCCTGTCTCTGGTCTTCTTCCAACGAGAGATGCATTCAGTGCCTGTTTTGTTTACACCTCTGTCGCATGTGAAATGCATTTCTAGATGATATGCCTGTGTTATGGTTGGACTTGGATCTGACCCATTCTTTTACATCAGAAAGATGATGCAGTTTCCTCACTGGTATCGGAGAAGCTGAAGTAGAAGGAAACTCTAAAGGTTTTGTCACTATTGTGGAGAGGGAGAGAGAAACATCAGTCTTAGCATTTAACATCAAATAGGAGCCCCCTAGAAACAGATGGGGAAGCTTTGAGTACTTCTCTTTCTGTCCTGACCCATGTGATCCATTAAAATCCAACCCATCCATCATTCTTAGCCTGTTCCCTGAAGCTTTCTCAAACTCCAGCCAGAATGACTCACCACTTTCTCAGAATTCCTTTAGTTGTTTCCTGCTTATTTCAGCCTGGGTGTGCCCATCAGTTGGCAGGTCACCCTTGGCCCTGCATGAATCTGGCTGTGTATGTGTCTTATCTTCCCTACAAGGATAGTGTCTCAACAGCCCCTGCAGAATGTCCTGCAGAACTTTGTAGAGAGTGGTCAGCATGCATCAGGCTTTCAGAACTAGTGTTAGCTTTTAATAAAATGAAGTGCATATGAACTTGCTTTACAGCAAGCCTAGCATCACACCCAGGCATGTGGGTGTATCTGGAAACCTAATTAGGGATTGGCAGCAAAAACAGTTCAGTTTAGGATGGTTTCTATTGTAGAGGAAGCAGATTAAAAAAGAAATGAGAGGAGAAATAAAGAACAATCCAAAGTCACCTCCAAAGAGCCCATAGTCTGTATCATTTATTCCCTTTTGGGAGCCTTCCTATCAGAAGTTCTGATGATAGAGAGTCAGCAGTCTGGCACACTTCTGCATTTTTAGCCTGTTCCTTAAAATATATGTTGGATTGTTTAGAATTTTTAGCTACCACTTTAGTTAAAAAGAAGAGAGAAACTCTAACCTGGCCAGTGCCTGAATGCATAGCCAAGAAATGGGGTAGTGGGATCACTCCTTGGACTGGATACCCCAGAGCAGGCCCTGAAACAAGGATTTGAGGCAAATGGCTTCTTTGGGAGAAGATTCCAGGAAACACAGGAAGAATGTGGAAATGAGGCAGCAAAGGGAAGGAAGCAAGCATGGATGGGTTGATGAGTTAGACGTACTTTGGCCACCTGATGCAAAGAACTGACTCAACTGGAAAAGACCCTGATGCTGGGAAAGATTGAGGACAGGAGGAGAAGGGGACGACAGAGGATGAGATGGTTAGATGGTATCATCAACTCGATGGCCATGAGTTTGAGTAAGCTCTGGGAGCTGGTGATGGACAGGGAGGCCTGGCGTGCTGCACTCCACAGGGTCACAAAGAGTCAGACATGACTGAGCTACTGAACTAAACTGAACCTGTGGGTACCTGGATCTGGTGTCCTGATGGGGAGTTCCGTGGAGACCCCACCTCCAAAACATTTCACTATGTACAATAAAGTTACTACACCAAGGTTGGAAGAAAATATTATTTTTATAAAAGGCTTTGAGTGGTAGGCTTGGAGTTACCATTTCTGCTTCCTTATAATTTTTTAAACTTTATTTTCCACAATGAATGCATATCTTTGATAACCTCCTCACAAAACCTTTGAGAAAATATCATGTTGCTCATTGCCAATAATGACAGTAAAATGATTTTGTTGACTTGACCCATCTGAGCCTCTGCTGTCAGCTTCTGTTTAGCTCAAGGGTACCAGCTCACAGGAGCTTAGCAGCCTTTGCTCTGCTGCTCTCATTCCCCAAGAAGTTCATGTCTCAAACCAGTGCAGCCCTCCCAATAGTATCTATTCATTCTTTCAAGAAAATATGTATAGAGTACCAACCGTGTGCCAGGAACTTCCCTAGGCACTAGACAAAACCAGACCTCATCCTAACCCTCATGCAAGGAACTGAGCAGGAAAAAAAAAAAAAAAAAAAAAAACACAAATTTTAAAGAAGTCTGTCTTTGAGAAGCACAACCAGGAATGTTCTCTACAGGAGTTCTATGAGGTCCCAGTTCTCTGGGAGACTAGAGTAGGGGATTTTGATCTAATGGGGGAAGCTGCCCTTAAGAAGCGAGATTCGACCTAAGTTCTGAAGGATGCAGAGAAGTTAACCAGGCATAAGTTCACTGCATTTCTCATGTGTCCATGTTGGGGTCTTGACATTCTACTTTCCAACCTCTGTCCTCAAAGACATAGCCATCTAATTGTCAGGCCACAACCAAGTTTCCTAACATAACAGAGAGAAAAAAGAGCAGTATTGGAGTAATTCCCTAGTGTCTGTAGAAAGATGGGAAAGTTCAAAGCAAGTGGCAGTCGATAAGCACTGAGCGATCAGGAAAACCTCTGTGGAGGAAGTGTAGCTTGGGTTCAGCTTTTATGCCAACAAGGAGGAAAGGTTCCCAAGGAAGAGCAACCACACGCCCAAATACTCAGAGGGGTTGACGTAGGGGCCCTTCTGTTGGACAGTGAGACGACCAGCAGGATGAGAGCAGAAGCTGAGTGGCAGGTGGAAGAGATGACCTGTCCTTGGAGGCCTGGGAAAGATGCTTGGACGTGATGTGATGGGAGTCCATGGTGTTATCTATAGGAGGACTGATGGAGAGGAGTCAAAGGGGCTGATCCAGAAGGAGAGGAGCCAGAGGGGCTGGCCACAGTGATCCAGACAGCAAGAAAGAGAGCCTTTCACAGGGAGGACTGTCTTCCTTGTATCCATGGTAAACCAGGCTTGAAGAGGTTCACTAAATTTTTAGCTTCCGGAAAGGAAATTTCTATTATTAATAGAAAGGGAAACATCATTATATTACTTGATAGAATAGATTTTGTCTCATTTATTTTATCAATCTATCTCTTACAACCAAGGAAATATACTGAAACCCAGTTGATTCCTGTCCTTTCCCAGAATGTCTCTGCAGAGAGACCATATTTGCAAGTCATCCAGGACTCAGCTGTCCTGGAGCAAACTGTGGACTGGGAGACCCTTCTCCTGCTCTGAGGAACCCCTCTTCTTGATCTTCAACACTCCTCCCACAAAAGTCGCTGCCAGTTGCGCTGGGGAGGGAGCGAGCGCGGGAGGGGTAGGGAATACTGTCAGACAGCCAAACTACTGCAGAGGCTGCAGCAGGGCAGGGCTGAGGAATCGCTTCCACCCAGAGGCTGGTGGACCGAGAGGCGCCCACTCTGCCCCACTGCTTCCCGGGACCAGGAACTCCTTGGCGGGACCATACTTTGTAGGCCATTTTCTAGCATGTCCCCCTACTGGAATCCCCCCTCCTGTTATAGATCTCCCCAGAAAAGGTGAATTGCTAAGTTCTATGGTGTTCTGTCTTACTGTAGACTTTAAGGGCCTTTTGAGCAACAATAGAGAGTTAGCTTTACTCCCGCTTCAGCACACACTGCAAAGCTCCAATCAAGACATTCTTCTTGTTGTTCAGTTGTTAAGTTGTGTCCGACACTTTGCGACCCCATGGACTGCAGCACACCAGGCTTCCCTGTCCCTCACTATCCCCTGGAGTTTGCTCAGGCTCATGTCCATCGAGTCAGTGATGCCATCCAACCATCTCATCCTCTGTCATCCCCTTCTCCTCCTGCCCTCAATCTTTCCCCGCATCAGAGTCTTTTCCAGTTAGTCAGCTCTTCACATTAGGTGACTGAAGTATTGGAGCTTCAGTTTCAGCCCCAGTCCTTCCAATGAATATTAAGGGTTGACTTCCTTTAGGATTGACTGGTTTGATCTCCTTGCAGTCCAAGGGACTCTCAAAAGTCTTCTCCAGCACCACAGTTCTGTGGATGACAATCTGGAACTTTGCTCAAAACTCTACAGTAAGTCCCCTATTTTTGTTCTGAGAGCATGTTCCTAAGTCCAATTTGTTCTTAAGTCCAACAGAGTTAGCCTAAGGAACCCAGCTAACACAATTGACTATAAAGTACTGTACTGTACTGTGATAAGTTTATAATTCTTTTCACACAAATAATATGTAGAAAATAAACAGATACAAAAAATAAAGAAAACATTTTTAATCTCATAGTACCTTGAAAAGTACAGCAGTACAGTACAACAACTGGCATACAGAGGCTGGCATGCATGTTCACATCTTTGAAAGTTTGCAAAACTTGAAGACCTTACTGTATTTGCCTAGCAAACATGCTGTTTTTATTTTGATTTTAAGTTTATTGGGGCAGCACATAGAAATAATGGGGTATGACGGCCCACAACTTCCAAGCTTGTCCTTGATACCACCCCCCCCCGAGCCCTTTTCAGTTACAGACTCATTAGAAGTCCTACACCCTTATCTGTACTTTCACACCAAGGACAAGTGGCTTGCATTCAGAAAAAATACAGTAAATACATTGTTTAATTATCTAGCGTCCCTATGGACCTGGATACTTCCTTTCGGTAAGCACCTGCCTAAAAGGTTTTAAGGAACCCACTTTCCCCCAGACACCCGACTCAGATCAGACCTTTTCAGCTTCTGGGGCCTCTTTTGGAAATAGGAGCTTTCCTGAATCTCTGACGCCCTCTAGTGGCTATCTCAGGCTGAATTCTTGCCTAAACTCAGCAGTCCTTCCATCCCCTACTAAAATTAAAACAAGCCCTGAAATTAAAAACAAAAAAAGAAAAAGCACTTATCCTTTTCCTCTGATTCTCTGAAAGTGCAAAAAAGCAAATTTAAGGATGTCTATTTTCTAAAACCATGAAGGTTCATCTGGCCTCTTACCAGCCCTGGTCGGTTTGGGTTTTAAAGCTTTGATGGCATTTTGCAGTCTGCTCTGTACCCCAAATGACTTTCCATTTGCCCCAAAGACATACTTTAATTTGGTCTTTAATTTGTTTTGGAGAACCCCTGAGTGTCTTCTTCTCAAAATCAACACCAGCAACACATGGGAGGGGCCCAACTGTGTGCTTTAAGTGGAGGAGGGCAGACTTCCCTGCCAAGGTGCCCCCACAAAGCCTCTGTGTGACTCCAGGCACCAGGGGCAACACAGAGAGCCTTGTCAGGACCAGAGATGCTGCTGTCTCTTTTGACTTTGGTAGATTGGTGAAACCTGGGTGTGGTTTGAAATTGGCTACATTGGTCATTTTTATGAATCGATTTTTACAAACCCATGAGAAGTGTTCCTAATATAAATAGCCTGCATTATTCTTGTATCACCTTCATCTGACCCCTGGGAGTGCTAAAGAAAAGCCCATCACGCTTACCTGGCCTTCAGCCTGAAGCAGGCTATTAGGCCCCTGCCTGGGAGGAGACTGGAGGAGGAGAAGGAGACAGTGCATCTGATGACACTGCTATTCCCTTGGCTGAGAGCAAACGAATATTTGCTGCACTTGTTCTGTGTGCTGACCATTGAATATCTCATCTAGTGGGGCAGGTATGACCATCTCCATTTTACAGATAAGGACACTGAAACACAGACTTAAATAATTTTCCCAAGATCATACTACGTTAGAGGCAAGGTTACGATTCAAATCCACTTCTAACTGTAAACTTCACTCTTTATTCTACCCTGCCTCTTATCTTACTTAGCTGAGGGTTTCAGGTCCTTGACTCAGTCTGTGTGAATGGCGTCTCTGGAGTTGAGCGATGTGCACCCTGCATGTCTGTCCAGAATGGCTCAAACTTTGATTGCCTTGAAACCCTCCCATGACCCAGATTCTAAGCCTGGCCTGAGGACTAGAATCTTGATACTCAAAGTGTGGCCCCCAAAACCACAGCATCAGCAATGCTGCTGCTGCTGCTAAGTCGCTTCAGTCATGTCCGACTCTGTGCGACCCCATAGACGGCAGCCCACCAGGCTCCACCATCCCTGGGACTCTCCAGGCAAGAACACTGGAGTGGGTTGCCATTTCCTTCTCCAATGCATGAAAGTGAAAAAATAAAGTGAAGTCGCTCAGTCATGTCCGACTCCCAGCGACCCCATGGACTGCAGCCCTCCAGGCCCCTCCGTCCATGGGATTTTCCAGGCAAGAGTACTGGAGTGGGGTGCCATTGCCTTCTCCGAGCATCAGCAATACTTGGGAGCTTTTTAGAAATATAAGTTGGCAGGCCTCACCCCAGACCCAGTGAATCACAAACTTCAAGGTTTGAGACTAGAAATGTATACCCAGAGCTTCTCAACTTTGAGGTGTACTTTTTATCTGGGGGTCTTGTTAAGTGCAGTTTCTGCCTCTCTAAGCAGCTCCCAACGGATGCCAATGCCATGAGCCACCTTTGTAATAACATGCCCCTAAATCAGTAATTCTCAAACTTAAGCCTGCATTCAAATCACCTGGAGGGCTTAATAAAACAGACTGATGGTGCCCCATCCCCCAAAATTCTGATTCAGAGGGTCTGGAATGGGGCCCAAGAATTTTCTAACAAGTTCCCAGGTGACGCTGGTAAAAGGATCCTACTTTGAGAACCACTGCCCTAGCCTACAAGAACTTCCTTCAGTTAGACGATTAACCTCATGCTTTTTGGCTCTGCATTTGCGTGAAGCCATGCTTCGTCCTTGAATCCTGGCTTCTTAGGGTTGAGAATAACTTCAGAGACCAGAGGCAAGGTCAGGATGCCACAGCTAGACTTACTCTATTCAGTGCTGTTTACTCTGCATCCTGCTGGCTCTGCAGCTCCATAAATTTTCCAGCATCCAGCAATTGCAGTGGTTTTCGTGAGCTCTGCATCTCAGGCTGGTTTTGTAAGCACTTGAATCCCTAGTAGACACATATGTCATTGGCACAATCTGTGAAAACGCAGGCGCCTCCTACCTCACAGCTCTTTGAAAAGAGGGCTTTGGAAAAAACCAGCAGGCGCACTGGCAGCCGTGGTGGGGAGAAAATGCAGCAGCCAGCAGGCAAACCCAGACAAGGTAACTCAGCACAGAGGCCCTGGAGCAAAGAAATAAACCAGGACTCTGACAGCTACTGCATTCACATTCTGCTGGGCAACCCTGAAAAGGTTGTTTAACCTCTCTGTTCCAGAGAAGATGGTTTTCCTTAAGGTAAATAATACTCTTATTCAAGGAAATGCATACAAGGGAGGGTCTCAGATATGGACTTAAATCAGTTTCTGTTAGTGACAAACCACTCATGATATTTGAGGAAAAAAGTGGTCCTGTATATTCCTTTTTCTTAATCAATTTTTATTGGAGTGTAGTTACTTTACGATGTTGTGTTAACTTCTACTGCACAGCAAAGTGCGTATACATATATCCCTTCCCTTTTGGATCTCTCCCCCATCTGGCACCCCACAGTGCATTAGGTAGAGTTCCCTGTGCTATGGAGTATGTTCCCTTCAGTCATCCTATATATTTTCTTGAAGCCGAGGCTTGGAACTGGCATGCCATCACTTCCATCATATTCTAGTGGCCAAAGTCAGACCCAAGACCAGCCCACTGCTTCATGGGAGGAGCTGCAACATTACATGGTAAAGACAGAGAGGAGGGAGTAGTTTGGAGCCACTTTGCAATCAACCACAGAGGAGTTTTCTCAATTTGGGAGACACTGAGACACAGATACCTAGGGAAATGGTTTACTTGGTTACTTGAGAAGTGAAGGAAATGCTAGTGGGAGCATAGGGGATTGAGACCCAGAAGAAAGCAGCTGGTAAAGCATGCACACTCTGGCCAGCCAGCACTCTGGCAGATAGAGCTGCATTTCACTGGAAAACTCTGGGAGTGCTGGACACATGCCTTTCTGTTATCCTACCTGAGAGACGGAGCTAAGGCATTTATGTATCAATTCTTAGCAGTTATTGTTGAGGGCTTTTTCCAGGGGGCACTGATTTCCCATCACTTCAGCCTCCCCTGCTGGGCAGGTGCTGGTAGCTGGTGGCCTGGCCCCTCTGCACCAAAGGGGTGAGGGTCAGGATATGCAAGTGGGACACCCGTGCTTCCTCCTGCCATGGTGATAAAAAAAGAAAAAGAAAACTCAAGCTTTGCTTTTAAGGTAGTTTAGTAATAATATCTGCCCCCCACCCCTAGTTTGAGGTCTTTTTGTTTTATTTGAGGTGATGCTTCATTTCTTTTGCTAGCAAAGTTTGGAACACTAGATGGCGTCATACCAAGATATCATGCAGCTCTGGAAACAAAATGCGATGTTCCTGGTTGTCCTTGGAATTGAACGATTAGCAGCATGAGTCGAGAACAAAGAGCTTTGTCTGCTGTAGCTGTGGTGGACTACTTCAGCTCTACCAAGAACATCACTCCGGCTGAACTTGCCCCTTGGCACCAACGTCACACACCATGGTGGGCAGGGGGTGGGGGTGGGCAAAGCGCAGAGGGCAGGCAGAGGTCACTGACCTTCTCTAAGGCGTGGGGTTCCCAAAGTCACTAGAAGGAAGCAGAAAAAAGAATGAAACTTTCTAATCCCAGAAAGGTCTTTGAGCTGTATGGAAATGGGCCAGAAGGAAAACACGAAACTTATAGTAGAGATTCATTCTTGGGGCTGGGAGTGGAGAAGGGGATAGTAAATGAGGTTGAAAGTGAGGATCCAAGATATTAACATTTTATTTTAAATATTTCATGCAAATGAGACAGAATTTAAGCAATGATCAACTCTTTATAAAAGATACTAGGTAGTTGCCATATTATGTTCTCTACTTTTTCTTAAATTTCAGAAAAAGTGTGTAGGGAATAAGGTTGTGGGGTGGGGTGGGGGGGGCAGGGGGTGGGTGGGGAATGATGTTCTCCTGTAATTAGCAAGGTATGATGCTGTGAAAGTGCTGCACTCAATATGCCAGCACATTTGGAAAACTCAGCCGTGGCCACAGGACTGGAAAAGGTCAGTTTTCATTCTGATCCCAAAGAAAGGCAATGCCAAAGAATGCTCAAACTACCACAAAATTGCACTCATCTCACACACTAGTAAAGTAATGCTCAAAATTCTCCAAGCCAGGCTTCAGCAATATGTGAACCGTGAACTTCCAGATGTTCAAGTGGTTTTAGAAAAGGCAGAGGAACCAGAGATCAAATTGCCAACATCTGCTGGATCATTGAAAAAGCAAGAGAGTTCCAGAAAAGCATCTATTTCTGCTTTATTGACTATGCCAAAGCCTTTGACTGTGTGGATCACAATCAACTGTGGAAAATTCTGAAAGAGATGGGAATACCAGACCACCTGATCTGCCTCTTGAGAAATATGTATGCAGGTCAGGAAACAACAGTTAGAAGTGGACATGGAACAACAGACTGGTTCCAAATAGGAAAAGGAGTACGTCAAGGCTATATATTGTCACCCTGCTTATTTAACTTATATGCAGAGTACATCATGAGAAACGCTGGGCTGGAAGAAGCACAAGCTGAAATCAAGATTGCTGGGAGAAATATCAATAACCTCAGATATGCAGATGACACCACCCTTATGGCAGAAAGTGAAGAGGAACTCAAAAGCCTCTTGATGAAAGTGAAAGTGGAGAATGAAAAAGTTGCCTTAAAGCTCAACATTCAGAAAAAGAAGGTCATGGCATCCGGCCCCATCACTTCATGGGAAATAGATGAGGAAACAGTGGAAACAGTGTCAGACTTTATTTTTCTAGGCTCCAAAATCACTGCAGGTGGTGACTGCAGCCATGAAATTAAAAGACGCTTACTCCTTGGAAGGAAAGTTATGACCAATCTAGATAGCATATTCAAAAGCAGAGACATTACTTTGTCAACAAATGTTCGTCTAATCAAGGCTATGGTTTTTCCAGTGGTCATGTATGGATGTGAGAGTTGGACTGTGAAGAAGGCTGAGCACCGAAGAATTGATGCTTTTGAACTGTGGTGTTGGAGAAGACTCTTGAGAGTCCCTTGGACTGCAAGGAAATCCAACCAGTCCATTCTGAAGGAGATCAGCCCTGGGATTTCTTTGGAAGGAATGATGCTGAAGCTGAAACTCCAGTACTTTGGCCACCTCATGCGAAGAGTTGACTCATTGGAAAAGACTCTGATGCTGGGAGGGATTGGGAGCAGGAGGAGAAGGGGACGACAGAGGATGAGATGGCTGGGTGGCATCACTGACTCGATGGACGTGAGCCTGGGTGAACTCCGGGAGTTGGTGATGGACAGGGAGGCCTGGTGTGCTGCGATTCATGGGGTTGCAAAGAATCGGACACGACTGAGCGACTGAACTGAACTGAACTGAGCAGGCCTGTAGAAATTACATTCTTTTGTTGATTAACATTTGCTAAGTGCTTCCCCTTACTGAACCTTCATTTCCTTGTTTATAAAATGAAGATAACAGTAGTATCAATATCAGGGGTTGTAGTAAGTCTTAGATGAGGTGATATACTCATACCACCCAGCATGGCATCCCAGGAGAGATGCTTCCTCAGAAAATGCTCCCTTCTTCTGTCCCCCAACTCTCACCATGGGGGTAAGCATTAGGATCCCCTCCCGTGGAATCAAATGAATGACTGGTTACTTATCTGCTGGACTTCCCTGGTGACTCAGATAGTAAAGAATCCACCTGCAATGCAGGAAACCAAGATTCAACCCCTGAGTCAGGAAGATTCCCTGGGGAAGGGAACAGCTACCCACTCCAGTATTCTTGCCTGGAGAATTAATTCCATGGACAGAGGAACCTAGCGAGTTACAGTCCATAGTGTCACAAAGAGTTGGACATGACTAAATGACTAACATTTTCACTAAATATGGCTAGAAACAGAAAAAAATTCTTAAACAAAGCCTTATCCTGACTTCTCTGAGTTCAGGGACACCATTGGTTTAAGAAAAAACAAAAAAAACAAAAGAAATTGTTTATGGAAATAAGGCTAGAGAGACCCTCATTATGGAAAGAGTTCAGTTCACTTCAGTTGCTCAGTCGTGTCCGACTCTTTCTGACCCCATGGACCGCAGCACTCCAGGCCTCCCTGTCCATCACCAACTCCCAGAGCTTGCTGAAACTCATGTTCATTGAGTCAGTGATGCCATCCATCTCACCCTCTGTCGTCCCCTTCTCCTCCTGCCCTCAGTCTTTCCCAGGATCAGGATCTTTTCCAATGAGTCAGCTATTTGCATGAGGTGGCCAAAGTATTGGAGTTTCAGCTTCAGCATCAGTCCTTCCAATGAATATTCAGAACTAATTTCCTTTAGGATGGACTGGTTGGATCTCCTTGCAGTCCAAGGGACTCTCAAGAGTCTTCTCCAACACCACAGTCCAAAAGCATCAGTTCTTTGGCACTCAGCTTTCTTTATAGTCCAACTCTCACATCCATACATGACTACTGGAAAAACCATAGCTTTAACTAGACAGACCTCTGTCAGCAAAGTAATGTCTCTGCTTCTTAATATGCTATCTAGGTTGGTCATAGCTTTTCTTCCAAGGAGCAAGCATCTTTTAATTTCATGGCTGCAGTCACCATCTGCAGTGATTTTGGAGCCCCCCAAAATAAAGTCTCTCACTGTTTCCAATCCAGCCATGAAGTGATGAGACCAGATACCATGATCTTCATTTTTTGAATGTTGAATTTTAAGCCAGCTTTTTCACTCTTCTCTTTTACTTTCATCAAGAGGCCCTTTAGTTCTTCTTCACTTTCTGCCATAAGGGTGGTGTCATCTGCATATCTGAGGTTATTGATATTTCTCCCGGCAATCTTGATTCCAGCTTGTGCTTCATCCAGCACAGCATTTCGCATGATCTACTCTGCATTTAAGTTAAATAAGCAGGGTGACAATATACAGCCTTGATGTACTCCTTTCTCATTTGGAACCAGTCCATTATTCCATGTCTGGTTCTAACTGTTGCTTCTTGACCTGCATACAGGTTTCTCAGGAAGCAAGTTAAGAGGTCTGGTATTCCCATCTCTTGAAGAATTTTCCACAGTTTGTTGTGATCTACACAGTCAAAAGCTTTAGCGTAATCAATAAAGGAGAAGTAGATGTTTTTCTGGAATTCTCTTGCTTTTTCAATGATCCAGTGGATGTTGGCAATTTGATCTCTGGTTCCTCTCCCTTTTCTAAATCCAGCTTGAATATCTGGAAGTTCTCAGTTCACGTACTGTTGAAGCCTGGCTTGGAGAATTTTGAGCATTACTTTACTAGCATGTGAGATGAGTGTCATTGTGTTTGAACATTCTTTGGCATTACCTTTGTTTGGGATTGGAATGAAAACTGACCTTTTCCAGTTCTGCAGCCACTGCTGAATTATCCAAATTTGCTGGCATATTGTGGAAAGAGGGACTCTGGAATTTAGCAATAAGCATTTTAGAAACTTTACAGTCTTCTACTCTGAAGGGGCATGAACCTAGTTCTAGAACAAACATGGATTCTTTGGTGTGGCTTATAAAAAGATACACCCTTTCTCCTTTGAATGTAATGAGAACTCTTGATTTTTATGCAAATTAGAGAAAGCCCATAACCAGCCTCCATAGCACAAAATACCATGAGGGCAAGACAGCAGATAGTAATAATGGGCTGGTAAGAGGGGAAAATATGGGATGAGATCTATTACATGGAGGTGACAGAGCCTGCCCTCTAGGAGAGAGGGCTTCTCTGGCCTTTCTACATCTTGCCTGGGAAGCTAGGGCAGACTTAGAAGGGAACACAGTATTCCTCAGAGTCTTGTTTTATCTGGGGATCTCTGAATCTAGAAAAGATGGTCCTTAAAAACTGAGAAGGCAGAGCCTAAACCCATTGGGCTGGGCTTGTTCCCTTCAAGGGTTACAAACAATCTCAGTCTTTTCCACACATCAGAGCCTGCTGGAGGGGTGTGTGTGTGTGTGTGTGTGTGTGTGTGTGTGTGTGGTGTACAGGGCCTCCCATCCATTTGATATCAGTTACCTATTACTACAGCAATGCTGGTAATAAACAACTCCAAAATTAATGACTTGAAATGATAGCTGTTTCTTTAGCTCCTGAATCTAAGGCTTGCAATTGGGACTGAGCTGAGCTTGGAGGTTCTGGTCTCAGTTGGGCAGCTATTCTTTAAAAAGAAATAGCATGGTAATAGAAGAAACCCTAGACCATCAGAAAGGAAGAAATACAGTAACCAAAACTATGCATAATGACAACAGAATTACCTTTTCTTCTTGAGACTTCTAAATTATATTTGACATTTGAAGCAAAAATTATAACATTGCCTGATATGCTTATTAAAATATATAGAGGAAATATTTAAGAAAATTATGTTATGAACAGAGGAGGATAAATGGACATAAAGAGATAAGATTGTCTACACTTCATTCAAATGAGTAAAATGATGACAACAGTAGACTGTGATGAGTTTTATGTATACATATATATAAGAGCAACCATTAGGAAAAAACTACACAAAGAGATACACTATTGATGAACATTACAGATAATTCAAGTGCAATTCTAAAAAATTTTTCAAATAATTCCTATGAAAGCAAAAAAAAATCATAAATGAAAAACAGAAACAAAAGAAAAATGAAACGGCAGACTTAAGCCCTAATATATCAATGCATGTGTCATGTATATGTTCTAAGTCATGTCCGACTCTTTTGCAACCCCACGGACTATAGCTTGCCAGGCTCCTCTGTCTGTGGGATTTTCCAGGCAAGAATACTGGAGCAGAATTCCATTTCCTTCTCCAAGTGATCTTCCCAACCCAGGGATCGAACCCATATCTCTTATGTCTCTTGTATTGGCAGGTGGATTCTTTACCACCGAGTCACCTGGAAAATAATATATCAATGTGTGCAAAGTCACTTCAGTTGTGTCTGACTCTGTATGACACTATGGACAGTAGCCTGTCAGGCTCTTCTCTCGAAGAGATTCTCCAGGCAAGAATACAGGAGTAGGTTTCCTTTTCTTCTCCAGGGACCTTCCTGCCCCAGAGAGCCAACTCATGTCTGTTGCATGTGCTGCATTGGCAGGTGGGTTCTTCACCACGAGGGCCACCTGAAGTACATTGAATTTAAATGGTCTAAATATATCAGTTAAAAGACCTTGGCAGAATGGATTAAAAAATGTAATCCAACTATATATTGTCTACAAGAAACTCACTTCAAATATCACAACATACACAGGTTGAAAGTAAAATGATGGAAACAGTAATCAAAGGAAAGCAGGCGTGGCTAGTTAATAACAGATAATGTAGACTAGACTTGAGATAATGGGCTGGTAAGGGGGAAGATATGGAATGAGATCTATTGAATGGAGATGATAGTTAATAACAGATAAAGTAGACTAGACTTGAGAGCAAAAAACAAAATTACAGACTTAGTGAGAGAGATTATATACTGATGAGAGGGTCAATCCACAAAGAAGACATAGTAACACCCACTGTGTATCCCCCAGGCAACAGAGATGCGAACTATATGAAACAAACCTGATAAAACTGAAAGAAGTATACAAATCTATAAGTTCAGTTTCAGACTTCTACCCCTCTCTTTTAATATTTGACGGAACAACTTATTAGAAAATTGGAAAAGATATACAAGAATTCAACAACACCATCAACCAACAGGATCTAGTCCACATTTATAGAGTATCCCCCAGCATTGGAGGAACACACATTCTTTTCAACTGCCAACAGAACATAGATCAAGATAGACCATTTCCTGGGTTGTAAAATAAATCTCGATAGATCTAAAAGAACTGAAATCATACAGTGTGTGGTCTATCAATAGAATCAGCCTAGAAATCATCACTCTCCCTGTTCAAATTTATTTGCATAATGAAATTGACAAAACCTGCTATAGTTACCCCCCAGAGTTGATAATATACACAAGTAGCATTAATGGAAGAAGAAATTTTACAAATATAAGAACCAAATCTATATATAAAGATTAGACACTTGAAAGTTTTCTTTATGTAATTAGAGGCCTCAAAGTCCATCTCTCCTGATAGTTCAGGAACATAATTACCTGGCTAAGACTAACAACTAATTTCATTCTCACCATCAGTCATTAATCCCTGAATATAATCATAGAACAATCTTGGACAAGAGAAGAAAGAAGCCTGATCTCTTTTCTAGACCTTTGTTCACTCAAGAGGCCAACAACATGCCAACTGATGCTCTTCTTACTGCAAAGGATATTGTCAAATAGCCTCTCCTAGGCTGTATCATAGAGCACAGACCACTTTAAGGTATTTCAACACCTTTTTTTCTATTTCAAGACTAGTCTGAAGAGATTTCATGGAGTTTATTCCATGCCTCTTCATGTGAGAAGAAAACCATTTGGCCATTTATAGCCTAAGGAGATAGAGATAGAAAGAGGAAAGTACGCATTGGCTATCATTTCTTTGGGGACAGAGAAAAGAGATTATTTGCTCTATTGGAAGCATTTGGAACCACTGGGATAGTTCATGCAGCCATTAACTTTCAGTTATTCAAACAACTGGATGACTTTCAATTATTTCTAAATGAGCTTTTTTAATGAAGGGATATATAAGTTCATTTAATGGGAAATGTAATAAGAGTTGGTTGATCCAGGATCTCAATATTGTTATCTGGAGTTTAGGTTCTATATAATCCCTGGCTTTGTTGTTCCTGTGGTTGATTTCATGTTTTAAAGTTGTCCAGGGGACAATGGTAGATTCATCTGACTTCAGTTATGGAAAGAGAGAATAGTTTACTCTTAAGACCAAGCCAGAACTTCCCTGGATGAAACCAGGAATCCTCTCATCACATGTCATCGAGACCAGAACTGGGTCACATGACTTTTCCCAAACCAATCACAGACAAGGGGGATAACTCTTAATCCCTTCAGACTCACTCCTCAAGCTGAAGGGGTTCCTCTGGGTCATAGGGGCTACATGAGGATGGGGCATCTGTAAAAGAGAGGTTCTGTGAGGAAGTAAAAGGGAGTTAATGGGTTCTGTGTAGGCAGCTGGAGCTCAGTAGCACTGAGTATGTTTCTAAGAGCAGAAATCTCAGACTCAAGCAATGAAGTGATCTACTTGTCTTAAAGAACTGAAGGAGTTCACAGATAAATCAGGCAAGGCTGTATCCAGCAAACCAGTGATGTCATTAGCACCTGGCTTCCCCATCTCTCTGCCCTCTGACTCCACACAGTGGTCTCCTGCCAGCAAAAGGCTACAGCAGATTGAAAGTTTGAATTGCTTAGCATGTTGAGTTGGGAGAGAAGTGGAAAAGGGGAATCAATCCTAATAGTTTCAGTGAAAGACTCTTCCTTTTGCCAGAACCCTCAGAAAACAGCTCCTCATATCTCATTGGTGCATGTGGGCATGCACCCAACCTAAACCAATTATTGTGGCCCAGCAGTGGCATTGACTAGTTTAATCCCAATCATAATCTCTATGTGCAAGGGTAAATTCACAGCAGCAAAAACAAAATGAAACCAAAACCCCACAAAATCCATTGGTTTAACCCAGTAAGATTTATTCTTTTCATTCATTCAATATGGATGGACAGTGACTCAACTCCACACAGTTGTTCAGGAACCCACACTCTTTTTCTGTGCAGCTTTGCCCTGGGCATCAGTGTGGATGTGGAAAGCAGATGGAGAGGGAGAGAAATGCTCTGGCCCCAGCTGGCATCCACAGCCATGGTGAAACGTGACTGCATTCACGCCTGCCCTGGAGCTACTTTGTCCTAACTCAGCGAAGAGGACTAGTGGGACATATTTCTGAGGACTCTGTCGCTAAATGGTACAACCATAGGGTAGGTTTGACTTTTCTAATTTTTAATCTTTCTTCGAACTAACTGTGAAACTCTTTATGTAAGTTAAATTACTGGGCCATTTTTCCTTATTTCTGAAAGAAAATAAAGTTGTGTTAACCGTGGGCAAGCCACTTACCTGCTCTCTGTGTCAGCTCCTGCATCTGTAGACCCTTCATCTGAGCTCAATACTGCTTTAAGGTTGTGTACTCATTTGCTAGAACTGCCATTAAAAAATACCACAGACTGTAATATAAATGTACTTTTCACACTTACGGAGGCTAGACATCTGAGATCAGGTGTCTAGAGGGTTGTGCCTCTTTGGCTTGGACCATCTTCTCTCTATGTCTTTACTTGGTCTTTACTCTGTGCATGTCTGTGGCCTGATCTCCTCTTCTTAGAAGAATACCAGTCAATTGGATTAAGGCCCATCCTCATGACCTAATTTTACCTCTTTAAGGACCCTGTCTCCAAATACAGACATTCTGAAATACTGGGATATAGGATTTCAACATGTAAATTTGGGGAAGACAGATACAATTCAACCCATGCCAGGTTAAGATGAAGGTTAGATAAATTAGTACATGTTAGGACTTAAATCTATAGGTAGAGTGCAGTAGGTATATGCACTCAACATTAGCTATAAAAAGTATCTTATTTTTTTAGTAGTACCAATAGATGTAGTAGCAATGGTATTTGAAGTAGTATTAGTTCAGTTCAGTTCAGTTGCTCAGTCGTGTCCGACTCTTTGCGACCCCATGAATCGCAGCACATCAGGCCTCCCTGTCCATCACCAACTCCCAGAGTTCACTCAGACTCACGTCCATCAAGTCAGTGATGCCATCCAGCCATCTCATCCTCTGTCGTCCCCTTATCCTCCTGCCCCCAATCCCTCCCAGCATCAGAATCTTTTCCAAGGAGTCAACTCTTCACATGACGTGGCCAAAGTACTGGAGTTTCAGCTTTAGCATCATTCCTTCCAAAGAAATCCCAGGGCTGATGTCCTTCAAAATGGACTGGTTGGATCTCCTTGCAGTCCAAGGGACTCTCAAGAGTCTTCTCCAACACCACAGTTCAAAAGCATCAATTCTTCGGCGCTCAGCTTTCTTCACAGTCCAACTCTCACATCCATACACGACCACTGGAAAAACCATAGCCTTGACTAGACGGACCTTTGTTGGCAAAGTAATGTCTCTGCTTTTGAATATGCTATCTAGGTTGGTCATAATTTTCTTCCAAGAAGTAAGCGTCTTTTAATTTCATGGCTACAGTCACCATCTGCAGTGATTTTGGAGCCCCCAAAAATAAAATCTGACACTGTTTCCACTGTTTCCGCATCTATTTCCCATGAAGTGATGGGACCGGATGCCATGACCTTCGTTTTCTGAATGTTGAGCTTTAAGCCAACTTTTCATTCTCCTCTTTCATTTTCATCAAGAGGCTTTTTAGTTCCTCTTCACTTTCTGCCATAAGGGTGGTGTCATCTGCATATCTGAGGTTATTGATATTTCTCCTGGAAATCTTTTTTTTTTTTTTGACAATACTTATAAGACTTCTTTTCTTTTTTTTTCTTTTTTAACTTTACCATATTGTATTGGTTTTGCCATATATCAACATGAATCTGCCACAGGTATACACGTGTTCCCCATCCTGAACCCTCCTCCCTCCTCCCTCCCCGTACCATCCCTCTGGGCTGTCCCAGTGCACCAGCCCCAAGCATCCAGTATCGTGCATCGAACCTGGACTGGAGACTCATGTCATATATGGTATTATACATGTTTCAATGCCATTCTCCCAAATCATCCCACCCTCTCCCTCTCCCACAGAGTCCAAAAGACTGTTCTTTACATCAGTGTCTCTTTTGCTGTCTCGTATACAGGGTTATTGTTACCATCTTTCTAAATTCCATATATATATGTTAGTATACTGTATTGGTGTTTTTCTTTCTGGCTTACTTCACTCTGTATAATAGGCTCCAGTTTCATCCACCTCATTAGAACTGATTCTAATGTATTCTTTTTAATGGTTGAGTAATACTCCATTGTGTATATGTACCACAGCTTTCTTATCCACTCATCTGCTGATGGACATCTAGGTTGTTTCCATGTCCTGGCTACTGTAAACAGTGCTGCAATGAACATTGGGGTACACGTGTCTCTTTCAATTCTGGTTTCCTCAGTGTCTATGCCCAGCAGTGGGATTGCTGGATCATAAGGAATCTCCACACTGTTCTCCATAGTGGCTGAACTAGTTTGCATTCCCACCAACAGTGTAAGAGGGTTCCCTTTTCTCCACACCCTCTCCAGCATTTATTGCTTGTAGACTTTTGGATCACAGCCATTCTGACTGGCATGAAATGGTACCTCATTGTGGTTTTGATTTGCATTTCTCTGATAATGAGTGATGTTGAGCATCTTTTCATGTGTTTGTTAGCCATCTGTATGTCTTCTTTGGAAAAATGTCTATTTAGTTCTTTGGCCCATTTTTTGATTGGGTCATTTATTTTTCTGGAATTGAGCTATGGGAGTTGCTTGTATATATTTGAGATTAGTTGTTTATCAGTTGCTTCACTTGCTATTATTTTCTCCCATTCTGAAGGCTGTCTTTTCACCTTGCTTATAGTTTCCTTTGTTGTGCAGAAGGTTTAAGGTTAATTAGGTCCCATTTGTTTATTTTTGCTTTTATTTCCAATATTCTGGGAGGTGGGTCATAGAGGATCCTGCTGTGATGTATGTCGGAGAGTGTTTTGCCTATGTTCTCCTCTAGGAGTTTTATAGTTTCTGGTCTTACGTTTAGATCTTTAATCCATTTTGAGTTTATTTTTGTGTATGGTTTTAGAAAGTGTTCTAGTGAGGTGAAGTCGTTCAGTCGTGTCTGACTCTTTGCGACCCCATGGACTGTAGCCTATCAAGCTCCTTCATCCATGGGATTTTCCAGGCAAGAGTGCTGGAGTGGATTGCCATTTCCTTCTCCAGGAAAGTGTTCTAGTTCATTCTTTTACAAGTGGTTGACCAGTTTTCCCAGCACCACTTGTTAAAGAGATTGTCTTTAATCCATTGTATATTCCTGCCTCCTTTGTCAAAGATAAGGATTCCAGCTTGTGTTGGGTGGCTGCAACGGCACGCAGAGCGCGGCCAAGAGGAGCTACCCTGCATCCGAGGTCAGAGGCGGTAGCCGAGAGGAAGTAGTATTAGGTCCCTAGTAAAAATAAAGAAAATGGACAAGGGCCCATTATAAAGGAAAGGGGAAGATAGACTTTAAAGAGAATTGAGATGCAAGGGGATAGTATTTGTATCACAGAATTCCAGTTTCGGTGGCTGTATAACATGTCAGAATGTAGTGGCTTCAACCAACAATATTTATGTTCTTTAAGAATTTGCAATTTCAACAGGACCCAACAGACAGCTGTCAGTTGCACTTGTCATCAGGTGGAGCAGCTCAAAATCACTCTGATGTCAATGCCAACTGTCGGCCCTGTTGAACACCTATGTAGGGCTCCTTCATGCAACCTGAACTTCCTCTCTACACAGTGGCTGTGTTCCAAGCATCCTGAAAGGAAGTGGAAACACAGTGCCTTTTAGGCTCTCACCACAGAAGTCACACAAAGTGGTTTTGGTTGCATTCTACTCATCAAGACAAGTCCAGGTTCAAGAGAAGGAAACATGAACTGAAGGAGGAAGGCAAGGTTCTGGAAGAGTATGCAATCCTGGAAATATTGTGTGGTCATTTGTGAAGAATATGATCCCCTGCCTTCCACACAGAGAACTTGCTTCTGGGTTGGATCATTATACTGTGTTACTCAGTTCCCTGGAAATTGAAGCTAAAGTGATATACTTGGTAGAAAATTTTGATAAGAGTTTTACAAAAGAGAACTATGCAAGTAATGCTTTGGTGGGTTCCATAATCCCCTTTCAACTAGGCACTCATAGAAAGCAGATTGATTTTCTGATTTCTCAAATGATCTTTAAAAAGAAAAAAAAAAAAAGACTCTAGACACAATCATGTCCCAGCCCTGAACAGGTAATTCAGAGACTTTCCTTTGTAAAATAAGGGCTAGAGATTAAGAAGATCCACAGTGCCCTTATCAGCTCTAATAGTCCATGAAAAACAGGAGAAAAAAATAGAATGAATTAAGAAAATGTAAAAGCATTGTGCTGAGTCCATCAAAGGGAGAAGCCAAGCTGTTGCTTGCTTTATATTTGAATGCTGAGCATGGCTTTCATGATGGCAATAATAATTTATTGACAAAATGCTTTTATTAAATTGCCTTTACTGAAGAGGCCCTGCATGCTTTTTCACCACTTGCAACAATTAAAAGCAGCAGTAAACAGAGCCTTTCTATTTAGATTGAAAAGCAACAATTAAGCTTGCTCAGCTATAAATAGGAGGCCGCTTCACATCTATGGCCCCAACTGCACACATTAAAGACTCCAGCCCCTGATGCCCCCAATTTATTTCCACAGGACAACCAATAAATTGTCAAACTCTGACCTGAAAACTGACAGTTTCTTAGAAAATGTAAGTAGGTAAATTATGCATAATTCTAGATAATTACTGGGATGTCCATGAGGCTAGGAAATCAGTATCTATGCTAGAGATCTAAATTTACAGGCAGCTAGCTCTTTCATTTTATCACTGTCAAACCATGTTTTGCCTTGGGTGGCTGTCAGGGCTGGCTCTCCTTTGCCTGGGAGGCAGAGAAGAAAATAATGGTTTTAAGAATTAGGGAAAGGAAAAGTGAAAATACAAAGCTCTTTCACTAGATTCCCATTAGTTTGAGTAATTCAGTAAAGAGACCAGAGCATGGACAGTCAGAGTGAAATATTTTTCAATAAAAAGAAAACAAAATTGCAAGTGTCATTCATCCCGTTTATAAACCATAGCTACTGAGTTTTCAAAGAAGTGAAAGCATTTGATTCAACCTCCTCATTTTCTGCAGGAGGAAACCTGAGGCTCAACAAGCCACATGTATTGTCCAAGGTCACAGAATTTGACGGTGGCAGAGCTGGAACTCAATAGCTTACTCGACTGCCACTTCAATGTTCATTGAGTGGAAAAATTTGCCCTCCTTTCATTCTTCTCAGTACAAAGACCAGATTAACGAGACCGAAGTAATAAAAGGTCCAAAGGGTGCCATAGTTCTTTGAGTGCAAGATGGTTTTCAAAGGCAACAGGATTTTGCCACTTGGAGTTCCTGGGACTCCTGCCTTTGTATCCCCCATCTAGGCCAAGAGTTGCCAATTTCCTAAAACCCCAAAGGAGTGATTTTCCAAAAATCTGACTTGGGGGATCACACCTCTCTGAGACTCAAGAGTCTTGGTTTTCTGTTTGCATGTGCCCTGTGTCTCCCAGTGCTTTATCAACTATCTATGACGTCCCTTGGATCAGACTAGATATTCTGTGTTGCCCCCTCACCTTCTCTACCCAGCTCTGTGCCTCAGGGGACTGACATTTATGGACTTCTAAATGGTACCCTAGTTCTTCGGCTACAGATGAACTTGACTAATTGGCAGAGAATGAGGTGGGAGGAGGGGACACAAACAGGAGATGAGATAGCGAGAGGATAAAGAAGCCAAAATTTTTATTCGCCCATCTCACTTCCTGCAGAGTGAAGCAGAGTTGCCCAGCAGAACCCACCCCAGATTAGCCAAACCCCAGGTAAAGCCCAGATACATGAATGTGAGTTCATGACTTGTAGTAAATCACTCATTTTTCAGGGGTACTGTATTATGCAGCAATAACTGACTGATACAGAATATGACATCAAAAAGAATTTAAACAATATGACCATTCCAAAAACTGAGATAAACATTTCTGAAAGCCAGAAACGGAAGTGAACACAGAACACAGAAGAGTAACTGGGATTGTATTTGCAGACTCACTGAACTCCAGATCCAGAAGCCAATGGAGAAATCTGAGTTCCTATGGGGTAACAAGAAAAAAAAAGTGTCCCAAAAGAAGTAAGAGGCTCATCTTCAAACTCACTGAAGTCAGAAGCAAGCTTGAAGTTTCCTCATACATTAAAGGATGCTAAAATAAGATCTTAAAACCACTGTCTGAGCTACCATTTATATAAAGCAATGTAGCAGGGAAGCTGTAACATAGGAAGTCTTTCATCGTGGACTTGGGCTTAACAATCTGTTGACTTGGTTGATGAATATGTAATGACTCCAATGTCAATGTAGTTTGCATGCCCTGAACTGCCAATACAAGACCCAGCTTTGTAGCTTTTTTCCTAACAATTTATTTATTTTCTTTTTGTCTGTGCTGGGTCTTCATTGCTGCATGTGGGTTTTCTCTAGTTGCATTGAGCAAGGCCTACTCTGTATCTTGGGCTTTCTCATTGTGGTGGCTTCTCTTGTTGCAAAGCGCAGGCTCTAAGGCACCAGCTCAGTAGTTGTGGTGCATGGGGGGCCTAGTTGCCCCAAGGCATGTGGGATCTTCCTGGACCAGAGATCGAACCCATGTCTGCTGCATTGGCAGGTGGGTTCTTATCCCCTGGACCACCAGGAAAAGTCCAAGACCTGGCTTTAGACTGACTGTTCTTGGGAAGTAGTTCAGTTCAGTTCAGTCGCTCAGTCGTGTCCGACTCTTTGTGACCCCATGAACCGCAGCACGCCAGGCCTCTCTGTCCATCACCAACTCCCAGAGTTCACTCAGACTCACGTCCATCGAGTCAATGATGCCATCCAGCCATCTCATCCTCTGTTGTCCCCTTCCCCTCCTGCCCCCAATCCCTCCCAGCATCAGAGTCTTTTTCAATGAGTCAACTCTTCTCATGAGGTGACCAAAGTACTGGAGTTTCAGCTTTAGCATCATTCCTACCAAAAAAATCCCAGGGATGATCTCTTTCAGAATGAACTGGTTGGATCTCCTTGCAGTCCAAGGGACTCTGAAGAGTCTTCTCCAACACCACAGTTCAAAAGCATCAATTCTTTGGTGCTCAGCTTTCTTCACGGTTCAACTCTCACATCCATACATGACCACTGGAAAAACCATAGCCTTGACTAGAGGGACATCTGTTGGCAAAGTAATGTCTCTGCTTTTGAATATGCTATCTAGGTTGGTCATAACTTTCCTTCCAAGGAGTAAGCGTCTTTTAATTTCATGGCTGCAGTCACCATCTGCAGTGATTTTGGAGCCCAAAAAAATAAAGTCTGACATTGTTTCCACTGTTTCCCCATCTATTTCCCATGAAGTGATGGGACCAGATGCCATGATCTTCGTTTTCTGAATGTTACTTTTTCACTCTCCTCTTTCACTTTCATCAAGAGGCTTTTTAGTTCCTCTTCACTTTCTGCCATAAGGGTGATGTCATCTGCATATCTGAGGTTATTGATATTTCTCCCGGCAATCTTGATTCCAGCTTGTGCTTCTTCCAGTCCAGCGTTTCTCATGATATACTCTGCATAGAAGTTAAATAAGCAGGGTGACAATATACATCCTTGACGTACTCCTTTTCCTATTTGGAACCAGTCTGTTGTTCCATGTCCAGTTCTAACTGTTGCTTCCTGACCTGCATACAAATTTCTCAAGAGGCAGGTCAGGTGGTCTGGTATTCCCATCTCTTTCAGAATTTTCCACAGTTGATTGTGATCCACACAGTCAAAGGCTTTGGCATAGTCAATAAAGCAGAAATAGATGTTTTTCTGGAACTCTCTTGCTTTTTCCATGATCCAGCGGATGTTGGCAATTTGATCTCTGGTTCCTCTGCCTTTTCTAAAACCAGCTTGAACATCTGGAAGTTCACGGTTCACATATTGCTGAAGCCTGGCTTGGAGAATTTTGAGCATTACTTTACTAGCGTGTGAGATGAGTGCAATTGTGTGGTAGTTTGAGCATTCTTTGGCATTGCCTTTCTCTGGGATCGGAATGAAAACTGACCTTTTCCAGTCCTGTGGCCACTGCTGAGTTTTCCAAATTTGCTGGCATATTGAGTGCAGAATCATCTTTCACAGAATCATCTTTCAGGATTTGAAAGAGCTCAACTGGAATTCCATCACCTCCACTAGCTTTGTTCATAGTAATGCTTCCTAAGGCCAACTTGACTTCACATTCCAGGATGTCTGGCTCTAGGTGAGTGATCACACCATCATGATTATCTTGGTCATGAAGATCTTTTTTGTACAGTTCTTCTGTGTATTCCTGCCACCTCTTCTTAATATCTTCTGCTTCTGTTAGGTCCATACCATTTCTGTCCTTTATCGAGCCCATCTTTGCATGAAATGTTCCCTTGGTATCTCTGATTTTCTTGAAGAGATCTCTAGTCTTTCCCATTCTGTTGTTTTCCTCTATTTCTTTGCATTGATTACTGGGGAAGGCTTTCTTATCTCTTCTTGCTATTCTTTGGAACTCTGCTTTCAGATGCTTATATCTTTCCTTTGCTCCTTTGCTTTTTGCTTCTCTTCTTTTCACAGCTATTTGTAAGGCTTCCCCAGAGCATGAACTAAAACTCAAACTTTCTAAGGCTAACTCCTATGCCCTCCAAATTTTATAACACTAAAAACAATAAAATAAACTGTATGTTTGCAGAAATTGGCATTTTCCAGTCCCTTAAAATCATCGTAAATGTGTAGCATCTCCAATGGTGCTCCACTCAGATTCCCTTGGGTGACTTTGACCTTTTTAATGTGCCTTTCCTTGCCTTCTAAGTGTTTTGATTCCAGTTGTTCATCTCTATGATGCTCTGTGGAGAAGCCCCCTGGGGCTATCAGCTTGAGAGATAGAAGTTCCTTGGCTTATACATTCTCAAAAGTAGTCCCTAGCCAATGATTGACTGGGTTGGGAAGAGGAAATCCCAGCTCTTTTGTCTTGAAGTTAGGCCAAAATTTGAGGTGTAATTGACATTACCAACCACTCCTGAGGGTTAAGACTAAGGCTTCAACTTGACTTGGCTTCTTTCCTCCTCTGTCCTGCTTTCCACACCCAGTTTTTTCCAAGAGAACTTCCTCAATGAATCAAGTCACATGTGAATTCTCATTTCAAGATCTGCTTCTTAGAACCCTCTGCTAAAATGAGGACCATGCAACCCCATACAGAAGTATAGGGAAAGAACATCTGAGTGGCTCAGAGTTCCTGACACTCCTGTCTTTGGGAATTTCCAGTTGGTTATTTATGCACTGGGAATCTGGCATTGTGAATGTAGTTTTTGTCAAGCCAGGGAAAAATTCTCTTGAAGTTTCAGACATGAGGTCAATAACTATTGATTGGCCAACTTTCTGTCCCCAACAGCTCCTCCTGGGTCCAGTTCTAGATGCTGCTGCTGCTAAGTCACTTCAGTCATGTCGGACTCTCTGCAACCCCATAGATGGCAGCCCACCAGGCTCCCCCGTCCCTGGGATTCTCCAGGCAAGTGTTCTTGCCATTTCCTTCTCCAATGCATGAAAGTGAAAAGTGAAAGTGAAGTTGCTCATTCGTGTCCTACTCTTAGCGACCCCATGGACTGCAGCCTACCAGGCTCCTCCATCCATGGGATTTTCCAGGCAAGAGTGCTGGAGTGGGGTGCCATTGCCTTCTCCGAATTCTAGATGAGTGATAGTCAAATCTGGAGGATTCTTGGCTTACAGCTATCTTTCCCTCCCCCTCCCACTTTTAAGATTGGCTCTGAAGATACAAAAATGGTACCTTAGGTCTCTGGGTCTTAAGATAAGGACCACAGGTAGCCATACAAATATCCTCATGGCCTTTTGGGTTGGTGTGGCCATTTCTTCAACCCCCATTTTTTATCCCGTAGCTTTGTTTTTCTTTGCTTTCCAAGTCTGGATCTACAGGTAGGTCCTACATAGAAATCCAGGTCTATCCCATAGCAGACAGAAAGTCCATTACTCACTGAGGCTTAGAGTAATATTTATATAATAAAATAGTTACCATTTTAATGCATGCTGTATGCCATTTTACAAATGAAGAAATTGAGGTTTAGTAAAGAAAATTAACTTGCCCAGATTCACAAGGCTACTACATAGCTGGGTCTTACTACCAACAAATGAAGGATCTGGTGAGCCAGCTATGAGCCCTGAACCTCCAGGGATCTGACACATCATAAGATTTCCTACCCTGGCTTTTCTGACCCAGGCTAGAGTACTGGGATTGTCTGTGGTTTTCCTGATGAGTGTGCCAGTTGCTTCTCCTGGTTATGGTCCTGACATCCATCCTCTGCTGACTCGTTTCTCCCAGGAGCTGACACTTGCTTCTCAAGTGTGTCTTCACTTTCTGCCTGCCACCCACTATGTATACACAGAGCAGGAGGCTGTTCCCTAGTACACCTCTCTGGGGACTGCCCACTGCAAAGCCCTGCCCACTTCCTGCCAGACTTGGCTCTGGCAACTAGGGACCTAAAACCCTCAGTGCGTCTTAGGTCAGGTCCCTGGAAACAGAGCCCAGGATGGGGAAAATCAGGGACCCACGGAGTATTGAGGAAGGAGTTTAGGAGAAGACTTTAAGGGAGGAAAGCAGACAGGACAGAGGAAGAAGGCAAGCAAAGATAGGTGCTCAGGCAAAATCGAAACTTGGCCTGATCCATGAAAGGCTCTGGAGGCACAATCACCTCCTCCTTAAGGCCAAGGGGCTGTACTTCTGTACTCCTGCATCAATCAGTCATTTCTGTGGTCTTCACCTGGGGAGGGGTATAGAGGTATAATCTCTTAGGCATCATTTGGTGACAATTCTTAGGGAAGGGGGCCTCTGTGATCCTTTAGCAGCCAATGCTCCCAGCAGCTGGGAGCTGGGGGCCCTGCCATGCACCAGCATCTACTCCAAGTGCCCGAGCTGGGCTCTGAACTGAGGGGCCTCCACAGTTAGATCCTTTCTCTCACTCCAGCTCATGGCTCCTGGGCTCCTGCTCCCCACCAGCCTGTGTGTCTGGGATTCCCATGCCAGCTGCTCATCTACAGCTTACTTGATTTTAGTACAGAGTCAACTGCATTGGCGCCCGACACTTTATTAGTGTTCTAAATCTTTGTTTACAGTTACCAAGACTCCCCAGGTGGCAGCAAAAAAGTCAACAAGGAAATAAAGCTCCACCAGCTGGCATATTAGTTGGGGATCAAACCACCACACAGGTAACAGCTGGTGTGTGCCCACAAGCCTCAGGGCACTGCTGGCTCTGAGGCTCATCTGGAGTAACGTGTTTTGACCCCTGTTCTGGGCCTGCCCGTTTATCCTCCCATCTTCCAGTTCTTTTACACCATGTGGAAGCTGGGCTGGTGATGAGTTTTGAAGCTGTTCCCTGCCTTTGACAGCCCAGAGCCATTCATCTGATCCAGCTGCTTGCTGCTATGTACATCCATCTCTTGGCAAAATCTGTGCCGTCACATCCCGTTGTTTTCTTAGTCTAAAACTCACATCTTCTGATGCTAAATCCTATGTGTTTCCTGGTGTATGAAACCAGCACTTGAATGTAGCCCTGCAAAAACCCTCCATCTCTTCTTATCTGGGACTAAAGAAATTAGGGTGGGTCCAAAGAAGTTATTCAGCGGGGCCAAGAGAAATATGCTGAACACTGCCGCTATTGCTTCATGCCTCCTGGTTTCATGCCCTGGACCACAGGTAGGTGACTCTCAGGCTATGACACCATGAGGGTGGCAACAGGCTTGGGCTTTAGAGTCTGTGCCTGAATTCTGGTTCCAAAAAGAGTCAGAGCTGAGGACTTCCCTGGTGGCTCAGTGGTTAAGAATTCACTTGCCAATGCAGGGGAAATGGGTTCCATCCCTGGTCCAGGAACTAGAATCTCACATGCCTCAGGGCAACTAGACTCCTGTACCACAACTTCTGAGCCTGAGCACTCTAGAGCCGCATGCTGCAAACACTGATGCCCATGCGCCCTAGAGCCCCTGCACCGCAACACAAGAAGCCCCTGCAAGGAGAAGCCCAGGCACCGCAACTAGAGAGTAGCCCCGGCTCACGGCGACTAGAGAAAGCTGACACTCATCACCAAAGGGCCCTGTGCTGCAGCCATAAGTAAATGTATACATATGTATACAAGAACTGGGTGATTTGGGGCAATAAATAAATAAATATTAAAAAAGAAAGTCAGCTGGGTGACTTGGGATAAGTGACTTGAAATCTTCATGCATCACATTTCTTCTCTGTAAAATCATAGCACCTATTACATAATGGCTATGAGGATGACATTTGAAAATACATGTTAAACACTCAGCCTTGAGGTTGTATCTAGATATAGCGGGGTCTGGAAGTTGGTATAAATGCACCCTCCCACAAATTAAAAAAAAAAAAAAGAAAGCATTTTACATTTGCAATTTTTATGAAAGCATTTGACCTTATGAACAGATGCGAAGGCCATTTTCAAGGCCTTGGGCAGGGTCCATGCATGTGAGAGGCCCCAGGCTTAAAATTTATTAGCTTCACATTAAATCTGTTTTTCTTAACAGTCACTGTTCACTAAATGTTAGGTCTCAGGGATCTGGTGTGGGAAAGAGGGGCCTTTGCTTCTTATTCATGTGTTCCTAATTAAACGCCTTGCCTCTTGGGAGTGAGTCAGACTCAATAAACTGGTGATGTGGGGGTTGTTTAGGAGAATTTGTGTGGGAGGACAGTACCTTGGGAAAGGGATATGACCAACATATTACTTAGGGTTAGTAATGTTAGCTGCTACAACAAGCAACCCCTACAATTTCAGTAGCCCCAAAATACAAAAAAATACATTCCTAATTCATAAAGTCCACTGAATTCTGCTGGTTGGTGACACCCAGACTCCTTCATCTGATGATTCCCCATCTTAGTTCTTAGAATCCTCTCCATTTAGCTGATAGATAGAAGGGAAAAAATGGGAGATAGCTCATGGGAAATCTTCATGGGCAACATTGTACTGGAAGGAACTCAGACACATGGCCACAAGTAACTGCAGAGGAATCTGGGAAATGTGGTCTAGCTGAGCACCCAGGAAGAGAGGGAAGCAGATTTGGTGAGCGAGTTCAGTCTCCACCAAACCTCTAAGTGTGACTAAGCACAGCAAGGCAAGGCTGAAATAAATTTTACTAGAGTCCAATAACAGGCAGAGCATTATCTCCAGACTGAAAATACAAGAGCATGAGAAACACAGGAGATAAAGGAATCAAGAGAGGCAGGCGTATGGCTTCAAAGGTTAGCATGTCATTTGTTGATCTTCTACTAATATTTTTAGAAGACTTAGTATATGGGAAGTTCAAGGGGCACCCTCTCTACTTCCAAGATGTCCAAGAATGACAGAAGTCTGCTAAAATACTGGAAGAAGACCCCGGGCCGGACCATGTACCAGCCAGAGATAGGAGCAAAGAGTTGGGAGTAGTCCCACTCCTGAGAGGTAGAAAGAAATCCATGCTCAAAGACAAGTCCAGTTTGGGTGAATAGACCTGAATATCAGAGAAGAAGCAGAAGACATTATATTTGTATAAGAGAAGATGGCAGAAACCACATTGGAAACAGAGAATCAACTCTGTCATTTGGCCATAGCATCCAAAAGAGAAGAGAGATCTAAAAGCATTCCGTACACACGGAGAGCACCAAGCAAGGTTTACTATGGATTCATGGTCTACATCATCTGAGTCTATTCAGCAATTTCCTCCAACAGAATGACAAAGCCCTGCAGTGACCTCAGGAGCCTCACAGTGCAAGTAATGATATTAGTTAAATAATGTTGGAATTTTTGCTTATCATGGGAACTGGAGGTACCATTGACACATCGGGTTTTTCTCATTTACCTACTGCAGAATAGGAAGCATTGGATTGATTTTCTCCTTCTTCTTCTTTTTAAAAATATAGCTCTGTTCTGACATGCTGTGGTTAAAGCTTATAAAGAGTCCGGTCTTCCAGTGTATTTCCAGGCAGCTTAAGCCAAGAAGGAAGCAATTGCTTTCTATCTTTACCCTATTCTATGGGGTAGGGTAAAGAATAGGGTCACCCTACCTTCAGTTCTGAAAGCCAGTGGACTCCAAAGTCGAACTTATCAGAGCCTTCCTGTCTCAGGGCCTCCAAATTTCTTCTCAACAGCTACTGGACCTCATTAGTCAGCTTGATTTTACCATATCTCAAGGCTCAGCCTTTACCTATGTAGGAAGAATTTACCCAGGTTTCATGGTATCCATTTTTCCTCAATGCCCTGGCTCTGAACTGTACATAATCCTGTTTAAATAGCTAGATCATTTCTTTCCAAATAGAAATTCTTTCCACATTTCATTCTGTTGTCAGATGACTCAACACCAACTGGGGATGTGCTCAGCTGTACCACCTGCTCCTCGTGTCCTTCTGTTTTAGCCTGATCCACTGATCTTTGCTTAGTCGCATGCTGTCTTCTCTCCCTGGGACCATTTTCCCATAGATCCTTGCTTGCCTCATTCCTGTTTATTGGTCAGGTCCAGCTTAAATTCAACTCCTTAAAAGCCCTCCTGTGGTTATCTAAAACATGACCTATCTCTGTAATTCTCTTCCATCTTATTCTGCAATTGTATTACTTATTTTTTTGTATTCATTACTATCTGTATCCACAACCAGAACACAAAATTCACAAGGGGAGTCACTCTGTCTTATTTGCCATGATAACCTCAAGACCTCTGGGAACTTAATAAATACTTGTTGATTAAATGGGCCCATTGATTATTTTCCAGCAACAGCATCATGTTTTATTTTTCCCTTCAGCATTAGCCCCAAGTTAATAAATCCAGATCTGGTCCCTGGAACAAAATTTTACATTGATTGGGAACATTTGGAACCAATACTTGTGATTTTCTATCTTGGAGAAATTTAACCAACAGTTCAGCTTCCCAGAAAATGTTTGCTATTATACCAGTTACATCTGGGGTTCTCCATACTTTTCCTAGAAAATATGTATAGGACTTGTAGAAAATGAGGAATATCATTCAGCTACAAAACTCAGAAAACTCTCTTTTGGCTTCCCTCTTGACTTTACAGTAGATACGAATAATTTATAGAACTCTCCCCTCCCATGGCTGCTCTTCCAGAAAGACGTGGTACTAAACTGTAAGTTCCATATATCAAAATTACTACTGGCTTGTTTATTTCTGTAAAACAAGTACCTAAAACAGCCCTTAGCATGCGGTTTTTGGTTAGTAAATGCAAACTGAATGATTTTTGAATGAACCAGAGACCAGAATTATAAACGTTTGCCAGTTAACTGGACAGAGTCTTGGCCCTTGAGAAGAAAGGAGTTAGCCACAGGATTCTGGGGTTGTTAGTAGTTCTGCCAGAGTCAATAGGAAGAGAACGGATTTTGCAGACCTGAATGTTAGCACATTAAGGAATACAAGGCTGGAGATCATTTTTGCTTTGGTTTAATAATTTTATCTAGAGATCTTTTCTCAATAGAACTTAGCTCCCAGTAACAGTTCAATATTATAATGAGAAGTTTTGTTCTTCCATTATTTTGGAGACATTTGAAGAGGAACTAAACAGCCTCTTGATGAAAGTGAAAGAGGAGAGTGAAAAAGTTGGCTTAAAGCTCAACATTCAGAAAACTAAGATCACAGCATCTGGTCCCATCACCTCATGGGAAATAGATGGGGAAACAGTGGAAACAGTGTCAGACTTTTATTCTGGGGGGCTCCAAAAGTACTGCAGATGGTGATTGCAGTCATGAAATTAAAAGACACTTACTCCTTGGAAGAAAAGTTATGACCAACCTAGATAGCATATTCAAAAGCAGAGACATTACTTTGCCAACAAAGGTCCATCTAGTCAAGGCTATGGTTTTTCCAGTGGTCATGTATGGATGTGAGAGTTGGACTGTGAAGAAAGCTGAGCGCCAAAGAATTGATGCTTTTGAACTGTGGTGTTGGAGAAGACTCTTGAGAGTCCCTTGGACTGCAAGGAGATCCAACCAGTCCATCCTAAAGGAAATCAGTCCTGGGATTCCTTTGGTAGGAATAATGCTAAAGCTGAAACTCCAATACTTTGGCCACCTCATGCAAAAAGTTGACTCATTGGAAGACTCTGATGCTGGGAGGGATTGGAGGCAGGAGGAGAAGGGGACAACAGAGGATGAGATGGCTGGATAGCATCACTGACTCGATGGATGTTGAGTCTGAGTGAACTCCGGGAGTTGTTGATGGACAGGGAGGCCTGGCGTGCTGCGATTCATGGGGTCACAAAGAATGGGACATGACTGAGCGACTGAACTGACCTGAACTGAACTGAACTGAAGGTCCAAAAGAGGTTAGGACTGACTTGGCACAAGAAATTTAAAGGAAGACATCATTTGCATGTTTTGACAATATCTTCACACTTTCACCTGTGCAGTCTTGTCTTAAGCACTCTTGCAAATATCTGAAAATCAGTATTCCATAATCCAGTCTGAAATGGTTTCCTCTGGAGAGTCATGTAAATGCATTTTGATCTCCCTTTTCCCCTGCATTCTGATTTTGCTTACATGCTTGGTAATCACCCCCAAGGATAGGGAGGACGCAGAAAGAGTGTTAAGCATTGATTCAGTCAGATGGCTGTGTTCAGTTCAGTTCAGTTGCTCAGTTATGTCTGACTCTTTGTGACCCCTGGCTTCCCTGTCCATCATCAACTCCTCCTAGAGCTTACTCAAACTCATGCCCATACAAATAATGGAATTGAAATGCAGAGAAGATAAGTAACATTCCTCAGATCACACAACAGTAGCAGTAAGCCTTGGATTGAATACAGATTGTTCTCTTAGCTGTGCATTGGCACTGCCTCTGACAAGGTAAAGTGACTTTTGAACAATCCCTGGGTTCCAGCCCTTTGTCTTTTCATAGTGCCTTCATTCTTAAAGCATGCATCCCGGAAGGTCCCTGTTAAAATATTTGGGAAAAATTCCAACACTAGATTTGCCTCCATCATCTGCTCACATTCCGGCAACAAAGTACCTACCTTACCCATGTCAACTTGGTTCTGACATTTTTCCCAAGATGTGAGAAAATGCAGAGATCAAAGAGAAAGTTTTAACTTAAGTTGTCAGCTTGATTCTGCTGCCAAAAATTCTCATGCTTAAAAATATGGCACAATACTTTTTGCTTCAATTTTAAAAAATTAAATGGTAGCTGATGCTCAGTTCTGTTTTCACTTGGGTCAAAGTAGATTCAACTTCAGCCTGTGTGAACAGTCTTCCCAGCCACCTTCCAGCTCCCAGAAAGGTCAAGGAAGTTGTGTGCAGCACAGAATTTGAGGGGCTCCCTCTCTGGTGCTTGGACCTCGTAGGCTTCTTGTTCAGATGCAAATAGACTGTGCCAGAAAACTGGCTCTCACAGTTGTCTGTTATTCTTGGGTGTGGGGCCCACGGTGAGATGTGGTTCCCCAGAGCATGGTGCCCAAGTACCCTCACGGAGCTCACATCCATTTAATTCTACAGAGATGCCAGAGTGCCAGACTGGAAGCCACCATCGCTTTGTCTCCAGGAGTCGTCACCTCTCTTTACGCTGTTTCACTTTTCCTTTAGGGAAGAACACAGCACCCGACTGCCCCAACTCTGTTCTTTGCAGCACTTTTCACATTGCGTAGGTTTCAACCTAAATTAAAATGGGCCTTTAAAATAACTGTAGGGCTTTTAACCATTCAGGGATCATTTATTTTACTATTCCCTTAAATACCTTTTGAAAAATTTCTTAAGTCCAGTCAATTTGCGGGTTAGTTAGTGGGTATTTTAATTGACCATTCAATTTCAAATAAGGTTGGAGTAAATTATAACCCTCTTCAACAGCTCAACAACAATTTAAGGAAAATGAGACCCTGATTGAAACCATTAGGAATTTAGAAAGCAAACACGAATGTGGTCAGATGTGATCAAAGAAAACAGCCCAGGAATTTTAAAATCCTATCTTATTTTGCTTTTAAGAAAAATGTTAAAACCACAAAATTAGAAGAGATATTGCCCCGGCAAATTGAAGCCATTTAATAAACATGCCATTATTAGAGCTAGCATTGAGAAATATTGATAACTAAAATTTTATCTTTTGAAAAATAAAAATGATAGTTCTCACCTAGCCTGTAGGCTTGAAGCTGGGAAAGAAAACATTTAAATATCCTGTCATCTATTATATATGTGGATCAACCCATGTAATCAGATTCCGGATCAGATGGACCATCTGCAGACTCTCTAAGGAGAGTTTTCTAGCAGCCCCATTTTGTTTATTCTCTTTTTGGATATGTGGACTTTACTGAATTTTATAGCGTGTGAATAATATCCTAATAAAGCTGTTCCCAAAACTATATATATTTATTTATATTTATATATACTTATATATGTATAAATATATACCAGGCCACTTCGTCCATGGAATTTTTTTTTTATTTTATTTTTAAACTTTACATAATTGTATTAGTTTTGCCAAATATCAAAATGAATCTGACGTCCATGGAATTTTGGAGGCAGGAATACTGGATGGGTTGCCATTTCCTTCTCCAGGAGATCTTCCTGACCCAGGGATTGAACCCAGGTCTCCCGCATTGTAGTCATACGCTTTACCATCTGAGCCATCAGGGAAGTCCCAGTTAGATATCATATATAACACATTATAATCAATATAGTGTGCATTATATATCTCATACATATTCAGTTCAGTTCAGTTGCTCAGTCGAGTCTGACTCTGTGACCCCATGGACTACAGCACATCAGGCTTCCCTTCCCTATTCCATGTCTGGTTCTAACTGTTGCTTCTTGACCTGCACACAGATTTCTCAGGAGGTAGGTGAGGTGTTCTGGAATTCCCATCTCTTGAAGAATTTTCCACAGTTTGTTGTGATTCACACAGTCAAAGGCATTGGTGTAATCAATAAAGCAGAAGTAGATGTTTTATAGGTTATGTATTATTAATTTTATATGTTCTATATATGCATCTATATTTATATCATATAAGATTATAATACATAATTGGGCATGTTATACAGCTGACCCTTGAACAATCCAGGATTAAGGGCAATGACCTTCTGTGCAGTTGAAAATCCAAGTATAACTTCTAGTCAGCCCTTCATATATGTAGTTCCTCGGTATCCATGAATTCAACCCACCTCGGATCCTGTAATACTGAAGCACTAGTCAGTGAAAAAAATCCCAGTTGAAGTGGACTCATGCAGTTAAAACCCATGTTGCTCAAGGGTCACTTGTAATTGTTAATGAGCCCTTTACCTTTCCTGGTCTGGTTTCAAAGCCAAAGACATCTAAATTCTTTTGCCCTCCACAAAACTTCCTCCTTTCATAAATACACCACCCCAACTTTCTCCACAGGCCTGACAATAAAAAATAAATAAATAAAAAAAAATAAAAATCCTTTCTCGAGTCCATCCCTGTTTCAGGGGCTTTTCATTTGCTTCATTTTGTTCGGTACATCATGAGGTCAAGAGTCCTGAAATCAACCTGCTGGGCCCTCATCCTGGCTGTACCACTTTAACAGTTGTGATTTAGTTCAAGTCAGCTCCTTCTTTTTGCCCAGATGACCCATCTGGAAAATGGAGGAGCAATTGAATTCATCACCTAAGGTCATCAGGAGGACTGAATGACTTCTAAAAATTCAGGGTATAGTCATTAAAATAGTGACTTAGGGGAAAAAAAAACAAAACCCAGTGATTTAAGTTCAATAAATGATAGTAGTAGTAATATTATAGTTATCTTGTTGTGTGGATTCTCAAAAACATCTTACATTTTAAACTAATAAGGCCTTATAATTGGTGCAGAGTCAGCCTCATTCCTATTTGGAGAAACAAGAGAACATGACATACAAAGGCTCCATGGTCACTACTTGGGGACAGGGCCTGACAATCCATATTTGGAGTATCCCTTTTTGCTGTAAATGACCTTTATTTGGGCTTCCCTGGTAGCTCAGCTGGTAAAGAATCTGCCTGCAATGCAGGAGACCCCGGTTCAATTCCTGGGTTGGGAAGATCCCCTGGAGAAGGGATAGGCTACCCACTCTAGTGTTCACAGGCTTCCCTGGTGGCTCAGATGGTAAAGAATCCACCTGCAATGCAGAGCCCAGGTTTGATCCCTGGGTTGGAAAGATCCCCTGGAGAAGGAAATGGTAACCCACTCCAGTATCCTTGCCTAGGAAATCCTATGGGCAGAGGAGCCTGGCGGGCCCCAGTCCATGGAGTCGCAAAGAGCTGGACATGACTGAGAAAATAACAGAGACCTTTATTTGCTTTTCCTAGCTAATCTCTAGATTAATTGCAAGTTTAGGGGGAGGGCCTTGATGTTTGCCCATACATTTTCCGTGTTTAAAGGGAAGATTTTTATCACTGAATAATCCGCCATGAGCATTAGTCAAGAGGAGTGACTCAGGGCATCTTCTCAGAGGTGGCCAGCTGTAAGTCAGCTTATACAGAAAATTAATCTCTTCTGTCTCCTTCAGGAAGTTAGCAATTATTAGTAGTCAGCAAGACAGAGAGTCTTCAAAAGAGGCATGTATGACAATGTCACCTTGAGTTTCTCCCAGAATCACTGATATTGGGGGAAAGTTGTTCCCTCAAGAAAGCTTTTGGGGAGGGAGTGCTCTCAGCAAGCAGATGCAACTAACGGAAGTCCATCGTGCCTGAAACTCACTGCAAATGAGAGTTGACTCCCACAAATATCCTGGTGCCTTCCAGGGAGGATAAGATTTCAGCTATTTTTGACTCAACATGGGATTGTTTCTACCCACTGCTGAGCACCTAGGATATCTTGAAAATGTTTACCCAACCATTCTGAGAGTTTGACTATCTGGCACCCCACAGCTGAGTACAAATAACATCCAGGTCTTTAGACCAGTGTGAATGGCCACAGAACTAGGGAATCAAAAAACGCGCATGAAGGGTCACCTACACCAAGCCTTCACTTGAGGCAGGGTTACACCGAAACCAAAACAGACAGATTTCTCTACTTCTTTCTGTTCATCTCTATCAGTGGGCTCTTAAAGTGCAGTTCTCAGACCAGCAGCATCAACCTCACCTGGATACCTGTTAAAAAGGAAATTTTTAGGCCTTTCCCCAGATTTACTAAATCAGAATCTCTGGGGTTGGGACTCAGAACTCTGTATCTCAACATGCCTTCCAGATAACTCTGAAGTCTGGGAATTACTGCTAAAGTCTGAGAATTACTGCTCTAACTAAAAATTACTGATATGTGTCTCCCACTCCTAGAAATTCTGATTTCATTTGGTCTGGAGAGCAGCTGGACAATAGGGTTTTTAAAAGGTCTCCAAGTGACTTTCATTGTACAGTCAGACTAGAGGCATAAGAAAATTCCATTGTTCTCTGTACCAAGCAGAGCACCCACATTTGTGAGGGTACAGCTCCAAAAAGACTCAAAGGCAGTGTAAGGTCATGCCATTTTGAGTGACTTTTCTTCTCAGGGTCTATCTACGCCTTTCTTGAAGCATTCACCTTTTTCTTCACCTTTTTGTTGTTGTTGTTCAGCTGCTAAGTCGTGTTGGATTTTTTGCAACCCTGTGAACTGTAGCACGCCAGGCTCCTCTGTCCCCCATTATCTCCTGGAGTTTGCTCAAATTCATGTCCATTGAGTTGGTGATGCTATCTAACCATCTCATCCTCTGCCACTCCCTTCTCCTTTACCTTCAATCTTTCCTAGTATTAGGATCTTTCCCAGTGAGTCAGCTCTTCACATCAGGTGGCTAAAGTATTGGAGCTTCAGCTTCAGCGTCAGTCCTTCCATGAATATTCAGGGTGGATTTCCTTTAGGATTGACTGGTTTTGTCTCCATGTGGTCCAAGGGACTCTGAGGAGTCTTCTCCAGCACCAGTTTGAAAGCATCAATTCTTTGGTGCTCAGACTCTTTTATGGTCTAACTCTCACATCTGTATACAACTACTAGAAAAACCATAGCTTTGACTATACAGACACTATATGTTCACCAGGGCTCACTCTATAAACTTCTCAGCTGGCATGTGGCCCAGCCAGCCAAAGTTGGGGGTGATAAACCAGGGATTGAGGCCAAAGCTCCATATTAAGAAAAGAAGTATCTCTGGCCAGAACATTAAGGACTTAAGGATGTGGGATTTTCGCCATGATTCCTTACTATCTTTCTTTGAGAACCTAACTGATATCCTATACTATTATCCTACCAAATGTTGTCAAGTCTCTTTTTCAGAAATTCACCACCCCCAAGACATTCCTTTTCATTTTCAGAACGCTCAAATTATGCGGTATTCTCCCCTTATGTTAAGCCCAAATCTACTTCTGTTGATATGAATTCTAGATTTGCCTGCAGAACAGGTTCCTCTATGCGTCATACAACTCACCAAAACTGGGACACAGTTATCAGGTCTCCTCTAAATTTTCTCTAGATCTTCTTTGAGTTCAGAATTCACTTTCTAAATAGTGCCTCTTTGTTAGTAAATGCTACTGTGGTTCAGCCCAGACCCCATTTCCTCTGCCACATTTCCATTTCCCAGCTACTCTGAGTGTTGCCATTAAAAGTGTACAGCTACAGCTTTAGAAAATTGCCCAAGGCTGATGGAAGCCACAGCAATGGAGATGTGGTCACTCCTTATCCAGGGTCAGCCTTGGCCAGTAACTGACAGATACCCAGGGTAGGAGGCAAGAGGGCCCAGTCCCCTGTCTCACAGTGGGAAACCACACCCACACCTTAGTCTCCTCCTCATTCTTGAGATTCTTCCCACAACAAATCACTTGACAAAAATCCCCATTCCAGGCTCTTCTAGGAAATTTGACCTAAAACATTTTTATGTACTTACTTTTTATGTGCTTACTCAGGTTGCCACACATCTGTTTGACCAGCAGGATTAAAGCAGTCTGCTGAGCCCCAAAAGAACAATGCATAAAAGAGGGGTGGAGAACAGGTTTGACTAGTTTTGTGGGGTCAGAGTCAAGGCTGTAGGAGGCCTAGATGGCAGCTTCTACCCCACAGATGCTTTGCAGAAGGCAAAAGAACCAATTCTCAAGGACTCTGTTTTAATACCTCAGTCACATGTAGTAGATTAATTACAGAAAAAATGGCCCTGATTTTCCACCCCTCTCTGTATGCACACTTATTGCAATGTGATTTTGCAGTTTCTCTAGATGAGACACAGACTGTGTTCCCACCTCTTGAACCTGGGCTGGTCTGTGACTTGTTTTGAAGGATAGAATAGGAAAGAAGAAATGGTTTTCCAGCTCCAAGCCTCACCTCCGGTACCTTTGAGCACCTTTCTTCCTTGGACCCGTAGCAACCACCACATGACCATATCCAGACTAGACATGTGACCTAGCCATGCCATCATCCAGCCAGCAGCCAACTGACCACTAAGCACGTGGGTAAGGCTAGTCTCGAGCAGACATCCTCCAGTGATCATGGACTCACAAGCAGAGGTCAGCAGAGCCCTGAGCAGAAGGACCACCCAGCTGAACCATAACCTTGAGAACTAGGAATGATTGTTTTTGAAGATGCTGAATTTGGATATGCCTTGCTAGGCAGCATTACTGTGGCAACAAATACTTTCACAACAGATGTCTCACATCTTCCAGACTCTTCTTGAAGAAACCCAAATGTGGGACAGAAGCCTTAAACTTCAAACTACAAGCAGCTCTGCATGTCTGATTTTGGACTTGAGGAGGTGGGATTACAGCTTAGAGCTCTAGAGAGAGCAAGAGTCCTGGTAACCAGAGGATACAGTGCCTGAGGCAGGGACAGTCTTCGAGCTCAGAGAACTTAAAGCCTTCTGTTCAGTCACAGGGGAAGTGAAGAGAGGGCAGGTTCTATTTCTGGTCCATCGTCCAGCAAAGGTACCCAGGAAGCCAGCCCAAAGGATATCAGGGAAGTTGGCGAATACCAGAAGGTTCCTTTATGTCAGTTCCCCATCAGCACTGCCCCTTTATACAGAAGTAACCGTGTTACTTAGTTTTGCCTGCTTTTGAATTTCATATAAGTGGAATCATACAGCATGTCTGATGTCTGCTCATCATTTTGAAACCAAGCAGGACCCTGCAGGGGCCACCCCAGTTGACCAGAGATTCATGGCGCAACTGTAAGCCATTCATGGTTCCTTCTGTAAGCAAGACCTGATGGGTGCTTGGAATCACACGATTGAGACAATTATTTCTGAAAATAGAAGACTGCCCCTTCCCCTGCATATAGCCCCTTTCCCTATAAAATCCGAGCAAACACAGGGAGTGGAAATTTCGTTCTTTGGGACCTGAGTCCACCTTCTTCCCAAGACAGTCAGCTTCCTCAATAAAGCTGCCTTTCCTTGTGTCTAACTCTTGTCTCTCAGTATTGGATTCTTGAGCAGCCAAATCTTAGTTTGGTAACAAATTTTCTCTATAGGGTTTATATATGAGGGTACATGTTATGGTAGTTTGCTCAGTTTTTATTGTTCTGTAGTATTCCACTGGACTTCCCTTGTGGCTCAATGGTAAAGCATCTGCCTGCAATACAGGAGACACAGGAGATTTGGGTCTGATCCCTGGGTTGGGAAGTTCCCCTGGAAGAGGGCATGGTGAGCCACTCCAGTGTTCTTGCCTGGAGAATCCCATGGACAGAGGAGCCTGGTGGGCTATAGTCTATGGGGTCACAAAGAGTCAGACAGGACTGAAGCAACTTAGCATGCACGCACACACAGTATTCCATGGTATGAATACAGCCCAATTTTTTATTCAATTCTATTACTACTAGACATTTAGAATGGGTTCTTTCCAGCTTTAACTTTATAAATAGTCTTGCTATAAACATTCTTACACAATCTCCCTTAGCATCTGCAGGGAACTGATTCCAGCACCTGCTCTGGATACCAAAATCCACAGATGCTCAAGCCCCTTATGTAAAATGGCACATTGTGTCTGCATATAAGCTATACACATCTGCTTTCATATACTTCAAATCATCATTAGATTATCTGTAATACCTAATACAATGTAAATAGTATGTAAATAGCATTTCCCATGCATGGCAAATTCAAGTTTTTCTTTTTGGAACCTTCTATATTTTATTTTCTGAGTATTTTCAATCTGCGGTGGGTAGAGCATATGGAACCCTTAGATATACAGGGCCAATTCTACATGCTTTTTGATGCACATACATACTCTATTTTGAGAAAACAATAGATTTCAATCAACCCCTCTTTTGTCCATCATCAGGCCTGGGAAATGACCCAACACCCTTGTTCACCTGCTGACAACAAGCTGCTTAGATAAGAAATTGCATTTAAATCCACTGTCAACCCCTGCTCTGAGAGGAGGGAAAGGCAAGGAAAAGAGAAAAAAGGAAGAGGCAACTTCAGTGACAACAGAAATGATAATCATCTTAGCTTCACATTTTCTCTCTAGTAGCTATCTAAGATGCCGAAAATAATGACATTCATCTATCTGTATTAAAGATATGAAGACTCTTTTAAGGATGCAAATGTGCTTTTTAGAAAGGCAAACACATAAGATAATTAAAATGCTACAGTTCCTGTGTGCTTCATGATGTTCAAATCGTCTTCTTATTTACTAGCCCCTCACTACTCAGAGTGGTCTCCAGACTAGCAGCATCCATTAGCTTAGGAATCTGTCAGAAATGCAGAAACTCAGAGCTCACTCCAGATTTATGGAATCAAAATCTGCATTTTAACATGCCCCTCAGGTAATGTTCTGTACACTAATTTGTGATTGTTATTTGCTGTTTAGTGGCCAAGTGATGTCCAACACTCTTGTGACCCCATGGACACAAGGCACACCTGCCAGACTCCCCTGTCCACTGGCTTTATCAGCCAAGAGTACTGAGATGGGCTGCCATTTCCCTCTCCAGGGGACCTTCCGGATTCATGGACTGCAGATTCTTTACCACTGAGTTACCTGGAAAGTTCATGAAGCCCTCCAATATTCCTTATGATACTCATAAGCCCCTGAGAAACAGAGAAGAGAGGAGTCCTTGTTTGCATTTTACAGGTGGGGAAATCAAGACACAGAAAGGTGACCTTGAGGCCCATGAGCACCCAGCCAGTTCCATGTAGGAAAGGTCTGTAGTGGGGAAATGCAGATTTTCATTACTTCACTCTGTTAACCAGTGACACGCCTAACACGTTATAAGGTCAAGCCTGTTCCTCTCTAGACAGTGCTGTCCTGATGGGATGTGCTGTGGTCTGAGTCATTCTGCTTGGAGGGTGACATGACAAGCCATCAGAAGGACAAGAGTGGTAGCATGATATCGGGGGGCGGATGGAGTAAAGGAAAAGCAGTGAGGAGACTCATGGAGCAGCAGAGGGACATGGAATGGAGGCTGCGGGGTGGGGGGGCGGGGGGTGAAGCGGTGCCAGAGAGATTCCAAGCCCATGGCTTTGCTTGCTCCTTCTTCCCTTGCCTGCAAGCCAGAGAGCTGTGCTGTGACGCAGTCTGTGAGAGGCTATTGGCAGCCAGCCTGGAGCTGGCCCAAGCGCTTGCTGCGGTGCTCTCAGCCACTCAGGGAGACTGGAAGCTGCCTAGTGCACCTGTCCTGGGTCCCGCGGAGCATCCACACCACCTGCGACGGAGGGGACCCAGCCCTGCAGCAAACAAAGCCAGCCAGACTACAGAATGGGCTGGAAAGCTGGGTGCAGTAATGGGAAACAGGTGCAGCTCTGGGCATGCTGGGTTACACCTGCAGGGGGTGAGGATTCTAGGACTCCACTGTCTCTTTCTGCTCCTCCAGAAAGCATTTCCAGGCTGCAGAGTTGTCGGTCAGGCTTGGAGACATCTGAATACTTCCCCTCGACTCTGTGACAATCCAACAGCCAAGATGACTAGCTCAGCAAGGCTCAGGGTTCATATCAGTGGATATGCCCTGCAAATCCAGCTGGAGGGGCTGGAAAATGCCCAGGGCTCTGCCTGCCTGGGTGCTGACATAGGAAGACTCCAAGGAGGCCTACAGTTCCCCGTTGGCACCCCTCAAGGATGTCAGATATCAAAAGGACAGTTAACAGTGGCCTTCCAAAGCCTTGGTCTGATTTTTTTCCAAACCCCAAATGCTGGCTCTAATGGCAGAAGTTCTAAAACAGGCTGGTGAGACAGCTACTTAAGGCAAGTAACGAAGCTCATGGGCTATAAAAGCACAGCGTATACTTAGCCATCTCCCTAAATCTGAAGACGAAACTCCCGTGCCACCTTGACCTGTGTCCTTACTGTTTCTCCCAGCTGCCATCGATTGTCCTCCTTCCCCGACGTTGGGAGATGGCTAGCCCCCTCTGTGAACAGCTGTGACCTCTATATGCAGTCAGGGTCCAGCTGTTCGGCAAGGGCACTGATACAACCTCCCAGCAGCTAAAACCAGGCCAAGGTCCAAAGCTGGTCCGTACGTGGGAGTGAGTGTTGGTGGGTAATCAGAAGAAAGGAAAGCAGGAGGCAAAATCACTGAAAAGAATCAGCTCAAAAACTAGCATTTCTCAGGCAGACTAAGACTTGCTTCCCGTGGAGTCCTGCCAGAGCAAACGGTGCCCTTTCCCACTCTCTGCTGTGTGCCTCTCCACAGCACTCCAAACAGGGCAGATCGGCAAATTCACTCAGAAGCCTACTGTGACAGTGGAAATGCTTTTAAAAATCTTCACAACAGAAATGGTCTAACACCGTATGTGTTAGATGCTACGTGGCCAGGGTATTAATTCCAGACGCCATGTTTCCTGAATTTGTTTCCAAGCTTTCCCCACCTGCTTGATTCAAACAAGCGCAGCTTAAAAATTTTCTTAATCTCTTTTTTGTTATTTTCTCACCAGCCTCCTAGATACTGGCAGGTCACTCATTCATTCAATGAATAATTATTGAGCACATTTCCTGCATGAGTCATTGTGCTGATTAGGCATAGATATGGTTTCTCCCATATAAGAGCTTTCTTTATTCAACAAATATTTGTTAGCACTACCTGTTCGTACAGCACTCAATGAAGTGCTATGGAAGATAAAAAGGCAGAGAGCATACAAGCCCTGCTGAAGCTTTGGTTATATCAGGAGACAAGTTTAAGGTCACAGACTGCCCAATTCTATTGTCAAGGAAATGGATCCTTGCTACAGAAGTGTGGCCCCTTTGAAAACTTGTGAGAAATGCAAGTCCCCACTTGCTGAATATTCACTAGCTAAATAAGAACCTGCAATTTAACTTAATGCTCAGGAAATTCCAAGCACAGTGACCTTTGAGGTTTGACAGCTGAAGCTCTAGGAGTTTGGGGGAGACAGATTATTATGCACCTCATGATAACAGTCAAGAAAACATCCATACAGGAGTTTGTCTCTAAAGAATCATTGGGCTTTGACTGGATATAGAGGGAGCAAAGGATAGTAACTTCCCACTTTCCCAGAGTTAAAAAAAAAAACAACCATGTCTGTGAACTGCAGAAGGTAGTAAAATTCTGCAATCACATTTTCCACAACAGCAAAAGCTTTGAGTCAGGTAGGATGAGTCTGCAAATTCATGTGGCTGACAGTGTCAGGATCCCCAAGTGGCAGCTTGCCCAGTTTGGATAGCTTCAAGGTCAGATCGCCTGTTGTCCTGGAATGGACTGGCCCCTCAGCAATTCCTGGCTCTGCCCAACCTGCCTGTCAATCAAACAGATCGACCAGTGGAAACCAGCTCATTTTCCTGCAGTTACTCAGCCAATTGGCAGCTTCCAGCAAATTGAGTCCTGGAAAGGCATCATCTGAACATCAGTGCGGTGGCTGCTTTATCAAGCCGGCCCAGGAGAGCAGATAAATCACTGTGAAGTTGTGATTAGAGGCTGTTTGCACTGTGACTATGGCTTAATATATTGGATCAGCCTGAGTGGGTTGCCTCAATTTTACTTGCACTCTCCCTTCCTGCATTCAATTTAAGAATTAAGCTTTTTGTTCTAAATATAAAAACTGAAACAAATAAAACAGATGAACAAATGACTGCGTTTATTCCTGTTTTCTACATACCAGCCCAAATGTCTGTGTTTCTCCAATAATTTAACCAGAAGAAGGTGATACAGAACTTCCCAACACTGTTGAATGCTTTGCTTAAAATTCAGGGCTGTGATCCACAGTGATAAAATCTGCCCATCCATTCAGAAGTCACATCAAGGAGAATCTGCTCCGAAACAGGTAAGCTCTGAGGACAACATAGCCCCAGTCGTCTACATCAGGCAGATTTCTCTTCGGAATTATTTTCTAGTAGCTGGGATGGGCTTGTACCGAGACACATATGCCCTCTAACCCTTGCAGCTATGGCTTGTTTTAGGAGGCAGTTGGTGGAGGGGGGAGCTGAGCTAAAGCTGGGGAGCAGGACCCAGCTGACTGGTTCACAGGAAATGGAATTTAGGATTCTTGACTCATCAGCTCTATTCTAATCCCGTTAAGCTGATGCTTAACTAATAATATGGCGATAGCATCTGTCCTGACCCCACCACCACTCACCATGTCCCCACTACCCCCAGCTCTCTATTCTCTCTTCTCCAGGGAACTGGAAGCACTGGTCAGTCAACTGATCCTTTTAACAATCACCCTAGGTGTGATTTTAGATCAGTGCGGGCTCTGGTTATGCCTGAGCAGGACCAAAGGCTGAAGCAGGTACCCACGGAGAAGAGGAGACATCTCTTTATCTCGAGATTCTGCTTTTAGGAAGGAGTTTTGTATGGGAAGCTTCCAGCCTCCAGCACTGATCTCACCATTTTGCTCCCCCCTACACACACCCCACTCCACCATCTATCAGAGACTGAGTGCGTTGTGCAGTGTGTTTGAAATGATCAAATGGAACAGTGAGGAATCCGGAAGCCACACAGATAAGGAATGGTTGAAGGAACCAATGGAGCTGAGATGAAAGCATTACAAATGTTGGAGGCGGCAGTGTGTGAAAGAGGCAGCGGGTAGGTTCCTGAGCAACAGATGTAAGATACAAGCTCGGAGGATGATCTGCCTCCTCACAAAGAAAAGCCCCCCACCTCGGAGGCCAGGCCCTGCCTGCTGGAGTAGAAGCTCCCGGTCTTGACAGGCACTTAAGCCAAAGCTTGGAGACTACTGTACGAGACACGTGAGTTACTAGGGAAAGGGTGGAACAGAACTGTATCATTCTTTCATCTCTGAGATCCTGGGCTACGGGCAGGGCTCACCTTTGCAGGGGAGATTCTGTGGTCTCATTTTACACATATCCTCCTTTGTCACTTCCGCAGCACTCCAGTTAGGTGGGTACAGTTGTTATATTTTATTTAATATTTTCACCCCATCTGCTTAGGACACTCTCGCCTTAGGTACTGTGTTATTCTCTCCCTTCACAATACTCTGGTCTTCTCCATGTTTTATGTCCTCCAAGAGCCCTTTCTCTTTTGCCCTTTGGATTGTGGCCATTTCCCCCCAACTCTCCATCCCTTACCCTGCTTTATTTGTCTTTATGGTATTTAGCACACTCTAAAGCTGTGTTACAAACAGACCTGTTTATCATCAGTCTCCTTTAGGAGAATAGAAGGATGTTGGTTGGTTTTGCTCACTGCTCCATCCCCAGCACATGTCATCAAGGTTGTGGTCCATGGCAGAACATATGCATGCAATGGACAACTGAGTCTGTTTTACAGATGAGGAGACCGGGGCACTGGAAAGGGGAAGTAATATCCCCAAGGTTACACAGCAAGTAAATATAAGAGCTAGGATTTGAACACCTTGATTCTGGGGTCACACACAACTGCCCCACATCATTTACCCTTTGAAGAAACCATGTTTTCCATTTTTTGAGGAGGGGGGTGTGAAATTTAAGATTTTATTTTCAATATTAGGTTAATTAACATTATCAGACATCCAAAAATACACAAACAACAAGTGCTGGACAGGGTGTGGAGAAAAGGGAACCCTCCTACACTCTTGGTAGGAATGTATATTGGTAAAGCCACTATGGAGAACAGTGTGCAGATTCCTTAAAAAACTAAAAATAGAGCTACCGTATGACCCTGCAATCCCACTCCTGGGCATACATCTGGGGGGAATCATCATCATGCACCCCACTGTTCATTGCAGCACTGTTTACAATAGCTAAAACAAGGAAGCAACCTAAATATCCATTGACAGAGGAATAAATAAAGATGTGGTACATATACACAATGGACTATCACTCAGCCATTAAAAAGAAGGAAGTGATGCCATTTGCAGCAACATGGATGAACCTAGAGAGTGTCATACTGAGTGAAGTCAGTCAGACAGAGAAGGAGAAATATCATATGTGCGGTGCCTAGTTGCTCAGTCTTGTCCAACTCTTTGCGACCCCACAGACTGCAGCCCGCCAGGCTCCTCTGTCCATGGAGATTCTCCAGGCAAGAACACTGGAGTGGATTGCCATGCCCTTCTCCAGAGGATCTTCCCAACACAGGGATCGAATCCAGGTCTCTTGCATTGCAGATGGATTCTTTACCGATTGAGGCACCAGGGAAGCCCAAATATCATATGACATCCTTTATATGTAGAATCAAAAAAAAAAAAAAAAGAAATGATATAAATGAACTTACTTACTAAACAGAAAGAGACTCACAGACTTAGAAAATGAACTTATGGTTGCTTAGGTGAAGGGATAGTATTCGGACTTTGGGAAGGTTATGTACACACTGCTGTATTTATACGAGATAACCAACAAGGGCCTATTGTATAGCACATGGAGCTCTGCTCAATGTTATGTGGTCACCTGGATAGAAGGGGAATTCAGGGCAGAATGGATACATATTTCTATACGGCTGAGTCCCTTTGCTGTTCACCTGAAACTACCACAACATTGTTAATCAGCTATACCCCAATACAAAATAAAAAGTTTAAAGTTTGGAAAAAGCATTATCAGAAATAAATTAAAATGTGTATTCTTATTAAGCTTTTTATTTTTTTAATTTACTTTTATATCGGAGCATAGTTGAAACTAACAATGCTGTGTTAGTTTCAAGCATACAGCAAAGCGATTCAGTTATGCAACCATATTTTCTTAAAGAAAAGCTGAAACTCTAGGAAATTCAATGACTGGCTCTGGCCAGATTACCTCTTGTTTTATTACTTCATATGACATGTCACTGTAAGCTGGGGGCCACTGGTTGCCACCAACATGGTTGCAAAAAGCCCTGAGAGAGAGTCAGAGGGCAAAAGTTAGAGGACACGAGGCTGCCTTTCGCCCGAGTGATCTCCAGGCTGCACTGTGACCTGGAGCAAGCATCTCAGAAGGGCGTGGGCACCCGGGCCTAACCTGACCCTGGGCAGATACGTCGAGTCTGACAGAGCTCCCGTGCCTGGGGTCCTCAGAGGCAAGTTGGCAAACTCAGGGAAGATTCTCTGGCCCTTTGGATGATTTGAAACCATGCACAATGTCACTCTCCTATCAAAGGGGCTGAATGTATGTTCCCTGCTTCCTCTAGCCAGTTTTTTTCCCATGATAAAAATCAATTTTACTTGAACATTAACAGGTCATAAAAGGGAGTTGACATTGGCTTTTGTAGTTAATGAAAAATAATACAGACTTGAAAGTCAGATGAACTTGAATAAGAATTTGAGTTAGTTTCCCTCTGGGAACCTCATTTTTTTTTAACTGAAAAATAGGAACTAAGTCTGCTCACATGGTTTTTGTAAGGATTAGATGAGAAAACATAAAAGTGGACATTTGGCATTGATTTTCTCTTTGAGTGTCAGATCATTTTGCTGCTAGCTGCTTTCTACTCTTTCCGTGGGTACAGAAAAATGCATTATCTGAAGGAGATATTGGGGTTGAATCCAAAATATCAAAATCAAATTAACCAAAAGGTACAGACATCCCAGTGTGTGGTGGCCAGGGATGTGTTCCCTCCATGCACTGTCCGCATCTGAAGCCCTGGGGCATCCTCGCTCTCCTGTCCTGGGCTCCCCACACCCTGGCTCACTGGACACCACCTTCCATTGACTCTGAAAGGACAAAGCAAAGAGAAAGGGAGGAGCCTTCCTGCTGAGAGCCTGCCCCAGGTCAAGCCATCTCCTGGAGCCCACAGTGGGAGCTCAGACACTTGTGAAGACCCACATAGGCCTGTGGATATCCCGGAAAATTCCATCTCTTTCAGTTGGACAAAATCAAGTTGCTCAGGATTTCCCAGGTGATGCAGTGGTTAAGAATCTGCCCACCAATGCAGAAGACACAAGTTCAGTTCCTGGTCCGGGAGAATCCCACATACTGCGGAGCAACTATGCCCGTGTGCCTACACCCCACGCTCTGCAACGAGAAGCCACCACGACCAGAGGCCCAAGCACTGCAACTAGAGAATAGCTCCCGCTCATGGCAACTAGAGAAAGCCCATGAGCAGCAATAAAGACCCAGCACTGTCAAAAATAAAACATAATAAACAAATAATTCAAGTGACCCAACAGGTTCAAGTTCAACCTAATAAGTTCTCTCTTGGGGTCACTATTGTTCTTCAGCTTTAACGTCACCTCGTGGAATCAGATGCTGCTGGTATGCTTCTCACTAACAAAGCACACGGAATGTTTGCTTATAGAATACGATATTAACAGGAAATACGCTGCGAAACATGCTTGTAAAGTGAACCTGTGCTTATAGTGCTACCACAAAAACTTTTGCACCTATCTCTAGCTGTCACCAGTATCTTCTAGATTCTAATACAAAGTCGTCCCAAAGTTTACATCTGATTGTCTCTAAGGGAGGGTGAGAAGATGTATCTCCTATCTCTAGTGAGAGGCAGGCTCTTTCCCTTACAAAGCCTATAACGCAGGAAGGGGTGTTCAGAGGTGCAGGTGAACAGCAAGGTTCTGGTCACTGTTGGGGCACCTGGAAATGAAGGTGAGTTTCATGCGTTCCCATACACTCAGTTCGAATCCAAACAAAACAAACACAAAATTAAACCTGATGTCTTGGCCATGAGAAATCCTAAAAGTGCCTGGCACATGGCAGGTGCTCCATAAATTATTTGAATGAATGAGAGTAAATAAAGGACAAATTCACAAGGCTTCTGATATGAGTGATAAAGAGTTTTCCTGAAGCGCTGGTGGAAAGGGGAAGCTTGACTGAGACACTTAAGCCCAGTGAAAGAGTTTTAAATCTCAAAAATGAAGCAGATAATTACTTTTGCTTTATAGTTTCCAGTGGGTTAATAAACAATAGAAGGATTCTGGTACCTTCTCAGGAGGCTATCTGGAATGATACAGTATACTTGGTCAACTTTTCCTATTTGTTCCTAATGAATGATAATCAGTCTTAATGCTGTGCTACCCAAAGATAAAATTTGACACATTCTGAGGCAAAGAAGTATTACTATGTACTTAGGCCAGGGTTTCTCCACCTTGACACCGTTGACATTTGGGCCTGGATAATTGTCTGTTGTGAGGAGGCACAGACTGTAGGGTGCTTACCAGCATCCCTGGTTTGTAGCAGCCCCATTATGAGTCATGGTAATCAAAGAGTGTCCAGACACTGTCAAATATCCTAAGAGATAACGTTGCCTTCAGTGGATATTTAGAATTAAAATCTGAAATTAGAATTTTACAACGAAAATTAGATTTATATTAAAAATGGTCAAATGTTAAGTAAAACTGACTTCTGATCTAGACAAAATTGAAAACTAAACTTTAAGTGCATCTCTGCCTTGATTCCTGACTCAAATCAATTAGACCTTGGATAGAGATCCGAGATCTCAAAGAGCATTGGATCCATGAGAAAAGATGCTATGCTAAATGATACTGATGCCAAAGCCTTTGACTGTGTGGATCACAATAAACTGTGGAAAATTATGAAAGAGATGGGAATACCAGACCTCCTGACCTGCCTCTTGAGAAACCTATATGCAGGTCAAGAAACAACAGTTAGAACTGGACGTGGAACAACAGACTGGTTCTAAATAGGAAAAGGAGTACGTCAAGGCTGTTTATTGTCACCCTGCTTATTTAACTTCTATGCAGAGTACATCATGAGAAACGCTGGGCTGAAAGAAGCACAAGCTGGAATCAAGATTGCCGGGAGAAATATCAATAACCTCAGATATACAGATGACACAAGCCTTATGGCAGAAAGTGAAGAGGAACTCAAAAGACTGTTGATGAAAGTGAAAGTGGAGAGTGAAAAAGTTGGCTTAAAGCTCAACATTCAGAAAACGAAGATCATGGCATCCAGTCCCATCACTTCATGGGAAATAGATGGGGAAACAGTGGAAACAGTGTCAGACTTTATGTTTTGGGGCTCCAAAATCACTACAGATGGTGACTGCAGCCATGAAATTAAAAGACACTTACTCCTTGGAAGGAAAGTTATGACCAACCTAGATAGCATATTCAAAAGCAGAGACATTACTTTGCCAACAAAGGTCCATCTAGTCAAGGCTATGGTTTTTCCAGTGGTCATGTACGGATGTGAGAGTTGGACTGTGAAGAAAGCTGAGCACCGAAGAATTGATGCTTTAGAACTGTGGTGTTGGAGAAGACTCTTGAGAGTCCCTTGGACTGCAAGGAGATCCAGCCAGTCCATCCTAAAGGAGATCAGTCCTGGGTGTTCATTGGAATGAATGATGCTGAAACTGAAACTCCAATACTTTGGCCACCTCATGTGAAGAGTTGACTCATTGGAAAAGACTCTGATGCTGGGAGGGATTGGGGGCAGGAGGAGAAGGGGACGACAGAGGATGAGATGGTTGGATGGCATCACTGACTCGATGGACATGAGTTTGAGTGAACTCCGGGAGTTGGTCATGGACAGGGAGGCCTGGCATGCTGCGATTCATGGGGTCACAAAGAGTTGGACACGACTGAGTGACTGAACTGAACTGAACTGAAGTCAACCATTGAAACAGCCATATTTCATAACACACCCATGTAAAATTCAGTGATTTCAAACAATGATCATTTGTTCTTATGTTTCAGGGTCCACAAGTCGGCTGGGGTCACTCAGAGTCTGTAGATCCACTAGGGCAATTGTGTTGCATGAATCTCTTTTTGAGATTCAGGTTGAAAATGGAGAGTTACTAGGGAGAAATCCTTCTCATGGTGGAGAAGAAAGTTTCCTGAAGCACTAGCAGAAATATGCACTGTCCCCATTTGTCTAAGATGCCATTTCAAAGAAGGAGAAGCCAACACTATTTGATGTCAGAACATCAAGCAGCAGTGACCTTGTCACTTCCACCCACATTTTTGTTGGTCAGTCACTAAGTTGTGAATGACTCTGTGACTCCATGAAGCATGGCAGGCTTCCCTGTCCTTCACTATCTCCTGGAGTTTTCTCAAATTCATGTCCATTGAGTCAATGATGCTATCTAATCATCTCATCCTCTATCACCCACTTCTCCTTTTGCCTTTAATCTTTCCCAGCATCAGGGTTCTTTCTGATGAGCCGGCTCTTTGCATCTGGTGGCTAAAGTATTGGAGCTTCAGCTTCAGCATCAGTCCTTCCAATGAATATTCAGGGTTGATTTCCTTTAGGATTGACTGGTCTGATTGTGCAGTCCAAGAGACTCTCAAGAGTCTTCTCCAGCATCACAGTTCAAAAGCATCAATTCCTGGGTGCTCAGCATTCTTTATGGTCCAATTCTCACATCCATACATGACTACTGGAAAAACCATAGCTTTATCAATATGGACCTTTGCCGGCAAGATGATGTTTCTGCTTTTAAATACACTGTCTAGGTTTGCCATAACTTTCCTTCCAAGGAGTAAGTGTCTTTTAATTTCATGCTGCAGTCACTGTCCACAGTGATTTTGGAGCCCAAGAAAATAAAATCTATCACTGTTTCCACTTTTACCCCTTCTATTTGCCATGAAGTTATGGGACTGGATGTCATGATTTTAGTTTTTTGAATGTTTAGTTTTAAGCCAGTCTTTTCACTCTCCTCTTTCACTTTCATCAAGAGGCCCTTTATTTCCTCTTCACTATCTGCCATTAGGGTGGTGTCATCTGTGTAACTGAGATTATTGATGATTCCAGCTTGTTATTCATCCAACTGATTCCAGCTTGTGATTCATCCAACATGGCATTTCACATGATGTACTCTGCATAGGAGTTAAATAAGCAGGGTGACAGTGTATAGCCTTATTGTATTCCTTTCCCAATTTTGAACCCATCCGTTGTTTCATGTCTGATTCTAAGTGTTGTTTCTTGACACACAAACAAGTTTCTCAGGAGACAGGTAAGGTGGTCTGGTATTCTTCTCTCTCCAAGAATTTTCCACAGTTTGTTGTGATTCACACAGTCAAATGCTTTCACGTAGTCAATGAAGCAGAAAAAAGTGAAAGTGTCAGTTGCTCAGTCGTGTCCAACTCTTCATGACCCCATGAAGCAGAAGTAGATGTTTTTCTGGAATTCCCTTGCTTTTTCTATGATCTGATGGACATTGGCAATTTGAACAATAGTTCCTCTGCATTTTCTAAATCCAGCTTGTACATCCGGAAATTCTAGGTTCACAAACTGCTGAAACCTAGCTTGAAGGATTTTGAGCATAACCTTACTAGCATGTGAAATGAATGCAATTGTATAATAGTCTGAACATTCTTTGGCATTTCCCTTCTTTGGGATTGGAACGGAAACTGACCTTTTCCAGTCCTGTGGCCACTGCTGAGTTTTCCAAATTTGCTGGCATATCAAGTGCAGCACTTTCACAGCATCATATTTTAGGATTTAAAATAGCTCAGCTGAATACCATCACCTCCACCACCTTTGTTTGTGGTAATGCTTCCTAAGGCCCACTTGACTGCTCCAGGATGTCTGGGTCTAGGTGAGTGACCACACCATCGTGGTTTTCTGGGTCATTAAGACCTTTCTTATACACTTCTGTTTATTCTTGCAACCTCTTCTTAATCTCTTCTACTTCTGTTAGGTCCTTACTATTTCTGTCCTGTATTGTGCCCATCCTTGCATGATGCAATGTTCCCGCAGTTTCTCCAATTTTCTTGTAAAGGTCTCTAGGCTTTCCCAACAGTCTAAGATCAAGGACACATGATCAAGGCCTTGTATGTGTTAGGCAGAAAAGTACACAATTTCCTTGGAAGTTGAGAGGAAGGAGTGGAGACAAGCTGAGTAATAATCTAATACAATTAACACATGAATTCAAATACCACATTTTCAGCATCACCATGATTCTTCAGTCCTCACTCTCTCCATTTCTTTAAGAGACAGAGAGGGAGAGGTTTACTGGTATTTTTATCATGTTGGTGAAACTTTGAGAAAACACAGCTTAAATAGCAAAAATTTTTCTTAGTTACATTTAAGAAATCTATTAAATCAATAGACTAGTTGTTTTGTCATTGTGTTTTGTTTTCAGGACCCTTGGCAAATATTGTCTTAATTTGTGTTAATTATATTTAAAAGGAACCTTAAGAATAATATAAGTGGTTTAGCCCTGCTTCTTTGTAACCAGAATACTAAATAAACCATTTTCAGCTTGACAACAGCCAGCAGCCTATGACAGAGGTATAGAGTCTATATTTTGTTCCATCTTCTTTATATACTCTGCTGCTTGAGTCATGAGCATATTAGAAAGCTCTGTGTACTATTTAGGCTTCTATATGCATAATATAGAGAGGAACTGAAATGATTCCAACAACAAAATTATCATTGGAATGGAATAGAAATTGGATACTTGTAGAATCTTTAATAAATATCTACCATAGATTTCATTAATTCATAAATATTAAAGTTAAAAGGTCATTACCCCTGATGCATATCCCCTGGGGCCTGATTGAGGCCAACCCCATAATTTTACCAGTGAAGAAAACTGAACTGAAAGAAAATTCCATGTGTTGTTCAAGGTCCCTCTTTAGCCAATGTGGTGGTTTAGTTGCTAAGTTGTGTCCATCTCTTGTGACTCCCTTGGACTGTAGCCCACCAGGCTCCTCTGTCCATGGGATTTCTGAGGCAAGAATACCCTTTAGCCGTGCTGCTGCTAAGTCGCTTCAGTCGTGTCCGACTCTGTGTGACCCCATAGACGGCAGCCCACCAGACTCCCTCGTCCCTGGAATTCTCCAGGCAAGAACACTGGAGTGGGTTGCCATTTCCTTCTCCGATGCATGAAAGTGAAAAGTGAAAAGTGAAAGTGAAGTCGCTCAGTTGTGTCCGACTCTTAGCAACCCCATGAACTGCAGCCTACCAGGCTCCTCCATCCATGGGATTTTCCAGGCAAGAGTACTGGAGTGGGGGTGCCATTGCCTTTAGCCATAACAGATGTTAAATTAGATCTGGCTCCCAATTGCCAAACTCTCCAGCACACCACGTTTTCTAATAAAGGAATTACGGATAATTGGCCTGAAGGAGATTGTAGTAGTCTTGGATTTTAAGTAAACAGAAGTCTTTTCCATCATCCATGGTACAGAACTCTAGGATCTCAAACAGAATAAGCAAAGGCTTATCTTTTAACAAAATGGGATGCTCCTCAGTCTATGGAGAGGCAGAATGAAATTGATGATCTTCAGTCTTTCTGTGAGAATGTCCATTTTGTCACCTGATTCTCCATGTGCCACGTTGGGTGGAAACTCTTCATTCTTTGTGCTGTTTGATATCTTTATGACATCTGAAGTCTTTGGCTTTTCCCTCTTTGAAAAATTTCCCTTTGTTTTCTCCCACTCTTATGATTGCTCTCAGTTCTCTTTGCAGCCCTTCTTTTTCTCCATTTATCCCAAATGATAGTGTTCCCCTTAGCTCTTTCCCATCCTCACTCTGCATGCTGTTCTTAGAGCTTAGGACTGTGACTCTCAAGTCTTTGCCCCAGCCTAAATTTCTCTTCCTAACCCAGGGCCGTGGTCCATCTCCTGGTGAACATCTGTCCACCCAGAGGCACTTGACAACAAATCTCTCCCTGTGTTTATCTTTCAAACAATCACTTCCTTCTCCAACAACCCCATCTCAGCACAACTTATCATTCACCCAGTTAGCCAAACCAGAAATGAGAGATTCAATGTCAATTTCACTTTTCCCACCACATCTCACATCTAAGCACCCACCACCTGCAATTCTCTAGTCTCAGTACTTTCTAATTGTTCCTTCCCTTCACTCAAAACACTGTCTGAGCTCAGGCATTTTGTCATCTCTTGCCTGGATTATGTACTGGCCTCCTAAACTCTTCCTTCAGCCCAACTCCAGCCCTTCTGTACAAGCAATCTGTACAGAACACACATTCTTCAGCAAGTTTTCTCTAATAAGGGAAACATTTGAGTTTTATATAATAACCTGGTTTATTCCATCACTTGCACTCCAAACATGGGACACTTGTTTATTCAGTCAATATTATTTATTAAATGCCCACAAAGGGGCAGGCCCAGAAAAACAATAGCAAAAAACAAAACAAAACACCAAAAACCCAAATTATCCCTCTCTTGAAGCTTAAAACCTAGAAGCCTAGTAATTGGAGATTATTACTATGTAATAAAAAATTTAATAGATAATTATAACAAATAGTGTAAAATTTAAAATATATAAACACTTTTGAGAAAAACAGAGCAGAGAAGGGAAGGAAGTGTAGGAATGTTGAAGAAGGAGAGCTGACATACTGCACCTAGGTTGAGAAGATGCCATTTAAAGGCCTTGTCCATCGTAGGCATTCATAAAACTACTCCTTAAACAATGAATACATGGATACATGGATCATTTCATATGATCTATGTTACAACTAGTGAATCACACACCAAAAATTCCTCCCCATTTTCCAGGTGAGGAAACTGGGGCTCAGAGATTGAAAAAAGATAGTTCTTTGTCTTCTTCTAAGATGAAAGAAGAGATTTCCAGCATTACCTCAGCACTGAGTTTACAACATGAAGGCTTGTGTGTACTTCAGGTGGTCTGGAGTTGGAAGTTCATTCTGTTGTAAAGAGTTTTGATCCATCCGGCATTGTACAAAACACAGAGGGTACAAAGCGAGGCTGAGTAGGGTCAGAGCTTCTTTCTGGGTTGGCCTGGCTTGAGCCCAGCAGACTAACTGTTCACTGACCCATGTGTTACTCATTCAACCAATGTGAAATGAGTGTTTGTAACAAACAGCAACCTAGATGCTGCGGATTCTGGTGTGAAAAAATACAGTCATGGAGCTCTTTGAAAGGCAGAAAATAGAATGAAGCTGGTAGTGGTGACTATACTGAAGACAAATGAGGCAGAATTGGGGATGGCAGGTAAGATCACAGTTAAATGTGGGAAGGAAAGGAGAAAACAATGGTCCTCATGGCAGAGACAGGTTTGGGGAGCTGCTAACAGGGAAAATAGATCCAAAGCTCCAGGAAAGAAGTTGGGTTAAATGGACAACTCTTGTCCAGAGCTCAACCTGCAGGAGTCACCTCAGGTTTCCCTATCCCCACCCCCCAGACAAAGGCAGCTTCTTTAAATTGACTACTGGTCTTTGCTTCACTCCAGAAATTCCCTTAAGTTCTCTTTCCTGATTTTCTTCCTTCTTCAATTTGTAATTCCAGGTTAGATTTTTCTTTTTAGACTTTTCTTTATGTTGACCGGTTTAAAAATCTTTATTGAATTTGTTACAATATTGTTTCTGTTTTATGCTTTCCTTTGTTTCTCAACCATGAGGCATGTGGGATCTTAGCTTCCCAACCAGGGACTGAACCTCCATCCCCTGCATCGGAAGGCAAAGTCTTAACCACTGGACCACCAAAGAAGTCCTGAATTTTTTCAAATGTGGATTCATCCTAGAACTTAAGACAAAAGAGATCAAAGTACCTTCAAGGTGCTTAAAACCCAACAAAGCATTTCCCAAAGTGCATCATCACGTGCTGCTGAGGCTAAGAGGTTCTGTGCAGTCCTCTCCAAACCCCCACAGGATGAAAAAGCTTAAATATGGCTCATACAGACATCTGCTTTAATTGAGACATGAGCTGTAATTTAATTTCAAATATTCTCTTTTGGCACACATGAAATGGGTAGATGGCATAGCGTGGGGGAATAGTGTGGTTTGGAGAAAGCCTGGGAGAAGAGCATTTTATAATTATTCTGTTTTCTCAGGGAGGAAAGATATCTTTTGGAAACTTAAGGCAAAAAAATTCCTTGCATTTACTTTGACAAATAACTTCTTTTAATGGCAAATGATCCTGGATTTTCATTTACAGTATAAATATAAGGTCTCTTTTTAGAATCATTTTAATTTCTAAAGTGAATACAAATGGCATATTCTTGGATTAGCTCTCTTAACCTCCTCTTTTCCTTCCAAGAGGTTGGAAGTCTTAAAATTACACTTTGCAGACACCCTTGCTATCAGGGTTCTGGATATGAATCACATTGTGCCAATTAGATGCAGTTGTCTGAGTTTTGTAATGTAGAAATAGAGTGGAGGCAATAAGTTTTTGGCAGCTGAGAGGTTTGAGAGCAGCAGTCATACTCTGGGTTCCACTCTCTAGTCAACCGTCTCCTGGGAGTGAGGTGGTTATGGAGGCATCAAGAGTGAAAAACATGATAAGTAGTTTTTGACTTGGACACTGAAACCAAAATTCTGCTGGTGCCTCTGACTTCCATTCCTTTCACCATTTTGTAAGCACCCTAAATTAAACCCCCTTCTGCTTGAAATACCTAGAGTGGTTTTTCTTGCCTTCATTGAGCCCTGATGATGTAGTACATATGACAAAAATTGTGAAGATGATTAATACTGGTCTTGTGGAGCCATGGCTAGAAAAACACATTCTCAGAATTTATACACAAAGGAGAAATACACAGATTTCAGAAATGTTACAATCCAGAAGGCAAAATAAAGCTGCATGTGTTGAGGCAAACACTCATTAAGGGATGCTCTGTGACCTCAAACAACCTACTCAATTTCTTTCATAAAATGTTTTTTAAATTTAATTTAATTGTTTTAGAGCTCCTAATTGACTCATATTTCAACTGGATGGTCGGATTTGGGGGGACATTTTTAGTGGAATATAAGGAAGCAGAGTTTGTTTCTTCGGTTACCTTCATGACAGAGTAAAAACGACACACTTGTCTGAAGTCACCAACCCATTTGGTTTGCTATTCCATTGCCCTAGCTCTTGAATTTCTGAGGAAAGCAGACACCGGGGTCATTGTCCCTTTTATAAACATGAAGAATAGGTTTGAGAAGCTGTAGATAAACTATGGGCATTTGGGACTTAATACCAATGACTGGGCATCTGTGAGGAAGACAGAAGCATGACCGTGGCTGCCGGTCCTGTAAACACTTGCACACCCAAGAAGAAGCTTGTTCAATTTCTCAGCAGGGCCTTGGAAAAATCTAGCTGCCTCAGGAAACCAAGAGATAAATAGAGCTTCTGAAAGCATCTACTAATATCTGCACTGTTAGTACTGTAAGCAGAGGAGCCTTTTGGATACTAAGCTGGCCAGTCTTGCTCTAGAGTTAAGGTAATCTCAGATTTCAGAGAGATCACATAAGCAGACTCTGCCTCTTTGGCTACAGATTCTCCTTTGCATCTTCCCCTTTGACAGCAGGTCTTTGTCGTTTTACCTGTCACTATCAATTATACCAACTTCTGTTAGTCGTTCTTCACTCTTCCTTTGGGCCGATTGGCATGGCCCCTGAAGACTTTTGATAGAAACATTTTGGAAAAGAAAAATCTTTCTGTTGGTGTTAATAAACTGGAAGACATAAGTTTAAAACTGTGGAAGGATCTCCATGTGAAGAAAGTCAGCCTGAAAATGAAGCCAGCATGAAGGAAAGATGAACAAATAAATGGACAGAGAGAAAAACAAGACAGAATTCTTTAAAGGCCTTGTGAGCCCTAGATCCAGACATACCTGAAACCAGTATACTTCCCTAGACTTAATTACATGGGCCAATGAATGATTTTTAATGCTTAAATCAGTTTGATGGGCTTCCTTCATAGCTTAGTCAGTAAAGAATCTGCCTGCAATGCAGGAGACCTGGGTTTGATTCCTGGGTCGGGAAGATCCCCTGAAGAAGGAAATGGCAACCCACTCCAGTATTCTTACCTGGAGAATCCCAGACAGAGGAGCCTGGCAGGCTACAGTTCAAGGGTCACAAGACTTGGACATGATTTAGCCACTAAGTTCAGTTCAGCTCAGTTCAGTCCCTCAGTCATGTCTGACTCTTTGAGACCCCATGAATCACAGCACGCCAGGCCTCCCTGTCCATCACCAACTCCCAGAGTTCACTCAGACTCACATCCATTGAGTCAGTGATGCCATCCAGACATCTCATCCTCCATGGTCCTCTTCTCCTACTGCCCCCAATCCCTCCCAGCATCAGAGTCTTTTCCAAGGAGTCAACTCTTCGCATGAGGTGGCCAAAGTACTGGAGTTTCAGCTTTAGCATCATTCTTTCCAAAGAACACCCAGGGCTGATGTCCTTCAGAATGAACTGGTTGGATCTCCTTGCAGTCCAAGGGACTCTCAAGAGTCTTCTCCAACACCACAGTTCAAAGGCATCAATTCTTTGGCGCTCAGCTTTCTTCACAGTCCAACTCTCACATCCATACATGACCACTGGAAAAACCATAGGCTTGACTAGACAGACCTTTGCTGGCAAAGTAATGTCTCTGCTTTTGAATATGCTATCTAGGTTGGTCATAACTTTTCTTCCAAGGAGTAAGTGTCTTTTAATTTCATGGCTGCAGTCACCATCTGCAGTGATTTTGGAGCCCAAAAAAATGAAGTCTGACACTGTTTCCCCATCTATTTCCCATGAAGTGATGGGACCAGATGCCATGATCTTCGTTTTCTGAATGTTGAGCTTCAAGCCAACTTTTTCACTCTCCACTTTCACTTTCATCAACAGGCTTTTGAGTTCCTCTTCACTTTCTGCCATAAGGCTTGTGTCATCTGTATATCTGAGGTTATTGATATTTCTCCCGGCAATCTTGATTCCAGCTGTGCTTCTTCGAGTTCAGCGTTTCTCATGATGTACTCTGCATATAAGTTAAATAAGCAGGGTGACAATATACATCCTTGATGTACTCCTTTTCCTATTTAGAACCAGTCTGTTGTTCCATGTCCAGTTCTAACTGTTGCTTCCTGACCTGCATATAAACCACCACCAAATCAGTTTGAGCTGAGTTTCTGCTACTTATAATCCAAAATATCCATACTTTAATTGTTCTTTCTCAGTGTTAGCACAATGCTAAGTATGGAGCTGGTGGGCTTTTTCTCTCTCTTTTTTTAAACCACATTTCAGATCTCTTCTGATTCCCAGTTCCACCAGCAGTTATTTATTAAGCACCTGTCATATGCCCAGCACTGTGTCAGCTTTGAGAAAACTGAGGTCTTGGACATTGCCGTCAAAAAGTTCGAAGTCAATTTTGCTTTCATAAAGTCATCTCAAGATAGTAAGCTGGCTATTTTGTGTTACCAAAAGAGATTGTCAGGGCAGGGGGGAAAGGGGTGAACTGAGCACTTAATTTCAACATACTTGTGACTTTTACCAATAATTTCACTTTATTGCATAAACGGTTTTACTTAGTGACAGAAGTTACCTTTCTCCAAATGTCCTCATGTTTTCAACATGGCAATCACATCTTCTCCTTTAGAAAGTTACTTAGGCTCACCAAGCCTTAATTTTTCTCATCTATAACATAAAGGGGTAAAAGGGGTTCATCTGATACCTTCTCAAACTGAAACTCTGGCATTTAGCTCTTTTTTCCTTGGGAATAATTTCCTGGTCTGTTCTGTGGTAGCTTTTACCACATGTATCTCTCCCATCTCCCAAACCCAGGGAACCAAATGAGCTCTCAGAGGAGTCTGCCTTGCTTCCATTTCTAATACCTATAATCCATTCCCTATGCAGTAGCCATACTTTGCTAACAGTATCTCAGATAAAACCACACATTACCCTCGGGATAAAATTCAAATTCCTTCCATGGCCCCTGCCTTCCTTTGCCTCTCTCCTTTGACCTTCTCTTCTCTCCTTTGCTCATTGTCCTTCAGGTGTAATGTCATTTTAACTCATCCTTGAATCTGCCAATCTCAATTCCATCTCAGGGGTTGGTCTTATAAGTCTCTATTCCTAGAATACTTTTCCTCCAGATCTGGGCAGTTCTTGTTCCCTCGCTCCATTTGGGCCTCTGCATGAGTCACTCATTCAAAGTGATTTCCTGACTTCCCTTTCCCTCCCCTATCTGAAATAGCATCTACTCCCACTCTTCTACTTATGTTGATTTATTTTCTCTCCAGTTCTTGTCAATTTTTGGAATTATAGTAGATCATGTTATGAAGGCACTATGTTATATAATTAACATTTAATTTAATATAATTTAATGTAAATTATATTAGCATAGAGAGTAGCAAATAATAGAAGCTCGAATGGTTTCTGTGGAATGAATGAGTAATTCTACTCTAATTCCCATATTAGCCATCTGTTTAGCTTCGAGGCATATATGACAATAACTCACACTGGCTATAGTATTTTGTTCTAAACATCTTTTGTTCTAATGTATGGACAGTTTTTCTGTCCAATTTTTAAGCAGTTTGGAGATTCTGTGAACAGATATCCTTTCTTTTTGAACTCTCACAGAATCTCATTAGTTAACAGAATTGTAATAATATTTTCATAAGGGATCATATTTTATTTTAAAAAATAGTCTTTTCTCACATTTTTAAAAGATTCAATTGGGATGTGGCAGAATTAACTTCTAAGATAATCTATAATGGGTAATAGATATAATTTAGATTGCCAAATGGAAACATAAAACAATGTTCAGAAGTCAGGGTTACAGACCCAGGATTTCTGAGCACCAAAGAATTGATGCTTTTGAACTGTGGTGTTGGAGAAGACACTTGAGAGTCTCTTGGACTGCAAGAAGATCCAACCAGTTCATCCTAAAGGAAATCAGTCCTAAATATTCATTAGAAGGACTGATGCTGAAGCTGAAACTCCAATACTTTGGCCACCTGATGTGAAGAACTGACTCACTGGAAAAGACACTGATTCTGGGAAAGATCAAAGGAAGGAGGAGAAGGGAACGACAAAGGATGAGATGGTTGGATGGCATCACCAACTCAATGGACATGAGTTTGAGCAAACTCTGGGAGATAATGAAGGACAGGGAAGCCTGGCGTGCTGCAGTGCATGGGGTCACAAAGAATCAGACACGACTGAGCAACTGAACTGACTGACTGAGGTACTTTACCAATGAGGTCTTTCCACCATGCTATCAAATTCATCCAGCTCGACAACTAGATTATAGTGATATGGTTCACCTAAAAGACCAGTCAGTTGGACGATGTGCTCCCAACTTACACAGAAAGCAGTTCATGGAAATCATTTCAGAATCTTCATCTATATTTGGTCCAAATTAGGAGATCAAGAACAAGAATCTGGGTCATCATGATAAACCTTAGGAGATGAAACACTGAGAATCTTCTTGATATCTATGTGTACTAAAAGATAAGAAGAATGCACAAGAGGGACTTCCCTGGTGGTCCAGTGGTTAAGAATCTGCCTTCCAATGTAGGAGACACAAGTTCAATCCCTGGTCGGGGAAGAGCCCACATTCCATGGGGCAACTAAGCCTGAGCACTGCAACTATGAAGCCCATGTGCCACAACTGAAGAGAAGCCTGCACATCGCAATGAAGGGCCTGTGCACTGCAATAAAAGGTGTCAGTGCCACCACTGAGACCCGACGCAGCCAATTAAATAAATCACTGTTAAAAATGCACAAGTATTTTTGTCACACCACTGTTTGTAAAATGGTCCATTACTGTCCATTAACAGTAGCCTGGGTAAATAAATCACAGTGTATTCATGCAATAGATGACTATAACAAAAAAGAAGAATAACTTAACAATCACATGCAATAATATTAATACATCCTACACACGTAATATTGATAGAATAAAAACACCAAACACATACTCACAAGAGTATGTCCTAAATGATTCTACATATAAAATTCAAAAATAAGCAGAACTAATCCATAACGTGAGGTCAGGAGAGTGGTTACACTTGAGGAATTAGAGATTAGCAGGGGACATGAAATAGCCATCTGGGGTGCTGCCAATGACCTAGTTCTGGTTTTAAAGTCCTGGTTACACGGATGTGTTCACTTTACCAAAATCCATTCAGCCATATAGTCTGTGTATGTTCCTGTATTTATTTTATATTTCAATAAAATTTTACTTAAAAAATAACCCTTCTTCATGTGTTTAAGGAATTTTAAGCCAAGAAAATTATGAAAGCTTCTTTTGCAAGTACCCACAAATTGATATGCCAACTTTTAAACCCATCCGAAGGATGTGTTGAAAAAATTTTGAATCTTTAGTTAAACCTCACAAAAAAGAACATATTTGACTCTGAAGATATCACATATCCTGAATTTTTCAAGAGAAAATGATTTGTTTTCAGGATTTCAAGTCATGTATTTTCTAAAAGTTCACTTATTCCCTCCTGGCCATTCACCAAAATACAGTCATCAATCAATCAGTCAAAAACTGAAAGAGAAGGCTGAGGATGCGTAGACACACTTTTTGTCTTCTAGCTCAGGGTATGAAATGCTGAGAGAGTTCTGTGTCATGAGGACAGCTCAGTAGGGAGTTGGGAGGAGGAGGGCAGGAAACAGCTGTCAGAGTGAAAGGAAGTAATCCCCAGAGGAAGTAACAGGGCAACATCTGAAAAAGGTGGCGGTTCAGATATTGCTCTCTAATCAGTGTGTAACCAGCCCCTGAAGTTTATACACAGGGGACTAGTTTATAAATCACACTATTTCAAGACTCCGCCTCTAGTAATAGATCACTACATAATTTGAATTAGTCTTATCACTGAGGACAACTAGAAAAAACTGGAAACATATATTTTAAAAATTAATAATAAAAGTCAGCTTGAAGGCATGAAAGAGTAAATAAGGTAGTAAAGAATTAACAAGTCAACATCCAAGGAAAGCTAGAGAGGTCAACCATTATTTGGTGTCACTTCTTGCTGATGTGGAAGATGCATCTGAGAAACTGTATAAAGGGATTTTTGCCAGTCTCACTGTATCAGGAAGATAAAACCTGAAACTAAAGTCCCAAGCTCTCATATATAATTCAGCTCTGAGTCATCTGGGGTGCCCAAATGATCTAAATTCCTAAATTGGATTAAGGTGGCCTCAAACTGCTAGTGCTCCAGGTACATGAACAAAAGAAATGAAATTCCTCTCACAGCATCACAGGTTGAAAAAATCCCCACAGATATTTTTCCAAAGATAATGTCTTATATAAAATAAAATCAGATAAAAATAAAAGTCATTAAATAGAAACATCAAAAATATCAGATAACATAAAGAAAACCATAGGGTCTCCTTACATGTAAATATAAAAAACAGAGTTTACAACTGTTTGCTACACTGAAACAGATAAAAATTAAGATTGAAAAATTTGACATAGAATTTTTAATGATTCTCTAATGAACAAAATGAAAGTCTAGAACCTAAAGATACAATAGCCAAAGAAAAAAATTAATGGATGATTATAACAGCAGAATAGAGCAGAAGGAAGAATTTATGAACTGGAAGATAGCTTGAGGGGGAAAACAAATGAAGCACGGAAAGATAAAATATTAAATCACACTATTTCACCAAGAGAAAAGCTGCTTTGAAACAAAGTCGTTCACATTGCCCCATTCTATACACCAGCTCCTTTTCCACCATCATTATAACTAGAACCCTAAACTGATATGCTGCCTCTGTGTAACTTTTTCCCTCACCAACACTATACTTTATGGAAATTTTAATTTGATTTGACTACGGTGAAAATATTCAAAGATGACAGACTTGGAAGGAAGTGGTTATATGCTTCTTTCCTCCTACAGATGATTTTTTTTGTCTTCACAAAAAATTCACAGGGTATTTTTTAAATGTTTAAGTGTAAACGTCTTTAGACTTATTAAAAAAAAAAAACACAAAACACTAGTTTCTGCTAGTTTTCACTTCTGCTACCAAATGTGTGTCTGAGTGTGTGTGTGTGTGTGTGTGTGTGTGTGTGTTTTTCACACCAAGTAGTTCCCCAATTCTTAGTGGACACTGACTAAGTATCCTATAATTTAGCTCAGTTATGACACTAACTATCTGGAATTAGCATAGACCGCACAGGTTAAGGGCTCAGTCCTACAAGACTGCTGTATGCTTCAGAGGCCAACTGAAGGTCTGAGGTTGTCACTGTATTTCTGACCAACTAACTATAAATCAGAGATTCCCATTGACCCCTCCTCAAACTTAACAGTTTGTAAGAAATGCTCGGAGATTTCAGGAAAGTGCTTTACTTACTACTATCCATTTTTTTTTTAAATAAAGAATACAACAAAGAAATAGCAAAATAGAAAAGATGAAACAACACCCTGTTCCTCCAACTAAAACTGTCTTTGGAATAAAAAGCCACTGAGGCACAACTCCAAACCACTTCTGATTCCACTACTCACTAAAAATCTTACAATAGTTAGAAAATATTGACTGCAAACATGAACCAAATTAGTGATGAAAAAGAATAAAAGAGATGTAAAGAACTCCACGCTAAAAATCCAGTCACATATAGTTAACAAGCACCTTGAAAAGAGACCATAAGTGTTACCCTCATAGAAAGCTTCCAGAAGGGGAAATAATTGTCCCCCCCTGAGATCATCTACTTGCCCTCCCAACTCTAATTGAAATGTTCATCCAAACCCCAGACAACCTGGTCTGAGAAACTGAGCCCCCGATCTCAGTGGCATCTGCTGGTTTAGTGTTGATGGTTCTCCATTAGCATCATCACTAACTGCTACACTTCCTGTCTAAAACCACTTGACAATTCTAAGCCTTAGACTTTACATCTACAGAAGGGGTGCAAACCAGGTGATTTCAATTCTAAAGGCGGCTTGGGTCCTAAAATCTCACTTTCTAAGATGCAGCATTCCATTTCATAACCCAGGTAGTGGTTACACAAATATTTACTGTATAATTATTATTGAAACTGAACATATATGTTTTATACTACCTTCTAAATAAGCAATGTTTGAAAATGTGTTGAAAGGGAAAAAATCCTATCAGAGGAAGCCAGTCTAGTACCATTCTTGAATTCATAAAAGTTGGTGTGAAAATTGAATGCTAGAGGCAAAAAGCCAACAGCAGATAGAAGCTTGTAAAATTCCTGAGGCTTCAAACCATTTCAGCGATAAGATAGAATCTAAGAAAGTGGAATGAGTGGGAACTTGCAGGGCAAGCTGGACTTTTACGAGCTCATAAAAGTTCCCACAGTGGTCCTTGGAGAAAATTGAAATCCAAGGGTTGTTACTTAACAGCTGAATTTTCTCTTAGCCAAATGTGACCATGGATATACATAACATAGCCTCGGAAACAACTTTCTCCTAGTAGTTTACAATAAGGAGCATCTTAACATTCTCAAAATGACTTTGTTATAAAACTTATTTTTTGCAGCATTTATTTCTTTTGCCAAGCACTGTGCTGGAGTCACATATGTCTGCTCTCAAGGAGCTTGCAGACTCAGAAGGCTCTGTGTCACTTAGAATAAATTCCAAATTCCTTACTCCTTTCAACTAAGAACACCTCCACCACTAGATTTCTGTCTTTGTTTTAGCAAGCTCCCACCTCAGGGCCTTTGCACTTGCTGTATCTTCTACCAGATTCTCTTTCCCACATCTTTGCCTGGACCAGGTCCTTCTTAACATTCAGGTTTCAACTCAAATGTCAAAGATGTTTCTCTCAACCTCCCAATTAAAAAAATTAATGTTCTAGTCATTCTCTAAATAAATTCTCAAAGTAATGAACTCCCAATTCTCAATGTTCTTAAGTATTTGTTTTTTAAAACTAATTTATAGTCTTCCTTCTCTCAGTATAAAGTTCCATGCTATGCCCCAATGGCTGGATCAGTACCCAACAGGTAAAAATTGCACATTAACTGTTTTAAATTGCTATTATTATTGGTAAATATTTTGATACAAACTAAAATAAAGCTTAACAAAATGGTTTTTAAGGTTCTGTTTAATTTTAAGATTTACATGCTTCTAAATACTATCTAGGGCATCTGGTCCCATCACTTCATGGGAAATAGATGGGGAAACAGTGTCGGACTTTATTTTGGGGGCTCCAAAATCACTGCAGATGGTGACTGCAGCCATGAAATTAAAAGACGCTTACTCCTTGGAAAGAAAGTTATGACCAACCTAGATAGCATATTCAAAAGCAGAGACGTTACTCTGCTAGCAAAGGTCTGTCTAGTCAAAGCTATGGTTTTTCCAGTGGTCATGTATGGATGTGAGAGTTGGACTGTGAAGAAAGCTGAGCGCTGAAGAATTGATGCTTTTGAACTGTGGTGTTGGACAAGACTCTTGAGAGTCCCATGGACTGCAAAGAGATCCAACCAGTCCATTCTGAAGGAGATCAGTCCTGGGTGTTCTTTGGAAGGACTGATGCTAAAGCTGAAACTCCAGTATTTTGGCCATCTCATGCGAACAGTTCATTCATTGAAAAAGACTCTGATGCTGGGAGGGATTGGGGGCAGGAGGAAAAGGGGATGACAGAGGATGAGATGGCTGGATGGCATCACCGACTCTATGGACATGAGTTTGAGTGAACTCCAGGAGTTGGTGATGGACAGGAAGGCCTGGCGTACTGCGATTCATGGGGTTGCAAAGAGTTGGACACAACTGAGTGACTGAACTGAACTGAACTGAAATACTATCAAAGAGATCAAATCTTCATGGAATCGTAAGGTAGAGAAAGGGAGGATGAAGCCTGGTTGTGTCTGTCATCTATGTCAGTTACGTGATAGAAGGATTCACAGAAGTTGCTGTTAGTGTGACTGGGGAAGATGCATCTGATTCTTCAAGGTAGAGAAGGAGAGAAGATTATTCCAGGTCAAGTACACAGCCTGAAAAGCACAAAGAGATAAGAATGCACATGTTGCTGGGACAGAGGATAAATGGACAGGAAGAGTCATTTGAGCATAGTCATGGAAGACTTTGGGCTTCATTCTGTTGTACGGAGGTGACAAGGATCAGGAAAATAAAATGACCTCATTTATCTTATGGAACTCTTCGTCTGAAAGTAGGAGGAGGAATAGACTTCTGTGGGGATGAGCAGCAGTGAATACTTTGGGATACAGACCAAAATGTGTGTGTGTGTGTGAGAGAGAGATTTGGACATTTTACTGGAGAGAGAAAACTTATAGTTTTCATCAAGGCTCCCAACATAAGATACATAATAATAATAAATTAAAATATATACACTGATATAAAGGGAAAGTAAGAAGTTTTCATTGAAGATAAAGAAAAAAATCCAACAGAAGAAATATTTGCTTTTTTAAAGGTGGTTTTCATGAGTAGTATAAGCCCCCCATTAATTGAATCTTCACTCTTTTGGGAAATGCTCATATCATAAACATTCAGGTAGATTGCATGTTTCCAGAAGACAGAAGAAGGGCAATTTTTACTGACAATGTAGGAAAAGCTTAAACCACACCATATAAGACAGTAATTGCTTGAAGTTAGAAATAGGGGAAAATTTAGGTCTAACAAGCTAAGATAGAAAAAAATTAAAAGAAAAGGAGAAAGGTACAAACTTTATTTGGGTATGTTCTACGTGGTTCTTATGTCTGCCTCAATTATTTTGTTGTGGTAGGTGGGCTTCTCCTCCATGCTGAGCAGTTCGTCCCATGCCCGTATACACCAATGGTCAGTTCTTTGGTCATCCTTGAACCAGCTCTCTGCTGATGTAATTAACAAAACCATTCTAAGTTTAAAACAGAGTTAACCTATCTACCTGTTATAATAATGCTATTATAGCCTGGTAGAAACAGCCACAAAGTAGAGAAGAACGGGATCTTAATGATGAAGTTGAGGAAAGAAGAATTAAAATGAGGTGGGGGCCAACAGGAAAACCATGCAAGTCAAACCAACAGTCATCTCTCCATGGGGATCAACTGGGGGAAAACCAAGGTCAGATGAGGACGCTGGCAAGAGGAGCCAATAGGCAGAGGAGTCAGATGGCCCCGTCCTTGTAGAAGCTATGCACAACCCTCTGAAGAGGGGGAAGCTAGATTATAGGAATTGGCTCCAAGTCAGTAGGAAGAACTTGCAGGAGCCAGGAGGCTGAAAATGTCTGCCATCTGGAGAAACTAGAGGAAGGAGAATTGGAAGTCATGCCGATCAGGGGTGGGGACTCAAGCAGAAAGCAAGGCTATTTGGCAGGGATGCCTCGGGTGGGGTCTGATGTCCCCACAGTGCTCTAAGTCCAGGATGCAACCTGCAGTTTGAGAGCTAGGAGAGTCAGCAATACAAGAAAGTTATTTCCTTTTCATATCCTGATACATCTATATTTTGAACTTGACATTTAGGAAAACTGTCTTTAAATATGTAAATGCAGTACTTCACATGTGATCTTACAAAAAAAAAAAAACACATCAACTCTCCAAAATCATTAACCACAAATTTACAAAGTACAATTAATTTGAATTTTTTAAGGGTAAAAGGAAAAGATATGAGATCTCTCCAAATAGAGAATTTCTTCTTGGAGAAGCAAAACAAAACAAAACACAATAGAAGTCACTGAAATACTGGCAGGGCCTGAGAAGCAAAAGGTTAGTCATGGTTATAGGTACAGGGTTTTGAATGAGACCAGGTGAGATCAGATCCTGGCCCCACCATTTACAATTATGAGTTCTTATGCATCATTAACTCTGTAAACCTCAATTTCCTTCACCATAGAATGGGGGAATAGCACATAAAAATTTTATTATGAGAATTAAAATTCAAAATAATAATGTACATAAATTATTTAGCATAATTCCTGGTATATTTTGAGAGCTGAATAATTATTATCTCTCATTCCCATCTGGAAATGGTCAGTTTTCATTCCAATCCCAAAGAAGGGCAATGCCAAAGAGTGTTCAAATTATCATACAATTGTGCTCATTTCACAGGCTAGCATTTAGAAAAATGGATTCAGAAAAGGCAGAGGAACCAGAGATCAAATTGCCAACATCCACTGGATCACAGAAAAAGCAAGGGAATTCCAGAAAAACACCTACTTCTGCTTCATTGACTATGCTAAAGCCTGTGACTCTGCAGATCACAACAAACTGTGGAAAATTCTTGAAGAGATGGGAATACCAGACCACCTTACCTGCCTCCTGAGAAATCTATATTCGGGTGAAGAAGCAACAGTTAGGACTGGACATGGAACAAAAAAATTGGGAAAGGAGTACATCAAGGCTGTATTTGTCACCCTGCTTATTTAATTTCTATGCAGAGCACATCATGCAAAATGCCAGATGGATGAACCACATGCTGGAATCAAGATTGCCAGGAGAAATATCAACAATCTCAGATACACAGATGATACCACTCTAATGGCAGAGGAACTAAAGAGCCTCTTAATGAGGGTGAAAGAGAGAGTTAAAAAGCCAGCTTAAAACTCAATATCCAAAAAACTAAAATCATGGTATCTGGTCCTAACACTTCATGGCAAATAGATGGGGAAAAGTTGGAAACAGTGGCAAATTTTATTTTCTTGGGTTCCAAAATCACTATGGATGGTGACTGCAGTCACAAAATTAAAAGACATTTGCACCTTGGAAGAAAAGCTATGACAAACCTAGACAGCATATTGAAAAGTAGAGACATCACTTTGCCGACCAAGTTCTATAGAGCCAAAGCTATGTTTTTTCCAGTTGTCATCTATGGATATGAGAGTTGGACCAGAAAGAAGGCTGAGCGCCAAAGAACTGATGTTTTCAAATTATGGTGCTGCAGAAGACTCTTGAGAGTCCCTTAGACTGCAAGGAGATCCAACCCAGTCCATCCTACAGGAAATCAATCCTGAATATTCATTGGAAGGACCGATGCTGAAGCTGAAGCTCCAACACTTTGGCCACCTGACACAAAGAACCATCACTGGAAAAGACCCTGATGCTAGAAAGATTAAGGGCAAAAGGAGAAAGGGGCACCAGAGGATGGCATCCTTGAATCAATGGACACGAGTCTGAGCAAACACCAGGAGATAGTGAAGGACAGGGAAGCATAGTGGGCTGCAGTCCATGGGGTCACAAAGAGTTGGATACAGCTTAGTGACTAAACAACATCATCCCCATCATCACTGTTATTAGTTAATTAGAGAGAGCTTCCAAACTTATTCATGAACAGTACTGATTAGTATTGAAATCATCCACACAGACAAAGAGAACAAACTTGTTGCCAAGGGGGAGAGAGGCTGGGGGAGGAATAGCTTGGGAGTTTGGGATTATCAGATGCAAACTGTTATATACAGAATAGATAAACAACAAGATTCTACTGTATAGCACAGGGAACTATATTCAATATCCTATGATAAGCCATAACAGAAAATATTTAAAAGAATATATATGTATAGAACAGAATCACTTTGCTGCACAGCAGAAATTAACACAACATTGTAAATCAACTCTACTTCAATAAAATAAATTTTTTTTAAAAAATGATTGAAGCTGGGGGTGGGAGGGAGGCTCAGGAGGTAGGGGATATATATATATACATATATATCCACATACATATATATTTGAATCAGCTATGTATATACATATATATATAGCTGATTTATATTGTACAGCAGAAACTAACACAGCATTGTAAAGCAATTATCCTACAATTAAAAATAAATTAAAAAAAATTTTTTTAAGTATTGAAGTCATTCATCTTCTACTGACTTGCTGTATGAATTTCACTGAATGATTCAGCTGTAAAAAGGGAAGAAGATCCATGTACAGGTTGAACGCTAAGAATTTAGATCATAGACATTGTTATTACCAACAGTGCAGTGGCAGACATGGGGACTGAGTTCTCGTGTCAACTCGGCTGTGAAGTCACAAGCCACACATCTGTGCTAGGCTTCTATTTTTTCATTAGTAAACACACACAGTCGAACTGCACAGAGTACAAGCTTCACTTGAATTCTAAAATTCTTTGATTCTGCAGCTACTGTTTCAACTGTAGCACTTGTGAATTAAAAACAATATATCTCCACTTTGCCTATATCAGTCTATGGCTAAGGGTACTGAAAATGCAAAGTGTGTGAGTATGGAACCTTCACAGGTAAGGGATGGGTCACCCTTCTCAGCCTAGCCTGCCTTTTCACAGCAGCCATTTTGTTCTGCACTTGGCTGGCTGCCTCTCCAGTAATTTTCTGCAGCAAGCTCCCTCCTTAGCCCAGCCAGCAAGAAGAAAATAAATTTGCCCAGCAGTCCCAGGCATCTCTTCGGATGTTGCAGGAGAGAGCACGCCAGGCATTTCACTGTTAATTATCAGCAGCCTGGCTGCTGTGGCCCCTTACTGTGCCAATTTGAGAGATGAGACGCTTTACACTGCTTATTAGGCTCAGCTAAATAAATATTACCCAGCATTAGTGTTGTCAGAGATACAGTCTGAATTCAGCTCCCTGGAGTGGCGATTGGTACCCAGGCTTTGCACCATCACTTTTCCTTCCTAGCCTCCCTCCTTCACTACACCTCTGTTGATCTCTTTCTGTCCTCCTTGGATATTCAGCTGGATTCTGACATCAAGGGGCTGAAAGATAATATCACTGAATTTAACTCTTTTGTTTATCAAACACCTGTACTATTAGATTTAAAGACCTCAGTAATAATCACCTCCTATTCTTGTCTCAACAGACTAAACTTCCCAGTCATGTGTTCTGAGTTAGAGCCACCATTCCACCTCCTTCCAAAAACTCAGAGAGGAATTTTGATAGACTTAAGTCCCCTGGCTGCAATGGTTGTTTTAAAGGTGGGACTATGACCCCAATCAGAGCAATCATAGCCCAAAAGACTTAATTTTAGAACTTATTCAAGCTTTTTAAAAAACAGACTTTCTCTTCTTCGCTGGATGTTAAAGACAGAAAATATAGCTACTGTTAAGTATTTTGCAACCATGAGGGTAGCAACTACTGAGAATTTAGCCAATACAGAGAAAGTGCCACAAACAAATAGAGGAGAAAATACCCCCATGCCTGGCAAATCATTGAGGAGCCTGGTTTAAGCTTCATTCCAATTTGGGGGCATTTCAGTTCTGAATCATTTGCCTCCTTTATCATTTAAGTTTGAGTGAGGAAGTTGGATACTTTCATCCACATTTATCTGTTTGTTGTATGTAGTCTCCTTGATGTGCCTATTTGCAGCAAGTACAGGTACAGCCCTGCCCTTATTCCTTTAGCTCATAACATAATAAAGCTCTCCTACCTGAATTTCTGGGCTCCCCAGGTGGCTCCGTGGTAAAGAATCCACCCAGTCAGACGTGACTGATGCACATGAATTTCTCCTCCTGAGGGTGTATTCTAGTGCTTCTAGTGCTTCCGCCTTAGAACTACTCAGGCCAATGGTGGTTTAGTCGCTAGGTCGTGTCCAACTCTTGCTACCCCATGCACTGTAGCCGGCCAGGCTCCTCTGTCCATGGGGTTTTTCAAGCAAGAAGAGTGGAGTGGGTTGCCATTTCCTTCTCCAGGGGATCTTCCTGACCCAGGGATCCAATCTGGGTCTCCTGCATTGGCAGGCAGATTCTTATCACTGAACCACTAGAGAAGTCCCTGTTGAGTAATTTACATACATTTGGAGCAGCCCTCAGATAATAACTGACAGGGATTCATGGATAAATACCCCAGCCTCCTGGCTCCCTTTGGATAACTAACTCTGAGATGAATTCTCGGCATGGGCCCTCAGAGTCCCTCAGTGGATGAACCTAATCTGATCCTGCCTCCCTGTCCCTGTCCCGCCTCCTCTTTATGGGCTTGCTGGCATCACCCTCCAACTCAACTACTCGCACTTGGGTCCCTGTGAGCAGCACTTAACAGAGCAGCAAACTAAAGCTACACAGGCCCACAAGAATTTATAAAAGCAACATCTACTTAGAGCTTTTAAAATGTACCCCACAAATTATTTAGCTTATCACAATTTTCCTCTTTCCATCCCCAAAGAGACTGATGTATACACAGACCATTTGACACTGACGCAGTCTAGAAAGCAGCTATGAATTCAAACCCCAGTAAGCCAATGCATTGTTTCTTGTCATTGCTGGCCAAACAGAGGGTGATGTACTAGATGGAAGATTTTAGGAAAGAGAGAGAGCTAAAAGCAAAAACAAGCCAAGTTGTGGACGATGCTCATTAATCCCCAGGCACCTGCAGTGGCAGTGAGGTGTCTGGATGCATCCACAGGGAGAATCAAGCCACTGAGGTTATTAATTTTGTGGTCCTGAAAAATGAGCAACACAGACATGTTTACTCTCTGGACACACTCCCTTTTCTGCATAGTCTCTTTCCCAGTTTCTAAACGCCCCATGCTAAGGAAAACATCACCAAGCATGGGGGCTTTGCCAGAAATGTGCATTTACACTCCAAACGGTACCTGTTGGGTGAAAAAGGCACTTTGAAATAATGCCCTCTAACTACTGTCACTAATGGGTTGATGTCTATTATTTACATGAAAAATGTTAAAATGCAGACTTCTTTGTCTTACTTTTATTTGGGGCATTTCAACCAAAACACTCACTCTCATGCCAATGGGAAAAGGTCCACTTCTCCTTCTGTGTTCCTTTCCATCTTCTAATCCTAGACTCTTGCCAAAGAGCACATATGGCCACCAGGGCTTGCGCTGAGCCCTGTGCAATCCCGTTTCCCCCCTACTAGGAAGTACAATCATGAGATAGAGGAGATAAAATAGTTCCCCTGCCTCATTTTATCAGTGAGGACAGAGAAGGCGTGAAAGTCTCAGATGACAAAGCTGGGTGGGACGTGAAGGACATCTGGTCCAACTCACCCCTGCCACAGAGGAGGAAACTGAGGCACAGGTCCGTGAAAGGCTTAATTCAAGACTTCATAGCTGGTCAGGGACAAAGCTGAGGCTGGGACTAAGGGATCTTGACTCCATCCACTGCCCCTCCTCCCCATACCAAGTTCATTAAGTTTCATGCGCACATTTGTTTTATCTTAAGCTCACATTTCAACCTACCTTATCTTGGATGCGGTGTGGGTGGGGTGTTTCTTCTTAGAAAATCAGAGATTACACCATTCCATTTAGGGGTCTTCCTAAATAACTGCACTAAGGAGAAACCCTCTAAGTAATGAATTTTGTCACAGGAGATCACTAGAAATACCCCATGGCCTTCCCTTCTCTCTCCAGATACAGCATGAAAAGTCAGATTGCATTGAAGATCCAACCTAGGTGTGTTTGGTATGATGCTCATCCCTAGTCTCAAACCTCTTCCTGGGCCTGAGCCCAGGTATTGGTGTGACCAGGAAAATGCCAGAGGCCATATGGACACCCCAGGCCACCTCCTGGATGAGGCTGGATGGCACACCTAGGAACCAGCTCGCTCCAAGACATAGAACAGATGGCACCCCAGATACAAATATGCAGAATGTAGATGGCGAAGGTTGTTAAACAAGTGTGTATTTTTAGGTGGACTCATGAAAATCAAGGATTTTATAACTGAAGTGAAAGCCAAGCAAAGGAAACCACAAGATACTGTTCAAAGCTGTGCATTACTCTGTATTAGTTGGCACTGCCTCCCACAGCATGCTCCAACCTCCATTAAAAACCACTGAAAAATAACCAGGAAGAAATTAAGTAACAATCACAAGAAAGGATGTTGGTTTCAGCATTCCATACATACTGTGAGACCCTAAGAGGACACTGATGGCCACGCTGTTGTTCAGAAACACAAGAAGTGGGCTGAATTTTTCCTTAGCTTCACCACTTCGTTTCATGCTCCTTTCCTGACAGTCCCACCCTGACTACCCTGCCTCATCTCAGACTACTTATGCTACATTTTGGCTGCACCAGGAACAAGGCCTAAGGAGCACAATAACAGTGCAAGTCACTGAATCAGTGGAATTGAATAAGAGGATGGACTTCTAAAAATCGCCAGTACAAACAGGCCCCATCAGAAAGCTTTGGGCACTTTGCTCCTTAATAATGTTTCCTTGCTGTGCAGTTATTTCCAGCTTACAGAACACTTTCATACTAATGATCTCACTTAATTTTGACATTTATAACAACCCTATGAAATAAGTAGAGAATGATTACTCTCATGTTATAGATGAGGAAATGGCACCTGGAGCATGCCACTCAGAGATGTACAGAGAAGTGGTACCACTGGAACTTGAACTGAAGACTCTTTGATTCCATGTCTAGGATTGCAGTTGCCAATGAATCAACAGCCAAAAGGGCTTTCACTGGAGGAGAATTCCAACTGCTGCTAGAACAGCCTAATCCATGTATTAACTGATTTTAATGAGTTAGCATATCAGGGGGTGGAATACAATGGTATTCCCATATCCTGGAAACATTCCATATACAGAAACTAGATTCTAATTTATGCATTGTTGATCCTTCCTGCTTTACCTCTCACTGTATGCAGGACCTTTTGCACTTCCTCCCACTACAGACAGAATTCCTTCCCCTTTATTGACGAGGGGTTCAGCAATGTGAGTTGCTTCACCCAATGAAACATGAGCAAATGTGATGCGATGAAGACTCAAAATGAGCTTGCTTAGTTGAGCCTGACCTCTGGTGCTCTTACTATCTACCCAAAGTAGCTCACTGAACCAAGACCATCTGAACACACCCTAGATTATCCAACCTCCATCCAACCAGTGATGCATAGTATGGAAAAAAAAAAGATTTGAAATGATTGGGTTTGGGGCTGATTTGTCATATAGCAATAGCTGACTGAAACACTACCTTCCTTTCATCTTCCTACCTTCAATTCAATGCAAATGCGTTTACCATTTGTTATCATTACTCTTGTTCCTTTCCAGTCAGTGAATCACCATCTCTTAAGTCCTAGATTAGCAGAAGCTTCAATATCAGGATCTGTATCATCATAGGATTATTTATGAGAAGCAATTATTGAGTTGGCCAAAAAGTTCATTTGGGTTTTCCTATAACATCTTACAGAAAAACCCAAATGAGCATTTTGGTCAACCCAATAATTTGGCTAGGGACCCAAATAAAAATAAAGTAAGTGAAGTTATGTCCACAAAGGAGAACCCCATAGGTACCAGATAAATAATCAATGAGTGATGAAAAACTTTGGTCATTTGAAGGCTATTTTATAGTTAGTATGATAGAGAAAACACATTGTCATTAGACAATATTTTCTATGTGCTTTTTACTTGGTGCTTGGTGTGCTAGGAAGTCAGATTGCCTATCCACTAGTGGCTTATTAACTAAAACAGATAATACAGAGGAGGGTGTGTTAGTCATTCAGTCGTGTCTAACTCTTTGCAACCCCGTAGACTGTAGCTTGTCAGGCTCCTGTCCATGGAATTCTCCAGGTAAGAATACTGGTGTGGGTTGCCATTCCCTTCTCCAGGGGATCTTCCCAACCCAGGGATCGAACCTGGGTCTTCAGCATTTTGGGCAGATTCTTTACCATCTGAGCCACCAGGAAAGCCCAATGCAGAGGAGGCAACACATTAGTGTTTCATAAATTGATAACAAGAGAGTAAATTTAAATATTTCACTTGGTTTGAATCAGTTATTTTGGCTTTGTTGGATGCATCATCAAAGCCTCAGAAAACCCAATTCTTCTGACTCCCTAGAAACCTGCATCAGGCTTCCAACTATAGAAAACTGCATGCTTTTCTTGGTATTCAGGAGTTTAAAATCCCCTACTTCTCCAATCAACTGCTCCAAGCTAAGATGGGGTAAGGAGCAGAGAAAGGGTAGGGTATACCAATAGCAGCACAGAAGGATGTAATTATTCATCAGGTATCTGGGGACAGTTTCCTGGAAATGATGGAAAGACCACGTCTAACACCTGGTCAGCACTTAAGAATATTTGCTAAATTAAAGATGTGAGGAAGACAGGGACTAGACCCTGCCCCACCCATCCTTCCATCTTTCCATTCTCAGGTTCATGTCAGTTTGAACATGAACAGTTGGAGTCTGGTCCCTCCAACTCTCACTGGTCCAGCCCCATGATTCATCTGTTACACACCTTCACACTTCTACAATTCTACAATGATCACATCCCCACCCCCATCCAGGCACAGTGACCTTGACACTTGAAGATTTTTCATTTTTGCTCTCAACTCCTTTCTTAATGTGCTCTAGTGCTCTGTATTTTGTACATAGCCGTCACCCTGACTGCAACTGCAGAAAGATGGACTTTTATCCTCAATTTTATTTTTAATGTTCTTTCTAACAGCATCATGCTGGGCACTGAAGTACCCAGTGTTATACCACCTATAAAGCACTTTATTCTACAGTAACTCATCTGACCTTCACTGCAGAGCTCTCTGGTAGATAGTACAACCCTACCTGTTCAAATGAGGACTTGAAGATACAAAGAGGGTCACAGAGCTGAGATACAGAGCAACCAAGATGCAAGCCCAGTTTTCCTGTCTCCAACTCTGGGACTTCTTTGCATCATGCCATTTTAAGAAGTACTAGCACTGCTAATATTCTTGGACATCCTTGATAATGTTCCAATTTAAAAGAAAAAAATAAAACAATTGCTAAGAAAAGAACCATACCATCTAGTATGACACACACCAAAAAAATGGCCACAAGAAGACTGAACCACTTAGAATGCCCATCTTTGCCCAAATGACCATTAACGGTATTCTAATGATTTGATACAGATCTTACGATTCTAGTTTCAGTCTGCAGGACTCTCTCTCTCAAAAATAACTCCAGACTAAATGGGTAGGATGAGATTCAGTAAAAGCCCTATACTCTTTAAAGCTCAGCTTCCAGCCAAGCCTTCAAAGTTAGCTAAATAAGAAATGTCAGGAAAGACCAAAAATTGGCACAGCATCACGAATCACTCAACATCTACTGGAACCTCCTACATAAATTAATAGTTACATTCCAGAGTAACAGGGCACTTGGGTTTTTTTAAGGATCCTAAAAATTCCATCTTGAGAAGATGTCCAGCTTATTCAGTAGCCATTGTCCAGTCTGATTTCATTTGAGATCAATTCCAAATAACCAGCCTGAGTCTGAGATACCAGAAAAGTTCTAGGTCAGGAAAATGACCAGGGCTTATCTTCTAGCTGTTTCACTAATCGTGAAGTTGAGCAAATTCCTCAGTGGATCCTGACCTCATTCCTTCCACAAATATTTATTTGAGCCCCTACAGTATGCCAAGCACTGGAAGTAGAACAGCCCAACAGACACAGATCCTGTCCCCAGGGGACTCAATTTTTAGGGGAGATGCTTGATAAGCAGATAAGTAAACATACAATGTGCTCAGTCATTCAGTTGACAGCATGCGGGAGAACCTGCAGGGAGTGTGCCTGCTGTGTTCAAGGACCAGGGAGGAGCCCGATGTGGCCTGAACAGGAGAAAGGATAAAGAGGGGAAGGGAAGGAGGCGAATGTAACAGGGGTCTGATCTCTGAGGGCCTTTAGGCTTGGTAATGACTTGGGATGGGAAGTCACAGGAGGGGTCTGTGACAGTACAATCTGACTTGGGTTGCAGGAGCATGACTTCAGCCACTGTACGGAGGAAAAATAGCTTTCTGCTCCCTGGAAGCAAACTGGTAAGATAAGAGGCACGAGAGGGCTTCCACTGGCCCTCTGTGAGCTGAGATCCCAAGTCCTAGGCTTTACTGGACAAGTCACTGCCCATCTTGGTGGAAGCACCTCTAAGTTGGGGCAGCTCTTTCATCCCAGAGGCCCGGGGCAGTGCCAGTCCTCTGCCTTTAACCTATGGAGGAAGGACAGATTCCAGCTAGCAGGAGCTCCTGGGGGACTGCTGACCTCCCTGCCACCCCTGGAGCTCAAGGTGGCTTTTTGGAGTTGCCTTTTGGGTAGTTACAAACAGAAATGACCGCATTTCCAACCTGCCTCCAGGCTTGCTTTCCAAAAGTCATCTGGAAAGGCCAGTGGGGTTAAGGCATTTGCCTTTGGCCCAGCAGAGGGATTATTCTGTGGAGACGCAAGGCTTCAGGATCTTATTTCTCTTTCTAGGTCACCTGCTTGCTGCGAATTCACTCAAATACGAAGTTAGATATTTTTAGGGATATACATTTTCAGTGCATTTCTACTCTCCTACAAAAATTCCAGCTCGGCTTGGAGCAGGGTCCCTCTCCTTGAGGCTTAGAGAACCACCAGGCCTCTGGCATCCCATCGTTCCTTCTGGAACCAGCCCTCTGCACCACCGCGTTGCAGCCACTCCAAGAACCCTGAGTCATTTCACGGGTTCTGTTTCCCCGCTTTCCCCGGCAACGTTCCCGATGCCAAGGAGCACTGCAACACCGCGATCGCCCCGCTCCAGCCGTGCGAGCACCGGTCCCCTCGGCCTCTCTCCTGCCGCCGCGACCCTGGGCTGGCAGCAGCGGGCGGGTGCGGGGAGCCAGGCGCGGGGGGAGGGCGGAGGCGCGGCGCGCGCGGCGCCGAGTTGAGCGCAGGGATTCGCCCGCGCGCGGGCGGGGAGGCGGGCTCCTGACTCACTGCGGTCCCAGCGGGGCTGCAGCCTGGCCTCCTCCGCCCGCTGCCATCTGCGGCGGCGGGAGGCGCGGGCCCGGCCTTCCCGGGGTCGGGCGTCCTCCCGGGGGCTTCGCGAGCAGCCCGCGCTCACTTCCGCGGGCGCCCTCGGGGCGCGGCACCATCACTGTTTGTTTATTTCCACGTCTGCCCCGGAGACTCCGCCGGGGCAGAGCTTTCGCCCACCCCCTGATGAATTCGGGGCCCTAGAGCTTGGCACCGAGCCTGGCACGTCATCACGACTTGGGGGATCAGTAAACAGCAGTGGAAGGAAGGGGAAAGGAGGGGGAGGAGAGAGACAGGGCGGGAGAGAGGAGCGCAAAAGGAAGGGCTTTGAGTTTCCCTGCCTGCAGAAGCCCAGACGTCTCCCTCTGTGACGCTGGGGTTAAAGCCAGAGACGGGATAGGGGGTGCGGGGCTGGGCTTGGCCGCCCCTCACACACCCGGGGCTTCGTCCTCGAAGTTTATGTTCCTAGAGTGACAGGGAGGTGATCAGGAGGGAAGGAAAGGACAAGGAGAAAAGGGGGCGTCTCCTGCTCTTAAAAATGAGGGTGCCATAAACACTCCGTTGCCCCCAAAGCAAAGCAGGCTGGTGGCCCCTCCCTTACTATCATAATCACAAAGTTTGCAGAGCTGGAGGAGTCTCAGACACATCTAGGACCCCATATTACAGATGAGGAGAGTGAGATTCAGGGAAGCACTCAGGTACTCAAGTCGAGGAAGACACGACAGGAACCACAGTGCTGGGGCTCGGATGTCCAGTCCCTTACCCTATCTACTGAGCCCACCGCCTCTGTCTGAGCTTTCTTCTCTCTTGTTTTCCCCAAAATGAAAGTTCTGGAAGAAGCCTCGCAGTTTGTTCTGCTCAGGGCCTGGACTCTGAAGATGTGGAGTTTTGGATGCAGAGACCCAGGCAACCAGCAGTCTCTGACCACCTCTGCCCCCAGCTCAGCAGGCAGAGCGGCTGCCAGAGGTTGCCTGACAACAAGCTTTCTGGGGCAGCTCTGTGCTCCGGGAGGTGTGTCTTTTGCAGTTCCAAAAACAGATTCTGCCATCTCATCCCCACATTTGCAGTCTCCAGTTGGCTTCTTGTGATTGGCCAGAACTTTTCCTCACTAGAAAGATGAGGAGAATTTGCCTCCTCCAACCAGCTGGGAGAAACATTCTGCAGCATGAAAGATGGGAATGACGTCCCACCCCCTCTGATGGGGACCAGGGAGACAGGTGCCTGCTCCACGGGCTGAATTATGCCAGGGACTCTCAAGGGTCTCTGCACCTGACCCCGGAGGTAGGAGGCCTCTGACAGGGTAGCTGACCTAGTACCTTTCATTCTGCAACGGGGGAGTGTCAGAGTGGATTCTTTGGCCTTCTGGACCAAAACGTTTCTCAAAATTTAATGTTAAAAGTTGTCACCAGGGCTGGCAGCTTGTGTACACAGCAGGTGGTTGCCAGTATACTTCAGATTGGGGGCAATTAGCCTTTCCTACCTGCCTACCCCAGTCCACTTCCATGTCCCCTGTACCACCTGGATTCCTAGCTCTCCAGGGTCGGGAACTCTGCCCTGAGAGATGACCTCTTTCAGCCTAACCCACAGGCTTTGAGGCATTCCCCAAGGTCAGGCTTATTTAGCTATTAATATTACTATTCCTAATGTGGCAGTTCTGGTCTTGGCTATGCATTAGAATCACCTGGAAAATTTAAACTAATACTGAGGCCCAGGCCACACCTCTGACCAAATAAAGCAATATTTCTGGAGGTATTTTCTAAAAGTCCTCCCACCACCCCCCACCAGGTGACTATAATGTACAGTGAGATTGAAAACCGCTGTTTGGATGGTTGCTGCTGGTTCTGTCTGCTCACATCTGTCCCCCTTCTAGTAACAGCACCTGACATGCCACAGAAAATCCCACTCTGTCTTGATCCATCGATTGAGTGATGCTCACCCCACCCTCACTTCTAACTTTCTCTGAGGGGCTAGCCGATGACCAGTTTGGCCAGTTAGCATTTGGCCTCCCCTGGAGAAAGTAATCAGTTCAGACACACTATGTAAGCTGATGAGTCCAGTGAAAATCAGCTTCTAGACTTTTGCTGAAACTTCTGGGAAGGGAAAGGTCTTTTTATGCTGCAGTTATTCAGCAGAAAACACGGGAGTCCCCGGCTTCCGGCAGCCATTTTTATCATCACGTGGAATAAGCCTGCCTGTAAATTAAGGCAACACAGAGGAAAAGCCAGATTAAGGATGGAGTGAAAAGATGGAAATCTAATTAAAACCATGCCTGAAGCCAGATACCCTTCGGTAACAGAAACAGATTTCCCCTCAGCCAATTTGAGCTGAAATATATGTGACGTGCCAGCATCAGAATTAATCTGTTACATAACTAGGTATCGCCTTGAAATGCAAAGGACAGAGTTCTGAGCTAAAGGATCACCACACAAGTGAGGTTATATATTCTTGGGCAACAGTCCCAAGCATCTAAAGACAACCAGAGGATGCTGCCCACCTTCAAGGATGGTGACTGTCAGAGGACAGGGTGTAGAAACTAAAGACAGACACGCCTACTGAATTGTTTTCTTCAATGAACATCGAGAGCCTCGGGTAGTTTGGCCTTAGGTACATAAGAAAAAGCTGGAGGCAGGGACTTCCCTGGTGGCCCAGTGGTTAATAATCCACCTTGCAATGCAAGGGACAAGGGTTCAATCTAAGGGGAACTAAGATCCCACATGCTACAGGCAACTAACAACTAGCGAGCTACCATGTTGCAACTAAGACCTCATGCAGCCAAATAAGTAAATTTTAAAAAGCTTGAGGCAGAAATAAAGAGGTTCTAGGTATAATGTGTAGTCTTTAAATAGCCAATAGGACAATGATAAAGGAAGTTACACAGATCAAGACAATGCACTGGATGCTTTCTTGGTCAGGGGAAGTTTCCTAGAAAACATGCCCTCTGTCTGAAGGTATAAGGAAGGGAAGGGTAATTGACTCATTAAATTTTCAATTTGAAAATTATATTGCTTAGCTATTGCTGCATAACAAACCACCCCTAAACTTGATGACTAAAAAAAATTATTTATTTGGCTCCACAATTTAAGGTTGACTGGATCCATCTCCTAGCCTGGGCTTCTGTACGTGGTGGAAACAGGCTTCCAAGAGCAAGAAGAAAATCTCACACAAGGAATCTTAAAATCGAGGCTTATAGCTTGCACATTTTCATTCGATCACTATTTGTCAAAGCAAGTCACAGCTCCACTTTTTAAGGGTAAGACTTGCAAAGTCACATACAATGAACCAGTAAGAACTTAACTCAGAGTTGATTTGACCCAACCTTTCTTATCTGACAAGTGAGAAACTTAAACCGATGAGCTTCTCCAAGTCCTCTTCTTCTTACCCAGGAGTATTCTGGTCTCCACACTTGATGCTTTGTCTACTACACTTCTCTTTTCTTAGTTGTTTCTCTTACAATATAGGTCACTTGGCTCCTGGTAAATTTTCCATAAAGTGACTAAGGATGACATTGTTTAAATTTGCTGCTTTAAATGAAAGAAACTGACACTCTTATTCTCAAGGTCAGCCACCAAATATATTGTGATTCTTTCTCTGGAGTTGGCTCTGAGACACAACAGAAAAAATGGATTCTATTTGCACAAAGCATAGTGTTCACCATCTAAATGGAGTGTGTGAACCTGAACCAAGACCATTCAATTCTTCCTCCAGAAATACTTTTCCTCCCCAGTTGCAGTTTTGAGTCTCCTAATGTAAAGCAGATTATATCACAAGAAATACCAGGATAGATGAATCACGAGCTGGAATCAAGATTTCCAGGAATAATATTGTCAACCTCAAATACGCAGATGATATCACTCTGATGGCAGAAAGTGAAGAGGAACTAAAGAGCCTCTTGATGAAGGTGAAAGAGGAGAGTGAAGGTCAGTTCAGTTGCTCAGTTGTGTCCAACTCTTTGCAACCTCATGGACAGCACCACGCCATGCTTCCCTGTCCATCACCAACTCCCGGAGCTTGCTTAAACTCATGTTCATTAAGTCAGTGATTCCATCCAACCATCTCATCCTCTGTTGTCCGCTTCTCCTCCTGCCTTCAATCTTTCCCAGAATCAGGGTCTTTTCAAATGAGTCAGCTCTTTGCATCAGGTGGCCAAAGTATTGGAGTTTCAGCTTCAGCATCAGTCCTTCCAATGAATATTCAGGACTGATTTCCTTTAGGATGGACTGGTTGGATCTCCTTGCAGTCCAAGGGACTCTCAGGAGTCTTCTCCAACACCGCAGTTCAAAAGCATCAATTTTTCAGTGCTCAGCTTTCTTTATAGTCTATCTCTCATATCCATACATGACTACTGGAAAAACCATAGCTTTGACTAGACAGACTTTTGTCAGCAAAGTAATGTCTCTGCTTTTGAATATGCTGTCTAGGTTGGTCATAGCTTTTCTTCCAAGGAGCAAACATCTTTTAATTTCATGGCTGAAGTCACCATCTGCAGTCATTTTGGAGCCCCCAAAAATAAAGTCTCTCACTGTTTCCATTGTTTCCCCATCTGTTTGCCATGAAGTGATGGGATTGGATGCCATGATCTTAGTTTTCTGAATGTTGAGCTTTAAGCCAGCTTTTCCACCTTCCTCTTTCACTTTCTTCAAGAGGTTTTTTAGTTCTTCTTCACTTTCTGCCATAAGGGTGGTATCATCTGGGTATCTGAGGTTATAGATATTTATCCCAGTAATCTTGATTCCAGCTTGTGCTTCATCCAGCCCAGCATTTTGTACGATGTACACTACATATAAGTTAAATAAGCAGGGTGACAGTATACAGCCTTGACGTAATCTTTTCCCTACTTGGAACCCATCTGTTGTTCCGTGTCCAGTTCTAACTGTTGCTTCTTGACCTGCATATAGGTTTCTCAAGAGGCAGGTCAGGTGGTCTGGTATTCCCATCTCTTGAAGAATTTCCCACAGTTTGTTGTGATCCACACAGTCAAAGGCTTTGGCATAGTCAATAAAGCAGAAGTAGATATTTTTCTGGAATTCTCTTGCTTTTTCAATGATCCAACAGATGTTGGCAATCTGATCTCTGGTTCCTCTGCCTTTTCTAAAACCAGCTTGAACATCTGGAAGTTCACAGTTCACGTACTGTTGAAGCCTGACTTGGAGAATTTTGAGCATTACTTTGCTAGCATGTGATGGCTCTTCCCTGGTGGCTCAGTTGATAAAGAGTCTCCCTGCAGTGCGGGAGACCCAGGTTCGATCCTTGGGTTGGGAAGATCCACTGGAGAAGGAAATGGCAACCCACTCCAGTATTCTTGCCTGGAGAATCCCATGGATGGAGGAGCCTAGTAGGTTACATCCATAGGGTCGCAAAGAGTGACTTCACTTCTTGCTAGTGTGTGAGGTAAGTGCAATTGTGGGGTAGTTTGAACATTCTTCGGCATTGCCTTTCTTTGGGATTGGAATGAAAACTGACCTTTTCCAGTCCTGTGGCCATTGCTGAGTTTTCCAAATTTGCTGGCATATTGACTGCAGCACTTTCACAGCATCATCCTTTAGGATTTGGCAGAGCTCAACTGGAATTCCATCACTTCCACTAGCTTTGTTCATAGTTATGCTTCCTAAGGCCTACTTGGCTTTGCATTCCAGGATGTCTGGCTATAGGTGAGTGATTACACCCTTGTGGTTATCTGGGTCATTAAGATCTTTTTTGTATAGTTCTTCTGTGTATTCTTGCCACCTCTTCTTAATATCTTCTGCTTCTGTTAGGTCCATACCATTTCTGTCCTTTATTTTGCCCATCTTTGCATGAAATGTTCCCTTGGTATCTCTAACTTTCAAGAGATCTCTAGTCTTTCCCATTCTATTGCTTTCCTCTATTTCTTTGCACTGATCACTGAGGAAGGCTTTCTTATCTCTCCTTGCTATTCTTTGGAACTCTGCATTCAGATGCTTATAGCTTTCCTTTTCTCCTTTGCCTTTAGCTTCTTTTCTTTTCTCAGCTATTTGTAAGGCCTCCTCAGACAACATTTTGCCTTTTTTGCATGTGAAAAGGAGAGTGAAAATGCTGGCTTAAAACTCAACATTCAAAAAACTAAGATCATGGCATCTGGTCCCATCACCTCATGGCAACTAGATGGGGAAAAAGTGCAAACAATGACAAATTTTCTTTTCTTGGGCTCCAAAATCACTGTGGACAGTGACTGCAGCCATGAAATTAAAAGATGCTTGCTCCTTGAAAGGAAACCTATGACAAACCTTGACAGTGTATTTTAAAAATGGAGATATCACTTTGCCAACAAAGGTTGGTATAGTCAAAGCTATGGCTTTTCCAGTAGTCATGTGAGAGTTGGATCATAAAGAAGGCTGAGCACTGAAGAACTGATGCTTTTAAACTGTGGTGCTGGAGAAGACTCTTGAGAGTCCCTTGGACAGCAAGGAGATCAAACCAGTCAATTCTAAAGGAAATCAACCTTGAATATTCACTGGAAGGACTGATGCTGAAACTGAAGTTCCAATACTTTGGCCACCTGATGCAAAGTGCTGACTCATTGGAAAAAACCCTGATCCTGGGATATATTGAGGGTAGGATGAGAAGGGGGCCAACTGAGGATAAGATGGTTGGATTGCAGCACCAACTCAATGGAAATGAGTTTAAGCAAACTCAGGGAGATAGTGAAAGACAGGGAAGACTGGCAAGCTGTGGTCCATAGAGTTGGAAAGAGCCAGACACAAGTTAGCAACTGAACAACGACAGCAACAACAATGCTGGTCTGTATTTCAACATCAGTTGTTTGCATTTGTGATGCGACTGATTAATTACAGTTGACCCTTGAACAATGCCAGAGTGAAGGATGCCTCCCAGTGCAATAGAAAATCCAATTATCATTTTACAGTTGGCCTTCCATATCCTTGATTCTGCATCTGCAAATTCAACCAACAGTAGACCTTAGTTGCTGCTGCTGCTGCTAAGTCGCTTCAGTCGTGTCTGACTCTGTGCGACCCCATAGACGGCAGCCCACCAGGCTCCCCCGTCCCTGGGATTCTCCAGGCAAGAACACTGGAGTGGGTTGCCATTTCCTTCTCCAATGCATGAAAGTGAAAAGTGAAAGTGAAGTCGCTCGGTTATGTCTGACTCTTAGTGACCCCATGGACTGCAGCCCACCAGGCTCCTGCGTCCATGGGATTTTCCAGGCAAGAGTACTGGAGTGGGGTGCCATTGCCTTCTCCGAGACCTTAGAAGTGTTGTGGTATTTACCGGAAAGAAATCTTGTGTATAAGTGGACCAGAGAAGTTCAAATCCATGTTGTTCAAGGTTCAACTATGTATCTCCTTCAGCATGCTTAAAATAATGACTATTATAAGTCAGCTGAAGTCTTGTTTATTCTATTTCTCTAGCCTATCTTTTTCCCTCTAAAACTGACTGATTCATAAATTTAGTGTGTATCACCTAGTCCAGATTTTCCTATTTTTGCCACATACATATGGGAGATATACAGAGTTCTTTTTTATATGGATAAATGTTGTCAGGCTGAATATAACATTTTTCCATTTCTTTTTCCATTCAACATGCTTTGAAATCTGATTCATATGGCTCTAGTCTGATTTATATGGCTCTCATTCATTCATAGTAATTTTTACCTAGTATTCCATCACATGACTATATAATCTTCCATTTTTATAGCTCTATATATTATCTTTAAATTTTCTCTAGTACATACAGCTCTTTGGTCTATACAGGGCTTTGTATCTTTCTTTTAGTATTTGCATGATACATCAAATACCTTTTCCATCCCTTGTTTCCTACCCTTCTGAGTTTTGTTACCTAAATGCTTCTCTGGAAAGTAGCAAATAGATATTTTTTAAACCAGTTTAATTGTCTCTACTTTTTATATAATCTATTTGTATTATTATAATGAATTATCTCTGCCATCCTACTTTGTGCATTCCATTTGGGAGATTGTTCTTTGCTTCTTTTTCTTCCTGTCCCTGAATTTTGTTGGATCCATTTCCTTTGGCTTCCTTTATTGGTCCCATATTATTTCTACTATTTTAGTGGTTATTCTTAAGTGTTTAGCATTTATTCTTAAGAAATCACAAGTTAATCTTCATCTTTCTCCTTCTTAAAAAATCGCAAGATAATCTTCACTTTTTTTCCTTCTTCCAAACAGTACAATAATTTAGAATGCACTAACTCTGACCTTCTCTCACTCATGTTATTATTTTATAATATGCTTGTTCTGTATTTGAGATGGGAAGAGAGCTCTCCTGGGTCAGGTCAACCTTCCATTGAAAGTCCCATTAATAGAATTTCTAAGGATTGAATATTTGAAAATTCTGGGTATGCATCAAAATGTTGATAGCAATCATATTAGAATGATGTGATGACAAATGACTTTTTAATTATATATTTCAGTTTATTTTTCTGTATTTTTGTTTTTCTACATTTTCTCTTTTTTCCATAATGAAAAAGTAGAAACAAAGAAGAGAAAAGAAAGAACAACAAAAGTAAAGTAACATTTTTTACTACTTTATTATCATTTTGCACTGTAGATTTTACTTTAACTAATGGCAAGATACAATTTCAAACTTGCCAATTAAGAACAGTTCAATCTCTATCACATGTCAGTTATTGACTGGCACAACAATGCCACATGAAAAATGATCTCAAAACCTCAGTGGCACATAACACTGAGCATTTATTTCTCATACACCTATGTCTGCTGGTCCTAGTGTGGGCTTGCTCATGTATATGGTATGGTAGACAGAATAATGGTACTCAAAGATGTCCATATCCTAATCCCTAGAACCTGTGAATATATTACTTTGCAGCTGTGATTAAGGATCTTGAGATGAAAAGATTATTCTTGATTATCTGGGTGGGCTTGATACACTCACTAGGGTTCATAAAAGAGATTGGTAGGAGGTCACACAGAAGAGATGCTATGCTGCTGACTTTGAAGACGGTTCGAGGGTCTGTGAGTCAAAGAATATCTGCAGCTTCTAAAAGCTGAGAAAGACAAGGAATCAGATTTCCCCCCATAGCTTCTGGAAAGAATGCAGTTCTGTGGGCTCCTTTGAGGCTTCTGACCTCCAGATCTATAACAATAAATCTGTGTCCTTTTGAAAGTGAAAGTGAAATTGAAGTCACTCAGTCGTGTCTGACTCTTTGCGACCCCAAGGACTGTAGCCTACCAGGCTCCTCCGTCCATGGGATTTTCCAGGCAAGAATACTGAACTGGGTTGACATTTTCTTTTCCAGGGGATCTTCCTTACCCAGGGATTCAACCCGGGTCTCCCACATTGTAAGCAGGTGCTTCACCGTCTGAGCCACCAGGGAAGACCCCTTCGTAAGCCTCTAAAATTGTGATAATTTTTTACAGTGTTAAAAGAAAACTTATACATCTGGGGACGTCTGGATGTTAGCTGATCTAAAAATGTCTTTAGCTGGTATAACTAGAGTGACTCAGTCCTCCTCCACGTAACTCTTCAGCCTGGGTATGTTTTCATGATGGTGGCAGACATAAAAGTGCAAGAAAATGGAAACAGATAGGCCTTTTGAGACTTAGGCTTCAAAGTGGAACAAATCTCTTCAGCTTCATTCTATTCACTAAAACAGGTGATGTAGCCACACATCTAGGAGTGTGGAAATAGACTCCACCCTAGACTTTACCTCATTAGAAAGAGGAGTTATGAGGTCCATGATCAAGGGCATGGATACAGGATGGGCGAAGAATTACAGCAAATAATGCAAACTACCAGAGTGAGCTTAACACAGTCTCTTTCAGATTAACCCAGTCTCATTTAGATATGTGATTAATCACTTTTAATTCCAGATGCTCTATCAAGAGTCTATCTCTTTTTTCTCAGCTGGCTTCACAATTTGATCTTCCCCTGTAATATGGCGTTTGGGTATAGGTAGATGTTTACATTCTTACCTACCTGTGGTTCTCTGCTGATTCCCAACGACCTCATGTTCAGATACGTCTCCCCTTATCTGGTAAAAGTCTAACATTGCTGCAGCCAGTGCTCATGGCTCTTGTGTAACTCATGCTCTGCCTTTGCTGACTCATCCTTGCTGCAGTGATTTCCATTCAAACTTAGCCTGAGTGACACACCTTACTGCCCTCTCTACAAAATCACCACACCTTTTACGGGAAAAGGAGTCACAAGGCGGCACCCTCAGCTATCTTACATGCCCCGTTGTCCCCTTGAGCATGCAAGAAATTCTGAAATTTTTATAAAGCACTCTCAGGTTAATGCAGGTGGCATACGCTTTTTTGCTAATTAATCAGATCATGCCATGTATGCATTTCTCTTTTGCCTTAGCCTCCTCCTGTTGACATAGGACTCCTCTAATAATCTTTAAAATTTCCTAGGATCTACTCATAAAAGTGAGAAATTATTCTCCCTATCTTGGCATTTCTCCAGAACAGTCTGGCTATTTCTCCCATTTGGCTCTAAGTAACAGAAAGCCTGACTCAAATTGACTAAAGAGGGAATAAAATTATAATATTACAAAATGGGAGGTCTAGTATTGGAATTGGTTGGTTCAAGACCTTAACAAAGTCAGCTGGGATGTGGGTTCTTTTAGCTTCTTCACTCTGAGAGCCACAATGTTGGCCTCATTCCAAAGCCAGATTCTAATTTGGTCAGAAGTTGAGTGTAAATCATATTGGCAACCTGCTTCCTCCATCAGCAACGGGAGAGGGTAGGAGAAAACTTCTCTGTAACCTTGTAGTAAAAGGCTTTTCCTTCAGCCTGATTGGACCAACTCAAAACAAGGACAGACAAAAGAAGGCCATGTGCTGATTGGCTAAGACCTGTATTTCTGAGCCAGTTGCAATTAAGGGGGTTGAGATTGCCATCATTTACTTCAATTAAGCCCCACCTCTGTCATTAGAGGTGAGTGTAGCTTCCTAGTAACAAGGACTATGTGAGATAAAGATGGACACTTAAAATCTTCATCCTGTCAATAAGGATATAGGCATTTATGGACTTATGTTTGCTGTTCAACAACAATGTTCCATAAAACCAAGTTTTGAAAGATGTTTTTATATCTACTACAAAGATATAAAAACACTTCCCAGGTGGCACTAGTGATAAAGAACCTGCCTCCCAATGCAGGATACATGAGACGTGGGTTTGATCCCTGGGTTGGGAAGATCCCCTGGAGGAGGGCATGGCAACCCACTCCAGTATTCTTACCTGGAGAATCCCATGGACAGAGGAGCCTGGTGGGCTACAGTCCATGGAGTTGCAAAGAGTTGGACATGACTGAAGCAACTTAGCATGCACAAAGACCCAGTTCACTCATATCTGACCTCTTTTTTTTTTTTATCTGACCTCTTATCCTTCAGTTTCCCTCTCTGTTTTAGTGGTAGGAAAATTTCTACCCCCTTTTTGTCTCATTGAAACTCCCTTCAAATACAGACTAAATTCTTTCTACTTCTGTGTCATTTTGAAACCTTGTGTTCAAACTCTAATTGCTCTTAATGTATAAAGGAAAGTTTTTGAATTTAAAACTTCCTCTGTTCCTTTGTCAACAAACGCTAGTTTCCTAAACTTTTGTTCACTAGACTTGAGAAAGCCCCTTCTGTAATTCAGTGACACTTGGCATTTCTCTAGGGGGCATCTGCTTTCCCTGAAGATAAGATGCTTCTTTGGTGATCCAATGAGTAGAGAGTAGCAAGGCAGCAAGACAAATAGATCTACAGGAAATTCAGGTTGTATTATAGAAAAAGAGCAAAAAGATCATTTTTTCTCATCACACTTTTACCTGCCTAGTTTTTCCTCCAAGCATAGAGTTAGAACCTTCAAATCTTAGACAATCTCAGCTCTGTCCATACTGCTTAACATCTAGCCCAAATGGCTTCCTAATTATTCCTGCTAAGTCTGCTACTAAGTCGCTTCAGTCGTGTCCAACTCTGTGCGACCCCAGAGACAGCAGCCCACCAGGCTTCCCCGTCCCTGGGATTCTCCAGGCAAGAACACTGGAGTGGGTTGCCATTCCTTCTCCAATGCATGAAAGTGAAAAGTGAAAGTGAAATCGCTCAGTAGTGTCCGACTCTTAGTGACCTCATGGACTGCAGTCTACCAGGCTCCTCTGCCCATGGGATTTTCCAGGCAAGAGTACTGGAGTGGGGTGCCATTGCCTTCTCCGAATTATTCCTGCTGCTGCTGCTGCTAAGTCACTTCAGTCGTGTCCGACTCTGTGCTACCCCATAGACAGCAGCCCACCAGGCCCTGCAGTCCCTGGGATTCTCCAGGCAAGAACACTGGAGTGGATTGCCATTTCCTCCTCCAATGCATGAAAGTGAAAAGTGAAAGTGAAGTCGCTCAGTCGTGTCAGACTCTTAATGACCCCATGGACTGTAGCCTACCAGGCTCCTCCGTCCACAGGATTTTCCAGGCAAGAGTACTAGAGTGGGGTGCCATTGCCTTTACTAATAGCTTCCTTCCTAGAAACTATTATAATTTGTAAGCATCTACTTATTTGCAATCGTGCCTATTTTTTGATAGTTTATTGTCTGTTTCCTGCATTTGAATATATGATATATGAATATAAGATATATGAGGGTAAAGACCTCAACTATATTGTTCACTACTATATTTCCAGCATTTAGCAGAAGATCTACACATATATAGGTTTTCAATTGTTGTTAGCTGAGTGAATGAATAAATATTGTCTCTTTCTGAATTGAATAACTCTTACACAGTCTAGCACATTTAGATTCATTATCTTAGCTGATTCTCAGAATGAAGTTATTCTGTCCACCGATAATAATAATGATAGTAATATTAGGGTACAGAGATGTTAAATGAATTGCTCAAAGACACATAGTAAGTGTTAAAGATGAATCTTGAACTCAGGCCTTTTGTCTCAAGTTCTATGCTCTCTCCATTCTGACCCATGACTTAAAATTCTCAAAATTTGGCAACCAAATTGGAAGGGAAGAAGTAAAACCGGCATTATTTGTAGATGACATGATACTATATAAAGAAAACCTTAAAGATTTCACAAAAAAACTATTAGAACAAATAAATGAATTCAGTGAAATTTCAGAATACAAAATTAATATACAGAAATCTGTTGCATTTTTATACACTAACAATAACTACCAGAAGAAATGATGAAAGCAATCTCATTTTCAAATACATCAAAAAGAATAAGATATCTAGGAATAATTTTAACCAAGAAGGTAAAAGACCTGTACTCTGAAAGCTATGAAACACTGATGAAAGAAATTGAAAACTACACAAATAAGTGGAAAGATATATCATCCTTATGGATTGCTAAAATATCTGTACTGCCCAAAGCATTATAGAGATTCAATACAACCCTATCAAAATAATAATGGCATTTTTCACAGACCTAGATCAAATTATACTAAAAGTTGTATGGAACTATAAAAGACCCAGAAGAATAACGCAGTCTTGAAAGAAAAATAAAGCAGGAAATAAGAGTCTTTCTGATTGCAAACTATAGTACAAAGCTGTAGTAATCAAAACAATATGGTACTGACACAAAAAGATACATTGATCAACAGAACAGAATAGATCCCAGAAATAAAGCCATGCTTGTATGGTCAATTAATCTATGACAAAGGAGTCAAGAATATGCAATGGCACAAAGATCACCTCTGCAGTAAACGGTGTTGGGAAAACTGCATAACCTCATGTGAAAGTATCAAACTGAGCTACTTATTCACCCCACATACAAAAATGAACTCAAAGTGAATTAAATAGTTAAATAAAGGATCTGAAGGGATAGAACTCCTAATGGAAAACATAGGCAGTATATGATTTGATATCAGTCTTAGTCATATTTCTTTGGCTATGTCCCTCAAAAAAGAGGAACAAAAGCAAAAATAAATAAATAGAACTCTATCAAACTAAAAATCTTTTATATAGTAAAGGAAACTATCAACAAAATGAAAAGAAAACTTACTAAATTGGATAAAATATTTGCAAACATATACCTAATAAAGGATTAATATCCAAAATATATAAAGAGCTCATAAAACTAAAGAACAAACAACCAAACACCTTATTGAAAAATGGGCAAAGGGCCTGAACAGGCATTTTTCCAAAGAAGAGGTACAGATTGCTAACAGGCACATGAAAAGATGTTCTACATCACTAATCATCAGGGAAAAGAAATCAAAACCACAGCGAGAAATCACCTCACACTTGTCAGAATGGCTAGTATCAAAAAGACAGGAAATAACAAGAATTAGTACGTATGTGGAGAAAAGGAAACACTTGTGTACTGTTGATGGGATTGTAAATTGGCTTAGCCACCATAGAAAACAATATGAAGTTTCCTTTAAAAATTAAAAATAGAATTACCATACAATCCATCAATTCCGCTTCTAGGTATTTTTCCAATTAAAATAAAAACATTAATTTGAAAAGATATGTGTACCTTATATTCATCACATCATTATTTACCATAGCCAAGTAATGGAAGCAAACTAAGTGTCCAAGGAAATTGTGGTGTGTGTATATATATATATATGTATATATCCATATATAGAGATATATATGGATATATATATAATGATTTAGTGACTAAACAACAAAAACAAAAAATATATACATATATATGTGTATATATATACACATACATATGTGTATATATATATGTGTGTATATATATATATCAGTTCAGTTCAGTCACTCAGTTGTGTCTGACTCTTTTAGACCCCATGAATTCCAGCACGCCAGGCCTCCCTGTCCATCACCAACTCCCGGAGTTCACTCAGACTCATGTCCATCGAGTCAGTGATGCCATCTAGCCACCTCATCCTCTGTCATCGCCTTCTCCTCCTGCCCCCAATCCCTCCCAGCATCAGAGTCTTTTCCAATGAGTCAACTCTTCACATGAGGTGGCCAAAGTACTGGAGTTTCAGCTTTAGCATCATTCCTACCAAAGTAATCCCAGGACTGATCTCCTTCAGAATGGACTGGTGGATCTCCTTGCAGTCCAAGGGACTCTCAAGTGTCTTCTCCAACACCACAGTTCAAAAGCATCAATTCTTCGGCGCTCAGCTTTCTTCACAGTCCAACTCTCACATCCATACATGACCACAAGGAAAACCATAGCTTTTAGACGGACCTTTGTTGGCAAAGTAATGTCTCTGCTTTTCAATATGCTATCTAGGTTGGTCATAACTTTCCTTCCAAGGAGTAAGCGTCTTTTAATTTCATGGCTGCAGTCACCATCTGCAGTGATTTTGGAGCCCAAAAAATAAAGTCTGACACTGTTTCCACTGTTTCCCCATCTAGTGAGTGTTTTTCATATGTTTCCCATGAAGTGAGTGTTTTTCATAAAAGTTTTTGCAAATGGCAATATTTCATTCTATATTATGGTTGAGTAAAATTCCATTTTGTATGTATGCTGCTGCTGCTGCTGCTGCTAAGTCGCTTCAGTTATGTCCGACTCTGTGTGACCCCATAGACAGCAGCTCACCAGGCTCCCCCGTCCCTGGGATTCTCCAGGCAAGAACATGGAGTGGGTTGCCATTTCCTTCTCCAATGCATGAAAATGAAAACTGAAAGTGAAGTCGCTCAGTCGTGTCCGACTCTTAGTGACCTCATGGACTGCAGCCTACCAGGCTCCTCTGTCCATGGGATTTTCCAGGCAAGAGTACTGGAGTGGGGTGCCACTGCCTTCTCCGATTTTATATATAAATATATACATATATATATATATATATATATAATGGAATTTTACTCAACCATAATATAGAATGAAATCTTGCCATTTGCAAAAAACCTTTATGAACCTAGACGATATTATGCTAAGTGAAATAAGTAAGACAGAAAAAGATAAGCACTGTATGATTTCACTTATATGTGGAATCTAAAAAACAACAAATAAAACAGAAACAGACTCATAGATAGAGAGAACAAACTGGTGGTTGCCAGAGGAGAGGAGAGTGGGAGATGAGCAAAATAGGTGAAGGAGACAAGAGGTAGAAATTTAGTCATGGAGATGGAGAAGGCAATGGCAACCCACTCCAGTACTCTTGCCTGGGAAATCCCAATGACGGAGGAGCCTGGTAGGCTACAGTCCATGGGGTCGTGAAGAGTCAGTCTCGACTGAGATACTTCACTTTCACTTTTCACTTTCATGCATTGGAGAAGAAAATGGCAACCCACTCCAGTATTGTTGCCTGGAAAATCCCAGGGACGGGAGCCTGGTGGGCTGTTGTCTATGGGGTCGCACAGAGTTGGACACTACTGATGTGACTTAGCAGTAGCAGCAGTCATGGAGACACAATGTACAGGATAGGAAATATAACCAGTTGCTGGGAGCCAGCACAGGAGTCCCCACCCATGACAAGACCATGTGGGAGAGTTCTGGTGGGCAAGGAGAGCCAGAACTCGAGGGGTGCCTCTCTGGGCCTGCCTGAGAGTCTACCCCAAAATCTGTCTGTTTTACTATTTCACGACTTTCACCAACTCCTCTGACATTAACAGGGGGCTATCCCCGACCGCATTTCTCTGTAAGAAAATCAACTTAAAACTCTAGTTAATAAGTCTCCTGGACATAATAGGAGTGTTTCAATTTAAACCCCTCTGATGACTTTCTAGCTTGCCTGACAGGTTTGTTCAGATTCACAGCCTCCCCACGAGAGGCATGGGAAGCTTAAGATATTCTAACAATGCAGAGCTTCTCAGAGAGTTAAAATTGTTAAATAGAACTAGTAGAGGATTTCTTTGTTGAGCTAATGCTTGCTGCCAAGTTTCCCCACTCCAGTACTCTTGCCTGGAAAATCTTATGGACAGAGGAGCCTGGTAGGCTGCAGTCCGTGGGGTCACTAAGAGTCGGACACGACTGAGGGACTTCACTTTCACACTTTCACTTTACCTACTGTGTCCCTGGGAGTGTATTGATTAATATAGTTGGTGTATAGCAATGTAAGTAGTAGCTTTAATGTTTGTAACCTTAGACCCTTGAGTTAATTTTTTTCTTGTTATAGCCCACCACTTTTTGCCCTATTGGTATGCAACTTTATCTAATGCTTTTGGAGGGTGATGGCTGACTTTAGAATAATCACCTTTAGAGAAAAATAAGTTTTCTGAGGAAAAGGGTCATAAAATGTTAACAGGCTTCCTGGCCAGAAGATGATGTAAATCACCTAAAATTTTTGCATATGATAAGTTTGCAGGAAGAAAGCCTGGTTTTGATAAGGATCAAGGACTGCTGACCTTGCATGACTCTACCCCTTCCCCCATTTTCCTCTATGCACAACTTAAGGTATAAAAACTGCTTTGGAAAATAAAGTGCGGGCCTTGCTCACCAAAGTTCAGCCTCCCTGTGTCGTTCTTTCTCTTTCCTTTTCCTATTCAGGCTGACTCCATGGAGCGCAGGGGCTCTCTGCGTTCACTTTCCTGCCTGGGCTTCTAAGACCCACTCAAGAAGGTGCCCAAGGTGGGGCACCTTCCGCGATTCGAGAAGGAGCCTGTGGCCTACGTGAACAGAGTAAGTCCCATGCTGGGGCTTTATTGGCTTTCTGTGTAAACCAAGGAATATCAGCCTCTTTTCTCTCCTCTATTTTCTTAACAGCAAAATTCTTTCCCTATCTCTATCTCTTTATCTATTCTTTCACTGACACCGTCCTCCCGAGGGAATCCCTGGATCCTACTGGGGCTGGATCCTGGTAACCAGTAATTTGGTAATAATTTTTTATGGTGAAAGGCGGCAAGAAGATTTATGATCATTTTGTAATGTATAAAAATATCAAATAATTATGCTGTGCTTCTGAAACTAATATAATTAGTCAATTATAATTTAATAAAAAGACAATATAATGCAAATGTGGGGAAAATATTTCGCCGGATTCAAGTCATAGAAAAATAAAGTTCTTAGAGTTTAAGAAGCACTGTCTTGCCAAGGAGAACAGAATGAACAATGTTAGAGGTTGGGGAGCAGCAAGGAGCATTCAGGGAGGAATCTGGTGGTGCATTCTGGGAGCACTCTCATGTGGCAAACTTCCTAAAATGTCTAAGGAGATGCGAGATTTCCCACAGGAGAAACATGACTTTCCCCACCTATCTGACTACAAAAACTACCACTACTGCCTCTAGAATGCCCAGAATCAAGTTCGTTGCATAATACAAGAGTCTGAATGGAGGATATGGTATAGAAATCACAAGTTAAAGGGAATTAAATTTAGCCTCTGTCTTCCTGGAATGTTAACTGGAAATAGAGTTACATGGGAGCAAGGCCAGCAATCAGAACTCAGAGCTGCTTCTTCAGAAAATGGAAACATCCCGGCCCTGCAGACATGCCTCCCAAGGACTGGTATGGGCAGATGTGCGGAGCTGACCAAAGCCAGCAGGGAGGCTGACAGGAAGACAAGTAGTGTTTCCTTTGAAAAACCAAGGATTCTAAAACCAGAGATCTGAGGCAGCTCTGATGTTGTACAGCTGTGCACCCTCACACTTATTGAAGAGATTCTTCCCAGTATGAAATGGGATTGGCATTACCTCAGAAGCTCTACTTGTAGGGCCAGCGTCCATCCATCAGCAGTCACTTCTCTCACTGATACTTAGATAAAAGTTCTGCCAGTGGAGTTCATTCAGTTCAGTTGCTCAGTCATGTCTGACTCTTTGCAACCCCATGGACTTTAGCATGCCAGGCTTCCCTGTCCATCACCAACCCCCAGAGTTCACCCAAACCCATGTCCATTGAGTCAGTGATGCCATCCAACCATCTCATCCTCTGTTGTCCCCCTCTCCTCCTGCCCTCAATCTTTCCCATCCTCAGGATCTTTTTAAATGAGTCAGTTCTTCGCATCTGGTAGCCAAAGTATTGGAGTTTCAGCTTCAGCATCAGTCCTTCCAATGAATACTCAGGGCTGATCTCCTTTAGGATGGACTGGTTGGATCTCCTTGCAGTCCAAAGGACTCTCAAGAGTCTTCTCCAAGACCACAGTTCAAAAGCATCAATTCTTTGGTGCTCAGCTTTCTTTATAGTCCAACTCTCATATCGATACATGACCACTGGAAAAATCGTGGCTTTGACTAGATGAACCTTTGCTGGTAAAGTAATGTCTCTGCTTTTTAATATGCTGTCTAGGTTGGTCACGGAGAAGGCAATGGCACCCCACTCCAGTACTTTTGCCTAGAAAATCCCATGGACCAAGGAGCCTGGTAGGCTGCAGTCCATGGGGTTGCTAGAGTAGGACATGACTGAGCGACTTCACTTTCATTTTTCACTCTCTCATGCATTGGAGAAGGAAATGGCAACCCACTCCAGTGTTCTTGCCTGGAGAATCCCAGGGACGGGAAGCCTGGTGGGCTGCTGTCTATGGGGTCGCACAGAGTCGGACATGACTGAAGTGACTTAGCAGCAGACTTAGCAGCAGCTAGGTTGGTCATAGCTTTTCTTCCAAGGAGCAAGCGTCTTTTAATTTCATGGCTGTAGTCACCATCTGCAGTGATTTTGGAGCCCTGAAAAATAAAAGTCTGTCACTGTTTCCAGTTTCCCGATCTATTTCCCATGAAGTGATGGGACTGGATGCCATGACCTTAGTTTTCTGAATGTTGAGCTGTAAGCCAGAGGAGCTGGGCTGTATTAGTTTCCTAGGGCTGCTGTAACAAGCACTACAAACTGAGTGGCTTAAAAGCAACAGAAACGTGTTGTCTCGATGTTCTAGAGGCCAGAAGTCCAAGATCAGGGTGTTGGCAGGACCATGTTCCTCTGAGGCTGTAAATAAAATTCTTCCTTACCCCTTCTTAGTTCCTAGTGGTGGCTGTCAATCCTGGTATTTGTGGGCTTGCAGCTCTATTATGCCTATATCTGCCCCAATCCCATGTGTCTGGATCTTAATGATGTTTTCCTCTTCTCACAAAGAAAATAGTCATACAGGATTAAACCCCACTCTAATGATTACCCCACTCATTTTAACTAAATTATATCTGCAAAGATCCTATTTCCAAATAAGATCCATTCAGAGGAACTGAGGATTAGGACTTCATTTGGTTGTTGTGGTTTAGTTCCTAAGTCGTGTCCAACTCATGTGACCCAATGAACTGTATTCTGCCAGGCTCCTCTGTCCATGGGATTTTCCAGGCAAGAATACTGGTGATTTCCTGACATTTTTCTCCAGAGGATCTTCCCAACCCAGGGATCAAACACAGGTCTCTTGCATTGCAGATGGATTCCTTACCATCTAAGCCACTAGGGAAGCCCCAGGACTTCTACATATTTACATATAATTCAAATATAACACCTTCGTATTATTATCTCCACTTTTGAAAGAGGAAACCAAGGCTCAGAGAAACCAAAGTATTTGTGTGATATCACTACAGTGGATCAATTGCACTGCTACTGCTACTGCTAAGTCACTTCAGTCGTGTCCGACTCTGTGCGAACCCATAGACGGCAGCCCACCAGGCTCCCCCGTCCCTGGGATTCTCCAGGCAAGAACACTGGAGTGGGTTGCCATTTCCTTCTCCAATGCATGAAAGTGAAAAGTGAAAGTGAAGTCGCTCAGTCATGTCCAACTCTAGCAACCCCATGGACTGCAGCCTACCAGGCTCCTCCGTCCATGGGATTTTCCAGGCAAGAGTACTTGAGTGGGGTGCCATCGCCTTCTCCAATCAATTGCACTAGTGACCCTAATTTTCTGATGTCACTCTACAATGTTTTTCCACATTCATTCTGGGTTTGAGTCAATGGAATAGAGCAAAAATGATGTAAGCAGGGGCTTAAAACAGCTTTCACGTTAGAATTCATCACTCTTGAGTACTTCCGGAGCTTTGTGATCATTATGTGAATAAGCTCAGGCCATGATGATGACCACGTGGAGAGAGAATCATCCCAGTGTTGCTATAATAAATCAGCCTAACCTCCAGTTGACCACAGATGCATGAGCAAGTCCCACCAAGATCAGGCAAGCAAAACTCACAGCAGATCCAATAGATGACCCATAGATTCATGAATAATCATGGATAAATGATTGCTGCTTTAAGCCAAAAATCTCAGGTTAAACTGAGAATATCAACTTATGTAATCATATAGATAGTAAATCATACAGATTGTAAGCAGAGATGCTTGTGGTAAGACAGTGGGAGGGGCAGTTGTGGAAGGAAGTGTGGCTATGGCTATGCAATAAGCCACCCCAAAACTTAGTGTCATAAAACAACGATCATTTGTAAATTCTCATCAGCTTATGATTCCACTAGGAAGTTCTGCCACCCTGGACCAGTATTGACTGATTTTGGCAGGGCTTGCTCAGACATCCACTATCAGCTGGCAGGCTGGTTGTCAGCTGGCTGGTCTAGAGTGGCCTCAGCTGAGATGCTTTGGCTCTGTTCCATGTATCTCTCACATCCCTCCAGCAGGCTAACTCAGGCATGTTCTCTTGGTGTGCAGAGATCCAAGAGAGAAAGGAAAAATGTGCATGCACTTTTCAAAAAGATAGCTGCTATCTCATTAATCAAATATCTCAGGGCCAGGTCCCAGAATCAGTGTGAAAGTTCACTAAAGAAAACTATGGATAAAGGGAGGCCTGGTAATCTGTGACATTAATGCAATCAATCTCCAATAGCAAGTCAATAGCCAGAAAGCTAGACAGAAAAACAAGTTCTTAGAAGACAGAAAAGAAGGATGAAATGCCTGGAGGAAGAGGAACTAGGAAACTCAGAAAACAGTGTGATAGATAGCAAAATGAAAGTGAGTTCATGCACAAGTACCTAGAATAAATATTTAGGCAGAAGGGCTTGGGAAATACTGCCTACAGGTGGTCCCAGCTTGGCCCAGAATCCCTCCTACTAATGATCTCTGTTCATTTCCAAGGCAAACCATTCAACATCACAGTAACCCAAGTCTATGCCTCAACCAATAATGCTGAAGAAGCTGAAGTTGAACGGTTCTATGAAGACCTACAAGACCTTATAGAACTAACACCCCAAAAAGATGTCCTTTTCATTATAGGGGACTGGAATGCAAAACTAGGAAGTCAAGAAACACCTGGAGTAACAGGCAAATTTGGCCTTGGAATATGGAATGAAGCAGGGCAAAGACTAATAGAGTTTTGCCAAGAAAATGCACTGGTCATAACAAACACCCTCTTCCAACAACACAAGAGAAGACTCTACACATGGACATCACCAGATGGTCAACACCGAAATCAGATTGATTATGTTCTTTGCAGCCAAAGATGGAGAAGCTCTATACAGTCAACAAAAACAAGACCGGGAGCTGACGTGGCTCAGATCATGAACTCCTTAGTACCAAATTCAGACTTAAATTGAAGAAAGTAGGGAAAACCACTAGACTATTCAGGTATGACCTAAATCAAATCCCTTATGATTATACAGTGGAAATGAGAAATAGATTTAAGGGCCTAGATCTGATAGATAGAGTGCCTGATGAACTATGGAATGAGGTCTGTGACATTGTACAGGAGACAGGGATCAAGATCATCCCCATGGAAAAGAAATGCAAAAAAGCAAAGTAGCTGTCTGGGGAGGCCTTACAAATAGCTGTGAAAAGAAGAGAAGTGAAAAGCAAAGGAGAAAAGGAAAGATATAAGCATCTGAATGCAGAGTTCCAAAGAGTAGCAAGGAGAGATAAGAAAGCCTTCCTCAGCGATCAATGCAAAGAAATAGAGGCAAACAACAGAATGGGAAAGACTAGAGATCTCTTCAAGAAAATTAGAGATACCAAGGGAAGATTTCATGCAAAGATGGGCTCAATAAAGGACAGAAATGGGATGGACCTAACAGAAGCAGAAGATATTAAGAAGAGGGGGCAAGAATACACAGAAGAACTGTACAAAAAAGATCTTCATGACCCAGATAATCATGATGATGTGATCACTGACCTAGAGCCAGACATCCTGGAATGTGAAGTCAAGTGGGCCTTAGAAAGCATCACTAGGAACAAAGCTAGTGGAGGTGATGGAATTCCAGTTGAGCTATTTCAAATCCTGAAAGATGATGCTGTGAAAGTGCTGCACTCAATATGCCAGCACATTTGGAAACTCAGCAGTGGCCACAGGACTGGAAAAGGTCAGTTTTCATTCCAATCCCAAAGAAAGGCAATGCCAAAGAATGCTCAAACTACTGCAGAATTGAACTCATCTCACACCCTAGTAAAATAATGCTCAAATTTCTCCAAGCCAGCCTTCAGCAATACGTGAACCATGAACTTCCAGATTTTCAAGCTGGTTTTAGAAAAGGCAGAGGAACCAGAGATCAAATTGCCAACATCTGCTGGATCATGGAAAAAGCAAGAGAGTTTCAGAAAAACATCTATTTCTGCTTTATTGACTATGCCAAAGCCTTTGACTGTGTGGATCACAATAAACTGTGGAAAATTCTTCAAGAGATGGGAATACCAGACCACCTGACCTGCCTCTTGAGAAATCTGTTTGCAGGTCAGGAAGCAACAGTTAGAACTGGACATGGAACAATAGACTGGTTCCAAATAGGAAAAGGAGTACGTCAAGCCTGTATATTGTCACTCTGCTTATTTAACCTATATGCAGCGTACATCATGAGAAACGCTGGACTGGAAGAAGCACAAGCCGGAATCAAGGTTGCCGGGAGAAATATCAATAACCTCAGATATGCAGATGACACCACCCTTATGGCAAAAAGTGAAGAGGAACTAAAAAGCCTCTTGATGAAAGTGAAAGTGGAGAGTGAAAAAGTTGGCTTAAAGCTCAACATTCAGAAAACGAAGATCATGGCATCTGGTCCCATCACTTCATGGGAAATAGATAGGGAAACAGTGGAAACAGTGTCAGACTTTATTTTGGGGGGCTCCAAAATCACTGCAGATGGTGACTGCAGCTATGAAATTAAAAGACGCTTACTCCTTGAAAGGAAAGTTATGACCAACCTAGATAGCATATTCAAAAGCAGAGACATTACCTTGCCAACAAAGGTTGGTCTAGTCAAGGCTATGGTTTTTCCTGTGGTCATGTATGGATGTGAAAGTTGGACTGTGAAGAAGGCTGAGTGCCGAAGAATTGATGCTTTTGAACTGTGGTGTTGGAGAAGACTCTTGAGAGTCCCTTGGACTGCAAGGAGATCCAATCAGTCCATTCTGAAGGAGATCAGTCTTGGGTGTTCTTTGGAAAGAATGATGCTGAAGCTGAAACTCCAGTACTTTGGCCACCTCATGCGAAGAGTTGACTCATTGGAAAAGACTCTGATGCTGGGAGGGATTGGGGGCAGGAGGAGAAGGGGACGACAGAGGATGAGATGGCTGGATGGCATCACTGACTCGATGGACATGAGTCTGAGTGAACTCCGGGAGTTGGTGATGGACAGGGAGGCCTGGCGTGCTGCGATTCATGGGGTCGCAAAGAGTCAGACACGAGTAAGCGACTGAACTGAACTGATATTGACTAAACAAAAAAGAAGTTCTCAGAAAGCACAATGGCACCCACCTCATGATCCAACATGGATACTGAAATTCCAGCCATCAACTCTGCATTCAGCTGAGGCCACTCTATGTGCAATAGAGGAAGGAAGTGAAGGAAGGTAGAAATTCTTTCTTTAAGGAAACTTTCCATTAGTCTCACACACTTCCTCCTGCATTGCATTGGACAAAAGGTAGTCACATGACCACAGGTAGCTAAGGAAGTAGAGAAATATAGTTTTTGTTCTCAGGGAGGAGCACGTGTCCAGCTAAAAATAACGTGTTCTCTCACTAAGGAAGAAAAGAAAAGGGATATTGAGGGGCGGTTTGAAAACATTTATTTTGGGGTGGCCCCCTCCCTTTTGACCCCACAAGGAGCTTTTCTGCACATACGCAGTTGGGGAGGTCTCACTGACCTCAGGAGTGCTCATCTTACCTCTTTACTCCAGCAGAGCTCACCTCCTGCCATTAACTTTGTCCTTGGAGTGTCTAGGAAAAACAGCTTCAATTTGCTCTGCTTGACAAACTCCAGCTGCTCTGCCCAGGGGCCCATCTACCTCCTATGTCAGGACCGAACTTCACCAGGATCTGTGAGGAACTGGAAGCAGAGAGGCTGCACTATGTGACTCACACCTGCAGAGCTGGGCATGCTCCCGTGTGGTCAGGGTCGTACCCAGAGATGAGGAGGACACAAAGCCGAGGATGAGCATCCATTTGTTCACTCTTACCATCCAGAAACCACTGGAGAGAGAAAAAGACGCCATGTGCTTGCAGCAGGTTCTCTCTCACTCAGTTTTCGGTTTCCCAAGGGATAAAATGTGGACAGTGGAATCAGCCTCATAGGCTTGTTTGCAAGTTTATTTGGAAAATACCTGCCAAAGTTCCTGGCAAACACTTCCTCTTAATGTTGCAAGTTTCTTTCTCTTTTCTCTCTTGGAATAGCATAATCTGATTGTGAGGACACGTTTCCACAAGACAACATGATGAGAAAAGTTTGACAAGATGTCTATGCTGCAATGTAGTAACCACTAGCACCGTTAAGTACTTGAAATGTGTCTACTACAATTACAAACTGAATTTTTATTTTTCTTTCATTTAAATTTACTTAAATTCACATTTAAAATCTGATACTTGATTCATTTTCAGAAAATGCTTAAATCTGTTTGGAACTGCTTGGGGATATGAGTCTTCTTTTTCAACTATAAATTTTATAAAATCAAAATACAAATCAAGGAGCTCCTACAAAAATCTAACATTCAAACTAAGATGTACTGTATCAAATACTTACCAGATTTCAGATGACACCACCCTTATGGTAGAAAGTGAAGAGGAACTAAAAAGCCTCTTGAGGAAAGTGAAAGAGGAGAGTGAAAAAGTTGGCTTAAAGCTCAACATTCAGAAAACTAAGATCATGACATCTGGTCCCATCACGTCATTGGAAATAGATGGTGAAACAGTGGAAACAGTGTCAGACTTTATTTTTGGGGGCTCGAAAATCACTGCAAATGGTGGTTGCAGCCATGAAATTAAAAGACGCTTACTCCTTGGAAGGAAAATTATGACCAACCTAGATAGCATATTGAAAAGCAGAGACATTACTTTGCCAACAAAGGTCCGTCTAGTCAAGGCTATGGTTTTTCCAGTGGTCATGTATGGATGTGAGAGTTGGACTGTGAAGAAAGCTGAGCACCGAAGAATTCATGCTTTTGAACTGTGGTGTTGGAGAAGACTCTTGAGAGTCCCTTGGACTGCAAGGAGATCCAACCAGTCTATTCTGAAGGAGATCAGCCCTGGGATTTCTTTGGAAGGAATGATGCTAAAGCTGAAACTCCAGTACTTTGGCCACCTCATGCGAAGAGCTGACTCATTTGAAAAGACCCTGATGCTGGGAGGGATTGGGGGCAGGAGGAGAAGGGGACGACAGAGGATGAGATGGCTGGATGGCATCACTGACTCGATGGACATGAGTTTGAGTGAACTCCAGGAGTTGGTGATGGACAGGGAGGCCTGGCGTGCTGCAGTTCATGGGGTCGCAAAGAGTCGGACAGGACTGAACAACTGAACTGACTGACTGAACTGACTGGATTTCAAAGACTTACTACAAAAAAGAGAATGTAAACTATTTTACTAACCATTTTTACATTGATCATATTTATACTGATTTCATGTTAAATGATATATTATGTAAAATAGAATATATTATGAAGTTAAATTCATATCTCTACTTTTTTAGTGACTAGACTATTTAAAATTACATAAATGACTTGCATTATATTTCTACTGGATAGTGCTTGGCAGAGGATACCAGATAATCAATTGGATGGAGTTCTCTCAGTAGACTAGCTGGTGATTTGGGCCTTGTTCAGACATTTCATTAATTAATTGAGCACCTATTCTGAATGAGGGATAAAGTAGCACTTGAATACCAAATAAGCATATAAACAAACACTGAAACAAGGAAATTACAAATAATTATCATGAGTACAAGGAAGGGAATAGATACAGTAATGAATAATGGAGTAATTGACCAGAGAAGAGGGTGGTTTCCTTAAATGAACGAGCAGGCAGAAAAGGCCTCTGAGAAAAGGGGCATTTGAGTTAAGGCTTGAAAGGTAAAGATGAGCTAGAAGTGCAAAAATCTAAATGATCATGATCTTAACCTTTTGTGAGAAATGCTGCTTTCCCCTCTGATAATGATACTACCCTTACCTTCTAAGGAGACAAAATTGTTGCCACTAAGTGCTCTCCCTCTGCCCTTGATAGGGCACTTATAGAACTTATCTCATTATGTTATCTGTGGGAGCATTTCCCAGTTTGATTCCTGAGCCCAGAAATCCTGAACAATAGCCAATACATACAGGTATATGGACAATTTTACTCTTGTTACCATTTTGATTACAAAGATTACAAAGAAATTATTTCTGAGGAAAGAAGTTAAACAGGTGTTCTTTCCAAACTGTGACTTAATGGGATCAAGCCAGCACGTTTGAGGGAATAGAAATGCCCTACGTGGGCAATAATGGTAATTCTGAGAGGAGGACAGTGTGGACTTGGGAGTACAGTACCAACCAGCATTATAGTCCCATGGGTAGTTATTAGATCTGGAGAAGGGCATTCTCTTGAGGCTTTTATAAACTGAAAAATAGACGTAACCTGTCATGTTGAGTTCCGGAATTTTACAGGCAAATCTGATGAGGGGCACCATCTGTTTCTTAGACTTTGAGCCTGCAATATTTCCCTTAAACCCCTAGGGGCTGCTGTGAAATTGCAAATGTGCAGTGGAGCCATTTAAGCTCTAAGCCTTGTGTTTTTGTTTGTTTTCTGATGTTCTGGCTAAAAACTCAGAAATCTGGTTAGCTTTTGTTTTACTTCACAAAAGAAGAGAGCTAAAGAAAACCTTCATATATGAAAACAGAGATGGAGGAAGATGACCGCGGTGTTGTGTTACCTGGAACTGAAGTGATTGGGAAGCCCAAGAGAATATTGAAATTCATAGGTTTGGAGAAAAGCCAAAAGAATAATTCAAGTTTAAAAAAAAATTAACTTTTATATAATAAGAGAAATTCTATACCTACCTCAGATTTCTCCCCTGGGCTCCAAACTTATGGATCTAATTGCCCATTTGAAACCCAACCACCAAAAGAAAGCAGGATGTCTCATGGTCATCCTAAATGGCTAAAATAGAATGTTGGGGCTCTAGGCCTAGATTTTTTTCCAGTTAGGGAAATCAGAACCTTCTTACTGCTCAAGCCATACCCTGCCATAATCCATTCTATCATCAGATCCAGTTAATTCCTCCTCTTAAATTCCACCTCTTAGAGCTTCTTCTTTCCATCGCCAGAATCATCCCCCTACTCCAAGCTGCCATTATTCTGAATGGAAGCAACAACCTCTGAACAGGTGTCCTGGCTTCTATACTTACTTTCCAACCTCAATTTGTTCTGCAGATGGTAGTCACAGCCCAACCCAAGTCCAGGGGAGGTGACATGGACCCTCAAACTCTCAGTGAAAGAAATAGCAAAGAATTTGTGGCCATTTTTTAAAACTGCCCCAGTCTCTCTTAGAGAAATATTGGTACCCATTGTAAATCACTTGCTTTGGCACTCCCTTTGCTTCTGGTGGCTCAGACAGTAAAGCATCTGCCTACAGTGTGGGAGACCTCGGTAATCCCTGGGCCAGGAAGATCCTCTGGAGAAGGAAATGGCAACCCACTCCAGTACTCTTGCCTGGAAAATCCCGGATGGAGAAGCCTGGTAGGCTACAGTCCATGGGGTTGCAAAGAGTCAGACACGACTAAGCGACTTCACTTTCCTTCTGGTAACAGGCTTTGCCCAATATGAAAACAAAATCCACAACAACTACATCTTCTACCAAGTTCATTTTTGCATGGTTTACCTACAAAAATAGAGCAAGCCTCTCTGTTTAGATTTTGAGGTGATTAACTCAGACCCATTGGAAAAGACCCTAATGCTGGGAAAGAGTGAGGGCAAGAGGAGAAGGGGGCAACAGAGGATGAGACAGTTGTATGGCATCACTGACTCAATGGACATGGGTTTGAGCAAACTCAGGGAGATACTGAAGGACAGGGAAGCATGGCATGCTGCAGTTCATGGAGTCGCAAAGAGTCACATATGACTTAGTGACCAAACAACAGCAACAACAACTCAGACTAGTCCTATACCTCTTTATTCTTGGCTCTTCAGATGGCCTTCACCAAATTACTTAATCTCTTTGGCTCTTGGCTTCCTCGTCAGATTTGAGGGTCCTTGTATCTCATCACTCAAACAGCTATCTGAGTTCAGTCACTACCAATGCTCACATGTCATGAATATATAGTTAATAATCAGTTTTGGTTGCTTTGATTATAAAAACAACTTCTAGCTCAACTTTGCATAAAACATGATGCAAATCTCCTGAAACATGAGCTGTCTTGTCACCCCTCCTCACCCGCATTCTTAAATCATCCAAACCAACTTTAAATTCTATGATTATTTCTATAGCCATTTTTCTAAAAGCCGTTTTCCTTTTTTGACCCAGCCAATTTGTCCCTATTCCAGTTTTCCAAGTAAGCTCCTATCTGATTTGGTCTCTATTTTATTTCTACAAGGTCTTCTTTTCTTTCTAACTGTTCCAATTTCTTTTCCTTCAATTGTCTTTTTCAAAAGGACTTCTTACCTTCTGTTAGCAAAAACTTGTAACAAAAAGCAATTTCTCCTCTGTTTGAATTTTATTTTGCTCATATGTTAAAAGTATAGTGCATACTGAAGCAGAGAACTAGATTGCTTTTCATAATGGGAGTTCATTTAAGCTGAGGTAGAAGACAAAGATAATATATTTTTTCAAAACTATTGAAAAAAGGTTTAAAAATTAATCATGATTAAATTGCTTATAAGGAAAAAGTATTTTTTTATTGTCAAGCCTCTTTTTCTAAATTTTAGTCCTGAACTATGTAAGAATATATCAGATGTATGAAAGCTAGTATAATAAAAGGAAATTCTTGTGAAAAATTCTTGTGAAAATCATTATCAGTATCAATAGCTCAGAGGGATAAACTATTTTTTTCTTAATCTTTTTATGCAATATAATGCACACATGGAAGATTATACAAGTAATAGAGTATGGTTCAATGAATTTTTCACAAAGCAAAAGCATCCATGTAACCAGCCAAAGGGTTGACTTTTGTCTTGCTCAAGATTTCTCAGTGACAGGCCCTTGAGAAACATTTGTATACTATCTTACATTGTTATTAACTTTATGGGAGCATGAAATTTTCCTCTGACTAAATTATACACTCTACATGGTTTTTACTAGATTCTCATAGTCTATAGATCATTTTTTTTTTTTTTCCTACCATAGAGCTAACTAAGTCTTCTTTGAACTGAGGACACCTCAATGAATGAATATAAACTATATTGAGACTCAGTTTGTTAAACATTAGTACATGTTCTATGTATTTCTATTTCCTGTTTTGCCTTCTAGTCTATTTGCTGGCCTCAACCTCATTAGCCAAATGCTGGAACGTCTTAAGACTCTTCTCTCCTTGACTTATACTTTCTCTCTAGTTGAGCTCAGCTTTTCCTATGGTTTAAATAATACCTAAATGCTGAAGACTCCTGAATTATAACATATAGTATAGCCAATTAGTTTTTAGGAATTTTAGGAATCAGCGAACTAAAATGGACTGGAATGGGTGAATTTAACTCAGATGAGCATTAAATCTACTACTGTGGGCAAGAATCCCTTAGAAAAAATGGAGTAGCCCTCATAGTCAACAGAAGAGTCTGAAATTCAATTTTGGATACAGTATCAAAAATGACAGAATGATCTCTGTTCGTTTCCAAGGCAAACCATTCAATATATTGGTAATCCAAGTCTATGCCCCGACCAGTAATGCTGAAGAAGTTGAAGTTGAACGGTTCTATGAAGACCTACAAAACCTTCTAGAACTAGCACCCAAAAAAGATGTCCTTTTCATTACAGGAGACTCAGGAGACTGGAAGGCAAAAGTAAGAAGTCAAGAAACACCTGGAGTAACAGGCAAATTTGGCCTTGGAATACGGAATGAAGCAGAGCAAAGGCTAACAGAGTTTTGCCAAGAGAACTCACTGGTCATAGCAAACACCCTCTGCCAACAACACAAGAGAAGACTCTACACATGGACATCACCAGATGGTCAATACCCAAATCAGATTGATTATATTCTTTGCAGCCAAAGATAAAGAAGCTCTACAAAGTCCGCAAAAACAACACTGGGAGCTGACTGTGGCTCAGATCATGAATTCCTTAGTGCCAATTCAGACTTAAATTAAAGAAACTAGGGAAAACCACTAGACCATTCAAGTATGACCTAAATCAAATCCTTTACAATTATACAGTGGAGGTGACAAATAGATTCAAGGGATTAGATCTGATAGATAGAGTGCCTGATGAACTATGGATGGTGGTTTGTGACAGTGTACAGGAGGCAGGGATCAAGACCATCCCCAAGAAAAGGAAATGCAAAAAAGCAAAATGGCTGTCTGAGGAGGCCTTGCAAATAGCTATGAAAAGAAGAGAAGCAAAAGGTAAAGGAGAAAAGGAAAGATATACCCATTTGAATGCAAAGTTACAAAGAATAGCAAGGAGAGATAAGAAAGCCTTCTTCAGTCAGCAATGCAAAGAAATAGAGGAACACAATAGAATGGGGAAGACTAGAGATTTCTTCAAGAAAATTAGAGATACCAAGGGAATATTTCATGCAAAGATGGTGCTCAATAAAGGAAAGAAATGGTATGGGCCTAACAGAAGCAGAAGATATTAAGAAGAGGTGGCAAGAATACACAGAAGAACTGTACAAAAAAGATCTTCATGACCCAGATAATCATGATGGTATGATCACTCACCTAGAGCTAGACATCCTGGAATGTGAAGTCAAGGGAAGCATCACTATGAACAAAGCTAGTGGAGGTGATGGAATTCCAGTTGAGCTATTTCAAATCCTAAAAGATGATGCTGTGAAAGTGTTGCACTCAATATGCCAGCAAATTTGGAAAATGCAGCAGGGGCCACAGGACTGTAAAAGGTCAATTTTCATTCCAATCCCATAGAAAGGCAATGCCAAAGAATGCTTAAACAACCTCACAATTGCACTCATCTCACACGCAAAGTAATGCTCAAAATTCAAACTTCCCCAAGCAAGGCTTCAACAGTATGTGAACCGTGAACTTCCAGATGTTCAAGCTGGATTTGGAAAAGGCAGAGGAACCAGAGATCAAATTGCCAACAACCATTGGACTATCAAAAAAGCAAGAGAGTTCCAGAAAAACATCTATTTCTACTTTATTGACTATGCCAAAGCCTTTGATTGTGTAGATCACCACAAACTGTGGAAAATTCTGAAAGAGATGGGAATACCAGACCACCTGATATGCCTCTTGAGAAATCTGTAGGCAGGTCAGGAAGCCACAGTTAGAACTGGATATGGAACAACAGACTGGTTCCAAATAGGAAAAGGAGTATGTCAAGGATGTATATTGTCACCCTGCTTTTTTAACTTAGCATGAGAAACACTGGGCTGGAGGAAGCACAAGCTGGAATCAAGATCGCTGGGAGAAATATCAATAACCTCAAATATGCAGACAACACCACCCTTATGGCAGAAAGTGAAGAGGAACTAAAGAGGCTCTTGATAAAAGTGAAAGAGGAGAGTGACAAAGTTGGCTTAAAGTTCAACATTCAGAAACCTAAGATCATGGCATCTGGTCCCATCACTTCATGGGAAATAGATGGGGAAACAGTGGAAACAATGACAGACTTTATTTGGGGGGCTCCAAAATTACTGCAGATGGTGACTGCAGCCATGAAATTAAAAGACGCTTACTCCTTGGAAGAAAAGTTATGACCACCCTAGACAGCATATTAAAAAGTAGAGACATTACTTTGCCAACAAAGGTCCATCTAGTCAAGGCTATGATTTTTCCAGTAGTCATGTATGGATGTGAGAGTTGGACTATAAAGAAAAGCTGAGTGCCAAAGAATTGATGCTTTTGAACTGTGGTGTTGGAGAAGACTCTTGAGAGCCCCTTGGACTGCAAGGAGATCCAACCAGTCCTTTCTAAAGGAAATCAGTCCTGAATGTTCATTGGAAGGACTGATGCTGAAGCTGAAACTCCAATACTTAGGCCACCTTATGCAAAGAACTGACTCATTTGAAAAGACCTAGATTCTGGGAAAGATTGAAGGCGGGAGAAGACGGGGATGACAGAGGATGAGATGGTTGGATGGCATCACTGACTCAGTCAACATGAGTTTGAGTAAACTCCGGGAGTTGGTGATGGACAGGGAGGCCTGGCATGCTGCAGTCCATGGAGTCACAAAGAGTCAGACATGACTGAGCGACTGAACTGAACTGAACTGATAGTCAATTAATAACATTGATGTCCCCAGTTAATGACCTTTTGCCATGTGACTTTGCAACAGCTCACATCATCAGGTAGACTCTATTTCTTTATTCACTGCATCTGGACTGGCCTTAAAATTTTCTTTGGTCAGTGGAATTCTGGAAAGGTGATGCTGACCAGTTATGAGCTTAAGACTCTACTAACTCTTAGAAACCCTCTTTCTATTTTATGAACAAGACCAAAGCAGCCCACTAAAGAATGAAAAGCGATATAGATCGCTATACCATCTGACAATCAACCAACTGCCAGAAACAAAGCCACTTAGCCAACACTCAGCTGACTACTGATGCACTAGAGAACCCAGGTGACAGCAAGGAAGAGCCTCACTTAACCTAGGGTAACTCACCAACCTGAAAAGACACAAGCTAACAAAATAGTTGTTCTTTAAGTTTCTGATTTTTGGTATGGTTTGTTACATAGCAATAGCTAACTGTTGTATCAGTTTAGACTTACCTATAAATACACATTCAGCTACCAATATGACATCACTAAATGAATTACTTTTAGCCATCTTTTTTTAAAAAAATCCACATCAGACTGTTGATTTTCACCCCAAGTCCAAAATCTCCCTTCTCTAATCTTCCTCTAAGAGGAAACTCTTAGAAAGTAGCCCTACCATCCATCTAGTTCTTTGAATCAAAAATATGGAAGATACCACTAAGTTCTTCCTTTCCCTTACCTCCCACACTCAATCCATCAGAAAATTCTGTTGATTCAGCGCTTTAAATTTGTCTTAAATCTATTCACTTCTATTCCAGTCCCTCATCCATCTCTTCTCTCAGGTTAAGCCATTGCTTCCCTGTAGCACTACACAGCCTTTCATATGGTCTCCTTGCTTTGAACATCTCTACATTTTTTCTACACAAAAGCTAGAGTTTTAATTTTTAAATCCTATAAAATCATGCCTCCCCTGCTGAAAACCCTTCAAAGACTTCTCATTGCAATTAGAATCCAATAAAAATTCCTTTTTATGAACTATAAAGCTCTACATGTCCTAGTCCCTGCCATTTTTCTCTATAATTAACTGCATTCCAGCCACATTTACATTTTTACTTCTTTTGGCATAACCAAGCTCCTTCTATCTCAAGACTGTTATTCTTATTATTCATTTGCTACAAAATCTTTTCCCTTGCTCCCCATTCTTTATCTGGTGGGCTCCATTCCATACTTCTCAGGTTCAATCTCATCACCTCTTAGAGGTCTTCTCTGGACTATCTAAAGTAGTATTCCTGCCCCACTCATTTTCCTCCATATTCTATCCTGTTTAGCTCATTGAAATTCTTTCTGATTCTTGGTATGTTTATTTAACAATTTACTTTTTCTGCCTGTCTTTTCTACCTGATTAGAATTTCCATGAGGGCTAAAAATCATGTCTATTTTGTTCATTAGTATCATCAGTGCTAACCACAATTTCTAGCTCACTATAGGCACTTAGTGGGGACTTCTCTTGTGGCTCAGACAGTAAAAGTGTCTGCCTACAACTCAGGAGACTCGGGTTTGATCCCTGGGTTGGGAAGATCCCCTGGAGAAGGAAATGGCACCCCACTCCAGTACTCTTGCCTTGAAAATCCCATGGACGGAGGAGCCTGGTAGGCTACAGTCCATGGGGTTGCAAAGAGTCAGACACACCTGAGTGACTTCACTTTCACTTTTTCACTTTCATGGGCATTTAGTAAATATGAGTTGAATAAATGAATTCAGCACAATCCTTTTAATAACAATAACAGGTAGATTTTTATCACTGCAATTTTATAAATTAGAAACTTGAGGACAAATATTATCTGTATCACCCTTATCCTGGCAAGATAGAAGGGATGGAAACGTGGTGACCAAGCTAATTTGTCAGAGAATGGATGGGGGGCTGGAACCCAATAAATCTTTTGGGCAGTTTTAAAGAGTCTAACCTTTAATCCCTCAGTTGCAATGAACTGAGAAACAAGCAACCATGTGCTTACAAGGAGGGGTGAAGGTATAAAGGGATACAAAAAAGAGATGACCAACTCACATTAGTGTTTCCCACCTTGGAGTATTGCTCCCACTTCGAGAGTCTCATCCTCCCACAACTAAATCCCGATGGAGGAAGGCAGTGGCAGAGTAATGGCCTTTCCTCAGCATCTCCCTCTTCAGGCATGCAAGCAGGATTAGTTGTGTCTGACTTGGAAAGGAAAATATTTCCCAGAAACCTCCAGCAGATTTTTAGGTACATTTCACTGGCCAAAATTTGTCCCCATTCCCATTTCTGGAAAAATTATTTACAAAGGAGACAAGATTTGCACATCTGGTTTACATTCATCACCATTCATCACCTGGGCTAGGCTGGTTGCCGCACAATGAATCAAGATTTGGTATCTATAACAGATCATGCAAGTATAGTATCTGCTACAGCAATTAAATTAACCTGTGTGTGGTTTTCTTTGCCCCACTTTATCCTAGGTAGCATGACACTGAAGATCAGAGAGGTTAGTCTTCTTTTCTCAGAAATTGATGAACCCATATATTGTACCCAAAGAATTCAACCTCTCTCTTCCCAGAGGTGGATAAACTTAAACACCAGGCACAGTGTAACAAAAACAAACAATATAATAAAGCATTGTCCTGGTGATAAACCTGAATTTGTCCTGATAAACAAATTAAAGTACACTTTAAGTTCAGTATGTTATAAACAGCCTAGATATTCTAATATCAAAAAAGATTAGGCTAAATCTCAATATTCTCTTCCTCAAAAAGATAAATTTTTATTTTTCACAAAATTCCACTTGCGTGTCTTGTTTCACCAGCAGTTGTACAAAAGAACTGAAAAGTGTGCATAGACTAACAGAGGCAAGTGTGGTTTGGTGGAGCCTGCCTTTGACTGAGACTTGGGGACTGGATTTTAGTCCTGGGATTTCCAAAAACTGGCAGGGTGAACTTAGGCAAGTCACTTCATTGCTTTTTCTATGAGATAAAGAAATGAAATAGACTGAGAATTTTCTAAGTTCTAATAGTCTGTAATTATATCTGATACCCACGTTGAAGCCAGTTGAACCATATAAAGGTAATTGACGCTAATAGTTACAACAAACAGCCCTCAAATTATAGTGGCTTTACACAATACAAGTCTATTTCTCATGTAACAGTCCAGCTGGATTTGTGAGGCCTTCCTGGTGTCTCCTCCAAGCAATGTTGTCAAGGACCCAGCTCCATTCAGCTAATGGTACTACCACCCTCTGCATTTGGCTTTCATGGTTCCTACAACAGAAAGAACATGAAGACTAAAACAAGGGGTTTTATAGGAGGCACTTCAGTGTGGCCAGATACACTAGGCAGAACTTTGTCACACAGTCTTGGACTAAATAAAAGTGAGGCTGGGTAGTATTGCCTGAGAGAACAGAAAGAAGTAACAAGTTGGGTGAGTTCTGAGCTAGTATCTGCTACAAACATTTGTAGAAAGACTTCTTTCTCTGAATTCCAAGTAACTGGAGGGAATGTTAATCTCACTTCGCATATTCCCACTGTATTACTCCTTATTCTATGTCCCCAAGCACTTCCTATGTCTGTCTCTCACTGCTGACTCTGGGCTCCCTGAAGGAAGGACCCTGAGTAGTTTGTCTCTGTGTTGCTAGGTCTTAGCATAGTGGAAGTCTTGGGATAAAGCAGAAAAGAGGAGATATTCCAACTGCTTTGTCTTAATGATGGTGGTGGTTAGTGCTCACTCCCAAATATCTATATTGTGGAGGGGTGATCTAAAGGTGAGCATTTGACTTGTGTCTGAGTTTGAGAGAGGGTAAGATTATGCTGGTTTAATACTTAAAGTTTGAGAAACAGCAACTGTCATTTCACAGGATGATAGGGAGGGTTTACTGAACTGGAGGTAGAACTGTCAACTTCGATCCCCATCAGTGATGAGGAATAGAGGGAGTGAGGAATAGAGGGAATAAGGAATAGGGTCATTGTACGTTTGTGAGTCTCTTTCAGCAGGAGCTGGCAGGGCCTTCTTTTTGATCATCTCAGGCCACCTCCTTGAGCTCAGGTCTTGCCAGGGAGGATATTAAGGTTACCACGATGACTGACATAATACTTCTGCTCCATGACAATTCTTGGCTTTCCTTCTACCATATCCCACCATCCAGCACTGCTGCCCAGCATGGCCTAACCCAGAGTCTACTCCCAAAGCAGTGATTCTGCAGGTTCCTAGAATTCCAAGATACCCATACCCCAGAGTGAGAAAACCTTTCCACGGGAATCTCGGATTTTCAGTAGGCAGACCAGGGATATACTTATCAGCTTCCTCTTTTTCAACTTAAGGATGTATTTTAGGTTTCTTTTTTTAATTCAACAATAATAAGCATAGGTTGAATGCCCAAATTCTAAAACTCTGCTATTTAATACAGTAGTCATTAACAGGATGTGGCTATTTAGATTTAAATTTAAACTAATTAAAATTAAGTAAAAATTTTAAATGCAGTTCCTCAGTCACACTAACCATATAGCAAGTGCTAAATGTTGTTAGTGGATCCTTTTTGGATATTGCAGCTCTAGAACATTTTCTGGTATCATAGAAAGTTCTATGGACAGGACTGCTCTAAAAACTGCTTTTGTACTAGTGTGTTTAGCTTTCCAGATCAAGTTATCTCACCCTTATTTGATAGAAAATATGATAAACTCTTTTAAAGAAATTAAGAGGACCTATGTTTTGCAAAAATTTAGACATATGCATGCAGTGTCAAAATAAGTTTTACATATTTGAAGGATGAGTCCACCCTCGAAAGCCAAATTTCATATCTCTGACATGAACAAAGTTTGAATTGCCTGGAGCTCAGTGATCATTATACATTAATGACTTAAAAAAAAAAAAAAGAAACAATATCTCCTGACACCTGAGAGAGAATACAAGCCAAACAATGTGAACCCCCTTCTTGTAACAGTAAAAGCAAAAAAGAACTGAAAAGGAAACTTGCCTATTTTTAAGAGTATTATCATATTAAAGAATACAATTCTATATTACCTTATTTGAAATCACTTATATGTGTATATTCCTTACACATGCTAACTTCTAAGCTGTATAATAAGATATGGCATTATTGTTTTTGAAGGCTAAAAGTTAGTCCACCCAAGAAGAAAGTGAATTAGCCAGAATTCTACTTCATCCCAGGTTGCTCAGTGGTATAGAACCTGCCTGCCAATGCAGGAGTCGTAGGGGACACAGGTTCGATCTCTGGGTTGAGAAGATCCCCTAGAGGAGAAAATGGCAACCAAGTATCCTTGTCTGGGAAATCCCATGCACAGAGGAGCCTGGTGGGCTATAGTCTGCGGGGTCACAAAAAGTCAGACACTACTGACTGACTGAACACTCAGTATTTCATCACTGGCCCAAGAGAAGCAGGGACCCTACTGACCACCAGTGAGGCCATCTGGCCTGTTATTAGAGCTGCTTATAAAACCTCTGTCTTTATTTCTAGGAATATAGAGGGGTTGCACTTCCCCCACCTTCTTAAGTAAAAGAGGCCACGTGATTTGGTTTACACAATTAAATATGAACAGGAGCGTCTTCCAGTGGAAGTATATAAGTCCCTCTGCTTGGCTAATTCCCCCTTTCTCTGTATGTTGACAATCACAAAAGCCCATATTGGAGTCTCCAACAGTGGACATACATTAATGAGGATGATGAAGAAACGCCCTGCTAGTCTGCACTGTACAAGTAGAGGTTAGAAAAATAAACTGTCGATGGTGAGGCCATTATGAACATGAGGGGAAATATAATCTAGCCTGTTCTGACCAATACATCATGCAAATCCAGGTCATATAGCTTAAAATGGAAAAAGTGTGTTATGATTCTTTTGTTTCAGAATAAAAATAGAAAAGAACAAAAATAGAAGAGCTATATGCATGCAGATTAAGAACTAGATAGAAGCAATGGATCAAATTTGATAAAGTCAATCCTAGGCATGATTTCTCATAAGCATTAAATACAGAAAGAAAAAATAGCTTGTGCATTTGAGCATAATAAATGGTATGTACATATCTATTCCAGAGAAGGCAATGGCACCCCACTCCAGTACTCTTGCCTGGAAAATCCCATGGACAGAGGAGACTGGTATTGTCGGACACAACTGAGCAACTTCATTTTCACTTTTCACTTTCATGCATCAGAGAAGGAAATGGCAACCCACTCCAGTATTCTTGCCTGGAGAATCCCAGGGACAGGGGAGCCTGGTGGGCTGCCATCTATGGGGTTGCACAGAGTCGGACATGACTGAAGCAACTTAGCAGCAGCAGCAGCAGCAGATATCTATTCATTGGAAGGACTGATGCTCCAATACTTTGGTCACTTGAGGCGAAGAGCCAGCTCATTAGAAAAGACCCTGCTGCTGGGAAAGATTGAAGGCAAGAGGAGAAGGAGACGACAGAGGATGAGATGGTTGGATGGAATCATTGACTCATGGACATAGGTTTGAGCAAGCTCTGGGAGATGGTGAAGGACAGGAAAGTCTGGCATGCTGCAGTCCATGGGGTCGCAGAGTCAGACAAGACTGAGCGACTGAAGAACAAGATATCTATTTAAACTCTGCTATGAGCTTGGACCTCTTTTCCTGCCATGTTGAGGAAAAAATTACTATATAGGTTATGTATATCTTAGATGTTTTTCCTACAAGAGCCTTAAAAATTTCATTCCCTTACTTCTAGATATACTGTTAAGAGAATTTTTTCCTTTAAGAATAAATAAACCACTGAGATTAACATCCAGCTTGCTGAGTCACTTATCTTCTGCTAGAATTTTAACTACAGGGATCTGAAGGCAGAAGAGAGAGAGAAACACACACACACACACACAGGTTTAGAGAGAGAAGAGAAAGAGACTAATTCTAGACAGAAAGAAGAAGAATTTATTAAATCAAATGGAAATAGCAAAAATATCTATTATCTTACTCTGTAGTGGGAGCCCAGAATACAATATTTTACTAAAAATTGCAGTGTAAATAAGGTTTGAGTTGGATTTAACAGTGAAAAAAGCAAGGTCATTAAAGTAAAAAGACCTAGTTTAAAAAGATTTGCTTTTATTCCAGGGCCTGCACTACAAGCTACTTGACATTGACAAAGTCAGCTCACTTTTCTGAGTCATAGTTTCCTCATCCATAAACAGGGAATAATAAAACTTACCGATAGGTTTGTAGGGAAGACAAAAAATATTATAAAATATGTTAAAGGTCTAGGAAATTATCTGACACCAAGCAAAGATCACAAATGTTTCCTCCTGTCTGTTTCACACCATCTCTTCTTAATTCTACCAGAAGATTTTTTTCTTGATTAAGCTTCTTGAAGACTAGCTATCGGAGGGGAAACTGTAGTTGCAATTCTGCCATTTCATGTAATATCGTGTTCTTTTTTACCTCCCTTATTATTTACTATTTAAAATAATTCTGAATAAGTTGATCCTATTTTACAGAGGAAATAGAATTAAAAATTTGTCCCAGTTTACAGAGATGGTCTTTTAGTAATCTGCTTCTACAATAATGCAGCATGGCACGTGTCCCCAAAACTCAGTGGCTCCTAATAACAGCGTTTGGTGTGGCTGGTCAACCTGTGGGTCCACCGAGCAGCACTGCTGACTTGGGGTGGCCACGCAGCCTGCAGTCATCTAGGGTTTGGTACATCTCTCTAGTCTATATTTGTAGAACTCTAAACAAGCAGCAGGAAGTACAGTGATCTCTGGCTCCTTTATTGAATAAAATGGTAACCATGGACCCACCAACTAACTTTCCCTGAACCCTAAGCCAGAGATCTGCTTTGGTCCAGTGCCTTAAACCCAAGCAAGCGTGGAGTAGGAAAATGAGGAAGCATATAATCCTGACAGAAAGGCTGTCTGCATCCTCATGTTAACCTAAGAGAGGTGACTGATAGCAGGACAGAACCTACTTAGGGACATACAGATAGTGTATACAGATGCTTCCAGTGCCTACCATTTTAAGGGAAGGCCAGTAAAGCTGGGAAATTCACCACAGATGGAGATTATTGACACTGATGCTTCAGCACAGCACCACTCCAAAATGAGGTCCACAAGCCAGCAGAACCAGCATCACCTGGGAGTCTGTTAGGAACGTGGACTCCACCCCAGACTCCTGAATCTGAACCTGACAAGCACTGAGACACAGAGCAGTTTAGGACAGGGGAGCCTGGCGTGCTGCAGTCTATGGGGTTGCAAAGAGTCAGACATGACTGCGTGACTGAATGGAATTGAACTGAACTTGGGCAAGATGTTTAACTGCTCTGTGTCTCAGTTTACTCATCTGTTCAATGGGCATTGTGATCGTACAAACTTCATTAAGTTGGAGGAAGTTAAACCTGTAGTGTTTAGAATGGTGTCAGCAACATATAACATTTTATATTTGTTTGTTCGTGAAGTCATGAAGTCGCTCAGTTGTGTCTGACTCTTTGTGACCCCATGGACTGTAGCCCACCAGGCTGCTCCATCCATGGAATTTTCTAGGCAAGAGTACTGGAGTGGGTTGCCATTTCGTAAATAAAAATAAATCCTGACTCCCTGTCTTGAGTGATTTCTGTGGTATATCCCAGCACTTCTGAGCAAAACATGTCCCTCTTTTCCTTCAAGATTTCTTTGACCACCATGAAGTGGATCTGAAATCTACCTTACTCAATTCTTTCAAAAATTATTTTGATTTTTTAGCATGGTGAATATGAATTAACTTAATATGAATTTGTACCTGATAATCTGTTCTGGTAGAAGTTACCTGAGGCAGCAGGTTAGCTCCATCAGGGCTCCTTAAAAGAAGGGAATTGCATAAAAAAGGATTGAGCGGATAGAAGTGACCAAATGTAAATAAACAAGTAATTCACAGCAGTAGTTTGAAATACTGGATACACTTGTGAAACTTAAAAAACATTTTCAATGTTCCAGGCCCATTTCAACAGAATTAAACCAGGATTTTTGGGAAAGGTACTAAAAGCGCCAAGATTTTTAAAAAGCTCCCTGAAGTAGGCTGAATAATGTCACCCAAAGATATCAGGTTCTAACCCCTGGAATCTGTAAACATTATTTGGAGAAAGGTCTTGCAGGTGTGATTAAGTTAAGGACCTTGAAATGAGATGATTATCCTAGATTATAATAATATAATAAATAATGTAATAAACTATGGAAAATTCTTAAAGAGATGGGAATACCAGACCACCTGGCCTGCCTCTTGAGAAACCTGTATGCAGATCAGGAAGCAACAGTTAGAACTGGACAGGGACCAACAGACTGGTTCCAAATAGGAAAAGGAGTACGTCAAGGCTGTATATTGTCATGCTGCTTATTTAACTTATATGCAGAGTACATCATGAGAAACGCTGGACTGGAAGAAACACAAGCTGGAATCAAGATTGCCGGGAGAAATATCAATAACCTCAGATACCCAGATGACACCACCCTTATGGCAGAAAGTGAAGAAGAACTAAAGGGCCTCTTGATAAAAGTGAAAGAGGAGAGTGAAAAAGTTGGCTTAAAGTTCAACATTCAGAAAACTAAGATCATGGCATCTGGTCCAATCACTTCATGGGAAATACATGGGGAAACAGTGGAAACAGTGTCAGACTTTATTTTTCTGGGCTCCAAAATCACTGCAGATGGTGATTGCAGCCATAAAATTAAAAGATGCTTACTCCTTGGAAGGAAAATTATGACCAACCTAGATAGCATATTGAAAAGCAGATACATTACTTTGCCAACAAAGGTCCATCTAGTCAAGGCTATGGTTTTTCCAGTGATCATGTATGGATGTGAGAGTTGGACTATAAAGAAAGCTGAGCACCGAAGAATTGATGTTTTTGAACTGTGGTGTTGGAGAAGACTCTTGAGAGTCCCTTGGACTGCAAGGAGATCCAACCAGTCCATCCTAAAGGAGACCAGTCCTGGGTGTTCATTGGAAGGACTGATGTTGAAGCTGAAACTCCAAATCTTTGGCCACCTCATGTGAAGAGCTGACTCATTTGAAAAGACCCTGATGCTGGGAAAGATTGAGGGCAGGAGGAAAAGGGGACAACAAAGGATGAGATGGCTGGGTGGCATCACCGACTGGATGGACATGGGTTTGGGTGAACTCCAGGAGTTGGTGATGGACAGGGAGGCCTGGTGTGCTGTGGTTCATGGGATTGCAAAGAGTCAAACACGACTGAGCAACTGAACTGAACTGAACTGAATCCTAGATTATCCTGGGATGAAGCCTAAATGAAATCGGACTGTGTACATCCTTATAAAGAGGGTCAGGGAGAAATTTGGACAAAGGTGCACAGAGAAGGTGTTGTGTACCCAAGAGTAATGTGTCTTCTGTGGTCATTGGGTGGAAAGTTCTACAAAAGTCTGTTAGCACTAGAGTGTTTTAGTGTTGTTCAAGTCTTTGATCCTTATCAATTTCCTATTGGGGCTTTTTGCATTTTGAAAGTGGGGTGTTGAAATCTCCAACTATTATTTTTGAATTGTCTATTTCTCCTTTCAATCTGTCGTGCTTTGCTGTTATACTTTTAAGATTATAAATGTCCTTGTCTCTAGTAATAATTTTTATTTGAAACATCATGTCTGTTGTTACTATGGTCACTGAAGATTTCTTCTTGTTGTTTGCATAGTTTTTTCTTTTTCCATCTTTTAAAATTTCAACATTTGTCTTTGATAAACTAGGTCTCCTATAGGTAGCATACAGTTCAATTGCTTTATTAAGAAAATCCATTTGACCAGCTTCTGCCTTCTGATTAGTGTCTTGAATATTTACATTTAATACAACTGATAAGGTAGGATTTATGTTTGGCTTTTTGTTATTTGTTTTGTATATATCCTATGTATTTCCCCTCAATTTCTCCATCACTGCCTTCTTTTGTGTTAAATTGATATTTTCTGGTATCAATTTTAATTGATTTTAATTTTAATTTTCTTTTTAAATTTTAATTTTCTTGTCATTTTTTTCTTTAACTGTACTTTTCTGGTTATTTTCTTAGTAATGCCCTGTGATTTACAATTACCATATTTATTTTAAGAATCTAGTTGAGATTAATATTAATTAATGATACCAATTAATATTAATATTGCTATTGAAACTATCTCAATAGTACACAAAAACTTTTCTGATATACCTCCAATCCCCTCTCTCCACCTTTATGAATGGTAATACAAATTTCATCTTTATGTTAATGTATTATAAACCCATCAACACAGTTTCATACATATGGATTAATGCAGATGTCTTCTCATAATAGAAGAGAAGAGTTACAAACCAAAAACTACTGACTTTTATGTTTAACCATGTATTTGCCCTTACTGATAATCTTCACTTTTTTTCATACGGATTTAAGTCACGATCTAATGTCTCTCCATTTCAGCCCTGTAGTGTTTCTTGTAAGGTGATTCTGCTGGCAGCAGATCCTTTCAGTTATTGTTTTGTTCTAATTGAAGAATGTTTCAAGCTATCCCTTTTTTTAAAGACAGCTTTGCTGAATATAGAATTCTTGGATAAAAGTCCTTTCTCTTCATCACTCTGAATATACCAGCTCACTGCATTCCTGGTTTCTGATTAGAAATCAGCAGTTAGTCTTATTGAGGATCCCTTGTACTTCTCTCTTATGACTTTCAAGATGCTCTCTTGGTCTGTGGCATTTAATAGTTTTATTATGATGTACTTCTACTTGGAGTTTACTAAGTTTCTTGGATGTTTAATGTTATTCCTCAAACTGGGAAGTTTGGGCCATTATTTCTTCAAATATTCTTTCTGCCTCTTTCTTTTCTCCCATTCTTCTACTTCTTTTATAGATATTTGGTATGCTTGATAGTATGATCACTATCATGATACTGTGATCACTCACCTAGAGCCAGACATCTTGGAGTGCAAAGTCAAGTGGGCCTTAGGAAGCATCACTATGAACAAAGCTATTGGAGGTGATGGAATTCCAGCTGAACTACTTCAAATCCTAAAATATGATGCTGTGAAAGTGCTCCAATCATTACGGCAACAAATTTGAAAAGCACAGCAGTGGCCACAGGACTGGGAACGGTCAGTTTTCAATCTAATCCCAAAGAAAGGCAATGCCAAAGAATGTTCAAACTACCACACAATTGCACTTACCTCACAAGCTAGCAAAGTAATGCTCAAAATTCTCAAAGCTAGGCTTCAACAGTACGTGAACCAAGGACTTCCAGATGTTCAAGCTGGATTTAGAAAAGCCAAAGAAACCAGAGATCAAATTGCTAACATCTGTTGAATCATAGAAAAAGCAAGAGAATTCCAGAAAAACATTTCCTTCTGCTTCATTGACTACACTATAGCCTTTGACTGTGTGGATCACAACAAACTGGAAAATTCTTAGAGATGGAAATAGGAGTCCATCTGACCTGCCTCCTGAGAAATCTGTGTGCAGGTCAAGAAGAAACAGTTAGAACCAGATATGGAAAAACGGACTGGTTCCAAATTGGCAAAGGAGTACGTAAAGGCTATATATTGTCACCCTGCTTATTTAACTTATATACAGAATACATCATGGGAATACCAGCCTGGATAAAGCACAAGCTGAAATCAAAATTGCCGGGAGAAATATCAGTAACCTCAGATATGCAGATGACACCACCCTTATGGCAGAAAGCAAAGAGGAACTAAAGAGCCTCTTGATGAAAGTTAAAGAGGAGAATGAAAAAGCTGGTTTAAAACTCCGCATTCAAACATGAAAATCATGGCATCTGGTCCTATCACTTGATGGGTAATAGATGGGGAAAAAGTGGAAACAGTGACAGACTTTAACTTCTTGGGCTCAAAAATCACTGCAGATGGTGACTGCAGCCAAGAAATTAAAAGATGCTTGCTCCTTGGGAGAAAAGCTATGACCCACCTAGACAGCATCTTAAAAAGCAGAGACATTATTTTGCCAACATAGTCCATCTACTCAAGGCTATGGTTTTTCCAGTAGTCATGTATGGATGTGAGAGTTGGACCATAAAGAAAGCTGATCACCGAAGAATTGATGCTTTTGAACTGTGGTGTTGGTATGTTAAATATTTGTTGCTGACTGTTTTTGACAAATGACCTGGGGAAGACACTATTCACATTGATTGCATTCTGCTGCTGCTGCTGCTAAGTCACTTCAGTCGTGTCCGACTCTGTGCGACCCCATAGATGGCAGCCCATCAGGCTCCCCCGTCCCTGGGATTCTCCAGGCAAGAACACTGGAGTGGGTTGCCATTTCCTTCTCCAATGCGTGAAAGTGAAAGTGAAGTCGCTCAGTCGTGTCCGACTGGTAGCAACCCCATGGACTGTAACCTACCAGGCTCCTCTGTCCCTGGGATACAGACAAGCCCTAAGAGCAGGTGTTTCCAGGGATCTTTTGTTCAGTTCAGTCACTCAGTCATGTCCAACTCTTTGCAACCCCATGGACTGCACCATGTCAGGCCTCCCTGTCCACCACCAACTCCCAGAGTTTACTCAAACTCATGTCCATTGAGTCTGTGATGCCATCCAACCAACTCATTCTCTGTTGTCCCCTTCTCCTGCCTTCAATCTTTCCCAGTATCAAGGTCTTTTCAAATGAGTCAGTTCTTCACATCAGGTGGCCAAAGTATTGGAGTTTCAGCTTCAGCATCAGTTCTTCCAATGAATATTCAGGACTGATTTCCTTTAAAAAGGACTGGTTGGGTCTTCTTGAAGTCCAGGGAACTCTGAAGAGTCTTCTCTAACACCACAGTTCAAAAGCATCAATTCTTTGGAGTTCAGCTTTCTTTATGGTCCAACTCTCACACCCATACATGACTACTGGAAAAACCATAATGTTGACTAGATGGAGTTTGCCAGCAAAGTAATGTCTCTGCTTTTAATATGCTGCCTACGTTGGTCATAGCTTTTCTTCCAAGGAGCAAGCATCTTTTAATTTCATGGCTTCAATCACCATCTGCAGTGATTTTGGAGCCCAGAAAAATAAAGTCTGACACTGTTTCCCCATCTATTTCACATGAAGTGATGGGACCAGATGCCATGATCTTCGTTTTCTGAATGTTGAGTTTTAGGTCAACTTTTTCACTCTCCTCTTTCACTTTCATCAAGAAGCTCTTTAGTTCTTCTTCACTTTCTGCCATAAGGGTGGTGTCATCTGAATATCTGAGGTTATTGATATTTCTCCCAGCAATCTTGATTCCAGCTTGTGCTTCCCCCAGCCCAGCATTTCTCATGATGTACTCTGCATATAAGTTAAATAAGCAGGGTGACAATATACAGCCTTGACATACTCCTTTCCTGATTTGGAACCAGTCTGTTGTTCCATGTCCAGTTCTTACTGTTCAAATAGTGACAATTCTCTCTCTTTAAAAAAAAAAAACAAAACTATTTAATTGGAGGATAATTATCTTACAATATTTTGTGGGGCTTCCCAGGTGGCATGAATGATAAAGAACCTTCCTGCCAATGTAGGAGATGCAAGAGACATGGGTTCCATCCTTGGTTCAGGGAGATACATCCCCTGGAGGAAGATATGACAACTCTTTCTTGAAGGATCTTCTGGGGAGTTCCAAACCAATTATGCTTCCCCGCCCCAGCCTCTAGGCTCATGGGTTTGCAAGGGTTCTACAGAGCTATGGAAAATGGAATGGAAGCAAGAAAAGTTAAATGCCACAAAACTTGCTGTTCTTACCTAGATTCAGCCATTTTTATTGAATAAATTGTTTGAATCAGATTGTTGCAAACCTTTGGCTAATTTCCAGAGGCCAAAAAAAAAAAAAAGTTTTAGAAAAATTTTGTGAATGTTCTTATTGTGTTTTTCAAGGAGCAGATTTTGGAAATCACTACCACATCATTGCTAAAGTAACTCCTTTATGATTACTATTTTATTATTAAAATGTGAACTCCAATAGGACTCCTGCCCGGATGTCAGCTCCCCCGTCTCACATTTAATCCACACTCTCTCTTTAGCATTACCCAGAAGAACAAAGAGATTAAAAATGCACTTCAACAATTTTTTTTTCTTCTCCACTCTAAAAATGGGTGCTGTTTGGACAGACTGAACAAGCAAGGTTTTAGAATTGCCAAGGTATTATGAGATAGACATTTCAGATAGAACATTGCAGCCCACCCAAGTCAGAAGTGCCTGCTTAAAAGCATTTTGAAATAATTTTGATATCTCCATCCTTTTTAAGAAGAGTAATGCAGTCACATTAAAAAAAAAAAAAAAAAAACCCTCAGGAGTGGAATTGCTGAATCACATGGTAGTTCTATTCTTAATTTTTTGAGAAACCTCCATAATATTTTTACTTTCCTGGTGACTCAGATGGTAAAGAATATGCCTGCAGTGCAGGAGACCAGGGTTCTACCCCTGGGTTGGGAAGATCCTCTGGACAAGGTAATGGTTCCTTATTTCTGTATTCTTCCCTGGAGAATTCCATGGACAGAGGAGCCTGGCAGGCTACAGTCTGTGGGTCACAAAGAGTCCAACATCACTAAGCGACTATCACTTCTCTTGTCAATAGTGCATAAGTATTCCCTTTTCTCTAAATCCTTGCTAACATTTGCTATTTCTTGACTTTTTTACAATAGCCACACTGACAGGTGTGAGGTGATATTTCATTGTGATTTTGCTTTGCATTGGCCTCGGACTGGAAAAGGTCAGTTTTCATTCCAATCCCAAAGAAAGGCAATGCCAAAGAATGCTCAAACTACTGCACAATTGCACTCATCTCACATGCTAGTAAAGTAATACTTAAAATTCTCCAAGCCAGGCTTCAGCTATATGTGAACCGTGAATTTCCTGATGTTCAAGCTGGTTTTAGAAAAGGCAGAGGAACCAGAGATCAAATTGCCAACATCCACTGGATCATGGAAAAAGCAAGAGAGTTCCAGAAAAACGTTTATTTCTGCTTTATTGACTATGCCAAAGCCTTTGACTGTGTGGATCACAATCAACTGTGGAAAATTCTTCAAGAGATGGGAATACCAGACCACCTGATCTGCCTCTTGAGAAATTTGTATGCAGGTCAGGAAGCAACAGTTAGAACTGGACATGGAACAAAAGACTGGTTCCAAATAGGAAAAGGAGTATGTCAAGGCTGTATATTGTCACCCTGTTTATTTAACTTATATGCAGCGTACATCATGAGAAACGCTGGTCTGGAAGAAACACAAGCTGGAATCAAGATTGCCAGGAGAAATATCAATAACCTCAGATATGCAGATGACACCACCCTTATGGCAGAAAGTGAAGAGGAACTAAAAAGCCTCTTGATGAAGGTGAAATTGGAGAGTGAAAAAGTTGGCTTAAAGCTCAACATTCAGAAAACGAAGATCATGGCATCTGGTCCCATCACTTCATGGGAAATAGATGGGGAAACAGTGGAAACAGTGTCAGACTTTATTTTTCTAGGCTCCAAAATCATTGCAGATGGTGACTGAAGCCATGAAAGTAAAAGACGCTTACTCCTTGGAAGGAAAGTTATGACCAACCTAGACAGCATATTCAAAAGCAGAGACATTACTTTGCCAAAAAAGGTCCGTCTAGTCAAGGCTATGTTTTTTCCAGTGGTCATGTATGGATGTGAGAGTTGGACTGTGAAGAAGGCTGAGTGCCGAAGAATTGATGCTTTTGAACTGTGGTGTTGGAGAAGACTCTTGAGAGTCCCTTGGACTGCAAGGAGATCCGACCAGTCCATTCTGAAGGAGATCAACTCTGGGTGTTCTTTGGAAGGAATGATGCTAAAGCTGCAACTCCAGTACTTTGGCCACCTCATGCAAAGAGTTGACTCATTGGAAAAGACTCTGATGCTGGGAGGGATTGGGGCAGGAGGAGAAGGGGACAACAGAGGATGAGATGGCTGGATGGCATCACTGACTCGATGGACGTGAATCTGAGTGAACTCCGGGAGCTGGTGATGGACAGGGAGGCCTGGCGTGCTGCGATTCATGCGGTCGCAAAGAGTCAGACACGACTGAGCAACTGATCTGATCTGATCTGATCTGATGATTATCTAATGCTGATTATCTTTTAATGTGCGTGTCGGACATCTGTATGTCTTTGGAAAATTGTCTATTTAGGTTCCTTGTACAGTTTTTAATCAAATTGTTTTATATTGAGTTGTATGAGTCCTTTGTATATTTTCGGATATTAACTCCTCATATCATTGACAAAAATGAACCTCCACACGGACTAAGAAACTGAAGTCTCCTTAAGGCCAAAGTGCTGAGAACAGGAATCCTCTCGTGGGGGCTAGCAGGGAGCGCCACCACCCGCCTTCCTGCTCCAAACGCCCCACCTCAAACAGCACAATCCCATCTCTTCACACAGGGCCTTTTCCTCTTTATCACATCTCGGCTGTCTCCTCTTCTTCCTCCATGAACCGTTCTCAATAAAACCAAAAATCTCCCTCTCTCCCTTCAAAAAAAAAAAAAAAAGTTCTCCCATTCAGTAGGTTGTCTTTTCATTTTGTTACTATCAGCAAGGTGCTATCCAAATGCTTTTTAATTTGATGTAGGCTCATTTGTTTACATATGCTTTTGTTGTCCTCGCCTGAGGAGACAGACCCAGCAATTCCAGTTCTGGGTATTTTTCCAAAGAAAACAAAAACACTAATTCATAATATATATGTGCACTCCAATGTTCATTGCAGCATTTATACCAGACAAGATGTGGAAGCAACCTAAGTGTCCACTGATAGATGAATGAATAAACTCAGCCATAAAAAAGAATGAAATCTTGTTATTTGTGGCAACATTTATGGACATAGAGGGTATTACATGAAGTGAAATGTCATACAGACAAAGACAAATACTGTATGTGGAAGCTAAAAAGCAAGTAAACAAATACAACAAAACGCAAACAGACTCAAAAATACAGAGAACAAACTGGTGGCTTTCAGAAGGAAGAGGAGTGGGAAGATAGACAAAATAGGGGAAGGAGGATTAAGAGGTGCAAACATGTATAAAATAAGTAAGTCATGGGGATGTAATACACAACATAGGGAACATAGTCAAAAGTATTATAATAACCAAGTTTGGTGACATATGGTAACGAGACTTATTGTGATGATCATTTATTAGTATATATAAATATTGAATCCCTATGCTATACCCCGAAACTAATATTGAGTCAATTACGCTTCAATAAAATTTTTTAAATAAAATAAAATCTGGCATTTTAGTGTTTATCCTTCTCCAAAGTAACCATCCTTAAATATTTCAGTTATAAGTTCTTCTTACTGTTTATAACCTTAATTTTAAGTAATATAATTCTATTTCTTAATTTATCAACTTTAAATAATATTTATTAATTCTTTCTTATTAAAGGTTAGAACATGATCTAATTGGCCCTTTCTCTCTTATTCCAACACCTAAACTTTGTTACTTCTGTTAATTTTTGGATTTCTGCTGATTAATTTATATATAACTCAATATGTCACCATATAATATGATTACCTTTTCTTTCTTTTTGAGAAATTTTAATTGGAGGGTAATTCCTTTACAACATTGTGTTGGCTTCTGCCGTATAACAGTGTGGGTCATGTACATGTGTGTACCCTCCCTCCTGAATCTCCCCCAGTGCCTACCCCACCCCACCCCTCTAAGTTGTCAGAGCACTAGGCTGAGCTCCCTGAACCTGACAGCAGCTGCCCACTGACCATTCTAGACAGGATGGTGCATATATGTCAGGCTCCTCTCTCAGTTTGTTCCGGCCTCTCCTTCACCCTGTGTCCGGGGTCCGTTCTGTGTCTGTGTCTCTATTCCTGACCTGCAATTAGGTTCATCAGTACCATTTTTCTAGATTCCATAGATATGTCCTAATATATGAAATCTGGTTTTCCCTTTCTGCCTTACTTCACTCTGTATAACAGGGTCCAGGGTCATCCACTTCACTAGAACTGACTCAAATGAATTCCTTTTTATGGCTAGTAACATTCCATTGTAACCATATGGACCACAACTTCTTTATCCATTCATCTGCTGATGGACATCTAGGTTGCTTCTATGTCCTAGTTATTATAAATAGTGCTGCTATGAACACTGGGGCACATGTGTCTTTTTTAATTATGGTTTTCTCAGAGTATATGCCCAGTAGTGGAATTGCTGGGTCATGTGGCAGTTTTATTTCTACTTTTTAAGGAATCTCCATAGTGGCTGTGTCAATTTTTATGCTCCCCTTCCTTCAGCAGCCCCTCAGTCACCAATCTCCCAACCTAGACCTTCTCCTACTCCCCCCTACCTGGTAACTGGTCACTCCTGGGCTCCTCCCATCAGCCTGTCCACTGTAGGTCTTACCAGCACCTCCTGAGCATCCTCAGTGTGGGGAGACATGAACCCCCTGCCTTCCCTCACTGTCATCTCGCCTTTGCCCCTAAACTTTATTTTTTTCTTCTATCAGCTTTATTCTCTTAACCCTTTACCAAATAAAATTGGATAAACTGGATCTTGTACATTAAATAAAATCTCTCCACCTTGTCTCTTCCTGTTAAAGCACCTCCTTTAACAGTCACATTCTGAAAGTTCTACCATCACTTTTTTAAAATATTTAGATTCTGTTAGGTAAACAATTATATCTTTTGTGCTTGATATAAAACTTGATTATAAACTTTGAAAATTAATAAATAGCACTTAAGCATTATGATTATATAATTATTATCCATTACAGCACCAGGTAAAATAGTATGTTTTTAAACATTCCTATGGCACTAAATCTTCACCATAATAACAAGAAAATAAAGGGAAAGAATAAATGGAAAATATTTCCTTAAGCTCCATCAAAAATTTCTCAAAATTGTTTCATATTTGAACCAAAAAATCTAAGTTGTAGTTTTGCTTTTCCTCATATTTTTAAATAGGGTATTTTTATTTTTTACTGTTCTTAGAAGAAAGCTGTGGAAAATTCTTAAAGAGATGGAAATACTAGACCAACTTATCTGTCTCCTGAGAAACTTGTATGCAGGTCAAGGAGCAAGAGTTAGAACCAGACATGGAACAACTAACTGACTGGTTCCAAATTGGGGAAAGGAGCCCAGTAAGGCTGTATATTGTCTTCCTGCTTATTTAATGCATATGTGGAGTACATCATGTGAAATGCTGGGCTGGAAAACTCACAAGCTGGAATCAAGATTGCCAGGAGAAATATCAACAACCTCAGATATGCAGATGCTGCTGCTGCTGCTGCTGCTAAGTCACTTCAGTCATGTCCGACTCTATGTGACCCCATAGACGGGGGCTCACCAGGCTCCTCCGTCCCTGGGATTCTCCAGGCAAGAATTCTGGAGTGGGTTGCCATTTCCTCCTCCAATGCATGAAAGTGAAAAGTGAAAGTGAGTTCGCTCAGTCATGTCCGACTCTTAGCGACCCCATGGACTGCAGCCCACCAGGCTCCTCCATCCATGGGATTTTCCAGCAAGAGTACTGGAGTGGGGTGCCATCGCCTGATATCACATTAATAGCAAAAAGTGAAGAGGAACTGAAGAGCCTCTTGATGAGGGTGAAAAGGAGAGTGAAAAAGCTTGCTCAAAACTCAACATTCAAAAAACTAAAATCATGACATCCAGTCCTATCACTTCATGGCAAATAGATGTGGAAAAAATAGAAACAGTGGCAGATTTTATTTTCTTGGGCTGCAAAATTACTATGGACAATGACTGTCACCATGAAATTGAAAGACACTTGCTCCATGGAAGAACAGCTATGACAAACCTAGACAGTGTATTCAAAAACAGAGACATTATTTTTTCAACAAAGGTCCATCTAGTCAAAGCTATGGTTTTTCCAGTAATCATGTATGGATGTGAGATTTGGACCATAAAGAAGGCTGACCATCAAAGAACTGATGCTTTTGAACTGTAATGCCAAAGAAGACTCTTGAGAGTCCTTGGACAGTAAGTAGATCAAACTAGCCAATCCTAAAGGAAATAAACCCTGAATATTCATTGGAAGGACTAGATGCTGAAGCTGAAGCTCCAATACTTTCTTTGGCCGCCTGGTGCAGAGTTGACTCACTGGAAAAGACCCTGATGCTGGGAAAGATAGAAGGCATGAAGAGAAGAGGGCAGCGGAGAATGAGATGGTTGGATGGCATCACGGAATCAATGGACATGAGTTTGAGCAAACTCTTAAAGAGAGTGAAGAACAGGGGAGCCTGGTGTGCTGCAGTCCATGGGGTCACAAAGAGTTGGACATGACTTAATGACTGAACAATAACAACAATGCCATTGTCAGACTAAAACCATGATCAACCATCTTTTAAATTATGCTATTTGTTAGGTGATATAATTTGCACTGATTTATTTCTATACTTGCTTCCTTGCTTTGATACTAAGAAAGAAATTCAACATTAGTTCTAATATTTCTTAAATCTTTAGTCTACCTGCATTTTGTGGATTCCTTTGCAAATATATTTTATTAGGGTACAATGCTGTGAAATTGTTTTTCACAGACAGAACACAAGTAAACTTCCTGATTTTGTGTATATCTGGAAAGGTCTTTGTTTTGCCCTTTATTGTTTATGAACACTTTGGCTTGGTATAGACTTACAGACTAAATTTTATCTTTCTTCCAACATTTGAAGACTTATCCCATTGACCCTACCTTCTGGATTCACTGATGAGAAGAAGCCTGATGTTGATGTGATTCATATTTCTTTGTAAGCAACCATCCTTTTCTCCTCTACAGAAGCTCTTAAAATCTTCCCCAAGGAAAATGGAAAATTATTAAAAAGAAACAGCATATTCATTGTGTGGTGCTAACTTGTCAGTGAACAATACTTACCTAGTCATATTAATGCCTAATTGATTATATTTTAAAAACTCATGATATTGAAAGAATAGGGAGAGGAAAATCTAAGAGAGCTTGACTATCATTGATCATAACAGGAAGTCAAATGATATTCTATTTTGTAAATCAAGAATTAACAGTGTTAGAGCCTTCCCTTAGCAGTTAAGAATCCACCTTCCAGCTCAAGGGATGTGTGTTTGAACATTGGTTGGGGAACTAAGATCCCACATTGGGGGTGGAGTTGCAAGTAAGCCCACGTAATGCAACTAGATAAAGCCTGTGTGTCCCATGAATACCCAGTGCAGCCAAAATTAAAAAAAAAAAAAGAGTTAACGATGTCTGCATATTATTCAGAAACAAAAAAATTTACCCAAAGGAAAAGCTAATGTCATTGACAATTGTTGCCTCTTCAAAATAAGATGTAGATAAATAAACCAATAGATAAAGTCAAGAGCAGAAAAGTGTTATAAAGAAAAATAATTCAGAGTGAAAAAATAAAGAGTGATAGTGAATTGGAGATTAGCCAAGCTCAGCTAGTTTGGATTGTCAGAGAAGGTTCCCTTGAAAAAGTAGCAGTTGAGAAAATGAGACATGAGTGGGAACAAGTATTTTGGGTAGTGTTTTGGGTAAAGTTAATAGTAAAGGCAAAGGTCCTGAGATGGGAGTGAGTTTGATTGTACAGTGAACAACAATAAGGCCAATATGACTGCAGTGAAGATAAGTGGAGAGAGAACGCTGGGAAAGAAACTTAGAGAGCTGGCCAGGAACCTGATCTTGTGATAGGAACCATCAAACATTTTTGAGAAAGACTTGTCTTGAAAAGTGTCATTGTGGCAGCTATGTGGAGAAATAGGGCCTAGGAGACAAGTTAGGAATTTACTTTTAATAATTCACTGAGAAATAATGGTGGCTTAAACTAAGATAGGATCTATGGAAAGTTGAGAAGTCATTGAATTTTAAAAATGTATCGACAATAGAACATTTGCTTATGGGTTAGATGTACATGTGAAAGAGATGAGTGAAATAAGATTTTTCATCTTCTTTCTGAGAAAGTAGGAGAATGTAGTCGCCATTTATAACACAGGGAACAAAGTGAGAGGAATCATTTTGGAGTTAAAAATCACAAATTCTTCATGCTAGGTTATAAATCCATATTTATTTTTTTATTTAAGTGCATGTATGGAATACAACTGGGGTTCAAGAGATAAATAGGACTAAACATTTGTAAATATGAGAGCATTAATAGATAAATGCTACTTGAGGTTCTGTGTGCTGTGTGCTATGTGCTAAGCTGCTTCAGGTGTGTCTGATTCTGTGCGATCCTATGGACTGTAGACCGCCAGTCTCCTCTGTCCATGGGATTCTTCAGACAAGAATACTGGAGTGGGTTGCCATTTCCTTCTGCAAGGGATCTTCCTGACTTGGGGGTCAAACCTGTGTCTCTTAAGAGTCCTGCATTGGCAGGGAGGTGCTTTACCACTAGTGCCACTTGTGAAGAATTGGATAAAATCACCAAGAAATGAGTGTATAGAGAGGAGGAAAGGTCTTGACCTGAGCCCGGAGAGTTGAGAAGATGAAGAAAAGCCAGAGAAGGAGAATACCAAGATGTATCTGAGTATTACTTTAGTAAACAAGACATCTTGTGATATTGTTAATTAAGCACGTAAGTACGCTCTTTTGTCTCAGCAATATTTTTGGAGGTATGTCTCCTTATGCAAGGGCAACAAAAGCAAAAATAAACAAATGGAACTACATTAAACTAAACTATTTTTGCATAGCAAAGGAAACCATCAACAAAACAAAACGGGAGTCTACTGAAAGGGAGAAGATATTTGTATAATATGACATATCTGATAAGGGGTAAATATCCAAAATATATTTTTAAAAAGTAATACAACTCAACATCAAAAAACAAACAATGCAACTAAAAATGGGCAGAGGACTTGAATAAACATGTTTCTAAAGAAGACATAGAGATGACCAACAGGCACATGAAAAAATGTTCAACATCACTAACCATCAGGGAAAAGCAGATCAAAACCACAGAGATATCCTCTCACACCTCTCAAACATAGAATAGTTATTATCAAAAAGACAATAAATAGCAATATTGGCAAAGATGTGGGAAAAAAGGGAACCCTACTTTTCTGTTGATGAAAATGCAAATTGGTAAAGCAACTATGGAAAACAGTATGGCGTTTCCTCAAAAAAATAAAAATAAAACTACCATACAACCCATCAATTCCACTCTTGGATATTTTCCTGAATAAAATGAAAGCAATAATTTGAAAAGATATATGCATCCCTATGTTCATAGTAGCATTATTTACAAAAACCAAGATATGGAAGCAACCAAAGTATGTCCATTGATGGATAAATGAATGAAGAAGGTATAATATACACATATATTAATATTTTGTACATATAAACAATAGACTATTACTCAGCCATTAAAAAATAAAATCTTATCATTTGCACCAACATGGCTAGACCTGGAGGGCATTTTGCCATGTGAAATAAATTATAGAAAGACAAATACTGTATGATTTCACTTATATGAGGAATCTAAAAACAAAAGAAATGAACAAACATAATAAAACAGAAACAAATTCATAGATACAGACAACAAACAGGTGGTTGTCAGAAGGAAGTGGGTGAAGGAGATTAAGAGGTACAAAGTTCCAGTTTCAAAATAAATGAGTCATGGGGATTATAATACAAAATAAATGTATAACATGAGGAATACAGTCAATAATATTGTAGTAACTTTGGTGATAGATGGTTATTAGACTTGTCATGATGATCATTGCTTAATGTATAGAAATACTGAATCACTATATTATGTGGTTAGAACTAACATAGTAGTGTGGGTCAATTATACTTTAATTTTTAAAAGGGGGAAGCTGAGAAAAAACAGCTGAATAACTTGTCTGAAGTCACACAGTTGAGAGTAGAGCCAGGGTATAAGCACAGGCCGTTTGGTTTGTGAGTCTCTACTGTGTTGCCTCAAGAAAGCCAGATTTTGGCCACTCTGAGGAAGAAAATGCAAAAGGGGAAGTCTCACAGTGATTAGAGCCATCTGTGTATGAAAAGGCTTGCCTTTCTGAAATGGTAGTGAGTCCTGTACAACCACAGGTGTTCAAGTACAAGTTGGACTACCACTTGGCCAAACTAATCAGAGTCTTACTATTCGAAGTGTCATCCATGGATCAGCAGCAATGACACTACTTGGGGGCATGATAGAATTTCAAGCTCCTCCCCAAGGCCACTGACTATCAAAGCTTAAGAAGCACTCTAGCACAAGATCTTTATGAAGCAGAGTTATAATGCAGGGGTGAGAAGCATGGCTGTATTGTCAACAGGGCAAATCTCAGCTAAGCCAGTTTCTAGCCATGTCACTTATTTGCCTCAGTTCAGTTTCTACATCTGAAATGGGCCAATAACTGTATTCCCATGGGGTTGCTGTGAGGATTTAATGCACTTATACATGAGAGAGTCAGTTCCTAGGCAGGTTGATAAGAAGTCTGGGGTCCCTGAGGAGGAGAAAGGGTCTGGGACTCTCAAAGCAGAGATAGGGGTCTGGAATTCTCAAGAAGGAGGAAAGAACTTTTTTTTTTTTTTCCCCCTCTTTCTCTCTCTACATTCCTTAGTCTTAGTCACATAAAACGTTTTTTTCTTTAAGACCTAAACTGATGATTACACAACAAACAACTCAGTTTAAACACTTTACTAAGGATTGGATTGTATCACAACAGTGTATCCTGCTTGAGGACACTTTCTCCTTTCTGAAAACATTCTGGCTAATCCTGTTAGCTTAAAATGTAAATTATGACAGTGGGTCTCCTAAGATCTTTACAACCTTGAGACATTCATTCGATTTATTGCAATAACTAATTAAAAATGTATAGAACTCCCTTGCTTAGACTGGTGAGGGGGGCATTCTCCGTCTCCCTTCTGATGTCTATGTCAGAAGTTTTCTCTGTCACGTTAATAAAACTGTGCTATACAAAAGCTCTTGAGTGATCAAGTCTGGTCCCTGTTCCCAAAGCTAAATCATCTTCTTCGGAGATCATGAATCAGACACCGTTCACCATAAGCTACCATCTTGGGAGCTGTCCAGCATCTTCAGGAGAAGATAAGAACACTAAGGACTCTACCCTCTCTGCTTTCCCAGTATACACGTTTTCTGCTTCTTGTGTGAATGAATGACACGCCCTGTGTGAAGCAAGTGATGAGCCCTGCTCTGCAGTTTCGCAGTGCTTCGTAATGACTGAAGGTAGCCCCAGAAAGGGGAACCTTGTTGGAGGTTTATATCGACCTGCCAATGCCAAGAGACAACCAACATCCCTGCGAGGGGAGCAGCCAGAGAAAGGCAAAGCATGTAGAATGAACTTTCCTTTCTCAGTCACCTTTTCCTGGTCTCTTTGACCACTTTGTAGTTGCGTGGGGAATTAGAACTACTAACATAATCTGTCGAATCATAGACTTGTGATCCATTCTGTTATTGTGTACTTCTACTTAGACCCCATGGATGGAAGTGCTTAGCCTTGCTAGATAGGCAAACTTTGCTAGAAAGTCACTAGGAGTACATTTGGGGCGTGGTGGAGCTCTAACTCCAGCAGCATGTGCGGGAACTAGACAGAGCTCTAACTCCAGGAGTGTCTCACAGGCTAGAGGTCACTCTCACGGGTGCCTGCCTCAGGGGCCAACAACCTGAAAGTGAGTCTTTGTCATGGCTGTGCCTCCTATCTATGTGGAGGACACAGATCCAGAAGTGCAGGACTTGGTCAGATTGGAAGTGAAATGTGTTTCTTCCTTTGGTAGTGCTAGCTCTTAGCAGACCAGAGGAGGCTCTCTGATGACTTCTATCTCAACTCCCTAAATATTCTTTCTGTGGAATCCGTGGAAATGAACTGAAATGATTGGTCTTAGTAGCTTGAGGACAAAAATCTCTTTTTCCTCGCTGGCCGGCCCTTTCACTGTCACATATACTAATGTGGCACTGACTCACTGCTTCTACTGCAGTCAGGACTGTACTCAGGAATGTGCATAGGCACGTGGAACATGGATGCTTCCCCTAAGAGTCCTAGCTTGGGAAGCATTCCACAAAGCTACTCTGCTCCATCCTGGGTGGCATCAGAGGAAAGGGGGCGAAAATCAGACAAAGTTCTTAATGGTGAGGAAATGGACATCAATCTGGGACGCCATCAGGTATAACCCTGGTGCATCTCCACCCGGCCTCAGTGGCAGAACCAACAGGGATGAGTAAGGCACCTGCATCAGTAAGGGACAGACCAAGTCCAACCAGGGAAGGAAACCTTCAGTGGAGAGTCTTTCTATACCCCCATCTAGAGCAGGGAGGGATGCCTCTGGTGGAAAGAAGCCACAGCTGTGGGTGCTGCTTTTTTCTCTCTTATAGATGGGAGCTAACAGTTCTATAACCACTCTTTTAAAATGCATTTTAAAAACTGGGATAAGTTTAACCCCCAGAGTTTAAAAAAGACACTCCTGATCTTCTTCTGTGATGCTGAATTGCCAAGTATCTTTTGGAAGATGGGGAACACTAACCTGCTGCTGAAGGGTCTCAATAATACTACTGTTTCACAATTAGATCAATTCTGTAGAAAACAAGGGGAATGGGTAAAAGTGCCATATGTGTTGCTCTATCTCTCTGTGAGACATGCCAGACTTGTGTCCTAAGGGTGCAGATTTGGGTGTGAAACTTTCAGCTCCCTCCTGCCCTCTTACTTTGCCCCTGTAACTGGGATTCCCAACTGAACAGGATGAGAATCAGGGCACCCTTCCAGGAGGGGTTGCCTCAGTCTAGGTAGAAATTCAAAGTCCCAATTGTGGTTGAGACTATTTAGAGGATCCAAAAGGTACATGGAAGGTTTTATAGGGCTAACTTTCCTTTATGACGCTACTTGGAGAGATGTAACACATGTCTTGGGACAGACACTGATTCCTGACTCAAAAACTTGAGTTTTGGGGGAAGCTACTACTTTTGGAGATGAATGGTTTGAATGTGAAACAAGGGGAAATAGACCTCCTTCCTACTGGGAGCCAAGCGGTTCCAATAACAGCACGGCTTTGCTGGATGTATTCTTAAAGGACTTAAGCAAACACACACTAAGACTTTAAACTATCCTAACTTGGCTGACATAGAACAGGGAGAGAAGGAAACTGCTGGCAAATTCTTAGATAGACTATGGGAGGCTCTCCACAAGTTTACTGACATTGATTTCAAATTTCTCACTCAGTCAGCGCCAGATATCTGCCGTAAGTTACCAAAACAGGTGTTCGGACCAAATCAGTCTTTAGAAAAACTGTTACAGCAGGCTCGGACAATATATTACAGTAGAGAATATGAGGAGGACAAACCAAAGAAAAGGCCCAGGCTCTAGTGATGATTGAGAAAACTGCTAAGAATCAGCCTGAAGAGAAAAATACCCAGAGGGACCCAGGTGAAAGGGGACAGGCCTGTTATTTCGTGGAAAGGAGGGGCACCTCAAGCGAGATTGCCCTCAGGCATCGAAGCCACTCCCAGCCCCATGTCCAGTCTGTAAAGGACCACACTGGAGAAGAGACAGCCATCTGAGGCCTAGGTCCCAGGGCTTGGACTCTCAGGACAATCAGGACTGAAGGTGCTCAGGGGTCCCCACACAAGCCCCTGTTCTAATAAAATCTGAGGAACCCCAGGTGTTAATAACGGTGGGGGGCCAATCCAGTCAATTTCCTTTTGGACACTGGGGCAACTTTCTCTGTGCTCACTGAAGCCCCTGGCCTGCTTTCCTCCTGATCCACTACTGTAATGGGATTCTCTGTATGAGCCAAGGGTTATTATTTCAGTCATCCTTTAAGCTGCAACTGGGACTCTGTGCTATTTTCTCATAAGTTTCTATTTGTGCTGGAGTTTCCCTCACCCCTTCTGGGGAGAGATATACTGAACAAGGTCTAGGCCTCTGTTTTCATGAATATGGAGCCTGCTCTTTCTCTCCCATTAATTGGACAAAATGTAAATCCTAGAGTGTGGGCTGATGGAAAAACTATGGGTTGAGCATAAAATGCTGTTCCTGTCATCATTAAGCCCAATAACCCTCACCTATTTTCACATCAAAAGCAGTATCCACTAAAGCCTGAGGTTAATGAATGGGCAAAATATTACTGTACTGACTTCTCATGATGTAAGTGGGATCTTAAACTCTAAAGTTCAGAACAACAATTCTCCATCTTTAAAGCTGCTGTAACTCAAGGAGTGTCAAAAGCTCGAGGAATAGAATCTCACACTGTTCCTGGGGACCCCAATCTTCAGAAAAAGTTGAAAAGGCTGATGACATTATTAAAAGGCATCTGTATAAGCTAACTCAGGAAACACAAGACAGTTGGTTTAAAGTTTGACCCATAGCTTTAATGAGGGCTCGAACTCCCCCTAAGAAGAAGGGACTGTCTCAATGGCAGACTGTTTTTGTGCACAGATATTGTCATAGATCCTGAAGTCTTAGAATTAATTATGCGACTGAGCTTTCAGCTTATCAACCTCCTCATCAACTGAAGGCTTCCCATGGTGGGTTTCTCCGTTTCAAGAAAAGGACTTTCTTCAACTCTGAGAATACCTTCACCAACAACAATCATATGTGACGCCTCTTCTTGATCTGATGACATCTAACAATCCTAAGATGGAGTGATGTAACTATGGAAATAATGTGATTTTTAATTTTGATTATATTTTAACTTGGCTTAATGACTGTTTTGCCTTACATCTGTAACTGTACATGGGGTTTGTTTCTAACTGTCTGAAGGCTTTTAAGTTACAAATGGTTGTCCAGGATCCTAGAGGTGCCACAATCTCCTCCAACTATTACTTGGGGCTCCTGGATCAGAGGCCCTCAATATGAGGGTTAGGAGAATATGCTGCCTCAACAAATTTAGGGACAATGCCTCTCAACACCAGGAAGTACTTATGGAATGAAAATGATGCCCCTTTCCCTTGGCAACATAATACTCCTAAAAGAAAACAGGAGAATGAGAGAGTCAATTCTTAGGGAGATTGATAAGAAGTCCAGGGTCCCCAAGGAGGAGAAAGGGGTCCAGAGCCCTCAAGAAGGAGAAAAGGCTCTGGAATTCTCAAGGAGGAGGAAAGGACAAACATCTTCTTTTTTTTTCTCTCTCTCTCTCCACATTCCTTAGTCTTACTAACATAAAACATTTCTTTCTTTAAGCCTGGAACTGATGATTACACAACAAACAACTCAGTTTAAACTCTGTACTAAGGATTATATAACAACATCCTGCTTGAGGACAGTTTCTCCTTTCTGAAAACATTCTGGCTAATCCTGTTATCTTAAAATGTAAATTATGACAGTGGGTCTCCTCAGATCTTGACAACCTTGAGACATTCTTTTGATTTATTTAATAACTAATTTAAAAAGTATAGAACTCCCTTGTTTAGACTAGTGAGGGGGGCACTCTCCATCCCCCTTCTGATGTCTGTGTAAGAAGCATTCTCTGTCCCCTTTCATACCTTAATAAAGCTCTGCTACACAAAAGCTCTTCAGTGATCAAGCCTGGTCCCTGTTCCCGAAGCTAAATCTTCTTCAGAGATCACAAATCCAACACTGTTCACCTTAAGCTATCATACATGTAAAGCACACATCATAATGCCTAATAGCTAAGTACTCAATAATTGTAAATCACTAATAGAGTTTTGCCAAGAGAACACACTGGTCATAGCAAACACCCTCTTCCAACAACACAAGAGAAGACTCTATACATGGACATCACCAGATGGTCAACACCGAAATCAGATTGATTATATTCTTTGCAGCCAAAGGTGGAGAAGCTCTATACAGCCAGCAAAAACAAGACTGGGAACTGACTGTGGCTCAGATCATGAACTCCTTATTGCCAAATTCAGACTTAAATTGAAGAAAGTAGGGAAAACCACTAGACCATTCAGGTATGACCTAAATCAAATCCCTTATGATTATACAGTGGAAGTGAGAAATAGATTTAAGGGACGAGATCGGATAGAGTGCCTGATGAACTATGGATGGAGGTTCGTGACATTGTACAGGAGACAAGGATCAAGACCATTCCCATAGGAAAGAAATGCAAAAAAGCAAAATGGCTGTCTGGGGAGGCCTTACAAATAGCTGTGAAAAGAAGAGAAGTGAAAAGCAAAGGAGAAAAGGAAAGATATAAGCATTGAATGCAGAGTTCCAAAGAATAGCAAGAAGAGATAAGAAAGCCTTCTTCAGCGATCAATGCAAAGAAATAGAGGAAAACAACAGAATGGGAAAGACTAGAGATCTCTTCAAGAAAATTAGAGATACCAAGGGAATATTTCATGCAAAGATGGGCTCGATAAAGGACAGAAATGGTATGGGCCTGACAGAAGCAGAAGATATTAAGAAGAGGGGGCAAGAATACACAGAAGAACTGTACAAAAAAGAGCTTCACGACACAGATAATCACAATGGTGTGATCACTCACCTAGAGCCAGACATCCTGGAATGTGAAGTCAAGTGGGCCTCAGAAAGCATCACTATGAACAAAGCTAGTGGAGGTGATGGAATTCCAGTTGAGCTATTTCAAATCCTGAAAGATGATGCTGTGGAAGTGCTGCACTCAATATGCCAGCAAATGTGGAAAACTCAGCAGTGGCCACAGGACTGGAAAAGGTCAGTTTTCATTCCAATCCCAAAGAAAGGCAATGCCAAAGAATGCTCAAACTACCACACAATTGCACTCATCTCACACACTAGTAAAGTAATGCTCAAAATTCTCCAAGCCAGGCTTCAGTAATACATGAACCATGAACTTCCAGATGTTCAAGCTGGTTTTAGAAAAGGCAGAGGAACCAGAGATCAAATTGCCAACATCCGCTGGATCATAGAAAAAGCAAGAGAGTTCCAGAAAAACATCTATTTCTGCTTTATTGACTATGCCAAAGCCTTTGACTGTGTGGATCACAATCAACTGTGGAAAATTCTGAAAGAGATGGGAATACCAGACCACCTGATCTGCCTCTTGAGAAACCTATATGCAGGTCAGGAAGCAACAGTTACAACTGGACATGGAACAACAGACTGGTTCCAAATAGGAAAAGGAGTACATCAAGGATATATATTGTCACCCTGCTTATTTAACTTATATGCAGAGTACATCATGAGAAATGCTGAGCTGGAAGAAGCACAAGCTGGAATCAAGAATGCCGGAAGAAATATCAATAACCTCAGATATGCAGATGACACCAGCTTTATGGCAAAAAGTGAAGAGGAATTAAAAAGCCTCTTGATGAAAGTGAAAGTGGAGAGTGAAAAAGTTGGCTTAAACTCAACATTCAGAAAACTAAGATCATGGCATCTGGTCCCATCACTTCATGGGAAATAGATGGGGAAACAGTGGAAACAGTGTCAGACTTTATTTTGGGGGGCTCCAAAATCACTGCAGATGGTGAGTGCAGCCATGAAATTAAAAGATGCTTGCTCCTTGGAAGGAAAGTTATGACCACCCTAAATAGCATATTGAAAAGCAGAGACATTACTTTGCCAACAAAGTTCCGTCTAATCAAGGCTATGGTTTTTCCAGTGGTCATGTATGGATGTGAAAGTTGGACTGTGAAGAAAGCTGAGCACCAAAGAATGATGCTTTTGAACTGTGGTGTTGGAGAAGACTCTTGAGAGTCCCTTGGACTGCAAGGAGATCCACCCAGTCCATTCTAAAGGAGATCAGTCCTGGGTGTTCTTTCAAAGGAATGATGCTAAAGGCGAAACTCCAGTACTTTGGCCACCTCATGCGAAGACTTGACTCATTGGAAAAGACTCTGATGCTGGGAGGGATTGGGGGCAGGAGGAGAGGGGGACAACAGAGGATGAGAAGGCTGGATGGCATCACCGACTCAATGGACGTGAGTTTGAGTGAACTCCGGGAGTTGGTGATGGACAGCGAGGCCTTCGTGCTACATGGGGTCACAGAATCAGACACTACTGAGCGACTGAACTGAACTGAATAGGAATATGCATCAGATGTAATGCTAGACCAGATAAATACCTCCTTTATCTTCTTTAAAGAAAAGAGTTTTATAAAAAGGATTTAAGAGGAAGAGGGTGGGAGAAATCAATGATGCATAAATATCTTCAGTTTGAAATGCCTTTGATTCTTCAGATGGAAGAGTATTCAGTAAGAAGCTAGGAATATGTTTCTGAAGATCATGAGAGAAGGTGGGACTTGGAATATAAAGTGAAAGTGTTAGTTGTGTCTGACTCTTTGTGACCCCATGAACTGTAGCTCACCAGGCTCCTCTGGCCATGGAATTCTCCAGGCAAGAATACTGGAATTGGTTGCCATCTCCTCTTCCAGGGGATCTTCCCAACCCAGGAATCAAAACAGTGTCCTGCATTGCAGGTGGATCCTTTATCACCTGAGCAATCAGGGAAGCCCATACTTTAGAGAATTGTGGGAATAAAAAGAGATCACATGTGTGACAGTGCTTTACAATTTGTACAAATGTGAACAGTTCAATATTCTTCTCTTTGGCTTAGAGTATTAAAGTTTTCATGATGGAGAGTCAGGACATGTTCCATGGGGATATGGAGCTCCTAGAGGGCTTGTCCAGGGCTCAGGGAAATGTCCAGCTTAACGTGCAGGGCACCACAATTTTACTGCTTCAAACCAAACGCTGTGGAGAATGAGCAGTCAACAGAGAAGGTAGAGACAGGGGAGAGTGCATGGTAGAGCACTTTAAGAAATGGAATGAGTTGCACAAACCGTCAAGTGAAGTCAGAGGTTAAAAAGAAGGGCAGTCCACTGGATATGAGCAAGAGGTCACTGATGCTATCTGCTGAGATATTAGAGTGCCTTGCCCAGCCTGGTACCTGTTAGCTAGCAGAACTGCACTGCTGTTCATGGCCAACACTAACAGAATGACCCCAGATAGCCTTGCTCCATCCCAGCCATATCCTGAATTATTCAAACCAATCCATCCCCACCTGATTTTCACTGCCAGAGTCCCTGGCTCTTGGAATCAATTCTTATTGAAGATCTCACATCATCCCCTCAAAAACAGTAGCTGACATTGATATTGATATTCTGTTCTGACTTCTGGCTGACTCTCTCAAATATATTTTGAGTGTTTCTTCTGACCTAATTTTTATTTATGCTCCTTATTAGGTATTGATCTCTGAATTCCCTCCTTGATTGAACTTGGCATTCTTTTATTTGGACTGTATTTCTTCTGCTTATCGAAAGTAATCATCTTGCCAGCCTAGATATTGTCTTGAAATTCAGCCCAACCAAACTTATGGTCAGTGATCCATAGACTCATCCCATTAGCAGCATGCTTGCATGCTAAGTCGCTTCAGTCATGTCCAACTCTTTGTGACACTATGGACTGTAGTCCTCTAGGCTCCTATGTCCGTGGGATTCTCCAGACAAGAATACTAGAGTGGGTTGCCATGCCCTCCTCCAGGGAATCTTCCAAAACCTATGGATAGAACTGGTGTCTCTTAGGTCTCCTGCATTGGCACATGGGTTCTTTACCACTAATGCCACCTGGAAAGCCCATTAGCAGATGGAACCATAAAGCTGCTAAAGAAATTAGTAATACACAAGTCATAATATGTTGATGTTACCTGAAAAGGTGGGGTATGGGGGCTAATTTTGTCTGTCAACTTGACTGAGCCACAGGGTACCCAGATATCTGGTCAAACATTTCTCTGAGAGTGTCTTTGGATGAAATTAACATTTAAATCAATAGACTGATGAAGCAGATTGCCCTCCCTAACGTGGTGGGCCTCATCCAATCAGCTAAAGCCCTGAGTAGAACAAAAAGGCTGATTCTCCCCCAAGTAACAGAATTCCTCTTGCCTGGCTTCTTTTAAACTGGGACACTGGCTTTTCCTTGTCTTCAGATTCAAACTGAAACAATGGTTTTCCATGAATCTTGAGCCTGCTGGCTTTTGGTCTAGACCTACACCATCATTGGCTTGGTGTCTTTGATCTCCAGCTTCTTGACTCACCCTGCAGGTCTTGAAACTCATCAACCTCTATCATCATGTGAGCCAAATCCTTACAGTAAATGTCTTTGCCTATATATATATGTATATATACACACATACATACATATACACATACATATACACACACATACTAGAGAACAAGAAGGGGGAGGGTAGTATGGGGGAGAGAGAATGTATGTCTCTCTATATATATATTCATTATCTATTGGTTCTGTTTCTCTGAAGAGATACAGATGGAGTAAGTTCAATGGGGCTGGCAGAGTCTGTACTAAAGCACAGTGATTCCAGTCTATACTAAAGCACAAATTCCCACTGTCTCATTTATTAGCTATGGTTAGGTTACTTAATCTCTCTGATCCTCAGTTCCCCACTCTGTTTTACTAAAATCCCAATATATTCCAGTGTCAAGCATATAGCAGATAAATGTTGAGTAAATGAATGAACCAATACAGGTGAAGAAACCAGAGTTGTTAATTGATACATATTTCATTAGCAGCTAATGAAAAAAATCAACCTTTCATATTAAAGCAGAGTTATGTCACTACTTAAAGGAAAAGTTTAAAGTCTCATCAAATTGAGAGATTTACTTTATCATTACTTCATAATTTCCTTTTGAGTTGGTTATAATTTTTGTCCCCATTTTACCTATGAGAGGACCAAGGTACAGAGAGGTTACAGACCTAATAAAACTCTTGAAAGACTTACTAAAGGAATATTGTGATCGCTTTCAAATAACCCTTTGAAAGTTTGCTAATTTCAGCTACTATCTTCTCCTTCCTTTTGTCCCTGTCACAGGGTTCTTCCTCCCTGCTTGACCACCTTCATATCTCAGTATGGGAGAGGGTCCTAGGATGCATTCATGTACAAAAGAGACCTTACAATTTTGATGCATTAAGGACTAGGAGTTTGGAAGCACTCAGCATTTGTCTGGTAAGTACTTCTCTTTCCATCCTACAATGTTGTTCTTAGTAAGGAATGAGGTGTTATTTGAAAATTTGAGGTGCAGTCTTTTTTTTTCCAACACAGCAACCCAGAAACAGAAACCAGTATCTTTTAGTCCTCCGTCTACCTCTCTGCCTCAGAGGTTTCAGGGAACAATGAGTTTAGATTTAGAATATTACGTTTTCCCCAGCTACTATTAAGTCACTGTCTATAAATGGGGCGGGGGTTGGGGTCAGAGCTGGAAAAATGTATGAAGAAAGCGGCAAGTAAGCCACATGGAAAGGAAACCAAGGAATTAAAACGGTTGATCTGTCAAAGTGTATATTCTTGTGCACTCATGATATTTTGAAATATTGTTCATGGGTATGATCTTGGAGAAGAGGGTTCTGAGCTGGGCTAGTTCTAAACTACTTGCAAACTGACTTATAACATGTTATAAAAACTTTTTTATAATTATTCTTTGTGAGAGACAGTGAGAATGAAGTCGCTCAGTCGTGTCTGACTCTTTTCGACTCCATGGACTCCAGCCCACCAGGCTCCTCTGTCCATGGAATTTTCCAAGCAAGAGTACTGGAGTGGGTTGCCATTTCCTTCTCCAGGGGATCTTCCCGACCCAGCAATCAAACCAGGTCTCCCACATTGCAGGCAGACATTTAACCATCTGAGCCACCAGGGAAGTTTGTATCTTGTACCTTACCTGGGAGATATAAACTAAATACCTTACATCTGGAGTTACTGCAAACCAGAACACTTTGGCGCATGGTGTACCAGAAAAAGCTTTCAGAGACTAAATTAGCATAGTGTAAATATCCATCCAGCAGAGCAGGTAATTTTCTCATTACTCATCAAATGAGTTCCTAAGCATTCGTTACTCTACATGTTGGATCTTTGTAGAAATAACTCACAGGCAGCTGAATCATTTCAGAGCAAATTTCCTATCACTTTCCTTCTCTGTATGGCTTAGGCCTTTATGGATCCTGAATAACATAAATATGCTGGTTCCCTACTGGCAAGGATGACTGTGGATTTTTTTTTTAAATCAAGGAAGGAGAAAACCCTAGGTGGGGAAATCTCATTATCATATTAAAATGCATTTAGAGATGTCTGGTTTTCCTGAATAGACTTATATTTATCCAATGTCTATGTTTTCCAAATTTATTCTTTTCTCAGAACAAAATGAAGAACATCTCAAACAGCATCATTTTTAACAGAAGCACAAGAGAATGAGAAATGCTGCCTTCACTCAGCATAATCCTGTAGAGCTTGAGGTATTTTCTGTGATGCTTTGAATCAGTCTGACTCTCTTCTATACTGTGTAATTTTTAAAGATATCAATGTGGGGCATCAGCAGTTGAAAATTCAGAATACCAAGCCAGTCCTCCCCTGTGACTGCCACAGAGCTGTCGCCCACAGGATGCACCTTCATCACTGACGTAGGTACTTTTTCAGTTTTACTATTTTTTAATCTGGAAAATCCCCTACCTCCTCCATTCCTGCACAAAACTTTCTGCCTGAATGACTTTCAGACTGAGGGCCATACACATATTCCGTTTCTTCCCACTGCAGGCTCCCCAACCCCTCAACTTTTATGGGCTAAGAAAAAGTCACATTTAGAGGAAAAAAATTCTGATCATAAAGTGTTTTGCTGTGACATCAGTGCATTTGCCTTCACTTCTCCCAGCCCATTCCAGCTTGCTCTAGAATGAAGGTGACAGCTGTAACTAGGAGTTTCATTGTCAAGTATCTGAGGACCAGGCAGATTCTCTTCTTCTTAACTGTATAAGAATCTTAAATGTTTAATGAAGTAAACACATTTCAGCAACACGTCCTGTTTTCAGAATCCAGCTTTAATAAAAACCCAAACACTATTTGTTAATTATTACTGAAAACATTAATATTTCAAAATACCCTTTGGTCAAGAAGTCTTTAAAGAGACAATAACATTCACTTATTTCAATTAAAGGTATGGCTTATTGAATTCTTACAGTTCTATTCGGTATAAATGTTCCCTTTACAACTCCGCTTCTCTTCTTTGTTTCTGGGATTCATTCTCTCTCTCGCTCTCCTTGTGCATTAAAAACCTAAGCTGGCTCTCATGCCTCAGAACGGGGTTGTGTGTTGCGGGGGCTGGGGGTGTAAGTTATACGTTGTCCCCCATCCAACCCCCAGACAAGGATTTTCCATCACCTAAAAGGGGCCATCAAATTTTAACACTGCGAGGCACGACTTCTAATCTCATTTTTCCCGGAAAAGTACAAACAGTTCCTCAACCGAGGTCCCCCCTCCCACGCGCTCCCCAGCTTGCCCTCCCCGCGGAGAGTCCCGCAACAGCCTCCCCAACACCTATGAATCATCCGAGAGGCTGCCACCGCGGGACTATTTGCATATGCGCCCTCCACCGCCCCTCCCCTTCTTGGCGCCTAAAGCACACAACAAAGGACAAGATTATTGCTTTATGATTATTCTTTTTAATCTCTCCTATGACCAGCACTACTAGCTTCTCTCGCCCACCTCTTGTTTTGAGCATCGGAAGGCCAGCCTCGTCTGGTACCCAGGGTTTGCGCACTGAATGAACCAGCAGAATTTTGTAGCGTCCCAGCATCCTTGAACCTGTAGCTGTTCACATACTACCGGCTCCCCAGAAGCCTAGTCAATCCTATAAGGAATGTACAGCGCCTCTGTGGACTCTTCCTAAGAAGTTCAACATAAAACCCTAGGCTCCGATTGCAAATTCAACCCCAAACAGCGTCATCTATTTTGCCCTCCTCAAACAACTCTCAACTCCAAGCCTTGAACTCAGCATACCCACGCTGGTTGGGTTAACTACCTACTATTCCCTACCCTTTCCCCCAACTCCTTTGAAATCTCTGTGATGATTGCTCTGACGTACTTTAAAATAACGTGTACTAGTCTCTCTCCACAACTGACCACATTAATGCGAACTCCAAGCCCTCGATGCTACTTTGATAAAATGAAGAAATCACTCATAAAAATAGCAACCCACCAGACCATATATGGAGCTGGTGGGGGTTGACAGGGATGCCCCTTCGGACCAGCTTTTTTAGAAAAAGCAAATTGCAGCTGAAATCCCCCACCCTCTTACTCCTCCTCTGCCTTCCCCTTCCGTTTCATGACTCAACCAAAGACTCAACTCAGCAGGGGAAATTTTTTGTATATATATAATCGCATATAGTCCATGTATATAACACATATACATACAGACACACACCTATACAAACAAAACAATATCAGAAGACCAGTCGCAAGATAAATGAATTTGCCTGTGCCTGGGTGTTAAAGTGGAATCATAAGAATAGTCCCGTTCGGGTGTTTATAAAAAACTAAAATACAAAGCTTTGCAGTAAAGCGAGCTGGGAGCTGAGTCAAGCGCTCAGTACCTCGCGGCTCCTCCCCTCCCACCCCCGCCCGCGTCCTCCCCCCGCCCTCCCCTCAACACACTTCCTCCCCGCCCCTCCAGGAGATGGCTATTAAAAGCTGCTGACGTCAAAAGGGACGGCCATCTTTGATGAGGGCAGAGCTCACGTTGCATTGAAGACAAAACCTCGGGGAGGTCAGGTGCTGTCTTTCCTTCCCTCCCTGCTCCGTGGCTCCTCCACACTTGGAACCTGCAGGGGCCGGGCGAACACCACCCTCTGGAGAAGCCAAGGTAAGGAGACCCCCTCCCCAGGTCGTGGTTCTGGCACTGGCTGGCTGCATACCCAGAAGGGACCACAGCTGGGCAGACCAAGTGAGCTTGGGTAAATACAAGAATTTGTGCACCCAGGGTGCGGTATTCCGTGTGTGCGCGTCCGGCTGGACTCCCGCCTAGGGCTTTATAAAGTATTTTCGAGGTGAGCTGCTTGGGGAAGGGGTGAAAGGGGATAGTGCAGATGGAGCGATGGGGTGGAAGCGCAAGAATACGTACGGAATAACTTACTCTTTTGAAACAGTAGTGGGACCCTCTGTCTCTTCCATTTTGCGATGCAGTTTTCAGAGATGTTTAGGCTGCTGTTTGTTTTTTTTTTTTCCCCTTCTGTAGATCAAAACAAACCAACCCTGTCGTTCTGACCTTATTATCATGACTGCTGTCGTTAGGGAGGTATTATCCAGGGAAGAATTAGGTAGAAGGCAGGGTGTGGGCGCTGGGAGGCGAAAGAAAGGGGAGTTCCCGCCCCGGGCAAGCTGAGCTGCAGCCGCCACAGCAGCCTCCATGCCCCACAGACTTGATTTATGCCGCCTGCTCCACGTCAACAGCAGGCTGGCGGAAGGCGGGCGGGTAGTGCTGGGTGGGAGGGCTCTGCGGAAGACTGGCGGGGGCGGGGGCGGGGGCTCGGGCTCGCCTCCGGGACTGCGGCGGCCCGCTCTCAGCACCCTGGACAGCAACACCAGGGGACTGCGTTGGCGCCCGCGACCTTTCAGCACCGCGGATAGCGGTCCTGCCACAGCGCCGCATTTACCTGCGGCAGAGACGCCTGGCCAGGGCTAGAGGTTTCAGGCCAAACTGCTTCTCTGAGACTCCGATCTCTCGGATATCCCTAATAGAGCAGGCATAGTAGGTTAAAAGGAAAAAATAAATCCTTCCTACCGGAACCCTCTGCAGGCAATTACCAGTTCCCATCCTTAGCTCCTGCATAGCTTCAGAAAAAAGTCTACTTACGGAAATTTTCTGTGTTACCCTCTCCCTCTCCTTACCCCCGCCTTTTTAAGGTAGAAAACAAACACATTTTTTAAGATCTGTACTTATCTTCCAGTAGGCAATCAGGGGTTTTATTTATTTATTTATTTATTGACACAAAATAGATCTGTCTACAGATCCTAGGTGGTCATGGATAGGGTATATACAAAGATGGCAACACGATCTGTTTATAGGAGTGTTATATCTTTTGACATGTATCTATTTGATAAAAAATATGGGGGTAGTTGAACTAAGCAAAATCAACTTCAATAGTGAATCCCTCTTCCTCTCCTTTATCTTTGTGATTAGGCATGAACAGAAGCACATACCCATAAAAATACATCTCTAAGACATATTATGGGTCTTGCAGGGTATAGATTTAACCTCTTTGGCTGTGGTTTCAGAATGAGAGGAAGTGTTTCCTATGGACATTGGTTATCTCAGGATAATTTTCTGATTTTGACAATATTAAGACTGGTTTTCCTCAGGAGAATCCAACTGTGTCCTTCAATGTGATGCAGATGGAAGGACCATGGTGTTAGACTGAAACTGGACTCTGACCTAAAGATCTGTGATTTCCTTTCCAGCACTGCGGGATTTTGCTGAGGCAGTGATAAGTACTTTGATTATTTTCTATTCTGACATTTTGAGCCTCTGAGTGAACAAAAATTGTTACAGGGATATTTCCAGCCATCGGTATGGACAAAAATCAATATAAAATGACCAGGAACAAAACTATGCTCACTGAGTAGTTGTTAAATAAGAGTAACAGCATCATGTGTAAGAATGTAGATACCACACATTAAATAAACGTTAGCATGATCCCTTGAAAAGTCTTAAAATAAGATCTTATATTGGGGCTAGTTAGTCATTAAGTCCAGTCATTTATATGCTGGAGGTGCTCAAATGCCCTATCCACATAGAGAAAGTACTTTTCATTCCTGGCTATTTATTTACTACTGTTTTACAGTTTTTTATGGATAACTATGTGGTTCCATGTAAGTATATATTCAACTGTTGTTGGATACAAATGTAAAATTATTATTTAAGTGTATGTAACTACATAGATGAATTTTATAACTCTGCAGTCTACAGATGAAATAAACAACTGTGTTTTAGTGATGGGAGGAGGGGAGACAAGATGGCTAGGAGTCTTTAAAAATGCTTTGACTCCATGCTGCATGTCCAGACAGCTCTCTGCGTAGTTGCGACAAATGAAAAAGCTCAACGCTTCCGAATTACGTGCTTGGTCATTAGTAATTACTGCTGGGTTTGTTTGCTAGTGGAAGACTGGGACGGTGGGGAAGAGGTAGAGGACTGCAGTGAAGCTGGCAAAGGGCACAGATCTGGGAGGAAGTGTTGATGTGCACAATTATGGAGCTTATGGCTTACTGAGAAGTTAAACAGAAATGTAATTGAAACATGAATTTTAACATTTACATTATGGATAAGCTTCAGGGAAAAAAAATCAAGATATTTCCTATCTTAAGTTTTAAATTTAAAAAATCCAGGGCAATACAGTGAGAAGAGGCAGAAGCAGATGGATGTAAAGACTTGCCAGGAAACATCAACACAGACCTTCTGACGGTACCTGCCTGTTTGCTCGCTGGAATTTTCTGCTTTACCACCTTGGCATTCAGAACGTGAAACAGTTTGCAATCTTATTAACCTCTCCATGGTAAAATCTGCCAAGAATTCACTGTCTTATTTTCACTTTGTTAAACATGCATGACCACACATGCACAAACACAGTACCAACTGCCCCTGAATTAGATTATATAAAAACACTTCTAAAGTCTTAAGTCTTGACCATCAACCAGAAGACTGAGGTGTCTGCCAGTAGCACCTCTTCTTGTAGCAGGCAGCCTTCAGCAGATCATGTAGGTGTCAGTGATTAGGAGAAATGAGAGATAATTTGAGAGAGAAGTTGGGAAAGAAGATATGAAGGATTAAAAATAGATGAATCTGCTTTTTATATGATGCACTATGAATAAACTTTTTCTCACATCATGGAACTGATTTACAGCTCTATAAAGGGAAGAAAATTGGTTTTTTCAGCCTCAGTGCTAGATACATTTCTGCAATGTCATCCCTTGTCAGCAGAGACAAACCTGATTGAAAGATATTGATCAATCAGTGAGCACCAGATACATAAATGAACCCCACTGAAGATATAAAATCTCATGCTTATATGGTTTTTGACCTCAATAAGTTTAACATCTAGTATTCTTAATGAAAACAATAAACAACAAACATTTGTAAATAATACCAGAAAGAAAATACAATAAAACAGTAGAAGGAAAATCATGAGGGAGTATATAATTATTTGCTAAGTCAATGTGACCAAAAGTAAGGAATAAAAATTCTTAGGGCAATATTTCAGTGGACTAGAATGATCTGAGAGAAGAAACAGAACCTAAGCTGGCTTTTGGAGGTTGGAGAGAGGTGGGGGGAAGTCTGCCAAGTAAAAGTTACAGCACAGGTAGAACTACAAGTTAAACAAACTCAAGTTATGCTCAGCAGACCCCAAAAATGCCCATCTATTTGGGTGGAGTGGGAGGCTTGTAAAGGGGAATATGCTAGAACAGTGAGTTAGAGCCATCTATGAAAGGCCTTGAATGCTACACTGAGGAATTAGTGCTTTATCCTTTGAAGATGATTTCTGAGCAGAAGCTGATGTACAAAGTAGCCATGTCTTTTTTTAGCATTTTGGAATTGCTGTTGACCGAATGGAATTAAATTTGCATTCTCTCATAAATAGACAGTGGCAAAGTGTTATCATAAAGGATGATAAATTAAAAAAATAATAACCAGTCCTCATTTAGTCATCTGTTAAGATCACCCTGCATGGAGGGAACGGAGACTCAGATATAGAGAATGGACTTATAGGAGAAGCAGAGAGTGGGACAAATGGAGAGAGGAGCATTGGCCTATATACACTACCATGTGTAAAATGGATAGCCCGAAGTGGCTGTGTTACGCAGGGAGCCTGCCTGGTGCTCTGGGATGGCCTAGAGTGGGAGGAGGGGAGGGGAAATATGTATAATGATGGCCGATTTGCACTGTTGTACAGCAGAAGCCAACATAATACTGTAAAGCAGTTTTCCTCCAATAAAAAAAATAAAGGAAGCCAGATATCTCAAAAAATAATAAATTTTAAGAAAGATCATCCTGCAGTATACACATGGGCTTCTAAGTCCTACCCAGAAGTTAATTGTAAGTTTCAAATTTTAATTATTGACTGGAACAAATTATTCAAGATGAGTGTCTACCAAGAAGGTCGAGAATCGGGTCAGAAATCTGGGGATGAGAGGTATCCAGAAGGTACACTTGAATAATAATCATGTGGAACACTCTTGTGGACTCTCTGAGTATTCTGCATTGTCAAATACACTAACTGGATAGATGGGGAAAGAGGCCAGGCTTTCTATTCATGTTTCAGGCAGCATGACACATACAACCAGTTCCCAGTGGCCAAAACTGGAGAAAAAAGAAAGGAAGGAATAAAAGATGCTATGATAAAAGTTTGAAAAACTGAGGTAAAGTGGGCAGTATATCATATTTCTTTCCCTACCATCCTAGCATCCTAGCTGAATTTTGCTGATTACTGTCACTCCAGGGCTTGCTTGAGGTCTGAACTATACCCATTTTATTTTTAATCTTGTGGTTGCTACTCTCACAGCAGAGCTTCACAATTCCAAATTCTAATGTAACTGCTGAACCTGAAATAGTCCCTGGCTTCATGTGGAAAAATAAATGGCAGTTGCAGATATAGATCTTGTTGCTATTTCAATTCTTGCTCAGAAGTGTCAAGGGACTATTCTCATCTGTCCTTCACCAAAACACTGGCAGGAGAGACATCCTTAGGATAACATGTTGATTTCCAAGTTGACTCCCTGTGGCGAAATTGCAGATAGTGACGTTTGATGCTTTAGAAGGTCAGGCTGATGGTTATTAAACTGAGTGCAGAGGGCCTTCCAAGTTATTAAGTAGAAGGGAGGAGATAGAACAGAGCACTGAGGAAACAGAACATGGTGAGTGGAGAAAGTTTTTTAAAAGTAATCTTACAAAAGGAAGGAGGCTTCAGAGAAATTTCCAGAGAATGCTGTCTGCACTTTGAACTCTTCAGAATTACTTTCATTGCTGTAATGATAATAGCTACTTGTTTCTACATAATTTTCTTCACAAGGATCTCAAAGCACTTCACCCAATATAAAATCCAAGCAGTTTCTAATGTCTAAATAAATGATGCAAACCATAGTCAGTTCATATATGATATTAGTAACATTTAGTAAGCCATAAATCTGAGAACAGAAATACCCAAAGCAGTGACTAATCAGAATAGGTCTGTGGGGGAGAAGAGTGAACCTCTAATTCTAAAAGCTTTTACCTGTGCTAGCTCACTGAATCCTCGTAACAGTCCTGTAATCAGGGTACCATTATTGTTTCCATTTTACAGAAGAGGAAACTGAGGCAAAGAAAGGCTAAATAACTTGCCTAACATTACAGAGCAGAGCCAGGGTTTAAATGCAGTCTGTGTGATTTCAGAGTCTAAGCTATACACTCTGCAACCTCTTGCATCATCTGCATTTTTCATGTTGGCCAAATAGGGCACAGAATATACATGATTTTTTGTTTGTTTGTTTGCACTATCTTTCCCCTTTCAGTTTGATGGCAGAGCATGATGGCAAGGATGCTTGCTGATCAGGAGCCAGGAGATCTGGATTTAGATCCGAAGCAACTGCTTTTTCTTTTCTTTTTTTTTTTTTTTTGGTAGATTTTTTTTTTAATTTATTTTTTATTATTTTTTTTTTTACTTTATAATATTGTATTGGTTTTGCCATACATCAACATGAATTTCTTTAAATGAATCATTCAACCACTATTGAATGGTGGAACTGAGTTCCACTTGGAACTCAATTTCTTCATCTACTGAATGACAGAATTGAATGAATGTTTTCCAATATCCTTACCATATTAATGAAGTTAATGAAATCCGTGGTGAAAAGTCTAGGTGGGTGAGTCTGAGCCAGTTTACCTGGTGGTCTCAGAGGTTACTGCCTAATACTGCTTCAGTAACTGACCTGACTGCCTCTCTCAATGTGAGATTAATTATATCCACCGCTCCTCTGCTCCTCAGTGTTTCTCTCTCTTTTTTCCCCCTCAATAATTTCTTTGACATCATCTTTCTGAGGCCTTTCTGGTCAGACTTAAGAAACCTTGACTTTTTTCTCAAAGGCCTAATCTGAGTCATCACTGCTTTGGGAGATCTCCCCTCCTCAATCAGATTTATTGCTGTCTGGCACAGACTGTTTTTTTCAACCTGCCTAAACTTTTTACAATTCTTCTTTCAACCCAACTAACTGTTTTTAAAATTTTATTTCTAAACCCCCTTTTGATCATGTCTTCTGTCTGATTTAAAGCAATTTATTAGCTGCTATATCCTCATTCTTCTTTCTTCTCCTACCTCTTAGAAAAGGGGAGAGAGAAGCTTTTTATAGAGTCTGTGAGATCATAAGTACTTAAAAAGCAACATTTTCATATGAACTGAATTACATGATTTAAGTAGCCAGCTCAAAAACTAATAAAATTTGGAGGATGGGGAGAAGGTGGTGAAATAACATTACAAAAAAGTTTCAAGGATGAGGGACTAGGAGAGAAGGAAGCTTTAAAGGCTATGAGATTTAAAGTTCAGAGGTTACAGCTGGCGGTACAATATATGTTAATTAAATTCATAGTCACGTGGGGATTAAATTCACAAGTTCCAGAAAAGCCTTGTTCCCCTTGTTGCTATAACCTCATTCTTACTGCAGACTTCAGCATCTTTCCATCAAAGTAAAGCATGAGGAGATGCTAACTGATTTTCTTACTGCTGACTCACAGAGGTTAGTTTCAGCAGTGATTAACTAATAAGAAGAACAAATCTGTATCCCCAAAAAGAGATGGGGGAAAATCCTATTGAAGTGTTAGTGCTTCCTTTTAAACGCTTAACAACCATTCTGGAGGAACTCAAAGTGAATTAACAATGCTCAGACTGGATTGGTGCTGAATGACAGCTGCGCTAGGTTTGTGAATTGCTTTCTGTGGTTTTGAAAAATAAATTTGATCCTCTTAGTTAGTAAAACAAGCTGAAGTATAATCCCTGTGAAGGGAAAATTAAAACAACTTACTTATCTTTTATTCTATTGTTGGGTTTTTGTTACTGATTTTATTTGGTTCCTATTACCGAAAGAGGCTTCCCTGGTGGCTAGACTGTAAAAATCTGCCTGCAATGTGGGAGACCCAGGTTTGATCCCTAGGTTGAGAAGATCCCCTGGAGAAGGGAATGGCCACCCACTCCAGTATTGTTGCCTGGAATTGTTACCTCCTCCAGGACAGAGGAGTCTGGTGAGCTACAGTCCATGGGTTAGCAAGAGTCAGACACAACTGAGCAACTATTGTGTTATATTACCCAGAAATGGCTAATTCTCATATCTTAAATTGAGACTGCACTTTCTGTCCGCTCACCTCATTTTCCAAAATTGTCCATTTCATACTTGAAGAAAAGGTTGTTTTTCTTCTAGAATGGTTCTAGGTTCAACAAAATGCCTATCTTGTCCCAGTTTCTCCATCATTTTCTATATCCAAATGACCCTACTTATAGATTTTGAACTTGAGAGATGATTTTTTATGCCTACAGGCTTGAGTGAGTGGTTTCTGTTCTTTACTGATGAGATGTAAGAAAACAAAAGCCTCTCAGCTGCCCCCAGAGGCCAGAGTTTCCCTGGGCTCCTGCCTCATCCCTATTCTAGAGAAATCTCTCAGTGAAGCTTAGAGAGTCCTGCAAGTTGAACAGAATTCCCTTTCCACAGAGAATCTCAAGCCAAATTGCTGATCTCTTCTATTCATGTTCTGTACAGTTTCAAAGAATAGTGACTGACAAATTGTGAAGCAGTATATTTCTTAAATTTCACTGAGGTTGGTCTGACAGCCAGTTGGAGGCAAATCACACTGCAGCATAAACAGAAAGTAGAGGGAAATAAATGCCAGTAAGTCTGCTAGGAAGAACACTGGCAAAAGATTTCAGTATGCAATAGTTCTATCGAGTGAATTTTTTCATTTTCATAGGACAGTCCATTATAACTTCATTATGATACTAGAAAGCAAGATAGTATTCCTGATTTATGCTTGAGAAATTGCTGAATATATGAACTTTTTCCAGTTTCAAAGTGACTATCCCTCTATTCCCTCCTCAAACATAAATAAGCTGTCATTATAGCACTCTTCACTAATTAATTCAATAGATACTTATTGAACGTCTGTCTTGTCCCAGGAAAGCAGTACTGGTTAGTGAAGATAGAGCAGTGAATAAAACATACATGATTCTGCTTTCAGTGTATTTTTGCTGGGCATCCGTTCTTGATGTATTTTTCTTTTAGAAGACACATTTCACATAGACTCCCTTTTAGACTCAAGGACATGAACCCAACTTAGAAAAATATTTGGCTCTCTGTCCAAAATATGCAACTGATTGAAGGTTTCTACTCAGTGATCAGTGTCCATGGAAAGGTTGCCATCATAAGCAAAATGTAAATTAAGAATCATCCTTAGCCATCTAGGAACTTAGGAAATATCTAAGATATTCCTGTGTGCAAATTTGTCTCTATTTGTGTGGCAACAAATTAGGATATCACTAAATTTCCTTTATATTCCTGTTATATTACAGTACCCCAATCTCTCCCTATATAGACCATTCCCCACCACTCATGGAGAGAATAGGTCAGGCTTCAAGAAACATAGTATTTTCTAGGTCAGAAAACCTAGTCCCAACTATAAAATTCGTGGCACAAAGCAAGAATAGAGTGACTGAGAAAAACAGCAACATCTTTTAGGTGACAGTACCTCCCAAGCCAATCCACTCCCCTCCTCTGAAAACTCCCTTAAATAAGTTTCAAAGATTCAGGAACAAACAGAAGAATGTAATGATCTCCCAGCTCTTGCTTTTCAGAATCTACCTCTCCTTACCAATAAGCAATGCTCCCATCTTCCTTATAAGATTTATCACATTGCTTTGTAATTATGTACTTGTGAATTTCTCTACCCTAACGGACTATAAAGGTCTTTGAGACCAAGAGCAGTGTCTTAACCATCTTTGAATCCTCAGCACTTGTAACAATTCCTGTCACACACCAGGTATACAGGAAAAGAATGAGTGAATGGGAATGCCAACTACCCCTTTGCAGCGAATTCTACCACTGTAAGTAATTTCTTCTTTTATTGATCAGATATTATGATCAGAACAACTCAGAAATACAGATTCACCCTAAATGTTGGAATAAAATTATGTCCTAAAGAATTATGTTTGTTCATCCCAACTAGCTGCCAAAGTTTGGCAAATAATTAATTTTTCTGACCTGCTGTTTTATCACCTATGAGTCAAGAGTTAAAATGCTAATGAAGAATCAGAAGAATCTCAAGAAAAACCTTACTAAAAGTAGGTTTATATTCAGATATGAAAAACCACTGAAGAATGAAGAATATTGCCTATGAGTGATTTAGGCCAGTTTCACATATAAAGCCAAGCTGTTTAAGATATATAAGCTGTTAAAATTCTTTACTTTTCATTAGGATAGAAAGGATATTTTTGATATTTTTGCTGCCTCTCTTCTCATGTTTCCTGAGACATATAGTCAATGGAGACAGACTGGTGGCTTCAGCTCACTCTTGTTGTTGAGACCACGTATTTTGCTCGCTTCTGTGATGGAGTGGTGGCCTGGTATATATGAACTCTCCATGTTGAGTTAACTTCTGAGAAAATGTCCTCCAAACACAATAATTTCTAATTTGTCCTCTCAAACATCCAGTGTCCTCTTGCCTAGGAGAGAAAACTAAACTGAGACATGATGTGGTAAATTAGTCCCATTTATCATCCACCTGCCAATGCAAGACTCAGGTTTGATCTCTAGGTCGGGAAGACCCCCTGGAGAAGGAAATGGCAACCCACTCCAGTATTCGTGCCTGGAAAATCCCGTGGACTGAGAAACCCAGCAGGCTATAGTCCATGGGGTTGCAAGACAGTTGGACATGACTTAGCAACTAAACAACAACAATCGCTAAGAAAAAGCCATTACCAACGGAGCGTTGAATTTTGCATCCCCCTCCCCCGCCCCTGCCAGTCCTTCTCTTGAAACAAGTCTAAAACCACTGAGCGGTTACTCTGTGCCCTACTTTCCCCAGCTGAGGGAAGGCACCACTTGTTGGCCACCAGACTTGTTGCATGCCCACAGTACGCTGTGCTAGACCTTGGCATACGTTATCTCATTTAATTTCCATGGCAACCTTAAAAGCCTTTGGAATTTTTGTCTCTCTGACTGCAAAGCCCATGCTTTTCCCTACCACCTCATAAATTTTCTCATGAGTCGCACACAATACATTGAGATCTTCTTTTAGAAAATGTGCTCTGATGTACAGAACATGAGTCAGCAAGGTCTGAAGAATTCTGTCCTCTGGACGAAAAAGTTCAGGTGAGATATGGTGATGTGTGCTACCTGGAGAAACTCATTGAGCGCTGAATCAAGCGTCAGAGGGCTGCATACCCAGCCCATCCCTGCCGCTTCAGTTATATCACCCTGACCAACTTGCCCAGCTTAGACTGAGCCTCAGTTTTCACATCTGTGTGAAGAAAGCAGTGGCAGCCTTGCATGCGTCTTGTGATGCTATGTGATGCTGAGCTTGTGGAATATTGTTACCTGCCCCAGGGAAAGAAGGAACTGGTGTCATCATGTTCCACTGTCCACCGTTTGCGGCGCCAGACGTCCAGTGTGCTTTATCGCAGGTCACATAAAGGCCATGTGCTTCTCTTCCTCTTTGTAGTGTGGATGTTGCTTATGGAAACAACAGGTCACACCACCACATTATTCTTTTATCTTCAGCAGCATGCATGATAAAATGGAAAAACGTGTCAACAGTCTTTGGTTTTTCTATTTGTGCAAGGATTTTTCAAATGCTTTTGAATAGCACCTCTGCTCTGGGAATGGCTTTGTGAGTCTCAGGATAGCTTTTGGAAATGAAGAAACTCGGGCTATGCTTTATCAAAGCACTGGTCCCCTCTTGCTTAAGGCCTTAAGTGTTAAGGCCCTTGAGGAGTTAGAGATGATATGAAAAATTCCCTGCTCTGCTTTAGCTTAAGAAAAAAATTTGCTGTAAGTTAGTGAACTGTTGCTGAAGCTACATCTGTTGGCTTCATTTTGTATTGAGTGTTAATGTTTTTGTTGGGGACCATTGGGCTCCTTATTAAATATTGTACGTGGGCATGTGTGTTTTTGTATATGCACATAATATATAGACAGAGAGGTACAAACACAGACTCTCTTGCAGCCAGCTCCAGGTACAAGATTCCTACATGTGTCACCTCATCAAAACCTTTACCTTTATTCATGAAAACCAATAAATATAAAATCAAATATATAATAGAACAAGTCATGTGAACTGCAAAATGTATGCTCCAGCCTGCATTCACAGAATGATTTCCCTCCAAAGTTGGAAAATGCTCCCAAAGCAATTCTCTATGCAGCAGCGACCTTACATTTTAGGGGAATTCTTGCAAATTGAGACCCACGAAAGGAGGAAGGGCTTCAGAGATAAGTGTACTCAGGCACAGCAAGAATATCTTGGGCCCTGGCTTCCCCCTTATCCCTCCCAAGATGCAGAACATGCCTCAGAAGATTTGCAGCTTGGAGGAGCAGAAAATGTAACCTCTCTGTGGATAAGAAAAAGAAAAAGCCAAATGGAGGACTGGGCTCTACTTGCTCACTGCCTGTTTCCCATCTTACAAAGCACTTAAGTTGGGTGTTGGAAGGGCAAATAAAGAAAGGAGTGGAAGGAATGGTGGAAACTATCTTCCCAAAGAGTGAAGGTTCCCATTTTAAGGGACGAGGGAGGAATTAACAAGTCTGAGGGATGCTCCTTCCACACAGCTAATAAGAGAGGAAACTTGAGTTTTCAGATCCCAAGCACAATACTGCTGACCCTCCACAGTCATTGCTGTTTACTCTGGAACATTGGCTCTCAAACTGTCATCTCTGTACCAGCTACATCAGTGTCCCCCGAGTTTGTTAGAAATGCAGCTCTCAGGCCCCATCCCGTCCCACTAAGTCTGAAACTTTAGGGATGGGGCAAGAGCCTTCCTGTTTCATCACTTCCAAGTGATTCTGGTACACGCTGCAGTTTGAGAACCAATAGCCTTTAGTAGGTCCTTCAAGTTTTCACCCTGATCTTGAACGGGGTCTGATGAGGATGAGGCATTTCCCCTGTTCTCTGCCACACAAAAGCTGTGCCTAGGTATTTGGAGAGAGAAGTCCTGTCCTGGGCCTCTGGTTAGAAGTGTCCACTCACTCTTCTGAGTGAGTAGTTAATAATATATGGATGCTGTTGCCCATCAGAATGAGTTTGAAAGATGAGGAAGACAAATGTCCACAGAATGAAGACAGGGGTCATGGGTGGGGAACGTAGGGCTCCTTTGTTATCTTTTCCCCCCTGCGACAATCTCTGGCTCTTAGATTCTTCCTCCCCAAACTTAGAAAAATTTAACATCTCACCAAATGACAGAGTAGCCCCTTCTTTCTGCAGTTCCAGCCTGCAGCCTCTGAAGGATACCAGAGAGGAAACAGTACCCACTGTGCAAAGAATAAAGCACTTCTCCATGCCTTTGCTTTGGGCGCTTCAGTAAACTGCAGCTGGTGCAAGAAGGGAGTCTGACCTTTTCCACTCATCCCGCAATGTTTTGTTTTCTGCTCTGGATCAGAGCACCAACTGTCCTTAGAAAAAGGATCCTGACAGCTCACATCAGGATCTGTGTGATTTCTGTCCTCAGCTCACATAGAACCGTAGGTTTGAGCTATGGCAGAATGTACAAATGGCATTTAAAAAATAATAATAATAACAAATGACCAGGCTCAGAGCTAAATTATTTACCAGGCCACAGGGTGAGCATTAAGCAGGACTCCTAACTCACAGTTCAGTGCTCCTCTCCGGTCCTGTTCTTCCTTGCCAGTCCTGCCTCAGCTCTTCCAAATTTCCTCTCCACTCAGGAGATGTCTCAATCTGCTGTTCCCCTCAGAGATCTCAGGCTTCAAATGGTGACCCAACATTTATAAAAGCATTTGAGGAGCATTTTGATTCTGAGCTTCCAGGTAGAGCATCCTAAAATGATTGGCTATATTGCTTGTGTCTATTCGGGTTTTGCACATAACAGAAAAACCCAAATATAAATTATTTAGGCAAAAATGGAGATGAATGGTTGCTCAAAGAATCTGAGTAAATGTTGAACAGCCAAACCATGAGAAGGACAGAGAGGTTGCTGGAATTCAGGAACAACCCAAACCTAGTGTTTAAGCACCTCCAAGGCTCTCCTGCTGCCTCGTGTCAGTGCTTCCTTCTGTACACTGACTGCACTTTCTCTCCTTAAAAAGTCAGTTCCTCCCTCCATATACCAGAAACATGGATGCCTAGTTTGTGCTCCCTGCACATCCACTATTGAAAACGGACGGCCCTCTATTGTCTACTGCCCATGTTAAAAGCCCTCAGAACAGCTCTGGCTGGTGCAGCTTGGGCCAGGTGCCCAGCTTATATCAGTTGATTGTGGGTGTGAACATCATGCAAGATTATGTTTTATGTGCTGGAACCACACAATGCAGTTGAGGGGAGAACCAGGTTCAGGGTTGGTATGATAAGCCGCAGTGTCTCCTACATGCACAGACTTAATTTTTATCAGGTCACTGACCAAATCTGGAGAACCCCATAGACAGAGAAGCCTAGCAAGCTACGGTCCATGGGGTCGCAAGAGGCAGACATGACTTAGTGGCTAAACTAAACCAAACCCAAACCAATATTTAAAGACTTTTTTTTTTTTTTTTTTTAACAAATTGCTTCCCGTGATATGACCTAATTTTTTAACTTCATGACAGCTCTCGAAAGGAAAGTTATTTTAAAAGTAACCATTTTGTGGCTATGCAAACTGAGGCATCAGAAATTTGACTGCCCTGGGAAACATCAGCTACCTACGTAAGTTGACGACAGTGCCAGCTCAAGGAAAAGGACTGATCAGATGGCTGGTTTTGCTTTTAATCCATGGTTAACAAGCTAATGACCCCAGGCTTAATACTGTCCCCAGGCTTGCTTTATTGGGCCAATGCTGAGTTTGCAAACACTTTAAATCTGAGTGCCTTAACACAGTATTTCTGTTTCAATTTGCCACAGAGCCTAGCACTAAATGTCTTTATATACCTGCTTCAATTCACACATCTATTATTTTGCCAGCCTGTAAGGGCATTTGAGTTTGTTTCCACTACCTAAAAGTAGTGATTTTCTTGGTGATTCTATGATCCTGCCAGAATCAGATACATCTAGAAGTTTCCTGGGTTATCTTTTCCTAGTCTTCATAGGTGATGTCAGTATTTGGAGACTAGATTGGTTGTATTAAATAGGCCAACCAAGTTTGTTTTTGACTTTTAATCTGAATAGAGTTAGCTTTTTTTTTCCCCCACTGATCCTCCTGGCAATCAATCTAAGGAAGTCTTTGGATCCCTTTGCAGGGTGATATGTTTTAATGTATAAGATGAAATACTTAGGATTTCATAGGAAATCAACTAACGTATAGCTATCAAAATATTTAAGTTGTGGGATAGCAATATATAATCTTTTAAGTATTTAAGTATTAAGTAACAATGTTTGGTCCAATAACTACCATAATTTCAAAGTGGTGCTGAGAATATAATATTCTGAGATATTTTCAACCACTGTAAAGTAATATGAAAACGTCCTAAGATTTCTACTGGCAGCTCATTAGGGTTTGAGCCCTCCCGGTGCTGGGGTGGGAGGAGGCTGATGGAGGGAGCAAGGGGAGTCTACATGCCATCTAGGTACCAGTGACAGCCGGGAGACCCTGAAGCCATTAGTCTTTGTTATGAAACAGTTGACCTTAAAACTTAGTAGTTTGAAACAGCAACCATTTCTGATCACTTATGGGTCTGCGGGTAACCTGGGTGGTTTCTTATTCAGCTAGTAGATTGGCTGGAGTCCTGTTGGTCCATGATGTCCTCACTTCTGTGGATGGTGGTGGGTCCTGGCTCTTGGCTGGGGCAATAGGAGTGACTGGACCACATATCATCCAAAAACAGCATGAGCAGGCAGGCCGCCATGTTTCGCATTTCCAAGTCCATTGAGGCCACGTTCATTATCGTCCCATTGGCCAAAGTAAGTCACGTGGCCAAACATACAGTGAGTGGGGGAGGGGCCACCCAAGATTGTAAATACCCAGAGGGGAATTATTTCAGCCATTTTTATAAAATTATCAACCACAGCCCCCACCAATCTTGGGAGCATAAGTCACAGAAACCCCTCCACCACCACAGGCTGGGCTCGAGGCTCTGCCTGTCCATCTAGGGGCTTCCACTAATTTCCACAAAGCAGGGAACTTGGGCATGCATGATTATGACCCTGTCACCCTATGGGCCTCGGTCCCTTCCTCAGCTAGAGTTGGAGCCCTTGGCCTAAGCTTGGATATCCTTGAGTCAGGAAGGCACCTGTAATCTTTTACTGAATCTCTCCAAGGTGGCCAAGAAATCATAGATCCAGATGTCTAGTCAATTCAGGAGGCAAAGGGAAAATTTTCTGCTCTAAACATTGAGGATGAGTAAGCATTTCTGTGCTCCAACTGGAGAAAAACATCAGTTTCTTACTGTTTTGTGATGATGTTCCTTTACCTGAAATTTCACTCGGGCTTGTCTCAGTGAATTTGTATTTGAAGTTTTTTCTTTGTCCTTCCAGAAGTCTCCTCTGTATAAGAAAACCCCGCTTTGTCCTCTAATTGCAAAAGCTCCCCATAACGGTAGAAGCCGCCCTCAGCCAACCCACTATCCAATGAGGGCTTTGGAAATGAGAACCCGAGGGAGGAGGCAGTGGAAAAACCCTGAAAGCTTTCCAGCGGTGCTGCTGCTTCACGGAAAACAAGCCAGATACCTGCATCAGGACCTCACAGCAGCCCCACCAGAAACTTCATCTTAGCTCTTCTGCAGATAAGCAGGGGACATCTGGCTCACCCCACTTTCTAGTCACGCACTTCCAAAGAGTATCCTGAAACCTGGGTGTTCATTTTTTCAAACCACTTCAGATGGCAGATGACAGGCTCCTGAGGATAAGACCCCAGGCAGAAGAGCTGTCCACTTGTTCAGTCTTGCAGCAGCTTTAGTTTACTGAATCCCCAAAGTGGGAAAAAAAAAAAAAGGAAGAAAAAGGAAAATGCAAAGGCTTCTAAATGTTTTCATCGGAATGCTCTCTTAGGTAGTGTCCTCCTAGAAGCAGAGCCTGGGAGAAGGATGCAGCACTCTATTTGGGAGGTGATCCTAGGAAGCAGGGTGGTGTGCAGGGAGGCTAGCTCAAATGGGAAGGAAGCCAACACAAGGGGCATCAGAGAGCAGAGTGCCGCCTGCAGGGGTTCAGTCCCGGCAGGACCTCTCTCAGAGGGAGCGTACAATATGCCTGAATTGCCCCACATGAAGGGCATGGAATCTGGGGGTACTTATATACCAACTCCCATCCTTAAGTGGCTAAGTGCCACTTGCACCCAGCCCTGCGAGATGCCAAGCTTACTCCCAAGAAGGCAGAAATCCCCGAAGGCACATAGGTGCTTGTCATACATGCTCTTAGAATATAAGGGAGAGGAGAGTACCGAGGTGATATAGGCAGAGAATCAAGAATGATTGCTACAGTTTTGCAAACTGTCATCTCCAGACACCCCAAGCGTCACAGCTGTCTCCAGCTTTGGCACATAGATATTACAACCCTTCATTTATTCAACATGTATTCACTGCACTCCAACTGGGTACCATTTATTCAGCATCTCTGTGCTAGTCACTAAGCTAAGGTTTTTGCATACATCATCTCATTTGATTCCCATGATAACCTACAAGGTATTATTAGTCTCATTTAACAGTTGATAAAACTGAGGTTTAGTAAGTAATTTAAGGTAAGTAAGTTACCTTAGTCTCTTGGCTTGAAAATGGCAGAACTAACATTCTCAACCAGGCCTATCTTCAAGTCTAAGCTCTATTCACAGTAACCCCTCTCTGAGGGCAGTGGGCTGTCCCTCTCATCTCCCAGGCCCCCCTACCCTGGGTACTGTGACCACTCTCTCTAAGCTCACTACATCTTTGAATCTCTGGATCCTTAAACATTCTCCAGCCCACACCCACCCGTCATCTGTGCTCCCCCATCCAGCATCTGTCAGGCGCTTTGTCTGGTCCTGCTGCTCCTGGTTTCCTACTGAAGGAGTCAGAGAACCATATCTCTGTGGCATCTTGTGATCTTAAGGCTGATTGCACCCATGGGCCCCTAGCAGACAGAATCAAACGGTTTGTTTTTAAGCACCAAACCAAAATGTAAGTCCCACTTTATCGTTGTTAACATTTAAAAAATAAAATGGCATGGGGTGAGGACCGAGAGAGGGAATAATTCTCTCCAGCTTGCCAGCCGGGGAGTGGGAGGGAGGTGGCAGCTCTCGCAGTCCCAGGAAGGATGCTGCAGCAGTCGGCACAGAACGTCAGCCTCCAGGTGGCAAAAAAAAAAATAGGAAGGGGAGCATGTGGGGTGCAAAATGATGGTGCACAACTCCATTTTAGAACCCGTATATCTGACTTCATGGGGGCCTTCCTGTCATTTTAGAAAACATTATTGATAGAACATCAGTGCTGCTCTGAAGCCAGTATTGGTGAGTGGCTGAAACTCTCCACCCCTCACCGGACAAAAACAAGATAAAGTTGGCCTTGAAAGAACCCAAACTGGGGGGAGGGAGGGTCTCTGATGGAAAAACGCCTTGGTATAGATCAATGAATGTAAATTTCATGCCATGGGTTCACGGAACCCATTTAAATGACATACTCTAAAGTGCTTTAACGGAGATATGGAGATAAAAGCTAGGGCACCTTGGGTCATTCAGGCCTAGTTTGAATCCCATCTAAGACACCAGCTCTAGTTGCTTCTGAACCACTCAATGTGGTGCCCCAGGGATGGGGTTCCATCGTAGAATCATGGAACGTTGAACTGGAGAAAATGTTGAGAAGCCTTCGATTCAACCCCCTCACTCACAAGTAAGGACACTTTGGGACTTTTGTTATGAGTACAGCTTCCATGCTACGCTGCAGTACCTGTGAGCCTTTCCTAAGTAGAGGTGTGGAGGGAGACAAGAGGGGGCAGAAACCCTCTGGTCTGGGGGAGGTAGCCTGCAAACCCATAGCGGCCTCTCTAAAATCCAGGTGTAGTTCTTGTCTATTGCTGCATAACATTATTATCGCAACCTTGTGGCATAGAGTACCTCACGGCCCCATGGGTCCTGGGTCTGGGCCCTGAGTGGCATAGAATGTCTCACGGTCTCCTGGGTCCTGGGTCTGGGCGCTGGGTGGCACAGAGCATCTCATGGTTCTGTGGGTCCTGGGTCTGGGTGCTGGGTAGCATAGAACATCTCACTGTCCCATGGGTCCTGGGTCTGGGCGCGAGGTAGCATAGAATACCTCATGGTTCCATGGGTCCTGGGTCTGGGTGCTGGGTAGCATAGAACACCTCACGGTCCCGTGGGTCCTGGGTCTGGGCGCTGGGTGGCATAGAGCATCTCACGGTCCCATGGGCCCTGGGTCTGGGCGCTGGGTGGCATAGAGCATCCCACAGTCCTGTGGGTCCTGGGTCTGGGCGCTGGGTGGCATAGAGCATCTCATGGTTCTGTGGGTCCTGGGTCTGGGCGCTGGGTAGCATAGAACATCTCACTGTCCCATGGGTCCTGGGTCTGGGCTCTGAGTGGCATAGAATGTCTCATGGTCTCCTGGGTCCTGGGTCTGGGTGCTGGGTGGCATAGAGCATCTCATGGTTCTGTGGGTCCTGGGTCTGGGCGCTGGGTGGCATAGAGCATCTCATGGTCCCGTGGGCCCTGGGTCTGGGCGCTGGGTGGCGTAGAGCATCCCACAGTCCTGTGGGTCCTGGGTCTGGGCGCTGGGTGTCATAGAGCATCTCACGGATCCCATGGGTCCTGGGTCTGGGCGCTGAGTAGCATAGAACATCTCATGGTCCCATGGGTCCTGGGTCTGGGCACCGGGTGTCATAGAACATCTCACGGTCCATGGGTCCTGGGTCTGGGCACTGGGTGGCATAGAGCATCTCACGGTCCCGTGGGTTCTGGGTCTGGGCACTGGGTAGCTGGGATCTCTGCCTGGGGCCTCACTGGCTGCTGTCCAGGGTCAGCTGGCTACACCTCCTGAGGGCCTCTCCCAGGCATATTTGGGTGGTTGGCAGGATTCATAGGACTGAGGCTTCGTTCCCTGGCCGGCCAGCCACCAGGAGCCATTCTCAGTTCCTTGCAAGCCCCCTCGCAGGCCCTTTCAGAAAGCTGCAGTCTACTTCTTCAAGGCCAGTGGGAGAGTTTCTTCAGGAAGGGCCAACCAGCTCCCTGTTCTAAGGACTTTCCCCTGATTAGGTCAGGCCCACCCCCTAGATGATCTCAAAATCAACTAATTAAGAACCTTAACTACCTCTGCAGAGTCCCTTTACCTCTTCCATTTGACATAACCTAGCCACCGGGTTATGTGTTATCCTGTCACAGTCACAGATGCCCACACCAGTGCCCAACGGGGGGATTACACACAGAGCTTATGGCGGAATCTTCAGCACTGTCTTTTTTTTTTCCCTGATGTGGACCATTTTTAAAGTTTTTAATGAATTTGTTACAATATCACTTGTGTTTTATGTTTTGGCTTTTTGGCAATAAGGCATGTAGAATCTTAGCTCCCCAACAAGCAATCAAATCCATACCCCCTGCATTGGAAGGCGAAGTCTTAACCGCTGTGCCACCAGGGAAGTCCCTTGAGTGTTGTCTTAGAATCCTGCCCCCACACTGGGGAAAGGCCAGTTCCGTTTCCTATAGCCCTTCAACTGTCCACAGGCTCCTCTCCTGAGGACGCCCAGACCCAAATCCATCAGTGGCCTCCCAAACGACCCTATCTCATCAGCTCGGTCTCGCTCTGAACTGGGTAATTTGGTTATTTGCAGCCTGCCTTCCAGCCCGAGTTGGGGCCCCCATGCACTTTTCTGACCTTGATTGCCTCAGTCCACAGTCATTGTTCCAGAAGAGGCAAGGCCTGTGGAGCCCTGGAAGAGAAGGCAGGGGGCTCTGGAGGAATGCCTTTCGGTGTTCGCCGTTAGCAGCCCTGGGGACTGATGCAAAGGCTTCAGTCTCGGTGTGGGGCCAGCAGTCACGGCAGGAGCCGGGGTCCCTGGTGCGAGCTGTGGAGACGCCTCTGCTGTTGGGGGTGGGGAGGACGCCCCTTGGCCTCACTGAGCTTCCGTGGAGCTGAGCAAAAGATCTGGGGCCGCTCACCCTGCTCGAGAGGGGCTGTGAGGGCTGTGGGCCATCGGTACATGAGTCCCACCAAAGCTGGGGCGCCCCGAGCCAGGAAGAGCAGTGAGGACGTGGCCAGAGAGATGGGGACTGGAACAGATCTCGAGGGGCCAGTCTGACAGAGGAGTGCCATCGCCGCGCAAGGGTGGCCTCTTTTTCTGTGATTTATAGGCTGTCTGGTGACGCCTCCTGGGCCCCAGAGGTCGTCGGTGGGCTTAGATCCCCTCGACGCGGCGTTGGAGCACCAAGCACCGGCGCCTCAGCTCCCCTCCTTCCGTGCACTTTCTGAGCATCTGTTACGTGCCCAGTGCTCCTCTAGGCGAACAGGGCCAAGAGTCGGGCAAGATCGGCAGGGAGATACGTTTTAGCAGGAAGAGGCAGGCATCCAACAAGCTGGCAGACCAAAAACGGTCTCGGATGACACAGGGGCTAAGCAGATTCAGAGAGGGTGAAGTGGAAATGAGACGGGTCAGGGTGGGCCTCTCTGAGGGCGGATGGGAGTCCAGCCCCAGAGGAGGAGGTGCCAGCCCTGGTGGGGGCGTGTTTCAGGATAGTGGTTCAGAGCCCTGAGGCAGGAGCCAGGCTGGTGTTTTCAGCAGCAAGGGATCAAAGCTGGTGGAGAAGGAAGTGATGTGGGATGAGGCGGGGTTGGGAAGTGCCAGGTCCGCGAGGACCACTGGGCCTTGAGGAGGGTCCAGCTTTTGGTGGAAGAGCACTGGAAACCTCTGGAGGGTTCCTCGGAGGGGCTTTATCTTTTTCCAGCATCATTCTGGATTGAGGTGAAACAAGAGCAGAAATAGGGAGCCCAGTAGGAGGCAACTGCGTCTCCTGACTGTGGCTGTGGATGGAGAAATTGAGACCGCATGAGAGCCATACTAGGGGTGCCCAGGGAGACACAGATGGTGGCCAGTGAGGATCATGGGGTGGGAGGACCCTAACTACTGTCCCCCAGTCACCACTTGGAGCGGGATGCAGGCAGATATAAGTCTGGTTCCCTGGTTGTAACAGAACTCAAGTGCAAGTGATTTGATGAAGGATTCTCAGGTCAGCCTGTAAGAGTGTGAGGAGAGCAAGACGGGGAAGGGGAAAGAGCCCAGCAAGGATGCCATCTCAGCCAGGGACTAGCCTCAGCCTGGTCCTGAGCTCCGGAGGGCATGTGGCATCACAGTTCATCCTGCCTTGAGGCAAGGAGGTAGCTCCGTTCAGCCAGTCACTGGGCAGCCTGGACTCCCAGGCATCTCAGGGTGGGGTGGCCCATGAGCCAGGGGCAGGGCTCAGGGCAAGTCTCAGGTGTAACCTGTAAGCACAGCAAGCTTGACCTCTGGGGAACTGGTACACCTTCCAGTACAGAGTAATTGGGATCTAGGCAGGGCACCTCCAGCATCCCTTAGGGTAGCCATAACTCACCTGAGTGAGGGAGTGAGGTGACTAGGCCATAAAGTGCCCTGAAAACATTGGAACCAAATATAAATAAATTGTGAGCTAATATGGCAGGTCTGTTACAGGAGGAACTTCTCATTGTCCACAGGTTCTCTTCAAAAAAGCCTGTAAATAGTCAACTCTCACTAGGCACTTAATTGATTCCCAGATGTTCCATTCACTCAACTCCTCAGGAATAAATTTCTGGCATGCTGGATGATGTCATAAAACAAGCTCTACCCTCAGAATAAAACAAAGCAGAAGGATGAGTTTATTGCAAGGCTTTTGACCTGTGAACTGGAAAGCTCAAGACTCCAGGAGCAAAGAATTCTAAGTTGCTCACAGGCTGAGGGATTTATGGGATCGATACAGAAGCTATTTGGCTTTTTCAGCTGATTGATTGCCCAGTGATCGTTCTTATTTGGGTCAGGGCAGCTGAGTCAGGATCACAAGGAAATCTAGAGCTAATGGGAACAGAACTAGAGTTTGGGGATTGGCTGGTGTCCTCTGCTGATTTCTGAGAAGAGCCGTAAAGTCCTGTAAGGCTCACTTATGTTTCCTTTGCATGCCTATATTGACCATCTTGATTTCGTCCCTGACAATAGCAACTCCATTTTAGTTTGGTTCTACAAAGGGAGGTCTGAATACCCATTTAACCAGCATAATTATGATTAGGCCCACCTAACCAGTACACCTGACCTGCCTCTTGAGAAATCTGTAGGAAGCAACAGTTAGAACTGGACATGGAACAACAGACTGGTTCCAAATCAGGAAAGGAGTACGTCAAAGCTGTATATTGTCACCCTGCTTATTTAACTTATACGTAGTATACATCATGGGAAATGCTGGGCTGGATGGAGGACAAGCTGGAATCAAGATTGCCGGGAGAAATGTCAATAACCTCAGATATGCAGATGATACCACCCTTATTGCAGAAAGCGAAGAAGAACTAAAGAGCCTCTTGATGAAAGTGAAAGAGGAGAGTGAAAAAGTTGGCTTAAAGCTCAACATTCTGAAAACTAGGATCATGGCATCCATTAGTTCATGGCAAATAGATGGGGAAACAATGGAAACAGTGACAGACTTTATTTTGGGGGGCTCCAAAATCAGATGGTGATTGCAGCCACGGAATTAAAAGACACTTGCTCCTTGAAAGAAAAGTTATGACCAACCTAGACAGCATATTAAAAAACAGAGACATTACTTTGTTTTTTCCAGTAGTCCTGTATGGATGAGAAAGTTGGACTATAAAGAAAGCTGAGCACCAAAGAATTGATGCTTTTGAACTGTGGTGTTGGAGAAGACTCTTGAGAGTCCCTTGGACTGCAAGGAGATCCAACCAGTCCCTGCTAAAGGAAATAAGTCCTGAATATTCATTGGAAGGACTGATGCTGAAGCTGAAACTCCAATGCTTTGGCCACCTGATGTGAAGAACTGACTCATTGGAAAAGACCCTGATGCTGGAAAAGATTAAAGGCGGGAGGAGAAAGGGACAACAGAGGATGAGATGGTTGGATGGTATCACTGACTTAATGGACATGAGTTTGAGTAAACTCCAGGAGTTGGTGATGGACAGGGAAGCCTGGCGTGCTGCAGTCCATGGCGTCGGACATGACCGGATGACTGAACTGAGATCACAGAGAAGGAAGCAGTAGCTCAGGTGTAGAGTCACCTTAAGGCAGCTGCCCCTTTGACTTTACCTAAAAGGAAGTAGCTTTACTGCTCAACTCCTAAAAGTGTGGATCAGTGGTATCCAAAACTTGTCTGCAGATCAGAATTCCAATGGCTCTTATAAAAATTCCAAAGCTCAGGCCATATCTTACAGCAATCAAGTCACAATTTCTGGAAGCATTTTAAAATAAACTTTTTACTTAGGAATAATTTTAGGTCTACAGACAAATCACAAGGATATTACACTGCCCATCCAATTTCTCCCACTGTTAACACCTTACATTTTCACATTTTACATTTGACACATGGTACATTTGTCACAACTAAGAAACTGACATTACTATTTATGGAATTCCGGATTTTATTTGGATCCTACCAGCTTTTTCATTAACGCTCTTTTCCTGGTTCAGGATCTAATCCTGGTACCACATTGCACTTAGTTGTATGTCTCCCCCATGTCCTCCGATCTGTGGTGGTCTCTCCATCTTTCTTTGATTTTTATAAACCTTGGTAGTCTTGAGGAGCATTGCCCTGTACCTGGTAGAATGTCCCCCAACCTGGGTTTGTGTGCTGTTGCTCTTAGCATTAGACTTGAGTTATGGGTTTTTGGAAAGAATATGGCAGAAGTGAAGTGTCCTACTCACCACCTCCTGTCAGGAGGGACAGTAAATCCATGTAGTATCACTGGAGAGGTCTACCCCCGGGACTTGCCAAAGGCGCATGCACGCGTGCTCGGTCATTTCAGTTGTCTCTGACTCTTTGCGACGCCATGGACTACAGCCCACCGGGCTCCTCAGTCTATGGGACTTTCCAGGCAAGAGTACTGGAGTGGGTTGCCGTGCCCTCCTCCAAGGGATTTTTCCGACACAGGAAAGTTGAACCCTCATCTCCTGTATCTCCCGCTTTGCAGGTGGATTCTTTACTGCTAAGCCCCTGGGGAAGCCCACTTGCCCAAGGCAGAGCTTGTCAAGTCTCTCCCTGCAGAGTTACTATTTTTCCTTTCCGTACGCTCATGTTAGAAACTCAGCACTGAATCTAGCCCATCCTTAAGGTGTGTGTGTATGTGTGTGTAGTACCCAGACCCCACTCAACCAGCAAGAACCTGAGGGGCACACTTCCATAGCCACCGTACTGACCTCATCTCTTTGCCTTAGTTCCCAGTCACTATTATGCAAACTTCTCAAATGATCCAGGACTTGGCATACTCCTCAGACCCCCTGAGACTGAATCAGCACTTCTTGGCTATGTTACCTTGGGCAAACTGTTTAGTAACCTCTGAGCCTCAGTTTCCTCATCTTAAAAAAGAGTATTAATATCTATTTCTAAGATTTATTGTGAAGATTACATCAGATAATGCCTATAAAATTTTGACTACAGTGCCAGATACAGAGCAAATATTCCATAAATGTTAGGTACCAACCATAATAGTAATAATAGAAGTAGTAATGCCTTCCTTACTCCACCCATGTGCATTGGACATCTAGTACCACAATAATTTGTCTCAGTGATGAAAAACAATAAGTTGGAACTTATATTTGAAAGGAATGTATTAAACAATTCATTCCATTTTGTTTATGTATTAAATGAACACTTATTTAGCATTTACCTAGTGCCAGGCACTCTTCTAATCATTTTCATAAATATTACTTCATTTGGTCTTCAAAAAAAGCCTATGAGGTAGGAACTACTCTTAACCCCATTTTACAGATAAGAAAAACTGAGGCACAGTGAAGTTAAACAGCTTGCCTAAAAGGACATGGCCAGAAAGTGGCAGAGCCAGGATTTGAACTGAGGAGGTCTGATTTTGGAGTCCATGCTTATAACCACTACAGTATTTTAAATGGTACTGTCAAAGGTATGGAGTGTTATGAGACTGTTTAAAATGGGGCATGGCCTGGTCGGGGAAGGGGACTCCATCAGGAAGTGTACCTGTGAAATCTTGGGTAAACTTATACCAGGAAAGTAAGTTGGGAGTGAGATAGGGGAAGGAGAGCAGAGATGTATGATAAGATTTGGTTCTCTCCAAGGCCATGTGATGTTAAGTATCCTTTACACAGGAAGTCTCTTTCTTACTGCTTTCTCAATTCTTGAAGACGCACTTGGGAAAATTCAGCAGGTCTTTGATGTTAGGGAGATGTTAGGAGAGGGGAGGACACTGCTTTCAATAACTCAAACTGGTGGTCAGTATAAAAGACTCTGGACCATTCAACACACACTTGTGCTCTGTCTTGCACACTTAAGAAAGTCAATCTGTCTTTCATATTTATGTCAAGAGTTTGGTTAACACAAAGGAAGCTTCTGATTGTGAAAACCTAGGTTAGCTGTGTTTCAGGAGAATGAATTTTCTCTTAAATTTGTGAGTCTAAAGAAAGTATTATTTCCTGGATAGGGTGGGTTTCTGAGTACTGCCAGGGCCTCACCCTGAGTATGTCTCCAGATCCATGTTCTTGCACCTGGACTCGGCTACAAACTTCTTGGTGCCAGAAATACTATCCTGTTTATCATTCACACACATGGCACTAATTCCCACTCAGTTGGTGCTTGGTACATATTTTTAAATGAATTTATAATTAAATAGACTCATGAATAAGTCTATTTGCTTACTTACCACTGCAGCCTATTTGAAACCTCAGAAGCACATGTAAATCATAAGCTGTCTTTTCTCTTATCCTATTTTGTCCCCATGTAAAATCATCTTTCTGCTTCCAAATTTGGCAAGGAATAGACTGAAATTTTAAACATGTCTTTACCTACATCTGAGACTTCAAAGCTTCATGCCCTTCAGCCCAGGTAATGAGTATCCTCGAGGTTTGGCATTATTTAGTGGAGCTCATTGGAATTCATCTTATACTTGACTGTGTTGATTCCACTTCTTTCTGAAGCCTGCTGGGAAAACACAGAATTCTAGGGCTTTCACTAGGGTCATGTTGATTCTGAACTGATTCTGAGCAGTTATATTTCACAAATAGAGTCTTACTTGAATTTTCCTGATTGACAGCAAAAAACAAACGAACAGAAAAACATGGGTGGTGGGCATGTGACGTGTGTTCTGTGCACATCTGTCCGTGTTTGTGGGGTGGGCACAGGAGGTGGAAGAAAAGAGATGAAAATGACTGACCGATTTATTGAGAGGCAAATCAGTTCATACTTGCAAGGTTTTTAGTGAAGATTGCATGATCAACTGGACCCAGGAAATTTTAATGTTTGGCTGAACCATAGAGAAGAGAGAAAAGAGGTAAACCACCTTGACAATGGCAGGTGTGTCTAGGGGGATGCTTTTCCCACCCACCATGCCCAGAATCTCCACCAGTTCCCCAGCTGGCATCCACAGCACTCACTGAACCCGAGTGAAAAGTACGTGTGCTAGGAAAACTCACTTTCCAGACAAGTCTCCTGAACTTCCTACCAAATCACCACTTTTTAAGCCATAAAGAATTTCATGGGCTCTTTGAAATCCATAAAGAATGCATATGCTAAAAGTGTCCCTAAAAAGAGAAAGGTGGGGATAAAAGAGGCAAATCGATCAATACCCATCACAAATATTCATTCTCCAGAAGCTGCTCACCAGGCCCAAGTGCAACATCCTATCAGGGCTCACATGATCAGCCCCACACAGCATTTACTGACCATCTGCCACATCCTAGGCACTGTCCTGGCATGTGGCTGCCGTCTAACATAAGGGTTAAATGGCGGGTGTTCCAGCCTCAGATCTGGCGGAAGTTATGTAATCTTCCTGTTTCTCGTTTTCTTCACTTATCAGATAGGGAAATGGTAACGGAGTTGCTGCGGAGAGTATCACATTTTATTTTCCCAACTTCATTCTTCCTGTCCGGGCCCACAACTTCAGTATTATCTTTCAGACAAAGCTAGATGTTTAACTGGAAATAAATTTCAGCTTCAATAGAGGAAAAGGTTAAGAATAGAATGGCTGGTTGTTCCTGAAATGCCATATGAAAAATTTATATTAAGTCAGGCTTCTTTTTTTCCTCTTGGCCTATTTTCTTTTATTAAGGATGTGAAGACAGCACCTTCCATTACTGCCGTGCCTTCTGAGCATACTTTATTTCCGCTCTACTTGCTGCCTGCTGCTTACTCATCCTGATAGTACCACTATCTTTAAAACTCCTAACATAGAAGGGTATAAACAAAAATGATTTCCGGGTATGGAGAGAAGAATAGGATGATGGCACTTAGTAAACTTGATGTATACCCGGTATATCAGTTAGCATTTGCTGGGTAACAAATAGCCCCCTCAAATGTAGTGGCTTCAACACCATTTATTTAGCTCATGATTCAAAGTCAGTAGTTTGAGTTGAGTTCAGTTGGGCAGTTTTTCTGCTCGTGGTTGGGCTCACTCTATGGTCAGTTGCTAGGTCAGGTGGATGCTAGTTGGTCTAGAGTAGTCTTAGCCGAGATGACTTATCTCTGTTTCACATGGTCTGTCTTATAATCCACTAGGCCAGCCTGGGTTTGTTCACCTAGAGGCTGCATGGATACAAGGAGGTATAGAAGTCACCCCAGTCTAATCCATCATCTGAAGCCCATGCCCATGGGTAATGAGGCCTAAGATGTTTTTCTTCATGATAGACCACATAGGAATGAGCAAACTCACACACATGTACACATGTACAAAAGCCAATAAAATATATGCTTGGCTCTAAGGATAAAGAGACCCATGAGGACCCATATAATACTCCACAGCCACCGAACACCTCATCCAATTCAGTTGTTAACACTTTCTCTCCTTTAATGCATATCATTTTTTATAGTGTTTCTTCTGGTTATAAAAACAATTAATTTTAATTGCAGAAAAAGTATGTAAAGAAAAGTATAAAAAAGAAAGTCAACAATGATCTCACAGTCCAGAAGCAATAATTATAAATAATTATTTATTATATATATGCAAGTTCTCGGATAACCAGGCATTACTGTGAGATTGGAGGTTGTTATTCATTATTAGTTATATAGTGTTACATAGTGTGTGTGTGTATATGTGTGTGATTTCTGTAGTTATTCATTCATTCATTCATTTATTTATTCCTTTCCCTGGAGAGGGGCTCAGCTGGGAAGCCCTGGGATGCACAGTGTTATGAGCCCTACTCCCAGCAGCCTCTGGTTACTGATATTTAAGGGACTGTCCTCATCAAAAGAGGTGAAAAAAAAAAATTGCACAAAAGTTTTGCCTTTTGAAGCTACAGAAAGGAACTTGCTCCAGCACCTTCTGTGCTGTTTTTCATTTCACTGGATTTCTTACGGGGGAAGAAACGAAAGCCTCCCTGTGGTTGCCAGGGCGTCATTACGTGCTGACTGCGTGGAGTGTGGCTTCTGTAGCCGTGTATGATCAGCTCATGGCTTTCTGAACGTCTGCCCTTGCTACTCAAAGTGTGGTCCAGGGATCAGCAGAACCACTGGGCAGCCTGAGAGACAGCAAATTCATAAGCAGCACCCCAAACTCACTGGACTAGAATCTCTGTGGTTGGAGCCCAGGAATTTGTGTTTAACAAGCTCTCCTGGCGATTTTGACAGCTACGTTTTTAGAAGCTCTGGTGTTCTGAGAACTCTGTAGAACGGATTGATTTGCTCCCAAAGGAAGACAACTGATCTGTGGAGAGTTTTGAGTTTGCTCACCTAGTGACCCTCAGGATCACCTCGAGAGCTTATGAAAACATAATTTTGGGGGCTGCATGCTCAGAGACTCCAGTTCAGCTGCCCTGGGGTGGGGTTCGTGAATTTGTATTCCCAGCGAGCCCCCTAGGGCTGCAATGCTGCCAGCCCTAGATCACACTCCAACTAGCACCACTTTAGCCAACACCCTTCTGCAAAAAAGAAACTGACCTCAACTTTCAAGAACTTTTTGAGATCTCTGATTTTATAGTTACATTTTAAAAGGATATCTTCTTAATTTGGGAACTCACTTTCTTCAGAAAACCACTTATTTTTAAAACATTTTTTAACCAAAGTCTGTGGCCTCATCGACTCAAAAGGATATGAGTTTGAGCAAACGCTGGGAGATAGTGAAGGACAGGGAAGCCTGGTGTGCTACAGTCCATGGCGTTGCAAAGAATCAGGTACAACAGACCAACTGAACAATGATGACAAAAACTTTTAAAATAGAGCTAGTTCTGGTGCATTTCTGAAAGAGCTGGCTGAATCCAAGTGAATAGAAGGGTGCAAGGTACAGTCATAATTTCATGTTCTGGGAACTTTGGTGGCCTTCCAACTGGTTTCATTAGAACCAGAATCCCTGGCAAATATGGCTGGGGCTACATTTTCTGGGCACATTAGTCAGGCCCTACAGAAGTGACATCTGATGGCCAGCAGTGGCCTCTGTGTCTCTCATATTCCCTCCACCTTCTATGACAGAGGTCAGATAATGTGTGTGTGTCTGTGTGTGTGTGTGATTTCTTAAACTGCTCATTGGATTCTCCAGTAAATATTAACATACATTAATTAAGGACTAATTGCCTCCAATGGTCAAAGGAAGACTGGTGCCAAAAAACTGCAGGAAATGAGCAACATGTGTGTGAGCGCCTGCTCAAGTGTGAGAGCCCAGAGCCGGGTCAAACCAAAGCTGTTACAAGGTGTGTGAGTGCCTGCTCAAGTGTGAGAGCCCAGAGTCAGGTCAAACCAAAGCTGTTACAAGGAAGGGTGCGCTCTTACCCTTGTCCTCAAAATGAGTCATTTGATGTTTTCTGTGTGCTAGCCTCCCTCAAAGGGTGGCTGTTGAGGACCCATGAGGGGGTAGTGGAGAGGTCGGTAACATAAAGAGGCCAGTGTAACACGAAGTGAGAAATACGAGGACAGGACACCCAGGGGCACACAGGAGTCGAGGGGGCCTTGGCCCAGGCTACCAGCCTCCTCCTGGAGATACCACCTGCACTGAATTCTGAAGGCTGGGCAGAAGCTGGCCCAATAAAGAAGGCAGGGCCGAGTCTAGGGTTGATACTGCGGCAAGCAAAATCACAGGGATTTGGAGGATTACAGTAAAAGTAGGTAAGCATTTTCATCAAGCTGGCTCCCGAGGGAGCAATGATTAATAAGCACGAGACAGATTCTTTGGAAAATGTTAAACAAACCTGCTGCCACCTCCAAAAAGGAACACATAAATCGATTTGAAAGGATCTATGTTTGCACTTGTGATTAAAGCAGACCAACCTTTTCCTGGGTGGCTTTTCTGTTTCCATTTTGTTATTCATGAAATCTTTCATTTCCCATCACATCCCTTTGAGGTTCTAGTGAATTGAACAGTAGGCCCAGAAAAGCCCATTTGCCTGTAATCCCTGCCTCCTAGAAAATGAATTTATGGAATTTTTAGGTATTTGTGCAGCTACCAGAAAAAGAAATCTCAAACCTGGAGAAACGGAAAGAAGAGGAACCTGGAGACTCAAGGCATGCATTCTCAATACTCTTGTGTCTGCCAGGTTATTACACCAGCACACGCCAAATACAAATGTAAGCCTTGTTTCTGCCATGGTTTCCATGACCTTCTAGAACCATCTGGAGTTCTACCATACTTAAGTGGATAAGAAAATGGGTGCCTTAACTTACTGTCTGGAGACATAGGGATACATCGACACATTCTCAAATCACACGTGCAAACTCAGTAGTGTCCAAAGAGTTAAAGCATGACTGTCCTCTCAGCCCATAGTAAGTATATTCTAAAGGTTCCTTTATGTCATTAGTGAGAACCAGTAGGCTAGGAAAACACACTCACAGAGCATTTGAGGAATAAAGATTTATATAACCAGGAAAGGATGTTAGAATAAATGCTTTCAGTTAAGTATGAAACTGATTAATGTCTTATAGGGCAATAGAACTGTCATACTTGGGATTATCTTTTCTATTAAAGAGAGACCATTTGTATCTCTATGGACAAAAAACTCATTTGCTCAGTTGTCTATAAAGTACCATTTAACTTGATATTCTGTTCTCTAATTAAGAGGAAATAGTGAAAATTTTGGGGGTGATGGATATAGTTATTACCTTGATCACGGTGCTGGTTTCATGGGCAATGTACCTGTGACAGTACAGTTTAAATATGTGCGTATATTATATATCAATTATGCTTCAATAAAGCTGTTAAAGAGAAAGAGAAAAAATAATAAGCCAAACAAAGAAACATTCCTCTATAATGTTAGACAATTCTCCAGTCTGATAGAAAAGGATGTGATCATTCTCCTTTATTTCCAAATTTTGGATAATTTTTATTAACACCAATTAAAACAACTGATTCTAGAATAAAAGAGATTTAGGTTTTGGTCACTTGCCAGTTGTGTGACCCTGGCAAAAATATTTAAACCTTCCTAAAGCTCAGGCTTTCTATATGGAAAAAAAAAAATGAAGATTAAAAATAGCCTCCTATATAACTAGGATTGAAGGAAATAATACATGTGGAATGCTTAGCAAAATACCTAGTACATATTATATTGAGGACTAGTCAGTGTTCACTGTTTTTAGTTACTGTTTCTAAGGAAGAAAGGGCTTCCCTGGTGGCTCAGTAAAGAATCTGCCTGCAATGCAGGAGACCAGGGTTTGATCCCTGGATCGGGGAAATCCCCTGGAGAAGGAAATGGCAACCCACTCCAGTATAGCTGAGGAGCCTGAATGAGATAATAAAGTGGATAGAATACAGGCCAAGAATGAGGCACCAAGAGTACTAAGAACTCCGTCATCTTGACCACGGCACCTCCCTTTACCTTACGTCTCACTTCTCACCTGTGGACTAGGAGAAGAATAGATGAGCACCCAAGTTGGTTCTAACCCTTAAGTAGAACTCACCAGGCCTTGGGCCAAATCCTCATGGAAGTCTGGCTTCTTCTCATCCTGGAGCTACTCACAGCTCTTGGAACTATTGGTCCCCAAGGCTCTGTAACCCAGTGGTCAAGGGGAAAGACTCTGGATTCAGGCTCTCTGGCTTCAGATCTCAACTCTGCTACTTTCCAGCTATGGAACCCTGGGCCTTTCACTCAATCCCTCTGTTCCTTGGCTCCAAGCACCCTCCTCACAGAGTTGGTTATTACCCTGCATCTCAACACGGCTGGGCAGATGCTCGGCGCTCAGTGGCCCTTGCCTTATTATTAGAGCCTTTGCATGAGTGGCTGGGCAGCCAAGGGTCCTGGGTGTGTCAGCAGAACTGATGGGCATTGTTGACCTTCTCAGAGGGATGAGGCTTGAAGACATTTTTATATGCAGAACAATTTCCCTTTGGGCTGTCATTCAGTAACAGCTACAAAGGTATATATTTGTGTTACTAACACACATTGACGGCTGCATATACAGTCTAATGACACGGAAGTTCTGGTGATCATGCACAGCCCGGCACTGGAGGGAAGGTGTTGACACTGCGCAGGGCCCAGGCAGGCAGGCTTCAGGGTGAGCTGGCCAGGCTTTGCCCCCGCTGACTGGCAGGGATCCCTAAGCAGGATGTGCCTCGTGCTCCCACAGAGCCCACAGATGGCTTCCCACCTGCTTTAGGCCAGATGACTTCTCCTTGGTTTTGGAGTACTGCTCTGCCCAGGGCTGCTAGAAGATGCATCTCCAGAGGCTCCTCCCCCAGGCACTGCGGGCCTGCCATGAGATCCTGGGTCCCTTTCACCAGCTTTTTACACAGTGTCCGCAGCTTCTGCTGCTCAGACAGGCCCCACCTCCTGCCATACAAAGAGCTGCCCCTGTATAGCCCCGCAAAGCTCGCCTCAGTTAGACAGAGTCTCAGAAATGCCTGCCGAGTCTTCGTGCCCTTCATCCAGGCAGAGGCTTTTGCCCATGACTAACTGGGGTGGGAGTCCGAAAGCCCAGCTCCCTGGCCTCAAGGCAGCACATAATCTCAGGCTGGTTTTACACTTTGTGGCTCCCTGCAGAATGAGCCTGTCTTGCCTGATGTCCTCCCCTTCTTCAGCCTACTTCCTCTATTATTCTCTCCCAGGTATCTGCTGAGACTCTTCCCCAGGAGAGTCTTGTACACAGATTCTTGGCTCAGGGTTGGCCCCTGGGAGGAATCAGTCCAGGACCACCTCCTTTCTCCCTGCTGTCACCAGTATAGAAGTGTCTTTCTGCCCAGAACTTGTGGGACCCCTATGGAGAAGGGCCCAACTTTTTTTATTTTTCTGTTTTATACTGGAATATAGCCAATGAACAGTGTTGTGATGGTTTCAGGTCAACAGCAAAGGGACTCAGCCATGCATATACATGTATCCATTCTCCCCCAAACTCCCCTCTCATCCAGGCTGCCACATAACATTGTGCAGAGTTCCCTGTGCTATGCAGTAGGTCCCTGTTGGTTATACATTTTAAATGTAGCAGTGTATACATGTGGAGTCCAACTTTGAAGTTCCTACAAAATCAGGGCTTGTTTTGAGCAAGGGACCACCCTGAGCGACTGGTTTTGTAAGCACCGTGAGAGGCTTCCCTGGAGGCTCAGATGGTAAAGAATCCACCTGCAATGCAGGAGACACAGGTTCAATCCCTGGGTTGGGAAGATCCCCTGGAGGAGGACATGACAACCCACTCCAGTATTCTTGCCTGGAGAATCCCATGGACAGAGGAGCCTGGTGGGCTGCAGTCCATGGGACTGCAGAGAGTCAAGCATGACTGCATGACTAACCCTTGGGTGCAGGAGGAGAAGCAGGCTGGGAGGCTTAGAGTCACAGTGGGTGAAGAGAGCAGCATTCAGAACCCTCCAGGGGTCAGACGACATGTTCTTAAGGCAAGATGCCTTCTGCTCAGACCTGTATCACTGGGAGTTTTTTCTCATGCATGGGGAGGCCCAGAGCCTCAGGAGCTTCTCCCCAAACAGGTGCAGCCTGCTCTGAGCCTCACTGATGTCTGCACAGTTTGTTCAGCTTCCTCCTTGAATTCAGCCACAGCAGGGGGTCTGGGCATCCTACTGTTTCTTCATTTGAAGTGAGGGGATGGCTGAGACGTGGTGGGACTCTTCAGCCCAGCCATCTGCCAACTAAGGGTCCCTGAAGTGACCTCAGGGAAGGCCACGCCCTACAGCAAGGGAAAGACCTGGAAGTTTGCTGGGTTGAGTTTGCCAGATCACACATCCCCAGGGGCCCTCGGGTTAATGCAATGACTGTGAGCACCACCCTGCCAGGTTTCCAAACGCTGGATGGTCTCACAAGGACTTTTTGGTGCTGGGAAGCACTTCTAAGTGATACTTGCTCCCCTGGCCACAGATGACACCTTTAATCTCGGCGACCGTCTTTCGTGTATATTTAGAGGAGCAAGTAACTCCTTGATCAAGATCGAGGCTGGGTGGGGGAGGGTCGATGAGTTAGGGTAAGCTAGTCTCAGTTTCTGAAACAGTAACATGATTAACACACACACACACACCTTTCCTCTGCCTTCTCAAGGAATGGAAGTACACTGAGGTCAGCTGTTCCTCTTTGTAACACAGTCACTAGGGGTCTGTACAATGTCTGGAAATAGGAGATGAATAGTGACGGTTTCTCAGACTCAACAAAGCTAGCAGAGTGATAATGCTAATGAAGTACAGCTCATTAAAAAACTGAGTAGGAAATGTCATGTGGCAGCCTGGAAGGGAGGGGAGTTTGGGGGGAAATGGATACCTGTATAGGTTTGGCTGAATCCTTTCACTATTCACCTGAAACTGTTATAACATTGTTATCCAGCTATACCCCAATACAAAATAAAAAGTAAAAAAAAAGAAAAAGACTGAGTAGGCAAGTCTACCTTCCTTATGATTTAAAGAGGGATTTTAAGGAATAGAAAGGAGAAATTCAGGTCCTGCAGTCATCAAAAATGTTTCTGTGTTCTTGAGCATAATTAAAAATTCTGGGCTGCTTTTCTTTTGTGTGATATGGCTTTGATAGATTTCGTCTTCATTTAATTATTTTAAATAAGGATATTATGCACAGAACAACAAGACTATAATTATTATAGAAATAATATTAAAAATAAATATATGTAAACAAAAATATATGAAAAGGGATCCCACTAAATTCAGAATTGATAATAACTCGATCGGAGACATTACATAGAAAAACCTTTCTTCATAGGTAATGTAAGAGTAAAACCAACATTACAAAGGGAGAATATATAAAGTAGAACAGATGGATTTAGGCAGGCCTGTTATTGGCAAAGCTACAAGCTGCTTGCAGACAGATTAAAGCCATCTTAGGGAGGATGAGATTTGAGTTGCTTTTCAACACCCAAGAGTTCTCTGAGGGAGCATTAAAACCAGAACTGGGTATCTCTAAGAAATAGTGATGGTCAGAATTGAGACAAGAATACAGTCAAAATAGTTTGTTAGTAGTTTAAACCTTCATGAATATCTGTGAGTCTATCACCCATTACAAAGCACAGTTAACTAACCTACATGTTTTATTTTATATAAATTAATAGAGAAAGAATGAATTATTCCACAAAGAATGTTCAAAAAAGGGATTGTTTGGAAAACATATGAAATTAGAGTTTTAACTGTTTCTATATACACTCTAACATAAATTTAAGCTAGATTAAAAAGTTAAAAATAACCACTAAGAAAGACTGAAAGAAAATGAATATTTGACTGTTATTAGAATATTTAAATAGCTTGTAAATAAAAAAATTGAAGAGATCATCAGTTTAAAAGTATACATTGATAAGACTTTATAGGAAGCAGTTTTGGTAATATGTCTCAAGTGTCTGTGAAACATTTATTTGTTTATTTTGACCTGTAAATCCACTCCCAGAAATCCATTATCAGGAAATAATCCAAGAAGTAGATAAAGTTTCTATGTAAATATGTTCATGACAGTCTAACTTATAACAGGAAAAAAAGAAAACAAAAGTAAAGAGTATTAAATATCTAGGGATAAGCCCAATGAATCATAGCACATTTATATGATGAAGCACAGTATATAGTCTTTTAAAATATCTGAGAAACATTTAATGATTACTGAAAGTTTTCAAAATATAATTAATAAAAGAAAAAACAGGATGATATATATAATTATATTCTAACTGAAAGGTAAACTTATTTATATACATACACACATATATGTCGATTCTAAATAGTTCAATGGTTCTCAAATTTCCTGCAGTTAGAATCACCCAAACAGATTTAATATATCCTCCTGTCTAGATCCATTCTCAGAGATTCTCATCGAATTGCTCTGCAGTGTTCCCCAGACATCTAGATTTTTTTTAAGTTCTATAGGAGACTAATGTGCCTCCCACCCACCTCATATTTGAGAAACTAAAAAAAAAAAAAAAAAACCACTCCTTTTCACTAAGCATACCAGAAGAGAGCACTCCACTTTCCAAAGCAAAAGAAATTCATCAGGTGGCAGCTACAAATTTCATGGTATAGTGCCCATGGCACAACTCACCTATTCTATATTAAGAAAACTACCAAAACTTGGAAATAAGACAAGAAATTGGATACAAGTCTAAGCGACTCACCTAAGGATTACTTACTTCTCTTTGTATGACTTTCTATTAACTTCTGATCAGGCTCCAGACCCTGTGAAGATCAGCTTGGAGATTTTTGTGTGCTAAAGATTTAAATGATTTCTGTCTAGTATAAAAGCTACAGTTTTACTGCCCTATAAGATATAAACCAGTTTGTATCTAATTTAGCAATCTCAATGCAGCATTATTATATATGAATTATCTGTGAACAAGCTTTTTTATCTAGTTGCTTCCCTCATTAATGAATTAAATAAATCTGTTTTTTAAACCTGAAAGCAAATGGATTTTTAGAAAATTGTTTATTAAGCTCTGATATTTATTTATTTATGTCCATACCATACCACATGTGGGGTCTCAGTTCCCCGAGTAGGAATCAAACCTGCACCTCCTGCCTTGGCAGTGCAAATCGTAACCACTGGACCTCCAGGAAAGTCCCTAAATAAATATTTGGCATATTTTTACTCTATACTTTCATGAGAGTTGTGTTTTTAACTTTTGGGAATTTTGCGTTGGATTTATCTGTGATCAAACACAGATTCAATGATAGAAGCGAACACTGGAAATACATTGAGTGGGGATTTAATCCGGCATAAATATCTTAGCACTTGGGCACAGGAAGCTTCTTTCTCTCTGATGTTCTCAGTATGTGCCAAAAAAAACCCCTAGGCCCTCTGCCCACAAGATTTAATCCAAAGTGCTCTCTGCCCACAAGATTTAATCCAAAGTGCTTTTTTTTTTTTTTGCATTGATTGATTTTATTTTTAAACTTTACATAATTGTATTAGTTTTGCCAAATATCAAAATGAATCTGCCACAGGTATACATGTGTTCCCCATCCTGAACCCTCCTCCCTCCTCCCTCCCCATACCATCCCTCTGGGTCGTCCCACTGCACTAGCCCCAAGCATCCAGTATCGTGCATTGAACCTGGACTGGCAACTCGTTTCTTACATGATATTTTACATGTTTCAATGTCATTTTAAACCCACTCCATATTCATGTTGTTGTTGTGTTGTGTTGCGTTTTTTAGTCACTAAGTCATGACTGACCCTTTTGCAATCCCATGGACTGTAGTCCGCCAGGCTCCTCTGTCCATGGGATTTCCCAGGCAAGAATACTGGATTGGGTTGCCATGCCGTCCTCCAGGGGATCTTCCCGACCCACGGATTGAACCTGCATCTCCTGCATTGCAGGTGGATTCTTTACCACTGGGTCAGCTGGGAAGTCCATATTAATGTTAGGGAATGCCAAATCAAGTCATCTAAGAAACCAGATTTATACTCTGGTGACTTGTTCTAAGCACCTGGAGATTTGAGTAAATCTCATACTACAAATCAGTCTTTGGTTCCCAAAGACTTATACAATCACATCAGAGACCCTTCACTATCTCTTGGAGTCCTTCTGCATTTAGCTGAGATTTCTGATGCTCTGGCCAGAATTTTTTATTTTTTGTTCACACTCTGTCTGTCAAGTACTTAATGATCTGGAAAATGCTAGACTGTAAGCCAGGAGCTTTGCTATTTAAAGAAACCCTAAAGTAAATTCATTTCTAGAACAAGTAATTTTCCATGAGTTTCTTAGTTTAATTGCCTAGTAGGTTGTTCCATGATGGGTGTGCTTGGAGTGGGCTTGAGTTTGAAGGTGCTGGCTGCTTCAAGAGACAGAGCTCTTATATAAGACCAACAAAAAAATATATTATCTCTATTAGAGGTGAAAATTATATAGTCCAGGGGCAAATGCCTGTATTGTTTGATGGGAAATTATCAACAAAACTAAGAAATAACCATTAGGTTGGCATTTTTGGTTCTCTTACCTCCATAAAGTGGACTTTGCTAATGAAACTACTCCTTCCTGGGAGCTTGTCCACTTAGGAAATATTTTCCTGGTTTCTACCCACCTCCTATCCTTTAACACAGAGAAGCAGATGGTGTTGCTGATCAATGACTCCCAGTTGCCATGGCACAAAGACCCCACTCTTGAGAAGGGCCTGGCCTTGCAGCATCACCATCGTAAATTCACCTTGACTTCCCTTATACAGCCGAAGAACACAGGTTTGAAAAGAAATTTTACACATCGCCTAATCCAGTGTCCTCTCTCTTAATTGAATCCATCCACCATGGGCTACCACCCTTTCCCTGAGTATTTCCAAGAAAAGGAATTCGATCCATCCAAGATGTCACACTCAGACCTTAGACTTCAAGGTTCTTTACTGAGCCAAACTCTCTTTTTCTATAACTTCCCCCCAGCGCTGGTGGTTTTGTTCCTTGGAGTCCATTGCACATTGTCTTCTGACGATTATTTGTAGATAGTCACAGCCTCCAGTAGTTAGAACTTGTGGGTCTCTTCTGACACGACTTTGAAACTAGATATTGTGTTAGAAAGAAAAAAAGATTCAGGATGAAGTGTTCTCTTCATACAAATATTATCAGAAAAAAGACACAACCCTCACAACCCTAGATGGACAACCTGTTCTACCAGTGCATATCCCAACTTTCTGTTCTTCGGGACACTCCAATAAGTACCTTGCATGAAAAGCTTAATCCAGGAGATTGCCAAAACATTCTAGTGGGAGGATTCACATGACCTTGTAATCAGACCATACCAGTGATTCTTAAAGTGTGTTCCCTGAACCATCAGTAGCAGTATCACCTAGGAGTCTCTTACAAATTATCAGGTCCTATTCCAGAGTTACTTACTACCTCAGCAAGCTGTTTTTGCAGGCTCTTCAGGTGAGAATCTGTGGGCAAGGGAATTACCTAACCATAACAGAATTAAGAACCAAATTCCAACCTTAGGCCAATGGCACATTCTGGACTGAGAAAGTATATATGTGTGCAAGTGTGCATACACATACACACACACTTTATGTTATGTGGGATATTAGTGCCTGTATTTCTAGCCAGTTCCTATATCTTGAACACTATCCACCAATGAAAAAGCATCCCTAACATCCATTATGTTAATTAGCAGGGCTCCCAGTAGATCCCAGGTGAAGGATACTGAAGCACTTGGAAGAGCTGTTTCAGGAAGGTGGACCTCCGGGGTTCACCAAGACCATCATCACGTTTCTTCCTTGTAACCATCACGTTTTGTTCTGCTTTCTTCTCTCCCAGCTAAACACCCTCATGCCTTCCTTCATCCTTAGTATAATATGATTTCAAAGCTCTTGACCCCCTTGTACTCCTCCCAACTTCAAGCTAACCACAAAGTGATGAGTATGAATTCTGATAGATATCACTTGGTTTTTGGACTCCTTGATTCCAGGGAAAGGAGGCCTGGCTAACCACAAAGTGATGAGTATGAATTCTGATAGATATCACTTGGTTTTTGGACTCCTTGATTCCAGGGAAAGGAGGCCTGGCTAACCACAAAGTGATGAGTATGAATTCTGATAGATATCACTTGGTTTCTGGACTCCTTAATTCCAGGGAAAGGAGGCCTGGCTAACCACAAAGTGATGAGTATGAATTCTGATAGATATCACTTGGTTTTTGGACTCCTTGATTCCAGGGAAAGGAGGCCTGGCAGTGGAGCAATGGCAGGTGAGGTCTCCAAGCGTGACCCTGAGCGAGCTTTCGGAGTGTCCACTGAGTTCAGGATGTCTCTCGCTTTAGGACAAAAAAAAAGCTGGGCCTCTGTACTCCTTTGCCAGCAGGTTGCCAGCTGTGGGTCTGCCCAGAAGGACCTGGGGACTTGCAGGTGATCAAGCAGATCAGGTGAAGCCACATTAGGGTGGCTTTACAGAGAGGGTCACGTGCACGAGTCAGGAGTGAAACAGAAATAGGGGGTGACCACATGGAAACAATGGCGGGAAGTCACAGGGAGGCAAGCAGAGCCCCAGTAGCATCTGCAACTGAAGGCAAGGTGTCAGGAGACAGAACATACCGTGGCTTCCTTCCAACTGCTGATTAGTCATGTGGGCATAGGAAGAATTTGTTCCAATGAGAATGAGGGTCTTTCTGCCTGGTCCTGGCTTCTATCTGTTCATGTGCTCCTGAGTGAAATCATTTTATTTAGGGCATTTTGTTTTTCATGTGGCCAAGTATTAGTCTTACATGGATATTGTCCTTCCCTTGGAAACCAAGCCAGATACCTTGTAATACAACATTTTAATCAGTTCCTTCTGAAGGCAAGATGGAGGAGGAGACCTGAAAGCAAAGAATTCCAGCTCAAGCTCCTACAGCCACCCTGTAGAGGAAGCCGTTCCTCTCCAGCTGCAGGCTGGGTGTGGCTGCACTAACCTGTGTACTCGGCAAATACTGGTTAGATGCACGAACCAGTTACTGTGGTTTGCTTTGACTATGATCAGGGTGAATGAGATGAGATTCAGTTCTGCCTTTCCCTCTCTCCTGGTCAGTGATTCCTCCCAGCGTGGCTCCCACGTAAACAGTCAGAAACTGTTGCATAATACAAACCTCATTGCTAAATACCCATCTGACCACATTTGCAAAACAGAGAAAGGAAACATTGGCATTTTTGAAAGGGGAAATTTAGGCATAATCAGTGTTGGTTGTGGCTGGCTGCCTTGTTGCAATTAAGAGATGCCAAAGCTGGCTGCATTGAAATGCCAGGCCACCCCTGACCCAAGTCCCTAAAAAACAAAAACCAAGCCAAATCTGCCTGTCAGCCATGATGTCATTAATCCCAGAATAGACCAGGAAGGGGCTCATTTGGGAAGTTAGACTTCCCTTATCAAAGGAAACCAGATCAGGACTGTATCCATATAACCAGATGTACAAATATAGAGTCACATTTAGGAACAGTGTGGGATGCAACGGTTTGGAAGATAAATAAACCCAGCTTAAAAAGAACTGGGCTCTAATGGTAGTCAGTGCCGTCCTTCAGAAACACTCAGGGGCACAATGACACTTCTGCAAGCTGGTTGAGATATTTGTCACTTGAGATGGTTCTTAAGTCAAATTCTCCTATAAGGAGTGTATCCATGGTATTTAACCCAGCGCATATTATGCTATCAATTGAGAACGTGGTGGGGAGAAGCAAAGACCGCTGTTTCAGATCAAGATGACCTCCTAAATGCTGGACAGCCGTGCACTTGGACTTCTAGATGGTTTTATCATAGAACTACCAGACCATTGAGTACTTGCAGGACCCTTCAGCCTTACATGATACTGCACGTGGATCCTCCAGTTCTGGACACATAAGAAGGACCTGTGGTTTTGTCAAAAATACAGATTCTGAGACCTGGCAGTCTGGTGGTTAATATTTTGCTTTCCAGTGGGAGTGCAGGTTCAATCCCAGGTCAGGGAGCTAACCCCACATGCCCCAGGGGCAAAATAACAAAACATAAAATAGAAGCAATATTATAACAAGTGCAACAAAGACTTTAAAATTGGTACACCTTAAAAAAAATTTTTTTTAATGCATATGCCAGCCCCACCTTCATAGATCCTGTTCCATAGCTGGTGTGACTGGAAATTTGTATTTCAATAAGCGAGTAAAATGTTTTAGATGCAAGGAGAACTCAGACCATGCTACCGAGAAGCCCTAAGTCACTTGTGACTTATCTGTGAACCACATAATGGACATAAAATGGACATATGATAGTAAGTCAGTTCATTCATGAGCCACTTATTCTTTATGTTTGAAAGATACTCTTTTCATTCAACTAAGACATTTATTAAAACCAGTAGTGAAAAGAGGTTAAATTTCATGCACAAGAATGTTCAAAACAGAGTAACAGGGAGCCAAATGTAGTCCACACTTTGAAGAACTTAAACAGCCATGGATCCAGCAGACTTAACAAATGGCCATTTTTAACAGTAGAACTGCAAACAGAATCTTGTTGCCTGTCATCTGCTGAAATTATTCTTTGCTCTGGTCCTGAGTTTAGCATTAAGACCTGTATTTGCATTATCATCATTTTCTGAAGAAGAAGAATTTATCAGGACCGTCCATAGAGTCTCCAGTATGCAAAATCTCCAACTTTCTTTTTTGAGTTCTAATGATCTTAAATGATAAGTCTTAACCTTATAGACTCTATTGTTTGGGAAGATGAAAAGTCTCCAGTGCGCTTTTTCTTATAAGCATCTTCTCTGTGCATTCTGAATGACATAATCTCATTGAAATCAGCCAGTTTGTCCACTTCCAAGGACAAGACTCTGTTGTGAAATATTTAGAACCATGGCCCCATGGAGCTTTAAGCTTTTGGGGAAGCAAATGCTGCTGGAAGTCTGCAGGTTGTGTAGACAGAGTAGAGTGAAGTAATGCATCCAGTCTGAGTGGAGGGACAGGCAGGGTCAGGCTCCAGAGGTGGGGCTCTCGGTCTCTTCCACTGCAGCTCTGTGATCTTGGTTGGTTATCAACTGGCACATCATTCATGCTTAGTGTGAAGATGATGTGTTTAGGGCAGCACGTCTCAAACTTTTCATGCTTGGTGATCTTCTATGGCAGATGATCTGATTCTCTAGGTCTGGGTGGAGCCTAAGATTCTGCATCTTCAACCTCCCAGGAGAAGCTGATGCTGCTGGTCTGGGGACCACACTTGGAGTAGCAAAGGTTTGGGGGACCCTATTATAAAACCCCATATAAAGTTTAATGTAAAGTTCCTGACCTGATTTCTATCACTTATTAAATTCTCAATAAATGACTATTATTACATCTAATATTTTGACAAAAGAGTTATGTGACATATAATGTTGCATAATTGCAGCTGATTTATCTTAATCAAGAAAGGCTGCTTCAAACCTAGGCTTAATTCAGATAATTCAGAATAAATAATGCTCCCACTGTGCTTTAGGAATCTTAGAGACTTGTCTCAGCAGCAAAAACTGTACTCACCATTCTCTTAGAGTGAGCATTTTAGATCTTGTAGCTGCATTAACCTCAAGGAGAAATTTCAACTGGGAAAATAATAGCACTGGGCCTATCCTTGATAACATTCTTGTACCATCACAGTTGGGAAAAGAGACCTGCCTCCAACCGTACCAAGTACTGGTCTCTTCTGGAGGGGAGGAGGAAAGCCCAGAGTAACAGAAGGCTGCCCCACTGTTAGCCTCTGAGTCATGAGCCAAGTGAGAGCGCCCACAACTTGGATGTGTGATACTGGTTTGTTCTTGTTGTAGCTCTTTGGGTTTATTTACTGTTTGCTGAAGATGAAATGGATAGGGTAAGATATATATTCCCTCCTTTGAGTTTGACCTAATTTGTGCAACATAAATAACATAATGGAATGGGGTACACAGGTACAATATTATTCTTTAACACTGATAAGAGCTGCAATCCACCATGAAAATGTAGCCATTGGGCAGGGTCTATATGTATGATAACACAGCTGCAAAATAGAAAAAGCAAATATGGACTGAAATATAAGAAGGAAAGAATAAAACAATCGCTCCTATGCAGAATGTGAATACACAGGAATCAACAGATCAAGTTGACTAAGGATTTCAGAGAGTTTGAATAACACACCTTCCTTTTCAGTTCCATCTGATGGGGGTAGGTAGCTAGATAGTGTCAAATACAGAATAGACCTTCTTTTCAAACACAAATTAAACATTCTCAGAAGTTGACCATATGTTAGGGTGCAAAGAAAATCTCAGCAAATTTCAAAAAGCAAGAATTGTATGGATTGTCTTCATTGATCATAATGAACGTAAAATTAGAAATTACCCAAAAATATTTAATTTAAATTTTAAAATCAAATTTTCAAATAACTCTTGAGTTATAAAAGAAATTAAAACTGAGATCTGAAAGTATTTAGAAATAAATAACAAAGACCATTCTATATGTCAAAACATGTAGAAAAGGGCCACAATAACACACAGGACAATTTATAGCAATAAGAAGTGTACTGTACCAAAAATAAGAAAAAATGTAAAATGAATCTTTTGTCAAGTCAAGAAGATATAAAAGGAATAGTGTAGTAACACATCTTAGGAAGAAAAGAAGTAAAATAAGAATAAAGGTAAGGGGAAAAAGAATTGGAGATTAAAAACATAAGTAGAGATGATAAATAATATCAAAGTTGGAATATATGTGAGATATATCTGTCAGTTGGAGAAGGCAATGGCACCCCACTCAGTACTCTTGCCTGGAAAATCCCATGGACGAAGGAGCCTGGTAGGCTGCTGTCTAGGGGGTCGCACAGAGTCGGATACGCCTGAAGCGACTTAGCAGCAGCAGCAGCATACCTGTCAGTGAGTGTGAGTGAGTGAAAGTTGCTCAGTCGTGTCCGACTCTTTGCGACCCCATGGACTATACAGTCCATGGAATTCTCCAGGCCAGAATACTGGAGTGGGTAGCCTTTCCCTTCTCCAGGGGATCTTCCCAACCCAGGGATTGAACCCAGGTCTTCCACTTTGCAGGCAAATTCTTTACCAGCTTAGCCACAAGGGAAGCCCAACTTCCTTAAAAATCTAAAACTAGAGTTACCATATGATCAAGCAATCCCTCCACTGGGCATATACTCAGAAAAGAAAAAAATTCTTATTTGAAAAATTAACTGCATTCCAATATTCATATATATATATGTGTGTGTATATATACATATATATATATATATACATATATATATATGAAGTATTACTCAAGCCATAAAAAACAGTGAAATAATGTCATCTGCAGCAACATGGATGGACTTAGAGATGATCACATTAGGTGAAGTAAGTCAGACAAAGACAAATATCCTATGATATCACTTCTATGTGGAACCTAAAAAAATAATGATACAAAGAAACTTCTTTTAAAAAAAACAGAAACAGACTCGCAGACATAGAAAACAAGCTAATAGTTACCAAAGGGGTAAGGGGAGAGGAATAAATTACGAATTTGAGATTAACAGATACACACTGCTGTATATTAAATAGATAAACAAGCACCCTGTGGCTCAGCTGGTAAAGCATCCGCCTGCAATGCGGGAGACCGGGGTTCGATCCCTGGGTTGGGAAGATTCCCTGGAGAAGGGAACGGCTGCCCACTCCAGTATTCTGGCCTGGCAGGAGCTGCAGGAGAAGAGAGACATGTCCTATAGAAGCTTCATTCAAACGATTAGCAGTGTGTGGAGACACAAAGATGTCGGATTCAGCTTTCTGTAATAATTCAGCCAATGGATATTGGTGTATATAGGTTTTTTATTTTTATTTATTTTTTTTTTATGAAAGTGTGAAACATGAAGAGAAATAGATGTTAGCTCAAGGTACACTCTCTTACACTTTCTCCACGACATTCCTGCCCTGTGGCACTTGGACTGATAGCTGGTGTCCCCAGGATAATGGCCATCCATGTCTCTGTCAACCTTGTACATCAAAGCCACACATCTATATATCCATACTCACCCACGCTTCTTGAGTCCTAACCCCGTATTTGAGTCCAGACCCTATACTGAGAAAGCAGTCTTAACCTAACTCATGTAAGTAAGTAAGCCCGTTCATGACAGAGAAAGGGTTTTCTCTAGAGCCTACCTGTCCTGTGTCCAGTGTGGGTCTCAAATAGACTTGCATGCAGAAGGAGAATGAAAACTTCTCAAACTGCATTTGATGGCAGTGGGTAACTGCAGCCAGCCCACTCTCTACTGAGTACCTCAACAGCGGCAAATCCTCAAGACATCTCTGTCTCCAACACAAACCAGTGCTGCAGCTGAGGCTAGGAACCTTGTTCCACAGCTGGTCGTGAAAGCTAGGAGTCTTTATGAGGGCTGTGTGCCCATCCCAGATTAATCACACAAATTAATCGGACTTGCAGTCCCAAAACTCTGTCAGTCAAAGGCAAATTCACTTTCATATTAATATTTCACTCCATGCGTCATTTCTTGTTTCAAAATGTGGTCCAGGAGGCACGAACCCCATCACAGGAAGCTCCATCGCAAAGCTCCAGAGCTACAGACAAACAGAAAAACACACACACCCTGTATCTGTATATGGCAAATATATGGTGCCCATGGGCAAGAACTGCTTTAAGGATTTCTGTTTAACTTTATTTAGCCTAGGGATTAGCAACTGTTTTCTGTAGAAGAGCAGAGAGTAAATATTTTCACTTTTGAGAGCCCTGTTGCCTCTGGCAACCACTCAGCTCTGTCAAAGTGACCTAAAAGGACCATGAAGGTTGGGGAACAAATGAGTGTGGAAGCGCTCCAGCAAAGCTTAGTTTACGGACCCTGACACTTGACATATACAAGATATTTTTCTTCTTTGAGTCTTTTTAACCATCTTAAAATGTAAAAAGCATCCTTCACTTACAGCCAGAATAAAAGCTGTCAGCAATCTGGATTTGGCCATGCTTTCCGGAAGCCCCTGGTTGAGTCCACTGTTTCTCCAGCTCTAAACAACCACAAGGCCTTGCCCACCCCACCTGGGGACACTTATTAACATTCCGGGGGAGTGTTCTGAGGAGCAGAGCTACTCGAAGTGCCTTCCGTGTACCAACACCACCAGCATCTCCAGGTTGCTCGTTAGAAATGCAGAATCTGGGACCCTACCTCTAACTGACTCAGAGTCTCTGAGAGTGAGAACCAGCAATTTGTTTCAACAAGGTTTATGGTGAGTCTAATGCCCATTGAGGTTTTAGAGGTACCGCCCTGGATCACATCTGGAAAATCGTTATCTTGGAAGCATCAAATGCCACCTAAGGGTGTCAGAATGGTCCATTTGTTCGTTCAACAAGTCATTTAACGTGAATTGAACACCTACTAGGGACCAGACCCTTTGATAAACACTAGTGATTTGAGCTAATTAATAGGATACTGTTGGGCCTTTAATGGACTGGGAGAGAGAATTTACATCAGAGCCCCAGGGAACAGATTTGAGAGGCTCTGCTTCTAATTTCCTCACTTACTAAACAGGCTTTGCTGGCTGAGGCCACACTAGCAGCTTGGGCAACACCCAAGATGGAAAGTGAAGTAAAGTGAAGTCGCTCAGTCGTGTCCAACTCTTTGCGACCCGTGGACTGTAGCCCACCAAGCTCCTCCATCCATGGGATTCTCCAGGCAAGAATACTGGAGTGGGTTGCCATTTCCTTCTCCAGGGGATCTTCCCAAACCAGGGGTCGAACCCAGGTCTCCCACATTGCAGGCAGACGCTTTAACCTCTGCGCCACCAGGGAAGTCCTTAAATATAAGAATACAGTCTCTCAGAAAACCTCCTATAGAGACACAGAACTTCAGATCCAAGTACTAACATCAAAGATTTCAAAGGGAGGAAAGGAAGCCAGGTTGAAAGAAGAAGGGGGAGGAGGCGGGAGAGGGGGTGAAAAGGGTGGCCTTACAGACATCTGCCACCTACAGATACCCAGGCGTTATGGGACTTTACCCTGGGCCTCCAGAGAAGGGAGGACTGGAACTCGGCCCTACCAGAAATCAGAACCAGAATTTGTGTTCTCTGCCAAGAGGAGGTGATGAGTCTCCAATCCTCAGCTCACGCTGAGGGCCCTTTGACCAGATTCCTGCATCCAGGACTGGGGGACTAGAAAAATGGGGAAGGATAGGAAGGGTTAAGGAGAGGAAAGAGAGAGGGAAGGGGAGAGAGGTCAATAAAGTCTCTTGTTCCTTGCTGGTCGGAGCACTCTGGCCAGTTGTCCACATCAGGAGGAGACCAGGGACAAAAGGGTCCCAGTTGCAGCTGCTGGGTCTGGTCCATTAGCAGGCAAGCTGGCCCCTGAGTACCCCAAGATGGAGATTATGTGCTAATCTGAGTGAAGTGTTGCGTATCAGTTCAGTTCAGTTCAGTCGCTCAGTCATGTCCAACTCTTTGTGACCCCATGAATCACAGCATGCCAGGCCTCCCTGTCCATCACCATCTCCCGGAGTTCACTCAAACTCACGTCCATCAAGTCAGTGATGCCATCTAGCCATCTCATCCTCTGTCGTCCCCTTCTCCTCCTGCCCCCAATCCCTCCCAGCATCAGAGTCTTTTCCAATGAGTCAACTCTTCGCATAAGGTGCCCAAAGTACTGGAGTTTCAGCTTTAGCATCATTCCTTCCAAAGAACACCCAGAGTTGATCTCCTTTAGAATGGACTGGTTGGATCTCCTTGCAGTCCAAGGGACTCTAAGAGTCTTCTCCAACACCACAGTTCAAACGCATCAATTCTTTGGTGCTCAGCTTTCTTCACAGTCCAACTCTCACATCCATACATGACCACTGGAAAAACCATAGCCTTGACTAGACGGACCTTTGTTGGCAACGTAATGTCTCTGCTTTTCAATATACTATCTAGGTTGGTCATAACTTTTCTTCCGAGGAGTAAGCGTCTTTTAATTTCATGGCTGCAATAAATGCCATTTCACTATTAACATTCTTTCAGCTACTGAAATTACTGCTAATTGATATCATTATGCTTCTTCTGGTGCTGCCTCTTAGAATCTAATATGCGTGGGTTTGGGGGGTGTGGGGGTGATTTATCAAATACCAACAATAAATGTCCCAACAGAAGATCTGGAGGTTCATTCCATGCTTTCGTTCCCCCTATTCTTACCAGGAGAGTGGACACTGCTGTCTCAGCTTTGAAATACTATGCACCTGAGATCTGTCAGATGCATCACCAACCCCCCAATCACAGACATACCCCCACTCTTTAGAGCAAGACAAGAGCTGGGAGCACCAGGGAATGGGGATCGTGAAAGTGATTAAAAAAAAAAAGAAAAAGGTGTCTATCACACGGTTTTGCTGCCACTGTGCCAAGTGCCCGTTCGCCAGGTCCCTATAGGTGACCATGAGCTTGAGCTTAGTGGTCCCTGCAGCTGTTCTTCAAGTGCTGAGAATAGCAACTTTAAGAGGAGATTGCCAAGGAAACACATGAGACGCACACGCGCGTGTGTGTGATGCTACAGATCTGAAAGCACACGGACCTCTGCCTTCTAACAAACTGGTCTATTTAAAGGAAAGTTAGGTTTCTTTCTACCTCCACCAAGGCAGCAGAAATACAAAGATGAGAACAGGGGAGAAGGTGCTCTTGTTTGTCTCCACGTGGAAATCCTTTGAGAGGTGCTGCTTGGAGACTGGAGACTCAGGCCCTGTGCTGGTTCCCCAGGTTTCAGGCTTCCGTGGGTGCTCAGCACTGCGTGCAATGTGCCTCCTGCCCAGCCATCAGCAAAGGAAAGCTAATTAAGAAACACTAGACTGGTTCTACTTTTGGCAAAGGCTACAGGTTTATCGTGAAGGTGCAAGCCTTTCTGATGACTAAGCTCCCACATCCTTACAAATGAGGTTGATCAGAACTTCCTATAATATATGCCCCTCCCCAGTAGCCAAAGAGACTGGTATTATTTGCCCGGTTGAGAAAGCTGGGCTCAGAGACATTGATAAACTTGCCCAGAGTTACCCAGCAGCTGAGTGCCAGAATCAACAGTCCACCTCGGCCTTTCTGATATCACAGCTACAACCTACGATGTACTCAGTGTTTCCACTAGGTCACCACTTTATCCTGGAGAGCAGACCCCAGCCACAGAGGATCACAGGAATTTTGTTTCTGCTCATCTCAAGGTTCAGGAGTGGTTTGGTATAAAAATTGCTTCCAATTTCTGTTTCCTAGATCCCTAATTTCTAAAATGGAGACTTACGCTAAAACGCAAAGCATTTACAGCTCTACATCATAAGAACTTACTCTGGTGACTAATATGGAGGAGGAAGCGGGGAGGGGAAGCAAGGGGCCGATTGGCTTTGGAGGGAGCACTCTGGTTATCTGTAATTTGTACAACACAGGATTTCAAGAGCATAACCAGAAAAATGCACAGGTCACGTTTCACCACCAATGACCCATTCTTCTTTGGAAAAATTCCTATGCACCCCCCACATCAGCCCTCTAGACAATCTGTGATAATAACTGAAAGACACTATAGATTTTCTGTCTTTTGCTTCTGAATACAATAGAATATCTCAAAAGTCCATGCTGTATTATTCCATTTGTATAAAATTCTAGGAAATGCAAACTAATTTATAGTGACAGAAGGCAGATAAACCATTGTCTTGTCATCGTGAGGAAGGTGGTGGACGCAGGGTACAGTGTAATGGAGTGAGTGGGTGGGTAGGATTACAAGAGGCCTGAGAGGAAACTTCTGGGGGTGATGGATATGTTTACTTTCTTAATTGGATCATGGTTTCCTTGGGAGTATGTTTCAAGATGTCTCAAATTGTGTACTTCAAAGATGTGGGATTTATTGTATGCCAATTATGCCTCACTAAAGCTGATAAGAATAAAATAAAAGTAAACAAGTGCAAGGTTAAATGAATTCTAACCCGGAGCCACATTCTTCCATTCCAAACGTGGGTGGTGTGTATCTTTAAGAATGCTTCATGAGTAGACGGGTATCTAGCTCCACTGTAAAGTAGGCAGAGAGGCACTCACGTGGCTTTTGGAGAAGCAGCTTAATCCGGTGCCCTCCTCTCTGAGCACCGCTTCCAACTCAGAAGATTGCTGAGGCATGGAGACAGAGAGCGTGGACCATTTAGAGCTTCCGCTAGTTGGGCACAACAGCGTGTATACATAGAAACACTCATATGGTCAAACCTTTTTCTTTCCAGGCTCCGTGGCCAACCCGTCCCTGACGCCCCGACCCAGGCGCCACGCCCGCCCACACCGCTACCATGGCTGAGGATGCGGACATGCGCAATGAGCTGGAGGAGATGCAGCGGAGAGCTGACCAGCTGGCCGATGAGGTGATAGAACCCAGCCCCGGGAAGCAAGCAAGAGATGGGCAGCCACGTAGTCTATTTTAGTCAGGCTGAGGTGGGAAAGAGCTTCTTCTCGTGTTTCAGAAGAAGCAGCATTGATTTCCTATATACCTAAGGCCTCTGCAGACAGGAATGGGTTGGTTATAAAACTTACATGCAGATCAGTGACTGAGCCCAAACTCCCAACTTGTGAAAATCTAGAGAAGTCACGATGCTTTGAGAAAAGCAACGTCTCTGGATGTCTTACAGCCAGTGGTGTGCAGGAAATGGCTCACTTCTGAAAGCTGGTTGTTACATTGTCCAGAACTTTGCAAGCTGGTATTAAAATTGAATTATATAAACTGAAATGAAATAGATTCTATTAAAATCAAAGGTAATAAATGCTTAAATCTCATCACATCCTAATGATTTTACTACAATCTATGCTTTCAAAGTTCTTGGCATGTGCAGTATCTGTAGTGTGAGGATATAATCTACCAGCGTGTGACCGATGAACCTTCCCAAGTTCACCTTTAGTGACACCACGGTGCACTTAGAAATCAGAGAGGGAAAAAATATTTAGACCATGGAATCTGCCAACACTACAAATGAGGACTTGACCTATTGTTTTGTTGATCCTCTAGACTTAAGAAAGTGGAAAAATATTAATAACAGATTAAATTTTGAAGGATGAACATCCACAGCCATTACACTATAAAACACACACACACACACACACACACAAACAATTGAGCAAATCTTCCAGTATTTGAAAACTATGATTGTCTTCAACAGAGAAGCCACTTGCATCATTGACAAATGAATAGAATTGTAACATACATCTTTCTTCACTTTGCTTTTATTCATTAATGTAAATGAAAATATCAACCAAAAAAAAAAAAAAAAAGAAAATATCAACCAGTGTTCATACCAGAGCTGCACTTGTTGTCTTCATGCTTAGCTGTGGACACAATAGTTCAGCAAAATAAACAAAGTTTTCTGTGAAAATCCATTGGCTATATGGAATTTGCAATAAAGAGTATTATGTATTTTATTAGTAGTAGTAAGTTTTATGCTATTATATAAATAGCATCCTTTATATCATTTATATCCATCCTTTATATCATTAAAATAACACACTTTTTTTTTTCTGGTGAGCCTATTGTTAGGCATTTACCAGCACACCACTGCTTACAGCTCTTCTATTTCAAAAAGCAGCCTGCTGACCGTTCTTCCCAGAAAGTGAACATGCTTCATGTTCCTAAAAACTCTTGTCCCAAATAAGTTTGTCACTTAAAAGCACAGCTTTTGAGAAATCACACTCATTGCTGAATTCTAATAATTTCAAAAGAACTGAGAAAAAAGTGACCACACTATGCCCAAGGGACCAGTGCTGAATTCATTTTTTCTTATCTTAGAACCGAGATAATTATAGCTGTCTCCTGTAGGCTAGTCATTTCAAACACGCTTGATTTTTTTTTCCACCCTAGGGCAACAACTTAATTTGTACTGATAAGAACTTCCAATTGTGTTTCTAGGAGCTTTATAAGAAACTTGATGTTAGATTCATCTCAATTCATGAAAAACAATGTCTTTAAAATTCAATATTCTTCATCCAGAGGGACAAAATTAGTCCTCTGCGTATTTGAGATAATTTTTCATGACTCCTCCACATGCAGAATTATCTTTTCCGGATTACTTTGTCTTTGATATCAAGATCAGCTTCATATGGTTCTAATTTTATGACAATCAGCTTTAATGTAATTGCTTTAAGGAATCTTATTATGTAGAAAGCCTGATAGGAAAGAGATTGAAATTGTGTTTCTGTTACAAACTTCAAAGAACATGTGATAATGGCCCTATGTGTTTCCCAAGTGAAGAAAGTTTTCTGATTTTCCTCGACCTCTGGATCCTGCACTCATAATATTTATGTTTTTTTGTCTCAGTCTCTGGAAAGCACCCGTCGTATGCTTCAACTGGTTGAAGAGGTAAGGAGTGACCATATTTTAAGATGAACATTCCCTTTGGCTGACGTATTCTTTGCCTAGGCCCTTTGTCTTTCCCTTGGCCACCGTCCCTTTGACTTCAGTGTGAACGTAGGTACCAGAAAGCCACATAAGGAAGGAGATGCTGTATTTAAGCTGCCAAGTAGACATCAAAGTATTCACTCTCCCTCCAGCCCAAGCTAAGTCTGGAAAGCAGAGGAAAATGGTATTTCCAGGTAAATAAATGCTCCCAAGAAATCTTAAAAATATATCAGAGTGATGTTTTTTTAATATACAAAAGAATTGTCCGCATAAAAATCCTCATTTGTACTGATTTGGATGCCTCTAAATTGCATCTAATCTTGGCTTTCTGTTCTGACTTTAGCCACATGTATGACTTTTAAAAATATGTCTCCATAGAGGCATCATATTTTTAAAAATTGTTAGATTTAGAGTCAGGAACTAAAATTTGTGAAATAATAGGAAAATTCCTTAATAAAAGGAAGCATTAAGTCTAGTCATGTGAATATAGCTCTTTTTTCATTCCTGACTCTGGACTGAACATTCATTTGCAAGGCATGGTTAATGAATCCTTGACTATTTTTAAATGGGTAAAATAGGGCAGATAGCAATAATGGAATCAAAAGGGCATTTGCAATAAACTCCACTTATTCCAATTTGGGAGAGCAGCAGTCAACCAGGAAGAATAAATAGATTAATTGAACTTGTCCACTGGGAGAGATGAAGTGGAAAAAGAATGGGATGAGCTATATTTATCTTAACTGAATAAAACAAGTCTAATCGTTTTTATTCAGTGAGATGCTGTTTTAGCTATGCTTTGAAAATGCTTATCAACGTATGAATTCATGTGTGGTTATCATCTTCAGAGATCTTGGGGGTTTTCTAGCAGAATGATTAAATGAGCCTACTGGCCTCATGCTTCTGTTAATTGCTTCTGCAATGACATGAAAGGAGGAAAAGATAAATTTTATAAGGCGAAAGGAAAGGGCAGCCATCTCTCACACTATAGAAGCCATCATTTTCCCTTATTTCTGCAGCTTCAGCTTCTCAGCTAAGAATGAAATAAAGCTAAATGTGACTTGTCACAGGAAGGGGAGGAGAAGGTGACAACCAAGAACTTGGAGGACCCCCAGGAGGGTGGGGGTGGGCTGCTAAACGAAATCTGTTGTCATGAAAAAATGATAGTGTGAGCCTGCAGTGTAACAGAAATTGGTCTCACAGGAGGGCAGGCCAGCTAGGGGCCCTGGGCAGGCACACGAGGAGGCAACCTTCGCTCTCTTAATGAAGAGAAATGTTTTCTTTGCTCCATCCTGGGGACACCATTCATGCGGAAATACTTGAGGACCAAGAAGGAAGCACAGATATACTAAATCTAAGAGTGCTGGCAGGGCTTTCCGAATAAACGTGTTGCCCCTCAACCTGTCATGAGAACAAGTGAAAGGAATAAATCTGAGTAACATCCCCACGTGAGCTATCACGGTGACTGGAAGGCAGGGAGCTTGGAAGTCAGCTGATTTCATTATCTTGATATATAATGATACATCTGTATGACCTTCAACTGTGGCCTCCAAGCTCATATTTAACTTGTGTGTATGCACATGTGAAGCAAATTTCTAATCTACAGGAACTATCACCATTTGCCCTCCTGTGCAATGTTGAAACACTGCCTAGAACATGACAAGTGATAGAGAAACGTATCCAACGCACCTTTCCCCCCGCCCCTCCCCACCTGAGCCTTTGGGCTGTGCACACTTCTCTTTTGTGTGTCTTCTTAAATTGCAGGCAGTGTTGGCCAGTCTTGGAAAAGAAGCATCTGCTCTAATTCTCTAATTTATTCTGGAGGAAAACATCTCAAAAGCTCTATTGATTGAAGTAGGATTCTCAAATCATACATTTTTGTTTCTCCTAAGTGTTTCTGCCAAGCATAAAGTTGCATCTTAGATCAGGGGATGAAGCATATGGATGCTGTTTCCTACCTCTAATGAGAGAGAGGAGGCTATTAGACTTTCGATCCTTAGGAAGTTATGAGCAAGGCATAATGAGACTAGATTGATTGCTCTTATATCCTCCTGGGTTATTTTATATTGATGGTCGGATGCCTCTTATGTCTAGGGCATTGACTAGTCAGATGATATTCTGCTTTTGAATCAAGAAGGAAATTCTCTTTAAAGAGAATCGGCATTAAATATTCATCAAGGGCAGAAATCATTAGGAAAATTCGAGCATTGAAGTACTAGGATCTTGCCCATGATCCCAAAGTACATCAGTGCTGTATAATTTGAATTGAGCTGAATGCTTACTGAAATTCAGTCTTAAAGACAGGAAAGGTTACTCAGCTTGTGAAGTCTCCCTAAGGTCAACAGTTCCACTTTCAGTGCAATATAGGACTTTGTGCCATCCTTCGTGGACTGCAGGGTATAACAGAGTGGAAGCATGGAGGCTTAGTTTTTAGTAGAAGCTACCGTGAGCCTATCAAGGACAATGTAAAGTCACACGGTCAGTGGAGAAAGTTCAGAAAAGCTGAATACCATATACACTTAAAAATATTGGAAATCACATAGCACTTGGTTTTTAGGGAGAGTTGGGAACTGGCTGTTTTGATGGATGCATTTCAACAAGTATTTACGGAATGCCTGATTCTGGGGGTGGAAGATAAAAATGGATATCATGCAGGAAAACTTACGAAAATAGTTCTCCAAAGTCAAGACTCCCCCTCTTAGGAGCACAAAGGAGAGGACAGTGATTTCTAAAGGAAGAGTCATAATACTAACTGCAGGAAACGGTGTCTACACGTTAATGCCTTGGGCCATGAAGCTAAACCAGGAAAAGCCAAGCTGCTGTAGGGCAGGCTGATCCTAAAGCCCCACAAAGAGCTTCATGCCATGGTGGTTACTGAGGGCTCCCCAATGTTGATGGGTGTTTTAGCATCTTTTCATTCCAACTTATCTTTTGAAACATATTGGCCACAAGAAGAAAGTAAGTATTCTAAAGCTATGTCTTTATTATGCCATATTTTCTACCAAAGGGGAGATCAGGCTGCACAATTGTTTTCAGGTAGACAGACGGGAGGGTGTTTTGGAACTCTAGCAGTTGAGAGAGTACCCGGACTGGCCTAGTTTTAGCTCAGGTGTATTGGACTTTGGAGAAAGCATTTCAGGATGACAAAATAAAGACTTTAAAATGTTCTATAAACATTGTCTTAGTTCATCAGCAAGAAAAAAAATAAGACAGAGAAATACAAGGTAAATAAAAAGAAATGAAAAAAAAAGTCCCTGACATCTCCAATTCCCCCTGTTATTAGGTAGACAGGTTTCCCAGGAATCTCAAACAGGAACCAAGAATTGAACTAGGACAAATATAGAACCACCTCCTCTCCCTCCTTGCTATTAAAACATAACACTCGTCTTCTCAGCCATGTATTTGTCTGGCCCTTACCTTAGTTCCAGGGGAAGAGTAAAAGCTTAATAACCATTTAGTGAATAAACCAACCTAGGGACTTCCCAGTTTTATTTAGCATCTCTGTCTTTGTCTGAAACATGGGGAAGCATCTAGACCAGTGCAAGTTCGATGCATGAAGCAGGGCACTCAAAGCCCGTGCTCTGGGACAACCCAGAGGGATGGGATGGGGAGGGAGGTGGGAGGGAACTTCAGGATGCAGAGACACATGTGCACTGGTGGCTGACTCATGTCAATGCATGGCAAAAACCACCACAATAAAGTAATTACCCTCCAATTAAAATAAGTTATTTTTTTTTTTAAAGAAAAACATGGGGAAGCATCTAGAAAGGTCAAGTGACTATTCCTCAATCTCAGTTGCTGGCTGAGCTAACACGATCCAGTATTCCTGACTTTCTGATCTGTGCTCACTGCTTCTGTTCTCCCAAATTGAGGCATATCTGGATTGTTCAGTGAATCATTCCAACAGTGAAATATTGAGCGCCAAATTGAACAAAGAGGAAATTATGCTTGCAGGGCTTCATATAAAATAAATGAGTAGAGCAAAAAGGGTCAACAGCTGAGAGCTGGGTTGACTCAACTGAAATCATTCATCTGTTGCCCATCCTCTGTCCCCAGTAGAATGGAACAGAGATCTCATACATGACCTTGAGTTGAGTCCTCACAAAAGAAGATACTCCCTAAGATGACTCTGTCCTCACCAGAACTTGCATTATCACATCTGTATGTCTGAACGAGCCATCTGCTTCTTAAAATTTCTTCTCATACGCAATGGCTAAAATTTTCAGAAAAGGGGCATAGAAATTAAAGTAGCCCATGAGGCTCCTCTGTCCATGGGATTCTCCAGCCAAGAGAACTGGAATGGGTTGCCATTTCCTTCTCCAAGGGATCTTCCCAACCCAGGAACTGAACCCAGGTCTCCTGCACTGCAGGCAGATTCTTTACCATCTGAGTTACAAGGAAAACCCCTGTTAAAGTTCAGGCTAGTGTAGATGAATTTCCATTTATAGCACATTGAAGAACAACGTTTTGAAGTAGCTTCTGGGGTCTAGAATCTTGCTGCTAGTATACATCCTTGCACCAGCCAGCACTGATGATCTTGTTCAAGATGCAAAATCTTTGGCTCTATCGCAGTCGTACTGAATCAGGATCTATATTTTAACAAGATGTTTCCTATGCAGGGGATTCACATGCACATCAAAGTTTGAGAAGCAGTGATCTAGAAGCTTCTTACGGTAGTTGGTAATGATATTTTTGTTTGCCCAGATATCCTGCTATAGATGCAGTTTGTGAAGGTGTTTGTTTTAGTAACCCGATTGTAATGCTAACTGTAGGCCAGGCACTGTTCTAGCACTGTGCTAGAACAGTGAATTCAGGTAACAACTTGAACTCAAGTAACAACTCAGTGAGATATGAACTATTATGATCACGGTATTACAAATGAGGGAACTGAGGCCCAGAACACTTAAGACCCTTGGCCAAGGACCAATAGCCAGGAAAGAAAATCACCAGGATTCCAGGGCAGAGCCTGGCTTCAGAATCTGTGCTGTCAATGACTCTTGAAGTCACGCTGAGCCATCACTTTCAAAACTATATCCTGAATTGGCAGCTAAAGTTTATCAAAATGTGTTCAAACACTAGTTCAGAAAGATACATGCACCCCAGTGTTCATAGCAGCATTATTTACAGTTGCCAAGGTATGGAAATGACGTAAGTGTCCCTCAACAGATAAATGGATAAAGAAGCTATGGCATATATATACACAATGGAATACTATTCGTCATAAAAAAGAATGACATTTTGCCATTTGCATCAACATGGATGCACTTGGAGGGTATTATGCTAAGTGAAATAAGACAGAGAAAGACAAATACTGTATATCACTTTTATGTGGGATCTAAAAAACACAAAAGACTAGTGACTAGAACAAAAAAGAAGCAGACTCACAAATATAGAGAACAAACTAGTGGTTGCCAGTGAGAAAAAGGAAGGGGCCATATAGGGATGGGGGAAAGGGGCTATTATGAGATATATGAAATCAGGCATGTGAACCTTGTGAAAATTATACAGCACTTTAAAGAATCTTTCATTCAATTTTTTTTTTTTTAAAGCAAAATACTTTTCTGTCTGGGAAAGTTAACTGCACACATTTTCTGAAACAGTGAGTTTATAAAAGCTCACAGAAATAATTTTCGTTGTTTAAATTTTTTGAAGCCCTATTGGAATTGAATCATTGAAGAACTGTTCAAACAACAACAACCCATACCTTCTGTTGACCTCCAGTAACATCTCTCTCTCTCTCCTAGTTTACTGTAAGCCAGTAGAAAATAAAAGGAGCCATGAGAGATGTGTTGTTTTAGAATTTATTCTCAGGGCTGCCATGAGTATTCCTTGGAAAACCAATTAATCCAAACTTTAAGCAGTACCATTTAATACCTATCAACAGTCACCCTGTGAAATGGAAGGTCTTTACTTAACTAGTTAGGATTCCTGGGAATGATGATTCCTAAGTATGAGCAATACAAATATCTCTGCTCCTTTTCCCACCCATCACCAACTCCCACTTCCCTCCACCAAATAGTTCAGGGCTGTTGGACATACTGAGATCATAACGAGTGAGGTGTGGGTGCCTTTTATAGACTTCTCCTGACCTGAAAATCTGCAGTAAAACTTGTGGATGAATTATTTTCTCACACTATATTGTTGTGCAGAATTTTAGATTTCATTAGCAAAAGCCCTTATCTTCATCTTTCAATCCCTTTTCTAAATCTTGCAGAAAACCTCTCCATAGAGAAAAATAAATGGAAGATTGAATTTCCTTTTGAGCGGTATTTCTCAACCTTTGTGATGCAGTCATCTCTTTTGATAACCCTAAAAATCTCACCCCACCTCCCACACAAGATTCCACACACATCCTCCCAGTGGACCACCCTTCCCCAATTCACTGATGGAAACTTTCTGATATATCAAGCCAGAGAAGTTTTAGTCTCAAAGATTTTGAAATATTTTCTTTCTGTGGTTGGTGTTACCAAAATGATAGGCATTTTTATTTTCCAGATATAGAATTACAGTATGATATTATATGTGTATATTCCAAGTCCATGTCAAGCCCCAACCCCAGTTCTACCCCTTGGAGACTGAGCTGTATCGCCCTCTTCTATCTGAGAATCACTGAATGATCAGATCCATAAATGACCCGCTCCTCTGAGTCCCTCCCCAGCCCCTAATATTCTTCACCATATTTCCTTCCTCTTTTTCCTTTGATCCTTCTTCATTTTCCATTTCTAGGGCTAATTGTCCCCTTACTGATTTCTCTTTCTCTCTTTTCTCTCTCTCTAACTCTTTTTCCACTTTGCTACATTATTGGAATGTAGAGTAAAGATGCTGGTATCAGGACTTTGGTTATGTTGGATGAACAAGGAGGTAAGTTCAGATTTCTTCAGTAAGAACAATTCCTCCTCTGAATAAAATGCATTTAAAAATGATTTGTGCATCCACAGGTGGTCATTGCATGTGTTACGCACATATAGAAGTGTAAGAGTTATAGTTTTCATCTTATTTTTTTGTTCCTTTTTCTTTTAAAGAAATTGGTATATGTATAGAAATGTCTTCATGGTTGAATAAATGGTACTACACTCTCTGTTATATGTGTTGGGGTAAAAGAATTTTGAAGGCAAAAGTCATTTGTTTGGATTTTTTAAATGATAATATTTTGGACAGTTTGGGGATTCTCCCCCTTAGCCCCAATCTTTCCCATAAATTTGGTGTTCTTCTAATAATTCCTAGATAGAATGAGACTGGCCGTTTTGATTTATAAGTCATTATGAGAGTTCCTTAAATAACTAGAAGCTTTTTTAACAGGCCATAAACTGAGGGAAATCATTGGAAAATGGAAAATTGAACCACTTAAAATATTTTAACTTTTTCATTTAATTTTAAAAATAGAGGCAGTGAAAATCAGAGTACCAGCTATTTAGTATAGCATCTTTATAGTTTACGGTGGAATCTAGAAGGGAGTACTAACATATTTCCCTTTGACTTATTTGTCTAGTCATTCAGTGATGCTTTAATTCTAGCTAGAAGTTAGTTGCCTGATTCCATTCTAAATTCTTATCATAACAAACAGATTTGGCAGAAATATTTTCTCTTTATTTGTATTTAATGTCAGCATTAGAAAATTCTCAGCAATCATGAGAAATTTTTAAATGTCAAAGATAAAAAGGTAACATTTATTTAAAACATGGAACATCATAAACAAACTCCAGGAATAAATCTCAAATTGAGAGGAAAATTGCCTTAATATGTAAATCATCAGCTTACATGTAGACTAATGAAACTATGCTTTACCCAACGACAGTAATAAGATGCCACTCTTTAGCCAACGGCACGACTTTTTTTAACTGATAATAATCAATACTGTGAATATGCCAGGAAAACAGAAACCCTCAATCTACATGTGGGCATTGTTGATTGATACAAACATTTAAGAGTAATTTGATAATATACACACATTTTGATGTGTGCCCATCTTTCAACCAAGATATTTCACTCCTAGAATTAGATGCTGCAGATATTCACTGACAAATCTGTGAAGAAAAATATACATGCCTTACCTATGATACTGCAAAACTGGATACAACCTAAGTGTCCGGCAATGAAGAGGCCAACCACATTAATTATGGTATGGCCATAAAAGAAATTCTGCATAAAGTGTCTGCAACCATTGCAATATATAATATAAATCTTTATTTACTGACCTCTGAGGAGTTGGGGCAGGGACTGCGAGGGACTGAACTACTCTTAGGGGTCCTCTGAGAAACAACTGCTAGGAATCAATTAGAAATACATTGGTGAAGAGGAGACAAGCAGGAGTAGGCAGGGAGAGCCTTTTGTGATGTGGGCCTGACACTTTTGAGAGGGGAGAGGGTGGATGGAGGCTTGGGTAGGAATCTCATACTGCAATGCTGCTCTGAGAAAGTCTCAGCCAGACTGATGTGCAGCCCAGGAGCAAAGACTACCCAGCGGGGCAACACCATGCTGGGCAGGATTGCCTCCAGGCTAGTAAGTCACGCTCAGTCATTGGCTAGGAGCATCCCAGAGTGGGCGTGGCCTCCATGTAAATATGGGAGATCATAGACGTGCGACAGCTGGAGGTGTCTACTAACTAAAGAAGCCCTCTTGGAAGGAGATCTGAGTATACCCTCATGGCTGTCAGTAAAGACATTTGTTTCTATATTATTTATTTGTATTAAAATTTTTCAATAAACATACACTAACTAACCAGTTTTTTAAAATCGAGAGAAAAGTTCTTTTAAAAAAAACAATGAACATCAATCCCAACACTTGCCCTCTCATTTAAAAAAATATAAATTGCAAAATTAATACAAAAATAATTAAGTCTAGTAGAGTTGTATTTTGAAGGGATTACAATAACTATAGCAGTCTTCAGAATTCCTCAAATGAATTTGCTATAAATTTTAAGACTTGCTGACTTGATCTGTATAACAACGTCCCAGACTTTGAAATTCAGGATGCACTGTCATTGCGTTTTTTAAAAATTGTATTTAATTAGGCAACATGTGCCCATATAGAAGAGTGGTACTTCATTTCCAGTGCTAAATTGATACATATACACTCAAAAAGAAATATAGAGTTCTACCTTATTAACTCTCTTTAGTTAATGATTTGCATATGAAAGGGCTAGAAAAGAAGCATTGCAATAGAAAAAAAGGATAATGCCATTTTACCCCTAACTATAAAGCTTTGACATAAAGACATGAAAAATAATACATAAAATCTGAAGTTAAAAAAAAGTAAGATATTGAGTTGCAAATTACATTGTACTTTGATGAAGAAAATCGAGACAAAATTTGCCAAAATCTCCAAACAAATGCAAAAATAAATTATTCTTAAACATAAGTGAGTCCCAAGAATATCTTTATATTATTCTCAGAGAAACAAACCAAGAGTGCAGATATTCCCTGCAAGACAGATCATGTTCTCAGCTAAGACATTTCAGTTATGGCCACACAGCTAAATTCTCGGCTGAACATATTTCCTAGGATAACGTGGGTTTTACCAGATGCATGATGGATAATTGATATTGAAGAGAAACACACAACTGTAAACCTTCAAAAGTAGGTGGCTTCTGCCTGATCTTAAGTGGTATATGTTCCGTTTATACTGTAAGAAGAGATTAGGATCTTTTTAAATGAGTCAACAACTATCTTCTCTGCCATTGTAAATGCATTTGAATGCTGTATATGCTGTGTTTAGTTGTTTAGATCAGTAACTGCTTTAAAATTTCTCTCCAATTTATGCTCTACTAATTTTATCTTCGCCTGAACACCGAAAGTGTTGACTGCTTCTACCCTTCAGCTGCACAGAAGTCTCAAGAAACAGTCATCCTCCTAAAGAGCCATTCCAGGTTGCCCTGCTAAATGCTTAAACTCAGAAATTCCTTATGGGATTCTTGTTTTATACTCAGGTATCAGGAGGCCATGGAACACTGAGCATGACAGCTGACCCTGGAAATGTACTGCATCCTGGGATTTTTCTGTTCTACGAAAGAAATCCCCCGATATACCCTTACCTCTAATGTGGGATGATTTAAACTTTCACTTCCATATCTCTTGTCCCCTTTGCTGGTTTTTACTGGGTTATATGTTTGTTTAGATGCTGAAAATGTGGCTCTTGGGAAAATCCAATGGGAAAAACTCCAAACTAGACAGTGAAATCTTTGGCCACTGCCTGGCAGAGTAAAGGCACAGTAAACCATCAGCCAGAGGGTCTGCCAACATTTCTAAATGGTTCATGGCCCTACAAGAGAGCATTTGTGAAAACATCCCTCTTGTTAAAGTCCCCTCACCAATCTCTCTTATGAATGACTAAAGCTGCTATTGTCCTATATGGTAGCCACTAGTCAAGTGACTATTTAAATTTATTTAAATTAATTACCGTATGTTCATCAGTGCACAGGAAAATTAAAATCATATACTCAGCATGTGTAACTGGATACACTCATGAAGGCTTATACATTGGGTCTTGCTATTCTTCTATTTTTTTTCTTATTAGATTGAGGATTCTAATGGCCCCATGCTGCTTTACTTAAGTAATATTAATAGAAAGTAAAAGTCACTCAGTCATGTCTGATTCTTTGTGACCCCATGGACTATACAGTCCATGGAGTTCTCCAGGCCAGAATACTGGAGTGGATAGCCTTTCCCTCCCCAGGGGATCTTCCCAACCCAGGGATGGAACCTAGGTCTACCTCATTGCAGGTGGATCCTTCACCAGGTGAGCCACAAGGGAAGCCCAAGAATACTGCAATGGGTAGTCTATCCCTTCTCCAGCAGGTCTTCCCGACCCAGGAATCAAACCAGGGTCTCCTGCATTGCAGGTGGATTCATTACCAACTGAGCTATTAGTAGAAATGATATCTAAACTTAGATCCCTAAGCATCCTGCCATTGGTGGGTCCATCACAAATAACCAGTCATCCAAATATCATGGCAGAAATAAGAAAGAACAATTTCTTGCCCCAACATATAGTGTGATGTACTGGAACACCTCCCCAGTCCAAAACGTTATTTCCCTCCCAGTCTCCAAGAGGAAACAGAGAACAGTCAGAAAGTAAGTTTAGGGAAGTAAGGAGCAGTCAAGCCTGAATACTGCATTGCATCAGTCTCTCAGATGTTGTTGTCCATGTCAGAATGGAATGAGGATATTGATTGCTTTCAAGCATTTCCTGAGAAATATCTTCACACAAATCATTGAAGTGCTGTGAAGTCCCTATAGTCCAAACATATTCACAAACATAACTCGATTACACTCTAAAGATTGATATTATTTGGGGTACCTACTATGTGCCATGGCACTGAAGAAAACAGACAAAAGTCCCTGACTTCATAACATTCACATTCTAAGAGGGGACAAGAAAAAGGAAAGAATGTTATCATTAGAATATCTGTGACAAAATTGTTCCATGATGTTTTTTCAGGATTTGACTTACATTGTGTATAATGATACATTCAGCCAATATTGGTAAATATAAAATAGTTTTCAGAATCAACTGTTCTGAAAGAGCTCCAGAATTCTACTTTGTTATGATCTTTGCTGTACAAGCTGCAACCCATGGCAGAAGCCCACTCTCAGAAATAGGGATTTGACTCTGCCTGTTTGTATGTTTTCATCTGGATTCTCTGGTTCAGAAATCTAACACTTGTGTACCAATTTGCTTTTATTTATGTTATTTTCTAATCCTTGGAGACACAGTGAGTGGGGCTCCTATATTTTGCTGAAAATACTAACTTGAGAAATTACTTAGGAAGGGCAAACACCTGAATGTATGTCCGCATGCCATAACCTGTGCATGTGTCAGCTTATTGGTCGAGCCCAGCATATTTGCCCTCTCTACCCAGATAGGGGAATATGGGCCTACCTGCCCACAGTCCTCTTGGTTTCAAGCACTCTGCTGGGCCATTTCAGTTCCTCTCTGGTAAGAGCAGACTTTCAGGAACCTTGTCCTGACCAGTGGGGAGAATGTGGAGCTCCAGAACAAGCCAGAATGCTGGTGGAGGTGGAGCGCCCCCAGAGGAGGGATGCTCTACTAGTCTCTCACAAGTTCAACGAGAGCAACTAAGATTCAGGCAAGATCACTCAAATGAACTTGAGAGGCTTCAGATTTTTGAAGCAATGTAGAAACAAGTATTTCAAATCATTCTTTACAATCAATGCCACCCACAGTGAACACATCAAAAGAAACCTTTACTTTCATAATTCTAGGAGAAAAAATCTTACTGCAGGAACCACTTTCATCTTCCCCCAGACACCTGCAGGTGGTAATGAGCCATGCCGAGTGGGGCCACCCAAGACGGACGGAGCATGGTGGAGAGGTCTGACGAAACGTGGTCCATGGGGGGAGGGAGTGGCACACCACCCCAGTAGTCCTGCCTTGAGAGCCCCGTGAACAGTATGAAAAGGCAGAAAGATAGGACACTGAAAGATGAACTCCCCAGGTCGGTAGGTGCCTAATACACTACAGTGGAGAAATAACTCCAGAAAGAATGAAGAGATGGAGTCAAAGCAAAAGCAATACCAACTGTGGATGGGACTGGTGATGGAAGTAAATTCCAATGCTGTAAAGACCAATATTGCATAGGAACCTGGAATGTTAGGTCCATGAATCAAGGGAAATTAAAAGTGGTCAAACAGGAGATGGCAAGAGTGAACGTCTACATTCTAGGAATCAGCCAACTAAAATGGACTGGAATGGGTGAATTTAACTCAGATGACGATTATATCTACTACTGCAGGCAGGGATACCTTAGAAAAAATGGAGTAGCCATCATGGTCAACAAAAGAGTCTGAAATACTGTACTTGAATGCAATCTCAAAAATGACAAAATGATCTCTATTCATTTCCAAGGCAAACCATTCAATATCACAGTAATCCAAGTCTGTGCCTCTACCAGTAATGCTGAAGAAACTGAAGTTGAATGGTTCTATGAAGACCTACAAGACCTTCTAGAGCTAACACCCCAAAAAGATGTCCTTTTCATTATATGTGCCTAGAGTGCAAAAGTAGGAAGTCAAGAGATAGCTGGAGTAACAGGCAAATTTGACCTTGGAGTACAAAACAAAGCAGGGCAAAGGCTAACAGAGTTTTCACAAGAGAACGCACTGGTCATAGTGAACACCTTCTTCCAACAACACAAGAGAAGACTACACATGGACATCACCAGATGGTCAACACCGAAATCAGATTGATTATATTCTTTGCAGCCAAAGATGGAGAAGCTCTATACAGTCAGCAAAAACAAGACTGGGAGCTGACTGTGGCTCAGATTATGAACTCCTTATTGCCAAATTCAGACTTAAATTGAAGATTCAGGTACGACCTAAATCAAATCGTTTACAATTATACAGTGGAAGTGACAAATAGATTCAAGGGATTGGATCTGATAGACAAAGTGCCTGAGGAACATGGACAGAGGTTCATGATATTGTACAAGAAGCAGTGATCAAGACCATCCCCATAGAAAAAGAAATTCAAAAAGGCAAAATGGCTGTGAGGAGACCTTACAAATAGCTGAGAAAAGGACAGAAGCAAAAGGCAAACGAGAAAAGGAAAGATATACCCATTTGAATGCAGAGTTTCAAAGAGTAGCAAGGAGAGATAAGAAGACCTTCCTCAGTGGTCAATGCAAAGAAATAGAGGAAAACAATAGAATGGGAAAGACTAGAGCTCTCTTCAAGAAAATTAGAGAGACAAAGGGAACATTTCATGCAAAGATGGGCTCAATAAAGGACAGAAATGGTAGGGACCTAACAGAAGCAGAAGAAATTAAGAAGAGGTGGCAAGAATACACACAAGAACTGTACAAAAAAGATCTTCATGACCCAGATGACCACGAAGGTGTGATCACTCACCTTGAGCCAGACATCCTGGAGTGTGAAGTCAAGTGGGCCTTAGGAACCATCACTAGGAACAAAGCTAGTGGAGGTAATGGAATTCCAGCTGAGCTATTTCAGATCCTAAAGATGATGCTGTGAAAGTACTGCACTCAATATGCCAGCAAATCTGGAAAACTCAGCAGTGGTCACAGGACTGGACAAGGTCAGCTTTCATTCCAAAATCCCAAAGAAAGTCAGTGCCAAAGAATGCTCAAACTACTGCACAATTGCACTCATCTCACACGCTAGCAAAGTAATGCTCAAAATTCTCCAAGCCAGGCTTCAGCAGTATGTGAACCATGAACTTCCAGATGTGCAAGCTGGATTTAGAAAAAGCAGAGGAACTAGAGATCAGATGGCCAACATTCGCTGAACCATCAAAAAAGCAAAAGACTTCCAGAAAAACATCTACTTCTGCTTTATTAACTATGCCAAAGCCTTTGTGTGGATCACAACAAACTGTGGAAAATTCTGAAAGAGATGGGAATACTGAACCACCTGACCTTCCCTCTGAGAAATCTGTATGCAGGTCAAGAAGCAACAGTTAAACTGGACAGGAACAACAGACTGGTTCCAAATCAGGAAAGGAGTATGTCAAGGCTGTATATTGTCACCCTGCTTATTCAACTTATATGCAGAGTACATCATGCAAAATGCCTGGCTGGATCAAGCACAACCTGGAATCAAAATTTCCTGGAGAAATATCAATAACCTCAGATACACAGATGACACCACCCTTATGGCAGAAAGCAAAGAAGAGCTAAAGAGCCTTTTGATGAAATTGAAAGAGGAGAGTGCAAAAGTTGGCTTAAAATTCAACTTCAAAAAATGAAGATCATGGCATCCAATCCCATCACTTCATGGCAAATAGATGGGGAAAGAATGGAAACAGTGACAGACTTTATTTTGGGAGGCTGCAAAATCACTGCAGATGGTGACTGCAGCCATGAAATTAAAAGATGCTTTCTCTTGGAAGAAAAGCTATGACCAAACTACACAGCATATTAAAAAGCAGAGACATTACTTTGCTGACAAAGGTCCGTCTAGTCAAAGCTATGGTTTTTCCAGTAGTCATGTATGGATGTGAAAGTTGGACTATAACGAAATTTGAGCGCCGAAGAATTGATGCTTTTGAACTGTGGTGTTGGAGAAGACTCTTAAGGGTCCCTCGGACTGCAAGGAGATCCAACCAGTCCCTCCTAAAGGAAATCAGTCCTGAATATTCATTGGAAGGACTGATGCTGAAGCTGAAACTCCAGTACTTTGGCCACCTGATGCAAAGAACTGACTCATTTGAAAAGACCCTGATGCTGGGAAAGATTGAAGGCAGGAGGAAAAGGGGACAACAGAGGATGAGATGGTTGGATGGCATCACCGAATGTATGGACATAAGTTTGAGTAAGCTCTGGAACCTGGTGATGAACAGGGAAGCCTGGCATACTGCAGTCCATGGGGTCACAAAGAGTCAGACACCACTGAGTGGCTGAACTGAACTGAAGCCAGATATGTGCTTCAATCCCACCTCAGATCAGCTCTCCAGGAAGCCCTTAGCAGTTCCTCCAATGGGGTTGTCATCCCTATTCTGTCTGTTCTTAATGTGCTTCTTGTTTTGAAGATACTGGGCTCCACTTCCCCAAACCAATCTCTCATTTGATAGTTATTTTGATCTATAGACTAATTTATTGCATTCCTTAAGGAAACTGAAATGAAGTGTTTGGAAAAGTACTGAATTCTCTGGAATGTAAAGAGTTGTCAGCCATCCATTTTTTTAGCCCCTTCAAGAATTTTCTTAAAGATATGACTATACCTATATTTATTCAGCAAAGTTTGCCAGCACTACACTGTTATTTCCTGTGGCTATCACATACTAGATAAACATTCTGTTTTCCCCTGTCTCTTGAAAAGCAGAGCAGAGACAGCAGATTCCTAATAAGCTGAATTCTGTTCCTTAGCCCCACAAAAGACAACACAATAGCTTCTTATTTTCCAAATGGACAAGCAGTCTCTCCAGTTTGGAATGACAATTTAATGTGAAATTGTTTTTAAGTAATTATTTATGCCCTTTTATACAGGGAAGTTTTTTTATACCAGTTTTATTCTAATCATGTCTTTCTTCCCAGAGGTATAGGCATGCATGCATGAAAATACAGTTGAAAAGAGGAATTGAAGTGTGAAGGTTTTGTAAATAGCCGGCCAGGACATCCCACTGCTGCCTTAATGGTCTTATGTGCTCAGTCGCTATGCCGTGTGTGACTCTTTGTGACCCCATGTACTATAGCCCACCAGGCTCCTCTGTCCATGGGATTTTTCAGGCAAGAATACTGGAGTGGGTTGCCATTTCCTTCTCCAGGGATCTTCCCGACCGAGAGATAGAACCCTCATCTCCTGCAACGGCAGGCAGATTCTTTGCCACTGAGCTACCTGAAAAGCTGAAAAGTCATAAAAGCTGTTTTAAAAATCACTTCATGGAACTTATAGTTTACTCAGTTTAATGACACCACTTTTGAAAAATTAATCAAGTTGATGAGTGTAACCCTGGCAACCTAGAAGTATGATTTGTTTTTATGGCCATCAGTCTATGTCTTAAGATACTGTCTAAAGTCAGCTTTCCTGGCAGTGATGACTTAGTACTGTTTCATGTTCCAATCCATTGCCTTTCTCCAAGAATTTAATGGTCCAGTACCTGTAATGTTGCTGTGCTGATATTGCTTTTCTTACAGCTTCTATGAATTGAATATTAAAAACCAAAAACTGCCTATGGCCTGCCTTTGGCTAGACAGCCATTCCTAGGGGGAAAAAAAGATATGGTACCCATTGCTAATTATCACTATAGTTGTTCTTTTTCCCAAAGGAGAAAGTGGATTATTTTCTATCCTTAGCTGGTTGGGGATGCTAAAAACCAAAAGAAAGAGGTGTTTTAAAGTTGAAGCAGACACTTTCTCTAGTACCATTGCATTTGAATGCCTAAAACATAAACTAACACCCTATTTTCTTTCTCTTGGGTTTCACTGGTGTCTGAGTAAGTGAATACGCTGTGCTGTTTTCCTGGACATTCAGAATCAAGCAGGCTTACCTACCCCACCCCATCATGTCTGAACTGTAAACTATATGAGCATCACTTTTCATTTTCTTCCATCCCTGGCTGCATAGGGCATCAACAGCCGATTCTAGCAATGCATCTCCTCAGACAATGCATTGTAATAGCTCTCCCTCTTTTTCAAATTCCGTTTCATTTCTCATGTTCTGTTGAAAACCCCCAAAAAATTCATTCCACACTGTCATCCCTTTGTCCTAACCAGAACAACTCGATCGTGTTGAAGAAGGCATGAACCATATCAACCAAGACATGAAGGAAGCTGAGAAAAATTTAAAAGATTTAGGGAAATGCTGTGGCCTTTTCATATGTCCTTGTAACAAGTAGGTACTGGGTACCAGCTCTAATCTGTGGCGTCCAGTTTTCTTTCTTTCTTTTTTTTTTTTTTAATGTCAAAGTGAATGTCTGAAGTTTTGTCTTTTTTTTCTTTGTCCTTTTCCATCCGCTTCATTCTGTGGGGATAAAATACTTGTGTTTAATCAGAACAACTGGAACGCATTGAGGAAGGGATGGACCAAATCAATAAGGACATGAAAGAAGCAGAAAAGAATTTGACGGATCTAGGAAAATTCTGCGGGCTTTGTGTGTGTCCCTGTAACAAGTAGGTGCTGCCTGCCTGCCTGAAGCTTTGATTTCCCAAGGCCCATCTCCAAGCCTTGACAAGCTCATTCCTGCTGGGTGCAAAGGCAGGATGAGTATGTGGCATGCAGAACAGATCAATACCGTCTCTAATGCATTCATCTCATAGCATAGATGATATTAGTGGGAGTAAACTGTTGATGCATTAAAAATCAGGCATACTACAGTGAAAGCTTCACTGTCAGCAACTTTTATTGATGAACGTTTCAACATTTTCCAGAAAGTGTACCTCAAGACAGAGACTAACCTCAAGAAAGAGGCACCACCCAGGGAATTTTATGTTCTCTAAATCCCAAAAACCAAAATTGCAGATTTAGAAAAGACTGGGGGTAAGTTTGGAAGTTGAGATACACATATGTATCAAGGTTTGATTTTTCAGAAGCAAAAGTAACAGGTAATTTGGCCCAAACAAGCATTCCATAAGTTAGAGAGTAAGACAGAGATTCACCCTTTCAATTGCCCACCAGTTACCAAATCTGGTCAGCGGTTAGAACATAGATGCCGCAGCTGCACCCAACGCAGAGGCAAAGAGTCCTTCAGCAAGAAGTGCTCACACCTTAGCAAATTGGACCCATCCCTCTCCAATTCTTCCTTTTGGAAGATCTCCCGTACACTGGCCGAAATGTTGAAATGTGTAGATTTTGCATGCACAACATCACAAAACATTCAACTGTTAAGGTTCTGCAACGCTTTTTTGGAATGTAGCAGAAATGTGACATGTGGTTATAAAGGTTTGCAACAGAAGGAACCTGAAAATTAGTGTTCTGGAAGGTAGTCTTATTTGACTAGCAGTGGGGAAAAAAAAAAAAAATGCATGAGCGGATTGTCCAACATGCATTTGGAAAATTAAACCCATTACCCGATTCCCCTCACCCCTCCTACTTCCCTTTGAACAGAAGCCTTTTTCTAAAAGCTCTCCTGATCCTAGCTTTTAGAATAGAAATCGATGTCATTTCTAGCTGATTATATGACCATTCACATCCTTTAAACTTTGAGGCTGATTTAAAATATCCCACTTCCTGTTTAGGAGGGGAGGGGCTCAATTTACAAATAAATTTAAGTGTTTTTTTTGTTTTTAAAGAATGATCTACAGTAAAACCTGATTAACTGGAATCTAGCTAACTTGAACCTTCAAGTATATTTATATTTGTGTTCGTTTTGACTTTTAGCAAAAAGAGGCAAATAAACAAAGGGGAAAATCCCATCAGGGATTTAACAGCATTTCTCTTAAAGGTCAGTCTAGGCAGTTTGCATTCTCTTGCTCAGTCTTCATTCTGTAAGTTCCACATCCAAGCGGACCAAGCAATGAAAGCTGAGCTGCAGAGGAAAGGCAAACAGACATATCAAGAGAAACCAAAACCAAGGAATGCTTTGATCATGTTCCCTGCCCTAAGACTCTAAGGCAGGAAAGTGGCTCAAGAGTCTAACAGAGAGTCAGCCATCACTCTTGATACTAAATTTACCTCCATGGCCCACTGTGTTAGGAAAGTCCTATAATTCACCAAAATAGCATTCCAGTTAGTCAAGATTTAACTGTTCATCATTTTCAGTGGCCACTTGCCCCCAGGTGAGATGTCTACCTATTTTGTGATGAATTTCATAGATACATTTTCCCCATCCACCAACTGTGTGGACAAAGGGTGGAGGCAGGCCCCCCTCCCTCCCTGTGACAGATTCTAATGCTCAGATGAAATCACGACCCCTGGGAATTCCACGTACTAGTTGGCACTAATTCCTTATTACACAAGAGACCCTAACTGAGCTTCAAAGCTTGACTGAAGTGTTCCCTATTGTGTGTAAATAATGCTTTAAAAACCATGTGTCACAGCACAGTGGCTGGTGGCGCCCTGCACTCTCTGGGGGCTTCGCCCTGTCTCGGCATGTTTCAAGGGACTATGGTAGATGTCCCGCAGTTATGTGAGTCTATGTGCAGCATTGTGGGTGCAGTGATTTGCCTTCGTTCAGAAACGCAAACTTTCCCACTCCCTTGACTGCCAAAGATGGTACACAAGACATTTTACATAGCAGAAAGCATCACAAGGTCCATATAACTTCTGTTAATGTAAGGAGGGAGGGGATGGGGATTTGGAAAATAACAAAAACAAAGCCATACTCTAAACTCTATTAAATTCATTTTTGGATCCTGTCCCACTAAGTGGCCCTGGCTCTTTAGAGCAGTGAATTCTGACTGCTTGAAGGCTATGGCATTATACATTAGATGTGGGAGTTGCTGAATTTCCATCTGTACAATTTTCCAATTTGTCTCTGGGGTTTCTTGGTCCCTAATCTTCAAATATTAGTCTTAGTGCCAGTTTTAATAGATGGCTATGGTCCTCCAGGAAAAAAAAAAGGTTAAATTCTGGTGTCGTATAATAGAGAATAGAAAATGTGAAAACAGGACCCAAAGAAGTTCTGTTCTTGGACTAAAAAGCGTGTGGCTTCTACTATGCAAAGAACATAAAAACATCTTTGATTGCTCAGTTAAAATACACCCACCAAAATATGCTGCACACGTGTCTATTGGGCACAATAGGTATGCCTGGATTTTAAGTCTCTCTCCAAGGCAGCTCAGTGAAATATAGCCCACAGAGACCACACCAGTTCCATACCACTTTCCCCTACCACATCCCAGGATAGTTTGAAGTAGGCAGCTATAACCACTCCCGTCCTGTCCCTCAGTCCAACAAAGAAGCTATTGAACCTGCGTTTCAAATCCTCATGAAGGCTATTACTGTCCTGCTACTGCCTTTTTTGAGAATGGTCAACTTCTGGAGTAGTTTGGCTTAAATGAGAATGCTTCACTTTCTACTCATGCCTGTAGCTGGTGCATGAAGAAGATGTAGAGGGATTTCCCTTTTTGGTGCTAGATGGCTTGTTCTCTCTTCTATTTTCCTGCATTCATTTCACTATGCCTCTTTTACTTTTTGTCTCTGTGGACAAAGGTTTGTACATCGACTCTGGATGTATGGTGACTGTTTGGAAGTACCGATATATTATCTAATTCAAATCACTCTAGAGGCAACTCAAAGACCATCACCCTTGGCCAACCACCAATCCTGTATGTTCTCCATGCAGAGTGAGAATGCTTGGTTCTGCACATGCATTGGGGGAAAACAATTAAAACGGGAATCTTTGCATGATGGTGTGTAAAAACTCGGTCCAGGATGTTTTTCTTGATGACAGTGTGTTGCTGTGGTGTGATAGACACACTCTACTTGGCAGTCTTGTTTTGTGTCTGTCTGCCAGTATGTTTTTTTCTGTGTTTTGTGTCTCCAAATATAACCATGTCATTGAAATAGAACTGAATGTCCTCCAACTACGTTAATCCTTGTCTTAAATCCAACTAAACTAACTAAAATGAAATCCTTAGTAGCTGAGGCTTGGTGGTGGCCAACTGTTTGGGTCTGGATTATGATATATCGGTATTCTCTAATGCCTCGAATTAAAACTCATTCGCTTGGTTCGGTTCTGAGCTTGAAGAGGTAATGATTGTTGTGAGCTTGATGCACCGCCCTTTTGCTCGTCACTCACCCTCTTTTTTGCATAGGCTTAAATCAAGTGATGCTTACAAAAAAGCCTGGGGCAATAATCAGGATGGAGTTGTGGCCAGCCAGCCTGCTCGCGTGGTTGACGAACGGGAGCAGATGGCCATCAGTGGTGGCTTCATCCGCAGGTGAGCCTTGTGCAGCTGGCACTATAGCAGTTGCCTACTTTTGAGTGACAAACCACTCCAACCTGAGTGGTTTTAAAACAACACTGGGAAGTTCCCTGGCAGTCCAATGGTTAGGACTCGGTGCTTTCACCATCATGCTCTGGGTTCAATCCCTGCTCAGAGAACTAAGAGCCCACAAGTCGAGTGGTGCCACCAAAAAAAAAAGAAAAAAAAACACCATTTTTTTTTTTTAACTTCTGAATCTCTGTGTTGACTGAGCAGGTCTTCTGAGAGCATCTCCTGGGCTTGCTCATTACATGCAAGTGGGTGCAAGATGATCTAAGACAGCAGTGCTTCCTTGTCTGGTGACTGGCTGGGGCCGTGGGTATGAGGCGTCCCTTCTCTTCTATGCGACCTCTCCCCAGGCAAGCCCATGGTTCTTGTGTGGTGGTGACAGCACCAAAGGGTAGGCTCCCACGTGCAAGCACTTTTCAAGCCTTTGCCCACATTTCACTGGACAAAGCCAGCCACATGACCACATCCAGCATCAGTGTGCAGTAAACAATGTTTCACTCCATGACTTTGATTGGACAGAATTTATGAGATTATGTACAGAGATGTGGGCAGGGTCGATAATAAGGAATGGTGAAACATCTATGAACTAGCAATGGCAGGAAGGATACTAAAGGGACAGGAGAGAACTGTCACCGGAGCCCAACAGTAATTATGGCTGTGGGAAGAGGTTGAGATCAAGAGAATCTCTAGAAGTGAAATCCAGGTGTCAGTAGTTTTTAGAGCCCCTCAGATTTTAATATGAATAGAAGGCTGAGAACTACGGAACCAGAAGTAAGTCGTAGCTGCTGACGATCATTTATGTAAACTTCTTTTCTACATACGAAACCTGGGAAGTGCCCCTTTAACTTTATCTGGCCTAGATTGCTTTAAAAACCCTAGAGGAGCAGTCTACATTGGGATTTACCATGAGGGATGGGTTTTAACCCCTGTGAGCAAATTTTAGCCCATCGCCATCTGTAGGAGGAAAAACCCAGACATTCTGAAATAAGTATCTACCATTTACAATAAAGTTAGTGTGGTATGTGCCCATGTCCATTAGCTGGGTCAAAAGCAGGTGCCAAGAATGAGAGAGAGTGCAAAAGGTTTATTAGAGAGCAACATTGGGGAGGGAAAGGGGGGAAGTAAGACTGGGAAAGAGCTGTCAGACCATCAGGCAGAGCTGGCAAGCAATCTACCAACTCATTGGGAACTCCACAGCAAAGTTGCTCATTGGAGGAATTCCACGGTAGGTAGAAATGACTAAGTCTTTGTAAAAAGTCTTGCTTCGTCATTGCCTGGGGCCACCTTGAGAACAAGACCTCAGCTCAAAGCAGACCTAAAGGAATGAACAATGAGAAGCTGTCAGCTAATCACACTCCTTACAACTGGGCGATGAGTTCTTTCTTTTTTAAAACAATGAGTTCTTTCTTAAAGACAGTTTGAGCAGTGCATGGATCCATACAGTGCAGGGGGTGAACTGTGGCTATATAGTAGCTATTAATAAAAATGATATGTAAATAAATTGCAATTAGAAGTTTTTTTAAGGAAAAAAAAAAGTGCCTTCTTAACTTTCAAGCTGAGTTATGAAAAAAATGGGAACTCCCTTTGGGGAAGGCCTTTTGAGAGCCAATTCCTTCCTCCCTACGTAGGCTGAAACAATATTTTATCACAGTTTTCTTCCTTGAAATCACCTACTCACAATGTCACAAAAAACCACATAGCATCGAAACCTGAGCAAGTAAAAATCGTCTTGAAAAAGTAGTTCCCTTTGGAGTTCTTGGGAGCAAATAGGATTAAGGGGCAGACTGTTATTCTCATTACTCTTCCCATTAATGTTTGTCCCAAATGGAGAAGTAGATGAGTGGAGAAACTCTCTCACTTAGTACAATAGCTTTTCTTTCCTTATAAATTTGAGTCTTGGAGATTTTGATTGACATTTCACAAAGAAAAATACAGTTTCTAACTGGTTCCACCTTCATTCTCTAACCTGGAATCCTCCCAACTAAAATGATTTTAGCCTCAAAACATGAAAATTGGGATAGTCATAAAGGGAGGAAATGAGGTGTTGGTAGAATTGAGAGAAGTGATATATTAATCTGCTTAATATGCTGTCTTTAAAAGTAGAAATTTAAGTGTTCAATAATGCATTTACAAATTATTTTCCTATCTACACAAGCTAAAATGTTCTCATATAGAACAGAGATTTAAAAAGGATCGGATTGATACCTGGAGATCAATAGATTTTCCCTAAGCTTTGGGTCCTGGGCATTTGAGTTTTTCTTACCTTCTAAAACCTCTTCTTTGATGCCCAGGGTAACAAATGATGCCCGAGAAAATGAAATGGATGAAAACCTGGAGCAGGTGAGCGGCATCATTGGAAACCTCCGTCATATGGCCCTGGATATGGGCAATGAGATTGATACACAGAACCGCCAGATCGACAGGATCATGGAGAAGGTGAGCACGGGGCAGTCAGCAGGTTTCTGTTGCTTATCACCTTCTCTGAAATAACCACCAAGGAAGCGTGAATGGCTTAACAAGACCCTCAAACCGTGACTTTGGATTCAGGCCCTGGTAGATAGACATCTTCCCCTTAATTTTCTGAGACAGAAATACAGCAACAGATAAGTAAATAATAAGGTAGAATTTAATCTAGCAGATATTCCTCAGGGCCACCTTTACTATAGGCATTGTGCTAGGCATCAAAGGACATATTAAGATGAGAAAGACACTATCTCCACTGCCAAGAAACTCATAGCCTATGGGAGGCAGTGAGCATCCAGAGGAAAATAATTTGTCAAGAAAGTTGCACATCAGATGCTAAGTCAGGTTAGATGGGGAAAGATTTCAAGGGTCAGGGGATGGGAAAATCTCACCCAAAAAGATGAATTTGAATCGAGTCTTGAAGGTTGGTTAAGAGCTTGTCAGAGATGATGTAGGAATAGAATCAGGAAATGGAGGGAAGAACAGTTATTTTAGGTTTGCCAGAAGATGAATACGAGCTTTGATTCTCTAAGTGCGGAAGCTCAAATGATAGTTCAAAAAGGCCCAGATTCCATTTCCAGTTCAAAAGTGCACATGTCCAGATCTCGAAGTAGGCAACATAATCTAATGAAATTGAGTTCATATAAGGACACCAGATGTCACACTAAGACTGAGCCGCCTAGTGTCAGAAAGAGTAGAGACAGTCAAATGGAAAAAGATAGGGTTGGGGGCTTCAGATTAGGAAGGAACAGAAAGAAGCACTGGAAAGCTTTTATAAAAAGATTTGGGGCACCCACACCTGATATTCTACACTATGCAAATCTGATAAGTCTCTGTCTTTGTGTTCCATCCCCTCCCTAATCAGTAGACTCCTAAATATTATTTATAATCTCAAGATATCCAAGTGCCAACAGGGAGAAATAGGCAAATTATGAGTTTAATGGTAATTGTGCATCTATAATCAATTCTACTTAGCTAATCTTGTATGATGTGAGTTTATTCCTTGGAAGATATTGAAGTTTTGAGCCTGAAACCCTGAGTTTCTTTTCAACAACTCATTCCACTTTGGTTGGGGGTCAAAGGGCAGTTTTTGTGTTCTCTTGAATCGTAAGACTAAATACTCTGTGTCTTGGGATCTGAGCATCCTCCACTGACTTAAGAAAGGAATGAGTAGACTTAAAGGGAGCGTTTTGCCCTGTTGTGTTCTATGCACTTTATAAAGATATTTGACTGCATAATATTTTGCCTAATCAATATTGAGCTCCACAAATGTCAGTGTAGTTGACAAAATACCTGTGCTTTGCTTACTTCACAAGTCATGCTTATTGTTGGTAAGAGCCTTTGATGTGCTAAAGCTTTTAAGCTGTGTAAATCAATAGATTTTTAGAACAATATTGAGAGTTTCAAAAAGCCCTGGAGCCAACAGAAATGGATCTAACCCATTATGGCCCAGAAAAATGAACTAAGAAATAATTGCTGAACCACCTTCCAATAGGAAAATGATTCGGGGGGAAAAAAAAAAAGAAAAGTAGCCATTTTTCTATCCAAGGACCCAATTGACTCACAGATGTAGGGAGATAAAATATCTCTAACTCAATTAGAGTCCTAGAGAGAGAACTTCTACTAAGAAAGAGGGGTCAAGTCTTTATTGACAGAGCTGGGCTTTAAGCAAGCAGTTTTCCTGGAAAGGCAGGTGGCATCTTAATCTACCACTTCACATCTCTAGGTCTATTCTTTAGGGGAAAGTTTTCATTCTGGGCCCAGTTTACTGCAAGAACCAAGACTTGTGCAGCTATAGGGTTTCATCAAAAGTCAGGCAAGTGGATAGGAAATAGCCATTATAGTTTATCTCATCCTTGGATAACGAATTGCTTAAGAAGTGGGGCAGGGGTCTAGTTCCCTTCTAATAACTAGCCTTTTTTTCCTCAAAATAAAAATGTGGATATGATTGAGATAAAACCCATTTCAATTCAGCATTGCCCCAAATGATACATGTTACATGATTATTAGTAGACTTCCACCTTCTTTTGCAAATTCTTACTTCTGATCATAGAAAATGGTGTGCAAAGATCTGCATATCCAGGATTAAAATCATACTGTAGGACTAAAGAGAATCTTCTGTTTCTCCCATATTCTCTCATGACCCAAACAACAACCCTCACCCAACCCCACCAATCATGATCCTTTCTCATCACTTCAATTAGTAGTGAAGTTTTGGGAATCCAAAATAATGCAGTCTTCAGTACATTCCTATGGACTGTCAAGAAATTACTTTGTCCATTTGAAAACCCTGTTTTCTGATTTAGGGTATTTATAAATAGGCAGTCTTCTAAGGCTGGAATTGTATGATTCTTTTAGAAATCTATTAAAATGGGGCAAGTTTCTGTCAGGTCTTTATGGGAACTGTTGCTAAGGAAACAATAATGTTCAAACTTGGATTTAAAATTGTCAGTGCAAGATGCAAGGCACACATCACATCTTTACTGTTAAATACAGTAAAGTTGAAGATTGAGCATTGCTCACAGTCTCCCATCAGTATGGAAGCATGGCGTTTGAAAACTAAGATCTTGAGTTCCAGCAAGGCTTTCCTGCTCACCAGCTTCACGACCTGGTTCCTCATCTGATACTGGAGTGGGTTGCTATTTCCTTCTCCAGGGGAAAGATAATAAGAGAACAGTTCAAACCTGGGATCAGAACAGCCTATCATGTAAGATACAGATATCCTCTTCCAGAAGTCAGAGCTGTGCCCGAAAAGCTACTTGCCATGGTCTGGAGTTAAGATTTCCAGAGTGTTCAGAAGCGTGGGCTAAACAGCCCCTTCTACCTCTTCCGCTGGTTTTTTGGATCAGGTTTTCTCACAAAGGCAAATCATGTAATGTATCTTGAGTGTATTAGCAAGTTTAGGATTCTCTAAATAGAAATGTGAAAACAGAGATGGGATATATTGTATAAATATGTCCTACAAGATATAAATAGAGTAAACACAGATGCATTCTCCAAATACCAGGAAGACAAGTGAAAGAAGATTATCTCAGGATTTTTTTCCTAAAAGCACATATGTTATATAATATAATAAAGATTTGGCTCCTGTGGTGTCAGATATTGTATAGGCTGGAATTTTGATATGCTTCGGAAAGAACTGAGGTGGACATCACAGATGCTCATTGACGATACGTCTGTTCTAGCTCCTCCCAGATTCTTTGAGTGTATCCAAAGAGTAGCCTTATGCTCTACTTCAAAACATTCTCTTGTACCATCACATGAAGCCTCACCAGTGCCTTCATAATGCAAGAAATCCTAGAATGTTTGCCTTCAGAAATGCTGTTTTTAAATGTATGTTTTTTCCTTATTTGGTGCCCAGTCGTGTCCGACTCTTTGCGACCCTGTGGACTGTAGCCCACCAGGCTCCTCTGTCCATGGGATTCTCCAGGCAAGAATACTGGAGTGGGTTGCCATTTCCTTCTCCAGGGGATCTTCCCAACCCAGGGATCGAACCCAGGTCTCCCGCATTGCAGGCAGACGCTTTAACCTGTGAGCCACCAGGGAAGCCTTTTCCTTATTTGAGCAGTTCTCAAAGTTAAGTCTGGAAAAGCATAATCCAATCTTAAGGAACATTTCACATTGATCTGAGCTTCTGATTTTCCTTTGGATCAAAGTGTTACTATTTCTGATAGGACTTGTAGCTAACGAGGGAATACTAAAGCGTTCGGGAATACTAAAGCGTTCAGGAAAACTGGAGAGAAATACCCATTTTCCAAATTACAAGCCTAAAGGTCAAAACTACGAGTCTAAAGATCCAAACAATCAAGGAAAATTAGTGTTCTGCCTTAACTGTTTTGAAGTCAACTCTTAACTATCCAAACAGATGGTAAGGAACCATTGCCAGATAATTCAAAGCTATGAACAGCCTAGAAATATTTTTCTTTCACTTGGCAAATTTCTATTTGAATAGTGGTAACTCTAGTGTCCTGGGAATTCACAACTAAACTGGATAAAGAAGACACAACTTGGTGGAGATTACAAAGCACCAGGCACAGTTGTTGATGTGAAAGCAGTAATCAGCGAATAAGTACTGTTGCTATAAACCAGTCCAGTTTCCCTGCCCTGCCTCTCAGTTTCCTGGCCCCTTCCCAGGCTGGAGAGAGACAGACCACATTACCAACCACAATAGAGCAGAAACAACAGCCACAAAGGAACGTTTGTCTTCCCTTCTGCTTGCTGACTCGTATGTTCTTCGGTAATGTTAGGAATAGTTCATTTTCCGGAGTTTAACAGTATATCCAGGTAGTAGTCCTAGGTTTCATGATGCATGTAGAGCGAAAGAGAACTCAAGCAGTGAGGCAGTCAGTCAAAATACAAAATGATAGTAAGTGTGTCTCTGTTAAAACAAGCCAGTTATCAAGCTGACAGGAGTAAGTCTTCAGAAATGGGACTAAAAAATATTAAATATTGCAAAAGCAAACCACGTTTTCACCCAACAGCAGTAGTTGTAAGATAAGATATATTGAGCGCTTCATTTCTGCAAAACATTATTCTAAGACCATTATGTGTAGCAACTCATTTCATCCTCATAGCAAACCTAAGTAGTAAGATGACTAACAGTGATTATAGTGTGGACTCTGACTCTGGACCTTCTGACTCTGGTTTCCCCATTTATTAGTGCTGTGACGTTAGACAAATTGCCTAAATCCTCTCTGCTTGGTTTCCTCAGTTGGAAATAGGAGCTAACAACAGTATATCCCTCAGTGTTGATATCAATCTTGATGTTGTCCCAGTTGAGTGAGCAGGACCTAGTAGTGGTACTGTGCTCGCCAGCAGTGTTCTTTACTGCCCCCAGCTTACCGTGCAGAAAGCTGAGGCCCCAAAATGTTAAGTAATCTGCCCAAAGTGACACTGCTAGTAACTGTACAAATAGCAGGAATTCAACTCAATTTAACAGATGTGAATGTCTGCCATAGAAGTCGTTGGGTGTTGTTCCAGAAGAGAAAGATAAATGATATGTCTCTGTCCTCCAAAGAACACTCTGTGGTAGGGAAAACAGTCTTGAGAACTAAGTCATGAGATCAAACTTCTGTGATCATGCTCAAGTCCAGCCAGTGGTTCTGGGAACACAAAAGAAGGGATGGTTCATTCTGATGAAAAGGAAAGTTTCAAAATGCCTTCACCCAATAGGAGGCATTTGAACTGGACTCTGAAGGGGTCCAATAGAATTCTAATGGGTAAACTGAATTTTGTTTTTCTTTCCCCTTTTTCTAGGCTGATTCCAACAAAACCAGAATTGATGAGGCCAACCAACGTGCAACAAAGATGCTGGGGAGTGGTTAAATGGCCCGTCTGTGTCTTCTTCCAAATGCTGTTGGGCAAGATAGCACCTTCATGCTTTCTCATGGTATTACCTAGTAGGTCTGCACACATGCACACATCAACCTGCCCCCATTGTGAATGTTGTTTTGTGTCATCCATCAGCCCAACGATACTACGTGTCTTCTGTTTTTTCTGGGTCTCTTTCTTTCCAAAGGCTATATATAGTGGTCATTTGGTGGCTCTAACTTTTTATGTAAGATGTCTTGGGTTTCATTTTACCTTTTCTCTTTTCAATGGTGTTTGCTGAATGATAACAAATTAGGAATGCTCAATGTGCTGTTGATTCTTTCAGTACACAGTATTGTTCTTGTAAAACTGTGACATTCCACAGAGCTACTGCCACGGTCCTTTCTTTGGGTGTCAGGCTCTGAAACTCAAAATTTGCTGTCTTTGGTTCCTCATGGCTGTCATCTGTCTTTATGATTTCATGATTAGACAACGTGGAATTACATAACAGGCATTGCACTCAAAGTGATGTGATTTATGCATTTATGCATGAGAACTAAATAGATTTTTAGATTCCTACTTAAACAAAATCTTTCCATGACAGTAGCATACTGATGAGAAAACACACATACAACAACAGCAGCAACAGCAAAACAACAACAAAGCATGCTCAGTATTGAGACACTGTCAAGATTAAGTTATACCAGCAAAACTGCAGTAGTGTCACTTCTTTCTGTCAATATTTAAACTTATCAATCATAATCATCCTTTTTTAAAAAAAATAATTTTGAAAAAAGATGGGTTTGACATACTCACCATTCAATCATTTCCAGCAAAATATACGTTTGACTGAAATTATGTCCAATGGATGTAATATAGAGTTTGTTTGCTGCTTTTGAAGACTGTGTTTTGGAGAAAGCGACCTTGCTGTGAAACAGTGTGGAGATGTAAATTTTATAAGGCTGACTCTTACTAATCACTATTTCCCCTGTGGTTTGTTATCAGTACAATTCTCTGTTGCTTAATCTAGAGCTATGCACACCAAATTGCTGAGATATTTAGTAGCTGATAAAGAAACCTTTAAAAAAAATAATGTAAATGAATGAAATATAGATAAACTATGAGATAAATATCATTACGGCATGTAATATTAAATTCCTCCTGTCTCCTCTGTCAGTTTGTGATGTGATTGACATTTTGTAGCTAGTTTAAAATTATTAAAAATTATAGACCCCAGATGTCTGCTTTAATTTCTTCATGGACCCTGTCTGAGTTTGTACTCACATGAGAAGAAGAAATCTGGCTACAGTCCCATCACTCCTAAGAAGTCTGTTCTGTGTGCTAAGGACACCGTATGGGAAAAGCAAAGGTGTCCCTTCTACACATGATCCATTGGCATTGAAACGTGGCATGATTTTTATAATCTGTTTCAAAAATTCTTATGTAGAGATCAGTGTTGGCCATGGGGGGAATGTAATTCAACCAGAAGGCACAGAAGAAAAAAAAAAAATCCATAGGAAAAATCGGTAGTACTCAGACTTGGCTGTACATGGATTAAGGTATATTAGGTGTCAATCAACTCTCATCTTCCTTCTCTCCAGTATCACCCCACCAAACTGAGCCCACCACGACCACCACCACTGCTGCCTCCACTTTATTTAACAGCTTTAATGACATATCATAACATTCACCATTTAAAACGTATAATCCAGTGTGAAAGTGAAAGTCCTAGTTGCTCAGTCGTGTCCAACTCTTTGCCACCCCATGGACTGCAGCCTGCCAGGCTCCTCCATCCATGGGATTCTCCAGACAAGAATACTGGGGTAGTTTGCCATTTCCTTCTCCAGGGGATCTCCCCAATCTAGGGATCAAACTTGGATTTCCCACATTGCAGACAGATTCTTTACCATCTGATCCATCAGGGAAGCCAATATATTCAATATTTGTGTTATCCAATAGTTTCTAGTATATTCACAGTTGTGCAATCTAATTTTAGAATATTTTTATCATCCCCCAAAGAAACTCCATACCTATCAGTAGTCATTCCCATTCCACTTCCCTCAGCCATAGGCAACCACTGATTTAAGTTTTGTCTATAGATTTGCCTATTCTGAACATTTCCTATAAATGGAATGGTACAATATGTGGTCCTTTGTGACTAGCTTCTTTTATTCAGCATCATGTTTTCAAGATTTCATCCATAGTGTAGCATGTATCAGAGTTTTTCTTTTTATGGCCAAATAACATCTATTGTATGGAAAACATTTTGTTTATCCTTTCATCCATTGCTGGACGTTTGCAGTATTTTTACCTTTGGACTCTTATCAGTTATGAGGCTCTGAACATTCACACACAGGTTTTTGTGCAGACGTGTGTTTTCAATTCTTTTGATGTCACCACTTTCACTCCCATTACTGTCTCTGCCACCGTAACCTCCATCATAACCTGTACCCTTCCAGCTCCTCCACCACCACTGCTTTGACTACCACCACCTTGACCTTGCCACTACCTCTACCGCCTCCGAATCATCCTAACTAGCACCTCCTTTATCACTGCTCCATCCCCAGTCATCACCACCACCCCATCACCACTGCTGCTGCTGCCCTTGCCTCCCCCTCCACCGCGTCACCAGTGCCATCATTATCTCCTCACTCCTGCCACCTCTGCTGCTTCCCTCTCCTACCCCGCAGAGGCAATGCAGGTGAATTCGTCCTGATCACCTTGGCTCACTGCCAGGTCATTTTACCAGTAGTTCCAGAGGTTTGGTGAGAGCTGTTAAGAAAGGAAACCAGTGATGACAAACTCATCATCTTCAGCAAATGTTTGCAGTTCTTTAGCTTCTCCCCAAGTTTTAGAACAAGTTCTAGAGATACCCAGATGCTCAGGGAAGTTATTCTAAGGACCAACTTTAGCAACACATTTATGCCTTAAAATTAGGTAGTAGAGAGGATGCTCAAAGATGGGGAAAATAAACATACTATGTATGTCAAAGCAACTAAGGGGTTGATCTATGGGCTGTGTTAGAAAATTCTTTTCCCAGCTCCATCTGTTCTTAGTGAAGTGAGTGTGTTTCCACATTGTTTGAATAATTAAAACCCCATACTGGATATATGAAATGTAGGACATGGGCATCCTGCTTTAAGGTCCAACACATAATTCATTCTGAAGCATATTTCCTTGGATAATTGAGCTTGTCTAGCCTCAGCTCTAATGCAGTCCGTTCCTTTTGGCTAAAGGAAGACATATTCTCCAGGGATGAATCAGATCTGGGTAATGCACCAACTCAGGAAGTACACTAGAAATACAATTATTGGGGCAAGGCAGAATACTGCAAGGCCTAAATCTTCTACAAAAACACTAGAAGGTGGTCCTGGGTCCTAGTGACAGAGCCCTTTCCTCTTGTCTGCCTCTCGTTTCTCCTGGTTCTCCTCCTTCCACACCCTCTCCTGGCCTCTGCTCTGACCACCTCGCCCCAAGCTTTGTGGCACTCATTTGTCAGCCCATTGACAACTGCACTAGAAACTGAGAAAAAGGGAAGAAAATTCATACTTCTGATCAGCTAATACAAGCCAGGTGCTGTGCAAAGTGCCTCATTTATGATGACTCATTAAATTCTTAAAAATTCTGTAACCTTGACACTATTAGCCCCATTTTGCAGAATAAATTATTAGATTACCTGAACCAGATTTATCTTATTAAAGCTAGTAAGTGATACTGGCGTGATTTGAGCCGGATGTATGCCTCCAAAGCTGTAGACAGACCTAGAAGATAACCCTTCCCAAGTGGCTCAGTGGTAAAGAATCCATCTACCAATGCAAGAGTCATTGGACGCTTGGGTTCTATCGGTGGCTCGTGAAGATCCCCTGCAGGAGGGCATGGCAACACACTCCAGTATTCTTGCCTGGAGAATCCCGTGGACAGAGGAGCCTGGCAGGCTACAGTCCATAGGGTCCCACAGAGTTGGACACAACTGAAGCGATTGAGTACACATGCACACACATTCAAGCTGGAGGGTTTATCTGCTCAGATAAGTCAACCACTAAATATGAAGTATATCTGACGGTAAGTGTGCCAGAGAAATGTAAAACACTGAAGGAGATAAAGAGTGTAGGAGGTGGGAGAGAAGATGCTATTTTTAAAAAGAATGATGACTATACTCAACTGCAGGTAGGCTGGGTGAACTGGCAGCTGTCTGCTGAGGCTCCTCCCCTTTTCTCTCTGTGGTTTCTCATTCTCCAAATCAATCAGGATTTGCTTTCCTGGCAAAATCAGATAAGTCCAAGAAACAGAGTTCAGTTCAGTCACTCAGTCCTGTCCAATCCTTTGCGGCCCCATGGATTGCACCATGCCTGGCCTCCCTATCCATCACCAACTCCCAGAGTTTACTCAGATTCATGTCCATTGAGTCAGTGATGCCATCCAACCATCTCATCCTCTGTTATCCCCTTATCCTGCCTTCAGGGTCTTTTTCCAATGAGTCAGTTCTTCACACCGGTGGCCAAAGTATTGGAGCTTCAGCATCAGTCCTTCCAATGAATATTCAGGACTGATTTCCTTTCAGTTCAGTTCAGTCACTCAGTCGTATCTGACTGTTTGTGACCCCGTGAATCCCAGCATGCCAGGCTTCCCTGTCCATCACCAACTCCCGGAGTTCACTCAGACCCACGTCCATAGAGTCAGTGATGCCATCAAGCCATCTCATCCTGTCGTTCCCTTCTCCTCCTGCCCCCAATCCCTCCCAGCATCAGAGTCTTTTCCAATGAGTCAACTCTTCACATGAGGTGGCCAAAGTACTGGAGTTTCAGCTTTAGCATCATTCCCTCCAAAGAAATCCCAGGGCTGATCTCCTTCAGAATGGACTGGTTGGATCTCCTTGCAATTCAAGGGACTCTTAAGAGTCTTCTCCAACACCACAGTTCAAAAGCATCAATTCTTCAGCATTCAGCTTTCTTCACAGTCCAACTCTCATATCCATACATGACCACTGGAAAAATCATAGCCTCGACTAGACGAACCTTTTTTGGCAAAGTAATGTCTCTGCTTTTCAATATGCTATCTAGGTTGGTCATAACTTTTCTTCCAAGGAGTAAGCGTCTTTTGATTTCATGGCTGTAGTCACCATCTGCAGTGATTTTGGAGCCCAAAAAAATAAAGTCTGACACTGTTTCCACTGCTTCCCCATCTATTCGCCATGAAGTGGTGGGACCAGATGCCATGATCATCGTTTTCTGAATGTTGAGCTTTAAGCCAACTTTTTCACTCTCCACTGAAAGTGGAGCCTCTTTCATCAAGAGGCTTTTTAGTTTCTCTTCACTTTCTGCCATAAGAGTGGTGTCATCTGCATATCTGAGGTTATTGATATTTCTCCCAGCAATCTTGATTCCAGCTTGGGCTTCTTCCAGCCCAGTGTTTCTCATGATGTACTCTGCATATAAGTTAAATAAGCAGGGTGACAATATATAGCCTTAACATACTCCTTTCCCAAATTGGAACCAGTCTGTTACTCCATGTCCAGTTCTAACTGTTGCTTCTTGACATGCATAGAGATTTCTCAGAAGACAGATCAGGTGATCTGGTGTTCCCATCTCTTGAAGAATTTTCCACAGTTTGTTGTGATCCACACAGTCAAAGGCTTTGGCATAGTCAATTAAGCAGAAGTAGATGTTTTTCTGGAACTGTCCTGCTTTTTGATGACCCAACGGATGTTGGCAATTTGATCTCTGGTTCCTCTGCCTTTTCTAAAACCAGCTTGAACATCTGGAAGTTCACGGTTCACATACTGTTGAAGCCTGGCTTGGAGAATTTTGAGCATTACTTTGCTGGTGTGTGAGATGAGAGCAATTGTGTGATAGTTTGAACACTCTTTGGCATTGCCTTTCTTTGGGATTGGAATGAAAACTGACCTTTTCCAGTCCTGTGGCCACTGCTGAGTTTTCCAAATTTGCTGGCATATTGAGTGCAGCACTTTCACAGCATCATCTTTCAGGATCTGAAATAGCTCAACTGGAATTTCATCACCTCCACTAGCTTTGTTCCTCATGACGCTTCCTAAGGCCCACTTGACTTTGCATTCTAGAATGTCTGGCTCCAGGTGAGTGATCACACCATCATGATTATCTGGGTTATGAAGATCTTTTTTGTATAGTTCTGTGTATTCTTGCCCCCTCTTCTTAATGGCTTCTGCTTCTATTAGGTCCATACCATTTCTGTCCTTTATTGTGCCCATCTTTACATGAAGAGTTCCCTAGGTTTCCCTAATTTTCTTGAAGAGATCTCTAGGCTTTCCCATTCTATTGTTTTCCTCTAAGAAAAAAGGCAGAAGCAGGCAAAATCTCTTGAGATCTAGGCTCATTGCTTCTACTACTTTCTATTAGCCAAAACAAGTGACAAGACCAATTCAGATTCAAGAGACAGGGAAATACATTTCTTATTAGGAAAAGGTTAAATTCATACTGCAAAGGGTGTGGATACAGAGAGAAGTGAACACAGCAGTCTTGGCCATCTAGCTATGATGTGTATGGAATTTTCCTTTCCTCCTCTGCATCCTTATTCTCACAGAGAAACAAAAGTTCAGGGCAGACCCTCTGTGTAACTTAGAGTAGGTACATGCAGGTATTCCTCCCCTTTAGTGGTGGTAGTAGTGGTGTTAGTTGCTCAGTCATATCCGACTCTTTGTGACCCCATGGACTGTGGCCTGTCAGCGTTCTCTGTCCATGGGATTCTCCAGGCAAGAGTACTGAAGTGGGTTGCCATTCCCTTCTTCAAAGTATCTTCCTAACCCAGGGATCGAACCCAGGTCTCCTGCTTGCAGGTAGATTCTTTACTGTCTGAGCTACAGGGAAGTCCCATTCTTCCCCTTTAGTCATATTAAAAAATAATAATAATAATAACGGAGGACGCAGCATGCAGCTGCCCAAGGGAGGAATTGAGAACCCAGAGCAGAGTCCGGCACTGCTGACAGGATGTGGCAGCCAGTCGATAAGACTGACCTTAATCCCAAAATAATGAAACTAATCCCTCCTATTCAAAGCAATAGGGTTTCAGCACCGTCATTAACCCCTACACACCAGAACTGGAAAGGAAACACTTTAAAATGTTCAAAATAGAACTGGATCCTTGACCAGCACTTGGCAAATACCCTTATTCTAGAAACTTCTGTGGTTTTTCCCTGTCATCTTTTATTTGTTGCTATTTTGTGAGAATTTACACTGAAATTTCTCAAGAGAATGGTGCTTTCTTTAATTTTTCTTTCCTTCCAGTCTTTTCTGTACAAAAATATACTCTTCTCTTTACTAAGAGGATAAAAAAGACTGATTACTCAGGGATGAAAAAGAAATTATGTGTGTCAGAGACAGCTTAAATACACACAAGATGTATCCTGGGTGTCTAGGGGAGTGGGGGTGTGGGAGGTGACTGCTGTCTTCCAAGGCACTGTCTTACTTCTTTAAGGGAACTGTGACAACCACCAGTTTAGGAAAGATGAGGCAAGTGCTAAGGGTGTGTGTTTTTAAACTTTCAGAGGCCGGGGGAAGAAAAAGCCCAAGAGACCTAAACCCATATCTTCATTTGCTATTAAAGGCAAAACCCCCACCTAAACCAATGAGATTCTCCAGGAGGCTAAAGCTTTTATCTGTCTCCACTGATAATCCACTTTATCTTCCATATCTATCAATTTGACCACGGCAATGGCCCACTGGAATTCCCAGCCTCCAGAATTTCATTTCTGCACCTTAAATATGGAGAACCTGCTCAGCTCTGAGAACAATAAACAGTCAAGATATCCCTACCAACTATCTCAATATAATTATTATTCCAGAGCAGTTATTCAAACCAAGAAGAAACACGAAGTACCTTGGAAATGGTTTCCTCCAAACTCTAGGGGCTGAATCAGGGGCATTCCAGGCTGATTTCTCAGAAAACAAAGCTGAGATTGATGCATAAGTCTAAGTAGTTTATCTGGGAGTGTGATTTTAGAGAGCAGGAAAAAAGGATAGGAGAGTGAAATAGCAAAGGAAAGGAAGCAAATGCCAGAATGCATACCAATTAGCGAAGTACAGGCACCTGGATGTTTGATTTCCATGGGGAAGCTGAGCCCTATGAAATGCACACCAGGGCCATCTTCTTAGGGCAAGCAGGAGAGATTCGCCCATCAGCTTTTATCTCCCTTTGGTCAAGGGTAGCCACAGGGCAGAGCATCAATTCCCTTGTACTTCTTAGTGATGCTCTTGAATGTCAAGAGGTTCTTTTTAAGGATGTCCCACAATAGAGGATCAAAGAATTCCAGGCAGAAGTGAGAGGTGAGGCTGAGGTGGATACTGTCTGCCCTTGTGTGAAACTGGTTGAAACCTGCATGACATTGGTCACCACTTCTGTGGCTGTGGTGAGAGAATTGGAAGGTATGTTTAAGAAGCATCTGATGTGCTTTGCATACAGTTTTGTGGGTTGCATACTGCTCAGTCTTAGGAGTCATCACTCACATCATAGCAGCAGCTCCCTATTTCCCTGCTTTATAATTAGGGTCTCAAGTGAGATTTTGTTTGAAAAAGCTTCCACTGCTTAAAAAAAAAAATGTAAAAACAACATAAGATGAAGTATTTAAAGCTTCTGTTTTACTATAATTTGGAGGACCAACAGATATAGTTTGGAAGACCAAACTGAAGAATAGATTGAGGGGTTGGGAATCAAGTTCTAAATACTGGTGGTGGATCAAAGATTTTGGATAGCAGCAGAAAAGTGATAAAGAAGGCTTGGTTTTGAGTCCTGAAGACCCAGAGACAAAGGGTCAGGAAGCTTAGCATGAGGTGGGCGATAAGGAAAAGTGACATCACGGAAGATAGCATTGAGTGATTCTGGCAAAATGACAGCAGAGAAGAAATTGAGGGGGTGGGGGCAGAGAATGGTGTAACTAGTCAAAAGGGAATAAGAAAGAGATATGAAAGAGAACTTTTAGGCGATACTATTACCTGAAGGATTGGAGAACAGGGGCTGATTATAGACTCGGGCCCCTGTTGCCACTTCTCTTTCATCTTCTGAAAATAACCTGACCCGCAGTCCCTGGTCTTTCTCTACCTTTATGCTCACAGCCATCAAGGTGACCTTGAATATAAGCTTCTACACTGCAAAGCTGCTTTCATCCTCAGTCTCACCTATATTGCCGCAAAGTTCAGAGAAAAATTCATCTCCGACCCAAAACTTCACACTTCATTGTCTTGTGTTCTTACATATCTGCTCATGCCCTTCAAACTCATCTAAACTTTTGGCTGCTCCTCCTCTGTTCTTTCTCAGTCAGTCCAACTTCCTAACGTCACCAAGATGCTTGGTACACAATGCTCTCCACTCTTGTGTTAATATCTATAATTTCCTGCCCTTCAACCCTGAATGATAAGCCCCAGGCTCTGAATAATACAGTCCTCTGCCTGGCCTCTCTTGTATGAACTCCTTGGGAACACAGGGTAAAATCATACAAGTTCCTGGACGGGTGCCAGTGAAAACAAATGGTTCCGCTAGAACTCTCATGCGTGTAGGTGGCAGTGTCAATTGGTACAACCACTCTAGAGAGCAGTTTGGTGGTATATTTGGTCCTCCATACCCAGGATTCTGCATTTGCAGATTCAACCAAACACAAATCTCTTGGTAAGGAGCTTGAGCACCCATAGATTTTGGTATCCAATGGGCCTGAAACAAATCTCCTGGGAATAAAGAGGAACCATATTTACAAAAACTAAACATAAGCAAACACTACAATTTAGCCATTCCATCTACAAAAGCTAAACACAAGCAAACCCAGGCAAACACTATGATTTAGTCATTCCATTCCTGGATATCTACCCATCAGATATGTACTGTACCTTCATTGATCAAAAGCATGTACCAAGATATTCATAACCAAAGTATTCATTATAGACCCAAAGTGGGCTTTACCCAAATGCCCATCAACTGTAGAATGAAGAAATCTTTTATGGTTGTTTGCACATGGAATTCTTATAGCAATAGGAATGTACAAACTATTGATGTACAAACTATATATTGCTAAAGCAATATGCGTGGACCTTACTAATTCAATGCAGGATGAAAGAAGCCAAATATAAAGAACATTTTTACTTAAAAAATGTTGTTGAAGTATATTAGATTTACAAAGTTGTGTTAGTTTCAGGTGTTATTTTCAAATGTACTGCAAAGTGATTCATTTATATGAATCACTATATATATTTATATATATTCATTTATATACATATGTGTATTTTCTCAGATACTTCTTATTACAGGTTATCATAAGATAATCTATCTTGAATATAGCTCCTGTGCCATACTGTAGGTCTCTGCTGCTTCTTTTAAATATAGCAGAATATATGTGTTAATCCCATATTCCTAATTTATCCCTCCTCTCACTTTCCCTTTGATAACCATATGTTTGTTTTCTATCTGAAGAACACTTTATTTGAGTTTATGTATATAAATTTTAAAAACAACATCAACAAAAAATCAATCCACAGAGTTAGAATTTGGAATAGCAATTACCCTTGGGGTGAAGGGTTAAGAACTTAACCAGGACACAGGGAAGTTTCTGGGGCATTGATAATGTCCTGTTTCTTGATATCAATGCTGGTTACATGTGTGATTCAGTTTGCACAAATTCACTGAACTCTATATGATATGTGTGCAATTTTGGGGATGTATTTTATATACCTCAGCAAGAAGTCTCAAAACAACAAAATACAGTCTCCAAATACATCTGGCTCTTCCTTCAGCTGTAAGGGTCTTTTAAATATAAATAAACAAGTTCTGGCCTACCCTTTTCCTTTCCTTTCTACAAGCATGATTTTACCTTTTATTATAAGACAAAAACTGAAGTTTCAGAAGGAGCATAGTTATGAGCTCTGTGGAAGTTCCCCTTCTGTCTGTCTTTATATTCTTGTGTTAGCTAACTGCTTTTGCTCTCTCATAATGTTGCTGCAAGAAAAGGAAAGATACACCCAGCTAAAGGCAGAGTTCCAAAGAATAGCAATGAGAGATAAGAAAGCCTTCCTAAGTGAACAATGCAAAGAAATAGAGGGAACAATAGAATGGGAAAGACTAGAGATTTCTTTAAGAAAATTAAAGATACCAAGGGATTATATGCAGAGTACATCATGAGAAATGCTGGGCTGGAAGAAGCCCAAGCTGGAATCAAGATTGCTGGGAGAAATATCAATAACCTCAGATATGCAGATGATACCACCCTTATGGCAGAAAGTGAAGAGGAACTAAAAAGCCTCTTGATGAAAGTGAAAGTGGAGAGTGAAAAAGTTGGCTTAACGCTCAACATTCAGAAAACGAAGATCATGGCATCTGGTCCCATCACTTCATGGGAAATAGATGGGGAAACAGTGGAAACAGTGGCAGACTTTATTTTGGGGGGCTCCAAAATCACTGCAGATGGTGAGTGCAGCCATGAAATTAAAAGACGCTTACTACTTGGAAGGAAAGTTATGACCAACCTAGATAGCATATTGAAAAGCAAAGACATTACTTTGCCAACAAAGGTCTGTGTAGTCAAGGCTATGGTTTTTCCTGTGGTCATGTATGGATGCAAGAGTTGGACTGTGAAGAAAGCTAAGTGCCGAAGAATTGATGCTTTTAAACTGTGGTGTTGGAGAAGACTCTTGAGAGTCCCTTGGACTGCAAAGAGATCCAACCAGTCCATTCTGAAGGAGATCAGCTTTGGGATTTCTTTGGAAGGAATGATGCTAAAGCTGAAACTCCAGTACTTTGGCCACCTTATGCGTAGAGTTGACTCAGTGGAAAAGACTCTGATGCCAGGAGGGATTGGGGCCAGGAGGAGAAGGGGATGACAAAGGATGAGATGGCTGGATGGCATCACCTACTCGATGGATGTGAGTCTGAGTGAACTCTGGGAGTTGGTGATGGACAGGGAGGCCTGATGTGCCTCATGGGGTCCAAAGAGTCAGACATGACTGAGTGACTGAACTGAACTGAAGGGACTATTTCATGCAAAGATGGGCACAATAAAGGACAGAAAAGGTAAGGACCTAACAGAAGCAGAAGATATTAAGAAGAAGTGGCAAGAATACACAGAAGAACTATACAAAAATGATCTTACTGACCTGGATAACCATGATGATGTGTGGTCACTCAGCTAGGGTCAGACATCCTGGAATGAGAAGTCAAGTGGGCTTTAGGAAGCATCACTATGAACAAAGCTAGTGGAGGTGATGAAATTCCAGTTGAGCTATTTCAAATCCTAAAAGGTGATGCTGTGCTCAATATGCCATCAAATTTGGAAAACTCAGTAGTGGCCACAGGACTAGAAAAGATCAGTTTTCATTCCAAAGAAGGGCAGTGCCAAAGAATCTTCACATTACTGTACAATTGCACTCATTTCACATGCCAGCAAGGTAATGTTCAAAATCCTCCAAGCCAGGCTTCAACAGTACAAGAACTGAAAACTTACATGTTCAAGCTGGATTTAGAAAAGGCAGGGGAACCAGAGATCAAATTGCCAACATCCATTGGATCATAGAAAAGGCAAGAAAATCCCAGAAAAACACCTAATTCTGCTTCACTGACTATGCTAAAGCCTTAGACTGTGTGGATCACAGCAAACTGGAAAATTCTTCAAGAGATGGGAATACCAGACCACCTGATCTGCCTCCTGAGAAATCTGTGTGCAGGTCAAGAAACAATAGTTAGAACCAGACATAGAACAATGGACTGGTTCAAAATTGGAAAAGGAGTACATCAAGGCTGTATATTGTCACCATACTTATTTAACTCACGTGCAGAGTACATCATGTGAAATGTTGGGCTGGATGAAGCACAAGCTGGAATAAAGATTGCCGGGAGAAATATCAATAACCTCAGATATGCAGATGACACCACCCTTATGGCAGAAAGTGAAGAGGAATTAAAGAGGCTCTCAATGAAGGTGAGTTGGACACAACTGAAGTGACTTAGCAGCAGCAGCAATGAAGGTGAAAGGGGAGAGTGAAAAAGCTGGCATCAAACTCAACATTCAAACAACTAAGATCTTATCATCCAGTCCCATCACTTCATGGCAAATAGATGGGAAAACAATGAGAACTGTGACACTTTATTTTGGGGGGCTCCAAAATCACTGCTGACAGTGACCAGCTATGAAATTAAAAGACGCTTTCTCCTTGGAAGAAAAGTTATGATGAACATAGCGTATTAAAAAGAAGAGACATTACTTTGCTGAAAAAGATCCATATAGTCACAGCTATAGTCATGTATAGTTGTGAGAGTTGGACCATAAAGAAGACTGAGTGCCAAAGAATTGATGCTTTTGAACTGTGGTGTTGGAGAAGGCTCTTGACAGTCCCTTGGACTACAAGGAGATCAAACCAGTCAATTCTAAAGGAAATCAACCCTGAATATTCATTGGAAGGACTGATGCTGAGGCTGAAGTTCTGATATTTTGGCTGCCTGATGAGAAGAGTTGACTCATTGGAAAAGACCCTGATACAGGGAAAGATTAAAGGCAGGAGGAGAAGGGACGACAGAGAACAAGATGGTTGGATGGCATCACCAGCTCAATGGACATGAGTTTGAGCAAGCTCCAGGAGGCAGTGAACAATAGGGAAGCCTGATTGCTGCAGTCCATGGGGTCTCAAAAAGTCGGACACGACTGAGCGACTGAACTGAATGTTGCTGCAGGGGACCAACCATGCATCTCAACCCTTCAGCTTCTGCTCTCATCACTTAGTTCTGCATTCTCTAAATCTTATGTAGTAAGATTCCCAGAACAGGGACTCTATTTACCTTCTCCCTTATTTTTACAAGAAGAAGCATCATAGGTTGCTGACTCATCTACATTTGAATTGGTTGTGCTTAGTCACATGCTCACTCTTGCTCCAATTAGCCATTACTGGAGAGTTAGATCATGTGATGCAAACATAGCCACCTAGTCAGCAGGAGCTTTAAGGAAAGAGAATGCAGTGCAGTGAGTACCTATTTATATCTATAAATTCACCTTAAATCTTTAGTCTAAAAGATTTATTTTTTAATTTAGATTCTCCCAAAGCAGAGCCTGAGTCAAGGAGTTGGGAGGTCATCCCAGGGAGCAGGAATGAGGGCTCTGGTAAGGAAGAAAAGCCGATACAAGCATGCGTTGTCAACATCACTGCTCTGAGCAATGGAGCTCAGTTCCATGGGCACCTCTGAAAAATTTACAGAATGCCTCTCAGAATCCTCCATTCTAAAGAGGAGAGGCAGTAGCACACTTTTTTCTTTTCTTTTCTTCTTACTTTACTAAGATATAATTAGCATACAACATTTTGTAAGTTTAAAGGGTACAAGGTGATATTTGATATGTGTTCATATTGCAAACTGATTATCACAATAAAGTTAACTAACACATCCGTCATCTCACAATTTTGTGTGTGTGTAAGAACATTTAAAATTTACTTTCTTAGCAACTTTCAAATATATAATGCAGTATTATTAACTATAGTCTCCATGCTGAATATTATATCCCCAGAATATATTCATGTTATAACTGGCAAGTTTGACCCTTTGACCAAACCTCCTGATCACCCTCATCTGGAGCTCCTGACAGCCACTATTCTAGTCTCTGTTTCTGTGAATTCAGCTTTTTTCGGGTCCCACATGTAAATGAGATCACATAGTATTTGTCTTCTTTTATCTGGCTTACTTCATTTAACATAATGCCCTCAAAGTTTAGTCATGTTGTCACAACTAGCAGGATTTTCTTCCTTTTCTAGCTGAATAATATTCTATTATGCATAAATACATTTTTAAATGTAGTCATCTGCTGATGGATACTTAGGATTGTTTCCATGTCTTGAATTATGAATAATGCAAGCAGAAGCCTTTAATTCATTAATTCACATTCACATGGGTGTGATTGATTCCCCCACAGAGGTATTAATTCCCCAATCCCTCTAAGATTGCTTGTACTGAGCAAGCTGTCACTGGTGCGCATGGCATTGGAGAAGTTCCGGACAAAAGGGAATACTCTAAGTACAAACCAGAGGCAAGATGATGCCTGCTCGAAAAGGCCGTACAGGACTATTTACCCAGCCATGGCTGCAGTCAAAGCTGAGGCCAAGAGACCATGGATGGATCTCCTACTGAGAAATAGTTAACAACCCTTGTTGTCTCCATTTTCTTGTCTACTCTCTGCAATATATCTCTGACCCTTCCTGAACTTTAATTCAACTCTTGGGCAGGAACAGCATGAAATTCAGCATAGTTTCTGGATACAAAACCAAGAAAAAACTTTCCAGCCTCTCTGGAATATTTGATACTTTTGACCTCTGACTTCAAAACTCAATCTTCATGTTTTAAGAAACCACTTTCTTCTGAAACTTCTCAGTCTCCTTTCTCTTTTCTCAGTCTCTGAATGTTCTCTTCCTCTGCCCATCTTTTAGGAGTTGATGTTTCCCTAAGGTACTAAATTTGGTTCACTTCTCACTCTACATAAAGCCAACATTCCCTGTAAAAGCTTCAGCTACAGCCTCCAGGCAGATGTTTAAAACTGGGGCTTCTCTTCTGAAGCCCCAAATCATATCTGCCTGCCTACTAAACACCTCCTCCCAGCTCACCCACAGACATTTCAAATTCATCATGACCCACAATGAAATGCTTACCACTCCCCCTTACAAAGTTTTCTCCTTGGTACTGAAGCCAGGTACCACTCACTCCCTCACAAAATCTGTTGCCAAGCCTTGTTTACACCACTTCTTAATATCTCCCTTCTCTTGCCCTCTTCTTATCTGTGGCTATATCTGGAAGATCATTGATTCAAGACTAGCCTCCCCCAGGGGATAGATGCTTGGGTTCATACCACTCCCAGTGGAGAAGGCAATGGCACCCCACTCCAGTACTCTTGCCTGGAAAATCCCATGGATGGAGGAGCCTGATAGGCTGTAGTCCATGGGGTCGCCAAGAGTTGGACACGACTGAGCGACTTCACTTTCACTTTTCACTTTCATGCATTGGAGAAGGAAATGCCAACCCACTCCAGTGTTCTTGCCTGGAGAATCCCAGGGACGGGGGAGCCTGGTGGGCTGCCATCTATGGGGTCACACAGAGTCGGACACGACTGAAGTGACTTAGCAAAAAAAAAAAAAAATTACCACTCCCAGAATGAACTTAAAAAATCACCAATCTGTTCATGTTATGTACCTTCAACCTTTCAATGGCTACCTTTTTAAGTTTTCTGAAAAAATGGGCTTCCCTTGCACCTACCTCAATCTCCCAACCCACTCTAGAAAACACCTGCTCATGCTTAGGACTTCATTCAGGCATGAGCTGAAGTCTTCCACCGCCCTGACTGCTCTGAGAGATATTTAGGCACTGCCTACTCACTCTTCCAGAGACCCTATTAGATCCTCACGTATGACATGCATCATGTTGCACTGCAAAATTTGCCTGTATATTTGTCTCTTTCTTGACACTATAAACTTGTATCAGTTACTATTTTTGTGTAACAAGCAATCACACCAGCTCTGTGGTGTGCAACAATAAATATTAATGTCTCACATTCAGTTCAGCAGATCTGAGCTGGCTGGTTCTGCTGGTTTCTGCTGGGCTCCCTCATGCCTCTGTGGGTCGTTGCATTTCCCTCTGGTCTTACTTTGGCTGGGACGGTTTAGCTTGGATAGCACTGTTCCATCTGTATCTTATCCTCGAAGGTAGAGGTTTGACTTCATTCATCATGGCACTTGATATTGAATTGTTGAGTTGAAGGATGTAGCAAGATAGCTAGTTCATATTGAATATGTTAAACAGAAAGCACTAAATTGAAGCCAGCAGCACCCCCTACTCTTATTCTCATAAGTATGACTCTTTTTCACTATTTCCATGATTATGATGTAAGACTTTATACCCCTTGCAACCTCTCAGCAGACCATTCACATACCGGTATTTTATTCACATACTGGTATTTTATCCACAGGGTAACTTGTTTGCCTTCTCTGGAGCTATTGGAAGGAAAGCTCCTCTGGTGGTTTAAATTCCTTGATGTTCCCTCCAGTAGATGAAGCCTAATTCTCTTCCCTTTTAGTGGACATTTAGTGACTCACTGCCAAGGAACAGAATAAAGCAGAAGCGCTAGTGTGTAACTTCTAAGACGAGGTTGTCAAAGCCCTGTGACTTCTTCCTTGTTTCCTCTGGGACCACCAGCTTTAGGAGCAGAAGGCAGTTTCCAGGTCATGAGGTCACTCAAGCATCCCTATAGAGAGGGCTTCATGACAAGGAACTGAGGCCTCCAGCCCAGGGGCACAGGAATCAGCCTCCTGAAAGCAGATCCCGCGGCTCCTTCTGAAGGCTGTAGTAGTCCTGTTATCAACCACAAGTTCATGTGCCTGGTGCACAGTGAGGCTGAACAGTAAAACAGTGGAGTTTGGAGCAGAGAAAAATTCATAGACGGGCCATGCATTGCAAGGTTAAGTGGGTGGTCATGTCCCTCAAAATTCTGAATTCTTGGAAAGGGTTCAGGAAAGCATTTTAAAGGCCAGGTGAGGGAGGGGCATTGCCAGATGTGTGATCAGCTTGTGCACAATTGTCTGATTGGTTGATGATGAGGTAACTGGGCAATTAACATTGTTAATCCTTAGGCGCCCGAAGTGCTAAGTGCTCATGATCTTCAAGTAGTTTATTTCTTACACTTGGTGTTGGTTTTAGCATCCGAAAAACTCAGGGAATATGCATGAGATACGACTATCTGGGTGGGCTTCCCAGGCAGTGCTAGTGGTAAATAACCGGCCTGCCAGTGCAGGTAGATGTAAAGAGACTGGATTTGGTCCCTGAGTTGGAATGTTCCCCTGGAGGACAGCACAGCAATTCACATCAGTAGTCTTGCCAGGAGAGTGCCACGGACAAAGGAGCCTCATAGGCTGCAGTCCATGGGGTCAGTCAGACCTGACTGAAGCAACTTAGCACACATGCACGCACTATTATCTGGGTACTTCAGAGAGGAGCTACAGCAAAAGATATGGGGGTGGGATCTGTCCCAGGAAGGCCCATAGTGTCCTACTCAGTTACAGCCCCAAACAACATTTTGACAGGAACTTCACGAGAGACCCTGAATCAGAATAACCCCTGATTCTCAGAAGCTTTGTGAGACAGTCTATGCTTGTTGTTTTAAGATGCTAGGATTGCGGAGAGTTTGTAACATAGCAAAAACCCTCTTTAATGGACTCTACACATGGACATCATCAGATGGTCAATACCGAAACCAGATTGATTATATTCTTTGCAGCCAAAGATGGAAAAGTTCTATACAATAAGCAAAAACAAGACCAGGAGCTGACTGTGGCACAGACCGTGAACTCCTTATTGCCAAATTCAGACTTAAGTTGAAGAAAGTAGGGAAAGCCACTAGACCATTCAGATAGGACTAAATCAAATCCCTTATGAGTATACAGTGGAAGTGACAAATAAATTCAAGGGATTAGATCTGTTAAACAGAGTGCCTGAAGAACTAGGGACAGAAGTTCCTGACATTGAACAGGAGACAGGGATCAAGACCATCCCCAAGAAAAAGAAATGCAAAAAAAGAATGGTTGTCTGAGGAGGCCTTACAATAGCTGAGTAAAGAAGCTAAAGGCAAAGGAGAAAATGAAAGATATACCTATTTGAATGCAGAGTTCCAAAGAATAGCAAGGAGAGATAAGAAAGTCTTTGTCAGTGATCGTTGCAAAGAAACAGAGGAAAACAATAGAATGGGAAAAATTAGAGATCTCTTCAAGAAAATTAGAGATACCAAGGGAACATTTCATGCAAAGATGTGCCCAATAAAGGACAGAAATGGTATGGACCTGACAGAAGCAGAAGCTATTAAGAAGAAGGGGCAAGAATACACAGAAGAAATGTACAAAAAAGATCTTAATGACCCACATAACCATGATTGTGTGATCACGCACCTAGAGCCAGAGCCAGACATCCTGGAGTGTGAAGTCCAGTGACCTTAGGAAGCATCACTACAAACAAAGCTAGTGGAGGTGATGGAATTCCAGTTGAGCTATTTCAAATCCTAAAAGATGAGTGCACTCAATATGCCAGCAAATTTGGAAAACTAGGCAGTGGCCACAGGACTGGAAAAGGTCAGTTTTCATTCCAATCCCAAAGAAAGGCAATGCCAAAGAATGCTCAAACTACCACACAATTGCACTCATCTCACATGCTAGCAAAGTAATGCTCAAAATTCTCAAAGCCAGGCTTCAACAGTACATGAACTGTGAAATTCCGGATGTTCAAGCTGGATTTAGAAACACCAGAAGAACCAGAGATCAAATTTCCAACATCCGCTGGGTCATCCAAAAAACAAGAGAGTTCCAGAAAAATATCTACTTCTACTTTATTGACTATGCCAAAGCCTTTGACTGTGTGGACCAAAATGGGAAATTCTGAAAGAGATGGGAATACCAGACCACCTGACCTGCCTCTTGGGAAACCTATATGCAGGTCAGGAAGCAACAGTTAGAACTGGACATAGAACAACAGACTGGTTCCAAATAGGAAAAGGAGTACGTCAAGGCTGTATATTGTCACCCTGATTATTTAACTTATATGCAGAATACATCATGAGAAATGTTGGGCTGAATGAAGCCCAAGCTGGAATCAAGATTGCCGGGAGAAATATTAATAATCTCAGATATGTGGATGACACCACCTTTATGGCAGAAAGCAAAGAAGAACTAAAGAGGCTCTTGATGAAGGTGAAAGAGGAGAGTGAAAAAGTTGGCTTCAAACTCAACATTCAGAAAACTAAGATCATGGCATCTGGTCCCATCACTTCATTGCAAATAGATGGGGAAACAGTGGAAACAGTGTCATACTTTATTTGGGGGGCTCTAAAATGATTGCAGATGGTGACTGCAGCCATGAAATTAAAAGACGCTTGCTCCTTGGAAGAAAAGTTATGACCAATCTAGGCAGCATATTAAAAAGTAGAAATATTACTTTGCCAACAAAGGTCCATCTAATCAAAGCTATGGTTTTTCCAATAGTCATTTATGGATGTGAGTGTTGGACTGTAAAGCAAGCTGAGCGCAGAAGAGTTGATGCTTTTGAACTGTGTTGGAGAAGATTCTTGAAAGTCCCTTCAACTGTAAAGAGATCCAATCAGTCCGTCCTAAAGGAAATCAGTCCTGAATATTCATTGGAAGGACTGATGTTGAAGCTGAAACTCCAATACTCTGGCCACCTGATGTGAAGAACTGACTCATTAGAAAAGACCCTGATGCTGGGGAAGATTGAAGGCAGGAGGAGAAGGGGATGATAGAGGAAGAGATGGTTGGATGGCATCACCAACTCAATGGACATGAGTTTGAGTAAACTCCAGGTGTTGGCAATGGACAGGGAGGCCTGGCGTGCCGCAGTCCATGGGGTCGCAAACAGTCGGACATGACTCTGCAACTGAACTGAACTGAACTGAACTGTAACACAGCAACAGATAACAAATATTTGTTATTTGAATAACAAATTCAAATAATTGTGAATAAATTATTGCACCTTCCCCTAACGATCAGGTTCCATAATTGCAACCTTGCAGTGGCTTCTAAATAGCATAAAGGGGAGAAAAGGCAGCAGCAAAACCCTTACCTTGGAAGCCCTCTTTTGTTGTTGTTGTTTAGTCACTGAGCCATGTCCAACTCTTTTGTGACCTTGTGGACTGTAGCCCAAAAGATTCCTCTGTCCATGGGATTTCCCATGCAAGAATATTGGAGTGGGTTGCCATTTCCTTTTACAGGGGATATTCCTGACCCAGGGATCAAACTTGAGTCTCCTGTGTCTCCTGCATTGCAGGTGGATCCTATACTGCTAAGTCACCTAGGAAGTCCCTGGAAGACTTCTGCTGCTGCTGAGTCACGTCAGTCGTGAATGACTCTGTGGGACCCCAGAGACGGCAGCCCACCAGTCTCCCCTGTCCCTGGGATTCTCCAAGCAAGAACACTGGAGTGGGTTGCCATTTCCTTCTCCAATGCATGGAAGTGAAAAGTGAAAGTGAAGTCGCTCAGTCGTGTCTGACCCAGTGGTGCGCCATTGCCTTCTCCGGGAAGACTTCTACCTAATACTTAAAAAAAAAGAGAGAGAAAGAGAGAGACAAAAAATATCTCTCTACCTTCCTTGGAGGCTAATGGAAAACAATCAAGTTTTAGGAGGGACTGTTAAATCTGACTACAAACACTGTCCCGGAAATCTGAGTTGGGAATTTGTAGAAGAACTAAAAAACTCTAACATCATCCCTTTGACTGAAACCCAATTCCTAATCTTCAGATTCCATATTTATCCACTACCCCCTCAGAACAACTAGACTGCCAGAACTCTAAAATGACACCCAGTTTCTTGAAGTGTCGCATGCTTTGTGTTCCCTAGGTTGGCTCTGAGACATGAAACACTGCTGGAGAACTCCTGTTTTAAACCCAAAGGTGATAATGAGGGAAATTGTGAAACTCCTAAAAATCATGGGAAAAGGGATCCGCGTTTGTGGTTGTAAGTTACGGTTGTTTAGGAGGCAGGAGAAGGAAAACGGACAGAGGAGGAGACTAGAAAAAGAGCATGGCAGAAAATAAACACAGGCTCTGCAGGTGCAAAGTGGAGGGGAGCCCCAGGTCAGAGGCCTCAGGAAGCTTCCGAGCAGGCTGAGCTGGAGGTCTTGATGGGCAGGTTCACAGGGGAGCGGCCACCCACCCACACACAGCCAGCTCTGGCCAATTATGTGAGGCCTTGGGGATCCTCACATCTCCCCATTAGCCACTGAACAGCAGCATCTACCTCCTCTTCATGCCAAGAAACAAACACTTGCTAAGATGCCACTTTGCACTCAGCATGGTACCAAACCCAGAAAATACAAAAATTAATAAGGCCCTTGGGGATTCAGAACTTAACAGGGAAATTGACTTAGGGACAGTCATACAAGAGAATAGGGGGAAAAATAATAGAGCAAAAGCAACGAGAAAGGATTGTTCAAGGAACTGTGGGAGGGACTTCCCTGGTGGTCCAGTGGCTGAGACTCTGTGTTTCCAAGGCAGGCAGCCTGTTCTATCCCTGGTCAGGGAACTAAATCTCAGAAGCTGCAGCTAAGAGTTCACATGCCACAACTTAAAACAACAACAACAAAAATCCCACATGCCATAACAAAGATGGACGTTTCTGCGTGCTACAACTAAGACCCAGTGCAACCAAGTAAATATTCTTTTTTTAAAAAAGAAAGAAACTGTGGGAGACGGAGGAGGTGTGTTGACTCAGCCTGGGGCCTGGAGGTGGTGGGAGGAGGGGTCTAGAAGTCTCCCTGGAGAGGCAGCACCTGAGCTGCAGACAGGCATCATTCTGTTGGAGTGTGTGTTGCAGGGACAGGTAATACCAGAAAAAGGTAATATTCCAGTTGTAATACTTTCTGATGGTTTCTATAATAAATTACCATAGTTGGGTGGCTTAAAATCATAGAGTTTTATTGTCTCACTGGTCTGGAGGTTACAAGTCTGAAGTCAGGGTGTTGGTAGAGCCATACTCCTTATAGAGGCGCTAGGGCAGAATCTGTTCCTGCCTTTTCCAGCTTCTGGTGGTTGCAGGTACTCCTTGGCTTAAGGCCACATCGATTTCTGCCTCCATCTTTACAGGGTCAAATTTCCCTCTGCCTGTCTTATAATGACACATGATTGCATTTAAGGCTCACCTGAAGAATCTAGATAATCATCCATGTCAAGATCCTGAATAATTATAAAGATGTAAAGATCTGTAAAGATCCTTTCCCTTGCCAGACTAACAGTTTCCAGGGATTAGTACTTAACATCTTTGAGTGACTTTTATTCCATGTGCCACAACAACCTAAGACCTACATGTGCAAAGACCACAGTAAGTGGGTATTTTAGCCACCCTCCAGCTGAAGGAAGAGTGAGCAATGAGGAAGGTAGACATCTAAGCATGAAGCACGTATTTACAAAGATTGAGGACATTGGGGAAAGTCAGGAGGTCAGTGAACGTCAATGGAGGGGTCCCAGGGCCTGCAAATTCTTACTGAAAGCACTGATGGGAGGTGCCCCACGCAGACGATGCCACATGAACCAGGGGAACCCACCACCAAGGCTTGAGTGACATTGGGGTATTAAAGGGTGGTCTCCTGAGCCAAAGTGGCACGTCTCTTAGTGCCCTTCACGCCCCAGAGCTCCGCAGGGGCTCAGGTTGAGGCTACAGATGAGACCACACCTCCATCCCACTCCTGCCTGGCTTTGCCCTGCTCTCCTCACTCCATCAGTTTCCTCCTTAGTGCCTGCCCTAAGTAAGAATTCTCATCTCAAGCTCAACCTAAGATAGCTTCTTCCCCTTATGACGATGTGAATCTCAGGATGGTGTTAGCTAAGAGGTCAGCAAGCAGAAGTTCAAAACAGTTGTCAATGAGTTCTGGGAGAATGCTAATTCTATACGCACTAAAATGAGGGAAGAAAGTTTTAGCAACAAAATTGATATTCAGTAAGTGTTAATAGATACCAAAAATTTGATGGTCTGCACAAAGTAGAGTGTTTTTCCCTTTTCCCCGTAACTGGTTTCTAATTAAAGTCTATTCCTTTGGCACTTATCTCATTCCTCCTTGCACTGAAAATTTGTTTTTGCAACACATGTTTCGTTTTCACTAACTAAAGTCTTAAGTCTTTGTGGATGAGGGCCATGCAGTAGGGCTTTCCCCCCATAATGCCTGTCACCATAGCTGCCATTCAATCAGGTGCTTCACTAACACTCAAAGTTCACATTCACCTGGTTTACATGGGCTTTAGCATTTACAAAGCACTTCACGTACCCAAAGTGTGGCCGTGGGCTAGTAGCACCAGATTCACCTGAGAGCTTGTTAGAAACGTAGAATTTCAGCCCGCAGCCCAGATCTGCGAGTGAGAGCCAGCAGGAATCCACTGGCAATGGATAGATTGGAGAGACGATTGTGGACAGAAAGCCACAAAGAAGTGCGAGAGCAGCAGGAGCTGATCCTGCCTCAAACCTGCCTCCACTGTGTCCTGCCTTAGGAGTGCTGGGCCAGGCCAGTGCAGCCCCATTCCGCCACTGAGCTTCAGACCCCATGTTCAACACAGGCTGCTTCAGCAAAGGGCTTCCCTCAGCCTCTGTTTTCTCATCACTGAAACAGGAATAATCTCAGTACTAGCTCACACTGCATAAATAAATTGTGGTTCATCCATGGTACAAAGGAATACTGTGCAACCTGAAGAATGAGGTGGGCTTATATCTGTTGCTATAAAAAAATGGTCAACTTATATTTCTATGTAACACAAGATTCTGAACAGTAAATTGTGCACGTGTCTGTGTGTGTGGTTAAATATAAAAGATGTTGCGTGTATATGTGCATTATACACATATGTATACATTGCCTATGTGTGTTCCACATATGCATTACATATTGTGTTAAGTTAAAGGATTCATTAACATAGAAATAATTATTACTTATATATTGTGTATGTGTGTGTGTGTGTGTAAGAGTTCTCCAGTTTTAACCTCTCATACACACATACTGATTATAGGTGAGATTCAGGAATATCAGTGAAAATAAGAACATCAAATTCTTGTATATGAGAAATGTATTTTCTAAGAAGGCAGCCAACAAAGAATTAAATACATGAATAGGATAATTATAGATTGTGACTAATGTTATGAACGAAGCTATCTAAATGGTCTGATTGCAGCTTGGGAGAGGCTTGTTGATAAAGGACAGTGAGGATCTCCAGGAGGAGGTGATGCTTAAGCACAAACTGATGCAGAGTGTGGTGACTCACATTGCTAAGGAAAGGGCATTCCAGAGGGAGCAGTGTGGGCAAAGGCTCAGAGACGGAAGGGGCTGGGCTTATTTGAGGACAAAAATAGAGCAGGTCAGTAGAATAGGATTATAATAAAAGGATGGAACAGTGTTTTATAATAAAACTCAGATGAGCAAGCATGGTATGCAAATCTTGAGAACTGTGCTAACATATTGGATTTTATCCTAAGAACATCATGGACATCACCAGATGATCAATACCAAAATCAGACTGATTATATTCTTTGCAGCTGAAGATGCAGAAGCCCTATACAGCCAGCAAAAACATCACCACAAGTTAACTGTGGCTAGATCGTGAACACCTTATTGCAAAATTCAGAAGTAAATTGAAGAAAGTAGGGAAAACCAGTAGGCCATTCAGGTGCAACCTAAATCAAATCCCTTTTGATTATACAGTGGAAGTGACAAATAGATTCAAGAGATTAGATCTGATAGACAGAGTGCCTGAAGAACTATGGACAGAGTTTGGTGACATTGTACAGGAGGTGGTGATCAAGACCATCCCCAAGTAAAAGCAATGCAACAAGGCAAAATAGTTGTCTGAGGAAGCTTTACAAGTAGCTGAGAAAAGAAGAGAAGCTAAAGGCAAGGAGAAAAGGAAAGATATACCCATCTGAATGCAGAGTTCCAAAGAATAGCAAGGAGAGATAAGAAAGCCTTCCTCAGTGATCAATGCAAAGAAATAGAGGAAAACAACAGAATGGGAAAGACTAGAGATCTCTTCAAGAAAATTAGAGATACCAAGGGAACATTTTATGCAAAGATGGGCTCGATAAAGGACAGAAATGATATGGACCTAACAGAAGCAGAAGATATTAAGAAGAGGTAGCAAGAATACACAGAAGAACTATATTAAAAAGATCTTAATGACCTGGATAACCACGAAGGTGTGATCACTCACCTAGAGTCAGATATCTTGGAGTGAGAAGTCAAGTGGGCCTTAGGAAGCACCACTACAAACAAAGCTAGTGGTGATGATGGAATTCCAGCTGAGCTATTTCAAATCTTAAGATGATGCTGTTAAAGTGCTGCATTCAATAGCCCAGCAAATTTGGAAAACTCAGCAGTGGCCACAAAACTGGAAAAGGTGAGTTTTCATTCCAATCCCAAAGAAAGGCAGTGTTCAAACTATAACAAAATTGCACTCATCTCACATGCTAGCAAAGTATCAGGTTTCAACAGTACATAAACTGAGAACTTCCAGATGTACAAGCTGGATTTAGAAAAGGCAGAGGAACCAGAGATCAAATTGGCAACATCCATTGGATCATAGAAAAAGCAAGAGAATTCCAGAAAAACACCTACTTCTGCTTCATTGACTACACTAAAGCTTTTGACTGTGTGAATCATATGAAACTGTGGAAAATTCTTCAAGAGATGGGAATACCAGACCACCTTACCTGCCCCCTGAGAAACCTGTATGCAGGTCAAGAAGCAACAGTTATAACTGGACATGGAACAATGGACTGGTTCCAAACTGGAACAGGATTACATTAAGACTGTATATTGTCGCCCTGATTATTTAGCTTATATGCAGAGTACATCATGCAAAATACCAGGCTGGATCAATCACAAGCTAGAATCAAGATTGCGGGGAGAAATATCAATAACCTCAGATATGCAGATGACACCACCCTTATGGCAGAAAGTGAAGAGGAACTAAAAAGCCTCTTGATGAAAGTGAAAGAGGAGAGTGAAAAAGCTGGTTTAAAACTCAACATTCAAAAAACAAAGATCATGGCATCTGGTCCCATCACTTCATGACATATAGATGGGGAAACAGTGGAAACAGTGACAGACTTTATTTTCTTGGGTTCCAAAATCATTGCAGATGGTGACTGCAGCCATGAAATTAAAAGATGCTTGCTCCTTGGAAAAAAAGCTATGACCAAGATAGACAGCATATTAAAAAGCAGAGACATTACTTTGCCAAAAAAAGGTACGTATAGTCAAAGTTATGGTTTTTCCAGTAGTCATGTATGGATGTGAGAGCTGGACCATAAAGAAGGCTGAGTGCCAAAGAATTTATGCTTTTGAATTGTGGTGTTGGAGAAGATTCTTGAGAGTCCCCTGGACTGCAAGAAGATCAAACCAGTCAATCGTAAAGGAAATCAGTCCTGAATATTCACTGGAAGGACTGATGCTGAGGCTGAAGCTCCAATACTTTGGCCATCTGATGTGAAGGACTGACTCATTGGAAAAGACCCTGGAAAGATTGAAGACCAGAGGAGAATGAGATGACAGAGGATGAGATGGTTGGATGGCATCATGGACTCAATGGACAAGAGTTTGAGCAAGCTCCAGGAGATGATGAATGATGGGGAAGCCTGGTGTGCTGCAGTCCATGGGGTGACAAAGAGTCAGACCTGACTGAAAGACTGAATAACAACAACAATCAAAAGTTTTATCTAGGGGAATAACACCCTCTGAAATGTGTTTTTAAAAGATCCCTTGCCTGCTGAGTGGGAACAGCCTTGTGGGGAAAAGTGAGGGAAAGTGGGGCTGCTTCTAAGAGGCCCTAGCACAGATGCTTTAAACTAGGGCAGTGACTGTGTAGGTGGAAAGAAGTGAGCAAACTCGAGAATGACATTGGAGATAAAACCAGAACTAGACCATGGATTAAAAGATAAAGGATTGGTATGGGAGTCAGTCGGCCCTTGATTGATCTAGATTGTCTCTACCTGAGACAAACGTAACAACTCAGTTCTGCTCCATATATCTCTCATTCTCCAGCAAGAAAGGCTGGGCACATGTTCCTGGAGACAGCAGAGACACAAACCACAGTGGAAAGGAAGAAGCTCCTTTTCAAGCCTCTGCCTGAGTCACATCTGCTCATATCCCATTGGCTAAGGCCAGGTAATATGGATAAAATCAGAGTCAAAGGGCAGGGGAGCAAGCTCAGCCTCTGGAAGGAAGACGCTGGAGAGCCACAGGGCCAAAGGCGTGGATACCAGAAGGGCTGAAGAATAGGAAGACAGAGCTTTTCAAAGGACTGGCAATGCTACATTAATAGCTGGGGACCGGAGACAACAGAGGTTAACATGGTCCTGAAATGTTGAAAGTGATAAGTGCCTGTCACCTAGGAAGCCAAGGATTAAAGTGATGAAATCAATGCTAGTCTGTGAAGTGCCTTAGGGTCCAAGGCTATGCCAAATATTCAGGATTCTCTGCTCTCTGACCAGTTTTATTTTATCTCAGTGAAGCAGAAATTGTGGGACAACACGAGATAGGCTGGTAAACAATTTCATTTTCCCTTTAGTTAAACTATAAGTCCTTCTCAGTTATTATTTAACTGGTGCCTTCCCTGAGTGCCTCCCTGATAGCTCAGTTGGTAAAGAATCCACCTGCAATGCAGAAGATCCCAGTATGATTCCTGGGTCAGGAAGATTCCATGGAGAAGGGATAGGCTACCGACTCCAGTATTCTGGCCTGGAGAATTCTGTGGACTGTATAGTCCATGGGATCCCAAAGAGTCAGACACACCTGAGCGACTTTCACTTTTTCCCCCTGAGTGAGATTTGCCTGGGTCCCACACCCCCAGCCTCGCAAAGCCCATAGCAATTTCTCTAGAGGAAGCAGAATTTCTACTACTATCCTCAGGCAACCCATTCCAACAGTCAGGTGAGGGTGGTGGTGGTGGTGATGTATGGTCACTCTTTTTTTTTTCCACTTAGGACATAAATTATAGGTCCTTAACGGCATCAATTGTAATGTAACCTCATTGGGACAAGAAAGGATAAGCAAGCATCTCCCTAAAATTTCTAGAAACATAAATAGCAAAGAAATAGGACATTTAAACCAACAAGAGCCTTTAGCATTAGGTCTGCAGATGTTGCTTGCTTCTCTCCAGCACTGTAGATCTGTGGCCTGTCTCTGGGAAGGAGCGGGAAGCCTTTGGGCACCTTGCTCAAGAACAGGAGATAAAAGTCATGCTCTGGCTATCCCATCTGCTTCCCTGAAGAGGGAAATATTATAAAACAGTAATGCCAGGGCTCCAGGCAAAGCAGTTTCTCAAGGGATCTCTGAGTTAATTCAACCAACATGTCTTCTTCCATGTAAACTTAGAATTGTGATAAGGGTGGGGCAGACGGCTGCTGAATGCACTGGCTGTTGGTGGACAGTGCAAATGAAAAGGTGCCATCTGTTCAGTTGTTGAAAAATGATGATGCATAAATGCGACTTTTTTTTAATGTTCCATCTGGGTATAACTGAATTGCCTCTTTAAAATAAAAAATATCCTTCTTTGATATAAATCCTTTCTTGTAATGTTCTCCATCCATTCTTTGTTTTTTCTGTAGGGTTTATTTCATAAGAAGTATGATGTGAAATATTAAAAGCTAAGAACGAAGGCCTCTAGGGGATGACTGTGGTGTTTTTGTTTCTTTGCCTGACTTGTTCTTTATTTTCTTGTCATTTCAAAAATACTTTCCATATGCAAAATTTCCTCTCACCCCCACCCCCCAAAAAAATACCCTTACTGAATAACTGGAAAGACATGCGGAAGGAAATTATCAGTCTGTTTTCTACATAGAGGAAGAAAACAGCAGATGAATTTGCCAAAATACCCAGTCGCCCACATTTCTAAACCAAGAAAAGGTGTAATTAATCTCCTTTTAGAAAAATTGTGTTGGTTCTCAATAACATTCTGAGAATAATAGTAAGGGCAATTAGAAGCACAACTTGAATTCAGAGTGACTACCTTTTGAAGCACTGAAAGCATAAGCAGGAACAAAAGTATATGGAGGAGTCTTTAATGTGCCTCTCTCCAGGTACAATTATAGATTTGAAATCTGCTGTTACTTTACCATGGCAACCTTCATACTTAATTTCCCAACCGTTGAACTCCTGTCATCCTATTGCTTTGAGAGAGCCCTTCAACTACTGCTTTCCCTGAACCCATGTCATGTCATTGCCTTAAAAACCTAATATTCCTCCAAGTACATGCTATGAGCACACTTGCCCAGACCAAGAACAACAGCAAAGACTAGGAAGAATTTAGCTATGTTCTCAGCAAAAGCACTTAGATGTGTTCTATCTGAATGATGGATACCAACAATTGAATGTAACTCTGAACAGTGCCGACTTTGAAAATAGAAACTTGGTTTCTTGTTCTATGCAATTCCCTTTAAATAAAGTTATTAACTATCTACAGTTGCTGGGAGCCTCAGGAAATACATGATTAGAATAAACCATATTGTCTGATCTCAAGAAGTTTACAAATATGGAGGGAGAACTAGAAAGCTGCATCACCTGGGACTTTGTTAGAAATGCAAATTATCAGACCCCACCCCGCCCCCACCCCCCGCCCCCGCCCAGACCTTCTGAGTCCAGATCTCGGGGAGGCAGGCATAGAAATCGATTTTCACAATTCTTCCATGTGATTATGATGCTCTCTAAACTTTGAGAATCACGGCTATAAAGCAATAGAGCCATCGCACTGTAAGAGAGATACAAAGTGCTTTGAGTAAAGGGAAAATCACATCTGCTTTGGAAGGAGGACTTCCAGGATTGACTGTTTCTATAAAGCTTTAAAAGCTTGCTAAGATATTGAAATGTAGGGAGTGCAGTGGAAGAGGACATTCTGGATGAGTGAAGTGAAGTGAAGAAACAGAATTAAGAAAGCAGAAGGCAAATCAGAGAGTCTAGATTGATGAGCATGGAGGGAGATGGAGAATGGGATCAGAAGACAGGTTGGGGTCTCAAGTGCCTGCTGAGGAATGAGCTGTCTAACTTGGTGGGCAATGACAAGCCACTCCGGTTTTTAATCAGAAGAGTAACAGGATTAGAGGGGTGTTTTTGGAAGATTCATCTAGGGTTTCCACAAGATAACGGTGTAGGAAGACATGCAAAAAGTGGGAAACAATTGAATCGACAATTGCAATGGTTTGGGTAGGTGATAATAAAAAGTTTCAACTAGGGAGTTTTCAGCAGAGATAGAAAAATGAGGAAATTAATTGGAGAAGATTTGAAGGACTAGATCAATAAGATTTAGCAATTAATTCTACATTAGGAGGGAAAGAATAAGGAGAATCAAAACCTTGATTTACAGCAAGAGATTAGTAATGTCATAAACCAAAGAATAAAGTAATTAGGAAGAGGAGTTGGATTTGGTAGGGATTTGTTTTGAACGTGCTTAAGGCTCTGTGGTAGGGTCATTATGAAATTGGGAATGCAGGCACAGAGTTTATATTTACAATGTTTCAGCTGCTTAGGGCCCTGCCTGGCTAAGCACATGACCTATAATATAGGCACATGACCTATATTCTGCGAGTCAACCTCACAATGACTTTGTGAGAAGCATTATTATACCCATTTTTTATTACCTAAATTAGATTCTGTGGCATATACAGAAAATCTGAGCTAACAATGGCTTAAACACATAGAGTTTATTTTAGCATGTAGAAGAAATCATAAAGTGCAAGGCTGAACAAATATGTCACAGCCAACAGAGTCATCAGGGAGTCAAGTTTCTTCTAAAGTGCTCTTCATCAGCAGATGAATGGATAAGAAAGCTGTGGTACATATACACGATGGAGTATTACTCAGCCATTAAAAAGAATACATTTGAATCAGTTCTAATGAGGTGGATGAAACTGGAGCCTATTATACAGAGTGAAGTAAGCCAGAAGGACAAACACCAATACAGTATACTAACGCATATATATGGAATTTAGAAAGATGGTAACGATAACCCTGTATACAAGACAGCAAAAGAGACACTGATGTATAGAACAGGCTTATGGACTCTGTGGGAGAGGGAAAAAAAAAAAAAATAAAGTGCTCTTCAGCATCCTACAGTGGGGGACTCCATCCTCAAGAGATCTCAACATTCAAGATTGCTACTGAAGCTCCAGCCATCAGGGAGGTGATGGCTAAAAAATATGAGAATGGATACTTACTGAATATAAAGAACAGGAGGCTGGAAGAAAGAGCCTTTGAAGAATGACCTGAAGGGAGACCTGCAAGGATGCCCAGAAGAAAGAAGCATTGTTCCCACCACAGGCAAGGAAACAGGCTTCAGTACGAAAGGCGGAGCAGGCAAGCGGTGTCCAGTGGTGCGGCCCTCAGGGCTGAAAAATGCTTACTGGATCGGAGAGGGTGAGGTCCTTGATGACATTCCAAAGAACAACATAATTCAAGTGTTCTGTGGCAGTAGATCTTAGAATCAAGGAAATATTAGGTGGTGAAGCAATAACGTCTCTACCATAAAGTTTGGTGCTTTGGGGAAAGAGAAAATCATGATAGTGGCTGAGTTGAACAGTGTTGAGGTAATGTTTCCTTAGATTAGAAGACCTGAACATAATTTCCTTTTATGATGTCAGGTCTCTGGGAGACTAGATTTAAATTGCTTGAATGTGCATTGAGACAACAAAGTATGACTTCTTCCATGATCAGCAGCTCCAATCTGATTCCTCCCAGGGAAAGTGAAGCAAATATTCGCTGATATTATATCATAATAAATGGCTGATATTACATTTTGTAAAGGCTGTCTGATAATCTTAATTAATTCATTTTTGTTTTTCACTTCAAAAGCTGGCTGGAAAATCATCTAGCCCTGCCTTGTGTTCTTGAAGAAAAATTAAATTGCAAAAGCGAGGATGTTTCATTAGCCTCTGCCCTTTCTCAAGGTCAGCGAAGGCTCTCTGGATGCTTTTGCAAGGCTGCAGAATCTGAAATAGCAGGGCTATGGCTCCATTTCAGCAAAAATAAATATCATATTACAATACATTGTTTTTGCAGCTGACTGAGGCTTTGGTGTAGGGGAGATTTCATTCTACAATTGCAAATAAAGAGAGAAGTTGCTGGCAGGGCAATGTACAGTGTTTGCATCATTCTTTATGAAGCCATTTTCTCCCCTCAAGGAGTGCATTCCCAGAAGACTTTTTCCCCCAACAAGCATCTGGTGTTTCTGCAGTGCTCAGCATGCATGACTTGCTTTGAAGGCTGTTAAAAATCAAGACAGATAGTTGGACCAGATTCCTTGGTACATTTCATTCCTCACTCCCTAACTTTATCCCTCCCCCTATATCCTGCCTCGCCCAAACCCTTATACTACAAAACTATAAAAGACGGGCAGAGACTAAAACTACAGCATACTTTGAAAGTCTAATTTTTTAACCTGAAGCTAGTGAGCCATAAAACCCTAGGAGCTAAAAGCTGCCTCAGACAAATCCAAATCTTCTAGCTTTAAAATAGCTACATATATTTTACCATTTTAGCTATTTTGAGGTAGATTTTCTCACACATGCGTGCTTATTGAAATTAAATGTGTTTCATCTTAATCCTCTTTTTTCTGCTGGAGAGAGAACAGAGGGCACTTGTTTTCTAACTCATAAAGAATAAATTTGAGCACCTGGGGTAGGCATTAAGTCATCTGACTATGTGATTTCTATCTAAACTGATTATGTCTGATGCTGCTTTGGAAACTAAGTACATGTAGGCAAGGGAGTTGACTTACTTGAACCTGCCTTTTAGTGTACAGGTATTACCACAGGGCTGTCATGGTTTGTATCCCTCAGAAACAAATCCTAAGAAGAGATTTTGAGGAAAAGTATCTTATTTTGGAGGTGATCACAGGAAACACTAATAGGGGAGTGGGAGAGTGAGCAGGGAAGAAAAGATATTTAATAAGATCAGATCATGCATCGAACCTGGACTGGCAACTCGTTTCCTACATGATATTTTACATGTTTCATTGCCATTCTCCCACATCTTCCCACCCTCTCCCTCTCCCACAGAGTCCATAAGACTGTTCTATACATCAGTGTCTCTTTTGCTGTCTCGTACACCGGGTTATTGTTACCATCTTTCTAAATTCCATATATATGCGTTAGTATACTGTATTTATGTTTTTCCTTCTGGCTTACTTCACTCTGTATAATAGGCTCCAGTTTCATCCACCTCATTAGAACTGATTCAAATGTATTCTTTTTAATGGCTGAGTAATACTCCATTGTGTATATGTACCACAGCTTTCTTATCCATTCATCTGCTGATGGACATCTAGGTTGCTTCCACGTCTTGGCTATTATAAACAGTGCTGCGATGAACATTGGATAAAAAAAAAAAAAAAAACCCCCCCCCCAAAAAAAAAAACCAAAAAAAAAATAAAAAATGTAAAGATTGACAGATCTTAAAAAAAAAAAAAAAAAAAAAAAAATAAGATCAGATCAGATCAGTCGCTCAGTCGTGTCCGACTCTTTGTAACCCCATGAATCACAGCACGCCAGGCCTCCCTGTCAATCACCAACTCCCAGAGTTCACTCAGACTCACGTCCATCAAGTCAGTGATGCCATCAAGCCATCTCATCCTCTGTCGTCCCCTTCTCCTCTTGCCCCCAATCCCTCCCAGCATCAGAGTCTTTTCCAATGAGTCAACTCCTCGCATGAGATGGCCAAAATACTGGAGTTTCAGCTTCAGCATCATTCCTTCCAAAGAAATCCCAGGGCTGATCTCCTTCAGAATGGACTGTTTGGATCTCCTTGCAGTCCAAGGGACTCTCAAGAGTCTTCTCCAACACCACAGTTCAAAAGCATCAATTCTTCGGCACTCAGCCTTCTTCACAGTCCAACTCTCACATCCATACATGACCACAGGAAAAACCATAGCCTTGACTAGACGAACCTTTGTTGGCAAAGTAATGTCTGTGCTTTAGAATATGCTATCTAGGTTGGTCATAACTTTCTTTCCAAGGAGTAAGCGTCTTTTAATTTCATGACTGCAGTCACCATCTGTAGTGATTTTGGAGCCCAGAAAAATAAAGTTTGACACTGTTTCCACTGCTTCCCCATCTATTTCCCATGAAGTGGTGGGACCAGATGCCATGATCTTCGTTTTCTGAATGTTGAGCTTTAAGCCAACTTTTTCACTCTCCACTTTCACTTTCATCAAGAGGCTTTTGAGTTCCTCTTCACTTTCTGCCATGAGGGTGATGTCATCTGCATATCTGAGGTTATTGATATTTCTTCCGGCAATCTTGATTCCAGTTTGTGTTTCTTCCAGTCCAGCGTTTCTCATGATGTACTCTGCATGTAAGTTAAATAAACAGGGTGACAATATACAGCCTTGACGAACTCCTTTTCCTATTTGGAACCAGTCTGTTGTTCCATGTCCAGTTCTAACTGTTGCTTCCTGACCTGCATACAGATTTCTCAAGAGGCAGATCAGGTCTGGTATTCCCATCTCTTTCAGAATTTTCTGCAGTTTATTATGATCCACACAGTCAAAGGCTTTGGCATAGTCAATAAAGCAGAAATAGATGTTTTTCTGGAACTCTCTTGCTTTTTCTATGATCCAGCGGATGTTGACAATTTGATCTCTGGTTCCTCTGCCTTTTCTAAAACCAGCTTGAACATCAGGAAGTTCACGGTTCACATATTGCTGAAGCCTGGCTTGGAGAATTTTGAGCATTACTTTACTAGCATGTGAGATGAGTGCAATTGTGCGGTAGTTTGAGCATTCTTTGGCATTGCCTTTCTTTGGGATTGGAATGCAAACTGACCTTTTCCAGTCCTGTGGCCACTGCTGAGTTTTCCAAATTTGCTGGCATATTGAGTGCAGCACTTTCACAGCATTATCTTTCAGGATTTGGAATAGCTCAACTGGAATTCCATCACCTCCACTAGCTTTGTTCATAGTGATGCTTTCTAAGGCCGACTTGACTTCACATTCCAGGATGTCTGGCTCTAGGTCAGTGATCACACCATTGTGATTATCTGGGTCATGAAGGTCTTTTTTGTACAGTTCTTCTGTGTATTCTTGCCACCTCTTCTTAATATCTTCTGCTTCTGTTAGGTCCATACCATTTCTGCCCTTTATCGAGCTCATCTTTGCATGAAATGTTCCTTTGGTATCTCTGATTTTCTTGAAGAGATCCCTAGTCTTTCCCATTTTGTTGTTTTCCTCTATTTCTTTGCATTGATCGCTGAAGAAGGCTTTCTTATCTCTTCTTGCTATTCTTTGGAACTCTGTATTCAGATGCTTATATCTTTCCTTTTCTCCTTTGCTTTTCACTTCTCTTCTTTTCACAGCTATTTGTAAGGCCTCCCCAGACAGCCATTTTGCTTTTTTGCATTTCTTTTCTATGGGGATGGTCTTGATCCCTGTCTCCTGTACAATGTCATGAACCTCATTCCATAGTTCATCAGGCACTCTATCTATCAGATCTAGTCCCTTAAATCTATTTCTCACTTCCACTGTATAATCCTAAGGGATTTGATTTAGGTCATACCTGAATGGTCTAGTGGTTTTCCCTACTTTCTTCAATTTATCTGAATTTGGCAATAAAGAGTTCATGGTCCTAGCCACAGAAAGCTCCTGGTCTTGTTTTTGCTGAAAGGATGTTTTAATGAGAAGTTGGGAGCTTCCCTGGTGGTGCAGATGGTAAAGAATCTGCCTGCAATGCAGGAGCTGCTGAGTCGCTTCAGTCGTGTCCGACTCTGTGCCACCCCATAGATGGCAGCCCACCAGGCTCCGCCCTCCCTGGGATTCTCCAGGCAAGAACACTGGAGTGGGTTTCCATTTCCTTCTCCAATGCATGAAAGTGAAAAGTGAAAGTGAAGTCGCTCAATCGTGTCTGACTCTTAGCAACCCCATGGACTGCAGCCTACCAGGCTCCTCCATCCATGGGATTTTCCAGGCAAAAGTACTGGAGTGGGGTGCCATTTGAGATCTGGGTTCAATGCCTGAGTCGGGAAGATCCCTGGAGAAGTGAATAGCTACTCACTTTGGTATTCACTGTGGGAAACCGGTGCTTGAACCTGTGGAGACCTCTAGGAAGCTCTGCGGAAAATGCACAGAGATGTCACACTTGAGTAGTGGGAAAACTTGGGCATTCATCAACCAACTCCCATGAGTCATTAGTGACAGTCCTGGCCAGAGATGTCGATTCTTCCCAAGTTTATCTGTAGATGTAATGTAAAACAAATCAAAATCCTAGCAACTGTTTTGCAAATATCAAAGGATTCTAACATGTATATCAAAAAGGAAAAGACCTGGAATAACCAACACCATATTGAAAAAGAAGAGAGACTTAAACTGCCCAATTTCAAGACTTACTAGATAGCTACCATAATCAAGACAGCATGGTACTAGGGGAAAAAATAGATACATAGATCAAAGAAGCAAAATAAAGAGCCCAGAAATAGACCCACAGAGTATAGCCAAATGCCTATCACACAAAGTCTAACTGATCTGTGACAAGGGCTCAGAGGCCATTCAATGGAGAAAGAACAGTATTTTCAATAAGTGACACTAGACACTAGATACAGGCCTAACACTTTGACAAAATTTAACTCAAAGTGGACGCTGATAGACTTAAATGTAAAGTGGACAACTGTGAAACTTCTGAAGAAAATGGCGAAAATCTTTATGACCTTGCGTTGAGAGACAGTTTTTAGCTGCAAGACCAAAACTGATATGTTGGATTTTATTAAAATGTAAAACTCCTGTTCTAAAAAGACACTTAAGAAATAAAAGACAAAATAGAAGAAAACAATTGCAAAACACAAATCTGATAAAGGACTAGTATCCAACATATACAAGGAATTGTTAAAGCTCAATAATAAAAAAATCCAATTAAAAACTATAAAGATTGTCATACTGGATAAAAACAGCAGGTAGAATATGATCCTGATTTTGTAAATAATAATCATAACAAATAAATTTTTTTCAATAGCCAAATCCTTTATTCTCTCATTTTTCTAAAGGGAGTTGTAAACTGTAAATATTTCCTTTCTTAGATCCTGTTTTTTCTAAACTTGCATAAATGGGATTATACAATGGAAGAAGGAATTGCAGGACAAAGAGTGACAGGCAGATAAGGTAAAATCCTTAAAGGGGAGTAGGTACACAGAGAGCGTGGAGGCCTCAGGCCCCATGCTTCATAGACTGTGTGTTGTTACTGTTGTTTAGTAAACAAATTGTGTTCGCCTCTGTGTGACCCCATGGACTGCCAGGCCTCTCTGACCATGGGATTTCCCAGGTAAGAATATTGGAATGGGTTGCCATTTTCTTCTCCAGGGGATTTTTCCAATAGAGGGACTGAACCCTTGTCTCATGCATTGGTAGACCGATTTTTTACCACTGAGCCACCTACCCTTTGGTGGTGACAAGACCTCAGAAGGAAGCTTCCATGGGTAATGAGCCTCCCATTGGAGCAGAGCTCTCTGTGCTCTTGCAGGCTCTGAAATAGTACAGCTCCTGTCCTCCTGAACTGCTGGACAACAGACAACGATGAAGGATACCATGGTGGGTAGAAGGGCAAAGGCCTTCCCCAACTCTGCAAGTAGTGATTAAGCCTCTCTGTTTTCTCTTTGACTTCAAGGAAAGTCAGGAGCCTCAATACTTACAAGGATCTCTGGACAACCTTGTAGGTTGAAAATCAGAGATACACTTAATTTTATTTGAAGAAAATAAAGACACAATGAGTTTGCTTATACGATGTCATATGTGCTGAAACACGTGAATGGAAAAACAACTGTAAGAATGCATATAAAAATGATTATAGATGGGGAACACTGGGTAAAGATTACTGATGATTCTTTTTTATTTAGCTGTGCTCTTTGATTTCCATACAATGAAAAAATATTACCTATCGTAAAATGGGGAAGGGTAAGCTGAGTGGTATGGTATAGAGGGCCTAGGTTTTAGACCCACATAAACCTGGGTTTGAATGACTAATTCTTTTACTTATTAGCTTGGAGAATCTGAGAAAATTATTTCCATTTCTAAACTTCATGTCTTCATCTAAAAATGCCAGTGATGTCAATCTTGCAGAGATATCATAGAGATTATAATCAGCATAGAGTGCAGAATCCTTTTCTACATAATTGTACTCATGATAATTGTACACTTTAGACTGGTGAACTTTGTAGTATGTAAATTATATCTCAGTACAATTGTCAAAACACACACACAAAATACCTATAATACTGTTGTATGAATATTTAGACCAGCTATGGAAATAGCTAACTTAGATACCTTGAAGCGTATTTATAAGTTTGGCATATATCCATCATTTATATCTTTAAATTAAAGACAAAGAAAAGAGCATTGCTTTCTTTTTCTCTAATGCCAACTCTGAAATTTTAAGGTCTTCTCCTAAGAATGACCTTAAAATGAGTCCTAAGAATTAGAGGTCTATCTGTGTTCCTTACATTGCTCAGAGGTCACTTAGTCCCTGAATACCTGGCATTTGTCTTCTACTGAAATAGAAAGAACAGTCTTTGTTAAGGGATGAATTATGGCCCTCCAAAATTCATATATTGAAATCTTAGCTTTCTTACCTCAAAATGTGACTGTGTTTGAAGATGGGGGTCTTTAAAGAAAGAGTTAAGTTAAAACAAGATCATTAGGGTAGGCCCTAATCCAATGTGACTTGTGTCCTTAAATGCAGAGGAGATTGGGACACAGAGGGAAGGCCGTGTGAAGACACTGGGAGATGTAGATAGACATCTACAACTCAAGGAGAGGGGCCCAGAAGAAACCAACCCGGAAACACCTTGATCCTGGACTTCTAGCCTCCAGAATTAGGAGAGAATAAATTTTTGTTGTTTAAGCCATCCAATCTGGGGTACTCTGCAACAGTAGCCCTAGAAAACAAATACAGTCCATCTGCTTGCTGAATTTTGAGACTGTCGAGAGAAATCCAGTTAACATTTAGAAAAAGCTCAAGAATCCTTTCTCAGAAAAGTTACCATTTTTATAAAAATTGTTATCTAGTATGGTGCACATACTTAAAAGTATGATATGTGGCAGCTATTTATATTCCAAGACATATAGCAAAGAGACTTAATCTTTAGATGGAAATAAAGTGTGACAAGAAGGAACATATCAAATTACAAGTTTTTGTGGTATCCCTCTTCATTCACTTCCGAGGATATAGGATTTGCTTGGTTTTGTTTGGCAGGACATTGTGCTGAGAGACACAGTAGAAACAGAAAAATTGAAGATGAGAAGATGAAGTTATTATCTCTATTTAAAAAAAGAAATAATAAGGAGAAGAGTTTGCGCAACTGAACACAAGTGAGAGAGAAGAGATTCAGGAATAGCCGTTAGAGGTGGGATTTGGGGGTTAGAGGAAGAGGTGTAAGAAAGTAGTCAAGAAGGCTTGCTAGACAGAATGAAGTGTGGTGTCTTGGTGTCTTTTAATTTCTCATGAAAATTGTCATAAGACTTTCACATTATTCTCCAAAGCATTTGATTCAAGTTTCAAGGATTCACAGTGCTTTTCCTGACGTTCCAAAATGTTGAAACTTGTGAAATCAAAAGAGTGTAGCTTGAAGGACATCTCATTCATGTAGTGTTTCTCTTAAAATTTTCCACACCGTGAAACACAAAGCAATATGCTCTAAAGACAATGATTAAGCAAAGGGTATTTTAAAGTTTACTCTCCTTCCCTTTGATTTCTCCAGCTCCCAAGTACCTGCTATTCAGTCCGTCTGTTGTCCTGTTTTGATTGTTTCTGGCAAACAGACGCAGGAGGAGAGCACGGTTGCCTTTTCTGTTTTATAGAACCTTAGAGAGACAGACATGATGTTAGTCAAGTTTTCTTTTGTAGGAAGAAGTTATGAAGGACTGAAATACAGCCAAAACATTCTCGGATGTTTTCAGTGGAAAACTAGCAATGTTTGTCTCCAAGTTATCCGATTCTGCAGGGCCTTTACATCTGTCATTGTATTAATGTTCTCCACAGATCTTTAAGTTATAGACAACTGAAAGAGATAAAAATGATTCTTGTCCACAGATATGCAAATGCATTTGGAGGAGGTTCTATTAATTTTCCTCCCTCTCTGTGGAAGAAGCGATTTTGGCACCAATGAAGCAAATCCAAATTCACTGCAACATTCCTGATAGCCTACATACGTGTATTTTTTGGGAGTCTCCTTTGAACTGGTGGTAACATCCTAGCAGTTCTCTCACTAATTAACGAATTAAATAAAATCTTTGACGTGTGCACATTTTTTATATTTATGAGGATTTTTTAAAAAATTATCTTTTAATACTTTCATAAATTGACTGTCTCTAAGCTTCTAGGAGCCCAGCTGAACCTTTTACCTGAGATTGAACTAGACATAATAAAGTGAACTGCTCTTTTGGAGTGAGGAATAGCAGGGGATGGCTGGGGAACAGCATAGCTGAACTGACCTCTCTGTACCTTGTCAAGAGTCTCAGCTGTGTCCATCTCCAATGAACCCAGGATAACTGAGTTATGATCTGCATGACATTTTTATCTCTGACATTCAGTTTGACTTTCAAGTCAAATCAAAGAGTAGGAAAAAAGAAAAACATGATCCAAAATGAAACAGCATATTTTGCAGCTTGTCACTACACCATCTAGTCTAATGTGAAAGAAAATCCATTTCATTTTGCCACTGCCTGCTGATTGGCGTGAACTCGGCTCTCCTTCAAAGGTTCAGCCTCTCCTGAAAGTCGGTACAGTCGGTACAGTCGGTATAGTCATTGCTGTGAGCCGAACTGGAGTTGGAATTTTCAAATTCCCCTATGGCTTGCTTTTTGGGGAAAAAATACATTTAATGAATGGTTTTAGCATACACTATTACTTTGCCAACAAAGGTCCGTCTAGTCAAGGCTATGGTTTTTCCTGTGGTCATGTATGGATGTGAGAGTTGGACTGTGAAGAAGGCTGAGTGCCGAAGAATTGATGCTTTTGAACTGTGGTGTTGGAGAAGACTCTTGAGAGTCCCTTGGACTGCAAGGAGATCCAACCAGTCCATTCTGAAGGAGATTAGCCCTGGGATTTCTTTGGAAGGAATGATGCTAAAGCTGAAACTCCAGTACTTTGGCCACCTGATGCGAAGAGTTGATTCATTGGAAAAGACTCTGATGCTGGGAGGGATTGGGGGCAGGAGGAGAAGGGGACGACAAAGGATGAGATGGCTGGATGGCATCACTGACTTGATGGACGTGAGTCTGAGTGAACTCTGGGAGTTGGTGATGGACAGGGAGGCCTGGCGTGCTGCGATTCATGGGGTCGCAAAGAGTTGGACACGACTGAGCTACTGAACCGAACTGAACTGAACAGCTACTTTAATTCTATCTCACTTTCATGTATGGAAATAAAGGTAACATAAGAGAAGCAGAGAAGCGGGGCAGGCCAGAGGCCGGTACACCGGCTGCAGGGACTCGGGAACCTGGCAGAGCAAGGCCACGCAGGCACGTGAACCAGAAGAGGCCGCCTCCGGGGTGCAACGCTGCGGGGTCTTTCGGCTCCGGGGTCTTTCGGCGGCGTGCCATGAAGCGCTATCTTCACGGATGCTCAAGTGTCGAGCGCAGTGTTCCAGCTGAAGCGCATCACCGAAGGCATCCTGGAGCGGCCGCCGGACCAGAGTGGCTGTGTACAAGGAGCCCTAGCTTCTGGACGAAGGCAGGGCATTGGGCGAGTGTGGCTTCACCAGCCAGGCAGCGTAGCCCCGGGCCCTAGCCACAGTGGGGCTAGCCTTCTGGGCAGGTTTTTTGAGGCCCTGCGCACCCACCGAGCCCTTCTCCAGCCCACCTGAGCTACCAGGTGTGATGGAGCCACAGGACCCAGGAGGCAGTACCAATGAACAGGCTGTGCGATGAGAGCGACCCCTCTCCCCATCCACCCAATAGAAGAGATTTGAGTATTTAAAAAAAAGAAAGAAAAGAAAAACCAGCCCAGATGTTGGTATTCCGCTCATCCATATTCTGGTATTTTCCTTCAGGCATCTGGAGATAGCACTTAAAAGGAAAAGTAGCAGGTAATCTTGCCTTGGTAACCATGTATACAAAAGGAGATAAATAAACATACAGAACCGGTTGTATTTTTGGAAATGGTGTTGGAGCAAAGGTTTTCAGATAGCCATCCAGATTAATCCAGTCCATGTTGTTTCTTTAGAGGCCTACTGTCGCTAGACCACAACCAGTGTGAATTACAGACGCTGGTGAGATTCTGTAGACTCCCTGGTCCCATCTGCAAACAGGAGTAGGCAAAATGCCATCTTAACCTCAATTCTAAGAAATAAATATTGACAACATTTTCACCTAGGTTATCCGCAGGGCTGAGTTTCAGCCAGCACGAGCAGTTTGTGAACTGGTAGTGCTGACTGGTAGTTAACCATGACTGTGAGCCCCTTGGGTTATCCTCAAGTTATCTCAGTCATCCCATCCTCTCTCCCATAGAGCCCCAGAATCAGCCAGCTCTGAGACTTAACTCGTGCTCAGAGTAGAGAAACAACCTTCATTGATGAGTCCATGGCAATTGCCAAGTGTCCTCAATATTTGTGTGCTAAATATTCTTCACTTTATACCCCATATTACATTCCTCACATTACCAAATTGTTCACAGTCTATTTTTAATTAAGTTCCTCTAGGCATCCACCAGCACATCACAAAATCAATGCAAATCTCTTTAAAAACAGCAAGGACAAGTAAATAAATAAATAATAGTGTTCTCAGGACCAAAAAAAAAAAAAAAACAAAACAGGGACAAATAACAAAGAAAAATTCAGGAGAACCAAACCAATCTTGACCAACCTAGACAGCATACTAAAAAGCAGAGACATTACTTTGCTGAAAAAGGTACGTATAGTCAAAACTATGGTTTTTCCAGTAGTCATGTATGGATGTTAGATTTGGACTATAAAGAAAGCTGAGCACTGAAGAATTGATGCTTTTGAACTCTGGTGTTGGAAAAGACTTTTAAGAGTCCCTTGGACGAAAAGAAGATCCAACCAGTCAATCCTGAAGGAAATCAGTCCTGAATATTCATTGGAAGGACTGATGCTGATGCTGAAACTCCAATACTTTGACCATCTGATGTGAAGAACTGACTCATTGGGAAAGACTCCGATGCTGGGAAAGATTGAAGGCAGGAGAAGATGGGGACGACAAGGGATGAGATGGTTGGATGGCATCACTGACTCAATGGACATGAGTTTGAGCAAGCTCTGGGAATTGGTGATGGACAGGGAAGTCTGGCGTGCTGCAGTCCATGGGGTCACAAAGAGTCGGACACGACTGAGCGACTGAACTGAACTGAAGCCAATCTTAATACTACATCCTGGGGTCTCAGATTCAAAAAGGATTGTGAAAACTATTCTAACAAAGAACTCTAGCACAGTCAAATGAAGACTGAGGATTGAAGAACTACACAGCCTGGTCTAGTGGAAATGACTGGGATGTTTATCCACCCACTGGCAGAGGGGCCTCCAATTGGGAAAGTCTGTAGGGCAAGGACAAAAAAAAATAGAAAAGAGAGGAAGCTTTGCAGATTACTACCTCATGTAATAAAATACACTGTTCTGTGGAGGTCTAAAAAAAAAAAAAAGAAAAAAATCTCTGATTTTATACATGTGCTCAATCCAACTTGTGTGCTCAGAAAAACTTATCCATTTTGATTTCATTTTGTTGTTGTTTAGTCGCTAAGACTTGTCTGACTCTTGTGACCCCATGGACTATAGCCCACCAGACTTCTCTGTCTGTGGGATTTCCCAGACAAGAATACCGGAGTGGGTTGCCATTTCCTTCTCCATTTTGATTTCTAGATTCCCTCAGTTACTGATACTGTGCTTCTACACACCAAAGATCGGATGCTGCTGCTGTCTTGCCCACATCCCCCTACTCCTCTGAGTGGCTTGGTGCACACTGGCCCAGCTTTCAACAGCCAGTCTCTGCATTTCTTTCCCCAGGGTTTTCACTGTCCTCTGGAGCCCCCTCTGCCAGTCAGTGTATAAATGTCCCAGTTCCTTTGACACTCAGGTAGGATAACCCTGACATATTCTTCACTAGCTTACAGAATTTCCCCAGCAAAATTAAGCTCCAGTTCTCCATAATGGTAACTGACTCAGTGAGACACATCACTGACTCTTTCTTCCCCATCTTAGAAGATTGCCAGTGTGTATTTCCCTCACCTCCTAAATAATCCTGAAACCTTGCCAATTTACACTCAAATTAACTCCCAAACTACTCTCAAATCCTTGTCTCAGGACCTGATTTTTAGGAGAACCCAAAATAAAACTCAAGAGACATTCATTCACTCACTGAACTCTTTTGAGTATTTCTTATTTAAAAATCAAATATTTTACAGTTTAATAATCATTTCAGGTACAGTAAACAGTATTAGGAAAGCATAGTTGATGATTATTTTCATATTATATGCTTTTATTATTAAATTCATTTCTGTTCAGTTAAGTCTTAAAACCACAGATATCCAGTATCATTCCTTATGATATGAATATAATATTAAACACTTCATTTCTTTGGTGTTGTAAAAATGTTTTGTTGAAAAGGAAGAAAGGAAAAGAAAACTATTCTACATACACTACAATGGCGCCCAACTTTATAATCCAGTTCTTTTCTTGAAGTATATAGAAGCCATTTATATACAGGAATTACAGCTATATAAATGGCACTAGGTAATTTTGATTTTATACCTTTTAAAAATCTGTCTTCTCCAAGTTATCCCCAATAAGCATATGTAAATCATAATAGCAATCATTAGAAATGAAATTCTTAAGAATAGGCCCTCTCTTTTCTTCAGTTTCAGTGGTACAGGAGATTCTGAGGTTGTTTAAGCAAGACAACCACAAAGAAGAAAGCAAGCGTGGGAGCAAACTTTTCATGATTATCCACATAAATTAACTATGCCAGTAATTAATGACAATATGTGTTTTCTAGAACCCAAAACCTTCTCAAATTATGGTACAATTATGTGTTTATTTTGTTTAGTTGTGTATCTGACTTTAATAGTAGATACTGTTTAAAAGAAAATACTTAGAGGGTCTTCCCTGGTGGTTAAGACTATACACTTGCATTGTGGTGGGCATGGGTTCAATCCCTGCTCAGGGAACTAAGATCCTGCCAGTAGCATGACATACCGCCCCGCCTCCCAGCAAAAATTTGCATTTGGATGCAAGCTAATACCGTACTTATGATTTGGTCAGGTTGTATGTTCCTCTACCACTGTGTATTCTATATTTTACAGTTTAAATGAGAATGATTAATAATACGAAACTTTGGGATTTTGAAGAAACTGGTTATTAAAGTCTTTTCAAGTATTTCTACTTTTTGGAATTTATTGAAAGTTTTTTGTGTCCTGATTTTTTTTTTAATGTGGTCATTTTTATGAGTATTTCATGGGATATTGAGAAAAAATACATGTGCTCTATTTTCAGGGTATAACTTGATAAATATCAATCAGTTCTACTTTAAAACTATGCTGTTTAGACCTTCATTTATCCTTTCATATTTTTAATACACTCAAGCTACTATAAACTCCAAAGTAATTTTAAGTCCTTTACTACAACATGCTTCTATTTCTCATTTTATCATCTATGTTTTTGCTCTATGATTGTAGTTGCTATGTTATTTGATACATAGATATTTATAACTGGTATGTTTTTTGGATTCTTCAAAACTACAAAGTGCTGAATTTGGGGCTGAGTCATACTTTCTGATACCATGATCCTAATCCCTCCATTTTTAAAAATGTGTCCTTTTTTAGTAGATTTTGCCCACTCTTCTATTCTAAGCGTCCTGAATCACTTTGTTTGGTGTGTCTCTTATGTGACATAGAATTCACATATTTTTAATTCAATCTAATCTGAAATTCTTATTTTAATATGTCGGTTAAACCATTTATAAATACTGAGATGGCATATGTTTGTTCTTGGTTCTATCATTCTGTCTTCTTATTTTCTGCTTTTATATATTGCAAAGACTTTATCCGTATAGTCTGTTGGTTTGTTTTCTGTCTGTAGCTCTGAGTTTTAGGAAGATCTGTAGTTCTGTTCTGGTGATTACTCTTACTAATGCATTTAGCTAGTACATAATAGTCCTCTGTTAAGTGACTTAGCAGCAGCAGCAGCAGCAGCAGCAGCATGAGAAATAATAAAAATAGCATTTTCTCTTTCTTCCACAATCCTTTCTCTCCTCTACCACTCATATCAATAATATTACGTTTCTTACTGTTATCTTTGCATTGTTAAAAATGTGTGCATCTATTCTTTGATTGAAAGTGAAGGTGAAGTCACTCATTCGTGTCCGAATCTTTGCAACCCCATGGCCTGTAGCCTACCAGGCTTCTCAGTCCATGGGATTTTCCAGGCAAGAATACTAGAGTGGGTTGCCATTTCCTTCTCCAGGAAATCTTCCTGACCCAGGGATTGAACCCGGGTCTCCCGCATTACCATCTGAGCCACCAAGGAAGCTAAACACCATAGTGGCAGTCGTCCAGCTTTTAATGATGTTATTTAAGTCAGAGTCACTATGGATGAGAAAATCATCACATTTAACTACCATCTGAGCTCCAACTTCTGTAGGTTGTAAAATTTCTGTATTATCCATAGTCCTTTCACATGAGTGCATCACCTTCTGAAACTGTATTCTTACAGTGCTTTCTGAGATCTGTTTTTCTCCGGGTCCTTTTACTAATTTCTTGCTTTCTTCCTTCTCTTCCTTCTTGCAGCTGTTGCTCATCTCTGTTGCTTTATTTATTTCACAGTCTGTGGATCATATTGCCTCCTACTTTCACAGAAGATGAAATCTATGAGGGAGTAGAAGTTTTTTATTCTTCTAGAAAATATTATACAATTTTCAGGAATTAAAGAAGAAAGAGGCTTGCTTATACAGACTTGCTCATACCTGAAGTCCCTAGACTGGTGTTTTCTGTTGTTTTGCTTTCTGAACATGTGACCCTTACTCATCCAAGTTCAGAATTAAGCCCCTTGAAGAAACACAAAAGAATGACTCCAATCATAGGAATTGTAGGTGTTTTAACAAGACAACGAAGGAGTCATTGGTAGGATAATCTTTTCTAGCACCTCTCAAGGTGCAGAAGTAGACAGCTCACTATTCTGGCTAAATAATTATCTGCGCCAATTTAACCATTCCTCATTTGGTAATAATCATTTTCCTTTCAGTTCAGTTTTTACAAGTCTAATTTCATAGAATTACAGATTATTAGCAATAAGACTGATGCTAAAGTTTATGTTCCCAAAAAAGTTTCAGCTGTCGATGTTTTTTTCTTGGAAGAGAAACATCTTTTGCTTATTCTTAATTACTCAAAGGCTTTTAGAAATTCAAACATGACAATAACTCTCCAGGCAAAGATTTCAGTCAGTGAACATTTCTATCTAGATTACTTCAGCAAGATTAATAAAATTGAAAAGAATTGTTTGTCTATAAAGTTAAGGAACTGAGAACACAACCTATTGGTTAGGTCATGGTTCCCCATTGCTTAATTCTCCCACCTTCATGAAATATTGGCCCAACTGTAACAAGGGTTTGATGGAAATTCACTAGTAAGAAGATTCAAGCCACTGTCTATTACAGGCTAGGGAGTCTGACTTTCAATGTAGTCTTACTGATTACTTTTGCAAATGCTGTGAATACTCCAAAAGGAAAGGCTTTGCATGTCTTGATATTCCACTGGGAATCACTAGAACTTGAGGGATAAGGACGAGAGCAGTCTGGTGCAGTAGAACAAAAATGAGCTTTTGGACCCAGCAGTCCATATACTCAGCCCCACCACTTACTGGGCCTCAGTTGCCCATCTATAAGATAAAGAAAATTACACCTTTCTAATACAATGGTATGAAGACTGCCTAAGGTCATGTACATAAAGCACACAGGATGTAGCAGATAATTGATAAAAGTCATTGGCCCTTCTTTGTGCTTCCCAGCTCCTCCTCTATTTCTTCCTTTATTTTTTTTAAATTTTATTTATTAATTTATTTTTGGCTGTGCTGGGTCTTCATTGCTGCATGAGTTTCCTCTAGTTGAGGCGAGTGGGGGCTACTCTTTGTTACAGAGCACAGGCTCTAGGAGTGAAGGCTTCAGTTGTTGCAGCACATGGGCTCAGTAGTTTGGTGCATGGGCTTAGTTGCTCCATGGCATGTGGATGTCCCCTGCGTTGGCAGGCGAATTCTTATCCACTGCACCACTAGGGAAGTCATAATTCTTCCTTTTTTGCCTTGGACTTAAAGTAGTGCATTTCTTTGTTGGGAGAAGGTAATTGTTTACCTAGTGGAGCGTATATAGTCCTCTAGTGATCTGGAGATCACGGAGAAGGCAATGGCACCCCACTCCAGTACTCTTGCCTGGAAAATCCCAAGGACTGAGGAGCCTGATGGGCTGCAGTCCATGGGGTCGCTAAGACTGAGCGACTTCACTTTCACTTTTCACTTTCATGCATTGGAGAAGGAAATGGCAACCCACTCCAGTGTTCTTGCCTGGAGAATCCCAGGGACGGGGGAGCCTGGTGGGCTGCCGTCTATGGGGTCACACAGAGTCGGACACGACTGAAGAGACTTAGCAGCAGCAGTGATGTGGAATGAAATGGAATTTTTGCTCCCAAGTCTTATTTGGCTTACTAGTGACCTGCCCGAATATGGCATCTCTCACTTTGTTTTGTAGTTGCTTTTTGCATATATATCAAGGGAAGCCTCTTGATTTCAAAATATTCAAAGGCTATATTTTCTTCAAATCTATATATTTACCCTGTTAGTTATCTATTGCTGTACAAAAATTACCCCCAAATTTAGCAGCTTAAAACAACAAATGCTTATTTCCTGGTGTTTCTCCAGAAGAAACTTAACTGGGTGATTCTGGCTTGGGTTCTCATAAGATTGCAGTCAAGGGACTTCCCTGGTAGTCCCGTGGCTAAGACTCTGTGCTCCCAATGCAGGGGGCCAGAGTTTGATCTCGGGTCAGGGAACTAGATCCCACATGATGCAACTAAAAATTCACATGCTGCAAATGAGAAAAAAAAAAAAGATTGTAGTCAAGCTGTCTGCTATGGCTACAGTCATCATTTTTCATATTTTTGGTTTTGTTTAATATCACGTCAAACAGATTCTCTTTCTGCCTTTTTCTTTTTGAGGTTCGATTCTTTATGAGACAGAAACTCCAGCATCAATTTACTTTTTAAAAAAACACTCAAATTACCCCTAAAGACAGTCTATATCCTCTTCAAAGAATTTAATACAGTTAACGGCATGGATTAAGGCCGGTGACGATAGTTGGCTTGGCAATAGGTGACATGTTGTATGAAAAATTATGCACCTTTAAACACAAGAATTGTATTCAGCTCACACACACGGAGTTCAGGGACTCAGGAAGCTGAGGGAACAAAGACTCCCATCTCACACTGACTGTGGGCTTACCCCAAGTCAATGAAATGGCAAGTGCTAATTGAAAGGTGTGTGTTTTTGCCAAGTTGAATTCATATAAGTTAAATACATTTATGTTCAATACAGATGTGTTGAAATGTAAAGACATTTTCTAATTTATGTGTAAGCACTGAATTATTAGTTTTATAGGATTTGATATCTCACCTTATGCATTTTCTTTCCAGTATTTTAGAGCTTTGCTCTGCTTGTTCATTAATGTTCTAGTATTTAAGTACTTGGAAACCAAAGACCTTTTCCCAGAATTTGATGAACTTTTGGTATGTCTTATTCCAATCATATAGATAATAATTTAGCTAAAATTATATGCTTGATTTTTTACATTTATCTTGAAGGAAATCCTTAATTTAATTAAATTTATGCAGTATGAAAGGCAGTAGTATATCTCAATCACAAGTATAAAGTCCAACTAGACACGCACAGGCTTTTGAATTAAACCTATCCCTCAGTATTGGTTTGTTGTGCTCATTCCTCTAGCTGTTGACTGGATCTCCTGGCTGATAATCAATGGCTTGAAAGTTTAAGAAATATTATATTTTCAAAAGCATTGTTGAAAAACAAATTTGAGAAAAATTTTATTGATCGTTTTCCCTAAACTGGAATACTGTTTATCTTTATAGCTGAATCCCTTGTCCTTGTTCACAGGAGGTCAACATTCTACTGCAGCTGAGTGGACAAACCAAGTCTAAACTTTCAGTTGGACAGAAATCTAGAGGTCATTAAATGTTGAATGTCTTCCTTCTGTTATCATTGTTAAAAAATAATATCTCCTATCTGAAAATCTAGTGCTTGCATTCTCCATGGAGAACAATTTCCTTCCAAGCTGTTATGTAATCTCTATTCGCTGAGTGATGTCTTTACCACTAGCTGTGTTTAATAATTTGCTCTGATGTGTAGGTACAGACGCAAAAACATTTTGGTTAAAGGTAAAGGAGTTTTAAATAAATTGGCTCCTCTGATCAGGAAGAATACTACTGAAACATATATGCCATGACTACAGTGGTTTCCATCAAGTTTGCCCACTGAGTTTTTCTAGAAAAATGCCTGGCACATACTACATGCTCAATGAATATTTGTGGAATGATTTTATGGTTGGAGCCATCTTTTAGGTGCCATTAACTTTTGTCACATATTTTGTTTTATTTTAATACCTCTGTATGAGTTTCCTAGGGCTGCCATACCAAGTTACCACAGACTTAATGGCCTGATTACCAAATTACCACAAACTTAGAGGCTAAAGAGCCTCTTGTTGAGGGTGAAAGAAGAGAGTAAAAGCTGGCTTAAAACTCAACATTCAAAAAACTAAGATCACGGCATCATTTCATATCAAATAACATCATTTCATATTAAATAGAAGGGAAAAAAATGGAAACAGTGGGAGATTTTAATTTCTTCGACTCCAAAATCACTGAAGAAGGTGACTGCGGCCATGAAATTAAAAGATGCTTGCTCCTTGGAAGAAAAGCTATGAGAAACCTAGATAGTGTATTAAAAAGAAGAGACATCACTTTGCCGACAAAGGTCTGAATCGTCAAAGCTGTGGTTTTTCCAGTAGTCATGTATAGATGTGAAAGTTGGACCATAAAAAAGGCTGAGCAATGAAGAACTGATGCTTTCAAATTGTGGTGCTGGAGAAGACTCTTGAGAGTCCCGTGGACAGTAAGGAGATCAAACTACTCCATCCTAAAGGAAATCAACCCTGAATACTCATTGGAACAACTGATGCTGAAGCTGAAGCTCCAATACTTCGGCTATCTGATGTGAAGAGACGACTCATTGGAAAAACTCCTGATGCTGGGAGAGACTGAAGGTAAACGGAGAAGGGGGCAGCAGAGGAAAAGATGGCATCACCGACTCAGTGGACGTGAATTTGCACAAACTCTGGAAGTTAGTGAAGGACAGGGAAGCCTGGAGTGCTGCAGTCCATGGGGTACCAAAAAGTCAGACATGACTTAGCCACTGAGCAGCAACAACAGTGGCTTGAAACCAAAGAAATTTTCTCTCACAAGTCTGGAGACCAGAAGTCTACAACCAATCTGTTGGCAGGTCACACTTCCTCCAGAGGCTCTAGAGATAAATCCTTTTCTTGCCTCTCTGTTGCTTTGTGGCTCCATAACTCCAGTCTCTGCCTCCAACTTCACATGGTCTTCCCTTCTGTCGGTTTCTTCTTCTCTTCCTGTAGGGATATTTGCCCTTGGATCTAGGATACACTTTATTAACCCAGGTGGATCTCATTTTGAGATCCTTCCCTTAATTATTACAGACATATTTTTCAAAATAAGTTCACATTTACAGGTACCCTGGGGTTAGAATGTGAACATACATTTTTGGTACCCCAATTTAACCCACTATAACCTCTGATTATCAGTTTTAAAATTCTGTCCATTCAACACACATTTTGTTAAATGTCTATTTTGTGTCAGACCCCAAATGAAGTGAGGATGCAAACATCACTGTGATACAGCCACTGACCTTCTTCAGCCAGATAACACTATTTTAAAGATTTTTATTCTAGATCTCTCAGACTTGGAATAATATAAAATTGAAATTTTATTTAAAATAGAACAGAATTTAAACTCACATAAAATAATGTCCTGTCTACTCTGAAATCTCTTCATGTTAGTTTTTCCATGAGTTCTAATGAACACAGTTCATTGCTGTTAATTTTTCAGTTGTGATACCATTCATCATTTCAGATATTATTTCACAGTAATCCCTTTCAAAAAATTCCATGATGTGAGACACTTTTAATTAGTTTCACCATATTTTATTTCACTACAAATCAGAGTTTGTGCAGGAGCATTAAACTCAGTGAGAGCCTATTTACCTCTGTGCCTTTGTGTCATTAAGGTGTCATCAGTATTTCTCTGACTGAATTTAGCAGTATTTTGTCTTTAGCTGGTTTCTCTGGCAAGCACAGCCTGCAAAAATGTAGATAGTATATTTGCAAAATAATCTCAGGGAATAGGAATATGGTATAGAAAGAGGACCCCAGGGCAGGAAAGAGAAACAAAACAGGAATATCAAGTAAGACACCACTATGTGGCAACTGGTGCTTGACCACATAAGACTTTTTTGAAGAATCTTATAAAATATATCACAGGGACAAAATAGGGACCATTTACCCACCCATTGGCTTCCATTACTCATTGGTTAAGAGCCCACATCCCCTCTCATCTGGTTGCACACGTGTAGATGCTGACCTGTTCCCTAAGGTACTTGCATAAAAAGGGAGTGGCTGGTCTTAATGAAATACATTCCCCAAAGATGATCAAGGAATGTCCTGAACTGGTCACTGTAGCAATAGGTGGAATAAAAGATAGGGCCAAGTTCAGTTCAGTCACTCAGTCGTGTCCGACTCTTTGTGACCCCATGAATCGCAGCACGCCAGGCCTCCCTGTCCATCACCAACTCCCAGAGTTCACTCAGACTCATGTCCATCGAGTCAGTGATGCCATCCAGCCATCTCATCCTCTGTCGTCCCCTTCTTCTCCTGCCCCCAATCCCTCCCAGCATCAGAGTCTTTTCCAATGAGTCAACTCTTCGCATGAGGTGGCCAAAGTACTGGAGTTTCAGCTTTAGCATCATTCCTTCCAAAGAAATCCCAGGGCTGATCTCCTTCAGAATGGACTGGCTGGATTTCCTTGCAGTCCAAGGGACTCTCAAGAGTCTTCTCCAACACACTGTAGCAATAGGTGGAATAAAAGATAGGGCCAAAACGTTATGCAAATGAGCATGAGGGGTCCAGCATACTTTTACTTCCATACTGCCAAATGGGTTATCCTCAGCTTATGAGACTGTAGTTTTAGGAGCAATATGAATCACATCACTGGAATTTCACATCAGGAAACAAGGCCTTCAGATGGCTTCAGAGGTGAATTCTATCAAACATTTAGAGAAGAGCTAATGCCTATCCTCCTAAAACTCTTTCAAAAAATTGTAGAGGAAAGACCATTTCCAAACTCATTCTACAAGGCCACCATCACCCTGATACCAAAACCAGCAAAGGCAACACCAAAAAAGAAAACTACAGGCCAATATCACTGATGAACACAGATATAAAAGTCTTCAACAAAATTCTAGCAAACAGAATTCAGCAACACATTGAAAAGTGTTGGGGGCCAGAGTGAGGTACTCCGCCCATGGCAAAGGTCATGAGGAAGGAGGCTCGACATACGCAAAGGCGGGATCGAACCTCAGGAGTCCCCCTGGAACCCCCATTACCAGAGCCTGCCTACTTTACTACTTTGTGCTCTTACCTACACCTCTGACTTTACGGGGGGCTGTCCCCCACCACCTCTTTTGGAGAAGGAGTTAACTTAGAGCTCCAGTTTATAATAATTCCTGGGCGTGATAAGAGTGTTTTAACCTACAAACTCCTCTGAAGGTTCTCTAGCCTGCCTGACAGGCTTGTCCGGCCACATGTGATCACTCACAGCCTCCCAACCGTGAGAGGCACAAGATGCTTTAAACCTTCTAAAAACAGGTTCCTTAGAAAAGTTAGAAAACTATTAGTATAAGTATAATGGGCTAATTAGAAATTGTGTTGGTGAAGGGTTTTTCATTTGTTGAGCCAATGTTTGTTGCTAAGTCTCCATATCCCCTGCCCTTACACACATTAATGAATATATAGAATTAACCTTTGATATTAATCACGTTAGACCTTAGGCTAAGTAAATTCTTTCCTTAACTAAAACCCACTACACCCTCACCCTGTAGGAATGTAACTTTATTTGGGTGGCGTCTGTTTTGAGACTAATCAGCCCTGGAGAAATAAGTGTCCTGACTGACTGACCGCTATCACAAGGAGAGGGTTGTAAATTGTCAGCAGGCCCCCCTGGCCAGAAGATGATGTAACACCCCTAAGACCTCTGTATACATTTGTGTGAAGCACCTGACTTTAATAAAAGTCAGGACTGCTGTCCCCACGTGACTTTTGTATAACATCTCAGTGTATAAAAACAGACTCTGGAAAATAAAGAATTGGGATCAGTTTCTCGAAATACTGGTCTCCCCATGTCGCTCTCTCTCTCACTTGGCTGAGTCTCCATCTGGAGCGCGGAACCCACCATGCTTACTAATTATGCCTGGGCTTCTAAGATCCGACCGGGGAGGCCTCAGTGTCTCCTCTTCTTCGGGAGAATGGAAGGATGCCTGCGGCCTACGTAAGTGGTGCAAACTTCTTGTCTTGAAGTTTTATTGGTCTCCCGCGTAAACCAAGCTACTCAGCCTCTTTTCTCCACTGAATTTTCCTACTGAGCTATCCTCATCCTATTACTCTTTATATCTTTGATAAAATATTTAAATAAATAAATAGGTCGCCGACGCCGTCCCCGCTTCGAATACCCTGGATCAGCCGGGGCAGGACCCCGGCAGAAAAGCTCACACACCATGATCAAGTTGGGTTTATTCCCAGGATACAAGGGTTTTCAATATATGTAAATCAATCAATGTGATACACCATATCAACAAATTGAAAGATAAAAACCGTATTATAATATCTATAGATGCAGAAAAAGCCTTTGACAAAATTCAGCACCCATTTATGTTAAAAACTCTTTAAAAAATGGTCATAGAAGGAACCTACCTCAACATAGTAAAGGCCATATATGATAAGCCCACAGCAAACATTATTCTCAATGGTGAAAAATTGATAGCATTCCCTCTAAGATCAGGAACAAGACAGGGGTGTTCACTCTCTACACTAATACTCAATATAGTTTTGGAAGTACTACTTTGGCAATCAGAGAAGAAAACAAAAAAAAGGAATCCAGATCAGAAAAAAAGAAGCAAAATTCTCATTGTTTGCAGATGACATTATAATGTATAGAAAACCCTAAAGATACTATCAGAAAATTACTAGAGCTAATTAGTGAATTTAGCAAATTGTGGGATACAAAATCAATACACAGAAATCACTTGCATGCCTATATACTAACAATGAAAAATCAGAAAGAGAAATTAAGGAATCAATCGCATTCACCATTGCAACAAAAAGAATAAAATATCGAGGAATAAACCTACCTAAGAAGACAAAAGAACTGTATAAAGAAAATTATAAGACATTGATGAAAGAAATCAAAGATGACATAAACAGATGGAGAGAGATTCCATGTTCCTGGGTAGGAAGAATCAATATTGTGAAAATGACTATACTACCAAACGCAATCTACAGATTCAATGTGATCCCTATCAAATTACCAATGGCATTTTTCACAGAACTAGAAAAAAATTTTTCACAATTTATATGGAAATACAAAAGACCCTGAATAGCCAAAGCAGTCTTGAGAAAGAAGAATGGAGCTGGAGGAATCAACTTTCCTGACTTCAGACTATACCACAAAGCTATAGTCATCAAGACAGTATGGTACTGGCATAAAAACAGAAATATAGACAAATGGAAGAAGGCAGAGAGCCCAGAGAAAAACCCACACACCTATGGGTATCTTATTTTTGACAAAGGAGGGAAGAATATACAATGGGGCAAAGACAGCCTCTTCAATAAGTGGTGCTGGGAAAACTGGACAGCTACATGTAAAAGAATGAAATGACAACACTTCTTAACACCATACACTTTAAAGATAAACTCAAAATGGATTAAAGGCCTAAATGTAAGACCAGAAACTGTAAAACTCTTAGAGGAAAACTTAGGCAGAACACTCAATGACATAAATCCAAGCCAGATCCTCTATGACCCACCTCCTACAGTAATGGAAATAAAAAACAAAAGTAAACAAATGAGACCTAATTAAACTTAAAACCTTTTGCACAGGAAAGGAAACTCTATACAAGGTGAAAAGACAACCCTCAGAATGGGAGAAAATAATAGCAAATGAAACAACTGACAAGGAATTAATTTCCAAAATATACAAGCAGCTCAGACAACTCAATAGCAGAAAAACAAACAACCCAATCAAAAAGTGGGAAAAAGACCTAAACAGACATTTCTCCAAGAAGAATATAGATGGTTAACAAGCACATGAAAAAATGCTCAGTATCACTCATTATTAGAGAAATGCAAATCAAAACTACAATGAGATATCACCTCACACTGGTCAGAATGGCCATCATTAAAAAGTCTACAAACAGTAAATGCTGGGGAGGGTGTGGAGAAAAGGGAACCTTCTTTGGGTTCCAATTTTGTGGGAATGTAAATTGATACAGCCACTATGGAAGATGGTATGGAGATTCCTTAAAAAGCTAGAAATAAAACCACCATATGACCCACCAATCCCACTGCTAGGGATATATCCTGAGGAAACCAAAATTTAAAAAGACACACGTACCTCAGTGTTCATTGCAGCACTATTTACAACAGCTAGAACATGGAAGCAACCTAGATGTCCATCGACAGATGAATGGATAAAGAAGTAATGGTACATATACACAATGGAATATTACTCAGTCATGCAAAGGAATGCATTTGAGTCAGTTCTAATGAGGAGGATGAACCTAGAGCCTATTATGCAAAGTGAAGTAAGTCAGAAAGAGAAATATAAATATCACATACTAACACATATATATGGAATCTAAAAAAGATGGTACCCATGAATTTATTTGCAGGGCCACAGTGGAGAAACAGACATAGAAAACAGACTTATGAACCCAGGAAAAGGGCAGGAGAGGGTGAGATATATGGAGAGAGTAACATAGAAACTTACATTACCATATGTAAAATAGATAGCCAATGGGAATTTGCTGGATGACTCAGGGAACCCACACAGGGACTCTGTAACAACCTAGAGGGGTGGGGTGGGGAGGGAGATGGGAGGGAGGTTCAAGAGGAGGGGACATATGTATACCTGTGGCTGATTCATGTTGATATTTGGCAGAAAACAACAAAGTTCTGTAAAGCAATTATCCTTCAGTTAAGTAAAATCAGATTAAATCCCCCAGAAAAGAAATCTTAATAACTAAATGTGCCATTTAGACTTGAAACTATTTTTTGAAGTATTACTTAAAGATTTTTAATATAGTAAATCTAATGTATGTTAAACCTTAAAAAAAAAAAAGAAAAGAAAAGAAACCAGGCCTCTGATCTTGGAGAAGTGTGCCTTAATTTCCTCATTTGCATAAGAGGATAACAAAAGCCACACTTACCTCATGGATTTACTGTAGTGAAGCCAAGATGAGAAAATATACAGAAAGTGCTTAGCCCAGTGCTAAGGATTTTCTGACACTAACTTTCTGATACCAGCTGGGTGTCCAATAATCCAGTTGCATTCTGATGTGCATTACCAGGAGCTAGCACATACCGGATGCGACTGGTGCACTTAGCACGGGCGGCTGCGACCGGCGCACTTAGCACAGCCAAGAGGAGCTACCCACGTCCGAGGTCAGGGGCAGAAGCCGGGAGGACCCCATGCCCGAGAATCCGCTGGATCATCGAAAAAGCAAGAGAGTTCCAGAAAAACATCTATTTCTGCTTTATTGACTATGCCAAAGCCTTTGTGTGGATCACAATAAACTGTGGAAAATTCTGAAAGAGATGGGAATACCAGACCACCTGATCTGCTCTTGAGAAACCTGTATGCAGGTCAGGAAGCAACAGTTAGCACTGGATATGGAACAACAGATTGGTTCCAAATAGGAAAAGGAGTACGTCAAGGCTGTATAAAGCAACAGTTAGCACTGGATATGGAACAACAGATTGGTTCCAAATAGGAAAAGGAGTACGTCAAGGCTGTATATTGTCACCCTGCTTATTTAACTTATATGCAGGCTGGAAAATCCCATGGACGGAGGGCCCTGGTGGGCTGCAGTCAATGGGGTCTCTAGGAGTCGGACACAACTGAGCGACTTCACTTTCACTTTTCACTTTCATGCATTGGAGAAGGAAATGGCAACCCACTCCAGTGTTCTTGCCTGGAGAATCCCAGGGACGGGGGAGCCTGGTGGGCTGCCGTCTATGGGGTCACATGGAGTCAGACATGACTGAAGCATCTTAGCAGCAGCAGCAGCAGCAGAGTGTATCATGAGAAATGCTGGGCTGGAAGAAGCACAAGCTGGAATCAAGATTGCCAGGAGAAATATCAATAACCTCAGATATGCAGATGACACCACCCTTATGGCAGAAGGTGAAGAGGAACTAAAAAGCCTCTTGATGAAGGTGAAAGAGGAGAGTGAAAAGGTTGGCTTAAAGCTCAACATTCAGAAAATGAAGATCATGGCATCTGGTCCCATCACTTCATGGCAAAAACATGGGGAAACAGTGGAAACAGTGTCATACTTTATTTTTGGGGGCTCCACAATCACTGCAGATGGTGACTGCAGCCATTAAATTAAAAGACGCTTACTCTTTGGAAGAAAAGTTATGACCAACCTAGATGGCATATTGAAAAGCAGAGACATTAGTTTGCCAACTAAGATCCGTCTAGTCAAGGCTATGGTTTTTCCAGTGGTCATGTGTGGATGTGTGAGTTGGACTGTGAAGAAGGCTGAGCACTGAAGAATTGATGCTTTTGAACTGTGGTGTTGGAGAAGACTCTTGAGAGTCCCTTGGACTGCAAGGAGATCCAACCAGTCCATTCTAAAGGAGATCAGCCCTGGGATTTCTTTGGAAGGAATGATGCTAAAGCTGAAACTCCAGTACTTTGGCCACCTCATGCAAAGAGTTGACTCATTGGAAAAGACTCTGATGCTGGGAGGGATTGGGGGCAGGAGGAGAAGGGGACGACAGAGGATGAGATGGCTGGATGGCATCAGTGACTCAATGGACATGGGTCTGAGTGAACTCTGGGAGTTGGTGATGGACAGGGAGGCCTGGTGTGCTACGATTCATGGGGTCGCAAAGAGTTGGACACGACTGAGTGACTGGACTGAACTGAACTGAGCACATACCTCCCAGGTTGATGGCTCAGTCCCATGAGACTGCCCCCTCCCCACCCTCAGATGCCAGCTGCATGGCCACAGGGTCCCATGCCACCTACACTTACGGTTGAAAGCTACAAATTCATAGCTTCCTATGCCCGCTCAAGTTTGATAATTAACTGAAACAACTTGTAGAATTCATCAAAACAATATACTTACAATGATCATTTTATTAGGAAGTATACAAATGAATAGTCAGATGAAGAGACACATGGGATGCAAGGTCTGGCAGGTCCTGAGTGTAGGACCTAATGCCTGTGCAGTTAGGGTCCACTACGCTACCAGCACATTACATGTATAAACCCAAGCCTCACTGCTGAGCTTTTTAATTGAGGTTTTATTGAGTAGACCCGCTTGATTAAATCATTAGCCACATGATTAAACTCCATCTCCAGCTACTCTCCCCTCCTTAGTAGTTGGGAGATGGGGCTGAAAGTCTCAACCTTCCAATCAGGTGTTTGATTTTTCTGGTCACAAGCCCCCATCCTGAAGCTCTATAAAGCCCCCATCTTAAGTCATTTCATTAGCATAAACTCAGTGGAAAGCGGTGGAAAGCGGCTCATTATGAATAGCAAAAGATACTCCTATCATTGAGGAAATTCCAGTGGTTTTTGAAGCTCTGTACCAGGAACTAGAGACAAAAATCAAATGTATTTTTAAAAATTATACTGCAGCATGATACATAAGAAGCTTTTGTTGAACATGGATGATAATTATTCCTAATTTCTGGAAGTTCTACCAGGTACCACCATCATCTATCATCACCACCCACACAACAACTTTGCTTCATTAACTTTTCAATTAAAAAGTAAATCTTTATATGTTGTTGCTGTTCAGTCACCCAGTCATGTCCAACTCTTTGCGACCCCATGGACTGCAGCACGCCAGGCCTCCCTGTCTGTACCCATCTCCTGAAGTTTGCCTAAGTTTATGTCCATTGCATCGGTGATACCATCCAGCCATCTCATCCTCTGATGCCCTCTTCTTCTGTCCTCAATATTTCCTAGCATCGGGGACTTTTCCAGTGAGTTGGCTGTTCGCATCAGGTGACCAAAATACTGGAGCTTCAGCTTCAGCATCAGTCTTTTCAATGAGTATTCAGGGTTGATTTCCTTTAAGATTCACTGGTTTGATCTCCTTGCTGTCCAAGGGACTCTCAGAAGTCTTCTCCAGCATCACAGTTCAAAGGAATCAATTCTTTGGTGCTCTACCTTCTTTACAGTCCAACTCTCACAATCCTCCATGACCACCGGGAAGACCATAGCCTTGACTGTACAGATCTTTGTTGGCAGAGTAATGTCTCTGCTTTTCAACACCCTGTCTGGGTTTGTCATAGCTTTCCTGCCAAGAAGCAATCATCTTCTGATTTCATGGCTGCAGTCACCATCTGCAGTGATTTTAGAGCTCAAGAAGAGGAAATCTGTCAGTACTTTCACATTTTCCCCTTCTATTTGGCAAGAAGTAACAGGGCTGGTTGTCATAATCTTAGTTTTTTTTTTAATATTTAGTTTTAAGCCAGCTGTTTCACTCTCCTCCACCCTAATCAAGAGGTTCTTTAGTTCCTTTTCTCTTTCTGCCATTAGAGTGGTATCATCTGCATATCTGACATTGTTGATGTTTCTCCCACCCATCTTGATTTCAGCTTGTAATTCATCCAGCCCAGCATTTCTCATGATGTGCTCAGCATATAGGTTAAAAAAACAGGGTGACAACAGACACCTTCACAGATCACTACCTGGTCATGTATCACTAATATGTCCTGCATAACTCAATGAAACTATGAGCCATGCCATGTCAAGCGACCCAAGATGGATGGGTCAGAGTGGCAAGTTCTGACAAAACATGATCCACTGGAGGAGGGAATGGTAAACCACCCCAGTATACTTGCCATGAGAACCTCATGAACTGTATAAAAAGACAAAAAACTTTATGCATACATACATACACAGAGTAAAAGAGTTGGAAGTGGTTAAAGTACCAGCTCAATTTAATTTCCTTTGGCAAAATGTAGGAAATATATGTTTAAAACAAAAATACAAGCAATAATTCCTGAAAGACCTCCTAAATGAAGGCATTAGATGGAGTAGGGTGCTATTACCTAGAAGCATAATCAACAGTTCTTGTTCTCAAGGTTAAAATTCTAGGCAGGGAGAAGTGCCATTAGCTTGAAACTGAACATTATGAAAGATAAATATGTGGTACAGAGAGCAAGCAAAGTAATATTGCAAAGCCATTCTTGAGCAAATTAATAAATGTATTCTACAAACAATACATGCCAGAGACAATCTATACAAATAAAGGAAGTGTTTATAGGCAATTTTTAATATCGGGATTGGTAGAATTTAAACCTTTGGAGGAACAGGAGAGGACCTTGAAAGATGTAGAAAGTGAAAGTTGCTCAGTCGTGTCCGACTCTTTGCAACCCCAGGGACTATACAGTCCATGGAATTCTCCAGGCCAGAATACTGGAGTGGGTAACTTTTCCCTTCTCCAGGGGATCTTCCCAACACAAGGATTGAACCCAGGTCTCCCACAGGTGGAGTCGTTACCAGCTGAGCCACAAGGGAACCCTGAAGGATGTAGAAGGGCAGGAGCAAAATCCAGGAGAAAAGAAAGACAAAATGCAGCCCAAACTTTTGTCTGAGTAACTAGCTCACCCTTGCTCATGTTTTAGGTTTGAAATTAGCAACACAAATCTAACATTAGCAATGTGTCTAATGTTAGACACATTAGCAAAGGGTCTCATGTTTATTCATGGTCTTTTCACTATAAGGAGCCTGTGAGGATCTGTTGGGGAGTTTATTGTAGCAAAGGAGGGAAAGATATTGAGGTCAGTTGTAAAAATGGAATCTATGAAACCAGTGAATTCAGGACAATGTATTCAGGTCACCAAAACTTTGTGAAGAAACAAATATTATGAAGAGGGGAAAAGTGGGAATTTTTTATATTCTTGAAATCATGTAAGTGATCTGAGCCAGAAACATAGGCGGAATGTGACCCAGTAGGGCAGGGAGTTCCACCGAGCGTGAACACATACCCACTGGGGGCTGCCTCCATGAGGACCTGGCTTCTCCCATCTGTTAATGAGAAAAAACATACCCAAGTGAAGTAAATAGTAATTAGAGGTGGACCTAGCAGTGGCCTCTAGGGCCACCTTGGCATTTAGATCACAAAGGATAAAGTCAAAATGAAAACACTCTTAAGTTATTTATAAAGGGATTAAACTGAACCTGTTTGTGCAGGAGTTTCTAGGCCCAAAAGATATTTCTCTCCCTGGCCTTGGTCAGGGTCAGTCTATAACAAATCTAATGATGCTATATCCACATGGTCTGACTATTTTCCTATTGGCATTGCTACATGGAAGGAATCTTAAGCTGAAAATGACAGCTGAGAATGCTGACTTAGGATCTATAATATTGTGATTTATATTAATAATAAGAAATATACATTTGGTGTTCTTTTCACTTTCCTGGTACAGAGCTCCTAAAAGACTTGTAGTTTAAGTGTGGAGAACCATAATGGTATCTTTTATTATGTTAATGAGGTGACTTTCAGAAAGCCCTAGGTTCCCTAAGAATGTGAGAGAGAGATGTGAGAATTGGACCGTAAAGAAGGCTGAGTGCCAAAGAATTGATGCTTACTATTGTGTTGTTAGAGAAGACTCTTGAGAGTCTCTTGGACAGCAAGGATATCAAACCAGTAAATTCTAAATGAAATTAACCCTGAATATTCACCGGAAGGTCTGAGGATGAAGCTGAAACTTCAATACTTTGGCCATCTGATGCAAAGAGCTGACTCATTGGAAAAGGCCCTGATGCTGGGAAAGACTGAGGGCAGGAGGAGAAGGGGACAGAGGATGAGGCAGTTGGATGGCATCATCAACTCAGTTGGCATGAGTTTCAGCAAATTCTGGTAGATAGTGAAGGACAGGGAAGACTGGCATGCTGCAGTTCATGGAGTCCGAAAGAGTTGGACACGACTTAGTGACTAAACAAAAACAACAGCCTAAGAATGCAGGCTTCTAGCTTGTTAGAGGGTCAGGACTTTCAGTCCCCTGCGCCCTCCACCCACCGCTGGCAACCATGGGGGAGGGGAAAGGAGATGGAAATTGAGTTTAATCATCCATGGCCTATGATTTAATTAACCATGCTTATGTAAAGAAGCCTCCATTAAGAAAGACAGAAAAAGAGAGGAAAGAAAGAAAAAAAAAGAAGGAAAGAGAGCTTCTAGGGCAGTGAACAAGTAAAAATTTGGGGACAGTGGCATGGTCAGAGAGCACAGACTCCTCATACGTCTCCCATACGTTGACCCTATGAATCTCTTCATCTTGCTGTTGATTTGTGTCATTTAAAATCCTTTGTAATAAATCAGTAATCCAGTGAGTAAACTGGTTTCCTGAATTCTGTGAACCACTCTAGCAAATTAATCAAACACAAGGACTGGGTTGTGTTTGAGTGTGATTGGCTATATAATTTACAGCCAGCTGTTCAGAAACAAAGGCAACAAAATGGACTGTGATTGGTATCTGAAGTGGAAGTCTGTCTTGGGGACTGAGCCTTTAACTTGTGGAATCTGATGCTCTCTCCAGGTAAATAGTGTCAGAATTGAGTGGGATTATAGGATACCCAGATTGGTGGTGTGGGGAAAAGACTCACATGTTGAAACAGTGCAGAATTGTAGGAGTACAGTGGTGGAGCCTGCCCACAGAGCATACTGGGAGGAGCACAAAAGTCAATAGTAATGGCTATTATTTCATTTGACCTTTACAACCCCAAGAGAAGAATACGCTTTATTGTTTCTATGTTCTGCAGATGAGAAAAAAGAGCTCCAGGAAGATTAAACAATTTTAATAGTGATAGCTCATCTAGAAACTAAAGCACACAGGTGCTCTGACTACAAAAATAAATGCTGTGAGCTTTCTATGCATTAATATTTTTCTGTCTAGTCCATGAATATTTTCCATGATACAGTTGCGGACTCTGTTTTCTGTATTTAGTATGTTTAGAACCTGAACAATAAGGCACAAATCACCTCTCAGGAAGCTCAATATGCTTTTCATTCTTTCTAACTCAGTGTTTCATTTTGCTTTGTTTCTTAAATAATTCATTACTCATTTATAACTTAATAAAATAAAATTCTTCTTCCTAAACAATTGGAAATCTGAAGCAATAATAATTTTTATGGACAGAGATTCTGCAAAGGCATATGAAATTGCTATGTGGGGAAATTTATAACGTTCTGGAAATCTGAAAAAATAAAAACAAAAGCCAATACAAACTGTACTGCCATAAATCATCAGTCAGTTCAGTCACTCAGTCATGTCCGACTCTTTGTGACCCCATGGACAGCAGCACGCCAGGCTTCCCTGTCCATCACCAACTCCCGGAGCTTACTCAAACGCATGTCCATAGTATTGGTGATGCCATCCAACCATCTCAATGTTGTCGTCCCCTTCTCCTCCCGCCTTCAATCTTTCCCAGCATCATGGTCTTTTCAGATGAGTCAGTTCTTCGCATCAGGTGGCCAAAGTATTGGAGTTTCAGCTTCAACATCAGTCCTTCCAATGAACACCCAGGACTGGTCTCCTTTAGGATGGACTGGTTGGATCTCCTTGCAGTCCAAGGGACTCGCAAGAGTCTTCTCCAACACAACAGTTCAAAAGCATCAATTCCTCGGCGCTCAGCTTTCTTTATAGTTCACATCCATATAACCACTTTTCCTTTTTGTGTTTCTTTTTCTTGGGGATGGTCTTGATCACTGCCTCCTGTACAATATTAGGAACCTCTGTCCATAGTTCTTCAGGCACTCTAACAGATCTAATCCCTTGAATCTATTTCTCACTTCCACTGTATAATTGAAAGGGATTTGATTAGGTCATACTTGTATGGTCTAGTGGTTTTCCCTACTTTCTTCAATTTAAGTCTGAATTTGGCATTAAGGAGTTCATTTTCTGAGCCACAGTCAGCTCCCGATCTTGTTTTTGCTGACTGTATAGAGCTTCTCCATCTTTGGCTGCAAAGAATATAATCAATCTGATTTCGGTATTGACCATCTGTTGATGTCCATGTGTAGTCTTCTCTTGTGTTGTTGGAAGAGGGTGTTGTTGGAAGAGGGTGTTTGCTATGGCCAGTGCGTTCTCTTGGCAAAATTCTGTTAGCCTTTGCCCTGCTTTGTTTTGTACTCTAAGTCCAAATTTTCCTGTTACTCCAGGTATCTCTTGATTTCCTACTTTTGCATTTCAGTCCCCTATAATGAAAAGGACATCTTTTTGGGTGTTAGTTCTAGAGGTCTTGTAGAACCATCCAACTTCATCTTTTCCGGCATTGCTGGTTGGGGCATAGACTTGGATTACTGTGATATTGAATGGTTTGCCTTGGAAATGAACAGAGATCATTCTGCCATTTTTGAGACTGCATGCAAGTACTGCATTTTGGACTCTTGTTGACTATGAGAGCTACTCCAGTTTTTCTAAGGGATTCTTGCCCACAGTTGTAGATATAATGGTCATCTGAGTCTTCTTTGTTAGAGCCACATCTGGTAAAAAAAAAAAAAAAAGATACTAATAAATTAAATGGAAAATTTGCATTCGAGTATTATCTCTATAGCTTCTAATCATAAACTGTTAGGTGGGACAATGGACCTTAGTTTTAGATTCAATAAAATGAGGATAATAATATTTACCCTTTGAAATATTGCTAAAGTTATGTCAAATGTGACATCATGATCTCCATTGGGTTACCATTATCAAAACCAGAGACCCAGAGAAGAAAGGGAGAAAGGTGCAGAGTACTTACTTAAAGAGATAATGACTGAAAATTTTCCAAGTCTGGGGAGAAATTTGGAAATCCAAGTTCATGAAGCACAAAGTTTCCCTCTAAAATTTCAACCTGAAAGATATTATCCAAGACATAGCATAATAAAACTGTTCAAAGAAAGAGAGAATTTCAAAAACAGCAAGAGAAAAAAAATGTCATATGCAGAGAACCACTATGTCAGCAGATTTCTCAGCAGGCAAATTATAGTCCAGGAAACATGGTAATATATTCAAAATGTAGAAAGAAAAAAACTGCTATCCAGAATACTTTACTTGGCAAAGCTGTCCTTCAGAAATGGAGTGGCAATAAAGACTTTCCCAAACAAGCAAAAGCTGAGGAAGTTCATCATGACTAGACTTGCCTTTAAGAATGCTGAAAGGAGCTTTTCAAGATGAAAAAAAGGATTCTAATTAGTAACACTAAAACATATGAAAATATAAAACACCTGTAAGGATAAGTATTAATATATGGTCAAATATAGAAAACTATAATACTGTATTATGTTGGTGTGCTAAGAACTTAACTCTAATATAAAGCCTGTTGCTGCCATTGCTAAGTCACTTTAGTCATGTCCGACTCTGTGTGACCCCATAGATGGCAGCCCACCACGCTCCTCTGTCTCTGGGATTCTCCAGGCAAGAACACTGGAGTGGGTTGCCATTTCCTTCTCCAATGCATGAAAGTGAAACGTAAAAGTGAAGTCGCTCAGTCGTGTCTGACTCTTTGTGACCCCACGGACTGCAGCCTACCAGGCTCCTCCATCCATGGGATTTTCCAGGCAAGAGTACTGGAGTGGGTTGCCATTGCCTTCTCCAAATATAAAATCTAATGGAAAAAATTATAAAAATAACTTGTAGCTACAATGTGTCAATGAATATACAATATAGAAAGAGGTAAATTGTGACATTCAAAACAAAATGTGTGTGTGGTTAAGTAAAAGGGTAGAATTTTTGTATGCAATTGAAGTTCAGTTGTTATTAGAGTAGAATAGACTATTATGACTATGTGCTCAGTCACTCAGTCTTTGTGACCGCATGGACTGTATGACACCAGGTTCTCTGTCCATGGAGCTTTCCAGGTAAGAACGCTGGAGTAGGTTGCCATTCCTACTCCAAGGGATCTTTATGACTGAGGTATTGAACCTGTGTCTCCTGCTTCTCTTGCATTGGCAGATGGATTCTTTACCAGTGCCACCTGGGAGTGTTTTATATAAATCTTATGGTGAAAACAAAGCAAAAATCTACAGTAGGTACACAAAAGATAAAAGGAAGGGAATAAAAAACTACCAGTATGGAAAATCATCAGTTACCAAAGGAAGACATCAAGGGAATAAAGGAACAAGAAAACTACAGAACAACCAGAAAACAATTCAGAAAAATCATACTATAAGTCCTTACCTATTAATAATTATTTAAGTGTAAAAGGATTAAATGATCCAATCAGAAAGTATACAGTAGCTGAATGGATTAAAACAAAAAAACAATGCCCAAATATATATTGCTTACAAAGACTCACTTCAGTTTTAAGGACACATGTAAGTTCAAGGTGGAGGAATTGAAAGAGTTTCCAAGAAATTGGAAGTCAAAAAAGAATAGGAGGTAACTATATTCATATTAAACAAAATAGATTAAAAAAAGTAACAAGAAACAAAGAAGGTTGTTATATGATGATAAAGAGGTCAGTTCATCAAGAGAACACAACAATTTAGAATATATATGTGAGATTCCCTGGTGGCTAAGTGGTGAAGAATCCATCTCCAATGCAGAAGACATGGGTTCCGTCCCTGGGTTAGGAGGATCCCCTGAAGAAGAAAATGGCAACCCACTCCAGTATTCTCGCCTGGAGAGTCCTATGGATGGGGGAGCCTGGTGGGTCCTTCGGGTCGCAAAAGAGTCAGACACAACTTAGCAACTAAACAACACTGGCAAATATACATAACAACAAATATATATGCACCCAACATCAGAGGACGTAAGTTTACACAAATAGTAACAGATCTGAAGGGAGAAATAGACAGCAATCAATAATAGCAGGGGACTTCAATAGCCTGCTTTCAACAATGGATAGATCATTCAGACAGAAAATCAGTAAGGAAGCACTGAACCTGACCTGTACTTTAGACCATATGAACCTAAAAGGCAGACCCAGAACATTTCATCCTACAGCAACAGACTATACATTCATCTGAAGTACACATAGAACATTCTCCAGGGCCGATCGTGTCACAAAGCAAGTCTTAGGAAATTTATGAAGACTGAAATATACCAAGTATCTTTTCTGACCAAAATATTATAACACTAGAAATAATGACAGGAGATCAATTGAAGAATTCACATATATGTGGGAATTATACAACTCCTGAACAAAACGTTAATCAAAGAAGAAATCAAAGGGAAATAAAAAATATCTTGAAACAAATAAAAATGGCAGCACAACATACCCAAACTTACAAGATGCAGTAAAAACAATTCTAAGAGACAAGTTTATGAATAATCACTTGGAAAAAAATGAAATCTGACCTCTGTCTTATACCACTCACAAAAATTAGCTCCAAATGGATTAAAGGCTTAAATTTAAAATGTGAACTAAAAAACTATTAGAAGAAAATATGGGAAACCCTCCTTGACATTGGCTTTTGCGATGGTATTTTAGATATGACACCAAAAGCACAAGCAACAAAATCAGAAACAAGTGTACCTCCATCAGACTGACAGCTTTTTCACAGCAAAAGAAACAACCAGCAAAAGGAGAAGGCAGTCTAAGGAACTGGGGCAAATATTTGCAAACTGTCTGATGAGGGGTTAATATTCAAAATCTGTAAGGAACTCATATGACTCAATAGCAAGAAACATAAACAAATAAGCTAAATAATATAATTTAATCCAGTTCAGAGAACCTGAATAGACATTTTTCATACAGAGAGACTGTAGAATGATCATTGCCAGTGGCTCAGGGATGGAGAAAATGGGGAAATGTTGGACAAAGAGTACAAACTTTTAGTTTTCAGATGAATAAATAGTAGGGATCTAATGTACAGCATAGTGACTAGTTAGTAATATCATATATTTGAAAGTTGCTATGGGGTTAAATCTTAAATGTTTTTAACGTACACACAAAGATAAGCATGTGAACTTACGGAGGTAATTACTAACTTTATGGTGGTAATGGTGGTATTATTTCACAATATATATGCTTGTGAAATCATTACATTGTATATTTAAACTTATATAATGTATATGTCAATTACATCTTCATAAAATAAGTACTGCTGTTTTGACCTTGTGTTACCTCAGTCTATAACTAATTTGTAAAAGATCAGGAGCAGTGGTCTTGAGGTCCTATGCATTGACTCAACAGAAAAAGATTATTTGGGGGAAACATGACGACAACTTTGAGATAACCTGTCTATTCATACTAGAAAAATAACCCAATTGTTTTAGGTTCAAAGTCCAGCCACTCTGTTGCTATAGTGCGTAAAGCTCTATACTTTGCATGGTGTTATTTCTTGCTGCCTCTGAAATATATTGCAAGCAATCTTTTAATTAACTTCAGTGTTGTTAGTTCTGCCTAATTATTCTCTAGAGGCAAACCAGAAAATACAGACATGAAAATAAAGCTTGGTATTACAGTGAAAACAGGTTGGTAGTGGGTAGTGAAAATGACTGAAGAGTAAGTAGGTGATATTTCTGCATAGTCTATATGTAGAATAAAAATCTCTACAGCCATGAACATTTCTAAATTGACACCTCTGGTTATAAAAATTATAATAATAGCTTCATAGAGTTTTATACAAACAATATAATTAATATAGTTTTGTATTTCAGTTTCTGCTGATATCTTAGTCCTGATTTTTACAGAGCCCTTCCCCTTGCATGGAGAAGGCAATGGCACCCCACTCCAGTACTCTTGCCTGGAAAATCCCATGGATGGAGGAGCCTGCTGGCTGCAGTCCATGGGGTCGCTGAGGGTCAGACACGACTGAGAGACTTCACTTTCACTTTCCCCTTGCAAGTTTCTAATTTTAATTCATTAAGTAGATTGTACATTTTCTATGAAAAGACCATCACATAGTACATTCAGTTGCCAGGATTTAAAAACTCAAGCTAATACAAACAAACCAAAAACCACAAGCCAAAAACCATTTTTTAAATAAGCGTTAATAGAGACTTTTTGTGTGTTTATTCTCTATTCTCTAATCACTTAATATTGGACCCGCAACACAGATACAATGCAAAGAAGGATGGTCAGATTTTTTGAAATTAATCTTAGGATTGCTTATTATGGCAAAAATGGAAGATAGAGTAAATGGAAGTTTCTGTTCCCTGCTACTTCTAGATTTCTATTTTGTAGAAAGAATATCTTTTAGTAAAGTACAGGAAAGTGGTTGCTTTTTCTTCCTTGTGACAAATGAAGCTGAATAAATACATATATATTTTTTCCATAACACCTTTTGTGTTCAAAGGTTAAGCAGGCTTCTAGAGGGACAAAATGATGCTATTAAATAAAATGCAAATCTTTAAAGAGCATCTGTATTATATGAAAGTGAAAGTCACTCGGTTGAGTCCAACTCTTTGTGATCCCATGGACATGGAATTCTCCAGGCCAGGATACTGGAGTGGGTAGCCTTTCCCTTCTCCGGGGGATCTTCCTGACCCAGGAATCCAACTGAGGTCTCCTGCATTGCAGGCAGATTCTTCACCAACTGAGCTATGAGTTAAGCTCTCTGTATTATATATCTTAGTTCAAAACCATCCAATGCTTATTAGATCAATTCTGCAACCTCACATGCACTTAGGCACTTAGAGGATTTCTACTTTAAATATTCTCACACTTTTCAGAATTTTTCAGCATCTTAGCAGCAGCTCAGAGGCTGCCAAGTGTGCTAAGGACGGACTTAACATAGACTGATGCTGAAGCCCAGGTTATGTCCTCCTCACTGTAATCCATGGGGTCACAAAGCGTCGGACACGACTGAGCGACTTTCACTTTCAAGTTCAAGGGGACAAAGTTCTAATCTCAGCTAATCATTCATGAAATAAAGAACAGGGAATGGTTGACAGCTAGAATATATAAAGAACTCATACAAACTTCCCTGGAGTCCAGTGGTTTAGACTCTGCACTCCCAATGCAGAGAGGACAGGTTTGACCCTCGGTTGGGGAACTAAGGTCCTGCATGCTACACAGTATGGCTAAAAAAAAAAAAAAAATAGAACTCATACAACTCAGCAGCAGATCTGACAAAAATTGGCAGATGATCTGAATATATATATTCTTGAAAGTTGCTGAGAGGGTGAAATGAAATAAGTAGATGATATAATGCAGATGTTAGTGACACTTTGGTGGTGATCATTTTATAGTATAAAAATGTACAAATCAACACGTTGTATCCCTTAATTACACAGTGTCATATGTCCTTTATGTCTCAACAAAACTGGCATAAATAATTAGAATAGAATAGGATAGGAATATTGCTCCTAGCACCCTTACATGATCTTCAGTTCAGTTCAGCTCAGTCATGTCCGACTCTTTGCAACCCCATGAATCACATCACGTCAGGCCTCCCTGTCCATCACCAACTCCGGGAGTTCACTCAGACTCATGCCCATCAAGTTGGTGATGCCATCCAGCCATCTCATCCTCTGTCGTCCCCTTTTCCTCCTGCCCCCAATCCCTCCCAGCATCAGAGTCTTTTCCAATGAGTCAACTCTTCGCATGAGGTGGCCAAAGTACTGGAGTTTCAGCTTTAGCATCATTCCTTCCAAAGTAATCCCAGGGCTGATCTCCTTCAGAATGGACTGGTTGGATCTCCTTGCACTCCAAGGGACTCTCAAGAGTCTTCTCCAACACCACAGTTCAAAAGCATCAATTCTTCGGCACTCAGCTTTCTTCACAGTCCAGCTCTCACATCCACACATGATCACTGGAAAAACCATAGCCTTGACCAGACGGAGCTTTGTTGGCAAAGTAGTATCTCTGCTTTTGAATATGCTATCTAGGTTGGTCATAACTTTCCTTCCAAGGAGTAAGCGTCTTTTAATTTCATGGCTGCAGTCACCATCTGCAGTGATTTTGGAGCCTAGAAAAATAAAGTCTGACACTGTTTCCACTGTTTCCCCATCTATTTGCCATGAAGTGATGGGACTGGATGCCATGATCTTCGTTTTCTGAATGTTGAGCTTTAAGCCAACTTTTTCACTCTCCACTTTCACTTTCATCAAGAGACTTTTTAGTTCCTCTTCAATTTCTGCCATAAGGGTGGTGTCATCTGCATATCTGAGGTTATTGATATTTCTCCTGGCAATCTTGATTCCAGCTTGTGCTTCTTCCAGCCCAGCATTTCTCATGATGTACTCTGCATATAAGTTAAATAATCAGGGTGACAATATACAGCCTTGACGTACTCCTTTTCCTATTTGGAACCAGTCTGTTGTTCCCTATCCAGTTCTAACTGTTGCTCAAGAGGCAGGTCAGGTGGTCTGGTATTCCCATCTCTTTCAGAATTTAAGAAGGGCTAATTCAGATAAAGTGTCTAAATCAAGCACTTCTCAAACTCTAACATGTATTAGAATCCCTTGGACCTCTTGTTAAAAGGAAGGTTCCTGCTCATATCTGGGTGGGACCTGAGCATCTCTTTTCCTAGCAAGCTCCCAGATGATGTCCATGCCATGATCCACTTTGGGGAACAAGAGTCTAAAGCCTAGATCACACTCCTTGACACACAGTCAGCACTTAACGAATAGGTGTTATCTTATTCGCTTATATACCCATGCATAAAATGAGGCCACGACTACATGAAACATGACATGAAACGTTTTATAAGTTATGTGCAGAGTCTACATATTCTCTGTCTTATGAATGTACATAAATGTGGCCACAAAATAATGGGACATAGAAACTGCATGTGATAATCACCCTGGTACCTTGACAGTCTCAAGTTAGGGTCAATGTTAGATTTTGCTAGAATTGAGTACACTTTCTCATTTAACTTTCCAACTTCTCATTGATTAACTTTTAAGACTGAATATTGCTCCTCAAATTATAAGTCCCTTAAACTGCTCTCTAAAAGTTCAGAAATGGTTAAATCAGTACACCTGTTTTGGCTGACAAAAGCTAGTCATTGAAGAATATGGAAGGCTGCAGCATGCTGTGATGCTAATGAAACAGTGAGTGAGGGACTTTTCATTTGAAACCTGGAATTACTTTATTTTTTTTTAATTGAAGCACAGTTGATTTACAATATTGTGCCAATCTCTGTCCAGCAAAGTGACTCTGTTTACACATACATATTTTTTAATATTCGTTTCCCTGATGGTTTACCAGAGGACATTCAATATAGTTCCCTGTGCTATACATTAGGACCTTGTTCATCCATTTTAAATACAATGGTTTGCTCTACCAACCCCAAACTCCCAGCCCACCCCTCGCCCTACCCTCTTTCCCCTTGGCAACCACGTCTGTTCTCTATGAGTCTGCTTCTGTTTTGTAGATAGGTTTTTTTGCACCATATTTTTGATTTCACATGAAAGTGATACCATATGATGTCTGCCTTTCTCTTTCTTACTTACTTGACTTTGCGTGATAATCTCTAGTTGCACTTATGTTGCTGCAAATGGCATTATTTCATTCTTTTTAATGCCTGAGTAGTATTTCATTATATATATCTACTACATCTTCTTTGTTCATTCATCTGTTGATGGACATTTAAATTGTTTCCATGTTTGACTATTGTGAACAGCGCTGCTGTGAACATAGGGGTGCATGTATCTTTTTGAATTATAGCTTTGTCTGTGTGTTTTCCAAAGTTGGATTGCTAGATCATATGGTAATTCTATTTTCAGTTTCCCGAAGAACTGGCATACTGTTTTCCACATTAGCTGTGCCCACTTACATTTCCACCAACAGTGTAGGAGGGCTCCCTTTACTTCAAACCCTCTTTAGCATTTGCTACTTGTAGACTTTTTAATCATGGCCATTCCAACAGTTGTGAGGTGGTACCTCATTGTAGTTTTGCTTTGCATTTCTCCAGTAATTAGTGATGTTGAGCCTACTGACCATCTGTATGTGCCTACTGACCATCTGTATGTCTTCTCTGGAGAAATATCTATTAAAGTCTTTGGCCCATTTTTCAGTTGGGTTATTTTTTTGTTGTTTTTGAGTGGTATGAGTTGTTTATGTATTTTGGAGATTAAATCCTTGTCTGCAGTATCATTTGCAAATATTTTCTCACATTTTGTAAATTGTCTTTTGTATGTGTGTGTGTGTGTGGTTTCCTTTGCCATGCAGAAAGCTTTAAGTTTGGTTAGGTTCCATTTGTTTATATTTGTTTTTATTGCTATTACCTTGGGAAATTGACCATGGTATATCTCTGATATACCATTTATGTCAGAGAATGTTTTGCCTATGCTCTCTTTTAGGAGTTTTATGATGGCTTATGTTTAAGTCTTTAAGCCATTTTGAGTTTATTTTTGTGTGCGACATGAAGGTGTATTCTAACTTCATTGATTTAGTGCATCTGTCCAACTTTCACAGCACTTATTTGCTGAAGAGGGTATCTATTTTATATTAATGCCTCTTTTGTTGAAGATTAATTGACCATAGGTGTGTGGGCTTATTTCTGGGCTTTATATTCTGTTCCATTGATCCATATGCCTTAAAAAAAAATACTGTTTTGATTATTGTAGCTTTGTGATATAGTCCACAATCTGGGAGAGTTATGCCTCCTGCCTTTTTATTCCCCGCCCCCCAGGATTGCTCTAGCAGATCTTGGTGGGGGTGGGGGGGGGTTATGGTTCCAAATAATTTTTTGGATTATTTGTTCTAGTTCTGTGAAAAACATCATGGGTAATTTGATAAGGATTGCCTTAAATCTGTAGATTGCTTTGGGTAGTATTATCATTTGAACAATGTTAATTCTTTCAATTCTGGAGCACGGGATATCTTTCCATGGATCTATATCCTCTTTTATTTCCTTTATTAATGTTTTATAGTTCTCAGTATGTAAGTCTTTTACCTCCTTGGTCAAATTTATTCCTAAGTATTTTATTTTCTTCGTATATTTTAAAAGGTTTTTTTGTTTTGTTTTTTTTTTTTTACATTCCTTTTCTGATATTGTATTGTTAGTGTAAAGGAATGCAATCTTTGGGGTTACTTTAAACCATGAAATTATTTTAAGACATAAGGAAAGTCTTGAAGTTTAATTTTGAGTATCCTTACAGATGGAATACAGAGGGACAACTTCAAACACTGAACTGAAAAATATTACCATACATGGAAATCTATTTCAAAATCACCATGGAATACCCATGTACTGCTGGTGTGAGCATTTTGGAAAACCCATTGGCAGCGTCTGCTAAAGCTGAAGGTCTGTATGCCATATGACCCACTTATGGAATCCCACTTGTAGGCACACAACAGGAAAGTATTTGCATGCTTACTGAGGGACATGCACGAGAGAGCTTAAAGCAGTACTAGTCACTGTAACCCAGAGCAATCCCAAACCAAAGGCCATGAATGGTAGCAGCCTATCATACAACGGAAACCACACAGCAATGCAACTAGTGGAACTACAGCTGTGGCAACAATGTGGATGAATCTCAAAAATATGTTGAGCAAAAGAAATAAAATTAAAAACAATGAAATTAAATACAGACATGGAAAACCAGCTTATAGTTACCAAGAGGGGAATCAGGGAGGATAAATTAGGAGTTTGGGATTAACATATGCACACTACTATATATAAAATAGGTAACCAATAAGGACCTGTTGTATAGCAAGAGAAATTATACTCAATATTTTGTAATAACCTAAAAGGGAAAAGAATCTGAAAAAGAATATTATATATCTATAACTGAATCACATTGCTGTATACCTGAGACTAACATATCATTGTAAATCAAATGTATTAAAAAAAAATAAAACTTAAAAAAAAAGTGAAATTAAAACCAAACAAAGTTAACCTATAGTCTTAATTTTGGATGGTGCCACCACTTGGGGTGGGGGCCATAGGAAAGACTGCTGGAGTGCTGGTCATGGTCTATTTCTTAGTCTGGACACTGGCTACAGAGCATGTAAGCTTTGTGATAAGCTGTCTATCTGCTTGCTTGTAATTTGTGCAGTTTACTGTATGTATGCTATGTATTGATAAAATTTACATTACAAAACCCCCTGAGACTGTCTTAAAAGTGATTAATACTTTTGAAGTGCTTGGTTATTCTAGTCAGTAAAGTATTTGAGAAAAAATAGATGATTTGTTTATGAATTTTTAATCTGTCTTTGATCTGACACATCTTAGCTCAGATCCATTCTTTAAAAGATGATGTCAAAAGAAAAATCTTCAGAAATACACTTAGAAAAAAAGTAGCATGTTTCTTAAAGGAGGGCTACAGCTTCCCAATTTCTATTTTCTTTTCATTAACCTGTGAGGTTCCTTGAGCAAAAGCCAATTAAACAATCACAGACTCAAGGGACCCCTTCCTTCTTCTGGCCGAGAAAGTCAGTGAGCAGAACTTGGGAGGCAAAAATCAGAAGATCTGAAAAGGATTCCTGAGTTTTCTCAAAAGCTGCAAGAACAATGGATCTGTCCTGAACCACCCACCATTAACCACACTGAAGTAGATGAACTTTAAAAAGAAAGAAACAAACGCTGTAAACTTCTTGGGAAATGAATCATCATTGAAAATTATTAGCCCACATGCAAGATGCCATTTCTAGGTGCTCCCAAAGCTTTTTAATATTCCCCTCATTTCATCTCTCCCTAAAACCCATCTCTCAATCCAAATAAGTCTCTTCTTTTATTGCAAGATCTCCTGGTTGGGTCTCTAAGGTTGGTCCCTGAGGAATCATACAATTTTCATTACAAATCCAGCTTGTTTGTGGGAAGAAATCTGTTAAATGAGCTTTTCCAGTGTATACCACTGTTCCTGTTCATTTGTTTCCCTTCAGCTTTTCCCAGCTGAAATTCACTTTTAAAGCTTTTTTTTTTTTTAAACAGCAGCTTGCAGTCTACAATCTCTTATTCATAGTGCCCAAATAGGAAAAGCTCTGAAAACTAAGTTTCCTTTAAATTTAATGACAAAATCAGAACTCACATAAAACTGTTTATAGTGTCTATTTATCTCTCTTACTGTGAATTTTTATGTTTCCTTGCAGAGATTTAAATGTGTTTATTACAGGATGCTGCTTTGGACCTCCCTGGAGATGTAATACAATATGCCAGGTATGCACTGCATTAACTTTCTACACTTCCCGAATTTCCAGTTCCAAAGCACATCTGGGATTGTGGAGCTGTAAACAAGAATTCCTCTCCAGGAGTGGAAATGAACTTATTCAGCTACTAGAGAGATTTAGGTTAAATTTAAACAGCAGTCTTATGGCCAGAAGAGTGTTTCAAATGGATATTTTCTCCCAAAAGCCTGTATAGAGAGATCAGAACCAATATTTAACTTGGAATTCAAGCTTAAAAGTTAATTCCAGGCTGACTACAGGACTCTGAACCCTACGTATCAGGTCTTTTTCCTACTGGTGAGATAAGGAGGTAGATACAGGATGCAACTCAACACGTTTGGGGTGAGTCACATAATTAGGAAGAATGGAGGATAAAATATGAATGTTATTGCAAACGTTTGATGTGCCTATTTTTAATGTCTGAAGCAGGTGATAAAACTCAGTTCCCTGAATCCATTTTGTGGATTCCTCAATTGAGAGGGTTATTAGAGTGATGATCTTGGTGGAACCTACTTGCCTCCCACTTAAAAGTCTCCTCTGTGTGATAATAAAAAGATTGTGAGACTTTGCAAACTAAGAAACCTCTGTATTTCATTTGCTTGAACTTCCATTACCGTAAATGTCAAGCTTAGCTGCACAAGCCATGTTGCATAGAGGAGGTATGGTAATTTAACCAAACTGTAGATAGCTGGTTCTCTAGTTTGGTGCATCCTTTAGAAAGAGATTAATGCTTGTAGCCCACACTCAGAAATTCACATTTGTCTGGAGGGCTTCTTGAATATCAGAAGTTTAAAGTTACGAGGTGATTTGACCACATAGCCAGACCTGGGACTCCTGCTTCAAAGAAGCCTCTTAAAAAATTCGAAGATATACCATCTCCCAAGATGTTTGGGGGATATGCCTTTATAATGACATTGATAAAGCTATTATAAGGGACATTATATCAGCTAGTTATCACTGTGTAACAAAACCAGGGGTAAGGGCTAGACAGAAGGTAGAAGAGTTTTTGCAGTAGTTATGGAGAAGGAAATGGCAACCTATTCCAGTATTCTTGCCTGGAGAATCCCATGGACAAAGGAGCCTGGCGGGCTACAGTCCACGGGGCCGCAAAGGGTTGGCCACGACTGAGAGACTTCACACACACACACACAGACACACACACACACGCACACACAAATGCCAACCAAGGATTAAAAAGGAACAATGTAGACAGAACAAAAGAATGGGATGAAATGGACATCTGCTTACCAAGGAGAAGAGTTAAGAAGAAGTGACAAGATTACACAGAAGAACTATACAAAAAAGATTTTAATGACATGAATAACCACCATGATGTGGTCACTCACCTAGAGCCAGACTGCCTGGAGTGTTTGTTGCCTCAAAGAGCATTTCTAGGAACAAAGCTAGTAGAGGTGATAGAATTCCAGTTGAGCTATTTCAAATCCTAAAAAATAATGCTGTTAGAGTGCTGAGCTCAATATGTCAGCAAATTTGGAAAACTCAGTCATGGCCACATGGCTGGAAAAGGCCAATTTTTATTCCAATCCCAAAGAAAGGCAATGCCAAAGAATGTTCAAACTACTGTACAATTGTGCTCATTTCATATGTTAACAAAGTAATACTCGAAATCTTTCAAACTAGGCATTAGCAGTATGTGAATCAAGAACTTTCAGGTGTACAAGCTGGATTTAGAAAAGGCAGAGTAGTAAGAGATCAAATTTCCAGCATCCGCTGGATCATAGAAAAAGCATGGGAATTCCAGAAAAACATCTACTTCTACTTCATTGACTATCCCAAAACTTCTGATTCTGTGGATCACAACAAACTGGAAAATTCTTAAAGAGGTGGAAATACCAGACCATCTTACCTGTCTCCTGAGAAATTTGTATGCAGGTCAAGAAGCAACTGGATATGGAACGACGGACTGGTTCCAAATTGGAGAAGGAGTACCTCAAGGCTGTATATTGTCACCCAGTTTATTTAACTTATATGCAGAGTACATCATGCAAAATGCCCAGCTGGATGAATCATAAGCTGGAATCATGATTGCTGGGAGAAATATCAACAACCTCAAATATGCAGATGATTCCAATCTAGTGGCAGAAAGCTAAGAGGAACTAAAGAGCCTTTTGATGAGAGTGAAAAAAACTGACTTAAAACTCAACATTCAAAAACTCTAAGATCACAGCATCCAGTCACATCACTTCATGGCAAACAGAAGGGGGAAAAGTGGAAACAGTGATAGACTTTATTTTCTTGGGTTTCAAAATCACTGCAGATGGTGACTGCAGCCATGAAATTAAGACATGCTTGCTCCTTGGAAGGAAAGCTATCACAAACCTAGACAGCATATTAAGAAGCAGACATCACTTTGTTGACAAAAGTGTGTACAGTCAAAGCTATGGTTTTGCTGGTAGTCATGTATGGATATGAGAGTTGGACCATAAAGAAGGCTGAGCACTGAAGAATTGATGGTTTTGAACTGTGGTGTTGGAGAAGACTCTTGAGAGTCCCTCGGACTGCAAGGAGATCAAAGCAGTCATTCTTAAAGGAAATAAGTCCTGAATATTCATTGGAAGGACTGATGCTGAAGCTGAAGCCCCAGTACTTTGGCCACCTGATGTGAAGAACTGACTCATTGGAAAAAGCCCTGATGCTGGGAAAGATTGAAGGCAAAAGAAGGGAATGACAGAGGACGAGATGTTTGGATGGCATCACTGACTCAATGGACGTGAGTTTGAGCAAACTCCAGGAATAGCGAAGGACAGAGAAGCGGGCATCCATGAAGTCACCGAGTTGGACATAACCTAGAAACCGAACACCACCACTACTGGTTGAATTGAGTTTAGTTGTCAGTCTGAGCACAGGTCACTCAAAGCCACTGGTCTTTCATCACTCTCAGCTGGTTAGACATGATGAAGCACAGGGTTCATTTTGGTATATTTTAAAACTAAAACTCTAAAAGAGTGGGGCTCAGGCTTTAATGTGCACACAAATCCCTTGGGCATCTTGTTGAGATGCAGATTCTAATTCTCTAGGCTTGAGATGATTCTGAGATCCTACCAGTGGCCAGGAGACTGTTTTTCAAGGCCTGAGTTTTTCAAACTTCACTGTGCATTGGAATCACCTGGAGGGATTGTTAAACGCAAGCCCACCCTCACATCCTGATTCTGTAAGTCTAGGGTGGACCTGCAGAGAAGGCAATGGCAGCCCACTCCAGTACTCTTGTCTGGAAAATCCCATGGATGGCAGAGCCTGGTAGGCTGCAGTCCATGGGGCATGAAGAGTTGGACACGACTAAGCGACTTCACTTTGACTTTTCACTTTCATGCATTGGAGAAGGAAATGGCAACCCACTCCAGTGTTCTTGCCTGGAGAATCCCAGGGACGGGGGAGCCTGGTGGGCTGCCGTCTATGGGGTCGCACAGAGTCAGACATGACTGAAGCGACTTAGCAGCAGCAGCAGCAGCAGCAGCAGGGTGGACCTGAAATCCTGAACATTCCTGCCAGGTGATGCTGCTAATTCAGGACCACACTTTAAGTTTTTAAAAAAATCAGTTAAATAAAACAGTTACTCTTTTGGATTTATTGTTAATATCTGAATATTTGCTTTCAAATTGAAATAAGCATCTAGATAAAATATTGAATAAAAATTTCCTTGTGAGCTTTATGTGCTAAAATTCAATCATTCAGCTGAAATTTGTATTTATTACTGAAAGAGTAAAATACTATTATAATGAACAACTGTGAAAGGTTTTTACAATTTTAGGTAAAAAATTAATTATTAAAAACTTTTAAATAGTTAAATCAATAAAGAAATAAATCAGCCTAATAGGAATATTAAGCATGAATGCTGGGTAACTTTAGGAAGAATAAATTATTCTTCTTGAGGCAATAAATATTTGTACAATTTTAAATGAGAATAGAAGGCTGAATAATTGAGATTATCTACAAATCATGTTTATAGAGTTTGCATAATTATTAGATTTGTATCATTTATGAGATTGAACAAAATATCTTCAAAAACTATATTTCCATTTTGCTATTTAATTCCATTTGGGCTGTGAGTTTTTAAAAAAAATAACCTGTCCTAGAAGTTCATTTTAAGTTGACAATATTTGGCTTCAGCCTATTATTTATTTTAACACTAGGCTATTTGGCATTCAGCCAAATTGAGGATTTGGTACACTTCCAACATGACTCAAGAGCTGGATTAAGGGAGCTCCCAAGATACTGGGTCAGGCACTGTCCCGAGGGTTTCTGCTCCTGATGAACTGGAGCATCTCACATCTCCCTAGCCAGCTCCCCTCACTGAGGATTTTGGGGAAGTCAAAGCCAGTCCATTGAACTCCTTTATTTCAAGGATCAAGTGAGATTAGGGTTGCCAGATTAAATACAGGATGCCCAGTTAAATCTGGATTTCTGATAAATTATTTTTTAGTGGACGGATGCCCAATGCAATGTGTGAGACATTCCTGTATTTCTTTTTGCTATGTCTCACATCATTAGGCCCCAGGTGCAAGACACTTGTCCATGGATTATAATACACCTTTATTTCAGTAATTTTTAAATGTGGGGGGAAATGAATATCTTAGAATTAATAAATATGATACTTTGACTTGCCTCATTTATATAATGAGAATATCATTATCTTATTGAATAAATATGAAGATCCGACCAAGAAATTAATAATCAGTTCTTGTTGCTCAATCCAGTTTTGAATTGCACAACAGGAACTTTAGCTTCCAAGGTAGAATGTTTTCCAATGACTGCTCCTGTCAAAGTAGCACAAGAGGAGGTTACAACTTCTTATAGACTTTTTAGGACAAATACTGTATAATTCCAATTATATGAATTATCTAAAATAGTCAAAATCATAGAAAGTAGAAAGGTGATTACTGTGAGTTAGTGGGGGAAGGGAGGTAGAGTAATTAATATTTACTGGGTATACAGTTTCAGTGTTACAAGATGAAAAAGCTTTAGAAATCTATTGCAAGAAATGTGAATACCTTTAACTCTGCTTGACCACTTACAAATGGTTAAGAAGGCAAGTTTAATGTCATGTATGTGTTACTTCAATGAAAAAATTCTTATAGTCTATTCGTTTAAAGTTCCTTCCTGTGTGGGTCAATACTAAGTCAGTCTTATGATCACTGAGTGAAGAATTATCTTTATTATTAAAATGCATCAGAATTCAATGTCGTATAAACAGAAAGTAGCTGAATCCATGAGTCTGTATCACCTATGCACTCATCCATCCTTTGATCCATTCATACATGCATGCATACATCAATCCATCGATTTATTCATTTAATAATTCATCTGACAGCTATTGAATTTCTATTCTGTGCCCAGTACTGGGATTAGATATGAAGGAAACAGAAACAGAAAATGTCCTTGTGTTCAAGGAAAGGTCCAAAAATGTATTGCAATGCCCTACTTCTTAAGAGACTATAATACTTTTTGCATCTCAAATCTCTGGAAAATAGTTAATTTCTTCTTTCACATGTAATTCTCATCCCTTTCCCTTACTGACTATTCAAATCCCACCCATTTCTTCAAAGGCAACTCACACCCTCCTATTCTATGAAGTCTTTCCTGGATATTACAAATCTCTCCCTTCCTCAGATTCCTAAGTTCATTAAAGTACATAATTTGGCTGCTAATTGGGTATTGGATGAGTAAAATATGTAAAGTGTTAGAGAGTTATATGAGCTAAGAGGAAAAATCAAGTGGGAAGAGAGGATATTAATATCTGCAAAAGAGCTGGGTTGAAATTTTAAATGAAGTAACCAGTAAAACTCTTACACAAAAGCAGAATTCTGAGTCAGATCAGATCAGTTGCTCAGTCATGTCCGACTCTTTGTGACCCCATGAATCGCAGCACGCCAGGCCTCCCTGTCCATCACCAATTCCCGGAGTTCACTCAGACTCACGTCCATCGAGTCAGTGATGCCATCCAGCCATCTCATCCTCTGTTGTCCCCTTCTCCTCCTGCCCCCAATCCCTCCCAGCATTAGAGTCTTTTCCAATGAGTCAACTCTTTGCATGAGGTGGCCAAAGTATTGGAGTTTCAGCTTTAGCATCATTCCTTCCAAAGAAATCCCAGGGCTGATCTCCTTCAGAATGGACTGGTTGGATCTCCTTGCAGTCCAAGGGACTCTCAAGAGTCTTCTCCAACACCACAGTTCAAAAGCATCAATTCTTCGGTGCTCAGCTTTCTTCACAGTCCAACTCTCGCATCCATACATGACCACAGGAAAAACCATAGCCTTGACTAGACGAACCTTTGTTGGCAAAGTAATGTCTCTGCTTTTCAATATGCTATCTAGGTTGCTCATAACTTTCCTTCCAAGGAGTAAGCATCTTTTAATTTCATGGCTGCAGTCACCATCTGTAGTGATTTTGGAGCCCAGAAAAATAAAGTCTGACACTGTTTCCACTGTTTCCCCATCTATTTGCCATGAAGTGATGGGACCGGATGCCATGATCTTCGTTTTCTGAATGTTGAGCTTTAAGCCAACTTTTTCACTCTCCACTTTCACTTTCATCAAGAGGCTTTTCAGTTCCTCTTCAATTTCTGCCATAAGGGTGGTGTCATCTGCATATCTGAGGTTATTGATATTTCTCCCGGCAATCTTGATTTCAGTTTGTGTTTCTTCCAGTCCAGCGTTTCTCATGATGTACTCTGCATATAAGTTAAATAAACAGGGTGACAATATACAGCCTTGATGAACTCCTTTTCCTATTTGGAACCAGTCTGTTGTTCCATGTCCAGTTCTGTTGCTTCCTGACCTGCATACAAATTTCTCAAGAGGCAGATCAGGTGGTCTGATATTCACATCTTTCAGAATTTTCCACAGTTTATTGTGATCCACACAGTTAAAGGCTTTGGCATAGTCAATAAAGCAGAAATAGATGTTTTTCTGGAACTCTCTTGCTTTTTCTATGATCCAGCGGATGCTGGCAATTTGATCTCTGGTTCCTCTGCCTTTTCTAAAACCAGCTTGAACATCAGGAAGTTCATGGTTCACATATTGCCAAAGCCTGGCTTGGAGAATTTTGAGCATTACTTTACTAGCGTGTGAGATGAGTGCAATTGTGCGATAGTTTGAGCATTCTTTGGCATTGCCTTTCTTTGGGATTGGAATGAAAACTGACCTTTTCCAGTCCTGTGGCCACTGCAGAGTTTTCCAAATTTGCTGGCATATTGAGTGCAGCACTTTCACAGCATCATCTTTCAGGATTTGGAATAGTTCAGCTGGAATTCCATCACCTCCACTAGCTTTGTTCATAGTGATGCTTTCTAAGGCCCACTTGACTTCACATTCCAGGATGTCTAGCTCTAGGTCAGTGATCACACCATTGTGATTATCTGGGTCATGAAGATCTTTTTTGTACAGTTCTTCTGTGTATTCTTGCCATCTCTTCTTAATATCTTCTGTTTCTGTTAGGTCCATACCATTTCTGTCCTTTATCGAGACCATCTTTGCATGAAATATTTCTTTGGTATCTCTGATTTTCTTGAAGAGATCCCTAGTCTTTCCCATTCTGTTGTTTTCCTCTATTTCTTTGCGTTGATCGCTGAAGAAGGCTTTCTTATCTCTTTTTGCTATTCTTTGGAACTCTGCATTCAGATGTTTATATCTTTCCTTTTCTCCTTTGCTTTTCACTTCTCTTCTTTTCACAGCTATTTGTAAGGCCTCCCCAGACAGCCATTTTGCTTTTTTGCATTTCTTTTCTATGGGGATGGTCTTGATCCCTGTCTCCTGTACAATGTCATGAACCATAGTTCATCAGGCACTGTATCTATCAGATCTAGGCCCTTAAATCTATTTCTTACTTCCACTGTATAATCATAAGGGATTTGATTTAGGTCATACATGAATGGTCTAGTGGTTTTCCCTACTTTCTTCAATTTAAGTCTGAATTTGGCAATAAGGAGTTCATGGTCTGAGCCACAGTCAGCTCCTGGTCTTGTTTTTGCTGACTGTATAGAGCTTCTCCATCTTTGGTTGCAGAGAATATAATCAATCTGATTTTGGTGTTGACCATCTGGTGATGTCCATGTATAGAGTCTTCTCTTGTGTTGTTGGAAGAGGGTGTTTGTTATGACCAGTGCATTTTCTTGGCAAAACTCTATTAGCCTTTGCCCTGCTTCATTTCATATTCCAAGGCCAAATTTGCCTGTTACTCCAGGTGTTTCTTGACTTCCTACTTTTGCATTTCAGTCCCTTATAATGAAAAAGACATCTTTTTGTGGTGTTATTTCTAAAAGGTCTTGTAGGTCTTCACAGAACCATTCAACTTCAGCTTCTTCAGCATTACTGGTTGGGGCATAGACTTGGATTACTGTGATATTGAATGGTTTGCCTTGGAAATGAACAGAGATCATTTTGTCATTTTTGAGATTGCATCCAAGTACTGCATTTCGGACTCTTTTGTTGACCATGATGGCCACTCCATTTCTTCTGAGGGATTCCTGCCCGCAGTAGTATATATAATGGTCATCTGAGTTAAATTCACCCATTCCAGTCCATTTCAGTTCGCTGATTCCTAGAATGTCGACGTTCACTCTTGCCATCTCTTGTTTGACCACTTCCAATTTGCCTTGATTCATGGACCTGACATTCCAGGTTCGTATGCAATATTGCTCTTTACAGCATTGGACCTTGCTTCTATCACCAGTCACATCCACAGCTGTGTATTCTTTTTGCTTTGGCTCCATCCTTTCATTCTTTCTGGAGTTATTTTTCCACTGATCTTCAATAGCATATTGGGCACCTACTGACCTGGGGAGTTTCTCTTTCAGTATCCTATCATTTTGCCGTTTCATACTGTTCATGGGGTTCTCAAGGCAAGAATACTGAAGTGGTTTGCCATTCCCTTCTCCAGTGGACCACATTCTGTCAAATCTCTCCACCATGACCCGCCCTCTTGGGTTGCCCCATGGGCATGGCTTAGTTTCATTGAGTTAGACAAGGCTGTGGTCCTAGTATGATTAGATTGACTAGTTTTCTGTGAGTATGGTTTCAGTGTGTTTGCCCTCTGATGCCCTCTTGCAACACCTACCATCTTACTTGGGTTTCTCTTACCTTAGGCGTGGGGTATCTCTTCACGGCTGCTCCAGCAAAGCGCAGCCATTGCTCCTTACCTTGGACAAGGGGTATCTCCTCACCGCTGCCCTTCCTGACCTTCAATGTGGGATAGCTCCTCTAGGCCCTCCTGCGCCCGCACAGCCACGGCTCCTTGGACGTGGGGTTGGTCCTCCAGGCTACCACCCCTGGCCTTGGTCGTTTGGTTGCTCCTCCCCGCCGCCGCCCTTGGCCTCGGGCTTAGGGGCGTGGGGTATCTCCTCCCGGCCGCCACCCCTGACCTCGGACGTGGGTTAACTCCTCTCCTCGCTGCACCTGGCCTCGGGTGTGGGTTGCTCCTCCCTGCTGCCGCCCCTGGCCTCAGGCATGGGGTGTGTGGTAGCTCCTCCTGGCCGCTGCCCCTTGCCTCGGGTTTAGGGGCGTGGGGTAGCTCCTCCCGGCCGCCGCCCCTGACCTCGGACGCGGGGTAACTCCTCTCGTCGCCACCCCTGACCTCTGACGCTGGGAATCTTCTCTTGGCCGCACCCCCGACCTCGGATGTGGGCTAGCTCCTCTCGGCAGTTCCTGTGCCGTGGCAGTCTGGTATTCTTGGCCGCTGCCCCTGATCTCGGAGGTGGGGTAACTCCACTTGGCCGCTGCCCTTCGGGCATGGGGTCCTCCCAGCTTCTGCCCCTGACCTCAGACGTGGGGTGGCTCCTCTCGGCCGCGCTACGGCGCACCATGTCGCAGCCACCTGCGCTATGGCGCGCCCGTCGCAGCCGCCTGTGCTAGTGACCTGAATAAAGTAAAGGGTAAGCAATCTGGGTATTTGGGAGTGTCCGTTCAAGCAAAAAGAATAATTAATAGAATGGTCCTGATCTGGGAGAGTGCCTAGTATGTTGGAGGAACAGGAAGGAGACCACTGTGGTTGCAATGAAGTCAACAAAGGAGTGAAACTGGGAATGAAGTCAGAGAAGACATAGAACCAGGTCACGTGGAGCCTGTAGGTTTTACTAAGAATTTTGGCTTTTACTCTGACTGGAATAGGGTGCCATTGAAGGGTTTGGGAGGAGAAGTGATCTGATCTAATATTTATTTTCTCTCTACTTATTTTTAACATTATCTCTTCATCCTCTGAGTTGAGAATAGAATATGAAGTTGGGTAGAAGTGAGGAGGCTACTGTAATAATTTAATCAAGAAATAATGATGGCAGGAATCAGTGGTGGCAGCGAGGTAGACCGAAGTAGTTGAATTTGGACTATATTTTAAAAGAGCTGTTAGGATTTGCTAATGGATCAGAGGTGGGATGTGAAAGAAAGAAAACAAAAGATCACACTTGCGCAGCTAGAAGCAGCCCTTGACTAAGAATGGAAAGATTGTTTGGAGTGTATATCCAGTTTGGAGTACACAGATGGTATTGAAAGCCAGGATACTGGGTGAAACCAGCTAAGGAGAGCATGTAAGTAGAAAAGAGAAAATATCCGAGGACTGAGCTCTAGAGATGTTGCTGTAATTATCTCCATCAGAGCAGAACACTCTGTCCTGCCAGAAAGGAGTGTTGCCCAAGTCTTCATGATCCTTAAATCTTAAGACAGGTTAGGAAATCCTCTGGAGTGGAAATTATAAATGTTCACTGGGCATCTTTGGCATTAAGGAGAAAACAGAAAAGAGAGAACTTTGGAGATAAAAATTGTGCTACAATTCACGGGCTCGCAAAGAGTCAGACACGACTGAGTGACTGATCTGATCTGATCTGGTCTGATGAGCACTCTGTGATACCTGTAAGCTGTCTATAGCATGTGAAGTGGACACAATCTATATAAGAGAGAATAAGACAAAAAATAAGAAATGATTTGGTAACTGAAGAAGAATCAATGTCACAAGTGTGACCATCTGACACCAATTCTGTACTACCAACTGGATGTCCAACAAATAAATTCTGATGCTAACTCCCCAGCATTAGTGCAGACCCCACAGACAAGGCCTGAGCAAGACTGACCCCACCTCAGACACTAGCCACAAATCAGATTCCAGGACATCTGCACTGCTAAACAGTTGGTTACAAATTCAGGAGCTGCATGAACCTCTCACTGTTTATAATTTGCTAGAATAATTTGTGGAATGCAGGAAAGTACTATTCTTAACAATTACAGTTTTCTATTAAGAGTATGGATCTGACAGATGGAGCAAGGCACGGGGCAAGGTTGGAAGATAAGGCAGAACTTCATACTGTCTTCTCATGGAATTCAGGTACGTCAATTTCCCGGCACATCGAGTTATTCACTCACCAACCAGGAACCTCCCATGAGCTTCTGTGTGATGGTAAACCGGATGTATCAACTTGATTGGGTCACTAGCTGCCTAGATATTTGGTTAACCATTATTTCTGGGTATGTGTGTGAGGTGGTTCTGGATGAGGTTACCATTTGAATCAGTAGACTGAGTAAAACAGGTCATCCCCCACCAACGGAGGTGGGCCTCACCCAATACATTGAAGACCTGAAAAAGCATGAGTAAGAAAAAATTCCTTCTCTCAGCTTGGCTGTCTTTGAGCTAAGACATTGCTCTTCTCCTTCCCTTGGACTAGGGTTTGGATGGGAACTATATTATTGACTCTCCTGGGTCTCCAGTTTGCCAGCTGCAGACCTTGGAATTATCAGCCTCCATAAGGAAATGGCAACCCACTCCAGTATTCTTGCCTGGAGAATCCCATGGACAGAGGAGCCTGGTGGGCTACAGTCTATGGGGTTGCAAAGAGTCCGACATGACTGTGCAACTTCACTTTCACAATAATATGAACCATTTCTCATAGAAAAATCTATGAACATAGAGAAACAGGAGATCTCTTCGTCTCTCCCCCACTCTCTTATGCTCTCATTTGACCCTTCAACAACATGTGTTTGAAGTGCACACTCCACTCATATGTGGATTTTTTTCAATAAATTCTATAATACTACATGATTTATAGTTAGCTGAATTCACAGATGCCAAACCACAGATATGGAAGATTGACTATAAAGTGATACACAGATTTTCTAATGCACAGGGGTCAGTGCTCCTGACTGCCACATTGTTCAAGGGTCAACTGTATACTGCTGGTCCTTGAGAACCCAGATTAATGCACTCCAGAGATTTTCTTGTGGTTTCAGTACTTGGGTGTGATTGATCATATCACTGTCATATGCTTGAACTCCATCTCCACCCCCCTCTCCTTCTAGGAGGTTGTTGTTCAATTTCACAGTCGTGTCCAACTTATTATGACTCCATGGACTGCAGCACGCCAGGCTTCCCCATCCTTCACCACCTCCCAGAGCTCACTTAAACTCATGTCCACTGAGTCAGTGATGCCATCCAATCATCTCATCCTCTGTCATCCCCTTCTCCTCCTGCCCTTAATCTTTCTCAGCATCAGGATCTTTCCAATGAGTCAGCTCTTCACATCAGGTGTCAACGTATTGGAGCTTCAGCATCAGCATCAGTCCTTCCAAAGAATATTCAAGACTGATTTCTTTTAGGATTGACTGGTATAATCTCCTTGCTGTCCAAGGGACTCTCAAGAGCCTTCTCCAACACCATAGTTAAAAAGCAGTAATTCTTCGATGCTCAGCCTTCTTTATGGTCCAACTCTTATGTACATACATGACTACTGGAAAAACCATAGCTTTGACTATACGGACATTTGCTGGCAAAATAATGTCTCTGCTTTTTAATATGCTGTTTGTAATAGCTTTTCTTCCAAGGTGCAAGTGTCTTTTAATTTCATGGCTGCAGTCACCATCTGCAATGATTTTGGAGTCCAAGAGATAAAGTCTGTCACTGTTTCCATTATTTCCCCATCTATTTGCCATGAACTGATGGGACCAGATGCCAAGATATTAGCTTTTTGAATGTTGAGCTTTTAGCCAGGCTTTTCACCCTCCTCTTTCACCTTCATCAAGAGGCTCTTTGGTTCCTCTTTACTTTCTGCCATAAGGATGGTGTCATCTGCATATCTGAGGTTATTGATATTTCTCCCGGAAATCTTGATTCCAGCTTGTGCTTCAATCAGCCCAGCATTTCACATGATGTACTCTGCATAGTAGTTAAATAAGCAGGGTTACAATATACAATCTTGATATACTTCTTTCCCAATTTGGAACCAGCCCATTTTTTCATGTCTGGTTCTAACTGCTGCTTCTTGACTTGCATACAGGTTTCTCAGGAGGCAAGTATGGTGGTCTGGTATTCCCATCTTTTTAAAGAATTTTCCACAGTTTGTTGTGATCCACAACAAAGGCTTTAGTGTAGTCAGTGAAGCAGAAGTGGAGGTTTTTCTGAAATTTTCTTGCTTTTTCTATGATTCAACAGATGTTGGCAATTTGATCTCTGGTTCATCTGCCTTTCCTAAATCCAGATTGAATATCTGGAAATTTTTGGTTCAAGTACTGTTGAAGACTAGCTTGGAGAATTTTGAGCATTACTTTACTAGCATGTGAAATGGGAGCAATTGTGTGGTAGTTTGAACATTCTTTGGCACTGTTTTTCTTTGGGATTGGAATGAAAATTGACCTTTTCCAGTCCTGTGGCCACTGGTGAGTTTTCCAAATTTGCTGGCATATTGAGCACAGCAGTTTCACAGCATCATTTAGTATTTGAAATAGCTCAGCTGGAATTCCATCACCTCCACTAGCTTTGTTTGTAGTGATGCTTCCTAAGGCCCACTTGGCTTTGTACTCCAAGACGTCTGGCTCTAGGTGAGTGAGCACACCATTGTGGTGATCTAGGATAATTCCAACTTTTAAATCATGGTTGGTCTTTCTGGTGACAAGTCCCCATCCTAAAGCAAACTCACTATGAGTAACCTCATTGGCATGACAAAGACATTTTTATTACAGAAAATTCCAAGGGTTTTTGAGGCTCTGTGTCAGGAACTGGAGATAATGAGATATTTTCTTTATTATACCACAGTGTGAACCATTGCATTCAATATTTTCCAAAATGGCTGCAATGCTATGTCATTTGGCACACTTTTCTTTGTAATTCACTTGGCTGCACCAGGTCTTAGTTGCAGCATGGGGGGATCTAGTTCCCTGACCAAGGAGCAAACCTGGGCCCCCTACATTGGGAACATGGAATCTAAACAACTGGACCACCAGGGGAGTCCCCCCACCCCCTACTCTTCTTACTGTCCTCCTAAGGAGACATGGTAACTATATTATTGTTTAGTCACTAAGTTGTGTCCTACTCTTTTGAGACTTCATGGACTGTAGCCCACCAGGATCTTCTGTCCATGGGATTTACCATGCAAGAATACTGGAGTGGCTTTCCAATTCCTTCTCCAGAGGATCTTTCTAACCCGGGGATTAATCCAGCATCTCCTGCATTGTCAGGCAGGTTCTTTATCACTGAGCCACCAAGAAAGCCTGATGACTTCATTTCCTCCCCTTAAATTTGAGTGTGCTTGTGACTACAGTGACAGTGATGCTAGGTGACTTCTGAAGTTGGTTTGTAAGAGGTAAATGCAATTTTTGCATCATCTCCCTTGGGACACCTGCTCTGGAAATCCAGACACCATGCTGTGAGGAAACTCAGGCTACGTGGAGAAGCATCTATATGTGCTTTGGCTGACAGGTTCTGCTGAAGCCCCAGCAGACAGCGACACCCATCGCTAGACATCTGACTGAGGAATACTTCAAGAGGACTCTGGCCTTAGCTGCCACCTGCCTGCAATTGCATGAGAGACTCCCAACTGAGAACTGTAGTTGAGACAGTGAGCCTCCAAACCATGAGAGATAATAACAATAACAAGTTATTGTTGCTGTTTTATACCACAAGTATGTTGTGGGTGGTTTTGCAGCAATACGTAATTGATACACAGGGATTTCCCATGAATGAAATTTAGCTGATATGAACAATTTGCTTTTTTTTTTTCATCTTGGGAATAAAATCTAGATGAATGCACCCAATAAAATGAATATGTTGAAGGAGAATTTCATGCCTGGACTCTACTCCTAATGGAGTTTTCTCATTTGCTCCCTATATGACCTTGGACAAGTCCTGACATGCGTTTGGCCCCTGGCTTTTCATCTGTTAAAGGATGGGAGTGATGTGGATGACTAGAGTGTACTGTTCAGCCAAGTTTCTTGCTTTCTCTGTTCTCAGACATGAAACTTCCATGGTTATATTCTTCTTTCACAACAGATAACAATGGAAGGTTGGTTCATTTTGACATTTTATACTACAGTTAAAGGAAGAAACAAGTCTTAGCCCACAGGCTGATAAATCTTAAATATTATACATTTTTATAAAGAAAGAGTAAATTGTCCTGGAGTAATTAAACTCCAAGCTAAGACTTGAGCAAATTGGTTTGAAATACTATAAACTGATCACGAAGCACCTTTCACTCAGAAAATTGTTGTCAGTTCTTTTTAAAATGTGTGCTTTGAAAAATTACCTGTCACTGATGATTTTCCCTCCACTCTTCTGAGGCTGAGAATGATTTAACTCAAACTCTATAGTCAAAGCTATGGTTCTTCCAGTAATCACATACGGATGTGAGAGTTGGACCATAAAGAAAGGTGAGCACCAAAAAGTTGATGCTTTTGAATTGTGGTGCTAGAGAAGACTCTTAAGAGTCTCTTGAACTGCATGGAGATTAAATCAGTCAATCCGAAAGGAAATCAAGCCTGAATATTCATTGGAAGGGCTGATGCTAAAGCTGAAACTCCAATACTTTGCCCAGCTGATGTGAAAAGCCGACTGACTGGAAAAGATCCTGATGCCGGGAAAGATTGAAGGTGAACAGAAAAGGGGGCAGCAGAGGATAAGATGTTAGATAGCATCACAATTGAATGGACATGAATTTGAGCAAACTCTGGAAGATAGAGAAGGACAAGAAAGCCTGGTGTCCTGCAGTGCCTGGGGTCACAAAGAGGCAGACTCGACTTAGCAAGTAAACAAGAACAACTGTAGTTTTTAAGCCTAGGCTTTCAAAGTTAAGAAGCTAAATAAATTTCTGTAATTTTGGCTTTTGATGCTCCTCTATATGTAATCTGAGGAGCTGTGGCTGTGCGGGCACAGGAGGGCCGAGAGGAGCTATTCCACGTTCAAGGTCAGGAGGGGCGGCCATGAGAAGATACCCCTTGTCCAAGGTAAGGAGCAGCGGCTGCGCTTTGCTGGAGCAGCCGTGAAGAGATACCCCACAACCAAGGTAAGAGAAACCCAAGTAAGATGGTAGGTGATGAAAGAGGGCATCAGAGGGCAGACACACTGAAACCATACTCACAGAAAACTAGTCAATCTAATCACACTGAGCACAGCCTTGTCTAACTCAATGAAACTAAGCCATGCCATGTGGGGCCACCCAAGACAAGTGGGCCATGGTGGAGAGGTCTGACAGAATGTGGTCCACTGGAGAAGGGAATGGCAAACCACTTCAGTATTCTTGCCTTGAGAACCCCATGAACAGTATGAAAAGGCAAAATGATAGGATACTGAAAGAGGAACACCCCAGGTTGGTAAGTGCCCAATATGCTACTGGAGATCAGTGGAGAAAAAACTCCAGAAAGAATGAAGGGATGGAGCCAAAGCAAAAACAATACCCAGCTGTGGATGTGACTGATGATAGAAGCAAGGTCTGATGCTGTAAAGAGCAATATTGCCTAGGAACCTAGAATGTCAGGTCCATGAATCAAAGCAAATTGGAAGCGGCCAAACAGGAGATGGCAAGAGTGAACATCGACATTCTACGAATCAGCAAACTAAAATGGACTGGAATGGGTGAATTTAACCCAGATGACTATTATGTCTACTACTATGGGTAGGAATCCCTTAGAAGAAATGGACTAGCCATGATGGTCAACAAAAGAGTCCAAAATGCAGTACTTGGATGCAATCTCAAAAACGACAGAATGATCTCTGTTCATTTCCAAGGCAAACCATTCAATATCACAGTAATCCAAGTCTACGGCCCAATCAGTAACACTGAAGAAGCTGAAGTTGAATGGTTCTATGAAGACCTACAAGACCTTCTAGAACTAACACCCAAAAAAGATGTGCTTTTCATTATAGGGGACTGAAAAGCAAAAGTAGGAAGTCAAGAAACACCTGGAGTAACAGGCAAATTTGGCCTTGGAATATGGAATGAAGCAGGGCAAAGGCTAATAGAGTTTTGCCAAGAGAACACACTGGTCATAGCGAACACCCTCTTCCAACACAAGAGAAGACTCTACACATGGACATCACCAGATGGTCAACACTGAAATCAGATTGATTATATTCTTTGCAGCCAAAGATGGAGGGGCTCTATATAGTCAGCAAAAACAAGACTGGGAGCTGACTGTGGCTCAGACCATGAACTCCTTAGTGCCAGATTCAGACTTAAATTGAAGAAAGTAGGGAAAACCACAAAACCATTCAGGTATGACCTAAATCAAATCCCTTAAGATTATACAGTGGAAGTGAGAAATAGATTGAAGGGACTAGTTCTGATAGATAGAGTGCCCGATGAACTATGGACAGAGGTTCGTGACATTGTACAGGAGACAGGGATCAAGACCATCCCCATAGAAAAGAAATGCAAAAAAGCAAAATGGCTGTCTGGGGAGGCCTTACAAATAGCTGTGAAAAGGAGAGAAGCAAAAAGCAAAGGAGAAAAGGAAAGATATAAGCATATGAATGCAAAGCTCAAAGAATAGCAAGAAGAGATAAGAAAGCCTTCCTCAGGGATCAATGCAAAGAAATAGAGGAAAACAACAGAATAGGAAAGACTAGGGATCTCTTCAAGAAAATTAGAGATACCAAGGGAACATTTCATGCAAAGATGGGCTCGATAAAGGACAGAAATGGCATGGACCTAACAGAAGCAGAAGATATTAAGAAGAGGTGGCAAGAATACACAGAAGAACTGTACAAAAAGATCTTCAAGACCAAGATAATCACGATGGTGTGATCACTGACCTAGAGCCAGACATCCTGGAATGTGAAGTCAAGTGAGCCTTAGAAAACATCACTACGAGCAAAGCTAGTGGAGGTGATGGAATTCCAGTTGAGCTATTCCAAATCCTGAAAGATGATGCTGTGAAAGTGCTGCACTCAATATGCCAGCAAATTTGGAAAACTCAGCAGTGGCCACAGGACTGGAAAAGGTCAGTTTATTCCAATCCCAAAGAAAGGCAATGTCAAAGAATGCTCAAACTACCACACAATTGCACTCATCTCACACCCTAGTAAAGTAATGCTCAAAATTCTCCAAGCCAGGCTTCAGCAATACGTGAACTGTGAACTTCCAGATATTCAAACTGGTTTTAGAAAAGGCAGATGAACCAGAGATCAAATTGCCAACATCCACTGAATCATCAAAAAAGCAAGAGAGTTCCAGAAAAACATCTATTTCTGCTTTATTGACTATGCCAAAGCCTTTGACTGTGTGGATCACAATAAACTGTGGAAAATTCTGAAAGAGATGGGAATACCAGACCACCTGACCTGCCTCATGAGAAATCTGTATGCAGGTCAGGAAGCAACACTTAGAACTGGATATGGAACAACAGACTGGTTCCAAATAGGAAAAGGAATACATCAAGGCTGTATATTATCACCCTGTTTATTTAACTTATATGCAGAGTACATCATGAGAAACCCTGGGCTGGAAGAAGCACAAGCTAGAATCAAGATTGCCAGGAGAAATATCAATAACCTCAGATATGCATTTGACACCACCCTTATGGCAGAAAGTGAAGAGGAACTAAAAAAACCTCTTGATGAAAGTGAAAGAGGAGAGTGAAAAGGTTGGCTTAAAGCTCAACATTCAGAAAACAAAGATCATGGCATCCAGTCCCATCACTTCATGGCAAATAGATGGGGAAACAGTGGAAACAGTGTCAGACTTTATATTTTGGGGCTCCAAAATCACTGCAGATGGTGATTACAGCCTTGAAATTAAAAGATGCTTACTCCTTGGAAGGAACGTTATGACCAACCTAGATAGCATATTTAGATTTAAAGCAGAGACATTGCCATCAAAGGTCCATCTAGTCAAAGCTATGGTTTTTCCAGTGGTCATGTATGGACGTGAGAGTTGGACTGTGAAGAAAGCTGAGCGCTGAAGAATTGATGCTTTTGAACTGTGGTGTTGGAAAAGACTCTTGAGAGTCCCTTGGACTGCAAGGAGATCCAAGCAGTCCATTCTGAAGGAGATTAGCCCTGGGATTTCTTTGGAAGGAATGATGCTAAAGTTGAAACTCCAGTACTTTGGCCACCTCATGTGAAGAGTTGACTCATTGGAAAAGACTCTGATGCTAGGAAGGATTGGGGGCAGGAGGAGAAGGGGACGACAGAGGATGAGATGGCTGGATGGCATCACCGACTCGATGGACGTGAGTCTGAGTGAATTCCGGGAGTTGGTGATGAACAGGGAGGCCTGGCGTACTGTGATTTGTGGAGTTGCAAAGAGTCAGACACAACTGAGCGACTGAACTGAACTGATATGTAATCTGACCTCTACATACCTTACGTGAAAATATATTCCAAATGGGTTGTGGATTTAAGTATGAACGGTAGATTAATAAAGTAAAAAAAAAAATAGAATATCTTCATGACTTTGAATAGGCAAATTTTTTTCAAAGCCCAATACAGAATTCTCATCATAACACAAAGAATTGATTAAATTTGACTATATAAAATTATAAACTTCTGTTCATCAAAAGACACCATAAGGGAATTAAAACACAGCCCACAGAAAGAACCCTTGTATTACATTTATCCAAGAAAAGACTTTCGTCCAGGATATATAAAGAACTCCTAAACAATCAATGAGGAAGAAAAAAGATGGCCATCTGATAGAAACAGGAAAAAGACTTGAATAGATACCTTATTAAACAGAATACCTAAACAGCCAGTAAACACTTGAAAAGGTACTCAACTTTATGCAAATTAAAACCATAAACAAAATAAAATCCACCAGAATAACCAATTATAAAGACAGAAAAGATTAAATGTTGGGTAGGGTGTGGAGCAACTGGAACTTTCACATGGTTATTTGTGAGTTGCACTGGCTTTATCTACTAATGCTGTGAGCATACATGTTTCAGCAGTTCCACTCCTAGTTATATACCCCAAAGAAATTCATACATATGCTCACCAATGACATGTACAAGAATATTCTTAGCAGTGCTATTCGTAATAGCCAAAACCTGGAGACAACTCAATGTTCATCAACAGAAGAATGGGTAATGAATAAACTGTGATCTATTTAGACAAAAAAATAGCCAGAAGAATGAAATATCAATAACTTCACAAAACAACAAGGATGACTCTCATAAATGATAGGTGAAAGAAGATGGACATGAATACTGCTTACTGACAATATGCTGCCCATGGAAGCAAATTTAGAGATAATCACTAATGTCTTTACCTATTACCCATGAAGGGAATCAGAACATGCCAACTGAAGACATGCCACAATGGCATTTTGATTTTGCTGTTGTTCAGTGGCTGTCATGTTAAGCTAAAGGCATTTGAGAAATAGCAGGTGCCAGAAAGCCTCTCTGAACTCCCTTTCTACTCAAACACACTTTATAACATTTCCCATAAGAAAGCTTCCCTCCTTGTACCAGGAAGAGAAAAGCATTCTTATCATTGGAGATGATTTGATGCCAAAATGGATTTTTATAAAACAGCCCTACTAAAATAACCCTTATCTCCCATTGGTTTCCACTCAATATTTCCTTGCTGTGCATCCTGGGACACTCAGGCAAATCACATATCCTCTGCGCCTCAGTTTCCTCATCTGTATTACTATTATTTGGTAGGGGGAGAGGAGGCATGCCATGGGGCTGTGGGATCTCGGTTCATTGCAAGGGATTGAACTGGGGCCACTGCATTGAAAGCTCAGAATCCTAACCATGGGGCCAGCAGGGAACTCCATCCCCATATATTTCCTAGTTCCCTTCGCATGATTTACTGTCCCAGCCCAAACTCCTTTTTCTTGTCACTTCCTCAAAATTTATCATGTCTTTGTTTACAAAAAGTATTTGAGCTCTTGATTCTAACTGCTTTTTTTGTGTCTCCATTTTTCTCCTGAAGATTCTTGTGTGCACATAAAATTATTAAATAAAATTGGTATGCTTTTCTTCTATTAAGGAAGTAGGATTCCATTTATGTAAAATACAAAAAAACAGATGAAACTAATCTAAGTTAGAAGTCAGAATAGTGGTTTCTGTTAGGAGGAGGTGGTGACTGAAGGAGACTTAAAGAGAACGGTCCTGTTTCTTGATCTGGGTGCTGGATACATAACAATGTTCAGCTTGCGAGTACTCATCACAGGTGTGTTTATGTGCACATTTCTCTATGTATGCTGCAGTTCAATAACGTGTAAAATAAAATAGCAAAAACATTCTCCAATCTTTTAGAAGACTGCACCTAAGAATGTAATTATAGTTATTCTATCTGATGGGTGTTTTCTTAAAAATAATAGAGTTAATCAAATTTGGATTATTTATTTCAAGTGCTCAAGTGGAAGCAACTCTCTAAAGAAGGCTGAGATGAATCCTTTGATACATGAATAATTACGGTTGGTGACATTTTGGAGTTCAGATGCTCTCAGAGTGAGACTTTTCTAAAATCTAGTTTCATATTTTGATTCTCGGATCAATATATGTAAAAATAAAATTAAATTTTGCTCACTTGGGAACCTAATCATATTAAGACCTTTTGAAGATTTCTCAATCATGACTCCACTTTTTAATGTTTATTTCCACCTGCATTGGGCCAATATAGCCAGAAAAGTTCTTTTGAACTTCATAAATAGCAAAAGCACTTAGAGGCAGAAATTTAAATGTATGCTCTGTTAATATTTTCATGTCAATGATATTATCAGATATGTGAGAGAATTAACATGGCATTCAATAGTTTAAAGGAAAAAAAGTTTTGTAATATTGAAATTGTTAGGACTTGTTTACAGTTACTGCTCTTCTTGAGGGCAAAATATATATATATATATATATATATATATATATATATATATATATATATATCACATATATGTATACCCTATCCCCTTTATCCATTCATCTTTTCATGGGTCCAGTGGTGGGTGAGGACAAGTCCTGGAAATTGGCAGCCCACTGGTGGGCAGAACTGAGTTCTGGGGTCTCTGGCTGCCCAGTACATGGAGGTCCTGGAGTTGCTGTTGACCTGCTGGTGGGTGATGCTGGAGCCCAGGTGGTCCCAGGCTTGTGTTCTCCCCATGGTGGGTGAAGCTTATCTTGAGGCTAGCGCCAGCCCACTAACAGTGAAAATGTAGTCCTAAGGTCTCTAGCTGTGGGACCAAGGATCCAAGAGCTAGTGTCCACCCTCTGATGGATGGGTCTGGGTTCTGGGCCTTCTGGTGGATGGTACCTGGACCTGGGGTGGCTGGTGGTTCAGGGAGTCCTACAGCAGCTATTCTGTGGTGGGTGCAGCTGTGTCCCCAGCTGGCTAGCTTCTTGGCCTGAGTGGGTCCTACTACTGATGCCTGCAGGCTGGGTGAGTGGGTTCAGGTCCCAGAGTCAACAAGCTAGAAATAGGACTTTCCAGCACCAATATCCCTGTGGTAGAAGAGCTCCCCCAAATGGCTGCCACCTGTGCCTGTGTCTACAGAGTGAGTCCAGGTGCCTGTTCCCTCTTTAGGAGTCCAAGATCAGTAGGTGGGTCTGAGCCAGACTCCTTTCACATTACTGCTTCTGCCCCTAGTCTTATAGCATGAGAGACTTTGTGTGTGCCTATAACAGTGGAGTCTCTGTTTCTTCCAGCCAGCTGTCTGACGCTTCCAAAAGTGAGCCCTGTGTGAGTGTGTGGTCGGTCTCTTCAGTTGTGTCTGATGCTTTGTGATCTCACGCCTGCCAGGCTCCTCTGCCCGTGGGGTTCTCCGGGCAAGAACACTGGAGCCAGTTACCATGCCCTCCTCCAGAGGATCTTTCCAACCCAGGGAGTGAAACTGCATCTCTTACATCTCCTGCATTGGCAGGTGGGTTCTTTACCACTGGTGCCACCTGGGAAGCTCAAAAGTAAGCCCCCTGGCCTTCAAAGCCAAATGTCTGGGGCCTTGTCTTCCTGGCCCAGGACCCCTGGTCTGGGGAGCCCAATGTAGAGCTCAGACCACTTGCTCCTTGAAGAGAACTTCTTCAGCTGTAATTATCCTATTTGTGGGTCACCATCCAAGGGGTATTGGTCTTGACTATATGCCATTTCTACACTCCTACCTGTCATGTTGTGCTTCCTCCTTTCTATCTTTGGTTGTAGAAGACTTTTTCTGCTAGTCTTTAGGTCATTCTCATCAATAGTTGCTTTGTAAATAGTTGTAATTTTGGTGTGCCAATGGGAGGAACTGAGCTTGGGGTCTTCCTACTCTGCCATCTTGGCCACTCCCCCTCAATAATTTCTCATTATTGATGTGAAAATCATCATACTTGAATTCATTTTGATATTAAATATCCTTTAAAAATTATGCAATTTTGCAGACATGTCTGACAATCCTAGATATCAATTAACTGTTTTGCAGATTAATAATGATATGTAGCTTTTTATTGTTCAGCCTGGTTGACTATATCCTGAATTCATAGCTGCACAATCTGTTTAATGTACTTTAGGCAGATTTATTTTTGTAGCAACTTGAAATACAAAAGAAAGACAAAAGCAGTGGTTTCCACTTCACTGTAATAAATGCAATAATTATTTTAAGAGTAGTGCTCACTAAACTTTCATTATTCTATTTAGATGGCAAGCTGTTATTAACAGGAAGCAAAATGCTATTAACAACACATGCTACAGGGTCATCATTAACTGTGCTAGACTATTACTTTTGTAGCCCTTTAGACATACATGCACTTTAGTTTGGCATGATGTCCCTATCATTTTCTATGTTTGCTTGATATATTTTAGGATGTAGATCTTCAACAGGAAAACCAAAAAGAGCTTTCTTGTTTGGAATTGCTAGGTCCATGTTACATCAATAGGCTTTTTTAATCCATTTAAACAGTAAAACAATCTTTTGAGATATAGTAATAATGATGTTAAAGCCCATAAATTATTTTATATATTTCTCACTTTCAATGTTAATTTAAGTATTTGAGGACACAATTAAATGATATAACCTTCCTTATTTCAATATCCTAAAATATATGTTTCTCATTGACTAGGGAAGATGTAAATTTATGAAACTTTTAACATCTCAAAAAAAAGTTCTTTAAAAAGTTCCAACTATCCCCTCTTACTATTCAAATTGTACTGTCAGTCTAAGTCAATGCAATGAGGTCAAAAAAGTGGGGGAGAAAAGAAGAAAACTCTATTCACTAATAGTATAACTGTTTATCTCCAAAGCCCAAGACAGTCAACTAACTAGAACTAGCAAGGAAGTTCACTAAGGAAATTGAATTAGAGTGTAACACACAAAATTGCTTTCTGCAGGTTTGTTTTAACCAGTGGAGAAACATGACATAAAGATATCATTCACTGTAACAAAAAACTTATAAAATAACTAGGAATAAACTCAACTATAGAACATGAAAGACATAATGATACAAAATATATTAAAGAACTAAATAAAATCAAAGTTAAGTTTGGAGATAGACAATTTTTCAGGATTAGCAGCCTAAATATTACCTAGATGTCTTTACCATCTGAGCCACCAGGGAAACCCAACATAGGTGTCAGTTATGTACAAACAACGAAATCCCAATTAAAATCCCAAAGAATTTTCATGGGCCTTGTCAAGATAATTGTAAAATTTACCTTGGAGAGGAACAAAGTGGTGGAGGAGTAGGTGGACATGGAGTACATTTCTCTCCATGGATACATCAGGGATATACCTTCAGACACAGAAGTGCTTGCAGAACACCAGCTGAGAGCAGGCAGGAGTACCTGACCAGTGGAAAAGAATATATGCTGCTGCTAAGTCGCTTCAGTCGTGTCCGACTCTGTGCGACACCAGAGATGGCAGCCCACCAGGTTCCCCCATCCCTGGGATTCTCCAGGCAAGAACACTGGAGTGGGTTGCCATTTCCTTCTCCAATGCATGAAAGTTAAAAGTGAAAGTGAAGTTGCTCAGTTATGTTCGACTCCCAGCAACCCCATGGACTGCAGCCCACCAGGCTCCTCTGTCCATGGGATTCTCCAGGCAAGAGTACTGGAGTGGGGTGCCATTGCCTTCTCCAAAAGAAGATATAGAACCATGCAAAACTCGATAGGATGAAGGAAGTAGGGGGAAAAAGAGGAGAGTTCATAGGATTGGACCTGCCCTCAGCAGGTGGGGAACTGAAGCAGGAGTTTGATCCCAACATTAGGCAATTGTTTGGGACAGAGGAGAAACAATTGATGTTGAGAGTGAAGCAGCTGATCTGTGACAGTCTAAATGGAATGAAAATCACACAGACTATCTTTGCCGCAGCCATCCATATCCCGTACAGGAACACAAGTCCCCTAGATGGCACCGTGGCTGGAAGCTGGAGTATAGGGGTTGTGGGGAAATCCCAGGGTGAGTTCTGCTATTGACTGTGGGGAGACATCTCTGGGTGATATGAGGAAGGAGATTGTGGTGTGAAATTTCTGTGGAGAAAAACCAGGCAGCCATGGAAGCAAAAAACCTCACCTCTTCCCACCAGAATGCAAGCACAAGTCATATAAACCACTGGACCAACCTTATGAGGGCAGAAACCAAAGGAAGAAAGAATTCAACCTCAAAGCCTGGGAAAAGGAGACCTCAAACATGCTAAGTTAAAAAAAAAAATAACGAAAAAGCAGAGAAATACTGCACAAATGAAGGAATAACCTGGAAACACATAAGTTCAAATAAATTAAGAGGAAATAGGGAAATTACCTGAAAACTGATTCAGAATAATGATAGTAAAGATGATCCAAAACCTGGAAAATAGAATGGAGAAAATGCAAGAATCAATTAACAAAGACCTAGGAGAAATAAAGCATAAACATACAGAAACAAAAAACACAATTACTGAAATTAAAAATACTCTAGAAGAAACCAACAGCAGAATATCTGAGGCAGAAGAACGAATCAGTGAGCTGGAAGACAGAATGGTGGGAATAACCTCTGAAGAGCAGAATAGAGTAAAAAGAATGAAAAGAACTGAGGATAGTATCAGAGACCTCTGGGACAGTATTAAATGTACCAACATCCCAATTATAGGGGTCCCAGAAGCAGAAGAGAAAAAGAAAGGGTATGAGAAAATTTTTGAATAAATTATAGTTGAAAATTTCCTCAATATGGGAAAGGATATAGTCAATCAAGTCCAAGAAGTGCAGAGTCTCATACAGGATAAACCCAAGGAGAAACACATTAAAACACATACTAATCAAACTAAAAAAGATGAAACACAAAGAAAGAATATTAAGAGCAGCAAGAGAAAAGCAGAAAGTAACATACAAGGGAAACCCCACAGGTTTAACAGCTGATCTTTCAGCAGAAACTTTGCAGGCTGGAGATGGAAGGATAGACAGAAAGGGAAAAATCTTTCTGTCTATCCTAACCAAGATTACTCTACCCAGCAAAGATCTCATTCAAAATTGATGGAAAAATCAAAAAGCTTTACAGACAAGCAAAAGTTAAGAGAATTCAGTACCACCAAACCAGCTTTACAACAAATGTTAAAGGGACTTACATAGTCAGCAAATACAAGAGAAGAAAAAGATCTACAAAAGTAAACCCCAAACAATCAAGAAAATGGCAATAAGAACATATATATCAATAATTACTTTAAAGGTAAATGGATTAAATGCTCCACCAAAAAACACAGACTAGCTGAATGGATACAATAAAAGACTCATATACATGCTGTCTAAAGAAACCCACTGCAGACCTAAAGACACATATAGACTGAAAGTGAAGGGATGGAAAAATATATTCCATGCAAATAGCAAGCAAAAGAAAGCTGGAGTAGCAATCCTCATATCAGACAAAATAGACATTAAAATAAGGAATGTTACAAGAAACAAGGATGGGCACCATGTAATGATCAAGGGATCAATGTCTTCCAAGAGGAAGACATAACAATTGTAAAGATGTATGCACCCAACATAGAAGCACCTCAGTACATAACACAAACACTAACAGACATAAAAGGAAAAATTGACAGTAACACAATAATACTAGGAGACTTTAACACCCCACTCACACAAATGGACAGATCATGAAAACAAAAAATTAATAAGGAAACACAAGCCTGAAATGACAAATTAGATCAGATGGATCTCATTGATATCTTCAGGACAGTCCATCCAAATGCAGAAGAATATACTTTCTTCTCAAGTGCACATGGAACATTCTCCCGGATAGACTACATCTTGGGTCACAAATCAAACCTCAGTAAATTTAAGAAAATTCAAATGGTGTTAAGCATCTTTTCTGACCACAACATCATGAGACTAGATATCAGTTACAAGAAAAAAAGCTGTAAAAAACACAAAACATGGAGAGTAAACAATACATTTCTAAAGAGCAAACACGTTACTGAAAAATCAAAAGGGGAATAAAAAATTCCGAGAAACAGTTGACAATGAAACCACAAAAACTCAAAACCTATGGGATGAAGCAAAAGCAGTTCTAAGAGGGAAGTTTATAGGATTACAATCCTACCTCAAGAAACAATAAAAACATCAAATAGACAACCTAAAGAAATAAATGAATCAGAGAGAAAAAAAGAAAAACAAATTAAAAGAAATGAGGACAATCTCAGAGACCTCCAGGACAATGTTAAATGCCCCAACATTCAAATCATGAGTCCCAGAAGAAGAATACAAAAAGAAAGACCATGAGAAAATACTTGAGGAGATAATAGTTGAAAACTTCCCTAAAATGGGGAAAGAAATAATCACCCAAGTCCAAGAAACCCAGAGAGTCCCAAACAGGATAAACCCAAGGCGAAACACCCCAAGACACATATTAATCAAAGTAACAAAGATCAAACACAAAGAACAAATATTAAAAGCAGCAAGGGAAAAACAACAAATAACACACAAGGGAATTCCCATAAGGATAACAGCTGATCTTTCAATACAAACTCTTCAGGCCAGGAGGGAATGGCAGGATATACTTAAAGTGATGAAAGAAAATAACCTACAGCCCAGATTACTGTACCCAGCAAGGATCTCATTCAAATATGAAGGAGGAATCAAAAGCTTTACAGACAAGCAAAAGCTGAGAGAATTCAGCACCACCAAACCAGCTCTCCAACATATGCTAAAGGATCTTCTCTAGACAGGAAACACAAAAAGGGTGTTTAAACTCAAACCCAAAACAATAAAGTAAATGGCAATGGGATCATACTTATCAATAATTACTTTAAATGCAAATGGGTTGAATGCCCCAACCAAAAGACAAAGACTGGCTGAATGGATACAAAAACAAGACCCCTACATATGTTGTCTACAAGAGACGTGCCTCAACACAGGGGACACATACAGACTGAAAGTGAAGGGCTGGAAAAAGATATTCCATGCAAATAGGGACCAAAAGAAAGCAGGAGTAGCAATACTCATATCAGATAAAATAGACTTTAAAACAAAGGCTGTGAAAAGAGACAAAGAAGGACACTACATAATGATCAAAGGATCGATCCAAGAAGAAGATACAACAATTATAAATATATAAGCACGCAACATAGGAGCACCACAATATGTAAGACAAATGCTAACAAGTATGAAAGGGGAAATTAACAATAACACAATGATAGTGGGAGACTTTAATATCCCACTCACACCTATGGATAGATCAACTAAACAGAAAATTAACAAGGAAACACAAACTTTAAATGATACAATAGACCAGTTAGACCTAATTGATATCTATAGGACATTCCCCCCCCAAACAATGAATTTCACCTTTTTCTCAAGCACACACAGAACCTTTTCCAGGATAGATCACATCCTGGGCCATAAATCTAGCCTTGGTAAATGCAAAAAAACTGAAATCATTCCAAGCATCTTTTCTGACCACAATGCAGTAAGATTAGATCTCAATTACAGGAGAAAAACTTAAAAATTCCAACATATGGAGGCTGAACAACACCCTGCTGAATAACCAACAAATCACAGAAGAAATCAAAAAAGAAATCAAAATATGCATAGAAATGAATGAAAATGAAAACACAACAACCCAAAACCTGTGGGACACTGTAAAAGCAGTGCTAAGGGGAAGGTTCATAGCAATACAGGCATACCTCAAAAAAAACAAGAAAAAAGTCAAATAAATAACCTAACCCTACACCTAAAGCAACTAGAAAAGGAAGAAATGAAGAACCCCAGGGTTAGTAGAAGGGAAGAAATCTTAAAAATCAGGGCAGAAATAAATGCAAAAGAAACAAAAGAGACCATAGCAAAAATCAACAAAGCCAAAAGCTGGTTCTTTGAAAGGATAAATAAAATTGACAAATCATTAGCCAGACTCATCAAGAAACAAAGGGAGAAAAATCAAATCAATAAAATTAGAAATGAAAATGGAGAGATCACAATAGACAACACAGAAATACAAAGGATCATAAGAGACTGCTATCAGCAATTATATGCCAATAAAATGGACAATGTGGAACAAATGGACAAATTCTTGGAAAAGTACAACTTTCCAAAACTGAACCAGGAAGACACAGAAAACCTTAACAGACCCATCACAAGCACAGAAATTGAAACTGTCATCAGAAATCTTCCAGCAAAAAAAAAAAAAAAGCCCAGGTCCAGATGGCTTCACAGCTGAATTCTACCAAAAATTTAGAGAAGAGCTAACACCTATCCTACTCAAACTCTTCCAAAAAATTGCAGAGGAAGGTAAACTGCCAAACTCATTCTATGAGGCCACCATCACCCTAATAACAAAACCTCACAAAGATGCCACAAAAAAAGAAAACTACAGGCCAATATCACTGATGAACATAGATACAAAAATCCTTAACAAAATTCTAGCAATCAGAATCCAACAACACTTTAAAAAGATCATACACCATGACCAAGTGGGCTTTATCCCAGGGATACAAGGATTCTTCAATATCTGCAAATCAATAAATGTAATACACCACTAACAAATTGAAAAATAAAAGCCATATGATTTTCTCAATAGATGCAGAGAAAGCCTTTGACAAAATTCAACATCCATTTATGATAAAAACTCTCCAGAAAGCAGGACTAGAAGGAACATACCTCAATATAATAAAAGCTATATATGACAAACCCACAGCAAACATTATCCTCAATGGTGAAAAATTTAAAGCATTTTCCCTAAAGTCAGGAACAAGACAAGGGTGCCCACTTTCACCACTACCATTCAAGATAGTTTTGGAAGTTTTGGCCACAGCAATCAGAGCAGAAAAAGAAATAAAAGGAATCCAAATTGGAAAAGAAGAAGTAAAACTCTGTTTGCAGATGACATGATCCTCTACATAGAAAACCCTTAAGACTCCACCAGAAAATTACTAGAACCAAACAATGAATATAGTAAAGTTGCAGGATATAAAATCAACGCACAGAAATCCCTTGCATTCCTATACACTAATAATGAGAAAATAGAAAGAAATATTAAGGAAATAATTCCACTCACCATTGCAACGAAAAGAATAAAATACTTAGGAATATATCTACCTAAAGAAACTAAAGACCTATATATAGAAAACTATAAAACACTGGTGAAAGATTCAAAGAGGACACTAATAGATGGAGAAATATACCATGTTCATGGATCGGAAGAGTCAATATAGTGAAAATGAGTATACTACCCAAAGCAATATATAGATTCATGCAATTCCTATCAAGCTACCAATGGTATTTTTCACAGAGCTAGAACAGATAATTTCACAATTTGTATGGAAATACAAAAAACCTCGAATAGCCAAAGCAATCTTGAGAAAGAAGAATAGAACTGAAGGAATCAACCTGCCTGGCTTCAGGCTCTACTACAAAGCCACAGTCATAAAGACTGGCACAAAGGCAGAAATATAGATGAATGGAACAAAATAGAAAGCCCAGAGATAAATCCATGCACCTACGGACACCTTATCTTTGACAAAGGAGGCAAGAATATACAATGGAGAAAAGACAATCTCTTTAACAACTGGTGCTGGGAAAACTGGTCAAGCACTTGTAAAAATGAAACTAGAACACTTTCTAACACCATACACAAAAATAAACTCAAAATGGATTAAAGATCTAAACATAAGACCAGAAACTATAAACTCCTAGAGGAGAATATAGGCGAAACACTCTCCGACATACATCACAGCAGGATCCTCTATGACCCATCTCCCAGAATATTGTAAATAAAAGCAAAAATAAACAAATGGAACCTAATTACAATTAAAAGCTTCTGCACAACAAAGGAAACTATAAGCAAGATGAAAAGACAGCCTTCAGAATGGGAGAGTTCAGTTCATTTCAGTTCAGTTGCTCAGTCATGTCTGACTCTTTGTGACCCCAAGAATCGCAGCAGGCCAGGCCTCCCTGTCCATCGCCAACTCCCGGAGTCCACTCAGACTCACGTCCATTGAGTCAGTGATGCCATCCAGCCATCTCATCCTCTGTCATCCCCTTATCCTCCTGCCCCCAATCCCTCCCAGCATCAGAGTCTTTTCCAATGAGTCAACTCTTCCCATGAGGTGGCCAAAATACTCGAGTTTCAGCTTTAGCATCATTCCTTCCAAAGAAATCCCAGGACTGATCTCCTTCAGAATGGACTGGTTGGATCTCCTTGCAGTCCAAGGGACTCGCAAGAGTCTTCTCCAACACCACAGTTCAAAAGCATCGATTCTTCGGCACTCAGCCTTCTTCACCCAACTCTTACATCCGTACATGACCACTGGAAAAACCATAGCCTTGACTAGATGAACCTTTGTTGACAAAGTAATGTCTTTGCTTTTGAATATGCTATCTAGGTTGGTCATAACTTTCCTTCCAAGGAGTAAGTGTCTTTTAATTTCATGGCTGCAGTCACCATCTGTAGTGATTTTGGAGCCCCAAAACATAAAGTCTGACACTGTTTCCACTGTTTCCCCATCTATTTCCCATGAAGTGATGGGACCAGATGCCATGATCTTCGTCTTCTGAATGTTGAGCTTTAAGCCAACTTTTTCACTTTCACTTTCATCAAGAGGCTTTTGAGTTCCTCTTCACTTTCTGCCATAAGGGTGGTATCAAATGCATATCTGAGGTTATTGATATTTCTCCCGGCAATCTTGATTCCAGCTTGTGTTTCTTCCAGTCCAGCGTTTCTTATGATGTACTCTGCATATAGGTTAAATAAACAGGGTGACAATATACAGCCTTGACATAGTCCATTGTCCTATTTGGAACCAGTCTGTTGTTCCATGTCCAGTTCTAACTGTTGCTTCCTGACCTGCATATAGGTTTCTCAAGAGGCAGATCAGGTAGTCTGGTATTCCCATCTCTTTCAGAATTTTCACGGTTTATTGTGATCCACATGGTCAAAGGCTTTGGCATAGTCAATAAAGCAGAAATAGATATTTTTCTGGAACTCTCTTGCTTTTTCCATGATCCAGCAGATGTTGGCAATTTGATCTCTGGTTCCTCTGCCTTTTCTAAAACCAGCTTGAACATCAGGAAGTTCACGGTTCACATATTGCTGAAGCCTGGCTTGAAGAATTTTAAGCATTACTTTACTAGCGTGTGAGATGAGTGGAATTGTGTGGTAGTTTGAGCATTCTTTGGCATTGCCTTTCTTTGGGATTGGAAAGAAAACTGACCTTTTCCAGTCCTGTGGCCACTGCAGAGTTTTCCAAATTTGCTGGCATATTGAGTGCAGCACTTTCACAGCATCATCTTTCAGGATTTGGAATAGCTCAACTGGAATTCCATCACCTCCACTAGCTTTGTTCGTAGTGATGCTTTCTAAGGCCCACTTGACTTTACATTCCAGGATGTCTGTCTCTAGGTCAGTGATCAGACCATTGTGATTATCTGGGTCGTGAAGGTCTTTTTTGTACAGTTTTTCTGTGTATTCTTGCCATGTCTTCTTAATATCTTCTGCTTCTCTTAGGTCCATACCATTTCTGTCCTTTATCGAGCCCATCTTTGCATGAGAATGAGAGAAAATAATAGCAAATGAATCAACTGACAAACAACTATTCTCAAAAATATACAAGCAACTCCTGCAGCTCAATTCCAGAAAAATAAATGACCCAATCAAAAAATGGGCCAAAGAACTAAATAGACATTTCTCCAAAGAAGACATACAGATGGCTAACAAACACATGAAAAGATGTTCAACATCACTCATTATCAGAGAAATGCAAATCAAAACCACAATGAGGTACCATTTCACACCAGTCAGAATGGCTGTGATCCAAAAGTCTACAAGCAATAAATGCTGGAGAGGGTGTGGAGAAAAGCGCACCGTCTTACACTGTTTTTGGGAATGCAAACTAGTACAGCCACTATGGAGAACAGTGTGGAGATTCCTTAAAAAACTGGAAATATAACTGCCATACGACTCAGCAATCCCACTGCTGGGCATAAACACCGAGGAAACCAGAATTGAAAGAGACACGTGTACCCCAATGTTCATTGCAGCACTGTTTATAATAACCAGGACATGGAAGCAACCTAGATGTCCATCAGCAGATGAATGGATAAAGAAAGCTGTGGTACATATACACAATGGAATATTACTCAGCCATTAAAAAGAATACATTTGAATCAGTTCTAATGAGGTGGATGAAACTGTAGCCTATTATACACAGTGAAGTATGCCAGAAAGAAAAACATCAATACAGTATACTAATGCATATATATGGAATTTAGAAAGATGGTAATGATAACCCTGTATGTGAAAGAGCAAGAGACACTGATGTATAGAACAGTCTTTTGGATTCTGTGGGAGAGGGAGAGGGTGGGATCATTTGGGAGAATGGCATTGAAACATGTATAATATCATATACGAAATGAAGCACCAGACCAGGTTCGATGCAGGATACAGGATGCTTGGGGCTGGTGCACTGGGATGACCCAGAAGGGTGGTATGGGGAGGGAGGTGGGAGGGGAGTTCAGGATGGGGAACACGTGTACACCCATGGTGGATTCATGTTGATGTATGGCAAAACCAATACAATATTGTAAAGTAATTAACCTCCAATTAAAATAAATACATTTATATTAAAAAAAATAGACAACCTAACTTTACACCTAAAACAACTGGAAAAGAACAACAAAAAAAACCAAAGTTAGCAGAAGGAAAAAAAAAATCATGAAGATCAGAGAAGAAATGAAAGAAACAACAGTAAAAATTAATAAAACTGAAAGCTGGTTCTTTGAGAAGATAAACAATATTGGCAAAACTTTAGCCAGACTCATCAAGAAAAAAAGAAAGAAGAATTAAATCAATAAAATTAGAAATGAAAAAGAAGAGATTGCAACAGACAATACAGAAATACAAAGGATTATAAGAGACTATTATGAACAACTATATGGCAATAAAATGAACTACCTGGAAGAAACAGACAGATTCATAGAAAAGTTCAATCTTCCAAGATTGAACCAGGAAGATACAGAAATTATGAACAACCCAATTACAAGCACTGAAATCAAAACTGTGATCAAAACTGTCCGAAAAAACAAAAGCCCAGGGCCAGTTGGCCTCGTAGGTGAATTCTATTAAACATTTAGAGAAGAGTGAATGCCTATCCTAAAACTCTTTCAATAATTTTCAGAGGAAGGAACACTTCCAAACTCATTCTATGAGACTCCTGTCACCCCGATTCCAAAACCAGGAAAGACAACACAAAAAAAGAAAATTACAGGCCAATATCACTGATGAACATAAATGTAAAAATCCTCAGCAAAATTCTAGCAAACAGAATTCAACAACACATGAAAAAGCTCATACACCATGATTAAGTTGGGTTTATTCTAGGGATGCAAGGATTCTTCAATATATGCAAGTCAATCAATGTGATACACCATACTAACAAATTGAAAGATAAAAACCACATGATCATCTCAATAGATGCAGGAAAAGCCTTTGACAAAATTAAACACCAATTTATCACAAAAACTCTTCAAAAAATTAGCACAGAAGGAACCTACCTCAACATAGTAAAGGCCATATATGATAAGGCCACAGCAAACATTATTCTCAATGGTGAAAAACTGAAAGTATTCCCTCAAGATCAGGAGCAAAACAAGGGTGTCCACTCTCATCACCATTATTCCACTTAGTTTTGGAAGTCCTAGCTATTGCAATCAGAGAATTTAAAAAAATAGTAATAACAAAAGAAATCCAGATTGGAAAAGAAGTAAAACTCTCATGGTTTGCAGATGATATGATACTATACATAGAAAACCGTAAAGATAATACCAGAAAATTACTAGAGCTAATCAGTGAATTTAGCAAAGTTGTGGGATACAAGGTGAGTACACAGAAATCACTTGCATCCCTATATACTAACAATGAAAAATCAGAAAGAAAAATTAAGGAATCAATCCCATTCACCATTGCAACAAAAATAATAAAATATCTAGGAATAAAACTACCTAAGGAGACAGAAGAACTGTATATCGACAGTATAAAACAAAAGACGCTGAAGAAAAGAAATCAAAGATGACATAAAGAGATGGAGAGATATTCCATGTTCTTGGGTTGGAAGAATAGATATTGTGAAATTGACTATACTTACCAAATGCAATCTACAGATTCAATGTGATCTCTATCATATTACTGATGGCATTTTTCACAGAACTAGAACAAAAAATTTCACAATTCATATGGAAACACAAAAGACCCCAAATAGCCAAAACAGTCTTGAGAAAGAAGAATGGAGCTGGGGGAATCAACCTTCCTGACTACAGACTATACTACAAAGCTACAGTCATCAAGACAGTATGGCACTGTCTTGAAGAGAAATATAGACCAATGAAAGAAAGAAAAAATATAGACCAATGGAAGAAGATAGAGAGCCCAGAGATAAACTCATGCCCTTATGGGTACCTTATTTTTGACAAAAAAGGCAAGAATATAAAATGGGGCATAGACAGCCTCTTCAATAAGTGGTTCTGAAGACACTGGGCAGCTCCACTTAAAAGAATGAAACTAGAACACTTCCTAATGCCATCAACAAAGATAAACTCAAAATGGGTTAAAGACCTAAATGTAAGACCAGAAATTGTAAAACTTTTAGAGGGAAACATAGGCAGAACACTCAATGACATAAATGCAAGCAAGATCCTCTATGATCCACTTCCTAGAGTAATGGAAATAAAAACAAAAGTAAACAAGTGGGACCTAATTAAACTTAAAAGAGTTTGCACAGTAAAGGAAATTGCAAACAAAGTGAAAAGACAATCCTCAGAATGGGAGAAAATAATAGTTAAGAAAACAACTGGAAAATAATCAATTACCAAAATATACAAACAGCTCATACAAGTCAATAGAAAAACAAACAATGCAATCAAAAAGTGGGAAAAATACCTAAACAGATGAAATGTCTGTCCAAAGAAGACATACAGATGGCTAACAGATACATGAAAAGATGCTCAACATCATTCATTGTTAGGGAAATGGAAATCAAAACTACAATGAAATACCACCTCACTCTGGTCAGAATGGCCATCATTAAAAGTCTTCAGACAATAACAGTTGGAGACAGTATGGAGAAAAGGGAACCCACTTTCATTGCTGATGGGAATGTAAAGTGATATAGCTACTATGGTAGTCAGTATGGAGATTCCTTAAAAAACTAGGAATAAAACCACCATATGATCCACCAATCCCACTGCTAGGCATATACCCTGGAGAAACATTGCAGCACTATTTATAACAGCTAGAACATGGAAGCAACCTAGATGTCCATTGACAGATGACTGGATAAAGAAATTGTGGTACGTATATACAATGGAATATTACTCAGCCATAAAAATAAATGCATTTAAGTCAGTTCTAATGAGGTGGATGAGCCTAGAGCCCATTATACAGAGTGAAGTAAGTCAGCAAGAGAAATATAAATATTGCTTACTAATGCATATATGTGGAATCTAGAAAGATGGTACCAATGAATTTATCTGCAGGGTAGCAATGGAAAAACAGAACAGACTTAAGGACACGGTCAGGGGGAGGGGAGGAAGGAGAGGGTGAGATGTATGGAGAGAGTAACATGGAAACTCACATTATCATATGTAAATAGATAGCCAGTGGGAATTTGCTGTAACACTTAGGGAACTCAAACAAGGGCTCTGTGACAACCTAGAGGGGTGTGATGGAGAGGCAGATGGGGGGAGGCACAGGAGGGAGGGGACATGTGAACACCTATGGATGATTCATGTTGATATTTGGCAGAAAACAACAAAATTCTGTGAAGCAATTATCCTTCAATTAAAAATAAAATAAAATTTATCTGAATCCCCAGAACCTAGAACAGAACCTGGCATATAGTGATAGTGTTACCCATGTGGGGTGATTTAACAATCAGTGAATGGACAACTTTAACTTCTACCTATTCCCAGGTAGCTCAGTGGTAAAGAATCTGCCTGCCAATCCAAGAGGTGCATGAGATGTGGATTGTGTCCCTGGGTTGGGAAGATCCCCTGGAGAAGGAGATGGCAACCCAGTCCAGTGCTCTTCCCTGGAGAATCCATATGGACAAAGGAGCCTGGAGGGCTACACTCTGTGGGGTCACGAAGACTTGGTCATGACTGAGTGACTAAACACAGCACAGCAAGTAAGAATCATGGATCAAAAAACTGACTGTGCATACTCTATATTTGATTTCATATTTTGAAGTTGTTCCTGCAGCAGAGTCCCAATGTTTCCATTAATTCATTGATTAAGATGAAAATAAAAACAGAAAAGATTCAAATATGAGAAGAGAGGTTCATCCATGAAGATAAACAGGATTTAATTTATAATAGAAAATGGTGAAGATATTTCTTGTAATGCTCAATAATAAAGAAAAATACAGCATTTAAACAAGAACTTGAATTCATCTGTGTTTTAAAGACCTTATTTTCACGTGCCATGAAGATAAAAACATTCTATTATACTTCATCATCAAGTGTAACCTAATTTGGTAAAATATTCATGCACAGTAAGTCCACAAGTAAAATAAGAAAGAATGGCTGACACTTTCTCCTGAGAAGTTGATGGAAATTCCTATCTTAGTTTTAATAAGTCATTTAATTTTCATGAGTAATCTAAGAATTTTCAAGTTGCTTACATAATTATAAAATAGATTCAAACATTCTTCACATATATTTACTCATTTCTTACAGTCAAAACATATATAAACAAGAGTAAAGAGATTCAGAATAGTACCTTTGAAGTATCTTAAGCACCATTGATAAATCAGTTCAGTTCAGTTCAGTCGCTCAGTCATGTCCGACTCTTTGCAACCCAATGAACCACAGCACGCCAGGCCTCCCTGTCCATCACCAACTCCTGGAGTCCACCCAAACCCATGTCCATTGAGTTGGTGATGCCATCCAACCATCTCATCCTGTCGTCCCCTTCTCCTCCTGCCTTCAATCTTTCCCAGCCCCAGAGTCTTTTCAAGTGAGTCAGCATCAGGTGGCCAAAGTATTGGAGTTTCAGCTTCAACCTCAGTCCTACCAATGAACACCCACGACTGATCTCCTTTAGGATGGACTGGTTGGATCTCCTTGCAGTCCAAGGGACTCTCAAGAGTCTTCTCCAACACCACAGTTCAGAGGCATCAATTCTTCGGCGCTCAGCTTTCTTTACAGTCCAACTTTCACATCCATACATGACCAATGGAAAAACCATAGCCTTGACTAGACAGACCTTTGTTGGCCAAGTAATGTCTCTGCTTTTTAATATGCCGTCTAGGTTGGTCATAACTTTCCTTCCAAGGAGTTAGCGTCTTTTAATTTCATGGCCGCAATCACCATCTGCAGTGATTTTGGAGCCCAGAAAAATAAAGTCAGCCACTGTTTCCCCATCTATTTGCCATGAAGTGATGGGACTGGATGCCATGATCTTCGTCTTCTGAATGTTGAGCTTTAAGCCAACTTTTTCACTCTCTACTTTCACTTTCATCAAGAGGCTTTTGAGTTCCTCTTCACTTTCTGCCATAAGGGGGTGTCATCTGCATATCTGAGGTTATTGATATTTCTCCTGGCAATCTTAATTCCAGCTTGCGCTTCCCCCAGCCCAGCGTTTTTCACGATGTACTCTGCATAGAAGTTAAATAAGGAGGGTGACAATATACAGCCTTGACATACTCTTTTTCCTATTTGGAACCAGTCTGTTGTTCCATGCCCAGTTCTAACTATTGCTTCCTGACCTGCATACAGATTTCTCAAGAGGCAGGTCAAGTGCTCTGGTATTCCCATCTCTTTCAGAATTTTCCACAGTTTATTGTGATCCACACAGTTAAAGGCTTTGGCATAGTCAATAAAGCAGAAATAGATGTTTTTCTGGAACCCTCTTGCTTTTTTGATGATCCAGCGGATGTTGGCAATTTGATCTCTGGTTCCTTTGCCTTTTCTAAAACCAGCTTGAACATCTGGAAGTTCATGGTTCACATATTCTGAAGCCTGGCTTGGAGAATTTTAAGCATTACTTTACTAGCATGTGAGATGAGTGCAATTGTACAGTAGTTTGAGCATTCTTTGGCATTGCCTTTCTTTGGGATTGGAATGAAAACTGACCTTTTCCAGTCCTGTGGCCACTGCTGAGTTTTCCAAATTTGCTGGCATATTGAGTGCCATTGATAATAAATGTTAATGATTTGTTGACATAAATTCAATCCATTTTTCTTAAAAAGTCAGGGAATATTAAATTTCTTTGCAATGAAATCACCTAGTCAGTATTCATAGATGTGGCTGAGTCACTGATAAAAATAATATATAACACATTTATCTATGTTTCTAGTGAACCAAGACTGCCAGAGGGATTTAATAAATATGCCCATCATGCATAGTCTCTGACATAACCTAAGATAATTAAAATTATGCTGTTACTGTCTATATGATTACTTGAAAATTAAGCAAATGATTGAATATCCTTGTGATCACTCCACCAAAGTTTATAAATTTGTAATTTCACTTTATCACAAGTAAAATTTTTAAACTCTTTCTAGGAGTTTCTAAAATAATGTGGAATTCCCAGCCTGTTGAAATCTGCTGGAAGATTTTTCCTAGCTCCTATTTATTAAGTGCTGCTTACATGCTTACATTCTGTGCTAAGAGCTTTAAATTCATTATTTAATTTACATAACAATCACTTGAGATTAAAAAGCTCACAAGAATTAAGAGCTTAGTTAAGTATTTAAACTAAGGTCTCTCTGTCTTCAAAACACCAGAATTCTCAAATACCTGTATCTTGACTCCTTCTATCTATATAGATTGCATAGATATGTCTATGTCCTCAAATCTGTGACAGTCTATAAAACACATCATCAACTTAATAGTAACTATTTTGTGTGGGGAAAAAGACACCCAAATAATGTATACTTTGGTTTTAAGACGCTTCAATATTAGAAAAGTTAAATGTAAAAATATGCAACAATAACAACAAAAACCAACTCATAGTTATTAAAAAGATCTATGGTGTATTAGCAATGAACAGTATTCATGGTCTTCTAAAATATAAAATCAAAATATTTTCTGGTAATGGAAAATCATTCTATTCAAAATAGCAACAGAACAATGAAATACTTAACAATTCATATAAATCCCATCCCTTGATCTCCAAGGAGAGTAGAAGGGCTGGAGGTTGAATTAGTTGCCAGTGAACAATGATTTAATCAATTATGCATATGTAACAAAGCCTCCATAAACCCCAAAAGGAGAGCATTCTAAGAGCTTCCCGGCTGCTGAACAGGTGGCAGTGTAGGGAGAGTAGCCCTCCCTGAGAGAGCGTGAAAGCCCCTTGCCCTTTCCTCATGACTTGCTCTGTGTATCTCTTCCATCTGGCTGTTGCTGAGTTATATGCTTTTTATAGGAAACTGGTGATCTTGTGAGCAACATGTTTCTGTGAGTTCTGCAAGTCACACTAGCAAATTAATCGAATCCAAGGATTGGGTCATTGGAACTGCTGATCTATAGGATCTATAGCCAGTTGGTCAGAAGTACAGGTGATATCCTGGGCTTATGATAGGTGCCTGAAATTATTTTATTTGAAATTTGATTATTAGTGCATTTAAAAATATAATGTGACTTCTAGTTTCTCATCCAGTATATTAGGAACTTAGAAATCATCTCTACATCCAAACAAGTAAAAAGTCGAACAAACTGAAAAATCGACAACTTGCCTTAGATCTGTGAAATGTTGCTCTGATCACCAAATGTGTGTGAGTGTTTGTGTGTGTGTGTGTGTGTGTGTGTGTGTGTGTTGGAGGTGGGATAGACACCTTTCCCCACACCAGTAAGCAATTCTCCAGATATCAGCAAGGTCCTACAATTCAACTCAATTCTGACACTCTTTGCCTGGAGAGAGAACATCAGATTCCATAGGCTCAAGGCTTAATCCAACAAGATCTCCCCCTGCTCCTCCTAAGGAGGGAAAACCCTGAGAAGCGCTGGTGAAGTTCAGAGTCCAGGAGCACCAGCTCACTGGAAGACCAAGACCTAACCATAGGACCTTAGAATGCCACTCTTCTCAGAATTTACCACTGCCTCATGAAAGACCTCTTTACCAAGATCCCTTTTACACAGTGTGACATATCTGCCTTCTAACACCTGATGAGAGTAAGCATGACGATGGTGCAAAGAAGGGGAGTACCAGAGGCACAGGGTGATTTAAGGAAGAAGCGGGGCAAGGAGATAGAACCCTACAAAAAAGATGATTGTAATTAAAGGACAACAATAAACAGAAACGAATTGAAATGTTTGGTGGTGAAACCTGGTTTATGGATGCCCATTGTCTCTGCTGGACAGATTTTACTCTATGTACAGCTGTAGCCCTGAAGAAGGAGGATTTACATCTTGACAACTTTAGCTATCTATAGGGAGTTGAGCGGTGAAACCCTCAAAATACCTAAGTCCTGTGCCCTATCCTGTGAACACGATCTTATTTGGAAATAGAGTTTTCGCAGATGTAATCAAGTTAAGGATATAATCAAGTTGACATCAGATCATCCTGGATTTTGAGTGAGTGCCACCAGGGAAGTCCCCCAATGTGAATTCTTAGTTGGAAATTGTCAAGTTTCTTCATTTCCCTCTTAAGTCACAGTTTGTTACAGATAATGGTATTCCACTAATTTTAGCATACCTAGTCTATTGATTATCTCTCCAACAAATGGCTTAGTATACATATAGGAAAAATTTAAGAGATCAGATACTCTTTTTTGAGTATTACTATGTCCTATATAAAGAAGCATAAAAATCTACTTGTAATCCCAAAATACAGGCTAACATTGGGTTTAGAAACATCTAAACTCAAATTTTGTACATGAATGGCAAAAATTTACAAGGATTATGGGATACTTCCCTGGTGGCTCAGATGGTAAAGAATCCGCCTGCAATGCGGGAGACCTGGGTTCAATTTGTGGGTTGGGAAGATGCCCTGCAGGAGAGCATGGCAACCCACTCCAGTATTCTGGCCTGGAGAATAGCCATGGACAGAGAAGCCTGGCAGACTACAAGTCAGACACGACTGGGCAACTAAGCACAGAGTTACTAAGTGGAAATACTTAGCTACTTGAAAAAAAATTATAAAGCTATCAGATGTTCAAACTTCCCTCTTACTTCAGATTAAAAGATAGATTTATTTATACAGCTGAAACAGGACCCTATAACATATGTTTAGTCTCCTTGACTATTCTCCAAAGATTATCAGAAATGAATAACCTGACTAATCAGATATTTTGACAGGGCCCACATTGATTTTGAGAGTGATTTTTTTTACATGATATTCTTAAATAGTAACCTATATAATTTATGTCATTATAAACAATATTGTTTTATTTTAAACTTATCCAAAAAGCTGTTCAACAATATAAGAATACAGAATACGATAGGTCTTATAAAAGTGCTTATAAGTTCTTTTCAATCATATGAATGCCTAAGTAGTTTTGATCATCAAACTGAGTCTGAGAATACCTATGATAATAAAAAATAATACTACTAATAATTTAAATATACTGTGGAAAATACTTCACTCTTAACAGTTGATTTAAATGTTTAACATATAAAAATTCTCTAATAGTATAAGTGGAAGAATTAAGAAATTGGATATTTACTAGACCAAATGAATATTTTGATGTAAAATGTCTTAACTTGTATTAGTTCTCCACTTTTTTTTCTGTGCTGCCAAAATCCTAACTTCTTTAGATTAATAAGATGCTAATCCCTACGGTTCAGTAAACTTCACTAATAAATAATAATGATAGAACACGAGACATGTTCTGTGAGTCCCACAGACATGCTGAGCCATGTTCACGGGCTTCATTCTCCTCTGTATGATGCTCCTTTCCCTTTTTTTCTGTAGCTATCAGGGCTTCCTGTTCTGTCCCCCGAGGAAATGCAATACAATGGTTAGACTTCATCCTACTTTATCAGCAAACAATGCCCAAAGCTTAACTCAGTTGATATTTTATTGTTGTTATTTCTGACAAGATGAGCTCCTTTGAAATTATTTTCTTCAAGAATTTGCATCTCATATTTTACCATCTGAGGTTGAATGATGATTTCCTTGTACTGTTGTTGTTATTTTTTTTTTTTTTTAAATTTCCAGTGTTTTCTACTAAAGATTGTATACCACTTTAGAAAACATGAATTTATAAAAATACTTCAACAAATTTATGACACACTCAAAATGAGAGCACTGGTGTTTCACAAAGAGACGTTACTGAACTCGGCAGAGTTAAAAACGACAATTAGAGATGGCTATCCTGAGAAGTGGAGACCTCCATTAACTGATGCGGTCGGGTCGAGAGGTTTGCTCCAGCGTCCCTTCTTGGGCAACAGTTGAAATGCAGTCGAGGGCCAAGGAGACCCGGGACACTTCCCATGTTCCTAAGTGAGACCCTTTCTTAAGTGAATATAAAAACCCCTTGGTAAACACGTGTGAAGAACACTACCTTTGTGTTCGGAGTGATGGTGAAATGCAAAGCCATGGCATCAAGAATTTTTTTTCCACTTGTGTGATCAAATTTTTAGTATGTAATTATAAATAAGCTTTACTCTTGCCTTTATTAGGGGTCGACTGCTTCCTAACAAATTACACCCAAAACTTAAAGCAAAGTTTATTATCTCATAGATATATGAGGAATCAATCCAGGAGTGGCTTTTTAGATGCTCTGCTTCAGGGCGTCTCATGAGGCTGCAAGGATAAACGTTAAACTCATCCTGAGGCCCACTAGGGAGAAACTGCTTCCAAATCCACTTCTGTGGTTACTGGCAGGATTTAGTTCCTTGTGGGCTGTTGGCTGGAGCCTCCCGTAGTCCCTTGTCCTGTGGGCCTCTACTTAGGGAAGCTCCCAACCTGGCCAATGGCTCACTCCATCAGAGTGATATTGAAAAACAGGCCTATCTTTTGATCACACAGTATCGGAAACAATAGCCATCACTTCTGTGGTATTCAACTCATTAAAATCTAGTCATTTGGTTCCACTTACACTCAAAGGGTGTACGCCAGAGGTGAGATCAGTGGGAGCTATCTGGGAGGCTGCCCATCACGTGCAAGATACATCCACCTCCTTCCCAGATGCCCCAGATACTCATCACATTACAACATGAGCTAAAAGTCTAGAACCTCATTACTGAAGTCAAGTCAGGGTGGGTGAGGCTCCCGGGGTGTGATTCTTAGCTCCAGGAGCACAGGTCCTCTCCATCTGTAGACCCACAAAAACGAGTTATGTCTTGACATACAGTGATGGATCAGGCATAGGATAACCATCCTAAGACACTCCTGTTCACCAAGGGAGAACAGGGAAATGCAAAGGAATTTACACGTAGCCCACACTCAGACGGAGGGATTAGACCGGGGTCTACAAACCAGGAGGCGTCTCGAGGCTGCCCACCACTCTACCTGACTGACCCTAAAAATAAAGGACATGAAATTTTAGAGAAATATTTTATGAAGCTTGCAGTGTAGCTGATTTTTGGATATATATTGTATTGCTGTGAGTTTGTATTACAATTATTTTCTTTGACTTAGGATAAAAATTCTTTCAGATTTGTAAGAATTTTGGAGGAAATTGCTAAACCATTCTATCTCCCTCTATCATGACTATAGATATGACCACTGACTCTTAGGTTGTTTAATTTTTCCAAACTTTTCAACATGTTTTCCTAAAATTTAATGTAACATGTTGTAGCTCCATACTGACTATTCTAGCTATATTCCGTATTTCTTCTTCAATTTATCAATATATTTTGCTTTTCAAGTTATATTCCTTGATATGACATGTCTTTGAGTATGAGAATTGTTGTAGTTTCTTTTTGGCACTATTGACTGAAATAGAGAAATAGTTTTTCCACTTCTTTATGCTGTTTAAAATGAAAAAGTATGAAAGTGAAAGTTGCTCAGTCATGTATGACTCTTTGTGACCCCATGGACTATACAGTCCATGGAATTCTCCAAGCCAGAATACTGGAGGGGGTAGCCTTTCCCTTCTCTGGGGGATCTTCCCAACCCAGGGATCGAATCCAGGTTTCCCACATTGCAAGCAGATTCCTTATCAGCTGAGCCACAAGGGAAGCCCGAAAATACTGGGGTGGGTAGTTTATCTCTTCTCCAGGGGATCTACCCAACTCAGGAATCAAACCAGGGTCTCTTGCATTGCAGGCAGATTCTTTACCAACTGAGCTGTCAGGGAAGTTACTATATAAAGTCTATTTTTTTCTTGATTACACATTTCCTCAGAATAACAGAAATGAAGAACAATAATACAAACTAGCAATTGCAGGTAGAGCAGCTTCTACATCAATTACCCAATTACTGAATGATACAGTCTCAGATAAAGAACCTGGAAATTTTACTGAATGTGCAGTTTGAATACTTCTTTTGAATGAACAGTCTGTATCAGATGCTTTGTGATACTTCGGAATCTAGCTTTATACTTTAAAAATAAGTAATTACTACTAAGTAAAAAATATCTATAAAAGCATATCCAAGCAAGAACATAGACTAGGATGTTTTAAAATTTCTGTATGCTCTTAGAATGACGTCAAAATAACGAGAACAGAAACTTATAACAATCTACAGTGGTACCTATGAACTCACTGACATAATTACCATATTTTCAACAATGCTTCATATTTTTATTATTCTATAGTATTTCTATTCAAGAATCAATTCTTTTTTCCTTAAATAAGTAAATCTATGATTTTATGAATCATCAATCTCAATATGGAGAACAGGCCTTTCAGAGAGAACATATAAACTCAATGCTTTTCTTTATTGACACGTCACTAGTTTTTCTTTTTGTAAGATAACATTACATCAGTTTGTATCTTCAATGACACATGAAAGATCCAAAATCAAACTGGCAGTCTCCACAGCCACCTGCAGGCCACTAAGCTTCGCGGTAAAGCAGTCCAAGGTCAGGGTGTCAGCCGAGCCTGTGGCTTCACGGGAAAGGCAGGTTTGCGGTGGGAAGGGATGACGAGCACTTCTTAGGAAGGACCAGCTGAGTTCTTCCTGGCTGCTGTAGAGTCCACAGCCACATCTGGAAGGCAAATCTGGCCAGTTCACAGCAGAAGGCAAATTGGCCTGAACCGACCAGAAGTGTCCGTATTTGCTATCGGTAAGAATTTCACCTCCGTCGTGCTCTAGAGAGCCAGCGAGAGATTCAAGTGCGCTGCAGAATGCTTCAGTGATCAGCTGGAGTTCTGTCTGAGAGCATCTCTCATCTCGAAGAACACTTTCTGGCTCATTACGGGTCTAGAGAGTAACAAAACCATTGAAGACATAGAACAGAGCAATTAGGATGACAAAAATGTTTCTGAAAAATACTTGATCAAACACTTAGTCATACAGTACTTGGCTGTTGGCACAAGGCTAATGGGCAGGGATGGGCCAGCTGGCCAGGCTAATCCATTAACCTGGTTGTTACAGTAAAAGCATCCACTGCTACTGCTAAGTCACTTCCATTGTGTCCGACTCTGTGAGATCCCATAGATGGCAGCCCACCAGGCTCCCCCATCCCTGGGATTCTCCAGGCAAGAACACTGGAGTGGGCTGCCATTTTCCTTCTCCACTACCAGTCATTTTATCAGAATGAATGACTCAGAATTAACCCCACCATCAATTTGTTCTGAAGGATTGCCAGTAGCGGTAGTGCCTTTGTACAACACGAAGGACAAGGCATAATAAGTGAATCACAGGCTTCCATACACCCAGAAGGAAGCTCGTGAAGACTAATGAAGTCACAAACGAAGTACTTATTTATACTCAGTAAACATTTGAGATTTGTTTAAAATGCAAATACATGTGTTATAACTAAGACAAAAACCATCTAGGGACATGTATCATTTTCACCTTAATGTTTAAAAAATAAGTATTCTTCACTTTAATTAATGACAAGGTTATATAATTTTGAATTGCTTTTCTTCCACCGTTCTAAAAAGTTTATTCTAGAAATTTCATGAGAGAAAAAGTAACACATTAACAAACTCATCACTGAATGATCGTTAAAAATCTGTATCTTAATTACTCAAAAACAATGACCATTTTTTCCTTTTGCCCAGGAGACTGGAACCAGATATCATGTCTACTGCACATTCCCTCCCCACATTTTCAGTGCTATATTGTTTCCTCAAAAATCCTATTCACTGTCCTTCTCCAAAAGACTTTTTCCAGTCTACTCAGTTCCATTTGCAGACTATATTATTGTCTCTTCAGCATCAATAGATTGGCAATGGTTTTGTTTTTCATAATGTACATTCTGATAACTTTTCATGAAGAAGCTTTATATTCATACAGATTTTAAGTTATTTGGGGAAGCAAGTTATTTGGGCATGTCTGTGGAAAACATTCACACACTCACCAATCCCAGGCATCCCAGAGACTCTGCACTCCTGACTGATCAAAGAACCAACTGCAAGCACTTGGAAAACACATACCTTTTTGTAGCTACTTTCAAAGAAAGTAGGTCAGTGTTAATGAAATAATAAGAAATATGATGTGTGACATTTATCTACTATTAGGATATGGAGTCTCATAGATTAATAAAAACAATTCTATTTAATAGAATTAACATGTATCATAAATGAATACCATTTAAAATTATAACAGAATCTAATGATTAGATGCTTTAATAAATGAAACTTTTTCTGGAATATTCAGAAGGTACTGAAGTTTTTTTGTAGAATCTCAACACTTTCATCATGAATATCAATTATTACTGTATCTTAGCAGTAGAGATCTCTAGGACGACAACTCCCATCAACAGAATACTCATTCAGTACAAATGAACTTACTTAGAAAACAGAAACAGACTCACTGATTTTGAGAACGAGCTTACAGTTGCTGGTGGTAGTGGTGGGAAGGGATAGTTAGGGAGCTTGAGATGGACATATACACACTGCTATGTTTTAAATGGATAACCAACCAACAAGGACCTGCTGCGTAGCACACTGAACTCTGATAAATGTTATGTGGCAGCCTGGACGGGAAGGGGGTTTGGTGGGGAGAATAGATACGTGAATATGTATGGCTGAGTCCCTTTGCTGTTCCCCTGAAATTACGTCAACGTTGTTTGTTAATTGGCTATACCCCAATACAAAATTAAAAAGTTAAAAAGAAAAGAAACTAGAAAAAACCCCAGAATGCTCATTTCAACAGGCAGTATATTTAGACAGTCCTCAAAGAATGTGATCATCTGCTAAAAGGCTGGATTAATAATCATTGTGATAAAGATATGAGCTTATATTTTCAAGTATTATTTTCCTCAAGTGTTTTTAAATACAATATTGATTTCAAGACTACTGAGAAATTAAGCATTAAAGGCTCCAGAGTATTATCATCTTATTATCTCATAAAATGCATGTTGCTGAGAATTCAGATAATTTAGGAGGGACTATCTAACCTACCTTGTGTCTGATATATGCCACCAGATGAGTTTCAGTACAGCCACCTCCCAACAAAACATACGGGTCCTTGATTGTTAACTGCAAAGCATGCAGTGCTGTTTGACACGTGAGCTAAAAAAGAAACAATCACCAGAATCTGACGTTGACATCATAAACACGAGGAAATAGAGCCATGTTTTCAAGGCAACTTAGACAGTGGACTCAAGGAGCCTGATTTTAATTGCAAAAGAACAAAACTAGTGTCACCATGGTTGTCATGTGATGAATACATTTTGGAATAATAAAAATTAGAAACGAAAGACTACTTTAGCCAGATGTTTGTTTTCATGGACTGGATTAATATTCTCCTTCATATACATTTAGCTCTTCAAATTGAGATTCACAAACACAACTGGATCAGCAGAGTGCTAATATTTCTAACAAAAATACCTGCATCTAAATAAATTAGCTGTATAAATGCTATATAGAATTTATTTCAAGCTGCTATGGAAATGATCCAATCCAGCAGCAATAAAAACACACAGACCTTGAATATTTACCAGGCTAGAGCCTTGAGTATCCATTCTGCTAGTCTGTGACAGTACCATTGGGCATCACTTTCACTGTATAAAAACTGCATGTGTTATTGCTGTTTGTGAACATCTCTGTTAAGAAGTGGATGATGGGTATAACTGGGGAACCTATTTCTAAGTGAGTTATTCATACACATTAGCATCAAGTACACAATTCAAATTAATTTCTTAAGAAAATTTCCCATCAAGGACTTTTACATTGCTTGTAGATTACTAGAAATAATAAGAGGCAACATATGCCAAGTTTCTATATCACAGGAAAATAAATCAGCTTACTTATAACTGTAATTCTCACATTTTGGTTGTTTTTGCTTTCTACACCACCTAGGAAAGTTGTGAAAAAAGCACAGCTGACTGATGTGAAAAAAATTATAGTACCTATCTGATTCTTTAATCCCTGCCCCAGTCCCTAGATAAGGAATTCAACATTTATTACCTACCTTCAGCTCATCCCAGGCTGTGTCATTTCTGTTGCAGAGAAGCAGGCTACAGATAGTTGTTTTGTTAGGAATAAGATGAAAAAAATGTTTGCAGCCAAACTTTGCAATGCACAAATCTTTTACACTTCCATAACTACTGGGGGAGATTGAGCCCAGGGAACCAATAGGCCATGTTCCTATTTTTTAAAAAAGTTTAGAAAACACAAAATAGATGAATAAACATGGAGCTTACAATCATTTAAAATTACAATATCCATTCCTAGCAAATATAAAAGTCCCAAAAGCACAGCATTTAAAATATGAAATATAGGATAAAGAAATAATAAGATGCATCTTCTTAAACTATAAATAGTATTCTATTATTCAAATGATGTGCAAATAAAGCAGCGGTTCTTTTGATTTATAGACTTCTTTGAACATTTGTTAGAAGCAATTCTGCACTCTCCAGAAAAAGGCATGCACAATTTTGCATACCTTTTCAGGAAGTCCAGGAACCTTGGAAGCCCATTCAGGGATCAGAGACCCCAAATTAACAACCACACTAATCTGAAATAAGGATGAAATTAGGAGACAGGATATTTTTAAAAGGTGTTATTATTTTTACCTTAAAACTCACAAACTAAGCTATGCAGAGGGCTGTATCACTGAATTCCTTTGGGGCTCCATTTAGTGAACATACAGGATTTTTTTTTCTTTGCCAAACAATTGTTTGTATGTAAACAACTACCTAAAGCATGTCAAAATAAAGTATGTGAACTTATTATTTCATTTTGTTATTCTTTATATTTTGCCCTCCCTCCTGCATAGGTAAAATAATAAAATTTTACAAAACACAAATTAATAAAAAAATGAATGAAGGAGAAGTTAGGATGACTTGAAGGTTTCTAAAATCTCTAAATGTAATTAAGTTATATAAGAAATGGCAACAAACTTTTAAGAAGTAACAATGGTTTAAAGTCTTAAGATTAAAACTATAATTCAGCAATGCACCTCCTTGGGCCAGTTTCCTCTCAAACGAATGGAATTAAAACAATAATGTCTAAATATTCTTGCAGCTCATGAACAATTTCACTTCTTTGAATATCCTTTCTTCTTTACTTCTGAAGTCTCAAAGAACAAGGAATACTTGAGGGATCTAAAATTTAAGAAAAAGAAACAAACCCTACATCTTGTACAACTTCAATGGTGGAACCAACAGAAAATTTGTAAGGCAAGGCTCAGCTTTCCTGCTGCCCAGCCTCTGATGTGGAGCAAATCACTGAACTCTTCTTGGTGGGCTTCCCCATAGGACAGTAAAGTGGGGGTGATCATGTCCATTTCACAAATTAAACCAAAAGTTAAAAATGTTTTGTAAGCCATGACAAGCCTCATACCCACCAGTCTACCAAGCACAATAACCCCATTACTCATCCTAAATTATCCAAAAAGAGGAATTAGGTTTGAAGCAGGAGGGAGAGGTAATTTCAACCTAGATAAAATGGATTAGGCCCAAACATACTTCATCTATTGTTTAATGGAGCCACAGGGGCCTGATAAAGAGTTTTTCTCCCCGCTTTCTCTTTTGTCTCAAAAAAGTTTCTGTCCCCAAGATCCAGGACTATAATTCTGGCTTTATGTAAAAGTGTTGGTTGCTCAGTCGTGTCCAAGTCTTTGCAACCCCATGGACTATAGCCTGTCAGGCTCCTCTGTCCATGGAATTCTCCAGGCAAGAATACTGGAGTTGGTAGCCATTCCCGACTCCAAGGAACCTTTCCTACCCAGGGATCAAACCCGAAATTATGTGGGGGAACAGAGCACAGCATGTCTATAAAAGAAGTTCACACTCTCCCCAATCCCAGGCACCCACTGGTAGTGCTGCAGTCTCTCGATGACACTCCTAAGCAACCAACCAATCAGCAGCAAATACTTGGAGAACGCTTAACTTTTTGTATCCATTTGCAAGTGAAATAGGTCAGCTCATGTTCTACAGCACTCTAGTTATCAGTGGGATAAAAATCAGTTGTGGGCTGGTGTGGAAACCAAATGCCCACTTACACTATTTCTATGGAAAAATTCTTCAGTTTAAAAACTGACATCATAGTATTTAATACTCAATATTCATAACTTGAAATCACCTGCTCATGAAAAGCCAGTAAATACTTAGGGATGTGGGTCTGACCCACAACATCACTAATGAGTTCCAAAGAGTGATTGCCATTATTTCTTAACAATTTCCACTCTGATGATCGTCTGACAATAGCCCAGATATACTAGGGATTCGATACTGGCACTCACACTTCTTCTCTGATGACTTATAAAAATAGTCAACTTTAACAGTTTTACCAAAATTTATTAAACTCTTAAGTCCAACCACTTATAAATTGAAATTTATCCAAATGAAATGATTCTGATAGGTTATCAATGCAGTTAAGAGATAAAGACAAGTGGCTCAAATCAGGAACTCTCTAACTTGTCATTTCTCTTGGTCTCTATTAGGTGACTACCAACCTGTTTCCAATTTGCCAGGTTTGTAAAATACAGTGAAATTCTTGCCTGTTATAATTTTATATGTTAATAAATGTATTATTGTTAATTCAACAAACATTTTAGAGCCCCTACTACGGACCAAGCTTGTTTTAAACACTAAAAGTAAAAGGCAACCCCAGCTCTCAAGGAGCCTAGCTGGAAATATCTGGGATATTTAATCATGTGTTAGCTTTAAACAAACATACACCCTAATAATACACACACATACCCTAATTAGAAACCACTATTTAGGCAGAAGTACAGTTGATTGTTGGAGTTAGATAACACAAAGTGACTTAAGAGCTTTGTAAAACTCAAGTAGAAGAAATCTGTTTAGATTATGAGACTTTATATGACTGTAAGAATGTTAGCTTTCTTGATAATCTGTTGAATGTTTGGGGGTTAATAGCTGTAAATTATGGCAGACTCTGCAGTACATTTGGGGCTGGAAAATACCTACAGAATAGTCATCATCACTCAATTTTTAGTAAGTGAACAATACAGGATCTTTTTCAGAAACAACCTTTGCTGCCAGAAATGATACACACACACACACTGTGAGGTTGGCAGCTTTTCAAATTGTTCAATATGTTAACACAACACACACCAAGAATATCTTTGCTCAAGGGAAGTGTGATTTATTAACTATAAAGGGCAAAAACTGAGAGTGCTTTTTACCTGTCACTTTACTCAGGGGTTCCATCAGAGACACGCCAATTCTGTCTACAGCAATAACATGATGAGTTCTGAGAAACTGTTTCAAAGATGGGTGTATAACTTTTTGACACAAGACAAGATCTACATGGTCACTAACTAGTTGTTTTCCTAGGTTAAACAACTGGTCCAGAGCTGCATTTTCAAGAGAAACTCCGTAACTGACCAACAGTGTTCCTTCTCCAGTATCAGAAAGGTCTCCGGATAAAGACACACAAAAGAGGGCCACCTTGAAGGAATCTGATTTTTTGATAGGTAGTATCTTCATCAATTGAACTTCTGATACTTCAATAAGTATTCCAGGTAACACAGCAGAATCTATAACCCTTTGCCCTTTTAAAGGAACAATTATACTCTTTCCTAAAATGATGTGCTCTTGGGCGTTCTCTGGAATTGTAAGCAGAAAGGCTCTCAGAATCAGAGTACTGATATGGTCAACTTCCTTTGCGATGAGCATGCAGGCAGGTTTACTTGTTAATATGCTGCGTACCAAACTCAGGAGGATCTGGGTGCTACTAAAGTCGACTGGGATTCGGCAAGCACAGCCCTCAGATTTCAAGTAACTGGTGCAGAGGCTCAAAAGATGCTTATTTAACTTAATAACCGTGGTGGGTGCCAAGCCTAGTCTCTGAACATTTTCGACAAGGTTGCAGCAAAGAATGGCTGTGAATAAGCCGCCATCGCTGAAGCAGGCCACGTGATTCCGCACGGCGGCCGTCAGGACCTTTAACACGGGGTGGCTGACGGGCAGGCCGGCGAGAAGGGCAGCCGACTGGGACGTGGTGACCACGGAGCCGCCCCGGCCGTTGTGCAGCTGCTTCAGCCTGCCCGCTGGGCCGTAGCACGACATGACAAGGCCCTTCAAGGCCGCCAGGCTGGCCCTGGCACGCTCGCCCGTCAGGGGGTCACTTCTGCAGATAGAGGGCTTTTTAGCTTCTAAACGAGACATGTTACTGCAAGGTAATTTGTGAAGAAAGTTTTTATTTTGTTAACCAGAGTTTTCTATTCATTGTATTGTCGTGGGTTTTAACATTTAACAAGATTATCTTTTAGGAATCAAGAGTTAGGATTTACAGCATTGTGGCTCTAAAATTAAATACTGAGCTCCATGCTTATGAAGCGAATCGGCACATAAGGATCGATATAATGACATTTTAGTAATTCCAAATATTTATTTTACTTCATTATTCAAATTCTTTTGTTTGCCTTCAGGCTGAGACTTTACAGACTGTTTTGCAGCCCTCTGTATAAAATACGTTCCAAGATGGACACCTATGAAGGAAACCACAGCTACAAGAAGCCAGTTCTTTCTGATCCAACTGCTATTTTTCATCTCTTCTTTCTAGCTCAAGCTCTGACTCAGAGCTGCTTCTTTCTACAAGAAATAAAAATAAAAAATATTTTAGAGAAGTAACCCCAAAACACTGTATAATTGAAGCTTAGTAATTAATTTTAATGCTCTGCTCCTTCTTTAGAAAAAGGAACCACCCACAGGTACAAATCTCCAGAAAATGAGAAACTTAAGACTAAAAACATCCATTTCTTTATTCTTCAATGAATCTCTATAAGGAAAAGTACTGGTATTTTAATAATTCTGGAATGCACAACAAAGTCAGGAAGCTTATAGTACACAGTTTTTTAATATGATATGGTTCTAGAAAATGGTGTGTGTATATATGTGTATATATATATATAGTAAAACTCATAGAATCTGGTCTCGAGGTCTCAAATGTTTTTATTCTCTTGCATCAAGTCTCAAATGTTTTTATTCTCTTGCATCAAGATCTAGTGATATTTTTTTCTCTTAACTTTGGTTTGCTTGGAAACCTTAGGTCTGAATATAAGTACATTTGTATCAAATCCTATTTGTAAATAATTATGAAAATGAGATAACCGTCAGGATTCCTAATATAGACACGATCTAATGTACACTATCTAGTCTACATCTAGCTGGACAAATGTGTACAACACATTTACCAAAGAAAAAACCATGTTTAAAATATCTGGCTAAAGTCAGAGCAATCCTATGTAGTTTTACCCTATCAGTTAATGATACTCAGTGTTGATATCTTACAACTAATCCACTCCCAAACTACAGCTATGACAATAAATACAAAAGCCGGGGAATGTGCTGGATGACAAGGAGAAAGACAGGACTGGATTGGCAATCTGGCCTCAAAGAGGGTAAATAATGTACAATGCTGCCGTTTACCAGGTGTGCCCGCACTTGTACTAGTTTCCTTAATGAGGCTGGAAGAAGGGAGCCGGAGGCGTAAACTTCTGATACTATAATAATGTGTGGAGATCTGTTGAGGTTTGGTGCTTTGAAGGTAAAGGTTCAACCAATTAGCGGTTATTTTCATGAATATACTAACCCTGCTAACCACGTGGACCGTGTTTAGCATAAATAAAACTAACTGAACTACTCAGACTACAGTCCTGCCCAGAGTAGACTATGGCACAGTACTATACAGACCAGGAAGGTGATCTGAAGACATGCAAAGATGTGAAGAGAACAAAGGAATGTTATGCAAAGTGTTATTTTGGTTATCACACCTCCCAATTTAGTTACAGGGCTGTAACCATGGCAACTGGGCCCAAATAAAGCGAAAGCAAGGATGGCCAGCTTTCTCACTGCAATGATAAAGCTATAGTTGTGTCTTTTTACAGCACAAGGAAAAAAAGTTTCTGTTCATCTCATATGAGAAAGAGCCAAATAACTTAAATATTATTTCAAAGCTTATTTTAGATTCAGCAAAATCTGTGAAATACATTTAAATGCAAGCTTAGTGAAGTGACTTCCATATGTAAATTTGCATATTACAACACCCACACAAACCACAGAAACCACAAATCTTAACAGACTGTGACCAATAAAGTGATTTACCTGGTTACTTTTCAATACATAATAGTGACATGCGACTTTTCAAAAGGGGCTAAATTGGCCCCTCTCACATCTTGTGGTAGTTGGACCAGTAACCACACATTTTGGCTAGTATCTTTATGAGAAAGGAAGAAAGTGTTGGTGACTGCCAAATCATTTTCAGGATGTCAAAACTGCTGACTCATGGTCCTATGTCTTTCTCTAGACAACATAACGTTCAACTGAGAAAATGGGGGACATAAAACACAGGGCTGGCTTATAGAATAGGTTTGGAAGTGCCAATTCAGTTATTTCTTTCTTCCTAACAATGTGACCTATTATTCCTAAAGTTAACATCACATGAATGGCCCTGACTATTCCTGGATGCACTGGCCTGGCAGATGGTCTTTTTGCAGTGATGGATAACAATTAAATATTAATAATACTAAAACTTCCATGACTGTATTCTCAATTCAGAGCTATAAAATATGATCTAAAGAAATATAAACAGGTAAAATTTTTTCCTAAAAGGAAGCAGGGTTCTGTGGAGAAATGGCTGAGGCAAGAAAGAAATGAGACAAGCTAGGGACTTTTCCTGTCAAAAAGTAATAGTTATTAAAAAATGACACAGGAAACAACTGACAAAGGATTAATCTACAAAATATACAGCAGCCCATGCAGCTCAACGCCAGAAAAACAAACAACCCAATCAAAAGGTGGGCAGAAGACCTAAACAGACATTTCTCCAAAGAGGACATAAAGATGGCCGACAAACAATGAAAAGATGAGCAACACTGCTCATCGCTAGAGAAATGCAAATCAAAGCTGTAAAGGGTGTCACCTCACACTGGTCAGAATGGCCATCACAAAAAAGTCTACAAACAACAAATGCTGGAGAGGATGTGGAGCAAAGGGAACACTCTTGCACTGTTGGTGGGAATGTAAATTGATAGAGCAGCTATGGAGACCAGTATGGAGATGTCTTAAAAAACTAGGAATAGAACTACCATGTGACCCAACAACCCCACTACTGAGAAAATTGTAACTGGAAGAGATATGTGTACCCCATGTCCGTTGCAGCACTTTTTACAACAGCTAGGACGTGGAAGCAACTTAGATGTCCATTGACAGATGAATGGATAAAGAACTTATAGTACATATATACAATGGAATATTACTCAGCTATAAAACATTAACACATTTGAGTTAGTCTTAACGAGGTGGATGAACCTAGAGCCTGTTGAACTGAGTGAAGTTAGCTGGAAAGAGAAAGACAAATATTGTACATTAACGCATGTGTAGGGAATCTAGAAAGATGGTATTAATGAACCTATTTGCAGCACAGCAATGGAGAGGGACACATAGAGAACAGACACTGGACACAGCGGGGGAAGAAGAGGGTGCAACAAACTGAGAGAAGAACATGGAGACATATACATCACCATATATAAAACAGATAGCCAGGGGGAATTTGGAGGGAATCTAAGATGGGACAATTTAAGCATTAAAAAGAATATTGATGATAATGACTGTGATAATTCAAATTTATGCCAACTTCTGAATTCATCAAGAGCAAAAACTCTCATTGCTACTAGAGCATTAACTTGTTATTATAAAAACTGATGAAGGGAAACAAGGGCTTCCCTGGTGGCTCAGTGGTAAAGAATCAGCCTGCAATGCAGGAGATGCAGGTTTGATCTTTGTGTTGGGAAGATCCCCTGGAGAAGGAAATGGCAACCCACTCCAGTATTCTTGCATGGAAAATTCCATGGTCAGAGGAGCCTAGTGGGCAACAGCCCATGGGGGGTTGCAAAGAGTTAGACATGACTTAGCTGCTAAACAACAACAAAGGAAAACAAAGCCTATATTTTGCTTTTCCTATATAAATGCATTTTGAGGGGGTAAATCAAACTCACCTGAAACTTGCAAGCCTGCTACTTCCCTGGGAGGTGGTTCTTCTTAGGACTTGTAAGTGCCAGACTGTCTGGTTCAGAGAGGTTGTCCTTACTAGGAATTTGGAAAACAGGGCTGCTTTTGATCCTGTGCCACCCCAAATGTATGAACCCAATCAGAGGTACCATAACAACCAGAACTTTGTAGTCTTTCCAGAAGTTCTGAAAGCCCATAGTACTTCAGCATCAGTGTACCTAAGAAAAGGTTGACAGTTAAAAACAAAATTAAAAAAAAAAATCCCTCTAAAATTACACCTCTAAAGCACAAGCAAAATACTGCCCTCTAATAAAAGCTACCTGTTAAAAAGTTTCTAAGTACAATACATTGCAATGTTATTTAACAAAAAGAGGTAAGTTGCAGACTTACAGGGATAGCAGGAGATCAGGCTTGGAAACATACAGGACAACACTAAAAGTTTAGTCAGCAATTATGAAGGAGCAACATCACCTGCTGGGAAAGCTGCTGGAAACTTTGGGAACACTCATGCATCAATGTTATTGTCTTTATATAATTAATTTCTCTGACCCACAACAAGTTAAATCTATTTAGTCACAATTTTAACAGAAGAACCAAATGGCAATCCTTAAATATGCAGTGAGAATTCAGATTCTGCATTCTGATAGGATGTGAGTGATGATCTTTCCACTGAAATGTTGCCAAGCATTGGTCCCAACTGTAGCAGAAGACTTTTGGCTTGAACTCTGTGAATGCCATCTCCACATTTCTGTGCTGAGCCTCTGCATTTAGAGTGTTTACCCTCATCACTAACTATATCCTGTAAGGGTTATTTCTGCTTTACTGACTATGCCAAAGCCTTTGACTGTGTAGATCACAACAAACTGTGGAAAATTCTTAAAGAGATGGGAATACCAGACCACCTGACCTGCCTCTTGAGAAACCTATATGCAGGTCAGGAAGCAACAGTTAAGAACTGGACATGGAACAGCTGACTGGCTCCAAATCGGGAAAGGAGTACCTCAAGGCTGTTTATTGTTACCCTGCTTATTTAATTTACATGCAGAGTACATCATGAGAAACGCTGGGCTGGATGAAGCACAAGCTGGAATCAAAATTGCCAGGAGAAATATGAATAATCTCAGATATGCAGATGATACCACCCTTATGGCAGTTAGTGAAGAAGAACTAAAGAGCCTCTTGATGAAAGTAAAAGAGGAGAGTGAAAAAGTTGGCTTAAAACTCAATATTCAGAAAACAAAGATCATAGTATCTGGTCCCATCACTTCATGGCAAATAGATGGGGAAACAGTGGAAACAGTGGTTGACTTTTTTTGGGGGGCTCCAACATCTCTGTAGATGGTGACTGCAGCCATAAAATTAAAAGACGCTTACTCCTTAGAAAAGTTATGACTGAACTAGACAGCATATTAAAAAGCAGAGACATTACTTTGCCAAAAAAGGTCCGTTTAGTAGAAGCTATGGTTTTTCCAGTAGTCATGTATGGACGTGAGAGCTGGACTATAAAGAAAGCTGAGTGCTGAAGAATTGATGCTTTTGAACTGTGGTGTTGGAGAAGACTCTTGAGAGTCCCTTGGACTGCAAGGAGATCAAACCAGTCAATCGTAAAGGAAATCAGTCCTGAATATTCATTGGAAGGACTGATGTTGAAGCTGAAACTCCAATACTTCGGCCACCTGATGCGAAGAACTGACTCACTGGAAAAGACCCTGGGAAAGATTGAAAGCAGGAGAAGGGGACGACAGAGGATGAGATGGTTGGATGGCATCACCAACTCACTGGACATGAGTCTGAGTAAACTCTGGGAGTTGGTGATGGACAGGGAGGCCTGGCGTGCTGCAGTCCATGGGGTCACAAAGAGTCAGACACGGCTGAGTGACTGAACTGAACTGCTAAGGGTTATTGTCAACAAAGTTTACTTGAAGAAACTAGGGCTAGGAACTTGTCTGCAGTTTCAAAGCTCCATAGTATTAAGAACAGTTTTTTTGCTCTGTCTGTTCTGGAAAGCATGAAATGTGGCCCAGGAGGTCTGTTTCTGATGATCTCTTGGGTTTGGGGTTGTAAGTCTAGATGACCTCTAAAGACTTCTTACACTTTTTTACTCAAGGGAGCTCACTAGGCTTTAGTGATGAGCTTATACACTCATAATGCTCTGAATGGACCCGCTCTCCAAGCTCCCTTCTGGGCAATGAAGGACAATAAGGACTGTTAAGAATTAGGTTCAGTGGCATATATGTGAGTTCCATTATGAAATCACTTATGGTAATTTTGTGTGAATGTGTTTAGAAAAATGTCTGAACATAATTTTTATTTATACCTTCCCTTTTAAGGCAAGATTAAAATATAGGACTAATGAGCTACATATCTGAACTGTGTTCTGTATGTACATATTAAAAATAAACAATACTTAGAGTTATGCCTATGTACATATATTATTCCCAGCATTAGAAACGATTTCTCCTCGAAGTACAAATTCACATTTCATAAGGACTTTTTTGCTAACTTAAACAAATTGCTAGAGAAATCATGGCCTGCTTTGTAACTTCAAGTATTTTTAGCCCTCTCTCTTCTCTCAAGGGCTTTGGCATTCTATATGCTTTTTTGCAACCTTTAGGACCATACCTTTTATTGACAAACTCATGTTCTAATCTTTGGAGAAAGTCAATCACAAATAACTGTATCATGATTACATTTCTTTGTGGAGCCCACTGTGCAAAAGCCTTTGGGGCATTTGAGATTTGAGGAACAATAAAACCTCTGAGGGAGGCCCTGGGTGATCAGGAATAATGAGGGAAGAGCTTGAAGACTTACTTCTGAGATGGAAGGAGGGACTTGAGGCTGTGCCAAAGTCAATGGTCTGTGTTGACAGGTGGCATTTTTGTCCACAAAATACCTTCAATTAAAGGATCAGGATATACTGTCCTTTCACATCCAGTCTCAATACTTAAAGGTGACTTTAAGCATCTCCAACTCTGTCCCTTTTGACATGAGCTTGTCAAGTCACAGCACTTTTCATAGACAGCACCTCTGCCCCTGTTTACTTCTCATGATCACTAACATATCATCGTATTTGTCACTTCTTCGTGAGTTATGAACTTTTAGGAAAACAGCTTATAGAAAAGACTCATTAGGAACGGGGGTAGTAGTGGTTTAGTTGCTAAGTCATGTCTGACTCTTGCGACCCCATGAGCTGTAGTCCACTAGGCTCTCCTTCTCCATGTTTGGAATGAAAGAATAAAATAATAAAGCTGAGATGAATAACTCAATAACCAAACTTCAGAATAAATCCAGGTCCAAGCTGTAACAGCAATGTCTGGACTGTGGTACTATTCCCTCCATGCACAACAGATCACAGTATGGAATGTCATGTGCTAGGAGCCCTCGGATTAGGATCAGCGTGGCTCCCTGTACTCAACGTCTCTTTGGGTCTTCCCTGGGTTAAGACAAGGGAGGTACTCCATTCTGTTTATATTGTGTTTAACAGGCGAGTATCCTTTTCCACTAGAATAAGATGCATTAAGGATCAGTGCATCTTTTTCTAGATTTAGGTTTAGTTCAGCCTTGCAATTAGTATCTATTTTGGCTGAAAACTCATTATTTGCCAAATGATCACTGAGGCCCAGCAACAGCACTTCCTGATATAATAATTTTAATATTTGCTCAACACCCACATGCAGCCATTTCCTCATATTCTCTGCGTCTCATATATTGATTTGGCTAATGGAGGTGAAAAAGCAGGTAACTGACTTCCAGTGATTATTCTGTCGTCCTTTGTGAGGCTTGGAAGATGATAAAGATCAGAATGACAGGGCATTTTACTTTACAAAGTACTTTTAGAGTCTTCACATTTAAATCCACATAAACACGCTGAGTATCACACCATCTCCAGCAAGTAAGATAGACTCACAATGGCACAGCAATCTTCACCTACTTCGTTTCTTTTACTTAGCGTCTTTCCAGCATTTTATATATACTGTCGCTTGTATAAATCACATACCAGGGCAGACACGTTAGACTTTACTAAATAAGGCTCCTTGCTAGTTGTAAGAAAAAGACAACAAAGTAGTTAGTGAAGTAATGTGTTCCTTATTTTTCTCGTATCTTCTTGTGGGGCTTTTGCTATGCTAAGTCACTTCAGCCGTGTCCAACTCTGTGCGACCCCATAGACGGCAGCCCACCAGGCTCCACCGTCCCTGGGATTCTCCAGGCAAGAACACTGGAGTGGGTTGCCATTTCCTTCTCCAATGCATCAAAGTGAAAAGTGAAAGTGAAGTCGCTCAGTCGTGTCCGACTCTTAGCGACCCCATTGATTGCAGCCTAACAGGCTCCTCTGTCCATGGGATTTTCCAAGCAAGAATACTGGAGTGGGGTGCCATTGCCTTCTCCGTGTGGGGCTTTTAAATACAATCAAATATACTAGGGGTATACAATTTGATTTAATCCATTTTTTTCTTCTAAAGTCTTTTTGTGGAATATTTTCAAAATGAAACTTAGTATCACTGCCCTTTTCTAAAAACTATAACACAGGCTTACTTTTTAAAGTTAGAAAATACAGTAATAAGAAAGCTAAAAAAATCTGTAATCTTTTTGGTTTTAACAAAAATATGACTGCAATATACACTCTCTCTTTGTAATCTCTTCTCCCTCCAATAATATAAATTTTCATTATGATTTTTAGTAGTTATATAGCTTTTATGGCGATATCCTAATTTAACAGATCACTGATTGATAGGAATCTGAGATTTTTTTCAGTTTTATTGCTAAACATGCTGAGTACTCTTGTAAATCCTCCAGAGTCCATGCTATAGCCTCTCTATGCTGCTTCTCAGGATAATCAAAGTCTTACTAGAATTCCTAACAATTAACTCATTTTTCAAATGAATTTAACAAGAAGGTTTTTAAAACTTTGACTTTTATAAAGGTTCACAGTGCTGAACAGCAGGGAGACAGGGAGTTCCAACTTGGGGATGGAAAACAAAGCTGGATACAGCTTTTCTTGAGATGGCCCTTCCCTCAAAACATTTGGCAAAGAGTTATTCCAAGTGGTGTGGAACTATTTTATGGACAGAAGAGATTCCTAAGTCTGAAGCAAGATTTTCTCAAGAATATGCTCAAAATGATCACATTTGCCAGGCAAAAACAGGCTGGCTTCTAAAATGAGTTAGTGCTTCTTCATTCACAGAGCGTTTCAAGTTTGCTTGGACTAAAGCAGTGACACAGACCACAGCAAGAAGACGTCTTCCCTCTCCTTACCCTCCTCCAGTCTACCTGCCACTGCCCGTATCTTTCCTGGGTCCTCTCTAAACACGCTCCTAAGAAAAGCAAATGAAAGCAGAAGGTGTGGGGCTCTTTTGCAAAGATGGAGGAAACTAAGAAAAAGGAAAAGAGATTAGTAAATTTTACATTAGTAAACAGAAAGTAGATATTTACAGTTTTATCCATTGAAATGCCTCTGTTAAGTATAGAAAATGTTTATACACCATTGACACAGATGCTTTCTTATATCCTTCTTTCCAAAACAAATACTTTGTATTATTCAAAAAGTTTCCTATTTTTTCTATTTGTTTCCATAGCAATTTTATGAGACCAGTTTATATATGAGGAAACACTAAATGACTCTAAAATTATTGTCAGTTAATATGGCACACATCTTGGAGTTTGGAGTCCTAAAGTCTAGGCTGGTATTCTTAATGGCAATTTTCAAAAGTTGAGTATTAGTATCTCAGCTTTGGCAAGAGTCAATCAGAATTGCCAGTGCATAATGATGTGTGCCAAGAACATTCTGGGCACTGCTGAATAGCTGTGCGGGTCGCTGAGGTCAGGTTCCCCAGTGTATTACACCTGGCATGTCTTTATTCTCACAGCGGGATACATTAGAGGTTAACAGGTCTTGTGCCACTTGGTCCAAAATGAGAGGGCAAACAAGCCCATATCCTCTAAACACACACCCATGATCTAGTAATGGATGAGTGGAGCTAATTTTAGCCGCTATTTTTTTTTTTTTTTAGCTCAGTTCTTAGTGCTGAATAAATAGTGAGAAATTAATGAGCAGAATGGAGAAAAACTGGTTACATCTCTGCCCCACTAAAATATCATAATCTTTTTGACTGCATAGAACTGATCAGTAACGTGAAGGGCAAAAAAAGCACTTAATTCTAAACAACCTGGCCCTGGCTATCAGATTACTCTTTGTATGCACGCAGTTAAAACCACCGCGTTTCGCTATCCATTAGGCCTACAATAACCCGGATGCAGGCAATGCGGGGAAGGCTCTCATTCTGCCTATTGGGCTTGCGGGGCGCCATCTGCTGGCCTCTTGAACACAGTGTAAGGCAGATTCTTACGTCTTCATTTGGCTCCGTTTAAATTTGAAAAAAAAAAAATGTTTAAACCATTTTTAAAAATTATTGAATGTAATTTAAACATGAAGAGAACACTAAATGGAAAGTTGAACAGTTAATTAACCCAGCTCTTGTGGCTGTGATATTTCATTAAATTTATTGGAATTGTATAATGCCTTTTCTTCTGGCGTGACAAATGTTGATTTTAAGTATCTGTGAATTCCTCATTCCTGAAATCTAATTACTGACCCTGAAAGTAGTTCTTTTTATCCTCAATTTTAATACAACAGTTCACATTTTGGCAATTTTGTGTACACGTTAGAAAGGACTGCATGGTGTCTTCAGGCCTATTGAACTGACTGGTATGCCAAACAGAACAATAATTTCTTTTTCTTTTCCCCCTTTTCTAACTACATCACCTAAAATAACAGCTTTGCTGAACTTTGTCTTGTCAAAACACAGACAACAAAAAAATTACTGTCAATCCTTGATTAACTGAGTGGACCATGTGTCTTAGTGGCTTAGTCCTGTCCCGACTATTTGTGACCCCACGGATAGTAGCCTGCCAGGGTCTTCTGTCCATGGAATTCTCCAGGCAAGAACAGTGGAGTGGGTTGCCATTCCCTTCTCCAGGGGATATTCCCCACCTGACCCAGGGATCAAACCCGAGTCTCCCTCACCGCAGGCAGATTCTTTACTGTCTGAGCCACCAGGCTTACGAAAAAATAATGGAACGCTTCATGAATTTGCCTATCATCCTTGCACAGGGGCCATGCTAATCTTCTCTGTATCGTTCCAATTTTAGTATATGTACTGCCGAACCTGAGCTCTAAGTTTCCTTTCTGCAAAATCTTTCCCCTACCTTGACCAGTAGGCAGTAACTGGTCAGAATCAGCTGACCAGCACAGCCTGGTCTGGAGCGGGTCAGGACCAGGCGCAGAGCATGGTAAAGGCATAAGCATTTTACGATCTCTGATATCCTCTACTCCATTACTGTGAATTCAGTGTCTTTATAAATAAGTAGTATACTGGAAGCATCACAAGTTTTATATGGGAGCTTTTAACTGTCCACAACCTAAAATTTGAACAGCAAGTGAATAAGTAGCAACTAACAAGGAAAAGACGATCAGCTTTCTGGCAGGCTGTGGCTTATCAGAAAAGTGTGGAAAGTCGTTATAAAACTTAGGGTTGTCTGAGAATCTTTCCAGTCCCTTTCACCATCTTTACACCTGCCATTTGACATGGAAGCTGGTGGGGAGTTACTGAAGACAGTGGAGTGGGCTCTTAGTGCTGCAGCAATGCCTTTATGTTCCCCTGGTCAGATCTGAATCTCAAAAGGGCTGGTTTCTGTCCTCACCATTTCTGAGATTTCTATTTTACTCTCTAACTTGGTTTCTTCAGATAACCTACTGGCCAGAGGACACTGTGGCTACTGGGTCTGAGCCCCTCTGCTTCCCGCTCCCATGTGGTAAAACTTCCGTCTCAGCTCCCATTTTCACGTCCTTCCTCACTGTCTCGGAGGAGGACCAGACACTTCTGGTCAGTCAGTCCCACCTGCCACTGTGTCTTCAGGGTCCCAACTCCATCACCCACCCCCCCAACTTCTACTTTCTATCTCCCACTTGGAACTGGTCTTCCTCCTTGGCAAAACTGTTTTTCTCCACTGAAAAGGACCAAAAGCAAATTCCCTAAAGCCACTACCCTTTACTGGCCCTTCCTTCTAGGTACTAGACACTGATTCCTTTCAAATAACACATTTCTAGAGCCAATTCCCAGGAGAAGGCAATGGCACCCTACTCCAATACTCTTGCCTGGAAAATCTCATGGACAGGGGAGCCTGGTAGGCTGCAGTCCATGGGGTCGCTAAGAGTCAGACATGACTGAGCGACTTCACTTTCACTTTTCACTTTCATGCATTGGAGAAGGAAATGGCAACCCACTCCAATGTTCTTGCCTGGAGAATCCCAGGGACGGTGGAGCCTGGTGGCTGCCGTTTATGGGTCGCACAGAGTCGGACACGACTGAAGCGACTTAGCAGCAGCAAAGCTAATTCCCACTTCCATCTTCACACCCAAGTAATTTGCTTTTGTTCCACTCTCCATGGAAACCGCTTTGACTATAAAGATCACGAATCTCTCCCTATAATCTCTCTACAGCACTTTTGATGAGTTCTTGAAACTCTTTAAGTACCTGAGGCTAGTCTGATCCTTCTCGGTCTCCTTTAATGGTTCCTTGGTCTCCATCCACCTGTTCACCCTTCTCAAAGCTCTGTCCTTGGCTGTCTTCTCCCTCTGTTCATTTCCTGGGTGTCCTCATTCACAACCAAAGCTTCTACTTTAGCTTTGTGACTCCCATGCCTTCATTTCCAGCTTAGTCCCACATGTCCCATGCTGCTGTTCCCCACAAGTGTCTAAACTCATCTCATATAAAAATGAATCCTCTTTCCTTCCCAAATTGCTGTTTCTCCTCTACTTCCTGCTTTTTTTTTTTTTAAATAAAGAAATTATCTACCTCACTGTTCAACTAGAAAATCTAAATACGGTGGATTCTGCTGTTTCTTAAACTCCCCATCAAGTCAGTCACCCAATTCTCCATTTGACCTGACATTTCTTTTGCACAATTTCTCCCTACCACCATAGTCCAGACCCTCATTACCTCACTTGCTTCTAGTCCAATGGTTCTCAGTGTGGTTCCTTCGCCACTGGCAGTAGCATCACCTGGGAATTTATCAGAAATGTAAACTCTTGGGCTGCCCCGGAGCGACTGAATCAGAACTCTATACTGGGATTCAGTAATCTGTGTTTCAACAAATTCTTTAGGTAATTCTGAAGCTTAAATCTGAAAACCACTATTCCACTCTCTACCCTCTTAACACTGCTATCTTGGTGAAAACAACAACAGATACAGTTGTGTTGCTCAGAAGCCTTCAATGACATTTTTGACTAGAAGTGAAACCTACACTTCTTTGTACAGCACAAAAGATGGGATCTAGTTCCTGCCTACCAGTTTCCACAAGGTAAAGCACAATACATCGTCTTAGTAAGAATGCACTGTTGTGTAGTGATTAAGTGGACAAGCTGTGGAATCCTATTGCCTGGGCTTTGCATCTCTGCCTTATTACAGTACAGCTGGCTGTGACCCTGGATGATTCCTTAACCTCACAATGTACATCATCCATAAAATGAGAGTAACACTGACAGCCATATCACAAGGTTGTTGTGCAGTTATCACACACCTGGCACTCACGCTGGACTCTGTTACTAGATTTCAGGATGTTATAGAAAAGGTTGCTGCTAAGTCGCTTCAGTCATGTCAGACTCTGCGCGGCCCCATAGACAGTAGCCCACCAGGCTCCCCCGTCCCTGGGATTCTCCAGGCAAGAACACTGGAGTGGGTTGCCATTTCCTTCTCCAATGCATCAAAGTGAAAAGTGAAAGTGAAGTCGCTCAGTCGTGTCTGACTCCTAGTGACCCCATGGACTGCAGCCTACCAGGCTCCTCCGCCCATGGGATTTTCCAGGCAAGAGTACTGGAGTGGGGTGCCACTGCCTTCTCCCATAGAAAAGGTTAACAGGCTCCAAAAGTGAGGGCCAGGAAAGTTCATCATGAAGGAAAGAAGGAAACTCAAGGACAAAGCAAAACAGCAAAGACAGGGTGATAAATTCATATTTGTTTCTCTGACAACAATTAATGAAGTTAATGGTGCTAAGTGATTAAATATGAGGGTTCCATATGAGGGTTCCATCATCCATAATGATGCTTTGAGTAATGACGGAAATCAAATTCTAACCTCCCCCACTAAGTATGATCTTAAGCAAAAGACTTATTTCTTGCCTCAATTTCATAGTCCATAACATGGTGCTATATAATGAGAATTCCTATATATTTACCTAGGACTTCCCTTGTGGCTCAGACGGTAAAGCATCCGCCTTCAATGAAGACCAGGGTTTGATCCCTGGGTCAGGAAGATCCTCTGGAGAAGGAAATGGCACCCCACTCCAGTACTCTTGCCTGGAAAATCCCATGGATGGAGGAGCGTGGTAGGCTACAGTCCATGGGGTCGCAAAGAGCTGTACACGACTGAGCGACTTCACTTGGTCTTGGTCTTACCTACGTAAATATTTATTGTTTATCCAATATCTGATATGTGAACATTCAATACAGGGCAGCAATTATTCTTATTGTATGTACAATATCTTCAATACAAATCAGATATAAAAACAGGCACTTCTGGAGACTCCTGTCTGATCCAAGCTCTGGGGAGTGTGCAGACAGATGTCAGTCCCAGGACTGACTGTGGGAAGAGTTGAAGTTATGCTGTCTTTCGGGAACAGTGGGTATCCAATAACTGATCACTGCAGGGATATAGTCTTGATTCTTCCCTCCAACTTAGGACAACTCTCAGAGTTACTGTGAGACTTGGTAGATACTCTCCTTGGGACCATACTGCAGCTCAACTTTTTCTACCCACCATTCTACCTCTTTTGTTCCTTGGTAAGATCCAAAAAGTACTAATAAATGTCCTGGTCATAAATCTCCTTAGGTCTGCTTCCCAGGGAACCCCATCTAGGACAATCTGGAAACATCTTGTTCATTTATCAATGTACTTGTTGACTGTTGCCCCTCCCATTATTAAATATAAGGTCAATGTGATCAGGGCCATGCTCGTGTTGGCCACTTCTGTATCTGCTAACTAGGCAGTGTGACAAATATGAATATAAACTGCCGGTGTTAATGAATGCATCAATGAAACTGCGGGTAGAGCGAGCCTCTGAAACACCAACAGGATGTGAGCCTGCTCTGGAATGGGAGGAAGAAGCATATGACCTCAGGAGGCCTCCATCTCAACAGGGTTTCCATGCCCAGAATGTCCAAAGCGCCAAGTCCTGCTTCTGCCGTCCGAGCTAGTACTGCCACACGCTGCGGAGTGCTCCCGTCAGAGGGCGGCTCTCCAGGCAGACACAGGTCTCAGGGCCAGGGCATTCGGCGCCTTCCCTCGGGCGCCTTTTCCGTCTACGTTTCGGTGCGGCCGCGCGGATCCGAGGGAGGAGAGTGCACACCCGGCGCTGTGCGCACACCTTCGGAGCACCCCCGCTCCTCCGCGTTCCTCCCGGCAGCAAGCGCCCAGCGCCGAGGCTGCAGGTTAAACGCAGTCTCTAAGGAGCCGGCCCCCCCAGCCCCGTCCCCGGTCTCCTTCAGTGACCTTTCCGAGCGAGGACGAGGCACCGAGGAGCCCCGGCCCCCCTGCAGCCGGGCAGAGAGTCGGCTCCCCGCGGCGGCCCTGGCCTTCTCACCTGCCTGCCGGCCGCCGCCCGCAGCCCCCAAGGCCGCACCTCGCGCCGCCGCAGCTCCCGGAGTTAGGCCCGCTCTGGGAACCGAGCATGCGCAGCCCCGTGCTCGCGCAGGCCCGCGGCTCCTCCGGGCGTTGGTGACGCTTTCGGCCGGGGACGCGGTGGTGGCGACCGGAAGACCGGGGGCGGGGCTCGTCTGGCGTTTCTCTAGGCACACTGTCGGAAGTGGAAACGTTAAATGACGGGTCACACGGCCTTGCTGAGGCACAGTGTCTCCCTTTTTGCCCGCGCTTAAGAGGCGCTTATGGAATGGAAACGTGACCAACCGCTCTCGGCGGGTCCCGGGCCTTCCGGCCTTGACCAAGGGCGACGCGCCGGATCCCGCGGCCGCTCACCAGCCCCGGTTTTCCGGAGCGACCGCCCAGAAGACCCGGAGAGAGGGCGCCGCCGCGGCCGCCCCTGTGGAGTGGGGCGTGCGGGAGGCCCTCAGCGGTGCGGCGGCCGCCCCTCGTCCACGCGGGGGCTTACGGGGGTCGGAGGCCCCTGAGTCTGTGCGCTCGCCGGCTAGCTCATGTCCGTGCCGTCACCCCTCCCGCTGATGCGCTCGAGGGCCAAGACTGCATTCTTCCGTTCAAAGGAACTGTAAGAGAAGTTATGCTCATGGATAACTGTCTCACAATGCACCCGCCATTGAGAAAGCCACCTTCATCTGCCAACCCGTGTTTTCTATACTCGTTCCCCATCAAACTTTCGGGAGACTTTTCCCCTTTTTGTGCTAGTAATTTTCAAGAAACATTCGTGTCACACAAATGTTGAGTTTTATTTTTCTCTCTTTCGATCGCCCTTCTCCCTGGCATAGCGGGTAACTGGTTTGTCACCGGCCAATCGAGCTCGCCTTGTTCGCGGTCCCTAGATAGAGGTCCTTCGCCGCCATGATTGTTTTGGGCCCTCGTTGGAAGCCGCAAGACCTTGCACGGAGGACATTATTGTTTTTGGAAGATCCCGCGCGCTCTTCCGGCCGTTAGCTTAGTGTTCGCCGCCATCTTAAGTCCTGGTTGTGGCTTCAAGCGGGCCTCGAAGCAACCCAGGCCATCTTGTGTTTGGGCGGCGGCTGCAGGGCTTCTCTGCGCGCCCGGGAAGCCGGAAGGAGGTCGGCACCCGGAACACCAGAGCTTCCAAAGGCTGGCTTGGGAGCTTCTGGCCTCCTTTCTAGTCTGAGTTTGCACAGCCAGGTACCCTGGACAGTAACTAAACAAAAGCCCGACCCCAAACCCTGCCACCATCGTAGGTAAGAACTTGGAAATGCTGGGAACCTAAGACGTTCCTTCCCTTGCACTCAGCTGTGAGCCCAGCTCCTCTCCCGCTTCGGTTATTTCCTTTGATTAGTGAACCTTTCCTGAATCCTTATCCCTGTGCTTCCTCCTCTCTGTTTTAAACAGAAGGGTGCCGGAAGCCTGGGCTTGACAGTGGAAGTTTTGGCCTGGGAAATTGTTATTATTTGGACGAAATGGAGTACAGTGACAGGGCCAGGTATTTATATCAAACATCTACATTGTATGGAGAAGGCGAAGGCACCCCACTCCAGTACTCTTGCCTGGAAAATTCCATGGATGGAGGAGCCTGGTGGGCTGCAGTCCATGGGGTCGCTAAGAGTCGGACAGGACTGAGCGACTTAGCAGCAGCAGCAGATTCTCCTTCCCAGTTTTCAGTTTGTGACATACAGATTGTGTTTGTATATACATTCATTCATTCAGTACATTTGTTGAGTACCTGGTGTGTACTAGGTTGTAAGGATTCTGTAGTAAATGAAAACCACTTTATTTCATGAAGTTTCCATTCTGTCACCTTGAGAGCTACTAGGTTGGGCAAGTAACAGTGTTTTCTGGTTCTTAGACCTGCTATAATATACAAACAAGTATTCGTTTGCTCCTTCGCCTATCTTCCCCCGCTCCTTTTTCCTCCTGGACTAGGAATAAATCATACTGACACTTTATTTCTTGGATCCTGGACCTGACTGCATTTGTAGATGAACTGGTTAATGTTACAAACAATATTCAAGGTACTTACGGCCTTGCTGCTCCAGTTGTGAACTGTGTGTCAACCGCTTGAACATCACCTGGGAGCTTGTTAGAAACGCCGCTGACTCAGAATCTGCCCTGAGAAGCGCATCTTAAGTTCAGACAGCACTGACTGAGGGCACGGACTAAAGACAAAGACTTTCTCTTTACAGCTTGTGCTTCTGAAACAATATATGGTCAGTATAGTCACGCTTTAAATGAAGTGGACGTGTGGCTTTATATTCATCAGTTTAATGTCAAGATGCCAATTTAGCATTCTAAAAAGTTGAGGATTTGTCAGCCCCATATACTGTTATGTAACATTTGCTATGCAACACCTTTTGTCCTATGTGCATGCTTTATTTTTAATTTATTTGAAGTTGAACTCAAAATTCTGTTTGTTTTCAGTAGTTCAATATCAACTTGGAAAACCTTGGAGCATAGTTTACCAAAGCTTTTTTGGCACCTTGCATTCTGTCATTTTAAAATAACAAATCTAAATTTAATTTATTTCAGGGGTTCTCAGCTTTGATTCTCAGCTATGAAAAAATCACTTGGGGTGCTTAAAAAAACCAACAACCCAGACCAGTATCAGTAGACTCTGAGATCTGTGGATGGAATTTAAGGAAGTTAAGGTATTTGAGAAACAACAAATGAGTTTTATATTTTCTGTGTTGCTATTTGTTAGATTTTTCTCCCTTGTAGATTTACTTAAAATAATTATGAAGAGAGTTGGACTGGAAATGTGGTGAACTAGCTTCTTAGTAACCCATCAGCTTGCTGTTTATTGTGTCCTAAGCAAGTTATTCAGTCTTTCTTTCCTTTATCCATCTAAATATTAATTGGGAAAAGAAGAATGAAGGTCCTGTTATGTTTTATTTAGTCTCTTGTGTATGTTGCAAAATGTAGTGGATATTTATATTCTGTGCATGTGAGGAAAAGAAGTATTTTGCAAGTGCAATATTCACTGCTTCTGATTCCTATACTGTATCTTGTATATGCTGGTAAGCATAATGGGTCTGGAAATGAACTCTAGAGCCAGACTCTCTGGGTTGAAATCCTAGCTCTTCCAGCTACCAGCTTAAACTGATTACTTAACCCTTTTGTGCTTCAGTCTGTTGTTTAGTTGCTAAGGGGTGTCTGACTCTTGCTTACCACATGGACGGTAGCCTGCCAGGCTCCTCTATCCATGGGGTTTCCCAGCAAGAACACTGGAGCAGGTTGCCATTTCCTTCTTTAGGGGATCTTCCCAATGCAGGGATCAAACCCGAGTTTCCTAAATTAGCAGGCAGATTCTTTACCACTGTGCCACCTGGGAAGCCCTATACCTTAGTTCAGTTCAGTCGCTCAGTCGTGTCCGACTCTTTGTGACCGCATGAATTGCAGCACTCCAGGCCTCCCTGTCCATCACCATCTTCCAGAGTTCACTTAAACTCACGTCCCTTGAGTCAGTGATGCCATCCAGCCATCTCATCCTCTGTTGTCCCTTTCTCCTCCTGCCTTCAATCTTTCCCAGCATCAGGGTCTTTTCCAGTGAGTCAGTTGCTTCATCTCAAAAATAGGGTTGATATGAGGGTCAGATAAGTTAATACACGAGAAGTGCTGAAAACAGTGCTTGGCACATAGTCACAGCTATGTAAATGTTAATTAGGTATTATTCTATTTAAGTCTTCGGATTATTAAAGTTTTGTTGATACATTCAAATCACTAATGGGTAAAGGTATTGTAGTTCCATGACTTTTTAGGCCACGTATCCATTTGGGAAAGAGGGTGATTTAAATACAATATGCCAAGCCAGGAAGATGTGTGAGTGAGAGGTTTTTTTAATGATCTTTTTCTTTTCTCTGAATAGCTTTATGGAGGTATGATTGTCGTACAGTAAACAGCACATACTTAAAGTATACCGTTTGATGGTGATTTACATGTATATACCAATGAAATCAACACTTGAGTCAAGATAGTGAATGTACTCATCACCTCCCAAAAGTTTTCTCTTGTCCTTTTGTAAACCCTCTGGGCTCTTCTAGACAACTGCTGCTCTGTTTTCTGTCACTCTTGCATTTCCCAGAATTTTATCTAAATGGAATCTTCATGTATGTGCTGTCTTGGGGGGTGGGGTAGTCTGCTTTTTTTCACTCATTATAATTGAGGGCCATCTTTGGTGCAAGTATCAGTGTTTCATTCCTTTGTAATTGCTATATTCAGCAATTTGTTAGACTAATTTGTTTGCACATTTGTTAATTGAAGGGCATTTGGGTTGTTTTTATTTTGATAGTGGTCATTTTCACATTGGAAAAAAAAAAAAGTAATTATTTGGTGGCCAGTCAGTTCAGTCGCTCAGTTGTGTCCGACTCTTTGCGACCCCATGAATCGCAGCACGCCAGGCCTCCCTGTCCATCACCAACTCCCAGAGATCACCCAAACTCATGTCCATTGAGTCGGTGATGCCATCCAGCCATCTCATCCTCTGTCGTCCCCTTCTCCTCCTGCCCCCAATCCCTCCCAGCATCAGAGTCTTTTCCAATGAGTCAACTCTTCACATGAGGTGGCCAAAGTACTGGAGTTTCAGCTTTAGCATCATTCCTTCCAAAGAACACCCAGGCCTTCCATATGCAGAGAACCTAGGAGGTGCCAGTAGTAGACTGTGTTTGTTTGGGACTTTGTCTTTGACATTGTTTAGTTTATGCATTCATGTTTTCTGAATGAAACGTTATAGTTTTTTAGATGCCAAACATGTCATCTATATTGAGTTGTTAGTGGGTTGGATCTCTTTTATTGAGATATAATTTATATGTAACGTAATAGTTTCATATGTACAACACAATTGTTTGATATATGTATATATAGTTAAACAATTCAGGGGGTTAGGGGTGCTGACCCTCTGTGCTGTTGAAAATCTGCATACAACTTTACAGTGACAAGCTCACAACTCAGCCCCCATCTGAGATTCCACATCTTTGAATTCAACCAACTGTGGATCATGTGATACTGTAGTATGTATTTATTGGGAAAAATCCAAGTGAAATGGATTCTCATAGTTCAAACCTTGTTGTTCAAGGGTTATCTGTATAGTACGGTTTTATTAACTGGTCACCATGTGGTACATTCCCAGGGCTTACTTATTTCATAACTGGAAGTTTGTACCTTTTGACTCCCTTCACCCATTTCACCATCCCCTACCATCCCTTCCTCAAAACCCCACCCCCTGCCCTTGCCCCACCAACGACCACCAATATTTTCTCTGTATCTGAGTTTGGTGTTTGTTTTGTTTTAGATTTCACAGAAAAGTGGATCATATTATATTTGTCTTTCACTGTCTTACTTATTAGAAGAATGCCCATTATGTTGTCATAAAGAGCAGGATTTCCTTTCTTCATGACTTGAATAGCATTCCATTATATATATGCATACACCGTAATTTCTTTATCCATTCATCTATCATGGACACTTAGGATGTCTCCCCTGTCTTGTCTATTGTGGTTAATACTTCAGTGAACATGGAGGTGCAGATTACCTTTTCAAGTTAGTGTTTTTCTTTTCTAAAGATAAATACTGTGAAGTGGAATTGCCACATCATATGGCAGTTATATTTTTAATTTTTTGAGGAACCTCCTTACTGTTTTCTATAGTGGCTAACCAATTTAAATTCCCATCTACAGGACACAAAGGCTCCCCTTTTTTCACATCCTTACCAATACTTCAGTTGCTCAGTAGTGTATGACTCTTTGTGACCCCTTTGACGTCAGCACGCCAGGCTTCCCTGACAGTCACCAACTCTTGGAGCTTGCTCAAACTCATGTCCATCGAGTCAGTGTGTCGTCCCCTTCTCTTCCTGCCTTCAGTCTTTCCCAGCATCAGGGTCTTTTCCAGTGAGTCAGTTCTTCACATCAGGTGGCCAAAATATTGGCCATCACCAGCACTTATTTGTTGTCTTTTTGATGATAGCTATTCTGACAAGTGTGAGATGACATCTCATTGTGATTTTGAGTTCCTTTTCTCTGGAGATTTGGAGGTGCTGAGTAGGCTGTCTGAGGTCATGTAAAAAGGTAGGATTTGAACGCATGTCATTTTTGCTAGAACCCGAGACCATGACTGCCTTGTGGGTCAGTGCCTGTTTCTGACAAAGTATTAAATAAAAATTAGATGCTGTTTTTTAGTGAAGCAACCACACAGGGCCAGGTGGGGATTTTCTGTGGGCCCCACAGGAATGGGAGGCCCAGAACTTGGCTTAGATGACCACGTTAAGGGTATAGAGTGAACTGTGGACTTAATCTTGGTAGGAGATTTCAGTATATGACCTACATTTAAAGAAAAAGAAAACAAAATCCTAATTTTTTTTGTGTCACTTGCATTATTTTCCTGTTGTTTCCATTTGTTTTTTTTTTTTCAAGTTCACTTTGGCATTCAGAATTATCATATGAATAATAGGAAAAGCTGATTCACTACTTTTTTACACTGTAATTACCTTTTCAAATTTTATCAGAGTTGTTGTCAGCAAGATCTTTACTCATTTATCATTTTTCCTTGGTATTTTGTTAAGGTTTGTGATTTCTTCTTCATATTGTCCTTTTATGCGTGTGTGATAAAATTAGATTGGGGGAGTAGGGGCAACAGGTTATGAAATGATTTCTCATTCCTGAATTACAGTTGTTCCTTCATAAATTCTAGGGCCTTTGTTGTTTTAAGACAATAGAAGAGAGTATAACATATTCTTGGTAAAGTTTGAAATCTGGAGATTAGAAGCCTAAAGCTAATTTCTGATCTTTTAAATCCTGAGTACGTGCTTTGGCTTGTGATGCAGACCGGCAGTGCTAGATGGAAGACAAATGTGAATTTCAGAGTGCCTTGAATTTTCCCACAGAATAATCTAGAAGGTCACAAACTTTAATAGAGTTTATCTCTGCTTTGTATTTAAATGACAGGACAATCGTGATATTGTTTCATCTACTTCCATTCCCTCCCCAAATTAATTTTCTTAAGGATTTTAGGATCTTTCCCTCTCCACTAAAAACACATATTTTTGGTGAGGTCAGACGCTATTGAAGACTTTTTGTGAAAGAATGCCTGTTTACAGGTCAGAGAAAATGGGCTCAAGAATGCAGGGTAGAGGATGAGATACTGTTTGTAAGACATATACTTTAACTTCTCAGTATGTTTATGAAGATTATATGCTTTGAGATATTTGGAAAATTGATCTTTTTGGAGCTTGTTCTGAACTTCTTAAAAACAGGGTGTAAAGTAAAAATTCTACTGCATGTAGACTCGAATCGGCAGCTCTGATAAAGCTTTTTTAACATTTATTCTTTGAACCCCAGGCCCTGAGCTTGCTGTTCCCTCCTTAAAGTAATGCTAGGAGCCTAGGAAGGTAATTTTTTAAGGTGCATGTTTGCTTTTTAACTGTGTGTGTGCACATTTATCTTTTAATGATCAGTATGTAGAGGCTAGTAATACCTTTTTCATTCAGATGAATGTAAGGATGTCAGTATTTTAAGGACAAAAACAAGTCACTGAAAACCTCACATTTATGACCTAATAAGGCTGAAACTCCAGTACTCTGGCCACCTCATGCGAAGAGTTGACTCAATGGAAAAGACTCTGATGCTGCGAGGGATTGAGGGCAGGAGGAGAAGGGGACGACAGAGGATGAGATGGCTGGATGGCATCACCGACTCGATGGACGTGAGTCTGAGTGAACTCTGGGAGTTGGTGATGGACAGGGAGGCCTGGCGTGCTGCGATTCATGGGGTCGCAAAGAGTCAGATACTACTGAGCGACTGAACTGAACTGAACTGAACTGATGACCTAAAACTTCAACCAGGTATCTCTTGCCCCTTATGTTCAATACAAAACACTTCCATATTTTCTTTACATTTATATGCATCTTAGCTCTCTCAACTTTGGCTGCATGATATATGTAACTTACGTGTTATTTGTGTATTGAAATAGGACCAGAGAGTACCTTGACCTCCTGTTTAGAGGGTTTAATAAGGAATTTGGGATTTGGAGACAGTAAAGATGTATTAGATCAATAGGTATAAGTCTAAAACAGTAACACAGTCTGTAGCCACTGATTTCAGTAACATCAGCAGATTCCAATTAGCAGGCTTGACACTTACCTTTGCCCTGCTCCAGGTTATCAGAGGGAATAAGAATGGCCCCTGTTCTCAGAAAGCTCTGGTTACAGGGAGGGGAGGGACTGAGGAGCAGAGTTAAGTGAGTGGAGGGGGTGTGGAAGGGCTGGGCTGGCCCAGAGAAGGGACCCTTCACCCTGGGGATCCCTAGAGAGCTCCTGAGGAGCAGGCGGCAGCTCAGTTGGGTTTCCAATGATAACTCGATCTTAGGAAGAGAGGACCTTCTCTAGTGTGACACGCATATGTACACATATGTGCTGGCCCTGCGTGTTCAAGGTCACATGCCCAAGTTGGCTGTGGAGGCCTCGGAGCTGTGACGGTCCCTGAGCCGGGGGTGGTGGGGCTCGTACCTGCTCCAGTTCCTCGCCTGACGGTTTCGAGGCTGGAGAGTGCCAGGATGGAGACTGGAGCTTCTTGGAGAGGCCTGGGCCCTTCAGGACGACCAGCTCTTTGGGGCCTGAGACCGCCTGGCACCCCCTCCTGTGGTTTTCCCTCCTTGGGGGAGGCAGATGGCTGTCTGCGGCTTCCTCTGTCCTGTCCCGGACGACGCGCTGAGAGGAGAGAGCGCCCTGTGTGCTGCCCCAGGCCCCTGGCAAATGGCCTTCCTGTGTTTAGACTTCAGCCTCCCAGGGTTTCATAAAAGGACAGTGAAGGCCTTGCCCCTCACCGCCCCAGGGTGGTCGTCAAGGCAGCAGTAACGCAAGGGGTCAGTCAGAGATGCCTACGGGCACTGCCGCCACCTCGCCAGATGTGGGGAGACTCAGCAGGGAGGCTGGTGCTCTCTGGTGCTTCTGCTGCCCGTCCCTTCTGTTGGCCTGTTCTGTTATGAATACGCGTCTGCACGTCTTACACACACCTTCTCTCAGTTTGTGGTTCCACCTCACCCCCCTCCCCAACTGAAGTTTAATTTTTTTAACCTTTTTGTTTTGAAATAATTATAGATTTGCCCCAAATTGGCATAAAAGTACATGGAGTCCCCTGTACCCATCACCCAGCTTCCTCCAGTGGTGACATCTTTTGTGACTAGAGTGCAGCTATTAAAACCAGAAAGCTAACATCGGTACAACCTCCAGAGCTTATGAGATGGAACCAGTTTACATGCATTTGTGTAGCTGTTTTTATCATGTGTTTCTATTCCTGTAACCAGCACCACAAGCACAGTGCAGAATTCCATTGCCAGAGCTTCCTTCTGCAGCTTCCCTATTCCTAACCCCTGGCAACCACGAATGTGGTCTTCGCTTCTATAATTTTGTTGTCTGAAGAATGTTATATGAGTGGGATCATACATTCTATAACCTTTCAGATTGTCTTTTTTTCTCCTGAGGATCATCCCCTTGAGATGATCCAGCCAAGCGGTCGTGTGTGTCAGCGGTTCAGTTATGGTTGCTGAGTGATGTCCCATGGTACAGATACGCCAGATCTGTTTAACCACTCACCCACTGAAGGACACCTGGGCTGTTTCCAGTTTTTGGCTGTTATGAATAAAGTCACTATGAACATTTGGCTACAAATTTTTATGTGAGCCTAGGTTTTCATTTTTCTGGGGTGAATTACCAGGAGTGCAAATTTTAGATTATGTGGTAAGCACATGGTTAGTTTTGTAGGAAGCTGTCAACAATCTCTTTTCTAGAGTGGCTCTGTGATCTTTACAGTCTTTCCAGTAGTGTAGGAGACATGCCTGTTCTCTGCATCTCCACCAGCATTTGGTGTTACCTGTTTTTTTTTTTTTAATCTCTTTTTTTATTAGCCATTCTGGTAGGTATGTAGTGATGGCTCATGATGTTGAGTGTTTTTTTTAATTGAAATATAGTCAGTGTATACTGTTATGTATAGTCAAGCCAACAAAGGTCTATATAGTCAAGGCTATGGTCTTGCCAGTCGTCACGTACGGTTGTGAGAACTGGACGATAAAAAAGGCAAGGCTTCAAAGAATTGATGCCTTCAAACTGTGGTTCTGGAGAAGACTCCTGAAAGTCCGTTGGACAGCAAGGAGATCAAACCAGTCAATCTTAAGGGAAATCAACCCTGAATACATGTTGGAAGGACTGATGCTGAAGCTCCAGTACACTTGGCGCATTGGAAAAGTCCCTGATGCTGGGAAAGATTGACAGCAGAGGAGAAGAGGGCGTCAGAGGATGAGATGGCTGGATGGCACAATGGATATGAACTTGGGCAAACTTCAGGAGATGGTGAGGGACAGGGAGGCCTGGCATGCTGAAGTCCATGGGGTCGCAAAGAGTCGGACACGACTGGATGACTGAACAACAACTGTTTTTTAGTTTCAGGTGTACTATATAAATGATGCCTCATTTGCATACAGCATAAAATGATTCGAGTGTCTTTCATGCTTACTTCCCATGTTTGTCCTCTGCTGACATACCTGGTAATGTCCTTTGCCCACTTTTTGACTGGATTGGTTTTATTTTTTTACCATTGAGTTTTGAGAGTTCTTTATGTGTTCTAGTTTATAAGTTGTTTACTGGTTATGTGGATTGCAAATATTTTATTCCAGTCTGTAGAGAAGTTTTAATCTTAATACTGCCAAATCTACCATTCTTTTTCTTTTTGGGTTATACTTCTTGTATCTAGTTTAAAAATACCTTCCTTTCTCAGAGCTTATGAAAAACATTTGCTGAAAGCTGCTAACTTTTCACATTTGAGTTTGTAGCTCATCTGTAGTTGATCTTTATGTACTGTGTGAAGTAGTGGTCCAGTTTTCTATTTTTCCAAGTAGACACACGGTTGTTGGACCACAGTTTGTCAAATGAACAGTCTCCTTATTTCCCACTGATGTGCACCACTGCTCCCGTCACCGTTTCCACGAGCCCAGGGGCTTGTTTCTGGCCTGTGAAGTCTGTTCCTTCAGCCTGTTTGTTTCCCCTTTGCCAGCACATTATTTGATTTACTCTGGCACTGTGGTAGTTTTGCAGTATCTGGTAAGACTGACTCCCTTCATTGTTTTTCTTTTTTTGTTTTCCTTCTCTCTTAGTCCTTTTTGTTCTTCTTCAGATTCCCTGTTTAGGATTGTGCCTGGGATTGCATAAAGTTTGAACAATGTGATGAGGTCTGGCACATGTCTTATTAAATTCATCTCTAGATATTTTAAGTCTGTGGAATGCTAGTATGATGATATTTTCAGAAATCTATATCTTCTGCTTGTTTCAAAGAAATTGCTTTTAACATTCATCAGTAAACATGTTTGCTACTTTTTTTTTTTTTGGTAGATGCTTTTCTCACATTAGCTTGTTTCTATTCAGAGATTTCTAGTGTTTTTCTTTTCTTTTTTTTCTATTTCTATGAAAATCATCCTGTGCTTTTATTCTGCTTCAGTTTTTAAGTATGGTAATTGTTCTAGTATTAAACTGACCTTGCACTGCTTGGATAAACCTCACTTGGTTCTGAAGTATTTTTTTAATGTATTGCTTCTGTTTGTTTAGGGTTCTTGTGTCTAAGTTCAGGCGTAGAACTGGCTGTGATTCTCCCTTTCATAGCCTGCCCTTGCCCAGTGTCAGTCTCTGGGCTTCATAGGCTGAGTTGCACGGTGGGAGGGGCTCCCTTTCACCCTCTGCTCTGGAATCATGTGTACATTTTGGCATTATTTATTCTTGGAAGAGCTGCTGGATTTTGGATCTCTTCTTAGATCACCTCTAAGAAGAGACCTTAGAGGTCAGCCTGTCCAACAGCATTGTTCTTCTGAGGCAGAAAGAATTAAATGCTGAGGCTCCAGTCCAGAAGGCCTGGTCCACTGTCTCAGGACTCAGCAGCCTCATCATTGTAGAAGCCCTAATCCCGACGTAAAGGTAACAGCCATTTTATTACCTGAGAGAGAGGGCACAAAGCCTTCACATCAGAGTCCACACAAATTCATAGGGAGACTTGAGAATCATCCCATCAGTATGACAAACAGGTCCCCTAGGTTTCTAGGGTCATCGGATTAAGTTAAAGAACCGAGAGGGGAAAGGGAGCCTTGGGCAGCACTCTGACAGCTCATGGAAAGCTGTGGGGAACAGGCAGAGGCTTCCCTGGCTCCACTGTGAGCAGCTCTGTGTAGGAATAACTCAGCGGGCCATTAATGCATGTATTGCCCTTTGTGATGACAGGTGATAATTTTCACCTGGAATATCAAATATTCACTGTATGGTGTTTTTTCATGAAAGTCAATAAAGATTCAGTGTATTTTTTGGAAAATTTCCCAGAAACAGCAAACATAAAATAGTGTCAGCTCCTGTTTCAGGATTATTTCTTCATCCAGCAGACTTTCTTGAGCACCTTCTAACTTTGATAACCTGCTCCTTCCAGGATGGATAAGTGTGCTTTTACCTGTTTGGAAAACAGCAAATTGTTTGGGTTCATTTTATGCTTCAGCTCCTCCTGTAGTTCATTTCTAGCCCCTGTGCATAAAGCTGTAGTGAGGCAGAGGATATGCGCCTTATCTAAAGGACTTCAGCAGGTGTGCAGGCTCAAGGTCTACACAGCTGCTGTCCAGATGCGTTACGTGCTTTATCTTGGTGCCCTGTCACATAGCATGATGGTAATTAAATTGATTCAGGCCACATTTGCCTTAGCTGTGGAGTCCCTTCCTCCCTTCTCCACACCCCCCACCTCTTCTGTCTCTTACCTTTCCCTCTATTTCTCTTTCTTTGATGAGCAGGAGAGAACCACCCTCCTGCAGCCTTGTTTGAAGTTGTGCTCCGTGTTGGGAACGTCTGCCTTGGCCAGGGGAACAAGGACATGCCTACCTTGGCAGCCCAGTTAGCCTTTGACCTCGCAGTTCTGCAGGGGACAGATGATGCTCGATGGCTCTCAGTGAGGTGACCTGACTCTTCTCCTGCCCTCGATCTTCAGCTGTGAGACCCTGGCCTGATCCCCCAAGTTCTTGTTGGGGGAATAGATGTCAGGCCTGGGAATAGATGGTCTGTAAGGGTGTCTTATAGTTGTAAAATTGTTAGTTTTTTGAGATTGCAAACACTGTGGGAACAAGTGAAAAAAAAATTGCATTGAGAGGCAGAATGCCATATGGTATTAAAAATGGGTTAAAAATGAGAGTAAGGTTATACAGTTGCTTTTTATTTATTTATTTTTTGCATGCAGTCTGTTTTATACTAGAGATCATATTATTTCATATAAAAATATGCCTTTCAGTTCTGGATTCTTACAGATTGTATTTTTGAGACGGGGCTTTGATGATGCTTTTTGAAGAATCCAGATCTTAAAACATAAATGCAGCTGCTCTTGCTTTACTGATTAAAGGGGGGGGAAATGAGCATTTTAAGAGTCAGCTGGAACCTTATTGTGAATTGAAAATATAACTTTCACTGTAATATAGCTCTTAATCTATCTAACAGCAGATATGGTCTAAAGCCTTGTAATAGTCTTCTGCGTGGGCCACCTGTCCTTCTGGAAAAGGAAGACATACTGGAAAACCAGTGTGTAATTAAAAATAATTAGGTCGCACGTGCTTCAGATTTGGTTGGATACTTGTTGGCAGTACTCTTTTCCCTGTTCCTCTGTCTAGCTGAACTACTAGTATCCTCTAAATATCCCCACAGAGGGACTCCCTAAATTCTTAACAGAAGTTACTCAAACCTGATTTAATATATTTAAAGGAGCTGACTGTGTGTTTATCTGGCTCAGATAATACAATGTAATTTTAAAGATTTAACTAGTTTTCAGAACAACCTTTATGGATGTTGTTTTAAAGCACATGTTCTTGACTTTCTAGAAAGTTATTTTTTCCATTTACACCTCTGTAGAAATGGGCTTGCTAAGATGAACGTCATTAAAAAACATTCTAAAGCATATGCATTGCATTGTTCAGGGAACAGAAGTGAATAGATTAAAATGAAATTAAAATGATTTAGGGTTTGGATAAAGAAAGATATTTTTGTCTATTAAAAAATAGAATCAAAGATTATAAGATTTTTTTTTTAAATTTCCCATTGACTAAGTAATAATAACTGTTAACACTCATCTGGGGCCTACTATTTGTAAATGATGAGACTGTTTTCATGTACTTAGTCCTTTCAATAATTTTAGGTATTGCTACCCCTATTTTATAAATAAGGAATCTGGGATTCAGAATAACTGCTTTTCTTCTTTTGCATTATGATTTATTGCAGGATATTGACTGTAGTTCTCTGCTGTGCAGTATCATATTGTTGTTTCTCCACTGCAGGTATGCTGGTTTGCATCTGCTAATCCCAGAGTCCCAGGCTGTCCCTCCCCAGCCCTTTCTCCCACTGGCAGCCCCCGTCTGCTCTCTGTCTGTGAGTCTCTTTCTGTTCTGTAGACAAGTTCACTTGTGTCATATTTTAGATTCCACATGTGAGTATTTGTCTTTCTCTCTCTGACGTACTTCACTTAGTATGATAATCTCTAGGTCCATCCAAGTTTTGCAGATGGTATTATTTCATTCTTTCTCATGGCTGAGTAGTAGTCTATTGTATGTGTGTGTTGGAGAAGACTCTTGAGAGTCCCTTGAACTGCAAGGAGATCCAACCAGTCCATTCTGAAGGAGATCAGCCCTGGGATTTCTTTGGAAGGAATGATGCTAAAACTGAAACTCCAGTACTTTGGCCACCTCATGCGAAGAGTTGACTCGTTGGAAAAGACTCTGATGCTGGGAGGGATTGGGGGCAAGAGGAGAAGGGAACGACAGAGGATGAGATGGCTGGATGGCATCACTGACTCGATGGACATGAGTCTGAGTGAACTCCGGGAGTTGGTAATGGACAGGGAGGCCTGGCGTGCTGCAATTCATGGGGTCGCAAAAGTCGGACACGACTGAGCAACTGATCTGATCTGATCTGATCCTACGGAAAAAAAGAGAAATTCGTGGGCAGTTCACATGGCCCTTGTGATAGTTAACTGTCAACTTGTTTGGGCTAAGGGATGCCCAGATAACTAACAGACATTATGTCAGACATTATGTCTGTGAGAGTGCTTCTGGAAGAGATCACCATTTGAATTTATGAACTGAGTAAAGCAGATGACCCTCCCCCGTGTGGGTGGGCATCATTCAATCCACTGAGAGTCAAAATAGAACAAAAAGGTAGAGGAAAAAATGAATTCAAGATCTAATTTGGGATATCCATCTTCTCCCGCCCTTGGACATTACCACTCCTGGTTCTTGAGCCTTTGGACTTGGACTGAATCACACCACTGGTTTTTCTGGGTCCCCAGCTTACACACAGTGTATCGTAGGACTTCTCAGCCTCCAAAATTTCATGAGGCAGCTCCTTTAATAAACACATGTATATATGCATACATGTGTGTGTGCATTTATATCTTCTATTCATTCTGGAGAAGCTTGACTAACACACCCCTCTATCCTGCTATAGTCTCCAAATAGAAGACTGAAACCTCCTCTTTTAGGGAACTGGATCTAAAAGTACTGACATCAGGGGTTCCCCAAGGAAACAGTCAAGACAGATGGTTCTAAAGTGAAGGCCACACCCACAAACCCCACATCTGTGTGCAGAACTAACTTCCATCTCCTAGTGCCCCACTCCCAAATACACACACATAAACAACGACAAATCATCTACCATGTAAGGAAAAACTCTATTATGAAAGAAAGTTAAACAGAAAAAAAACTACTTGGCTGAAACCCAGACTATGCAAGGAGAAAGACACTTTCACTGATATCAGCAGGATAGAAGATATTACATCAATAAATATTTTTTTAAAGGAGCTTCTGAGAAGGATAAATATCATATTCTAATGCATATAAACAGAATCTAGAAAAATGGTACTGAAGAATTTATTTACAGGGCAGCAGTGGAGAAACAGACATAGAGAAGAGACTTATCAACATGGGGAGAGGGGAGGAGAGGGTGAGATGTATGGAAGGAGTAACATGGAAACTTACATTACCATATGTAAAATAGATAGCCAACTGGAATTTGCTGTATGGCTCAGGAAACTCAAACAGGGGCTCTGAATCAACCTAGAGGGGTGGGATGGGGAGGGAGATGGGAGGGAGGTTCGAAAGAGAGGGGATATATGTATACCTATGTCTGATTCATGTTGAGGTTTGACAGAGAACAACAAAATTCTGTAAAGCAATTATCTTTCAATAAAAAAATAAAACATAAATAAAAAGGAGCTTCTAGAAAGCAACTAAAACTATGATAAGTGAAATTTAAAACCTTAATAGAAGGACTAAAGGATCAAGTTGACTAAGTCATCCAGGAACTTCAGAAATAATAAAGATGAAAAATAAGAGAGAATAAATGAAAAAACTAAAGGATCCGTACAAAAGTACCAACATGTAAAACTTAGGATTGAAACAGACACATATCAGGGCATATATAACAGGAAAATTTCAGACATTGTTGAAAAAAGGATTTTAAAGTATGTGTACAGGAGGGTGAGTTGAGGGAGTGGGTGAGTTGAGAGGAGGGGGATGGGAAGAGAATATTTGGCTCCAAACTACCCAAAGCAACTCTGGAAGCTAAAATAATGGAAAACTATCCCCCAAAATCTGAAGAAAATTCTTTTCAAACTCCGACTACATTTAAACACAAGGGGGTGTGGGTGAAAACATTTTTAGATGTGCAAGATCTTAAAAAATGTATATTCTGTGCATCCTTTCTCAGTAAGCTACTAAGGATGTGCTTCACCAAAATGAGGAAATTGATCCCAAAAAAGGGAAGAGACAGGAAAAAGGAAGGCTGAGATAGGCAAAAGGCAGAGGAAATCCCTGGATCTGGTGAAAGCAGATTCCTGCCTGGGACCCATGGGCTAGACAAGCAAAGAACCACAGTCCCGGAGAGGTGTCTTCAGGAAGTGTCTGGGCAGATGCAGATGAACTTCAGACAACCAGTATGGAATATGAGATTGAATTAGGACAGGTATGTGGAAAGCAAAGCAACTGAATAATACAAAGCAATTGCTGATTCCAGGATAAACAAAAAGTATGCAGAAAATAATAAGTAAAGAGTACTTCACACAGTTCAGTTATGACTAGCATTTATAATCATGATAATAAACAGCAAATATTGGCCTAAATAGTACTATGCTTTCAACAAAATTTAAAGAATGGGAAATGTGTGTGTATGTATGTGGTATGTAAGGTTAAAGGGAGCTCCCTTTAACCTTAATGGAATGTTTTAGAAACAAAACCTAAAACCAATAATAGCAACAATCTACACAGCCACAATAGTAATCATAAAGCAGCAATACAGCATGAAATTTAGTGATAAGGACTCAATTCCTTTTTTAAGTATATAGTTGATTTACAATGTTGTGTTAGTTTCTGCTGTACAGCACAGTGATTCATTTATACATATATATATACGTTCTTTTTTATATTCTTTTCCATTATGGCTTATCACAGAATAGTGAATATAGGTCTCTGTCCTACAGAGCAGGACCTTGTTATTTACCTATTTTATATACACAGTTTGCATATGTTAACCCCAAACCCCCCCTTCATTCCTTCCCCATCCCTACCCCTCTTCTCTATGGATACGGATCCAATTCTTAAATGCTAAATTCTGCTCCAACCTGCAGAGCAAGCTGGAGAGAGCTGCTGTGGAGGAAGGGATGGGGTGGGAAGGATGCCTTAACTCATAAGTCTTGTGCGTGGAATTATCTGCCTGTTTAGATCCTGCACAGATACTTTTTGAGCAGCACTGTCCAAAAGAAATGTAATGCAAGGCACAGATATAATTTTAAAATTCCTAACAGCTACATTTAATAAAAAGTTAAACAGAAATGGTTAATTTTAATAATGTGTCTTATTTAACCCAATAAACCCATCCCGTTATCACTTCAGCATATAATCAATATAAAAATGTTTACATTCCTGATGTTTTAACTAAGCTTTCAAATCAGGTATGTATTTTGTTTCCAGAACCTTAATTTGTACTGGCTACGTGCTAAGGGCTCAACAGGTACTTGCAGTTAGTGGTGACCATAATGGACAGTGCAGTTTAAGGGATTTTGGTTATATTATAAGAAAAGCACTTATTATACAAACAGCTTGTGTGGCTCAATATTAAAAAAAAAAAAATCAAAAAAATAGGCAGAAGACCTAAACAGATATTTCTCCAAAGAAAACATACAGATGGCCAATATGCACATGAAAAGATGCTAAATATCACTAATTATTGGACAAATGCAAACTACCATGAGGTACCGCCTCACACCTGTCAAAATGGCTATCATTAAAAAGTCAAATAACAAATGCTGGACTGTGTGTGGAGAAAAGGGAACCTTCCTACCCTACTGGTAGGAATGTAAATTGATGCAGCCACTATGGAAAACAGTATTGAGGTTCCTTAAAAACATCAAAAATAGAACTACCACATGATTTAGCAATCCCATTTTTGGATATATATATATATATGCAGACAAACCTATAATTCAAAAAGACACACACCTCTATGTTCACAGCAACACTATTTACAACAGCCAAGACATGGATTTCTTCTGATTTTTCTTTTTGGTATTGGTGCGTGTGTGCATGCCAAGTTGCTCAGTCGTGTCTGACTCTTTGCAACCCCATGGACTGTAGCCCTCCAGGCTCCTCTGTCCATGGGATTCTCCAGGCAAGAATACTGGAGTGGGTTGCCATGCCTTCCTCCAGGGAATCTTCCTGACCCAGGGATTGAACCCACATCTCCTGCATTGGCAGATGGATTCTTTACCACTGAGCCACCTGGGAAGCCCCTTGGTATTGGTATCAGGATGTAACTGGCCTCTTAGAATGATTTGAGAATTTTTGTTATGCTTCTTTTAAAGGGTCTGTGAAGGACTGATATTAATTCTTCAAACATTTGGTACAATACATCTGGGCCTCTGCCTTTCTTTGTCAGCAGATTTTAAATTGCTAATTCAATATAATATTTTTGTTAAGACCAGTTATAAGTGGGCATTCATCTTGCAAAAATACATATTGATATTTGATTCTTTAGCCAACCTTTCTCTGATATAATATCCAAATAGAAAGAAATTTTAATATACCTACTTATAACTTTCTTTTTTCTTTTGTTAAAGGTCTGTAATTATTCTGGAACCAGTAAACCATGGCATCAAAGAAATTTGCTGTTAAAGTAAGTGTTGCTTAATAGCTTTCTTTAAAATGATTAATCACTTTCTAAAATAACCAAGCCCTGTATTAATTGAAAATAGAAGCCCTGAACTTTCCTTTTGCTTTTTAAATTTGGGAGACCACTGAAAACTTGAAGTTGGTGATTGAAAATGAGAAAATGAATAGTTCATATGGTCATGGCAGTTTCTTGATTAAAGTCTTTTATAAATGCCTTTGGGGCTAACTTGGTCCTTAATGTTAAAAATTATGGTTCATGACATGATTTTTGATTATGACAGAGCAGGCAAAAGAAAAGAGGCAGGCAGCCCGTGCTGCACCCCAGTGAGTAGCAGGAGCTAGTTCTCCTGCCTCATGGCCCTGCTTTGTTTTCCTCTCATAAGCATCTCTTCTTTATCTGTTGATGACTGGGTCTGACCCTTGCCTGTGAGGGAAGGGTCACCTGAGAGGGAAAAGAGAGGAGAAGAATTGATAAATAGTGACTATGATTGGCCCTCCAGGTTGTGCAGCCAGGGGTCCTGCCTCCCAGCAACTATAGATTCCGTCTCCCTAGAGGGACCACTGCATGAAGGATGCTTTCACATACGCGTGCTCTTTAGGGCATGTTCTCTATGCTAGTGTTTCATTAAGCAGAAATTGAAAACATCAAATCACACCAATTCTAGTGGTTGTTAACCAGATCAGATACTATATAATATTGTAGTCATGTCTTACCTTTATGGAGCCAGTGCTCATTAGATTTACAACCTATTTATAAATTTCATCACTTAAAATTATTTCTAGTATTTGTATATTCTGTATGTAGTTTTCTTTCTGTGAGAGATTATAAGGTGAACTTTCACTATTTGTCTGTCTAGAAATGTATTTGGTTTTCCTCTAGAGAGTAAAGTTTGTTTAGAATTTCAAGTTGCACATCATTTCTCCTCAGCACTTTAAGGTATTTTCCCTTGTCTTCTGAAATCTCTTACTGCAAGTGAGAAATGTTTTAATTATCAATTGGTACTAAAAAACCACCTGAAAATATAGTGACTTGAAACACAAGCCGTTTTACTCTCAGGATTCTGGAGGTCACCAGAAAAAAACGGGTTGGTTTTTCCATTTGCGGTTGACTGGGGCTGCAGTCATCTGGGACCTCAGAGCAGCTGGTGCATCGAAGCTGACGACTGTAATGGCTGACTGTGCTGCAGTCTCACCTGGGCTGTTAGTGCTGCCCTTCAGTTCCCATTCAAGTGGCTGCTCAGTATGGCTTGGGCTTCTCCTAGCTTGGTGGCTGAATTTTGAGGGATGGGCTCCCAGGGCAAGAGTTGCCGGAAGAAGGAAGTGTGTAATTCGTCCAACCCTTGAAGACCTGGGCTCAGAAGTCTCAGATGCATTTCCTCCACATTCAGTTGGTCAGGGCACTCAGAGGTCAACTCCAGGGAAGATGGAGCTCTTGATGTGAAAAGCAGCTTGTGCTCACAAGGAGGGGAGCCACTGAGGGTGCATCTGTGGAGACCAGTCAGCTCAGAAATCTACTTGTGATTCCTTTCTCTGTTACCTTGCTTATCAAGCTATCTTGGTTCTCTGTGGTTACTTTTAAGGTTTTATCTTTGTCTTTGATAATCTACAGTTTCCCTGTGAAATCTTGAGATATAGACTTATTTTTATTTATCTGGCTCAGGATGCAATGTACTTCCTTTGGAGGAGTCAAGTCTTTTGTCAGTTTTGGAAAATTTTGGCTTTTTTCTCTTCAAGTACTGCGCGTCTCTGTTCTCTCTGTTTCGTTCTCAAAAAACCAAGATCATGGCATTCGGTCCCATCACTTCATGGCAAATAGATGGGGGAAACAATGCAAATAGTGACAGACTTTATTTATACAAAATCACTGTGAACGGTGACTGCAGCCCTTGGACATTTGCCCTTGGAAGAAAAGTTATGACATACCTAGACAGTGTATTAAAAAGCAGAGACATTTCTTTTCCAACAAAGGTCTGTCTAGTCAAAGCTATGGTTTTTCCAGTAGTCATGTATGGATGTGAGAGCTAGGCCATAAAGAAGGCTGAGTGCCATAGAATTAATCATTCTGAACTGTGGTGTTGGAGAAGACTCTTGAGAGTCCCTTGGACAGCAAGGAGATCAGGAAATCAACTGTGAATATTCATTGGAAGGACTGATGCTGAAGCTGAACCTCCAATACTTTGGCCAACTGATGTGAAGAGCTGACTCATTAGAAAAGACCCTGATGCTAGGAAACATTGAAGGCAGGAGAAGGGGATGGCAGAGGATGAGATGGTTGGATGGCATCATCAACTCAATGTGCATGAGTTTGAGCAGAATCCTGGAGATGGTGAACGACAGGGAATCCTGGCGTGCTGCAGTCCTTGCAAAGAATCAGACAGGACTGAAGCTCTGAAAGACAGCGATTCTTCTGGAACTCTTAAAACTTGTGGATAGTCCTGTATAATTGTTTCTTATATGCTAGAGGGTGATATTAACTCATCCAAGACTGAGCCCTTGCAGACTCTCTACTCAGAAAAAGACTGGGCCTCTTGCAAAGCTTTGCCCAAACTGACTGATCCATTTGGGCAGACAGTACTCATCAGGGGCAAAGCGTGGGCCCCAGGCACCTGATTATGTCAGAGTTGGTCTGTTGATTTCCAAAGCATATACCCTGCTGTGACAAGTTCTGCTCCCAGATTGCTCAATCTCACAGCTGCACCAGGTGGCGCTAGTGGTAAAGAACTGGCCTGCTTGATCTCTGGGTTGGGAGGATCCTCTGCAGGAGGAAATGGCTCTCCACTCCAGTATTCTTGCCTGGGAAATCCCATGGACAGAGGAGCCTGGCAGGCTGCAGTTCATGGGGTCGCAGAGAGTCACAACTTAGAGACTGAACAACAGTAACAACAAAATATTTTCAGAATCTTTAAAAAAAAAAAAAAAAAGATACAAATGAGCATATTTACAAAACTTAAGCATACAGACATAGACGTATTTCCACTGTTACTTAATGTTTGAAATACGTGGTGGGAAGACCTACAAGCCTGGCCCTGCAGAGCCGTGGAGCGGTTTCAAGTTTACTTCTGCTGGAGCCATTGGCACTTGGGTGGTTTTGGACCAGGTTTATGTTCATTTCAGGGCTTGGAATTCCACCACCTGTGGGCAGTCTGACTTTGTAGCCCACAACCAAGTGTGGCACAAGCTTCGTGCTTTCAGTCTTTTCCACTCTTGTTCTCGCTCTTCTCCTCCCCCCTTCCCTTTCTCAGAACCCTGGGTCGGGGGCAGGCTTCCATGCTGCCTCCCTTGGTCAGGGAGCAGAGAGGTTTTTGCATTTTCATGAAGGGCACAGTTTCTCAAGAGAAAGAAGGAAAAGCTCTCTTGAATAGCTTTTATTCCAAGAAATTGTGGACAAACTTATCCACATGAACTAGAGTGTATTATATGAGATATCTCCAAATTGAGTATTTATTTCTATAATATTTCTGTTTCAAGCTTTGTATTATGTCTTTAAGCTATTATGAAGAGCTGAAAGTTTTCTCCACAACTCCTGACTTAACTGGAATCAGTTTATTCCCAACTCCTCTCTCTCCTTTTCCTACCCTCTTTGGGCATTAGGATGCCAGCTCTCAGCTATCCTGGCTTCCAGATACTCTGACAACCAGGCTTGAACCTTTCAAAGGCATGATTATTTTTTTTTCCAGCTTGATTGAATTATTGACATAAAACCCTGTGTAAGTTTAAGGTGTACAGTGTGTTGGTTTGAGAAACATATAAATTGCAAAACGTTTATTTACCATAATGTTTAGTTAGCAAACATATCCTTCACTTAATTACTGTTTTCTTGTTACGGTGACAACATTAGAGCTTTACTCTCAAGTATATGGTACATTGTTGCTAACTACAGTCACCAGGTTGTATATTAGCTCCCTGGAACTTTGTTGTTTTTTGGTCACTAAGTCATGTCCTAGTCTATTGCGACCCCATGTACTGTAGGCTGCCAGGCTTCTCTTCATGGGATTTCCCAGGCAGGCTTATCTTATAACTGAAAGTTTCTACCCTTAAACCAGTATCCTTTCATTTACCTACCCCCTCAACCCCGTACATCCACCACTCTACTCTGTCTCTGTGAATTCAAAGGTTAAAGATCCCACATGTAAGTGAAATCGTACAGTATTTGTCTTTCTCTAAGGTACTGACTGCACTTAGCATAGTGTCCTCGGAGTCTATGTTGTTGCAAATGGCAGAATTTTCTTCTTTGCTATGGCCAAATAATATTCCACTGTATGCATATACATTTTCTTTATTCATTCGTACGTGAATGGGCATTTAGGTTGTTTCCATGTCTTCACTGTTGTGAATAATGCTGCAGTGAACACAGGAGTGCAAATATCTCTTCAAGATAGTGATTTCATCAACATTGTTAATAGGCTATACCCCAATATAAAATAAAAAGTTAAAAGTAGTAGTGATAAAAAAGATAGCAATTTCATATTTCATATCCTTCACATATAATCACAGGAGTGGGATTGCTGGATCATATGGTAGTTGTATTTTAAAATTTTTTTGGAACCTCTGTTTTCCGTAGTTGTGCCACTAATTTACATTCCCACCACCCGTCTACCAGGGCTCCCTTTTCTCGACATTGTCACCAGCATTTGTCTTTTTTCATAATAGCTACAATAGCTTGTGTGGTTATAGCTCATTGTGGTTTTTAGGTATATTAGGATATTGACTAATACTGTTAGGGATTTATTAATTTTATTATTCTTTTCAGAGAACCAACTTTTGGCTTTGATTTTTTTTTTTTTCCTGTAGGGTACTTGTTTCCTGTTTTATTGATTACTTTATTATTTCCTTCCTTCTATTTTGAGTAAATTTGTCCTTTTTCTAGCTTCTTAAGGTAGAAGTTTAAACCATTGATTTTGAACATTTTTTTTTTCTAATATATACACTTAAAGCTATAAATTCCTAAGCACCTACTTCGGTTCAGTTGTTCAGTCATGTCCAACTCTTTGTGACCGATGGACTGCAGCATGCCAGGCCTCCCTGTCTATCACCCAACTCCCAGAGGTTACTTAAACTTATGTCCCTCGAGTCAGTGATGCCATCCAACCAATGATGCCATCATCCTCTGTTGTCCCCTTCTCCTCCCACCTTCAATCTTTCCCAGCATCAGGGTCTTTTCCAACGAGTCAGTTCTTTGCATCAAGTGGCCAAAATATTGGCGTTTCAGCTTCAGCATCTATCTTTCCAATGAATATTCAGGACTGATTTCCTTGAGGGTGGACTGGTTGGATCTCCTTGCAGTCCAAAGGATTCTCAAGAGTCTTCTCCAACACCACAGTTCAAAAACATCGATTCTTTGGCGCTCACCTTTCTTTATAGTCCAACTCTCACATCCATACATGACTACTGGAAAAACCATAGCTTTAACTAGATGGACCTATGTCAGCAAAGTAGTGTCTCTGCTTTTTAATATGCTGTGTAGGTTGGTCATAGCTTTTCTTCCAAGGAGCAAGCGTCTTTTAATTTCACAGCTACAGTCACCATCTGCAGTGATTTAGGGGCCCTCCAAAATAAAGTCTGTCACTGTTTCCATTCTTTCCCCATCTATTTGCCATTAAGTGATGGGATCAGATGCCATGATCTTCATTTTTTGAATGTTGAATTTTAAGCCAACTTTTGCACTCTCCTCTTTCACTTTCATCAACAGGTTCTTTAGCTCTTAAACTTCACTTTCTGCCATAAGGGTGGTGTCATCTGCCTATCTGAGGTTATTGATATTTCTCCCGGCAATCTTGATTCCAGCTTGTGCTTCATCCAGCCCAGCATTTGGCATGATGTACTCTGCATATAAGTTGAATAAGCAGGGTTACAATATACAGCCTTGACATACTCCTTTCCTGATTTGGAATCAGCCTGTTGTTCCTGTCCAGTTTATTAACTGTTGCTTCTTGACCTGTGTACAGATTTCTCAGAGGGCAGGTCAGGTGGTTCGGTATTCCCATCTCTTTCAGAATTTTCTGTAGATCCTAGTTTATTGTGATCTACACAGTCAAAGGCTTTGGCATAGCCAATAAAGTAGAAATAGATGTTTTTCTGGAAGTCTTTTGGTTTTTCGATGATCCAGCGGATGTTGGCCATCTGATATCTGGTTCCTCTGCCTTTTCTAAATCCAGCTTGCACATCTGGAAGTTCATGGTTCATGTACTGTTGAAGCCTGGCTTGGAGAATTTTGAGCATTACTTTATTAGCATGTGAGATGAGTGCAGTTGTGTGGTATTTAGAACATTCTTTGGTACTGCCTTTCTTTGGGATTGGAATGAAAACTGACCTTTTCCAGTCCTGTGGCCACTGCTGAGTTTTACAGATTTGCTGGCATATTGAGTGTAGCACTTTCACAGCATCATATTTCAGGATTTGAAATAGCTCAACTGGAATTCCATTACCTCCACTAGCTTTGTTCTTAGTGATGGTTCCTAACGCCTACTTGACTTCACACTTCAGGATGTCTGGCTCAAGGTGAGTGATCACACCTTCATGGTCTGGGTCATGAAGATCTTTTTTGTACAGTTCTTCTATATATTCTTACCACCTCTTTTTAATATCTTTTGCTTCTGTTAGTTCCATACCATTTCTGTTCTTTATTGTGCTCATCTTTGCATGAAATGTTCCCTTGGTATTTGTAATTTTCTTGAAGAGATCTCTAGTCTTTCCCATTCTATTGTTTTCCTCTATTTCTTTGCATTGATCACTGAGGAAGCCTTTCTTATCTCTCCTTGCTATTCTTTGGAACTCTGTATTCAAATGGGTATATCTTTCCTTTTCTCCTTTGCCTTTCGCTTCTCTTCTTTTCTCAGCTATTTGTAAGGCCTCCTCAGACAACTGTTTGCCTTTGTGCATTTCTTTTTCTTGGGGTGGCCTTCACCCCTGCCTCCTCTACAATGGCATGAACCTCTGTCATAGTTCTTCAGGGACTCGGTCTGTCAGGTCTAACCCCTTAAATCTATTTGTCACTTCCATTTGTTAAGCACCTGCTTCCATCTGTTTGTCAAGCACATAACTTATTTCTATCCTTTTGCTTTCATAAAGATGCAGTTCAAGTAGTAATTTTGCTTTGATTCATATCAAAATATTTTCTAATTTTCATATTGTTTCATTTTTGATTAATGGGTTATTCACATGTGTAGCTTCTAAGTGTTTGGAAATTTTTCAAAAATCATTTTGTTATAGGTGTTTTGTATAATTCCTCTATTTTGGTTAATATTTTATAAACACTGGAATAATCTGATGGTTGTTGTGTACAGTAAACTATGTATCTGACTCATGTCAAGTTTGTTACATGTGTTGTATAAATTTGCTATGTGTTTACTATATTTTGTCTACTTGATTAATCAGTTGAGAGTGCTGTATTAAAATTTCCAACTATGATTTTAGATTTGTATATTTGTCCTTTTGTTGATATTTGCTTTGTATATCCTGAGGGCTTCCCTGGTGACTCAGTGGTAAAGAATCTACCTGCCAGTGCAGGAGATATGGGTTTGATCCCTGGGTGAGGAAGATCCCCTGGAGAAGGGAATGGCAACCCACTCCAGTATTCTTGCCTAGAGAATCCTATGGACAGAGGAGCCTGGCGGGCTATAGTCCATGGGGCTACAAAGAGTCAGACACAACTTAGCAACTAAACAACAGCATTATCTTGAGGCTCTATTAATAGATATATACAAATTTATCATTGCTTTTTCTGTTGAATAGAATCTTTAATCAATATGAAATATCTCTTTTTATTTCCAGTCATAGTTACCCGAAAGTCTACTTGTCTGATATTAGTAGGGCCTACATTTGACATTCTCCAACCAAATAGCTGGGACCCCACTGGATTCCTGAAGCCCAGTAGTCATTCATTGCCACCCATGTAAGGAAAGTTTTTAATTAGCATTTCCTTGTCTGTTCTTAATTATGAATGGACAAAAGATACCACCATAGATGTAAGGATGACTTGAGAAACAGAGTTCCAAAGAATAGCAAGGAGAGATAAGAAAGCCTTCCTCAGCGATCAATACAAAGAAATAGAGGAAAACAATAGAATGGGAAAGACTAGAGATCTTGTCAAGAAAATTACGGATGCCAAGGGAACATTTCATGCAAAGATGGGCTCAATAAAGGACAGAAGTGGTATGGACCTAACAGAAAGAGAAGATATTAAGAAGAATACACAGAAGAACTGTACAAAAAGATCTTCATGACCCAGATAATCACGAAGGTGTGATCACTCACACTTACCTAGAGCCAGACATCCTGGAATTGAAGTCAGGTGGGCCTTAGTAAGTATCACCACGAACAAAGCTAGTGGAGGTGATGGAATTCCAGTTGAGTTATTCCAAATCCTAAAAGATGATCCTGTGAAAGTGCTGCACTCAATATGTCAGCAAATTTGGAAAACTCAGCAGTGGCCACAGGACTCATTTCAATCCCAAAGAAAGGCAATGCCAAAGAATGCTCAAACTACCACACAATTGCACTCATCTCACACATTAACAAAGTAATGCTCAAAATTCTCCAAGCCAGGCTTCAGCAATATGTGAATCGTGAACTTCCTGATGTTCAAGCTGGTTTTAGAAAAGGCAGAGGAACCAGAGATCAAATTGCCAACATCTGCTGGATTGTCGAAAAAGCAAGAGGCTTCCAGAAAAACATCTATTTCTGCTTTATTGACTATGCCAAAGCCTTTGACTGTGTGGATCCAATAAACTGTGGAAAATTCTGAAAGAGATAGGAATACCAGACTACCTGACCTGCCTCTTGGGAAACCTGTATGCAGGTCAGGAAGCAATAGTTGGAACTGGACATGGAACAACAGACGGGTTCCAAATAGGGAAAGGGATATGTCAAGGCTGTATATTGTCATCCTGTGTATTAATTTGTATGCAGAGTACATCATGTAAAATTCTGGGCTGGATGAAGCACAAGCTGGAATCAAGATTGCTGGGAGAACTATCAATAACCTCAGATAGCAGATGACACCACTCTTATGGCAGAAAGTGAAGAGGAACTAAAGAGCCTCTTGATGAAAGTGAAAGAGGAGAGTGAAAAAGTTGGCTTAAAGTTCAACATTCAGAAAAGATCATGGCATCCGATCCCATCACTTCATGGCAAATAGATGGGGAAACAGTAGAAACAGTGGCTGACTATTTTTCTGGGCTCCAAAATGAATGCGGATGGTGATTGCAGTCATGAAATTAAGACGCTTGCTGCTTGGAAGGAAAGTTATGAACAACCTAGACAGCATATTCAAAAGCAGAGACATTACTTTGCCAACAAAGGTCCGTCTAGTCAAGGCTATGGTTTTTCCAGTAGTCATCTATGGATGTGAGAGCTGGACCATAAAGACAGCTGAGTGCCGAAGAATTGATGCTTTTGAACTGTGGGTGTTGGAGAAGACTCTTGAGAGTCCCTTGGACTGCAAGGAGATCCAACCAGTCCATCCTAAAGAGATCAGTCCTGGGTGTTCATTGGAGGGACTGATGTTGAAGCTGAAACTCCAGTACTTTGGCCATCTGATGTGAAGAGCTGACTCATTGAAAAGACCCTAATGCTGGGAAAGATTGAGGGCAGGAGGAGAAGGGGATGACAGAGGATAAGATGGTTGGATGGCATCACCGACTCAATGGACATGAGTTTGGGTAGACTCCAGGAGTCGGTGATGGACAGGGAGGCCTGGTGTGCTGCGGTTCATGGGGTCGCAAAGATGACTGAGTGACTGAACTGAATTGAACTGAGTAAGAAAACTGAGAAAGAGAGGGGAAAAAAGCTAATGAACCAACTAAGGGGGGTAGGGTGATTCTAGTGAGTAAGAAAAGACTTTGAAAAAATTTGAAATTATATCTTCCTAGCAAAAAAAGAGACTGTTAAAACTATCTAACAAGTTGTAACAATAAGCATGTTATGAATAAGGGAAATTCCCCAGAAAATGTAAGTGTTCTTGTAAATTTAAAATATAATAGAAATAAAAATTTAGTAGTGTACCGGACAATAGATAAATATCTGCCCAAATAGTAGAGCAGAAAGATAATAGATAAAAAAATGGAAATATACCATGGGCACTTTTTTTGGTGGTCCAGTGATTAAAACTCTGAGCTTTCACTGCATCGAGCATGGTTCGATCCCTGATCAGGAAACTAAGATCCCACATACCATGTGGCAAAAAAAAAAAAAAAAAAAAAAAATAAGGTGAGGGGGAGGATAGCGCAAAAATGTTAGAAATTAGAGAGAGGTATAGTCTTAGAATGAAAAATTAGCATTCTGGAAAGGAAAACAAAAAAATGATGGAGAAGAAAATTATGAAGAAATAATAAAATTACTAGAAATGATAGCACAAAGTTACTATTTGAAAATTTCTGTGAGTGGACACCTAAAAAAGGCAGTGAGAACAAGTAATACTTAGGCATATTGTGCTAAAATTTCCTAACAATGGGAACTCAGAGAAGATCCTGAAAGGAAAATAGGTCACATGCCGAAGATCAGATTCAGAGCAGCCTCCTCAGCAGCCGGAGCTGGACAGTGGAGCAGGGGCTTCGGTATTCTGAAGATGATGGATTCCAACCCTGAATTCTTCCCTCAGCCCTGCTTTAGATCACATGGTCAGCTGGAATAGAAGTGTTTTCAGACTTGCAAAGACTAAAAAAAGAGTCCTTCTAATGTACTCAATTTTAGGAAGGATGTGATTTCTCCCAAATGCAAATGTGAACAGAGAAAGGATAAGATATAGGATCTTGGAAATAGGGAATCTAACAGGTGAGGGTCTCAGCAAATCCCATAATGATGAGCTATGTCTTATGCTTGGAAAGTAATGTTTGGAACAGGACAGATGGTTCCATGGACAATCTCCCCAACAAAAAATGAAATAAATAAAATAACACATGTATTTAAATGTATCGAAAGGAGTTTTGTAGGCCTGTCAGAGAGTGTGGGAATGATTTAGTGCTAGAAATAAGGGAACCTAAACAAAAGGAAAGTGACGTAGCCCTTCATTCTAAGCAAGCAAAAGACTATGCAAGATAGAAAAGTAAGCATAGTATACTACACTCCTCAGCTTTGAACATTTCCTATGTTGTGGTCTCCAAATTTTGGAAGGCTGGCAAAGGGGATGTGTGAGAGAGTGGGTTGTAAGCATTGTGTTTTCATTTTCCACAGATAGTGCTTACATTTGAAATAATAAGAGGTTATAGTATAAACAAAATATCTAGAACTATTTAGTAAATACGAGGTGAAATGTCTAAAAGTTTTCAGTGTGGTTGCTCCTAGTGAGTGAGAGTTGGGGTGGGGGTGGAGGCCGGATGGGGCAGAAGAGGCCTGTTTTTTATATTTCATTTTAATCTGTGTACATAAATTGCTATGACAAAAAATCAAATGAATAAATGTAAGTTAAAAAGAATTAACCTATGCAGATTTTCATACTGATGCATTTACTTTTGACCCTTAGGGTTGAAAAATACCTGGATAGAACATGATTTCCAAAGTAACAGAAAACCAGATGAACACCAGTTTGCCACTCGCACCTCAGGTGTTTATTCTTACTCCAAATAGTATTAATTATCCATGCAGACAGATTATTCTTATTCAAATGAAGAAAGGTCTTCTGACCTTCCTTTGAGGAAGAGGGCTTTTTTTTTTTTTTTTAACTGCTGTGACCCTGGTCTTGATCTTTCTTATGATTGCTACCTAGGCTAGAATTCCAGGAAATGGCAGCAGTGTATGAGATGAAAAAGTCCTTGGAACCCCAGCTTTCAGGGTCTCAGGGCAGGAAGACATGTCCTGAACTGCAGTGAAGGCTTTCTTAGCTGAGAGTAGTAGTGGCAGCAGACACATGTCTTCCTGGGGCTCTTGAGTGATCCTAATTCTAGCTCTGCAGCCTCCCCATTATTTCAGAACTTCCATAATTATTAGTTCTTTAGAGAACCAGGGGGCAGCAAATTACATCTGACACAGAGGAGCTGCCTGTTTTTGTAAATAAAGTTTTATTGAAACACAGACACTCCCATAAAAGCACCCTTGCTGATTTTATGCTATAATGGCAGAATTGAATAGTTGCAACAAGAGCCTTATTGGTGCAGAGTCTGAAACATTTATGATATAAGCTGATTTAAGTGTATAAATGTATCTCTCAAGGCACATCTCAGTTCCTGCCAGCCAGGTTTCAGAAGCTCAGTATTCACACGTGGGTAGTGGTTGCAGCTGGATTGGACCACTCGGATCTGAATCAGTGCTTCCTTGTGTACCCTTGCTTCCTTGTATCTTGTCAGAGTAGGCTTTCAACGAAGATACCTTGGGTTAAACTGGCTGCAAGGGCTGGGTAAGTTAGGAAGGTCAGGGCAACGCCATTTCCTTTGCAAGTGGAAGCAGAAAATAGACATGGACATATAATGTATTCAGAGTTTATTAAGAAAATAAATTTAAATAATAAATTTCTATTGAAATTGTCAAATCAGTATTCATGGCATCTACCTCTGAAAAGTTTAAGGATTGATTCCACTACAGGTTTTTAAAAAAACTATGCAGTGTCATCAAGTCTCATTCCCATGCAGTTATAATTACAATCTTATTTAAAGTGTTCAGCTTTGGTTCCAGCAGAGCAGTACTGTGAAAGGTTCCTACTTCATTGTCTGTCTCTGTTTGTAGATCATTTCCTCTGCTTCCTGCATCTGTTTTCTTGGATTAGTTAGGTATTACACCAAAGTCTAGAATTCTTTGGCTACAAAGCTTGCTCTGCTGTTTCCCCTCCCCGCAGCCCACTTTATTGTGGGTGGGAAAATTTTTGTTGGGAGGGTTTGATTAATTAGAAGGGATTCCTGGCTTCCCTAGCATTGGCAGCCTGGGAAGATTAGAGCCTGGCTTAGTGACAGGCCAATCTGTATTTAAGGAAAAACTCGGACCAGCCAGATTTCCCTGGAATGTGGATCTGGCTTTGTCTTCTTCCACAGGGAGTGTGTAATGACCGCTGCCTCCTCCTTCCCACCCACTCCAGGAGACCTGAGGCTTTTACTTGTGTTGATAGTTGTCTACTTTTTATTTGGCGGAAGGGGGTGGGGAGAGCAGGGGTGTGGTGTGTTAGACTACGGTTTAGGAAGGCTGAGTTATTTTCTAATTCTAAAAGTAACAGATTTAAGATTTTATTAATGTTAGCACAGAGAGGAGAGATTTTTACGTTTAAAAAAGTCTCCTTGCATCTTTACTATCAACGTTTTTCTTTCCACTCCTTTGTAGCAATTATAGTTTTATGTGTTCCCCTCTAAATTTCAATTAACCTTAATCTCTGCATTCCTAAGAAAAACTGCAAAAAGAGAAATATGTCCAAGAATTGACAGTAGTTTTCCCTTTATAGTAAAAGTGAAGAGCAACTCTTTGAACTTCCAGAGAGAGAAAGTTTATGAATAGCAAGTAGCAAATGGGCTTTTGTCTTGCTGGTGTGCCTCAATGAATAACTTAAGTTCTGTGTCCTAGGTTTTTCAGTTACCTAAAGGGGAGTGTAGTACTTTGTCATCAGTACTCAATGCAGAAAAAGTTATACTGATGTATTGAAAAAAGATTTATGCAAATATTTTCATACTGTTTGAGTTCTAGTTAATGACTGTTAAGTTTTAAGAAAGAATAAACTGATGTGTTGTAACAAAATAAATCACGCAAGTTTTCAATGGTTACTTTTTCACCCCAGTATTTATGTATTTATTTGGCTGCACTAGATCTTAGTTGTATCGTGTGGGACCTAATTCCCTGACCAGGGATCGAACCTGGGCCCCCTGCAATGACAGCTGAATCTTAGCCCCGGGACCGTTAAATGGTTACATGTGTGTGTCGTCAGTCACTCAGTCATGTCCAACTCTTTGTGGACCTGTGGACTGTAGTCTACCAGGCTCCTCTGTCCATGTAATTTTCCAGGCAAGAATACTGGAGTGATTTCGAGTTGCCATTTCCTATTCCACAGGATCTTCCCTACCCAGGGATCCAACCCACATCTTGCATTGCAGGTGGATTATTTACTACTGTGCCACTTGGGAAGCCCAGATGGTTACATTCTTTACTAGAAATAAATCTAAAGGAAGAGCACGCAACCTTTATCCTTGAGAATGTTTTTCCAAAGGAATTTGTCTTTGTGAAACTTTTCAAGGTGAAAGAAGTACCTCTGTCCTTCTCCCAGTACTTAAAGTCTTCATCTTCCAGTTCCTTCTTAATTCTGCCTATTCTTTGGGCAAACTTGAAGTTTTAAAGACATACAGGATCCCTATGAGTTTGCCTGGTGGAGGATGACACACACCAAGTTGGCTGCTCTTCCTTCCCCACTGCACAGTAAACTTGTTCTGTTTCATTGCTCCTGTTGGGAACTCAATGTGTGCTGAGTACTTGATCTGGAATAAAATTCATAGACGTTCACCAGCTATCACCCAATTAAATTCTGCCTCAGGCTTAAAGCTTTCAGGGACCATCACATTCCAGTGAGAGCATTTGTTCTGCGTGTTGATGACTTTGAAACCAAGTTCTTGTTTAAATACAATCCTGGCTTCTCAAACCCTCTTTTCAGTTTCAGCTTTCCACCTGCCTGCTGAAGTCTATGCCTAAATTGATCCCTGAAACTGCACACTAAAAATTCAGTTTATCCTATTTTCTTCTAAATTGGCGTTTGCTTTGGATGTCCCTGGACTTAGCAGCCTACGCTGTCTCCTGGTCCTTCCCTCACCGTCGTGTGTAATGCATCCATCCTTAACAAAGTGTCCTGGACTTGCTTCTTCTCTCTCCTTTTCTTATAATTCAGCCTTTATTATCCTTGTTGTTTATATTTCTGCACTGATCTCAGCATGATCTCTATGCCTTTCTTGTGTTGCCATTCCAGTGCCTCTAGAGAAGTGCCAGGATAATGTTTTCTTAACACCATTTTCACCATGTTATTTCCTTGCTTAAGCGATCAGAAGTAATTCTTTCTGTTAAATGAGATCTAATCTAAACTTGCCAGCTGACTTCAAGCCACTCTGATAACTCTTTTCCCTTTCCTCTTTAACTTTGACCCATATTTTCATCTTGAAACTTGGGAACGTGTCCACCTGTTTCTATGAAACTGATGAATTTGCATTTCCTGCAGTGGTCTGGCCTGTGGTTTTCTGTCTTCCTGTGCCCTCTCACCTTTTCTTGCATAGTCTGTAGCATCAACTTTTCCCAGGCTTGACCAAAGGCTTGCTTTTATTTTCACACAAGATCTAAACCTTTCCTGTGTTGATTACCCTCTCACGTTGTTCCTCTGACTACGCGCAGTTACACCATCATGTGTTATATACACACACACACTCTCTCACAGCATATTCCTCTTAGCTACATTTCCCAAGACAAAGGACCTGTGCTCTGCTTCTTGGGTATCTGCCTTGAGTAATTCAGAACCTTTCTGAGGCGCCCAGTATCCCTCATTTTCATATTACAAAGATGAGGAATTTCTTTCCTCATGTCTTACGGAGAACAGGGAAGTCACTCCAGCTTAGAGTTATTTCATACTGGTCTTTTTTCAGTCCCAAACAGGAAATGTTATAATCTCCAATTTTATTTCTTTTCTTTTAAAAAAATTTCGTCTCAACCTGTTTCTCCTTTTAGGAGTTCCTCTTTGAAAATATTTTAAGTGATTCTTTTGAAAATAGTCTTTGTTAATAGCTAAAATGACGTTGTGTAGAATTTGCTTCTATGAGGCCTTTAGGAAAGTAAATTGTTTCAGTACAGTGATGTTAATTCTTTGGACATCTTTTTATTTTATTTTAATCAGGACCTTACTGTTAGACTATGTAGACTATGGTATTTAGATTCTTTTCCAACATGCATACAAAACACATGTATATTATTAACTTATGCTAGTGTAAAAAAAAAATCTTAGTAGAAAAGCAGATTCAGGATGTCTCACAGATACAAGAGCTCATTCTGTCTCTTGAATTCTCTCTGAGGGCTGTAGAGGGCATCATTGTTCCACGAGTAACTCAGTAGACATGGCGATCCAAGAAAGGACAGCAGACCAAGTGCTTTTAAAATTGCTGGCTCGTTCCTACATGATCATGACATCCTAAATGCCGATGTTTGTCAGCCTGGGAGTTGTGTGTTTACCGCACCAATAGCCTGCTAGCCCGTGGATGTGTAGATCGCTGTCTCATGGACCTCCTGACCAGGAAACACAACTGTTAACCACAGCAGTAGGAAGCAGTCAATCCAAACTATCCACAGAGGCCTCAGAGAAAGCCTTCTCAGTGACACAAGACTGCCTCTGGCATGCCGCCCTTCCAGATTCTGGAAGCGGAAGCAAGGGGCTGAGGGTAAGGGTCCTTTTGGTCCTGAGAAGGCTTTGGGACCCCAGCCCAACCCTGGTCCTAGCAGTAAAGACTGGAAGGATTCGGCTGGGACAAAGTCCTTGAAGTCACAGTGTTATTATAGTACTGTACTTCCTACTCACCTTTCCTTATTGTTATTGTTACATGAACTTTGGAGATGTGAGGCTGAAGAAGTGAGCTGTGGGGTGGGGACTCACAGAGGGTCGTTGTGTTCCAGAGCCCCTGGGAATGGAGATGATACTTCACTGAATGGCCCACATGTGCAGCAGTCCAGTCATGAGCCCAGTGATCTAAAGGTGCACAGTGTCCATCTATTCTTATTGTCCTCTTCAGGGCTTCTCTGGTTGTAACCTCTTGGAATACCCATGATTAAGTAATATAGGAACTAGGCCACTGCATATGTCACTTTTTTGCACGTGAGTAGCATGTGACAATAACATTCTGATTTTCGGACTACTAGAAACACCAAAGAAGGAATGAGTTTGTAATAGTCACTCTACACAGCAATAGGCACGTGCTATGTTTTGTGAGTGTGGTCTGAGATAAGGGAGAATGTTACGCCATTTGTTTCACAGAGATTTGGTGTCATATAGGTTCTGGCAAGGCCTGTGCCAAGTCTGACATCCTAGTTCTCATGACCTGAAAAACGCACTGTCTCTTATGGGTCAGTATTGAGATCATGTCTTATAAATTTCTGTGATTCTTTGTATCCTTTTCATGTGACTAGGTTCTTTTACAGTACTTCTTGAGATTTAGATCCTCAGATTTTTGAGGAAGATATCCTAGAAGATGAAATTAGCCTCAGACTTTCAATCAGGGTTCCTGATATCATGTCATGGCCTCACTTGTGAAACGTGGATGACTGGATGAATTGTGTTTACCCCTCTGAGCATCCATTTCTTCAACTATGTGAAAGTGCTGTTATTCCTGTCTGTTTAACAGAGTTTCTTATGGGTATCAAAGTAATAATTAAAGACAGTGCTGTCAGAGTGTTCGGGAAAAGAACACTTTATGCGGTAGTTATTTTACAGTGACATTCTGTACAGTGTTAGAGGGACTTGGCCTGGGTGTCTTACTTGTTCTTGCTCTCATAATTCTTTGGAGTGAGGACTAGTCTAATTCTTTTCATATGTGAGGTGTCAGTTAGCAGATCTTCATTTATCCCTAGTGTGCAAGGCCCTGGGTTAGGCACTAGAGACACAGACAAGGGTGATGATTGCCTGTCCGCCTCCTCAAGGTGGTTTGTAATGAGAAAACGTGTCCCAGTTTAAACAGCAGTAGGTTAGGTGACACAGACGCTGCCTTGCAGAGCTGAGTTGTGAACGAATGAGTACGGTGATTTTGTTCAGGTCTCTCTCTTTATGGGACATTGTGGCAAAACCATAGATCACTCAGGTTTTGGGGAGTATCATTTGTGTGTCAGTTTCCCTGGTGGTGGGTAGCCAGGGCCAGAAACCAGAGGGCTTAGATTTCAATCCTTGTTGTTGGTTCTTGACTATGGGCAAGTCAGTTAACCTTTTGTTTCAGTTAGCCACAGCTGTATAACCAAGCAGCCCCAAACTTTCATAATTCCACGGGTCAGAAAATCTAGGTGGACAGTCTCTCTGCTTCACATGGCATTGACTAGGTCAGTCATTTGGAATGCATTCAGATACCCACTGGGTCGGAAAGCTCAAGAGGACTTCGCCCCCATGTTGGTTCCTTCTCCCCAATGCCTTTCTCTTCCCAAGGTGTCTTGTCATTCAGTTGTTTAGCTTGAGCTCCCTTACAGCATGGCGCTGGCCCTCCAGAGGCCATGACGCTGGAAGCTTCTCGGCTTCCTAAGGGCTGTGTCTAGAGCTGGCAGGCTCTTCTACCATACTCGAGCCATATGCATGTGTGCTCAGTCAGATCCAACTTTTTGCAACTCCATGGACTGTATAAATAGTGCTGTTCATTGATTTTTCCAGGCAAGAATACTGAGGTACGTTGTCTTGCCCTCCTCCAGAGGATCTTGCCAACCCAGGGCTCAAACCTGTGTTTCTTGCATCTCCTGCATTGGCAGGCATATTCTTTACCGCTGGCACACCATATTCTGTTGGTCAGCAAATCACAGGGTCTGGAGAGAGAAAATAGCCTCGTCCTCTTGATGGGATGAGCAGCATGCTTGTGCAAAGCGGGGAGGATTGTTGGTGGCCATCTTTGGAGACTGTAAAGCATTTCTTCGTATATCTTAGATCTTATCTGTTCAGTGAGGTATTGAATTACTGAGTCTCCAAGGCCCTGTCTGGCCCTATATTTTTATAATTCCATAAATTCTTACTGGAGGAATTTTTTGTGTATGATGCAGTGGAAAGAATTTGGGCTTTGGCTGCAGAAAGGCCTGGGTTTGAACCTGGTCCTCACCACTGACCTGCTCTTTGGAAAGTGATATAAGTCTTTGTTCCCATCTGTTAAAAAGGGTTAATTAGTGTTAATATAAACTCCCTTCTGGGTTAATTGTCCATCTCAGCACAGAGTCATCACTTAGAAATAGTTAGCATTGTTTCCCCTTTCACTTCTTCCTTACCTGATAGGGGCCTTTTCAAAGCCAATATTAGTTGAAGACTTTAATTGCCATTCATTTTGCTTAATTTTGATATAAAGATGATTAAGTATTTAATCTTGTTTTGCTGGTACAAGGGAATTTTTCTACTTCAAGTAAGACTGTTCAGTTTATCTGTTGTGGTTTTATATATTATTCCTATAACACTGTTGCTCCTTAGAAAGCATATTTAAAAATAAGTATTTTGAAAACACATTTTTGGTCTGTGAACAGCTGACTTATTTGGCACCTGTATCTAGTATCTTTTGTCTGGAAGAAACAAAAAGCCATGTGCAGTGGCCAGCATGCAGTCTGCCTGTTTGCACTGTTGCGGTGCCTGGCCTGTGGACCAGCACTGGTGTGTGAGGATGGGACGTGCAATTCTGTCAGCCTAACTGGATCCGAAGTGAAGCTCAGAGACAAAGGACAAGAAGAGAAAAGACAGAGTCTGGTTTTCAAAATATGTTCCCTGAGCCCAGCATAAGCATTTCTAGTGCTAATTGCACTATTTTTATATCAGTGTTATTGTGAGGGCTAAATGAGATGATGGACTTCCCTGGTGGCTCAGACGGTAAAACGTCTGTCTACAATGTAGGAGACCCAGGTTCTATCCCTGGGTTGGGAAGATCCCCTGGAGAAGGAAATGGCAATCCGCTCCAGGACTATTGCCTGGAAAATCCCATGGACAGAGGAGCCTGGTAGGCTACAGTCCATGGGGTCGCAAAGAGTCGGACACAACTGAGCGACTTCACTTTCACTTTCACTTTTCACAAGTGCTTAGCAGAGGTAACCATATAATAAAAGTTAGGCACTATTTCAGTAGTAATCATCATCATAACAAAAAATATGCATTACTGAGATTAACTTTTTTCTTCCAGTGTTTCATGAAGCAGCTTGCTGGGTTTTCTTTTGTTTTGTTTTTTTTTTTTTTTAAAGCTACCAGAGTTCTTATTTATCCTTTAAAAAATTTTTTATATAAAATTTTTAATTTTAATTGGAGGCTAATTACTTTACAATATTGTATTGGTTTTTTGCAACTGATCTCAGTCTAAGAACATTTCATGTTGTCAAGTAAATAAAGTCTTGTTTAAGCAGTGTCTGAAGGTACTTAATAATTCTGAAGATAATCCTCCATTTAAAGTGATGTTGAGAGATCATATAACATAGCTATGCAAATATATTCAAAGCCTTAATGTTTGTGGGAGTAATTAATGCTATTGAATGAGTCCTCAGGCAGTGTCTGAACTCTGGTTGTTGTTTGCTGTTAAAAAAAAAAAACCTATTCTTTCTCTAGACCTCCTTTCTTCATTTAGACAATCTGTATCCTTAAAAGTCCACATGGAGTCGTTTTCCTTTCCTTTCCTTCCTTTTCTCTTCCTTTCTCTCTTTCTCTCTCTTGTTTCTTTCTTTGATTTGTGGTCAAGTAAGGATCATGGTTAACCCCAGAAGGAAGGCCAATAGGGCCGCAGGGGGCCTGGACCCAGCAGGACCTGGGCCTGGGGGCCCGGAGCCTCTGTGCTCATCAGCCTGCTGCCTCGGTCGCTTCCTCTTTTTCTCGCCTGTAACCACTGTGTGTAAGCCAAATCCCCAGATGAAAGCTGTGCATTGGTCTTTGCGGCCTGGTGATTCAGAGGCATGGGTGCTCTTGGGTGTCAGTGTCTGACCGCGGAGCTGTCGCTGTCACTTACCTTGGCCCCCTCTGGCACCTCCATCCAGCGGGTGCTCTCACTGAGGGAGCCTTGGGCTCAGGGTGGCCACGGCAGCTGTCTTGCCTGCGCTTCCTTGTCTCGGCTTGAGGCTGGTCTCATCGTCTCGTCTGTCTCCTTTGGGCCAGCATGTGGAGAGGCTAATGTAAAGCTGCTCTGCCCTTGGCGGGTGGGATTCCGGGCAGAGCCAAGGGCCCTCGAGAGCGCAGTGCTCTGGGGTTTGTACAGCACCCCCTGGGAGTGCGGCCTTCCAGGGGAGTGAGCCAGGCCCTGGTCCCAGCCCCATCCAGGTGGCTCAGCTGCCGTGGCTTTGCTCATTGGTCCCGGCACAGAATTTAACTGGGAGCGGGACCAGGGAGGGAGAGATGGCATAGAACACACAGAAAAGCATGATGTAGTCCAGCTCCTTCACAGACAAGGTGAGCATCCTCGTGGGGCAGAAGGTGAGGCTCTGAAAACTTGCTCAGGAGAACTTCAGTTCAGTTCAGTCACTCAGTCGTGTCTGACTCTTTGCGACCCCATGAATTGCAGCACGCCAGGCCTCCCTGTCCATCACCAACTCCCAGAGTTCACTCAAACTCACGTCCATCGAGTCGGTGATGCCATCCAGCCATCTTATCCTCTGTCATCCCCTTCTCCTGCCTTCAATCTTTCCCAGCATCAGAGTCTTTTCCAATGAGTCAACTCTTCTCATGAGGTGGCCAAAGTATTGGAGTTTCAGCTTTAGCATCAGTCCTTCCAAAGAACACCCAGGACTGATCTCCTTTAGGATGGACTGGTTGGATCTCTTTGCAGTCCAAGGGACTCGCAAGAGTCTTCTCCAACACCACAGTTCAAAAGCATCAATTCTTCGGCACTCAGCTTTTTTCACAGTCCAACTCTCACATCCATACATGACCACTGGAAAACCAAAGCCTTGACTAGACGGACCTTTGTTGGCAAAGTAATGTCTCTGCTTTTCAATATACTATCTAGGTTGGTTATAACTTTCCTTCCAAGGAGTAAGCGTCTTTTAATTTCATGGCTGCAGTCACCATCTGCAGTGATTTTGGAGCCCAAAAGTCTGACACTGTTTCCACTGTTTCCCCATCTATTTCCCATGAAGTGGTGGGACCGGATGCCATGATCTTCATTTTCTGAATGTGGAGCTTTAAGCCAACTTTTTCACTCTCCTCTTTCACTTTCATCAAGAGGCTTTTTAGTTCCTCTTCACTTTCTGCCTTAAGGGTGATGTCATCTGCTTATCTGAGGTTATTGATATTTCTCCTGGCAAACTTGATTCCAGCTTGTGCTTCTTCCAGCCCAGCATTTCTCATGATGTACTCTGCATATAAGTTAAATAAACAGGGTGACAATATACAGCCTTAACATACTCCTTTTCCTATTTGGAACCAGTCTGTTGTTCCATGTCCAGTTCTAACTGTTGCTTCCTGACCTGCATATAGGTTTCTCAAGAGTCAGGTCAGGTGGTCTGGTATTCCCATCTCTTTCAGAATTTTCCACAGTTTATTGTGAACCACACAGTCAAAGGCTTTGGCATAGTTAATAAAACAGAAATAGATGTTTTTCTGGAACACTCTTCCTTTTTCCATGATCCAGCAGATGTTGACAATTTGATCTGTGATTCCTCTGCCTTTTCTAAAACGAGCTTAAATATCTGGAAGTTCATGGTTCACGTATTGCTGAAGCCTGGCTTGGAGAATTTTTTTTTTTATAATTCAAAATATTTATTTTTTTTAATTTAATTTTATTTTTTAACTTTACATTATTGTATTGGTTTTGCCATATATCAACATGCATCTGCCACAGGGTATACACGTGTTCCCCATCCTGAACCCTCCTCCCTCCTCCCTCCCTGTACCATCCCTCTGGGTCGTCGGAGTGCACCAGCCCCAAGCATCCACTAGCGTGTGAGATGAGTGCAATTGTGTGCCTTATTTAAAGAGTAACGACTGTATATGTTAGTCACTCAGTTGTGTCTCACTCTGTGACCCTATGGACTGCAGCCCGCCAGGCTCCTCTGTCCTTGGCATTCTCCAGGCAAGAATACTGGAGTGGGTTTCTGTGCCCTCCTCCAGGGGATCTTTCCAACCCAGGGATTGAACCCGCATCTCTTACATCTCCTGCATCGGCAGGTAGATTCTTCACCACTAGTGCCACCTGGGAAGCCCCTAAGGACCATATAGGGCTGGTGCTAATCAAGGCTTTTGGAGGAAGAAACAAGCATGTGCAAACTACCGAACTGGAAAGGGTGCTTTAGGATAGGGAGGTGGAGTGTCTCAGAACCCTGGCCCGGGCTCTCTGGTTGAGCCCGGGAAGGTCGCAAGACAGCCTCAGGCTGCCCGTGGCAGCTCCCTGTGGGCCTCTGTTTGAGGAGTGGAGCCCTGTTCTCTGTCTCTGCTTGTTACCCATGCTTTGCTCTCCTGTGCATGATGTGCACCATCGCGATGGTGCCTCACCTCCCCAGTGATGTCTTTTATAAGCCTGCAGTGCATTCCACCCCAGTGCAGCCTTCTGGAGGGAAATTTGGGTAGGCATCCATCATTACTCCAGTGACTGTGGCACAGGGGCAGGGGCACTTGGTGTGTCATGACTGTCCATGCCCCCCTACCGTTGGGCCTGGCAGTTGTCAGGATTAAATGCACAGATGAGCCTAAAAGTTACACAGCAATATTTTAAAGTTTAGAGACTTCACTATAAAGTTTCTCTTGGCAGTTCCATAGAAGGCCTTTTTATAGAACATAACAAGTACTTCAAGTATGTGGTGAAGCCTCTGGGGCATCCAAGAGGTAACTGGAATAATCTGACCCTTGAGAAATTTCTCTTGGTACTGAGGATGAGGGCGATCATAATTACTGCATTGGCTCAGACAGTAAAGCATTCATCAGCAATACCAGAGACCTGGGTTTGATCCTTGAGTCAAGAAGATCCCCTGGAGAAGAAATGGTTACCCACTCCAGTATACCTGCCTGGAGAATTCCATGGACAGAGGAGCTTGGCTGGCTGCTGTTCATAGGGTTCCAGAGAGTCAGTCACGACTGAGTGACTAGCGATATTTACACTTTGCAACTTGCTTCATTGTTGATGTGCTTGTTGAAGCATTTTAGGGTCTTCACATCCTCAGTGTGTATATGTGTTATAACAGTTAAAATATTGCAATAATCAAGTCAAGTACCAAAGAGGGTGTCATCCTACCAGAATTTTTGAGTATCTACTCTATGGTTGGCATTCTGAATCAGGACTCTCAGTAGGATGCATCTGGCCTTAAATCTTGAGTTCTGAAGCACTGAGTGCATTCCAACAAACCCCTAGTTAGCCATGAGTCTGCATATTTGTCTCTGACTCAGCATTCCATTGTACTTTGCCCTGAGTGCAAAACTATAGAAAGTGCATTGTAGCTTCATTTTTAATTGTCATCAAGCAGTGCTGCATGCCTCTGTGCAGTCTCCCAACAGCTGATGAAATGCTTACTCTTTTAAAGATGGCCTGATGGAATCAGATGGTGCCGCATCATTTCCGACGCTGCTGGGGTCTGTTTCACTTCCTACAATGACTGATCCTCCATCGGCCATGACATTGCATTCCTGGGCTGCTGCCCCTCACTGGGTTGGTGGCTGGACTGTTTATTTTTAAGAAAAGTTAAAATTATCCAGGGAAGGATGTCTTCTGTAAAATTTACATGAATCAGCCTCTCCCTGCAGGGATCTTGGGAGGGGTGTGTATGTGTATAGACTAAAAAAAAAACATTTTCTGGAAAATTTTAAATCTATTAAAGGGGAAGGAGTATAATGAACATAGAACCCATCTTCAAAATTGTGGACAGTTTTAAGTAATATTCAAGCTAAAGGCTGGTTTAAGAACAGCAAGTGGTACCATGTGACTCCATCACTCGTGTGTTTAAGCTGACTTTTCCAAATTTCAGCACTGTTTGTAATTCTTCTCTACAAAACCAGAAAAGCCTTAGTTCTACCATCAGTCTTTGGTTTAAATAGTATGAGAAGTATGAGATCTTACTGGGGCCTTAGTGTGAGTTTTCTCATGACAAAAGCAGCCACCCAAACATTTTGGTGACCTTGGTTCTGAAGATGCTAATATTCCTTAGATTTCTGAGTTTACTGTGAAGGGAATTCTTGTTGAGATATCAGTGCATGGTGGTTAGATGGGCCCACCTCTTTTCCTACCTATGGGATCCTGATTCCTCCTCTCCAGTGTTGGGATGGCTTCCCCCATGGCTCAGCAGGTAAAGAATCTGCATGCAGTGCAGGAGACACTGGAGACAAATGTTTGATCCCTGGGTTGGGAAGATCCCTGGAGGAGAAAATGGCAACCCACTCCAGTATTCTTGCTTGAAAAATCCCATGGGTAGAGGAGCCTGGCAGGCTACAGTCCGTGGGGTTACGCAGAGTCAGACATGACTGAGTGACTAAGCAAGCAGGGTGGGGATAATAAGTGCCAACCTTCACATTGTTGTTACGTAGAAAGTATTTAATCCAGTGCCTGGCAATTGTTAACATTCACTAAATTGAGCCCTTAGCAATCAAGTTAAAGATACCAGCTGGGAGAGATTCTTACATTGTCTCGTATCTTGGGATCCATTGCCTATTCCAGTTCTTAAGTTATCTTCCTTCAGGATGTGTCTTCCTATTAAGTAATTTTTATTTGCTTTCCATGTTTATTAGGTTTTCTCTAATTGTTTTAATCTCCTTTTTCTTATATTTTTCATTCTGAAAAATGAGTATAGAAACCATACCACAGTAAACATGGTCCTAATGTATAGCACAGGGAACTATATTCAATATCTTGTAATAAACTATAATGGAAAAGAATATGAAAAGAATATACACACACATACATTTAACTGAACACTTTGCTGTATACTAACACAACATTGTAAATTAACTATACTTTTCAAAAAATTGCACCATGACTATTGAAACCTTTTTACTGTCAGTTCATCGATATTCAGGGTTGTCAATTTCTTGACTGTCTTATTTTCACTTATTAATTCTGTAATAATACTGATTTTGATTCTCAATTTGTTTCTTTATTTTCCCCCTTGATAGTAATCTACTATTCTTTACCAGATTACCCCAAAATTTAGACATTAAGACAACAAACCTTGCTGACCTAGCTAGGTAACTTTTCTTCAGTATCTCTCACAAGGATTCCGTCAAGATGTCAGCTGGGCAGCGGTTATTATCAAGGCTTGATTGGTGGAGCCTTATCAGTACTTCCAGGCTCCCTCAGTGATCCTGACAGGAGATCTCAGGTACTTACTTGCTGTTGACTGGAGACATCTACACATGGGCGTCTCCATAATGCAGCTCACAACATGACAGCTGACTTTGCTCAGAGAGGGCAAGAGAGAGTGCCCAAGAGGGAAGCCACCGTCCTTTTGTGAGCTTCCATCAGAGTGACATCACACCATCAGCCCTGCCATATTGTTTGCTAGAAGCAGATCGTTGAGCCTGGCCCACACTGAAGAGAAGGGGAGCGTGGAACCAAGAGATGAGGACGACTGGAGGCCGCCTTAGACGCTGCCTGCCTCACCCTCTTTCTCATGTTGTTGTGTTGCGTCTATCTTTGGGCTCTTGAGTTAGTGAGTTTAGCTCCTAACTGCTATTTATCACATTGTGTTTTATTTTATTTTTAAAATTTTTATTGATGTGTAATTGATTTACAGTGTTGTGTTAGCTTCAGGTGTGTAGCAAAGTGATTCAGTTATACATCCAATATCCGATTATACATATACACTCTTTTTTAGATTCTGTTCCCACATAGGTCATTACATAGTATTGAAGGGAGTTTCCCGTGCTATGCCATAGACCCTTATTATCTATTTTGTGTGTAGCAGTTTGTGTATGTCAATCTCAATCTCCCAGTTTCTCTCTCCCTCCATTTTCCCCCTGGTAACCATAAGATTGTTTTCTACATCTGTGACTCTATTTCTGTTTTGTAGATAAGTTCATTTGAACCATTTTTTTAGATTACTTATAAGTAATATCATGAGATATCATTCTTTAGGGACAAATAAGTGACAAGTGAGTGGCTTACTCCACTTAGTATGACAGCTTCTAGGTCCACCCATGTTGCTGAAATCACATTGTGTTGCCTTTTAGGTTGGCCTTGTACCTTTTGTTCTCCTCTCGTATTATGTTTTTGATGGAAATGCACTTAAAACCGTGCCATTTATTTCAGTCTTGATCTCTTGGTGCTCCTACTCAGACATTCTCTTTGCTTTGGTGTAGTATGAGTGACTTTTTAATATTCTTCCCTCTGTATCTAAAGCCAGTTTGATTTCCTTTCAAGCTGTAGTTTGAGAACTAGGTATTTTGGCCAGCCTACTTTTATGTAGCTCTTAAGGATGGCCTCTGGAGGAAGGAAACAGTTGAGGTGAGGAGGTTAAACACCAGAATACCTGGATTCCTCCTCTCTTCTGAGGCCTTGTTAGCCACCCTGTGTTAGAGTTCACCTCTAGTCGGGGAGGGCTTGGGCAGTGCTGGATCCTCTTCCGTTGGGACATCCTGTTGCTAACTCTGCCTCCCAAATGCTCATTTACCATACTTCATAGCAGGAAGTTCAGTTCAGTGCAGTGTCTGACTCTTCGTGACCCCATGGACTGCACCATGCCAGGCTTCCCTGTCCATCACCAACTCCTGGAGCTTGCTCAATCTCATGTCCATCGAGTCGGTGATGCTATCCAACCATCTCATCCTCTGTCATCCCCTTCTCCTCCTGCCTTCAGTCTTTCCCAGCATCAGGGTCTTTCTAATGAGTCAATTCTTTATATCAGGTGGCCAAAGTATTGGAGTTTCAGTTTCAGCATCAGTCCTTCCAATGAATATTCAGGACTGATTTCCTTTAAGATGGACTGGTTGGATCTCCTTGCAGTCTAAGGGACTCTCAAGAGTCTTCTCCAGCACCACAGTTCAAAGGCTCAGTACTTTGGTGCTCAGCTTTCTTTATAGTCCAACTTTCACATCCATACATGACTACTGGAAAAACCATAGCTTTGACTGGATGGAACTTGGCTGGCAAAGTAATGTCTCTGCTTTTTAATATGCTGTGTAGGTTGGTCATAGCTTTTCTTTCAAGGAGCAAGCGTCTTTTAATTTCATGGCTGCAGTCACCATCTGCAGTGATTTTGGAGCCCCCAGAAATAAAGTCTTGTCACTGCTTCCATTGTTTCCTCATCTATTTGCCATGAAGTGGTGGAACTGGATGCCATGATCTTTGTTTTCTGAATGTAGACAAGCATATTTCCTGGAGTAGGTAAGTGGGCTGAGGAACTTTGGGGATAATGATAGAATCACTCTAAAACTGAATTATGATGATGGTAGAACAAGTCAACAAATTTACTTCAACTCATCAAAGGGGGAACTTAAAACAGGTGAATTTTATGATATGCAGATGGTTTGCTACTACTGATTGGAAGGTGTGTAAGTGAGAGTCCTACCTAAAAATGCAAATTCGATTTTAATTACTTTCTAACTGTAAAAGAAACCAGTAGGAAAAAGGTGGAGAAAATGAAAGTAATGCCTTCCTAAAAGTATTCTGTGATGAGATAGCCTTTTATTTATTTTATCCTAATAGTAAAACATGGAGTCTAGTAGAGTCAAATCTTGATGGGCTTTAGATAACAAAGATAGAAATAATGTGGCTGCTGCTGCTGCTAAGTCACTTCAGTCTTGTCGACTCTGTGTGACCCCATAGACAGCAGCCCACCAGGCTCCCCCGTCCCTGGGATTCTCCAGGCAAGAACACTGGAGTGGGTTGCCATTTCCTTCTCCAATGCGTGAAAGTGAAGTCGCTCAGTCGTGTCCGACCCTCAGCGACCCCATGGACTGCAGCCTTCCAGGCTCCTCCGTCCATGGGATTTTCCAGGCAAGAGTACTGGAGTGGGGTGCCATTGCCTTCTCCGAATAATGTGGCTGAAGGAATTAAAAAATAACCCCCACTTTTTTTAGCAGCAGCTTCATTAATATAGCTAAGGAATATTTATTACGGGCTTGTTACTCTGGTGATCAATTAGAAAGACACACAAAGAAATATGGCAAGCTTCCCATCAGTCAGCCTTCCAGTAAACAGATGGGCAAAGACTTCTGTGTGCTTGTCGCTGTGTGAGGCACCACGGGATGTACAGAAATTGGGAGGTCCTTAGGGGGAGGGCTGTGTCTTATGAATTCCTCCTTTCTTTTTTCCTGCTGCGCCCCATGGCATGTGGGATATGAATTCATTTCTATGGCTGTGATTCTTCATATATAATAGGTGCTCCGTGGATAATTAGCACATAAATAAATGAAAGAATAAGTAAGATAGAGTCCTTATCCTCTGGAAAAGTTGTGTTCTGCTTAGCACACTAACCCATGTAAGGGGAGTGGTCCCATGTCAACGCCAAGTGCTCATGTTGTCCATGTCGGGCCTGAGGAGGAGGAGCTGGCGGCCAGGACTGCTCAGCAGAGCCTGTGCAGTGAGTGGTACCCAGGTGGGTCCACCTGAATCCTTGACAGAGAATACATTTGAATGCTGGGCATACACAGGCTACAGGGTAGAAAAGAAGTTGGTTTGCGGGAGACCTCAAAGAGCAGGTGCTGACTCTGGTTGTAGAGGGAAGAACTGGAAGTTGAGTTGAGTGGTGAGAGTGGCTGCAGACTGCCTAGTGCCCAGGATTTGAAACCCAAAATGAGATTGGGTTTGTTTCATGGGGCATAAGGGAATTGGTGGTTCTTGAGCCAAAAGTGATTAGATTAAAATTTAGAAACTTGCTGTTAAAGTTATTGATGGACCGAGTGGGCAGTTTGGCTATTTTCACATCTTTTACCCAAGATGCTTATGTATTTAGGAAAGTTTGTATATTTGTTGTGACATGGTCTTTTTTTTTTTTTTTTCCTGGCAGCTTAAGCAAAATAATCATCAATTCTTCACTTTTTTTGTTTGTTTGTTTGTTTTGCTAGATAGGAATTCTCACACTGTCTTGTAAGAACAAAAATGTTTTATCTGAAACATTCAAGCAGAAATTCTTTTAGGGCATGTCATATATAGGACACCAAGTGCTGCCTGGAGGGTTCAAGTGGAGCTATGGCACACACAAGCGGAGCAGACAGTTAGAAAAGTAGCTATGTGGTGTCACTAGGGTTGAGAGGAGGGAGGAGCCAGGAAGGAGAGGTTTGGCCCATGTGTGTGCGAGACACTTTCCCATGTCTTCTTTTAATCCTCATAATGTCTCAGTAACATTTTTAATCCCTACATGACAGAGAAGAAATGAGACCCAGGGCCAGTGTCTATGGACATGAGCATTTCAGGTATCAGGTATATGCTTGGGTGAATTTTCTGATAGAATTCTTTTTTGTCTTTTGTAAAATTAATTTTTATTGGGTATAGCTGCTTTGGGCTTCCCAGGTGGCACAGTGTATGTATAGAATCCACCTGCCAAGCAGGAGGCATGGGTTCAATCCAGAGGTTAGGAAGATCCCCTGGAGAAGGAAATAGCATCCCACTCTAGTATTCTTACCTGGGAAATCCCATGGACAGAGGAGCCTGGCGGTCTGCAGGCCATGGGGTCGCACAGAGTGGGACGTAACTTAGTGACCAAATGGCGGCAGCAGTCGCTTTCCAACGTTGTACAGCAAAGTGAATCAGCTATGCATATGTATACACACATACACATAGACATACGTATACATCCCCTCTGCTTTGGCTTTCCTTCCAGGTTAGGTCACCACAGAGCACTGGGTAGAGTCCCCTGTCTTACACAGTAGGTGCTCATTCGTTATCTGTCTTATATGCATATCAATAGGGTGTGTGCGTCAGTCCCAGCCTCCCAGTCCCTTCCACCTCGCCCTTTCCCTTGGTACACATACATTTGTTCTCTACATCTGTCTCTCTGCTTCTGCTTTGCAAATAAAATCATGTATACCATTTTTCTAGATTCCACATACATGTGTTAACATACAACTGATAGAATCTGGGTAGGAAAGGCAGTCAGGTCTGTGCGTCTTGTAAGTCAGCACTGTTACATGTTTGCTGGGATGGATGATCAGGCAGACGGTATAACCAGGGCAGCTCTGTGTATGTCCCTGTTTACAAAGTGTTAGACTCTCAGATAATAGTCCTTCAAATATTGCTTAGAATCAAATTCGTTACACTAAACATTCAACCCTAGCATTTCTTGGAAGGTTTAAAGATTGAACCCTTTGGAAAGATTCTAATCTGAAAAAATCTCTCCTGTTGGAACAAACTAATGCTTGAATTTCAGCACTCAAACTTGGTTTCTTTTGAATCATCAAATGAAGGGTGCAATTAAGTGTTAATTTAGTTTGCTTGATCACTGACTTTGATCCACTTAGCGTGGGCCTTAGTTCCTACTCAGTAAACAGAGTTTTTGGATTAGAGCAGCCCTCACACCCTTGCAGCTCTGAACTTTCTGTCCTGTACTGTAGAAAACTATTTATTCCTTAAGACAGTAGCTCTTTGAGGGTTAAAAATGAAAACAACAAGAAGGAAAGCCACATCCAGTCTAATCCTGCTCAGCTCTTATTTACTCCGACATTTTTGGGAACTGTAATAACTTGTTAGATCTTGTGCAGTAAAACATGATTCCAAATTTTCCAAGCCCAGCTGTAGATTAGGATTCTAAAGGCCTAAATGGAAAAGGGTGGGCGTGTGTTTGTCAAGAGGCCACTTAGGGAAATCAGTTCCATGTAATTTTTAATACAGTTCTTTGGATAGACTTTTTTATGACTCAGTGTTACAGATGTCATTAATTTATAATGGAAAATAGTGAGACAATATGAAAATTTTCTTCAGCCTCAAGAACACTTAGGCAACAGGGTGAGTGATGGTTGAACAGTTTGAACAGAGGCTGCTATGAAATACCACTGCTAGGCACCAGGCTGAAGGGTCAGTCTGGCCTCTGGCCTCTGATCCTGCTGGGTTGGCAGCCAGTCCCTGGGTTACTAGGGCAGCAGAAAGAACCAGTCTTGTTGGAAATGCAAGGCTCTCAAGGTTTCTTCTCACCAGAGGAGATTCTACATGCATTTCTGCTCTGGGCAAGCTAAGAAAGGTAGTCTTGGATAAAATAGGAGAGTGGGTTTAATTTGTCTTCCTTCAAAGGCTTGTTTCCACACACTCACCTCCTCTGAGCAGTAGACACTTTAGAGATGAGTACTGCAGAAATATTTCAGGCGTCTTTGTGAGGGAGGAAGTTAAAATATCTTGGTGAACGTTGATCAAAGGGTAAGATGTTTTCCTTTCTCTGGTTTTGAAGGTTTCATTGGCTTTTTCAAAATATCAACATATTGTGGGTGACTTCATAAGTAGGGACTCCATAGCCTAAGCTAGAAATAGAGAGAATCTTGTGAACAAGAAAGGCTGCTGGTGTGAAATTGTGAGACTTGGGTACAGCTCATATCATGATCAGAGTTCCTCCTGCTTAGTCCTTGTTCTGGGTTGAATTGTGTCCACTTCCCACCCACCAGAAGATTTGTTGAAGTTCTAAGCCCTGGTGCCCCAGAAGGTGACCTTATTTAGAAACAGTGTCAGTAAGGGGTAATCAAGTTTTAGTGATGTCATTAGGGTGGGCCCTAATCCAGTAATACCGCTGCCCTTATAAAAAGGGGAAATTTGGATACAGTCACAGGCAGAAAGAAGGCCACGTGAAGATACTGGGAAAAGGCCATTTTGCAAGCCCAGGAAAGACTGAGGCCACCAGAAACCGGGTGAAGCCTGGAACAGCTTCTCATCATAGCCCTTGGGAAGAATCCACCCTGTGACAACCTTCTTTGCAGACTCCCAGGCCAGAAACTGTGAGACAATACATTCCTGTTGTTTTAAGCCACCCAGTTTTTGGTACTTTGCTACAGCAGCCCCAGGAAATGAATATAGTTCTGATCCCTAAAAGGCACAGAACTGTGAGCAAGAATCTCAGTGTCCTGGGCTTCAGCTTCCCTATTTGTAAAGTAGCAGTCTGAGAGTGGATGATGTCAGGACCTTTGTGCTCTGACACTTGGTGATTAATTCTTCAAAAAGTGCACTTGATTTCCAGCAAAGTCACTGCTGTTGTATTTCCTAATGTAGCTTTAAATACGCAACAAATACATGTTTTTTGTTTTTTTTCAGTTCCCACTTTTCTTCTGTTCACTCAGGAGTCATTGATGATACTTCCCTTAAACTAGATATTGGGCAAGGCTGTCCTTCCAAGTTAACCCACTAGACAAATGACAGCATGTCTAGTCTGTATAGAATGTGTAACCAAAAGCATTTAACTATCATCTACTACCTGGAGGTTAAAGTATTTTGAATGTCAGTTCTTTAACTTTTCATCCCTAGATTTGTGGCTTGATTTCTTTTAGACATCCACAGACATATTCTAGTTTCCCAGAGGAGCCTGCCACATAGACATAGGACACTTCTCAGCTCCATAATCAGTAGTGTAGGCAGCGTACAGATAGTAAAATAAGGGAAAACGGTGTTACCTTTGAACCTTGTTTTTTCCTTTTCTTTTCCTTAATCCCTATATTACTGTGGATAATTTTTTTAAATGTGCCTTAAGCTTTTTAAGGAGAGATAAGTAATATAAAGTTTTCTTCTCATTCTAAAAGAAATCACTGTGTGTTAGGGTCAGAGTACAGGAAGGACAGGTCATGCGATGACTGGTACACTTGCCCTCCTGAGGTTCTCTCATGGTCTTCCTGTTTCCCTCAGAACCCTTTTAGAGCGTCTTCCTCTAGAATATTCGCTGTCCTCAGTCTGCCAGCACTGAGAGACCGAGGGGCCAGGTGAGGCCTAGGGAGAGAATTTTAAATGGGGATAGGAGGAGCCCTGGTGGGCTGTGATCCTTCATTGCCGAGGGCCTTCATTGCCCTGTTTTCTCTGCGCTCCTTAGTGAGAGGGTTAGGAAATGGCTAATGAGGACAGTTTTCACTGTATTCAGCCAAATTAAAGGTAATGATTTTATTCCCATGTTTAATGTCACTTGTCTGGTTCTTCAAGAATTGCTATGCCATCTTCTGAAGTATTTTAACACATGCCTTGTTTTCATGCCTTATGTCTCCCTCCAGTCTGACTTAAATTTTCTTTTTCTTCTTCATATAATTCTACTCCACCCCAAAGATAAATAATCTTTCATAGATTAAAACACTGGGAAGGGCCTAACATTAAGGTCCTTAGTGTTGGTGTCTATTCTAGCGAGGCTCCAGTGAATCACCGGTGTGGGTTATAAAGAATGACACACCTTAGGAAAACATTGTCACCATGAGAGGCCTCAAGAACAGCTCTGCCACCTGAACCTAAGACTTGTGTTTTAAAAGGAGATATTTTTAATATTTAAACTAATGAAACTCTGTTTTTTAAAAGATTACAACAATCTTTGTTAAAGTTCTATGCACAAATTATTTATGACTGTTTTTGATTTCATTTTGTGCCTAAACAAATTATAATAATTAAAATATTCCCCTTCTGGCTGTCTCTTCATGTGGTTCTAAGCCTCTGCCCTGGGCTGGGTTTAGCAGATCAGTGGAAACAAAGGACTTGTTCAGCTGAATTGTGCATGTGGTTTCCTGCAACATTTTCTTCTTATGGTGTTAAGTATAGATTAAAGATAAATAAATCTCCCCTTTTTATATTAAGATTCATGGTATCATAGATTCCTCTGACATCACATTGTTGGGTCTAGTCATTCATTAAAATTTTGTGAATTTTACCAGCTCTTTGATTCCAGTGCCTTTTTTTTTTTCTTCTGGAGAATAGTGTTTTGGCATTTTATTTCTTCCTCTGTGCCTTTTCTGAAAGACTCAGTGAAATAAAGGAAGGATTTGAGACTCAACCAATCTTTGTTGCTACTAGTTAATAGAAGTTGAAAAGATGTAATGGGTTTTCTGCAGCTTAACATCACTAACTAAAATAGTGACTTAGATTTATTTTTTTCATTGCTGTTTGATCATTTTATCTTAGTGTCTCTGTCGTTTTCCCTTCTCCCTCTGAACATAGCTTCTCCTGGTAAGAGTCCAGTTTGCATTCATTATTTGATTTGAATGCTCTGATTCAGTGGTTCCCAACTTGTTGCTTTCTGCTGCCACACAGATGGCTTTCACATGCCTCACACGCTCACAGGGGTGTACCCAGGGTTGTGCAGAATGCTAAGCAAGCTCCTGGTAATTCCGCCCCTCTCTTTCCCATTCAGGATGGGACAGAAGGAAGCAAGTGAAAAAGAACTGTTTTGTCACATGGCCGTCAGTTGTTCCACTTTTTAATAAAGCAAATTGTTATAAATTCTGGTGCTTGAGATTACTGTCTTGCCTTATTCATTTATAGGTTCAATGGCTTCTTAAAAATAGTTCTATTTGAAATACTAAATAAAATGGATAATAACAGAAGGGAGCACCTCTGTACTCATTCTCCAGATTGAACATTTCATGACATTTTCCCAAACATAGTATCTGCCACTTTGTTTTCTAGATAAGAAAGGAATTAATACTTTTTCATTACCCCTCCTTCTCCCTTGGGTTCCCTATTTTTACATTATTTTTTTTCTTTTTATTTTTTTTATTGAAGAGTAATTGCTTTACAGAATTTTGTTGTTTTCTGTCAAACCTCAACATGAATCAGCCATATGTCCCCTCCCTTTTGAACCTCCCTCCCATCTTCTTTCCCATCCTTCCCATCTAGGTTGATTCAGAGCCCCTGTCAAGTTTCCTGAGGCATACAGCAAATTCCTGTCGGCTATCTGTTTTACATATGGTAATATAAATTTCCATGTTACTCTTTCCATACATCTCACCCTCTCCTCCCCTTTCCCCTTGTCCATAAGTCTGTTCTCTATGTCTGTTTCTCCATTGCTGCCCTGTAGATAAATTCTTCAGTACCATTTTTCTAGATTCCGTATATATGCATTAGAATACAATATTAATCTTTTTCTTTCTGACTCACTTCACTCTGTATAATAGGTTCTAGGTTCATCCACCTCATCAGAACTGACTCAAATGCGTTCCTTTTTATGGCTGACTAATATTCCATTGTGTATATGTACCACAACTTCTTTATCCATCTGTCAGTGGACATCTAGATTGCTTCCATGTTCTAGCTACTGTAAATAGTGCAGCAGTGAACAATGGGATACATGTGTCTTTTTCAATTTTGGTTTCCTCAGGGTCTATGCCTAGGGGTGGGATTACGAGGTCATATTGTGGTTTTATTCCTAGTTTTTTAAGGAATCTCCATACTGTCTTCCATAGTGGCTATATCAATTTACATTCCCACCAACAGGGCAAGAGCATTCCCTTTTCTCCACACCTTCAGCATTTATTGTTTGTGGACTTTTTGATGATAGCCATTCTGACTGGTGTGAGATGATATCTCATTGTGGTTTTGATTTGCATTTCTCTGATAATGAGCGATGTTGAGCATCTTTTCATGTGTCTGTATGTTGTCTTTGGAGAAACGTCTGTTTAGGTCTTTTTCCCACTTTTTGATTGGGTTGTTTGTTTTTTTTGGCATTGAGTTGTATGAGTTGCTTGTGTATTTTGGAAATTAATCCTTTGTCAGTTGTTTCATTTGCTATTATTTTCTCCCATTTTGAGGGTTGTCTTTTCACCTTGTTTATAGTTTACTTTGCTGTGCAAAAGCTTTTAAGTTTAATCAGGTCCCACTTGTTTACTTTTGTTTTTATTTCTATTACTCTAGGTGGTGGGTCATACTGGATTTTGCTTTGATTTATGTCATGGGGCATTCTGCCTATGTTTTCCTCTAAGAGTTTTATAGTTTCTGATCTTACATTTAGGTCTTTAATCCATTTTGAGTTTATTTTTAAAGTGTATGGTGTTAAGAAGTGTTCTAATTTCATGCTTTTACATGTAGCTGTCCAGTTTTCCCAGCACCATTTATTGAAGAGGCTGTCTTTGCCCCATTGTATATTCTTGCCTCCTTTGTCAAAAATAAGGTACCTATAGGTGCGTGGGTTTTTCTCTGGGCTTTCTATCTTGTTCTATTGGTCTGTATTTCTGTTTTTGTGCCAGTACCATACTGTCTTGATGACTGTAGCTTTGTAGTATAATCTGAAGTCAGGAAGGTTGATTCCTCCAGCTCCATTCTTCTTTCTCAAGACTGATTTGGCTATTCGGGGTCTTTTGTGTTTCCATATGAATTGTGAAATTTTTTGTTCTAATTCTGTGAAAAATGCCGTTGGTAATTTAATAGGGATCACATTGAATCTGTAGATTGCATTTAGTAGTATAGTCATTTTCACAATATTGATTCTTCCTACCCAGGAACATGAAATATCTCTCCATCTGTTCATGTCATCTTTGATTTCTTTCATTGTTGTCTTATAATTTTTTTTGTGTACAGTTCTTTTATCTCCTTAGGTAAGTTTATTCCTAGATATTTAATTCTTTTTGTTGCAGAGGTGAATGTGATTGATTCCTTGATTTCTCTTTCTGATCTTTCATTCTTAGTATATAGAAATGCACATGATTTCTGTGTATTGATTTTGTATCTTGCAACTTTGCTAAATTCACTATTTAGCTCTAGTAGTTTTCTGACACTGTCTTTTGGGTACAGTATCATGTCATCTGCAAACTTTACTTCTTCTTTTCCAATCTGTATTCTATTTATTTCTTTTTCTCCTGTGATTGTCATAGCTAGGATTTCCAGAGCTGTGTTGGAAAATAGTGGCGAAAGTGGACATCCTTGTCTTTTTCCTGAGCTTAGGGGTTATGCTTTCAGTTTTTCACCATTGAGAATGATGTTTGCTGTAGGTTTATCATATATGACTTTTACTATGTTGAGGTAGGTTCCTTCTGTGCCCATTTTTTGAAGAGTTTTAATCATAAATGGGTACTGAATTTTGTCAAAGGCTTTTTCTGCCTCTATAGATATTATCATATGGTTTTTATCTTTCAATTTGTTAATATGGTGTATCACATTGGTTGATTTGCATATATTGAAGAATCCTTGTATTCCAAACCCAACTTGATCACGATGTATGAGCTTTTTGATGTGTTGCTGAATTCTGCTTGCTAAAATTTTGTTGAGGATTTTTGCATCTATGTTCATCAGTGATATTGGCCTGTAGTTTTATTTTTTCATGTTGTCTTTGTCTGGTTTTGGTAGTAGGGTGATGGTGGCCTTGTAGAATGAATTTGGAAGCGTTCTTTCCTCTGCAGTTTTTTGAAAGAGTTTTAGAAGGATAGGCATTAGCTCTTCTCTAAATGTTTGATAGAATTCTCCTCTGAAGCCATCTGGTTGTGGGCTTTTGCTTTTTGGGGGAGATGTTTGATCACAGCTTCAATTTCAGTGCTTGTAATTGGGTTGTTCATAATTTCTATTTCTTCCTGGTTCAGTCTTGGAAGATTGAACTTTTCTAACAACCTGTCCATTTCTTCCAGGTTATCCATTGTATTGCCATATAGTTGTTCATAATAGTCTTTACGATCCTTTGTATTTCTGCATTGTCTGTTTTAACTTTTTCATTTCTAATTTTGTTGATTTGATTCTTCTCTCTTTTTTTTTTCTTGATGAGTCTGGCTAAAGGTTTGTCAATTTTGTTTATCTTCCAAAGAACCAGCTTTTAGTTTTATTTTTCTCTACTATTGTTTCTTTCATTTCTTTTTCATTTATTTCTGCTCAGATCTTTATGATTTCTTTTCTTGTACTAATTTTGGGAGATTTTTTTGTTTTTCTTTTTCCAGTTGTTTTAGGTGTAAAGTTAGGTCGTCTATTTGATTCTTTTTTTTTTTCTTGTTTCTTGAGGTAGGATTGTATTGCTATAAATTTCCCTTAGAACTGCTTTTGCTGCATCCCATAGGCTTTGAGTTGTCGGGTTTTCATTGTCATTTGTTTCTAGAAATTTTTTGATTTCCCTTTTGATTTCTTTAGCAATTTATTGGTTATTTAGAAACATGTTGTTTAATCCCCATGTGTTTGTGTTTCTTACAGTCTTTTTCTTGTAATTGATATATAGTCTCATAGCATTGTGGTCAGAGAAGATGCTTGATATGATTTCAATTTTCTTAAATTTACTGAGGTTTGTTTTGTGACCCAAGATGTGGTCTAACCTGGAGAATGTTCCATATGCACTTGAGAAGAAGGTGTATTCTTCTGCATTTTGATGGAATGTCCTGAAGATATCAATGAAATCCATCTCATCTAATGTATCATTTAAGACTTGTGTTTCATTATTAATTTTCTGTTTTGATGATCTGTCCATTGGTGTGAGTGGGGTGTTAAAATCTCCTACTATTATTGTGTTACTGTCCGTTTCTTTTATGTCTGTTAGTGTTTGTCTTATGTATTGAGGTCTTCTATGTTGGGTGCATGGATATTTACAATTGTTTTGTCTTCCTCTTGGACTGATCCCTTGATCATTATGCACTGTCCTTCCTTATCTCTTGTAATATATTTTATTTTAAGGTCTATTTTGTCTGATATGAGGATTGCTACTCCAGCTTTCTTTTGCTTCCCCTTTGCATGGAATATATTTTCCCATCCTCTCACTTTCAGTTTTTATGTGTCTTGAGGTCTGAAGTGGGTTTCTTGTAGACAGCATATATATATGGGTCTTGTTTTTGTATCCATTCAGCCAGTCTCTGTCTTTTGGTTGGAACATTTAATCCATTTACATTTAAAGTAATTATTGATATATATGTTCCTATTGCCATTTTCTTGTTTGGGGTTGATTTTGTAGATCTTTATTCTTCTCTTGTATTTCTTCACTATATAAGTCCCTTTAGCATTTGTTATAAAGCTGGTTTGGTGGTACTGAATTCTCTTAACTTTTGCTTGTCTGAAAAGCTTTTTATTTCTGCATCAATTTTGAATGAGATCCTTGCCGGGTACAATGATCTTGGTTGTAGATTTTTCCCTTCCATTGTCTTTAATATTTCCTGCCATTCCCTTCTGGCCTGCAGAGTTTAGGCTGAAAGGTCAGCTGTTAATCATATGGGGTTTCCCTTGTATGTTACTTGTTGCTTCTCCCTTGCTGCTTTTAATGTTCTTTCTTTGTGTTTAGTCTTTATTCATTTCATTAGTATGTGTCTTGGCGTGTTTCTCCTTGGGTTTATCCTGTATGGGACTCTTTGTGCCTCTTGGACTTGACTGACTATTCCCTTTTCCATGTTGGGGGAATTTTCAAGTATAATCTCTTCAAAAGTTTTCTCATACCCTTTCTTTTTCTCTTCTTCTCGGACCCCTATAATTTGAATGTTGGTGTGTTTGATATTGTCCCAGAGGTCTCTGACACTATCCTCAATTCTTCTCATTCTTTTTACTTTATTCTGCTCTTAGAAGTTACTTCTGCCATTTTATCTTCCAGCTCACTTATTCATTCTTCTGCTTCAGATATTCTGCTATTGATTCCTTCTAGAGTATTTTTAATTTCAGTAATTGTGTTGTTTGTCTGCATGTTTATTCTTTAATTCTTCTAGGTCTTTTAAAATTGATTCTTGCATTTACTCCCTTTTGTTTTCAGGGTTTTTGATCATCTTTACTATCATTATTCTGAATTCTTTTTCAGGTAGTTTGCCTATTTCCTCTTCATTTATTTGGACTTCTGTGTTTCTAGTTTGTTCCTTCATTTGTGCACTATTTCTCTGCCTTTTCATTATTATTATTATTTTTTAACCTAACTGTGTTTGAGGTCTCCTTTTCCCAGGCTTCAAGGCTGAATTCTTTCTTTTGGTTGCTACCCTCCTAAGATTGGTCCAGTGGTTTGTGTAAGCTTTGTATAGTGTGAGATGAGTTTTTGTTTGTTTGTTTGTTTGTTTTTCCTCTGATGGGCAAGGCTGAGTGAGGTGGTCTGCTGATGATTGGGTTTGTATTTTTGTTTTGTTTGTTGTTTAGATGAGGCGTCCTGCACAGGGTGCTACCGGTGGTTGGGTGATGCCGGGTCTTGTATTCAAGTGGTTTCCTTTGTGTGAGTTCTCACTATTTGATACTCTGTAGGGTTGGTTCTCTGGTAGTCTAGGGTCTTGGAGTCTGTGCTCCCACTCCAAAAGCTCAGGGCTTGATCTCTGGTCAGGAAGGAAGGTTCCACAAGTGGTTTTTTATGGCATTAAGTGAGATTAAAGCAAATATCCTACAACGAGAAACCAAAGATGAACTGCAGACAAATGGCAGTTACAGGATCATGAAAATAATAATTAAAATAATGGAATATACACATACACTCATGAGCAAAGTCAAAACAGTCCAACAAAGATAAAGTAGAATAGATTGACTCAGCAAAAAAGGAAATCATAAATTGTATTTACCAGTTAAGAACAAAACTAACTAAAGCACAAACTGGAAAAGAAAACTAAAGCAAGGTGCCAAGTGGGGAATAAAGTAATGAAAACAAAACTAACAAATATATTGAGAGGACAGGAAAGAAAGAAAACAAATAAAGAATAGATATGCAAAGTTAAATAGAGGTAGATGAAGAAGATTTATATACATTAAAGATTAACTGCAAGAGGAAAAGACCAGTAGGAAAGGCAAACAAAGGTATAAATGTATAAAAAATATAATAGAGTTTTAAAAATTAAAATTACAAAAAAGAGAAGAGAGGAAAAAAAGGAAGACGAAAGAAAAAAGGAAAACTCCACAGAACTGCAAAAGCCCAATGTAGAGGCAGAGGTTTATAACAACAATAAAAAAATGTGACTGAGAAATATAAGAAGAAAAAAAAAGCTCAAAAGCTTAATTAGATTTCATCAGTTCTGTTCAGTTTAGTCGCTCAGTCGTGTCCAACTCTTTGCAACCCCATGAATTGCAGCACGCCAGGCCTCGCTGTCCATCACCAACTCCTGGAGTTCACTCAAACTCAGGTCCATCGAGTCGGTGATGCCATCCAGCCATCACATCCTCTCTCGTCCCCTTCTCAATCCTGCCCCCAATCCCTCCCAGCATCAGAGTCTTTTCCAGTGAGTCAACTCTTCGCATCAGGTGGCCAAAGTATTGGAGTTTCAGCTTTAGCATCAGTCCTTCCAAAGAACACCCAGGACTGATCTCCTTTAGAATGGACTGGTTGGATCTCTTTGCAGTCCAAGGGACTCGCAAGAGTCTCCTCCAACACCACAGTTCAAAAGCATCAATGCTTCGGTGCTCAGCTTTCTTCACAGTCCAACTCTCACATCCATACATGACCACAGGAAAAACCATAGCCTTGACTAGACAGACCTTTGTTGGCAAAGTAATGTCTCTGCTTTTGAATATGCTATCTAGGTTGGTCATAACTTTCCTTCCAAGGAGTAAGCGTCTTTTAATTTCATGGCTGCAGTCACCATCTGTAGTGATTTTGGAGCCCAGAAAAATAAAGTCTGACACTGTTTCCACTGTTTCCCATCTATTTCCCATGAAGTGATGGGACCAGATGCCATGATCTTTGTTTTCTGAATGTTGAGCTTTAAGCCAACCTTTTCACTCTCCTCTTTCACTTTCATCAAGAGGCTTTTTAGTTCCTCTTCAGTTTCTGCCATAAGGGTGGTATCATCTGCATATCTGAGGTTATTGGTATTTCTCCCGGCAATCTTGATTCCAACTTGTGCTTCTTCCAGCCCATCGTTTTTCATGACGTATTCTGCATATAAGTTAAATAAGCAGGGTGACAACATACAGCCTTGATGTACTCCTTTTCCTATTTGGAACCAGCCTGTTGTTCCATGTCCAGTTGTAACTGTTGCTTCCTGACCTGCATATAGGTTTCTCAAGAGGCAGGTCAGGTGGTCTGGTATTCCCATTAGATTTCATAGTGCCTATAAAATTGACAACTACAAGTGAGTGGGTGGGGGGAACAAAAAACATCGAAAGGAATCTACAGAACACGTCAAAACATAAGAATAATAAATGTTTTTCTTGAGTCACTGCTGTCAGAGTCCTTTCCCTTGCTGGGAGTCAGTCTACCTCACCTCCCTAGGATGCCCTCCAACACTGTGCTGATCTCGGACCTGCTCTGGGGGCAGCTCAGATTCTAATCTGGTCCTACTCCTCTGTGTTCTTGCCTTCAATGTCCACAGCTATCAGAACTAGTGAGTTTTCTTTTGTGGGAGCTCTCAGTGGCCTTTTATATATTCCATAGACACAGAGTCTGCCTAGTTGATCGTGTGGATTTAATCTGCAGCTTGTGCAGCTGGTGGGAAGGTTTTGGGTGTTCTTCCTTAGCCACACTGCCCCTGGGTTACAGTTGCGGTTTTATTTCCACCTCTGCATGTGGGTCGTCCACGGGGGTTTGCTCTTGAGGCTTCCCTGGAGGACTTGGATTTGCCCCTGTGAGGGCCAGGTGTGGAGGTGTTGCAGCTGCTTGGGTCACAGGGGTTCTGGCAGCACCAGGTACTCAGGGGAGTTGGCGGTGAGGGCAGCAAGAAGTACAGAACTCTAGAAGGGTATGGCAACCAGTATTGGCCAATATGCTCCAGTATTCTTGCCTGGAGAACCCCCTCCCTGACAGAGAAGCCTGGCAGGCCACAGTCTGCAGGGTTGCAAAGAGTCAGACACGACTGAGGTGACCCTCTACACATAGATGCAAGAGTTTTTTTGCCTGTGGCAACTCTGCCCCAGTGAGGGTTGAGTTTGAGGGTGGTGCAGTTGTTTGGCTTGTGGGGACCCTGGCGGCATCAAGTGTGCAGGGACATGGACTGCCTCAACCCCAGGAGTTGTGGCCCTATCAGAGTCTTTTTTGGAGCCTCTTGTAGCTGGCGATCAGAAGGCCTGTTTGGCCAGTCTTTCTCCATAACTCTGCCACTTAGCTCTCCATAGCTCAGGCACTTAGAGGCCTCCCTTGCCTGGAGTCCATCTCTGTTGTTCAGTGCATCGGGCATAGAGAGGCCTGCCCCCTGGCTGGGGTCCTACTCTGTAGATTGGCACGTCAGGCACTTAAAGGGGCACCCTGGGTGGGGTCCTCTGTAGATCGGTGCATCAGTCACTTAAAGGGGCACCCTGGGTGGGGTCCTGCTCTGTAGTTCAGTACGTCAGGCATTTGATGGGCCAGCCTCTCTACTGTTCAGCTGCGGATGCTGGCATGTGGGGGGAGAGAGGCTATGATGATGGCTCCACCCCCTATGCATGACTCAGCAGTATCGCCTTGCTTCCATGGCTGCCTGGCTTTCCTCCACAGGCATTTCCCACCACAGTCTCCTCCCTCACATCCCCTCAATCCATCTCTCCACAGTCAACAGCAGCCCTCGCCCTGGGATTGCTCCACAATCCCCAAACTCCAGCTCCCAGCCGTTGTGCCTTTTAGGGGACCAGCGTCCTATCTGGGGTCTGTAGGGGTCAGCAAGGTCTGTCTGATTCTCATTCCGTTTAGGTTGCCACTGATCAGCTGTTTCACTCCCAGCCTTAAATGTTTCTTCTCAGACTCAGACAGTTGCCCTGATGTGGGGATTGGACCCCTGCTTCAGTTCTCCCGCCCTCTGAGGTCCAGTCCTACTAACACTCCTGTTTCCCCCCTAGTTCCTTCGTCCTACCGAGTTTTGCGTGGTTCTGTATATTCTTTTCCGCTGGTCGGGTCCTCCTGCCTGCTCTCAGCTGGTGTTCTGCATGCACTTCTGTGTCTGAAGGTGTGTTCCTCGTGTGTCCGTGGAGATGTATACTCCTTCTCCTTCTCCTCCACCATCTTGTTCCTACATTATTATTTTATCCAACTAGATTCTTTATGTTTATTCTCTGTAATCCTTTTTATGACACATTTTGTTCTTGGTTCTTTGTGTAAATGGGTTTCATGTTTATCGCTAGGCCCTTCTCCCTCTCTGCTTACCTCTCAGTGGGCTGGGGTTCTTCAAACTAGAGAATCTTCAAGAAGGGCTTCTGGATATTATCTTCTCTGAGGTTTTTGTTTTTTATTCCTTCTTGACATATGCCTTCTTGTCAGGTATGTTGGGACCAGTGACTTGGATGGATGGATGTTCTTGGGTTTAACTTTCTTTCCTTCAGAGCACTTAGACTTTGTACCATTGTCTTTTCCATTAAATGATGTGGAGAAACCCTTATGACTGAATTTTCTGTGTGTACAGCTGACAAATTCCTGAGGTCTGTAATATAAACAGCTTTTTAGTGATTATGCTCTACCAGTTTTCCCCAAAACTTGATGTATCTTTTAGATAACAATAATTTTTTTCCCCTTAACTTCATATATAGGAGGTTTATTCTATTACATTTTTAAACTTTTGTATTATGTGAAAATGTGATCAGATCAGATCAGTCGCTCAGTCGTGTCCGACTCTTTGCGACCCCATGAATCGCAGCACGCCAGGCCTCCCTGTCCATCACCAATTCCCGGAGTTCACTGGCACTCACGTCCATCGAGTCAGTGATGCCATCCAGCCATCTCATCCTCTGTCGTCCCCTTCTCCTCCTGCTCCCAATCCCTCCCAGCATCAAAGTCTTTTCCAATGAGTCAACTCTTCGCGTGAGGTGGCCAAAGTACTGGAGTTTCAGCTTTAGCATCATTCCTTCCAAAGAAATCCCAGGGCTGATCTCCTTCAGAATGGACTGGTTGGATCTCCTCGCAGTCCAAGGGACTCTCAAGAGTCTTCTCCAACACCACAGTTCAAAAGCATCAATTCTTTGGTGCTCAGCCTTCTTCACAGTCCAACTCTCACATCCATACATGACCACAGGAAAAACCATAGCCTTGACTAGACGAACCTTTGTTGGCAAAGTAATGTCTCTGCTTTTGAATATGCTATCTAGGTTGGTCATAACTTTCCTTCCAAGGAGTAAGCGTCTTTTAATTTCATGGCTGCAGTCACCATCTGTAGTGATTTTGGAGCCCAAGAAAATAAAGTCTGACACTGTTTCCACTGTTTCCCCATCTATTTCCCATGAAGTGATGGGACCGGATGCCATGATCTTCGTTTTCTGAACGTTGAACTTTAAGCCAACTTTTTCTCTCCCTACTTTCACTTTCACCAAGAGGCTTTTTAGTTCCTCTTCACGTTCTACCATAAGGGTGGTGTCATCTGCATATCTGAGGTGATTGATATTTCTCCCGGCAATCTTGATTTCAGCTTGTGTTTCTTCCAGTCCGGCGTTTCTCATGATGTACTCTGCATATAAGTTAAATAAACAGGGTGACAATATGCAGCCTTGACGAACTCCTTTTCCTATTTGGAGCCAGTCTGTTGTTCCATGTCCAGTTCTAACTGTTGCTTCCTGAGCTGCATACAAATTTCTCAAGAGGCAGATCAGGTGTTCTGGTATTCCCATCTCTTTCAGAATTTTCCACAGTTTATTATGATCCACACAGTCAAAGGCTTTGGCATAGTCAATAAAGCAGAAATAGATGTTTTTCTGGACCTCTCTTGCTTTTTCCAAGATCCAGCGGATGTTGGCAATTTGATCTCTGGTTCCTCTGCCTTTTCTCAAACCAGCTTGAACATCAGGAAGTTCACGGTTCACGTATTGCTGAAGCCTGGCTTGGAGAATTATGAGCAGTACTTTACTAGCGTGTGAGATGAGTGCAATTGTGCGGTAGTTTGAGCATTCTTTGGCATTGCCTTTCTTTGAGATTGGATAATGTGATACAAACGAAAAAAAGAATATGGGCATACCTTGTTTTATTACAGTTTGCAGATACTGCTTTTTTTTTTTTTTTTTAACAAATTGAAGGTTTGTGGCAATCCTGTGTTGAACAAGTCCATAGATGCCATTTTTCCAACAGCATTTGGTTTCTTTGTATCTCTGTTTCACATTTTGGTAATTCTTAGAGTATTTCAAATTTTTCATTATTATTATTTTTCTTATGGTGATCAGCTATCTCTGATGCTACTGTTGCAAAAAATTACAACTCACTGGAGAGTCATGATGGTTAGTATTTTTAGCAATAGAATATTTTTTAATTAAGGAATGTACATTGTTTTCTATACACAATGCTATTGCACACTTAATAGACTACAGTATAGTCTAAACATACCTTTTACATACTCTGAGAAACGAGAAAATTCATGTGGCACCTCTTATTGCAGTGGTCTAGGACCGAAGCCCCAGTGTCTTCGAGGCCTGACTGTGTATGTAAACGACATCCAACAGAAGAGATCCTTCTGCCTTTTTCATTTTCAAAGTTTCTTGGCTGCTTTGGGTCTTTTGGTCTTCCTTAAAATTTTGAGATTTTCATTCAAGTGAGATTAAGTTTATACATCAGTTGGAGAATGTTGTTATCTTTATGATTCTGAGTCTTCGAAGGCCTTAAGCAGGATTTTTTGTTAAGTTTATTTGTAGACATTTTGTTTTTCTTGCTTCTGTATGCTATGCTAAGTATGCTAAGTCACTTCAGTCGTGTCCGACTCTGTGCGACCCCTTAGACGGCAGCCCACCAGGCTTCCCCGTCCCTGGGATTCTCCAGGCAAGAACACTGGAGTGGGTTGCCATTTCCTTCTCCAATGCATCAAAGTGAAAAGTGAAAGTGAAGTCGCTCACTCGTGTCCGACTCGTAGCGACCCCATGGACTGCAGCCTACCAGGCTCCTCCATCCATAGGATTTTCCAGGCAAGAGTACTGGAGTGGGGTGCCATTGCCTTCTCCAGCTTCTGTAAATAGGATCTTTTATTCTATTATGTTTTGAAATAGATTATCATAGGGTTTAGGAGAAACCACCAACCTTACTAAACTCTCTTATTTTAATAGTTTATTTTAAATAGTTTTATATTTAATAGTTTCTGTAAGATTCTCTTGATTTTTCTAAATGTATTCAGTCATTATCCACAAATAACATCAATTTTGTCTCTAGTATTCACTTCTTACATTTCCCCTTTCTATTTCTTGAGTCATTGCATTGGGTAGGGCCCCTAAATCAGCAGGAATGTAGTGAATGCTTGTCTTATGCCTAATTTTAATGGAAAGAATCTTTAAGTCTCACTGTTAAGAACAGTTCCTGCTTTAGGCTTTGATAGGTACCACTTTTCAGATCAAAAATGTTCCCTACTGATCTGGGTTTTGACCACATTGTGTCATGAATCAATGTTAAATTTTATTGAAGATTTTTTTTTTAATTTATTGAACTGATTATATTTTTCTTTTAATCTCTTGTTATGGTACATTACATTAGTATATGTATATATGTATATAGTGTATGTATATAGTGTAATATGTGTTCTCCTTTTGTCAATATTATTATTCTTGGGATAAACTCTGCTTTGATTTGCCAGTATTACACTTAGGATCATTGAAACTATTTTCAGTTAGTTTGAAATTATTTCAAACTAATAAATGAGCTTTATCTTTAATTTTCTTTCTTTCTTTTTTTGGACTTTCTTTTTACTGATCTTAGTGAATTGAGTAGCTCAGTTTTTTAAAAAAATTATTGTAGTTTAAATAAGATTGAGGTTATCTATTTCTTGAAGACTTTGTAAAACTCTTCTGAAACTCCCTGGGTCTGAGTTTTTGGGTTGGAGGATATTGACTTTTTATTATTGGTTCATTTTCTTTAACACTTATTGATTTGTACATATTTTAGTATTTATTTTAGGTTTGATTTAGTGATTAATATTTGTTAGAGAAGCAGGCATTTCATCCATGTTTTCAAAAATATTGATACATTGAATTGTTATAGTTTTCTCTTGTTATTTTGTTTTAAAAACATTACTCTTAAGATTATGTCATCCTTTTCATACAGGATTATTTATTTGTGCAAGAGGTTTACCTGCTTAATTTGTTTTTCTAGTAAACCAGAATTAGGTTTTGTAAATGTTTGCTATTTTTTAATTTTCTGTTTAATTTCTACTTTATCTCTTTCTCACTTTCTCTCTCTACTGCTCCCCCACCACCGTTCCACCATTTCATTCTGTATGTCTCTTTCTTTGATTTATTTTGTTTTAAATTGAATTTATTTTAATTCCTTCTTGTGTTTTAGAAAATTCAAAAAATGTTGCTTCCAAGTATCACCTTTACTTTAACTGCATTTTATATATTTAGATGTTAATTTCTAAATATTTTGTGATTTTCATGGTTATTTTTTAATTGCTTTTTGTTTAGGATTATATCTTAGATTTTGCAAATAAGTACTTAAAAGAACATTTTCTGTAGCCTGAATGATAGCAACTGTTGGAAATTTGAGACTTCCTTTTAGACCTCAGTCAGCTTTTGTAAATGTTCCATGTATAATTGAAAAGAATTGGCATTCTACATTTATTAAATACAGGATTCTATTTAAATAGCAGATCAGGCTTACTAATTTTATTTCTCAAATATTCTACCTGACTTCTCAGTTTCTGATGCTATCTCTGACTGTTGTTAATAGATTTATTGTTTTCTCCTTATAATTTTGTTAATTTTTGTTTCATATATTTTGAAACTGGTGCTACTAAGCACAAACAAATGTATGATTTTCTATTATCCTTACATATTTTTCTATTTTTATTATCAAATATTAATCTTTTGTCATATTAATGGTTTTTTGCTGAAATAATATTTTGTTTGGTATCAATATTTTTTTAACCAGTTTATATTTTGGTTGAACATGAGACCTTTGTTTTTCCAGCTCTTTGCAGCTTCTTTTTTGTAAGCATCAAATAGCCGACTTTTGTTTGGTTTGTTTGCCCAGTATTATAATCTATACTTCTGTGTCAGTTACATTTATTGCAAATATTGTGATATATTTGGATGTATTTCAACTGCAGTATATTTTGCTTACCATTTATTTTCTTTGGATCTTCCCCTTTCCTGCCTTCTGCCAAATTAATCAGAACCTTTTCTCATTTCTGCCCATGTGAAGTCAGTCACTCTTGTGGTTTGAAATACATGTATAGTAATTCTTTTCTTATAGAACTTTAGGTAAAATAATGTCCAACTACAAGTAGCAGAAACCAAATAGAGAGGCACAGACAAGTAGATGTTACTCTTCTTGCACAACACAGAAGCTGGAGGTGGACCTGCCATCAGGGACCTGGCTCTGGTCCAGCATCGTCAGCCTATCCCCTGTGACGGTTTTTCCTTCGTCAGCCTATCCCCTGTGACGGTTTTTCCTTCGTCAGCCTATCCCCTGTGAGGGTTTTTCCTTGGTTTTGCTGCTTCATGGCTGTGAGCTGGTTGGTGCACTTCGGGCATCAGTTTCCTGCGTGCTATGAGCCTCTCATAACCGGAAGCAGGCTGAAGACAAATTGAGAATGGGGTTTGAGGTCAGACCATCTGCAGTGTCTCCCACATATATTTCATTCTAAAATTTTCTATCGAATTCTGTGGTTGTTCAATATTTCTATCCTTTTTGCATATTTCACTATAATTTAGTATATTTTATTAAAACAAGCAACTTCCACACTGTTTTCTTAATACAAAATAAATTGGTTATTGACTTTTTTTTCCAGTCATAAGTTTATGCATAAATGGATGTGTGTGTCTCTTTTTAAAAATTAGTACCTAGACTGATTATTGCTTCCTTTATACCTTGCTTTTCCTTCAAGACTCCTTAAGTGAGAGATTGTGGGGGTCTTTGGGGGATAGACTGTGTTAGTTGTTTGATGTTAGAAATGTTTCTGCAGAATCTTGGATGGTAGTTTACATGGATATAAATTTTTAGGTCAACAGTGATTTTCCCTGAGCATTTTAAAGGTATTACTGTTCCACTGCCTGCTAATTAGAAATATTCTACAAGATTTTATGATAACTTTTAAGCTTCACAACTTTCTTTTAATCTCTAGTATTTGTGGTTTCACTCTAGTGTATCTGGGTGTGGATTTGTTTTATGCTTTTTACCCAAAATCATTTTCATCTGAGGAATCATTTCCTCAATTTTAGAACATTCTTCACTATACTCTCTTGAAATATTGTTTTCCACCATTATGTCCAATTTCCTTTCCTTAACCCTTATTCTAACCTTATTGCAGCCTTTCAACTTGTCTTCTGTGATATATGTGTTCTCTCATACAGATGTATTCCTCTGTTTGTTTTTCTTTCTGTTCTGTTTGGGGAAGTTCCCCAGTAGTATCTGCTAGCTTACTAAAATTTTTTTCTCAGTCAACTTACTTTAGTCTAGACCTTATGCTGTTTAAATTTTTTTCAAAATATGTTCTAAGATTTCTTATTTTTTTGTTTTCTATTTTTCTTATCAGTTTATTTTTTTGTCTATTATTTCTTTATATTTTAAATGAAAAGTGTTTTCATGTATCTCTTTAAAGTTCTCAAATATATTTATTTATAAGTCTACTAGAATTTTCCAGAAAATTAATTTTTTTTTTTTTTTTGTGGATGTGCCTTGCAACATGCAGGATCTTAGTTCCTTGAGCAGCAGTGTTTGAACCACATGCTCTCTGCAGTAGAAGTGTGAAGTCTTAACCTCTGGGCTGCCACGGAAGTCCCTAATTATTTTTGTAATTGGTTTTATTGCCTACCTTTCTATCCATTAGAATTCTGTATATATTTTGGAATTTGGTGTTTATAGGCTCATTTTGAGTAGGTGGTGGTGATGGCTGTTGCTACTGCTGTTTCTTCTCTTCTTCTTCCTCCCCCTCCTCTTTCTCTATTGTTTTATTTTCCTCTATTGCTCTCTGTATGAAACCCTTATCTCTAATTTGCATTTTCTATAAAGTTGTCTCTTCTCACTGAGAACCAGTTCTCTCTTCTCTTGGCTTCTCCAACATGAGGTCTAGAACCACATCTTAGAGTATATTTAATTCGTTCCCAAGTTCACATTGTTCTCATGTTTTAAGGTCTTTTAGATTGGGACGCATCTGTAATTCATGGTCAGTCATGGCTTAGTTGGTGATTTTTGTTCCTTAGTTATATGTAAAATTATATTATGCCTTACAATTGATGACATTATAGATTTGATGAAATATCAATAGCTAGTGTAGTTTCAGATCATCTGTCCTGCAGTCTAATGGGTTCTGTCCGGCTGAACCAGTGAGCAGCTCTGTTTAGCTGTCAAGGCTGTGTTTGTATTCTCCTGCCTCCTTGTGACCGAAACATTCTTTCATCTTACTGTCTTAGGTCATCTGTTAACAGTTTTCTTCTGGGTAGTCCTTCCTCAGGCTTTAGTCCAGCCTCAGGGTTCTCTTTCCAGTTGTTCTGCAGGAGACTCCCCTGCTCCTGCCTCAGGTCCTGGCTTCTACCCTGCCCCTAGCTTATCTCACAGTCATTTCTTTGAATTAATGTTTTAAATTGAAGTGTAATTGATTTACAATGTTGTGTTAGTTTCAGGGGTTCATCATGTATATATGTATAGATTCTTTTTCAGATTCTTTTCCCATATAGGTTATTACAAAATATTGATGTAGTTCCATGTGCCACCCAATAGGTCCTTGTTTATCTATTTTATATACAGTGATCTGTTCATGTTAATACCAAATTCCTAATTTATTTCTCCCTGTCTTCCCCTGTGATAACCACAAGTTTATCGTCTATTTTGTGAGTCTGTTCTGTTTTGTGAATATGTTCATTTGTTTTTTTTTTTTAAGATTACGAATATCTGTTGTTATTGTTATTTAGTCACTAAATTGTGCCTGACTCTTTGAGAGCCTATGGACTATAGCCTGTCAGGCTCCTCTATCCATGGATTTCCCAGGCAAGAATACTGGAGTTGGTTGGCCATTCCCTTCCCCAGCTGATCTTCCCAACCCAGGGATCAAGCTTTGCATCTCCTGTGTTAGCAGGTGGATTCTTTACCACTGAGCCACCAGAGAAGCCCAGATTCCATATATAGCTGATATTATATGGAATTTTGTCTTTGTCTGTCTGACTTACTTCACTTTGCATGACCATTCTAGGTCTATCTGTGTCTCTGGCATTATTTCATTCTTTTTTTAATGCAGAAATATATATATTATATATATGTATCAATTTATCAGCATATCACATCATCTTTATCCGTTCATCTTCATGGTCATTTCTCACCCATATCTGAGTTTTGAACTTTGCTTTATCAATCATTTTGCTAGTTTGTGGATGGTTTAAAAAATGTATCCTTGCCACAGGGATGCTACAAGATGAGAACTTAATAGATTATAATGATGACTATTCTTGTTGACCTCTTTTCCTCTAAGTAGAGAAAATAACTTAAAGTAATTGGACTGTGTGTTCTTTGTTGAGGGTTTAACTGAATCTCACAGTAAATAGAGCTAATTGTGATGATGACTGCTGTCCAAGATGCAAATGAGCTCAATAATTTAATCCAAGGAAATGGCACATGTCAAAGATGAAAAAAAGAAAAGCTGTAGTTATTGTCCAATTCTTAGGTGATTAATTTAAGAAGCATGCACCCCTTGTTCAGGAGACCAGAAGATTCTTTTTAAATCGTATTCCTTTATTAGATATTGCTGTCTGAGCTCTGGGGATAGGAGAGGGCTTTGCATTTATGATATTCTGTGTCAAGATTTTGCATGTTTGTTTGTTTTTTTTTTTTTCACATGAGGGAAAAAGATGGACTTTCCTAAGAGTCTGTTAGTATATTCTTTGCCCCTACCTATGCACTGGGTACTCATTTTGGGATTCTGTTTTGTAGCCGACTTTGTTTTATGTGGTCATGTTCTCAAAACAGATGCTTTCAAACTGCATCAGAAGCAGCATATGTGGTGTGAGCACGTTAAGCCATGTCTGCAGGGGGACTGTGCATCAGAGCACTCTACAACAGTCTTTTCCTGAGTTTATTTGGCCTGGTCATCCTTCTCCACTGGCCTGATGAAGTTTGATTAGATCAATTTGTTGTTTTCTTTACATGAGTTATGTATGTGTAAATCTGGAATGTTCCTCTAGGAAGCACTAATTTAGCCATATGTATCAATACTTACCTTGATTGTGGTTAACATAGGTGGAGCTATTGCAGTTACTATTTAGCAGAAACCCTAATGCCTTGGTGGCAGGGATAACGGTGATGGTAACTAGCGTGTATGTATGTATGAGCCCCTTCAGTCAGCACCCTGCAGTGCGCTGATCAGCGCTTCGCACGGAGCACCTCATGTAAGAGCCACAGCACCAGCCGTCTTGTGACCGTTCACTTTCTTTTCAAATGAGAATCTGAATGTGATAGCTCACTCTTTGTGTCATCTTGGCTAGGGCATAGTACCCAGTTTCTGGTCAAATACCCATCTAGATGTTGCTGTGAAGGTATTTTTTAGATGAGGTGTACATGTCAATCTATAGACTGTGAGTAATGCACGTTATCCTCCATAATGTGGCTTCACTGCATCCAGTCAGTTGAAGGCTTTAGAGAAAGAACTGAACCTCCAGACTGCCTGTAGACGTAAGCTTGCCACACTAACTCCTCCCTGGGTGTCCAGGCTGCCAGGCCCACCAGTCACTAGCCAGTTTGTAAAAATACATCTATCTGTCCCTCCATCTCTGTCTGTCTTCCTCTCCCACCATCTCTACAGTTCTGTTTACACACACGCACACACATGCCCCTACACTGAGACATCCCAAGCTGTCTAGCTCCAGCAGCTGTGTCCTAAGGCAGTACCGAAAAATTTCTGCCACACAGATAATTCAGTTTACATTTGAATTTTATTTATTCTCCCTCCCCTCTCATTTATCCACTCAAAAAGAGATGCTAGTAAGTAGGAATTCAAGCTTAAAAGGAGAAGGGTCTTCATCTTTAGAGTCACCGCCTTCACTGAAGAGTTATGGTGGCTGTTTGGAGTTGCCAGAGAGCTGTGGGCCCTCCCTGGGGTCCTGGAGATGCAGTGCTCGTGTAGCACAGCAGATGCTCTTCCTTCAGGTGTCACTGTTCATGAAAGATACTTCCGTCTCCACAGCAGGCGCCTCTCTTTATCACCTCTTCACTATCACTACTCTGCTCGGCATTGGAGTCTGGTCGCCAAAGGCCCTCCCCTGTCAGAGAGCTCTTAACTTATTGAATGGCTGCAAAGGTGATGGTCATGCTAGATGGCAGGTTATGCTTGCTTCTGCTTAACCAGGCAAGCAGACTCTAAAAGGTCTGATGGTAAAATGAGAATTTTGGTCACCATCAAGAAAGGTCTATGTCTCAATGTATTCATTTCTTCACATTTTCTTCTGACACACAGACTAAGAAACTTTAATGCTTCATTATTTTTGAAAATGTGTTCATACTTTGTAATGTTCTAACTACCCATATAAAAATGTAATGGGTACAAGTGTTTTTAGAGTCATAATGACTAGGTAGATCATTTCTCCTTTAGTAAATGTAGACGTGAACTCTGATTTGTGTGCAGTTTCACGTAGCAAAGAATGAACAGATTTTTCATTGGGTGGAGCTGAGAGGGCAGTTTATTATTTTTTCTTTAGGATAAGTACTCAAAAGCGTGTCCCCACACGTCCCCCCTGCTTCCACTGATGAACGCCTTTATTCTCTGAAGGCTCCAGCCTCCATCTCATGCTCATGCCCTTTGCTGTCTACCCCTCTGCCTACAATGCTCTTCCCCCAGATAACACCTTCTCTTTGAGGTCTTTCTTCATCACCCCATTAGAGGAGAATGTAAAAGCTGGCTTAAAACTCAGCATTCAAAAAATTAAGATCATGGCATTAAGTCCCATCACTTCATGGCAAATAGATGCGGAAGAAGTGGAAACAGTGACAGATCTTATTTTCTTGGGCTCCAGATGCACTGAGAACAGTGACTGCAGCCATGAAGTTAAAAGATGCTTGCTCCTTGGAAGAAAAGCAAGGACACACCTAAACAGCATATTAAAAAGTAGACATCACTTTACCAACAAAGGTCCACATAGCCAAAGCTATGCTTCTTCCATTCGTCATGTACAGATATAAGAGTTGGACCATAAAGAAGGCCGAGTGCCGAAGAATTGATGCTTTCAAATTGTGGTGTTGGAGAAGACTCTTGAGAGTCCCTTGGACTGCAGGGAAATCCAGCCAGTCCTTCCTAAAGGAAATCAGTCCTGAATATTCATTGGAAGGACTGATGCTGAAGCTGAAGCTCCAATACTTTGGCCACCTGATGAGAGGAGTCAAGTCATTGGGAAAGACCCTGATGCTGGGAAAGATTGAGGGCAGGAGGAGAAGGGGTTACAGAGGATGAGATGGTTAGATAGCATCAGTGACTCAATGGCCCTGAGTTTGAACAAACTCCCAGTGATACGGAAGGACAGGGAAGCCAGGCATGCTACAATTTGTGGGGTCGCAAAGAGCAGGACATGACTCAGCCCTGAACAACAACAGTCTGCTAACTACCCATGCCCCTACTTTTTCTCTTGCTTCATCCTTCTCTGCTACTCAAATACTTCACTTTTTTTTTGTGGGGGTGGGGTTGTCTGTCTTCATTGTAGGGATTTTTACCTGACGTATTCTCTGCTATGTTCTTAACACTTGAAATAATTTTGGGTCTACAGTAGGTACTCAGTAGATATTCAGTGAATTTGTAGTCCTGATATAACCTTTCAGAATGTGTCTCTAGATCTTTAGACTTGATGGTTAGTACTGCCTTTCCTGCTCTTTGACCTTGGCATTAGTGGCCACAAGCCTGGTTCCCCCTCAAGTTATAGTGCCTTGGGTGGCCGTAGGCACCCCTCCAGCCTTGGTACAACTGTGGCCCACCAGTGTTAGAGCCTTCTGTGCTTGCTGTCTTTTCCCCATATTCCCTTAACTCATTCATTCAGCCTACATCCACTTAATCCATTCCTTCTGGGTGTGAATGCAGGCCTCTTGGGAGCTCCTAGTTCTGCAGGGCCCACTGTCCTCAGAGCTCCTGTGAGTGAAGTAGCTACTGCATGTCCTGAACAGCTGCCCAGGGACTGGTGGGCGGACTTAAGTAGAGGTGGCCTAGAGGCACGTCTGGGTTGGCTGGACCGTGGAGACAACCAAGGAAGCATGGCAGTGCTGAGCTGCCCCTGACGAGTAGCCACGTGGGCCGTTTGTGTGACACTGCTCTTTAGGCCACCTTGCTGCCAGTGTGCATGCAGGAGGGCTGGTGTGTGTGCCTTGGGCTTTCACATGCCGCAGTGCTTGCATCTGAGGGACACTTGCATTCACAAATGCCAGATTTCTTTTCTTAGCCCAAGACAGAAATCGCCTCTGTGTATGTTTCCTGGGCTGCTGTAACAAAGGACCACAAACTGGATGGCTTAAGAACAAAACCTGAGGAGCTTCCCTGGTGGTCCAGTGGCTAAGGCTCCACTATTCTAGTGCAGGGGGCTGGGTTTGATTCCTGGCCAGGGGCTTCCCTGGTAACAAGTGCTAGTGGTAAAGAACCCTCCTGCCAACGCAGGGGACACAGGAGATGGAGGTTGGATTCCTGGGGTGGGAAGATCCCCTGAAGAAGGAAACGGCAACCCACTCCAGTATTCTTGCCTGGAGAATCTCATGGACAGAGGAGCCTGGCAAGCTGTAATATACAGGGTCACAAAGAGTTGGACACGACTGAAGCGACTTAGCGTGCACGCACACAGGGAATTCTATCCCACATGTCGCAACTAAGAGTTGGCATGCTGCAAATAGGTCCTGCACGCTGCAGCTCAAAGCTCGTTGTCCTCAGTGAAGATCGAAGATCTGAGTGCTGCAACTGAGACCTGCCACAGCCAAATACAAATTAAATACTTAAAAAAACAAAAAACAATATTTTTTGTCTCATAGTTCTGGGGGCTGGAGGCCAAAAATCAAGGTGTTGGCAGGGCCTGCTTTCTCTCTGAAGACTCTGGGGAGGATCCTCTCACCTCTTCTAGTCTCTGGTGTTTCAGTCTTTCCCCCCCACCATCATCATCATCATCACACTGCGACCTTCCCTCTCTCTGTTTCTGTCTTTTCTTCTTCTTATAAGGACCTCCTAACCTCAACTTGGTTGCATCTGCACAGTCCCTATTTCCAAATAAGGTCACATTCACAAGTTCAGGGAATTAGGACTTTAATATCAGTATATCTTTTTTTAGTGGGAAGTGGGGTGGGAATACAGTTCAGCCAGCAGCACTCTTTTTGAGGCAGAAGCAGTAACCAAGGAGAAAGGGGAGACATTTTCTAAGGCTAGAGAGCAGAGTTGTGTCTTTTGTACAGTTTCAAGTTTCCCTCAATACTTTTGTCTTTATTGAGTGGCTTGTCCTAGGATGGAAATCTTTCCTCTCCAGACCCTGGAGTGCAGTTTACTTGGTTAAGTACTCCTGTGTACCTTCTCTCTCTGGGGTCTGGGAGCCCTGGTAGAATAGACAGATGAGCTATGAATGGAGAGTTCCCTAAAAATGCAGGAAGAAGCATCCTGCTGCAGGTGGAGGCCAGTCCTGTGGCGGGGGTGGGGCCTCAGCCCTCCAGTGGGGCAGTCGTGGACGGCTGCAGCAGGATGGGGTGGTAGATAGGTGGTTGGAGACTTTGATGTCAAGGGCTCCCCTCCAAAGGTGTCCTTAGGGCTTTGCTGCTCGTTGCTCTGTGGCAGTGTGTGGCAGGTGGGCGGCACTGCAGTTGCTTGGTGGACTGAGGAGGCATCCATCACATGTTCTCCTCATGGAGAGGCAGAACCCTGGCCCCCTGTTCGCCCCCTTGTAGTGCAGGAGCCCAGTTACCGGGTCTGTGCAGGAGCCCCAGCAGCTAGAGAGAGGCCTCCGAGAGGCTGGAGGGATTTTCCTGTCTGGAAAGATGGTGGCCACCGTGGAGGAAGGCCAGCTTCATGGCCATGACCCACTGTCTGCAAGGAAGAGTGTGCAGCACACACCCAGCAGTGCTTAGGTAGCCGGAAACGTGGCAACTCCATACCCCCAAAGTGATCTTTAAAGTGGACTTATTTACACTGTTGTCATAGCAACAGGAAAACTCTTCTGACCTATAAGCAGTGGAAGACTCTGTAAAAGAAACTGTAGACGGAAAAAAAAAATAATGCAGAAAAAAAAAAAACAAAACCTGTAACAACGTACCATTCTTTCACTTATTCAGTCAATTGAGAATAACAGTTCGTGCATTTGGCAGTCAAATGGGAAATGGCCTTGCGTGTTACAACATGAACCTGATTACATGAAGTGATTTATTTTCTTGTTTAGACACAGTGTACCAAGAACCTTCTTCAAGTGGAAAGCTGTTAAAAACCTGAGAACCAGCAGTGCTCACTAACTTACAGGAATGATAAATGCAAACAGCCCAGAATCCAGAAACTGTCTTGAGAATAACAGTTTATACTGTCTTTTCTTTGAGCATCTAAACCCTAGACTCTGGGAGTAAGTATGCAACTTTAGTCCATCAGATGTAGGTCATTTTTCTTTCTGTGAGGTCTATTTCACTTATATCTTGTCTGGACAGGGTGGAGCCCCTGCTTAAATTCTATTTCTAGCTTGCAGAAAGACTGAATTATCGTAGACCAAAGCCAGTGCTACTTGGAAAATGGGAAAGGCGAAGGAGACAGGACATGTCTTCCTGTCTGGCCCAACTGTGAACTTGGCTGGGACCCTGTCTCTGGTGGGCGCTCCTGGGAGGTTGCACAGGCCTGGGTCAAGCTTCTGGGCCGGGCCTGTTAATGCCTCTCATCTCGTGTGAAGGCCGGTCCTTGGGGACTCTTTCCTGGCTCTTTCTGCCGCTTGACTCTGTGGTCAGCATATTTGTATGTGACCTTCACTAGAAATCTTTAGCCCAGAGACCTGGTATGCTGCTCCTGTCCTCTTTCTCAACCGTTTTCTATCTATTACATATATATATAAAATTCTGTACTGTATATATGCACATATAATTCAGTTATATCAAATTATAATTTTTCTTCAAAAACATACTGCAGTGAGATTTCCTGAAGCCCTCCTGCCCCTCCCTGCTGCCTTTAACCCGTCCCTCTGTTCCTTTGCCCCCACATGTCACATCTCAGTTCCCGCTCTGGCTGGGGAGCTGCATCCAATGGGCCCGTTGTATGCAGCTCCTCTCTGTGTTCATGGCTATGATACTGAAATATGATTCAGGACCACACACAGATAGCAAAGTCTCTGGCCACTTAAGCATGTAAACAGTCTAGCTTTTTATAAAGTGGAAAAATATTTCTTGTGCACTATTTTAACATGATCAGCATGTTGAAACTTGGTGAGCAACTGTGTCAACATTTCTTTGGCTGGAAAGAGCCAACCTGGAGAGCCTGGTGGTAACATATAAAAAGCGAAGCTGCTTTGTTTACTACTGGGATTTGGGCAGCAATTACAGCCTGCAGTTGACTTGCAGACTTGAGACATAAGTGAATAAGTGAAATCATTATTTTTTGCATCATGATTAGGCTAGTTGAAATAATGATTCCTTGTCAGATAGCTAAGATTCCTTCAGAGAATCAGAGGAAAATGGATAGCTGAGTTCCCATGAAGTCCTTTTATAGAAAAACTCACATCGTACCTGGTCTGCCAGTGTCTTCTTTTGTTTCAAATATTTACTGAACACCTCAAACATGTCAGATTCTTTTTTACACGCTGGGCGTGCGGATTAAGTGGGATAGACGGGCTATTGGCTCATGGTGCTTGCTGCTGCTGTCTCAGGGGAAACAGTAAATAAGAAATCAGGTACACAAAAAAGACAATATCTGTGATTGCTCTGAGATGGGTTTGCTCAACGTCAGATATTTATGGAGGGCACTTTTGAGTCTATTAGGGTAGCTCAGAGTCTCCAAACTAATGCATTTCTTCTCTTACAGGTCTCCCATGCTAGCACAGGAGGCAGACAGTAAGCAGTAACCAAAATAAGTACATACATTAGGGCTTTCCTGGTGGCTCAGTGGTAAAGAATCCACCTGCCGGTGCAGGAGACACGGGTTCAATCCCTGATCCGGAAAGATCCCACATGCAGCCAAGCAACTAAGCCTGTGTGCCACAACTATTGAGCCTGTGCTCTAGAGCCTGAGAACTGCAAACTCTGAAACCTGCGCACTCTGGAGCCCATTCCCCACTGGAGAGGCCACCACAATGAGAAACCCAAGAACCCCAGCTAGCGAGTAGCCCCCACTCGCCACAGCTAGAGAAGACCCCACAGGGCAATAGCCGAAAAGAAGACCCAGCATGGCCAAGGGTAGATAAATAACATTATAGATAGAAAACAACATGCATTCGATAGTGTGTTCGTCACTGGTAAGGACTATCCAGCAGCAGAAAGTAGAACAAGGTGAAAGGTTACCAGCAGTGAGACCGGAAGTGGACAGGCTGCAGTTTTAAAGCGATGATCCTTGGAAAGCCTGCCCGAGAAGGCTGGGCGAGCTTGACAGGTCAGCTCAGAGGTGTCTGGGGAAAGAAGGTCCTAGGCCTGTGGAGATGCCTGTGTTTGAGGACAGCCAAGGGGTAAGCGTGGCTGGAGTGGGAGGAGTAGGGAAGGGCAAACAGGACACCCAGGTAACTGAGGGTGTCGGTGTGGGAGCAGCGCCATAGCTGACAGAGCCATGAGGCTGCTGTTTGGTTTTTTAAATTTTAACATCACAGACTGATTTCTGTCTGACTATGCTGGCTCTCCTTGCTGAGTGCAGCCTCTCTGGTTGTGGTGAGCCAGGGCTGCTCCCTAGTTGTGTGTACAGGCTTCTCTCTGAGGGGGATTATCTCGTTGCGGAGAACAGGCTCCAGGGCGTGTGGGTTCAGTCGCTGTGGCACACAGGCTCAGTTACCCTGTGTGTGTGGGCTCTTCTCCGACCAGGAATCAAACCTGTGTCCCTTGCATTGGCAACCGGATTCTTAACCACTGGACCGCCAGGCAAGTCCTATTGCTTTATTAATTTTTAAAACACGTATTTATTTGGCTGTGCCAGGTCTGAGTTGAGGCATGCAGGATCTAGTTCCCAGACAGGAATGAACCTGGGCACCCTGCACTGGGAGCATGAAGTCTAAGTCGCTGGCCCACCAGGGAAGTCCAGGGGCCGATCTTTGGGGCACAGGATGTCAGGGAAGGCTCTGGATGAGGTTGTGAGGCTTGAACTGAGACCTGAAGGGTTTGACGAGCCTTTCGCCTGTGGAAGAGTTAGGCAAGCCTGGTTCAGGCCTGGGAAACGAAGGAACAGCAGGGACCAAAGGCTCAGGATAGGAAAGAGCACCTCCCCGTCCTCCATGTTGCCGTGTGAAAGCGGGGCCGGGGGAGCTGGGGAGGGGGAGACGGCTCAGTACGCACTGTGTGGTCTGGGCAAGGTGTGCAGGTTTCCCTTGGAGTGAATGAGAGAGGTAGAGGAATGTGGCGATGCATGCCTTTCTACTGTCTTCTAAGGTTTGATAGCGGGAGGAGAAGGCAGCCTAAGCCACATCTGGAGGGAAAGCTGCATGCGGGCTGGGGCTTGATGCCCTTCCTCCGTCCCTGGCCCCTGAAGCTCAGCCCGAGTCTGCTGATGAAGGAGGCACACAGGCAGGGGGCGTTTGCGTGGACGGACACGTGGACCAGTGACTGACTGACATACCTCCCAGGCGGACAGAAGCCTGTTATCTTTTATTCTTTGAGTTACTTGGAAAACACAGACACAAGATTCCAAGAATAATATACCAGCCATCCAGAATTTATAGTGCTTAATATTTTGGCGTATTTGCGTCCAGCCTTTGTAAAATTGACTTCTCTGAGACCTGGGTTTGATCCCTGGGTTGGGAAGATCCTCTGGAGAAGGGACTGGCTACCCACTCCAGTATTCTTGCCCGGAGAATTCCATGGACAGAGGAGTCTGGTGGGCTCTGTAGTCCACGGGGTTGCAAAGTGTCAGATACGACTGAGCAACTAACACTAAGACTTCGTAAAATTAGCACGTGCGTGTGTGTGTGTGTGTGTGTGTGTGTGTGTGTATTCTTTTCAATTCCGTCCTCAGTTGCTTTCCCAACTCTAGAGGCAGCCATGTTGAGTTGACCGAATTGGCTTTTAGCAGATCTTCTGTTTCTGGTTTGCACCTGGGGATAAGGAAGGCAGAGAGCAGAGCTGGCATTTCCCAAGGCTGGTGGCAGGCGTGGGAACCCAGCTCTGCCCTGTCTGGAGTCAGGCGGTATCTGTGCATGGACCTCGCCCTGGGACGTCAGGCCTGTTCCTCGAGCCTCCCACAGCGCTGGGCCCCAGGCCCACGTGGACAGAGCCTGTGACAGCCCCACCCTGAAAGCCCCTCCCGTGTCTCTCACTGGCATCTCTTTAGCATGATGTGTCCTGGATCAGCTTGTCCTGGCTCCTGACATCATCAGGATGCGTGACAACTTTTCCAGATAACCAAAGCAGATCCCTTTTTTATTTGAAACACTTTTGGTGGAAATTATCCTCAGATGTCTTGCAGATTTAGATTTTCTGAGTGTCTTAGATAAGATCTGTTAATCTTCTGTGGAAGATTAAGATCTGTGGATTGACCAGGGTTATTCCTTTGCACATCAGCGGCTGTGTCCATTGATGTTCCGGGGACCGCACACAGCTTCCTCCAGCACACAACTTAAGGCTGCTTTGCTGAAGCTTTGCTACCAGCGTTCGCTGATTTGCAGCCCTCTCTCTCCATCAGCCAGCAGCTCTTCCCTCTCACTGTTGTCAGTAGACTTGCCTCTGACTCTCCCTCAGTTCCACTTCTCACTCCTTACCTAGGAGTCCCCCTCTGCTTTGGCCTGGGAAACAGATAATCAAATGAAGAACATGCTGGGTAAAGTCACAGAAGGCTCCAAGTGGGTGCTGTCCACTGAGGGCTCTCTAAGTGAGGGTGTCTGTTGGACTGGCCGGCAGACATGGTTCGACATGTGGTCTCTTCCAGATGACTGGTGCTGAGAGTAGCACTGTCCTCTGAGGCCCAGTGGCTGCATTTCTCCCTTCCTCACTCACTCCTCCTTCCTTGAGATTCTTCCCACCTTCCCTGAACAAGAGCTTGGGACACAGGGCCTCTTAGGAGCTGCTGTGGTGGCTGCCCTCAAGTTATAATTCAGCGTTAGAGAAATATGACTGTAAAATTGTTGAGGAAAGTCATTACTGGGTCTGTAAAGCTTCTTTTTTCTAGAACCAGCTGTTCAGTTTTAAAGGCAGGAGGGAACATTGAGAGGATCTCATTCTAGCACCTAGTTTTACAGCTGAAGAAAGCAAAGCCCCAAATGAAAACTGACGGAGTTCACCAAGTCCGTAGTTGCTGACTGAACAGTGCTTCCGTCGTGGAGCTGTCTGGCCTTTGTGGTCAGAGGCGCTGGCTGTTCACTGTCATGACCTGAGCACACAGGCTGGTAAGGGTTGTGGGAGCGGGAAAAGTAGATGCTCTCTCTTCTGTGCCTCGTTTCCTGAGCTTGGTGGGATGCCACCTCAGTGTAGACTAGACTTTTTACTGGTTAATAAAAGTGATTGAGAACGTATTCACTGTATCAGCAAAGGTTTATCCAGAAAGATGTTCATTGCAGCATTATTTACAGTAGTGAAAAATTGGAGATAGGTGGTCCACCATTGGGCTGATGAATAAATTTTGAAATAGCTCTGAAATTGAATATTACACTGTCATTAAAGCTGCATGTACAGAGTTATTAATAATAAAGGTGTGACAAAGTCACTGGTTATCTTTGAGTGTACTGTTATTAAGTAGGCAAAATTAGGAAGTAAGGAAAATAATATTGAAATTATGTACCATATCACCTTAACTATATAAAAACTTTGAAGAGAGGAAAGACTGGCAAAGGAATATCCAAAATGAGAGTTTTTTTGGTGAAAGGCTTTTTTAAAATCATTTTTTCCTGTACTTTACAGAGTTTCTAGAATGTCTGTCTACTATTTTTATAAGCTAAAAAGTATTCTTTGATGATGCAGTGTGGGGAGAGGAGTGCAGAAACAGCACTGAACAGGGAGACAAGCTGAGACACCATATTCAAACCTGCACAGAAGGAAGGCCCCTCCTAGCGGCCCTGCCGAGCATGGTGCCACCAGACAGACACGCAGGCCAGGCTTACCCTGCAGTTGTTGCTGTTCACTCAGTTGTGTCTGCCTCTGAGACCCCGTGGACAGCTCCCTGTGCTTCACCCAGAGTTTGCTCACACTCATGTCTGTTTCCTTACCCCTAAATGTAATTGTCTGGTTCTTAACCAGAGAAACAGTGATTTGCTCCAGCACTGGAGGGAAGAAAGGAAAAATTGGCCACATTGGATTGATTTATACACAGACAGTCCCACACAGTGTTTTATTTCTTTTTACATTTAAAATGTTTTCAGGAGTAACATTGGTGTGTTTAGAGCCCAGTTGTCATGTAAGCTCTGAGTCTGCTGTCTGTGCCCAGTGACAGAGGTCCTTGTTGGTGGTGCTCCTGTGAGCCTGTGTGTGAGGCCCTGCCCTCGGCCTTGGCCCTTGCGGGTTTTGTTGATCAGCTTCTTAAACAGAGCCTAAGAGGGAAAGAGGACAGGTGGGACAGGGCACACAGGCGGGGAAGAGAGGAGCCCACCGCCCAGCGCTCTCTGAACACAGGGGAAATAGAGCTCATGCTTGCTCACTTGCTGCTCTGTGGTAGACGGCAGGTGGGAAGGGCCAGATTCTAGCAGATGCAATCTTACTGAATCTTCACTGCAATCTTCTGAGATAAGAATCATCACCCCCTTGTTTCAGATAAGGTAACTGAGACTCAGCTAGCACTTGGTAGAGTTGGAGTACCTAGCCAGGTGTGCAGAGCTCCAAGCTCAGGTGCCTCCTACAGTGAGGGCAGCTTACACTCCAGGGAAGTCAGGAGAGAGCCCCTGGCTGAGGACCACGGTGGGCTGGCCTGTGTTGCCACGACAGACGTTACTGGGGCGGTAGGGGAGCCGCAGGGTTCACTGTGCCCCCAGCACACTGGCCATGCTGCCCATGTGGTCTGCCCGGGAAGGCCGACGTGGAGCTGGGCTCCCACAAGTTCCAACAGAAGTACAAACCCTGACCTTTTCCTCCTGCCAGTTTTATGGAAATTTCTGCAGGGCACAAGGCAAAGGGTCTCTGAGGGCTCAGGCCCACTCTCCCAGGTGGCAGGTGGGGATGGGTGGGCACAGACGTGGAGAGGACATAGCTGCTGCTTCAGCAGCTTTGTTAGGGTTGAAGTTCCTCCTCTTTCCGCCAAGTCAGAGACTGAACTGCAAATTGCTGTCTCCTCTGAGGCGGCGGTGGCTGAGCCTGCACCTGGGTCATCCGCATGAGCCCTGATGTCGGGTCCTCCTGGACCTCCCCCAACCCCATCCCCTTTCCTTCTGCTGAGACTTGTCCGCCCCGGGCCATTCTCACCGTATCTCCTGCCGTTCCTCCTGCGTGGGCTCTGGCACTGCATCCTGAAGCTGGTGAGGGCCTCCTCCTGGTCAAGATGTGTCTCTCCTGCCCTTAGGCCTCCACATCTGCTCTCAGGCCACCTGGAGGTGGGGGTGGTACCAGGCACTGGTCCTCATGTGATCTTACGCTTCACCTCTCTGGGTTCAGTTGCCACGTTGAGGAAAATCATACACACCCAACAGGGTGGGCATGGGGACAGCGGGAGGACAGGTGATGGGTGAGAAGGGGTCTCGCCGCCTCCTTCCCTCTGTCCCCACTTCCTCCTCCTCCACTCAGCCTGAGCATCCTTGCTCCAAAAACCTGTCTCATTGATAAAAAGCTTTGGATTGGTGGACTGGACTCTTCTTAGCTGTGGGATTTTGGCCGAGTTACTTACCTCCTTTGAGCCTGTTTCTTCATCTGCAAGGATGAACATAGAACCATCTACCATACTATTTTCTGTATGTAATTTGTTTTATAAACTGTAAAGCACCACGTGCAGGAGGAGCATTTATTATGCATCCTGTGTCCATCTGGCCTGAGAGAACTTGAGGTGAAGGTGCGAAGATGCAGTAGCCTTATGAAAAGGCATTTCGTGCTAATAACTCATGAAGCAGACGGACGGTGTGGGTTCTAGTAGTATGCTCACCTTCATCCGTTTATCCAGTGCCCTTATTCTCAATGTTTCAACTGAGAAAGCACACCCATGCTTTCTCCTTCGGCTCTTTAAAAGCCCTTGATTTGGGTTCGGCTTATCAGTGAATGACGCTTCGTCCCTCGGGCACTGAGGAGCACCTGAGTCGTGCTCGGTGGCCACACTTGCGTGCTGTGCACCCGCAGCGGGAGCCACGGGCCTCTGACGCCATCGGCTGGCCTCGCCCTGCCACGGTGAGCGGGTCAGGGCCACTCCACTGCAGACCAGGCCACTGCAGCAAGAAGGGGCCTGAGCTTAGCCCCTGGCAGATGATCAGTGGGTCTTGGTTGAATGGACCCAGCATGAATTGGGCACAGTGTGACTCTGCAGAATCCTGCCAGGCAGAACCACTGGGTCTGTTGTTTGGGACCAGCCACTTCCTGGATTAATCCATCAGCCACGTTGGTCTGTTGGCACCCTGGTCTTGCCCCTCCGTTCACCTTTCTGGCAAAACAGAGTTTCTGGCAAAACAGTTGTTTTCTTACTGTTTTGAGTTGCTAGTGGTCCTTTAAAACTTAAAGTTTGCGAGACACTGTTCTCATGATCTGGGACATCTATTTAACCTTTGGTGTGTCATACTTCCCTATCAAGAAGATGATATGCACTCGTTTTTCAGGGACACATAAAACTTTCTTTATCATAATCACAGAGGGATAAAAGAAAAACCCCTGAAGTTGTTTAGTACCAACTGTCACCCTTCGGCAGCTCCCTCTGCACCAGCCCTGGTTGGTGCTGCCTCCTGGGGCAGCGTGTCGGGCACGTTGGACCCTGAGAATGTCTGTTTATCCACCTGTCCACAGGCAGTAAGTGAGCTGAAATCTGCCTACCTAAAACCCGCCCCTGGTGGTTTTAATTTTGTCAACAGAGTATGTTTGCCAGTCCTTCAACAATAGTAACAATAATATACATGATTAATTTAATAAAAGCAGCAACAGCAGTGGCTCTTGTGATCTGATTTGCTGCTCACCATCTGCCTGTGAGGAAGGTACTGTTACTATGCGAGCTCACAGATGAGGCTCAGAGAAGGCAAGGACCCCAGGTAGGACCTCACTCAGGACCAAGGTGCTGACTCCCTCCGTCCCTGGGTGCCAAGACTGGCGCCTGTCCTTCCCACCCCAAATCTTTTTTTCTTCCATATTATGTAGTTCATGCTATTGGGCCTCCCACATAGAATGATGTTCTCAGTCCTGACACCCGGATAGTCCTACTTCTTTGTATCCTTTCTAGTTTGACAGAATGCTCTGAAAATTTGGTGCCCATCAGGAAGCTGTGTTTTGATAAATTTTAGTTTCGTTTGAAATATAGAATTGCTACATAGTAGAAATCCATGTTAAAAAGAAGTGATTTGCTCTTATATTCTTGTCAAAGAATAGCACACAGATGTGACTGTGGGCTCAGAGTCCATGAGTTCCGATAAGCCTAGAACAATGGTTGTCAGATTTTTTCGGTAAAAAGCCAGATGCTGGATATTATGGACTTGCTGGACCATACGGTCTCTGTGGCATGAACTGAACTCTACCAACACTGATGAAAGCAGAGGTGCTGTGTAAACAAAGGAGCACGGCTGCGTTCTAGTAGAACTTGATTTACAGAAACGGGCAACAGCTGGGTTTGGACCTTGGCTCAGTTTGCATTAACGGGATTGTCCTTGATGGTGAGAAAAGGTTTACAAGTGGATGTTAAGTAGGAAAGTCCTAGTTATTTTGCAATAAATATTAATAATACACCCTTTTAGTTTCAAAAGGGTCTTGGTCAAGAAATTAATATGTTGTCACCCTATATGTTCCATCATTTAAGGTTTTATTTTTAAAAGCACATTATTTGGCTGCCCTCAGCCCTCGTTGTGGTGTGCAGGGCCTTCTGGCTGTGGCGTGTGGGCTCTGGGCTTCCCAGGCGGGGCAGGGGCAAAGAAGTCACTGCAGTGCAGGAGATGGCAGGCTCCATCCCTGGGTGGGGAAGATCTCCTGGAGGAGGGCATGGCAACCCTCTCCAGTACTCTTGCCTGGGAAATCTCATGGACAGAGGAGCCTGTTGGGCTGCAGTCCATGGGGTCGTGAAGGGTCGGACACGCCTGGGCACAAACACATAAACACACATGTGGGATCTAGTTCCCAACCAGGGATCAGGGCCCCCTGCATTGGGTATGCAGAGTCTTAGCCACTGGATCACCAGGAAAGTCCCACCTGAAGATCATTAAATGAGACCACGATGAAATAGGAACTGCTCTTACTTCTGTTTTGTGACCTTTCCATAGATTTCTATGCTTTTCTAGTCTGAGAGGAGGGCCTGGCGTGGAGGGGAGCACTTGGAGGTGGGGATGCAGAGACTTTCCAGGGGAGTGGTTACAGCTCAGCTTTGTGCAGAGCTTCCTCTGTGCAGGGTGTGATATAAAGGGCTTCACACAAACCATCTCCAGAAATATATACTAATCCCATGCGTGAAATAGGATTATTATTCCCGTTTTACTGATGAGGAAACTGAAGCACAGAGGGTTAGGAAATTTGCTCAGGGTTGCAGAGCTTGTGGTTGGATTTGGATTTGAACTGGATGATCTGACCTCAAATCTTCATGACCTAGATAATCACGATGGTATGTGATCACTCAGCTAGATAGAGCCAGACATCCTGGAATGTGAAGTCAAACGGGCCTTAGGAAGCATCACTACAAACAAAGCTGGTAGCGGTGATGAAATTCCAATTGAGCTATTTCAAATCCTAAAAGATGAAGCTGTGAAAGTGCTACACTCAGTATGCCAGCGAATTTGGAACACACAGCAGTGTCCACAGGCCTGGAAAAGGTCAGTTTTCATTCCAATCCCAAAGAAAGGCAATGCCAAAGAATGCTCAAACTACCACACAATTGTACTCATCTCACACGTTAGCAAAGTAATGCTCAAAATTCTCCCAAGCCAGGCTTCAATAGTATGTGAACCATGAAATTCCAGGTGTTCAAGCTGGTTTTAGAAAAGGCAGAGGAACCAGAGATCAAATTGCCAACATCTGCTGGATCATGGAAAAGGCAAGAGAGTTCCAGAAAAACGTCTATTTCTGCTTTATTGACTATGCCAAAGCCTTTGACTGTGTGGTTCACAATAAACTGTGGAAAATTCTGAAAGAGATGGGAATACCAGACCACCTGACCTGCCTCCTGAGAAATCTGTATGCAGGTCAAGAAGCAACAGTTAGAACTGGACATGGACCAACAGACTGGTTCCAAATAGGAAAAGGAGCACGTCAAGGCTGTATATTGTCACCCTGCTTATTTAACTTATATGCAGAGTATATCATGAGAAACTCTGGGCTGGAAGAAGCACAAGCTGGAATCAAGATTGCCGGGAGAAATATCAATAACCTCAGATATGCAGATGACACCACCCTTATGGCAGAAAGTGAAGAGGAACTAAAAAGCCTCTTAATGAAAGTGAAAGAGGAGAGTCAAAAAGTTGGCTTAAAGTTCAATGTTCAGAAAACGAAGATCATGGCATCTGGTCCCATCACTTCATGGCAAATCGATGGGTAAACAGTGGAAACAGTGTCAGACTTTATTTTCTTGGGCTCCAAAATCACTGCAGATGGTGATCGCAGCCATGAAATTAAAAGACGCTTGCTCCTTGGAAGAAAAGTTATGACCAACCTAGACAGCATATTAAAAAGCAGACATTACTTTGCCAACATAGGTCTGTCTAGTCAAGGCTATAGTTTTTCCAGTGGGCATGTATGGATGTGAGAATTGGACCATAAAGACAGCTGAGTGCCAAAGAATTGATGCTTTTGAACTGCCATGTTGGAGAAGACTCTTGAGAGTCTCTTGGACTGCAAGGAAATCCAACCAGTCCATCCTGGAGGAAATCAGTCCTAAATATTCATTGGAAGGACTGATGCTGAAGCTGAAACTCCAATACTTTGGCTACCTGATAAGAAGAGCTGACTCATTAGAAAAGACCCTGATGCTGGGAAGGATTGAGGGCAGGAGGAGAAGGGACTACAGAGGATGAGATGGTTGGATGGGATCACCAACTCAATGGACATGAGTTTGAGCAAGCTCCAGGAGTTGGTGATGTACAGGGAAGCCTGGCGTGCTGTAGTCCATTAGAATGCAGAGTCTGACACGACTGAGGGACTGAACTGAACTGAACTGATCTAACCTCAGAACCCGAACTCCAAGGCTGATCAAGTATGGTATAATTAAATAAACTGATCGAGCCAAATGGAAACAGGGCAGGAGTGGGATGAGGCAGGACCCTGCTCTTTCTCCAGGTAGAAGAGCTGGCCAACATCACCTCCACCTTTCCACCTTAGGTATAAATATCAGAGGTCGACAAGTATTAGATGGGACCTTTCAAGGGGAGTAAAGGATGTACAGAATCCTTAGGCTTTCTGGTTGGAAGATGCCTCAGGGCACTGGGGGATCTGCGGCCAGAAGCTGCCTGATGGGCCCCGAGCATCCCTGGGCTTCGAGTGATGCAGGGCTTGAGGAGCCCTAAGGGGTGCTTTTTATATCAGAGCCACCTCTGGCCTGCTCAGGGCTCTTGTCTCTCTGGGCCAAACGGTGAGATGGAAGAGGGGTCCTGACCACGCTTCCTGCTGTCCCCGTCCTCTGAACAGAGTGGAACTTCCACGTCCAGCAGCAGCATCTGTCTGGGACACGTGTGACTTCTAGTGGGACAGGGGAGTGAGAGTGGCTCCTCTCATTTCTGGACTCTTAGAGGCTAGTTCCATGTTTCTAGCTCAGTGACTTAAAGAGAACACCAAGTTGCATATAATTTTCAAAGGGAGTTGCCTTCTTTGGATAAACTAGAGCCAAAAGGAAATCTTCAAAACTAATTCCATCAATTTGTATTATTCTGGGTGGTATTTTTTTGTACAATTTCCAAAGCAGTGACCCTAACCACAGTGAGGACAGTCCTTTGGAGTTTTTGCAACCTACTCAGTCAGAGAAAAGCACAAAGGAGGGGGCCTGTAGGTTTGGTTAGAAGCGTCCTCTGGGGACTGGGAGGTGAGAGGAGAACCAGGGCTCTGGCCCCTGGCCGCGCCTTTCAGCGTGTGTTCATCGAGGTGTAGTACACACGGTGTGCTTTCCCAGACTTTCGGTGTTGCCCCAGGACAGCTGTCTAAGTTCATTTTGGCATCAGAACAAATGAGAGGATGTTTCCCGTTTGCCGGACTCTTGCCACAGGTTCTTTCTCTGTTCTGTTAAGCTCCTGGCTGAGTTCTTTCCTCTTGTCCACATTTTAACTGGTGCTAAGGCACCAAGCGCAAAACTCTGCAAACAGCTTTCATCTTCGGGCATTCTGGTCAGAGCACACTGCAGTTAGAGTTCACACAGCACGGAAGGCTCCCCCTCTGCATGATGCACTAAACATTTAATAACTGTACAGTAATCCTGGATAGTTTCAGTGGGCCACACGGGAGCCTTAATGTGGTAAAAATGTACTTCTTCACTGTCAAGTTAACTTGTGGCAAATTGAGAGAAATTCTTCGAAGCAACTTTGAGGGGTTGGACATTTATAAGCCTAGAAACAAATAGTGTATTCTGAAAGTAGTGTTTATGTAAAAAGAGATAATTGAAATAGAGTATTAACCCGGAGTTTGGTGCGTTTCTTTGCAGAGCAGTCCTTTTTAGGTTGGAGAGCCGTGTCCCTCCATGACAATGCAGAGAGGTTGTGAGTAGGGCCTGTGGCCAGACCAGCAATGGAACACAGGTCCGTCTGGCCCCAAGATCATGCTCTTTGATTCAGAATGTGGAGTGTTTGAATTTGACCTCTCTTGATGTAAAATCCTGCACTTTTGGAAAAAAACAATCAAAGGTCAATGTGTATTATTAATTAATTGAATTCATATTTATTTCTAAGTGGAAGCATTTCTTAAGAAATTGTTCTCTGTGAGACAGGTGTGCATCTGTACCAATGCAGTTGTTTCCAAAAGCTCAGAAAGGACTGATTGAAACAAGGACCAAGTCCAGTATTGTAATTTTCCTTTGTTTTGGCGTATTTAAAATAGTCTTACTCCAAAGGAAATCCAGTCAAAGCACTCACAGGTATAATGTGCATAAGTTAAGGATTTAGGAAACTGATATTTCTCAAGTATTTGGGGAGGAAATGATGTCTTCTGAATTAGCTTCATGACATAAGCCTGGCTCATTTCACTTGCCCGAGTACTGTATCTGAATGATATCTATATCTATATCTATATCTGTATCTATATCTATATTTATTTGAAACATTTGTTGTTGTATTTTAGGTCTGTTTACATGGTTAGTATCAGAATATCAAGTAATTTGTTTTTTAAAGCCAAGATTATTATAAGAGCAATAATGTCTTTACCTCTGACTTTGTTGTGTGGTCACTTGCAATCTCTCACTTGCTTTTTGAGGCTATTTTTATCTATACCACAGTACCTGGCCTACTGCCTTCTTGCCCATGGTTAGTACACACACACACACACACACACACACAATCTAGATCCTGGCAAGCCCTTACTGTATGAGGTGAGACTTTGATTTTTGATTCAGAGAAAATGACAGTCACAGTCTACAGCCTGTGGTAGACTGCGACTCTGACTGTGGTGGTTATTGAGTGACACTGAGCTATGGCTCTGGGGGCTGTTTCAGGAGAAAATTTCCCCACGTTGGCAGCACTCAGGAATGAAGGTTGTGCTTCTCAGACATGTGTTTGTTTGCACGTCAATTCTGGGATGTTTTACAATAAGTCAGATTCTTGCTTAATGGCTCTTCACCATCAAGATGGGTCTGACAAGGAGACGCTCCCAAGCTCACCCCACTGAAGGCATTCATGAAGCAAACATCAAGTAATAAGTGGGCTGCTGTGTTTTTAGGCAAGAATTTGCTGGCATTAGCAAAGAAAACCCCAGCATGGCTCAGGTTGTCTCCATTGACTTCTAATCGTCTTTCCCTTTAACAGAGTGAAAAATGTCTGGGCAGTTACGCTTTGTTCTAAAGTGGCCCATAATTTTGTCTATGTTTTACATCCCAGTGGATTCCCAAGACCAAATATGGTATCGTTTCTCAGAGAGGTCTCCTTTTCTTTCCCTTCAATCTATACAGTATTTAATAGATTTATTTTGAGGTCATGATTATCTTTTAGGTCAGCCTGCAACTTAAAACCTGGTAGACTGATGTGGTGAGCACGATAGTAGCTTAGAGGGACTGTGGGATGAACTGTGCATGTCTGTTCTGATCACTTTAAATTAAAAGCCATCATGTTTGAGAAAGCATTTGTAAGAACACATGAAATTGTTTAGACCAGTCTTTTCTCTCAACTCCATGCCATCATTTCTTACTGGTTCCATGTTTCCATATATACCACATGCAAAAAGACTGCTTCTGTTTTATCCACCCTCACGTGGTTGATGCCCTGCTGGGTGTTGTTGCGCTGCGGAAGATCAGGGGTACTGCCATTCCCCTGAGTCCGGCTTGATGAGGGGCACATCAGCGAGAAGAGAAGGGTGGAGGGGCTGGATTTGAGACAAAAGACACATGGGCCGGAGCTCCCTATGAGGTACGGTTAAACAGAGGGTTCTAACAGAAATGAGGTCGGTGAGCATCTCCTCACATATAGGAAATGTACAGTGCTGACGTTTATCAAAAGAAATGAACACGTAGAATGTGCGCTCTTAGGGTAGTGGGAGTCTCTTACTTAGAAGTTTAGTTTCTGGAGACGTGGCAGCCAGCGTGAGGTCCCAGCTCCGTTTCTTCAGCTTATGGACTGTGAGCTGTCGACTCAGGGCTCGGTGACTAATTTCTGGGGAATGGGTGTGGGTCCCCGCTTCACTGGATCAGTCTGAGGAGTGAGTGGAGAGCACTCCCTGTGCTGGGGGGGCCTGGTGCTCGCACCCCGCCCGCTGTGTGTGCTGACATGGGACAGCTGTCCCTGGGGCGCGGGGCTGGGACCATGCTGGACCCGTTCACGACGGTGCCTGGTGCAGCGTGTCAGCTCCCATCCCTGCGATCCTGAGCAAGGCTGTTAGCTTCTCTAGGCCTCAGTCCATGGACAGGTCTGTCAAATAAGAGCTTTGCTCTCCAAGATCCTTCCAGAATGAAAAAAAAATTTTTTTTAATTGAGAATAAATAGTACTTTAATATTTCAGAGTGCTGTTCAGGAAAATGAAGAGTTCTGCTAGGAAGGCACTTGCTAACTTTGGGAAAATGTTGATTAAACCGACATTGTTGCTTTCCTGTTGGAAATTGAGTCTTGTCACTCTGACAGATGGCTGCTCTCCGACCAGCATGTTAGCCCTTTCTAAGGAAGGCAGAGGATGCCTGCCTAGCACCGATGATTAATGCTGTCCACAGAAAGGTGGTAATGAGTTTGGTATTTTTTTTCCTGCTTTGTGTTCTGAAAGTAATATTTCTATAAATTCACTGTAATAAAACTGTTGCGTTAGATACATTTAAAAAAAATTTTATTTGGCTCTGCCGGGTCTTAGCTGTGGCATGCAGAATCTTTAGTTGAGGGATGCAAACTCTTTAGTTGCTGAATGTGGGATCTAGTTCCCTGACCAGGGATCAAAAAATAAATCCAGGCCCCCTGTATTGGGAGTGCAGAGGCTTAGTCATTGGACCACTAGGGAAGTCCCTGGATACATTTTTAAAAGTCCACTTATATTGAGTACGACTTACATGCAATAACATGTACCCATTTGTGTGTAGAGTTGAGCGAGTTGTGACCAGTGTCTGCACATCTGTGTAGTAACCACTGCCTTGCTGCTGTTTGGTTGCTCAGTCGTGTTCCACTCTCTGCCACCCCAAGGACTATAGCCTGCTGGGCTCCTCTGTCCATGGGATTCTCAAGGCAAGAATACTGGACCGGGTTGTCCTTTCCTTCTCCAGCGGATCTTCCCAACCCAGGGGTAGAACCTGGGTCTTTTGGTTGGCAGGCAGATTCTTTATTACTGAGCCACCTGGGAAACCTACCCACTGCCTTAAAGATGTTTAAAAGCAACTTTATTGAGATATAACTCACATACCATAAAATTCCCTCATGAAAATGATATTTAAATCCAGTGAGTTTTAGCATATTTGCAGGGTTGTGCAACCTTATCACATAGTAAGTTTAGAGCGTTGTCTTCACCCTAAAAAGAAACCCCAGGCCCATTAGCAGTCACTCCCCATTCCTCCTCCATTCCACCCTCCAACTCCTAGCCCTAGGCAGCCATCATTCTACTTTCCGTCTTTATAAATTTCCCTATTTTGGACATTTCATATAAGTAGAACTATACATACAGTATGTGGTGTTTTGTGACTGGCTTTTTTCACTTTGCAATTTGTTTTCAGGGTTCATCGATATTGTGGCATATATCAGCACTCCATTCCTTTTCATGTTTGAATAATACTCCATTGTATGGATATACTATCTTTTGTATATCAGTTAATGAACATATTGTTTGTTTCCACTTTGGGGGTACTATGGATAATGCTGTTATAAACATTTGTGTAAAAGTTTTTGTACGCTTGCTAGGAGTGGAATTGCTAAATTGTATGGTAAGTGTATGTTTAACTTTTTGAGAAACTGTTTTCCAAAGTGGTTGTATCATTTTACATTTTTACTAGCAATGCATTGGAGAAGGAAATGGCAACCCACTCCAGTGTTCTTGCCTGGAGAATCCCAGGGACGAGGAGCCTGGTGGGCTGCCGTCTGTGGGGTCGCACAGAGTCGGACACGACTGACGTGACTTAGCAGCAGCAGTAATGTAGGAGGATCCAACTTCCCCCACAATCCTCATCAACACTTATTGTTGTCTGTCTTCATGACTATAGCCATCCTAGTGGTGTGAGGTGGCTTCTCATTGTGATTTTAATTTGCATTTTCTTGATGGCTAAAGATGTTGAGCATCTTTTCACATGCTTGCTGGCCATTTGTTTATCTTTTTTACTGAAATGTCTATTGAGATCCTATGCATTTTTAAATTTGGTCACTGTCTTTTTTCTGTTGTTGTAAGAATTCTGTGTATATTCTTATCAGATACATGATTTGCAAATATTATCTCCCATTTTTTGAATCATCTCTGCTTTCTTGATGGTGTACTTTGAAGCTCAAAAGTTTTAATTTTGGTTAAGACTACCTTATTTTTTTCTTTTGTCACTGTGTTTTTGGTATCATATCTAAGAAATCTTTGCCTAACCAAGGTCGTAGAGGTTTACATCTATGTTTTCTTCTAAGAGTTTCAGAGTTTCACATTTGGGTCTGTAATCCATTTAGAGTTAATTTCTGTATATGGTTTGATGAACAGATCCAACTTCATTCTTTTGCATGTGGTATCCAATTGTCTCAGCAGCATCTGTATTACATGTGTGAACATGTATTTTTTTTGCTTTTCTTTTTTAATTCTTTCCCCCGTCTAAATTGTCTTGGCATCACATTATAGACTTTGAAAGAAAAGCAGTAGTTTTATTCAACCCTCTCCCTTCCCAGAAGTGATGACTCTAAACCTACTTAGCTGTTTTTTTCTGATTTTTACCTCTATATTTCTAAATACCATGCTTATATAGCAATTCTTGAGTATTATGATGAAACTCTCAATATATTTGAATTTGAACCATTTTAATGTACATCCATATTGTGTTTCATTGTGTTTCATTATTACGACAATGTTCTATTATGACATTGTTTACTGCTGAGCTGAGTAGTAGTATATGCTGAGTACATTTCTTTTTCTTCCTGTGTCATTTTTGTTTTCCTTTGCATTGACCTGTTCCTCCCCCCATCTTGTTTCCATTGCTTGCTGTCTTCTGCGGTCTGGCCGGTCTGGCCCCACCCCCGCCCCCCACAGCGGGTCTTTAAAGCTCCTGCCAGCGCGGTTCTCCACATGGCCAGACCCCACAGGTGATCTTCTATGCCGTTTGTCCCCTGTGTCTTGCCGAGTTCTTTGCTCAGGAGGGGTCATCCTTCCTGCAGCTGTCTTGCTTTATTCATTCCAGGCTGGGTGCTCTGTGGGTTGCTGTCTTCCAGAGGCGCCTCCTGCTCTTCTTTTTGCTTCTCCTCTCTACTCTTCCTGAGATCTCCTCTTCCCAGATTAGCCAGAGATCCTTACATACACCTGAAGAACCTGATGCCCAGATTAATGAAGCTCCTTATTAATATCCTTGACTCTTGATTCTTTTAATATTTATTAGTATCTGAGCCACCAGGGAAGCCCTTTAATAGATATTAACTATTAATAGATATTAATGTCTATTAGGATAGTCTACCCTATCCTTCTCATAGCTACCAAAAATGATTTGAAAGCAGTTAAGAATCCTGAGTCAAGAACACCTTCCTTTCCCAGAACGAAAGTCTCAGCCATCAGAACCACAATTCTAGGAACCAGGAAGTTCCCTGGAGTCCACAGGTGGTTCTGTGTCCCCAGTCATGGCTGCCGAAGGCAAACACTTTCCTCCCCATAGGCCTGTCTTCACTGAATCTGCGTCTCTTTTGCATACAGTCCTGGGTTGGCTTGACTCCTGGGGCACATCAGAGAAGAAGTTGGAAACACTTTCAGTTAGGAGCAGAGGGAATGCTAGAAAAAGAAGTGCCAGTTAGCCAAGGGACAGAAGGCAGAATGATTGTTAAAGTCAGCTTATGGTTGATAGACCTGAATTACACAGCATTTAGTATCTCGTTTAATGTCACCACAGAAAGTTCTGCACTAGCTAGGCTCACAGAGGCGTCGCTTCATCATGGCGCTTCTGGTGGCTGCCCGCCTCCTCTCCCCCTGCCCGCCTCCAGCTGTCTATCACAGAAGCTCTGTGTGAGGCGTTGTGCAAGGTGTTCCTCATAGACACCAGACTGTTTAAAGGAGTAAGTGAGTTTGAATTTTCTGGAAAGTAATTTTATGTAGGACAACCTTTTGTCACAGTTACAAATAAGAGAAATACTACCTTACATCCTTATGAGAATAGGGTACCTGGAGGCCTGACTTAACCCCCTTTCTCTGCTTTTGAAAGAGGAGCCTGGGGACTTCCCTGGTGGTCCAGCGGTTTCGAATCTGCCTCCCAATGTGGGGGACACGGGTTTGATCCCGGTCCAGGAACTAAGGTGCCGTGTGCCACGGGGAAGCTAGGCCTGTGTGCCACCAACCACTGAAGCCCATGCACCCGAGAGCCTGTGCTCTGCAACAGAGTGCCCGAGTGCATTTGCAACAGAGAGCCGCATCGAAGACCCAGCACAGCCAAACATCAAATAATCAATTTAAAAATAGCTTTTAAAAGAAGTGTGATTGGTTTTTCTAAAAATTAAAAGAATTAAAGCACAGCCTAATGACTGTCCTTATAAATGGCATTTCTGTCATTGAAACTGTTTAATAAGTTAAAAAAAGTATGTATGTTCATATGTATGTATATTTCAGTGGTAATTTTAGAAATCTCCTGATCTCTCTCTTCGTCCCATCTCCTTTTCTCCTTGTGTCTTACTGTTGTAACATCATCTTGCTTAACTAGGAAATCTATTATTAGAACATGTCAAGGTTCTAGAAAGGCCAGTTTTGCACAACATGTTGAAATAAAAGCATATTGAATGTGTTCTTTGGGATGCTATCTTTAAATCTGGCCACTTCTTAGAACAAAAAATCTGGAAGTGGTTTTAGCCAGTATCAGTCCTGGCCCCTTCAAGATTGTCCAAAGGAGATTGAGGTTAAGATTTTTCTAGCGAAGGCAGGACGGAAGTGGAACCAGAGCATCTCCGGCTGGGCCGCCTCTCACTTTGACATCAGGAGGGAGCAGCCTTCGGTTCTGGGGCCTGAGCGAGTCCTTGCACCATCAATGGAACTAGCTCTTGCATTCAGCACGTTCTCCAAGCCAGAGCAGCCACTGTGGCAAGTGACAGAGGAGGCGGAGTGAGCGGCAGGCTGGGGGCAGGCGGCTCAGAGAAGGGGGGTAGGCATCTGAGCGTGTGGTGATTCGCAAGCCTTAGAAATGATTACTGGTCAGAAAAAAACGTTTTGATCTTTCACTGTCAATAGAAAATGCAGGTTGTGTTACAGTTAATGGGAAGGGATTATTAATTTCTCCCTAGTGTTGCCTTTTTCTTGGGATCTTAGATCTTTTTGAAAAAAAAAATAAAGCCCCCTCCTCCCAAAGCTCAGTGCTCCAAACTGGTGTTTTTCGTGTTGCTCCTTTATGCCCCACCCCCCCCAGGAGAGTGGAGGTGCCCTGTGGGGGGAGCTTGTCCCCTCTTTGCCCCATTGCCCCAGGCAGCTCCACAGGGAGCAGAGGGGAGGGTGAGGGGGGAGGCGCCCGGCTCCCGGCCTCTGGAGCCCGTGGGAGGAACTAAAACCTGGGTTTTGCCAATCTGTTGGTCCTCACCTGGTGCCTCCCTGTGTCCTCCCCTTCCCGCCCGCCCACTGGGTGTTCCAGAGAAGGCGGGTCGTTTCCTTTGTGCTGTCAGCCCAGGCGCTGTTACTGCCTTCCCCACAGAGCACCCTCTCGTTCTTGTTCACAACCGCTGATGCCGTTAATCCACGCATGCCCCTCGACCCGGGTGCGCAATGGAGACGGGGGTCTCTCCCTCCTGGTGCAGCCTGCCGGTGGGGAGCAGGCCACACTGCCTGGGTCCTTTCTGAACACAGAGTTTGGTAGGATGGCAGGGCGTCACCATCAGCCTGAGCACAGAGCCTGCCTCGCTTCCTTCTGTGGCTGTGCTGGGTCTTTGCTGGTCTGCTTCCTCTGGTTGTGAGTTGTAGGGCGCAGGCTTCTCACTGTGGTGGCTTCTCTTGTTGTGGAGCACGGACTCTGGCGTGTGCGGGCTTCAGTGGTTACAGCACGTGGCTCAGTAGTTGTGGCTCCTGGACTCTAGGGAAGTCGGGGACCACGACTGCTTATTCCCTCATCCTCCCCAGCACCTGGCAGAATGCCTGGCATCAAGGACCCAGTACTGCCTGAGTGAATGAGTGAACAGTGTGTTGCAGGAGATGCTGCATGGGAGCTGGAGGACATATTTTGTGAGAAGCTCATTTGAAGCTTTAAAATCATGAGCAGATTAAGGAGGTGAAGTACTTTTTAAAATGTGAATGAGCAGAGGTGGGTGTGATGTTGGGCAGTTTGCCTCTGTTCCTGCCTAACACAGGCCCAGGAGGGTGGGCGGGCTGATCTCACACAGAGCCCACAGCAGCTCCGGGGTTGGGAGGCAGGGCCCCGCGAGGGCAGAGAGCTGCAAACTTCGTGGGGTAGTAAAGTGGACAGGCCGTATCCCCTTGGCACTGACTGTGCAGTTACAGGCCTACTTCACGGAGCTCCGGGCGGGTGCCAGGGGCCTTCTGCAGCGTCACCTTGGTTCTTCCCAGACTCTGGTGCAGCCTCAGTGGTTTCTGAGTTTACATATTACACGTTACAGGCGTGGCCGTGGTGGGAGACACTCTGGACCACGTGCCTTGCCCGAGTCCCACATTGCTGAGCGATATGAAGTGATCATTCTGTCCTGTAGGGCCAGGCCAGCGGATGAAGTCAGGTGCACACAGGGCTCCCCAGGGGCCACTCTGTGGTGACTAGTCGAGAGTCATAGGGAAGAGATTTAACTGGGAATGCAGCTCACTGTACACATACGAATGTCTTTAACATCTAAAATACTAAATAATTTTTCAGATTGCTTTCAAGTTTTCCTTTGACCCGTGAGGGTGCTGGATGGTAGTGGAGCTATAAAAACATTAGGCATGTACATTTGCACATTGAGAAGACAATGAAACACGGTATCAAGAAGGACAAGTGGGATCCAGTTACTCACTATTTGATCTTATCTTTTCAAAGCCTTAGTTTATAGCTCTCAAAAATGGGGATCGTGATTTGTGCTTATCTGTATTGTAAGGTTTTCTGTTGATGGGTGGGGCTGTGTTCTCTCCCTGTTATTTACCTGAGGAAATCAGTCCCGAATATTCATTGGAAGGACTGATGCTGAAGCTGAAACTCCAATACTTTGGCTACCTGATGCCAAGAACTGACTCATTTGAAAAGACCCTGATGCTGGGAAAGATTGAAGGCAGGAGGAGAAGGGGACGACAGAGGATGAGATGGTTGGATGGCATCACCGACTCTACAGACATGAGTTTGGGTGGACTCCAGGAGTTGGTGTTGGAGAGGGAGGCCTGGTATGCTGCAGTCCATGGGGTCGCAAAGAGTCGGACACGACCGAGCGACTAAACTGAACTGATGACCTCAAGTGCATCAAGCCTAAATTTCAGTGAAGCCTCTCCATCAGACATCTGAAGCTCAATGTGTCCAGAAATCTCATCTCTTACCCTGTTACACTTGCTTGTTTCTTGGACATTTTCCCCTTCCTCTCTCTCTATTTCTGCCGCTGTCATCTTGGTTTAGGCCACTGTCTTCTGTTGCCTGACTCTTGTAGCCACTTACCTAGTTGCATGCCTTTGGTTTCTCCCTTTGGCACTGATCCTCTCATCCAGAGCCAGGGTGATCTTTTTTATTTATCTGTGTGTATGTTTCTTGTGTATAAGACACATGTTTATCATGTATGATATAAAGTCCACAGTACATCATCTAAAAGGAAAGAAAGAGAACAAGAGAGTCTTATCCACTCTGCTTTGTTTTTGTGTTTTTGTTTTGTCTTTTCTGGGGGGAGGGATGGGGAGGGCTGCACTGTATGGCCCAGGGACTCAGTTTCCTGACCAGGGGTCTAACGTGGGCCCGTGGCACTGAGACTGTGAAGTCCTAGTGACTGGACTGCCAGGGAATTCCCATCTCCCTTGTTCTTTTGTTTTAGATGTGGTTTTCTTTATAGCTTATGTAGTTTCAAATATCAAATAGCAGTACTCCAGGATTGTAATGAAAAGTAGCAGACCCTGCTCCTCCACTTTTCCTTATCCCTAAATCTTGTGCCTCAGAAGATACTTCTTTCTGGCTGTTTATATTGTACAATTGCTTGCTTTCCAGACTTTGACATTATCTCCTCGCTTCTGTAGATGGGAATTAGCACTGCTGTGCCTCTTGCTTCTCACTTGCCCACGAGGAAACGTTCCCTCTTGGTGTCCTCCATAGTTACATCACAGTGTTTAGTTGAGACTGTCTTTAATGTTTATATTATTATAACTCTACAAGTATTTTCATTGCTGTGCCAGACTGTGTTCCACGAATATTTCCTTATTTTTATGTTTTGTTTTCCCTGAAGTTTTGAGTTGCTTGTTTGTTGTTATAGTTTTCTTTGTTGCTGTCACTCTTTATCTCCGCAGTCATGCAAATGAGCTATAAAGTCCTTCCAAAGACTGTCTCCGCACAGCCCACGCCACCAGGTGATGCATCAGTGCACTGCTTCGTCTGGTCCTGCAGCTGCCACCCCGCTGCCTGCTCTGGACCGGTGGCTCGTAAGGCTCAGCACGCGGGCATCGCCCTCAATGCGTTGTCACCCCCGTCCTATGTCAGGTCCTCTTCCTTACAGTACTCTTCCCACTCTCTTGATTTACTGTCTGCTTGGTGCTTCACGTCTTAAGAAACCCCTGAGGAGGGGCTGTGGACGCGGGGTGAGGGCTCGGGGACCCTGTGGCACATGTTCCGCTGCCTGCCCTCCTGGAGCTGAGCATCTGAAGGACCGCACCATTTACAGACGTCCTCTCCTCACCTCCTTGCCAGGCCTGCTGACTGGTCCTGTTTGTCCTTGCCTACATTAGAGGCAAGAGCATCACCTTTCCCACCACACCTTCCTGTGTGATTTGACATCACTGCATACTTTCACACCTTTGCATTTGTTGGTGCTGTTCCCTTAGTCTGGAGGACTCTTCTCCAATTTTCTACCTGGTAAAAAAGTCTAGACATCAACCCAGATGTCTGTTCAGGTAATAAAATTGTAGCTGAGAAGGAACATTCCTACTTTTGTGTAGCAAAGTGTGAAATAACAGTTTTCTTTTAGCAGGAGTATGGCAGTTGTTAGATTTAGGTTTGTCAACTGCCTTGATCCGTTTTGGAAGGACTAGGGTGTGTAATTCACTAACAAATCTGGTGAATACTATTTCCTCAGTTTCAGCATAGCAGACTTCAGAGATGGTAAGCAAGCTAACCGATGCCGACTGTTGGTCAGAGATAGATCTTCAAGATTGTCATTCAGTGGTTGTCTCCATCAAGTTATTTTTGACTTTCTGAGATATTTTTAGTAGACCTCTGTTCTCTCTCAGTGGTGAAAGCTGAAGTCTGAAATCAAGTCTGAAGTTGGTGGGGTCTTGCTCCCACTGGAGGCTTTGGGGGAGAACCCATCCTTGGCCTCCAGCAGCTTCCAGTGCAGGTGGCCGGCTCCCTTGTCTTGTGGCCACATCCTTCTCTTTGTCTGCAGGTCATCTTCTCACCTGTGTGTCCTTGTTCTGTGTTTCTTGTATGATTGGATTAGGGCCCATTTGATAAACCAGGATGATCTTGTCATTTCATAATCCTCAAAAACATGTGCAAAGACCTTTTCTCTAAATAAGGTAACATTCACATGTTCTGACAATTAGTCACCATGAGGGCTGCCATTCAACCCATGAAAGCCTCCAAGGTAAGGTGCCCTTCGAGATATATGGTCTCTGCTGATAAACATACATTGTTTTTTGGTCATAGTGACCACATCAGTCAATATGTTGCAGGTTCATTCAATCATTTTAACAGATAAACCTGCCACGAACCAGGCCCCGTGCCAGGTCCTGGCTTTATAAACACTAACACAGACACAATTCTGCTCTTCAGACGCCCACAGTGCTGCAGGAGGGATCAGCTTTCCCCAAGCATCCTCATCTATTATTTGAATACATAATTTTATTTTGAGTAACAGGAGAGATACGGAGTTAGAAATACAAAGAGAAACTCTGGCAAGTGTTTTAGATATGTGGAGAAGGTACAGAGGGGACTAGTCAAAGGACTGTTAATATTTAATAACTTACCAACCAGCAGTGTCTTGAGCAGACTTTTAATGTGCGAAGTGACTTGATGGTAGAAACCCAAACTCCTCGGTAAACCCAATGAACTCTACAGAATCCTCTCAGTTTATTTCACATGAGACCCTTGACTTCTTGCCCTAAAAGTTTACTCCATTCTATTCCCAAGGAAGGTATTTTCATAAGGTGCAAATCAAATGGAGGTTAGTCTTCAGCCTTTGGAAATGCTTTATTGCTTTCTTTTGTTTTAGGGCTTTATTGTACTGAAAACGGTTTTTTTTTCAATTATTCTTATAAGGTTCTCTTGGACTTGGGTAATAAGGAAGAATAACTTACAATCCAAAATTATAACCTCTAGTAGATGTTCTAATCCAAATTTTCTTCACAGTGCAGTGTGTTCTAGACAAGCTGTTATCATGAATAAAGGACCTAAGTTTGTCAGTGATTTCCTTACTGGGGGAAACAAAGATTGACACACATGTAAGATTATCCATTAATATAAATACTCCTTTTCATTTGCATTCCGTCCTGCATTTTCATCTGGGAAAGACAAGGGTGCAGGAACAGCTGGTGCCTCTGTAATTGCACACAACCCCCAGCCTGCCTGTCTGTGCACTCCCGGGAGTGTGGGTCACAAGTGTCACCCTCTGTCGTGCATGTTCCAATAAAATGAAAAGGCTGACACACCTGGTTTTTCTTCCACACCTTCCCCAAGTAATTGATCATTATGGGGGCTGTGTAGCCATTTATCAGGTAAGAATAGAATTGATTTTATGTTTACTTTTTGAAGCTAGAAAATAGTTTTAAGCTCTTAGATAATTTAGGAAATTTTCCAACTTTGTACTATTTTCCCAACTTTTCTAAAGTTTGAAATGATATCAAAACAAAACAACATTAAAGCAACTTGTAAAATCCTTGCAAACATGACAAGAACTGGAACCTTCCTGAGAACGTGACGTTAGTTTCAAGCATCGCCACTGTTGAAATGTAGTTAGTTCTCAGGGCGGGAGTGACTCGTTCAGTGGGGTTTGTGCCTCCCGTTGTCACTTGTCTTTGCACCCTCCCTCTTCGCTCTGCTTCATCTGACGCTCACAAGTGATAATGAAAACACCAACTGACATTGACAAAAGTGAAAGAAAGTGAAGTCACTCAGTCGTGTCCGACTCTTTGCGGTTCCATGGACTGTAGTCTACCAGGCTTCTCTGTCCATGGGATTTTCCAGGCAAGAGTACTGGAGTGGGGTGCCATTTCCTTCTCCAGGGGATCTTCCTGACCCAGGGGTCGAGCCCAGGTCTCCTGCATTGCAGGCAGACGCCTTACCCTCTGAGCCACAGCAGCTTCCATCGACATCAACAAAGCGGAACGTAATTTTACTAGGTCACCTGGGAGGGTTGAGAGGGCCAAGCTTCATTGGCTGGTGTTCTATTTGTGGATTATTTTCCTTTCTCTCTTCTTTTTTAAACCCCTGGGAACTTGCATTATTGTGCCAGACTAGGTCTTCAGAATAAGCCCTGGACTTGCTTCCCTGCGTCTCGGGACAAGCAAGGAGGGCCTTGACTCCTCGACCTCAGTCTGAAGACCCAGAAGAAAGAACGCAAGAGTCCAGGTGAAGACCCACCCTGACTGTAGTGCTGGCCAGGATTTGTCCTCCAGTACTGTTGCCCTGGCCTGGAAAGTTTGCCTGGTCATGTTAGATGTTCTTGCAATTTGGGATTTTCCTTCCAGGCATAGATGTAAACATCTCACCACCCTTAAACTCTGTGTCCAAATGCAACCCAGGTCAAAGTTGAAGCTATTGAAGATGTCTGGAGTTTTCCATTGTATCACATGCCTCATCAACATGGGAGCTATTTATTATTTCACTTTGAGCTGTGCATGGAAAATACCTGGTGATATATTCATGATTGCTTGGATGGATTTCTGAGTCTCTTTGCTTTGAAGTAATAAGTTTAGTATGGTGTCTGACCAAAAGTAGATTCAGATTTTGCTCATAGCTTTAACTTTATTAAAGGTCCAGCTTGAGGAGGAGTAGGTTAATGTAATTTCTCTGTCATGCTAATAAGATATGTGTGATTTTTATGTTTAGATAGTATGTGTTTTGCTTTTGCAGCTTGTGAAAGAAGAAGATAAAATAAATGCCTTGTTGGTGAAAAGTGATCCTGACCACTCACATTCTTTTTTTTTTTTTAATCCTAAATTTGTTAAAATTCCATATCACTATGAAAGGAGGATCCGAAGTCTTTGAAAATCCGAAGACCCTTTCCCACAATTGCTGTCATGTAAAATGTTCTTTTCAATTCTAGCCCCCTGGGATATAAATTAGCTTAAGCCAAAATTAACAATACTCTTGATGCCAGGACAGTTTCATGAGTTCAGGAAGCTTTTTGAGCCTCTGCCCTCAGAAAAGACTCATCTTGGCAGTTGTTTTATTTCTCCATTATTTCTCCATGGAACGTCCAAGGCTACGTGAAGTCCCAGAGCTTTCACTTAGGGCTGGGCCTCGGGAGTCCACCAGCAGGGCTGGGGAGGGGAGGTTCTGGTTCTTGCTATCGGGGTGTGGCGGCCTAGGCAGGGCTGAGCCCATAGAGCATGGTGCTTCTTGGAATTTTTGGGAATTTGTACTGGGGAGCCAGCTCTGAACAGCCTGGAACTCTGTCACTTAATGTTGAAGTGAAGCTGCTTTGTAAAGACACACACAAAAAAAGTCAAAAAGTATTTCAGGGGAAATAAAGACTGTTTTTGGAAACAATAATAGCATAGAAAGACTTTCCTCTGTTACCTGCCTCAGAGGAAGGCAGTGAATACAGTCGTGGAGGTTCAGCTTTGGCGATCTGAAGCACAGTACTACTCTGGTTTGTACTGCCCTTTATCATGTCTGTTTGTTTCTGGTGTAAGTCTGTATATTTAGATGGTTCTGTGAGTCTTTGAGCTTTTTTCTTTGTGAGGTCTGTTTATACATTTGGAAACATTGGTGAGCATGGTACCCCTGGTGTTTTGTGGCTTTGAGCTTTTGATTCTTTTCTGAGGCTGCCGCCATGACGTTAAGCTTCGGTGGAGTCAGGAGCATCAGAGGGGAGAAGAAAATGATTACCAGTGGTTAATAGTATCCCGGAGCTTTAGGAGTTTGGGAAGAGTGCCATTTCCATGAAGGAGTCTGAGAGCTCACATGGTGAGAAGCTCCCTGACCACATGTAAATTGAAAAACAGATTTCAAAATCAGTTTTGATTAAAATGGGAATTTGAGCCTGCCGCTGAAAACCAACCCTCTTGCTATAAATTAGTTATGGCATGAGCACAAGGGTTTGGTATAGAGGCTGTAAGCCTTTTTTTAATCTCACTTCAGATACCGGTTTGATTATAAAAAGAAAATAATTAATTTTGGTATTGAAACAAATTTTTTAAAGGGAGGTTCTGTTCCTACAGTGACTCTAAGGTAGAAAAAGAACAACCACTGATGCTTTTCAAAAGAGCCAGTGTTGCACTTGGGTTCAACGTAAAACTATAAGTGGCAGGTCTCAACTAACACAGTTCATCATGTTAGACGCTTGACGAGGTACTCCTTAAAGTAGGTGCATCAGTGGCCTATGGAGCAAACATTTGTGGAGTCTTGAGCTTTAAACATATAGTTAGGTTGATTCTGGCTAACTAGGTTGTGCCGTGTCTGTCTCGTGGAAAGACTGCTGAGCGACAGGACACTAGTGTGGGGTGCCTAGTAGATGGTATTGGGCAGCAGCCCAGCCTGTGGCATTGCCTCCCTTTCTGGGATCAGAACCCCCACCTCTGGCTGCTGTGGGATCAGACCCTCACCCTCGCCTCCTGCCTGCAGGGAAGTTCAGATAGTGAGGGGAAACTGGATTTTTAGACACAGATACAGAGACTGGTGAATGTTCGCAAAGATGGTGTAGTCTCTCTTTTCATTGTATAGGGTTTATGAAAGATATGTATATATCTCAGATGTATCGATCTATATTTCAGATCAGCATTGTGTTTATATGTCCTTTTGGTCTTATTTATGTTTGCCTCCTTGTTCTAACATAGACTGAAAGAAGTGGATTCAGTCTCCTGAAACTCTGGATTTCTCTTGTTCTTAAACATTTTATTTATTCATTGAACATTTATTGCTTGCCTCCCATGTACCAGGAATGGTTCTTGACCTTGGGAACACAATTTTGAGTGAGATTGACAAGGTCCCTGGTCTCACAGAGGTAACACTGTGCTGGGGGAAGACAGATGCTGCCAAGGGAAAAAACAAGATGATTTCAGATGCCAACGAGAGGAAGAAAGGGAGCAAAAGACAGGAGATGGATAAAAAGGGACTAGAAGTGGCTTCAGTTGAAATAGGCTGGGCAGAGAGCCTCTCCCAGGGGAGGGAAGGTAGCATTCGTAGAAGTCCAAGTAGAGAGAGGGAGGTGCTCCCCGGGATCTGGTGGAAGCAAGCTGTGGCAGAGGAAACAGAGGGGCTGAGGCAGAAGTGACCGTGGCGTTTTGGAAGAGCAGGTGCAAGGGGTTTCTGTCTGCATCTGTCAGTGATGCTGGGTTCTCGGGAGAGCTCCCATTTCCGTGTAGCTTTTGTCCTCTGTCACTGTGAGTGTCCTCCCCCAGCTCATTTCCTCCTCCTGCTGCGACTGATCGGTTGTGTGTCAGCGGTGTTGGTGGCTTTGCCTCTGCTGGCGGGGCGGTGCCTGTACTGAGTCCTGGGCTCCTCTGAGTCACCCAGAAGTTTCTCCGGTTGACCAGAGTGGTCTCTAGAATTATGTGTGCACATTCCCCGGTGGCACTTGGAGGGAGGGAGATCGTCCACCTTACTCTGGGGAGAACATTAGAACTCATATCTGACTTTAGCATAATAAAAGATTAATCAGAAGACTGCCCCCAGCACTCTCGGCTGGGGCTTCTCTTTCTGGACAGGTGATCCACGGGAGGAAGGGGGCCTCTGTGGAGGGCGCACCTGTGGGGCCCTCACCTGCTGTCACTCTCCGGGCTGGACATACTGTGCAACAGACTTTGCATGGTGTCAGGGTGATTGTTTCATAAAGCACAACCAGTCTCCAGTCCCCACCTCACCCCAGCTCCCGTAGTGGGATATTGTGGTGAAAACTGCCAGAGTCTTGAATAGAGTTTTACCCTCTAAGTGACACCCCCACCCCAAGGTAGGTGGGTGTGCCCCCGCTGAAGTTTGGACTTGGTGATGGCTTGCACGTGGTTGCTGAGAAAAGAGTAGTGTCAGGGTCTTGGAAATGAGCAGGTGTTGGTGCCTCTGGCTGAGCCAGAGCAGGGAGGAGAAGCAGTCTGGGGAGAAGGTGTCGGTCTGGACAGGTGGGGAAGTCACGGTATGAACTTGAGGTTTCATCCTTAGACTCATGAATTCCCAAATGGTGAGAGAATAACCTAACTCCACACATGTTGCTGGACTCATGCCCTAGCCCCCCACCCATCCACCACTCGCTGTTGCATAACTTTTTATTAACCAAAAGCAAATTATTTGCTTCATGAAACACAGACAATGAATAAGCCTGCACAACGGAGTGAATGGTTTGTCAGACGAGGTCGAAGAGTGCTCTGTTCAGAAAAGATCAAAGACGCTGAGCTGGAGAAGCACCGTTTGGCAAGATGAACTGGGAAACATAGGGAGCTGAGTCTGACAAAGGGGTCTGAGAAGTCAGGGACCCAAGTGAACTGGTGATCTGCCCGCCGGTGCAGAAGATGCTGGAGACATGTGTTCTATCCCTGGGTCGGGAAGATCCCCTGGAGGAGGAAATGGCGACCTACCCCAGTATTCTTGCCTAGAGAATCCCATGGACAGAGGAGCCTGGTGGGCTACAGTCCATGGGATCTCGGGGTCAGACACAACGACTGAGCAACTGAGCACACACACACAAACCCACACACACACACACACATGGTCGCTCCAATTTGCAGCCTTCTAATTTGCTATTTACATAAATTCTTCTCCATTCAGAGATCTTTAAAGCAACATCTTGTTTTTGGAATGTGAAGTTTTATGGCTAGTAGGACCAGGGAGAGATGGTAAGTTTGAAATGTGTTGGTTGGGTTGCAATGAGCTGTACTTCTGCATCATTCATTGGAAATATTGGAAAGGTAAGTATTTCAGCTGCCTGTTAATTCATCCCAGGGAAGGTAAGGAAGGCAGCAAGCCCGGGTCTTTGCAGGCGTGCTCCTTAGGAGCCTGCCCGTGTGTTTCCTGAGGTCTGAGTGCTTTGGCAGGTTGTTACCCTGACTGCAGGTAAGGCCTGGCCTCTGCTGCCTGCCAGCCAGGCCGCCGTTGCCCTCTTCTGGTAAGGGGCTCACGCTGCAAATGTCCCGAGTTTTACAGGGAGGGAAAACTCCAGCTCATCTTTCACTGTTGGTCAACTACACTGCCAGCTGGCAGAAAGTCCTATAGTGAAGTGAATGTTTGGTTTAAGATGTTGTAAGATATACTCAGACCATGGAACCATGTGAGGGTCTAACCTTACTTACAGTTTTGGCTCTTGGGGGCTACCTTCAATATCCATATCGTTTTCCACAGTCAGGCAACTTTCTCTTTGGCGAAAAAGAGTTCCTTCAACCTTTTCTCTGCCTAGCAAACCCCGTCTGACTGCTTCATTAGCTCACACATGTGTGAGTTTGCATCCCTGATAATGGCAGCAAATGCAGGGAATATGGTTTTAATAAAATTTTCGTATCTAATATCTCTGAAGCATTAGGGCCCAGAACACTATAGGCCTGGGCTGAACAATTTATATCCAATAGGAGCATTTTAGCCTTGCTTGATGACATACTTACACAGTTTTTAATTTAGAGATGAGTTTATGTTACATGGGAAAACTTAAGAATATATTAAAATAACTAACTGTTGGAAAGGGGACGTGAGGATATGGGGTTACCATGTATGGTGGTGAAGCTGTAGCCAAAAGCCAGTTTCTGTTCTGCTGAGGCTTGTTCTTTCCGGATGCGTCTCTGACTGGCAGCCTGTCTCTCTCTCCCCACCTGGGAGGGAGGTAAGCCCTCGAGTGAACCATCTGGGCTTTGCTGTTTCAAGGACCATTGTCGTGAGTACCTGGAGTGGAAATACTATTTTGTGAAGCATTTAAGCACTTCCTTAGTACAACACTATTTAATAGATTTTTAAATGACCCATTAAGTAGCTATTTGGCACTTAAAACCTTGAGAGTGTCCCCAGTCCAAGCTAGCTACCCTACTTGTTTTGGTTACTAAGGATCTAAACACATAATGTTGATCTTTTTAAGCTGGATCAGTTTGATGTTTGCAGTTCGTTGATCAGTATAATTTTTCTAGGAAGTTAATAATGACAAGACATACATCAAATAGTCATGATCTCAGTATGATATTAATGATGCATGAGACGACTCTTCAGGGTTACCCCATCCACCCTGTGCTGAGACCCCCCACAGACTGCCCCGAATAAAAATGGTCAGACAACTGTCTCTCCCACGAACGGGCAGTTACCATTTAGATTTTTACAAAAGTAGTGATATAGTCGATTCTAAAAATGTTATCTGTTCAGAATTCCTGCATTTATTTTTTCATTCATTCATTCCTTGGTTTAGGCCTTTCCTGCATTTATTTTTTCATTCATTCATTCCTTGGTTTAGGCCTTTTTTGAGGTTAGTAGTAACACACAAATGCTTTATAGAGTGGAGGTAATCTGTCAGTTGGCCTTGTGATTAATCATGGGACAGAATTGTTTGTTAGCAAATTATATCTTCAGACTCATGGAAAAAACCCTCATTGATAACATCCATCAGGATCATGGCTGAGAGGACCCTTTCCGTGTTTTCTGGGCAGTAGGGCAGGAGGAGCAGTAGCCCCGGCGCGCTCCTCCAGCTGGGCATTTGGTGGGGCATCTTTCGCTCTGGACTCTCTGCCCTTCTCTGTCTCCCACCCCCGCTGGCCCTGGATCTCAACCTGTCCTCCAATGCCTGAGAAAGCCCTCTGACTTCACATGGGAGTTTCTGGAGCAGGACCTCTTTCCTTAGGCACTAATGACAGCATGAACCAGATGATCCTTTGTTGTGGGCCGTCCTGTGTATTGTGAAACATTTAGCAGCTATTCTGGACTCCACCCTCCAGATGCCATTGAAGACAACCCTAAATGCTTCCAGACGTTGCACGCTGGGGAGTGCAGGGGGAGATGGGGGTGATTTTTGCCTCAGAACCGCAGTTCTAGACTATGAATGGTGTATTCCTTCTGCTTTAGCCGCATTACTTGGAGGTAAATTGCACTGTCACACTTTCTCAGTAGGTGCTGATATATGGCACATGATGTATTTTAGCCTGAAGATTCATTAATTTGAGGAATTCAGGGTAAGGAATAGATTTTCTGTTGAAGGCTAATGCTCAAGGGAGAGTTAATCAGGGGGTGCATACCAAAAACAATTTAATTTAGCTTCTTTTTTCTCACCAAGAAAAATATTTAGTTCCCTAGTTTGTTTAAATTAGGAACAGGCATAATAAAACTTTATTTCATAGTAATAACTAACTGTAAACTTCATCCTTGCCATGTTGAGGCAGAGATGAGGAGGAGAGGATCGAAGCAGGCAAATGATGTGTAGAGATAAGGAAGAGTAAAATCTAAAATGGAAAGAAGGGACAGGAATTTGAGGAGAACAGAAAGCAGATTGGAGGAAGAAAGACTTGACATGATAGTGACTGTCTTGAAAATTGCTCCTGCTGCTCATCTAGCGGCAGAGTTCTCTTTTCAAAAATTATTACTTGTTACCTACTAATGATTAGTAAATTTATCTGATCAGATCAGTTGCTCAGTCATGTCCGACTTTGCGACCCCATGAATTGCATCACGCCAGGCCTCCCTGTCCATCACCAACTCCCAGAGTTCACTGAGACTCACGTCCATCTAGTCAGTGATGCCATCCTGCCATTTCATCCTCTGTTGTCCCCTTCTCCTCTTGCCCCCAATCCCTCCCAGCATCAGAGTCTTTTCCAATGAGTCAACTCTTCGCATCAGGTGGCCAAAGTACTGGAGTTTCAGCTTTAGCATCATTCCTTGCAAAGAAATCCCAGGGCTGATCTCCTTCAGAATGGACTGGTTGGATCTCCTTGCAGTCCAAGGGACTCACAAGTGTCTTCTCCAACACCACAGTTCAGAAGCATCAATTCTTCAGCGCTCAGCCTTCTTCACAGTCCAACTCTCACATCCATACATGACCACAGGAAAAACCATAGCCTTGACTAGATAGACCTTTGTTGGCAAAGTAATTTCTCTGCTTTTGAATATGCTATCTAGGTTGGTCATAACTTTCCTTCCAAGGAGTAAGCATCTTTTAATTTCATGGCTGCAGTCACCATCTGCAGTGATTTTGGAGCCCAGAAAAATAAAGTCTGACACTGTTTCCACTGTTTCCCCATCTATTTGCCATGAAGTGATGGGACCGGATGCCATGATCTTCGTTTTCTGAATGTTGAGGTTTAAGCCAACTTTTTCACTCTCCACTTTCACTTTCATCAAGAGGCTTTTGAGTTCCTCTTCAGTTTCTGCCATAAGGGTGGTGTCATCTGCATATCTGAGGTTATTGATATTTCTCCCAGCAATCTTGATTCCAATTGTGTTTCTTCCAGTCCAGCGTTTCTCATGATGTACTCTGTGTAAATTTATCAGTGTGCATAAATCTTCAGTTGCTCTCATTAGTAAATCTTCAGAGAATTCTTGGAAAGACTGGGAGGGAGGGGAGAGAGGGAGTGTGTGCAGGGGACAGGGGTTTGCTGGTACAAAGGATCATTATATTTTGGTTCGTAGGGGAAAAAAATGACCAGTGAAATATATCACCTCCAAGGGTAGGAAGAATCAAGCAGATACCAGGGTCTGCTTCCCTGTCTCTAGTTTGTAAGGGCAAATGCAGACTTCAGATTGAAATCGTTTAAAGATGACCTTTTCCACAGTGGTTCTCAACCCAGCAAGCAGGCTACAATCAGGTAGGGAGATTTTAAACAATCCTGATGTCCAGGCCCAATTCTGCTCTCTCCCAGTCTGATTACGTTGGTCTGGGGCAGGATTTGGACACAGGCGTTCAGTATTACCCAGGGTATCCTGATGAGCTGTCAGGGGTGCACAGCCCTCTTCTTAGGCCGATGGGCCTCAAAGTGTGGTCTTCAGCAGGAGCAGCATCACCTGGCAGTGTTAGAAATGCATGTTCTCTGTCCCACCTCCAGCTGTGAAATAAGAAACCCTGGGCGTGAGCCTTGGCAATCCGTGTCTGTAACCTGCTCTCCTGATGAATCTGATAAATGGTCAAGTTTGAGAAACACTAGTTCAGGCAGTAGGTAGCGGTGCTTGGAAGACGTTGAATCCCGAGTCAAGAAAACGGAGTAGCAGCTGGTAGAAATATCAGCTGCAGTCGCTGAGACCATCTTCAGAGTTCAGTCGCCTCGGGAGACTCCTCACTTATGCAAGGAGAGCGCCTGGGAGCTGTAACTTTCCACCGAGAGCCTTCATGAGGCTTAATTGCTAACGTGTAGGTAGCAGCTGATACCAAGTTGTCTCTCCCACTGGTTTCTGTGAAGCTTTCAACCTTGCTCTCAATATTCCTAATTAACGATCTTCAGCTTCTGAAGCCATTTCATCAGTGGTCTCCTGTCCCAGCACGTTTCCCTTTGAGCTGTCCTTGAAAGCGGTGTTATTCCCAGCAGTCAGTTAGAAAAGGAAAATGGAAGCGGCTCTATGCAAGTCCTGTGACCAATTAACTGCCTCCCTTCTCTCCCCTTTGCCATTCTGTAAAGAGGGCTCGGGGAAGAAAGCCTCCGACTCCCCCAGCAGGCCCCGCCCGTGGTCATCTAAAGTCTTCTGTCATCCTATTTGCTATTTCAATTTCCTGCCTTAGCCACGAACTAGTTGAAAATTCCCTTTGAACTCGTGCGCATTTTGTAGAAACCTGATGAAGCAGCCATGAAAGTCGTTAAGAGTCCTGAGATGCAGGGCAGGGCTAGAAGGGAAATTCAAGCACCAAATTTTAAGGTTCATTCTCAGGGAAAGCCAAGGGATTAGGAGCGATTATGGTGGCTGCAATAATAATTTTAAGAATTCTCCTTGAATTTTGTTTTCTAATTTGATAAGGCAGGGTCAAAGTGAAAGGGGTGAGAGGTGAAGGGAAACTTAAACTGCTTAATCCTCTAATTGTCAGTAACAGCTTTTACGGCTTCACTTTCTCTTTACAAGGAAAACACCTTGAACTAAAAAAGTTCTGTTGGATCAGCACCGACTGTGGTAAAGTTCAGAGAAATTTCCCAGGTTAGTCCCTATCATTCCCTCACATGCCATCCTGAGGAGGCTTCTGGAATTCCCTGCAGGATGGGAATCCCCTTGCATCACCAGGCACTTCCTATTACAGGGTTCCCAATGTTTTCTCTTTTGGTTTTAGTCTCTCATTCAAATAACAGGACCAGGGTTTCTGAACCAGGAGTCACTTTAGGGAAGTATCTGTGCTGTTCAGGACAGTAACTACCAAGTAAAGTAGCCATAAGTTCATTAATAAATCAATTGCTAATAAATATGCCAGCAAATTTGGAAAACTCATCAGTGGCCACAGGACTGGAAAAGATCAATTTTCATCCCAATCCCAAAGAAAGGCAATGCCAAAGAATGCTCAAACTACCACACAATTGCACTCATCTCACATGCTAGTAAAGTAAGGCTAAAAATTCTCCAAGCCAGGCTTCAGCAATATGTGAACCATGAACTTCCAGATGTTCAAGCTGGTTTGAGAAAAGGCAGAGGAACCAGAGATCAAATTGCCAACATCCGCTGGATCATCAAAAAAGCCAGGAGAGTTCCAGCAAAACATCTATTTCTGCTTTATTGACTATGCCAAAGCCTTTGACTGTGTGGATCACAATAAACTGGAAAATTCTGAAAGATGGGAATACCAGACCACCTGACCTGCCTCTTGAGAAACCTATATGCAGGTCAGGAAGCAACAGTTAGAACTGGACATGGAACAACAGACTGGTTCCAAATAGGAAAAGGAGTATATCAGGGCTGTATATTGTCACCCTGATTATTTAATTTATATGCTGAGTACATCATGAGAAACGCTGGGCTGGATGAAGCACAAGCTGGAACTAAGATAGCTGGGAGAAATATCAATAACCTCAGATACGCAGATGACACCACCCTTATGGCAGAAAGTGAAGAGGAACTCAAAAGCCTCTTGATGAAAGTGAAAGAGGAGAGTGAAAAAGTTGGCTTAAAGCTCAATATTCAGAAAACAAAGATCATGGCATCTGGTCCCATCACTTCATGGCAAATAGATAGGGAAACAGTGGAAACAGTGTCAGACTTTATTTTTTGGGACTCCAAAATCACTGCAGATGGTAATTGCACCCATGAAATTAAAAGATGCTTACTCCTTGGAAGGAAAGTTGTGACCAACCTAGACAGCATATTAAAAAGCAGAGACATTACTTTGCCAACAAAGGTTCGTCTAGTCAAGGCTATGGTTTTTCCTGTGGTCATGTATGGATGTGAGAGTTGGACTGTGAAGAAAGCTGAGCCCCGAAGAATTGATGCCTTTGAACTGTGGTGTTGGAGAAGACTCTTGTGAGTCCCTTGGACTGCAAGGAGATCCAAACAGTCCATTCTAAAGGAGATCAGTCCTGGGTGTTCTTTGGAAGGACTGATGTTGAAGCTGAAACTCCAATACTATGGCCACCTCATGCGAAAGTTGACTCATTAGAAATGACCCTGATGCTGGGAGGGATTGAGGGCAGGAGGAAAAGGGGACGACAGAGGATGAAATGGCTGGATGGCATCACCGACTCGATGGACATGAGTTTGGGTGAATTCCGGGAGTTGGTGAAGCACAGGGAGGCCTGGTGTGCTGCAATTCATAAGGTCGCAAAGAGTCAGACGTGACTTGAGCGACTGAACTGAACTGAAACTTATAAACTAAAAACTTAAATGAACTAGAATTAAACTCCTAAGTTATATAAGCCTCAATGCAGGTGCTCTGTAGCCACATGTGGCTTGTGGCCAAGGTGTTGGACAGAGAGACACAGAACATTTCTGTCATCACAGGAAGTTATCAGATCGCGGTTTGTTGATTTTGTCACCCCCATTAGTTGGAATACTGCAACTGCAAATGATACCATTATTTGTTAACTATTCCCAGTTTTGGCTGGATGGCATCACCGACTCTATGGACCTGAGCTTGAGCAAGCTCCAGGAGTTGGTGAGACAGGGAAGCCTGGCGTGCTACAGTCCATGGGGGCAAAGAGCCTGACACGACTGAGCGACTGAACTGAACTGATTCCCAATTTATTAGTTAGCTACTCTTTTTAACTGCTACTCTGTTTTTTTCTCTTTGAATTTAATCCTAAGGATATCTCTGTGAGAGCTATCCCCTTTTATAGACAAGAGGATGAGGTTCAGAGAGCCTGAGAAACTTGCTCCAGGCTTTATAGCCAGTAAAAGCTACAGCCGGTGGTGGGATACACGCCTTCTTGAATCTAAAAGCCCGTGCTTTGTATGTGAAATTGTTTCCAAAGGTAGCTTCTCAGATTCTTGAGATTGGTAAGCCCACATCCTTACGGGTACGCGAAGAAAAAACAAAACACTAACCAGTGTTGTGCTGGATGATTGCAGTGGCCAGTCAATCAAATGCAGCAAATCAGTAGCATACCTTTCCCTGTGTCGTTTTCCTGACAGCTCCCGACTAGCCCAGTGCCCCGTAATAGCAAGGCAGTGTTTATACAGTTGTCTGTTTTCATGTGTTCTCTGTCAGCACAGTGTAGTCTCCCAGCTCGGCTGCTGAGCATACCCCGTCCCATGGCACATCGTTTCCTGGTTGGAAAGCCTGCTGGCCAGAAAGTCTTCCTTATGTGAAGCTGATACTTGTCTCCTTGGGATTTCTCTGCTCTTAACTGGTTTTGTATCCCTAAGGCCCTAAAGCACTGAAAAGGATCATTCTTCCACCTTTAAAAGTCCTGGTAATATTATTTTATCCTGATTGTTTTCTTTTTTAGGTTAATCATTTCACTTGCTTCAATTGATCCTCATAACGTGATTTTCAGTGTTGCTCTTATCCTGGTCTCTCTTATGGTTTGTCTCTATTTGAATGTTGATACTAATTGAGCGTTAAATGTGTAAAACATAGCCATTGTAATGCTTATCCTGGCCAATACTGTGAAGGCAAACTAAAAGGACATTTCCATCATCAACCACAGCATTATGCTGTCCACTCACAGAGCTTCCCCTAGACTAAGATGACCTCTGTGCTCGGGCTGTTAGTTTTTTTGAATCAAATGTTGAACTTTGTGCTTGCTTAGTTGCTCAGTTGTGTCCGACTCTGTCCAACTCCATTGACTGTAGCCCACCAGGCTCCTCTGTCCATGGGGATTCTCCAGGCAAGAATACTGGAGTGGGTTGCCATGCCCTCCTCCAGGGGATCTTCCCAATCCAGGGATCAAACCAGGTTTCCTGCACTGCAGGCTGATTCTTTACCATCTGAGCCACCTACATATATTCTTGTTAAATCCCATCTAGTTAAGTTGAGGGCTTCCCAGGTGGCACTAGTGGTAAAGAACACGCCTGCTGATGCCAGGAACATAAGAGACTGCAGGTTTGATTCCTGAGTTGGGAAGATCCCCTGGAGAAGGGCATGGCTACCCCTTCCAGTATTCTTGGTGGGGAAATCCCATGGACAGACGAGCCTGGTTGATCTCATCTTTCTGAGTTACAGAGATCTAGGTTTTTTTGTTTGTTTCTTGTTTTTGTGCCAGATTCAGTTTTTGCTGTGCAGCCTCATCCATTGACTTTGTGGCATGTTCACCACGTCTTCATGTCACTGCTGGGAATGTGGACCAAAACCAGGGTCAAGGGAAAAGCTCTTTACCATCTCCCTCCATTTTGTGGTTTAGCCATTAATGACTTCTGTGGTTATCGTTGTTGAACAAGTTATGAATCCATCTAAGTGTCATTTCATCCATGATGAAATTTTTCTGTTTTTTCTTTACCAAGATTCATTTGTTCATTCACAGATTCATTCAGTCAATATTTGCTGGGACCAGGCAGGCCCTCTTGCAGGGAGAACTGTTCAGGTTTGTTAACAGATGGGTTGCAGAATATGAGAGACACAGAAGCATCCGGGATGACTCCAAGGTTTTGACCTGAATGGCTAGCAGAGTGGAGTTGTCATTTCCCAAGTCAAATCAGGTAAACCTAGTGGGAGCAGATTTGAGGTTAACGTGTTAGTAGTTTGGTTTTGAACTTGTGAAGTTGTACATTTCTATTTGAAGATGGAGACTGTCTGACTGGATATGTGTATCTCCAGCTGGAGAAAGGTCTGGGTTGGAACAGAAACATTGGACATGACTGATATGTGAAGCCTTGAGACTAATGGGAGTGTAGGTGGAGACAAAGAGATCAAAGGACTGAGCTCTGTTTAGATGTTGGTGCAGTGGGGACCAGCGTGCAAAGGAGGCTGAGGAGCGACCAGTGAGGAGGGAGAACCAGGAAAAGCATGGTGGCCTGGAAGTGAGGGTTTCAAGGATCAAGTGAATGAACCACTTTGTTACGATGGCGCCGAGGGCTTCCCTGGTGACTCAGTGGTAAAGAACCTGCCTGCCAGTGCAGGAGACATGGGTTCGATCCCTGATCCAGGATGATCCCACATGCCACAGTACAACTGAGCCCCTATGCCACAACTTTTGAGTCTGTGCTTTAGACCCTGGGAGATGCAACTCCTGAAGCCCATGTATCCTAGAGCCCATGTTCAGCACAAGAAAAGTCACCGCAGTGAGACGCCTGCACACCACACTAGAGAAAGTCTGAGCAGCAGTGAAGATCCGGCACAGCGAAAAATAAATAAATAAAATTATTTTTTTAAAAGGTGGTGCCGAGAGTCACTTACTGTGAAAACTGAGAACTGTTTACTGGATTGGCTGCGTGAAACGTCATAGGTAACCTTGACAAAAGCTGCTTTGGTTCTGTTGTTCAGGCAAAACAATGTTACGGGAAACTGCCTGATTCCCGGCTGAGGTTCGTGTCTGCTTTGTCAGTCAGATTTCGCCAGTTGTCACAGACTAGGCGCCGTGGCAGAGGGTACTGAGGTTAGTTGTCGTAACTTGGCTTCTTCTGGATCCTCTCTAATAGTCTCTTAGGGCTCAGGTTTACGGCCACAAAGCCTGCCTTCCTCCCCCTTCTGCAAAGCGCAGTGCCGTCTGCCCCTCTCCAGGATCTCGTGGCGACTCCAGCGCTTCTCATTACCCCAGGGGCCAAGCTGTGTGCAGTGCTCACCCTCTTTGTGCTTCAAGGTAGGTTTCCCTGAACCCAGTGGTCTGGACTCATTTAAAGGACTTAAGTGCAGTGTGTGACCTCCCTGTCTGTTTTGGGCTTACAGCTTCCTTCCCTTCCATTTCTGGGCTTTACTTTCCGTTTCTTCCTAAGACCCTACCTTGGTCCGTCCAGTAGTTTTCCTTTTCCCTTTGGATTTCTGTCACCTTCATCCTCATCCAGAGGGCAGTTTTTAAGATGCTCAGGGAAGCCTTATTGTATCTGTGGTTCTCAACCCTGGCTGTACATCACATGTATCTTTGAAGGGTTTCTGGTTTTTCTTTTTAAGGAAAATAATAATTTGAGTTTCTTAGAATTCTAAGACAATTATCGTCTTATCATTATGATAAAATCATGGTGTACTTTCCTCGTGGGTTTTAGAATTATATTCTGATGATCCGTTGCCATCTGTTGTATTACATTGTGAAACCCAGTCAGATTTTTTTCCCCTTCCTTTCTAATGTAACCTCCAGAAAATTTCCTGTATTAGTATAAAGCACGCCAGAGTAGTCCTCAATGAGGTATAGTAGCCTACTGCAGAAGTTCGTAGACTTGAACCTGCACCAGAATCATCTAGAGGGCTTGTTAAAACACAGGCTACTGGACTCCACATCTGTAACTTTTGGTGGAGCAGATCTGAATTTGCATATCAGACAAGCCCCAGAAAATACTGATGCTACTGATGCTGTGAGCACTAGACCTCCAGACTCTAGTGGACAAATATCCTTAAGGCTGTATGCACAGAGAGCTTTCCTGAACCGGCAGAACCAGGGTGGCCGGGCGCAGAGGGGGCTGGCGCGTGACGGGGCTGGGCCTCTGAGACGTCAGTTGCCCTGGGCCCTGCAGCAGTGGAGACTCCTCATGTGCCAGAGGCCTCGGGTCCTCCCTCTGAGGTGGGCTTTGGCTGCACCGTGTGCCTGGCTCCCTGTGACTTCCTGTGACGGTTATAGTAGCCTTGTCTTGAGCCTGTCAGAGTCGGCTTGGAAAAGCCTTAGCCCTACCCAGGTTAGAAGAGTAAAAGGAGCCCCTTTTATCACCAGAACCTACACAAAAATAATACTCCAGAGACAGTTAGATGACAGCTGGATTGAACAGAGGTGCCTGTCACAGCTCTACTGGACAAGTCCTTTGTTATATTTGAAAATAGAGCAGATTCCAGAGGAAAAGTACTAATGTGAAGAGCTCCTTAAGATATTTTACATTAACCAGATAAACAGAATTCCTCCAAGGTATCCAGAGCCACCTGAGTGCTCCTCAGAGATGCTCTGGTTCCCCCACGCCCACCCCAAGAGGCAGGAAACCTGTGTCACCATCCTGGATCTCCCTTCCTCTTTCAAGAAACCTCCCTCCAGGACTGACCACCCTGTCAAACAGTCCACACATTCTGACCATTGATTACTAGGGGAATATTTACAGGATTTTTGTTTTCATTTTTGATTCATTTATATTCTGTGATAAATTTCTGTAACTGATAGGCTGCACTGCTTTCCATTTGTTCTTGACATTGAAGAATGCCATAATTCTTTGGGAATATAAAAGAAAGGTTTTTAACATGTTAATTTTTAAGGCTTACATTGAAATTCACATTCCAAAGCTTCTTTTTTTAAAATTTATTTATTTTTTAATTGAAGGATAATTGCTTTACAGAATTTTGCTGTTTTCTGTCAAACCGCAACATGATCCAAAGCTTCTTGATGACATAGACTGGGTAAAGCGGGGAGCAGAGTTTGAGGACATAGAGGGTAAAGCGGGGAGCAGAGTCTGATGACATAGACTGGGTAAAGCGGGGAGCAGAGTTTGAGGACATAGACTGGGTAAAGCGGGGAGCAGAGTTTGAGGACATAGACTGGGTAAAGCGGGGAGCAGAGTTTGATGACATAGACTGGGTAAAGCGGGGAGCAGAGTTTGAGGCGCCAGCACCCCTCGTGTTCACCACTTTTCGTTTTCAGCTTACTGGGTGGTTGGCCATTAGTAATCCTGAGCACCCTTCTGACCAGCCGAAATGCTACTAAACTGAATGGGGCTTGTTTTTCTAGTAACTTAAGACCCTCTCAAGATAAGTTCCCTATAGACAAGTACAGAATAATTTCTGTCACAGCATCTTTTCATTTCATGCTCTCCGTTGCAGAAATACATGAGAAGAGGGTTCAGTGTAACCCAGTGTGATTACAAGCAATCTGTTCTTCTTCTGAGAAGCAGCGTGTGGTCAGAGTAAAGGGATTATGAGGCATTTATTAGCTTTTAATAGGAATAGGTGGAAACCTGTGCCCAGGCTGTTTGTAACTCTTTTGGAACTGACAATTAAGACTTCATTTAAAATAATCTGGAGTTGGAAGCAGATTCTACCTTTGGAGACAAACAAAACAAAATAACCATTTTGATATTTGGCAAAACTAATACAATTATGTAAAGTTTAAAAATAAAATAAAATTTAAAAAAAAATAAATAAAATCTAAAAAAAAAAATAATAATAATAACCTGTATTTCTTTCTTGAGCCCTTTGGATGGTTAGCACTATGCTCCAGTCTTGTGCCTGGATTCTCTCACTTAGTCCTCAGAACAGCCCTGTAAAGCATCTTTCCTTATTGTCCTGTTGTGCTGTAAGGGCCTTAACCTGGGGCCTGTGGTCTGAGGTGCAGGCAGGGGGCTGTGCCAGGCCCATGCTGCCCCTCACCACCCTGTTGCTCGCTGCTCACAGGCTCTGTACGTGGCGCAGGCTGGTCTCCTAGGAATGGTGGCCTGGGGGTTCCACTGAAAAGGAGAAGTTTTGGAAAATCGTTGAGGTTAGTGTTTAAAGAAATGAAGTCAGTTCTTACCTTTCCAAGGGAGTGACTGAGGGTGTGTTTCTAGCTGTACTCTTCATACAGTGATGGATTGTAGAGGCTGCAATTCGTCCTCAAATGCTCCGTAAAGGTTCCAGAGCATCTGTGAAACTTAAACCAGCCTTCATCACACCACTTTGTTGTCTGCTTTCTTCAGAGCGGCACTTTGCTCCCCTTCTCAGATCTTGTCCATGGAGACTGTGAAGCACTGTGTGAGCACTTTAGGTAAGACCCCCCAAACCCTTTCTCTGCAGGAGACCAGAGACAACCTACCGAACGACACCAGCCCCTGGTTCTGTTTTCTCCCCCTTTTTGAAGCTGTCATCGCAGCTGTTAGCTCTGCTCTACTGCCATCTTCTTTCCTCACTCCTGTGTGATTTGCTCCCTGCCCATGTACAACCTTTTCCCAACCATGGCAATAAATCTGTTAAGAAAAACAAACATGAGACTGGGAAGGCCTATAATCCCTGACCTATAGTCAGACGCCCTGCAGCAGAAACCAAACAAGAGAGACACTCTCACTCCTCTTGATCCCTCAGACAAGTGACACCTGCCCTGCATCCCTCTCTACCAGGAGAAACTTGACTTCAAGGGACCAGCCATCCATTCACAACCAAGGGAAGCCCTGAGTGCATTCCCTCTAATGGGTCTGAATTCATGTAGGCGATCCGGGGTTTCATCAGAAGGTGGGACCCTGATCTTCTGGCGTGGGGTGGTGGACATGTCTACCTGTTTTCTAGAGTGACAGCATTCTGTTCATGTAGGAAGGACCCTGAGTTGTAAACACTGAACTTGATGCTGTTCTCAGGACGGGATATAGGTGAGAGGGTGGTAATTTCTCCTAGTGAGAGAGCAAGCCAGACACTTAAGTACTTTTCATCACTGATGTAGTTTTTAAATTTATTGGGCAAACAATCTTCCCTGCCATCTGGGTGCTAGACTTGGTACTAGCCATTGATAACCCAGAGGTAACGGGAAGGTGCACCTCCCCAGAGTCAGCCCCGGGAGCAGGGAGGCAGGTGGTCCTGCGTGGACAGCCTGTGACGAGTCCCACGACAGAAGCACAAATAAAATCCTGTGGTGGCAGAGAAGAGCCCATTCTCGCCTAACTCTGGCCAGATAGCGCTCTGGGGGCAAGAGCTCATTGGTTGCTGCTGTTTTTGTCTCAGCTGACTCCACTGAGCTTCTCCGTGCCCTGTGGTTTTTACCGTGATGTCTAGCCTCGAGACAGGTTGCCAAGACGAAGTGGAGCCCATGCTCTCCTGTTGTCTGTTCTAGAGCGGAGGGTTGGGGGGGGGTTTGCCTGCTGTGCTTGGGGGACCTGCGTGAACCAGCGGATACCGCATCAGGTGCCAGACCTAGAGTGGCTCTTTGGGAAGCCTTTACAGGAGCAGACACATTGTGGGCCAGCAGAGTCCAAGTACAAGGTTGTAAACCCAAATACCAGCAGGAGATGGGACCTGAGAGTATACGGCATCTTGAAGGAGACCCAGTTATGTCCTTTGATAAAGGGGGAAACATACCCAGAGAGAGGGGAGCTGGGGCAGCCCTCCTAAGCCAGGCTGTGGTCAGAGGAGCTGGCGGTCTTGGAGTCTCGGTGCCGGCCATCCTCCTGTTTGTCAGCAGAGGCCTCTCTCCAGGCCGTCTCTGTGCTGGGCCCCTGACTTCACCCTGTCTAATTCTGTGCCTAAGATTCTAGAATGTTCCTCGCGCCTGGCCTGGCAAGTACTGTTGGCCAGGACCCACACCAAACAAAACCCAGCCCTGATCACCAGGGATCTTTGGAAAGAGAGAGAGCTCTCAGGCTCCTCGGTGTCTCCAGAATGCTGAGTTGGGATGTCTGTGCCTCTCCTGGGTGTCAAGAGTTAATGCAGGGCTGTACCGCAGGGCTGGACCCAGGACCTGGCACCCCGCAGGTGCTCTGCGAATCGGGGCTGCTGTGGTCGCCAGCTTGTTTCCCCCCGGGAAGTGTCTGCTCCGGGAGATGGTCTCCTCCACCGCCCCCTAACCTGCCTTGCCGCGACCACTGGTATACGCCCTCCTAAAGGGGTGCTGGTTTCTCCTCTCAAACATAAACTCCAAGCTGGGGTTTCCAGAGTGAGTGAGTGAATAAGGAGCAGGCCCAGGGGGTTAAATGGCCAAAATACTTGCCTTGGCTTTTCTTCACCCTGAGCTCTCTGGCAGGGCTGTCAGCGTCATGCCTGCCACCCCACCCATCTTGGGCTCAGGGTGTCATGGTGCCCTCTGCACCCCCTTCTCCCCAGCCCCACCTGCTTGCTCCAGGCCCTCCATGGCGGGGCTATAGCCTCCAAGCTGCCCCGTCGTCCAACAGGATGCCTGCTCCCCAGTAGCAGCCGCAGGAGCTGAACTCTGGGCCTGCCTCCAGCCCAGGAGAGGGAGCTGCGTGGTCCCATTCAGAGCCTTAGGGTACCCTGCCAAGTGTGGCCCAGCTGGGTGTTATGGGTCAGCTCGGCACTCATCTGGAGGAAAAGGGGGCCAGTGTAATGGAGGAGGTTCCAGGCCAGGTGGCCCTAAAGGGGCCCCCACGAGGGGTCAAGAAGTGAGTCCCAAGGGGCCTTCACCAGGGGGGGATTCCTTCAAAGCAATGCATGTGGGTGGACTCCGGAATCCGGCACCTCTGGACCTGACTCCTGGGGCTGTCACTTCCCGCCTGTGTGATCTTAGACTTCACCTTTGCCTTCCCTGACTCCACTTCCTTACCTCAAAAAGTGTGAGCGACAGTCCTGTTCTTTCATTGCTCAGGGGCGAGCTTTACATCAAATACTGTGAATTAAAGGGAGAGTTTTAGACTGTGCCTTTTCTTGAGAAGTCATGGGACTTTTAAATTTTGTGCTCTATTGGTTCGTCTTGATATGAATGTATGTAATATTTTGTTGAAGTCTTTAGTAAAGTTGATGCTCTGGGAAGACAATTCCCTTGTGCTTTTATGAAGACCTTTAGGAGAAACGTCTTTCTGGATTGCGTATCAGGATGGACTGGGTTATCCTCAGCACTGATTTGTTCTATCTTACAGCTTCTGATGGACCTCTTATTTCTCACGTTGGTAACTGGTGCAAAGACAGCAGAGTACTACAGAGACTTAGGACGCGGTGGGGCTTTTGTTCAGACCTATCATACCTGTCGCTGGCTTCATTTTATGTCTTGACTCTTGTTTTCCTTATTTATTTTCCCATTTAAATCTTTGCCTTGTTAAGCCAAGCTGCCTTAAATCCTTCATTCCAGGTGGGTGTATGATGCCAGTGACACGTGACAGAGCTCATACAGGAGTTGCCCCCAGGGGAATGGCTGGACCTGCCCATACGCCCACCCTTGCCCTTCCTCCCCGTACCCAGCTGCAGCTCCTGACTGTCCTCCGAATGTCCTCACACCCACCCCTCCTCTCCCAGAGCTGCCTTCTGCTGACTTTCATTAGGGGGTTTTATATATATATATAGTATGTGTGTGTGTGTGTGTGTGTGTGTGTGGACTGTTTGGGTTTATTTTTTTCCTTTTTTATAAATTTTTAACTTTTAATTGGAGAATAATTGTGTTACAGTACTGTGTTAATCTCTGCCATATAGAAACATGAATCCACTATGGGTACACGCACATCCCCTGCCTCTCGAGCCTCCCCACCAGCTCCCACCTCCCACTCATTAGGGTTTTGTGGTGGCTTTGAACCTGGAAGCCTGGCCCTGGGCATTTCTGCCTCCAGCCTTGAGTCTCCTTGCCCCTCGGGGCACGTCTGCGGCTCCTCCGTGTGCTGAGCCCTCCTGCCCTGTGGCCTCAACTGCTGACCTGCCCTGTGTCCACATAATGAGACTCAAGTGTCCCCAGAGCACCCCCGGCTCTCTGGGCTCTTTCTCCACCATTCGGCTGTGATGCCTCCCCTCCGCCCTGGCCTCCCTCGGGCAGAGTTGGGAGCTCCCTCTGGTCCAGGGGTGTTCGCTGTGGTCATACCTCCTGCAGGGCTTACCCTGAACCCCCCCGCCCCAGGAGGGAATAAATAACTGAATGAATGAAAGAGAGAATGTGGGGAACCTTCCACACGTCTCAGAGTTCTGAACCTGTGTCTGAGATGCCAGCATGAATGAGAAGTGTTAACATCCTCACTTTGCACTTCATTGTAAAATTAGAGGACAAGATTTCTCTGATCTGGAGGAGGAAGCCTTGGTACTCATTAAGTTTTGGCTCTGGAATTTTTAGGCAAGAGATAGGAAAAATCACCAACATACTTGGTTGGCAGTGAGTTTGGGGTGAAGTAATCTGAGGATCCTTGAATTCCCTTTTTGTAAAAGATGGAAAATGAGCGGTTGTCACTGGTGATGACATAGTTGTCACCACTCCAGAATAAGGAGGGAGAAAGTGATTCCCTGACACATCAGTGTATGGAGCTGTCTGAATGACCCTGGCCCTGGAGCGGGGAGTCCCCAGTTTGCAGATGAGGCTGTGCTTTGCCCTAAACTCAGAGCTCAGGTGCCCTTCTCCCTCCATCTCCCTCTCCCTCTCTCCCTCCCTCCCTTCTTCCCTTTCTTCTTCTCTGCCTCTGCATAGTAAGCATTCACTCTGAGCCAGCACTGTGCTGATCCCAGGGGTTGCAGAGGGACAGAGGTGTGGTCACTGTCTCCACCCAGGAGCTGCCAATCTGGCATGGGAGGCCCCTTCATGGAGCAGCCACTTCATGCAGAAGCAAGCACAGGAAACATCACTGATCTGGAGGAGGACGGGGTGAACCCTTCAGAAAAGTTCCAAAGGAGTGGCCACACTCCTTCAGGGATGTGCAGGGGCCCACTGAGCACGGGAGCACTGCTGCTTTGGAAGCAAAGAGCACGTGCCCAGGAGCCACGGGAGACGGTGAGGATGGGGCCTTAGCAGAGCTCGGGCCTCTGCACTGCGGGCGTGGCTCTGCTGAGGCTGAGGCTCTGAGAAGTGGTCCTGATGCTCCAAGTGGGAGATGACGTGAGCGAGGAGCCAGAGGGGAGGGGAGGGGGGAGGAAAGTATTTTAACTCTTGAAGAAGCAGAACTGGCCAGGCGTGGTGACCGATGGTGCAGGCTGAGGGGAAGGGAGGGGTGAGGGGTGACTCTCAGGGTTTTGGCCGAAACCTCTGGGTGGAGGAGAGAGGAAGCTGGACCGGCCCTGGGCTGGCTGACTCCCAGCCCAAGCCGGGATGCAGCGCTTCCTCTCTCTGCAGCCACTAGGCTGAGAGAGAGCGTGGCCTGTGTGGAGGACTCTGAGAGCCACTGGTGCTCTGTGCAGAAGAGCTGGCGAGAGGAGAAGCAGGCTCTAAGTGTGGAGGGGAGGGCTGGAGGCCTCGCTTCTGGCTGCCATCAGAGCTGGCTTTCCTGCTTTTTTCCCCTTTTCACTGCTGTTTACTCATGAGAGAAAAGAAGCAAAGCTTTGAGAGCAGGGACTTCAGAAAGGCAGAATACCTGTGATTAGTGTGGGAACTGCAGAGTTCTTGTTGGAGAACTCAGAAGGCTGGCTGCACCCCTCTGCGGGAGCAGGGAGGCGGGGTCTGGCAGAAAGCTCAGGAAGGTTTGAGTACCAGACTGAGAGTCAGTGATTTTTTTTTTTTTTAAAGACATTCTGGTCAGGCTGCTTATAAGCAAACAGACTAGCTTTTTTTTTATTTTTGTTTTATATTGGAGTGTAGTTAACACTCCAACGTTAACAATGTTTTGTTAGTTTCAGGTGTACAGCAAAGTGATCCAGTTATACAAACACGTATCTATTCATTTTCAGATTCTTTCCCCATTTAGGTTACTGCAGGATATTGAGCGGAGTTCCCTGTGCTCTGCAGTAGATCCTTTTTGGTTATCTGTTTTAAATACAGCAGTGTGTATGTCTGTACAGCAGTGTATATGTGTACATAGCTTATTTGTGATCAGAGCTACAAATGATGAAATGAAAAGTGAAAGTGAAGTCACTCAGTCGTATCCAACTGTTTGCGGCCCCATGGACTGTATAATCCTTGGAATTCTCCAGGCCAGAATACTGGAGTGGGTAGCCTTTCCCTTCTCCAGGGAATCTTCCTAAGCCAGGGATCGAACTGGGGTCTCCTGTTTGCAGGCAGATTCTTTACCAACTGAGCTATCAGGGAAGCCTGCACAAATGATGAAAAAAATAGCAAATTGGATCTTAATATTCAGTTCTTTCTAGAAAGATTCTACACAGTATCAGTTCACGTTGTTGAAACATCACTATTTGTTTTTAATGTTCTGTTTTGTATTGGAGTATGCTCAAAATTCTCCAAGCTAGGCTTCAGCCATACGTGAACCATGACCTTCCAGATGTTCAAGCTGGTTTGAGAAAAGGCAGAGGAACCAGAGATCAAATTGCCAACATCCGCTGAATCATCAAAAAAGCAAGAGAATTCCAGAAAAACATCTATTTCTGCTTTATTGACTATGCCAAAGCCTTTGACTGTGTGGATCACAATAAACTGGAAAATTCTGAAAGAGATGGGAATACCAGACCACCTGACCTGCCTCTTGAGAAACCTATATGCAGGTCAGGAAGCAACAGTTAGAACTGGACATGGAACAACAGACTGGTTCCAAATAGGAAAAGGAGTATGTCAAGGCTGTATATTGTCACCCTGCTTATTTAACTTATATGCAGAGTACATCACGAGAAACGCTGGGCTGGAAGAAACACAAGCTGGAATCAAGATTGCTGGGAGAAATATCAATAACCTCAGATATGCAGATGACACCACCCCTATGGCAGAGAGTGAAGAGGAACTAAAAAGCCTCTTAATGAAAGTGAAAGAGGAGAGTGAAAAAGTTGGCTTAAAGCTCAACATTCAGAAAACGAAAATCATGGCATCTGGTCCCATCACTTCATGGCAAATAGATGGGGAAACAGTGTCAGACTTTGTATTTTGGGGCTCCAAAATCACTGCAGATGGTGATTGTACCCATGAAATTAAAAGATGCTTACTCTTTGGAAGAAAAGTTATGACCAACCTAGATAGCATATTCAAAAGCAGAGAAATTACTTTGCCAACAAAGGTTCATCTAGTCAAGGCTATGGTTTTTCCTGTGGTCATGTATGGATGTGAGAGTTGGACTGTGAAGAAGGCTGAGTGCCAAAGAATTGATGCTTTTGAACTGTTGGAGAAGACACTGTTGGTGTTGGAGAAGACTCTTGAGAGTCCCTTGGACTGTAAGGAGATCCAACCAGTCCATTCTGAAGGAGATCAGCCCTGGGATTTCATTGGAAGGAATGATGATAAAGCTGAAACTCCAGTACTTTGGCCACCTCATGCGAAGAGTTGACTCATTGGAAAAGACTCTGATGCTGGGAGGGATTGGGAGCAGGAGGAGAAGGGGACGACAGAGGATGAGATGGCTGGATGGCATCACTGACTCCATGGACGTGAGTCTGAGTGAACTCTGGGAGTTGGTGATGGACAGGGAGGCCTGGCGTGCTGTGATTCATGGGGTCGCAAAGAGCTGGACACGACTGAGCGACTGAACTGAACTGATACTCAATTAAGTGTGTTGTGATAGTTTCAGGTGAGCAGCAAAGAGACTCAACCAGACATACATATCTGCATTCCCCCCCAAAGTCCTCTCCATCCAGGCGCCCACGTAACATTGAGCAAAGTTCCGTGTGCTATGCAGTGGGTCCTTGTTGGTTAGCCATTCTAAATATCACAGTGTGCACATGTGCATCCGCAACTCCCTGACTATCCCTCACCCCCGTCCTCCCTGCCCCACCCTGGCAACCTTAAGTTCCTTCTCTAAGACTGTGTATCTCTGTTTTGTGAGCTCATTTGTTTCATTTCTTTTTAGATTCCACATATAAAGGATTTCATACGATATTTCTCCTGTCTGACTTACTGCACTCAGTATGGCGATCTCTAGGTCCGTCTGTGTTGCTGCAAATGGCATTATTTCATTCTTTTTAATGGCTGTGTAATATTCCATTGTGTATAAAACCATCACTATTTTTTTTTTTAATTTGGAAAATCATCCTTGCTAATGACAAAGGAATAGCAGAGAACTTAGTTTGACCGAACAGTCGGGCGGAACACCCACAGGAGACCGGGTGGAATGTGTGTGAGGCACGTCTTCCCTCTTTGGAGGGGCTCTTGTTCTGGGATCTCTGGAGCCCTGACAGCCCATGGGCACTGAGCTTCCATGGGAGAAAAGTTACATCCTTATTTTGACCGAGTTCTAATAAATTTTGTTTTTATTGTGAATGAAGTGTTCAGAAGACAATATTATTAGCGGTATTTGTTACCATTAGAAATCACAGCTCTTTCCATATTGTAATATAATCGTGGCAGATATCTGAAAACATCACATGTGTTCGTCATTGATTTGGATTTATAGATTATTATTGTTCAGTCACTAGGTCGTGTCCGACTCTTTGCCACCCCATGGACTGCAGCACGCCAGGCTTCCCTTCACCAACTCCCAGAGTTTACTCAAACCCAAGTCTATTGAGTCGGTGATGCCATCCAACCGTCTCATCCTGTGTTGTCCCCTTCTCCTCCTGCCCTCAATCTCTCCCAGCATCAGGGTGGTTTTCCAATGAGTCGGCTCTTTGTGTCAGGTGACCATAGTATAGTAATAGCCAGTGCTTTATTGAGCAAGTACATCCATTGCTGTATCACAAATTCTAAAACGTAAATAACTGTATTTCAGTGTAATTGGTTTTCTGTTTAGTTATATGCATTGTGTCTCCGTGCATGTAAAACATTATTATGAACAGGTTTCATCAGCTTCACCACTGACCCAAGAGGTCTGTGTCGCATGAAGCTTAATAACCCCCGGCTAAGATTCTGTAGTTGTGGCGTGCTACCTCCACCTGGTGGCAGCATATTCCTTAAAGGTTAAATTGATAACAGAAGAAACTTTTAAAATAACATATTTGGATATGGTTTTCAAACCTTTTTGACCACAGCCCACAGTAAAAATTAGGCTTTATATCCTAACTCAGTATACTCATACTTAAGTTTCACAAAACAAGACTTAACTTTACCATGTGACACACTGATAGCTTTTAGCCCATTTCTGTTTCCTTAAAATGCTGATTGCAACTCATTAAACAGTAATTCTGGGGTAACACTGTGCTGTTTGACGTCGTGGGAGACCATCTTTTATCATACTTCACGATTTATTACCCAGGCCAAAGTTCACTTATTCCCACACATTTTCAGGGACATAATATTTACATTTAAAGTAACTGTCAACAAATATGAGTGTATCTTTACACAGTATTTTTAAAAATGTGTAATATTGATATGTGCAGTGGAATGAGCTGATTTTACTTGTATCACAAGACAGAACAATCCCATCATCACAACACGTCAGTCTCTGCCTAGGCAGTCAGATCAGATCAATCAATCACTCAGTCGTGTCTGACTCTTTGCGACCCCAGGAATCGCAGCACGCCAGGCCTCCCTGTCCATCACCAACTCCCAGAGTTCACTCAGACTCAATGTCCATCGAGTCGGTGATGCCATCCAGCCATCTCATCCTCTGTCGTCCCCTTCTCCTCCTGCTCCCAATCCCTCCCAGCATCAGAGTCTTTTCCAATGAGTCAACTCTTCGCATCAGGTGGCCAAAGTACTGGAGTTTCAGCTTTATCATCATTCCTTCCAATGAAATCCCAGGGCTGATCTCCTTCAGAATGGACTGGTTGGATCTCCTTATAGTTCAAGGAACTCCCCAAGAGTCTTCTCCAACACCACAGTTCAGAAGCATCAGTTCTTCGGTGCTCAGCCTTCTTCACAGCCCAACTCTCACATCCATACATGACCACAGGAAAAACCATAGCTTTGACTAGACGAACCTTTGTTGGCAAAGTAATTTCTCTGCTTTTGAACATGCTATCTAGGTTGGTCATAACTTTCCTTCCAAGGAGTAAGCGTCTTTTAATTTCATGGCTGCAGTCACCATCTGCAGTGATTTTGGAGCCCAGAAAAATAAAGTCTGACAGTGTGTCCACTGTTTCCCCATCTATTTGCCATGAAGTGATGGGACCAGATGCCATGATCTTTGTTTTCTGAATGCTGAGCTTTAAGCCAACTTTTTCACTCTCTACTTTCACTTTCATAATGAGGCTTTTTAGTTCCTCTTCACTTTCTGCCATAAGGGTGGTGTCATCTGCATATCTGAGGTTATTGATATTTCTCCTGGCAATCTTGATTCCAGCTTGTGTTTCTTCCAGTCCAGCATTTCTCATGATGTACTCTGCATATAAGTTAAATAAACAGGGTGACAATATACAGCCTTGACGTGCTCCTTTTCCTATTTGGAACCAGTCTGTTGTTCCATGTCCAGTTCTAACTGTTCCTTCCTGACCTGCATACAAATTTCTCAAGAGGCAGATCAGGTGGTCTGGTATTCCCATCTCTTTCAGAATTTTCCACAGTTTATTGTGATCCACACAGTCAAAGGCTTTGGCATAGTCAATAAAGCAGAAATAGATGTTTTTCTGGAACTCTCTTGCTTTTTCCATGATCCAGCAGATGTTGGCAATTTAATCTCTGGTTCCTCTGCCTTTTCTAAAACCAGCTTGAACATCAGGAAGTTCCCAGTTCACATATTGCTGAAGCCTGGCTTGGAGAATTTTGATCATTACTTTACTAGCATGTGAGATGAGTGCAATTATGCTGTACTTTGAGCATTCTTTGGCATTGTCTTTCTTTGGGATTGGAATGAAAACTGACCTTTTCCAGTCCTGTGGCCACTGCTGAGTTTTCCAAATTTGCTGGCATATTGAGTGCAACACTTTTACAGCATCATCTTTCAGGATTTGGAATAGCTCAACTGGAATTCCATCACCTCCACTAGCTTTGTTCGTAGTGATGCTTTCTAAGGCCCACTTGACTTTACATTCCAGGATGTCTGGCTCTAGGTCAGTGATCACACCATCGTGATTATCTGGGTTGTGAAGATCTTTTTTGTACAGTTCTTCTGTGTATTCTTGTCATCTCTTCTTAATATCTTCTGCTTCTGTTAGGTCCATGCCATTTCTGTCCTTTATCGAGATAGCCCATCTTTGCATGAAATGTTCCTTTGGTATCTCTGATTTTCTTGAAGAGATCCCTAGTCATTCCCATTCTGTTGTTTTCCTCTATTTCTTTGCATTGATCGCTGAAGAAGGCTTTCTTATCTCTTCTTGCTATTCTTTGGAACTCTGCATTCAGATGCTTATATCTTTCCTTTTCTCCTTTGCTTTTCGCTTCTCTTCTTTTCACAGCTATTTGTAAGGCCTCCCCAGACAGCCATTTTGCTTTTTTGCATTTCTTTTCCATGGGGATGGTCTTGATCCCTGTCTCCTGTACAATGTCACGAACCTCATTCCATAGTTCATCAGGCACTCTATCTATCAGACCTAGGCCCTTAAATCTATTTCTCACTTCCACTGTATAATCATAAGGGATTTGATTTAGGTCATACCTGAATGGTCTAGGGGTTTTCCCTACTTTCTTCAATTTAAGTCTGAATTTGGCAATAAGGAGTTCATGGTCTGAGCCACAGTCAGCTCCTGGTCTCGTTTTTGCTGACTTTATAGAGCTTCTCCATCTTTAGCTGCTAAGAATATAGGCAGTCACTGTGCTGATTATTTTGACCATGGATTTAATCTTGGTTTTCTAGAACTTTATATAAATGGAGCCATACAGTTCTCATTTTAGCCTCACTTTGCTCAGTGCAGTGTTACTGAGATCATTCCATGTTGAGCAGGTCAATGGTTTGAAATATAGTACAGTTTGTATTAATATATTCTCCTGGTGAGAGACTTCTGGGTTGTCTTCCATTTCGACTCTCGAAATTAAAACTTTCATGCACGTTTGTATACATGCCTCTGTGTGCACATGTTTCATCTCTCGCAGGTAAATACCTGAGGTAAAATTGCTGGCTCAGATGGTAAATAAATATGTTTAACTATAGTGAGCAGACAAACATTTGCCAGGGTGGTTGATCCATTTTCCGTTTCCACTAGCAGTGTGTGAGTGTGGGTCGCTTCCCATCCTTAACCTACGTGTGACGTGCATCAGTCTTTATCCCTGCTGGCACTGCCTTAGGTATGTAGTTGTGTCACTTAGTAGTGAGTGTTAATTTGCATTTACTTGATGAATGATAATGTTGAACACTTTTCCACGTGCTTATTCACCAGTTGTTTATCTTTGTCATGGAGTGTCTGTTCAAACTTGAGTTGTTTTTTTAACATCAATTTGTAAGAGTAGTTTTTACATATTTTGGGCACCAGTCCTTTATCTCATTCATATGCACTTATGAATATTTTCTCCTAGTCTGTGACATACATATCTATTTTATTAATGATGTCATTTGATGAGCCAAAGTTTTTTAATTTTGATCAAGTCTAAGGTAGTGATTTTTTCTTTTATATTTAATTTTCTGGGTCTTGTCTAAGAAATCTTTTCCTACCCCAACATTGGGAAGATAGATGGTATTTTTTTTTTAATGTTTAGGTCTGTGATTCATCTCAAATCAGTTTCTATTTATGGTGTGAGGTAGGTGTCAAGTTGCGTTTTTTTCCCCCCATATTTTGTCTCGTATTCTCACTATTTGCTGAAAATATTTTTTTCACCCTTGAATTATAGCACAGAATTTAAAAAAAAAAAAACTGTTTTGCCAAAGGGCTACAAAATTGAATTTCCCTGCTGGCCATAAACCAACCAACAATACTTTTCTTAGTTAGTTTAGTTCATCCATTTATCTTGTGATTCTCAAGTTACTTTATTCACATAGTATGAGGTTTTATGAAGCTACATCTTTTTATAGGGTCTGTAGCCATGCCACAGAGCTACTGGTTCTGTGGCTTTTTAAATTAGATTGAAATTAGGTAAAATTAAAAATTCAGCTTCTCAGTCAACAAAAGCCACATTTTAAATGCTCAGTAACACATGAGGCTATTTTCTTCCCTATTTACCAGTGCAGATAGAGATGTTTTCATTTCTTCCACAGTACTAGATAGCACTAGCCTATAGAAAAAGAAAGACTGGTTTTATATAGTTTTGAGGCATATTTTAATGAAACTTACTTAGTTTTGATACTGTCATTCAGCATCTTCCTTGCCCATTTTCATCTGTCTGTGCTTCTATTTCTATTCCAAGATGTATAGTCCCAGCCAGTGCTTTTGTTAGTCTGAAAATGCAGTTACTTCTGTCTGCTCTCTCCCACCTGGAAGAAAGAATTTCCCTGTGTGTGTCTACCAGACTCCTTTTCTGGAGCCTACCTGGCACTGACCTTTTTAACCCTTCTCAGTGTTAACTGCTGAATTTCTGGGCATCCTCCGACAACTTATAGTGTAGAGATAGGTATTTTCTCTTTCCTGTCCTGATTAAAATTAAATTTCTCCCTGGCATTTCTATAATAAATATTAAAATTGCAAAAAGCAACAAGTTATGAGTTTTATCATACCCCATATTAACATTTCTGTCCAGCAGTGAACTTTGTTGCCATTTCATCATGAGCAACCATGTAGGAATTTGTAAGCTTTTCTCTCATTGTTCACTGGGTGTGAGCTAAGTCTTTCATTAATGTCTTTCAGTGTGGGAACTTTGCTGTCCTGGTGGATCTTCATGTATTGCCGCAAGGCTCAAGCAAAGACACTAGCTGGTTTTCTGAACAGAAGAAAGAGGTACCAGGAAACTTTTCACTATTTTTTTAAATTGAAATGTCGTTGATTTACCATGTTTCAGGTGTACAACAAGTGATTCAGTTATACACACATACACACACACGTATATTCTTTTCAGATTCTTTTCCATTATAGATTATTACTTGATATTGAATATAGTTAGTTCGCTGTGCTATACAGTAGGTGCTTAAAACTTTTCACTATTTTAAATGCAAGGAGCTGCTCTTAAGAGGAACATTAGCTTTTTTTCCAGCTCTCATTTTCATTAATGGACAGTAAATCTTGAGTGCTGTTTAATCCTTGAAGAAGAGTTGTCTTTGCCACAACAGACATACTCCTGCTTTTTCTGTTGTTGTTCCTTCAGAAACTGACACATCCATCTATTTCATATATTTCATTTGCCACTCTAGTATTTAAACCAGAAATTCCCTACCTCTTTGTTTGAGGGAAAGGGTTCTTTGTATTAAAAAAAAAAAAAAAAGATGATGAAGAAGGAGAAGTTAAAGTGACTTTTCCAGGTAAGCAGGGATTGTAAACCTCACTGGTCGTAATGGATGGACTGAGCCCCTGGAGCAGGTGTGGGTTTTTGTCACCTGTCTGAAATCTTCTCCTGTACCACATGATCCTTTGGCAAAAGTATGGGGATGGGTGACAGCAGCCCTCCTCTTACAGTGGCCAGTTGCAAAGCAGGTGGCCAGTCAGTAAAACAATTGATTGTATGACAGGACTGTGGTGTTGAACCTCCTCAAACCTCAGCCGCCTCCCCTGTGGATGAAGGGTTCCCCCAGACCCTGGCTGAGTCCCTCCCAGCTCTCATTTCTGTGGTCCCACCAAGTGCTGCTGTGGCAAAGGCAGAAGGTGCCTCCAGCTCTCATCACGTGCTTGGCTTCCTTCTCGAGACCCTTCCTTATGAGCGAGCAGGACAGTGAGCCTGTGGCTTTTACGTAACTTGCCAAACGTAACAGCCCTTGGTATCTTCCATGATGTTCGTTGATCACAGTAGCTTTTTAGAGCTAGAAATAAATCCTATTACCAGGTGGTATGTGGAGAAAAACTAGTGATGGTGGTACTTTTTGGCACCACTTCTTTACCCCTTTACTGTGATGACTGTTTTCACTCAGCTTTTGGAGATGACGAGAAATCTCCTAAAAGAAAATTTATAAGTAATACATTTTCAGTCAAAGGATAATATTATTAGGACTTTGTTGATCTCTGTTCATTTCCAAGGCAAACCATTCAATATCACGGTAATCCAAGTCTATGCCCCAAGCAGTAACACTGAAGAAGCTGAAGTTTAACGGTTCTATGAAGCCCTAGAAGACTTTCTAGAACTAACACCCAAAAAAGATGTCCTTTTCATTATAGGGGACTGGAATGCAAAAGTATGAAGTCCAGAAACACCTGGAGTAACAGGCAGATTTGGCCTTGGAATACAGAATGAAGCAGGGCAAAAGCTAATAGAGTTTTGCCAAGAGAACGCACTGGTCATAGCAAACACCCTCTTCCAACAACACAAGAGAAGACTCTACACATGTACATCACCAGATGGTCAACACGGAAATCAGATTGATTATATTCTTTGCAGCCAAAGATGGAGAAGCTCTATACAGTCAGCAAAAACAAGACCGGGAGCGGACTGTGGCTTAGATCATGAACTCCTTATTGCCAAATTCAGACTGAAATTGAACAAAGTAGGGAAAACCACTAGAACATTCAGGTATGACCTAAATCAAATCCCTTATGACTATACATTGGAAATGAGAAATAGATTTAAGGGATCAGATCTGATAGACAGAGTGCCTGATGAACTATGGACAGAAGTTCATGACATTGTACAGGAGACAGGGATCAAGATCATCCCCATGGAAAAGAAATGCAAAAAAGCAAAATGGCTGTCTAAGGAGACCTTACAAATAGCTGTGAAAAGGAGAGAAGCAAAAAGCAAAGGAGAAAACGAAAGATATACCCATTTGAATGGAGAGTTCCAAAGAATAGCAAGGAGAAATAAGAAAGCCTTCCTCAGCAATCAATGCAAAGAAATAGAGGAAAACAACAGAATGGGAAAGAATAGAGATCTCTTCAAGTAATTAGAGATACCAAAGGAACATTTCATGCAAAGTTGGGCTCGATAAAGGACAGAAATGGTATGGACCTAACAGAAGCAGAAGATATTCAGAAGAGGTAGCAAGAATACACAGAAGAACTGTACAAAAAAGAGCTTCACAACCCAGATAATCATGATGGTGTGATAACTGACCTAGAGCCAGACATCCTGGAATGTGAAGTCTGGTGGGCCTTAGGATGCATCACTACAAACAAAGTCAGTGGAGGTGATGGAATTCCAGTTGAGCTATTTCAAATCCTAAAAGATGATGCTTTGAAAGTGCTGTACTCTATGTCAGCAAATTTGGAAAACTCAGCAGTGGCCACAGGACTGGAAAAGGTCAGTTTTCATCCCAATCCCAAGAAAGGTAATGCCAAAGAATGCTCAGACTACCACACAACTGGACTCAACTCACACGCTAGTAAAGTAATGATCAAAATTCTCCAAGCCAGGCTTCAGCAATATGTGAACCGGGAACTTCCAGATGTCAAGCTGGTTTGAGAAAAGGCAGAGGAACCAGAGATTAAATTGCCAACATCCACTGAATCATGGAGAAAGCAAGGGAGTTCCAGAAAAACATCTATTTCTGCTTTATTGACTATGCCAAAGCCTTTGACTGTGTGGATCACAATAAACTGTGGAAAATTCTGAAAGAGATGGGAATACCAGATCCCCTGACTTACCTCTTGAGAAACCTGTATGCAGGTCAGGAAGCAACAGTTAGAACTGGACACAGAACAACAGACTGGTTCCAAATAGGAAAAGGAGTACATCAAGGCTGTATATTGTCACCCTGCTTATTTAACTTATATGCAGAGGACATCATGAAAAACGCTGAGCTGGAGGAAGTACAAGCTGGAATCAAGATTGCCAGGAGAAATATCAATAACCTCAGATATGCAGATGACACCACCCTTATGGCAGAAAGTGAAGAAGAACTAAAGAGCCTCTTGATGAAGGTGAAAGAGGAGAGTGAAAAAGTTGGCTTAAAGCTCAACATTCAGAAAACAAGATCATAGCATCCGGTCCCATCACTTCATGGGAAATAGATGGGGAAACAGTGGCTGACTGTATTTTTCTGGGCTCCATAATCACTGCAGATGGTGACTGCAGCCATGAAATTAAAAGACGCTTACTCCTTGGAAGGAAAATTATGAACATCCTAGATAGCATATTAAAGAGCAGAGACATTACTTTGCCAACAAAGATCCGTCTAGTCAAGGCTATGGTTTTTCCAGTAGTCATCTATGAATGTGAGCGCTGGACTATATAGAAAGCTGAGCGCCGAAGAATTGATGCTCTTAAACTGTGATGTTGGAGAACACTCTTGAGAGTCCCTTGGACTGCAGGGAGATCCAACCAGTCCATCCTAAAGAAAATCAGTCCTAGGTGTTCATTGGAAGGACTGATGTTGAAGCTGAAACTCCAATACTTTGGGCACCCGATGCGAAGAGCTGAGTCATTTGAAAAGACCACGATGCTGAGAAAGATTGAGGGCAGGAGGAGAAGGGGACGACAGAGGATGGGATGGTTGGATGGCATCACGAACTCAATGGACATGGGTTTGGATGTACTCCGGGAGTTGGTGATGGACAGGGAGGCCTGGCGTGCCGCAGTTCATGGGGTCACAAAGAGTTGGACACCACTGAGCGACTGAACTGTTGTCCTAATTTTGCTAAGGATACCCAGCGACCTCAAACTGGGAGCAGAAAGGCATAGGGTTCTGTGTGATGGGATTTATCATGCTAGTGGCATGAAATGTTGACATTATCATTCAGGTAAATAGCCCTGAACTGTGCTCTGCAAGACTTTGTGTTTGATAGGCCATTGCCTGCTCCTCCAGTCCACCTTCATGTCATTCCAACCTTTGGCTTCTCAACATATGTCTCCGTGATTCAAAACATTTAATTCATACCCCCAAAGTGACCAATATGCATCCGAGGGGACCTCACCCAAGAAGTTTGACTTACATTAGCAGCATCCTCGGAGAAGGCAATGGCACCCCTCTCCAGTACTCTTGCCTGGAAAATCTCATGGACAGAGGAGCCTGGTAGGCTGCAGTCCATGGGGTTGCTAAGAGTTGGACACGACTGAGCGACTTCACTTTCACTTTTCACTTTCATGCAATGGAGAAGGGAATGGCAACCCACTCCAGTGTTCTTGCCTGGAGAATCCCAGGGACGGGGGAGCCTGATGGGCTGCCATCTGTGGGGTCGCACAGAGTCGGACACGACTGAAGCGACTTAGCAGCAGCAGCAGCATCCTAGAATCCACCATTCCAGGCCCAGATTTTCCTCCATTCTCTCCCAACTCTGCTGCCTCGGCTTTAGACCTTTTGTGTTGATATGCTGTCATTTTTGCCAAGAGTCAGTTGATTTGGAAGGCTTTACAATAAATCTGTGAGTACGTGACTCACTTCCCAGCCAAAGCGTGAAGCCAGAATTTTCCAGGGTGCCACACGCAGCTGCAGTGCCCTGCCTGTGCTGCTGTTGGGGCCACAGGGCGCGCCTTAGCGACGGGACTCAGGGCGCGATGGGGCCTGCAGGGCTCCGCTGTGGGCCGTGAGCGGGCTCTCCACTCAAAGCCAAGGATACGCTCTGTGGCTTCTACCTCACGCTGTTTCTTCAAAATATGGTCACTGACTTTAAAATGGATATGGGATAATGTGTGTGTGTTTAAGAGAAGAGAAGAGCTAGTTGAGGATATGACTTTAGCCTATGTTCAGTGTGCCAGGACTTTTATGTTTTTTAAATCATTAGATCATCTCAAGATTGGGATATCATGAGCAATCAGTTTGATTGCATTTTAATAGCTACTCTGAGTAATGAAAGTCTTAAGAATATCCTGTTTCTTTTCAGAAAAGGAACTCATCACATGTATTAAACATGTGTTTATTTTGAGTCCAGCCTGAGTAGTCTTTGTACCCAAACAGTTGAACTCAGGCTCTTCCCCTTGTAAACCTAGGAAGCACAAATGAACCCCTGGGAGCCTGGAGATGTTGGGTACAACTCTCTCTTGCTCATTGATTGGTCTTCCTGCTGCCCCTTGAGTTTAGATGGGAATTTGTCTTTCCTTGTCTTGCCCTGGTTCTGAAGAGAACAGTGCTTCGCCAGGTGTGCTGTGGTCAGTTACTAGGGGACCTCGACGCAGCACACAGGATCCACCTTCCATTTGTCAAACCTGCTCAGGAAGGAAAGCCCCGTAACTGCAGGGAGAGAGTTTGCATATGTGGGCCTTGGCTTTATTTTTGTCCTCCTATTTTTAGTTGTGGCCTTATAGGGCATTTATGGCCAAATTTTAGCAATCCTTGTTTCCATGTACGTCTTTCACATATTTTCTAGCTCAGTCATCGTTGAACCCTGCATGTGAAGCAAAATTCTTTAATTGTTAAAACAACAGTATGAGCAAGGCTGCCTTTCTGTTGCACCAACAATGCCGAAACCTTCAACTGTAAGTGAATACCTCTGTGTCCACAAGGCACCGCATCTCTGGGCTGCAAAATGAGATCAGGAAGGAGGAGACCAGAGTTTGTATTTTATCGAGAAACGCATGTTTGTAAATTAAGTCCGGTGTTTTCTGTACTCTTTGAAGAGTACGTGTATTTGCAACAAAAGAAAAGCTTGGCTCTCGTTGCCCTTCAAAGCAGCTTACAGCTCTGTCCTCGTTTTAATTTATGAAGATTCTAAGAGATCAACCTGAGATGGCATCGCAAGAAACCAGTGAAACAGGTTTGAGGTGACCTGAAAACTCTGAACCTTCTGCAGAGTCCTTAGGAACTGAACCAGAATTATCCGTCCTTATACACCAGTTCTTAATCTGGGTTAAGAAATTTAGATTTGGGAGCAATTTTATTTTCCCTTTCCCTACATCAGATTACGTTTTTCTGATAGTATAGCTAACGTGAGCAGTGTCATCCCATTGTACAGTTAGGCTTTAAGTTTTATTTTTCTTTTTTATAAATAACACTGATACATTAAAAACAGTAGCTCCAGAAATTTGGGATGTTGACATTCAATTAAAACCATGTTTTTCTGTTGCCTAATAAATATTAATTTACTTTTGAGCAATATAAGAAGTAAAATTATTTTTTACTGTGAATAGATGAATAGAGAGCAGTTTTCACAGAAGCTTATACAATGTCATCAACAAGCCTATGGAAGAAAATCAGACTCTTGATTTCCAGTTCTGTGTTCAACTTACCATCAGTGCTGTTGTTTTTCAGTAGATTTGTAAACCCCAGAAACTAATGAATTATAGTGGTTAGATATTAAAGTTTTTTGAACCAAGTTTTAAAAGTAGGAAATTTCTGTGTAAAAATCACTGTCTCTAGTTCCTCTTAAATCAGAAAATCTGGTGGCACTGTGCGGTGGGTCCCAGCATGAAGTCTCAGGGCACTGCCCCTTCTGACTGGCTGGGGCTCCCCCTGACTTGCCCTGACTCTTTGGCTCCTCCCAGTCTGCAGTCCCTGCCCAGTAGGCCCATCTCTGGGGCTCCCGCTTGTAGCCAGAGTTGGCTCTGTTCTGTCTTCTACTTGTCATAGTCCCATTGGTTGATATTTACATGAAAACAGCCTTTCCCTCTCTGATTTTCTCACCTCCTTGCCCTGATTTTTACATTGGTGTTTTTATCTTCCTTTTAGAAATATGAAACTGAGGCAGAGAGAAATGAAGAGAGGCAAAATATATTTCTTAGATCACAGAGTAAGCCAGCATCATGGTTTCAAACAAAGCTTAGTGGCAAATTTAAACCTTCAGCATTACCCATGAACATATGTAAATGCCTTTATTCATAGCTAAACTAAAAAGCAAACAAAATGAAATGTTTGATTTTGGCTTTTTCATATGCATGATACTGACTTTTTTTGCACTGTGTTGAATTAGAAAGTTATGTGTAATTTTTTTTTATTTACTTTAGGAAGTCTGTTTACTGTTAAAAGAAACCATTGATTCAAGAGTGAAGGAGTACTTACAAGTTCGTAAACAGCACAGGCCATCAGATACAGAATTCACAAGATCCAATCCCTTGTCCTTAAAAGGTAGGCACGAACTACTTTGATTTCGGATAAAATTTCTGCTTTGTAGAGATGGCAATTATGTTTGACTCTGACTGTCAGAGTCAGAGTTGTGTTGTTGTGTAGTGATACATTTTAAAAATACAGCCTAATGAATATGCTTTGTTTGGGTAAAGAAAATTAATCAAAAAGCCCTAAAGGGCTTTTAATGGTAGGCAAAATATATAAAAATAGAAAATACAACATTCCTAAGGAAACTATAAATTCTTTAAAGGATTTTTTTTTGACAAGTAGTCTTGCAAATAGATTTGCAATAATACTTAATTTGGGGTTTTATGCTTTTCTAAATGCTTTCATATATGTCACTATCTCAGAGGTTCTCAGCTGGGGGTGGTTCTGCCTCAGGGGACATTTGGTAATGCCTGTGACAGTCTGGATTGTCATACCTGGGGTGGGAGCCATGGTAGAGAGCTGTTGGCCCCTGGTGAGTAGGGGCCAGGAATGCCACTAAACATCCTACAGTGCACAGGGCAGCCCCCTTCCTGCCAACCAGGCAGTGTCCCCCAGATGTCAAGGGCACTGAGGTTGGAATATCCCAACCCCTTACCCTAACACCCTGTTACCCTGAGAATGGTAATATCTTTGAGTTATGGGTGAAGAAGCAGAGGATTGTGAGATTAAGGGGGTTGCTTGAATAAAATGTCATCTTCTTGAGGACCAAGATCATCTCCTGTATCTGGCATCTTCCCCTCCCTTCTCCCCACCCCTGACACTTAGGCTATGCCTAATGCAGAGATTTGGGGATATGAATGAAGGACTTCCCTGGTGGCTCAGACGGTGAAGCGTCTGCCTACAGTGCAGGAGACCTGGGTTCAGTCCCTGGGTTGGGAAGATCTCCTGGAGAAGGAAATGGCAACCCACTCCAGTATTCTTGCCTGGGAAATCCCATGGATGAAGGAGCCTGGCAGGCTACAGTCCATGGGGTTGCAAAAAGTTGGACAGACTGGGCGACTTCACTTTCTTTTACCTTTTCACTTTCAATGGAGGAGGACTTAGATGACAAGTGGCAGAGCCTGAACCCTCAGCCCAGTGTTCTCTCCACTCTGTCATCACTGTGTTTTTTAAACTTTTTAAGTTAGCGTTTCATGGCACTCTGTTGCACAAATACAGTCTACCCCTGTTAATCCTCAGAGGTCAGTACTGCATTGCTGTGAACTAGATTATGCTAATGTAATAGTTCTTTAGGGAAACAACGGTTAACGTCCTCCCCTTTAAAGGCAGACTCAGTCTGCACCGTGTACTTGGGCACAGCTGGTAAGGAGGCAGATAAAGTTTTCTCAACAGAAAGCCTCAAACAAACAGAATTTTCAATCCAAACAATATTGTATTAGATGACACTTTGTGGCATTTTGCTTAGGAATAGTTGAAGTCTTGAGAAAAACTGTAGCAGACGTGGTGAGTGGCCCTTTGTAACTAACTGAGACGGAAAAGGAGCAGAGAGAGTTCTGAGACCCCAGCTCCACCATGGTCATGGCTTGCTCAGCACCAATTCTCAGGTGGTCCCTGCCCTGGTCTCCTCTCCTCAGTTGAGTTCAGTTCAGTTCAGTCACTCAATGGTGTCCGACTCTTTGTGACCCCATGAATCGCAGCACGCCAGGCCTCCCTGTCCATCACCAACTCTCGGAGTTCAATGAGACCCACATCCATCTAGTCAGTGATGCCATCCAGCCATCTCATCCTCTGTCGTCCCCTTCTCCTCCTGCCCCCAATCCCTCCCAGCATCAGAGTCTTTTCCAATGAGTCAACTCTTCACATGAGGTGGCCAAAGTACTGGAGTTTCAGCTTCAGCATCATTCCTTGCAAAGAAATCCCAGGGCTGATCTCTTTTAGGATGGACTGGTTGGATCTCCTTGCAGTCCAAGGGACTCTCAAGAGTCTTCTCCAACACCACAGTTCAAAAGCATCAATTCTTCTGCGCTCAGCTTTCTTCACAGTCCAACTCTCACATCCACACATGACCACTGGAAAAACCATAGCCTTGACTAGATAGACCTTTGTTGGCAAAGTAATGTCTCTGCTTTTTAATATGCTATCTAGATTGGTCATAACTTTTCTTCCGAGGAGTAAGCGTCTTTTAATTTCATGGCTGCAGTCACCATCTGCAGTGATTTTGGAGCCCCCCAAAATAAAGCCTGCCACTGTTTCCACTGTTTCCCCATCTATTTGCCATGAAGTGATGAGACCAGATGCCATGATCTTCGTTTTATGAATGTTGAGCTTTAAGCCAACTTTTTCACTCTCCACTTTCACTTTCATCAAGAGGCTTTTTAGTTCCTCTTCACTTTCTGCCAAAAGGGTGGTGTCATCTGCATATCTGAGGTTATTGATATTTCTCCTGGCAGTCTTGATTCCAGCTTGTGCTTCTTCCAGCCCAGCGTTTCTCATGATGTACTCTGCATATAAGTTAAATAAGCAGGATGACAATATATAGCCTTGACGTACTCCTCTCCTCAGAGAAGTGCTAACTGCTCACTCTCCCAGCCTCTCTCCCAGGTGGGGAACTCACAGTGTTCTGACCTCAGGATGAAATCCAGAGCCTTTCTTGGGCTCATGTGGGCAAGAAGTTTGCTTTAAAACAGAAAATTAATCTTACTCTACACACAATTTTAATTTGTTTTCCCACCTAACATAATGTAAAAGTCCTTGATTCATTTTTGGCTGGGCTGAGCCCCACGTGTTGCATGGGCTTTTCTCTAGTGGCCCGTGGGCTCCCCTCTGGAGCACTGCACAGGCCTCATTGCAGAGCCTCTCCTGCTGTGGAGCCTGGGTTCTGGGCACATGGGTTCAGGAGCTGCAGTCCCCAGGCTCCAGCACACACACAGGCTCAGTAGTTGTGGCGTACTGGGCGCGGTTGCCCAGTGACACGTGGGATCCTCCTGGACCAGGGGTTGAACCCATGTTTCTTGCATTGGCGGGTGGATGCTTTACCACTGAGCCACCAGGGAAGCCCTTATAGAAGTCCTTTAAAACATGCATCACCATTTTTAAAATTTAATAGATAAGAAGTGGTGTCACATTCTGGTTTTGGTTTGCATTTCTTTAATAATTAGTGATACTGACCATCTTTACATGTGTTTATTAACTATTTGTGTATCTTTGGAGAATTGTCTGTTGGCCCATTATTTAATTAGGTTGTTGTAGGAGTTCTCTATATGTTCTGGATATTAATCTCTTATCAGATATGATTTGCAAATATTTTCTCCCCTTCCTAGAGAAATGGAGAAAACAAAGCCTTTTCCCATCTTTATAATGTCCTTTGACACAAAAGCATTTTTAATTTTAATGTAACCAGTTGATGTCACATCCATGAAATCATTTCTAGATTCAATGTCATGGAGATTTTCCCTGTTTTTTTCTTCTAAGAGTTTTATGGACTGCTGTTAAATTAGGCCTTTGATTCATTTTGAGTTAACCTTTTATATGGTTTAAGTTCAGGGTCTCACTTCATTCTTTTACTATTCAGTTTTCCCAGTGCCGTTTGTTGAAAAACCTGTCCTTTGCCCCACTGGGTGGCCTCCGCATCATTATTGAAAGTCATTTGACCACAGTCGTAAGCGTTTATTTCTGGGCTCTCTCTTCTATTCCTTTAGTGTGTATGTCTGTTTTTATGCCAGTACCACACTGCTTTGATGACCATAGTTTTGTAGTAAGTTTTGAAATTAAAAAATGTGACTCCTCCAACTTTGTTACCATTTTTCAAGGTTTATTTTGGCCACTTGAGGTCCACATTACTGTTTTTAATAACTACATAGAAGTCCATCAGTTGTCCGCCGTCTGATTTATCATTGGGACATTTAGGCTGAATCTCGTACTTTCGCTGTTGTAAACAGTGGTACAGTGGACATCTTGATGATCTAGATGTTTGCACACTTCAGTTTCTTTATAACATTTCTGTCTGTCTGTCTGTCTATTTGACCGTGTCAGGGCTCAGCTGCAGCTGAAGGGTCGCCGTTGCATCACGTGCAGTTTTCCCTCATGCACAGACTCTTTAGCTGTGGTGTGTGGGCTCAGTAGTTGGACTTAGTTGCTCCTTGGCATGTGGGATCTTAGTTCCCCAACCAGGGCTCAAGCCCACGTCCCCTGCATCACCAGGGAAACCCTAGTATTTCTGTTTCATGTTCATACTTGTATTGGTTTGTAAGAGCTCATTAATTAAGGATATTCATACTTTGTGTGATATATATATTGCAAGTAATTTGCCTCTAGCTTGGTTTATTTAACACACAACTACAAATGCGCAGCCTCTTTTTGCCTTCGGGAGCCTCTGAGGTGCACTTGTGGGATGAATGCCAGGCTTCCCTGGCGGGGATTAGTCGTGTGGTTGATGGCTGGATGGAGGCAGGGGCTGCTGATGCAACAGTGTGCTGCTCACTCTTGGGTGGAAAGGCTGTGCAAAGTATCCCTCTTGGAAAGTCACCTCAGCGTGACAGCCCATCTTCTTTCTGCTTCTGGGGATAGATGGCCTCCGAGCACACGTTCTGCAGCCCACCCCCTATCTGGCCCCCTTTCTGCTGCCTCTGGCCAGTCCTCGGCCCCACCTCGCTGGACACTGGACGCCGCCAGCAGCCCCCTAACTGGTGCCCCTGCGTCTGCTCTGGCTGGTGCGCCCCCTGTGGTCAGCACCCAAGTTAGGGTAAGACCTTCACGTCACAGCCTCATCTTGCATACAAAGCCCTTCAGGCTTTCCCCTGGGCTCCAGGGTGAAGGCTGGTACTCTGAGGTGACCACCTCTGCAGCCTCATCTTGTGCTGCCCATTCCTTTCATGCTGCAGCACAGTGGCCTCGATCCCTCTCTGGCACTCACCCAGGGGCCTGTGCTGGCATGGGCCCTCCCCATCTCCTTCCACTCTCCACTCCACGTCCTCCTGTAGGGAAGCGTATCCTTGTCCACAGTCCCCAGGTTCCAGGCCCGCCAGCACCCTGTGCTTTGGTTCACACCATTTGATTCATGTTCATCTCTGCAAATGGGTAAGTCGCCTGAAAACAGGTTCTGCCTCTTTTATGATCTATAGCACATTTTCCGGTTCTTAAGAACTGTTTGTCCAGGTGACGAGTTACATGCATGAATGTAGCTCTCCTCTTCCCAGGAAGGCCAAGACTGCTACAACTCACCTCTCCTGCCCTGTCTCCTCCCATGGCTTCCCTTTTCTATTTCCTGCAAACCTGCATTTTTGACACCTCTGTGCCTTTATACTTTCGGGTTTCTCTTTTGTCTGGAAAGCTCCTGTTATTAGCTTTTAAGACTTAGCTCAAATACTTCTTCTCCAAAGTCTCCCTCAGTTTGCTGTCTTCCTTGCTCACAGCACTTTATAACACTGGCCACTGTATTATGACTGTAATGTAATCATTTTGCCTGTGATTTCATTTCTCCCTCTCTTTGGTGGTAAAGATTGAGGGATTGTCACCCCATGGCTTCTTCTTTTTTTTTTTTTCCTTTGAATTTCCATGCTGCTTAACTCGAGAGCAGAAACAGACAGCTCTGCTTCACCTCATTGCAAACTGTTCATTTCTAAAGGTCAGAGCGTTGTCCACCCATCTCCCCAAGGTTGCCTTCCACAGGGGGCCAAGGCTCATCATCTCCTGAGCCAGGTACACCTGCCAGGATGAAGTGGGCACACACGGTGATGCGCCCATCCAGACTGTTTATTATCAGCATCACTTGGCTGCTCCATAGTCTTACTTTAAATGACTTTTTCCAAAAGCACTTTCAAAGCCCCGAGCCGTAAGGAAAGCCTTGCCTGTTTCCTCCTCAGTGTTCCGTTCGGTGTCTCGTGTGCCCTGAAAACAGAGTTGTTCTTACCGGCTTGGTGGCTTGGGTGAAAGTTGTGTGGTTTTCGCTTTTGTGTAAATTGGCTGTCTTCTCTCATGTGCACGAGTTTCTTACCTTTCTTATTTGCAGATCTGAGTAATGATATTGTGCTTCATCCTGGGGTAGACACTGATGCTGGGTGAACTGAAGTCAGTAGGCTGGTAACTTTGCTGATTACTCTAAAAAAATTAATATGTTTCATGCTCTGAGTTTCATGCTCTAAGTTATCCTTATTAAAACTAACATAAATTACTTTGAGGCCATTTCCTTAATCATAAAATACTGAGGAATACAGAGACTGCTGACAAAAACTCAGTCAGCAAACAGCATAGCATAGACATTTGCCAACAGCGTCATCCTTCTTAAGTCACCTGGAATAACTTCAATTGATTTAGTAAAATTAACATTGGAAGAAAGTTTTTTTTTTTTAAGACTTAACTGTCAATTTCTGTCAACTCTACCTCATTAATATTTTTCCTCTTGGCCTTGCCAATATTGGGTGTTACCAGTATCTTAATTTTTGCCAGTCTGACAGGCCAAAAATAAAAGAAAAAAAAAATGTCTTGTCCTTTGATTTTTATCTTTCCTTTTTTGTGTTCGTTGACTGAGCTGTGTGTTTGTAGCCCATGCTTACCTTTGTGCTGGGGCATTCACCTTTTTCAAGTTTTTCACTTTTTCTCAGTGTCACTTCCGGGTCAAGGCTGTACTTAATCAGCTCTTGAATCACTACCACAACCTTCTGATTTCACTTTCAGTTCATCCACATCTCGCTTCCAAAGTGCTTCTAAAATGACCTTTTGAAAACAAAAATGTGATAATCTTCACTGTAAAGACTTTTGTGGTCAGGAACCTTAGTTGCCTCATGAAAAGAAAAGTGAAAGTGAAGTTGCTCAGTCATGTCTGACTCTTTGCAACCCCATGGACTGTGGCCTGCCAGGCTCTTCTGTCCATGAGATTCTCCAGGCAAGAGTACTGGCATGTGTTGCCATTCCCAACCCAGGGATCGAACCCGGATCTCCCACACTGCAGGCAGGTGGTTTGCCTTCTGCCACCAGGGATAGGCTTTGTTTAATTTAATTTCTCCTTGAGGCTAGCTGGCATCAGTCTGGCTCTTCAGTGGAGAAGCTGTTGATTAAAGATAGTATAGATAGTTCACAGGATCTACCTGTGGGAAAGCCAGGCAGCCTGGTTCTGAAGCTGCACAAGACAGCACAGCCTCAGCCTCAAGATGAGGGGCGGAGCTTCCCTGGTGGTTACAGTGGTTAAGAATCCGCCTTTCAATGCAGGGGCACAGGTTCGATCCTCTGTCAGGTAACTAAGATCCCACATCCCACAAGGCAACTAAAGCCTGCAAGCCGCAACTAGAGAGAATCCTGCAGGCTGCAGTGAGAGACCCCGAGTGCTGAAACTAAGACCCAAGCAACACAGCCAAATTTAAAAAAGAAAGAAAGAAAGAATCTTATTTTTTAAAAAAAGATGGGGGAGAATGGCTTTGGTACATGAGCCCTTTCAGTTGCCATCTATGAAGCTCAGGACTGAGCCTGCAGGAGCGTGGCAGCCTGGCCCATGGCCACGGCACTGTCTTCCTCTGAGCTCACCACAGATCCCATGGCCACATCCCGGTTACCGGTGAGCCAGGGAGCCTGAAATGCTTCACTGTTTTTACCTTGGAAAAGTGGGGCTTAACAAAGTATGGGAAGTTACCAAAGCACAGGGAAGATGGTCAGAAGTTTTGGGAAGGTGGAAACGAGTTAGCAAGGTCCCCTGAAGGTTTCGTGTTGGCTTCCTTCTTCATAAACTTCTGAGCAATGATGAGCTTTTGCAAGAACACAGCTTTCCCAACTACAGGTGAAATATGCTCAGTACCCCCTCCAAGAAAGAGAAGCCAAGTCTCACATCTGAGCTCCACACCCGAGATTTCTGTGTGATATTTATTCCTCTTTCCCATCATTCAGAACCCATATTGGTTTATTTATTGGCTAAATGATGAAGCTAACTATTGCCAACATACCTCGAATAAAAAGCCAAAAACTTGCTTAATATGTAAATATATACGTGGTGCAGCAAGGAAGACAGTTTAGGAAGATGCTACCGTTCTAACTTCTATGGTCAGTTACATGAAATAAATGGTTGGTGTTTATATCTTCCTACTTGTAATTTTATTTCATATTCCCTTTGTCTTTAGGCAGTAATTCAGCTGATCAGGACTCTTGACTTGGCAAGGTGACTGACATCTTCCTTCCTAAGGGGTTTGAGCCCTCAGTGGTCCTGCCTTTCTGAGGCTGCCATTTGTTATTTTTCAGTCACTCAGTCATGTCTGACTCTTTGCGACCCCATGGATTGCAGCACGCCAGGCTTCCCTGTCCTTCACCATCTCCCAAAGCTTGCTAAAACTCACATCCATTGAGTCAGTGATGCCATCCAACCATCTCATCCTCTGTTGTTCCCTTCTCCTCCTGCCTTCAATCTTTCCCATCATCAGGATCTATTCTAATGAGGCATCTCTTTGCATCAGGTGGCCAAAGTACTGGAGCTTCAGCATCTGTCCTTCCAATGAATATTCAGGACTGATTTCCTTTAGGCTTGATTGATTTGATCTCCTTGCAGTCCAAGGGACTTTCAAGAGTCTTCTCCAACACCACAGGTCAAAAGCAGCAATTCTTTGGCCCTTAGCCTTCTTTATGGTCCAACTCTCACATCCATACATGACTACTGGAAAAACCATAGCTTTGATTAGATGGACCTTTGTTGGCAAAATATTGTCTCTGCTTTTTAATATGCTGTCTAGGTTGGTCATAGCTTTTCTTTGAGGAGCAAGCATCTTTTAATTTCATGGCTGCAGTCACCATTTACAGTGATTTTGGAGCCCAAGAAAATAAAGTCTCTCACTGTTTCCATTGTTTCCCCATCTATTTGCCATGAAGTGATGGGGCCAGATGCCATGATCTTAGTTTTTTAAATGTTGAGTTTTAAGCCAACTTTTTCATTCTCCTCTTTCACTTTCATCAAGAGGCTCTTTAGTTCCTCTTCACTTTCTGCCCTAAGGATGGTGTCATCTGCATATCTGAGGTTATTGATGTTTCTCCCTGCAGTCTTGATTCCAGCTTGTGCTTCATCCAGCCCAACATTTCACATGATGTACTCTGCATATAAGTTAAATAACCAAAGTCACAATATACAGCCTTGACATACTCCTTTCCCAACCTGGAAGCAGTCCATTGTTCCATATCCAGTTCTAACTATTGCTTCTTGACCCGCATACAGGTTTCTCAGGAGGCAGGTAAGGTGGTCTGGTATTCCTATCTCTTGAATAATTTTCCACAGTTTGTTGTGACCCACACAGTCAGAGGCTTTAGCGTAGTCAATGAGGCAGAAGAAGATGTTTAGTTTTTGCTAACTTTTAGCACTGGATGCACTCTACTTGGTCACACCCATTGTATTGTATGTTACCTGTACACCTTGTATGTTACCTGTATACCTGGTTGCTTCTTTTGTACACCATGGACCAGCATTTCAACCCCACTTTGGTCTGTTTGTCTAATGTGATGAAAGAGGTCTAATGTAATTCACCCTCCATGGCTGGCCGTCTCCTGCCATGTGAGAGTTGGTGGTGAGTCTCAGATTAGTTGCATTTGGCAGGGCTCAGCCTCAGTGCATTTAAGTCTGTGTTGTTGAGCCCAAGTGTAATATTCATCCTTGCCATTGTGGCCACCTCCCTTATGAATCCTTGAGCAGCTACTTTGGCCCCTGTGAGAAGAGGCTGGCCAGCGCCCTTGGGGCAGGCTATCTGGTCCAGCTTATTATGAGATCCTCTTGCTGGGGCCTTTCAGAGAACGTTCACATCAGATCCAGATATTCTCACATGCTGGCTAACTTTTCCCCAGGTGTCCCTGTCCCAGCGTTTCTGTCCGTTGCAGAGTAAATCTTTTCCAGTCTTATACTCAACACCGAGAAGACATTTTCACAGAGCTGCCCAGCCCTTTGTGAGATGACCTGAAGCCAGTTTCTGTTATCCCCCTCTGATGGGTTACAGTGGCAGTCAGAAACTCCAAGACTTAGCACTGTCTCAGAGCCAGTGTCTAGTCATCCTCAAAAGCTCTGGTATTTCCCTTTTATCACTGTTGTTCGTGTTTAGTTGCTCAGTCATGTCCGAGTGGACCATAGCCTGCCAGGCTTCTCTGTTCATGGGATTTCCCAGGGAAGACTACTGGAGTGGGGTGCCATTTCCTTCTCCAGGGGATCTTCCTGACCCAGAGATTGAACCTGTGTCTCCTGCATTGGCAGGTAGATTCTTTACCACTGAACCACCCGGGAAGGTTTTCTCACTGTGCAAATTCCCTGGTAAACAGTTGCAGACCCGAAAGGGAACATTACAGAACAGACTTGCAATATTTTTGAGGATTTCCTATCAGCTTGGCACTGTAGCCTGACTGACAGGCCCCAGAACGTCGCACCATCTCCCTCTGGCCTTGGCGTGTGCTGTCTCCTCCCCTGACACCCTTCTCCTCACCCGCCCCTGGGCTCGCTCTGCATCGCCCTGCAGGCTTGTTCTTCCCGTCGTTTCCCTCCGGGAGCCTTGTCTGGCTCCGGGCGTCTTCTCTCTCAGGGAGCTTTTCCCCCATCTTTTGGCATCCTGGCCAGTGGCATGCTCATCACTCCCTTCTCCTGGGGCGGGGGTTCTCCCGACAATCACTTGGCAGGAGGACACATGGTAGAGGCAGTGAAGGAATGAGCAGAGGCTGCACTCAGCGGTGTTTGTTGGCCCTGGCTTCGTGCTCTGCTTCCGTCACGGCATCTGTTGCCCCTTCATCAGAAGGCAGGTGAAAGCAGCCTGGGGGTTACAAACTGTTAGTGTTCCACAGTTGGTCTTAAGAAAGGCAAAACCACATCCTGTGCCATCCTAAGAGGAGCCGCGGTATTTTCTGTCCTTTCTGAGGAGAGCTGCCCTCCGGCCCCGCCCATCCCAGGTGACCTCCAGCATCACTGCTCGTCCTAGTTACTGTTTCTGCGCGTCAGCCTGCTGGGCGCCAGCGCTGTGCTGGGACTCCCGTGTACCCACGGTGGATGCTCAGGGCTCCCCTTTCTAGCAGCGTCCTTCCCCTTGGTTCTGAGGATGAGAACCATTCAGCATTCAAGCAACTTGGCCCAGCTCTGATGACTGGCAAGTGTCAGGGGCATCTGACAACATGGCTGTCAGGGTGCCAGCTTCTGTTCACTACTCTGGCGTCTCTGTTGCCGTGGCAGGACTGTGTGTGTCTGTTTTCTCTTTTAGTACATTTTCCCTCTAATCATGAAAACAAAGCTGTGTTGAACCATGTGGAAGCCAGGAATAGCGTTCTACTTGACCTACTATGTGGGAATCTTTGTTTTAGATTTTTCCCCCCTCCTCTCTTGTTCACAAGGTAGAAGAGGAGAAAGCAACTCCAAAAGAGGGCTCATCTTCTAGCTCCAAGCACTTACCTCAGTGCGTTGTCTAACTGTTCAGTACACTTTTGTGTTTGTAGGGCAATTTTTTTTTTTTTTTTACTGCCATTGTTCCATTCTGTGTAACCTTTTTCTTACAGTTAACATCTAAGAAACCCAGTCCTTTGGAAAATGCCATAAAATAAATTAAATTTTCCTGGGCACTGTGGTTTCTGTCTGCCTTGGCTTTTGATTTGGCTTTTCTTCTAAGCTGAATGCTCCTCTAAAAATCTTAGCTTGAATCTCCAGCCAAAGTGTGTAGCTTGCTCTCCTATGGCATCCGAGGCATCTTCCTCGAATGTTCAGGGCTGGGTGGCCAGGCCCCCTCCCTTCATCTACACCCACGCAGCATCCCCAGGGGTGCTTGGAGGAGGGCACTTTACCACCATGTTAGGAAATCAGCGGGTGTTCATACTACAGGAGGAGCACAAGAAAAAGACGAGAATTGCCAAAACAAGCAAGTTCTTTCTATTCTTCCCTCCGCCTGAAAAACGCTCCCCTCCTTTCCCCAACGACCGAGGTGCTGTCCCCGCCAAAGAAAGCTTTCCCCCTGCTCCCCCGACACAGGCCTCATTGTGAGCTATGCTCCCCATGTCCCCAGGAGCACACATTCATCTTTGTGCTGTTTGTTTGGGTTTGTATTTATTTTCCCAGCCCATTGAAAAACAGCACCTTTTCCTATTTAAAAGAAATTTTAGAAGCAAAACCCTTTTCCCTTTGAGCCCAGCCCTTCCTCCGTATAAACCATCAGACATTTTTAGTGTTAGTTGCTCAGTCATGTTCTACTCTTTGGGACCCCATGGACTGTAGCCCGCCAGGCTTCTCTGTCCATGGGATTCTCCAGACAAAATACTGGGGTGGGCTGCCATTCTGTCTCCAAGGGGTCTTCCCAGCCCAGGGATTGAACCTGGAACTTCTACACTGCAGGCAGATTCTTTACCGTCTGAGCCACCAGGGAAAGCCTTCAGCGAGGACAGTGAAGGCTTGCTCTCTGAGACACCATCCTCACACACTCACGTTGCTATCCTTTCCTTACACATTAGGGACAGTGAACATGACTGTCTTTCTGACAGTCTTAGCCCTGGTGAAGCACAGACCCTGGGCGGAAAGCCCACCTTAGACGTCACCTCAGCCTGTATTACCACCCGCCCCTGCCCGTCAGCCACGGCCTGGGGCTGTGGGCGCCGTTAGCACTGCACTGAAAGGGTGCCTCTGACTTGGAGGGAGGAACCGGGCACCCGTGTGGTTTTACAGACAGTAAAACCGCACCACAGAGTTTCAAAGATCTGTCGTTCTGCTAAATATCCTTAATATTGAGACATTGTTTTTTTTCCTATTCACAGATCTTTACAATAGAAATGGATTTCCCTAGATGTGTCCTAGGGCACCGTGGCAACATGTGTTTTCTCTTTACACATGTGTTTAAATAGCTTTGGTTATTATTTACATTTCTTCCCATAATGTACTCCATCAAAACATTTGCTCGGCTTTCATCCACATGTGAGAAGCTCACCAGGGCAATAATGGAAGCCAGTGCCCGTAAGGCCTTTGGGGAATGTGCCACAATTCCAGCAGAAATGACTTTTTCCTGGAACTGGAAATTTGTAAAACTTGGTTTTACACTTTTTACCAAAAGTGTGCTAAAGCCGCCCTGATAACACGAGAGGCTCTGCATCTTCAAAAGCTGGGGAGACTGGGCCAACCATTTTTGCAATAAATGGAAAGAAAGGCAAAATCTGTGAACTTTTACACATTATGTTTCCACTTGTTATAGTTACCTGTTGTGGACATTGCTTAAGTTGTAGTAACTTTTCTTTTATTTTTTAATTTTATAAGAAATTAAAACACACAGAAAAACTAATATGCAAAGCTTTGAAATATATAATATAATATAAATATAATATAATATAAAAGCTTCGAAAAACTTAGGATTCTTTTCACCACATCAGGAGGTTGTCGAGTACCAATTTGAACTACCTAGAAGACCTTTCCGTTAGTATAAACTTGATTAAATGGACCCTGCTGGCTGGTGCGTCAGCTGCTTCCCCCCGTGCACCCTGGCCTTCTTTCAGAAACCCCTGCCAGCACATAGGCGATGCAGTGATTTCTCCCTCATACAGCAAAGTCTGAGTTGCCATTAGAAGATGTGCTCAGTCACTCAGTTGTGTCTGACTCTCTGTGACGCCATGGACTGAAGTCCATCAGTCTCCTCTGTCCATGGGATTCTCCAGGCAAGAACACTGGAGTGGGTTGCCATTACCTCCATGGGATCTTCCCTACCCAGGGACTGAACCCATGTCTCCTGTGTCTCCTGCCTTTGCAAGCAGATTCTTTACCACTGAGCCACCTGAGGTGCCATTGCTGAGGTTCAAATTACTATGCCGGTTCCATTGGGGCTTTTCTGGTGATGCAACCCCTGGCTTAGTGGTAAATAATCCGCCTGCCAAGGCAAGAGGCTCAGGTTCAATCCCTGGGTTGGGAAGATCCCCTGGAGAAGGGAATGGCAACCCACTGCAGTATTCTTGCCTAGAAATCCCGTGGACAGAGGATCCTGGCGGACCGCAGTGCATGGAGTTGCAAAAGAGCAACTTAACAGCAACAGCAAACCCCATTTTTACTTTTGAGTTTGCTTGGGCTGGTTCACTTTCTGCTTCCAAATTTCTTCATATTCAGAAACTGGGAAGTGCAAAACAACTTTACCAAATCCCCTGGGACTCTTATGATTCTAGAAAGATCTTTGTCATCAGATGGTGGTTGCAAGACTTTTTTAAGGAGTTCTCAATTGGCTGAGAGCCCAGCCCATTAATCAGCTTTATGAAGACGGACCATGTATTAACTAGAGCTTCCAAAGATGCGTCCTCCTTGGTGGCAGGTGGGACTGGCTGGCTTCCTGCCCTGTTGGGAGAGCCACCTGCCACTGATGAGAGGAGTGGGATTGCACCATTCTGTGAGTGAGCTGTCTGTTCTGCCACAGTATTTCTAATGGTGACAGCTGGATGGGGGAGCCTGAAGTTCTCATGGTTTACCCAGGGAAAACTATGGTTTTTCCCTTGCATGTTGCAAATATGGCCCTTGGGACACTTGCCTTGTATTATTCAAATGGTTTGGCTGTCACATTGTGTGTGTATGTGTGTGTGTGTGTGTTCAGGTGACAGTTGGGGGTCAGAGGAGATAGTGAGACGCAACCCTACTAAAAAAGCTGAATTTTCCTTTGGCAAATCCCAGATAAAATCTTAAAGAGTGACAGCCTCTCCTGAGTTTGACATATACTAATGAGGAAAGTTCTCCTCCCCTACCCCCCCACCCCTCTCCACCCCCCGCTCCTCAGAAGGCAGTGGCCGTTTCTCACAGAGGTTGCATATAATTTGTTAATGTGTGGGATGACAAGGTATAGTGGAAACTGTTTACCTTGGCATGTACTGTGCATTTCTTGGGAGTTTTATGTCCATTGCCCTGTAGCAATAGCCTTCCTATGTCTGGGAAGCACTTATGGCATTTACCAGCTTGTCTGTTCCCTTCAAATTCTTTTCCTTTGGCCAGAACTTCTGATCACAATGCCAAGATTTTACAACTTGTCGCAATTGAGTTTCACATCACTAATATTAATAGCCACTGGGAAGCTCCAGAGAGAAAGCAGATAGTAGTTATCTGACTGACTAAATGTCTGTAAGAATCCTTTGACTTTGAAGGACACAGAGGGCACGTGAAGAGGCTCTGTCTAGTGGAGGGGAGCACGCGGGGGTTTTGTGTTTGGGACTGGGAGCTGATAATTAGTTATCTTGGGAATTTGGGGGACGGTAACCCAAGTGATGATTAAAAGCTGGAGTGCTTTCGTTCTCAAATTCCCTAACACGACACCCTTTTATTCAGAATAAAGATGGAGAATCTAAAATGATGGTTGTTGCAGTGGTTGTTTTCAGCTTACTACTGCAGTTGTTTGCAATGAAGACAATTTTATATTCACTGAAATGTGTAATATATGAACTGGGCAGAGTGTACCCACTCACTTTGGTACAGGAGACATTTATATCACCTCTAAATGAATCCACCGCAGGTTTCTGAGGGAGGTGGATGTTCATGAAGCATTGCAAACCCCTGGGCTATTCCCAGGGAGTTGAGGAGAGGCACATTTAATACCTGCTCAGCCACACTTAATTGTGGAGCTGGTTTATATTTGTTGTTGCAGTGCAGTGCTGTTATTACTTAGAGCCTAAACTCCAATCAGCTTCAAATGGATCTCAGCTATTTGATCATAAACTATTTCACTAATGGGAAACTTGGCTTAACCTATTGTGTGGAATGTCTTGAGAAAGTCATCCATGTCTACATTAAGCAAAACCCAGACTAGCTCCACACGACCTCATACCTAAAAAATGAATCCCTGGGAAGAGATGCTGGGTTTAACTTTGAGGCCAAGTTCTGGGGTCATAGGTTGGTGTGTATGTGCTCGTAACTGTGTATGTTTGTGTGTTTCCGTGTGTCTTTAATGCATAATATAGATATGTATAAACCCACAAATATAAGCTGCTGCTAGAGAAAATAAAAAGTTACAAGGCCTGAAAGGAGACACCAAAAATATGATTTCCGTCCAAATATTTGTAGGAATTTTACTTAATTGCAACCAGAAGTCTGACCTGGAAGTGTAGTGTTTTGACCTCCTAGCTGTCTGGTTTCCTATTTGCAGTGTTTCGCTCTCCCCCAGCTGTGAGAAAATATATTTTACACGGTTTTAACCCTGTGTATTCTTAGAATCACTGAAGTAGGAATTATTCTCCTGGGGGAAGAGAAATTCTCATTATTTACAAGAATGACTCGTAAAGGTTTCTTTTAAATAGAAAACATTTTTGAAACACTTAGCAAATCTTTCTCTGTAAGATATGTTTGAAAATAAAACAGCTTCTGGATTTCCTTTCAAGGTAATGTGAACTTCTGGGAGACTATAAGATTATTGCGATGTGTCGGTTTATCCTCATTTTAGTAAAATACTGTTTAATAACAAAAGTGTACGCTTTAGAAATAGTTCTCTCATGAAGAGGCTTTTTTCCAGTTCTAGCTTATTAAATCTTTTGTTCCTAGCCTTTTAGAAAAGTAAAAATAGGGCTGAATAAACTTTGGGAGGCTGTAGTGGTGTTTGGTATTCTAATGGGCCAAAAGACAACACTGCCTTGTAGTTAGGGTGACTTAGGTCTAGGAGGCCTACTGTTGAAAAACTGTAGAATTGACACATCCGTTGCTCATAGAGGCATTTGCTGAATATAGCAAGATGATGGAGAATGTTGTTTCTGTGTAGCCTTAGAGAGTTTGCCTCAGACTTCATGGATTTAAGAGTGAGAAACACTGACAGTTCCCATCCATTTAGCTCAAGAACATTTCATCCCATGCTCCTTTTTTGTTTTTTTTAATAATAGCTTTCTTGAGATATAATTCATATACCAGGTGATTCACTCATTGGACATAAACGATCCAGTGGTTTTTGTATATTCAAAAAGCTGTGCAACCATAACCAGAAAACATCTGAGAACATTTTCATCACCCAGTGAAGCCATTACCCACCGTCTCACCCAACACCCATCTTGCCGTCAGCGATTGCCGTTTCTATCGCTTTGCTTAGTCTGGACCTTTCGTATAAGCTGAATCATACAATATGTTGTTTTTGTTAACTGGCTTTTTAAATGTATCATGATGTTTTCCAGGTTCTTCCATGTTGTAGCATTTATCAGGAGTAGTTCTTTTTACTGTCAAAATAGTCTGTGGTATGGCTATATCACATTCATTTATTTGTTCATTGGTTGATGGACATTTCTGTTGTTTCAACTATTTGACTATTAGGAATAATGCTGGTATGAACATTTGTATAGGTTTTTGAGTGGATATTTATTTTAAATTCTTGTGAGTATATACCTAAGAATGGAGTTTCTAGGTTATTTTATACCTCTGTATTTAGTGCACTGAACTTTCAGCCTGTTTTTCAAAGTGGCTGTACCATTTTATATTCCCACCAGAAATGTAAGAGGGTTCCATTTTCTCCACATCCTGTCAGCACTTGTTATTATCTGTCATTCTGATTATAGCCATCCGAGTGGATGTGAATGGAATAGCAAATGGCAACCCACTCCAGTACTCTTGCCTGGGAAATCCTGTGGACAGAGAAGCCTGGCGGGCTACAGTCCATGGGGTCCCAAAGGGTTGGACACGACTGAGTGACTAGACAACAACAAACGGATGTGAAGTAGTATCTCGTGGTTTTGATTTCCATTTTCCTGATGGTTAATGATGTTTTCCATCTGTTCAGATACTTGTTGGCCATGTGAATATTTTCTTGACAAGATATCTTTTCAAATCCTTTGCCTATTTTTTAAAACGAGTTGCCTTTGTATTAGTGAGTTTTTATAAGAGTTCTTTACATATTTGAGATACAAATCCTTTTTCAGATATATGATTTGCAAAATTTTTCTCCTTGTCTAAGGATTGTCCATTCACTTTCTAAATGGTATCCTTTGAAACACTTAAAGTTTTAAATTTTGATGATGTCCAATTTATCTGTTTTTTTTTTTCTTTTCATTGCTTGTCCCTTTAATATCATATCCAAGAAGCAATTACATGAAGCCTGTGAACATTTACAAGTATCTATTTTTTAAGACTTAATAGTTTTGCCTCTTACATTTAGCTGATTAACCCATTTTGAATTAATTTTGTATACAACGTGATGTATGGGTTCAACTTCATTTCTTTTACATGTGGATATCTAGTTGTCCCAGTACCATTTATTGAAAAGATTATTCTATCTTCATTTAATTGTATTGGCAGCCTTGTCGAAAATCAGCTGACAGTAAATAAGAGGGTTCATTTCTGGACTCTCGATTCTATTTCTGTTCATTTGTCTTTATGCCAGTGTTGCACTATTTTAATTACGATAGCTTTGTAGTAAATTTTAAATCATCCCCCCATTCTTTTAAAGAACTATTTTCTTGTCTTCCCAGCAAGGTTAGAGCTGACATTTACTGGTCAGGATCAAGACTCTGTTTTAACCTAGTCAGTGTAAGCACCATTTTAAATTACTGTAAGCAATTGTTTTGACAATTGTTATAAAACAATTGTTTTAACAATCATTATAAAACAATTGTTTTAAGAATCATATAAAACCTGACTTTAAATGAATTAATTAAATACTGATTCTGCCAGGGTTTTAAATTAAACTCTTTCACAAATGTATCAACTCCAGTTACTCCATTTTAATCAAATCAATGAAGAGAAAAGTGATTCTTGGTATAGTCAAGGTCTTCGTATTAATGGGAAAACCTCGGGGTTATCAGTATTCATAAGGCATGACTGGGGACACGCATGAGTCTCAGTCACTCTCATTAAAATCCTTTACTTTAGGTTGTAAAGTTGACTGTGACTTAAAGTCTGGTCTCCTTTGCTTATCTGTCCAGCCTCATCCTTCATCCCTTTCCTTCTGTGCATTTTGAACCCTGCCCACCAGCATCCCCAGGAGCCACCAGGAGTGGCCTGTGGTTTTACACAGACGTGGGTGCAATGCCCCCCACCCATCCTCAGTCCTCCTAGTGGAATCCGCCTGACGCTTCCACACTCTGCCTGGATGTTCTTGGGGGAGGTTCCTTGGGGATCTCCCTCCTCCCAGATGAATCTGTTTGTTCTACCCTTTGTTTCATTAGACACACCCTTTCTTGGCACCCGCAGTTCCTGCAGCATCTGTTGTTGCCCTTCATGGTCCTTCTCCTCTGTCTCTTCTCTGGGGTAGATGTAGGAGCAGCAGGGCTTGGATGCCTCTGGTTTGAGTATTACTGTTAGAGGAACAGCTTTTGACAGAACAGCATATATATATATATACACACACACACATGTATATTTCCTATTCATGTTGGTCCCTATAACTCCTCTTCCGTAGTCATTTTCGGTAGAATGCCTTGAGACTATGGGGAAACTCCAGTGTGCTGCCAGCCTGCACCTGCATGACAGCTCATCAGTGTGATGTGTACTGTCATGTTCAACTTCTGTTACATGACTAACAGAATTTCTGGGCAAAGATGAGCATTCCAAGCTTGTTTAACCCTGATGGCCTTACTGCCATTTCCAAGGAATCTCTGATTTTTACTAAGTTCAGTAAAGTTTTTGTTGGTGGGTTTGTTAGAAAAACTGTATTTTGAGAAGGGAGCTGAGAAAAAGTTGACCCTTGCTGCACTGCCTTGAGAGGGGATTTTAATGGCGGGAATGAGCAGAGTGGAAGGGCAGACACAGGTGGATGGGAAAGAAATGGGCCTCAGAGCTTGGGACCTCAGGGTGAGTCCAGGGCCCAGGGCTAGGGGTGATGACAGCAAGTATGGGCAGGGCTGGCATGTCGGGGGACTCTGAGAAGTACTAGAGCTTCTTGTAGAACCTGGGCACAGTAGGCTTGGCGGGAGGCAACTGCCCCTGAGAAAGGGTGAAGGCAAATGCAGTAACCCAGCAAGTAACGCAAGGCCAGGGAGGAGCACGGGAGGGACCAGGCAGGGCTGGAGGCTGGAGGAAACGCACGCGCTCCTGCCCTTGTGTGGGTGGCCTCAGCTTTGAGGCTCATAGTGGCTCCAGGACCCCATTGAGAGCCCCGGAACTCCCCGTGGGCCACTTCAGGTCCTGCAGAGGGCCAAGCATCCTCAGATAGCAAGCAGAGAGGCTCACATCACATGGCCCTTCTCGTAAAAGCAACTAAGGGAAGAGAGAAAGTTCCTGTGAAAAGAGCAGGGAGCTGTGTCTCAGATCTCAGTTAAGTGAGTTTAAGCGTGATCTTGAAAATGTGAGGGGAGAGAGAAAGAACAGGGGAAGGAGAGTGGTTCTGTGGGAGGCACCGCCAGGAAGCTGGGAGGTTTGGGATAATGAAACGTTCTGGGAGGCTTTGTGGAGCCTCAGGGGATGGTGAGTTCTCAGCATTCAGCAAAAGAAAAATACGCAAGTCAAGTGGGAATGGGGTTTTCATGGAAGGATGGAGCAGCGCCTCCTCCCAGGGCTGGGCGGCTGCATGGGCTACGGCTAGGGGACAGCTCAGTCCTCGCCCGGGTGCATCTGACCCTCTCCATGGGCCTGAGAGGGTCTGTTCACTGCGGTTCTACTCTGGCCCTCTCCATTGCTCATATTTCCTGGACACCTCCCTTTCTTTCAGTCTTAGCCATGTATTTAAACCTGTTTTTTCTTTTTCCTGGATTCTGTGTTTTTAGTGGGAGGGTCTCCTTGAGCTCAGCCTGTCAGATTCCTCAGATTCAGTTTTTAGCAGTATGCTCATTTTACTGCAAGGCTGTATCTTTTAAAGAATGGTGGACTTTTTAATTCCATACTTAATTTTGATGTTGTGGCTTGAGTCTGCAAACTATATATATATCTGTATCTATACCTATCCATATAACTATATCTGTAATCAAGTTATATTTTCAGCTTGGGCTGCTAATAGTTAAAGAATCTGAGAGTGAGGTTACGATTCCTGTTTTAAGTACAGTGGTGTGTTTACTGAGGCTTCATAAAGATAGAGCTTTATACTTACCTGTTGGGCTATTTCTGCTTCAGTTGCCTTTTAATCTCCTTAGAAAAGATGATTCTAAAGATTACTGCTGAATTTCACAACATATAAAGAATACTTTTACATTCTTTATAAAATATTATTTCCAAAATGAGCAAATTACCTCAAAAAGCAAGCTTTAATCAAGATTTATGTTCTGAGACTTTGAAAGAAGGCTGTTGTTAACACAAAATATTTAAAAGAAAAATGAGCATCTTTTTTAAGATTCTTGAATATTTTCATCCAGTGATGGTGTTTCTTTTTTAAAAAAAATAAGCTTCTTCAGAAGAATCTTCACTCTCATTTTGTAACCTAGAAATTTCAAATACATACAACAACAGAATCCTGCAGCGAACCCCCACTTCCATTGTCCAGCATCACATTTTTAACATATGGCCAGTGTTATTTCATTTGTCCTTTTTCCTGTCCCTCCCCCCAATTATTTTAAAGTAAATGCTGGATATCATATTATTTTACACAAAAATGATTCAATATGTATAGCTCTAAATGATGTGTTTTTGTTTTTTTTTTTTAATGATCAGAGTGCCACCCAGGAAAAGAAATATATTGATGTCATCAGATATGTAGTCTGTTTTCAGAGTTCTCTGAATATCTCTTCAATTCCTTTATAATTGGTTTGTTCAAATCAGGGTCCAAACAAAGTTGATCTACGCATTGATTGCATTCCGCTGATTCTCTTTACCTAAGATAAATATCTCTTTGAACCATGAGAACACTCCTCCCAGCTTTTTTTCCATGTTATTTACTTGTTGAAGAAACTGGGTCAAGTGTCCTCTGGAATTTCCCACATTTGGGGTTTGGCTGCATCTGCATGGTGGAGTTCACATGCTCTTCCAGCCCTGTGTTTCCCGTAGCCTGGCAGTGAGCGCTCTGATGAAGTCAGGGCCCCTGTGCTTGTTCCTCGTGCAGGAGCCCTCTGTGGTAGTTGGGCTGTACTTACCACAGCCTCTCATTGGGCAGCACATGATGCTTGGTTGTATCTCTTTTACTCTCATGTTAACAATGTATATGTGGCAATAATGGAGTTTCTGTTTTATGATCTTTTTATCAGTCAGTATTTTCCATTGGTTCTTCTGATATTTCTACTATAGTACATCAAGGCTGTATATCGTCACCATGCTTATCTAACGTATATGCAGAATACATCATGAGAAACTCTGGGCTGGAGGAAGCACAAGCTGGAGTCAAGATTGCTGGGAGAAATATCAATAACCTCAGATATGCAGATGACACCACCCTTATGGCAGAAAGTGAAGAAGAACTCAAAAGCCTCTTGATGAAAGTGAAAGTGGAGAGTGAAAAAGTTGGCTTAAAGCTCAACATTCAGAAAACGAAGATCATGGCATCCGGTCCCATCACTTCATGGCAAATAGATGGGGAAACAGTGTCAGACTTTATTTTTCTGGGCTCCAAAATCACTGCACATGGTGATTGCAACCATGAAATCAAAAGACGCTTACTCCTTGGAAGGAAAGTTATGACCAACCTACACAGCATATTGAAAAGCAGAGACATTACTTTGCCAACAAAGGTCCATTTAGTGAAGGCTGTGGTTTTTCCAGTAGCCATGTATGGTTGTGAGAGTTGGACTATAAAGAAAGGTGAGTGCAGAAGAATTGATGCTTTTGAACTGTGGTGTTGGAGAAGACTCTTGAGAGTCCCTTGGAATGCAAGGAGATCCAACCAATCCATCCTAAAGGAGATCGGTCCTGGGTATTCATTGGTAGGACTGATGTTGAAGCTGAAACTCCAGTACTTTGGCCACCTGATGTGAAGAGCTGACTCATTTGAAAAGACCCTGATGCTGGGAAAGATTGAGGGCAGAAGGAGAAGGGGACAACAGAGGATGAGATGGTTGAATGGCATCATCGACTCGATGGACATGGGTTTGGGTGGACTCCGGGAGTTGGTGATGGACAGGGAGGCCTGGTGTGCTGCGGTTCATGGGGTCGCAAAGAGTCGGACACGACTGAGTGACTGAACTGAACTATAGTAAACATAAGCAAAATAAAGTTTAAAAGACCACATTATGTATTCTTCTAAACTTTGCCTGTAGCATCTATAGTTGGTTCCTTTTTTAACCAGAGCCTCTATGAGATCTGATTTAGCATCTTAATTACGATCATAAGTCATTGTATACCTATCGCTTTAAGTTTTACATATCAAAATGATGTACATTTTGTGTGAACTCTAAGGACTTAAGGAAGATAAAAAAAAGGAAAAGCAGGTGGTGAGGTTTTTGGTTTCTTTTCCATATGAAAAACTTGATCAGCGGGCAGTTAAGAAAGAGAAAAGAAAACAAAGAAGGCATGAGAGGTGTTCTTTGAAATCTTCCAGAGGTGCAATAATAATTGAGCTGATATTCACTGGCTTCTCATAAATTGTCTTGGTAGTCTGGGCATTGAGTACCTTAGAAATTAGCTTTCTCCATGCCTCTTCACTGTTGCTATAATATTCTTGCTAAAGGCCTATTTGTTTGTGTTTAAGGAGCCAGGGTAGTTTCTCTCTTATATTCACTTACAGAACTTGCGTTTTGTTTTTGTGTTCCAAGAACTTTGTCAAGTACCACCATTACTTTACCAAGCCTCCTGCTACTAATTTTATTATAACAGACCAGTAAATCAGCAAAATAAGATTTAGAGCAGTGACTTCCAAACCTAAACTGTGCATCAGAATCCCCTGGAGCTTTCTAAAAACAATCTAGTTCTCTGGCACCTCCCCAGCTCTACATAGATTATCAGATATGAGGGTTGCAGGAATCCTATGCATGTGTCAAAGACCCTAGCTTTGGAGATTCAGATTCCCCAAGTGATTTAGATATGGGAAGGGAGCTCATGCTTGGGAGTTGGAAAAACTCGAGACCCATAGATGGTTGCTTGAACTTCACAGTGGTTTATTTAATAACTAGAAGAGACAGTGGGATTGATGATAAATGTTGGACATATTTGGTGTTTTCATCCATGGCTGGATGAGTGCATCAAAAATGGCAAAAAGACCTAGCGCCTTGTAAAGGAGATACGAATCGCAAATGACTGACAGTCCTGAGAGGAATGTTCGTTGCAGACGTAGGCTGAGTAGCGCATAGAGAACAGAAAACAGCCTACCTCCACCCAGAGGAGAAAGCAGCGACCGCCTGTGTGAAGGCCAGAACCACAGTAAGGGCCTTACTGACTGAGAGGCAGGGCCTGCTGAGAAAGCCGGCAGAGCCTGGGCAGCAAAACGGGGATGTGTGATGCGCTCCCTTCACTTCTCCAGTTTCCCCTGGAGCGCCTCATCCTTGCAGAGTGCCTGGAATAGACGCTTGTCCTTCTGTGCCCTCTTTATCACCCTCATTCATCCTTCTGCTGTGGAGTTACTCAGAAGTGCTCTCAGCCACCTCTTGTTGGTCAGCTCCTAGTGTTTCATTGTATTTCTGCCTTTGCTAATGCGTTTGATCTTGAAGCTCTTTTCCCTTAACTTCTAAGACCTCTGTCCCCTGGTTGCCCCTCTTCCTGTCCGGCCATGTCTCCTTGTCCTCTTCACGTCTCTTTTGACATGCTCCATGGTGGACGTTTTTGCCCTTTGCCCAGAGTTGACTCAGCATTTTCTCCGGTCTTCACATCCCTCTGAAGTCCACGCCTCATTTCTGTGTGCTTCCCAGACAGCTGTGCTCACTGTCTGAAGCTTGGGTCATGGTCTTACTGATTCCCACCACCACCAACCCCCCGCCCCGTTCCCGCCTCCATTCACCCCACCAACAAAGCCGAGACCCTCCTCTGCCCTCGTTGGTTGTCGACCACCAAACCTGTCTCTGCTTCTGTCCCTGAAGCGTCCCTTGAACGTGTCCCTTTCTCATTAGTCCTGTGACGACCTGCGATCCTCATCTTGCCCCACTTGGCTTGCGGGAAATTCTACCAGTTTCCGCCGCTCTGTGCCATCATGGAAATGCAGGCCCATGTACTACATATTCTGACATTTCAAGCAGAGCTGGAAGTCCATATTTTCATGTAAACTTTCTGAATCCTTAAAATGCTTGTAACTAATTTAGAAACTTTGATAACACCATGTGCACCTTCATAGGCCACTAGTTTGTAATGTTTTACTTAAACATAAGGTAAAAATATCAAAGAAAATGTGATTTTGTTGTCTTTTGGCATGAGAAAAAGCTTTATATCAGAATTTCAAAACAAGACATGTATTTGACTAAATAAAATTGGAAAACACTTTGGCCAAATAAAAATACTATAAACAGTTAAAATATAAGTGATACTATGGGAAGAAAAAATTTTCAGTTAAAGGTCAATGTAGTTCTTATAAAATTATGCTTATAAATCAGTGTAAAACATAAGTTCAGAAAAGCTCTGTTCCCTAATAGAAATAAACAGAGGACGTGTAGAAATACAAATGAATCTGAAATAAAGCTTGTCCTTACTTGCAGTCAAAGAAATAGAGATTAAAAAGCTGTGAGCAGTGGTGAAGCCATGCGCACCTGTTCTGTATTTGAAGGTCCAGTCTTGATGCGTATGTGGGGAAATGGACATGATCGTATACTCCTGGTAGGAATTTGAATTGGGCTTCCCTGGTGGCTTAGGTAGTGAAGAATCCACTTGCCATATGGGATACCTGGATTCGATCCCTGGGTCTGAAAGATCCCTGGAGAAGGAAATGGCAACCCATTGTAGTATTCTTGCCTGGAAAATTCCATAGACAGAGAAGCATGGTGGGCTGCAGTCCATGGGGTCACAAAGAGTGGGACATGACTGAATGACTAGCACTTTCACACTTTAACTTTCACACTTTTCTGGAATGGAAGGTGGCAATTTCACATTGGTCAAAGTTTTAGCAGAATTCTGGAAATTAGGAAAAGAGAAAACAAATTTATCATTAAAAAAAAAAATCAAAGTTCCAGGAAACAGTAAAAAAGACACTAGGAGGCAAGAATTAAAGTGGAAACGACTAACAACTTTCTAAAGCATTGAAGGATATGTTCATATGTTCTCTGGTTTAAGAAATCTCAGCATCCCAGCAGGATAAATTTTTCAAAAGATCCTAGATATATTGTAGTAAATTTCAAAACACGAAAGACTTAAAGTGTTAGTCAGTGTTAGACAGGCTTCTCTGTCCCTGGAATTCTCCAGGCAAAAATACTAGAGTGGGTAGGGGAATCTTCTCAACCCAGGGATTGAACCCAGGTCTCCCACATTGAAGGCAGATTCATCACTGTCTGAGCCACCAGGGAAACCCCTGATGCCCCAACGTGGGGCCAAAAAAAGAATAAATAGAAAACCGTAATAACCCCTGTTAAAGAATTTAGACCACTATTTCAGAAGTACTGGATCTGAACATTTTACCAAGGAATTCCCTCAAAATTTAAGAAATAGGTAATTGCAATTTTGTATAACAGAATAATAGCTAACATTTCCAACTCATTTTAGTATAACTTGACACTAAAACCAGATAAGGACAATACAAGAGAGGAAAGTTACAAGCCAGTCTCACTCAAACAATAAAAATAGAAATCCTAAACTAAATGTTAGCAACCCAAATTTGACAATGTGGAAGAATCATGACAGATGCCAAGTTGGTTCATAATTAGAAAGCCTATTAGTATTTATCATAATTAGAAAGCCTATTAGTATTTACAACATTAATATGTTATAGGAGAACAATGCATATGGTAACTAGATTGAAAAAAAAGTAGCTATCATTCATGATAAAAAATTCTTGGAAAGATTAGGATCATGTCTACAAAAGTCTATAGCAAATATTGTTCTCAGTAGTAAAACATTAAAAGTGTTCCTTTTATAACTGTGAGGACCACAAAAGTGGTTACTACAATATTCAACAATTACTGGAGGTTCCAGCCCAAACAATAAGACAGGGAAAATAAAACAGGTGAAATATTGGAAATAAAGAACAAAATTTTAGGGGGTAAATGTATACATAGAAAAGTCTAGAGGAAATATGCAGACTAATTATTAGAATTAATAAGATTTAATATCTTTTTCAGCTGTAGGTCAGCATATAGAAATCATCTTATTATAGCAGACAGTTGGAAAATGTAATTTTTAGGAGCTGATATGTATAGCGGTAGCAATTAAAAAAAATGGGAAGTTCCTAATAGTAAACTTAATAAAGTATGCAATAAATTTATGTAGAAAATTTTTAAACTTTATCGAAAGACATTTTAAAAGTCCTTAAAAATAACTGGGAGACTTACCATGTTAAATGCATATGAAATCTCATTATCATAAAGATCTTATTTTCCCCAGCTTAATCTATAGATTGAAGGCCTTTCTAACCACAGCTCCCAACAAAGTTTTTTCCATGAAGTTTGACAAGCTAATACTAAAAGCTGTATGACAGTCTGAAGGACCAAGAATAACTCCAAGTAATTTTATGAAGAGTGGAAACTGTGTTGAGGATCAGGAGAGGAACTTGCACTACTGGATATTGGGATTTACAAATGAAGCTCAGGTAATTACCACAGTGTGCACTGACTCTTGGTCAATGGAATAAAATAACTCAGAGAGACCAGTTTATATATGACACAGCTGGCAGTTCAGATCATTGGGGACCTTCTGTTTGACTGTTCAATAGAGAATTGGGGAAACAGAGACTGTTCAATAGAGAACTGGGGAAAGAATAAAAGTGGATTCCTAATGGACACCATACACAAAGTCAATGTACATAGCATTGAGACTTGTTAAAAAATCAGATCATAAAGCAGCATTTCTAACCTGTCTCCATTTGTGTAAAAAGAGACAAGAATATGTGTGTGATTATATATCCTGAGAAAAGATCTGGAGGATATTGAAGTTAAGGTGACAAGTGACTGTCTCTGGGTGGTTGGATTTTTGCTGATTTAACCATCTCTTTATGCCTCTTTTTTGTTTCTGTTTAGTTTTTCTTTTTTTTAATACATTAAGTGTATATTACTTTTAATTAGAAATTTTTTTTCATTTTTAATTTTCTGCCTATTTGGTATCTATTTTATTTTTAGTCTTCTTTGAGATTATCTTTTCAAATTCTTCTTGGCAACTTCCAAACTGCCTCCTCCTTTCACGCACAGAAATAACATTTTCATTGTAATTTTGATTGAAATTGTCTGGCGCATAATAGTCACTCAGTACATGTTTGTTAAATAGATAAATACGGGGACAATTCACATCTTAACACTGGTTAAGACTTCCAACCAAGAACATGATATGTTACTCAAATCTTTTCAAGTCTTTTTTTTCCTAAATGTGAGCTTTTCTGTTTTCTAAAAATACAGATCTCACACCTTCATGCAATTATTGTTTTCTAAAATGGTATAATCTTTTCTTCCCCCCCCCACATTGAGTCAGACCGTTAACTGTGTAGCTTTGCCATCAGGACTTAGAAGTGTCAGAAAGATGATTAAATGTAGATAAGCATATCCTGTGTAGTGAGGTCAAGGACCGGGATTTATTTAGCTTAGAGTAAATGACTGCATTGAAACTGAATACCTGTCTCCAAGCACGTGATAGTGGCCAGCTTTCCTTCAACTCTGCTGAAGACAAGACACAGGAAAATGAACTTCAGCTAGAATGTGAGTGACTCAGATTAAAGATTGCAAACTGACAGTGTGATGCCAAAGTGGCCCTTGGGAACATTTTCTTTGGACTGTAGAATATATTATAAAACTTTGAATTCATTGCTAATTTGAAATTTTGGAGGTCTCACATGAAAATTTAGATTTCCAGCTTTTCTGGCAAGGCTTAAAATCTAGTATCCTGTGCCGGAGTTTCAGTGGCAGCTGATGGCTGGAACTCCAAAGCGACTGCCCCTCTTTAAAACAGCTGTGTGCTTTCTCCAGTTCTCCATGTCAGAACCCAGCCCTTCCTGTTATCTGCCTTGCCCTCTAAGCATTTTAGTCTGCAACCTCAGCTCCAGTGATAAAGGAAGAACTGAGTTGCCCATACACAGGCATGGCATTTTTCATTTTCAGGGTTGTTTTTAAAATGTGGTTTAAATATGGTCTGACTACTAAGCAAGAAGTGGACCAGGTGATTTCTCAAAGGTCTTTCCTGTCCTGTGAGTCTGTGATCCTGTTGGAATAGTGCCATGGTTCAAGAACTCAATGCATATGGTTGTCGAAGCTGCAGTGCGCCCATTGCAAGGCACAGAGCCCACAAAGCTCATCGTTCATCTGGTATTTCTTCATGTTGGGCATAGGAAGTTTGACAGATTTTGCAGAGGACCTGTTTCAAGAGCCTAGAGTTCAAACAACTAGCTACTTAATTTAGAAGATTTGCTAAAAGTCTGGTTCTTTTGTACATAGTTATATAAATGTGAGTGAAGGACTTTGTGAGTAACTTTAAGTTTTATAAGTATCCAGTATCACATCACTCCCATCATTACTGTGGGGCACCATTGTTTTGAATATCATTTCATCTGTGCTTGAATATCATCTAAGCACAGTTTTCATACTTAATGTTAAGGGTATATATACTCTTATAAACAAAAAAGTAGGAAAGCAGTGTGGGAAAAAAATCTGAAGTGATAATGTCTCAGTCTGTGGAAAATTCTTAAAGAGATGGGAATACCAGACCACCTGACCTGCCTCTTGAGAAATCTGTATGCAGGTCAGGAAGCAACAGATAGAACTGAACATGGAACAACACACAGGTTCCAAATAGGAAAAGGAGGATGTCAAAGCTGTTTATTGTCACCCTGCTTATTTAACTTGTATGCAGAGTACATCATGAGAAATGCTGGGCTGGAGGAAACACAAGCTGGAATCAAGATTGCCGGGAGAAATATGAATAACCTCAGATACGCAAATGACACCACCCTTATGGCAGAAAGCAAAGAACCAAAGAGCCTCTTGATGAAAGTGAAAGAGGAGAGTGAAAAAGTTGGCTTCAAACTCAACATTCAGAAAACTAAGATCATGGCATCTGGTCCCATCACTTGATGGGAAATAGATGGGGAAACAATGGAAACAGAGACTTAATTTTGGGGGGCTCCAAAATGACTGCAGATGGTGACTTCAGCCATGAAATTAAAAGATGCTTGCTCCTTGGAAGAAAAGCTGTGACAAACCTGGACAGCATATTAAAAAGCAGAGACATTACTTTAACAACAAAGGTACATCTAGTCAAAGCTATGGTTTCTCCAGAAGTCATGTATGGATGCGAGAGTTGGACCATAAAGAAAGCTGAACACAGAAGAATCAATGCTTTTGAACTGTGGTACTGGAGAAGACTTTAGAGTCCCTTGGACTGCAGGAAGATCCAACCAGTCCACCCTAAAGGAAATCAGTCCTGGGTGTTTATTGGAAGGACTGAAGCTGAAGCTGAAACTCTAACTTTGGCCACCTGAGGGGAAGAACCAACTCATTTGAAAAACCCTGATGCTGGGAAAGACTGAGGGCAGGAGGAGAAGGGGATGACAGAGGATGAAATGGTTGGATGGCATCACCAACTCAATGGACATAAGTTTGAGCAAGCTTGGGGAGCTGGTGTTGGACAGGGAAGCCTGGCATGCTGCAGTCCATGGGGTTGCGAAGAGTCAGACATGACTGAGCGACTGAACTGAACAGCACTGAACTGATGGATCTTGTAAATAATAATAGCATGTGGCCAGTGGTATTACATACAGAGTCTGTCATGTTATGGGTACTGAGGCTACAGGTAGAAAATTTGTTTTGTTTTTTTCCTCACTAAATTTCAGTTCAGTTCAGTCGCTCAGTCGTGTCCGACTCTTTGCGACCCCATGAATCGCAGCACGCCAGGCCTCCCTGTCCATCACCAACTCCTGGAGTTCACTCAGACTCACGTCCATCGAGTCAGTGATGCCATCCAGCCATCTCATCCTCTGTCGTCCCCTTCTCCTCCTGCCCCCAATCCCTCCCAGCATCAGAGTCTTTTCCAATGAGTCAACTCTTCTATGTGGTGCCCAAAGTATTGGAGTTTCAGCTTCAACATCAGTCCTTCCAAAGAACACCCAGGACTGATCTCCTTTAGAATGGACTGGGTGGATCTCCTTGCAGTCCAAGGGACTCTCAAGAGTCTTCTCCAACACCACAGTTCAAAAGCATCAATTCTTCGGCGCTCACCTTTCTTCACAGTCCAACTTTCACATCCATACATGACTACTGGAAAAACCATAGCCTTGACTAGACGGACCTTTGTTGGCAAAGTAATGTCTCTGCTTTTCAATATGCTGTGTAGGTTGGTCATAACTTTCCTTCCAAAGAGTAAGCGTCTTTTAATTTCATGGCTGCATTCACCATCTGCAGTGATTTTGGAGCCCCCTAAAATAAAGTCTGACCCTGTTTCCACTGTTTCCCCATCTATTTGCCATGAAGTGATGGGGCCAGATGCCATGACCTTCATTTTCTGAATGTTGAGCTTTAAGCCAACTTTTTCACTCTCCACTTTCACTTTCATCAAGAGGCTTTTTAGTTCCTCTTCACTTTCTGCCATAAGGGTGGTGTCATCTGCGTATCTGAGGTTATTGATATTTCTCCCGGCAATCTTGACTCCAGCATGTGCTTCTTCCAGCCCAGCGTTTCTCATGAGGTATTCTGCATATAAGTTAAATAAGCAGGGTGACAATATACAGCCTTGACGTACTCCTTTTCCTATTTGGAACCAGTCTGTTGTTCCATGTCCAGTTCTAACTGTTGCTGCCTGACCTGCATATAGGTTTCTCAAGAGGCAGATCAAGTGGTCTGGTATTCCCATCTCTTTCAGAATTTCTACAGTTTATTGTGATCCACACAGTCAAAGGCTTTGCCATAGTCAATAAAGCAGAAATAGATGTTTTTCTGGAACTCTCTTGCTTTTTCCATGATCCAGCAGATGTTGGCAATTTGATCTCTGGTTCCTCTGCCTTTTTTCAAACCAGAGAAGTTCCCGGTTCACATATTGCTGAGGCCTGGCTTGGAGAATTTTGAGCATTACTTTACTAGCGTGTGAGAGGAGTGCAATTGTACAGTAGTTTGAGCATTCTTTGACATTGCCTTTCTTTGGGAATGGGATGAAAACTGACCTTTTCCAGTCCTGTGGCCAGTGCTGAGTTTTCCAAATTTGCTGGCATATTGAGTGCAACACTTTCACAGCATCATCTTTCAGGATTTGAAATAGCTCAACTGGAATTCCATCACCTCCACTAGCTTTGTTCGTAGTGATGCTTTCTAAAGCCCACTTGAGTTCACATTGTAGGATGTCTGGCTCTAGGTGAGTGATCACACCATTGTGATTATCTGGGTCGTGAAGATCTTTTTTGTACAGTTCTTCTGTGTATTCTTGCCACCTCTTCTGAATATCTTCTGCTTCTGTTAGGTCCATGCCATTTCTGTCCTTTATCGAGCCCATCTTTGCATGAAATGTTCCCTTGGTATCTCTAATTTTCTTGAAGAGATCTCTAGTCTTTCCCATTCTGTTGTTTTCCTCTATTTCTTTGCATTGATCACTGAGGAAGGCTTTCTTATTTCTTCTTGCTATTCTTTGGAACTCTGCATTCAGATGCTTATATCTTTCCTTTTCTCCTTTGCTTTTTGCTTCTCTTCTTTTCACAGCTATTTGTAAGGCCTCCCCAGACAGCCATTTTGCTTTTTTGCATTTCTTTTCCATGGAGATGGTCTTAATCCCTGTCTCCTGTACAGTGTCACAAACCTCCATCCATAGTTCATCAGGCACTCTGTCTATCAGATCTATCCCTTAAATCTATTTCTCTCTTCCACTGTATAATCATAAGGGATTTGATTTAGGTCATACCTGAATGGTCTAGTGGTTTTCCCTACTTTCTTCAATTTCAGTCTGAATTTGGCAATAAGGAGTTCATGATCTGAGCCACAGTCAGCTCCCAGTCTTGTTTTTGCTGAATGTATAGAGCTTCTCCATCTTTGGGTACAGTATTTGGCCACAAGTAATTATTTTGCTCACAGGTTTTTTTTTTTTTTTTCTTTTTTTCTTTTTAATGGGTCTAACCAGTTTGCCCATTTGTTTTGGCATCAAATAGACATAGCTTTATTGTGACTCAGAGTCCAGTACTGTCCTTATTTAAAGACATGAAATGTTATCTCAAGGGAAATGTTTTGGAGTCTCTAAATGTCTTGGGTAATAAGTGAAATTTTTAACCCAGGACCAAATATTCCATTTACCCACCCAAATTGTTTCCCAGTTGTGGTCTTAGACTAGGCTCCTGTGTGTATTCTTAAACTTATGAAGGACTCTTGTTTTTGGTTCCCACAGAACAATTTCTTTCTGCATCCACACCCACATCAGCAGTGATGAAGGTCAGACTGAGACCCACAGAATGTTTCAGAGGGCTCCATAAAGTCTTTTCCCAAGGCCACGTGTCATACTTGGTTTGTCCTTTAAGTTCTAACAGATGGTATCAAACTCATGACTTTTCTAGCCTTGACCGTCTGATAAGGACAGGTATCACTTTCCAAATAGGCACAGTTCCCAAAGTCATGACTTATGACATCATCTCTCCTGAATGAAATAGCTTTAAAATAGATGCAGTCTCCATCTTTTAAGTATGTTCTGTGTTCTGGAGTAATCCAGCACCAAGACAGTGTCCGTACTTGATAGGTATCAGCCCCTTTCTTCATGCTGTCTTATTAAATCTTACTCAAGTCTTCATCTGGTGAGTGAGCCCTGACTCACGACCTCAGCCTGGAAACAGTCACAAGTCTGAACCGGCTCACAGGAGGGAGCTGCTGCTAGTTCAGCCAGGAGGCATCTGGTTGCCACCAAGTGCCCTTTCTTCCAGCAAAAGTAGACCAATATGAGACCACTCTCCCACCTGCTTAAGTAAGCTTACCTTAGCTGAAAGTTGAAGTATTTATAAATTTAAGGTTTTGTTTCTTTGAAATCAACTTTAGGACTAAATCTTCAAATCATCTCTGTTCTAGACTTCAAATTGTGATCACAGCTTTAGTTTAAACTTAAAATTTCCTGCAACAGCTAAAGAAGCCATCAACATTAATAAGTGGCTGGCATTCTAAAAGAGTGGATAAAAGGGAAAGAGAGAGATTATTCTAGGTGAACGAGACAAAACCAGATGCAGTGTGTGACCTTTGGTTGGATTCTAATTCAGGAGTATCAGTAATTTGGGGGACAGTTTGAGAATTTCAATGTGGACCATTTAAGCAATAATGTCATGTCAGTTACGATTATGGGATTTTGTGATGTAGGAGAATGTCATTGTCTAGGAGTCTGTATTACATATTGTGGAGTTATCTGTAAGGGTATCTATTCTGAAATGGTATATAGCAAGTGTGTATGTGAAATATGATACAATATTAACCATTATTGAGTCTAGATGGTGGGCTTTGGGTGTTCATGGCACTGTTTTTCCACTTTTCTGGGTGTTTGAAATTTTTCATGCTTGTGAGTAATGATACAAACGAAGCAGTTGTCTCGGAGAGGAGTGCTGTGAGCCACAGTAAGTCTTGCTGAGGGCTTCCTGTGGTTTGAGAGAAGGCTTTGCTGGAGGGGATTCTGAGTGGTGGGTGGAGCGTACTGTGAGTGGTACTTTCCTGCCCAGGCCCCAGGCTAGCCATCCAGGGGCTCAGCAGGTGACCCCAAGGCGGTTTCCCAGGCTCCTGTGAATTGCTTTCCTAATCACAGTGGGAGAGGGCTTCCCACCACAAGCTGGACCGCAGCTTCCCCTTGGCAGTCTTGCGGAAGCTCAGGTCACATTGGCCAGGAATCCCTGGAAAACAAGCGAAGCTGGATGGCTTTACAGTAAAAACTCCATGTTGTAGATTTGCTCTTAGCATCTTGGGATTGTGAAATATCAATATAACGACCCAAATAAACGACCACTTCCTTCAAAAGTACTATTACTCATTGGAGCCCAGTACTACTTAAGACTAATCTGCTGCCTCCCTAAGTCAGGGTGGAACTTGTTCAACTCACATTTGATTTTTTTGTTTTTTTGTTTTTCCTTTCTATTTCATAAAGTCTCTAAATTTCTAATAAAGCCAGTTGGAGCAGTTTATTTTAGACAGAATGCTAAATGAAATAGTAGCAGAACTCTGTCCTTAAAGCAGAGACCACCCTTTCTTTATCTCACAAAATGACCCCATCTCCTTTTTTTCTCGGGTTCTTGATGTTCTTTGGAGAAGAGTAGAAGGAAGTGCATTGGCAACAGGTCGGCATCTAGAACGTCACTGGGGCATTGGGAGGTTGTCTGTTGGGAGGTGGTGGGCAGTACGGTAGCTCCTTATAAAGCATGGCGCTTGGGAGGCACAGGGATAGACTTTGGGGGCTGCTGGGGAGACGCTGGCCTCTGGCTGGGACTGGACGCCTCGTACATCAAGCAGTGCAGTGTGTGTCTGTCAGTCTGTCAGTCGTGTCTGGCTCTTTGTGACCCCATAGACTGAGGCCCGCCAGGCTTCTCTGTCCTTGGAGTTCTCCAGACAAGAATACTAAATTGGATTGCCGTTCCCTTCTCCAGGGTATCTTCCCAGCCCAGGGACTGAACCTGGGTCTCCTGAATTGCAGGCAGATTCTTTACTGTCTGAGCTACCATGGGAACCCAATTATTTTTTGAAATAGACCTACCTGAAGACTACTGGTGGTAAGATGCTTCCATGATAAAGCAGTTCTCTCTCTAATCCTAGTCTCTATTTGTGGCTAAAGATAGATTTTTCAGGCTAAGGAGGACCACAGTAGCTCTCAAGAAAATAGGCATCCTTAATTGTGATTTACAAGTGCCTCTAGATTTTGGAATACCATTGCCATGTAATTTTCAGATGAAAAGGTTTATGATTTATGAAAAGGTAAAGATGAAATCACTTTATGATTTCCATTTTGCTTCTTCCTCCCAGCCCTGACCCCAGTTCTGGGCTTTTAGAGCATCAATATTGCAAGCCTGTAGCTGGTGCCCAAGAAGGGGGAAGCAGAGGGTCCCCTGGATTCTTTGCCAAGCTGCCATTTAGCTTTCAAGCATAGTGGAGCTTTGCTTGAGCCCCAGATTAGTACACAGTCTCAGAGGCCTGCTCAACTCGGTGAAATCAATGTCATTAAAGAGCAAAGATAATGCAGTCTTTATCACTGCCTGTTATCTGTGGACAAATGAAATACAGCTCCCTAAGTATGTCAATTCAGTGTATTTCAACAGCTGTGAGTTTCTTACGTATCAGAGTTAGGTTGCTGTAAGTACAGACACAAACACTTTTTGTGTTTTCTCTCTCTTCTGCTTTCTCTTTAAACAGTAAGGTTTCCCACAGCCAGTATAATTTGGACTAAGCAAGTGCAAATCTCTTTTACATGGTAAACTTACCATTTCTGTTATAGGTGTGTTCAGCAGGGTTTTCCACTAAAACCATAAGAAGACACCGGGTTAGGAAGGATTCCCTTCAAGATAATCCTGTCCTGGGGGCAGTGAGGGGAGTGGGACAGAGGAGGAAAGATTTCAGTAAACTCCACTCTCCTAATAATGTCAGTAGTAAAACAGTCAGAGTTTGACTTATGCTGCTTTATTTTCCTAGAGGGGGAGGCGGTGTATTGAGACAGCTGACCAAGCAGGATTTAGTTATCACTCAAGTGGTATCTCCAGATACCAGGCTTCCTGAACTCATACTGGAACTTTCCTAGTCAACTTCAGATTTAGCCCCTTCCTACCAATAACACTTTATTCCTGGAGAATTTGTACAGCGAAAAGAGTTTTGAGAATTGGAGCATGTTCTCTGACCCCTAATCACGTGGAACTATAAGCGTTAAAGTGTGATCCGCAGCAAAGGCAGAGTGACTTTGATAACGTATTCTTGTTGTTGTTCAGTCCTTTGCAAAATTCACATAATAAACCATTACTTTTAAAATCACTTCTCTTTGTGTGTTTCTATGTCCCTGACTACCATCCCCCTCCCCCAGCTGCAAGACAAATAAACAGATGTGGATGTCACTTCCACTCTCGCGGTGACCTAAGGTCCGAAGTATTTGTTTTAAAGCACTCAGAATAATGCCAGTGGTGTGCATATTTCATTTGACATTTTAAGCAGAAGAAAGCCACATGACCAAAATGCAATCCACTTCAAGTGTGTTAGGAAAAAACATATTTCATCTCTGTAAACCTGGAGATTATCCTGTCATAGATGTCACTGTTGTTGCGAAATCCCCACGGCTAAAGCAATTGTGTAGACAGAACATCAGGTCTGTGGTCACTGATGTTCTGGATCTTTCTGCGAGGATAACAGAAGGATACTTGAGTGTAGAACTGGAAACTTCTTTAATTGTATTTTTTATATATAAATTATTTCAAAACAAGGATCGTATTGGTCTTTGGAGAGTCCAGTGGACCTGGAGACCACCTCTTTTAACTCCTGGACCTTCCAGTTTTATGACTAAAACCCTGACTCTGAGGATAAGCGATTTGCTGAAGTTGTTTGAGGACCTGGGAACCCTCACCCTTCTTCGGTGGGCCTTTCACTTCTGATTCTTCCACCGGGTACCCAACTGTGTTTACCAGACATTTTTACTTGATCATTTCTGGAGGCTCGTTGACAGAGTGCTTTATACTTGGAGCAGAGCTGGAAGGGAGGAAAGAAGGGAGGGATGGAGAGAGGAGGGAACTATGTTGGTACTTCCCATGACTACGGAAGTTTTGTTGCTGCAGAATTTGATGATGGTAAGAGGAATGGTGATGTCTCCATCGTTACAGATGGTGGAGTGCACTCCTTCAGACCAGGTTTCTTTAGCTTAACTTTATGCTTGTGAGATTTAGTCCTGATATGGCCTCTAGCTGAAGTTCATTTACTTTTAGGGGCAGAGTAGGATTTGCACTGTGTGACTGTTACCTCCCCCACACCCCACTTTGTTTTCAATGAAAAATTCTACTTTTGATGGATATTTGCATCAGTTCCGGTTTGGGACTTCTGTGAAAAGTGCTATTCATGCACCCTGTGTTTATGCTTGAGTTCAGCTTTAGATTCTGAAAGCAGCTGTCAGTGCATGAGAATTCCTGTTAGCCCACATTCTTGCCAACAGTTGGTGTTCATGGCCTTTTCCAGTTTGGCTATTCTGGTGGTTGGAGAGTTTTTTCTGCCTCTTTTTTGGGGGGAGGGAGGGGGACTTATGTCATATTTCGTTTCATCACATCCTATATAAAGACTTTATTTGAATTAGAATAAATTATAGGCAAAACACACTCCTCTTCAAATACTTTAAACTCTTCGTTATGTGAGCTGATAAGCGTGAGCATCAGAAAGTGGCCAATGGTACAACCGCTCAGCCTGAATTAAGCATCCTACCTGAGGGCCTGATTGTTAGGCCTGTTTGGTCCGACCTCCTCAGTTAGGCCATTTTCCAGATAGAGTAACTGAGCCGTTTCAGTGATTTTCCAGATAGAGTAACTGAGCCGTTTCAGTGATTGGAGGCTGTTCCAGGTGCCGTGGCCAGGCCTCCTAGGAGTTCCTCAGGCATGTGCACCTCTTCCTCTGGAAGAGGCCTCTACAGATCCTCCTACTCTGACTCCCTAGGCAATCACTGAGTGCTCACTGGGCGGCAGGCGCTGGGCCGGGCCTGTGGGGTTCCTTCTCAGACAAGCGTTTAGTCTGATGCTGGCCTCTTTCACTTTACAGGCGTTTTCATTTTACTTTATTGCAGTATAGTTGATTTACACTGTTGTGTTGGTTTCAGGTGTACAGCAGAGGCATTCAATTATACGTATATATATACATTCTTTTTCATATTCTTTTCCATTATGGTTTATTAGAGGATATTGAACGTAGTTCTCTGTGCTATACAGTAGGTCCTTGTTGCTTATCTTTTTATATATAGTAGTGTGTATGTTAATCCCAAGCTTCTAATGGATCCCCCTTCACATTTCCCCTTTGGTAACCATAGGTTTGTTTTCAAAATCTGTGAATCTGTTTCTGTTCATAAGTAAGTTCATTTGTATCATTTTTAAAATTCGATCCCACACATGAGTGATGTATGATACTCACTTTTCAGGTTACGGCTTTAACATCACAGCCTACTTCCTAAAAAGAGGAATACGTCTCCGCTGCCTGAGGGGCTCACCAAGGACAGGTAGGAAGCCGATTTCTTGGGTCATTCTGCACAGTGAGTATGTCCTTAGAGAAGGAATGAAAATTAAGGAATGACGATTCCTAGTGGCCACATAGCCTTCATGAAACTGAAGTACTAATTAAGAGTGTTTGCAAGCGCTTGAGATTATTTTTTTCCATCTTGCTCTGTTCACTGCCTGCCTCAGTCCAGTGAGCGGGGCCATGCTCCGCCTTCCTTTCCTGCTGCCTCTTGGCACTTGAGCATCCAGAGTCACTTCAGACAGTTAGACCGCTGTCTGTGAACACTGAGGCCTTGGAGTACAGAGCGAGCGTATGTGTGAAAAAGTGTATTCCCGGCCCTGAGCTGCCAGGGCCTCTCCGTAGGTGTGTGATGGGGCCCCCTGCCCCCACGACTCCCCGAGTCAAGATGTCCACTGAGGAGATGAGGTCAAATGTGTCCAGCCAACAACAACAGAGTCAGATGCTAACAACTGCTCTCCAAGTCCATCTGAGCTTTGGAAAGAAAATTTAACTCAGCTTCCTTTGCTGATTTTAGTAAATAAGATATGAAACAGGGACATTAAAAATGAACTATGCGGCAACTATACTCCAATAAAAACTTAGGAAAAAATAAAAGCAGTAGTACTTCTGGCACCCCACTCCAGTACTCTTGCCTAGAAAATCCCATGGACGGAGAAGCCTCGTAGGCTTCAGTCCATGGGGTCTCGAAGAGTCGGACACGACTGAGTGACTTCACTTTCACTTTTCACCTTCATGCATTGGAGAAGGAAATGGCAACCCACTCCGGTATTCTTGCCTGAAGAATCTCAGGGACAGGAGAGCCTGGTGGGCTGCCGTCTATGGGGTCGCACAAAGTTGGACACGACTAAAGCGACAAAGCAGCAGCAGCAGTACTTCCAAGTAAAACACAGTATTCTAAACAAAGCAACAACAAAAAATGAACTGTGTAAAGGTTTGGTCTTGGGATCTTTGCAATTATCTGCACTTTCTTAACTTTAAGTGTCACTTGACTGTATTACTCTCACGGTGGGGCCTTCCACTCTGTTCAATCCTCTTAGTCAAATAAATCAGTTAACTTTGTATCTGTTAAAATACAGACTAGCTACCCTTCATGGTAGGGACTGCCATTGCCTAAATTTTTATTTAAATGTTCATGAAAATCTCAGTTACAACCTAAGCAGAGTGAAGGGCTTTCTGTTGATAAATACCTGGCACCAAATTGCTTAAAATCTGCTGTTCTAGCATTCTTATTTTTCAGAGGAATCATTTGATCAGATCAGATCAGATCAGATCAGTCGCTCAGTTGTATCCGACTCTTTGCAACCCCATGAATCATAGCACGCCAGGCCTCCCTGTCCATCACCAACTCCTGGAGTTCACTCAGACATCGAGTCAGTGACGCCATCTAGCCATCTCATCCTCTGTCGTCCCCTTCTCCTCCTGCCCCCAGTCCCTCCCAGCATCAGTCTTTTCCAATCAGTCAACTCTTCGCATGAGGTGGCCAAAGTACTGGAGTTTCAGCTTTAGCATCATTCCTTCCAAAGAAATCCCAGGGCTGATCTCCTTCAGAATGGACTGGTTGGATCTCCTTGCAGTCCAAGGGACTCTCAAGAGTCTTCTCCAACACCACAGTTCAAAAGCATCAATTCTTCTGCACTCAGCCTTCTTCACAGTCCAACTCTCACATCCATACATGACCACAGGAAAAACCATAGCCTTGACTAGACGAACCTTTGTTGGCAAAGTAATGTCTCTGCTTTTGAATATGCTATCTAGGTTGGTCATAACTTTCCTTCCAAGGAGTAAGCATCTTTTAATTTCATGGCTGCAATCACCATATGTAGTGATTTTGAAGCCCAGAAAAATAAAGTCTGCCACTGTTTCCACTGTTCCTCCATCTATTTCCCCTGAAGTGATGGGACTGGATGCCATGATCTTCGTTTTCTGAATGTTGAGCTTTAAGCCAACTTTTTCACTCTCCACTTTCACTTTCATCAAGAGGCTTTTGAGTTCCTCTTCGCTTTCTGCCATATGTCATCTGCATATCTGAGGTTATTGATATTTCTCCCGGCAATCTTGATTCCAGCTTGTGTTTCTTCCAGTCTAGCATTTCTCATGATGTACTCTGCATATAAGTTAAATAAGCAGGGTGACAATATACAGCCTTGACGAACTCCTTTTCCTATTTGGAACCAGTCTGTTGGTCCATGTCCAGTTCTAACTGTTGCTTCCTGACCTGCATACAAATTTCTCAAGAGGCAGATCAGGTGGTCTGGTATTCCCATCTCTTTCAGAATTTTCCACAGTTTATTGTGATCCACATAGTCAAAGGCTTTGGCATAGTCAATAAAGCAGAAATAGATGTTTTTGTGGAACTCTCTTGCTTTTTCCATGATCCAGCGGATGTTGGCAATTTGATCTCTGGTTCCTCTGCCTTTTCTAAAACCAGCTTGAACATCAGGAAGTTCACGGTTCACATATTGCTGAAGCCTGGCTTGGAGAATTTTGATCATTACTTTACTAGCATGTGAGATGAGTGCAATTGTGCAGTAGTTTGAGCATTCTTTGGCATTGCCTTTCTTTGGGATTGGAATGCAAACTGACCTTTGCCAGTCCTGTGGCCACTGCTGAGTTTTCCAAATTTGCTGGCATATTGAGTGCAGGACTTTCACAGCATCATCTTTCAGGATTTCGAATAGCTCAACTGGAATTCCATCATCTCCACTAGCTTTGTTCGTAGTGATGCTTTCTAAGGCCCGCTTGACTTCACATTCCAGGATGTCTGGCTCTAGGTCAGTGATCACACCATCGTGATTATCTGGGTTGTGAAGATCTTTTTGTACAGTTCTTCTGTGTATTTTTGCCATCTCTTCTTAATATCTTCTGCTTCTGTTAGGTTCATACCATTTCTGTCCTTTATCGAGCTCATCTTTGCATGAAATATTCCTTTGGTATCTCTGATTTTCTTGAAGAGATCCCTAGTCTTTCCCATTCTGTTGTTTTCCTCTATTTCTTTGCATTGATCACTGAAGAAGGCTTTCTTATCTCTTCTTGCTATTCTTTGGAACTCTGCATTCAGATGTTTATATCTTTCCTTTTCTCCTTTGCTTTTCACTTCTCTTCTTTTCACAGCTATTTGTAAGGCCTCCCCAGACAGCCATTTTGCTTTTTTGCATTTCTTTTCCATGGGAATGGTCTTGATCCCTGTCTCCTGTACAATGTCACAAACCTCATTCCATAGTTCATCAGGCACTCTATCTATCAGATCTAGGCCCTTAAATCTATTTCTCACTTCCACTGTATAATCATAAGGGATTTGATTTAGGTCATACCTGAATGGTCTAGGGGTTTTCCCTACTTTCTTCAATTTAAGTCTGAATTTGGCAATAAGGAGTTCATGGTCTGAGCCACAGTCAGCTCCTGGTCTTGTTTTTGCTGACTGTATAGAGCTTCTCCATCTTTGGCTGCAGAGAATATAATCAGTCTGATTTTGGTGTTGACCATCTGGTGATGTCCATGTATAGAGTCTTCTCTTGTGTTGTTGGAAGAGGGTGTTTGTTATGACCAGTGCATTTTCTTGGCAAAACTCTATCAGTCTTTGCCCTGCTTCTTTCTGTATTCCAAGGCCAAATTTGCCTGTTACTCCAGGTGTTTCTTGACTTCCTACTTTTGTATTCCAGTCCCCTATAATGAAAAGGACATCTTTTTTGGGTGTTAGTTCTAAAAGTTCTTGTAGGTCTTCATAGAACCGTTCAACTTCAGCTTCTTCAGCGTTACTGGTTGGGGCATAGACTTGGATTACTGTGATATTGAATGGTTTGCCTTGGAAACGAACAGAGATCATTCTGTCGTTTTTGAGATTGCATCCAAGTACTGCATTTCGGACTCTTTTGTTGACCATGATGGCTACTCCATTTCTTCTGAGGGATTCCTGCCCGCAGTAGTAGATATAATGGCCATCTAAGTTAAATTCACCCATTCCAGTCCATTTCAGTTCGCTGATTCCTAGAATGTCGACATTCACTCTTGCCATCTCTTGTTTGACCACTTCCAATTTGCCTTGATTCATGGACCTGACATTCCAGGTTCCTATGCAATATTGCTCTTTACAGCATCGGACCTTGCTTCTATCACCAGTCACATCCACAGCTGGGTATTGTTTTTGCTTTAGCTCCATCCCTTCATTCTTTCTCGAGTTATTTCTCCACTGATCTTCAGTAGCATATTGGGCACCTACTGACCTGGGGAGTTTCTCTTTCAGTATCCTATCATTTTGCCTTTTCATACTGTTCATGGGATTCTCAAGGCAAGAATACTGGAGTGGTTTGCCATTCCCTTCTCCAGTGGACCACATTCCGTCAAATCTCTCCACCATGACCTGCCCTCTTGGGTTGCCCCATGGGCATGGCTTAGTTTCATTGAGTTAGACAAGGCTGTGATCCTAGTGTGATTAGATTGACTAGTTTTCTGTGAGTATGGTTTCAGTGTGTTTTCCCTCTGATGCCCTCTTGCAACACCTACCATCTTACATGGGTTTCTCTTACCTTGGGCGTGGGGTATCTCTTCACGACTGCTCCAGCAAAGCGCAGCCATTGCTCCTCACCTTGGACGAGGGGTATCTCCTCACCGCTGCCCTTCCTGACCTTCAACGTGGGGTAGCTCCTCTAGGACCTCCTGCACCCGCGCAGCCACGGCTCCTTGGACGTGTGGTTGGTCCTCCTGGCCACCACCCCTGGCCTCGGGCGTGGGGTTGCTCCTCCTGGCTGCTGCCCCTGGCCTCGGGTTTGGAGCGTGGAGTATCTCCTCTCGTCGCCCCCCCTGACCTCGGACACTGGGTATCTCCTCTCGGCCTCCCCCGCTGAGCTCGAACGCAGGGTAGCTCCTCTCGGCCGTTCCTGTGCCATCGCAGTCTGGTACTCTCGGCCGCTGCCCTGACCTCGGACATAGGGTAACTCCTCTTGGTTGCCACCCTTCGGGTATGGGCTCCTCATTTGATAGAACTGGCAATTTTGAATTCTAATTCTTTTTTTAAAAAACTATTTTAGTTATTTATTTTTTTAGCTGTGCTGGGCCTTAGTTGTGGCATGTGGGAGCTAGTTTCCTGACCAGGGATTGAACCTGGGCCCCTGCTTTGGGGGGGTTAGGGAGGTCTCTTGAATTCTGGTTCTGATTCACTGATGAGCTACTGTATTTCAAGATTGTCATGTTGGGAGAGGAAGTACAAATAATGAATTCTGTGGCTTCATTTCCCTTTCCAGAAAGCCGGAAACAGACTGGTTATCACTTATCTCAATAAGATGTTCTAAGCATTAGTGAATAAATATTAACTGCTTTGTTAACTTTGTTTTTCTGCCTTTTCAGTGTCCCATCTATAGTTACCTAGCCAGATAAAGCATCCATGTAGTGAAAGTGAAAGTCACTCAGTCGTGTCCAACTCTTTGCAACCCAATGGACTATACAGTCCATGGAATTCTCCAGGCCAGAATACTGGAGTGGGTAACCTTTCCCTTCTCCAGGGGATCTTGCCAACCCAGGGATGGAATCCAGGTCTCCAGCATTGCAGGCGGATTCTTTGCCAGCTGAGCCCCAAGGGAAGCCCAAAGCGTCCATGTGGGGTCAGAGGTTAAACACACCCAAGCCCCCTGCAATGGGGGTTTCTGCCTGAGGACCAAAAGGGAGAAACAGAACAGCACGTCAGGCCCGGGTTGCAGAGACTGAGCAGCTGCACGTCTTGTGGTGAGCTGTGAAGCACCAGGGCGGGGTTCTGAGCAGGGTAAGCGGAGCTGTTGTTGAAACTGCTAACCCACTTTCCCCAAGTAGAATGAGTTGGAGGAGAGAACGCGACCCCCAAGGAGACAGCAGGTGAGGAGAGAGTGGATCCCAGAACATCATTTTGATGTAATTTAGCCTCTCCAAGTGGTTGAGGCACTGACTGTGCAGGAGTCATGTGTCTGCGTAACTGACACTTTCACGCCTGTTCTCTGTCTCTGTCTCAGGGCCCTCCCACTGACATTTCTTGTGGGCAGTGTGCATTGTATGTAAAAGGCTTCACTTTCATGACTCAGAATAATAAAAATTGGTTACATCTAAAAGGAAGGCTTTCCCTTTTAGAAACAATTAGCTTTCTTTCCGTTGTAAATACGATACATGTGTATTATACAAACACTGAGGCAGTTGTTTAGGCGCTGAGTCATGTCTGACTCTTCTGCGACCCCAAGGACTATAGTCTTCCAGTCTCCTCTGTCCATGGGATTTCCCAGGCAAGAATACTGGAGTGGGTTGCCATTTCCTTCTCCAGTTCAGCCAGTGAAGTGAAGTGAAGTCGCTCAGTCATGTCTGACTCTTTGTGACCCCATGGACTGTAGCCTATCAGGCTTCTCTGTCCATGGGATTTTCCAGGCAAGAGTGCTGGAGTGGGTTGCCATTTCCTTATCCAGGGGATCTTCCCGACCCAGGAATCGAACCCAGGTCTCCCACATTGCAGGCAGACACTGTACCGTCTGAGCCACCAGGAAGATCCAAGTAAGAAAAGGGGGAAGAGAAGACCCTCCCACTCCCCATCCCCCACCCCAGAATATTCACTGTTAACATGGGCTAAACGTCACTCCAGACATCACCCCAGAGGTCCATGGGGGCTGCGTGGATGAATAGAGATGGACAGACAGACGGAGAAGCAGGCACATTTACTATTCAATCATCCTTTCATTGAATGTTGAGGAGTCTGGTTCTGTGATTCATTTCACCTTCCCCACCCGGAAGTCAGTGGTTTTGCTTTAAGAAATTGTAATCATAGGTCGTTGCGACTGTGGTATAGTTGGACCGGCTTTCCTATTGCACATCTTTTAAAATTTATTTTATTGTTTCTGGCTGCGCTGGGTCTTTGCTGTGCGCAGTCTTTCTCTAGTTGTGGCGAGGGGAAGCTACTCTCTAGTTGCGGTGTACCAGGCTTCTCACTGCAGTGGCTTCTTTTGTGGCAGAGCACAGGCTCAGAGCAGGCTTCAGGAGTTCAGGCTTATGGACTCGAGAGCACATGCTTAGCTGCCACACCACATGTGCAGTCTTCCTGGACCAGGCATTGAACCCACATCTCTTCCATTGGCAGGCAGATTCTTAACCACTAGACCCCCCAGGGAAGTCCTTCTATTGCACATTTAACTGTTTCCTTAAGAATGATCATTAATTCCTAATCTCCAACACTGCTATTTTCATAGCCTGGTTCAGACTGGGAATTTGCCCTGCAGCCTAGGGAACCTCTCCAAGGCCAGGTGACTGAAGAGGGGAGAGGGAAACTAGCAAGAACACTGACAAGGTGTGTTTTCAGATTTCCTCCCTCTTCCTATGTATGTCTGAACACTCAGCAGTAAATGTTGATCCTGTCTCCCAAATGTGAGTCTGAACAGAAAACAGCAAACTGACCCAGGAGGAAAGCTGTGATGGCCCTGGGTGCCTGGGGCTTTCTAGGGATACCATGGTCCAGGGGCTCAGGTGGATCCATCTGCAGCCTCCTCCTCTGCCCCTGGAGCTTTGTGCTTGTCCTGTGCTGTTGATGGCAAACCCTGGAAGGAGGGGAGGGGAAAAGACACGTGTCTGATACGTACATGCTTATCAGTGTAAGGCAGAATTCTTGGACCAAGCATTTCTGTGTTCAAAGTCTTTTGATACCTCGAGTGATGTGATTTCTTTCCTTTTGTACAGAACTGCAAGTGTTTCCCGACAGGTTTGTGGTCTGTGTAAGTCAGCTTGCATTCAGTCGTGATCTTTCGGCAAGTCAGAGTGAAGATTTGGTATGTATTAAAAACTCTATAAGCAAATCTGCTTGAATGAAAAGTTACTGTAATAAATAGAACTGTTGAGCCCTCAATGCATGTTTTAAGGAACCAAAAATATCCTATTTTGCGTGATAATATTGATTCATTGATATGCTGTTTTTTTCCTGAAGACTTCTTGAGAATTTAGCGTGATCAGTAGTATAGCAACATAAAATGAGAAAGCACATACTACAAAAACCGTGAAAATGCTTCTGATAGTATTTAAATGAAATATAAAGCATTCTTTAAATGAAGTGAGCAAAATCCACATGTTTCCACTGGAAGCTTTCATTGGGGTCAGTGGCTTTTGAATTCTATTCCATGGTGAATCACTGACATTTTCATGGAAACCAGTACTTTTCCCCAATGTGCTGTTTCTTAGCTGATAGGATTTGTTTTCCCTCTCTTTTCTTGTGCTCAATTTTGAGCTCCGTCAATCTTATTTCTGTTTCAGCAGAGCTCTTTATGCAGACAAGTAGATTCTGAAAATTCACTCCTAATGTTATAGCTTACAGCCTTGTCTTTTAAGCTTAGCACATACATTTGAGAGTCTCCGTGGGGTGTGTGTGTGTGTGTCTTGCTGCAGTCACAGCCCAATCTGTCTGAGCTTACCTCTGTACCAATTTTTGTTTTTCATATTTTTGGACTTGTGACTTGAAACTTTAACAAAAAGGAAAAAGCGTCTAGCAGACCTTGAACCTGGACATGATATATGTCATGATTATTATGCTTCTAAAATAATTTGTGGGGATATTAGATTACCCCTTATGTTTGTTATCTTTTAATCCATTTGAAATTTGGCCCTCATGGTCCAAAACCAGCTTCTTATCTCATCTTAAATAAATACATAAGAAAAGTGTTTTAGAGACTAGAAGGCTGAACAGAGACCCAAGAAGAGTCTTCTGAGGATTCATATTTAAATTTAGATACCTTTGTCCAGAACAGGTGAGCCCTTCAGAAAATGCAATGAGGCACTTATTCCATCTAGCAGCTAAACTCTTAAGTATACACATTAAGTGCAATAAATGAAGCACATCTAGTGACAAGTGTTAAAAGTTTATTTCAGAAGCATTTCTAGAATGTTGAATTATCTTAGTAAATTAACAAATACTAAAGTAATAATGCTGCTGGCAAACAACTGTAATGTAATATAGCTTAACTGATTCTCAGACCAATGAAAACAGTGATTTGTGGTTCGAGAAGACAATTGTACCACAAAGTATTACTGTTTTCAAATAGAATACAGAAAAAATTAGATCTTGTATGACATGTAATATTAATACTTAATATTTTAAATTATTAAGGATGAGTTACAACATCTCCATACAAATGAAATATCATCCTCCTTAGGGGCACTGGTATTTGTACAGATGTAAGCTTTCTATAGCTGCTGTCATATAAATCTTATAATCTGGAGGACTTCCTAAATGTGAAGAATTTTCATTATGAAAAGTTGACTGGTCTGAGCGTTTTGCACAAGCCAGTTCCGTTTTCTTATCTTCGAAATGTTCTGATATCCAGGGATAACACTGGTAGCTCACCAAGTCAGCTTATGAGAAAAGTGCCATTTCCATCTTGAGGCTTTTTCACTGTTTTGCATGCTTCCCTTTAGCTGTGGTCAGCCTTCAGCTTCCCTTGTCCTCACCTCTGACCATCCTTCACATGCACACTTCCCTCGGTCAGCTAATGCTGGGCACTGACGGGGCAGCTTCAATCCCTGGCACCTCCGAGCCCCTCTCTGTGTGTCCAGCCCACCTGTGCAGCCCCTCTTCGTGGTCCTGTCCCCCGTTTCCTTTCAGTGCCTGCTCCAGGAATAATAGCACACCCAAGTCAAGCAGGGGGCCCTGTCACCCACAAATGCCCCATCCAGCCAAGACCCTAGTCCTTCCGTCCCAGGTGCCTCCGAGTCAGTCCTCCCTGACGCTTGGCCTCTGCAGAGCCCTCCCGTCCTGTCCCGGCTACGTGAAGATCAAAGAACACCTTTCCCTGCCAGGATGGCCTCCTGCTGGTAGACGCCTGTGGGGTCTGGCCCTCCTCTGACTAGCCCTTGAACTTCCTTTGTCCCTTAAAGCTTTGGATCATTTTATCCGTTCACAGGGGCACTCGCCCCAGGGCCAGATCCATCTCCTTTCTCTCAGTAGTTACTTTCCAGGAACTAGGGGAGGCCTGGGAGTGGGCTTCCTGACTGGCGTATTGGAGCCGTTTTGGGGAAGAACATCAATCATTTGTCGGGTAACTGTTGACTTCGCTCCCTCTTCCCCAGCTGCAGAAGTGGCGGGGGAGAGTGGGCACCGGGCAGAGCCTGGCCGCCTTACTTGTGCTGTGGCCCCAAGTAGAGGTTGCTTCCTCCTACCCCTTTCCTCTTTTCCTATCGGATCTTCAGTGTTGAAGTGATGACTGGCTGGAAAACCTGGGAGCGTCTGTTTAGAGCTGCTCCACCTGGATGCAGGGCAGCCCAAGAGAGCAGCCGTGCCAGACGAAGGAGCGCCCAGGGAGCGCCCCATCTTTGGGGGCCGAGTGAGTGCAGCCACGCCGCTGCCCAGCACTGGGAAGGTCTGTCTCCCGCCCTGCACGAGGGCCCCATGCGGGGAGGCGCTCCGTGTTGCAATAGCTCTGTCCCGAGTGCCCTCATGCCAGGGATGTGGGAATTGTGCTGTGTACTTTGGGAAGAAAGGGCATGATTACGGGATGAGTCACTGTATTTTTCTTACTACAGTTTCTCATAAGAAATCTCGAAGCCCTTATAGTCTCAGTTTTGGAACTATTGCTAAAAGTGGGTCCTTTTGCAGTTTTTACCTTTAGTTTCAAAGTTTTGCTTTTCCCCCACCTTCTTTTTCTTAAAAATATGAACAGCAGGAAGCTCAGCAATGTTGTCTTGCATATTTACAAACCCAAGTCCCTGTGTCAAGACTGCTTTCTCTGATGTAAAGCCTGGGAACCTTTGGGAAAGTCAAAATTATTTCTCATTTTTATTATTCCTTTATTAAGGGAAATAACCAATAATAACTGAAGCCATAACTTTACTTTCCAAAGTAATAAGTTTATTGTGTAAATAATCACAGACCCATCTGGATCTGGGACATTTCAGAGTCAGCACAAAGCTGCTGTCTCACAGAGCATTGGTTACAGCCACTCCTAGTCTCTGGTGGCCCTTCCCATCTGTTCTTACCATCACATTCTAACATAATTTGCTGAGTGCTGACTCTGTGCCAGGAACTCTGGCAGGCACTGCGGAAACAAAGAAAAAGAAAGAAATCATTCTTGCCCTCAAGGAGCTTACAGTCTTGCAGATCAAGGGCTGTGAAGGTGACCTGGCGACCCAAAAATTTTAATTTAGGTGGAGCCTCCCTTTTTTTTAAGGCGTATCCATTCTGTACCTTAATGGTTCATTTGGCCCCTCTCTACAATTCAGAAGGAAAGTTCAAAAGTCTTATTTTCTTTTAAACCTAAGCTGTAAAAACCTGTGATTCTTTGGGAAATTTAAAAATGGTGTTTAATACTAGTGCTGCAGAAAAGTAGATGTGGGCGCTAAGATGTTTAGGCTGTCTTCCTCACCTTCCTTTGACATGTGACCAAGCTGTGAAAGCATCTGCCAGGAGTCTTCAGAAAGCACTACCCCTCGCCAGAGCATCCTCTCAGTGGAAGGGTTGCTGGCATGCCCGACAAGGGACAATAGTTAAGCACTAAACTATTGTTCAATCTTAAAGAACACTCCATCTAGTTTATGAGTATAAAATTGAAGTGAAAATGAGTCTAAAGAAGCAATAAACTGCCCTTGCCTGGGTTATTTTTAGCCTGGCTGTCCTATTTCTCAGTTGTGAGTAACTGAACCTCGGTGGGCCTTAGTCCTCCTGTCAGTCAAGGGAGAGAGTATCAGAGTATATCAAAAATCCTTTCTCACACTGTTTCTACCAGAAAAAGTGGATGAAAATACATCTAAATAAAAATCACAAAATAATTTTACACAAAAGAGCACTTGACTTGTAGCTTTAAAAGTTGAGATTGGAAAAAAAATTCAGGGGAGGATTATATTTTAATCTTAGGAAAGATAAATAGAAATTGAAACATTTTAGTCCTGAATTTTTTGTTGTTGATGTTCAATCACTAAGTCATGTCCAACTCTTTGTGACCCCGTAGACTGCAGCATGCCAGGCTTCCCTGTCCTTCACTATCTCCTGGAATTTGCTCAAACTCATGTCCATCGAGTCAGTGATGCCATCCATGTTCCATGTCGTCCCCTTCTTCTGCCTTCAATCTTTCCCAGCATCAGGGTCTTTTCCAGTGAATCAGCTCTTCGCATCAGGTGGCCAAAGTATTGGAGCTTCAGCTTCAGCATCAGTCCTTCCAAATGAATATTCAGGATTGATTTCCTTTAGGATTGACTAGTTTGATCTCCTTATAGAAGAAATAAAAGAATTTGTGTACTAACTTCATAACCCAACAACAGAATTCTTTAACTTTCATGAGCAAACTTCCATATAAGTTTAAAACAGATCATTCAAGAAAGGAACTCTTTTTTAATACCAAAAAATTAATAAGTAGTGGATGATTTTTCTATGTTTTTCTTACTGTATCACAGACTTTAAGAATCCATTCTTCTTATTGTATTTCCTAAACAGTGCTAGTGGTAAATTATATGGAAGCCATTAACAAGAGATTCATGTAACACTAGGAAATTTTCCTTGAGTGGGAAGAGGTAATTTCCATATTTCACATTTCCCACAGTGTTTTGAAGTTGGTTTTTTACTTAATAACAGCTTACCAAAATTGTACATGTTCACTGTACAAAAAATTTCAGAATCAAAACATATACAAAGAAAGTAAAAATTACCCATAACTCCCAACCCAAAGATAGCTTCTGTTAATGACCTAGTCTGCACTCCTCTATACTTCATACTTGATAACTGAGGTTGGTCTGTATTTAGTTAACAGGACCCGTTCATTTGTGAATTGTGTGTTTATGTCCATTTTTCTATTGGTACTTTTGTATTTCACAAACTTCTTACTATATAAAAACTTCTTACATAGTAAGGAAAATAACTTTCAGTGAGTTTATCATTTTCTTTTCAATCACATGTCATTTTTGCTGCTTGGTAGATGTCTTTGTCCTCGACAGGGCCTGTGGATGGGCCGGATAAGGATGGGAACTATAGCAGCATCCATCACACACCTGTCCTGCGCTTCTGTGGATTGGCAGGGGAATGATCCTAATGGAAATGCTGTGTGTTGGGGGATGAAGATGCTCTTGGTTGGTCTGGTCTGTCTACAATAGTTTTTTTAGACAATGACAGAGACCATAAGAAAGCTTTTTCTCATGGAATATCATTTTTTTTTTAAAGATGAGCTATCCTTTGTTGGTATGGGACTTCCCTGGTGGCTCAGACGGTAAAGCGTCTGTCTACAATGTGGGAGACCCGGGTTCGATCCCTGGGTTGGGAAGATCCCCTGGAGAAGGAAATGGCAATCCACTCCAGTACTATTGCCTGCAAAATCCCATGGACAGAGGAGCCTGGTAGGCTACAGTCCATGGTTTCGCAAAGAGTCAGACACGACTTAGCGACAGGGCAGGGCTATCCTTTGCTTGTATGTTCCAGTAGCCTGATCTTTTGTTCTCCTTTCCTAATAATAAAATTCTCCCAAAGAGTTAGCCAGCAGTGTTTGTTAATGAGTTGTCTCCTGTCCCCTATTTCCAGCCCTCCAAAGGAATCTGCCCTTGGCCAAGTTAGAACAGGAAGGATAGATAATTTAGCATAGAAATTGGCTTGGTTAGAATAGTTAGAGAGGGTAGATAGAATGGGGAAGATCAAAAGGGTAGTTAGAATAGGCTGTGTCTATGCCCCCTGATCCTTTGTGCCTTTGCCCCATCATGTACCTTTCCTTCTGAGAAACCTATTGTGTCCCTTTGATGACCACTTAGATGATTGATTGACTTAGGAAAAACATGACAGGGAATAAAACAAGTGAAATGGGGACCTGACTTTGACCACCACCTCTCCCCTCACTCACTTGATGACCTTGGACAAAGCATTTGGCTTCTTGGGATTTGTTAAGCAGAAGTAAAAGTGATGCCCGGGACTTCCCTGGTCCAGTGTTAGAATCCTCCTTCCAGTGCAGGGGACTCAGGTTCAATCCCTGGTCGGGGAACTGAGATCCCATACGCCTTAGGGCAACTAAGACTGTGCCCTACAACTACTGAGCCCTGGTGGCACAACTGAAGAAGCCTGCGTGCTGCAACAAAGACCCAGGCAGTCAAAAAAAAAAGAAGTAAAAGTGATGCCTGCCATGCAAGTGAAACGATGAATATAAAAGTGTCTTGTAAATTCTAAAGTGCTGATGCAGTAGTAATTATCATCACCATCATCATCTCATCATTCCCGTCCACCATTCTTCCTATTCTTAACCTGAAGAAGAGCTCATTTAAATGCCATTAATGCTAGATGAAATTAAAAGACGCTTACTCCTTGAAGAAAAGCTATGACAAACCTAGACAGCGTATTAAAAGGCAGAGACATTACTTTACCAACAAAAGTCCATATAGTCAAAGCTATGGTTTTTCTAGGAGTCATGTATGGATGTGATAGTTGAGCCATAAAGAAAGCTGAGCACCCAAAGGTTGATGCTCTCAAACTGTGGTGTTGGACAGGATTGTTGAGAGTCCCTTAGACACCAAGGAGATCAAATCAGTTAATCCTAAAGGAAATCAACCCTGAATATCCATTGGAAGGACTGATGATGAAACCGAAGCTCCAATACTTTGGCCATCTGATGCAAAGAGCTGATTCAGTGGGAAAGACCCTGATGCTGGGAAAGATTGAGCGCAGGAGAAGGGAATGACAGAGGATGAGATGGTTGGATGGCATCATCAACTTGATGGACATGAGTTTGTGCAAGTTCTGGGAGATAGTGAAGGACTGGGAAGCCTAGCATGCTGTAGTCAGTCCATGGGGTCACAAAGAATCAGACATAACTTAGCGACTGAACAACAACAATACCAGATTAGCAAAGAGCTAAACACCTTACCCTCTGTGCTAGTGAGCTTCTGAAGAAGCTCAGTTCTTATTTTTCATCTCATTTGCCAACCCAGCATCATTTTGCAGCTATAAAAACTAACGTACCAGAGAGTTAAGTGACACATCCTCGTTTAGCCAGCAAGTCGGTGATGGACAGAGGGACACAGCAAAAGCATAAACTTGTGACCTCCTGTGGGAGCTCTGCTCACCACCATCCACAGGGGGAGGAGGGAGAGAAGAGACCACCCACTTAAAATGCCTTTCTTTCCAGTAGCTGCCAGTAGACTCCCAGTGAGACGCTGCTTTGGAGGAAGGACCCGGCCACTGCTCTAAGGTGCAGAGGAGTTGGGAAACAGCAGATTTTTCAGGCTGGGTTCCTAAAAGTGCACACAGCCCCTAGAACACCCACTGTGAGAGAGCACAGACCGAGACGACGTGCAAGGGGATCCTGTCGGGAACGTTCATTAGTAAACAGATGATTTAGAATTCGGTGCTTCCTTTCCCAAGCAAGCAAGGCTGTATGTGGGGCGAGGTTCCCAGACTTGTCCACAGAAGCCGTTGCTATCATGAGATTGGAGACTTGGAAAGGGGGTCTCACTGTCTGTTCGAGGGAGATGGGAAGAGCTGTTCCTTCTGTATCCCTGGGCAGAGGGCCAGCTCTGAGCAGAATTGTGAAATGAGACAGTCATCTAATGGCTTTGCTCAGGCTCTCACGCCTCTTTCCCACCAACAGCCAGGCTTGTAGTGGGCCTCGCTGGCCAGGCCTGCCACCCGCCGGCTGTCCTGAGCGTTTCCTCACCTCTTTCCTCTCCCATCCTGTCCAGACCCACCTGCTCGGCCACAGGAGACGCTAGGGTAAAGATAACCACCACCAATGAAGGACTGGTGACCTTCCTGCGGGTGCTGGCAGTTTGCAGCCCCAGGCTTTTGTGCGGGAAGGTATTTTTGAATAAGAGGTAGGGTAGTTCTGCCGGGGTGATGGCCATTAAGTTTCTGTTTTTCACAGCTGTTTCCCTTCAACTTTTAAACTGGGCATTATTAACCTCTGATTCATGAATCATCTGAATTTTTTTTTAAAGGGGGATATGAATTTTTATGACCAGTGCATTTTCTTGGCAAAACTCTATTAGTCTTTGCCCTGCTCCATTCCATATTCCAAGGCCAAATTTGCCTGTTACTCCAGGTGTTTCTTGACTTCCTACTTTTGCATTCCAGTCCCCTATAATGAAAAGGACATCTTTTTTGGGTGTTAGTTCTAAAAGGTCTTGTAGGTCTTCATAGAACCGTTCAACTTCAGCTTCTTCAGCGTTACTGGTTGGGGCATAGACTTGGATTACTGTGATATTGAATGGTTTGCCTTGGAAACGAACAGAGATCATTCTGTCGTTTTTGAGATTGCATCCAAGTACTGCATTTCGGACTCTTTTGTTGACCATGATGGCTACTCCATTTCTTCTGAGGGATTCCTGCCCTCAGTAGTAGATATAATGGTCATCTGAGTTAAATTCACCCATTCCAGTCCATTTCAGTTCGCTGATTCCTAGAATGTCGACATTCACTCTTGCCATCTCTTGTTTGACCACTTCCAATTTGCCTTGATTCATGGACCTGACATTCCAGGTTCCTATGCAATATTGCTCTTTACAGCATCGGACCTTGCTTCTATCACCAGTCACATCCACAGCTGGGTATTCTTTTTACTTTGGCTCCATCCCATCATTCTGTCTGGAGTTATTTCTCCACTGATCTCCAGTAGCATATTGGGCACCTACTGACCTGGGGAGTTTCTCTTTCAGTATCCTACCATTTTGCCTTTTCATACTGTTCATGGGGTTCTCAAGGCAAGAATACTGAAGTGGTTTGCCATTCCCTTCTCCAGTGGACCACATTCTGTCAGATGTCTCCACCATGACCTGCCTACCTTGGGTTGCCCCACATGCATGGCTTAGTTTCATTGAGTTAGACAAGGCTGCGGTCCTAGTGTGATTAGATTGACTAGTTTTCTGTGAGTATGGTTTCAGTGTGTCTGCCCTCTGATGCCCTCTTGCAACACCTACCATCTTACTTGTGTTTCTCTTACCTTGGGCGTGGGGTATCTCTTCACAGCTGCTCCAGCAAAGCGCAGCCAATGCTCCTTACCTTGGATGAGGGGTATCTCCTCACCGCCGCCCTTCCTGACCTTCAATGTGGGATAGCTCCTCTAGGCCCTCGTGTGCCCACGCAGCCACGGCGTGGGGTTGGTCCTCCTGGTCACTGCTCCTGGCCTCTGGCATGGGGTTGCTCCTCCCAGCTGCTGCCCCTGGCCTCGGGCTTAGGGGCGTGGGGTATCTCCTCCCGCCCGCCGCCCCTGGCCTCGGGCTTAGGGGCGTGGGGTATCTCCTCCCAGCCGCTGCCCCTGACCTCGGACGCGGGGTAACTCCTCTTGTCGCCGCCCCTGACCTCAGACGCTGGATATCTCCTCTCGGGCACCCCCCCCCGCCCCCCCCGCCCCGACCTCGGATGTGGGGTAGCTCCTCTCGGCCGTTCCTGCGCCGTCACAGTCTGGCACTGTCGGCCGCTGCCCCTGACCTCGGACATGGGGTAACTCCTCTCGGCCGCGCTTAGCGCACCCGTCGCAGCCGCCTGGACTTTAGCGCACCCGTCACAGCCGCCTGCTCTTTAGCACGCCCGTCACAGCCACACGCTAGTAAAGTAATGCTTAAAATTCTCCAGGCCAGGCTTCAGCAATATGTGAAATGTGAACTTCCTGATGCTCAATCTGGTTTTAGAAAAGGCAGAGGAACCAGAGATCAAATTGCCAACATCCGCTGGATCATGGAAAAAGCAAGAGAGTTCCACAAAAACATCTATTTCTGCTTTATTGACTATGCCAAAGCCTTTGACTGTGTGGATCACAATCAACTGTGGAAAATTCTGGAAGAGATGGGAATACCAGACCACCTGATCTGCCTTTTGAGAAATTTGTATGCAGGTCAGTAAGCAACAGTTAGAACTGGACATGGAACAACAGACTGCTTCCAAATAGGAAAAGGAGTACGTCAAGGCTGTATATTGTCACCCTGCTCATTTAACTTATATGCAGGAGAAACGCTGGACTGGAAGAAACACAAGCTGGAATCAAGATTGCCGGGAGAAATATCAATAACCTCAGATATGCAGATGACACCACCCTTATGGCAGAAAGTGAAGAGGAACTAAAGAGCCTCTTCATGAAGGTGAAAGTGGAGAGTGAAAACGTTGGCTTAAAGCTCAACATTCAGAAAACGAAGATCATGGCATCTGGTCCCATCACTTCATGGGAAATAGGTAGGGAAACAGTGGAAACAGTGTCAGACTTTATTTTCTTGGGCTCCAAAATCACTGCAGATGGTGATTGTACCCATGAAATTAAAAGACGTTTACTCCTTGGAAGGAAAGTTATGACCAACCTAGATAGCATATTCAAAAGCAGAGACATTACTTTGCCAACAAAGGTTCGTCTAGTCAAGGCTATGGTTTTTCCAGTGGTCACGTATGGATGTGAGAGTTGGACTGTGAAGAAGGCTGAGCGCCGAAGAATTGATGCTTTTGAACTGTGATGTTGGAGAAGACTCTTGAGAGTCCCTTGGACTGCAAGGAGATCCAACCAGTCCATTCTAAAGGAGATCAACCCTGGGATTTCTTTGGAAGGAATGATGCTAAAGCTGAAACTCCAGTACTTTGGCCACCTCATGCAAAGAGTTGACTCGTTGGAAAGGACTCTGATGCTGGGAGGGATTGGGGGCAAGAGGAGAAGGGGATGACAGAGGATGAGACGGCTGGATGGCATCGCTGACTCGATGGATGTGAGTCTGAGTGAACTCCGGGAGTTGGTGATGGACAGGGAGGCCTGGCATGCTGCGATTCATGGGGTTGCAAAGAGTCGGACACGACTGAGCGACTGATCTGATCTGATCTGATCTGATGAATTTTTATGTTTTTCTGGTGAAACTATAACAGCTCTCCTTTAGTTTTCAGAGTGCTCGATGAGCACCCTCCCTTCTTAAGAAGCACTGATTGCAAACCTACATATTTTCTCGAGCGTCCAAATTTTGTCACACTTGTGTGGCACCAGAGACTCAACTCTAAGGCCCCAGGTTGTTTAGGATTTATCGTTAGGCTCTTGAGGGTTAGATAAGTATAAACTGGAAAATCCCTATGAAATGTGTACTGCCTGCAAGATCACTTCCTTGATTTTTTTTCACTAATTTCATTTTCAGGTTAGCATTCTTTGCAGCTATTTTATTGGTACTCCCAAAGGTCTGTACAAGATAGCTTCATAGTCATTAATTCAGAAGACATGAAAACTTTTAAAAAGTATTTAAAATTTTTAAAAAAAAATGCTAGGGGGTCTGCTGTTAACCCAAGTGGCAACATCATCAGCAAACGTGTGCTCCTCTTCCCCTTAGAGACGTGTCCTTTCTTGTGAGGGTAGAGAAGCAGAGGGACCAGGGGCCAGAGGAGCCTGCTGAAGCAGAAAGGCTTCCCACTCACAGTGGGAACTAGGCTGATGACAAGGCCTCATGGTCGTCAGTGTCCTCATCTCTGAGATGGAGGAGGGCGTGTCTGCCAGGGGGGCATCCCAGGAGGACTGGTCCCTCTCCAAGTGCTTCTCTCTATAGCGTCTCAGGACAGCTGCCCTCCACCATTATCACATGTAAAGAAAGCATCTGCTGGCCACAGTGGGATCCAGAAGATAACACTTTGCTCTTCATTTCCCTGTGTTTGCTGTGGTTCCAGTGAGTCAATGCACCCATGTCTATTCCTGTGTTTCTTTTCATTGTTGATGACTGCTCCATCCCACCTGATTTTTCCTTTTCACTGCCTTCACTTATTAAATATCAAATAATGTAAGAAAATCTTAGAAGTGAAATTTGGGAGAGACAGACCTCTTCCTCATTTTAGGACCATTGCTTCTACATGGCCGTGTTGCATCGTAGTCCAAGGCTGTAGTCATTGTCGTAGTTCACGCTCTACTTGGGCTACTTGGAATTCATCAGGCATCACACAAGAATAACTTTCCTTTGTGCTTTTATTATTGTAAAGTCATGAAAAACTGAAAGTAGTTTGTTTATTACTTTAATATTAGTATTTGCCCCCCCAAATAAGCTAATACGATATAACTTTTGCTTTGCTTTTTAAAAGAAATTTTTAAAATTTATTTTTGGCTGTACTGGTTCTTAATGGCTATGCACAGGCTTTCTCGTGTTGCAGTGAGTGGGGGCTCGCCTCTCGTTGTAGTCCGTGAGCTTCTCATTGCGGTGTCTACTCTTGTTGCAGAGCATGGGCTCTAGGCATGCAGGCTAAGTAACTGTAGCATACGGGCTTCATTACCCGTTCGCATGTGGAATCTTCCTGGACCAGGGATCCAGCCCCTGTCCCCTGCATTGGCAGGTGGATTCTTGACCTCTGGACCAACAGGGAAATCCCTGCTCTGCTTTTAATTGTTTGCAAAAGACTTTTATTGTTTGTGAAGGGCTGTTGCATACAATAGCTTGTTCTGTGCAGCAAACCCAAGAAGAGATTATATCAGCCTTAAACCTTTTAGTTTTCAAAGAACAGGAAGGCTAACTAAATGTTAGGAAAAAAAGGAAGGTTTTTGGCTCGTGTGCCTCAAAAGCCCACACTGTGAGTATGTTGATCAGAGGCACAGACTTTCATCAGGACTGTTTCTCACAATCCATTGGGTCTGCCTTCCACACTGTTTGACACATGCTCAGCCTGTGTGTGGTAGTGGTCCTGGTGGCTCCAGGTTCATGGCAGAAGAGAGCAGGCCCCAGCAGTCCATGTGTCTCTCTGAGGCTCACAAATTCTGGACTCGACTGGCCTGGCCTGGGTCACAGACCCACCTCTGGAGTCAGGCTTGGACACGAGACCTCCTGAAATGCCTGGACATTAGAAGGACCTTGGGGACATGATTCCCTAAGAGAGAAATCCATTTCCAGGAGATGGTGAGTGCCCACTGTGTAACTATCATTATCCCCCCACTTAAAAAAAAAAAAAGTAGATGAGGAAACTGATGCTCAGAGAAGACAAAGGGCCTGTCTGGACACTACAGTGACATAGTGACCAGGACAGCAGATGACCCCGGGCACATGGGGAGGGTGCTGTAGGGGACCAGGCCTTCTTCCTCAGTCCTGGCCCAGCTAGATGTGTGGCTCGAGACACTTAGCCGCTTGGGCCTCGTGCCATCAAATAGGGACACAACCTGTCTGTCAATCTCAGTGAGGCCCCAGTGAGGGGTGGGAAAAGGACTTTAATCACCTAAGCTTCCTACAGATAGAAAGCATCCTTCACCTTCTTATAAACCCATGTGGTCTGTGCAGGCATCAGATTTTCTTTCACAACAACGTCAAGAAAACATGTTCAGTCCTTTCCAGTTTCCAAAGTGTGCTTCGTATACCTCGCTGCGGTTAAATTCCCTACACAATCATGAACCAACTCTAAAGGGCTTCAGGAACCGGCTCTGGGACCAGCCATCAAGGGGTCCGTTCCTTGGCCTCTGTCCCCTTCGCCTCTGTGCTCCACCCCGCATCCTGGGAGCATGGAGCCCGTCTGATCGGTTCTGGGTGTTCCATTCTCAGCAGATGTGATTATGAGGAATTCAGAGACAGCCACGTTATGACTGTAACTTAGGCTGCATGTTCTACTAGTCCATGAATTACCTACTTCTAAAATATCCTGGTTGAGTTGTTAATTATTTTCATTTGGGAGTAAATAAAACAGAATCCGAAGAAACTCGTATATAAAACCATGAGAAAATGGATCCAAGTCTGAGAAGATAAAGACTGCAAGTACCATACTGCTACATTAAGTGTTACTGTGAGAAAAGTTCTTAACAACACTGAGGGTCTTTTCTTCCCCTTCTCCCATTATTGCCTTCATACCTAGCAGGATGTTTTACAGTCCTGGACACAAGCATTTGGCGGCTCTGTCATACCATCTAGCTGGGGCTGAGAGGGGGGCCTGTGCTCCAGGCAGCAGGTGGGCGGTGTGGCTGGTGTGGGCTGTGACACTCGTGCCCACACAGTGCCTGACCTCATGGCCTTCAGGCTCTGTGCCCCTCGGCTGGCACTGATATCCTGGGGGCCTGCAGCATGACATTCCCAGCAGAAGCCACAGTCTCAGGTGAGCAGCGCTTGGCCATGCTGCTCGTCCGCCAGTGGGACATGATAGTGACAAAACTCCTCGTCTCCCCAAACGCTTTTGAAGGTGGCATTGGTGAATACACAGAAGCAGTGCCTGGCACTCAGTTTCAGGTTCGCACGTAGTGGGTGGTCACTTCTGGCCAGATATGCCTGCTCCAGAGTCATCCCTAACTCCATTACCCACCTGGCCCACAGCTACCACCCTGTGTCTCTGCTTCCCCTATACTGCAGAACTCCTCAAAGGTGTCATCCACACCTGTGCTGGCCAGTGCTGTGGCCACCAGCCACATCTGGCTGTTAAGAGAGTGAGAAAGTACTGGAAGTGTCTAATACACCCCAGATTTCAAAAGCAGTCCACAAAGGTAAACTCTGTCAGTAATCGTATATTGATCACTTGTTATGAAGATAACATATGGATTCCTTGGTGGCTCAAGGGTACAGAACCCACCTGCCAATGCTGGAGACATGGGTTCAATCCCTGGGTTGGGAAGATCCCTTGGAGAAGGAAATGGCAATCAACTGCAGTATTCTTGCCTGGAGAATCCCATATACCAGAGGAGCCTGGCAGGCTACAGTCCGCAGGATGACAAAAGAGTCAAACATGACTCAGTGACAACAACAGTGTGTTATTGAAAACTGGTGTCATCGATTTCCTGTTTTTCATGGGTCTCTGGGAGATTTAGTTACCTGCACAGCTCAGGCTGTATTTCTACTTGAGAGTCCTTGTCTCCACTGTGCCTCCGCTTCACTCTTGAACCCCTTCCAGGTACACTTAGGTCCCAGCACTTCACCAAAAATAACTTTTGTCAAATCACCCTCTACTAATGACTTTTCAGTCCTAAATGTTCAGCAGGCTTAGACGTGGTTTTCACTGTTGATGAAGCCCTTTCTCCTGTTGCCTCCAGGGACACCAGGTTACCTTGCCTCTTCCCTCTCCTTACTGAAAATTCCTTCTTAGTCTCCTTTCTGAATCCTCCATGTCTTCTCAACCTCTGTTTTCTCACCCAAGGGCACTCCCCCTGCAGCTCATCCACACAAAGCCTTTAAGTGCCTACCACCTCTGTGGACTTCCCAGCTTGGTGTCTGCAGACAGAACTCTCTGGAAACTGTAGCTTAACCACCTGCTCAGCATCTCCATTTAGACATCCAGGACAGCTCTTAAAGCCTACATACCTAAAACGGGCTTCTTGGTTTCATTTCCCCAAGCCTGCCCCACCCCCAGTACTTCCTATATTAGTAAAGGGTAACTTCCCTCATCAAGCTGTTTAAACCAGTACTTCTTGTATGGTTAAAGGGTAACTTCCTTCATCCACAGATCATGGAGTTATCCTCAACTTTTTTTCTTCTTCTCACTTTTTGTATATAGTCCATCAGCTCATTCTGTTGGGTCTCCTTGATTTCCGATCAAACTACTTCTCACCACCTGCCTCCTCCAAGACCTGTCATCCTCAGATGGACCATTACAGTAGCCTAATCACTGGCCTCCCTGCCTCCACCCTTGTCCCTCCATTATACCCAAGGTGATCCTTTCAAAATACCAAGTCACTTTTCTTGGGATCTTCTAGTGGCCTTACCGTCATCATCAACACATACACACCTACACACAATATGTGTGCACCTCACCCCTGTTCCCTGATCCCTGCCCCTCTTCTTCATAAGTGGCCCACCCTCCACACAGATCTCTGGGAAAAGCTGTCCTTCGTACCTACCACAGTCTTCCCTGACCACCCAGCGACCCCTTCGAGGTATGTTTCTCCTCGTGACACTGTCAGCGCCTGACACTGTCTGTCTGCTTGCTGTCCTCCCCGCTGGAATGGGGACCCCATGAGAGGAAGAGCATGTTCTGTGGGTCCATGTACTTTCCAGGTCTAGGTCCTCAAGGACCTCCTGCAGCGGCTGGCCCTGAGTCCAGTGGTGCCGACTGGATGACTCTGCTCAGTTTTCAGTTTCACACCCTTGTAGGACAAGAGTTTAGTAACTCTGCCGGGCATCAGGATCACTGGGAAACTTACCTAAAATTCACATGCCCTCACCCCACCCCACTTTGGAGACCCAAAATGCAGTAGATTCTGGGGTAGACTCCTGCATGTTTTTGAACAAACTCCTCAGGTTATTTTGAGGCCTGATACACCTGGGCCACCCTCTACCAGATGCTGCCGCAGTGAGCAACTCTACACTGTGTACCTGTCACTCTGCTCTGAGGATCGTATTTCCATGTGTTATCAGCAGTCCTTGAGTCACCTGGGAACCTAAATATAGCTCTCGTAGCCCCACCCCAGATCTTGTGAGTCAGAACTTCCAGGGATGGGTCTCAGGAATCTTTTTTTTTTTTTTTTAAGCCTCTGAGAGCCTTTGGGAGGCCCAGTTGTGCTGTGTGCCCTCCTGGAGGAGGATGTAAATTAAGAGTGAGTATTTTTAATGTCTTTTTAGTCCAGCTTCACTCCCCATCCCTCATTAATCCAACAGTATCCTATTCAAAAGTAGTTGTACTCAAGTAAGTAAATCCTTGATTTGTCCACGATTTAAACTTGCTCTGTAATTTGAACATCCACCAGTGTTTCTAACTATTGGGTTGGCCCAAAAGTTCATTCAGGTTTTCCCTGAATTGCAACACAGCCTCATTCTGGTGGCTACTTTCTTTGTCATCTTTTGTATTTAAGAATTTAAAATATGTCTCCCAGGTTGGACTGGACAGCACTGGAGGTAATGCCTACCCCACCATACTCAGATTCACCTGCTCAGCCTTCACATTGAACCCGTGGTGGAGCACGTGGCTTTGGCTGTCCTCAACTTCATATGCATACACTCTCTGGTCTCCAGAGCATCCCCAGGGATGGAGGCAGGCCTGACCACTTGTTCTGGGCACCCACATGAGCTGCTCAAGCTGCTGAGGAGGGTGTCTCCCTAATTAGACTTCTGGGTCCAGTAGCCTTGCCCTACTGCTGTTTGTTTTTTTTTCCTGAAACTGTATGCGGACAGCTTTATAAGCCAACCCAAATTCCATGGACAGATGAGCCTGGTGGGCTACATTTCATGGGTCACAAAGAATCAGACATGACTGAGTGGCTTACACTTTCACTTTCACGGGTGGAAATTTTTAAAACCACAATCCTCAACGTACTACCAAAGATAAATAATTGAGAGAGGGGGCTGGCCATAGTTGCAGCATTGTATTCCTTAGCTGGACTCCAAGCTAGCATCCAAGTGGTGAGGGATCACGGTGATTGATGATGGCCCAAAGCAATCCTCTTGGTTTACCTGTTTCTTAAATCCTGAGTCCCCATGGGGTGCTCTCTCTGGGCTTTGGATAGCCTGTGCTGTGCTGTGCTTGGTCACTCAGTCGTGTCTGACTCTTTTTGACCCCATGGACTGAAACCCTCCAGGTTCCTCTGTCCAGGGGATTCTCCAAGCAAGAACACTGGAGTGGGTTTTCATGCCTTCCTCCAGGTGATTTTCCCAACCCAGGGACTGAACCCAGGTCACCTGTATTGCAGATAGATTCTGAGCCACCAGGGACAGCCTACCAGTAGCCTTTTGGAGTATGTTGTGTTTGTCTGTCTTCTTTGCAGATAGTGTCAGGGTCGTTAGTCACATAGAATCTGGAAAGAAGCAGGGTCACCTGGGTAAGCCCCGGAGGCACTTGCCACCTTCACAGCCTTAAGAGTCTTGCCTCTGGATAAGCTACAGTTGCATTTTGATGCCAGATGTGAGACACCATTAGTAATCAGGATGAGTCCCATGGGATATCCTGTTCCCAGGTGAGAGCTGCTTCCTCTAGAGTACGTGTTCAGGGCACCGGAGGCTGCAGTGTGGTGACAAAGGGGTGTGAATAACCCTGGAGATGTGAGAATGAGAGATTTCTAATGAGCTCTGACAGTTCAAGGGCTGAAGGAGTCTAACCTCTTTTTTCCCCTGCCCACCCAGTCTTCATACAAATGTAAATATGCCTCCTTCGACAAATTGACAAATTGCCAAATGTGGTTTTAATTTGTAAGCAGGAGACCCTGCCTTGCCTTTTTCTTTCTTCTTTTTATTTATTTATTTTTCTTTCTTTCTTTTTTTGAAAATATGAAGTCACAGGCTTTGCACTTTTTGAGCGGGACATTTCCTTCTGTCACTCTTGCTGCTGTTGTTGTTTTTCTCTTCCAAGGACATTTTCCTCCATTGTTGTCAGAAGAATTCGGGATGAGAGTCCGTTGTCCTGTTTTTTAGAGGTGTTTTTGAAGTTCCCATAGGAAATGCAGAGTGCTCTTTAAGCTTAAAAAATAAATAAATAGAGGGAGCGGTTAAATCCAGTGTGAGATGCGAAGAGTGTCTGTATCACGGCCTTATGTTTTGTGGTCTGTGCAGTATCCATTGTTGTTATTTATGACCCTGTCTCCCTCCATTGTGGACTTCTTCCAGCCTTGGGGAATTTACATCATTCCTAATAGCAAAAGGCTTTCTGGTTCCCACAGAGTTGTTCAAAGCCTGACTCATGCTCCTTATGTTAATTGTGCAGCTCTGAAAATACAGCACTTTACAGGGTGTGGTTGTAAGGGGAAAATCTACTGTACTTACAGGGCATGTTTAGAAGCGTTTCACACATAAATCTCAATCTCTCTCTCTCCCTCTCTTCCTCTCTCTCTCTCTGTCATTTAACTTTTAAACTAACACTTTTGGGTCAACAAACCTAGACAGTGTATTAAAAAGCAGAGACATCACTCTGCCCATTAAGGTCTGTACAGTCAAAACTATGATTTTTTTGATATTCTTGTACGAATGTGAGGGTTGGACCATAAAGAAGGCTGAGTGCCAAAGAATTGATGCCTTTGAATTGTGCTGGAGAAGACTCTTGAGAGCCCCTTGGACAGCAAGGATATCAACCAGTCAGTCCTAAAGGAAATCAATCCTGAATATTCATTGGAAGGACTGACGCTGAAGCTGAAGCTCCAGTGCTGTGGTCACCTGATACGAAGAACTCATTGAGAAGATCCTGATCCTGGGAAAGATTGAAGGCAGGAGGAGAAGGGGACAACAGAGGATGAGAAGGTTGGATGGCATCACTGACTCAATGGATGTGAGTTTGAGCAAACTCCAGGAGATAGTGAAGGACAAGGAAGCCTGGCATACTGCAGTCCTTGGGGTTGCAAAGAATGGAACAGGACTTAGCGACTGAACAACAGGAAGTCTTAAGGGAAAGAAAAGGGACTAGCATTAAAATGCAGTGAAAGTGAAAGTCTCTGAGTTGTAAGTCTGACTCTTTGTGACCCCATGGACTATACAGTCTGTGGAATTCTCCAGGCCAGAATACTGGAGTGGGTAGCCTTTCCCTTCTCCAAGGGATCTTTCTAACCCAGGGATCAAACCCAAGTGTCCCACATTGCAGTTGGATTCTTTACCAGCTGAGCCATAAGGGAAGCCCCAAAATGCAGTATAATCCAATAAAACCAATTCTATTCTGTTCACTAACTCTTAAAACTGACTTGGGTTATAACTAGACCGTGAGTGACATTGGTCCAGGTCTAAACCTCAGGAGAGTTCATGAGAGCAAAAGGTTGGTGCTCAGTGGTGCAGGGCAGTGATTGGACGAAGTTCATAGCATCGCTCTGTGGGACATGCAGGCATTATTCCAATGGCTGCAGCCTACTAGGCTCTCTGGCGTGTCAGTCTTACTTCCAGTGTAGGTCTGCTGGTACCTTACCAATACCATTCCTTGTGGCAGCAACATTTTACTATGAAATTTCATGGAGAAGGGTACTGAGAAACATACTAGAAATTGAAAGAATTTAACACCTTGTCTGAATTATCTAGGTGCTAACCAAAAGGAAACAACTTTCCAAAAGAAAGAAATTGGTCAATATTGATGATGGTTGGGAGATTTGTACTTTTTATAGCTACTTCTTTATGAAGCTTCCGTGTTTAAGGATAGATAGATAACCTAAGAATTATCTAAAACCATGTTAGTGCTGTTAGTTTAAGGGGGAAATAACTCAGGAGTGTTTTAGTAACTAGGAATCTCAAACTCTGGTTTTCAAAGTACCAGTATTGAAAGGCTGAACTCCTGACATGTTTTGCAAAGGCCATACTCTATTTTTATAGATAGAGAAGATGTAAGAATTCTGAAGTTCATCAGGGTACAGACACTGTGCCCCCAGTTCTCTCTGGAAGGCCAGGCCCACAGCCACGTGGTCACCTGGCTCGGGCATCGTCACATCCGGGGCCTCAGAGCTCTTGGTTCTGGCCGAGAGTTCCCGGATGGCTTGGAGTCACCATCTTGCATGTTTGTGGCACACATTCACGAATGAAACGTGTACTGGGAATCCAAGAGAAGTGGTGGTGTTCAGTCGACAGTTGGGTCCGCCTCTGTGACCCCATGCACTGCAGCATGACAGGTATCCCTGTCCTTCACCATCTCTTGCTCAAACTCATGCCCATTGCGTCGGTGATGCTATCTAAACACCTCATCCTCTGTCGTTCCCTTCTCCTTCTGCCTTCCATCTTTCCCAGCATCAGGGTCTTTTCTAATGAGTTGGCTCTTCACGTCAGGTGGCCAAAGCATTGGAGCTTCAGCTTCAGAATCCATCCTTCTAATGAATATTCAGTATTGATTTCCTTTCAGACTGACTAGTTTGATCTCCTTGTAGTCCAAGAGACTCATAAGAGTCTTCTCCAGCTTCACAGTTTGAAAGCATCACTTCTTCAATGCTCAGCCTTCTTTATAATCCAACTCTCAGATCCATACATGACTACTAGAATAACCATAGCTTTGACTATACGGACCTTTTTTGGCAAAGTGATGTCTTTTTTTAATACACTGTCTAGGTTTGTCATAGGACATTCTAGACTGAAAAAAATTAAAATAACCTAACACTATGTAGTTTCAACCTGTCCTCACCAAACTAAATCTGTTCACTGGGGCATTTGGAATGGAAATGTTTTCCTCCTGTGCAGTTAACAGATTACTGGTTGACTTTTGTTGTCTTTTGCAGCAGCCAGGAAGAGCTCTTCACAGAGCATCAGGGGATCGTACTGGGCGTGTGGAACAACTACTTCCTTCCAGGGCAGAGCCCAGGAGAAACGTTCTGCGAGAAATGTAGGTCCTGTGGGTTTCATCTTGTTCTCTCCAAACTGTCTGTATAGATGGGGACACAACACGAGGGCTAGACTTCAGCAAGAGTGCATGGACCCTAATCACAGAAGCCCCTCTGGCACTGATCCTGTCCAAAGTCACAGAGCTGGGACTTTTTCTACCTTCCAGACTTTTTCTCTTGCTTTCTGGACAGTGGGAAACAAGGCCTGGCTTCACAGGTATGTTGCAAGGAGTAATTAGTGACAAACACTTTGAAGATGAAAAGCACCTGTTGATGGTGTTTCATACAACTTTCCAAGCAACCCCAGACAAATCGGGAAACATACACTGCTTTCCTCAGGGGCCTCTTCTGACCCTCATGTCATTATGATAATCTTTGGGAGAATGATAGCTGTAGTAAGAATATGAATACATGTATTGGTTTCCAGATGAAAGCTTAACCTAAAGAAATATTTCAGCCTCAGTATTTTGAGTTTGGTGGTTCAAGAAACGTCTTTCCATTCACAAGTCTACAAATATATGCCAAAATCTCTGGTCTGTAAAATCTCCCTGGCCAGCTTCTATCCTGCCCCTCCAAGTGAATGTCACACAGTACAATCTGCATTGTCTGTTGTATATATGTTATAGACAAGGGAAAGTTTAGGAAGTTTCTGTGTGTTATAGAAAAGTTTGTGTGTGCGTAGAAGAACGTGCTTGTGTGTACACACACACACACAGACTCTGTGTATTTGCTTCTGGGGAAAAAATCAATATATCAAATATAGGTAATGTTGATATTTAACATCTGAAATGAATGCCTCCCTGCCTTAGTTAAAATATGAACTCCATTATAATGCCATTGTTAACCAGTGATCAATAAGTAAAGTGTGTCCCAGTGTGTTGGAAACTGTGAAAGCTCTTGCTTGATCCAGTCTGCATATCAATAGACACTTGGGATTTTTTGTGAGATTGGCCAGGGGGTGAGGAGAAGGGAGGTTAACACATGCCTCCTGCTTCAAGTGTAAGAAATATGACATGGGGATTCCAAGGGAAACCTGGCCATCACAGGTTTACAAATCAAAAAATTCTTTGTTTGTTTTAGTGTGAACAGAACTGAGACTAAAAGCAGCACCATGAGTGGATCTCGGAGCAACAGGACCAGTGTGGGAGCATCCAGTCACTCGGTGGCTGCAGAGGGAGCATGGAGGAGGCGGGGGCTGCCAGCCTCATCCAGCCCCCCGGCCATGGGACAGGCGGAGGATGACAGGAAGGCATCTGAGACCCACCAGGGGCTTCCTGCTCTGAAGCTGGAGAAAGGTCATCAGGCCTGGCCAGGAGCAGCAGAAACCTCATCCCAGGGTGCGGTTGCAGACCGGGCTTCTAAGCAGGAGCCTTGTCTGTGGCTGTGAGTCAGCATTCCCCGGTCCAAAGCAGAGTCCTCGAGGGGCCAGAACACCGCAGAAATGCAGGAAGCGCAACCCTGCGGGAGATGCCGACCACCACAAGAGAGTTTCTCTTAGAAGTGATCGATTAGCCCCGAGGGAAATAATAGTGGGAAAAGCAAAGTTGCCAGGGTCCTGCCAACTTGAGAGCTGTCAGATCCGGGGTTACTTTTGAAACAAGATTTGGCAGAAACTGCATCTAATGAAGAGTTGCATGTTTTGGAAAACTCTCTCCTCCAGACATCTTACGAAAAATAAGCCAGGGCAGGCACAACTCAGCCACAAACACTGAAAGCTTAGCTCTGACTCAGGGCAGCCCAACCAAGAAAAGAAAAGGGTGGAAGCAGCTACTTGCTCACAGAAGAGGATTGCAACCCCGTCGTGGAGGATGTCGTGACCAGACCTGGGACAAATGAGCAGTGTGGCCTAGAAGCCATGACTTACAGGAATTCAAATGATCATTTTCAGTAGAAGATATGTACCTGCATTGGGCTTCACTTTCAAATCAGCAGCCTCCAGGAGCTTGTTCTGACAACACCGCTCCTTTCTGGTTCACACTTTAATATCAGAAACTTACTTTAGTGCTAAAGAGCCATTGGCTTTGTTGGCAGTGACAGCATCCATAGAGGAAGCACATGAAGAAACCAGTGGTGTGCCTCGTCACATCCTTGCATGAAGCACAGTGACCGTGATGCTGTCTTTGCCGGCCAGTCCTCCTGCCCTGCAGCCTGAGTCGGGCAGCAGTGGTGAACAGGCTTACGGGTCACCCCATCTGCTTGCGGCCCCAGCGTCATATCTGAAAGTATGTGAGAAAGGCAGAGCCTGGGCCCCACCCAGACCTACAGAATGAGAAACTGGGTGATTCTGAAACCTGCTCAAGTTTGGCAACCCCCGGGCTAATTGCAGACCCCTTGGGATTGGTTTCCTGCAGCCTGACTGTCCTGGCCCCCAGCGCATCAGCAGGGCCCATGTGTGGACATGCAGCCATCACGACCCCTAAGACTTACGAAGCACCTGGCTCAGGGTGTGAAGCACTGTTCCCAGGTCCTTAAGCATGGTGGCCACAGCACCCCGGGAGCTGTGACTGCGCTAAGAGTTGCAGGACATTTACATATAGTTTGGCCTGACATTAGGGGGAGACGTCAGAGAGGCTTGTTCTTTCTTGTAGTTCAGGCATGTCCCTACCCCTTGCCCCTGCCCCCACCTTTAAGACTCTGGTGAAGTTCAGAACAGATCCAAGCCCAAGAGGAATTCAGTGGGCAGAGTTTGCAGTTCCCCACTTGGAAGGCTGCCTTGGAAATCTAAGGGCAGCTTAGATTTCACACCAGGAGACTTCCATTTGCAGGATCACCCACTGTTGTCTCCAATGGGCTTGCTGAAATGTCATGTAGTGAATCATAGCAATGACTTATTTTGGATGGACAACTACAGTAGATTTTCTTAACCAAGTTTTATTCTGAAATAAGGAAGGAAACTATATTCAAAGGCCACCCATCAAATGTGTCTTTTTTTCCTGCTCAACATTGGGTGGTCCTTTGAAGTAATACCTCCTCCCTAGTAACACAGAAAATCAAGATATTCCCCAAAGTGTAGGAGTTAGCAAAAAAAAAGAACAGAAAAAGCCCAACAAAATGAAAGAATATGGAAATGGACACAGTGTAAGTTCATTCTTAAGATTAGTGGTTTCTCCCAGCTCATTCTGTCCATCCCCCACTCGCCTTTCCTTAGATTGTAGGGCAGGACTCATGAAGAGGCAGCCGAATTTCATGGCACTATTTTGGGTCGTGAAGCTAAGTCTTCCTTGCCATGCCTGGCTGTGGATGCAGGCCTTCTTCTTTGATGCTTCAGACTCTTCTGGAGACTTCTTCCCTTCCTGGGAACCCCAGCCTCACCATCCCCACCAGAAACGTAGCCCTGCCTACTGACGTCTCTTCCTCTTCCCTCCTAGCTCTTAATCTTCCCCCAGGTGCCTCCGTTCACTGGGCTCCACAGTAGAAGAGGTAGCCCAGCAGAATACCAACCACAGTGGAGTGGAGTCCACTCCTCCAGGAAGTGCAGACTGCCCAGGGCAGAACCCTCCTGAGGAGGTGATAGAACATGGTCTGTCCTGAGCCCCCTCTCAGAGTCACCCGTTTTCTGGGTGTGCTTGTCACTGAAGTGTTGTTGAGTCTTAAATAGAAACAGTTGTTGCAATAGTTTAAGCAGAGAGGGCACAGAATAACAACCCAGGTGATAGGCCAAGAAACAGTGAGCTCCCTGGAAGAGTCTGGAATAAGGAAGAGCCATCCCAACAGCTGCTGCCTGCCCCAGAACCAGGGGGAGCTGTTTGAACTAGAGGCACCAGAGAAAGTTTTTATCAGGTTTTTATTTCATTAGTTAATCTGGGCCTGGTGGTTAAAGCCAGTACTTGTATGTTTAATGATTATCTTTCAAGAAAATTCTTGGCTTTAGAGTTTGGTGTATTTGTGGATATAATGATGACTGAGTTTCAGACTTCCCACCTCCCAATGCAGAGCACATGGTTCAGTCCCTGGTCGGGGAACTAAGATCCCACATGATGAGGGGCAACTAGAGAAGGCCGTGTGCCGCAGCTAGAGAAAAGCCTGTGCAATGCAGTGAAAAGCCAGTGTAGCCGAAATTTAAAAACAGAAAAGTTGTTTAACAGCTGTGTCATTGCACAGCTGTAGATCAGTAGGGTCTTTCTCACAGCCTTCATGTACATGGGTTTTAACAGTATTAGCAAAGGGACCAACTTTCTGCTTCTGCACAGGGGCATGTGTTTGAGGAATTTCGCCTTTAAGCATTTTCCTTCCACATGTCTGAAACACCCCTGGTTCTCTTGTTTCTTGAGTGGTTGTTTGATTCTTTGGATATTTGGAAGTTCAGAGGGGAAAATGGATGCCAGGTTTTTTGTTGCTTATTAGGTGGGAAATGAAGAATTGGTTCTCTACTGCTGGAAGTGGGTGTGTTTTGATATTCTTGATAATCTTAGTAATTCATCTACAAATCTGAGACTCTGTCAGTATTCTTGGTTAAAAAGAATAAGTTCTTCAGCCACTCACTTAATAACCTAAATTAAATGTATATTCAAGTTCCTGTAACTCTGATGCTTGGAAGAAATATGGATACTATTGATTAATGTTATAACTTTGAACTCCCTAACTTTCTCAATGTCATGGCTTCTAATTCACCTCCATGTGCTTCCAAATGACTTTTTAATAGATTGTTGTTTTTTTTTTTTTTTTAATATCCATAAATGTCTGAGAACAGTCAGTGTGACTTTTCTTCCACATTTTTCTTTTCTTTGCCTCTGGAGGTTACCTGTCATCCAGCCGTGCATGTAAATTGTGAAATGCAAAGGAGCAAACATTTGGGCAGAGAGGAATAAATGTTGTAGCTTTTGTTCACTCATTTTAAATGAAGAAAGTAGGAAAATGTATTTCATTTAATAAAAAGCACGAGTCCCAAAAGCCCTCTGTAGTTTTATTTATGGAGAACATAGCTTCTCTCTAAAAAATGTTTCTCAAGATATATCTTGAAAACATCAATGGGATCACAGTTTGTTTGCTTTCAGTGTCTTATTTGGACTTTAACCTGAATTGTGCATGTTGGTGGCCTTTGACTTCAGGCCGAGCTGGGAGAGGGCAGCGCACAGGAGGGAAGGGAACCATCACAGGAGAGTGCTGGGGTCACGGTGCTGCCATCCCGTGGCCTTGAATTCATTCTGGGCAGGCCCCACTGCAGTCTAACACACAGTTCTGGAGACTGGTCCTCCCTTGGCTTTCCTGAGAGCCAGCACCACTCTCCAGCATGCTGTGCTATGGCTTGCATATAGAAATCCTTTTCATTTCTTCTTTTCTTTCATGAGGAAATCTCCATGCATGGTTTGTCAGGACAGGAGAGTTCAAACCTTGTTATTGAAATACAAATCAATTGAAACGTGTTGGAACAAGTAGGAAAACAAAGTTAAGCTGATTTCTGTTAAACAGTTTAAAGTCTTCTTCGGTACCAAATAAATTAAGCGTTGTAAAGTGAAGTTAATTCGGATAATCACTCAGGGCAGAGGTCTAACCATATAGATCACGGGTATTACAATTTATGGTATAATTAGATCCTCAGAAATCTGCAGAACTCCCTCTCAATTGGTTTCTGTGTTTACTTAACAAGACACGGAACAAATACATGTCAATGTGTAGCTGAACTGAAGGGACTTGAGTGGATGAAGTTACTGCCTTTAACTGTCAAGAACTACTCAGGGTCAGGGTTGGATTTAATCATGTAAGTTGTGTTATGCAGCATGATTGCCATTACAGTTACTTATTAAAAATCTTGTTAATTAAACAAATCAGTAAAATGAGGAAAACCATACATTTGATCCCAGAGCACCTGACCAGGCAACTAAGGGTGTGGCTTTTTGTTGGTTTTTTTTTTTTAATTGTGGCTGCTCTGGGCCTTCACTTCATGGCAGCATGCGGGCTCTTCATTGCGGGGTACAGCTTTTCTGGTTGTGGCACACGGCCTTCCCTAGATGTGGCACTCAGGCTTAGTTGCCCTACAGCATGTGGGATCTTAGTTCCCCAACCAGGGGTCGAACCCACGTGTGCTACATCAGAAGGCAGAGTCTGAACCACTGGACCAGCAGGGAAGTCCCCTAAAGATGTGGATTTGACAGAGCCCCAGAGTAGATGTTCTTCAGTCAAGGCAGAAAGCCAGTCGCGGCCTTCATCACCAGGCGAGGTGTCTTCTCCCACTGACCTTACTCTCTTGTTTGGTTTCAGCTACTAAAATAGTTTCCCTGGTGGCTCAGGTGGTAAAGAGTCTGCCTGCAAAGCAGGAGACCTGGGTTCAATCCCTGGGCCTGGAAGAGCCCCTGGAGAAGGGAATGGCTACTCACGCTGGTATTCTTGCCTGGAGAATCCCATGGGCAGAGGAGTCTGGTGGGCTACCTTCCATGGGGTTGCAAGAGTTGGATACAACTGAGCGATTAACACACACTAAAATAGTTTCAATGGTTGTGCATTCCTAGGGGATGAAATTAGTGTGTAGTAGTAAATGAACCTATTTCATGAATAAAAAATAAAATTGTTTTAGTGTGTATCACTTTTCTTTAAAGCAAGTAAATTAATTAATCCTAAGGAATATGCATTCAAAATGCCCTTTTCTGAACACACAATTTAAAATCATCTTTTATTGGTTGGAGACTTTTTCCTCCTTGGAGCAGTTCTGATGGTTTGAAGACTGTTAAAATAATCAAAGGAGCTCCTCATTTGAACCATTGGCCCTAAAAATTTAGGCCTGGAACACCCTGTGCAGATGTTGTGATTAAATGTAAGACTAGGGGTGGTCTTTACAATGTAGCTATATTCCCACTTCTCCCATTTGTGAGCTGAGATAGACTCCTCTAGTGAGGGGTTAAAGTATGTGACCTTGACTTCTTTCCAGAGAATCTTGACATTTCCCAAGGGGATTCCTTTCCATTTCCGAAGTGCAGCACTGAGTGAAGTCCTGGGCCGCGGCCTCCTCTGCGCTGCCTCTTATGACAGGTTTCGAGGCCTCTCTGGTTGCTTGCAAATATATTTCCCTTTGGATCCTATGCATAATTTTTTAGAAGCATTTCAAATCAGATTGGGATAATACTACCTGACTCAGCATGAAACGCTGAGAGCCACTGCACCCAAGCCATTTCTTGGTGTTTCAGTCACAGGCCCCAAGTGCCAGCCCAGGAAAGCCACTCTTCCCTGTCTGCTGCTGCTGCCAACCCTGGTACTTTGCCACCAATTGGTTCCTGTGGTTTGGAGACAAGTCACATAACCTCCCAGGCCTCGGTTTCTTCATCTGTCCAATAATATTTGACAGTAAGTGCCACGCCTGGCTCCATAGAACCCCGAGGTAAACGTACCACTCTATGCGTTAAAACTCGTCTGGTTAAAAATGGGTTCAGTGTATGGACACTGGTCACACATTGGAAGGACCTTGTGGGTCATTAGTAGCTTCTAGTTAAATCAGAATCCTTGAGATTTGGCCTAGGCATTGGCAGTTTTAAAAGCTCCTCAAATTCCCATGAGATGCCATAGTTCAGAACTGTTGTTTAAAAGTAGGGGTGGCAGTTTTTGTGTGTCTAAATACTGGGTGCTAGAAGAGGCAGGGTCTACGAAGAGCTGAGTATCCTTGAGAAGGGCTTTGTGCAGGTCAGAAGTGGGCCTGACAGACAGCTGTGGGAAGCTGCATGCAGCACAGGGAGCTGAGCTCGGGCTCTGTGACGACCTGGGGGTGGGGTGGGGTGGGGACGCCCGAGAGAAAGGGGGTGCGTGTGTACGTGCAGCTGATGCAGTTTGCTGTGCAGCAGAAACTACCACAACGCTGTGAAGCAGATACACTCCAAAAACGAAACATTTCTACTGGAAACTGGAAAAGGCTTAGGTGACAAGGTACCAGTAGGTGTACGTTTTACTCCCACAGAGAGACCCGTTCTCTCTTCTGCAAGTCCCCCTGTGTTAGTTAGCTCTGCTGCTTTACACTCGACACATCAGAGCCCAGCTTCCTCTTTGTAGGCACTGAGACATTGTTACCCTCCTACAGAAGATGGGTTTTTAAAGCACCTAAGTAATTGTCTGGGCTTTGCCTTTGATCCACTATCATTAATATCATTAATAAGCTCTCAAAAGTGCGTGTGAATCTCAAGTTCACGCTTAGCAGGGCAGTGGAAGAAAGAACGCTTTTAAAATAATTTGGCTCAGAAAGCACATCTGAAATAACCCTGTGGGAAAAAGAGGAGAATTTCTCATCCTCAGAAGGATTACCTAGGACAGAGATGCTGACCTTGTGTTTTAAGTTCACTTACATTTCGTAAAACCTCATTCATCCCCCAGCCTGATTTATTTTAGGAGGTGAAGCAGGCTGTGGGAGGGGAGTCTGGTGCTATGCAGTTTTCATGTTTGCTTTCTGTTTTTTTTTTTTTTTTCCACAGTTACCCAAAGATCATAACATGCATATATTTCTTTAAAAAAAAAAAAAAGTTTGCTTCATGAGCTTTACTACAGCTTTTCTCTCAGAAATCAGCGCTGAAGAATTCTTTGCTCTGCAGGCTTCCACAGCGATCCAGTCCCAGAAGGCGGGTGCCCAGGGCGAGCAGAGCAGTGACCTCTGTGGGGGAGAGGTCAGCTGAGCAGCGAGGCTCAAAAGGGAGGAAGAAAAAGCAGCTCCTCAGCGGGGAGTTTGACTTGCTTCAGGGCAGAAGAGCTTTTATAAATAAGGTCCCAGGCTCCCACGCCCTCTCGCCGGTCTTCTGTTACCAGTCCTGTCTCTGCCCTTAGACACATGCGCACACACTCATGGACACACACAGACATACAGACACATTCATGGACACACAGTAGTGGATGCACACACACACTGACACACATTCAGACATACAGACACATGGACACACTTAGACACAAACATTCATGGATATGCATACACAGTCATGAACACAGACGTACACACTCATGAACACAGACATACACACATTGACTCATACACACAGATACACATACACATTCATGGACACACAGACACAAACATTCATGGACACCTACAGACATGATCATGAACACACAGACACACACACACTAGTGGACACACAGGAACACAGTAGTGGATGCACACATAAAGACATTACACATGGGCGTACATACACACTACACAGTCACACTCATGACACACGATACACTGGTGGACACAGACACTGATAGACACACATGGACACATGCACACAGTCACACTCATGGACACACTCAGACACACAGACACAATCCTGGACACACTTTTGTGGACACATACTCATTGCTACGCAAACTAGTGGACATGTACACACAGACATGCTCACGGACACACCCTGGTGGACACACACCCTGGTGGACATGGCCCCGGCTCTCACTTGCCGTGCCTGCCTCTCCCCACCTGCCTCTAGATCTTCAGTTGGACAGACATCCTTCTCCAGAGGAGCAGGTGATGGATTGGCTGGGGATTTTTCTAGGCCCAGTGGCTCCTACGGCCCTTTCAGTTCCTCCACAGGCTCAGCTGGTGAGAAGAATGTGGAGTGCTCGTTCCCAAACCCACCGTGGGTGCCTGGGAGGACTGAGACCAACCCATCCGTCTGTGCCTGCTGTCAGAGGGAGGAGGGGGATGGTCAATCAGGACGACCTCCAATCTCCATGGGACACACAGGGCCAGAGCTGGGAATGTGTTCTCACAGGAGGGGCCTGGAAGACCTTCCCCAAATGATGCCGGTGTGGACAGGGGCTTGTGAAACAGCAGCTTTGCTTTGCTGTGTATATTCTCCTTCCGCATGCTTTCCTGTGAGCCTCTTGCAGTGCCCTCTGCTCCGTGACCCTGCAGAGCAGGGTGGAGCCTGCCTGGGCGGAGCCTGGGGCATCTAGCAAAGCGTCCTCGGGTGGCTCTGCCATGGGAGGAATGACTCTCCGAGTCAGAGACACAGGTACCAGGTCTGCTGGTGGCTGGCCGGGGGCAGCGCTCAGCATCTTCTGGCTTTTCTCAGGACCTAATGCAGAAACCCCTTGTGCTGAATCCCTTTCCTATTTTCAATCTCTCTGACTTCTACTGTAACCAGCCAGAAAAAACTCCCTGCTTTTAAATCTCCACTTGGATAATCATTGCATTTTAAGGTGAACTGATTTGGTAACTTTAATTATGTAAAAAAAAAAAAAAATCCCTTCACAGTAGGACCTGGATTAGTGTTTGGTCAAATAACCAGGGGTAGGAGTCTCTAGGGACCGTCCACCACCAGATCCAACAGCCCTTGGCTCTTTTCTAACACAGGTGCAGTTCAAGGGAGAGAATGGGGGGGCTTCCTCGGTGGTCCAGTGCCACCAAGTGAGAAGAAGGCCATACTGCCAAGGCAGGGGGCAAGGGTTTTCATCCCTGGTCTGGGAACTAAGATCCCACGCATTGTGCAGTATGGCCAAAAGATTTTTTAAAAAGTGAGAATGGAGACAGTCATTGAAATCTAGCTGGACTTCCTGTTTTAATGGACTCTGGTCTCACGTGACTTAGAGAAATACAGAGGGTGCGTTCTTTCTTGCTGCCCTCCCTTTCTGTGAATACTGACCAAGTGACACACATTTCTTATCACCATTTTGCAGATGGGGAAACTGAGGCACAGAGCATTTTGGAAACTTTCACGAGTTGGTAAGTGGCAGAACTGAGAATCCAGGCCTGTCTAAACCCCAAAGCCCAGTGACTTCTGTTGAGCCACAGTGGTGTGAGCCTAACACCGCCCAGACAGAAGATACTGGCGCCAGGACTCAAGGAAGAAAGTGCTGCAGGGAAATCAAGGAGGTGTGGCTCCGGAGTGCAGGCCCTGACTACTCAGGGCTCGGTAGCTGAGAAGGCGAAAGTGACAGGCAGCCAGCTAGGCCGCGGTGGAGGCCTGTCTGTTTGAATTTAACTACAGTTGACTTAGTATTGTGTTAGTTTCAGGTGTACAGCTTCAGATGCTTTGCTTTACAGATAATTACAAGATACTGAATATAGTTCCCTTTGCTATACAGTAAACACTTATTGTTTATTCTATATATAGTGGTATGTATCTTTTAATCCCATACTTCTATAATAATTTATCCCTCCCTCTCCCCTTTTGCCTTTGGTAACCACAAGATGATTTTTTTCCTCTGGCTATGAGTCTGTTTCTGTTTTGCAAATAAGTTGATTTGTATTATTGTTTTTTAGACTCCACATATAAGTGATCTCGTATGACCTAAATCAAATCCCTTATGATTATACAGTGGAAGTGAGAAATAGATTTAAGGGCCTAGATCTGATAGATAGAGTGCCTGATGAACTATGGACTAAGGTTCGTGACATTGTACAGGAGACAGGGATCAAGACCATTCCCATAGAAAAGAAATGCAAAAAAGCAAAATGGCTGTCTGGGGAGGCCATACAAGTAGCTGTGAAAAGAAGAGAAGGGAAAAGCAAAGGAGAAAAGGAAAGATATAAGCATCTGAATGCAGAGTTCCAAAGAATAGCAAGAAGAGATAAGAAAGCCTTCTTCAGTGATCAATGCAAAGAAATAGAGGAAAACAACAGAATGGGAAAGACTAGGGATCTTTTCAAGAAAATGGGAGATACCAAAGGAACATTTCATGCAAAGATGAGCTCGATAAAGGACAGAAATAGTATGGACCTAACAGAAACAGAAGATATTAAGAAGAGATGGCAAGAATACACAGAAGAACTGTACAAAAAGATCTTCACAACCCAGATAATCACGATGGTGTGATCACTGACCTAGAGCCAGACATCCTGGAATGTGAAGTCAAGTGGGCCTTAGAAAGCATCACTATGAACAAAGCTAGTGGAGGTGATGGAATTCCAATTGAGCTATTCCAAATCCTGAAAGATGATGCTGTGAAAGTGCTGCACTCAATAGGCCAGCAAATTTGGAAAACTCAGCAGTGGCCACAGGACTGGCAAAGGTCAGCTTTCATTCCAATCCCAAAGTAAGGCAATGCCAAAGAATGCTCAAACTACCACACAATTGCACTCATCTCACATGCTAGTAAAGTAATGCTCAAAATTCTCCAAGCCAGGCTTCAGCAATACGAGAACCATGAACTTCCTGATGTTCAAGCTGGTTTTAGAAAAGGCAGAGGAACCAGAGACCAAATTGCCAACATCCGCTGGATCATGGGAAAAGCAAGAGAGTTCCAGAAAAACATCTATTTCTGCTTTATTGACTATGCCAAAGCCTTTGACTGTGTGGATCACAATAAACTGTGGAAAATTTTGAAAGAGATGGGAATACCAGACCACTTGATCTGCCTCGAGAAACCTATATGCAGGTCAGGAAGCAACAGTTAGAACTGGACATGGACCAACAGACTGGTTCCAAATAGGAAAAGGAGCACGTCAAGGCTGTATATTGTCACCCTGCTTATTTAACTTATATGCAGAGTACATCATGAGAAATGCTGGACTGGAAGAAACACAAACTGGAATCAAGATTGCCGGGAGAAGTATCAATAACCTCAGATATGCAGATGACACCACCCTCATGGCAGAAAGTGAAGAGGAACTCAAAAGCCTGCCAAAGATCTAAATAGACATTTCTCCAAAGAAGACATACAGATGGCTAACAAACACATGAAAAGATGCTCAACATCACTCATTATCAGAGAAATGCAAATCAAAACCACTATGAGATACCATTTCACACCAGTCAGAATGGCTGCGATCCAAAAGTCTACAAATAATAAATGCTGGAGAGGGTGTGGAGAAAAGGGAACCCTCTTACACTGTTGGTGGGAATGCAAACTAGTACAGCCACTATGGAGAACAGTGTGGAGATTCCTTAAAAAACTGGAAATAGAACTGCCTTATGATCCAGCAATCCCACTGCTGGGCATACACACTGAGGAAACCAGAAGGGAAAGAGACACGTGTACCCCAATGTTCATCGCAGCACTGTTTATAATAGCCAGGACATGGAAGCAACCTAGCTGTCCATCAGCAGATGAATGGATAAGAAAGCAGTGGTACATATACACAATGGAGTATTACTCAGCCATTAAAAAGAATACATTTGAATCAGTTCTAATGAGGTGGATGAAACTGGAGCCTATTATACAGAGTGAAGTAAGCCAGAAGGAAAAACACCAATACAGTATACTAACGCATATATATGGAATTTAGAAAGATGGTAATGATAACCCTGTATACGAGACAGCAAAAGAGACACTGATGTATAGAACAGGCTTATGGACTCTGTGGGAGAGGGAGAGGGTGGGAAGATTTGGGAGAATGGCATTGAAACATGTGAAATGTCATGTATGAAACGAGATGCCAGTCCAGGTTCAATGCACGATGCTGGATGCTTGGGGCTGGTGCACTGGGACGACCCAGAGGGATGGTATGGGGAGGGAGGAGGGAGGAGGGTTCAGGATGGGGAACACATGAGAAATAAAGGAATAAAAAATTAAAAAAAAAAAAAAAGAGTGAAAAAGTTGGCTTAAAGCTCAACATTCAGAAAACGAAGATCATGGCATCCGGTCCCACCACTTCATGGGAAATAGATGGGGAAACAGTGGAAACAGTGTCAGACTTTATTTGTCTGGGCTCCAAAATCACTACAGATGGTGACTGCAGCCATGAAATTAAAAGACGCTTACTTCTTGGAAGGAAAGTTATGACCAACCTAGATAGCATATTAAAAAGCAGAGACATTACTTTGCCAACAAAGTTTCGTCTAGTCAAGGCCATGGTTTTTCCTGTGGTCATGTATGGATGTGAGAGTTGGACTGTGAAGAAGGCTGAGCACCGAAGAATTGATGCTTTTGAACTGTGGTATTGAAGACTCTTGAGAGTCCCTTGGACTGCAAGGAGATCCAACCAGTCCATTCTGAAGGAGATCAGCCCTGAGATTTCTTTGGAAGGAATGATGCTGAAACTGAAACTCCAGTACTTTGGCCACCTCATGCGAGGAGTTGACTCGTTGGAAAGGACTCTGATGCTGGGAGGGATTGGGGGCAGGAGGAGAAGGGGACGACAGAGGATGAGATGGCTGGGTGGCATCACTGACTCGATGGACGTGAGTCTGAGTGAACTCCAGGAGTTGGTGATGGACAGGGAGGCCTGGCGTGCTGCGATTTATGGGTTCGCAAAGAGTTGGACACCACTGAGAGACTGATCTGATCTGATCTGATGATATTTATCTTTGTCTGGCTTCACTTTGGTATGATAATCTCTAGATCCATCCGTGTTGCTGCAAATGGCAATATTTCATTCTTTTTGTGGCTGAATAATATTCCATATCACATCTGCTTCATCCATTCATCTGTTGATGGACAGATGTCTTGGCTGTTCTGAACAGTGCTGCGATGAACATTGAATGTGAAAGTGTTAGTCGCTCAGTCATGTGGGACTCTGCGACCCCATGGACTGTAGCCCGCCAGGCTCCTCTGTGCATGGAATTCTCCAGGCAAGAATACTGGAGTGGGTTGCCATGCTCTTCTCCAAGGGATCTTTCCCACCCAGAGATCAAACCCAGGTCTCCCACATTGCAGGCAGATTCTTTATTTACCATCCGTGCCACCAGGGAAGCCCCTCTATGAACGCTGAGGTGCATGTATCTTTGTCAGTTCAAGTTTTCATCTTTTCCAGATATATGCTCAAGAGTAGGATTGCTGGATCATATGGTTAGCTCTATTTCCAGTTGTTTAAGGAACCTCCGGACTGTTTTCCATAGTAACTGCGTCAGTTTACCTTCTGTTCAGGCCTTTTTACCCATGTTGGATCAAGAACTCACAGTTCGCAAAGGTAAAGATGCCAGCCATGGACGCAGCTGAGTGAGGTGGGAGGCCTCGCTCAGCGCCCCACCCCCACACTCCTTTTCTTTTATGTCTTGGCCACTTCGTCCTTAGTTTTGTGCAAACCTGTTGCTGTTTCACATTTGTGCTCTTCCTTTCTGATTGGTGCCTTGAATTCTTTCAAAAACACTTCCAGAAACCGTCCTGCGGAGCCAGAGAGCCCCCGAGGATATCTGACTGTCATCATCCTGAATTTGGGGGGGTGTACATTTCTGTCTCCAGGACGGCGTTTTCCTAAATGGGTCCTCGAGGGTGCCTTGGCGCATAGGAAACTTTAGCATAAAGCGTGTAATTCTGGGCTCCCCAGCATGAGCAACAGGTTGAAGACGTGGGATCCGCTCCGGCCCCTCCTCGGCGGGTGGGGACACGTGGAGGAATCCAGTGGCCCATGGGCGGTTCCGGGAATCCCCGGATGTGTCTATGCTGGCCCTGGCCACGGATGGCATCACGTTCAGCCGCCTGGGAGTTTAGTCCTTTAACTAGTCGGGTGCTATTTGCTCTGTAGCCTGCCCTGGAGGCAAGCATGGTGGAGGGGCTGTGAGAGCAGGCCTGCTGCAGTGGCAGTCACCTGACCCCGCCCGCCCCTCCCAGCTGCTGCCGAAAGGACCCTCTTGAAAACCCGGTGAGGTGCGCCTGTGCGTGCAACGCAGAGGGAGGGGCAGGATGTAGGCGGCTGTCGCTTGCTTTCCTTTCTCACCCTCTTTTCCTGCGATTCATTTTCTAATTCCGTGAAGCAGAAACTCAAAAGGAAATCCGAAGCTGGCCAAGAACAAGGGATCGCCTCCAAAGGAGCAGGGCCATGTCTGCCTTTGCTTTGGGGAATGTGCATTGTTCGTGGGGTCGTAAAGCTGTCAATTTCTAGGCAGAGTCTGGAGGAGGCAAGCTCGGATGGTCACACTGACTTTGTGGTGGCATCCTGTGCCTTCATTTTGGTCCCTTGCTCACTTCCCAAGTTTGCATCTTTGACAGTCACATCAAGGGCAGATTCTGGAGATAAACCTGACAAATCCCCAGAAGACGCTGAAAACACAGCAACCCAGCTGACAGCCCCAGATTCTAGCCCTAATTCTTGCTTACTCGGTGTGACCTGGAATGGGTCCCTGATCCTCTTTAGGTCCCAGTTTTCCCACCTGGGAAAGGAAGGGCGGATCCTTTGCTTGGGAAGGTCTCCGATTGCGTTACTATCCAGTGAGTCTCCCATTAAGTCTTTTCAGCTGCACTTTCTGAGAAAGGCTGAAGTAAAGCAGTTTTTCCCCCTTCAGGTGGAAAAGAGAGCCGGGGCCAACCCGTCTGTCTGGGTGCGGACCTGTCATTAGGAAGCCAGCTGCCAGCTTGTGTTCCCTTGGGATGGAGGAGGAGCCCCACGGTCCCTGCCAGGAGAGGGTCCCTTTAACAAAAAGCTGGTGCCGCCATCTGCTTTTGCCCTCTGGGTAATTCAGCTCCTGGGTGCCCTGATGTGGAGAGTGGCGAGGGAGGCGTTGGGGGGGGGGGGCGGGTAGGTCAGTGGGCAGGCCTCGATTCAAGGTTCTTATTGGACTTTAGAGCCTTTACTCGCCGAGTTAATTTCCCCAACTTGCCTATCACAGGTTAATACTGGACCCGTGCATAATGATACATAATTTAAGACTTGTAAAAGCTGCCCAGGACTTGAAAGGAACACAGTCTAAGCCAGGAGCCTGTGCCTGGCATGCAAGAGCAAGTAACACAGGTAGAATTTATGTCCAAAGCGGGGGAGCCGCACCCTCGTGACACCATCTCAGAGGGTGCCACGCTGTGTGCAGGCCCTTCTGTGCCAGGCGGCAGCACCCGAGCCCTGCAACCATCACCCCCACTTGCACTTAACCACCACTGGAAAGCAGTTAGTTGTTCACAAGGGGAAGTTCTTTATTCTAAGACCCAGGAATATCTCATGGATGTAAAGTGACACAACATGATTGCCCTAATGGTTTCTGAACTCTGTTTTTAAGACTTCTGGGGCCAGAACCCCACAGAACTGCCCTGGGGCACCCTTCTACTTCTGATAGCCAAGCTGTCTGTTGGCATAGTTGGAGCCTGACATAGCCTGAGTCGGGATGTTTAGCTGCTTGTGGGATGGAAAAAAAATGTTAAGAAAAATAATTGTTGTTTTTGCAAACTATCTATTTAAAAACAGAACCTCAGGAAGCAGATTTCTGTTTCAAGGCTCAGATGAATCAGAGCTTACAAAGTATAAATACACATTAGCAGGAGGAGGCTTCCCATAACCCAGTGCTGGTGTGCCTTCCCAGCCCCGGAACCTCTGACTCCTGCTTCTCATTCCCAGCAGAGGCAAGAAAGCAAGCCTCCATGGAAGCGGAAGTGCTGGAACCTCGCTCAGCCCGAGTTGCAAACCTCTGCAGGCCAGTGGAAGTTTTGTATTTTTTCTTTAAAAGCAACTGGTTGTTCACCACACACTCGCTCACTTTAGGGTCGACAGGTGTATGCTGTTCGGAAATGTGGCAAACCCACAGGCTGATTCCTTGGGCTCTTTGCTACCTAAGAAAGATTACCAAATAAGTTAACTTTGACTCACTGACCCCTCAGATCAGCCAATAAAATGAAGCGCTTACACCACAACTTGCTCAAGGGGTAGTGTAATTGATTTACTTAAAAATGATGTCAGGTGGCAATTGAGCAACAAACTGGCTTCCAGACTGCTTAATTCAGTTTAACAAGGAGGAAAAACCTTGTAATTAACGGAAGAGCTTGAATACTTTGGAAGCTGTTTTCAAAGTCTGCCATACCTAAGCTGGGGAGGGTGGGGGTAGGAGGGGACAGCTTGTTGAAAACTATAAGTTCCCAGGCCCCGCTTGCAAGTCAGGGGCCAGGCCTGGGATTCTGCATTTAAGAGAAACCCCTTTGCAAGTTCTGCTTCTCTGCTCATCACCCAGTCTCACTTGACTTTTAGTTAAGCTATACTCCCTTTTCTGTTCTAAGTCTACATTGTATATATATGTCTAGAATCCTAGGACAGTTTCCCATCCTAAAGCAACCAGCTTTGAGCTGCTGTTTTCCTGGAGTTTCATGGTATATATGTACTAATGTTGGAATTCTAGTTCATCACGTTTCTGATGGGAAAATTCTTCATCTTCCAGAGCCTGATTATAGAGGGCATAGAGCTTTCAGGGGGTGGGGGGGGGAAGGTTCTGGGGCTCTTCTCTTGCAGTTTCCTGCCCCCAGGACAACCAGGACTCCAGTGCAGGATGCCTGCTATCTGAAGAAAGGTTGACACCTGCCCTTAACAACCAAGGTCCTGGCTTCGAACTGTGTCCAGATGAGCCTGTCTCCTCCTTTCCACCACCCAGTGTGACCTGTGTAGACGGCTCCTTGAAATAACAAGATCACTCCTCTCTTAGAACAAAGAACTGCAGAGGTCATCAAACTTTTTTCTTGGCACACAAGCATCTGGCAACTACCCAGGGAATTTGGGGGTCCTGCAGAATCCAAGTTTACAAACCACCAGAGCAAGGTAGTATTGGAATTCAGATTTAGTCCTGCTGGTCGGTCTGCTCCTCCCTCTGACCCCACCCTGCAAAGAGCCGCACCCGGACAGGGAGCAGTCATGGGGACCACCCAACTCCACAGAGAGCCGCGCCCAGACGGGGAGCCGTCGGGGACCAGGCTCGTCTCGGTGCTTGTCCTTGGTGGCACCTCCCAGGTGAGCCAGAACTCCGTCCCCGCCCCCGACCATGCACAAGGAACAGGGGCCTGCCATCCGTTCTTAACCACGACACCCGCTGGGACACAGCTCCTAACCTGGTAGAAAGAGAAGGGTCCCAAGAATGAAGCAAGATCAACATCCGCATGGCTTTTCCTGCGCTCAGCCTGGCGCTCCAGGTGGACGTGCACCACGAAGACTGGATGGGGTGCACAGCCGGAGAGCAGCGGCTGGGCGGAGGGCAAGCTGGGGCTTCCTGCACAGAGGAGGGCACTCCTGGCAGCTCCCTGAAGCTGCTGGAAGCTGTCCACGAGCCCGTCACTGGCGGCTCAGCCTCCACACAGAAGGTGCCAGAAGACCGACCCCCCCCCACACACACCCCCGACACCGCGCTGGCATGCCTGTTGCCCACAGCTCTCCTGCCCGTCACCGGCGGGACAGCCCAGTGCCGGCTCCCAGGGCTGACCAAGAGGGAGGCCGGTGGCAGCTCACCCCTGGGAGCAAGGTGATGAGCGGTGAGACGGGCCCTCACCCCCAGAGCCTGGCATCACCACCTCCTGGAGGCCAGCCTGGAGGCAGGAGCATGCACAGAAGCCTCGAGGGTGTGGTCCGCAGTGACGCCAGGACAGTCCTATTCATCCAAGTAGCCAGAGAGGAAGAGAAGGCATCCTGCCTCCCTCCTAATCCCTCAGCACCGATTCCAAGCTATTTAAAACCCTCTAAGGTGGGTATCGCCCCAAAGTTGCTCAAAACAATTCACATCCACACTGCAGGCCATTAATCCAGTGGTGTTTATTCAAGCAGTATTCACACTCGCTGTTGAATAACAAGGGCATCAAGACCCCAAAGATGGGGCTCTCACAGCTCCAGCTTCACAGCAGCCTCTCTGGGAGGGGTTTCAAGAACTTAAGATGAAGGTGATGGCTGAAAAGGCTTGCCGTTCTTGCTCTGGGTCCCCGAGGAGTACAGCCTGCTTCTCTCATCCCGGTCACCAGACAGACCCAGGCCAGCAGCAGAGGCACAGCTGGGCAAAACTACGTAAGCTCAGAAGAGGCCACACTGGTCCATGTTTTCGTACAAAAAATTTAATAAATATGACTTTTCAAAATGTATTGCCAGGAACAACACAAAGATGCATGTTTATGTTCGTATAACACTAAGAGGACAATACAAAGGATCTTCATGGTCTCAATGGTGAACTAACAAAATCAGTTTTGAATAAGCCTTTTTGAACTTAAACTTCATCATAGCGTTTTGATTTCCTCACTTAAGGCAGGCAATGGACTCTATGGCAAATCTAAACAGTGATCTTACTGGACATTTTATGGTTCAAGTATTCAACTAGCTTATTAGAATACTCCCTAAATGCAGTAGATAAAAAAATCAAATCAGTCTTACATAACGAATGGTGAAAAGAAATCAGAATTTACAAAATGAGATTGGTGTGCTTCCAACTTCACACAATTAATTTGATATTTTTATTGATCTTCAACCACTCAACGTTTTGGCTATGTTTAGTCATAGCTCACCTTGTTCCCTTAAACTGCTAGGCAGCAGATCATCTGCCTGTCTCTCTTCAAGTCTTAAAAAAAAAAAAAAAAAAAAAAAAAAACCTGTTCTAGACTAATTCTCAAACTGCCTCTCAGTCGGGGTTTTAAATATCTGACGTCGTACGGAAAAAAAAAAAAAATTCCACCAGTATTCCAGGCACAAAAGGCCCACCCTATTGTCTTAAACTATTTTCAAACACCTTAATTTTGGCTTATAGGCAACACATAATAAGAAAATAGGTTCAAAAAAATAAAGCCATACGCTTATAATGCTATCAAAAACCTTCAATTCTAAACACGTACATATAAATAAAAAGGAATGATGTCTTAAGGCTCTTGATTATTAAGTTAATAAATCAAATATACACAGTGATTAATAAAAAAAAGAATTATTTACATAACTATACAAAATTCTACTTTTGACACATTTTTCCTCTTTAAATTCTTCATTTTACCAGCAACTGCTGACATCAAAGTCCCCCCTCCCCCAACAACAACAAAATACAATAATAAAAAAAATAAATAATAAACTCATTTGTGATAGTTGCTGTGGTTCTGAGCTGCAAAGGCACTTTTCAAATACAGAACTACTTGGACGTCATCATAAAACCAATATACAAAAACAACTCAAGAGTCAATAAATATAAATAAAAACTATGATCCTAAGACTGCATCACCATCGGGACATCTGGCAGAAATGGAAGCTGGGCGTACTCCTGGGAGCCTGATCCGGAGGTGCGGGCAGGCGGGGGCGGGGGGCCCGGTGTTTGCATAGCTGCGCGGTGTGGTGCCACCCAGCCAACCACGGAGACTACCACTGCCAGTGTAAGCCAGCTTGTCAGAACTTAAATTAACACGCGACTCTACATCCAGGACAGCGCGGGGCCGGAACACGACAGACAGGGCGGCTGCGGGAGCGGGAGCCCCGGGAGCCCCTGGACAGCGCCCGCCCGTCTGCTATACGATGTACTCCATGCGGTTCAGGCTCTGCGCGCTCTCCAGGTCTCTGTTGTCCTGTTTGTTTGTCCAGTTGGGGTGTTTGGCCGGCGTGCCATGGGCGGGCTTCTCCTCTCGGTCGACCAGCGTGTACGTGGCCTGCTTGGCGAAGCGTGCCTTCTGCTGGTGCTTGTCCATGTCGTCCTCCTCCACCTCCGAGTTGTGTGTCCTTATTTTGGACATTTTGGAGTTCTTGCTCTCGTAGTCCTTGACGGGGACCGTGTTGGGCCCATGCTTCTCGATGGGGTTCTTAATCTGGTTCAGCTGCTCGCGCACGTTGTTGGTGGTGTTATCCTCGGAAGCGGCGCGCGCGTGGCTGCCCGGCTTCCGGCGCTTGCGCACGCACCAGTAGAAGGCGGTCACCAGGCAGCAGACCCAGGCCACGGTCAGCACCGAGCTCAGCAGCGGCACCAGGAAATCTGCACGGCAGGGCAGCAGCGGGGAGCCCGGTGAACCACACCGCAGCCCCAGCCCTTTCCCCACCCGTACCGTCCCTCCCGGCGTCCTCAGAGACCCTGCTGGCCTCCCCAGAGAGACCGGGCCAAACGGCAGCCCATACAGGTGCCCACCTCCGTGTGGGGAGGGGCGTCTGGGCCAGGGGTGGGGAGTCCGGCTACTGAGACAGCTCATGAGATGAGTGGTTCTCAGAATCTTCAGAAAGAGGGCCCTGGGATGCATGGCTCCAACGCCCCCGGGGGTCCCTTGCCAGCTATAGCACAGTGATGCTCCAGGGATCCCTGGGGAACTCCGGCTGCCCTGCAGGGCCACTGAGCCATTCATCAAAGCTGTGCTTAGGATGGACTGTTTCCCAACCCCAGAGCACAAGCAGGCTCCACGAAGACACATACTCAGGGTACGGCAACACTCTGCCAGGGCGGTGCCTGACAGCCAGAGACAGCCCGCAGGCAGGGGACAAGTCAGGCCACCTCTGCCCACAGTCATGGGATCCAGTCATGTCAGCCAGCCTCTGTCTTCTTGCTAGTTAAAAATGGGGGTCCTTGAACAGGGAACCGGCAGGTAACTTCCCACCTGGGGGTTTTCCTGGATGTAGCTTGTGCTGGTCTTATTGATGAGCTGGACAGGACAGTCCCCACAGAAAGGGACCCCGACCCCACCACCTACCTGTTCTGCTCTTCAGAGGACGCCTCTGAACTCTCACTTCAGCAACGGCAGCAATCAGCGAGCTGTTCCCGTCACGTTTACTGACGAGATTTATGATTTTGTCGGTGATCTCCTTGATAGGGTTTCCATCATCCCGGATGTCTTCAGCAGACTGGAAAAGGAAGCATCAGACCCAGGGGGTCAGGGACACTCACCAGTCACTTTTACTCAAAATTATTTGACCATACATGTATGCCATTCCCTGGCGGCTCAGACGGTAAAGAATCTGTCTACAGTGCTGGAGGACCCAGCTGGGGATTTCTGGGCTGCGAAGATCTCCTAGAGAAGGGAATGGCAACCCACTCCACTATTACTGCCTAGGAAATCCTATGGACAGAGGAGCCTGGTGCGCTATGGTCCATGGGGTTGCAAAGAGTTGCATACGACTGAGCTCCTAACACACATGTACGTCAAGCTCTCCTTCCATGTATCTGTTCATCTGGATACCAGCTAAGTGAGCTTTCTGGGCTACTTCCAGTGAAACGACTCGGTGTGAATGGGTCTCATACTCACAATGGCCACGTGTATTTCATTGTTTGCAGAAGGGGAAGGCTCGCAAGCTATGTAAATCGAATATTCGGCAGAAACATTCTTCAAAATATTCAAATTTCGCAGTTCGCTGCAAATATGCTCCGTGGTGAGACCCTAGAATGATATTTTAAAATCCACACGTGTGTAAGGGAGAGGAATGAAAAAAGACTGCTGTTTACTTGAAAGGGAGGCTGCGTGCAAGCCGAGCTTTGGTGAAAGACAAGAATCCAGGCTAAGGAAGAGATCCGAGCTCATGATGTCTCTGCTTTAGGGCAAGTGGACACACCCCACCCTCCAGAGCCAGCCAGAAGTGTTCCATACCGGCGACATCATCTCCTTGTTGAAGGTGAACGTGATGTTGGCACAGTTGTCCTGGTAGTAGGGGTCGGACGCACACTTGGTCTTCACGGGCTGGAGGCTTGATGACCGGCACTCGCCCACCCCAGTGCAGGGGCGCACAAAGCACTGGGTGTCCAGGATGGGCACGCAGCTCTGCCCGCTGGGGCACTCGCTGTGCCCTCTGTGCAGTGAGCAAGGGCGGGGGCCACACCACACCTGCAGAGACAGAAGGAGTGCAGCTCAGGAGGCACCCGGCAGCGGCCCGCATGGCCCCAGGACAAGGGTGGCCAGGCTGTGCCTACCTTGGAGCAGGCCACCCTCCCATCCAGGCACTGGCAGGCGTTGCAGTCGGCGTCCCACTTGGCCCCGTCGGGTATCACGCTCCCCATAGTGACGCACGACCTCCCTGAAACTGAGGCAGAGACCTGTGAGTGGCAGGAGCTGCCGTTTCTGTGGACCGTCCTCCTGATTCTTCACTCCCTGCCCAGCAGGAGATGCTGATGCCCGTCGCCCTCTGCCCTGTGACAATGCAGCTGCTCCCAGCGGGCAGGCATTCTTGGTCACCCCCCAGCGGGCCCTGCACCTGGCCACACGACCAGCTATGGTCAGTGCAGCGTCCAGGGACAGGAGTGAGCGGAGTCTCCCCCTGGGAGTGAGCTCGGCCCCTCGAGAGCCTGCCATGTGCCAGGAAAAGGACACACCCTGGGTAGTGCTGGTCCAAAAAGGGTGGGGTGGCACACAGAACAGAACTGGGTGCCCAGCGTGAGGCATCCAGCACTCTGCTTGCCCTGTGTGCCCACGAGCATCACAACTGCCTGCTGTAGGCACAGAGGATGGGGAGGGTTGTTACAGAGCATAATGGTGACAAAAGCTGGCTAAAACTAAGTGACTCTACTTTCAAAGGACCCTCAGGTTTCCCGGTCCTGGGGGTCTCCAGCAGATGTGCCCTCTGTGTTCTCTCCCTGAGCACAATGTCCTCACACAAACAGTCAAAAAGGTGGCTGCAATGCCTGCTCAGCCCAGGGGACCCATGGCAGCGGGACCTGGCCCACATACCTTCCTGGCATTTGGCACCACTGTGCCCTGGGGGGCAGATACAGCGGTAACCATTGATCTCATCCACGCAGGTCGCCCCGAAAGCACAAGGTGAAGACTGGCACTCGTTGATGTCTAGGAGAAATGGTCAAATTTAGGCTCCAATGGGAGGCACCAATGCTTTTCTGATAAAATACACAGACAGGATCTGCAGGCCTAAGTATAGGCTGAGTGCATTTTCATCATGTGACCAGCACCCAAATGAAGAAATGATCATCAGTACTGCCAAAGTCTCCGGTCACTGCCACCCAAGGGTTACCACTAGCCTGACTTCTAACAGCTTAGAATTTCTCATTCGGGGAAACAGCAATTTTTAATTAAATGCTCCTTTTCTCTGATAGTGTAATTTAGAGAACAATGGCCAGCAAAGATCTTGAAAAGGGTCAGCTAGCAAGTATCTTAGGCTTTGTGGGCCATGTGGTCTCTTGTCACAGCTGCTCAATTCTTGCAGCATGAAAGCAACCCTTGACAGTACATAAACAAGAGTGTGGCTGTGGGTCAATAAAACTGTATTTACAAAAACAGGCAGTGGGCCAGATTCGGCCCCCAGACCATCATCTGCCAATCCTTGATTCAGAAACATGAAATAGACACAAAGTCCCCCACCCAGTGGAGCCCCTGGTGGCTCAGTCGGTAGAGTCTGCCAGAAGTGCAGGATACCCGGGTTCAATTCCTGGGTCAGGAAGACCTGGGAAGATCCTGAGTTGGGAAGACCCCCTGGAGAAGGCAATGGCAACCCACTCCAGTATTCCTGCCTGGAGAATCCCATGGATGGAGGGGCCTGGTGAGCTACAGTCCATGGGGTCACAAAGAGTTGGTCACAAGTGAGTGACTTCACTTTCACTTTTCTTTCCCCCACCCAGTAGTTCTTGAAGATTCAGACTTGGGGACTCAAGGAGGACCAGTTTAAAAGTTTAAACAATTATTGAGGGATAAGAACATACACAAAGAAGCACAACTGATCTATAACTTTTTTTGGCAAAAGAAAGGGCATGTAAAAAAGTAGGGAAAAGGCTCAGAATAAACTGTAAACTTCCTAAAAAACTGGATTTCCTGACCTCATTTTGTCTGAATCATTTCAGTGGGGCCTGATCAAGCCTTGGAAACCACAGCCTCAGCCCTTCCTGTGGCTGAGGTCTGAGGCTATGCATCCTTGCCCATCGCTTCATGCTACCACAGGAGAAGCACACTTTTCTTATAGCCTCAGAGTAGATTAACCATCACTTGCTGTGGCCGAGGCTCTCTCCCCAGGAGCGAGGGTGGCTGTGCACCCCAGGGAGAGTCCAGCCAGGGGCATCTTACTCCCAGCTGGAAGCAGGAGACTAATTGTCAAGGCTACTCAGAACCATGGCCATAACTGTTTTAGAGATGAAAACTTTTAGACTAAGGGGTGGGGAGACAGCAGTCAGAGGTGGTCCTTACTTATTCTGCAGTCGGGCCCAGCGAAGCCAGGGGCGCATTCACAGCGGTACCAGTTCTCACCATCCACGCACGTGCCGCTGTTGTAACTACGAGAGCAAAGGCCACTTGGTTACCACCTCCCTGTCTGCCACTCCCCTGCCAAAGGTGGCCCCACACCGGTTATGATGGGCAGCTCTCAGCCCTGCCCACACGCACCAGTGCCTGGGTCCCACCCCCAGAGCGTCCAATTCACAGTTCCTGGTTGCAGGAGCTCCGGTTGCGTCCCAGGTACTAAACCCTCCAAGTCTGAGCATCACTGCTCTAAACGTGGACACCATCTGACTGAAGTGTGGCCCACGGACTGGAGTGATGGGCACTGCCTGGGAGCTTGTTGGAAAGAAGGAATCTGCAGCAACCCCCAGCTCTCCTGAATCAGAAGCTGGATTTTATATAGGAGGCCCACACCTGTCACAGCCAACAAGTGCCTGCATAATAGGGCACCATGCTTACCAGGGATGAGGACTGCAGTCGTTGGTGTCTGCAAAGTAAAAAAAAAAAAAAAAATTAAAAACTTAACAGGGAAGCCTTCTTAGCCCTAAGTGAAAACACCCGTGATTTCCACAATACCCAAATGATAAGGCTGTCATTAACGCCAGCAGGAGCTTAAGACCCCTGCTCAGTTGGAACCAGGCCCACATCACACTGCTGCAGTCACCATGGGACACTCATACACAGGAAGAGGCCCTGGGAGGGGTGGGCAGGGGGCTGTGAGAATGGTTCTTGGTCAGACTAGGGCCGGGAAGCAAGCCACCATCAAAGCCCACGAGCGAGATGCCGGTGGCCGTGGGTCCCTATGGACAGTCCCAGCCAAGCTGCTTTGACCGCGTGAAGATGGGCTTTGTGATGCGTTGCGCCGTGGGCACGGCGGCAGGGGCACTCTTCGGCACCTTTTCCTGTCTCAGGATGGGAATGCGGGGTCGGGAGCTGATGGGCGGCATTGGAAAAACCACGATGCAGAGCAGTGGCACCTTTGGCAAATTCATGGCCATCGGGATGGGCATCCGATGCTAATCAGGGCAGTGGTTGCACACAACATCCACCCCCTCCCGTCAGTTCCATCCCATGTGTACTATAATAAAGCAAGTCTTTGAGTATTCGGAAAAAGAAAGAAAGATTAATCATAACGGAAACGATTCTACAAATAAAAAATGTTTCTTTTGTGGCCAAATGGGGCATTTTTGCCAGCAATGTCCTGCCAAGTAGGGACAACAAGCCGTGCCAATCAACCCCAGGTAGCGCAGGACTGGACCTCAGTTCCACCAACGCAACAATATTAACCCCTGACGTGCCGGTTACTCTGATTCCAACGGGAGTGGCTGGCCCCCTACCTGAGGGCGTTGTAGGACTTGTGCTGGGGCGTGGCTCGCTTTCCCTTGAAGGGATTTCGGTGGTGCCTGGTGTAGTAGATTCTGATTATACTGAGGAAATTAAAGTTTTGATCTCGCCGCCTACTAAAACTATGCAAATTAATAAAGGTCAAAGAATAGCACAGCTTTTGCTTTTACCTTATTATCAGATAGGACTTCTCAAGCTAGGGGCCCCAGAGGATTTGGATCCAGCGATCTAGGTTTTTGGGTGCAGGAAATTACAGCTTCTAGGCTTTTAAAAGATCTTTTAATTCAAGGAAATAAAATGTCAGGGCTGTTAGATACTGGAGCAGACGTCTCTTGCATTGCTGGAAAAGACTGGCCCTCGTCCTGGCCAACATGCTTAACCAGTGCCAGCTTTGTAGGAATACGGTCAGTGCCCTTGGTTGCTAAGAGCTCACAAATTTTGACATGGTCAGATGAGAAGGGGGCACAAGGCACTTTTTGTTCATATGTGGTTCCTTCACTACCTTTTTCTTTATGGGGGAGAGAGATATTATCTCAGGTGGGAATGCTTTTATATAGCCCAGATGAAAATGTTACTAATCAAATGCTGCAAATGAGGTATAATCTTGATAAGGGGCTTGTTAAAGATCAGCAGAAAATTGTTTCTCCATTAGAGGCGGTTCCTAACAAGAATAGAGAAGGTCTGGGATATTCAAATTTACCCTAGAGGCTCTTGCTCTTGCTGCCGACCCTATTACCTGGAAATCTGATAATCCGGTATAGGTGGAACAATGGCCCTTAACAGCTGAAAAGCTATAGGCAGCTGAGGATTTAGTTATGGAACAACTGACAGCCAGCCATACAGAGCCTTCTAATAGCCCCTGGAATACTCCTATTTTTGTTATTAAGAAAAAATCAGGAAAATGGAGATTGTTACAAGATTTGAGGGCTATAAACACAACTATGGAAGACATAGGGGCCCTCCAGCCGGGCCTCCCTTCCCCAGTGGCTGTGCCTTTCCAGTATAATGTGATAGTTATAGATCTACAGAATTCTTTCATTACCATCCCCCTGGCTGTTCAGGATTGCAAAGGGTTTGCTTTCAGTCTCACTTCAGCTAAAGGGAATGAAAAATAGGCTCATCTTGTGTCAGAAATTTGTAGGCCAAGCTGTGCAAAATGCTAGAGGAAAGTATAAAGATCTATATTTGATACATTATATGGATGATATTTTGGCAGCTCATAAGGACAGAACCTTGTTACAACAAATTTTATCTGGATTGAGGCCTTGGAAAGATGGGGTTTAAAGATAGCTCCAGATAAGATACAAGTAAATCCTCCTTTTTCTTATTTAGGGAGGGTATTAAATACCCATACCATGAGTCATGCCCCTTTGCAGCTGCGGAGAGATCGTTTACTAACTTTAAATGATTTCCAAAAATTATTAGGGGATATGAATTGGATATGGCCACATTTAAAACTGACTACTGCAGATTTAAAGCCTTTGTTTGTTTGCTTAAAAAGCGATCCTAATCCCAGTTCTAAGAGAAAGTTGACTAGTGAGGCAGAGTGGGCTGTTATTAAAGTGGAGGAGGCTTTAAATGATCAGTTGATTAGGATTAATATTACCAGAGGATGGGGTTTAATTATTCTCGCCACAGAGCATACACCTACAGGATGCTTGTGGCAAGAAGGCCCATTGGAATGGCTCCATCTACCAGTGACCCCAAGAAAAATAGTTTTATCTTATCCCAGCTTGGTGGCACAATTAATTATAAAAGGTAGAAAAAGAAGTGTGGAACTTTTTGGAAAAGAAGTAGCAAATATAGTGATTTCATTCAATAAGGATCAACTGCAATTTCTTTTACAAAACAGTGATGATTGACAAGTTGCCCTGATATGATTTCAGAGGTCAAATTTTGTTTCATTTGCCCTCAAGCCCCCTACTGCATTTTTTGAAAGCACATCCAGTGATTTTTCTGAAGAAATTTTCTATTCAACCTTTGGAAGGGGCAATTTTAGTTATCATAGATGGTTCCTCTAATGGTAAAGCAGTCACAATTATTGATGGAAAATCCCATGTTCAGGTAACTGAAGAGACATTGGCCCAGAGAGCTGAGTTGAGGGTGGTTATTTGGGCTTTTCAGCATTTAAGAGACCACACCTTCAATCTTCTGACTGACTCCCGATATATTGTAGGGTTATTTCCTCATATTGAGACTGCTAATATTCCAGAAAATAAAACTACCATCTTCTCCTTGTTATTTGATTTACAGAAGGAGATCAAGCATAGAGATAAGAAATATTTTGTGGGACATAGTAGAGCCCATTCTGGCTTACCCGGCCCTTTGCATGAAGGAAATGCTTTGGCAGATGCATTAACTAAAGTAATTGCTTTAAACTTACATGAAAAGATTGACAAGGCCAAAAATTCTCACAAAATTCATCATCAAAATGCAGCTGGTTTAAGGTATGAATTTCATATCTCTAGGGAAACAGCTAGACAAATAGTTATGTCCAAATTGCCCAATATTTAATCCATCGCCACCATTAGGAGTAAATCCCTGAGGCCTTAGGCCTAATGCTCTCTGGCAAATGGACGTAACTCATATCCCGGCCTTTGGAAAACTGTTCTTTGTGCATGTTACCCTGGATACTTTTCTCATGTTATTACAGCCTCTGGTAGATCAGGTGAAGCAACAAGAGATATAATTCAGCACCTGTTTCAATGCTTTTCCCAAATAGGACTCCCCGAACAGATAAAAACAGATAATGCCCCAGTTTATACTTCTGCTGCTTTTAAGAGATTTTGTCAACAATTATCCATAGTACATTCAACAGGAATACCTTATAATCCCCAAGGCCAAGCCATAGTGGAAAGGGCACACCAGACTTTAAAAAGTCAGATAGCTAAATGGAGACAGGGAGAATTTAAATATTCCTCTCCACATCATGTTTTACATCATACTTTGTAATTAATCATTTAAATGTGGACACACAGGGGCAGACTGCAATGATGAGACACTGGACTCCTGAAGGGGCTACGACTCGGCCTCTGGTTAAGTGAAAAGACGTCCTTACAGGAGAGTGGAAAGGGCCAGATATACTGCTAACTTGTGGGAGAGGGTATGCTTGTGTGTTTCCACAGGATTCCACTTCTCCTGTTTGGACCCCTGAGGTTACTAAAATCCCTGGGGTCCTGGAGTCCGGGACCGAGGAAAGATGGGGAGACCAGAAGCTCGTCGGGTCCAGACCTGAGGGAGCCAAGGAAACGCCAAAGGGCCAGTGACCCTTTGCCTGAGGCTTCATGGCTAGTGCATCACTTCAGGCACCTGGTGCTTCAGGAGAGACATGCTGCTCGAGCTCAACCCTATTCTGCCCCACCTCGTCGCTGTCATCGTACTTAAACAACCACCTCCAGCACGGTACCAACTTGGAGCCAGCTAAAACATCTCGCTCAGTAGGCTGAAGAGTTAATAGAAAGGGGGAGATATGAGGCTACTCCTATGATAATGTTTGTGGCTATGCTTGCTGTGTTGGCTTGTCAGCCGAGGCCCTCCAGTGAAGAAAAGGTACATTGGGCCTATTTGCCTAATCCACCTTCTTTCCAGCCTGTTGATTGGATGAATGAGCCCATTCGTGTTTTTGTTAATGATACTCTTCTTTTTGCCAAGTTTTGCCAAGAAAATGTACTGGTCATAGCAAACACCCTCTTCCAACAACACAAGAGAAGACTCTACACATGGACATCACCAGATGGTCAACACCAAAATCAGACTGATTATATTCTTTGCAGCCAAAGATGGAGAAGCTCTATACAGTCAGCAAAAACAAGACCAGGAGCTGACTGTGGCTCAGACCATGAACTCCTTATTGCCAAATTCAGACTTAAATTGAAGAAAGTAGGGAAAACCACTAGACCATTCAGGTATGACCTAAATCAAATCCCTTATGATTATACAGTGGAAGTGAGAAATAGATTTAAGGGATTAGATCTGATAGATAGAGTGCCTGATGAACTATGGACTAAGGTTTGTGACATTGTACAGGAGACAGGGATCAAGACCATCCCCATGGAAAAGAAATGCAAAAAAGCAAAATGGCTGTCTGGGGAGGCCTTACAAATAGCTGTGAAAATAAGAGAAGCGAAAAGCAAAGGAGAAAAGGAAAGATATAAACATATGAATGCAGAGTTCCAAAGAATAGCAAGAAGAGATAAGAAAGCCTTCCTCAGAGATCAATGCAAAGAAATAGAGGAAAACAACAGAATGGGAAAGAATAGAGATCTCTTCAAGAAAATTAGAGATACCAAGGGAACATTTCATGAAAAGACAGGCTCGATAAAGGACAGAAATGGCATGGACCTAACAGAAGCAGAAGACATTAAGAAGAGGTGGCAAGAATACACAGAAGAACTGTACAAAAAAGATCTTCATGACCCAGATAATCACGATGGTGTGATCGCTGACCTAGAGCCAGACATCCTGGAATGTGAAGTCAAGCGGGCCTTAGAAAGCATCACTACGAACAAAGCTAGTGGAGGTGATGGAATTCCAGTTGAGCTATTCCAAATCCTGAAAGATGATGCTGTGAAAGTGCTGCACTCAACAGGCCAGCAAATTTGGAAAACTCAGCAGTGGCCACAGGACTGGAAAAGGTCAGTTTTCATTCCAATCTCAAAGAAAGGTAATGCCAAAGAATGCTCAAACTACTGCACAATTGCACTCATCTCACATGCTAGTAAAGTAATGCTCAAAATTCTCCAAGCCACGCTTCAGCAATACGTGAACCATGAACTTCCAGTTGTTCAAGCTGGTTTTAGAAAAGGCAGAGGAACCAGAGACCAAATTGCCAACATCCGGTGGATCATGGAAAAAGCAAGAGACTTCCAGAAAAACATCTATTTCTGCTTTATTGACTATGCCAAAGCCTCTGACTGTGTGGATCACAATAAACTGTGGAAAATTCTGGAAGAGATGGGAATACCAGACCACCTGACCTGCATGAGAAACCTATATGCAGGTCAGGAAGCAACAGTTAGAGCTGGACATGGAACAACAGACTGGTTCCAAATCTGTCATGAGTATGTCAAGAGTATGTCAAGGCTATATATTGTCACCCTGCTTGTTATATGCAGAGTACATCAATAGAAACGCTGGGCTGGAAGAAACACAAACTGGAATCAAGATTGCCGGGAGAAATATCAATAACCTCAGATATGCAGATGACACTAACCTTATGGCAGAAAGTGAAGAGGAACTCAAAAGCCTCTTGATGAAGGTGAAAGAGGACAGTGAAAAAGTAGGCTTAAAACTCAACATTCAGAAAACAAAGATCATGGCATCTGGTCCCATCACTTCATGGGAAATAGATGGGGAAACAGTGGCAGACTTTATTTTTCTGGGCTCCAAAATCACTACAGATAGTGACTGCAGCCATGAAATTAAAAGACGCTTACTCCTTGGAAGAAAAGTTATGACCAACCTAGATGGCATATTGAAAAGCAGAGACATTACTTTGCCAACAAAGGTCCATCTAGTCAATGCTATGGTTTTTCCCATGGTCATGTATGGATGTGAGAGTTGGACTGTGAAGAAGGCTGAACGCCGAAGAATTGATGCTTTTGAACTGTGGTGTTGGAGAAGACTCTTGAGAGTCCCTTGGACTGCAAGGAGATCCAACCAGTCCATTCTGAAGGAGATCAGCCCTGAGATTTCTTTGGAAGGAATGATGCTAAAGCTGAAACTCCAATACTTTGGCCACCTCATTCAAAGAGTTGACTCATTGGAAAAGACTCTGATGCTGGGAGGGACTGGGGGCAGGAGGAGAAGGGGACAACAGAGGATGAGATGGCTGGATGGCATCACTGAGTCGATGGACGTGAGTCTGAGTGAACTCCGGGAGTTGGTGATGGACAGGGAGGCCTGGCATGCTGCGATTCATGGGGTCACAAAGAGTCGGACATGAGTGAGCAACTGAACTGAACTGAACTCTTCTTTTGGGCAGGCTTCCATCTATCCTAATAATGTTAAAACAGTGGTCAGCACTCCCTTCAATTTTTCAGGCGTGTCCATACCTTCCTCTCTACAAGGAGCAGCTCCAGTTTTGAATGGATGTGTTAGCACTTCCTTGAAAGGCATGCTTACTGATTCTCTGAGAAGTGATGGCAAGAGAGACTTTTGGTCTTTACAGCTGCTGATGCCAGGGGGTGCAAGAAAGACTATTTGATGCCTTAAAAAAGGCAGCCCCTCATTTAAAGGACTGTCCGAGTTGTGCAGTCCCCACTTCGGACTCTGATGAACAAGGACTACAGGCTTGGGAAAGCATAAGCAGAATTTATGGCTTTCCTCATTGGAAAGAATGCATGTACGCCATAAAGTTATCTATTCCCATTGCTGCCACCGGACATTTTCTGACCGAATGGGGGTGCCCCTATCTTTCTAATCAACGATGGGGCTTGATTTATGTAGAACCTTATAGGTCCACATGGAATAATTCATTTCTCCCTATGGCTTTAGTAATTACTAGGTGGCATGCTGATGGATGGGTTCCTCCTTTAGTGAGCTTCAATGGAACGGGTCCCATGCAGCCTGAGTTATGGAAAGGACTGGCTGCCATGGCACCTGTGATTTTACATAGACCTTTAAATGAACAAAGATACATTGCACGGGCCTGCTTGCATTCTCCCTATGCCTTTTTGTTGGCCAGAAATCAGAGTGATTTGGAAGTTTCTGAAGGAGAAACTGTTTACAATGTTATATGTGTGAATTGTTTTATATCAAATTGTGTTGATGGGAATGATTATAATTATAAGGCTGTGATGATTGTAAAGCAACCACCATATTTGATGGTCCCTGTAAAATCAGAGGGACAATCGTTTGACGATTATGCATTGAAAGTTTTATATGAACTTAATGGCTTAATTTCTCGACCTAAGAGATTCATTGCAGCTCTGGTTGTGGGAATAACTGCCTTGATTGCCATAATTGCATCAGTTATGGTTTCTGCTGTTGCCCTGTCAAAAGGAGTGCATACAGCCTCGTTTGTCAATCAGCTGTCCAAAAACGTCTCCATAGCTCTTACTATATAGGAAATTATAGATAAGAAAATAGAAAATAAGGTCAATGCTTTAGAAGAAGCAGTTTTGTTTATGGGGCAAGAAATTACAATTTTAAAAATTAAATTGTCTTTAAGGTGCCATGCTGAATTTAAATGGATGTGCATTACCCCTCTGCAAGTGAATGAGTCCATGCACTCTTGTGAACGCATTAGGAATCATATTTTAGGCATCTGGAATCATTCAGATTTTAGTATTGATATTTCTAAGTTACATCAGGATATTCAGAATATGAAGCAGGCAGAGTCTGACTTTTCCTCTCAATGGCTTTCTAATTCCCTCTTTGAAAATCTGGAGGGGTATCTTTCCCATGGATCCTTTTCTATAATAATGATTAATGCAGCCATGTGCTTTTGCCTGTTAGTTCTGATTTGTGTAATGGCCCTGTGCCTTTTTAGAATACTCAACCAAAATGTTTCTGCTCTATCTACTGAGTTTCATACCTATGCTCTAAAAAATAGAAAAGGGGGAGATGTCGGGAGCCGTGTTAGGCATTACTGACAAAATGGAGGCACAGCCCCCAGCCCCCTCTCCTCATTCAGCAGGCACAGACCTGGGATTAAGGAGTTAGGCCTTGTAATTCTGACTTGTCTTTTCCTCTCCTCCAATGAGTTGACTGAAAAGGAATATTAAGGTGCTTATTGTTCTTGAGAGGAGCATGAGAAGGCACAAAGCCTTCTGCAGCTGTGCTCAGAAAATAATTCATAAAGTTAATCATTGACATTTGTTCAAAGAGTTACAAACGAGTGTTCCAGGATGAGCACATAGGCCGTAGCTTGAGGCCATGGGAGGGATTGCTATCTGAAGCCTATTTGTGAGGAGAATGTTTATGGCAAAGAAGTTTACTGAATGTAGGGCTTAGAAATAATTAGAACACTTAGAAGTTAAAGATTTAAGGAATGTTGTAAAGTTAGCATATTTTACTATAGCTTATAGAAGTTAGGAATTTTTAGAGACACTATAGCTAGAAGCCTTTTTAAGAGATAGTGAGCTCAGGATGTTAGGGACAAACAGGATTTAGGAAGATAAGTAATAAACTGAGGACTGTAGCATGAGTTACAATGTAATCACATGTTAACTATAGGACACATTAGAGGAGGTAGATAATAGATGATAAGGCTGATTCCCAGAGAATCACTGAAGCAGGAACTCTGAAGAACAACGATTTATGGAGATAATAAATCTGGGAGAGGGGAAACTGAAAATGTCAAACCTCTGGCCTAATGTTTTTGTAAAAGTATAAACGAGAATCTTAAACTTGAAATAAACAGGCAGTCCAAAGAAAACTGAGAGGCTGTCTCATTCACTGACACCGTTCACCTCTTCAGGTCGAATCCCTGGCTGCTGGAGTTGGACTCCAGCAGTGGGTGACTTTCTCATGCCCGGGGCAGGGCTGCCTCCCATCAAGGCCCAGGTGATGTGCACGGAGCCATCACACAGCTCTGCTTCTGGTTTCCATCGCCAGCCCCCGGGGGTCAGGATGGGCTCTTGCAGAGCTCGGGGTTGGGGGGACACTCACTCTGTGTGCAGATGGGCCCTTCCCAGCCTTCCTTGCAGACACACGTGAAGGACTCGCCATTGACCACGCAGGTACCCCCGTTGTGGCAGGGGCTGGGCAGGCAACTGCTGTTCCGGGCTGCGAGACAAGAGCAAACAAGACCATGCTCCCTGAGGCTCCAGAGACCTCGCGAGGGACAAAACACAGGCCCCGGAGAGCGGTCCCAGGGACTCGGATGCCCTGCGCGCACCACAGCCGCAGGGGCAGAACGTACCTATGTTGCAGGTCGTGCCTTCCCAGCCTCCAGGGCACATGCACTTGAAAGCGTCCCCCTCGTCATAGCAGGTGCCACCGTTATTGCACGTGGCCTCGTCACACTGGCTGTCACCTGGACGAGGAGATCGGTGTGAGCCCAGGCCGCCCTCCCTGCACCCCCAGACACAGGCCAAGGTCCCCGCCGGCCCCCACTTACGTGAATGGCACGTCTTGCCTTTCCACCCATTTTTACAGTCGCAGTAAAAGTCATTGACCAGGTCGCGACAGGAGCCTCCGTTGTGGCAGGGGTTCTGGCTGCAGTCGTTAATGTCTGCAGTGAGAGCAGACACCCAGCTGAAGCCACTCCCAGGCCCTTCAATGCCCCACAACGTGCAAGAGGCACGTCTCTCCACCTTCACCCCATTTTCCACTCCCAGTTCAAAAACCAGCACAGCCAAGCCGGGACTTAAGCAGGGTCAGCCTTTCCCAGGAATAAAGGAGCCCGGGACAAGTCATGTAAGTTCAACTCAGGATGGGCAGAAAAGATGACCCCTTTCTTTGTAAGCTGGGAGATCAAGCATGCTAATTCCAGGGGCTAATTCTCAAAGCATCTCCAAAGACACTCCCTCCCATGGGCTGGCCTGAGCACCACTACAGGAGTGCACACAGGCTCTCCGGTCCCACAGCAGGAGCTGCTGGGGCCTTGCTTCCAGAAATTCTCACTAAAAGGAAAGGCCTGCCGGGCTGCCTCTGCCCCCCGCCCCAGCGCGGCCGTCCCAGGCTGCCTCTGCCCCCTGCCCCAGCGCGGCCGTCCCGGGCTGCCTCTGCCCCCTGCCCCAGTGCGGCCGTCCCGGGCTGCCTCTGCCCCCTGCCCCAGCGCGGCCGTCCCGGGCTGCCTCTGCCCCCTGCCCCAGCGCGGCCGTGCCCAGGGAGCCCGACGCACTGGTCTCGCAGTGGGCCCCCTCCCAGCCGCCGCTGCAAATGCACGCGTAGGAGTTCACGCCATCGATGCAGGTGCCGCCGTTTCTACAGGGGTTGCTCTCACAGTCGTTAATGTCTGGGGAAGGAGGGGACACAGAACCTGGGTGAGTGCAGGACCAGCGATGCCACTGCCAGCGCTCTCCTAGGAGTTTCAAGCTCCTCCCGAGAAGAGCCACCCGACACCGCCACACTGAACTCCATCAGGACTGTCCTGCAACCTGACAGGCAGCTGGGGAAGCAGGGGCCTCCAAAGGGCAACCCGTCCATTCTACTGAACATCCTCACACGAAGCTGCTCAGTGAGGGTCAGGAAGAAACTGCGATGGAAGGCGGACCCCCCTACCTATGGAGGTTTCACAACCTCCTGAAACATATGTGCTAAAGACCCCAGAGGCATCAGTGATCTCAGTTAAGCACCACCTCGGTCTTGGATCCTAGACGGCACCCCTGAGCTGGTCTTGCCTAAAAGGATCCAGGCCCCAGCCCCGCCCCCACGGCTAGGCCAGGCAAGGTGGGGCCCTGACGCCACGTGGTCTTACTTTCATGGCAGTACGTTCCGGTGAAGCCTTTGTTACAGTCACAGGTGAACTTGCCTCCCGACTGACTCTTGCACTTCCCGTGCGGGCCGCAGACATTGGAGGAAATGTAGCGCACCCCTTCCGGCGTGTCATTGGAGGCCATGGCCACTGTGCAGCTGTCAATCACTGCAAGACAGACCCGGGCTCAGTGCCCCGCCAGGGACCCAGCATTCCCAAACCCAAGACCCAGGCCGCCTGCTCTCCCAGAGGCAAGCGCCATTGGCTACTGAGGGTAAGAAGCCCCAAGGCACCTCGGGGGCCAAGATGGCCATGTGCTGCATGCACTGTGACAGGCAAAGCCAACATTCCACGCAGAGGAGAGTAGTAGTTGCTTTTTTTTTTTTTTCTGTGGTATTTATTTCCTGTGGAGCCGAGCAGCTCATGCACGCAGGCCCTGTCCACCCTTCCTGCTACATCCACCAATTCTGCTGGAAGCTGGCTGACGAGGAGGAACGGCTTTCCCCTCCACTCAGTGGCACACAGGGCTGCAGGACGGACTTGCAGAACCTAGGGCTAAGCCACCTCACACGGCCACAGGCGCTAGTTACATTTAAGTAAATTAAAGTTAGGTAAATCAGGGTTTCTACTTGCCCCGATCACTCTCTAAATGCCCTGGACCACATGTGGCCTGAGGCTCTTGTACCTGCTGGTGCAGAGACCACCAAGGCAGAAGGCGCTGCTGAAGTGGGTGCCCCAGGCAAAGTCTCGGCTTGCAGACCAGCCCGTCCCAGGACAGGATGCTAAATGAATTTCCTTCTCTCCCCAGGCTACTTGCAGGCATGGCCCCTCCACTGGCGGCCTGGGTAGATTGTTTCCACGTGTTCTGGCTTCCCTCCAAAGGGGCTATCAATCTACACTCCCCTCGAGTGTCCCAGGGCAGTGACAAATGGCCAGAGAGGAGGAGGAGCTTCGCAGAGGAGCCAGCGTTGAGCGGGACAGACGGTACCTTCGCAGGGGGTGGTGCGGCAGTGGTCTTTAAGGTGGGAGCAGTTCTTGCCTTCATAGTCCTCAGGACACTTGCAGAAATAGTCGCTGGCTCGGTTGTAGCACTGGGCACCGTTTTGGCAGGGATTGGGCTCACAATAATCGATGTCCAGCTGTGGGACCAGGGACCAGGCAGGGAACAAAGTAAAACAAAGGCGTGATTACGACTCCTCTGGGGCAGCGGCCCCTGGAACGTGACCCTTCCAACTGCTTCCGTCAGGAGGACATGCAGCACGATTTATAGCTGTGTCCTAGACACTGTCCAGGTAAGCATTTGAAAAAGCAGGGCAGAGTGGGAGAGCGCTGGGTCTGAGATGAAACAGACAAAAAGAAGGGGCGGGAGGGAGGTTCAGGAGGGAGAGGATACGTGTGTCCTCATGGCTCATTCACGCTGTTACATGGCAGACACAACATCGCACAGCAATTATCCTCCAGTGAAAAATAAAGAAATCAACAGACACCCGGAAGACAATCACTCATCAGTCTCCTTTCACTGCTTATCTCGAAGAGATCCCTAGTCAAGAGGAGACTCCAGGCAGTGTTGGGGGATGGAGGGAGAGGAGGAGACATCTGTGAAAACCTGGCCATCTGCGCTCCAGCCTGGCTCACCTGACAGAGGTTTCCAGAGAAACCAGTGGGACACAGACACTGGAATCTGTTGATTTCGTTCTGACAGTGACCCCCGTTGAGACAGGGGTTGCTGGCACACTCATCGATGTCTGTCTCACAGTGATCACCTGCATAGCCAGGTGGACAGATACAGCGATAACCATTAACCAAATCCTGGAGGAGGAGAAGGAGGGGGAGAAACACATGCATTTTTTTCGAGGTGCTGCACAAACACGGGGCTTCGGTGGTTCAACGTGACTGTTTCGGTTCAGCTGATTCACTGAAAGAGAGGCCATGCCTTTCCAAACGTGACAGAGGAATTTCTACGTGCATGCCGTCAAGACAATTCCCAGGAGGGAGGCTGGGGGTAACATGAGCCCGGGCGAAGCGTCCAGAGCCTCACTTTTCATCTGCAGTTTAAAATCCCCCAGGGACAGAGCTTTCCGGGGGTCCCATCAATCTTTAGGCTTGTTGTCAATCAGTAAGGTTTTGACTGAAGCAAAGATTTACATACCCGACAGGAGGCATCATTCTGACACTGGCCGACGCAGTCATTAATATCTAAAAAATAAACAAGCCATCACATCAGAGGGACAATTTACATTGAAATTGGGCTTAATTGAAAAGCCTTCTCCTCTCAGGACAGATTAAAAACCTCCAATCAGATTTCCTGTGTGCTTCCCGTGAGATAAGGTTATTACTGGGTGGGAACACTCCCTAATTCTTCCAGACTGAGCAACTGTAACTTCACATCATTGTTTTAACCACCTTATCAGTGTACGGCCTTTTTACCAGCTAATGAGCCTGATAACAAGTATGTTTTCACTGAACACTCCTTCTCCAAAAACATTCCCTCTATAAGGTTTTCCTTCTACTCCTCAAGTCTTAAACCTGGAGCCTGACTATATATAGCCGGCCAACACCTTCAACACCCTGGCGTCATGAAAATCAAAGTGCTGAGAACCTCACTCACTTATGTCACAGTTTTGACCCATCCAGCCTGGGAGGCAATTGCAGTAGTAGCTGGCAATCAGATTCTTGCAGGATCTGGCATTTACACAAGGTTTGGCCTCGCATTCATTTGCATCTGAAAGAAAGAGGATGAACAGTGAGAAATGGGGTTCTACCCCCACCCCAACCCTCCCACACCCACAAAAGAAACCACCAATAGTTTGTCTGAAGTGAGACATTTCAGTAAGCTCGCTAAATAAGAGATACTATCTGGAACATCTGAATCCTCTAGCCATGATCCAATAAGGCACGCTGACTGATCACTTCCCAGCTGCTGTGAACAGCCAGCCCCCAACCAGAGGGCAGAAAGCACCAGGCACTTCTGCGCAGAACCCAGCGCAGCCTAGTTGCTGGGATTTAAAAGTGGCAGAAAGAATGCAGACAGCTCATTCCTCATGAGATCATCCCCGTTTGGAACCCAGCTGAACACTTCTCGGACAGACGATTGACATGGTTCGAGGAATCCCACGACTTTCCCACAGGGCCTCCAAAAGCCAGGCCATTTGCATACGAGGGATTTCTCCCAGGCTCGCTGGCGCGACCCTCGATAATAAATGACTTCTCGGGAGGGACTGCGCGTGAACTGGCACAGCCGGTCACATGCATCTTCCCCAACAGCTTGAAGGACTCACGCTAACTCTGGTGCGGGGGCTCTCTTACCTAACTGGCACGTTTTGCCAGTCCACTGGGGCGGGCACACGCACTGAAATCCGTTAACCAAGTCCTGGCAGGTGCCCCCGTGGGCACAGTTATTTGGAGAACAGTCATCAATGTCTGTTCGACAGAGAGAGGAGAGGGTTGGCAACTTAATCTCAGTCCATTTGATAATCAGGTAGTTTAACACCACCCCTCACATGAGGGACCTTCACTTAAGAGCAAGGCACCTGAAGTGACAGCCACGATGACGGTAAGGCCCGATTTTAGCTTTAAATCCCCCACTGGCCCAGTTCATCTAATCCCCGACCTAAGCAGGCAGGACAGCCAGCTGGATTCCTAGGCGTCAGCCCTTGGTAATTTGGGACACCATCTCTGCCCACCTTTATTTCTAAAGAAAAGTTTCATCTCAGCTCAAAGGTAGCTAAGGAGCAGTAAGGATAAATAACTTTCTTCACTGGTGAAAAAGATCACATTCTTATCTGCTCACAGAGTTCTCCCAAAATAACATGCCTGGGGTACCCAACCTCCCACTTCTGCACTGGACTCCAGGGCCTTTGGAGGGGTGGTCTCCTGCACACTCAGGAGGTGGCAGACTCTCCCTATGAACCTGCTCGCTGAGCCTTCATGCCCCAGGAAATGGGAAGAGAGGACGCCACCTTTCTCTGTTGAAACAGGGCGCGGCTGGCAGCAACCAGAGTCCCACAAGCAGTGGGGGCGATCCCAAGCCCGGGCCAATCCTTAACTGTGTCGCCTCCTGCTCTCAGGAGTAGATGACAGCGGACCTCAGGCCTGGCGACACCCCAGGAATCCAGGGGCTTGTTAAGGAGTACAGACTCCCCACCTCCAAGGGAAATGGTAGGACCCACACATCTTGGTAACTCGGTAGCCCTGGTCCCTCTTGGAAAATGTTTGTCCCCACAATGAACTTCAGTAGTGACAACCTCCCCCACAGGTGGTGTCTGCAGGGCTTCGAGGAGAACCACCGCCCCCAGGATTCAATCCAGAGGAGGCGGGGCTCCAGGGGGAACGTGCAAAGGGAGAAGCTTTCCCGGGGAGCCTCTTCCCGTCAGAGCTGCACGTGCTGACTTAGGAGGCTGCCTCAGACAGGGGAGCCCCTCCCACAGAGACAGACCTGGCACTGAGATAACATGGGGCCTCGATAGCCCTGCATCTCGACACAGTGATCCTCGGCCCCCACCACACACCCACCCCCGCACGGAGAAAGGACACAGGTCAAAGCCCGGACTTACTTGTGGAGCACGTAGGGCCAGTCCAGCCTGGAGAACACTCACACTCAAACCCCAGGGAGGTCTCCTTACAGCTGCCTCTGTTGTGGCAGGGATCAGAGAGGCAGGCGTGCTCCGCTGTGGACACCAGAGGGCCATCAGCATGGGACACCCACCAAGAGGCTACCGGACGCAAGCTCCCCGCCCACCCCACCCAAAGCCCACCCCCGGGCCACCAGCTCGAGCTTGTTCAAGAAATGATGCATATACACTAACATGTGTAAATAGACAGCCAATGGGAATTTGCTGAATGACTCAGGGAGATCAAACTGGGGCTCTGAAATAACCTAGAGGGGTGGAAATGGGTGGGAGGGAGATTCAAGAGGCAGAGGACACAGGCGTACCTGTGTTAACATAGGTACAACATATTAATTCATGTTGATGTATGATCAACAAATCAAACCAATGTTGTAAACCAATCATCAATTTAAAATAAATAAATATTAAAAAAAAAAAAAAAGCAAGCAAGCAAGCGTGGGACACAACCCCACTGTGTCTGGGGAAAAAGGAAGTCATCTTTCTTGCTAAGCTCTGGTCACCTTTCTCCCAGCTTCCGACTGGAAGCTGGGTCACTGCCCTGCACACGCTGCCCCGATGCAATCAGCCACACCCAAAACACCTGAGCAACTGGAGGGAGGTTTCAGAGAGCCAGGGAGCTGCTGGGAGCACAGATCTTAACACCGGAGGGCAGTTTCACCTTTTCCAAGTCTCTAAGTGTATTTGAGCTGAGCAGACACAAAGAGTAGAAAAGGGGCTTTCTTTGCACCTAGAGCGCTTACCGATTTCACAGTTGGGCCCGGAGTACCCTTCGGGGCAGGAACACTGGTATTTGTCAGGCCCTGTGTTGCTACAAGTTCCCCCATTGAGACATGGCTGGTGGGTCCCGCAGTAGTTGAGATCTGCCAAAAAGACCCCAAAGAAGTCTCTCAAAGATCAGAGAGACGGCCCATCTGCTGCGTTCCTAGACCCATTCCTCTTTACAAACTAAAACCAAGAGAAATAAACCCAAATTCACAGCGTTAAAGGCAAGTTCAAGCAGATTTGGAATAAAAGCCCAACAAACAAATGTAAAGGAAAGTGGAAACCCAGTCCCCGCATGGACGCACCTTTGTCGCAGAGCTGGCCGCCCCAGTTGGTCTCGCAGAGGCACTGCCAGGGCTCGTTACACGTGCCGTGGACGCAGCCGGGGTGCGGGATGCACTTGTCGCAGTACAGGCCCTGCCAGCCGTACTGGCACCTGGGGACACACAGCACGCCAGCCTTACCCTCCAGAGCTGGCGGGGAGAGCCGAGCCAGAAAATACAAGCCCTCGAAGCCCAGGCTTGCTAGTTTTGGTGACCGCCTGGTAGACGCTCAAGGTCCGTCCAGGGGTTCCCTCTGAACAAACATTTTCACAGTGGGACCGAGGGCCCCTCCGAGGCCCAGGTGACTCCCGACAAAAGGCGGGCTGTCTAGGGAGAGGCCCTCGCAGGGCCTTCCTGCACAAAGCCCCTCTCTCTTCTCGGGTTCCTGCAGGAGCCCAGGGTGGGGAATCAATCAAGCCCTAGGGGCAGAGGAGAGAGATCTCCCTCCAGTGACAGCAGCCACGCACAAGTCCTGCAAATTTGGCGAGTTTTACACCACAGCTCCACTGGGGTCCTTTTCAGAGCAAGGCATGACCCCAGCACACAACAAGGCATCAAGATATCAAGGGTGGCAGAAAACTGCCTCCTACGGAGGCGTCCTGAGACGGGACAAGGAGGGAGGAGGCACCCTTCCTCACAGAGATGGGGTTGGATCTCTGGACACATGTCTGCAGGGACAGCGAGGAAAGCGGACCGTGCTCAGAGCCAGCTCTGTGGGTGACCTATGACCCATCATCGTGGCTGCTTATGCTCTCTATTCTATAGCAGTTATTTCTCACTTTGCAAAAACCGAGTCAACTCAGTTTATCCAGTATTGGGGAAGGGAGGTGCGTTTCCTTGATAAATAAGCGCATCACTAATCGGACTCTTTGGAGGCCAGAGAGTGCCTTTGATCCTCAAACAAAACCAGAAGCACACACCTTCACCTGGGACAGGGCTCAGCTACTCTTCCCTCAGGTTTCAAGCCCTCTGCAACTGTGTCTTCTCAGAAATCCAGCTTCAGCAAACAGGTTGGAGCAGAGGGAAGGGGGCCCCCATGGCAGAGTGAAGGGGGAGTAAGCAAGGGAGAGCAATAGGCAAGCATTTCCACGGCGGGCCCACGAAAGCTGTGTCAGAACCGTCTCCCCCTTCCCACTCAGCTGAACTTGGGAAAACAAGCACCCCAAGACGCAAAGGCTTTCTGCTTCCAGAGAGCTGAAGGCAAGTTAAAAATCTTCGTCATGGGAAAATTATAGGGATCCAGCTAATGGCTAATCACCCATGGCCGCGAGTCAACTTAGCCCCTGAGAATTCTGACTAACCACTTCCTAACTTCTAAAAGCAAGCCATCCACGCCCCAGTACAAAGAACCACCAGGATGTGCGGTTTAAAAATCAGACACAGGATTCCGGTTGATCTGAAATGAAACTTCAGTCTAAATGACAAATGACTATTTAATGGAGTAAAATAAGAACAAAGTCAATGCTTTGGTAGCAATTTCTTTAAAAGTGGACCCTCAAGTTGGTGGGAGTTCACGGTGATGCTTTTGATACTCTTAGCCTAGAAGGTAGATATTAAGAGGGAGTTGCTTTTGAAATAGCATTCTTGTCACTGTCTTTCCCCTATTCCCTCCCAAATGAGGGCTTGCTACACCTCTTCAATTTGCTTAACAAAATGCAAGAAGAGACAGCTGAGGACCTGCCCTCAGCTCTTAATTAATGAGAGCTGGATCCCCAAGCATAAAAAAGGAACCACAAGAGGCCACGGATGACTTCAAAAGAAAACAAATAAAAATACTGACCCTAAAACAGGCATCCACAAAGTTGTCCCAGTTTAATAATATATGATTAAGGTTCTCATGAGAAATTGAAGCGACTTTCCTCACAGGATGATTCACAATTAAGTTTGATATTATTGGCAGGCTTGCAATGAAGCAAGACCGTGCATCCAGGAAAAGGAACCCAGGTCGACTGGGGAGCAAGAGAGGCAGGCAGGTTCTCTCATGTGGAGGAAACAGAACAAAAACACACCCTTGTCGGCCACCATCCAGAGGGCTGCTTACAGGTCGCGGGCCATCCAGCTACGGAGCAGCAGACCGACCAGAACTTCCTCTGGCCGCAAGAGGGTTCTGTTATCATTTTTCTTTCAAGGGAAGGGGAAGGAGCCGGGTGGAAGGCTATGCAAATGCTGTGTGGGAAAGTCACACCTTCAGTCAGTAAGGGCCTGCGTGTCCAGGCAGGAGTGGGAGGGAGACTTTGAGAGAGGAAGGGCTCAGCTCTGGAGACAAAGCCTGTTGTTCTGGCTGGGAGGGCCTCCCCTGGCAGCGGCGTGTTTATTCTGATGACGGGAGCAGAAATCAGCCCCTGGCTGATAGTCATCTGAGCCCAACACAGGCGGGTGCCCGCGAGCTCGGCTGCTCTGAACCCGCGAGCACCCTTCAGGAGCAGGGCCTGCTCCCCACGATGGCGCCAGCTGCCCCCACTGGTAGGGTCCGCCCCAAACCCCCTCGGCTTCCGGGAGCATAACCGCCTCTCTGGAGTGCAAGGACAGGGACATCTCAGAGCAGCCTCTTCCGTTTGACCTCAGTGGCCCTGAGCTCTACTTCAGCCTCAAGCCTCAGAGCTCAGCGCTCCTGGAGGCGAACAGAGGTGGCAGGGAGCACCCCGAGGTGCAGGCGACCAGGGCGGTCCTCTAGACTTTCTGAGTAGCAAAACCATGTGGCTGAGGTGGGCCAGTCAAAATGCAGATTCCCTGGGCCCAGCCGAGGGAGTGGGATCATCTAGGTGCAGGGTGGTACCCTGGAACCTGCATTTCCACACACGCCCGGTTAATTAGGGGAATGACACAGTACCGAGGTTTGTCCCTCCAGCAACAGCGGCATCACTGGAGGCTTGCTGCAACTGCTGAGACTCGATATCCGCCTGCCCCTCACCCGCCCCCGACTCAGAATTCGAGACCTCACAAGAGCCCCAGGTAACGTGAGTTTGAGAGGCACTGCTCTAGACTACGGATTTGTAAGCTGCCCTTGGCTCAAACTGGAGTGGCTTTGGGGGCGAAAACAACAGGTCCGAAGGACCCATGTAGTGTCACATTAAATCTGCTAATCCTTCAGGTCTGGGAGGGGAGTAAAGTGGGTGCTCCTGTCAAAATGCCACAGACAGCCACAGCATTTCCTGAGACAAGCCTTTCCCAGATGGGCATGATGCACATTTCAAGAAGTTCCAAAAGCTGTAAGCGGGAAGTTGGGGGGGGTGGGGGTGGGAAGGTCTAGGTTTGGCTTCTTGCATTGTCCCGCGCCATAAAAGAACAGACTTCAAAGGTCGGCAGCAAAAGTCTGCATTCATCAGGCTCAACTGACAAGATTCCAGCCCAGCCATTAACCTCTCAGCACCGGCCGGGCTCCCGCCTGCGAAGGGGGCCAGGAGCTCGTGCTAATCCCATTCTAAAGAATGCTCCACTTTCCCTACTGATGGGAAAAGTGGGGGAGGGCCGGGAGACCGAACACCGCGGCGGTGGGGGGAGGAGAGAGCCCCCAGCACCAACCCAGTCCTGGACAGTCCATTAGCACTTGAAGGGGAAGATTATAACAACGTGTTATCAATTTACAGAACCGTTAATACATGAAGTCACTCGCTATGCCCAGAAGTTTTTTTTTTTTCCAAGAGAGAAGCATGTACATTCCAGTGGACAGCTGGTATAATTTAATAAGCTTCGGATGTGCTTATTTGAATTTTTTTTTGGTCAAGTTTTCTTGTCCTCCAATGAAAGATAGGCATACTCACCGTAGAGTCAGTCCTCTTTTTGCATTAAAGGGATAATTATTAGGGGGAAAAAAAAGTCTAGTTGTTTACCTGCAATCGCCTGGGAGTTTGCAAGACCCATGCTTGGGGCTACAGCCCTGTCGGCAAATAGCTGTAAAAAAGATAAAAAAGGGAAACAAAGAAGGGTGAGTCAGTGCTGCCAGTCTCTCGCAGGGCCACAGTCACGGGAATGGCCTCATCCGACAAAATCCACTGTTTTAAGAGATCTCATTTCAAGTACACTATAAGGAGAGGAAGATGGGAGGTGCCCCAAGAACGAATCCAGCTTTAAACTCCAAGGCCACGTGAGCAGATCCTCAAACGCGACGCTATGTGTGGACAAAAAGCAGGCAAGTGGGTAGGGGAAGGGGTGCCTCTGAAGGATGCCTGCCCTGCTCCCACCCTCGCCAAAACAAAAAGAAGGCCCAATCCTCCCCTGGTCATCTTCCTTCCTCCATCCTCCAGCCTTCCTAGAACCCTCCGACCAAACACCTGGGTCTCAGAAACCGCACGGGACTCACAAAGCCAACCAGGCCGACCTTGCTTGGCAGGCTAATCCACCAGCCGGATCTAGTGGTACTTTTTTTTGCAAAGTATTTCTACAAAGCAATTCTGCTTCTTTTACAGAAAAAAATTTTTGAGCAGACATTAAAAAATAGTGGGCAGATACTTTTAAGTAACTGTTACTGATTTTTAGGACATCAACTATTTAAAATATGTTTATCAGTCCTTTTATTTGGATCCCAGAAAGGCTACCTTTTCAAATTCCTGTCTCTAATTATTTAAGAAAGCATTTTTGCCTGAGAGACCAGCAAATTCTTCTTTGCTCTGCCCTTCAGCCACAGTTCAAAAATTCATTTTTTAACTTGAGTTTATCTTAAAGGAATTTACCAAATTATATGAACCAAGCAGAGTGCGTTAATGTTCGTAAGGGCCTATTATATGGTTAACTAGAATTACCCACCAATTTGCTCTGAATGAGAAGCTTTGTAAAGGTGAAGCCCACAGACAATTCTGTGCACATCTGTGAACTGGTGCCAACTCCCTGAATTCTAGCAGTCGGGGATGACAATTGACGGGACGTCTGAGGTGTATCCCACTGTAGGTACATTCGATTCACCGCTCACTCTCTCCCCCAAAGCCCTGCCCCCAGAGATGCCCAGTGAAGGTTGCCGGGAGGCCACCTTGAGCCTAGGGTGTTGTTTCTCACAGGCTCTCAGACACTGGCTGGGTAACCCCATCTCAGCCAGGATCTGTGTGAGGTCAGGGGCCTTAAGCACGGACCCTGAGAAGCAGGGTCAGGCAGAGAGAAGGCGCTGACGGCAGCAAGCAGAAGAGCAGCGGCTGAGCCGGAACTGGAATGAGCCGGAGCCTGGCCTTGGCCCGATCCCAGGTGCAGCTCTGGAGTGCGGACTGCAGCCCTGAATCAAGGCTGCGGGGGTGTGGCCCGCACACACCCGTGTCAGCCACTCACAGGCTGAGCCGGAGGGGCTAGGCGTCAAGCAGCATCCGTTTAGCCCAGGACAGCGCTCCGGAGATGGAGCCACTGTGCGGGGTTAGCGGGCAAGACTCACTGGGGGAGTGGGTACTGACAGCAGCTTTGTGTCTGGGGCCTAGAAAACAGCCCCCATCTCCCAGCCCGAGACGCCACCTGACCGGAGGCGGGTGAGACTGTGGCCCTCACGGTGACAGCGGTCGAGCACGCACACACACCTTTGTTGCACTCGGGGCCCATCCAGCCTTCCATGCACGTTTTGTTCCCATTCTGGTCGCAGGCATAGTGTCCAAAGAAGTCGTCTCTGGGTCGGCAGAACTTATTGCAGCCGAAGCCATAGTAATAGTCATCGCAGGTTACTCGGATCTGATACTCAAAGTGGGCAACCCCTGTGTTCTGCTTCAGTGTCTGCCACTGCCGGCCGGGGTTGATCATGCCTGAGTAGGAAGCCTTTTCAATGATGCTGTCAGGTTCTGGAGGGGGGGGGGGGGGGGGAAGGATTAATCACAGTGACCTTCACATCGGAGATTTCTCCCCCAACCATTCTGATGATTTTTAATAACAAATGCACCTGGTACAAAATGGCAGAAAATAAGCCATTCACCTCCCTCTCCAGAGGCAACCACCATACATTTACCTTCTTACTTCCAGTATTTCATTGTTTGCAAATAAAGTGAAGTTATCTACCTCACTTCTGACATGTGCACTGAGGTTGTTTTTGGCCTTTTGTTAATAAGGAAGGCCACAAGGAACGGCCTTGAACGTATTTGCCTGCATGTTGTTCTAAAAGAAAGAAGTATCCCCGAAACAGAAGTACTAGGTCAAAGACACACACACAAACCCACTTCCACCCAGAAAACTCCAACCACCAGAAACGAAGCCCTGTCCTCCTGCTCTCCCACCAGCAGAGCAAACTTTCCCAACAGCAGTGCCAACACTGCGTGTTACTGGACCTTCTCATTTAATGGGTGTTTAACCGATCGTGAGGACCCTTTTGACAAAGCCGCGTGTATCTCTTCCTCTGAACTGCAAGCCTGTTTCTCTCCTTCACCAACTCTTCTTTTGCTGCTGGTAATACTGGTTTGCAAAAGCTCTTTATATGTAATAGAAAGAGGCCCCTCTCTTATGGAAGGCTACTCTCCAAGAAATTTCCTTATCCCAAGTCAAGGTTAGCAACCTTTCTTTTCTGGTTTTAGAGTTGCGTATTTTGCTTTAGAAAAGCTGTGTCTACTCCCAAACTCTCCACTGGAAGCCAAAGAGTAATTCTGGGTGTTTTTTTTTAAGTTGAAAACTTTGCTGCCTCTTAAGCTGGTGTTTAAACAGCAATACCACGAACTTGATGTATTTGAACTTTCACCTTTGCCCAGAGGGCAGATGGGAAAATCATTCACCCCAGTTTACCAACAGGTGGACTGAAGGTTTTTTCCAACCAAGTCAAGTTCCTTAAAGACTGCCTAGACTCAGCCGGGGCCAAAGCGGCTCCAGAAAGAGGCAGTGGTCCCTGCCCTGAGGTCACGCATCATCTAGTAGGGTAAGAGACAAATACAAAAACAGCTCCAAACTCAGGTGTCCAGAGCTCAGAGCAGGGCTGTGAGAAGGAAGCGAGGCCCCAAGTCAGCACCCAGCCTGGTCCTGTGTTTATTTTCTTAAACCTGCCAGTACCAACCCTGGAAGCCTTGTCAAATCTAAGGCCGCCTTGGAGCGACCGTTAGGGCCTGCGTGCAGTGTCTCTGTGATTCTTACCCACCCACACCCCTGTTTTTCTAGGCCCAGGGCCTGTGCTCATTTGCAAGGCTGGGCAAACGCCACGGGTGACCAGGACACGGGCCTCCTGGGTGGCCTCGGCCACCCTCCACCTCAAACAGCACCCAGTCCACACCCTCTGGGCGCTTACATTTGGGCAGGACAAGCCTTGGACAAGCCCGCATACCTGCAGACCTACACCCCAGCACGCATGAAGCACCTGCAGAGAACGCTTTCCTAACCTGAGTTTTGCAAATAAACACGGGCCAAAGAATGACAAAAATGTCCCTCTATTAACTGTGTGTTTGCTCTGCTGGTTCAATTAAAAAGTGGAGTGAGCTATTACCATGTGACGATGAGATCTTAATAAAGGAATTAAACACACTGGCCCTGGCTCCGAGGCCTCCCCTCCACTCAGGCAGGTAACAACAAACAGTTCAGACGGCAGTCCAGGGTAATCCGAAAGGCACAGGCTGCCGTGTCAGTGCTCTGGTATGCTTTCTGTTTCCGGAAGATGTTGTGGGACATCATGTTGGAATCCTCAATGGGGCGAACAGGGCTGTACAGCTGCCCTCATACCTGCATGACAGATTCTCCCTAAGGGCTGAGAGGGAGCCTAGTGTGTCTGTGACACACTCCTGGCATCCGGGTTACAGAGAGCATGTCTACTGACTGCTTCTTCTAAGCTCCTGCCACCTGAATCATTCTTCCTATCAGCTCAGGGCACTACCAGTGTTTCTGGGCGAGTTCAGTTGGCAGTCCGGCTTTAAGACTGGAAGGGGGACTTCCCTGGCGGTCCAGTGGTTAAGAATCCACATTCTAATGAAGGGGATGCTGGTTCGATTTCTGGTCTGGGAACTAAGATCCCACAGGCCTTGCAGCACAGCCAAAGATAACAATGATAATAAATAGTAATAAAGAGAGTAGAAGGGGATGTTAGCAGGCCTTCCTGCAATCGTGAACTGTGTGAAGATGGAAGGCAAAGTACCCGCAACAGTTCTGCAGGCCAAGGAGGAGGGCATGAGAGGCGAGTATGAGCAGAACCCTGGAACCATGCCAACCACAAACTTAGATGGCAACCTTGGCCAAGAAGGCTAAGTAAGATATAAGGAAAACCTGGCCTCAGGATGCCAACTTGTGTTTACATACCTATTGATCAGAGTGATAAAAAGAAATCATTTGCTCTGGGAAACAGTAAAATCTACACCCTTAGATAGCTCAGTCCTGAGAGGTAACAGCAATGACCTTGAGGGCAGATGACAGCAAGGCCATCCTATACTTCCTGACATATGTGTATCTCCTGGGCTTCGCGTGGGCCGGGCTCTGCTCCTGAGGGTTCACTGCAGAGCTGCTGTGAGAAGGCATTCTCAGTTCCAAAGCTCAGGGCTCTGCCTCTAAATCTGAAGCCTTGTTTGGTCCCTAAAGAGCAGCCAACTCCATTTGGGTTACTACACATCTTCAGGTTCTTCCCTCATGGAGGACTGTCCCCCTGGGAGGCATAGAGCGTGAAGGGAGTAAAAAGCAAAAGTCTCCAGGGAGAGGGAACAGCACGTGCAAAGGCCTTGAGGCAGGAGAGAATGTGATGCATTCTGGTGACTGGTGCGGTACGATTATATGTGACAAACGACAGTGTGGCATGTGAGATGGAGCAGACAGGGAGACAAAGCCGGGCTGTGAGAGGGGCTTTGGGGCCACACAGATACCTGTCCCAAGGACAACAGGAAGCTGCCAAATGGCTCTTAGAAAGGTGACACTCAAACGTTACACTTTGAAAAGATGAAGATGGCAGGAGAACACAGAAAGCACCAGAAGCGGACCAGGGCAGATAGAGGTCCATTAATTCAGCCGTTACTATAGGAGTTCAGGCATGAGCAGAAGGTGGCGCAGACCAGGACTGCAGTGAGACGCCAGTGAGGTGCTGGACACAAGACTTTCAGGACTCGGAGGTGGATTAGAGGCCGATGCGGAGAGAGGGCGGTACATAGGGAGTGCCGCCCAGACTCCTGGATTATGGTCCTGGGCGTTCAAACGCTGCTGCCAGTCACCCATCGAGGGCCCTAGGCAAGCTCCGCTTTGGGAAGGGAAGATGACACATTGGGTTCTGAACGTGCTATAATTCAGGATACCTTAGAAGCACTGCGAAGGAAAGCTGGAAAAGCAAGTGGGTAAGCCACTCCCAGCAAACCCGAGCCCCTCCTCATTGGGTTAACAAGGTGAGCTCAGTGCCCTGCAGGGGACACCCTGCGACTTGGAGGCAACCCTTCACTGTAGGAGTAAAGGTCTGAAAGGCCTTTATCCCCACCCCAACATTTTGATGTACTTCCATGGTTTTACCTCCCAGCAAGGACGAGAGGCTCCAGAACCCCCAAATGGAGCAGACAACCCTGGGCAGCTCTGGGCGGGCCTCCGCTTCCGGGGAAGAGCCCCCTGGCCTGTGGGTTGATGGGAGGCCTCAGAAGGGCCCTGCAGATGCTCGGGGCTCTCTGCACACCCCGGCAGGTATCCTGATCTGGCTCTCACCAGGAGCCAGCAGGAACCTCAAGGATGCTCGCTCCACCAGCCTGTATCAACATTGACACCGGGAGAGCTGAGGAGCCTATCCCTGCCCCACCCCCGTCACCCCAATGCTTAGTGACCACTGCAATCAGGTCCCTGTGACATAACACTCACCCAACCCCCAACACATGGCAGGGGAGGGAGCAGAACCAACAGGTGCCCACAACCCTGACTGGCACCAGCCACAACCCAGGCTGGGCACAGACTCCCCTCCCCCCACCCCCACCGCAGGACAGGGCATCACCCGGGGACGGGACAGACGACAGATCTCGACTCAGATGCTAAAGGGAGGGGGTGACCCAAACAGCCTGCAGCCTCTGGTAACGGGCTCAGCAGCAACCAGGTGGGCCCAGGCAGCCCAGTGAGATAGGGCTGGCCCTATGGTGCCCCTTCTGGTGTTCACCGATCCCAGAGTCAGGAAGAAAAAGTAAGGTGAGAAGAGAGGGAAATGTTACCAGCAGCAACACTCCAAGGGTCAGGGTCAGAGGATGAGCCCCGCGGAGGGAGAGGTCAGAGACAGCGGGCTGATGAGCCCCTCCTCTTGTGCAGAATCGGATTTCAGCGTGAACCAAGATTCCCCATGACAACCACCCAGATCCTGCTGGCAAAAGGGGTACTAACAGAATCAGCCAGGGAGGGGAGGCGTAGTTTGAAGGTACAATTCAGGAGCAGAGGCCCTGTTCTAGCCAGACAGCTGCCATTCCCACTCGCGTCCTCCAGGGCTCCCCCAGCCCCTGCGCCCACCCGCCCGCCCACCCCCAGAGGGCAGCCCGTGCTGAGAATAGGGTCAGCTTTCAGACGGGGACAAGGCCAGCGTGGTGGCCTTGGAGCAGCCAAGCTGGCACTGGAGCCAGCTTCAACGAAAGGACTGTCATGCCCAGTGTGGGAAACAGACCACTCAGGCCTCACCTGCCCACCGAGTGAAATTCAAGGTCGGTCTTTCAAGCCCAGAGCCACCTCTGGGGCTTTATCTTTCTGATGAGAGATTAAACACTCACTTAAAATTTAAATGGACTTTTTAAAAGTCACTACTTTGATCCTTTCACAGTCTACAAGGTTTTAGAGTTGTAAAACCATTAAGATCTCTATCCTAAAGATAATCTAAGGCCTGTATTCAGGGGCTGAGTTAACTAGAAATCTGTTCTGGCCACTTAATATTCCAAGGGAACATTCTAGGGGAAGGGATGGAAAAAGACTCCATGGAGAGGTTCAGGATGGGGAGTGGGTGGGTACAGAGGAGCTCTGACAGGCCCGGGGACTTGCGGTGTGCTTCCAGACTCACAGCTTGAGCCTGTGGTTTGATACTTACGGACAGTGTCATTGCTGGAATCCCACGCCTCCACGAGCAAAGTGTAGGACCTCTGAAACACAGATAAACAACAGCTCAGTATTCAGAAACCGGGGTCAGCTCGCAAAGGTCAGGCTTTCTCGGCCTGCCTGCATGCTCTGCCAAACAAAACCGTGCGCCAAGACGGGACCCGTCTTCGCCGTGAAGCGAGGTCCTGGGTGTTCAGACCCAGACCAGCTCCCCACCCACCCCCAGCACCCACCCCAAGTTGACAGAAGACGCAGCGCTCCCTGTCGTCCACAGGCAGGTCGCCCCAAGTCCCGAGCAGGAAATGCCCCCTCCCGATTTGTGCACACTCGGCGGGTGGTTTCCCCAGACGTCCCAGCCCCTGAGCCTGTGGCCTGAGAAAGCTGCACAAAGAACTGATTCTCAGCTAAGCTACCAGGTATCTGGGCTGGGGAGTGGGGGTGCTCGTCCACTGAGGAGGGCTGCGGACTGCTGTTTCACTCCGGGCCTTGCTGGGGAGGCCCCCGGGGGCCCCCTTTCCTTTTCAGAACCCTTTGAAAGCCCTGTCTATGTGAGACCATCTCGGCTCCCACAAGTATCAGGTGACTCTAGGAAGCAGGAGGGGTGGGTAGGTGCAAAAAGACTCTGAAGACAAAGGCAGCAACCTAACTTAGGGGTGCTGTGCCGGGGGTGGGGGTGCAGTGCTGGTAGAAGATAGGAAAGAAAGTATAAAAGGAAGAAAGAGCTGCACTCCATGGTTATATTTATTGATAAACTTTATCTGTCAATAAGATCTAACATTCCAGGAATAATCAGAGTCCACTAACCAAACAAATTCCCTGGATACTGGCGGGATGCCAGCCATTCTACTGAAGGCACCTTTTATCTTTCAGCTTATCTCAGAATTCCACCTCTCCCCTCAAAATCCAAGCCATTAGCAAATTCCCACTTTTACTCAAATCTTCATTTGTAACTTAGGATGAGGTCAGTCTCACAAAACACCAGGCTTTCAAGAAAGCGTCTGCTGTCTTCGTGATGGGAAATATGTCCAGGAGGGGGTGGAATGGGAAAGGCGGGCACATGAACATTTCTCTGCACCCCTGCCTTTCACTGTCCAACACCAGTATGCTGGGAAGAGCAGCGTATATCGATCAAACACTGCGCCACAAGAAGGTAACTACAAGGTGAAGGCAAAAACAGAAGGGGGTAGGAAGAAATTTAAAAAAAAAGGAGCTTCATTCATAACTCAAGGCAAGCTTACTGCTCACACAGCGACCCAGCAGGTCTTTGAATATAAAAGTATCTTGTGATAGACCCTGCCTTGGAATTCAGCCGAAATATGTTTCATACTCAAAGCAGAGTAGGATTCCATTTCGTTCACTGATAACTGTGGGAAAATGCTCTGAGAAGCAAGCAGAACCAGGCAAGCCGGGGCATATACCCAGCCCTCTCCTGCAACCAGCCAGAGGTCCAAATTCACTGCTGTCATTGTTGATATTTTATTAGCGAAAGTTACACCTTATTTACTGCCTCTGCGTTTCCTACGATTTCCTACAAATTACAGGACCCCTCCCTGAGAACAGCAAGAAGTGAAGTTTCTCTACAGACGTGAGATGAGAGCCAGGTCCAAACGAGGCCACACGTGGGGCTGATGCTGGATAACGAAGCCCTTCACTTACAGGTCACGACAAGACCCACCTCTCCACTTGCACATATTGCTGCAATTTATCCTCTGATTAAACGCACCAACACGTGGAGTTCTGACAGACTTGCACCAGCACTAAACACGTAATGCCCACAAGCCCCACGCAAGGAAGGGCCTCTGGGATCAGCTGGCGTGACAGCAGCAACTGCTTAATGCTCAAGGGAGGGGGCGGCATCGTTCTTACACAAGGTCCTAGGAGGCCAGGCTGCCTTCAGACTCATCCTCCCAGAACTGGGAGACCTCAGAAGCCGCTGGCCAACACGCCCCGCCTTGAGGGGAAGGAGGGCCTGCATCTGGGTCTTCCCACGAACCGCCTTCTAGGAAACAGACGTGGGCTGGGGGCTGCAGCATTGGCGGTCTTGGACGGTCTCACTCCCAGGCTTCAGAGCAGGGACCACAGGTCTAGGACTCACCTCCCAGGGCAGGAGGACTCCTCCCCACCCAACCTTCAGGGCAAAGAATCCTCTCGGAGGCCCCTATTAGGGGGCACTCTCATCCCCCACTCCGTCCCCACACTATAGATCAGCAATCGAGATCATTTGGCAATGATTATTAGTTGCCAGGGAGCTTTAACTTTTCCCAGGCCCATGCTTGACCTCTGTGCATCCCAGAAGGTACATCCAGACTCCAGGGTCCAGACCACGCATGCTCACCTTATGCTGTCAAGGCCAGGTACCATGTCCCAAATCGGCATTCCACTACAATCACATCACATCCAAGTGGCCACTGCCAACCTAACCCCAAGGGAGGCCGAATCCCAAGGCCCTCCTCACAGCGTGGTATGGGGGGCAGGTGAGATGACTGGCAGGTGTTCCAACTTACTAATAAGTTCATACAAACACCCCCACCCCCAAAGAAACACAAAAGAAAACTGCACACACCTGGATTTTTCTTGGTTTCAAGCTATAAGAATAGGATTCTTATATAAAGCTACCTGGCATTCACCTATTTTTCCTTTTTTTCCCCAGAAAAACAGCCAGGGGGCAAAGCAGGAGGGATGGGCAGGATCAGGCCTTCAGTTTGGGCTCACAGAGTGAATGGCTCTGCCCCTCCCCAGCTCCAGGGAACCTGGCAACCCGGGAGGTAGGTCTCCATTCCGTGCAGCAGGAAGGAGTAATGGTCAGCTTTCAGAAGGCCCTTTGGAGAGGATGCCCTGGGATTCTACTTCGAGGAGGGTCCTGGCCTCAAAGCGCCCCCGTGCCTGCCCCCGTCCCTGGCACCTGGGCTGCGGGAGGCCTGAGTTCCGCACCCATCCTGCCTGCGGGGGTTACCTTGGCACCGGGCAGAGTGGCCAGCACTTAATTGCCACATTAAGAAGGGGGATGTGAGAAACAAGGTGATTGTGCTGATAGCTGGGAGCTTCCTTTTCCTGGCAACAGTGGCAGCCAAACCAAGCCCTGAGAAGTGGCGGCTTCCCCTCCTGCAAAGCTGACAGACAGCCAGCCCACCCTGCAAACGGCACGCGTGCAGCATCCAGAGGCCCTGGTGGGTGGCGGGGGCACGCCCTGGGAGCGCCCAGCGTGCCCGGGGGGCCACTGTATGCAGTCATCGCCCCGGTCAGGCTGGGGCCCTGGGCTCTGCTGACTCGACGGTCGCGTCCTGTGGCTGGCCCTGTATCTGCACTATTTGTGAGGCGGCAGCATTATTCCCTGTAATCCTCGTTTCAGTCAATCCGGCCACACTATTGTCCTGCCTGCGTCTGGGTGGCCAGAGTAGAATATATTCCAGGCACAAACATATTACATAAAGGCTCCAGAAATGCCATGTGTGGGCACACACGTGCTCACCCCGACAACTCACGTGTGTGGCAGGGTTTGGGCAAAGTGAGGCACACAGCAGGGACGGCCACCCCATGGCGGCCCAGCTGAAACCTCAGTCATAGAAAGCAATTTAGTCTGCAGGGCTTGACATTTCAATAGAGTCTGATCTGGTTACAAAGGGTGATTTTCTCATGAAACTCCACCTCAAAGACTCACCAAGCGGGGCCCCAAAGCTCGGATCCAGATTGGAGACTCTCAATGAGATGCCCCCACCCCCTTTCCCATCATTACCCCTACCTGTTTGAAAAGCATCCCACTGATAATTAAATGCACCAGTTACAAAAGGGTGGCGAGGTTAATAGATAGAATACCGAGAAGCCAGCCAAGCACAACCGTCCGGTTCACACAGAGCAAGCCTGAACAAGATGCCTTTCTACTCATTTACCAAAAGGGCAGAGAGACTGGGCTGAGCTGGTAGAGGACCCTGGACGTTTGACTCTTTATGTAGCACTTTTAACCACTGGGACCCACGCTGTGGAACTGCCTCCCTGCACACACACTGCACCAGAGACAAATGTCTTTGGTGCCATAAAATCAAGGGCCACGGGGGAGGGATCAGAGACCAGTATGGGAGTCACAACACAGGCACTTACCCCCCCACCAAACCACCCCCCAGCAACTCCCCACCCCCCACCGGAGCCAAGATAGAAGCAGGACATTTCAGAACCCAGAAGCCTACTCCTCCTCCCCTACCATACTCCTCCTCCTCTAGAAAACCCAAGAATCATCACTTTCCGTGTGTACTATTAAAAACATCTTCCTAAAGTTTAAAACTAGGTTAGCTGTGTTTGGGTCTAACTTTTTTTTTTTTTTTAATGTATTTAAAGACTGGAGCAGCTTGGCACCTCACCTCGGCAGAGAGGGTAGAAACATGTCTCTAGAAGTTTACCAAGGGGAATTCTCAGGAATATTTGCCTTTACGGATTACCATGCTAATTGTATGCATGTCCAGAGATTATGCATTCTTACACGGTAACTAATCTTGAACGCTTGGCACTAGAACCAGGTTCTGGCCCTCCTACAATGGGCCAGCAGCTGCTCCGAATCCAGCCCAGGCCTCTGTATTCCTGTTTTCAGATCAGGACATGAAGACTCTGTTGCCTTGGCTTCGTTTTTTCATGAACAACATTTTTCCTCCAAGCTAAACTTTACACATGCCTTCATCCAAAGGTCCGTTACAACCCTTTGCTGTATAGATTTTAGGCAGCGTTCAGATTTTTAGGCTGGCTTTCCGGGAGGCTGCGTGCTTTGTAAAGGGCTGCTGCCCCTCCTCCTCACCCATCCAACTTCCCTAAGTGCCTGCATGCCAAAAGCTCTACCAGTCTTGAGAAATGTTTGAAATCCCTGTAGAATGATGGGTGTGGAGTTGGTGGGTTGCAAACTCATGTAAGTACTGGAGATTTGAATAAGTTGCTAAGAAACAAGACAAGAAGAAGAAGAACACACCGAGGCTACACCTGGAAGAGGAAAAAACTATGAGAAACCTAGTACCTTGCACAGGGAGTCCAAGCGGGGAGCAGCCATTGTGCAGACCCACAGCACCAAGCGAGCACAGCTCAATTTTCTCCCTGGCCAGGTTTTGCAATGTAGACATATCATTTCATTGCTTTAGTATGGGGGAGGTGTTTTAGGGCAAAGGGTGTTTTCCCCATACACAGAAAGTCCCTTGCTGTGAGCATGTGCGCATGTGAGCTGTTTGTGTGCACGCACACTAATCACGTGGGTGGCACATTCTGACTGCAGAAAGGGGCCAGGTCCAATGAGAACCCCATCCCTCCACTGGCTACCCAGGGACCAGGGACCTGGAAAGTGAGAGTCGCTCAGTCATGTCTGACTCTTTGAGACCCCATGGATGATACAGTCCATGGAATTCTCCAGGCCAGAACACTGGAGTGGGTAGCCTTTCCCTTCACCAGGGGATCTTCCCATCCCAGGGATCGAACCCAGGTCTTCCGAATTGCAGGTAGATTGTTTACCAGGGAATTTACAAGGGAAGCCCCAGGGACGCAAAGGACAGCATAAAAGGCAAAGGCATGTCAGTTGCAGTCTGTAACTAACCTTATAGCATCTGATTTACCCAGTGTCAATGGCATTTAAATAAGAGGCAGAGAGGTGAGGTGCCTGAACTGCTTCTGACAAAGTTTCTCCAGATTCACTTCACTCTAGGGCCAGCAAAACAGCAGTAGAGCGAACTGGGGTTCCTAAAAAGCTTTTCAGGCTGGATAGTGGTAATTATACTAATGTATTTTTAATGAGCAGGCACTCCTGGGATTTAGTACTAATTTTGGAAAGTGCAACTTACCCATTTCAGTGATTTCTAAATGGTTATTCCCCAATCTTTTCCGTTGAGCCCAATTACCTTTGATAATGTATGGTCTTATCACTGGGTTCCCTGATTGGAGGATCGTAAATCAGGCTCATTGCTTCAAGTCAAGCCCCTTCCAGCAGCACCACTAGGGTAGTCAGAGCCACTGAAGAAAACCACCACCAGGCTGGGGCAGTGGACCCAAGTGGGACATAATCAAGAGGGCAGACCCACACCACAGAGCTTCTCACAAGGGCACTGTGATTATACTTCACATCTGACCGAATCATTTCCTCCTCTCCCATTCCAGACCATGAGCAGTTGTTTGATTTGGGTCATAATTCCAAACAAAAGACGTGAATTACACCACCTTCTAAAGTGACCTTCTTCTCTGCACTCTGAACCACCTCTCTGCCACTTTCAGCAAACCTGGGAGGACCCATGCAGATGGTAACTGTGGCTGCCTAAGGGTTAGAAGCTTTGGGGCCTGGAAGTTCAAGGTGTTTGTTTTAAAAAACCATATTCTCCTGAATTCTGTACCCAATTCAGCTATCACCTATTCAAGATAGCCCCTTTAAATAGACACACTCATTAATATTTAATTGGTAAGCTGAAATGAAGCTGTGCAATCTACTTCGATACTTATCCAGCTACCTGAGTGCTTTCACTTCAGTTAACACTCACGCTGCAATCATTCTTGCACGTTACAGACGTTAGGGTTTCTCCAGCCACACTGGAGCAAACAACAGGGCACACCCCAAGTCCACACTCCCGTGGGAAGTCAGGCTTACATGGCACAGCAGCCCTTCTGGGGGTGATGGGGTGGGGACGTGTTTATGAGGGACACAGGCATTTGGCGCAGCTTCAAAAGAACCACGCTCGCAGTGCAGCCCCAGCTGTCTTCCCCATTCGAGAAAAGCCAAGAGTCTATTTCATGGTTGGTGACCCGTGGGGCCTGGAAACCACAGAAGAGCACCAGCGAATCAATCGGCTCCCTGCCCTCAGACACCACTTCCGCTCGTTCCCATCTAGGGCTCTCTGCCAAATGTCAAAAGGAGTCAGACACACCTCTGGGTCGGCCTCCCCAGCCAGCCTGGGGAGCAAGACTCCTCGTGCTCATCCCAGCTGGTTCTCTGACCCTGCTCCCCACAAGGAGCCTCAGCCAGCCCTGAAGCTTTCCCACATCACTAATAGGATTCCTTTTATGGTCTTGTGAAAAGCGAGGGGCTCCACACAGATCCTGCCGGCGGTGGAGCCACCTGCGGGCCCCTTCCCCCTAACTCCAAACACACGGTCAAGGGCGAGGGCCGTCAGTCCTCACAGTAAACTTGGGTCCAGCCAGATTAAAACGTGGCCAACCTCTTTAGCTTAGAGTTCTCCCTAATAGGGGATTAACAAGATAAACACTCTGTAAAAGTGAAATCCCGCAACAGGCCCAGTCCTCCGTTGTCAGCGAATCCCACAAACCACAGGGGTTTATAAGCCCCTTTTAATGGCACGTTTCTGATAACTGTCTTATCTCAGACAGGCAGAGGGCACTTTGTAATGCCAGCTCCAGTCAGCGCGGGCCTCGAGAGCCGCCGGGGCTTCCCACACACTCCGAGGCCAGCTCCCTCCCCCCTCTCGCAGTCAGGATCCCAGCCCCAGCCCCGCGGTAGGAGGCGGCAGAGCGCGCCCCGTCCCAGCACGTGGTGGAGAGGACCCCGCGGGGCATCGAGCGCCCCCTCTCACCGCCCGCCCGCCCGGCGCAGGGCCGGCAAGCCCCGGTCCTGGCACCGAGTCACGCCTCCCGGGCGGCGGGAGTGGGCCAGAGGGCACCCACACGTCCCCCTCCCCTTCCTGCTGCGACCGCGCTCATCTCCTTCCTCCCATCTCGGGATGCTGCCGGGGCCCCGCCGGCAGACCCTGCCGCGGGGGACCCGGGCCTGGAGCGGCTCTGGAGCCGGGGGTCTGTGTATTTGCTCCCGCAGGGCTTGCCTCAGGCTGGCCGCCCGTTCTAGGCTTCTGCGCGCCCCCCAAGTGCTCACGGGGGCCGCGCGCCTGCCGGACGAGGGCGCACCCCCGCCCTTCCCGGGGAAGTTTGCAAACACAGCTGTTCCAGAGCCCGGGAACCGCTGGAAGTGAGGCCACCAGAGCTACGCCGCGCGGGGGCGAGGGCAGGAAGGGAACTGCAGGGGGCGGAGGCTCCCGGGCCCGCGGCGCGGGCGAGAGCCCGGCCAGCCCGCGGCGCCGGCCCCCCCAGGCCCTAACCCGGTCCGGAGGGCGCCCCCGCACGCACCGAAATCTCCCGGGGAGCAGCGGGAAGCGGGCTCCCCACACCCTCCAGGAAGGACACGCCCGCCCTCCGGGCTGCTCACGGGAAACGGGAGGGTGCCAATTGGACGGCTTTGAGAGGCCAGAATTGTGCCCAGCCGCCTTCCACAGCGCATCAGGTTTAATTGGTTGAGCAAAGATCATCCATAATGACCTCCTGGCTCGGGCGGTTACTCTGGGGCCTCCAAGTTGCAAGTTTCAACCGGCCCTCCCGGGAGCCTTGCCCGACAATACCCTCTCGAGCCCCACTTTCCACTTTTTTTTTTTTTTTTTTGCGCGTTGCAAAAAGCATCCGGACTGGGGCTTGCCAAGATCTAGCACAGAGCCCCGGCTCCCTGACCACCACCTCCATAGACGTCCCGGGCCTGCGCCGAGTTTCCAGCCAAGGCCCTTTAAATCCCTCTCCTCTCGCAAGAGAAAGCAGAGCTCGGCCCGCGGGTCCGACCCCGGCCCGGTCCGCCACTCACCGGCCAGGCGAAACTGAAAGGCAGCACGATGCGGTTGCGTTCGTTGCCGCGACTGGCTTTGAGGTCGAAGGTGTTGCCCCCGATGACAGGCGTGGACCCCGAGCCGAAGCTGCACGGCCCCCCGGCCGTGACGCGCGACTGGTACTCCTTGAGGCACACTTTGAAGTACGTGTCACACTCGTCGCGGGAGCACTTGCGGTCCCCCGGGTTCCGGGAGCCGCCGCAGCAGTTCCCGTTCTGAAGCTCCCCGTTCACGTTCTCCATGGACAAGATCTCCAGCTCGAACTGCCCGGAGGCCCCGCACACCTGCCGGCGAGGGAGGGAGAGAGGTCAGCGCAGGGGAAAGTTGTTTTCTTCGAGGGTGGAAGCGGCGACTCCCTCCCCGCCCTCCCTGACGAGCCCTTGGCGCCAAGTGAAACTCATTTTGCAAAACTGGGTGCAAGGACTCAACGCGATTCCCGGGCTTAAGAGGCTCGAGTGTGGGAACAATCCGACACGACGGTCCCCTGGGAACAGGAGCGGCGCGAACCCGCCGCCTGGAGGGTACATTTGGGAGCCCGGGGGTCCCCCTGGTCCAGGTGCAGCCTACCGGGCGCAGGGGCCCAGGCGGGAGCCGGAGCCCCAGGGCTCCGAAGCCCGCTCCAGACGCTCAACCGCAGGCGTCCAGGAGCGCCGCGAGGGGAAAGAGAGGGCGGGCCGGGGAGGGAGGCCCGGCGGGCTCCTACCTTGGCTCGCAGGGCGCAGAGCAGGGCGAGCAGGAGGCTCAGGGGGCGCCCGGGCCGGCCGCGCGTCCGTGGGGACCGCATCGCTGCGCCGCGCGCCGCGGGCACTCGGGACGCCGCCGCCGCTGCTGCTCGCGCTGGTGCTGCCGCCGGTGCTGCCGTCGCCGCTGCCCCTGCGGCCGCCGCGTCCCGGCTCTAATATACTCCGCCGATTGGAGCATGCACGACTGGAAAACAACACCACTTTTCAAAAGCCCTTTCAAGAGCGGCCCGTTCCAGAAGGCAAAGAGCCCGGCCTCCTTTTATTATTCTGATGGCTTCTTTGAGGCGCTCCCCCTCCTCTTCCACCTCCTGGCTTTCTTTCCTTCTCTCGAGCTCTTTTATTATTATGATTATGCGCAGCCTTTTATTCCCTTTCAGATCAGCTGCTTGAAGAGGAGGGAGGGAGGGGAGGAAGAAAAAAAAAGCCGGAGCCCAGCTCGCGGTCCAGCCGCAGGTAGCACAATGACGCGTGCCCGCTCGCCCGGCTCTCGGAGAGGGACTCAGGGAGCCGGTCTGGGAGCCGCGGCCCGGGCTGGCCACCTCTACCCAGCGCGCGGGGCCGGCGCATGCGCCCGTTCATATTCATGAGGGGCGTGCCCACCCGCGCCACGCCCCCGGCGCTGGGGGGAACGGGGAAGGGCCCGGGGGCTCCGCGGCCCGCGGGGCGGCGCGGGTGCTTCGGGGCCGGTGCAGACCTCCTGGCTGCGGGCGTTCGGGCCCAGCGGGAGCGGGTGGAGCGCGGGGGGACGTGAAGGCTCTATTGCTCGGGTGCGCGCGGGCCCCGCGCAGACCGCCCCCTCGGGCGCTCCGGGCAGTGAGCCGCCGGCTGCACGTCGGGGTGTAGGCGCCGCGGCGCTGCGGAGCGGTCGAAGCGGGGCGGCTTCCGCCTTCCGAGCCGCCTGCGTCAGCTGCGGCTTCGCCCCGGGCGCCGGGCCCGCTCCCCGAGAGCGAGCGAGCGCGTCGCCCAGAGCGCGCGGCTGGCGGCGGCGGGGCTGGCGCGCGGGCCGCCGGCTGCTCGCCCCGCGGAGGCGACCTGGGCCGGCGCTGCTGGGAACTTGGGAAAACTTTCCCGGAGCCGGGCTGGCCGCAGAGGCGAGGGGAAGCCTCGGCCGCGCCCCGCTGCCGCCCAAATCCGAGTCTGCGGAGCCCGGGAGGGCCCCCGGCTTCCTTCTCCAACCGCGCCGGGGCGGAGGCGGGGAGGTCGGCGGGGTAGGGGGCGAGGGCCCCACGCAGGCTCGGCGAGCGCCCGGTGGTGAGGCCGGAGCCCTGGGACTCGCGCCTACCCGCCCCGCCGCCCGGGACGCAGTGCCGTGATTGCACCTGTAGGCGGCCTCGGAGCCGCTCTGGGTGGCCGGAGCCCAGCCTGGGAGAGACTGTCTCCCCGCCGTCGCCCAGCAGCACAACTGGGCTTCTCTGGGGGTAGCAGTGGAAACCAATGCTATTTTCTACCTTGAGGCGAGCCTCGCAATTAACAGCGACACTCTAGGTCACAACCAAGGTCAAAGGAAACCTGCCCAACGCCTCTATCAGCCCCTTTCTGGGGGGACCTGCTGCTGTGTTGGAGGGGATCTCTTTAGGGAAAAGATCGATTTCCCTTGAAAGGTGCACCAAGTTAGACCTCTATATGGGGTACGTTCTACGGGAAAGCGTGACTATTTAGGAGCCGGATCATGGCTCAAACCCTCAGAAGCTGTTGACCACGATGGGCTGCAAGGGTCAAGGGAAAATATTTTCCAAGCTCCTGTGTCAAAAGAAAATAAAAAGATAGCTAATTGTGGTTATTTGTGGGTGGGTCGATACGGACAGTATTTTCAGTACTTGCTCTCATCAGGCTAGAGAATAAAACAAGGCAGCTAACTGACCTCTTTACACTGGTTCAGGATCACCAAGGATGGTTTAGGAATACTGGCATTTTAACAGTCTAAGACGGAGAAGACAATGGCACCCCACTCCAGTACTCCTGCCTGGAAAATCCCATGGACGGGGGAGCCTGGTAGGCTGCAGTCCATGGGGTCGCTGAGGGTCGGACACGACTGACCGACTTCACTTTCATTTTTCACTTTCATGCATTGGAGAAGGAAATGGCAACCCACTCCAGTGTTCTTGCCTGGAGAATCCCAGGGACGGGGGAGCCTGGTGGGCTGCCATCTATGGGATCACACAGAGTCGGGCACAACTGAAGTGACTTAGCAGCAGCAGCAACAACAGCCTAAGAGAGACAGCTTTTTAATGGTAATATGTCCCATCTTGATGGTCATTGGTGAGAGAACTAGTCCATATTTTGGAAAGGACATTTCCAAGAGCAGAATCATAAGCAGTAGCACCAGGGGTGTTTTGCCGTAATGTACCCCAGTCCTAGCTCCCCCCAATTATCCTAAATACAAGGCATCCATCTTTCATACGTAATCACATCTAGACTTTTCTCACCAACATTTCCATACAAACCAATCTCTCCCACCTCCTATCTGCCCCCTTCTTACCTCTGCCCCCAAATTTTCCATAATTGGGGTGCTAAGTAATGGTTTAAAAGCAAAAGGTTGGTATTGGAAAAAATTCACAAAGGCTAGTAAGGTCTTCAAATGCTCACTCCTTGCTGTTCCCCACGTCTGAACCCGTTTTGTTTCTGTGCCCCTGTGACCTCTTCCACACACCCCTCAGGAAGGAGTCAAGCCGTTAGCTGAAGAGTTTAGATCCAGCCACCCAACTTAACTGAGAGGACTGCCTGAGATGCCAGATGCCTTCAGGTGGGAATATGATGTGCACATAAGCTGAGGTTAGCTCCAGGCCACAGGTGAGGTTAGCCCCTTGAATAATAACATGGATTTCTGAGGGATGGAAACTGATTAACCCTACCCAAAATGAGTGACTGAACTGAACTGAAATGTCAAGTCACAAATAAACATGAAATTCTCGGGTGAAGAGTATGGTGCCCCTCACCTTCCTGAGCTTGGGAACCCACTTTTAGAGAAGATAGCTGTGGGCTAGAAGGGATTCTTTGGAAAATTTTCAGTTGAGCCTTTTGCAGCTAGTTGGTACTCCCCCAAAAAGCCAGTCACGTTTTCCACAACCAACATCAAGGAGACGCTCTGCCCTCTACTTCCTCCCAGCCGGTTCTCAGCCTCCCTCCCTGGAGAATGGGGAACTACTGCAGAAAAAACTCCAATATGCAAAGTCCCCCTTGGCCAGAAGTCCTCAACCTTTTTGACAGCAGGGACTGGTTTTGTAGAAGACAATGTTTCCAGGGACCAGAGATGGGGAGGGATGGTTTCAGGGATGGTTTGGGGATGATTCAAGCGCATTACACTGGTTGTGCGTTTTACTTCTTTATTACATCAGCTCCACTTCAGATCACCAGGCATTAGATCCCAGGGGATGGAGATCCCTGCCCTTGGCCACTTGCATCCTGACTTTGGGTGTAGCCTCTAGTAAGTGACCATTACGGAAAAACGTTCCCATGAACACCATCACACCTGTAAGAAGGGGAGAGGCTGGTGGCCAGTTCCTGTCTAGCTAGTCTTGTGCGCAAATCATAACTGTCTTTGAGTATATTTCTATTTTAATTTTAAAAAGATGATGCATTGTTTTTCTTTTTCTACCAAACTTCCCTACCTTTGCTGAATCATCGACAAACAGTAATACTGAACCCCCTCCCCCAACACACACACAACAAAGGCTTACTTAAAGACATTCAAGCTATAATAACTGTATTTAAATACATTTAGTTGGCTTAAGTCCCTGGTTAATTGACACTGTGATGAAAATCAGCAAGTCAATATTTATTGAGAACTTCATGACGTGCAACAACATGAGTGATCTCAGAAATATGAAGCTGAGCGAAAGAAGCCAGACACAAAAGACTGCATCCTGTCTGAATCCATTTCTATGACGTTCTAGAACAGACAAGACTAATCTATGGTCAAAAAAAAAAATTGAAAGAGTGGGGAGATAGGAAGGTGGAGAGGAGCTGGGAATGGCCTGAGGCCTCTTTTGAGGGATGGAGAGAGGGATAAGGATCTGTCTCTTGATAAGGCTTTGGATTACACAAGTGTATGCACTTGTCAGAATTCTATTAAATAGTACACTTAAGATTAGTGCATTTCATTGAGTGTTCAAAAATAAATTAGTAATACTCAAACTAAGTTAGTTATACGAGTGCTGAAGTATTCAGAGGAAGAGAAATGCTATTTGCAACTTGAAAATGCATAAAAAATTAGAGGGACTGATGGATGAAGGAGGCTGGATCACTTGATATATGCAGGAGCAAAATATTAAAGTGTTAGTGATAGGATCTAGGTGGTGGGCACACTGGTGTTCATGTAAAATTCTTTCAAACTTTTCTGTGTTGAAAATTTTTCACTATAAAATGTTAAGGAAAATAGCTATTGATGTGTCAGGTATTATTTAGGTCCACAGAATAATGGACTGAATAAACTAGAGGGCATGCTTCTAAGGGATGATGATAGTTTTTTTTTTTTGTAGTTCAAATGTTGTTGTTGCTTATCAACCAGATGATGATAGTTTAGATTGTGGTAGTGAACACACGGGGCTTCCCAGGTGGCGTGGTAAACAATCCGCCTGCCAATGCAGGAGACGTGGCTTCTATCCCTGGGTCAGGAAGATCTCCTGGAGAAGGAAATGGCAACCCACTCCAGTATTCTTGCCTGCAGAATCCCATGGACAGAGGAGCCTGGCAGGGTACAGAGTTGGACATGACTGAGCACACATACAGTGAACACGAGGAAGGCAGTTTCATTCCCCCACACTTTTTCTCCTAATCCTTTCTTTCCAATAAGTAAGAGTGAGAGTGAGGTTGCTTGGTCGTGTCCGACTCTTTGCGATCACATGGACTATAGCCTACCAGGCTTCTTTGACCATGGGATTTTCCAGGCAAGAGTACCGGAGTGGCCATTTCCTTCTCCAGGGGATCTTCCCGACCCAGGAATTGAACCCACATCTCCTGCATTGCAGGCAGATGCTTTACCCTCTGAGCCACCAGGGAAGCCCAATAAATAAGAGAAGAAAGAAAGAAAGTTGCTCAGTCGTGTCCGACTCTTTGCGACCCCATGGACTGTAGCCTACCAGGCTCTTCTGTCCGTGGGATTTTCCAGGCAAGAATACTGGAGTGGGTTGCCATTTCCTTCTCCAGGGGATCTTCCTGACCCAGGGATTGAACCTGGGTCTCCCGCATTGTAGGCAGACGCTTTACCATCTGAGCCACCAGGGAAGTCCACCGTAAGTAAGAAAGACAGGTCCAAATAGAGAGAAAGGGTGTGTGAAATATCTTTCAGTATCTTCCTTTTTCTTTGAGGATGAAGTTTGTGCAAGTTCATGAGCCCCCTTCCATGGAAAAGTAGTTGTGATATGTTTATGTCCCTTTACAGCAGGAGCAAAGAACATATCCATGTCCTCCAAGCTCTCTACCATATGACCGTCTCAGAAAATATAAGCCTTTGTAAACTCTGTGTAGCTAGCTCCCCAGAGAAGCACATCGTTTGATTACACAGCCACCTCCGTGAATTATTCTTATTCTTCCACATCACAAGGAGTCCTGGACCAGAAAGAAAGAACCACCTATGGGCAATAAATTAGACATTAACAAATCAGGATAAAGTTATACTTCCCACCACCATCATAACCAGATAGCAATTTATACACCCAAGCACTGAGTAGATCTAACCATTTCCCCCCCAAAGCTTCATTTTACATACACAAGAGATCTGAATTCATTTTCTTTGGAAACTAGAACGATGAATTTCTTGAATTGTCAACAGTAATTTTGTATGAGCTTTGCTTTAAACATTGTTTTGGTTTTGCTTTGAGCTCAGGTATTTATAATTTTGCCTGTCTTGCCCCAACCCTGTTTCACATTCATTATCTGGAAATCTATCAGGCCAAATAGTTACGTGTCCATGTCCTCCTTAACAAGCCAATCACAGAAAGTCGGGAAAATCCCCAAGATAGAGAATTCAGGAACCCTGGGACTAATTTCCTCATTTCACTCCTTGAATTAAAACCAAAAGGGTTTTAAATGACCTTTCATAAGTTTGTATCTGCCTGCCTGCAATGCAGGAAACCCAGGTTCGATCCCTGGGTCAGGAAGATCCCCTGGAGAAGGAAATGGCAACCCACTCCAGTGTTCTTGCCTGGAGAATCCCATGGACGGAGGAGCCTGGCAGGCTACGGGCCATGTGGTCGCAAAGAGTCGGACACAACTTAGTGACTAAACCACCATAGTTTCATCATTTAATGGGGCAGGGAGAGTACTTATAGAATGTCCTGTTTTTTAATTTTTATTTTTTATTGTGGAGAGTCTTTGAAAGTGAAAATCTTGTGTGTAAATTGCTGTTAAATTGGCATTCTCAAACAACCATAAATGATTCACCCACCTTCCTTTTTCTGGTGATAACGTAGTGAGTTTTCTGTTCTGTGAATGACACCTGAATGACTTGACCCATGGATGTTCTGGGATAATATTTTTGAAACTAAATTACCATTTGTACAGTTGACTGATCTGAATGAAACTACCAATTTTCTATAATTTGAAAGTGTGACTGAACTCTTATAAATCTTTTCATCTCCTAAAAGGCTCTGAAAATTACACTTCCAAAAGCAGGTGAAGTGAAGTGAGTGAAAGTCACTCAGTCGTGTCTGACTCTTTGCGACCCCATGGATGATACAGCCCATGCAATTCACCAGGCCAGAACACTGGAGTGGGTAGCCTTTCCCTTCTCCAGGGGATCTTCCCAACCCAGGGATCGAACCCAGATCTCCCTCATTGCAGGCGGATTCTTTACCAGCTGAGCCATAAGGAAAGCCCTAAAGCAGGTAGCATTTGGAAAATGTTTAATACCGCAATACAATTCACTTTTCAGCACTTTTTCATCTTGTTTGCACTCAACTTTCTAAACCTGTGCAAACCCAAATCTGCCTCCAGAACTCAAAAAAAAAAAAAAAAATCAAAGTGGTTGTTGGAACTAGAGAAAAGGAGAGCTAAATATATCCAGTTATCTGAGAAAGTTTTAAAACATGCATAAATGTGAGAGTCAAAGAAAGATAATTACACCTGCCAATGGCATGAAAGCCACAGGGCTTCGAATCCCAGTATTGCATGTTTGGGTTAATGGTTCTCAATAAATAACAAGATTGTGTCTGTGTTTGACATTTTTGTTCTCAAGCCAGTGATTTCTTTACTGATGGCTTTCTCTCAAAAGTTACTAAGGACATAAAATGTGGATGATTGCAATGCTTAAGGTTATTTTTTCATTTGGAAGGTAAATAACTGTTTTTATTATTGTTTTGATGCCAAGAGCACTCAAGGATGGCTAAAGAAACATTAGCTTGAGCACAGAAATATTGGCACAAGGAGTAAGTTTCAGATCTGTAGTTACAGGTCTATAAGTTTCAGATCTGTAGTTACAGGTCATAACAGGTTACTGACACACAGATTTTCACAGACATCATTCAGAAATAATTTAGGAACACATCATAGATTCTTTTTTGTAAATTAAGGCATAGAAAACTTTGAATGATTATAAAGAAAGTTTCAATTCTAAAAGATTTCAGTGAACTGGTAATTTTTTTTCAAAGGCAGGTAAAAACTAGAGAAGCCAATTACATTATTTTAGGATAGTTTGGCAATAATTCATGTGAGGAGGAGGTGGGGGTTTTAATAGACCACACCTGTGACATACCTTAATTGTGTAATCAGGCTGCTAAGAAGTAGGGCCACAGTACAAGGTTGAATTACTAGAAATGCAGGGGGTTAGCAGTCATGGAAAAATAGCCCCAGCATACTCCCCACTAGCCTTAACACAACTGAAGGGTTCTCACCAGCTCTCAGCATTATTTTTTAACAGTTGTGGTAAAATACACATAAGATAAAATTTGCCAACCTAACCATTTTTAAGTGTACAGTTCAAAAGTGTTAATTAAATCCACATTGTTGTGGAAACAATCTTCAGAACATTTTCATCTTCTCAAACTGAAAGTCTGCACTCGTTAGACAATTCTCCATTTCTCCCCTCTCTTGACCCCTGTCAATCACCATTCTACTTTTGGCCCACAAATGTGACTAGGTACCTCACGTAAGTGGAATTATACAGCATTTGGCTTTCCGTGGCTGTCTTATTTCATTTAGCTGATGTCCCCAAAGTTTATCCATGTTGTTGCATATGTCAGAATTTCCTTCCTCAGGCTGAATTTGTATGCATATGCTACATTTTGTTTATCCATTCTTCTGTTGATGGACACTGGGCTGTTGTGAATAATGCTGCTATGAACATGGGTCTACAAATATCTCTTCAGGATCCTGCTTTCAATTCTGTTGCGTATATGCTGGGCACCGTTTTAAGAGGCATATCGACCGATTGGGTCACGCTCAGAAGGTGGTGAAAGATCAAAAACTGGAGACCTTTAAGGAAAGCATTTAAAGGACTTGGGAGGGTCTTGTTGGGAGAAGAGGGAAGAGGAGGCGTAGCAGCTGTCTGCAATATTGGAAAGGCTGCCTTAAGTTGGGGGAGCAGACTTGGGATGCTGTAAGTGGCAGACTCAGCTTAACAGGTGGAGGTTATAAGGAAGTTGATTTTGACTCAGCAGAAAGACAGACTGTTTCCATAAAAGCTATTCCTCAATGTAACAGGCTGCCTGGGAGGTAGTGAGTCCCTACTCTTGAAGGTAATCAAACAGGCTGCTGGGACCACTTGTCAGCAGCAGGAGAGAGGGAGGTTCCTCATCCTGGGTGGGATGTTGAACTTGGTGGTTTCCTAGGAACCTCATCTCTATGAGGCAATGGCAAAGTAAACGGGTAGGGTGGGAATTCAGATCTCTACCCACAAAGACAATCTAGGAGCCAGTTTTGGACAAACATGATGCTGACCCCGCTGATTGGGGATCAGCAGAGCCTAGTGTGCATGGGTGAGAATGGCATGGACTTATCCGCTTTCCTGAACTGACTTGTTGAAACTGTCACACTCATGTTCACCTAATGGCTGCAGCAAATAAATCAAGTATAAATGTTGCAGAGTTGGTCACCTTAGCCCCGGCCTATTACCTTCATCTCTCCCTTGCTCCTCTGCAGACCGTCTGAGGCCAGCAGCATTGGCTCCCTCTGGAAGCTGGAGAGAAAGGCAAATTTTCTGGCCCTCATCCCAGACCATCCTATCGGGATCTGCAATTTCACAAGATCCCCAGGTGATTCATATGCACGCTAAGGTCTCATCCACACTGAAGACAGAAACAGTCTTTGCATTAGATAAGCAGAAGTTATCAGAGGTTCTTTCCACTGACTGGTGGCCATATTGCATTACTGGGTTGGTTACTCAAATCTACATTTTGGGGGTCCCATCAATCCTGAGCTCCGTGTCGTAATGGGAATTTCTTACATTTATTTTTTCAACTATATATTTATACACCAGCCTGGTCTTTAAAAAAAGATTTCAAGTGACTTTCAGGTAAAATATGTGAACAGATAAATATCAGGACCAGGGAAAAGGGAGCTTGAAGGTAGATCTTAACCAGGGAGGAAAAATAATAAGTGAAGACAGGTCAAGCGCAACTACCTGACTGGAGAACTGGATGATGAGCTTGCCAGTGGAAGAAAACAGTCAGCTGCAAGATTATCTGCAGAGCGCCAACCAGCTGGTTCCTCATTTGGAGCAAAGCTTTCCCTGGTATTTTGTGATGCAAGATACCCACGTTTATGAAGGTGCATGATTATGAAAATATAGAGGGGCTTGGGTCTTATATTTATGTAACTCTGAAAATACAACTGTTTCTCAGAATGAGACACCTGGAGTTGAGGCCTGACACCAAGCACTGCTCTGAGAAAGTGGTGCGGGGGTGGGCAGGAGAGGAAGATAACTTGGTCCCAAGGGTACATCTTTCTGAGAGTTATACTTAATCCAAAAATGATCCCCAACTGTCTAGCGTGGCGGCTTTTTTTGTTTCTTGTTTTTTTTTTTTTTTTTTTAATACTGCTCAGCAACTATTACTGAATCACTGAATAAATTCTCATGTGTGGGAAATGATTACAGATTAAAATCCTAGCAATTTAATTGTTCTTGTTCAAAAAACATTTCACAAATCGCCCTGCCCAAAGATTGACCCAGTGTAAGTTCTAACAATACAGTCTGAGATCTCTGATCTTCTAGTTTACATGGTTGTAATTACCTAGGTCAGTAACAGAGTGAATTTCTTTCTTTCTTTTTTTTTCAATTGAGTTCTCCTCTTGTGTAAACTTATTGATTTTGATGAACTCAGTAAACTTTTTCTGGGGAGTAAAACTAATGAGATATAAGTACCTTAATTGTGAGAGAGGGTACTTATAAAAAGCTTTTTTAGATAAGTACTGAAATAAGCCATTTAACTTTCTCAAAAACATGAGTTTTATGAGAGAAAAAATGGCATTTTGGCTAATCTTCAATCAAAAGATACTAGACTTCATTTTTTTTTTAATCTTGATTTTTTCCAGACCTCCACTCCACAGATAATAGTAATAAGGTTATAAGCTTAGAGCCAGGGAGTTTAAATTTACTTCTCAAGCTTTCTTCATCTAGCCTTTCCTGCTTTCAAAATTGCATTAATACTTCACCTGGCACAAACCCAACATTATATATTATGTCCAGTTCTGTTTTATTTTAATCCTCTTCATATTAGCTCACAGTTAAAGCAGCTCTCTAGTGGTAGCAACATGAGAATAAACTGGACATCAAAATTACATGAATAACACCTAGCATAAGGTGGTCATATAAACAGTACAGTATATTCTTAAGCAGACATTTGATATATATTCATTAAAATACTCTGTAGACCCATTTCATAAAGGCATTGCATAAGAAAAGTGCTCAATTAGCTCTAAGATAGTTTTTTTTTTTAATTACAAATTAATCTATGACTGGTGAATTGCAGAAAATCGCCCCAACAGTTTGCCACCTCCTTCTGCCCCAGCCCCACGTCTGTACTGGCCTCATGACTTGCTGTGGCCACGAATCAGTGCAGAAATGACGGTGCACCAGCTCAGGGCACAGGCCCAGAGAACTCGCTTCCCTTTCGCTTCCAGACTCTGCCATGGGGACTTCCCTGGTGGTCCAGTGGCTGAGACTCTGCACTCCCCATGCAGGGGGCCCGGGTTCGATCCCTGGTCATGGAACTAGATCCCACATGCCGCAACGAAGGATCCTGCGTGCTGCAACCAAGATCAAAGCTCCCACGTGCCACAACTAAGACAAGGTACAGCCAAATAAATAAATGTTAAAAAAAAAACCACACACAAAAACTCTGCTACAGTCATGGGGCAAGCTGCGTTAACTGGCAGGAGGGTGAGAGATTATGGGCAGGAGAACTGAGTGATCCCAGACCAGATTTTTCTTGACCAGTCTCATCTGACCCACCAGTTGACTCCAGAAACCAGGAAGCCCAGCCGACATCAGGAAGCCCAACCTCCCAGGTGACTCACAGACTTGTGAGAAATAACTGCTCCGTTTTAAGTCAATAGGTTTTGGAGCTGGTTTGTTATACAGCACTATTGTAGCCGTAGATAACAGTATGGTTTCCATGGGTGAAATTTTTGAATAGTTTTCATTCAGTTTATTTAAATGAAATTCCCCCAAACAAACCACTCACTTCTTACATCCACCACACCCATCCTCTTGCAACTGCCAATCTGTTCTCTATATCTAACAGCTTTTTTAAGTTTCCCCATATAAGAGAGGTCACATGGTATGTCTTTGACGTATTTTACTTAATACCCTCGACATCCACCCATATTGCTGCACATGGCAAGATTTGTTCTTTTTATGGCTGAATAATATTCCAGTTTACATATATATCACAATTTCTTTAGCCTTTCATCTACCCATGGCATGTAGGTTGTTTTCATATCTTAGTTGTTATTAAGTAATGCTGCAATGATCCTGGGATGGGGGAAGTGCAAACGTCTTTTTAAAATATTGTTTTTGTTTTCTTTGGATAAATACCCAGAAGTGGAATTGTTGGATCATATGGTTTCATTGCAATCCCAAAGAAAGGTAATGCCAAAGAATGATCAAACGGTCACACAATTACATTCATTTCACATGGTAGCAAGGTAATACTCAAAATCCTTCAAGCCAGGCTTCAACAGTACATGAACTGAGAGCATACAGACATAAAAGCTGGGTTTAGAAAAGGCAGAGGAACCAGAGATCAAATTGCCAATATGCCCTGGATCATAGAAAAAGCGAGGGAATTCCAGAAAAGCATCTACTTCTGCTTCATTGACTATGCTAAACCTTTGTGTGGATCACAACAAGCTGGGAAAATTCTGAAAGAGATGGGAATACCAGACCACCTTACCTGCCTCCTGAGAAATCTGATGCAGGTCAAGAAGCAACAGTTAGAACCAGACATGGGACAACACACTGGTCCCATATTGGGAAAGGAGTACGTCAAGGCTGTATATTGTCACCCTGCTTATTTAACTTATCTGTAGAGTACATCATGAGAAATGTCAGGCTGGATGAAGCACAAGCTGGAATCAAGATTGCTGGGAGAAATATCAATAACCTCAGATATGCAGATGACACCACCTTTGTGGCAGAAAATAAAGAGGAACTGAAGAGCCTCTTGATGAAAGTGAAAGAAGAGAGTGAAAAAGCTGGCTTAAAACTCAACATTCAAAAAACTAAGATCATGGCATCTGGTCCTATCACTTCATGGCAAATAGATGGGGAAAAGTGGAAGCAGTGACAGAGTTTTTTTGTTGGGCTCCAAAATCACTGTGGATGGTGACTGCAGCCATGAAATTAAAAGATGATTGATCTTTGGAAGAAAAGATGACAAACCTAGGCAGTGTATTAAAAAGCAGAGACAGCACTTTGCCAACAAAGGTCCATATAGTCAAAGCTATGGTTATCTTCATAGTCAGAAATGGATGTGAGAGCTGGACCATAAAGAAGACTGAGTGCCAAAAACTGATGCTTTCAAATTGTGGTGCTGGAGAAGACTCTTGAGAGTCCCTTGGACTGCAAGAACAAACCAGTCAATCCTAAAGGAAATCATCACCAAATATTGATTGGAAGGACTGATGCTGAAGCTGAAGCTCCAATATTTTGGCCACCTGATGTGAAGAGCTGACTCATTGGAAAAGACCCTGATGCTGGAAAAGATTGAAGGCAGGAGGAGAAGGGGGTGACAGAGGATGAGATAGTTGGCTGGCATCATCAATTCAATGGACATGAGTTGAGCAAAGTCTGGGAGATAATGAAGAATAGGAAGCCTGGTGTGCTGCAGTCCATGGGGTCACAAAGAGCTGGACATGAGTTAGCAACTGAACAACAACAATGGTAGTTGCATTTTTAGTTTTTTGAGGAACCTCCATACTGTTCTGCATAGTGGCTGCACCAATTTACATTCCCACCAACATCGCACAATTGTTCCTTTTTCCACATCCTTGCTGACTCTTGTTATTTCTTTTTGATGTCTCTTTGATGAATAGTCATTCTGACAAGTGTGAGTTGATACCTCTTTGTGGTTTTGATTTGCATTTCCCTGATGACTAGTGATGTTGAGCACCTTTTTGTGTACCTGTTGGCCATCTGTATGTCTTCTATGGAAAAATGTCTATTCAGAGCTTTAGACCATTTTTTAATTGGATTTTTTTTTTTTTTTTTTGGTGATTGAGTTCTTTTGGATATTAGCCTATTATCAAATATGTGATTTGCAATTATTTTCTCCCATTCAGCTGATTGCTCTTTCATTTTGTTGATTGTTTCCTTTGCTGTGCAGAAGCTTTTTAGTTTGATGTAGTCTTACTTGTTTATTTTTGCTTTTGTTGCCATGGGTGAAATTTTAAAGAAAACAGAACCACAAAAATTACTTGTAAGCATGCAATGAGTAGTAATTACCACTAGTAAACTTCTGTGAGTTAAGCATAGCCTGGGCTAACCAACCTTACTCAGTGGCCTCCACTTCAGAAAGGAAGCTGAAATGTGAGCTCAGGTGGCATTTTTATACAAATAACCTTGCGTCTGCTCAAGTTATCTTAAAAATATGTTATTTGCAGGATCCCCTAAAAAAGTCAAGATCGAGGCTCTTGTAAACATCCTTTGCTTAGCCTAGTCATCGATTTGAACTATGTCCTTCATTCCTTCTTTAATAAATATTAACTGTAACCCACAGCATGGAGAATTCTGGCAGCTAATAGGCTAATTTTTGTTCCAAAGAGGGGTAAGATGTTATATTTTCCAATAGTCAGTTTGGATGAGCTCCCAAAACTGTATATGCCAGTTGTACTTGTTATTGTAGTTACATCATTTAATTCACTATCACATAAACCAATGAAATATGAGTGCTGGAGGAAACATGTTGCTTCTATGCAAATTAAATTGAATATAGCTTGATGACAATAAGTGTGAATTGCTAAAAATAAATTCTTAGTGAGTGAATATGAGCAAGACAGCTTTAAAACGGAGTGGGAATCCTCAAACATCTTGTGAAAAGGCAGATCATTATTATCAGTCTGGGGCAAGCCTGGGAGTCTGTATTTCTCATGAGCTCCCAGGTAAGGCCAGTGCAGCTGGTCCCAGAATGCACTTGGAGGAGGGATGCTCTCAAGGCCATCGGCACTGGTGCAGAGGCCGGGATGTCCCTTGGCAAGAAGCAGCGGTCCCAAATGGTCCTTTAATCATGTTATCCAAACAATATAATTTGCCTTTCATTTTGTCAATGAAGAATTTGAAGAGGGAACAAAAAGGGAAACTGTATTAAAAGGATGAGAGCAAAGAAGGATGCCAAGGCCATGCATTCTTCGTGAGATAAAGGAGGAAGCCCCAAGGGGAAGGAGTTGGGACCATCTGAGTAAGAAAACCCACTGCTTGTGTCTGAATGTGATCTCCTCTGGGAAGTAAATGGAATATAGTCACTTGGTCACCAACTGCAGGAACATGTGATGGGATCTAGAACGCTCATTGGTTACCACCATCAGGAAGAGGGAGGGTGTGGTTATGGGGGAAGCCGCACTAGGGCAGAGAGTTTCAAAACTTCTATTCACACCATTCATGCCATAAGTGTTACTATTCCCTGCACATGGTCGTCTGATCACCACCATCATACTCAAGATCCGGATATTCCCCCGCCCATCGTGGCTGCCCCTTTGGGCTCAACCCCCTCTCCCCAGCCCTGTGGCTTTGCCTTTTCTAGAACGCCATATGGATGGAGCCACACAGCATGCAGCCTAAGTCTGGTTCTTTCACTTCACATAATGCATTTGGGATTCTCTGTGTTGGTTGGTGTGTCAACGGCTCAGTCCTTTTTCATTGCCTGGTGATGGTTCGTTGCTGGGATGTACCGCAGCATGTTTATCCATCCCCAGCTGGGAGACCTTTGAGTTGTTTGGGCTCCTCATGATTATGAGTAGCTGCTATAAATATCTGAGTGCAATTTTTTGTGAGAACATAAGGCACCATTTCCGGAGAAGGCAATGGCACCCCACTCCAGTACTCTTGCCTGGAAATTCCCATGGATGGAGGAGCCTGGTAGGCTGCAGTCCATGGGGTCGCTCAGAGTTGGACACGACTGAGTGACTTCACTTTCACTTTTCACTTTCATGCATTGGAGAAGGAAATGGCAACCCACTCCAGTGTTCTTGCCTGGACAATCCCAGGGACGGGGGACCCTGGTAGGCTACCATCTATGGGGTCACACAGAGTCAGACACGACTGAAGTGACTTAGCATAGCATAGCATAAGGCACCATTTCTCTTAGGTAAATGAATACCTAAGAGTGAGATTGCTGGGTTCCCATGGTAAGTGTATGTTTGTAAAAAACCTGCAAATGAACCACTGAAGAGAAGCTGCGGTCAGAGGCTCTGCAAAAGTCAGGGAGGCTGGGGTTACCTCCCCCAGCCACTGTCAGCTTCTAGACCCATCTGCTGAAGCTCTGTGCCTCCTCTCTGAGGGAGGCTTGGAGCCCACCTTTCTCACCAGCAAATGTGCAACCTCCCAAACACCACCCTCCGGGGTCAGGCTTTGTTGCCAGATAATGTGACTTTGTAAAGAAGCCCTTCTCCTCCCCCCAAAAAGGAGGCTAAGAAAGGCTCTCAGATCAATCCTCAGCAGATACGCGGAGTCACAAAGCTCCAGCAAATCCTTTATTCTCCCTTTGGAGCAGCTGCTGCAGCACCCCGCCCTGCAGAGCCGGCCCCCAGTGGAAACCTGAAAACTATTCATATCATTTAATCCTGTTGAAAATCCTCTCTGCTCTTTCACTGAGGTGCGGTCGGCCGAGGTAAACCTGGGCTTAATTCATATGTTGGAAGGGAGATGAAAGGTGTCATCACATGATCTGACATCCTATCCAGGAGGCTGACTCTTCCCTAATGTGGAAGAGTCATAACCCCTGACTGAGAGGAGCTAAAGTCAAGTCTTCAAGGAACAGTCCCATTTGGACTTTGTTTTACTGTGCACTCACTTTAGAAGACAGCAAAACTGCAGAAGCAAAGTAGGTGGTGTGAGGGGATTTGAGAAGCCCTTCACTATGGCTCATTCATGTTAAGAATCTACCAGATTTTTTACACTTCATACCAGACATGGGGAAAGAAGACTCTTAAGACCATTTTTACCCTATTGCCAGTCATAGCCATGAGGCTTGGGTTTCTCCTCTGGCACCAAAAAGTGTGAGATCTTAGAACCAAGTTATTTAATTTTAAGAAACTGATCCTAAGATACTGATATATCCAGAATGATCATCAGACCTACTCTTTTTTCTTCTAGAACTCGTTGATACTTACCAGTACCAACAGGCCCCCAGACCTTCTCTGTTCTTTCCAGGCTGGGAAAAGACTTCTTATGAGTTCCATGGGTCATACAGTTAGAGAGAAAGCAAAAGAACATAAGAAACTGGATGCATAATTTCACAGAATACATTCTTTCTGGCTTGCTTTGAGACCCAAGTAGGATTTGGAGAATAAGTGGTCCCAGGTGGGCTAGTTTAGGGTGACTTCCTTATGAGGAAAACTATTATAAGGCCCCCATGAAAATGCCAGTCTCCTGGCAGATGACATTTAAATGCCTTCCACTGGGTGAGGGATGGCCCAGGAAGCACGCTGGAGAAACACAGATGGAAGGACCATCCTGGAGAGTTTGTCATCCTATGGTCCTTGAAATGTGAGGACAGCAGCAGGCAGATGAAACCTGTGATCAGTGTTCCCCATCTCTGTTACCTGTTGGGGTCACCTGGGGAACTTTGAAGAGTATAGAGGCCTGGGTCCCACCCCCAGAGACCTTAGTTTAATGGGTCAGGGTTGCAGGCTGGGCACTGAGACTCTTTAAATCTTCCAGTGTGTAGCCATGGTTGAAACATGCCTCTGGACAAACTACGTCCCAAGTGGGCAGATAAATGCATGACATAACCAGAGCCTTCTCTCCCCTGGAGGGCCCATCAGGTGTGTGTCTCATGGTGCTATGGGCCAGGGAAGTTAGGTGAGAGGAAGCTGTAGGGTATGTAACAATTGGGATCTGCAGTGGTCATGAGAGAGAAACTGGGAAAATGCCACATTAGCATTTGTCAAATGGGGAATGGGACTGGGTGCCAGAGAACTAGGAAAGCGTGGAAGAGCCCTGAGTACAGTGTGTTTCTTCTGGATCATGCTTGCTTTGTGATCAAAGTTCAGATTATTTTCATATGTGTTTTCTCATGCCTCTAGAGGCAATAAAGCATAAGGAATAAAAGATAGTCTTGGGTTAGAACCCCAGCTATGCTTTGATTAATGCTGCCATTTGGGCAAGTGAACCCCTCTAAGCCTCAGTTTTCCTATCTGTAGAATGGAAATAATAGTACTTTACTCATAGGGTGGTTGGGAAACTGAAATAATTATGTAAAATAGTTAGCTCGATGCTTGGCATGTGGAAAACTTCTCATGTGTTTTAGCTTCATTTACAGTTATCATCATGCACAGGGTGTGGGGTGGAGACCAAAGTCCATGGGTGAAGATTTTCTGACTGAGAATGGGAACTAAAAAATATTAAAAACTCCAGAAGCTAAGACTGATGGAGCTCTTCAAGAGAGACAACCTGGGGCTTCCCTGGTGGTCCAGTGGTTAAGAATTTGCCTAACAATGCAGAGGACACGGGGTCCGATCCCTGGTCCAGGAAGCTCCCGCCTGCCTCAGAGCAGCTAACCTCTGGAGCCCCCGAGCTTCAGCTGCTGAAGTCCCGTGCAGGGCCTGCGCTCTGCAAAAAGAGAAGCTGCCAGGGCCGGCAGCGCTCACCCTACGGGGAAGGGGGACCCCGCTCCCGGCCACGGAGGAGGGAAACGAAAATAAATACACACTTTTTTAAAAAGAAAGACACCCTGACGGGTAGCTTTGAGCTCTGAGCAGCTTCTTCTCTCTGAGGAGGTCTGTGTTGGTCGCACTTTCACAGAAGAGGCTAGAATGTAACCAGGGCTAGAGGCTGGGGGTGATGAAGTAATTGTGCCATGAAGATCTTGTCGGGTCGGTTTGAGTTGAAAGTGGAGTGTCTAGAGGAACAGTAACACTGGCCTGTGGACGGAGCTTGACTCTATAGGCGGCGCAGCAGAGTGGGTGTGGGGCTCGGCCCCTCAGCGAAAGGGGGTGCGTCCTGGGCCCGAGTGAGCGCACCCAGGGGAGGAGGGCGGGGGCAGACACTGGGTGTGCTACGGTCGTTGGGAGGCGTGTGTGTGTGTGTGTGTGTGAGAGTGTATGTGTGAGCATGTTAGTGAGAGTGTGTGTGTGTGATGAGTGTGTGTGTATGAGTGTGTGTGTGACTGAGTATGTGTGTATGTGAGTGTGTGTGTGACTGTGAGTGTATGTGTGAGTGTGTGTATGAATGTGAGTATGCGTGAGTGTGTGTGTGTATGAGTGTGTGTGTGAATACGCATGAGTGTGTGTATGACTGTGTGTGACTGTGTGAGAGTGTGTGTGTGACAGTTTGTGTGTGAGTATGTGAGTGTACGTGTGTGTGTGAGTGTGTGTGTGTGTGTGTATGAGTGTATGTGTGTATGTGAGTGTGTGTGTGACTGTTAGTGTATGTGTGAGTGTGTGTATGAATGTGAGTATGTGTGAGTGTGTGTGTGAATATGCATGAGTGTGTGTGTATGAGTGTGTGTGACTGTGTGAGAGTGTGTGTGTGACAGTTTGTGTGTGAGTATGTGAGTGTACGTGTGAGTGTGTGTGAGTATGTGTGTGTCAAGAGAGGCCCAACTTGAGGCCAGTGAAGAGCCCACTCTCACGTGAGAGGGCTTGTTGAGGTTTCTGGCCTTGAACCTGCACTTCTTTTGTGTGGCCACCGGAAATGTGAGAAGGCTGGCAGGAAGGGTCTCGAGTTCACTAGAGATGGAATTGAACACCTCCCTGTTGGATGGACACGGCTGCAGCCACTTCACACACGCTGCTGGGTGGGTGAAGTTCCTCATCTTAAGGAGCTGTGGCTGACTCTGAAGCCCCTTTTCATGGCAGGGGCGTGGATGCTCCCAGTCCCCTCTGGGAGGCTCTGCTCCCTGGCCCCTGCTGAGCCCTTACTGCATTTTTAAAGTCCTGCAGGGCTGACCTGTCAGCTGCCAAGCAGCTCCCTAAGATCTCCCAAGTGGGGTACTTCTCACAGTCCAATGTACAGAAGAATTGCTTTGAAAAAGTGTTAAATAGGGACTTCCCTGGTTGCCCAGTGGTTAAGACTTTGTGCTTCCAGGGACCTGGGTTCCATCTCTGGTCAGGGAACTGGATCCTGTGCATTGCAACTAAGACCCATTGCAGCCAATAAATAAATAAAATTGTTAAACAGATTAATTCCTCTCACCCACAGCAATGCAGATGTAACACAGCAGGGGTGGGGCCTGAGAAGCTGCTTTTTAACAAGCTTCTAGATGCTCCTGCTGCTGGAGAAGGTGATGGCACCCCACTCCAGTACTCTCGCCTGGAGAATCCCATGGACGGAGGAGCCTGGTAGGCTGCAGTCCATGGGGTCGCTAAGAGTTGGACACGACTGAGCGACTTCACTTTCACTTTTCACTTTCATGCATTGGAGAAGGAAATGGCAACCCACCCCAGTATTCTTGCTTGGAGAATCCCAGGGATGGCGGAGCCTGGTGGGCTGCCGTCTATGGGGTCGCACAGAGTCAGACACGACTGACACGACTTAGCAGCAGCAGCAGCAGATGCTCCTGCTGCTGGGCCAAGGTCTACATTTTGCACAGCCTGCCCCAGCCCCTCTGGAAGTTTTGAGTATGTGCCTTTGCTTACCGGCTGGGGTCGGGGTGGAGGGGGCAAGTGGATATTAGTCAGTTCTCCAGGTGCTGTGGGTTGGGATTTTGGCCTCATGTAGGGCTTCTCGGGGCAAGCTTATTAATAGAACTCAAATGTTGACCCTTTTAGAGGAGAATTTTCATAAACCAGAGTCTGGATGTCAAGTTCTTCCAAGAAGAGCTGCCATTTCTTACTGGGTCCCGTTTTGGCACATGAGACATGAAGGATAAGATGAGGATGAGACATTTTGTAAATCTAGAATCTGTATGCCAACAATGCTTTGGTGTAATATACTTTTTTTTTTTTTTACACTGGGGGGTGCTGAGAAGAAGGCAGGCTTCTCCTCTTAATGAACGTCTAGACAATTTTGTCCACTCTGCTGAGTTTCCTTTGCAGTTTGAATCTCAAAACCAAAATTTTCCACAGGGGATCCTTTTGTTTCTTCTGGATCTGCCAGAATGAAATCCTCAATTCGGTTTGACCCCACCCCACTTTCTTTCTGGACCTCACAAATAACACTTAAAATGTGAACAGAATCTCTTTTTTGAAGGAGCAAAGTCTAATCTCAATGTTCTGTTAAAAGAAAGACATCTGGATTGACAGTCCTGGTTTTTTCAAACACGTGGACTTCTGAGCTTCGGTAACTGAAGGAGGGTGTAAGTTTCTGCTGCCTCTCAGAGCCTCAAAGGTTCCCCTATGATGGCCGAGCTGAGAAATCAGAACAGTCCAGAGTTTGGTGTAAACAAGTCCTCTTAATTCCTATTTGGGGTTTGTCACTGCCTGAATAGCTGAGCAGTCTCTATGTGGAGTCATTTTACTTAACCATTCTTATTTTGTAGACTCACCACCCATCCCAAGGTGGCCCTAAATGGAGTGAGGCCCAGTGTCTCCACGAAAGGAGGTGATTCTTAGGCAACAACTGGAGTTTATTTTGATCTCTATCTTTTGAAGCCAGAAACTGTTCATGTGTAACTTTAAAGAAAACTGTGATTTTTTTTTTTTTCCTAGAGCAAAGCTGTAATTTGAAGTCAGGATTCTATTAAAAACAGACAAATAATTCCCATTCCTTCCTGGTCCTGCCTATTGTTTTCTTAAGTTTGTTTGGATTCTCAGATTGAATCCTGCTGGCTAACCTTCCAAAGAGAGGGTCCCGGCTGCTGCCATCCAGCGAGGTGACTGTCTCCTAAGCTCTTTGGGGAACACATCCTGTTTCCCCATCAAAGAGGCATTTGGAGGATGTGGGAGACTGTCTCTTGTCTTCCCTGTTCAGGCAGCCTTTATTTCCTCCCCGTGTTTTGTCTATAGACTGCTTCAGTCTTCCGAAGAACTGTCCCTAGGAAGCAATGTTGGTCGAGAGCCAATCTCATTTATAGGTCATAAGCAGTAAACCATGGGATTGGTTGAAGGAACCCATGTCCTGCCCCTAACAAGTGGTCCCCCTCCACCATCCTGCACACACACACATCAGAGACAAAGATCTGATACACGGTACCTCTAGATGCCTTCACTGATGATGCTCTAAGTGTGCCACATCCTTCCACGCCATGGAGGGCATCCCTAATCCTGTGACTGTGGCTCCTTTTTCTCGGGGGGGCCTAAGGTGACCAAGATTTTTCATGTAGCCAGTGTTCACTAATCAGAGCCTGGGTGTGAGTTGTAGCCTAGCAGCCATACATGAGTCAGGTGTTGACTTTTCTTTTGAAAGGAAATTATTCTGGAGACCGTGACACAGAGATATCATCACTTTTCTGTGACTTTGACTTTTTCTTTTCCTGGGTCCACACGGCCATGCTGGCCTACATCAGGAGAGCAATGCCACCCTGCCCTGGATTTTCTTGCTCTGAGAATGGTGTAGGTTCTTACCGGGGCTTGCCGAGAAAATTCCTAGTTGAGCAATAATGAGAGAGGAAACTTTTTTCCCCTCAATCTAAACCTGAAAGATCCACTACTGATTAAATATATCTGGTCAAGAATCACTTCTCTTAAGCTCTAAACTGAAACCTCTAAACCCTGAATATTCTTTCCCAGAATATTCCAGAGACAACCGGGCAAGCTGTATGATTTCCAAGTTGCTTTTTCCTTAGGGAGAATGAGTGATGTTTGAGCTGGGCAGACATGGAGCTCTGCGCATCCTGATAAAGATAGGGACTTTAGGCTAGCAGAAAAAAAAAATCCAAATAAACAGATTTTCAAACAAACCAGCTTTCCTTTTGGTAGCTGAAAAGGAAACCCCACATCCAGGAGGAATGCAGATCAAAGCAGAGTCTACAAGTGATGCAGAAACACATAAAATAACAAACAAGCCTGGTGGGAAGAGGGACCTTTTTGTAAAAGAATAGGCCTCTTCAAATTACACTGAAATTGAATGCAAGATTGCAGGCAAAGATACATGAATTGGGAATACAAAGCTATAGTTTCTTTCCCCCTTTTTTGGAGCCGAGGGTATACCTTTGATAGGTCAGATTGAAAGCCACTAAAAGCAACGGACAAAAGATAGCCCCTTGTTGGAAACCTTGCCAAGCCTACCTTTTGCTTTGCCTTGGTCTCCCTCTTTCTTGGTATAAAGTGGACAGAATAATGAATCTGTTCTGGTTGTAAAAGTGGAACCCGAATCGTAGTGGTCTCTGAGCATTCCATGTCAAAAATTGGGCCTTTTCACTCTGGCAAACCTAGTTCTAGTTAAAAGTTTTCCCAGGTGAGTTGCAGGTTTTAAATTGTTGACCTGATGACATCCTCATTCAGAGGCTATCCTTTTCCCTGGCGTTAAAATTTATTTGGGTCAAAGTCTCAATTGGATCATAGGTGGCAAGCTGCAAAACCAGTCTTAGGACACTTGATCTTTGGGAATTAAGCTCCTTTAAAATCCTATCTGTGTTCTGATAGTGAGGTGCTGAGTGGCTACCGAAGACACAGACTTCTATTGGTTGCTATCACTCACAATTTAAATGTCGAAGTAACTGTCAGTGTTAAGCATCTACTTTTTGAGAACCACTGGAATAAGTGCTTGTGCTATCTGTGTAGCTCAGTCGGTAAAGAATCTGCCTGCAGTGCAGGAGACCCAGGTTTGATCCCTGGGTCAGGAAGATCCCCAGGAGAAGGCAATGGCAACCCACTCCAGTATTCTTGCCTGGAGAATTCCGTGGACAGCGGAGCTGGTGGGCTGTAGTCCATGGGGTTGCAAAGAGTTGGGCACGACTGAGCGACTAACACTTACTATGTACTAAGTCACTTCAGTCATGTCCAACTCTTTGTGACCCCATGGACTGTAACCTGTCAGGCTCCTCTGTCCATGGAATTCTCCAGGCAAGAATACTGGAGTGGGTTGCTATTTCCTTCTCCAGGGGATCTTTCCGACCTAGGGAGCGAAACTGTGTTTCTTATATCTCCTGCATTGGCAGGTAGGTTCTTTACCACTAGCATCACCTGGAAAGTCCTGGAATAAATGGTTGGTGGAGTTTGAATCCTCTTTAAAGGACCTTGGGGTGTTAACTGTATGTTTAGTTGAGCTTTTAGCTCATTTCCTACCTCCGTTTGGAAAGGGGAACGAAGCAGTATTAGCTTCACCTGGGAGCATTGCCTGAGGTCTATTCCTCAGAGTGGAATTTTGAGTCCCAGAAGGCAATGGCAACCCACTCCAGTATCCTTGCCTGGAAAATCTCACGGACAGAGGAGCCTGGTAGGCTGCAGTCCATGGGGTCGCTAATTGTCAGACATAACTGAGCAACTTCACTTTGACTTTTCACTTTCATGCATTGGAGAAGGCAATGGCAACCCACTCCAGTACTCTTGCCTGGAGAATCCCATGGATGCAGGAGCCTGGTGGACTGCCGTCTATGGGGTCACACAGAGTCGGACACGACTGAAGCGACTTAGCAGCAGCAGCATGTTTATAGTATCTTCCAACATATTGGCTGGTGCCAAGTTGTTCTCCAGGGTGGTTGCCTCCATTCCAACCCTGCCACTGTGTAATAATAATTCTGTGTCCTATTGTTTCATACTTTCCCTAACACTGATATCATACTTATTCCTTTTTTTTTTTTTAACCAAATTTTGATGACTGGAAAACAGTACTTTGTTTCAATTTGCGCTTTCCTACTTGTGAAACTGATTCCCTTTCTAGATGGGAATTTCCTCTTCAGTAAACACATCTTTTGCCCATTTTCTCCCCTTTTGAGTTGTTGGTCTTTCTGTTGCCTGTTTGTGGGAGTGAGGTCCCTCTTCCAGACAGTGACTATTTACCATGCGTGACAAGCAGTGCAGTATGTGGCTTGAGTTTATTTTTTTAATGGTGTCTTTTAAATATATATAATTCTATTTATTTGTTTTGTTTTGGGCTGTGCTGGGTTTTCGTTGCTGTGTGGGCTTTTCTCTGGTTGCAGCGAGCAGGCTGCTCTCTGGCTGGCGTGTGAGGGTTCCTTGCGGTGGCTTCTCTTGTTGGGCAGCACAGGCTCTAGGGCACGCAGGCATCCGTATTTGCAGCGGTGGGCTCGGTCAGCTGTGGTTCCGAGGCTCAGAGCGCAGGCTTAGTAGTTGTGGTACCCAGGCTTTGTTGTTCCACAGCATGTGGAATCTTCCCAGACCAGAGATTGAACTCGTGTCTCCTATGTTGGCAGGCAGAGTCTTTGCCACCGAACCAACAGGGAAGCCTTGGTGTCTTTTAATAAACAGAAACGTTAACTTTTAATGTTGTTGAATTTATTCATCTCTATTTTTGTGATTTGTGGGTTTTGGGGGTTTTTTTTGGTATATTGTTGAGAACTTTACCCTCAAATCATAACAGATTCTCCTGTATTGTCCCCATTAGGCCTTTAGACCACCTGAATAGACTTTTGTGTGTGGCATAGAGCAGGGACCTAGCTTTGTGTGTAATGAGCTGTCCCACCTGCAACATAAATACGTAGTCCACTGTTTGCTCGATAACCTATGGTTCCTCATCTGTTACCTGTCACCTTTTCATGTATGAATGGGACTGTTTCAAGAGTCTCTATTCTGTTCTATTTATATTTATCTTTGTGCCAATACTATACTATATTCACCACCATCACTGTACTTATTGATACAAATATTGAATATTTGGAAAATGAGTTTCTCCCTTCATTCATCCTCATTCTCTTTAAAAACTGACCTGGCTGTAATTGGGCTTTTGTGCCTATGTGTGGATTTTATAATCTGATTATTAAGGTTCATAAAAAAACATATAGACATTTTTACTGAAATTACATTAAAATTATATTTTAATTTGCTGATTAACATTTTATGATTTTGGCTTTCCATCGATGAACATGGTATAATACTTTGAGTATTAAATTTATTTATTAATGACCTTCAATAATTCATTTGTCTATGAAATATTTGCATATTTTTGTTAGTTTCTTAGGTACCTTATATATATTTTTGGCAGTTTCTATTGTTTGCCACCAAGAACTCTGGCATATGCATTCACATTTACGCTCCCAGTTGAAAATGTCTTAGGTGTTCAGTGAAAGTGAAAGTCGCTCAGTTGTGTTTGACTCTTTGCAACCCCAGGGACTATACAGTCCATGGAATTCTCCAGGCCAGAATACTGGAGTGGGTAGCTTTTCCCTCCTTCAGGGGATCTTCCCGACCCAGAAATGGAACTGGGGTCTCCTGCAGGAGGCTGTATAATACATGGTTCTTGCCTTTGTATCTCACATTTTCACTGAGGAGCCAGGACACATGGAATGCCAATCATCGTCAGAGCAAGTTGGTGCTGAGTAGTACAGAAGAGGGAAGAGGCTATAGATGAAGTGTTTAGTTGGAGAGGGTCTCATAAAACAAGTGCAGCTGGAAAGTTGAGTTAGATCTTGATAAAGAGATAAGATGTATAAGTTGGAAGAAAGTCTGTGAACATAAATTTAAGCCTATGAACATCAACATGTGTTTAAGCAACAGAAATTTGGGGTTAATGAGAGACAAGGGTGTGGCCAGACTCTTGATGGACTTGAATGCCAGGATAAAGCACTTGAGCTTCATTTTTTCCATAGCGAGGCTTCCGAAGCTGGATGATACATCAAATTGTAATAGTGTGATTGTTTCCTTTCTACAAAGAGGCATAAGAAGTCGGCTTTCCTTGTGATAAATCTTTTAAATTTATTTTGGTTCAGAGCTGGTGAGAGTGGAGGCACAGCAGTTGCTCTACATGGAATCAGTACCTTAAGGATAGGTTTTAGAGTGGGCATTGATTTCAAACATTAGGAAAAGCTTTTGTTCTAGGAACTGCCAAGGAAGTGTGGCCCAAGTACAGTGAACAACGTGTCTTCTTTTTACCTTCATTTTCTTCCTGTAAAAAGCATCTTATTATCAGCATTTCCCAAAGTACTATCTTGGGGTTTCCTGAGAAATGGTCAAAGCTGGGCTAGAGCTTCCTGAGAAACACAAAGGGATCTCCAGCTATCCATGACCCTCATGACATAGTTCTCCTGACTTTCCACGGCCCAACAGGTGATTTATTTCCTTCTCCCTCAAAATGTGTTTTCAATTTTATTGAAAGTTTGCATGTTCTTTCTTCACTGAGCATCATGCCCTCTTTCCTGAAAGAGCCAGAGACCTGTCTCAGCTGCTATGGCAGGGCCGCCTGACAGTGGTGGGGAACTGATAGGACCTGTGCAGTAGGGGCTGGCGTTGGGGCTGCCAGCCGTCAGAGGAGGCCTCCGGGACGGGCCACCTTCTCCTCTTAAAGCCCAGGAGACAGCTCTCTGCAAGAGCCGCAGAGCTTGCCTGCTGGGCCTGTGCTAGCACTTGGAAATCCAAGGAGGTATCATTCATCGGGGATGTTGAAGTTCCAGGAAGACAGTAGCAGACAATGCTGCTGTACATTTCATTCTCAGAAGCATCAGGAGGCTCTGAGTCCACAGTACCATTCAGTTCTTTCCCCTCACCTGGAAGCTCTGCTCTTTCAGCTGCCCCCTTCCATTCTTCCTTCTCTAGCCTTCATCCCCTACAGTGGGGAAAAGCATTCCTGGCCATTTTGCAATGAAAGGCCAACAAAAATGCACCCTGTTATTTCTGAACACCCCCCCAACTCCTGCCGACACACACGTGTATGTCAATGAGTCACCACCCAGTACTCAGTGTACCGTGAGCATCAGGTTTCTAGGCAATGGGCAGCATGTCCCAAGTGAGATGTATGTCCTGAGACCACATAAGATTCTTTGGAAACAATAGCAAACTTGACAGTAGTTAGGCTGTTATCTCTCAGCTCTCAGCTCTCCCTGTATACTCTGTAATTCTGGAGCTCAGACCCCGTTAATCCTGGTTTAGCTTTGCCAGCTGCTGCCCATAGTGGGTGCTAGATTGAGATGACAAGGTTGGAGGAGGCAGTCCGAGCTTTCTGTTTGAATGGGCATCACCAGAGTATCCTTTATTCTCTGGCTGCTGATGCTGCTAAGTCACTTCAGTCGTGTCCGACTCTGTGTGACTCCATAGATGGCAGCCCACCAGGCTCCCCCGTGCCTGGGATTCTCCAGGCAAGAACACTGGAGTGGGTTGCCATTTCCTTCTCCAATGCATGAGAGTGAAAAGTGAAAATGAAGTTGCTCAGTCGTGTCCGACTCCTAGAGATGCCATGGACTGCAGCCTACCAGCCTCCTCCATCCATGGGATTTTCCAGGCAAGAGTACTCGAGTGGATTGCTGTTGTCCGTTATTCTCTGGCAGTAGGAGTTAATTGGTTTGTGGTTTATTTCCCATTTGCAGCATCAGCTTGCTCGCACCCCCTCAGGCGCTCGGTACCAGTTGCCGGGGTCCCTCCTCAGAAGCCTGGGTCTCTCCCTCTGGAGTGACTGAGTCCTGATCCTTTTCAGTGGCCCCTTCTCAGTCCCACAGGGCCCCTCCTCTCCTCCATCTAAATTTTAATAATTCCAATCTCTTACCTTTGTTTCCCCAGCCCTGGGAGGGCAGCCTGCTTTCTCCAGCTTCTGTCTCCTTGAGACTCTGGCCTTCCGTTTTTGTCTCTTCAGTTATTAGCTGGAACTTTATACCTGGTTAACAATTCCTTCTATTACATTCTCTCTTCAGTCTGGTGTGATTTCTGACTGGACCTGAGCAGACCAGCGGTTCTCAAGTCTTAAAGTGCATCAGAAATGCCTCATGAAAGCACAGATTTCTGGGCCCATTTCTAGAGTTTCCAATCCAATAGTTCTGGATGGGTCCAGGGATTCGCATTTCTAGCAAGTTCTCATGAGATGCTGACCCTGCTGGTCCAGCAGTCACACTTGGAGAACCACGGCACTGGACAAGGCCACCTGCCCCACATAAACCCCATTGGTTAATGAGTTAATGATTTTTTAAAATTTATTTTTCTATTTTTGGCCGTGCTGGCTCTTCATTGCTGTGCATGTGCTTTCTCTAGTTGCTTGAGTGGAGGCTACTCTCTAGTGGTGTGAGGGTATCTCATTGCAGTGGCTTCTCTTGTTGCAGAGCATGGGCTCTAGGCATGTAGGCTTCAGTACTGGGCATGTGGGGTTATTTGTTGTAGCACACAGGCTTGGTTGCTCCATGGCATGTGGAATCGTCCCAGACCAGGGATAGAACCCATGTCCCCTGCATTGGCATGTAGATTCTTAACCACTGGACTACCAAGAAAGCCCCTTAATGATGTTTTAAAAATGAAGTAATATGAGGTCCAGGATGCTGCCACTTGCCAAAATAATAAGAGGGGACCAACATCTCACCAGCTTTCCTGCAGTGTGATGGATCAGAAGGTGTCACTCCAGAACGATGTGTGAGACATACTTCTGGCACTTTAGAACCCACAGGTCTTGGATGAGGATGGATTTAAGGAGGAATGACATCTCAGTGGTTCTGCACAGTAGTATATTTGAACAAAAAACTCCATATCCTACACCTGGCCAAGCTGAATGGCTTCATCTTTGACTGTTCTTCACACTCTTTACTTAGAGTATACATAGTGATCTTATCTTTTTTTCCCACCCTGCATGTTATGGGATGGCAGTGAGGATCCTAAATCCTCCTCAAAGGAATAGAAACCATGTAATAAGGAGACACTGCTCTTCTGCAATTCCTTAGCACCATGCTTGGCTTGGTTGGCAGTGAGGTGAGGAGACCAGACAAGGGAATTGGAGCATGAAGGTCATCAGAAATCCAGATGAGGGACGAGTCCAGTGAGGGACAAGATGGGAATGCCAAAGCTCACTGAAACCAATTGCTATAACTATGCAACAGATTCCCCACAAACGAAGGACTCAAACCGGCAGCAGCAAAAATATTCATTAATAACAATATTTATTTTCTTGTGAATCAGTAATTTGGGCAGGGTTTGGTGGGAATAGCTCACCTCTACTCGATTCAGGATTCTTTGGAGCAGCTTGAAGGCTTGACTGGAGGTCCTGTGATGGTGTCCTATGGTGGATGCTAGTCGTGGGGCGTTAGGTGGGACTGTTGGTGGGAGCGTCAACATCTGACCTTTCAATGGGACCTGGGTTTCCTCACAACCTGGTGGCTAGGTTCCCAAGTGTGGATAGGGAGAGAAGGAGACAGAGAGAGATGGAGAGGGTCGTGAGCACCAGGCAGAAACGGCACCTTTTCCATGACCTAGCAGCCTCGGAATTTCCATCGCACCACTGCTGCCATATTCTATTGATTGGCCAGAGCAGCTCGAGCCTTGGTTCAAGAGAAGGGAATCAGACCCCCGCTTCTCAAACTGAAGAGTGTCAAGGGTCTCAAGAGTACAGAGGACTGGTGGTTTGGGGAAGAAAACAGTCTGCTATCCCATTTATTTTCATCGGAAGCCCTGGCCATCTTTACACAGACAGACCCATTCTTCTCATTCTCTGGGGATTGGAGCAGAGGGAGATACATGACGTGGGAATGGGGCCAATTGGATTCCGCCCTGGCTGAGAGTGTAAGTAACTCAGAGAGTGAGGTGTTGTATACCTGGATCTACTCCTGGAGCTGTGGTGGCCTGTGGACTGGAGAACTGGGGTAGGAAAGAAGGAAAAAAGGAAAGAGGAGATGGAGTCTGTTCCTAGTGGTTCCCCAACTTCTTCAAATTGCCCCACTGGATTTTGCCATCTTGAGGCCCTCTTGTGTGGTAAAAAAAACAATTCCCTCTTTACTGAGCTAGTTTGCATGGATTTCTCTAGTCTGGGTGGATGGCCAGGCAGGGGAAGATGGATTGATTCCTCTCTGTTTTGCACTAGGTTGTCCCTGGATCTGTTTTCCATGGTTCCTGCCCTTTGATTTTATGCTTCTTATCAAGGATGGCCCCACCTACCACGCCCATAATTCCTCAACAGATATTAAAGGCTCAAGCAAATGTCTCATGGAAAGAGGCCAGGGTAAGTAAATGAGCATTTATTTACAAATTAGCTAGGTTTATTTTAAGTTTTATTTACACAAAAGGCCACATGGGGAGATGTTTCATGAACACATTTTATTGATAAAAATAGGTGGAACACTGTCACGGTTTCCATCAGGCTGTTCCCCACGTTCCTGGACCCTCTACTGGCTGACGGTGTCATGCCTCGGCCTCTGTGTGCTTTGATGCCAGCAGTGGGAACTGCTGACCTTCTTCAGAGGACCACCCTTGGGCTACTGGCGCTGCTTTGCCCATCCTGCAAGCAGGGATCCAGAAGTACCTGGGAACTTGTGTCTGCTGGCGCAGCCTGGAGCCGGTAGCTGGCAGTGTGGGTGTGTGGAAGCCCCACTCACTTGCTTCCAGGTGGGACAGAGCATGTGCCATCATTCATGCCACAGGAGCCCACAGAATCAGACTGGGGCTGGGACTGGGTCTAAAATTGCCACTTCCTGGGACTTATTTCTCCTGTCCTGTTTCCCCATCCTTCTCCTATTTCTCTGGGAGTTCTTCCTGAGTAAAAGAAGAGCTTGATCCATTTAAGCACATGAGACCTTGTCTCAGGTTCTGCTTCTTGAGCACCTGGCCTAAGACATGGAAATTCTCTAAAATGGAATGTGATATCATGGTAAGAGAAAAGTCTTTCAAATGGTAGAATTTGGACTCAAATCCTTGCCTACAGAATTGATCTAATATATACATCCATGGACTCAGTTCACTTTCCTAATTTTGTCTCCAAACCTAAAAATTGGAGGTAATAATCACTACCTTGTGACTACAATCTTGCAAACATACCTATTTTATGTCTATAAATCTGTAATTATATCCTAAACAGTATTTGAAAGCTATAGGTCAACACTGTCCAATAGGCCTTTCTGTAACGATGGAAATGTTCTCTGTACAATTCAATACAATGGTCCCTAGGCATATACGGCTGTTGAGCGTTTTAAATGTGGCTCATGTGACCAAGGAACTGAATGCTTCATCTTAATTAGCTTAAATTTAAGTATAAATCGTCACATGTCACTAATGGCTACCATATTGGACAGTTTGAGATAGATCAGGTGATAGAATTGTAAAGTTAATTTCCTAATATTTAATAATTGTATGGTTGATTGTGTAAGCCTTGATTTTGGAAATACACACCAAAATATTTAAGGGTAAATAAACATCATGTCTGTTTTAACTTATTTTCAAAAAATTTAGAGGAAATACATACTATCACTGTTATATATACATATATATATATATATATATGCTTCTATCATATTCTCTATGGTAGAAATCAAAGAATATCATATATATATTCATATATCATGATTCTTGAACAATGCAGTGTGGGAATTGGGGCACTCAGCTTTGGCAGAGTCAAAAATGCACATAGAATTTGCAATCAGCCCTCTGTATCTTTGGTTCTTCTGTATCCATGGTTCCAAATCTGCAGATTCAACGAACTGTGGATCATGTAATAGTGAAATGTTATTGTTGTTTAGTCACTAAGGTGTGTTTGACTCTTTTGTGACCCTGTGGACTGTAGTCCACCAGGCTCCTCTGTCCATGGGATTTCCCAGGCAAGAATACTGGAGTGGGTTGCATTCCCTTCTTCAGGGTATCTTCCTAACCCAGGGATTGAACCCCAGCTTCCTGCACAGCAGACAGATTGTTTACCACTGAGCCACTGGGCAACCCACTGAGTTCAATCATATGTTCTTCAAGGGTCTCTCTCTCTATATATATATATATATATGTATATATATATATATTATATCAGTATATAAAATACATATTTTGTATCAGTTTTGTTAACTGTTAACATTTAAAGAATCTGAGTGAAAGGTATACAAACTTTTTGAGGTAAAGAAAGGGAAAGGGACTTCTCCGGCTATCCAGTGCTTAAGATTCCATGATTTCACTGCAGGGAGCATGGGTTTGATCCCTGATTAGGGAACTAAAATCTTACATGCTGCTGGTGCAACCAAAAAAAAGTGGGGGAATAAAAAAGATAAGCTCTTAATTATTATAATAATAAACCAGAAAGTCATATTTGAAACTGGTTACTTCAGAGGTAGCTACACACGTGTATTTTGTAGAAATATGAAAGTAAATACTAGAATAAAACTATTCAATTACTTGAAATATTAAAAATGTCCATCAATTCTTTCCATTCCATTCTGCATGCCCCTTGCAGTATAATTTTGAAAGTGTGATCATCATTTTTGAAACTGGAGTTAGCTTGTGACTTGCTTTGGCAGGTGGAATAGTAGCAAATATGATACAAGCAGAGGATTGAAAGTACTTGTGCTTTGGTATTTGCCTTTCTTAATGCTCTCAGGCTCTTGGAAACTGTAACTATCACCATGGAAACAAGCCTTGACTGGCCTGCTAGAGGAGGAGGGGCCCTGTGGAGGGAGGCCCTGACATGTTGGTCATCCTGGCTCTCCCAGCTAAGGTCCCAGATATGAGTGTGAGGCCATCTAACTCATCTAGCTACCAGCTAACTCAACAGCTGACCTCGTACATGAGTGAGCCCGGCCAAGACCAGCAGAAGAACCATGCTGCTGAGCCCAGCCCAAATTTGCCACCCCACGGTATCAAGGGCTAAAGGAGTGACGGTTATTTTAAGCCACCGTGTTTTGTGTGTTTTGTTTCCCAAGAAAAGGTAACTGACAAAAAATGCTCCTCTAGGGAGAAGGATAAGATTGCAATATGCAAATATAACATGGCTTTAGGAATGTGGATTTTTGAGCTAGAACCTACCTTCAATCTCCTAGCTGTGTGAGCTTTAAAAATTTCATTAACCGATTGCTTTTTCACATCTGAAAAGTAGAAATGATAATACAACTTCTTATATTTATTTTGAGATTAAATTTTTTAAAATGCAAGTAAAAGACTCAGATAGTACTTGGCACATAATAAATGTTCCATAAATTGCTGGAGATGTGTGTGGGGTGGAGAAAGGCAAAATAACACTGGGGTTGCAATCAGAGGTGGAAGATAATGTTAAGTACACTGCATTAGTAAGAAAAAGGAGAGTTTGATTCTTCTCTCTAATATCTTCTGGCTCTGTCATTTTTGTTTTCTAGACCTTGGTTACCTTGGAAAAAATTTTTTACTGATGGAATAAACTGCCTCAGTAGATTTTTTCAGATTCCAAGGACTGTGATTATATTTATTTTAATTCTGTTGTTTGTAAGAATCCCTTACTTTTCCAAAAAGAAGGTCATAGAGATCAGTCAGAATTACTAGGGTATAAGATGAATACAGAATGAAGCAGGGCAAAGACTAAGAGAGTTTTGCCAAGAAAATGCACTGGTCATAGCAAACACCCTCTTCCAACAACACAAGAGAAGACTCTACACATGGACATCACCAGACGGTTAACACCGAAATCAGACTGATTATGTTCTTTGCAGCCAAAGATGGAGAAGCTCTATACAGTCAACAAAAACAAGACCGGGAGCTGACTGTGGCTCAGATCATGAACTCCTTATTACCAAATTCAGACTTAAATTGAAGAAAGTAGGGAAAACCACCAGGCCATTCAGGTATGACCTAAATCAAATCCCTTATGATTATACAGTGGAAGTGAGAAATAGATTTAAGGGCCTAGATCTGATAGATAGAGTGCCTGATGAACTATGGAATGAGGTTCGTGACATTGTACAGGAGACAGGGATCAAGACCATCCCCATGGAAAAGAAATGCAAAAAAGCAAAATGGCTGTCTGGGGAGGCCTTACAAGTAGCTGTGAAAAGAAGAGAAGTAAAAAGCAAAGGAGAAAAGGAAAGATATAAGCATCTGAATGCAGAGTTCCAAAGAATAGCAAGAAGAGATAAGAAAGCCTTCTTCAGTGATCAATGCAAAGAAATAGAGGAAAACAACAGAATGGGAAAGAATAGAGATCTCTTCAAGAAAATTAGATACCAAGGAAACATTTCATGCAAAGATGGGCTCGATAAAGGACAGAAATGGCATGGACCTAACAGAAGCAGAAGATATTAAGAAGAGGTGGCAAGAATACACAGAAGAACTGTACAAAAAAGATTTTCACGACCCAGATAATCACAATGATGTGATCACTGACCTAGAACCAGACATCCTGGAATGTGAAGTCAAGTGGGCCTTAGAAAGCATCACTACGAACAAAGCTAGTGGAGGTGATGGAATTCTAGTTGAGCTATTTCAAATCCTGAAAGATGATGCTGTGAAAGTGCTGCACTCAATATGCCAGCAAATTTGGAAAACTCAGCAGTGACCACAGGACTGGAAAAGGTCAGTTTTCATCCCAATCCCAAAGAAAGGCAATGCCAAAGAATGCTCAAACTACCACACAATTGCACTCATCTCACATGCTAGTAAAGTAATGCTCAAAATTCTCCAAGCCACGCTTCAGCAATACGTGAACCGTGAACTTCCTGATGTTCAAGCTGGTTTTAGAAAAGGCAGAGAAACCTGAGATCAAATTGCCAACATCCGGTGGATCATGAAAAAAGCAAGAGAATTCCAGAGAAACATCTATTTCTGCTTTATTGACTATGCCAAAGCCTTTGACTGTGTGGATCACAATCAACTGTGGAAAATTCTGAAAGAGATGGGAATACCAGACCACCTGACCTGCCTCTTGAGAAATCTGTATGCAGGTCAGGAAGCAACAGTTAGAACTGGACGTGGAGCAACAGACTGGTTCCAAATAGGAAAAGGAGTTCGTCAAGGCTGTATATTGTCACCCTGTTTATTTAACTTATATGCAGAGTACATCATGAGAAACGCTGGACCGGAAGAAGCACAAGCTGGAATCAAGATTGCTTGGAGAAATATCAATAACCTCAGATATGCAGATGACACCAGCCTTATGGCAGAAAGTGAAGAGGAACTCAAAAGCCTCTTGATGAAAGTGAAAGTAGAGAGTGAAAAAGTTGGCTTAAAGCTCAACATTCAGAAAACAAATATCACGGCATCTTGAACCATCACTTCATGGGAAATAGGTAGGGAAACAGTGGAAACAGTGTCAGACTTTATTTTTGGGGGCTCCAAAATCACTGCAGATGGTGACTGCAGCTATGAAATTAAAAGACGCTTACTTCTTGGAAGGAAAGTTATGACCAACCTAGATAGCATATTCAGAAGCAGAGACATTACTTTGCCAACAAAGTTTCGTCTAGTCAAGGCTATGGTTTTTCCTGTGGTCATGTATGGATGTGAGAGTTGGACTGTGAAGAAGGCTGAGCACTGAAGAATTGATGCTTTTGAACTGCGGTGTTGCAGAAGACTCTTGAAAGTCCCTTGGACTGCAAGGAGATCTAACCAGTCCATTCTGAAGGAGATCAGCCCCGGGATTTCTTTGGAAGAAATGATGCTAAAGCTGAAACTCCAATACTTTGGCCACCTCATGTGAAGATTTGACTCATTGGAAAAGACTCTGATGCTGGGAGGGACTGGGGGCAGGAGGAGAAGGGGACGACAGAGGATGAGATGGCTGGATGGCATCACTGACTCGATGGACGTGAGTCTGAGTGAACTCCAGGAGTTGGTGATGGACAGGGAGGCCTGGTGTGCTGAGATTCATGGGGTTGCAAAGAGTCGGACACGACTGAGAAACTGAACCTAACTGAACTGAAGATGTAGATTTAAGGAACAGGCAAATTCAGACACAAACATAGCTGCACAAATTAATGTTAGAAAAAGCTAATTACTAAGGAGTTCCAGGAAGGAAGTATATCTTTTGAAGTTCATGATGGGTAGATTTCTATAAGAAATAGTGCCTTTCAGAGAGATTAGTAATGGCTGAATCAGTGTAAGCTGAGACATTAAATCATGTCACAGACTTCCTAGCAAGCTCAAAGGCAGGTGTGCTGAGGTCATGTTAGCTGCTGTAACAAAAGAACTCAAAATGCATAATCACTCAAACATGATAAAACTAGTTTCATTCCTTGCAGGTGGATCTGCCAACCTGACATCTTTCTGTTTTTAACACATGGCTTGATTGCATCAAGTGGATGAGAAGAGAGCAGGGATGAGCACCTGTGAGAGATTTTATAGCAGTTACCATAAAGTGAGCCCTTACATTCCACTGGCCGGACCACACCTAGCTGCCAGGGAGGATGAGAGATAAAGTCATGTGTGTTCAGAAAGAAGAGGAATCATGTTTTGTGAACTTCTCTCTAGTTTCTGCCTCGGCAGGTACACACTGAATACAAGTAATACTGGGGGCACAACAGTGAGGAATGATAGGGAGTCCTAAAGGGAAATATTGCCTCCATGTCTAAATGGTGCCAGGTAGAAATGCAAACCATGGACAGCCAGACCTCCCAGTCTCTAAGGAGCAGTGAGGCTTCTCAATTGATATGTAAAATCTCTTGACTGTAAAATGTTGGTGATGAATTTATTTAAACAAACAACAATATGTGGAATGTAGCAGCAGCAGTAGGGACTTCCCTGGTGATTCAGTGGTTAAGATTCCAAGCTTCCACTGGAAGGACCTGGGTTTGATTCCTGGTTGGGAAAATCAGATCCTATATGCAACAGGGCGGCCAAAAAAACCAGTGTAGAGTATAAAGAAAATGCCTGTGCAGGTCCAGCATTCCCTACATATTTCAGGCTACCAATGTGTAGTACCTATGTGTAGTACCTATGTGCTACATGGGAAAGTCCCAGAAAATCAGATAAGAGCCTAGGAGGCAGATAACCTACAGGTGACAATCAGCCTGGACTGCCCTAGGCAAAACGATAAAGGGGAGAAATCAGCCCGAGTGCTTGTTAGGCCTCCCTCCCAGGGCCTAGGAGAAGCTCCAAGGGGACGGGGAAAAGCCCTTTGATTAGACGTTTCCAGACCCTTTTCAAAGAAGAACTGGTCTTGTCTTCTGTTGCCGTGCAGGACATGGTAAGAAAGCAGCCATCTACAACCCAGAAAGAGAGCTCTCACTAGGAACCCAACTGCCTATCACCTTGACCCCAGTCTTTTCAGCCTTCAGAAATGCTCAGAGGATCAAACATTGTGGAGACCACTGAGTGATATAGGATGCCCATTGTCACCTGAACTCATCGTTAAGGTGACAAGTTCAGCATTCCAAGCTGCCTAAAAGCCTTTCAACTTGGGTCTAAACTTCTATGCGTGACCCTGAGGACAAATTCTTACATCTGTTTTTAAAGGAAAATAAATAATAGTTTTTATAGGGAAAAAAAAAAAAAAGCAAGGATTGGTGGCAAAGCTGAGGATGGTGACTAGAAAGAAGGGAGAAGTAAAATGGCTGAGAAAGGAAGACCCATGTCTGCCTGTCTTCAACCGTGTCCTGCCTGCCTGTGACACCCAGAGAAGGTGGGAAGGGAGCAGGGTATGGTCTTGGGAAACGGGTGATTTCACGCTTAGTCACAGATGCAGTGTGTACTTACCGGTCCAAGACAGAGGTCCAGTCTGCATAGACACACATTTCCTGTAACCCTGTGACTAGCTGTCAGGTTCAAGTTTTATACAAAATTGTGGTTGTGTCCTAGTCATACTTTTGGTGATTTACAAAGACTATAAACACTGGAACTAAATGCCTATTGTTTTCTTTTATTCTTGGTAATTTGGTAATGACCTCAAAGGTAAGCCATGAATGCATATTTATATTGTAGAGCAGTGTGGAAAATTCTGTCTCTCTGGTGTTTTAACCTTCATCCTAATGGTCAGTGGCATGCTAGGAAATGCCATTTTGTGCTGGACACTGAGAGAAATTGGTTGATTATATACCCCTCCATCCTGCTGAAGGGTTTTATGATCCAGGGAAAGAGGCAAGAAATACACAGTATTGAAAAAAGCAAAACAGTGTTCAATACAGGCAGGGCATATAATTGAGAAATGAATGGTGGAAATGGAGGAGCTTGAGGCATAGATGGGGAAGGGAGATGGATTGGTGTAGAGTTAGGAGTAGACCCACTGTCCTGTCTTACACAACAGTCCTTCCTAAAGATGTGTCAAATATTATTGTCCTTGATTTTCTTATGCATAGATTGATGGTGCTCTCAGTTCAGTTCAATTGCTCAGTCATGTCCGACTCTTTGTGACCCCATGGACTGCAGCACGCCAGGCTTCCCTGTCCATCACCAACTCCCAGAGCTTACTCAAACTCATGTCCATCACGTCGGTGATGGCATCCAACCATCTCATCCTCTGTCGTCCCCTTCTCCTCCTGCCTTCAATCTTTTCCAGCGCCAGGGTTTTTTCCAATGAGTCAGTTCTTCACATCAGATGGCCAAGATATTGGAGTTTCAGCTTCAGCATCAGTCCAACCAATGAATATTCAGGACTGATTTCCTTTAGGATGGGCTGGTTGGATCTGCTTGCTGTCCAAGGGACTCTAAAGAGTCTTCTTCAACACCACAGTTCAAAAGCATCAATTCTTCGGTGCTCAGCTTTTTTTACACTCCAACTCTCACATACATACATGACTACTGGAAAACCATTGCTTTGACTAGATGGACCTTTGTTGGTAAAGTAATGTCTCTGCTTTTTAATATGCTGTCTAGGTTGGTCATAGCTTTTCTTCCAAGCAGGAAGTGTCTTTTAATTTCATGCCTGTAGTTACCATCTGCAGTGATTTTGGAGCTCAAAAAAATAAAGTCTGTCACTGTTTCCACTGTTTCCCCATCTATTTGCCATGAAGTGATGGGACCAGATGCCATGATCTTCATTTTTCTGAATGTTGAGTTTTAAGCCAACTTTTTTACTCTCTTCTTTCACTTTCATCAAGAAGCTCTTTAGTTCTTCTTTGCTTTCTGCCATAAGGGTGGTGTCATCTGCATATCTGAGGTTATTGATATTTCTCCTGGCAATCTTGATTCCAGCTTGTGCTTCATCCAGCCCAGCATTTCTCGTGATGTACTCTGCATATAAGTTAAATAAGCAGGGTGACAATATATAGCCTTGACGTACTCCTTTCCCGATTTGGAACCAGTGTGTTGTTCCACGTCCAGTCCTAACTGTTACTTCTTGGTGCTTTAGTCCCTTTTGAAAAAATAAAAAGAAGTGAAGGCATTTTAAGCAAAAATTTGGAATATTTTGTTGAATTTGAAGCTTATTTTATTACAGTAACTTTGGTTTTGCCAGATGTGATGGTCACAAGTATGGTGCATGGTTGTAGGCTATGTTGATGAAGAGACCATGGCTTCCCACTGAAGGACTGACCTCCTGGATTGGAAACTTAGAAATGCCCTTTCCTCTGAAAAACTCTCCACCAAATCAGCAAAGCTCCCAGAAGTCTCTGCTTAGAAGGGTTGAATAAAAGTCCTTGTATGGTTTTGCTCATTATTTATGTCAAAATGAAAAATACGTTCTTTACCCATGATTAGAAGTATCTTTTTCATGGCTATAGCACTAGCACTTGAGATGATGTCCTCCATTTGGCAGTGAGATAAGTGGAGAAGGGAATATCATGCCAACTTTGGACAACATATGATTGTGTATTTTTAGTTATGATCCAAAGTCACAATTTGGCCTGTGAAGCTGGTTTTATCTCTTTGCCAAGTTGGGCAAGGAATCTTGGCTGAAAGATGCTTTTTAAAGACCTGGAGTATTGGACTAGATGTCAAGACACTTGTATTTGCACTTCTTTGGTGCCACTGTTTGCAAAAGAAAGGTGTCCTGGCTTTGCTGTTTCTTTCCATTTTAATGCACCAGGAATGATCCCGGAGCCCTCTTACAGAACATGGTATGGCTATATCAGAACTTCATTTAGAAATATTTAGAATCGCCTAAGTTGGAGTGTCTAGAATAATTATTGTTTAATAATGCTACTATTATAATATATAATAGTGTCTACTATTATTATTGCTGCTTTGTTATTACAGTTTTGGTCATGGTTATAGTACCAATGTCTCTGTTTATTATAAAGTGAGATGATGACTGGTATTCTTTCCAGACAGCCCCAAACTGTCCCGGAGAAATTAAAAGTGAAAATAATTTATGTCACAGTGCTGAGGAAATGAAATACCCAGTGGTCAAGAAATAAATATGTCAAAGCTTCTAGCAAAATATGAAGTGGGAATGTAGCTCCAGACTGTGTGGACCTACTCACTGCCTTTCACTGTGGAACCAGCTTTAATATTTTTGACCTCACCATATGGCATGTGGGATCCTACTTCCCTGACCAGAGATTGAACAAGTGCCCACTGTGCTGGAAACACTGAGTCTAAACCACTGGACCACCAGGCAAGTCCCCAGAACCAGCTTTAGATCTCAATATTCTGCTTTGTATTAACTTTCTTTAGACCTACCTAACTTATAAATCAATATTTTAGTTTATAGTAACCCTGTTTAGACCTACCTGAAGTTATACACAAAAGTAGGATTTTGACTTTGCAGTTATATTGTCTTGGGTGATAATGCTCTCCCAAGTCACAGATTTGGAGACAGATAGGAGATCATTTTAGCACCAGCATCTTCTTCCTGACTACTTGGACACTTCTATATTGTCAGTCTCTTTGGATAAAAATTATTTTTAAATTTATGAAAAAAAACCATCCAGGACTCAGAAACAATCTGGGCTTCAGAGTATCATCCAGGAAGTCATGTACAGGAGACTGCAGGTGGCAAACGAGGGTGAAGTCCACGGTCAGAATGAGAAGTAGCCAACACCAGCCTTGGCTGGGAACAGGGGACCAGTGCAGTAATGTGATTATGATAATGTTCCACAACTCTTTGTGTGCTGCCTGTGTTCCCTGCAATTCACTTTTGGGAATCGCACAGTCTCTGTCTCTGGGCTCATCAGCTGGCCCAGCCTTTGTGTTCCTAGCCTGTCATCCCTCCCCGGTCCGGGAACCTCTGAGTGCCTTGCTAAATGAATTCATTGTGGGAACAAAGATGGGGTGGTCGCATAGAGATGGCTATCTTTTGTTGTCAGACATTCAATCCCATAGAGCAATCCAATTACTTAAGCTGTTTCTCTCAGTCTTATTAGGGCTGGCCACGGAGGCCGGCTTGGATGCTGATTGCTGCGTCTCAGAAGAATGTGGTGGAACAGATTAGCGCTTTAATGAGAGACCTTCTGAAGGCCAGATCGTTTCCATTGTATATGTATTGAGATCTAGGAATCATTTTTAGGCAAAAGCCCAGAGTCACTGTTACAATGACTGATCAAAGGATGGCTGGAAATCTGTACAACTGCTTGAAGAAATTTTATGGGTTATAAAATATTGGCATGGCTTCTGTCTGTTATGGGCTATCTGCTAAAAATCTTTGGTAGGCTGGGAAAAGGAAATTGCTTATTGGCATTTTATTCTGTGGGGTGGATATCTTTGGAGTTTGCATTTGAACTCTTTCCTCACTGTGTTACAGGTCAAATTCTATGCTCAGTGCTAACATTCCAGGAATGTGGACTGCACAAAATCAACACAAGCCTTACTCTATATTCTGCTGCTCAGAAAAACAGACCGTGAGAGGGTGGCTCAGACAAGGGTGAATGGACGATTGCTAGGAACAGATAGCAAGGGTGGGGTAGATTGCCATGGTTAATGTGTAAGGTTGAAACTTGATGTTAGAATGAAAGTTAGGAATTAAGTTTGAGAAGCAGCTTAGGAAACTCTTGCTCTGGCTGTTGAGAAAAGATGATATTGGGGTTTTGTTTTGGCAATTAGTTTTCATGCTGAAAGAAACAATATCCAGGCCTTATAGGTCATGCCTATGGCTCTGGGAATATTTCTGAAATATCAGATGCAAAGAGCTTTTATTTTAAAAGAAGGGCAGCTACTCCCATTTGGAAGGTTTTAAATAAATAGAAAAAGTTTTTTTTAATATAAATATCTTATTATTTAAAACAGACATAAAAGTACTCATTACTCAGCTTCAGTAATTAATTGTAGCTAATCTTTCACTTATGCTTTCTAATGTTTCTGGAAAACTCCCCATGACTACTACACTCTAAAAAACAGGAACTCTTTAGCAAAGCTTCAACTGCAATAGCATTATTGTGCCTTAAAAATATTAACAATAGTTTCTTTTTTTTTTTTTGAACAATAATTTATTAACAGCCAGGAATTTTTACTAAATTAAATTTCTCATAAGCATAAGATACTAAGATACTTGGCCAATTTCTGGAAGTATTTTTGGCATGGCATATTTTAGATAATTTTAGATAATAAATGCATCTTTTTCCCAGGAGGGTATTGCTCATCTCCTTCTATGCAGACTTATTCCAGATTCCATCAAGATGTTAGAATAAGAATAAATTCTATTTGTATGGAATTTTGTAGTTTTCAAAATACTTTTATGTGTGTAGATATTTTGGTTGTTATATTAGCCTCTACAAAACAACTGAATGTATTAGAGATAAAGAAACAAACATAACTGGTACTTGAATTTAACTCTTTAACGTCAGCAAAATGTTCTTTCTCCTTTACTGTTGATTTTCACTCTCTTTCAATATAATGTGGTAAGTTGTTTTTGATTCTTTGTGACCTCATGGACTGTAACCCACCAGGCTCCTCTGTCCATGGGATTCTCCAGGCAAGAATACTGGAGTGTGTTGCCATGCTCTTCTCAAGGGGATCTTTCTGACCCGGGGATCAAACCTGCATCTCTTATGTCTCCTGCTTTGGCAGGCAGGCTTTTCACCAATAGTGCCAATGATTTCTATCAAAAAGTAAAATTCCATGGGCTTTGTGTTAGACTGAATTTCAGATACTGATTATACTCAGTTATATATAATCTTAGGTGAATTATTAACCAAGTGGAAGCTCAGTTTCCTCATCTGTAAACTGGTGAGTGTAATAATGTAACTTCCTGGCTTATAGCAGAATAAAGTGAGCATGAATAAAGGGTAGCGGAGGATGCCTAGTTGCGTGTATCTTTGCTTCTCAGATAATGGCCTGGATGCAACCCCACCTTTCACAGTGTGACTTTACTTCCTCACATCTTGAATCTGAGCTGGACTTGTGACTTGCTTTGGCAAGCAGAATCAACAGAAGTACTGTCTTGCCATTTCCTAGGTCAGACCTGAAGACGCTTATGTGCTTATCTGTTTTCTTGGGTGCCTGCCATGACCATACAAGCCTTGGCTAGGCTGCTGGGTGGTAAGAAATGACCTGGAGAGCCCAGTTGTCACAGTGGAGACCATCCTAGATCAGTCTGTAGTCAGTGACCTTCATAATGTGTGAGAAAGCTTAGCTAACATCAACAGAGTTCCCTCTCTACCCAGCCTGACACTGACCACACACGTGTGAGTCCTGCCAAGACCAGAAGAACAACCCGGCAGACCCAGACAATTATGAGTGGTAATACATGCTTATTGTTTTAAGCAACTAAATCTGGGGGTGACTTGTTATACAGCAATTGCTAACTGTTACACAGTAATTAGAGAGACAACATTAACATTTATTAAGTTTGAGGGGAATTAGATAATGCTTCCATTCTCTTACCCTCATTCAATCCATCTGTTTTATAAATGTTAGATAGATCACCTCAATTAAGTGATTTTTGCATGTTTCTTTCTACTGTTTACAACTTTGCAGCTCTTCATTCCTGTAGGAAGTAGCTCAAAGTCTTCAGCATGTGACTCAGCAAAATCTGACTCCAACTACCTTTCTGTTATTTTCTTCCAGTACTTTCCTATGCTAATTTTTTCTAATAAACTTCTTTTTATGAACATCCAACTTTAAGTGTTTCTTTTTGTGCTTTTGCTCTGTCTCTAAGTCTCTACCTAAAATGTTCTTCCTTCTGGCTACATGCTATTCAGGGGAGCTCTTAACTTCCTGAAAGCTTTCCCAAATGCCTTTAGTCATGTTATTGGCAGCATGTCTTTATGTCACTGGCTTAGCAATGAGCCATTTTTGCATTCTGACCATTTATGTTGCATCTTTTATTACTGTATGACTTTCTAATTGTATCCTTCTTGGTGATAAGAATCACATCTCATGTTTTTGTATCTAAGACAGTTGTTAACACAAAGAGTTCAATAAGTATTTGGTCACCATTGAATTGAAGGTTAAAGGGTATGATGGTACATATCCATAGAGAGAAAGGGGAGATCATTGTGGCATAAATAAATTAGGAAGGCCTCTTGGAGAAAGAGAACTTGTGCTGGATCCAGAAGCCTGAGCAGAACTTCAAAAAATAGGAGGAAGTAGAGAGAGGGCATATGTATAGTAAAAATGCTTGGAGGCAGGAACCAGCACAGTGGGTGTATTAGTTAGGATGGGCTAGCTTGTGATAGAGCAACAACCATCCCCCAAATCTCAGTGACAGATGCAGTGGAGTATCACATATCAGTAGGAGGAATCTGCTGAAACTCATCTTCACTTAGGGATCCAGGGCAATGGAGTTGCTACCATCTGGAGTTAATCGGTCTTTGTGGCAAAGAGAAGAGATGAGAAAAATGAATTGCTTCTTAAATACTTTCACCCAGAGGTTGTATATGTCACTTCTGTCTGCATAGAATTCATTGGCCAGAGGTGATCACATGGCCACACCTAACTTCATGAGTACCTGGCTGGAGATGTTTAAAAGATATTAGTAAATAGTTTTAATCCTCTTGGGTAGTGGGAGGTGGTAGCCTGGGACAAACTAGCCTAATCAGATAAAGGTTACACAGTGGAGAAAAAGGTAAGAAATTAGATGGATTGGATAAAATGGGACAAAAGTATGGAAAGTCTTTTGGCCCAGGAGGAGGAATTTGTTGTTGATATTAGGCAGTAGGTAGCCATTGTAGAGTAGATTTTTGAACAGTGAAAGGGCATGATGACAGCTGTGTTCAAGTAAGATAACCGTTACCTTGCAAATAGGATGAAGAGGAGACTGATAGGGAGCCGTTCCATAAACTTTAAGGCTTGGAGTGCTGAGCACTGGTGGGGACTGAGCTAAGGGGGATGTCTGTGTATGTGTGTGTGTGAGAGAGATACAAGATACTTCAAAGTAAGATGCCACAGGATTTGGTGATGGATTGAAGTGGTAGACTGAGATCTGGAGGATCGATGTCTTTAGTATATGCAGCCCCTTTCCTAAAGTAGGAAGAGGAGGAGCAGGAGGATGAGGTTCAAGCTAACTCATACACTAAGCTAGTTTCAGACCTTCTGAATCTGTGTGGACTTCATAAGATAGTGACTGAAACAAAAAAGAGAGGATCTCATTCAAGTCACAAGTATGGTGTGTGTGTCTGTCTGCCTGTGTGTGTGTACAAAGAAAAATAGACTTCCTTGGATCACTTCAATGCCCTGCTCATTTCTTTATAAAGCTGTAAGAACCAACCAAATGCAGAATTCTGATTTTGTTTTCTACTGAGACATGCAAAGTCACTGGTGCCTGCTTTCTTTGGTTTAAGAAAAAGAGAGTTGGAAAGGTCATCCAAGATAGGAATAAATAGAGGCAGAGGCGAATCAATGTTTAACTTGGAAATATTTTTCAGTTAATCATCTCTGACCGCTCACACTAAGAGGGCAGTCCCGGAGTGCTGGCACGCTTGTACTGCAAGCCACCAAGCTTCCAGTAAAAGAGCCAAATGTTAGGATCCGTACAATCAGAAAGACTGCCTACTGTAGGTTTAACCTAAAATGGGGAGGAAGTCTTCCACAAATGTATATCTAGGGCTATTTTGACTTACAGATTTTTGCTTCCAAGTCAGAAGTCATGAAGCCATAAGATTTTCCTTGTTTGGGGGATTACCATTTAAAAGTTGGGACTTTTACCTGGTAGGAAATTTGTTGAAATGTGTGGGAAATCATCTTGAAATCTGTTTTCTGGCTTTCTTTTCCTGTTTTTACTGATGGTATATGTAATTGTACAGAATACTACATAATATGGTTTCTTAGTTGGGGGCTGTTTTGATGACTTTTTTGGTCACTTTATCAAAGGAAGCCAATCAATAAGAAAAGTTTGGAAACTTTATGGGGCCCATGGGGCTAATATTTGGTCTTATAAGAAATAGATTTTTTAAGTTTTTATCCATTTTAGTTTGTTTGCAGATGGTCAGTGATGAGGAAGCACAATGATTTGACAGTCTGTGTTCATTCTCTCTTCTGTAGGAGGTGAAATAATGATCTATCAGACAAGAGAGGTAACTTATCTGGCCTTTGAATATAACGTTCCCATTACATTCATATAAAGCCCAGTTTGTAAAGAGAATTCTTAACCCAAGCATCACCTTTGACTTAAGGCCATCGTTCTTGTGAACCTCAGAGCGTATGGTGTGTTCTTTTGCAACCCAGCACTCCAACGAGTTTCCTGTACCACAGACATTGCTTTCCAAGCAGACAGTAATACAACCAGTGCCAAAATAATAAATACTCTAGGAGCGCAAAGATGTATTTCTCTTAGGAGACCTGGTCTTTCTAGCATTCTCATTCTAGATGGGTGAAACAGCTTGTAATAATTCAACAGCAGGGAAATTCAGTGAAGCTGTGTTTGAATTAAGGGATGTCTTAATTTTGGTTTTGCCTTTGTGTGTGTGTGTGTGTGTGTGTGTGTGTGAGTTGCTCAGTTGTGTCCGACTCTGTCACCCCATGGACTGTAGTCACCAGGCTCCTCTGTCCATGGAAGTCTTCAGACAAGAATACTGGATTGGGTTGCCATTTCCTTCTCCAGGGGATCTTCCCAACCCAGGGACTGAATGTGGGTCTCCCACATTGGGCAGGCAGACTCCTTACCATTTGAGTCATCAGGGAAGACCTGGTTTTGCCTTTGGGGAGCTTTTAAAAAAATCGGATTTTGAATGCTTTTGAGGAATTCACATAGATTCTATGGATTTTACAGGAAATATAAAATACTATGTTGCATGTGTCTTATATTCAAAAGAACAAATTCTATATCTTTTATGTTCTTTTAGGGTGAATGGACAGCAAGATACTGATGGAACACTAAAGAAAGTCTTTTATTATGGATTGGATCTTTAATCTTGTAATGTCTTTAAATGATGTCACTTTAGATTTTTATTCTTAACAATCCCATTGCTTGGGCTTCCCAGATGGCTGAGTAGTGAAGAATCTGCCTGCAATGAAGGAGACACAGGAAACATGGGTTCAATCCTTGGGTTGGGAAGATTCCCCAGGAGGAGGGCAAGGCAACCCACTCTAGCATTCTTGCCTGGAGAATCCCATGGACAGAGAAGCCTGGCGGGCTACAGTCCATATGGTCACAAAGAGTCAGACACGACAGAGGCGACTTAGCATGCACGCATTCCATTGTTTGGAACCTGGGTTTCAGACTTCTTATCTTGTACTGTATCCTCAGTCATCACCTTGGTCCACCAGTAAAGTTTGGCCATGAATTTATTATTTATTTATTTAGGTCAAAATAAGAGGTGTGTTCCCTTCCTATTGCAGGATTCAGTCTCCTTCAGAGTACAATTTATGGCTCTTGGGTTAGATGGACAGCTCTTATGCTGTTGGTAAGGCTCGCCTCCTATCTCCTGCCAGCAGTGGCCAGGTAGGGAGCTCTGCATTTCTAGGCTGACTATGGGCTGGTCTGAGGTCACCTTGAATGGGACAGGTGGTGTCTTCTTCACGAAGGCTCTCATTGTCCAGCAGTCTTGTCTGGACCTGTTCACATGGTGATAAGGATCTGAGAGAGACACGTGATTGTTTTTTCAAGACGGCACACTGACATTTCCATTGCAAGTTGACCAGCAAGCCACAAGGCCAGTCTAGATACAAAAGGTAAGAAAGTAGACTTCCTCTTGATGGGAGGAGCTGTAGAGTCTCTTGGAGAGAGTGTAGATACAGGGAGGCCATTGCTTGGAGTCATCAGTGCAACCAACTGATTGCATCATAATGGGAAATAATCATCAACAAGGCTAGTGATCTCTGCCCCAGGTGAAAGGTCCATGACTTATAGCCAACTGCTCGAGCCATATTTCAACAAGTGCAGTCTGTAGGTGCTCTACCTCCCACATCAGGGTCACTGTAGGACTTGAGGTGCCCTAAACCTACCGCATTATATTTTGGGGTGAGTCCTACAAATCTGCATGTTAATCAATATTCCCAACCCTACCCCACAACACACTCAAGTTTCAGAATCTCTGCTTTAGAGTCTCCTACCCAGCATGAAAACATGTAGAATAAAGTAAGAGTATGTTTTTTCAGATATATAAAATTTATTTTGAATTTAAGTACAAAAAATATAGATAGACATTTCCAATGTATTGCCTTAGACAAATTCTTACCTTTTCCCAAATTATGATAAATATAATATGACAAAATTATATTAATTAGTAAACTCATACTGGTAGGATAATCACTACTTTTGGTCCTTTGATTTTATACCTGCAAAGGGTCCCTAAAACCTGATGCATCTCAAAATTGGGCTATTTCCCCTTCCTCAACGATAATGTCCAAGTCAATATTCCTTTGGTTTCTTTCATAAGAAGACTCAGAAACTTACCAAGATGTTACCCCCTCTAGGAGCCTGTGGTATAGCAAAGATGAAATATTCATAAATTTATATTTCAGGAGAAAAGGACATAGATATATGGGGGTCATAGGTTTTATCCAGTGCCTCCTAGCCTATGAATAGGGATGGAAGATACTGTTATATGTTTGAAATCTACCTTTCTCTTCCACTCAGAAGGCTTCAGTGGGAGTCAGATGCCCTTCAGGTAGAGACCAACTCTGCATATGTGTGTGTGTGTGTGTGTGTGTGGTGAGTGTGTACATGTGTGTGGTGTGTGTGTGTGGTACATGTGTATGTATATGAGTGGTATGTATATGTGTGTGTGGTGTATATGTGTGTGTGTGTATGTGTGTGGTGTGTATGTGCTTTTGTATGTGTGGTGTATGCATGTGTGTAGATATATGTGAGTGGTGTGTCTATGTGAGTATGTGGTAAGTCTGTGTGTGTGTGTATGTGAATGAGTGGCGTGTGTGTGTGTGGTGTGTGTGCACAGTGTGTGAATGTGTGTGTGTGTGGTGTCTGTGTATGTATGTGCCTGTGTGTCTGTAAGTGAGAGTAGTACTATCATTTCACTGGAAACTGCCTTTGAGCCATAGACTGAAAATTTAAGATATTCTGGAAGAAACTTTTGAGATCAACAACGTATTTTAATGAACACTCAAAGGGAAAAAACCTGAAAGAAGCAAAAAGAGCTTTAGAAAAGACCAGTTCTCGAGTTAAACTAGTCGCCTTGATTCCAGTCTTTACTGGAACAAATTTAGCAAGTGCGGAGAGCAGATGAGTGTCTGGAAGCAGCCTTGGCCTCTCCTTCTCCTCCTTTGCTTGCAGACCCTTCACGGCACCAGCTGCCTCACTGGGTTGCCACATGCAAGTACCTCAGGGGTGGGGAAAGCGCAGGTGAGTGGGGCTGTGTGGTTCTGAGTATATATAATAGCGGTGGGGGGCCTGTGGGAAACTGGAAACTGGAAGTCTCATTGAGAAGTACTCAAAATCATATTTTTAGAAGAAAAATTGGACCTAACCAAAAGAATACACATGTGGGTCAATTCATGTCTTAAACCACCTGTGTGCTACCCCTGGGCTGGCTCAAGTTCAAGCATGATAATCTGGCATTTAAGATTCTCTATGGCCTGGCTTCCCTGGTGGCTCAGGTGGTTAAAGAGTCTGCCTGTAATGTCAGAGACCTGGGTTCAATCCTTGGGTTGGGAAGACCCCTTGGAGAATGGAACGGCTATCCACTCAGTATTCTTGCCCAGAGAATTTTATGGACAGAAGGGCCTGGAGGGCTACAGTCCATGGGGTCGCAAACAGGCAGACATGACTGAGCGACTTACTTTCAAATAGAGTAAGGTTTTCCTGCTCACTTTTTTAAAAGATGTTTTTGATGTGGACCATTTTTAAAGTCTTTACTGAATTTGTTGCAATATTGCTTCTGTCTGAAGTTTTGGTTTTTGGCTACTGGGCAAATGAGATCTTAGTTCCCTGACCAAGGATCAAACCTGCTTGATCAAGAAGCAAAACCAAGGATTTCCCCTGCAGTGGAAGTGCATGGTCTCATCACTGGACAGCCAGTGAAGTCTCTTCATGCTCATTATTAATTCAGCGAGGTGTAGGGAAAGATCACTGGGCTTTGGAATTCTTGGGACTGAATTCTGATTCCACCACTCACTGGTCCCCACAGCCTCAGATGAGTCTTGTGTATTTTTCATATGTGCATTGTGGTTTGTGATGCCTGCCCCACCATGCTCATTTTTTCCCTAGGAACATACAATCATACCATTCAGAGCTGTGCCACCAGTATGGCAGCCACTGGCCTCATGGGACCACTGAGCACTTGGCAGAGTGTTAGTGCCACAGAGGAACTTGATTTTTTAGTTGCCTCCAGGTTTAATTCATTTAAATTGAAATTGAAAACCTGCTTGATTTACTTTTCAGAAAACTTTTTAAAGAATGACTGGAATAGCTGACTTTATCAATCTAGTTTTTTTTAGTTGTAATTTTTTCTGAAATATAAATGCAGATCAAACATTTCTCATGAAAATTAAGCATCTGAATTGAGAGACCTAAATGGTACTAAAGTACACAGTGAATTTTGAAAATACAATAAAGAATATAAAATAGCTCATTAATAACTTTTTATGTTTACTACATGTTAAATAATATTTTGGACATAGTGGGTTAAATTAAGTATAGTTTTTTTTTCTTTCTACCCTCTACATCAACCCCCTTCCCTCAATTTAAGTATATTGTTACATTGATTTCACCTCTTCACATTAAAAAAAATGTAAAATATCACATGTGGCTTACATTACATTTCTATTGAGCACTGCTGATCTACATGAAAACTTTGAATAAACTATGATGTTTTTATCAGCAATAAATACTGTACAAAGAGGGTCCAATATTTGTGAGAGTAGCTATTACATCTGTCTTATTCCCCATCTTATAACTGGGGCCCGGCTTGTTCCCTGCACAAATCAAAGGTGATAAAGATTCTTCCAACAAATGCATATTTAAATAAGTTTAAATATTTATGAAATGATCACGTATTCAAATGGTATCTGTGTTGCATTGCCTATAAAATGAGGGAGCTGTAAAATGATATCGAAGTGGCTTCCAGCTCTAAAAGACAGTGAAACTGACAAGGTAGATACTGTACAGTATAGTGCAACATGCTGCCACTCTATGTGTAGATGTGTGGTCTTTTCACTTGGCTGCCCTATTGGGATTTTGGTAGAGTATCTTTAAATACAACACATCCCAATGCAAGAAAGACAAGCAAGTCTTCATTGGATGACAAGAAGTGCCTCGTGTTGCCAGACTGTGTTTAGGAATGAGGGAAGCAAGCCTGGCCCAGGCCAGCATCTGTGTCGTGGACCTGGTCATGTTGTCTTTGCTAGTTTTGCTTTTCAGTCAAACTACAGTCTTATTGGAAAAATCACTTTCGTCGACTTTCTTGCCTACAGATCAGAAAGTGTTTTGTGTATCTGAATATTCTACACCTTGAAGTGCGAATTTGCTCTTGGAAAGTCATATGCTTTCTTAGAGAATGAATTGTCACCTCACATGTTCCATCTGTCCTCCAGGAAATATGTTTATTTTTAGTGAGCAAGCTAAACCCTAGAGGGGTAAGTGTAGACTCCCCCCACTTCCTTTCATTTTGTATGGAGTGTAGGATTCTCTTGACAATTAGCATGTCAGGTTTCTGAGGTCCCTGGAGCTCTTCTTGCAAGGAAAAGTGTATATGGTTGTAAATTCTATGTTTAATATATGTATATGTGTTTCTGTTTCCATGGGAGATGTTACAGTATGATTTATTGCCATAGATGAAATTTCACATTTGAAAGACCAGCTTTTTCTTTTGGAGTATAGTTGCTTTACAATGTTGTGTTAGTTTCTACTGTACAGCAAAGTGAAGCAGCCTTAGGTACACATATATTCCATCTTTTTTGGATTTCCTCTCCATTTAGGGAAAAGACCAACTTTCATTCCGTGGGATTAAAGGTGAGAAGCTATACTGTGTTGTGGTATTTCTTTGGAAATGAATGGGAGTTTGGCATTTTCCTCTGCTTCTTACTGATGGAAGTTGTGAGGATTCCAGTGTCTTCCCCTGAGAGTTATCTTCCCTTGGCTGCCATCCTAAGTTTTGAGATGTTTATTCTAGAAGCAATTTAAACAAAAGAGAGGAAATGCCCTGGACTAGTGGCTGCATGTAATCATCATGAAAAATGCTTGATATTGAATCAAAGGAGTAGAAGATGTTATCGATTCTATACACTCTTATCTCTCGGGATGGGACTCTTTTGGAGAAACGAGGATAAAAGAAAAGAGTGTTGGGGCAAAACTGGCCCATTCATAGTGCATGTATTTCCCTCTGTCCTTCTTTTCATTGTCACCCTGTGAATGAAGAAACCTGATGAGTTGTGAGCTAATACAGTCTAAGGGTTTTTCTCCAAAAAAGGGTTTCTACAAAACCCTTTCTCACTGATGGTGTTCAGTGAGTTAAGTTTCTATAGTGTTACTTAAATAAAAAAGAAAACTCGTGAGCATTATAATGAAAATGGATTCAGGCAGGAGTCCTCAATGGATACTTAATCTAGAGGTGGAGATTCCATGGAGAACAGAATACTTACATCATCTCAAGGTATCTTAAAGTCCAGAAGGGAAAAGTTAACTATGCAGTAAAAACATGGGACAGCACTGTCATCAGATGATAGACATTAGCATCACCACAAAGGGGCACATGGTATTACAGGCCCAGAGATGGGACAGTTTGGGAAGAACACATCCTGATGTAGTATTCCAGCCCCAAAGGTAATCCATGAACTGCATCCTTCATCCCCCAAATAATTGTTACAATGGTCATTATTGGGGACACATGATGAAATTTGTCTGTCGACTGTAGATGAAAAAGTATTATGCCATTGTTAAATTTCTCAAATTTGATAGCTGTACTGTGATTATGTAAGACTATTCTTTCTTTTTTTTTTATCCATTTTATTTTATTTTTTCTAAATTTTTAAAAGAAAATCCATCCTGAACCCTAAGACTATTCTTAAGAAATACACATTGATATATTACAGAGTAAGGCATCAAACATGGAGCCTACTCTCACATGGTTCAGAACTGATTATATTTGTGTGTGTGTACACCTATATACACACACAGAAAGAAAGGGCTGCATTAAGCAAAAGTAGCAAAATATTAAAGTTTGTTAAATGGGTGGAAAGGGAGTTTAGCCTTTGCAACTTTAAATGTGAAATCATTTCAAATGGAAAAGTTTTTTAAAAAATAGAGCCAACCTCTCCACTACACACACATACACATGTATCTCTTGGGGTAAAGGTTTTCTAGGAGAAGAATTTAGAATACAAACAGCCTGAACATTAGAGGGAAAATGTGAGGATGAACCGTGGAAGCACCTTCTCATAAATATTCTTGGAAGCAGTCATTTTACGATGACAGACTCCAGGATTTCTGGGTCCATCAAGGTAATCCCGTTAAAGAAATTTCAGATGCCTGCAAAGCCCCGAGAGTCCAGGGTGTAGGGTGATGAAGCCCTGGTTGGAGGGTTGATTTATTGGCTGGCTTAACCCGCTTGTTACTGGGAACTTGCAGAGCAGCGGTGTGGGTCAAGGCTGTGTGCCCTGAGCTGTCCCTCCGGAGGCAAGGAGCGCATGCGCTCTCCTGTAAATTGCATTGTAGGGGCGGAGATTAGCCAGCCACCTTCTGTTGGTGCCTGGGCATGTCTGCGGTGGCTCCACCGTCGCTTGTGAAGCATGTGGAGGAAAAGTTGGTTCTTCATGCAAGCTCCGGCATCCGGATAGCAGTCATCAGTGACTCACGAGGTTTTAATTGTGCAAGCTTGCCTTTCTTGTAGACTCAAGGCTGAGACAGTGCACCCATGGACGCTGTTAACAGAGCCTTCTAGAAAGGGGAGCGCTTGCTAACCAGCCCATTAGCATGAGAGAGAATGAAGCTGTTGTTCAATCAGTCCTGAGAAAAATCTCAGTGGGATCTCCTTTAACAAACACCTGTAATCTGGGGTTACACCAACACACAGTTAATTCTTTATACAGACCTTTGTCGTGCTTTTGGAAGCATCCTGTGGGGGTTACATAGAAAGAAAAATTCAGCTTTTTATTACTTAATCACATCACTCAGTATTAGAGGTTTTCATTGTCTCATAAATTGCTTTCCAGGGGTAAGGAAAGGGGGTTTGGAAGAAAGTTTGTTATTGACTTGCCTCATTTCCAATTTTGTGAGCTTTCAAACAAAAATTCTTGTGTTCTCTTTTTATTTGTTGATTTAAAAAAATATGACTTTTGGGCAGGCAGGATTGGTTCATTTCCATGGCCATTTTGTCCTGATATCAGTATGCTTTAAGCATTATTTTTCTTAAGTGTAAATGGCATAGAGAGCTATAAATTATCCACATGCATTTGACTATGACAGTAATTATTTTTGAGTGTCACAGATCAAAAACACAACAGAGGATGGAGCCAGTGTGGATCTAGCAAGCTTTCAAAGGTATTTGCTTTAAAAGAAAAATGAAGTCCTAAGATGAAGGCTTCTACTTTTCAATGTGCTGTGCAGAATTTCAACCTCATGATCTCTTATCAGCTCTGAAAGGGGACACGGTTGTTGTCTTTGCTTAGCAACAGTTTTAAAAGTTTCCATTTTTAGTTTCATGGGTAGGGCTGTGATTATTTTTTTTTTAACATGATTTGAAATGTTTTACAGGGGGCTCTCCGTTCAAGTCGGGGACTACCAAACTCTACTTTTTCACTTAGCACCTAGAAAAGAAGTCAAAGAATGAAAGAAAAGGATTTTATTTTTTCAACAAAGACTAGACTAGAGACACACCTAAGCACAGCATGAAGCTTTCTAGCAGGGAGTTCATTTTCCATGTATATGACTTATTTGGCAGAGTAATATGGTCCCAAGACTTCTGATTTAACAGTTTTAAAAAATTCCATGGCTTAGCATGCAAAATGGGTGTGGGATTTCTAAGGCATAATTGCAGTGGAGGCCGAAGCTTTTTGGAAGCCTGGCGATTAAGGTGGGTGACTGAGATCTCTTTCTGAACAGAGAGATGCTTGTGTCTCTCTGGGAAATGCTGGTCTGGAGAGGAAGCAGGGGGGTTCATTTCAGTGCCTGGTAAACTGGAGCAACTGTCTGGAGCCCTCGAGATGGTGCTGCCTTTCACTGAGTGTTTCTTACCTGGATTGTGCCTTTCTTGTAAGAAAGAAGAATGATTTCTTGGACTATGGTCTTCTTTAGCTGGTGGGTGTTTTGAGGCATGCGCGTGTGTATCTATGTATATGTATGTGCACATATATACATTTTTTAAGTTGGAAAATTTCTAAATTTATTCTTCATTCTTAAGACCCTGTGGTATGGTATCATGAGTACCTCTCTCGTGTGGCAGGAGCAAGTCTCAACCAAGACTTGAGAAGTCTCAGTCAAGTGAGAAGTAAACAAAAGGCTTTCTCTTTGCAGACCTTCCCACAGGATCCATTTCTTCTCATCACTGTTCACAGCAGTGACAGAAAAGGAGATAATTTTCCTTCTCTTTCTCCTTCATGTTCTGGCAACTGGACAACTTTCTCTTGGGACCAAAAGCATTAAGGCTGACCCTGGGTTTCCTCAATGTGGCAGATTGACTTTGCTTAAAGAACCCAGTGAAACTCCTCTGGGAACACCAGGGCCACCAACTCTCTTTCCAAAAACACTGACTATCTACAAGATTTATCCATGCATGGTGCTTTTTTCCCACCAGTTATTTTAATGGCACTGAGCTCTGGCTGTATTGTAAACTATGTCTACTCATTTACTGCATTAAGAAAGAAGCAGGTATTTATTCCATTTCGTGAGGTGCTGATTGGTTGTAAAATGTCCTTGTAAAATCTATTCTTACTGTTAGCCTCATTTGCACAAAGAAAAAGTATTTGGAATTTTCCAGAACTGCTGAGCAGTCACTCTGACAGCCTCGTGTTTGTTGAATTATTAGAAAATCCTGAGCCTGTGAGAACCCCAGGAAGTCTTCTAGTGTGCTCCTCTGGCTCTGGGTGAATCAGCCACTCTAAATGGTCATGCGTGTTACTGGGGCTTTCCTGTCTCACATCCAGGCATCTCCTGGGAACAAGATTACAAGACTTCCCTTTGTAATCTAATATGATACGTATCAACTTATGCACGAAGAATTCATCCTAAAAACTAAGCTGACATCTTTCTGGACTGACTTAAAGCCCATTTTTGGTTGTTTTCTCCTCGGTGATAGGGGGCTTTGATCTAATAACACTCCATATATTACTCAGCCACCCTGAGGGGCCAATCTCAGTTCCTTTAACCATTTCTCTCCTCTGCTTTTTTCCAAATCTATAACCAGTCTAGTTTTTGTCTTCTTTAAACAATATATTCTTTAGATGTCTACGACTCACTTGTTTTGTTTTAAGGTTTTGTTTTGTTTGTTTGTTTTAAATTGAAGTATAGCTAATTTTCTTTCCTGATGGCTCAGCAGTAAAGAATCCACCTGCAAGGAAGGAGACAAAGGAGATGTGAGTTCTATCCCTGGAATTGGAAAGATCCCCCGGAGGAGGAAATGGCAGCCCACTCCAGTGTTCTTGCCTGAAAAATTCATGGACAGAGGAGCCTGATGGGCTACAGTCCATGGGGTCGCAGAGAGTTGAACACAACTAAGCAAGCAAGAGAGCTAATTGTAAATGTGTTAGTTTCAAGTGTACAGCAAAGTGATTCAGTTATATACATATTTATATGTTCTTTTTCAGATTCTTCTCATGTATAGGTTGTTACAAGATTTTTTTAACATTCAAAATTTTGTGCTACTTCTGTTCATGTTCCCACTGTTTTCTTCTTAACCCACATGCCAGCTGTGCCTCATTTAGCCAGGCCAAGAACATGCATATTATCCTGTGGTGGCACAGCCCTCTGTCAGAGGTGCCTGCAAAAGATGCAAGCAAAGAGAATGGGGAAAAGGATCAGGCATATCAACCTGTGTTTTTGTCTAGAACACAGACTGCAGAGGAAGTACGTATTTAATAAATGAATTCTGCCTAAATAAAATTTCATTCTTGTTATTTTCCTTGCCACTGTACCACCTTTGCTATTAATCTAAAAAGTTTCCTATTAAGATATTTTGAAACTTAAAAGCTATTCCTCTTTTTTATAACCTTAGGATAATGGAATGTGTTATACTGGAGATTTTTGCATTAATTAGACACTCTCTTGGGGTACAGAATTAGCAGTTTGGTTGATCTTTCAGTGACTGGTATTACCAGAAGCTGTTGTGTTCCCCAGACTAACACTGATAAAAAGGGACTTCTCCCAGAACGCCATGGGCCTTTCCAGTTAAAACTAGGATGGGTGTAACTTCTTTACTTCCTGAAGCTATATCAGTTACAAATATGTGGAAACAGAGAAGATTAAGCTATTGTGGTGAATTTGTTTCTGAATAATTCATATTCTTTTTCCCATGTAGAACTGTTCATTCTCCCTGTTGCCTAGATATAAACTAATTATTGAAGGCTCATTACATTTCTTCTGAATATCAGAATTTAACCATGATGTTCAGTTTGGGAACAGGATGAGTTTTTAGTGTCCCAATGAACAGGATGTAGTAAAAGTTTTTTAAAGAGTCAACTCTTTGCCATGTACTTTGACCATTATGTTTCACTAATAGTGTTTTTCTATCTTTTAATGATTGAGGAAAAGCAGTTTACAATTTTAGCTTTATGCATGGCTTTAAAGTAAATCAGGGCTTCCCTGATGGCTCAGCTACTGGTAAAGAACCTGCCTGACAATGCAGGAGATGCAAGAAGCATAGATTCAATCCTTATGTCAGGAAGATACCCTGGAGAAGGAAATGGCAAACTGCTCCAGTATTCTTGCCTGGAGAGTTCCATGGAGAGAGGAGCCTGGCAGACTACAGTGTATGGGGTTGCAAAGAGTTGGACATGACTGAGTATGCACACACACACACACACACACACAGTGAGCTAAATCAAGATCATCTTCCAAATCATGTTTTAGTAAAAATCATCCTACCCTCAATTTTAAGTCAATGAATTTTTAGGTTTTGTCATCTTATTGATAAATGTCTTCCCTTCTGGAAGGGTTGCTAGCAGACTGACTTTCTGCATGATTTGGTTTTCTGTCACTCTTGTTGAATGCAGTGCCGTCTTGCTTAGTAGGAAACGAGCCGTTTGAGCGCCAGTGGCTAAGGAGCTGATGTTGTTCAAGTCTGTCTGGTACAGGGCGCCCCTGGGGCTATTTACACATGCTTGGCCATTTGACTTGTTGATCTCCCTTGTCAAGTAACTCATCTAGCATCCTGGGTATTTCTTCTCATGTCATTTTCCTGGAAATGGCTTAAGGTCTATGTTTTCTCATCTACATCATATAGAGGCTTAATCCTGGGCATAGAACAGATAATTCTATTAAATGCCCACCACTTTATACTCATGTCCTACCTTTTAACAGATATAAGAATCCCTGGCTTTTCCTGGCAAAACATCCACAGCCCTAATCTCTTCCTTCCTCTTCACCTCCTTCATCTTAAAAAAAAAAAAAAAAGCCTCAGATAGACTGATAATTTTTTAAAGTACCATGCTATACATTCTGAATGCCTTAGTGGAGGGAGGATTAAGAGGGCATATTTTAATTACTCAAGTATGTGTTAGGCTCTACTAGATGCCAGCTCCTGAGGTCAACTGAGGTCGAAATTTCACATTTCTCATCTCCAAAATGGCAGTGGTTGAGGACAAGCAGAAGCAAAGGTGTTCTGACCTTGTGTGCAAATGTTATTAGAGATGACTTCACAATGGCGAACTGGAACAGAGCACCTGGGACCTAGGCCACAGGAAAGACGGTAAACAGCTGTGCCCTTCAACGAGGTGTGGGGGACTCTTTCTAGGCTGTCTTTGAGAAATAGAATGGAAGTGTCTACTGGCCAGGGGAGGGATTTACCTGGTTGAATAGGCTTCTTACTATAGACAAAACCAGAACATTCAAGAAGACTGTGGTTTGTTGCTGAGGTGATGAGACAGATGGGGCATAAATACTCTTTTTTACCTCTGTTGCCTAAAATGCTAAAGCTCTGGAAGAAGAAGTAAGAGCTAGCACTCATGGGGTGTTCACCATGTGGCAGGAATCTATTTTCATCCTTTTATATACTATCTAATTAGATGTCATGGTAAACTTTTAAGCTAGGGACTATTACTATGATTTTTTCAGATGGGGAAATAGATACGAAAAGCATGAGTACCTTGCCCAAATCCATGTAGCTAGTGGAAGGTGGAGCCAGGCAGTCAGATTCCATAGAGCTCTTAACCAGAAAACGGGGCTCCTCCCTGTGTATGATGCTTCTTGTGCTACAACTTGGAAGAAAGAAACACATCTTTCTTTCTTTTTTTCAAGATTTTTCTTATGCGGATCATTTTAAAAGCCTTTATTGAATTTAAAGACTCAATAAAATTCAATATTACAGTTTCAATATTGCTTCTGTTTTATTTGTTCTTTTTTTTTTTTTTTTTTGCCACAAGGTATGTGGTATCTTAGCTCACTGACAAGGGATCAAAACCCGCACCCCTTGCATTGGAAGGCAACATCTTAACCACTGGACGGTCAGGGAAGTCCCCTTTCTTTTTCAAAAGTTAGTTTCCTAGAGAATTAGAGTGGTTTTTGTCTACTTGAACATAGGCATCCAATCATATAATGTGGGGGGAAGCATATGATTGTTTTTAATGAGCGTAGACATTTCCAGGGAATTAACTCAGATTGTGGAAACATTTCTGCCTATGAAACTCTTGGAGGTGGTTTTGCTCTTCCAGAAAAACACATACTCTAAAGTTTGCACAGAAGAGCCCTGGAGCCCCCCTGGGAGAGTGGGAAGAAGTTTCTTCTTAAGCTGATTGATGGAAGCCCCAGCAAAGTGGCATTTGATGGAAGAGGCTCGATCAAAGCCAGTAAAGCTGAGTGTAATTCCTTAAATGTATCTTTATGTAAACAGGAGGACTCCATACAATTTAAAAATAACACAGTCGAGTAAGTAAAACAATTGGAGATATGCATCTGATTCAGATCGAATTCAGCCACTGCCACAAAATTATCTGATGAGGGAGATTTTGTGCCACATGTTCAAAGCCGGCTTTAAGTCCTTAAGAGGTATCAAAATAATCAAAGTGTTTTCTTTGCTCTTAGCTGGCTTGTGGAAGAATCATAAATGGTTAAAACGTTTATGTTGATCAGAAACCACAGTTGGAAAATGGAAAAAAAGTGTTTCTGTGCAGGGAGAAAGCAGGGAGAAAGGAGACTCCCACTCTTATCGCAGCCTTTCTCTTAGGACTATAAAGATCTCTGCCTCAAATCCCAGCTCTAAGCTAGCAGACGCTCCTTAGAGGGGAGTATGTCTTTTTTTTAATTGGGGTACAGTTGCTTTACAATGTGTTAGTTTCTACAGTCCAGCAAAGTGAATCAGCTATGCAAATACATATATCCCCTCTTTTTTTGAATTTCCTTCCCATGCTGCAGAGCATTGAGTAGAGTTTCCTGTGCTATACAGTAGATTCTCATTCGTTATCTACTATAGCCATGAAATTAAGACACTTGCTCCTTGGAAGAGAAACTACCCTGCACAATAAAAAGCAGAGACGAGAGACATCACTTTGCTGACAAAGGTCCATATGGTCAAAGCTACGATTTTTCCAGTAGTCAGGTATGGATGTAAGAAGTGGGCGTAAAGAAGGCTGAGCACGGAAGAGCTGACGTTTTGAATTGTGGTGTTGCAGAAGACTTTTGAGAGTCCCTTGAACTGCAAGGAGGACAAACCAGTCAACCCTAAAGGAAATCAACTTTGAATATTCATTGGAAAGACTGATGCTGAAGCCAAAGCTCTAGTACTTTGGCCACCTGATGTGAAGAGCTGACTCATTGTAAATGACCCTGCTGCTGGCAAAGACTGAAGGCAGGAGAAGAAAGGGACAACAGAGGATGAGATGGTTGGATGGCATCACCAATTCAATGGACATCAATTTGAACAAACTCAAGGAGATGGTAAAGGACAAGGAAGCCTGGTGTGCTGAAGTCCACGGGGTCACAAAGAGTCAGACACGACGGAGTGACTGAACAACAACAACGTAGTATCAATAGTGCATATACGCCAACCCCCAAATCCCAGCTAATCCCGCCCCCTCCCCCCATGGTGTCCGTACATTTGTTTTCTCATCTGGGTCTTTATTTCTGTGTCACCAATAAGATCATCTATACCATTTTTAAAGTGAAGAAGAACTAAAAAGTCTCTTGCTGAAAGTGAAAGAGGAGAGTGAAAAAGTTGGCTTAAAGCTCAACATTCAGAAAACGAAGATCATGGCATCTGGTCCCATCACTTCATGGGAAATAGATGGGGAAACAGCAGAAACAGTGTCAGACTTTATCTTTTTGGGCTCCAAAATCACTGCAGATGGTGATTGCAGCCATGAAATTAAAAGACGCTTACTCCTTGGAAGAAAAGTTATGACCAACCTAGATAGCATATTCAAAAGCAGAGACATTACTTTGCCAACAAAGCTCTGTCTAGTCAAGGCTATGGTTTTTCCAGTGGTCATGTATGGATGTGTGAGTTGGACTGTGAAGAAGGCTGAGCACCGAAGAATTGATGCTTTTGAACTGTGGTGTTGGAGAAGACTCTTGAGAGTCCCTTGGACTGCAAGGAGATCCAACCAGTCCATTCTAAAGGAGATCAGCCCTGGGTGTTCTTTGGAAGGAATGATGCTAAAGCTGAAACTCCAGTACTTTGGCCACCTCATGTGAAGAGTTGACTCATTGGAAAAGACTCTGATGCTGGGAGGGATTAGGGGCAGGAGGATAAGGGGACGACAGAGGATGAGATGGCTGGATGGCATCGCCGACTCGATGGACGTGAATTTGAGTGAACTCTGGCAGATGGTGATGGACAGGGAGGCCTGGTGTGCTGTGATTCATGGGGTCACAAAGAGTCGGACATGACTGAGTGACTGAACTGAACTGAACTGAACTGATACCATTTTTCTAGATTCCTCATATGTGCATTAATATACAGTATTTGTTTTTCTTTTTCTGATGGGAGTGTATCTTTTAATGTGAAGAGAATCAGAATTGGAAAAGGGATTCCCAAACTTGACTGATTATTTTAACTGCCTGGAATACTCTTTTGAAGGTAGAAAGTTTCAGGCTCCTCCCCAGGAAGGATTTAGCAGATTCAGATTGGAATCTAGGAAAAGGAATTTTAACAAATCTCCCTAGATGGGAGTCTTATAATCAGCCAGGACTGAGGACCACAATCTAGTGCACACATTTTATAGACAAGTAGAATGACATTTGGCAAGGGTAATTAACATGCTCAATTCCTATTCTAGAGGTAAGCTGAGGCTAGAATTTCTTTTCTCCCCCGCTTTTTTTCTTTTCTTTTTTCCCTCCCCTCTCCTTTGCCTCCTCCTCCTTCTTTGTCCTCCAGCTTCAAAGCTTTTTTCCAAGTCTCTGAGTACATATGCTTCGGCAGTTAGGGATGAGAGTGTGCTTGTGTGTGAGCGTGCCTCAGGATGAGGATCTGTCAGTGGAAGATGTTAAGTGTTGGCCTGTTAATCTGAATTGTCATCAGATGGGTAAAAATCTCTGACTCTGGGAACTAAAATGTTTGTCCTGTGAAAATATAATTATTTAATGCAGTCTCCTGGGAGAAGTAAAAGGCACACACACATGCACACACACACAAGAAATAAGATACATTTTTCAAAGAATTTTTCAAGAGAATATTTAATTTACTTTGTCCAAGGCTTGCAATCATGTAGAAGAGTCAGGCCTTACATCCTAGAAAAGATAATTAGACAAGTGGAAAAGCATCGTTTTCCTACTGGTATTTCCCCTCCCCAAACCATTTTCTCCTCCAGTGAATTTTGTACTTCTTGAGGTCAGGGACTACATCTTACTCCTACATAGATCTCCAAATGCCCACCCCAATGTCTAATATATAACAGTGATGATCATAATGATGATTTATTGAGCATTTATTGAGCATTTATTGAATCTTCAAGACTATCCTATAATCTAGGTGCTCTTAAAACCCAATATCCCATATGGGAAAATATCTATGCAAACACCATCTGGTTTTTTACTGAGCATAGCGGAAGCACCACTTCTGTCCTTGAATGGATGAAAAGAGGTTCAGGACCAGATGGGACTTTTGCCAAGGCATGGGGGTGGGGATGAATCAGATGAAGAAAGAACTGGGGCAGGACGATGCCTGGCAGAAAGAAGGATTGGCAGTCTGCTTGAGATGTTGGGAAGCCATAAAAGTGGGCAAGCTTGAGAGCACAGAGAGGATATCTTCTTTAGAAGGTTTGAGCAGAGAGGCAGTAGGAACCACTTTGGGAAAGGGAACTTGGGTTGGACCCAGGTGGCCTTGAAACCTTGGTTGAGAACCTTAGATTTTATTCTGTCCATATCAAGGAGCTGGAAGGCTTTGAGCAGGGGTACAAGCATGGTAGGAAGTGCTATTCTAGAATGACTGTGTCCTGAGTGTGGGGAGGTGTGAGGCACCACAACTTGAAGTCCCTGTTCAAAGAAATAGGGAGATTTGGAGGAAGGACCAGTTAAAGGGGAGAGAAGAGGCTGAACTCCTCTGTGCCTTGATTGGACTAGAATGTCCAGGTCAGGTGCCATCTCTAGCAGGTAGCTGGACCTATAGGGTTGGAGACAAAGATATGGAAATTGGATTTTTTTGACAGTAGAATTTTGTTGATAGTAAATGAGATCTCTGAGCTGGAGAACAAGGAACAGGAAGAAAGAGCATTCAGGAACAAGATCTTATACACCTGATATATTTGGAAAGCAAATAGAGTCTAGCATGTAATAAACATTTGCACTTTATTTAGAAATAGCCTCTTGTTCTATACATCATTGTCTCTATTCCTGCCCAGCAAATAGGTTCATCTGTACTGTTTTTAAGATTACACATACATGGATTAATATACATTTGTTTTCTTCTTTCTGACTCACTTCATTCTGCATGACAGACTGTAGGTCCATTCCACATCTCTACAAATGACCCAGTTTCATTCCTTCTTATGACTGAGTAATATTCCATTGCATATAATGTACCACATCTTTATCCATTCATCTGTTGATGAACATCTAGGTTGTTTCTATGTCCTTGCTGTTGTAAATAATGCCACAGTGAACATTGGGGTGCATGTGTCCTTTTAAATTATGTTTTTCTCATGGTGTATGCCCAGGAGTGGTATTGCTGGGTCGTATTGCTGGGTCATACAGTGGGGAATGGCGGAGAAGGCAATGGCACCCCACTCCAGTACTCTTGCCTGGAAAATCCCATGGATGGAGGAGCCTGGTGGGCTGCAGTCCATGGGGTCACGAAGAGTTGGACATGACTGAGCGACTTCATTTTCACTTTTCACTTTCATGCATTGGAGAAGGAAATGGCAACCCATTCCAGTGTTCTTGCCTAGAGAATCCCAGGGACGGTGGAGCCTGGTGGGCTGCCGTCTCTGGGGTCACAGAGTCGGACATGACTGAAGCGACTTAGCAGCCGCACAGTGGGGAATGGTCGTGCAGACACAGTGGGGGCAGGGGAGGTTGGGACGAATTAGGAGATTAGCATGTGTGAGATGGATAGCTGTGGGAAACTGCTGTGAAGCACAGTGGATCAGCTAGGCACTCTGAGCCGACCTGGAGGAGTGGGACCCGGGTGGGTGGGAGGGGGGCTCAAGAGGGAGGGGCTATGCAACTGATTCACTTTATTGTTCAGCAGGAACTAACACAACATTGTAGAGCAGTTACACTGCAATAAAAGAATCATAACACTCAAAAATTTCACTCTGAATATTATCTGATATAAAACTTGATTTCAAATAAAAATGCTCTCCTGTATATGATTAACTGTCTCATGTGCTCATCTCACGTGTGTGTTTATTCAGAGAGATTTTTTCCCCTCAACTGCTTGCAAGTCATTTCCATCAAGCTGTTTGCCCCCTGGAAATCTTTCCAGAACCTCAAACTTAACACTATTTCCCTAACTTGGCTTTTCAGTTCCCAGACTTGACTTGTGTTTGGTGTCCTCTATTTCTGTGACAGCCTCCTATCTTCCAGGCTCAAAACCCTGGATTCTCCTTCATGTTCTATTTGCTTCCAAGGCCCAAAATGTTGACTTCTTTGTACTGCTGTTAAGTGGCCAGTCTCCTCTCCTCTTCCACATTTCTGGGCTTGATTTTAGGCCCCCAGTACCTCTACCTGGGTATGATGCAATAACCTCTTAATCCATCTTCCCATGTTGACACTCCCCTCTGTTGAATCCATCATATACGCTACTACTACCAGATTCATCTTTTGGCAATGAATCTTCTGACTCACCCAACCCTCTTAAAATGCTTGCACAGATGGAATTTACTGACAGTAGTGGTTTTTTATGTGGCTTCCTAATCTTGTCTAGAAACTCTAGTAGATCAACTGGATAAAAGCAGTCTGTTCTGGTCACACCAGGAGAGTATCCTCAACCATTGCCCATTCTGTCTTCATGACATCCAGAACTCAGTGGAAGAGATGTGAATAAACGCCAGTTTCCTGAGCCTCATCATCATGGCCCTCTGAAATCTCCTCTCAATGTATTTTTTCAATCTTACTTCTCATTTGTCCCCATTTAGTCCTAAAGAGTTGAGTCAAAGGGAACTGTTATTTCCATGCACCCTCTCTGCTCTTCCCATTTGTATCTTTTGCTCATATGAATAGAATTCCCTTCTGTTTAGTTTATGCACCCTGCATCTGCATATGTTTTTCAACATCCACACAGGGAGCTCTACTCAGGACTCTGTAACAAACTACATGGGAATAGAACCTAAAAACGAATGGATCTATGTATAACTGATTCACTTTGCTCTACACCTGAAACAAACACAGCTTTGTAAATCAGCTATATTTCAATAAAAGTTAATTTAATTTAATTTTTTTAAGTTAATTTTAAAAATGACCTGCTCAAAACTTCCTCAATCCATCCTCCCTTACTTCTAAGTAATTTCCATTCTCCTTAATGCCTTGTTGTCCATTATCTGGGTCTGTCCTAGGAATGTGTCACTTTCTGCTTTATTTATTAGAAGTATTTAACGCCAGTTTTCTCTCCCTTTGTAGACTGTGAGTGAAGTCCCGGAAATCAGGGTAACTGATGGATTTGCCCTTGTATTCTTTCTCAGGGACACACCTTAATCTTGGTGCTTGCAGTTATTTGCTGAACAAATACCTGATTTGTGAGCATCTTGAAGGAAGAGATGAGGGCTTCGTTATGACTATGCATTTCCCATCATGTCTCGTGCAGGGCTGGGTTTGTAGCAGGCCTCATATTGAGTATATAAAACCAGCAGGTGCTTTCCTTTGCAGCTGTGATATGCTTCCCTCCCTTTTCAGACGTCTTTTGGAAGCCACAGATGGGAGACCCTCTGGAGAGCCACAAAAGAGGTATTTGTTAATCCAGTATAGAGGTAATGGGAACAATATTGCTATCACCATTGTGTTCATGGCATTCATGGGCTAAAAGGGGGTAAAATGCACTTCAGACAGTTAGAATTTTAAAATGCCTTTCCTTGTTTTGTCTCTTCCATCCTAGATCATCTTTCCAGTAAGTATTCTGTGGCATGTTCCCTTTGAGGTAATTTACTGCATGTCACTGTCTTTAGGGCAGACCTTCTGAAAGGATCTGGAAAGAATCTAAACTAATGGTTTGGAACTTTTATAGTTACACATTTCTAGTGAGGTGTATAAAGGGTTTGAGTTGAAAGAGCCCAGAGGACTGTGACAATAAGCTTCTGGTAAGGACAGAGGGAAGTCTGAAGGAGTAAATTAAAGTACTAGATGCCCTTTATACTGCTCAACTTCTCAGCATGAGTGAGGCCCAGTTTCCCAGCTTGGGTCACAAGTTTATCTTCTCTAAGGGCTGTGAAAGCAGCCACAGAGGCAGGGGATGATGGATGGAGTTGTTCTGAGGAAGGGTGTGCTTGGAAGATCTGCTGGGGTCTTGAAATTCTCCAGGAGGGTTCAAGAACTTCTTGTGGTCTAAATTCAGTAAAATGAAAAAAAAAAAAAAAAGGTTTGACATAAATCATTTGACTTAATTGTATACATTCAATATCATATAGGAGAGCTTGATTGCTTGTGTGAAGTAACAGTGGGGAAGATTTTTGTGATCTCTATTTTTTAAAAGTAAAAATAAAACATAAAATTAAATATTTCAATTAAAATTTTGATTAAATACAAGTTACCATTCCTCACATATATGGTATTCTCTTAAAGATGTCAATCTCTTAAAGCATACAGGCTCAGAGATATGCCTGCTCTAACCTGTTCCTCATCTCTTTTGCCATTGGAATTGCTCTGAGTTTTCCATTGCTAAGAAAATCAGGTATGTTTCTTTGGCATAGATGATCTTATTTACAAAGCATAAATAGAGACAGAAGTAGAGAACAAATGTTTGGGTACCAAGGGGGAAAGGCATGAATGAGATGAATTGGGAGATTGAGTCGGACACATGTATGTTTTTGATGCTGTGTATAACAGATGACTGATGAGAACCTGCTGTACAGCACAGGGAACTCTACTCAGTGCTCTGTAGTGACCTAGATGGGAAGGAGATCCAGAAAAGGGGATATTTGTATACCTATAGCTGTTTTACTTTGCTGATTCATAGTAGAAACTAAGTTTAAAGCAATAATGTGCCCCTTCAGTTTTGTTCCACTCTTTGTGACCCTATGGACTGTCAGGCTCCTCTGTCCATGAGGATTCTCCAGTCAAGAATACTGGAGTGGGTTGCCATGCCCTCCTCCAGAGGATCTTCCCAACTCAGGAATTGAAACTGCATCTCCATGTCTCCTGCATTGGCAGGCCAGTATTTTTTTTTTTTTTTTACAACTAGCACCACTTGGGAAGACTTAGAGCAACTATACGCCAATAAAAATTAAGAGAAAGAAAATCAGTTATTTTTCAAAGTAACTCACTATTCTCATGAAAATGGAAATAAAGTGCATAAATTATGGACAAATGATTGGACATTTTAGTGTCATTTTTTGGTTACAATATTCACAGTACTTTTATGTTAAATGTTGGCCCATTTACAGATCTTACCATCTTTTGTTGTTGTTCAGTCACTCAGTCGTATCTGATTCTTTGCAACCCCATGGACTTCAGCACGCCAGGCTTCCCTGTCCTTCACTATCTCCTGGAGTTTGCTCAAATTCATGTCCATTGAGTTAGTGAAGTTATATAACCATCTCATCCTCTGCTGCTCTCTTCTCCTCCTGCCTTCAATCTTTCCCAGCATCAGAGTCTTTCCAGTGAATCAGCTTGTTGCATGAGGTGCCCAAAGTATTGGAGCTTCAGCCTCAGCTTCAGTCCTTCCAATGAATATTCAGGGTTGATTTCCTTTGGGATTGACTGGCTTGATCTCCTTGCAATCAAAGAGATTCTAAAGAGTCTTCTCCAGCACCAAAATTCAAAAGCATCAGTTCTTTGATGCTCAGCTTTATTTATGGTCCAACTCTTACATCCACACATGACCACTGGAAAAGCCATAGCTTTGACTGTATGGATATTTTGCCTATGGAATGTATAGCAAAGTGATGTCTCTGTTCAAGAATGGTTAAAGACCTAGGATAGCTCAGTTGGTAAAGAATCCGCCTGCAATTCAGGAGACTCCAGTTTGATTCCTCGGTCAAGAAAATCCCCTGAAGAAAGGATAGGCTACCCACTCCAGTATTCTTGGGTTTCCCTTGTGGCTCAGCTGGTAAAGAATCTACCTGCAAAGTGGGAGACCTGGGCTCAATCCCTGAGTTGGAAAGATCCTCTGGAGAAGGGAACTCCAGTATTCTGGTCTGGAGAATTCCATGGACTGTATAGCCCATGGGGTCGCAAAGACTTGGAAATGACTGAGTGACTTTAACTTCACTTCACTTTCAAAGACTTAGGAAATAAAATAACCATATCTTGGTTGGAGTTGGAACTCAAAGGTCTGTTAACATTTCTTGTAGAATGATATCACAATATTTATTTCTTTCTAACATTGAATATGCATTATAAAGCAGGGCATAATGATGCTGTTTTAGAGTTTCATTGTTTGGTTTAAATTTTATCTTCTCTAATAATTTATCTGTGTGACCCTGGTCAAGTCACTTAACTTTCTGTATCTGAATTACTTTATCTGAAAATAAGAACAGGCCATGTCTGTATTAGTTAGCTTTTACTACAGTAGTGCTGTGTGACAAACATCTCCTTCTCCAACCTCAGTGACTTATGACCATAAATATTATTTTCCTTCTCAAAAGTCTGTAGGTCAACTGGGAAGCCGTGTTCTAGGCTGAAAGGTAGATTCAGTTCTACATCATAGGTACCAGGCTGAAAGGGAAGAGGTTCTGTGAAGGGGATGTTAGGAGCACAGGAGAGTGAGCCAAACCACTGAACAATCCCAGTCAGAACTTCCATTTGTATAAATTCACATTTCATTGCTCAAATAAGTCGTAAAGCCAAGTTCAGCATTGAAAGGCAGGGCAATTATCCTTTTCTCATGGAATGAGGAAGGCAGAATGAGTACTTGTTCACTAATAACATCTACCTTACTAACCTAGAGTTGTTTGAGTGATAATTGTACAATAGCTTATAACTCTTAGAATAGTTACTTGTCACATAGTAAAAAATCAGTAGCATTCCTTACTATTACTTATAAAAAGATGGTTCCATAAGTTGAAAGAGAGAAACAAAGGAACCTCTGGAAACCCAGTCAGACCTTAATGAGATTCATGTGACAACTTGTCCAGAGGCTCTTCCTTGTGCCCAACTTCTTCCACTCCTGCTGCAGAATGTAAAGACTGTTAGCAACATGAGAGCAGAGGAGAGATGCTTCTTTTTCTCTCTCCCTCATCCAGGATGGTGCTCGCTTGGCCACTGATTACATAATGGTTGAAAAATGCCACAGATGTCAACTTCTCAGAACCCATGTAGTGAGTTGTGAATCTCAAGAAGTACTTAGCCGCCATTAATTGCCTCTCCTCTTTCCTTATTTCCTTTCTTCCTTCCTTCTTTTCTCCTTTGCTCCCTCCCTCTTTCCCTTCTATCCCTCCTTTTTTTCTTCCTTCCTTCCTCTGCCTTTTCTCTCATTTCTTCTTTTTAAAAGTAAAACGAGACTTTTAGCAGATGAATAGCCTGGATCTCAGTACTTACTGTAACCACTGACTCTTATGAATGAATATTTCTTAGGGTCTTCAAAGCAGACATTGGTACAATGCTTGGGATGCAAGATATTTGTTAGGGTTTGGGAAAAAGGAGAAGTCAATCTAAAACTGTGATAAAGCCTTAGCCAACCAGGCATGGGCTCTGGAACTAGAATTGCCTTCTAGATCTTTCCTGAGTTGGATCAAGATGATCACACCTTTATATTTCTTTCTAGACTAGCCATTTGATGTGGACTGTCCAACAAGTGGCATGGCTTGGGCTTGGGAATGCTGTGACTGAGGCAGACACTGAAGGAGCTGGCAGCTGGAGGCAGGTTGTAGAATGCATACCCTGCAGCTAGTCAGCAAACCTTTACTACAGAGGGGTCTGTGTGATGCATCTCCATATCAACCACAGTACTGAGCCCAACGTTGTTGTTGTTCACTTGCTCAGTCACGTCTGACTCTTTGCAACCCCATGGACTGCAGCACACCGGGCTTCCCTGTCCTTCAACATCTCCTGGAGTTTGCTCAGACTCATGTCCAGTGAGTCGGTGATGCCATCCAACTATCTCATCCTCTTTCTCCCCTTTTCCTCCTGCCTTCAATCTTTCCCAGCATCAGGATCTTTTCTAATGAATCAGCTCTTCGCATCAGGTGGCCAAAGTATTAGAGCTTCAGCATCAGTCCTTCCAATGAATATTCAGCATTCATTTCCTTTAGGATGGACTGATTTGTCCCTCTTGCAGTCCAAAGGACTCTGAAGAGTCTTCTCCAACACCACAGTTTGAAAGCATCAATTCTTCTGCATTCAGCCTTCTTTATAGTCCAACTCTCTCATCCATACATGACTACTGGAAAAACCATAGCTTTGACTATATGGAACTTTGTTGGAAAAGTGATGTCTCTGCTTTTTAATGTACTGTCTAGGTTTATCATAGCTTTTCTTCCAAGGAGCAAACGTCTTTTAATTTCATGGCTGCAGTCACCATCCACAGTGATTTTGGAGCCCAAGAAAATAAAGTCTGTCACTGTTTCCACTGTTTCCCCATCTATTTGCCATGAAGTGATGGGACCAGATGCCATGACCTTAGTTTTTTGAATGTTGAGTTTTAAGTCAACTTTTTCACTATCCTCTTTCACTTTCATCAAGAGGCTCTTTAGTTCTTTGCTTTCTGCCATAAGGATGGTGTCATCTGCATATCTGAGGCTGTTGATGTTTCTCCAGGCAATCTTGATTCCAGCTTGTGCTTCATCCAGCCCAGCATTTCACATGGTGTACTCTGCATATAAGTTAAATAAGCAGGGTGACGTACTCTGCTTTGACGTACATATACAGCTTTGACGTACTCCTTTCCCAATTTGGAATCAGTCTGTTGTTCCATGTCTGGTTCTAACTATTGCTTCTTGACCTGCATACAGATTTCTCAGGAGGCAGGTTAGGGTATGGTATTACTATCTCTTGAAGAATTTTCCACAGTTTGTTGTGATCCACACAGTCAAAGGCTTTAGCATAGTCAATGAAGCAGAAGTAGATGTTTTTCTGTAATTCTCTTGCTTTTCCTATGATCCAACAGATGTTGGAAATTTGATCTCTGGTTCCTCTGCCTTTTCTAAAACCAGCTTGAACATCTGGAAGTTCTTGGTTCATATACTGTTGAAGCCTTGTTTGGAGAATTTTGAGCATTACTTTGCTAGCGTGTGAAATGTGTGCAGTAGCATAAACATTTTTTGGCATTGTCTTTCTTTGGAGTTGGAATGAAAACTGAACTTTTCTAGCCCTGTGGACACTGCTGAGTTTTCCAAATTTGCTGGCATACTAAGTGCAGCACTTTAAGAGCATCATCTTATAGGATTTGAAATAGCTCAGCTGGAAATCTGTTCATAGTGATGCTTCCTAAGGCCCACTTAACTTGGCACTTCAGGATGTCTGGCTCTAGGTGAGTGATCAGATCATCGTGATTATCCATGTCATTAAGGTCTCTTTTGTATAGTTCTTCTGTGTATTCTCACCACCTCTTCTATTTTTTTTAATAATTTATTTATTTTAATTGAGGGCTAATTATTTTACAATATTGTATTGGTTTTGCAATACATCAACATGAATCCGCCACGGGTGTACACGTGTTCCCAATCCTGAACCCCCCTCCCACCTCCCTCCCCATACCATCCCTCTGGGTCATCCCAGTGCACCAGCTCCAGGCATCCTGTATCCTGCATCAAACCTGGACTGGGAATTCGTTTCTTATATGACATTATACATGTTTCAATGCCATTCTCCCAAATCATCCCCCCTCCCTCTCCCACAGAGTCCAAAAGACTGTTCTATACATCTGTGTCTCTTTTGCTCTCTTACATACAGGGTTATTGTTACCATCTTTCTAAATTCCCTATATATGCGTTAGTATACTGTATTGGTGTTTTTCTTTCTGGTTTACTTCACTCTGTATAATTGGCTCCAGTTTCATCCACCTCATTAGAACTGATTCAAATGTATTCTTTTTAATGGCTGAGTAATACTCCATTGTGTATAACTACCACAGCTTTCTTATACATTCATCTGCTGATGGACAGCTAGGTTGCTTCCATGTCCTGGCTATTATAAACAGTGCTGCGATGAACGTTGGGGTACATGTGTTTCTTTCAATTCTGGTTTCCTCAGTGTGTATGCCCAGCAGTGGGATTGCTGGGTCATATGGCAGTTCTATTTCCAGTTTTTTAAGGAATCTCCACACTGTTCTCCATAGTGGCTGTACTAGTTTGCATTCCCACCAACAGTGTAAGAGGGTTCCCTTTTCTCCACACCCTCTCCAGCATTTATTGCTTGTAGACTTTTGGAACGCAGCCATTCTGACTGGCGTGAAATGGTACCTCATTGTGGTTTTGATTTGCATTTCTCTGATAATGAGTGATGTTGAGCATCTTTTCATGTGTTTGTTAGCCATCTGTATGTCTTCTTTGGAGAAATGTCTATTTAGTTCTTTTGCCCAATTTTTGATTGGGTCGTTTATTTTTCTGGAATTGAGCTGCAGGAGTTGCTTGTATATTTTTGATATTAGTTGTTTGTCAGTTGCTTCATTTGCTATTATTTTCTTCTATTCTGAAGGCTGTCTTTTCACTTTGCTTATAGTTTCTTTTGTTGTGCAGAAGCTTTTAAGTTTAATTATGTCTCATTTGTTTATTTTTGCTTTTTTTCCAATATTCTACGAGGTGGGTCATAGAGGATCCTGCTGTGATTTATGTCGGAGAGTGCGTTGCCTATGTTCTCCTCTAAGAATTTTAGAGTTTCTGGTCTTACATTTAGATCTTTAACCCATTTTGAGTTTATTTTTGTGTACGATGTTAGAAAGGGTTCTAGTTTCATTCTTTTACAAGTGGTTGACCAGTTTTCCCAGCACCACTTGTTAAAGAGATTGTCTTTTCTCCATTGTATATTCTTGCCTCCTTTGTCAAAGATAAGGTGTCCATAGGTGCATGGGTTTATCTCTGGGCTTTCTATTTTGTTCCATTGATCTATATTTCTGCCTTTGTGCCAGTACCATATTGTCTTGATGACTGTGGCTTTGTAGTAGAGACTGAAGTCAGGCAGGTTGATTCCTTCAGTTCCATTCTTCTTTCTCAAGATTGCTTTGGCTATTTGTGTTTTTTTTTTTTTTTTTTTTGTATTTCCATACAAATTGTGAAATTATTTGTTCTAGCTCTGTGAAGAATACCATTGGTAGCTTGATAGGGATTGCATTGAATCTATAAATTGCTTTGGGTAGTATACTCATTTTCACTATACTGAATCTTCCGATCCATGAACATGGTATATTTCTCCATCTGTTAGTGTCCTCTTTGATTTCTTTCACCAGTGTTTTATAATTTTCTATATATAGGTCTTTAGTTTCTTTAGGTAGATATATTCCTAAGTATTTTATTCTTTCCGTTGCAATGGTGAATGGAATTGCTTCCTTAATTTCTCTTCCTATTTTCTCATTATTAGTGTATAGGAATGCAAGGGATTTCTGTGTGTTGATTTTATATCCTGCAACTTTACTATTTCATTGATTAACTCTAGTAATTTTTCTGGTGGAGTCTTTAGGGTTTTCTATGTAGAGGATCATGTCATCTGCAAACATTGAGTTTTACTTCTTCTTTTCCAATTTGGATTCCTTTTATTTCTTTTTCTGCTCTGATTGTTGTGGCCAAAACTTCCAGAACTATGTGGAATAGTAGTGGTGAGAGCGGGCACCCTTGTCTTGTTCCTGACTTTAGGGGAAATGCTTTCAATTTTTCACCATTGAGGATAATGTTTGCTGTATGTTTGTCATATGTAGCTTTTATTATGTTGAGGAATGTTCCTTCTATTCCTGCTTTCTGGAGAGTTTTTATCATAAAGGGATGTTGAATTTTGTCAAAGGCTTTCTCTGTATCTATTGAGAAAATCATATGGCTTTTATTTTTCAATTTGTTAATGTGGTGTATTACATTGATTGATTTGTGGATATTGAAGAATCCTTGCATCCCTGGGATAAAGCCCACTTGGTCATGGTATATGACCTTTTTAATGTGTTGTTGGATTCTGATTGCTAAAATTTTGTTAAGGATTTTTGCATCTATGTTCATCAGTGATATTGGCCTGTAGTTTTCTTTTTTTGTGGCATCTTTGTGAGGTTTTGTTATTAGGGTGATGGTGGCCTCATAGAATGAGTTTGGAAGTTTACCTTCCTCTACAATTTTCTGGGAGAGTTTGAGTAGGATAGGTGTTGGCTCTTCTCTAAATTTTTGGTAGAATTCAGCTGTGAAGCCATCTGGACCTGGGCTTTTTTTTTTTTTTTTTGCTAGAAGATTTCTGATTGCAGTGTTTCAATTTCTGTGCTTGTGATGGGTCTGTTAAGATTTTCTGTGTCTTCCTGGTTCAGTTTTGGAAAGTTGTACTTTTCCAAGAATTTGTCTATTTCTTCCATGTTGTCCATTTGATTGGCATATAATTGCTGATAGCAGTCTCTTATGATCCTTTGTATTTCTCTGTTGTCTGTTGTGATCTCTCCACTTTCATTTCTAATTTTATTGATTTGATTTTTCTCCCTTTGTTTCTTGATGAGTCTGGCTAATGGTTTGTCAATTTTATTTATCCTCTCAAAGAACCAGCTTTTGGCTTTGTTGATTTTTGCTATAGTCTATTTTGTTTCTTTTGCATTTATTTCTGCCCTAATTTTTAAGATTTCTTTCCTTTTACTAACCCTGGGGTTCTTCATTTCTTCCTTTTCTAGTTGCTTTAGGTGTAGAGTTAGGTTATTTATTTACCTTTTTTCTTGTTTCTTGAGGTATGTCTGTATTGCTATGAACTTTCCCCTTAGCACTGCTTTTACAGTGTCCCACAGGTTTTGGGTTGTTTTGTTTTCATTTTCATTCATTTCTATGCATATTTTGTTTTCTTTTTTGATTTCTTCTGTGATTTGTTGGTTACTCAGCCGCATGTTGTTCAGCCTCCATATGTTGGAATTTTTAATAGTTTTTCTCTATAATTGAGATCTAATCTTACTGTATTGAGGTCAGAAAAGATGCTTGGAATGATTTCAGTTTTTTTGAATTTACCAAGGCTAGATTTATGGCCCAGGATATGATCTATCCTGGAGAAGGTTCCGTGTGCATTTGAGAAAAAGGTGAAATTCATTGTTTTGGGGGTGAACTGTCCTATAGATATCAATTAGGTCTAACTGGTTTATTGTATCATTTAAAGTTTGTATTTCCTTGTAAATTTTCTTTTTATTTGATCTATCCATAGGTGTGAGTGGGGTATTAAAGTCTCCCACTATTGTTGTGTTGTTGTTCATTTCCCCTTTCATACTTGTTAGCATTTGTCTTATGTATTGTGGTGCTTCTATGTGGGTGCATATATATATATATGTAACTGTTATATCTTCTTCTTGGATTGATCCTTTGATCATTATGTAGTGTCCTTCTTTGTCTCTTTTCACAGCCTTTGTCTTAAAGTCTATTTTATCTGACATGAATATTGCTACTCCTGCTTTCTTTTGGTCTCTGTTTGCATGGAATATCTTTTTCCAGCCATTCACTTTCAGTCTGTACATGTCCCCTGTTTTGAGGTGGGTCTCTTGTAGACAACATATATAGGGGTCTTGTTTTTGTATCCATTCAGCCTGTCTTTGTATTCTGGTTGGGGCATTCAACCCATTTACATTTAAGGTAATTATTGATAAGTATGATCCCATTGCCATTTACTTTGTTGTTTTTGGTTTGAGTTTATACATACTTTTTGTGTTTCCTGTCTAGAGAATATCCTTTAGCATTTGTTGGAGAGCTGGTTTGATGGTGCTAAATTCTCTCAGCTTTTGCTTGTCTGTAAAGCTTTTGATTTCTCCTTCATATTTGAATGAGATCCTTGCTGGATACAGTAATCTGGGCTGTGGGTTATTTTTTTCCATCACTTTAAGTATGTCTTGCCATCCCTCCTGGCCTGAAGAGTTTCTATTGAAAGATCAGCTGTTATCCTTATGGTAAGCCCCTTGTGTGTTATTTGTTGTTTTTCCCCTGCTGCTTTTAATATTTGTCCTTTGTGTTTGATCTTTGTTAATTTGATTAATATGTGTCTTGGGGTGTTTTGCCTTGGGTTTATCCTGTTTGGGACTCTCTGGGTTTCTTGGATTTGGGTGATTATTTCCTTCCCCATTTTAGGGAGGTTTTCACCTATTATCTCCTCAAATATTTTCTCATGGTCTTTCTTTTTGTCCTCTTCTTCTGGGACTCCTATGATTCGAATGTTGGGGCATTTAACATTGTCCTGGAGGTCTCTGAGATTGTCCTCATTTCTTTTAATTCGTTTTTCTTTTTTGCTCTCTGATTCATTTATTTCTACCATTCTGTCTTCTAGTTCACTAATCCTATCTTCTGCCTCTGTTACTCTACTATTTGTTGCCTCCAGAGTGTTTTTGATCTCATTTATTGCATTATTCATTATATATTGACTCTTTTTTATTTCTTCTTGGTCCTTGTTAAACCTTTCTTGCATCTTCTCAGTCCTTGTCTCCAGGCTATTTATCTGTGATTCCATTTTGATTTCAAGATTTTGGATCATTTTTTCTATCAGTATTTGAAATTCTTTATCAGGTAGATTCCCTATCTCTTCCTCTTTTGTTTGGTTTGGTGGGCATTTATCCTGTTCCTTTACCTGCTGGATATTCCTCTGTCTCTTCATCTTGTTTATATTGCTGAGTTTGGGGTGGGCTCTCTGTATTCTAGCAGTTTGTGGAGTTCTTTTTATTGTGAAGTATCCTCACTGTGGATGGGGTTGTATGGGTGGCTTGTCAAAGTTTCTTGGTTAGGGAAGCTTGTATCGGTGTTCTGGTGGGTGGAGCTGGATTTCTTCTTTCTGGAGTGCAATGAAGTGTCCAGTGATGAGTTATGAGACGTCAATGGGTTTGGAGTAACTTTGGGCAGCCTCTGTATTGGAGCTCAGGGCTGTGTTCCTGTGTTGCTGGAGAATTTGTGTGGTATGTCTTGCTTTGGAACTTGTTGGCCCTTGGGTGGTGCTTGGTTTCAGTGTAGGTATGGAGGCGTTTGATGAGCTCCTGTCGATTAATGTTCCCTGGAGTCTCAAGTTCTCTGGTGTTTGCAGGATTTGGACTTAAGCCTCCTGCTTCTGGTTTTCAGTCTTATTTTTACGGTAGTCTCAAGACTTCTCCTTCTATACAGCACCATTGATAAACATCTAGGTTAAAGATGAAAAGTTTCTCCACAGTGAGGGACACTCATAGAATTTCACAGAGTTACATGGAGAAGAGAAGAGGGAAGAGGGAGTTAGAGGTGACCCAAACGAGATGAGGTGGAATCAAAAGAGGAGAGAGCAAGCTAGCCAGTAATCACTTCCTTATGTGTGCTCCACACAGTGTGGACTGCTCAGAGATGTTCATGGAGTTATAAAGAGAAGAGAAGAGGGAGGAAGGAGACAGAAGTGGCCAGGAGGATAAAAGTGGGGAATCAAAAGGAGAGAGACAGATCCAGCCAGTAATCAGCTCCCTAAGTGTTCTCCACCATCTGGAACACACAGAGATTCCCAGAGTTGGATAGAGAAGAGAAGGGGGAGGGAGGAGACAGAGGCGACCTGGTAGAGAAAAAGGATAGTCCAAAGCGGGAGAGAGCAGTCAAGCCAGCAATCTCGCTCCCAAGTAAAAATGGGTACTGAAGATTGGGTTCTTAAAGGTACAAAATTGATAACAAATATCAAAAAGCAAAGATTAAAAGTCTAGAGTAGACGTTTTCAAAAATACAATATTAAAGAAAAGAAGAAAAAAAAAACACAGGAAAAAAGTCACAAAAATTATATATGAAAAAAAATATATATATATATGAAGTTTGCTTTAAAAAAATAGGGTCTCTTTTTTGCAAAGTAATAGTAGTTTATAAAAATAAAAATAAAGTAATAATAGAGGACTTAAAATTAAAAAAAATTAAAAGAAAATAAAAGAATGTTCATAAAAATAGTAAAAATATATCTAGGACTTTCCCTGGTGGTGTTGTGGGCAGTGTGGGGTCAGTTCATTTTTGGATGGTTCCTTGATCCAGCTTATATTTCTCAAGATCTGTTATGACCAACCTAGAGAGCATATTGAAAAGCAGAGACATTACCAACAAATGTCCGTCTGGTCAAGGCTATCATTTTTCCAGTGGTCATGTATGGATGTGAGAGTTGGACTGTGAAGAAAGCTGAGTGCCGAAGAATTGATGCTTTTTGAACTGTGGTGTTGGAGAAGACTCTTGAGAGTCCCATGGACTGCAAGGAGATCCAACCAGTCCATTCTGAAGGAGATCAGCCCTGGGATTTCTTTGCAAGGAATGATGCTAAAGCTGAAACTCCAGTACTTTGGCCACCTCATGTGAAGAGTTGACTCATTGGAAAAGACTCTGATGCTGGGAGGGATTGGGGGCAGGAGGAGAAGGGGACGACAGAGGATGAGATGGCTGGATGGCATCACTGACAAATGGACGTGAGTCTGAGTGAACTCTGGGAGTTGGTGATGGACAGGGAGGCCTGGCATGCTGCAATTCATGGGGTCGCAGAGAGTCGGACACGACTGAGTGACTGAACTGACTGAACTGACTGTTAGGCCCCTTCCTATGTAGTTGGTACTAATGACAGGGTCTTAATCTATTGCACCTGTCACTTCCAAGGCAGTTCCCTCTGTTTTAGCTTCTTCTGTTTGCTGGTCTCTCCAGTGTCTGATTTCTTCCCTAACACAAGGGGGACGATGGTGGACACTTTCTTTAGGTTCATTTGTTCGGTTGCAGTGTGGGGAGGGAGGGACACTGCAAACAGATAACACTGGCGTGTGCTCATAGTGTCTCAGCAACACTGGGTCTGCCCCCTCTCACAGCACGTGTGCCCTCCCTTCCCACACTGCTCAGGCTCTAGGTTGATCCACCGGAAACCGTCCGAGGCTGGCCCTGGGCTGCCTGGACCTCCCAGGTCTAAGCCGCTCAGGTTCAGGCACTCGGGTAGTCCTCAGAGGCACAGAGTCCATTGGGCCTGCGTTTTGTGCCCTTCCCAGGTCTGAGCAGCTCAGGTGATGAGGTGTTTGGTGAGCGAGGTCACTGCAACTTATCTCCTTCCCCGTCCCTGCTGCTCGGTTTTCTGGGTGTACACCTTCTGGCGCACCTTCACAGGTGGATGTCCAGAACCCCAGAAGTTTTAGTTAGCAAAGAAGGCTGCTTGCAGTTTGGTAGATAATGTCTCTCTGGGGCTGTGATTGCCCCCTTCCGGCTCTGGCTGCCTTGTCACTGGAGGGGGATGGTCTGCAGCGGGCTATCTCTGTTCAGGTCTTTGTTCTGTGCATGGGCCTGGCGGTTTCTTAGGTTAGGGCTCTTCGCTTTGTAGGTATCCTGCAGTCTGGTTTGCTGGCCCAAGTTAGTTCCCTCAGATTGCCCTCAGGGCATTCAGGCCTGGTCCTTACTCTAAGCAATGCAGCCCGCACCTCCCTGCCCAGCCTCTGCTTGCTAGTGGCGGGTGCAGGCGTCTACGCTGCTTCTCCGCTGGGGGAGTTACTGCTGGGCCCGTAATCTGTGGGGTTTAATTATTTATTTTTCCTCCCTGTTATGTTGCCCTCTGTGCTTCCAGGACTCGCCACACACTTGGCAGTGAGAGTGTTTCCAAGTGTTTGGAAACTTCTCTCTTTTTAAGACTCCCTTCTGGGGACGGAGCTCCGTCCCTCCCTCTTTTGTCTTTTTTCTTGTCTTTTATATTTTTTCCTACCTCCTTTTAAAGACAATGGGCTGCTTTTCTGGGTGCCTAATGTCCTCTGCCGGCATTCAGAAGTTGTTTTGTGGAATTTACTCAGCATTTAAATGTTCTTTTGATGAATTTGTGGGGGAGAAAGTGGTCTCCCTGTCCTATTCCTCTGCCATCTTAGGACCGTCTCTCCCACTTCACTTCTCTTTTCTGAGCTAGTCATAAGCCCTCCTCTGACAACCATTTTCCATTTTTGCATTTCTCTTTCTTGGGGATGGTTTTGATCACCGCCTCCTGTACAGTGTTACAAGCTGATTGTACACATTCAATAAATGCTGCTCATGGTTGTTATTGCTGGCTATCTTTGATATTTAGATTTATGTACTGTTTTGCTCTCTCAGCTCTCTTCTTGCCCATCTCCACCACTGCCCCCAAACAGCTTATCCCCTACCTTCCTTGGCATGAACTCCAAGAGTCTATTTTCTATTCCAAGGACCATGATGATAGCAAGTCCCATCAGGACTCTTTTTCTTTGAGCCCTTGAGAATACTCTTGCTCCTTCATTGCCTTGGGTTTCCAACCTCAGTTCATGTAACTTCAAGTAGTAGGGCAGAAAATATTTCTAGACTCAAGTGCTCTTACAGTCTAAAATATACATGAATCTCTCAAGAATCTTGTTAAAATGAAGATTCTGATCCAGTAGGGCTGAGACTCTTCCAGCAAGATCCTGAGCTATATTGATGCTGTAGGTCTAGAATGTTGAGTAGCAAAGTCTAGAATGTTGCTCTCAAAAAAAGTTTCTACAATGATGGAAATGTTCAATATCTACATTGTCCAATACACTAGTCCCTAACCATATGGGGCTACTCAGTTTTTGAAACGTGGCTAGTGAAGCAGAGAAAATAAATTTAAATTTAATTCAGTTTAATTTTGTTAAATGTGGCTAGTGGTGAATGTGCAGGTTTAGAGAACAGGATTCATGGCCTATTTAGCTCTGAATTCCTAGGACATAGCCAGGATATTGAAGCACTCAATACACGTTTGTTGCGAGCAAGGAGCTTATTGCCTGAGGCAGGGGGTAAGGTGCCATGGGAGACACATTCACATCTGTTCCACTTGATTTTTCCTAGAAACTGTATTTTGGGTGGTGTTGTATAGCAAGTGGATAAGACTGCAGAGTTCAGAGCTCATTTGTCTGGGCTTGAATATGGACTCTACTGTTTATTAAGCTTGCCTTCTTGATTCCTATGCCTCACTGTCATCATCTGTAAAATGGAGACACAGGAATACTTCATCTTATTGTGCTTCATTTTAATGTACTTGGCAGATACTGTCATTTTTTGCAAACTGGGTGTTTGTGTAAACTCTGTGTTGAGCAAGTCTACTGGTGCCAACAGCATTTGCTCACTTTGTGTCTTTGGGTCACATTTGGGTAATTCTCATAATATTTCAAAGTTGTTCATTATCATTCTATTTGTCATGGTAACCTGTGATCAGTGATCTTTGATGTTACTACTGCAACACACCAAAGGCTCAGAGGATGTTTAGCATAAAGTATATTTTGGTCATATAAAGAGCAGTATATATTTGATGTATACAACTGGAAGAGTATGGAGATCATTTTATACCCATTAAATCATCTTCATAATCTATGCCATAAACATATACATCACCTCTGAAAGTTTCCTCCTGTCCTATTGGTATTATTATGATTATTATGGGTGCGTGCGTGTGGTGGCACTAGTGGTAAAGAACCCACCTGCCAATGTAGGAGACAGAAGAGACACAGGCTTGGTCCCTGGGTTGGAAAGATTACCTGGAGAAGGAAATGGCTGCCCACTGTAGTATTCCTGCCTGGAGAATCCTATGGACAAAGGAGCCTGGTAGGCTCCAGTCCACAGGGTTGTAAAAAGTCAGACACGACTGAAGCGACTTAGCCTGCACACACGCATGTGACAGTCATAATCATGTTCTTCTTGCCTTTTGATTGGCAGCTCCAGGTCATTATTTCAAGGAAGGTATGTCCTATGTCCATTTTATTAGACATGGTGCTATTTTACACTTAATAGAGATAGTGTAGTATGAACTTAACTTATCTGCCTTGGAGAACCAAAAGATTTGTGTAACCCACTTTGTTGTGATATTTGCTTTATTGTGCTGGTCTGGATCTGAGCTTAAGTTGTGACTGTAAAATAGTGTGTCTTATAGGCTTATGGGGGCTTCCCTGGTAGCTCAGCTGGTAAAGAATCTACATGCAATGCAGGAGACCCCGGTTTGATTCCTGGGTCGGGATGATCCTCTGGAGAAAGGATAGCCTACCCACTCTAATATTCTTGGGCTTACCTCGTGGCACAGACAGTTAAGAATCCACTCACAGGGCAAGAGACCTGGGTTCGATCCCTGGGTTGGGAAGATCCCCTGGAGGAGGGCATGTCAACCCACTCCAGTGTCCTTGCCTGGAGAATCCTCATAGACAGGGGAGCCTGACAGGCTACAGTCCATGGGGTTGCAAAGAGTCGAACACAGCTGAGTGATTAAGCACAGCACAGCACAACACAGCACATAGCCTGGAAGGATTTAATCTGTGTGCAATTCTTAGAAGAGCTCTTGGAACATGCCAAGTTCCCACGTGTACACATGGTCTCCTCCTGGGTTAAGCCCTCATGCATCTTGGCCTTCTTTCCACCTTTCAGAAAAGTTGAGCAACACCTTGAGCTCCATGTCCTTGTGTAGAAGGGCTTCTTTCATGTTGCTGATGCTAATTTGGATAACTCAGTCTGGTTGTGTTGTTAGCCCTGAAACATTTATTCCAAACCTCCATCCGTACATGGAGCCAGTTAACCAAAGTGTCTGGTGGGAGGAGCGAGCTTCAAAACAATGAGGTCAATGCTCCGAACCAAACAGGGTAATGCTAGCTGGCCCCACAGAAGATACGATGGCTAGGAAATTCTGCACCCGTGTTTATACAAAACAAGCAGGAAATGTTTGCCAGTGGAATAAATAAAGGAGCCTTCTGGTTACATAATGTTTTGTTGTGCCTCAGTTTGAGGCTGCTTTGGAATCGTGGCTTGGTCTAAGGTTTGTAGTTTGGAGCTCAGGGTGCCTGTTTCCTCTTTTGTTGCTTTGCTCTTGATACTTGAAATGTCATTCTACTCCAGGTCCTCAGGACATGAGTTAAAGCTGGACCTGAATGTGGCTTCATTGTTTTGCTTTAGACAGCTCTCATGACCTACTTTGTTTCTGCACCTCTGACATGGGGATCGATTTGGAATGGGCAGGGAATGATGCGATGGGAGTGCTGGGGCTCAGAGGCAGTGATCCCATGTGCTTAGAAAAAGGGGAAGCTCTACTTACTTGTTGAGATCTTACTATGTGCCAAGCATTCTGCTAGGCTGGTCTCAGGCTCCCACCATAAACTTGCAGTGTAAGCAGTTATGATCCAGAGATGGAGAGTGGTCTTTAAGTATCTCAGAAGTTAGGCTGAGTTAGCTCCTGCATCTCTGCTTTTTCCTTTCTGTTACATCACCTTTCTTGAACTGGAAATTAAAGTAGATATTTCAGCTCAGTTTCCAAAGTTTCCCCGTGTAACCCAGGAAAACAAAATTTATTCTCACCTGGAAGAAAAAACATCTGGTTGTAAAATATCAAAGAAAATCCTTGTGAGTCAACATAATTTAATTTGTCTAGAACATGTATGTTTATTATAGTGAGATTTGAATGTCTCACTACCCTGAAAAGAAGATACCTTTCACTACCCCACCAGTACATATTTCATAAATGCATTTACTGAGTGCCTGCTGGATGCAATGTCTGCCTGTAAGTCGGAGGGGGCAAGTAGAGCAAGGTGCAAAGTCCTAACCCAGTCTGACAGATTGGGGACTTTGTGACACCCACCTTACTATCTTGAGCTCCACTGGGCTTAAGTATAAAGGATAAAGCCCCTTGAAGCTCTAGGGTGTGGTGACCCTGGCTGAACACTTAGGCACTTAGAGAGAAAACTCTACTCTCTGGTCTACTATCTCTTGAGGAAGCTCCTATCGTTCATTCAGAAGTTCAAGAAAACATGCATGACCATTGCCCAAGTGCCCCTTAGGATCAAGAGGGCTGAAGGAAAAGTAGAAAAATAGACAGAAATGGGAGCTGTGATGGTATCTGACATTTATTGGGCATTTGCTACGACTCCAGCACTGTTGTAACTGTGTTACTTGGACTATCTTTACTCATTAAGTCACTTAGTCCAGTGATTTACAACAGTGTGTGGGGCCTGTGGGGCTTACCTGATAGTTCAGCTGGTAAAGAATTCACCTGCAATGCAGGAGACCTTGGTACGATTCCTGGGTTGGGAAGATCTGCTAGAGAAGGAGTAGGCTACCCTCTCCAGTATTCTTGGGCTTGTGAGTGAATCTAGAAAGCTGAGAAGATGGACAAGTGTTTGCAAGTGTATGGGAAAGGTGGCTGGGTCTGGGTGACTGACTGTCTAAGTGATTTGAGGTTCACACTGGTGGCCCCTGAATTTCTGAGCAGGAGAGTCAGGGACCTGCAAATCAGTTGGAAAAGGGTCTATGGAACTTGTCTTGAAGCTTCATTTGCTTGGCATACACATTATTTTTGCTTCAGTTCAGTTCAGTCGCTCAGTCATGTCCAACTCTTTGTGACCCCATGGACTGCAGCACACCAAGCTTCCCTGTCCATCACCAACTCCCGGAGCTTGCTCAAATTCAGGTCCATCAAGTCGGTGGTACCATCCAACCATCTCATCCTCTGTCATCCCCTTCTCCTCCTGCCTTCAATCTTTCCCAGCATCAGAGTCTTTTCCAATGAGTCACTTCTTCGCATCAGGCAGCCAAAGTATTAGAGTTTCAGCTTCAGCATCAGTCCTTCCAATGAATATTCAAGACTAATCTCCTTTAGGATGGACTGGTTGGATCTCCTTGCAGTCCAAGGGACTCTCAAGAGTCTTCTCCAACACCCACAGTTCAAAAGCATCAATTCTTTGGCACTCAGCTTTCTTTATAATCCAACTTTCATATCCATACATGACTACTGTAAAAACCATAGCTTTGACTAGATGGACCTTTGTTTGCAAAGTAATGTAGTTTTGCTTAGTTTGCATGTTTATTGGCTGCGGGAGGTCTGTCGGTAGAGACTGGAGTCTGAGTCCCCTCGCAAAGCTGTTCATTGGTGCTGTCATTTGATCCCGTGCAGATCCTCTTGATACTGGGGTCCAAGTGTCTGAAGCTGCACCACTGAAGACTCATTCATTAGCATCCTGCCTTTTCCCTGAAGGTTTGCCTTTTCTAAATTTATTTTTTCTTGAGGATTAATTTACATTCAGTGAAATGCACAGATCTTAAGTATTAAAATATGGTTTGAGTTTTGAGAAATAGGTATTCCCATGGATTCACCACCACTCAAGATTTAGAATATTTTTATCTTTCCAGAAAGTCCTTTTTTTCCCTTTCTAGTTGATCTCTGCCTCTCTTGTCACCACACCTGGCAACTATTCTGATTTTTATCCCTATAGATTAGTTTTACCTGTTGTAGAACTTCACCTGGCCTTTGCTTGCTAAGTTGCTCAGTCATGTCTTTGTGACCCTACAGACTGTAGCTCCTCTGTCCCTAGGATTCTCCAGGCAAGAATACCGGAATGGGTTGCCATGCCCTCCTCAAGGGGTTCTTCCTGACCCAGGGATTGAACCTGTTTGATAGGTTGCATTGGCACCTGCATTGGCAAGTGGGTTCTTTACCTCTAGCACCACCTAGGAAGCCTGACCTTTGTCTACTTGAAACCAAATGGTATGTACCTTTTGAGTCTGCTTTTTTTTCACTTGATATAATGATCTTGAGGGGTTTTTTTCACATTATGATGTGTACCAGGAGTTTCTTCCTTCTTGTTGCTGATAAGTATTCCATTATATGAATACACCACTGCTTTTAGAATCCATTCCCAGAGATGGACTTTAAGGTTGTCTCTCATTTTTGGCATGATACCCAAAGCCAGTAGGAAAGTTCATGTGCAAGATTTGTTGGCACATGCACTTATTTCCCTTGTGTAGATACGCAGAAGGGAATTGTTGGGTCAGAGGGCAGTTTCCCAAAGCTGTTGTGCCATTTTATGCACTTACTCAAGATTTTCTCTTAAAAGATCATCAGTGCTGGAAGAGGGATCTTTGTACTACTTTCTCTTTGATCTTCCATCTTCCTCTCTTCCTATCAAACAGGGTCAACGAGCCAAATCTAAACACAGGGCAGGAGTCAATTAGCAGATATTCTCATTTCTGATTACTTAAGCTTTTTATTCGCCAATTCATTCTGTTCAAAAATCGTATTTTCAAAATGTATAAATAAGTGAAAATGTGAAGGACTTTAAAAGTCTAAGAAAAAAAGCAACAGCTAACATCATACTCAATGGTGACTATTGGGTGTTTTCCCCTGATGATCATGAAAAAGATGGGGATATCCACTCTTACCACTTCCACTGACATTGTATTAAAGGTTACACCAGTCCAGTAAAAGAAGAAAAAGAAGCATAAAGATCAAAAGGGAGAATATGACTCTTTACAAAAGGAGACTCTTTACACCAGTCCAAAAAGAAGAAAAAGAAGCATAAAGATCAAAAGGGAGAATATGACTTTACAAAAGTTATTTTTATCTATGTAGACAATCATAAGGATTCTGTAAAAATCTGCTGGAACTAGTATTAAGTTCAGCAAGGTTTTAGTATTCAAAGTTGATATGCAAAATAGATTGTATTTATATATCCAACAGCAACCATTTGAAAAATGAAAAATGTTTAAAAAGCATCAAAAATCGTAACAGACCAAAATTTATTTCTAGCAAAAATGTGCAAGATGCACATTAAAAAAATACAAAACATTTCAGGCAGAGATGACCTAAAGAAATGGAGAAATATACCATATTCATGGATTGGAAAACTCACTATTATTAAGATCAAATTGATCTCTAGAAGGTGTTGGCAAACATTTTCTGAAAGGGCCACGAACTTTAAGTTTTGTAGGTCATGTGATCTTAATTGGATAGTACTCAACTTTGCCTATATAATATGAAAGCCTAGACAATATATACAGAAAAATGTGGCCAGGTTCCAATAAAACTTTATTTACAAAAACAGACTGTGGGCCAGATTTGTCCCGCTTTTATTACTCATCAGCTGAAAAATGAGAAGACCAAATGTTCTCTAGAGTTCCTTCCAGCTTTCACTTGGGAAAAAATGAAAGGTTCTCTTCTCTGATCATGCCAGATAAATGTAATAACTTATATTAGTTTGACTAATATAATTAGTATACTAATTAATTTGACTACTAATTCTCTTGCCAACCTCCCCTTCATATATAAAGTGGTGATAATGATGCTTACTTGATAGTGTTGATGAGAATGTTTAGTGAAATAATATAAAGACATAGATATCTGGATAATGCTGGGCTCATTCAAAGAAATTCATATCCTTCACTCCCAAACCCTGTTCCAGTTTTTTCCCATTTGTTTTCAGGATTTAGCTTTAGAGGTTGACATGTCCAATACTGTTTCCAGTCCATCAACTGAAGCTTCAGATCACAGGCTTGTGTATGTCTGAGGAACCTAGTGTTAGGTGTTCAAAACACATGTAGACTGGCCCAGCTGCCATATCACCACTTTGCAGAGTGAGGTGCTGGGGTTTGATCCCCAGTAATTAATACTGTAGACTTCCAGGTTCATAGCTCTGAAGGACTCAGCTTTATTTCAGGGGTTACAGGGAAGAAACAGTTCAGGAAGCCCTGGGGTGGTAGCCCAGAAACAACAGGCACTTAAGCTCCTATTGCCTTTTTAAGAAGACATGCTTCTTATTGTAAATATTATGCTCCAACCTCCCAGCATAATCCCAAATAATGTCATCTCTGGGAAAAGTTGACAAGTGGAGAGAATTTAAGGCCTTCCATCTGTTGGGAAAGAAAGCTGGTAGATGTACAGGAGTTTCTTTCCACCTTATACTGTTGGGTCATCCCTTCATTGACTTTTCTTTTACTTTCTGGTCTTGAGTTGGCTAAAGATGAGGGGTGATATGCTGCTTGCTTCAGTCCTGCCCTGTATGGCATTTGTCTTGCAACTTTCCCATGCTTGTTTCAACAGGGAAAAAAAATCAAAGAGATTGACATATAGCTGCCCCGAGGCTAGATTGTCACTGAAATAGACTTCTTCAAATAAAAATAAGGGCCATTTTTGCTTGCATGGCTTTGGAATGAAACACAGTTAATAAAAACTGCATGGGAAACTCACATTGCAGCTATAAAAAAATTAGAAAATAGAATTCTTAGCTAAAGTCAGCAGTGATTGTTGGCTCAGGGTAGGAATTAGGGAGGAAAACATTCTGAAACTCATTGAAAGTGAAGAGAGAAGATTTATTACCCTTTATCCATCTGTTTAACCCTTCAGAAGGAAAGTTAGAGTCACATTTGCTTAGAAAGTGATTGAGTCCTGGGTTTTAAGATAAGGATAGACCATTTTCTCCTTGTGGATAAACTGTTAAACAGAAAATAGGGCTACTTAGCTTAAAAAAAAAAAAAAAAGCAAAAACCCAAAACTGCTCCAAAACAAAGACTGGATAAAATCATGGACGACAAGCTTTCCTATTTATTTTTCCTCCTCTGTCAACCACCATCTTTGTGTGGGTGTATCGAATGTTTCTGAGGTTAGATTGTGTATCTTTCCAGGTGGGAGGGCGGGGACACCTCTCATCACTCTCCGGTCCTTATCCCAACATCATCATCTGGAATATCTCTTAAAACCCTGGAGAGATGGTTTGTTTCTAGAGCACCCCACTGGGCAGGGGCTATGCCTTCTAGAATGGAATATCCAGGATCCTTCCAGTTTTAATGTGAAGTGCCACTAGGCCATCAGGAAATGGTGATTGATTATCTGAGAAGTTTCACCGTCTTTCTGCATTCACCAAAGCCATTACTCTAATGGGAAGCTGAAGTCTTGACCAATTCCCATTTAAGGCGACAAACATGAAAACTCACAGCATCTAGACAAGTGTGCTTGTCCCTGGTTGCTACAGGAGAGTTTATAAGAATATTTAGGAGTGACTTAGGGTCCTTTCTTTCTCTCTCCTTAAAACCTATAAACTGTAGTCATTTTCACAGGTTTTTGCTAATTAATGCCACCATTGTGGAAATGGGACTGTTCTGCAAGCAAGCTGCAACAAATGGGATTTTTATTGCTGGTGGAAAAACCTGGGGAATAATTAGCAGATCCATGGAGATCCCTTGACTCTAGGCATGTGCATGGTAATGGCCAACCCTGGAGATCACTGAGGGAAATGGGGTCAGAGTTTCTACCTTAGGGCACGTTTATATTGTCAGTTACAGCCTTCAAACTGCAGTTGGACAAATGTGGGAAAATGCTCTGTGAAATGCTAGACAAATGAATCTGATGTGGACCAATCTCAACTAGGAAAACTGGCTCTGCTTTGCTAAGTGCTGTACAGCTGCCAAGACTTGCAAATGAAATATTTTGATATCTCGTTAAACTTGAGTCCCCAGAGAGGCTCACACACACACACACACACACACACACATACGGTTGATGAAGGTCCCCCTCAAGGTGCTTGGCTGGAGGAGATTACAGAAATGACAGACTCGTCGGGCCAGAAGAGGACCTGGGGGTCATCTGGTCCAGAGGTTCATAACTGAGGATCCTTGGGGGAAAATAATTATAATTTTTGTTTTTACTAATCTCTAATTGAAATTTATCATTTCTTCCCATTTCAAATGTGGGCAAAAACCACAGGGACATCACTTGTGCCTGTGATTTTGACACAATAAAAGTCAAAGATGTCTTTGTATCACATTTCAGTGTTGCACATTATCTTGAGACATCGTTCATGCCCATTATGTCTTTGAAATTATGGGATTTAGGAGATCGACTGTTAGATATTATTATTTGTGTTACTAAAGAATATACATATAGTATTATATCACACATTTAAAATTATTTTTAGCTCTGTGTTTTATGTGATTAATTGTTTTGTAATTGTATGTATTCTCTTTTATCCACTTAAAAGTACTATTGTGAAAGAGGTCATAGGCTTCATCAGACTGCTCAAGAGGTCCGTAATACAAGGTTTAAGAGTGCTTCTGGGGATTTTCCTGGTGGTCCAGTGGCTGAGACTCTGAGTTCCCAGTGTAAGGAGCCCGGATCCCATCCCTGGTCAGGGGACTAGATTCCACAAGCCACAACTAAGACCCGGCATAGCCAAAATGAATAAATAAATATTTACAAAAAGAGCATTTCCTTACACAATCTCTATTTGCAGCTGAGGAAATTGAGGCAGCATGGTGAGGGGCAGAGAAAGAGCCAGAATCCCATAGTGCTGTCTTTGTTCTGTTCCCACCATTATGGGACTCTGCAGAAGAAGAATGTACCCTCAGGAAAAACAATATACAACACCTATGGCAACAAATGTTTTTAAGCTGAGGATTCAGGGACGATAAGAAATTCCTGAGGCTAATATTAGCAAATTTGTTTCCAAACTCAAATGTACTTTTCTACCTTCCACTGTCTAGAGTGGACATTGCTAAGTAAAATTCATGTCATTATTTAAAAAAAAAATCAACTCAGAGGCGCAACGATGCAGGTCATCTTTAAACTGACCCACAGAATACATTATTTGCTATTTTCTGCACCCCCAGCAGAAGTTTTATCTCCTGCATAGACTGCAGCCATGAAATTAAAAGACGCTTACTCCTTGGAAGGAAAATTATGACCAACCTAGCTAGCATATTCAAAAGCAAAGACATTACTTTGCCAACAAAGGTCCGTCTAGTCAAGGCTATGGTTTTTCCTGTGGTCATGTATGGATGTGACAGTTGGACTGTGAAGAAAGCTGAGCGCCGAAGAATTGATGCTTTTGAACTGTGGTGTTGGAGAAGACTCTTGAGAGTCCCTTGGACTGCAAGGAGATCCAACCAGTCCATTCTGAAGGAGATCAGCCCTGGGATTTCTTTGCAAGGAATGATGCTAAAGCTGAAACTCCAGTACTTTGGCCACCTCATGCGAAGAGTTGACTCATTGGAAAAGACTCTGATGCTAGGAGGGATTGGGGGCAGGAGGAGAAGGGGACAACAGAGGATGAGATGGCTGGATGGCATCACTGACTCGATAGACGTGAATCTGGGTGAACTCTGGGAGCTGGTGATGGACAGGGAGGCCTGGTGTGCTGTGATTCATGGGGTCTCAAAGAGTTGGACACGACTGAGTGACTGAACTGACTGAACTGAACTGAAATGAAAATTTTAATCTGTGAACATTCCAATTGTGAATGGCAGGAAGCTGGGTGTCAGGCAGTCTAGGCTAGAATGAGTATGGATTATTTGGTTTATTTTCTAGAATAAGATGCATTAATGATACATGTATGCTGAGTTGTGTCCAATTCTTTGCAGCCCTATGGACTGTAGCCCACCAGGCTCCTCTATCCATGGGATTTCCTAGGCAAGAATACTGGAGTGGGTTGCCATTTCCTCCTCCAGGGGATATTCCTGAGGATCAAACCTGAGTCCCCTGCAATTCCTGCACTGAAGGTCCATTCTTTACCACTGATCCACCTGGGGGCCCACGTTAATGATGCACACATGTGTATATATCTCCACTAGTGGAAAAGACAAGGAGCGGATTTATTTCTGTATCTCTTATGAAAGTGTCAGGTGATGTGAATCTGTTACATTACCTGTTACCTGGTGTGAACATAAAGATGTAAGAAATTCAAATAAATTCTCACTCTCTCATGGTTCAGTTGGAGGCAGATTTTCTTAAAGCAATTGATCTTGAAACATTCTGATTTTCTAAGTTTGATAATTCATGTAATTGTAAAACCTTAGCACACAATCTAATCCAGTAGTTCTCAAACTTTCTTCTTTTTTTTCCTTAGCAATTTATCAGTGTGACAGGTGTATATATTTATTTATATTTTTTGGCTGTATTTTTGTGTATTTTAACTTTTCATTTTGAACTAATTTCAGATTTATGAAAAAGTTACAGAATTAATTTCTTAGTATGCTCACATCAAGACTCTCCAAAAGTTAATATTTTTTATAATCACTGTACAATGATCAAAATCAATAAATTAACACTGATACTACTCTATTGTCTAAGCTGTCGAGCTTATTTAAGCTTCACCAGTCATCACACTAATGTTCTTTTTTTGGTCCAGAATCTGACCTATGATTAAATTATGTTACATTTAGCTTTTATCTCTGCTCTTCTCCTTTAATCAGAAAGGAGTCTGATTAAAGTCTTTCTGTCCTTTGTGACCTTGAACTTTAAAGAGTTTGGACCTGTTATTTTGTAAAAGTTTCTTCACCTTGGGTTGGACTGATGTTTCCTTGTGATTCTTTGCAGGCCACACACTTTTAGCAGGAAAATCACAGAAGGGATCTTGTGTCCTTCTCAGTGCACCATATTAGGAGGCATTTGATGTTGATATCTCACTACTGATGTTGTTAACTTTGATCTCTTGGTTAAGGTGGTATCTGGTAGATATCTCCACTATCCGTTCAGTTCAATCACTCAGTTGTGTCCAACTCTTTGTGACCCCATGGACTGCAGCAAGCCAGACTTCCCTGTGCATCATCAACTCCTGGAGCTTGCTCAAACTCATGTCCATCAAGTCAGTGATGCCATCCAATCGTCTCATCCTCTGTCATCCCCTTCTCTTCCTGCCTTCAATCTTTCCCAGCATCAGGGTCTTTTCTAATGAGTCAGTTCTTCACATCAGGTGGCCAAAGTATTAGAGCTTCAGCTTCAGCATTGGTCCTTCCAATGAACATTTAGGACTGGTATCCTCCTGGATTGAGTGGTTTGATCTCCTTGCAGTCCAAAGGACTTCACTATAATTAATAAGTATTCTCCACTATAATTAATAAGTATTCTGTGGGGAGATACTTTGAGACTTTGTAAAAATCCTGTTTCTCACCTTACTGTCCCCTACTAGTTTTAACTGATAATTCTTGCCTTAAACAACTACGGAAATACTTTGTTTTTTTGCACTTCATATTATTGCACTTTGTAGATATTGTGTTTTTTACAACTTGAAGTTTTGTGGCCACCCTGTGTTAAACAAGTCTATTGGTGACATTTTCCCAATAACATTTGCTCACTGTGTGTCTTTGTTTCACATTTTTATTTTTCTTGGAAAGTTGCAAAGCTTTTGCTATTATTATATTTCTTAAGGTGATTTGTGATCAATGATCTTTGATGTTACTATTATGACTTGCTTAAGGCTCAGTTGATGGTTAGCATTTCTTAGCAGTGAAATATTTTTTAACTAAGACATACCCATCACCCTAAGGGCAGAAAGTGAAGAAGAACTAAAGAGCTTCTTGATTAAGGTGAAAGAGGAGAGTGAAAAAGCTGGCTTAAAACTCAATTTTCAAAAAATTAAGATCATGGCTTCTGGTTCTATCAGTTCATGGCAAATAGATGGGGAAAAAATGGAAACAGTGACAGATTTTATTTTCCGGGGTTACAAACTCACTGCAGATGGTGACTGCAGACATGAAATTAAAAGATGTTTGCTCCTTGGAAGGAAAGCTATGACAAACCTAGATAGCATATTAAAAAGCAGAGACATCACTTTGCTGACAAAGGTTTATACAGACAAAGCTATCACTTTTCCAATAATCATGTATGGATGTGAGAGCTGGACCATAAAGAAGGCTGAGCATGGAAGAATTGATGCTTTCACACTGTGAAGTTGAAGAAGACTCTTGAGAGTCTCTTGGACTGCAAGGATATCTAACCAGTCAATCCCAAAGGAAATTAACCATGAATATTCTTTGGAAGAACGGATACTGAAGCTAAAGCTCCAATACTTTGACCACCTGATGCAAAGAGCCTTCTCATTGGAAAAGACCCTGGTGCTGGGAAAGACTGAAGGCAGGAGGAGAAGGGGAAGACAGAATGAAATGTTGGATGGCATTGCTGACTCAATGGACATGAGTTTGAGCAAACTCTGGGAGATAGTTCAGGAGAGGGAAGCCTGGTGTCCTGCAGTCCATGGGTTCACAAAGAATCAGACACCACTGAGGTACTGAACAACGAAAACAAAGCCCCTGGTGGTGGTGTGGAAAAGAATCCACCTGCCAATGCAGGAGATGCAAGAGACATGGATTTGATCCCTGGGTTGGGAAGATGCCCTGCAGTAGAAAGTGGCAACCCACTCCAATATTCTTGCCAAAAAAATTCCATGGACAGAAGAGCCTGGTGGGCTACAGTCCATGGAACCACAAAGAGTAGGACACAACTGAGCACACACATGCTTTTTTAGTCATAATGCTAGTGCACACTTAATAGACTGTGGTATAGTGTAAACATTAGTTTTATATGCACTGGGAAACCAAAAAATTTGTGTGACTTGTTTTATTGTGATATTCATTCTACTGTGGAAGTTTGAAACTGAACTCCCATTGTCCCATTTTGTATGAGAAAGAAGCAATTTTACTCTAAAGAAGATTCAATATTTAATGTGAAATCTAAAATTTCCTTTTCTTGAGCTTTGGATTGTTGTTCATAATTACTCATTCATTGCCTCACTGGATTCCTTTCTCTCACTATTTACCCAAAGTTATAAATGCACGACCATGTGACAGTTAAGAATGTGCACGCATAGTAAATGTACTTGAAAGACAGGCGTGGTAATTCCTGAGGGTTCTTACTGGATTTCAAGTACTTAAAAACATAGAAAAAGGTGCTAAGTGGATTCTTTTGTGCATAAATGTATTTCAGTTACTCCTGTGAGTAGAGAAGAGCATTTATCTTCAAGGTCAAAACACCTAATCAGTGTACATCATACTGAAATAAATTTCTGGGTTACACACATGTCAAAAACAAAAGCTTCATGCCACATTTTAATACCCATCAAAGTAAGCTGGACTCTCGGGGAGAGAGAGGAAGGTTGTGATGGGGGATTTCTGGTGTTAACATTTGACCACCTACTTTAATTATTTTTGTAGTGCAATTCTAGGTGTATGGAAGTAAGCAGATAAGTAAAACTGCCTCAGAATTTCACTCATTACTTTAGAATGGGCTGCAAGACTCAGATATACCTGGGTGTCCACCAAAGAAAAGTCCTTGGAATGACTGGGGCCAGCTGGTGAAAAGACCACCCCCCACCTCAGGTAATCCCCCAAAATGTGAATGAGAATTGACCTCTCACAAAACTAGTATTTTTTCAGGGCTGACTCCTTTAAAAGTATGAAAGGGAAATTGTTAGTCACCCAGTTGTGTCTGAGTCTTTGTGACCCTGTGGTCTGCAGCCCACCAGACCCCTCTGTCCATGGAATTCTCCAGGTAAGAATACTGAAGTGGGTAGTCATTTCCTTCTCTGGGGGCTCTTCCTGACCCAGGGATCCAACCCATGTCTCCTGCATTGCAGGAGAATTCTTTACTGTCTAATGTTGGTATAGGAGGTTCACTTTTCTTTTCCAAGATAACAAGACAACTTCCTACACCTAACAAGTTTCTTTAGTTTCACCTTCACTTCCGGAAGCCATCCTTGATTATAAGTTCCTCCTCCTTAGAGAACTCGAGTGCTGGAAGTCTAACACCTCCATCACCTCTCACTAGTTTCCACTGTCAAAGTTCCTTCCTGATGGCTGTTTGAAGATCTGCTTCCATAAAAACCCAATCATTTAAAATCGAGACATAATAGTAGAAACCAAAGTGTGTTTCTTGACCTGCCCTTCCCAATACTGTAATAAGAACTTGGGATGAATTTTTAAAGCATGTTTATTAAGTGTATTGTGGACACAAGGCTAAGAGAGAGCACAATTTCCAGAAGACAGATTTAGGCTGATCTTAAGATCAGATTAAAACCTGAAAGGTTGTGACTGCTGAGTCTGGGCCAAATGTAACAAGCTGAAATGAAAAGGGCTATGTGTGAGATTGTTAGTTTGGGTCAGAATATCTGCTGGCATAAATACAGATCAAAGAAGAAGCAAATGGGCAAAACCAAAATGAAACAAAACCAAACTTGGTAGAGAGTTTTCACTGCAGATAAACCCACACTAACAATGTGGAGTGGCTGGAAACATAACTTTCCAATCCATTCCTGTGGAGTCCTTGAATGCAGAATCTAGTGGCCTGGTAATGAAGACCTTGACCGAAATGTTGGAGGCCCTTAGGTCCAGTGTTAGTGACCTGATGTGGAGGATGGCAGCTTCTGAATTCTTGAGCAAACCCACTGAGTACATATTTTCTCAGTCAGAAGAGTTGTGTGATTTTCCATTAAGTTTGACTTTATACTAAGCTTCAAACCCTGTTGCCTATTTTTTCCTTATGACAATCTTTCAGAAACAAATGGATTTTTAAAATAAAACATTAGCAACAATACCCCCCCCCCCAAAAAAAAAGTGGGGAGGAGGAAGAGAGAAACAAAAATGTCAAAGAAAATTCTGAAGACAAGCAACCAATTTGGCATAAAGAACAATAGTTTATGCATATGGAAATTAAGGTTGTGTTATGGAAAAATATCACAAATGTTTTGAGTATGAGAAATGTAATTGGATGTCACTGAAGTAGAGAGGAGGTGGATGCAGTTCTTTTTATCAATTTAACATTTGCAAATGTTCTTTAGCTTTGTCATCCCATGTGATCAGCGATCAGCTCAGCACCAAAGAAACAATATTTATTTTGGAGAAAAACAGAGGTGAATATAAAGTAGATCTATGGGCTGGTTTTTTTTTTTTGCTTGTTTGTTTTTCATTTTGCCTACCTTTTACTCTTGTCCCAGTTGCATAAAATGTTCAACTGTGAGAACAAAGAATGAGAAAGAAATAAAAGAAATGCGAGTTTCAGACATAGAAAACAAACTTATGGTTATCAAAAGGGAAAAGGTGGAGAGGGATAAATTGGTAGTTGGAATTAACAGATACATATGGCTGTATATAAAATAGATAAAAAATAAGGACCTACCGTACAGCACAGGGAACTATATTCAGTATGTTGTAAAAACCTTTAATGGAAGAGATTCTGAAAAAAAAAATACATATATTCAGTTATTATATATATTTATGTATATACTCAGTTTAATATATTTGTATATATTCAGTTATATATATATGTATATATACACACAGATGAATCATTTTGCTGAACACCTGAAACTATAATACAACATTGTAATTCAACTATCCTTCAATTTTAAAAATCAATAAAAAAGAAGCAATTGTAGAAATAAAAAAAAATAAATGTGAGTAGATAGAATACTAGGAGAGTTTCCTGTAGGACATGAAGGGAGTCCATCTTCTGGATCCCGAGCCCAATTCTCTCTGACTTTGTTTCTTGGTCTGTACCCCACCTTTCAGTGAGGCCGTCTAAGGTGGCCCATGCAAGCTTGGAAAGGCAGATCAGTTCTGAAGTTGAACTGACACAATAGGTAACAGAGGAGTAATAGAAGGATGCTTCCAGTGAGCAAGCATATACAGACGTCTGCCAGTGAGGTGTTTAAACAGAAGGAGGTTGCCTATATTCTAGTGATTTTTGATTCTGGTCTGAAGGGTTAATTTGGTGCCAGGGCTTTAGCTTTGCTCTGTCCCGGTCTCTGCAAGAAGTGGAGCTGTGAAGCCACTTAGAACCAGCACATAAACTGCTTCTAAATGATCAGAAACCTCTGGAGCTCTCCGCTTCAGTTCACTGGATGCCTTTAAGCAACAGAGATTTAAAAGTCCTGAGATTATAGGACCATAAAAATACACATTTACATGTGGTCACATGCAAGGTTTAAGACTGGGAGTGAACCACAAAGGGAATGCTTTATACAAGCACCAGAATTCAAGTTCAATTAATGACACAGCAGCTCTAAGAGGAACACGAGGAAAACACCTGAACTGGGGGCTCTTCTGAGCCCTGGGCGTGTGTTCTGGCCCTGCAAGTCTGCACGGTTGTTACTCCTTGCTCTCCTCCTTCTGGGGCCTTCTGCAGCCATATAAAATGCAGCTAGTAAAACAGGTTTCCGTGGGAGGGAGACTTGGGAGTGTCCGAATTTCCTTCTTCTTCTTTTTTTTTTGCTTAACAATTAAGCAACAAAAACAGTCTGGGAAAACAGAAGACATTTCAGAGCTGGCCATGCATTCTGCACATGCCAAAGAGGGGGATTTCTGTAGCCTTTTGACTCCTAATCTTGTATTTACTTGTTGGCTAAGTTGAATTAATTTATTTAGTCTTAGAGACTGTGGGCTTTCTTTTCATCCATGAAGTGTCTCTTCTCTTTCCTCACCCCGAAGAATGGCAGGCTTACCTCAGATGGTAGCTTGGGGATCTCCGGTTACTGGGTTAGAAGAAATGATCTTAGTTTAATGAGCACACTATTCAGTGAATTCAAAATGGAAAGATAGTTTAGTGCTCACTGTGGGCCAGGCCTCATGTAGGATACCTAAGAGGGAAAGACACATGAAGGGACAGTCATGGAAAGCCTGGAAAATGGACATGGGGTTAATGTAAGGGAGGCCATTGAGAGGACTGGGGTCTTATCCATATCCAGGGACTTGACAAAGATTTCTTGCTGAAATATACACAGAGGCCATGGAGTAAGAGAGAGTCCATGAAGCAACAAGGGGAAGGAAGCACTTTCCAGGAAAAGGGACAGTCTGCCTAGGGCTGAGTGCTCGTGTGTACAAAGGAATGAAAGTATTGACCATTGCTGGTGCTGTCAGGCGTTCGGGATCTCACTGCCAAGACAAGAGAGTGAGGTATTCTCCCCGCCTGGGAAGTACTGGGGCTGGGTGATGGGGGGACTTCTGCTTCCCCTGATGTCAGCCATTAGCAGGCATCCCCATCATACCCCAGGAGGCTGTATGAACCCGTTATGCCTCAATCGACCATGCTTCATCCAGGCCTTCTGAAGTATCTGTTTTGTTTCTTTAAATTGTGGGACTTCCCTGGCAGTCCAGTGGTTAAGACTCCACACTTCCATTCCAAGTGGTGCAGGTTCAACCCCTGACTGGGAAACTAGAATCCTGCATGCCGCATGATGTGGCCAAAAAATGAAGAAAAAACTTGTACCCACTTGGGGATTAATACATCATTGGATAAAATAAACTTAGATCCAAGTAGAGAAGGAAAGGGGGCTCATTTGTTCTGTTATGTTGGGATTGGGGGGATGATTGGTATCTACCTAATGTTTGCCTTCTAAGCTAGTCTGAGAGAGTTGCTGCCAAGGAAATCTATGAAAATATTCATAGATTAGGGCATACTAAAGGGCAGAGAAAAACATCTAGCAGTTCATGTTCCTTGACCTCTCAGAAGCCCATTATGTAGGCCTTTAGGTTATAAAGGGTCATTTTCCTTCTCAACACATTTCCCTTAAGGTGTAAATGTTTGGTAATGTGCTCATTAAACATTAAGGTCTCAAACAAGCACAAACACCCTTTTTTGGTACAGGGAAGAAGTTAGAATTGTGGAATCTAAAGCATCAGCGGGCAGGGGTACATTCTGGAGCGGGAGAATAGAGGTCCACAACACCCGACATAGAAGGAACACCCGACATTGAGGGAGCAGAGCAGGATTCACACAGGAACTTGTGAATTACATGTTGTGTGACTCTGAACCTTCTGGATTTGAAATAGCTCAACTGGAATTCCATCACCTCCACTAGCTTTGTTCAGAGTGATGCTTCCTAAGGCCCACTTGACTTCACATTCCAGGATGTCTGGCTCTAGGTGAGTGATCACACCATCCTGATTATCTGGGTCATGAAGATCTTTTTTGTACAGTTCTTCTGTGTATTCTTGCCACCTCTTCTTAATATCTTCTGCTTCTGTTAGGTCCATACCATTTCTGTCCTTTATTGAGCCCATCTTTGCATGAAATGTTCCCTTGGTATCTCTAATTTTCTTGAAGAGATCTCCAGTCTTTCTCATTCTATTGTTTTCCTCTATTTCTTTGCACTGATCATGGGGGAAGGCTTTCTTACCTTTCCTTGCTATTCTTTGGAACTCTGCATTCAAATGTGTCTATCTTTCCTTTTCTCCTTTGTTTTTCACTTCTCTTCTTTTCACAGCTATTTGTAACACCTCCTCAGACAGCCATTTTGCTTCCCCCCCCCCCCTTGGGGATGGTCTTTCTCCCTGTCTCCTGTACAATGTCATGAACCTCTGTCCATAGTTCATCAGGCATTCTATCAGATTTAGTCCCTTAAATCTATTTCTCACTTCCACTGTATAATCATAAGGGATTTGATTTAGGTCATACCTGAATGGTCTAGTGGTTTTCCCTACTTTCTTCAATTTAAGTCTGAGTTTTGCAATAAGCTGTTCATGATCTGAGCCACAGTCAGCTCCTGGTCTTGTTTTTGCTGACTGTATAGAGCTTCTCCATCTTTGGCTGCAAAGAATATAATCAATCTGATTTCGGTATTGACCATCTGGGGATGTCCATGTGTAGAGTCTTCTCTTGTGTTGTTGGAAGAGGATGTTTGCTGTGACCAGTGTGTTCTCTTGGCAAAACTCTATTAGCCTTTTCCCTGCTTCATTCTATTCCCCAAGGCCAAATTTGCCTATTACTCCAGGTGTTTCTTGACTTTGTACTTCTGCATTCCAGTCCACTCTAATGAAAAGGACATCTTTTGGGGGTGTTAGTTCTAAAAGGTCTTGTAGGTCTTCATAGAACCATTCAACTTCAGCTTCTTCAGCATTACTGGTTGGGGCACAGACTTGGATTACCGTGATATTGAATGGTTTGCCTTGGAAACAAACAGATCATTCTGTCGTTTTTGAGATTGCATCCAAGTACTGCATTTCATACTCTTCTGTTTACTGTAATGGCTACTCCATTTCTTCTAAGGGATTCTTGCCCACAGTAGTAGATATAATGGTCATCTGAGTTAAATTCACCCATTCCAGTCCATTTTAGTTTGCTGATTCCTAAAATGTCAATGTAGGAGAAGAAGATAGCACCCCACTCCAGTACTTTTGCCTGGAAAATCCCATGGATGGAGGAGCCTAGTGGGCTGCAGTCCATGGGGTCGTGAAGAGTCGGACACGACTGAGCAAGTTCACTTTCACTTTTCACTTTCATGCATTGGAGAAGGAAATGGCAACCCACTCCAGTGTTCTTGCCTGGAGAATGCCAGGGACAGGGGAGCCTTGTGGGCTGCCGTCTATGGGGTTGCACAGAGTCGGACACGACTGAAGCGACTTAGCAGCAGCGGCAGCAAAATGTCAATGTTCACTCTTCCATCTCCTTCCAATTTGCCTTGATTCATGGACCTAACATTCCAGGTTCCTATGCAATATTGCTCTTTACAGCATCGGACCTTGCTTCCATCACCAGTCACATCCGCAACTGGGTGTTGTTTTTGCTTTGGCTCCATCTCTTCATTCTTTCTGGAGTTATTTCTCCACTGATTTCTCCACTAGCATATTGGGCACCTACCGACCTGGGGAGTTCATCTTTCAGTGTCCTATTTTTTGCCTTTTCATACTGTTCATCGGGTTCTCAAGGCAACAATACTGAAGTGGTTTGCCATTCCCTTCTCCAGTCAACCACATTTTGTCAAATTTGGAAAACTCAGCAGTGGCCACAGGACTGGAAAAAGTCAGTTTTCATTCCAATCCCAAAGAAAGGCAATGCCAAAGAATGCTCAAACTACCACACAATTGCACTCATCTCACATGCTAGTAAAGTAATGCTCAAAATTCTCCAAGTCAGACTTCAGCAATATGTGAAATTCCTTGAAATTCCAGATGTTCCAGCTGGTTTTAGAAAAGGCAGAGGAACCAGAGATCAAATTGCCAACATCTGCTGGATCATGGAAAAAGCAAGAGAGTTCCAGAAAAACATCTATTTCTGCTTTATTGACTATGCCAAAGCCTCTGACTGTATGGATCACAATAAACTGTGGAAAATTCTGGAAGAGATTAATACCAGACCACCTGACCTGCCTCCTGAGAAACCTGTATGCAGGTCAGGAAGCAAAAGTTAGAACTGGACATGGAACAACAGACTGGTTCCAAATCAGTAAAAGAGTACGTCAAGGCTGTATATTGTCACCCTGCTTATCTGACTTATATGCAGAGTACCTCATGAGAAACACTGGGCTGGAGGAAGCACAAGCTGGAATCAAGATTGCTGGGAGAAAACCTCAGATATGCAGATGACACCACCCTTTTGGCAGAAAGTGAAGAACTAAAGAGCCTCTTGATGAAAGTGAAAGAGGAGAGTGAAAAAGTTGGCTTAAAACTCAACATTCAGAAAACTAAGATCATGGCATCTGGTCCCATGACTTCATGGCAAATAGATGGGAAAACAGTGGCTGACTTTACTTTTTGGGGCTCCAAAATCACTGCAGATGGTGACTTCAGCCATTAAATTAAAAGACACTTACTCCTTGGAAGGAAAAGTTATGACCAACATAGACAGCATATTAAAAAGCAGAGACATTACTTTGCTAATTAACAAAGGTCCATCTAGTCAAGGCTACGGTTTTTCCTGTAGTCATGTATGGATGTGAGAATTGTACTATTAAAGAAAGCTGAGCATCGAAGAATTGATGCTTTTGAACTGTGGGTGTTGGAGAAGACTCTTGAGAGTCCCTTGGACTGCAAGGAGATCCAACCAGTCCATCCTAAAGGAGATCAGTCCTGGGTGTTCATTGGAAGGACTGATGTTGAAGCTGAAACTCCAATACTTTGGCCACCTGATGCGAAGAACTGACTCATTGGAAAAGACCTTGATGCTGGGAAAGACTGAAGGCAGGAGGAGAAGGGGATAACAGAGGATGAGATGGTTGGATGGCATCACTAATTCAATAGACATGAGTTTGGGTAGACTCTGGGAGTTGGTGGTGCACAGGGAGGCCTGGTGTGCTGCAGTCCATGGGGTGGCAAAGAGTCGGACATGACTGAGCAACTGAACTTAACTGAACTTTCTGGGGATCAAGTCAAATCAAAACAGATAATGTGTGTAATGTGTTTAGCACGCTGTTGGGCAGGTAAAGGAGACTTAGTAAGTATGGACTGTTATTGTGAACTATGGAGTACCTGTTGTGTGGTTAAGGACATTGAGTGGAAAAACTGCAACTGCCTTGGGTTGCTGTTGGGGGTGGGGATGTATATTGCACTGGAGATGTCATCGGGGGCAAGAAGGAAGTCCATTTCCCTCTTGTCTCCAAGGTCAGATGGCATGATAGAGAACACAGGAACCAGAGGAGTGATAACTCCAGTAATTCTTGTTATGGATGTAAGTCCATATTGACTTAGGGGCAGCCCTGACCTGAGTACTGCACAAACCCTTCGGCTTATTGCTGTCACAGGACTTATTTCTTTCCAGGTGTTCCATGGAATGCTCTAGAACATTTATGAATTGAAAAGACTGTACAGAATCATACTCACAGATTTAGAGAATGAGCTTATGGTTACTAGGGAGGAAGGGTGGGGGAGGGATAGTTAGGCAGTTTGGGATGGATGTGCATGCGTGTGTGTGTTAGTCACTCAGTCATATGTGACTCTTTGCAACTCCATGGACTGTAGCCCGCCAGGGTCCTCTGTCCATGAAATTCTCCAGGGAAGAATAATGGAGTGGTTAGCCATTCCCTTCTCCAGGGGATCTCCCCAACCCAGGAATCAAACCCGAGTCTCCTGCATTGCAGGCAGATTCTTTAACGTCTGAGCCATCAGGGAAGCTCACGGCCATGTACACACTCCTATATTTAAAAGGGATAACCGATAAAATCCTACTGAATAGCACAGAGCCCTCTGCTGAATGTTTTGTGGCAGCCTGGATGGGAAGGGAGTTTGGGGAGAATGGATACATGTATATGTATTTCTGAATCCCTTCACTGTTCACCTGAAACTATCACAATATTGTTAACTGGCTATACTCCATTATAAAATAAAAAGTGAAAAAAAGTTAAAATATGAAAAAAAGGCTGTACACATGCATGGTATTACTATTACCATGTATTAACTGGTGAAGTGGTCCCACTTAGGGGATCACTTATAGACAGGACATACTGGGTGCAACCCAAACTCCCCATCCCTTTTCCTTCCCATTTTGAAGCATATATTTATGTTTACTCACTGTTACTGGATCTGGAGCACAGACTTCTAGCTCTCCTATCTCTTCTTTGCTGATATTCAAAATTTCATTAAGGCTATCCTGGGAGACCTAAGCAGTTGTGGGAAGAAAATGTAAGTCAGAAGTCAAAATGGGGGATGAAGGAAAATCAGAATCTGTTACAGAAGTTTAAATTAAGCGTATCACAGAGCAGGGAGCTGAGTTACAGAGCATGGAAGTGAAGCCCACGTGCATCTGATAATGCTGACACTGTCCAGTGGCTAATTGCGTGTCCATAGTCCTCATGTTTTCTATGGGGTCTGTGATGCTTCCTCAACTCACACTCCTTGTATTCACTTTTTGTCTTGCATTCTTGTGGCTGAGTATTTTGTGTATGTGGAATGGGGATAGCAATCTGAAGAGGCATCACCAGATGGTGAAAATGAAGAAGATGGAAGATTCTGACTGTTGGTAGGTATGTGGGGTGCTGCCGGTGGGAGTCAAAATTGACACAATCTTGGAAAAATGCTTGGAATTCTTACTAATGCTGAATATAAACCTCTCCAGGGCTCAGTAAGTCTAATTTTTGCTATGTACTCAACAGAAATGCATAAACTAATTAGTAAAAGACATGTAGTATAATGCTCAAATATGCTCAAACTGGAATTACCCAAATGTCTATCAGCAACACAACAGGTTGATTAATGGTGCCATGTTCCTAGAATGGGGTGCTCTACAGTACTGAGTATGAGAGATCTAATCTCAATTTACATCCATCAATTATAGCTAAACCAAACCAAAAATTAGAGGCAAATGCTGAACAAAAGAAGCCAGTTACAAAAAAGAACACACTGCATGATTTTAGTTATATGAAGTATTAAAAACAGGCACCGCTAATCTGTGCTGTTTAGAAGTCAGGATGGTGGTCACCCTTGGAAGACTAGTGACCAGAGGAACGTATGACCAGAGGCTTCTCGTGTGGGTGACTCGTGTTCTGTTTCTTAGTCTGAGTGTTTGTTGGTTGCAAAAGTGTGTTCAGTTTGTGAAAATTCACTGAATTGTATGCTGAAGTGTATTTTAAAGTATATTTCCAATGTTATGTTTCAATATGTTATTAAAATGTTGGCAAGATTAAGTTCATTATTTCTAGTACATTTACCTTGCCACTCTAGACAGAATTAGCAATTTTTGTGTCACCAAGCTGACCAGCTAAGTCAACCAGCTACAGACAATTCCTGCAGTCCTTAAATTTATACAACATTTCAAACAGAATAGAGAATTTTCATATCATTATTTCAGGATGATAGAGTCAATGTCTTCATCTAAAAGCTGAAGCTATGGGAGGGAGCTTTTTTTAATTTTAAAATGCTAATCCAACGCAGCTATAGGTGGGATTTCATGAAGTAGCAAAAACTCTAAATTATTAGAGTGATACTGTAAGAAAAACATATCTACAAAGCAAATGTGCATTTTTCAAATAATTTTGAACCCAAAATTTCATATGAATCTCTTAATAAAGAGCAGGGGAAATTGATAACATAAATCTTCAAAATCTGAGGCTAGAAATATTACCCTCAGAGGGCTATTGCAACTAGTAAACAAGATCTTCATATAGTAAGGTTCCTGACAGTGGCAGGCACTCAGAGCACTGGCAGTCCGAAACCCCTGCTTGAACTTGAAATAAGGGAAAAGAGAAAAAGTGAACAATTACTAAGCAAGCATTATGTGTCAAGTGTTACTCATAAATTCATAAGTGGCTGTATAAGTCATCTTACTTAATCTGCTATCAACCCTGTGGGATAAAAGTGGCTTTCCCCATTGTCCAGATAAGGTCAATGTGGTTCAGAGAGCCAGGTAGGTGACATCACAGAACCACAGGAAACACAGTGATATTTGAAGCCAAGCTTGCTTCCTTCCAAAACTCATTCCACAAGAGCCCTCCACATCCCGGTTAGGTAGGAAATTAACCAAGTTGTAGTCTAATTTTTCTAAACATAGCGGTTTCCTCCTGAGTAGGACTTGTCTGCTCAGCTGGTTTCCAGAGTACCATTTTCCTTGTTGAATTGACTTAGCAGTAAAATACTTTTCAAATAAAGTGGGCAGAGGGTTCCAGAGGACAGCAGGGAAGTCTCAAAGGACCTTGTGATTGGGGCTTGCACTGTGGGAGTTGTTATGCTTTGCAGTAATTGCATATTGAATAAATAATTCTAATTTCTCCAGAGTGGGATGTCTGGACCCTCTGACTTTTACTACTTATTGACTTATTTTATCTGGTTTATCAGTTTAACAACTAAAACACACTTTCCTCTTGGTCAAGAGTTTCCCAGGAGCATATTAGAAAAAGTGGTAGATACAAATTTGTTAATATCCACTTTCACCTCTGCTCAAAGAAAAATAAGAAGTCCAGGTATGGGCCAAAAATAACTTTTACTGAAATAGGTCTGGAAGCTCAACTCTGGTCCTTGCAACCAAGATATAGTGTGGACTGTTTTCTTTGCAAATTAGAACTTTGCCAATGTCTGCTGGCCTGATGCCTCTGACAGCTACACAGAGAAAGGCCTGGCAAGACGAATGGCAGAGGGACCCATACCTGTGATTCTAAGCACCATTTTGTCGTTATTTAGTTGCTCAGTCATGTCTGACTTCTTGCACCCCTATGGATTGTAGCCCACTAGGCTCCTCTATCTATGGGATCCTCCAGACAAGAATACTGGAGTGGGTTGCCATGCCCTTCTCCAGGTGATCTTTCCTACTCAGGGATCGAACCTGTGTCTCCTGCCTTGGCAGTCCAATTCTTTACCACTGAGCCACCTGGGAAGCCCAATCATCATTTTAGAACCCTGTAATATACTTGCTCTTTTAGTTTAGAAAGAGAAAATCAACATCATGGAGGTCAAGAAACGTACTTACTTCTGCATAAATATTAAATGATAGAATCAAAATGTCAGTCTATCTTATGGGTTGGCAAATTTACTCTGTAAAGGGCCAGTTAGTAAATATTTCAGCTTTGTGGGCCATACTGTCTCTGTTACAACAACTCAATTCTGTTGTAGTGAGGGCAGTCACTGACAAGTCTATGAGGAAGTAGGTGTGCCTATATTCCAATACAATTTTATTTATGGACATTCAAATTTGAATCTCATAAATTTCTTGTGTGTCTCCAACTCCTACATGTTCTTGAATTTTTTTAATTATTTAAAAATGTAGGAAAAAAATGTAGAGACCATTTTTGGCTTGCAGGTATACACCAACAGGTGTGGAGCCAGATTTGGTTCATATGCCTTAGTTTATTGACCACTGTTTTGTTTTTTTTTTCTGATCCCAAAGCTCAAGCAAGCTATTTTGATTTAGCAACTGGTTTTATCTTAAGTTCCTTGGAATCAGAACCTCCCTGCCCAGCAGGGACTTTTGAAAGGAGACCTTTGGCACACAGTAGAGGATGATGAGGCTTCCCTCGTGGCTCAGACAGTAAAGAATCTGCCTGCAATGCAGGAGACCTGGGTTCGATCCCTGGGTTAAGAGGATCCCTTGGAGAAGGAAATGGCAAGCCACTCCAGTTTTCTTGCCTAAAGAAGCCCATGGATAGAGGACCCTGGTGGGTTACAGTCCATGAGATCGCAAAGAGTCAGACATGACTGAGCAACTAACAACCACAGGTATAGGTATAGAGGGATGGTGAGTGTGTGTGCGTGTGTGTGTGTGTGTGTGTGTGAGAGAGAGAGAGAGATGGAGAGAGAGAGAGGGAGAGGAAGGCAGCACAGAGAACAGATAGCAAAAAGAAATCATTTTTTTTCCTCCTATCAACTGACAGATATTGACATTCCCTTTTTCAAAATCTAGGATGTCTTGCTACCTGTTTTCTAAAATAGGAGGGAATTAAAGTATTGTCAGCATGAAGATTGACTTTATTATAATGAATAGGCAGAACTGTTTGTTTCTGGTGGATGAAGTTCAATGGATGTCTCACTTGGAATTTGTGAATCTTATCACTGTGTCATGAAAGGTCATGGGGCTTTGCAGGTGTTGTCTAACTGAGGCTAATGGATGGTATGTGCTGGGGTCCTCCGTGTTATCCACTTCGTCATTAGGTTCTGGGGATGTCAATTTATGGATCTGGAAGGCATAGCTGTGTTCATTACTGAACCAAGGGGAATCTTGGCACAGGTTCATCCAGGACAGGCAGATCCCATTGGAGGACTGTGCATGAAGACAGGGCAGAAATAATTGGCATCGTGAAATGTTAAACTGGTAGGAATCCTTGGGCAAACCCAACTTGTGAGAAATTGGATACCTGGAGAAGGAAATGGCAACCCACTCCAGTATTCTTGCCTGGAGAATCCCAGGGACGGGGGAGCCTGGTGGGATGCCATCTATGGGGTCACACAGAGTTGGACACGACTGAAGCGACTTAGCAACAACAGCAGCAGATGTTAGCCAATTCGTGCTGAAGCCAAGGCTGATATTTGCACAGATACTGATTTTTTTTCTCTAGAATTGAGGTTAGTTTAAGATGCTCAAAAGGCCTTAAGCTTGGTTTCCCCATAGAGATTTCAAAATAACAATATCAAGTCATGCAATTAGTGAAGGAAGCCCCAAAGAGTTCTAATTTCCCCCACTATGACTATTTGTGATGCTTTATAAAATGACAAAAATAAAATTCAAAGGGAGAATTGTTTTTTCCTACTTTGTAGTGCTTTAAGCAATTGATGGTTGGCTGAGACCTTCCCCAAAGCCTCTTGATTCATTTTTGGTGACATTGCTAGGGAACTCCCACAATATCTTGTGAGTCTATGGAAACCACGTGTAAGCCTCCAGTGTATCATGTACATCAGAGGAGACCTATCACATGGAAACGTCCTGTTCCAAAAGTTCCTTGGAACTTTGGAAGCATTTTTCTTATAAAGCCATGTTCCAAAGGACGGTTATCTCCCTAGGTCATCAGAAAAGCTTCCTGGAACCCCTTGTGGCTGAACTGGAATGAGAGAGCTCAGAGGCTGCTGAGGCCCCAACTGCTAAGCCTTGGTGAGGCAGCTCCTTGGTTTGGGAAACTCTAGGGACTCGGCCGCATCCTGTCCTCCTCCTTTTGGGAGCACTTGGCAGCCACTGAGTGGCGAGAGGAGGAGGGCCTGTGGGAGTGGGGGCTGAGAGCGGAGAGCTGAGGTCTCCTTTGGAAACAGTCTAGGAAGGCTCCATGTTAAAGGGGAAAGGAGGAGACAGGAAACCTCCATTAAATTGTTTATAAGTTGAATTGTTTCTAAGGCCGGAACTGACAACTGTTTTTACAAAGTAAAAAAGGAGGCAATGAGCTCCACCGCCTTTATTCAGGCATATCCAGTGCTTAAGAAGATCAGAGTACAGTTTTCTTTGGACAGGTGGGTTTCAAAAAACTGAATGTTGGGCAGTGTATAAAGCCTTCCAATCTGAAGATTTTTGGAGGTTACTGCTGATGCCGTTTGAATAGGACTGTGATATTCACGGACTGTGGAGTGGTTCAGATTGCTGCCTAAGCAAACAATTATTTTGTTTTTGCTTCTCCAGTTAGACAAGGGAACGTGTTTTGCATTCTGTCAGCTGGCCTTTTATTGTTTTTCATGTTGGGACAGATGTTCTTTGAGAGGTGGGGTCTTGTTTGAGGAAATGTCAAGCTGTCCAGGTTAGATTTATTGGTGATTGTGGCAGGTGCCAAATGTTTCAAGAAGTTGGTGTATGCATTTATTTTCCTCTCCTTTGGAAGATTTTTCTGGAACCAGGATGTGTTCTCTTCAGGCAGAAAGCAGATATATTACACTTAAACCAGTGTATGATAGAAAAACCTAAAGAAGGCTTGTAGTGGATGCATTTACATCATCTGAAAGGCATTTTATGCACCAAGTTCCAAAGCCAGGAAAGGCAGCTAAACAAGGAACAGTCTTTTCAGGCACAGGCTTGTGGAGTATGATGTCTGGGTGGGCCAATGAGGCATGATTTATGGGGGTATCGTAAGTCTGGCTGGTTCTGAAATATTTGTCCTCTGATGTCCAGAAATTCCCATCTTTGGCACAGTCCTCAGAGAAGCACTGACTTAGCCCAACTTTCCCACTATGACCCCCATGAGCAGGTCAAATTCAATGTGAACCTTTTGGTGGGGAATGCTTTGGAGGCTTATGTTTTATCCTAAAAATTGCTAGGAATTTCCATCCTTTCCATAACATGTTCATGTTTTATTTAACTTAAAAAGGTCACCTACCCTTAAATCTTTGAGTAAAGCTGATGTTCCAGGAAGATGGGCCACATCCATCCTGCAGCCCTGAACGCTCCCAGGAATACTGTCTTGTCTCCTCCAGAGCAGGAAGATCTTGTTTTGAGAAACGAGAATTTCAAGCATTATCCAACTGGTGGTCCAGCCATTGTCCTTTGAAATGTACAAATCCTCCTTTGGAACAATCATGCGTGAGTTCATTTTTACATGAGGAGGAGATAATTTGTCACAGGAGTTAATTGCCATTTTGGAAAACAGCACTCTGGCCTCTGAGGGATTAGAAACTAGAAAACCTTTGGTGATGAAAAAGGGGGAGGCTTGAAAATAGAAGAGTAAACTTGGGTGGAGATGTGGGGAATCTGGTTGAAGGAGGAGGTGTGGGGTGGGGCTCAGGGAGAAGCAGGAGCAGAAAAAAAAGGGTGGAGGTATAAGTGGCAAGTTTTGCCTGAGGTTTTATTTTAAAATGGCTTTTCATTCTTCCAAATCAGTCTCCAACCTCAGTTCCATTCTTTAGCTCTGACTCCAATGCCTGAAATCCAATGGTAGCATCTCCACCTGGAGACCCAAGTCAGCAGAGCCTTGATGCTAACTCACCTGTGTGCGGCCCTGCCCACCCTCTCCTCTGCTGCTTCTCCACTTGGTGGTTCCTAGGCAACTCTTTGGCTTCATTTCTGACACCACTGACTATGTGTTGCAGACTGGAGCCTGGGAGTCTTCATTTTTTCCTTCTCCCAACCTCTCAGGCACACATCCAATTGATCATGAAATCTAACCAAGCAACCTCAGAAACAATCTTTTGTTTTCTGTAGAAACTAGGGTTTCTGCAGGAATCGCTCAAAGGGCTGAGTGGCAGAGACCTTTATGAAGAGCCTGCTCACAGAGCAGGGATGAGGAAGCTGAGAATGAACAACTGAAGATCCAGGGACAACCGTGGGATGCTATTAACACTCTGGGGAAGAAGGGGCAAGGGCGGCTGGGGAATTCTCACAGGTCCCTTATGTGTGACCTTGGGGGTCTGGAAGAAGGGCCACAGAGCCCCAGTTCGAGTTCCCTGAGTCACACAGCAAATTCCCACTGGCGATCTATTTTACATGATACATACTAGTCATGACTAGTCTTGTGTGCAAATCATAACTGTCTTTGAGTATCTTTCTAATTTTAAAAGATGATGCATTGTTTTTCTTTTTCTACAAAACTTCCCCACCTCTGCTCATGGTTGGCTTTAAAGGAACCTAACCTGAGACATTTTAGTATACTCTTTCAGCATTGACTTGCCTTTGAATATGCTATTATTTGTGTTTGGGTTCCCCTTTCTTTTTATAAACATTTGAAATGATAAATGAAAAAAAAAAAAAGAATAAAATGTTAAAGCCTCCTTCATTACCAATTCCTGCCACATACCTATATAGGCCATTTCACATGACTGAAATCATATACATATTATACTGTGACTTGCTTTTAAAAAAAAATAATATGATACCTTTATATTCCAGGATATATTTTGGATATACTATAATTATTTAAACATTTCTTTTATTGATGAATGATTAAGGTGCTGATACTTTTTCCTCTCTGATAGAAAATGCTACAATAACCGTGTACATGTTTTTGTACACGTGTTAGTCATCTTGCAGATACGAATTTCTGCTTGGATTTTTTTAGTTGTAAGAGAAAATACCCTAACCAGTTTAAGCAGAAAGCAAACCTAAGGGTGGAGATAGTGGATCTGGCCTTAGAATCTGCTGCCAGGGGCTCAAGAGGTCCCGTCCACTCACCCCAACTGCTGTTGTCTTCTGTGGTGCTCCATTCCCAAGGCCTTTTCAGGGCAAAGTGGCAGCCAGTAATTCTATGCTGTGCCATCAAAACTCTAAGCCCACTGGAAAGCAGAGGGCAATTTTCTTTTAGTAATCTTAAGCAATGTCCCCTGATTATGTCACTTAGATTCACACACCCATCCCCAAACAAATTCCTGTGTCTAGAGGTATGTAATGCTTTTGTTGGCCAGGCCTAGGAACACACCCCATAGTAACCTGAATTGAAGATGGGGCGGGGGAGATTCCCCAGCGTTACTCTTGCTCTTGTTTCTAGAAGGGGGAAGGAACGCTGCCTAGCAGGAGAGGGAACCATCATGGACCTTTGCAAATTGAAAGATAGGGTTAGAGTAGGCGTTACAAATTTTTGATAGCTACTGCCAGATAGCTCTCTTGAAATTGTATCTCAATTTATATTCCCAGCACCAGTAGGATCCACAGTCCCTTTATCTACAGTCTTAAGACACTGGATGTTATCAGTATTTTAAATTTTAACTGAAAGGAGGGCTAAAAATGTTACATCACTTTTTAAATTTGATTCCTCTGATGCCCAGTGATAGTGAGTTATCCTTTCATATGTTGAGCCAATCTTTCCATTTCTTTTTTGTGAAATCCCTGTGTATATCTTTTGGTCAACATTTTATTAGGTTTCTTTTTTTTTATTGTTTGTATCAGCTCTTTATATATTAAGGACTTCAGAAGTGTGAGCTTCTTGAGGGTGGAGACTCAAAAAATGAGTGAATGAATGATTGAGAGAGTGAGTGAATAAATGAGTGAGTTAATAGTTTCCTTTTTCCTGTTTGGTACTAGGACCTGAGGGAGAGTGAACTATCCCTTTTCCAGTATGTTTTTCTGGAAATTTCGCTATAGAGTTTCTCAGTAAACTTTTTTGTGGGCTGTGAGGAACAATTGAATCAAGTTAACATGGGGAACATTTTCAGAAGTTTCCCTCATATCCTCTTGCCCTCACACGTCCCGTGGATAAGGGCACATGACCTACTGTGTGTGGTTCAGTCTCACACACACATCCACCCGCTCTGAAGCGAAGGCCCCGGGGCTCTGTTGAGACCCGTGCCTGCCACGGGAGTCAGCTAGTACGTTGCCTGGTTAAACATCCATCCAGGATTTCAGAGGGACTTGAAAATGATTGTTTTTGGCTGGAATCCTGGGTTTGAGGTTTCTTCATGTAGGACTCTGAAAAAAGGTTTTGGAAACATCTCTAATCCCAAAGTATGTATTTGGGAGGCTGCCTTCGTCATTACCCACCTAATAATTCAGGCTCCCAGGGCCATCTCACCCAAGGGCATTCACTGCTTTGGCTGAATCAAAAGGAACTGATCTGGGGAACAGAGGACCTGGGTTCCAATGCCGTTCTCGGTGGGCAAGTTATTCACCACCTGAAGCCCCTTGTTCCTTATCTTAAAATACGATGGTTGGAATGCACAATGTCTATGTCCCTGTCCAACTGCAATATTCTGAGTGGGATTCCGAATTCTGCTCTGCCACCAACTGTGTGTCCTCGGGGCTTTGCCCATTACTCATGAGAATGTCAACATCTTGGTAAATAGATATTTTGGGGTCAGCTCTGAAAAACCCCAAAGTACGTACTGCATGTTGATTTTGGCATGTGGACAAGCCTGAGCAGGGCCGTGTCAAGCATTTCACCATGATAGCTGCTGGAGGGAGGGCCCAGGGCGGCGGTCTGGGTAGCCGTTGGGGTGATGAGACCAGTAGGGTCCTGAGGCACAGATGACTCTGCAGGAGAGGAGGCGGGGAAAGGCCCGGGAGTAAATCTACGAATCATAAAAAAATCATTAGACCCATGTTGGGAATTGCTTATGACACTGTCTTAAAGCCACATTCTCAGGCAACAGGGAAAGCTGTAAATAGATCCACAGTTATCCAAGCATAGCAGAATAAAACTACAGGACGCCAAGTCAAACAGGCTCAGCCAACGTTTTGGGTGAAATCGCTGAATATTGCTCAGGCTTTCAGAGTGGGAGGGTCTGTTCAGAAGACTCACGACTGCGGGTCCCTAGGAGACAGCTCCAGGCAGCTCAGCTGGCTCTGCCCTCCCACCAGGAGCCAGATCAGTGTAGAAAAACCAGAGGCAAAGACACTTTCTAAGGGGTGGCCTCGTCCCCGGAGGACTTGTAGCATCGCTCTGTTGTTACTCAAGTGAAAAAAATGTAAAAAGCATGGGAGGCTCCCAATGACTGAGAATTATAATAACATGGTGGCATCTCAAAAAACTTTATTTTAACATAATTTCAAGCTCCTAGAAAATTTGCACCTGTGCTGTACAGCCTTTACATCAGTGTTTAACCAATTCTCCCTCCCATCCTTTCTCTCCCTCTTTCTCTCTTTCTCTTCTTTCCTTTCCTTCTGTCTTTCTCTTTCCTTCTTTCCCTCTTGCTTTTTTTCAGTATTGCTTTCTCTTTCCTTTCTTATATACATATATATTCCTCCAGGAAGGTTTGCAGATAACTTGTATAATTAATGATTCTTTACTTTAAATATTTCAGTGCATATTTCCTGAAAATGAGGACACTCTCTTATATAGTCATTGTGCCATTATCAAAATTAAGAATTAACACTGACACGGGACTATTATCTAGACGTCCCTCAGATCCCCAGTTATCCTAATAATGTTCTTTATAGTAACGGAAAATCCAGGATCCCATGTTGCCTTTAGTCTGTTTTAATCTGGAAGAGCTTCTTAGTCTTTCTTTGTCTTTCGTGATATTTTTGATGAATACAGGCCAGTTATTTTGTGGAATGTCCCTCAATTTGGGTCTGTCTGATGCTGTGGAATTTCCTTTCTGCTTCATGCACTGCCTCCTGAAGTACAAATGCCTGGTTGGGATGTGACTGGCTGCAGGAAACCGCTTTCCCAGTCCAGCAGTCTAGAGCTCATGCAAACTCCCCTTTGCCCTGTCTTGGGGGTTTCCTCTCCATTCTCTTCAATCATGGTTTCTCCTCCTGCAATCATAGTGGAAAAGTCAGATAATTTGCTCGTTGGAATTTGGACTCACCATATAGTTGCCCACACACGCAGTGCTGAGTGTGGCAGATGATTCTTTGGTTCTATCAGAATTATATGGAAGAGCATTAAATACCCAGTAAAAGGCTGGGGAACAGATTCAAGATGGGCAACTTAGGTTCTTTGGGAAAATAAACTTTGAGTTCTAAACAAACCTATGTACAAATTAACTTCTGGAGCTTATAGTGGACTCTTTGCAGGGGGTTTCTATTTGTTTTATGATTCAGTTTTCTGTCATACAATTCCATCTTGGCCTCTGCTTGAACGGGTTTCATTGCTGAGAGGCCCCCACATAGCTTTTCTCTAAAGCAGTTTCCCCTACAAGTTGATCCCACATCATGAAATCTGGAAATGGAAATGATACAAACTTCCAGTGAATCTATACATGATTTATCAGCTCACTGACCCTGACATTTCACTAACAAATGAAGGAGGTTGGAAGGATATGGAAAGAGGTGGGATGAGAGACCTCTCCCACCAAGTGTTTCATCTGTGACTTGACAGACAATTGAGGGTGTTCTCAAGGACTAGGACTTTTCTCGGCAAACCTGCCAGTCAGCTGAGGAATTTTCTTGATGTGAACCACAGAGTCGGATTCTTAGCAGTGCAGTGATTGTTACAAATTGCAGTTGAATCTGGGAATGGTTTCCAATGACACCCCTGAAAAGGACCTTGGCAACTTCATCTAGATAGGAGGGGCATCTCTAGTTTTAACCAGTAAACAGAAGCCAACATATATAAATACTTGAATGAATAACTTAATTCTTAGGATGCAGATAAGAATTAAATCAGTTCTTGAAACACAGTTCCAATTATCAGGTCTTTGAAATCATGCAAGACTTGCAGAGTTACATTTCTGTGTCGTGTGAAGAACAAGCTCGTGCTTTACAAGTCATTGGTGACTGTGGATAGACCTCCTTTTCAATCAATCAGTCAATTATTATTTTAGGGACAGTGTAAAGAATATCTGTTCTAGAAACCAGAAGGATGATATCCTAGTTGTTAATCACTTGTTGGGAACTAGGTACTAACTTTGTGAAAGACACTACAGAGCCCTAGGGTTAGAAATAGAAGTGAAAAATTATCCTTATTCACAATGAACAGTAACTGTAGGAGAAGAAAAGGTAAACTAAAACAGAGATAATTCCTCTTTGAATTGCAGCATGAAGCATTAAGGGGCTTCTGGTGCTCAGTTCAGTTCAGTTTAGTCGCTTAGTCGTGTCCGACTCTCTGCGATCCCATGAATTGCAGCACGCCAGGCCTCCCTGTCCATCAGCAACTCCCAGACTTCACTCAGACTCACGTCCATCGAGTCAGGGGTGCCATCCAGCCATCTCATCCTTTGTCGTCCCCTTCTTCTCCTGCCCCCAATCCCTCCCAGCATCGGAGTCTTTTCCAATAAGTCAACTCTTTGCATGAGGTGGCCAAAGTACTGGAGTTTCAGCTTTAGCATCATTCCTTCCAAAGAAATCCCAGGGCTGATCTCCTTCAGAATGGACTGGTTGGATCTCCTTGCAGTCCAAGGGACTCTCAAGAGTCTTCTCCAACACCACAGTTCAAAAGCATCAATTCTTCGGTGCTCAGCCTTCTTCACAGTCCAACTCACACATCCATACATGACCACAGGAAAAACCATAGCCTTGACTAGATGAACCTTTGTTGGCAAAGTAATGTCTCTGCTTTTGAATATGCTATCTAGGTTGGTCATACCTTTCCTTCCAAGGAGTAAGTGTCTTTTAATTTCATGGCTGCAGTCACCATCTGCAGTGATTTTGGAGCCCCAAAACATAAAGTCTGACACTGTTTCCACTGTTTCCCCATCTATTTGCCATGAAGTGATGGGACCAGATGCCATGATCTTCGTTTTCTGAATGTTGAACTTTAAGCCAACTTCTGGTGCTAGTGGTAAAAAAAAAAAAAAAAAAAAAAAAAAAAAAAATCCACCTGCCAGTGCAGGAGATGTGAGAGTCATGGGTTTGATCCCGGGATTGGGAAGATCCCCTGGAGGAGGGCATGGCAACCCACTCCAGTGTTCTTGCCTGGAGAATCCCATGGACAGAGGAGCCTGGAGGGCTACAATACATAGGGTCGCAAAGAGTCAGACATGATTGAAGCAACTTGCATGCACACATGCATGAAGAATTAAAAATAGAAAGAAGAATGGAGGGTTAGGTAGAGATGAACAGTAGCTAACTCAGCTAAAATTGGTGTAAGGAAAACTACGGTGAGAACGCCCAAAGGAGGTTATGACTAAGCTGAGTTTGCAGAATGGAGAGAAGCCAGGCAGGTGGATGGAGAAGGGAAGGGCACCAAAGGCAGAGGTCATAGCATATTTAGCACTTAATGGGGCTGATGGCTTGGACTTTGGGGGACTGTAAGTTATTCAAACTCGGTGGAGGTGGGGGAGAAGCAGGAAGTGAAGCTGAAAGAATATGAAAGGGAAGATCAGGGAGAACTTGTAGATCATGGAAGAGACTCAAAATATCATCTCCAGGTTACTCAGTCATCAAAGGGACTTCAAAAAAAGGCAGGGTTACTGAATGGTAAGTGTTGGAGGGGTCACAGATGTAGAGGCAGGCAAAGCAGCTAGGACACTATTAGAATATGGAGCAATAATAATGACCTAAATTAAGATAATGACTGAGAATAGAGAAAATAGTATAGATTAGAAGGGTGTTTCAGAGATGGAGGCATTAAGACTTGGTGACTGATGGGATATGAAGTTTATGAAGAAGCATCAATTAAGGATGACACTAAGATTTCAGCCTATGGTGACCAGAAAGGAGATGATATTACTGTTTTCTACAATAGAGAAGCTACTAACTGCTTTGTGGGAGAAAAAAGATATTCCCTTCAGATTTTTGTGCATATGGAGTTTGATGTGCTGGAGGGAGATCCAAGTGATGATACAAGAAGTTGGAGGTTGGGTTCCAGATCACTGTAAGAGCTAATGTTGAAGAAAAGACATTTGGATGCTGTTGGTACAGAGGTGGTAATACAATAAATAGGAACAGATGAGCCCAGGAAAATGTGTACAGTGAGACAAGAGGGATACAGAGAACAAGCATTTCAAGAGTGGAATTAGGAAGTGGATTTTGACAAGGAGAGACTGAGAGGAAGCAGTAAGAGAAGTAGGAGGAAAACCAAGAGACAGGGCATTCACTGAAGATGGCCGAGGAGCAAGTATGAAGGGCATCATGGAGGCATAGATGTCTTATGACAAAGTGAAAAACGGCTTTATTTTAAGGTTTGCTCATCACAGGTCATAGGTGCCCTTAAGGAGAGAACTTTCTGTGGATTGGTGGGGGCAGAAGCTAAACAACAAGATTCAGGAGGCTGGTAGAGGAGGAGGGGAGAGTTAGTATAGGTGAAACCATCCAGAAGCTTGTTGGAGAGAAGGCATAGAAGAGAGTAGCGTATAAGAGGGTCCGGGTTCTAGATGAGGGGGTAGTGAGGGGGCTTATATGCTGGAGTAAAACATCCAATGGATAAAGACTAAGTAGAAGTTTTAGGAGGGAAAGAGTCACAGATGCTGCATCTAATGCAATTATAGGACCCTGGACAAGACCCTTCACCTCCCTAAACTGCAATCTTTTTTGGTTTTTCTTTTACTTTACTAGTACATTTTGGTGGTGTGCTCCACATTGGTACCAGTAGATTGCTTAATTCTTCTTACTGATTGCATATTATTCCATTGTATGAATTACCTGTAATTTATTTAGCTGACTCCTTAATGATGAATCAGATGGATTAGATGGTTTCCAATATTTTGCTGTTACAGGCAATTCTATTATATCTCATTTTTCACATGTGCAGTATATCTATAGAATAAATATTTAGAAATGCTATTGCTAGGTCAAAGGGCATGTGAAATTTTAATGTGGAGAAATTTGAGCAAGTTTGAAAATGTGCAGAATGAAGGGCAATGGGTTTGGGCCTAATACATCTCCTGATTATTCACCAGGGAAAGTAAGAGGGACAGTAAGATGGAAGCAGATAGTGGCACAGCTCAGTGGACCTTTAGTCCAGTGAAAAGGTGTCTCAGGACACAATTAGGCATGAACATCACCCTTGTGTGACTCCATGGCCATTGTGTGGCCAGTGCTCCTAACGATCCCTAGCCTATGATGATCCCTAGGTCCATGATGTTGCACCTGAACTTTGTACAGCAGAGGCCCAACTCCCAGGCAAAGCTCAGTATCTTCCTATTAGAGGAGAAGCTCTATCAACTTCTACTTTAGAAGCTTATAATCCCAGGCAACTGACCTCTCTGAAGCCAGGTCCTGGATTAAGCTAAAATAGAAACTTCAGGGTGGAAGGAGCAAGTTGAGAGACTAGTTAAGGAGTATATTAAAGCCAGAACAGTAACAGCGAAACCAATCTCCATTCAGATAAGAGTGTGGTATCTCTGCAGCTCCAATCTCCAACCTTCTGTCCCCTAACATCAAAGAGATGAGATAGACAATGCAAGAAGTGGGTGTCATAAAAGCAAGATGTGTCCAATCCCTTGCAATCAACCCCCTTTGGAGCTCCAAACTGTAACTGCATTTCCAGGGCCAGAATCTCCCAATACTGGATGATGTTTCTACAAGGAATTAGGTGTTTGTTTCAATAAGGAAACATAATCTAAGAAACCATGTCTGGTAGCAGGGCACCCCCTTCTTTTATCTCCTGCACTTTAACCTATGAGGCATTTCCCATGCATTAGCAGGTGAAGTCAAGGGAGAAAATGGGGCCAGAGGGGAACGTTTGCATTACCCTGGAAGACAAGAAAGTAGAGTGAAGAAAGAACTATGGCCACCCATTCACCCTATTCCTTTATCAAAGAGCACTGGAGGCGGACGTATCTTTTCCTAATTTAATGTTTCTGGGGTTCAGGAAGTACCATGTATAGCACTAGAGAGCCATGGGGCCTGGACCTAACTCCTCCATTCTCTGGTTGAGTGACCATAGGATTAACCCAAGGAGGCTTAAAGTCTACATTTATAAAACAGGAGTAATAACAGTACATGTATCTCAAAGAAAATATGAGTAGAAACTTGACATACTGCCTGGCACATATTGGCTAGTTAATACATGTTAGCTACTATCATTACCAAGAATCCCACCGCACCAGCTGTATTACAAGTTGGTTTGTACCAAAGCCAGTGTTACAGTACCCATTGTTACAAACCTTCAGACAGCATCATTTCTATGGATTCTCCTCCCTGGATCATGTATAGATTCTGTCTATGCAGACATGACCCAGAAAATTATGTAGCAGGAAGACAGAATGCAATTGTATAGCCAGAAGTTAGGCTAATGGTTTTTAAAGTGTATTCCTTGAACCAGCAGAATCAACATCACATGGAAACTTGTCAGGAGCAAAAACAGACCTACCCAATCAAAATCTCTAGGTCCCCTACCCTATCCCTGAAAGCCCCAGGAGATATTGAGATTATGCTAAAGCTGGAGAAGACTCTTGAGAGTCCCTTGGACAGTGAGGAGATCAAGCCAGTCAATTCTAAAGGAAATCAACCCTGAATATTCATTGAAATGACTGAAGCTGAAGCTCCAATACTTTGACCACTGGAGAGAAAGGGCTGACTCATTAGAAAAGAGTCTGATTCTGGGAAAGACTGAGGGTAAAAGGAGAAGAGGGAAAGGACGAGATGGTTGGATGGAATCATCAATTCAATGGACATGAGTATGAGCAAGTTCTGGGAGACAGTGAAGGACAGGGAACCCTGGCATGCTGCAGTCCATGTGGTCACAAAGAGTCAGACAGAGCTGTGTGACTAAACGACAACAAAGTGTGAAAGCCACTGAGTTAGACTCTGGGATGCCATTTCCTACTTCACACAGAAAGAGCAGAGTGGATAGAGAAATCCAAGATGGCGTGCCTGCAGCTCACAACCACATTTGGACGAATGACTTAACAACCTTGCCTGTTCCTGAACACTCTCCGCTATGGCTGGGAACAGCCTGTCAAACTGCAGATTTTTCCTTTTCTCTTTCTCTCCCCGCTTCTCTCCCACAAGACACAAGATAGTTCCTGCCCAGGCATCTCAGATTACCATTTTTTCCCTCAAAGCCAATTAAAGGTCTCTAATCCCTCCTGTGTTTACCTAAAGGATGAATTTGATCGGAAGAGATGAACAGGAAGGGCAAAATCCTAGAAGGGCTTGGGAAAGGAAGTTTCTGCTCCAGTGGTGGGAACACACCCTTTCTCACTAAGCTTCTTACGAACTGGGGAATTTTTTGAATTACAATTCTCTATCCAGCCTGACTTTCATCTCAAGCCCACAATCGTGCTTTCAAAGGCAGTGCCTGACTTTATTCTTAGTATTAATACTTTGGAGATTTTTTTTCCCCAAGAACATCTCAGGAATCCCCAGAGTGATAGTTCAAATCATTTGAATTATTCCCTTTTTTAGGTTGAAAGGAGGTGAATATCAGCAATTTTTTATGATTAAATGTAATGTATGGACCCAAGAATGTTTGCATGGGACCCGTGATTCTGTGTTACTCAGGTTATTTTTTGAGGACTTCTGGGCATAGATTTTCTCCTTTATGGGATTGTCTAGAGTTTGCCACTTCTGGGCCTGGCTGAAGTCCTTGTGTAAGTAATTTGACCTCCCAAGACTCACTTTCCTTGTCTGTTAAGTGGGAGTGCTATTACCTTCCTCACAGGTAGATGTACGATAGAGCCGGAAATTGTACCTGCAGTATCTGGTGTGGCATTATTCTATCTGGCATTATATGCTTTAGTGGCCTTCTTCAGTTGAAGCTGGATTAACACTTGAAACTCCTGTCTCCACCTCTTCCACTAGCTCTTAGCTCTGTTCTACATGTGTGCAGGTGGTGATCCTCCAGGTCACAAGTGTTCCTCATCTAGAAATAAGGGATCAGGGCATCTTTTTAAGGCCCTTAAACAGGATGCATTTCTATGAGATGCTAAGAAAGTGAAATATTTTTTCTCCCTTGCTGCTAAATTGCTTCAGTCGTGTCCAACTCTGTGCAACCCCATAGACGGCAGCCCACCAGGCTCCCCCGTCCCTGGGATTCTCCAGGCAAGAATACTGGAATGGGTTGCCATTTCCTTCTCCAATGCATGAAAGTGAAAAGTGAAAGTGAAAGTGAATTCGCTCAGTCGTGCCTGACTCTTAGCGACCCTGCTCCTCCATCCATGGGATTTTCCAGGCAAGAGTACTGGAGTGGGGTGCCATTGCCTTCTCCATTTCTCCCTTAAGTAAACATTATTATTCTTCATTTCGGAGAAGTGTCAGATGAATTTATTTATATGTTTCAGAATCTCTGTAGGAGAAGAGAAAGCAGCCCAGCAAATGAAGGCAGAAAGTTCCGGCTGCATCATTAACTGGATTGTGCAACCTCTGAGCACTGCCCTAATCTCTGTCTCTGGTTTCCTGTCTTGCACACGAGGATTACATGCACGCCTCACCCTACCTCAGTGAGGACGAAGGTGATCGAACGAGCTAGTGCTTCATGAAAGTGCTTTGAGCTTTGGAAGCAGAGATTTTACATAGATACAAGGTATTGTTACATTATACAAGGATGATCATTTTTCTTTGCCAATAGTCATGACACCAGGAAAACTTATCTATTACAGTTCAAAAGCAGAATGAGAACGAATAAAGTTGTTTTATTTTCCCCAGTAAGAACCATCATCAGCCCAGAGATGTTTTGGAGGATGTTATAGAAATATTCTCAATGGTCTTCAAGAGCAAGGTGAAAAGCTCCCTGCACTTGGTTCTTCCTCCCCTACATAGAGGTAAGAGTCCTGACAGATTGTCTTCAATTATTAGATGTTAAAAAGGTAAGTGAGAATCTGATACACTGTACGTTGGGCTGATGACAAGAGACCTTGTGAATTTTCAAAGGTGGGTATTGATCGGAAATTTGCATGTGTTCCCAGCCAGTTTGTTTATAGGAGATGTCCTATTCTTGGAAGTAAACAAGGAGAAGCAATTCAACATTTCCATCAATAAAATGGCTTGACTTCTGCTGGTAAAATGTTCTGTGGCTTATTTTAAACTGAGAGTTGAATAATTATGGGTGTACAGGGCCAGGCACAACAAGCAAAGAACTGGGAAGCTTCACTTTTCTTAATGTGAGGCTCTTTGTATTTGTAAAGAAATGAGGTTAGTGATGTTTAAATGAGGAAACTGGAATCTGGGGTCTCGTGTTTTTTTCTTGTTAAGTTCGAGTGCTTCTAGTTTTTGTTTATATCAAACTCTGAAGATGAAACTCATGCACATAAGGAGAATCCTGTAGAACTGCCAACAAAAAATATCCAAGGACTTGGGTTCTTCGGCAATTTTTGCCACCCGCCATGAGACGATCAGCAGACTGCTGAGTAGAGAGATGTGTATTTTGAATACCTTCCTCCCCTAAAAACATTCCACTCACTACCACTGATGCCTGCTCATGGGGCAGTCGACCTGCAGACATGTGTTGTTTTTTTGCTCTCTCCTCTCTGTCTCTCCCCACCGCCCTTTAAATTAAAATACAGTTGACAAACAATCTTTTTAGTCTCAGGTGTACTACACAATGATTTGAAATTTGTGTACACTACAAAATGATCATCATGATAAATTTAGTGACCACCTGTCTCCATATAAAGTTAGTACAATATTTTTTTATCATATTCCTTAAGCTATGTATTATATACCCACGTGAAGGTTTATTATATAGCTGGTGGCTTGCACCTCTTAGTCCTCTTCCTTTATTTCATCCATCCCCACCTTTTCCCTTCTGTTCTTCCTTAAAGAGTAAAACCTTGTAAGGATGGCTTCATCTTTCTCATTCTCTTTCTCCTTGTCTGTTCATAACTGATTTCCTATTTACATCCAGAGCCCTACCTGTTGTTTTTAAGTAGTTACACACAAACATAAGCAGATCTGAAGGAAACCCTCAACCAAATCTATGCTTGTCCTGGCCACGTTCTTTCATCTCCTCTGTAGAAGATGGGCAATCAGGATGACTAATGGCTACCTTGGAAGTGATTAGTTAACCAAATGAAAAATGAATTAACTAGCTAACCACAAGGCAGGTCGAGAAAGAAAAATTCCATAGTTATATCATTTGGTGTCTGTGAGATGGTAATCAAAAATTTTTGTTACATTTTTAATTTGACAAATACCAGTTTTCTTGTGTGAGTCTAAACAGGTTGTGGTTTCCACAGAAGCAATTGGGCTTAACATATATATATCTGCTGCTAACATATATAAGTCGCTTCAGTTGTGTCCAACTCTCTGCGACCCCATAGACGGCAGCCCACCAGGCTCCGCCGTCCCTGGGATTCTCCAAGCAAGAACACTCGAGTGGATTGCCATTTCCTTCTCCAATGCATGAAAGTGAAAAGTGAAAGTGAAGTTGCTCAGTCGTGTCTTCGCAACCTACCAGGCTCCTCTGTCCATGGGATTCTCCAGGCAAGAGTACTAGACTGGGGTGCCATTGCCTTCTCCAATATATATATCTATACATACATCTATCTATGTCTATGTATACTGCTGTGCTTAGTTGTCCAGTTGTGTCTGACTCTTAGCAATCCCATGGATTGAAGCATGCCAGGCTTCCCTGTCCTTCACTATCTCTCAGAGTTTGCTGAAATTTATGTCCATTGAGTCAGTGATGCTATCCAACCATCTCATCCTCTGTTGCCCTCTTTTTTGTCTTCAATCTTTCCCAGCATTAGGGTTTTTTCCCAGTGAGTCAGCTCTTTGCATCAGGTGGCCAAAGTATTGGAGTTTAAGTTTCAACATCAGTCCTTCCAATGAATATTCAGGACTGATTTCCTTTAGGATTGACTAGTTTGATCTCCTTGCAGTCCAAGGGACTTTCAAGAATCTTCTCCAGCACCACAATCTGAAAGCATCAATTCTTTGGCACTCAGCCTTCTTTATGGTCAGACTTCCACATTTGCACATGACTACTACAAAACCCATAGCTTTGGCTCTATGGATCTTTGTTGTCAAAGCAATGTCTTTGCTTTTTAATATGCTGTCTAGGTTTGCCATATCTTTCCTTCCAAAGAGCAAGCATCCTTTAATTTCATGGCTGTATTCACCATTCACAGTGATTTTGGAGCCCAAGAAAAGAAAATCTGTCACCAGTTCCACTTTTTCCCCATCTATTTGCCATGAAGTGATGGGATTGGATGCCATGATCTTAATGTTTTGAATGTTGAGTTTTAAGCCAGCTTTTTTATTCTCCTCTTTCACACTCATCAAGAGGCTCTTTAGTTTCTCTTTGCTTTCTGCTATTAAAATGGTATCATCTGCATATCTGAGGTTGTTGATACTTCTCCCAGCAATCTTGTTTCTAGGTTGTGATTCATCCAGTCTGGCATTTCACTTGATGTACCCTGCATATAAGTTAAATAAGTGACAGTATAAGTGACAATATACAGCCTTTTCATACTCCTTTCCCATTTTGAACCAGTTGTTCCATGTAAGGTTCTAACTGTTGCTTCTTGACCCTTACATAGGTTTCTCAGGAGACAGGTAAGGTGTTCTGGTATTCTCATCTCTTTAAGAATTTTCCGCAGTTTGTTGTCCTCTGTCCGTGGAATTCTTCAGGCAAGAATACTGGAGTGAGGCCATTCCCTTCTTAAGGGGATCTTACTGACCCAGGGATCAAACCCCAGTTTCCTGCGTTGCAGTTAGATTCTTTACAACTTGGAGAAGGACATGGCAACCCACTCCAGTAATCTTTCCTGGAGAATTCCATGGACACTGGAGCCTGCAGGCTACAATCCATGGAGTTGCAAAGAGTCAGGCATGATTGAGCCTATAACATCCGAGCCACCAGGGAAGCCTGATGTATATGTATATGTATATGTATATACATATGTATATACATATGTATATACATATGTATGTATTTAAGGCTGGATTTGGTGTTAGAGATGTAGGAACTGCATGAACTTGGCTGTAGAACTACTTCTCTTTTTAGAGCTCTTCAAAACACCCCCATGTGGCCAGAGCACAAAGCATGAGTTGTTACAACTATTTCAGATGTCACTGGAGGAGTTAAGCTAGGAGCTGTTGTTTTTACTGTTAACATCTAGCTTCAGATGCCCTGGTAACCAGGTTGATGTCACTGCTGACTCACCAGGTTTCCTAAATGCACCTAAGACAGAACTAGTTATGTAGCCTTTAGAATCCTGGCAGTTTATAGGTGATGATGCTGCTCAATCCAGCTTTATTGCTCTCCTTGCTGGTTTGAGCTGTTGGTCCCTTCAATTCAGTGTTTCTTTTACATTCAGAGGCAGGAAAGCTGTAATTCGAGGGTTGGGGGAAGGGGTTCTGTTAGTTAGCAAAAAGTGTAATGTGAGAGGAGGTAACTTGACATGGGAATGAAGGATCTGTTCTTGGCTAGAGATTCAGTTCCCCAGTTCTGTCATCCTTGGAAGCTGAGCATCCTTGGGCAACGTCCTTTGCTTCCATTTCCTCACCTGTTAAATGGGCTAATGATAATAGAACAGTTGTGAAAGTTAAGCTGATGTACAGAGCTATTAAGCTTTCCATAATCATTAGCTCATATTACTATTGATTCTGAGATGTTGAATTCAAGTAATGTATTCAAACTGGCTTCTCAGATGACTCAGTGAGAAAGAATCTGCCTGCCAATGCAGAAGATATGAAATCCATCCCTGGGGCAGGAAGATCCCTTGAAGGAGGAAGTGACAACCTATTCCAGTACTCTTGCCTGGAAAATTCCATGGACAGAGGGGCCGGGTGGGCTACAGTCCATAGGGTCGCAAAGAGTCGGACATGACTGAGCACACACACAACGTATTTATGCCAACCATAACTATCTGAATGGGAGAAACAAAGCTTATGAAGATGAATTTGGAAGAAAAAATGTTGCCCAATATGAGAAGAAACCACGTTATTTTCTTTTGTCCTCACTCCTTGGCATTATTGAAAACCACTTCAATTTGGGGAGAATGTTTCAGAATAAGCCAGTCCAAACATCACCATTTTCTATACAAGTCACAGTTTCACTTTGCATTAAAACACTGAGATGCCCTTGAAGGTGGGGAGCTGGGAGAGGAGAATGAGAGATGTGGTCAAAGAGTAGGAGAGAGGCTGGTGGGGAAGGTAAAGGGACTCAGGGAAGGAGGGGGCTCCATGGACTTTCTCCAAGAGAACACTGATTTTGAAGTTAGCGCATCACCAGAGGCTTACTAAGGAAGAATATGACTTTTCTGTGCAGAAAGATTTGAGTGAGATGAATGGAAACTTTGTCAGTAATTGCTGTTGTTGTTGCTCAGTCCCTAGGTCATGTCTGACTATTTGTGACCCCATGGACAACAGCACGCCAGCCCCTGTCCTCCACCGTCTCCGGGACTTTGCTCAGATTCACGTTCCTGAGTTGGTGATGCTAGAATAGCCTGCCAGGAATAGCTGCTGTTAAATTGCCATTCTCTTCTGTTTTGGGTTCCCCTCAAAGCAGATACTGAATAGGCAGTTCATTTGAGAGGTGACCCCTGAAAGCACAGTGAGAGAGTGGAAACGGACAGAAAGGAGGAAGGCAATCCAGGATGTGTTGACGGGCCAGTTACGGTGGCAGGCTATGGTGCTCACTCCTGCTGGGGAACTTTCTTGGAGTCGTGTGGATTACACCTTCCCAGGGAAATCTGAGAGATTGCCATATAAGCATTTTATTTAATATCAAGTCTTTGAATATCATAAAGATGCAATGGGAAAAAATGGAACAGAGACTCAACTTGTTTCTAAAAACTTTTTATACTCGCTTTGCCTGTAACAACAAAACTTGTCTCTGTTCCCTAAGGTAATCCTAGTACTTAGAATAGTTCCTGGCACTTAAAAAATTCTCAGTTAATAATTCTTGAGTAAACCATGAATGACTTTTCAGTGACTCACAGGGAATGTAGTCCTGATGGCTATAAAATCTACATTCTACATTTGAAATCATAAGTATTGTTCACTCTCACTTGAGTGAGAGTGAAAGCCATCAGTCGTGTCTGACCCTTTCTGACCCCATGGACTATACAGCCCATGGAATTCTCCAGGCCAGAATACTGGAGTGGGTAGCCTTTCCCTTCTCCAGGAGATCATCCCAACCCAGGGATCAAACTCAGGTCTCCCTCATTGCAGGTGGATTCTTTACCAGCTGAGCCACAAGGGAAGCCCAAGAATATTGGAGTGAGTAGCCTATCCCTTCTCCAGTGGATCTTCCAACCCAGGAATCGAAATGGGGTTTCCTGCATTGCAGGCAGATTCTTTACCTACTGAGCTATCAGGGAATGATGATGAATTCCAACTTTTTCTATTATGATGTATATTCATGCCCCCTCATCCCTCACCCTGCTACTCATACACATGAACTTAAATGTGCTTGAGCTTAAACATGCTTAGACCATCGGGCATGCCCCTTACCTGATCATCTGGAAAACATCCCCATCATCTGGGTAAAGTAGGGACATTTGGATGTCTTCAGATGTGTATCTCGGCAGGACACTGGTGTTGATATCCAAAAGGTATTTGTTGAATAATTACATGAAAGTTTCAATTTTTATTTCTAGAGCTCAAAACAAGCAAAAAGTTCTATAAGACATGACTTATAAGAGATCCAAGGACTGTACAAAACCATCTTTAGCAAACATCTAGATTCTGTGAAATATCTGTGCCCACATTAAATTTAATACAGAGTTTATTAAAAGACTTAGGTTTTCATTGCTTCTTAATATTCTGAATGGAGTCCAAAATGATTTTAAAGCATCCTTTGAGTTGCCTGTAAATACTTCCTAGTTCATATTAACACAAAACTTTTTCTTTCTGGATGTTTTACTTACAAACATCATTTCATTTATTTTCTTAGGATTCTGGTCTGTTTATTACTGGGCTGGTCATTTCCATAGCAAATATTTCACTTGTGAGCCTGTGGTTCATCAGCTATATAGCTTAATAGACAGTTAACCCAGATTTGATTCACTTTGTTAATTTAAAAAGAATTAGAAGACAATAGAGCTTAATAAACTTTTCAAACCCCATTGAACATCATTTGCTCTTTTCTGCACAGTACAAAAGGGACCCCGGCACCTTGTTGTGTCTCATGCTATCACTAATGCAGGAATTGTCACCGTGTTGCAGAAGGGTGACCGTGCCAGCTCATGACATGCCACACACATTGATGTCCGTGTGCCGAATATCCAGCAAGCTCAATCTGTGATTCTAATCAGAAGAGCTGTTTCCTATTCATATCTAATTATCTTAATTGCCACTGCTTCCCACTGTGCCACACAAGCAGATAAGAAAACCATTAGTTAAAAATTGTCAACTCCACAATGTAACACAGATCACAGGCATTTTGTCACGTGGTTTACTGAAGTGTGGGAAATGCATTTGCTAATCTTTTGTGTTAGGAATCCAAAGACGTTTCAAGGAAGGAGTGCCAAATTCCAGCAACCTGAGTTGTGGAACTTGTGCCTTCATCTTGTGCAGATATGCCATCGCTAATAAGGCAACTTTTAGGCTTCAGGTTGCTGCTGTCTTTGACTTTCAAGTGATGGCTTTTGGTCCAACTCCAATGAGTGCTCCATTTTCTGGCCTTGATCTATTGAAGAGGGAAGTTACCTTTCCCCATGAGCCCCTTCAAAAATCAGCAGTCCAGTTTAATAGATCAGCTTCCTCATTTGGGCAGCGGCAGAATTCAGACACATCTGTAGTCATCTCGTGTCAGCCCCAAAGATGACAGACTCATTACAAACAAGTCTCTTGGTTTTAGTCAAAATAATTCAATTTCCTTTCTGGGAAAAAAAAAAGTTTCCCTTAAGTTACTTGTTTTTTTCTCCTCTTCTTTCCCTCCCATCAGTAGATCAAAACGTTGGGCCCTTCTTAACCCTAATTCAAACATCACTTTAGAAGTTAACACATTTGAGTTCCAAAAGCAATGCTTTTAACTTCTGTCTTGTGGTCAATAAGGGGGCTAAGTCAATGTATAAACAGTGTCAGATGGTGTCTCACACATGGCACTTAAGAAACCTTACCCCTGATACTGCCTTGACCTCGGGGCCTCCTATCAGGCCGGCTTGGTGACATTGTACAGGGAGGTTTCAAAGAAAAGGCCTGTGCGGTCCTGGAACCTTGACAGCAGGGCCTTAGGGAGAGGGTGCTGACTATGGGCAAGATCTGGGCCTGCTGTAGCCACTGAGTATTTTAGCTTGGCTCCTGACTTGACTGCAGAGGCAAGTTTTTTTTTTTTTTAATATAAATTTATTTATTTTAATTGGAGGTTAATTACTTTAAAATATTGTATTGGTTTTGCAATACATCAACATGAATCCGCCACATGTATACATGTGTTCCCCATCCTGAACCCTCCTCCCTCCTCCCTCCCCATACCATCCCTCTAGGTCGTCACAGTGCACCAGCCCCAAGCAATCAGTATCATGCATCGAACTTGGACTGCTGATTCGTTTCATATATGATATTATACATGTTTCAATGCCATTCTCCCAAATCATCCTACCCTTGCCCTCTCCCACAGAGTCCAAAAGACTGTTCTATACATCTGTGTCTCTTTTGCTGTCTCACTTACAGGGTTATCATTACCATTCTCCCAAATCATCCTACCCTTGCCCTCTCCCACAGAGTCCAAAAGACTGTTCTATACATCTGTGTCTCTTTTGCTGTCTCACTTACAGGGTTATCATTACCATCTTTCTAAATTCCCTATATATGCGTTTCAAATTGCCAACATCTGCTGGATCATGGAGAAAGCAAGAGAGTTCCAGAAAAGCATCTATTTCTGCTTTATTGACTATGCCAAAGCCTTTGACTGTGTGGATCACAATAAACTGTGGAAAATTCTTCAAGAGATGGGAATACCAGACCACCTGATCTGCCTCTTGAGAAATTTGTATGCAGCTCAGGAAGCAACAGTTAGAACTGGACATGGAACAACAGACTGGTTCCAAATAGGAAAAGGAGTACGTCAAGGCTGTATATTGTCACCCTGTTTATTTAACTTATATGCAGAGTATATCATGAGAAACGCTGGACTGGAAGAAACACAAGCTGGAATCAAGATTGCTTGGAGAAATATCAATAACCTCAGATATGCAGATGACACCAGCCTTATGGCAGAAAGTGAAGAGGAACGCAAAAGCCTCTTGATGAAAGTGAAAGTGGAGAGTGAAAAAGTTGGCTTAAAGCTCAACATTCAGAAAACGAAGATCATGGCATCCGGTCCCATCACTTCATGGGAAATAGATGGGGAAACAGTGGAAACAGTGTCAGACTTTATTTTTGGTGGCTCCAAAATCACTTCAGATGGTGACAGCAGCCATGAAATTAAAAGACGCTTACTCCTTGGAAGGAAAGTTATGACCAACCTAGATAGCATATTCAAAAGCAAAGACATTACTTGCCAACAAAGGTTCATCTAGTCAAGGCTATGGCTTTTCCTGTGGTCACGTATGGATGTGAGAGTTGGACTGTGAAGAAGGCTGAGCGCCAAAGAACTGATGCTTTTGAACTGTGGTGTTGGAGAAGACTCTTGAGAGTCCCTTGAACTGCAAGGAGATCCAACCAGTCCATTCTGAAGGAGATCAGCCCTGGGATTTCTTTGGAAGGAATGATGCTAAAGCTGAAACTCCAGTACTTTGGCCACCTCATTCGAAGAGTTGACTCATTGGAAAAGACTCTGATGCTGGGAGGGATTGGGGGCAGGAGGAGAAGGGGACAACAGAGGATGAGATGGCTGGATGGCATCACTGACTCGATGGACGTGAATCTGGGCGAACTCCGGGAGTTGGTGATGGACAGGGAGGCCTGGCGTGCTGCGATTCATGGGGTCGCAAAGAGTCAGACACGACTGAGCGACTGATCTGATCTGATCTGATACTGTGTTGGTGTTTTTCTTTCTGGCTTACTTCACTCTGTATAATAGGCTCCAGTTTCATCCACCTCATTAGAACTGATTCAAATGTATTTTTTTAATGGCTGAGTAATATTCCATTGTGTATATGTACCACAGCTTTCTTATCCATTCGTCTGATGATAGACATCTAGGTTGCTTCCATGTCCTGGCTATTATAAACAGTGCTGCGATGAAAATTGGGGTACACGTGTCTCTTTCAGTTCTGGTTTCCTTGGTGTGTATGCCCAGCAGTGGGATTGCTGGGTCATAAGGCAGTTCTATTTCCAATATTTTAAGGAATCTCCACACTGCTCTCCATAGTGGCTATACTAGTTTGCATTCCCACCAACAGTGTAAGAGGGTTCCCTTTTCTCCACACCCTCTCTGGCATTTATTGCTTGTAGACTTTTGGATCGCAGCCATTCTGACTGGCATGAAATAGTACCTCATAGTGGTTTTGATTTGCATTTCTCTGATAATGAGTGATGTTGAGCATCTTTTCATGGGTTTGATTGCCATCTGTATGTCTTCTTTGGAGAAATGTCTATTTAGTTCTTTGGCTCATTTTTTGATTGGTTCATTCATTTTTCTGGAATTGAGCTGGAGTTGCTTGTATATTTTTGAGATTAGTTGTTTGTCAGTTACTTCATTTGCTGTTATTTTCTCCCATTCTGAAGGCTGTCTTTTCACCTTGATTATAGTTTGCTTTGTTGTGCAGAAGCTTTTTAATTTTAATTAGGTCCCATTTGTTTATTTTTGCTTTTATTTCCAGTATTCTACGAGGTGGGTCATAGAGGATCCTGCTGTGATTTATGTTGGAGAGTGTTTTGCCTATGTTCTCCTATAGGAGTGTTATAGGTTCTGGTCTTATTTTTAGATCTTTAATCCATTTTGAGTTTATTTTTGTGTACGGTGTTAGAAAGTGTTCTAGTTTTATCCTTTTACAAGTGGTTGACCAGTTTTCCCAGCACCACTTGTTAAAGAGATTGTCTTTTCTTCATTGTATATTCTTGCCTCCTTTGTCAAAGATAAAGTGTCCATATGTGCGTGGATTTATCTCTGGGCTTTCTATTTTGTTCCATTGATCTATATTTCTGTCTTTGTGCCAGTACCATATTGTCTTGATGACTGTGGCTTTATAGTAGAGACTGAAGTCAGGCAGGTTGATTCCTCCAGTTCCATTATTCTTTCTCAAGATTGCTTTGGCTATTCGAGGTTTTTTGAATTTCCATACAAATTGTGAAATTATTTGTTCTAGCTCTGTGAAAAATACCGTTGGTAGCTTGATAGGGATTGCATTGAATCTATAGATTGCTTTGGGTAGTATACTCATTTTCACTATATTGATTCTTCCGATCCATGAACATGGTATATTTCTCCATCTATTAGTGTCCTCTTTGATTTCTTTCACCAGTGTTTTATAATTTTCTATATATAGATCTTTAGTTTCTTTAGGTAGATATATTCCTAAGTATTTTATTCTTTCTGTTGCAATGGTGAATGGAATTTTTTCCTTAATTTCTCTTCCTATTTTCTCATTATTAGTGTATAGGAATGCAAGGGATTTCTGTGTGTTGATTTTATATCCTGCAACTTTACTATATTCATTGATTAGCTCTAGTAATTTTTCTGGAGTCTTTAGGGTTTTCTATGTAGAGGATCATGTCATCTGCAAACAGTGAGAGTTTTAGTTATTCTTTTCCAATTTGGATTCCTTTTATTTCTTTTTCTGCTCTGATTTCTGTGGCCAAACTTCCAAAACTATGTGGAATGGTAGTGGTGAGAATGGGCACCCTTGTCTTGTTCCTGACTTTAGGGGAAATGCTTTCAATTTTTCACCATTGAGGATAATGTTTGCTGTGGGTTTGTCATATATAGCTTTTGTTATGTTGAGGTATATTCCTTCTATTCCTGCTTTCTGGAGAGTTTTCATCATAAAGGGATGTTGAATTTTGTCAAAGGCTTTCTCTGCATCTATTGAGAAAATTATATGGCTTTTATTTTTCAATTTGTTAACGTAGTGTATTACATTGATTGATTTGCGGGTATTGAAGAATCCTTGCATCCCTGGGATAAAGCCCACTTGGTCATGGTGTATGATCTTTTTAATGTGTTGTTGGATTCTGGTTGCTAGAATTTTGTTAAGGATTTTTGTACCTATGTTCATCAGTGATATTGGCCTGTAGTTTTCTTTTTTTTTTTTTTTTGTAGCATCTTCGTCAGGTTTTGGTGTTAGGGTGATGGTGGCCTCATAGAATGAGTTTGGAAGTTTACATTCCTCTGCAATTTTCTGGAAGAGTTTGAGTAGCATTGGTGTTAGCTCTTCTCTAAATTTTTGGTAGAATTCAGCTGTGAAGCCATCTGGACCTGGGCTTTTTTTTTTTTTTTTGCTAGAAGATTTCTGATTACAGTTTCAATTTCTGTGCTTGTAATGGGTCTGTTAAGATTTTCTATGTCTTCCTGGTTCAGTTTTGGAAAGTTGTACTTTTCCAAGAATTTGTCCTTTTCTTCCATGTTGTCCATTTGATTGGCATATAATTGCTGATAGTAGTCTCTTATGATCTTTGTATTTCTGTATTGTCTGTTGTGATCTCTCCATTTTCATTTCTAATTTTATCGATTTGATTTTTCTCCCTTTGTTTCTTGATGAGTCTGGCTAATAGTTTGTCAATTTTGTTTATCCTTTCAAAGAACCAGCTTTTGGCTTTGTTGATTTTTGCTATAGTCTATTTTGTTTCTTTTGCATTTATTTCTGCCCTAATTTTTAAGATTTCTTTCCTTTTACTAACCCTGGGGTTCTTCATTTCTTCCTTTTCTAGTTGCTTTAGGTGTAGAGTTAGGTTATTTATTTGCCTTTTTTCTTGTTTCTTGAGGTATGTCTGTATTGCTATGAACTTTCCCCTTAGGACTGCTTTTACAGTGTCCCACAGGTTTTCGGTTGTTTTGTTTTCATTTCCATTCATTTCTATGCATATTTTGTTTTCTTTTTTGATTTCTTCTGTGATTTGTTGGTTATTCAGCAGCGTGTTGTTCAGCCTCCATATGTTGGAATTTTTAATAGTTTTTCTCCTGTAATTGAGATCTAATCTTAGTGCACTGTGGTCAGAAAAGATGTTTAGAATGATTTAAATTTTTTTGAATTTACCAAGGCTAGATTTATGGCCCAGGATGTAATCTATCCTGGAGAAGGTTCCTTGTGCACTTGAGAAAAAGGTAAAATTCATTGTTTGGGGGGTGAACTGTCCTATAGATATCAATTAGGTCTAACTGGTCTATTATATCATTTAAAGTTTGTGTTTCCTTGTTAATTTTCTGTTTAGTTGATCTATTCATAGGTGTGAGTGTGGTATTAAAGGCTCCCACTATTATTGTGTTATTGTTAATTTCCCCTTTCATACTTGTTAGCATTTGTCTTATGTATTGTGGTGCTCCTATGTTGGGTGCATATATATTTATAATTGTTATATCCTCTTGGATTGATCCTTTGATCATTATGTAGTATCCTTCTTTATCTCTTTTCACAGCCTTTGTTTTAAAGTCTATTTTATCTGATATGAGTATTGCTATTCCTGCTTTCTTCTGGTCTCTATTTGCGTGGGATATCTTTTACAGCCCTTCACTTTCAGTCTGTATGTGTCCCTTGTTTTGAGGTGGGTCTCTTGTAGACATCATATATAGGCGTCTTGTTTTTGTATCCATTCAGCCAGTCTTTGTCTTTTGGTTGGGGCATTCAACCCATTTACATTTAAGGTAATTATTTATAAGTATGATCCCGTTGCCATTTACTTCATTGTTTTGGTTCGAGTTTATACACACTTTTTGTGTTTCCTGTCTAGAGAATATCCTTTGGCATTTATTGGAGAGCTGGTTTGGTGGTGCTGAATTCTCTCAGCTTTTGCTTGTCTGTAAAGCTTTTGATTTCTCCTTCATATTTGAATGAGATCCTTGCTGGGTACAGTAATCTGGGCTGTAAGTTATTTTCTTTCATCACTTTAAGTATGTCTTGTCATTCCCTCCTGGCCTGAAGAATTTCTATTGAAAAATCAGCTGTTATCCTTATGGGAATCCCCTTGTTTGTTATTTGTTGTTTTTCCCTTGCTGCTTTTAATATTTGTTCTTTGTGTTTGATCTTTGTTAATTTGATTAATATGTGTCTTGGGGTGTTTTGCCTTGGATTTATCCTGTTTGGGACTCTCTGGGTTTCTTGGACTTGGGTGATTATTTCCTTCCCCATTTTAGGGAAGTTTTCACCTATTATCTCTTCAAGTATTTTCTCATGGTCTTTCTTTTTGTCTTCTTCTTCTGGGACTCCTATGATTTGAATGTTGGGGTGTTTAACACTTTCCTGGAGGTCTCTGAGATTGTCCTCATTTCTTTTAATTCTTTTTTCTTTTTTGCTCTCTGATTAATTTATTTCTACCATTCTGTCTTCTAGTTCACTAATCCTATCTTCTGCCTCTGTTATTCTACTATTTGTTGCCTCCAGAGTGTTTTTGATCTCATTTATTACATTATTCATTATATATTGACTCTTTTTTATTTCTTCTAGGTCCTTGTTAAACCTTTCTTGCATCTTCTCAATCCTTGTCTCCAGGCTATTTATCTGTGATTCCATTTTGATTTCAAGATTTTGGATCATTTTCACTATCATTATTCGGAATTCTTTATTGGGTAGATTCCCTATCTCTTCCTCTTTTGTTTGGTTTGGTGGGCATTTATCCTGTTCCTTTACCTGCTGAGTATTCCTCTGTCTCTTCATCTTGTTTATATTGCTGAGTTTGGGGTGGCCTCTCTGTATTCTAGCAGTTTGTGGAGTTCTCTTTATTGTGGAGTTTCCTCGCTGTGGGTGGGGTTGTACGGGTGGCTTGTCAAGGTTTCTTGGTTAGGGAAGCTTGTATCGGTATTCTAGTGGGTGGAGCTGGATTTCTTCTCTCTGGAGTGCAATGAAGTGTCCAGTAATGAGTTATGAGATGTCAATGGGTTTGGAGTAACTTTGGGCAGCCTGTATATTGGAGCTCAGGGCTGTGTTCCTGTGTTACTGGAGAATTTTCATGGTATGTTTTGCTCTGGAACTTGTTGGTGGTGTTTGGTGCTTGGTTGATGGTGCAGGTGGTGCTTGGTTTCAGTGTAGGTATGGTGGCGTTTGATGAGCTCCTGTCAAGTAATGTTCCCTCGAGTCAGGAGTTCTCTGGTGTTCGCAGGATTTGGACTTAAGCCTCCTGCTTCTGGTTTTCAGTCTTATTTTTACGGTAGTCTCAAGACTTGTCCTTCTATACAGCACCATTGATAAACATCTAGGTTAAAGATGAAAAGTTTCAACACAATGAGGGATACAGAGTTACATGGAGAAGAGAAGAGGGAAGAGGGAGTTTGAGGTGACCCGAATGAAATGAGGTGGAATCAAAAGAGGAGAGAGCAATCTAGCCAGTAATCACTTCCTTATGTGTGTTCCACAGTCTGGACCGCTCAGAGATGTTCATGGAGTTATACAGAGAAGAGAAGAGGGAGGAAGGAGACAGAAGTGGCCAGGAGGATAAAAATGGGGAATCAAAAGGAGAGAGACAGATCCAGCCAGTAATCAGTTCCCTAAGTGTTCTCCACCGTCTGAAACATACAGAGATTCACAGAGTTGGGTAGAGAAGAGAAGGGGGAGGGTGGAGACAGAGGCGACCTGGTAGAGAAAAGGAGAGTCCAAAGGATAACACTGGTGTGTGTTTGCAGTGTCTCAGCCACACTGGGTCTGCCCCCTCTCATGGTCCATGTGCCCTCCCTTCCCACACTGCTCAGGCTCTAGGTTGCTCTGCTGGGAACTGTCTGAGGCTGGCCCTGGGCTGCCTGCACCTCCCAGGTCTAAGCCGCTCAGGTTCAGGCACTCGGGTAGTCCTCAGAGGCGCAGACTCCATTGGGCCTGCGTTTTGTGCCTTCCCAGGTCCGAGCAGCTCAGGTGATGAGGTGTTTGGTGAGCGCGGTCACTGCAACTTATCTCCTCCCCCATCCCTGCTGCTCGGTTTTCTGGGTGTACACCTTCTGGCGCACCTTCACAGGTGGATGTCCAGAACCCCAGGAGTTTTAGTTAGCAAAGAAGCCTGCTTGCAGTTTGGTAGATAATGTCTCTCTGAGGCTGCAATTGCCCCCTTCCGGCTCTGGCTGCCTGTCACTGGAGGGGGATGGTCTGCAGCAGGCTATCTCTGTTCAGTTCTTTGTTCTGTGTGTGGGCCTGGCGGTTTCTTAGGTTAGGGCTTTTCGCTTTGTAGGTATCCCTCAGTCTGGTTTGCTAGCCCAAGTTAGTTCCCTCAGATTGCCCTCGGGGCATTCAGGCCTGGTCCTTACTCTAAGCAATGCAGCCCATGCCTCCCCGCCCAGCCTCTGCTTGCTAGTGGTTTGGTGCAGGCATCTGCGCTGCTTCTCCCCTGGGGGAATTACCGTTGGGCTCGTAATCTGTGGGTTTTAATTATTTATTTATTTTTCCTCTGTGTTATGTTGCCCTGTGTGCTTCCAAGGCTCTCCAGACTCGGCTGTGAGAGTGTTTCCTAGTGTTTGGAAACTTCTCTCCTTTTAAGACTCCCTTCCCAGGACGGAGGTCCATCCCTACATCTTTTGTCTCTTTTTTTGTCTTTTATATTTTTTTCCTACCTCCTTTCGAAGACAATGGGCTTCTTTTCTGGGTGCCTGATGTCCTCTCTCGGCATTCAGAAGTTGTTTTGTGGAATTTACTCAGCGTTTAGATGTTCTTTTGATGAATTTGTTGGGGAGAAAGTGGTCTGGTCCTATTCCTCCAGCATCTTAGGACCGCCTCCCCAGAGGCAGGTTTGAGGCTCATTTTTCTTCTACTGTTTCCATTTTTCATCCCACCTGCTTCTCAGTTGATGGAGTTGTATTGGGCCCTGATGGATCAAGAGGTACCTTTCAGGGAAGCCCAAACAAGGCAAGCTCAGCACTCAGGAGGCTTAGAGAAGTCTCTGAGGATAGGCAGGTGACAGTCTGCTGAACAGGGTAGTGTTTTGATGTAGTAAAAGTCCTGCAGACAGTGTCTACAGCAGACATGACCATTTTCCTGAAGGCCCCTGGCAGGTGGTTTTGGGGAATACCCAGAGTTTCTGGGCATCCTATCTGTGTGGCCTGTTTACAGGGCAAATGCCCTAAGGAAGGGGATTAGAAAATTGGCACCCTGATTTTTGCCCCTCAGTGTGTGATTCTGAGGTGCATCCTACAGAGCCCTTCCAGGGGCCAGAGGCTGTGCCCTCAGTTTCCCACAGCAATCCCCTAACAGACATGCTGTGTACTGGCTCTACTTCCCTTCCTTTTCTCCCTGCTCCCCTCTCGCACTTCCACTTCCTGGGACACTTCCCAAATAACATGGCCGCACCAAAGTATTTTCCTCAGGAACCCAAACTACACCCAAGTCAGATAAAAATTTAGTTGCCACAGCAAAAAGAATGCAAGGGACCCCCTGAAAGCTCCATCTCCCTCAAGCTGATACATCCGGGTGTCTTGCTTTGGATTCTCCAGAAGCAAACACTAAGATGAGGACTTCATCACAGATAGTTTATTTGGAAGATTCCAGGAAATGCTGGTAGGGGAGTAGGGAAGTGAGACAGGGAAGGGATGGGGGAGATAAAGTAGGTGTTATTAAGCCAATTACCCTGTGAGCAGCTGGAGCCCAGTCCTGCAGAGGCACTCTGCTTCTGGAGCACTGAGAGTATGCCTCCAAATCAATAAGTTAAACCCCATGGACCGCAGCACGCCCAGCTTCCGTGCCCTTCACCATCTCCTGGAACTTGCTCAAAATCACGTCCATTGGACAGTGATGCCATCCAACCGTCTCATCCTCTGTCGTCCCCTTCTTCTCCTGCCTTCCATCTTTTCCAGCATCAGGGTATTTTCCAATGAATTGGCTCTTTGCATCAGGTGGCTAAAATATTGGAGCTTCAGCTTCACCATCAATCCTTCCAGTGAATATTCAGGAGACTCTAAATGCTTAAAATATGTCTCTGGAAGAAGAGAAAATGCAAAGGAGTCACACATTCATTCAGTAAATGCTTGTAAAGCTCTCTCCACGTGCAGAGGAAGGTGGCCTTTCTGGGGTGTGAAGACTCCTCTCCTATAAGGAGTTCCATGGTAGCCTGCACAGAGGTGCAACTGACTTTTAATCCCGATGAGACCCCTTGAGTTCATGGGCTGTTATGTAGATTATAGACCTGAGAATTAGGAAATGTGTGTTCTCATCCCCACTCTGCCCTTGACCAACCTTGCTCCCAAGACCTCTGTTTCCTCTTGTGCTAAGTGAAGAAGTTGGCATAAGATGTTCTGCAGGCCCTTCCTGCCTGGAATGTAGTTTCAAAGGACCCATGTGCAGAAATGGGTGTAGTTGTGAGGATCATTTGCTGTGTGTAGCTTCCGGTCTGGAGGCATTTCAGGTTAGTTGGAGCTAGAAACTTATTTTTATAATTAATAGCAGTGATGCTTAAAGAAACACCATGCTCTGTGCAAGCTCACTCAGCTAATTGCTGTTGTTCACTTTCTAAGCTGTGTCCGATTTTTTGCGATCTCATGGATTGCAGCACAAGGCTCCTCTGCCCTCCACTGTCTCCCGGAGTTTGCTCAAATTCATGTTCACTGAGTTGGTGATGTCATCTAACTGTCCCATCCTCTGCCACCCCTTTCTCCATTTGCCTTCAATCTTTCCCAGCATCAGTCTTTTCCAATGAGTTAGCTCTTCGCATCAGGTGGCCAGAGTAGTGGAGCTTCAGCTTTAGCATCAGTCCTTCCAATGAATATTTAGGACTGATTTCCTTTAGGATTGACTGGTTTGATCTTCTTGCAGTCCAGGGGACTCTCAAGAGTCTTCTCCAACATCAAAATTTGAAAGCATCAATTCATCAATTCTTTGGCACTCAATCTTCTTTATGGTCCTACTCTCACATCTGTACATGGACTACTGGAAAAGCCATAGGTTTGACTATACAGACATTTGTTGGCAAAGTGGTGTCTCTGTTTTTTAATACACTGTCTAGGTAATTTGGAGGTAGAATTGGAGCCAGAACCTACTTTTCTATTACTCAATTGATGGATCTTTCTATTAATCCATGAACCATATTCTGTGTCAAGCTATAAGGAATACGCCTTCCTAGTTGGTGGACTAACAGCTAAAACACACACTTGATCCAAGCACTGTGATCACGAAATTGAAAGACATCCTCATTTAAGGGCTTAACCCAAATCTCAGGCTATAGGCCTCTTAGGAATGCTCTCCTACAGAAGTGGTTCTATGTACTACCCATAGAACTTACAATCCCACCTATAGAGATTGCTGTCAAGTGGAAAGGTGGACCAAACAAGTGGATTAAAAAGATCCAACCTTACCATGAGTGCTTAGGTCAGTAGATATCACCTTGTGTTATTTGGCCTTCGTTGATCTATATTGGGGCTTCCCAAGTGGCTCAGTGGGTAAAGAATCCTACTGTATTGCAGGAGAAATGGTTTAGATTCCTAAGTCAGGAAGATCCCCTGGAAGAAGGTGTGGCAACCCACTTCAGTATTCTTGCCTGGAGAATTCCATGGGCAGAGGAGCCTGGCAGACTTCAGTCCATGGGTGGCAAAGAGTCAGACAGGATTGAAGCAACTGAGCAGGCTTATATGATCTATATTCAAGATGTAATAAAAAAATTTAAAAAGTAAAAGGAATATATATATATTCAAGATGGAAAGCTGGTAATAGTGACAGACAAGGAGAGGGAAGTGAACTGTGGAAAGAAGTAGGGGAATTCAGACTCCTTAGACTGTGAAAGAAATTTAGATGTGAATTGAGAACATAAAGACACACCAGCACTGCTGCTTCCCGTGTGAACACATGTGCCTTGATTTCATTCATCGAATGACCAGCTAGAAAATGGTAGCACAGTTGGCATCACATAGGACTGAGTTTAGGCTGGTGATCACAGGGTGAATTATAGGTATTATGCAAACCGCTTTCTATTTTCTGGTCTGATCTTCATTCATGTGCTCCATCATATTCCATCTAAGTGAAATTTTAAGCATTGGAAAATCCAACACAGTAAAAGTCCACTCTAGACTCTTGTGTGGTCCATGGACCAGTGTCATCAACATTACTTTGGGAGCTTGTTAGATATGCAAGATATCAGTCCTGACCCCAGGCCTTTTGCATCAGAATATCTGCATTTTAACAAGATCTCCAGAGGATAAGATAAAATTTTAGAAGCACTTATCAGAGACCTGAAGTGCTGTTCAAAACAAGCAAATACTTCCTTGAGTGGAACCACTGAAAAAAAAATCTCAGTCAAAAATAGACTTCTTATGGAGACCTTGCAAACAAGTGGAAAAACTGAATGTAATTCAAATAATCAATACAACGACTTCATATTTACTGCTGTTGTGAGCTTAATATTGAAACAATGTTAAATCAGACACAGAACTTTTAAGAAAAACCTGCTTTAGTTTTTTCCATGTGTGAAGGTACAGGAGGATGTTACAGTTACACCTTAGTTCATTCTACAAAGGACAGGCATGCTGATACTAGGCATAACAATAATTAATGCAAAGAAAAACTCCAGGAGCTGGCCAAAGGCTGTTGTGACAAACTGTCTTCATTCCATGCATGAAATAGAAAGTCTCAAGACCATCAAATTCCCACCTTGTCTTTGAAACCAACAGAGGTATTGTTAATCTTAGTTCTGAAACAACCCCAGCCTTTTTTAGTAGGGAATCTGAGACGTTTGTAAAGAATGGAGGTTAAAGTTGGCTTTTTCTTTTTCAAAGACCATGAAAGGAATCATTTACAAAACAAATCTCGACTAAATACATTTTGTTGGGGGAAGTGGTGAAATTTTTTAAGAGAACAAACTTTTAAAAGCAACTTGAAAGATCTGAGAGGCATCCTTTCACTGGCAGAGTTCAACAGATTAATTACAAACCATTTTATATAACCATGTGAAGGCATGCAATTGCCTCTTGACTGCTAGGCTTGGAGAGGCACACGGTCACTTCTGCTGTGTTTCATTTGCCAAACCAAGGTCTGTGGCCAATCTTAGATTAAGGGATGGAAAATAGATTCCAACACTTGATGGAAGAAACTACTAAATTACATTGAATGGAAGGGAAATAATTGGGAGAAAATTTGTAATCCATTTACAACATCAGGGCAGGATGATTGCCATAGCAAATAACCCCCAAATCTCAGGATTTTGACACAATAAAGGTTTATTCCTTGCCTTTATTACAGTCAAGTAAGGGTGGGCAGGGGAGTGGGCGTGGGAGGACTCTGATCCACACAGTCATTCAGGAGCCTAAGTTCTTTCTGTCTAGCTGTGGTGTCATTCAAGGTCATGTAGCCTTCCACCATGTCTTCTGTTTCCAGCCAGTAGATGAGGGAAGACAGCAAATCTGTAGAAGGAACATCTCCTAATCATCTCAACCTGGAAGTGTCATACAAATCACTCTTCCCCCTTTGGGAAACCCAGAACTGGATCATGTGGCCAAATACAATTACAAGGGAGGCTGGGAAACTTGGTCCGGCTGTGTTAGGAGGAAAAGGGAAGACGTTGGTTGAACACCTGGCCAGACTCTGCTGCAGCTACAGACTCTGTGACTGAGGAGCACGTTCCAAGAGAAGGGGTGCCTGGACACATTTCAAAATGTTGACTAGTGACCCGGTGCAGTGGACAAAGTTTAGAAAGACAAGGTCATAATTAGGGAGGGGAGACAGACCCAGGTCCCCGTATAAATCCCTAGGAGATGCAGCAGAAGTCTGGGGAGGGGTTTGGAGAGACTTTGGACAAAGTAGGCGTTTTGGAGGCAGAGTGACTTTAAAGGAGGAGGCAGGAGTGAAGGGCATAAGAAGAGCTTGAGCCACGTGGGGAGACTGGGTTTGTGTGCTTGTTTGACATTGTTGCCTCTGCTGGGGCCTAAAGTTGCTGCCTTAATGTGGGACGGGTTTGTTAGTGCTGGTCAGAATAATGTACCCCTTTAGGGCTACATTAAAAAGTTATGCTTGGCGCCTCATTTGCACCTTCAAAATATGCACATACATGCACAGGGCAGAAAAGGCTACACTGAGAACATGCATTCTTACGTGCACTGCAGGTAATTGCACAAGCAAACAGGAAGTTGCATAGGTATGCAGGCAGTCTCCCGCTGGAGAGCTGGGTGTTGGCATGGGCAGGCGTGTGCCTTGTCCATTTGCAAAGGGTTTTAAAGGATTCTGTGGTGGGGAGGGAGGGAAAGCAGGCCTCCAGGCATCTACTTCTCCAGCTACAGCTGTCCTTGGTCCTTCTCAAGGTTTTCTTTCTGGGCAGGGCCAAGTTCAGGGCATGTTGTTTGTGGCTGTAGAAAAACAATGCCTTTTCAAGGTCTTACAGGAGCACTCATGCAGGGGGTTTGGTCTGAAAATGTGTCCCCCCCACCCCCAACACTCATGTGTTGGGATCCTCAAGCCCAGTGTGATGGTGTTTGAAGGTGGGGCCTTTGGGAGGTACTTGGGTCCTGAGGGTGGAGCCCTCCTGAACAGAATCAGGGCTCTTATAAAAGAGGCCCCAAAGAGCTCCCAGGCCCCTTCCATTAATGAGGACACAGGAGGAGCTGGTGACCCGAAGGAGGGCCCTCCCCTGACCGTGCTGGCTCCCTGATTTCAGACTTGCAGCTTCCGGAACTGTGAGCAGTAAATTTCTGTTTTCATAAGCCGCCTTGTCTGTGCCGTTTTGTTACAGGAGCTGGACAGGCTAAGACACAGGGTTTGCAGGTGGCTGTGTGGACCTGTGTTCATTCTGTGCTGGGAGTCTGTGGTTGTCTCTTTTGCTGATGGCTGCTGTTGAGTAAACTCTTCCTTTTGCTGGGTTCTCTGCATCCTCGTTCTCCTCCCGACTCTGCTGGTCATTCTCCTTTGTCCTTCCTCACTATCCTCTTCATTTGTCCCTCGGATGTTTCCCTGTGAGTCTGTCCTCAACCATCCTCTAGATTTCTGGGCCAGCACTGTCCAGTAGAACTTTCTGCGGTGATGGCAATGTCCTCTATCTGTGCTGCCCCGTACCACTGAGCACTTGATACATAGCTAGTGGGCTGGAGGAGCTGAATTTTACATTTGATTTAACTTAGCCATAGGTGGTTGCTGGCTACTGTACTGCAGGCATACTGGGTTTGTGTGCTTGTTTGACATCTAGAGCATATGCTCTAGAGCATTCTCTATGGGAAATAATGTCTCCAACACTATCCATCCATTACTGCTGATCTGAATCTCTTGCCCTACATGTTTTCTGGACCCATTTTTGGAACATCTTGACCTGGGTGGTCTGTGGACCCCTCAAATGCAGTGTCCCTAATGTTCAACTCTTTATCTCTACTCACAACACACATTTTCTCCTGGTCTTCCTCCTATCACTTTACCCTTGCCCATTTTTTAGAAACTAGTTCTGATCATACCATGTCATTCATATATTATCATCAAGGTGGATCCAGGTTTTGGGGAACCTAAACTTATATAAATATGGAACTTGTACAAATATGCTCCTTAAGAAAAAGAATACAAAAGTGTGCATGGAAAAGTAGATTCAGAGTGTTACAGGGGTCTGGGTAAGTGAGAGAGGTGTCTCTGAAACTTAGGCTTTGTTCCCTGTACTATAAAGTGGCCCCAGTCATTACAATATTTTATAGTTTCCGGGTTTGGATCTCAATTTGACCTTCTTCTTGCTGTATGAACTTGGGCATAATACTCAACCATGCTGAGATTCAATGGGCTTACTGGAGTTAAAAATAATAATGCCTATTCAACTGAGTTGTCACAAAATTAAATATTATATAAAAAGATTAATACATCTAGAAGGTATTCCCTGAAAATAATTTTATTCCCTTGTTCTCATTACAGAGGGAATAGTACAAGCAATGATAGTAATAATGTATCAGATGTTATGTTCACCACCTTACACAGAGTATCTCACTTATTCTTACAAGGTAGGTACTTTTCTGTCCTCATTTTACAGATAGGAAACTGAGGCCCAAAAAAGGTAAGCAGTGTGTGCAAGTTCTCACATGCTAGTTAGGAGGGGAGCTGGGATTCAAACCCAGATTCACAAAGAGTCAGACATGACTGAGCAACTTTCACTGTTACAGATGGAAGATGGAGATGCAATCCATGGAAGGTAATCACTCACCCTGTGTTCTTAGCCTCAGGCCTTGAGCAGGGCAAGCGGGATTCCTCACAACCCCTTTGCACGAGCTTGCTAAGTTCCAACCGCCCGTATTGGTGCTCTTGCAGCCAGGCTGCTAAACATTTCATGACTGGGGTGCTCTGTGTCTCCCCTCACACTGCTTCTCTTCCTTGGAATGGCCTTCCCTCCGCCTCAATCTCCTATGTGCTACTCTGTGTTTCTCTGTGCTATATTTACATCTTAATGGAACACCCTTCACTGCTTTCATTGTAAAGGAGTTACTGAAAGGGTTTTATTTTCCTCCCCAAACAGCACAGTGTCCTATCCTTCATAGGAGCTTCAGAGATGCTCGTCTCCTGAGTAGCTGGTCTGCTGTTACCTCACAGGGGAGCTTTGAAAAATATGGAAGCTTGGGCCCTCCACCCCCAGGCCACATACATCAGGCTGGGCTTGAGTTCAGATTCACTGACCTAAAGGATTATGTTTTTTCCCTCTTTGAGCTGAAGAACCAAGTCCTAGCTCAGCTCTGCAAGGATACAGAACCTCAGGCTTCATTTTAATCTCTTCTCTTGATTTTCCCTTCACCCTTTATTTCAAATCATAAGTCAGTTTGCTTTTTGGCTTGCATTTTTGTGAGTGGGAATGTTAGTTGCTCAATCTTATTTGACTCTTTGTGACCCCATAGACTGTAGCCCGCCAGGCTCCTCTGTCCATGGAATTTTCCAGGCAAGACTACTGGAGTGGGTTGTCATTTCCTTCTCTAGGGGATCTTCCCAACCCAGGGATTGAACCTGGGTCTCCTGCATTGCAGGCAGACTGTTTACCATTTGAACCACCAGGGAAGCCTTTTTGTAGGTCACCTAATTTAATTTTGCAATCCTTAGAGTACAAATATAAATGGTGATGTTGCTACTGATGATAACAGATTCACCTTGGAATGACGGGAAACTTTCTTGACAGCTGCCTATTGGCAGACAGGTAGAAGCAGATGGATAGAAAACACAAGATAAAATAAAATTGAAATTTTGAAGAAAAAATTCTGTTTAAATCCAGGGACACCAATCACTCCAGAAAGAATCCAAGGCCATGGCTGTGCAGCCCTCACATGGCCACCAGGCTCGTGCCTTCATCTTTCTTGGACACTTCTTTGATTTAAGCTTTATTGAGGAGGTGAAAAAAAAAAATCTGTCTGTTAAGAGAGGTGTATTAAGTGAAATCTGGTAAAATAAATTGCCTTGTTTATTTGAAACTACTGACATAGATACATATGCAGTGTCTAACTCCACTACTCAGTTCTTGTTATTTGGGGGACTGGACTTCCCTGGTGGCTCAGTGGTAAAGAATCTGCCTGCAATGCGGGAGCCACAGCAGACTTGGGTTTGATCCCTGGGTTGGAAAGATCCCCTGGAGGAGGAAATAGCAGTCCACTGCAGTATTCTTGCCTGGCCATGGACAGAGGAGCCTGGGGTCTCAAAGAGTTGGACAGGGCTGAACTGACTTAGCACGTGTGCAGGCAGTGCTCAGGTGTCCCGATGTATCAGGTAACATCTGAGTGTACTGAGCGTGGGCACTGGGCACAGCTGTGGGATTTCTCCATCTGCTGGCCTTCACCCTGGCTCATCTGGAAGCCGTAGGGCTGTGCCTGTGAAATGGCTTTTGTCCTCACATTTTAGGTGCTCTGAGGGCCCCAAATGGCAAAATGGAGAGGAGTAGCTGGGGAAGAGGGCCTAGTGAGGCTCCCTTAGTCTCCAGCAGGTCTTCTGCCCAGGCGAGGCCCACAGGTGGAGGTGGCTGGGGGCAGGTCCCACAGGTGGGGGCCCCAGTCCTGGCAGCCCCTGTGCCCAGCACCTCCTTAAAAGCCGATTATCCCAGCTCTGTGCTGTGAGTTGGCCCACTACCATTTCATTGTGTTGGGGCAATGCCCGCTCTGCGCCGTGAACACTGACTTCAGGCTCTCTTCTCTAGCTGAGTTACGGGGGGCAGTGTGAGAGCCGCGCTGCTTGCCCAGCTCCAGCCGGCTGGCAGCCACTGAACAGTCTCCAGGAAAAGCTGTTCGCCTGAGCATATAGGGACAACAGTCAGAGGCCACCACAGCGATTTATCAAAAGGCAGGAAAAGCAGAGAGAAGACCCTGAGGTCTTGCCCCAGCCGCCTGCTCGCCTTGCTTGCTTGCTTTCTCTGTCTCTCTCGTCTACCCCGCTCTCTTTTTTCTCTCCTCCTCTTTTCCCTTTTACTCTCTTCCTATCCCTTGTTCCTGCTTCTTTCACCCTTTCTCTCTCTGCTCTCATTTTTGAAAGGAGAGATGGGCAAAGGCCACTGTGTTTGAAGGCAATGCTTGAGGGACCTCGGGCTTCTTTTCTACACCTAAACACAGCACCCCAGTGAAGGGAGCAGGTCCCTAGGGTGATTATCTGTGATGCGCAGGGCCTGGGCGCTCGCAAACCCGTGCACATGCGCCCGAGTGCAGGAATCGGCGCACAAGCCCCTGCGCACTCACACCCACTGCAAATGGCGCTAGGCTGTCCTGGAACGAGCTCTCTTTGGGAAGGTGAGACAGGTGGTCCTCTCCTTGCCCCGTCACAGTGGTCCTGACCTTGAGCCCCTCCCCTGGTGCAGCGCCGGCTCCCGCCGAGACTACTCAGCGCAGTGGGCCCCGGCCGCCTGGCTTCTGCGGGCTGGTCCTTCTGCAGCCTGCTCAGCCCCGCCGAGCTCCTCTTTGCCTCGGGACGCCTGACAGCTGCTGGGAGGGCAAAGCTTCCAGGGGAAAATCCAAGAAATTGTTTTGGATGATCATTTCTGTTGAGCCGACCCACCTTGGGATCATTGAGCTGGCTGCGTCGGGGGACCCTGGGCTCAGAAGGCAAAGAAAGCCAGCTGGTGACCCTGGGGTGCAGGCCACTGCTGGGCCATCGGAGCTGTTTAAGCCACAGGGATTTGTTTTCAGGCTATCTCTGAGGTGCTAGAACATGGGCTTCTCCTTCGTGGCTTCCAGAAGTTTTCCACACATGCTTGTTCTTGGAATCCACATCCAGTCTCCCTGCTTTGCTCTGGAGCTGATTTCTGAGCCCCCTCTCCTCCCCACCCAGCTGGCTGTTTGCTCAGGGCACTCTGCAGCCCCCTCCCCACGTTGTCCCCAAATGCCTTGGCTCTCTTATCTTCCGCCATGAGGCTCTAATTAGCCGCCTCTCAACCCCATAAATCAACTGCCCCACCGCCTCCGGTTTGCTTCCTTGGCGGAGGCTGCAGGCTCACCTTTCCCTCCCAGATGACAAATCAGCCATTAATCTTGGGTTGAAAAAGGTTTATTGGCCAACTTCCTTCAGTGGCTTCTGAACTGTTTGCAATAAAGAGGAGGGATCTGGGGTGACCTCAGTAGAGATAGGAACTCACAGGTGGATTTGTTCTCAGGTTTGATTTTTGTTGTTGTTGTTCTTTTTTCAGGAAAGGGGTAAATATATAACTCTGCCTCTCGGTGCTTGTGATTTCTTAGTTTTGAAAAGTTTCCAGATCTTCTGTTGGGCTGAAGTGTGGTTTGTTTGTATCAATGATCAGCCTGGTTGGTTGCTATGTTTGCATGGAGACAGGGTTACCTGCGGGAGTAAAGACAGGTATGGTTTGACTGGGTGCTCAGTGACTCTGAACAGTCCAAGTAGGTCGCCACCACGATGTTTCCTTGTCAACAGACAACGACGGCAGAAGAGGATCTAAACGTTAGCAACCCAGGTCTTTTGAATCTCTTCATCAGTCTGGTGGTTTCCCTTGTCTGATCCCCAGGTGTTGAAGGGACCCTCCTCCCTTCTTGGGCTCCAGGAGATTGGCTCATCTTATAGTCTAGACTCAGCTGCTAGGAGGAGGGATGGATTTATCAGATGAAATGTTCCTTTAAGGATTTAGGAAATTAAGGTGGAAAGTTCAGGGAAGGGTAGGAAGGACATTTCTTGCGGGAGAATTTATCTGCAAAAGGGAGACCAAGTTTTCCAATATCATGGGTTAGAGGTGGGCTGTGGGTAAAATGTCGGTATTGGGTCCTTAAGAGTCCCATCTGTGCTCTAGCCCTAAGGAATCTGTGATGTCAGTATTTTGGGTGTTGGGCCAGGGCAGAGGGGTAGATATTTTCATCTACTCTCAAGTCCTATGCAGTTTGTGCCTTTCAGAGAAGATTAATGGGGCTCCATGACCTCAAGGAAATGGATAGTCTTAAAACCTGAAGCCCTTGGGACACGATCTATGAAGCGGCACACCAAAATGGGGATGTTGGAGTTTGTAATCTTGGTGTTCATTGTCTGGTAATAGCACATTTGCCTCCTGATCCACCCCCACCCTTACAGTCACTTTAGACTGAGTATCACCCATTCAACTGATTAAAAAACTGCTTTTTTAGTTACCAGGGCTTTTAAATAAGAGGTCCCATGCATACTATAAAATGTGTTCAGCAACTCTGTCTTTTCCTCCTTACACTCTTTGACCTTGTCAGAGAGATAGTGTCTCCCTTGTCATTGGCAAGTCCTTGAATATTGTCATTTTCATCTCCCATGTTACCATCTGCCTCTCCAGGAGGGACCGTCCATTCTTTTTCACATGTATTTTAGTAGATGTATAAATTACTCATCAGTGAAATGCACAGATATTTGATGTGAGTTCAGTCATTTTGGACACATTCATACCCACATGTAACTCACAGAACATTTCTGTTTCTCCAGAAAATTCCCTTGGGCTCCTATGAGACAGTCCTCCTCCCCTTGCCAAAAACCAACTGTTTTGATATCTATCACTGTAGATTCGTTTTGCCTGCTTTAGAACTTCCTACAGTTGGAATCATACAGTATAATTATTTTGTGTCCTTTACTCAACAGACTGTTTTGAGATTGAGCCACCCATTGATGATTGCCATGTTTGGGGAGATGACTAATCCACAGAATTTTTCTCCATGTAGAAACCATCATTGCCACTAGGGTCTAGAGTGTAATCTTTTTACCCTGCATAACTAAACTACCAGTGCTGATTTGGGGGTGAAATCAGCTGCCTACCTACTATGTGTGTGCTGAGGTCGGGGTGGAGTGCACTCTTTTCTTCTGAGTGCTTGGAAACACTTTTGCATGTAACTTTTGGTCTCATTAAAATAATTATTTGATTGTTTGGAGGGATGGGGTTCTTTGTTGAGATTTCTGTGAGCTGGCTAAGACACTTATCTTTTGTGCAGAATATAGCTCCTGTATGACTCGCAAATGAACCCAGCCTGTTGGAAATGAAGGGATGCCTTGACCCAGGTATTCTTTGTTCTGTCAATGGCCCTGGGGCTCAAATCCTGACTTTGGAGAATTTTCTAGACACACAGTGTATACATGTGTTCTCCCTTTTGTAATCCCAGGCAGCTTAGGTTTGCCTGGCCTTGGTCGTACATCCTGCTAATTCTTAGGGTGGGAGTTGTACCAGTCTAACTGCTTAGGGCTTCATCTTGGGCACAGGCCAGAAAGTCACCTTAGTACTTACTTAATTTAGCTCCTTTGCCAGTGGTTCAGAGTTAATGATTAATGTCTTGTCCTTCATAATTGAAGGTAATCATACCGCCCTGAGGTTTTAAGTTTATAATTCTCTCTAGCAATCCTTATTGACTTGTACTGTTACTGTCTGTCATTTAGTACTTACATGTCACAGAATTTTAGAGCACTGAGTGCTTTGGGAGTCATTTTCAATAAAAGAAATGAAAATACACCTCAGAGAGCTTCACCGATTCCTGAAAGCTACTCCATTAATTAGTGCCAGTGGCTGCATGGCTGAGGTTGAAGACCCCTGCCTTCCAGAAAAGCATACGTGTGTATGTGTGTGCATGCCAAGTCGCTTTAGTTGTGTCCGACTCTTTGCGACCCCATGGACTGTAGCCTGCCAGTCTCCTCTGTCCATGGAATTCTCCAGGCAAGAATGCTGGAGTGGGTTGCCATGCCCTCCTCCAGGGATCTTCCTGACTCAGGGATCAAACCTGTGGCTTCTGAATTGCAGGTAAATTCTTCATCACTGAGCCACTGGGGAAGCCCTACACACACACACACACACACACACACACACACACACACACACATATAATATCTTTGTGCAAATATGGAAGCCAAGAGGCTATATTCTACAGTAATTGGATTACTAAATTCCACTGATAATATGTGGCCACTACATTCTTCATTAATGGGTGTTTTGAAGCCTTGGTGAGGAGATACTTTAACATGTCTCCAATTAGTTATACTGCTTGATGTTAATAAAATTTCTGGTGTCAAGACATTTTAGAATCATCTGTAGTTCAGTTTGAATGTGCTCTTTCTTGCTTTTGGTCTCCTATATTAGATAAACCTGAATTTGGACTCCTTACCATTTCATTTTTAGGTAAAAGAGTAGGGAGGTAACCCCCATCCAGACACAGGGTCTCAGAAGCCCCCCTGTTGATGCCTGTGAGAGCTGAACATGTGTGTGTGAGGCTCCAGAGGATGTGGCCTTCAGGGTTATGGATCTGCTGGCTAGGGGAGAAGTCGACCTTGACTGTGAAATAGTGGGTTTAAAAAGCAACTTTACCCAAGGGCCCACAGCTAATGATTCCAAAGTGTTGACTAAAGTATCAGAGTAAATAATAGCAGGTTTTCCCAGTGTTTGCTTAGTTCTGTGACTTACAAAGGATTTGCATGGGCTTCCATCCACCCCACTTTGCTGGCTTGTATCACCACAGTTCATTTTGAAGCAACTTAAGTGATTTTGACCTTTTGTTTAGGTTGTGGGTCAGCGTAGAAAGGAAGTTTTCTATAAACCACTGTGATGTTTGCTTCAAATCAGAATGGGTATGTCTTTGATTAGCATTCTTTTCATGTCTGAGAATGGCATCATCAGGGTGGATGAGAGTGTCATATAGGAGGGCATGTGCCTTACATTTGTCAGCCATTTACTTCTTATTATGTTTAGTCAAAAGCATGGTAGACGATCAGTTCAGTTCAGTCGCTCAGTCGTGTCCGACTCTTTGCGACCCCATGAATTGCAGCACGCCAGGCCTCCCTGTCCATCACCAACTCCCGGAGTTCACCCAGATTCACGTCCATCGAGTCAGTGATGCCATCCAGCCATCTCATCCTCTGTTGTCCCCTTCTCCTCCTGCCCCCAATCCCTCCCAGAATCAGAGTCTTTTCCAATGAGTCAGCTCTTCGAATGAGGTGGCCAAAGTACTGGAGTTTCAGCTTCAGCATCATTCCTTCCAAAGAAATCCCAGGGCTGATCTCCTTCAGAATGGATGGGTTGGATCTCCTTGCAGTCCAAGGGACTCTCAAGAGTCTTCTCCAACACCACAGTTCAAAAGCATCAATTCTTCGGCACTCAGCTTTCTTCACAGTCCAACTCTCACATCCATATGTGACCACAGGAAAAATCATAGCCTTGACTAGACGAACCTTTGTTGGCAAAGTAATGTCTCTGGTTTTGAATATGCTATCTAGGTTGGTCATAACTTTCCTTCCAAGGAGTAAGCGTCTTTTAATTTCATGGCTGCAAATCACCATCTGCAGTGATTTTGGAGCCCAGAAAAATAAAGTCTGACACTGTTTCCACTGTTTCCCCATCTATTTCCCATGAAGTGATGGGACCAGATGTCATGATCTTCATCTTCTGAATGTTGAGCTTTAAGCCAACTTTTTCACTCTCCACTTTCACTTTCATCAAGAGGCTTTTTAGTTCCTTTTCACTTTCTGCCATCAAGGTAGTGATATCTGCATATCTGAGGTTATTGATATTTCTCCAAGCAATCTTGATTCCAGCTTGTGTTTCTTCCAGTCCAGCGTTTCTCATGATGTACTGTGCATATAAGTTAAATGAGCAGGGTGACAATATACAGCCATGACGTACTCCTTTTCCTATTTGGAACCAGTCTATTGTTCCATGTCCAGTTCTAACTGTTGTTTCCTGACCTGCATACAGGTTTCTCAAGAGGCAGGTCAGGTGGTCTGCTATTCCCATCTCTTTCAGAATTTTCCACAGTTTATTGTGATCCACACAGTCAAAGGCGATATGAGATGTTTAATTATAGTTTCAATCACTCAAGCAAAGCATATCCTGTAGACGTGTGCCCCTTCTATTGAACTTTAACAAGCAGCATTAGATGTACTGGTCTTACGCCCCACGGTTGCTGTGGGATTTTTCAAATGGATAAATTTCCTCAAACTTTATCAAGGAAGATAATTTTGAACATTCAACTGCACATGGTACCTTTTTCAAAGAGGCTGGTATTATGTTCAAGAAAAATCAGGCATACAGACTCTGCCCAGAACTAATACATGAATGCTAGTGGTAAAGATCCTGCTTGCCAGTGCAGGAGATGCAAGAGATGGGTTGAACCCCTGGGTGGGGAAGATCCCCTTGAGGAGGAAATGGCAGCCCGTTCTAGTATTCTTGCCTGGAAAATTCCACAGACGGAGGAGCTGGTGGGCTACAATGTATGGGACCGTAAAGAGTTGTACATGACTGAGCACAGGACATGAAACTGATATAAAATTAGTATTCTGAATATGCTGGATATTATTATTACTATTCATTCCTCCACATTCTTTTTGAGATGTGAGAGGGTAAATGTACATACATTTTATCAACCCAAGTTTAAAACGTAGACCCTGAAGTTCAGCAGTTCAAGCAATGTAGGTAACGTCACCCAGAGCCTCTTGATGAAAGTGAAAGAGGAAAGTGAAAAAGTTGGTTTAAAACTCAACATTCAGAAACTAAAATCATGGCATCTGGTCCCATCACTTCATGGCAAATAGATGAGGAAACAATGGAAACAGTGACAGATTTTATTTTCTTGGGCTTCAAAATCAATGCAGATGGTGACTGCTGCCATGAAATTAAAAGATGCTTGCTCCTTGGACGAGAAGCTATGACAAAGCTAGACAGCATATTAAAAAGCAGAGACATTACTCTGTCAACAAAGGTCCATCTAATCAAAGCTATGGTTTTTCCAGTAGTCATGTATGAATGTGAGAGTTGGACTATAAATGCTGAGTGCTGAAGGATTGATGCTTTTGAACTGTGGTGTTGGAGAAGACTCTTGAGAGTCCATTGGACTGCAAGGAGATCCAACCAGTCCATCCTAAAGGGAATCAGTCCTGAATATTCATTGGAAGGACTGATGTTGAAGCTGAAACTCCAATACTTTGGCTACATGATATGAAGAGCTGACTCATTTGAAAAGACCCTGATGCTGGGAAAGATTGAAGGTGGGAGGAGAAGGGGATGACAGAGGATGAGATGGTTGGATGGCATCACCGACTCAATGGACATGAGTTTGAGTTAGCTTCAGGAGTTGGTGATGGACAAGGAGGCCTGGCGTGCTGCAGTCCATGGGGTTGCGAAGAGTTGGACACGACTAAGTAACTGAACTGAACTGAATGTCACCCAGTAACAGGACTGGAGCTAAGTCCTGAGTGTCCCAATTCTTGTTGCTGATCTGTTGGCAGTTGGCCACATGGCTCAGGATGCCATACCAGCCTCTAATGGACTGTCAATTCTGTTTACTTTAAGCCAAATGGCAGCTCTTCTCTGAACCCCTCCACTGCCTTTGAGTCTTGTCACTACCTAATCGTATCAGTGCATGTGAACCCAATAGATGTGAAGTATTGCCTTTATGACATTTCTCCTGCAGTTGTCTGTATTTCACAGTTTCCTTGTCCCCTCTCCCAGCTAGGTTTAACCAATGCTGTGTCCTGTTTCCCCAGAGCCAACCTATATGTCTTGATAAGTAAACGGAGGGTAACAATGGGACTTGTCACAGTGCCATGTATGTCTGAGCCCTTGCTGGAGAGCAGAGATCTTTCTTTCATGCCTTGGGTCAAAGCAAACCCATAGACTTCACCCTAAAACACCAAGACCATCTGATATGGGTAGTTGGTTCTGAATAGTGAATGAATGAAAGAATAATTCAAGTCCAATGTGTTTATTCTGAAGGGGCAAATTAGGGCCCAGAGAACTGGTATAGTCAGAGATCCCAGCAGTAGAGCAGAGACCGAAGCCAGATCTTTCAGAGGCCACACTGACATCCTTCAGGGTCAGTTCAGGTCCTGTTTGTGCTAGGATATCTTCCAAAGAAACTTCACCCTCTCTTTTTCAATCTGCTGCCGCCTTTTGACCCATTCCTCCCTCTACATGTCTCAGCGCTGATTCCACTGAACGCAGCACTTTTTAATGTTCCGTTGTACTTTATTCTCATCCAAGCTCAATGCAAAAATACACTCAGTGAAATAAAAGTGTCTTCCAGTCTTCAGTACACATTCCTGAACAAGGAGGTATACACCTGCCTTCTATTTTTGTTGTTTGTATTTACACAAGTCACAGATGTGCCACAGGCACATAGTAGGTGTTCAGGAAAGATTTCTTGAAGGTAATTGAATTTCCTGGTAGCTGAACAACTGGACAGACTGGTGGACAGATATAAATTAGCACAGCAGATTTAAACCATGTGTTGATCATTGAAAAGTCGTTTCATTTTTAGCCAAGATAAATGCTTTTTTAATGTGTAAAGAAATCTATAATTTTTTGTGCTTTGAATTAAAGCTTCTACTTCCCAGGTTTCCTGCCTGCTTCTGGCTGCTCTTAATGAGCTAATTTACCCCACCGAGGTGAGAGGTTTCCTCTTGGGAAGGGCTTAGATGTGCCTGTCTCATATCCAGGGCCCCAGAGCGTTTCCTTACAGGGCTTTAAACACTCTGAACATATTTAAGAGAGAAGCCAAGAAACAAATCTGTTGTTTTAGTTTTATTCCTCGAGGCTCAGCGGCTCAGCTTTCCTCCCCCTTTGATCACACTCACTGGAGTGGCAGGACTGGAGACTGTGGAGAAGGGCTGGGTCTCTTTAGGAAGCCCAGTTCAGGGGGACCCACCCAGCTTTACACAATGAAAATAAAGTTGTCAAGCCTTTGAGGTGGCTGTGAAGATTTATTCTTCCTGGGCAAATTGGTGAGACATTTGTATTTTTTAAAAATGCTTTGATGAACTTGATAAGGAAGCCCTGGTTTGAATGTGGAAAAACATTCTAGAGCTTTTTCCACCACTGGACTGGGTTCTCAACATTCACTGTGAAGCTTGGCCTGTGGAAATGAACTTTCCCTTTAAATTAATGATAAGACCATGAAGAGGACTGTGTGGGAATTATGAAACGTGCTTACACTGTCTTGGAACATAAGCCTCCACAAGGCAGGAGGGCTTAGAACATTCTGCACATCTTGACCTGTTCTCCCCATCTTCCAGGCCTCAGCTGCTCACCCCTCTAATGACTCCTTATTGTTTTAATTTTTAGTTATGTTACTAATTATGGTTCTGTTACTTTGGTAATGTTTACGAGCTAAAGCAATGGAAGATGCAGTCTTTTATTATGCATATAATGGAAATAGTTTCTGTCTTTCCTAAGATCAAGTATTGTTTGTTGTGGAAGAAGTGTCACACACTGTTCCCAGTATGTCTTCGTCACATTCAGATCTCGAGGGATCTAGGAAAGGAAATGGAAACCGATGTGAAATATCTTACCCTTATATTCCAGAAAGCCTTTTTAGCCAGGAACATCTGCCAACATCCCTGAGATGGTCCTCTTAACATCTTTTAGTTAGACAGACTGTTATGAATGGCTTTTAAAAGGCTGTGAGCTTCAGACCCAGAAAAGCGTGAGCATTTATCAACTGGTAATGGCAGAAATTCTGCCATCATTGGGGAATTTTCTTGGGAAAATCAGAAAACTGTCCTTCTGTTATTAGGACAGCTTTGTCCTGGGTTGCATCTGACAATGTTGCTCAGTGGAGAGCCCGTGGACTTTTGACAGATGGAACCAGGTTTGAATTCATTGGTGGGTACTTATTTTCTGTATCAGCTTGGGTATATTCTTAATTCTTCTTTCTCAGTTAGTTCAACTGTAAAATCAGGGAAACTTGTGGTTTGCTGTTAGAGCCATTTAGGTTGTAAGGATCAAAGGCAGGGTCAGGTGATTCTGCAGATCAGAGATTTTACTACAAGAGACAGAGGCACTGAAGGAAATGCACCAAGTGGTCACCACATAGGCAGAAAGCAGTTCCTTCATGAGAAGCACTTCCATGTTCATGGCATGATTTATTCTTGTCTCTCTTATCTCTCTGTGTGTCTGTCTCCATTCTGCCTTCATGGCTTTTTGTTGTTTCTACTCTGTCATTCTCTCTCCTTGACCTTGTATCACATTCAAACTTCACCAATAGCATCTCAGTGAGTCAGGAGGTAACCATCAAATAAGGAGTGCTCTTGGTTAGAGTTCTCATGCCAGGCTTCCTCAGAGCTGGCTCAGCCTATGAACAGTTGTCTTTGGCTCAGGATCCAATCCCTGAAACCATCTTCAGTAGCCCAACCAACAGGGACCCATGACATTAAACATGGTTATGTTGTTCAGTGGGGGGTGATCCTTGATAATCTCCATTTGCTCCTCCAGATCATTCTCCATTCTTCTTCACCCTCTTATGTGCCCTGGGGACTGACATCTATAAACTGTATTGTCTGTACTCCATTGATGTCGGGCTTCCTATTAGGTTAAATTAATGGGGAGCATTGGCAGGAGATCAGACAGTGGAAGAGAAAAAGGTTGGGGTACGTATTCATCTCCACTCCCTGCCATCTGACTGTGGTTTTGACAGTGCCCAGCCTGTGTCCATTAGCACCTGTATCATGACTACGGCTCTCTCTTGCATTTTAGTAACAGTCCTTTTCTCCAGGCCTTCAGGGTAATGGCTTCCAACTTTTGCTGGATCCTGGGTACTTCACCATCTCTGGTTTGTTCGCTTAACTGTCACCTCTGTTTTGTAAACAGTCCCTTCATTCAACTCATCAGTGAACACTTTGGGTGGGCCAGCTCTTTCTCGATGGAACCTGGACTGGTTCAGAGATTGCATGTATAATGGATCTAAACATGTCACATGCTGTCCAGGACAAATCCTCAACTTCAGGGGTAGTTGTAAGAACTAAGTGGGTTTACGTTCCTAAGGATCAAGTGCATCAGGCAACTCAGTAACTTAAAACTCCTATCAATATCACTTCTACCATGTTTGTGTGGAAAAAGCTAACATTACATGGTTAGGAGACCAAGTCTCTGCACATGTCCCATATAGTTCTTCAATAACTTAAAAGTGGTCCTTCCGAGATAATGGGAATGATGTTCATAGGCCCACCAGTGCCTATGTTGAATTTTCTGAAGCAAATTCAGAGAGATGGGGATGTAACAAGACTTTGTGGGATATTATCACTTTTTGTTAATTAAAATTTTTTTATCAAAGTATAGTTGATTTACAATGTTGTATTAGTTTATACATATATATGTGTGTATATATATATATATATATATATATATTTATATATATATCTTGTTTTCAGTTGCTAAGTCATGACTCACTCTTTGTGACCCTATGGACTGCAGCATGCTAGGCTTCCCTGTCCTTCACTATCTCCCAGAGTTTGCTCAAACTCATGTCCATTGATTGAACTGGTGATTCCATCCAACCATCTCATCCTCTGTCTCCCCCTTCTCTTCCTGCCCTCAGTCTTTCCCAGCATCAGGGTCTTTTCCAATGACTTGGCTCTTTGCACCTGGTGGCCAAAGTATTGGACCTTCAGCATCAGTCCATGCAATGAATATTCAGGGTTGATCTCCCTTAGGATTGACTGGTTGGATCTCCTTGCAGTCCAAGGGACTCTCAAGAGTCTTCTCCAACATCACAGTTCAAAAGCATCAATTCTTTGGCCCTCAGCCATCTTTATCATCCAGTTCTCACATCTATACATGACCACTGGAAAAACCATAGCTTTGACTAGATGGACCTTTGTTCGCAATGTAATGTCTCTGCTTTATATATATACTTTACATATAATTTCATAGTCTTTCTGTTATTACAGGTTATTGAATATAGTTCCCTATGCTATCGGTAGTTACTTGTTTTTTTATATACAGTAGTATGTATCTGCTAATCCCACACTCCTAATTTATACTCTTTTGGTAACCATTAAGTTTGTTTTCTATGTCTATGGGTCTTGTTTTGTAAGTAAATCCATTTGTGTCATATGTTAGATTCCATATATAAGTGATATCATATGATATTTGTCTTTCTCTTTCTGACTTACTTTACTTAGTATGATAATCTCTAGGTGTCTTCTACAGAAAAGTCAACAGAAGCCTAGGTCAGGAGGACAGATGTATGATGCATGCATGGCTACTCCTTCTCCCATGTCCTTGATGGTCTAGGAAGGCACTGCCTAGAAACCCATCTGCCATGGATGTTATCTGTCACTCTCAGACACAAGGGCTAGTGATTATAGCTCTTGGTAATGATGGAGAAGAACTGTTTTGGTTTTGCCTTTTGAATCTTGAGTTTTCAAGTTTCATAGTTATACAGATTAGCTGAAATAGAGCCTTTTAATGAGATGTGTAACTCATAGTTATACATGGGCTGCAGCAGCAGGCATGCGAGGGGAGGGGCTTGGAGGCCAAAATGTATGTGCAGCATTTGTTATCCAGTCTGACAGTTACCCAGACTCATGATTTCTTTCTTTTTGTTATTTTTGCTACCTTCCTTTGGTCTATTTACCCACTTATTTAGATCACTTTCATGAGGCCAGTTAGAGGAAACCCAAATCAGTCCTTTTCTCCTTGTTTGGCTAAAGTGTTTGGTTGGTTCACAGTTTTTAGGGGATCTGCCACCAGTTTGGATTATTCATTGTCACTTATCTCTCATTCTGGTCAAACATCACTGGTTTTAGCAAACAACGCTGCCTGTTTACTCACGTTACATATCATTCAGCCATTTGAAAGGACCATGAAGATTTATGAGACATCTCTTTAGGTTTTAAAAAAATTTTTGCTCTCAATAACTTATGGGGTTGTGCCATGTGAGCTTGCTGATATTCATCTGTTTTTAAACTACAAAAATGGCAGTTTCATTTGGTTCAATCTAAAACTTATCAGTGACACCTTTGCATTTTTGTAGAAAAACCCTTGAAAATATGTCTGCAAATGGTATATATTAATAGTAAACAAGAGTATTATTATTATTTTTTTTTGGTCTGAGAGCAATTATGTGACACACAGTAATGATCAAAGATATCTGCTGTCACTGATCCAGAGAGGGCAGCCCTAACAAGCTCAGCATCTGCTTCATGCTGCTTGAAGATGTAAGACCCAGGCAGAGCAGACACGCCAAACAGCTTTCGTGTTCCCCTTGCCAATAAACGTGTGTGATGCTCATGGAACCAGGAGATTACCTTCTCTCTTCTGTAAGTTACTACCCTATAGAGTGAATATTGGAAATATGGGCCCCAAAGACTTAAACATTTAACCTAAGTGGATGTTGACCAGATTTCTCTATGGAGCATCTGGTATTCATGAGAAAAAGAAGAGAGATTCAGGAGTCTCAATCTTTCTGCTTGTGGAGTACCTAAGCCTTGTGTAAGCGTTTTGTTTGGAATTTTATTTCACTCAGTTGTCTAAAACCTGCCAGGTGTATGCATTCCCATAATGTGCTCAGACTCCATGAAGATGGTTGTCATCTGGCTCCTAATTTAGATGTTTCATAGACAGCACTAGTATAGTACTTGGGAACTTGGGTTCTGGCTTCTGGAGTTATAGGAATGGGATTCTCAACTCAGCTTTACTGCCTCTGGGAGTGTGTAAGCAGTTTCCTTTATCCTTCTTAGCCTCAGTTTCCCCAACTGTATGATGGTGACAGTAACCAAACATACTTTGTAAGTTGTTGGCTAAGACATGTAAAGTGCTTCATGAGAGATATTTGATCCTCAAAAATGTTAAGAATTATTGGTTGCTATAGTAATAGTTGCTATTGTTATGATATTTCCCCAACACCGATTGCAGAGTCAGGTGCCATCATGTCATGCCTACATTCCCTTTGCTTGTTTGGTGCCCCTATGCCATCTCTTGCCAACAGCTTGAACCTCTGACTGTCAGAAGGTTGCCTCTGGGCACTCAGAGCTGCCTTACCTACACCAAGAGACATGAGGGCCTGGGAGTTTACATTCCCCAACAGCCCCAGCCTGACTGTCTATAGCCAAGACTGACCGGGGGTGGGACTAGGGAAGCCAGCTCCGTTGTCTTAATGCATGGCAGACTCTGAGTGGTAAGTAGCTCTGGAGCTTCTTATAGGACCAGACAGAGGCTGGGGATTTGAGGGAAATTCAGCCCTTGCTCTGCTTCTTCCCCTTTCCTGCCCAGCCACTCACGCCCTGATTTCTCTTGACAGCACTCCCTTAAATAGACCACCTGTACAGGATTCTTGCTTCAGTCAACTGCAGAGACTACTGTGTTTCATCTACACAGACCTTCCATGTAGGCATCCCATTTTACAGCTATGGAAATGGGGGCTCAGGGAGGCCACATGACTTACTGAAGATCACTTGCTGGTGGGTGACTCCACCTCCGGATGGTCTGTCCTTTTGGGTGCACCTGGTTCCAAGTCGCCTTTCTCCATTTCCCCCGGTTATTCTTAAGGATAAGAGAAAGGCTAGAGTATTTACTCCACACGATTTCCAGGGCCATGACTTGATTCTTCCCTTGACACCTATTTCTACCCATCCCTGTGGAGTAGAGGGGCCAGCCATCTTCAAATCAACATAAGCATTGTTTCTTCATGAGTGTACGTGGGGCAAGGTTTGCAGACAATGCTGTGAACACCATAATGGAAATGAAAACTGCTCTGGTCATTGGATCTAAATGCAACAGCTGTTCATATTTCTGTGTTTTTACTGATACTTGATCACATGTAGGTATATTTTTATATGGTTTTTGTCTTCACCATACAAATACAATTTTAAACCAATAATCTGTTTTTTGAAATAAGTAATAAAAGTTACATAAGAGAAAGCTAGAGTGAATGATCTCAGGAGGCCTTTGGGATTGAGATGGCAAAGAAAAACTTGAACTAAGTTAAGGAGGTGTCATGAATCTTTTCAACAAAGACTAGATCCTGTTGCTTTTGGAACCACATGGTGAGAGAGATTCTCTGATAGCAGCAAGAAGGGCTTGGGAGGAGCCCTGAGGACTACTGTGTTTCTATGAGCTGGGTACCCTACAGCCTGCTTGATGCTGGGTTCAGCTGGCTTCGTGCTCAAACTGCTTATTAAAGTCTAGACGCAACATAAAAGCACATAAATTGGTTCCAGCCATCTCTAGTAAAAACTTCAGCTGGAGCTGGGAAGTGACTGGAGCATCTTTCGGTGTAATTAAAATTGACTCTTAAAGTTTCTTTAGCTTAATTGGTCACACTTTCTTTGGAAGTTGGTGAAAGCCTCTTGCTGGGAAGGTTAAATGCATTTCTGTGTATAAGATCAGAATTCAAATATAGTTTTATGGACACATTTACAGTTATGTTCTACCCGGGTGGTCTTTTTTTTTCCTGTATCTTTTCTATTTAAGATTTATGCTGTCATTGACCACAGTCTAAATGTGTTTTGATAAAAAGGAAAAAAATGAACCGTTGCTGATGCATTTCAAACAGAGTTGGTAATATTTTGAAGCTTTCAGTAAATGAAATGGCAGTTTGGCTTAGTCCAAGCTCCTTCTTTCCCTTAAGCCCTTCACTTTGGAATCAGTGCTTGAACTTTGTTGTCCAGAAATTGAAACTAACTACTACTGGGTCCAAAGGTAGGAAGCTGGCACTTTCTAAGATGGTCATGTCCTTGCTGTGGTCAAATGCACTCGACCCCATTATCTGAGACCATGTATGTTTATACACGTGAATGTGTTTATATGCACTGAGACTTTCTGCCCCTCAGTTTTGCTTCTTGAGGGATCTACCAGTGTAATAGGTTCTGATAGTCAAGAAGCTCATGCTTTAACATTTTTGGAATGTAATTAGGGATGAAGCTCCCTGAATGATTCCCTAAATCATCCTTAATTCAGACTTGGGGGAAGACCTGCTTGGTTTTATATTTGTGAGTATTTACTCCACACGATTTCCAGGGCCATGACTTGATTCTTCCCTTGACATCTATTTCTACCCATCCCAGTGGAGCAGAGGGGCCAGCCATCTTCAAATCAACATAAGCGTTGTCTCTTCATGAGTATACATGGGGCAGGGTTTGTAAACAATGCTGTGAATACCATAATGGAAATGAAAACTGCTCTGGTCATTGGATCTAAATGCAACAGCTGTTCATATTTCTGTGTTTTTCCTGATACTTGATCACATGTAGGTATATTTTTATATGGTTTTTGTCTTCACCATACAAATACAATTTTAAACCAATAATATGTTTTTTGAAATAAGTAATAAAAGTAACATTTTGCCACTAGGTATATAATTGTAGAACATTTTAAAATATAGAAAAGTTGGTACCGTTATTTAAAGACAATGCCTGTTAGCATTTTGGTGTTTATTTCTTCAAACTTTTGTACCTGTATTGCTATTCTTCCTACATATATATATTATATTGCATATATAATTTTGTTTTCAAATTTATTTAATATGATGTTAAGCATTTATATTATTGTAAATCTTTGAATATTATTTAAATTGTTACATAATATAGAAAACAGGCTATAATTTGCATTAGCATTCTTTTATTAAAACATAGTGTTCCTTATTTTTTTGCTATTATAATGCTGCAAATGGGCATGATAATTATAAATTCAGATGTTTTTCTGTGTCAAGGATTATCTTCTTAATGTAGAGTCCCAAAGATGAAATTGTGTAATCAAAGTTAATAAAAGGGTTTTCAGTTCAGTTCAGTTCAGTTGCCCAGTAGTGTCCGACTCTTTGTGACCCCATGAATCGCAGCACACCAGGCCTCCCTGTCCATCACCAACTCCTGGAGTTCACTCAGACTCACGTCCATCGAGTCAGTGATGTCATCCAGCCATCTCATCCTCTGTTGTCCCCTTTTCCTCCTGCCCCCAATCCCTCCCATCATCAGAGTCTTTTCCAATGAGTCAACTCTTCGAATGAGGTGGCCAAAGTACTGGAGTTTCAGCTTTAGCATCATTCCTTCCAAAGAAATCCCAGGGCTGATCTCCTTCAGAATGGACTGGTTGGATCTCCTTGCAGTCCAAGGGACTCTCAAGAGTCTTCTCCAACACCACAGTTCAAAAGCATCAATTCTTCGGCACTCAGCTTTCTTCACAGTCAAACTCTCACATCCATACATGACCACTGGAAAAACCATAGCCTTGACTAGACGGACCTTTATTGGCAAAGTAATGTCTCTGCTTTTGAATATGCTATCTAGGTTGGTCATAACTTTTCTTCCAAGGAGTAAGCGTCTTTTAATTTCATGGCTGCAGTCACCATCTGCAGTGATTTTGGAGCCCCCCAAAATAAAGTGCAACAGTGTTTCCACCGTTTCCCCATCTATTTCCCATGAAGTGATGGGACCAGATGCCATGATCTTCGTTTTCTGAATGTTGAGCTTTAAGCCAACTTTTTCACTCTCCTTTCACCTTTATCAAGAGGCTCTTTAGTTCCTCTTCACTTTCTGCCATAAGGGTGGTGTCATCTGCATATCTGAGGTTATTGTTATTTCTCCCGGCAATCTTGATTCTAGCTCGTGTTTCTTCCAGCCCAGCATTTCTCATGATGTACTCTGCATAGAAGTTAAATAAACAGGGTGACAATATACAGCCTTGACGTACTCCTTTTCCTATTTGGAACCAGTCTGTTGTTCCATGTCCAGTCTTGATAGTGTTGTCAGTGGCTTTCCAAATAGCATTCAATTTATAGTCTCATGACAGTAAAGTATCTGCCTGCAAAGTGAGAGATACAGATTCAATCCCTTGTTCAGGAAGATCCCTTGGAGAAGGGAATGGCTATCTAGTCCAGTATTCTTGCCTGGAGAATTCCATGGATAGAGGAGCATTTGCAGGGGGGTCACAGAGAGTCAGACACAACTGAGTGAATAAACACACAGAGTACACATAGGCTGCCAGTCTTGATTATGATTGCATCCATGCTAAGTCTCTAGAGTTGTGTCCAACTCTTTTTGATCCTCTGGACTGTAGCTTGCCAGGCTCCTCTGTCTGTGGCATTCTCTAGGCAACAGTACTAGAGTGGGTTGCCATGCCCTTCTCCAGGGGATCTTCCTGACCCAGGGATTGAACTTGTGTCTCTTATATCTCCTGCATTTGCAGGTGGGTTCTTTACCACTAACTCCACCTGGGATGCCCCTGGTTATGATTATTTTGCTATAAAAATGGCATCTTGTTAAATTTGCATATCTTTGATTAACGTGGTTGTCTAGTTCCCCCTTTCTTATCCAGCTCTGACTCCTCTCAAGTAATTCATCTATTTTCATCCTTTGCTTACATAGCTGTGGAATCTTTGTGCTTTAAAAACACGTTATATATGTAATGGATGTTAAAATATCTTGATTTTTGTATTTCTGCAGTTTTGGAAAAGCAGCATTTGCTTTGTGGGTTGGTTAGGTGTTGTGTGTGCAGATACCATTTCTACTTATTTTGTGGCCTCTCTGGGTTTTCTGGAAGTGCATTGTGGTGTCTTGAGCTGACATTATCTCTTCTCACTAGGGAGATAGACGTGCTCCCCAGTGTGGCTCCCCATTCCAGATGTCAGCCCAGGGGGTCCCCACATCACTTCTTTGTATATGAAAATCCTGTTTGCCCTTTAAGGCCCAAGTCACGAATAACCTTGTATTCCCATTTCCTGGTCTTCCATTGCTGCTTCCTTTTAATAACCTTGATCCTTTGTGCTTGATTAGAGAGGGAACACTTCTCAGAAGGTAGAGAATTTTTGGGGTAGGGGGAGTTTTCAAATAGGTTTTATTCTCTTAGAGAAACACATAGCAAAATTATTGAGGTCCATTTGAAGGTGGGCAGAAAAGTTTATTTTCTTGGGCTCCAACATCACTGCAGGTGGTGACTACAGCCAGAAATTAAAAGATGCTTACTCCTTGGAAGAAAAGCTATGACAAACCTAGACAGCATTTTGAAAAGCAAAGACATTACTTTGCCGACAAAGGTCTGTTCAGTCAAAGCTATGGTTTTTCCAGTAGTCATGTACAGATATGGGAGTTGGACCATAAAGAAAGCTGAATGCCAAAGAATTGATGCTTTTAAACTGTGGTGTTGGAGAAGACTCTTGAGAGTCTCTTTGACTGCAAGATCAAACCAGTCAATCATAAAGGAAATCAATCCTGAATACTCATTGGAAGGACTGATGCTGAAACTCCAATACTTTGGCCACCTGATGCAAAAAACTGACTCATTGGGAAAGATCCCGGGGCTGGGAAAGATTGAAGGCGGGAGGAGAAGGGGACCACAGAAGATGAGATGGTTGAATTGCACCACCAACTCCTTGGACATGAGTTTGAGCAAGCTCTGGGAGTTTGTCATGGACAGGGAAGCCTGATGAGCTGCAGTCCATGGGGTCGCAGAGTCGGACACGACTAAGTGACTGAACTGAACAGAGAAAAGTTTGTGGATTGGACAAAGGATTTGAAGCTCAAGGAAGAGTGAAAGGCATAGTTTGTTGTGTTGCCTTAGCCTTCTGCAGATGGGTGTGTGTGTGTGTGTGTGTGTGTGTGTGTGTGTACATGCCTTAGCCTAGATTCTGCTGTTGGAAAGCAAAGCCTAAGGCAAGGATTTGTGTACAGGTAGGTAATTTTAGGCAATGATCCTGGGGAGCAGGAATGGGGAGAGTGACATAAGGAAGGAAAGAAAGCCAGTGTCAGGCCACATTATTGAGCTGGTGTTTGCTGTGGGCATGGGGCTCAGTCCATACCCACCAGAAACCACATAAGATTGTCTTCTGAGAAGAAGAGAATGTTTAACCACTGGTTTCCATTGCTCATTGTCATTACATGCCTCATGGGTGGTTAATTCCCTTACATTTCCAGGCTTGCACTTGTGTCAGAATGGCTGGTTGGGTTCCTGCTGGTATCCCTTGGGGCTGTGCCAGAGAAAGCCCCAGAATTGAAAGTGAGAGTAGGCAATGCAGTTGAGGTGAGGGATCAGGTGCTGTCATGTGCATGTGGTTGCTGCAGAAATGCTGTAGTAGAAAGGTGGAGAGACCGCAGGTAAGGCACAAGTGGGTCACATACAGTGTGTATTCATAAGACTTTTTTCTTATTTAGTCTGGTTGACTTGGCTTCTGAGTAGAAGCAGCATCTATTTACTCTAATCCTGATTTTTTCTTTTTAACCACACACCCTCACTTTCTTTCATCAACATTATCCCCCGTTCCCTTCTCCCACCTCCTGTATTCTCCAGACCTGACTGAATAGGACATTGCATTTCCCCTACCAAAGTGACTGGCTCAGGGGTGGGTATGTGACATCTTCAGAGTCACAGAGATCTAGTCAAGGCTTTTCTGGAACTGTTGAGGAGTGATCCCTTCTCCTTTCTGCTGGAAGCAGGTAAGACTATACCATTTAGAGCTCAAGAAAGAAGCAAACAGTGGAAAGCAGGGCCAAGATCCAAGGAGAAACCAGGTCCTTATGGGATGCCCTTGTTTGAATTCTTAGATTCAGCACCCATGAAATATTTCCATTACATTAACCAGTTAAATACCTGTTTTTGCTGAAGCCACTTTGACTTGGGTTTTCTGTAACTTGCAACCAAAAGAGACCAATAGATACTTTGACCAATAGATATTCCTGTTTAAGGTGAATCCTACCTTTTTACTTTATTAATTTATTTATTCATTCAAGCAATATTTGTTGAGTGTCTGTTCTGTCTGGTACTTTGAAAAAGTTCAGCTTCCAGTTGCGTGGAGAATAAACAGAATAAAATAATGCTCAAAGCTACCATAACCCCTGGAATAGTGGATATACTATTGTTGGGTAGGTGTGATTTAGTGTGATAGCTGAATTGCTAGAAAACACAATGGAAAGTTTTTGATTCTTAACAGAGTTCAAGAGGTGGGAGAGAATCAGGCCCAAAGGAAATTGTGTGTGCCTGTGTGAAGGGGCATATCTTTTTATTGAAACTTTATAATGATGGTAATATTTGTAATCTAGAAATTGTCATCAAATATTATTTTTATTACTTGTATCAGTTATCCATTGCCACAACAGCGCAGCATAACAAGTAACCACAAAGCCTGAGATGCATATGACAGTAAACACTTTTGTTCCTGAATCTGTGCTTTGGCTGGGGGTTCTGCTCTTCTGAGCTGAGCTTTGTTGGGCTTCCTCCTGTGCCTGTTACCAGTCTCCATTTGCGTGGGTAGCTTTGCTGGCCTTGACTGGACTCCCTCACATGTCCGAGACCTTGATGGAGATGGGTGGGATCTGCTCGACATGTCTGTCTAGCCAGGGCGTGCTCACCTGTGAGACAGGAGCAAGAGATGAAGTGGAAGCCATGCAATGGCATTTCAAGCCTTTTCTCCCATAATGTCTGCTGGTGTTTAATTAATCAGAAAACCACATGACTGAGTCCAAGGATTAGAGGTGGGCACTGTGCTATTATACAGTCAAGAGCAGAGATTCAGGGAGAGGTAAAGAACTGAGGTAATTTTTGCAGTCTGTCTGCTACATGTGGTTGACTTGTATATAAAGATCATTAAAATACATATTCATGTGGTTAGTTTGGTTTGTTGGAGTGTAGACCACTTAGTCTCTGAGATCCATGAAGAATGAAGGTCTTCAGAGAAAAGTGTAGGTCAAGTCACCTCTCCTTCAAACCCATGGGATTTGTCCCTTTGCTCCATAGAAAAACCCAATATTTTGAGTCATTTTTTTAATAGAAAAGAAAATTGCTTCTTGGACTTAAAATGTTCTGCCTTCTTTTATGGAGCTTAAATTCCCTAAATTGGAATCTATACATGTCTTTTTAAATTTTTTTAAACCAAGTTTGGCCCTGTGCCTATGATTTCTGTTGTCTTCTTGGAAAGAAACAGAAACAAAATTCCTAGGGCTCTATACTATGTCCTTCCTCCAGATTTTATGTAGATTTTTAAAATGGCTGGTAGCTTTGGGCATGAGTGGGCCAGAATTATTACTACACTGGCTTTTTTTTTTTTTTTGCTTTTCTTTTTTTTTAAAGAAAATATTTATTTTTAATGGAAGGATAATTGCTTTACAGAATTCTGTTATTTTCTGCCAAACCTCAACATGAATCAGCCACAGGTATACATATGTCCCCTCCCTCTTGAACCTCCCTTCCATCTCCCTCCCCACCCTACCCCTCTTGGTTGATACAGAGCCCCTGTGTGAGTTTCCTGAGCCTACAGCAAATTCCCATTGGCTATCTATTTTACATATGGTAATGTAAGAAAGGCAATGCCAAAGAATGCTCAAACTACTGCACAATTGCACTCATCTCACATGCTAGTAAATTAATGCTCAAAATTCTCCAAGCCAGGCTTCAGCAATATGTGAACCGTGAACTTCCAGATGTTCAAGCTGGTTTTAGAAAAGGCAGAGGAACCAGAGATCAAATTGCCCACATCCGCTGGATCATGGAAAAAGCAAGAGATTTCCAGAAAAACATCTATTTCTGCTTTATTGACTATGCCAAAGCCTTTGACTGTGTGTGTGGTTCACAATAAACTGTGGAAAATTCTTCAAGAGATGGGAATACCAGACCACCTGACCTGCCTCTTGAGAAATTTGTATGCAGGTCAGGAAGCAAAAGTTAGAACTGGACATGGAACAACAGACTGGTTCCAAATAGGAAAAGGAGTACGTCAAGGCTGTATATTGTCACCCTGTTTATTTAACTTATATGCAGAGTATATCATGAGAAACGCTGGACTGGAAGAAACACAAGCTGGAATCAAGATTGCCGGGAGAAATATCAATAACCTCAGATATGCAGATGACACCACCCTTATGGCAGAAAGTAAAGAGGAACTAAAAAGCCTCTTGATGAAAGTGAAAGTGGAGAGTGAAAAAGTTAGCTTAAAACTCAACATTTAGAAAGTGAAGATCATGGCATCCAGTCCCATCACTTCATGGGAAATAGATGGGGAAACAGTGGAAACAGTGTCAGACTTGTTTTGGGGGGGCTCCAAAATCACTGCAGATGGTGACTGCAGCCATGAAATTAAAAGACGCTTACTCCTTGGAAGGAAAGTTATGACCAACCTAGATAGCATATTCAAAAGCAGAGACATTACTTTGCCAACAAAGGTCCGTCTAGTCAAGGCTATGGTTTTTCCAGTGGTCATGTATGGATGTGAGAGTTGGACTGTGAAGAAGGCTGAGTGCTGAAGAATTGATGGTTTTGAACTGTGGTGTTGGAGAAGACTCTTGAGAGTCCCTTGGACTGCAAGGAGATCCAACCAGTCCATTCTGAAGGAGATTAGCCCTGGGTTTCTTTGGAGGGAATGATGCTGAAGCTGAAACTCCAGTACTTTGGCCACCTCATGCGAAGAGTTGACTCATTGGAAAAGACTCTGATGCTGGGAGGGATTGGGGGCAAGAGGAGAAGGGGACGACAGAGGATGAGATGGCTGGATGGCATCACTGACTCGATGGACATGAGTCTGAGTGAACTCCGGGAGTTGGTGATGGACAGGGAGGCCTGGCGTGCTGTGATTCATGGGGTCGCAAAGAGTCGGACACGACTGAGCAACTGAACTGAACTGAATGTAAGTTTCTATGTTACTCTCTATATATACCTCACCCCTCCTCCCCTTTCCCTGTGTCCATAAGAATGTTCTCTATGTCTGTTTCTCCATTGCTGCCTTGCAAGTAAATTCATTGGTACCATCTTTCTAGGTTCCATATATATGTGTTAGTATATGATATTTATCTTTCTCTTTCTGACTTACTTCACTCTGTATAGTAGGCTCTAGGTTCATCCACCTCATTAGAACTGACTCAAATGTGTTCCTTTTAATGGCCGAGTAATATTCCATTGTGTATATGTCCCACAACCTTTTTATCCATTTATCTGTTGATGGACATCTAGGTTGCTTCCACGTTCTAGCTGTTGTAAATAGTGCTGCAGTGAACATTGGAGTACATGTGTCTTTTTCAGTTTTGGTTTCCTCAGGGTATATGCCTAGCTCGGGGATTGCTGGGTCATATGGTGGTTTTATTCCTAGGGTTTAAAGGAATCTCCATAGTGTCTTCCATAGTGGCTGTATCAATTTACATTCCAACCAACAGTGCAAGAGGGTTTGCTTTTCTCCACATCCTCTCCAGCATTTGTTGTTTGTAGACTTCTTGGTGATGGCCATTCTAACCAGTGTGAGGTGGTATCTCATTGTAGTTTTGTTTGCATTTCTCTAATAATGAGCATCTTTTCATGTGTGTGTTAGCCATCTGTATGTCTTCTTTGGAGAAATGTCTGTTTAGGTCTTATTCCCACTTTTTGATAGGGTTGTTTTTCTGGTATTGAGTTGTATGAGCTGCTTGTATATTTTGAAAATTAATGCTTTGTCAGTTGTTTCATTTGCTATTATTTTCTCCATTTCTCCATTCTGAGGGTTGTCTTTTCACCTTGCTTATAGTTTCCTTTGCTGTGCAAATGCTTTTAAGTTTAATTAGGTCCCATTTGTTTACTTTTGTTTTTATTTCCATTACTCTAGGAGGTGGGTCATAGAGGATCTTGCTTTGATTTTTGTCATCAAATATTCTGTCTGTGTTTTTCTCTAAGAGTTTTATAGTTTCTGGTCTTACATTTAGGTCTTTAATCCATTTTGAGTTTATCTTTGTGTATGGTGTTAGGAAGTGTTCTAATTTCATTCTTTTACATGCTGAGTAAAAGAGCTTACATGCTTACATGTACATACTTACATGCTGAGTAGCTGTCCAGTTTTCCTAGAACCACCTATTGACATGGCTGTCTTTGTCCCAGTGTATATTCTTGCCTCCTTTGTCAAAAATAAGGTATCCATAGGTGCATGGGTCTATTTCTGGGCACTCTATCTTGTTCCATTGGTCTATATTTCTGTTTTTGTGCCAGTTCCATACTGTCTTGGTGACTGTAGCTTTGTAGTATAATCTGAAGTCAGGAAAGTTGATTCCTCCAGCTCCATTCTTCTTTCTCGAGACTGCTTTGGCTATTCAGGGTCTTTTGTCTTTCCATATGAATTGTGAAATTTTCTATTCTAGTTCTGTGAAAAATGCCATTGGTAATATGATAGGGATCACACTGGATCTGTAAAATCTGAGAAATGCTGGGCTGGATGAAGCATAAGCTGGAATCAAGATTGCTGGGAGAAATATCAATAATCTCAGATATGCAGATGACACTACCCTTATTGCAGAAAGTGAAGAAGAGCTGAAGAGCCTCTTGATGAAAGTGAAAGAAGAGAGTGAAAAAGTTGGCTTAAAACTCAACATTCAGAAAACTAAGATCATGGCATCTGGTCCCATCACTTCATGGCAAATAGATGGGGAAGCAGTGGAAACTGTGACAGACTTTATTTTCTTGGGCTCCAAAATCACTGCAGACGGTGACTGCAGCCATGAAATTGAAAGATGCTTGCTTCTTGAAAGAAAAGTTATGACCAACCTAGATAGCATATTCAAAAGCAGAGACATTACTTTACCAACAAAGGTCCATCTCGTCAAAGCTATGGCTTTTCCAGTAGTCATGTATGGATGTAAGAGTTGTATTATAAAGAAAGCTGAGCACTGAAGAATTGATGGTTTTGAACTGTGGTGTTGGAGAAGACTCTTGAGAGTCCATTGGACTGCAAGGAGATCCAACCAGTCCATCCTAAAGGAGATCAGTCCTGGGTGTTCACTGGAAGGACTGATGTTGAAGCTGAAACTCCAATACTTTGGCCACCTGATGTGAAGAATTGAATTACTTGAAAAGACCCTGATGCTGGGAAAGATTGAAGGCAGAAGGAAAAGGGCACGGCAGAGGATGAGATGGTTGGATGGCATCACCGACTCAATGGACATGAGTTTGAGTAGACTCTGGGTGTTGGTGATGGACAGGGAGGCCTGGCATGCTGCAGTCCATAGGGTTGCAGAGTTGGACATGACTGAGCGACTGAACTAAACTGAACTGACATTGAATCTATAGATTGCATTTAGTACTATAGTCATTTTCACAATATTGAATCTTCCTACCCAAGAATATGGTATATCTCTCTATCTGTTTATGTCATATTTGATTTCTTTCATCAATGCCTTATAATTTTCTGTTTACAGTTCTTTTGTCTCCTTACATAGGTTTATTCCTAGATATTTTGTTCTTTTTGTTGCAATGGTGAATGGGATTGATTCCTTAATTTCTTTTTTTTTAAAATATTTTTTCATTGTTAGTATATTTGAATGCAAGTGATTTCTGTGTATTGATTTTGTATCCTGCGACTTTGCTGAATTCACTAATTAGCTCTAGTAATTTTCTGATAGCATCTTTAGGGTTTTCTATGTATAATATTACATCATCTGCAAATAGTGAGAACTGTACTTCTTTTCTGATCTGGATTCTTTTTATTTCTTTTTCTTCTCTGTTTGCCGTAGCCAGGACTTCTAAAACTATGTTAAATAATAGTGTTGAGAGGGGACACCCTTGTCTTTCTTGTTCCTGATCTTAGGGGGAATGTTTTCAGGTTTTCACCATTGAGAATAATGTTTGCTGTGTGCATATTGTATATGGCCTTTATTATGTTGAGGTAGTTTCCTTCTATGCCCATTTTTTGAAGAGTTTTAATCATAAATGGGTGCTGAATTTTGTCAAAGGCTTTTGCTTCATCTATTGAGATGATCATATGGTTTTTATCTTTCAATTTGTTAATGTGGTGTATCACATTGATGTGTGTATATTGAGAATCCTAGAATCCCTGGAAGAAACCCAATTTGATCATGGTGTGTGAGCTTTTTAAGGTGTCGTTGAATTCTGTTTGCGAGAATTTTGTTGAGGATTTTTGCATCTATATTCATCAGTAATATTGGCCTATAGATTTCTTTTTTGTGTGTTGTCTTTGTCTGGCTTTGCTATCATGATGGTTGCCTTGTGGAGTGAGTTTGAAGCATTCCTTCCTCTGCAATTTTTTGAAAGACTTTTTAGAAGGATAGGCATTAGCTCTTCTCTAATTGATAGAAGTCCCCTGTGAAGCCATCTGGTCCTGGGCTTTTGTTTGGGAGATTTTTGATAATAGTTTCAATTTCAGCATTTGTAATTGAGTTGTTCATAATTCCCTCCCCCCTCCCCCAGCTCAGTCTTCAAAGATTGAACTTTTCTAAGAATCTGTCTATTTCTTCCAGGTTATCTATTTTATTGCCATATATTGCTCATAGTCTCTTATAATCCTTTGTATTTCTGCATTGTCTGTTGTAGTCTTTCCTTTTTCATTTCTAATTTTGTTGATTTGATTGTTGACTCTTTTTTTCTTCATGAGTCTGGCTGAAGGTTTGTCAATTTTGTTTTATCTTCTCTAAGAACCAGCTTTTAGTTTTATTAACCTTTGCTATTGTTTCTTTCATTTCTTTTTCATTTGTTTCTGCTCTGATATTTATGATTTCTTTCCTTCTACTAATTATGGTTTTGTTTTTTTTTTCAGTTGTTTTAGGTATAAAGTGAGATTATCTATTCGTTGTTTTTCTTGTTTCTTTTTTTTTTAAATTTTATTTTATTTTTAAACTTTACAAAATTGCATTAGTTTTGCCAAATATCGAAATGAATCTGCCACAGGTATACATGTGTTCCCCATCCTGAACCCTCCTCCCTCCTCCCTCCCCATACCATCCCTCTGGGTCGTCCCAGTGCACCAGCCCCAAGCATCCAGTATCATGCATCGAACCTGGACTGGCAACTCGTTTCATACATGATATTATACATGTTTCAATGCCATTCTCCCAAATCTTCCCACCCTCTCCCTCTCCAACAGAGTCCATAAGACTGATCTATACATCAGTGTCTCTTTTGCTGTCTCGTACACAGGGTTATTGTTACCATCTTTCTAAATTCCATATATATGCGTTAGTATACTGTATTGGTGTTTTTCTTTCTAGCTTACTTCACTCTGTATAATAGGCTCCAGTTTCATCCACCTCATTAGAACTGATTCAAATGTATTCTTTTTAATGGCTGAGTAATACTCCATTGTGTATATGTACCATAGATTTCTTATCCATTCATCTGCTGATGGACATCTAGGTTGCTTCCATGTCCTGGCTATTATAAACAGTGCTGCGATGCACACTGGGGTACACGTGTCTCTTTCCCTTCTGGTTTCCTCAGTCTGTATGCCTAGCAGTGGGATTGCTGGATCATAAGGCAGTTAGTTCTATTTCCAGTTTTTAAAGGAATTTCCACTCTGTTCTCCATAGTGGCTGTACTAGTTTGCATTCCCACCAACAGTGTAAGAGGGTTCCCTTTTCTCCACACCCTCTCCAGCATTTATTGCTTATAGACTTTTGGATCGCAGCCATTCTGAGTGGCGTGAAATGGTACCTCATAGTGGTTTTGATTTGCATTTCTCTGATAATGAGTGATGTTGAGCATCTTTTCATGTGTTTGTTAGCCATCTGTATGTCTTCTTTGGAGAAATGTCTAGTTCTTTGGCCCATTTTTTGATTGGGTCATTTATTTTTCTGGAGTTGAGCTGCAGGAGTTGCTTGTATATTTTTGAGATTAGTTGTTTGTCAGTTGCTTCACTTGCTATTATTTTCTCCCATTCTGAAGGCTGTCTTTTCACCTTGCTAATAGTTTCCTTTGATGTGCAGAAGCTTTTAAGTTTAATTAGGTCCCATTTGTTTATTTTTACTTTTATTTCCAATATTCTGGGAGGTGGGTCATAGAGGATCCTGCTGTGATGTATGTCAGAGAGTGTTTTGCCTATGTTCTCCTCTAGAAGTTTTATAGTTTCTGGTCTTACATTTAGATCTTTAATCCATTTTGAGTTTATTTTTGTATATGGTGTTAGAAAGTGTTCTAGTTTCATTCTTTTACAAGTGGTTGACCAGATTTCCCAGCACCACTTATTAAAGAGATTGTCTTTAATCCATTGTATATTCTTGCCTCCTTTGTCAAAGATAAGGTGTCCATATGTGCATGGATTTATCTCTGGGCTTTCTATTTTGTTCCATTGATCTATATTTCTGTCTTTTTGCCAGTACCATACTGTCTTGATAACTGTGTCTTTGTAGTAGATCCTGAAGTCAGGTAAGTTGATTCCTCCAGTTCCATTCTTCTTTCTCAAGATAGCTTTGGGTATTCGAGGTTTTTTGTATTTCCATACAAATTGTAAATTATTTGTTCTAGCTCTGTGAAGAATACCGTTGGTAGCTTGATAGGGATTGCACTGAATCTATAAATTGCTTTGGGTAGTATACTCATTTTCACTATATTGATTCTTTCAATCCATGAACATGGTATATTTCTCCATCTATTAGTGTCCTCTTTGATTTCTTTCACCAGTGTTTTATAATTTTCTATATATAGGTCTTTAATTTCTTTAGGTAGATATATTCCTAAGTATTTTATTCTTTCCGTTGCAATGGTGAATGGGATTGTTTCCTTAATTTCTCTTTCTGTTTTCTCATTATTAGTGTATAGGAATGCAAGGGATTTCTCTGTGTTGATTTTATATCCTGCAACTTTATTATAGTCATTGATTAGTTCTAGTAATTTTCTGGTGGAGTCTTTAGGGTTTTCTATGTAGAGGATCATGTCATCTGCAAACAATGAGAGTTTTACTTCTTCTTTCCCAATCTGGATTCCTTTTATTTCTTTTTCTGCTCTGATTGCTGTGGCCAAAACTATGTTGAATAGTAATGGTGAAAGTGGGCACCCTTGTCTTGTTCCTGACTTTAGAGGAAATGCTTTCAATTTTTCACCATTGAGGATAATGTTTGCTGTGGGTTTGTCATATATAGCTTTTATTATGTTGAGGTATGTTCCTTCTATTCCTGCTTTCTGGAGAGTTTTCATCATAGAGGGATGTTGAATTTTGTCAAAGTCTTTCTCTGCATCTATTGAGATAATCACATGGTTTTTATTTTTCAATTTGTTAATGTGGTATATTACATTGATTGATTTGCAGATATTGAAGAATCCTTGCATGCCTGGGATAAAGCCCACTTGGTCATGGTGTATGATATTTTTAATGTGTTGTTGGATTTTGATTGCTAAAATTTTGTTAAGGATTTTTGCATCTATGTTCATCAGTGATATTGGCCTGTAGTTTTCTTTTTTTGTGGATCTTTGTCAGGTTTTGGTATTAGGGTGATGTTGGCCTCATAGAATGAGTTTGGAAGTTTACCTTCCTCTGCAATTTTCTGGAAGAGTTTGAGTAGGATAGGTGTTAGCTCTTCTCTAAATTTTTGGTAGAATTCAGCTGTGAAGCCGTCTGGACCTGGGCTTTTGTTTGCTGGAAGATTTTTGATTACAGTTTCAATTTCCGTGCTTGTGATGGATCTGTTAAGATTTTCTATTTCTTCCTGGTCCAGTTTTGGAAAATTGTACTTTTCTAAGAATTTGTCCATGTCTTCCATGTTGTCCATTTTATTGGCATATAATTGTTGATAGTAGTCTCTTATGATCTTTTGTATTTCTGTGTTGTCTGTTGTGATCTCTCCATTTTCATTTCTAATTTTATTGATTTGATTTTTCTCCCTTTGTTTCTTGATGAGTCTGGCTAATGGTTTGTCAATTTTGTTTATCCTTTCAAAGAACCAGCTTTTGGCTTTGTTGATTTTTGCTATGGTCTCTTTTGTTTCTTTTGCATTTATTTCTACTCTAAGTTTTAAGATTTCTTTCCTTCTTCTAACCCTGGGGTTCTTCATTTCTTCCTTTTCTAGTTGCTTTAGGTGTAGAGTTAGGTTATTTATTTGACTTTTTTCTTGTTTCTTGAGGTATGTCTGTATTGCTATGAACTTTCCCCTTAGGACTGCTTTTACTGTGTCCCACAGGTTTTCGGTTGTTGTGTTTTCATTTTCATTCGTTTCTATGCATATTTTGATTTCTTCTGTGATTTGTTGGTTATTCAGCAGCGTGCTGTTCAGCCTCCATATGTTGGAATTTTTAATAGTTTTTCTCCTGTAATTGAGATCTAATCTTACTGCATTGTGGTCAGAAAAGATGCTTGAAATGATTTCTATTTTTTTGAATTTACCAAGGCTAGATTTATAGCCCAGGATGTGATCTATCCTGGAGAAGGTTCCATGTGTGCTTGAGAAAAAGGTGAAATTCATTGTTTTGGGATGAAATGTCCTATAGATATCAATTAGGTCTAACTGGTCTATTGTATCATTTAAAGTTTGTGTTTCCTTATTGATTTTCTGTTTAGTTGATCTATCCATAGGTGTGAGTGGGGTATTAAAGTCTCCCACTATTATTGTGTTATTGTTAATTTCTCCTTTCATACTTGTTAGCATTTGTCTTACATATTGCGGCGCTCCTGTGTTGGGTGCATATATATTTATAATTGTTATATCTTCTTCTTGGATTGATCCTTTGATCATTATGTAGTGTCCTTCTTTGTCTCTTTTCACAGCCTTTGTTTTAAAGTCTATTTTATCTGATATGAGTATTGCTACTCCTGCTTTCTTTTGGTCCCTATTTGCATGGAAAATCTTTTTCCAGCCCTTCACTTTCAGTCTGTATGTGTCCCCTGTTTTGAGGTGGATCTCTTGTAGACAACATATGTAGGGGTCTTGTTTTTTTATCCATTCAGCCAGTCTTTGTCTTTTGGTTGGGGCATTCAACCCATTTACATTTAAGGTAATTACTGATAAGCATGATCCCGTTGCCATTTACTTTATTGTTTTGGGTTCGAATTTATACACCATTTTTGTGTTTCCTGTCTAGAGAATATCCTTTAGTATTTGTTGGAGAGCTGGTTTGGTAGTGCAGAATTCTCTCAGCTTTTGCTTGTCTGAAAAGCTTTTGATTTCTCCTTCATACTTGAATGAGATCCTTGCTGGGTACAATAATCTGGGCTGTAGGTTATTTTCTTTCATCATTTTAAGTATGTCTTGCCATTCCCTCCTGGCTTGAAGAATTTCTATTGAAAGATCAGCTGTTATCCTTATGGGAATTCCCTTGTGTGTTATTTGTTGTTTTTCCCTTGCTGCTTTTAATATTTGTTCTTTGTGTTTGATCTTTGTTAATTTGATTAATATGTGTCTTGGGGTGTTTTGCCTTGGGTTTATCCTGTTTGCGACTCTCTGGGTTTCTTGGACTTGGGTGATTATTTCCTTTCCCATTTTAGGGAAGTTTTCAATTATTATCTCCTCAAGTATTTTCTCATGGTCTTTCTTTTTGTCTTCTTCTTCTGGGACCCCTATGATTTGAATGTTGTAGCGTTTAATATTGTTCTGGAGGTCTCTGAGATTGTCCTCATTTCTTTTAATTCGTTTTTCTTTTTTGCTCTCTGATTCATTTATTTCTACCATTCTATCTTCTAATTCACTAATCCTATCTTCTACCTCTGTTATTCTACTATTTGTTGCCTCCAGAGTGTTTTTAATTTCATTTATTGCATTATTCATTATATATTGACTCTTTTTTATTTCTTCTAGGTCCTTGTTAAAACTTTCTTGCATCTTCTCAATCCTTGTCTCCAGGCTATTTATCTGTGATTCCATTTTGATTTCAAGATTTTGGATCAATTTCACTATCATTATTCGGAATTCTTTATTGGGTAGATTGCCTATCTCTTCCTCTTTTGTTTGGTTTGTGGGCATTTATCCTGTTCCTTTACCTGCTGGGTATTCCTCTGTCTCTTCATCTTGTTTAAATTGGTGATTTTGGGGTGTCCTTTCTGTATTCTGGGAGTTTGTGGAGTTCTCTTTATTGTGGCATTTCCTCACTCTGTGTGGGTTTGTACAGGTGGCTTGTCAAGGTTTCCTGGTTAGGAAAGCTTGTGTCGGTGTTCTGGTGGGTGGAGCTGTATTTCTTCTCTCTGGAGTGCAATGAAGTGTCCAGTAATGAGTTATGAGATGTCTATGGTTTTGGGGTGACTTTCGGCAGCCTGTATCTTGAAGCTCAGGGCTGTGTTCCTTTGTTGCTGGAGAACTTGCTTGGTATGTCTTGCCCTGGAACTTTTTGGCCCTTGTGTGGTGCTTGGTTTCAGTGTAGGTATGGAGGCGTTTGATGAACTCCTGTCAATTAATGTTCCTTGGAGTCAGGAGTTCCCTGGAGTCAGGGTTTGGACTTAAGCCTCCTACTTCCAGTTATTGGTCTTATTTTTACAGTAGTTTCAAAACTTCTCCTTCTATATAGCACCATTGATAAAACATCTACGTTAAAGATGAAAAGTTTCTCTACCGTGAGGGTCACCCAGAGAGGTTCACAGCGTTACATGGAGAAGAGAAGAGGGAGGAGGGAGTTAGAGGTGACCCGAATGAGATGAGGTGGAATCAGTAGTGGAGAGAGTGGGCTAGCCAGTAATCACTTCCTTATGTGCACTCCACAACTGGACCGCTCAGAGATGTTCACAAAGTTATATAGACAAGAGAAGAAGGAAGAAAGAGACAGAGGTGGCCAGAAGGATAAAGGAGGGGAATGAAAAAGAGGGAGACAGATCCAGCCAGTAATCAGTTCCCTAAGTGGTCTCCACCGTCTGGAACACACAGAAATTCACAGAGTTTGGTGGAGTAGAGAGGGGTTAGGGAGGAGACACAGGTGACCTGGTGGAGAAAAAGGAGAGTCCAAAGGGAGAGAAAGTAGTCAAGCCAGTAATCTCGCTCCCTAGTGAAAAATGGGTACTGAAGATTGGGTTCTTAAAGGTATAAAATTGGTAACAAATACATAAATGCAAAAATTTTAAAAATCTAGAGTAGAGTTTGGAATTTCAAAAATACGATGTTAAAGAAAAGAAGGAAAAGAAAGAGAGAAAAAATGAACAAACAAAAACAAACAAGGTCGTGAAAATTATCAAGAAAATATAGGTACAAAATTGATAACTAATACCAAAAAGAAAAAGTTAAAAATCTAGAGTTTGGAATTTCAAAAATACAATGTTAAAAAAAAGAAGAAGAAAAAGAAATAGAGAAAAAACAAACAAACAAACAAAAACAAACAAAGTCGCAAAAATTATAAAGAAAATACAGGTACAAAATTGATATCAAATACCAAAAAGCATAAATTAAAAATCTAGACTAGAGTTTGGAATTTCAGATATACAATGTTATATAAAAGAAGAAGAGAAAGAAACATAGAAGAAAAAAAAAAGTCATAGAAATTATAAAAAAAAACAAAAACTATAGGTACAAAATTGATAACAAATACCAAAATGCTAAAATTAAAAATCTAGAGTAGAGTTTGGAATTTCAAAAATACAATGTTAAATAAAAGAAGAAAAAAAAAACAAGGTCAAAAAATTATAATATATATATATATGAAGTTTGCTGAAGAAAAAAAAAATAGGGTCTTTTTTTTTGGAAAGTACTAGGTTATAAAAGTGAAAATTAAAGGAATAATAAAGGACTTAAAATTTTTTTAAAAAATTAAAAAATAAAAGAAAGAAAGAATGATCGCAAAAATAGTAAAAATATATCTAGGACTTTCTCTGGTTTTGTTGTGAGTATTGTGGGTTCAGTTCATTTTTGGCTAGTTCCTTGGTCCAACTTATATTTCTCAAGATCTATAGGCCCCTTCCTATGTAGTCGGTAGTAACCACAGGGTTTTAATCTATTGCCTGCAGCTTCCAAGGCGGTTCCCTCTGTTATAGCTTCTTCTGTTTGCTGGTCTCTTCAGTGTCTGGTTTCCACCCTGACACAAAAGGGATGGTGGAGGACACTTTTTTTTTTTTTTAGGCTCACTTGTTCAGTCGCGCTGTGGGGAGGGAGGGAGGGATGCTGCAAACAAATAACACTGGCGTGCGCTCGCAGTGCCTCAGCCACACTGGATCTGCCCTGGCTCACGGCGCGTGTAGCCTCCCTGCCCACACTGCTCAGGCTCTAGGTTGCTCCGCCGGGAACAATCTGTGGCCGGCCCTGGGCTGCCTGGACCTCCCAGGTCCAAGCCGCTCAGGTTCAGGCACTCTGGTAGTCCTCAGAGGCGCAGACTCGGTTGGGCCTGTGTTTTGTGCCCTTCCCGGGTCCAAGCAGCTCAGGTGATGAGGTGTTTGGCGAGCATGATTGCTGCGACTTATCGCCTTCCCGCAGCTCGATTATCTAGGTGTACAACCGGCGCACCTTCTCAGGCAGATGTTGACCGTCCAGACCCCCAAGTTTTAGTTAGCAAAGAAGCCTGCTTACAGTTTTATAGATAATGTCTCTCTGGGGCTGCGATTGCCCCCTTCCGGTTCTGGCTGCCTGTCACGGGAGGGGGAAGGTCTGCAGCCGGCTATCTCTGTTCAGTCCTTTGTTCTGTGCGCCGGCCTGGTGGTGTCTTAGGTTAGGGCAGGCTTTTCGCGTGGTAAATATCCCACAGTCTGATTTGCTAGCCCAAATTATTTCGCTCAGATAACGCTCAGGGTATTCAGGCCAGGTCCTTACTCTAAGCAATGCAGCCCGTGCCACGCCTCCCTGCCCAGCCCCCACTTGCTAATGGCATGTGCAGGCGTCTGCGCTGTTTCTCTGCTGGGGGAGTTACCCTAGGGCTCGCAATCTGTGGGTTTTAATTGTTTATTTATTTTTTCTCCCTGTTATGTTGCCCTCTGTGGTTCCAAAGCTCAGCACAGATTCGGCAGTGAGAAGGTTTCCTGGTGTTTGGAAGCTTCTCTCTTTTTAAGACTCCTTTCCCGGGACGGAACTCCATCCCTCCCTGTTTTGTCTCTTTTTTTTTGTCTTTTATATTTTTTTCTACCTCCTTTCGAAGACTTGGGTTGCTTTTCTGGGTGCCTGATGTCCTCTGCCAGCATTCAGAAGTTGTTTTGTGGAATTTACTCGGCGTTTAACTGCTCTTTTGATGAATTTGTGGGGGAGAAAGTGTTCTCCCTGTCCTATTCCTCCACCATCTTGGCTCCTCCGTTTTTCTTGTTTCTTGAGATTGGATTGTGTTGCTATAAACCTCTCTTAGAACTGCTTTTGCTTCATCCCATAGATTTTGAGTTGTGTTTTCACTGTCATTTGTTTCTAGGAATTTTTTGATTTCTCTTTTGATTTCTTTAGCAATCTGTTCCTTACGTAGAAATATATTGTTTAATCCCCATGTATTTGTGTTTTTTACTGTTTTTTCTTGTAATTAGTATTTGGTCTCATAGCACTGTGGTCAGAAAAGATGCTTGATATTATTTCAATTATCTTGAATTTACTGAGGTTTGATATGTGACCCAAGATGTGGTCTATCCTGGATAATGTTCCATGAACACTTGAGAAGAAGGTGTGTTCTTCTGCATTTGGATGGAATATCCTGAAGATATCAATGAGATCCATGTTGTCTAATGTATCATTTAAAACTTGTATTTCCTCATTAATTTTCTGTTTTGATATGTCCATTGGTATAAGTGGGATGTTAAAGTCTCCTACTATTATGTTAGTATCAGTTTCTCCTTTTATGTCTGTTAGTGTTTGTCTTGTGTATTGAGGTGCTCCTATGTTGGCTGCCTAGATATTGACGATCGTTATGTCTTTCTCTTGAATGGGTCCCTTGATCATGTAGTGTCCTTTCTTATCTCTCATAATATTCTTTATTTTAAGGTCTATTTTGTCCAATATGAGGATTGCTAGTCCAGCTTTCTTTTGATTTCCATTTTCATGAATATATTTTTCCATCCTCTCACTTTCAGTCTGTATGTGTCTTTAGACCTGAAGTGGGTTTCTTGTAGACAGCATATATATGGGTCTTGTTTTTGTATCCATTCAGTCATTCTGTATCTTTTGGTTGGAGCATTTAATCCATTTACATTTAAAGTAATTATTGATATCTATTGGCATTTTCTTATTAGTTAGGATTTACTTTTGTAGATCTTTTTCTTCCCTTGTATTTCCTGATTATATAATTTTGATCAATATGTGTCTTGGCATGTTTCTCCTTGGGTTTATCCTGTATGGGACTCTTTGTGCTTCTTGGACTTGATTGATTATTTCCTCTTCCATGTCGGGGAAGTTTTCAACTATAATATCTTCAAAAATTTTCTCATACCCTTTGTTTTTCTCTTCTTCTGGGACCACTATAATTCAAATGTTAGTGTGTTTAATATTGTCCCAGAGGTCTCTGAGACTATTCTCAGTTCTTTTCATTTTTTTTTACTTTTTTCTTCTCTTGGGCACTTATTTCCACCATTTTATCTTCCACCTCACTCATATGTTCTTTTGTTTCAGAGTTCTGCTATTGATTCCTTCTAGAGTATTTTTGATTTCAGTAATTGTGTTTGTTTGTCTCTGTATGTTTAACTCTAGGCCTTTGTTAATTGATTCTTGCATTTCTCTATTCTACTTTTGAGGTTTTCCATCATCTTTACTATCATTATTCTGAATTCTTTTTCAGGTAGTTTGTCTATTTCCTCTTCATTTATTTGGACTTGTGTTTCAAGTTTTTCCTCCATTTGTGTAGTATTTCTCTGCCTTTAATTATATATATTTTTAACTTATTGTGTTTGAGGTCTCCTTTTCCCAGGCTTCAAGGTTGAATTCTTTCTTCCTTTTGATTTCTTCACTCATAAGGTTAGTCCATTGGTTTGTGTAACCTTTGTGTAGGGTGTGACCTACAATTGGCTTTTTAAGGACTCTGTTATAAGTTTGCTTTTGCTTTTGTCATGTTATGGATTTTTACTGTATTTGGCCTTTGCAATCTCAGAGAGTTTTATCTAAAACAAGTCTTAAACTTTTTGCTCTCATCGTTTGTTGGATTCCAATTCTGAAGGGTGACTGGGGTCAAGACACTGCGTAGGCCCCTCCATTTAGCTACTATTTTTGGTTAACTGCAAGGGCTTTGAAAGTGGGTAGTCTGGATTTGAAACCAGGCTGTAGTACTTATTTGTGGATGGCTGAGGGAGATTATTTCATTGTTTTCAGTCTCAGTTTTTCTTGCTATAAAATGGATGTCACAATATGTACTTCACAGTATTGTCATAAGGGTTAAATAAGTTAATGCAAGTAAAGCCCTTTGACCAATGCTTAGGAGATAGTAAGCACTCAGTTAGTGGGAGTTATTCTTATCTTAGCTTGTGAACTTGTCTTTCATTCACTGTCATCCGTGATTACCTTAAACACCAGTTTCCCATCCAAAGAACCCCCTTATACTAGTGATGGAGCTCAGAAACAAGTTCTAGGCTTGACATGATTCCAGGAATGACTCCACCATCTGAGCCAGGGCAGGAGGAAGAGTGTGGAGGCAGAGCCTTGTCCTGCCTTCCACAGGGGTTCATGTGTCTGTTACCATCAATATCCAGCTGCTCTTCTTCTGTCTCAGACCTCTTATGTGCCTGCCCCCACATCCTTTCAGGGGGCTGTCACTCTCCAACAAAATGCTGTGAAGATCCAAATACAGTATATATTTGAATGTATAGTATTGAGAATTGCTTAGGAAACCTTAGAAAGCACTGATGCCTGGGCCCCACCCTAAAGATTTTGCTTTACTTCACCTGGAGTGGGGCTCAGGCATCCGCATTTTTAAAAAGTTCACCATGTGATGCCAATGTGTATCTAGGCTGAGAAGCACTGGGACAACATATCTCCAGACTTCTGTGCAAGATTTCCAGTTTGTTCTGCTTTTATTGTGGACCTAGTGCTTGTCATTTGGTTGCTTCAGCCTGTAAACATTCCATCATTCTCTGGTGAACAAGCTAATGGCTTTATCATGGTGTTCTGGGAGCTGGCAGTGCCTTACAATATGATTAGTCTTGTAGGCTGATTGGGGAATTTTTATTTGTGGATCCCAAATGTCCTTCTGAAAAGCAATAACCCAAATGTGTGCAACAGGAATGATTCAACCTTACATTTAGGCCATGATTTACACTCCTCTACAAGCTTTCACATTTGATGTGAGAGGTATTGCAGCACAGTGAAGGTTCCCAGGGTAGGACCTGAAAAGTATGGGCTGGAATTTGTCTTATGCCACTATTTTGTTATTGGGACTCTGGCCATAGCTTTTAAATTCTCCAAGACTTTGTTTTCTTACTTGCCCTTTCTAGATAATTCCAGTGTGAGGTATAGACTAGACATTACCACGTCTTTGTCCCATTCAGTAGATGAGGAAACTGTGTCATAGAGTGGACGGGTGAGTCACTGAGCTTTTTGCAAAAGCTTGGGGCTCATCAAAGTCAGGCCCCATGGCTCAGGTGCTCAGTGTAGGTACTCCTGCGTAGGTACTCCTGCTCTACACTAGCCATGTGTCTAAAAGGTTGAAAGATGTGTTGTTTCAGCTGTATGCAGGTACACCAGGTCCTTTCTCCTCCCCATTCCTCTTCTTCTGCTCTCTCCCTCCCTCCTCGGCCAGTGAGGAAGTCTGTGAACAATGGATTCCCTTTCATGGTGTGAGTAAGTGGTCGTAAAAGCTCAGAACGAAGTCTCTTCTATTGTGTTGGCACAGACATGTCTATTCTTGTGGCCTTCTCTGAGCAGAGTCAGAGAGCAGGGGTAGAGACTGCCTAGATGTTCCTCAAATGTGCTTCTTCCTGACATAACTGAACTATATTTCCCAGCCTCCCTTGCAATTCAGTTTGGCCATTGACTGAGTTCTGGCCAATAGGATATGGGTGGGAGCAATGCCTGCTCCTTTCAGGCCCTGAAAAGCTCCCGGGGGCCTCCACCTTGGGCTTTCCATCTCTTTTGTTTATACCGTGAAGACTGTGTGTATGAAGACTCTGGTGAAACAACACAATGGAAGGAGCCTAGGTCCCTGGATCAGGGCTCAAAGAAGAGCTTCCTGATGAGGAAAACTTGCATTGATCACTTATATGAGCAAAACCAAAACTAAACTGCTATTTTGTTTAGCTTTTGAGATATTAAGGTTTGATTACTTTATTACCTTAAGTGACTTTAGAGGAATAAAAAGAGGATTGGTGGTTGGGTGGGGTGATGGTTCTCACACCCAGAGTTCTCCATGGGATCAGCTGATCCTGCATCCTTCTGGAGCTCCTTTCTCTGCCCTGTGCTGTGTCCATCACTGTCTTACAAGTTTCATCTGAGAGTTTACCCTTGTAAATCACATGCTCAAGAATCCCCATCTCAGATTCTGCTCCATGGGGTCCTAGTGCCTCAACTAGAATGTAAGGGCAGGAATGTACTCAAGTTCCATTGAATTTGTTACCTAATAAATGAATGTTTCAGTGCCTTATGTGTGTAAGTCACTAGCCATTGTGAATAAATACAAAGAAATATAAGTCATGAGTTTGGCTGTGTTTTCTCAAGTCTTTGAGGTTTCAGTTGTTGTTGTTGCTTAGTTGCTAAGTTGTGTCCAGCTCTTTGCAATCCCATGGACTACAGCACACCAGACTTCCCTGTCTTTCACTTTCTCCTGGAATTTGCTGAAACTCACGTCCATTGAGTCAGTGATGCTATCTAATTATCTTTTCTTCTTCTGCTGCCTTCTTTTGCCTTCAATCGTTCCCAGCATCAGGGTATTTTTCAGTGAGTCAGCTCTTTGCATCAGGTGGCCAAAGTACTGCAGCTTCAGTTTCAACATCAGTCCTTCCAGTGAATATTCAGGATTGATTTCCTTTAGGATTGACAGGTTTGATCTCCTTGCAGTCCAAGGGACTCTCAAAAGTCTTCTCCAGCACCACAATTCCAAAGCATCAATTCTTTGGTGCTCAGCCTTCTTTCTGGACCATCTCTCACATTGTTACATGACTACTAGAAAAACTGAGTTTTGATCATACCTTGCAGTAGTCCTCCCACCCCTTATCTGTGACTTCACTGTCCCAGGTTTCTGTATCCCATGGTCAGTAGCAGTCCAAAATATGAAATAGAAATTTCCAGAAGTAAACAATTTATAAGTTTTAACTTGCCCTCAGTGCTAAGGGTCCTGATGCATTATCTTTCCACCTGGTTTTGTCCTGCCTAGGATCCCCACCCATGGACATCGTCTGCTCCTGATACCCAGCCACCTGCACCATGGCCCTGGCCCAGAATCATCAGAAGCAGATGACAATCTTCTGACATATTGTCGTTAGGTCAGTAGTAGCCTAATGTAGGTCACAATACCTACATCATTCACCCCTCTTTATCTCATCATGGAGACATTTTGTCATTTCACATCATCACAAGAAAGGTGACTACAGTACAGTAAGATATTTTGAGAGAGAGAGAGGGACAACATTCACACAACTATTATTAACAGCATATTATAATTGTTTTATTTTATTATTTTTGTTGTTAATCTCTTAGTCTGCCTAATTTAGAAGTTAAATTTTATCATAAGAATGTATATATAGGAAAAAATATAGTTTGTATAGGGGGTCAGGAATCTGCTGGGAGTCTTGGGGAATATCCACATGGATAAGGGGGAACAACTGTACTCTTTTCTATGAATCTTAAAAGAATGTAGACAATATCACATATTTATGTTCCCCTTTTTTTTAATGAGTAGCAATAAAGAGAATCCTACCACTTCATTTAATGCCCTTATTTTTTAATCCAAGTGAGATTTAATTGTGGAAGTGATTTTTAAGACAGTTTTATTTTCCTTGATCAGTTCTTTATATGCTTTTCTTTTCCTTGAAAACTGAGCATCTGAGAGAATTACTTTTTTTTTTTTTTTTAGTAAAACTTTGGAAGAATTTCATATCAATTATAAAAGTTTGCCTGGCTGTGTAGGCAAAGAACATATCCATTTTAGAGCCCTTTTAAATCCACGCATAATTCCTTTAAAGAATACTATAACAGACAATGTGGCCTTTGGTTTGCAAGGCCCGCTTTTGGCACAGAGAAGTGGGGGCTTTTCCATCTAGCAGTGGGAGAGAAATGGTGAAGAGCATGCAAAAAGCGATTGCTTTAAGCGTATTGGCATTTCCTTTCATATCTGCAACATGATCCTATTATTTTGAGGCAATGAGGTCATTTAAGTGTGCCTGGCTGGAGATTTGCTATTTTCCTCTATTCTTTCCTTTAAATCTTTTTGTCAACCATGTTGTCCTTGACTAGCAGAGCAGCTGTCTGGGTAGTTATAATCCCATTAAAAAGGCCTCTATTATGTCAATAATATATTTATAGAGAAATTAGTCACCTGGGGTTGTTGGGTGATTCTTCTGTTTAGACATATTGTACCTCAGAAAAGCAAGTTTGTCCCCTTCTTGTTAGGTAGACCCGCTGCCCTGTCACGGTGCCACATTGGCTGAAACTGATTAGCGATTAACATGGAATATGCCTTCCTCTGTTTGCAAAGCCCCCTTAATCTTTGCCACTGATCATATTCCTTTCAAGCTTTGCTGATAAAGCTAAGATTGTAGATGTGTCTGGGTGTACAGGGCTTATAGTGTTTAGGAAAATATGACAGGCATTAAATGACCATCCTGGTGGGAAAGGTGGGGAATCTAACTGCAGAAACTTCCTAAACCTGCTAAAGTGCTTTTGAGCAGTGTCTTAAAATTAGTAGTGCATCTTCCTGCACAGATTCCATTCTTTTTTCCAAAGAGATTTTACATTCTTGCCATATGAATTCAGGTCTAATGATGATCTATGAGGAAGTGGAAAGGCATGGGATGGACTGAATTCCTGAAATGGAACACCCGAGATTATTAACCTATCGCCATTAGTAAGTAGAGATTTATTTGTTGAAAACTCTTCATGTTTTTGCAAACCATAGAAATAGGGCACTTTTTAACAGGCTTTACAATAAAGGAGGGTAACATTGAAGTCAATCCCTATGCTACAGCATGTCCTTTGTACTGATTTTTCTTCATTTTTTCAAAACATGAAGGATTGATTTTTGAGACACAAAAAGGATTCTCTTCAAGGATGGCCTCATAGGCTCTCACGGTAATTCCTCAATAGTTTAGAAAATGCTGAGGCAGAGTCATCTATTGGCTAGGTGGTGCTTGCTCTTGGAATGTTGGGGAAAGTTGTAAATAGAAGTGCAAAGAAAAGCAACCTTCTGAGTTTAGATTGTTATCAGCTTTCAGTGCAAGGTAGGCTTTCAGGACCCTCATCAAATTGGCAGAGCAGGCCATAAAATTTAAATAATGAAGTATAAAACAGATGAGTTAAGAAATACAGCAGTATTTTTAAAGCACAGCTAAAATTCCCTCAGCTGTTTAGAATTATTTAAAATATGAAATTTAAAGAAACAAGAGTGGTTGGCCAGGTCTGTAATTCTATAAGTCAGATGTTCTTTGCCCTCAGGGTAGTCCTACTCCTTACCTAGAGAAAGTTTCTCACTGGTCTTTTCTGTGTTCTGCACCTCACCTGCTCCCACCTCCCCTCCCTGCCTCCCCGTGTAGCATTTGCTACAGAAAATGTATACTTTTCTACCTTGGATATATATAGTTGACATTTGAGAAAATTGAGAATAAGGGTAGAGGACTATTAAGACATCAAATTGTATAGGTTCAGGAAAGCTTGTTGCCTTTTGCAGCTGTATGAAATCTGCATTTTAGTGCACTAGCAGGCTCACATGATTCTCATTAGAGAAACTGCTTATGGTGTTTCTACAGCCCCCACATGCTCATATTTACTTACAAGACCCCTTGGACTCAAGATGCCAATTTCCCACAGAGCTGGTAAACACCCTTATGACAGTACATCCTACCTTGATCTTAATTGCTTCTTCTTTCTTCAAGTTTGTTTCTCTTTGTGACTGTGGAACGCTCCTGAGCAGTGCCATCCAAGTAGAGCTTTTGGTGATGATGGGGGTGTCCCCTGCATTGTCCTCGTCAGTAGACACTAGCTGCTTGGGACTGTTGAGCCCTTGAACTGTGGCTCATGTGACTGAGGGACTAAACCTTTACTTACACTAAATTTTAATTAATTTAAATCTAAATAGTCTCATGGGGCCACTGTTTTGGACAACTCTCATGAGGTAGGAGCTTGTCCAGTAGCCAAGATGGGAAATCGTGGTATGAATCACATGTCTTGAGACACATCGCAGTGTTGTATCTGAGAAAGTTGACTCTGGAACCAGACTAGATGGCTCCAAACCCCATCTCTGCTTTTTTGAGCCATGAGATCATGGTAGTTGCTTACCGCTGTCTGTGTCTCAGTTTCCTCGTCTATAAATTTAGCATGCGTGCTAAGTCACTTCAGTTGTGTCCAGTGCTTTGCGACCCTATGAACTGTAGCTCACCAGATCCTTCTGTCCATGGGACTCTCCAGGCAAGAATACTGGAGCAGGTTGCCATTTCCTTCTCCAAGGCTATATAAATTGGGACATAGTGACAAAAGCAATCTCTACCTCCTAATGTTTGTGTAACAATTTATTGACTGATCCATTGAAAGCCCTTAGAATAGTCTCTGGCAAATTTTAAGCCAGGGTTAAAAGAAGACAATACCAATGGTCCAGTAGTCCCAAGACTCTGCTTCTGGAACCAATGAAATATATTAAGAGGATTACATAGAACATTGAACTGTTCATAGATGCTCAGTCACGAGTTTTCATTCCTCCTTTTCTTTCCTTTCAGCACTGGTAGTTAATTAATTTATATATTCATCTAACAAATAAGACTTCTCTGTACCAGTTTTGTCCTGGGGGCTGGAAAAATACCAGTGAACAGAACATATTACCAGTTCTTAAGTTCAAAGTCAGGTGGGGGAGACCATGAAGATTGAATGTAAATATAGCCCCACTTCTTCACTTCTCTCTGTACCACACTCCTTTGTCATATTATGTTGCAGAAGCTCTTATGAAGAGGAGTCTACTTCCTCACTCTTAAATCTGGGCTAGCCATGTGACTTGATTTGACTAACATCCTACGCTGTGCTTACTTGCTCTGTCAGGTCTGACTCTTTATGACCCCATGGACTGTAGCCTGCCAGGCTCCTCTGTCCATGGGGATTCTCCAGGAAAGAATACTAAGTTGACAAATAGAATGTGGCGAGAGTGACCTTGTTCCATTTCTCAGCCTAGACCTCAAGAGGCCTTGTCTCTCCCTGCCCCCTTTTGCTCTCAGATCCTGGCCCAGATGCTTTGTGAACAAGTTCAAGCTAGCCTGCTGGAGGAGGGAAACCACAGACACATGGCTCAGAGCCAAGTCAGCCCAGTTAAGATCATCCTGGACCAGTTAGTGCCCACAGAGCCGACCACAGATGCATATGCAAGCATTGCTGGGCATAGCTCAGGAACTCATGTGTGAAGCCACTGAGTTTTAGGGGGTATTTGATACAGCAATAGTCCAATCACGGTGGCAGCAATTACCATATAGTCATAAAGATAGGAAGGGGGGAAAGTAGAGGCAGTGCTGATTTTCTTTTTTTGGGCTCCCAAAATTGCTGCAGATGGTGACTGCAGCCAATGAAATTAGAAGATGCTTGCTTCTTGGAGGGAAAGCTATGACAAACCTAGACAGCATATTAAAAAGCAGAGATATCACTTTGCTGACAAAGCTCCATATAGTCAAAGGTATGGTTTTTCCAGTGCTCATGTATGGATATGAGGGTTGGATCATAAAAAACGCTGAGCACCAAAGAATTGATGCTTTCGAATTGTGGTGCTAGAGAAGACTCTTGAGAGTCCCTTGAATTTCAAGGAGCTCAAACCAGTCAATCTTAAAGGAAATCAATATTTGAAGGAAATCAACCCTGAATATTCATTGGAAGGACTGATGCTAAAGATGAAGCTCCAGGCCATCTGATGTGAAGAGCCAACTCATTGGAGAAGAGGAAGCAGAGGAAGAGATGGGTAGATGGTTTGATGGTGGCAGAGGAAGAGATGTTTAGATGGTTCAATGGACTTGAACTTGGGCAGACTCAGGGAGGTGGTGGTGGACAGGGAGGCCTACCATGCTGCAGTCCATGGGGTTGCAAACAGTCAGACACAACTTACCAACTGAATAACAACCATACAGAGATAAATACATGGTCTCCTAATGGAACATATCCCTCAGCTGAGGCCTGAGAGATAAAGATGAGTGTAGGAGATGTTTCAGACAGAGGAAACATCATTAGAAAGCTACAGCAGAAAAAGCAAAAACAGATTTTTTTTTTCCTCTCTGCTGCTAGGAACATAGGAATATAAATATTCTTTTACTCAAAGAACTTCTTATATAGCTGTGATGTCGAGATACACACACATAAAAAGAAGTCAGTTCTACAGAGTGAGCTATATTAACTGCTGAATTTGTTCAGACCCTGGTGCAAAAAGTGGGGAGAACACAGAGAAAGATCAGTGAGGACTGAAATAAAGAGCCAGGATGACTTCTTAGAGGGTAAGTTGACTAATGGGATGCAAGGAGCTCTAGGACATGGCTGGGAGTGTGGGACAGAGGGAAATATTCCTGGAACCATTTGGAGAATTTTGTAGGAAGGCCCATTGAACACCTACTGTGTGCTCTGTGGGAGGAATCACAGGAGATGAGAAAAAAGCAAGAAGCACAATGATGTCTTCATGAAACTGAGAGTTATGCTTGCCTTTGGGCTGCCAAGCGCTTCTTTTATGTCTTGGCTCTGGCACGTCATAAGCTTAGCCTGCATTCATTTCCATCTGCGTTGTTGAGGATGCTGCTTTGTGGCAGGGCACAAGGAGGACCATGAAATTGTAGATCAGTGAGTGTACTTTTAGCTGTTCTTCATAGCAGCTAGGGCTTTAATTGCCAGTTTTGCCAGAAGACGTCTCATGACCACTTTCCAGAGAGACCGAGAGTTCCACTTTTTAGTCCCCTGAAGTGTGGATTTCATGCTGAGCTGAAGATCTGAGCCCCGGGACATCGGCGCCTGTTGAGAGCTTTATCTTCTCTTCTTAAAACTTCTACTGAGCCTCCTTAGGATTTAGAGGCTTATATGGTGTTTTCTTAGCCAAAAGTCTTTGTAAAATTTGATTATCAGAAATAAAACAAGAGCAACCCCCACCTCCTGAAAACAGTGCTTAAGAAAACCTTAGTTTGGAAGGAGGAGCAGCCCGCACAGCACTGGCATTAGCTCGAACTGGCAAGCCTGGGCTGAAGCAGGGGTTTACTTATTTGTGAGAGACATAGGGAAAGCTGTCATCAAAACTAAGCCCAGATATCCAGGGACCTGTGTGGAGAGACGATTCACGCTGTCTCCTTTTCCAGTTTGCAGATGTCTTTGATATGACAGCGTTGGGGGATGGGGTAGGCAGTGTTTGTAAAGACTTCCGTGATCCCCGCCCCCGCCACCTTGGCTAGTGGAGTCAGTGTCTCTAACCCTGTCTGCTCTTATCTAGGATTTCCTAGACCTAGAAAGGGCTCTTGAAGACCTTTGAAAATAAACAAGTGAGAAAGCTTCCCAAGACCATCCTAGCAATCTACTCTGACACTCCGGAGACAGTGGGCCATAGCTGATCCCTCTCTGTCTCCTTTCATGGTCTAGCATTCTGAGATTCTTTTCCTTATTAGTTCAAAAGTGAGATTCTACACATGAATGTCAAGTTCTCTGGTCAAGAGCGTTTGCTCTAGTCACAATTTTAGAGAACTATTGTTTGAATGGAAACAAACACTTTTATTATTATCAGTGGCTTCTGAAAACTCATTTCAAATGTGTTTAAGTATAGCGGGTAGTTCCTTGCTAAGAAAATTCCTGTGGACAACTGGTTAACTTATAATAGCCATTTGGAAAAAATTTCTGTTTAAATCAGATAAAGGGGACTTTCTATAATATACAAAGAGTGCATACATATCAGTAAGGATAGGCCAAATACTCATAGAAAAATGAACTAAAGATATCAGATAGTTCTCTAAGAAACACATTAATTAAATCTATCCTGCATTTATAAATAGCCCCTCAGCCTTATAATAATAAAGATGTATATTAGGTATACATACTATAATAATAAAGGTACATATTAAACTATAAGATAGTTTTCACATCCCAGATTAGCAAACATCTAAATGTTTGATTATTTACTTCTTTGAAAAGTTGTGAAGAAAATGGAACTCTCATAAATCATTAATGACCATAATAAATTGGTACTTTGGGGGCACAGTTTGGTACTAGCTACTAAAATGGCAAGTTGTTTGACCTAGAATTCTACTTCTTGAAATTTATCCTACAGAAATACCCACTTATGAATGAATTGTTCAATGCACAAAGTTATTTGTTGTGGCAATGTTTGTAAGTTAAAAAGGTTGGAAATTATTCTAGATGCCCATCAATAAGGGACTAGTATATATATTAGTTATGCTAGTCTATGTAGCAAATATATTATGCTACATCACAAGGTATTATGCAGTAGTTTAAAAGGATGAGGCAGATATTTATGCACTGCTATGGAATGCTATCTAAGATGTATTGCTGTGAAAAGAAATTCAGGGTACAGAAAAGTTTGTATTATGAGCTATCAGTGTAAAAAAAGGAAATAATGTATTTGTTTGTATGTGCATAACTCCTACAGCTCAACTCCAGAAAAATAAATGACCCAATCAAAAAAATGGGCCAAAGAACTAAATAGACATTTCTCCAAAGAAGACATACAGATGGCTAACAAACACATGAAAAGATGCTCAACATCACTCATTATCAGAGAAAGGCAAATCAAAACCACTATGAGGTACCATTTCACACCAGTCAGAATGGCTGCGATCCAAAAGTCTACAAGCAATAAATGCTGGAGAGGGTGTGGAGAAAAGGGAACCCTCTTACACTGTTGGTGGGAATGCAAACTAGTACAGCCACTATGGAGACCAGTGTGGAGATTCCTTAAAAAACTGGAAATAGAACTGCCTTATGATCTAGCAATCCCACTGCTGGGCATACACACTGAGGAAACCAGAAGGGAAAGAGACACGTGTACCCCAATGTTCATCACAGCACTGTTTGTAATAGCCAGGACATGGAAGCAACCTAGATGTCCATCAGCAGATGAATGGATAAGAAAGCTGTGGTACATATACACAATGAAGTATTACTCAGCCATTAAAAAGAATACATTTGAATCAGTTCTAATGAGGTGGATGAAACTGGAGCCTATTATACAGAGTGAAGTGAGCCAGAAGGAAAAACACCAATACAGTATACTAATGCATATATGTGGAATTTAGAAAGATGGTAACAATAACCCTGTGTACGAGACAGCAAAAGAGACACTGATGTATAGAACAGTTTTATGGACTCTGTGGGAGAGGGAGAGGGTGGGAAGATTTGGGAGAATGGCATTGAAACATGTAAAATATCATGTATGAAATGAGATGCCAGTCCAGGTTCGATGCACGATACTGGATGCTTGGGGCTAGAGCACTGGGACGACCCAGAGGGATGGTATGGGGAGGGAGGAGGGAGGAGGGTTCAGGATGGGGAACACATGTATACCTGTGGCGGATTCATTTTGATATTTGGCAAAACTAATACAATTATGTAAAGTTTAAAAATAAAATAAAATTTAAAAAAAAAGTTAAAAAAAATATCTTTAAGTATACACACACAGAATGAAAGTAGCTTTTTCTTCCAGAAGAGGGGATCTGGGTGCTTGGAAGACAAAAATGGGAGTGAGATGTATATTTTACTGTATGTTCTTTTGTACCTTTAGAATTTTGTACCACATATATGAATGTATTACCCATTAAACTCTAATCCCTAATCAGAATCCTCAGATAAAGGTTTGTTTTCTTTCAATTTTCATTCATCTGAAAATTTGGAATTATTTTCCCTCAAGTCTCTCTCTTTTGTGAGAGACTTCTTTACAAAACTACAACTGATCACTGTCTTCTCCCCTTTGCCTAATCTAGTGCCTAGCAGAGAGCAGGGGCTCAAAAATATGTGTTAGAAATATAAAGGAAAGCAAAGGATACATGAGATGACTTCATATAGAGGCTTGCCACTCCCTCTGTGGATACATGGGGCTGATCATGTCCATGTGATTTCCAGGGGAATAATAATTTTACATTGAAATTGATTACTTTCCTTTTTAAAGAAAAACTGAAGAAAAGAAACAGATGCAATTTAGAATGTGGTATTAGAAACCTGTCACTGTTTTGGCCACGCAGTAACCACATGTCCTTGGATACTGATTAAGTCTTCTGAGAGGATGGGGAATGAGCAGAGAAATCTGTGTGCTTTGTCTTGAGCGTGATATACTGGTGGTTTAATACGTGGCTTATTGTGTGAAAAAAACACACCCCGGTTTGTAGTGTTTGCCAGTTTCCATGGTGTGAATTCTCTCATCAGAGACACAATGTGACGTCTATGAATGTGAACTTGGGAGGATATGATGACCATTGGCTCTCGTGACCCAGCAGGAGCCAAGTTCAGCACATCCCAGGTTATGAGCAGGCAAGTTAACAGAAGAGGCTTCAGAATGTAAGTGAACTCTTTGAAGGGTTGGGTTCTTAGAAATGTTTTGTAATTCTTCTAAGCTGGGTGGTTCTCAAAGAGTGATCCATGCACATTCTTGGGCCATTCCCCCAAACCTATGGAATTAGAGCCTCTGGGGATGGGGCCCAGCAGTCAAGATTTTAAAGAACCCTGCACGTGATTCTGGTGCATGCCAGAATTTGAGGCCCGCTGCTCTAAGTCTCTCTTTTCCCTGGAAGGGGCCAGGAGTATTTTTTTTTTTTTTAATGCAGGGCTATTTGTTGTTGTTGTTAAGTCGTTTCAGTCGTGTCTGACTCTGTGAGACCCCATAGACGGCAGCCCATCAGGCTCCCGCGTCCCAGGGATTCTCCAGGCAAGAACACTAGAGTGGGTTGCCATTTCCTTCTCCAAAAGCAAAAGCTTTAGACCAGAGTAAAGCTGGCCACCACTCTACTCACTGACAAGTTTAAACAACTGCACTGGCAGCCCTGCTGTATGACTTCCTGTCAAGTAACTGACATCCTCCGAGGTGACAGGAAATGGGTTTAAACACTGATAATATCACTAATCAATCTGAGACAGCACAAGTTCCCAGCCCACAATTGTGAAGTTTGGTTGCAATGTGTTAGCTGCTTTCTAGGCCATGTGATTCTGCATAATGACAGATGAAAGGAAAGATCAGATTTACTAAGTGTTGCAGAAGTGTCATCAAAAATGTGTATTACTTCAAGATGCCCTCTGCATCAGAGACATCTCATATATAGGGGTCAATTTCTTCTACAGAATTCTTCTGTTTCCCAACTACTTTTCTGGAAGCTCCAAACTTATTTCAATATATGAAGAATTGAATTTTCTCTTATTTCTGATTGAGAGCAGATAGTCCAAAGTAATGGTCTTACCTGTACATGATCCTACCTTGGTCTTCAAGTGCATACTTGTATATACTTTCTAGCTTTGCCAAATTCACTCTTGTCAAGTTAAAATAGCCAATTTTTCCTCAAAAGTTCTTTCATATGTTATCTTGATACTTCAGGGACTGAGATAGTTTCCTCCTCAAATATTCTTTTGTATTTGTTCTAAAGGCACTCTTCCATTTTACATGAAGGAGGGCATGAGGAAGTATAATTTTCCTTTTATTTACAGAACAAAAGGGACTTTAGGGATCCTCTTACAGAGTTTCTTCTATTAAATATTCATTCCTACAGTCATAATTGTTTTTTAAACTTATTCTAAATCAGGAATTATGCTAACAGTTACAATAGTGACTAGACCCAGACATTGTTCCTGATCTCTTGGAGGCACTTAAATAATAAAACACTAAGTAATTATTTAAATGAATGTATAATTCATAAATCAAAATTCTATAATCATTAAATAAATAGGATTAAACATAATAATGATTATAAAGCATAGGCATGGTAATGAAGGTGACTTTTCTGTGGCTCAACTGAGTTTGAAGTATGCAAATTCCTTTTCTCATGTCTAAGGACAAGAGATAGTCCAAGAAGACACAACTGTAGCTTTCTATAGAGTTAGACCACGTGTAATTATCTTTTTTAAAAAATTGAAGTATAGTTGATTTATAATGTTGTGTTTCTGGTGTACAGCAACCTGATTCAGTTTTAGACATATATATGTGTGTGTATATATATATGTATATATACACACACACACATAGATTCTATTTCTGATTCTTTTCCATTATCGGTTATTACATGATATTGAGTAGTGTTCCCTGTACTATACAGTTGGACCTTTTTGCTTCCTTATAAGTAGTAGTGTGTATCTGTTAATTGCAGGCTTCTAATTAATCCCTCTGCCCTTTCTCCTTTGGTAACTGTAAATTTATTTTTAATGTCTGTGAGTCTGTTTCTGTTTTGTAATTAAGTTCATTTGTATCATTTTACAAAGATTCTACATATGAGTGATATCATAGGATATTTGTCTTTCTCTGTGTGACTTACTTCACTTAGTATGATAGGTCCATCCATGTTGTGGCAACCATGTATAATTCTCTTAGTTCTCATAGCATCATTTGGGAGAGGTGAATACCAGCATTATTTCCCTGTAGCATGCTCATGTAGAGCTTGATGCCTCAAACTAAGGCCATGGAGGTGACTCTCCTTCAATACTCAGCTCCTTGGCAGGCCCCAGCCTTTTTTAACTGATTAAAGCAACATATATGTGCCAAAAACCAGTCTCTATGACAAGAATGTGGGGAATGGGAGATGTAAACGAGGAATGAGAGATGTAAGGAACATGTTTGGAGTTTTAGAACTTGAACCCCAGGAAAGGCTTGGAGCTGGATAACAGCATTTGTGATTTGGAGAATATTAGCTATATTTATTGAGCATCTATTACTTATTAGGGCTTATCACGTGACTCTTCACCATAGGCATTATCTGTCTATTTTACAGATGAGGAAACTGAGATGGAGAGTTCAAGTAAGGAGTTCAAGTAAGGTGTTCAATAGGCAGTTGGATCCTCGTTTATAAGAAGGGAACAGAGTCAGTCTTTAACTATATTGTCTCTTTCCTTTTATGCCTATTTTTTCCTCTTTTGCTTGTCAGTGATATGAATCATGGTGAATAGAAGGACCACTAACCCCTGTTCCACGTTTAAAAAAAATATTTTTGCCTTTGGGCATATTTCAGAAGCTCTCATGCCAGAAAGATCAATGAGAGTCTTCCCTGGAGATGCAAAGATGAACTTGCAAAGGAGTCAGTGCAGTGTGGGGCTAGAGCACCGGGGTCATGCCATCCAGTGGGTGGGTTCTGACTGTACCACTTATTAACTCTCTGATCTTAGGTCCACGGTTTTTCCTTGCTAAGTGTCTTAGGTCATATTCCTTAGAGGCAGAAACTCAGATGGAGATTTTTGTACAAATGATTTATTAAGGAAGGACTCCCAAGAGAACTCTGAAATAGAGTGAGGAAGCAGGGAAGGGAAGAGGAAGATACTGAGTATAGAATCCAACTTAACTGGAATCTAGCCTGATCCCATGGGGAGCTCTGACATGTAAATTGTACCAGAGACTTGGTCCCAAGGGGATCGCCTTTTGTACCCTTGTGTCAGTCAGTTTTTGTCCTGGGGGCTTCCAAGGAGTGGAAGCAGCCTCCCCATCAGGTGTTTCTGTCATAAGAAGGCAGTTTTCAAGAGAAGAAGGCAGCTAGCTCTGAGCATCAACAGCCCTTATTTATCTAAATGGAATCTGGACAGGGTAGCAATCTCCTCCTATGGTCACCCTCAGCTTTATCATTTTAAAATATAGATGCTAATGCCCACCCAAAGAGAGTATCATAAAGATTAAATGATATAATCCATTCAGAGGGTTAAGCACAGTGCCAGGGACAAAGAACACACAAAATCAATGAAAATGTCATTTCTCTTCCTTTTTAGTTTAAGGAAAGTTACTTCATTTCTTTGGTTGAAGTTGAAAGATATTTTCTCAAATAGCCTTCAGGTTAGAAGAAGAAATTATTATAGATGGTTATTCACTTTTTTATTCAAAAATATTTCCTTCAGCACCTGCTGTGTACAGTTGTAATAAGATATAAGATCTCTGCTCTATGGGAGCTATCATTCTACTGTGGTTTAGTTCAGTTCAGTTGCTCAGTCATCTTTGCAACCCCATGGACCACAGCACGCCAGGCCTCCATGTCCATCACCAGCTCTGGAGTTTAACCAAACTCATGTCCATTGAGTTGGTGATGCCATCCAACCATCTCATCCTCTGTCGTCCCCTTCTCCTCCTGCCTTCAATCTTTCCCAGCATCAGGGTCTTTTCAAATGAGTCAGTTCTTTGCATCAGGTGGCCAAGATATTGGAGTTTCAGCTTCAACATCAGTCCTTCCAATGAACACCCAGGACTGATCTCCTTTAGGATAGACGGGTTGGATCTCCTTGCAGTCCAAAGGACTCTTAAGAGTCTTCTCCAACACCACAGTTCAAAAGCATCAATTCTTTGGCACTCAGCTTTCTTTATAGTCCAACTCTCACATTCATACATGACTACTGGAAAAAACATAGCCTTGACTAGATGAACCTTTGTGGGCAAAGTAATGTCTCTGCTTTTTAATATGCTATCTAGGTTGGTCATAACTTTTCTTTCAAGAAGCAAGCATCTTTTAATTTATGGCTGCAATCACCATCTGCAGTTATTTTGGAGTCCAAGAAAATAAAGTCTGTCACAGTTTCCACTGCTTCCCCATCTATTTGCCATGAAGTGATGGGACCAGATGCCATGATCTTAGTTTTCTGAATGTTGAATTTTAAGCCAACTGTTTCACTCTCCTCTTTTACTTTCATTAAGGGGCTCTTCAGATATCTGCATATCTGAGGTTATTGATATTTCTCCCGACAATCTTGATTCCAGCTTGTGCTTCCTCCAGCCCAGCGCTTCTCATGATGTATTCTGCATATAAGTTAAATAAGCAGGGTGTCAGTATACAGCCTTGACATACTCCTTTTCCTGTTTGGAACCAGTCCATGTCCAGTTATAATTGTTGCTTCCTGACCTGTATACAGATTTCTCAAGAGGCAAGTCAGGTGGTCTGGTATTCCCATCTCTTTCAGAATTTTCCAGTTTGTTGTTATCCACACAGTCAAAGGCTTTGGCATAGTCAATAAAGCACAAATAGATGTTTTCCTGGAACTCTCTTGTTTTTTTTGGTGATCCAGTGGATGTTACCAATTTGATCTCTGGTTCCTCTGCCTTTTCTAAAATCAGCTTGAACAACTGGAAGTTCAAGGTTCACGTTTTGCTGAAGCCTGGCTTGGAGAATTTTGAGCATTACTTTACTAGCGTGTGAGATGAGTGCAATTGTGTGGTGGTTTGAGCATTCTTTGGCATTGCCTTTCTTTGGGATTGGAATGAAAAGTGACCTTTTCCAGTCCTGTGGAGGAGCAGAGGATAAGCTAAGAAATATATCTAGCAAATATTAGCTTGTGATAAGTACTACACAAACTATATGTTGCAGGGTTGGAATCCAGAAGGACTGGAGAGGTACATTAGACTGTGTGGTCTGACACTGACTTGAAGGGCAATAATGAGTTGATTGTTCAGGGTGGTAGGAGAAGATGGTTTCAGGCAGAGAGAACCGCTAGTGCAAATGTGCTGAGGCAAGAAGAAAGCTGGGAAATTCAGCGTGCATACAAGAAGCCGGTACTGGCATGTAGAACACCAGAGACAGTGACAGGAAAGGAGTCCAGAAATAAAGGTGGGAAGGTGGGTACAGGCTAGACTCTTCAAAACCTCAGTAAACTGTTCTAAGAAGACATACAGATGGCTAACAAACACATGAAAAGATGCTCAACATCACTCATTATCAGAGAAATGCAAATCAAAACCACTATGAGGTACCATTTCACGCCACTCAGAATAGCTGTGATCCAAAAGTCTATAAGCAATAAATGCTGGAGAGGGTGTGGAGAAAAGGGAACCCTCTTACACTGTTGGTGGGAATGCAAACTAGTACAGCCACTATGGAGACCAGTGTGGAGATTCCTTAAAAAACTGGAAATAGAACTGCCTTATGATCCAGCAATCCCACTGCTGGGCATACACACTGAGGAAACCAGAAGGGAAAGAGACACATGTACCCCAGTGTTCATCGCAGCACTGTTTGTAATAGCCAGGACATGGAAGCAACCTAGCTGTCCATCAGCAGATGAATGGATAAGAAATCTATGGTACATATACACAATGGAGTATTACTCAGCCATTAAAAAGAATACATTTGAATCAGTTCTAATGAGGTGGATGAAACTGGAGCCTATTATACAGAGTGAAGTAAGCCAGAAAGAAAAACACCAATATAGTATACTAACGCATATATATGGAATTTAGAAAGATGGTAACAATAACCCTGTGTACAAGACAGCAAAAGAGACACTGATGTATAGAACAGTCTTATGGACTCTGTGGGAGAGGGAGAGGGTGGGAAGATCTGGGAGAATGGCACTGAAACATGTATAATATCATGTATGAAACGAGTTGCCAGTCCAGGTTCGATGCATGATACTGGATGCTTGGGGCTGGTGCACTGGGATGACCCAGAGGGATGGTATGGGGAGGGAGGAGGGAGGAGGGTTCAGGATGGGGAACACATGTATACCTGTGGTGGATCCATTTTGATATTTGGCAAAACTAATACAATATTGTAAAGTTTAAAAATAAAATTAAAAAAAAAAAGAAATTTAGATTTCATTATAAGTCTCAAGAGAAGCCAGTGGTGAGTTTATACAGGGGAGTGAAATTAATTTATATATACTTAAAAAGATCATTCCAACTGCTTTTGAAGAATGGATGGTAGAAGAACAAAAGTGGAAGTAGAGTTACCAATTAAGTAGGTCATTTTAAAGATAATGTTGTCTTGGAACCAGGTGGTGGAACAGAAGAAACAGATGTAAACACATTCAGAAAGAGATGAAATGGATTCAGGAAATGTTTTGGAGGCAACTCAGCAGGCCATGTTGACAGATTGGATGCTGGCCATGAGAGGAAAGGAGAAATCAAAGATGGGTCCTGTATTTATGACTTGAGCCTTTGGGCAGATGGTTTAGCTATTTACTGAGACAGGAAAGACCAAGGGATTTCATGTATCCCAAAAAGAGGGGAGCAAATGAAAGACAAGGTATAAGGAGTGAAAAGAAAGAAAAGGAACATGCCACATGTATAAACTAAAATGTAGAAAATGTAAAATTAGAATACAATGGAGTAAACAAGAGTTTAATTCTATTGGCTTGGAAATTGTTTTTATGCATAATAATGAGATATATTGGAGTTTGAAAGGCCCATTGAAAAGAATTTGGTCTGGTGATCAGCATTTCTCAGAGAATGACAAATTTAAATTTATTCTTCTAGTTCTTCTAAGAGGAAGTTGTGTCTGAGGGTATTTAGGTTCTGGAATCTTGGAAGGAGTGAGGGTTTACTTACTTTAGAATTATAAGTGTTTTTTTTTTCCCCTTCAAATCTAGTCATCAAAGCCATAAGTACTAGGAGTAAAGTTCTTTTCAAATGAGGATATTTTCTGAGTGATATACTTTGAAAGTCTCAATAGATGGGTAGAAAAAAAAAGCAAAATCTCAGCTTTTTCCATTGGCCCAACTTCTTTTGGGGCCATAAGAGGCAGGGGCTAGCATTCTGTTTCCATCATACTCAATAGTAAAAACTCATGAAGCAAATGTAGCATTTCTTCTTCAAAGATTTAAAATTAAGAAAAATATTTTGGGGTTGGAAACTTGGGAGCAATGTGCTGTGCTGATCTGTCTGTCCAAGACCAAAAATTCCGATGAGCTTAGAAGAAAACACAGCAGAAACCCTCCTGTAGCTTTGTTCTTGGTTAACTGTTCTTCCTTCAGGGCAGACTTTATTCTTCCCAATTAAGCCTCCTCCTATTTTACATTTTTTAAAACAAATCTCAAAGTTTAAGGATGAAAGACAGTATAGAGGCAGTTAAGATGTTGAGTTTTTTTTCATAGCCTTGCTGTTATGTTCCTGAGAGCAGCTCCCTGGGAGCCAAGGGAAGGAGTGGGGATTCTCAGAGCCATCTGAGATCATTTAGTGGCCATCCAGTTGAAATCACAACCTTCCAGTCAGGAATCTCTCTTCCTTTTACTTGTCTAGTGGCAAAAAGGACAAGATCTTGGTGCAGACGAAGGGAGGGTATGGGTCCTAGTTGAGTGTTTTGATTGTGCTAACATTTCTAGCCACCTGTGAACTTATCTGGGTGAGTATTAGTTAGAAGCTGTAATGGAATCAGCCAGTCTCTAGCATCAGGAAATTATGCCTAATTCCAATACAGTTGAAATGACTAGAGGGAAAAGCATTCTTTCTTTCTTTAAAAAATTAATTAATTCAATTTTGAGTGTGCTGGGTCTTCACTGCTGCGTTCAGGCTGTCTCTTGTTGCAGTGAGTGGGGGCTTCTCTTGCTGTGGAACTCGGGCTCTAGGTTCTCTGGCTTCAGAATTTGCAGCTCACAGGCTCTGGAGCTCAGGTTCAGTAGTTGTGGCCTATGGGCTTAGTGGTCCCACAGCATGGGACCTTTCTGGACCAAGGATTGAACCCGTGTCCCCTGCTTTGGTGGACAGATGCTTAACCACTGGACCACTGGGGAAGTCCAAGCATTATTTCTTGATACCTACTATGCTCCCTACACTGGATGTTATATATACACTGTATTTATTCTTCACTTTAGCACCTGAATATTATAGTTTCCATTTCAGTTCCAAGTGAGAGCAGTCCTGCCTAGCTGGATCTGAGGTATGGATACATCAGGCAGGAGAAGTCGGGTGGCATCTCTTTCTCTAGTTTACTATGTGTACTGATTCTAGAAATTTCCTATAGGAGGAAAATAACTTGAAATGGACTTGGCAAGGGAAGGGTTACGACAGAATCCAAGATTCAGGGAGGGACTCTGAGATCCCCATGAGAATTCCTTTCAGTTATAGGAGACAGCATAGTGGTGCCGAGTCTACAATAAAGTCACATTTATGTTCATCCTGGGTTTAGAACCGAGGCTGGCACATGACTTTCTGATAGTTGTGTGAGCCTTTGGAAGAAAATGGGTGATGTTTTCAAACTAGAACTCTAGCTGACTGTCCAACAGAACTTTTTGTGATGATAAAAAATGTTTTAGGTATGTTCTGTCCAATAGTATTCTCTGGTCCCATGGGGCAATTCAGCATTTGAAATGAGGCTAATGTGCTAAGGAACTGAAGTTTAGATAAAGGGCCACATGTGTCTAGTGCTCAGAACAACTGACTTCTTTAGTATCTACAGTGTTATAGAATCCCTACAATTAAGCATAGCTTCGTAAAGCCTAGTTAGAGACATGGAAGGTGGGGGTGGGGGCAAAGGGTGGTGAGTATGGAGTGAGAGATAGCAGAGGATACAGTCCAAATCAGTTTAGAGCCTGATAAGAATCAGCTTGTGTACTGAACTTCTTGTATAAGCAGGGGGAGTTTTAGAGCTGGCCAAATCTTTGCGTAAATGACTACATTTGGACCCATGTAGCAGTGAGCTTTAGGTTATAGTCAGAAGGGACGATTGAACTCTTCGCAAGGTGTTCAGCACCTGTTGTCGTCCTTAGCACATTGCATGTATTCAGTACATATTTGTTTTGAATGAATAAAAGGATACATGGGATACAAACTCACCAGATCCTTGTCTCAGTTAGCTATTGCTATAGTAATGCTGCATAACAAACTGTGTGCAAAACTCCATGACTTAAAACAGGGTTCATGTATTTTTGCTCATAGGTCAGGAGCCTAGCTGCAATGGCCAGTGTCATGTGAATTCATCTAGGGGAACAAGAAATCTCTCTTCATGAAGAGGCAACAGCACATGACCTCTTTAGGTGAGTGTCAGAACTATATGTAGTTACTTCCATAGTTCCTTTGGCCAAAGCATGTCTCCTCACTAAGCCCGAAATTAAAGGCTAACCATGAAGTTACATAGCAAAAAACATGGTACAGGGTGGGGTAAAACATTGAGACTCCAAGTCTGATCTGCCATAGTCATGTGAGGAGCCAAGGAGTTCATACATACTTTTGTGCAGTTCCATAGTTTGCATTTCTTCCCCTGCTCAGATGCTTCATGTACAGTCAAAGACAGTTCTACTGTCCATGTGACTCCTAATCTCCAGGCTGGATATTATATTTCTATCCTTTAAAAATCTGATATTTTGCTTTTAAAAATTTTGTTATTTATCTCATTGAATGATTGTCATTTTTGTGGTACTGGACTGCAATCAATCCACATGATTTGGCTCTGTCATAGAGTTGGAGGTGTAGTCTCATGGAGGTTCAAAGAATCTGTTAGTCTGCACATATTTTTGCTTTAATCATGGACTGTCTCAGTTTCTGAGGGCCCAGAATGCTGCTGCCAATGGCTGAGGCACAGGAGGGTGGAATTTTCAGTCCCGGTACTCTGGGTTTGGTTTTCAACTCTGACTGAGGTTCTGTGCTGCTGTTAGAATCTACCATTACCTTTTAAAAATTTCATTTACTTAAAAAATGCATGCAGCAAAATTCTGTCTTTCTGGTGCATAATTCTATGAATTTGACAAATGTACACAGTCATGTACCTTCCCTCGTGGCTTCCCTGGTGGCTCAGTCAGTAAAGAATCCACCTACAATGCAGGAAACCTGAGTTCGATGCCTGGGTTGGGAAGATCTGAGGAGGGCGTGGCAATCCACTCCTGTATTCTTGTGTGGCGAATCCCCATGGACAGAGGAACCTGGTGGGCTGCAAGTCCATGGGGCCACAAAGAGTTGGACACAACTGAGCGACTAAGCACAGCTCAGCACACAGTCATGTGACTACCAATGCAATCAAAATACTTCCATCAGCAGTAAAATTTCCTTGTGCTGCCCCACACATCCAGTCTTTTCTAGAATGTCATGTAAATGGAATCATATCATGTGGCCTTTTGAGTCTGGCTTCTTTTACTTAGCATGATGCATTTAAGTCTCGCCTACATTGTTATGCATATCCTAGTTCCTTCCTTTCTGTTTCTTAGTAGGATTCCATTGTGTGAATATCTGGCACTTTGTTTATTCATTCTATGGTTGAGGGACATTTGACAGTTTGTTTCTGGTTTTTGATAGTTATGAAAAAGCTGTTATAAATATTGGCATATAGGTTCTGGTGTGACTGTAAGTATTCTTTTCTCTTGGATAAACACTTAGGGAGTAGAATTGCTGGATTGTATATTAAGAGTATGTTTTAGTATTCCAACTCCTCATTGGAATATTGAAGCCCAGACCAACCTTATGAAATAGTCAAATTGTTTTCCAAAGTGGCGGCACCATCTTAGATTCCTAGCAACAGTGTATAAGAGTTCCTATTATGACTTTTTTATTTCTCTATTTTCTCTTTTGCCACTTATTCCTTATATGAATGTGTAAGCTCAAACCCCATCTCCTTGCTTAAATTGAGTTTTTCACCTTCCCTAGATTTTAAAAGAGACAGTTGCCTAGATCAGACCTGTTTTGGAATAAAGTACATAACCACTCACCACATGGTACAATAGGTGAGAATATTAGCATTCAAGAGGGTGAAATTAGAATATAATTTGCTGTTAGTGCCCTGAGCATCCAAGGGTCATTTTATTCTTCAATACAAAATTAAGGTGCTGACCTAGAAAATATGTATTGTTTCTATAAAGCCAAGTCAATGATTTCTGGTTTCTTAGCCTTCAGTTCAGTTCAGTCACTCAGTCGTATCTGATACTTTGCAACCCCATGAATCGCAGCACGCCAGGCCTCCCTGTCCATCACCAACTCCCGGACTTCACTCAAACTCACATCCATTGAGTCGGTGATGCCATCCAGCCATCTCATCCTCTGTCGTCCCCTTCTCCTCCTGCCCACAATCCCTCCCAGCATCAGAGTCTTTTCTAAAGAGTCAACTCTTCACACAAGGTGGCCAAAGTACTGGAGTTTCAGCTTTAGTATCATTCCTCCCAAAGAACACCCAGGGCTGATCTCCTTCAGAATGGACTGGTTGGATCTCCTTGCAGTTCAAGGGACTCTCAACAGTCTTCTCCAACACCACAGTTCAAAAGCATCAATTCTTCGGCACTCAGCTTTCTTCACAGTCCAACTCTCACATCCATACATGACCACTGGAAAAATCATAGCCTTTACTAGACAGACCTTTGTTGGCAAAGTAATGTCTCTGCTTTTGAATATGCTATCTAGGTTGGTCATAAGTTTCCTTCCAGGGAGTAAACATCTTTTAATTTCATGGCTGCAGTCACCATCTGCAGTGATTTTGGAGCCCAAAAAAATAAAGTCTGACATTTAGTTGCTTATAAAATTTTGAGCCATAAACCTACCATCATATTTGATATTTATCAAGCTGAATTCCTGACTTTGGCCTTTACCATTTCAACATATGCTGGCCTAGCTTTTAGTGACCAGCACTGCCTTTATTTCATTTAAGAACATGCTCCTGCCATCAAAGGCCACTCTGTTTATTCACATGGCAGGTTGGAGTACCATGGAATGAACACCACCAGGAGTAGTTGTCAGTCACTGAGGCACAGAAGAAGTAGAATGAATCTATATAAACGCTCCATTTCCCTTACCCTCTCGGATGGGATAACTCTGTGGTCTGTGGCTGTATCCAGGCTCCAGGGGTTCCCTAGTAGGTTTAAGTTCCAGATGCCCACAGTAGAGATTTTCTTAGAATACAAACTTTATTGGCTGCCTTCCTCCCCTGTTTGGCTTCCCCATGCTCTTGTTGGTATACCTCTGCTTTCTAAATCCACCACTTGAAATCAGTCCTTGACTTCGTGTCTATTTTGGGGGAAAGCCACATCTAGACTGGCCTATTCCTGATTCCTCTCCTCAACTCCTGTGTTCCTGACCTCCATGTGTTCTAATCTCATTAACTTAGTCTATGCAAACTTCTATCTAGTTCTCCAGGTCCTGACATATTCTAAGTATCTCTGCTGTCCTACAGCCCATGAACACGATGTAGCATTTGCTCTGGTGGAAAGGTTATGGCTGCAGGAGACGCATCTGTGTGAAGTTGGGTGAGTGACTTAAACTTCTTCAAATATTAGTTATGATGCCTGTAAAATGAGGTTACTGGATCATATCATGAAGATGATTCAGAACCTTAGTGTTCCTTTGAGTAATTAGTGAATGATATAGGTCAGCAGCATAAGTTAGTTCTCTTGTTTCTCACTGTCTAATCACATAGTGATCAAGTCTTATTTCTTTCATGGCTGACCACTTTTCAAGAGCACAGATCAAGGATTCTGATTTTTATCTATGGCATTTTGTTTTTCATTGATTTAGTGATGTTATATGATATATTTGGGCCATAGTTCTTGTCTAAGTAGATTATTTCAGTAAAAGAAATAAGTTCTTTCAGTGTTTCAAATTAGGAATTTAGGCAAAAATTAGTTTCATAAGTGAATACTGAGGTTGAGTGAAAGGAAAGTGTGATACAGAAACAGTTGCCTTATCTTTGCTTTGAATCCCAAGCATAATGAAAAAGAGAAGACTCAGAGCAAAACAAAATCTTAGAACTAGAAACAGCATGAAGAATCACCTGGTAGTAGTAATAATAATAATAGCTAATGTTTATTGAATACTGGACATGTGTGCCTTGTAGTGTTCCAATTGCTTCTTAGATGCTCCCTCCACAACAACCTTCTGAGGTCATTATTATTATCATCATGACCATTTTACAGATAGGAAAGTAAGCCCAGAGAAGTTAATTAACTTTCTCAAGTTCACCTTGCCAGTAAGAAGTGAGACAGGAGTCAGTCTCCGGGAGAGAAACACCATAGTCCCTACTTTGAACTTCTGTGCTGTGCTGACTCTCACCCCTGCAGCCTGAGTAACTCTGTCATGGAGAATCAGTGGTTTTCAACACATTTTGTTTCATGTTGAATAATCTTAGTTTTTTTATCTTGAGTGTAAATCAGCTTTCAAATCTCTTAAACTTTTTGATCCTAGTTCTAACTTTCAGAAAAGATTATTTCTACCTTGAAGGACTTCCGTGGCTTAATCCAACACCCTTTGGTTTTCTTTCCTGCAGTAAAAATAGGCCCTAAAAATTTCTGTTGCAGATCACTTGTGTAGTATGTGTGTTAACGATCATAGGAAGGCTGTTGCACATCCCTGCTTGTCATTACTGGAGCTAGTTTTTCGCCTAGGCATCAGTTTGCATTAGCTTTCTATCATGCCTAACTTTAGGCTTGTTTTCAAGGAAGAAAAGTTCAAAAGGTCCAAATGGAAGCAGAAGTCCAATATTCTGCAGGAAGAAATGAAGAACTCCAAAAACAATAAGTATGTGGGTAAACATTCAACTTATTTTTTCTATTTTTTAAAATGATAATTGACCATAAAAATACAATTGTCTATTTCAAGCAAAATAAGCAATGTATTTTGGGGCTTACAACATATATAATAACAACAATATGAAGATGGGTTTACAATAGCCAAGACACGGAAGCCTCTTAAATGTCCATCACCAGAGGAATGGACAAAGGTATGGTACATATATACAGTGGAATACTACTCAGCCATGAAAAAGAATGAGATAATGCCGTCTGCAGCAACATGGATGGACCTAGAGAGTGTCATGCTGAGTCAAGTAAGTCAGAACAGGAGAAATATCTTTTGACATTCCTTATATATAAAATCTAAAAAGAAATAATACAAATAAACTTAGTTACAAAACAAAACAGACTCACAGATTTAGAGAAAAAGCTATGGTTGCCAGGGGGAGGAACAGGGGGAAGAGAGTTAAGGAGTTTGGTACCAAGATGTACACATTGCTATATTTAAAATGTGACAGGATCTACTATTATTGTGTTAGTCCCTCAGTCGTGTCCACTCTTTGTATGGACTGTAGTCCTCCAGGCCACTCTGTCTGTGGAATTCTCTAGGCAAGAATATCAGAGTGGGGTTGTCATTCCCTTCTCCAGGAGATCTTTCCCACTCAGGGATTGAACCTACATCTCTTGCATCTCCTGCATTAGGCAGGCAGGATCTTTACCAGCTGAGACACCATTAATTCACGGTAATTGTGTTGAGAATGCATATTATGATCTTTAGAATAACCACTAATAAAAATAACCAAAGAGGCATAGCTTAAAAGATATTAGAGTAGATAAAAATAATACTAAAAGATAATTGATCAATTCAAATGAAGACAGGAAAGTAGAATCAAACGAACAACAACAAAAAAGTGGAACAAGCAGAAAACAAATCATGAGAGTGTAGAGTTAACTCCAGCCATGTCAATAATTGCATTAAATGTTAGTGGACTAAACACTCAGATTAAGAGGCACAGATTGTCCAACGGGGTGAAAAATAAAATTCACCTATGTTTTACTTTGGAGAAGGCAATGGCACCCCACTCCAGTACTCTTGCCTGGAAAATCCCATGGATGGAAGAGCCTGGTAGGCTGCAGTCCATGGGGTCGCTAAGAGTCAGACATGACTGAGCAACTTCATTTCACTTTTCACTTTCATGCATTGGAGAGGGAAATGGAAACCCACTCCAGTATTCTTGCCTGGAGAATCCCATGGATGGGGGAGCCTGGTGGGCTGCCGTCTATGGGGTCTCACAGAGTCGAACACGACTGAAGCGACTTAGCAGCACCATGTTTTACTTAGATGAAGGATACATTTTCAATATAAAGGCACAGAAAATTTAAGAGTAGTAGATTGTTGTTATTCAGTGGCTCAGTCATGTACAACTCTCTGTGACCCCATGGACACACCAGGCTTCCCTGTCCTTCACCATCTCCCAACCTTGCTCAGACTCATGTTCTTTGAGTCGGCGATGCCATCCAAACAAGTTGTCCTCTGTCGTCCCCTTCTCCTCCTGCCTTGAATCTTTCCCAGCATCATGGTCTTTTCCAATGAATTGGCTCTTCACGTCAGGTGGCCAAAGTATTGGAGCTTCATCTTTAGCATCAGTTCAGTTCAGTTCAGTCACTCAGTTGTGTCGTACTCTTTGCGACCCCATGAATCACAGCACGCCAGGCCTCCCTGTCCATCACCAACTCCCGGAGTTCACTCAGACTCACGTCCATCGAGTCAGTGATGCCATCCAGCCATCTCATCCTCTGTCATCCCCTTCTCCTCCTGCCCCCAGTCCCTCCCAGAATCAGAGTCTTTTCCAATGAGTCAGCTCTTTGCATGAGGTGGCCAAAGTACTGGAGTTTCAGCTTTAGCATCATTCCTTCCAAAGAAATCCCAGGGCTGATCTCCTTCAGAATGGACTGGTTGGATCTCCTTGCAGTCCAAGGGACTCTCAAGAGTCTTCTCCAACACTACAGTTCAAAAGCATCAATTCTTCGGCGCTCAGCTTAATTCACAGTCCAACTCTTACATCCATACATGACCACTGGAAAAACCATAGCCTTGACTAGACAGACCTTTGTTGGCAAAGTAATGTCTCTGCTTTTCAATATGCTGTCTAGGTTGGTCATAACTTTTCTTCCAAGGAGTAAGCGTCTTTTAATTTCATGGCTGCAGTCACCAACTACAGTGATTTTGGAGCCCCAAAAAATAAAGTCTGTCACTGTTTCCCCATCTATTTCCCATGAAGTGATGGGACCAGATGCCATGATCTTTGTTTTCTGAATGTTGAACTTTAAGCCAACTTTTTCACTCTCCTCTTTCACTTTCATCAAGAGGCTTTTGAGTTCCTCTTCACTTTCTGCCATAAGGGTGGTGTCATCTGCATATCTGAGGTTATTGATATTTCTCACAGCAATCTTGATTCCAGCTTGTGCTTCTTCCAGTCCAGCGTTTCTCATGATATGCTCTGCAAATAAGTTAAATAAGCAGGGTGACAATATACAGCCTTGACGAACTCCTTTTCCTATTTGGAACCAGTCTGTTGTTCCATGTCCAGTTCTAACTGTTGCTTCCTGACCTGTGTATAGGTTTCTCAAGAGGCAGGTCAGGTGGACTGGTATTCCCATCTCTTTCAGAATTTTCCACAGTTTATTGTGATCCACATAGTCAAAGGCTTTGGCATAGTCAATAAAGCAGAAATAGATGTTTTTCTGGAACTCTCTTGCTTTTTCCATGATCCAGCGGATGTTGGCAGTCTGATCTCTGGTTCCTCTGCCTTTTCTAAAACCAGCTTGAACTTGTGGAAGTTCATGGTTGACATATTGCTGAAGCCTGGCTTGGAGAATTTTGAGCATTACTTTACTAGCGTGTGAGATGAGTGCAATTGTGCAGTAGTTTGAGCATTCTTTGGCATTGCCTTTCTTTGGGATTGGAATGAAAACTGACCTTTTCCAGTCCTGTGGCCACTACTGAGTTTTCCAAATTTGCTGGCATATTGGGTGCAGCACTTTCACAGCATCATCTTTCAGAATTTGAAATAGCTCAACTGGAATTCCATCACCTCCACTAGCTTTGTAGTGATGCTTTCTAAGGCCCACTTGACTTCACATTCCAGAAGGTCTGGCTCTAGGTGAGTGATCACACCATCGTGATTATCTTGGTCGTGAAGATCTTTTTTGTACAGTTCTTCTATGTATTCTTGTATTCTTTAACATCAGTCCTTCCAATTAATTTTCACAGTTGATTTCCTTTAGGATTGAGTTGTTTGATCTCCTTGCAGTTATGTAATAAGAACAAGGGACCCTCACGAGTTTTCTTCAACACCGCAGTTCAAAAGCATCAATTTTTTGGCACTCAGCCTTCCTTATGGTCTAATTCTCACATCCCTACATGACTATTGGAAAAACCATTGTTTTGACTATATGGAAAAGCAACTGATGGGAGAAGACATATCAGGGACTGAACCACATAAATTGAGGAACTCTGCATTATGTGAAATAGCAACCATAGGGAATCTACATAGATGTCCAAAACCTTAACAGAGAAGGAGGCAACACAAGAAGATGACTTCTTGGTGCAAGGAAGTGGCAACTGATGATGGTTGCTGAAAATATTTCCTTAGAGATCTGACAAGTTGAGCAAACGATGTTTTTTCCTTTCTGCTTTGTAGAAATTGACAATATAAAGCCACATTTAGTGGTGCAAAAATTGTGATTTCTCTGCCACTTCCTCCAGGATACGTCTTCAGTATCACCCAGTATCTGAGCTGTGGTCACCTGATTTGGGTACCCACTTCCTTTACTGGTTGGAGTTTGGTGATGGATTTAGCTGGATGCCATCTTTTTTCCTAGTTCAGTATGTCTTCTTTTCCTGTTGGCCCCTTGGCAGTGACTGTTGCCAAGCAAAAAATGACAGAATGTAAGAAAGAGAAATGAAGTGCTGGTATGTTTATTGCTTCAGTTTTGATGGTGGACCGAAGGGTGTAAAAATGAAAGAGATGCTGCTGTGGTTTTGTTTCCTCTCCATTGCTGTGAGGCTGCTATTTGACAAAAAGTAAGCTTTCTAAGTGATGAGTTCCTACTCATGCAGCAATATGCAGTACATGTCTGGCTCTCTGTGCAAGAAAAAAGCCTGGAACATTCCCTCTCTCTTTGTGACCTCCTGCTGAGACTCTTGCTTAACATCCATCCAAAAAGTCCTTTAGCTGGGCAATCTCAGAGATGTAATTTCATTGACAAAATTCATGATTTCAGTCCTTTGTGTGAAATAAATTTCAGATAAACTTGAGTTTGTCTAAAATTTTGATACAAAGTTAGACTCGGCTAGGGAGAAACTCTCTGGGGTGGGTGGTTGTTTTTCTGGGAGTGACTTTAGTTAACCTGTCTACTGTATGCCTGTACACTGGAAAGGCCCTTGAAGGTGGCGTTTTCCTCCTGCTGTTCAAAGGGAATGAAAGTGACGGTTGAGTTTATTCTCAGCATTGGTAATTAGGTTGATATTGGGGCCTTTCCAAAGAAACCACTAAAGCTATCATAGAAGATGAAGGGCAACACATTTGTGAAGCATTCTGGAACATTTGGTTCTTGTGGTGGCCTGCAAAAAAAAAAAAAAAAAAGGAAAAAGAAAAGGATGAATTCATTATCTCCAAATAGTGGAAAATATTATAAATGGCAGTAAATGAAGTAAATGGGAGTTTCCACTGTAATGTACAATTCTTTAAGCCAGCCACCCAGAAAGAACACAGCTTGGTTTGCTGGGTGGGGAGTCTGAGTTAAAATACAGGAGACTGTTCTTGGGCTCCAAGTGCCATTTGGGAGTAAGGCTTTTCCCCTGCTGCTGTGGATCTTCTGCTTTATTGCTGATCTGGACTGTGTGGGTCTTGCAGCCTGCTGAATTGAACCCAAATGGAGCTCTCACCTCTTCAACTTAGATCTGACCTTAGGGTGTTGCTTTCCTGCCTGACTCAGTCTCCAGAGGAAAAACAAATAAGACATTAACTTCTTTTTGTGCATGAGGAAATGGTCTCTCTTTGCTTTTGGATGGCTCTCCCGCTCTGGCTGCCTTTGCTGGCCCATGGAACAAAAGCCGTGGCTGTGTCTCCTTGTCAGGAGGATGCATTGCTGAGCACGTCTGCTCAGGCCTGGGCGATGATGCTCCCCTGTGGAACCCCCTCCTATCCTGGGAGCTGAATCTGTGGGTTGACAGCTTTCCCACAGAGAACCAGGACACTTCCGTCCCTGCCACCACAACTACCTCCTGTCCTGCTGCCAGAATCTATGAAGGGAACCCCAGCCTTCACCTAAATGAATGAGTTAACACTGGACCCGAGTGGAGATGAGGTCCATCTGATGGTGTCTCTTCTGTTCTGGCTAATAAAGCAAGTCATCCACAGCATAACCTCTTCTCAATCTTTTCTTAACTAATTTTCATGATTTGGGGGAAATTATGAAATATATATATGAAATTATTAGACTCTTGTTACCTGATACTTGCCATGGAATGCAGAAAATGAAGTAACTATGTCTCTATAAACTCTAAAATAAACTCATCTCTAGGGTCCTATTTTCTACTTTTTATCCTGACTACAAACTGTCTTGTACTAAGCAAAAAAAATCTCTGAAGTTTGGTCTATGAAAATTTGCTGGCCTGTGGAAATTGAGGGGTGCTGGTGCCAAATTCAATTCTGCAAGTATTGTTGAGAACTCACTATTTGTGAATCCAAAAGAAATATGAGTCATAGCTTCAGACCTTAATATGCATAAAATCTACATGAAAAGACAGAAAAGCATATATGGTACACCTGATCTGTATTCCATCCCATTTGTTGTGTGTGGATGCTTCAGTTCATACACACATACCCACACACACACACAAATACACACATATGCATGCATTCACACAATACTTATATACGTGTACTTACAGATACATATATACCCACCACATGCATAGAGACACAGAATATAAATGCTATCATAGATACACATATATACACACATGCATACACTTACATTTACCTAGCACTAGTGTGTAGTCAGAGTAGGCAATGGCACCCCACTCCAGTACTCTTGCCTGGAAAATCCCATGGACGGAGGAGCCTGGTAGGCTGCAGTCTGTGGGGTCGCAAAGAGTTGGACACAACTGAGCGACTTCACTTCTACTTTTCACTTTCATGCATTGGAGAAGGAAATGGCAACCCACTCCAGTGTTCTTGCCTGGAGAATTCCAGGGACGGGGGAGCCTATCGGGCTGCCATCTATGGGGTTGCACAGAGTCAGACACGACTGAAGCGACTTAGCAAGCAAGCAAGAATGTAGTCACTCAGTCATGTCCGACTCTTTGTGATCCAGGACTGTAGCCCGCCAGGCTTCTCTGTCCGTGGAATTTTTCAGGCAGGAATACTGGAGTGGTTGTCGTTACCTTCTCCAGGGGAATCTTACCGACCTAGGGATTGAATCCATGTCCCCTGTGTCTCCTGCGTTACAGGCAGATTCTTTGCTGTCTAAACCACCGGGAGGCCCCAGATTGTAACCCAGTGTTAGTTGCTCAGTTGTGTCCGACTCTTTGCGACCCCAGGGACTGTAGCCCCCAGGCTTCTCTGTCCACGGAATTCTCAAGGCAAGAAGCTGAAGTGGGTAGCCATTTCCTTCTCCAGGAGATCTTCCCCAGGGATCGAACCCAGGTCTCCTGCTTTGCAGGTGGTTTCTTTACTGTCTGAGCCACCAGGGAAGGCCTGTATACACCTAAATACATACAAATATACTCTCTCACACACATTCTCATGTGTACTTATTTTCTCACATATATATATACACATACACACATACATATTTTCACATGCATATACCTACTCTCACACATATACACACATTCATACACATATACACATATACATATGCACTCACGCACAGTCACAATCATACAGATACATGTTTACACATTCGTATATTGACTATGCCAAAGCCTTTGACTGTGTGGATCACAATAAACTGTGGAAAATTCTTCAAGGGATGGGAATACAAGATCACCTGACCTGCCTCTTGAGAAACGTATATGCATGTCAGGAAACAACAATTAGAACTGGACATGGAACATCAGACTGGTTCCAAATAGGAAAAGGAGTACATCAAGGCTGTATATTGTTACCCTGCTTATTTAACTTATGTGCAGAGTACATCGTGAGAAACACTGGGCTGGAAGAAGCACAAGCTGGAATCAAGATTGCTGTGAGAAATATCAATAACCTCAGATATGCAGATGACACCACCCTTATGGCAGAAAGTGAAGAGGAACTCAAAAGCCGCTTGATGAAAGTGAAAGTGGAGAGTGAAAAAGTTGGCTTCAAGCTCAACATTCAGAAAACAAAGATAATGGCATCTGGTCCCATCACTTCATGGCAAATAGATGGGGAAACAGTGGAAACAGTGTCAGGCTTTATTTTTTTGGGCTCCAAAATCACTGTAGATGGTGACTGCAGCCATGAAATTAAAAGACGCTTACTCCTTGGAAGGAAAGTTATGACCAACCTAGATAGCATATTCAAAAGCAGAGACATTACTTTGCCAATAAAGGTCCGTCTAGTCAAGGCTATGGTTTTTCCAGTGGTCGTGTATAGATGTGAGAGTTGGACTGTGAAGAAAGCTGAGTGCCAAAGAATTGATGCTTTTAAACTGTAGTGTTGGAGAAGACGCTTGAGAGTCCCTTGGACTTCAGGGAGATCCAACCAGTCCATTCTGAAGGAGATCAGCCCTGGGTGTTCATTGGAAGGACTGATGTTGAGGCTGAAGCTCCAATACTTTGGCCACCTCATGCGAAGAGTTGACTCATTGGAAAAGATCCTGATGCTGGGAGGGATTGGGGGCAGGAGGATAAGGGGATGACAGAGCATGAGATGGCTGGATGGCATCACCAACTCGATGCACATGAGTTTGTGTGACTTCTGGGAGTTGGTGATGGACAGGGATTCCTGGCGTGCTGCAATTCATGGGGTCGCAAAGAGTTGGACACAACTGAGTGACTGAACTGAACTGAACTGAACTGATACACACAAACACACTCACTGGTAAATTTTGCTCAATTAATTAGTTAGAACCTTAAGCCTGTATTAATTGTCATGTGTCCGCATTTTAAAAAGTAATTTTGATGTAGATACTACCAAAATTAAAAGGATGTTGACTTTTGAAGAAATATATATATATACATATATAATCATATTAAGGGACTTTGTTTTCTTACTTTGCTAAGGGATATTTTTTTCTAAGAAATATGAAAACTACCCAAAAGTACAATGAATAATAACACAATGAATATATCGACCAGTCGGCACTGAGGATTGGAGATGTCTTCCTTTCTTTGCAGCATCCTAATTTAAATGAAAGAAATAAAGCACACAGAGAAAGCTGGTGTTTTCTTTGTCCTCCATCTGTAGTTTGTTCCTTGTGTCCCACAACCAGAAGAAAATGTAGAGTGAACACATATATTTTCTGCTCCATTTTAATACACTTACATATACACATATGTTTCAATGAATAATATATAATGTTCATTTTTGTGTTTGGAAATAGGGCATAAATGTCAAAGTGTGTATCATCTGAAACTTGCCTTTTTCCACTCAGCATTTTGTATGGAGCTCTAGTTATATGGCTGAATACGGAGAACTATATTATTTTAACAGTTACATAGTATTCTAGTGTATAAATATACCAAATGTGAGTTATTTGTTCTCCTATTGAAGTAATTTAGACTTCCAATGTATTTAAAAGAGGCCTTGCAATGGAGTAATCAGAAATGTCGGTATAGAAACCTGTGCAAAAATCTCTCTAGAATATATAGAATTTTTCAGTCATAGTACATAGGTTTTCAATTTTATTAGATATTGCCAAATTGTTTTTCTTTAAAATGATTTGACCAATTTAAACTCCCACAAGGAGTGTATGAAAAGTTCTATTTCTCACCCTCTTTGCCATCTTTTTTATAGTTGCAAATGTTTAAACATTAGCCTATATGGGTATGTGAGGTGGTATTGTATTGTTCAGTTTTCAGGTTCTAAGGAGTTTTTGAAAAATGGAAATAAATGCTTCTGTTCAGTGCCTTTTCTGACTATATTGAGGTTCTCTTGTTATCCATTTGGATTTTAAATTAATGTTAGTTAACTGACTTTTCATAATTGAATTATTGTGTGATTCCATAGATAATTTATTATTTATTTAATGCATTGCCAGATCGCATATATTAATATTTAATTTATGAGTTTTATATCAATATTGATAAATAAATTTGTAGTAAAATTTTTTCTTAGGCTATTTTCCTGACTTTGGTGTCAGTTTTATTTTCTCTTCATTAAAAAATTAGGAAATATACTTTCTTTAGATTCTAGAACATACTACATGGCATAGGAAAAAATCTTTTTGTTTTCAAAACATTTTTTGAAAAAAATTCACCCTTGAAACCAGTCAATCCTGGTGCCTTTTGGGATTTTAGGTTGGGAGGGGCTTATGGAAGATATGGAGCTAACTTTATAAATGTTTAAAATTTTTAATTTAAAACATTTAAAATTTCTTCCTTGGCTATTCACATTGGACTTTAACATCTCAAATTATTTCAGCTTTGATACTTTTTTCCTAGAAGGTCAGCTAGTTTTCCCAGGTTTCAAACTAATTCACTCATAATGAAAATCAGATATCTTAGTGATTTTCTAGAATATATAAAGAATATTACAACTCAACAATAAAAGACAAAGAATGAACAAAGGATCTGAATAAACTTTTCTCCAAAGAAGATACATAAATGTCCAACAAACATGTGGAAAAATACTTAGAATTATTAGTTCAGTTCAGTTGCTCAGACTCTTTGCAACCCCATGGACTGCAGCATGCCAGGCTTCCCTGTCCGTCACTAACTCCCAGAGCTTGCTCAAATTTATGTCCATGGAGTCAGTGATACCAGCCAACCATCTTATCCTCTGTCTGGAAATGCAAATCAAAACCACAAAGAGATATGACTTCACACCCAGTAGAATGGCTATAATCAAAAAGATAATAATAACTGTTGGTTAAAATATGGAAAGGAACCGTCATACGTTACTAGTAGGAATATAAAATGGTGCAGCTGCTTTGGGAAATAGTCTGACAGTTCCTTAAAGAGATAAAAATTGAATTACTATATGACTCAGCAATTTTACTTCTAGGTATATACCCAGGAGAATTGAAAACATGAGTGAGTGAGTGAGTGAAAGTTGCTCAGTTGTGTCTGACTCTTTGCGACCCTGTGGACTATACAGTCCATGGAATTCTCCAGGCCAGAATACTGGATTGGGTAGCCTTTGTCCAAACAAAAATTTGTACACAAATGTTTAAAGCAACATTATTCATAATAGTAAAAAATGGAAGCAATCCAATTGTCCACTAAAATGAAAAGAAAAACATGATATGGAATATTATTTGAACATAACAATAAATGAAGTACTGATTCATACTACATGGAGGAAACTTGAAAGTCTTATGTTAGGTGAAGGAAGTCAAAAAAGCCACATATTGCATAATTCATGTAAGATGTCCAGAATAGGCAGATCCAGAGGCAAAAAATAGATTAGTGGCTACCAGGGCCCAAGGGAAGAGGAATTGGGAGTGACTGCTAATGAGTATGGAGGCTTCCCTGATGGCTCAGTGGTAAAGAATTTGCCTGCAATGCAGGAGATGCAGGAGACACAGGTTTGATCCCTGGGTCTGGAAGATCCCATGGAGATGGAAATGGCAACCCCACTCCAGTATTTTTGTCTGAAAAATCACATGGACAGAGGAGCCTGGTGGGCTACAGTCCAAAGAGTCAAACACGACTGAGCAACTGAGCATGAACACATTAATAAGTATGGAGTTTCTTTTTGGAGTGATGGAATGTCCTGGAATTGGATAATGATGATGATTGCACACTTCTGCAAAAATACTATAAATAATTAAACTGTGCACTTTAAAGTAGTGAATGTTGGGATGTGTAAATTATATCTCAATGAAAATACATTAGTGAATTAAGACTACAAAATCTTAGAGTTGGAAGGGATTTCAGAGATCATCAATTTCAAATTCAATCTAATATTGATAGTGCAGAGTCTTTGGCTGAGCCGACAGGGCAGCTCCTGACTGCTTTGGTTAACTCGTGACCTTGCAAGGGGCTGCTGGAGGCTCTTGTCCCATCTTCACTCCATGGCCTTGAACATGGAACTCTGACAAGTCTCCATCCCTCAGTGCTAACAACAGCTCCTGGGCACACACTGGCCTGTCTCGTATTTGCCCAGGTCTGTTAAAAGTGCTTTGTGTTCTCAGCCAGTGCTCGAAGTTAATCATCATTTGTTCCTTTGCTCATTCATTCATATGGGAAGTCTTTATTGAAAGCCTACCACAGGTTGCATTCTGCAGCAGATGGACACAAACAGAGGTTGTCTGTCTATGGCAACGAATTCAGTTCAGTTCAGTGACTCAGTCATGTCCGTCTCTTTGTGACCCCATGAATCGCAGCACCCCAGGCCTCCCTGTCCATCACCAACTCCCAGAATTCACTCAGACTCACATCCATCGAGTCAGTGATGCCATCCAGCCATCTCATCCTCTGTCATCCCCTTCTCCTCCTGCCCCCAATCTCTCCCAGCATCAGGGTCTTTTCCAATGAGTCAACTCTTCACATGAGGTGGCCAAAGAATTGGAGTTTCAGCTTTAGCATCATTCCTTCCAAAGAAATCCCAGGGCTGATCTCCTTCAGAATGGACTGGTTGGATCTCCTTGCAGTCCAAGGGACTCTCAAGAGTCTTCTCCAACATCACACTTCAAAAGCATCAATTCTTTGGCACTCAGCTTTCTTCACAGTCCAACTCTTACATCCATACATGACCAGTGGAAAAACCATAGCCTTGACTAGACAGACCTTTGTTGGCAAAGTAATGTCTCTGCTTTTGAATATGCTGTCTAGGTTGGTCATAACTTTCCTTCCAAGGAGTAAGCGTCTTTTAATTTCATGGCTGCAAATCACCATCTGCAGTGATTTTGGAGCCCCAAAAAATGAAGTCTGACACTGTTTCCCCATCTATTTCCCATGAAGTGATGGGACCAGATGCCATGATCTTTGTTTCTGAATGTTGAGCTTGAAGCCAACTTTTTCACTCTCCTCTTTCATTTTCATCAAGAGTCTCTTTAGTTCCTCTTCACTTTCTGCCATAAGGGTGGTGTCATCTGCATATCTGAGGTGATTGATATTTCTCCCGACAATCTTGATTCCAGCTTGTGCTTCTTCCAGTCTAACATTTCTCATGATGTACTCTGCATAGAAGTTAAATAAGCAGGGTGACAATATACAGCCTTGACGTACTCCTTTTCCTATTTGGAACCAGTCTGTTGTTCCATGTCCAGTTCTAACTGTTGCTTCCTGACCTGTGTATAGGTTTCCCAAGAGGCAAGTCAGGTGGTCTGGTATTCCCATCTCTTTCAGAATTTTCCACAGTTTATTGTGATCCACACAGTCAAAGGCTTTGGCATAGCCAATAAAGCAGAAATAGATGTTTTTCTGGAACTCTCTTGCTTTTTCCATGATCCAGTGGATGTTGGATGTTGGCAATTTGATCTCTGGTTCCTCTGCCTTTTGTAAAACCAGCTTGAACATCTGGAAGTTCACGGTTCATGTATTGCTGAAGCCTGGCTTGGAGAATTTTGAGCATTACTTTACTAGTGTGTGAGATGAGTGCAATTGTGCAGTAGTTTAAGCATTCTTTGGCATTGCCTTTCTTTGGGATTGGAATGCAAACTGACCTTTTCCAGTCCTGTGGCCACTGCTGAGTTTTCCAAATTTGCTGGCATATTGAATGCAGCACTTTCACAGCATCATTTTTCAGGATTTGAAATAGCTCAACTGGAATTCCATCACCTCCACTAGCTTTGTTCGTAGTGATGTTTTCTAAGGCCCACTTGCTTTCTAACACCCCAAAAAGGCCCATCTTTTTTGAGTGTTAGTTCTAAAAGGTCTTGCAGGTCTTCATAGAACCATTCAACTTCAGCTTCTTCAGCGTTACTGGTTGGGGCATAGACTTGGATTACTGTGATATTGAATGGTTTGCCTTGGAAACGAACAGAGATCATTCTGTTGTTTTTGAGATTGCATCCAAGTACTGTATTTCGGACTCTTTTGTTGACCATGATGGCTACTCCATTTCTTCTAAGGGATTCCTGCCCGCAGTAGTAGATATAATGGTCATCTGAGTTAAATTCACCCATTCCAGTCCATTTTAGTTCGCTGATTCCTAGAATGTTGATGTTCACTCTTGCCATCTCCTGTTTGACCACTTCCAATTTGCCTTGATTCATGGACCTGACATTCCATGTTCTTATGCAATATTGCTCTTTATAGCATTGACCTTGCTTCTATCACCAGTCACATCCAGAACTGGGTATTGTTTTTGCTTTGGCTCCATCCCTTCATTCTTTCTGGATTTATTTCTCCACTGATCTCCAGTAGCATATTGGGCACCTAGTGACCTGGGGAGTTCCTTTTTCAGTATCCTATTGTTTTGCCTTTTCATACTGTTCGGTTCTCAAGGCAAGAATACTGAAGTGGTTTGCCATTCCCTTCTCCAGTGGACCACATTCTGTCAGACCTCTCCACCATGACCTGCCCGTCTTGGGTGGCCCCACGGGCATGGCTTAGTTTCATTGAGTTAGACAAGGCTGTGATGCTAGTGTGATTAGATTGACTAGTTTTCTGTGATTATGGTTTCAGTGAGTCTGCCCTCTGATGCCCTCTTGCAACACCTACCATCTTACTTGGGTTTCTCTTACCTTGGACGTTGGGTATCTCTTCACGGCTGCTCCAGCAAAGCTCAGCCGCTGCTCCTTACCTTGGATGAGGGGTATCTCTTCACCACCGCCCCTCCTGACCTTGAACGTGGAATAGCTCCTCTAGACCCTCCTGTGCCAGCGCAGCCACCACTCCTTGGATGTGGGGTTGCTCCTCCCAGCTGCAGCCCCTGGCCTCGGGCATGGGGTAGCTCTTCCTGGCCCTCGCCCCTGACCTCAGACCTGGGGTAGCTCCTCTCAGCCATTCCTGCACCATCTCAGCCTGGCACTCTCGGCTGCTGCCCTGACCTTGGACGTGGGGCAACTCCTCTTGGCCGCTGCCCCTCGGGCATGGGGTCCTCCTGGCTTCTGCCCCTGACCTCGGACATTGGGTAGCTCCTCTCGGCCGAGCTATGTGCGCCGTCACAGCTGCCCATGCTATGCGCGCAGTCACAGCCACAACGAAGGTGGTACTAATTTTTCAGCATCAAGGATTGTTTCCAAGGACTTCTCTGGGGGTCCAGTGGTTAAGAATCTGCCTGCTAATGCAGGGGATACAGGTTCAATTCCTTGTCCAGGAAGATCCCACTTGCCACAGGGCAACTCAGCTCATGTACCTCAACTACTGAAGTCCCAGTGCCTAAAGCCTGTGCTCCACAACAAGAGTCGCCATGGCAATGAGAAACCCTCAGACTGCAATGGAGAGCAGCCCCTGCTTGCTGCAGCTAAAGAATACTCTGCACACAGCAACAAAGCCCCAGCACAGCCAAAGATAAATACTTTAAAAAAAAAAGAATCATTCCCAGGCTTTCCCCAGTGTAATCTGATGAAAAAAAGGCATTTAGGCAATTCTATAAAAGAAAATGGTTGAGGGTGCAGGGGAGTGGGGGACAAAAGATGATGTTTAATTTTGGATGTGCTACTTTGAGGTACTTGTGAAAGACCCAAGGGGAGATGTGGCTACATGGTTCTAGAGTCATGCTGTCCAACATAAATGTAATGCAAGTTGCATATGTAATCGTAAGTGTTCTAGTAGCCACGTGAAACTGTCAAAACGAACAGGTGAAATTAATTTTAATACTCTTTTTGCTTAATCAAATATATACAAAATGGTATCATTTCAGCATGTAGGAAATCCTGCCTCTACACCAACAGGGATGGAACTTGAGGGCATTATGCTTAATGAAATGAGCCAGACAGAGAAAGGCCAGTACTGCATGGTGTCACTCAAATATGGAATCTAAAAAAAAAAAGTCAAACTCATAGAAACAGAGAAAGTAGAGAAGTGGTTGCCAGGGACTGCGGGGTAGGGAAATAGATAAAAGGTACAAATGTCCAGCTATAAGGTGAGCAAGGTTTTGAAGATTCAGTGTAAAAGATGGTGATTATAAGTGATAATGTCCTGTAATTAAATTTTGTCAAGAGAGTAGAATTTAAATATTTTTACCCATAAAAAAGAACTATGTGAAGTGATGAATATTTTAATTAATGGGATGGTAGGAATTCTTTAACATGTACACATGTATCACGTCATGACGATATACATTTTAACAGTTTTATTTGTTAACTCTACCTGAATAAATCTAAGAAAAATTAATGAAAATGTGACACTTTTTTGTACTACATCTTCTAAATCAAAAACATTTTACATTTACAGCACATGTCAAGTTGGATACTAAATTTCTAAGTTGAAAAGTTTGTGGTTGAAAAATTATATTCACATATTTAAATTGTTCCAAACATAGTTAAGTTAAAAGCATTCTAATAACGGAATTGAGTATCACTTTAAAAATCTAAATAAAGGTAAACTAAGTTAAAAATTTGGTTTCTCAATTGTCCTAGCTGCATTTCAAGGATTTAATAGCCATTTTGGTTATTATCTACTGTTGGGACAGTGCAGTTTTAGAGCTTAAGTGGGAGAACTGGCCTGCAGATTTCTCAGACTCCAAGAATGGGTGAGATCACCCAGGAAGAGTATGTGGAGGGAGAGGAGGTGCGGATGACCTCTGTGGGCCTGCCCCGCCCTGTGCTACTTCTGAGACTTTAGCCACTGCTTATAATGGCTCATCATCTGGGCTTTGGGCATGGGATGATGATCCTAGGCCACATCTGAAAATGGGACCACTGAGACTGTCATTGAGATGTGGATATCTGTTGCCTGCGTATAAGAGCATGTAGGTGTTTGCTAAGCCTTCTTATTTGCTGAGTCCTCTCAATCCTTTGGAGAGCTGGGTTAACTTAGTTCAAACCCTATCTCATGGCCTGCATAGGCAGGTGCTGTCCTGAGATTCCTTCAGCTTCACCATCTCCTCTAACCTACAGGACAAGTTTAGTCTCTTTATCACTTCAAGTCGTCTGGTTGGAAAGCCTGGACTCTTTACTGCTTTCTACAAAAACTTCCCTCACCATTGAATTGGGTGCCTTACTGATGGTTGGAGCTGTTAATGGCTTCCTTCTGAATCCTCACCCTCTTCTCTTTTGCATGGCTCTCTTCCTCCTCCCTCAGGGACCGACACATTGTCTGGTTTCCCCATAACGGTTCTGTAGATTAAACTTGTTCTTGGTGTTTTCCCACAAATCCTCAACGTCTTATCAGACTTTTCCACCCAAGCAAATACAATAGCTTCCTTAAAGAATTTAGATGAATGAAGTGACCCCTCCTCCTCCAACATGACAACTGCTTTCTGACCTGGGTCTTTCATTCTTTATCTCATCCTGTGTCATAGCTCATCCTTAGGTTCCCTATAGTGCTTGCTCACAGAAAGAGGTCAGGTTATATTTGTTTAATGACTGTCCTGTTTCCTACTTCCCATAAAACCTCCCTTTCAGTGGAGAGTTGGACTAATTGCTCCTTTGCCCATTTCATCCAGGCCACAGACAAAACCACAGCTCATTTGGTGGCTGAGGCTTACTGAAAACTTCCTTTCCTCTAGATGCAGCCAGTTTATTTAATCACATGGCAGGGTTGGCCTGAGGGTAACAATGGGCCAGGGTTGTTGGAACAGTGACTGCTGATGGCTGGGGATGAGGGCTTTGCCTTCAAAATTCAGCTTGCTGTGGCCCAGGAAATTAACCTTTAAGTCTACAAACTTGCAATAAGTGTGGTCAGGATGAGAATATTGACTGGTTTTGAGCATCATCAAGAAACAAAACATAATCTAGGTACTTTGGATGGCTACTGATGGCTGAGAAAGAGAGTAAGAATTGGGGTAGCCTTAAAGGGAAAAAATCAGAGCAATGCCAATGGCCTTTGAGGCATATATAGCAAAACAAAGTGGCAGCTTGAATTGCAAAAAATTATTTTGTTCATTTGTTCATTCATTCATTCACTAGGCTAACATTTATTTACTGATTAATGTATATCAGATACTGTTTTGACACTTGCCTCTATTCATTTAATCTTACCAATAACCTGGTAATCTAGCACTGTAAGAGGGTAACTTGCTCAAGCTTATACAGCCAGTAAATGGTGGAGTCAGAAACTGAACCAAGATGTATGACTTCAGAGTCTTTTGACTTAACTACCAAGTAGGTGACCAGACTGTTTTCTGGCTCTCATGGATTTTATAGTCTAGTAGGTGAGACAGTCAATATACATTAGTAAATATTAAATGGGAAATATTATTTCAGATAATGAAAAAAGAATATTGCAGAGTAATGATATTGACAAACTGGGAGACCACTGTGGCTCGTTTAGCTGGATGGCCAGGCGTGGCCACTCAGAAAAGATGATATTTGAACTGAAATGCTCTCATTTGATGATGAGAAGCTAGAGACATCAAGATCTGAAAGGAGGGTGTTTCTGGCAGAAGGAATAATTTAAACAAGTCCCTAAGATGGGTTTAGTAAAACCGGTGATGCTCTGCCTCGATTCCCTTCCCGGGCCCAGGCGCCTGTTCCCTAGCTGTGAATGCTGGCTGCTGTCTGCTCACAAATGCAGTTGCCCCCAGCTGGAAGAGAATGCCTGTGATCATGTCCTTCCTAAGGGGTGGACCACAGCCGGTGACTGATGGACAGAGCGGTACAAGATGCTGGCCTTGCTGTAGGTGGGGCTGTGGGGTCACTTGGCTGCGCCGAGTTTCCAGTGACACCGCAGTTCACCTGTGTCCTTCCCATTTTCTCTTCAGCTTTCCTCTCTCTCTTTTAGTTTTGTCTTGAAATCCTTCTATCAATAAACCACATGCACCAGAATCTCCATCACAGGCTCTCCTATGAAGAAATCCAATCCAAAATAATGCAAAAGAGCCCAGTGTCATGGGAGGACAGCAAAGAAGGCCACTGTGGCTGAAGCACAGAGAGCAAGGGAGAGGGTGTTAGGGGATGAGAGTGCGGATGGGGAAGGGGATGGCTGATTGGGTAAAAACTTAGATTTCATCAAAGGACATTGGGAAGCCTTTAGGAAGTAAGGGAGGTCTTCAAACACTCTCTTCAGTTGTGGTGCAGAGAATGAAATATGTGGATGGATGAGGCAGAGAGCCTTGTTGACCATCAGTTGCAATATTCCATCCAAGAAATCATCGTGCCTTGAATTTAAAAAGGTAGTAGTGAAGAAAGTGTTGGAGAAGACTCTTGAGAGTCCCTTGGACTGCAAGGAGATCCAACCAGTCCATCCTGAAGGAAATCAGTCCTGAATATTCATTGGAAGGACTGATGTTGAAGCTGAAACTCCAATACTTTGGACACCTGATGAGAAGAGCTGAGTCATTTGAAAAGACCCAGATGCTGGGAAAGATTGAAAGCAAGAGGAGAAGGGGATGACAGAGGATGAAATGGTTGGATGGCATCACCGACTCAATGGATATGAGTTTGAGTGAACTCCAGGACTTGGTGATGGATAGGGTGGCCTGGTGTGCTGCAGTCCATGGGGTCGCAAAGAGTCGGACACGTCTGAGCAACTGAACTGAACTGACTGACTGAAGAAAGTGAGCAGGGGCTGGATTTAGGGGATATTCTAGAAGTCAAGGTAGGACTTCCTATTAGATTGCAGCTGGCACTTAAAACATCTAGATTTATTTAGCAGTCATGCAAATGACTAGGTTTGGTGGGAACAGTACTTGCTTTATCATTAGCCCTGGAAACTCCTCAAATGGGTTGTCTTCTCTTAATTGCAGCTTCTTCATTGGTGCATGAACCTGAAAACGAACACAGTTTTGAATTAATGTAATGCAAAATGGTACTTAAGGGAAGAAGTCATGACATTATCCAGTTGTGATTTTCTCCATGAAGTCTTCCCTGGAGCTGTTCATACCTAAGGGTGTTTGCTGTTCTTCCTCTTTCTGTGTCTTTAACAGTTACATTGTGGCTTTGATCAGATGCTCCTTTCAGGCTGGCAGTTGCATAGCTCCCTGCTTTCTTCTGGGCAGGCGGCTTTGTCCATGGCTTCCTGCCACGGCAGCGGCCTTGATTAAGCCAAGACCAAGGAGCCCCACAGCACCAGGGAGGCCAGTCCCTTCTCGCTCTCAGTTCCAAGCGGATGTAGTGGGAAAGAAAGCGAGTGTGGAGTGACCGGGTGAGAATGATTGCCTTGCCCACCAGAGAGCCTCCTGGAATATGGAATAGATTAGGACACCCGGAAGCTGTGAACACCACAGGTCATGCCGAGTGGAGCGGTGAGCATCCCAAGGGCCCGGGCCTCCCTGGTTTCAGGGTGAGGCCTGGAATTAGCGGGAGGCCCTGCCTGGGAAGTCCAGGCTCTTGGTGGAGGAAGGGAGCTTTCCTTCATTCTTTTTTGTTCAAAACAGAGACTTTTTTTTTTCCCTTCTAGTGGGAGGTAGGACACATGTATTAGCCAAAAATTTATTAACTCTTCTTTTCCTAAATCAGGGAGGAAAATGTTAGTTAGCATCAGTGTCTTCCAGGAGTGTATCAGTCACACAGCTCCTTGGGGACTGGGGATGCTGTGATTGGAAAAGCAGATCCACTAACAAGAAAAGTGAGTCTTGATCACAGAGAGATGCTTAACAGACCCACAAATAATTGGAGGGATGGAGTCCACACGGACCTTTTAATTGATGGAAGTAAAATGTTTGCAGTGTGAACAATAAGTGGAAAAGAGGTCACAGCTTTTCTTGATCCACTGTGCCCAAGCCAGACGCCCTCATCGCTTCCTGCTTCATGCAGTGCCATTGTGCCTTGACTTGCAGCCAAAATAAGTACTTAACTTTCTATCTCTATATGTACAAGCAATATTTGTCTAATTTTTGGTGATGTCTTGATGTGTTATCAGTATCTTGCACAGTGTAAATTTTAAGAGACCATGAGGCAACATTTGGTGCTAAACACAGAAGTAGTTGCAAATTTGCTGCTTTGGGTCAGGATCTGGCCTTGTTTTCTATCTCATATTCTTCCCTGAGCCAGGTAAAATCTTTTGCTTCTACCTTTAGGCCTGTTGAGCCTCAGTCTGATACCAGTTTCTACCCCCAGAAAAAGTCATATAAGAAGCTTTCTGACAATTATAAAATGGCTCCTCGTGTCATACCAGTGTTTGGCTTTAGTTAACTAGCGCTGATGGAGTCAATGGGCCATGCCTAGCAAGACATCAGGCAGGCAGCTGGGAGTGATGAGCAGCTGCTATGGATGTAATATGGGATTTAGTAGTGAATCTAGAAGTAGGGAACATACTTTTGGGAAACACACAGTGAGGATGGGAGCCAATGAGATTCATCATGAGTTAAAGATGGACAGTGCAGTGAGCAGAGAACAGACTGAGGTTGGCATTTGGGGGGAATGAGCTCCACGAATGGGCAAATAATAGGGGGAAAAACACTGAAGGATACTTCAAATGAGCAGTATGCCAGGTCAGAGGGAAACCAACATCACAGAAAACCTAGGAAGAGAAACGTTCATCTTGAGAAGGGAGAATGCTGCTGGGAATAAAACCAGGATGGGCAGCAAACCAAGGCCTTTAATTTTGTTTGAACTTTGAGATCATTTAAAGGCCAGAAGAGAGGGAGAGCCAAGATGCATGAGAATGGGGAACGGGCTCTATATTTATTGGTGCCTTCTCAATTTTCTGGATGGACAATATCTTGTTTTATGAGAAGAGACTATCCCCAAGAAAAAGAAATTCAAAAAGGCAAAATGGTTGTCTGAGGAGGACTTACAAATAGCTGAGAAAAGAAGAGAAGCTAGAGGCAAAGGAGAAAAGGAAAGATATACTCATTTGAATGCAGAGTTCCAAAGAATAGCAAGGAGAGATAAGAAAGCCTTCCTCAGTGATCAAGGCAAAGAAATAGAGGAAAACAATAGAATGGGAAAGACTAGAGATCTCTTCAAGAAAATTAGTGATACCAAGGGAATATTTCATGCAAATATGGGATCAATAAAGGACAGAAATGGCATGGACCTAACAGAATCAGAGGATATTAAGAAGAGGTGGCAAGAATACACAGAAGAACTATATAAAAAATATCTTCATGAACCAGATAACCATGATGGTTTGATCACTAACCTAGAGCCAAGCATCCTGGAATGTGAAATCAAGTGGTCCTTAGGAAGCCCAACTCGAACAAAGCTGGTGGAGGTGATGGAATTCCATTTGAGCTATTTAAAATCCTAAAAGATGATGCTGTGAAAGTGCTGCACTCAACATGCTAGCACATTTGGAAAACTCAGCAGTGGCCACAGGACTGGAAAAGGTCAGTTTTCATTCCAATCCCAAAGAAAGGCAATGCCAAAGAATGTTCAAGCTGCCACACAATTGCACTCATTTCACATGCTAGCAAAGTAATGCTCAAAATCCTCCAAGCCAGGCTTCAACAGTGAACCATGACCTTTCAGATATTCAAGCTGGATTTAGAAAAGGCAGAGGAACTAGAAACACATTGCCAACATCCATTGGATCATTGAAAAAGGAAGAGAGTTCCAGAAAAACATCTATTTCTGCTTTATTGATTATGCCAAAGCCTTTGACTGTGTGGATCACAACAAACTGTGGAAAATTCTTCAGGAGATGAGAATACCAGACCACCTGACCTGCCTCCTGAGAAATCTGTATGCAGGTCAAGAAGCAACACTTAGAACTGGACCTGGAACAACAGATGGGTTCCAAATAGGGAAAGGAGTACGTCAAGGTTGTATATTGTCACCCTGCTATTTAACTTATATGCAGAAAACATCATGTGAAATACCAGGCTGGATGAAGCACAAGCTGGAATCAAGATTGCTGTGAGAAATATCAATAACCTCAGATACGCAGATGACACTACCCTTATGACGGAAAGCGAAGAAGAACTAAAGAGCCTCTTGATGAAAGTGAAAGAGGAGAGCGAAAAAGTTGGCTTAAAACTCAACGTTCAGAAAACGAAGATCATGGCGTCTGGTCCCATAACTTCATGGCAAACAGATGGGAAAACAATGGAAACAGTGAGAGACTTTATTCTGGGGGGCTCCAAAATCACTGCAGGTGGTGATTATAGCCATAAAATTAAAAGATGCTTGCTTCTTGGAAGAAAAGCTATAACAAATCTAGACAGCATATTAAAAAGCAGAGACATTACTTTGCCAACAAAGGTCCATCTAGTCAAAGCTATGGTTTTTCCATTAGTCATGTATGGATGTGAGAGTTGGACTATAAAGAAAGCTGAGCCCCAAAGAATTGATGCTTTTGAACTGTGGTGTTGGAGAAGACTCTTGCGAGTCCCTTGGACTGCAAGGAGATCCAACCAGTCAATCCTAAAGGAAATCAGTCCTAAATATTCATTGAAAGGACTGATGCTGAAGCTGAAATTCCAATACTTTGGCCACCTGATGCGAAGAACTGATTCATTTGAAAAGACTTTGATGCTGGAAGAGATTGAAGGCAGGAGGAGAAGGGAATGACAGAGGATGAGATGGTTGGATGGTATCAGTGACTTGATGGACATGAGTTTGAGTAAACTCTGGAAGTTGGTGATGGACAGGGAGGCCTGGCTTGCTGCAGTCCATGAGGTTGCAAAGAGTCAGACATGACTGAGCGACTGAACTGAAGTGAAGAGAGAAGAGGGAGTAGAGTCTGGGAGGGAGACTGGTAGAGAAAGCATGGCTCGAAACTGGAGAGTGACTCTTGCTTGTGTGTTCATTTCCTTTTGATGAGAAGATCTGAGAACATCTTGAGGAATCGAACAAGTAACCAGTGGAGAAGGAAAACAGAGAGCATGGTCATGGTAGGAGGCAGGAATAAGAGGTTAACCGGTCCATGTGGCAGGGAAAGTTTCTTCCAGATGGGCAGGGAGGACGAAAGTTTGGGTGATGATCCAAAGAAAACTTACAAAGTTTGGGAGGAAACTTGTGGGAGTTCTCATCAGATGTTCTCAATTTTCCCAGGGAAGTAGGTGGGGAGGTCATCTTTGAGAGTGAAAAGGCAGGGGATGCAGTGGACTGGAGAACTGAAGGTGATGAGGAAGACTGCAGTGGTGAATTCTATGACCAGGAGGATGCAGCGGGTGATAACTGGGTTACAGCCAGGCACCGAGCCCAGACACCAAGGTCCCCCTTCTCTTTTACCCTGCCCTGGCACCCTTTGGCTCCAGTGCTGACAAGGGCTTTTACACCCTCAGAGATTTAATGAAAGGATGGGAAATAGTTAAGGGAAAAACTCAGAATTGCTTTCAAATCATGAGGGAAGACTTTAACGAAGAGGAGAGAATTTAGAAGAAACCTGATCCAAAAACACAAAGAAAGTTTGAGGAATAGTAAGGGATCAGACGGGCCTCGTTGGGAATATATCCCTTAGTGTTGAGGGGAAACACACTGTGATTATTATTCAGTAGATTGCCTGGGTTCCTCTTTTTGCTTCATTGTACTGCTGCCAGAAATTGACTTGTAATGCAGTTCAGCCAATCTTACCACTTTTTAACCTCTGATAAACAATGGATCAGGGCTATTTCAGGTTATATGTGTTTTTCAACCATCAGTGTTATGCCCAGTAGAATGTTTTCATAGCAATATGTATACATTGAATGCCAGAGCATTAAACCAAGTGTGGGGCCCTTCTAAGCATGGCTCCCTTTGCAACTGCTCAAGATATTGGTCCTGGAAATAATCCAAGGGTAGTAATAGAAGTTTCAGAAACCTCACTGACTTTCTCCATTTCTTACCTCTCATGACTGAGCTTTAGTTTTGTGTATGGTCTAAGCCCTGAGCCACGTTCTCCTTTAACTCTTCTTGTTAAAAAAAAAAGAAAATAGAATCAACCCAATGGACTACTCTTATGATCTGTTTCCCTGTGACTACCCTGGGAACCTGAACAGGGAGGTGGGAAGAGAATGGTATGATGGGCAGAGGCAGATATGGGTCAACCTGGGAGCCATGTCCTAGGATGGATAATGTGTTGGTTCCTAAGTAATTTTTAATTCTTGCCCAGAGGTGACTTCTTATAGAACTTTTTATGAGGTATCATCTTTTCGGTTCTTTGGGAAAAAAAACAAAAACTGGCAGCTAAAGCAAGTTAATAGGATAAAGCAGTGAAGAAGGGAGAGAGAGAGGAGCCTGCTCTGCCATTGGGCACAAGTTTCCAACAGAAAGTATGTGCCCACCTTATGATGATATTTACAGTAGAAATCCTCTCTTTTCTCTGTTTTCTGATAGACAGTATTCTAAGCCCTGACTATAATTTTGAATTTCAATGATTAAGTTTGATAAATCTCATCTAACTTAAAAGATCTGTGGTGGAGAAAGAGTTGTCCATCCTTGAAAGAGTTTTTGTAACTGCCCTGAGAGATGAATCAGGATATCCCATCAGAATGACATTGAAGTGGCATGGACTTGAGATTCAAACAAGACCATGGCTTAGAAATGCTGAAGCCTGCTACAAATGAGATGCAAACAGCTGTGCAAGTTCAGAGTCAGTAGGTCAGAAGTTGAAGAGAAGAAGGAGGCTTGGTGGGGAAGGGCAGCCCAACTCCTGGAGGGCATAACAGGTGATAGAAGGTTCAGGAAAGCAGCATCTGGGGAAGGGGTGGGAACTCAGAGAAGGGCAGAGCAGGGAGGGAGAGCCAGAGTCAGCTATATAAAAGCTTGGGTTACCAAGGCAACTTGTTCAGCATTTTCTCCTATTTCTTCTAAGGTATGTGGAGTCTAGTTGCCAAGCAGAGGCGGTGACTGTTGGCTGAAGTGGTAGGAAGCAGAGCAGGAGGAGGCTCTGCAGAAAAGAGTGTAAAAACGTATAATGTATAAAACATAAAAGAGTGTAGAAACTCATACCTGTGCAGTCCTCCACATTCAGCTGTTACAAAGAGGAAATCTCTGCATTTTCTATTTTTGTTCTTATAAATAAACTCTTAAAGGGCAAAGACCATTTATTCTATTCTTGTCCTTCTATTCTAGAGCATGTGACACCATTATCATGCCCTCATTCTCTACCCCTTGCACACACGCTAAGTTGCTTCAGTAGTACCTGACTCTGTACAACCCTATGGATCATAGGGTTCCAGGCTCTTCTGTCCATGAGATTCTCCAGGCAAGAAAACTGGAGTGTGCTGCCATGCCCTCCTCCAAGGGATCTTCCCAACCCAGGGGTTGAACCTGAGCCTCTGGCATTGGCAGGGGGGTTCTTTACCACTAGCACTATCTGGGAAGCCCCTTCTACCCCTTATTTAAAATTTTAATTGGGATATAGTTGTTTTACAATGTTGTATTTCTGCTGTACAATGAAGTGAAATGGCTATATGTGTATGTATATCGAGTCCCTCTTAGACCTCCCTCCCACCCCAACCCCCATCCAACCCATCTAGGTCACCGCAGAGCACTGAGCTGAGCTCCCTGTGCTACACAACAAGTTTGAGGCATAGTTTGGATACAGTAAAACACACACATTTGAAATCTATAGTTTATTGAATTTCTGTGTCTCTAGATACCTGTGTAACCACCACCTGGATCAAGATGGAGAACACTTCTGTTCCTCCATAAAGTCCACGTGGATCCTGTTCCTAGTTACTACCTACCCCTCTTAAACCAGGGGAAACCAGTATTCTGAATTCTACACGTAGGCAGTGGTTCTGCCTTTCCTTGAACTTCATGCATATTATTTTTATCCTCTCTGTGCTCATCCCAGTGATGTGAATGCTGAATTTGTGGGCTTGGTTGAATCGCAGAAAAAAACCCAGCATCTTAATCAAAAGAGCTGTGGAAGCCTGGTAATGTTACTAAAAGGACTGATATTTACCAGTTACGCATCACGTAATCTAGAACAAGTGGCTTTCTGAGTCTCAGATTCTTCCTCTGTAAGGAGTGGGTCATAATTCTTTTTTTTGTCTCTGAAAGATAAATTCAGCATGAATCAAATATTTAAGGCAGACTATTTGGCATTTGGGGCTATGGTATTTTTTGGAGAGCATTAATTTAGTTGTTACATAAACACATATATAAACTGTAAGATGCATTACAAAATGTGATATTAAAGGTATTAAGGTGTTGAGTAATTGCAGTCCTGGACATTTCTATCTGTGGATGCCTCTGTGTAAACGGGTTTCTACTCAGTCATTCCAATGGTGTATGTCTGAGTGCAATGTGGTTATTACATGAAGTCTCCACTCTTCTGGAACCTTCTCTTACATGCCTCTGGTCTTTACAAAGTGATCATTAACTTCCAGGTGGCCTCCCATTCTGACTCCGGCAATGGGCCAATTTCTTGATTCTATCTCACAATGTAACTTCCAAAGTAAATGTCTATTAAGCCTTTGTGTAAACATTCCAGGCCTGTAGCAAAATCAACTGAACATAAATCACCCAACGAAAAGGGTTTAGGAAAATGTGTAAGTTTGAAAAATGAAACAGTACAGTGCAGTTTCATTGTGGATCTCTGGCCTCAGTTACCTCAACCAAGATTTCTCTGGTCTACATCACAGTTCATCTTCAGAGGTGGTGGTTTTCAGTTACTCCAATGGGCTTTGCCCAAATATAGAGAAAGCAAGCCCTCTGCATATAAAGACACTAAGATGCCTATTTGGAAATGGGCTTAACCGACTTTCTAAATAAAAGCCAGAATGTACCATTTCCTCACCGCTGACTGTATCTTTTGCACATTTAGAAGGTTTGGCTAGAAAACAGAGTGGTTGTAATATGTTTAATTGTTTTGTTTTGGTATTCTTTATTTAGAAATGGATGATGGATGAAAGTTTTTGCTTTCATATTGAATACATTGATTTTGGATTTTTTTCCTTTGGAACTTTTTTATCCCCCCGCTTTGGAAAGAAGGGTAATAAGATGAAATGAAAGCCCTGCCTGAGGGGATGAAGGGGAGCAAAGGGAGGGTATTTGATGAAGTTAAGGAACTTGGCTTGAGTGGTGCCTTAGGGGACTCAGGTGTGCCTTATATCTTTCAAGAGTAAACTTGTCAACTTGATAAGAGTTACTCCAAACTATACTGTTTTCTAAAAATATAACCCCCCAAAATATTTGTGGAGTTATTCCTGTGCAGAGTAATCAACCTGTTTGAAGACAGTAATTTTCAAATAGGTTATCACATTTTCAGAGAAGAGCATTTCAGCTCAGAGAACATTTTCTTTTCCACATGCCTAGCAGGCTCTAAAGCAATATCATGACTTTGAACAACTCCAGGAGACAACGAAGGGCAGGGAAGCCTGGTGTGCTTCAGTTCACGGGTCGCAAAGAGTCAGACGTGACTTAGTGACTGAACAACAACAATAACAACAAAATACATTGTCGGCCTTTCCTGTTGAAAACAAGTGTAGAAGGAAATACTCACCAAAAAGGATTTTGATATTATGTAGGGATGTTGTAAAGTTTGATAACCTCTGGGACAAGGAACCATCATCTGAATTCCTCTCCAGAAGATAATCTGGGAGATGTTTTTGGCTGAGTGCATTTAACTTTGGTTCTGTCTGGTGCACAGCAGGTCAAAGCACTCTGAGAAACGCATTCTATCCTGTAGTCTCTGATGTCACTGCCTGACTCATAGTCCTTTGGCCATGCCGGGAGGTCACTTGCAGATGGCTCTAGTCTATGCCAAAACTTCCTGCGTCTCTAAGCCCAGCTGCATCTGGTCCTGCGAGGCTGCTCCTCCCAGGCACGGGACTTCACTGAAGTCTTCACTGCAGGGTCACAGCCCCAGAATCGCCCTTGACAATGAGGGAAGGAGTTGGTGGATAAACTCCCCAGCTACGTCCTGCCTCGGGGGTAATTCTGAGGTGCGTTGTGTGTTCTGCAAAGTCACTCACAGGGACCCCGGTGGCATCATGCCTGGTTGACCACAGTGGTAACCTGCTCACGGCAAACCCTTCATTGCTTCCTTCCCTTTCCTGCTTCTGCTGGCTCTCCTCCTCCCGTGTATCTGCATGGAAGTGTTTCGCATGGTCTGTTTCTGAGGGAACCCCAAATAAGACAATATCTGATCTCCTTTAAGAAATGTTTAGGCCAGACATAGAATCCACCAGAGTCTTTATTATATTAGCTCTAGTATTCAAATACGAAAATAAAATATTTAGCATTCACTATGTGCCAGGCATGGTTCCACATGCATATATAAATATACATATATATATACATATAAAAGTTTAACTCTCTGAGGTGTATATGATGACCATCCGTGTTTTGCAGATAAGAAAGTAGAAGCATGGTGATTTGCATAATATCACAAAGCTACTAATTTTCTAGCCAGTATTCAAACTCAGGCATCTGCAGCCAGCATGCCTAACTACTAAGCTATCTAGCCTGCTGCTACTGCTGCTAAGTTGCTTCAGTCATGTCTGACTCTGTGTGACCCCATAGACAGCAGCCCACAAGGTTCCCCTGTCCCTGGGATTCTCCCTACTCCTTTGAAAATCTAATAAAATAATGGACATGAAAGTTACTAAAAAAGTTCTATACAAATGAGAGGGATACTTATAACTAAAACCTCCCCGACCATACTTTTACTACTCTCATGTGTGGAGAGGATTTTAGCGAAAATAGAGGCTGGCTCCAGGTCCACCCCACTCACTGAAAGCTGCTTACAGATGAGTTGAAATCAGTGTAAAAGGATATTAGATTCCATTTCCTAATTACTGTTTGTTTGTTGGAGTGATTGTAAAGACATGCATTGTCAAGATTAGGGAGGTTTCATTGCAGTGGCTCACAGGAGGCACTGAGGCAGTTGATACACTGGGGTGCATTAAAAATTATATCACCACCAAAGGACAACCTTGCTGCAGATGAGATTGCTTTGGGTGTGTGCTCCAGGGTAGGTGCCAAAACTGCTAAGACTTGGAGACAGGCGAGGAGAAAGTAGAGCTACTTCCTCTGTGTGCTTTGCTGCTTGGAAGAGATACAGAAAAACAGCAGGAAATGCTCGTTTCTTCTCCTGGGATCTTTCAGGGACCTCCCACCTGATCAGGACCGTTGAACTTTACTTGGATAAGGGATGACTTGCTGGAAGATAAAAAGTCCTAGTACAGTCCTTCTCTGTGCTCCAGAGCAGCTGCTAGGCACAGTATAGTGGAAGAAGGTGTTAAAAAAAGGTATGGGAGAGGTGAGGCTCCAGTCTCGAGGCTGAAAGTGTCCTTGCAGGGGAGCTCCACCAGACCAGCTGGGAGTCAGAACCCTGAACAAAACAGAAGCAAAGAAGCATTCAGCTTTTTCTTGACTATCTTCAATGAGGCTGTTTTTAGAGGAACCTCAAGGTGGTCAGGATTTCACAGGCAAATTGGAAGGGACCTAATCTCCATTGGACTTCCCTGGTGGCTCAGATGGTAAAGCTTCTGCCTACAGTGCGGGAGACCTGGGTTCGATCCCTGGGTCAGGAAGATCCTCTGGAGAAGGAAATGGCAGCCCACTCCAGTACTCTTGCCTGGAAAATCCCATGGATGGAGGAGTGTAGTAGGCTACAGTCCATGGGGTCGCAAAGACTTGGACATGACTGAGCGACTTCACTTCACTTCACTTAATCTCCATGAGGCCTGGGAAAAACTACCTAGATGTTACAAAGGCACAGAGGTAAGGGAAAAGAAATTCAGGATCCTGAACCTTTCCACGGACTTCAAAGTATAAGTGGTGGGAACAGCCGACAGTTGCGTTGACCTCTGTTCCCTTGGTGCTTCAGTGAACCGGCTCAGGACTTGGCACACTGCCATCCTTCCAATCAGATGGGGGAAATAAACACCATTAGCACATTGATAAGTGTTTGTTTTCCTTTGGCATTAGGGCTAAGAAAAATAAAGTGGGAAGGGTATCAGTTCCTGAAGTAAGCCTTTAAAAGGTTTCCCTTTTTGATTTTTTAATGATTGTCTATTTATAACAGCAACAAACACAACAGAGAGAAAAAAACACTTTAATTAGCCCAGGACACATTTTGCCAAAATTACATTTAAGTGCTTTTTATTTATGAGTGAGATGCATTATCTTTTATGATGTCTTTAAACCAGTGAGGGGAAGTTATGGGTATAAACCAAGGTGTTCTGTGGCCTGTTGGTCTTTTTTTTTTTTTTTGAATCCCTGGAAAGGATCACAAGAAGAATGCTCTGGATAACTCCGTCTGCCAGGCAGTTTGCATGAGAAGAAAGAGGACTTTATGAATTCCGTTAAAAATGATTCATTACTATTGATCATACACATACTTGCGTTTTATTGCTTAAACACATAAAGCATACATTGGCAACTAATTGTATCTATCACATTATCTGAGGCCCTGCAAGATGTGATTATTTTTCCTAAGAAAAGTCCAGGTTAATTCAGGAGACAAGACGACCACGTGTGTGATAGAGACAACACAAGGCATATGATTAAGTAATGGGTTGCAAATTATAGGCTGCAAGTGCTGTAACTCTCTTAGCTGTGACACAAAAGGTGTCATGGAAGCAGCAAAGCTGCTTGAAGATCTTAAAGGACTCGGGCCATGGAACAGGGGGTGGAGGTGCGGAGAGGCCCTTCTGGGTTAGGAGAATGGCATACAGAACAGCGTGGAGAATGCACGTGTATGTCTATGACATTTCAAGAAGAGCAGCCCACCCAATTGGAGGTTTGGGCAATGTATGTCTATTGACATTTCAAGAAAAGCAGCCCACCCGATTGGAGGTTTGGGCAAATGAAGAGTGAGCAGTAAGATGAAAGAGAACCTGGCCAGGGAGGGGAGATAGGACTTAACTTGTTCCAAAATCGCGCATTCCCCTTCCTCTCAATTCAGTTACAAATCCATGTTAGATTATTCTGTTTTGTACACTTGCTTACTGTCATTTTTTTTAAAGGTATAACCTGTGTAAGTAGAAGCAGTCCCCAACCTTCTTGGCACCAGGGACTGGTTTTGGGGAGGACAGTTTTTCCATGGCATGGGGTGGGGGAATGGTTCAGGCAGTAATGCAAGTGATAAGGAGTGATAAGCTTCTTGTTTCACTCACTGGCCTGTTGCTCACCTCCTGCTGTGTCACCTGGTTCTTGGACTGTACTGGTACATGGCCCAGGGGTTGGGGACCCCTGTTACATAGCCCGTACTGGTATACGTGATCTATCTTAGTTTGGTTTTCCCCAGAGATAGACCCTGATACAAGGAGTCCAGGACAAGTCATTTATTTGGGAAGTGATCCTAGGAAACTCTGGAAGCAGGGAGAAAAGTAAGACAGGAAGGTAAAAATAAGGACAGAAGAGGTGCATTATCTAGGTATTTACCAGTATGGGCACCTGGGCCTTAATTCCACTGAATAGCAATGGAACTCAGTATGGAATGTACCGCAGAGAGCTTCTGCTTGAGGGAGAGGAACTTGGGGTATTTATTTACCAGTTCCCTTCAGTCACTGGTCAAGGGTTGCTTTGGAGGGCATTAGCTCCCTAACACTTTTGCCCTAGGAAAAGTCCACAAGCAGAAGTTGTAGGTGTTTGCAGTAGGCTATCTTGGTGCTAATATGTCAGTATTTCTAGCCTGGCAGCTGGTGATCATGCATGGTCATCTTGGGTTGCTACAACAAAATGCCGCAAACTGGGTAGCCTGAAGAAACAGATCGTTACTTCTCCTGCTCTAGTGGAAGGATGCCTGAGATCAGGGTACACCATGGTCAGGTTCTGAAAACCTTCTGCCAGGTTACGGGCTGCTGACCCCTTGTCGTCCTCTCACGGTGGGAAGAGAGTGAGAGAGCTCTCTGCTGCCCCTTTTATGAGGACACTAATCCTGTTCCTGAGGGCTCTGTCCTCATGACTTAGTTACCTCCCAGAAGCCTCACCTCCCAATACTATCACGCTGGGCTCAAGGTTTCAACATATGAATTTCGGGAGGTCACAGATGTTCAGTCCATTGCCTGGTGCTCCACATTCTCTAATGAAGGTCAAGTCATCCTGAGACAGAAGTACTTGACTAGTTGTTACTTACCTTCTCCTTTTTCTTTCTGTGTTTTTACTATGGTCTGCTCTGATAAAGAGCAAACTTTGAAAGGACAGCTGTACACTTTGGCATGTGGAAGCATGAGAGAGAGTTTTAGTTATAATAAGACTCCACCTGGGCTGGTTTGCTTCTAGTCCAAGGAGTTTCCAACACAGATGTAAGTGAGATCAGTCAATATAATGGCTCAAATTGGAAGAAGCTAGAGCAATGATTCTGTATTGGCCTCTTGGTTTTCAGCGGAGAATATATGTCAATGAACTGAACTAACATTTTAGTTTTCATGGAAAAACTAAGATGGCCTCATTAAAAATCAGGAAACAAAACACCCACCCACCATCTACTCTCCCCCACTGACATCCTTTACTCTGCCCTCCATGACACATAGCATTTCCACAAGCTACTCAGGAAATATAAATGCATTCAGAGGCTTAGCCTAGTAACTTTTTTTCTCTCCATTTGCAGCAACACTTTATGCCAGTTGTGTTATGATCCAGTGGGGCTGAGATCAGGTAAAGGAAAACCACTGTAGAGAAAGCATTTGAGAACCACACTCTTCCTTACTAAATGTTGATTTTTAACATTTGCTTTGGATTGTGTTCAGTTAATAAAGAGAAGAAAATGTTTAAGAAAGGGAAACCAAAAGACATTTTGTTTTTCCATATGCCTTTGTGGAATCTTAGAATTGAAAGCAATCTTGAAAGGCCATTTTGATGTTCTTTACTTTCATCAATACTTGTTAAAAGTTGAATGAAAGCTGTACTTCATATGAGGCATAGACAGAAGACTTGCAGAGAGATTAAAGCTCCCTCCATAAACTGGTCCATCTGTCCAGCCTGCCATCCATGCCTCTTCTTGCCATTAGAAAACTCTTTTAGGCCAAGTGCTGAAATGCCAATTATTTTTCAGTATATGAAAAGAAAAAGCAAATTTCTGTTACAAGTGTGAGTGTGAGTTGAATTGATTACAGCTTCTCTCTCTGATAAACGTTCATGTCTGGGTGTCTCAGGCTACCTTTTTTCCCCCTGGATAATTTTCACTCCCTTTTGTAATCCAACTGGTACTTTTACTATGTGTAAGGTCAGAGTTTTTTTTTTTTTTTTTTTTTAATATTTTGGTACAAATGAACAGTTTTGAGAGCAGACATGAATGATATGCAAAATGTAAAAGATGACTTGAAAATGGAAAGACTTACTCATAGATAAGAAGAAGATATAATAAGGTTACCAATCCTTCTTTAATTTATAAATTCCGTATAATCTCAATAACAAGATTATTTTTAAAAGTAGGCAGATGATTCTAAAACTTATTTAGAAAGGCAAACAATAACTTCTGAGAAATAATGAGGGGTGAACATTGAATTTTATAAAAAATTGAGACAGTATGGTACCCATGTATGAATAAGAAAACGTCACTGGAACGACACAGCACCTCCAGAGCAGACCCTGAAAGATGAAGGCTGCCTGTAGTCAGTGAAGAGAGACTGTTCAGCGGGTTATGTTCAGTTCAGTTCAGTCGCTCAGTCGTGTCTGACTCTTTGCGACCCTATGAATTGCAGCATGTCAGGCCTCCCTGTCCATCACCAACTCCCAGAGTTCACCCAAACTCATGTCCATCAAGTCAGTGATGCCATCCAGCCATCTCATCCTCTGTCGTCTCCTTCTCCTCCTGCCCCCAATCCCTCCCAGCATCAGAGTCTTTTCCAATGAGTCAAATCTTCACATGAGGTGGCCAAAGTATCGTAGTTTTGGCTTTTGCATCAGTCCTTCCAAAGAATCCCCCAGTTATGTTAGGACAACTAAATAGCACATCATACCTTACAATGTGACAAGTTCCAGATGAATCAGATAGTTAAATGTTAATGAGAGCAACCGTAAAAGTGAAAATGTAAAAATTACATAAGAGGAAAGTCTTTCTAACTATATGACCTATAAGAAATAAAATCAAAGATTAATTAAAAACAAAATATTTGTACCCAGTAAAAACCACCAAATCAAAGTGAAAGAGAAATGACAAATTGGGGAAAATATTGTGATTTTTTCAAAGTGTTAGTTTCTCTATTCTATAAAGGAGGCTCACAAACCAACAAGAAAATGACTAATGTCAATTAAATGATGAACAAAGAAATGAACAATTTACACAAAAGGAAATTGATAAGAAAAGATCATTTACTTTGCTTAAAAAAGAGAAATACAAAATAAAGCTAAATTAAGATGATTTTATCTGTCAAGCTGGCAAGACTTGAAAGTTTGATAATGCCTGATGTTAACAATGGTCTGGGAGCATGCAGACTTTCAAGTATAGAGATGGTTACGGTAAGTGGCAAGAGTCAGTACACTACAGATTGTGAGTGAAACCCAGCCCGATGCCTATTTTTGTACTACCCATGAACTAAGAACAGTTTTCACATTTTAAATAGTTGAAAAAAATCAAAAGAATAATATTGTGTGATATGTAAAGATTATAGGAAATTCAAACTCCATGTCCTTAATTATAATCTTATTAGAACAAAGTCATGCTGATTTCTTTGGTTGATCTATAGTTGCTCTTGTGCTTCAGTGGCAGATCTGAGTTGTTGGAAGAGACAATCTGGACTGTATGGCTGAAAATGCTTTTTTTTCCCATAGAAAAATTTTGCTGAGCCCTCTCCTACAATTTGGCAATATCTGTCAAAATCATATGTCCCTTTTGACCCAGTAAATTAACAGCTACGAACTCATTCTATAGACACATTTGCCTAAGTGTAAAAAGACACATGTCCAGGATACCTCCTTACAACATTGGATGGCAAAAGATTGGAAGTGAACTAAATGCCTATCAGTAAAGGACTGGGTGTAGAATTATAGTACATCCACATAGTGAAATCCTGTGCAGCTATGAAAAAGAATCTACAGGCCAAGATGGAATTTCTAAAATACAGTAGAACTTTTGACCATGTATTTATGTAATCTATTAAAAAAAAAGATTTTGAAAATTTCCTTTCCCTTCTCTCATTCAGTTATTCTCTATCTCAAAACCTGGTAATATTTTCTTCCTACTATATGTCTCCATCTGAAATTTTTGTTACTCTGTTTACTTCTCTAGTAGTTTTCGTAGACTCTAGAGTCTTTAAGGTTGTTAACCTTGTCTGTATTGCTGACTCAATGACAACACCAGAGCCATATGAAATGAAGCACCAGCTCCCCATCACTTAAGAGGCAAGGATGTTGGGTGAGGGGGGAGCATGGATGGAATGGACGTGAGCAAGGGGCTTCCTTAGAAAAGATGGACCCCACTCAGAACACATACAGGATTCTGACAGTGGTAGTCTTAATTTCATAATCTTCCAATTAATAACCATCCAATAAATCCTGTCTTCTGCTGCCACTGTTATTGTAACTGGAGACCAAAGATGCGGTGAGAGGAAAACCAACAGTCAGCAAATGAAATAAACCAAAGGCCTTGCTGTTTCATGTGTAGCTCCTGATGTTGGATATTCTAATGTGCAGCATAGCTTGTAACAGAGAAAAATCAGAAATAATCCAAGTGTCCACTGACAGATACATGGTTGGGAAAATGTTGGCATACCACACCGATATTATAATGAAGAAGGATGGTCACTATAAATTGACTTGAAAGGATGACCAAGAGATATGAAGTCAAGAAAGCAAGTTATAAAATAGTTTGTGTGATATGATCCTGCTTTTTAAAAAGTTATGCTTAAGAGAAATTAAAAGCAGTGGGAGAAAGGCACTCTGTGGGCCGTGGTGGGTTCTGGGGGCCTGTGAGAAGAGCAAATTTGACTTTTTATGTTGCATATTTATGTAATGTTTGAATGTTATTACTGTTAATATATTTCTTGTAGAATTAGAAAGAAAGAATGAATCTATATTTGTATTTAGCTCTGTGAATAAATGTCTGAATTCCTGACATGGGAACCTTATAGTAAAGAATACACATAATTTATCTAGAGTGCCTGTCAAAGGATAAATGACAGGAAACCGAGGTCTGGAATCTGGAAAGGAAGGGTACCCATCAGGACTCATGACATCTGACTCTTGGGAACTAGAAGAGCATATTCGTTTGACATTGACTCCCTAAAAAGAAATTGTACAGGGCTGGAGATGTGGGAAAGAAGGATGGTTGTCAGAACATAAGGGCCCTAATGTTGAAATAATAATCTGAGGACTAAAGTGACTCCAGGATGGAGTCAAGGAGCCACATCCATGTCCCACCCTCTATAAACACCTGCTGTCTTTGTTATTATGTCCTGCTCTTGTTTTCTTCATTTTTCCTGATGCAGCTGAGACAACAAGGCAGGGTGGTCCAAGAGCTGGGAGTGGAGACACCTGGATTCCAGTCCTTCCTCTCTCCTGGACTTGCCCTGGGACTTAGGGTTGTCCACAGCCTTCCTCCCTTCCTCATCCTTCCTCACTGCCTCACATCCCCCTTCACTTCAGTTTCCCATCCCCAGCAAGGGACTGGCCACATCCTCATGGTCTCATATGATAGTGTGTATATCATGCGATGTGGATTTTTCTTAGACAAATGTTTCCTATAAAAGTATGTTTCGATTTAATCTTCATTTTTGCCCCTGACATCCTGTCTAGAACTTTCTATTGTATCTCCCCTTTGCATCTTCACTTTGAAGGTCATCGTGCAATTGTGGGGCTGGAGGAAGATATAGACCATCTGGTCCAAGTCCATTTGTTTCCAAATGAAGCCCAGAGAAAGCAGGATGACTTGGTCTTGACAGTTTTCCACCAGCTTGAAGCTGCACAGGAATCACTTGGAGATCTTGTTAAAATGCAGATCCTGATGCAGTAGGTGAAGGGTGGGCCTGCCATTCTATATTTCTGACAGGCTCCTGGGGGACACTGATATTGCTGTTTCCCAGCCTGAACTCGGTGAACCAAAAGTATGGGATACAGAGCTTCTCAGAAGCAGAGGATGACCTTGTCCTAAATTCCTCCACTCACTGTCTAGTGCTCTTTACTACAGGGGAAATAATTATTAATCCATTGGTTGCAAGAACTAAAGCTATCATCTACATAGAAAATTTGTGTCTGAATCCCTTGGGAGAACTGTAACAATTGGGGGCATCTGGGCCTTTCTCCCAGAGCTGTTTGGTTAATACAGGCTGAAATTTGAGACTTATTATTTTTATAAGACCCCTTGATTATTTTGATTTATCCAGCTCATGACCAGCTTTTGGAAACCTCTGTCCAAGTCATTTAGGAATATTATATCTGGTACGATCTGAGTTTTAAAATTTATTTTAACTTGTTATTTTGTTAATGTGTATGATTCCCTGTATATTTCTTATCACTTCCTTAACCACTGAGAAGAGCAATGTACACAAAAGAAAGAGTATATTAACTTCCATGAAACTAGAAGGATAAAAAAGAAAATATAGGAAAATGATAGAGGAGAGCACAAAAATCCTGAATAAGAGACCCTTGATCTTATATAAATAATCACAAAAAAATATATAGTAAGCTAAGTATGCATACAAATGTCCATGGGATTCTCCAGGCAAGAATACTGGAGTGGGTTGCCATTTCCTTCTCCAGGGGATCTTCCCAACCCAGGGATTGAACCCAGGTCTCCTGCATTGCAGGCAGACATTTTAACCTCTGAGCCACCAGGGAAACCTGGTGTACAAATGTTAAATGCAACCAAATTAAACAATTTGGAATTCGCTATCTATGGGTAAAGAGACGGCAAGATTATGACTAACATATATACAGTGGAACACATCATATTCACATTTAACTTATATAAAGTGCCTCTACAGGCTTAATAGAAAGGAGAGAGAGGAAAAGGATTGTAAAGTGTGGACAATTCTGCCCACTATTCCATTAAAGAAGCAAAGAATGACCCACTTCCTGTGTACCCCTCAGAGTATAAGCAGCTTGTAATGCTGAGTCTGGTTGTTGAATTTGAAGGTAAACTTGAGCCAGTGTCTTCAATGATCTGTTTGTATAATAAAGGAAAACTAACTATACAAACAAACAAACAAAACATTCTCTTTGACTAATCAAGTGAAAAAAAGAGAAACCTCACATGCATTTATGACTGCCTGTACAGAGACACACACAGCCACGCTTGCGCATCTCACACATCCTGAGAATGGGGGTGAGTTGCTAGAGAAGATGTATTTTAGACTTCAAAGACCCTTGGAAACCTTTTTTTAAGTAAATGAGTTTACTACCACCTCCTTTCTCCTGGCAGTTTTGGATTAACAAAACAAATACCATCTTAGAGTGAAGAACACCTAGACTTTACTGCAAAAACCTCTGTTCCAAAGATTTCTGAGTGTTTACTAATGTTAACTTTAGGTAGATTCTCTCCTGTTTGTCTTTTTTTTAATGCTGCTTATGAGAAGACGTCTTTAAATGTTTGTTTATTCATAGTGGTGCTGGGTCTTCATTGGTGCATGGGCCTTTCTCCAGTTGCAGAGTGTGGGCTCCCCTCTAGTTGCAGTGCACAGGCTTCTCACTGCGGAGGCTTCTGTTGTGGAGCATGGGCTCTAGAGCCCAGGCTGAATATCTGTGGTGCATGGGCTTAGCTGTTCCGCAGGATGTGAGATCTTCCCAGATAAGGGACTGAATCCATGTCCCCTGCATTGGCAGGTGGATTCTTCACCACTGAGCCACCAGGGAAGCCCTTGTCTTGTTTTTTAACTCTTGTGACCACCAGACAACAGTGGGATTTGCTCTCTCCCCATCACCCTCCCCATCACATTCTGGTTGGGGAAATCATTCAAGAGCAGCCATTTGCTGGAGGAGCCGTGTGAGCTAGGGAGGTTGCACTTCAGAAAGGTATGCTCACGTTTTGGGTTTTCTCTTGGTCCTCTGTGGCTCTATACTGTTGCTTCCTCCAAGATGCCCCCAACAAGGATGGATGAATCTGTCTTCACGCAAGCAGAGCTCAGAGGCATGCCTTTCCCCAGCTGTACTTTGTTCTAGCTAACACCTAACCTCCAGCAACAAGATACTCTTTCATATTTTATCAGCAATTAATTGCAATCACTGCTGTTTTATGATCTGATGAAGGCCTTCATCTCCACGATTTGGTCTTTGTTTCCTGCTCTTTGGTGGGGCTCAGTGACCACCTTCCCTTCCAATGTTTAGATGAGTTTTCCAGCCTGCAGCTGGGTGAGGCAGTGGCTGAACCACGTGAGTTGAGTTTTGACATTTAATAACATGCATTAGCTTTGAACAATGTATCCTTGCCACTGGCCTACAGAAACTGAGAACATGCTTTGCCTGCATAATGATGTCTCAGTAATGGAAAGAAAGAATGATTATTCAGAAGCATTGGTATCTCGAGGAAAATCTCAAAAGCATCAGGTCTCAGCCTGTTGTCATTTTTATTCTATCCCATTGAGAACCCATGATGTGCCAGATGATGGGAGGTTGATGGTGTGGAAAGTAAAAGATGAGGCACCAGGGTAAGAGATGGTGGCCTCGTTCTCTTCAGCTAACAGTGGACTCTCTTTTATATCTGTCATATAAAATTATTTGGTGGCACTCAAAGTGCAAATAAAAATGTTCAAAACTCAGATGAAATGAGTTTGGATGCTTAAGTCACCTCCAATAACTGCCTTAAGGAAATGGAACTGTCAGCATCTTAAAGAATTGAATTTATTGTTCTGGCAAGAAATAGAAGCAATGATCCTAGACTCCCAGGATTCTCAGTGTCTTCTGGAGCATTTCCACAGTTCTTATTTATTTCATGCATATTCACCTTGTCTACCAGATAGACTCTGTATTTCCCAGAGATAAAGAGCAGGTCTTTACACTTTGTTTCTCTTCTCTATAGTTTACACACAGCATGGAAGAATAGTTCCCAGCATATGAGAGGTGAATAAATCTTTGCCATTGCTACCAATAGCTGTACTTAGGAGCCTCAACTATGCCAGTTATTAATCTGGGTGCTTTACATAATAGTCCATTTATCCTCATCATGATCTCTGAGATGGATATATTTCTTTTGAAACCATGGGAGAGATGTTAATACTTGCATTATGGCAAGTGTCCAAAGGTTGTGGTTTTTAACCTTTACATTACACCATGTTATATAGATTGTACCTTGCTCTGGGTCTGAGATGTGTCTTCTTCAAGCAGACCCTGGCCGTCAGAATCTGGTCTCAGATCCTTCTTGAGTCAGTAGGTGGATGACTTTACACTGAGAAACATGTAAGTTGAAGCTTGGTGTGAACAAAGAGAGGTTGTATTCTGCAGTGATGCTCTTGAATTATTTTTGCATTTTTGATCATTTCTCTTGGGTTTTGGATTTGGTGTGAGCCCCATGTGTTTTTCTTTGGATTAACCAGGATAAAACCCAAGAGCTGATCAAAGCCCTGCTGTATTTGCCTTTCTCAAAAATAGCCCAGCCAGAAGAAGAGAGAAAGAAGTATTGGGGGAGAGGTCCAGGAGATGAGGGTTAGCTTACCCTGTGAATTGAACCAAATAGTGGGAAGTGGTCACTACCCAACTCTATTTCATCTCAATGTGAATTAGGATAAAGGCACCACTTCATCAAGGTCTATCTCCATTAGCTGGAAAATCCTTGCAGTTTATTGATTTTTATTAGAACAGTCTGAGGCTTAGTATTCTTCTTCAGCATAGCACTCCTGGCAGCCTCTACTAACCATTGGAGTTGGCACTTAGAATTAAAAACTATCTGTGATCCCTGATTTAGAGGTTTTTGTTTTTTTTCTTCCTATGTGTCTCTCTTTTCTAGTTGCAAAGCAAAATACCAGGAAAAGATGTGTTTCTATTTTGGCTGAAGCCACAGGTCTTCCCTTGGGATTATCCTTAGTTGTTGGGTTAGTCTCTTACCAAATCTAGCTGGAAACTGGATGTTTTCTATTTGCCTCAGAATTTGCCTCTCTTTTCAACCAAGAAGTGATATCATGGGTAGAGAGAAGGGAGATAGATTTAGCACTTTCTTGCTGTTATTTAGAATGAGATCCCAAAGACTTTTGGTGGGATTAGATGATCATTTGTCTTACTTGGGGAAGTTGAATATTTTACATGCCATTTTAATATCCAGTGGCATTTTTCTTGAATTTTTCTGAAAGTTACACAGAGGGAACTCAAATGTCTTAACGAGTAGATGAGATATGTGGGGGAGATATACTTTTGGGGGAAAACATGCAGTATAATAAATGATCATAATAAATGATCTTCAGTATTCCAGGATATTTATGGCAGATTGATTGCAAAGATGTCTCCAATTTTTTACCACTTTGTGTGTGTATACCATTGACCATGTGGTCTTGCAGCTCACCTCATCAATAGGTGGAATCTTTCCCCTCTCTTTTTGAATCTGGGCCAGCCTTGTGACTGTGCTTTGGCCAACAGAATGGCATCCAAGGGATGATCTACCTTCTAATCCTAGGCCTCAGAGGTCTTGTGTGCTCCTGCTTGCTCTTGTCTCGTCTCCCCTTCTGTGTGAAAAGCCTGGAATAGCCTTTAGTAGGATGTAGAAGAGAAATGAGCCATCTGAGGTGAGGGCATGCTCAACCAGCCAGTCCCCAGCCAATCCAGGAACATGGGTGAACTCAGCTAAAATCAGCTAAACATGGCAGGAATCCACAGAGCCACCCAGCTACTCATCAGCAACAATGAGTTGTTGGGTTTTACACCACTAAGTTTTAGGTTACTTTGTTATGCAGCCAATGCTAACTGATACATATTCTGATTCTAAGGATGATTCTGATGGATAATTTACATAGTATGCATATAGCCACTAGCTGTAACATCTAGCAGATAGTTAATAAATATTATTTCTTGTCTTCATTTTCTTTCTTTAAAAAGATGTACTCCCAGACTGGAATCTGCAGGTTTCAGCCAGAAGATGGAATAGCAACTTGAAAGTCACATCAAATAGGTTTACATGAGTTGCCATATCTCATAACTGTCTCTAGAGACAGGGAGTAGTTTTTTCCTAGGCCAGACTGACCGATATTCTTTATTGCCTTAGAAAGAGACTTCAAAGATTTAAAAACACACCCCTTAACTACTGGCAAGTAAATGATACTGTTTCTGGTTTATGTAATTTTTTCTTTTTGGCAAAACTGTCAAAATGTGGAAAACACTGTTAGTAAAACTGAGAGTCCTGGGTCTGTGTGACCATGTGTAAGTCACCAGCTTTTTCTCTGCCTCAGTTTCCTCACCTCTAAATTGGGAAAGTTGATCTCTCCAACATGACCCCTAGCTCCAACCATCCATGACTCTTCTGGAAGCAACATGGTGAAATCAGGAAAATAAGATCCACAGCCAGATTACTCCCTCTGAAACCCAGCCCTGAGGCTCTCTAGTTATTTGGCCTTGGGCATATTGGTGCCTCAGTTTCTTTCTCTGAAAATCGGGCTGCCACATGTGTGGCTGTGTGGATTACATGATGGAGTCCATCTAACTGCTGAGAACAGTGTCTGGCACACAGAAAGTGCTTAACAAATGTAAGCCATTATTTCACTTGGCATAGGGTCATGTCTTATGCAACTGCACTTTCATGGGATTTAAATGATGAAAGTTCAAGTGGCGAACATCAACCCAGTAGATAAAACTGCCACGGTTTTTGAAACTCACCCCCACACAAATGAATTGTAACTATGCCGAAGCTTTTATACTCATTATTCAAAGGTTTTTCTCTCACCTAGTTGGGTGTAGCATCTTACACAAGTGAAATTGACTGCTTTAGCTCTGAGCTTATTGTTGTCTCTCTGTTGCTGCTACCCTGTGGCAACAAGCAAGAGGCAGTTTAATGCAGAGTTAAGAGGGTAGGCCCTAACTCTGGCTCTGCTACTTATTAACTTGCTTAGTTCTTTAATTACTCTGTCTCTCCATATTCTCATAAGGAAAATACCCATAATAATAGTGCCCACCTCTCGGGTTTATTCTGAACATGATACATTTAGAGAAGTGCCTGACACATGGTAGGCTCTTAATAAACACTGTGGGTTGGTATATTATATTCTGTTCCACTTGAATTGTTTTAAAGCAAGACTTAGGGGTCCAAACTTTGTCCAGAGGAATCAGGATGGCAAGTCTAGAGATGCTATTGCTGACCCACCCAGATCTCCCACGTGCTATGAGCATCAGCTGTTAATGGCTTACAGCTGCCTCTTTCTCTGGAGAATTACCATTGGTCAAATGGAAGTTGCCTAGCCTGGAACTGCCTGGGAAATTAAGCAACTCTTCTGCCCTTGGGTGTGGCCCACAGCCAGTGCCTGGCTGATGCAGGGGCATGAAAGGACCCTTTGCCTCAAAAGGGCAGGGGGCAACTCTGTGGAGCAATCCAGGCTCTGGAGCTCCCAGTGGAATAAGACCGAGCCAGACTCCAGTGAGGCCACACCTAACTTGGCCTCCCTTTCCCTGTCCTGTGTCCCTTACTCTCTTTTTTTCTTGCTCAATAAATTACTTCCATGTGAATCTTCATCTTGGGCTCAGAAGGAAGAAAGAACTGAAGCATGAGCATTGCAGAGATTCTGAGGCATTCCAGTTGGACTTTCTGGGAGAGCAAACACCCTAAGTAGGTGTAGTTTTAATTCTTTCCAAGTCTTTGTTTAGGAGGAGAGGCTGGAGGGACTTAACAGAAGTTGGGATAGCAATAGGATGTCAGGTAGTGGATGTAATGGTCTCCGTGTTACTGAGGGCTGTGCACAGCTTTGAATGACACATATGAACCTGAAAGTGTTAGTTGCTCATCATATCTGACTCTTTGTGACCCTATAGACTGTAGCTCACCAGGCTCCTCTGTTCATGGGATTCTCCAGGCATGAATGCTGGAGTGGGTGGCCATTTCCTCCTTCACGGGATCTTCCCAACCCTGGGAAGAAACCCATGTCTCCTGCATTGCATGGAGGAGAAATGGATTTACCATCTGAGCCACCAGGGAAGTCTCTTTACCATCTGAGCCACCAGGGAAGTCTAAAGTATGAACCTAGACATAGATTTTATTAGACCATGTTACTACTACAGTGATTAATACCAAGTATACCTAGAGTCTTCCAGTACTCAAGATAACCTCTATCCTAAATTCCATGCTGACTTCTTTTGACTACGTGGAAACCCCCTTTTGTGCTATGACAGTAGCCTTTCTTCCATACTTACCAGACAAGATTGTCCAAAGGACTTCAGGGATGAATTAGGATGGTAAGTATGAAGTTGTCCACTACTGAAATGCTGGATAAAGTGCTGTAAAACCTGACTGCAGGCTTTCCCTGACAAGATCATCATAGCTTGTCCCAGAAATAGCAGATAAAATTACCTGCAGGTTTAGTCTTGGGTTTGCATACATTGAAGAACCAACCACTTACTTGAATTCAAAGTTCTATTCCATCCTAATGTTTCAACAGAGGAATGAAATACAGAATATTCCATAATTATCTTCTCTTTTTTTTTTTCTGTCAAGAAGGGAGCAAGGGATCATCTCTCAATTTCCTTTAATTCATTCTTTTGTTCTCTTTCTCTGCCCCTTGTATCTTTTCTTTTTCTCCAATCAGTATGTGACATAAGCGTGTTTCTGTAAACTCAGTTCAACAAAATAACATTGATTAACATGTTATGTCCCTTTTTCAAAGGATCTTATAAAATGTGTCCATTGCTTCTCATGGAAGATTATCTTCAGAATAGAACATGATGCAGGTTCCTGGAACATTGCCCAATTTGTCACTAATTTTATATTGAAAGAGGGCACAGATAATGTATAATAGAATATAAGTAGTATTAATACATGAGCTTTCAAGATAAACATAAGGTTTCAAAGAAAAAAGTTGCAATGAGGTAAGACTATCCTGAGTTTAGCCTTCAGATCTCTGGTGTAGTACAATATTCTCTGATGCTAACAGGGTGACTTTGGTGGAAGTGTCTGAGAAGCACTTCTAAATATAACTTCAACCAGTTCAAAATATGATGTAGGCATGGCTTCACATAACTGTGTAATAGAATGATGAAAAAATGGGAAAACTTCTAGGACCATTTTCATCCCAAGACTGGAAATGCAAATAATATTCCAAGTTTAGATGAGTAACTCAAGACATGGCTTGAAAATATAATTCTCTGCATTCACTGGAAAAATTAAGAGTTTAGCTCATGGAGATACAGTTTTGATATGGTATATGTCTTGAGGGGACCGTCATTGACCCCACTGTAGTGGATGAGATGCATGGCCAATCAAAGCTTACTTCTCAGAAGCAATTAAGTGGCTGCCTAGCAAATGAATAGGGGCCATTATGACTCCTTGGCTAGAAAAAAAGAGAAGTGTGTCATTTCATGAGTAAATTGACAGCTGTTAAGTTCTAGGAATTTTGTAGGCTTAACCTGGCCTGAGAGAAGCCTTCCTTCTCATGGATTCTAAATCACTATTATGTTGTGTGCTGTTCTGTGCTTAGTTGCTCAGTAATGTCTGACTCTTTGCAACGCTATGGACTGTAGCCTGCCAAGATCCTCTGTCCATGGGGATTCTCCAGTCAAGAATACTGGAGTGGGATGCCATGCCCTCTTCCAGGAGATCTTCCCAACCCAGGGATCAAACCCAGGTCTCCCACATTGTCGATGGATTCTTTACTGACTGAGCCACCAGGGAAGCCCAAGAAAGAATACTGGAGTGGGTAGCCTATCCCTTCTGCAGGGATTATGTAGCTACTACTCTGGAACTGGCAGCATGTAACTTGAGTTAAATTCATGAATTATCCCAGGTCAGTGGGAAAGGCTGTATTTCCTCATATAAGAAATTGACAGTGATTTTGTGTAGAAGGTGTGGGAGCCTCTTGAGGCTGAGTGATGCTTTGCACAGGTTGTTCTCATTCAGAAAGGACATGTGGAGAAGCTTCCCTTGGGCCAGAGTCACTAGGTTTTTTTCTGGGTAGAATTGATTCTAACATACTGGCTTTTCAGAAAAGAGGCATTCAGCAAACTCAAGAAGATGAAGTTTGAAATTGTTTTTAGGCCATATCAGTTGCCTTTTCATCAGGTGACTGAGATGATGAAGAATCCATCTACAATGCAGGAGATTTGGGTTTGATCCCAGGGTCAGGATGATCCCCAGGAGAAGGGAATGGCTACCCACTCCATTATTCTTGCCTGGAGAATTTCATGGACAGAGGAAGCTGGCAGGCTACAGTCCATGGGTTTGCAAAGAGCTGGACATGATGGAGTGACTAACACTTTCAGTTGCCTTTTAATAAAGTGGCAAGCATAAAACAGAGTTCAAGAAAATACAAAGAGAGACCTTCTCATATAAAATCTAGAAAATAGTACAACAATATTGATTTCAAAGATAAACCTTGAGAAAAGAACATGCCATAAGAAAAATGTTAGGATACCAAATCCAATTGTCTGATCAGAAAATCTTTGCTCAGTTTTTGGTTCTGCTCTTAGAGAGGGTGTGCTTAAGTTTCTACCTCTTTTTTTTTTCTTTCCTTATTTTATTGGAGTATAATTGCTTTACAATGTTATGTTAGTCTCTATTGTATAGCAAATTACATCAGCTATCTTCCTCCTGTGCTGTGCTCAGTCGTGTCCAAATCTTTTGTTACCCCATGGACTGTAACCCACCAGGCTCCTCTGTCCATGGAATTTTCCAGGCAAAAATACCAGAAGGGGTTGCCGTTTCATATTCTAAGGTATCTTCCTGACTCAGTGATTGAACCCCCTCTCTTGCATCTCCTGCATTGGCAGGTGATTCTTTACCACTGTGCCACCTGAGAAGCCCTTGCATCAGCTATATGTATACATATATCCGTTCCCTCTTGGGAAGTCTCTACCTCGTTTTCCTCAGCAGGGCCTGGGTCCAGTCTCCCAGGGCGTGAAGCAGGATGAAGTGGGGTGGGGTCTAGATTATGATTTCACTTCCAGCTGTATGGAGATATTTCATGCTTCCTTCTTGCTCTTTCCCATGAAGCATATAATTAAATGGGTGACTGGCAATATCTGCTGGCAAGCATAATATAGGGGACCCTAATGAGAGCAAGTGGTATGTACCCCGCCATGTGGCCTCTCGGCAGTGGCATCTGTGTGGTCCTGCCCCAGTACCTGTGGTAGATTTCACGGTGCTGTCTGAGCCACGTTGCCCACCTGAGCTCCCCGTGCAACTGCTCCTTCCAGAGCTCCTCATTTCCAAGAGAAGGAATCACTCTTTCTCCTGACGAGCATGCAGACAGAGGAGGGAATTAAGGAGACAAGGGAAAACCACCCAGCAAGAGGGCTTGAAGAGCATGTGGGGAGTGGGGGGAGAGGAGGAAAGGAAAAATGTGTCAAACAATGTTGTGTCAGTTCTATAACTTTCCACTGATCCATATGTGGATTTGTATCAGCACTCACGTCTTACAATCAAGACAAGAGCCAGACAAAAAGGCTTGGACTTAATAAGTCCAGGAGAGAGGTTTGTTTATCAAGGTTTCTCATTGTTTGAAAACTCAACATCTGTCAAAGACTTGGAGGGCTTTGCCCCCCACACTTAGGGCAGGTGCTTCTGGTCTTATGACACTGGTGAGTGGATTTTAAAGAAACATTCAGTGGGAAAACCCAAGGTCCTCTCTGTCCAGCGTCACTGCCTTTTCTTCCCATCAGGATTCCTCACCTCTTAGGCTGTCCTGGGGCTTCCGAGCAGGTCTCCTTGCCCCCTACCACATCCACGCTCACCTTGGTCCACCACATAATGTTACTCTTTCCAAAGTCTTCTTGAAGAACTTAAAAACTCATTAAAACTGTCCAAACTTCTTAGTAGGGATCTTCAAATTCTAGATCTTTTTGTTTCTTTCAGTCTAATTTTATTGCCACTATTCTCCCTCAGGTGATTTTTCTTATATTTTTTAAATGTAAATAGTTTTATGGAAGTATTATATCAGTGTAAAAAAAGTTACTTGATGAATTTTTATAAAATTTTCATGCCCATGAAATTGGCAACTAGATCATGAAAGAGAATATAGCCAGCACCCAAAAGGCCCTCAAGGTCCTTCCCAGTCACCGTCCCCCCAGGGGTAACCATTGTCCGGACATATAATCCCATATATTAGTTTTGCCTTTTTTGTGAACTGTGCAAAGATGTAGTCATAGAGTGTATCTTTTACCATGTCACTTAACATTATGTTTGTTTCTTCCATATGTACATGTGGTTGAAGTTGATTCATATTTATCACTATATAATGGAATCAGTGAAAGGATATTTTTAAACTTTTTTTATTTGGGTTTTTAAAAAAATTAATTAATTACTTGGAGGATAGTTACTTTACAATGTTGTGATGGTTTTTGCCATACATAGACATGAATCAGCCACAGGTGCACATGTGTCCTGTCCTGAATCCCCTTCCCACCTCTCTACCCCATCCCTCTGGGTTGTCCCAGAGCACTGGCTTTGGGTGCCCTGCTTCATGCATCAAACTTGCACTGGTCATCTATTTTACATATGGTAATATACAGGTTTCAGTGCTATTCTCTCAAATCATCCCACCCTCGCCTTCTCCCACATTGTCCAAAAGTCTATTCTTTACATCTGTGTCTCTTTTGCGGCCTTGCATATAGGATCATCATTGCCATCTTTTTAAATTCCATATATATGAGTTAATATACTGTATTGGTGTTTCTCTTTCTGACTTACTTCACTCTGTATAACAGGCTGCAGTTTCATCTACCTCATTAGAAAACTGACTCAAATGTGTTCCTTTTTACACTTGAGTAATATTCCATTGTGTATATGTATCACAGCTTTCTTATCCATTCATCTGCTGATGGACGTCTAGGTTGCTTCCATGTCCCAGCTATTATAAACAGTGCTGCAATGAACACTGGGGTACACGTGTCTCTTTCAATTCTGGTTTTCTTGGTGTGTATGCCTAGCAGTGGGATTGCTGGGTTGTATGACAGTTCTATTTCCTGTTTTTTAAGCAAACTCTACACTGTCCTCCCTATTGGCTGTACCAGTTTGCATTCCCACCAACAGTGTAAGAGGGTTTCCTTTTCTCCACACCCTCTCCAGCATTTATTGTTTGTAGACTTTTTGATTCTGATCATTCGGACTGGCACGAGATGATACCTCATTATGGTTTTGATTTGCCTTTCTCTGAAAATGAGTGATGTTGAGCATCTTTTCATGTATTTGTTAGCCATCTGTATGTCTTCTTTGGAGAAATGTCTGTTCAGTTCTTTGGCCCATTTTTTGATTGGGTTGTTCATTTTTCTGGTATTGAGCTGCTTGTATATTTTGGAGATTAATTCTTTGTCAGTTGCATCATTTGCTATTATTTTTCCCTATTCTGAAGGCTACCTTTTCACCTTGCTTATAGTTTCCTTTGTTATGCAAAAGCTTTTAAGTTTAATTAGGTCCCATTTGTTTATTTTTTCTTTTATTTCCATTACTCTGGGAGGTGGGTCATAGAGGCTCTTGCTGTGATTAATGTCAGAGAGTGTTCTGCCTATGTTTTCCTCTAAGAGTTTTATAGTTTCTGGTCTTATGTTTAGATCTTTAATCCATTTTGAGTTTATTTTTGTGTATGGTGTTAGAAAGTGTTCTATTTTCATTCTTTTACAGGTGGTTGACCAGTTTTCCCAGCACCACTTGTTAAAGAGATTGTCTTTTCTCCATTGTATATTCTTGCCTCCTTTGTCAAAGATAAAGTGTCTATAGGTCCGTGGATTTATCTCTTGGCCTTCTATTTTGTTCCGTAAATCTATATTTCTGTTTTTGTGCCAGTACCATACTGTCTTGATGACTGTAGCTTTGTAGTATAGTCTGAAGTCAGGCAGGTTGATTCCTGCAGTTCCATTTTTCTTTCTCAAGATTGCTTTGGCTATCCAAGGTTTTTTGTGTTTCCACACAAACTGTGAAAATATTTGTTCTAGTGCTGTGAAAAATATTGATAGCTTAATAGAGAGTGCATTGAATCTACTGATTGTTTTGGGATAACTTTTTATTTTATATTGGAATATAGTCAATTAACAATGTTATGATAGTTTCAGCTGGAGAGCAAAGAGACTCAACCATTCTACTCTCGTGAACATTTGTGTTGTTTATAACTTTTGGCAATTATAAATAAATGTGGTTATGAAAAATTATCATAAACAATACCCCAAAAGTGCTAAGCATAAAGGAGAATTTGGTAAATTGACCTTTCAGCCTTTCAAAAGACACTTTTGAGACAGAAAAGGAAACTCATAGACTGGAAGCTATTTACTGTATACACAGTATATATAGGATATTACTGTATATATATATTTATAATATTTATAAACATATATTTATGCTAATAAACATTTAAATTTATTTATTTATTAAATAAATAAATATTTATATACTATATATATATACACATACACACTATATATATACATATATATATATATATATAGCAATGAAGGAGACTCAGGTTTGATCCCTGGGTTGGGAAGATATTCTGGAGAAAGAAATGTCAGTCCACTCCAGTATTCTTGCCTGAAAAATCCCATGCACAAAGGAGCCTGGTAGGCTACAGTTTATGGGGTTTCAAGGGTTGGCCATAACTTGGCACCCTCATATATATATATAGCATATATACCTGGGTAAAGGATTCATATCTTTAATATATAAAGAGCTCACTACATCAATAAGGAAAAGGGAAATGAATCAGTAGTAAAATAGAACGCTTGAGATTTGAGTAGGCACTTCACAAGACAACATACTAATGTGAGCAATGGCCCTAAACACATGAAGGAGTATGAAGGCATTCTTATTCAGCTTTACTAATCTCTTCACCACCCCTGTTAGGTCATACACTTTTCTGTTTCAGTATCTTTGCATGGACTCTTCCAGCTACCTGTGATCTCTTTATCTCCTTTTCCACCTATTTTTCCTTTCAAGACCAGATAGACAATATCTGCTCCTTCCTGAGACCGCTGCTGATTCAATTAGGCAGAATTAATCAATACTTCTTTGGAATCCCAAAGTTTGATTTCCTAGAAGTGAGGTGTTTAACTAATATGTCTTCACTGCATGTAGCATTGCACTTGATGTATAATAGATGATCAATATACACCTTTTCTTTTGTATAGTCAAAGCTATGGTTTTTCCAGTAATCATATACAGATATGAGAGTTGGACCATAAAGAAGGCTGAGCATTGAGAAATTGATGCTTTTAAATTGTGGTGCTGGAGAAGACTCTTGAGAGTCCTTTGGACAGGAAAGAGATTGAATCAGTCAATCCTAAAGAAAATCAACTGTCAATATTCATTGGAAGGACTGATGCAGAAGTGGAAGCTCCAGTAATTTGGCCACCTGATGCAAATAGCCAGCTCATTGCTGGGAAAAGATTGAGGGCAGGAGGAGAAGAGGGTGACAGAGGATGGGATGGTTGGATGGCATCATCGACTCAATGGACGTGAGTTTGAACAAACTCCAGGAGACAGTGAAGGACAGGGAAGCCTGACGTGCTGCACTCCATGGGGTCACAGAGAGTCAGGCACAACTTAGTGACTGAACAACAACGTGCCTTTTAAGATTGTTTAAGAAGATATTAAGAAGAAGTGGTAAGAATACACAGAAGAACTGTACAAAAAAGATCTTCATGACCCAGATAATCACGATGGTGTGATCACTCATCTAGAGCCAGACATCCTGGAATGTGAAGTCAAGTGGGCCTTAGAAAGCATCACTACAAACAAAGCTAGTGGAGGTGATGGAATTCCAGTTGAGCTATTCCAAATCCTGAAAGATGATGCTGTGAAAGTGCTGCACTCAATATGCCAGCACATTTGGAAAACTCAGCAGTGCCCACACGACTGGAAAAGGTCAGTTTTCATCCCAATCTCAAAGAAAGGCAATGCCAAAGAATGCTCAAACTACTGCACAATTGCACTCATCTCACATGCTAGTAAATTAATGCTCAAAATTCTACAAGCCAGGCTTCAGCAATACGTGAACCATGAAATTCCAGATGTTCAGGCTGGTTTTAGAAAAGGCAGAGGAACCAGAGATCAAATTGCCAACATCTGCTGGATCATGGAAAAAGCAAGAGAGTTCCAGAAAAACATCTATTTCTGCTTTATTGACTATGCCAAAGCCTTTGACTGTGTGGATCACAATAAACTGTGGAAAATTCTGAAAGAGATGGGAATACCAGACCACCTGATCTGCCTCTTGAGAAATTTGTATGCAGGTCAGGCAGCAACAGTTAGAACTTGACATGGAACAACAGACTGGTTCCAAATAGGAAAAGGAGTACGTCAAGGCTGTATATTGTCACCCTGCTTATCTGACTTATATGCAGAGTACATCATGAGAAACGCTGGACTGGAAGAAGCACAAACTGGAATCAAGATTGCTGGGAGAAATATCAATAACCTCAGATATGCAGATGACACCACCATTATGGCAGAAAGTGAAGAGCAATTAAAAAGCCTCTTGATGAAAGTAAAAAGAGGAGAATGAAAAAGTTGGCTTAAAGCTCAACATTCAGAAAACGAAGATCATGGCATCTGGTCCCATCACTTCATGAGAAACAGATGGGGAAACAGTGGAAACAGTGTCAGACTTTTTTGGTGGGTGGCTCCAAAATCACTGCAGATAGTGACTGCAGCCATGAAATTAAAAGACGCTTACTCCTTGGAAGGAAAGTTATGACCAACCTAGATAGCATATTAAAAAGCAGAGATATTACTTTGCCAACAAAGGTCCATCTAGACAAGGCTATGGTTTTCCCGGTGGTCATGTATGGATGTGAGAGTTGGACTGTAAAGAAAGCTGAGCACTGAAGAATTGATGCTTTTGAACTGTGGTGTTGGAGAAGACTCTTGAGAGTCCCTTGGACTGCAAGGAGATCCAACCACTCCATCCTAAAGGAAAACAGTCCTGGGTGTTCATTGGAAGGACTGATGCTGAGGCTGAAACTCCAATACTTTGGCCACCTCATGTGAAAAGTTGACTCATTGGAAAATACCCTGATGCTGGGAGGGATTGGGGACAGGAGGAGAAGGGGACGACAGAGGATGAGATGGCTGGATGGCATCACCGACTCGATGCACAATGAGTTTGGGTTAACTCCGGGAGTTGGTGATGGACAGGGAAGCCTGGTGTGCTGCAATTCACGGAGTCACAAAAAGTTGGACATGACTCAGCAACTGAACTGAACTGAACTTTCCCCTCAAATGTCCAAATAGAATCTAGCATCAGTGAAGCATATGTGCTAACAAAGTCTTCCTGTATTGAACATGGATGTATTTATTAGCCAATACAAAGCTTACTTTGTAGGGAAAAATGCTGGCCTATTTCCCAAATCATAGCTCATCTTTAATGAATAGTGTCATCTTTAATGAATATCATCACCACAAGCTTGTGGACACAGACCTAATGCTCTATAGATTTAATTGCATATTAAGATACATATTAATAATAAAAACAGCATTGCCCTCCACAAAGGTAACTGAAATGAGTGACTGGAGTCCTGTTATAGGTCAATAGCATTTATTTCACACCTATGGGAGCTCAACAATGGTATCAATCTGCATTTAAAATTAAAGTACTCCATGGTATAGCGATGAGAGGGAGGAGAGAAGTTTTTGCCCTCACGATGGACATGAGTCTGAGTGAACTCCGGGTGTTGGTGATGGACAGGGAGGCCTGGTGTGCTGTGACTCATGGGGTCGCAAAGAGTCGAACATGACTGAGTGACTGAACTGAGCTGAACTGAACTGAACCTCCCCAAGCCCTGTGTTTCATGCCCCCAACTAGCTTGTTTCCAGCCTCATTAAATTTCTTCAATACCAGTTTTGTTCCCTCACTGTTATTTTTATTTTAACCAGATGATAAGAAAAAGGTTTTGTAGTCTCTCCCTCTCTTTCTTTTATTGAAAAAATTTTTATAATTATATTTATTTGGCTGTGTAGGGTCTTAATTGTGGCATAAGGGATCTTCACCGCATCATGCAAGATCTTCCTTTGGTGCACTGCCTCTCTAGTTGTGGCACACAGGCTCCAGAGCGTGCAGGCTAAGTAGTTGCAGTGCATGAGTTTAGTTGCTCTGCAGCATGTGGGGGGTCCTAGTTGCCTGATCAGGGATTGAACCTGTGTCCCCGCATTGCAATGCAGATTCTTATCCACTGGACCACCAGGGAAGTCCCCCCTCCCCTCTCTCTTTTTAAGAGGAAAGATTTCTTATTTATGAAACTTTGTATCCCTGGATAGCTAAGTTTAGTGCCTTATACATGAGGTATTCTCAATAAATATCTTTTGAATCAACGGCTTGGCTTTAATTTCTTATTAAAGTGGGCAGAGTTGCTGGCCCTCCTGATTCAGGCTTAAATTGAAGACAGTAGGGAAAACCACTAGACCATTAAAGTATGACCTAAGTCGAATCCTTTATTTGATACAGTGAAGGTGACAAACAGATTCAAGGGATTACATCTGGTGGACAAAGTCAGTGAAGAACTATGGACAGAGGTTCTTAACATTGTACAAGAGGTGGTGAACAAAATCATCCCCCAGAAAAGCAAATGCAAGAAGGCAAAGTGGTTGTCAGAGGAGGCCTCACAAATAGCTGAGAAAAGAAAAGAAGCAAAAGGCAAAGGTGAAAGGGAAATATACCCAAATGAATGCAGACTTCCAGAGAATAGCAAGGAGAGAGAAGTAGGCCTTCTTAAATGAGCAATACAAAGAATTAGAGGAAATCAATAGAATGGAAAAGACTAGAGATCTCTTCAGAAAATTGGATATGCCAAGGGAATATTTCATGCAAAGATCGGCACAACAATGTATACAAACTTCTAACAGAAGCAGAAGAGATTAAGGAGAGGTGGCAAGAATACACAGAACTAAATGAAAAGGTTTTAATAACACAGATAACCAAGATGGGGTGTTACTCACCTAGAGCCAGACATTGTGGAAAGTGAAGTCAAGTGGGCTTTAGGAAGCATTACTATGAATAAAGTTAGTGGAGGTGATGAAATTCCAGCCGAGCTATTCTAAATCCTAAAATTGATGCTGTTAAAGTGCTGCACTCAATATGCCAGCAAATTTGGAAAACTCATCAGTGGCCACAGGACTGGAAAAGGTCAGTTTTCATTCCAATCCCAAAGAACGGCAATGCCAAAGAATGTTCAAACTAACGTATAATTCCACTCATTTCACACGCTAGCAAGGTAATAATGCTCAAAATCCTTCAGGCTAGGCTTCAATAGTATGTGAACAGAGAGCTACCAGATGTTCAAGCTGGAGTTAGAAAAGGCAGAGGAACCAGATATCAAATTGCCAACATTAGTTGGAACATAGAGAAAGAAAGGGGATTTCGGAAAAACATCTACCTTTGCTTCATTGGCTATGCTAAAGCCTTTGATTGTGTGGATCACAACAAACTGTGGGAAATTCTTAAAGAGATGGGAATACCAGACCACCTTACCTGCCTCCTGAGAAACCTGTATGCAGAAATAAAAACAAAACAGCAGTTAGAGCTGAACATGGAATAATGGACTGTTTCCAAATTGGGAAAGGAGTACATCAAGGCTGTATATTGTCACCCTGCTTATTTAACTTATATGCAGGGTTGCAGGGTTGTTGTTTTTGTTTTTGAGTCACTCAGTTGTGTCTGACTCTTTGCAACCCCATGGACTGCAGCATGCTAGGCCTCCTTGTCTTTCATCATCTCCCGGAGTTTGCTGAAACTCATGTCCGTTGAGTTGGTGATGCCATCCAAGCATCTTGTCCTCTATCGTCCCCTTCTCCTCCTGCCTTTAATCTTTCCCAGCATCAGAGTCTTTTCTAATGGGTCAGCTCTTTGCATCAAGTGGCCAAATTATTGGAGCTTCAGCTTCAACATCAGTCCTTCCAATGAATATTCAGGATTGATTTCCTTTAGGTTTGACTGGTTTGATTTCCTTGTAGTCCAAGGGACTCTCAAGAGTCTTCTCCACAGTTGGAACACCATAGTTCCAAAGCGTCACTTCTTCAGTGCTCACCTTCTTTATGGTCTATTTGTCACATTCATACATGACTACTGGAAAAATCATAGCTTTGACTTTACGGACCTTTGTTGGCAAAGTAATATCTCTGCTTTTTAATATGCTGTCTAGGATGGTGATAGCTTTTCTTCTAAGGAGCGAATCTTTTAATTTTGTAGCTGAGTCACCACCTGTAGTGATTTTGGAGCCCAAGAAAAGAAAATGTGTCACTGTTTTCATTGTTTGCCCATCTATTTGACATGAAGTGATGGGACTGGATGCTATGATCTTAGTTTTTTGAATATTGAGTTTTAAGCCAGCTTTTTCACTCTCCTCTTTTACTTTCCTCAAGAGGCTCTTTAGTTCTTCTTCACTTTCTGCCATAAGGGTGGTGTCATCTGTTTGTCTGAGGTCATTGATATTTCTCCCAGCAGTCTTGATTCCAGCTTGTGCTTCATCCAGTCCAGCATTTCTCATGATGTACTCTGCATATAAGTTAAATAAGCAGGGTGTCAGTATATTTCCTTGACATACTCCTTTCCCAATTTAGAACCAGTTCCATGTCCAGTTCTAACTGTTGCTTCTTGACCTGCATAGAGGTTTCTCAAAAGGAAGGTAAGGTGGTCTAATATTCCCATCTCTTTAAGAATTTTCCACAGTTTGTTGTGATCCAGAGTCAAAGGCTTTATATGCAGAGAACATCATGCAAAATGCCAGGCTGTGTGACTCACAAGCTGGAATCAAGATTGCAGGGAGAAATATCAACAACCTCAGATATGCAGATGATACCATTTTAATGGAGAAAGAGAGTGAAAGAAGCAGGATGTGCATATGTCTGATAAGTTGTTTCAGTTGTGTCTGACTCTTTTCGACCCTATGGACTCTGTCTAGCCCTCCAGGCTCCTCTGTCCATGGGATTCTCCAGGTAAAAATACTAGAGTGGCTTTCCATACCCGCCTCCAGGGTATTTTCCCCAACCCAAGATGGAATCCATGTCTCCTGTGACTTCTGCATTGCAGGTGGATTCTTTACCGCTGAATATCAGGGAAGCCCCAAGAAGCAGGATAGGAGATGGGAAAAAGCAAAGACAAGATTTTAGGTTAAGTCTAGCTTCAGTCTGAACCAGAAAGGAGCTCTGAAGTGTGAATGGCACCACTGAGCGTTTGTTCTATATGAGAGCTGGGCTTTTGCCCTCACACACAGTCAGTCATTGTTTATGGGATGCCTCAGGGGGACTGTAAACTCCCTATAGGTGAGAAGTTCCAGATGCCCAAGGGCAGTCCTCCAGGGAAGATGCAGGCATGAGCACATGGTGGCTGGGGATGAGCAGAACTGGTAAAGGGGTCCAGATAGGACACTAATAGCAGTCTTCCATGGCTCATTCATTTGTTCATTCATCCATTCATTTAACAAATATTTATTGAGTGCCTATTCTGGACAAGTTCCTGTCCTAGGAGCTAAGGGTGAAGTAGTGAACAAGCCAGATAAGGTCCTCACTTTCATGAAGCCCACAGCATGTAGGGGAGACAGAAATAAACTAGTAGATAAATGTAGCCATGAGATAACTTCTGAGAGTGAGAATTTTCTAAGAGCAAAAATAAACAGTTAACTAGATTGTGGAATGACTGGGACAAGGGGTGGGCACTTGAACAGAAATGGGAATGGTGAGAAGAACAAGCCATGCAAAGATGTGAGGGCCTGATGTTTAGGCAGAGGAAATGGCCTTGGTCAAGGTCTAAGATAAACAGCTCGTGTGTGTGTGTGTGTTTAATGTTTTAATTGAAGTATAATGATGTACATTGTATTAGTTTCAGATTATAGCAAAGTGATTCAGTTTTACATGTATTTATATTTGTTATTTTCAGATTCTTTTCCTTTATAGGTTTCTGTGTTATACAGTAGAACTTTGTTGGTTATCTATTTTCTATAAGTAGTGTGTACCTGTTAATCTCAAACTCCTAATTTATCCCTTTCTTCCCTTTCCCCTGTGGTAATCATAAGTTTGTTTTCTATGTCTGTGGATTTGTTTCTGTTTTGTACATGAGTTCATTTGTGTCATTTGTTTGTTTGTTTTTTTAGATTCCACATGTAAGTGATATCATATTTGTCTTCATTTGGCTTACTTATTATGATAATTTCAAGGTCCATCCTTGTTGTTGCAAAATGGCATTATTTCATTATCTTTTATGGCTGAGTAGCTCATGTGTTTTCAGAACAGGAAGGAGGCCACTGGGCCTCTGGTGGAGTTGAGAAAGTTATAAGAAAAGGGTAGAGAAGTGGGTATAATGGATAGGGTAGAAGGTGGGGGAAGCCATTGTAAGGAATGTGGTGACTTTGCATTCCAGTTGTAGAAATGAGTTCCTTTGCCTGCGTTAAAATGGTAAAAATGGCAATTTGTCTGACTTTGACATTGATTTGCCTTAACATTGTTAGAAGAGTTTGCTAAGCAGATTCATGGAATAAATAAGGAAAAAGTTGTGATTAAAGGACAGTTCACTCTTTTCAAACTCCAGGAGCATAGCAGGCATTGAATTCAGACATCTCATACAGTAATTATGAGAAAATTTTCTCTCCTTGTTAAAACATTCCCAAAATTTTAAAAGATATATAGCTGGACTCAACATTCCTTTGTCCTTGGCAGTGTGACAAAGCAACATTTTTAGAAAAGAATGTAAGTTAGTCTTGACCTTGGCTATATGCAAGGAAAGTTATCAAGGTCACTTTTTTGTTTGTTTGTTTTTACTGTAATTGCTATTAAAATGAATCAAGAAGTAAGTAGAGACCATCTCTTTTTGCTCAATATTCTGCTCCATGCTGAGACCATGAGTCTTACATGTAGATCTATTTCCCAATTGCCAGTATGCATTTTTCTTAATTTTTTCAGGGTCCACTGGGGAAGGTACCTCAGTTAGAAAATACCACTGGATCATGATTATGGAAAATGTTTCCTGTACTTTATTTCTGGAGAAACATAATAGTTATAGAACACTCACCACCAAAGCTGTTGAATGGGACCCAATGACATTGTATAAAAGAAGCCCAGGAAAACAATGCTTTCTGTCTGATCTACTAGGTCATTGTTGAAGACCAAGGTCAAGGAACAGCTCTCCAAACTGAAATAAACAACATTTCAAATCAAGAGGAATTAAGTATAAGTAGTGTTTTTATTCTTTCTAAAAATGGATTTTTCAAATGGTTTTGATTTAACAAAGATGCGAAGTCTTTTTGTCATGCTCTTCCCTTCACCAGCCCCTGCTCTCACCCGCTTCATGTGTGAAACCCATGTTTAATTCAGGGGGAACTTAATCCATATGTTTCTGATTCATTTGCACAATGTTCTTTAGTAACAGCTAGCTGATGTCCAAAGAGTCTTCTGGGAATTTTTATAAGTCTTTAAATTTTTTTCTTCAAGCCAGAAAATCATATTTTCCAGCTCAAAGTGCCCCTCCAAATCAGAAATCCTCCGAGCCTATTGGAAACAGTACTTTGAGGAGGCCTTAAAATCAGGCGAAACACAACTCCCGTTGTGAGCCTTGCAACCAGATCTACTTGAGCAGCCCCTGAGAGATTGGAGAAGCAAGGGAGATGGGACAGAAAAATGACCTGAATACCATAGGGAGTCTTGGACCTGCCATGTTTTTCCATTTCTAGAAGCAACCGCTGAAATCCCACAACATATAAAGTCAGACTCAATTTATGGTGCACAACTGGAGCCAGATAATTTTCAGTTGGCTTTGTGTAAGATCTTTGAGCAAGGGTGGAGAATTCTAGAACTACTTTCAGATTCATAAATATAACAAGACTTCATTTGTGAGCACACTTAGCATTTGCTCAGCAATTCAGCAGCTAGGCTTCATTTTCTGGAAAGCCCGACAAAGTCTAAAGATGAGAATGGTTGTCTATAGAATTAAATTGGTTCTGCCAGGAATAGAAAGTTGGTGGGCCTGTTAGGGACAAGTGAACAACTAACTGTTGGAGAGTAGTCTAAGAAACTGTTGCTAGAATCTAAGGATCATTTCCTTTGTCCCATTTACTTCAGCTGTGCTAAGACCCATTTTTTTTTTTTAACCACTCTTTAAGGGCACCTGATGTCTCTGGGGAGAAGATAATCCATAAATTAGCTTTGTTTAACCCAGTATTGGCAATGAGTGCATACTCATCAGAAAATAGTCATTTTACTGCCAAGGGCTTGGATTCATCCTAACTCATGTGTCAATTTTCTACTGGGCTATAAATGTGCTTCTACAGCATCGTAACCCCAATTTTGGCTATTTTGCCAAAGTGAGTTGCTGTTCAATCCTTCTAAGAAATTTTCCAATCCCCCAGCACTCCCCATTCCCCCACCGACTGCCATTGGCCCATACAGCAGTAAGCTGATTTAGACAGCCAGGATGGTGATAAAGCTCTCCATCTCAACAAATGCCATGACCATCTTTGTAATTCCCCCAGAGAGAGAAAAAAAAAAGCAGAAATAATTTTTGATTCCTTTCATGCCTTCCAAATGCAATCTATCGAGTTGTATAGCCTCTTTCTTCTCAACTGTGATCTTCAGATCAGCAACGTTAGTATTACCTGAAATCTGTTAAAAATTTAGAACCTCAGTCTTCCCACTCCACCCTCAGGCTTGTAGAATGAGAGCTGGCTCATTCAGCAAGTTCCTGGTGACTCAAGGGCATGTTCAAGTTTGAGAAGCACTGCTAGACCATACCTTTTAAACGGCTCTTCATTCACCGTCTATCTCTTGCCTGAATGACTGTAATTGTTTCCCAGCTTCTCCCCAATCCTCTAGCATATTTTCAATTCAACCACCAGAGTGATCTTCAAAAGAAAGTTATTCCTGTCAATTCATTCTGCTTCTTAAAACCCAAACACTTCTTAACAAATGTAAAATAAAATATGAACTCCTTGCCATCACTGAAGAGTCCTGTGTGAAGTGGCCTCTGCATCTCCTCCCCTCTCAGCTGTCCTTTCTGGTCACTGTCTCCTCCAGCCACAGCCTCTCATTCCCATACAACCACCACCAGCTTCCCCTCCACCTGAAGGTTTTTTAGCAGAGCTGCTCATCATTCAGGACTCATCACAGATGTCACCTGGTGATGAACTCCTGGCTACCAAATTTAAATCTACCTCCTAGTCACTTTTTACTACATTGCCCTGTTTTATTTTTTATTGCTTTCTGAACCACCAGCAATGATCTTACTTATTTATGCGTTTATTTCTTGCTTTATGCGTTTATTGACAGTTATCCAAAATGGAGACTTTCCCCATCTTATCTCAGCTCTATCCTCAACACCTAGAATGGTACCTGGGACATTGCTGAATTCATTCGTTGCTGAATGAATTATAACATACATTTTTATCTATACAATATGGACAAAAGTCTGTGTCTTGTCGTTGATGTTTCTTCCACTTTTCCTCCCTCCTTTTTTTTTGACAAATATTTAATTTGAGCAGTTAATCTATGCCAGGTACAAGGCTAACAGGAGGAACAGGAAACAGACCCAGTTTCTGCCCATATGAAGCAGAGAGGGCAGTGCAAGATGGATATTAACCAATTAACCAAAATAAGAATGATACCATCCCATGGAGCATATAAAAGTTAGCTCAGGGGAACTACCGGGAACTGAGGGTTGAAGAATGAATATACTAACCAGGAAAGGAGAGTGAGAGGAATAGGAAAAGGGGAACATTTTGTGTAGAAAGAATAAGAAGGGAATGTTGAAGGAATAGAAAGAAGGCCTTTAGGAGGGGGTCCAGAGAATGAATGGGGAACTGTATGTGGTGAGGCTGGCAAGGCAGGCAATGGCCAGACCAGTGGGCCCTATAGGTACAGTGACTGTAAGTCCTGGTTTGCCTGGAGAGTTCTGGCTTTTATCTGCCACCTGGCACAGTTATGCATAAACTTGTTAGTCACTCTTATAAGCCATATCATAGCCTTTCATCTTCAGAGGCACTTCTCAAAGCCCAGTAGTTAACAATAGGAACCCTAGACCCAGATATTCTGGATTCCAGTAAGTGGTTTGCTGTTATTTGCACTGTGCACCCTTAAGCAAATTGCTAAACATCTCTGAACCTTGGCTTTCTCATCAGTCAAATGGAGATTCAGTAATTGTAGTATTCAACTCATATGGTTTTAATAAGAGTTAAGTGAGTTCATATACATCAGTGTTGTAGGACAGCATATGGTACACATGGTAGATAGGTAACCACTAAGTGTTAGCTATATTATTCTTATTATTTTTAATATGCAGATAATAATGGGAGCCTGTGAAAGGCACTACAAAGAGGTGACATGGTCAGAGTTGTGTTTTTCAAAAGTTATTTACAATTTTATGAGTTATAATATTTAGGCAAGGGATTAAAAGAGAAAATACATACAGAGTTTTTCTAAAATGAGATATAATATGTTTAATAAACAAAGTAAGTGATTGTCATGATCATTTTGTACTGAGAATATAAGAGTCCAGAAATAACATAGTTCTTAACTATTTCCTGCAAATTTCCATTTGATAGTGTTTGGGGACAAAGCAGCTATTTGGAATTTGATAATATTGTCCTTGAATCAGTGAGGGAAACAGCAAAGGTCGGAGTTGGAAGGACCGACCAGTTTTCTCTTATAAGTCAAATTCTGTATTCCCCACAAATCTACACAATTAGCATCTCTGGCTTGCACAAAGGATTTCCATATAGATGGCCTGTTTGGTTCTCAATGACTTCCAGTGGGGGAAGGGTGGGGGTGGTGGTGATGGAATCAGCAGCAGCAAGGAGATGGAAGGTTTCAGTAAATTCCTCCCAGTGGGCCTTGACTTGAACTTTCCGGGCCTGGAATATCTCCCTCACAGCTCCCTGACACTCCTGTTACCCCAAGGGTGAGAGGAAGCGACGTGAGTGAAAAGGGGCCCCATTTCCCTGGGGTTAGCATGGGACACACCTCATAGTCACTTGTCACTTTGAAATTCCCCTCTCCCAGGAGTGCATAGAAGGATTATAGAAACCTGGCAGATAATTAACGTTTCCCGGTGTGAACCGAAGGGATTTGTCACACACTGACTTGAGCATCATGACTTTCTCACTAAACCAGCGGAAAAGTAGATACAGATTTCCAGGACAACTCCATTGACTGATGGCTGAGGAATGGGAGCATGGTAGTAAATTGTTAACCATTTTATTAACCAGGACTCATCATATTACTCAGACTGGATTTCCCAGTTTAAAGATTTAGAGTATACTGACGTGATTTTAGCAAACTAAGTTCTCTGACCTTTCCCAAGGCCTTTATAAGCTATTGGGAAGCCCATATAATTAAGAAGAGCTGATGAGAGGAAATTTAGCATTTCAAATTCTCTGGTAGCTTGGTTTTGAATGAAAGAGGGTCTATTGTATTGAATTAGACATTGATGGTGAAAAGCCTATAGAACTCTAGCAGATAGGAAAAAGAAGGTAACCACCTTTATATGTAAGGCAGTATTTAATTGCTAATTCACCAATAAGCAGTTTCTACTTATTTGCAGTTGACAGAGCACAAGTCCTTTTATATTTTAGGTCTCCAAGGATTAAAAAAGAAACTTGAAGCCGTGTTGATTGTCATGAAATTACTTTAAGGAAATAGATCTTAAGGTTGGTTTAGAGAGAAGAAATGAGAGCAAAAACTGGGACAGACATTCCAAGTGGAAGGAACAGAGGAGAGAGGTGAAGAGATGTACCATTTTTCCTGTATGACAGGTGGAGGTACCAGTAACAAGGATGAGGATATTATTAACATTCAATCAGTCCTCTCCTGTGTCTCACTTAATTCTTAACATTATTAGGGAATTTATCTTATTCTCATTTTACAGGTGAAAAAATGGAAGATTAGGTAATTTAAGTATCAGGCCAACTGCAAAGCAACTTGAGTGCCAAGCTAAGCAGTTTATGACTATGTCCTGTATGATTGACGATTTTGTTAAGTTTAGTGGAATATTATATTCTGAGCTTTTGAAAGAGTGTTATCAAGTTTTAAGTGCCTTCCTTATAGGCATTTTTGGGCAGAACTCAAATTAATGAGTATTTTGTTAGGAAGGTACCATCTAATTCGTAAGTAGATAAGATAATATTTTAAAGAATGCGATGTACAAGGGAGGAAAGAAAACCTACTTCAAAAATCTCTCTTGTTGCTCCATATAAATATGTGGAGTTCCACAAGTGAAGATGCTTTTCTTGGAGTCCAGGAATACTTTGGAATTTTCTGGAATCTTTCTTCTTATCTTTCCTTACTCCTTCTGTCTTTTTCTTTCTTTCTCAAGCACTTACTGAGCTCCTGCTTAGTACATGGTATTTTGCTCCCAGTTGAGAATAATAAAAAAGCATGTTTTCCCTAGTGGGGAGACAATGAAGATAGCAAGTCACTGCTGCCCAATGTATTGGGGCTGACCTCAGAGAAAAAGTGCCTAGAAGGAGACTGGGACTATCAGAAAAACTTGGGTGGAGGGAAGAGTAATCTAGAAGAAATCTGAAGGGTAGATAAAATAGGGACTGGCATTCCAGGCAAGGGGGACAGGATTTTCAAAGGTCTGGTTGCAAGAAATGAAACCACTGTGAGGTTGGAGGATGTTCACTATTTTTAGGACTTGGGTCGGGATAGGAGGGGGATTGATGGATAAAGGATGCCTGTGGTCAGTCAAAGGCCATATTTTTTTCTTCAAAGGAGTTTAGATTTTATTTGGCAGTTTATAAGTAACATTCGGAGAAGGCAATGGCACCCCACTCCAGTACTCTTGCCTGGAAAATCCGATGGACGGAGGAGCCTGGTGGGCTACAGTCCCTGGGGTCACTAAGAGTCGGACACGACTGAGCGACTTCACTTTCACTTTCATGCATTGGAGAAGGACATGGTAACCCACTCCAGTGTTCTTGCCTGGAGAATCCCAGGGACGGGGAGCCTGGTGGGCTGCCGTCTATGGGGTCGCACAGAGTCGGACACCACTGAAGTGACTTAGCAGCAGCAGCGGCGGCGGCATTCTTTCCGCTAAAAGTAATTGCAAGGTAGTTGACAAGCACCAGGGAAGCCCAGGGTTGTATCTGACCTTAGGCACAGCTATGTCCAGTTGTTTTTCAACTTTGTTTCTTGTGGGTCAGCTTCATTCTTAGGCAAAGATGGTGCCTAAAAGTCCAGGCTTACACCTAGCAGTGCCTGCAAAAAGAGGGTAATGTTTTCATTATATTTCCATTAAAAGTCCCAGAGAAAAATCTCAACACCTCTGTTTGGGTCATGTTGCTTTGACTCAATCAGTCACTACAGACAAGAGAGTTCTGAAACCTGGGAGTGTGATCTACCTAACCTCCCCAGGCATTTCCATTGAACAGATGCTGGACAGACTGCAAATATTTCCACTAGAAGAGACTTTTTAAAAATCTGATGATATATGTGACATGGTTAGTTTGGTATTGAAAACCTCTTGTTTTATCTTTAAAATATGTATCCTTTGGCCCTAACATAAAGAAAAAGTTTATATTTTTTGTCAACAGGAAAAAATAACAAACATTGAGTGACACTAATTGTCTTGGAAGATGTTCCGTGTTTATACGATGGCCACATGTATTGTAGCAGGTCCTATAGTTGGCCCAGCCAGATGCCCTTCCCTGGGCTGGTAGGCTACTTCAGGTGTGGCCCCCTGTCCAACAATCTTGACCAGCTGCATTGTGCCATCACTCTCTAGAGCTCCCTGCAGGATCAAGCTGAAGCTAGACTTTTGAAAACACATCTTTGTCTGACTCCCCCCACCCTGTGAACCATCTTGCTCTCCTTGCTTCCTCACAGGTTTCTTCTGAGTCCACCCTCCATGTATCACTTGCATAAGAACCCTCATCTGAGGCTCTGCTTCTCTCAGAAGAGGGACCCCTTCTAGGGCCTGAGAGTAGGCTCTTGTCTAACACTTGAGACTGTCCAAGGAGATATGCAGGCTGACAAAGCAAGAAGGGGAGCCCTGGTGGAGAACAGCAGGATAAGGGAGCCCAGGAGAACTGTTCTGTCCCGTGGCTTGCAATCTTGGGTTTTATGGTGGCAGGATTCACATATGGATTGTCTCTGGCCAGTCACTGTGACTCAGGGTCCTTCCCGGTGGCACATGCATTGCACAGTTAAGATAGATTCTAGTGAGAAGGATTCTGAGAGGACATAAGGACTGGCATCTCCTGTCTGCTCTTGATCTTTCCCAAATTCTTCCGGTTGGTGGTGGCTTGTTAGTTCCATGCTCTTTACCAGGAAATCCTGTTGTAAAATAGCTCATGCAAATGGTTATCATGGCGCCTGGCTAGGGTGGGCTGTTTCAGTCAGTGTTTCCCCTAACACTTCCAAGGAACTGATGACCAAAGACACCCACAGGAATATTTCTGTGCAGCTCAAGGGCACTGAGCCATTCTCGCCTAAGATCTTTGAAGAGTCTGTGAGCACTAGAAATTGCTTTCTAGGAATGGAAGCTGATGGAAAGTGTAGGCAGTAAAGGAAGAGAAACTCTATGTTACTTCACTGCTCTGGGGCCAGGTCTGTTTTCTCTAAAGTTCTGAGGGCCTGTCTCAAATTCTGTTGCTTATTCTTTGCTGAGTAAACATCTATCTCTATGTGCATTTTCAAGTTTGCTTGGGAAACTCAAGGTCTTTGGTTTACTTTTTTCAACTCTATGTAACCCCACCCCCCTAGAGCCTGGGGGTGCCAAGTAGAAGCACCCACAGCTCTGCTCTAACACCAACATTCTCCTTAAATGTAAAAAAAAAAGAATTCTGACAATCTTAATATGCCAACACATGGTTATATTGTAGCTCATCCTGAGGCCAGCCATGTAAGTCAGAGATTTTTAGATTTTACTCCTTTTTGCTTCTGTTTCTATTATAAAGATTAATTGAATGGAATCATTTGGCTCTGCAAGGGTTTTGGATTTAAGTAATGGTTGTCCCTGGATTCTGCAAAAAAGATACATTTTAAAGAGCAGCTGCACAGGTTATTGTAGAAAGTACTAAATGATGAACAGCTAGAACTGCTGATTTTCTATAAGTTCATGAGTTAGAAATATTCAAGTTTCTTTTCCGTCACCCCAACTATTTGGAATCTTTTGATTTGGTCTGAGAATTCTCTTTCAACCTCCGGAAGAGGCATCACTTGGAGAAAGTTCACTGAGAACAGGGTGTTGGTTTTACATCTGACCTTTGTTTGGGAGTTTCAGCGAAGTTTCATGGTCCGGTGCCCAGTTTCCCTATCAAAATAATTACTGAAAAGAATATTTATTTTGTCTTAATTTCCATTGCAGGGCGGGTGTCAGGAGCTGAAAGTTATTGGCTAAGCTTGTAAACTGCTATTTCAACCATAGTCAGGCTTCTAAGTCCAAAGAAACTGAAAAGACCTGCATCTTAACCTGGTACCATGTTGACTGCTGAGAAGGGCGTGGGTCGTGGGAGAAATTCCTGGGGTTTTACAAAACAATGAGATCTACATATCCTCAAGTCTGGTAAAAAGGCTTCACTTTATTTCAGGGCTCCACCTAACTTTGTCCATCTGCCATGTGTGGTTCCACCCTCAAGCAATTTTCCTAGTGCCCTGCTCCCTGTGGTACCACATTTTTGTCTCTTTTGACAATAATTTTTTTCTTATTGCAACTTTATTTTTCTCCACCCAGCCCAAGGATGAGTTTCCTCCGTACCTAGAATTTTATGCTACTTCCCATACGAGGCAGCTGTATTTCCATACCGCTTGAGCATTTTATCTCTTGGATGCTGCCTTTTTATTACCTACATTTTTCCTTTTCTCCAATATTTATCTGGCCATGTAAGCTTTCAGGAAGCAAAAAAGAGAACTGAACTAAATGTGTAACTATTTCCTTTTTGAAGCCTACTAGATACTTTTACAGAAAAAAATAAAAAGATTCTTAAACCTCAATTCTGCATTGTTTTCCTAGATTTAGCATGAATGAATCAGTTGCCCTTCTTAACTGAACTGGAGAAAATGCAGCAATATCAGAGATTGTTGGGTAACTGCTGTGATTTTATGACTGTGGCCCAAGAATGATTTTGAAAGTTTTTGCAAGACAAATTACAGACAGAAAAACTTTGCAGTGAAAACTGCAGCTTAGCAAAATGCAATTATCCTCCAAATGTTGTCATAAATCTAAAAATAAAAACAGTGTACTAGTAGACAATGAAATGGTAGTATCCAAGAACAAATTAATGAAACTTTCTTAGAAATGACATAAAAGGAGAGCAGTTGGGCATGGTTGAAGTAGAGATAAAAGTGACCACAGAATTGGAAACATATACACAGAGAGATTAGTATGTTTAATAGATCTGATCATATTTAATAGAATTCAGAACTTGGAAATTTTCTCAGTCACCCACACACAACTCTGTACTCAATGCTTTCACTTTGGTGCATTGCCCTAAGGATTTCACCATAACTTCAGGAAAGTGATGCTCCAGTTCTTGTTTTTCCATGACAGTGTCAGCCAAAGAAGCATTTCCAAGTCTCTCATTCTGTGCTCATCCATGAAATGAGTTATTTTCGGATTTTAGAGGTACTTGATTTCTTAGATTTTTATTTTGACCTTGAGGTTCTGTTTGTCATTGAAATGGGCCTCCGCTCTGCTGGTTGAAAAGCTAGTGCATTCATCCTTAGACGATGAAGTCATCATTGACCCCTCTCGTGGACATCTTTGTGAGATCATGCTGAGCGCTAAGTCCAACTTAAATGAATTTTGACATATCATCTAGGAATATGATTATGGGATTACATGACCACATATACTCCCAAGGTAGTGAGTGCATTTTATTGAGTGGTGTTAGCAGGACAAAGCCGAGCAAACATTTTGGAAACCTAGACAGACAGAGGCTGAGGGATAGAGAGAGAGAAATGTGGTTCAGATATCCAAGGAAGATGGAGGAGACCTTGTAAAGTAGAAAGAATGGCAAAAATTCATCTCCAGGGAGCTAAAACTTGGGGTAACTCATTTAGTGAAAGCTTATTCTTTCTGCCTTATTTCTGCTTTTATATTAATCCCTACACTGCTCTTCCCCCAAGATAAAAATGTTTCCATTTGGCTTGAAAAACATGTCTGTATTACATCCTAAGCTATTTCCTTTGTAAGGAATATTTTTGAAAAACGTTTTTGTAACAATTTCCAAGTAGAGAACAATGAATATTTTACTGTAATTACCGTCAGAGATTCACAGTGGACTGTCTTTCTCTCTTCTTTAATCATATAATGCCCTCTCTTTGTGTTTCATATATGTTTTAGGAAGATCCTTAAATTCAAGGGTCTGACAATAAGCACTCTTTAATTGGCATCCCAAGATGCTGCATACAAAATGTAAATACTGCCTCTTGAATTTTTTCAAAGCCTATCTTTTTAAGAAGGAAGAACTTTCATGTCATCATCAACTTTGCAAGTACAACTAATAGTGACTTAGAATATTCCTTTTGTTTTTTCACTAGTGGACTAACTGACCAGTTTATGCCTATTGTAATTCTTGATGAATATTTAAAGAAGAAGGCAGTAAAGTGAGTAATATAAAGTTGATGGGTAATTAAGTTTAGGGAAGATATCTGCTCCTACTGCTGACAGTCTTAATGCGTCTGAAGATCTGAAGGTTGTAAATGGCTTTTTTATATTAATTTAGATTTTCACATCCTTACGGATAAAGTGTCCACATAAGAAACCTGATGCAGCCCAAGTTTGGTACTTACCCTTTGTCCTCTTAGGATCTAAAAAGGAAATGACATTTAGTAGAAAGAATATTTGATGATGTCATTTGTGTGTATGCATGGGCTTGCTGGATAAATTAGGGTCAGATAGTATCTAAAATCTTATTTTCACCATAAAGTTAGTATTTATGGGCCAAATGAGTTTTGAGGTGCTTAAATCATCTGAGGAATTTGTTTTCTATTAGTATCTATGAAAAAATATTTTTCTAAGAGTACATCAGATCAGATCAGTAGCTCAGTCGTGTCCGACTCTTTGCGACCCCATGAATCACAGCATGCCAGGCCTCCCTGTCCGTCACCAACTCCCAGAGTTCACTCAGACTCACATCCATCGAGTCAGTGATGCCATCCAGCCATCTCATCCTCTGTCGTCCCCTTCTCCTCCTGCCCCCAGTCTCTCCCAGCTTCAGAGTCTTTTCCAATGAGTCAACTCTTCGAATGAGGTGGCCAGAGTACTGGAGTTTCAGCTTTAGCATCATTCCTTCCAAAGAAATCCCAGGGCTGATCTCCTTCAGAATGGACTGGTTGGATCTCCTTGCAGTCCAAGGGACTCTCAAGAGTCTTCTCCAACACCACAGTTCAAAAGCATCAATTCTTCGGTGCTCAGCCTTCTTCACAGTCCAACTCTCACACCCATACATGACCACAGGAAAAACCATAGCCTTGACTAGACAAACCTTTGTTGGCAAAGTAATGTCTCTGCTTTTGAATATGTTATCTAGGTTGGTCATAACTTTCCTTCCAAGGAATAAGCGTCTTTTAATTTCATGGCTGCAGTCATCATCTGTAGTGATTTTGGAGCCCCCAAAAATAAAGTCTGACACTGTTTCAACTGTTTCCCCATCTATTTCCCATGAAGTGATGGGACCGGATGCCATGATCTTTGTTTTCTGAATGTTGAGCTTGAAGCCAACTTTTTCACTCTCCACTTTCACTTTACATAGAATAATATAAAATTTTTAAATTTTCATTACTTCAATTGTAATTAAAAAAAATAGTCAGTGACAACAGCAGACAACAGCAGCAATAGAAGAGATTGACCATAAATTTCATTGTATAAATTAGGATATTTTTTAAAGTGAAAGCAGGTTTTTTTTTAATTAATTAATTTATTTTAATTGGAGGCTAATTGCCTTACAATGTTGTAATGGTTTTGCCATACATTGACATGAATCAGCCATGGGTGTACAAGTGTTCCCCATCCTGAACCCCCCTCCCACCTCTTTCCCTGTCCCATCTCACAGGGTCATCCCAGTGCACCAGCCCTGAGCACCCTGTCTCATGCATCGAACCTGGACTGGTGATCTATTTCACATATAGTAATATACATGTTTCAATGCTATTCTCTCAAATTGTCCCACCATTGCCTTCTCCCACAGAGTCCAAAAGTCTGTTCTCTGTATCTGTGTCTCTTTGGCTGTTTCACATATAGGGTCTTTGTTACCATCTTTCTAAATTCCATAAAAATGTGTTAATATACTGTATTGGTGTTTTTCTTTCTGACTTACTTCACTCTGTATGATAGGCTCCAGTTTCATCCACCTCATTAGAACTGATTCAAATGTGTTCTTTTTAATGGCTGAGTAATATTCCATTGTCTATATGTACCAGAGTTTTCTTATCCATTCATCTGCTGATGGACATCTAGGTTGCTTCCATGTCCTGGCTATTGTAAACAGTGCTGCAATGAACATTGGGGTACACGTGTCTCTTTCAATTCTGGTTTCCTCAGTGTGTATGCCCAGCAGTGGGATTGTTGGGTCATAAGGTAGTTCTATTGCCAGTTTTTTAAGGAATCTCCACACTGTTCTCTATAGTGGCTGTACTAGTTTGCATTCCCACCAACAGTGTAAAAGGGTTCCCTTTTCTCCACACCCTCACTAGCATTTATTGCTTGTAGACTTTTTGATGGCAGCCATTCTGACTGGCGTAAGATGGTACCTCATTGTGGTTTGATTTGCATTTCTCTGATAATTAGTGATGTTGAGCATCTTTTCATGTGTTTGTTAGCCATCTGTATGTCTTCTTTGAAGAAATGTCTGTTTATTTCCTTGGCCCATTTTTTGATTGGGTCATTTATTTTTCTGGTATTGAGCTGCAGAAGCTGCTTGTATATTTTGGTGATTATTTCTTTGTCAGTTGCTTCATTTGCTATTATTTACTTCCATTCTGAAGGCTGTCTTTTCATCTTGATTATAGTTTCCTTTGTTGTGCAAAAGCTTTTAGGTTTAGTTAGGTCCATTTGTTTATTTTTGCTTTTATTTCCAATATTCTGGGAGGTGGGTCATAGAGGATCCTGCTGTGATTTATGTGAAAAAGTGTTTTGCCTATGTTTTCCTCTAAGAGTTTTATAGTTTCTGGTCTTACATTTAGATCTTTAATCCATTTTGAGTTTATTTTTGTGTATGGTGTTTGAAAGTGTTCTAGTTTCATTCTTTTACACGTGGTTGACCAGTTTTCCCAGCACCACTTGTTAAAGAGATTGTCTTTTCTCCGTTGTATATTCTTGCCTCCTTTGTCAAAGATAAGGTGTCCATAGGTGCGTGGATTTATCTCTGGGCTTTCTATTTTGTTTCATTGATCTATATTTCTGTCTTTGTGCCAGTACCATACTGTCTTGATGACTATAGCTTTGTAGTATAGGCTGAAGTCAGGCAGGTTGATTCCTCCAGTTGCATCCTTCTTTCTCAAGATTGCTTTGGCTATTCGAGGTTTTATGAATTTCCATACAAATTGTGAAATTATTTGTTCTAGTTCTCTGAAAAATACCATCGGTAGCTTGATAGGGATTGCATTGAATCTATAGATTGGTTTGGGTAGTGTACTCATTTTCACTATATTGATTCTTCCAATCCATGAACATGGTATATTTCTCCATCTATTTGTGTCATTTTTGATTTCTGTCATCAGTTTTTTATAGTTTTCTATATATAAGTCTTTTGTTTCTTTAGGTAGATTTATTCCTAAGAATTTTAATCTTTTCATTGCAATGGGAAATGGAAATGTTTCCTTAATTTCTCTTTCTGTTTTCTCATTGTTAATGTATAGGAATGTGAGGGATTTCTGTGTGTTAATTTTATATCCTGCAACTTTACTATATTCATTGATTAGCTCTAGTAATTTTCTGGTGGTGTCTTTAGGGTTTTCTGTGTAGAAGATCATGTCATCTGCAAACAGTGAGTTTCACATCTTCTTTTCCAATCTGGATTCCTTTTATTTCTTTTTATTCTCTGATTGCTGTGGTTAAAACTTCCAAAACTGTTGAATAGTAGTGGTGAGAGTGGGCACCCTTGTCTTGTTCCTGATTTTAGGGGCAATGGAAAGCAGGTTCTTAATTAAGGGCAGGACAGCCAGTTGAAAAAGAGCATATAATAACACTCAGAGAATAGTAATGATAGAAGTAGTAGTAATAATGTATAATTCTGTAACTTGAGTGGCCCTGTCTAATCAGGAAAATAGTTAAGCACACACACACACACCAAACACCCCCCCCCACACACACACACATACACACACAGTTAAGCATCCCCCTCTAAATTTAGAAATAGTCAAGTCCTTTTTTGATACTGTGAGTAACATAAGAACATACCATAAGACAATCAATTCATATCTCCCTATTAGTTCAGTTCAGTCACTCAGTCGTGTCCAACTCTTTGCAACCCCATGGACTGCAGCACGCCAGACCTACCTGTCCATCACCAACTCCTGGAGTTTACTCAAACTCATGTCCATTGAGTCAGTGATGCCATCCAACCATCTCATCCTCTGTCATCTCCTTCTCCTCCCTCCCTCAATCTTTCCCAGCATCAGTTTAGTTCAGTTCAGTTCAGTCGCTAAGTTGTGTCTGACTCTTTGTGACCCCATGAACCGCAGCACCCCAGGCCTCCCTGTCCATCACCAACTCCCAGAGTCCACCCAAACCCATGTCCATTGAGTCGGTGATGCCATCCAGCCATCTCATCCTCTGCCATCCCCTTCTCCTCCTGCCCTCAATCTTTCCCAGCATCAGGTTCTTTTCAAATGAGTCAGCTCTTCACATCGGGTGGCCAAAGTATTGGAGTTTCAGCTTCAACATCAGTCCTTCCAATGAACACCCAGGACTGATCTCCTTTAGAATGGACTGGTTGGATCTCCTTGCAGTCCAAGAGACTCTCAAGAGTCTTCTCCAACACCACAGTTCAAAGCATCTCCTTGCATACCACAGCCTTGCCTATCTCCTCAGGGCCTCTTATTTAATCTCTTGAACATATCTTGGCTTGCATCCTTTTTGTTTTTCCTTTGCTTTAGTCTGACAAAGCTGGGCCCTTCTGGGAGGACCAAAGGACAGGAAGCAATTAAGCAGACAAAGGGTAGTTTTCTTTAGCAGGCAGGGAGTGGGCAAAGCTGTTCATAATTGCCTATTAATAGTCTTGATCTTGTGCCAATAACTTATATTAATAGAGAAATCTCTATATGCCTGGTGCTATGAAAAATTATAAACCTCACCTAAATTTCACCCTTGATGCAGTTGCTCTTGACATTCCCATTTTGCAGAGGAGAAAACTGAGGTTTACCAAGAGCAGGTAAATTGCTCAAGTAGCAGAGCCAGCACCCAAACTTTGCATTTGACTGAAGAGTTGATTGTCTTAGCCAGCAAGTCCAAGGCAGGCTTCAGCTTATTATCATTGAGATTGCTTAAAGGTGGAAAAAACCCTCATAAGTTTTAGTAAAAATTTGCTATAGTAAAACATGTCTCGTGTAAAGACATGGTAGTCTTAGCAAGTATTTATTTCTCACTCTGAAAATCACTCTGGTGTGAATGAGGTATCTCAAGCTCTAAAAATGAACAAAATATGAAAATAAATGCATATAAGCACAGGTTATTTGGAATACTTGTGCAAAAGTGAGCAGAGCACTGAGAATGGGCTATTTTTCATCCAGTTTGAAAGGGCCATCATTGACTGAGTTTAGTTGCTATTGCCAGGAAGACATCAACCACTTTTAACGCTCAGACTATTTTTTTATGACTGTCTAAAGGATATCAGATGAGCCGTCTGTTGTAAATCAATAATAATTTGCTTTAGATTAATGAGGAACTAAAACTGTTTCTAATAAATCTCTAAATGCTTAACATATTTTGAAAACCATTCATTTTATGAGAATTAGATTTTTTCTCTGTCCTTAAGAAAGAGCTAGGGGGCTGGGGGTTGAGGTGAAGGGAAAAAAAAGGTGGCCAAACATTTTGGAAACAGAGAAACGTGAAAACAGTGAATGAGAGTGTATGCGTTCCAGGGCTTTGTTTAGTAATCTCAGCTGTTTGGAGGCATACTCTGTGGCTCAAAGCATGGCCACTTAAGATGCTACAGTGCCCTCTGTGCAGATTCTTCAGAAAAACCCATTGGCTGCTTAATGGCTGGTCACAGTCTTCAGTATCCACTCAGTAACTGGAATATATTGAAAATTGTTGGATTCTAGTCCAAAGCATGGGCTGTGCATCCTGGCAACCCTCTGCAGTGATTGGGGAACTGGAGCGTGTCTTGGAATGTAGATGGATGGGTCTCGCCTTCTGTCTAGTCTTTTTTTGGTATTTAGAAGGCATCATGGGAAAAGAAGAATGTAGGCTCAGCTCATCTATTAATTTGATACTTTTTGTGGATCTATTTTACTTTCTTATGAGATTGGAAAGGGAAAAAAAAATCTGCTGGGGAGGTGAGGAGCAGAGAAATTTTTTTTTCCCCTTACTTGTATCTGAGTGATCTAATGTGATGCCAAAATTTTAAGAGTAATCCAGTGGTTCAGTTCAGTTCAGTTCAGTTGCTCAGTCATGTCTGACTCTTTGCAACCACATGAATTACAACATGCCAGGCCTCCCATCACCAACTCCAGGAGTTCACCCAAACTCATGTCCATCGAGTCAGTGATGCCATCCAGCCATCTCATCCTCTGTCGTCCCCTTCTCCTCCTGCCTCCAATCCCTCCCGGCATCAGAGTCTTTTCCAATGAGTCAACTCTTCACACGAGGTGGCCAAAGTACTGGAGTTTCAGCTTTAGCATCATTTCTTCCAAAGAACACCCAGGGCTGATATCCTTCGAATGGACTGGTTGGATCTCCTTGCAGTCCAAGGGACTCTCAAGAGTCTTCTCCAACACCACAGTTCAAAAGCATCAATTCTTCAGCGCTCAGCTTTCTTCACAGTCCAACTCTCACATCCATACATGACTACTGGAAAAACCATAGCCTTAACTAGATGGACCTTTGTTGGCAAAGTAATGTCTCTGCTTTTGAATATGCTATCTAGGTTGGTCATAAGTTTCCTTCCAAGGAGTAAGCGTCTTTTAATTTCATGGCTGCAATCAGGTTGGTAGACTGCTAAATGTGACATTGATTAAACAAAGGAAAGCAAATGATTACTTGTAAAATTCATGCCCCTAGTCCCAGGATTCTTTTTTGGAAGAAATGAAGAGTAGAAAATATTATGGCAGAGTAATAGTGTGTTCTGAACAAGTTTCCCTATCTTTAGCAGAACTTTTGCTTCAGCAAGCTGCAGTGAGTGTAAGAATTTCAGATTCTGAGTACTCAGTTGCATGAGCAACATTTTAAATTATTTTTTTATTGAAGAATAAATATAAAATGGGTTTATTCTTTTATTGGTCACTTTTTGGAATGGGGTGATTTTCTAAGGAGCAGAAAGGGCTTAATCTTAATGATGTGGTTCTCTATAAAATCAGCTAAGAGTCTGTGGCATAGATCTGCCACTCTCTGTGCTCTTACATAGTCCTTGGGATGTAGCTGGACCACATTTCCTTTACAGCCTGATGTGGTCACGTGCCTGGGCTCTGCCCTGTGGCATATGAGGAAGATGGCAGGTTCTGCTTCCAGGTCTGGCTCATAAAACCCTCTCAAGGACCTTTTTTTTTTCCTTCCCATGTTCTGGCTGAGTACTGAGAACCCTAGGACTTAGAGAAGGGTGGAACCGCAATCTAGAAGGAGTTTGAGTTCATGAATAAGCCATTAAAACCCATGACTTGCCTTTGCAAGTGTGAAGCCTTTGCAGCAGCTAGTCTTTCTACTTTGCTGATACAGGGTTGGTTCATGTCATGACTGGGGTGGTGGCCTTGTATGATCATGATAACCCTATTGTCTATGTTATGTTGTCTAAATTGTTCCCAAAAGTAGATGCATGATTTGGGGCAGATAATTAGATTTCCTCTCTGGTCTGTTTTTCAGCAGCAAAGTGAAGAGTTTGGACAAAAGCTTTAATATAAGTTAAAGATTTGGGGATTGACAGGAACTCTGACAAATGTAAGCCAAAGGAGCTTGTCATAAGTGTAGAGGCAGCTCATGATATCAATGATGATGTTAGAGAATTAGGCTCAGAAAGAGCAAAAATCAGAGAAGACCTAGGGAGCTAGGCTGCAAGAGGTAGTTAAAAATCTCCGCATGGGCCCTCTCAGAAGTTTACCATGGATCCTTTCCATTCTCATGTATTGGCTAGGTTTTACTGTGTAACAAACCACTCCAAAGCTCTATGGCTTAAAACAACATGTATGCAGTTCATGATTTTGTAGGTTGATGTTTTGGGCTGGGTTCTGCTGAACTTCTTTGCAGAGGTGGATCAGGCCCAACTGATCTTAGCCTGGTACACTTATACAGTCACATCTTCCTTTAGCTCTATTGTTAGTTAAGGGCTTATTTATATAAGCTTATTTATGCTTAATACAGCTTATTTATGCTTAAAATGGGCTCTCATCCTCCAGCAGGATGGCAAGAATTAGTTCACAATTGAGTGGGAATGCAAAAGAGGAGTAGATGTATTCAAGGTCTCTGAAGGCACATGCTCCGAATTTTCAGTGTCATTTCTGCCACATTCTGTTTGCGAAAGCAAGTCTCAAGGCCAGTCCAGATTCAAGGCATGGAGGGAAAAATTCCAGCTCTTGATGAGAGCAGCTGCAAAATTCATACAGCAAAATAATATGGATACAAGGGAGGTCATGGGGAACGGTTGTGACCATTTCTACAATTCACCAAACCTTGCTTAGATCGTGTGTCTGCTCCTTGGGTGGGGGAGGCCTGTCAATTTCATACTCCTCCTAGGAGGGAAGAATGTGGGAGAAGTTAGTTCCCATAAGAAAGTTGGGTTGAAGGGGAGATGACCTGAGCTTGACCGACCTGGTTTTGAACCCACCACCATAATAAGCTAAATATGTGACCTCAGTAAAACAGAGAGTCTCTTGGAAATTACTTTCTCTTTGACAAAGTAGGTTTAGTAATTCTTACTTACAAGTTCTTACAAGTGAGAATTAGAGGTGATAAAAGTAAGGCATGGGTAGCAGGTTTACATGTATTAGGCACCCAGTAAATTCTCTAGTTTTCACCTCATATGACACAATGAAATGAAAACAGATACACATATTTTAGAATTTTTACACACCATTTAAAATGAATTAGAAGCTTTTGTCATTGAAATGAATGTCTTTGCAATTCTCAGAAATTAAGGTTGCTCCAGGGCTGTCTTCAGCTAGTAAATATAGAGTGGCCATGTTGTATTCTTCAGCTTCACCCTTTCTTATTGGTTGAGTGGGGGTGTTGTCTTAGTCTGCGCTGGCTGCTAAAACAAAAATACCATGGCCTGAGTGGCTTGAACTGCAAATGTTTATTTCTCACAATTCTGGAAGATGGACTTGCAGACTAAGGTGCTTGCAGATTCAGTATCTGCTGAGGACCAGCTTTGTTGTTCATAGATTCACTTGTCTTCTCATTGTGTTGTCACATGGTGGAAGGAGGGAGGGAGCTTGCAGAGCCTCTTTGTCACTAATCCCTTTCATGAGGGCTCCATCCTCATGACCTGATCACCTATCAAAAGCTCTACCTCCCAATACCATCACGTTGGGGATTAGGTTTCAATGTTAAAATTTGAGGGGGCATAAATATTCAGTCTATAGAAGGGTGTCATTCCGATTGACTGCTGCCCATGTTCTACCATTGTTAAAAATCATGAATATCCATTTGGTGGTATCCAAAGAACATCCCACAGCCTTAACTGGGTCCTCTTCTGGAAAATATTGTGGCTAATATGGAACCTGAGGTGATATTTGTCTCCTACAGTATTTGACAAATATGTGTTGAATGAACATTTTGAATAGATATGCAAATGAGTTATTTGGTGAAATCTCTTTTTTTCCTGGTAACAGCTTTGATAATAAGGAATATCTTCATTCAGTACAGATTATGATTTAGCTGTGAAGGCTGTTAGAAGAGGGAACTTAGGGAAAAAACTGTAGATGGAAGCTACAACAAATTGCATGCTTGCTTTACATCTTCTTCTTGAATTGGTTTCTCTCTTCACTCTAAACTAGCTCTTGAAATAGATACCAGGATTTGTTCTCTGGAATAGAAAGATGACTTTCATTAATTTGTCCTAAAGCTAGCTGAGCTGAGCTTTTGGAATTGTGTGAAAGGATTGTATCTCCTAATTTTGGTGAACAGGTAGCTTTGCCCACCCCAGAATTCCAAAGTGCAAGTGGAATACAGGTAGGGATTAAAAGTATGTGCCTGCCCTCATGGTTACCCTATATTCTCAGGCTTCATGAGTGTTAACAGCACATGTGTAACACCTCACTGACTCATTTTTCCAAACTAGGAGACTCTAGAGGGTTTTAGGCTATTTTTGTGTTTTCATCTCGCTCTTGGCATTTTGGGGGAAACCAACCTTGAAAAGTATAAACAGTATGAAAAGGCAAAATGATAGGATACTGAAAGAGGAACTCCCCAGGTCACTAGGTGCCCAATATGCTACTGGAGATCAGTGGAGAAATAACTCCAGAAAGAATGAAGGGATGGAGCCAAAGCAAAAACAATACCCAGTTGTGGATGTGACTGGTGACAGAAGCAAGGTCCAGTGCTATAAAGAGCAATATTGCATAGGAACGTGGAATGTCAGGTCTATGAATCAAGGCAAATTGGAAGTGGTCAGACAGGAGATGGCAAGAGTGAATGTCGACATTCTAGGAAACAGCAAACTAAAATGGACTGGAATGGGTGAATTTAACTCATGACCATTATATCTACTACTGTGGGCAGGAATCCCATAGAAGAAATGGAGTAGCCATCAGGGTCAACAAGAGTGTGAAATGCAGTACTTGGATACAATCTCAAAAATGACAGAATGATCTCTGTTTGTTTCCAAGGCAAACCATTCAATATCACAGTAATCCAAGTCTATGCCCCAACCAGTAACGCTGAAGAAGCTGAAGTTGAACAGTTCTATGAAGACTTACAAGACCTTATAGAACTAACACCCAAAAGAGATGTCCTTTTCATTATAGGGGATTGGAATGCAAAAGTAGGAAGTCAAGAAACACCTGGAGTAACATGAAAATTTGGCCTTGGAATACAGAATGAAGCAGGGCAAAGGATAATAGAGTTTTGCCAAGAAAATGCACTGGTAATAGCAAATACCCTCTTCCAACAACACAAGAGAAGACTCTGCACATGGACATCACCAGATGGTCAACAGTGAAATCAGATTGATTATATTCTTTGCAGCCAAAGATGGAGAAGCTCTATACATTCAACAAAAGCAATACCAGGAGCTGACTGTGGCTCAGATCATGAACTCCTTATTGCCAAATTCAGACTGAAATTGAACAAAGTAGGGAAAACCACTAGATCATTCAGATCAGATCAGATCAGTCGCTCAGTCGTATCCGACTCCTTGCGAGCCCATGAATCACAGCACGCCAGGCCTCCCTGTCCATCACCAACTCCCAGAGTTCACTGAGACTCATGTCCATTGAGTCAGTGATGCCATCCAGCCATCTCATCCTCTGTCGTCCCCTTCTCCTCCTGCCCCCAATCCCTCCCAGCATCAAAGTCTTTTCCAGTGAGTCAACTCTTCGCATGAGGTGGCCAAAGTATTGGAGTTTCAGCTTTAGCATCATTCCTTCCAAAGAAATCCCAGGGCTGATCTCCTTCAGAATGGACGGGTTGGATCTCCTTGCAGTCCAAGGGACTCTCAAGAATCTTCTCCAACACCACAGTTCAAAAGCATCAATTCTTCGGCGCTCAGCCTTCTTCAGAGTCCAACTCTCACATCTATACATGACCACATGAAAAACCATAGCCTTGACTAGACAAACCTTTGTTGGCAAAGTAATGGCTCTGCTTTTGAATATGCTATCTAGGTTGGTCATAACTTTTCTTCCAAGGAGTAAGCATCTTTTAATTTCATGGCTGAAATCACCATCTGTAGTGATTTTGGAGCCCAGAAAAGTAAAGTCTGATACTGTTTCCACTGTTTCCCCATCTATTTCCCATGAAGTGGTGGGACCGGATGCCATGATCTTCATTTTCTGAATGTTGAGCTTGAAGCCAACTTTTTCACTCTCCACTTTCACTTCATCAAGAGGCTTTTGAGTTCCTCTTCACTTTCTGCCATAAGGGTGGTGTCATCTGCATATCTGAGGTTATTGATATTTCTCCCAGCAATCTTGATTCCAGCTTGTGTTTCTTCCAGTCCAGCGTTTCTCATGATGTACTCTGCATATAAGTTAAATAAACAGGGTGACAATATACAGCCTTAACGAACTCCTTTTCCTATTTGGAACCAGTCTGTTGTTCCATGTCCAGTTCTAACTGTTGCTGCCTGACCTGCATACAAATTTCTCAAGAAGCAGATCAGGTGGTCTGGTATTCCCATCTCTTTCAGAATTTTCCACAGTTTATTGTGATCCACACAGTCAAAGGCTTTGGCATAGTCAATAAAGCAGAAATAGATGTTTTTCTGGAACTCTTTTGCTTTTTCCATGATCCAGCGGATGTTGGCAATTTGATCTCTGGTTCCTCTGCCTTTTCTAAAACCAGCTTGAACATCAGGAAGTTCACAGTTCACATATTGCTGAAGCTGGCTTGGAGAATTTTGAGCATTACTTTACTAGCGTGTGAGATGAGTACAATTGTACAGTAGTTTGAGCATTCTTTGGCATTGCCTTTCTTTGGGATTGGAATGAAAACTGACCTTTTCCAGTCGTGTGGGCACTGCTGAGTTTTCCAAATTTGCTGGCATATTGAGTGCAGCACTTTCACAGCATCATCTTTCAGGATTTGAAATAGCTCAACTGGAATTCCATCACCTCCACTAGCTTTGTTCGTAGTGATGCTTTCTAAGGCCCACTTGACTTCACATTCCAGGATGTCTGGCTCTAGGTGAGTGATCACACCATCGTGATTATCTGGGCTGTGAAGATCTTTTTGTACAGTTCCTCTGTGTATTCTTGCCATCTCTTCTTAATATCTTCTGCTTCTGTTAGGTCCATACCATTTCTGTCCTTTATCGAGCCCATCTTTGCATGAAATGTTCCTTTGGTATCTCTGATTTTCTTGAGGAGATCCCTAGTCTTTCCCATTCTGTTGTTTTCCTCTATTTCTTTGCATTGATCGCTGAAGAAGGCTTTCTTATCTCTTCTTGCTCTTCTTTGGAACTCTGCATTCAGATGTTTATATCTTTGCTTTTCTTTTCCATGGGGATGGTCTTGATCCCTGTCTCCTGTACAATGTCGCGAACCTCATTCCATAGTTCATCAGGCACTCTATCTATCAGATCTAGGCCCTTATGACCTAAATCAAATCCCTTATGATTATACAGTGGAAGTGAGAAATAGATTTAAGGGACTAGATCTGATAGATAGAGTGCCCGATGAACTATGGAATGAGGTTCGTGACATTGTACAGGAGACAGGGATCAAGACCATTCCCATTGAAAAGAAATGCAAAAAAGCAAAATGGCTGTCTGGGGAGGCCTTACAAATAGCTGTGAAAAGAGGAGAAGTGAAAAGCAAAGGAGAAAAGGAAAGACATACGCATCTGAATGCAGAGTTTCAAAGAATAGCAAGAAGAGATAAGAAACCCTTCCTCAGCGATTAATGCAAAGAAATAGAGGAAAACAACAGAATGGGAAAGACTAGAGATCTCTTCAGGAATATTAGAGATACCAAGGGAACATTTCATGCAAAGATGGGCTCAATAAAGGACAGAAATGGTATGGACCTAACAGAAGCAGAAGATATTAAGAGGTGGCTGGAATACACAGAACTATACAAAAAAGATCTTCACGACCCAGATAATCATGATGGTGTGATCACTCACCTAGAGCCAGATATCCTGGAATGTGAAGTCAAGTGGGCCTTAGAAAGCATCACTACAAACAAAGCTAGTGGAGGTGATGGAATTCCAGTTGAGCTATTTCAAATCCTGAAAGATGATGCTGTGAAAGTGCTGCACTCAATATGCCAGCACATTTGGAAAACTCAGCAGTGCCCACACGACTGGAAAAGGTCAGTTTTCATTCCAATCCCAAAGAAAGGCAATGCCAAAGAATGCTCAAACTATTGTACAATTGTACTCATCTCACACGCTAGTAAAGTGATGCACAAAATTCTCCAAGCCAGGCTTCAGCAATACATGAACTATGAACTTCTCTCGTTTGAAAAAAGGCAGAGGAACCAGAGATCAAATTGCCAACACCTGCTGGATCATGGAAAAAGCAAGAGAGTTCCAGAAAAACATCTATTTTTGCTTCATTAACTATGCTAAAGCCTTTGACTGTGTGGATCACAATAAACTGTGGAAATTTCTGAAAGAGATGGGAATACCAGACCATCTGACCTGCCTCTTGAGAAACCTATATGCAGGTCAGGCAGCAACAGTTAGAACTGGACATGGAACAACAGACTGGTTCCAAATAGGAAAAGGAGTATGTCAAGTCTGTATATTGTCACCCTGCTTATTTAACTTATACGCAGAGTACCTCATGAGAAACGCTTGTCTGGAAGAAGCACAAGCTGGAATCAAGAGTGCTGGGAAAAATATCAATAACCTCAGATATGCAGATGATACCACCCTTATGGCAGAAAGTGAAGAGGAACTCAAAAGCCTCTTGATGAAAGTGAAAGTGGAGAGTGAAAAAGTTGGCTTCAAGCTCAACATTCAGAAAATGAAGATCATGGCATGTGGTCCCATCACTTCATGGGAAATAGATGGGGAAACAGTGGAAACAGTGTCAGACTTTATTTTTTTAGGCTCCAAAGTCATTGCAGATGGTGATTTCAGCCATGAAATTAAAAGATGTTTGCTCCTTGGAAGAAAAGTTATGACAAACCTAGACACTATATTTTAAAGTAGAGACATTACTTTGCCAACAAAGGTCTGTCTAGTCAAGGCTATGGTTTTCCCAGTGGTCATGTATGGAGGTAAGAGTTGGACTGTGAAGAAGGCTGAGCACCGAAGAATTGATGCTTTTGAATTGTGGTGTTGGAGAAGACTCTTGAGAGTCCCTTGGACTGCAAGGAGATCCAATCAGTCCATTCTGAAGGAGATCAGCCCTGAGATTTCTTTGGAAGGAATGATGCCAAAGCTGAAACTCCAGTACTTTGGCTACCTCATGCGAAGAGTTGACTCATTGGAAAAGACTTTGATGCTGGGAGGGATTGGGGGCAGGAGAAGGGGACGACAGAGGATGAGATGGCTGTATGTCATCACTGACTCGATGGACATGGGTCTGAGTGAACTTCGCGTGTTGGTGATGGACAGGGAGGCATGGTGTGCTGCAATTCATGGGATCGCAAAGAGTTGGACACGACTAGCGAGTGAACTGAACTGAACTGAACTGAACTGAACTGAACCTTGAAAAGAAGGCAGTGAAGGGTCCTTTCTGAGGCCAGAGCATTGAGATTTCATGACACAGTGAATTCCTGTCTGCTAAGCAGATCCCTTTTGAAGGACTGAAAGATGGATACATGACTTATCTTCATGGGGAGAGTTCTGAGGAATTTATAACTGTGAAGGAGCACAAAAATGTAACTGTATGTTCCAGCTGTGCTGGTTTGCTGGGACATTCCTGGTTGAACTTCTTGTTCTATCATCCACTGAGGTTAGCATATGCCCCTGATTATTTTTTAAGCAAAGGATTATTGTCAATGTTTGAATTAAAATAATCTGAAATAGACTCAGAAGACCTCCACATTATACTTTGACTTCTCCCATGCTTTCCTAACCATGTGTGAGATGCATGTGGAGTCAACAGGGTTCTCACTTCAATAGGCAGTCCAATGTAAAAGGCACGGAGGACATGTTTTTTTTCCCCCTAACTTTCCCCAGATGCATCAAAATCAGTATCTCCCTTTCTAGGACAACATGAACTGTGCATTCAAGCAGGAATGACTACAGTGGACTCACTTGCCCTGGATTTGTTGGAGGGAGAACTCCAGGCTGTGATTCTGTTGGACACTCAGTATCCCAGCCAGCTGTTCCCTGGCCCAGGAGGCAGCTTGCATGATAGGAGATTAGTGAAGGTGGTTCTATTAATGGTTTGTTTGGTTTTTTTTCTCACCCAGTTCACATAATTGAAGTCAAGATTTTGCAGGTTCATTCCAGTGAAAGTAAACTACCTTTTTTAAATGAATCTGCTCATCTTGTTTGTGTCTTGTTCCAAATCAATTAGAAATCTTTAAATAAAATAATTCAATGAATGGAGTTTTGAGAAAATTACAATGGTTGAAGCTTTCAAACCTGAAATTATTGACAACAAAGCTTGCAGAAAAGAAGACATTTACATTTATTTCTACACATTATACATTAAATAAGGCAAACTCAAATGGTGTGCAAGATTTCCATTTGAAGCTATAACTTATGCTATGGAAAAACTCTTGTGGGAAGAAGCTATTGTAGCTTCTATTTTTAACTGGTAAATCAAATTGTATTCTATATAAAATGGAATAAAATGAAATCGAGAAGGTCCATGATTCCATAGCATCTAAGTCTGGCAAAACATTCAAAAAGGATCATAAATAAAATTATGTTTCTTTGAAGTTTTGTTTGTAAAAAACATTTTCCTAAGAAAAGTACTCTGAAGACAGATAAAAAGTCAGTAAATTATTACTGGGGTTGAACTATTCATAAATTTCAATAAGAAGTGGCATTGACAATGGTCTTTAGTAGTAACCCTTTCCCCTCCCCTCTGCCCCCAGTTTGTGTGTTAGGCGGTATTCTCCAGTGTGACTGCATTTGGAGACAGGGCCTATTGGGAGGTACTTAAGGTTAAATGAGATTGTAAAGTTGGGACCCTGATCCAATAATATTAAAGTCCTTAGAGGAGGAGACACCAGAGAGCTGTCTCTCTCTGTCTCCCTCTACTCTAGTCTTGCAAGCCAGCTAAACAACTCTCATCAGAAATGGCAGAATCAGCTGGTACCTTGATCTTGGATTTCCCAGAGATAAATAAATTTCTGTCGTCTTTGTTGTTTTGGTATTGTAGCCTAAGCAAACTAAGACAGCGTTTATTTAGCAGAATTTACTTTGAGCTTGGCAGACAGCACAGTGAATGTGAAGAGGTTGTCTCCTTAAACAATTACAAAGTTTCATATATTTTAATCATGCAATTTGGAAAACAGATCTCAGGTATTTTATGAAAACAAGGAAAATTATGAGAGAATGTTAAAAAACATTATAGTATAAAGAGACTAATGCATATAAATAAGTACCTAGGAAGTTTGTTTTCTTGTCCTTTTTTAACATTCAGATTGTTAAAAATGTTAAAAATTTAATATATATGGATTTATTCTATGTTCATTTTTTAAATGCCATTTTTTAAAAATAGTTTTCGCCAGAACAACTTTATAGTTCTATCAGTAAATTAAGATCATTATGTTGGTTAATTTAAAAGTATTTTAAATTATTATTTTATTTTACTTTACCACCTTTTATCACTCTCACAATTGTCCCAGATTGGGACACAAATCATATGATCATTCTTTGAGAGAATAAAATATTCAACCGGAATAAGGCATTTTCATGGCAGTTTGTAGCTGTTGTCCCTTAATTAGCTTAAATTAGATTGATAGATGATGATAAAGTGAGTTCCTCATACCTACCTGAGGCAAAGACAGTGCCATGTGATATGCAAATCTCTGGACACCCAGAAGACAATTCTTAGTATCTCTTGAAGTGAGTGAATGAGTAAAAGTTACTCAGTGGTGTCCAAGTTTTGCAAAGTAGATGGCAATATTAACTGAATTCTAGCCAGGGGAATACAGGCAGAAGTGATGTATTCCATATCAGGACTGGCTTCTAAAATGTCTTGCATCATACTCCAATATCCTTTCTTTCTTATTCTTCTGGATGAATGGGAATAATTTAATGGAGGACTTGAAGGCTCTAAAAGATGGTAAAGCCAGATAACAGGAGGACCCAGCCCCTGAATGACTGGAGGCAGACCCTCCCTGTGGACTTGTGTTGAACTGTGACAGGAGCAGTAAAGAACCATATTTGTGTTAAACCATTATAATGGCTGCAGGATTACACCACCACTAATGTTCCATCCAACTTCCTCCCACTAAAATTGACCTCCGGATCAGCTCCTCTAGCTGTTTGGCTCCCATCTTGCTTACTTCTACATCACATGGAAGCACCTTGGTTTGAAAGACATCCTAGGACTGAAGAATATCCTCACCAATAAATCAATTGACTGAAAATAATCTATATCTTTAAAGTGTATGTATGAGTAGAAATAAATTTTTCCTTTGAGGTAATCCTGTATTATGTTCTTATAATAAAAATATATTAAACACGCAAGTAATATTAATAATATCTACCATATACTGAGGGCTTTCCAGGTGGCACTAATGATAAAAAACCTGCATGTCAATGCAGGAAACGTAAGAGATGTGGGTTCGATCTCTGGGTTGGGAAGATCCTCTGGAGGACAATACAACAAACCACTTCAGTATTCTTGCCTAGAGAATCTCATGGACAAAGGAGCCTGGTAGGCTACAGTCCACAGGTTCCAACAGAGTCTGATGTGACTGAAACAACTTAACACCAAATACTGAAGCTTCTCAGGTGGCTCAGTGGTAAAGAATCCGCCTGCCAATGCTGGAGACTCAGATTTGATCCCTGGGTTGGGAAGATTCCCCTGGAGAAGGAAATAGCAACCCACTTCGGTATTCTCGCCTGGAAAATCCCAAGGACAGGGGAGTCTGGTGGACTACAGTCCGTGGAGTCGCAAAAGAGTTGGACACAACTTAGTGACTAAATAGCAACCAACCGTCTACTGATATATAAAGCATATGTTGATAGGCAAAACTGCTAACTACACATATAAGTAAAATCTTTGTAGCAATCACTTAAGGGGGATAATTTATTATCCCCGTTTTGCAGATGGGGACTCTGAGGCCTAAAGAACTTAGATAACTTGCTGAAGGTCACATATGTGGAAATGGTGAAGTGGGGATTTGCAAGTAGGTGTGTTCAACTCTAAAACCTGGGCTCTTAATCATTAGATTAACTATAGTGGAGACATTCACTATTAGTTCTTTGACCTCTTAACTGTCACTATGATTCATGCTTCATCATGATGATATGATTAACATTTCTACACACTCACCTCTTGTCAGACCCTGCAGACTATGCTTTATGTCTGATAGTTTATTAAGTCTTCATAGACATCAAATGAGACAGACATCCATAGTGTATCTTGTAACCACAGTAACACTCAATAAATAGAGATCAATCTCTTTTACAGAAAACTGAAGTTGAGAGAGACTAAATGAACAGCCATAGCACCTCACGAAACCTTATTTCAAATAAAGTGCCTTGGGCACACGAAGCCTACTCTGCTTCAGTTTGTTCAGATTGCAACCCTTTTCTTCAAAAAAAAAAAAAAAGGAAAAAAAATTGGGAAGAGGGAAGTAAATTGTGTGGAACCCTGTGACCTGTAAGTCAAAGCAATCCCCAAATTAAAAAGGCATGAGAACATTTACTTTTCCTAAGTGGGATGTTTCCATTACTTTAAGAAAGAGGGGTTTTATCCCTACCCTGCCCCCAGCCCTACCACCTCCCACCCACCACTACACACATACATACCCCTTTGCATTGCTTTTGTAAATCAACAACAGAGAGCAAAATTCCATTGAAATCAAGGTGGCAGGGTTTGGCTTCATGGGACTGATCACAGTGAGTCTTCAATTGATTCTGAGCCAGAAGGGAAAAAGCAGCAGACATGAGGATCAAGAGATTGTAGCTATATAGTCTGGCTCCACTACCAAAAATGATGGAAAAAAAAAAAAAAAAGAAGCAGAAAAACAAAACCCGAGACAGAAGGTAGGAGGAGACAAGGGGCAGTTCCAACTTTCAGCGAGCCGGCTGGGTTCTACTTCCTTTTGATTGTCCAGGAAAGCTAAGAAAAGTAAAAACAGGGCTGGGAGTGCGTGAAAGCAGCCCCGTGGAAATGGCGTGTGAAACAATTGGGCTGTGGGTCAATTGTGAAGGGCGTTAATGTGCGAGACCTCGATAAAGAGCTTTGCACAAATGGTCACAAAGCATTTCACATTTAAATACGGATCCCAGTTTGTTCTGCACAACAGTGTAAATATAACTAAGGTAGGGTGGAGAATGAGATTTGGAAATCAGCCGATTTCAAGGAAGCCAACACAAACACTCCAACGAATGCAGAGTTTTGCACAGGCTTTTGTGCTTGTTACTAGTGTTGGCATAAACTCATAAAAACAGAAAAGGCCATGAGACATAGTGGTTGAGATATTGTGTGCCCGGGTGGTAATCAAGTACATTGTTTATCTGAAAACAGCCTTCTTGTTATGTATGTGGCCTTTCTTGGAAGGTGATGGTCATGTTTGATTTTGTTTCAGGGTAGTCATGACAACTTAGAAAAGTGTATAACATCTCAAGAGGTTTTCTATCTCTTTTCAGTGGCTATCTCCTTATGAGATAGGTCTGGGGGTAAAAGTCCCCTTGCTGGCTTTTTCAATTGGGGTTTTAATAGAAAGGAATATATTTTAGCTTATTTAGCAAATTCATACTGCATGAAAGGATATTTTGTAATAGGCTAAGCAGGCCATATAAAATTAAGTAAAGCTGGATCTGGGGCCTAAAAATATTTGGCAGAAATCCCTGGTAAGCCACATTTGAACATTTTTAATATATATTATGAGGCAGAAAAGAGTAATTATCTTCTATTGAAGTTCCCAAGTGAGAGAAATGTATTTGTAGAGCCCTTTCAAAGAAAACTGTCTGTATTGCAAAATTGGTATACTTGAAATGATGTCCACTCTCCTCTGGTTTATGGCTTGTGGCTTGTGGAAAAGAAGCAGAAACAACCCAGACATTACTCCACTATATTGTGAGACTGCTACCTTGAGCAAGGTGCTTTGCCAAGGACCTTGAAACACTTGGCTAAGAAGTTTCCAGAACAAAGACTCTTTAGCCCTAAGGGTGTGATACCATGGAGGGTTTGGGAACAAAAACTACCGTGACTATCTCTCTATTTTATTTCTACTCTTGGTCCTTGATTTGGAATCAATTGGTCTCTCCTTCCTCTATTTCTTTCTCCAGGGAGGGTTGCCTTTCATTGGAAGCAGTCATTGAAGTGTCCAGAGCATTGCATTTCTGAGATCATCCTCTGTTTTAGTTGAGATTGCTCAAACACAGACTGTCAGAAAAGAATTTTGGTCTAAGTAGATTATTTGGGAGTGGATCCCAGAAAGCACACAGAGGGAGCCCGGAGAGTGAGAGAGGAAAGGGAAGAAAGCCAATAAAGGATGTGAGGAACAAAACACCTCTGTAGGGCCCCATCCTGCTGGGGACCCTCTGGATTGCTGTGAAAAACACAACTGAAAATTGTCCCTTGAAGGATGTAGCATCTGGGGCATGTATCCACCAGCTCTGGCCCCTCTTGGGTTGAGGGTTGATCCTGAGTGGTTACCTTCCTTCTGAGACTTTCTAGCTTAGGTTGATAAAGTCAGAGAATGGCCTTGGGCAGAGAGAGATGAGGAGAACTGAGCCCTTCTGCATGGGAACTCTTTGCAGGCTCTCTTGAGGGTGAGCCAGGAGAATTTAGTGGAAACCTGAGAGCATCACTCTAGCCACCCACTCTGCCAATTAGGCTTCTTGCAAGGAAAACACTCTTTGCTTTGTTGAGTGCCCCATTGTGCTTTTTCCCCCTTAGTGTATGTAAATCTTCCTAGTCTTTTGCAGTAAATGGGCATCTATGGCTTTTAATATCCTTCAGTTTGGTTCAGTCACTCAGTTGTGTCCGATTCCTTGCAACCCAATGGACTGTAGCACTCCAGGCCTCCCTATCCATTGCCAACTCCTGGATTTTACTCAAGCTATGTCCATTGAGTTGGTGATGCCATCCAACTATCTTATCCTCTGACGTCCCCTTTTCCTCCTGCCTTCAATCTTTCCCAGCATTAGGCTCTTTTCCAATGAGTCAGTTCTTCGTATCAGGTGGCCAAAGTATTGGAGTTTCAGCTTTACCATTAGTCCTTCCAATGAACACCCAGGACTGATCTCCTTTAGGATGGACTGGTTGGATCTCCTTGCAGTCCAAGGGACTCTCAAGAGTCTTCTCCAACACCACAGTTCAAAAGCATCAACTCTTTGGCACTCAGCTTTCTTCATTGTCCAACTCTCATATCCATACATGACCACTGGAAGAACAATAGCCTTGACTAGATGGACCTTTGTTGGCAAAGTAATGTCTCTGCTTTTGAATATGCTGTCTAGGTTGGTCATAGTTTTTCTTCCAAGGAGCAAGTGCCTTTTACTTTCATGGATGCAGTCACTATCTACAGTCATTTTGGAACCCAGAAAAATAAAGTCTGACACTGTTTCCACTGTTTCCCCATCTATTTGCCATGAAGTGATGGGACCAGATGCCATGATCTTAGTTTTCTGAATGTTGAGTTTTAAGCCAATGTTTTCACTCTCCTCTTTTACTTTTATCAAGAGGCTCTTTAGTTCTTCACTTTCTGCCATAAGGGTGGTGTCATCTGCATATCTGAGGTTGTTGATATTTCTCCCAGCAATCTTGATTCCAGTTTGTGCTTAATCCAGCCCAGTGTTTCTTATGATGTACTTTGCATATAAGTTAAATAAGCAGGGTGACAATATACAGCCTTGACGTACTCCTTTTCCTATTTGGAACCAGTTCCATGTTGGAACCAGTTCTGTTGTTCCATGTCCAGTTCTAACTGTTGCTTCCTGACCTGCATATAGGTTTCTCAAGAGGCTGGTCAGGTGGTCTGGTATTCCCATCTCTTTAAGAATTTTCCACAGTTTGTTGTGGTCCACACAGTCAAAGACTCTGGCATAGTCAATAAAGCAGAAGTAGATATTTTTCTGGAACTCTCTTGCTTTTTTGATGATCCAACAGATGTTGGCAATTTGATCTCTGGTTCCTCTGCCTTTTCTAAATCCAGCTTGAACATCTGGAAGTTCATGGTTCATGTACTGTTGAAGCCTGGCTTGGAGAATTTTGAGCATTATTTTGCTAGCTTGTGAGATGAGTGCAATTGTGCAGTAGTTTGAGCATTCTTTGGCATTGCTTTACTTTGGGATTGGAATGAAAACTGACCATTTCCAGTCCTGTGGCCACTGCTGAGTTTTCCAAATTTGCTGGCATATTGAGTGCAGCACTTTAACAGCATCATCTTTAGGATTTTAAATAGCTCAACTGTAAATAGCATTTAATATCCTGAAAATTATCAAATAGTATTTAATATCAAATAATGTTTGATATAGCTATTAATATCAAATAACATTTAATATCCTTAAATGCTTAAAGTAATAATTCTAGAATTTATCATTTATTGAATGTCTCACCTATGTCAAATCCATTGACTTATTAAATTCAGTCCTTATTTTATGACATATACAAAAATTAACTCAAATTAGGATCTAGACTATATAGGATCTATATAGGATCTATAAAAGCTAAAAATTTAAAACTTCTAGAAGAAATGGAGGACAATCCCATGACCTTGGGATAAACAAGTGTTTCTTAGACATGACCCCAAAGCATTACTTTTAAAAGGAAAAAAAAGGATTAAATGTATGTGATCAAATTTAAAACTACTCTAGAAAAGATATCATTAAGAAAATGCTTGCTGCTACTGCTGCTGCTGCTAAGTCACTTCAATCGTGTCCGACTCTGTGTGACCCCATAGACAGCAGCCCACCAGGCTTGCCCGTCCCTGGGATTCTCCAGGCAAGAACACTGGAGTGGGTTGCCATTTCCTTCTCCAATGCATGAAAGTGAAAATTCAAAGTGAAGTCGTTCAGTCGTGTCCGACTCTTAGTGACCCCATGGACTGCAGCCCACCAGGCTCTTCTGTCCATGAGATTTTCCAGGCAAGAGTACTGGAGTGGGGTGCCGTTGCCTTCTCCAAAGAAAATGCTTAGGCTAAGTTTATTCCTAGGTATTTTATTCTTTTTGAAGTTATTTTAAACAAGACTTTTTTTTTTTTTGCTTTCCCTTTCTTATTGTTCATTATTAGCGTATAGAGAAACAACAGATTTATGTGTATAAGCTTGTATCTTTCAGGCTTACTTAATTCATTTCTTAGTTTTAATAGCTTTTTGATGGAGATTTTAGAGTTTTCTGTATATAGTATCATGTCATTTGCAAATAGTGACAGTTTTACTCCTTCCTTTCCAATTTGGATGTGTTTGATTTCTTTTTCTTGTCTGAATGCTATTGCTAGGACTTTCAATACTATGTTAAACCAAAGAAATGAAAGGTCTATACTCTGTTATACACTGTAAAACATTGACAAAAGATGTTGAAGATAATACAAAGAAATGGAAAGATATCCCAATGTTCATGAATTTAAAGAGTATTGTTAAAATGTCCATACTACCCAAAGCAATCTACTGGTTTAATGCAATCAAAATACCCATGACATCCTTCACAGAACTAGAACAAATAATTCTAAAATTTCTATGGAACCACAAAAGACCGTAAACAGCTAAAGTGATCTTGATGGGAAAAAAAACAATGCTGAAGATATTATGCTTCCTGATTTCAGCCTATATTATAGAGCTACAGTAATCTAGACAGTATGGTACTGACACAAAAACAGACACAGAGATCATTGGAACACAGTAGAGAGCTCAGAAATAGACCCATATACCTATAATTAATTGATCTGTGAGTAGAAGGCAAACATATGCAATGAGGAAAAGATAGTCTCTTCATGGTGCCGGGAAAACTGAGCAGTTACATGTAAATTAATGAAATTAGAACATTTTCTTACACCATATAAAAAAAAAAAACTCAAAATGAATTAAAGGCCTAAATGTAAGGCTGGAAACCATTATTTCCAAAAGAAAACACTGACAGCACTTTGTTTGCCATAAGCCTTAGCAATATTTTTTTGGAGTTTGTCACTTCAGGCAAAGGAAATTATTTGCAGTAAATATGACTGATGAATTTTTTTCTAAAATATACAAGTAGTTATTACAATTAAATAGGAAGAAGACAGACAAATCAATACAACAACAAGCAAGACTTGAATAGACAGTTCATTATAGTACTTGTGAGAATGGGCAACGTTATGGACTGAATGTTTGTAGTCGCTCCAAACTTTGTACTTTGAAGTCCTAATGCCCAATGTGATGGCTATTGGAAATGAAACACTTGGGAGGTAATATGGTTAGTGAGGTCGTGAGGGTAAGACTCTGGTCTGCTGAGGTCAGTGCCTTTATCAGAAGACATGTTGGGGAACATCCTGTCTCTCTCCCTCTCCCAGTCCTGGTCCTCTCCACTGTAAGAACACCGTGAGAAGATGGCTGTTTACAAGCCAAGAAGAGAGTCCTCACCAGAACCCAACCAGACTGGTACCTTTATCTCAGACTTTCAGCCTCCAGAATGGTGAGAAATTAAGTATTTGTTGTTTAAGTCACCCAATCCATGGTTTTGTTATGACAACTTGAGCTGACTAATAAGCCACTGAACCCACGAAAAGATGGTCAGCATTATTAGTCATGAAGCAAATGTGAATTAAAAACATGATTTATGACTACATACCCACCAGAATGATAAATTTAAAGTATTGACAATCTCAACTGTTGTCAAGACTATGGAGAAACTGGATATCTCATACATTGTTGGTGTGAGTATATATTTGACAACCACTTAGGAAAACAACTTAACCATTTCTTATCAAGTTAAATATCTATTCTACAAACTTGAAATTTGTCTCCTGGATATTTCTACAAGAAAAATAAAAATTTATGTCCACAAAAGCTTTTTACATGCTTATGGCAAATTTATTTGTAATAGTCAAATGCTGGAGACAAGCCAGAAGAATGGATAAATTGTGGTATCTTTGAACAATGGAATATGTTAGCCTTTGAACAATGGAATACAACTCAGCAAAAAAATAAAATAAAATTCTGATATATGCACAACATGGATAAATACTGAGTAAAGTGTGCCAGACAGAAAATAGCATACACTATAAATTTCATTTAATTGAATTTTTTGAGTAGTTACAAGTAGTCTACAGTTATAGACATCAGATCAGTATTTGTTTGGGTCAGGAGTAGACTGCCTACACAGGAGCATGAGGGAATTTTCCACGTGATGGACATGTTTTAGAGCTTGATTGGGGTGGATTGTTACACAGATGTATTACATTTATCAAAATTCAGATTTACTCTAGACTTAAGATATGTGCAATTTATTTAGTTTATATAAATTGCCCTTCAGTAAGGTAGATAAAACAAAAACAAAGTCTGTATTATGGGTATTTGTTGTATTATTCTTTGTATTTTTCTATATTTTTTAAGAAGAATAAGTTTTCTACCAAAAGGTGACCAAATGGAAAATTCTGAGGCTACCGCCATGCACCATTTTTGTTTGTTGTTGTTCAGTCGCCCAGTTGTGTCTGACTCTCTGTGGCCCCATGGACTGCAGGACGCCCGTCCTCCTTGTCCCTCACCGTTTCCTGTAGTTTGCCCAGGTTCATGTTCACTGCATTGGCGATGCCATCCAGCCATCTCATCCTCTGACACCTTCTTCTTCTGCTGTCAGTCTTTCCCAGCATCAGGGACTTTTCCAATGAGCCGTCTGTTCATATCAGATGACCAGAATACTGGAGCTTCAGAATAACATTTCTTATTACTTATATTCTATCTCCATTCCTGTTGCTTTAGGAAATTATCGTGTTTAAGGGAATCTAATACACAATTAATTCCTTTTATAGGACATTTGTTTCTTAATTTAGACATCTTTGAGCACATTAGTCTTGTTTTTTTTAAATTGTAGTGTCATTGCTTCACAATATTGTGCCAGTTTTCGTTGCACAACAATGTAAATCAGCTATATACATACATATACATATACACATACACACATATACACATACACATACACATATACACATACACATACACACACATACACATACACATACACATACACATATACACATACACACATATACACATACACATACACATACACATACATATACATATACACACACATACACATACATATACACACATACATATACATATAGACATACACATACATATACACATACACATACACACATATACACATACATATACATACACATACATATACACATACACATACATATACACATACACATACATATACACATACACATACACCCCTCCCTTTTGAACATCTGTCCTGCCACCACTCCCAACTCCTCCTCTGAATTATCACAGAGCACTGAACTGAGTTCCCTGTGATGTATAACAGCTTCCCAGTAGCTACCTATTTTACACTTGGTAGTGTATATATATATACAATCCTACCCTCCCAATTCATCCCACCCTCTCCTACCCCCAAATTCATTCTTGTACAATTTTGTACCCAGGACAAAATTCATTCGTCATAAAGAATTCTTGACAGTTTTTTAAATCATTCTTTGCCTTTGAATTTGGATACATCATAGACTTCTTTATTGTTTGGTTATATGGAGCTTTTTGACTTTCAGACTTCATGGATTTATATAGTTGCAGATTGTCTCAGAAGTTTTTCTGAGATGCATCTAAGAACACAGGATAGTTGTATGTGTGCACTTTGGGATAATTTCTTTCCTTCTTCCCTTGATAAAGATATTTGAAATATTTAATTAGGTCCTGGCATGAATTCTTATTAATACCATACTCAAGGGGAAACATGGCTGGGATTGGCAGTTTCTTATCCAGCTCAAATTACAGGACTCAGGTTTTCTTCCATCAAAGATAGAACATGGGAATCTCTTCCCTTTGCATTTATCAATCTTGGATTCCCAGATAAATTCATTTTGTGTTTTGGTGCAAAGTTCTCAACCCCCAGTGAGAAGGTCAGTCTTATCTGGATCAAATTTGTAATGAAAGTTAGAAAGAGAAAGTCATCTCAATCATTTTAGAGTAGGTGGTAGTAACAATTGTTTCTCCTTCTGCATGAGAACCTTACCTGTCCTATTCACTGTGGTATCCCTAGCACCCAGAAGCATGTTTAATAAATGTGAATTTTACCAGTAAGGAAATAGATGCTCAGAAAGATTTAAGAGAGTTGCTTAAATTTACACAGTTAGGCTTACCAGGTGGCAGAGTGGTAAAGAATCTGCCTGCCAATTCAGGAGACATAGGAGACATGAGTTCGATCTCCGGGTCAGGACGATTCCCTGGAACAGGAAATGGCAACCCACTCCAGTGTTCTTGCCTAGAAAATTCCATGGACAGAGGAGCCTGGCAGGCTCCAGTCAATGAGGTTTCAAAGAGTCTGATATGACTGAGCAACTGAGCACACATACAGTGATCCAGAAATTCCACTTCTGTGTATATACCCAAAAGAATTAGAAACAGTCTCAAAGAGATGTATGTACACCCATGCTAATAGCACCATTATTTACAAAAGCCAAAGCTGTCTATTATAATAGCAGTGCAAGTATCCATCAGTGGGAGAATGGATAAACAAAATATGGTATAGACAGGCAAAGCAATAGTATTCAGCCTTAAAAAGGAAGGAAATTTTGACATAGGCTACAACATCAATAAATATCCTGCTGAGTAAAATAAGGCAATCAAAAAAGAGTAGATATTGTATGAGTCCACTTATATGCGATACCTAGAGTAGTCAAATTCAGACAGAGGGAAAATAGAACAGAATGGTGGTTGTCAGGGCCTGGAGAGGGGGAGGAAGGAATGGGGAGTTGCAGTTTAATGGGTGTAGAGTTCTAGTTTTGTAAGATGAAAAGAGTTCTGGGGATGCATGGTGATGATGTTTGTACAACACAATGAAACTGCAATTAATACTACTGAACAGACTCACAGAAAACAAACTTACAGTTACCAGAGGGGAAATGGGTGGGAGGGATAAATTCGGAATTTAGGTTAACGTAGACACACTACTGTATATAAAATAGATAACCAACAAGGACCTACTGTGTAGCACAAAAAGCTATATTTAATAGCTTGTAATAAGCCATAATGGCAAGTGATTAAAAAAAACATGTATACATGTACATATAACTGGGTCACTCTGTCGTATACATGAAGCTAACATAATATTGTAAATCAGCTCTACATTAATAATAAAATACTGAATTGTACACTTAAAATGGTTATGGTAAATTTTGTTATATATTTTACCACAAATGAAAATTCACACAGCTAGAACAAGACAGATTGATAGACCCTAAACCCAGGTTTCATTGACTCCAAACTCACCGTGGTTTTCGTTATAGTCATCTGCCATTTTGGTGCCATTCAGCAAGTTGCCCTAGCTGATTTGATATGAAGAAAAGCATGAATTTGATGGTTTAATACCATGACTTCAAAGCTGTGGGAATAGCTCTGCCATTTATCCAAAGGAACTCTCCTAATTTACTTGATATCACCTGACATTTCACCATTTTAGTGATACTCAGCCTCAGTCTCAGGCTGGACTCTCCAAGGGAGTTTCATTGGAATTCACTGGAGATTCACTGGAGTCTCCAGGGGAGATTTAAAAAGTTTTGATGCCTAGCTTCTGCCTCCTGTGTATTCTGATATTATCAGATGAGGGTGTGTCCTGGGCATCAGAACTCTAAAAGCTCCAGGTCCTAATGCAGTAAAGGTTGAGAAGAACTGCTTTTACCAGATGTGATGTCTTGCTTCCTCATAGGATCGAGTTCCCCTGTACCACAGGATTCTGAATGTTTCTCAGATGCTGAGTACTTGAGCCAGAATGTAGGCTTGAGCATCTTATCCTCAGCTCTGGAGGAAACTTTATCAGATTCTTTCCTGAACTTGGAAAGGGAGGAATCCCCAAATGAGCATGGCATGGTTCCTCACTCACAGAATTATTTGAAGAATGGGTGAGATAATTCTTCCAAAACAAGTACTCAGCAAAGCTTGAAAATGCCCCCGGTTTTATTATAGTGTGACATATATTGTTCTGAGTTTCTGAAGATCAAGAGTGGGAGGGAGAGAGGAAGAGATAATGTTGAAGAGAGGGATGAGTGTGTGTGTGTGTGTGTGTGTGTGTGTGTGTGTGAAAATGGAGAAAATAGAGCAAGAGAGAATGGTCAAACTACCAAAAAAAATTGGGAACTGGGGACAACTTTTTGACTTCCTAAGCGTAACACTTAAAATCACTACAGATGGTAACTGCAGCCATGAAATTAAAAGATACTTGCTCCTTGGAAGAAAAGCTATGACAAACCTAGACAGCATATAAAAAAGCAGAGACATTACTTTGCCAACAAAGGTCTGTCTAATTGAAGCTATGGTTTTCCCGGTAGTTGTGATGAATGTGAGAGTTGGACTGTAAAGAAAGCTGAGTGCTGGAGAAGTGATGATTTTGAACTGTGGTGCTGGAGACGTCTCTTGAGAGTCCCTTGGACTGCAAGGAGATCCAACCAGTCCACCCTAAAGGAAATCAGTCCTGAATATTCATTGGAAGGACCAATGCTGAGTCTGAAGCTCCAATACTTTGGCCACCTGATATGAAGAACTGACTTGTTGGAAAAGAGCTGGGATACTGGGAAAGCTTGAAGGCGGGAGGAGAAGGGGATGACAGAGGATGAGATGGTTGTATAGCATCACCAACTCGATGGACATGAGTTTGAGCAAGCTCTGGGAGTTGGTGATGGACAGGGAGGCCTGGCATGCTGCAGTCCATGGATCACAAAGAGTCAGACATGACTGAGCGACTGAACTGAACTAAAGCTTAACACCAGATGGAAATAGACCGAAGATCAGAGATTTCAAGCATCCTCAGAAGGGAGAGGGCTCTGCCACCCAGGGATGACGAGAACCTTGGCAGAAGAAATGGAGAGAAGAAAAAAGAACAAGCCTTGGAATCAACCAGGAGGGAAGAGACTTCAGAGAAAAGACTCTGAAGCCAGTACTTTCAGTATTTATTTATTTATGCTCCTACATGAAAAGTTAAACTTGGAGGAAAAGCATGTTTGAGTGTATATTCTTAATCATTTCTATAAAGGAGAAAACTTCTCTTTGATCTGCACATAGAAGTTACAGGAATGGAGGCTGCCTTGTAATGAATCTCAGTTCACCACCACATCTGGACTCTTGATGTACTGACCACAAGGATTCGAGCTCTACCCTGGAGAGCTCACAAGTCTGTTTGCCATATTCCCCCCATGGCCAAAGTCATCCCTCCTGCCATGGAGCAGAAACACTGCCTTGACCCCAGCTGCACGGAGCTCAGCGGAGGGAGGCACCTGCCCAAGGGGATGAGCTCAGATTCTCTGATAATGGTGCAGCTGGAGGCCTGGCAGGCGACCACGAAGGTCGCCCAGGATGGCTTTCGTCCTGAGAAGGGTGTGTTGTCCATGGACCTCGGGTGGGTGCTGGGAAGGTTCATAGCTCATTCCCCATTGTGTGCATTCCACTTGCTGACTAATTCTTTTGAGACTGAGTCAGAGGGAAGGGTTTTTGGCTGTTGCTTTCTCTGCACAAAATGTGGGCCTCCACTCTCACTGGCTGGAAGAGTTAGACCATTCTCGATCCTCTGGCAAGTTTACAAATCTGTGCGGTAAGACTGGCGACCCCTTGGCCCAGGTTCCACTTCCTCAAAGCACCTCTGTGCCTTTGCTAGAAGGTGTCGGAGAATACTCTGTGTTGAAATCTTGAGAGATTTCTTCATTCTGTTCTCTCTGATCAGCATTCCACCCCACATAGGGGTAAGGAAGGCAGTTTGGGTCCCACCCAATACTCATTTTGTAGCCCCCTCCCCTTCCAATTTGGTGATTCCCTCTGGGGTAAGTTCAGAGAAAAGAAAATCTCCAAGGAGTTCCCACAAGCTGAAGCCAGGGCCCCCTCCTTGGTGCCATTGGGTCGGCTAGCCTACATATTTTGAAGTTTTTTTTTTTTTTTAATATGACAGTTCAGACTTGAAAACCAGTACAGTTGGAAATATAAACTAGATGAAAACAAGCTATAATGAAAGTGAAAAAGAAAAACATATCAGTTTACTGCCGATTGAAAATCAGGACCAGATGAGACTGGGGCTCTGGGCATTGAATGCACTGGAGGAGGTCACTGCATGGCGAAAACCAAGCCCAGCCCCCGCATTGGCTTCCCCTCAGTAACACTGCGCTTATTTGTTTGTGCCCTGCCCTCATTTGTGGAGGGAATAATGAACCAGCTTGTTTGAAGTTCTTTCTGCCTTTCTATATCAGATGTGTTTCATTTTATTTCATTTCACTTTGAGAAAGGGATAGGAAAAGGGCATCAGTGGCCAACATGAGAATCCAATTTGTGTCCTGAAAAGCACCGAGGGCCAGAAAAGGGAAGGAGAGGTGTCAGCAGGCAGGTAGGATGCTCGGTGAAAGGGGAAGAGAAGCACAGGCTTTGGACCTTATGCAGTTCAGTCAGGTTGAGAACAGCAAGATGGAGTATGAATCTAGAACAGTGAGTACAGTACCACTCCAAGAGCACAGGTATTCAACACCAGCCTCCCCCAGACACTTTCAGGGATACCATTTGAAGCCATCCATAAGACCTTATGTGTTGGAATCTCTGTGATTCTTGTGCTCAGAGGTTGCACACTAGCTATCCAAAGACCACTTTTAATCAACAGATCTGTTTTGTTCAAGCTAGAGTGTTGGCCTGCAACGTATTCTTAATATTTAAATTTGATGCCAAAATTTACACATCTGGATGTAAAAAAAATCTAGACTTCTGACTTGTCATGACAAGACCAAAAATGTCTGGCATCACTGGGATCACACTCTTGTGAGGCTAGAGGTTCTGGTCATTAGATCCAACTTTTGGGTGTCTGTGTGTTGTGAATGGGGGTGGTGGGCTTACCAGCAAGCAGTTCTCTGACACCAGTGGAGTGTCTTACAGTTTAACTCAATTCTGACATGATCTACTTGGAGATGGCATCATATCCCATAGGTGAAGGGCTCAGTCCTACAAGACTACATCTCCCCACTCCACTTCAGATGCCAATCACAATGGTTTTGACCAACCTGTTATAGATTGAGATTTCAGTGACCCCTCCTCAAGTGTGATTAATTTGCTAGAGCAGCTGATAGAACTCAAAAGAAACATTTTACTTCCTGGATCATGAGTTGGTGATGAAAGGATATAACCCAGGAAGAGCCAGATGGGAGAGATGCACAGGGCAAGGTGTGGGGAAAAGGGCAGGGAGCTTCCATGCTCCCTCCAGGTGTGACATGCTCCCCAGTCTCCAAGTTCACCAGCCAGAAGCACTGCCTGTGGGGTTTTTATGGAGGCTTCATAGTGCATGCTCAGTAATGTACCAGCTCTTTGTGACCGCTGGACTGTAGCCTGCCAGGCTTCTCTGTCCAAGGGATTTCCCAGGCAAGAATACTGGAGTGGGTTGCCATTTCCTCCTCCAGGGGATCTTCCTGACCTAGGGGTCGAACCCAGGTCTGCTGCATTGGCAGGTGGATTCTTTACCAATGCAGCCCTTGGCAAGCCTAGAGGCTTGATTACCTAGTCATGATTGACTATCACTGGTCATTGGCAATTGATCGAACCTCCAGCCCCTCTCCCCTTCCCTTTCTTAAGGCCAGGGGTGTGTAGTGGCTGGGTGAAGGAGACTGAAAGTTCAAATCCTCTTATCACATGGTTGGCAACCAGCCCCATCCTTAGGTACTTTCCAAGTCACCTCATTAACATAACGGGACACCTTTATTGCTCTCATCACTTAGTCAATTCCAAGGTTTTAGGAGCTCTGAGCCAACAATAGAAACACAGATCTAGTATCTATTTCTTATATAAATCATACTATCACCAGGGCACAGTCTGCTGCAGCAGAGTTGAGCCTCCCTCTTGGGTTTGTTTGATGTGCTCCACTTTCTTCTCAGACTTGAGGTCAAATGCCTACTGAAGTTTAGCCTTGCTTTCAGGTCTTTGGTGAGCAATTCAGGAATGGACATCTGACCCAGCTTCTCAGCTAACAGAACTTGAGGACAGATCTGCTGAAGAACTTCTAGGAAAAGTTTTTCTTTCCTTTCAGGGAATTTTTCTTTTTACCTTTCAATGTTGTCCTGTGTGAATGTCATGTCTGTGTCCATTTTGCTTCTATCCTGTGAATGCAACCACCACCAAGATGGTTGAGTGGAAACATGAAGAGAACCTGGACCTGGGGGCTTAATGAAGTGTTCAGTCCACCCACCTGGATCCTGCCCCATGTCTGTGCTTCCTGTTCTGGTCATGGTGCAGTTCCTTGTTGTTTAAGCCATTTTATTACTTGCAACCAAAAACATCCTAGTCAATTCAGTGGAAAAGCAGTTTGTCAAAAGCGAAAGCTGTGTTCTTCTTGCAAGAGCCGTCTCTGTTGCCTTCTCATGTCTGCCTGTTCAGGCCTTGCTTGGGATGTGGGCATAATGAGCTGGGATGGCTTCCCTGGTTGGAGTATGATTCCGGTATGATCCTTGTATGTGGAAATGCCTCCTGTTCCACATGAAAGGATGTAGTGGGTGTGCTTACGACAGTAGGTTATGTTGTCATATTGATGATCTTGACAAGTACCTTGACCTCCCTGAATCTCACTGTCCTTTTCTATGAAGTGAAGTGAAGTGAATTCGCTCAGTCGTGTCCGACTCTTTGCGACCCCATGGATTGTAGCCTACCAGGGTCCTCCGTCCATGGGATTTTCCAGGCAAGAGAACTGGAGTGGGTTGCCATTTCCTTCTCCAGGGGATCTTCCCGACCCAGGGATCGAACCTGGGTCTCCCACATTGTAGGCAGATGCTTTACCATCTGAGCCACCAGGGAAGTCCTCTCTATGAATGGCTATCCAACTTTAGAAGGTCACAGTATGGATTAAATAAGATTATAACTACAGTTTTTGATTGCTGAAAACTTTTAAGCCTTTCCACTTCCTCTTTCCCTTGTGCTCCACAACTGGACCCCCTGGTAAAAGAAAAAAAGCCTGGTGCTCTGTCTGGAGGTGGTGGAAGAGTCAAGCCCCAGGAGGCCCTGTCTACACTTGGGAATCCTTACCCTGCCTCAGCCTGAACACAACAAAAACACTGAGTTAGTTTCAGATCAGCTGGGAGTGGGGGGAGGAGGTCTGCCCTGTTCTCCCTGCAAAGCTTCATTACATAGATAGAAAATAAATCTTTGTACTCTCTCTCAGTGTATGTGTAGCATCATCATTCTTGACATCTGAACCAGATTTTGGGTGGGGATCCATCCTGTTGCTATGGAGTGGCCACAAAGTATGTGTCAGCAGGGCAGCTGCCATGTCTGAGTGCTCAGGCAATGTTAACTCTGAAAACCAATGCAACATGGCGTTATGATTATGATTATTAACTTTTAAGGATATTTCCAAACACACCCAAATGTAGAGAAAACAGTCCAGTGAATTACTACTGTTATTACCATCACTTAGCAATAACACCTAGTCTTTCTGCCTTTCTTGTTTCTTCTATCATCACTCCTTTTGAAAAAGTTCTTAAGCAAAACCTAGCAAATTCACTGTAAGCGCTGCAGTAGATGTCTCTAATACATAAGGACTTATCTTTCCTTTTTAACATTAGCAGAAAATCGCTATTCCCTGCTGGCTCAGATGGTAAAGAATCTTCCTGCAGTGCAGGAGATCAGGTTCGATCCCTGGGTCAGGAAGATCCCCTTGAGAAGGGCATGGCAACTCACTCCAATATTCTTGCCTGGAGAATTACATGGACAGAGGAACCTGGTGGGCTATTGTCTATGGAATTGCAAAGAATCGAACACGACTGAGCGACTAACACTATCCAACAAAATCAGCATACTTAAAAAAATTTAGCTGCATCATGTCTTAGTTGCGACACGCAGGATGTTTGTTGCATCACGTGGACCCTTCACTGTGCCACTTGGACTCTCTAGTTGCGATGCTCGGGTTTAGTTGCTCCGCAGCATGTGGGATCTTAGTTTTCTGATCAGGAATTGAACCTGTGTCCCCTGCATTGCAAGGCAGATTCTTAACCACTGGATCACTAGGGGCGTCCCAGCACTAATTTTTTAACACAATTAAATACATAGTTTGTATTCAGTTTTTCTTGATTGATTAAAAAATGTCCTTTACTATTGGGTTTCCAATCAGGATCCACATGAAATCCACTTGCCTTTAATTTTTTACATGGTATGTAATATCATTTGATATTTTTCTTATTAATTTATTATCTTGTTGATTAGTTATTTAATCATTATCATCCACACTTTATAACCCCAATAAAATGGAAGCTACATGAATGCATGAGTACCCGCCCCTCACAGAGCATACATACAGGATTCTCAGTAAATAGCTGCTGAATGAATAAAAGTATGAATGCAAGGACAAGTATGGAAATTTCTCTGTTTACACATCCTTTTATATACAGTTACAGACTCCTTTCAGGGGCCCACAAGCCACAGGACACATGACTCAGTTCTTTTCCTCTTTCTCAAGAGAAGGAAAAGAAAGTGAAAACTGAGCTAAAGGTCATGAAATTAACCTGAGAGTGTCTTCAGAAGAATATACTGAATGGTAGTGTGCTCTGATAAGACTGATTGCTGAATGTAGATGATTGTTTTCAAAGACCAATTAGCATTATTCTGAGGAATTTGCCCAGTGAAATTAGCATAACTTAGATAGCAATTAAAAATGTATTTACTTCTTTTTGGGAGAAAATATTTACAAATGACATGACCTACAAGGGATTAGTCTCCAAAATTTACAAACAGCTCATGATGCTTAACAGCATCAAAACAAACAACCCAGTCAAGAAATGGGCAGAAGACCTATGACATTTCTCCAAAGACACACAAATGGCCAAGAGGCATGTGAAAATATGTTCAACATTGCTAATTATTAGAAAAATGCAAGTCAAAACTGCAATGAAATATCACCTCACACCAGCTAGAATGGCTATCATCAAAAAATCCACAAACAATAAATGATGGAGAGGGTGTGGAAAGAAGAGAGCTCTTGTACATTGTTGGTGGGATTGTAAAATTGGTACAGCCACTATGGAGAACAGTATGGACGTTCCTTAAAAACTAAAAACAGAGCTACCATATGATCCTGCAATCACACTCCTGGGCATATATCTGGAGGAAAGCATGATCTGAAAGGATTCATGCAACCCAATGTTCATTACAGCACTATTTACAATAGCCAAGACATTGAAGCAACCTAATTGTCCATTGACAGAGGAATGGGTGAAGAAGATGTAGTACAAATATACAATGGAATATTACTCAAGCATTGAAAATCATGAAATAATGCCATTTGCAGCAATGTGAATAGACCTAGAGACTGTTATGCTGAGTGAAATAAGTCAGAGAAGGAGAAGTATAGTATGTTATCCCTTATATGTGGAATCTAAAAAATGATGCATATGAGCTTACCAAATAGAAAAAGACTCCCAGAATTAGAGAACGAACTTATGGTTACCTGGAGAAAGGATAGGGGAAGGGATAGTTAGGGAGTTTGGGATGAACATGTACACACTGCTATATTTAAATGAATGACCAACAAGGACCTACTGTATAGCACATAGAACTCTGCTCAATGTTATGTGGTAGGGTGGATGAGAGGGGAGTTTGGGGGAGAATGGATACAGGTATATGTATGACTGAATCCCTTTGCTGTTCACCTGAAACTGTCACAACACTTAATCGGCTATATGCCGATACAAAATAAAAAGTTCATTTTTTTAAATGTATTTACTTCTTTAATTCTTTATTTACCATGGTATGTCAAAAGAATTCCAGATTCTTTGGCTGAAACACAATTGAATTCACACCTAAGTATATATGTAATAGGAATATTTTCCTCAATTGTTATAAGTTCTATAGGAGTTACAATGAATGTTTGCTTTGAAACAGCAGGTAGTTTTAAAGCTAATCTGTAGGGCTGTGAAGAAATGTCCACAAGTTCTCAAAGTCATGTACCCTGCCTTTATTCCAAAAATGGTACCCATGTATTTTATTTTTTGCAAATTCAAGAAGAAAATCTCACAGAATTCTTCTCATGAAACTGGGTGACTCTTGAAATCTCCTTCCTTTAGGCTGACCCCATCACATAAGAGTTTCAAATATTGGTCTAAAGGCCAAGGGGGTTCCTTCAGGCCTTGTAGTTGGCTTGGGAGCCAGTATATGCATGGCCTATGTATTAAAAAGAATTGGAGAAAGAAAAGTGAAAAGATGAGGGATAATTTATTTGGGGCTCAGGAAAAACTTAGAAAAAACTCAGCTTATCTAAGATATTGAAATACTAATGATGTTTTAAAATTCAGAATGAATTATCTTTATTTAAAATTTTATTATAAACAAATTTCCAAATTTTCTATTTATTTATATTCTTACTGTCATTTCTTTTTATAACTATGAATGACTAAGGATTTTAAGTCACATTAAAATATTTGTGTACCAACACATAGATATTCAAGACATTAAGTCACTTTGGGAAATCTTACACATTTCCCCATTATCTTACCCATATTATGCATGTGGGCCCTGAAAGTAAAATATAAAAGTGGGTCAGAATACTGAAGTTGCCAAGATCACACAGAGACTTCTATTTCGGATGATCTGAAAACTTGTGATGATCACACACATCGATCTGAGAGTTCCAGAGGCACACAGCTGTGGCTGGAGAACCCAGCTCTATTTACCATCTGTCTGTTAGCACCGTGGAGCTTGGCTGAGAGCTCTGCTTTTCAGATCTGAGAATTTTTTCCTTCCAAGCACCCTGGGCTGGGTTTTCCAGAGAACTAAGGGAACCTAGGAAAAGTAGCTTTTTTCTATTTCCAACTTGGGGCAAAAAGAGGGAAAGTTTGTAACTTGAAGTTAGTTGTGGTGCCTTTCATATATTTTTGTTTGTAACTCTGGTAGAGACATTAGTCACTCACCTTCCATGTGGGGAGTCGCTGAAAGAAGATGCTCAAGGAATTCCACGTCCTAATAGGGTCATTGCTGAAATTGGTGGGGAAAAAAGACTGTATTTTTGCTGGCTAATACAGCATTTCTAGATGCTCATTAAGCTGTTAAAAAATGTGAAATGATGACTCATCCTGAGCCTCTCCCAACCCCCCTCCCTACTCCAATTTGCCTGCGGGTTGAAGGAATGTATACTGACTTGAGTTAAAGAAGAAACTTGTGGTTTCCATTATAGTCTGTAAACATCGGTCGCTGAAAGCCTCAAGCGAACTATCATCTGCTGCCACACACATGCTCTATATACAGTTCATCTTGGAAAGCAGACTGGGAGAGCGCCGTGTTTACAGCTCCAGAGTAACCTAACCAATGGCAGCCTGGTCTTCCCGGGGGTCTCCAGACCGGCACTGCGCACAGCTAAGTGGAGGTCCCCTCTGATGTTCTCTAAGGCAAAGCATCAAGAGAGAAACCAAGGCCAGCTCTCCTGAAAGCAAGCTCTTCCTGCTGCTTGCAGTGTCCCTTTGCCACCTTTTCAGCAACAATTTTTTAAAATTAATTAACTATTTATGTTAACTTTTTTTCTAATCTTTTCAAAGACAGAAAAAGTTACTCATACTCTTTGCTTCCCTTTTACTTTTATTCTTGGGTCCGAGCTTTAAAGTCATTTGAAAAGTTGATTTATCTATCATTTTCAAGGCTAATGATAATGCTGTCATTTTGTATTCAAAATGAATTTAATTATATGGGCATGGGGGAAAGGTATGTGAACTATCTAGGGAAGAGTCTATGATTCTGATTGTAAGTAATGGGTTAAAAAAGTACCTCAGATAAACATTGCAGAGGATATCTGGATATTTGCTTGGCATCCTGACCATGGCCTGTAAGAAGAGCTAAACAGGGGCCTGTTTCTGTTGGAAGGGGCTTCCCTGGTAGCTCATTTGGTAAAGAATCCACCTGCAATGCAGGAGTTCTCGGTTCGATTCCTGGGTCTGGACGACCCCTGAAGAAAGGATAGGCCACCCACTCTACTATTCTTGGGCTTCCCTGGTGGCTCAGACAGTAAAGAATCCACCTGAGATGTGGAAGACCTGGGTTTTATCCCTGGGTTGGGAAGATCACTTGGAGAAGGGAACAGCTACCCACTCCAGTATTCTTGCCTGGAGAATTCCATGGACAGAGGGGCCTGGTGGGCTACAGTCCATGGGGTTGGACACAGCTGAGTGACTTTCACTTCACTTTTTCTGGAAGGAGGAGGACTCATGGATGTGGTCTGGGTGGGAAAATATAGGATGTAATATTAAGGGGGTTGAATTTGCCCTCTAGCTTTGACACTTTGTGATTAAGGGCAATGCTTCTTAAAATGTGTGCTAGGTACAAATTCCCTGGGGGTTTTGTTAAAATGTAGATTCAGACCCAGGAGGTATGGGCAGTGCTCCAGACTCTGACTCTCTTTGTGCTCCCCAGATCCTGGGATGCTCTTCCTTACACCAGCTGTGAGTAGCAGGGAATGGGCAAGTCTTGGAAGCCTTGGAACCCTCAGGAGAACAGGGGTTAGAATGATGTCAGCCTTCTAGGATTATCTTCTGGACTTGGCACTGGTAAAGATGACTGGCCTGGAGAAGACAGGTATTAGATGTTGGCTTTGGGGTCCAGAGTATTCCATTAATGGTGGAAGGCATCTGAAGAAGGACCTAGTTTGGTGGCTCAGATAGTAAATAATCTGCCTGTAATGCAGGAGACCCAGGATTGATCCTTGGGTTAGGAAGATTCCCTGGAGAAGATATCCACTCCAGTACTCTTGCCTGGAGAATTCCGTAGACAGAGTAGCCTGGCAGGCTGCAGTCCATGGGTTTGCAAAGAGTCAGACATGACTGAACAAGTAACACTTTGACTTTTACAGATGGAGGATGGAGATACAGTACATGGAAGGTAGTCACTCATCATAGGCTCAGTAGGTCTCTACACCAGTGTCTGCCCTTTGAGTCTAAATGAAGGTCCAGTTGACAGAACTATCTGATTTGTACTTAGAGTGGGTGTGGCTTATATCTCTGGCATCATTTGACCTATGATTTGATATAAAATGAGTCACTGTTGCAAATATTTCAATTCCCTGTTCTTTCTCCCTTTTCTTTTCATTATTTTTTAATAACTTAAGGAGGACCCATTACAGGACATGCTAAAGTTTTCTATTTCAAAGAGAATGGGGCAAGGAGTCTGTGATTTCATTCACATTGAGCTAAAAGTGTTTGTTTTTTCCCCAGTGTCCAACTTCTCAGCCATCCCAATTCTTCACTCTAACTCATCCTCTCCTCAGCCCTTGAGAATGCTATGCAGGCCTAGTTGTCATCTTTAATCAAATAACATAATCAGTAAACAACCATAAATTAGACCTTTCTACTCTCTCTGCATGGCAGGAGTGGGGAAGTACTAATGATGTAATGAAAAGGCTAATTAAAAACTCATAAATCTCATAGTCTTTGAGTTTGGTAACTGGCTAGCAAGAAAGGCTTGATTCCATAACTCACTTTCTAATAGCTCAATGGTCCTTATTAGGAGGTAATCCTCACAGTCTGCTTCTCTTTACTGAGACTGGTAGCATAAGGTTGTTGAAAGTCCCTCCACATGAAATGGCTTTGAAGAGGGCAATACTTGCAGGTTTCCCAGTTTTTAGAGTGTTGTGTTTGCCATCATTCCTGTTTTTAGCTGTCTGAGCCAGTGGTCTATCAGTATGATGGTAATGATGTTGGAGTTTTCACCCCAGGCATATTTGTAGCACTCAGCACAAATATGCTACAGTTATTTATAAAGAGACAGTTATTTTCTGACCAAGGCTGACCTGCTTATGTCCCCCTAATTGGCTGACCTGCTTATGTCCCCCCTAATTGCTCTATGAGGAGGACCAGGAGACGTCTGCTGATGACTGGCTTCAGTTCAGTTCAGTTGCTCAGTCACGTCTGACTCTTTGCAACCCTATGGACTCCAGCATGCCAGGCTTCCCTGTCCATCACCAACTCCCAGAGCTTGCTCAAACTCATGCCCATTAAGTTGGTGGTGCCGTCCAACCATCTCATCCTTTGTTGTCCCCTTCTCTCCTGCCCTCAATCTTTCCCAGCATCAGGGTCTTTTACAATGAGTCAGTTCTTCATATCAGGTGGCCAAAGTGTTGAAGTTTCAGCTTCAGCATCAGTCCTTCCAATGAATATTCAGGACTGATTTCCTTTAGGATTGACTGGTTGGATCTCCTTGCAGTCCAAGAGACTCTCAAAAGTCTTCTCCAACACCACAGTTCAAAAGCATAAATTCTTTGGTGCTCAGCTTTCTCTACAGTCCAACTTTCACATCCATACAAGACTACTGGAAAAACCAGAGCTTTGACTAAACGGAACTTTGTCAACAAACTAATGTCTCTGCTTTTTAATATGCTGTCTAGGTTGGTCATAACTTTTCTTCCAAGGAGCAAGCGTCTTTTATTTCATGGCTGCAGTCACCATTTGCAGTGATTTTGGAGCCCAGGAAAATAAGGTCTGTAACTGTTTCCATTGTTTCCCCATCTATTTGCCATGAAGTGATGGGACTGGATGCCATGATCTTAGTTTTCTGAATCTTGAGTTTTAAGCCTGCTTTTTCACTCTTCTCTTTCACTTTCATCAAGAGGCTCTTTAGTTTCTCTTCACTTTCTGCCATTGGGTGGGGTCATCCTTATGTCTGAGGTTATTGATATTTCTTTGGCAAACATCATTTCAGGTTGTGCTTCATCCAGTCCAGCATTTCACATGATGTGCTCTGCATATAAGTTAAATAAGCAGGGTGACAATATACAGCCTTGACATATTCCTTTCCCACTTTGGAAACAGTTGTTCTACGTCCAGTTCTAACTGTTGCTTCTTGACCTTCATACAGGTTTCTCAGGAGACAGGTAATGTGGTCTGGTATTCCCATCTCTTTCAGAATTTTCCACAATTTGTTGTGATCCACACAGTCAAAGGCTTTAGTGTAGTCAATGAAGCAGAAGTAGATGTTTTTCTGGAAATCTCTTGCTTTTCCTATGATTCAGTGGATGTGGGTAGTTTGATCTCTGGTTCTTCTACCTTTTCTAAATCCAGCTTGAACATCTGGAAGTTCTCAGTTCACATACTGTTGAAGCCTGGCTTAGAGAATTTTGAGCATTACTTTGCTCGTGTGTGAGATGAGTGCTATTGTGCAGTAGTTTAAACATTCTTTGGCATTGCCTTTCTTTGGGATTGGAATGAAAACTGACCTTTTCCAGTCCTGTGGCCACTGATGAGTTTTCTAAATTTGCTGGCATATTGAGTGCAGCACTTTCACAGCATCATCTTTTAGGATTCGAAATAGTTCAGCTGAAATTCCATCACCTCCACTAGCTTTGTTCATGGTGAAGCTTCCTAAGGCCCATTTGACTTTGCACTCCAGAATGTCTGGAGTGATCACACCATCATGGTTATCTTGGTTATTAAGATCTTTTTGTATAGTTCTTCTGTGTATTCTTTCTACCTCTTCTTATTATCTTCTGCTTCTGTTAGGTCCTTACTCTTTCTGTCCTTTATTGTGCCCATTTTTGTATGAAACGTTCCCTTGGTATCTCTAATTTTCTTGAAGAGATCTCTAGTCTTTCCCATTCTGTTGTTTTCCTTTATTTCTTTGCACTGATCTCTTAGGAAGACTTTGTTAATCTCTCCTTGCTATTCTTTATAACTCTGCATTCAGATGGATATATCTTTCATTTTCGCCTTGCCTTTCACTTCTCTTCTTTTCTCAGCTCTTTGTAAGGCCTCCTCAGACAACCATTTTGCCTTTTTGCATTTTTTTTTCTTTGGCATGGTTTAGATCACTCCGTGGATGATGGATTCCTGGACAATGCTATGAACCTCCACCCATAGTTCTTCAGGCACTCTATCTATCAGATCCAATCCCTTGCATCTATTTGTCACTTCTACTGTATAATCATAAAGGATTTAATTTAGGTCATACCTGAATGGTCTAGTGGTTTTCCCTACTTTCTTCAATTTAGTCTGAATTTGGCAATAAGGAGTTCATCATCTGAGCCACAGTCACCTCCTGGTCTTGTTTCTGCTGACTGTATAGAGCTTCTCCATCATTGGCTGCAAAGAATATAATCAATTTGACTTCAGTATTGACCATCTGGTGATGTCCATGTGTAGAGTCTTCTCTTGTGTTGTTGGAAGAGGGTGTTTGGTATGACCAGTGCGTTCTCTTGGCAAAACGCTGGTAGCCTTTGCCCTAATTTATTTTGTACTCCACGACCAAACTTGACTGTTACTCCAGGTATCTCTTGACTTCCTACTTTTCCATTCCAGTCCCCTTTGATGAAAATAACATCTGTATTTGTGTGTGTTAATTCTAGAAGGTCTTGTAGGCCTTCATAAATCCATTCAGCTTCTGCCTCTTTGGTGTTAGTGGTTGGGACATAGACTTAGATGATTGTGATATTGAAAGGGTTGCCATGGAAATGAACAGAGATTATTCTGTCATTTTTGAGATGGCATTGAAGTTCTGCATTTCGGACTCTTTTGTTGAGTATGAGGGCTACTCCGTTTCTTCTAAGGGATTCTTGCCCACAGTAGTAGATATAAAGGTCATCTGAATTAAATTCACCCAATCCAGTCCATTTTAGTTCACTGATTCCTAAAGTGTCAATGTTCACTCTTGCCATGTCCTGTTTGACTACTTCCAATTTACCTTGATTCATGGACCTAACGTTCCAGGTTCCTGTACAATATTGCTCTTTACAGTATTGGACTTTTCTCCCATCACTGGTCACATCCACCACTGGGCATTGTTTTTGCTTTGGCTCAGGCTCTTCATTCTTACTGTTCTCCAGTAGCATATTGGGCACTTACTCTCCTGGGGAGTTCATCTTTCAGTGTCATATCTTTTTACCTTTTCATACTGTTCATGGGGTTTTCAAGGCAAGAATACTGAAGTGGTTTGTCATTCCCTTCTCCAGTGGACCACATTTTGTGAGAACTCTCCACCATTACCCATCTGTCTTGGGTGACCCTACACAGCATGGCTCATAGTTTCATTGAGTTAGACAAGGCTGTGACCCATGTGACCAGTTTGGTGAGTATTCTGTGATTGTGGTTTTCATTCTGTCTGCCCTGTGATGGATAAGGATAAGAGTCTTGTGGAAGCTTCCTGATTGTAGGAGGGACTGGCTCTGGTAGATGGGGCTATGCTCAGTAAATCTTTAATTCAATTTTCTGTTGGTTGAATTAAATCAACAGTGGGGGTGTGTTCTCTCCTTGAAGTTTTGCCTGAGGCCAAACTATGGTGGGAGTAATGGTAATAATGGCTGTCTCTTTCAAAAGAACTTATGCCAGGATGCCCCGTGGCTCCCAGGGCTGTTGTATTCAGTGCCCCTTATCCCACAGCCAGGCACTGTTGACCCACGCCTCTGCTGGAGACTCCTGGACACTCACAGGCAAATCTGGCTCAGTCTCTTGTGGGGACACTGCTCCTTTCTCTTGGGTCCTAGTGCACATAAGGTTTTGTTTGTGCCCTCTAAGCATCTGTTTCCCCAGTCCTGTGGAAGTTCTGTAATCAAATCCCACTGGCCTTCAAAGTCAAATTCACTGGGGGTTTTCAGTCCCTTTGCTGGGTCCCCAGGTTGGGGATGTGTTGTGGATCCTAGAACTTTGCAACAGGGTGAGAACTTTGGTATAATTGTTCTCAGGTTTGTGGGTCATCTGCTCAGTGACTCTATGGTGGGGCTAATGGTGACCTCCTCCAAGAGGATTTATGCCACATGCAGTACCTCCCAGGTCTGCTGCTGCCAGAACCCCTGCCCCCACAGAAAGCCACTGCTGACCCATGCCTCCCCAGGAGACACTCAAACACTCAAAGACAGGCCAGCTCAGTCTTTTATGGGATCTCTGTGTCCTGGTGTGGACAAGGTTTTGTTTGAGCCCTCTGAGTACTCTGGAAGGTATGGGGATGATTCACTTAATGAACCCTAAAATCTTTGCCAAAGAGAGGAAAGGTATGAGCTCTGGGGAAGGTGGGTTTCTGGCCTCATTTTAGTTTACAAGGGATGGTCCACAAGTAGTAAGTTAAGGAAAGTGATGATATGTTCTCCAAGATGCTCCAGGAAAGAGGTTACATAGGGAGACCTGTGGGTTTAGGGGAAGCCATAGGACTAGAGGTAGGATTAGAGGGAGTCATAGGATTAGAGGGAGCCATAGGATTAAGAGCATCCTTGGTAGCTCAGTTGGTAAAGAATCTCCCTACAATGCAGGAGACCTAGATTCAATTCCTGGGTCAGGAAGATCCCCTGGAGAAGGAAAGCACAACCCACTCCAGTATTCTTGCCTGGAGAATTCCATGGACAGAGGAGCCTCGCAGACTACAGTCCTTGGGGTCGCGAAGTTGGACATGACTGAGTGACTAACACACACACGTAGGATTAGATGATGGAGATGGCTGGGGGTAGCAGGACCCCAAACCTGAGGGCAAATGTTGGCACCTTTACTTCCTGATTAGTGCTTCCAGAGGGCAATTGCTAATTTACTTGTCTGCAGCTTCACCTGACCAATACAGATCTTAAAGTCCCACCCCTTTCTTCTTGGGTCTGAGGACATCTAGACTTCCAAAGTTCTATGCATGTGACTGAGTGATTGAAATTGATTATATAAGTCTGAATGTGTAGGCTCCATGGCTTTATGGCAGCAATGGTTAGTAACCAGCAAGGTAGATGTGATCAATTGCAAAAATGACCTCAGCTGTTTAACTTTCCTATTTATTATTTTCCTTCCCCTGGGATCTGGGCTGGCTTTATAAGTTACTTTGAACAATTCAGTTCAGTTCAGTTGCTCAGTCATGTCCGACTCTTTGCGACCCCATGGACTGCAGCACACCAGGCCTCCCTGTCCATCACCAACTCCTGGAGTTTGCTCAAACTCATGTCCATTGAGTCAATGATGCCATCCAACCATCTCATCCTCTATTGTGCCCTTCTCCTCCCACCTTCAATCTTTGGACAATAGTCTGCAGTAAAAGTGAGGGTGTGACATTTCCAAGCCAAGGACTCAAGAAGCCTTAAACATTTCTACTTCTTTTCTGGATTCCTGTGACCATCATGTAACTAAACCCATTAGCCTTCTGGAGGACAAAAATATGGAGAAAAGTTATCCCAGCTAAGGCCATCCTAGACTACACATCCTAAGTGGATCCCCCACTCTACAGGGCTGAAGCATGAGCAAGCCCAGCCAAAATCAGCCTAGCCCAGGTCACAGCAGAGGAACCCGTATACAGGCAGACCTCAGAGACATTGCAGGATCAGTTGCAGACCATTGCAATGGAGCAAATATTGCAATAAAGTGGGTAACATGATTTTTTTTGTTTACTAGTACATGTAAAAGTTATATTTACACTATACTGTAGTCTGCTAAGTGTGCAATAGCATTATGTCTCAAAAACAATGTGCACACCTTATTTTAAAAAGCTTTATTGCTAAAAATGCTAAGCATCATCTGAGCCTTCAGTGAATTGTGATCTTTTTGTTGGTAGAAAGTGAAAGTGAAAGTCTCTCAGTTGTGTCCAACTCTTTGTGACCCTATGGACTATACAGTCCATGGAATTCTCCAGGCCAGAATACTGGAGTGGGTAGCCTTTCCCTTCTCCAGGGGATCTTCCCAATCCAGGGATCGAACCCACGTTTCCCGCATTGTGGGCAGATTCTTTACCAGCTGTGCCACAAGGGAAGCCCAAGAATACCAGAGTGGGTAGCCTATGCCTTCTCCAGAGGATGTTCCTGACCCAGGAATCAAATTGGGGTCTCCTGCATTGCAGGGGGATTCTTTACCAACTGAGCTACCAGAGTGCTGGTGAAAGGGTTTGAAATATTTTAATAATACCCAAAATGTGACATGGATACACAGAGTGAGCAAATGCTATTCTAACACTAACATCTAACATTTAACATCTAACACTAACATCTAACAGAGCTGATAGATGTGCTCAATGCATGATTGTCACAACCTTCAATTTAAAAACAAAACAAAACAGTATCTTTGAAGTTCAATAAAGGTAAAGTATTAGCCACTCAGTTGTGCGTGATTCTTTGCAACCCCATGGACTACAGCCCACAGGGTTCCTCTGTCCACGGATTTCTCCAGGCAAAAATACTGGAGTGGTTTACCATGCTCTGTTTCAGGGAATCTTCCCAACCAATGGATCAAACCTGGGTCTCCTGCATTGCAGACAGATTCTTATACCAACTGAGCCAGCAGGGAAGCCCAATAAAGTCAAGTGCAATAAAAAGAGGTATGTCTGTGTTTGTGAACTAAATAATATTTAGTTTTTGTTTTGACATATTTTAAAGAAAAATTCAAACATACAGAAAAATTAAATGGATTTTTCAGTGAGTAGCCATTTACTCAACAATCCAACACTTGTATTTTACTATATTTGTTTTATCCTCTATCTACATACCTATCATTCTATTCACTCTATTCATACCCTTTTTGAATCATGATTTTTATTTGTAGCCACTGCATTTTGAGATGAATTATTATGTAAGCATTATTTGTAGTAGTAGGTAACTGATACAGTGGACAAAATATAAAAAGAAGACTTTGGGGAAATAAGCCAAGGTTCTGAGAAAAGTGGCTGATATGACATTTTCTTACCAAAGGGACTAGTGAGATCTACTCTTCTAGGAAGATATGTATTGACCAGAAGCTGTGGAATGGCTAAGAATTCATCAGGCAGCAGGGGTACTGGTCAGATTATATTCTTTTCTATGTTCTGTGTCTCCTGCACAGTTGCAATGCTCAGACTTTCAGACTGGAAAAGTGAATATTTAGGAAGCAGCTGTCCATGGGAATGAAGAGGAGGAAGGTCCCTTACATATTTCCATGGTTTCCAACTACTTTTCACACAGACATATGCTCATTTTGATATTAATATTGAGAGGAAAGCAGCTCACAGATTTCAAAATCAAAACTTGGAGATACTTTTGACCTGCCCAATGCCACTCAGTCTGAGATTAGACTAGAACCAGGGAATTTCCACGTAACTTGCAATGCTCTTTCTACCGTGGCTCAACTGTTTATTAGCAGAATCGCAAGTGAAATTAAGAATAAGAAAGATAGAAGAAGAAAAAAGAAGCATTGGATAATATACGATTGTTTTATTCGGAACTTGTTCCCATCAGGAATACTGACTGCACCTCCTTCCAAACATCTGGTGCTGTACGAAGCGCACAGAATAGTACCAGGTCAGGGAAGACAACCTCTGTTCTGAGAAACTCACAGCCCAAGTTGCCGTGATATGCAACAGTGCCTCTGATACTGAGACCACAGACTCATGGCCCACTTCTGTTTTTAGCCCACGTGGGAGACAATTCCATGAAACTCAAGACTCAACGACAGCTGTCAGCATCTTACTTTGAGGGTGCACTACACGGCTTTCTCTGCTTTGCCCCTGAGCCTCCTGCCAAACTCTGGGAGCTGGAGCTTGTTTGGCTGTTTCAGAGTCATGCAGAAGAGCTAGGGAATCAATAACCACAGTGGGGGATGGAATCTGGTGGGTAAATACTCCAGCTTCCTACTTTGCAGCTGGACAATTCCAGGAGGTGGTTGCATCCTTGTCTCCGATTTTGTTGCTTTTCCCAAGATAAGACAAAAAGACAAAACTACACTCACAAAATTATAAAGGGTGTAGACTATAATACCGTAAAGCAGTATGACATGACATGTATATGGGAGATAAATAGAAAACAGATAACAGAGGAGTTGTAAGAAATGAGAATACATCACTGAAAACTGGGGTCATTGGAGTCAAGCCTTTAAGTGAGAATATGATTTCAATACATTCTTAAATGGAATCCAGGGCATGGGAATCCGTGGGAGGGAATTTTTCTAGGATTCTTACAAATCTCTGTTTTTCTTTGCTTTACTAAATGTCAGCCATTAACAGTGCTTGGGTCTCCAGTGGAAACTTTAATCACCAAGTGGCCACCATGAAATAGCAGCTTGTTGACTGCTAACGCTCTTTGAAACCCAAGTTGTCTCTATCTTTTTCTGTCTTTGATTGGGATATAATGTTATTAGGGTTGACCCCTTCTCCTTCAGGGATGATCATATAGCTCCATTCCCCGGTAGGGTATTTTTGAGCATAGTCAATGCCAGAGTTACTTATCTGAACTCCCAGGGACAAGCAGGATGGGAAAGCCAAGGCTGCTTTGTGAAGGAACTTGTCAGTCAAGGAGAAGTGCAAATGTCATGTGGTTGGCTTTTAAATCAAGACCAGATGGCAAACAGTATTTGGTGGTTTTTGATTATATTCCAGTTGTCTGATGCTCAGAAATCTCCCAAAAAGTGGAGATAACTTTTGCCACAGTGAAATTCTGGCGTTGGAGCTGGTTGCAGCATGAACAGACTCTTGATTTTCATTGCAGAGAACCAGTTCTGCAGCCTGACTCACAGAAGAGGCAGTGAGGAAGGCCTGGAGGGAACAGGTGGTCCTCTCCGGGCAGTGATCAGGCTGGAGAAGGAGCAGGGTGGGGGACTTGGCGAGCAGCTTCATCCACTGTCCCTTGATTTTGCTTGAAGAAACTAGCTTTCTTTTCAAGGACTCATGTCTCTCTCACTCTTCATCAACTCAGTGCTGGAAAGGAAGAATAGCCTCAAAGGGTAAGCAAGAAGGAAGAAATTCAAAAGGCAGAGAAAATATCTGCACATCATGGAGAGGATAAACAAAATGTAAACCTTCAATAACAGGCACCCATAGGCAGATGAAAAGGGGCGAAGTTACAGCCCACCTCCCAAGTTACCACAGCTGCACGGCTGTGTGTTGAAAACACTTTCAAAGCTCCAAACATTAACTGTTTTGTTCTTTTCAAAGTTTATAACCTTTTCCCTTTTGCTCAGCTGTGTTCTAATGACAAATTATTTTTTTCTGTTAAAGAGGATCAGTTTATGAGAACAGGATGTTTGTATTAAATATTAAATTGTCAAGGCTTCCTTCAGTCGAAGGTCCCAGCTTGGCTTCAGTTTTGATTGAAATAGACAAACCTACATTCCTACAGAGAGTACAAAGTGTTTGTCAAATCTTGATAATGTAACCCAGCATAGGGCCAAGTACAGAATAATTGGTTAATGTCCGCCTCATTCTTTGAAGATAGAAAGTACTGTGTAGGTTCTAAGTGATACTGAAAGCTGAGCCAGCCCTGGAGGGGCTGATTCTTGGGGTCAGTAGACTAAGCTCTTCTCCTTGACTCTCAAGGAGCAAAGATATTGGTTCATGTGGATGACCTGGATTTTTGGTGGGAGCCACTTGGGTTCTAGAAATTGGCCTTCAGCTCTACCTACTCTCTTCTCATGTTTTCTCAGCAGTTTAATTATGGGTTAGCTGTGTTGTCTCTGGCCTTCAGAGACTGTGTAATGTCCTAGAGAGTGTCCTTCATTTCATGTGAAAGTATTCTGGGTTTAGGAGGTAGAACTTTGGAAAACTAGGCAAATGTGTCTTAGAACTTACCAGCTCTTTAGCAGGAAGTCAATAGGTGATTGCAAAAATGAGGGGAATATGGTGAAATTCATTCTTCCTCTTGAAGAGTCATAAAACAATTCAGTGTGTTGAATCCATTACAGTTTTTCAAGAAAACTGAAACCACTCAAAGTGGTTGATAGACTGTAATGTAGGAATTGAATCAGAGACTTATCAGAAAAACTGAAAATTAGGGAAGATGAGGCAGTCTACAGAGGAACAGTGCAGTATGCACATGTGTCGGGCTGGAGGACAGAGAAGGGAGGTGATGTCTGCAGAGCCCAGAGGTTGCTCAGGGAAATGTGGATCCTGGGAGGAGAGCCTGCCTGGAGACACAGAGGTGATGCAACCTCTCTGGAGAAGCTGCTCAAAGCAGAACAAGGAGGAGAAATACCTGGGCTTCTTTTCTTTCTTTTTTTTCAGTTTCCTCATTTTTTAAAAATTACTTTTTATTGGAATATAGTTGCTATACAATGCTGTGTTAGTTTCTACTATACAGCAGAATGCATCAGCCTTACATACACATATATTCCCTCCCTTTTGGACTTCCTTCTTATTCAGGTCACCACAGAGCATTAGGTAGGATTCCCTGTGCTATACCATAGACGCTCATCAGTCATCTATTTTACACGTAGTATCAGTAGTGTATAGGTGTCGATTCCAGTCTCCCAATTCCTCCCATGCATCCTTCTCCCTCTTGGCATCCATATATATGTTCTCTCCATCTGTGTCTCTATTTCTCCTTTGCATATAAGATCACCTATTCCATTTTTCTAGATTCCACACATACCATTAATATACGATATTTGTTTTTCTTTTTCTGACTTCATTCTGTATGACATTCTCTAGGTCCATCCATGTCTCTGCAAATGACCCAACTCCATTCCTTTTTGTGACTGAGTAATATTCCACTGTATATACGTACCATATCTTCTTTATCCATTCATTTATCTATGGACATTTAGGTTGCATCCACATCCTGGCTATTGTAATAGTGCTGCAATGAACACTGGGGCTCATGTATCTTTTAGAATTATGATTTTCTTGGGCTTCTTCCTTTTTCCTGCCCTGGGCCCCTAAGAGAATACCTTCCCACTGCCCTAGCTTACTTGGAAAGCATATAGACAAGAGCATCTTGGAAATTTACCTTGCAGGGCCAGCCAGGTGCCACAGGACAGCAGGGTCAGGGTGGGGACAGATCTGAGGGTCAGGAGGCGAGTGCATAGCACATGTAGGGAGGTCTCAGGAAAGCTCTGCCACCCTGAGGTCTGTGGAGCATCATCTGACTCAGAGCCAGCCACAATTATTTGGCAACAGTGCTTTTAAAATGTGTATGATGTTTTAAAAACTCTCTTTGATCTTTTATGACCATCTTGTATGGACTTTCAAGAGGATTTCAAATTGCTAATCAAGGTAAGCTAACTTTTTGCAGTAGCATCTTGTTGCTTTCCCAATAAAGTTGATCAAAGAAGTGGAACAGAAAGTGAGCAGAGACAGGGACTTGTGGTTTCCCTAAGTGAGTGTCTTTCTCATCTTCATTCATGTTGTGGGGGCAGAGGCAGGCATGGAGGTTTGGGGGTCTGGTTAATGCTGGCCAGTGTGATCCTGGCAGAGGGAAAGTCCCCTGTAGGGAGCAGGATGTGCATATTGCAGCCCAGTCACATTGGCCAATGGATAGAGAGGAGACACCCGTCTCCAGAAAACTCCTAAGTGGACATAGTCCATGGAGCTTTTATTTTTGCAAACAGGTATCCTTGTCATGTGGGAAGTTACAGCCTAGAGTTTGTGCTATTAGCCTGATGAATCATGCCCTCCACCTAGAGTGGGAATTCCATTGCCCCACATTCTATATAGAGAAATGTACCCATCTTCCCTCTACTCTGGATCTCCTGCCTCAATCCCTAGCCCCTTCTGTAGCCAGTATTTTTTTAAGTGGCTCACAGAAGTGAACATACATTCATCAATATATCGTATAAGTTAATATATCTAAATTATATATAAACATATATATTTGAAGGATTATGTTTACCTCTGAAATTTTCATGTAGTATGCACATGTGCATATGCATGTAAGTTTGTGTGCACTCACTTCTACTCCTGCTTACAAGTGAGATTATTACAAACTGCATTGTGGTCCTTAAGGGGAGACTTCAGCCCACACCTTCTCTGCCACACACCTCAGCATCAGGACACCTTGAGGTCTTTGAAGCCATGCCTGGGCACTGGGCATTGATGCAGGGGGTTGGTGCTGAGTGCCAATGTTGCTTCAGAACAAAAGAAGAGACTTTTCAAAGTGGCATCGAGGAATAGCCATATCTCAGCACTACCCAAACTTTGGTCCCCAGTCTGGAAGATATGCTGTGGAGAGGCACGTCGGCCAGCAGACCCTCATGTCCAGTAGCCTGGCTGCTGCCGTGCAAGGTCTTTGACTGGCAAGGGGATGCTACACGGCATCTGTTACCCAATCCTGAAAGCACTGCCTTTTCGTCTCTTATCTCTGCCTTGTCATACAATCCACATTTTCCATAAGGCCGGTCTCCGAAGCATAACACTAAATACGTAACACTAAATACATCTCCGACTTCAACAGCCGACGTGTGAAATGGAGACACTGATGATGAAATACTTGGTACTTTTCAGAAGAGGGCGTGGCTTTCTTCTTTTCTGAAGATCACTTTTCTTTTTTCTCTCTTTGGGTCTGGATAAAACCCTAGTACTTGAATCAGCTTCTTGATTCAAGGGTTTGCCTGGCTGCCTGAGAAGTCAATTATCTTTGTCGCCTCCATCTTCAACTTCTGTATTAACCACAAATTCCCTTTCCCCAACTCTGGCCAACTGCTCCTGCTCCAGCCCTTTCCTGCCTCTCCTCAGTCGGCACGAACAAGAAAGTTTTCTCACTAATTGGTACAACTCTCCAGTCTCTTTTGGAGATGTATCAGTTTATCCCAAATTTCAGACAGAACTGTGAGCATATTTGCATACACTGGTGGTTGGTTTTCTACAAATTGACTAGACAGGTTATCTCCAGAGATCCTTTTCTAGTCTCTAGATTAATCATTCAACCCAATATGGTGAATGAAACAGATTAGACGGTGAGAGGGGATGGGAAGAAAAACCAGGCACGTGATTTTATGTAGTTGAGGAAATTATCTGCATTCCACCTGTAGTGAAAACCAAATGAAACTCTTTGGAGGTTACACAAATGGAATTTCCCTTCACTCTTACTTTGAATGGGGTATCTTTTGTATGCTGCTTTATCTCCTTTTGATTCCAGCTGGGATGGTAGCTGGAAGTACCAAAAACCACTACAGAGGCTGTGTTTGTGATATTGCCAGCCTGGCTGGAAACAGGAAATACCAAGACTCTTATAATAAATGCAGAGACTTCCAGCCTAATTTCACAGTCTCAGAAGTTTGAATAGAGGTTAGACTAGGCTGCAAATCTTGGGCGTACTTTTCAACAGAACTTCCGGTCTCCTGTGACCTGCCCTGTGTCAGAGAAGTGACTGCTAAACTCAGTCTTGGAAATCTCACTTCTGAGGTGGACACCTCCCAGCACCCTTTCACTTTTTGAATGGACCACGAATAGAAGAACTCTGGCTGTGGTGGATAGTGGGAAGGAAAGAGTACCACCTTGATAGCTCTCCAACGCCAGTTAGGAAACCATTTGCTGTGACTTAGATAAAGCCCTATTAGGAAAAGAGGGGAAGAATCCGAACAATTAGTGATAGTACTGACATTCCCTGGGAGCTTGGGAGAAGTGCAGACTCTCAGGCTCCAAACCACATCTCCTGAATCAGTGTCTGTGATTTTGTGAGGTATTTGAGGGATCTGTGTGTACACTGAAGGGAGACAACACTGGTTTGGAAGACTCCTGGATACTTCTTTGAAAATTCAGTGATTTCTACTTGGTAGGTGAATGATGAGTAGTTTTGATAGGTTGCCCTGTAGTTACACAAAACTGCCTATATTGTGTAGGTTGTATTCTAGTTTCTGTATGATCTGAAGATGCCCATGAAGCTTTCCTCCATTGAATTCTCCCAAATTCTTTTACATTCTAAGTGTCTGAATATGCGTGTGTTTTAGATTTCCCCCAATACTATGTAGCAAATTATAATACATTTTGTAGCTTAAAACAACACACCTTTATTGTCTCACAGTTTCTATGGGTCAGAAATCTGGATGTGTGTTAGCTGAGTCCTCTGCTCAGGATCTTATCAAGCTACAGTGAAGGTGTCAGCTGGCGCTGGGGTCTTCTCTGAAACTGAGGTTCCTCCTTGGAGCTCACTGACTGTGGGAAGAGTCTCTTTCTTGTGGTTGTGGGGCTTAAGTCTGTCTTGCCACCAGCTGTTGGCTGCAGACCCTCTCAGTGTTTGGACACTGCTCTCGGGTCTCTGCCATAGGGCCCTTTCCTTTCACAGCACGGCCGTTTGCTTCTCAGACAGCAGGAAAGCATCTGCTGCTGTTTCCTCCCTCATCTCTCATCCCCTTTCATCTATTTCAGCTGATTGGGGCAGGCCCACCTGAGATAATAACCCTTTTGATTAAGTCAAAGTCAACTGATAAGGATCTTAATTATTTGTAAACTCCCTTTTGTGTATAATGTAACATAATCATGAAAGTGATATTCCGTTATATTCCCAGGTTTTGTCTGCACTCAAGGGGGAGGAACTGTAGAGTATGTGTACCAGGGAATATTAGAGGCCATGTTAGAATTCTGCCTGTCATTAAACACACACATACACACTTAAGTAAATTATGTATACTTCAAACTTATGTACCTTCCAGGATTATGGGTAAAAGTTCTTTACAGTGAAGTTGTGTTTCCCAAACTTCATTGCTTCACTTAATACTTTTATTTTCACATATACATGAAAAAACTGTATTATTACTCTTTATATATCTTTTGCTTTGAATTGCTTACTTTACCCCTGAAAATTGTTCCAAAAAGGAAATTTTAATGCAATTAACATATTTTGAACGTGATTATTATTCATCATGAAATAGAAAGTGAAAAATAAAAATTCAAGGGAAATAAAATATTATCAAATTAAGTCTATCAACCATGGCTGGAACTTGAAGTTTGTGCCTGATACTAACTTCTTTTTGATAAGAAGGAAGTGAAGCAGATGTTTAAAGAGGGATTAAGATATCCTAGCTCCAATCAAGTTTTTTTTTTTTTTTTAACAAAATGAATTGTTGACATGAGTGTAAAAAAAATTATTTTCTCACAGTATGCTTCAGTGTTCTTGATGCTGTGTGAATGCCTTTAATTAAGGAAAGTCCCACACTTTGGGATACATTGGGCTTTCTGGTGGTCTTTATTAAAAGCAAAATGTCTTTTGCCCCAGGTGGAATTGCACATAAATTTATGTGTTCAGTATAGTTCAGTCACTCAGTCACTTTAGACTCTTTGTGACCCCATGGACTGCAGCACACTAGGTCTCCCTGTCCATCACCAAGTCCCGGAGTTTACTCAAACTCATGTCCATTGAGTTGGTGATGCCATCCAACCATCTCAACCTCTGTCGTCCTCTTCTCCTCCTGCCCTCAGTCTTTCCCAGCATCAGGATCTTTTCTGGTGAGTCAGTTCTTCCCTTCAGGTGCCCAAAGAAAGCATCAGTCTTTCCAATGAATATTCAGGACTGATCTCCTTTAGGATGGACTGGTTGGATCTCCTTGCAGTCCAAGGGACTCGAGACTGTTCTCCAACACTACAGTTCAAAAGCATTAATTCTTCAGCGCTCAGCTTTCTTTATGGTCCAACTCTCACATCCATACACAACTACTGGAAAAAATATGGCTTTACCTAGACGGACCTTTGTCAGTAAAGTAATGCCTCTGCTTTATAATATGCTGTCTAGGTTGGTCATAACTTTTCTTCCAAGGAGCAAGTGTCTTTTAATTTCATGGTTGAAGTCACCATCTGCAGTCATTTTGGAGCCCCCCAAAACAAAGTCTGTCACTGTTCCCATTGTTTCCCCATTTATTTGCCATGAAGTGATGGGACCAGATGTCATGATCTTCATTGTCTGAATGTTAAGTTTTAAGTGAACATTTTAACTCTCCTCTTCCACTTTCATCAAGAAGCTCTTTGCTTTCTGCCATAAGAGTGGTGTCATCTGAGTATATGAGGTTATTGGGATTTCTCCTGGCAATCTTGATTAGAATCAAGAAGCTTGTGCTTCATCCAGCCCAACATTTCACATGATGTACTCTGCATAGAAGTTAAATAAGCAGGGTGACAATATCCAGCCTTGACGTAATCCTTTCCCAATTTGGAAACAGTCTGTTGTTCTACATCCAGTTCTAACTGTTGCTTCTTGACCTGCATACAGATTTCTCAGGAGGCAGGTCAGGTGGTCTGGTATTCCCATCTCTTTCAGAATTTTCCACAGTTTGTTGTGATACACATAGTTAAAGGCTTTAGCGTACTCAATGAAGTAGATGTTTTTCTGGAACTCTCTTCTTTTTTCTATGATCCAGCAGATGTTGGCAATTTGATCTCTGGTTCCTCTGCCTTTTCTAAGTCCAGCTTGAACATCTGGAAGTTCACAGTTCACATACTGTTGAAGCCTGGCTTAGATGATTTTGAATATTACTGCATTACTTTGCTAGCATGTGAAATGAGTGCAATTGCGCGGTGGTTTGAGCCTTCTTTGCCATTACCTTTCTTTGGGATTGGAATGAAAACTGACCTTTTCCAGTCCTATGGCCACTGCTGAGTTTTCCAAATTTGTTGGCATATTGAGTGCAGCACTTTCACAGCCTCATCTCTTAGGATTTGAAATAGCTCAACTGGAATTCCATCACCTTCACTAGCTTTGTTTGTAGTGATACTTCCTAACGGTCACTTGACTTCACATTTCAGGGTGTCTGGCTCTAGGTGAGTGATCACACCATTGTGATTATCTGGGTCATGAAGAGCTCTTTTGTATAATTTTTCTGTGATTATTTGCCACCTCTTCTTCTCTGCTTCTTTTAGCTCCATACCATTTCTGTCCTTAATTGTGTCCATCTTTGCCTGAAATGTTCCTTTGGTGTCTCTAATTTTCTTGAAGAGATCTCTAGTCTTTTCTGTTCTATTGTTTTTCCTCTATTTCTTTGCATTGATCACTGAGGAAGTCTTTTTTTTTTAATTTCTCCTTGCTATTCTTTGGAACTCTCCATTCAAATAGGTATATCTTTCCTTTTCTCCTTTGCCTTTAGCTTCTCTTCTTTTCTCAGGTCTTTTTAAGGCCTCCTCAGACAACCATTTTGCCTTTTTACATTTCTTTTTCTTAGGGATGGTCTTGATCACTATCTCCTGTATAATGTGACAAACCTCCATCCATAGTTCATTAGGTACTCTTGTCTATCAGATCTAATCCCTTGAATCTATTTGTCACTTCCACTGTATAATTGTAAGGGATTTAATTTAGGTCATACCTGAATGGTCTAGTGGTTTTCCCTACTTTCTTCAATTTAAGTCTGAATTTGGCAATAAGGAGTTCATCATCTGAGCCACAGTCAGCTCCCAGTCTTGTTTTTGCTGACTGTGTAGAGCTTCTCCATCTTTGGCTGCAAAGGATATAATCAATCTGATTTCGGTATTGATTACCTGATGATGTCCATATGTAAAGTCATCTCTTGTGTTGTTGGAAGAGGATGTTTTCTATAACAAGTGCGTTCTCTTGGCAAAACTCTATTAACCTTTTCCCTGATTCATTCTGTACTCCAAGGCCAAATTTGCCTGTTACTTCAGGTATCTTATTGACTCCCTACTTTTGCATTCCAGTCCCCTATAATGAAAAGGACAGCTCTTTTGGGTGTTATTTCTAGAAGGTCTTGTAGGTTTTCATAAAATGGTTCAACTTCAGTTTCTTCAGCATTACTGGTCAGGGCATACACTTGGATTACTGTGATATTGAATGGTTTGCCATGGAAATGAACAGATATCATCCTGTCATTTTTGAGATTGCACCAAAGTATTGTATTTTGGACTCTTTTATTGACTATGAGGGCTACTCCATTTCTTCTAAAGGATTCCTGCCCACAGTAGTAGATATAATGGTCATCTGAGTTAAATTCACCCATTCCAGTCCATTTTAGTTCACTGATTCTGAAAGTTTTGATATTCACTCTTGCCATCTCCTGTTTGACCACTTCCAATTTACCTTAATTCATGGACCTGACATTCCAGGTTCTATGCAATATTCTTACAGCATTGGACTTACTTCCATCACCAGTCACATCCACAACTGGGTGTTGTTTTTGCTTTGGCTCCATATCTTCATTCTTTCTGGAGTTATTTCTCCACTTTTCTCCAGTAGCATATGGGGCACCTCCCAACCTGGGGAGTTCCTCTTTCAGTGTCCTGTGTTTTTGCCTTTTCATACTGTTCATGGGGTTCTCAAGGCAAGAATACTGAAGTGTTTTGTCATTCCCTTCTCCAGTGGACCACGTTTTGTCCACTGTGTTACCTTACATAATGTGTTATTTATGTGTTACCTTACATAATTAACCTTTATTACCTCTTATATAAAATCTTCATGTTATTGTATTAAATATTCTGACAGCATCAGAAATAATTTCTCAGAACTTTTCTAGCTTCAGAGTTTAATGTTATATCCAATTAGTAATATTAGATATTGCAAAGAATTATTTTTTAAACATTCATGTCATTCTTTAAATTAAAAAAAAATGTATTTGGCTGTGTCTGGTGTTAGTTGTGGCACGTGAGACCTTTAGTTGCAACATGTGGGATCTAGTTCCCTGACCAGGGATCAAACCTAGGCCCCCAGAATTGGAGTCTTAGCCAATGAACCACCAGGGAAATTCCTGCATAGAATTATTTATTAGATTGGCCAGCTTGCCACCTAGTAAGGAGTAGCCTCCTTGAAGGGTTGGGTTGAAGAAAAATATAAATATAAAGGAGAAATAAAAGGACTGTGCCCATCGGAGATATGCATGGTAACTCAGGGAAGAAAAGCATGTGTGGGGGTTGCATGGTGGTCAAAGGCAGTCCTAGATGCAATGCCTGATGATGGTGTACTTACCGTGGTAGCCTAGGTCGGTAAGTGGGTCAGCCTAGGAAGAAATAGACCAGGAAGAGTTGACCATCAAAAGACTGAGGAGGTATCAGAGACAAGCCACTTACATCACCTTTGCCTAAAGCAGAACCCGACATCCCACAACAGTCTGGGTACCTTTCATTTACCTCTTTCCATCATCACCAGATTATCCACCTTATTCTGACCCCTGTGGATCTCTGATTCCAATTGAGTTGCTCAACAGCAGGCTTCAGGAGGAGATGGGAAAACTAGAGAGTGATGATGAGAGTGCTATTCCCCCGGCTCCCTCCCTGCCCTCAACCATGGGTCAATTGATCCTGTCATGGAAGACCCCAGCTCTCTCCTACAGAAATCCTTCAGTATTCCAGCAACTGCCTCTAAATTGTGCTCATTCTGGTTTAGGAGCCCCAAACAGGCTCTCCTTCTTGTCATTTCTTGTTAGTGTCCTACACTTCACCTGCCCGTGGTAAACAGCCCCGCCTTAACCTTTCTTCAGTTTGTGCAGGCCATCTTTTCCCTTCCAGGGTCCACTGATACTTACACCATCAGTCAATTCAACCAGTATCTATTTTGGAATATTCCAAGCCTACAACTAAAGGACATGGCTTCCTGCTAAGATTAACTTTTCCCACCTTGGTTTGTGAAATTGGATATACACAATGCTTCTTCTTAAAGGTCACCCTCATACAGCAACACTGTCTGAGTACTCTCTCCGTACCACAGACTTGAGCTGTACATGGACAAGTACTTGAAAATAATAATTTATTATGCTTTTTCACTTTAAGAAAATCTATCTTCTGAAGGTATAAGTAGAACCTGTGCCTAAAAAGCACTGCTGCTGCTGCTACTGCTAAGTCACTTCAGTCGTGTCTGATTTTGTGCAACCCCATAGATGGAAGCCCATGAGGCTCCCCCGTCCCTGGGATTCTCCAGGCAAGAACACTGGAGTGGGTTGCCATTGCCTTCTCCAATTAAATTTGTTTTTAACTTAATCTCAAAATGACAGAAATGCTTTTGAATTTGGGATTACAGTATGACAACTCCTTCCTCATATGGTTATAAAGACTTGACTTGAAATGAGACACTTAGACCTATTGAAGCTTCTCAATTTAGTCTATGAAAGGGATCAAAGTTGTGCATATAAGGCTGAGACAGGACGCTGAGTGTCTCTTAAAGGAGAGAAAAAAGAGGCTAGATGTCAATTATTCTAGAATTCAATGGTTTCAATTTCAAACAGAATACCAATTGAACATTTTAAAAAATCAACAAGTATCATTTGATTCCAACACAGGATTAGGTAGGATGGTCCTGAATTTGAAGGTAAAGAGACATGGATATATATATATATAAGGAAACAACACTAAACTGGCCATGTTTTATTCTTGTACTTCTTTACTGTCAAGAAGAAACTCACTCTACTTTGTGACTCAGACTTTCTTCAGCCAAACTAGGCTTAGAGATTCAACAGGGACATTTCAACCAGAAAATTCGATGACAGTTATTCTCTGTGTCTGTAACTAGGTTGAAAAAGTGTGAACAGATGATCATAAGTGCCTTTGTACATAAATACTAAGCAGTCTAGACTTGTGTCAACATCTCCTCTTTGAGGGGTTTGTCTTCCTCATAAGAACAATGATCGTTCTGCATTTATTGAGTGTAAGAGTTGAGTAAATGTGGCTATGAACCACTGGTGCTATGAGAAATGACTGCAAGTGATTTATAGATAACCCAATATACCCAATATATAACACCCAGATAATCATGATGGTGTGATCACCAACCTAGAGACAGATATTCTGGAATGCGAAGTCAAGTGGGCCTTAGGAAGCATCACTACAAACAAAGCTAGTAGAGGTGATAGAATTCCAGTTGAGTGATTTCAAATCCTAAAGATGATGCTATTAAAGTGCTGCACTCAATATGCCAGCAAATTTGGAAAACTCAGCAGTGGCCACAGGACTGGAAAAGCTCAGTTTCCATTCCAATTCCAAAGAAAGGCAATGCCAAGGAATGCTCAACTACTGCACAATTGCACTCATCTCACATGCTAGCAAAGTAATGCTCAAAATTCTCCAAGCCAGGCTTCAACAGTACGTGAACCATGAACTTCCAGATGTTCAAGATGGATTTAGAAGGCAGAGGAACCAGAGATCAAATTGCCAACATCTGTTGGAGCATCAAAAAAGCAAAAGTTCCAGAAAAATATCTACTTCTGTTTTATTGACTATGCCAAAACTTTTAATTGTGTGGACCACAACAAACTGTGGAAAATTCTTAAAGAGATGGGAATACCAGATGGCCTGACCTGCCTCTTGAGAAATGTGTATGCAGGTCAGGAAGCAACAGTTAGAACTGAACATGGAACAACAGACTGGTTCCAAATTGGGAAAGGAGTACATCAAGGCTGTATATTGTCACCCTGCTTATTTAACTTATATTCAGAGTACATCATGAGAAATACCGGGCTGGATGAAGCACAAGCTGGAATCAAGTTTGCCGGGAGAAATATCAATAACCTCAGATATGCAGATGACACCACCCTTATGGCAGAAAGCAAAGAACTAAAGAGCTTCTTGATGAAAATGAAAGGAGAGTGAAGAAGTTGGCTTAAAATTCAACATTCAGAAAACAAAGATCATAGCATTCAGTCCCATCACTTTATGGGAAATAGATGGGGAAACAGTGGAAACAGTGACCGACTTTATTTTCTTGGGCTCCAAAATCACTGCAGATGGTGACTGCAGCCATGAAATTAAGACACTTGCTCCTTGGAAGGAAAATTATGACCAACCTAGATAGCATATTCAAAAGCAGAGACATTACTTTGCCAACAAAGGTCCGTCTCGTCAAGGCTATGGTTTTTCCAGTGGTCATGTATGGATGTGAGAGTTGGACTGTGAAGAAAGCTGAGTGCCAAAGAATTGATGCTTTTGAACTGTGGTGTTGGAGAAGACTGTTGAGAGTCACTTGAACTGAAAAGAGATCCAACCAGTCCATCCTAAAGGAAATCACTGCTGAATATTCATTGGAAGGACTGATGTTGAAGCTGAAACTCCAATACTTTGGCCAACTGATGCAAAGAGCTGACTCATTTGAAAAGACCCTAATTCTGGGAAAGATTGAAGGCAGGAGGAGAAGGGGACAACAGAGAATGAGATGGTTGGATAGCATCAGCAACTCAATGGACATAAATTTAAGCAAGCTCTGGGACTTGGTGAACGACAGAGAAGTCTGGCGTGCTGCAGTCCATGGGGTCAAAAAGAGTTGGACACTACTGAACGGACTGAGCAACTGAACTGAACTGAATATATAACACATTTTGTAATAATTTTCCCCTTAAATAATCTTTAAGCCCTTCAGATTTTTTAAGGAGTTGGTCTCAGTTTGTTGACAACACATATTGTCGATTCTAACACACACAAATTTGGGGTGAATCATAATTTGGTGCATCTCAGATTGTCAGTCGTGGCAGTAAGAAGTAGTTAGATTGCCATTGCATGTTTGAACTTCAATTTGTTATTCTTCATATTGTCACTTCTATGTGTAAGTAGGTATAAAATAATCTATAAATAAACATAAAATATAGATGCCAAGTGAAAAGGGAGCATTGTGTCATAGTTTAATTGGTAGCAGTTTCTTTTTCTTTGTATAACATCATTCAATGACATGTCCTACCTTCAGTGACATTTTGAGGATAACCAGCTTGTGGTTATCTGTGTATTTCCTTCCTCTGGTCTTCTCTTATCTAGAATGTTCTTTCCTCTGCTATATACTTACATTATACTCATTCTCCAGGGCCTACAGTGAGCATCAAAACCACCAGTGTCTCCCAGTGCCCATAACCTTGAGCAAACAATTCAGCCCTCCCCTAGTTATAGTCTTATAATGGACAACTATTTTTGCTAATTTAGTTTTGTCAGGGACAAGCCATTTTTCTCCCCTGGGTCCAAGGTCCCCTATTTGGCATTAAAGGTTATAGCATCAGGTGTTCCATCTATTACACCAGGCTCCTCTGTCCATGGAGATTTCCAGGAAGAATACTGGAGTGGGTTGCCATGCCCTTCTCCTGGGATCTTCCCAACCTGGGGATCGAACCTGGGTCTCCTGCACTGCAGGCAGTTTCTTTACTGTCTGAGCCACCAGGGAAGCCTTATCTATTACACAGTCATGTTTTAAGATTAAATGCTAAAAATCTGATAGGATCTCCTTTGGTTTAAGGACCAGATATCTTATTCCTCAGTCTTTGTCTACTATTGTTGTTGTTTAGTCAATCAGTTGTGTCTGACCCTTTGTGACCCCATGAATACAGCACACCAGGCCTCCCTATTCCTCACCATCTCCCAAAGTTTGCCCAAGTTCATGTCTGTTGCATCAGTGATGCCATGCAGCCATCTCATCCTCTGACACCCTCTTCTCCATGTTTGTCTGTAGAACTACAAAATCTTGCAAACCAGTTGGAGAAGACTTCACCAGGGCCTTAAGCAGAGTCCCTTGGCTCACTTGTGGTTTTATCTGCTCGTTCCCCACCTCTGTGGGCTTTGGTTTTTGCACCTTGATTGTCATAGTCTTGCCTGGTTACAACACTCAATGCAGCCCATACCCCATATCTGATGGGTGTGGGAGGTTGAAAGCTCATCTCCCTCCTCGGGGAAGTGATAAATCTAGGGTTTGAATAGAGTACTTTGCCTCTAAATCCAGGGTTCTTCTCTCTGATTTCTCTTTGTGAATCCAAGATACTCTTGTACACTCTTGCTTGGTGGGTTTTGAAAGTGTCAGTTATTTGTTGAAGAATCTTTTAATATTAATTTTCTACATGTAAGCAAAGCTGCATAAAAATGTTGAATACATTTAGTTTGCTTTTAAACCCTGCTTCAGTTTCCTGGGAGAAATATGAGTTTGATTAGTTCCTAGTGCATGTAATTTCTGAGTTGATTTAGAAGTCAAAGGTTTTAGACAAACCAGGTCTTGGCATCAGAGCGGCCAGAAGTCCCATTGTACTGATGGCTGAGGATAACAATGGCAAAAATCCACTCATGGGCTTTTTGATAAACCCTTCACATCAAGGGTAATATTTCAGAAGGGTAAGACAGCTAGCAAAAGGTATAAGAAATAGCCTTCAAAGTTGGAGCCACTAATCCCCAAGCCAGATATTATATCTCTTGATATATTCGAGTCCAAGGGTAGCATTGAGCTGTGGATGGAACAATAAGGGGTTTTCCCATGATGTCAGCTTCAAAACAGGGACTGCTTCTTCAGTAAGAGAGGCAGAAAGTTTGGCCACTTGTGTCCTCTTGCCAACTGAGTCCAGGTTTTCAGTTTCTTGATGCCATCGCCAGTACAGTAGTTTAATGCCTGTAAAGCGTCAAAAAGTACAAAAGCATCGAGACTTCTACATTGATCTTAAAACACTCAGGCTTAGTGTAATTTATATTTGCCCTGACCAATTTAGCACTCCTCTGGGATGGATCACTTAATTAGAAGAATAAAAAAAGGCTGTTGTTTGATGTACATGTCTTAATTATTTCCAAGTGGCAGAATTGATTCCCCCTGTTATGAATTTGCCTCCATTTGTGAGACTAATGAAGCACCATTAAAGGGAATGGAAGGTCAGAGGTCACCCTTTCTTTACATTTAATGTCTTCAAGCTGATAGATTATTTATGAGGGTTATTATGCCTGGGTAATGTTCCCAGTTTTACAGAAGTGCTATATCGATATGTAACAATGAGATACCACCCATATCAACTTCACTTGAGCTCCAGATGTCAACTGGAAAGAAATGGATTGGGAATATGATTCATTGCTGTGAATATTGGCAGTACTCAACATGGCTTTTATAATTTCGGAAACAGCTATTTGGCTAACATGAGCCATGAAGCTTATTCTTCCCTAATGTTGTAGACGGTTCTTTGTGTCCCTAAAGGGAAAAATAGTGCTTATTTACCAATAGCACTCATAAGTTGGATTCTGAGCAGTGCTTTCTTTTTTAATCCCATGTAAAATTTCAACCCAAAATATATATTCCCCAAGAACATGCAAGTGTGGAACACAGTGGTATAGAAGGGTTAAAAGTTTGTGTTCCTAAACTAGATTTTCTGGGCTCCAATATAATCTCTGTGATCTATAATTTGTGTGATCTTGGACAAGGTCTGTAACATCCCTGTACCTCAGTTTCCTCATCTGCAAAATGGGCATGAGGCAACATTGAGAATGAAATGAATAATTCCATGCAAAAATGCTTAGAATAGTCTCTGGCACACATGAAGGATTCAGTAAGTGTTAGCAGTCTTTAGGATAAACATGCTAACTTGACCACATCAGTTTGATTAAATCACATTAAATCTGCCCCACAGTTTAATTCCTGGGCTGGCCCAGGACATTGATCCTCTGGTGGATTATCTGTTTGATTGCTTCCCTCCAGCTTTCCCTCAGCTCCATACTCTGCTGCCTTCTCTCCCTGTGCCCTAGGATTCCCGTTGCCTCTTCTGAGGGGCGGGTGATTTGTTATAGGCCAGTTCTCATCAGGACTGGAAACGGAAACTCACTGTGTGTGTGTGTATGTGTGCAAGAGCCTGTGGTGGGGTAGAGGTTAGACCATAGGTTTTGGAGTCAGTTGGATCAGGTTTGTTGTTTATAGTTGGGGCTTCATAATGACTAAGTGACTAACGTTTTCACTTTCATAACTAGGAATCACTCAGAATCACTTCCTCATCCTGAGCCTCAAATGCTCACCTCTAAAATGGGTACAATACCTAAAGTAATTATGAGAATTAAAAGAAACAAAGTGGCATAATTCTGGGCACGTGGGAAGTCTTTAATAAATGCTAGCTATTATATTTACATATCCATCCACACCAAATGCACAGTCACCAGCAAATACCAAAGCCCTTACAATATAGTTTGTTACCTTTCACAGATTTATTGATAGATAATTTAACATTTAAAAATCTGTCCTTTTGTTTTCTAATCAAAGCTGTGTTTCAGTTGCCCTTGTCAGTTTTTAAATGGGCAATTTCACTGAATTATGCAAATGGCGGTGGTGGTTTAGTCGCTAAGTCATGTCCGACTCTTGTGACCCCCTGTAGCCCGCCAGGCTCCTCTGTCAATGGGATTTTCCAGGCAACAATACTGGAGTGGGTCACCATTTCCTTCTCCAAAATTATGTAAATACTAAGGGATAAATTTTACCTCTGCCGTGTGCTGGGGATTCAGACAGTTCCAGTCTTCATTTGATCAACTGTCTCTTGCAGAAAGTCCACGGGTTTGCTCTCATTTGTTTAGATGGTTGGTGAAACGGTATTCTTCATGATGGATAAAAGGGTGGACATGTTCCAGAGACAGATGGCAAGGGCTGGGCCCTCATGAATTTGTTATTGCTGTCATTGAAATGACAATTGGGCCTTGTCCTCCACTGCTGGAGGATAAATGAGGGGCTTTGCTTTGAAAGTGTGGAGCTGGGCAAGTCTTCCAAAAGGTGAAATGCTGGGCGGGGATGCAGGACCAGGACTTCACAGTCCTATGTGTGGCTATGGCTGATCCCAGTCAGGCTAATGCTGGTGTTCACAGCTGCAAGAAATGGGAGGGAAGAGAAGCAAAGGGGCCCAGTAGACCCCCAGCTTTGATTCTTTTAAAAACCTGAGTACATCTGAGAGAGCAGCATCTCCCTGCCGTCTATTCCATGGGACCTGAGGCAGGCTTGCCACCTCCTGAGTTCCCGACAGCACAGTTTTTGAGGGACACCTTCATAGGTTTCAAACCCATCCCTGAATACTCCTATGTTGTACTTTGAGGGCTGCATTGGAGTTCCTGCTGGGACTCAATGGTATTTTCCCTAAAATATCCTGAGATGGATCAAGCATTTTGTAGTGATGATGGTTCAATCTCATGTGACAAGTTTCTTCCCAGATGACATATCTTTAAACAATAACAGCTAAAATGCACTGAGTGCTTACTATGCAGCAGGTTAAACATCTAAGATTTATTATCACACTTGGCCTTCAGAGCAACCTTGAGAAGGAGGCGTTCCCCTTGTTCTCATTTTACAGATGAGGAATTACAGCTTACAGGGAGGGAGTTTCGTGTACGTCTCAGAGCTGGAGAAGAGTAGTCATACTGAGATCTTGGGTGACTTATTTTATCATCCAAGTGGGACATTCTTGAGAATGACAAGGGGTGCTGTGGTACATCAGGGCAATAGTCAGAGTCCAGGACCTTTCATGCAAACTGAGACACAAGCTTTCAACCACCACCTATATTAACTCTGTGTGTGTGTGTGTGTGTGTGTATTTAATGCATTTGTTTTTAATAAATCAACTGGGGCAAGTGATTAAAGATGAGTTTTCCAGGCACTTTTTGCTAGGTTGGAAAATGAACAGTTTGGGGCTAGGGAAGCCTTTGAATGCTCCTCAAATGCATACATAAGGTATATAGATTATAGGTCTGATTGGGTGCTCTCTTTCTTCTTGTTTTTCTTTTATTTAACACACTACCTTTGGACCTGCATTTCAACTCCCAAGAATCTTTTCCCAAATCAACATTGTGCTTCAACATTGAAGCGAGGCCAGCAGCTTCACTTTCTCCTGAATACCTGTTAAGCACCTTTGTCAACAATAATCCTGTCAGTGAGATAAATCAGATAAACCTTTAATGTTCTCATAGGCAAGACGGCTTTGAATTTAGTTCTCAAGGAAGAAGACCTGGGGAAAATCACCTGAATTCAAAATTGCTTAATAGTAAGTTTCAGGCTATGAAGGCAAAAAAAAAAAAAGTCAGAATAGAAAGTATTCTGAGCTTCTTCATAGAACATGTTTCAGAACACAGAAGACAGGACCGGCCCAATTGTGCCAAATACCGATAAGCAATGGGTTTCAGTTAAATATTCATGAAAAGGATGTTTGTTTTCCATGGGGTACAGTGGTCTGCTCTGTTTGGGTTAGGCTGTATCATTTACACATTTTGGGAATCAACACTGATGACCCTAAAATAGATTATCTGGGACTGGTGTATTGATAGCCTCTGCAAACTTTGGTTGGACAGTGCTGCTAAAGAGAAAGTTATTTGGACTTCAAGCCTTGAAGGGCCTGTTTGTTTGTACAAGGTACCACCAGATGGACCTTTGTGGGGAAAACCTGCCAGAGCATGGATGTTCTGGTCTCTGAGCAAACTAAATGAGGGGGCTGCTGGCTGACTCCATGAGTACATGGTCTAGTTTGGAGAATATTTTAATCAGTAGGTTGTGACCAAGGCAGCCTTACAGTAGCCCAAATCTCTCATTGCTTTCATCTGTAAAGACCAGAGGTCACACCTGATCACTAAGGGAGGAATGCAGCCTGTGATTATGTATTGTTTGACCTTTCCAGTGTTCATCTTCATTATATTTTTCGAACATGTGAACTAGTTAACACACTGTAGTCAGCAGATTTTGTATAAATATTAGGATTTTTGGATTCCTAAAGATATTGAAAGTTCTAATGACAATTGTCTAATTGTCATAATCACTACATCCGCGTGGATAGGAAGTAGCTTCTCTAGTTCCCTATCTGGTCCTTCCCAACAGGTCTGCTTCACTTACCTTGAGGACACAGAGTCTGCTGTCCCTTGGACAGGGCTTTATACTTTTGTTTTGCTGCTCTGTGTAGCATATGGGATCTTAACTCTGCAACCAAGGATAAGACTCACACCCCCTGCATTGGGAGCTCAGAGTCATAACCACTTCCCACAGGGAAGTCTGTATACTTCGAAGTTACTTCTCTGTGTTTTTATCTCATAGACCCCCTCCCTTTGAAGTAAGCAAAGCATGCATTATTTTTCCTAATATACTTCAACAAAAAGAAAATGAGACCTAGAAAGATTAAATGACATGGACAGACTTATCCAGAATCTTACTGGGGGAGCCAAGACCAGACGCCAAGCCTTCCGCTCTGTAGCATCTCCACTGCTGACTCACCCAGGACTGTTCTGATTCATGGGCCAGTGTTAGTTTGTGCCTTAGACAGACCACCACCCTATTCTATTCAAGAACACACATGCCAGGTACCCCAGGGTTTCTCTTATAGGTTTTGTCTTTGGAGGGCTGTAGCCTGGAAAATAGAATTGAACAATCCTGCAAACCTTTTTCTTCTTCTCTTCCTTCCTCCCCGTTCCTCTTCTTCTTCCTCTTCTTTCTCCTCCTCATTTTTCTCCTTTCTCGTCTTCTTTGGTTACCACCCTCTCACCCTTCTCTTTCTTCTGTCTTTTTCTCTAATACTTCTTCTTTCTTTTTTTTTTTTCTTTCACTTCCATCTACTTGTATCACATTTGGCCAAAAGCTTTCTTTCTAGTGACCCTGTAGGAATTAAAAGGTGAAACCCTCTCTGACTGGACACATTTCAGTCCCAGGATCAGGCATAGGTTGCAGTCCTCCAGAAGCTGGTCCTGAGACAAGAATGGAAATCAAAGTAGTTTTTTATTGGGAGTGGAGTGATTTTAAGAAACACCAGTAAGGACATGGAGAAGTGAGACAAAAGAGGGAAGAAAAGCAATAAATGGTGTGTCATCTAGCAAATGACTGTGGAAATTCATCCACCTGGAGAGGCAAGGAGTGAAAACAGTTCAGAACACGTGTCTCAGAGTTGCCTGCTCAAGGGGCAAGGGTGCTGGCGGCCACTCCTGCGGGTCACTGAGAGGTGCTTTTTTGGGGTTGGACATTAATCCCTGCGTTTCTAGCTTGAACAACCCAGAGCTGTTCAACATCACCTAGGAAGATTGAGAGAAATTTACATCAAACCCAAAGTTGAGTTTCTTGGCAGTCAATGAAATCTCTGATAGCAAACGATTACACTTTATAGTCCTTTCCATGCATTGAAAGTGCAAGGGGACCTATGATGGTGAAAGAGTTAAGAACTATAGTTCTAAAATTTACAGATCAAATTCCAGTATGTTTGTTACATTTTTACTTGCAAATTTGATATTTTTCAATGTAGTCATTTTGGGGGTCATTTTCATGGATTCTTTTATTTGTGTTTTCCATTTTATCCAATTTCTATGTAACTATTTCTACTGAACATTTTTTAAGTATTCTGGCTCCAAGGTATAAAAAAATAGCAGATTTTGTTTAAATTGGAGGATAATTGCTTTACAATGTTGTGTTGTTTTCTGCTTTACAACAATGTGAGTCAGCTGTAAGTACACATGTAACCCCTCCATTTTGAACCTCCCTCCCATCACCCCCCATCCCAGCCCTCTAGGTTATCACCAAGCCCTAGGCTCAGCTCCCTGCGCTCTACAGCATGTTCTTGTTAGCTATCTATTTTACACATGGTAATGTATATATGCTTCCCTTGTGGCTCAGCTGGTAGAGAATCTGCCTGCAATGCAGGAGACCTGGGTTCTATCCCTGGGTTGGGAAGATCCCCTGGAGAAGGGAGAGGCTACCCACTCTAGTATTCTGGCCTGGAGAATACAGTCCATGGGATCGCAAAGAGTTGGACAGGACTACTCTCTCTATTTGTCCCACCCTCTCCCTCTCCTCCCCACACTGTGTCTGCAAGTCTGTTCTTTATGTTATAGCACAGATTATTGAAATTTATTTTTTGTTGTTGTTGTTTGTGTGTTTCTTTTTACATCAGTGGGGTTTTCACGTATGAATATTTGGAATTAAATTGACTTATTATTTTATATATTTATATATCTTTAACCATATAGTTCTCAATGATTTTGTGTATATATATATATATATATGTATGTAAAAGTCCATGTGTGTGTGTTAGTCATGCAGTCATATTTGACTCATTGCAACTCCATGGCCTGTAGCCCACCAGTCTCCAGTGTCCACGAAATTCTCCAGGCAAGAATACTGGCATGGGTAGCCAGTCCTTTCTCCAGGGGATCTTCCCAATACAGGGATCAAACCTGGGTCTCCCCCACTGCAGGCAGATTCTTTACCATCTGAGCCATCAAGGAAGCCCAGCCATCAGGAAAGTTCAAAATGAAAGTGAAAGTCCAATTCTTTGTGACCCATGGACTATAGCCTTCCAGGCTAGGAAGGCAAAAGAGTTGGACACGACTGAGTGACTAACACTTCCACTTTCATACACACGTGTGTGTATGTGTTATATATATATATGTGTGTGTGTGTGTGTGTGTATCTCACACACAAAAAACTTTATTTTTCTACTTAGTTTTGGAGGTAAATCAATGATACTTATTTAATTTCCATTCACTGATACACTTATCTCTCTTGTCTTTCTGTTTCTTTCTCCACATACACACACGCATACACATACCATGATTGAACATGATTTTCATAGAAATTAAGAACACATATCCACTTTTTACTCATCATATTACAAATCTGGCATTTTAGAGGGGAAGTGGATAAGTGGGTGTTCAAATCTCTGGATCTGTATCTAGTGACTGATTGAAAGATCAGGAGAAAAACAGGGTGAAAAAGCCATGTGATGGTATCTCACATAGTCCTAATGGGAGACAGCTAGTCCTTAAACAGCTGAAAAAGTTTTAAGGTAGATTTTGCATCTGAAATATCCAAGGAGTACTGGAGCTTTACCCCAAAACTGAAACCTCCTTTTTTGTTGTTTTCTTTTTTTATTTTTATTTATTTATTTATTTTTTAACTTTACAATATTGTATTGGTTTTGCCATATATCAACATGAATCCGCCACAGGTATACACGTGTTCCCCATCCTGAACCCTCCTCCCTCCTCCCTCCCCATACCATCCCTCTGGGTCATCCCAGTGCACCAGCCCCAAGCATCCAGTATAGTGCATCGAACCTGGACTGGTGACTTGTTTCATATATGATATTATACATGTTTCAATGCCATTCTCCCAAATCATCCCACCCTCTCCCTCTCCCACAGAGTCCAAAAGACTTTTCTATACATCAGCGTCTCTTTTGCTGTCTCGTATACAAGGTTATTGTTACCATCTTTCTAAATTCCATATATATGCGTTAGTATACTGTATTGGTGTTTTTCTTTCTGGCTTTACTTCACTCTGTATAATAGGCTCCAGTTTCATCCACCTCATTAGAACTGAAGCCTCTTTTAAGACATAAAGATGTGAAATGTTTGTTAGTTGGACACAGAGTAACCAGATTGGCATTGATATGGTATATCAAATCCATCTTATCAAGAAGAGACAAGTTCTAATTGGTCCAAGAGAAAGAAAAGTCAAATACTTCAACTCTACTCACAAATTCATGCTACCTCATTTTATATATTTCTTTATGAAATACTCATTGAGCAGCTAGTATGCTCCAAATCCCCATGCTAGGTGTTAGCACTTAATAGCTACTCCTACCCTCATCATTTACCTTAAAGATCTTGAACTTCTGCTTCTCTTTTTTTTTGCTACAGGTGGGCAGGTGTGTAGATTCTTGTTAATTATTTGTCTGAGCCTTGAACTCTTGAGAGAAGCATTCTAAGTATGGAAAGAATTCTGCTAAGCATTGCCTATTGATCATCTATCCTTTAGAACTTTTAAAAGACCATCTTTGTTTACTCATGTGATCCTCCAAGGCACACTGTTATTCCCATCTAAAGCATGAAAAACAGTGGGATGGCTCTGCAATTCATTTTTGAACTGAAGAAATTCATAAACCAGAGGAAGTTAAGCTCTGGCAGAAGGGTAGAGCTGAAGGGTGAGGGCTGTGTGAGATCTGGAGTCAAACACTGCATTTCAAACATTTCAGAGCTGTGGAGTGGGTCCCGTTCTCCCTCCTGTGAGCCCTCTGCTGCAACAAGCTAGGCCTTGGTTTTTTTCCACTGCATTTCTCCTCACAGGGCAAGAAGTCCACAGGTCTGAGAGATGTACCCACCTGGATCCCACACTCTCCCTTTGAGATCATGCTCCACGTAACCTGGATCAGAATTTCTTGCCAAATTCTCTTAAGTCCTTTCTTGGACCTACAGGGGGCTGCCTGTCCCCCAATGTATCCACATGAGAGCAAATGGCACTGCCAGTGTATGTGCTTATAGGCTGGCGGAGTGGCACTGTGGGTAGGGCTGCAGCATGTGGATGCAGCCGGGGCAGGTGGCCTAAACTCTCTGCATGTTGCACGCTCAGCCTCTTGTGAGTATGGATGGCTTTGATGCTATATAGAGAAGATGGACAGCTTCATTCATGTTCTTGCTTTGGACCCACATCTATGAGGAGCCAGCCTGAATCTCACACTGGACAAGTCATGTAATTTCTCCAAGCCCCAGTTTCCCCGACACGATGGACAGGCGTTTGAGTAAGCTCCGGGAGTTGGTGATGGACAGGGAAGCCTGGCATGCTGCAGTCCTTGGGGTCGCAGAGAGTTGAACACGACTGAGCGACTGAGCTGATAAAGGTACTGAACTGAGTACTGAACTGCCAGTACTGATGGCATTGCTTTCATGATGAAAAGTTATGTGTAAAAAAGGCACTTGCATACTGAGTCACGTCCAGCAATTTGTGACCCCGTGGACTGTGGCCTGTCCATGTTCTTGTTCTTCCCAGGCAAGAACACTGGAGCGGGTGGCCATTTCCTCCTCCAGGGGATCTTCCCAACCCAGGGATCAAACCCAGGTTTCTTGTGTCTCCTGCATTGGCAGGTGTAGTCTTTACCAACTAAGCCACCAGGGAAGCCCCGCAAAAGGCACATAGTTAGCTTTTATTAAAAATTGCCTTTTTAGCACTATCATTTGTTTTTAAAGCACACACTGACTATACATCAGACAGAATTTTTAAAGGGAGGTTTGCCTTCAAAAGTTAGATTATATGAGAGAGGAAAGATCAGTGTGACATAGGATTTCTACATGGAGTCCTAGGATAAAGTTTCTCCTCTCTAAAAAGTAGTGCCTGCCTCATAAGATCAGTCAGTTCAGTCGCTCAGTCATGTCCGACTCTTTGCAAGCCCATGAATCGCAGCATGCCAGGCCTCCCTGTCCATCACCAACTCCCAGAATTCACTCAAACTCACATCCATCGAGTCGGTGATGCCATCCAGCCATCTCATCCTCTGTCGTCCCCTTTTCCTCCTGCCCCCAATCCCTCCCAGCATTAGAGTCTTTTCCAATGAGTCAACTCTTCACATGAGGTGGTCAAAGTACTGGAGTTTCAGCTTTAGCATCATTCCTTCCAAGTTCACCCAGGACTGATCTCCTTTAGAATGGACTGGTTGGATCTCCTTGCAGTCCAAGGGACTCTCAAGAGTCTTCTCCAACACCACAGTTCAAAAGCATCAATTCTTCGGTGCTCAGCTTTCTTCATAGTCCAACTCTCACATCCATACATGACCACTGGAAAAACCACAGCCTTGACTAGAAGGACCTTTGTTGTTTATGGGAGTTCATTGTGCAGAGCAGTTAGAACAGTCTTGAAGTGTTTGGTGAACTTTAGCTATGAGAAGTATGACCATTATAGTAAAAGATGAGCCATCATCCATTTCTAATTTGTTCATGTCTACATCTGATGAAAAGAGAGAAAAAGGTGAACGTGACATTGAGCCATGATGGTTGGACATATTTATTGAATTCCAAGTGACAGGCCTCCTTCTGCATGGATGTCAACTGTGGTTATGCAGTACAGGCATGGTTACTTAGGTTTTTCCTTTCCTTTCATTTTGTTTTTCCATCCCCAGTGTGTTTAAGAAACCACAAAGGCAAAGAATACAAAGGCAGAGAATAAATTGCATGTGGGAGAAGAAAGCAGCATTGAATGTGTTCTGAAAGCACACAGGGAAGATGATAAGAAAATATTGGACACATTACGCCCTTCAGAGATAGCTTATCGAGACTGGGTCAGCTTCACTGGTTTCACAGAATGGTCTTCTTATGGGAAGTTTTCCAGGACCAGCCAATCCCGTGACCATTGTCTGTGGGTTTCAAGTTCAAGAGAGATTACTGTTTCCAAAGCATTATTTTTGAAAGTTTCCTCTCTTCCCCTCACCCCACGCCCCCCGACACCCCCCAACCTGCAAGGAGTAGGAGGTAATCCAATCTATACATTGTTGTAAAGAAAGCAAATGAGCTTTGAGTTTCTATAGGAACGTGTCAGGCAATTCCAACCTAAGGAACGCAGTCTGTTGCCTACGTGAATGACAGAGACTGAGGTGGGGAGAGGAGAGGATATCTTGTCAAGCATATGGTCAAACTGAAATTATGTGGTGGTGAATAACTTAGAAAATTAAGAGTGAAATTAGACCAAGAAAACACCCATGTTAGGGTCCTAGTTGCTGAAAATTTTCAGTATCAGTGATGAGGAGTTATTTCATGTGGGGTTCCCTAGAAGCAGAGCCTGAGACAGGGATACAGTGCCCGGGGCTTAAGAAAGAAGGGGTCTTAGGAGAAAGGGAGTGAGGGGATCGGTGGGTCAGCGAAGGCATGTAGCATGTGGGTGGTCTCATCTGGAGCTGAGCTGCAGCCTCATCCCTCGGAGGGCCCCGAAGCATGAATTGTACCATGGTTGGTCCTACCTTGGGGCAAGGAAACTGGCCTTTATCTTAATTTTTAAAACATTCATTGTCAGTCAGCCATTGGCTATCTCTCCATGGCTTCCAGGAGCAGGGAGTATAAATTTCCAGGCAAAGTAGATCTGATTTGGCCAAGGGCAATTATCCAAATAAGGGGACAGTTGTAAAATACCCACAGCAGTTGATGAATGGACACACCCGCCAGTTAAAGGGAGTAAGAGCGGAGAACCAAGAGTGCTGACCATGAGTATTGTGACAGGTGATTATATACGTGCTAATGTATGTGGATATGCGTGTATATAGCTTGGAGATTTAGGATTATGCTTACATAAGCATGTTTCCAGAAATCACAGATATATGTTGCAAACATGACTACATCTATTTTACATTCGGATTATCTTGGATCCAATTGTGAATATTAAAAAGATTTATGGAAGAACTGGGGTCTGTCAACATTGTCAGATTCCTAGTCTGTAAAAAATTTTGTACCCTGGGTCAATGTTTGGCCCTCGTTCTGTAAACCTTGGTACTTAATCCATAGCATTTTGCTCCATCTTCATTCTGGGACATGCCTTGAGAGCAATGACTGTCTTTGGAGTGGAGAGGGGGAGATGATTTTGCCTTGAACCTTTGGAGGCAGGCTGTAGAAGAGATCCCTTCACTGACTTGGTTAGAATTAGATGGAAAGAGAAAGAGGATCCTTTCTCTGGCTTTTCTTATACTTAATAAGGGAGCCTGAGGATGCAAGTATTCGGCTGGCCAAAAATCCATTCAAGTGTTTCCTTAACACCTTACAGAAAATCCTAGACAAACCTTTTGGCCAGCCTAGCAATTTGACTCCATTCCATCTCTTCCCCTTGAGGTGAGTTACTGAAGTTTCACTCACAGGACTTCTACGAGCCTATCCTTGCATGTGTGCTGACAGACAAGGCCGATAATGCATGGACTCCGTGTGTTCAGTGTGCCATAATTTCCAGTTCTGCTGTCCAAGGAACGAGGTGCCCCCAGTACTGACAAACGGTCTACATGTTTGCAGCTTCTTGTTTGTCAGCTACTATGACTCAGTATGTCAGAAGGAGGCAACTTAGCTGTAGTATTTGCAATGAACATGACAAGTTTTATCACGGATAAACAAAGCTGCTAAAATACACATTTTGCATCTCATAGTGGAAGCCAGTATTGTTCTCCTTTCCCTATTTTAAGTGTATATTTGACACAGTGAACTAACTGTGGGGATTTTTATTGAAAAGGGAAAAAACCAAGTTTATCTAACAGATTGCATTTAATTTTACCTTCAGAAATAAATTTAAGAAAATAGGCACACATTTTTTTTTTATTATTTGGAACTATTAGAAAAATAACAACAATAATAAAAAGAAAACATTTAAGCAATAGTGTAGAAATTTTTAAAAAATATTTTAGTATATTAAGAAGTTGTTTTTCACAAATTGGCCTATAAAATAGGTTGACAGGACATAGAGGAGCCACAAAACATTGGTCAGGCCATATAATCTTCACCTTGCAGTTACATTAACATCCTAACTTTAATTCCTCCATTATGGGTTTCATAATTTACTTAAGTTATTTAAGTCTATTCATTACATTATTTAATGAGCTTAAGCTTTTTATTTCATTATGTGTTCTATTATTGGGTTGGCCAAAAAAGTTCTTCCAGGTTTTTCTGTATTAGTTCTGTTCCTGTTTGGGGCATAGATGTGTGGGGTGTTTTGACATGTTCATTTCAACAAATCAAAGACATAAATAAGGCGTGATTTATATATCCCTACCTCACCCCAAAATGCCCTCTCCATCATCAATCAATGAGAAGTTGTAACTGTTTTCTACCAATACTGAAGACCCAGGCTTCCCAGGTGGTGCTAGTGGTAAAAGAACCCACCTGCCACTGCAGGAGACATAAGAGACACAGGTTCAAACCATGGGTGGGGAAGATTCCCTGGAGGAGGGCATGGCAGCCCACTCCAGTACTCTTGCCTGGAGAATCCCCATGGAGAAAGGAGCCTGGTGGGCTACAGTCCACAGGGTTGCGAAGAGTTAGACACTGCTGAAGTGACTTAGCACCGAAGAACTCATGCCACTCAATTATTTTGGAAGATGAGGAAGTAGGGGAGACTGCTGGGTCAGGCTTACAATCTTAGAGATCTGCCTCTGACTCAGTTATGTGACTTGCTTTGGCCAATAAGACAGTAGCAAGTGTGATGAGAGCAGAAAGTATTTGGGCATTGAGGGTTGCTCTTTCCTGATGCTCTTTGGAACTTTGAGACCACCCAAGTGAAGAAGTGTGAGCTTGTCTGCTGGAGGAAGAGAGATGCTCAGCTCAGCCATCCCCGTTGCCCCAACCAACAGCCAGACAACCACTGGACATGTGAGTGAGGCCACCCCAGATCAACCAGTGATGTCCCAGCTGACCACAGGGACCAGCACGTAAGAGCCCAGAAACATCCATCGAGCTGGCCCAGACCAGAGCTATCAGTTGACCTACAATATTTTGCTCATTATTAGCTCATTAGTATGAGCTAAATAAATGGTTGTTGTCTTAAGCCTGTAAGTTTAGCTTGGGGCTGGTTTAAAGAAAACTGATATGGTCTTGAAAAGACACAAGCCCATATTATTTCTAAGGTCATTTTGTGTTTACACACTTTTGTTTATCCTCGGGTTACTAGAAAGGGGAAGGAGTGTTTATTTTATGGTACACTAGATGGGAAGCTCTGGAGTTTTCCATTTGCAGGTAGTTTATTCCTTAGGACTTAGCAAACCTAATAGCCCACTAGAGGTGAAACCTACCAGAAAAGACTGGGGTACCCGTAATGCCCCTTTCTATGCTCAGCCAAACTCCTACCCTTAGGTCTCTCCCCGCTCAGGGTGATCTTTGGCAAGATGGAGGCTTCCCTGCCAGCACTCCCCATACCCCAGCTGTGGAATAAAGGCCATGAGAGGGATTTTCATCAGACTCACTCTGCTCATCCATGTCTGCCACAGAACTCACACTGAGCTGGGCGCAGTCAGTTAGTGATGTGACCTTACCAACAGCCAGGTCACTGCAAGAACAACAGCTTGGGAGGCAGAGCCCAGAACTCCAGCTTGTTGGGTCTGGTACAAAGGAAACCGATTACCTAATGAAAGATTCCAGGTCCTTGATCCATCGGATGTGGGCTTTACCTGCCTGACACAAGCATTGGCTTGTTAGCTAACACATTCCACCTGGAAGAGTCATCAGGGAAACCCCAGCCCTGACCTGGCTCTACCCATGAGAATTCCTGACACACACCCACTGCCGAACAATGGAGCACAGCTTGCAAACAGAGGAGCGAGTCTGACATTAAGCCACTGGGTCCAGGCACTTACTCCTAAGATTTTCTTTGCAGATGAAAATGATTTGAAGAGTATAAGGTACATGAAGAGGAGAACCAGGAAGCCTGAGTTCTTCTTGCCTGATCTCTACCAACTACCAGCTGTGCAGCTGGCCATGCAGCATCCTTTTGATCAACGGTAAAATGAGAAAACTTAAATCTGTCATTGCTTTGGCCCACTGAGAGCAGAGAGTGTACATTTCAGTGGCCTTGGATTTTTAACTGAGTACTGATGAGGGTAGTCTTTCAGGTGAACCCTTGAATAGAGTTCAGCAAGAGGTCTGAGATCAGAGAAGGTTGGAAAGAAAGATATTTTTCTAAAAGTTTTAGACTCTAGGCAATGTAACAGCTGGTACCAAACTTCCTGGCTGTAGTTCATAGGAATGTAGGATTCTGGACTAATCAGACTGTTGTCTTCACCTTGAACAGCTCTGTCTTGGCATGGCAACAGTGCCCGCTCCTAATTTCCCTTTGACCTTACTGGCCATGTCTCCAACTCCTTCCTCCCCCATCTAACCCTTTAATATAAGGGACCAGTTTGGGCTTTTTTGTCTTTTTTTGGTCTATATTATATTCCTAGATAAGTGGCTTCAACCTTGGCTGCACCCCAGAATCATGTGAGAAAACTCTAAAAAACTCCAGTATTTGGTCCACACCTCATCAGTGGTATCATCCCCTCAAGAGATGGGACTCAGGCATCCATATTTAAAAAAACTTCACCTAGTGATTTCAATATGCAACCGAATTTGAGAACGGTGTCCTAGATCAATGGTTCTCAGTGTGTGGTTTGATTCAGCAACATCAGCATCACTTGGACACTTGTTAGAAATGCACATTTTCACATCCTTCTCCAGACTTATTGAATCAGAAAATCTGGGGTGGGAATCCAGCCATCTGTAGTTTAAAAAAACTCTCCAGCTGATTATGACCTTCACAACCTCTTTTTTGTTGTTTAGTAGCTAAGTTGTATCTGACTCTTTGAGACCCTATGGACTGTAGCCTGCCAGGCTCTGCTGTCAATGGGATTTCCCAGGCAAGAATGCTGGAATGGGTTGCCATTTCCTTTTCCAGGGGATTTTCCCAACCCAGGGATTGAACCCATGTCTCCTGAATTGACAAGTAGATTTTTCTTTTTTTTTTTTTTTTTACCACAGAGTCACCAGGGAAGCCCATACTCATAAACACTATTCTATATCTGATGTAAGCTGGGATTTCTCAGTCTTGATATTCAGGATAACTCTTTGTTGTGGGGTGTGCTGTGCCCTGTGTCCCAGGCCTCTGCTTTCTGCATGTCAGTGTCACCCTTCCCCCAGTAGTGACAATGTAAATATCCCCCGATGGTGCCAAATCCCTTAGGGGAAAATCTCCACCTGTCAAGACCACTTTTCTAGATGAACATCTACGAAATCGTCTTAGAATTTGGCAGCATTTTAGAATCACCTCAGTTCAGTTCAGTTCAGTTGCTCAGTCGTGTCCAACTCTTTGTGACACCATGAATTGCAGCACGCCAGGCCTCCCTGTCCATCACCAACTCCCGGAGTTCACTCAGACTCACGTCCATCGAGTCAGTGATGCCATCCAGCCATCTCATCCTCTGTCGTCCCCTTCTCCTCCTGCCCCCAATCCCACCCAGCAGCAGGGGCTTTTCCAATGAGTCAACTCTTCACATGAGGTGGCCAAAGTATTGGAGTTTCAGCTTTAGCTTCAGTCTGTCCAGTGAACACTCAGGACTGATCTCCTTTAGAATGGACTGGGTGGATCTCCTTGCAGTCCAAGGGACTCTCAAGTGTCTTCTCCAACACTACAGTTCAAAAGCATCAATTCTTTGGCACTCAGCTTTCTTCACAGTCCAACTCTTACATCCATACATGACCACTGGGAAAACCATAGCCTTGACTAGACGGACCTTTGTTGGCAAAGTAATGTCTCTGCTTTTTAATATGCTATCTAGGTTGGTCATAACTTTCCTTCCAAGGAGCAAGTGTCTTTTAATTTCATGGCTGCAATCACCATCTGCAATGACTTTGGAGCCCAAAAAACCAAAGTCTGACACTGTTTCCACTGTTTCCCCATCTATTTCCCATGAAAAGATGGGACTGGATGCCATGATCTTCGTTTTCTGAATGTTGAGCTTTAAGCCAATTTTTTCACTCTCTACTTTCACTTTCATCAAGAGGCTTTTGAGTTCCTCTTCACTTTCTGCCATAAGGGTGGTATCATCTGCATATCTGAGATTATTGATATTTCTCTCAGCAATCTTGATTCCAGTTTGTGCTTCTTCCAGCCCAGCATTTCTCATGATGTACTCTGCATAGAAGTTAAATAAGCAGGGTGACAATATACAGCCTTGACGTACTCCTTTTCCTATTTGGGACCAGTCTGTTTTTCCATGTCCAGTTCTAACTGTTGCTTCCTGACCTGCATCCAGGTTTCTCAAGAGGCAGGTCAGGTGGTCTGGTATTCTCATCTCTTTCAGAATTTTCCACAGTTTATTGTGATCCACACAGTCAAAGGCTTTGGCGTAGTCAATAAAGCAGAAATAGATGTTTTTCTGGAACTCTCTTGCTTTTTCGAAGATCCAGCGGATGTTGACAATTTGATCTCTGGTTCCTCTGCCTTTTCTAAAACCAGCTTGGACATCTGGAATTTCATGGTTCACGTATTGCTGGAGCCTGGCTTGGAGAATTTTTAGCATTACTTTACTAGCATGTGAGATGACTGCAATTGTGCGGTAGTTTGAGCATTCTTTGGCATTGCTTTTCTTTGAGATTGGAATGAAAACTGACCTTTTCCAGTCCTGTGGCCACTGCTAAGTTTTCCAAATTTGCTGGCATATAGAGTGCAGCACTTTCACAGCATCATCTTTCAGGATTTGAAATAGCTCAACTGGAATTCCATCACCTCCACTACCTTTGTTTGTAGTGTTGCTTCCTAAGGCCCACTTGACTTCACATTACAGGATGTCTGGCTCTAGGTGAGTGATCACACCATTGTGATTATCTGAGTCACGAAGCTTTTTTTTGTACAGTTCTTCTATGTATTCTTGCCACCTCTTCTTAATATCTTCTGCTTCTGTTAGGTCCATACCATTTCTGTCCTTTATCGAGCCCATCTTTGCATGAAATGTTCCCTTGGTATCTCTAATTTTCTTGAAGAGAGCTCTAGTCTTTCCCATTCTGTTGTTGGAATCATCTGGGCAGCTTTAAAAACTACTGATGCTTAGTACAACCATAGAGATTTGGATTGAATTGATCTATTACATGGCTTTGGTGTCAAAATTTTTTCAAAGTTCACCATGAGAATTAATCTAAGATACAACTAAGACTGGTGCTTCCCTGGTAGCTCAGCTGGCAAAGAATCTGCCTGTAATGCAGAATACCCCAGTTCTATTCCTGGGTCAGGAAGTTGCCCTGGAGAAAGGATAGGCTACCCACTCCAGTGGTTCAGATGGTAAAGAATCCATCAGCAATGCCAGAGATCTGGGTTCGATCCCTGGGTTGGGAAGATCCCCTGGAGGAGGGCATGGCAACCCCACTCCAGTATTCTTGCCTGGATAATCATCATGGACAGAGAAGCCTGGCGGGCAGTCCATGAGGTTACAAAAGAGTCAGACGCAGCTTAGTGACTAAGGAACAACAACAAACTTAATGAAACACTCCTAATTTTATACAATGATGATAGAAAGTAAATAGGCCTGTTGTTTTCACATTTCCATAGGCTATTGTGCCATCTCAAGGTCAATTCCATTGACCTCTTATTTTCAGGACAATATTATCCTCATCAAAACTTCACACGAGGGGGAATGTGCCTCTGTAGTTTTTCTATCTTAACACTTTTATTCTCTCTGATCTAAATTTTGACAGATTTATCACCTGTTTAAAAAAATAAAACAAAACACTTTCATTGATTCCTTATTTTTCTATGGATAAAGAAACCTAAAAGCTGAGACTCTCTGTGTGTACACCTAAATGACTTTGGCAATGTTGTCTTCCAGGAGGTAAGTTCCATGCTGTTCTGACATCAGCACACTCATCAGGACCCTGTAAACGTGCGCTCTTCTTTGTCTGGCCTTCTCATCACTTCTCTTCTCTCAAGGGGTTGTTCCTGCCTACACACTCTGTCCTACCTCTTTTCTTGGTCCTTGTTCTTCATTCTCAAATGCCCAGCATGGCCCTTCTTTCTCCATGAAGGTTTTTTTTTTTTCCTTGACAATTTGCTACTATTCTGTCTCCTCCCTCTTGCTTGACTATAGCAGTATTGATCAGTACACCCACAATAGGTACTACAAGTCAACCTTTGTTAATATTGGATCCTTAATATTTCTATTCTTTTTTTAACTTCTCAACTAAAACATTAGGTTCCTAAGGGAAAACTGATCTTGTCTGGCAAGATCAGTTTCTTTCTTACTGTTAAAACTTGTATTTTTAAACAATTTGACATTTGTAGAAAATTTGCAAAAACATTACAAAACTTTTCCATAAGCTCTTCAACCAAATGTATGTATATGTACATACCTGTCTGTCTCCTTCCATGTATATATATGTGACTGTGTGTGAATAAAGTTTTCTGAACTGTTTGAGAGTAAGTTGCAATTTTATAGTAGTTTAGTCGCTAAGTCATGTCTGACTCTTGCGAATCCATGGACAGTAGCCCGCCAGGCTCCTCTGTCCATGGGATTCTCCAGGCAAGAAAACTGCAGTGGGTTGCCATTTCCTTCTCCAGGTAAGTTGCAAGCATGATGTCTATTTTACTCTTAAACACTTCATTGGATACTTCCTAAAATCAAGGACTTTTCTCTTACATAACTGTAGAACAGTGACCAAATCAGAATATTGAGAGTGATAGAGATCTATTCTGTACTTTACAAACTTTATTCCAATTTCACCTATTAGCCCACTCATTTTTTCATAGCAAAAGAAGGAGAAATATGGCCCAGGTTCCCATCCGGGGTCATTGGATACATCTATTAATAGTTGCCATACCTCTTAGGTCTCCTTTAATCAGCAACAATGCTTTAGTCTTCCTGGCCTTTTATATCTTGACATTTTCAGAGTATAAGCCAGTCATTTTGTGGAATGTCCACCAACTTGAATTTTTCTGAAGTTTCCTCTTGATTAAATTCAAGGTTACTAACGCATATATATGGAATTTAGAAAGATGGTAACAATAACCCTGTGTAGGAGACAGCAAAAGAGACACTGATGTATAAATCAGTCTGATGGACTCTGTGGTGGGGGCGGGGGATTAAAAAAAATAAAATCGAGAAGCAGATGTATCTTTTAGTTGCCATTTGAAGGTTCTAGGCCCAATGTTTTTGCATTTATTTACCTTAGAGAGTGTGGCCAAGTATTATGTAGATCCATAGATTAAAATTTTTGGACCTTTAGAGATGAAAATCTGAGTGAGTACAATCTGTTCAGGATTTTTCTCTCATTCTGGGTGTATATATGGGATTCTCTGACTTGTTGGAGCGTGTTAGGTTCTATTCAGAAGAGAACACCTTAGTCTAATAACGTATTAGTTCAGCCATTCAAATTTGAGTACCTATTAAATGTTTAGTACTATTCAGATCATAACAATATTAGATAATAATCTCTTTTAGCTTTGCTTCAGTACACTTTGTACCATTTTTTAGGAGAATAAATTCTGATTTTCTTTTCAAAGTAAAAAATAAATAAATAAATAAATTCAAGGTATGCATTTTAGGGGGCAATAATATCACAGGAGTGATGATAAATCCTTCTCAATGCATAATATTAGAAGGCATTTGATTTCCATTTCTGTTAGTGGTGGTATTAACTTTGGTCACTTGCTTAAGATGGTATTTGCCAGTCTTATTAAAGATACTATTTTTTCCTTTTGTAGTTAAATATCTCATAGGGAGATACTTAGAGATGATGTAAATATCTTTTTTCTTCTTTGAAATAATTTCAGACTTACAGAAAAATTGCAAAAGCCACACAGAGCTCAGTATACCCTGTAGCCAGCTTCTTCTTACATTGACAACTTACAGAAATAAGTTTGCAATGGTCAAAATCAGGAAATTAACATTAATACAACACTCTTAACTAAACTTAGAAACTCCCCCTCTCCTCCCCCTGCTCTTTTTCTTTCTGTTCCAGGATCCAATCCAGGGCCTCACATTGTGTATATTTGTTCTGTCTTAGTCTGCTCTGAACTATGGTTGTTCCTCAGTGTTTCCTTGTCTTTCATGACCTTGACATTTGTAATAAGTGCTGATTATATTTTTTTCAGGTTCATTCTCAAGTGGAGTTTTTCTGTTCTATTCTTCTGACTAGACTATGGTATGCGTTTGTGGGAAGAATGCCACGAAACTGTTGTTGTGTCTTCTCAGCGTGTGACAATGGGGAGCATCATGTTGATATATCCTATTGAAGGTGCTTTAACCTAGATCACTCAGTCAAGGAGGTGTCTGTTGGATCTCTCTCTGTAAAATTAATCTTTTCCCATTGTAACTGACCAATATCTGGAGAGAGATACTTGAAAACAATGCAAATATATTGTTTCTCCTTGAAATTCCCCATTCATTTTAGCCGTTGGTAAATTTTGCCTGAAACAGTTATTACCATGGTCTTTGCCTAGTGGTGATTTTGTCTCACATATTGTTTTGGAACAAATTAGTTTTAACATCTTTTGATGATTCTTGACTAGAACAGTGATTACTGTAGTGATTGTCAGATGGTGTATACTAAATCGCCAGTCTTGTTTCTTATTGTTGAACATGAACCTCTCAGGAGCATAAACTAAAACTGGTAAATTCCTATTGCCAGCTGTGAACCTACTGATTCTACTTTGTGCAGTCCTAACCTTAGATTCTATTTCTAGGTGGTATTGAAACCAAAGTTGCTTTGGGAAGAACTGTAACCTCAGAGGAATTATTAAGATAATTCTATGGGGCTATACCATATCTTTGGAATTTAGGAAGTGGTTCTCACCTTAATTGGGTACTTGGCATAATAGTAGTAATCACTGACTTTTGTTCAGTACCTTATAATTTTAAAAGCAGTACTTAAAACACTTTGAAATAAATTATTTGGTATGTCCACAGGCCAGATCTGGCTACTGGCACATGTAAATCTCTTTTAATAGATAATTTTTTCTATTTTCTAAATCTTCTTTGGGGGAGGGCTGGTCTGAGTAATGAACACTAACTTGCTATGACAAACATTTTCAACACCTCAATCTCAGCAGCGTAACACAGTAAGTGTTTATCTTTTGTATAGAAAGTACAATGTAGGTGTTCCTGATCAGTATAAGGATAGTTCAGAGAACCAGGTTTCCTCTTTCCTATGGCCTCTTAGTTCTTGGCTAGATGCTCTGCATTTGGATGACAGAAGTAAAAAGAGGAACTCTGGAGAATTCCTTTGGTGGTTCTCTTGCCCAGGCTAGAAATGGCCTATCACACTTCTGCTTGCTTTCCATCAGCTAGAACTTGGTCACACGGCCATTTGTACAGCAAGGGAGGTGGGGAATGTACATATGCCCAGGAGGTAGAAGAAACAGCTTTGCTGAAAAGAGCAGTTTCTGTCATAGTGTTGATTCTTGGATTATCACATGTCACTATGAAGCCCACAGCTCAACCCAGAGATGAGTCATCAAAATGTGCTGCACTGAACACATGTGGTGTGTGGAGCCCTCTGCCTCATTGATAGAAAGAAAGCTTCCTGATGATTTAATTACAGTTATCTTTGCAGCAACGTTTTTATTTCCTATTATAGCTCTGTTCCCCTTGAATGCACTGTCTCTAACTTTTCACTTCAAAAAATTAGTAAATCAACAGTCCCTTGAGTTACATAGTCAACCCACACATTCAGGAAAGAGTCACTGATAACTCTTAAACTCCAAGCCAGCAGAGAATAACTCAGAAGAGTTGAAGAAATCAGTGCATCTCTAAGGTAATACCACAGAGCCAGCAGGAGTAGAGAGAGGGCTTTTTGAGGAGAAGCCTCTCTTTTGCCCAGTTTCTACCAGAAAATAAATGCCAAAGTCAAAACACTTTGAACTCCTCCATTTGATGGAGACAATATGAATTTTCAAATGATTACTTTTAAAAGCTCACTAACAACAGCATGACAAATTTATCCCTTGTTGTCTAGAACAGAATGGCTGCATCTGAATTTATATTTTCTTCAAGTTAAATATCTATATCACCACCCACATAGTCAAGAAATACTAACCACTTCTTTCACATATTGAAAGAAGTCAATCCCCCGCATTAGGGACAGTGAATTCTCCTTCTTTCACATATTGAAAGAAGTCAATCCCCTGCATTAGGGACAGTGAATTCTCACTGTTCATTACAGAAAGCAATGGGAGGTAAGGGTGAGGGGTGGGGGGTGACCTTTTGCATAACTCTGGATTCTTCATTGTAAAGGAGTGGGGTTCTCCCTAGGAATTGCATAAATTTTCACCTGAGAGCAGCTCTAGAAAATGAATAAATCTAGCTCAGTAAGGATGTTCTTTATCAGAAAAGAGTCATTCCAAATCCCGTAATCTTGGTAGAATTAGCTGTTTGTGAGTCAGAAGTATGTTAAGGTATAGTAACAGAGCACGTGTTTTCAGCTGAACATAATTCCCTATGATTGGTTCTGGCTGCAAAAGCCTCTAACAGCAGAACATTATGGCAAAGTTGGCACCATCGCCCCCTGTCTGGACGGGCAGAGACACACTGAGCACGCACTTTTCTCCTGTGAGGCGTTCAGCGTCTTCGTGTTATTAAGAAGAAGAAAGTGGGGCCTCCCTTTCTGTCTAATCTACATCCAGTTCTGTAATTGATATGAAGCGTGAGGTTTACAGTGGGGTCAACTGCCACATGACCTTGCGGCTTCCACTGAGTCATGTCATCACAGTGCCCTTTCTCATTATTATTATTTATTGTTCCTTGAACTCAGCAAGCAAAAGTGGCTCATATAATAACTCTGGTGGTGCCAAAACAAATAGACACACTCCTGCCCCAGCCACTTAGGGTTTGGTGACACAAATAATACTGTGTAAATGAAAAATGCAGAACAAATGAAGAATGGAAAGTGTGGGTGTCTCCTCTGTTGTTTCTTATGCCATCAACTCCATTCTCTTGGACTCAAAGAAGAAAAGCATACTGGAAATTTATATCTCCATTTCTGAATAATTGCTTGAAAAACAGAAGATTTGGATATTTCAATAACTCTTGTGAAAAAGTATTTTTTAAATTCCACAGAATTAGAAATAATTCAACCTAATTTAGGGGATAGTTCTTGAAAAGAGAATTTTACTAATGACTATTGTTAAATCTAACTGTGAATATAATCTCTTTTCCTGCCTTCCTTAAAAAAAAAAAAAAAAAGATTACCTGCTATTAGAGCCTCTTCTCATATCCACTTTTATTTTATTTCTTTCTTTCTCTGGCTGTGTGGTGCAGCCTGGTGTCCCCTGAGCAGGCATTGAAACTGTGCCCCCTGCAGTGGCAGCACGAGTCTTAACCAGAGAAATCCATCTTATCTATTTTTAAAATATCTTATGTCCACCCCCTTGCCCAGTTTGTGGGCATTTACTGTTGTTTTTCTGTCCAGTATCTTTTCTCTCTTCTGGTAACAGTATTCTTACGTTCCTAGAAGAACTTTTTTCTCCACAATCAGGTCCTGTGCTTTATTTATTTATCTATTTTTTAAAAGAGTTTTATATGTGAAAGTGAGAGTGAAAGTCACTCAGTCGTATCTGACTCTTTGCGACCTCATGGACTGTCCATGGAATTCTCCAGGCCAGAATACTGGAGTGGGTAGCCTTTCTGTTCTCCAGGGGATCTTCTCAACCCAGGGATCAAACCCAGGTCTCCCACATTGCAGGCGGATTCTTTACCAACTGAGCCACAAGGGAAGTGGGCCATTCTTAAAGACTTTATTGAGTTTGGTACAATATTGCTTCTGCTTTATGTTTTTATTTTTTGTCCATGAGGCATGTGAGATCTTAGTTCCCCACCCAGGGACTGAACCCACACCCCGTGCATTGGATAGCAGTCTTAACCACTGGACACCAGGGAAGTCACAGGTCCTGTGGTTTAAATAGAGTTGAGTCCACCCCAATATCCCAGGGTGTTCACATGACCCAGGCTCATTGGGGGTGATCACGTGACCCATACATATCCAATCCTAGTACATCCTGCATCTTTGGGGATGTGGAGCAAGTAATAAGAGCAAAGAAGTATAGAAGGCCTTGTCTGTCAGCCTTACGCAGAGGGTGAGCAACGTTCTGGAACCATCAAGTCCCATTTTGCCATCTTGGATTGTGGTGGCAGAGTCAGTTTTGAAGGGAATCTGCCAAGAAAGGCTATGATTCCAGAATGTTCTGTGGACATCACTTGAGTTCCTAGATGTACTAGTTCCTAAAACCAGTCTTTGCTATTGAGTCAACACAAATTTTTACTTTTTGAAATGCCAGTTGAGTTGGGCTTGCTGTTAATTTGCCAAAAGGGTTTGGAAGAACTTGTCTCCACTGGAAACACTCAAGCATATTCATTTGAGAAAAAAATCATAAACTAGAATCACAGCAGTGTTTCTTCCATAGCTTTCTTTATTTCCCCTATCATTGCTAATTTTGGGGGTATCTTCGTTGGTATTTTCATACAAAGTAAATGCTGTATAAATCTCTCAATGCATTATTCTCCATATTCTGAGCATAAAAAAACTTGTCAGCTGTGCTTTAGGTTATTAGCTCACCGTTGTTAGAGCTACAGGTTAAATTATGTGTTGGCAAAGTCTTTCCCTCATGACCGTACTTTGGCCGAATCCCGTCTCCAGAGAGAGGAAATGTTTCTGTCACTCTCCCTCTTCCTGAGGAAGCATGTCCCCAGCCTTGCAAAGTCATCACGCCTGAAAAAATCACCACCAGGCTGTGATAACACACAGATCCTTCCCAGGTTGCTAATTATGTTGTCCCTTCCCCCTCTTAAAGCCACTCACCTCTGCAATGTCCCCACCTCTGAGTAATTGGCTTTTCCTAGAACAAACACACCGTATGTGCTATAAAGGCAAAGTCAGGCAAACTTCAGACAAAAAAAAGGAAAAAGAAGAGAGGTCCTGCTTTATGTTCAATTATTTATAACATGAATGCTTTTATTACTTCTTACTTTGTTTATCCTTTGTTTGACTCACTTTCTGAGGTGATGTGGTGTAGCTCCTATAATCTTATCCTGAATCCTGGCTCCTCTGTACATCAATTATGTAATCTTGGGCAAATAACTTAAACTTTGTGTTCTCTGTTCTATTTGTGGGGGAAAAAAAATTTACAATACCTTCCTTGTGATAATGTTGTCAGAATCAAATGGGATAATACATGCATAGTATTTAGGACAGTATGCAGTAGGCACTCAAGGTGAGCTGCCCTTAGTGGCTGGGTAGTTTCTCTCATCCTCTTGCCCCCAGAACTGCCCTGCCCACTGCTCCAGCCTAGACTGGTCCTCTTCTTTGCTCAGTAGAACAGGCAACTCTTTAAAAGAGTATGATTTTAGGTACCTTGAAAATATTTTGTTTGTACTAAAATATTTATCTTTTTGCCTTTGCTGAAACAAGCTGGATGGTATAAAGATACTCCAGGTTGCAGTGAGAGCTCAGGCAGTAGCAATCAGAACTCAGTCAGAACAGACCCTGGTCCACTTTGAAGTCAGAAGGATTTAAAACAGGGAAGTAGACACACAATTGATGGAAAATCTGAGATGCCAGCAGAGGCTGATGAAATGGTGAATTTAGGAAAAACAGAAAGTTATGCAAAACCTCTGGGGCTAGAAGTACAAGGGAGGGGGTGATGTCCCTAAAACTGGGGCCTAAGGCCTCAAGCAAAGGCTGGAACCTCAGGAACCTCTCTGGCAGGATCTGAAGCCACAGAGAAGGCCCAGAGACACATTCTACAGAACAGAAGGAGGGGAGGTAGCCTGGCGTCTTCAGAACAGAAGGAGGGGAGGTAGCCTGGCATCTTCTTTTCTTTGTCCTTTGACCTCCTGCAGGGTCTCCCTGTGGGTGAACCTTGCTGGAAGCAAGTTGGTTACAGGAACCTGAAAAACAGAACCTGCAGGACTCTTGTCCATGGCGTGTAGGGCAGCTTGGGAGATGGGGTTAAGGATGACCTAAGAGCAATCAAATGATGGGCATGGTGATCAGAGGAGGAAGGAAAACTACTTTCCTGTGACCAAACAAGAAGGTAACTCTGAGGAATGGGAGCTGTCAAATGTCTTCTTTATGTCTGCCACGCATGCCAGGGATTTTGGCTTGGTTTGTAGGTCTGGGCTGAGATGTAGAATATTATGCACTTTAATTTTTCTCAAAGGGGAGTCTGTGGAGTCTGGAGTAGAAACAGATGTACTGCTAATTCAACATGCTAATTCTTGGGCTTCACACCAGCTTTTAAAAGTGCATTTCCATTACTATGGGGCCCACTGGTTTATCCACTTCTCTCTGTTGTTTCTGAGGTTTGTGTTTATTAAACCTTTTGAATTTAAAATTAGAGCAGTCACTCCTTGGATGAATTTTATTTTGCTTCTTCTCCCTCCTGAGTGATGGGTGATGCTGTCCTTATGAAGTTGTAGTCTATGGGTCTGTTCAATATCCACCCAAAAGTTCTACCCAGGACTTAGATCATGGATGAGAAATGTCTCTTATCCAAAGATTGATGGTTTAACTTGAGAGAAGGGCAACAAATTCTCAAGCATGTTAACAAATCTCCCATCTCAGCAACAGGGTTGCATGATTGAAAAAGTTAGAAATAGAAACCAGAGGAATTCCTTGGTGCAAGAGGTCAAGGAGATAGACTCCCTGGCTAGACTGCAGAACCCGCTGCTCACGGGTCCTGGGAAGCCATTTCAGGCATTGGAAGCCAATTGCTTGGCATTTCCTGTAATGTTGTTCTGGGTGATTGGTTTCCATTTCTCCAACTAGTGGCGTGCTGGTGCTCATTAATGAGTATGTCCCTGAACATAGATGCTTGGGTTAAGTATTCTTTTGGTGCACAAGAGAAGACTTGGGTTTCTCTGACCCTGCTTTCCATCTTCAAAAGGAAGAAAGTTACTGTGCTTCCTTCATAGTGTACTTGGGAGATCCCCTATGTTAATGGAAGACTGGTTTATTTATTGGGTGCTCCAACGTACTAGGTCGCATGTTAGAATTGTAAAGATAGCATTCTTGCATTTGAGGGCATCACAGCTTCTAACAAGAGACTCGGTGTGTGAAAGCATTTCCAATGCTCTATGGAGTTGAGAGCTATTATTTAAAGTGCTATGATAAAATCTGTTGCCACAACTGTATTTAAGATAGGTAAGTATTAGTTTTATAGTTACGGGATCTGAAGGACTGATTTGGAAAATCACCTTCTTAAATCTCAGGACCTCCAGAGAAGCATCATCAATGCCTGGGGTGCTACTGGCAGGTCTAAGCCTTCACTACCGGGAATAAAAATAAGACGTAAGCCAGAGAAGGATGATTAACATAGGAAAATCAAAGAGTGGAATGAAAAGGCAGGAGGAACAATGCATAGCTGCTAATGTCTGCCTGCAGCTACCCCTAAGGCACCTGCCTGCCAAACAACTCCGACCTGGTTTTCTCTTTATAAAGTACTTACAACCAGGGATAATGTAAATGTGAGCAAAAATTTGCTTTTAAGAGAAAACAAAAACTTGCCTTTCGTGTTTTAAGATTTATTTATTTTTCCTTATAAATTATCACACGCATTCTGTTTCCTTTGTTTCTACTTCTGAGGGTAATGGTAATCTTTCTTTTATCCTTTCAATTGGGATTGGCCTGAGTACTGTGCCTTTCTTTGAATATTGACCTAAGGCTTTCTTTATTTTAACACAGTTATTTACAAACTTTAGCTGCGTCAAAATCACCTGGAGGGTTTGTTAAAACAGAGTTGTCCAAACCGCAAATCCAGACTTTCGGATTTTGTTTCTGCTCTGTGGGGTGGGGCTCAAGAACTAGCAGTTTAACAAATTCCCAGGTGCTGGTGAGGCTGCTGGTTGGGTGTGGGAGGCACTTCTTTAACATTTCAATAATATGATTGTATATTTCCTCCCTGGGGCCTCTCTTTTCCTGAGTTTGGTGGTCTCTCTTCTTCCTATAGAAAGAATTCATTGTAGAACACTGTAATAGAATCTGAGATGTTGACTCTAAGTCTATGGGCTTTTGTGTCTTTCCTGTGCTAAAGTTTACATCCCCAAAATTCAGGAATTTCTTTGAATGAATGATTCTGTATGCATGAGGGAAAGCCTTTGCTTGGGTAAACAGAAAAGTATATGTTTCCAGTATCCAACCGTCAGTTCTAAAATGGGAACGTGACTTTGGCAAGCACAGGTTGACTTTAACTTTGCACTCCATTCAGTCACAAGAATATCATGAAGCATCATGTCTGGTGTTTAAGAGTGACCCCACCAGTGTTGATATTATTCCTATTTTGGCTCATATGAGAAGGTCTGGCAAGAGAAAGAGATTTCTATGGTAGATCACTGGTTGTGGGTTTTGGACCAAGTTAAGTTACCCTTGAGCTGTGTCTCTGGCCAAGTCCATGGTCTTGCCTCCTAAGTAGTGAAATGGGAAGAATGACCATCTCCAGACTCATGGAGTAGCTGGGAGTTTCAAGGACTGCCAAGCACGGAAAGTGCTCATGGATCCATCAGCTGCTTCTCATTAGCCTCTGGTTTGCTTTCTTTTCCTGCTGGGCAACCCTGGCTGGGGGTGTCGCTTTCTGGTCTAAGCTTCGTAGGTGGTGACAGATTGCTATGCCACACTGAATGGAAAATGTCCTATCTGGGGATCTTCTCGAGATAAGGAGTCGTCATATTATAAGGAAAGTTTTCCCACAACTCTTGAAACAGTATCAAAGCCATTATTTTCATGAGTTGGGCTGACAACATGGTGGGTGAGCTGTCAAAATCCCCAACCTCAAGAGCAACAATTTCTTGACTTTGATGGAGAAGCAGATTTGGGGAAAGGAAAGAAATAGAGTCATATTTTCTCTACTGCTCTGTAGGGTCTTCAGCAGTTGTTTGCTCGTCGGTTTTTTAGATTAGATGGACTCGAAGTTACCAAAGGGGAATTATAGTAGATTATGCCAAACGGGAATTATAGTAGTTTATGCCAAAGTAGATGTCTCCTGGTATTGGAATGTAATTTTAAAAAAATATGATCTTTTTATTAAAGCGTAATTCACATATAGAAAAATACACACAGCATGAATATACAGCTTGATGAATTTTTAAAAACCAATGCACTCATGCAACCAACAGTCAGGTCAAGGAGCAACATCACCAGGATCCCAGACTTTTTTTTAAGTTCTCCTCCAGTCACTACTGTCCCTCCCCTCAAAGACAAGCACTATCCTGACTTCTAGCACCAGACTAATAGTGTCTTTGTTTTTATTTGATATAGACAGACTTATAGAGGATGTAGTCTTTTGTGTCTGGTTTTACTCAACATGTTTGCAATGTCATATGTGTGGCTTGAAATTCATTCATTTGAAGTACTATACAGTATCCTATTGTATAAATTGTTATTATTTAGTCACTAAGTCATGTCCAACCCTTTGTGACCCCATGGACCATAGCTCCCTAGGCTCCTCTGTCTATGAGATTTCTCAGGCAAGAGTACTGGAGTGGGTTGCCATTTCTTCCTCCAGGGGATCTTCCCAACCCAGGGACTGAACCCATGTCTCCTGCATTGGCAGGTGAATTCTTTACTGCTAAGCCACCTTGAATCAAATATCATGGAGATTTTGGGTATTCTAAGTTTTGGTTTGGAGAAGGCAATGGCAACCCACTCCAGTGTTCTTGCCTGGAGAATCCCAGGGATGGGGGAGCCTGGTGGGCTGCTGTCTTTGGGGTCGCACAGAATCGGACGTGACTGAAGCAACTTAGCAGCAGCAGCAGCAATTTTGGTTATTATTAATAATGTTGCTATGAACAGTACTACACAAGCCTGTGGTGAATATATGCATGAGTGTTGTTGAAGTGTAACTGTTGTGTTTTCAGATGAACATGGATGCCTCTTCAGCAAGTATTTCCAAGCAGTTTTCCAAAGTGGTTGTACCACTGACATGCCAACCAGCAGTGTGGAAGATCTTCCACATTCTTGCCAAAACTTAATTTTGACTGTGGTTTTATTTCAGCCATTATAATGTGCATGAAAACAAACAAACAAACAAGCAAAATAGAACAAAACAAAAAGCAGCAACATGAATTCAGTACAGACATCCCCCTGCCCCAACACTCGTGTTTAATTGTACAATAAGGAAACTATTCTTTCATTGTATAATAAGGAAATGCTACATGATGTCTCATTTGACCTCTGTACAAAGGAATTGAGTCAATTTATATTAATGTCAAGGGAAGCTGCATCTGAGTGAAGGCTGAATATTTCAGTATAGGAAATATTCTATGCTTTCACTGCTGCAAATCATAAAATTCCTTTTTAGGGTAGATCAACCTGGAAATTCTTCTTTACCTACAAAGACAAGAGGGTGTAAATCTCTTCAACTTCCAGAATAGAGAATGTGTACATGCATTTTAGGGACAGAAAAGGCCCGAGACCCACAGAGAGCATACAACAGAGTCCATAACATTGCAGTGTCTGAGGTGACAGTCCCTAACCTCAGATATGGAGGGCTAGTGGCTGGAAACTTATAATGAATATTGTAAGAATTAAATATTTAAAATGAAAATGGTAATAAAATTAAAATCAATAGCAGTGATTGCATAAACAAAGAGCAGTAACAAGAACCCTGGATATTTAGTTAATGGTTTTGTGTGCGTGTGTTTGTATGTGTGTACATGAAGCATGAACTTTGAGAATTGCAGAGATCTATGTCTCTGCAATCAGTATTAACCACTACATACAAATAACTGATCATTCTAGTGAGATAGATGTGGGGGAAACAGACAAAACAAACAAAAAAAAAAAACAAATCAAAAGATGACAAAGAAAACAGTATTCCAACCTTCCCAAGATAGAGCATTTTTTCTTAGGTATGGCTGATTAAATAGTTCACAAATTCTCCATTGAGATATTGGATAACAGTATCTAAGGCATAATTAATTTTATTTTTATCATGTTTTATTACAATTAATTTTCAGTTTCCTGAATCCTCATTTGTCCATGGGAACTAAGGAAGTAACAACTCAATCTCACTGTCACTGTATCAGTTATTTAGTTCCAAAATAATGCTGTGTAACAATCACAAAGGCCAGTCACATAAAGCAATAAACATTTAGTTAGCTTATAAATTTGTGGGGTTCAGATGATCTGCACTAGACTTGGCAGATTATACAAAGGACTTAAGTCAATTTATATTAACTCCAAGGGAAGCTTGGCTCAGTGGTGAAGAATATGCCTGCCAAAGGAGGAGATGCAGGTGATGGGTTCCATCCCTGGGCTGGGAAATCCCCTGGAGGAGGAAATGACAATCTGCTCCAGCATTATTGCCTGGGAAATCCCTTGGACAGAGGAGCCTGGCCAGCTACAGTCCATGTGGTTGAGAAAAGTTGGACACAACTGAGCGACTGAGCACACAGGCAAGGGAAGCTGCATCTGAATATTTTAGTATAGGAAATATTCTAGGCTTTCACTGCTACACATCATACAATTCTTTTTTGAGGCAGATCAACCTGGAAATTATTCTTACCTACTAAGACCAGAGGGTGTAAATCTCTTCAACTCCCAGAACATGGAATGTATGCTTGCAGATTAGAGAGAGAAAGAGCCCAAGACCCACAAAGAGCTGGACTTCTTTGTGTTTCTGTGGTCCTATTTGGCTTAGTTGGTGATGCTAGTGATCTTGGCTGGACTTGGGCGCATGTATGAGGGTTTGTTCATCCAACTGAGATGACTGTCAGCAACTTGGCTCCACCCAACACTCAGTGAAATACGACAAATGATTTTTCTGCCACAAACTTAGTGGCTTAAAAGAATACATACTTTTTATCTCACAGCTTCTGTGGGTTATGAATCTGAGTATAATTTAGTCAGGTTCTCTGCTTTAGGGTCTACCAGATGCAGTCATGGTAGGTTGTGCTTTTATCTGGAGGTTTGACTGGGGAAGAGTATACTTTAGACTCACTCAGTCTTTGGCAAAATTCAATTCTTATCACCTATAGGAGTAAAGCCCTTAGTTCCTAAAGACTTCCCTCTTTTTATTTGCCTGCCACGTGAATCTCTGCATTGCACACATTTCTGCTTCCTTCTTCAAGGCCAGCAGGTGGGCAAGAGTAACTCTGCTGAATGGAGTCTTGTATGACTAATACAGTCATGTCAATGACATTCCATCATCTTTACCATATTCTGTTGGTTAGAAACAAGTCATAAGTCTGCTCACACTCAAAGAAAGGGGATTCATAAAGCTATGAACTCCAAGAAGTGAGAATCACCAGTTGTCACCTTGGAGTCCCTCTACCCAACCTGATCTTGCTCACGTGTCTTGGGATTAGATGACTGTCAGCAGATCTAGGGTAGCACATTGACCTAGCAAAGGTAAAGATGCAAGAGTGGAAGTGAAAATGAATAAGTGAGTTTTTCAGTCCTCTGCATCCTGTCTGCTAACTACAAACTGCAACTAACTTGCATCCCATTTGCCCAATGAAGTCACAAGACTCAGAAACAGAGATGGAAGATGTTACAAGGTTACCTGGTAAAGGAGGTAGATGCAGGAAAGGTAGAGAATTGCAGTCATAGACTCCTTCTCACCTTCATCTGCATAATCCAAGAATTCAGCCCCGTGGAAATCTCATTCCTCTCTTCCCCTAGTCAGCTTTTCAGGAAGATCCTAGTGTTCCATTTGGTGTTCCACAAATGCTCGAAATTTCTGGTAGTTTCTCCTGCTATTCCCTAGACTCCCTGCTTCCTGCAGACTCCCACATAGATGGGAACTTGTAAGACCACCCTGCTATCACACTTTATGAGAAACATCTCAGCAGACAGATTTTCCCCTAAATTCCATAAGCTAAATAACCCTTCTGTTTCCTCCCAGAGGAGGGGAGACTATTGTTATTACCCACACTGTAATTCTATTCCTTGTCTGAGGATCATTCATGAAATCAGTTTCTACCCACTGTCCCTGTCTTTACATGGATGAGGCCAAACTCATGGTGTCTGCCATGTCCACCCCCTGTAGAACTCACCATGCTTGCGCTGTCCCCTGATTTAAAGGGTGCTCCAGGGCTTGTTACAGGCTGGAGCTTCTCAACACTTGTACATTAGAGCTACCCAGGAGCTTTTAAAAATTTCAGTGCTTGAGACATACCAAAAAGCAATCTCTGGGAGTTGGTTCCAGGCACTGGCATGTTTAAAGTGATATCAGATGATTCTGATGTGTAGCCCAGATAGGGAACTCCTTTTACAGATAGGCATGTAACCCAGGATGTCTCAAGCCATAATTGCTCTTAAGACTTTGGAGCTTAGAGGAAGAAGAAAAGCATATTCCTACTTGACCATAGTAAAATACATAACCTCCTTCAAAAGATTTTTTCATGTGAAGCTTCTCTCTGCCTCTATATATAGAAGGAATCATGGAATCACATTTGCTTTGAAATATCCTCTCATCTGGCACCCTGGCACCACAGATGAGAAAAAGAAAAACCCAGAGCGATTTATTCACTTGCCGAAGATCTAAATCCGAAGACTAATTAATATTCACTTGCTGAAGACTAATTAAAGCACAGATAGGGCTGGGTCATGAATTTTCTGTCGTTTCCTTTCCTCAACATCAATCTATTTTTAAAATATTGGACTTAAAAGTTTTGGGAGTGACAAGTTGGGTCCTATAATCTTCCCAATATACATAAACTACCGGTATTTTCTGTAGTTGACTAAACATAGGAGCAAGTCCATTTTAAGTATATGGAAAATTCTAGGAAAACAAATTATATGGATCTTTCCAGAGTGAAACTCAAAAGTCCATCTAGTGCCCCTGGCCCCAAAGCTGTCTTGTAGATCATTCTGAAGATTAAACATCCAGTTTTAAAAGGAACACTGAAGTGTCTCAGTGTGCTATTTATTATTGAAAACTTTGGTTATCTTTATTCTAATTTAGATACACAGCTGCTTTGGGGACATAAAGGAAGAAAGTCTTCCTGTATATTTCATGCCTTTAAAGACAGTTTCTTTAAATAGTCTATGGGTATACATTTAATATCTATACTTAGAGTTGCTAAGTTTTGAGAAAAGGAAAAATTGGAATCTATATGACATCCTTACTGCCCCCTGTGCTATCAGAGAACACAGGCAAGAAAATCCTGCAGCTGTGAATCTCAGACTGCATGGTGCACCCGAACCATTTGTGATGAATTGAGAAAAGAGAGACTCCTGGCCCAACGCTCAAGAGTTTTGGATCCATAGGCTTACAACATTGTAGTAACCAGCACGTGTATTTTCTGTATTCTGATGCTTTGACCTCTGGAGTTTTGCTGAACCCGGAGGGACCTCCCGTTGCTGACCAGTTCCTAGAGAGAGTAAACAACTTGTCCTTGAACATGCCTCTCAAATGCAGGCCCCTCAAGCCAGCACCCACACCCCAGTCGCCTTATTTATCAAGCTCTCACCCTCGGGGCCGCCACCCACCCATCCCAGTCATATCCCAGGGTCAGATACCAGACAATTAGGCACAGTTCCTATGCCGCTGCTGCTGCTAAGTCACTTCAGTCGTGTCCGACTCTGTGCGACCCCATAGACGGCAGCCCACTAGGCTCCTCTGTCCTGGGATTCTCCAGGCAAGAACACTGGAGTGGGTTGCCATTTCCTTCTCCAATGCATGAGAGTGAAAAGTGAAAGTGAAGTTGCTCAGTCGTGCCAGACTCTTAGCAAGCCCAGGCTCCTCCATCCATGGGATTTTCCAGGCAAGAGTACTGGAGTGGGGTGCCATCGCCTTCTCCTATGCCACAGAGCCTGCTAAACTTACTCAAACTTGATAATCCTAAACCTGTATACCCACTTCTGTTTCTTTCCACAGACACCACAAGAAAGGATCTTGCCCCTTCTCCATGTTTCCTGACTGACTCTGGTATTCCCTATAGCATGACCTGTCCCTTCCTCTTAGGATCTGTGAATATAACAAAACATCTTTTTTTTTTTTTTAAATTAGAGGATAATCACTTTACTATGTTGTGTTGCTTTCTGCTGTACACAAAGTATCTCTTTAATGCCAGTGATCTGCTGATCTATTGACCTTAGTGATTGATTTTGTGTTAAAATAAATGGGATATAAGAATTTGCATTGCTAACCCATTTTTCAGGTGACATTCCTGCTTGTCTTGGGGACACACTTTGAGAACCGCTTTATTGAAATATAGGAAAACTACTATATTTGTTGGTGGGAGAAGAAAAGTTAAGGGCAGACCTGTGGTGATAGACAGAATGAAGGTTTTTATAAAAGCTCTTTCATCCACTTTATTGTTACATGCTTGTGTTCAGTAAAGCCTTTTACCAGCTAGCTGAGCCCTCCAGTGAGAGCTGCGTTAGTACTCCTGTACCCTAATGCTGTGATCTTTATTGAGTTACTTGGGGAGAGAACGAGAAAACAGAAAGGGGGTGAAGAATATTGGTTTTAAATCCAGCTGTGCATCTGATGCCAAGCTGCAGGAACTTGGAAAATTCCCTTCATATCCCTGAGCCCCAGTGTCTTCTTCTGTAACTTGGTATAATCTTACCTCATAGGGTTAATATTAGAATTAAAAGAGGTGAATGCCAAGAAAGTGCTTAGTCCAGCCTGTGGTATACAGTCGGATTTCATGATGCAAGTTATTGTTATTGAAGTTATTTTGGCGCTCAAACACAGGATGGTAATCAGTTGCATTGTCTTGCCCTTTATATAATTTTACGCCTGGCATTTTGAGTTAAGAACAATGGTGTATGACCAAAGGAATCTAAAAATAAGATCCCACTACAGTTGTGGTTCTACAAAGCAGAAAACCAGAATCCCTGGGTGAAACTCCCTGAGACTGTTCTCTAAGGGAAAAACTGCAAGAGTTGCAGTCATCTCCCAGAATTTGATGTCAGAAGAAAGTCGTGTTGTCCAGGATATACTTTAGTTTTAGTCCTTCTTCTGGCAAGGCCAGGGGTGCAGTGGTGCATGAACAGTGTCAATTCTCCATATGTGACCGTGTGATCAGAGCCGTGGCTGTGAGAGTTACCCTTTCAACCCAACTTGTCTGCCCTGAGTATTGTTTCTGAGTCATGATGCCTCCCATAACAGACGAGCTTTCGTATGTAAGCACTTCGAGGTGCTTCAGTAGGAAGGCAGAAATCACTCTCTCTTCTCTGTTCATCGTCAACATATATAACAGATACACTCTGATTATAGTATCCTTTTCATTGTGAGGACCAAATTATTGGAAAAAACATTTTAGTTCCCAGGTATCTAACTGTGTCAAGATTCAGTTTAGTCCTCATGTTTTTATGGCGCATCTTTTGCAGTAAAACACAAAGCACCTGCGATATTCTTTCTGAGCTAAAATCACTGATAATCTGGCTCAAGACAAAGATTACCTATTTCAGTATGAAATAAAGGAAGCTGAAGAGTACTTTAATGAAGTTGATGAAGTGTGTTGAACAAGATGATGTGAAGATTTCTACACTGAATTGCTTCATAGCATGAGTGCAACCGATGCTTCCCAAAGTTTAAAGCAATGTTTTTTGTTTGTTTTCAATGTGGCTAATAACACACCTGTAGGTCATAACCAGGATTTAAAGTTAGCTAGAATAAAAGTATCAGAGTGCGTCACTCTTGGTAATAAGGATAAGTATTTATAATAGGAGTGTGTGTGTGTGATTTGCAACATACAACCCACTTCTTCAGTGGATCATGGGTGGCTGAAAAAGAATTTGAAAAACACTCCCTTTGTTATTTCTCAAAATGGTTTATTTGGGATACAGACAGAGCTGAATAACTTTAGATCCCATGGTGAGATTTCGCTTCAACCTCTTTCATTTCTCCTGATGAGGTAGTCTCTATTTGCTGCTAGCACGTCTCTGTCGTCTCTCTAACTCTGGTGGGTCTACCTTTGAAAGGAAGAAAACCAGGCCTCAGAGTCTGGGGTAGGAAGGAGTTCTGTATATGGTATAAGTGATGTTGATTTTCCGTACGTTCTGTTGGAGCATCTCATGTTATGTGGAACCGTGGTTTCCATTTCCATTTCCATGTCATTCCACAAGGATCATTTCTTTCAATGACTCGATTTAATCAAAACTGTTGTGAGTACACTGTGACAAACAGTGGGACTGGCTAGGGAGTCTGGAAACCAGCACGGCTGGTGCTTTTGGCTTTGCCACCCTCTTCAGAATTCAGAGCTGTCTGGAAGACTCCCCCGTGGCCAACATGATTGGTACCCTCTTCAAGACTGAAGCCAGTTAGACTGATTGCCGTGGGTGAGCCCATACTTGCCAGGTGTTGCAGATAATAGCTGCCTTCCCTCCACAAAGTAAGGCAAACACAAGGAGGTGTGTCCCAGGAAGTCCTGTGTGCTGGCTTCCCACTGCCAGCATCCTATCACTGTACTAACCTTTTTGTCCTGGATCTTAAAACTATGCATTTTTTCTTTGCTTGACACACTACTGTATTTCTTTTCCCCTGCTTATACCTAAGCCTTGCTTCAGCGGGGAAAAAAACAATAGGATGGGAAACTCAAATGGGGTGATGATACAGAGCCACTGGGGAATGATAACCAAGCTCACGTGCCCAGGTTTAGTGGCCATGCTGAGATCTGGCTGTGCTGCTGGCTGGTTCTCGATGGAAAATCTCCCTTTGTATACAGGGAAACCTGAGAAAACTAAGCGTGGTCTGAGGTCTGAAGTCCAAATGGCCCTGCTCTCCTTTCTCTGATGCAAGAGCCTAAAAATAAAGCAGAGGCAACAAGTGTTAACACAGGCATCATTTCTCTTCCGTGGAACAGATATCACCCCTTTTAGTGTAAGTAGGACAGAGGGTAAATTGAGAGTTGTCTTTGTCTTGAATCAACACCAGCCCTGATTTTCTTTCTTTCAATTAGGTTGGCACAGGTGTTATTGTGATTGGCTACCCCCAGAGCTGAGAGACAGGAGAGTTGCTAAAATCCTACCTGCATCTTCAGTCAGCAAGCCATCTCAGCATGGAACCTACAGCAGGGACTCCACACCTTCCCCCGCCAGACACAAGCTGTTCCCTCTGCTGGAACAGGAACCGGGTTGACCCCTTGAGTGTGAAGAGTCAACGTCGACACCAAAGCATTGTGAATTTTCCTTTCTCTTCCTTCCTGGGTCCCTCCCTGAGCAGCATCATTTGGGAGGCGATGCTTTGATCCCGGAAGACAGCGTTGTGAACGGAGTTTGCAGATTTTGACGGAAAAGCCTGTGTTTCCGCACACATAGCTTTGGCCCTGCTTGCTTGTTTGAGAGCAGAGCGGACAGAATGAGCTGCCTGGGCGACCTATGCCTTTGGCAAGTTCGGAGGGCCTGAGAGGAAGAGGAGAGGGGACCAAAGGGCTCCACGTCTCAGGCTAAAAACAGCCAGCCTGGGGCTCCTCTTCTTCCTGTTCCAGTCATCTCTTCTCACAGGGAGAGCTTTTGAAAGGGCCCCCCCCGCCCCCCGCCCCATCCCTCTGCTCCTTCCCTCCCTTCTTCCAGTGCGTCTGTGACGCCAGTTCATTTGAATGGCAAGCTTTTTCTGAGCTGGGATAAGCGAGATACAGGAAGTCACTATTGAAAGGCTTCTTTATGCTTGTTGTCATCATCACCTTAGTATGAGGGCCATCCAGAGTGACGGAAGCAGAAGCCTGGGCCAGCCAGGGTGCTCAGGGACCCAGAGGTGATAGCAACCCAACCGATCATTCACAGAGGTCAACGGCCACACTGAGGTGATGAACTTTGCTTCCTTGGGTCACATGAGCGGAACTTCAGATCACACTCTGAAACTTTGGGGTTTTTTAGAAGCTTTGTTGTTCTGCTAATGACATTCTGGGTGAGGAGGGCAAACTGAAACACCAAAGTACACCCTCCACCAAAAAATAAATTCTTGATGCTTTGTGTACCTGCAAGGCCAGGATTACATATGTGGTGACCCAATGAACATCCTTAGACTGGATAGCAAGCAATATCTTACCTATTTTTTTTTTTTTAATTTATGTATTTTAATTGGAGGCTAATTACTTTTGCACTCTGGTATAGCTGAGCTCAAATCTAGGGATTTATACCAAGGATTATCTACATTCAATTTTTTGTTTTCCAAAATGCATAGGTGGAGACTCCTTTCTAACCCACCCATCTGCTAAAATAATTAGATTGGTTGAGGCTCCATAGTACAACGTCTATGTTACATGTACTTGTATTAATGTGGTCCCCAGGCCAGCAGCATTGGTATCAATATCATCTAAGAACTTGATAGGAATGAAGTTTCTAAGGCTCCAAACTAGAACTTTGGAATTAGAAGTTCAGGAGGTGGGATCTGTATTTTAACAACTCCTCTAGGAGATTTTGAAGTGGCCTCAAGATTGAGAATCTCTGATTTAGAGAACTCAAAAAGCCAGCATTATTTCCCTATTTTAGATTTGGTAGTAAAACTGCCAAGAAATCAAGATATACCTTCTATGTGGTGGCACAAATAATTTTTCTGAAGCTCACAATGTTCATTTTTCAGTCTCTCAGTCATGTCCAACTCTTTGCGACAACATTCATAGAATATTTCTGAAACAGAAATTGTGCATGAATGCTAAATTGCTTCAGTCATGTCCGACTCTGTGCAACCCTATGGACTGTAGCCCACAAGGCTCCTCTGTCCATAGGATTCTCCAGGCAAGAATATTGGAGTGGGTTGCCACACTCTCCTCAGATGGAATCAAATATAATTATGACCAACTTCATCAAATTGTACCCATTCTTAAAGAATTACCTTGAAATATGTACATTGAGTGTATGTTGAATTCCTTTTTCCTTTTGCTAATGCTCATTTTGAAACTGAAAAAAAATATTTTCTTACTAGGGAAAAGAACTGGTCTTGGAAGATCAGAAAGTGACAATAGAGAATTCAGAAAAGTTCTTTAAAAATCATTCTAAGAAAAAAAAGAAAAAATGATACTTTTCTGGCAACAGCTTTGCAAGATGCAAAACTTTTGATAGATGTCAAATATGGATGCCATCATTTCGTGTTTTTATGTTTGTTAATAAATGATAGCTAAGTTACTAGAGCACACCAGAGTGAGTAAACTTCTCTTTCTTCTTTTCAAGATTTCTCCAAGGAATAATATGACCATTTCCCCTAGTTTGGCACCATTCTCCAGTTCCCCAGGATTTCATGGATGGCTCTTAGAAAGCAATAGGATTATTTGAATGAAAAAAGAAGGGTAAGATTCTAAATGCAGAGGTAAATCTAAGTGAAACACATCTACTGAAACAGGAGAACTAGCATGTCAAGAATCTTTATGATGTAAGTCTTAGGGCTATTAATATGTGCATAATGAGACCTGCCAGTTACTGTTCCAGTGGCAGCAACAGCAGTCCTGAAAACTTAATGATGTGTGATTCACTAACTTTGAATTTCAAATAAAGCAGGCAGGAGTGGAAGAAATCTGGAAGACACCAAGTTGAAGAAAGCAAGACACCAGACACCAGCATAAAATGGATTCTAGCTTGTACAGCAAATTTGGCCTTCAAATAGGGCATCTTTCTGAAATCAGTCCTGTATTTATTTGTAATTCTGACACTTGCTAAGCTTTCCAGGGAAGAACATATGTGAATGAATGGGTTGGATGGTTTTGTAAATTCAGTTCTTCCCTCTCAGTCCTCCCACTTCAAATAATTTGATTTCAGTAGAAATATATGATTTCATACAGTTTTTTAATCATTGTGAGAGAAACAAAATTTATTTTAGAACTCCTTTGATGCATAACTAAGGGTGATTTATATCCATTCTTCTCTGTGTTAAGAAAACAAATGCACAAAATATTCGAGTTAACAGATTTTTTTTCTTACTAGAATTACACTGTGGCTAAGACGGCTTTTGGAACCTGTTTATTTTCCATATTGCTTCATTTGCCAACTAGATTTTTCTTAAGAGCAAAGGTTGCTACGCATGGGTTTCCTGTGTTGTGAATTCAGTAGGGGTTTAATAAATGTGCTGTCTCCTGATCTGCCAATTTTTATCTAGAACTTGACCTTTTTTATCTCCCCTATTATTAAAGCAGATTTGCTCATGTAATCTGGAATTTGCACTTTCAACCCTGAAAGAAAACTTAGCTCTCATATCATGCAACCCTATGATTTTATAGATGAGAAAACTAGAGCATAGAGAAGTTAATTGAAAGTTACACGGGGACTCATGAGGAAAATTCCCATAGAACCTGGGAGTCCCGTGCCCCTCCACATCTCCATCTTGGTCTGTTCCCATTAGAACCACAGCTATAAACAGTAAGCAACAGTCCAGTACCCAAAAAAGCAATGTGTCAGTTTTAATTTCTGGTCCAATTACTTAAGCGTCTTTCCTGCTCCTATGAGTGCATAAACCACAGAAGGATGTTATTAAGACCTGAGCACCTGAGAACATGCATTTGCTCATCTTTTTTTTTTTTTTTCTTTTTAACTTTGTAGATTATGTATTTGAGCAGCTGGCCTTAAGAAATTCCTTAGCTGAAAAAACATTTTCATGTTATTTAAGAAATAACTTTTCTTTTGGTTTGGCATTATTTCTTTTTCCTTTTTTATAATGAAAATTTACTATGTTTATTTTCACTTCCCTGGTGGCTCAGACAGTAAAGCATCTGCCTGCAATACGGAAGACCCGGGTTTGATCTCTGGGTTGGGAAGATCCCCTGGAAAAGGAAATGGCAACCAACTCCAGTACACTTGCCTGGAAAATCCCATAGATAGAGGAGCCTGGTAGTTTTATTTTCAAGCATACTTTTATATTTTATAATGAGAGAGAATATTCTTTTGATCCAATAACCCAACCCAGATTCAACAGTTATTGAGAGTTTGTGATACTTGTTTAATCTTTTCCTTTTCCTCTCTTTTTTTCCCCCTGAATTACTTAAAGCAAATTCCAGATGTCATTTTATCCCACCCATATATTTCTCAGTAAACACCTCTGAAGAGTTATGGAGATTTTAGTACATAAACCTGATGCTAATGGCACACCTAAAAATTATATTTACAAGGTCATCCAATATCCAGTCAGTATTAACATTTCTCTGGTTGCCTCAAAAATATTTTCAGAGTTGCCTTTTGCCATTATTCATACGTGTGACATACATTATTCATCCTGAATCCTAGGTTCAGGATTCTAGCAAACACAACCAGAAAGAAAGAAGACGAAGTAAACTTCCTTAGCGAGAAGGGTTTTCCCAAATTCTCACAGCTCTAATCTGGAGACCATTCAGTGTGACAGGCTTCTCTCTGGGTTCCCACAGCTGGTTAGTGTTTTGAATTCCAGCCTCATGAACTCATGTCAGGCTCCACGGGCTAATGCTCAGGGCCAGCCTCATGCTCATATCTCTGATGACAGAGTAATGGAGCGGCTGCGGGCATGGTCTGCCCCTTTCTAAAGGCACTGTCCTCTGCATCTGTCTGCTGTCTCTGCAGAGACTGAGGGACTCCAGTGCCTCTCAGAGGCATTTAAGCCCTCATGGGGACAAAGGTAACAACATTTAGGCATCTTTTGTTGAAAGACCAAAAGGTAACCCACTACACTGTGAACAAGCTTTAGGATCTCCAGGGTCACATAAGGCTTGTTGGATGCACACCTTTTCACATTCAAGTTTTTGCCTCTAAATTAAGCTCTGGAAAAGATATGTGAAGATAAACTGAGGATAGAGTGAGGAAAAAAGCATGAGGACACATCACAGTTAGATATAGAGTAAGTTTAGGCACTGAATTTTTACTCTGACTTCCCTATAAGCATATAACAGAGACAATTTCTTAGAGAAAAGGCAGTCTTCTGCTTATGGTAAAGAAAGTGTTTCTTCCATAAAATCTATATCTAATCTAAAACAGAACAGTTTCTTCTTTAGATGCCCAAGGGGTGCTATTTAGGGGCTCACTTGACCCTCCCCAATATCTAAAAGACTACACAGTCCTTATAAAATGAGATCTGAAATTTGAATTGCTTTTTATTTTTCTTTATGTAAATGTTTTGCCTCCTTTGTATTTTTATTGATTTATAACTTAATGTGAATAGAGTGTTTATTCCCACTTTATGGAATTATAATTGATAAATGAGAATAGGTTTTGAGGACATGTGGAGGAGATGTCATGCCTGCTAGACTCTTTAGACATGGAAGGGGTGTGTATGGAATTGTGGGCAGAGCAAACCCTGTGCCTGTTCTAACAGGGCTTTACCCTCCAAGTGGGGAGTAAGTCATCAACTGAGAAAGAAACTCATAGACAAGGTCACCTCCAATCTTGTAAAGTGGCTACATGGATAGTGCTGGACAGTGTCTGTTGGCAGATACTTAAAGGAGTGTCTCTGGTGAGAACTACTTCACAAAAAAGTGTGACATTTGAACAGGACATGACGGAGTGAAGGAGCCAGGCATCAGAAATTTCCAGGGAAAATCTTCAAAGAGGGACTAAACCTGGCCTCACAGGGGGAGATAGAGGGACCCTGCTGGTGGTTCAGTGGTTAAGACTTCACTTTCCAACAGGGGGTGTGGCTAGGTAGGTCAGGTAGCCAAGATCCCACCTGCCTTGCAGCGGAAGCAATATGCAACAAATTCAAGGAAATCTTTAAAAATGGTCCACATTAAAAACAAAACAAAACAGAACAGGTAGGAATAAGGTGGCATTCATGACTCCTAGAATGTGTGGCTTGGGGCAGATTATAAGGGCTGTTGCGACCCTGGCAGACAGCTTGAGTCTGGGGCCGGCATGGTATCTATACAGCTGGTGTGTGCGGATCCTTTGATGGCAGCATCGCTCAGACTTTAGTGGAATTGAAGACCCTGAGGCATTTGTTCCAAACTCAGATTGTTGGCCGCATCCCAACCAAGGGTTTCTGATGGAACCTGATGTTCTGCATTTCTATCAAGTTCCCAGGGGATGCCTAGGCTGGTTCAGGGTCACACCTGGAAAAACACTGCTTCAAAGAGCAGTTCAGGTGGGCATCATCTTTGTCCATCCTCTGCAGTTACCCCAGAGAAGAGATTTCCAAGTGCAAGGGAGTAGATGGCAGGTTGTGACACAATTACCACTCTCTTTTCCAGAATGCTTTGCTTCTTCTCTCCTTTCAAATGAACATGAACCTCTGTTTAATATCCACCCCTTTTCTCCCCAAAGGGGAAGACCATAGAATCACCTTATTAAGTTGCTCACCACAGGTTCCCAGACGCCCAAGTCCTTGTGGGGCAATGGGCTGTGGCAGCCCGGTTTGCAGGCAGGGGCTGCTTTCAACAGACCCTGTATGCCCATCCTTTTCTCATTGTGGGGCTCCCTGAAAATGCACTCCTTCTTCCCAGACATTTATCTAAGAGTAACAGCGCATAGAGGCCAGTAGCATTGCTGATCTCCAACCAGGAAGCATTCAGACCATCAGGAAACACGGGCGAGCAAATGTTTACTGACCGTGTAATTAATATGATGCTCTACCCTGTCTCTCGGCCCTTAGCACCGTATTTCCTGTTCAGGGCAGTGGAAAGCTAAAATATTAGTCGCTGTTTGACCAAAGGAGCAAGTGTCTTCCAAACGAACACATGATCTATTAGCAGTCCTGCCGAGTCTTCCCATGGGAACAGGCATTTTACTTTGTTTTACAGCTAATTTCTTTCTTACAGCAGGTTCCCAGACACATCAAATGCCTTACATGTGAGTCTGAAGTCAAGATTTATAGTCCAGGCCCATGTAATTCAATGTCAAGCAACTCTGATAACATAAGGGCTGGAAGTCAACCATTTTCTCATGAGTTCTCATAAAAAAGTCATTTTAGCCAAATTAAGTTTGAATAGCGGGTGTGTCTCTGTGATTTGATGGATGCTCGCTCTACCCAGGAGCCCCTGGGAAGAAGCTAGCTACTTTCGTTTGCTACTGTAGCAACAGAATCTGTAAACAGACAAAGTGATATCTGGTTGATGTTGGAATTTGGATTTTGTTCCTTTTTTTCTCTGTCGATTTCAAAGGAGAAAAAGAAACAATGCTTTCTCCTCTGATGGTAGGTTGTATCTGCCTTCTCTGTCTTTGATTTCTTTTCCCCTGTATGTCTCTCTGTGGCCCACACAACATGAGTCTATTTCTCTAGAGGAAAACCACCGCTTGTGCCAAGAGTAAGTTGGAAAGGAGGGTGTTTTCTTTGGTTCTTGTCTGTAGGCTCATGAGTTCACAGACTCTTGGAGAAGGACCTCGGGGATCACTTTAAATAGTCCCTAATTTACAATTGAAGGGGAAGGGAAGTTGAGTGGCTTTCGTAAAAGTTACCGCTAGCTAGGCATAAGGTCTAGTGATTCCTTTCTTCACCCCCCATGTAATACCTGGCTTCCCGTAGCCTAGCTCTTTACAGGTTATGATGTAATCACCTGCTGGATGTAAGGAAGCTGCTCACATGGAGCCATGAACAGAGAGGGTGTCCTACCCAGAACAATTCAAAACTCTTGGGAAGGGACCTGTACGGTGCTGTTTCTGAGCATCCATGCAGGAAAGCTGCTTGGAGTTTCTGAAGGGAAGTGGAAAACAGGAGAAGTGATGAGAGTTGCTTCAGAACTCCATGGGGTCCTTCATCGGCAGCACAGTGTAGTGAGTTTGTTCGCTTCTCCTATTTGGAGAATACCAAATACCCAGATTAGGAAACAAGCAAAGCAAAATGAATAAACTACAAAGCCATTCTAAGGGATGACTTTAGTTCCTACAGATCTGGAGTTTTTAAATCTCTGGCATAAAACAAAGTAAATCAATATGCAACAAGCATGCACATCACCATGTGGAGCAATTTGGACCCTTAGAGGTCTTTCAAGTCACAGAAGAGCAAAGATGGGCAGAGTCAGTCTCTTGGGAAACGGGCAGCACAATGGCCAATAATCTCATTGTGACAAACCAAATGGGTGACACTGACACTAATGATGATAAAGACAGAGGGCCCTTGTGAGCTTGGGGTAGAGTTGGGGAGACCAGCTGGTCTCTCAAACGGTCACATGGACCCAGCCTCAGGTAGTAGCTGTAAATATTAGTGACAAAGACAGAGGAATCAATTCTCAGAGCAGTTGTGGACATCTCTTCCACAGCGTCTCTCTGAGCATAAAGCAAAACTTCTCCACATGTGGTTCAAGGACCAGCAATATCAGTATCATCTGAGGGATTTGTTAGGAATACAGTTCCCAGGCTAACTTCAAACCTGTTAAATCCAAATCACTTGTGGCGGGGTCCAGAAATCTGTTCGAACAAGCTCTCCAGTTGACTCTTGCTTAACTAAAATTTGAAAAGCATTGGTGAGAACTTGTATTTTGAGCATATAAATGTGAATTGGTGAAGTTGATGGTGTGTTTGTTGGGGCCATATAGGAGGATTTGTTGCTTGAATGTTAAAATGTGATTTTTCTTTCTTAGTTGCTTGGTTATGGATTGAGATGAGGAGGATTCTAGAAGGAATTTTACTTTCCCTTTTTTGTTCAACTTGGAATTAATTGTGGGAATTACCAATTAACTCTTGGTAGTTGAATTGATCCCAGAAATCAGGTGGGTGTTTCTTAGTATAAAAGGGAACTGAAATTTGGGGTTTTGTACTATCTGTAGTCTCAGAATGTCAATGGAGAGAAGAAATTTAAATATCATCCCCTTTGGAATTTCCGGGCTCTACCTGTAGATTTAATACGCCTTCCTTCAGAGAAAAGGGTACCTGATTTAGAATCAGATCCTGGTTTCAAAACTAACCTCTGTGACTTAAAAACTGTGTTTCCCAATCCTCTTTCAGCCTCTTTTTCTTCATCTGTAAAAGTAGAAGAATAATGGCTACCTCATAGAGTTCTTTTTTTGGTTTGTTTAATTAATATTTACTGGTGTAGAGTTACGTAACAATGTTCTGTTACTTTCCACTGTATAGCAAAGTAAATCAGCTATGCATACATACCCTCTTTCTTGGATTTCCTTCCTATTTAGGTCATCACAGAGCCTTGAGTGGAGTCCCCTGAGCTATACAGTAGGTTCTCATTGGTTATCTATTTTCTACATAGTACCGATAGTGTACACGTGCCAATTCCAGTCTCCCAATTCATCCTACCCCCACTTTCCCACTCTGGTGTCCATGTGTTTGTTTTCTATGCCTGTGTCTCTATTTCTGTTTTGCAAATAAGATGATCTATATCATTTTTCTAGATTCCCCATATATTAATTAATATGCAATATTTATTTTTCTCTTTCTGACTTACTTCACTCTGTATGACAGTCTCTAGGTCCATCCATGTGTCTACAAATCCAATTTAATTCCTTTTTATGGCTGAGTAATATTCCATTGTATCTATATGTGCAATGTATTGTTTATCCATTCCTCTACCAATGGACCTTTAGTTTGCTTCCATGTCCTGGCTATTGCAAATGTGTGCTGCAATGAACACTGGGGTGTATGGATCTTTTTGAATTGTTTTTCTCTGGGTATATGCCCAGAAGTGGGATTGCTGGGTCATCAGATCAGATTAGATCAGATCAGTCGCTCAGTTGTGTCCAACTCTTTGTGACCCCATGAATTGCAGCATGCCAGGCCTCCCTGTCCATCACCAACTCCCAGAGTTCACTCAGACTCATGTCCATCGAGTCAGTGATGCCATCCAGCCATCTCATCCTCTGTCATCCCCTTCTCCTCTTGCCCCCAATCCCTCCCAGCATCAGAGTCTTTTCCAATGAGTCAACTCTTCGCATGAGGTGGCCAAAGTACTGGAGTTTCAGCTTTAGCATCATTCCTTCCAAAGAAATCCCAGGGCTGATCTCCTTCAGAATGGACTGGTTGGATCTCCTTGCAGTCCAAGGGACTCTCAAGAGTCTTCTCCAACACCACAGTTCAAAAGCATCAATTCTTCGGCGCTCAGCCTTCTTCAGAGTCCAACTCTCACATCCATACATGACCACAGGAAAAACCATAGCCTTGACTAGACGAACCTTTGTTGGCAAAGTAATGTCTCTGCTTTTGAATATGCTATCTAGGTTGGTCATAACTTTCCTTCCAAGGAGTAAGCGTCTTTTAATTTCATGGTTGCAGTCACCATCTACAGTATTTTGGAACCCAGAAAAATAAAGTCTGACACTGTTTCCACTGTTTCCCCATCTATTTCCCATGAAGTGATGGGACCACATGCCATGATCTTCATTTTCTGAATGTTGAGCTTTAAGCCAACTTTTTCACTCTCCACTTTCACTTTCATCAAGAGGCTTTTTAGTTCCTCTTCACTTTCTGCCATAGCCCATGGCAAATTCTCACATTATGAGGCATATAATTATGGTGGTGATGGATATAATAATGATACTGATTCCCGTTACCAAACATGATTGGAGTCAGAGGGTAGATGTTTTTCCTTGATAATTTCTTTCAGAGGTTTTCATATAGATCTTATGAAAGTATAACGTATTTGGCAAAGGATACAGATCATAAGTGGTCACCTCCATGACTTTTACAAAGTGATTACAAACCAGCACTTAAATCAAGAAATGGAGCATGGTCAGGCCTTGAAGTTCCCATGCTCCCAAACAGTCACCATCTGCCCAAGGATAGCCACTATTCTGATTAGCACTGAAGACTAGTTTTTCCTGTGTATGAAACTTTATATAAACGAATCATTGAGTATATGCTTTTCTGTGTCTGGCTTCTTGTGTTCAAAATTTTTTTCTTGTGAGATTGATCCATATCATAGCATGTTATTGTAGATTGTTCATTCTCATTGCTAAAGAGGATCTTACTGTTTAAATATATCCTAATTTTAGATTCTATTCCTGTAGCTATTTGGTAGATATAATTGTCACTTTTGGCTATTATGGCTAGTGCTCTATGAATACTTGTAAATATGCCTTTGGTGAACAAATGTATGTATATCCATTGGGTATATACCTGGAAACAGAAAGGCTGGGTCATAACATATACACATGCTTGGTTTTAATCATACTACCAGATGGTTTTTTAATATGTTTGCACAGATTTATACTTTCACTGTCAGACAGTGAGGGTTCTACTTATTCTTATTTCTCACCAACACTATAGTCTCTTCCTTCTCATAGTGTTTACAGAATCTCACTGGGGTTTTAATTTTCATTTCCTTGGTGAACAGTGAAATGAAGCATCTTTTGACATGGCCACTTAGATATCCTCTTTTGAGAAATGTACATTCCAATCTTTTTCCCATTGAAAAAATTATGTTGTCTTTCTCTTACTGATTTGGATGCATTGTTTACATGTTCTGGATCTCAGTCCTTTGCCAGATACATTGACTTCAAATTCCTTCTCTTACTCTATAACTTGCCTGTTTTCATCCCTGGTAAAATTTTGTGTGATTTAATTCTTTGAAATTAAAAATGCAGGCCTCCTAGTTACATTTGAATATGCAATAAACAACAAATTGTCTCATATAATGCCTCCAATACTGTTACCAAAGGCAAGGTCCAGCTGCTTGCTACTCAGAAGTCAATAAAGAGGCCAGGTTGGTGGAAAGAAAAGTTCGCTTTATTTCAGATGCTAGCAACTGGAGGGGCAGTGTGAGGAGGGTGGACATTTGTCCAAAGGCCAACTCCCCCTCTGCTGATGCTCAGTGGTCAAGAGCTTTAATAGACAGAGGGAGGGTGCTACATGCAGAAGCAGTACAGTCAGCTTTGACAGCCATCTTAAAATTGGTCATCAGTGGCCTGACAAGCATCATCTTGACTGTTTGAGGTACAGTTAATTTTCACTTCCAGGGTTGTTTTTTTTCCATTTCTTTGAGGCCAATTCTTGGAATTATGGCAGCTTATATTGTGGGTACAGTCTGGTCATCGTGTAGTTAATTTCTTCCTTTTTGTGGGGGTTTCAGTATCTACAAGACAGCTCACAGGATATGGCTCAGAATATTATCTCTAGCCCTTGAGGAGGCATGAAAGGTCCTTGACTATGCTTAACGACTACATTTTTATTATTTGGTCTCCTTTGACTGTTTCCCTTTGTTTCTGCATTTTCTCACTTCTCTAATTAAACTCATTTATTGGTGAAAGTTTTCTCATAGACAAAAGGCAGGCCAAGAACTTGGGGAGTGGGCAAAGACCAGAGGATCCTGCTGCATTTCAGTACTTTTAGGGACATCCTTATGCTAACATTTATTCATTGTTTAACTGAAATTCAAAGTCTACTGATTGTCTTGTACTTTATTTACCAAATCTGGCAACTCTACTCAAAAGGTTTTTTCCCCCCTCTTTGGGGGCTCAATTGTTTTCAGAGTGCTGAGGAAGGAAGGGAGCAATTTCAACCAATCAGATCCTCTAGATTGGTTTTAGAGCCCCATCCAACTTACATCAAAAGATTTTTCAATCCTGCCTTTTTTTCAACTTAAATTTTCTGTATCTTGCAACTGAACTATTCCCAAATGTTACTGGACGTGTAACACATTCCTTTAGGTGGGACTCTGTTCATTTGTTACTTTTTCTCTGGTTCTGAACCACGTGCTTCTGTACCCCATGGCCAGGGTTAATGTAGGTCCAAATGGAAAGTGATTTAATGCCTGAGTTCTTGCTTCTGTTTACTTTCCTCAGACATCTTAACTACTTTTCTCAAAGTCAGTTTGTTTTTTTCCCTCCCTTAGCAATCACCACTTCATGTTTACTGAGGAACCCAGTAGCTTGGAGGGAAAGCATGGGCAAAACAGCTGTTCCTGGGCCCAGTGGGAAAAGAGAAGATGTATTGGGAGGAAAGTGAAGTGAAAGTTGCTCAGTTGTGTCTGACTCTTTGCGACCCCATGGACTGTAGCCCACCAGGCTTTTCTGTCCATGAGATTCTCCAGGCAAGAATACTGGAGCGTGTTGCCATTCCCTTCTCCAGGGTATCCTCCCAACCCAGGGACTGAACACAGGTCGTCCACATTGCAGGCGGATTCCTTACTGTCTGAGCCACCAGGGAAGCCCATTGGGAGGAAAAGGTAGGAAGAAATTTCAGGTTTGATGGCAGGCAGAGAGATAGCGAGTTGATTTTGAAGGATTGATGGCCTGGAGTCAGAAGGACTAAAGAGGCTCAAATGGAAGAACTTATAAAAGAAAAAGGAACCAAGAGAAGAGGGTTTAATTCAATAAATGTGACTGAGCAACAAGTTTCAACCCCACTGCCAAGATTCAGAAAAGATCAGAGGGTAAAATGAAAGTTAGGTTTGAAATAGGTTAAGAAAACAGAATTGCCAGTTAGAAATTGCAAAGGATGCTGTAGGTCATACGGTACAGAAGAGACTATGGAAGTCATGGAAGAGGAGAACAAAAGACTGAGGATCTGAAAGTAGCATCCCACATCAGAGTGCCCTGGAAAGGAAACTCAGAGACTGGGGTCTGGTCTCCATTTCTACATAATCGTTAATATGTTGGGCACTTTAGTTAGTACCCTGCCCACCCATTTTCCCCAGGCCTCAATTTTTCCCACTGTGCAATGAAGGCATTGGTCCTTGCTACTCAAAGTGTGGCTCCTGGACCATCAGCATCTCTAGCCTCGAGGAGCTTGTTAGAAGTGCAGAATCTAGACTTCTTCCCAGATCTGCTGAATCAGAATCTCTAGGCGTAGAGTTGAGAACTCTGTTTTAACCAGTGCTCCAGGTGATTATGTAACATTCTGATGTTTGAGAAGTTCCGGCCTTACCAAAGTGCCTTTCATACTTCGATGTGCATCAGAATCAGAAGGTTTGTTAAAATCCAGATTTGGTTCCATAGGTCCAGGGTAGATCTAACACATTCTTAGACAAAGCTGATACTGCTGCTCAGAAGACCACACTTTGAGTAGGAGAGTCTAGAATAATCTCTAAGTTCCTTTTGAATTAAGAAAAATAACAAAGATTTTTTAAAAATAATTTTATTTATTTATTCATTGGCTGGGGTGGGTCTTTATTGCTTCATGGGTTCTCTGTAGGTGCCGAGAGTAGGGCTACTCCCTAGTTGCAGTGCCTGGCCTGCTCATTGTGCTGGCTTCTCTTGGTGTGGAGTGTGGGCCCTAGGGCGCCCAGACTTCAGCAGTTGAGGCATGTGGGCTCAGTGTTTGTGGCTCCTGGGCTCCAGAGTGCAGATTCAGTAGTTGTAGTGCATGGGCTTAGTTGCTCCATGGCATGTGGGATCTTCCCAGATCATGGATTGGACCCATGTCTCCTGCACTGGCAGGTGGATTCTTTACCACTGAGCCACCAGGGAAGCCCAGAAAAAGTTTTAATTAAAGAAAAAATAAGAAATCAAAGGTAAGACTAAATCTATACCAGTGTACACATTCATGTGGACAATAGTATTTATGAGGTCATTTTTCATAGCACTTGTTACATTGACCTAAAAGGAACGAAAGACAAATACAACTTTGTTTCTGTATCTGCTCTATTGGAGGTTGTGTTTATGATTTGAAGATAAGGCTATTTGGTGAAAATCTACTTAGAGAATGACTTCCTGATGATCACTGCCCGCATAGCAGAATGTGTGTAATAGCCTTTCCCCAAACCATGACCTTTGGTGAGTTTGTACTTGTGCAAGACCCACCCAACCCTGAAGTATTTGTATACAGACCCACACAATTTCTTGGTAGCAGCAAATCAGGACAGCTTCCCGAGCCAGGGTAGGCCACAACTGTCTTGGCCTGAGCATCAATCCCAGGCCTGAGGAATCCCAGCCTTCACCACACTTTAACAAGGCAAACCCCAGACTCAGAGTTCAGGCTACGGGAAGTGGCAGGATGCTCCTGGCATGCAGCCCCGGTCCTGAAGATTGACTTGGGAATTTAAGTATACAAATGTCTCTGTCCAGAAACCTGTCATAGTAGAAGCTGGACCTATCTCCTGCTGATGTGGAGGGGTTCAGGGCAAGAGAAAGTGGTCAACTGGTTGTTGGGTGACGAAGATCTATATTCCAGGAACTTATAATACAGGGTAGGATGTGAATAGGGAAAAAGAATGGATTAGAACTTCATTTTATCACTAATGATGATGATGATAAATTTTAAACACTTTACATGTCTGTCTCTTTTTCAAAGCTTCATGTCTGTTATTTAGTACTTAAAGTAACCTTGTGAGCTGTGCTCTATTATTAACTCCATTTTCTGGATGAGAAACACCCAGGAGATGGTAAGGGACAGGGAGGCCCGGCGTACTGCAGTCCATGGGGTCGCAAAGATTCAGACGTGACTTGGCGACTGAACAGAAACAACGACAAAACATAGATGAGGAAACAGAGGTCATAGGTTGGTTAAGAAATTTGCAAAAAGTCATATGGCAATGAAATGCTAAAAGCTTGTAATAAGTCAGAGACTGTAAGTCAGAAGCCACCATGCTTGATGTTTCTTGATGCATAATAGATCATGGGTTAGAATTTATGTAACTTAGTGTGATGTTAGCAGAAAGAATCTGGAAATTTGAAATAGGAATATTTGTTCCTAATATTACTACTGATTCTATGGATGTGGTATGTTTACTGCAAAACTGGCCCCATGTCTTTCCTTCTCTGTAATTCATCATTTGCAATGAAACTTTGCAGCAACTCCCATCAAGAGGTGGCCTCCATGTTTTTCTGCCCTGGCCTTAGACATGCTTTAGTCAATCGAATATGACAAAAGTAAAGCCTGGGCATCAAGAGTCTTTGCATACCTCTGCTCACTTTCTTGGAGCACTAACACCAGGAGACCTAGATAAGACTAACTGGCTGGAGAATGGGAAACACATGGCCTAATCACCTCTATTACCCCAACCTACAACTATCCAGCCATCCGACATAGACTGGTGCCGTTCATGTCATCCAGCCTCCATGACTTGCCGGCGTTCATGGATCAGTCCAGCTAAAATCAACTAAGCAAGACTACCTAGACAACCCATGGCCTTACAAGCATAAATTTAGATGGTTTTTTTAGGGCACTGAATGTGGAGTGGTCTCCTAGGCGGCAATAGACAACAGATACATGATCCAAGGGAAGCCATTTTAACTTAGCAGAATTTTGCCAGAACAACTCAGGTGAGACCACTCTGCAAACATTTCATAAGTCCCTCATCCTTGTCTTGGTAGGATATGCTTTCCCACTCACCTTTGTCGGGAACTTGGAGCCCCCTTTCTTCTCCAGGTTACAGATGCTTGCTATATGGATGCAAAGGCTAATTCTGCAGATCCATCCTAACCTGATATCTATCACATGAAGGTATTGGCAGCCCGCCATGAGGGATCTTGTCTCTACCCCTCACCTTGGCCTCCTGTTCACACCTTGGCTTCTTCTGCTTCTGCCTTCCAGCATATGCTCAGCAAGCCACCAAGGTCTTTAATGTGGTTTCCCTTTTTGAAGCTTTAATTAGTGGCACCTTGGATCTTGATTGCTTCAGGGGTGGCCACTGAGTCTGACTTCCCAAAATGAATAACCCAGAGTGTGTAAAACAGACTCATTCATTAAATTCGAGAAAAGCAGAGAGGTCTTTATTGTAAATAACCAGGAAGATGGTCTATTTTGTTTTGAAATGATCACTTTGGTAGGCAGATGAATGATTGGCTGATGGGAGCTAGTTTGCTTCCTACTGAGGATAAATTTTCTCCACCTAAATTAATGTTAATTTAAATTCTGTGTAGAAGACCATCTAATCTGTTAACTATGATGTAGTTTCCATTAACTGCTGCATGAAGGGATAAAGTTTACTCTGTTTTCTAGAAAGGGAAGAAAAAAGCTCTCAGTTCTGTTGGTAACTGCCTCCCTGAAACTCTGTGCCACATGTGTGTGGTTTAGCTGGCGACCGTGGTGTCTGTATGTATGTGGTCATAGATTTGTTATAACCTCTTGTCTGCCAAGGCAAGACCACCAGTTCCATTTTAATTCTAAGTTAACCTCAGGCTGGAGCCAATCCACGCTGCTTGAACATAAACGCTGACACTCAATCCACTCATCCTTTTGGCCCCACAATTTGTTTTTCTTTTTCTTTTTTTCCTAAGAAAGTTTGAACATTTGTTAGCAATCCAAAACCAACACTTCATATACAAGACATAGTGATTACATAATCCTTTATAGGTTCTTATACTTCCACTGCATTGCAAACTTTGCAGTGGTTTCATAAAAATGTCTCCAATTAAAGAGCAGTTTCTAAATGGCATCTTTGGAGCTAGGACATCAAGTTTTACAGTGGTGATAACTGTAATTCTTTTGAGAAATACAGAATTGACACTTTAAGGGGAGGGCTCTCTCTTTTTTAAAAAAAATTGGGTATAGTTGCTTTACAGTATTGTGCTAGTTTTGCAGTTAAAAGAAACAAAATTGGGTCATTTAGAGGGCTCTCTTTTTAAAGAAAAGCTTCAGACTGGCTTCTGTTCGTGTGTCTCTTGAAATGAGAAACAAAAACTCACAGTATTATCTGGACCCCTGTACTTCCAAATTCTGGTAGTGAAAGGAAAATTGAAGTATCTTTTTTTCTGCATAATTTTAATTTCTAATCAAAGGAAAAGAAGAGTGGAGTCTGTTAGGCTAATTTTCAGAACCACTAGTCACTTAATATCATGCCTATGACTAGATTTTCATCCCTAATTCTTAACTCTGAATTTAAATCTCCTGATTCTTAGGCAATCCAAGCACTTGTGAGCCTGACAAAGAGTTAGAACTTTTTTCCCTAATAATGTTTTGTGGCAAGCTCCCATGGTGGCCTATGTCCATTGGTTCAATTACAAAATTTGGTTGATTTAAATATATTTCTATATTTGGAGTTATCCTCATTCTCTGAGACAACCTGTTCTCTTTCCAGAAACCTCACTCTGTGACTTGTTTGGAGAAGTAACCAGTTAGACACATTGTGAAATTGCCAGGGGTTTCTCTCTTAGTTACTAACCAAGTTTCACAAACATCACATTATCATGAGTTAAAAATAATTTCTATTGGGCTGATGGGAGAGGAATGCCATAGTTAACTGCTAAAAATGATTGGGGTATTATGGGTGACGGGCTTCCTACATGGTGCTAGTGGTAAAGAACCTGATTGTTGCTGGAGACAGAAGAGACACAGGTTTGATCCCTGAATTGGGAAGATCCCTTGGAGAAGAGCATGCCAACCCACATGCCAACCCGATACCCTCCAGTATTCTTGCCTGGAGAATACTATGGACAGAGGAGCCTGGTCGGTTACAGTTCATAGGGTCTCAAAGAGTCGGACACAACTAAAGTTACTTAGCACACACGCATATTATGGGTGACATTAAGAAGGGTGTTAATGTTTCAGCCATTGACATCCAAGTTCCTACTTGTGGAGAGATGAATTCTGTCCTGGCAGGACTCCCCTGAGGGTGGAAGGTTGGATGTCAATGAAAGAGTGAAAGAAATTCTAGCTTTGAACCCATCAGATGATCCGGGTAAGCACTCCAACTCACTTTTAATGCACCAATGATTAATCATCTTATTCTACCTTATCCAAGCCTCAGTTTTATCATCTGTAAAATGGGGATAATAAAGCAGGACTGTGGCAAGGATTATACTGGACCACGCCTAGTAAATTGACTTGACCTCCTTGTTTGCTACCTGCTTCTCAAACTCCATCATGGACTACAGGAGAGGAAGAGAGTGAAAGAAAAAATGAGAGAGAGCATGGAATCCAGAATAAATGTATCATTTGAAGCCCTGGATCCAGCTGTGGTTGAAGGAAGGTACCTTGGAATTTTTAGATACATTCTCTTCTTTGTTTAAGCCGAAGGATTTTGTTACTTGTGATTGCAAGAGTCCTGACATCTAATTCCCTTATTGGTCATTTCTAGAGAGATTCCAGGGCTTCTCTGGTGGCTTAGAGGTAAAGAATCCACCTGCAGTGTGGGAGACCTGGGTTCAATCCCTGGATTGGGAAGATTCCCTGGATTGGGAAGATTCCCTGGAAAAGAGAATGACTACCCATTCCAGTATTCTGTCCTGGAGAATTCCCTGGACCGAGAAGCCTGGCAGGCTACAGTCCATGGGGTTGCAAAGAATCAGACATGACTGAGTGACTTTCACTTTTAGAGAGATTCTTAATACCTTATCTAGAATGTTCTGACATTGTTACTCAAATATAGCTACCTTTCTGAGCCTTAGTTTTCTTGTATATTAACTGAGAACAGTAACACTCACTTCATATTTGGAAAAATAATATACACTCAAAGCATCAGCCCAGATTATTTGTTGACAAGCCCTGCAGGTGATTCTGATTTGGGCTAAAGTTTGAGATCTTCTGTCCTAATCATTACCTTTAAGCTGTAATTCACAAACTAGGTACTTATAGTGCATTAAAGTAATGTGTTCAATCAATGACTTCTGAATATCTGCTAATGTGCCATCACTGTACCTGTAGGTTTTATCATACAAAGCAAAACCAGAGCAATCAAATAAAGACATAAATAAATACAAGATCCCAACTGTCAGATCTGGTAACTTCTGGGAAGGAAAGAAATGTGATACCAGAACTTATGACAAAGGGTGGGAGATAATGGTGGTGTCATAGTCTTTTCTCAGTAAGTGATGGGCGAGGACCTGCAAAAATGATGGTTCTCAACTTGCTGCATGTTGCAGTCATCTGGAGAGCCTTAAGAATGCCACTTCTCAGACTGCATCCCAGACCAATCAAAGCAGAAACTCATGGGGTCAGGGCAGGTATTGGTATTTTTTCAGCTCCCTGGGTGATTCCAACATGCAGCCTAGGTTTGGAACCACTATATTATAGGCTGCATAGAAAATATTTAGGCATCATACAAGAGTGGGAAATGTGATGGTATGCCAAAACCAAGAGGCTTTTATGGAAAAAAAAAATAGAGAAGGCATAAGATGTGTCTATGAATGTGCTCAGTCATTCAGTTGTGTCTGACTCTGTGACTCCGTTGACTGTAGCCCACGGGGCTACTCTGTCCATGGATTTCCCAGGGAAGAATACTGGAGTGGGTTGCCATTTCCTCCTCCAGGGGAATCTTCCCAACTCAGGGATTGAACCCACATCTCCTGCATTGCTAGGCGGGTTGTTTACCACTGAGCCACCAGGAAAGCCCAAACTTAGAGTTACCAAAGGGAAAAGGGGGGAAGGAGGGGCAAATTAGGATTAACAGATGCACAGATATTACTATATATAAAATAAATAACAAGTACCTACTGTATAGCACAGGACATTGTATTCAATATCCTATAATAAATTATAGTGAAAAGAATATATATATGAATCACTTTGATGTGCACCAGAAACTAACATGCTCAGTTGCTAAGTTGTGTCTGACTCTTCTGTGAGCCATGGACTGTAGACTGCCAGGCTCCTCTGTCCATGAGATTTCCAGCAAGAGTACTGGAGTGACTTGCCATTTCCTTCTCCAGAGGATCTTCCCTACCCAGGCATCAAACCCACGTCTCCTGCATTGACAAATAGGTTCTTTACTCCCAAGACACCAAGAAGTGGTCAGAAATTAACACACTATTCTAAATCAGCTATACTTCAATTTAAAAAAATTAAAAACAAAAAGAAGATATGGTTTCTTTCCGGCCTCTTGCCTGGGCTTATGTGTTGCTTCAACCAGTAGAAAGCAGAGGATTTGATGATATGCCATAAGTCCTGGTCTCAAGAAGTCTCATGTGATCTTATTCTCTAGCTCAGCTAGCTCAATAGAGAATGAGAGACATTCATGGCTCAAACATCCCCATTACCTCAGCCAGCAGTCAGTCAATACCCTTAGACTCAGAGCTACCTAAGTGACCTATGGTGATCAAAGACACATGGTAGAGCTCAGCCAAGACAAGAAGAAGCATCTGGCTGACCCAGCCTCAACTCCTGAGCTGTAGAATCATAAGCTAAATAAGTGGATATATTGGGGAGGAGCCAAGATGGCAGAGGAGTAGGACGGGGAGAACACTTTCTCCCCCACAAATTCATCAAAAGAGCATTTAAACGTCGAGTAAATTCCACAAAACAACTTCTGAATGCCGGCAGAGGACATCAGGCACCCAGAAAAGCAACCCAACTCTTCGAAAGGAGGTAGGAAAAAATATTAAAAACAAAAAAAAAAGAGACAAAGAGGGAGGGACGGAGTTCCGTCCCGGGAAGGGAATCTTAAAAAGAGAGGTTTCCAAACATCAGGAAACCTTCTCACTGCCGAATCTGTGCCGAGCTTTGGAAGCACAGAGGGCAACATAACAGGGAGAAAAAATAAATACACAATTTAAAACTCGCAGATTGCGAGCCCTACGGTAACTCCCCCAGCAGAGAAGCAGCGCAGACGCCTGCATCCGCCATTAGCGAATCAGGGCTGGGCAGGGAGGCGCGGCGTGGGCTGCATCGCTGAGAGTAAGAATCTGGCCTGAATACCCTGAGCGCTATCTGAGCGAAATAATTTGGGCTAGCAAACCAGACTGTGGGATACCTACCACGCGAAAAGCCAGCCCTAACCTAAGACCACCAGGCCCGCGCACGGAACAAAGGACTGAACAGAGATAGCCGGCTGCAGATCTTCCCCCTCCGGTGACAGGCAGCCAGAGCCGGAAGGGGGCAATCGCAGCCCCAGAGAGACATTATCTATAAAATTGTAAGCAGGCTTCTTTGCTAACTAAAACTTCTTGGGGGTCTGGACGGTCAACATCTGCCTGAGAAGGTGCGCCGGTTTTACATCCAGATAACCGAGTGGCGGGGAGGCGATAAGTCGCAGCATTGGCGCTCGCCTGGGAAGAGCAAATTGGCGCTCGGACCTGGGAAGAGTACAAAACGCAGGCCCAACTGAGTCTGCGCCTCTGAGGACTACCCGAGTGCCTGAACCTGAGCGGCTTGGACCTGGGAGGTGCATGCAGCCCAGGGCCAGCCTCGGATTGTTCCCGGCGGAACAACCTAGAGTCCGAGCAGTGTGGACAGGGAGGCTACACGCGCCGTGAGCGGGGGGCAGACCCAGGGTGGCTGAGGCACTGCGAGCCCACGCCAGTGTTATTTGTTTGCACCCTCCCTCCCTCCCTCCCCACAGCGCGACTGAACAAGTAAGCCTAAAAAAAAAAAAAAAAAAAGTGTCCTCCACCGTGCCCTTTGAGTCAGGGCGGAAACCAGATACTGAAGAGACTAGCAAACAGAAGAAGATATAACAGAGGGAAACGCCTTGGAAGCTACAGGCAATAGATCAAAACCCTGTGGTTACTACGGACTACATAGGAAGGGGCCTATAGATCTTGAGAAATATAAATCAGACCAAGGAACTAGCCAAAAATGAACTGAACCCACAACACCCACAAAAAAAGAAACAAAAAAGTCCTAGATATATTTTTATTATTTTTACGATCATTCTTTCTTTTTTTTTTTTAATTAAAAAAAAAAATTTAAGTCCTCTATTGTTCCTTTAATTTTCACTTTTATAACCTATTACTTTGCAAAAAAAAAAAAAAAAAAGACCCTATTTTTTTCTTCTTCAGCAAACTTCATATGTATATATTTTATAATTTTTTGACCTTGTTGTTTTTTTTTTTGTTGTTGTTGGTTTTTGTTTTTTTCTGCTTTTCTTTAACATTGTATTTTTGAAATTCCAAACTCTACTCTAGATTTTTAATTTTCGCTTTTTGGTATATGTTATCAATTTTGTACCTATAGTTTTTTTTTATATAATTTCTGTGATTTTTTTTTTTTCTTCTTCTTCTCTGTTTCTTTCTCTTCTTCTTTTATATAACATTGTATATCTGAAATTCCAAACTTTACTCTAGATTTTCAATTTATGCTTTTTGGTATTTGATATCAATTTTGTACCTGTATTTTCTTTATAATTTTTGTGACATTGTTCGTATTTGTTTGTTTGTTTTCTCTCTTTATTTTTCTTCTTCTTTTTTTTTTTAAGATTGTATTTTTGAAATTCCAAACTCTACTCCAGATTTTTAATTTTTGCTTTCTGGTATTAGTTATCAATTTTGTACCTGTACTTTCTTTATAATTTTCGCGACCTTGTTTGTTTTTGTTTGTTCATTTTTTCTCTCTTTCTTTTCCTTCTTCTTTTCTTTAACATCGTATTTTTGAAATTCCAAACTATACTCTAGATTTTCAATTTTCGCTCTCTGGTATTAGTTATCAATTTTGTACCTGTACTTTCTTTATAATTTTCGCGACCTTGTTTGTTTTTGTTTGTTCGTTCTTTCTCTCTTTCTTTTCCTTCTTCTTTTCCTTAACATCGTATTTTTGAAATTCCAAACTCTACTATAGATTTTTAATTTTCGCTCTCTGGTATTAGTTATCAATTTTGTACCTGTACTTTCTTTATAATTTTCACGACCTTGTTTGTTTTTGTTTGTTCGTTCTTTCTCTCTTTCTTTTCCTTCTTCTTTTCTTTAACATCGTATTTTTGAAATTCCAAACTCTACTCTAGATTTTTAATTTTTGCTTTTATGTATTTGTTACCAATTTTGTACCTTTAAGGACCCAATCTTCAGGACCCATTTTTCACTAGGGAGTGAGATTACTGGCTTGACTGCTCTCTCTCCCTTTGGACCCTCCTTTTTCTCCACCAGGTCGCCTGTGTCTCCTCCCTAACCCCTCTCTACTCTACCCAACTCTGTGAATTTCTGAGTGTTCCAGACGGTGGAGAACACTTAGGGAACTGATTACTGGCTGGATCTGTCTCCCTCCTTTTCATTCCCCCCTTTTATCCTTCTGGCCACCTTTGTTACCTTCCTCCTTCTTCTCTTCTCTGTATAACCCCGTGAACATCTCTGAGTGGTCCAGTAGTGGAGTGCACATAAGGAAGTGACTACTGGCTAGCCCACTCTCTCCACTATTGATTCACCTCATCTCATTTGGGTCACCTCTAACTCCCTCCTCCCTCTTCTCTTCTCCATGTAACCCTGTGAACCTCTCTGAGTGACCCTCACTGTAGAGAAACTTATCATCTTTAATGTAGATGTTTTATCAATGGTGCTGTATAGAAGGAGAAGTTTTGAAACTACTGTAAAAATAAGACCGATAATCGGAAGCAGGAGACTTAAGTCCAAACCCTGACTCCAGGGAACTCCTGACTCCAAGGAACATTCATTGACAGGAGCTCATCAAATGCCTCCATACCGACACTGAAACCAAGCACCACACAAGGGCCAATAAGTTCCAGGGCAAGATATACCAAGCAAATTCTCCAGCAACAAAGGAACACAGTCCTGAGCTTCAAGATACAGGCTGCCCAAAGTCACCCCAAAACTATAGACATCTCATAACTCATTACTGGACATTTCATTGCACTCCAGAGAGAAGAAATACAGCTCCACCCACCAGAACACCGACACAAGCTTCCCTAACCAGGAAACCTTGACAAGCCACCTGTACAAACCCACACACAGTGAGGAAACGCCATAATAAAGAGAACTCCACAAACTGCCAGAATACAGAAAGGACACCCCAAACTCAGCAATTTAAACAAGATGAAGAGACAGAGGAATACTCAGCAGATAAAGGAACAGGATAAATGCCCACCAAACCAAACAAAAGAGGAAGAGATAGGGAATCTACCTGATAAAGAATTCCGAATAATGATAGTGAAATTGATCCAAAATCTTGAAACTAAAATGGAATCACAGATAAATAGCCTGGAGACAAGGATTGAGAAGATGCAAGAAAGGTTTAACAAGGACCTAGAAGAAATAAAAAAGAGTCAATATATAATGAATAATGCAATAAGTGAAATTAAAAACACTCTGGAGGCAACAAATAGTAGAATAACAGAGGCAGAAGACAGGATTAGTGAATTAGAAGATAGAATGGTAGAAATAAATGAATCAGAGAGGATAAAAGAAAAACGAATTAAAAGAAATGAGGACAATCTCAGAGACCTCCAGGACAATATTAAACGCTACAACATTCGAATCATAGGGGTTCCAGAAGAAGAAGACAAAAAGAAAGACCATGAGAAAATACTTGAGGAAATAATAGTGGAAAACTTCCCTAAAATGGGGAAGGAAATAATCACCCAAGTCCAAGAAACCCAGAGAGTACCAAACAGGATAAACCCAAGGAGAAACACCCCAAGACACATATTAATCAAATTAACAAAGATCAAACACAAAGAACAAATATTAAAAGCAGCAAGGGAAAAACAACAAATAACACACAAGGGAATTCCCATAAGGATAACAGCTGATCTTTCAATAGAAACTCTTCAAGCCAGGAGGGAATGGCAAGACATACTTAAAATGATGAAAGAAAATAACCTACAGCCCAGATTATTGTACCCAGCAAGGATCTCATTCAAGTATGAAGGAGAAATCAAAAGCTTTTCAGACAAGCAAAAGCTGAGAGAATTCTGCACCACCAAACCAGCTCTCCAACAAATACTAAAGGATATTCTCTAGACAGGAAACACAAAAACGGTGTATAAACTCGAACCCAAAACAATAAAGTAAATGGCAACGGGAACATACTTATCAGTAATTACCTTAAATGTAAATGGGTTGAATGCCCCAACCAAAAGACAAAGACTGGCTGAATGGATACAAAAACAAGACCCCTACATATGTTGTCTACAAGAGACCCACCTCAAAACAGGGGACACATACAGACTGAAAGTGAAGGGCTGGAAAAAGATTTTCCATGCAAATAGGGACCAAAAGAAAGCAGGAGTAGCAATACTCATATCAGATAAAATAGACTTTAAAACAAAGGCGGTGAAAAGAGACAAAGAAGGTCACTACATAATGATCAAAGGATCAATCCAAGAAGAAGATATAACAATTATAAACATATATGCACCCAACACGGGAGCACCACAGTACGTAAGACAAATGCTAACAAGTATGAAAGGAGAAATTAACAATAACACAATAATAGTGGGAGACTTTAATACCCCACTTACACCTATGGATAGATCAACTAAACAGAAAATTAACAAGGAAACACAAACTTTAAACGATACAATAGACCAATTAGACCTAATTGATATCTATAGGTCATTTCATCCCAAAACAATGAATTTCACCTTTTTCTCAAGCGCACATGGAACCTTCTCCAGGATAGATCACATCCTGGGCCATAAAGCTAGCCTTGGTAAATTCAAAAAAATAGAAATCATTCCAAGCATTTTTTCTGACCACAATGCAGTAAGATTAGATCTCAATTACAGGAGAAAAACTATTAAAAATTCCAACATATGGAGGCTGAACAACACGCTGCTGAATAACCAACAAATCACAGAAGAAATCAAAAAAGAAATCAAAATTTGCATAGAAACGAATGAAAATGAAAACACAACAACCCAAAACCTGTGGGACACGGTAAAAGCAGTCCTAAGGGGAAAGTTCATAGCAATACAGGCACACCTCAAGAAACAAGAAAAAAGTCAAATAAATAACCTAACTCTACACCTAAAGCAACTAGAAAAGGAAGAAATGAAGAACCCCAGGGTTAGTAGAAGGAAAGAAATCTTAAAAATTAGAGCAGAAATAAATGCAAAAGAAACAAAAGAGACCATAGCAAAAATCAACAAAACCAAAAGCTGGTTCTTTGAAAGGATAAATAAAATTGACAAACCATTAGCCAGACTCATCAAGAAACAAAGGGAGAAAAATCAAATCAACAAAATTAGAAACGAAAATGGAGAGATCACAACAGACAACACAGAAATACAAAGGATCATAAGAGACTACTATCAACAATTATATGCCAATAAAATGGACAACGTGGAAGAAATGGACAAATTCTTAGAAAAGTACAACTTTCCAAAACTGGACCAGGAAGAAATAGAAAATCTTAACAGACCCATCACAAGCATGGAAATTGAAACTGTAATCAAAAATCTTCCAGCAAACAAAAGCCCCGGTCCAGATGGCTTCACAGCTGAATTCTACCAAAAATTTAGAGAAGAGCTAACACCTATCCTGCTCAAACTCTTCCAGAAAATTGCAGAGGAAGGTAAACTTCCAAACTCATTCTATGAGGCCACCATCACCCTAATACCAAAACCTGACAAAGATCCCACAAAAAAAGAAAACTACAGGCCAATATCACTGATGAACATAGATGCAAAAATCCTTAACAAAATTCTAGCAATCAGAATCCAACAACACATTAAAAAGATCATACACCATGATCAAGTGGGCTTTATCCCAGGGATGCAAGGATTCTTCAATATCCGCAAATCAATCAATGTAATACACCACATTAACAAATTGAAAAATAAAAACCATATGATTATCTCAATAGATGCAGAGAAAGCCTTTGACAAAATTCAACATCCATTTATGATAAAAACTCTCCAGAAAGCAGGAATAGAAGGAACATACCTCAACATAATAAAAGCTATATATGACAAACCCACTGCAAACATTATCCTCAATGGTGAAAAATTGAAAGCATTTCCTCTAAAGTCAGGAACAAGACAAGGGTGCCCACTTTCACCATTACTATTCAACATAGTTTTGGAAGTTTTGGCCACAGCAATCAGAGCAGAAAAAGAAATAAAAGGAATCCAAATTGGAAAAGAAGAAGTAAAACTCTCACTATTTGCAGATGACATGATCCTCTACATAGAAAACCCTAAAGAGTCCACCAGAAAATTACTAGAAATAATCAATGACTACAGTAAAGTTGCAGGATATAAAATCAACACACAGAAATCCCTTGCATTCCTATATACTAATAATGAGAAAACAGAAAGAGAAATTAAGGAAACAATTCCATTCACCATTGCAACGGAAAGAATAAAATACTTAGGAATATATCTACCTAAAGAAACTAAAGACCTATATATAGAAAACTATAAAACACTGGTGAAAGAAATCAAAGAGGACACTAATAGATGGAGAAATATACCATGTTCATGGATTGGAAGAATCAATATAGTGAAAATGAGTATACTACCCAAAGCAATTTATAGATTCAATGCAATCCCTATCAAGCTACCAACAGTATTCTTCACAGAGCTAGAACAAATAATTTCACAATTTGTATGGAAATACAAAAAACCTCGAATAGCCAAAGCGATCTTGAGAAAGAAGAATGGAACTGGAGGAATCAACTTACCTGACTTCAGGCTCTACTACAAAGCCACAGTTATCAAGACAGTATGGTACTGGCACAAAGACAGAAATATTGATCAATGGAATAAAATAGAAAGCCCAGAGATAAATCCACGCACATATGGACACCTTATCTTCGACAAAGGAGGCAAGAATATACAATGGATTAAAGACAATCTCTTTAACAAGTGGTGCTGGGAAATCTGGTCAACCACTTGTAAAAGAATGAAACTGGACCACTTTCTAACACCATACACAAAAATAAACTCAAAATGGATTAAAGATCTAAACGTAAGACCAGAAACTATAAAACTCCTAGAGGAGAACATAGGCAAAACACTCTCCGACATACATCACAGCAGGATCCTCTATGACCCACCTCCCAGAATATTGGAAATAAAAGCAAAAATGAGCAAATGGGACCTAATTAACCTTAAAAGCTTCTGCACATCAAAGGAAACTATTAGCAAGGTGAAAAGACAGCCTTCAGAATGGGAGAAAATAATAGCAAATGAAGCAACCGACAAACAACTAATCTCAAAAATATACAAGCAACTCCTACAGCTCAACTCCAGAAAAATAAACGACCCAATCAAAAAATGGGCCAAAGAACTAAATAGACATTTCTCCAAAAAAGACATACAGATGGCTAACAAACACATGAAAAGATGCTCAACATCACTCATTATCAGAGAAATGCAAATCAAAACCACTATGAGGTACCATTTCACACCAGTCAGAATGGCTGCGATCCAAAAGTCTACAAATAATAAATGCTGGAGAGGGTGTGGAGAAAAGGGAACCCTCTTACACTGTTGGTGGGAATGCAAACTAGTACAGCCACTATGGAGAACAGTGTGGAGATTCCTTAAAAAACTGGAAATAGAACTGCCTTATGATCCAGCAACCCCACTGCTGGGCATACACACTGAGGAAACCAGAAGGGAAAGAGACACGTGTACCCCAATGTTCATCGCAGCACTGTTTATAATAGCCAAGACGTGGAAGCAACCTAGATGTCCATCAGCAGATGAATGGATAAGAAAGCTGTGGTACATATACACAATGGAGTATTACTCAGCCATTAAAAAGAATACATTTGAATCAGTTCTAATGAGGTGGATGAAACTGGAGCCTATTATACAGAGTGAAGTAAGCCAGAAGGAAAAACATAAATACAGTATACTAACGCATATATATGGAATTTAGAAAGATGGTAACAATAACCCGGTGTACGAGACAGCAAAAGAGACACTGATGTATAGATCAGTCTTATGGACTCTGTGGGAGAGGGAGAGGGTGGGAAGATGTGGGAGAATGGCAATGAAACATGTAAAATATCATGTAGGAAACGAGTTGCCAGTCCAGGTTCGATGCATGATGCTGGATGCTTGGGGCTGGTGCACTGGGGCGGCCCAGAGGGATGGTATGGGGAGGGAGGAGGGAGGAGGGTTCGGGATGGGGAACACATGTATACCTGTGGCGGATTCATTTTGATATTTGGCAAAACTAATACAATTATGTAAAGTTTAAAAATAAAATAAAATTGGAAGAATAAAAAAAATAAATAAATAAAATAAATGCAGCAACAGAGAAAAAAAAAAAAAAAAGTGGATATATTTTAGGTCATTAAGTTTTGATATGCTTTGTTAGACAGCTATAGCTAACTGATAAAGTAAGCTTTAGAATGGGCTTCCCTGGTGGCTCAGTGGTAAAGAATCTGCCTGCCAGTGCAGGGGGCACAGGTTCAATCCTTGATTCGGGAAGATCCTACATGCAGTGGACCAACTAAGCCCGTGCACCACAACTGTTGAGCCTGTGCTCTAGAGCCTGGGAGCTGTAGCTGCTCAAATTCTCTACAGCCCATGCTTCACAACAAGAGAAGCTGCTGCAATGAGATACCTGTGCACCGCACCTAGACAGTAGCCCCTGCTCGCTGCAACTGGAGAAAAGCCAGTGCAGCAACAAAGACCCAGCACAGCCAGAAAAATATAAATTTTTAAAATTATTAAAAAATAAGCATTAGGAAACTTTACAATAATTTCTCATAATACATTTTGCATAATGAGTCTGAAGCCTCCTGAACAATGATCCTTGTGAGAACAATGTTAACTAAAAATAAAAGTTGGGAACACTAGCTGTACTTTCTCTATTGTAGCTGTCAGCCTTTGCTGTTTTACTGTAATATAATTATCAAATTAATTTGGTTCAAATCAAAGACAGGGAGGTTTCTAAGTAGCAATGATTTGTCTGTTTTTGTAGAAATGAGAACATTAAAGGAGCATGAGTTTGTAATTGTATGGCAGGCTATTTATTAGCAGGAGTGATTTTGGAGCAAGAGGCTCCAAGATGGATTTTTGTCCTATTAAAAAATAATCACAAAAACCTGCCTTCCAATCCCAGGGCACAGATGATTTAATTAAAGTGCATAAAGCAGGACACATGAACAAGTCGCTCTATTTTCCTCATTCTACATTGTTGTGTGTGTGTCTCACACTGCATTTGCTTTATTATCAGTGTTGATAAATTCCAAGGGAGAAAGCCACTTGATTTTGTCACAAAATGTCTCTAACACATCTTCCACAGTGTGGGATCTCCTTTCAGGCATTCACATCTGAGTGTCACTTGCTCACGGGCCTTTCCCCACGAGTGAGGTCACTTGTTGGACATGTGCTGGTGGGAGACAAGTGAGCATGAAAAACATGGGGGTCCTTTCCGTGGTTGTGTAATCTGGGCTGTGCCCTTTTAATGACCTGCGTATAGGTTTTCTATCTCTGAATATACTCGTATATACATGCAGCATCCCAAAATTTGTTGGGAACTTGGAATTTAAAATTTTATTAAGCTCTGTTTTGATTTCAAAAAGCCAATTATTTCTTAAGCTTCTTTTTCTAAAAATTAATTTTATTTTATTTTTAAACTTTACATAATTGTATAGTTTTGCCAAATATCAAACTGAATCCGCCACAGGTATACATGTGTTCCCCATCCTGAACCCTCCTCCCTCCTCCTTCCCCATACCATCCCTCTGGGTCGTCCCAGTGCACTAGCCCCAAGCATCCAGTATTGTGCTTAGAACCTGGACTGGCATCTCGTTTCATACATGATATTTTACATGTTTCAATGCCATTCTCCCAAATCTTCCCACCCTCTCCCTCTCCCACAGAGTCCATAAGACTGTTCTATACATCAGTGTCTCTTTTGCTGTCTCGTACACAGGGTTATTGTTACCATCTTTCTAAATTCCATATATATGTGTTAGTATACTGTATTGGTGTTTTTCCTTCTGGCTTACTTCACTCTGTATAATAGGCTCCAGTTTCATCCACCTCATTAGAATTGATTCAAATGTATTCTTTTTAATGGCTGAGTAATACTCCACTGTGTATATGTACCACAGATGTCCATTCATCTGCTGATGGACATCTAGGTTGCTTCCATGTCCTGGCTATTATAAACAGTGCTGCGATGAACATTGGGGTACACGTGTCTCTTTCCCTTCTGGTTTCCTCAGTGTGTATGCCCAGCAGTGGGATTGCTGGATCATAAGGCAGTTCTATTTCCAGTTTTTTAAGGAATCTCCACACTGTTCTCCATAGTGGCTGTACTAGTTTGCATTCCCACCAACAGTGTAAGAGGGTTCCCTTTTCTCCACACCCTCTCCAGCATTTATTATTTGTAGACTTTTGGATTGCAGCCATTCTGACTGGCGTGAAATGGTACCTCATAGTGGTTTTGATTTGCATTTCTCTGATAATGAGTGATGTTGAGCATCTTTTCATGTGTTTGTTAGCCATCTGTATGTCTTCTTTGGAGAAATGTCTATTTAGTTCTTTTGCCCATTTTTTGATTGGGTCATTTATTTTTCTGGAGTTGAGCTGTAGGAGTTGCTTGTATATTTTTGAGATTAGTTGTTTGTTGGTTGCTTCATTTGCTATTATTTTCTCCCATTCTGAAGGCTGTCTTTTCACCTTGCTAATAGTTTCCTTTGATGTGCAGAAGCTTTTAAGGTTAATTAGGTCCCATTTGTTTATTTTTGCTTTTATTTCCAATATTCTGGGAGGTGGATCATAGAGGATCCTGCTGTGATGTATGTCAGAGAGTGTTTTGCCTATGTTCTCCTCTAGGGGTTTTATAGTTTCGGGTCTTACATTGAGATCTTTAATCCATTTTGAGTTTATTTTTGTGTATGGTGTTAGAAAGTGTTCTAGTTTCATTCTTTTACAAGTGGTTGACCAGATTCTGAAATATCCCTTTTCAATACACGAAGGGGTCTATGCTTCTAAGAAATATATTGGTTTCTTGGCTGGGGGGGTGTAGTGGCTCTCCCTCTGTCCATTTCTGCCAGCATTTTCCTCCATTTCCCTGCAGTGGACTCTGAGGGGATCACCTGCCATGGATCATGGGTCCATGGAAATAGTTCAGAGGCTCATGGGCAAGACAGTGTCCTATGGTTGACTTGACACTGATTGTGAGATTGGAAAACTTGGCTGTAATTCTCACCTGCCACTCTTTACTGAGTGCTCTTGGGTGAGTCATTTAGCCACTAACTAATTCTCCTTTCACTTAGAAAACAGGAAATTGGAGTTGACAGTCTCTTGAATTCCTTTATAGCTGTTTCTTTTTACAGTTAACTAGGCAATGCAGGAAGACAGTGTTCACTAATATGGCCATTGGATGGTATACATGATTTTCATTATTTTGTTTAAGAGCTCAAATATGAAAGAACTTTAAGGTGTTTCCCTAACCGTCCTTCCCAGTCTGACTCTAACAGCCATGTTTTGAACTCAAAAAGTTCCTTAATGTCTGTATCCAGGTAGTATTTGCAACTGAATATTGATTATGAAATAATATAAAGGTATTTCCATTTAATATGTTAAAAGTAAACATTTTGATCTTGAAAGGTACATTTAAATTTTTTTGGAGCTTTTACTCATATAAATTTGGAATAATGCATGTGATTCCCTGGTTCTGGAAGTCCTTATCAGAGGAATGAATGATAGATCTTTCAGCAACTCCATTAAGCTGTCTCTACCAAAACATATTCTGACACCAAGGTTTAGTTAAGAGTTACACTGTTAACCAGAGGATGCTGCTGTTTTAAGAGAAGAAAGCTTTCCTTTTAGGGAAAAAACATTTTTTGATCAACTTTGGCTAAGGCTTAAGCAATGATTTATAGGTTTCATGACCCATTTGTCATGGGTCTAGGAAAAATGAGTTTTCTATTGATGAGATGTCTCCTGCGATTACAGTTTATCTTTGGAATGGGATCTAAAGGATGAAGAAAGAGACATGGTAAGAAATGTATCTTCTTGTCCCTGGGAAAGCTTAGGAGAAAGGCATCATTTAGCACACAGTCCCTCCCTCATTTCATGGGTGGTAAACTCTCATGAGTCCCATCCCGAAGTGTGTGTGATGCGAGGTACCTCTGCTGGTATGAGACACTTAAAAGGACAATAAAGCAGGGGACTAACCTTTCTGCTACTTGACATTTTGCTCTATTATACTGATTTGACAGTTGGGACAAACTGATTTATGTGGCAAATTCTCACAGAATTTCTTATTTGCACTGGTCACTACATTTACATTCTAAAGTTTACAAATAGTAAATACTAGTAGATATTTTTATTGTTTTGCTTTGTTTTGTTTTGGTGTTTGTGTGTGTCTGGTGTATTAGCTTTTTTTGAATTGTGATCCACATGCAAAAAAGTGAGTATATCGCAAGTGAATAGCTTCATGTATTTAAGAACTGAATCAATGTGTAACCAAAGATCAAGAAACAGTCCTTTTCCAGCTCCCCGGGACTCTCCCTTCCAACCTCTCCCTGATCCATTGTAACCTCCCTCCTGATTTCTAACAGCATGGGTTAGTTTTGCTTATTTTTGTCTTTACATAAAATGAACTGCACAGTATTACTCTTCACAGTCTGACTTCTTTTCTTCAACATTATGTTTGTGGGATTCTCCTGTATCCTTCACATTGCTATTCAGTAGTCCATCATGTGAGTATATGAGACTCATTTATCCATTCTACCACTGTTGACACACATTTGGGTGATTTCCACTTTGGAGCTTTTAGCAATAATGCTGCTCTAAACACTCTTATGGGTCTTCCAGGAACGTATGTACACCTTTCTCTTGGGAATATGCCTACATATGCAATTTGTGGCTCATAGGTATACATTTTTTCTCTAGTATGATGTTAGAGTTGGGTATGCAGAATTGATGAAATTACGAAACCAGGCATTCATTTGTTTGAAGCCTGAAGTAAGTGTTGTTTGGGGAAGAGAGGAGAATGTGGAGGAGCATAACATTTTTATTCTCCAGAATACTTTCCCATGCTTCTGAGCTCCCACTGTACTTCTATGGCAACGGCAGGAGTTTGAGAGTGCTGACATGGCCCCTTTCTGCGGGGCTGCTCCTGGCCTGGCCTTCTTGCCACATGACCTCTTCTAGCCCAGACCTCGTGAGGCTTATGGAAAGTGGCCTTGGCGGCTTTGTGTTCATTTCCGGCCCCAGGTTGCTCATCGCTCCTCGTGCCCATTTGAGGTAACACACTGACAGTTGTCAAGATGAATCATGGCTCTTTCTCAGACATGCAGGGAGACCGAGTTTGTGACTAACAGACAAATCCTCTGGACCTGGGCTGAGCCACCAAGAGCCACCCTTGTCCAGGCAAGTTCAGGCCTGAGGTACAACCTCTGCCAGTCAGCAGGGAAAACAAGCATCAGCAGAACAGTGATAGTTATCTGCTCTTCTCATTTTGAACACTTCACTTTTTCTCAACCCCCTTCATTTCCTCCAAAAACTTGTATTAGCTTATTTGTGGCCCCTGATGTGTGCCTGCCTGCTATGCAGCTGCTCAGAATCCAGGAGTGTGGCATGAAAAATAAAAGCCTCCAGGGAGAGGTGGTCTCAACACTGATGCCAGTGGGGTTTGAGCATTGCCCTCCTCCTGCCCATCTTTTACTCTCTGACTCTCCCTTTTCATCTGCAGAGATAGATTAAAATAACAAAGGACTTGAAAGCTTTGAAGAGAAATGAGATGTGAGGAAGGACAATGGGGATCTTTGAGTGGGAGATACTGACTATCTGCATCGATGTTTCAAGTCTCCTTAGATTTTCTTGGAAACCATTTCCTGATCAGCCCAAGTTGACTTAGTTACTCCAGAGTTGCGTGTGCCTGTGTGTTAGGGACATATCACCACCAGGTTTTATAGTCACCTGCGTGCTGCTGGTTCTGCAGCATCTTCACAAAACCAGCCCTCATAATTGCAAAAGAACATTCGATATTGTTGGCTACAAGTAGATATTTCCTTGCATATGAATTGGGTGATATTTTGCATCCTTTGGAATTGGCCTCCTCGCACCATCTTGTTTGAAAGACAGAAGAGGTGGGGGCTTTAACTTAATTTCAAGAGACTGGACAATTTCATTCTCACCTGCTGAAAGCACCATGTTTATTGAAAAGGAACTCTCAGAGTGGGCTCAATTAAGCCCAGACAGTTTAATTTAACTTGTTCTTAATTGTAAGGGGTTATTTTTTCTGGCATAGAGCCACTCAGAATTTTATCTGAGCCTTCCCCAGATAATTTCCATCTTCTTGCAAAAGTTTCTCGGTGATGTTCAGAATTCCATTGCAGTGGGACATTTCAAGATTTTTTCTTTTTTTGACTCTGCTTTCCATCATTTGGGGGTGTATGAATTGGTAGAGGTTGGAAGATTTCCTCTTCGTAGATCTACAACTTGTCTCCAGAGGTCAAAGCTGTTTTCCATACAACTGGAGGTATCTAACAATGGCAAGCCCATCCTTACATTCAGTGAGTCATTCTCTGTCTCAGACTTTCTGTTGTTATTGCCTGGTCACTGTTACAAACAAAGGCCTAGTGCTATCGCTGAGGGCATAAGAGGTAGGCATAGGGATGGGGACTTAATGTTAGGGAAAGAGGTATCATTAGCCTTGACTGTAGTGTTTTGCAAAGTGTGGTCCCTGGGTCTGCAGCAGCAGCATCACTTGAAAACATCTTATACAAGGAAACCTATAGAATCAGAAATTCTGGGTTAAGCCTTGTGATCTGTGTTTTTAACAAATAAATCTGAAATAGCTGAAGTTCGGGATCAACTTCTCTCATAAAAGAGTATCTTTGCCAGTCTTAAGTATTAGGGCATAAGCTTTGGGAATGTCACTGTTTGGTTTTTGGGGGGGTTTGTTTGCTGCCTTGTTTGTCATTTGCTTTTAGTTTTCAGTGGTGATAATTCATACTGAGTAAAATGAGACACATAAAATAACTACACGCAAAATATTAGGTATAATTTCTTTAAGCCTGGGCTCTCTTCTCCCGAGGAAGGATGACAGGAGAATCAATTCAGTTCAGTCGCTCAGTCGTGTCCAACTCTTTGCAACCCCATGAACCACAGCACGCCAGGCCTCCCTGTCCATCACCAACTCCCAGAGTCCACCCAAATCCATGTCCATCGAGTCAGTGATGCCATCCAATCTCATCTGTCGTCCCTTTCTCCTCCTGCCCTCAATCTTTCCCAGCATCAGGGTCTTTTCAAATGAGTCAGCTCTTCATATCAGGTGGCCAAAGTATTGGAGTTTAGGCTTCAACATCAGTCCTTCCAATGAACACCCAGGACTGATCTCCTTTAGGATGGACTGGTTGGATCTCCTCCAAAGGACTCTCAAGAGTCTTCTCCAACACCACAGTTCAAAAGCATCAATTCTTTGGCACTCAGCTTTCTTTATAGTCCAACTCTCACATCCATACATGACCACTGGAAAAACCATAGCCTTGACTAGACGGACCTTTGTTGGCAAAGTAATGTCTCTGCTTTTCAATATGCTGTCTAGGTTGGTCATAACTTTCCTTCTGAGAAGTAAGCATCTTTAAATTTCATGGCTGCAATTACCATCTGCAGTGATTTTGGAGCCCAGGAAAATAAAGTCTGTCACTGTTTCCACTGTTTCCCCATCTATTTGCCATGAAGTGATGGGATCAGATGCCATGATCTTCATTTTCTGAATGTTGAGCTTTAAGCCAACTTTTTCACTCTCCTCTTTCATTTTTATCAAGAGGCTTTTTAGTTCCTCTTTGCTTTCTGCCATAAGGGTGGTGTTATCTGCATATCTGAGGTTATTGATATTTCTCCCGGCAATCTTGCTTCTAGTTTTTGCTTCTTCCAGCCCAGCATTTCGCATGATGTACTCTGCATATTAGTTAAATAAGCAGGGTGACAATATACAGCCTTGACATACTCCTTTTACTATTTGGAACCAGTCTGTTGTTCCATAGGAGAATGGCTTGGAAGTATATTGAAAGTCTAGCTCCTCACCTTGTATATATGAAAAACATGTGATTACATCTCTCATCTTAGGCTTGTAACCTCAATGCCTTAGATGAAGTTCCCCCTCTTGAGTTTTTGAATAGGTTTCTAACAGTCTTTTTAAAAATGTTTTCTTTTGCCTGGTTGTTTTGAAACAGTGTTTTGGTTTTCTACTTTTTTCTTCTATTTCTTTCTGGAAATTTCTCTTAGGGCATCCTTAATTATGGGCTTCTCTTGAGTATATATGACAACAGAAAACTCTTGAGTTACAACTGGAAAGAACAGAATGCAGAAGAAGGCTGTGTTACTACTGCTGTGCCAACAAGTCATGATAGTTGTTCCATAGGGAGAGAGAAAGGATTGACAGGTAAACTTCCTAAAACATAAAATGGATATGTGACTTGGTGTTATTGGGGAGGAGAAATCATGGAACAAAAATTATTGTGTGTTAATTCCCACATCAAATTGACTGAAATCTTTGACAACTAACCATCTAGTTATTGGATCATCAACTCCATGTGTCTAGTTAAGGATCCATTTAGGGTACAGTAGTCTGCCTCTGCTTGAAGTACGTACAAGGGCTGCTGAAATGCACAGTCTACTTCTTAAGTAAGTTATATTGTTGGCTAGTAACTTTTACAACTTCTTCTATCCTTAAAGCAAGCATGGAGTAGAAACTTAACATCCTTTCTCCCTACCCCCACCATCCCCCCTCCAAAAAAAAAAAAAAAAACCCATAAATATTATATGAAAAGAATAGTTGGTTCTGTTGGAGAACTAGACATTAGGAAAGTACCCAAACTATAATCAAATGAATTGAAACTTCAGGAATTGAATGAGCTATTTTGAAGGGATAATGGACTAATATAGAGACCTTTAATTGGTTATAAAACAATTTGTCAAGTATTTCGGGACAAAGATGAAGGTGGTAAATTTCTCTGAAATAGTTTAACTCCACTGTAATAACAAATGCAAGCGTCTAAACATACGTCGCAGACTAACATTTTCTTTGAAAGAGGAAACCATGGGAGACCTTGCAAATGCTTCAGGAAAGGAAAGTGATGCAATTATAAATTGGTGAGCAAGCTCGAGCTCTATACGAAAACTGTTTTTCTCTTTGAAACTTGAAAGCTCCCCTCCCCTCTGCTATCTTCAAAGGCATTCCATGGACCAGGGAAAACGGCTTAATGGCAGCTCAGTTAGCTGAGGCTGGGCTGCGAGGTCTGGAGTGGGAGCCCCACGTCCCTCCCGCCTCCGTCCCTCTTCCCCTGCTTCCAGCTTCACCCACCACATCCAGCAGTCCTTCAGGGGCCCATCTGGGAGCCAGGTTAGCCCAGGATGACCTAGAGCCCTGAGATGCTTCATCTCATTTGTTTGTTTACTCTCTCCCTGCCAGTCAGACTGAGCTTTTCATTAGAATGAAGGCTGGGATTCTTGAATCAAATCCAACTGATAGAATCTGAGCACTCTGCTTTCAGACTCATTTGGCTAATATTAGTGTTAATGCTTTCAGAAAGATACTGTAAAAAATCACTTGTTGAGGTTATAATTTACATACAATAAAATGTCAGATGGGAAATGTGGAGTTTGATGAGTTAGGCTAATGTACACAGCTATCCTGTCAGTTAAGGACAGCATTTTCATCAGTCCAGAAAGATCCCCGTTGTCTCTTAGCAGTCACTCCCCACCCCTGCCCCAGGCAACCGGTGATCTGATTTCTATCACCATAGATTAACTTTGCCTGTCCTAGAACTTCACACAAATGGAGTCATACAGTATATACACTTTTAGGTCTGGTTTCTTTCACTCAACTTAATGTAAACATCCAAATTTATACTCAGGCTTCACATTTTCTTTGAAAGAGGAAACCATGACAAGCTTTGAGAAACTTTCAGGAAAAGAAGCCAATTCACCTGTTTTGTTGCACAGAGAGCATTTTGCTCCTTTGCATCACCACATAGTATCCTATGAATATATTCAACCCCTTATTAGTGGATATTTGAATTGTTATAGATTAAGATTCAATGAACATTTTTGTACAAGTCTCTTTGTGGACATGTGTTTTGATTTCTCTTGAGTAGATACCTGAGACGTAGAGTCACTTGTTCATATTTAACTTTGTAAGCAATGGCCAAATTATTTTTCAGAGTGGTTGTTCATAGACAGTCTATGAGGGTTTCTGTTGTGCCATGTATTTGTCAACACTTGATATTGTCAGTCTTTTTAATTTTAGCCATTCTAGTAGGTTTAATTGGCATCTCATTGTGGAATGGTCAATTTTTTTTGTTTGTTTAAATCTCTGACACCCCCCCCCTTTTTTTTTTTTGCTGGCAGTTTTAACAAGGGGCCAATCAATAGAATGTGACATAGAGACATAAAAAACTGCCCAGAATGAAATGGACATATATCACTAGCTTGTTTTCACAACTTGTCAACTACTGGGCTATGATCAAATGGAAAATTATAGGGCATTGTTTCCATTTTCCTTTCTTTCTTGGAAATTTAATCTACTTTATCTTTCAACATTAAATTTTCTTTAAAGAAGGCAAAAATTGAAGGAAGTCATGTTATTAGTTTCCTGAGGCTTCCATAACAAATTACTCCACACTTGGTGGCTTTAAACAACAGGAATTTATTCTCTCACAGTTCTGGAGATCAGAAGCCTGAGATAAACCACCCTGGGCTGAAATCAAGGTGTCTTTAGGGCTATGCTCCCTCCAGAGGCTCCAGGGAGAATCTGTTCCCTGCCTCTTCCAGCTTCTGGCGGCTACTGGCATTTCTCAGCTTGTGGTTACATCACTCGAATCCCTGCTTCTGTCTTCACTTTGATGCCTCCTCTGTGTGTGTCTGTCTCTCTCTTATGAGAACACTTGTGGTTGTGTTAGGGTCCAATTGGATAATCCGTGATACTACCACCATCTCAAAATCCTATATCACATCTGCAAAGGTCCTTTTTCCAAATGAGGTAATATTTCCAAATAAGGTAAAGTAAGCTAATATTTACAGATTGCAAGGTAATATTTACAGATATTATGGTAGGAATTTGAGGGGTAGATTTTTCATCTTAGCATAGACATTCAGCCTTAGAGCTAGTTTGTCTAAAGGTGAGGTCCCTTATTTCTTTTGAGGAAGAAGGGTAAAGGATGTGTTATAAGTGTTTGTTGTTGTTCAGTCACCCAGTTGTGTCCAACTCTTTGCAACCCCATGGACTGCAGCATGCCAGGCCTCCCTGTCCTTCACCATCTCCCAAAGTTTACCCAAGTTCATGTCCATTGTGTCAGTGATGCCATCCAACCATCTCGTCCTCTGATGCCCTCTTCTCCTTCTGCCCTCAATCTTTCCCAGTAACAGGGTCTTTTCCAATTAGTTAGCTGTTTGCATCAGATGACCAAAATACTAGACCTTCAATGTCAGTCCTTCCAATGAGTATTCAGGGTTGATTTCCCTTAAGATTGACTGGTTTGATCTCCTTGCTGTCTAAGGGACTCCAGGAGTCTTCTCCAGCACCACAGTTCAAAGGCATCAATTCTTTGGCACTCTGCCTTCTTTATGGTCCAGTTTTCACAAACATACTTAACCACTGGGAAGACCATGCTGCTGCTGCTGAGTCACTTCAGTCGTGTCTGACTCTGTGCGACCCCATAGATGGCAGCCCACCAGGCTCCCCCCTTCCCTGAGATTCTCTAGGCAAGAACACCGGAGTGGGTTGCCATTTCCTTCTCCAATGTATGAAAGTGAAAAGTGAAAGTGAAGTCGCTCAGTCGTGTCTGACTCTTAGCGACCCCATGGACTATAGCCCGCCAGGCTCCACCATCCATGGGATTTTCCAGGCAAGAGTAGTGGAGTGGGGTGCCATTGCCTTAGCCTTGACTATATGGACCTTTGTCTATGCCTTTCAACACAGTCTATAAGTGTTATTTACAATTATTTACAATGTTTTTCTTTTTTTCTTTTACAATTTTTACAATGTTATTTTACAATTATCCCTGCTTTTCAACACACTGTTATAAGTGTTACTTACAATTATTCTAGTGTACCTGGGTTTGGACTCCTTTTATCCTCATAATGGTATTTTATTCCTGATATCCCTGGAGAAGGAAATGATGACCTACTCCAGTATTTTTGCCTGGAAAATCCCATAGGCAGAAGGGCCTAGTAGACTACAGTTCATGCGGTCGCAAAGAGTCGGATGCTACTGAGTGCCTGAGCACATATTCACGATATTCCTGATGGGTTCCAGGGGGTCCTCGGAATGTACAGGAATCTCATAGAGCCTGTATATTCATGTATTTGTCTTATTCTCCCAGGCATCCTTTACCTCCAACCCTTTTCATGGATTCCTTCAGACAGACTCTTCTTCCCCTCCTCTCTTCTGAGATTGGGTTTTCCCACATGATTTGGCCAGTGAGATGTGAGTAGAAGTAATTTTATGTAGTTCCAAATGGGGCCTTTAAGAGGCCTGGCAAGCTTTCATCACCTCTTCTGGAACTCTGATTTCCGCCATGAAAATATCTTGCCTCAGATGGCCATTGCTTCTTCCACCTGTGTCCTGGCAGAAAAACTTGTGGAATAAACCTGTATCTGACCCAAAGTTTGGCATCCAGCCTGGTTCAGAGAAGCTCAGTGAATTCCTTCTGGACCACAGCTTGCCTAAAGGTCTGTAAGTATGAATTAAATGTTTATTGTAAGTCATCGAGATTTTTTAGTTGTAAGGTAGCATTGTCACAGCAAAAGTTGATTAATACACCATATTTAAATCTCCATCTACTTTTCTACTCTGGCAAACTCTCTTGGACAGTGGAAAAATGAAACCTCTTTGCTTTCCCCTCTCTAAAATCCTAGAGCACCAGTTAAACAACCAGCTCCCCATTTCCCCTTTCCTTCTGCTCTTAGGATTGATTCAAAAGAGTTTCCTAAACCAAGGGCATTCTAGTCCCCAAAGAAAATGCAAAATAATGATACGCTAAATGGTTCTCAATTTCAAATGACTCACAGCTACAAAAAGGAAACTGAGCAAAATAAACAGTTCTCTTCTCTCACTTAAAAGTGAGCCCCGATTGTACAACATCTAGAGTTAAAGGAAGGAGGGAAGAAGCCACCATCTTTCTCCTGGAATCTGGGGTAACATTTGTATTTCCTCCAAATTTTTTTGATATATGCTGATTTTGGAGACCTAACAAAAAGAGATGCAAGTGAAGGTGGGACGAATTGAAGTCTTCAGCCCTGAACTTGTAAAATAAGCAATTAACGTGATTCTCTTGGGCTTCACTGGTGGCTCAGACAGTGAAGAATTCTCCTGCTATGCAGGAGACCTGGATTCAATCCCTGGATTGGGAAGACCCCCTGAAAAAGGGAATGGCTACTCTCTCCAGTATTCTTGCCTGGAGAATTCCATGGACAGAGAAGCCTGATAGGCTACAGTCCATGGAGTTCCAAAGAGTCAGACACAAATGAGCAACTAACACACTTCGTCACACACATGTGCTTCCCTCATGAATCCCACAATGTTGACTGTGCTTAGGTTTCATTCTTAGGCAAAATTTTACTGTGTGTAATGCAAGTATTTGTAAAACCTAAGCAGGTTTGAGGTTACTTTGGTAAAACAAACAAAAACCAATAGTATCACCTCCCCCAAATTTTACCTAATTGTCTCCACTTAATTCATACCAGTGTGCTCTATGTACTCTTCTTATAGGATCACTGGTAGCAAATTATAGCCAAGATTTTACTCGAGAGAAAGGCTTACTAACCCTAAAATCCCATTGTCCAAGAAATTTCCTTTAAATGAAATTTTTTGTTGCTGTTCAGTATTAGAAAGCAAAGACAATGAAAATGTATAGTTGTCTTAAATGAATTCCTTCCCTGGTTCAATATCAGGGCTTCTTTCCCACCCCTAAAATTAGCAAATGAAGCTTGGGGGAAAATATAAAGAATTGCTGACCAAAAAACAGCTCTAGAAGTCAATAGTGCTGATAGCATTATAGATGGAAGAATATGAAAGTTGGGAGAATAGTGTGTCTTAGAGTTGGCAGTTTGTGTATGTAGGCGTGCTAACTCGCCTCAGTCATGTCTGACTCTGTGACTCCATGGACTGCAGCCTGCCAGGCTCCTCTGTTCATAGGATTCTCTAGGCAAGAATTCTGGAGTGGGTTGCCATGTCCTCCTCCAGGGGATCTTCTTGACCCAGAGATCGAACCTGCATCTATGCAGCTCCCGCATTGCAGGCAGATTCTTTACCATTAAACCACCAGGGAAACGCATGGCAGTTTGTATGTTCCCCTTTATAAGGTGACTGGAGGAATAGGAAGTTTATCATGTCAAGCTACCCTCACCTGTAATAGTGAAGGTCTGAACTTTGTTCAGCTGGTTATATTTAAAGTCATTAAAAATGTAACAGATACAAAAGTGGTTCTGTCCCATCCATTTGAAGTTTCCAACGTAAATTATTACTTTGCATGATACACTTAAAGTCAGGTCTGTTTTGTATCAATGCTAAATGAAAATGGAAAAATAAAGCCAGAGAAGATGCTAAAGTTCACCAATGCAGTAAAAAGTGAAAAGAAAGCAAACTGACATTCCATTTTCCAAAAGGCTACCAGTTCTGCCTTTGATGTTGAGACTGTTCAATTACCCTGGAAAGTGAAAGATGTTTCATAATCATTAAATTGTCATTTTTCCCCATCCTGAACATTGTAGTGCATTTCCTGTCTCAGCAAAGCAAGATAAATTAGATTCAGGAATCTCTATGGAAAAGGTCACTTTTCATTCTGTGTAATGCTGACCTTTTTTTCCCTTTCTAATAAATATGGTCTTGAAGTCCTCTTTACCTACAGATGCATTCCCATCTCTGAATGGCATTCAAGCTCATGTCATTCTATTCTCCTCTGAGATATCATCACCTTAAGTAGTTGGATATCACTTTATGCTGCATTTAAGGGCTTTCAGCATGTTTGTACTTATTTGAGATGTTAATACTTGGCACTGGCATTCTAATAGAAAGTAACACCAAAAATCGAGTTAAAGATATCCACTTTGTTGGATGTATGACATCTAGTCAACAGACAGAGAAATGGATTTGGTAAGATTATTGGTTGGGTCTCATGTTCTTCTTGCCTGTTTAACACATGTGCCAAAGACAAGCCTTGTGTAAAACATTCTTAAAATATCCATGTGTACACTGTTAAACAGAGGCAGACAAGGCTTAGCAAGGTGACCTGATCTGGAGAACGGAGCTTTGTGGTGGGAAGCCCACATTCTAATTCTGGTTCCATCATTTTCGTTAACCCCTCAGAGTTTGTGTTATTTGGTTACAACAGAGTTAGGGTCAAATTTGTTCAGTTATATCCCACTGATGTGGTGAATGTAATTATCTACTTGATTCTCTGGCTTGATTTCTATTTCTCTTTGGATAGAATTTCCTGAACCCCATCTTCAAGTTAAGACCAATCCAAGAGTCAGGACCAATCTTGTTCTTAGGGGTTCAGCATCCTGGAAGATGGAGTATTCATGCAAGCATATTGCCCATTTCTATCAAGTGGGTTTCTCACTCGTCTCCACTGTACACACGGCCCTTCCAATGGAAGTTGGTGTGCCTCTATCAGGAGGCACGGCCTCTGTTCCCTCCCCATGAAACTGGATGGCTCGTTTGTCTTCCTCTTCTTTTTCAGTTGTGCATTATGGGCTCTTTTAGTTGTAGCATGTGGGATCCAGTTTCCTAACCAGGGATCAAACTCAGGCCCCTGCCTTGGGAGCATGGAGTCTTACATACTCCACCACCAGGGAAGTTCTTTTAAACTGCTTTAATCAACAGAAGACAGACTTGAGGCTCCCTGAATTTGGAGGTGACTCCACAAAAGGCAGTGTGGTCCTCTGTCTCTCTCTCTCTCTCTCACACACACACACACATTTTCTATGGAAGTCAGGTGCCACACTCAAACTTGCTCACTATATGAGTAAGCCAATGTGAAGCTGCATCATCTAGACTAAATGACTGAAGACCCCCTACCCTCCTCACCCCTCACCCCTACTACCCCACCAAATTCCCCACAATATATTGCAACCACATGAGAGACCTTAAGGAAGAACTGCCTTGCCAAGCCCTTCCCAAATTCTTGACCAATTGGACTGTGAAAGCAAACCCAGATTGTTATTTTAAGCTATTACTTACTGTGATAGAGAAGCAAACAGAGGGTTAATGAAGAGGCTATTAAAGAAGCTGAATGCAGTCTGAGGGTAAGGAGAGAGGTGTTATAGTATCCTGGAGCTTCTGATGACCAGGCTGTTCCACTCCCAGGCCTTGGAAGCCCAGAGCTATGGAGAGAGTCCACCTGGAGAGGAGCAGGGGCCTCTGGTCATGGGATGCAGCCAGGCCTGCACAGACTCTCAGGAGATAACTGGGAGGAGTAACACCTCAACCTCATTCTTTCTCTTTTAAGTCTCCGGCTGAGGGGTTCCTCTTGGGCCATTGGTCTAATCCCAGCATCAGAGGAAGAATTGGCCATTAACAAACAAAGATACTGAGAGAGTTAAGATGTTTGATTAGCAGGAAATACACAAAGGAAGAAGCAAGATTTTAACAAGTTATGTCTTGTCCCCATCTTATCTCTAGTTGAGTCTTCCTAGATGACACAGCGTTATCACCCTCCAAATATCCGACCTGTACTGGCCAGAGAGGTCACTGCCAACTTTAACATTTCATGTCTTTTTTTCTGTGAACTGTCAACAGAGAGAAAATTACATTAGTTGGAAAATTGAATCCCTAAAGAGATGCCAGAGGGGATTTTATTGGCAAAAATATTCTATCCAATTAATTAAATACTAAATTTCTAGTTTCTCTCTTTCTTTTGGTTTTATACTGGTAAGTCTTTCTCTTGATCTTTTTTATTTTCCTCTTGTTCATTCTTTCTGTTACTAATAACTTCAAATTGTCCATATGGGTCATCTTCCTGGTCTCACCACCTGCTTACTGTTTAAATGCCTAATGGATATTATGTCCCACAAGTCAAACTTTATGGGTCAGTGGACTTTCTATTCCCTAGTGTGCCCAAATCCATCCAGACTTCCTTTGAAGCTCCCTTTTATTTACTATCTAGAAGAAGAAATCAGCAAACATTATTCACCTGGTTCCATGTTCTTTTAAAAATGATTAAAACCTAGATTCTCAATCAAGATTGAGAATGTATTTTTCTGATAATGGACACAGCAGGGTGATCCCAAATCACTTGTAAAGTTGGTCAAATTTTGGTTTTATAGGAACCTACTTTCTATTTACATGAAAATCTTGATTTTTACTCATCAGATAATTAATGAGCATTTATTATGTCAACAGTGTTATGTTAGATGATACAAGGAAGAGATAAACAGTCATTAATTAGTGTCCTTAAGAAAGAATGAGGACTTCCCTGGTGGCTCAGTGATACAGAATCCCACTGCAGTGCAGGAAATGCAGGTTCCATCCCTGGATCAAGAATATCCCCTGGAGTGGGGCATGGCAATCCACTTCAGTATTCTTTCCTGGAGAATCCCATGGACAGAGGAGCCTGGTGGGCTACAGTTCGTAGGGTCACAAAGAGTTGGACATGACTGAAGTGACTGAGCATGCATGCACAAGAAAGAATGATGTTGGATCAAGGACCAAATATTGCCTTTACTGTAAGAGTTACTTTCCTTCCCTTATAATGAATCTCATTTAGGAAATACCTTACAGATTATTTATAATGTTGGCCAAAGAGAAATCTATACCTGCAATAGATGTCAAGGATGTTTATGGACATTCATCTGGATTTATGACACAGGGAGAAGACTGTGGTTCAAAGGTTTAGAAGCATAGAAGCTTAATTAAGGTGGTACAACTAATTGGTGGCAGAGATGAAATGATTTTCATAAATCTCCAGGGTCTCCAGTTCAATATTCTTTCACTTTAGACTGAGTTTCTTTGCTTTAAAATGTATGTGGTTTTCCAAACCTGTAAAGCCAACAAGCATTTTGATAAGCCTCAATATGCTTAAAGAAACCATTTTACTACAGAGGACACAGTGTCTGGCATGCAATAGGTATTCAGTAATTATTTGCTGAATGAATCAGCAGGAACCTTCAGATAAATCCAGTCAAATTCTGTTTCCTTTCTCTTCCAGTTTGAATTGTGCAATGTTATCCTCAATTCAACCCTAAATCTATTTTCCCAGAAGCAATGAGTGGTTTTCTACAAGTATGCTATTTCTGGGATCTTGTTTGGCTCCAACATTTTTTTAGAAGAGCCTCGACTTTCCAGATTTGTGTAGCAGCTGCTTTTTTGAATGATACACAGGACTACACATGCTTTTTCTGCCTGTTTCTTGCCTCCTGAAACCCAGAGGGATTGACATCAAGGATTATGATTAATGGTGCTTGAGCATTTCCCTTGACCTCCTCCACACTTTTATAGTAGAAGCATATTTCTTTAGAAACGTCTATCTTCATCTCTCTCTTGGTTTCTCATTTGTGTTTTTCTTTGTGATGAGAATCTACTTAGCAAGCTCCTTACCCATTCCTTTGCCCTGTTTTCTGTTATTTTATCATCTAATATGATTCCCTTTTTCATCTATTTTAACAAACACATTGATTATTATTTTTCCGTCTTTATGGTCAGATAAGATCAGATCAGATCAGTCGCTCAGTCGTGTCCGACTCTTTGCGACCCCATGAATCGCAGCACGCCAGGCCTCCCTGTCTATCACCAACTCCCGGACTTCACTCAGACTCACGTCCATCGAGTCAGTGATACCATCCAGCCATCTCATCCTCTGTCGTCCCCTTCTCCTCTTGCCCCCAATCCCTCCCAGCATCAGAGTCTTTTCCAATGAGTCAACTCTTCGCATGAGGTGGCCAAAGTACTGGAGTTTCAGCTTTAGCATCATTCCTTCCAAAGAAATCCCAGGGCTGATCTCCTTCAGAATGGACTGGTTGAATCTCCTTGCAGTCCAAGGGACTCTCAAGAGTCTTCTCCAACACCACAGTTCAAAGGCATCAATTCTTTGGCACTCAGCTTTCTTCACAGTCCAACTCTCACATCCATACATGACCACAGGAAAAACCATAGCCTTGACTAGATGGACATTTGTTGGCAAAATAATGTCTCTGCTTTTGAATATGCTATCTAGGTTGGTCATAACTTTCCTTCCAAGGAGTAAGCGTCTTTTAATTTCATGGCTGCAGTCACCATCTGCATTGATTTTTGAGCCCAGAAAAACTAGTCTGACACTATTTCCACTGTTTCCCCATCTATTTCCCATGAAGTGGTGGGACTGGGTGCCATGATCTTAGTTTTCTGAATGTTGAGTTTTAAGCCAACTTTTTCACTCTCCACTTTCACTTTCATCAAGAGGCCTTTTAGTTCCTCTTCACATTCTGCCATAAGGGTGGTGTCATCTGCATATCTGAAGTTATTGATATTTCTCCTGGCAATCTTGATTCCAGTTTGTGTTTCTTCCAGTCCAGCGTTTCTCATGATGTACTCTGCATAGAAGTTAAATAAGCAGGGTGACAATATACAGCCTTGACGTACTCCTTTTCCTATTTGGAACCAGTCTGTTGTTCCATGTCCAGTTCTAACTGTTGCTTCCTGACCTGTGTACAGATTTCTCAAGAGGCAGGTCGGGTGGTCTGGTATTCCCATCTCTTTCAGAATTTTCCACAGTTTATTGTGATCCACACAGTCAAAGGCTTTGGCATAGTCAATAAAGCAAAAATAGATGTTTTTCTGGAACTCTCTTGCTTTTTCCATGATCCAGTGGATATTGGCAGTCTGATCTCTGGTTCCTCTGCCTTTTCTAAAACCAGGTTGAACATCAGGAAGTTCATGGTTCACGTATTGCTGAAGCCAGGCTTGGAGAATTTTCAGCATTACTTTACTAGCATGTGAGATGAGTGCAATTGTGCGGTAGTTTGAGCATTCTTTGGCATTGCCTTTCTTTGGGATTGGAATGAAAACTGACCTTTTCCAGTCCTGTGGCCACTGCTGAGTTTTCCAAATTTGCTGGCATATGGAGTGCAGCACTTTCACAGCATCATCTTTCAGGATTTGAAATCACTCAACTGGAATTCCATCACTTCCACTAGCTTTGTTCCTAATGATGCTTTCTAAGGCCCACTTGACTTCACATTCCAGGATGTCTGGCTCTAGGTCAGTGATCACACCATCGTGATTATCTGGGTCGTGAAGATCTTTTTTGTACAGTTCTTCTGTGTATTCTTGCCATCTCTTCTTAATATCTTCTGCTTCTGTTAGGTCCATACCATTTCTGTCCTTTGTTGAGCCCATCTTTGCATGAAATGTTCCTTTGGTATCTCTGATTTTCTTGAAGAGATCCCTAGTCATTCCCATTCTGTTGTTTTCCTCTATTTCTTTGCATTGATCGCTGAAGAAGGCTTTCTTATCTCTTCTTGCTATTCTTTGGAACTCTGCATTCAGATGTTTATATCTTTCCTTTTCTCCTTTGCTTTTTGCTTCTCTTCTTTTTCACAGCTATCTGTGGGCTATTTGTAAGGCCTCCCCAGACAGCCATTTTGCTTTTTTGCATTTCTTTACCATGGGGATGGTCTTGATCCCTGTCTCCTGTACAATGTCACGATCCTCATTCCATAGTTCATCAGGCACTCTATCTATCAGATCTAGGCCCTTAAATCTATTTCTCATTCCACTGTATAATCATAAGGGATTTGATCCAGGTCATACCTGAATGGTCTAGTGGTTTTCCTTACTTTGTTCAGTTTGTCTGAATTTGACAATAAGGAGTTCATGGTCTGAGCCACAGTCAGCTCCTGGTCTTGTTTTTGCTGACTGTATAGAGCTTCTCCATCTTTGCCTGCAAAGAATATAATCAATCTGATTTCAATGTTGACCGTCTGGTTATGTCCACGTATAGCGTCTTCTCTTGTGTTGTTGGAAGAGGGTGTTTGTTATGACCAGTGCATTTTCTTCACAAAACTCTGTTAGTCTTTGCCCTGCTTCATTCTGTATTCCAAGGCCAAATTTGCCTGTTACTCCAGGTGTTTCTTGACTTCCTACTTTTGCATTCCAGTCCCCTATAATGAAAAGGACATCTTTTTTGGGTGTTAGTTCTAATGCAGGCTGCTGCGACCTGTGTGCTAAACGCAGGCGGCTAAGCGTGGCCGAGAGGAGCCACCCCACATCCGAGGTCAGGGGCAGAAGCTGGGAGGACCCCATGCCTGAAGGTCGGTGGCCAAGGGGAGTTACCCCACGTCTGAGGTCAGGGGCAGTGGCCGAGAGTACCAGACTGTGACGGCGCAGGAACGGCCGAGAGGAGCTACCCCGTGTCCGAGGTCAGGGGGTTCGGCCGAGAGGAGATACTCAGTGTCCAAGGTTGGGGGCAGTGATGAGAGGAGTTGCCCACCGTCTGAGGTCGAGGGCGGCGGGCAGGAGGAGCTACCCCATGCCCCCACACCCGAAGCCAGGGGCAGCGACCGGGAGGAGCAACCTCACCTCAAGGCAAGGGGTGGTGGCCAGGAGGACTAACCCCAGGTCCAGGGAGCCGTGGCTGCGCCAGCGCAGGAGTGCCTAGAGGAGCTATCGCACGTTGAAAGTCAGGAGGGGCGGTGGTGAGGAGATACCCCTCGTCCAAAGTAAGGAGCAATGGCTGCGCTTTGCTGGAGCAGACGTGAAGAGATACCCCACGCCCAAGGTAAGAGAAACCCAAGTAAGACAGTAGGTGTTGCAAGAGGGCATCAGAGGGCAAACATACTGAAACCATACTCACAGAAAACTAGTCAGTCTAATCACACTAGGACCACAGCCTTTTCTAACTCAATGAAACTAAGCCATGCCCGGGGGGCAACCCAAGATGGGCGGGTCGTGGTGGAGAGATCTGACAGAATGTGGTCCACTGGAGAAGGGAATGGCAAACCATTTCAGTATTCTTGCCTTGAGAACCCCATGAACAGTATGAAAAGGCAAAATGGTAGGATACTGAAAGAGAAACTCCCCAGGTCAGTAGGGGCCCAATACCCAGCTGTGGATGTGACTGGTGATAGAAGCAAGGTCCGATGCTGTAAAGAGCAATATTGCATAGGAACCTGGAATGTCAGGTCCATGAATCAAGGCAAATTGGAAGTGATCAAACAAAAGATGGCAAGAGTGAATGTCAACATTCTAGGAATCAGCGAACTGAAATGGACTGGAATGGGTGAATTTAACTCAGATGACCATTATATCTACTACTGCGGGCAGGAATCCCTCAGAAGAAATGGAGTAGCCATCATGGTCAACAAAAGAGTCCGAAATGCAGTACTTGGATGCAATCTCAAAAACAACAGAATGATCTCTGTTCGTTTCCAAGGCAAACCATTCAATATCACAGTAATCCAAGTCTATGCCCCAACCAGTAATGCTGAAGAAGCTGAAGTTGAACGGTTCTATGAAGACCTATAAGACCTTTTAGAACTAACACCAAAAAAAAAAAAAAAGATGCCCTCTTTATGGTAGGAAGTTAAATTTATGGATAGTCTCCCTTGGACCAAGCAGTGTTCTGGGCTTATCCATATATCATTTCCATTAATTCATTCAGTCTTCTAAGGTAAGTAATATGATTTCTGTTTTTCAGATGGAAATATACATACAGTGTTATAAGTAATTTGCACATATTTACACATTGTAGTTGGATCATCCACATCTTAGGTTGTTCCCACCTGTATGTCTAATGATATAGAAGGCATGCAATGTTTTCTTGGTTATTTTGGTAATGACAGCACCTTTAGCAGTTTCATTCATGCAGTCAGGAAGCAGGTTAGTGAGAAGCTAGAATTGGAAAGACTGATATGGGGAGGAGAAATAGAGAAAAAAAAGCTAAATTTCTCATTTTTCCTCCAACCTTAACAGAGCCCTCAAGACTACTCTGGATTGTGTTAGATTCTCTCTTAGTTCCCTATGAGTAAATTCCAACATTTTTGTACTTCCTTCAAAGCCTCTTCCCTGGGCTTCCCTGGTAGCTCAGTCGGTAAAGAATCTACCTGCAGTGCAGGAGACTTGGGTTCAATCCCTGGATCAGGAAGATTCCCTGGAGAAGGAAATGGCAAACCACTCCAGTATCCTTGCCTGGAAAACCCCATGGACAGAGGAGCCTGGTGGGCTGCAGCCTATGGGATCACAAAGGGTTGGGCACGACTGAACAACTAACACTTTTACTTTCACTTTGAAAACCTCTACCCAACACAACCCTTCTCTCAGGAGAGAATTCCTGTCATGGAGGACTAATAGGTATCTACCTGACACAGCCAAATACATGCCTGTATTAACTCTTTCCCGGACAGATAAAGCTCCCTCTCACTGACCCAGCCACAGAGATCACACTGATCACAATCATTCTCTTTTCCTTTCCAGCCAAACCACTTGTCAAAGAGCCTCAATTACTTCTTCACCACCTTGTGAGCACTTCTCATCCTTCCTCCTCACACTGCAGTCTCACTTGGCTTTGTCTGTCCAATGCTACTGACTTGCCATGATAAAGGTTGCCACTTCTGAATGGTCTCCTCTGTGACATTTTACATTACTGACCATTCCGTCTTTGTAACTCTTCCAGTTCTCTGGCATTTGTACCAACTGGTTCTTCTCTCAAGTTTTTATTTTTTATTTTTCTCAATGAGCTTATCATCCGTTGCCCAGTCCTTAACATTTTGTGCCTCTCAAAATTCTGATCTTAGCCCTCTTTTCCTAGTGGAACTCATTGTCAAAATTATAGCAACTCCTCTTTTGAGCTTTAGAATTATATATGCTAATGATTGCTTGATATTCCTTCCTGAACATTGAACTGATCCTTCAACTACTCACCCCTCCCCCAACCTCTACTAAACCTACTTTTCCTTCTGTGATTCCTCTGTCAATTAATGAAGTTACTATTTTCTTAGTGACATTGAACTGGAAACCAAGAAGGTACTCGTAAATCTTCCTCATTCCCATTAAACCAATCCCATCTCATGCCATAAAAATCCATCAGTTCCCTAGCTATGGTTCATTTTATTACTATCTTCAAATGCTACTTGAACCGTCCCTCTGTTCATTCCCTTTGTCATTCATACCACTTCTCACCAGTGATATCACAGAAGCTATCAAACTGACTTCTCTGACTCCATTTCCTCTTTCTATTACATTCATTCTTACCAGAGTGAACTGTGTAAAAGGTTAAATAAAAGGAGGCCTATCTTTCCTCCTGCTTATCATTCTTCAGTGGTGTCACATCATAAACAAGTAAAATTATAGAAGCACAGCACTAGCCTGACCTCTGACCACCTCTCCAGTTGAATTAGTTGTATTTCATCTGAGGCCTCTTCACTCCTACCTTGCCCATATTTCAAGCTTTGTTTAAGCTCTTCTTTTGCTCTCTTTCTCTTTCCCAACCTCCACTTGCCTAGGTCAGAACTATCTTTCAAGAACGAGTTTGGAATTTCCTTCATGAAATCTTCCCCAAATCCGCAGTCAAGCCTAGGACTATCTATCACAATACCCTGAGTAGGGGTTTAATAAATATGCGGTGAACTCTTTTCAAACTCTCAGCACACTCACATGTCTTAATTTAAAGGTAATATGGAAATTGTAAGATAAGAATTCCTTCATCTTCTTGATTTCAAGTAATCAATTTGTCCTTTGAATACCTACATCCAGTCCTTCTTCTCGCCTCTTACTCTAGAGTCTCCTTCAAAATTGGAGCTAAGTAAGAACAACAGTAGTATCAGCCACATGCATATCAAACATTAAGAGGAGAGAGGGGGATAGAAAACATTGTAAATGAAGCAAGTTCTCATTATTTATGTTGATAATATTTAATTGATAACATAGAGTAGTTGTGGTATAAGCATTTTACCAGTTATGCGAGGACTCTTTAGGAGGGTCAGAATTAGGAAGGGTGATACTGCCTTTGGGGAGTAGCAGCAGGGGTGAAACAGTGGGGGAAAGTCAATTTCTCGAATAATGGATTTATTTCCATTATAAGCATTACTTTGCTATCAAGAATTGTGATATTATATGCAACTTAACAAAAAGTAGTGAAATATCTCTCGGGGATGTTATCATTGAATGAGTTAATAAATATCAAGGAGTTTCTTTCATTTTTAGGGGTTCAACTATTTATTATTTTATTAAGAAAAAGTTTATATTATTCCAGGGCAAAATAAAATGTGAGCTGCTTTCCTAGCTACTGCCTACTTTGGAATCAATTTATCTTTCTAATGTTGTCAATATCTGTATTGCCAGGACAAGTTGGTTTTACTAAATCCGTATAACATGGCATTAACAAAGAAGAATCTACTAAAAGCAATGTCATCAATTACATTCACCATTGGTACAGAGAAGAGAGTTTATTTAGAAGTTATTAGCAATTTTTTTTTAATAAGATTTCTACTATTTTTACGGAGAAGGCAATGGCAACCCACTCCAATACTCTTGCCTGGAAAATCCCATGGGTGGAGGAGCCTGGTAGGCTGCAGTCCATGGGGTCGCGAAGACTCAGACACAACTGAGCAACTTCACTTTCACTTTTCACTTGCATGCATTGGAGAAGGCAATGGCAACCCACTCCAGTGTTCTTGCCTGGAGAATCCCAGGGATGGGGGAGCCTGGTAGGCTTCCGTCTATGGGGTCACACAGAGTCAGACATGACTGAAGCAACTAAGCAGCAACAGCAAATTTTTTTATAGGATTTCTGCTCTTTTTAAGGGACTGCAGAAATTATGAGAAATGCCTAAAGGACAGGGAAAACTATCATTGACGCTCACAAGACATTGACAATTCATTGCATTTGTGAAAAGCATTTGAAATGAATCCAAAGAGGCAATTTTAGTACCTAAAATTTAGTACCTAAATGTTTCTTTATATAATATAGCCTGCATATTGAGTCAGAAGATACTGATATAACAGTATTGTTATAGGATTTTTTTAATTTTAATTTTTGATTGACTTTTATAAGCATGAATAGTGTCTCCAGAAAAGAAGAGTAACTACCTTAAGGCCTTAAAACATTTTAGTTCCTGTTGTTGTATGTAAGTTTCTCTTTTATTGCCCAAGTATAGTTAGGGTTTATAAGAGTTTTTCAAAAACATCAGATAAGTTAGTATACAGGTCTCTCTTTGACCACAGATGAATGATTTGTGATAGTTTTAATGAGACACTTCCTTATTTGGCAATGGCTACATTGTTATCATAAAGTAAAATTACATGTCTTTTTAAGCATGTCTCTTACTGTTTGATGATCCAATCTTGTTTTCTGAGGCTATCACTTCCATATCTGTTACACATAGCATTTAAACAATGCCCTCTCTTTCTGTTTCTGTAAGTATGACAAATTCTGCACTAGCAATACTGTTTAATCTTCTAATAAAATAAACAAGTTATAGAAAAGTACTTTGACTTTTTGCTTCTTAATTACTCTAATTTGGGCCCCAGCTGGGGCTCATCTCTGACAATCTTCACTCCATCAGATAAAGGGGAAATTGTTTAAAACTACTCTAGGTTTGTTATAAGCAATGGACCAACTTCTAAAAGGTTTATTTCAAAGTTGGTATCTGATAAAAGCAAAATATTAAGGTTGAATCAAAATGAAGGATATTTTGAGATTTCTCCCTGTTCAAATGGTCCCAATTAATTATCATGATGAATCTGAAGATATCTATTATTTAATTGCTTCCTTTAGCTATTACAGCTTTTAAAAAGAAATTATTCTCATTCCTTTTATTTTGAAAATTTACTGATTAAAATCAGAAATTTTTTATTTGAAGTATACTTAATTTACAATGTTGTGTGATTTCAGGTATACTGCAAAGTGATTATTATACATAATACATAATATTATATGTATATATAATATGTATTCTTTTTCAGATTATTTTCCATTATAAGTTATTAAAATATACTGAATATAGTTTCCTGTGCTATAGAGTAGATCCTTCTTGTTTATTTTATCTATAGTAGTGTGTATCTGTTAGCCCCAAACTCCTAATTAGTCCCTTGTCACCCTCTGTCCTCTTTGGTAACCATAAATTTGTTTTCCATGTCTGTGAGTCTACTTCTGTTTTGTAAATAAAGTAATTTGTATTATTTTTTTTTCAGATTCCACAAATAAGTTTATATCATGATATTTGTCTTCCTCTGTATGATTTACTTCACTTAGTGTGATAATCTTTAGGTTTATTCATATTGCCACAAATGTCATGCCCTCATTCTTTTTAATGGCCAGGTAATATTCCATTGCATATATGTACCACATCTTTATCCATTCATCGGTTTATGGACACTTAGGTTGCTTCCATGTCTTTGCTGTTGTGAATTGTGCTGTTATGTACATTGGGGTGCATGTAGTTTTGTCTTTTCAAGCTCTATGCCCAAGAATGGGATTGTTGCATCATGATAACTCTGTTTTTAGCTTTTTAAGGAGCCTCCATACTGTGTTCTCTGTATTATGTTCTCCATAGTCACTGTACCAACTTACATTCCCAACAACAGTACAAGAGAGCTCCCTTTTCTCTACACCCTTTCCATTCTTTATTATTTGTAGGCTTTTTGATGATGGCAATTATGACTGGTGTGAGGTGATACCTCAATGCAGTTTAGATTTGCATTTCTAAAATCATTAGTGATGTTTAAGCATCTTTTCTTGTGCCTATTGGCCATTTGTATGTCTTCTTTAGAGAAATGTCTATCTAGGTCTTCTGTCCATTGAAATCAGGATGTTTTGAAACAGTACAGGAGATAGGATTAAAAAGTTGATTTCAGTAAAACAGTGAAATAGAGGAAGGTGAAGACAGTGATAATGATATAGTTAAAGAAGGAAAAATCATTGTGGGGAAAGAAGATACAGGGCATAAGTAAAGATGTACCAGTAGATTTTGTGTTTAGGATCCTCCTTATCTCTATTTCCATGTGATTACATATAAGTATTCTGCTCAAAATGCTTTTCAGAGATGAGATAGAGGATACTAGAACTCATTTAGTACACACACATGTACACATACTTATAAAAACACATACTTATAAAACATAAAGCAATGCCTTTTTATTACAGAAAATCTAGAAAATTGAGAAAGAAAGAAGAAAAGCAATCACATAAAGTCCTAATACTCTCCACTCCAAGTACAAATCCTGTCAGCATTTTCTGTCTGTGAATATGTTAACTCTTTGATTTAGTTCTTTTCAATCTTTTGATTCTATAATTCTATTTTACTTCTTCCTTTTTTTTAGCCACACTGTGTGGCTTGCAGGACCTCAGCTCCCTGATCGGGGATCAAACCTGGGCCCCTACAGTAGAAGCACAGAGTCCTAACCACTGGATCACCAGGGAATTCCCTCTATTTTATTTCTTATTTTTAAACTTTAAAAATTATAATACATTTTAAAACCATTTATTAAAATAATTATTTTACCAAAGTACTATATATGTGTATATATACACAGAAAAATGCACAGATCAGAAGTATATGGTTTGATGAATTTCCATAAATTCAATACCCACTCATGGCATCAATGTTTTTACATCCATTTACTTAAAAAAAAAAAAAAATCAGATGCTACCTGCTCCCGGATTTTTTCCTTAGTCTTGCAGTAGAGATAATTTGTTCCTAATAGTGACAGAATTAACTAGGCTCATTAACAGGGCCTGAGGATGAAAAAGGGGGGGTGGGTATTTCTTAGTCACTGAACCAGAATGGTGACCAGCCCTGAGAAAGAGTGAAGAAAGAGTAGTTGAGGCAAATAAAATAATCCTTTAAGATCCCTCTGGAAGATGAGGACACAGAGGAAAAAGAGCAGTGGGAGGTGAGCACTGGCAGCTCCACAGGCCATGGTGATGACAGCCTGGGGCAAGGTACAACCCAGGGTGGGCTTCGGGCAGAAGCAGTGGCCTGAGTTTCAAGTGTTCGGATGTGCAGAGGCCCGACTATCACGGGTGGGAGAGGCTGGCGACAAGAACAAGATAAACTGGCAGGAACCTCGTCTGGGGCAAGAGTGGAAATATGGCAAGCCCAGGGATGGACTGCGCACCCAGAGGCAGTGAGGAGCTAAGCAGGGCAAGGGATGGCGGGCATTTAGGAAAATCAAAGCAAGAGGAATACCAAGTCCTGGCAGGAGAACAGGAGAAGACACAAACTACTGTAGATAAACCAAGTTCTCCTGATGTAGATTTGAGCATCCATATATGATGTACAGAGCTAATGCATAAAAAAATAGAAATGATATACAGTGCACATAGAAATACAGAATAGAACTAGGAATAGAGAAGAGAAATAGGCAATAAAATAGAAACAAATATAGAATGGAATGTTGATACATGAAGATATGAAAAAATGGAAAAAAAACTATAGAGGTAGAGAACAAAAATAGCAACAAATGGAAGAAAATAATATAGAAATGAAATAGATGTAATCAAAGATACACACAATTATTTTGAGTTATTTTTGGCCACCTGATATGAAGAACTGACTCATTTGAAAAGACTCTGAAGAAGATTGAAGGCAGGAGGAGAAGGAAATGACAGAGGATGAGATGGTTGGATGGCATCACAGACTCAATGGACACGAGTTTGAGTAAACTCTGGGAGTTGGGATGGACAGGGAAGCCTGGCATGCTGCAGTCCATGGGGTTGCAAAGTCAGACACGACAGAGCTACTGAACTGAAGAAATAATTAGAAATGATAGAATAGCAATTAAAATTTCCATTTCGTTCTCTTATATCATTTTGTCATTCAATTTAAATAATGTTTCAGTTCTGATTTCTTTTTTAATTAGAAGGCTGATTTTAAAATTAATGTTGAAGTGATTTCCTCAAAAAATTTGTTTATTATGAATATAAAATTTACTGCAATGTGGCCAAATAATGTGTCCTATATAAATTTTAACTTTGGAGACTCACTGATTTTTCTTTGGAATACACAAACACTATTTTTTGGACTTTTTTTTTTTTTTTTGAGTCATAACTTAGCTGTATATGTAACTTTTTAAAAGAGAAAATAATTTCTTTGAATAATATAAAGATAAAGCTCTAGTATTTTCTAAACAGCTATTGGAGTTCTTTAGAGGCTCCTATTAGTGTCTTTGTGATTATTTTTTAGGTAATTTATATATTTATTTTGCAATCTCACCAAGCTATGTTCATATACAGATTTATTTTGTTAATCCTGTTCCACTCTTGGCATGTGACTTTAATTTGAGGTCTCACAGAATCCTTCAATCTGTAAAGACCTCAACCATTTGATTATTGATGCTATGTTTTCCCTCTACACCCACCTTCTGAAACTCCTATTGTGCTTGGGCTTAGTTGCTCTGTGTCTAACTCTTTGTGACCTCATGGACTGTAGCCTGCCAGGCTCCTCTGTCCATGGGATTCTCCAAGCAAGAATACTGGAGTGGGTTGCCATGCCCTTCTCCAGGGGATCTTCCCAACCCAGGGATCGAACCCATATCTCCCCCAGTGCAGGCGGATTCTTTACCATCTGAGCCACCAGGGAAGCCCAAGAATACTGGAGTAGGTAGCCTATCCCTTCTCTACGGGAACTTCCTGACCCAGGAATTGAATCAGTGTCTCCTGCATTGCAGGCAGATTCTTTACCAGCTGAACTGTCAATTTATCCTTTATGTTTCTTTGTTGTTTAGTCACTAAGTCATGTCTGACTGTTTGTGACCTCATGGACTGCAACACACCAGTCTCTTCTGTCCTCCACTATCTCCTGGAGTTTCCTCAGTTTCATGTCCATTGAGTCGATGATGCTCTCTAACCATTTCATCCTCTGCTGCCCCATTCTCCTTTTGCCTTCAATCTTTCTCAGCATCAGGGTCTTTTGCAATGTGTCGACTCTCTGCATCAGGTGGCCAAAGTATTGGAGCTTTAGCTTCAACATCAGCCTTTTTAGTGAATATTCAGGATTGGTTTCCTTTAGGATGGACTGGTTTGATCTCCTTGTAGTCCAAACGTCTTCTCCAGCACCACAATTCAAAAGCATCAATTCTGCAGTGCTCAGCCTTCTTTATGGTTCAACTCTCACATCCATACATGACTACTGGAAAAACCATAACTTTGACTCTACATCTTTGTTGGCAAAGTAATTTCTCTTCTTTTTAATGTGCTGTCTAGGTTGGTCATAGATTTCCTTCCAAGGAATAAGTGTCTTTTAATTTCAGGGCTTCAGTCACCATCTCCAGTGATTTTGGAGCCCAAGAAAATAAAATCTGTTACTCTTTTCACGTTTTCCCCTATAGTTGCCGTGAAGTGATGGGACTAGATGCCATGATCTTAGTTTTTTGAATGCTGAGTTTCAAGCCAGCTTTTTCACTCTCCTCTTTAGTTCCTATTCAGTTTCTGCCAGTAGGGTGGTATCATCTGCATATCTGAGGTTGCTGATATCTCTCTCAGCAATCTTGATTCCAGTTTGTGATTCACCCAGTCTATTATTTCACATGCTGTACTCTGCATATAAGTTAAATAAGCAGGGTGACAATATACACCCTTGTCCTAGTTTTGAATCAGTCAGTTGTTCCATGTTCAGTTCTAGCTGTTGCTTTTTGACCCACATACAGGTTTCTCAGGAGATAAGTAAGGTAGTCTTGTATTCCCATCTCTTTAAGAATTTTCTACAGTTTGTTGTGATCCACACAATCAAAGGTCTTACTATGTGTCTTTATTATTATATAATTCACATATCATAAAACACACCCTATTCAAATGTACTTTTCAATGTTTTTTACTCTATTTCCAAGGTTGTGTAGCCATCACCACTGTCTAATTCCAGGACATTTCCATCATTCCTAAAAGAAACCATGAATTCCTTAGCAGTCACTTCCATTCCTTATTCTCTCAGTCCTTGAAATCTACTAGTTGACTTTTCACCTCCGTGGATTTGATTATTCTGAACAATGCATATAAATAGAATCACACAACATGTGACCTTTTTTTTTTTTTTTTTGGTGTGATTTTTACTTAGTGTAATGTTTTCAAGGTTTATTTATATTGTAACATTAATCAGTACTTCGTTACTTTTCATGAATGAATAATCTTTTATTACATGGATAATACCATATTTTGTTTGTCCATTCATCAGTTTATGGACATTTGAGTTGTTTTGGCTATTGTGAAAAATACCACTACGAGCATTTGTCTTTGTGTGAAGAGATATTTCCAATTCTCTAGGTTATATACCTAAGGATAGAATTGCTGAGTCATACGATAATTTTATGTTTAACTTTTTGACAAACTGCCAAGCGGTTTTCCAAGATAGCTGCATTAGTTTACATTCCCACCAGTAGTGCCTGAGGCTTCCAATTTCTCCACATCCTAGATAATACTTCTTGTTATTTATCTTCTTGATTATTAGACATACTAGTGGGTATAAAGACATATCACAGTTTGGTTTGAATATCTTTATATGTACCTACTATCATTTGTGTATCTTCTTTGGAGAAATGTCTATTCAAGTCCTCTGCTCATATTTAAGTTGAGTTCTCTTTTTATTGTTGCATTATATGAGCTCTTTATTCTTTACTCTGGATGCTCGACCCTTATCAGATATATGACTTGCAAGTATTTTCTACCATTCTGTGAACTGTCTTTTCATTTTCTTGATAATGTCCTTTGAAGTACAAAAGTTTTAAAGTTTCATGAAGTTCAATTTGTTTGCATATTTTTGGTTGCTTATGCTTTGGGGTCATGTGTATGAAACTGCTGTCTAATACAAGGGCATGAGGATTTATACTATTTCCTTCTAAGAGTTTGCTAGCTTTAAATCTTCTATTTACATCTTTGATTCATTTTGAGGACATTTTTTACTTATGGTGTGAGATTGGAGTATAACTTCATTCTTGTTCACTGGATATTCAGTTGATCCAGCATCATGTGTTAACAAGACTATCATTTTCACCCACTGAATTGTCTTGGCACTCTCTTTGGAATCAATCGATCATCAATATATGGCTGGTAGACAAGAAAGGGACAGCTGCTGCTGCCAAGTCGCTTCAGTCATACCTGACTCTTGACTCCTCTGTCCATGGACTTCTCTAGAATACTGGTAGCTGTTTCCTCCTCCAGGGGATCTTCCTGACCCAGGGATCAAACTGTGTCTCCTGCATTGGCAGGCAGATTCTTTACTGCTGAGCCAGTAGCTGTTTTTCTCAGCCAGTGTTTATTCTCCAGGAGCTGTGTACCAGCTGCCTGCCTCACACAGTGACCCTGGCTGTTGTCTCTGGGTGGGCACAGGCCACATTTCCCTGAGGAGACTGAATTCAGACTGAATTCTCTCTGTCCAGACCAGAGCTCAAAAGCTAGCCCTGTCAGCCCTAACTCTGTTCTCTCTGTTTTCACTTACCTTCTCTTTTGATCTTCATGCATAGTTTGCTAGCTGGTATTTGTTTTGACTGATGAAAAAGATTATCTATCTGTGTATCTATCTGTCTACCATTTTATGAATGCATGAGGGGTGTTTTCCTTTGTGTGCTTCTTTTTGTGTTTTGACCAGAAATACATAATATTTATAAATATTCCATAGGTTCTGTGTCAGGTATTTATTGTCAAAATAATGCTGTGAAACATCTACAAATCTGCAGTTACATGTAATAATAGCACATATTGCTCATAGTCCAGGAATGGTTGGCTACAACATTCTTATGATCTTGGTGAGGATTATTTGATGATCTGGAAGTTGGCTGGCTGTTGGCTAATTTAGGCTAGCCTCAGCTAGGGTAACTGGGACTTTCAATCTCCAGTCAGCTAGCCCAGGCATTTTTTCATGGCGATGGCAGAAACAGAGAAGGCAGAAACACGGTTTCAGTCCTCTGCTATTTCTGTTAAGATAATTTTGGCTAAAATAAATCGCATGTCTATGCCTGTGCTGTCCATTTTGGGAGGGCACTGATGGTCACATGGAAAAGGGCAAATGTATGGATGGGTATGTGAAGAATTGGGGCTATCTTTGCAATAAATTTACTACAGGAGTTTCAAAAGAGTGTATTTTATGACTCCATAAAGTATAGAGTGAATGGAATAGAAGTTAGGGTGAGAAATAGAGAAAATAAGACTGGTACAGTCTTAACCTGTCAAAGCTGCTTACTCTGTGTACTGCTCTCTATGTATATTTGGAAATTTTCTATGACAAAATTTAAAATATGCATGGCCTGTATTTCTAAGTATAAAGGTCTCTGTCTGCATCCATTATATCAAAACTATTGTTACATTCACATTTATATATTCCTAGTTGTTTCTCAATTTGTTCTGTCATTTTTTAACATAGTTGTACCAAACTCTTTCACTCTAATTGTGGTCTCATCATGGGCAGACACATTTCTGGAGCATTTTTGTGAAGCCTAGAGGTAAGTAACATCCAGCCCTGGTGCCCCTTGTCCCAGACTTCTCCTGGAAGGGTGTGTGTTGAACAGGTTTGTCCTGAGATTTGTGGGTGTATCTGGAAATTGAATGTTATTAGTCATTTTTGTTTGGAGATGTTGAAGACAATAAGCTTGTCCAGCTTCCCTGACTGAAGATTAGGGGTCTGTGTGGTGGGATTAGGAATAAGATACCCATGTCCATTTCTATGATTTTAGCTTATAGAAGGAAAAGAAAGTGAAAGTATGAGTTGCTCAGTGGTGTCTGACTCTTTGTGATGCAATGGATATAGCCCGCCAGGTTCCTCTGTCCATGGGATTCTCCAGAAAAGAATACTGGAGTGGGTTGCCATTTCCTTCTCCAGGGGATCTTTGCAACCCAGGGATCAAACCCAGGTCTCCTGCATTGCAGGCAGATTCTTTACCATCGGAGATACCAAGTAAGCTTGTGGAAGGAGATCCTGTTAATTCCTGTGCCCTTGGGTATGCTGATGTTGGGGTAGCCACTGGGCTGTCTTGATGTAATTGGCTAAATAATTATATACATTTCCAGAGGGAATAAGTAGTTTATGGCTTACATGGATGCTATGAAAGGTGGATGCCCCTCAGTGGGTCCTGTGTGCCCAGGAGCAAAAAGGGGCCTAACTCATATTCTGGGTAATATTTAACTCCTTTTTATTTATTTTCTATTTTGTTGTTGTTCAGTCGCTCAGTCATGTCCAATTATTTGAGACCTCATGGACAGCAGCATTCCAGGCATCCCTGTCCTTCACCATTTCCCAGAGCTTGCTCAATCTCTTGTCCATTGAGTCGATTATGCCATCCAACCATCTCATCCTCTATTGCCCCCTTCTTATCCTACCTTCAATCTTTCCCAGTATCAGGGTCTTTTCTAATGAATCAGCTCTATGCATCAGGTGCCCAAAGTACTGGAGCTTCAGCTTCAGCATCAGTCCTTCCAATGAATATTCAGGATTGATTCCCTTTAGGATTGACTGGTTTGATCTCCTTGCTGTTCAAGGGATTCTCAAGAGTCTCACCCAACACCGTAGTTCAAAATCCTCAATTCTTCGTCACTCAGCCTTCTCTATGTCTGACTCTCACCCCTTATATGACTACTGAAAAAAACCATAGCTTTGACTATATGGACCCTTGTCAGAAAGTAATAAATCTGCTTTATAATAGGTTATCTAGGTTTGTCATAGCTTTTCTTCCAAGGAACAAGTGTCTTTTAATTTCATGGCTGCAGTCACCATCTGCAGTGATTTTGGAGCCTAAGAAAATAAAATCTGTCACTGTTTCCACCATTTCCCCATCTATTTTTGATATATATATTTATATATATATTTTTTTCTATATATAGTTTAAAATAATTACAAAGTTTAAATATATTTTTAATAACATATACACACTGAAAACTGTAATAATATTTTGTTTGAGGCAATCTTGTGATAAGGATCTCAAGTCAGGTGACAACATATGAATGTATCAGATTATGTTGAAAGTAGCATATCCATTACCATTATTGGTAAAGCATAGATAGGTAACAGTTACCTGTTGCCATGCTCTGACACTGGCCATTCCTATTCATTACTGCCACTTTTTAATGCACAACTTACTTAACAGATTGACCTCTGGCTCTTGAAGAGCTCTTTGTTTTCCCTTCTAATATTGTGTTGGAATTTGAAAGAACAGTGGTTCTTTTGGTTCACTGCATTCCACTGGGACCCTTCCAACTCCAGCTCATTAGAAACACCCTGGACTCTGAGGACTAACTATGATGTCATATGTCATAGCAATGAAGTAGTGGTGGCAGGCCAAGGCAAAGACCAATTTTATTTTTGCTGCTTTAAGAAATTTCTCCTATTGTTGCAAATGTAACTTCTACCTTTCAAGTCAAAATTATTACATGTAGATTCCCAGGGTCAAAGGAACAAGTGAAAACTTGTTAGATGGGGTCAACTCAGAATGAGTTGAGGAGACTTTTGAATAGATGACCAGCTTCTCTTGGTTAAGTTCCATCCTTCTGACCTTTTCGAGTGTGTCTCATATCAAACATCTAATTCTGGAAAGATGTGAGAAGACTTCAAGGAATTCTGTGAGAGGCTCTATCATCTTCTTCTTAGTTTAAAAAGACAAGTCTTCATATATTTTATACTGCCTACAGCTCTTCCTTTTAAAGATAGGCTTAGACAGAAAACTGCTAATTTGGACTAGTTATACTGTTGTAAGTTTATATCAAATAAGAAGTTTCTATTAAATCTTTCTCTGTATTCCAATTTTTGAGGAAAGCAACTTAAGCAATTTTTTACTCTCAAGCTTCCTTTATTCACCACCAATGTACTTTTCAGTGAATAGATTGAAAATTAATGAATGCCATTATCTACAAACTAAACTACCACACAATTGCACTCAACCCACATGCTAGGAAAGTAATGCTCAAAATTCTCCAAGCCAAACTTCAGCAATACATGAACTGTGGACTTCCAGATGTTCAAGCTGGATTTAGAAAAGGCAGAGGAACCAGAGATCAAATTACTAACATCCGTTGGATCATCAAAAAAGCAAGAAAGTTCTAGAAAAACATCTATTTCTGATTTATTGACTATGCCAAAGCCTTTGATTTGTGTGGATCACAACAAACTCTGGAAAATTCTGAAAGAGATGCGAATACCAGACCATCTGACCTGCCTTCTGAGAAATCTGTATGCAGGTCAGGAAGAAACAGTTAGAACTGGACACGGAACAACAGACTGGTCCCAAATAGGAAAAAAGAGTACGTCAAGGCTGTATATCGTCACCTGCTTATTTAACTTATATGCAGAATACATCATGAGAAATGCTGGGTTGGAAGAAGCACAAGCTGGAATCAAGATTGCTGGGAGAAATATCAATAACCTCAGATATGCAGATGACACTACCCTTATGGCAGAAAGTGAAGAACTAAAGAGCCTCTTGATGAAAGTGAAAGAGGAGAGTGAAAAAGTTGGCTTAAAGCTCAAAATTCAGAAAACTAAGATCATGGCATGTGGTCCCATCATTTCATGGCAAATAGATAGGGAAATAGTGGAAAAAGTGGCAGACTTTATTTTTTTGTGCTCCAAAATCACTGCAAATGGTGACTGCAGCCATGAAATTAAAAGATGTTTACTCTTTGGAAGAAAAGTTATGACCAACCTAGATAGCATTTTAAAAAGCAGAGATATTACCTTGCCAACAAAGGTCCGTCTAGTTAGGGCTGTGGTTTTTCCAGTGGTCATGTATGGATGTGAGAGTTGGAATACAAAGAAAGCTAAGCACTGAATAATTGATGCTTTTGAACTGTGGTGTTGGAGAAGACTCTTGAGAGTCCCTTGGACTGCAAGAAGATTCAACCAGTCCATCCTAAAAGAAATCAGTCCTGAATATTCATTGGAAGGACTGATGTTGAAGCTGAAACTCCAATACTTTGGCCACCTGATGCAAAGAACTGACTCATTTGAAAAGACCCTGATGCTGGGAAAGATGATGGTTGGATGGCATCACCGACTCAATAGACATGAGTTTGAGTAAACTCTGGGAGTTGGTGATGGACAGGGAGGCCTGGCCTGGTGTAGTCCATGGGGTCGCAAAGAGTTGGACACAACTGAGTGACTGAACTGAACTGAACTGAACTCACTCTCCCAAAAAATAATCTTCACTGGTTCTTTCAAACAGCAAAGAGACACATTTTATAGCTCTCTTCTGAATCAGGAGACCCAGTCTTCTTTGTTCACAATCTAAATGCTACAGTCAGAGAGCACAGAGGTAAAGAAAGTTCTAACATCCAGTAGGGAGAAAATCAACAAAAGCCTTTTATTTTCTTGTTAATGCTCTTCTCAGTTTAGGTATTGTGAGAATATGATTTATGGAATGTTGTTTGCTGGGTTTTTTTTCAAGGAGGCACCCATAGTTTCCATAATATTCTCATCAGGGTATGTGACCTGCAGTATATTTGGAGCTCTTCCAAGAGTATAATGTTATTTACTATTACAAATGCATAAATTTTAAAAAATACTATACATAAGGAATTGGAGAAGGCAATGGCACCCCACTCCAGTACTCTTGCCTGGAAAATCCCATGGATGGGGGAGCCTGGTAGGCTGCAGACCATGGGGTCGCGAAGAGTCGGACACGACTGAGTGACTTCACTTTCACTTTTCCCTTTCATGCATTGGAGAAGGAAATGGCAACCCACTCCAGTGTTCTTGCCTGGAGAATCCCAGGGACGGGGGAGCCTGTGGGCCACCGGCTATGGGGTCGCACAGAGTCGGACATGACTGAAGCGACTTAGCAGCAGCAGCAGCATACATAAGGAATAAATGAAAAGAAAGATATGTTTACTTAGTATGCAAATACATTATGGAAGTGACACATTCTTTAATCACCTAGTTTCTAAACTTCAAGGTAATCTGATTCTCTTTTTTTCATACACGTACTCAATCAGCTATTAATTCCTTCTGAGAAGCAGTGTATTAGTCACATTTTGCTGCTGTTAATACTATACCACAAACAGCCTCAGATTCTCATGGCTTACACTGACAAACATATATTTCTTGCTCATACATTTGGATTTGGGATATGAACAAAAATTAAATGAAAAAAAAATTGTCCTTTCATTCAATAATTAATAATGTTGAAGAAGAAATGCAAAATTATGCCACAAGATAAACAAAATCAGATGGAGTCCATGTGGTGCTCCATCTTAGCTATGTTAATCTCTCTGGAGTTTCTCCATCAATTCTTCTCAAAGACTATTCTCTTCATCCACTTGTTTATCAAATATTAGGCTTATGTTTTGTTTGTTCAGTCACTAAGTCCTGTCCGACTCTTAGTGGCCCCATGGACTGCAACATGCCAGGCTTCTCTGTCCTTCACTGTCTTCCGTAGTTTGCTCAAACTCATGTCCATTGAGTCAGTGATGCCATCCAACAATCTCATCCTCTGTTGCCCTCTTCTTATCCTGCCCTCAATCTTTCCCAGCATCAGGATTTTTTTCAATAGGTTGGCTCTTTGTATCAGGTGGCCAAAGCATTAGAGCTTCAGCATCAGTCATTCCAATGAATATTCAGGGTTAATTTCTTTTAGGATCGACTGTTTGGTCTTCTTGATTCTCTTAGGCTTATGCCCTGGCACAAAAATCTCATCTAAAATAAAAGCCAGCATCTTCACCATTATTGACCTCTTTAACACTTTGATATCTACTAAATCTGTTCTTCCTCTTAGCCTTATTAATAAATTTATATCACAACTAAAATTTCAGAATTATCTTCAACTCCTTCTTTTTCAGTCTTCTAACTCAACAATATATAGGATTACCTTCACCATCTTTCACACATGATTGATTCCCTCTCCTGACTCTTTTAAAATATTATCAACACTCAGTTTTCCTCTGCTGCCTCATTCAATTCAGATCAGGTAATTTTTACCTCTCATTTTAGTCTCTTTCCTAGAATACTGAAGTTGTTTTCTGACTGGTCCCTTTGCTTCCAATCTCCTCTAATGTTTAGTCTATTATACTCATGATATAAGAATTTCCACAGAAATCAAATTCCTTGTTTTTTTCTTTCAAGTTTCTTAAAACTCTGAATCCACCTGAAGTTCAAAACTATTTAATGACTAATTGGATATCAAGTTAAAGGTGACCTTTGTCATACACTGGGTCACAATCTACATGAGAATTCAAGATACATGAAAAAAATAAGTCTGAGAGAAGTATAATACTTATCATATTCTAGTGAATGTACTGCATAGGACTTGGAAGAACATCATTTTATCTTAATGTGTATATATTCATTTTAAAAATTATGAATTATTTTAATATGCTCTAAAAATGGGACTAGTCCATTAAGGTTATAGTTGCTTCATGTTAGAGAGCTTAAGTAAGAATAATGTCAGATATAAACCAACTTACAGAAAAATAATTAATAATAACAAGGATAAACAAATATGCAAAAATTGGGAAAGTGATGTGAAAACTGACAAGTTTTGCATCTGATATAGTAGTGATGGCTTATAGAAAAGATGGAAAAAATAGGAGATAAAACTTGAAAGGCAAATCTATCAGGCCGATTTTAGTCTGTTTCTTCCACAATGGAGAAGCTCAAAACAGATAAAAATTAGTCTTAAAACAACCACCAATTATTGTTTAGCTGCTGATTCTGAGAGTCAGTAGTTGGGCTTTTTCTCTGCTGGTGGTTCTTCTGGCCTTGGCTGAGTTTGTTCGCCTACCTATGACCATCACCTGGGCTGGCTGGGCCAGGGTGGTCTAGGAAGGCATTCCCTGGAGAAGCTCATCTCTGCTGTCCTTGTCTCCATCTTCCTGCAGAGCAGGAAGTGGGCTTATTTAAGTGTGGGCTTATTCACTTGGAGAATAAAGGATCTCAGTGGAGAAGCAGCAGAAGCAAGGCCTTCGGGCTTAGAATTCACGCTTGGATGCTTTTGTGATGTCTTATATGTAAAATACTGTCTTTATCTACACATCCTAGACAAATACTTAGGGTGTTTCCATATCTTGGCTATTGTAAATAATGCAGCAACAAACATGGGAATGTAGCTCATTTCCTTCAGATATATATTTAGTTGTAAGATTGCAGGATCCCATGGTAGTTGTATTTTTAATTTTTAAAGAAATTCCATATTGTTTTCCATAATGTCTGTGCCAGTTTACATTCCCAACAACAGTGTAGAAGGATTCTTTTTTCACCATCACCATCCCTACCTTCACTTGCTTTTCTATTTGTAAAAGTCACTCTAATACATGTAATTTGGGCTTTGACTTGCATTTCTCTAATGATTAATGATGTTAAACACCTTTTCATGTACCTGTTGGACATTTGTATGCCTTCTTTGGAAAAATGTTTATTCAGTTTGTCCTGAAAAATTTTCGCTGTTGAGTTGTGAGAGATTTCTTACGTATTTTATGTATTAACTCTTTATCAGATACATGGTTTGCCAATATATTCTTTTTTTCTGTAGGTTGACTTTTCATATTGTTGATGGTTTCATTTGCTGTGCAGAGCTTTTTAGTTTGATGTAGTCCCATTTGCTTATTTTGCTAGCTTTTCCTTTTTGATGGAGGAGGTACAAAGTCACATTTTAAAGGATGTAGTCATAAGAAGAATGAAAGATTGTGTTCAAACACAACATGCATATTTTAGGATGACTCGTTCATTATAAACCATTAAATGCGAAATATACTATAGAATTAATGGGGATCAGGAGGGATCCAAGGCACGCTCACCATTGAGAAGATTAATATAATAATAGGTCAGGGAGAAATAATGTGAGACAGGAGCTGGGACAGTGGGTGTGTAAAGGATGTTTGAGGTTTTGTAAAGGAGAATCCCAGGATTTGCCAGGGTAGTATGATGAAGAGGCATGTGGTGTGGTGCAGGGTGAGGATACACAGGGTGATGATGCCAATTAGTTCAGATGAGAGATGGGAGCAAAGGCGCCTTGTTTGGGGTGGCTGGTAGGTGGAAGAGTTGAGATGCTCATGTGTTATACATGTGGCTGGGTCCAGAAAGAAGTTTGAATTTCGGATCTGGAGCTCAGGATACAATCAATAATAGAGACATAAAATTTGGGAGTTCTTAACATTTTGGTAAGAACTTGCATGCCTAGGAGTGAATATGGTGTGGAAAGAGCATGTGTTTTGTACCCCCAACCACACTGTACTTTGTGCACAGTGGTTACCAGATTGATCATTGTCCAGCTATCAGCTGAAGGGAGTGCAGTCTCCTTATCTTCAACACTCAAGGTCAGGCCATTCCATTTCTTTTTTTTTTTTTAATATTTATTTGGCTGCACCGGGTCTTAGTTGCACCACGCAGCATCTTTGATCTGTGGCATGTGGGATCTAGTTCCCTGACCAGAGGTCAAACCTGGGCCTCCTGCATTGGGAGAGTGGCATCCATTGGACCACCAGGGAAGTCCTAGGCCATTCCATTTCTTGATGAGCTGATTGTAATGTAAGAATTATAAGAAAAGTCAATGAGGTACAGAGCTTAATGTATTGAATTTTGGGGGAACATCAACACTGTGGGTTCATGAGCTATGCTCTTTTCTTCATGAATCTTACTAGTAGCCTTCTCAGTGGGGTACTCCTGTCTACCTCATTAGATGAAGGGCCTGAGGATTATAGATTATTGGTGCTTCTGAATATTTTCCAGGTCCTGTCCCACATGGAATGTGATACCAGTCATCTTGACCATGAGAGGAAGTGAGGGAAGCTTAAGGTTATGGGTCCCCAGACCAATCAACTGTCCCTATGGCTGAGGACATCAGTATCTTAGCACGCGTGTTGTAGTCATATGCCACCACAGCCTACCAGCTGGGAAATCTGGGTTAAATAAATGGCCAGAGTAGCAGAGCTAATAAGTAACAAAACTATCAGGAGAATTCAGTTTTGCTTGACTCTGAAGTTGAGATTCTTTCCTCTATTTCATGCAATCATTCTGCTTGGGTTTTAAGATTGTTAGACTATAGAAATAGTTTATCATTTGAGAGATAACTCGAGACTCTAAGCTAAGATGCATGATGTCTTTTGTTTTTTTAATCCCTGAAGTCAGTTAAATATTATGGGATAGGCAAACAAGGACAATATTTCCTTTTCTTGCAATTTATATGGATAATTATTAGAACAACACCATATTGAGGAAATAAGCCATTCATTTTCCTTATATAGTATATGGACTTGTAGATACATCTTAGTGGCCAACATGTTTTATTTGATTTCTGAAATAATGCTTTCTGTTTCAAAATATCCATTAATTTCATTGAAATAAATCTTGGTTTAAAGAGATGAGGTGAATTACATGAACTATTATCAAACCAGGGATTTTTGATAGTTTTGAGTCTCTGAGTGACAGATTTGTGTCTTCTCTAGGACCAAGCCTGACTTAGGCATCCGCTGAGTCTGGACTAGGTGCTGGAAGGGGATGGCCTGTGAGTTACATCCTTACTTCTCTGCCCTTAATACTTACTGCACTCTGTTGTGCTTTTGCAGATATATGGAGAAAGTATAGTTACTCTGTTTATAGTGACTTTCTTCTTTTTATAGAATGGTCATGATTCAGTAGAACGGGAAACATGGCCGTAGACACATTTGGAGTAGAAATTTGCTTTCTTTGTATCTGTTTTATTTGGAGCAAGTGACAGAACTTTTCTGACTTTCATCTGTAAAATGGGAAGTGGAATGCTCCCCTCATAGACTTTCTGTGGGAATTAAATAAAGGTAATAGTTATAAAATACTTCCACTAGCTCCTGGCTTACAGATACACTAGTGCAGCAGCAAAGAGGATGTAGTGATGGAGGTGGTGATGGTGCAGGTAGTGACAGGAGTGGTGGAGGCGATGTGCTGCGTGGTAGAGTTCGTCGGGGCAGTGATGACGGCGGAGGTGCTGACAGCAGGGGAGGTGGCCGTGACAGTGAAGGTGGAGGTGGTGACAGAGAAGGTATGGAGGACGTCGTGCTGGAGGTGGTCGTATTGGCAGTGGAAGTGGAGGTGTTGCTGGAGTTAGTGGAGGTTGTAATGGAGATGGGGGAGGTGGTGACGGAGGAGGCAGAGATGCAGATGGTGGCGGCAGAGGCAGTGGATGAGGTTTGGGGGAAAATGGTGAGCGTGGAGAAGGTGGCAACGGTGGTGGAATGTGTGGAAGTAGGGGTGGTGGCGGTGAAAGTGGAGGTAAGCACGTTAACGGCGGAAGTGAGGGGAGGCGGAAGGTGGTGCGGTAATAGACGAGATGGTGGTGGTGTTGATAAGGGGTATTGATGGAGTAGGGGGAGGTGGCAAACGGTGCCAGTGGTGGTGGTGGTTGCAGGCTGGTGAGAGGGGAGGTGGTGGTGACCGTGGGGAGGTGATGATGGAAATGGAAGTGGGGATGGTAGTGGTCGAAGAGTCATTGGAGCTGCTACTGGTGATAGTGGAGGTGGAAGTGAAGATGGTGGTGGGTTGAAGACGAGGAAGATGGAGGCGGTGGCAGAAGTGAAAGCGAGCGTGGGAGAGAGGATGATGGTGAAGGTAATGGTCCTGCAGGAGGTATTGTTGGGAGTAGAGAGGGCAGAGATGGCAAGGCAGCATGGTGATGCTTACAAGGATACTGGCAGCTGGCATGTGGCTAATATTCTTCTCTAAGAAACTGAGAACAAAAGATGGACATTGTCCATCCTCGGGACAGCTTTGGTTTAATCGGGCGAGGTTCAGTTGACACTGGATGAACAAATGGTATCATTTCCCAGTGAATCATGACAACTGGCATCATCTGAGAGTCAAGTCGACATTCCTTTTACTTTTGTGTCCTGCAACTAGCCTCTCTATTTAATTCCCTTCCATTAAATTTATTGTTGGTTAGATAGTGAACTCTTGCATGTAGGTCATGGTAAACTCAAATCCCTCTTGTAAGCACTTGTCTGCTTACCTGGCTCTCAATGCATGAATTGCTATGGTAAGATGATTGATTAACTGAGCTAATGTGGTCCTTCGTTGAACCTTTCATCATCCCTAGGGTGTGCTAGCTTGACCCTCTGTGGATGTGGACCATCCAGTGTGTCTGATCTCTGTCCTACCTGTATCTAAACCCACAGAAGACCCAGCCTGACAACTCTGAGTCCTGGCTTCTCAGTCCTTATGTTTAGTTGTTCTCTTTTGCTCTTAAAACTGTTGCTTCTTGGGCTGCCTGAGGCACTGACGTCTAGGTCAGTGATAAATCCCACTCAGTGAAGCCACATATATCATTTCCTCTACCACTTTGCAAAAAGCATTTCTTGGACTGTGCCAGCCAGCCATGGGCTCTGTCCCTGGCATCAGCAGAGCCCGCTCCTTTCTGGCAATCCGCTGCCTTTGCCAGTTCCGAAGGCCATGGCCCCAAAGCCCTAGCACCGCAATCTTGCATGAGTCCTGGGGACCTGCCAGGCTGCCCGGCCTTTTGTCTGAGCAGTGTTTGTGCTTGCCTTTCACATTGGCAGGTCTGAGAGTTTCCACTGCTGTCGATCCACCTCACACAGCCACAAAACAGACCAGGACTTGTGTGTCTCTCCAGGCTGGGGGTGGCACGGCAAAACATTTCTGGTCCCAAACTGTGGCATGTGTGCCCTACCAGGACCCACGACGTTTTGTGAAGTGTCTTCCCTGTCCCAATTAAAAGTGTTTTATTGTTCAGAGCCAGGCTACTCGCTGTAGCTCTTTTTTCATCAGCCTCACTTTGTTAAGCATTATTGCACTCACTAATCTTCTCTTTCTGACAGCTCCTGGCCAACAGAATTACAAGTTCAAGCTATGGAAACAAAATGCATTTTATTTATTATACTCCTAAGATGTTTTCAATAATGTAGACAGTGCCTGTTTTGCCAAGTGGGTGTTGCGACTTTCCAGAGGTTTGGCTAGTTAGCAGCCTGCTGAGCACACATGCTGTCCTCCAGCCCTTTGCTGGGTGTCCTTCACCCCAGATCGAGCCTCCCCCATTATGATGTTTGGCCTCCAGTGTAGACAGAAATGCTTTGGACCAAGGCAACCAGCTCCGTATAGTGATGCCATCTAAGGTGATTCGTCTGGTCTGCGCTTTGACTACTTCTGTCCTTCCCTTGAGAATAATCATAGCAGCTAATGTTTATTGAGCATTTACTAAGTGCCAGCACTGGTCTGACAGCTTTATGTAGGTTATCACATTTAGCCCTCCAGCTATGGCAGGAGGCAGGCACTGGTCTTATTTTTGTTTTATAAGTGAGGAAGTAAGGCACAGAGAAGTTAAATGACTTCCCCGAGTCACACAGCTGGTAAGGGATGCCTTTGGGATTTGAATCTACTTAACCACTCCATCAGACTGTCTCCCGGGTTTGGTGACTGAATGAGAGAAAACAGGCAAACACAATACAAGTTAAATGATCAGTGAAGATCCTGTTATATGAGTAGAAGCATATCTCTTGGCTTTTCAGTCAAGGAAATGCATTTTTTTTTTTTTTTTAGAAATGATAAAGGAGATTCTCTCTGCCACCAACCTTATTTGCAGGGCAAGGAATAGAGATGCAGATGTAGCAAATGAGCTTGTGGCCACAGGGCAGGGTGGGGAGGAGAGGATGGGACAAGTTGGAAGAGCCGCATTGGCATCTATATATACACACTACCATGCGTAAAATAGATGGCTAGTGGGAAGCTGCTGTGTAGCACAGGGGGCTCAGCTGGGTTCTCTGTGATGACCTAGGGGTGGAGGGGAGAGGTGGAAGGGAGGCACACGAGGGAGGGGTATATGTATACATGAAGCCGATTCATGTTGTTGTACAGCAGAAACCCACACAATACTATAAAGCAGTTATACTCCAATTAAAACATAAATTTAAAAATAAAAAGAAGACTAGTGACAGTCTCTCTACTCTTCTGGGCACAGTGCATGCCATGGCCACAGCTCCGGGCCTGCAGGCCGCCCAGGTGACGCTCTTTGCAGAGGCAGTATCTCTTTGGTTGCCTGATTCTGCTCTGCTTGTCCCCCCTGAAAGACTGACAGTCTGTTTCCATGATGCTTTCCTCCTTTTTCCCTTTCATGCCTTGTATGTTTTGACTTATCCAGTTTGGGGTAGAGGGGTGGGGCGGGCATCAGATAAATTCACTTCTTGAATCACCTTAAAGATGCCTCTTGATAAGTTCCAAGGAGGGGGAAAAAAAAAGTTTACTTCTGAAATCCTTAGGTAGGGGCAGCTGTGCACAAATTGATTTATTCACAAGCCCAAACAGGTGTCTTGACCTCAGGCAGTCAAGGCAAGAAGTTGCCTCTCGTGGAGGTTTCAACCAGGTGAAGGGAAGGGAAAGCTGGTGTAGAACAGGTCTTCCCACAGTTAACTTCTTGTTGGATGGATTTGAACAGAAAATTTCCACTGCTATCCAGGGAATGTATGTGAAATTGATTAACATTTCTAGAACAAACCGGTGAACTGTATTCAGTTCTGAGACACTTTAGATCTTGCAACAGGATACCTGGGAAGCATCTCGGAGAACACTGATGCCTTTCAGAGACATTATCTGGGCGCTTGTGATGCCAAATCACGATTGGTATTCACGGCAAAGAGTGCGGCATTGTCGCTAGTCCAGATCGCCTTACAGGAGGGTATTATTCCTCCGTCCTTGCGTCCCCTAGACACTGACACACAGGAGAACGTCACCATTTGAGTCACAGAGAGGAACTTTGAAGTTGGGTGACCTCAATAAAGCTTGCAGGAACAAGGAAAAGGTGGAGCTATTCTCAGGTTAAGAGAAAACATCAAAAGTTTGCAAAAAAACCTTAGACACAAAGAAGCCAGCTAAGAACTAGGTTTTATAATCTTGGAAAAAATAGAGTGTATGTCTCTCTACATGGTGGCTAGCCAGTGTGTGAAACAGTCTCTCTGCTGTTTTTTATTTTTTTCCCAAAAACAGGTTAAAAAAAAAAAGAAAAAAAGAAGGAAGAAATATCCAACAGTAGCAGATTTGGGTCCACCTGAATCACATGCTTGTTTGTGGGATTTGAGTTGCAGGAAGCCATCATGGAGAGGTGACTGTTTGATATAAATGTGGCTGCCTTGCCATAGCTTCACTCCTCAGAATGTTGGCTTTCTTTACTTTGTCCCCGGTGAGGACCAAGAAGAGGAAGGAGGTGGCCCCCATGCAGTTTCCAAGGTCTTAGGACTGTCCTGGTTAGCGCTCTCATTAGGGAAATGTATATCTCTGACTGACAAGGACATTAGAGTGGTTTAACACCATCTTCTCCACTGCACAGGGACACTGGTGCTTTGAATGAGAATTATAGAGGAATTCAAATTGAAGGCCTCATCTCCTGACATTCCTGCCATGTGGGTAAGGAAAGCAATTTTGCATGAAGTGTTTTTCCCTGAATATTCCAATCACACCTCTTAAATGACACCTTTGTTTATCGCCAGCCTGAGGCCGATGCTGTAAGAAAATAATAAAACCCTAGCTTTTTGCTTTATGCCTCTCTGTAGCGTCTAATATTATCATTGCTTTTCCTAGGACCCTGCACATGGCATGTACTCTGTAGTTTGGCTTGGTTTGACATGAATTAGAGACCAATCTATGTACCATGAATTAGAGAACAAGTACCAATCATACTTGGTCTCATAGATTTCTGGTCATACTTTCGGGGACTTTTGTGACATTCTTACCACCTATAAATTCAAAAGGTCTGCTAGATTGTAAGATAATGCACTGGAAAAGTACATGTTACTGTAGAGAAAAAGATATTCCTGGAAAAGTCCTTTTTGGCTTTTGGAGTTGGAAGAAGAGAGCATGGCTTTATGAAACTAACATGTGGGACTCAAATGAAAATCTGAATTTCCTCTGTATGTGACTTTGCTAAAAAAATATTCATGTGAGAAAATAGAGTATCAAATATAATGCCTATTATAGATTAGGGAGGAGGCATTAGATGGTGTATGTCGTCAATTCTTCCTGTGGGTGAGATGCCATGCTTTGGTTGTGTGAGTAGACAAAACCGTGACATCTGCCCAGACCCTTGCCACTATGATGTCAGAGAGTAAAATGGAAATATATTTGGTGAAAATCAAACTTGTTATCACTTACTATTCTGACAGAGAGTAATGAAGGAGGGAGGTGATTAGATCTGACGGTCAAAAGGGAAAGGGAACCTAATGAACGCCTTTAGGATTATTTTTTTCCTTCCCTCCAGAGATTAGTGTTAGATCTGACGGTCAAAAGGGAAAGGGAACCTAATGAACGCCTTTAGGATTATTTTTTTTCCTTCCCTCCAGAGATTAGTGTCACCAGTACTTATTCTTCGCACACGGGAGACTGAGCAAATGACAGAGTGCAAGGAGGGTGCAGCCTTACACGTGAGGCTGGACTCACCACTCGGAGGCTGGCCATACGTGTGGAGAGGGTTTGGCAAAAAGAAAGCGCTTTTGAGCTTACTGTTTTTGTTTTTTACCAGAGAGGTTCATTCTGTGTCACCCATAACTGAGATATTAATTCCAGTGATAAGCAAATAGTTTTTCAGCTTAAATAGAAATATAGGTTGTCACATTGGAATAGAATGCATTCTAGAGCCTCTGACATTCTGGAAAAGAATTTCAAATAAACTAATCATCATTTCTGCTGACTATTCCAACAAGAAGCTAAAATGAGCTCCCAAACAAGGATGAAAATGTTATCCTTCAGCAAACCCATTGTTAGCAAATTTTCTTTAAATCCACAGTCTCTCAAGCTTTATTATCTGTCTTTAGCAGTGTTATTTTCAAATAATTTATTCAATTGGCTTTGAGTAGAAATAAGCATTTATTCCTTTGGATTAAGATGATTATTCATCCTGTATTCCCTTGGCATTTCCAAATGTAACTATTGTGTTATAGTTTTCCCATCGACCATAAGAATGTCCCAGTTAGTCTAGTATTTTTTTATTCTCGTTGTTTCACACATGTGGAAGGTTCTGAATCTCACATCTGGAAGCAGCAGGGGAATCATTTCCCGGACCACACATTTCATTGGAATTGAGGGGGTGGAGTGGTGTTCAAAGATATGGGTACCATTCTTAGACCACTTGTCTGGGGAGCTGGGGAGCAGGTGAGTGTGTAGTGAAGGATCGGCATGTCCGTGCTGAGCTGGGCTAGAGATTTCTAAGAGCCGTGAAGCTGAAGTGCTCTTCAGTTGTCCTGCCTTCCTTACTGCATACAGTGCGATGCTATGTGTACACAGCGGAACTGCTCCAGTTCAAGACTCATTCGCAGATGTCCTAGATCCGATTGGGAAACATAATTTATTATTTGTAGCAGCTTCCCAGGTGGTGTTAGTGGTAAAGAATCAGCCTGCCAATGCAGGAGACACAGAGACGTGGGTTTGATCCCTGGGTCAGAAAGATTTTCTGGAGAATCTAATTTAGCAAGTATTTGTTGAATATCTATTCTATGCCAGCCATTGTTCAAGGCCTGTGGAGGTATGAGAACAAAGCCCTCCTTGTTGTGGAGTCTGTATTTTGGTTGGGTGAAACATAAAGTCAATAGACAATTCATAAAGTCAATAAACAATTAATGTAATATATGATGATGAGTATTCACTCAGGTCCAGTTCAATCACTCAGTCATGTCCAACTCTTTGCCACCCCATGGACTGCAGCACGCCAGGCTTCCCTGTCCATCACCAACTCCCAGAGCTTGCTCAAACTCATGTCCATCGAGTCGGTGCTGCCATCCAACCATCTCATCCTCTGTCATCCCCTTCTCCTGCCTTCAAACTTTCCCAGCATCAGGGTCTTTTCAAATGAGTCAGTTCTTCACATCATGTGGCCAAAGTGTTGGAGTTTCAGCTTCAACATCAGTCCTTCCAATGAATATTCAGGACTGATTTCCTTTAGGATGGACTGGCTGGATCTCCCTGCAGTCCAAGGGACTCTCAAGAGTCTTCTGCAACACCATAGTTCAAAACCATCAATTCTTTGGGCCTCAGCTTTCTTTATAGTCCAACTGTCACATCCATACATGACTACTGGTAAAAACATAGCTTTGACTAGATGGACCTTTTCAGCAAGGTAATGTTTCGGCTTCTAAATATGCTGTCTAGGTTGGTCATAGATTTTCTTCCAAGGAGCAAGTGTCTACATTTCATGGCTGCAATCACCATCTATAGTGCTTTTGGAGCCCAAGAAAATAAAGTCACTGTTTCCCTTGTTTCCCCATCTATTTGCCATGAAGTGATGGGACCAGATGCCATGATCTTAGTCTTCTGAATGTTGCGTTTTAAGCAAGTTTTTCCACTTTCTTCTTTCACTTTCATCAAGAGGCTCTTTAGTTCCTCTTCACTTTCTGCCATAAGGGCGATGTCATCTGCATATCTGAGGTTATTGATATTTCTCTCAGCAATCTTGATTCCAGCTTGTGTTTCATCCAACCTGGCATTTCTCATGATGTACTCTGCATATAAGTTAAATAAGCAGGGTGACAATATACAGCCTTGACGTACTCCTTTTCCTATTTGGGACCAGTCTGCTGTTCCATGTCCAGTTCTAACTATTGCTTCCTGACCTGCATACAGATTTCTCAAGAGGCAGGTCAGGTGGTCTGGTATTCCCATCTCTTTCTGAATAATTCACAGCTTGTTATGATCCACACAGTCAAAGGCTTTGGCATAGTCAATAACGCAGAAATAGATGTTTTTCTGGAACTCTCTTGCTTTTTCCATGATCCAGCAGATGTTGGCAATTTGATCTCTGGTTCCTCTGCCTTTTCTAAAACCAGCTTGAACATCTGGAAGTTCATAGTTCATATACTGTTCTCCAAGAGTGGCTTGGAGAATTTTGAGCATTACTTTGCTAGCGTGTGAGATGAGTGCAATTGTGTGGTAGTTTGAGCATTCTTTGGCATTGCCTTTCTTTGAGATTGGAATGCAAACTGACCTTTTCCAGTCCTGTGGCCACTGCTGAGTTTTCCAAATTTGCTGGCATATTGAGTGCAGCACTTTCACAGCATCATCTTTCAGGATTTGAAATCGCTCAACTGAAATTCCATTACCTCCACTAGCTTTGTTTGTAGTGATGCTTCCTAAGGCCCACTTGACTTCGCTCTAGGATGTCTGGCTCTAGGTGAGTCATCACACCATTGTGGTTATCTGGTGAGTCTAATGCTGATGAGTATAATAAAAGAAAAAAACTCAGAATACAGGGCTGATATTAAGGGAAGAGCTCATTTAGACAGGATGGTTAGGAAAGACGTTTTCTATTTAGATGGCATTTGAGCTGAGACCTAACATAGTAAAGAAGGAATCCACATGGATCTATGAGAGAAGGCGCGAAAAGGATGAACTACTATAAAGTAGGGAAATTGACATCTTCCAGAAACAGCAAAGATGTTACCCTGTCTGAGCTAGACTAAGCAAGGAAAAGACTGGGGGAGATTAAGATCAGTGAGGCTGTGGGGTTAAGCTCATTTAGGGCCTTGTAGGGTTCAATGGTAAGTGTCCTAGAAACCACTGCAGTAACTGGATGACCAGAGCTGCCATTTACCAAGGAGTAGGCTCCAGGTGGAGGGACCCCCAGCTCTAGACCAGGTGAGCTTGAAGTGCCTCTATGCTTCCAACTGAAGTCTTAAACAGGCTATGTATTCTGTGAGTTTGGAGTTCAGAGAAGAAGTATGGATCGAAATGGCTATTTATAAGTCACCAATATGAAAATGGTAACTAAAACCAAGAGATTGGATGCAATCAAATAAATAATGAAATAATTAAATAAAGGATACTTATTTGTGAGTTCTTGGTTAAGAACCTATGTATGGATTTATACAGGTTTATATCATGGGCTGGATTCTTTAGACTGTGAGGAGGATCACCACACTCATCCCTTGTGTAAAATCTAGTTCCCCTTGTCCACTTACTATGTCCTAAGGAAGAAAAAAGAGGGAAGGTGATGTTTATACTCTCATATGCTGATCAGAATGCTTTTCACTGTAGGGCAGGGTTCCTGTGCTTTAAAAGGCATGTACTCATAATTCAATTTTCTCTTTTACTACCTCTTTTCTGAATGGTTCATTCTGAAAGATTGGTCTTATTCTCTGAGGCAGCTAACTATATTTCCACTTTCTGCATGTTCTCCCAAGTGGTAGCCTTGTCTTTGCAAAGGGGTTGGCTTAACCTTCAGCAAGGTAGTCTAGGTCAGTCTAGTAAAGTTTTCTTTGCTAGTGTTCCATCTTGGGTAGTGGAGGCATTCCCACAATTGATTGGCTAATTTGAATTGTACTGTCTTTGGGAAATTAGTATTTTTGGATTTAAGGAAGTGGAATAGAATCACTCATCTTGACCAAGAATCTGGGTCCTTGATTGCATTTTTTCACCAGAAAACCATGCATTGAGCATCCTTGGCTGTATGCCCATGGCTCTTTTTTCCTGTTTTATCCATTGTTCCTTGTGTTTAGCTCCTTGGGGGCATCTCAGAGGGGAAGATGGATGAGGGGTAGGGTTTAGGTACCTAAATCTGAACAGAGTGCCTTTTTAAAGACCCTGCTAGCAAAGTGTGGTTTCCTGGGAATGAAGAAACACCTTGAAGTAATATGCATTTTGTGGGTTCCTTTGACTCTTCCTCTCTGCCTAGACAGGGATTGCGTTTTGTTTCCAGATGTATTCCCAATGACTAACATGATCCCTGGCATATGGGAAGCACTCTGTGAAGCTTGTTGAATGAGGAAAGGAAACAGGGCCCCTGGCATTATCTATTTTCTCTGAAAGGGGGCAGGATCATGTTTTCACAATGAGCCATTCCTTCCTCCTTTCTTCCATAGCAGGAGAATTCACCTCTCTGCCACTGATATTGTTTCCAACTTCCTGAAGGTACCTGGGATTCTGAAGGTCATTTGTTGCTTTGGCTTGGATATTGGAACAACTGTATCATGCAGCTTTCCATCTCTTCTTGAAATTCTGAAACGGGCTGTGATCCAATGTGGGATTATTTCCCTCTACTTCTTCAGGGGTCCCTGACCTCCGGGATCTAAACGCCTGGAGATCTGATGTGGAGCTGTATAATAATAATAGAAATAAAGTGCACAATTAAAGTAATATGCTTGAATCATCCCCAAACCATCCCCCTGCTCCCGGCTCATTGAAAAATTGCCTTCCACAACACTGATCCCTGGTGCCAAAAAGGTTGGGAAGCACTCACTGCGCTACTTCACCATCTAAACTGCCTGCACCTGCAGTGTGGTCGGCGTATTGTCCCGGGACCGCCTGGGGATTCCGACCCTCCACCCCCAAGCACACATGGTCACATACTTCTTTTGGCAAGGGGAATTGGAGGCCCATCTTCTTCCTGCTCACTCGGATCTTACCTCTCCCTAGTGGCCCAAATCCAGTGAACTCCTATACGGATGGGCCTTAGAAGCCACATGTCACTCACTTGGCACTAACCATTTCCTTTCTTTGTTACTATACACTAATACACGGGCTCTCAAACATTAGCATTTACCAGAATCACCTGAAGGGCTTGTTATAACAGATTCCTGGGCCCCACCCCCCAGGTTTCTGATTCAGTAGGTCTGGGGTGGAGCCCGAAAGTTTGCATTTTTAGCATGTTCTCAGGTGAGGTTGATGATTCTGATCCTGGGACAAGGTATAGGAAATGAGGAGGCTGGTAGCTCTTCATCCTGGTAGCACATTGGAATCACTTGGGACAAATTCTAATCTCTGCAACGCTCAGGTCCCAGTTTAATCAGAATCACTGAATGTGGAACCCACTCATTGATAGTTGTAGGGGAAACCATCCTTTCCTCTCCTGGAATTACTACAGGTCTATAAAATAGACTCTTCTGCCTTCTTGGCAGTATTGGGGACAAATATGTCTCTGAGATGTTGTACTTTTAATAGGCCAATAGACCACATTCCTTTATAACAGTGGTTCTCAAGGTGTGGTCCCTGGAACAGTTCTTTTTCAGCATCACCTGGGCCCCATTCCGGACAGATCTGATAACTCAGAAACTTGGATTGTGGAGCCCAGCAGTCTATTTCACAGCTCTCTAGGTGATTCTGATGTGCCCTCAATATTGAGAACCACAGTTCTGTTAGATGGATAGGCGGGTTGATAGTTCAATCAGTCATTCTCAACCACAGCTGTGTAGTAGAGTAACCTGTGGAGCTCTGACATCTGTACATTCTTCAACCTCAGATATTCTTATTGAATTGTCCCTGATGGGCATCCATTATTTTTAAAATACCACATTTGATTCTCTTGTGCAGCCAGGGTTGTGTAATGACTGATATAAATATTACTTTGTAACCAATTAACCTACTGTTTGCAGTGGCTGTGGTTCTATTCCTACATGAGCCAGTAGATCTTCTGGCTGACCAGATTCGTCATAAATGGATACGATGGTCAAAGTAACTACTATAGACTGAACGTTTGTGTCCTCTCAAAATTGAAATTGAAATTTCAGTCCCTGAGATGATGGGGCTGTGGGGCATTTGGTAGTTGATTAAGTCAGGAGTGCAGAACCCACATGAATAGAGTTAGTGCCCTTATGAAACAGATCCCAAGAGTTCCTCCTCCCCTTCTACCATATGAGATCAGAGAGAGATGATAGCCTCCATAAACCAAGCTCTCACCAGACACTGAATCTGCTCCCACCTTGATCTTGGACTTTCCAGTATCCAGAAGTACAAGCAATAAATTTAGGTTGTTTATTAGACACTTAGTCTATGGTATTCTGTTATAGCAGCCTGAATGGACTAAGACAATCACCAGCACCTTGCCCTGTGGGGACTTGGGGTGAGGTTGTATGGGAAGTGTCCTGTGTGGGATGTACACCAATAAACACTGAGAGTACGAGAAATGTGACCGAGTCTTTGAGGAATTACAATACAGAAAGGGACAGAGGTTGTGATAAGTTAACTGCAAAAATGGTCATGCTGCTGCTGCTGCTGCTAAGTTGCTTCAGTCGTGTCCGACTGTGTGTGACCCCATAGACAGCAGCCAACCAGGCTCCCCCGTCCCTGGGATTCTCCAGGCAAGAACACTGGAGTGGGTTGCCATTTTCTTCTCCAATGCATGAAAGTGAAAAGTGAAAGTCAAGTCGCTCACCGACTCTTTGCGACCCCATGGATTGCAGCCTACCAGCCTCCACCCATGGGATTTTCCAGGCAAGAGTACTGGAGTGGGGTGCCATTGCCTTCTCCGAAAAATGGTCATACACCTATGCAATGTGTCTCTGCTGCTCTGAACACCAAGAGGTTGCTTTATTTCCTGATCCTTGAACCTGTACAGACATGTGCCTTGAATGGATCAACAGAATGCGGCAGAAGTGACATGGTGCCTGTCTTCTGATTAAACCTCCAAATGCCTTGTATGCATATGTGTCTCTCTTGAATGCTGTATGGTCAGGCCCTTCAAGGTGGCTGTTCTCTTGCTCTCTGTATACTCCCTGCTTGAGCAGTCCCTGCTGTACTCACATGACTCTCTAGTCCTCTTAATTATAGGGCTTAGTCCCCTGATAAATGAAGAGCCCACCTGATGTCAATTCCTCTATACAGAGTAGCATCCTACCCCCAAGGAGCTAAGACTTCTGCCTTGTCCTGCTCACAGTCTGCCACACACAGCAAGAGGCTGCTCTCAGACCCTTTGTTCAGTAAACCGTGGATGTCTCTGTCACTGTCTCTGGGCTCTTTCTTGGGTCGTGAGACTGGGCACCTACAAGGCTTGCAGGCCTGTGGAGTGCTGCCCAATAGACCCCCACTGCCATTATGAGAAAAAGTTCAGTGTAGGCTCCTGGACAATGAAGGACCACCTGGGACAGAGCTGATCCCAGCTGAAGCCATCCTAGGTCAGCAGCCTTCATCACACCAACAGCTGATGTGGACACATGAGAGAGCCCAGATGAAAACAAGAGAACCAACCAGCTGAACTTAGCCTAAATTGCTGACCAGCAGAACTGTGAGCCACGTAAGTGAGTATTGTTTCAAGTCACTAAATTTGGGGTAGTTTGTAAAGCACTAATGCCTAAATGATATAGATAGTCTAAAAATAATTTGTGTTGTGCTCAGTCGTATCTGACTGTTTGTGACCCCATGGTCTGTAGCTCACCAGGGGAATCCCTCTTTCCACGGGATTCTCCTGGCAACAATACTGGAGTAGGTTGCTGTGCCCTTCTCCAGGGGATCTTCCTGACCCAGAAATCGAACCCATATCTCCTGTATTAGCAGGCAGGTTCTTTACCCACTGAACCACCTGGAAAGCTCCATCTAAGTGTTCTTAATCTGAACCTGTGAGCTTTAACATAAGGCTTAATGGTTTACAAACAATTACATTTAGGGGAAGAGAAAGTATGTGTACAGTGCCTGGAATTAGCATTCATTCCTTTGATGGCTTAGGATATCAAAATCAAAATCTTGAAAAAACACATATTCAACTAAGAATAAAAAATTATTTTTGTCAGGAAGGGAGGGCATCTTTTGTGATTCAGAAGAGATGGGAGACCAGTGTTTCTTTGGTAGCAGAAAACCTGTAACACTGAGCAGGAGAGAAGAGTTATAAAATTAGGTTAGTGAACTTTAGAGCTACATAAAGAGGGCCTATAACTTATTCAAAGAGGTCATAAAATTTGTTGGGGATGGATATTAAATGAAAGAGTTTCATTAGTCTGCTTAGTCTCTTAATCTTTTATTTAACTGTAGGATACCCCTCTTTGTGTATTACAACAGTTGTTTTCTTCATCAATGCAGATTGATTGATTGATTTTTCTGATAAAATCTGTAGCTCTCTTTTGGTTCTGAAGGAATTATCGATGGCCAAGCTCTACCCCAAGTTCAAAATCCATAATCCTAAAATTAAAAACACACTTTAAAGTGCCTATGGAGAATGATAAATATGCAGAGTGCAACCAAGTCCTTTAAGGATGTTGAGAAGCGATTTGGGCCATTAATAGAAAAGGCGTGTGCTGTGCTAAGTCGCTTCAATTGTGTCTGATGCTTTGTGATCTCATGGATTGTAGCCTGCATGGTTCCTCTGTCCATGGGATTCTCCAGGCAAGAATGCTGGAGTGGATTGCCATGCCCTCCTCCAGGGCATCTTTCCAACTCAGGGACAGAACCCACATCTCTTATGTCTCCTGCTTGGCAGGCAGGTTCCTCACCACTAGCACAACCTGGGAAACTCCAGAAAAGGGCTGCTAAATGTACTAAGTGCCAAATATTTTATGTATGTCATTTTACTTACTTTTCAAAACTGCACTACAAAGTAGTCGCTGTTAACTTCATTTTTTAGATGAGGACACTAAAACGGAAGATTAGGAAGACAGTGAATCAGAGTACTTTGATTTCAAGACACAAAACCAAATTCCAATGTCTTAAACCATATTAATAGTAGATCATGTTGTTGAAAAGTGGTGAGATAATACAAGCTTCAGGTTTAATCAGGGCTTTGACTCCTTTGATTTGAGATTCTTTAAGTTTAGCATTCTTCCTGTGTTGGCTTTGTCTTGCAGGTGTCTCATCTTATGGTAGTTTTTGGAGCTTCAAGTTTCTGAACTGCATACCACACCACCCTTAAGAAAAGAAAACAATCAATGTATGAGAAGTTTAAGCTCTACGGGGCTAGAACAAACTTAGGTCACATGTCCACCTTTGATCAATCACTATGGCTATAAGAAAATCATATGCTAATTGGCTTAGGTTGGGCTGCCTCCATGCCTAAAAGACACATTGAAAACAGGCTTATACTGACTGGTTTAAATGATCATGAATCACCCCGTGAACCATGGTCAAGGCCATTCACATCCAAAACCCTTAGCTCCCATGCAAATGGCAGAAGGAACAGATACTGGTATTACCCACCTTGACTAGTAAGTGGTAGGGAAAGCATTTTGAACCCCTTTTTACTCCAAGTCCAACCCCATGTTCTTCCCTGAATGCCTACCCTGTCTTTAGGCAGGAAGTAAGACTTGAACTAACTGGGCCTTCAGGGTTGGACCTAGGGAGGTGATCTGCTTTTGAGGTCTGGGAATGAAAAGCATGATTGTGTGTGAACTCAGAATTAACAGTATGGGCTGTGCCTCCCTCCATTGGTAAGGTTATTAGAAGACTAGCAGTCGTTTGTTCTACTATCCTGACAATTTAGGGAATTTTCATAAGCAGCGATTTTTGTAAAGGAGGGGTTAAAATGACTTCTTAGACATTGAGGATCCATCTATAATAATGCATGTTGGCAGAAGGGAGACAAAGCTACGATTCAGCTGCTAGGTCTTGGTGATGTCATAAACACTTATGACAGCAGTACAACTTTGAGATTGAATTACCTTCTTTGTACCCACTGAAGGAGTGAGCCTTGCTGTGTATAACACATTGTGTAAGCTAAACAGTGTTTTTCTGGTTTTCACATGGTGCTTGGGAAGAAGGGAACTTGATCTGTGAACCCAGAAGATCATGAATCTGATATGGGGAAAGACAGTTTAACCTCTCAAATTGCTTTGGTCTCTGATATGTATTTCTAAAATTAAATAAATTAATAAGTGCTGACATTTCCCTAACTTAATCTTAAGGCATCACAGTTTGATTAATCTAATGAGGAGTTCCAAATTGAGCACTTCATTGTGTAACTAATAATGCTATAGTTCAAGATCATAGACTCAGTTAATGATTCAAATCCATTAAAAAGTATTGGTTGAAGCGCTCATAGTAGGCAAGGGGATTGAATCAACTGTTTGTTTCTTTTTTCCTCTCTCTTAGCAATGGAAAATTTTGTAGAAATATTACCAATTGAGTATTCCAGGTATACTCATGGCCAGTTTATATAGGATTTGACTTTACAAGCCAAACATACCAGATTTGCAAATCAGAAAGACTGTGGACAATAGATAATGGATAATCCCTCCAAAGCCAAAGAGAAAACGGGGTTAACAGAATAGATTACTGGAAAATATTAAATAAGCTTTTAAAAATCTTTTTACATTTTTATACTCTTATTTTTAGTCAATATGGAAGTTTTACTTTAAAAGTAAGATTTATTTGTTTCTCCTTACATGTTTTTTTCCAGACAATTCAGGGTGACTAAGAAACTGAGTCACATTTTGCCTTAATTCATATACAGTTGCAAGAAGACACTTACTTCAATCATCAAAAAAAGATCAAAACTTGTTCCAGTTACAGTTTTAAAAATGGTTACTGAAAAAAAAATTTAAAACCTGTAAAAGCCCTTTGGCATATCTGTGGTTGCTTACAATAGAGCTGAATGTGAAATTAAACCCGAGTTAAGGACAATCCAAAGATTCACCAAGAGAACACCTGAATCACTGCTGGCAAAATGCTCTTAGGTGTTAACAACTCTTAGGTTAATGCTCAAGATTGAAAAATGCTCAGTCAGTTCAGTCGCTCAGTCTGTCCGACTCTTTGCAACCCCATGAATCGCAGCACACCAGGCCTCTCTGTCCATCACCAACTCCTGGAGTTCACTCAGACTTACGTCCATCGAGTCAGTGATGCCATCCAGCCATCTCATCCATTGTCATCCCCTTCTCCTCCTGCCCCCAATCCCTCCCAGCATCAGAGTCTTTTCCAATGAGTCAACTCTTCGCATGAGGTGGCCAAAGAACTGGAGTTTCAGCTTTAGCATCATTCCTTCCAAAGAAATCCCAGGGCTGATCTCCTTCAGAATGGACTGGTTGGATCTCCTTGCAGCCCCAGGGACTCTCAAGAGTCCTCTAACACCACAGTTGAAAAGCATCAATTCTTCGGCGCTCAGCTTTCTTCACAGTCCAACTCTCACGTCCATACATGACCACTGGAAAAACCATAGCCTTGACTAGATGGACCTTTGTTGGCAAAGTAATGTCTCTGCTTTTCAATATGCTGTCTAGGTTGGTCATAACTTTCCTTCCAAGGAGCAAGCATCTTTTAACTTCATGGCTGGAGTCACCATCTGCAGTGATTTTGGAGCCCTCAAAAATAAAGTCTGACACTGTTTCCAGTTTCCCCATCTATTTCCCATGAAGTGATGGGGCCAGATGCCATGATCTTCGTTTTCTGAATGTTGAGCTTTAAGCCAACTTTTTCACTCTCTTTCACTTTCATCAAGAGGCTTTTTAGTTCCTCTTCACTTTCTGCCATAAGGTGGTGTCATCTGCATATCTGAGGTTATTGATATTTCTCCCGGCAATCTTGATCCCAGCTTGTGTTTCTTCCAGTCCAGCGTTTCTCATGATGTACTCTGCATATAAGTTAAATAAACAGGGTGACAATATACAGCCTTGACAAACTCCTTTTCCTATTTGGAACCAGTCTGTTGTTCCATGTCCAGTTCTAACTGTTGCTTCCTGACCTGCATACAGGTTTCTCAAGAGGCACGTCAGGTGGTCTGGTATTCCCATCTCTTTCAGAATTTTCCAGTTTATTGTGATCCACACAGTCAAAGGCTTTGGCATAGTCAATAAAGCAGAAATAATTGTTTTTCTGAAATTCTCTTGCTTTTTCCATGATCCAGCAGATGTTGGCAATTTGATCTCTGGTTCCTCTGCCTTTTCTAAAACCAGCTTGAACATCTGGAGGTTCACGGTTCATGTGCTGCTGAAGCCTGACTTGGAGAATTTTGAGCATTACTTTACTAGCGTGTGAGATGAGTGCAATTGTGTGGTAGTTTGAGCATTCTTTGGCATTGCCTTTCTTTGCAATTGGAATGCAAACTGACCTTTTCCAGTCCTGTGGCCACTGCTGAGTTTTCCTAATTTGCTGGCGTATTGAGTGCAGCACTTTTACAGCATCATCTTTCAAGATTTGAAATAGCTCACCTGGAATTCCATCACCTCTGCTAGCTTTGTTCGTAGTGATGCTTTCTAAGGCCCACTTGACTTCACATTCCAGGATGTCTCACTCGAGGTGAGTGATCACACCATCGTGATTATGTTAGTCAGGAACATCTTTTTTGTACAGTTCTTCTGTGTATTCTTGCCACCTCTTCTTAATATCTTCTGCTTCTGTTTGGTCCATACCGTTTTTGTGCTTTATCGAGCCCATCTTTGCATGAAATGTTCCCTTGATATCTCTAATTTTCTTATCTTGTCTAACTCAATGAAACTAAGCCATGCCCTGTGGGGCCACCCAAGACAGGCGGGTCATGGTGGAGAGGTCTGACAGAATGTGGTCCACTGGAGAAAGGAATGGCAAACAACTTCAGTATTCTTGCCTTGAGAACCCCATGAACCGTATGAAAAGGCAAAATGATAGGATACTGAAAGAGGAACTCTCCAGGTCAGTAGGTGCCCAATATGCTACTGGAGATCAGTAGAGAAATAACTCCAGAAAGAATGAAGGGATGGAGCCAAAGCAAAAACAGTATCCAGTTCTGGAGGTGACTGGTGATAGAATCAAGGTCAGATGCTATAAAGAGCAATATTGCATAGGAACCTGGAATGTTAGGTCCAAGAATCAAGGCAAATTGGAAGTGGTCAAACAGGAGATGGCAAAAGTGAATGTTGACATTCTAGGAATCAACGAACTAAAATGGACTGGAATGGGTGAATTTAACTCCGATGACCATTATATCTACTATCGTGGGCAGCAATCCCTTAGAAGAAATGGAGTGGCCATCATGGTCAACAAAAGAGTTCAAAATGCAGTATTGGATGCAATCTCAAAAATGACAGAATGATCTCTGTTTGTTTCCAAGGCAAACCATTCAATATCACAGTAATCCAAGTCTATGACCCAACTAGTAACACTGAAGAAGCTGAAGTTGAACGGTTCTATGAAGACCTACAAGACCTTCTAGAACTAACACCTAAAAAAGATGTCCTTTTCATTATAGGGGACTGGAATGCAAAAGTAGGAAGTCAAGAAACACCTGGAGTAACAGGCAAATTTGTCCTTGGAATACGGAATGAAGCAGGGCAAAGACTAATAGAGTTTTGCCAAGAAAATACACTGGTCATAGCAAACACCCTCTTCCAACAACACAAGGGAAGACTCTACACATGGACATCACCAGATGGTCAACATCAAAATCAGATTGATTATATTCTTTGCAGCCAAAGATGGAGAAGCTCTATACAGTCAACAAAAACAAGACTGGGAGCTGACTGTGGCTCAGATCATGAACTCCTTATTGCCAAATTCAGACTTAAATTGAAGAAAGGAGGGAAAACCACTAGACCATTCAGGTATGCCCTAAGTCAAATCCCTTATGATTATACAGTGGAAGTGAGAAATAGATTTAAGGGACTAGATCTGATAGAGTGCCTGATGAACTATGGAATGAGATTCGTGACATTGTACAGGAGACAGGGATCAAGACCATCCCCATGGAAAAGAAATGTAAAAAAGCAAAATGGCTGTCTGAGGAGGCCTTACAAATAGCTATGAAAAGAAGAGAAGCGAAAAGCAAAGGAGAAAAGGGAAGATATAAGCATCTGAATGCAGAGTTCCAAAGAATAGCAAGAAGAGATAAGAAAGCTCTCCTCAGTGATCAATGCAAAGAACTAGAGAAAAACAACAGAATGGGAAAGACTAGAGATCTCTTTAAGAAAATTAGAGATACTAAGGGAACATTTCATGCAAAGATGGGCTCGATAAAGGACAGAAATGGTATGAAAAATGCAATGTGCTTCATTAATTTAAATCACATACACAGAAGAAAATCATATAAGTAAAAGATTATCTATCTTCAAGATTGCTATACTGAGTATTTAATGTTAGTAGATTGATTACTCCAGGGCTTGATGCTATCAAAAATAATTAAGACCTTTCCTTATATAAACTATTCTTTCTTTTTATAATTTTTGCCTCAATAATTCTTACGTAATATAAATAAAAAACATTTAACCCACTCAGATGTGCACAGGGGTTTTGTTCCCCTAATAACTTAGACATTAAAAGAAAAACATGTTTGATCAATTCTTGCACCACCTTTGAGTAATGATATTCTAACATTCATTCCAGAGATGTTTCAAAAGAGCAAATATTAAAATGTGAAATGCTTGCACTAAATATGAACTATGCCCCAAATATGAAAACAGGGAAAGGCTTTTTTTTAGAACAATCATTTATTGTTGGACATTTAGATTGTTTCTGATTTTCACTGTTGCAATCAATACTCCTAAATAAATATTTGATACTTTTTTTTATTAAAAAAAAAAAAAAGGTAAGGCTTTTTAATGACAAGTTCTTGTTGTATTGACTTTCACCTTTTAAAGACTTGTGGCTTCTTCATATGTGACAACTCCCTTTCTGTTTACTTCTCCACAGTTTTTTTTTTTTCCCACCAAAGGTAGACTCTTGGCTTGGGGTGAACCGAACTGGCTAGCCTAAGCTTGGCTGCACAGTGGTGCCAACCCAAATAGATAAAACCTGTGAATTTTTCCCCTGCCCACAAGTCCTTATCTAGTGTGAATGGAATGCAGAGATTATTAATGATGTACTTTGAAGCCTCTTGCCCTGAGGGCACTGATTCAAATCCTGCCTATACCTAAGATGTAAGTCCTGAAAAAATGTTATTGCAGACTGAGGACTGAGGAGTCAATTATATGAAATGAGTTGATGGTTTGAGTCAAGAACTCAGTTGACTAGAGTCCAATTCACAAAAACCACCAATACAATTTATACCCTTGTTGGCAGTGTCTTCAAGAGTGACTTAATGCCAAGTGGCTCAGTGGTCAGCTTCTCCTCTGATATTGCTTGTGCAGTTCACACACAAAAAACTTGCTTTTTGTCTAATTCTGATGTTCCTGCTTAGAAGAAATGAAAATGCTCACTTCCATGAAGTCGATTTTCAGAAGAGTTTTATTAAAATAAAGATGTGTTTTATAAAGAAACTCCTTGGCCTAGAGAGATTGCCTGTAGGCTTTAAACAGAGCTCAGGTTTACACAACTATATAACAGATTTTGTTAGATGATCAGATACTGGGTATGCGGTGGAGAAAATAAAGCTACAGGTTTCTAGCTCAGCGAAATCCAGTCTTCAGGCAACAATGAGAAATAATTATCTGTCTTTTAAAAGGTAATTTTGAATTTAAAATCTGATGGATGCTTGAAATTAAAAGGAAGAAATCAATATTTAATACAGCACAGCTGTGAGGGAGTTATTTTATTTTACAAAGTGTAAGTACATCTGACTACCATCACATAAGAAAGAGAACCACGTGTAGATTTCAGTTTCTAAAATACTCCTGTTAAGTGTGCTTCCTTCCTCTCAACCACCTTCCTTTTCTTCTATTTTACCTTCCTCATTTAAAAGTTAAAACAATTTTCTTTTTTTAAAAATAAATTTTATTGCCATACATCAACATGAATCCACCACGGGTGTACACGTGTTCCCCATCCTGAACCCACTTCCCACCTCCCTCCCCATACCATCCCTCTGGGTCATCCCAGTGCACCAGCCCTAAGCTTTCTGTATCCTGCATCGAACCTGGACTGGCGATTCATTTCTTATATGATATTATACATGTTTCAATGCCATTCTCCCAAATCATCCCCGCCCCCCACCAAGATCAGAGCACATCTGATGCTTGGAAGAGAGATTGAGGAAACACTTTCTATTTAAACTGCTGATTCAGGCCAAAGCAAACTGAGGTTCTACCATCTGTAGTTCTACAGTTTTTTTTTTTTTGTTTGTTTGTTTTTAGAATTCGAGTTTATTCTTCATTTAATTTTTAAAACACTGCTGTAGTCGAATACTAAAAACAATAGCAAGCAGTGAGTATATTAGGATTAGAGGCCTTTGCTCAATCACTAGTGCAAATAAAATGCCAGTGGTGTTATTCACTGGCCCACTAAAAACTCTGACACTGAACACCTCCAGGCTGTCCCTGGGAGGCAGATGAGCCACCTGAGCTGTGTGGGGTGACACAGGGGCAGAGAGAGCAGTGCCTGCTGGAGCCCGGGACGGGGTGGCTGGGACGGGGTAGACACAGTGGTGCTGACAGGCGCAGGGTGGTAACTGCTCTGCGCAAATCTTTACTAAAAATTCTTTTCTTTCTCTCAGATAACAGCATCTCACACACACACACACACACACACACACACACCCCCCCCCAAGTAACTCCTTTTGGTTCGTTCGCCTCTCACCTCAACCCCCTTCTATTCTAAACTCCTAGCATCTCTCTCACCTCAACCCCTTTCCGTTCTAAACTCCTAGCATCTCTCTGCAGCACCTTGACTCCCAGGTACCTTACACTCAAGACAAGAGCAATCTGTGTGCTTCCTTCATTTTTGTCAAGAATCCCATTTTCCCCAAAATGTAACACAGCTATTCATCCAATCAATGGCTCCTACAAAACAAGGTCTACTGGAGAAGGAAATGGCAACCCACTGTAGTAGTTTTGCCTGGAGAACCTCCATGGACAGTATGAAAAGGCAAAAAGATAATGACACTGGAAGATGAGGCCCCCAGGTCAGAAGGTGTCCAATGTGCTACTGGGAAAAGTGGAGAGCAGTAACTAATAGCTCCAGAAGAATAACGCCGCCGGGCCAAAGCAGAAACGATGCTGAGCTGTGGATGTGTCTGGTGGTGAAGGTGAAGTCCAGTGCTGGAAAGAATAGTATTGCATAGGAACTTGTGGTGTTGGAGAAGACTCGTGAGAGTCCCTTGGAGCAAAATGAAACCAGTCAATCTTAAGGGAAATCAACCCTGAATATTCATTGGAAGGACTGATGCTGAGCTCCTTGGCAGGCAGATTCTTTTCCTCTGTATTACTGCATCGTAACTGCCCTGCTCTTGAAGAGAGGAGGGCAGAGAACAGCCACCACAGCCACGAGGAGTGTCCATCCAGAGGAGGCTGCCCTGATGGGGGCAAGGACCTTCAGTCCAGGAACAGACCCCTGAGATGACCTTGAGGAGAGGGAGCCGGAAGGCTCAGTCCCTGGCTCACTTCCCCCTTCACCCCTTTTCCTCCAGGGCTTGTTGGGTGAACTCAACTGGTGGGTGGGGGCCTGAATATAGAGCAGAATATGGTGTGGAGGGGCAAATGTAAGACAGTTGCTAACAGATAGGAAATTTGACAGAACACTTCTACAGGTGTGGTTGTAGGCTCTTGTCTACTTCCATCTTCTGACTCTTCCAACCTGGAAGCCTAGTGCAGTGTTTCCTTTTGCAATTCTCTTTCACCCAAAGTAGAAAGATTTCCAATTGCCTTTGTAAGACGTGTGGATAAGGGGCCAGGAGATGTGGTGGAGAAAAATGCAGATTGTACCTACTTGGCAAATGAGACCAGAAATGAAATGAAAGTCTAGAATATAACATTACCTTAAGATTTTAGAAATTAGGAAAATGTTCTAATAAGCAAATGCATAAATACAGGATGAATAATTGGGTTTCTTTTAAGTGGGCAAGAAAATAATCTTAGCTATCATGGATCAAATATTGACTATGAGTCAGCACAAATGAGCAGTTGTTACCAGAGAGAGCAGAAGGCAGAAGGTAAATTTTGGAATCTGTGTTGAGAAATACAAGTCATGGTTAAAAGGCATGTTTAAGTACTGGGTAAAGTTGAGAGAACTTGGAGAGCATCCAAATGTGAAACGAGTTGCTTTAGAAAATGTGTTATGCCGTTTGAGGTTGAGTTTTGAATTTCATGTTATATCAGCTAATACCTGCGGCTGATTTTAGTTACCTACTTAGTAGACTGCGTGTGAAATAAACTAGTTTTAGAAACTTGGTCGTTGAAGCAGATTGAGCTTTACAGGATAAATTTATATCTCTTCCCATATAGTTCCACTGTGCTTTTAATTCTAGGTACCTTGCATTTATGAACTTTTTTGACTTATTTTAATATGTATTTTGAGATAATGGGAGATCAACTTGGCATCAGGCTGACATTAATAATTAAGGATGTATTGGATTTAAGTCATCTAATACAAATTCTTACTAAAAAAATAGCTGCTTTTAATTTGCAAATATCCTTCACCTTCACTCAGTAGACCAGGTAGGCTTTGAGAGTCAATAATCTATTGCACAAATTGTCTATTTTTATTTTGGAAGGCTTTAAAATTCACACTTTTCATCTAAGAGGCTATACTGAAATAACTTTATAGTCTCACCAAAATCTTTATATAGTAAAATGTTTAATTTACTTTCAGCTAAACGCCAGAAGTTTGTAGGCAGGCCGATTGGAAAGCATTGCTCTTTACGAACACTGCTAACAAGGTGAGGGTGGCAGAGCCTCTCCAAGGTTCCTGATGCTAACTGAGCAAAGCATGATGGGCATCTCCTACGTTCTATCTTATTTTATTTTTTTATGGGCAATACTATCACGAGGGTTGTCCATATCTGCAAATTACCTTCAAGAATTATTAGTTATAAAATAAAAATAAAAGATTGAATCCACCCTCCATATGATGTTAAATAGTTGGTTTAATGGATTTTAAATGAGTTGTTTTGGAAGCATATTTAAAACACAATACCCAAAAAATATATGTGGTATATCCACATCAAGCGTTCACATTTTTCAAAGAAATGTCCACACATTTTCATTCTGTTGAAGCTATGTCCTATCAAATGTTGCCAGGCTGAGATTTAAAACCCATGTGTTATAGAGATTTCCATTGGGATGACATTCACATATTTCACTTATTTTTAACAATTCTCTATTGAAAAGAAATTATGCACTAGCATTATTTACTATAGCCCTGAGCCAGACTACCATGTATATAATGCTGTGGTGATAATGAGTTTAGTGCCAAGAAAATAGAGATATTAAAAATTCTAAAAAATAAAACGCCTCAGTATGGGAGAAGACAAATGGCATAAAAGATCATCCAGCTACATGACAAAGTAGAACAGACTCATTTTTCCCCTGCAAACCTTACCTCATTTGTTGGCCCCTGAAATTTTGTAAATATGATGTGTTTCAAACTGCCATTCTAAAGATCTTTAAAATTTATCTTTCTGTAAGTGTGTTGGTTACAGAAAAACACTTCTCTATCCTAAAGAACCTTAATAGTATTATATGGTAACTAGTGATGAGGAACTTTGATTTCTGGAGATGATTGCTATTGATTTATAAACTTCTATACAAGTTTCAAAGATACATCTGGTGGACCTGTTCATGATATCACAGGGATTGGTTCTGCCCTTTCCCTACCCTTCCTTTTTCCAAAAGTTACCTGGCTCTTTCTCTCAAATTCCCCCACCCCCTCTCTTTCTGTCTCCCTCTCAGTTATTACTATCACTAGTTTTTCTTTGGCAAGATTTGTTCCAAATCTTCATCTATGCTTAAGAATAAAACCAATAATGACCCATGGGAAGCAATCGGGGGGAAAGGTATATATGTCTTGATTGTTGCTGTTGTTTAGTCGCCCAGCCATGTCCAACTCTTTTGTGACCCCATGGACTGTAGTCTGCCAGGCTCCTCTGTCCATGGGGTTTTCCAGGCAAGAATACTGGAGTGGGTTGCCATTTCCTTCTCCAGGGGATTGAACCCAAATCTTCTGCTTGGCAGGTGGATTCTTTACCACTGAGCCACTGGGGAAGCCCAGGTCTTGATTGTGTAGATGCTAAATAATGCCAGTTATTTATTGCTGTTTTTTTCTGAATGCAGGATTATAGCTAACCATTGAGGTTGAAGTGATGGGACTTGGGCCAATGTATGCACAGACTGCTACGACTTTATTCCCTGAGGTCCCTGAACTGTCTCCTCAAGATCCAGGCCTCTCAGGAGATGTCTGTCTGTTTCCTCTGGAGCCGTTGATTCAGATCCAGTAAGACACCTACTTGGTTGTACACAGAGGGAAATGAAGAGCTGCCTAGTTGGGTAAGCCCCTCAAGGCAGACTCATGAAGGGAAACAACAGCCCACGACCATAAGAAGCAATTACCATAATGTGGCATAATTGGCAAAACACTTTTAGTTTGGTGATTCTTGTCCCAGATTTTTGAAGTGATTATTATTAGCTTCCTTTTATAAATGAGTGAGAATGAGTCTCTGAGTTATTATGTGACCTCACCAAGGTCACTCAGTTGCATAAATTTCAGCCACTAATTCATAATCAATATTGCCATGGATATTTTTAAAATTAATTTTTATTGGATTATAATTGCTTTACAATGTTGGGTTAGTTTCTGCTGTTCAGCAAAGTGAATCACCTATACATGTACAGAGATCCCCTCTTCTTTGGATTTCCTTCCCATTTAGGGCACTACAGAAGTGAGTAGAGGTCCCTGAGCTGCACACTAGATCCTCTAGTTAACTATTTTATACATAGTATCAATAGTGCATCAGTTCAGTTCAGTCGCTCAGTTGTGTCCGATTCTTTGCGACCCCGTGAACTGCAGCACGCCAGGCCTCCCTGTCCATCACCAACTCCTGGAGTCCACCCAAACCCATGTCCGTTGAGTCAGTGATGCCATCCAACCATCTCATCCTCTGTTGTCCCCTTCTCCTGCCCTCAATCTTTCCCAGCATCAGGGTCTTTTCAAATGAGTCAGCTCTTCGCATCAGGTGGCCAAAGTATTGGAGTTTCAGCTTCAACATCAGTCCTTCCAATGAGCACCCAGGACTGATCTCCTTTAGGATGGACTGGTTGGATCTCCTTGCAGTCCAAGGAACTCTCAAGAGTCTTCTCCAATACCACAGTTCAAAAGCATCAATTCTTTGGTGCTCAGCTTTCTTTATAGTCCAACACTCACATCCATACATGACTACTAGAAAAACTGTTGCCTTGACTAGACGGACCTTTGTTGACAAAGTAATTTCTCTGCTTTTGAATACGCTATCTAGGTTGGTCATAACTTTCCTTCCAAAGAGTAAGCATCTTTTAATTTCATGGCTGCAGTCACCATCTACAGTGATTTTGGAGCCCCCAAAATAAAGTCAGCCACTGTTTCCACTGTTTCCCCATCTATTTGCCATGAAGTGATGGGACTGGATGCCACAAGCCAACTTTTTCACTCTCCTCTTTCACTTTCATTAAGAGGCTCAGTAGTATATATGTCAATCCTAATCTCTCAGTTCCTCCCGCCTCCCCTTTACCCCTTGGTGTCCACATGTTTGTTCTCTATGTCTGCATCTGTATTTTTTATGCAAATAAGTTCAGTGACACCATTTTTCTAGACTCCACATATATGCATTTTTTTTTACTCTTTTGAAAAAAAAAATTGAAGGATAATTGCTTTACAGAATTTTGTGGTTTTCTGTCATACATCAACAAGAATCAGCCATGGGTGCACCATGTCTCCTCCCTCCCGAGTCTCCCTCCCATCTCCCTCCCCGTCCCACCCTTCAGCCTGTCCCAGAGCCCCTGTTTGAGAGACTCCATATATATGCTTTAATGTACACTATTTGTTTTTCTTATCCATGAATTTTTAAAGAAATAAAAACTTGCTCTAAAGTGAAAACTACTTTTATCAGAATTTAGATCAAAGAAGAAACAACAGCATTTAATTTAAAAGCAAAGCAAAGCAACCTTAGCATCTGCTTGGAGCATCAATTGGCTAAGCTCAAAGGAAAGTGGCCACACAAAAGCTGTCATATTCACAGGTGGCCTGATCCCAGACGGCATCATTGCTTCCCTGTAAGTTCCCTCCTAATGAAGTTTTAATGAGTGATTTTTCGTTCCACATTTACTCTATGTGTATAATCCTTTGGAATAATGTTAGGCATATGCTGGCACCCACTGTAGTGTTTTTGATATCTTCAGCTTGTTTAATTAATTTCCTTTCTATGAATGTTCACATAACATCAGAAATATCCAAGTGGAAAATTAAAAATTAAGCCAGACACTTGGATATGCCTAAATATGTAGATGTTTGGAACGGTAAACACATTTGGAATGATAAACACATATGTGTTGAGCACATATCCATGTAGATAATATTCATAGCCTGTGTGACTGCTTGTGGTCCAATTTCATGTTATGGAATTAAAACATGATTATTTTTTAAAATAAACTCAAATATTAATGCTATCATAAAGGTAAAGCAGTGTGAGTTTCCTGAGCAACATTTTTTTATTCAGTAGATAATTCAACTGAATGAACATATGTGTATGTGTGTGTGTGTGTGTGTGTGTATATATATAAATGTATATATATATATATATACATTTTCCTATGAGACTGTGTAAAGGTGTTTTAACTTAAACTGGAAAACAAAATCCCCAGTTTTAAATATTTTTGCATTTTATAAATTGGTCTTTGTAAAAAAAAAAGTATCTTATTGATATCAATGAAACAGTATGAGTGATGGGATATTTGCTCTATATTTAAATATCTTATTAATACCCAGACATAAAACATCCTTGTTTGTTTCACATAGAAACTGTAAGTTTACTTTGTTTGAAAAATGGGGAAATAAACTCCAGTTTCAGACTTCTCTTTGTTGTTCTAGCTGTGTGTCATTGACACTGGCGTGACTTGTCATGGGAAGGGGTAATGAGGCAAGACTGGGATTGTAACAATTATTAACCTGCAAATCTACTGTGGCAAAGTCAATTCCAGCTAGAGTGACATTTCTAAGTATCTCAGGAAATAATACTCTTGTTTGAACTACTCACTTTATTAATTTGATTTGATGAATATGGGAGAGATGAATAACTTTTAAATATAAAGAGTGGCCAAGTGTCATTAATTGTGCATTCCACATGGATCCATAGATCGGACACTGTGCCTCCCTCCCGGCCCCCCTGTCTCTTTGGTGGTAATTTATTTAGCTGGGAAAGCTTGGGTTTGGTGTAGCATCTGGTTTTCAGTGATATCCTGCTGGTCTTATCCAATTTTCCAGCTGGGAGCATGAGGCATAGGGAGGTCGAATGACTTGCCTAAAGGTCACCTGGTAGCTCAACTGGGATTATAACTCAGAATCTTTCTGATTTTCCCATCCTTTGCTCACTGGACCACAAAACTCCCTTGATCCCATCTTCTCAAGCTTGCCTGAGCAGGAAGTAATGGTTAGGCCTGGAAAAAACAATCCCAAATTAAATACTGGCCACTATCATCTTCTTTAAAACATGTTTCAGACTTGCACTGATGTAACTGTAAGGGAATCTCTCTTTTACATTCTAACACTGGAGGAGATTTCTATTCATGAGAATGTTGTTTTTCCCAGTGGTGACCTTGTGAAGATTCATAGTTATTGCTCAGATGCTGATTGTGGTTGAAACATTTTGAGAATGTAGTGACTTGATGCTTATGGCAGGAGAATACAGTTACTTATATGTATAATCAGCCGTGTTCATTATACTCCTAACACATGGTACTTGCCTATTAATTTAACAAAAATCCACCTGGCTTATCCTATCTTAGAACTTCTAGACTCACCATTCTCTCACCCTGGAAATCCTCCTCATGATTTTCTATGGCACTTTTTTTTTTTTTTTAATCATTTAGATCTTAGTAGAAGTGGTACCTTCTCAGAGAGAAACTTCTTTAATCTATCCTCTTAATGTAACGGCTTTTAAAAAAAAATCTGATGTCTCCATATTTTTCTTCATTGCATTTATTGCTATTTACAACGTTTGTTAATTTTGTTTCCTTAAGTATAAGAGTCTAATCTGTCTTGGTTATGTATTGGACAATGTTGGATGTATGGAAAAAACTCAATAAACATTTGTTGAAAGAATGGGAAGCCATTCCTCATGAAAGAAGTGCTCTCTTCTCTTTTTTTTTTTTAAATTATCATTCAAGGAGTTTCCAAAGAGAAAGCGCGAGTGGAGATGACCCTTAGTCATCCACCCAGATCAGGTGAATTAACCCTGAAGGTCAACAGGATGACAGATGACAGCTGTCCCTGTCAGATCATCCTCTCATCCATAGCTTCAACCTTGGAATTGCCCTCAGGCTTGGCTTGTGATCAGCAGAGGAAAATAGGTTGTGTTATACTTATAGTCACAGTTCATTTTTGATCTAAATTTGTACTTTTGCCCACTTTAATCACTCACCTTATTTACCCAATTGATACTTAATGATGTGTGTTCACTTCCAAAAACCACATTCATATTGAAAGGCTGACCCATATACAGAATATTGAAAAAAACTATCTGACCCCTGAAAAGGAATTTCCAAGTTTTTGTATCAATAGATAGACTGTGCTGGAATCTCTGAGGGTGATGAGTTTATATAAATAAGGCTTGAAAAAACATTGCAGGTCAGTATTTTTAAGAATGCAGCCAGATAACTTTCCAGACTTGTTTGATGTATACTTATTCATGACTTTTGAGAGGCAATGAAATTGTATGGTACCCAAATTCTGCTGCAGGTGACTTTACATGTATGCTACTCTGCATTTATAACTGAATATTTATACCTTGGTATCTATAACCTAGATCATCAGTTTATGGGAGAGGAAACAGGACCACAGAGTGACTTTCTCAAAAAGGACCCTGAGTTACTCTGGCTTTCCAGTGTGTGCCTTGCTGCAGGTGTTATGGAAGAAGGGTTCAGGCACTTATTTGCCCTGAGCTCTCTTAGGAAGTCATTTCTGGTGGATCTGGCCATTTTGCCAGCCACCACTATAACTCTGGATAGTAATTGCATGGTATTCTGGGTGGTTGGGTTGAAGACCTGGATGACAGGGGTCTCAGGCAGTGAGAAGTTTCCTTCTCACTGGACAAGGAGTACCCTGGGGACATTTTGAGGTTAATATGGGGGAGTTTGGGGCTTCCCTGGTAGCTCATCTGGTAAAGAATTTGCCTGCAATGCAGGAGACCTTGGTTTGATTCTTGGGTTGAGAAGATCTCCTGGAGAAGGGATAGGCTACCCACTCCAGTATTCTTGGGCTACCCTGGTGGCTTAGACTGTAAAGAATCTGGCTGCAATGTGGGAGACCTGGGTTCGATCCTTGGATTGGGAAGATTCCCTGGAGGAGAGTGGCAACCTACTCCAATATTCTTGCCTGGAGAATCCCCATGAACAGAGGAGCCTGGCAGTGGCAATCCTTTGGATCGCAGAGAATCTGACACGACTGAGCGACTAAACACAGAGCAGCACCTGGGGGAAATTTCAAGGTAACATAAGGTATCTGTGTGACCATTATTTAGTGTCTTTTGTTACACTTATAAAAACCTGCCACATTCCTTCACTGATTGGATTTCAACCTTCTGGCCATCTTGGCTGAGAGATGCCTAGTTTAGAGAGATGGACAAGCCACAGTTACGATCACATCAACTCTTCAACTCCTGTGATAATCTGTTAACTACCTGGGTGAGTAAGCTTGAGTCCCTCATTCATGGTACTATTAAAAAGAAACATTAACAAACTACTAGAACTGAGACAAATATTGAAAATGAACTTTTCCCTTGATCTGCACATTTTGGGACAGGTGTTCAGATTATTTCACATGGTTTCTCAGATAGACTGTATGCTTTTGTTCTAAAAAATATGGTGAAGAATTCACTGGGTTCTTGAATGGCCCAGTAATCATCTTGGCTTCCAACATTCATTTTCTTTTTATCACTGGAAAATAATTAGATTATATTCTAACTTTTTTCTAAAAAAGTCAAAAGTTGTTCATTAATATTGAGAAAATGGGGCATTTCTCTGTTTTGAGTTGACAGAAATGTGATCTTTAAAGACCCTCCCAGTGTTCCAGGCCCCCAGAAAGTCATATATTGGAATCATTAAACCGATGATGGGGAAACCTATCAGCGGATTGTTTCAAAACAGACGCGAATGCCTATATCTAGAAAATAAACTCCATACACAATTCAAGCAGAACACACTGGTAAGTGTAATATAGCCACAAAAAGTCTTGAGACTTTTCCCAGTATCATTACTTGGACTTCGTACTTTGTAATTTCATTCTGAGAGATGAGTTTGCGTGATACGTCAATCTTTTCATAACAAATTGCCTTTTGGAAAAGGAATTGATAACTACTTATGGAGGTGACAAGTATCTTTCCTTTTCCATTCAGATCAATAATTCTGTGGACCAGTTTCCTATTATTAATCATGCTGACATTAGAAGGAAACTCAGATGAAAGAGAGTTTGTGAACAGGGTACTGAGTGGCAGTCAAGTTGAACCATCAAGCACACATTTGGTCAGCTCCTAATGGATGATCTTTTGAAGCACACTCTGCCTGACATCATGGGAAATATCTTCTTTTTCTTTACTTTTTGAGTAAACAGTCTGATTCCCTGGGACATATTTTATACTACTTTCTCTTCTAAAGGAACTTAAAGAAAGAATGTTTTAGAGCCATTTAAATTTATAAGAAATGATCATGAGGTACAACTGAAAAATAAAAAACACCTGCTGGTCTGGTGCCTTTTTACCTATTCATTCATTCAGTAGTATTATGGATTATCTACTATGTGTAATTGTGCGACATAGAATATTGTGTTGCTTAAATAGCAAATGATTATGTGTTTGGGGAATTTGGGGGGACATCATTCTATTTTGAATACTTTTTAAAAATGATTGTTATTTATTATTTGTGGCTGTGCTGGGTCTTTGTTGCTGTGTGTGGGTCTCATTGCTGCAAGAGGGGCTCCTCTTCCTTGTGCTGTACGGGCCTCTCATTGTGGTGGCTTCTCATGTTGCAGAGCACAGGCTCTAGAGCACGCAGGCTTCAGTAGCTGCACATGGGCTCAGTAGTGGTGGCTCGTGGGCTCCAAAGTACAAGCTCAGTAGCTGTGCCCCACAGCAAGGGGGATCTTCCCAGACCAGGGATAGAGCTGGTATCCCCTACATTACAAGGTGGATTCTTAACCACTGGACCACCAGAGAAGCCCCATCATTCTTTCTTGAAAGCAGTAAAAAATGAAAATGAAAGTGAAGTCGCTCAATCGTGTCCAACTGTTTGTGACCCCATCGACTGTAGCCTACGAGGCTCCTTCATCCATGGGATTTTCCAGGAGAGAGTACTGGAGTGGTTGCCATTTCCTTCTCCAGGGAATCTTCCCAACCCAGGGATCAAAGCTGGGTCTCCTGCATTGCAGGCAGACGCTCTACCGTCTGAGCTACCAAGGAAGCCCATTCTTGAAAGCAAAACTAGCAGCAATTATGGTGTAGTTATGTCTAGAATTTTGACTTGTAATGATGCTCCAAACTTGGCGTCTCATGAAACGGAGTGGCCCTGAACAGCAATGATCTCTTCCAGGGAGGAAGAAGGTACAGATTTTTAAATGTCAAGATGACTATGATAACTGATACTCCTTTTTACCTCAGATTCCCATAGAGAGAGGGTAGGGGAAAATGAATTGGCCACACAATGTTATCCATTTCCATAGGCCAAAAAAAAAAATTAGGACAGAGGTCCTTCACTCTTTTGCTATCTTGAAATGTCAAGAGAGAGAGACATCTGAAGGGGATAGGAAAAGGGGGTGAGTAGGACAGAAACTCAAACACTAATGGGGAATAGAATTTCTCTTGCACTGGCCACAATACATATGTTTGTTATAAAGCAAGAGGCGGGGAAGACATGCATGCCTGATGCTGAAGAAAAGCCTGTTTGTGCCTCATACACTGGAGAAATTGTTCGAGAACAGTTCATCCATGTGAAAATATGACCCATGTCATTTTGCCAGGGTCGTTAAGACACTGAGCTGCTGAGTAAGGCCTGACTGGGTAAATTCAAGATCCTGGGGGTATACATACTTCCTAGTGCCCAGTTTTTCTAAGATGAAAAAAAAAATGTCAGTGGAAATAAGGTTATGGAGTGCCACTTGCGTGGGCGAGACAGGGTCTACATAGGGTGGGAACCAGCCGCTCTCAGACATGGCCCATTCTTTTAGATTCTGCCCCATTTTCTTAGTGGGCAAAATGAGAAAAAGAGAATAAATCCCCAGCACTGGCAGCCAGAAGAAAACAGTGGTATTTAGAGACGGGGAAAGGGAAAGGTTACAGATCATTTTGAAATGAATTCCCATTCTCTTTTGACTATTGTCATATTCGTGTTTTACAAACTCCTAGAATGTCTGGAGATAAAATTGAGATCATTTGTTGTGAAAAGAAATGGCCTCATAGAAGAGCTCAGAAGACATGAAAGCTATATTTGAATGAACAAATATTCAAAAGTAGGCAGGAAATCTGGAATAATGGAGAGTATTTTTTTCGTTGGTAGAGTTGTATGAAGTTTGAGGGCACCCTACATGAAGCAAAATAGCTCACTGGAAAATAAAAATGAAACAAACAAACAAACATCCTTTAGCTGTTTCAGTTTTAACTAGGCTAGGACAAATAAGCAATTTAATCTCAGTGTTAAATTTTTAAAAAATTGTTGACAATTCTGATTATTCTGGTTTATTTACAGTGTCCCAGTTTCTCTTATTCAAGAGAGTGACAGAGCAATCATATAATTCATTCAACAAATAGCAAATTCTTACTAATTTACAGTGGATCAGAACTTTAAATTCTCTGGCCTTAGTTGCTTTACCTATAATTTGATGGATTATAACTAGTTAATTTCCAAATTTTGTTTTGTGGACTGTATTAGTGTTTCCCAGCTTTAATATTTCAGTAAGTGTGTGTGAGCGTGAAAGTCATTCAGTTGTGTCTGACTCTTTGCGACCCCATGGACTCTACAGTCCATGGAATTCTCCAGGCCAGAATACTGGAGCGGGTAACCTTTCCCTTCTCCAGAGGATCTTCCCAACCCAGGGATCGAGCCCAGGTCTCCCACATTGCAGGTGGATTCTTTACCAGCTGAGCCACAGGGAAGCCCAAACAGAACTATTGTAGTAAAAGGGTTTATGATTTGGATATAGGTCTCGAAACTACTCATATTTCTAGAAAAACAAAATATAACAACCCCATTATGTTGTTTTTGCAGTGCCACCTGAATATGTGAGAGAGAAAAAATTCCTGGATTTCTTCTTTTATTCTAGGAGTTGTTTTCTTTGGCGGGGATTGTAGGGGAGGGGAGTGGTTAATTTAATAGAAACTTACTTTTTTTAAAATCAGTAATAGAGCTGAGAATTGGGCAGGGTAGAGCTTACATTGAACCTATGTGGGCTATTCTGTTTTAGTGTGATAAGTTTCAAAATCTTCCCAAAATTAAAGGCAGAGAATTTATTTTAAAGGACTTCTTCATATATAAAGTCCTTCATATATATATATATGAAGCAAAGCCTCTTTGCTCTAAGCTTCTTCAAGCCTGTTTCAAGTGCCTTAGATTAAGCAGCTTGAGATCTGCTAGTTATAAAAGTGTTTTTTTTTTTTTTCTCCCAAGAGAGAAGATGTGCTTTTCAAATTGGCAGGTACTTACAGAACTGTTACTCTGAGCAAAAGAGTGGAAACATGAGACCCTTGTAAAGATTTCACCGCCATTAGGAAGTTTCTTTTGAGACACTCATATCAGCTCACTGATAAAATATCATAAAATAACTGCCATCTCCACCTTTTATAGGAGCAGCCCTTGAATTAGTCAGAGCTGCTGGATTGTAATAAGGAAATGCGTGTTTAAAAAATGAATGAAAGGAAAAGATGACCTTCAGGTTACTCTGGTCTGTTGATGGGGTCAGGGGAAGGAATTCATAACCTGAGAAGGACGGGGTGAGTCTGACTCTGGATGCGAAAGTTCACAAGTCTGCATTATAAATAATATATGTAGGAAATGAGTGTTTACTCCTCTCTAATATTGGCAAACTGGAAGGATAAGATGGCTTCCTTTTGACGCGAAAAAAGATCTAAATGTAAGATGCTATTTTAAACACCAAACAGCTGTTTCATCTTGAACTGAAAAGAACAAAGAAAACACCCTCAAGTCCACATAGGATATTTTGTGCATTCCCTTGCATGTGTGTGTGTGTTTTCCCTCCTTTTTTTCACTTAGGATAATTGAAATGTCATTTTATCTGGGGATGTTTTCTTTACCGACCAGGGACTTGAAAAGTTAAAATATTGGAGAATTTCCTTTTCATCATTTTCAACATAAACAACTTTTCGTTGCTTCAATATGAAATGTTTTCTTTGTTAATCCAACAGAGATTAATGCCTGGAATGCTAAACTGTATACTTAAAGGAAAAATTATGATGGGCCATGGATAATATATTTTAGGCAAGACCAAGCAATAGGCTGGCATTATATCACAGTCTAAGAGGTTTTTCTTGCTCTGGAGAACAGTTGGAAACAGAAAGGTAGCCTGAGTCACCGATTTAAAAGATTTTATTTATCCATTTAATGCCTGGAATCCTTGAATCACATTCACAAAAGAGTTTAAGCGTTTATGTTTGGATGATTCAGAAAATGAATTTCTGATTTGCAGAGCAAGCTTCTTGGGAATTTAACTCAAACCAGCTCTTTGATTGATATGAAAAGATATATGTCTTTAAAAGTTTGAATCAATATGTAAAGTCATTTGCCTTGGTTTGGATTTTATGCTGAAAATTGCTCAGGCTGAATGCATAGAACAAACTTTTACATATTTAGTAAATAGCAGGTTATTTACTTCTTAATTCTTCATAGATATTTATATTTGCCCTCCAACTTTAATTTTTGGGAAAATAAAGAGTCATTAGAATATATTCTATTCTCCCAGATAAGAAACACACACGTATACTTAGTTCATTTTACCTGGAAACTTGTTCCATTAAGCAGGCAAACACACATTGAAAAGTTTAATTCTTTACTTATCTATCTCTAAAAGTCTGGCCCATAAGCTTGTGGCTTTTTTATTTAATTTTTTAATTGGAAGGAACAACATTAGCTTTTTTGGTTATGTGGTTGCAAAACGTATGTCTGCTTCTTTATACTATTTCTAGCTCTCTTTCTTTTTAACCCATGAGACAATTTTAGTTAACTTTTCCTGAGGCTTAATTCCTTCTAATTTTGTTTTTAAAATAAAAGATGAGTTTCTTTAACTTAAGAACAGGAAATTCTAGGCCAGAAACTGCTATTTCTCTTCCTTTAGATAGAGATCTCAAAGGTACTAACATCTTGTAAAAGTTTAAAAAAAAAAAGGAAGAAGAAAAAAAATCTGTGCCAGACCTTCTTTTTTAATCCAGACTTGGTTATATAGCACATTAATAAATTGTCCTGTCAACCTTTAGGACATGGGTTCAACTTCAATTGGTTTAATGGTCACAAATGTTTCCTTAGAAGGATTCCGGATTTCTGGATGGAGGCAGAAATGCCAGGGATTCTCAGAGCAGGCTTGAGATCCCCCCACCCCCCACAGAAGGTGGTCCTGGGAGGTAATCACACCCTGCTGATAGGATTTGGCAGTTAAAATAGATGGAGGTCAGCCTGTCATTTTGTCTATTTAAATAAGTCACTTGTGATTAAGGATAAGCAGTATTTTTTTTTTTTTTCTTTTTCTCTCTCTCTCACTTTTGGGTCCTTACAGGCTCTCATGTGTTTCTCTGATGTTTCTTTACCTCTGAAGGACTTCTCTCTCTTATTCTCTCCTGCCTTTTACATGGAAAAATGCTTATGTCACCTCTGTCTTTCCCCCTTGGAGACATAGCCTGGGGAACATGATAAATGACTATTTATCATTTTATTCCATTTAAATTTCAAAAATTGGTAGTCCAATCAAAACTCTTATTCTCTACCAGATGTTCCATGACATCTGGAGAGAAATGAAATGTAAGACAGTTGTCTCTGCTATTTCCCTCTTTGCTAAGAGAAGTCAGTAGCATCTGTGTTATGTAATTGAGTTCATGGTTATTTCTCCATCTGCTTGGGTACTTTGGTACATAAGCTAATTTTTCTGCCTTTTGAAAAAATTAACTAATGTATATCATTTGATGCAATCCATGAGGACTGTCTTTGTTGTTAAGACTTTTTGTGACTATGAAATAGCAGGACCTTATAAAAATTGTGCACTTTTTCATAAAAGTATTTGGCTGTTAACACAAAATGTAATCAGAGATACAGAAGTATTTGCATTCGCCAACTCATTTACTGAAATTGTTTGCCAAATGTCATTCTGAAATACTGCTTCTCTTTCTCAGAGAATTTCATCCAGTGTTCTTCCACTGCTGCGAGCCCTGTGTAAGATTCTTCCTGCTGCCCAGGCCATTCACCAGGCATGGTGTGTGACGGGGGAAGGCTTTGCTGAGTGAGAGCAGATGTGACCCGAACCCCGCCATCTCTCGGGCACTCTCTCACACCCTCAGTCCACTTTCATCTCTAATCATCTCTGACACATCTGGCTTTGTGAAGGTTTAATTTGATGGTATCCACTTCAGCTACATCACATAGCTTTTTGCTTCATGCCCTGGGGCAAAAACCTCAAAGGACTCAAAGCCTGCCTTGCCTGGAAGGGCCAGAGGATGACCCCCCAGGGGGCAGCCCTTAGCCAGTGGTGGACAGGAGCTAGTGCTGTCTTGTGAGCAGGCTGTTCAGAGACCCTTTCTATCATCTCTTCAACCTTTGCCAGTGGGCTTGGGCCCCAGGTAGTCAGAGCAGTGATCAGTACACTGTGGAACAAAATTTCCCAGTTTTCTGCTCCCATTCTTGGTATCATTTCCCCAAGTAAACTATTTGCATACAGGTTCTTGTCTGAAGTTCTGCTTTCTAGGGAAACCCAGGCTCCCATAAAATAACACAGCAGATGTGGATGAACCTAGAATCTGTTATACAGAGTGAAGTCAGAAAGAGAAAAACAAATACAGTAAATTAATGTGTGTATGTGGAATCTAGATAAATGGTTCTAATGAACCTATTTACAGACAAAGAATGGACTTGTGGACCCAGGGGAAAGACAGGGTGGGAGGAATTGAGAGAGTAGCAGTGACGTATAAATTAGGTAGCTAGTGGGAAGCTGCTCTATAGCACAGGGAGCGCAGCTCTGTTCCCTGTGATGACCTAGATGGGCAGGATGGGCGCGGGGCAGGGAGGCTCACGAGGGAAGGGATCTATGTAATACACAGAGCTGATTCACACGCAGCAGAACTAGCATCACATCATAAAGCAATTATACTCCAATTAAAAACAACACAACACAATACTGTGCAAAGCAAAACAAAATCCCAAGAGATCATCCCTTTAGCATGACTTGCTGCCTCATATCATGGTTATATAGGTATGCTGCTGCTGCTAAGTCGCTTCAATCATGTTCGACTCTGTGCGACCCCAGAGAAGGCAGCCCACCAGGCTCCCCCGTCCCTGGGATTCTCCAGGCAAGAACACTGGAGTGGGTTGCCATTTCCTTCTCCAATGCATGAAAGTGAAAAGTGAAAGTGAAGTTAGTCAGTCATGTCCGACTCTTTGCGACCCCATGGACTGCAGCCTACCAGGCTCCTCTGCCCATGGGATTTTCCAGGTAAGAGTACTGGAGTGGGGTGCCATTGCCTGCTCTGATAGTTCTTTGACAAGTGGAAGTGTTAGTTGCTTATTCCTGTCTGACTCTTTGTGACCGGTGGACAGTAGACCGCCAGGCTTCTCTGTGGGATTCTCCAGGCAAGAATACTAGAGTGGGTTGCCATTCCCTTCTCCAGGGAAGTCGTCCCAACATAGGGATGGAACGCATCTGCTGCATTGGTAGATGGGTTCTTTACCACTAGCACCACCTCTCCTAGGAAAAACATTTGCCTTTGAAAGTTGGGACAAATGTGATAAATCCCTCTTTGATAGCAAGCTCTCTTCCATGAGGCTACAGCATGGAAAAAGAAGACACTGCTCCTGGGAACGAATCTGTAGTCTAGTGCTTACCCTCTTTGGATATTTCACTATAGAGGCACAGCAAATCATTTTTAAAAGTAGCCAAATGATGCTTCTCAAATTCATATAGAACTCCTCTGGTTAAAAAATGCTATAACCTTTGTTACAGGACATTGTAAATAACTTCTTGCAGAAAAAGTCCAGATGCTGTGAGAATCAAACAGGAAACCAGGACGTGAAGTGAATTGGGGAACGTTTTATCCAAGAGAGCTCTTGAGAGAGGTTTAACAAGAGGTGAAAGTCCTAGGTTGACAGAGGCAAAATGCAACGGCATTTCATGGACAGAGAATGGGCAGAGAGACAGAGCTCAGGATTTAAGAACATAATTAGGTAAATGTGGACACACAAACTTTTACTTTCCTGTGATCTTGCAGAATTTAACATTCTGTGATAGGCAGATACAGTTTGGTGATTAAACAAACTGGAAAAATATTCATGGTACATTCAGACTTCAGGAGTTCATAGCATACATTAAAGATCCCTAGGAAGTACTGCTATTTATAAAAATTAAACAACCCCTCAAAACAGCCAACTTGTGGAACTGAGCATTTCCTAAACCTCTGTGACTATGAAATCTTCTGTAGGACACTATTCAGTCATCTTGAGGCACACTGATGTTCCACAGAATGGATCTCGGGAGCAGTGCTGAGAAATAAAGTTGATGGGGTCTGGGGTGGGTTGGCTATGGCAGTGAACCTCACATAATACCTATAAGTGTTTGGATTTAATATGTCAACCAGGTGCTACAATCTCTGTCCTGAAGAAAAGAAATATGGCTCATTGCAAAATAATTTAGCACACCAAAGTCACACTTCCAACTTCATACTGACATTACCAACATGCTGTTATCTTTGCCATGCCCATTGTTGGGGAAGGAGTATAACAGAGGATTTTGTAGCCAGATGTACAAATGACTTCAATCGTGTCCGACGCTTTGCAACCCCATGGCCTGTAGTCCACTAGGCTCCTCCTCCTATGGGATTCTCTAGGCAAGAACACTGGAGTGGGTTGCCATACCTTCCTCCGAGGGCTCTTCCAACCTGGGGACTGAACCCACATCTCCTGTGTCTCCTGCCTTGCCCCGCAGGTTCTTTACCACTAGCGCCACCTGGGAAGCACTCAAATCCAATTTCTCTTCTTCCCATGTGACCCTGGCCCTGTGTCTCCATGCTTCTGTTTCATTAACTACAATGAATATGGACACAGTGATAATGGTGCCTAATTCACAGGGTTGTTGGAAGGATTAGATGAGATAAAACAAAGTTTTAGTAGAGTGTCTAATATGTGACCAGTAAGATATAACACATTTATTAATAGTATTGTGTAGTGGAAAATGTATAGGCTTGAGGACAGGCCTAAGTTCAAAGCCTGCCTTTATCACTGTCACAAAACACCTCTGGGTTTACCAAATCCTATGCATTAGTTTTTAGTTAGTACTGTAAAGAAGGGGATGATAATACCTATCTTACCAAGTTACTGTGAGTAATACTAATAAAGTATAAAGGACATAGAATCTTCTGCTGCTGGAATAGTTATTATATTTCTATGGTATTCCTCCATTTCTTCTTAGGAGCAGAATACTGCTCCAGAAGGATCCTCAATCTTTCTATGAAATTGCCTGACTTTCTCCAATGATGCCTTATGCTGATTATTGGAATAAAGAGAATTACTAAATATTTGCTGAATAAATGAATGCATAAATTAGTATTCCTATAACTGGAGATTTCACCCAGTGGAACGCTGATAGAAAATATGTGATAGCAAAGCTGAATGGCATGATAAATCATGCTCTGTGAAGTCAAAATGAAAATAGTTCTATTTTATCCTTGCTAATGGAGAAGGAAATGGCAACCCACTCCAGTATTTTTGCCTGGAGAATCCCATGGACAAGAGGAGCGTGGTGGGCTACAGTCCATGCGGTCATGAAGAGTCGGACATGACTGAGTGACTCAACACACATCCTTGCTTAATAAACAAAGAAGCTAAAATCTAAGAAAGTTATTAGTCATTCATTTTGTTCTTATGGATTAAATTTAGACCTAGACTCACTGTTGTTGTTTTTGTTTATGTTTACTATGTTTTTTAATGGAAAGATAGGATGGGAATAAAATACCCAAATTTTTTCTTTGGTGTCTGCATTGTCACCTTGGGATTTTGTCAAGAGGCAGATTTAAATTTTCATTTAAAAGAAGATCCTGTGAGGGAAACCTGGCGTGCTGCAGTCCAGGGGGTAGCAAAGAGTCAGACACAACTTAGAAACTGGACAACAACAACTTTGTAATAAAATATTTTATTCTGAGACATTTCCTAGTATAAATCTTAAATTTACAAAATGAGGACTGTTTTCCCCATAGTGATGTCAAGCAAAGATAGAATTCCCAACTTCCCTTTTATTTTCCTACTATTTTTTTGGATTAATGCCATATCAGGTTTTAATTCAGATCAATCCTAGAAGGATTAGTCAGTCAGATGACATGTAGCTTTTGATAGAGTTGTGTGTAATATGCTCTTTCTTATGAAGTCTTTTGTGGGAATCTTTTTTAAAGGAAACACTTAAGATTTCTTTTATAGTCCATTTGAACGTGCCACATAAGGCACATGACTATCAATACCTTTCTTAAAGGAGTATCCTCCCCTGGGATGAATATTTTATAAAAATGGAGGCAGAATATACGGTTATTTTGTTCCACCGAAGCACATTTCTCTAAAAGACCAAGGATGAATTAGCCAACTGCAGAAGCAAAACATATCTTAGTTTTAAAATTTGGTCATGAGTAGGTCCTCATCTCAAAATGCTTTTTGTCAGTGTATTGAGATTTTTAATTATTATAGCCCTAAAGGGACTAAAAGTAATTCCCCCTATCTGTGAGTTTTTTTAGAGTTTATGAAGCATTTTCATGCACTTCATCCTTGTTGAAGAGTTCCTTCACATTTCAGGGGATATGGGTATTTAACTAAAAACATCAAATGTGTGTGTTTTCCCAAGCTCCTGATTTATCCCTCCCTGCCACGTTTCCCCTTTGCTAACCATAAGCTTGCTTTAGACATCAATAAGTCTACTTCTGTTTTGTAAATCAGCTCACTTGTATTTTTTCTAAAAAATTAGATTCTACATATGAGTGATGTTGTATGATATTTGTCTTTCTCTGACTTATTTCACTCTAGGTCCAAGACAGATAATCAACAAGGACCTACTGTATAGCACAGGAAGCTCTCCTCAATATTCTGTGATAACTCATATGAGAAAAGAATCTAAAAAGCCATGAATATATGTATATGTATAACTGAATTGCTTAGCTATATACCTGAAACTAACACAACATTGTAAATCAACTATGTGCCAATAAAATTAAGATAAAAAATCATCAAATGCAATGGCAAAACAGTCAACACATGCGTTTTATGGACCATAGGGGTGCCTAATCTCCCACTTTCACAGCTGTTTCTAATGCACACTCCCAACTTCTATCCCCCGTAAACCAGGCAAATGGACACTACTGTGGATAGTTGGAACCTGCTTGGGCAAGAGAGATTTAAGGTTGCAAAGTAACACAGGGTGGATTTAAAGTAGAGTCCATTCCTTGCTGTTTTCCTATTTGCTTATAGACTAATTTCTAAAAATCACTTGATTAGGATACAGAATGATTCTTAGAACATTTGATGTCTTTTACTATATGTAATAAGCACATGAAAGAAGAAATTCTGGATTTCAGCCTTAGCAATTTGCAAAAATTCCAAGTGTTTTTAGTCTATGTTGTTTTTTAAAATACACACACACAGACACACACACACACACACTTATATATATATATATATATAGAGAGAGAGAGATACATACAAACACTCACACAAGCAGAAAGGAAAGGAAAAAAAAAATATCTGGCAATTTCCTGTGATGAAGGACAGATTAAAAACTAACCAATTTGGGATGTTACTATACTTGGGAATTTTCAAAAGTAGGAGCCAGAGTCTCTGAAGATGGAAATTGGACCATCTTATTGATCTCTAAGGCAACTTTTGCTGCATATTTATATTCTAAAATAAGAAAAATCTGTCTAGGGCAAGGAATTAGAATTCAAAATAGGTTGTTGTACTGTGCAAAAAATTTTGCACAGTAAAATTTTTCAATCCCGATTTTACAAAGTTTTGTAATGGGCAGTATTACTATTTTCCCACTTAATGGTAGCAGACATGGGCATAATCTCTTTGAAAATGTGTATCTTCTTTGATATTTATCTAAGATACTACATAACTTAGAGCTCTTTGACAAATACATTGAATCATATTGTCCTGACTTATTTGCTGGGAGAAAAATAAAAGTGGAGGAGCTTGGTACTGGGAAGGGAAAAAGCAGTCTTCAGTGACAGAACCGGCTTTTACTCTGGCAGAAAAACAATATAATTAAAATATGAGAAGGCACTTTTAAGTCTTCTAATAATCAGCAACCAAAAGAAAGAAGAGATCTAAAAATAGAGATGGATAATTAACGGTCTAAAAATAGACATGGCTAGCCATATGGAAGTTATTACACTTTGGAGGTTCAATACTCTGAGGAAAATAAAAATCCAATCAAATATTATTGCATATTAAACTCACTACTTATAAACATAGTCTGTAAATGCTTTATAGGTTCAGCTTCATCTAAGACAATTTGGTACAAGAAAAATACAAAGGCACAAATAATCATTTCCTAATTCATCAAAGAGTTTTTCTTGGGAAGATGCTTTTGGCTCTAATTCAAAATGTCCCTTCTGGCTTTAAGATGTGCCTGTCATGCTATTGACATCATGGGGATTCTGTCTTTCACAACAGGAAAAATAGTGATTTTCAGATCACTTCTTACATTTATAATAAACAGTAATATTTCCAATATAAATAGTATTACCCTAAGAACAAGTAATTATGCAAAAAACAGAGACTATCAACAGAGATGGATCTAGTATGGACCAGCATAGGCTAAAGGCTTCTATTTTTTTTTTAAGATTAAAGCCATCAGTGTGTAATTTTCTCTGGTTTTATTGTTATTTTGGGAAGATTCAGGAACTCTATGTTAAGGGGATGCTACAACTTCCTGTCAAGGTTGTAGAGTGTCTCGATCTTTTACACCTCTAACGGCTTCTATCCTTCTTGTTGCCTGGAAGGCTGTGGAGGAATCTAAAGTCTGCTTGTTGTAGTTTTGAACTGGGTTTTTAAAAAATGGATGTGTGGATAAGAAAGCTGTGGTACATATACACAATGGAGTATTACTCAGCCATTAAAAAGAATTCATTTGAATCAGTTCTAATGAGGTGGATGAAACTGGAGCCTATTATACAGAGTGAAGTAAGCCAGAAGGAAAAACACCAATACAGTATACTAACGCATATATATGGAATTTAGAAAGATGATAACAATAACCCTGTGTACGAGACAGCAAAAGAGACACTGATGTATGGAACAATCTTATGGACTCTGTGGGAGAGGGAGAGGGTGGGAAGATTTGGGAGAATGGCATTGAAACATGTAAAATATCATGTATGAAACGAGATGCCAGTCCAGGTTTGATGCATGATACTGGATGCTTGGGGCTAGTGCACTGGGACGACCCAGAGGGATGGTATGGGGAGGGAGGAGGGAGGAGGGTTCAGGATGGGGAGCACATGTATACCTGTGATGGATTCATTTTGATATTTGGCAAAACTAATACAATTATGTAAAGTTTAAAAATAAAATAAAATTAAAAAAAAAAATGGATGTGTGAAGGAGGGATTGGAGATGACTAAAATAGAAAGCAGCATACTAAATGGCAAGAACATAGGTGTGCTGTGTGAGGCAGAGACCCAGACTGGAGATCAGTCTCTGCCTTCTATCCTTTGTATGACCTTGGCCAGGAGATTTATTTGTCTGAACCTCGTGTATCTTATTTGCAAAATGAGAATGATGATTTCTTGGTATTTATGTTGGGTATTCTAAGTATCTTAAATGTAAAATCTCTAGGCACCCAAGGCCTTGGTCCATAGCAATGTTTTAATAAATGATAGTAGCTTTCAATAATGGTATCCATCAGTTCAGTCATAGTTAATAAGCTCTTAAGATGTTGACAAGACAGAGATGGCAAAATTCATCAAAACAAGAAACTTTATGGTTAAGAAAGATTGTGTTCTAATTTGCAGCCCTGCAATTCAAATTTCAGGAATGTCTCTTGATTCTCTATATTGATTTTAAATGATTTTTGCTTTCTTAAATATGGCCATTCATTCAAGATCTATTTTTTTATTCTTTTGATATCAGAATACTCTCTTTGTTGTAGTTCAGTTGCTCAGTCTTGCCCGACCGTTGGACTGCATGGACTGCAGCACACCAGGCTTCCCTGTCCTTTGCTATCTCTTGGAGTTTGCTCAAACTCATGTCCACTGAGTCAGTGATGCCATCCAGCCGTCTCATCCTCTGGTGCCCCCTTCTCCTCTTGCCCTCAATCTTTCTCAAGAATCTTCTCCAGTACCACAGAGCACGCTATACACTCATGTAATAATTCTTATCTGTGTTTTGATTCTATTTTTGATCTTCATATGAACATGACTGCTTCTGATTTATAAATAAATGAAAAAGCCTAAATAATTATAAAAATGGATGCAAAAATAAAATCTTCATAAAAGATCTTGCACATTTCTTCCTTCTCAGATAATTTCTATTTTCTGTTGCTATTGTTCATAGGATTTTTCCAATAAACTTTCTAAATGGTTGCTATTTATGAATATGAAGGTGTTAACTTCCATGAAATGATACTACTTTACTCAATAACCTTTTCAATTATATCTTTGAGTTTCATCTGTTATTTAGTCAATTCATCTGAAAATTGTGATGATTTCTCCCCTCTTTTTTCAATTTGTATTATATTTTTTCCTTATCTAACCATATATAAAATAATTATAAATAATATAATAATATAACAATTATATTAATAATATAATTATAATAATTAGTGGTATAATTATATTAATAATATAATAATTATAATAATAATTATTAATAATATATATATAATTAGCAGTAATAATGGACATCTTTGTATTTTCCTGACATTTTTGGGAATGTTTCTAGAGATTCCCTGTTAAGTATTATGCCAGCTTTTGGACTGAAATAGTGCATTTTACTACATTTGGAAATTGTCCTATCTGTTGGTATTTTGCTGAGTTTTTTTTATCAGAAGGGATTTTGAATTCTGGTAAATTTTTAGTAGCTTTTTTTTTTAAATTTTTAACAATTACTATCACAATTTAATTTTAATTTATTAAAATTAGTCACTTAAAAAAATCTAAAGTTGATATATGAACACATATATTTTCTCATAGTTTCAACTTTTGAAAGTTTGTCTGTGTTTGAGAAATCTATACAAAGTTATTTTGGATTATGTTTGAAAAATCTGTACCAAGTTATTCTGGATGACATTTTTATTAAGTTGTAATGAAGTCTTTTATAAAAAATGACTATCTTATGAACAGAAACACTACATAGGTTATTTACTATATGAAATATATGTAGCTTGATAAAATGTATTATTGTCCCACTGTATTTTTCTCTTCCTGTGCTATTTTTTTGGCTCAGTAATACATTTGTTGTTTTTGTTGTTTAGTCGCTAAGTTGTGTCTGACTCTTTGCAACCCCATGGACTAGAGCCTGCAAGGCTCCTCTGTCCTTGGGATTTCCCAGGCAAGAATACTGAAGTGGGTTGCCATTTCCTGCTTCAGGGGATCTTCTCCACCCAGGGATCGAACCCTTGTCACCGGCATCGGCAGGTATATTCTTTACAGCTCAGCTACCAGGGAAGCCCCGCTAATACATTTATAAAATTCAGAAAGAAAAATACTGAAGATATATAGGGAAAATCTCATTTCTACTTCTACAACCATCTTCATAGCCCTTACCTTTCACCTTTCCACAGGTAACCACGAAAACACTCTTAGTTTTTGCATGTCCTTGCAGAGTGTACATAACAGGTACAGATAACTGTTAAAAAAGTACTTATTCTTTCATCATTGTTTTTACAATAAATAGAATAAGACACATATTGTACTTTGGTTATCAGCAATATATCTTAAAGATATTCTATCTCAATAGAGTAAAATTTCTCATTCTTTTTATTGTGCATTATATGCTGCTAAGTCGCTTCAGTCGTGTCTAACTCTGTGCGACGCCATAGACAGCAGCCCACCAGGCTCACCCATCCCTGGGATTCTCCAGGCAAGAACACAAGTGGGTTGCCATTTCCTTCTCCAATGCATGAAAGTGAAAAGTGAAAGTGAAGTTGCTCAGTCGTGTCTGACTCTTCGTGACCCCATGGACTGGAGCCTACCAGGCTCCTCCATCCATGGGATTTTCCAGGGAAGAGTACTGGAGTGGGTTGCCATTTCCTTCTCCATGCATTATATGGTATATCATAATTTTTATCATTATTCTATTAGTGGATATTTAGAATGTCTCCAATATTTCTCAGGGGCAACCAATATTGAAATGAATAAATTCCAAAGAATCAAAATCTGTATTAGTAAGACTGATAAACAAGCATTTTTTTAACCTTGTTAGAGGGATTATAAGTTGATGTAGTCATTCAGACAGTAATTTGAAGTATAGGATTTATTTGGCAAAAACAGAACTATGTTCAGCAACATGGACCTGAACATTATTTTTTATACAAAGTTAAAAGCACATTGTATTTCCATCCTGACTACTTGCTCAGATGGTAGAAAATCTGCCTGCAGTGAAGGAGACCTGTGCTCAATCCCTGGGTTGGGAAGATCCCCTGGAGAAGGAAATGGCAACCCACTTGAGTATTCTTGCCTGGAGAATCCCATGGACAAAGGAGCCTGGCAGGCTACAATCTGTTGGGTTGCAGAGTTGGACATGACTGAGTAACTCTCTCACTCACTATGGAAGGCATTTAGTGACTGCTAATAATATTACAAATGCCTGTTCTCCTTAAAGCAACAAATTCACTTCTGGGAAGAGATTCTTCTGTTTAGATTTCCATAGTGGTTGGTTTAAAAACAGGGGAGAGATTCCTGATTTAAAAGGCCTGTACTCTATTTGCAGCATAATATGTTCTGAAGACTTTAGAATAGGGGTTACTAGGTGATCTATATAGCCATCTACCAACCTTCTGCGACTCCTTCAAGCATCACTTTTTGTTTTTATTCATGTGCTATTCATCAGAAATAGATTTCTGTCTTAGACTAAATAATTTTAGACCTACACACCTTGTGATTTCGAGTGCTTTCTCTCTGGTTCGTACCAGAACATTTCCATTATGCTTCTCCCTTCCGCCAACTCATTACCTGGCCTTACTTTTATTTCTTTTCCTGCAGTAGAAAAAGTAATTGAATTGGTAGAAAATTATCTAATCTTTTTGTATTTCCTTCCTCTATTCCTTTCTCAAAAGATCCCCTGTGAAAAGCTGAATAGACATTTTCCTCTCTTGGCATTCCCCTCCTTCAGCCCTCTCCATTCTGTAATTTTAAAATGTCATTTGTATACTAATTCATAATTAATTTTGTCATATCACATGCTAACACTCAAATAGAATAGAAGGGTTATCCTGAAAAGAATCTGATCCTCCCCTACAATTAACCCCTCTCCTAGTTTCATTTCCCAGAGGTAATCTCTTTTAAAAATTTCTGTTCAAGTGTTACCCAGTGTTTACTTTCATAACTTCAAATAATGGGTCATAGCACCAGCCCTGAATTGTTAACTTTAAACTTTCTATTCCTTTTCTTGAATGAAAGATAAGGGTTTATCTCTTACACATCCCCCTACTCTCCCCACCCCCTTCTTTTTGATAGCTATTTAACTTGGATCTAATTCCATTGGCTAAGTATGTATACCTTCAATTAATGTACTTGACCATTTTTGCTTGTCCCATAACTATGCATATTTCTTTGATTCCATGTAAGATATGTGACTTTTTGGCTTTATGTGGCCTACCACCTTTCCCTACCACTACTGTTTCCTACTTTCTGAGAGGTAGTTGTCAAGTTTGATAACATTTATATTATATTCTGAAACAATAGTCAAGTTTTCTTTAATTTTTATGTATGTTGAGTCCCACAGGTGAAAACCAACAACACTTAATTATGAAGTTATTCTTGTTCATGATAGAACCAAGTAATGAGTTATAATTAAATTGCTCCTCTATTAGTACAAGGTCTTAAACTCATTTGGAATTGCTATTTGGAGAATGTTTGTAATGCAAAGAGGCAAAACAGTTCCCTGCCTTTTATGCTAAATTGGGTGCTCTAATCTATGCTTCTTCATGAAAAAAAAAGTGTTTAATTAATTTGTTTATTTTATTTGGAGGATAATTACTTTACAATATTGTGATGGTTTTTGCCATACATCAACCTGAATTGGCACAGGTATACATTTGTCCTCCCCATCCTGAAGCCCCCTCCCACCTCCCTCCCCACCTCATCCCTCTGGGTTGTCTCAGCACCAGCTTTGGTTGCCCTGCTTCATACATCGAACTTGCACTGGTCATCTGTTTTACATATGGTAATGTCCATGTTTCAACGCTATTCTCTCAAATCATCCCACCCTTGCTTTCTCCCACTGAACCCAAAAGTCTGTTCTTTACATCTGTGTCTCCTTTGCTGCTCTGCATGTAGGAACATCAGTGCCATCTTTCTAAATTCCATATTTATGCATTAATATACAGTATTTGTCTTTCTCTTTCTGACTTACTTCACTCTGTGTCATAGGCTCCAGGTTCATCCACCTCATTAGAACTGACTCAAATGCATTCCTTTTTTATGGCTGAGTAATATTCCATCGTGTATATGTACCACAATTTCCTTATCCATTCATCTGTTGAAGGACATCTAGGTTGCTTCCATGTCCTAGCTATTGTAAATAGTGCTGCAATGAGCATTGGGGTAAATGTGTCTCTTTCAGTTATGGTTTCCCCAGGGTATATGCCCAGCAGCGGGATTTCTGGGTTGTATGGCAGCTCTGTTTTTATTTTTTTAAGGAAATCTCCACACTGTTCTCCATAGCAGCTGTAGCAGTTCGTATTCCTGCCAACAGTGTAAGAGGGTTCCCTTTTCTCCACATGCTCTCCAGTGCTTATTGCCTGTAGACTTTTTGATGGTGGCCGTTCTAACTGATGTGAGATGAAACCTCATTGTGGTTTTCATTTGCATTTCTCTAATAATGAGTGATGTTGAGCATCTTTTCATGTGTTTATTAGCCAAAGAATTGATGCTTTTAAACTGTGGTGTTGGAGAAGACTCTTGAGAGTCCCTTGGACTGCAAGGAGATCCAACCAGTCTGTCCTAAAGGAGATCAACCCTGAATATTCATTGGAAGGACTGATGCTAAAGCTGAAACTCTTACTTTGGCCACCTGATGCGAAGAACTAACTCACTGGAAAAGACCCTGATGTTGGGAAAGATTGAAGGCAGGAGGAGAAGGGAACAGCAGAGGATGAGATGGTTGGATGGCATCATTGACTTGATGGACGTGAGTTTGAGTAAGCTCTGGGAGTTGGTGATGGACAGGGAAGCCTGGCGTGCTGTAGTCCATGGGGTCACAAAGAGTTGGATGTGGCTGAGTGACTGAACTGAACTGAGCCACCAAAGACTTACTATACAGCACGGGGAGCTCTGCTTAATATTATGTAACAACATAAATGGGAAAATAATTTGAAAAATAGAAACATGTATATTTATAACTGAATCACTTTTTCTGTACACCTGAAATCATCACAACATTCTTAATCAACTATCCTCCAACATAAAATAAAAACTTTAAAAGAAATCTGTCTTCTTCATGAATCATGTCCACTGTGATACCACTGAGGCCATCTATCATGGTACAAGATAAATGTCTTCATAGTTAATATGATAAATCTGTATATTGATTATAATTAACACTAGATGCTTTTACTTAGACATAGTGCTAGTTTTGATGATATATTTTGTGTTTCCTCAGGTGGTCACTGTATCCACATGCTCTTGAATAACTGTTTTTTCACCTCTTATGCTACCTATTCTTTACTCCACTCTAACGCTTACAACAGTTTGAAGTTTCCTGTGGATTGCAATTTCCATTATTGAAAATCCAGCTTCTGAATGAGATCTACATCTTGGGTTATTCTATAGTCATCTTGATTCATTCTACAGGGAAATGGCCAACTTGGAGTATATTAATGGAATCACCAACTCAGGGATTCCAACTGTGTTTCCTGGGTCGATCACAGACCCCTCCCAACTCTATAGAATCTTAGTATCTTGCTCTTGTCCTGGGGCATCTCTTAGATTCCTCTCTCTTATACTTTATGTACCTTTCTGATATTTATTTCTTTATCTTCCCAATACCACCTTGGTTCAAGCCTTTATCTCCTCCTTAGGCTTAGGGTTAGCTCCTAACTGACCTCCTGCTTTCAGAGGTCTCACCCAAAGCCACACTGGCAAAGCATTCCTTGGGTCCAAGAATACCCAATGATTCTTTATGATCTAGCAACTGCATTTCAAACTCTTAACTTTAAGAGCACTTAAATTCCTCTATGATCTAACTATATGTTCCCAAAAGCCCCTAAATAATAATAAGCCTAATCTAATCCCCCAATAATAGTTTAAAATTCTTTAATAGTTTTAAATTCTTTGAATACATATTGTCTCCTTGCCAACTTTGCTTATGCTGGTCTCTCTTTTTGGAATGCCCATTTCCAGTCTCTGCATGATTAATTTCTCCTCAATTTTGAAACCTTTTCCAAATTTAATTAGAGCCAATGAGTTTTTCTAATGGCTTAAAGCTGAAATGTATCTCTTTAGGCATGCCTTTTTCTAGAACTTCCTTAACATCAATTCTTCACTTTTAAGAGTCTCTTGCCTTGCGCTGATCTTTTTATGTTATTCTCCAAACTAGATGTGTCTTCTTTGACAAAAGGCATGTGCTAAGCATATTTTTTGTTCCTCAATGAATCCATTATTGTGGGAACTCCAGAAATAGGTTGACTACAAAACTGAATCTGTAACATGAAATCAGTCATTCTCATGGGCCTGCCTTATTTGGAGGAAGCATTGCACAAATATATGGAACTGTTCTAAGATGTAGTTTGGTTTTATTTTTTCATGAGCAGATAAGAGACTATGCAGATGGTATTCAGGATGGATTTCAAATAAATAAATGGGGCTGAAGACTGATTGAGCTTCCCATTTTTAGTGGAACATGATGTAGGATGTTTCATTTTTGCCTGGGGAAATTAAGACAAATGAAAGAGCTAACTGAAAAAATGTCAAAATATATTTTATAGCCATGTGTAAATTCAGACATGAAAGCATTTAGTCATTCATATTACAGGCTGAAAAGTCCTCCTGGCCTGGCTTTAGAAGAAGAAATTGTATGTCTTAATTATCTGTGGGCCTTATTAAAACTGCAAGCTTGTTCGTCTCTGCTGTGTGTACTGAAAACCACTTCTCACAGCTCCATAAATAATAATGGCATAATGATCAAGAGATGTGCACTTAGAAGTTTTAGGAGAAAATAGCCCATGGAGCAGGGGGTATTTATATATGGGAAAAGGAACTTTCCCTCACCTGCCAACATGACTTAACTATATAAGCAGCTAGCAATTCGCATCTTTCAGGGAGTTTGGAAAGTTCACATGTTGACATTGCAGTTATATTCGTGCAGTAATGAAAATGAGGTCAGGATTATCTGTAAAGATTTTATAAAATGTCAAGTTGTAGTAAAATATAAGGGAAACACTAACATGGTTAAGTAAGTAGCCTGGGGGTAGAGGGAAGAAAGGAATGGGCAAATATCAATTTCAGACTAGGATAGATTAAAATTAGCATATCAGGTAAGGATCATCCATTCCAATTGTTTTATTTTGTAGGTAAAGGGATAAATGAAAGTTGCTCAGTCATGTCCGACTCTCTGCGACCCCATGGACTATACAGTCCATGGAATTCTCTAGGCCAGAATACTGGAGTGGGTAGCCTTTCCCTTCTCCAGGGGATCTTCCCAACCCAGGGATTGAACCTGCAGGTGGATTCTTTACCAGCCGAGCCACAATGAAAGCAGGAAATAAAGTCACTGCCTCTACTGTTTTATCATCCTCTTTACAATATATATTTGTGAAAGGTAGACTTTATGTACTTGATCCCTCTTGCCTTGGAAACATTAAATATTTTTCTATTCCCAATAACTTTGTAAAACAAATAGTTCTGCTCTTTCTTTTAATCACAGGGATGGTGAGAACAAAAATATTGTCATTAAAACAGTTATGTGCTTCAGCTGTATCAGGAGCTGGTACAATGTCAAGTCCCTTCAACCTGGTGAGCATAGGACCTGAGAGGGTCTATACACAGAATTCAGGGCATCTGTGAATCCGAAATCACATTTCTATTCTCACTAAGTTCTATCCAGAATAAAAAATTTCTTTCAGTAATGAATGTGAGCAACAATCACAGTACCAGGATATAAATATCTTTAAGTTTCATGACAGTGGTTACAATATGTTAAGATCTCATGTATTTTTGTCACCACTTTGAAAATGTAGTAGCTAGTAGATGCATTTAACTTAATAGTTACATATTAATTCATTAATTAAAAAAAAAACTGTGTGTTTTACTCTATCACAAATCTTTGTGTTTAACCACATTCATACAATTGATTTCCTTTGTATTCTTATGTATTTTTTCTGATGTTTTAAAAAATACTTTGAAAAGAGTCCATAGGCTGACTCAGATTTCCAAAAGTCAGGACACAGAAAGAATTTTGAACTCCTATACTGAATAACAGCTTCATATGTTTAGGTTTTAATCTTTATTTCTTTTCAAGGGTGTCGTTTTGAAACTAGTTTTAACAATGTTTTCATTCTCACTATTTTAGCCTCCATTAGAGAGATTAAGCTTGAGTTTCTTGTAGGAATTTTTACTGCCACTTTTAAAATGATGAGAATGGAAAGATCATATTTTTTAAGAATAAATTTAATGTCTTTTCAATAAATTTAATGTCTTTTCACAATGGGCCTTAAAATGAGATTCCAAAACTTCTAATTTAATACTGGAGTTATTCTCATACTTCACATATTATTGAGACAAGAGCTGATAAAATAAAGACTTCAAACAACACCACTCTTAAACCTGGAATAAAACATGTGGAGACATATGCATTTTCCCCACTTTATCCCTCAGTAGATTAATTTGTGGCTGATTGTGAATTATGCAAAATGACTCATATATCGAAAAGTTCCCTAAAACGACATACTGTCATTCAGACACAGAATGCTTTTTTTCTTTATTAAAAAAAAAAAAAAATGAGACTGAGGAATTGTTGCCAAAGGGAATTAGGATTTAATCTTAGCAAATAATATCCAGGATTCTATGAATTAAACATGTAAAATGATTTAAAAGTTAAGAATTATCTCTCAAATAGCATTTCTCATTTAGGTTGAATTTTTAACAACTTGCCTGGTTTTCTCTATACCTTTCTAGAGATCAAATGTCAGGGCCTGGAAATTGGGGCCAGATGGCACTAGCCAAGTTGAAATATGCAAATGCAGCAACACTTATCACACTACTTGCTTTTTACCCCTGGTGTGCATGCAGGTTGGGTGGGAGGTCTTACACAAATTTTCCCGAGGCAATCCTTTGTAAAGGCACGGTGTAGCTGTCAGGGCTTCAGTTCTTTACATTTCAGTTTCAAAAAAACTTTAAAGTGTTTTTTTTTTTTTCGTGAGGTCACTGCTGATCATCTAAATATGTGGTAGCGGTGACACAGTAGTGGCAAAGTGATCACACATCATTACATAGTGCACACGTGATTATTTATGCCTTCTCAACCACAGTGTAAGTTACAAGCAATTATTTTTCCGTCTCCTCCATGTAATTACACTGTAATCTGCTGGGACATGTAATTGCATGGACGGCTTCTGCACTGAATTACGCAGCTCTCAGGGACCATGTGAGACCCCTGGAGCCTTTTACCAGCTAGAAGCTGGGCGGTCTCTTTGTGTAAACCTGGTGGCCTGAATATAAGGGCTATCCTGGAGGGAGATTTGCAACCCAGATGTAGTGTAGGGCCACCAGGTAAAGTGCCTATGGGAGGGAGAGCCTGTGTGTTTGACATCCAGCCTCAGCAGATGGCCTCTTGATTTCCTATCCTCAGGTTATGAAATGTCTCTGGGAGAAAAGGCAGCCTTTGTGAAAGCAAAATTTTTATTGGTGGGAAATTTCTTTAGGATTTAGGGATCTTTTATCAATACTTGCCATTGTCAGACTCTATGTGTTTAATCAATGTTCAGTGCTTTAAAATATACAGTTTTATGGAAATGTGTGTGCTCGGAGAAAGTGATAAATTAAATTGCTTGACAAAATGCAAAATAAATATACCATCATCCAAGAGAAAGAGGAAATGCTTTTTCTTTCTTTCTTCCCTCCTTCTTTCCTTTTTCCTTTTACCTTCCTTTCTCCCTCCGTCACTCATTTTTTTCTTTTTTTTCTCTCTCATTCTTTCTGTAAGGTACAAATGTAAAAGCAGCACATTAAGTAAATAATCTGATTTTGTGCTAATTTGCTACTATTTCTACCATGTTTATCTGTAAAGAGCAATTTTTAATCATTTACCTATTGATTTATCAGGGTGCCTTCTCAAACAGGCTCTGAGAAGCCATAGTTTGTCCAAGTGGGAATCAGGAAAATCCCCAAAGAGGCTGTGCTAGAGCTTGGTTCCTCTGGGAAGAAAGCAAGCATTAGATGGGCGTATTCCTCTATCTTTGTCTCACTGGCCTCCCAGGAAAGGTCAGGCTTTCCTCCGCTTCACTGCTGGGCTTGGCGATTATCCAGGTTGGTGTGTGGCATGTGCAGATGCCTGTTGTGTGTCTCCTGTGGGTACACGTATTTCACTGCATGCTAGGATTCTTATAAGATGAAGTTGTTGTGGATAGGCGTATCTTCAGCTAAATAGAAATTTTCTGGCAGAAGTCTGCAGAATCAGAGCTAAAGCAACAATGTTGGATTGAATCCTGTGATCAAAAAGGCAAAATCCTTGCTTGATATAACTTTATATTATATTTGATTATAACTTTGTTATAAATGTGTAGTTACAGTATTCGTCACTAGATCGTCCAAATGCATGTGAATTCTGGAGTCATTTTTCTTGAAGTGATTTGAATAAAAGAACTATTTGAAGAATTTTAAAAACAATCTTGCTCAAAAAAAGGCTATTTTGAAAATGTGTCTCTCAAATGGATCTTCCTCGGCCCCTATGTTTATTGAGATAAATCGACAGTTTTTAAATGAGGAATAATTATCTATCATCTATCACATTTTTTTCTCCAGAAAATAAAGTTTTATTCAGCACATATATTTTTTACTATTTTACTCATGTGTATGTAGATTAATATTTTTCTAATCTATTCATATGCACTCTAGTATAGTTTTATGATTTATACATTTGAGAATGAACATACATAGGTAGCTTAGGGCTTCCCAGGTGGCTCAGTTAGTAAAGAATCTGCCTGCAATGCAGGAGACCTTCTGCAGGAGACCTGGGTTCGAGCCCTGGGTTGAGAAGATTCCCTGGAGGAGGGCATGGCAACCCACTCCAGTATTCTTGCCTGGAAAATCCCATGGACAGAGTAACCTGGCAGGCTTTACCACATGGGGTGGTAAAGAGTCGGACACAATTGAGCAAGGTAATGCATACATGGGTAGATCCATATATAGGTAGATATATAGATATATAAATACAGTGGAATGATTGATTTTCACTGCTTAACATTTATAGGTGCAACTCTTATAAACTGTATACCTCAAAAAACTCTCTGAAATAAATGAACAATCAAGGTGTATCCTCACATTTAGATACTTGGATGACTCAGTTCAGTTCAGTCATTCAGTTGCGTCTGACTCTCTGACACCCCGTGGGCTGCAGCACGCCAGGCATCCCTGTCCATTACCAGCTCCCGGAGTTTACTCAAACTCATGTCCATTGAGACTTGGATGATTAGTCGTCACCAATAGTTCTAAACATGTGGTTGGCATTACCTTACAAGCCTTTAATTTCTTGTCTAATGGTTTCCTTAGAGTCACTCACTAATAAGTCATGTGTTTTCGATGATTGCAAATTTGATTTGTTTCACGTTTGGCTCTCCTTCACCACAGTGACACACACTTGTTGGTTAGAGGCTATAGTTAATTTTTTGTTGCCTATGAAAATGCTACTTTGTCTTCCTTTGACCTAGATGCTAAGTTTTCCTTAGGTTGTCATGGATTTTTGACTTTGCAAAATACTTTGAGATTTCAGACTTTTTTTTTTATGTCACTACCACATTCAGGGACCTCCAGTGAAATAAATGAGAGATTCAGATGAATCTGCTTGTAGTTTTGTGTGGTATATAAAGGTCAGTGTTCAAAGGGCAACCCCTTACCATGGGGAATGCAAGTACACTCTAATTAGAAGAGGCAAAACGCTCTCTGTCTGTATGAGTACCACTAAGGACTGAGCTAAATGGTTTTATTTTTTGCCCCCTAAAATCATACTATTCAGTAACTATATCACTATTGTAATTTGTGGAATTTATTGAGTTGTCAACAGAAGAAAGATGTTTAAAACATTTGCCTATTAACTGATAGCTTCAAAAATCTTAGCTGCACAACTCTTCTACTACAGTGAACAATTTATTTGCTTGCCCATCACAGGTTCATTCCTAATTTTATTAAAGCTTTCAACTATAAAAACTTGAATTCAGGGTACAATAAATCCACTTTCTACATTTGTGTGAGGTTTCTCATGTTTCCTCTTAGAGTTAGACTTCATGTTGCTATCACCTGGTTCTTGCCTGGGAAAATCCCATTGACAAAGGAGCCTGGAGGGCTACAGTCCGTGGGATCGCAAAGAGTCAGACATGACTGAGTGACTGAGCACAGACATCATTTGGTTACATTAGCCCAAACCAAAGTGATAGTAAAGAAAAATTGAAGGTGCCCTAAACAGTCGACAACAGGCTGGGCATATCTGGGGGAAGGTGCCTAGTAGGAAGCCTTGTGAGAGAGGACCTGTGGGCCAAACCTCAGCTGTCCTGAGCAGGAGCTACCAGCCACCCCATGGTAACCGAGTACTTGAAAGGCAGTGGGTCCAAATTGAGATGGACGCAAATTGAGAAGTTTTCACTGTTAAAATGCACATCTATTTTGAAGATTTAGTACGAAAACAAGAACATATGCAATTGCATTAATAATTTTTAAAACATAACTTGTTGGAATGATAATACTTTGGACATATCAGCTAAATCAACTATAATTTAAACATAATTTCATCTGATTATTGTTACTTTTTAAATGTGGCTACTGGAAAATATTAAACCACATATATGCCTTGCATTATACTTCTATTGAACAGTGCTGTCTAGAAGTTAAATCAATGGGCTTTATTGGAAGCCCTTGATTCTCTTGCCAGCACAGTTTGGCTTTGGATGATACATAGAATCATAAAAGCCCTCAGTTTCTTCATCTGTGAAATGGGGATAATAACACTTCCCACTTACTGACGTCATAGGGAAGTAACTATAATATTTAATGACCCAGAGCTTGTAAATGTTGAGTTCTTTGGATCTTCTAGAGTGAAACTAGTTTTTTTTTTTTTCTTTTTTAAATTCCCTGAGGACTAGACTATGTGAATAAACAAATAGAGTGCATGGGAAAACACCCACACACTCACATAGCTCTGGCCCATTTTCCCTTTGGTGAATTTATAGTGGCTACAGACAGCAGGGGAAGAAAAAAAAGAATTATGTTCTTAAAAATGCCAAATGGACTGCTGTCAGGCGTGTCTAAACTTCATATGGCGTAAATATCTGTAACTCTAAAAGTGTCCATACTGGACTGGTAATTTTTGAAGTTGTGGGGACATGGGGCATGGAATTTTTATTATATGTTTGTGTGTGTATGTGTATTTATGTGTGTGTATGCATTTGAAAAGTTCACAATTAAAATGTTTTGAATAAATAACTAATGACCATTCTGCCGTATCTCATCTCTTGAAAATTTAAAAAATTTCCTTTATGCTTTCCATGACATTGTTGTAGGCGGATGCTCTCCTTCACAATAATTTTACATTTGCAACCATTCTGCCAAAGGAATATTTTTGCCCTGAGCTCAAGGTTAGATGAAACCTTTCTTTTCCTCATGATTTCAGAGAAAAATGATCCCAACATAAGCAGGAATAAATGAACCAGGATGAGTCAATGAAAAACTCATCCTTCTTCTTCCTTCCTAACTTTGTGGTGTTTTAATAGTTAATAATTTAATTCTCTTGATGTCTCTTTCCCCCAGTGGAATCAGTCTTTTTTTCCCTACCCCCAATCTCAGAATTGATGCTGTAGATATGAGGGATGCTTGTTTTTAAGCACCACGGGGTTTTTTGTTGTCAAGATGGACCCGGGTTCTTCCTGAAACACAGGAAGCATGAAATATTTTCATCCTCTGAAGAAGCAGCCTCCTGACCCGCTGGAGCCAGTGCAGTCATGCTGAGTGGTCTACGTTTTCCTGTTCCTTTGCTTTGTACAACGCGGAAGTCTTGTTTGATGTCTAAATATGAGGATGCTGGAAATTTGGCATGCCAAAGCTTGACTTTATATCCGTAATTTTCACATCCTTTATTGAGAACTACACACTTGCACGTTGTAGTGGGCTTTGGGGGCGGGGAGGGTAAATAGATGTGAGCAATTATATTTATGTATCTACTTCAGGTGTATAGCAAAAGTGTCCTTCAAAGGATGACTGCATTAGACTGGGGGAGGATATTGTGTATGTGTGTGTATGTGTGTGTGTTTGATGGAAACTAGAACAATAACTTGAAATATCATTAGGTGCTGAAAATCATAAACCTTAGCCTAGGGCTCTGATAAAACCCAGGAGACAATCTTCTTGTTTCCTTTATCATTCTGTAGGCAAGTAACTTTTATCCCCATTTTATCAATACAAATAAAAATTCTAAAGCCTGGGGAATTAAATAACATGATTAAGCCGCACAGGTCATTGGGGGTAGGAGTGAGTGGAGGGGAAGAATACCGAATGTACCTTGGAGAGAATTAGTCACTTAAGAGTAGTCATTTGAAGTGGAGAATGATAGCTATTGATTGAAATCATCCTTTGCCTAATCTTTTGAAGGAATGATGGTGTCTTAGAGAATTTAAACTGAACAAGTGTTTCACTGAGTGGGAAAACTCAGGGCCTTAACCAGTTTCCAATAGGTATCTTGGAGCTGCAGCAGCCTGGAGATCCAAGGTTTGAGCAGCGGGCTTGAAAGGCCAACCATGGGTATCAGTCTAGCTGCTCTGCATGGTGGGGCAACATGAAGGGGAGTTGAGCCTGATGAGGGAAGCTGTGCCTGGAGGAGTAGGCTTGGGTCAAGGGGAAACACATGCTCATGAAGCACAATAACACCAAGTCCCCCAGAATCCCGCAGCAGAGGAGCCAGTGTAGACACACGTGTGTGAGCACAGTGTGGTTGGGTGACTGCTTTGCAGGGCCCTAGAGGAAAGGCTGTGGAATATGTGTGATAGCCAACCATTGCGTCTGCTTGTGATAACTGAAACAGCTGTGATAAATACAAGGTTGGAAAGTAGCAAAGAGAATAAAAATACCTTAAGGGGTGGGAGGGAGTGCTCCAGACTTCCAGGGATGGTTTTACAGAAAAAGGTACATCAGTTTGTTGTCTCCTGAGAGCCGAACCTGAGGTAAGGATCTAGGTGCATTTTGGTTTAATTGGGAGCACGTCCCAGGAGGCATCAGGGAGTCAGGGATGAGGGAGAGCTACCACAAGGGTGTCTTATCAAGGATCCCCTGTGGGCAGTGGGACTTGGTTCCCCTGGGACTTCCTGAAAAACAAGCACAATGCCTTCCAAAACTGTCCACTTAAAAGACAGGAAACTGGAGTACTTAACCACTGGCTCCTGTCTGCACTGGTGGAGAGTTCCCTCCCAGGACCATGCTTACACATGGGAGCTGCACAGGGAAGCTCATGGGCCAGAGAACTGAAAGATGTCTGCTGGGTTTCTTGAGGTGGAGCTGCGTGGCGTGACTTAGATCTGGATGCACTTGGAAGTCTCCAGGGTAGATTCAGCTGCTACTGGTGCTGAGCTGAGGGATACAGTCATGGAGGCATGTGTATGTGACTCTAGGTTGATAAAGGATTAAAAAGCCAAAGAGACATGGAGAAGAACATTTGCTAAGCTCCATGGAGAAGGAAATGGCAACCCACTCCAGTGTTCTTGCCTGGAGAATCCCAGGGACGGGGGAGCCTGGTGGGCTGCCGTCTATGGGGTCACACAGAGTCGGACACGACTGAAGCGACTTAGCAGCAGCAGCAGCAGCATGGTATAAAAGAGCAAGACTGATTTTAGAAATTTAAGGAAGTCTGTGATGTTGAATATAAAGTGGTGAGTTAAGATAAAGTTGGGTATTCTACACAGAAGACAAATCATAGAGACAAGAGTCATTCTATGGAGTTTCAATTTTATATTTTTAGAGTCCAGCATCTGGGTCAATAGTGTCCAAAGTAGACATTCCTTTTTTAAAAAACTTTTTTTATATAGACAGTTTTAAAAGTTTTATTGAATTTGTTATAACATTGCTTCTGTTTTATGTTGCGGTATTTTGGCTGCGAGGCATGTGGGATCTTAGCTTCCCGAGCAGGGATCAAACCCACGCTCCCTGCATTAGAAGGCGAAGTGTTAACCACTGGACTGCTAAGTCCTTTCTTAATTATGTATTTTTTATCCTAAAAAGGAAAGACAATTGAACTTGATAACGGTTTAATACATGGCTGGGCCACAGCACTGGCATTCAGTCCTGGTAACACAGAAAATGTAGTACATGGTGTGGGAGGAGGTGAGTAGAAAGCATGGGAGTGCCTCCTCCCACCAGGCAGTGTGGTGGTAGCAACACCGCCTCGTTGGCTCTCATAGCCTGTTGCAATGTGTTGTTAGTTAAGTGCAGCTGGTTGGATAGAATCATGGACTTAATTAAGGGGTGTTCACTGAACTTCTTCTCACAAAATGGACAAGGGCATTAAAGAAGATTCTTGAAAAGAACCGTCACCTTGAAGATAATACCAGTTAAGCAATGATAAGAAAACAGAAATGCCAGCAGCATTGACTTTATCCTGTTCTTACAGCAATTGCTTCATCCATCCTGTCATGCGATAACAGTGAAATAATAAGAAGTAGGCCCAAAAAAGAAAGCAGAAAAATAGAAATAATTAAGAAGACTTGGGACTTCCCTGGTGGTCCAGTGGTTAAGACATCATCTTTCAATGCAGGGGCTGTGGATTTGATCCCCGAGCTAGATCTCACATGCCGCATGGCCAAAAAAACCAAAACATAAAACAGAACCAGCATTGTAACAAATTCAATGAAGACTTCTACAAAATCTTTAAAAAAGGAACACTGAAATGTGGGCTTAAAACCATTGCTACTAAAAATATAGTCCAGGTCACACCTAAAAAGACACTGTTTCTTGAGATGTTAGCTATTGTAAAATCATTTTGATTAGTAAGCTTTTTGGAAATAGTATACTGTTTCATATTCTTTTTTATATTTCTACTTCTTGCCTTTTTTTTTTTACCACACATAAGGAGTATTAGTACAGTATATGTATATAATGTATAGACAGAATCCATATACATATGTATGTACATGCATGTACATATATACATATATATTTAAATATGCATGTGTTATTGATAAAGGCTAAAATTTTCTCCCCTCATTATCAGACTCTGAAACAAGGACCAGGGCAGGTAACTTGCTTAGGAGGTGATTTCAGGAAAGACATAAGATGGTGAGGAAGTGACACATGGAAGAGAGAAATGCCAATAATGGGTGTGAGTACAGTGGACAGCTAGTGCTCACTTCAGTTTGGGGCCATCTAAGAACCACATGAATGCACCCTAAAATTGCCCACTGAGAGCTAGGATTGTTGGAGTAATTTCCACTGATTCATAACCCTCATTTGTTGAGCTTTTTCCATGGAAGCATTTAATTGCTGGATTTTCCAATGTGCCCCTCTGTGTGGGTCATGAGGTCCCTCTGTCCAAGGATGGAGGCCCCTGGAGAAAGCCCCATGCAGTGATCAGAGGATGCACGCACCCATGGGGGCAGTTGTGTCAACATGCTGGGTACTGTTTCCTAAGTCATGGGTGGAAACAGAGTTGCAGTAAGTGGATATAAGGCAGGACATAATAATAACTGATAATAACTGAGAGCATCAGTTATTGTCTCCATCATAAATATTTGAAGATTGGTTTTCTAGGTAAAGAGAGAAGATGTATGCTAGATGGAGATGTTCAGAATTGAGGTTCAGAAAGGTCCCTTGGGCAGCAGTGTGATAGTGAATATTTAGGAGGAACAGGAGAGAGGAGACTGGAAGACCTGTCTTCCTGATGTTGCAGTAATCCAAGTGACCAACGAAGGTAGATCTGAGGAGTAAAGTCTAGTGGTGTGTTTGGTCTAAGTATAAAGATCTTGGTGGCTGATTTGATGTTAAAGAGTGAAAGAAGAAACCATAGGTTGATCCCCAGACTTTGCCTTGAGTTAAAGTGAAAGTGAAGTCGCTCAGTCGTGTCCAACTCTTTGCGACCCCATGGACTGTAGCCCATCAGGCTCCTCCGTCCATGGGATTCTCCAGGCAAGAATACTGGAGTGGGTTGCCAGTGCCTTGAGTTACTGGACTGATAAAGACCAAGAAGAATAGAAGAGAGGGAAAGGGAGGTGATGTCATGGTCTGTCTGAGCAGCTTCAGTGTCACATGTCTGAGGGATAAATAGCCAGCAGAGAGGTAGATAGAGTGTTCTGGAATCCAAGAGGGAGCGAGTCAGTGAAAAACCATTTGGGAAGTATAACTTAAAAGCACTTCCAGAAAAGTATCTAGGCAGCATCTCTAGATTAGAAAAAGCATTTACAGATGTTTAGAAGGGTGTCTCTTAAATGTAATGTGCTCATAAACTACCGTGTGATCCTGCTAAAATGCAGATCTTGGCTTAGGGCGTCTGAGGTGAGGCAGGAGAGTCTGCATTACTAACCAGCTCCAAGGTAATACTGATGCTGGTGGCTTTGGACCACATGGTGAGGGGCAGAGATTTAAAGGATGAGATGAAAGAAGGTTCTAGAAGTCTGACCATTTAAAATTGACATGGAGAAAATAAAGTAATACTCCCTGAAATCTGCACTCATAACATTCGACAGATAATAATAAGGAAAATTTGTCTATGGATTCATCATGGAATACTTGCTAAGAATGGCTCAGTGACCAAAGTCAGTGCAGATGTTCTTGAGTGTAGGCAGGATAACATGTATATAGATATAGCTGGGCAAAAGGAGGTGGGTAGGTTGTGGAGGAGTAATTCTCTGAAACCTTATTCAATTGCTTAGGAAAGCAGGAGTCAGTGGAAAAAGTTGATTATCTCTTCTGCTGCTGCTGCTGCTGCTGCTGCTGCTAAGTCGCTTCAGTCATGTCCGACTCTGTGTGACCCGATGGACAGCAGCCCACCAGGTTCCCCCATCCCTCGGATTCTCCAGGCAAGAACACTGGAGTGGGTTGCCATTTCCTTCTCCAATGCATTAAAGTGAAAAGTGAAAGTGAAGTCGCTTAGTCGTATCTGACTCTCTGTGACCCCATGGACTGCAGCCTACCAGGCTCCTCTGTCCATGGAATTTTCCAGGCAAAAGTACTGGAGTGGGGTGCCATTGCCTTCTCCGTGATTTTCTCTAAGAAAGTATATTTAAGAGATAGCAGCAAAGAAGTGAAACCCAGAGAATTCAGGTTTCTCCCTTGCTTGGTTGGTCCTTTGGGAGATGCTAACCAAATAAATACCCAGAAGTGAAATAGGGGGGTTGTAGAGATGATGTAGAGAGAGTGAGGGTATGTTAATGACAATGAAGCCATTGAGAAAGACAATCAATACACAGAACTGGAGGGGGGAAAAAAAAAGAAAATGGAGGGAAGCAAACTCAACACTAAATAAAGAATTAAAGTACCTTGACTGTGGTGATGGTATCATCAGTGTTAGCCTATGTCCAAACTCATCGAATTGTATACATTGAATGAGTGCAGCTTTTTTGCATATCAATTACACCTTAATAAAGCTGTAAACAAAGTTTAAAGAACCACAGAGAAAATTGGGTTTATGCTGTCCAAGTGACTAACAGATCCACAAACACAGCAAAACAATATGGAAATAAATGCACTTCAGTTCACTACATGCTGGAACACAAATGGGAAAATGTGAAAGTCAGATCAAGAAGTTAATTGAGATTGTCAAACCTTAAATTAAGAATTTAGAACAGAGGCAGAAGAATTCAGAACTTATACCCAAGTAACTATAGCGAAATATTTATTACAGAGTATGAGAAGTAAATGTGGGCCTTGCTACTCAGAACATTTGAATTGAACTTTGAAGATGTCTGGCTATGAAGAAAAGTAACAGTAAATAAAGGCTGTTACCTTCTTTGTCAGGTGTGAGAATCCTTTGCTGGTATGTCTGATGGATTTCTTTCAAATCCTTGTTCTGCATCAAGGAATATGCTCCTGTAAAAATATGAATAGTTGAAATCCCTCAAGCAAATTGTCCCCTTCAGTTCAGTTCTGTCGCTCAGTCATGTCTGACTCTTTGTGACCCCATGAACTGTAGCACGCAGGGCCTCCCTGTCCATCACCGACTCCCAGAGTCCACCCAAACCCATGTCCATCGAGTCAGTGATGCCATCCAACCATCTCATCCTCTGTCGTCCCCTTCTCCTCCTGCCCTCAATCTTTCCCAGCATCAGGGTCTTTTCCAGTGAGTCAGTTCTTCACATCAGGTGGCCAAAGTATTGGAGTTTCAGCTTCAACATCAGTCCTTCCAATGAACACCCAGGACTGATCTCCTGTAGGATGGACTGGTTGGATCTCCTTGCAGTCCAAGGGACTCTGAAGAATCTTCTCCAACACCACAGTTCAAAAGCATCAATTCTTCAGCACTCAGCTTTTTTCACAGTTCAACTCTCACATCCATACACAACCACTGGAAAAACCATAGCCTTGAGTAGACGGACATTTGTGGCAAAGTAATGTCTCTCCTTTTGAATATGCTATCTAGGTTGGTCATAACTTTCCTTCCAAGGAGTAAGCGTCTTTTAATTTCATGGTTGCAGTCACCATCTGCAGTGATTTTGGAGCCCAGAAAAATAAAGTCAGCCACTGTTTCCACTGTTTCCCCATCTATTTGCCGTGAAGTGATGGGACCAGATGCCATGATCTTAGTTTTCTGACTGTTGAGCTTTAAGCCAACTTTTTCACTCTCCTCTTTCACTTTCATCAAGAGGCTCTTTAGTTCTTCTTCACTTTCTGCCATAAGGGTGGTGTCATCTGCATATCTGAGGTTATTGATATTTCTCCTGGCAATCTTGATTCCAGCTTGTGCTTCCTCCAGCCCAGCATTTCTCATGATGTACTCTGTTTACAAACATACATATTTGTGTGATCATATTTTCTTACTCATCTATACTGATATCTTTCTGAAATCTTATAATAGATGTCAAAAAGAAAAAATACCATGAGCTGTATCTTAACTAGCACAACTTTAGACAAGAACTTCTAAAAAAATTTCAATGTTTTTTTAATTGCTGTAGAGTTGATTTATAATATTGTGGTAGTTTCAGATGTACAGCAAAGTGACTAAATTATACATATATGTTTTATCCAGATTCTTTTTCATTATACATTACTACAGTATACTATATATAGTTCCCTGTGCTATACAATAAATCCTTACTATTTGTCTATTTTATATATAGGACATACTGTCATTGTAGATAAGAATTTTTTTTTATAAACTTTTAATTTTGCATTGGGGTATAGCTGACTAACAAACTATGCTGTGATAGTTTCAGGTGAACAATGAAGGGTCTCAGCCATACATATACATGTATCCATTCTCCCCAAACTCCCCTCACATCTAAGCTTCCACATAACATTGAGCTGAGTTCCCTGGGCTATAGAGTAGGTCCTTGTTGATTATCCATTCTAAGTATATCAGTGTGTACATGTCCATCCCAAACTCCCTAACTATCTCTTCTCACCTTTCCCCCGGCAACCATAAGTTTGCACTCTAAGTCTGTGGGTATCTTTCTGTTTTGTAAGTGACTTCATTTGTATCATTTCTTTTTAGATTCCACATATAAGGGATGTCATACAGTATTTCTCTTTCTCTAGACAAGAACTTCTAAATGAACATTTAACTTAATATGTATAGAAAGTCATTTAAAAACACAGTAAACATAAAATATTTTAAATAATGATAATTTCTAATGTCTTTCTAACCAACATTTGAAAATATTTTTTTCTCCACATTTCAAAGACAAGTAATCATTCATTTCTCTGTGTGCAGAATAACAAAATTATGTCTAATTGTTTTTCTGGAAACTGATATATTTTTATTCTGCCAGTTACTATTAATTTCTCTAATTAATATGTCATGTATTCCCCTTTTTTTCTTCCAATTTTCTTCCAAGAAATAACTAACACACTTCATTATAGGGTTTAAGGTGCACACATGACTTGACTTCCATACATCATGAAATGATTACCATAAGTTTAGTGAACATCCATCATCTCAGATAGATACAAAGATAAAGTAAAACCATATTTTTTTTTCTTCTGATGAGGACTCGAGATTTACTTTTCTGTAGCTCTTCAGTTGCTCAGTCATGTCCATGACCCCATGGACAGCAAATGTCATGCCTTGCTGTCCTTCACCATCTCAAGTCTGCTTGAACTGACATCCATTGAGTCAATGATGATATCCAACCATCTCATCCTCTGTCACCCCCATCTCTGCCTGCCTCCACTCTTCCCCAGCATCAGTGTCTTTTCTAACGAATCAGCTCTTCCCATCAGGTGGCCAAAGTACTGGAGTTTCAGCTTCAGCATTAGTCCTTTCAATGAATATTCAGGACTGATTTCCTTTAGGATTGATTGGTTTGCTCTCCCTGAACTCCAAGGGACTCTCAAGTCTTCTCCAACACCACAGTTTAAAACCATCAATTCTCCAACTATCAGCCTTCCTTATTGTCCAACTCTCACATCCATACATGACTACTCAAAAAACCATAGCTTTGACTAGATGGACTTTTGTTGGCAAAGGACTGGCTCTGCTTTTTAATATGCTGTCTAGGTTGGTCATAGCATTTCTTCCAAGGAGCAAGTGTCTTTTAATTTCATGGCTGCAGTCACCATCTGCAGTGACATTGGAAGCCAAGAAAATAAAGTCTGTCACAGTTTCCACTGTTTCCACATCTATTTGCCATGAAGTGATGGGACAAGATGCCATGATCTTTGTTTTTTGAATGCTGAGTCTTAAGTCAGCTTTTTCACTCTTCTCTTTCTCTTTTCTCAAGAGGCTCTTTAGTTCCTCTTCAATTTCTGCCATAAGGGTGGCGTCATCTGAATATCTGAGGTTATTGATATTTCTCCCAGCAATCTTGATTCCAGCTTGTGCTTCATCCAGCCTGGCATTTTGCATGATATACTCTGCATATAAGTTAAATAAGCAGGATGACAATATACAGCCTTGACATACTCCTTTCCCAACTTGGAACCAGTCTGTTGTTCCCTGTCCAGTTCTCTGTTGCTTCTTGATCTGCACACATAATCCTCAGGAGGCAGGTGAGGTGGTCTGCTATTCCCATCTCTTTAAGATTTTTCTATAGCTTTTTGTGATCCACACAGTCAAAGGCTTTAGCATACTCAATAATGTAGAAGTAGATGTTTCTCTGGAATTCTCTTGCTTTTTCTATGATCCAGTGGATGTTGGCAATTTGATCTCTGGTTCCTGTGCCTTTTCTAAATCCAGCTTGAACATATGGAATTTGGAAGTTCTTGGTTTATGTACTGATGAAGCCTAGCTTGAAGAATTTTGAGCATTACTTTGGATGCATGTAAGATGAACGCAATTGTGTGGTAGTTTGAGCATTCTTTGGAATTGCCTTTCTTTGAGATTGGAATGAAAACTGAGCTTTTCAGTCCTCTGGCCACTGCTGAGTTTTCCAAATATGCTGGCATATTGAGTGCAGCACTTTCACAGCATCATCTTTAGGATTTGAAATAGCTCAGCTGGAATTCTATCACCTCCACTAGCTTTGTTTGTAGTGATGCTTCCTAAAGCTCACTTGACTTTGCCCTCCAAGAAGTCTGACTCTAGCTGAGTGATCACACCAACTTGGTTATGTGGTCATGATGACCTTTTTGTATAGTTCTTCTGTGTATTCTTGCCACCTCTTCTGCTTCTGTTAGGTCCAAACTTTTCTTTTATTTTGCCCGTCTTTGCATGAAATGTTTCTTTGGTATCTCTAATTTTCTTGAAGAGATCTCTAGTCTTCCCATTCTACTGTTTTCCTCTATTTCTTTGCATTGTTCACTTAAGAAGGCTTTCTTATTCTCCTTCCTGTTCTTTGGAACTCTACATTCAAACAAGTATATCTTTCCTTTTCTCCTTTGCCTTTTACTTCTCTTATTTTCTCAGCTATTTGTAAGGCTTCCTTAGACAACCATTATGCCTTCTTGCATTTCTTTTTCTTGGGGATGTTTGTGATCACCTCCTCCTGTGCAATGTTATTCATCTCCATCCATAGCTCTTCAGGCACTCTGTCTATCAGACCTAATCCCTTGAATCTATTTGTCACTTCCACTGTATAATTGTAAGGGATATGATTTAGGTCATACCTGAATGGCCTAGTGGTTTTATCTACTTTCTTCATTTTAAGTCTGAATTTGGCAATAAGGATTTCATAATCTGAGCCACAGTCAGCTCCCAGTTTTTGCTGACCATATAGAGCTTCACCATCTTTGGCTGCAAAGAATATAATCAGTCTGATTTTGGTATTGATCATCTGGTGATGTCCATGTGTAGAGTTATTTATTGTGTTGTTGGTAGATGGTGTTTGCTATGCCTGGTGTGTTCTCTTGGCAAAACTCTGTTAGCCTTTGCCCTACTTCATTTTGTACTCCAAGGCCAAACATGCCTCTTACTCCAGGTATCTCTTGACAAAAGTAGAAATACTTTTGCATTCTAGTCCCCCATGATGAAAAGGGCATCTTTTTTAGGTTTTAGTTGTAGAAATTCCTGTAGGTCTTCATAGAACCATTTAACTTAACTTCTTTGGCATTAGTGGTCGGGGCATAGACTTGGATTACTGTGATATTGAATGATTTGCCTTGGAAATGAGAAATCATTTTGTCATTTTTGAGATTGTACCCAAGTACTGCATTTCAAACTCTTTTGTTGACCATGAGGGCTACTCCATTTCTAAGGGTTCTTGCCCACAATTGTAGATATAATGGTCATCTAAATTAAAGTCAACAATTCCATCCATTTTAGTTCACTGATTCCTAAAATGTCTATGTTCACTCTTGCCATCTCCAGTTTTCTGGCACTTCCAATTTACTTTGATTCATGGACCTAACATTCCAGGTTCCTACACGATATTCTTCCTTACAGCATTGGACTTTACTTCCATCACCAGTCACATCCACAACTGGGCATTGTTTTCACTTTGGCTCAGCCTCTTCATTCCTTCTGGAGCTCTTCTCCGCTCTTCTCTAGTAGCATTTTGGGCACCTACTGATGTGGGGAGTTCAACTTTCAGTGTCATATCTTTTTGCCTTTTTGTACTGGCATTTTGCATGGTATACTCTGCATATAAGTTAAATAAGCAGGGTGACAATATACAGCCTTGACATACTCCTTTCCCAACTTGGAACCAGTCTGTTGTTCCCTGTCCAGTTCTCTGTTGCTTCTTGATCTGCACACATAATCCTCAGGAGGCAGGTGAGGTGGTCTGCTATTCCCATCTCTTTAAGATTTCATTGGGTTCTCAAGGCAAGCGTTCTGAAGCAGTTTGCCATTCCCTTTTCCAGTGGACCACATTTGTCAGAACCCTGTACCATGGTTTTTTCTTGTGATGAGGATTCAGGATTTACTCTCTTAGCAACCTTTATATATAAAATCCAGCAATACTAATGATATTAATCATGTTGTGTGTTATATTCCTAGTACATTTATCTTATAATTGGAAGTTTGTACTATTTAACCATATCATTTAAATCTCCTTCCTCTCCCCTAGCCCACCACTCCCCCGCCTCTGTTGACCAGACATCTGATCTCCTTTTCTACAAGTTCGTTAGTATGCTTGTTGGAGGGCTTCCCTGGTGGCTCAGATGGTAAAGAATCTACCTGCAATGCAGAAGACCTGGGTTCCATCTCTGGGTTGGAAAGATCCCCTGGAGAAGGGAACAGCTACCCACTCCAGTTTTCTGGCCTGCAGAGTTCCATGGACTGTATAGTCCATGGGTCTCGAAGAGTTGGACACAACTGAGCAACTTTCACTTTCTCTTTGGTTGTTAGAAGTATAACTGACCTACAATACTATGTCAGCTCCTGGTGCACAGCATAGTCATTTAATGTTTTTGTACCTTTCAAAATGATCTCCACAATAAGTATACTTAACATCTGTCACCATACGAAGATATTACATTATTACTGCCTGTATTCCCCATTCTGTACTGTACATTCCATTCCCATGACTCATTTATTTTGTAACTGGGAGGTTGTACCTCTTAATTTCCTTCATCTATTTCACTCATCTCACTACCCTTCTCCCCTCTGGCAACCACTTGTATCTATGACGATGTTTTTGTTTTGTTATGATTGTTCATTTGTTTTGTTTTTTAGATGCCACATATAGTGAAACCATATAGTATTTGTCTTTCCCTGTCTGATTTACTTCACTTAGCGAAATACTTTCCAGGTCCATCGATGTCAAAGATTTCATTCTCTTTTCAAAGATTTCATTCTCTTTTATGACTGATTAATATTCCATATGTTCTTTATCCATTCTTCTACCAATGGGCACTTAAATTTGCTTCCATCTCTTGACTATTGTGAATAATGCTGCAGTAAATATAGGAGTGCATGTATCTTTTCAAATTAGTGTTTTGTTTTCTCTGGGAAAATACCCAGAAGTTGAATTGCTGGATCATATAGTGGTTCTATTTTTAATTTTTTGAGGCATCTTCATACTGTTTTGCATAGTGGTTGCACCAATTTATATTCCCACCGAAAGTGCATGAGAGTTCCCTTTTTTCCACATCCTTGCCAACACTTGTTATTTGTTGTCTTTTTGATAATAGCAATCTGATAGGTGTGAAGTGATATCTCACTGTGGTTTTGACTTGAAGTTCCCTGATGATTAATGATGTTGAGCATCTTTTCATGTGTCTGGTGGCTGTCTGTATGTCTTCTTTGGATAAATGTTTATTTAGATCCTCTGCCCATTTTTAAAATCAGGTTGTTTGTTTTTTGATGCTCCTTGTATAGTTTGATATGAACCAATCTTTTATTAATGTGTCATGTATTTTAATATGATAACTAATAGAAAGGTTTTGTTTGTTTTAGGACAGAACAATGATGGACATTTTGATATTTATTTTTTAATATATATTTCTTCAGAACCATGAAGTGTGCTTAAGTACTCCCAAGGTTGTGGAAAAACTGTTTGAAACTTTCATAAAATTAACTTTGAAGTGTTCATATGGAAAATTCCCTCAGATTAATATGTATTTTCAAAATGTGCAATATATATGAATGACAAATATCTCTTAATTTTGCCTCCTATTTTCTCATTTTGATCTACTAGAAGTCCAGATTGAAGTGGAATTAATAGTGTGTATATTCTAACAAGTTAAAAGGAAAAGCTTATCAGTTTTATCATTTCATCTTATGTGAATTGATTAAATACCTTCTTGTGGGCATTGCTGTGCCAGGTGCTTTGCAAAATAAGTTAATCATTCATTGGCCTGATCAGATCCTATAATCAGCTGATAGCAATGTGTTCTACAACCTGGAAACAGAATGGGTCCGTAAACAATTCTGCCCTAAACATTGGATCAAAGCAGTACTTACCACTTACTGGTTTAGCCCATTGGTTCATTCATGAAACACTGGCAGTATCCTTGCGTCAACATTCTGTGAGGCTCTCACATAAGAAACAGTCCTGTGATGAGTTCATATTTTAATGGGATTAATATATAAACAAATAATTAGGCTTAAATACTTTAGGAACTATAATAAGTTATCTATAAAATGCTGAGAAAAGTCTATGAAACATAACTCCATCTGGCAGAATCCTTCTCAAAGGATATGTCATTTGAACTAGTCTTGATAGGTAAATAGGGATTTTTTTCTGGGAAAAAGAGTGGGGGATGAACAAAACCTATGCAAAGTCACAGAAGTGTAATAAAACATTCACTGTCAAGGTCTGAAGGGAAGAGTAAGTGTGGGTGCAGAATAAAGAAGGGAAAGGGAAAGTAATACAACCAAGAGGTTACAGAGAACCTATAAATTTATGTTATACTAAGTATATAAATCAGAGTTCTAAACAACAGAATTCAAAATCAATGTCATGGAAATCCAGAGAGGGAAGACTTTCAAAAAGACGGGAGTGGAAAAGTATGAGATTAAGCAACATGAGGACTGAAATTGGACCACTGAACTCATCAGTTACTAAAGCTCTGCTATAGTAGTAAGAGACTCTTCTCTAGGGCAGGCACAGATCAATAGTATCAACATCATTTAGAAATTTGTTAGAAATGCAGAATCTAGAGCCTGACCCAGACTTACTGAATCAGAAAATTAGAGATAAAATCCATCATTTAGAGGATTCTTACACAAGCTGAAGGTTGAGAATTGCTGCTGGAGTGTGCCTGGGAAAGAAGGATTTTTGTGGCTTGGAGATAAAAACAATAAGTGCAGAAGAACAAACTGTCCCTTTGTTAAGTTTGTTGGGAAAAAAAGAAAGAAAAGAAAAAAGATGGTGGTTTTGGAGAGGAGGTAGGATCAAGGAAGCATAATAATCCATCATGAATTTCACTTATTCATACTTTTACCTTTTCTAATGGTGTTTTTTTAATTTACTAAAATTTTAACTTTTTAAATAGTCAGATCTTGTGAATTTGTGTGATTATTTTCCATTGCAAACTTGTTTGCATATATTTCCATATTTTCTATTACCTTGCCATGACTTACTTTCTTCCATCTTACATTTAAAAAATATGTCTGGAGTTTATTTCAGCGAATACAGGGTTGAATGGCTCTCAAGTGAAATATTTTTCCCTCAAAAGCCAGTTTCCTCAAAGTTGTTGATTTACTCTTCTGTCCCTAACTCTGTGTTATGAATCTCTTCCTTTCTCAGATATTAAGTCCTTAAACAAATATTTAATGAAGCGGCCCCTGCATGATGTATCCTTCCTTTTTTAAAATTAATTTATTTTTTAATTGAAGGATAATTGCTTTACAGAATTTTGTTGTTTTCTGTCAAACCTCAGCATGAATCAGCCATAGGTATACATATATCCCCTTCCTTTTGAACCTCCCTCCCATCTCACCCCTCTAGGTTGATACAAAGCCCCTAATTGGGTTTCCTGAGCCATACAGCAAATTCCTGTTGGCTGTCTAGTTTACATATGGTAATGTAAGTTTCCATGTTACCCTTTCCATACATCTTACCCTCTCCTCCCCTTTCCCCATGTCCATAAGTCTATTCTCTTTGTCTGTTTCTCCACTGCTCCCCTGTGAATAAATTCTTCAGTACTATTTTTCTAGATTCCGTATATATGCATTAGAATATGATATTTATCTTTCTCTTTCTGACTTCACTCTTTAATAGGTTCTAGGTTCATCCTCCTCATTAGAACTGACTCATCTTTCTGAGGAAAGACACACCCCAGTATTATCTCTTGATAAGTTTATGATTAGTTAAATCTGATGATTATCTTCAAATTAATTCTTTCAAGACAGGTCTCCCTTATTCAATTCTTATATGGACATCACTGGAGATGTAGGTTATAAATATAAAATTTTCTCAACATTCAGAAAACTAAAGTCATGGCATTCAGTCTCATCACTTCATGGTAAATAGTTGGGGAAACAATGGAAACAGTGACATATTTTATTTTGGGAGGACTCCAAAATCACTGCAGATGGTGACTATAGCCATGAAATTAAAAGACACTTACTCCTTGGAATAAAAGCTGTGACCAACCTAGACCGCATACTAAGTAGACACATTACCTTGCCAACAAAGGTCTGTCTAGTTAAAGCTATGGTTTTTCCAGTAGTCATGTATGGATGTGTTGTACTATAGAGAAAGTTGTACTACAAAGAAAGCTGAGCACCAAAGAATTGATGGTTTTGAACTGTGGTGTTGGAGAAGACTTTTGAGAGTCCCTTGGACTGCAAGGAGATCCAACCAGTCTGTCCTAAAGGATACCAGTCCTGGGTGTTCATTGGAAGAACTGATGTTAAAGCTGAAACTCCAATACTTTGGCCACCTGATGTGAAGAACTGACTCATTGGAAAAGACCCTGATGCTGGGAAAGATTGAAGGCAGGAGGAGAAGGGGACAACAGAGGCTGAGATGCTTGGATGGCATCACTGACTCAATGGACATGAGTTTGAGTGATCTCCTGGACTTGGTGGTGGATAGGGAAGCCTGACGTGCTGCAGTCCATGGGGCTGCAAAGATTCAGACACAACTGAGCAATTGAATTTTAACTTTATTTTAACCCAATTTCAGGCTAACAATAGAGATCAACTCTAGGTCAGTGGTTCTCAGAATCCTAGCCTCTCATTGTACTTCAAGGAACCTGGATCTCAGTCACCTATATTAATTATTCCGGTAATACTGTTCTACATCAAAGTTTGAGAACCATCACTCCAGTGCTTTCAGATTTTATCTTTTATACACAACTGAATGGAGTTGAAACAGTGAAGGTAGTATTCAAATCAGTAAGACCCAGGTATACTCATGCAAAGGCTTCTCAGGTGCCACTTAGTGGTAAAGAACCCACTGTGCAATGCAGGAGGTGCAAGGGACCTGGGTTCGATCCCTGGGTCAGGAAGATCCCCTGGAGGAGAGCATGACAACCCACTCCAGTATCCTTGCCTGGAGAATCCCACGGACAAAGGAGCCTGGCAGGCTATGGTCCATGGGGTTTCAAAGAATCGGACATGACTGAAGCGCCTTAGCACACATGCACGCTCACACCCAGACAACCATATTGGCACAGAGAGCTGATTCTTGGACCAAGTTATCCAGAGAGCGCATTCATTCTTTACCTCCCATGACAGTAGTGTGCTGAGTAATTCTAATGGTTTTTTCATTTTGAAAGTGTTAGCATTCATGAGCAGATCAACATACTGGAGCAGCTGGTTTACCATTGCTCTGACAATTAAATGTTGAAAGATGGCTTCGGTTTGGACATGGTTCTGCGTTTTTAAAATCCATGAAATTAAAGTTGCCTTAACCATAGGATATGAGTTCTGTCCACATTGATAATTCAATGAGTAGCACAGTGCTTATCTCTTATATATGTGTGTGTGTGTGTGTGTGTGTGTGTTTAATTGAAGTATAGTTGATTTACAATGTTATGTTAAGATGTCCCTTAAATTTGTGTTCACCATGGGTGGGTGCCAATATTTATTGTACAATGTGTGGGTGATATATTTGATTTCAAATTATATTTTTCTTCTTTGCTAAAGATCAGCATTCTTTTTGGTTTCTATTAAAATTATATTCCATGGTGGGGGTAAATTACCTGCTGTAGAAAGACACTGACATTTCAGATTGGCTAACACTTCAAATATTTCTCAGGTGTAAATCTTTTAGCAAAACTTCAACACACTTGACCAAATACATTATTTTCTCTTTGAGTATATTTAAACCCAATATATTTTAAAGCAAAATTAATTCATCTCTTTCTGATTTATTTACAATAAACTAGTAAAATTGCCATTTTAAAGAATTATCTAATGGCTGTTAAGTCTTTTGAGCGTTTTTATTTATTTTTTATGAGAAAGCTAAAAAACACCTTTGAACTTAAGATTGATAATAAAGAAAGCATTAAAGACTGCAGATTGGATCTTGGAAACCAAGGTATTGTTAACATATAAACACAGGGTAGGGACGTGGGGGAGGAGTTGGGAAAACCCCTTCATCAAGCTTCCTGAGAATGTCTAAGTATTATTTCGTCTTTGTATAAAGTAGCGACAGTAGATATTTTAAAATAGAGACTGGGCAGAGGCCCAGTTGCAACATTAAGTTTCTTTTCCCAATTTTTCAAATAAAGCATTTCTTTCTTTTCTCTACCTTTCTTGGATGAATTCCACAATAAGATCTTCTGGGAAGTTATCCCTCCTCCAGTCCTCCTAGCCCTGCTACCAAAAGCCTAACCCTTCACCACAAAATAGACATAAAGGGTCAGGTACCTGACCAGAGAAGGTACCTGAAAAAAGAAACCCCAAAACTGTGGGTTCACATTATTATTGAGGAAGAAGATGAAAAAATTAGAGAAATGTTTCATGTTTCTGAAAGAGTACAGATTTCCAAAGTGGTTGCCCATAAACTATGTCATTAGAGTGCTCTAATAATGGCTACTGATGTGTGATTCAACTGGTAGGATGTTTCAGTGGAAATCGAAAGCCAGTTTTAATGTGTGGCCCATCATTCCATAGTGTTACATTTGGCAAATAGTATCATCAATTATTAAGTCTATGATAATCACATGATTATATCAGATTGAAAATCCTATGTCCTTTCATCAGGGGAGCCCTGTCACATTTCTGTTTCATCTTTGTAGGTATATTATAGTGGAAATTGTACAAGTATTAGTCACTCAGTCATGTCTGACTCTTTATGACCTTGTGGCCTGTAGCCAAGCTTTTCTGTCTGTGGAGTTCTCCAGGCAAGAATACTGGAGGGGGTAGCCATTATCTTCTCCAGGGTATCTTCCTTACCCAGAGATTAAACCCTGGTTTTCTGCACTGTAGATGGATTCTTTACCATCTGAGCCACCAGGAGGGTCCACATTATAGGAGTTTTTAGTTATATTATATAGTAGGTATATTGTGCTATATTCAGTTCAGTTCAGTCACTCAGTCGTGTCTCACTCTTTGAGACCCCATGAATTGCAGCACACCAGGCCTCCCTGTCCATCACCAACTCCCAGAGTTCACTCAGACTCACGTCCATTGAGTCAGTGATGACATCCAGCCATCTCATCCTCTGTCGTCCCCTTCTCCTCCTGCCCCCTATCCCTCCCAGCATCAGAGTCTTTTCCAATGAGTCAACTCTTCGCATGAGGTGGCCAAAGTATTGGAGTTTCAGCTTTAGCATCATTCCTTCCAAAGAACACCCGGGACTGATCTCCTTCAGAATGGACTGGTTGGATCTCCTTGCAGTCCAAGGGACTCTCAAGAGTCTTCTCCAGCACCACAGTTCAAACGCATCAATTCTTTGGCGCTCAGCCTTCTTCACAGTCCAACTCTCACATCCATACATGACCACAGGAAAAACCATTGCCTTGACTAGATGAAACTTTGTTGGCAAAGTAGTGTCTCTGCTTTTGAACATGCTGTCTAAGTTGGTCATGACTTTCCTTCCAAGGAGTAAGCGTCTTTTAATTTCATGGCTAGAGTCACCATCTGTAGTGATTTTGGAGCCCAGAAAAATAAAGTCTGACACTGTTTCCACTGTTTCCCCATCTATTTCCCATGAAGTGATGGGACCGGATGCCATGATCTTAGTTTTCTGAATGTTGAGTTTTAAGCCAACTTTTTCACTCTTCACTTTCACTTTCATCAAGAGGCTTTTGAGTTCCTCTTTAATTTCTGCCATAAGGGTGGTGTCATCTGCATATCTGAAGTTATTGATATTTCTCCCGCAATCTGCATTCCAGCTTGTGTTTCTTCCAGTCCAACGTTTCTCATGATGTACTCTGCATATAAGTTAAATAAGCAGGATGACAATATACAACCTTGATGTACTCCTTTTCCTATTTGGAACCAGTCTGTTGTTCCATGTCCAGTTCTAACTGTTGCCTCCTGACCTGCATACAGATTTCTCAAGAGGCAGGTCAGGTGGTCTGGTATTCCCATCTCTTGAAGAATTTTCCACAGTTTATTGTGGTCCACACAGTCAAAGGCTTTGGCATAGTCAATAAAGCAGAAATAGATGTTTTTCTGGAACTCTCTTGCTTTTTCCATGATCCAGCAGATGTTGGCAATTTGATCTCTGGTTCCTCTTCCTTTTCTAAAACCAGCTTGAACATCAGGAAGTTCATGGTTCACATATTGCTGAAGCCTGGCTTGGAGAATTTTGAGCATTACTTTACGAGCATGTGAGATGAGTGCAATTGTGCGGTAGTTTGAGCATTCTTTGGCATTGCCTTTCTTTGGGATTGGAATGAAAACTGACCTTTTCCAGTCCTGTGGGCACTGCTAAGTTTTCCAAATTTGCTGGCATATTGAGTGCAGCACTTTCACAGCATCATTTTTCAGCATTTGGAATAGCTCAACTGGAATTCCATCACCTCCACCAGCTTTGTTTGTAGTGATGCTTTCTAAGGTCCACTGGACTTCACATTCCAGGATGTCTGGCTCTAGGTCAGTGATCACACCATTGTGATTATCTTGGTCGTGAAGATCTTTTTTGTACAGTTCTTCTGTGTATTCTTGCCACCTCTTCTTAATATCTTCTGCTTCTGTTAGGTCCATACCATTTCTGTCCTTTATCGAGCCCATCTTTGCATGAAATGTTCCTTTCGTATCTCTGATTTTCTTGAAGAGATCCCTAGTCTTTCCCATTCTGTTGTTTTCCTCTATTTCTTTGCATTGATCGCTAAAGAAGGCTTTCTTATCTCTTCTTGCTATTCTTTGGAACTCTGCATTCAGATGCTTATATTTTTCCTTTTCTCCTTTGAGTTTCTCTTCTCTTCTTTTCACAGGTATTTTTAAGGCCTCCCCAGACAGCCATTTTGCTTTATTGCATTTCTTTTCCATGGGGATGGTCTTGATCCCTGTCTCCTGTACAATGTCACGAACCTCATTCCATAGTTCATCAGGCACTCTATCTATCAGATCTAGGCCCTTAAATCTATTTTTCACTTCCACTGTATAAGGGATTTGATTTAGGTCATATCTGAATGGCCTAGTGGTTTTCCCTACTTTCTTCAATTTAAGTCTGAATTTAGTAATAAGGAGTTCATGATCTGAGCCACAGTTAGCTCCTGGTCTTGTTTTTGTTGACTGTATAGAGCTTCTCCATCTTTGGCTGCAAAGAACATGATCAGTCTAATTTCAGTGTTGACCATCTGGTGATGTCCATGTGTAGAGTCTTCTCTTGTGTTGTTGGAAGAGGGTGTTTGCTATGACCAGTGCATTTTCTTGGCAAAACTCTATTAGTCTTTGCCCTGCTTCATTCCGTATTCCAAGGCCAAATTTGCCTGTTACTCCAAGTGTTTCTTGACTTCCTACTTTTGCATTCCAGTTCCCTATAATGAAAAGGACATCTTTTTTGGGTATTAGTTCTAAAAGGTCTTGTAGGTCTTCATAGAACCGTTCAATTTCAGCTTCTTCAGTGTTACTGGTTGGGGCATAAACTTGGATTACTGTGATACTGAATGGTTTGCCTTGGAAACGAACAGGGATCATTCTGTCATTTTTGGTATATTATATCTTTATGTCTATTTCCTATGCATAGGAACCTGGAATGTTAGGTCCATGAATCAAGGTAAATTGAAGGTGGTCAAACAGGAGATGGGTAGAGTGAACATTAACATTTTAGGAATCATGAAACTAAAATGGACTGAAATGGGTGAATTTAACTCAGATGACCATTATATCTACTACTGTGGACAAGAATAACTAAGAGGAAATGGAGTAGCCATCATGGTCAACAAAAGAGTCTGAAAGGCAGTAATTGGATGCAATCTCAAAAACAAAAGATTGATATCTGTTCGTTTCCAAGGCAAGCCATTCAATATCAGAGTAATCCAAGTCTATGGCCTGACCAGTAATGCTGAAGAAGCTGAAGTTGAATGCTTCTATGAAGACCTACAAGGCCTTCTAGAACTAACACCCAAAAAAGATGTTCTTTTCATTATAGGGGACTGGAATGCAAAAGTAGGGAGCCAAGAAATATCTGGAGTAATAGGCTAATTTGGCCTTGGAGTACAGAATGAAGCAGGCCAAAGACTAATAGAGTTTTGCCAAGAGAATGCAGTGGTCACAGCAAACACCCTCTTCCAAAAACACAAAAGAAGACTCTACACATGGACATCACCAGAAGGTCAATATTGAAATCAGATTAATTATATCCTCTGCAGCCAAAGATGGAGAAGTTCTATACAGTCAGCAAAAGGAAGACTGGGAGCTGACTGTGGCACAGACCATGAACTCCTTTATTGCCAAATTCAGACTTAAAATGAAGAAAGTAGGGGAAACCACTAGGCCATTCAGGTATGACCTAAATCAAATCTCTTATGATTACACAGTGGAAGTGACAGATAGATTCAAGGTTATATCTGAAAGACAGAGTGTGTGAAGAACTATGGATGGAGGTTCATGACATTGTACAGGAGGCAGTGATCAAAACCATCCCCAAGAAAAAGAAATGCATAAAGGCAAAACAGTTGTCTGAGGAGGCCTTGTAAATAACTGTGCAAAGAAGAGAAGCAAAAAGAAAAGGAGAGAAACAAATATATATTCATTTGAATGCAGAGTTCCAAAGAATAGCAAGGAGAGATAAGAAAGCCTTCCTCAGTGATCAATGCAAAGAAATAGAGGAAAACAATAGAATGGGGATATCTAGAGATCTCTTCAGGAAAATTAGAGATACCAAGGGAACATTTCATGCAAAGATGGGTACAAGAGAGGACTGAAATGGTATGGACCTAACAGAAGCAGAAGATATTAAGAAGAGGGGGCAAGAATACACTGAAGAACTGTTCAAAAAAATATCTTCACAACCCAGATAATATGATGGTGTGATCACTCACCTAGGCCCAGACATCCTGGAATGTGAAATCAAGTGGGCCTTAGGAAGCATCACTAGGAACAAAGCTAGTGGAGGTGATGGAATTCCAGTTGAGCTATTTCAAATGCTAAAAGATGATGTTGTGAAAGTCCTGCACTCAATATGCCAGCAAATTTGGAAAACTCAGTAGTGGCCACAGGACTGGAAAAGGTCAGTTTTCATTCCAATCCCAAAGAAAGGCAATGCTAAAGAATGCTCAAACTACTGCACATTTGCACTCATCTCACACATTAGCAAAGTAATGCTCAAAATTCTCCAAGCAAGGCTTCAACAGTATGTGATCCATGAACTTCCAGAGGTTCAAACTTAATTTAGAAAAATCAGAGAAATCAGAGATCAAATTGCCAACATCCGTTGGATCATCAAAAAAGGAAGAGAGTTCCAGAAAAATATCTACTTCTTCTTTATTAACTATGCCAAAGCCTTTCCCGTATGGACCACAAAAAACTGTGGAAAATTGTTCAAGAGATGGGAATACCAGACCACATGACCTGCCTCCTGAGAAATTTGTATGCAGGTCAGGAAGCAACAGTTAAAACTGGACAAGGAACAACAGACTGGTTCCAAATTGGGAAAGGATTACGTTGAGGCTGTATATGGTCACCATGCTTATTTAACTTATATGCAGAGTACATCATGAGAAATGCTGGACTGGGTGAAGCACAAGCTGGAATCAAGATTGCGGGAGAAATATCAATATCCTCAGATATGCAGATGACACCACCCTTATGGCAAAAAGTGAAGAGTAACTAAAAAACCTCTTGATGAAAGTGAAAGAGGAGAGTGAAAAACTTGGCTTAAAGCTCAACATTCAGGAAACTAAGATCAGGGCATCTGGTCCCACCACTTCATGGCAAATAGTTGGGGAAACAATGGAAACAGTGACAGATTGTATTTTTGGGGGCTGCAAAATGATGGTGACTGTAGCCATGAAATTAAAAGATGCTTGCCCCTTGGAAGAAAAGTTATGACCCAACTAGAGAGCATACAAAAAAGCAGAGACATTACCAACAAAGGTCTGTGAATCAAAGGTATGGTTTTTCCAGTAGTCATGTCTGAATGTGAGAGTTGGACTATAAAGAAAGCTGAGCACTCAACAATTAATGCTTTTGAAGTGTGGCATTGGAGAAGACTCTTCAGAGTCCCCTGGACTGCAAGGAGATCAAACCAGTCCATCCTAAAGGAAATCAGTCCTGAATATTCATTTGAAGGCCTGATGCTGAAGCTGAAACTCCAATACCTTGGCCACCGGATGTGAAGAACTGACTCATTTGAAAAGACCCTGATACTGGGAACAATTGAGGGAGGGAAGAGAAGGGGATGACAGAGGATGAAATGGTTGGATGGCAATACGGACTCAATGGACATAAGTTTGAGTAAACTCTGGGAGCTGGCAATGGACAGGGAGGCCTGGCGTGCTGCAGTCCATGGGGTCACAAAGAGTTAGACATGACTGAGTGACTGAACTGAACTGAACTGATGTCTATTTCATCTTGGTAGGCATATTATAGTTAGGTATATTGTTATAGTCACATTGTGCTGAAAGCACTGAATTAATGCATCAGCGACTTATACAATTCTCTCCTCATAAAATCACTGTTACTGAGTCAGAAAATTAGAACTACCCCTATTAACAAATACTTCATGGGGGTACTGGTACCTTTTTAAACTAGCAATTTGCTATTTTTATAATTATGTTTGCATATACATATATATATATATATATATATATATATATATATATACACACATACATCAGTTCAGTTCAGTTCAGTTCAGTCACTCAGTCATGTCTGACTTTTTGCGGCCCCATGAATCCCATCATGCCAGGCCTCCCTGTCCATCACCAACTCCCAGAGTTTACTCAAACTCGCGTCCATCGAGTTGGTGATGCCATCCAGCCATCTCATCCTCTATCATCCCCTTCTCCTCCTGCCCCCAGTCCCTCCCAGCATCAGAGTCTTTTCCAATGAGTCAACTCTTCGCATGAGGTGGCCAAAGTATTGGAGTTTCAGCTTTAGCATCAATCCTTCCAATGAACACCCAGGACTGATCTCCTTTAGAATAGACTGGTTGGATCTCCTTGCAGTACAAGGGACTCTCAAGAGTCTTCAATACCACAGTTCAAAATCATCAATTCTTCGGCACTCAGCTTTCTTCACAGTCCAACTTTCACATCCATACATGACCACTGGAAAAACCATAGCTTTGACTAGATGGACCTTTGTTGTCAAAGTAGTGTCTCTCCTTTTGAATATGCTATCTAGGTTGGTCATAACTTTCCTTCCAAGGAGTAAGCGTCTTTTAATTTCCTGGCTGCAATCACCATCTTCATATGTATATATCAGACGCTTGTGCTTACCGTATTATACTGATGAAATTCCTGGTACCTACCGTGATGGATTTTAACAAATACATTTTCACTTGTTTGACTGAAATCCATCCATGAAGCTCCAAGAGAACCATGGGGTGTCCTACACTCACTGACTGTGACATGTGAATACTTCAATATCCAGTATGGCCATTTCCCTATTCTGAAGGTCACTTTGTAAATAAAACTATTTAGTTGAAAAGAATATTGGAAATACATATTACTCTCTGATAAGGCAGGGAAAACACTAAACAGCAAAAGAGTATGGCTCACATAATAGAGTAAATGTCATGAGGTCAATATTTTAAATACTCATTATTCCTGATGTATTACACTTGCAGGAAGTGTTTTGTGAACATTTCACTTTTTTGGTAAGTATAAATAAAAGTTTTTTTTTTTTAAATAAATATAGTTATTGGTGATGTTAACTCAAAGAAGGAGAAAGTTATGTGTAAAGTTACATTTTCATTTAATAGAAGTTGTGACTTTGGCTTGTAATCAGGATCAATTACTCAACTATTAATTCTCCCTGCAGAAGAATGTTCTCCCCTCTGTGGCTGGTCAAATCCAAACTTAAAATATTTAAGCAAGTCTGATGCCCTAACCTTGTGTTGCTATTAGTAAACAGAGATGATATAGAGTTATTTCTCAGTAAGATGGCCTTTTGGGAATAAGAAAAAAAAAAAAGTCAACTAAAAATGGTGTTTTTAAATTAAACTATCCAGTTTGGGATATTGTGATCTACACAGCTTCTGAAAATCTCTTACTTTTGTATGCATTTCTTGAACTTTTTTCTGTAGGACACAGGAAGCCTTCATGATGGTAGAAGATTTTCTCCCTCCTTTCAGAAGCTTCAAGTTCAGTTCAAGTATAAATTAAGAAGTCCCCTTCAAACTTAGTTGTAAGATTTGAATATCTATAATATCTGTGATAGTAGAGTAATGAGGCTTATTATTGTCCACTTCATTTCTATATTTGTATTGTCATTTAAAATTTTCAGTTTAGAAACTTTATACAGATTTAAAGAATATGGTCATCACTTTAAACAACTGTGACTTCCTTCTATAAAATTCTATTTTGTCTTGGATATGATCAGTTTATCAGCCTAAACTGTAAAGCAAATCATCTTCTAGAAGGGAGATTTTACCTTTGGAAATAGGTGACTGTGAAAAACCTGGTGACCAAATGGGGAAACGATACTCTTTTTTTTTTTTTGTAAAGAAGTCAATTCCTCTATGTTTTCCCTGTATGTTTTCTACGAGTCTATAGCTCATATTGAGATTCCAGACTGATTAGGAACTCTATCAGCATTTGAGCAAAAATACATTGATTTGTATTCTCAGTAAACTCAGAATGAACAAATAAATGAATTCAATGAATATTGATTAAATATCTAATATATGACAGGTACACTTTTAGATGTCTAGTAATAGTTCTGTACAAAAATATTTATACTCCTGGTATTTACATCCTAGAAAGTGAGAAATATATATATATATATATATATATATATATATGTTAAATAAATAAGCTTAAGAGTAGGTTAAGAGAAAGATTAAGTAGGGAGGGAAAATGTCATGTTGGGTTACAATTTTAGATATTGTGGTCAAGGAAAGTCACTCTGAAAAGATACTATTTGAGCAAAGACATAACAGAAGTGAGGGAAGGGGCATGAAGATGTCTGAGGGGATGAGCATTCCAGATGAAAGCATCTGTTCCGTGATAGGAGCTGTGGGAAGCTGGATGGGCAGAGTAAAAACAGGAGGTAAGGCAAGAGCAGGCCCTGTAGGGCTTGTGGGTCAACAAGAAGACTCTGAGTGAGTCAAGAAGCCATTCAGTTCAGTTCAGTTCAGTCGCTCATTCGTGTCCGACTCTTTGTGACCCTATGAATCACAGCACCCCAGGCCTCCCTGTCCATCACCAATTCCCGGAGTTCACCCAAACTCATGTCCATCGAGTCAGTGATGCCATCCAGCCATCTCATCCTCTGTCATCCCCTTCTCCTCCTGCCCCCAATCCCTCCCAGCATCAGAGTCTTTTCCAATCAGTCAACTCTTCGCATGAGGTGGCCAAAGTACTGGAGTTTCAGCTTTAGCATCATTCCTTCCAAAGAACACCCGGGACTGATCTCCTTCAGAATGGACTGGTTGGATCTCCTTGCAGTCCAAGGGACTCTCAAGAGTCTACTCCAACACCACAGTTCAAAAGCATCAATTCTTCAGCGTTCAGCCTTCTTCACAGTCCAACTTTCACATCCATACATGACCACAGGAAAAACCACAGCCTTGACTAGATGGACCTTTGTTGGCAAAGTAATGTCTCTGCTTTTGAATACGCTATCTAGGTTGGTCATAACTTTCCTTCCAAGGAGCAAGCGTCTTTTAATTTCATGGCTGCAGTCATCATCTGCAGTGATTTTGGAGCCCAGAAAAATAAAGTCTGACACTGTTTCCACTGTTTCCCCATCTATTTTCCATGAAGGGAGGGACCAGATGCCATGATCTTCATCTTCTGAATGTTGAGCTTTAAGCCAATTTTTTCACTCTCTACTTTCACTTTCATCAAGAGGCTTTTTAGTTCCACAGCCTTGTCTAACTCAATGAAACTAAGGAAGCCATTAGAAAATTTTTAATAGCCAAATGTATTTATATTACTTATACTTTAAAAAGATCATTCTGGCAGCTCTGTTAAGAGTAGAGTAGAGGCAGACAATGGAGAAGGCAATGGCAAACCACTCCAGTGGTTTCCACTGCCTGGAAAATCCCATGGATGAAGGAGCCTAGTAGGCTGCAGTCCATGGGGTCGCTAAGAGTTGGACACAACTGAGTGACTTCACTTCACTTTTCACTTTCATGCTTTGGAGAAGGAAATGGCAATCTGCTCCAGTGTTCTTGCCTGGAGAATCTCAGGGACAGGGGAGCCTGGTGGGCTGCCGTCTATGGGGTGCATGGAGTCAGACATGACTGAAGTGACTTATCAGCAGCAGCAGAGGCAGACAAGGGCTAAAGAAGTGAGACCAGTTACAAGGCCATTACAATAATAATGGTAGAGATGATGGTGGATTACTTTAGGGAGAGTTATCGACCAAGGTCCCAATAAGAAACAGGTGGCACAGTTAAATGTTAATAATTCAAAGAGAGAATTTTGTTAGTTGTTTCACAAATGGGTTAATTATAAACTGTGGGTGGTGTATAGGAGAACCAAAAGGGATGGTGTAGTAGCCCGTGGTGAGTAATTCTTACTAAGCCTGGGCCAAAAAGGATAAAGAAAGAAAAGAGTTCCAGAATCTGATGAAAGGGGAGAGTTGTGTAGAGAAGGTCCTCTTGAGAGGGGCAGGGACACAGCCATCCCAAATGACCTCACAGAGTGAGCCAGATAATATGATTTCACTCTCTTCCATCCACCCAATTGCCCTCAAAGGCTCTCCATAGGCTCAACCCAGTGAAGGGTCAGAGGGCAAGGAAATCTTCCATGTCCTTATACGGTCAGCCTCCTGGGGCAGAAAGCAAACTGGAACCTGGGGAACACGTGTACACCCATGGCAGATTCATGTTGATGTGTGGCAAAACCAATACAATATTGTAAAGTAATTAGCCTCCAATTAAAATAAATAAATTTATTTTTAAAAAAAGTAGATCTGAAGAGACAGAAGTTATCCACCAGAATCTCCTACTCTTGCCCTCAGCTTTTTTCTTTTTTCTTTCTTCTGACTAAAAAATTTGTCTTCAACATAGGGAAAGCAAGAAATTCCATCAGATATCATAATACTATGGATGTTGTCTGTACAGTAATTCTCTTAACTACCATTTTCCATGATAAGCACCATTTGTGTTATTCATATAAAGTGGTAGAAAAACAAGAGAAAGAATTAAGTGATATAAAACAGAGCTACTACAGCATTTGCTTCTGTATTTGATCATGAGCCAAAATTGGTACTCACAATTACCTTCTACAAATCACTGTATATTTTCCTCTCCCTTGGCCAGCAACCACATAGTCAGATTCTTTACTTGGAGGGATACATGACACTTCACTCATACAATATATGAGCCCTTGATGCTTTGTCTTTTTTGTCTTGCCACATTTTCCCACTGGTCAAATACTTTTGGTTAAAGCAGTACTAATGGTACCCACCACATGCATGGGTTCCTAAAGTAATCCTCTTGCACCCATTATGTAGTAGTGACTCATTTAGAGATCAGGATCAATCTAGAACAATGTAAAACAAGGACTCACTTCTCTCACTGTTGGCTCAATGGCACAAGGAACATAAAATGACCAGGGTGAAGTCTTGGTTTCCAAATTGTTAAATCCATGGTAATATTTCCTGATGGAAGCATTTGAGGTGGACACCAGGGCCTCAAAACATAGGTGTGTTATATTGTGAAGATGGAAAGAAAATATTTTGTCAAGTGGTTTACTGGTAAAATAGTGAGAGAGATCATTCTACCACTGGGTTCCTTGATGATGTTACAAAAATGAAGGAATGTGTATTGGCCATAATTGTAAGGCATATATTACATCTTTGCAGCCAATATACCTTAGACTGGCACTACATTCCATGCTAAGCCGAATAGGCATGATGCCTACACTTGTCCTGGACATCTCTTGTCCTGTTTCTTCCTTTTCTATATGTGCAACTCAATAGCAGAGCCTCACTTTGAAGGTCTATTTCTTGAGTTACTTTTGGTAGCAATTACTGCCATCTGAGTTTTCAATCAGGAAACAAGTGCCCTATGATTAGGATAATTTAAAGGTTTATCGACAAAGTGACTATTTACAAAATCATAGGTGGAATATAAGGAAAGTACAAGGGACAGTGCCATGAGTTCTTGTAACAATCAGAGAACTTGTTACCACTCCTAGGCCAGAAGAACTGAACCCAGAAGGAGACAGTTATGTGAAGGAGGCTTCCTTGAGAGGAATCAGTTCAGTTCAGTTGCTCAGTCATGTCTGGCTCTTTGTGACCCCATGAATCACAGCACACCAAGCCTCCCTGTCCATCACCAACTCCTGGAGTTTATTTAAACTCATGTCCATCAAGTAGGTGATGCCATCCAGCTCTGTCGTCCCCTTCTCCTCCTGCCCCCAATCCCTCCCAGCATCAGGGTCATTTGCAATGAGTTAACTCTTCCCATCAGGTGGCTAAAGTATTGGAGTTTTAGCTTTAGCATCAGTCCTTCCAATGAACACCCAGGACTGATCTCCTGTAGGATGGACTGGTTGGATCTCCTTGCAGTCCAAGGGACTCTCAAGAGTCTTCTCCAACACCACAGTTCAAAAGCATCAATTCTTCAGCACTCAGCTTTCTTCACAGTCCAACTCTCACATCCATACATGACCACAGCAAAAACCATAGCCTTGACTAGATGGACATTTGATGGCAAAGTTGGCTTAAAGCTCAACATTCAAAAAACTAAGATCATTGCATCTGGTCCCATTACTTCATGGGAAATAGATGGGGAAACAGTGGAAACAGTGTCAGAATTTATTTTTCTGGGCTCCAAAATTACTGCATATGGTGATTGCAGCCATGAAATTAAAAGACGCTTACTTCTTGGAAGGAAAGTTAACCAACCTAGATAGCATATTGAAAAGCAGAGACATTACTTTGCCAACAAAGGTCCATCTAGTCAAGGCTGTGGTTTTTCCTGTGGTCATGTATGGATGTGAAAGTTGGACTGTGAAAAAGCTGAGTGCTGAAGAATTGATGCTTTTGAACTGTGGTGTTGGAGAAGACTCTTGAGAGTCCCTTGGACTGCAAGGAGATCCAACCCATCCATCCTAAAGGAGATCAGTCCCGGGTGTTCTTTGGAAGGAATGATGCTAAAGCTGAAACTCCAGTACTTTGGCCACCACATGTGAAGAGCTGACTCATTGGAAAAGACTCTGATGCTGGGAGGGACTGGGGGCAGAAGGAGAAGGGGATGATAGAGGATGAGATGGCTGGATGGCATCACCAACTCGATGGACATGAGTTTGGGTGAACTCCGGGAGTTGGTGATGGATAGGGAAGCCTGGTGTGCTGCAATTCATGGGGTCACAAAGAGTCAGACACGACTGAACGACTGAACTGAACTAAATGTCCCTGCTTTTTAATATGTTATCTAGGTTGGTCATAACTTTCCTTCCAAGGAGTAAGGGTCTTTTAATTTCATGGCTGCAATCACCGTATGCAGTAATTTTGGAGCTCAAAAAAGTAAAGTCAGCCACTGTTTCCACTGTTTCCCCATCTATTTCCCATGAAGTGATGGGACCAGATGCCACGATCTTAGTTTTCTGAATGTTGAGCTTTAAGCCAACTTTTTCACTCTCCACTTTGACTTTCATCAAGAGGCTTTTTAGTTCCTCTTCACTTTCTGCCATAAGGTTGGTGTCATCTGCATATCTGAGGTTATTGATATTTCTCCCGACAATCTTGATTCCAGCTTGTGCTTCTTCCAGCCCAGCGTTTCTCATGATCTACTCTGCATGTAAGTTAAATAAGCAGGGTGACAATATACAGCCTTGATGTACTCCTTTTCTTATTTGGAACCAGTGTGTTGTTCCATGTCCAGTTCAACTATTGCTTCCTGACCTACATATAGGTTTCTCAAGAGGCAGGTCAGGTGGTCTGGTATTCCCATCTCTTGAAGAATTTTCCACAGTTTATTGTGATCCACACAGTCAAAGGCTTTGGCATAGTCAATAAAGCAGAAATAGATGTTTTCTGGAACTCTCTTGCTTTTATGATAATCCAACAGATGTTGGCAATTTGATCTCTTGTTCCTCTGCCTTTTCTAAAACCAGATTGAACATGAAGTTCATGGTTCACATACTGCTGAAGCCTGGCTTGGAGAATTTTGAATATTGCTTTACTAGCGTGTGAGATAAGTGCAATTGCGCAGTAGTTTGAGCATTCTTTGGCATTGCCTTTCTTTGGGATTGGAATGCAAACTGACCTTTTCCAGTCCTGTGGCCACTGCTGAGTTTTCCAAATTTGCTGGCATATTGAGTGCAGCACTTTCACAGCATCACCTTTCAGGATTTGAAATAGCTCAGTTGGGATTCCATCATCTCCACTAGCTTTGTTTGTAGTGATGCTTTCTAAGGCCCACTTGACTTCGCATCCAGGATGTCTGGCTCTAGGTCAGTGATCACACCATCATGATTATCTGGGTCATGAAGATCTTTTTGTACAGTTCTTCTGTGTATTCTTGCCACCTCTTCTTAATATCTTCTGCTTCTATTAGGTCCATATCATTTTTGTCCTTTATCAAGCCCATGTTTGCATGAAAATTTCCCTTGGTATCTCTAATTTTCTTGAAGAGATCTCTTGTCTTTCCCATTCTGTTGTTTTCCTCTATTTCTTTGCACTGATCGCTAAAGAAGGCTTTCTTATCTCTTCTTGCTATTCTTTGGAACTCTGCGTTCAGATGCTTATATCTTTCCTTGTATCTTTTGCCTTTCATTTCTCTTCTTTCACAGCTATTTGTAAGGCCTTCTCAGGCAGCTATTTTGCTTTTTTGCATTTTTTCCCCCATGGGGATGGTCTTGATCCCTGTCTCCTGTATAATGTCACGAACCTCTGTCCATAGTTCATCAGGCACTCTATCAGATCTAGTCCCTTAAATTTATTTCTAATTTCCAGTGTATAACCATAAGGGATTTTATTTTGGCCATACCTGAATGGTCTAGTGGTTTCCTCCACTTTCTTCAATTTAAGTGTGAATTTGGCAATAAAGAGTTCGTGATCTGAGCCACAGTCAGCTCCCAGTCTTGTGTTTGCTGACTGTATAGAGTTCTCCATCTTTGGCTGCAAAGAATGTAATCAATCTGATTTTAGTGCTGGCCATCTGGTGATGACCATGTGTAGAGTCTTCTCTTGTGTTGTTGGAAGAGGGTGTTTGCTATGACCAGTGCGTTCCCTTTGAAAACTCTATTAGCCTTTGCCCTGCTTCATTCTGTTACTCCAGGTGTTTCTTGACTTCCTACTTTTGCATTCCAGTCACCTATAATGAAAAGGACATCTTTTGGGGGTGTTAGTTCTAAAAGGTCTTCGTGGCCTTCATAGAACCGTTCAACTTCAGCTTCTGCAGCATTACTGGTAGGGGCATATACTTGGATTACTGTGATATTGAATGGTTTGCCTTGGAAACGAACAGAGATCATTCTGTCATTTTGGGGATTGCATGCAAGAACGGCATTTTGGATTCTTTTTGTTGACTATGATGGCTACTCCATTTCTTCTCTGGGATTCCTGCCCACAGTAGTAGATATAATTGTCATCTGAGTTAAATTCACCCATTCCAGTCCATTTTAGTTTGCTAATTCCTAGAATGTCGATGTTCACTCTTGCCATCTCCTGTTTGACCACTTCCTATTTGCCTTGATTCATGGACCTGACATTCCAGGTTCCTATGCAATATTGCTCTTTACAGCATCAGACCTTGCTTCTATCACCAGTCACATCCACAACTGGGTTTTGTTTTTGCTTTGGCTTCATCCCTTCATTCTTTCTGGAGAATTCTTTCTTGAGAGGAATAGGAACCTTCAATAGAGATATGCCGGACTGATGGGATCGCAGGAGAGAAGCCAGACATAATCCTCTGAACTCAGACTCTCTCCATCCTCTGCAGTCCTTATCTGCGCTTCTGCAGGATTGCACCTCACTGGCAGATAGGAGGTAAGAGCTGATTTGGAGAGCTGGGTGGAGAAGGGTGAAGGAGGCCAGCAGGAGACACCTGGATGGCAGTGACAGAAGTGCTGAAAAGAGTTTAGTGAAGGACAGTGATGTGCTGTAAGGCGACCCCATGGACTGTAGCCTACCAGGCTCCTCCGTCCATGGAATTTTTCAGGCAGGAGTACTGGAGTGGGTTGCCATTTCCTTCTCCAGGGGATCTTCCTGACCCAAGGATTGAACTCGGGTCTCCCGCATTCCAGACACTTTACCTTCTGAGCCACCAGGAAGCTGAAAAGAGTTTGGATTCTCTCAATTTGAAGGCAGAGCAGGTAGGATTGGCTGACAGATTAATTATGGGGTGTGAGAGAGAGAGAAATCAAGGGTGACTATAGTTTAAAATTGTCTAAATAATGTAGGTAAATAACACCTTTCATCTGAAAGGTGAAATCAACATTTACTGAGATGGAGGAGAATGTGAAAAGAAAAGGTTTAGGTGGTGTAAAATAGAGATGCTTAATTGGAGATCTGTTCAATTCTGATGCCTATTAAACATCCAGGGTGTTTGATGTACCACCCTAGGGTTCTGGGGAGAGATCCAACTTAGAAATGCTTAAAGTTATGAGTCTTGATGAGATTACCAAAAAAAAGTGAATAGAGAAAACTCTTAAGGGCTTAGCCCAAATACTGCAATGATTAGAGTTTAGGATGATTAAGAAGAACCAGTAAAGTTGATTGAAGGGGCAATGGAGTAGGAGAAAAGCAAGTTTGATATCCTGGAGGCTAAATGTAGGAGGTATTTCTAAAAGATGAGTTGTCAAATGGTACTGACTAAATGGATGAGGATTATTAACATTGCATTTAGAAAATGTGAAGTCATTGATAACCTTCATGTTTAGTAGACTAGTTGGTACAAAAGCTTGAGTAGAGTGAGCTCAGGAGAGAATGGAACAAGCAAAACTGGACAGTAGGCATACCTTTTTTAAAGAAAATTTTCTATAAAGGGCAGAAAGAGTATGGTGCTTTCTGGAGGGGAAGATGGGGTTCTTAGTTTTTGTTGTTGTTGTTATTGTTGTAATGATGGGAGATATCAAGTGCCTGGTTACATGATGAAAGAAATGATCCTTTTGTAAAAGAGGAACAGTTGATGATTTAGCAGAAAGAGAGGTGAATTGGCAGAGAAATATCCTCTAGTAGGTGAAAATGGAGTAGCTGGTGTTAACTAGATACATGACAGTTAATTATTGCCCTAGGAGAGAAAAATAGACTATATGAGCTCATGGGAAGCTAGTAGAACACTTGTGGTGAGGAGACCTTAGGGAGTCCAGTCTGATTCCTTCTATAATCTCCCTGAAGTTGGAGCAAGGTTATCAACTAACAATGAAGATAAAGGAGGAAATGTTGGACATTTGAGGAATGGTGCAGTCCTCCAAAGAGCAGAAGAATGAATGGACTAAGGAAATACAGGGTGTTTTCTGGATAGTGTTAGTGCACTGCATATGGTTCTTTAAGAACAGTCCTCCTAGGTGTGTGCTTCTCTCCAGCCACATTCAGCTGTGTGGGTACAGATTCGGAGTAGACCCATATGGGGTCGCAAAGAGTTAGACATGACTGAGCGACTGAACAACAACAACAAAGACTGCAGTTTAACCATCAAGTTTGGAGAAGTCTAAAGATAGATGTCATCCTCTGGTTAAACTTCAGAGAGAGGAAGCAAACACTCTTTGTTTCTAATACTGTTACCAAAGGTAATTATTAAACTATAAGCTTCACTGTGGAATACAGTCATGTTTGTCAAGGTTAACTTTAATACAGCATCAGGCATTTCAAGTCATATAATTAAATTCAATTAAAATATTTATATGCTGCTACTGTTAAGAAATCAAAAGATGGAATCTAGGCACATTTTACCAAGGCATGATAAAAAAACGTTAAATTAGTTAGTTTTCTAAAGTGTTGCTCTGATTTTGTATTAGTTATCGAGTGATCTTTAGTTGTCATTTCCCAACAAATTAGGGAATGATTATGCTTAAGAGAAGTGAGATGGTTCTTTCACTCTGGGTTTTGACTATTAGATCTGTATGTTAGTTTCTAGTTTGTAAAATGAGATGTCAGTTCTACACTATACAGCAGAATGAATGAATGGGAGTTCTGCCCTTCAGTGTGGTTGTAAAAGTGAAAGTGAAAGTCACTCACTTGTGTCTAACACTTTGCGACCCCATGGACTGTGAATTCTCCACGTCAGAATACTGAAATGGGTAGCTGTTCCCTTCTCTAGGGGATCTTCCCAACCCAGGGATTGAACCCAGGTCTTCTTCATTGCAGGCATATTCTTCACTATCTGAGCCACCAGGGAAGCCCAAGAATACTGGAGTGGGTAGCCTATCACTTCTCCAGAGGATCTGCCCTACCCAGGAATCGAACTGGGGTCTTCCTGCATTACAGGTGGATTCTTTACCAGCTGAGCTACCAGGGAAGCCCCTGTCTGTTGTTTAGGGGTATCCAATTCTTCCTTTATTTGAGGTCCCTTCCTTGGAGATCATCTTGGTACCTACATTTTCTGCCATTATTCTGTACTTAGAATTGAAGCATGACCTCATGGAAGATATTTAAGATCTCATCTGTTACTCATGAGTGATAATACAAAGTCCATTTGTCCCAATCATCATTCATGCTTGGTTTAGTTTATCATCACTAACAGGGAAGAAAGTGGAGCCTGGAGTCTGTAGTGCACGTGTAATGTGAGTTTTGACCAAGGGTGGGAACTGAGGGCTTCCCCTTGACTCAGTGGTTAAGAATCCACCTGCAATGCCTGAGACCCAGGTTTGTTCCCTGGGTTGGGAAGATCCCCTGGAGGAGAGTATGGCAACCCACTCCAGTGTTTAACCTGGAGAATCCCATGGACAGAGGCGCCTGGTGGGCAACAGTCCATGGAGTCACAACAAGTCAGACATGACTGAGCGACAGAACACACTTGCAGGGAGGTGAGAATGAGTTTGTTTCTCCAGGAGACCACGTCTTGGTCACTTTTCTATTACCTTGAGTGGTTACCTGAGTTGTGTTGTGTTTGCCAAACAAGGGCAAGGGCATCCCTCAAGGACACTTGAGGATTAATTGAAGATTGACTCCTAGACAGCCTCTCAAAGCACAGGTGGCTGCGACGGGCACACTACAGCGCAGGCAAGAGGAGCCACCCCACGTCCGAGGTCAGGGGCAGAAGCCTGGAGGACCCCATGCCTGAAGGGCGGTGGCCAAGAGGAGCTACCCCACGACCGAGGTCAGGGGGGGTGGCCCAGAGGAGATACCCAGCGTCCGAGGTCAGGGGGGGCGACAAGAGGAGTTACCCCGCGTCCGAGGTCAGGGCGGCAGCCAGGAGGAGATACCCCACGCCTCAAGCCTGAGGCCAGGGGCGGTGGCCGGGAAGAGCAACCCCATGCCCGAGGCCAGGGGCGGTGGCCGGGAGGACCAACCCCGCGTCCAAGGAACCGTGGCTGCGTGGGCGCAGGAGGGCCTAGAGGAGCTATCCCACGTTGAAAGTCAGGAAGGGCGGCGGTGAGGAGATACCCCTCGTCCAAGGTAAGGAGCAATGGCTGCGCTTTGCTGGAGCAGACGTGAAGAGATACCCCATGCCCAAGGGAAGAGAAACCCAAGTAAGACAGTACGTGTTGCAAGAGGGCATCAGAGGGCAAACACACTGAAACCATACTCACAGAAAACTAGTCAATCTAATCACTCTAGGACCACAGCCTTGTCTAACTCAGTGAAACTAAGCCATGCCCCTGGGGAAACCCAAGATGGGCAGGTCATGGTGGAGAGATCTGATAGAATAACTCCAGAAAGAATGAAGGGATGGAGCCAAAGCAAAAAGAATACCCAGCTGTGGATGTGACTGGTGATAGAAGCAAGGTCTGATGCTGTAAAGAGCAATATTGCATAGGAACCTGGAATGTCAGGTCCATGAATTAAGGCAAATTGGAAGTGGTCAAACAGGAAATGGCAAGAGTGAATGTCGACATTCTAGGAATCAGTGAACTGAAATGGACTGGAATAGGTGAATTTAACTCAGATGACCATTATATCTACTACTGTGGGCAGGAATCCCTCAAAGAAATGGAGTAGCCATCATGGTCAACAAAAGGGTCCGAAATGCAGTACTTGGATGCAATCTCAAAAACAACAGAATGATCTCTGTTCGTTTCCAAGGCAAACCATTCAATATCACAGTAATCCAAGTCTATGCCCCAACGAGTAATGCTGAAGAAGCTGAAGCTGAACGGTTCTATGAAGACCTACAAGACCTTTTAGAACTAACACCTAAAAAAGATGTCCTTTTCATTATAGGTGACTGGAATGCAAAAGTAGGAAGTCAAGAAACACCTGGAGTAACAGGCAAATTTGTCCTTGGAATACGGAATGAAGCAGGGCAAAGACTAATAGAGTTTTGCCAAGAAAATGCACTGGTCATAGCAAACACCCTCTTTCAACAACACAAGAGAAGACTCTATACATGGACATCACCAGATGGTCAACACCGAAATCAGGTTGATTATATTCTTTGCAGCCAAAGATGGAGAAGCTCTATATAGTCAGGAAAAACAAGACCAGGAACGGACTGTGGCTCAGACCACGAACACCTTATTGCCAAATTCAGACGTAAACTGAAGAAAGTAGGGAAAACCACTAGACCATTCAGGTATGACCTAAATCAAATCCCTTATGATTCTACAGTGGAAGTGAGAAATAGATTTAAGGGCCTAGATCTGATAGATAGAGTGCCTGACGAACTATGGAATGAGGTTCGTGACATTGTACAGGAGACAGGGATCAAGACCATCCCCATGGAAAAGAAATGCAAAAAAGCAAAATGGCTGTCTGGGGAGGCCTTAAAAATAGCTGTGAAAAGAAGAGAAGTGAAAAGCAAAGGAAAAAAGGAAAGATATAAACATCTGAGCGCAGAGTTCCAAAGAATAGCAAGAAGAGATAAGAAAGCCTTCTTTAGCGATCAATGCAAAGAAATAGAGGAAAACAACAGAATGGGAAAGACTAGGGATCTCTTCAAGAAAATCAGAGATACCAAAGGAACATTTCATGCAAAGATGGGCTCGATAAAGGACAGAAATGGTATGGACCTAACAGAAGCAGAAGATATTAAGAAGAGATGGCAAGAATACACAGAAGAACTGTACAAAAAAGATCTTCACGACCCAGATAATCACAATGGTGTGATCACTGACCTAGAGCCAGACATCCTGGAATGTGAAGTCAAGTGGGCCTTAGAAAGCATCACTACAAACAAAGCTAGTGGAGGTGATGGAATTCCAGTTGAGCTATTTCAAATCCTGAAAGATGATGTTGTGAAAGTGCTGCACTCAATATGCCAGCAAATTTGGAAAACTCAGCAGTGGCCACAGGACTGGAAAAGGTCAGTTTGCATTCCAATCCCAAAGAAAGGCAATGCCAAAGAATTCTCAAACTACTGCACAATTGCACTCATCTCACATGCTAGTAAAGTAATGCTCAAAATTCTCTAAGCCAGGCTTCAGCAATATGTGAACCATGAACTTCCATATGTTCAAGCTGGTTTTAGAAAAGGCAGAGGAACCAGAGATCAAATTGCCAACATCTGCTGGATCATGGAAAAAGCAAGAGAGTTCCAGAAAAACATCTATTTCTGCTTTATTGACTATGCCAAAGCCTTTGACTGTATGGATCACAATAAACTATGGAAAATTCTGAAAGAGATGGGAATACCAGACCACCTGACCTGCCTCTTGAGAAATCTGTATGCAGGTCAGGAAGCAACAGTTAGAACTGTACATGGAACAACAGACTGGTTCCAAATAGGAAAAGGAGTTTATCAAGGCTGTATATTGTCACCCTGTTTATTTAACTTCTATGCAGAGTACATCATGAGAAATGCTGGACTGGAAGAAACACAAGCTGGGATCAAGATTGCTGGGGGAAATATCAATAACCTCAGATATGCAGATGACACCACCCTTATGGCAGAAAGTGAAGAGGAACTCAAAAGCCTCTTGATGAAAGTGAAAGAGGAGAGTGAAAAAGTTGGCTTAAAGCTCAACATTCAGAAAACTAAGATCATGGCATCTGGTCCCATCACTTCATGGGAAATAGATGGGGAAACAGTGGAAACAGTGTCAGACTTTATTTTTCTGGGCTCCAAAATCAATGCAGATGGTGACTGCAGCCATGAAATTAAAAGTCGCTTACTCCTTGGAAGAAAAGTTATGACCAACCTAGATAGCGTATTCAAAAGCAGAGACATTACTTTGCCAACAAAGGTCCGTCTAGTCAAGGCTATGGTTTTTCCTGTGGTCATGTATGGATGTGAGAGTTGGATGTGAAAAAGGCTGAGCGCCGAAAAATTGGTATTTTTGAACTGTGGTGTTGGAGAAGACTCTTGAGAGTCCCTTGGACTTCAAGGAGATCCAACCAGTCCATTCTGAAGGAGATCAGCCCTGGGATTTCTTTGGAAGGAATGATGCTAAAGCTGAAACTCCAGTACTTTGGCCATCTCATGCGAAGAGTTGACTCATTAGAAAAGACTCTGATGCTGGGAGGGATTGGGGGCAAGAGAAGAAGGGGACAATAGAGGATGAGATGGCTGGATGGCATCACTCACTCGATGGACATTAGTTTGAGTGAACTCCGGGAGTTTGTGATGGACAGGGAGGCCTGGCGTGCTGTGATTCATGGAGTCGCAAAGAGTCAGACACGACTGAGCAACTGATCTGATCAGACAGCCTCTGGGTTCCAGCATCTATCTAAAATTGATAGGTTTTTATATATAAGTTTATCTTATCTCTTAGAAGAGCTAAAATGATAACATTCAGATCTTCCCCTGTGGCTCAGTGGTAAAAAAATCTGCCTGCAATTTGGGAAAAACAGGTTTAATCCCTGAGTCAGGAAGATCCCCTGGAGGAGGAAATAGCAACCCACTCCAGTATTCTTGCCTGGAGAATCACATGGACAGAGGAGCCTGGTGGGCTATAGTGCCTGAGTGCATGATAAATAAGTATCTTCATTCATTCTAACTCTTAGAAACCCTATGTCTGTACCCTGCCAGGCTCCTCTGTCCATGGCATTTCCCAGGCAAGAATACTGGAGTGGCTTGCAATTTCCTTCTCCAGGGGATCTTCCTGACCCAGGGAACCCAGGGATGGAACCCATATTTCCTGTACTGGCAGACAAATTCCTTACCACAGAGCCACCTAATATTCTGTTGTATATATATGCAGGTGTCTAACAAGCACATTCTTAATCATCAGCCACTATGGTAAACAGGATGGGATTTACTAAAAAAAATACAATAAAATAAAAATAAAACCCCCAAAACTAAAGATAGGACTGACATGTGTATGTGTGCTTAATAATGGTCCCGGCTCTTTGGGACCCCATGAACTGTAGCCTGCCAGTCTCCCCTGTGTATGGGGATTCTCCAGCAAGAATACTGGAATGGGTTGGCATTCCCTCCTCCGGGGATCTTCCCAACTCAGGGATCGAATCTGTGTCTCTTAAGTCTCCTGCATTGGCAGGCAGGCTCTTTACCAGTAGGACCACCTGGGAAGCCTAGGCTACAGTTCATGGGTTGCAAAGAGTCAGATACGACTTAGCAACTAAACAACAACAAAGCTACTATACATGTTTCATTTTTCTAAGTCTAACAGTAGCCAATGATGTTGCCGCTTTGCAGATGAAAAAAACCAAAGCTTAAATAACTTGCCTAACATCTTAAGATTAGTGGAGGGTCTAGACAAGATTTTGGAGAAGATCCACCTGACTCCTTATAATAAAAAAATTCACAAGAGCAAGCATCCTCCTTGTATCTATTACAGTGCCTTGTGCACAGTTTGCCACCGATCAATGTTTATTCATTCAGCAAAGGGGACTTCCCTTCATTCAGTCCAGTTCAGTTCAGTCACTCAGTCGTGTCCGATGCATTGCGACCCCATGAACTGCAGCACGCCAGGCCTCCCTGTCCATCACCAACTCCCAGAGTTCACTCAGACTCACGTCCATCGAGTCAGTGATGCCATCCAGCCATCTCATCCTCTGTCGTCCCCTTCTCCTCCTGCCCCCAATCCCTCCCAGCATCAGAGTCTTTTCTAATGAGTCAACTCTTCGCATGAGATGGCCAAAGTACTGGAGTTTCAGCTTTAGTATCATTCCTTCCAAAGAAATCCCAGGGCTGATCTCCTTCAGAATGGACTGGTTGGATCTCCTTGCAGTCCAAGGGACTCTCAAGAGTCTTCTCCAACACCACAGTTCAAAAGCATCAATTGTTCAGCACTCAGCCTTCTTCACAGTCCAACTCTCACATTCATACATGACCACAGGAAAAACCATTGCCTTGACTAGACGGACCTTTGTTGGCAAAGTAATGTCTCTGCTTTTGAATATGCTATCTAGGTTGGTCATAACTTTTCTTACAAGGAGTAAGCGTCTTTTAATTTCATGGCTGCAGTCACTATCTGCAGTGATTTTGGAGCCCAGAAAAATAAAGTCTGACACTGTTTCCACTGTTTCCCCATCTATTTTCCATGAAGTGTTGGGACCGGATGCCATGAACTTAGTTTTCTGAATGTTGAGCTTTAAGCCAACTTTTTCCACTTTCACTTTCATCAAGAGGCTTTTGAGTTCCTTTTTACTTTCTGCCATAAGGGTGGTGTCATCTGCATATCTGAGGTTATTGATATTTCTCCTGGCAATCTTGATTCCAGCTTGTGTTTCTTCCAGTCCAGCATTTCTCATGATGTACTCTGCATATAAGTTATTACAGATACCAAGGGAACATTTCATGGTATGGACCTAACAGAAGCAGAAGATATTAAGAAGAGGTGGCAAGAATATAGAAGAACTGTTCAAAAAAGATCTTCATGACACAGATAATCACGATGGTGTGATCACTGACCTAGAGCCAGACATCCTGGAATGTGAAGTCAAGTGGGCCTTAGAAAGCATCACTATGAACAAAGCTAGTGGAGGTGATGGAATTCCAGTTGATCTATTTCAAATCCTGAAAGATGATGCTGTGAAAGTGCTGCACTCAATATGCCAGCAAATTTGGAAAACTCAGCAGCGGCCACAGAATTGGAAAAGGCCAGTTTTCATTCCAATCCCAAAGAAAGGCAATGCCAAAGAATGCTCAAACTACCGCACAATTGCACTCATCTCACATGCTAGTAAAGTAATGCTCAAAATTCTCCAAGCCAGGTTTCAGCAATACATGAACCATGAACTTCCTCATGTTCAAGCTGGTTTTAGAAAAGGCAGAGGAACCAGAGACCGAATTGTCAACATCTGCTGCATCATGGAAAAAGCAAGAGAGTTCCAGAAAAACATCCTTTCATTAGGTTGTGACTTTTCCCACAAATGCAAAATAATGTGGAACATTGGGATGCTTTGCAGAGATAATGAACTCTGCATTAAGACCAAATTAAAATCCCATGATGTTTTCTCTTAGTCTGATCAGTTCAGTTCAGTTCAGCCATGTCTGACTCTTTGCGACCCCATGGATTGCACCATGCCTGGCCTTCCTGTCCATCACCAACTCCCAGAGTATACTCATACTCATGTCCATTGCATCAATGATGCCATCCAACCATCTCATCCTCTGTCATCCTCTTCTCCTCCCATGTTCAATCTTTCCCAGCATCAGCGTCTTTCCCAGTGAGTCAGTTCTTCACATCAGGTGGCCAAAGTATTGGAGTTTCAGCTTCAGCATCAGTCCTTGCAATGAATATTCACTGATTTCCTTTAGGATTGACTGGTTGGATCTCCTTGCAGTCCAAGGGACTCTCAAGAGTCTTCTCCAGCACTGCAGTTCAAAAGCATTGATTCTTAGGCACTCAGCTTTCTTTATAGTCCAACTCTCACATCCATACATGACCACTGGCAAAACCATAGCTTTGACTAGATGGACCTTTGTTGGCAAAGTAAAGTCTCTGCTTTTTTTTTTTTTTTTAATTATTTTAATTGGAGGCTAATTTCTTTACAATATTGTAGTGGTTTTTCCATACACTGATATGAATCAGCCATGGGTGTACATGTGTCCCCCATCCTTAACCCCCCTCCCACCTCCCTACCCATTCCATCCCTCAGGGTCGTCCCAGTGCACCAGCCCTGAGCACCCTGTCTCATGCATCAAACCTGGACTGGCGATCTGTTTCACTTATGGTAATATACATGTTTCAATGCTATTCTCTCAAATCATGCCACCCTCACCTTCTCCCACAGAGTCCAATAGTCTGTTCTTTACATGTGTGTCTCTTTTGCTGTCTTGCATATAGGGTCATCATTACCATCTTTCTAAATTCCATATATATGCATTAATATACTGTATCATGGAGAAGGCAATGGCACCCCACTCCAGTACTCTTGCCTGGAAAATCCCATGGACGGAGGACCCTGATGGGCCACAGTCCATGGGGTCGCTAAGAGTTGGACACGACTGAGCGACTTCACTTTCTTTCACTTTCATGCATTGAAGAAAGAAATGGCAACCCACTCCAGTGTTCTTGCCTGGAGAATCCCAGGGACGGAGGAGCCTGGTGGGCTGCCGTCTATGGGGTTGCGCAGAGTCGGACATGACTGAAGCGACTTAGCAGCAACAGCAGCAACATACTGTATCATGTTTTCCTTTCTGACTTACTTCGCTCTGTATAATGGGCTCCAGTTTCATCAATCTCATTAGAACTGATTCAAATGCATTCTTTTTAATAGTTGAGTAATATTCCATTGTGTATGTGTACCACAGCTTTCTTATTCATTCGTCTGCCAATGGGCATCTAGGTTGCTTCCATGTCCTGGCTATTGGAAACAGTGCTGTGATGAACATTGGGGTACATGTGTTTCTTTCAATTCTGATTTCCTCGTTGTGTATGCCCAGCAGTGGGATTGCTGGGTCATATGGCAGTACTATTTCCAGTTTTTCAAGGAATCTCCACACTATTCTCCATAGTGGCTGTACTAGTTTGCATTAACATGTTGTCTAACATAAATTTCCTTCCAAGGAGCAAGCGTCTTTTAATTTCATGGCTGCAGTCACTATCTGCAGTAATTTTGGAGCCCCCCAAAATAAAAAAAAAAATCTGTCACTGTTTCCACTGTTTCCCTACCTATTTGCCATGAAAAGATGGGACCAGATGCCATAATCTTAGTTTTCTGAATGTTGAGTTTAAGCCAACTTTTCACTCTCCTCTTTCACTTTCATCAGGAGGCTCTTTAGTTCCTCTTCTCTTTCTGCCATAAGGGTTGGTGTCATCTCCTTATCTGAGGTTATTGATATTTCTCCCACAATCTTCATTCCAGCTTGTGCTTCTTCCAGCCCAGCGTTTCTCATGATGTACTCTGCATATAAGTTAAATAATCAGGGTGACAATATACAGCCTTGATGTACTTCTTTCCCGATTTGGAACCATTCTTTTGCTCCATGTCCAGTGCTAACTGTTGCTACTTGACCTGCATACAGATTTCTCAAGAGGTGGGTCAGATGCTCTAGTATTCCCATCTCTAAGAATTTTCCACAGTTTGTTGTGATTCACACAGTCAAAGGCTTTGGCATAGTCAATAAAGCAGAAATAGATGTTTTTCTGGAACTCTCTCGCTTTTTTGATGATCCAGCAGATGCTGGAAATTTGATATCTGGTTCCTCTGCCTTTTCTAAAACCAGCTTGGACATCTGGAAGTTCACAGTTCACGTACTGTTGAAGTCTGGCTTGGAGAATTTTGAGCATTACTTTGCTAGCATGTGAGATGAGTGCAATTGTGTGGTAATTTGAACATTCTTTGGCGTTGCCTTTCTTTGGGATTGGAATGAAAACTGACCATTTCCAGTCCTGTGGCCACTACTGAGTTTTCCAAATTTGCTGGCATATTGAGTGCAGCACTTTCACAGCATCATCTTTTAGGATTTGAAATAACTCAACTGGAATTCCATCACCTCCACTAGCTTTGTTCATAGTGATGCTCTCTAAGGCCCACTTGACTTCACATTCCAGGATGTCTGGCTCTAGGTCAGTGATCACATCATCATGATTATCTGGATCTAGAAGATATCTTATGTATAGTTCTGTGTATTCTTGCCTCTTCTTAATATCTTCTGCTTCTGTTAGGTCCATACCGTTTCTGTCCTTTATGGTGCCCATGTTTGCATGAAAATTTCCCTTGGTATCTCTAATTTTCTTGAATAGATCTCTAGACTTTCCCATTCTCTTGTTTCCCTCTATTTCTTTCCACTGATCACTGAGGAAGACTTTGTTATCTCTCCTTGCTATTCTTTGGAACTCTGCATTCAAATGGGTGTATCTTTTCTTCTTTTCGTTTTGCTTCTCTTCTATTCAAAACTATTTTAAAGGCCTCCTTAGACAACCATTTTGCCTTTTTGTATTTATTTTTCTTGGGGATGGTCCTGATCCCTGCCTTCTGTCTCAAACCTCCATCCATAGTTCTTCAGGCACTCTGTCTATCAGATCTAATCCCTTGAATCTATTTCTCACTTCCAGTGTATATAATCATAAGGGTTTTATTTAAGTCATACCTGAATGGTCTAGTGGTTTTCCCTATTTTCTTCGATGTAAGTCTGCATTTGGCAATAAGGAGTTCATCATCTGAGCCATAGTCAGCTCCTGGTCTTGTTTTAGTCTGATAGTTGAGCCCAAAATGCTTTCTGACACAAAACAGCACATGGCTTCATGTCTTTCATAGGACATATTTTTTTAGTTGTGCAATTTCTGCTAAACCTGCAGGTATACTTTTGTTGTTGAGATCATTTAGAAGTGTTGCCTAATCTTCATATTCTCTAAGGCGTCCATGTGAACATGAGGACCACCCTAAGCAATATGAGATATCTGGCTACATTCTGATAACTCTATTTTCCACTGTAACTAATTCCAAGTTACTTGCCAACAACTTCAGACATCAGCTGAACACTTGCTGGAGGGGAAAGCAGTTTAGGGGGTGGAGATATATTTTAAAGTATATTGAAGAAGATTAGTTTTTGTAATTGGGAAATAAGAGGCATTGCACTTGGGGGGGGGGTGGTGTATGGCTGTCCTGCAGAACTGGCTCAGGGCAAGGTTTTAAATGACTCTCCTTTCTGAATCCATTCAATTCAAAGATTTCTGGGTAAATCTATGGAAGGAAATTCAAGCAGGAAAGAGGGTGGAGGTGGAAAAGAAAGTTCATGCTTCAGTCACCGTCTATGGATAAGGAGGAATTTGAATATTAATATACAACCTTGAGAATTAAATTCCCCATCCAGCAACCTTAAGAGCTGGCAGCTGGCAGGAGGCTGATAAGGAATGCTGGGTGGAGGGGTAGGTCCTGGGAGGAACGCGTTCCCAGGGAAGGCTCTCATCCCTGGCTGGCATCAGAAAGAATTACAAAGCATGATTCAGAATCTAATTTTTTCAGCTGATGATTGGCTCCCACAAGGCTCTGGCCTCACAATGTGTTCTATTAAGTAATGGGAATTGGGCTGTGCCCTTTTTCTCTGTTTCACGCCTCCCACCCCATTTTTCTTACAGGGCTTCTCATTTCTCCATCATGAACTTAGGTGTGCTTGTTCCCATATGCATCCCAAAAGGCATTTTAAAGTGTCTCTGCAATGCACGGATGTTAACACACACAGAAGGATGCCAACACGACAGTGTTTTTTTTGTTTTTTTTTAATTTCAATTTTTGACTCTTGGGCTGCATTGGGAATAATACTGTGGCTGTGCCAGGATGAGCAAAAGTCAGATGGGAATGGGGCCAGTTTAGATGAAACACTCCCCCCCACCCCAATCCTAACCCTGCTTTGGTGACTTTACGTGAGAGAGGCTTTTATCATGGGTAAAGAGAAAACTTCCATGCAGAAATACCAAATACACATACTGTGTGAGAAATCATTTGGTTTATGTTAACTTCACAGAACGGGAAATGAATGGAAATTGACTCTGGAACTCGCTTTTTTTGCATCCAGATGCTAGGTACCTGTCAAAACATCTGTTTATCCTTTACGATATGATTTACATCATCAATGATTAACCTAAATTTAAAGGTAGTAATTTGCACATCTATTAATACAAAAAGGTGGCATTATACGTTCAGAGGACCTGCAATATGAGTTTTATTGCTCTCTTACATAATCTAACAGGAATTAGTTTCTCAAAGAGTTGTGTAACAGGACCATTTCCCCCTCCATTTTAAGATTTGAAAAATTTTTTATTCTTCCTGGTTTTCAGAACATACAAAAATATAATTAGTGAGTGAGGGTGAAGTGTTCATTGGACAGAAAATGTTAAGCTCAATAAACATTTCTAGAATATTTTTTTCTTGAAATTAAATAACAGGACCCATTCTTTCTCATTGAAATGATTACTATAAACCAAGATTGATAAATCCCCTCACAAAAAGTTCAACAATCTTAGTTCTCTACTGTCCTTTCTTATCTTCAACTTATGCCTGTTTCAGATTGAAAAAGCCAGCCATTTATTAAAGAAAAGGTCCTGGTTAAAGACACTAGAAGACCAGGACTCTATTTTTGTTCTGGCACAAATGAACCACAACGATTTGACTAAGTCACTTTCTGGACCAATTTTCTTATTTGCAAGAGGGAAATGGCTAGTTCAGAAGGCAAACACTCTTGGCTGGCAGGCAGCTTCCAGATGGGTTTCCCATGGCAAGCACAGCTTTCTTTTTAAAAAAAAATTTGTATTTGAATTTCTTTGGATAGATAGACATCCCCGCAGTTCACTATTCCCCACAGTACTCAGCACTCCTTGTTACCGTGTCTGTATGTATGTGTATACCTGTGTATCCATTAGCTTTTGTCATGTAACAAAAACCCCCAAATCTGAGAGCTTAAAAGTATAAGTATTTGCTGAGCTCAGTAGTCTAGTGTCAGTCATTTAATGGGCTCATTTGGGCAGTTAGTTCTGTTGGTGTTGCCTGGGCTACTTACTCATCTGTGGTCAACTGCCATTTAGCAAGGTGACTCTGTCTCTGACTGGCTGTCACCTAGGGCAGTAAATATTTCTGAGACAACTCATCATCCAGCAAACTAACTTGAGCTTTTTCCCATGGCAGCCTCTGAGTTTCAAGGCCACAAAAACGGAAGCTACAAGGCCTATTGTGGCCTAAACTTGGAACTCTCACAACATCATTTCTATTGTATTCTCATATCTAAAGCAAGTCACAGACCAACTCGGATCCAAAAAGTGGAGAAATAGGCTTCATCTCCCCAAGGAAGGGACTGCAAAGTCATTTTGGTCATTTTTGCAATCAAGGCAACCTTCCCGTCAACATTTAAACTTGAAAAATATGGGCTGCATAGCCCTGAATTCATTCCCAGACTAAAAACAAAGCAAATAATAACCCAAGCAAACAAACTACCTCTCTAGTAGGAGCATACTCAATGCTCAACAAGATACTCAAATAAAAATTACTTTAGAGCAGTATTGGAAAGTACCTTACCCGTTGAACCACAAGTCTCCAGCTGGTTGGGGATTTCTGCCCTTGGTGACCAGACGTTTATGCCACAAGCTGCTGGCAGCTTCTGAACTTGGGTTATGTGCTCGTCATAATAGGGAGTAGCAGTTCAATGGTGGTCAGCCTCAGGGATGGGAATTCTGACTGGAACAAGGAAAGCCTCCAACTGTGTCCCTGCATGTCCCTATAGCAAAACAATCTGAATCAATTTAGGGGATTGGAACTCAATTTCCAGACACCCTGCTTTGACTTTTTCCCAGAATACACTTAGTTTGAAATGATGATTTAGGGAAATTTCCTTTAGAGTGTAGAGATGACTTGACTATATTTTAAGCACGGTGTGGAATGAAGGGAAAGGCAGGCCATTTCTGAAATTAAAAAATAGTAAACTTCATAAAGCACATACTTGACCTGCCTCAGGCTCATTTGTAAGCTCTATGTGTGAAAGTAAAGTTATAAATGTATAAAGTGTATAAAGTTATAAATATCATATAAAGATATTATGATATATATTAATTAATTGCCCCTGTCAGTTCAGTTCAGTTCAGTTGCTCAGTCGTGTCTGACTCCTTGCGACCCCATGAATTGCAGCACGCCAGGCTTCCCTGTGCATCACCAACTCCCAGAGTTCACCCAAACCCATGTCCATCGAGTCGGTGATGCCATCCAGCAATCTCATCCCATGTACTAAGCTTAAAATATTGTCCTGGATACTGCAATGACAGAAAATACATATAATAAAAAGTTATTTTTCTTGAAAGGCCAGAAGTCAGTCTGTGATAGGAGCTTTTCAAACTCTGAGTCCTTATAAAAAAATTTCTCTTGACATGACTCAGAACTTAAGTTCTGTCCTGTCGCAATATTTTAACTGAACCTAGTAAACAGAGAAGTGTTTTATTTCATCACTTATTTTGGATCCAAGAGGGAAGATCAACAGATATATCTTAGCTTACTGTTTTCTTTTTTGGGAGGTGACAAAAATCATGGGGAAAAACACCTCATCCATAATATTTAATTAAGAATGCTATTAACTGGAAGATGGGGATTGACATATATACGCTACTATGTATAAAAATAGGTAACTGATGAGAACCTATTGTATAGCACAGGAAACTCTACTCGATCGTCTGTGGTGACCTAAATGGGAAGTCCAATGTTGTAAAGAACAATATTGCTTAGGATCCTGGAATGTAAGGTCCATGAATCAAGGTAAATTCAGTTCAATTCAGTTCCGTCGCTCAGTCGTGTCCGACTTTTTGCGACTCCATGAACTGCAGCACACCAGGCCTCCCTGTCCATCACCAACTCCCAGAGTTCACCCAGACTCACGTCCATCGAGTCGGTGATGCCATCCAACCATCTCATCCTCTGTTGTCCCCTTCCCCTCCTGCCCCCAATCCCTCCCAGCATCAGAGTCTTTTCCAATGAGTCAACTCTTCGCATGAGGTGGCCAAAGTACTGGAGTTTCAGCTTTAGCATCATTCCTTCCAAAGAAATCCCAGGGCTGATCTCCTTCAGAATGGACTGGTTGGATATCCTTGCAGTCCAAGGGACTCTCAACTCTCTAACACCACAGTTCAAAAGCATCAATTTTTCAGCACTCAGCTTTCTTCACAGTCCAACTCTCACATCCATACATGACTACTGGAAAAACCATCTTGACTAGACGGACCTTTGTTGGCAAAGTAATGTCTCTGCTTTTTAATATTCTGTCTAGTTTGGTCATAACTTTCCTTCCAAGGAGTAAGCATCTTTTAATTTCATGGCTGCAATCACCATCTGCAATGATTTTGGAGCCCAGAAAAATAAAGTCTGACACTGTTTCCACTGTTCCCCCATCTATTTTCCAGAAGTGATGGGACCAGATGCCATGATCTTCATGTTCTGAATGTTGAGTTTTAAGCCAACTTTTTCACTCTCCACTTTCACTTTCATCAAGAGGCTTTTTAGTTCCTCTTCACTTTCTGCCATTAAGGGTGGTGTCATCTGCATATCTGAGGTTATTGATATTTCTCCCGGCAATCTTGATCCCAGCTTGTGTTTCTTCCAGCCCAGCGTTTCTCATGATGTACTCTGCATATAAGTTAATTAAGCAGGGTGACAATATACAGCCTTGATGTACTTCTTTTCCTATTTGGAACCAGTCTGTTGTTCCATGTCCAGTTCTAACTGTTGCTTCCTGACCTGCATACAGGTTTCTCAAGAGGCAGGTCAGGTGGTCTGGTATTCCTATCTCTTTCAGAATTGTCCACAGTTTATTGTGATCCACACAGTTAAAGGCTTTGGCATAGTCAGTAAATCATAAATAGAGCTCAAGTGGTCAAACAGGAGATGGCAAGAGTGAACATTGACATTTTAGGAATCAGTGAACTAAAATGGACTGGAATGAGTGAATTTAACTCAGATGACCATTGTATCTACTACTGTGGGCAAGAACCCTCAGAAGAAAAGGAGTAGCCCTCATAGTTAACAAAAGTATAAAATGCAGTACTTGGGTACAGTCTCAAAAACAACAAAATGATCTCTGTTCATTTCCAAGGCAAACATTCAATATCACAATAATCCAAGTCTATGCCCAATTACTAATGATAAAGAAGCAGAAGTTGAAAGATTCTATGAAGACCTACAAGATCTTCTAGAACTAACACTGAAAAGAAGATGTCCTTTTCATCATAAGGGACTGGAATGAAAAAGTAGGGAATCAAGAGATATGTGGAGTAAAAGGAAAGTTTGGCCTTGGAGTACAGAATGAAGTAGGGCAAAGGCTGATAGAGTTTAGCCAAGGGAATGCACTGGTTATGGAAAATACCCACTCCAACAGCACAAGAGACAACTCTACGTGTGGCCATCACTGGATGGTCAATACCGAAATCAGATTGATTATAGTATTTGCATTCAAAGATGGAGAAGCTCTATACAGTCAGCACAAAAACAACACTGGGAGCTCACAGTGGCTCAGACCATGAACTCATTTCAAAATTCAGACTTAAATTGAAGAAAGTAGGGAAAACCACTAGGCCATTAAGGTATGACCTAATCAAATCCCTTATGATTGTACAGTGAAAGTGACAAATAGATTCAAGGGATTAGATCTGACATATAGAATGGCTGAAGAGCTATGGACGGAGGTTCATGACATTGTACAGGAGGCCATGATTAAAACTATCCCCAAGAGAAAGAAATGCAAAAAGGCAAAATGGTTGTCTGAGGAGGCCTTACAAATAGCTGTGAAAATAAGAGAAGCAAAAGGCAATGGAGAAAAAGAAAGATATACTATCTGAATGCAGAGTTCTAAAGAATACCAAGACGAGATAAGAAAGTCTTCCTAAGTGATCAATACAAAGAAATAGAGGAAAGCAATAGAATGGGAAAGACTAGGGATCTTGTCAAGAAAACGAGAGATACCAAAGGAACATTTCATGCAAAGATGGGCACAATAAAGGACAGAAATGGTATGGCCTAGCAGAAGCAGAAGATATTAAGAAGTGGCAAGAATACACAGAGAACTATACAAAAGAGACCTTAATGACCCAGATAATCATGATGGTGTGATCACTGACCTAGAGTCAGACATCCTGGAATAAGAAGTCAAGTGGGCCTTAGGAAGCATCACTACGAACAAAGCTAGTGGGGGTGATGGAATTCCAGTTGAGCTATTTCAAATCCTAAAAGATGATGTTGTGAAAGTGCTGCACCCAATATGCCAGCAAATTTGGAAAACTCAGCAGTGTCCACAGAACTGGAAAAGGTCAGTTTTCATTCCAACCCCAAAGAAAGGTAATGCTGAAGAATGTTAAAACTATCACACCCTATTGCACTCATCTCACATGCTACCAAAGTGATGTTCAAAATTCTCCAAGTGAGACTTCAACAGTACGTGAATTGAGAACTTCCAGACGTTCAAGCTGGATTTAGAAAAGGCAAGAGAACCAGAGAACAAATTACTAACATCAATTGGATCTTAGAGAAAGCAGGACAATTCCAGAAAAACCTCTACTTTTGCCTCATTGAATATGCTAAAGCCTTTGACTGTGTGGATCACAACAGACTGGAAAATTCTTAAAGAGATGGGAATATTAGACCACCTTACCTTCCTTCTGAGAAACCTGTGTGCAGGTCAAGAAGCAACAGTTTGAACTGGACATGGAACAATGGACTGGTTCCAAATGGGAAAGGAATACTTTGAGATTGTATATTGTCACTCTGCTTATTTAATGTATATGCAGGGTAAATCATGAGAAATGCTGGACTGTATGAAGCACAAGCTGGAATCAAGATTGCTTGGAGAAATATCAATAACCTTAGATAGGCAGATGACAACACCCTTATGGTAGAAAGCAAAGAGGAACATAGGAGCCTCTTGATGAAAGTGAAAGAGGAAAGTGAAAATGTTGGCTTAAAACTCAACATTCAAAAAATGAAGATCGTGGCATTTGGTCCCATCACTTCATGGCAAATAGATGGGGAAACAACGGACACAGTGACAGACTTTATTTTCTTGGTCTGCAAAATCGCTTTAAATGGTGACTTCAGTCATGAAATTCAAAGATGCTTGCTCCTTTGAAGAAAAGCTTGACAAACCTAGATAGCATATTAAAAAGCTGAGACATTTCTTTGCCAACAAAGGTCCCTATAGTCAAAGCTATGGTTTTTCCAGTAGTCAGTATGGATGTGAGAGTTGGATCATAAAAATGGCTGAGCACAGAAGAATTGATGCTTTTGAACTGTAGTTTAAGAACACTCTTGAGAGTCCCTTGGACTGCAAGGAGATCCAACCAGTCCCTCTAAAGGAAATCAGTCCTGAATATTCATTGGAAGGACTGATGCTGAAGCTGAAACTCCAATACTTTGGCCACCTGATGAGAAGAGCCAATTCATTAGAAAAAACTCTGATGCTGGGAAAGGTTGAAGGAAGGAGGGAAACTGGGTGATAGAGCACTAGATGGTTGGATGGCATCACCAACTCAGTGCACATGAGTTTGAGCAAGCTCTGGGAGATGGTGAAAGATAGAGAAAGCTGGTGTGCTGCAGTCCATGGGGGTCGCAAAGAGTTGGACATGAATGAATGACTGAACAGCAAAAGCAACAGAAATCTCCATTCAAAATTTTAATTGTTTATTATAATTAGCCCTTTGCAGTGATAAACTTAAGTGTGTATTTTCACAGCACCTGGTCCATGCGTAATACATAGGAGTGACTCATTGATTGTTTGATGAAAGTATGAAAGAATAAATGTTTCTCTCATCTTCAGTTGTACACTGAATGCTTCTCAACATCCCATCTACTTTCTTCAGTTGGCGGTAGTAAGCATGGTTTTGTTTCAATGCATAATTTAATTTTTCAATTTACATTTGTCTCAGGGCAACATATGGATACAGAAAAAAGTACTTTTAAAATGGCCAATGAAGAAAAATACCTGTTCCCCACTCCTTATTTTCCCATTTTCATCTCTTTTGACTTTTCCTTCTACTTTTATGGTATATATTTCTAAATAATATGCTTCCCCTGAAATGTAGGTATTATCTATTGATTTGCAGTTATACTTGGTAGGTTAATGGCTAGCTATGTCCAGTACAGAAGACCATAATTGGAGGTCAAGCAACAGAGTTTTGTCTACACAGAGCCCGTTGATTCTCAAAGAGATTGAGCCTATGACTTGCCTTTTGTTGGCCCCTGACTCTCTAACACTCAAAAAACTGGTTTCTTAGCTTAATTAATATGACCATTGGCTTAAGTATTGGGGCCATCTGTAGAGTCCACTGTAATGCATGCTTCTCTACCAAGCTTTCGGTTGATGCCTGGGTTCAAACATTAGTTTAAGATTGATTTCTTATATTAGCACTTATTAAATGCAGTAATATTGCATTAAAGTTTTGGCAAACACTATCTGTATATATCATCCATGTATCTCCAGGCATTCACTCGTACAACTTTTGGAAAGTGCCAGTGCCATTTCCCTTTTGCAAACACATGTGAATACAAATTATGCAGAAATAACATCTGTAAAGCACAATTTTTCTTTTGAAACTTCTCAAGAAAACATTATATATGATAGTAGCCATATCAATATTAAGCAAAATTAAACATGAATTTCAGAACAATTCAGTACTTTTCTAAGAGAAGACTTGTGAAGGTTAGTTTCTATTTTTTGTCCTTCAAATACAACTTCATAACTTAAGGGAGATGGTGTCAAACATAAGCTGTGTTTGTCCTAGACATGTTCATTTAGTCAGAAGAGGTCAATCAAAGGCTAACATATGTCTTGAAGCTTTTCTTCTTATATCTTGGCTGAGAATGTACAACAAAGATAGAGATAAGGTAAAGAAAGCAAAAGCAAGTGTGGTCTAATCCTAGATGGTCTATGTTTAGGAAGAATGTTTTAATTGTTAAAATGCAGAGCCAGGTAATGCTTCCTATCACTGTGTGGTCAGATTATTAACAGTGGTGCTGTCATCAGCACATCATTATTGTGTCTGAGCCGTGTGTGTGCAAGCCTCTTAGTGACTCAGACGGATATCATCAGTGTAGGCCAGCGGGGATACTGGTAAAGACAAAGACTGCATCCAGGAGAGGAAGAGCCAAAGAAAGTTAGCTTTTGAGTCAACATTAATGTCTACAGTCTCTCAGCGGGGGAAAGCCAAGAGTGTCTCCATGGCCAAAGCCAAGCAAATAGAATTTTTATGAAGGTAAAATCTTTATTAAATAAATCAGCTTCTCTGTAAATTTTAAATGAAGGGAAACAAATTTAATGAAATAAAATAGTATTGCATTGTCCAACATGTTTTCAGAAGTCAATCTTTGGGTGAAGTGACTTCTAGGTTTCTTCACTAGATATGGTTTCAGAGTGTGATGTTTTTCATCCAGTATGTTTTTATCTATTACTTTCTTTGTCTGGTTTTGTACAGGATAAAGACAGACATTACTCAGAAGGAGGACAGAAACTGTCTGCTTTCCAGTAACAAAGCTTTGTTTTAAATGTCTGTTTTGGTGCAAGTCTTGTATTGTTTTGTTTTATTTGTGTGTATTTAACTGTGCATGTAAATGTATAATAAAGAAATCCTAGGATTCTTATCAGTAGATGATATGAACTAACAGATCTATAGAGAAATTCTGATTCCTCAAAGCTTGAACATACCTTTCCAAAGAATAAATTATAAGCAATGGAGTTGCTTCTTTGATGTCTGAAACAGCCATGGAAAGTGCATTTTTTTCAGAACTGGAGCATTTAAGCAACCTCAAATCATTGTTTTCATTTAAAAAAAATCACATTTTATAAACAAAACATTTGTTACATATATGTAAGTTGATTACATATAATAAAGAGCTCATGACTAGCTATTTTACCATTATTATTTTTATTTGTTTCTCTTTTTATAATACATATTTAAATAAGATGTTGTTCAGTCACTAAGTTGTGTCTGACTCTTTGTGACTCTGTGGTATGTAGCATGCCGGGCTCCTCTGTCCTCCACTCTCTTCTGAAATTTGCTCAAATTCATGTCTGTTCAGGCAGTGATGCTATTAACTGTCTCATCCTCTGCTTCCCCCTTCTCCTTTTGCCTTCAGTCTTTCCCAGTATCAGTCTTTTCCAATGAGTCTGCTCTTCGCATCAGGAGACCAAAGTATTGGAGCTTCAATATCAGTCCTTCCAATGAATATTTAGGGCTGATTTCCTTTAGGATTGACTGGGTTGATCTCCTTGCAAGGCTGTGATATATGAAAGGGTTACATATGATGACAATCCTGCATTTAGCCAGAAAAAATTAATTTAGTTAATCTTATATATTACTTCCCACATGCTTAAGTGGAAAAGAATGAAAATCCTCTTTCAAAATAAGAGACAACTCATTTTTCTTGCACCTGAAGTCTGATATGAATCAAAGAAAAATTGTAATTTGACTTATATGTGAGCAGTTCCTCTGTATTAAATGACTTATCTCTATATCTTTTCAGTACTATCTCTATGTCAAATGATATAATTAATTTACCCAAATTTTTTATCTATGTGTAGTTTTAAAAATTTATTGTAATACCCAGAAAGACGTAACACTAAGTGCTGAATTATAAATCAAGAGACCAGAAGTTACTGTGGAGAACGGTATGGAGGTGTCTCAAAAAACTGAAAATAGAGTTACTGTATGATTCAGCAATCCCACTGTGGGCATATATTCAGAAAAGATAGAAATTCTAATTAGGAAGATGCAGTCATGCCAAAATTCATAGCAACACTATTTATAATAGCCAAGGCAAGGAAGCAACCTAAGTATCTATCAAAAGATGAATGGATAAAGATTATATATATATATATACATATATATAAACACACACATACACATACATATATAAAATGGAATATTACTCATTCACAAAAAGAATCAGTTCAGTTGAGTTCAGTCCTCAGTTGTGTCTGACTCTTTGTGACCCCATGGACTGCAGCATGCCAGGCTTCCCTGTCCATCACCAACACTTGGAATTTACTCAGACTCATGTCCATCGAGTTGGTGATGCCACCCAACCATCTCTTCTTCAGTCATCCCTTTCTCCTCCTGCCTTCAATCTTTCTGACCTTCAGGGTCTTTTCCAATAAGTCAGTTCTTTGTATCAGGTGGCCAAAGTATTGGAGTTTCAGCTTCAGCATCAGTCCTTCCAATGAACACCCAGGACTGATTTCCTTCAGGATGGACTGGTTGGATCTCCTTGGCAGTCTGAGTGACTCTCAAGAGTCTTCTCCAACACCACAGTTCAAAAACATCAATCTTCAGCACTCAGCTTTCTTTATAGCCCAATTCTCACATCCATACATGACTACTGGAAAAAACAGCCTTGACTAGATGGACCGTTGTTGGCAAAGTAATGACTCTGCTATTTAATAGGCTGTCTAGGTTGGTCATAGCTTTTTATCCAAGGAGCAAGCGTCTTTTAATTTCATGGCTGCAGTCACCATCTTCAGTGATTTCGGAGCCCAAGAAAATAAAATCAGTCATTGTTTCCATTGTTTCCCCATGTATTTGCCATGAAGTGATGAGACCAGATGCGATGATCTTTGTTTTCTGAATGTTGAGTTTTAAGCCAACATTTTCATTCTCCTCTTTCACTTTCGTCAGGAAGCTCTTTAATTCTTCTTCACTTTCTGCCATAAGGTTGGTGTCATCTGCATATCTGAGGTTATTGATATTTCTCCCAGAAATCTTGATTTCAGCTTGTGCTTCTTCCAGCCCAGTGTTTCTCATGATGTACTATGCATATAAGTTAAATAAGCAGGGTGAAAATAAACAGCCTTGACGTACTCCTTTCTCAATTTGGAACCAGTCTGTTTCTCCATGTCCAATTCTAACTGTTGCTTCTTGGCCTGAATACAGATTTCTCAGGAGGCAGATCAGGTAGTCTGGTATTCCCATCTCTTAGAATTTTCCACAGTTTGTTATGATCCACACAGTCAAAGGCTTTTGCATAATCAATAAAGAAGAAGTAGAAGTTTTTCTGGAACTCTTTTTCTTTTTTAATGATCCAATGGATGTTGGCAATTTTATCTCTGCTTCCTCTGCCTTTTCTAAATCCAGCTTGAACATCTGGAAGTTCACAGTTCATGTACTGTTGAAGCCTGGCTTGGAGATTTTTGAGCATTGCTTTGCTAGCGTGTGAGATGAGTGCAATTGTGTGGTAGTTTGAGAATTCTTTGGCAATGCCTTTCTTTGGGATTGGAATGAAAACTGACCTTTTCCAGTCCTGTGGCCACTACTGAGTTTTCCAAATTTGCTGGCATATTGAGTGCAGCACTTTCACAGCATCTTCTTTTAGGATTTGAAATAGCTCAACTGGGATTCTATCACTTCCACTAGCTTTGTGTATAGTAATGCTTCCTAAGGCCCACTTGACTTCACATTCCATGATGTCTTGGTCTAGGTGATTGCACCATCATGATTATCTGGGTAATGAAGATCTTTTTTGTATAACTCATCTGTGTATTCTTGCCACCTCTTCTTAATATCTTCTGCTTCTATTTAGGTCCATACCATTTCTGTCCTTTATGGTGCCCATCTTTGCATGAAAATTTCCTTTGGTATGTCTAATTTTCTTGAAGAGATCTCTAGACTTTCCCATTCTATTGTTTTCTTCTATTTCTTTGCATTGATCACTGAGGAAGGCTTTCTTATCTCTCCTTGCTATTCTTTGGAACTCTGCATTCAAATGGGTATATCTGTCCTTTTCTCCTTTGCCTTTTGCTTCTCTTCTTTTCATAGTTGTTTGTAAGGCCTCCTCAGACAGCCATTTTGCCTTTTTGCATTTCTTTTTCTTGGATGGTCTTGATCACTGCCTCCTGTACAATGTCACTAACCTCCAACTATAGTTCTTCAGGCACTCTGTCTATCAGATCTAATCCCTTGAATCTATTTGTCACTTTCACTGTATAATTGTAAGGGATTTGATTTAGGTCATGCCTGAATGTCCTAATGGTTTTCCCTACTTTCTTCAATTTAAGTCTGAATTTGTCAATAAGGAGTTCATAACCTGAGCCATAGTCAGCTCCCAGTCTTGTTTTTGCTGACTGTATAGAGCTTCACCATCTTTGGCTGCAAAAAACAATCAGTCTGATTTTGGTGTTGACCATCTGGTGATGTCCATGTTTAATGTCTTCTCTTGTGTTGTTGGAAGAGGGTGTTTGCTATGACCAGTACGTTCTCTTGGCAAAACTCTATTAGCCTTTGCCCTGCTTCATTCTGTACTCCAAGGGCAAATTAGCCTATTACTACAGGTATTTCTTGACTTCCTACTTTTGCATTCCAGTCCCCTATAATGAAAAGGACATCATTTTTTGGGTATTAGTTCTAGAAGTTTCTTGTAGGTCATCATTGAACCATTCAGCTTCTTCAGTATTACTGGTCAGGACATAGACTTAGATTAGTGTAATATTGAATGGTTTGCCTTGGAAACGAACAGAGACCATTCTATCATTTTTGAGTTTGCATCCAATTACTGCATTTCAGACTCTTCTGTTGACTATGATGGATACTCCATTTTTCCTAAGGGATTCTTGCCCACAGTAGTAGATATAATGGTCATCTGAGTTAAATTCACCCTTTCTAATCCATTTTAGTTTTCTGATTCCTAAAATATCCATCTTCACTCTTGCCATTCTCCTGTTTGAGCACTTCCAATTTGACTTGATTCACGTACCTAACATTCCAGGTTCCTATGCAATATTGTTCTTTACAACATGAGACAAAGAGTGAAATCATGCAATTTGCAGCAACATAAATGGAACTAGAGATTGTCATACTAAGTGAAATGTCGGACAAAGACAAATGATATCACTTGTGAAATATACAAAAAAAAATGATACAAATGAAGTTATGTACTAAACTGAAATATACTCACAGAGATAGAAAACAATTTTATGGTTACCAAAGGGGAAGGGTGGGAAGGGATAAATTAGGAGTTTCAGATTAATTGATAACACTACTAAATATAACATAGATAAACAACAAGGACCTATTGTATGGCACAAGAAAGTATATTGGAAAAAACCTGAAATTGAATATATATATATACACACATGTATAAGTGAATCACTTTGCCTACACCTGAAGCTAACACAACACTGTAAAACAACTATACTTCAATTAAAAAGAAATCATGAGATGAATGAATAAGAAAGTTGTGGTACATATACACAGTGGAATATTACTCAGCTATAAAAAAGAACACATTTGTGTCAGCTCTAATGAGGTGAATGCAACTGTAGCCTATTATACAGAGTGAAGTAAGTCAGAAATATAAACACTGGTACTGTATATTAATGCATATATATGGAATTTAGAAAGATCTAAAAGAATTTAGATGATCTTATATGCAGGGCAGCATAAGAGACACAGATGTAAAGAACAGATGTTTGGACTCTGGGAGAAGGCGAGGGTGGGATGATTTGAGAGCAAAGCATTGAAACATGTATGTTACCATATGTGAAATAGATCACCAGTGCAAGTTCAACACATTAAGCTGGGCACTCAAAGCCAGTTCTCTGAGACAACCCAGAGGGGTGGGGTGGGGAGGGAGGTAGGAGGGGGCTTCAGGATATGGGGGACACATGTGCACCCATGGCTGATTCATGTCAGTGTATGGCAAAAATCCATCACAATATTGTAAAGTCATTATCCTCCAATTTAAATAATTAAAAAATCAAGCCAGAAAGGGTAATCCATTTTAAAAAGTCACAATATAGTGTTGGTTATTTAAAAAAATTATCAAGAGACCAGAACTGGAGCTGTAACTTGGCCAGAGATTTGCTCTGTTGGTTTAGGTCTAATCAGGTGTCAGTACCAGCACATGAAGGAATCTATTGGGGGCTGAATATAATAGTGCCCAAGCCTCCCCTTGGCTTCTGAATTAAGTAAAAGCCTTTGGTCAGAGTTGGTGTGCATTTAAACTTGGCCATGATAAGTTTGCTCTGGTGTTACCTCAGAACAGTACCATGTAAGGAAAGACACTACACAACATTCCCCTTCCCCAGAGTCAAACTGTTTTCAAGCTCACTTGGAGCTGGGAATGAAGAGCTCACCCCACAGGGGCATATGTTTTCTATTTTGAAAACAGATCTGGGGAGGCCATTCTAATCAGGATTGTGCACCTTTCTTTGAACTTGATGGCTCAGTAAACAAAACAATACATCCAAACTATTCCAAACACCAGCATGAGCTGCCACCCTTGATAAGTTAGTGTGTGAATCTCTCTTTCCTCTTTGCTTTTATTGGAAGTGACATATAGTATTTCTGCATCAAATTAAATCTGGCCCACATGGAGCTCTTTTACACAGAAAATGCGAGAACATGGGTTGCTGGCAGATGTAAGGTAAATATAGAACCTCTGATGGTGTTTGGGTGCTATGAAGCTTATTCCCTGCCACAGACCAGCAGTGACTACATAGTTCACAAGTGGTGAGGCTGTAATAAAGTTGTGCAATTCTTCCAAAGTTGTGGTTTTAAAATTTATACTAATCACCCTCCTGCCAATTTTATTCATGTCTACAGATCTATCTAACTGTGCTAACTTGTATGGACTGTTTTGCTCCTTTCCATTCCTTTTCTTGGTTACCATGGAAAGGATTGGCTCATTACTTAGGGTGGAGGAAGAAACAATGGCAGCCAGTCTTGAGTCTGAAATGTATTCTAGGGTCTGGTAAAAGTGGGGTTTGAAAGAATTCTGAACTCAATTGAGTATTCAGTAGTTTAAATGAAACTTTACTAAACTGAATCTCCTGAGCTGGCAGAACATGAACTGAAGACATGTTTGTTCTTTATGGGACAACAGACTTATTACCTTTGGCAGTGAAAATATGACTCGCTGTATTTTGTTCAAAACATAGTAAACAATGTTATGATAGTATAAGTTGAAGCATCACTTGATTTTGGATATACAGCTTTTGAGTACATATCGGCTGACTTCAAGACTTCTTAGCTTCCATTCCCAACTTAGACTGGTGTGTGATATTTAATCGACAGGCAATTAATGAGGGCCTATTGTGTGCCAGGCACTTTGCAGATGTTAGACACATAAATATGGTTCAAAATTGACTGGAATTCTGGGAGTCATGTAGTTTAGATATTACTGACTTTCTTTTGGTTTTTAGATAACAGTTAACCTCTGAGGTTATCTGTGAAAGCCATTCTGATGACTTCATTATTGTATTCAGAGAGAAAATTCTTGGCATACATAGGTCCATCCCATATCTTGAAAATCAAGTGTGGTCCCCTGAAAGGTTCTAGAAACCCAGTATTGATATTTGCTAATGCATCTAGCATTCAATTCTTTTCATGAACCTTAAGACCCATGGTCTCAAAGTCTTTTCACCTATGATTAAAGAAGAGGCAATTAAAGAACATTTTTAAATAGTTATTTTTTAGGTTTATTTTGGGCTGCACTGGGTCCTTGTTGCTGTGCAGGCTTTTCTCTAGTTGCTGCAAGAGTGGCCTACTCTCTAGTTCTGGTGAACTTTTCATGGCAGTGCTTCTTTTGTTGCAGAGCATGGGCTGGGTTCCAGGGCTTCAGTGGTTGTGACCCGTGGGCTCCATAGTTGCAACTTGCGGGCTTTAGTGCACAGGATCAGTAGTTGCGGTGCATGGGCTTAGTTGCTCTGCAGCACGTGACATTTTCTTGGATCAGGGATCGAACCCATGTCTCCTGCATTGGCAGGCATGTTCTTTACCACTGAGCCACCAGGGAAGTCCCAAGAAGAGGCGATTTTGAGGAAAACAACAAGAAGTTAGGTTTAGGTGGAATGGGAGTGAGAGTTTGCTCTCCGTAGAAGGTTTTTGGATCCTGTTGGTAGGTGATCAGGTAATCAGGAACTTCAGGCTTTATGGGAAGCTAGGTCAAAATTCTTATAAACCTAAATAATTCATTTATAAACATATTTTCTATTTTTTCATTCACTCATTTTAATGTTGTATACCTCTGCTTATATATTCACTTCCTTTCAATTTTAAAATTTGCTAACATGAAATTATTTATATCCTTATTATTTATTAATATCTTAGGATCTTTAGTGAAGTTTCCTTTACATTACTGACATTCAGTTCAGTTCAGTTCAGTGGCTCAGTCGTGTCCGACTCTTTGCGACCCCATGAACTGCAGCACACCAGGCCTCCCTGTCCATCACCAACTCCCAGAGTTCACTCAAACTCATGTCCATTGAGTCAGTGATGCCATCCAGCCATCTCATCCTCTGTCGTCCCCTTCTCCTCCTGCCCCCAATCCCTCCCAACATCAGAGTCTTTTCTAATGAGTCAACACTTCGCATGAGGTGGCCAAAGTACTGGAGTTTCAGCTGTAACATCATGCCTTCCAAAGAAATCCCAGGGCTGATCTCCTTCAGAATGGACTGGTTGGATCTCCTTGCAGTCCAAGGGACTCTCAAGAGTCTTCTCCAACACCACAGTTCAAAAGCATCAACTTTTCAGCACTCAGCTTTCTTCACAGTCCAACTCTCACATACATACATGACCACAGGAAAAACCATAGCCTTGACTAGATGGACCTTTGTTGGCAAAGTAATGTCTCTGCTTTTGAATATGCTATCTAGGTTGGTCATAACTTTTCTTCCAAGGAGTAAGCGTCTTTTGATTTCATGGCTGCAATCACCATCTGCAGTGATTTTGCAGCCCCCAAAAATAAAGTCTGACACTGTTTCCACTGTTCCCCCATCTATTTCCCATGAAGTGATGGGACCAGAGGCCATGATCTTTATTTTCTGAATGTTGAGTTTAAGCCAACTTTTTCACTCTCCACTTTCACCTTCATCAAGAGGCTTTTGAGTTCCTCTTCACTTTCTGCCATAAGGGTGGTGTCATCTGCATATCTGAGGTGATTGATATTTCTCACAGCAATATTGATTCTAGCTTGTGGTTCTTCCAGCCCAGTGTTTCTCATGAGGTACTCTGCATAGAAGTTAAATAAGCAGGGTGACAATATACAGCCTTGACGTACTCCTTTTCCTATTTGGAACCAGTCTGTTGTTCCATGTCCACTTCTAACTGTTGCTTCCTGACCTGCATACAGGTTTCTCAAGAGGCAACTCAGGTGGTCTGGTATTCCCATCTCTTTCAGAATATTCCACAGTTTACTGTGATCCACACAGTCAAAGGCTTTGGCATAGTCAATAAAGCAGAAACAGATGTTTTTCTGGAGCTCTCTTGCTTTTTCGATGATCCAGCGGATGTTGACAATTTGATCTCTGGTTCCTCTGCCTTTTCTAAAGCCAGCTTGAACATCAGGAAGTTCATGGTTCACGTATTGCTGAATCACCATCTGCAGTGATTTTGGAGCCCCAAAAAGTCAGCCATTGTTTCCCCATCTATTTGCCATGAAGTGATGGGACCAGACACCATGGTCTTAGTTTTCTGAATGTTGAGCTTTAAGCCAACGTTTTCATTCTCCTCTTTCACCTTCATCAAGAGGCTCTTTAGTTCTTCTTCACTTTCTGCCACAAGGGTGGTGTCATCTGCATATCTGAGGTTATTGATATTTATCCCAGCAATCTTGACTCCAGCTTGTGCTTATTCCAGCCCAGCATTTCTCATAATGTACTCTGCATATAAGTTAAATAAGCAATTTCTTCAGAGGAATACTTTAAAGAGTCACCATTTAGCTTTGTATTTCCACTGTTTCATTAATTTTTCATGCTTATTATTTCTTTTTTCTATTTTCTTTATATTCAGTATGCTGCTCTTTTTCTAAATTCTTGATATAGATACTTCAAGATTATTGACTTCTAATCATTCTTCTTTTCTAATATGTGCACTTAAGGCTATAAATTTCCCTTTAAACAATTTTAGTTACAGCTTGTAAGTTTTGGTATATAATATTTTTATTTTAATTCTGTTCAAAATATTTTCTAATTTTCATTGTTTCTTTTTGACTCATCTGTTTACTTAGAGATGTAATTCTTAATTTCAAAATAGAGATTTCCCAGTTAAATTTTTCTGATGACCTCTAGCTAAATTCCACTGTGATTAGAGTATATCCTTCATATTATTTCAGTTCTTTGAAATGTGGTGAGATTTTCTATATATTCCAACATATATCATTTTGGAAACGTCTGCAAACATTTGAGAAAGCTTTGATTTCTGCAGTTTGGGAATGCTGTGTGCTAACAGAATGAGGTCAGTCATACTGATCATGTTGTGTATGTCTGCTCTCTGTTTTTTAACTGTTTGGTCTGCTTGTCAACTAAGAGTTTTTTATTATAAACTTCTGCCACTTACATCAAGTATTATTTGTACATCTATTGAACTGTTATATTACTTTCTCGTTTATTCTGTTAATGTGATAAATTATATATATATATATATATATATTTAAATGTTAAGTGAACTTTACATTTTAGTATTGATGAATTGTCTTTTTTTTTTTTATGGGTCTCTGAATTTGTTTACTAATATTTTGTTCCTCTTGAATTTGTGCCTTGATGTCTTTTGTCACTTTAGAAAACTCCTAATTATTATCTTTCAAGTATTGTTCTGTCACCTTTTTTTGGTGGTGGTGGGTTAGTGGGGGGTGGGGTGGGGAATTCCAAATACTTTTATGTTAGAACCTTTTAATAACTTTCATATGGTTTTCACCCTTTTCCCTGTACTTTTCATTAATTTTTCCTTTCAAGTGTCAGCGTGTATACTTCTTCCTGATATATGTTCAATTTCATTAATTCTCTCTTCAGCTCTTAACAATGTTACCACAATCATTCATTATTTTCTTAATATCTGTTATTGTATTTTTAAGTTCTATAGTTTTTATTTTAAAAACAAATTTTTATTCTATTCCAAAAATTTTCTTCCTGTTCTTTAAATTTTTTTTTGAGTGTTTCACTAATAATTAATTTCATGTCTGACATTTTCAGATTCAAAATATCCTGTGGGTCTCTTTGTATTTTCCTTTAATTTGAGGGTCTTTTTTCAGCTATCTTACCTTTAATATGGAGAAGGAAATGGCAACCCACACCAGTACTCTTGCCTGGAAAATTCCATGGACAGAGGAGCCTGGAGGGCTACAGCCCATGGGATCGCATTTTGTTTAGGTTTATATATATATATATATATATATATATATATATATATATATATATATATATGATACTGTATTCAGTTATTTTTAGAGGTGTTTTAGAGCCCTGGATGATATTTATATTTCTCCATAGAAGATTTCTCTTTGTTTCTGGTAGAGAGCTAAATTGTTGTTCAGTTGCTCAGGTGTGTTTGACTCTGCAACCCATGGACTGCAGCACACCAGGCTTCCCTATCATTCACTGTCTCCTGGAGTTTGCTCAAACTCATGTCCATTTAGCCTATGATGCCATCCAACCATCTCATCCTCTGTCATCCCCTTCTCCTCTTTTGAGGAGGTTCAGTCTCTATGACGTCTGGGCTACTTCCAGTTTAACTTTCTTCCTTAGATGTGGTCTTCCAGTTACCAGCCAAAAGACAAAGTTTTTACCAAGTATCTTCTTTTTTGGTATACAGTGTAGTCCCATTTTTGTCTCTCCTAACAATATAAATCTAGCAAAATCTCTGATCAGCTTTTTGGCTTCTCTTCATCCATTTTCAAAATGGGCAAAAAATCTTGAGGAGAAAAGTGGAAACCGAATGCCTGGATCATGTCTCTGGACTTCCCTTTGTTTTATGGATTATGTACCATTCAAATATACACTGCCTCAGTAACTCTCCAGTGCCTTTAAATAGATTTGAAAATAGTTCTTTCTGTTGTTTTCAAGGATGTAGTGATGGGCCAAAGCTACTTAATCCATTTTTCCTTGAAGCTAAATTTAAAACTGAAATCTCAGTTCAGTGCACCTATTCTTTCACTCACAGTCTTCTCTATTTTAGGAAATATGCTTAATTCCTCAAGCATGAAATGTAGGACTCATCCTTTATTTGCCACTTTCTCATAAATCTCATATCCGGTTCCCAAGTGTATACTGCCAATTCTCCTTCTAGAATGTTCTCTGACTCCATTGTTACCACCAAGTCTAACATTTCTCTCTCATCTACTTTATTGAAATAATCCTTATACCAGTGTCAGTCCTACTATTCTTTTTTTTAATTTAAATTTATTTATTTTAATTGGAGGCTAATTATTTTACAATATTGTATTGGTTCTGCCACACATCAACATGAATCTGCCACGGGTGTACACATGTTCCCCATCCTGAAGGCCCCTCCCACCTCACTCCCCGTACCATCCCTCCGGGTCATCCCAGTGTACCAGCCCCAAGCACCCTGTATCAACCTGAACTGGTGATTCATTTCTTATATGATATTATACATATTTCAGTGCCATTCCCCCAAATCGTCCCACCCTCTCCCTGGTGGCTCAGAGGATAAAGCATCTGCCTGCTGTGCAGGAGACCCGGGTTCGATCCCTGGGTTGGGAAGATCCCCTGGAGAAGGAAATGGCAACCCACTCCAGTATTCTTGCCTGGAGAATCCCATGGACAGAGGAGCCTGGTGGGCTACAGTCCACGGGGTCGCAAAGAGTCGGACACGACTGAGCGACTTCACACACATCACACACATTACCTCTCCCACAGAGTCCAAAAGACTGTTCTATACATCTGTGTCTCTTTTGCTGTCTCGCATACAGGGTTGTCATTACCATCTTTCTAAATTCCATATATATGCATTAGTATACTGTATTGGTGTTTTTCTTTCTGGCTTACTTCACTCTGTATAATAGGATCCAGTTTCATCCACCTCATTAGAACTGATTCAAATGTATTTTGTAATGAGTAATACTCCATTGTATATGTACCATAGCTTTCTTATCCATTCATCTGCTGATGGATATCTAGGTTGCTTCCATGTCCTGGCTATTATAAACAGTGCTGCGATGAACACTGGGGTACACGTATCTCTTCTGATTCTTTCTTCACAAAGAAGCACAAGCTATCTTCTAGTAAAGAACCTCCTCCTCTTTAATGTAAATGACCTCAGAGCAGACTGCATTTAGAACAAAATCCACTTTTTAGCATAGCTACCAAGATCTTCCATGACCTGGCCTCTGACTATTGTCCAATCTTTTCTCAACCCCGTTTCTTCATTTAAGCTACATGTCAACTACAATGGCCTTTTACATTTTCTTAAATGAAATTCTTCAAGATGTTATTTCTTTTTTACAAAACACAAAGTTGTTCCTTCCCCTTTCCCTACCCACAGGTTGTCACAGGATCTTTGCACAAGCTCTCTCTGCTCTCTGTGAGCTAAGTTCTTTTCATCCTTTGAGTAGGCACTTACATATCACATTAGAGAGGTTGCCCACATTATATAATTCCATAAAAATGTAGAGGTAAGGTAACTAAAAATGAGGAAATAAGTAGGCAAATAAGTAGGAAAAGACTTGGGGGAATGTAAACTGGAACATAAAATGAACATAAGCATATGGCTGATGCCAACCTTTGGGAGTAGCCAATAAGAGCAAGAATAGAAAACACACTTGGAGACATAGAGTACATCATGTTATGAAGAAACTTGAAAGGCAGCAGAAGAATTTTAATTTGACATATAGGACAAGCAAAAGAGGAAAAAGGGAAAGAGTGATGGGATGAAAGCGTGTGTTAAAGAAGATTAGGCTGCCGGTAGTGTGTAGGTGGCCTAGAGGTTAGGAGGAATCAGTAAGGTCAGCTTAAAGTCTGCTCTTGTAATCCAGGTGTGAGATGATGAAGGGCTGGATAAGGGCGATAGCAGTCGAGATGAAGAGGGTATGGATTTCAAAGACAATTTGGCAAGACTTGTTGATGGATGAGCTATAAGGAATTAAGAGGACAGAGTTGTCAAAGATGTCCCCAAGATTTAGTGCCTGGAAGATTGGGAAGCGGGGAAGTGAGAGGGAGAGACAGTAAAATCATTGTATTTAAATGTCAATTTAAAAATAAATATAAATTGTTTAGAGAAGAATTTCCCTAGAAGAAGTGAACAATGAGGTTGTTTTGTGTTCAAAGCAGAGGATAAACCTGAAGGCGTGGTCACAGACCCCAGTGTCTAAGAAATGAATCTCAAGGGCCACTCTTCCACTCAAAGACTCAGCAGCCAGACAGACTGAAACCACAGTGTCTGGCCTTAGAAAGTGGGCTGTCAGGCTGAGCAAAATCACCATACTCATCTGTTTTTTAACTTCTTTTTTCTGAGAGAAGATAGTGAAGACTTCACTGACCATGACAAAGATAAGGGGAGGTGGTATTTGGAATCCTCTTGTCATGATTTTGTAACATATTTGGCTTATAAAGCCCTATGTGTGTTTTTGCCCCAAGTCCTTTTCTTATTTTTTAAACCCATATGTATTTTTGAGTCAATTTAATCCATATGTTTCTGATTAATTTATGCTTAGCTCATCAAAATGTTGTTTTAAGAAGAAAGCTTATAAAAAAACAGTCATGCTTCACCAGCCACTGATGAAATCAACTCCAGAAGACTGTAGCTTAGTCAGAAAATCAGACAGGCTAGGGGTAGAGTGGGTTGTAAAATTTGGAAACACATTGCTATAACCCCAGTGAAACAGAGTATGTTCAACACTTGGGGAAAAAAATAAATCTTAGATTATTATTATTTTTTTTTTACATGTGCTTGTTTTTGATTCCTAAATGTATTGATTTGGCCTCTGGATTAACTATGATTTCTTTACTTAGTTGTTTAATCAGCTTCCAGTTGCTATTCATATAGCCAAATGGGGAGGAAGCTGGGAGATGTTATAAAGTGATGAGTTTATTTTCATGGAGGGTATATGGGATATTTGTCAGTTTTTTTCAGTTGAAAGAAATCTCTGCAGTACAGGCCATAGAGGTTTAATAGAAAAATCTATATATTGTATCTACTTGGGTAATACAGGCAGTAGAATTAGGAGTGTGATTCTATCAATGCATTCAAGGTTTAGAAACAAATAGTTACAAAACTAATTTATTCTGAGATTACCTATCTCAGAAAAATCCTAAAAAAAAAAATTACAAACACTTGATTGCAGAATTAAAATTTACATCATTTTCCTAAAATGACAACATTTGCATAGAAATCATAAGTAGACATCAACAAAATATGATCTTTTTTATTTGAACATTTGTGTACCATCACTAATAATTTAAAATTAACTCTACTCTCCAGTTCCTTCTCTGTCCTCTTTGCAAATATAGCTTCATCTACTTTCTCCCTCAATGTTGGTTTTAGCCTTATCTTTCTTACTATTTTACTCCTCACACATTTGGGTGATCTTAGTCACTCCAATCTCAGTCACTCTGGAATCAAGATTGCTGGGAGAAATATAAATAACCTCAGATATGTAGGTGACACCACCCTTATGTCAGAAAGTGAAGAAGAACTAAAGAGCCTCTTGATGAAAGTGAAAGAGGAGAATGAAAAAGTTGACTTAAAGCTCAACATTCAGAAAACTAAGATCATGGCATCTGGTCCCATTATTTCATGGCAAATAGATGGGGAAACAGTGGAAACAGTGTCAGACTTTATTTTTGGGGGCTCCAAAATCACTGCAGATGGTGATTGCAGCTATGAAATTAAAAGACGCTTACTCCTTGGAAGAAAAGTTATGACCAACCTAGACAGCATATTAAAAAGCAAAGACATTACTTTGCCAACAAAGGTCTGTCTAGTCAAGGCTATGGTTTTTCCAATAGTCATGAATGGATGTGAGAGTTGGACTATAAAGAAAGCTGAGCACTGAAGAATTGATGCTTTTGAACTGTGGTGTTAGAGAAGACTCTTGAGAGTCCCTTGGACTACAAGGAGGTCCAACCAGTCCACCCTAAAGGAAATCAGTGCTGAATATTCATTGGAAGGACTGATGTTGAAGCTGAAACTCCAATACTTTGGCCACCTGATGTGAAGAACTGACTAATTTGAAACTTATGCTGGGAAAGATTGAAGGTGGGAGGAGAAGGGGATGAGATGATTGGATGGCATCACCAACTCAATGGACATGAGTTTGAGTAAACTCCGGGAGTTGGTGATGCCATCTAACCATCTCATCCCCTCAGGCCTCCAAGGAGGCCTGGCGTGCTGCAGTCCATGGGGTCACAAAGAGTCAGACACGACTGCATGACTGAACTGAACTGAACTGAGCCACTCCAAGGTTTGATGCTTATCCATATATTAAATACATTGGAACTCATATTCAGACTTCAGTTCATTTCTCATGTTCTAGATTGATGTATCCAAATGTTTCTATATAAATGTTCAATGGTGTGAAAGGATGGATACACCCAAAACAGAACTCAACTTTATTTCCCAGCCTCCTCGTTCTTCTTCTCTTTGTCCTGTAATTTCTATTCTGGGTTTGGAACCAGTATCCACCTTATGACCTGCACTGAGAACACAGCTGTCAGCCAAGATCCTTTCCTCTTATTCCCAACCCACACCTAATCAGGCACAAACCTTCCAATTCTACCTTTTACATGACTTTCACATTTTTCTCTTTTCTCTATCTCCATTTCTAGGAGGCAAGAGTCTCTTGGTTACTGCAATTTTTTCTCATCTGGGTCTTCTCCAATTAAATATTTTTACTACCACTTCCACCATTTCCAAATAGAAATATGATCTTTCTGCTCAAGTACTTCAAGTCTTTAATATTCCCTATTTTCTACATGATGGAATTCAGACCACCAATCATTGCTTCTAAGATACAACATGATCTTCTCCATTTACCCTTTCAAGCTCATTTGCTCTCACCTCAAATTCTGCCATATTGGATTTCAAGTTCAAGTTCTTCAAACTCACCATTTTCTTATTTAACTCTATGCTCTTACCCCATAAGGATCCTATTGCTTGAAATATTCATTCTATTCTGCCTGGATCATGCCTATTTATCTTTCAGTTGTGGGTTTAAATATAACTTCTTCTAAAAAACCCTCTCTTACTTCCCTTATCCCCATATTCTGTAGGAGCATCTCTTTTTCTATCATAATATTCAGAATACTTTATTTCATTTTAATTGCTTGTTTAATCAGAAGCCCCACAAGGATATATACTCTCTGAGAGCAAGTTTATTATAATTGTTACTTATCTCTGACTCTCCAACTTTGAGCATAGTCAATACCCAGCACATAATATGTTTGCAATAAATATTTGTTGAGAAGATGAGTGAAAAGCTTTTTCATATCTCTATACTTTCATACATACAATTTCTTCTGTCTTGAATGCCTTTCTTTATCTTGTGTGATCAGTGAATTCTTACCTTTGCTTTAACAATTTATTAACATCCTACAGAACTAGTCTCTATAATACACACTCTGGGAAATGCTGATGTAGTGCATCCCTCTCCTTTAACACAAAAGGACACTGAAACCTGGAGAAGTAAAGTGACTTAATGAATGTCAGACAGCTGTCTATAAAGGGGAACCAGGATGCAAGTATATTCCCTCATATGCTATACATTTTAGCCAATGATAACTCAGTCTCATTTGTAAAATGAGTCCTGTCATTTTTCTAATGACATCAAATCACTTCTTCATTTGCCAACTGCCAACAAGGACACACTTCATTCATCCACTTCTGCTCCATCCAATAACAAAAGAAAACTCAGATAGGAACGGATGAGTACTTGTGTGTCATTGACAAGGGGAGAATGAGAACATGAACAAAAGAATGAAGTGGGCTGCACTCTCTGAGTAAATTTTTCCACAGTAATAAAATGATCAGTGCTGCATATCATCAGAATTTGGAGTCTCTCCTTGGGAATTTGGTGTTTATTTTAACCAATACTTAAAAAAATATATATGTTGCTCCTCCCTAAAGATGTAAAATTTCACCATTTATTAAGTTTCCTTGGCTGAGTTGAGGATTGTTGCATTCACATTCTCACATGCAAAGCATTTCCTAATCACAGTAAATGTCTCACATCTGCTCTGAGTAACTGGCCAGAAACCAAGAAATACAGGCATTCTTAGAGGAGCTCTGTTGATCCCCAGCCAGTCTCCTTGACATTGGAGAAGAACTAGAGGGAAAGGGACGCCTCCTCCCCCCACCCTCTTTCTGCTCCCCAGCTATTTCTTCTTTTGGTTACTTGATGACACCTCTGTATGGAAAGCACACTCCTCTATGCTAATATCTAGGAACAGGGCCAGAGTTCCAGTTGTGTTTTTAGTTCTGTCTACCCTTTCCACGCCCATTGGACAGCCAAGAACAGATCTATATGACTTCCAACTCCTTTTTGGCTACTCTGGTCTCACTTTACCACATGGAAATTCTTTACCCATGCTAATCAAACTTAACTCCAACGCTTACTCAACACTCAAGTGATGATTTACAAAGATCCAATTAATAGCATATTCATCTTCTTGTTCTGATCTTATTTATTGGCAGTATTTTCTACAGTGGTCTTGACTTCCTCGTTTCATTCTGTTCTGTTTTTGGCTAACCTATCAGAGCAAATAAGAGAAGAGTTTTGTGTCTATCTCCAGAGAAAAGAGGAATGGGGTTGTCCCAAAGATTATTCACATTGGAAATGAGTGTGTGCTTTCATTTTGATCCAACTTCCTCTCTTTGTGGAAGCTGAAGTTCATAGCAGATGTCATAGTTAGTGGGCCATTTTCATTACCATCACCTGCTTTCCATGCATAACTCCAAGTGGCAAAGTGAGACCATTGCTGAGAAAGTTTTAGATGGGGATGAAGCACTGATGCACAAATGGAGATTTTATACACAACATATTCGATGGCAATAACAGAAAACCTAACATGGATTGGATGAAAACCTCTCCGAATGAAGCCAAAAAGAAGATGCACTGGCCCAGAACTGAAAAGATTAGAGGTAGTTTGGCTTCAGGCATGGCTAAGGCCCGACAATGTCATCAGTGTTAGGTCTCCCACCATTATTGCTGTTTCTTCTGCGTTGGTTCCACTCTCCAACAGACTCTCCCTCCATAGTAGTAAATTGGCTTCCAGCATCTCCACAGGTACATTTCATCATTTCAGTTACCTCAGTAGAAAAGAGAGTGCTTCTTACCAGTTTGTTTTTTTTTAAAGTAGTAAAAGTAACTATGAGTGCAGTGATTTGAGTCCTATGCTTTCCCTGGACCAGTAATAGCGGCTACACGTGGAAGATGCTGATTGGTCAGAACTAAGTCGCAGATCATGGCATCTGGTCCCGTCACTTCATGGCAAATAGATGGGGAGACGATGGAAACAGTGAGACACTTTATTTTCTTGGGCTCTAAAATCACTGCAGGTGGTGACTGAAGCCATGAAATTAAAAGACACTTGCTCCTTGGAAGAAACGCTGTGAACAACCTAGATAGCTTATTAAAAAGCAAAGACATGACTTGGCCAACAAAGGTCTGTCTAGTCAAAGCTATGGTTTTTTCAGTAGTCATGTATGGATATGAGAGTTGGGACCATAAAGAAAGTTGAGAGCTGGAGAATTGATGCTTTTGAACTGTGGTGTTGGAGAAGACTCTTGAGAGTCTCTTAGACTGCAAGGAGATCCAACCAGTCCATCCTACAGGAGATCAGTCCTAAATATTAATTTAGGCTGATTTTGGGCTAAAAAGGGCTGATGTTGAAGCTGAAACTCCAATACTTTGGCCACCTGATGCGAAGAACTGACTCATTGGAAAAGACTCTGATGCTTGGAAAGATTGAAGGCAGGAGGAGAAGAGGATGACAGAGGAAGAGATGGTTGGATGGCATCACCAATTTGATGGACATGAGTTTGAGTAAGCTCTGGGAGTTGGTGATGGACAGGGAAGCTTGGAGTGCTGCAGTCCATAGTGTCACAAAGAGTCAGACATGACTGAGTGACTGAACTGAACTGAGGTCATATGCCTTCTCCAATTCACATGGAATAAGAGTAAGATTGAGATGGTCTCACACAGAATTATCAGGTTCATATTACCATAATAAAGGGGGGAAATATACTTAGCAGAATAAGATAACTTATTTCCACTAAGGTATTATATTGATACATGATCCTACTGATCTCAGTAGTAGATTTCATCTATATGCCCAATTTTTTTTCTAAATGAACAACCTGTATAGAAAAAAAAAAAAAAGAATAAAAATATCCTGAGGGAAGGACTTAAAATCCTTTCAAATGACTGTTCTCATTGAAGACAAATCTGATCACTGATGATTCAACTGCAGACTCAGAGACCCTTGAAAGAGATACTTACCAGAAGCTGATCACTGCTTGACAATGAGATGACTGTATTCACAGATGGGTTTTGGAGGAGCAGAGTCATGTCTGTGGACAGAGATATAGTTCTCACCTGTGAGAACAAAGCAGAATAATGCCTAGACTATTTCAAAGGAAAACCACCTTTATTTCCTCTATTTATTTTTAGTTGTTCAAAAGGCACACCTGGGGATTTCCAAGGGGATATGGTGAGAGCCAAGTGACTATTAATGTGTTTCCTGAGACTATGTGGAAGTAAGACCCACTGCCTGCCTCTGCCTAGATCATCAGGAAATTGCATCCTCTCTCCCTGGGGTTAGGAGGCTGGGTTAGGGTGAGGGCCAGGTTCTGGGAGTAGGATAGCTTTGGAGTGTGTTTCAACTCTTTTTCAGCTTCTAGTCTTTGCGTAAGAGGACAATGCCAATACAAGGGATGAAAAGCAAAGAATGAGGGATCCCAGGAAGGCACCCCCAGCGTAAGTGAGCATGGGAGTGTGTCTGCAGATCACGCTGGTTGGGTCTGCAGTTGTTGCCCAACTCGGGCTCATGTGGAGAACTGATGCCCTGCCCGTGAATCGTGGGAATTTTAGGCACAGTTAGCAATGCAGCCTTTTCTCTGCTCCATTGTTCCCTCCCAGACTCCCCACTGCTGGAACTTTGGGCTTTTTTTTTCTTTTCTTTGCCGTCTTTGGACTGAAGGGCAAACTCCCTCCCAGGCAGCTAGGAGACATTTTTTCCCTTGAGTAATAACTGTGTTGGACATGACTAAATTTGTTCAAGTCTGTAATGGGAGCAACGTCCCCAGATGGCCTCAAGGCTGTGAAGAGATGAAGGGAAGCGTGCACCCACATATGTTAAAATGGTCTGTGTCTTTATCACGGGAAGCTTCCACCGTAGAGAGGAACCCTGCACATAGGCAGCCCTTCAGCCCAGAGTCAGCGTGTCGAGGTGGTTCACAGTGTCCTTGGATGGAATGAGGAACCGCTGGGCCTCTGCCAACATACCTTTCCCTTTCCTCGGCTCCTTCCTTTGGCTGAGCCTGGGCTTGTCCCTGACTGCTTCCTTTGTTCCATTCCTTCTTTCTCATCTTCCCTCAGGCCTCTGTGTCTGGAACAAGCTCTTCCTTGCAGTCTGCCAATCCGGCAGGCTCCTTTACTGACCTGCTCTCAGTGCTTTATCTCTAAAAACACTGCGTTAGCTGCTTCTCTCCACTAAGGTCAGGGATGTGGAGAAAGAAGGAGGTTCAGGGCAAGCTTCAAATTAGGAGACAATGAAAATAATAATGTCTTTGTCTTTGGATTCACTCACTTTCATATCATTTTACTGTTATTTACGTGAGTTGTTTCTTTTAAACTAATACCAAGACTGTTGTTGCCGACTGAAATCTAGAAAGGTTACATAAAATAATCTTTTTTTTTCTCTTTTTATGTTTTAAAAATACACCAGGACTTCCCAGGTGGTCCAGTGGTTAAGAATGCCTACCAGTGCTGGGGGCATTGATTCAATCCCTGGTTGGGAAGGTTCCCCATGCCATGGGGCAACTAAATCCATGTGCCATAACTGCTAATGCCGTCTCACTCTAGACCTCCTCAACAAGAGAAGCCAATGCAATAAGACGTCTGCACACTGCAACCAGAGAGTAGCCCCTGCTCACAGCAAGTAGAGAGAGCCCACACACAGCGGTGAAGATCCAGCTCAGCCAAAAATACAATTAATTAATTAGTTCAGTTTTAAAAATGCACCAGATCTTAAGTCCTCAAATTCCTGGCCTGCCATTTCATGTTCTGTATTCCCCAGCAGGGCTGTGAGTATAAATGACAACTCTCATATGCTCTCCAGAACAGAGTATGCCTGCTATCCTATCCATTCTGCTTTCAGTGGCTCCTGGTTTTACTTAAGATACTCTTAGTTTGTGCCAAACACTCAGCTTGTCCTTGCTTATTTGAGGTGAAAAAGCTGATTCCCAACTGATGTAGCAAATAGCTAAAACTGCTTATGTATATGCTTTCTACATGGGCATCAGTATTGCCTTTCAATGTTTGCTCATTTTGGCATTCATTTCGAGGACTGGCAACTAAGGATTTTACTTTGATTTTCATTCTATTTAGTCCTCATGGCAGGAAATGGTATTCAATAACACTGTGAAGGCTTTTTAAACTTCCATTTGGAAAATTTTTTCTTATGTAGTGGACAAGTAATTTCTGCTAAACCTTAAGTAAACACTTTATTTCATTTACTCCTCTAAGTAGCCCTACATAGACATATAGGGAGAAATGTGAGTAATGACATGTGAAAGAAACATTTTACATGTGTTATTTAAAATGCACAGGCTGGTGAAAAAATTGCTGAAACTTTGCAAAATTCACTGTATTTTCCCCTAGGTCAAAAGCACAATTATGTGCTTCCTGAGTTTTCAAATTGCAAAGTATATGGAGTTTCATGGTTTACCCAATACTTAGAAACAAACAAGTGATTATCGAGTAAGGCTGAAGGCTTAGTTCAACAGGTAAACTCACGGAAATGACTCTCATGTTCTTAGCAATGTATATGTACCTACATGGAATCCGTGGGGCAGTCCGACCAGAACTAGAATAGTTAAATCCTTTGCTTGTGTTATTTCACAGCTTTTTCTAGCCTTTGCCAAGGTTAAAAACGGAGAAAACTCTTGCTAGATCAAGACGAAGATTGGAAGAGACCTGGAGGTAGATGTATTTTAAAGATAGAGATAAGTTATGCAATGTGGATTGACTGAATGTCAAAGAAAGGCTGTCTACACCTCAAAATGAAGTGTAAATTGTCAGGAATCGTTCATTCTTTGTTTCACTGATGCTGGACAAAATTTAAGAATTGTTTGTGAAATGGTGTAAATGAAAACCTAAGCCACACAGCAAGCGGTAAATAAACATTCCTTGGGGTAGAGATTATTCAAAATGAAATATATAGTAGAAACACTATGGTTTGACTCATTTAAAACTTGTCTGGACAAAGAAGTATGAGGAATAACATAAGGAACACTATTTCTTCGGTGATGAGTAAAGAGCTATGTGGTTTTACATTGTCCATAATTAAGGTTTGGGAAACAAGGCTAAAAAAAAAAGATTCACTAATTCAGATGCTTGGAGAATGGGCTAACTCTTGGGAGGCTGATGCAAAAGAAACAACACCACCCATCAACCCTTGTGTGGAAGTAGAATGATCCCAAGAATGGCTAGAGCATCTTGGGAGTTGTCCTTGTTCCCCTAAGTCAGGTTGTCCTTTCTGCAGTCCCACTTCTAGAGAAAAATTCAAAGTTTTTTTGAATTCAAAAAAATTCAAAAATTTCAAAGAAAAATGAAACAGTCATCTTAAAGAGATATCTATGCTTCTGTGTTCATTACTTCATTACTCCCAAAAGTCAGGGAATGGAAATGGCACGATGGTTAGCTAAAGAAGATGTGAAATACACACACATACACAGAGGAGTACTATTCAGCCTTAAGAAAAAAGGAAAACCTGTTATTTGTGACAACATGGATGAACCTGAAAGGCATTATGCTAAGTTACATAAGTCAGACCCAGAAAGACCAATGCTGTATGATCTCACTTATATGTGGAGTCTATAAGGCAGAACTCAGAGAAACAGAGCAGAATGTTGGTTACCAGGAGCTCAGGGAGTGGGGGCAACAGAGTGAGGCTGGTCATGGGTACAGACTTCCAGCTCTAAGATGAATAAGGTTTGTGGATCTAATACAAAACATTGTGTGACTACAGTTGCTAACACTGTATTATATAATTGAAATCTGCTAAGAGAGTAGAATTGAAATGTTCTTACTGACGGGAGGAAAAAGGGTAACTATGTGAAGTGACAGATGTTAATTAACTAGATGGGGGCAATCCTTTCACAATGTACACACACGTCAAATCATCATGCTATGCCGCTGTGGATATATCTGCTAATATTTCCATGCCTTAATTTTCTGTCTTTATTTCACCTTCCTGGCAAAGTTTTTGGGAGGCTTAATGCTGCAGCTTTAAATGGCTTACAATTTTATTTGTCAGTTATACCTTAATAAAGTTGGGAGAAGGATCCTCTTTATCCTCACATAAGCCAATTGAACCTGGGAGGAAAGAAGGCAGTTGTTAACTTGTGTATCAGAAAAGCATGTAGTTTCAAAAAAAAAAAGAAGAAGAAAGAAATGAAAGAAGAAAGAAAGGAAGAAAAGGAAAAAAGAGCAACTAGTTATCATTATTTCATTTTTCAATGCTTGCACTTTCATCTTCAGAACACTTATTTTGATTACAATTTGATTTGTTCCTTCTAATCAGGATTGAAACTTTATAAACAGTAACAGGTATGGGAATATTAGAAAATTATCCCCACAGGCTCCTCTGAAAATTATGCTACTTTTATGTACATAGATGATTGAATGAATAAATGTCAAATTTCCAAGGGAATGATACACTACGTTCATCCCCACTTTTTCTGACAACACTCAGTTTTCCCAGAGGAAAATTAGAAACTCTCACTATAGAAACCCTACATCCAGGCTCCAGCTCCAGTATCATCAGAGTTATGTTTCTTCCCTTAGCATCTGTGTGTCAGCCTAGAGCTGGCAACCTTGTCTTTGTCCTTCTGTTGCCATGAAAACCACATGGGAGTTGACTTTAGCAGTCCCTGCCCCATGAATGTTAGTGCCAGTGAGGATCCAGTGTGGAAAAATTCCCTCTCCCCTCAGTTGATGCAAGCGAGATCTGGACTAAGGGCTGTGGCTGCTGCTGCTAAGTCACTTCAGTCGTGTCCAACTCTGTGCGACCCCATAGACAGCAGCCCACCAGGCTCCCCCGTCCCTGGGATTCTCCAGGCAAGAACACTGGAGTGGGTTGCCATTTCCTTCTCCAATGCATGAAAGTGAAAAGTGAAAATGAAGTTGCTCAGTTGTATCCAACTCTTAGCAACACCATGGACTGCAGCCTACCAGGCTCCTCCGTCCATAGGATTTTCCAGGCAAGAGTACTGGAGTGGGGTGCTATTGCCTTCTCCAGGACTAAGGGCTAGAAAAATGCTTTTTAGGACATGTTGGTCATTATAATTTAATGGAAAGGTACAAGTAGACATGTCTTTGAGAGGAGTTGTCAGAATGTTTCTGTGATTGCTGGGGGAATACGAAGGTGCTTCCCTATGTATTTTTCTCAGTTCGGTTCAGCTCAGTTCAGTTGTTCAGTCATGTCCAACTCTTTGCAACCCCATGGACTCACCATGGGGTTGCAAAGAGTCACAGGGGTCTTCCTGTCCATTACCAACTCTCGGAGTTAACCCAAACTCATGTCCATTGCATAGCTGATGCTATCCAACCATCTCATCCTCTGTCATCCCCTTCTCCTCCCACCTTCAATCTTTCCCAGCATCAGGGTCTTTTCAAATGAGTCAATTCTTCACATCAGGTGGCCAAAGTATTGGAGTTTCAGCTTCAACCTTGGTCCTTTCAGTGAATATTCAGGACTGATTTCCTTTAGGATGGACTAGTTGGATCCCCTTGCGGTTCAGGGGACTCTCAAGAGTCTTCAACACCACAGTTCAAAGCCATCAATATTTCAGCACTCAGCTTTCTTTATAGTCCAACTCTCACATCCATACATGACTACTAGAAAAACCATAGCTTTGACTAGACAGAACTTTGTTGGCAAAGTAATGTTCCTGCTTTTTAATATGCTGTCTAGGTTGGTCATAACTTTTCTTCCAAAGAGCAAGTGTCTTTTAATTTCATGACTGCAGTCACTATCTGCAGTGATTTTGGAGCCCAAGAAAATAAAATCTGCCATTGTTTCCCCATTTATTTGCCATGAAGTGATGGGAGCAGATGCCATGATCTTAGTTTTCTAGATGTTGAGCTTTAAGCCAACTTTTCCACTCTCCTCTTTCACTTTTATCAAGAGGCTCTTTAATTCTTCTCTTTCTGTCATAAGGATTGTATCCTCTACGTATCTGAGGTTATTGCTATTTCTCCCGGCATTCTTGATTCCAGCTTGTGCTTCATGCAGCCCAACGTTTCTCATGATGTACTCTGCATAGAAGCTAAATAAGCAGGGTGACAATATACAGCCTTGACATACTCCTTTTCCTATTTGGAACCAGTCTGTTGTTCCATGTCCAGTTCTAACTGTTGCTTCCTGACCTGCATATAGGTTTCTCAAGAGGCAGGTCAGGTTGTCTGTTATTCCCATCTCTTTCAGAATTTTCCACAGTTTATTGTGATCCACACAGTCAAAGGCTTTGGCATGGTCAATAAAGCAGAAGTAGATATTTTTCTGGAACTCTCTTGCTTTTTTGATGATCCAGCGGATGTTGGTAATTTGATCTCTGGTTCCTCTGCCTTTTCTAAATCCAGCTTGAACACAGTTCTCATACTGCTGAAGCCTGGTTTGGAGAATTTTGAGCATTACTTTACTAACATGTGATATGAGTGCAATTGTGTGGTAGTTTGAGCATTCTTTGGCATTGCCTTTATTTGGGGTTGGAATGGAAAGTGACCTTTTCCAGTCCTGTGGCCACTGCTGAGTTTTCCAAATTTGCTGGCATATTGAGTGCAGCACTTTCACAGCATCATCTTTCAGGATTTGGAATAGCTCAACTGGAATTCCATCACCTCCACTAGCTTTGTTCATAGTGATGCTTTCTAAGGCCCACTTGACTTTACATTCGAGGATGTCTGGCTCTAGGTGAGTGATTGCACCATTGTGATTATCTGAGTCATGAAGATCTTTTTTGTATAGTTCATCTGTGTATTCTTCTTCTTAACATCTTCTGCATCTTAATATGTTAAGATTCTTCTTAAATCTTAGCATATTGTTCTAAAGAGATATGAAGCACCATCAAGGCATTTATCTTCTTCCTGAAATGAGGTTTTTCTAATGTTCCCCAAATAGCCTCATATTCCTCTTTGGCTGCTGATTACATTTTCTGCTCACTTTGCCCTGGATGCAGTCCTGTAGTCCTAAAGGCATCTTCTTGTTATAGGTGACAGTGCATGTGTCTACTCTGGTGCACAGATCCTATGCTTTGATGAGGAGATAGTCCGCCCCCTGGCTTTCCATTTAAGTTTTGCCCCGTGTCTTGAGGTCTATAGATTCTAAGCAGTGGTGGGAAATGACTAAGAGTGTGGACCATGGAGTCAGACTGACTAGTTACAATCCTCATCCCACCACTTCTTTGCGTACAGGTTTCTCAATCTGTATGAGATTGAGATACATCTGTGGATATTTCTCTTAATCTTTCTATGCCTTAACTTCATATCTGTAAATTAAAGTAAACAGCTTTATTTTACCTCCTTGGCAATGAGAGTTTCTAATATTCCTCTGGGAAAATTGAGCATTGTCAGAGAAATCTAGAATGAGTGTAGTGTACCTTTCCCTTGATGTTCATTCATTAATTCATGTACCTACACAAACAATGGAGAAGGCAATGGCACCCCACTCCAGTACTCTTGCCTGGAGAGTCCCATGGACAGAGGAGCCTGGTGGGCTGCAGTCCATGGGGTCGCTAAGAGTCAGACACGACTGAGCGACTTCACTTTCACTTTTCACTTTCATGCATTGGAGAACGACATGGCAACCCACTCCAGTGTTCTTGCCTGGAGAATCCCAGGGACAGGGGAGCCTGGTGGGCTGCCATCTATGGGGTCGCACAGAGTCGGACACGACTGAAGCGACTTAGCAGCAGCATACAAACAAAGTTTTTTCCTAGTGCAGCCTGACTGTGACTATGAACTCTAACTGTGGAAGCCCAGTATTCATGAAGTGTGTCTAGGATATTCCAAGAATAAAGCCAGGGAAACACTTCTTAGCATTTCTCTGAAATATGCCTTTTATTGTCCTGGTCCTTCCTCATTAGAAAAAACCTTATTTCTGTACCACAGATGTGCTCACAGATGTGGTTGTCATCTCATACTGGCCTCCTAGATAAAGCCAAGAGGTTCTGCTGAGTGTTCATGGATATCAGTCATTCAACTGAACTAGAAAGCTCTCAAGGGCTGTGATGACTTAGTGTTATCATGCACATTATCCTTGTTGATGGACAGAAGATTCCAGCAATTTCAAATATCCTGGTCCTTTTCTAACACTTATTTAAAATTAGATTCAGAATGAGGAGGCAAAGGAACAACACATGTTTCAATTGCACATAATTATTTTTATTTAAAAAGCATATAGATGTCCTGATAACAAAACCATGTGTTTCTAGAATATGCTGGAACATATTTTATAAGCATAATCTACCTGCACCAGTAATTGTAAACAGTGGAAGCTTTTGAACAACAATCTACTGAAATGACTATTATCTTTGCAACAATGCCTGTGCTGATTTTAAATGGCTTTGCAAAGTTTATTTACTCATTTTTCTTTCCATTAATTTATTAACTAAGGCATGTGAATCATATCACTTATTTTTGGAACTAAAAAAAAGAAAGTCATGCTATAATTTATATCAAAGAATGTAAAATAATTTCTGTTCAAAAATAACATAAGTAGCATTTGCCAATATTTTAGGTTCAGAAGGCTATTGAGATTCTTGGCAAATGTTTATAACCTCATAATTTTGCCATATTGCCACCCATCAGGTACATTTTCTAGATAACATATCTTAAAATTCTAAAATATCATTGGAAGAAAATTTGGAAATCATTTAGTCCTGCCCCTCTTTGATGATTAAATTTCAAACCAGACTGATTGACTTCTTTAGGTGACTGATTGACAGGCTTTCTGCTCTTCTTCTTTTTTTTTTTTTTTTCTGCTCTTCTTTAACAATAAAGTTTGGTGGTTTTTTTCAAGCTCCTTTAAATTATCTTCTTTCCATATTTACTAAAAGCAGGGATGAAGTCAAAGGTCACTGAGCAGGTTGTTCTGAGCAGATGCCTGTAGCTATCAGATTCCTAGGAACACCGAACCACAGCTTTGGGGCTCAGATTCCTTAAGAGTGACCACATTTATTTCCAATTTTTTCAGCCCCATGAGCTCAAACAAAAATCTTCTACTGACAATCTTTCTCTTTTCCTCATAGTCATCTTGAGTAATCCTTATAATAGTTGTCCAGTTGCATACATTCTTTTCTTCTAACCTTATCTATTCTGTCTTGTGCTTTAGAAATATCCTATGTGATGTAGTGATTTTTTTCATATTCTTTGAGGGTGGTGGCTCAGATGGTAAAGCATCTGCCTACAATGCAGGAGACCCGGGTTCAATCCCTGGATCAGGAAGATCCCCTGGAGAAGGAAATGGCAACCCATTCCAGAACTCTTGCCTGGAAAATTTCATGGATGGAGGAGCCTGGTAGGCTACAGTCATTGGAGTTGCAAAAAGTCAGACACAACTGAGCAACTTCACCTTTGGAGGGTGGTAGATGGCTACAGACTTTGGGAGATTGGGCAGAGCAGATATTTCAAAGGTAAAAAACCATTGCAAATATCACTTCTTCCAGGTACAAAGGTGTCCCCTTAATTAGATGGTGGTGGTCACCTGAGAAGTCCCCTCCCCTGCTGCTGATAAGCAGACCTTGGACTCAGAAATCCTTCCAGCCTGGTTTTGAAGCTGAGTTTCTTCATTTCCTAGTTTCCTGACCTTGGACTGTTTTGACCCTCTGGGAAATGAGAACCAGGGTGCCAAGTTCAATGGGTGTTATGATAGTTCCCTGAGCTGATATAAAATATTATGGGTGTTGTTGAATCTGACACATGGGAGGCATTCTGCATCCTCAGTGCCTTGGGAATGGGCTCATATTAGAAGTTCTAAAAAATTTCTAAATGAATCCTACACTATTTGACCCTGCTTGGACACCAAATGAAAAACAGACAAGCCTCCTTCTTACCCTATGGGTGGGCTATCACCCATCTATATACTGATTCTTTTTCATAAGAAAAGGACGTCTTGAATGTGGTAGGAAACCAAGCCCACATGGCAGAAAGTCACAGAACACAAGATCCTCTGTATTACATAGCATGTTTCTGTACCACAGATGTGCTCACAGATATGGTCATCAGCAGAGATAACTAGTTTACAAGCCCTCCCTGGAAACTCCTCACAGTTCTTAGTAGAAAAGTGATTCTCAGCCAAGTTCTGCACTGAAGCTGAGCCTGTGATGAAAGCATTTCCAACTGTTCCACATCACAAAGAATCAGAGAGCAAAACTGGCCCATGGAGCCTTTCCAACCATGAAGAGAGACCAGGGATCACCTAAGAGGCTAAAGGGCTTCCCATGTGGCTTAGCGGTGAGGAACCTTCCTGCCAATGCAGAAGACTTCCAGGAGGCACAGATTCAGTCCCTGGGTCAGAAAAATCCTCTGGAGGAGGAAATGGCAACCTGCTCCATATTCCTGTCTGAGAAAGTCCATGGACAAGAGGAGCCTGGCAGGCTACAGTTCATGGGTCACAAAGAATCAGACGTGACTGAGTTAGAGCATGAAAAGGTTAAAAGCCAATAAAATAGGTGTCTATCATGGCCTCTTCTTTCCATTATGTCTGTCTGTCTTTACCTCCTTCCTTTTCTTCCCCTCTCCCTTCTCTCCCCCTGTCATTTTCCTCTTTTCTTTTATTCTTTTCTCTTTCATTTCTTTTCCTTCTCCCTTCTTCATCTCCTTTTCTCCCAATGGAAAAGACATCACTTTACATCAGGGAAACATTGGACATCACCTGTTCACTGTTGCATACATTTCTGTGGGGGAGGCACATTGATTCAAATGTGAATACTGTAATGATTTCATTAATGTTACTGGTGATCTGTGATGACATTGTGACCACAGATGTCTAAGAAGCCTTCCTATAATAATAGCATGGTCCTGAGAAGTCAATAAAGTAAATATGTGAAACAATGTATCTCTTAGATTAAGAGCTATGGCCTGACTTAGGTCCTCTACTTTAGAAGCAGAGTCTGAGGAAGGGATTCAGATACCTGTGACTTACTGGTATAGGGCTTTCAGAAGAAAGAGGTGGGTGGTGAAGGAAGCAGGTATGGTTGGGGAAGGAGCCATGTAGTCTTTGCTGGATGTTTCTGACTTTAGACTGATCCAGTTGAGGCTATGGAGTGTGACACCATGGACCTATTTCTCTGTGGAGGTGACTGGCTGGCCTTTTGCAGTTTTCATGTCAGCCAGTCATTGGAAGTGGGGTGTGGGAGGTGATCTCCTGGGCAAATGGCAGTGTTTTGATGAGGGAAATCCTCTAGAACTGGAGGCAACTGTGGGCCATTAGCTATGACAGAAGAATAATTCATTAAAATTAAATCCATTTTAATTTCTCCAAACAATAAGTATACACCAAAGTTTATGATTTAAATATTTAGCTAAAACTTCTGGGGGTGCTTAGCTACATTTTCAATCATCCCACCTCAGTGGTCATGCATGGGCAGGGTGAGGATTCACAGAAGACCTTCTAGGTTTAGTTTTTAATGTATGAGCCTTGGCTACATTCAAGTGTAAAAGGAGAAGCAGAAGAACAATGACAACAGCAGTCAAAGCCTTCATTCAAACTATGCCCATAACTAGTTTATCAGCTCAACTGGTTTTTTTGCTGATGCAAGAATTGATGCTTTTGAACTGTGGTGTTGGAGAAGAATCTTTAGAGTCCCTTGGACTGCAAGGAGATCCAACCAGTCCATTCTGAAGGAGATCAGCCCTGGGATTTCTTTGGAAGGAATGTTGCTAAAGCTGAAACTCCAGTACTTTGGCCACCTCATGGGAAGAATTGACTCATTGGAAAAGACTCTGATGCCGGGAGGGATTGGGGGGCAGGAGGAGAAGGGGATGACAGAGGATGAGATGGCTGGGTGGGCTCACTGACTCGATGGACGTGAGTCTGAGTGAACTCTGGGAGTTGGTGATGGACAGGGAGGCCTGGCGTGCTGCGATTCATGGGGTCGCAAAGAGTCGGACACGACTGAGCGACTGAACTGAACTGAACTGAAACATTGCTTATTTTTTATATTTTGCAATCTGGACATCTGTAAGGGAGATCTAGCAAATCCAGCAACCTTGTAGAAAATGAAATGGATCCTATGTCTATTAATATCTTTGGTTGTCATATATGTACCATTCCCAAAGTTTCAGATGTGCCTCCTTCCTATATAAGCTTCCCCATTGGCTCAGTGATAAAGAATCTGCTTGCAATGCAAGAGACATGGGATCCCTGGGTTAGGAAATAATCCATTTCCCTTTGTGTTCTTAGTAAAATGTTGTCCAAAATACTGTTCTGATTTAGCATGCTGCATAATACAATTTACAGAATAAATAAATTACATTGTCCTGTGATTTAGAATTCTCCCATGTCAAAATGGCCATTGTCTTCTGCAAACTGGACAATAGCAATGCTGCAATTCTTTTTTTGGTTCCAGAATAATCAGAGGCACTCCTTAACTATCTCTGGTTTATTCTCTTTACATAAGTGAAATGAGTTAATGATAAAGCAATGTTCAAAAAATTAAAATGATGACAAAGGCAAAAGCCAAGAATATGCAATGACTAAGCTTTGTTTCTGTGGCTTGAGGGGGTGGGAGGCACCACCCTCTGAAGTGTCCGAGTGGGTCACCCAACAGATATGCCAAGGACTGGGAAGGAAAAATAAGTTGAACAACTTTTCTCTTGGGACAAGATCCAGAGTTCCATTATTTGTAGTGATAAAAATAAGGGTGGGGATTAGTCTAAGTAATGAAAGGAAAAGGAAGAAAAAAGAACAGATTGGCATGAAAGAGAAGACAATATGAGGGTGTTTTAAATGTGATGACTCTTTGGTTTCCACTCCAGTTCATATTTCTTACCTATATGTCAGTTTTCATCCCAATCCCAAAGAAAGGCAATGCCAAAAAAATGCTCAAACTACTGCACAATTGCACTCATCTTACATGCTAGTAAAGTAATGCTCAAAATTCTCCAAGCCAGGCTTCAGCAGTATGTGAACCATGAACTTCCAGATGTTCAAGCTGCTTTTAGAAAAGTCAGAGGAACCAGAGATCAAACTACCAACATCCACTGGATCATCGAAAAAACAAGAGAGTTCCAGAAAAACATCTATTTTTGCTTTATTGACTATGCTAAAGCCTTTAACTGTGTGGATCACAATAAACTGTGGAAAATTCTGAAAGAGATGGGAATACCAGACCACCTGACCTGCCTCTTGAGAAATTTGTATGCAGGTCAGGAAGCAACCGTTATAACTGGACATGGAACAACAGACTGGTTCCAAATAGGAAAAGGAGTACATCAAGGCTGTATATTGTCACCCTGCTTATTTAACTTCTATGCAGAGTACATCATGAGAAATGCTAGGCTGGAAGAAGCACAAGCTGGAATCAAGATTGCTGGGAGAAATATCACTAACCTCAGATATGCAGATGACACCACCCTTATTGCAGAAAGTGAAGAGGAACTAAGAGGAGAGTGAAAAAGTTGGTTTAAAGCTGAACATTCAGAAAACTAAGATCATGGCATCTGGTCCCATCACTTCATGAGAAATAGATGGGGAAACAGTGTAAGACTTTATTTTTTTGAGCTCCAAAATCACTGCAGATTGTGATCGCAGCTATGAAATTAAAAGATGCTTACTCCTTGGAAGGAAAGTTATGACCAACCTAGACAGCAAATTCAAAAGCAGAGATATTACTTTTGCAACAAAGGTCCATCTAGTCAAGGCTATGGTTTTTCCAGTGGTCATGTATGGATGTGAGAGTTGGACTATGAAGAAAGCTGAGTGCTGAAGAATTGATGCTTTTGAATGGTGGTGTTGGAGAAGACTCTTGAGAGTCCCTTGGACTGCAAGGAGATCCAACCAGTCCATTCTGAAGGAGATCAGCCCTGGGTGTTCATTGGAAGGACCTGATGCTGAAGCTGAAACTCTAATACTTTGGCCACCTCATGGGAAGAGTTGACTCATTGGAAAAGACTCTGATGCTTGGAGGGATTGGGGGCAGGAGGAAAAGGGGACAACAGAGGATGAGATGGCTGGATGGCATCACTGACTCGATGGACGTGAGTCTGAGTGAACTCTGGGAGTTGGTGGTGGACAGGGAGGCCTGGCGTGCTGTGATTCATGGGGTCGCAAAAAGTCAGACACGACTGAGTGACTGAACTGAACTGACTGAACTGATATGAAGATCCAAGATCCACTTTTCTATTGGATAGTCCTGCAAGATGTCTGCATAATACAGAAAACTGAAATGTTTGAAGAATGCCCAGTCTTTTCTTTGGCACAAAATATTACATATGTTCATATAAACATCATTATGTTACAAGCCATTTTAATGGCTGATTTGGTCTTAAAAAATTGAACTGTTTTTTTTTTTCTTTTTTGAGTGTTATGATGATATATTAAAGGAAAATAGAAATTAATATGTCAGATCCCAGATTAATCTAGTTTGGGGTCTTTCCTCCAGCATTATGAAATTATGTGATGCTAAAACTATAGCCCTTTTATGGATAAGAAAACTGACCCTAGGGTCATGATTCTTATGCTACAGGCATGCAGTAAGGCTGAGCTTTGATCCTGGACAATGCCAGTAGAGAAACCACACTCATGGATGTTGCTGCAAGCATGATAGTAGGCCCCCAGCTTCCACCAGGCCTGTCTTGCTCCATCCAATCTTTTCTTCAACCTAAAGCCATGATCTATTGACAATGTGAATCTAGTCATTTATCAACCCTGCTGCTGAAATGCTCAGATATTGTCATTGGTTGAATTGTATACTCCCTCTCAAATTCAGATGTTGAAATCCGAACCACCAGTACCTGGAAATTTGACCGTGTTTGGAAATAAGATCATTGCAGATGTAATTTTTTAACATCATGAGGGTGATCCTAAACCAGTATGACTGGTACTTTTATAAAAAGAATACATTTGGACACAGATATACATATATAGTAAGAACACCCTGTGAATATGAACATAGCCATCAATAAGCCAGAGAGAGAGGCCCAGAACAGACCTTTCCCTTGTGGCTCTTAGAGGAAACTGACCTCACTGACACCTTGATTTCAGACTTCTAGCCTCAAAATCTGTGAAGCCATACATTAATGTTTTTTAAGCCACCCTGCTTGTGTACTTTGTTATAGCAGCCCCAGAAAACTTACTGTGTTTCCAGTATTCTTAGGATAATAAACATCCTATGAACAGAAACAGAGGAGTAGCTAGTAAAACTAAGAACAAATATAGCTCAAGCTTGGCATAGTTAATTTTTCTGAATTGTCAATGGGCTTACAAAAACATTCATTGAGTAATTACCATTGTTTAAGGTGCTGGATATTTGTGAATTTAGGTGACACAATTACCTTTTCTTAGGGAGCTAACACTAGACAAGTAACTATTACATAAATAACTAATTATAATTACAATAAGAGTCAAGAGTTCGGTGAATTGTTCTAAAGGATGGAATAATGGGGGTAAACCAATCCTTTTCTTAAAGGAATCAGGAAAAGCAAGAAAGGCTTCTTTAAGGCAGTCATGGTTAAGCTTATATCTGAAGGATGTGGAGATGTTGGTTCATGGAAAGAGATGCTGGGAGAAGTGGCGTTAGGACAAGGGGATAGCAGTTATGAAAATCCCCAGGTCAGAGGCAGTATGGCACTTCCCAGAATCAAAATGTAGTACAGGAAAGTTTAGGTAGAAAGTAGTGCTGGATGGAACAGGAGAAGCAGAAAAGAGTCAGATCAAAGGGCAGGAACACTATCAGGGCTGATTGTTAACTGCTTGCTCAGACTGCAGCATGGGGAATGGATCTGAGGAAGCTATGTGATAGGGGATGGAAGGATTTAAGAAACAATCCATTGATGTAAAGATGTGGTATATATACACAGTGGGATACTACATAGTCATAAAAAAGGAATTCCCCAGTGGCTCAGCCGTAAAGAATCTGCCTGCAGTGCAGAAGATGCAGGTTCAATCCCTGGATTGGGAATATCCCCTGGAGAAGGAAATGGCAACCTGTTCCAGTATTCTTACCTCAGAAATCTCATGGACAGAGGAACCTGGTGGGCTACAGTCCATGGGGTTGCAAAAGAGTCAGATATAAGTTAGCACCTAACAGCAACAACAACAAAAAGGAATGAGATAATGCCATGTGCAACATGAATGCAACTAGAGATTATCATACGAAGCAAAGTTAAGTCAGAAAGAGAAAGACAAATATTATACGATACCAGTTACATTTGGAATCTAAAATATGACACAACGAACTTATCTACAAAACAGAAACAGACTCATAGACATAGAGAGCTGGGAGGAAGGTGGGGGATGGATGGAGTGGGAGTTTGGGATTAGCAAGTGCAAACTTCTGCATACAGCATGGATAAGGTCCACGTCCATGCTGTATATAATAGCAACAAGGTCCTACTGTACAGCATAGGGGACTATATCCAATATCCTGTGATAAACCCTAATGGAAAAGAATATGAAAAAGAGTGTATGTATGTGTAACTGAATCATTTTTCAGTACAGAAGAAATGAACATATTGTAAATCAACTATACTTCAATAAAATACATTTTTTAAAAAGGAAATAATCCATTGATGGAATCCAGTGGATGAGGTCCGGTAATTGAATGGATGCTGTTGAGGCAGGAGACAGGGAGGTATGTGTCATGACTGCTGATTTTCCAGTTTTTCCCATTGAGTGGAATGTGGTATTATCCACCGAGATAGGAAATATTAGATGAAGGAAATTTTTTTTTCCTAACAGGGGAAGCAAGGGACAGAATATGACTTTTGTGCCGAATCATAGCATCTGAAGTGACTCTAGGATGTCCAATGTTGCCTGGACCATCAGCCTCATTGTTAGGGGAGGTCTGCGCTACCAAAATATAATTTTGACAATCAAATTTGTAGGTGGTAACTGAAACCATAGGAGCAGATGTGCTCACTCAGCAAGCCAGGGTAGGAGAAGAGGAAAGGTCTTAGCACAATTGAGTGACCTGACACTTCCAGTTTGGGTAGAGGAAGAGGAGTCAGCAAGGATGATAGGGTGACGAGAGAGAATGGAGAACATCCAGAAACATGTGATGTCATGGAGCTTCAGGAAGGAAGCGGTGGCTGTGAGTCTTTAAACTATGAACCAATACATCAAGCAGTGCAATTTCTGGAAAAAGTCTAAGCTTAACAAGAGTTCCTGCAGGAGCTGAGTGGAGAAATGAACAGATGGTGAAACAGATGTTGTATGTGTATTGTCCATATTCCTTTGCAGTCACTTCTGTGTTCCCAAGGCTGCTTTGCTTGAGGTACGTATGTATGTGTGGGTATATATATGTGTGTGTGTGTGTGTGTGTGTGTGTGCTTATGCTGGAGAGTGCCCTTAGCCTAAGCACAGAGAAAGCCAAAATGACAGAACTATTGTCCCCAAAACAGCCTTCCAACATGACAGACAGGGATTTGATAACTAAATATCCCAGTCCCTTGCCCTTCAGTTGTAGTAACTCTAAAGAATATTCTACACTGTTTCTCTGAACACTAATTGCCACAGTGGTAACTAGTTTAATAATAGTTTGATAATAGTGATAACTAGTTTCATTTACTTTCTGCCCTTTCCTGGCATATTCTTCTACTCCCTCTACTCATGTTTCTGGGATCATATTCTTAAATCCCCATTTCAGAGGCTGGGGTTGTTGTTTAATAGCTAAGTTGTGCCTGACTCTTCAGAACTCCATGGACTGTAGCCCACCAGGCTGCTCTGTCCACGGGATTTCCCAGGCAAGAATATTGGAGTGGGTTGCCATTTCCATCTCCAGGGGATCTTCCCCACCCAGGGATCAAACCCGAGGCTTCTGCATTGCAAGCAGATTCTTTTACCACTGAGTCACTGGAGAATCCCAGAGGCTGGGGTACCAGGAACATATAGTGGAGGAGGAGATGGAGGTATAAATGAAACTTAATGAGTTAGCTTAAGAGGAAGAAGAAACAGAGTCGAGAAGCTTTATTATAATTGCAAAAGAATCCTGATTTGTCTGGATGTTAGTGGAAAGGATATAGGAAAGAAGGTTTAGAGGAATCAAAGACAAACCCTTTATTTCCCCTCATGCTAACCATAATTGGTTAAATTATGAAAGAAAAAAAAAAAACAAAAGGAAAGAAAAGCACAATAAGGTTTGCATCATAAAATTTAGGAGACCTCTTTGTAGGTGTGACTGAGGCAGCAGTTTCCTGTTCAGAAGAATAAAACCAGCTCTGATGTTCATGGAGTTTTGTGTGTTTAGGAATTCCCAGCATCTTTAGAATCCACTGTAACCACCCATGACACATTTTTCCCTCCAGATGTGAACATTAAAGATGAAAGACTCAGTTGTCAGTTGAATACTTTTGTATTATTTTCTCAGCAATTATTTTAAGGAATGCATTTGAATAAAATGCACTTTTGGCATCATTTTTAAGAATGGATGATGATTTATGCTTTTCTTGCAGGGACAAGATGGCTCTGGGCATGAGTCATGGCTGTACGCTGGGAAGATTCCGATGGGAACCTTGCTCTTGCTGGTTGATCCATACCTTACATGGACTTGAGGCTGTGCATGGCTTTTATTAACATGTGCATTTTGCTTGTTAAGGCTCAAGCTTCATCTTTTCCTTCCCAACTGGAGCACTGTTTGTATTTCACATGCACCTGATTCAAAATCTATCCTTGGAACTCAGAGTGGCTTGGGAATAGTCATTTGGAAAAGCTCTGATTATTTGTCAGCTAAAACAGGATGATGTGTTCTCAGCTGAGGTTGGGAAATAGGCTGTTTCTCTGCAGGGGAGCAGATTTAAATGCAAGCCAAGTTCTAATTCTTTTCACATCTCTATCTCCATGGGGCAGCTTTGGTGCAAATCAAAATTGTCCCCAGGTCAAGAAACCTATAAACCACAACACAGCCCTGTACTTTTCTCAACTGCAGAAGGAGTTGTTTTACATGTAGCCTTCAGATGTCATTTTCCCAGTGAAAAATCTGTGTGCCAAAGCAGATGTTCCTGGAAGCAATACCAGAATCTTTCAGGAGCCAAGGTGAATGAACTGTAAGATTGATTCTTGAAGTTTTCTAGGTTAAAACCATTTCTGTCATTGTCCTTGGCACTGGTTCTCAAAATGTGTTCTATAGCCTTGCTTCTCAGACTTGACATGCGTACAAATCTCCTGGAGACTTGGGTAAACCTTACACTCTGTTTCAGTAGTTCTGGGGTGGGGGCTTGAGCTTGTGCATTTCTGACAAGCTCCCAGAGAAGGCCGATGTGGATCCATGTTGACTTCAGAATCCTACTCCAAGAAGTAAGGGAGATACAGAAAAAGTGGGTCTTGCAAGATGCAACACAAAGATTCTCTGGTCTGATAAGTTCAAGAAAAAAATAAGCTGCATTTTTACCTTTCTCTTCAAAATTCTGCAAATGAATATGCTAAAGACTGAGAAGATCTGTCCTGAGAAATCTGATACAAAACTAACAGACCATAGAACCATATTTTTGTATGCTATGCTATCTCTTTTGAATCCAGGGAAACTTGATTTTTTTGTGAAAGGAAAGAACTGTCTGATGTGTGGTCTCCATTCAAATATTTGTCCAGGCACTTACACAGATTGAAAGGGGATTTAGCGAATGTTTGACTTTCTTTGTAGTAACCCTAGTTACACTTCTCAGGTGAGTGCCACTGGTTCTCCAAGTGAGCGAGGCCACAAGTCAGGCTCATGGTATCCACAGCAGAACAGAAAACTTCCCACCTAGAGTTCTGGTATTTGAAGTGTATTGTGTTCCCTTCAACTAGCTCAAAAAATAGGGATTTAGCTGCCACCATGCTCTTGTCAAAAGACTAACTGAGAAAAGTGATGTACAGAAAAACTAAACAAAGGGAATTTAAATCCTTTCAAGCATCTTAAATTGTTTGCAAGCTTCCACATGTCTATATATCAATCCTCTAATAAACTCCAAAACTTTGGCCACCTGATATGAAGAACCTACAAAAGACCCTGATGCTAGGAAAGATTGAAAGCAAAAAGAAAAGAGAGTCACAGAGGATAAAATTGTTGGACAGCATCACTGATTCAATGGACATGAGTTTGAGCAAACTCTGGGAGGTAGTGAAGGGCAGGGAAGCCTGGAGTTCATGGGGTCACAAAAAGTCAGACACAACTTAGCAACTGAACAATGATAACAAATAAGTTTCGAGGAAGATTCCTGCACCTTTGCTCCAAAAATGATCATCCTTTGGGGTATAAGTATGTAAATATTCCCAGAGTTTTCTGATGCAGGTGCTGTCAGGACCTCATTTTAGATTAAGTTCTGTTTCCTTAGAGGTAGAGCACAAGGAAACTGGCTCCAAACAAACTTCTGTGTTTTGGCTTTTTGAACATGAATCTTTGTAGTCATGTTTTAATGCACTGCCCTGGATTTTGTGGAGGATATGTATAACTGCATGGGAAAGCATTCGCATTTTCTCTAAAACTGTTTTTGAAGATATTATCATTATGTCAGAACATCAGAAAATTCTGCAAAAATCTCCAGTGGCAGAAAAGTTCAAACTTGCATCTGCAGTTTGTGGTGTAAGCTCACCAGAACAGCACATTTCTATATGTGTTTCATTGTAAAAGCAAGTGAAAATTTGCTTCTAGGTATGACATGTATTTGCATTAATATAAAATGTGTAAACATGAGAATTTTACCCCAAATATTTAAGCTGGTGTCCTAAGTAATCTATGCTGTTCTGTTTACTTTTGACATGTCACTATTATCCTGGAATATTTATTACACTGTGGAAAATTCTTAAAGATATGGGAATACTACACCACCTACCTGCCTCATGAGAAATCAGTATGCAGGTCAAGAAGCAACAGTTAGAACCGGACATGGAACAACGGACTTGTTTAACATTGGGAAAGGAGAACGTCAAAGTTGTATATAGTCACTCTGCTTATTTAACTTATATGTGGAGTATATCATGCAAAATGCCAGGCTGGATGAAGCACAAGCTGGAAATAAGATTGCTGGGAAAAATATCAATAACCTCATATATGCAGATGACACCACCCTTGTGGCACAAGGTGAAGAGGAACTAAAGAGCCTCTTGATGAAGGTGAAAGAGGAGAGTGAAAAAGCTGGCTTAAAATTCAACATTCAAAAAACGAAGATCATGGCATCTGGTCCCATCACTTCACAGCCATTAGACAGGGAAACAATGGAAATAGAGACAGGCTTTATTTTATTGGGCTCCAAAATCACTGCAGATGGTGACTGAAGCCATGAAACTGAAAGCAACTTGCTCTTTGGAAGAAAAGCTATGACAAATCTAAACAGTGTATGAAAAAAGCAGAGACATTACTTTGTGACAAAGGTCTGTCTAGTCAAAGCTATGGTTTTTCCAGTAGTCATGTAGTGATGTTTCTCTGGAGTGGTTGGAGGGGAAGAGTGACTCATGCTTCCTTCCCAGGCCCATGATACCCCAGAGCCTGGAAATTACCCCAAAGCAGCCAACCAGGCTCTGACAACCCACTCCAGTATCTACCACCAACTATGGCATTGTAGAAGGAAGCGCACTCATCTTCTCCTGTGAGAACACCAAAATTGCAACTCGCTGATGAACAACCATCAACAGGCAAATGTTGGAGCCCACCAAGAAAAGATACCTAACATCCAAGGGTAAGGGATAAGCCCCAAAAGGACAATGATAGAGGCAAAATCATGTTTAGAATCAAACCTCATACTGGCCAGAGACCCTTGGAGGGTTCAAACAAAACCTTGTGCCCACCAAGACCCAGAGATGCCACAAGAGACTGAGCCAGACATGCTGTTGAGTGTTTGAGTGTCTCCTATGGAGGCATGGACCAGCAGTGATCACCACGGGGACAGGGGCTCTGGTTGCAACAAACCTGCGAGGTGCTGCATATGTCATAAATCCTCTTGGAGGAGGTTGCCATTAGCATCACCATAGAGCCATGGAACAGATGACCCACAAACTGGAGAACAATTATATCAAAGAAGTTCTGACATGGTTGCAAAAGTCCTAGGACCCGCAACAGATTCCCCAACCTGGGGATCTGGCAAATGGATTGAGAACCCCCAAGGAATTTAACTTTGAAGGCCAGTGGGATTTGATTACAGAACGTTCACATGACTGGCGAAACAGACTCTTGGAGGGCACAAAAAAAAACCTTGTGCACACCAGGACCCAAGTGAAAGGAGCAGTGACCCCACAAGAGATTCAGCCAGATTTGCTTGTGAGTGTCCAGGAGTCTCTGGCGGGGGTGTGGGTCAACAGTGGCCTGATGAGGGTTCAGGGGCACTAAACACACAGTCCTGGGAGCAGCAGGGTATGCTGGCATAAGTCAGGCCAAACCAAAGGGAAGGAACACAGCCCCACCCATCAAGAGAAAATTGTATTAAAGATTTACTGAACATGGCCCCGCCCATCAAAGCAAGACCCAGTTTCCCCCAAAGTCAGTCTCTCCCATCAGGAAGCTTCCTAAATATCTTATCCTTATTCATCAGAGGGCAGACAAAATAAAACCACAATCACAGAAAACTAATAAAATTGATCACATGGACCACAGCCTTGTCTAACTCAATGACACTATGGGTTATGCCTTGTAAGGCACCCAAGATGGCTGGGTCATGGTGGAGAGTTCTGACAAAATGTGGTCCACTGGAGAAGGGTATTGCAAACCACTTCAGTAGTCTTGCAGATGTGATTGGTGATGGAAGTAAAGTCCGATGCTATAAAGAACAATATTGCATAGGAACCTGGAATGTTAGGTCCGTGAATCAAGATACATTGGAAGTGGTCAAACAAGAGATGGCAAGGGTAAACATCATCATTTTAGGAATCAGTGAACTAAAATGGACTGGAACGGGTGAACTTAATACAGGTAACCATTACATCTACTACTGTGAGCAAGAATCCCTTAGAAGAAATGGAATAGCCCTCATAGTCAACAAGAGTCTGAAATGCAGTACTTGGCTGCAATCTCAAAAATGACAGAATGATCTCTGTTGGTTTCCAAGGCAAAACACTCAATATCACAGTAATCCAAGTCTATGCCCCAACCACTAATACCAAAGAAGCTGAAGTTGAATAGTTTTTTGATGACCTTCTAGAACTAAAACCAAAAAAAGGTATTATTTTCATCATAGGGAATTGGAATGCAAAAGTAGGAAGTCAAGAGATACCTGAAGTAAAAAAAAGTTTGGCCTTAGAATACAAAATGAAGCAAGACAAAAGTAAACAGAGTTTTTGCAAGAGAATGCATTGGTCGTAGCAAACACCCTCTTCCAACAACACAAGAGATGACTGTACACATGGACATCATCATATGGTCAATAGCAAAATCAGATTGATTATATTCTTTGCAGCTGAAGATAGAGAAGCTTTAAGCATTCATCAAAACAAGACCAGGAGTTGACTGTGGCTCAGATCATGAACTCCTTATTGCAAAACTCATATTTAAATTGAAGAAAGTAGGGAAAACCACTAGACCATTCAGTCATGACTTAAATCAAATCCCTTAAGACTGTACAGTGGAAGTGACAAATAGATTCAAGGAGTTAGATCTGATAGAGTGCCTGAAGAACTATGGATGGAGGTTCATAACATTGTACAGAAGTCTGTGATCAAAACCATCCCCAATAAAAAGGAATGCAAAAAGGCAAAATCATTGTCTGAGGAGGCCTTACAAATAGCTGAGAAAAGAAGAGAAGCAAAAAAGAAAAAGTATACCCAACTGAATCAGATCAGATCAGATCAGATCAGTTGCTCAGTCGTGTCCGACTCTTTGCGACCCCATGAATCACAGCACGCCAGGCCTCCCTGTCCAGCACCAACTTCCGGAGTTCACTGAGACTCTCGTCCATCGAGTCAGTGATGCCATCCAGCCATCTCATCCTCTGTCGTCCCTTTCTCCTCTTGCCCCCAATCCCTCCCAGCATCAGAGTCTTTTCCAATGAGTCAACTCTTTCCATGAGGTGGCCAAAGTTTTGGAGTTTCAGCTTTTGCATCATTCCTTGCAAAGAAATCCCAGGGCTGATCTCCTTCAGAATGGACTGGTTGGATCTCCTTGCAGTCCAAGGGACTCTCAAGAGTCTTCTCCAACACCACAGTTCAAAAGCATCAATTCTTCGGTGCTCAGCCTTCTTCACAGTCCAACTCTCATATCCATACATGACCACAGGAAAAATCATAGCCTTTACTAGACGGACCTTTGTTGGCAAAGTACTGAATACAGAGTTCCAAAGAAGAGCAAGGAGAGACAAGAAAGCCTTCCTCAGTGATTTATGTAAGGAAATAGAGGAAAACAATACAATGGGAAAGACTAGAGATCTCATCAAGAAAATTAGACATACGAAAGGAGAATGAAGCCCTTGAAACATGGGCACATGAAAGATAGGCACAATAAAAGACAGAAATGCTATGGACCTAACAGAAACAGAAGATATTAAGAGGAGGTGGCAAGAATACACAGAAGAACTATACAAAAGATATCTTCATGATCCAGATAACCACAGTGGTTTGACCACTCACCTAGAGCCAGATCCTAGAGTGCGAAGTCAAGTGGACCTTAGGAAGCATCACTACGAACAAAGCTAGTGGAGGTGATGGAATTCGAGTTGAGCTATTCCAAGTCCTAAAAGGCGATGCTGTGAAAGTGATGCACTCAATATGCCAGCAAATTTGGAAAACTCAACAGTGCCCACAGGACTGGAAAATGTCAGTTTTCACTCCAATCCCAAAGAAAGGCAATGCCAAAGAATGTTAAAACTACGGCACAATTGCACTCATCTCACATGCAACCAAAGTAATACTCAAAATTCTCCAAGCCAGTTTCAACAGTACATGAACTGAGAACTTTCAGATATTCAAGCTGGATTAAGAAAAGGCAGAGGAACCAGAGATCAAGTTGCCAGCATCTGCTGGATCATAGAAACAGCAAGAGAATTCCAGAAAAAACATTTACTTCTGCTTCACTGACTATGCCAAAGCCTTTGACTGTGTGGATCACAACAAACTGTGGAAAATTCTTCAAGAGATGTGCATACCAGACCACATTACCTCCCTCTGCAAAACCTTTATGTAGGTCAAGAAGCAACAGTTAGAACTGGGCATGGAACAATGGACTGGTTCCAAACTAGGAAAGGAGTACTTCAAGGCTGTATATTGTCACCCTGTTTATTTAACTTATATGCAGAGTACATCATATGAAATGCCAGGCTGGATGAAGCACAAGCTGGAATCAAGATTTCTGGGAGAAATATCAATAACCTCAGATATGCAGATGACACCACCCTTATGGCAGAAAGTGAAGAGGAACTAAAGAGCCTCTTGATGAAGGTGAAAGAGGAGAGTGAAAAAGCTGGCTTAAAACTCAACATTCAAAAAACTAAGATCATGACATCTCGTTCCATAACTGCATGGCAAATAGATGGGGGAACAATGGAAAGAGTGACAGAGGCACCTAGCAGGCTACAGTCCATAGGGTTGCAAGAGTGGGACAACACTAAGCTGACTAAACCACCAAAATCATTGTAGATGGTGACTGCAGCCACGAAATTAAAAGCTTCTTGCTCCTTGGAAGAAAAGTTATGGAAAATCTAAACAGCATATTAAAAAGCAAAGAGATTACTTTGCCAACAAAGGTCCATATAGTGAAATCTATGGTTTTCCAGTAGTCATGTATGGATGTGAGAGTTTGACCATAAAGAAGGCTGAATGCCAAAGAATTGATGATTTTGAACTGTGGTTTGGAAAATAAGACTCCTGATATTCCCTTGGACTGCAAGAAGATCAAACCAGTCAATCCTAAAGGAAATCCTGAATATTCATTGGAAAGACTGATGCTGAAGCTAAAGCTCCAATATGTGGGCCTCCTGATGTGAGGAGTCGATTCATTAGAAAAGACCCTGATCCTGGGAAAGACTGAAGGCAGGAGGAGAAGGGGATGACATAGGATGAGATTGTTGGATGGCATCACTGACTCACTTGTGCAAGTGCCACAAGATGGTGAAGGAGAGGGAAGACTGGCGTGCTGCAGTCCATGGGCTCACAAAGAGTTGGACAGACTGAGCGACTAAACAACAACAGCTCAAGTTCAAACAAATACTGATGGGACATGGTGGATACCTGATAAATAATTCTTGAAAATAGATGGATGGGGTTGCCCTGTATCTGAGTGGTTCTCACCATAGTCACCAGATGGATTCCACAGTTACTATTGGCCACTTGATGGCCTGTAGAAGAAAGTTTTTATGCAAATGGCAAAAACCCCAGGGCAGAGCCATTGTGGGGATACTATAAATGGACCATAAGCTGCTGGAGATTAGGGATATTTCCGACATTTGGTCTCTGCCCTCCACAGTCTCTAGCACAGTGCACAGCACCTAGAACATACCCAGGAAAGATTTTCTGGCTGGAGGAGTGAAGAAAAACATCTGCCTCTCTCCTTGGGAGACAAGCTGTGTGGTAGATATTAATGGACTGAATAGAAGTTAGGAAAAGAGAATGAATATTTTCTTGCTTACATTTCCCTTCAACACTTTTATTTAGCATATATTATTAATTATGACGATCAATATTTGTAATAGAATATATATAACTTATACTACTGGTTCTATTTACCACTATATTTATATTTACCTTGTATATAATCGTGACACACATTACAAGTAACATCCAACAACATATCCATAAGACAGAGTGTTTCTATAAGCTGTCCATCAGATCAGATCAGATCAGTAGCTCACTCATGTCCAACTCTTTGCGACCCTATGAATCGCAGCACGCCAGGCCTCCCTGTTCATCACCAACTCCTGGAGTTCACTCAGACTCACGTCCATCGAGTCAGTGATGCCATCCAGCCTTCTCATCCTCTGCCGTCTCCTTCTCCTCTTGCCCCCAATCCCTCCCAGCATCAGAGTCTTTTCCAATGAGTCAACTCTTCCCATGAGGTGGCCAAAGTACTGGAGTTTCAGCTTTAGCATCATTCCTTCCAAAGAAATCCCAGGGCTGATCTCCTTCAGAATGGACTGGTTGGATCTCCTTGCAGTCCAAGGGACTCTAAAGATTCTTCTCCAACACCACAGTTCAAAAGCATCAATTCTTTGGCGCTCAGCCTTCTTCACAGTCCAACTCTCACATCCATACATGACCACTGGAAAAACCATAGCCTTGACTAGATGAACCTTTGTTGACAAAGTAATGTTTCTGCTTTTGAATATGCTATCTAGATTGGTCATAACTTTCCTTCCAAAGAGTAAGCGTCTTTTAATTTCATGGCTGCAGTCACCATCTGTAGTGATTTTGGAGCCCAGAAAAATAAAGTCTGACACTGTTTCCACTGTTTCCCCATCTATTTCCCATGAAGTGATGGGACCGGATGCCATGATCTTCGTTTTCTGAATGTTGAGCTTTAAGCCAACTTTTTCACTCTCCACTTTCACTTTCATCAAGAGCCTTTTTAGTTCCTCTTCACTTTCTGCCATAAGGGTGGTGTCATCTGCATATCTGAGGTGATTGATATTTCTCCCGCAATCTTCATTCCAGTTTGTGTTTCTTCCAGTCCAGCGTTTCTCATGAGGTACTCTGCATATAAGTTAAATAAACAGGGTGACAATACACAGCCTTGACGAACTCCTTTTCCTATTTGGAACCAGTCTGTTGTTCCATGTCCAGTTCTAACTGTTGCTTCCTGACCTGCATACAAACTTCTCAAGAGGCAGATCAGGTGGTCTGGTATTCCCATCTCTTTCAGAATTTTCCACAGTTTACTGTGATCCACACAGTCAAAGGCTTTGGCATAGTCAATAAAGCAGAAATAGATGTTTTTCTGGAACTCTCTTACTTTTCCCATGATCCAGCAGATGTTGGCAATTTGATCTTTGGTTCCTCTGCCTTTTCTAAAACCAGCTTGAACATCAGGAAGTTCACGGTTCACATATTGGAGAAGCCTGGCTTGGAGAATTTTGAACATTACTTTACTAGCGTGTGAGATGAGTGCAATTGTGCGGTAGTTTGAGCATTCTTTGGCATTGCCTTTCTTTGGGATTGGAATGAAAACTGACCTTTTCCAGTCCTGTGGCCACTGCTGAGTTTTCCAAATTTGCTGGCATATTGGGTGCAGCACTTTCACAGCATCATCTTTCAGGATTTGGAATAGCTCAACTGGAATTCCATCACCTCCACTAGCTTTGTTTGTAGTGATGCTTCCTAAGGCCCACTTGACTTCACATTCCAGGATGTCTGGCTCTAGGTCAGTGATCACACCATCGTGATTATCTGTGTCGTGAAGATCTTTTTTGTACAGTTCTTCTGTGTATTCTTGCCATCTCTTCTTAATATCTTCTGCTTCTGTTAGGTCCATACTATTTCTGTCCTTTATTGAGCCCATCTTTGCATGAAATGTTCCTTTGGTATCTCTGATTTTCTTGAGGAGATCCCTAGTCTTTCCCATTCTGTTGTTTTCCTCTATTTCTTTGCATTGATCGCTGAAGAAGACTTTCTTATCTCTTCTTGCTATTCTTTGGAACTCTGCATTCAGATGTTGGCCTTGGAATACGGAATGAAGCAGGGCAAAGACTAATACAGTTTTGCCAAGAAAATGCACTGGTCATAACAAACACTCTCTTCCAACAACACAAGAGAAGACTCCAAAGTTGTCCATACTTAATATTTAACTTAGAAACAAGATTCCTGTAATAGAAATTTTCTTAGATATAACATTCAGTCCAATAACCATGAACCATGTAACAGGATTGAGTCTCCTTAGTGACAACTTCCTCTCACCCAGCGGAAGTGAAAACTTTGACCTAATGAATGTGGTGAAACAAACTCTGCTCACATTGACTTGCCAACAAGAAGGCCTGGAGTGTAAATACAGAAACTAGACACAGGAAGTTCAGTATTTATTTTGTATTATAAGGATATTGAAACCATGGAGGGTTTAAAATTTTTTTTGATTATTAGAGATTCAAACAATGTTTACATACAAGATACCAGTCTGTATGACACTATATCCTGGCAGAGAGCCAGCCTGTACATATACAGTGCCTATTGTGAGCAGCAGATAGCCACCATCAGCTTTTGGTTTTTATAAATTAAATTAACAAACATTTAATGGAAACCAGCTTTAACAGACAACTTGGCCAGATTTAATCAGGAGAACATTTATTTGTTCTTATTTTTTTTCAGTTCCTTCCCACTGACAGCTGTTGATTGAACCAGACTGTTACTAATGCTCCATCTTGTCTATCAATTTATATTGACACAAATTTTTTACATCTCTTTTATGTTAATTTTTTACTTTACTTAAAAAAATGTTTTGAATTTTCCCAGCTACTTAGTTACTTCTTCCATTCAAACATCAGGCTCTCATACGGAGTCACACCATTGTGGCTGGAGTCCCTGGAAAGATGGTGCTCAGAAGAAGTCCACTGGGGTTGTCTCCTTGCCAACAGAGCACTGAAATTTCTGAGAAGAAATCACTCCATATCCTCTTATCACATATACTCTGTAGGGAATGTTATTCCATGCTGGTTTCTGGAATCCAAGGAGTTCTTACTCTTTTTTTTTTTTTTTTCACTTTTCTAACCCATCAAAGGTACGTTAAAGTTTCTAGAACCTTAATGAATTCATTCGGTCCAGTTCACTTCAGTCACTCAGTCGTGACTGACTCTTTGCGACCCCATGGACTGCAGCACTCCAGACCTCCCTGTCCATCACCAATTCCCGGAGTTTACTGAGACTCAAGTCCATTGAGTCACTGATACCATCGAACTGTCTCATTCTCTGTTGTCCCCTTCCCCCCACCCCCACCTTCAATCTTGCCCAACATCAGTCTTTTCAAATGAGTCAGTTCTTCGCATCAGGTGGCCAAAGTATTGGAGTTTCACCTTCAACATCAGTCCTTCCAATGAATATTCAGGATTGATTTCCTTTAGGATGGACTGGTTGGATCTCCTTGCAGTCCAAGGGACTCTCAAGAGTCTTCTCCAACACCACAATTCAAAAACATCAATTCTTCAGCAGTCAGCTTTCCTTATAGTCCAACTCTCCCATCCATACATAACTACTGGAAAAACCATAGCCTGGACTAGATGGACCTTTGTTGACAAAGTAATGTCTCTGCTTTTTAGTATGCTGTCTAGGTTGGTCAAAACTTTCCTTTCAAGGAGCAAGCGTCTTTTAATTTCATGGCTGCAGTCACCATCTGCATTGATTTTGAAGTGCAAAAATTAAAGTCTGCCACTCTTTCCACTGTTCCCCCATCTATTTCCCATGAAGTGATAGGACTGGATGCCATGATCTTCGTTTTCTGAATGTTGAGCTTTAAGCCAACATTTCCACTCTCCTCTTTCAATATCATCAAGAGTCTCTTTAGTTCTTCTCTTTCTGTCATAAGAGTGGTGTCATCTGCATATCTGAGATTATTGATATTTCTCCCAGAAATCTTGATTCCAGTTTGTGCTTCATCCAGCCCTGAATTTCTCATGATGTACTCTGCATAGAAGTTAAATAAGCAGGGTGACAATATACAGCCTTGATGCACTCCTTTTCCTATTTGGAACCAGTCTGTTGTTCCCTGCCCAGTTCTAACTGTTGCTTCCTGACCTGCACACAGATTTCTCAAGAGGCAGGTCAGGTGTTCTGGTATTCCCATCTCTTTCAGAATTTTCCACAGTTTGTTGTGATCCACATAGTCAAAGGCTTTGGCATAGTCAATAAAGCAGAAATAGAGTTTTTCTGGAACTCTCTTGCTGTTTTGATGATCCAGCGGATATTGGCAATTTGATCTCTGGTTCCTCTGCCTTTTCTAAAACCAGCTTGAGCATCTGGAGTTTCACAGTTCATGTATTGTTCAAGCCTGAGCTGGAGAATTTTGAGCATTACTTTACCAGCTTGTAGACGAGTGCAATTTTGCAGTAGTTTGAACGTTCTTTTGCATTGCCTTTCTTTGGGACTGGAATGAAAACTGACCTTTTCCAGTCTTGTGGCCACTGCTGAGTTTTCCAAATTTGCTGGCATATTGAGTGCAGCACTTTCACAGCATCATCTTTCAGGATTTGAAATAGCTCAACTGTAATTCCATCACCTCCACTAGCTTTTTTCATAGTGAGGCTTCCTAAGGCCCACTTGACTTCACATTCCAGAATGTCTGGCTCTAGGTGAGTGATTATACCATTGTGATTATCTGGGTCATGTACAGTTCTTCTGTGTATTCTTGCCATCTCTTCTTAATATCTTCTGCTTCTGTTAGGTCCATACCGTTTCTGTCCTTTATTGAGCCCATCTTTGCATGAAATGTTCCCTTGGTATCTCTAATTTCTTGAAGAGATCTCTAATCTTTCCCATTCTATTGTTTTCCTCTATTTCTTTGCACTGATCACTGAGGAAGGCTTTTTTATCTCTCCTTGATATTCTTTGGAACTCTGCATTCAAATGGGTATATCTTTCATTTTCTCCTTTTATTTTCACTTCTCTTGTTTTCACAGTTATTTGTAAGGCCTCCTCAGACAGTCGTTTTGCCTTTTTGCATTTCTTTTTCTTGGGGATGATCTTGATCCCCGCCTCCTGTACAATGTCACTAACCTCCATCCATAGTTCATCAGGCACTCTATCAGATCTAGTCCCTTAAGTCTATTTCTCATTTCCACTGTATAGTCACAAGGGATTTGATTTAGGTCATACCTGAATGGTCTAGTGGTTTTCCCTATTTTCTTCAATTTAAGTCTGAATTTGGCAATAAGGAAAGTTCATGATCTGAGCCACAGTCAGCTCCCGGTCTTGATTTTACTGACTGTATAGAGCTTCTCCATCTTTGGCTACAAAGAATATAGTCAGTCTGAATTTGGTGTTGACCATTTGGTGATGTCCATGTGTAGAGTCTTCTCTTGTGTTGTTGAAAGAGGGTGTCTGCTATGACCAATGTGTTTTCTTGGCAAAACTCTATTATCCTCTGCCTGCTTCATTCTGTACTCCAAGGTCAAATTTGCCTGTTATTCCAGGTATTTTTTGATTTCCGCTTTTGAATTCTAGTCCCCTATAATGAAAAGGACATCTTTTTTGGGTGTTAGTTCTAAAAGGTCCGGTAAGTGTTCATAGAACCATTCAACTTCAGCTTCTTTACGTAGTTATTAAGTTCAATTGCTATGCACTAAAACCTTATCATGGAATTAATTGCTGTATATGCATATGAAATCCTATAATACTTTCTTATTTCATTTTATGAAAAAGTTTGTTTTGGACAATGCTAGTCAATTTGCCAGTATGACAATACTTCTCATTATAAAACATTTATTTTGAATACTTATAGCAATTCTCCTCTGAAAAAATATTTAGAAATGAATTATTATGAATATTACATGTAGGCATGTTTATCACATATTGTTAGTTATGATTTGTATGTATCTTAAATCTCCTAGTATATTTGAGCTTGCCAGATAAAATAGAGGGAACTCAGTTAAATGTGAATTTCATGTAAATCATGAGTAGTTTTCAGTATAAGTGTATTCCAAAACATGTGCAAGACACACGGAAACATTAGTCATTGTGTATGAAATTCTGATTTAACCTGGCATCTTATATTTTTATTTGGTAAATCTTCCAATCTAATCAGTTGTAAGTGTCTCCTGCCTTCACAACTTAGGCTTCTCCTTCTCTAATACTGACCGGCATCATGCTCTCTAACAACATATAATCTTAACTGCTGAAACATCACATGGGGAATAGTTTTCCATGTTTGGGTCAAAGCTGTTCACATATGTTTTATAGATAGGGTATTAGGCACTATGTTAAGGAGTATGGATTACAAATGATAATACTGAAACTGTTATGGAATATCTTTATCAGTCATGTCATTTGCTCTTTAGAAAATTAAAGGCAGCAGGTACCATAAAAAGAGGAGGAAATCGTAAGTCTAGAGACCCAGCTTCTCTATATAAAAATAAAAATGAAATGCGAGTACTGAAGGCTGGTTGGTCCACATGGTAAGTTTCCTGGGCAAGTTAAGTCGAACGTGTCAAGGTAAAGTTTGGGTGCTCATTTGTGTGGACATAGCTCTGGGGAAGGCTGCGAGTGGATACTGCATGGAAATGAATTCATCTACTTGCTTGCATGAGTTTCTTTGACTTTGTGATTTGTTTGTTCTTATGTATTATTTTTTTGTTTATTGTATTTTGGCCACTCAGCATGTAGGATCTTAGTTGCCTGACCAGAGATCAAATCCCTGTCCCTTGCATTAGGAGCATGGAATACTATCCACTGGGCCACCAGAGAAATCCCCTGACTTGTTCTCTGTGGCTGTTGCTGGATGAAGAAAGGAGATACGAGGCTTTTCTGTGTATGCCTTGCTTGGCAGAGTGTTGAACTGTCTCATTTCCATGTGTTATTGAACTAAACTTTTTTTGAACTTTTAATAATTTGCTTTCGATTTTTAATGGATGAAGCAGGAAGGATCACCCAGATCAGGCAGAGTTGAATGTCTGATAGCTTCATGGTCTCAAATGACAAAGTATTATGATTTCATAATGAGTTTGATGCTCTTTACTTAAGGGAAAATAATCCATGGATTGTGGGACAACAGCGCTTCACAAAACATGAGGCTCTCTTCACAGAGGATTTTGGGGAAGAGCATTAGAAGCAGCAACTCGAAAACAGGCATGATTGGCTAGGAGGTCAGGGAGTTCCTGATAGGGACTGCTGTTGAGACACTCGGCTGTGTCTGACTCTTTGAGGCCCTATGGACTGCAGCACATCAGACTTCCCTTTCTTTCACTGTCTCCTGGAGTTTTGCTCAAACTCATGTCCATTGAGTGGGTGATGCCATCCAACCATCTCATCCTCATCCTGGTAGGGATAGCAGGTCCTGTTTTCCAGGTGAACTAGCCAAAGCTGAGGTGGAGAGCTGTCACTGGTGTTTGTTGGGTTTCCTAGACAGTGAGGCATTTCCTGTAAGTTTGGGTTGACTTAGGTTGAGATTTGTGATATGGGCTACGCTGCTGGAACAGCCTCTCTTTTGAAAGTTCCAATATATACAAATGTCCTTTATCAGACAGTAGCCTTTTGCGTTTCAGAAAGCTTTGTGACTTAGTCCAGAACTCAGCCTTTATCATGTTTCCATATACTCCTTTCCTACTAAGTAAATTGAATCCTTAAGGATGGTTGGCTATGTTTGCTGTTGTTGTTTATTTATTAAGTCGTGTCGAACTCTTTGCGACCCCATGAACTGTAGTCCTCCAGGCTCCTCTGTCCATGGGATTTCCCAGGCAAGAATACTGGGGTGGGTTGCCATTTCCTTCTCCAGGGGATCTTCCCCACCCAAGAATTGAACCTATGTCTCCTGTGTTGGCAGGCAGATATTTAAGTAGATTCTTTACCACTGAGCCACCTGGGAAACTGGGCTTAAATAAAATACAGAAAGTACCATGGGTCAAAATTCTCACCGGACTGTGACAAGGGTATCCCAGGGTCCACTCACAAACTTGTATGAATATTGCAGTTACTCTTCCTCCTCCTAGTAATTTCACATTGCAAAGAAACCCTAGTAGAACACAGAAAAATGAAAGTAAATGAAAGCCGTGGGCATTTTCTTCACTTTCTAACTTTGGAATTCCTAGATATAAAGGTATGTGGGGGAAAAATCTTCTTGACAGCACAACAATTCATTTACTTCCTGACTTGACTAGTCATGTACCGTACTTTGGGGCAAGCAATAGGATATTGTTCCAATGGGAAAACAAGCAATTTGTTGAAAGGTGAAAAGGTTAAAATATTCTCTAAGCTGGTTCCATCTGGGAGGCTGTATGTCATTTTCCAGGTAGTCTTAAAAGGTGTGTGAAATTGATGAGTGTTTGAAGACTTGCCCACCCAGTGGTGAAAGCAACGATTTCTTACAGTTTTCTTACTGCTTTAGGGGGAAAGGGTTCTTTTTGTTTTTATGTATTTAGATACAGTTGCCCAACATGCTCATTAAATAGGGCTGTAAGGTCCCAGATCACATTGTTCTGTTTCTTTCTCACATGCAAGTGTTGTGGGCTTGTGCCTGGGAATCCTTCAAACGTGATGAGTTAGTATGATTCCAGACTGTGATGAACAAAACTGCTGGTGGACTGTGTGTTTAGTCACTCTGTCGTGTCTGACTCTTTGCGACCCCATAGACCATAGCCCACCAGGCTCCTCTGTCCATGGGGATTCTCCAGGCAAGAATACTGGAGTGGGTTGCCATGCCCTCCTATAGGGGATCTTTCCAACCCAGGGATTGAACCCAGTTCTCCTGCATTGCAGGAGGATTCTTTACCATCTGAGCCTCCAGGGAAGCCCAAGAATATAGGAGTGGGTAGCCTATTCCTTCTCTAGGTGATCTTCCTGACTCAGAAATTGAACTGGGGTCTCCTGCATTGCAGGCAGATTCTTTACCAGCTGAGCTGCCAGGGAAGCCCAAAAATGCTGGTAAGTTCAGTTTATGCTCCAATTACAGGATTTTTCCAGGGCAGCCTCATGATTTGGGGGTTCCCTCTTTTCCTTAGTTTGCATCAGTTCCTTAGCTAATGGTGGTCCAATTAGGATGAATTGGAGAGGAAAGGGAAAGTCTGATGATCTGGGGAGAAAGAAATTTTGAAGGCCCTGTATTACATCTAGTACCACATTTTTGAATTTTATAGAATCAGAGAGTTTTGTTGTCATGAACGGCATTTAGATATTTGCAAGCTAGGTTTGGGGTTAGTTATTGATAGTCAAAAAGGTTTTGTTCATGTAATTCTTAGAATATATTTTAATCATTTTATTTTCTTAATGAAAACACACCTTAACTTGGTCTGATACTTTTCTGTAAGTTTCTATAAATAGGGACCTCTTTTTGTTTGACTTACTTTTATTTAATAAATAAATAAATATAGCCCAAATTATATTTTCTCTGTAAGCACAACATGGCAGACATCCAGCTGTCCTCAGCATTCGTGGCCCCCCAAAGGGAAATCTTTGAAATCACATACACACACACACTGAATAAGCTGTTCCCAAGCTGCTCTTCTGAATTTCCATCCTTCCATTCCTGGGAAGTAGCACAGTCGCTAAGAAAGATTTAGGCAAGTTTTCAAGTCATAGGTGTTGGGAATCTGGCCCTTTATATTCTGTCTACAGAAACTTCTGTGGGCGCCATGGTCAGACTGGATGCTTCTTCCTACATTTGTTTATGGATTCCTCCCAAGTATTTGGATCTCTCTGGTTTCCATTTGAATGTCTGCGGCTGAGAGCAACCATGTGAGCAAAAATAGTCCAGGGGCAAAACAACCTCAAACAGACTGCTGTGAGTAGGGAATTGCAGCCTGAAATATCCGCATCGTCATCAGCCGGTGCTAAAAGGGGGTCAGTGGATGTTTCTGGATTGGAGGCGCAGGCAGGATATGGAATCTTGGAAGGGTTTTCCTCTATTGATATCCATGTGATTTGGGGGTTTTTGCTAATAGTTCTTGCCGCTCACTATGAGTGCCAGAGTAAATAATAGTGGCCAGGGAAATAAAGCCCTCTGGAACTCATTTAAAGAAAACTAAAAGGAGATTTCTTCTGCCAACCTGAGCATCATCTTTCAACCCACAACTGAGAGAGATGGAGACAGAGACAGATAGTTTAGAGTCTGGTGGACAGTTGGTAAAGAAAAAAAGTCATCATTAAAGTCTGTGTATTGATTCGACTACTGATCTGATGATTGTCATATTATCTGTGTTTACTATGTGCTCCTCATGAATTGTCATTTTGTTCCTTCAAGTGATACTTTGAAGTAAGTATGATCATTGTTCCCAATCTGCAAATGGAGAAACTGATGACAGACAGTGATTTGCTCGTGGTATGGCTGGGCAGTAGGGAGAAAGAAGATGGATCTGAACTCAGGAAGCTTGGCCCCATGCCTTGGAATTGCCCAGTATTTTTTATTATCCAGGCCTTTATTTCCCCTCCCCACTTTGTTTTCCCTTTTGCATACAGACTACCTTTGAATATATCTGGGATCTAGATTAGAGGGTCATAAATGATCAATCATGGACCTGTCTGATCAGAGTAAAGTTTGTGGGACTTGGGAGGATTTCCTTGCCCCTGAGAGCACTCTCCTAATTAACACACCTCATCAGGAATTGATTCTCTCTCAATTTGTCCATCTGTCTTATTTATAAGAAATATTACCTTTTAATGTTTTTCATTCCATAAAAATAATTCCTGAAACTTAGAAGAAACAAAAAATCTCATCTATCACTTTTTTGAGAGCATGGCAAATAAAAACTGGATGCCTGTTTGAACTTGGACATGTCTTGCAGATTAGAACATAAGATAAAGGTCTGTGGGAGAGGGAATGTAGCCCAGAACTGATGATGATTTTAAGCTGTGACATCACAAACCAGGTACAAATCTTGGCTCTGACACTGACTTTTTGCCTTGGGCAAGTTAAATACCATTACATGCCTCAGTTTTCTCATCTGTAAAATGGAAATAACAATACAGCCTAATTCATGGGGTTGTTATGAGGTTCATCATGGGCATTTAAAGCATTGGAGATCATATTTTGTATCAGAAAGTGATCAATAAACATTAGATATTTTCACTCATTCTTAAGGGCTCCCACCTAAAGTTACCTGGTGCAAATGCTGTGCACTTTCCAAAAAAGACATTCTGGAGGTTGATTTATCAGTGATGTAAGATTGTAGAAATTCCAGGCATTTCATGTCACCTTCCTGAAATCTAGCAGATTGAAAACAGAAGTGCCATCTTTAGCAACTCTGGCTCACTTCATACATAAAATTTGTCACTCAGTCTTATAGATCATCCTTCCAATAAGACTCTGAAATTGTCTTTTTTCCCCAAAATTAGAACTACTTGGCACCCTGTGCATACAATTCCCCGCAATCCCCCACGAACCCACCCTGCACTCACAGCTTCCCATGCACAGGAAGATCCTTTCCTGACCAGTTGCCTTTGGAATCTCTCCAGATATCAGAACTCCAGCTATAACCTACTCTTTTTAAAAATTATTTTTATGGACTTATAATTGCTTTGCAATGATGTTTTGGTTTCTGCTCTACAATGAAGTGAATCAGCTATATCCATACCTATACCCCTTCCTTCCTGGACCTGCCTCCCACCCCAAGCCTTCTCACCCCACCCCTCTAGATCATTACAGAGTACCAAGCTGAGCAGCCTGTGCTATACAGCAGCTTCCCACTAGCTATCTATTTTACACACGGAGAAGGCAATGACACCCCACTCCAGTACTCTTGCCTGGAAAATCCCATGGACTGAGGAGCCTGGTGGGCTGCAGTCCATGGGGTTGCTAAGAGTTGAACATGACTGAGTGACTTCACTTTCACTTTTCACTTTCATGCATTGGAGAAGGAAATGGCAACCCACTCCAGTGTTCTTGCCTGGAGAATCCCAGGGACGGGGGAGCCTGGTGGGCTGCCGTCTGTGAGTTGCACAGAGTCAGACACGACTGAAGTGACTTAGCAGCAGCAGCAGTGTATATGTGTGTGCGTGTGTGTGTGTGTGTGTATAGTGGTGGTTTAGTTGCTAAATTGAGTCTGATTCTTGCAACCCCATGAACTGTAGCCCACCAGGTTCCTCTGTCCATGGGATTTCCCAAGAAAGAATACTGGAGTGGGTTGCCGTTTCCTTCTCCAGAGGATCTTCCCCACCCAGGGATTGAACCTGCATCTCCTGCATTGCAGGCAGATTTTTTTACAGCTGATCCACCAGGGAACCCCTATTTCACACTGGGGATCTCACTAAAACATCAGATTTGAGGTTATTGGGTCTGAGATGAAGCCAGAAACTCTTATTTCTAACAAACTCCTGAGCAATAGAGGTGCTGCTCTGAGTAACAAGGCTGCAGATTTCCTAAAGGACCTCGTAACTTTTCTCTCTGCTTTCCATACGGGCTTCTCCCATCGTCCCTTCTGCTAGAGCTGTTTCTTCAAACAATCCTGTTTATTTATCTTTAATAGTTCCCTTCAGTTTACAGAAAAAAAGAATTCAAATTAGTTTCCAGAGCATTCAAGTCTCTCTATTTGAAATGCTATTAAATCATCAATGAGTCACTAAATAATTCTTCCTCCCCTAATATTCTTCACTGCTGGTCCAGCCTTAATCACCCCTTGAACAGAGATTTCTAGTAAGCACCTCTGATAAGTCCTTTCCACTCATGGATAGTTGGGATTTGTTCTTGCCTTAGCTCTGAAGAGCTCTTTGAGAGTCCATCGTGTCTGTCCAGATCCAAGCTCAGAGCTGGGGAGGTGGCCAATGCTTGCCAATGCCTGCTCAGTGGACTGTGCTTGACTCTGAGTAATTAGGGTGTGGCCACAGCTGAAAGATGGTGATGGATGAGTTTGTTATAATTCACTTTAAAAAAAATTTGGGTGATGGGCAATTGTAAATAATAGAGCTATACCAGATTCCAAACCAAGGGGGAAAGAACCTAAGCTTCAACACTGAGACTTTCAAACAATTGAAGGTTGCTATTGGGTTTCCTCTCTTGCAGACAACTGCTGCTTTTAAAAACTATTTCTATGACTTCATAAATCTGTGGGAAATATTCTGTGAATGTCTGAGTGTTAGTGTTTGAAGGTTGATAGAATCTTACTGGTTCTATCTTCATAGTTCTATGATGATGCTTACATATGATTTTGAATTCCTTTCATTTTCTCTCTTTAATACAGTCCTTAAGCGCAATGTGAAATGATTCACCACTTTATGGGTGTAACAGGATTTGTTTTTTCCCCATTACAATCTGACTAAATTGCTTACTTATGTTTATAAAAGCTTAATGTGAAAATTTTAGTAAAGCATCATTTATTTGCATATTAATATCAATAGCCAACTTTTAAAGATGGATTTAGTTACTATAATATTCCTGAATCACAGAGGCATTGGTTCAGACATCACCTCTGAATGTGTCTAAACCAATGAATGTTGTAAATTCATAATGCCAGCAGCCAGTACCTCCTTTAAGAACTCAGGATTCAAATAAGTTATCCATTCCCAACTTCCTTTGGATATAGTCATAGAAAATTGGAATTCAGTTCAGTTCAGTCTCTCAGTCATGTCTGACTCTTTGTGACCCCATTGATTGCAGCATCCCAGGCTTTCCTGTTCAGCACAAGTTCTGGGAGCTTGTTCAAACTCATGTCCATCAAGTTGGTGATGCCATCCAACCATCTCATTCTCTGTCATTCCCTTTGAAGGGGATGCCTTCAATGGAGATACAAGAGGCTGCCTTCAATTGTTCCCAGCATCAGGGTCTTTTCTAATGAGTCAGCTCTTTGCATAAGGTGGCCAAAGTATTGGAGTTTCAGCATCAGTTCTTCCAATGAATATTCAGGATTGATTGGCATGATATCCTTGCAGTCCAAGGGACTCTCAAGAGTATTCTCCAACACCACATTTCAAAAGCATCAATTCTTTGGCACTCAGCTTTCTCTGTGGTCCAATTCTCACATCCATACATGACTACTGGAAAAACCATATCTTTGACTAGATGGACCTTTGTTGGCAAAGTAATGTCTCTACTTTTTAATTATGCTGTCTAGGTTGGTCATAGCTTTTCTTTCAAGGAGCATGTGTCTTTTAATTTCATGACCGAAGTCACCATCTGCAATGATTTTGGAGCCCAAGAAAATAAAGTCTGTCACTGTTTCCATTGTTTCCCCAACTATTTGACATGAAGTGATGGGACCAAATGTCATGATCTTCGTTTTTTCAATGTTGAGTTTTAAGCCAGCTTTTTTCTCTCTCCTCTTTAACTTTCATCAAGAAGCTTTTTAGTTTCTTTTTGCTTTCTGCCATAAGGGTGGTGTCATCTGCATATTGATATTATTGGTTATCTGTTATTGATGTTTCTGGTGGTGTTGATTCTGGCTTGTGGTTCATCCAGATTGGTATTTTGCATGATGTACTCTGCACATAAGTTAAATAAGCAGGGTGAGAATATAGAGACTTGATACTCCTTTCCCAATTTGGAACCAGTCCATTGTTCCATGCCCAGTTCTAACTGTTGCTTCTTGACCTGCATACAGGTTTCTCAGGAAGCAGGTAAGGTGTTCTAGTATTCCTGTTTCTTGAAGAATAGTTTGTTGTGATCCACACAGCCAAAGTCTTTGGCATAGTCAATAAAGCAAAAGTTGATGTTTTTCTAAAACTCACCTGCTTTTTCTATGATCACAAGAGACTCACCCAGACTTGCCCATAAGTGTCTGGGAGTTTGGAGTGGAGGCGTAGGTTGGTGGTGGCCTGCTGCAGGGTTAGGCCTGCTGAATGTAGCAGTACATGCATGGGACCTTTGAAGGAGGTCACCATTATCTTCATTACCTCCACCACAGTTTCAGTTCAGTTCAGTCGCTCAGTCATGTCCGACTCTTTCGACCCCGTGAATCGCAGCATGCCAGGCCTCCCTGTCCATCACCAACTCCCGGAGTTCACTCAGACTCACGTCCATCGAGTCAGTGAGGCCATCCAGGCATCTCATGCTCTGTTGTCCCTTCTCCTCCTGTCCCTAATCCCTCCCAGCATCAGAGTCTTTTCCAATGAGTCAACTCTTCGCATGAGGTGGCCAAAGTACTGGAGTTTCAGCTTTATCATCATTCCTTCCAAAGAACACCCAGGGCTGATCTCCTTCAGAATGCACTGGTTGGATCTCCTTGCAGTCCAAGGGATTCTCATGGCCAGCCCCATCACTTCATGGCAAATAGATGAGGAAACAGTGGAAACAGTGTCAGACTTTATTTTTCTGGGCTCCAAAATCACTGCAGATGGTGACTGCAGCCAAGAAATTGAAAGATGCTTGCTTCTTGAAAGAAAAGTTATGACCAACCTAGACAGCATATTAAAAAGTAGAGACATTACTTTGCCAACAAAGTGGTCCAGTGTAGACAAAGCTATGGTTTTTCCAGAAGTCATGTATGGATGTGAGAGTTGGACTATAAAGAAAGCTGAGCGCTGAAGAATTGATGCTTTTGAACTGTGGTGCTGGAGAAGAGTCTTGGACTCTTGGTGATCTTGGACTCTTGGACTATTAAGAGTCCCTTGGACTGCAAGGAGATCCACCAGTCCATCCTAATGGAAATCAGACCTGAATATTCATTGGAAGGACTGATCCTGAAGCTGAAACTCCAATACTTTGGCTACCTGATGTGAAGAACTGACTCATTGGAAAAGATCCTAATCCTGGGAAAGATTGAAGATGGGAGGAGAAGAGGATGACAGAGGATGAGATGGTTGGATGTCATCACCGACTTAATGGACACGAGTTTGAATGAACTCTGGGAGCTGGTGATGGACAGGGAGGTCTGGCTTTTTGCTGTCTATGAGGTTGCAAAGAGTTGGACGTGACTGAGAAACTGAACTGAACTGAATGGGTGTTGGCAATTTTATCTTTGGTTCCTCTGCCTTTTTAAATCCAGCTTGAACATCTGGAAGTTCTTGGTTCACATACTGTTGAAGACTGGCTTGGAGAATTTTGAGCATTACTTTGGTAGCATGTGAAATGAGTGTAATTATGTAGTAGCTTGAACATTTTTTGGCACTGCCTTTCTTTGGGATTGGAATGAAAATTGACCTTTTGCAGTCCTGTGGCCATGCAGAGCTTTCCAAATTGGCTGGCATACCGAGTGCAGCACTTTACGAGCATCATCTTTTAGGACTTAAATAGCTCATCTGGAATTCCTTCACCTCCATAGCTTTGATCATAGTGATGCTTCCTAAGGCCCCCTTGACTTCTCATTCCAGGATGTATGGCTCAAGGTGAATGATCACACCACCATCATTATCTGGGTCGTTAAGATCTTTTTTGCATAGTTCTTCTGTGTATTCTTGCCACCTCCTCTTAATATCTTCTGTTTCTGTTAGGTCCATAGCATTTCTATCTTTTATTGTGCCTATCTTTCATGTGCCCATTATGTTTCAAGGGATTTGTTTTCTCTTTGTATGTCTAATTTTCTTGACAAGATCTCTAGTCTTTCCCATTCTATTGTTTTTCTCTATTTCCTTGCATTGATCACTTAGGATGGCTTTCTTATCTCTCTTTGCTCTTCTTTAGAACTCGGCATTCAGTTGGGTATACTTTTCCTTTTCTCCTTTGTCTTTTGCTTCTCTTCTTTTCTCAGCTGTTTGTAAGACCTCCTCAGATAATGATTTTGCCTTTTTGCATTCCTTTTTATTGGAGATGGTTTGATCACAGCCTTCTGTATAATGTTATGAACCTCCATCCACAGTCCTTCAGGCACTCTGTCTATCAGATCTAACTCCTTGAATCTATTTGTCACTTCCACTGTACAGTCTTAAAGGATTTAATTTAATCATGCCTGAATGGTCTAGTGGTTTTCCTTAATTTCTTCAATTTAATTCTGAAATTGGCATAAGGAGGTCACGATCTGAGCCATAGTCAGCTCCTGGTGTTGTCTTGCTGACTCCTTAGAGCTTCTCTATCTTCAGCCACAAAGAATATAATCAATCTGATTTCGCTATTGACCCACCTGATGATGCCCATATGTAGAGTCCTCTCTTGTGTTGTTGGAAGAGTGTGTTTGCTATGACCAGTGTGTTCTCTTGGCAAAACTCTGTTAACTTTTGTCCTGCCTCATTTTGTATTCCAAAGCCAAACTTTGTTTTTACTCCAGGGAAAGACTAGAGATATCTTGACTTACTACTTTTGCATTCCAGTCCCCTATGATAAAAATCTTTTTTAGGTGTTAGTTCTAGAAGGTCTTGTAGGGCATCATAGAACCATTTAACTTCAGCTTCTTTGGCATTAGTGCTTGGGACATAGACTTGGATTACTGTGATATTGGGTGTTTTGCCTTGGAAACCAACAGAGATCATTCTGTCATTTTTCAAATTGCAGCCAAGTACTGCATTTCAGATTCTTTTGTTGACTATGAGGGCTACTCCATTTCTTCTAAGGGATTCTTGCCCATAGTAGTAGAGATAATGGTCATCTGAACTAAATTCACCCATTCCAGTCCCTTGTAGTTCACTGATTCCTAAAAGGTCAATGTTCACTCTTGCCATCTCCTGATTGACCACTTCCAATTTATCTTGATTCATGGACCTAACATTCCATGTTCCTATGCAATATTTTTCTTTATAGCATTGGACTTTACTTCCATCACCAGTCATATCCACAACTGGGTGTTTTTGCTTTGGCTCCATCCCTTCATTCTTTCTGGTGTTATTTCTCCACTGATCTCCAGTAGCATATTGGGCACTTACCGACCTGGGGAGTTCCTCTTTCAGTGTGATATCTGTTTGCCTTTTCATACTGTTCATGGGGTTCTCAAGGCAAGAATACTGAAGTGGTTTGCCATTCCCTCCTCCAGTGGACCATGTTTTGTCAAAACTCTCCACAATGACCCATCTGTCTTGGGTGGCTCTAAATGGCATGGCTCATAGTTTCATTGAGTTAGACAAGGCTGTAGTCCATGTGACCAGTTTGGTTAGTTTTCTGTGATTGTGGTTTTTATTTTGTCTGGCCTCTTATGAATAAGAATAATAGGCTTATGGAAGCTTTCTGGTGAGAGAGACTGACTGTGGGGCAATGGGGTCTTGTTCTGATGGCTGATGGGCGGGGCCATGCTCAGTAAATCTTTAATCCAATTTTCTGTTGATGGAAGGGGCTGTGTTCCCTTCCTTTTGTTTGGCCTGAGGCCAAGGAATGCACTGGAGACTCCTGGACACTCACAGGCAAATCTGACTCATTCTGTTGTAGGGACACTGCTTCTTTCTCCTGGCTCCTGGGGTGCACAAGATTTCATTTGTGCCCTTCAAGAGTCTGGTTCCCAGTCCTGTGTAAGTTCTGTAATCACATCCCACTGGCCTCCAAAGTCAAATTCACTGGGGGTTCTCAGTCCCTTTGCCAGATCCCCAGGATGGGAAATCTATTGTGGGTCCTAGAACTTTCTTAACAGCATGTGAATTTCTTCAGTATAAATGTTCTGGAGTTTGTGGGATGTCTGCTCAGGGGCTGTATGGTTTGGCTGCTGGTGACCTCTTCCAAGAGGATTTATGCCACATGCTGGTCTACTGCAGCATGTGTGATCCTGGTCTACTACAGGATCTTCTGCAGAGCTTCTGTCCCTGTGACAGGCCACTGCTGACCTGTGCCTCCGAAGGAGACACTTAAACACTCAAACGCAGGTCTGGCTCAGTCTCTTTGGAGCCTCTGAGTCCTGGTGCACACAAGGTTTTGTTGGAGCCCTCTGCACATCTCTGGTGGGTATGGGGTTTGATTCAAAGCATGATTTTACCACTCCTACCATCTTGCTGGGGCTTCTCCTTTGCTGTTGGACATGGGGTATCTTTTTTAGGTGGGATTCAACATTCTCTTATTGATGGGTGTTCAGCAGCGAGTTGCAATTTTGGAGTTCTCACAGGAGAAGGTAAGCACACATCCTTCTACTCCGTCATCTCTGACAATTCCAAGGCACTGTCCTTGAAAAAATTTGGAGAGACTCCTGTTATTCAGGATTTGAATGGAGGCTGTTGTGGTAGAGTTAGACATGGTGGTGGCTCCCAAGGTTTTGTTTTAATATCTGAGTCTGCCACTAAATACTACATGACTTTAGACTGGCCACTGTATCTCCCTGGACCTCAGTTTCCTCAGTTACAATAGGATAGAGCTGGGAAAAAAGAAAAAAGAAAAATATTTCATTCAGAAGTATGAATGGTGAGCCTACCACATAGCAGTAGGCCATGGGCTACATTTGCAAATGAGGTGGACATGGCTCCCCTCTTCAAGGAACTCATCAGACAGTTGTGTCTCAGGTAGATGACAGGCAGAGATGGGAACTTCTAAGCTAAAGAGGTAGAGTTAGATTCATGAACTCCGTGATGCTAATCATACAGAACTTGCTGACGTTGTGTCAACTCAGCGCTTTTTCTCATCCTCTGCTTTAGGGTCTCCACCTTTGCGCTATTCTCCTTGTTTCTCTTTTTCTTGCTTATCTTTTGAGCCTTGCCTCAAGAATTATTTCTCATAACTAGATCTGACTGGCACAGAAGTTCTCCCCTACATATCCATAACCCTTGTCCTTGAATCTTGTCTTAGTCTCACATTATAGTTTCCATTTAGTTATTTGCTGCTCCACTACATATAAACTGTTAAGATAAAATCATTTTTTGAAGTATTTATTTATTTATTTATTTTTATCTGTCTGTGCCAGGAGAAGGAAATGGCAACCCACTCCAGTGTTCTTGCCTGGAGAATCCCAGGGACGGGGGAGCCTGGTGGGCTGCCGTCTATGGGGTCGCACAGAGTCGGACACGACTGAAGCGACTTAGCAGCAGCAGTGCCAGGTCTTAGTTGTGGCATGAGGGACCTTTTCAGTTGTGGCATGTGGGATCTAGTTCTCTGACTGGGGATCGAACCTGGGTCACCTATGCGGGGAGCACAGAGTATTAGCCATTGGACCACCAGGGAAGTCCCTTGTTGTTTGTTGTTGTTCAGCTGCCGAGTCATGTTCGACTCTTTGCAATTCCGTGGACTGCAGCATGCCAGGCTTCCCTATTCCTCACCATCCTCTGGAATTTGCCCAAGTTCATGGGAAGTCCCTAGGATAGAATAAAGTCTGTTATAGGTAAAACCACTGCATAGCACATACATTACATATAAATTAATTAGTTAATAGATTACCTAATTAAGGTCAATAAATAATTATTAGCAATGTGGTACTATATATATATATCTCAGGTCCTTGTTACCAGAGTTCAAATTATCCTAGGTGATCTATGTGATCAGTAACTTTAATTTAGTTATATAAGGTAAAATTTTGCAGTAAAAGTATCTCTGCTTTGTAATAAAAGCATAAACATGATACGTTTCAGTTTCACAATTCAATTGTATTTCATCCATGCAGCCTTCTGACTTTGGACTCAGTCATAGGTGACTTTCTTATTTGAACCTCTCATATCCTACCTTGATTTTTCTTTCCTTTTAACTTGCATATGATATTTACCAAGACTTTTGTGACTCCCCTGCCTAAAGAAAATAGTGGATCTTCAAGAAATTTATAGCACTATAAACGAATTAAAAACAAATTGGTCTATTGGCTGGATGTAGCCTAGCCAATCAGAAAGGCAACATACCAACCTGTGGTGTGTAATGTAGCTGAGACAACCATTGATCTGTTACTGCTTTATTTGTTAAACAGTCACATATCTGAGTGATCCTGGAGAGAATGGTGAGAGCTGTGCCATAGAGAAGCAATAGACCAGCCTCTTGCAACTACAACTGCACCAAAATCACTAGGGATTTTAAAGCCTCCAGATGCCCAGACCCTGTTCCTGGAGAATCTTGGAAAGTCTGGGGTGGAGCCATGACATCACAGTGCTTAAAACCCATTCAAAGAAGTCAGTGTTGGATATCTCTATAGTAAACTTTAGAGATTAAGACATATTTATCCCGAGGACTTTGTGATTCCCTTAAGAGATATGCAAATGTATTTGCTTTTGGAAAAATGACCCTAAGGGCCATGCCTTAGTTGTTGAGAATATTTCTTGATTTTAGCCCTGTTCATGTGAGCTAAATTAAAGGGTTTTAGTGAGCACAGAAACCATGTGTTAATTAAAATCAACCATTAGGCTGAAGCAGAAATGCCAGCAGCCTACTGACTTGTTGATTGTTGACAGATTGGAGTGGAGGAAGTTGAGTAATTCACATCCTATGTATTGTACCATTAGGGGGTAAATGAGTTGAGTTTTAAAAATTGTGAACAGACATTTTAAATGTATTCATGAACTTTCTCAGAAGGTCTGGGAAACAAGGAGTCTGTGTGGTCCGGAGAAAAAAGACTCTGGACCTTGGACCTCCTCCCAGGGCTGCTGCTAACCGCATATGTGACCTTGGGCTCCTAATTCAACCTCTGGAGGTCAGTTTTCTTATCTGCAAAATGTGTAGGCTGGATTAGTTATTCCCCAAGTCCCTCCCAACTTAAAATTCTATCATTTAGTTTTAGAATTTCTTTATAACTATTTAGTTTTAGAATTTCTTTATAACTCTAAAATACCAAACAAGTTAATACTCTCTGAAATAAAAACAAAAAACTCTTATATTTCCCCTGAATCTTTTGAAACCAGATAATTTATATTGTTTCACCAGTGCTTCACAGCATATACCAAAACAAGAGTCTTATAACAATTCCACGTTTAGGTTAACCACTGGACATTTGATTATTGACATTTATAGAAGAAAGATAAATCTGAATGAACCCAAATAATGGAGCATTTAGTTCAGTTGGGGAAATTTATTCCTTAAAAAAATTTTTTTTGGAAGAATAACACGCAAAGAGGTGCAAATATCATGCCTATACAATTTGATGACTTTTCCCAAAGTAAACACAATTATGTAACCAGCACCCAAATTAATCAGCAGAGCATCAGTGGTGTCCAGGTACAGCCCCACCATGCTCCCTGCCCATCATAGGTCCCATCTCCTCAAGGTTAGACCATGTCCTGGCATGTAACACTACAGATTAGTTTTTGCCTATTTGTATGCTTATTTGTATCTGTCTTCATTCAATCAACATTTTGTTTTAAAATTCATTCAAATGGTAATATATATGTGGAGATTGTTCATTCTTGACTCTGTCCAGTAGACCATTATATATAAATGTCACAGTTTAATGTTGTCTAACATCTGGGTAGTTTCCAGTTTGGGGCTTTTACCAAAAATGCTGCTAGGGATGCTCTGACATATGTCTTTTGATAACATATACTTGCATTTCTGTCAGGTGTATTTCTAAGAGTGGTATTCTTGGATTATATTATACAGCACACTTCCTGAGGATACTTTCTAAGGGCTTCATGTGTAACTGGCTAATTGCTTGGTGCTGGAGTCCCAAATATATCTAGGCTCTTACGGGGCCACACCACTGCTTCTTGAATTAGAATTGTGTTCAGGAACCCTACATGTTTAACTGCTGTGCTTTAGTCATGTCTGACTCTTTGTGACCCCATGGACTGTAGCCCACCAGGCTCCTCTGTTCATGGGATTTTTCAGGCAAGAGTACTGGAGTGGGTTTCCATACCTTCCTCCAGGGGATCATGTATACCTGAGTTACAGAGAAACTTTCTACTTAAGCCTCCTCAGACTGAAGCTGAAGCATGTTTCCCTTCATTGAGCAAAAACTACATAGTAGCAGAAAAAGAGAGACCCCACAAAGTATCTACAGGCACTACAAGTCACAATGAGTTTGAAGACTGCTCCTTTAAAAGAAAACACAAAAACAGGAAAGAAACAAAAAAAAGAAAAGAGTCTCTGTGTATTCATTTAAAGTCATCTGGGGAGTATTAGGCCTGGAAGGACCATGCTTTGTTTTACTTTGTTTTTAGTTTAACAGAGGGTTCAGGCAAGGCACTTAGGACCTGGAACAAGGGTTTCCCACACATCAATCCCTTCCATTGATCCTGAGATTTGGCATATAAAAATTTTTATGGTTCTTTTCTTTCTAAGCCTTCCCGCAGATCCATTTTTAGGCCCCTCAGAACGTCACCTGGCTCATTATTTCCTCTGTGTATGGGTGGAGCATTTTGGCCCAAAGGACAATTCCAATGTCTTTGTGCTACTATTATTGGAGATTTGTTTCTGCCAGAGGTCACGTCCACCTTAACAGCCAGTGGCCTCCTGGCTCTTAAGTGGATGGGGCCAGTTCAGGCAGCACGTTATACTTAGATCAGCAGCAGATTGTGAGAAAGTCTGCAGGAGGCTACTAAGTGTTTCAGGAAGGTGGAAAGTCCTTCTTCATCTTCCCCAGAGAATCATTAGAGGTCTGGGAAGAACCAAGTGAGCTGTAATGCCTTCCCCTGAGGAAGGCTTATTCCTGCCATACATGCAGGTTCTTGGGTCAAGTTCTCCGGAAGCAGAGCCTGGGACTTTGGGTGAATGCGACTTATTGAGGGTGTGCTTTCGTGAGAAGTGGGGGTTGGTGAGAGAAATCTTGCCTGATGCTATGGGAGCCCAGCATTTCGTATCTCTTTGTCGTTCATAATGATCAGGCTGCCTGAGACGAGCAGTGAACAAACTCCCAGGCAGGAGGCTCCTGTTCAGCCAAGGGTTTGTCTTGGGTGAAGGTGACCCAAGGGAAGGTGACCACTGGGGGCCATCAGTGGCCTACTGGTGCTGGGAAATGGATCCACCATCCAGTAACAGGCAGCCAGGAGAGGACACCAATAGCACCTACTATACACCAGGATTCCTGGAGATTTACTCTGGAGGATACCAAACCTTTGATTGACCCTGCAGGAGATAACAGAAGATGCTTTATGGTGGCATTTTCTGCTTGCCAACAGGTGTCTAGCCAACTCTCATCAGACTTGTTCCTGAAACAATTGCTCCCCCTTCAATTCCATAAACACTCCATGCTCTTTTCCAGACTCCTGACAAGATAGGCAGGAACTTGGGATGGGGGACCCCTCCAAAGTTGCTGCAGTGCTTGTACCTGGACAAACGTCTCTTCAAGCAACAGATACAAAGAAACCATAAGGGGTTAAAAATAACCGCATGCATGTGCAGTTGGAGGAAAGTATAAACAATAAGATACAGTAAGACCAAAACCCAACTGCAACTTCCTAGATTCTGAGAGCAAAAGCAGGGTGCTACACATGATCCCTGCACTCACCACCACCAAGGGTGCAGACAGGTCACCTAAATCACCCCTCTGGCCCAACCCACAAATCTGCCCTCTCCTCACCCCATATAAGGGACCAGTTTGCCCCTCCCCTGCTTCAGGGAAAAAGCAAGGGCGCTGGTAACTTGTCCTCACTCATTTATGCTGCAGCAGAAGTCCCAAAAATTCTTGTCCGAATTTCTCATTTGGCCTCTTGTCAATTTCTATTGGGGGCTTCCCTGGTGGCTCAGAGGGTAAAGCATCTGCCTGCAATGTGGGAGACCCAGGTTTGATCCCTGGGTCGGGAAGATCTCCTGGAGGAGGAAACGGCAACCCACTCCAGTGTTCTTGCCTGGAGAATCCCATGGGCAGAGGAGCCGCAGGGTCACAAAAAGTCGGACACAACTGAGCGACTTCACTTTCACTTTCAATTTCTATTGATTAAAGTGTCCAAGAACCCAGATCAGTAATGCTAACGTTAATCTCTCACCTCTCACATTGGGCTGAAAAGCCACTGTATCCCTCAGGGTCTGGCAAAATATCCCACTTCCTCTCCAAAATATATCTGTCATTTCAGCCTCATTTTCCCTCTTGTCCTTAATACTTAAACTCCTGTCTATCAGTCTAACATTTAAATGCTGATGGTGTTTGCTTTGGAAATACATTGTCTTATTTTCACGAATGGATAATAAGTTTGTCTTAGGTTGACGTTCCCCAGAGGCAGACTCTGAGACAAGGATTTGAATGTAAGGTGGGATTCCAGGGACCACAGACAGAAGATATGGGAAGATGAGACAGAAGATATGGGAAGTTGAGACAGAGAATGGGAGGCATTAAAAGCACACTACCAAAGTGACCACCATGAGCAACAGGAGTGATTCCATTGAGGACCTCTGGGAAAATCTGCAGTGCACATCTCAGAATTGTTCCACGATTTATCCAACCACTGTGATCCATCATTAGGTGGGGCCTATGTGAAATGTACCAGATCGGTTCAATGGCTAGGAAATATATCCTGTCTATAAACAATTTATAAATAAATATTCAATTTGGGAAAGTTTTAAAAACTATTTTCTTAAGTCAGGTAGCCTGGGATTCAGGTGAGACCAACAATAAACATTTATTCCACTTTTGACATAGTTATGAGCAATATATTTAATTTACACAATGAATTAACCAAAATGTACAGCTATGACATATTTTATTCATATGGTCTTTATCCTTTAATTGTTCAGTGGATATTGTCATCTGGTCTTGCCACTGAGGTGACTCAAACCACAAGAAGAATGTACATTAATGCAAACACCTCTAACTAGACATGTTCTCTTGGCAAGATCTGACTCCATCTTGGACTCTGAAATATTAAATAAACCCAGCATAATTTGCTTGGGCTGATTCTCACCTTGGGAATTCCAGAACAGTTGGAAGGATTAACAGCAACAACAACAACAACAGAAAACCAATAAAGCTTTTTTTGTTGATGATATTTGGCCTGGAAAGCAGAACACACTGGGAGGTTTTGTCTCCTTTTTCTCTTTATAGAAAGACTCACTGGATATGTTCCATAAATTCTCTTTCTGTTATCCACCCTTCCCTAAAGCAACAGAATTCCGAGAGAACAAGAAAGTCTTCAGTCCCATTTTAAATTATTCACATTTTTGTTATATCAAAATTGGTGATCTGATTTTTTGTCTCTGTGTTCTAGAAGCCTGGACCCATCAATTGATTGATGTTGGACATTTCTATTTACTATACAATGTAGACTAGAAAAGAACCTGAGACAACAATAACAATTTATTTGCTTAATTTAAATCAGAGATGCTCCTAGAATTCTGAATATAGAATTGTTCCATATCGGCATCTCCAAGATTATAGAAGCTTTCATTATAGAAACTATCATTATAGAAGCATCTTTTCTTTCACATTGAAGAAATTATGAGTCCCAAGAAAGGTAGAGAAATGTGAACTCTTAAAATTATGGCAATGATTATTATTCCATCCTGATGTACAAGGCTGCCTCTGCTCTCTGCTTCCTGAGCACTTCTAATTTAGTAGACAGAATTTAAGAAATTGATTAGTATTCCCCTGAGTTTCTCCTACTGACCAACTCATCATAAAACAATGGAATATCTTAAATTCCTCCTGGACTTATCTTTCTTCATCTGTGAATTGGGAACAATATCACTTGATCTGGTCTCTAAAACAATGATTAAATAAAAACAAAACTAAAATATTATTTTATAAAGAATATCTACAGTGTCAAGTGTCTTTATTAACAGAGGTACATTGAGGGTAAAGAAAAGCATCATTAGATTGAGAAATCTAGTGTCCTTGGTTCAAATCCCAAATCCATTGCATTTCTTGTGGTTGATACTGAACACCTAAGCAAGTGCCTTATTTTCTCACAACTTCCATCTCCTTGATTATGCACTGAAGACACTAAACTCTACTTTTATCTTACAGTTGTTAGAATCAAGTCAGAAAAAAAAAAAAAAAAAGAATGAAAGCATGTTGTGAAGGTCAGTGAGCTCAATGACTTAAACCATGGTTGCTGTTGTTGCCATCATCATCATATTATTATTGCTGAGAAATAAAATAGTGAAATCATCCTGGCCCTGGAGATTTGGGAAACACTTGGAATCCATCTGAGGAAGACATGGTAACAGAATATTTAGGAAAAACATAATTACATCTTCATGAAAATCTCTCTCTTTAAATCTTTTTCTTAAAATTTTCATTTCCTAGTTGTTTATCTTTTGTAAACCCCCCATGAATACTTCTAGTTATTAAATGAGTGAATAAGTGAATGAATGACTTCTACATGCTGCGTCAGTGCTTTTACTCTATTATTTTGATCAATATTTTGCCTACGTTTATTGAACTTGTATACATTTTATCTATATAAAATACATGGCTAGATGACACATCCAATAGATAGAATTAAAAAGACAAATAACGTCAAGTATTATTGAAGATGTTTAGCAATCAAAACTCTTAGACATTGCTCATGAAATGTAAATTTATACAAATACTTTAAAAATTGTTTGGGAAATGTCTACTTTGGTAAACATATGCATTTCCTAGGAACTAGACATTCTATCACTAGAAATAAACATCCCCTCTGAAATGCATGTGTATGTACACCATATAAGAATGCTCATAAAAGCTTTATTCACAACATCTAAAAACCTGAGACTACCCCAATGCCCTTTAATAGTTTCATGGATAAATATATTGTGATGTCTTCATACAATGGAAAACCACATAGCAATGAGACAATGAATTCTAACTATGCATAACAACAGCAGTGAATTACACAAACATTATGTTGACAGCAAACACCCACTCACAAATATATATATAACATATAATCAACCCCATTTGCATAAATTGTGAAAGCAAGAAAAATAAATCCATGGTGTTAGAAGGCAGGACAGCGGTTAGTTACTCCAGGAGGTATGGGCTGTGGTAATGACCAGAAACCATCACAAGCACAGTTTTTAAGGTGCTGGCTGGTGATGCTCCATGTTTTGATTTGAGTGTCACTTATGGGGATGAGAGAACATAAAGAAGGCAGAACATCAAAGAATTGATGCCTTCGAACTGTGGTGCTAGAGAAGACTCTTGAAAGTCCCCTGGACAGTGAAGAAATCACATCAGTCAATCTTAAGTGAAATCAACCCTGAATACTCAGTATTTTGGCCACCTTATGAGAACAGCTGACTCATTGGGAAAGTCCCTGATGATGGGAAAGATGGTGGGCAGAAAGAAGAGGGCGTCAGAGGATGAGATGGCTGGATGGCATCACCGATGCAATGGACACGAACTTGAGCCAACTTTGGGAGGTGGTGAAGGACACGGAGGCCTGGCATGCTGCTGTCCATGGGCTTGTGAAGAGTGAAACATGACTGTGCGACTGAACAACAAATATAAGGATGAACTTACTGTGTGAAAGTTTGCCAAGTTGTATACTTAGGATACATAGCTCACCCTGGACCCTGATCTCCATAGCTGAAGAATGGTTCTGAATAGTTAACTAGTTTGATGTAATGTTTTGAACTTAAAAAAATTTACTTCTTTGGCTTTCAACATTAGATTGGAGTTGAAGTGAAGTCATTCAGTTGTGTCCGACTCTTTGTGACCCTGTGGCCTATAGCCTTCCAGGCTCCTCTGTACGTGGGATTTTCCAGGCAAGAGTACTGGAGTGGGTTGCCAATTCCTTCTCCAGGGGATCTTCCCAACCCAGGAATCGAACCCTGGTCTCCTGCATTGCAGGCAGACACTTTACCCTCTGAGCCACCAGGGAAGCCAAGCTGAAGTGACCCACTGACAAAAGGACTACACTATGCTTAGTCTACTTGTCTTTAGGAACACCTGGAGTAAGAAGCCTCTAGACAAGTGGTGAGTCTACATCCAAACTTCAGTTAGGCCAAGTAGCTGATGTAACTCAGTGAGCTGATTCAAGACCAGCTCTCTGGCTATGCCAGGCCTCTTGTGATCTTGTGACAGTCAAGTGAGCTTGGTATAGAAGCCAAGAAGGTTCTTGCTCTGGTTCTTATGTTGGGATGAGGAGCTGAGAGGTAGGCAGCCTCTGGGCCAAAACTTCTGGGAACATGCAAAATGAAAATCCCGAGACGTCTTTATTGCTCCAAAATGGACTCTGCCCCTCCACAGTTCAGAGCAGAGTGTGGTTCACCAGTGCATCAGTTTGACTCAGGGGTGGGGAGCAGAAGGCAGAGGTGGCCCTACAACTGCACTGACGTCAGCTCTGGAGCTGGAGTACCTGACTGGTGGCTAGAGTTCGCTATTTCCATGGGGGGCCGCCTGCTCCACAAGACAGCACTCATCTGTTAAATTCCACGTGGTGCTCCAGCAAACTCGACCTGAAGACTGATTGCCCCCATGCAAGTGATGCTTGTTCTGCTGATCTTAGTGACAAGGTCGGCTGGCATCAAGGTCCATGCAGCTCCTCATATGAAGAACTCTCAAGTAACCAGGTTGACTTGGGACCTATTTCTGCCACTTGGTAGTTTTGCTTCAGTCCTTTCAGAAGTTTGAATGTCCTGATAATTTGATCTTTGTGTGTAAAGACTGCAAAAGTAAACAAATAAAGTTGGAAGACAATTTACTCTCACAAACTATAAGGAACTGTTTTCTCCAAAGGTATGAGGGAAAGTCATTCTGAGATGTTTCATTATCTGGTGGCTAAAATCAGATTCTCATTTTAAAACAAAGAATTGAAGCATTTGAGAGTTACTTGAATCCTTAGAGGCCATCATCATCAACACCATCATTTCATAGATGAGGGAACTAAGACCAGGAAAGTTGTATCTCTATGACTATGAACTCGCCAATGATGCCCATCTTCCTTATTTTACCTTCTGATTCTTTTTTCCTTTCTTGTTCCTCTCTGTATTCCTCTCATCATTCTGCACTTCTGTAGCCAAAGGGACACTCGTTAGAAAAAGGGTAACTTCAGCACAGAGCGTGTAGTGTCATTGTATATTTCTTCTATCATGTTTCTTAATCAAGCATCTTTTCAACTCATTCTGTCTCCACTTTTCATCTCAAAGTTGAAAGTTATACCCATGTTCAAGTTACAATATTGGCATTAATAGTAGGTTCCTTTCTCTTTTAGAAAAGATGTTTTTGATGATAGTTTGCAATGGCAGCAAAGAGTTCCTTGTGTGTAACACAGACCACAACACAAGAAAATAGAAATTGACACTCCATTTAGGATACCTTTTGATATTAATTGTCCCAGTGCCAAGCTGGTAGCTCTAAGCAAGTTTACTTGGAAAGTATTCCCAGGCACAGAGGTAGCCTAGAAATCCTCCCATAATTTGTAAATATTGCTGGAGGGCAAAAAGTGGAAGTGGGAATAAATTGAATTTAAAGACAAAATTCAACAATCGTACCTTGTATGTGAGTCAATGTGTCTTAAACATAGAGCACATAAAAGGAAGACTTCTGGATTTCAGAACTGACCAGAGGCAGAATGAAATCTAAATCTGGCATGTTTCTTTCTGCAGTATCTCCATCTGATGTGTTTGCAAACCTCCAGTGGGAGAAAAAAAATCCCTCCATGATTCATTCATATAGCTTTAGGGCATTGTGTCGATCTGCACTATGATTGTTTGACCCTCATGAATAAGGGGGTATTTTTAATTCTTTACAAAGTTGTAGTTTGTGCAGCTGTGGATGCTCCAGCATTTGGGAAAAAAGGTATAGAGCATATTTAAAATAACACCAGGTTCATATTCACTTTCTTTGTCAACCAAATTTGATGATTTCCTAAAGAACTATAAGGACGTCATGTGAGATTTCTCCTGACAAGCTAAAAAACTGCTGTTCCTTCTATATGACATTCTTTACCCATTCAATCGTTATGTACTTAGTGGAGGCAGAGAGAAACTTTTTCAATTAACAGAAAATAATTTTCCTTCTTATTTATGTTTAAAATAAGTTCATAATTTTACATTCATTGTTTGAACTGAACAACTTAATAGAAAGCATAAAAACATTTACATACAGAAACAAATTTCTAATTCCAAGTGAACAGTACTTTTCCATGTGTTGTTCAGCTTTAGAATCTCTTACTTTCAATCTATCACTGATAACACTTGGCTACCCAGTTTGCATCAGGAAATGTGCACTTAAGATGAGGAGAAAACCTTCTACAGAGTTGGAGCATGCAAGCCACAGGTGCTTCTAAAACATCCACTGAGACTTTTGCAGGATAAGGAAAATTTACATTTTATCAGTTACAGAAGAACTCTCAGGTTGAAATCCAAGTGAACTCCTACCACACATCCAATTCATCACCGTGATAACTTAAGATCACTCCTGGGTTGGTAATCAGGGCAACTGACCCATTCCCTGCCCTTGAATCTGGCTGTTTTCACAGAAGAGACACATTAAATATAACAAGTTTTGGCGCTTGCCTGGTAAATTCTTTCTTTCATCATCTTTAATCTAGAATGAAGAGCTGGCTTCAAAGACATAATTTTTCCAAATCCCTCTCTCCAATGCTTTCAGCACACGTTTGCCTGAATCCCATCTGCCAGAGCCTGCACCTCTGCCTGAGGACTTTCTCTGTCTCCAGAAGCCTGATTGGCCCCTGCAGGAGGCAGGCTGGAAGTGCCAGGGAGTGAATGTCCCTGGAGCAGCCTTCAACCACTGACTGATGGCAGTCAATGTTCAACTCCTTGAGCTCCCGCTGCCCTGAACACATGTTCTACACACTCTCCTAGAGCTCTCCAACTGGGCCTGAGCCCCGCTCAGTCCACGCATGAATGACTTGCCTGATGAAGCATTCTGATTGGCTGCCTTTCATCATCAGTCTCATCGCCCTTCTTACTCCTCCACTAGTGTTTCTTAAAATTACCTCCCAAACAATTTACTTTTAAGTCTTTGTCTCAGGATCTACTTCTGGTTCTACATCTGGGAAATACTTAATAGAAATACCTGCAGCCTGACTAGCCTCCCAGCCGATATAGTAGTTAAATAAAATAAATAACTTTTATCCTCCAATATATATACACACATATATATAATTTCTGCTGAGTTTAGGTATAATTTACACTCCATTCACTTTCATCTTGATTAATGAACACTTTTTCACACAGGAATTCTGATCAGCAGCCAATTGAGATGGGATTACATCAATACAATCCTTAAGAACTGACAGGATCAGAAGCTCTGATTCAATTTCATTGAATTTCTCAATGAAATGCAATCTTGAAATGGAAATTCTTCAGAGACAATTTCTGATATTCAGTTTTTCTGATAATTGATCTGAATAGAATAAAAAGAATAGAATAGAATAAAAAGATGGAAGATGTCTTCCATCTTCTTTCCTTTTCCTCTAAGCAATTTAAGAGCAAGTTTAATGCACATTACAGGGATGGAAGGCAATATCATCTATTTCCAAATCCATTGTGTGTGTGTGTAAGTCACTCAGTCATGTCTGACTCTATGCAACCCCTTGGACTGTAGCCCTCCGGGCTCTTCTATCCATGGGGTTTTCCAGGCAAGAATACTGGAGTGAGTTGCCATTTCTTAAAATACATTTTTCTGAATTCCATCTTTAGTGTACAGAACAGAACTTCTGGAATTGAGGAATTAATACTCCACAATCTTCCCCACCCCCAGTAATTTCTATACACTCTCAAGTTACATTGGCTCTGTGCTGGATAGATATTTTCCCCACTTTTCCTTTCTTCTAATCTCATGGTTAAGTTGAATCAGATATTGCCCATTCTTTTAACAATCTAAAGGAAACATATTTGCATGTACACCCTGTAGTTAAGCCTGGGCTTAGCAGAAAATAATAAACTGCCTAAGATGCCCAAATTCCTATAATAAAAATGAAACAATAAATGCATAGAAATATGAGGAAGAAATTACACCCATTAAATGCATCCAGGCTGATGAGTGATAGGATGGCTGCCTATTCAAGCTGGAAGTTTTACACATGATCGAAGCTTTATTTAGTCTAATGGAATGTGCTTCCTGAGTTTGGCTCTGACTAAGCCTGAGAGCACAATAGCGAGTATTATGTGATTGGCCTGAGCTCATTCCCATCTCGAAGCCATTGTGACTGGGTCTTGACTGCCTCTTTCTCTCAGGTAACCCGTCACCTTGCTCTTCCTCTCCGGTTTAGACATTCATTCAGGATGTTATAAAAACAAAATTAGCAACTTCTATGCACCACAGTCTCCTCCTTACAATCTCTCTCTAAAAAGTTCTAAAATCATTGGGAATATTTAGCCTCATTCTACAGTTTGGGAAACATAAACTCAATGATATAGCAAATGTTACAACTGGCCAAGATTACTGAGTCTCACTGCCAGATGATCACACAGGTGGACAAGGACCGTGTTCATTGCATCAGCAAAGCAGAGATGACTCCAAAATGGTTTGTTGGAGGAATTTAATATTTGCAGTTCCCAAGAACAGTATTAAAGACATCATACGTATATGTATATATGTGCATGCATGCTAAGTCACAGTCATGTCCAACTCTTTGTGACCCTATGGACTGCAGCCTGCCAGACTCCTCTGTCTATGGGATTCTCCATGTAGGAATACTGGAATGGGTTGCCATGCCCTCCCCCAGGGGATCTTCCTGACCCAGGGATCAAACCTATGTCTGTTATACCTAACCTGCTTTGGCAGGCAGGTTCTTTACCACTAGCGCCACCTGGGGAGTGCTGTGTGTGTGTGTGTGTGTGTGTGTGTGTGTGTATAAAATCATATATGTTTGATGTTCCAAACAAAGGAGGTTAAAGAATCATGACAAATAAATCAATATCTTATCCAATTTGGATGATGTGTAAAAGAGAGGAAAAAATTACATTATTGGATCAGTGACAGAGTAGAAATGTGGATAATGAATTGGATAAAATTATTGTATCAGTGCTACATTTATTGAAGTTCCTAATGGTGCTCTGGTTTTGCAAATAAATATCCTCATTCCAAGGACATACACACTAAATTATCTAGGGATACAGGAGTAAAGGGCCATGATATATATATATATTTTTTTTTACCCTCAAATATCCAACCAGTCCATTCTAAAGGAGATCAGTCCTGGGTGTTCATTGGAAGGACTGATGCTAAAGCTGAAACTCCAATACTTTGGCCTTCTCATGCAAAGAGTTGACTCATTGGAAAAGACCCTGATGCTGGAAGGGATTGGGGGCAGAAGGAGAAGGGGACAACAGAAGATGAGATGGCTGGATGGTATCACCAACTTGATGGACATGAGTTTGAGTAAACTCCGGGAGTTGGTGGCGGACAGGGAGGCCTGGCGTGCTGCAATTCACAGGGTCGCAAGGAGTCAGACATGATTGAGCGACTGAACTGAACTGAACTGAACCCTCAAATATATCATGAAAAAATTGTCTCAGCACTTACAACCACAAACATTTATGCGTTGTTCACATCTCATGTCAACTGGATTTGACATTCTTCCATGTGTCTTCTCAATCTGGGACCAAGTTCAGAGAGGATGTCCTCTTTCGGCCATGCCATCCTTATGGAAGAGGAAAGAGAATGAAAGCCAAGCATGCAGTGGCTCCTGATGCTTCTGTTTAAACATGACAGCAGTTTACATGCTCTTTAATAAAGCAAGTCACTTGGCTTAGTCCAAAATCGAGGGGCAGGAAAGGAGATTTAGCCTTGTAAGAAAATGTCAGATTGTCTTCCAACGTGGTTATGCCACTTTGCATTCTCATCACTAATGAATGAGAGTTCCTGTTGCTCCACAATCTTTCCAGTGATTGATATTCAGTTTTTTGTTGTTGTTGTTTGTTTTGCTTTAGCCATCCAAATACATGTATTGCAGCATCTCACTGTTCTTTGTATTTTCCTGTTTGTCATTTTTAGAATCAGTCTACCACATCCTACATAGAAATCACTAGTGAAAAGTAATTGTTAATGAATATATAAATTGAACAAATGGTTTTTCTGCAAGATAGTTTTTCAACATACTTTCAAAAAATAAAATGTTCATCATGTGGCTGTTGACTAATTAAACTGGAGCAACATCTAAAGCCTCAGGGGTCATATTTATGTTGTTTATTTTCCATATCTTCAGCCCCTGATACACTTTAGATGCTCGATAAATATTTCTTCTAGGAATAAATTTGTTGTTGTTCAGTCGCTCAGTCATGTTTTACTCTCTGCGAGCCCATGCAGTGCAGCATGCCAGGCTTCCCCTGTCCTTCACTATCTCTCAGAGTTTGCTCAAACTCAGACAGGCTTAAATATATCCCTATTCATCTCAGAGACAAATCCTCTGAGATTAGTAGTAGGTTTTTTCTGTTATTCTGTATTCTCAGTGGAAAGATAGCCTTATCTCTTCCTTGTTCTCTACTTGGAGCCTGTTGGGTTTTCTTTCTTTAATTCTACCTCTATTCTAATATTCTGCAAAAAATATATTTAAAAATTAAAATACTAATTACTGTGCCAAGAGACCCAAATTGGCATCGAAATGCTTGGGAACACTGCTGTAGTACTTAGGGTTTTCCCTCTTATTCCTGCTTCCCCCGCACCCCAGTCCTTGATGGCAACACTTGAAAAAATTGAAAAGTACGATAAAGTCTTTAATCCATAGGTAGCTCAGATGGTAAAGAATCTGTCTGAAATGCAGGAGACCAGGTTTTGATCCTTGGGTTGGGAAGACCCCCTGGGGAAGGAAATGACAACCCACTCCAGTATTCTTGTCTGGAAAAATCCCATGGATGGAGGAGTCTGGCAGCTACAGTCAATGAGGTTGAAAGGAGTCGGACATGACTAAGTGGCTAACACTTTCACTTTCAGCCCCTCTTAGCTCCTCTTAGCTGATATAACAGTAATAACTTACATTAGTGTATAAATTGATTTTTGGAAGTCTACATGGGAAATTAGAGACTCTACAGAATGGAACTGGATGGCTAGAAAAATTTTTAGTCTTCGGGTATAATCTTTGGTGTCTTTTTTTCCTGTATGCTTAATAATGCAAATATCTCACATGTATTTTCATGCTTTTCATTGTTCAAACCTGAAAATACATACTTTTGTGTTAAGTTCATTTCAACATTGTATCCACATGCAGAACTGTCTTGAATGCTTTTATTGAAGTGAATCATTCATCTGCCCCATAAATCACTATTAAACTTGATTAAGAAATCAATCATTCCCAGTCATCTATTTCAACAATTGCCCATTTTTCACTAAGAGTTTGAACCAGCTGGGCCTAATTTAATTGCATTGTCCACACAAGTAGAGGTAAAGATAATAAAATAAATCAGTCTCTCAGTCATGTCCTACTCTTTGCGACCCCATGTACTGCAGTATGCCAGGCCTCCCTGTCCATCACCAACTCCCGGAGTTTACTCAAAATCATGTCCATTGAGTCAGTGATGCCATCCAACCATCTCATCCTCTGTTGTCCCCTTCCCCCACCTTCAATCTTTCCCAGCATCAGGGTCTTTTCCAATGAATCAGTTCAAGTACAAGTAGAGGTATTTTTAAAAATTAATTTATTTTTTAATTGAAGGATAATTGCTTTACAGAATTTTGTTGTTTTCTATCAAACCTCAACATGAATCAGCCGTAGGTATACATATATGCCCTCCCTTTTGAACCTTCCTCCCATCTCCCTCCCCATCCCACCCCTCCAGGTTGATACAGAGCCCCTGTTTGAGTTTCCTGAGCCATACAGCAAATTCCCTTTGGCTATCTATTTTACATACAGTAAGGTAAGTTTCCATGTTACTCTTTCTATGCATCTCACCCTCTCCACCCCTCTCCCCATGTCCATAAGTCTGTTCTCTATGTCTGTTTCTCCTTTGCTGCCCTGCAAATAAATTTTTCAGTACCATTTTTCTAGATTCCATATATATGCATGAGAAAACAATATTTATCTTTCTCTTTCTGACTTACTTCATTCTGTATAATAGAGTCTAGGTTCATCCACCTCATTAGAACTGACTCAAAAGTGTTCCTTTTTATGGCTGAGTAATATTCCATTGTGTATATGTACCACAACTTCTTTATCCATTCGTCTGATGATGGACATCTAGGTTGCTTCCATATTCTAGCTACTGTAAATAGTGCTGCAGTGAACAAAGGGATACATGTATCTTTTTCAGCTTTGGTTTCCTCAGGGTATATGATTAGCAGTGGGATTGCTGGGTCATATGGTGGTTTTATTCCTAGTTTTTTAAGGAATCTCCATACTGTCTTCCATAGTGGCTGTATCAATATATATTCCCACCAACAGAGCAAAAGTGTTCCTTTTTCTCCACACCCTCTCCAGCATTTATTGTTTGTAGACTTTTTGATAATGGCCATTCTGACCAGTGTGAGGTGATATCTCATTGTAGTTTTGATTTGCATTTCCCTGATAATGAGCAATATTGAGCGACTTTTCATGTGTTTGTTAGCCATCTGTATGTCTTTTTTGGAGAAATGTCTCTTTAGGTCTTTTCCCCACTTTTTGATTGGGTTGCTTATTTTTCTGGTATTGAGTTGTATGAGCTGCTTGTATATTTTGGAAATTAATCCTTTGTCAGTTGTTTCATTTGCTTATTTTCTCCCATTCTGAGGGTTGTCTTTTCACCTTGATTATACTCTCCTTTGCTGTGCAAAAGCATTTAAGTTTAACCAGGTCCCACTTGTTTACTTTTGTTTTTATTTCCATCACTCTAGGAGATGGGCCATAGAGGATCTTGCTTTGATTTATGTCATGGGGCATTCTGCCTATGTTTCCCTCCAAGAGTTTTATGGTTTCTGGTCTTACATTTAGGTCTTTAATCCATTTTGAGTTTATCTTTGTGTATGGTTTTAAGAAGTGTTCTAATTTCATTCTTTTACATGTAGCTGTCCAGTTTTCCCAGCACCATTTATTGAAAAGGCGGTCTTTGCCCCATTGTATATTCTTGCCTCCTTTGTAAAAAATAAGGTATCCATAGGTGCATGGGTTTATTTCTGGGCTTTCTATCTTGTTCCATTGGTCTATATTTCTGATTTTGTGCCAGTACCATACTGTCTTGATGACTATAGCTTTGTAGTACAATCTGAAGTCAGAAAGGTTGATTCCTCCAGCTCCATTCTTCTTTCTCAAGACTGCTTTGGCTATTCGGGGCCTTTTGGGTTTCCATATGAATTGTTAATTTTTTTGTTCTAGTTCTGTGAAAAATACCATTGGTAATTTGATAGGGATCACATTGAATCTGTAGATTGTGTTTGATAGTATAGGCATTTTCACAATATTGATTCTTCCTTCCCAGGAACATGGAATATCTCTCCATCTGTTTATGTCATCTTTGATTTCTTTCATCAATGTCTTATAATTTTCCGTGTACAGTTCTTTTGTCTCCTTTGGTAAGTTTATTCCTAGATATTTTATTCTTTTTGTTCCAATGGTGAATGGGATTGATTTCTTAATTTCTCTTTCTGAACTTTCATTGTTAGTATAGAGAAATCCAAGTGATTTCTGTGTATTGATTTTGTATCCTGCAACTTTGCTAAATTCACTGATTAACTTTAGTAATTTTCTGATACTATCTTTAGGGTTTTCTATGTACAGTATCATGTCATCTGCAAACAGTGAGAGCTTTACTTCTTCTTTTCTGATCTGGATACCTTTTATTCCTTCGCTGATTGCTGTAGCTAGGACTTCCAGAACTATGTGGAATAATAGTGGTGAAAGTGGATGCCCTTGTCTGTTCCTAATCTTAGGGGGAATGTTTTCAGTTTTTCACCATTGAGAATAATGTTTGCTGTAGGCTTATCATATACAGCCTTTACTATTTTGAGGTAGGTTCCTTCTATGCCCATTTTCTGAAGAGTTTTTTTATCATTAAATGGGTGCTAAATTTTGTCAAAGGCTTTTTCTGCATCTATTGAGAATATCATACGGTTTTTATCTTTATTTGTTAATATGGTGTATCACATTGATTGATTTGCATATATTGAAGAATCCTTGCATTCCTGGAATAAACCCAATTTGATCATGATGTATGAGATTTTTGATGTGTTGCTGAATTCTGTTTGATAAAATTTTGTTGAGGATTTTTGCATCTATGTTCATCAGTGATATTGGCTTATAGATTTCTTTTTTTGTGTTGTCTTTGTGGCTTTGGTATTAGGGTGATGGTGGCCTCATAGAATGAGTTTGGAAATGTTCATTCCTATGCAATTTTTGGAAATAATTTTAGAAGGATAGGCATTAACTCTACTCAAAGCAGAGACATTACTTTGCCAACAAAGGTCCATTTAGTCGAGGCTATGGTTTTTCCTGTGGTCATGTATGGATGTGAGAGTTGGACTGTGAAGAAAGCTGAGCACCGAAGAATTGATGCTTTTGAACTGTGGTTTTGGAGAAGACCCTTGAGAGTCCCTTGGACTGCAAGGAGATCCAACCAGTCCATTCTGAAGGAGATCAGCCCTGGGTGTTCTTTGGAAGGAATGATGCTAAAGCTGAAACTCCAATACTTTGGTCACCTCATGCAAAGAGTTGACTCATTGGAAAAGACTCTGATGCTTGGAGGGATTGGGGGCAGGAGGAGAAGGAGATGACAGAGGATGAGATGGCTGGATGGCATCACTGACTCGATGGACGTGAGTCTGAGTGAACTCTGGGAGTTGGTGATGGACAGGGAGGCCTGGCGTGCTACAGTTCATGGGGTCGCAAAGAGTTGGACACGACTGAGTGACTGAACTGAACTGAACTGAAATGTTTGATAGCATTCTCCTGTGAAGCCATTTGGTCCTGGGCTTTTGTTTTTTGGGAAATTTTTTATCACAGCTTCAATTTCAATGTTTGTAATTGGGTTGTTCATAATTTCTATTTCTTCCTGCTTCAGTCTTGGAAGATTGAACTTTTCTAAGACTTTGTCCATTTCTTCCAGGTTATCCATTTTATTGCCATAATAGTTGTTCATAATAGTCTCTTATATCCTTTGTATTTCTGCCTTGTCTGTTGTAACCTCTCCTTTTTCATTTATAATTTTGTTGATTTGATTCTTCTGTTTTTTATTCTTGATGAGTCTGGCTAAAAAGGTTTGTCAATTTTCTTTATCTTCTCAAAGAACCAGCTTTTAGTTTTATTAATCTTCACCATTGTTTCCTTCACTTCTTTTTCATTTATTCCTGCTCAGATCTTTATGATTTCTTTCCTTCTACTAATTTTGGGGCTTTTTGTTCTTCTTTTTCCAGTTGTTTAAGGTGTTTAAGGTGTAAAGTTAAGTTGTCTATTCGATGCTTTTCTTGTTTCTTGGGGTAGGATTGCATTGCTATAAACTTCCCTCTTAGGACTGCCTTTGCTGCATCCCATAGGTTTTGAGTTGTCATGTTTTCATTGTCATTTGTTTCTAGAAATTTTTTGATTTCCCTTTTGATTTCTTCAGTAACCTGTTGGTTATTTAGAAATGTATTGTTTAATCTCAACATGTTTGTGTTTTTACAGTTTTTATTCTTGTAATTGATATCTAGTCTCATAGTGTTGTGGTCAGAGAAGATGCTTGATATAATTTTAATTTTCTTAAATTTACTGTGGTTTGCTTTGTGACCCAAGATGTGGTCTATACTGGAGAATGTTCAATGCACACTTGAGAAGAAGGTGTGTTCTGCATTTGGATAGACTGTCCTGAAGATATCAATGAGATCCATCTCATCTAATGTATAATTTAAGACTTGTGTTTCCTTATTAATTTCCTGTTTTGATGATCTGTTCATTGGTGTGAGTGGGGTGTTAAAGTCTCCTACTATTACTGTGTTACTGTCAATTTTTCCTTTTATGTCTGTTAGTATTTGTCTTATGCATTGAGGTGCTCCTATGTTGGGAGAATAGATATTGACAATTGTTGTGTCTTCCTCTTGGACTGATCCTTTGATCATTATGTAGTGTCCTTCCTTATCTCTTGTAATGTTATTTTAAGGTCTTTTTTTGTCTGATATGAGGATTGTTACTCCAGCTTTCTTTTGCTTCCCATTTGCATGGAATATATTTTTCCATCCTCTCACTTTCACTCTATATGTGTCTTTAGGTCTGAAGTGGGTTTCTTGTAGCAGCATATACATGGGTGTTGTTTCTGTATCCATTCAGCCAGCCTGTGTCTTTTGGTTGGAGCATTTAATCCATTTACATTTAACATAATTATTGATATATATGTTCCTATTGCCATTTTTTAAATTGTTTGGGGTTTGTTGTAGATCTTTTTCTTTTCTTGTATTTCTTGGCTATTTAAGTTCCTTTAACATTTGTTGTAAACCTGGTGTGGTGGTACTGAATTCTCTTAAATTTTGCTTGTCTGAAAACCTCTTTATTTCTCCATCAATTTTGAATGAGATCCTTGCTGTTTACGGTAATCTTGGTTGTAGATTTTTCCCTTTAAATATATCCTGCCATTCCCTTCTGGCCTGCTGAGTTTCTGCTAAAAGATCAACTGTTAAACATATGGGATTTCCCTTGTATGTTACCTGTTGCTTTTCCCTTGCTGCTTTTAATATTCTTCCTTTGTGTTTAGTCTTTGTTAGTATGATTAGTATGTGTCTTGGTATGTTTCTCCTTGGGTTTATCCTGTATGGGACTCTTTGCACCTCTTGAACTTGATTGACTATTTCCTTTTCCATGTTGGGGAAATACAATAACTATAATCTCTTCAACATTTTCCTAATATCCTTTCTTTTTCTCTTCTTCTTCTGGGATCCCTATAATTTGAATGTTGGTGCGTTTGGTATTGTCCCAGAGGTCTCTGAGACTATCCTCAGTTCTTTTCAGTCATTTTACTTTATTCTGCTCTCCAGAAGTTATTTCCACCATTTTATCTTCCAGGTCACTGATTCATTCTTCTGCTTCAGATATTCTGCTGTTGATTCCTTCTAGAGTATTTTAAATTTCAGTAATTGTGTTGTTTGTCTCTGTATGCTTATTCTTTAATTTTTCTAGGTCTTTGTTAATTGATTCTTGTATTTTATCCTTTCTGTTTTCAAGGTTTTTGATCATCTTTACTATCATTATTCTGAATTCTTTTTCAGGTAGTTTGCCTATTTCCTCTTCATTTATTTGGATTTCTGTATTTCTAGTTTGTTCCTTCATTTGTGTAGTATTTATTGTCTTTTCTTTTTTTTTTTTTAACTTACTGCATTTGAGGTCTCCTTTTCCCAAGCTTCAAAGTTGAATTCTTTCTTCCTTTTGGTGTCTGCCCTTCTAAGGTTGGTCCAGTGGTTTGTGTAAACTTCGTATAGGGTGAGATTTGTGCTGAGTTTTTGTTTGTTTTCCTCTGATGGGCAAGGCTGAGTGAGGTGGTAATCCTGTCTGCTGATGACTGGGTTTGTATTTTTGTTTTGTTTGTTGTTTAGATGAGGTGTCCTGCACAGGGTGCTACTGGAGGTTGGGTGATGCCAGGTCTTGTGTTCAAGTGGTTTCCTTTGAATGAGTTCTCACTATTTGATACTCCCTAGGGTTATTTCTCTGGTAGTCTAAGGTCTTGGAATCAGTGCTCCCACTCCAAAAGCTCAGGGCTTGATCTCTCTTTTTGTTGTCCAAGCTAAAGGTGCAATAAACTTCCATGAAACTCAAAGGCAGACCAAAGCAGAGTGATGAGTTGGCAAAATGTGGAGGATCTTTTTTCTTTCCTTTGTGCTTAGTCTATCTGTGCTTGCCCTGGGACCACGTGTTGAGGTCTTGTATCCTGCCCTTGACTCCAGAGTTTCTAATGCAAACGGACAGACTTTAGCCGACACTGTGGCAACGAGGTCCGTGTGCAGGTGCAGCAGTTGAAGATGGCAGTGGGGGCGGGCCTAGTGGAGGTATTTTAAACAAACAAAGAGATAATAAACTATCAATAATAATAACAAGAGAGTTTCTAAAGGTAGATTCTCCACGGGAGATTATTTTAATTAATTCTTCTCAGTACTAAAATCCATTAATTTTTCATAATGAAGTTGTTTAAGTTTCCACTACTATGGAATTCCATGCAAACCTCACTCCCAGTCTATGCTGGCACATGTTTTCTTGAAGAATCCAAGGTGCCTTTGTTGTCTTCCTCTTACCAGCTCAGGCTCAGAGGATGAGACCCATTCCTTGAATGTCAGTTTCTCAACTTAAAAATGAAAACTGGAGAACCTATTGCATTTCTTTCTAAATGGGATAAAATTGGACTCAGATATTGATCAATGAATGAAACAGACCCCACTTCAGATCAGATCAGATCAGTCACTCAGTCGTGTCCAACTCTTTGTGACCCCATGAATCGCAGCATGCCAGGCCTCCCTGTCCATCACCAACTCCCAGAGTTCACTCAGATTCACATCCATTGAGTCAGTAATGCCATCCAGCCATCTCATCCTCTGTCGTCCCCTTCTCCTCTTGCCCCCAATCCCTCCCAGCATCAGAGTCTTTTCCAATGAGTCAACTCTTCGCATGAAGTGGCCAAAGTACTGAAGTTTCAGCTTTAGCATCATTCCTTGCAAAGAAATCCCAGGGCTGATCTCCTTAAGAATGGACTGGTTGGATCTCTTGAAGTCCAAGGGACTCTCAAGAGTCTTCTCCAACACCACAGTTCAAAAGCATCAATTCTTCGGTGCTCAGCTTTCTTCACAGTCCAACTCTCACATCCATACGTGACCACAGGAAAAACCATAGCCTTGACTAGACGAACCTTTGTTGGCAAAGTAATGTTTCTGCTTCTGAATATGTTATCTAGGTTGGTCATAACTTTCCTTCCAAGGAGTAAGCTTTTAATTTAATGGCTGCAGTCACCATCTGCAGTGATTTTGGAGCCCAAAAATATAAAGTCTGACACTGTTTCCACTGTTTCCCCATCTATTTCCCATGAAGTGATGGGACCAGATGCCATGATCTTCGTTTTCTGAATGTTGAGCTTTAAGCCAACTTTTTCACTCTCCACTTTCACTTTCATCAAGAGGCTTTTTAGTTCCTCTTTACTTTCTTCCATAAGGGTAGTGTCATCTGCATATCTGAGGTTATTGATATTTCTCCTGGCAATCTTGATTCCAGCTTGTGTTTCTTCCAGTCCAGCATTTCTCATGATGTACTCTGCATAGAAGCTAAATAAGCAGGGTGACAATATACAGCCTTGATGTACTTCTTTTCCTATTTGGAACCAGTCTGTTGTTCCATGTCCAGTTCTAACTGTTGCTTCCTGACCTGCATACAAATTTATCAAGAGGCAGATCAGGTGGTCTGGTATTCCCATCTCTTTCAGAATTTTCCACAGTTGATTGTGATCCACACAGTCAAAGGCTTTGGCATAGTCAATAAACCAGAAATAGATGCTTTTCTGGAACTCTCTTGCTTTTTCCATGATCCAGCAGATGTTGGCAATTTGACCTCTGGTTCCTCTGCCTTTTCTAAAACCAGCTTGAACATCAGTAAGTTCACGGTTCACATATTGCTGAAGCCTGGCTTGAAGAATTTTGAGCATTACTTTACTAGTGTGTGAGATGAGTGCAATTGTGCGGTAGTTTGAGCATTCTTTGGCATTGCCTTTCTTTGGGATTGGAATGCAAACTGACCTTTTCCAGTCCTGTGGCCACTGCTGAGTTTTCCAAATTTGCTGGCATATTGAGTGCAGCACTTTCACAGCACCATCTTTCAGGATTTGAAATAGCTCAACTGGAATTCCATCACCTCCACTAGCTTTGTTTGTAGTGATGCTTTCTAAGGCCCACTTGACTTCACATTCCAGGATGTCTGGCTCTAGGTCAGTGATCACACCATTGTGATTATCTGGGTCGTGAAGATCTTTTTTTGTACAGTTCTTTTGTGTATTCTTGCATCTCTTCTTAACTGTGTTGTTTAAATTGTTGTCTAAAATATCAGCATTTCCCATTACACTAAACGTCTCATCCCATTGGCTCCACAAACCAATGTTTTACTGTTAAACACTGGTTATCTCAGGTGGAAGAATTAGTTCACATAATTTTGGAGGACACATTATTTTTTTTTAATTTAGAAAAAATGATTCAGGTTATTGTGGTTTATTTTTTAGTATAGCCAAGACTCTGTCCTTTTTAATGCAAGAATTATAAATCTCTACCTGCTGCCATTTGAATTGCAGGGACTTCCCTTGGATTGCGACTTCTGTAGATCAATGACACCACTCTGCCTGTCTTTTGGGACTTGCCTTCACCAAAGAATATGAGCAAAGTAACACATACCTTGTCTGAAGTGTAGAGACTTGTTTGATTCAACCATCTCTGTTTTTCTTCTGGTATGAGAAATGTATGTCCCAAAGGAAATTGCTTTTTCTCCTTGGATTCTGGTAATAAGAATCTACATAGAGCAGATTCCAAATCAATGTGAAGCTGTCACAGCCCAAATATAATCCAAATGAGAAACAACCATTTGTAAACCTTTGTAGCCATAAGTTGCTGGTTTTCAGAAGCTGTTGGTCATTGTAGTATAATATAATGTATAAAATACTGGCTTACACATTTAGAGAGGATTATGAACCCAGTGAGAAAAAGTTATCTTAGGAACTTATGATAGCCAAAACTTTGCTCCAGCCAGATTTCTTTCTCTTTTATTACAAACACAAGTTATTTCCACTTTGTGGAACTTACTCTTTAGAAATATTTGTGACACACAAACTAATGCTTTATTTTTATAGATATCCAATGTGTGTCATATATTATGCCAAGGCCTTATAAATACTCTCCAAATCTTCAGAATGGTCTAATGAGATATTACTCTGGGATGCTATGTTACAAAGAAGGAAATTGGAGGTCAGAGGTCAACAGTACATTGGTCGCAATGAGACCATCAGGATTTCAACTCATGCTGCAGCCTTCATTCATGCCATTTTTTTTTTTATCACCTCTGTTGCTTAACCATACTTCAAGTTAAGTGGTTGTTTCAAAAAAGCAGAAAAGGTAGAATAGAGAAATATGTGACCAATGGAGAAGAAATAGCTATTCAACCAAAACTCCCACATGCCTTCCCCAGAGCACAACTTGAGGAATAAATTGATCTTCTCAACTCCAGCATCCAGCTTTCCTCTCTTTACCTTAGACATTTAAGCATTTCCATGTAACTGTGCAGATTTCAAGAACAATTTAAAAAACTGTAGCCAAAATTTTTTAGCAGGATAAGATTTTCTTTTCTTTTTTATGAAAAAAAACTTTATTTCTTTTATTTGTGTTTTTATTGAAGTATAGTTGTCATATACAATATTTATATAAATTACATGTGGTCATCAGGGTGATTCACAACTTTAAAGGCTATATTCTATTTATGTGTGTGTCCATCAGTGGTGTCCAACTCTTTGAGACCCCATGGATTGTAGCCCACCAGGCTCCTTTGTCCATGGTATTTTCCAGGCAAGAATACTGCAGTGGGTTGCTATTCCCTTTTCTGTAGGGTATTCCTGACCTAGGGATCAAACCCACATCTTATGCATCTCTTGCATTGTAAGGTGGATTTCTTTTTACCACCAAACCACCTGGGAAGCTCATATCCTACAGTTATAATAAAATATTGGCTATATTCCCCATGCTTTACAATATATCCTTGCAGCTTCTTTTATACCTAATAGCTTGGACTTCTACTCGTCTACCCTGTATTACCCCTCCCCACTTGCATTTATCTTACTGCTAAATAACAAAAGTGACTTGTGAGTTTTGTGTGTGTGTGTGTGTGTGTGTGGTAGATTATTTGAAAAATACATTAAGGCTTTAAAATTAAGATGGGAACTGTGCCTTGTCATTTTTCTGAGAGCAGTTTATTATATTTCCATGAAAATTTTTCATACACTTAAAAAACTACGCCACAGTATTGGTCTACATTTTAAACTGATAGATTTATTTATTAGATCTTTTATTCAATACTTCTGTAGCTGTTGTGTGTTAGACTGGGCCTTCTGATATGGTGACTCTTAAAGATAAGTGTCTACCCTTACATCATTTACATTTTCTATGAAGAACAGATAATGAACTGGTTTAAAAAGGGCAACTGAAATTGTTAAATATTGGGATATTACTTATAAAGGAAATCATCAAGGCAAAGGAGATCGAGACTGACTGACTGACTGACTTTGGATAAAGTGGTCAGTTGGGGAAGGAATAATTAAGTGGAAGCATAAATGATGAGAATGAGTCAGCCTTGCATGGACCGGGGAAAATACAACCGAAGTCCAGAGAGGAAAATGAAGAAAAGGATGAAGCTGGAGAAGGGTGACCTATGCATCAGGAATAGAAGGGAGGTCAGTTGGTCTGAAGTGTAATGAACAAGAATGAGAGCTGGAAGAAGTGGTGAAGAGATGGAAATGAACGTGCACTTTGTCCCTGGTAGAACCTTGAAGTACTTAATAAAAGTCTTGGATTATTTTTTCAGGGCAAAAGAAAGCCATCAAGTGATTTTATGATGAATGTCTTAGCAAGTTCACTTCTGATGCTGTATGCAAAACGCACTGAGAAGGTAGGAATGGAAACATCCACTTTACCTACAACTATTGTCTATATAGTCCCACAGTTCCTGCATACCCCAACCTCAGAAGAAATGCCAATATCTCAATTTGCAAAGACTTAGCAAGTGAAAAAGGGAGATCAGTGCAGAAGTCATTACAGGAATTCAGTTAATGGATGAAGATTGGACTAGATAGAGAGAATTAAGCAGATTTGAGCTATGTTTTGGATGTACAGTTTCTAGAATACAGTGATGGGTTGGATATGGGGTGTAATCAAAGAATACCCAAGAATAGTCGGCAACTCTCTAGCTGTAGTAATTATACATATGGAAAATGTGAATGAATTTTTCTCAGGTGGAGAAGACCTGACACAGAAGCAATAGGAGTAGAGAATCACAACTTCCGTTTTAGACACTGAAAGTATTTGAGGGACAAACAACTGGAGCTATCAGTCTTTAATTGTGATATCCAAAAGCTAAGTATTAGCTGGAGTTCAAAGCTTTAGGACCAGGAGTTAGGGCATTTACTGCATGTGGGCTGAACCCAGCCACTGTCTGTTTGCATAGGCCTCACAAAATATGAATTCTTTTTCATGTCTACATTGTTGGAAAAAATTCAAAACAACTCGAATATTTTATGAGACATGAAAATTACAGGAAACTCAAATTTATCCATAAATAAAGCTTTATTGGCACCCAGCCACATTCATTCATTTCCATATTATCTATGGCTACATTCATGCCACAAAGGCAGAGTTGTGTCACTGTGACAGAGACCATATGGCCTGCAAAGCCAGAAATATTTACTATCTGACTATTTACAGAATGTTTGCCTACCACTAAGTTAGATGGTATTAAAACTATGGGATCTGACAGTAGAAACCCTGGAAGGTTTTGCTTTGCTGCTGCACAGCTGCCCAGATGTCCTGGAAGGATGTGGGAACATGGAGAGAGGACCATCCATTCCCTCGCCTGCTGTGAGCTCCACTTGTGGACTCTCTAAGGAAGGAATAACATCACAAGACATGATGAATTGGAAGAGCCAGACAGCATTCCTGCATGGCAAGCTCCAAATTAACTGTACAGTGAACAGATTTGCAAAGTTAAAGAAAAAAAACACATGGGAAAAGGCTTTCTGTTTATTTTTTCTCCTTATTAATTTACCACAACCACCTTCAAGGGTCCCAGTTTCTGTCTGGGAAGAGAGACTGGCAGGGCCGGGGATCAAAAAGCAGCTGGAAAACCCCAAGAAATTATGGAATCCTCATAAAAGAATCAAAGGACAATGTTTTTCAAACCACTTGAAAAACTGAAGAGTCCATTCTGGTCGTGTTATTGTGTTTCTCGTGATGTGTTAACAACTGTAATGAAGGACCCCAGCAGTTGCGGACTGGGGTGGAATGTTTTCTGTGAAATTCCAGGCTTGGAAATGACAGGATTCACGGATTCTTTCAGGGAGGCCTGTGCTTTAGCACGAAAGCAATGCCTATGATGTATCTTAACTAATAACCCAGGAAAGTTTTTTTTTTTTTTTTTTTTGTAGTGAAGTATAGTTAATTTACAATGTTGTGTTAGTTTCAGGTATACAGCAAACTGATTCAGTTATGTATAAAAATAATCTTATAAATACATATATCTATCCTAATATATATATAATTTTGCAAATTCTTTTCCATTATAGATTATTGTAAGATATTGAATGTAGTTCCTTGTTACGTAGTAAGTCCTTGTTGCTTATTTATTGTCTGTATGCGGTAGTTGTTGTTTAGTTGTTAAGTCACGTTTGACTCTTTGCCACCCCATGCCCCACCAAGCTCCTTTATCCACAGGATTTCCATAGAAGGATACTGGAGTGGGTTGCCACTTCCTTCTCTGGGGGATCTTCCCAACCCAGGATCAAACCCCACATGTCCCCAATTGGCAGGCAGATTCTTTACTGCTGAACCATCTGGGAAGCTCTATTTTATATATAGTAGTGTGTATCTGTTGATCCCAAATTCTTAGTTTTTCCCTGTCCCCACCCCCTGCCCCAGGCAAGTAATACACTGGTTAAATTTCAAATAAATGAATGTCTATAATAGAAAATAAACATATAACTTCTTAAAAACACTTTTCTTTTACTGGTTCTACACCAAGTATTGGGATGGATCACATAGTTTCTGTGTATCTCAAAAGCAATGATAATAACTCTTTGGGGAAAGGTTTGGCTAATAGAAGAGAGAAAAGACATTTCGGTTATTCATCTGAAGATGGCAACTTAACAGGGAAAGGTGAGGCAAGCACTGAGTCTTATAAAAAGAAAACCGTCTTTATTTCGCTTTATCCACCAAACATTTGAACATACGTGGTATTTTATTAGTGTTTTGAAATATTGACTGTGATGCAAGGAAAGCTAGAAGATGCCACATCCATTCATATATTTTTCTAGAATCTTTACTGTTTCTAATTGTGGTGAACCAACCTCATTTCACCAGTCATGGTTGCTTGCAATGACTTGTCAGCTTTTCCATTTCCCGGTCACTTAAGTACATCCATCTATTCACTTACCTCCAATATTGCCAAAAAGTACACTTAGGAAAAACATTATCCAAGCCATTATATGCTAAACTATTATTATAAAATATTTGACATTTATGCATAAATGGTTCCAGGTGGAGAACCAAGTATGCATATTAAAATTTCTGGAATCTCCCTCCCAGAATATGTTATTATAAAATAGGCTCATAAAATTATTTTGTCATAATATGTATCACAATTAATATAATCTACTTATTTGTGTGTATATGTACAGACACAGACACATATACAAGCCATTCTGTAAATTTCTCTTCAATAACTGTTGGAAGAAGGAGTACAGACACACTCAAACATATATGACAATTTTGACCTTGACTAACTTAACCTTCCAATGGTCATGAACATGTCTTACTCTGTTTAGAGGACATCAGGGGTGTTAGCGGAGCCCCCTGCATATACTGAGTACCAATAAATAGTGGCTGGATGCAGAATAAAATCATAACAGCCCTTTTCTTTTTCCGTTCCTGAGGACCCAGCACAACTTCCAATAAATACTAAGCTGTTTTCAGGTGAAAAGAACAGCATTTTGTACTTTACAAAGTACTTTCATATCCAGTTTCTCATTTAATCCTTAAGACAGCCCCACAGACTAAATATTCTTAATGACATTTTAAGATGAGAAAATTACGCACATTAAGTGACTTGCTGAGACTCATCAAAAAAGTAATTCAACCCACTGGGCCTTGTGTCAAATCGTGATCTCTTTGCACCATCCATTTTCTTTGCAGCATGGATGACACAAAATCCTGTCTCTCAGTTACAAATGGGGCAGAGAGGGGTGGTGCCTACTGGGGAAACTCTCTTGAATGTTGACCCTCAGGCACATCATGGACAATTTGTACTGTCACCATCCACACCTACAAAACTGCCTCCTTTTCTCTTTCTCAGCTTAAAGACAATATTTTCCTTGTGAAAACTCACTAAGTGATAAACATCCCATACACAGCGTGTCATATGATCTCAGGTTTAGATCCTTGGCTTTGCTACCTGCTTAAATCTTAGGCCATCAAAATCAAAGAATTTCTCAAGCCCCCAAAATATTTCAAGTCACAACTTTACCCTTCCCATCTTGTGTGGAGTTGGTCTGAAATTTCAACTTACTCCATTAAAAACTTCAATAAATGATTATTTATGGTGATAAATTCATGCTGTCAGGAACTTTCCCTTCTTTTATTTATACTTCCCATTAGTTTCTTTACAAACCAATTGAGTTGGTTAAGTAAGAGGATTATTATTCCCTTTTGGTTTTGGTGTTTTATCGTGTTTTGCCTTGCTTAGGGTATCAGGTTTCAGGGTCTTTTCTGTGAAGAATCACACTAAAAGGTATACATGTACAAAATGATAACACATACTCCCAAAGCTACAATTAACAAAAGCACTTCTGGAGAAGAAGAAGGTGGAGAAGATCTTGGTAAAGTCAAGGATGCATGTTTAGAGGAGTCTGAAGACCCAGTTTTGCAGCCTGAGCCAAATCACCTAGCGAGGCTCCATCTTGGTTTGTTTCTCAACTATGGGACTGACGATAATCATTCTTTTGAGTAACTTTGAGGCTCTTGAGAGGATGGGTTTAAGCACAATTTAAACTCTGGAGCACTTTCTAATTGTCAAGTAGCATTATTCACCAAAGTATAAAAATAGGTCATCACCCATTATCAAAGAGAAAAGCAAATGTTCAGTGCTCATCTCAGTTCCCCCGTTGCTGGGGAAAGAGGCTCCTTGTCTCTTTAAGAGCTTTCAGTCACATCTCCAGTCACAACTTAAAGCCTTCCCAGTGGTGTCACTCAGGCACATCCAGGAGCCTAGCCCTGCTATGATCTTCCTGGCAGATGGCAGGGTTTACCGCCACCCTCACACAGGAATGCAGGGCCAGGGGCCCCCACTCTGGCTCTGGGATCCATTGCCTGACAAGTCCTGGTGTCAACCTCAGGCAGGCTGGGTGGAGGTGGAGCGCCACTCACCTGATAGTGCCTGTGATAAAGTGGGCAATTAGATGCACTTGGAAAATTCTGACTGGAAACCGGCTGGCATTTGAGAAGCATCACAGCCACGTCAGGCTTCATAAAAGTTAATGGGGAAAAAATCAAGTCTTTCAAGGTCCACCTTGGTTTCTGAGGAAGTCAGGAACTCAGGACCCTGTAGCTTTATCTCTTTCCATGTCTCCCCCACCTTCTCACTCTATTTCCCCCAGACAGGGTCATATATTCTCATGGAGATGGGAGTAGAAGGAAGAGACTTGAGAGTTAATGTTTCAAGTGTTTGATCTCAGAGCTGTGTGACTTCCTTAGTCTTCTCGCTCATGCAGACAACACACAGTCACAGTGCTGGGAGTTAATCTGGCGCATGAACTTACATTGTGTCTCTCACTGGAGTTTCTGGAGTTTGGTGCCAGCTCCAAAGACTCGACGTGTCCTTTGATGGCCCCTCTTCACTTGATCCTAACTGGATAGCATCAGCTTGTCAATGATTAATGAGTCTGGAAGGTGAGTGACAGTTATCCTAAGGGCTCTCAAAAGTTTGTTTCAAGAGACTCGCCAAAATCTCATGCATGGGATGCACTGAGATTTCCTGTTGATAACAGCCCATGGAAAATCACCGCCCGCCCCTCAGGCTGCCCTGAGCCAAGCCTGTGCATCAGCCAACCGTGTGCCTGCTCTCTCGCTGCCCTGTACCTCTGCCATTTCCCTTCAGGCTGATAAACATTTCACCAGCGAGCAGTAGGAAGTACGTCGTAAGGCTGGTCCAACACGGGGCCTCATTTGGACGTGGAGGCTTTCTGAAACTGAAAAGTCAGGGCTGATTTGGAAAATGTGCTTACAGACAGTGGAACAGGAAAACGGTTTCCTCTCCAAGGCTGGTTCCGCCTCCTCTGCTGGGTGGAGAAGGTGGGAGGAAGGGTCAGGGCGTTCTCTGAGAGACTGGAATTCCCCTCTGGAGGGGATGAGCAAGCCTTTGGCTTTTATTTTTATATTTTATTTTTATTTTTTTTGCCTAAATTGATATGCTTGCAGAGAGGAAACAGAGGTGCCCACAGGACGTTTTTCATCTTTAAGTAATGATGAGGTCTACACTAAGTGGAGGACTTCTAACGGATGCTGGTGGTTGGGTGATGGGAACTAATTGGGTCTGGGCCTGATTATAAGGAGGTCAAGGGACACCCAAGGGCCCCAGGGTGTGCCCTGGTGCCAGTCACTTGATTAGAGTGTGTGGGGGAGACTGATTGGGGCTGTTCCCCAAAGATTTGAAAGGATGTCTGAGATTCTGAGACAGTGCAGTCACAGTCCCTTTAATGAATAAATAGGCTTGTTTCAGTTGTTGAAGGTTGAGGAGGGAGAAGCTAGAGAGGAAAGCAAATGCCAGATGTTGAAGCGCTCTTTACCTATGTGTATATCGGTCCCTAGAGTTATCCTGTGATGGTGCCCAAAAGACCCAAGTTACATTTTCCTTACAGTGCCTTTTCACTGAGCTTGAAACTCACCTCACTCATTATCTTTGAAGAGGGCACTCAGATGAGCTGCTGACAAGACAGTGTTGAAAGAAGCAATTGATTGTGTATATATGTAATATATATATATATAGTTCTTGTTTAGTTGCTAAGTTGTGTCTGACTCTTTGGGACCCCAGGGACTGTAGCCCACCAGGCTCCTCTGTCCATGGGATTTCCCAGGTAAGTGGGTTGCCATTTCCTTCTCCAGGGGATCTTCCCAACCCAGAGATCGAACGCATATCTCGGGCTTGACAGGCAGATTCTTTACCACTGAACCACCTGGCAAGCCCTATATGTGTGTGTGTGTGTGTGTGTCTATCTATATAATGCTGTACATCATGGCATCTCTGTATGTGGAAAGTTTCCAAAGTTCCAGGCTCCATGAGGAGTATTCACACCTTCCAAAAGAGGCACTGCCATGAGCCAGAGCTACTGCCAAAGACCTCCAGAGCTGCTGCAGCAAATTGCAGTTATGGCTTGAATTCTTTACCCCTCACTCTAGCCTGACCTCTTTGAAAACCATTGCATCAGGAAGTGGGGTCTACTTCCCCTGTCCTTTGACTCTGTTCCTGTGACTTGCGTGGGCCATAGTGGAGGTTATAGAATGCTTGTTCTAAGGCTTGAGATGTCCTCTGTGCTTCCTACTGTTCATTCAGTGCCCATCTGTCACCATGACACCCTCTCCTGAATGCCTGCTGGAGGATGAGACAGGATGGATAGAGCCACGCCATCCCATTGTCCTAGCCGAGGCTACCTTCAATCAGTCAACAGCTAACTGATCCCCAGAAATGTGAATGGGCCCATCTGAGCCCAGCCTGGATGAAACTCACTGCTTTGAGCCTGAGTTTGGGAGTGGGTTGTTACACAACATTATCACAGCAATAAATAGCTGATACAGTTGCTCTCTGTCTAATGCTGTGTTTCCAGTTCTCATCCAGTCACAGTGTTATTAGTGAGCCAGTCTGTGACTTCTTTTACATGACTTTTTATTACTGTATTTTGCTTTACCTTAATTCTCTCTTTCTTTCTACATACCTACCACTTCCCACCAGAACTCTTCTTGTTTTTCTACAGTGTTGTAAATCAACACCAGTAGTATTGGACAACCTTAGTATTAGCAGGGAAGTTTTCTCAATTCTTTACAAGCATCTTCTTTACTTTGGATTCTTTCTGATGTTTGAGAGAAAGAGAGAAAGAAAAAATAAATCTGTGACACATCAGATGATACTTAGTGCTGTGGAGAAAAAGTCAGCAGAAGAAGTCAATTATGAAGTGTTGAGGGGAAGAGGGCAGCAGGGAAGGTGCATACCATGGATCGTGAGACAAGGCTTCTCTGAGAAGAAGACTTCTGAACAATTCCTGGATGAATTCACATTTTCTAGACCACACTAAAATGGGAAGAGAAACTCAGATGCATTACTTTACTGATCACCCACTTCAAGGAATGAGATGGAGATGTGAGATTCTCCCTGACTCCCCTAGGAAAGTGCCCTTCATCCAGGGTCACTGTGGGGAGGTTACAGCCCCGAAGGGCCTGCAGTCCTTCACATGCTTAATGCTCCTGGTATCAGACCTATAAAAAGCACCTGTTGGTCCAAGCATCTAGAGAGCCAGATTCTCACATCTGTACTGTCCTAAGGAAATCACGTGACCTTGGCTGGATTTTTCTTATTTGTCAAGTAGGGGGTTGAATTAGATGCACTCTGAGGAAACTATCAGATCTTACCATCTATGCTTTCAAGGGATTGTGCTTGAAATGCAGGTACTCTCAGGTGCTGCCTTGGGCTTTGCAGGAAAAAAAAAAAAAGGAGAAATATGGTAATAATATAACTTTGCCCTCATTTACTTATCAGTTCAGTTCAGTTCAGTCAGTCAGTTGTGCCCAACTCTTTGTGACCCCATGAATAGCAGCATGCCAGGCCTCCCTGTCCATCACCAACTCCTGGAGTTCACTCAGACTCATGTCCATCGAGTCAGTGATGCCATCCAGCCATCTCATCCTCTGTCGTCCCCTTCTCTTCCTGCCCCCAATCCCTCCCAGCATCAGAGTCTTTTCCAATGAGTCAACTCTTCGCGTGAGGTGGTCAAAGTACTGGAGTTTCAGCTTTAGCATCATTCCTTCCAAAGATATCCCAGGGCTGATCTCCTTCAGAATGGACTGGTTGGATCTCCTTGCAGTCCAAGGGACTCTCAAGAGTCTTCTCCAACACCACAGTTCAAAAGCATCAATTCTTCAGCGCTCAGCCTTCTTCACAGTCCAACTCTCACATCCATACTCCTCATAAAAAGATAGAGACAGAAATAATAAAGCAAGGTGGTAGAAAACCATGCATGCTATAGGAATCTGAACAAAGCCATTTCAAGGCCTCCTGTTCTCCCAAATTCAGAAGTAGCTATTCTGCCTTTTCATGAGTTATCCTGTCTGTAGAGCTTTGATCCTTTGGTGTACCAGATTCCAACTTCAAAGGATTATGTAGAAGCTGATTGTTAGAGTTTCTAGACCACACTGAAGTGTGGGCTTGGGCATGTCCCTGGGTGATACAGTCATTGCTAGCAGTAATTCTGGATGAGAGGATACCCACAGTGATCTTCTGTTCATCCTCTGCTCAACCAGGGTCTTGAAACTGTTTACCTCAGATTGAGACTTGAGTCCATGTGCGGAGACTCAAACCCAGCCAAAACCCATGGTACCTGGATTTAGGACCTAATGACACTCAGGTTCTTGATGTCTCATTGCAGAAACAATTCAGTGAGAGACAAAGTGATAGGTAAGAAATGGATTTAGAGAGAAGTGCACTCCACAGACAGCGTGTGGGCCAACGCAGAGGGTGAGTGTGGCCAACTGTGAAACATGGCTCGGTTAGTTCTTATGGGCTGGGTAATTTCATATGTTAGTGACGGGGAGGATTAGTCCAACTATTTTGGAGAAGGGATGGAGATTTCCAGAAATTGGGCCACTGCCCACTCCTTGGTCTTTTGATAGTGCCTTGGAACTGTCAGGGCGCCTCTGGGTATGTCATTTATCTTGCTGATCTGGGATCAAGGTCTAGTTAAAATTGACTTGTCTACCATCTTGGACCCATAATCAGCTTATGTTGTGTCCTTGGGCTCTGTTATTCTTTAAAAAGTTGTGCCCTACCTCTTGCCTCCTGTTACAGTCTCAATGGAAGATGTTTACAGTGAAGAAAAAGCACGACAAACGTTGGTTTGTACACATGCAGCAGAATGGTCCTCTGATGTCTATAGGGAAGGGTGAGATTGCCGCCTCATAACCTTCCCAGAGTGGCAGAGCTCTTGACGTTGATGGCGACTACATGGATGACAAGAACATCACAGGTTTAATAAAGATTCACATGACGTGTGAGTTGAGGGAAGGCTGGCTGGCAAGGAGAAAGGAGGCCAGGATGGAGAAGAATGCTTAAGTCAAAAAGAGCCTGGCTTCTTGAGGAAGTGCTGGTAGCCAAAACTCGCCTGCTTGGGTCTGGCTCAGCATACTCCCTCAATACTTGAGGTCAGTGCTGTCAAGGTTAGAGCGTGCTGAAAGGGTGGGGCTGCAGGGAAAACGTCATATGCAAGACAGGGTGGGGGAGGAAGTGGGCCTGGAGCAGTCAGGGAGGGGCAGGTCTTCCTGCAGGTCTATTTTCACAGCATGGTGAGGACAAGGGAGTGAGGAAATATAATTTCGCTAAGAAAAACTGTTGAAAGAAAAGAGGCAAACATCACCATCACGTACACAAACAAACACACACAAACACGCAGAGAAGAATGTTGATTGCAATTGCAAAGAATAAGTGACCCTGTTTTCATTCAATTGCCAAAAAGACCTAGCTCTCTCCAACTATTGACTGCTGTCTTTTCACTGGTTCTTTTTTGATTGCCCACACCCCACAAATATTTGGAAGCGGCTAACCACTTTTGACAATTTCATACACAGCATTAATTACATATGGAAGTTCTGGAGCCAGACATCTTGAGACAAAACCCAAGGACCCACCGCTTCTAGACTGTGGTCTGGATACTCTATTGCCATATTTCTTAGTTTTGTCATCTATAAAATAGAAATAATAACAACTTACACCTCATAAATTTGTTATGAGGATTATATAAAATAATGCATGAGAAGCATATAGAAAATCCACCTTATTTATTATAAAGTTTTCAACTCAAATAAAAATGTAGCAGTTTCTGGAGATCCAATAACATGCAAGGACAATGGGTGGAGGTTGTGAGAGGTTTAAGAAGGTATACACGAAGAAGCCATCCTTTATCTACAAAATAAGGAGGGAGCTATTCACATATTTAAAAAATGAGTAAGACACATATTTAAGACAATACAGAAAATAAATACAATCAAATAGAGATTTTGACTAAAGAGATGGATCATAGATAGATCCTTCTTCAGAAGGTATAAAAAGGAAACCCAGTTTAATGAAAATCAGTCTTAAAGAAGAAAAAGGCACCCCACATTCTTTGATTTAGACAACACTTCATATGTCATTTAGTTTGAGTTTTTTTTTTTTTTTGCCTATTACAGGAATCATTTTTGCAACCTCTCTGACAGCATTTCAGTCAGTGGGTGATTCTTTCATGTGGCTCATCATTCACTCACTCATGAAGCAATCTGTTCCATTTGTGAACAGTTCTAACAGGAAAGATGAGCAAAAACTACCTGGAGAAATATTTATGGCAAAAAGGACAAAGGATTAATACTGCTAACTAAAGAAGAGTATAATGGTAGTACTTCTATTTCTAACAATAGCAGATTGAGTTATTTGTGTCACTTTTTTCTGTTGAAAATAATGAGAAAATTCTGAATAAAATAGTTTAAGAGAATTCTTATAAAGTCAAGGAAGTGATAAAATAATAAAGATTTGCCAGGGCAAAATTGTTGGGAAAGATACAGGCAAAGAATAGCTTGATTTTGTCAAAATGGACATATGTGAGCTTTGTTTTTGAGAACTTTAGTCTTGCAAGAATATCAAGGAAAGAAACCAAGCCCAGAGCCTTCTTGGGCTGTGGCATCATCAACTTAATTAGAGACCCAAAGAGAAAAACCTAGGAAAAGGGTAAGCAAAAATGAGATGGCATTTGAATGGACTTGTCAACAAATTAGCAATCTTTGGTGCCCTTTAAGACACAACACAGTCAGGTAAATGAACACAGTCAGGTTAGAGTAGCACTAGCCTTGGTAACAATAATAAGTAGATGGAAGAAGTAGTGCAAATTTTCACTGGAGAAAGATGCTGTTCTCATAGACATTAAAATGCTTCTGTAAGAATTAACGAGGAACATAAAGTCAAAGATTTTCAATCACCCAAAGAAATAAGGAACCATGAACAAGAAACAAGAAAAAATTAAAATTTAAGGAAGAAAGACAGGGAGAAAGAAAAGCAAATACACATTGGAACTATTAGACACAGATCATAAAAAAAATATGTTTGCTGGATTTAAAAAGTAAAAACCAACTAGACATTTATCCAAAGAAGACATACAGATGGCTAACAAACACATGAAAAGATGCTCAACATCATTCATTATCAGAGAAATGCAAATCAAAACCATTATGAGGTACCATTTCACGCCAGTCAGAATGGCTGTGATCCAAAAGTCTACAAGCAATAAATGCTGGAGAGGGTGTGGAGAAAAGGGAACCCTCTTACACTGTTGGTGGGAATGCAAACTAGTACAGCCACTATGGAGAACAGTGTGGAGATTCCTTAAAAAACTGGAAATAGAACTGCCTTATGATCCAGCAATCCCACTGCTGGGCATACACACTGAGGAAACCAGAAGGGAAAGAGACACGTGTACCCCAATGTTCATCACAGCACTGTTTATAATAGCCAGGACATGGAAGCAACCTAGATGTCCATCAGCAGATGAATGGATAAGCAAGCTGTGGTACATATACACAATGGAGTATTACGCAGCCATTAAAAAGAATGCATTTGAATCAGTTCTAAAGAGATGGATGAAACTGGAGCCTATTATACAGAGTGAAATAAGCCAGAAAGAAAAACACCAATATAGTATACTAATGCATATATATGGAATTTAGAAAGATGGTAATGACAACCCTGTATGTGAGACAGCAAAAGAGACACAGATGTATAGAACAGTCTTTTGGACTCTGTGGGGGGGAGAGGGATGATTTGGGAGAATGGCATTAAAACATGTCTAATATTATAAAAAAAATAAAATAAAATGTTTCTGAAAAAAAAATAATAAAAAGTAAAAACCAAGGTTTATCAGAGCCCTGATTGCAGTCTTCGTTTTTCCCCCAATAAAACTTAACTGTTATAACTCTCATATTGTGCATTTTTTAAAATGGACAGCATAGTTTCCAAGACAGTATAAGGAAAAATTAGAATAAAAAATGAAAAGAAGCAGAGAGGAAAATGAAGTAGAAGAGGTAGGAAAGAAAATAAAAGTAATAAGATGTTATATTTTAAACACAAGTACAAGAGTAATTGCTTAAATGTAAGTACATAGTCTGGACAGTTAAAAGAAAAGAGTATCCGCTAGAATTAAAGAAAATTAAGGAAATTTAATTTAATTTAATTTAATTAAGGAAAACTGGTGCAAAGCATAATTTCTAGAGGAGGGGCAATCATGCAATATTTTATGAAGAAGCTATCCTCTGAAGTTGTGCAGTGCACACCCTATGTAGTTCTGGATTCAATTGTAGAAAAGATGAAAACAATAGGATAGAAGAAGTATTATGTGAGCATGAAACAAAGGATAGCTGGTGTAGCTGTATAGTATTAAACACAGTAGACTTAAGTCAAAAGACAGAGAGAGTCACTTTATAATGATAACAAATTCAATTCACAGGAAGATGTAATGACTTTAAATATCCAATGGTAGAGATTCAAAATCTGTAAATCAGAAATTGATGGAGGCACAAGAAGGCATAGTCAATAAGAGAACCAAAAAAGATACAAGCAAAATGACACTCATAAGGACTTCCCTGGAAGTCCAGTGGTTAACACTTCACCATCCAATGCAGGATGTGCAGTTTTGATCCTAGGTAGGAAAAGCTGAAAAGGAACTAAAGAGCCCCTTGATGAAGGTTAAAGAGGAGAGTGAAAAAGCTGGCTTAAACCTCAACATTCAAAAAACTAAGATCACGGTATCCAGTCCCATCACTTCACAGAAAATAGAAGAGGAAAAAGTGGAAACAGTGACAGATTTTATTTTCTTGGGCTTCAAAATCACTGCAGATATTGACTGCAGCCATGAAATTAAAAGACGTTTGCTCCTTGGAAGAAAAGCTATGATAAATTTAGACAGCATATTAAAAAGCACAGACATCACTTTGCTGACAAAGGTCCATCTAGTCAAAGGTATAGTTTCTTCAGTAGTCATGTACAGATGTGAGAGTTGGACAATAAAGAAGGCTGAGCACTGAAGAACTGATGCTTTCGAATTGTGGTGCTGGAGAAGATTCTGGAGAGTCCCTTGGAGCAAGGAGATCAAATCAGTCAATTCTAAATGAAATCAACCTTAAATATTCCTTGGAAGGACTCACGCTGAAGCTGAAGCTCCAATACTTGTCCACCCGATGCAAAGAGACGACTCACTGGAAAAGACTCTCTCTGCTGCTGGGAAAGATTGAAGGCAAAAGGTAAAGGGAGCTGCAGAGAATGAGTTTGTAAGGTAACATCACCAACTCAAGGGACATGAATTTGAGCAAACCCCAGGAGATAGTGAAGGACAGGGAAGCCTGGCATGCTGCAGTCGATGGGGCCACAAACAGTAGGCCACAACTTAGTGACTGAATAACAGCAAAAGGGGAACTAAGATCCCATGTGCCTTGTGGTTTATCATCTCTCTCTCAATCATTGATAGGACTAAGGAAAAAAATCAATAAAGAAAAGAATAGAGGCTGAAAATTAATAAACTAGACATTCATTACAAGAAGTTAATAAACTTTCATAGAATAGAAGAAAGCAATAAAAATGGAAGAACAGGATAGAGGAGACTAATATTGTGGAAACTTGATTCTTTGAAAAGACAAAATTTTAAAATATATGGAAAATTAATGAAAAGAGAAAAAAGGAAAGAAGGCCCAAATAATCAATATTATTAAAGAATGAGTCGTCATATCCATAACATAGAAACATTGTTAGGAAAATATTATGAGCACTCTCATCAATGGAATGAAATGAAAATTTTTAGATAAAATTCACAAAATCTTAGAAGAATATAGTTTATAAATCTTTCAAGAATAACCACAAAACCTGATTCATTTTGAAACTTTAATATCCCCTTAAAGGAAATGTAGAATGACTTAAATTTTAGAAGCAATTGTGCAATGTCTTCAAAATCTTCATGCACTTTTACCCAACAATCTCAATTCTTGGAAGCTTTCATAAGAAATTGCACTTAAATGCACAATCTTGTGGCACAAACATATTTCACAGAGTTATTTATACAAAAAAGAAAATTGAACCAAATCTCATGTGTAACTATTGCTGAACATCTAAGGAAATAGAGTCAAAAGAGCCAAAAACACTTGCTTCCAGTCTTCTCATTGGAAATATGTTTCCGGCTTCCCTGGTGACTCAGCAGTGAAGAATCTGCCTTTAATGCAGGAGACACAGGAGATGCAGGTTCGATCCTTGGGTCAGGAAGATCCCTTGGAGGTGGGCATGGCAACCCACTCCAGTATTCTTGCCTGCAGCGCCTGGAGAGACTCAGGAGCCTGGCAGGCCACAGTCCATAGGGTCACAGAGTCAAACACAACTGAAGCAACTGGTCACGCATGCCCTTTGCGTCACATTTGTATTTTATTTCCGCATGCACTATAAATGTCCAGCAACAGAAGCGTTTGTTCAATAAATCACATTGTGATAATATGAAATACAACATAATTTTTAGAGATGATCATTTTGTGGTAAATATACTGATATGGGCTTCCCTGGTAGCTCAGCTGGTAAAGAATCCACCTGCAATGCAGGAGACCCTGGTTCGATTCGTGGGTCAGGAAGATCTGCTGGAGAAGGGATAGGTTACCCACTTCAGCGTTCTTGGGCTTCTCTTGTGGCTCAGCTGATAAAGAATCCACCTGCAGTGCAGGAGACTTGGGTTCGATCCCTGGGTTGGGAAGATCCCCTAGAGAAGGGAAAGGCTGCCCAGTCCAATATTCTGGCCTGGAGAATTCCTTGGACTGTAGAGTCCATCTGGTTGCAAAGAGTCAGACATGACTGAGTGACTTTCACTTTCACGTTAAAATACTTTGTTACGTGTTTTTTAAAAAAAGAACCTATAAAACACTATACACAGTGTACTGTCATTTGGGAAAAATATATATAATCTATGTCTATATGGAGAGAGACACATTTCTATAAATAAAGAATGAAATCTAAGTAGACACACCAGAAAAAGGATATTTCTGGGTGTAGGATCAAAGGTTAACTTCTTTCCTCTTTTGGCCCAAAGCAAGTCCAATCTAGACTAAAGGGGTAAGGGACTCAATTTCACCTTTGGGTGGAAGGAAAGAGTGTAGATCGACAAGGAAGTGGCGGATTGAGGCCTCTTTTCTACACTTAAGAACATATTTTAGCAGACTGTAAAGTTGCTCTTGGAAACTCTTCAAGGGGATTGGAATTCTGATACTGAACATAGATCACACCATTGATCTGTCTTATCATTGAGAGATATCAAACCATAAACCCTGAGATCTGTCATCTAATGAAACTCTTAAGATGATCAATGTGTTGAAAAATGACTTTTTAAATTATTAAAATTGTGTGAGTCCCTCAACAAGATAATTTCAAGTAGAATGTTAGTTGTCCTAGTCCGTCATTTCTAGTCCTTCATTACTCCAAGTCTGGCAACTCTTTGGCACACATTTTAAACATTGCTTTTTCAAATTAATATAATTTATATCATGCCACTCTGTAGCATTGTACAACCTCTCAATGTGCTGTGCTGTGCTTAGTCACTCAGTTGTGTCTGACTCTTTGTGACCCATGGACTGTAGCCCACCAGACTCCTCTGTCCGTGGGGATTCTCCAGTCAAGAATACTGGTGTGGGTTATCATACCTTCCTCCAGGGTATCTTCCCAACCTAGGGATTGAATCCAGGTCTCCTACATTGCAGGCAGAATTGTTACTGTCTGAGCCACCAGAGAAGCCCTAGAATACTGGAGTGGGTAGCCTATCACTTCTCCAGGGGAACTTCCCTACCCAGGAATCCAACTGGGGTCTCCTGCATTGCAGGCATATTCTTTACCAGCTGAGCTATCAGGGAAGCCCTAACCTCCCGATACATATTCCTTTATTACCGATTTTAAAAAGGAAATTCTAAATGAAATGAGTTGTCAACAATGCAAACTTAAATACAGATATGTGAACAGTCCTTGACATTTGGCAATTAAAGAATATGAGCTAATACTGATAAATAACTTTAAACAAAGCTCTAAAATTTATTGAGATTTTCTTTTTAAAAAATTTGAGAGAATAGCATTGAAACACGTATATTACCATATGAGAAATAGATCGCCGGTCCAGGTTTGATGCATGAGACAGGGTGCTCAGAGCCGGTGCACTGGGACGACCCTGAGGGATGGGATGGGGAGGAAGGTTGGAGGGGGGTTCAGGATGGGGAACATATGTACACCCATGGCTGATTCATGTCAACATATGGCAAAAACCACTACAATATTGTAAAGTAATTAGCCTCCAATTAAAATAAATAAATTTAAAAAATTAACTGTTGAATCAAAAAAATATATGATATAGAAGAAAGAAAAGGGATTTGAATCCCTTAATCAGCAGTAAAAGAACTTGATATAAATATTTGAAATTAGAGATATAAAATTTATTGTCTTATGGAACCAGATTATTTCATAGAAGAGAGAAATATTCTTTTGTCTGTTTGATATTTATAAATTGTACTGTTTCTTACATTCTTGCATCAGCTTGTGGATCAAGGATGAGAATCATAGTTATATATAGAATTGTCTGGGTACTTTAAAAAATTATCATGAGTTTTGGCTCCACACTAGAACAAAAAAAAAATTAGATTTGGGGGAGTGAGGCTTAGACAGTGATTTTTCTAAAAGCTCTTTCATTGACTCCCATGTACAACCCAGGGTGGAGAATTACTGATTTAGGCAGTTTTGAAAACCCCAATGTCCTAGAGAGGAGACCAACCTCAGCATTGATGAGGATATCCTTGAATACTCTTAGGAAGCAGGCGATTATTTTGGGGAGCTTTACTCTTGGGCATAAGTTCTCTTGATTGTATGAGAGGAAAAAAAGACCAGATCAGGATAAGCTGACAAAGCACAATGTCCTAGAACATTAGGTCAGAGTGCAGTGTGAAACCCAGCTTTACAGGGAAGCAGGGTTAGTAACAGCAAAACCAAGAGTTAGCTGTTGTAATACTTAAGCCGGAGCTTCCTACTTCAGGAACAGAATTAACCACTCTGGGGACTCAGAAGCACAAGTCCATCTGTGATCAGTGCAACTCAGTTACAAGTTTCACTGGATTTAGGGTTGATACTGCTGCCAAACCTTATTTATCAGTTATGCAGTGATCATTAATTTTTAACCCACAATAGTTTGGAAATTGCAATGCATTTTATCATCAGTGAGTACACTTAATGTAGTATTCTTTTCCATTATTGCTAAATTGATGGTCTGTCTTAAAATTTCTGACATCTTAGATTTAGGGACATATGGTGTTTCCAGGGTTATCCGGAACTGGGCTTGTGGGTAAGACACGGTATTAAGAGTTAGCTGTGAGAATTTAGGGACTTTGAAAGGAAAAAGAGACCAGAACTGAAACGACAGATCATAACAAAATCAAGATATTGAACAAGGACGGCTTCTGGTTCTTAAAAGCTTGTGCTCTAGTATGAGAAACAGGCTGAGATAAGTGATGTACCCTGAGAATATTGTCCCCCAGGTACAAAGCGGTTTGTTCATGAGACCACTTTTTCAGCTGCTTACGCCCTCTGTTGGTGGTAGGCAGAGTGGATACATTTCTGCCTTGGTACAGTTTTGCTTTTATCTTTCCAAGTCTGTAAGTGGGAAGGTGGGAAGTTGTGGAGTGTCACTGCCAAGTTCTGTGGAAAACACTGTATGCTTTAAAAACTGTAAAGGATCAAGATCGAAAAGGACTAGGGAAGGGCTAATGAGTTGGAAGTCCTTATTTGGTTAATCCAGGATTTATTTGCAAAGGAAAGAATCTACTTGCAAACAGTTAAATATGCGACCATATGCTTCTCTCTGCTTTTTCCCTCCTGACGCAGAATTGGAGCTTAAGCCTCTCTGAGACTTTTCCATCATAGCTGGAGCTTCATGCCAACGTTTCTTAACCATAGAGACCCATTTCTCATCTTGCAAAACGTGCCAGAACAGAACTCCCACTGACTTGCAGAATGGTTCTGACACAGGCAGACCCCTGAGAGCTCAGAGCATGATGAGCAAAGGGAAGACTGTGTCCATCTCCTGATTGTCAGCTCTCAACAGGGTGGGAAGTGGATCTGGGGCTATTCCCCCAGGGGGAAGAATCCCACAAGCTGAGGATAATTTCTATGCATGGCAAGTAGGAGGGCAAAATTAAATTTGCCTCTCCTTCTATCTTATCAAATTTATCTATCTATCAATTCTTCTATCTATCAAATTTCTCTTCCTCTGCCATGTACTCACTCCACTAAAACATGGTATGAAAGTTCCAGCACTTTACTTTGCACTTTTCAGCAACCCTCTATAAGCAGTAGTCATCTGATCTACTAGTTCATAAAAAATCCTAATATGGAATGACTTAGAATAATGAAAGAAATTGGTACTCAGCAAATTGGTAACAAGACATCAGCTTGGAGAGTATTAGATCTCAACAGTAGAGAAGCAATATCCAGGGGATATAATAATTATTATTACTATTATTGGATTTGTTGCATTGAGGCTAAGAATCCATCCATTGTAGAATTACACTATCCATAAACACATTTAAAGATTCCTTGGAAAGGGACTCACAAACTTATAGAAGAAATTTATGGTTGCTGAGGGGAAAGATAGGGGGAAGGGATAGTTAGGGAGTTTGGGATAGACATGTACACACTGCTCTATTTAAAATGGACAACCAACACAAATCTACACTATAGCACAGAGAAATCTGCTCAATGTTACGTGGCAGCCTGAATGGGAGGGGACCTTGGGGGAGAATGGATACATGTATATGTATGGCTGAGTCCCTTCCCTGCTCACCTGAAACTATCACAACTTTGTTAATCAGCTATACCCCAATTAAAAAAAAAATAAAAAATATTTCTTGGGAGTGATTTGTAGAAACAGTATTGCTTAAACAGATCTGTAACAATGAACAATTTATATTTAATTCTGAATTAGTTTCAGCTTCTGATTTTCACACTTTCAGGTACCAGATCTGCTGTTGTCTAGGGGAAAAAAATGTTTGCCTCACAATTGAACCACCCCATCATTATTTCCAATGCACCTTACAGCTTCAAGATCCAAGTACACAGGACTGTGTTAGCTGAACAAGGGTATGTTTTATCACTTCTTTAAAACTAAGTTCCTATTGGAATCCTCTCCTCCCCCTCAAGTGAGGAAATCCCAAACAAAACTTCTCTTGTATTTCCTTGCTTTGTCCCTGCCAGAACTACAAAAGGAGAAATCATATTCTGGCAATGGTGGTCCTGGAACGGAGAAATAAGCTAGCATGTTGAAACATACTGTGAATAATTATGTGTTATGGGTTGTTTACATGTGCATATACATACACATTTATATGTGCATATATATATATATGTTTATCTTATAATGACAGCACAAGAGCCAAGATTCCTTCATCTTCATATTATACAACTTAGATTTATCATTAACTCTAGTTTCATGAGATTGTCTAGAGAGGACAGACTAGAAGGAGTGGTCCCCTTTAACTTTAGATTGCATAATTTTATAATTTATATATACTTATATTTTCCTATAATTTGTACATATTATGACCAGCTTAATAAGGTAGACAATATAGGCAGGTCATGTGCATGCTTTTCTTTTCCTCCTGAAGGGTCAGGTGTGAGATTTAAAGATTTTGTAGGTAAGTGAAAGAAAATGAAAGTGAAAAGCTCCGAGCCACCAGGGAAGCCCTATAGGTAAGTAATGGAAACAAAATGACTATTGATGTCCAGGTATGTTTTGAAAGGAGAAGATATTATTTTATGCTTTTTTATATTCCATATAGTATTTATTTCATTGCTTTGACTATTAAATATCTATGAAATGACTGACTGAATGAAGGAAGAAAGAAATGAATAAGTTCATATCCAACAACATGTATGAAATCTACAACAGGAATGCATCAGACAGTAAATATTTTAGGCCCTGCAATATCATAGTTTCTGTTGCAATTATTCACCTGCCACTTTTGCGCAAAACTAACACAGACAATGTGTAAACAAATGAGTGTGTCTGTGTTCCAATAAAACTTTATTTACAAAAACAGTCTGTGGGCAGAAATCAGCCAATGAGTCATAGTTTGCCAAAGGCTGATCTAAAGCATTCAGGGAGATCTTTTATTCTCAAAATAACTGATTAACTTACAGGTATTTTAATGGTTCATAAGATTGCATGAAAATGTCAGCTCAGAGGCAACACTTCTCAAACTGTGTACTGGTGAGCCATCGATACACAGATGGTGTACAGGACTAGCCAGACTTCTGTACTTTTATGTCCCCACTGTCGCCAAATTCCTACTAGCCTCGCTGCATTTTATGTGCTGTTCCCATTTCCGGGCTAAATGGGGGAAAGGGGATAAATGGCATAAGAGGACATTACATGCAACTGCAGGCAGCCCAAATTGTCCACCCGTTAGTCACTTTGGATTTTCAGCTGAGTGAATGCTGCATTCATGAATGCCCAGAGACAGCCTGGGGAAGGTCCAGACAGTCTGCTGGCAGAAAGAAAGCTGAAAGCAAAGGAAAGCTTGTGTCGATTGTCATCTCTAGTTATGAGCCTGAGAAATTGTAGCTATGAATCAGCTTGTCTGAGGCTCTGCTGTCTTTATTTGCAACAGTAAGGAAGATAATATTTTAAAAAGCTTTTAGGAATAAAATGAGCCTTAACCACTAAAGAGAAGAATCATAGTCTGCAGCTACATTGCCTTGGGGCCTAATGATGATTCATTGTAAAATTAGACCAATTAAGCACCCTCCCCCAATTCTGTAGTCTTGAGAGAGTTAGATAAGATCATTGGTTCCCTTTGACTCATGGAATCCTAAAACAAAAGAGATCCCAGAGATCTTCTGGTCATGGGGTCATGGGATAGGACATCTCACTTGAGGACTGAGTCCTGGTTAAGGTGACTGGTGTCCAGTGATTCACAGCTAGTGGGTGGGGAAGGGAGAACCTAAACCAGCACTCTCAGTTCTGGGTTGATAGATTGATGGATTCATTCATTAATACAATTACTATTCAACCAGTGTACTTTACATATGGTTTCTCAAAGTGATTTTATCAGAGAACCCTTTTTGGTTTTTCACAAAGAGCAGAGAAGACAGACACTCCTAAGAACCTACATCAGGAAGTGCTCTGATTATTACTCCACACCCTCAAGCCTTTCAAAACCCACACATCCACTTTACTGGTGAAGAAAACGAGATCCAAGGAGTCTAGGCTGACGGCTCCTAGATTTGTCTGTACATTAGAATGACTTAGGAATCTTTTAAAAATCTTAAAGCCTGTGCCACATCCAGACCAATAAATTCCAACTCTGGGGCAGGGCAGAGACACAGTATTTTTTGAAGTTTTCCAGGGGATTTCAATGAGCAGAAAGCTTCAGGAACCACTGGACCAGGTGATCTCTCATGTTATACCCCATAGAAATCAGGGGTGGAGGCAGCCACCAAGTGCCAAGCAATGAAATAGGTGAAGATAAACTCACGGGACATATCTTTCTGCCACATGTGAATGATTCAAACACCTCAGCTCTTTATTTTTAAGGCTTCCCTTGTAGCTGAGTTGATAAAGAATCTGCCTGCAGTGCAGGAGATCGGGTTCAGTCCCTGGGTTGGGAAGATCCCCTGGAGAAGGAAATGGCAACCCACCCCAGTATCCTTGTTCTGGAAAATCTCATGGACAGCACAGCCTGGTGGGCTGCAGTTTATGGGGTCGCAAAGATTCAGGCATGACTGAGCGACTAACACTTGCTTACTTACATTCCTTGTTTTAGAAAATGAGGTCAAAGATTTTAAGATCTCTGCTTTCTTTCAGACATTTAAAGTCATTTTCTTTGGTAGAAGTTAAAAATGTAGCAGAATACACAAGGACATTTTTATATCTGTTTGTAGCATTACCGCCAAAATTCTGCTTGAGATTCTAATTCATCACTCCCTATAGGGCTTCCCTGGTGGCTCAGATGGTAAAGAATCCGCCTGCAATGCAGGAGACTTGGGTTCGATCCCTGGATTGGGAAGATCCCCTGGAGGAGGGTATGGTAACCCATTTCAGTATTCTTGCCTGGAGAGTTCCATAGACAGAGGAGCCTGGTGGGCTGTAGTCCATGGCGTCCCAGAGTCAGACACGACTGAGAGACTAAGCATGTGGGACTGGTAGCACTGGTTTTCCATTGTTTTTCCATGTTTGTGTGTGTGTTTTCCTAACTTACTCATCTAGGAGTAAGTTAGGAATTTATCGTCCAGGGCAGGGGCATTGTTAGAGATTCCAATGAGACAAATCCATACCAGAATTAACAAAGCAGAGACATTGACCTCATTTCTTATTGCAGAAGGCAAATTCCATGCCATTTTCTAATGCTTCTGGGTCACAGAACTGTGACCTGTTTTTTTATTTAACTGTTTTTCCTGTCGGGTCCAGGTTGAACAGTGATCCTCCTGCTGCTGCTGCTGCTAAGTCGCTTCAGTTGTGTCCGATTCTGTGCGACCCCATAGATGGCCTCCTACCAGGCTCCCCCGTCCCTGGGTTTCTCTAGGCAAAAACACTGGAGTGGGTTGCCATTTCCTTCTCCAATGCATGAAAGTGAAAAGTGAAAGTGAAAGCTCCTGAAGTATACTTAATGATAACAAACCCGTATCACTGCCCTGGACTTATGTGCAACTTTTCTTTCTCTCTTTTGCTGCTAGGAAACCCATGTAAGCTGCTCAAAAAAAAATGATTACAACACCAACTCCGTTTTAACTAATCAATTTACAATTAAAAAAAAAAAATTGAAGTTGGGGGTTGCTGCACAGTGTGTCATAGGAGATCTTAGTTCCCTGACCAGGAGTGGAGATCGAACCCCTGCAGTGGAAGCATGGAGTCTCTACCTCTGGACTTCCAGGAAACTCCTGTCCAGCTCCTTTCACTGTGACCCGGATTTGGAGGCCAGGGAGGAGTAAGCCCCTTTGAACTTTCAAAAGAGATATGGGAACACCACTGAGTAAGCCTTTAAAGAGAACAGGAGGGGCTAATCTACCTGTGTCAGTATCTGCTTTGATTGTAAATCCCCATGCACATGTTATTTGTAATATATGTCCCTGTGTGACATGGGAAATGGCCATTAAAAATCATTTTGCTTCTTGCTGGGATCTGTGAACTTAAGTGATATGAATGTGTTCGTTCATTTCTGCAACGATTAATGCACTGGGCCTGGGTGCCAGGCATAGCACACAAGGAGTGGCTCTGCTGACAAATTAGCAGATCAGTCTAGGAATCTGGGAAATAGTTCCAATATTTCTGGAATCCAGAGCACTGTGTTCACATTCCCAGGCTCTGCCATGCAGTTAAAGTGGAACCATAAGTGATGACCTGAACTTCAAGAGATCTCAACTTCCTCACTGAGAAAATAAGGAAAATAGTTCCTCACAGGGTGAGACTGAGCCTTGAATGACATACTGTATGTAGAGGGCCTAGGACAGACTAGGGAGTCAACAAAAGTTAATTCCTTTCTTCTTAACATGATGAGTCTCTTATCCCCTAGTCAATATCCCTCCATCTGACCTTGTGTTACTAACCTTATGTCAGTAACAGCCAGGTGGAGAGATTCAACTCTCTTAGAAGCGAGACCCACCAGCCTTCACCTGCCAGCATTTATTTCATTGCCTTAAAAGGAGCTCTGAGCTGTGCGAAAAGGAGGAAGAGATGCAGCTTCACATCAGGATGGGTTTACTGCTCTCTGCTCCCTGTAATTTAAAGGGTTAATTTGCTTTCATGTTGCGCCCACTGAGAATCATTGTTATTATGGGATGCAGGTTCCCACAAAAATAAAGAGAGATGCTTTTTTTCTTTTACAAAGCACAAACTGGTAAGACCATAGTTAATTTCCATGAGAGTCAGAAGAGCAAAACTCTGGGCCAGTCTTTGAATATTCATGTGGGACACTTTCTGTCCTAGAGACCATGCTTGAAAGGCAGGAACCCCACATCTTGAGTTCACTTTCCCATAAAAGCTGCAGAAGTTACAGCAGGAAACAGAAAGCAGTTTACCGTAAACAACCCTCCCCCGCACTGCTTCCCCCATTGCTGTTCACTCCCTGAAAATCCTAGCACCAGGAGGGAGCTTTCTTTGACTCTATTACTCAAAGTGTCAATGGCACCCCACTCCAGTACTCTTGCCTGGAAAATCCCATGGACAGAGGAGCCTGGTAGGCTGCAGTTCATGGGGTCGCTGAGGGTCAGACACGACTGAGCGACTTCCCTCTCACTTTTCACTTGTCACTTTCATGCATTGGAGAAGGAAATGGCAACCCACTCCAGTGTTCTTGCCTGGAGAATCCCAGGGACAGGGGAGCCTGGTGGGCTGCCGTCTATTGGGTTGCACAGAGTTGGACACGACTAAAGCGACTTAGCAGCAGCAGCAGCAGCAGCAGCATTACTCAAAGTGTAGACCATGGGCAGTAGCTGTGGCCTTACCTAGGAGCTGGTTAAAAATGCAGCATGTTATGTACACAGTGCTATATTTAAAATGGATAACCAACAAGGACAGCCTACAATATAGCACATGGAGCTCTGCTCAATGTTACGTGGCAGCCTGATGGAAGGGGACTTTGGAAAATGGATGTATACATATGGCTGAGTCCCTTTGCTGTCTACCTGAAACGGTCACAGCATTGTTAATCACCTATACACCAATACAAAATAAGAAGCTTTTAAAAATGCATCTTGCTGTCTACTCCAGACTTACAGATCAGAGTCTCCATTTTCAAAGACTGTTATGCTCCTCAAGATTGAGGAACAGGACTTTATTTGGCAACCATGTGGTCAGGGCACATAAAGCTGTATTTCTGAACTGTGGAAATGCTGATCAAAGCCCTATTTGCTGTAAGTCTTTGATAGCTATTTGCCTGCTGTAAAAAATCTTTAGCATAAAGGAAGGCCATAACACCAAACCCTCCATGTGGGAAATTTCGACTCAAAAGAGTTTTAGAACTGTGCATAATTTATCATAGATCTGCTATCATCAGGTCTACTTGGAAACCTGCCTGTACATGCAGTAGCATTTTTGGCTTTAAAATGTCATTGTCTAGTGTGAGTTGTATCATTCTTACTTGTGAGTAGCACAGGCCAGTTTTGAAAACCATCCTTTTTTTCTTGCAGTAGTAAAGAAGATACTGTTTGGCCGACCTAAACTCTATCAAGAAAACCTAAGGGTGAAAAAAAAAAACCAACAACAACAAATGAAATTTAAACACAAGTGTTAGGGTTACTTTGGAAAACTTCAAAGTTCTTGTTTAATTTTGTTTTCTCATTTGGCTTTTGTTGCTGTTTTTTAAACTTAGACAAGGATGGGAATTAATAAAATAGTGTCAAGTGTGCAAAAATAGGCAGTTAATGTCTAAGAATAATTATATCATGAGGTGTAATTTTACCACCCAGTCATGGAATTCTGACTCACTTGCAAGCATAATTTATTAGCAAATAGATGTTGAGTTTTAGCCATGTGCAAGTTATGTTACAAGGGCTCGGGAGGAATATGAGATGAAGACATCTTGCTGTCACGAGTTTCCTGTAACTGGTGGGGATGAAGGTGTTTGTTGTTCATCATGACCCAGGACCCAAGAGAGGCAGCCCTACAAGTGGCGCCGGGAAAAGGGAGAGATGCAGAGGCGGAGAGATGGATCAGTCAGCGGAAAACACCTCCTGCAGGTAGCATCGAAGAGCTATTAACCAACAGCTCAGCCTATTGTTTGACGTGTCTTGCTTTCCTGAGCCAGCTCTCTACAAACCCTTCCTGATCTGTCACCTGGGGAAGGGTAAGGAGTAGGGCATTCCAGTACCCTTGGCCTCATGGGCAACAGGAGACGGGAGCTGGTGGACCTGGCCTGCGACCCCCCTGACAGGCGCATCCCTCACACGGTGGCCTAATGTGGCCTGGTATGCTTTGAAGGCCTCACATGGCGGTGGTCTTGACATGTCTTTCAGTGGACACTGATTTTTATCACCAATCCATAACAAACTGCTCTGCCGCCAGAAGGAAAAGGTGGGGGGTAGGGGAGAGGAGTGGGTAGCCGAGAGCCGTCTGCCTTTAGAAAACGTTTAGAAAGATCAACATAAGCAGCCTTCAGGGCCTCCTCTGGCTGCCAGGCTGCTGCATGGGCACTGCCACGTGTGGCTAACGACAGACTGAAACCAAGAGTCGCACTTCTGAGCTTCTAGTTGCTAAAGAAAGTTTGCACAGATGCAAAACAAACTGGTCATGCTCAACCTTTATATCAGTTTGTCCATGTATAAGCCGTTGTCAAAGCTCCTGGAGTGGAATACCTTAGATCTGTGCATCTCACCTCATGTAGATTCTATCTCAATACAAACACATACATTAATTAAGTAGCTTAGCTGGGTTTGGAGGGCAGGGACTAGGGGTTAGAGGAGACACGCTTTGCCTGCCATTGATAATTGTTAGAACTGGATGATGGTGGGTTCATAGGGGTCCTTTGACCATTCTTTCTTAAAAACAAAAAGGCAAGGAGGTGGTTAAGTCAGAAGACTGGTGGTTTACCTTTCCAGAGGCAGGAGGGGGCAAGCTCAGAGGTGGGACGGGGAGCTGGCGTGTCTGTTTCTTAACCTTGGGGGTGGTTCCACAGGTGTTCGCCACCGAGCCACCTGGGAAGCACCTTTGATCTTCTCAGCACTTATAAGTTAAATTTTGTTCGATTCTCTTTCTCTCTTCCCCACTGGGATGTGAGCTGCACAAAAGCAGGGGTTTGTGTCAGTCTTGCTCACATCCCTAAAACAGTGCCTGGAGCATAGTAGGTGCTCATTAAATATTTGCTGAATTAACCAAATCACTAAAAGGGCAGAGGTGGGAGTAGGAATCTGTATTACAAAGGCAGTCTTTGGCATAATACATTCATTGCTTACAAATGGTCTTGTGGCTAAAAAATCTATTTTACCTTATTCCATAATATTTTCTACTGTTTATTTGGTAAATTGCAGGTAGAATACACTTTGAATGTTATGAATTTTGGAGCCTGACCCAGGATCCTTGTTTGTACCATGGATTTAATCAGAACTCATGTTCTGAATTCCAAACACCAGCGTGCAAACTAGCCTTTGAAATATGACTTAATGTATTAGAGCTGTACCTTGAGTCACCCCCAGGTCAAGCTGTGTATTCCATGGACACTCCCCAGATTTCTCTCACTGCAATCAGCTAAAGGACATATTTTTCAGCTGATATCCTGCTCTTGTTATGAAGGGAATTGATTCTAATTGCCAGTTTCCTGCATTTTTCTTAAACATTTAGCCTTTGAAAAAAAAAAAACACGATGAAAATTCCACACGTTACTAGGATTACTTCATAAACAGAGCAGTCTTGACTTTGGAATTCCCCCCAGACTCTGAACTGAGCTTCCCCATCCAGAAAACCTGAATTCATTCTGAAATGGGAGGAAACTAGGGCAAAATGTTATCTGGAGCTATGACATTTGGCTTCCAGAGAACACACAAAATGGACACACATCAAATGTCAGGCAGGCTGATAACGGACAGGAAGTACCTCTGTCAACACAGTGAGCTTGACCTTCGCTGGCAGTAAAATCCTGAATGCAACGCATCTGCTCTGAAACAGTCTCCCAGGGAGCAAGCAAAGCCTGGCCTGCAGGTAAGGATGCAGGCCCCTGGTGCTTGAGGATCTCAGGACAGCCCACAGATCATCAGACCGAAGTCTGGCCAACAGGGAGGGCCCTGTGTTTTTATCCGTTGTTGGGAGATGAACAAGGCAGAAAAATAGACCTTGGTTCCATGTCTTCCCTGGCTCCATTATCAGGAAAACAGGACAATATAATACAGAAATAAAATACAGGAACTTCCTCTTTGCCATCATTTTGAATCAGTCCTGGCACAAATTTGCACTTACATCAGCTCCCAGCGGGTCCAATATGAAATTTATCTTCTTGAAAATGTGACCCTTGGCTGCCAGTAGACTAAAAAATGTAGCCAGCAGTGGGGCAAATAAAGATAAAGAAGTTTGTGCAGGACAAATGCTGCATTTCCTACACACAGCTTTATAACTCCCCTGTCCCAAGAATGAACAGAAAACAAATGGATATAGTCGGCCATCGGGAACCTCTGCTGTGTTATCTGCCCACTGCTCAGGGTGATAAAGTAGATAATCTCCTAGGCAGGATTGGAACAGGATGACTAATTGATATCGCTATGAATAAACAGCATGTGATACTTACAAGGCAGGCAGGGAGGACTGTCCTAAAATATTCTATGCAATTCACTAGACATTTGCCCTGAAGACCTCATTTTGTTTTCGCGCATAGTCCTCCTTGTTTTTAGGGTTCAGGAAATGACTGTGTGCGCCCACAGATGTGTGTGTGTGTGTGTGTGTGTGTGTGTGTGTGAATGATTTAAGATTTTTTAAGTGTCAGACATGCTGTTTTGCTTAGCCATTCTTTGAAAACCCAAGTTCAATTTTAATTAAATCACATATGTTTTGAACTCAACATGTATGCCTATTTTCCTTTGACTATCTTTAGGTTATGGTTTAATAACTTGGGTCTTATTTTGCCCTGGTGCATATTTTGATTTTTCTCTATTAATGTCTTGCATTTATACAGCTGTTTTCAAAGCAGCTGTGAAATATTTTTAAAATTTCTACCCAAGGGGAAGAAGCAGGGTATATGTAATATTGAAAAAGAAGGAAAAAAAAAAAGATAAACATTCTTCTATGGGGTTCAGTCAATGTATTTCACATATACCAGGAAATCAGCTAAGCTAAGCAAACATAGACATTTTATGTGGCAAGAACAAAGTAATAGCCTTTTTACTTCAATAAATCATTGTCACAATTGTCCTAAAGCAGTTTGTTTTTGAGGACTAGACTTTTTGGGAAATCCTCCTTCCCAAAATATCCCTTTTATCTGGTTCTTCCTGATATCAGAAATTCCACCGTTTAAGAGGCTGCAATAAAGCCACGTGGTACAAATATCTCTGCAAAAGGAGGGGCCCCTGAAATATTTACACTTCAGGGTGAGGTGTTTCATCAAATGTGATAACTAACTGGGGTGTGTTTTTCTCCTGAAGCCGCTGATTTCTAAGAGGGAAGGGTGTCAAGATAGTGGTGGGAAGTTCTGACAGCGTGCATTGGAAGGTGTTAAAGACGAGAGTCAACATGCTCTTAACATGCTGAGGGGTCTGTTTTAGTCTGTGAACCTGTGCTGTTAAACATCTGCATGAGAGTCTCAGAATACACGTTTGGGCATAAAAGAGTGGTGCAGTGTGGCAGCTTTTCCCAACTCTCTTAGCTTCCTCTTCATCCCAGCATCTCTGAAGTCAAACCCTGTTTCCTCGAAAGATGTTCCTGATGAAATTGTCCTGGGCATATAAGCAAGACAGAGACAGAAGAAAGTTTGAGAGTTGCCATTCAAGCTTATCCATTTGCCAGTCATTAAAATAATTTGAGCTCCAAAAGAACATTGCTTCCCCAGAGTTGGCAAAATGTTCCCCAGCTCTGCACCTCTGAAAGGAAAGAAAGGGATACAGAGGAGTCATTTTTAGGGGTGACCTCTATCTCTTCCATGTGTCACTGACCAGGGTTCTTGGCCTCCCTGTGCTGTGCTGTGCTTAGTTGCTCAGTCGTGTCTGACTCTTTGTGACCCCGTGGACTGTAGCCTGGTAGATTCCTCTGTCCATGGGGATTCTCCAGGCAAGAATACTAGAGTGGGTTACTATGCCCTCCTGCAGGGGATCTTCCCAACTCAGGGATCAACCTGGGGTATCCTGCATGTCAGGCGGATTCTTTACCAGCTGAGCCACCAGGGAAGCCCTCTTGGCTTCCTTAATCAATAGAAATTGACAAGAGGCCCAGCAAGAAATTCAGGCAAGGCTCTACTGGGGCCCTTGCTACAGCAAGTGGGGGCAAGGACAAGTAATAAGTTCCCTTTCTTGTTCACACCCCAAGTTAGGGTTAGGGGGTGAAGGGTGGGGTCGGGGGCAAGCTTGTTCCTTATATAGGGTGAGAGTAGGCCCAGGTCCAGGGGTCTGGCCTGAAAGGTGGCTTGGGTGGTTTGCCCGCACTTAGGCGGTATTGAGTGCAGGGGACATGGGCAGTGCACTGCTTTCGGTCCCAGCACCCTGTTTTTGTTCCTGGGTCTTCAGAAGTGGCAGTTGGGCTTTTTGGTCTGTGTGTATCTTGTTGTCTATTATTTGCTCCAATTGTGCAAGCACTCAGTTACGTTTAGTCCCTTATAGTTTCACCGTATTTTGTTGCTCAAGAAGACGTGTGTTCAGGTGCAAGCGCTGCAGCAAAGGATCCCAGGTCCCAACCGGGCTCATGGGCAACTTCCCCCTCTTTACAGTCCACCTGTCCCCTTCTCCCACCACATACGTGCCACCGTATAACCAGGAAGGACAGAAGGATGACGCAGCAGTTGTGTGGGGGATCATCCAGCAGGCTGTGAGGATTCAGGAGCTACGAGCTTAGGGAAGACCCTCCTCCTTGAGTGTCTAGGAATCTATATATAGGGGGAGACTCCCAGACACCTCAGAATTCAGCCAGTTACATGACTGTCACAATTGTGCTGTCTCTGAGCCACGTGTCTAGTCAATTACACATTTTTTCCTCTTTCTTTCACTTCTCTGGATCTGAAATAAAACCTGAACTGATCACACACCAACTTTTTTCCTTCAGAGCACTTACCATGGTTTTTAATTATGTTTATTTGTGTGCCTGGTCTCCTGGACATGATCAAAGAATAATTGCTGAATTTTACTTGTTCAGTGCTGTCAAAGACTAATTATTTTGTTTTGTTTTTCAAAAATGTAAATCATGGCTCACTTGCAAGTATAGAATGAACATGCATTAAAGATTTCAACTCCGTTATAAAGGGAACAGAATCACAGAAAACCTGTTCCAATGAAATATCAGAGGTTATTATAGGCATTTTACAAAAATGCACTAAAATATCCAGGTTAGATGTAAAACTGGTCAACATCTCACAAAAGAGCCAGACAGATACTATAAGTCTCCATGGTGTAGTGGTTATCACATCTGCTTTATATGGAAAAGGTCCTGAGTTCAATTCCCAGTGGAACCACAAGTTTGCTTTCCATTCAGTCACTTTTTAGAAATGGCTTTTTTCTACAAATGGAAGATTAAATCTTCTACTGGATGAAAATTAACATCTCCACTATACTGTGACTCAAATAAAAGTAAGATCACGTCTTTTATTTTACTCAAATTAATTAATTTTATATAAAAAAATCTTTATGCCTTATCTATAAATGAAACTTCCCAGGAGGCTCAGTAGTAAAGAATCCACCTGCCAATACAGGAGACACAAGAGACTCGTGTTCAGTCCCTGGGTCAGGAAGATCCCCTGGAGTAGGAAGTGGCAACCCATTCCAGTATTCTGGAAAATCCCATGGACAGAGGAGTCTGGTGAGCTACAGTCCACGGGGTCACAAAGAGTGGGACATGACTGAGCACACACACGTCTTAAATGGGAACCAGGATTACCTTCCATAAAACCAAGATAACACCCCAAAGTTGGCACAATAGGACAGTGTTTTCTTCAATGCTGGTGAAGCCTTTAGTTCAGTAGGCCAAGCTTTTCAGAGAAGGCACACTTCCTGGCTTTCAGATTCATGACACTGAAAATGTTTGCTTTCTGGGACACTGGCTGAAGACAAGGTCCTTTTCCATGCTGGACCACCACACTCTTATGAAGCCGAGGTTTTAGTTTGCTTTTTTTCCAGTAGTCATGTATGGATGTGAGAGTTGAACTATAAAGAAAGCTGAGCACCGAAGAATTGACGCTTTTGAACTCTGGTGTTGGAGAAGACTCTTGAGAGTTTCTTGGACTGCAAGGAGATCCGACCAGTCCATCCTAAAGGAAATGAGTCCTGAATATTCATTGGAAGGACTGATGCTGAAGCTGAAACTCCAATACTTTGGCCACCTGATGTGAAGAACTGACTCATTGGAAAAACCCTGATCCTGGGAAAGATTGAAGAGGGTGGGAGAAGGAGACAACAGAGGATGAGATGGTTGGATGGCATCACCGACTCAATGGACATGAGTTTGAGTAAGCTCCAGGAGTTCGTAATGGACAGGGAGGCCTGACGTGCTGCAGTCCATGGGGTCACAAAGAGTCGGACACAACTGAGAGATAGAACTGGAACTGGAAGAGGCTTCTTCTGGCATATCATGTAAAACCATTATAATGAATACTGTTTGCCAAAGGTTCTCAATCTGGAGCCTGCTCTCTCAGTTAAAAAGGGAGGTTAGCAAGCATTAGAGAAGTACTGAAGACATTGTAGCCCCACACTGAGACTCTCTTCATGACATTAGCAGTGTGACCTACCAAGAATGAAAGGTGAGGAACCATCCCAGTAGTGACTGTAATGTTTTTAACAGCACATCTCTTCCACAATGTCTCTGAAACACAGGTCTAATCAGTCATTGGAAAGCACATGGTGGAAGGTAGAGATGACGGCTAACACCTTCTCATGCTCTAACATTCTTGCTTTTCTTATTTATGAATAGCATTGAGAGATAAAAACCTTTAGTCAGCTTCTAATCCAAGACTTCAGAGAAAAGGTTCAGATACCTGACCCAGGACTCACAACTCCTAACAGTAGTCTCTCTGGTGCTCCTGCCAATCTAACTATGGCACACGTTGAATTCTCTTTCTTGGTTTAGTCAGGGCAAGATTGTATATGGTAATAGGACTGGATGATTTCTGAAAATTTGGGGAGGAATCTTGGTAGGCAGCATCAAAATAGCTATGACAAGAGGAAGTGTGGGCTCTGGTGCCAGAGGTGCTGGATTCTGCTTTCCACCTCTACCCCTTTCTGTCTGTGTGATCTTAGGCACATTATTTAACTTCACTGAACTTCAGTCTCCTCATCTATAAAATGGGAATATAATTCAGGTTTCTCTCATCGAGTATATGAGTAAACAAAATGCAATCAGCAGGGTGCCTGGCACATGGTCAGCACTGCATAAATGCAGGATGTTTCTGACACTAGCCTGCCCACCTGTCACACAGTTCCATTTCTCTTTCCATCCTCAGCCCACAGCTATTCTTCCTGGTTTTAGAAAATAGCATTTCTTCAGTGCACAGGATCATATTCTTCTCCATATATCAGCAGAGGAGCCTGCTGCTGCTGCTGCTGCTAAGTTGCGTCAGTCGTGTCCAACTCTGTGCAACCCCATAGACAGCAGCCCACCAGGCTTCCCTGTCCCTGGGATTCTCCAGGCAAGAACACTGGAGTGGGTTGCCATTTCCTTCTTCAATGCATGAAAGTGAAAATTGAAAGTGAAGTTGCTCAGTCGTGTCCGACTCTTCGCAACCCCATGGACTGTAGCCTACCAGGCTCCTCCACCCATGGGATTTCCCAGGCAAGAGTACTGGAGTGGGGTGCTATTGCCTTCTCTGGCAGAGGAGCCTAGACAGAAAATCTCCAGCTTGCAGAACAAAATCTAAATGGATTGTTTCTTTAAGGAAAAGGTGAATATTCATGTGAACCCCAAACAGTATTTGTTCCTTCAGGACAAGCTGATGGCAAATGAACAGGAACCTGAGAGCGTAACAAACATGGAGAAACTGGCTGAAGTCAGGAAGCATAGTGAAAGAGATGCAAAGATGGACAGAGAGCTTTTAACTGAGTCAAAAATGAAGGGCATTTAAAAGTTGTCCTTGAATTGAAAATGTTGGGTTGTCGTTAAAGCACGATTGTTAGACACCCTCAGTAGGAAACACCAAGATTCCCCCATCAGATGAATGTTCTAGATGGTCCCAATCCTCATAGTGACATTAGATAATTTGGATAGTCATGACAGAATTTCCTGATTTTCATGTCTGATTTTTAAGGAGTGAATTCAGATAGATCTCCTGATGTGAAGAGAGAGACTCTCTCCATTTCAAAAATGCCTTTTGAAGAATATTTATGATCTGATTGCTACATGCCAAACCCTATGGTAGGAGCTCCCCTCAAGGAGTTTCGAGTGGAATGAGTCAAAAGCAGAACACACGGACAAATAATAGAAATAATAATAGAAATGTGAGACACCGTGACAGAGCGCAACACAGGTGCTGTGGCCCATTCATTACCAGACTATGGCCGTGGAGAAAGGGAAGTGGCCAGACCACAGGGAAAAAGTGTGAATACTTTGTGGGCTGGTCAGATGCCACTCGGTTCAGTTCTGGTTGTGCTGCTTTTAAGAGGGACACTCAGGGAATGTAAGACGATGGTCCCTGCTGATACTTGGCCAGGGAAAAATGAGGAAGAGATCCTGGAAATTCTCATCAAGTGAGCAAATCACCAGAATATTATGGAGAGCATCATGGGGAAGAAGTCGATTCTTTCTCTAGTGATTTTCTAGAGAAAAAGTTGACTGGATGGAAATTATGAGGACTCAGCACTGAGCACTTGAGCAGAGTGCAATAAGTCCTGTGTTAGGAGAGTGGAGTAGGCTATCAGTTCAGTTCAGTCACTCAGACGTGTCAGACTCTGTGACCCCATGGACTGCAGCATGCCAGGCTTCCCTGTCCATCACCAGCTACCAGAATAGGCTATATTTGGAGGTAATGAGCTCCTCACCACTGAAGGCATTCAAATAATTTTTGGATAATACATTTAATGACTGCTAATCAAATGATGCCTACATGGGGAATTCTTGAGCTTTTTCCTACTCTCATGTTTTGTGAATAGTAGAAAACTTAAAACCAAATTAAAATAGAATTATTATTTATTTAAAAAATAATGTTAAGAGTACATTTCTTCTACAAAATGAAGCATACAAATGCCATTTTGTCCACAATCAGCCCAACAGATCTAGATCCTAATTCTAGCCCTGTTCCTTCCTAGATAGGGTGTCATTTCATACAAGTATGACCTCAAGACCTCTGAAGTTAAATTATAGTCCTCTTGGTACATTCCCTCATAGCATCCCTTTCCCCTTCATAGCATCATCACAATTTGTAATCATTTCTGTGCCACACACTGAAAACTCCAAAAGAACATAAAACACTGAATTGCTCACCCCTGGATACCTACCACCCAGGGCCAGGGCCGAAGAGCAGCACACCTGGATACCCACCACCCAGTGCCAGGGCCGAAGAGCAGCACCCTGAAGGCTTGAGTATAACCGTGAAAACGAATTTAGAAATGGAAATCCCTGCTCTTTGGTTCCAAGTTTTCCTACAGAGTGGAGATAAAAATGTCTGCCCTCAGAGTTTTGTTTTTTAAAGATTATGTGTGTGAGTGTGTGCATATACACATATGATCAGTATATATAGGATATAATAATGTTTAAATATGCACAGTAATTTTATATATGATAATATATAGTATTTTATATATGATAATAATAATACAGAATGCTTGTGTATATGATATCTGAATTTCAACTCCTGTGTGTTGTGGCACTTAGGGCACAATAAAATGAAAGTTAGCACTGGTTTATTATTATGGCTTCTCCATATTGAGGATGATGTCTGTATTTAGAGACATGTGGGCACCCAAAAGTGGAGAAGTGAACTTTCACTCCAACATTCAAAGCTCTATAAATCCAGCTGGGAATCCAAAATATGCAGAAAAGATAATACTAACAGATGCAGAGATTCACGTATTCACTCAACAGTGCATTAGGTGAGGGGAATGCATAGGTGAATTCTACCATTACTTAACATAGCGCAGGGTCTGGTGTAAAACATGGACACGGACACGTCATTACAAGTCAGTGAGATGAAAACAAGAGAACAAGGCAGGGTGACGACTGAACCCAGGGCGTTTGACTCTCTCAAGTGAGACCTGAATAGAAACTTACAGCAGGAACTTACAGGAGTCAGGGCTGAAGTTCAGAGTCAATTTCTACCACACGGACACTTCCACACCAGCTGGTGATAGGCATTGCCTCATGCCTCACACCAGCCTTCTATACCTGCACTCCCCTCCAGGCCATCCTGTAGAAGCGCTCCCACAAGCCAGCTAGAAAGGGCTTCCTCACTGGAGCTGAGGGGGCCCTTCAGGAGCACGCTGGTGCCTCAAGTCTAACTGGTCTTTTCTTGAGCATGATCTTTTATTGACTATTTTGACTATCGCCCCTCTCAGGAGGATTTGGGAGTGTGGAGGAGGAAGAAACAGAGGTGGAGAAGGGAGAAGAGGAGAAGGAGGAGGAACGAAAAGCTTGAGGAATAAAGGGACATCATGAAAGGAAGAGAGCATGTGGTTTGAAATCACTGAAGCCCAAGGTGAGAGGGGCAAAGTAGAAACCAGTGAGTAGGATTCGGTGAGTGGCTCATGATGGGCAAAATATACAAGTGGGGGCCTAGCATTTCACTGCCAGCATTGAGACCTACCACTTTCAGCTTTGTAGCCAAGGGCAAATCATTTGACCACACTAAGCCTCAATTCCTCATCTGTATAATAGTTTAGAAACAGTGGAAACAGTGACAGACTTTATTTTGGGGGGCTCCAAAATCACTGCAGATGGTGACTGTAGTCATGAAATTGACTCCTTGGAAGAAAAGTTATGACCAACCTAGACAGCATATTAAAAAGCAGAGACATTACTTTGCCAACAAAGGTCTGTCTAGTCAAGGCTATGGTTTTTCCAGTAGTCATGTATGGATGTGAGAGTTGGACTATAAAGAAAGCCGAGCACCGAAGAATTGATGCTTTTGAACTGTGGTGTTGGAGAAGACTCTTGAGCATCCCTTGGACTGCAAGGAGATCCAACCAGTCCATCCTAAAGGAGATGGGTGTTCATTGGAAGGACTGATGCTGAAGCTGAAACTCTGATACTTTGGCCACCTGATGTGAAGAACTGAAGAGACCCTGATGCTGGGAAAGATTGAAGGTGGGAGGAGAAGGGGATGACAGAGGATGAGGTGGTTGGATGGCATCACTGACTCAATGCACATGAGTTTGAATAAACTCCAGGAGTTGGTGATGGATGGGGAGGCCTGGTGTGCTGCAGTCCATGGCGTTGCAAAGAGTCAGACACGACTGAGTGGCTGAACTGAACTGATAATAGGGATAATGACAGTGCCTTATCTCTGTGTAGTTGTGAATATTACTATGGTCCATGGCAAGTGATAAGTACAGAATCTGGCACAAGGAAAGCAATCACTACTGCTCTTATTAAGTGGCTCTGTGGTGAACACTTTGCGTGTGTCATTCAACCATTAACATCCCCAGACTTCACTGAAAAAGACGGTAACCTCTGGGTCACGGAGCACAAGGAGTCCACCATTACAGTGGATGGTTTTTTGACCCAGAGTGTGTACTCTAGTTGTTAGGTCCATTATCACTCTGAGAATCGTGGGTGGCTGATGCAACTTTGCTGCTATGGCAATACAGGTCTTTTTGATGTCCTGCTTGATCATTTCACAAGTAATGTTGTACATAACAAAAATTGCATAACCCTGAGCCCAACTAGAGCACTCTTGGCAAGAGACAGACACCACAGCCAGCAAGACCAGATGTGTGTAAACAGGGAATGAAAAGAATAGCCTTTCTAAAGCAGCTGCGAATATGCCATGGGAGGCAGAGGGGCTGTTTGCAAGCCATGCTCTCTGTGTTATAGTTTGAACTTTCCTTTCCTTTCCTTTCCATGAAAGATGTTTAAAGGTTAATTGCATAATGAAAAGTAGATGCAACATGGGCAGAGAGAAGAGGATCATGTCCCAGGATAATGAGCACACAGGGAACTTCCTTAAGAATAGAGGAGAAAGGAGACCTCTTGGCAGTCCAGTGGGTAAGACTCTACACTTCCACTGCAGAGGGTGCAGGTTTGATCCTGGTCCCCAGGAATTAAGATCCCACTTTCTGGGTAGCACAGCCAAAAAATATTTCAAAAAATAGAGGAGAGAGAAGAGAGGGGCTTTGGGAGGCCATATTTCCTAGAAATCTTCCATTCTTTGTGAAACTCACCTCCTCCACTAGCTGCATCATATGACTGCTCACACACATCCCACAAGACCCAAGAACTGAGAAAAAGGCTCTTCTTTAAAGCCCTGTGATAAATTTATTTGATTCCCTAGATTGCTGTCTGTCTGAGCCGGTCAGATTAAATATTGGTGGAGACAGTGCTTTCCAGTCACATCATACAACACCGTGTTAACCACCAGAGAGAATGAACCTCTACGTGCACCTGCATTTGGAGACAGCTGGCTCTGAGGCTTCCTTCTCTGCTGGGATCCAGTTAATCTAAAATACAATCAAAGCCCAGCCCTCCATCGATCATAGCACTTACTCCTGGAAGACAGATTTGATTTAACTTTCAAGGACACCCACGTTGGCTTTCCTCCTCATTTATATTTTCTGTTCTCTTCCACATTATTGGTTAGGAGTAATGGCTTACTTTCTTTCCCCCATATTGGAAGAAGGGTGTTCTTGCCTGCACCCATAGTCAGTGATGGGAGGAGGTGCCAGTGGTGGCTCAGTGGGCAGTGCTTGGAAAGGCTTTGAAAGCCCAGGCATGGTCAGAATGTAAGTGTTGGTCTTTATGAAAGAATTTATTTCACCACTCAGGAATCCTACGCTTCTTTCAGATCCTTCCTCTCTCTCCTCCCTGCCCTGGAAATCTGAGATACTTAACCTTCACCCTGGATTCTGAGTTTTCTCCCTAAAATTCTCAGGTAATCACCAAATAATGGGTTCATTTTTTTTTTTTTTTTGTCATCCATCATGCTCACCATCATAACACACTCAGATATCCCTACACTGTCCCCAATAAGATCCACCTTTCAGCAATTACTTAGAAAGAATCTGAGTCCGTGATTCTGTGAAGAATACCTATAGCCACAATCTGACAGGGATTTGCATTTTAAAAGAAATAATGCTCAAAAGCATTTAAGACCTACAGGAGAGGTTGTCATGGAAGAGATTTTGTATGTGGAAAGAATTGAATGGGAAGTATTAATCAGAAAGGAAATTTAGAGTGGACACTCATTGTCTTGGATCAAAGAAAAGGTATCATATTTGTCTGGTAGGGGTTAAAAAAAAAGTGAAGTTAGTAAATTCAGAAGAAACTCTGTTAGTCAGACTTTGTGGAGAGAAGGTGCACTCATTACAAAAAAGCAAGAGAAGCAGAATAGTAGACAACTTTGCATTTATTCACCCACAGTTCAGAAGAGAACCCAGATGGGAGAGAATGCATGCATGCATGCTAAGTCACTGTAGTCGTGTCCGACTCTGTGCGACCCTATGGACAGGAGCCCACCAGGCTCCTCCGTCCACAGGATTCTCTAGGCAAGAATACTGGAGTGGGTTGCCATTTCCGTCTCCAAGGAAGAATGGATATATGTGTATGTATGGCTGAGTCCCTTTGCTGTCCACCTGAAACTATTAATATATTATTAATTGGCTATAATTAGTTCAGTCGCTCAGTTGTGTCCAATTCTTTGTGACCCTATGGACTGCAGCATGCCAGACTTCCTGTCCATCACCAACTTCCAGAGTTTACTCAAACTCATGATGCCATCCAACCATCTCATCCTCTGTTGTCCCCTTCTCCTTCTGCCTTCAATCTTTCCCAGCATCAGTGTCTTTTCCAATGAATCAGTACTTTGCAGCAGGTAGCAAAAGTACTAGAGTTTCAGCTTCAACATCAGTTCTTCCAATGAATATTCAGGGTTGATTTCCTTTACAATCGACTGGTTTGATCTCCTTGCTGCCCAAGGGACTCTCAAGAGTCTTCTCCAACATCACAGTTCAAAAGCATCAATTCTTCAGCATTCAGCCTTCTTTATGGTCCAACTCTCACATCTATACATGACTACTAGAAAAACCATCGCTTTGACTAGATGGACCTTTGTCAACAAATGTCTCTGTTTTTTAATATGTTATCTAGGTTGGTTATAGCTTTTCTTCCAAGGAGCAAACATCTTTGAATTTCACAGCTGTAGTCACCATCTGCAGTGATTTTGGAGCCCAAGAAAATAAAGTCTGTCACTGTTACCATTGTTTCCCCCTCTATTTGCTATGAAGTGATGGGACTGGATGCCATGATCTTTGTTTTCTGAATGTTGAGTCCAATACAAAATCAAAAATTTAATAAAGAAAAAGTAGATTCATGTACCGCAGATGTTCCAAACATAGCTACAAGTTTTTTGATTTTTTTTAAAAAATGGGAACAGACCCAGAACATAGTATGATTCTGAGCAAAAACACAGGTCCAGAGTGAATGATGCTTTTTCAATGAGAACAAAGCCTGAGAAGAAGAAAGTGACATGCAAAGGAAGAAACCCAACAGTTCTCCACTCAGAATTCTCTTCTCTGATCACTTCCTTTTTTGGATGTTCCTCAAATCTCTCATCTAGCTGAGTGGTCCCTGGGATGGGGAATCGGCGCCCATATCCATTTCTTCGAAACTATGCATATGCTGGTTTGGCTTCTAATTGACTGGTACCTGAACACCTTCATGGTTTTGCCACTGGACAGCTGTATGATCCCCTAAGTCACTTACTCTATTTGGACCTCATCTACAGGCGAGGGTGTTGGACTAATGTGATGAAGAGACCCAGGATTCCTCAGTCTAGGATATATGTTGTTTCAAACAGATTCTGCTATTTGGTAAAGAAACATACTTGAAGACCAATGATCTTGAGAATCTGTGACAAACCCTTATGTGGTCCAAGTAGTTTTGCTGTTTTGACTGAAGTTGACTTTGGCCACATGATTTCTGGGACATCAGAGAGTCCATTCCTGTAATAACCAGACTGACGCATATCTCTTGGTACATTGTTATGACAGCATCAGAAGGCGCAAGCACAGGGATGATAGAGGACCAGCCGCAATAGCCAAAAACTGAGGCCAAGGATTTTTCTTGATTTTACAAACTTGTAGGGGAAGGAGATGGTTCAGTTCACACTAACAAGCAATAATCCTAACTGGCAGCCTGTTTCTATAGCACTTCAACATGTCAGACACTGTTTCAAGCAAACGATGTAGAAGGAACTCATTTAACTTTCACAGCAACCCTGTAAAATAGGTATTATTATATCCTATTTTATAGATAAGGTAACTGGGATGCAGACTAGTTGAGCAGCTTGCCCATGATCATGCAGTTATTAAGAGATGGGCCTAGGATCTGAAACCAAGTACTCATGTCTCGATTCAATGGGCATGAGACACATGGGGAGCATTCACTACTAAATCTCTTGCTAAATATAGAATGAAGCCAGAGAAATTTCTCCTGGATGTCAGTTCCCTTAAGATCAGTCTATTGAGCCTTCAGACTAAATTCCCCAAAGACATTAGAGAAAATTTGGCTTTCTGATTAATCTAAGGGTTGGCACTAGTGGGAAATTAATGAAAAGGTTTCTGGTAAATTCCATTTAACATTTTCTGAACTTGTAAATATCTTGGCATGGGAAGTGTTCATAGAGTAAACAGTTTTTACAAATAGTTATACACCATATTCATTACTGCTTTTAACCTTAATAAGCACCATCCTTCAAAGGATTCCCTTTGGGCAGAGATGAAGATTGAGGCCAGAGGGTTGAAGCAAAGTGACTTATTCAAGCTCCAAAGTAAATGGTGTCAGAGAAGGATCAAAACCCCAATTTCCTGACTTAAGACCGAAGATTTTCAAATGAGACCACATGAATCCTATATTTCACAGTGTAATTCTTTTTAAAACACTTTTTTACTGGAGTATAGTTGTTTCACAATGTTATTTAGTTTCTACTGTAGAGCAAAGTGAGTCAGCTATGAGTGAAAAAAGAAAGTGAAAATGTTAGTTGCTCAGTCATATCAGACTCTTTGCAATCCCATGGACTGTAGTCTGCCAGGCTCCTATGTCCATGGGATTCCCTAGGCAGGAATACTAGAGTCAGAAACATTCCCTTCCTCAGGGGCTCTTTCCAACCTGGGGATCGAACCCAGGTCTCCTGCATTGCTGGCAGATTCTTTGCAGTCTGAGCCACCAGGAAATCAGCTCTATGTATACATATATCCCCTCATTTTTGGATTTGCTTACCATTTAGGTGGCCATAGAGCACTGAATAGAGTTCCTTGAACTGTAGAGTAGGTTCTCATTAGCAGTGCATGTATGTCAATCCCAATCTTTCAGTTCATCCCATCCCTGCCCCCTTACCCCTCTTGTTCATGCATCTGTCCTCTATGTATGTGTCTCTATTTCTGCTTTGTAAATAAAATCAACTATACTAGTTTTCTAGATCCCATGTATATGCTTTAACAAACAATATTTGCTTTTCTCTTTCTGACTCACTTCAGTCTGTATGACAGTTTCTAGGTATATTTCAGTTTCTTTTGGTCTCTGCCTCTCTCCAACTTTCAAATAAATTGTATCTTAGCATCTATGTAAGTCAGCCCCATGGAAGTTCAAGTGAAGTATATTTGAATGACGTGGATCCCCACAGAGATTGGCATAGGATTAAACAATCCCATTCTATAGATCTCCCTTCTAATGCCTCCCACACATCCCCTCACCTCCTCTCAATCTCACTGTTGTTATCTTGACTCACAACTTCATTAATTCACCCCTAGCCCAGATTTCTGCCTCTGGTTTCTCTGCTTCTATTCTTCCCTTTTCCACAATCTATGTGCCTGCTACTTGCAATTTTATCTTTCTAAAGATTTGTTTAAAAGTCCAGGTTTTGTTAATAACCTTCATGGGTTTCTATTGTCCTGAGGGTTACTCCTTGGTATGTGTAAAGGCATTTGGGGTTCATAAGCAAGGCAAATTTCTGCTTCCACTTCTCTGTATGCCAAGCAGTTATCATGGATACTTTCACAGCTGTTAGTGTCATCAATATTCTGAGGAGCAGTACGCATTTTAGAGAAGTCAGTACAGTGCTACTATTAAGAACATAAGCTTTGGAATGCAATAACATGGGCTTGGCTCCCAACTCTGCTTCCACTAGCTTGGGAACAGCTGGAGGGTTGGCTGGAGGATTCATAATCTAGGATGACCTCACTCAGATGTCTGAAAATTGACAGGTGATTGGCCAAAGGCTGGCTGATTCTCAGCTGGTCCTCCTTGGTTCTCTGCCATGTAACCTCCTGTCTTCCAGCAAAACACCTTGGATTCATTCATATGGTAGTCCTAGGATCTCAAGTGTAGCAGGAAAGCAAGCCCTAATGTGCAAGTGTGTTTCAATTCTCTGCCTACATCATAGTTGCTAATGTCCCTGGACCAAAGCACGTCACGTGGCAGAGCCAAGATTTAAGGGATGATGAAATAGACTTCACTTCTTAGAAGACAGGGAGGAATCTTGAGCAACATACCCTACCTTCTCAGTTTCAGTCTCCTTGCATGAATAACGGGAGTGCTAGTGTTCATTTCTGAATTATAAATTTGCAGGGAGGATCAAATAATATGACACACATCATGTGGCCAGTTCAATATTTGGCACCAAGAATGCAATCAATAGATATTATTCACTAAGTTCAAATATGAATCTTGCAGTAGTTATTAAAATGTAAAGAATATTCATTGACGTTTCAGGGAATCTAAATTGTCAATGCATTCTCACAGTACAGTTTTAGCTCATGTGGCTTCTTTCTTTATTCTACTGGGTTTATTGCGGAATATTGATATATGAGTTTAAAGAATGGTACTTGATTTCCAAGGGGTTAAGGATTGGGGATGGGGGTAGCTTTAAAAAGCCCAGGAGCAAAAAAAAGTCTTTACATATGTAGACATTAAAATAGACCACAATAAATAAAAAAAAAAAAAAAAACAACACTGTCTCTGGATTATAATGCTTAAAAGTACTTCAGAATATCCTTTGGATTTATTAATTTTGTTATAGATTAATTATCTGAATAGGGTTTTTGGTTGAAGTCACAAAACCCTTATTTTCATTTAAGTCAATTTATCAGAGCAATGGGTGGCTACATTTGGCTGTGTTCTGAATGGTGTAGAAGATAGCAAGCAATTGGTTTTCTTTCAAAATGCAAACTTGTCTGCAATTATTCAACTGTCTATATCCAGACACTTGCAATGAGATTTTGCAATTCAGCTTTTCAAGAGAAGCAGCATCCATTTCCTCACTCCTTGAGTCTAAGCTGGCCTTGGGACTTGCTTTGTCCAGTAGGATGCAATGGAACACACGACGTGTGAGTTCTGAGCTCAGACCTGAGAAGCCTTTTCCACTATTGCTCTTGGAATGTTGCAGCTTCCATGAGAACAAACCTGATTTCACTTGCTGGAGAATAAGTTATGTGGAGGAGAAGCAAGGCTTACCAGTCAATAGTCAGCCAGCCCCTGGCAAATGGCTCGCCAGCCATACGACAATGACTGAGGCCATTCCAGACTGGTCAAACCAACAGTTCAACACAGACACAAGAGAGAACACGGTCAAGATGAGCCTAGATTGCTGAGACTAGAAGGGTGCTCTAGTTATACGGTGTTTTCTTAGACAAAAGAACCTGAGTGACATAGAACTGCAACCCTCTGCATTCTCTCATGTAGGCTTCAAGGATATCCTGACACCTCATGAGATACAGATAGTCCAACTCAATAGTCTAACTCTGTTACACCCCATGTGCCTTAACAGATGGGAATTGAAATATTTGCTAGAAAATTCTGTCAATTACTGTCATAGCATAAGAAAGCATCGTTCTCCTTTCCCACATATAAAATATCTATGTGTTCAACACACAAATGCTTCTCATCTGTGACCACCACATGAAATGTGTCTCTGTGACCAAGGCAGCATAAACTAGCTGGCATAATTTTTAGAATCAGGTCAACTTAGGTTTTTCTTGGGCTCTGATGTTATTGATTAGTTATGTTATCTGAGAAAATGATTCACGTCTCCTAAGGCTCACTTTATTCAACTGCCAAATAAGAATGCTATCTATATCTGCATATTTCAAATTCAACTGCAGCTTGGGTTTACTGCATGAAACCACAGTAGTAATTGTGCGGTAATATAAAGTTAATCTCAAGTATTTTTACGCTCTTCCCTTTAGAAAGTATAGTCTCTGTTCCTTTCCCTAGACTCTGGCCAAGGTCTATGACTGCTTTGACCAATAGAATATGGTGGAAATGAAGCTGTACCAGTTTTCAGGCTCAAATGTTAAGAGACTAGCAATTTCCACTTCCTGTCTGTTGGCTTTCAGTTCCAGTTCCTGTTGGAATTCTCACCTCAGAGCCCTGGGCTAGTAGGTAAGGAGTCTGACTGCCCTGCTGCAGATAACACATGGAGAGGACCCAGAGATGACCCATCAGCTTTGAGATGGTCCCATTGACAGCCATGCACATAAGTGAAGACATCCTGGACCCTCAGAGCAGCCCCACCACCTGCTAAATGCCAAGAGTAACCCCAGGTATGTCACATGGAACAGGGAAATTAGCCTGAGGAATGCAGCCTGTCTTGAACCACTCAGCTCTAGAGTAATTAAGAAAAATTTGTACACGGAAGGTACTCAGGATAGTGGGTGACTAGGACCAAGGGGTCCCCTGGGGTGCAAGACTTTTAGTCTTCAAACCAGAAAACACTCTCATAATATACGCTGGAGATTATCGTTGTTAGTTTGTGCCAAAGAAAAAATGAACAAAGCTGCGGTGATTTCATTTCTAGTAAATCTCCCCTAAGGCTACCAAGGGAGTTCATCCACTCACAGGAGGCGAAAAACATCTCTGGATGGAAACTGCTGTGTTTTATAGAAGACAATCAGTTCCAGTTGATTTTTCTTATCTATGACAACTTTTTTTTTTTTTTTAAAGATAGGCTTTCTTTAGAACCCTTATACAGGTTCTGTATAAGGTTGCTGAATATGAAAACAGCAATGTGAGCCCCACCAAACAAGCTACAACAAAAAGCTTTGTTACTGAACTTTTAAAATAATCTTAATGAGCAGAGCAGTTGAGAGAAATAGCGGTTGAGAGAAATAGTCTTGCTAAAGTTAGTATCTTTTATGATTGTTATTTGGGAAAGACTTGAAAAGTGTATATAACTACTACCTTAATTTTTCCCCTAAATATAAATTCTTGATGTATCCATATTATGAAATAAAGTTGCATTTTTTTCCCTACTGGCCAAAATAAAAATCTGTGTTGAAGATTTAGAAAATATAGACATGAACAACAATGTGAAAACATTTTTGATAGAATAAAGGCATTTCCCCACTATGTGGTAATTGGTTATCGCCAAAAAAAAAAGAAAAGGAACAAATGAAAAACAGGTATCTGCATTGCCAATGATATCAGGAGTTCTCAATAATTTGAAATGAGGAAAAATGGAAAAAAAAAAAAAACAGCTAACTCTGTTTTCACTTGTGTGAAAATTATATGTAGACTCTAAAAAACATGAAACAAACAAATATAACAAAACGCAAACAGACTCACAGTTGCAAGAGAGCAATCTAGTAGTTGCCCGAGGAAGAAGGAGTAGGTGGAGGGCGAAATAGGTAAAAAGAACAAAGAGGTAAAATCTAGCAGTTACAGAGTTAGTCACAGGGATGCAATGTGCAGTGCAGGAAATACAGTCAAAAGGTTGTAATAACTTTATACGGTTCATGAGCTTCCCAGGTGGTGCTCAGGTAAAGAACCCGCCTGCCTGCAGGAGACATAAGAGACCTGGGTTTGATCCCTGGGTTGGGAAGATCCCGTGCAGGAGGAAATGGCACCCCACTCAGTATTCTTGCCTGGGAAATTCCATGGGCAGAGGAGCCTGGCGGGCTACAGTCCATGGGACACGACTGAGCGGCTGAGCACACATAAAATAGATCACCGAGGAGAACCGACTATATAGCACAAGGAACTCTACTCAGTGCTCTGGTGACCTAAATGGGAAGGCAATCCAAAAAACGAGGGGATGTACGTGAACATACAGCTGGTTCACTTTGCTGCGCAGCGGAAACCAACACACATTGTAAGGCCGACTGTACTCCGATCAAAATTAATAATAAGAAAACGACACCTGTAGGTGCTTCAACCTGCACAGACGCACAACAAGTCTGTATTTCTACAGAAGCAAGTGAGAGGTTCCTGAATTGGGTGTCTCTTGACCAGAAGATGCAAGACCAAGGTTCTGTGTGGTCCATCCGCAGGGGCCCCCCCGAACACTTGGCTCCACGTTGCCCAGAGGCAGTGAGCCCAGGGCCCGGAGGGAAAAGCCTTCCTCATAGCAGAGTTGCTGGGTGAAAGTATACAAATTGTTCTCTTTTTTTTAATGCTTTAAATTCCTACTGTCAAATTGTTTCCTAGTGGCTTGCACTAATATTCTTTCCATTCATCGTGTTTTATAAAGTATTATCTTTGTTTAGGGAAAAATATGGCATTATTAATTTATTTACTCTTTTAAAATCAGTAATGAATTTAATTAATTATCCAAGTTGATTAGGCATTTATATAAGTTTTTGCCTTTTTAAATTGACTTATTTATGTTCTGTGCTGCCCTAAGTCACTTCAGTCTTGTCTGACTTGTGCGATCCACCTGTGTGATCCACCTATGCGATTCTGTAGACTGGAGCTTGCTGAGCTCCTCTGTCCCTATAACCTGTTCTTATTTTTGTTTTAGGAGTCTTAGTTATGCTTTTTACTTTCATTCAGATGCTCTCTGTTAAAAATTATTCTCAGGCTTTTCTTCACAATCATTTTATTTGCTTATAGGAAACAGCCTGCCTACTCATTCCTTTGAGGGACTGGAGAATCCGGCAGATTTGTGCACTGGTGGGATTTCCAGCAAGTTGAAGGATTCTGTAGCCTAGCCCTCAGCGCCAGCCTGCGACAGATGTTTCTCCATCTCTGACAAACAAACAAAACCCTGCTTTGGAGTCACTAGTTTCCTATTCAGTTCTTTTATTTCAAATTGCATGTTTCCCACTAGTGCAATTATAAAGACGGTATCCTTTGTAGCTGTTACTTAGGGAGAGCATTTCACGCTGATTCAGGGAGCCCAGTGATGCTGAGATGCGTGCGCACCTCGTGTTACCGCCCTGACCTCGCGTTTGTGCTAGGTGCAGCCACAATCTCTCCGTTTACGGATGCTTGTTCTCCAGGCCACAAAGGACAGTGTGGGACTCTGGGCCTGAGGAGGCCCTCTGCGGATGCAGAGGGTGAAAGGGGTTTGTGAGACTCAAGCTGGTGTCTGGCTTTATCTTCCCGTCTAGGTCAGATCCGCGCATAAATAGCACTCAGGTTCCCAAGAATCAGTCCGCCCTGCCGGCCCCACCCTGGGGGAGTCTGGCGAAACCGAATCAGCCTGCAGGCTGCTAGAGGATTGCCCGCTTTCCCACCTGAATTCCCCTCTCGCGCGGCTGGTGGGGCTTTGGGGTGGGTGTGTATTTCAGTTTGTCAAAAGAGATCAGTTCCTGTGCTGAAAGGCAACCTGGGGCAAGGTTTGACAGAGCCCGGGCCCCGGGAGAGACAGTTCCCGCCTAAGTGGTTCTCACGCTGGGACTGGCGTTGGGTGCCAGCTCGCACATTAACTCCTTTGACGGTATTTTCGCCAGTTTACTCAGCGTTCTCAAGGGACGGCTTTGTCGATTGTTTCTCTGGCTGCTGTTTGGACAGTCGATAGCCTCTCAATGCCAGCTTGGGCTGTCTGCTAAGAAAGAGGCCACGTGAAATTTTAAACCCAGCAACTGCTGGTCATGGTATGGGGTGGCTCCAGCTCTCTCCTCTCCCCTTTTCCCCCTCTCCTAAATAGTAATGGGCTTTTTATCAAATGCATGACTTTCCTCATTCTCCCAGGCTTTGGGGAAGAAGGATCGTACCCTAGCGTGGGTAGGTCAAAATTAGGGAAGTGTTGAAACTTCCAGCAGAAACTGGGGATGATGCTAAGCCAGAGTGTAGGCAGATACAATTTACATGGCAAGGTGATTCCAGAAAAATGCCTATATGTGGGGCATTTTCCTGTGTCAATTTCCAGGGAGCAGTTGTGGTAGACTGGCTTAGAAACAGGCTCTAACCTAAAGGAAAAGGTTTCTGAGGGCAGGCCTGGATTTATGAATAGTCTGGGCCATCAGCCATGCCAATAAGACCCACAAAGGCCACAGCTCCATGCTATTTGTAAACAGTTGCAATAGAAGGGAACAGAACTAGGCACCACCTCCTTCTCTCGATGCCCGCCTTAGGCATGTAGGTAGCATTCCAACATCGCACCTTCCCGGCACCACCTGGTGTCCACCTACCCAGGAGCAAGTAGGAGTCACATGCTCTTTTTGAGGACAAATCTATAGTCTGAAATTAGCTCCCTCTATATTGCCATGAGCTTTCTGGCTTGCTCGTGTTGCAAGTTCTCACTCCAATTTAAAATCTTAACTTATTAAATCTATTCCCATTTTAGCTTCCATGCTAAGCATTGTTTTGAATTTTACCAATTGAAAAAATAAGATGTTCATTTTTTTTACTATTTTTTTTTTTAGATTTTTCTTTTTTTTTAAATTTTATTTTATTTTTAAACTTTACGTAATTGTATTAGTTTTGCCAAATATCAAAATGAATCCACCACAGGTATACAGGTATACAGGATAGGGAACACATGTAAACACATACTGACTATTTTTAAGTAAAATTTTATTCCACTTTTTGTACTTTAGTTTGAGATAAAGTTTTTACTTAAAATTTTTTTTTTTTTTTTTGCTGTTTCAGAATCATATAGGGGTGATTGTCTATGCCTTTATTTAACTAACTTGGTTCTATAGAACTGTTAGTTTAGAAAGCTAATACAAATTGACATAGACATTTTTGTATATGATTATAAAATATTTCAGGGCTTATCATAGTCTTCTATTTCAATCGATAGAGTAAAAAGTTATACATAATTTTTGTTAGCTCAGAAATTCCAAGGTGTTAATTTATGTTTTTGATAAATACAAAAACAAAAGAAAAATGGGAGTGAGGACTCATTCCAGAAATTAAAATGGCCCTTTTAGTCAGTCTCCTTAATTGCCCTGACCACACCCTCTTATGGTGTGGAAGGGTAAGAAGAATACCCCACAAACTGGAGATTCAGTTATAGTCATCTGATATTAAAGGGGAGGAACATTTAAAAAATGCATTTGCTGATCACGGCCACTTGCTTTGCAGAACCTAATACATCCCTCCCTGATAACATCAAAGGAATTAAGGCCCTCTTTATGTAGCAAATGCTTTTCACAGTTCAATAACCATTCCTGCTGCTGATATAATATTTCACCCACATTTCCCAGTGCTCAGAGCAGGCCTCAGAACTAGAGCTGTTTCATTTCTTTTGAGAGCATCTTCATCTCTCTTGGCTACGTTTGACCACCCCTCTCCAATTGTTTGCGGGTCATAAACATTATATTACTCAGCAAGGTAGAGAAATCATTTCTCTGCTTTGGAGTCTAGTATCTAAGACATGGAGAATACAAACGCCCTGCCCTGGCATTATCTCTTGTTTCCCCTGGCTGTATAAAGAACTGACCAGGAGCAGTGAGTGAATGGCTTGACCCATGAACCAGAAACAAAGAGCAAAAGACAGGAACCTAATGTGCCTGCAATAGAAACCATTGTGCAAGGCACTTCCTGGGAATTATTTAGGGATTATACTGTCAAAATTGCTTAATCTGTAGGAAATACCCCAGGCCTTCGATTCACATCAGCAAATATGTATTAAGTGCTTACTCTGTGCTCAGGACTGAGTTAAGCACTTCGGGGGACAAAAAGAAAATGTAAGTACCTGGCCATCTAAGCAAAAGCGTGAGTGGATTCCAGGGAAAGAGGGCAAAAGTGGGGTGCCTGGCTCTCTGCATATATTATTCTCTTCCTACCTTAAATACACTGCAGGTGGGTCTTCTTGGCTCCTGTCTAGCTTGCTGTTAGAGAAAACAAACAGAAAAACCAAAAAAGGTTTTATTCCAAATTCATTGTTTCAAATTTTAGTTTTAGAAACAAACACCCTGATGATTTGGAAACCTAAGAAGAAGGAATCATTAAAAATCAACATCTGTCAGAGAGCAAATGGGAGGAGGCAAGACTTTAAAAGACTCTCAGATCCTTAAAAGGACTGCTCTGAAGACATAAGAGGGGGAAAAAAAGGAGAATGGGAAAGGAAACGGAATGGGAGCAATCCTGAAGGATTTATTTTAGCAACACCAGAGGAAAAAAATGAGGGAGACCCACGAGGCTCCAGCATTCAGGAATGTTTTGCCCCTGTTTTGTTTTACTTTTTTATTCTACAAACCAATGGACTCCAATCTAATTTTTTTTTTTTTTTCAGTAAGTCACCTAGAGAGCTCTCTGGTTTCTCGACCAACTCCCATCCCTCTTTTAAGGAAAGATTCAGCTATGCTTGTTGTTTTAAAAGGTTTCTAATCACAGGAGAACCACAGTCAACTTTGCTCATTTCCTGTGCCAATTAACAGACAGGAGCGGTGTCTCCCCACTGTTACCACAGGCATTCCAGAGACTGACCCTTTCAAACTTGACTCCCAGTGCCTGGGAAAGTGGCATGGGTTTTGGAAAAAGGCAGGAAGTTAGAAATCCTGAGAGTCACAGCCCCAGAGCCTGAGAACCAGGAGGGCAGGGCAGCTCGTCGACAGAGAGAATGGAAGCCCCAGGAGTGATGGAGAGCTTTATTTTTATTTCTAAATTTTATTTTGTAATGAAAGTCTGGGGCCTGGGAATAAAACAACAGCAAAAAATACCTTGTTTTATTGGGCACTTACGGAGATTCCTGGGCCTGGTGTGCTCTGTGTAAGTCTGCCAAAAGGCCCCAAGTGTTCTCATCTCCAGAATTTACGTGAAGGAAAAGAAAGCTCCCAAGGTTGGCCCCGCAGGGCTGGTGCAGAAATCAAATGGGAAGACAGGGTTTTCGTGGAGGCCGGGAACCCGTGTGTCCTTACAGATGCTCTGACCTCCAGAGGGAGGCTGGGCAAAGCCTAGGAGGAAAGAGAGACTTGTCTAAGAGAGCTGAGATTCTGATTTGTACATTGGAAAGGCTCAAACCAAGTCAAGGAAAGCTCTGGAATGACTACCCGCTCCTCCCATCTTGACTAAATCTTTGAAGCTCCTCCTCCCTCAGGAACCTAATTGTCATCTATTCCAGCATATAAATTATGTATTGATACAGAGATCCTGTGTAACAAATTGTCACAGAATGTAGTGCTTTTGCAAAGCACCATTTATATTTTCCCCCAAGCCTATGGTGGCCTGGGAAGTTCTGCTGATTTGGGCCATGGCTTTGATGATTACATCAGGGCTTCCACAAATGATTACAGGCAGCAGACAGACTGGGTGCTGGCTGGTCTGGGCTGGCTGAACAGAGAAGGGTCAGCTCTGCTCCTCTGCACGTGCTCATCCTCTACGGGTTGAGCTCGGTCGGGCTTGTTCTCAAGGTCGCGGTGCCGTTTCAAGAGCGAGAGTGCAGGTGGACAGGGCCTCTTGAAGATATCCTCTCTGCATATCTGATTCAGAAACTGAGCTCTGCTCAACTCCCAGGCACCCCCTGGACTTGAATGATGACAAAACAGAGCCCAGAGACCTTTCTTCTAGCTTCCATCGATGTGTGAATTTCCCACAAGAGGTGACCAGAACCCCAATAATGGCTGTGAATGAATTTCAACAGCTCAGCAGAGTGGAGATTGTTTTTTAAAATTATAAAGAGAAGTATTATTGAGTTTAACCAGACACCAAAATGTCTTTCTAATTTCATGGTTTCTTAAGTCCAGGGATCCAGGCAGCATGTTTCTTAAGCTCAATTATCAGGCAGCAAATAATAATAATGATAATGTGGGTAATTCTAGATAGTGTTTCTAAGTGTATAATGTTCTAGGTTTATGGGTGTCACTTTTCCACCTCTTATCAAACAAAAAGGAATTACAAGAAAATGGCTAGTATGATGTTAAGTTTTGCAAAAGGTGTAGGAATTAAGAAAAAAGCTCTTGTCTTCCAGGTGTTCGTGTTTAACTTGGAGATACAATACTCTCCTTGTTGAGTGGCTAAGTCTCGTCCGACTCTTTTGTGACCCCATGGACTGTAGCTAAGTATACTCCTCTGTCCATAGGTTTTCCTAGGCAAGAATAGTACAGTGGTTAGCCATTTCCTTCTCTGGGGGATTTTCTCGATCCAGGGATCGAACTCACATCTTATGCATTTCAGGCAGATTCTCTACTGCTGACTCACTGGGGAAGCCCCACACAGTACTCTTGTTAGTAATGATTATTTAGGATGTAGCTCAAAGTGAGGAGTGTCTGTAGTCAATCTGATACAGAAGTGTGGCCTCAACAAAGTCGCAGACAGGATGCAGTAGACTGGTTACAAAACTGGCTCAATCTTCCAAACCACTGTTGGGAAGCCTGCCATTTGAAATGTGGCTTTGTAGCTGCTCCCATCGTGAGACAGGGTGTATTTCAGTACCTGTTGAAGCTGGGCTGGCTTTGTGACTCGTTTTAACAAAACAAATGCAGTCAACATGACACACTGTGCCAGTTCTGAGCCTTGTCTTCACAGGCCTGAATCCCCAGCCGCCCCCTTCACCCAGGACACCAAGCTCACAGACAGGAAGAACCATGATCCACCTGCAGATTCTGCTTTCAGCCTGCCAAAACCTTTCCAGGCAACTAACTATACAGCGTAGCTACTTGCTTAAACTGTGGAAACGAAGAAATACAGGAAGAAAACTTTCTGTCCCAAATTACCGTTCCATGGCTTCGATTTTTCAAAGAAACTTTGGGTATCCTTCAAAGGGTGCCCCACATCACGATCTTGTTCACATCTCCCTGACATCCTCCTGGCCTCAGTCCTGCTCAGAAAGGAGCAGATGAATTCCAATCAGTGCTGGCCGCTTCCAAAGGGAAGGTCACAGGCAGTCACCACACAGGCAGTCCTCTAATAAGATGTTTGAAATATGCCCCAGAGCTCTTAGATGAAGTAGCGGATACTAAAACGTATTCCTAAGCCCAGCTCTTTGTGTAACTTCAAGTACAACCCAGCTGTTCATCAGCCTTAGGAAACAAATGCAGGAGTAACTAATTAAAGGAATATGTTTCAAGGCCAGCCAAGGGGGGGGATGGTGTTTTGATGCATGAATTGTTGGCCTCCTTTATAAAATCTTTCTTCCTCTGTGGCCATAATCATTTCAAACAACTTCAACCCAGTGGAATTTATGTAGCCACTCGGGAAGTAGTAAGGGGTGGCTGTGACTGTCATTTGGGGGCCCTCGAAGCTGCCCTGGGTGGGAACCTGCTCTGCTGGGAGAACTCACGCATGATGCCCCTGGGCCTTCCATTCCCCCACAGACCTGTCTACCGAAGGTCTCCCAGGGGCCATGGACATACCACTGGGCAAACCATAGCTTTATCACCAGTCCCAGTGAATCTGTGGCGGGAAGGGTAAACCATTCCTGAGGTGCAAATGTCCAAAAGCCAAAAATCTTGTCCTGCCCTTACCCTGCATATAATGACTTTAATTGAAGGCTTTGGGTTTGCCCTCAAGAGCTTACAGTCTGTGGGGGTCATAGGTGGCTGACGCTGTGTTTGAAACTTTCTTTGGCAAAATAGCTTGAAAATCCACTACCAAGAAACCCAGCTCCTTCTCTTTTTTTTCAGCATTCTTTTACTTTCTTAGTTTATTTATTTTTTGGTTGGGCATGCGGGGTTCTCTCTAGTTGTGGTGAATGGGCTTAGTAGCACCAGCATATGGGATCCTAGTTCCCCGACCAACGACCAAGCTTGTCCCCTACGTGGGAAGGATTCTTAATCACTGGACAACAGGGAAGGTCCCCAGCTCCTACTTTTAGATGCTCAAATATTGAGAAAGCCCCACGTGTTCTGTCCTCTAGAATAGTTTGTTTCCTTATCTAAGACCCGCACAATCTTACATTTTCTCCCACGAGTGGCTAATTGCTTTCACACAGTCATCATTTTATTTTTATGGTATCATCATTCCATCCACTGACTACAGTGTTAGGATGAGGAACAAGGGAAGCCTTTGCCTCACTTTCGCTTAAGGTACCAGATTGTAGTGGCCACAGGATGTATGTGACAGGACGTTGTCATCCCCTCCGCCATTTGCAGTGTTGGGGGGAAAAAAGCTGGAAGACAAGAATGAGATCAAGGATGAAAGGAGGACTCATAAGAACCAATGCCTACAGAGGCCAAGCAGGAAACAAAACTAAGTGATGTGTGTGAGCAGGTGAGATAAAAAATAGGGAGTGGTGAGAACTGGGGTGCAAGAGACAGCATGTGCCCCATGTGATGAAATCAGCCCTTAAGTTCTAGCCAATTGTTGCCATAAGGGATTGTGATCTGTTGCAGCCGGAGCTTTTTCAAGAGCATGCAGAAATGCAGATTTGATGTGAGTTCCCTCAATTTTATAATCATGAGGAGTAATTTTTTTTTCCTTTTAAATAATGTGTGGACCACACACAACATGACACTGGGCACAAGGTGGATGTGGGGCAAGCAGGTGGGTCTTTAGAACAAGAGAAATAAAGTTGTATTGAGAGGATGCTTCTTCATCTTCCCCTGCAATGAGGATGCAGGCAGTTTTAATCCAATGTGACCCGTAAGGTTCCTCCTCCAAAGTTTAAAGCCAAAAAAGACTACCCCTTCCTCGCATAGCTTTACCACCAGGCATAATGAATCCATGCAGGAACGGGCAAACCATCCCTGAGGTGCAGAGGTTCAAAAGCCAAAAATCTTGTTTTGCCCTTGCCTTGTATATAATGACTTTAATTGAACCCTTTGGGTTTGATGAGATAATACGTGCACTGTGGTCCACCTGGCTGGACTACTCGTGCCCCGGGGTTGAACCACACCGAGTACCTCTGGAAATAGCACGTTCCTGGGTCCACCTTCAGTAAGGAAAGCAAATAGAGTCAGTCTCCCCAGAGGTGAGCTGGGGAGGTTGGCTATACCCCAAGGAGCCAGGCTTGCAAGCTGGCTTTTAATGCAGTTTCCCAAAGCAATAGATCTATTCAGAGATTCCTTCTGGTTCAGTTTAATGAAACCACAGAAAATTTGCAAGCTAAACTCACCAAGACGACACATTAATAGAAAGCAGATTTTTCTGCTTTTGGATGTCATGGCTAATGAGCGCATCTTCGGGAAGGCACTGGTGTAAACCCATTCTCTGTCCTCAAGGTCCGGGAGAATGTGGAGCTGGCAGGGCTGTGCCCGTGGGGCACTCACCATGGCTGCTCCAGAGCTTTGTACTTTACATATAAAATACTCTTTGCTCTCATAATTATAAAAACTTGTGCCGTCACGTTTTTCAGATCTCTGCGTAATTTCCACACAGAGTGCCTCTGTTACTAACCTATCTTCAAGCAGAATCACCATTTTTCTTCTTTCTTCCATGGAAGAAAAACTAGAAACTTTCTTTCTAGTTTTTGTAAAATTTCTCCCTACCTTTCATTAGCGCTATACATTTATTTAGTATTTGTCTTCTCTATGAGAGTATAAACTCATTGAAGACAGGAGTTTGTCCATAGTCTCACTGCTGTTGTCAGATGCCTAGAACAGTATGTAGAACAATGTGGATGCTCAAAATATGTGCTAGCTGAATACAGTTAATTCAGCTCACAGAATATCTTGCCTTAGTGCATAAATCATCAATGACCTATGATTTATGCACTAAGGCAAGATATTCTGTGAGCTGAATGGATCCTGGCTGGGTCTCTCCAAGCATCCTTTATTTTGCCATCACATTAGACGTCAATGATGAGCACATGCGCTTTCCTAAATCTGTATTCCACTGGAAATCTTGTAGCTATACTGCTTTTAAAAATATCTAATTTTGTCATTTTGATTCAACTGCTTTTGGCAAAATAATGCTTCCCACATATAAAAAGAAAGACAAAATATTTTTCTCTAAAAAAAAATACTCAAAATAATCCAACCAAAAAGTGGGCAGAAAACCCAAACAGACATTTCTCCAAAGAAGACACACAGATGGCTAATAAACAAATGAAAAGATGCTCAACATTGCTCATCATTAGAGAAATGCAAAACAAAATTACAATGAGTTATCACTTCACACCAGTCAGAATGCATCATCACAAAATCTACAAACAATAAATGCTGGAGGGGGTGTGGAGAAAAGGGGACCCTCTTGCACTGTTTGATGGGAATACAAATTGATACAACCACTATAGATAATAGTATGGAGTTCCCTTAAAAAATTAGGAATAAAACTACCATATGACCCAGAAATTCCACTACTGGGCATTTACCATGAAAAAACCATAACTGAAAATGACACATGCATTCCAATGTTCATTGCAGCACTATTTACAATACCTAGGATCTGGAAGCAACCTAGATGTCCACTGACAGATGAATGGATAAAGAAGTTGTGGTACATGTATACAATGGAATATTACTCAGCCAGAAAAAGGAACATTTGAGTCTTTTCTAATGAGGTGGAAGAACTAGCATCTGTTATACATAGTGAAACAAGTCAGAAAGAGAAGAACAAGTATCGTATGTTAATGCATATACATGGAGTCTAGAAAAAAATAGTACTGATGAACTTACCTGCAGGGCAGCAATAGAGACACAAACATAGAGAAAAGACTTGTGGACCCAGTTGGGGAAGGAGACAGTGGGACAGATTGAGAGAGTAGCATTGAAACATATACATTACCATATGTAATGATAGCCAGTTTGAATTTGCTTTTTGACACAGGGAGCTCAAATCTGGTGCCCTGTGACAAGCTAGAGGGGTAGAACGGGGGTGGAAGGTAGGAGGGAGATTCAAGAGAGAGGGAACATATGTATACCCGTGGCTGATTCATGTTGATATATCGCAGAAATCAGCATAACATTGTAAAGCAATTATCCTCTAATTATTAATAAAAGTATATAAAAGAAACAAACAAAAGTGCTCAAAATATCAAACAACTTTCTTTAAATTACTTTGATTGTTTAAGTGTGCATGTATTGAATAACATTTCCTTTCACAGATGAATAGATCTATAAAAAGGCAGACATTTGTAGGCTTTGGCTATTATTTGGAAAATAATAGCATTGGGCATTGGATCAGCTTCCTACCTGTATAACTCACCAGTTTCTAATACTGACATTTCAAATTTTTGTATTATTTATTTTACCCACTTCCTGGACTGTCTTCAATACAAATTCAAATTATCTCTCTTTCTCGTTGATAAGTGAGATATTTTTAAAAGCACATAAACAAACCAAGAAGACATACTTGTCTGTAGCCATTTGCTAATGCTGGCATTCCAAGTTTTAATGTTACTTTAAGACAATTAGGCTTTGAGAAAAGGAAATCAAGTATATTATCCCCTTCACTTTATTTCCCACATGAAAATAAAATTTTAAAGTGAATATTGCGTCCTAACAGTGCAGAGAAGGGGTAGTGGGAGGGAGTACAGTTGGAATTCAGCAAACATTTGAAGGCTGGCTTGTGGCCACCCTGTGTCAAATGATACCAATCTTTGGTTCCAGTCTCCATTTACTAAAGAACCAAACTAGACATATTTGCTTTAAATGATTCCCCCTGTGTTTGCATGAGAAGAAGGAGGACTGGGAAACATACAGAGATAACTACCAGTCCATTCCAGTTTATGTTTGGCCCCAGTATGCCTCTGAAATAGCTCTTATTAGTGCAACCCAAAGACCTCCTCACTAAACCCAACACTAATCCCAAATCATCTTCCATCTCTTCTCGGCAACGTTTGACACTAGTGACTGGTCCTTCCTGCTTGGCACACGACCTTCCTAAGGCATTCCACGGTGCAGTTTTCCTCCCACCTTCACGGAACTTTTTCTGCCCTTTCAGTATGGAAATCTCTTATTTATTCACTACATGTTGGTTGTTTCAAAACGCAGTCCCACATCTCTCCTCTATTCCATATTTTTAGAGAGTCTGAGCTACATATCTTCCTTCAGTTATCCACTATTTGAATTGGCGTCTAATCTCCAGTCTGTACACTTAAATGTTAACTTCTAAATCCAACCAGTCCCAAACTAAGCTCATGATCCCATAATCTAATCTTTCTTTACATCCCAGATCAAGACACCAACCTTCATCCCATTATGCAAATCACCCTTGAGCCCTCTCTTTCCTTTATCCTATCTCCAAACCCAATTTTATTTGCTAATAAATTTCAACGTGTTCATTTCTTTTCAAAACTGTGACCATTACTCTAGGCTAGCCTTTTATTTTCTCTGTTAAACTGAGAACCTATTTAAATGAGCCTACCCACATGTCTTCTAACTCACCCCCTGACCCCTCAGGGTAGTAGAGAATAGACCCATCACCGCTGGCTTCATACTCTGGGCAAACAGCACACATCAACAGCCCACAGAGCCCTTCTCTTTCTGGTCTCTACTCATCACTCAGGCCTCATAACGCATCCTGAATTCTCTCTCCATATTGGCCAGCCATCCTGGTAGCGCTTCGGTCTCTTCCCTAGTGCTCTTTCTCATCACAGGGTCTTCCACGCGGCATTCCAGCCTCCAGGAAGTGCTTTCTCCTCCTTATCTAGTTAACTCTTACTTACCCCTCAGATCTCAGTTCAGTGGTTCCATCCCCAATAAAACTTTCCCACTCTTGCCTGACCAGATAAAATCTCTTAGCACTTGTCTTTTTACCACTTAACTCAAATGTAATTTTATATTTTTCCTGCTATTATTTATTATTAGTTTCTGTATTATTTCTTAATATCTGCAGTCTTTTTTGGAGTATACTTGCTTTACAATGTTGTTTTAGTTTCTTAAACAAAAGTGAATTAAAACATATATGTAGAATCTAGAAAAATGGTATAGATGAACTTATTTTCGAAGCAGAAACAGAGACACAGATATAGAGAACAAATGTATGGGTCCCAAGGAGATAAGGGGGAAGTGGGGTGAGATGGGCTGGGAGACTGCACACTGCTGCTGTTGCTGGTTGCTTCAGTCATGTCCAACCCTAGGTGACCCTATGGACTATAGAGCCCATCAGGCTGCTCTGCCCATGGAATTTTCTAGGCAAGCGTACTGGAGTGGGTAGCCTTTCCCTTCTCCAGGGGATCTTCCCAACCCAGGGATGAAACCCAGGTCTCCCGCATTGCAGGCGGATTCTTTACCACTAAGCCACCAGGGAAGCCCCATATATTCACTACTATGTATAAAATACATAAATAATGAGAACCTACTGCATAGCACGGGGAATACTTCTCAGCGCTCTGTGGTGACCTACATGGGAAGGAAATCCAAGATAAAGGGGATACACGTATACACGTGGCTGATAGGCTTGGGCGTTTGCTGTCTTCATAGGCTGCACATTCCGTAAAGAAAGGAATGTGCATATCTAGTTTGCCCACCGTTATATGTTCACTGTCTGGCACAGTGCCTGCCATGTAATAGGACTGTCACTAGTATTGTTGACTGAAGGAATAAATGGAATTGCAATGTGGTATTTACCTCTGAGTGAGCGATAGTTGCTTCGTCGTTTCTGACTCTTTTGCGACTCCATGGACTGTAGCTTGCCACGCTCCCCGTCCATGGAATTCTCCAGGCAAGAATACTGAAGTGGGTTGTCATTTCCTTCTCCATTTACTTTTGAACTTCTTGTCAAAGATCAGATTTGCAATGTGTGCCTACCTTCAGGTCCTTAATAGAAAACAAAATCCTGAGCAATGGTTGCAGCCTGGAATTAGTGGCTCCAATCTCCAGATTTGCTCTGGGGCTCAAATCAGTTGTGTCTCTATGTATAAGGAATGAAGTATCAGAGTGCGTGGGAACTGAAAGAAGATTTCCCCAACTTTTTACATCCTTTTCTTTATCAGGAACAAGTCCTTTATCAGCTTGGGTAAAATATGTTCTCTTTCAAAAGGTTCTGTTCCTCCAAAAGCAGTAATTATAGTCATAAAGCAGGAAACCTACAGGTTAGTGGTATGGATGGGAAAAAGGGAAGGATAGTGAAAGAGGAAGGAGCATGGACTTAAGGAAAGTCAGTCTCGATATCTGAAAACTGAAGGGAAAAAGCATTTCACAAAGGAAAATGTAGAACATAATTTCTACAAAGTCTTAGTATCAAATATATATACTCCCTATGAATATATACACAAATGGCTGCATCATCCTGGTTTCAAACAATCTCTGCCTTCCCTGTAAAACCAGCACAGAATCCCCAATTGCTGGCCTTCAGACGAGTTCTCCTGAATTATTTCTTACATTCAGAAATGATACAAGAAACTGGTGGACCATGTGTTCTGATTTGGGCCACAAAATGTAGGGTCATGCGGAGTCAATCCCTGGGTAAGAAATATCCCCTGGAGGAGGGCAGGGCAACTCACTCCAGTGTTCTTGCCAGAAAAATCCCGTGGGCAAAGGAGTCTGGCAGGTCTCAAAGAGCCAGACATGACTGAAGCAACTGAGCAAGCATATACACATACACACTATATTTTCGTAATCTGTAACAGAGAAGAATCTGAAGAACAAATATGTATGTATCACTTTTCTGTACACCTGAAACTAACATTCGGAGTCAATATATGTCAGAGCTGTTTGTTTTGAAGAAAAAAACAGCCCAATGTGTTAAATAAGAGTGTGTCAGTACACAGAAGAGGTTTTTCAAATGCAGGGAGGCAGCGGAGCTCTGTGTCAGGACTAAACTCAGACTACAACCTTTCTCTCCTTTAGAACCACATGTCTTGAAAGCTTTTCCTAGAAGCCCGCCCAAGTATTGCACAGATTCTGGCAGGACACAAGACTTATTCAAGCCCTAACACTGGCCTCTGTCAATGCCCCTTCACTTAGTGCTTTTGCTTCTGATCTGCTGTGCCACTGGGATGAGAGGGCATAGCTGAAATCAAAGTTACATTGAACAGTTGGAAACACGGAGCCTTGAGATCATAACTGATGATCTGGTAGTCCAAATTTATTTCAAGAGCATCTTTTTTGTTCATTTTTTAAATTAATTTTTATTGGAGTATAGTTGCTTTACAACGTTGTTGCTTTCTACTGTACAGCAAAATGAATCAGTCGTATATACACATATATCCCATAGCTTTTGGACTTCCTTCCCATTCAAGTAACCACCACGCTTTAAGTAGAGTTCCCTGTGCTACAGTGTATGCTGTCGTTAGCTGTCCATTTTATACACAGTATCAACTGTGTGTATGTGTCAACGTCAACCTCAACCTCCCTGTCTCCCAACTTGTGCAATATTTAAGTTTTTTTTTGTTGTTGCCAGTATTTTAAAACCAAGAGATAGTACACAAAGTTCTAGATTCACAGGTTTTAAAAACAAAAAACTGCCCTGCTGACAGAACTGTCTAGGCTGGGTTGTATATTTCACTCTGTGTGTGTCCCCAGGGCGCTCTTCAGTCACATCTCCTCCATTGACTCATGGGTGCCACCAAATTGGCTTCTGTAGTTGGGTGGTTACCCTTCTTGGCCTAACCTTCATCTTAATCATTCCAACCCAGACTCAAAGTCTTAGAGCAGTCCCCTTTTCAGCAAAGTTACCCAAAAAGATGCCTCGGGTCAGTAACTCAGAGCCTCCAGTACATTTTGTTTCTTTACTGAGCCTGACTTTATGCTTCCATCCTCACTAAGTGCTGTGCTTTCTTGCTATCACATCTCAATTCATGCCCCAAGAACAAAAGATGAGTTGTCTAGCCCTCTTCACCAATATGAATGCCACGTCTTTTGGACTGTGGAAACTCCTCTGTGTTTGGCCTGCTGGCCAAGTCTCGCTTTGAAATCACAGCCCTTAAGAATGGGTCTCACTTCTTACTAACCCTGAATGCTATTTGCTCCACCAATAGCTTTCACTCCTGGATTCACATTACAATTACTTGGGGAACTTTCAAAAAAAAAATTGATGTTACATTGAAGACCAGTTAAATCAGAATCTCTGCAGGAAGACTCTAGAATTCTGCATTTTTTTTAAGTTCTCCACATAATGCAAGTGTCCCCAACCTCCAGGATCTAATGCCTGATGACCTGAGGTGGAGCTGATATAATAATAATAAAGTGCACAGTATATGCAATTTGCTTGAATCATTCTGAAACCATCCAGTCCACCCCATCTGAGAAAAAAATTGTATTCCATGAAACCGTCCCTGGTGCTGAAAAGACTGGGGGCCACTGATATAATGTACAATGTTCCAAGTTTGAAATCCATTCTGCGAAGAAGAAGGATTACCTTCTTCTTTCTATAAATCTATCAGAGTTAAAGGTTCTGCCTTTGTTCTCAGGACCAGCCCACTGCCAGCGATGCCCCCTTTTACATACACACACATTCACATATACAGCGACATAAATAGATAGATATCACATCTTCATATCAATGGCTCCCAACTCTGGCTGTGCATCAGAACAACTTGAGGATTTTTTAAAAATACTGGTGGTTTGGTTTTAAATAGATCAATCAGCTGAATGAAATCAGAATCTGTTAAGCTACGATTGACAACTACAGCACTAAAGTATTCAGTGTAATAATAAGGTCACTTCCAAGAAGACACATCTTATGCTAGCATAAGCTGTGTGACAAATAGCCACAAAATCTTAGGACCCTACAAAAATAAGCACTGTTGCTTGGATGCCTGCAGGTTGGCTGAGCTCAGCAGGGCGGCTCTACTGATCATGGTTTGGCTTGTTCACACAACGTGGATGGGCTGGGAGGTGACTGATTGAGGCTGGGTTTCGCAAGTGCAGTCCAGCTCTGTTCCTTCTCTTTCGGGGCCTAGCAAGCAAGCTGGGCATGTACTTCTTGTGATGTTGGGGGAGACATCAGTAAACAAGGGGAAATATGTATGTATGTTTCAAAGCCTTTGTTGTGACTCATGTGGTAATATCATGGCCCAAAGTAAGTCACAAAATAAGTGAAAGTGAAGTCACTCAGTCGTGTCCGACACTGCAGCCCTGTGGACTGTAGCCTACCAGGCTCCTCTGTCCATGGGATTCTCCAGGCAAGAGTCCTGGAATGGGTTGCCATTTCCTTCTCCAGGGGATCTTCCTGACCCAGGGCTCGAACCCGGGCCTCCTGCATTGTAGGCAGACGTTTTACTATCCAAGCCACCAGGGAAGTCACAAAATAAAACACAGGGCAAAACCAGCATCAGTGGAGCAAGAAAGAGACTTTCCTGGTAAAGAGGCTGCAGTAAAGAATCTGCCTTGAAATACAAGGGACGTGGGTTCAATCACTGGTTGGGGAACTAAGATTCCCAAATGCCCTGGAGCAACTAAGCCCGAGGGTCGAAACTACTGAGCCCAGGCACCAGAACTAGAGAGTCCTTGTGCTGTGCTGTGCTTAGTCGCTCAGTTGTGTCTGACCCTTTGTGACCCCACGGATAGTCCTTGTGCTGCACCAAAAGATCCCACATGACCCAATTAAGACCTGATGCAGTCAAATAAATAAATAATAACAACAACAAAAAGCAGAGCAAGGAACTGAATTATTCTCCTGCAAGTGAGAGAAGCAGAGTGGATATTACTAAAAAACAATGTGATTTCTCACCAAAGGTATGGAGATACCTTTTTTCCCTTGAATTATAAATAGCTCAAACATTTAAGATGTAGGCGGTGTGTTTGATAATTCTCAGTTGACTTCATCGTGGTCTTTTCAGCCTTGCAGCCCCTGCTGAAGTCTTCTCTGATCTATTGCTACATCATGTCTTTGTTACAATTCTAAGTCCCAGGATTTCTGCTCTAAGCATGTGTTAGCAGCAAACAGTTCTCTGTTCCACCTATTACTAAATTTAGAAAATAAAAAGGGATGGTACCTCAGGTAGGAATCACTTGCTGAAAAGTGTAAGTCATAGACTTGTCTAGGAGATCAGAGCATTCTTCTCTCACTACGTTTTGAAAATGTCTTACTTTATATACAGTAAAGATTATAGTGACGACAGAGAACAGAATTGCTTGTATCTCAAGCTGCAATCTCAAGAATTCATCTCACAATGGTGGCCAGTATAATCTTTTTTTTTTTTAAGTCTTCACTGCATTTGTTCCAAGATTGCTGTTTTATGGTTCGGTGTTTTGGCAGCAAGGCGTGTGGTGTCTTAGCTCCCCAGCCAGGAATTGAACCCACACCCCCTGCATTGCACCTCCAGGGAAGTCCTTACAATCTTTTTTCTTAATTTGATTTTTAAAAATTTCCATATGCAATGTAATGTTTAGGCATGCTGCTTGGGATGTTATTTCTAAAAAAACACATTGGCCATTTTTCAGAATACCATTTTGATTTTAAATACTAGTCAAGAAAAGGGAGTGATATAAAAATACATGAACAATTTTCTATTACAGAAATGAAAAACTGATTTGCAGCTAAACGTGCAAGAGGTGAAGGAATTTAGCCCTTCACCAGATGATATGGCAATATACGATACATTGCTTCAGCTGTTTGAGAAGGCTGTAATGTATTTTTATATTGACATAGAAGATTATAAATTACATTGAATAAGTATCCATAATCTTTAATTCTCTTTCATTTTTTTCTCTTTTGGGCTAACTTCTCCCAATTTTGGTAGATCACATGGGGTGATTGGATATGTGTCACAAAAAGATATTCAGAGCTATTTAGACAGCTCTTTGGAATTAAGTGAAAGAAGCGCTTGGTTATGAAAGTATAGTAATTGGGTCTAAGAGCATGTATATACATTCTTTTCTAGTTGCAGCCAAAATCAGGTTTAGAGATTTCTGTTGAGTTCTTTTTGATTGATGGTGGTGGCTGTTACAGAAAAATGGAAATTTCTGTCTCATGCTTAGGAAACCAGACATTATCACCCCTTGATTATTCATTTGCTGGAACAACTTGTTTCATTTATTAAAGTAAAGACAAGGTTGAAACTGGATCTACACAGGACATGTCAGTGGCTTTATGAGTTTGTGAATAATAAGTAGCCTTCAGTGCTCAGTGTTGACTTTCTAGGCTACAACTCGACATCATTTTGATTTCTCTTTTGATGAGCCAATGCCATCTTGGAGCTCTTAGCTGTAAATAGGAGAACACTTATAAGGATGACAGGGAGCAATGTTCCTTTTGGAAGGAAGAGGAGAGGAAGGGGAGGCTTTTGTTCAGTCACGGAAAATGGACGTGTGTCTCACGGTGGCCGCAGTTTAAATAAACATAAACTCTGAACTAGAGATCGTTCCTTCGTGCTAGCAGCACCAAACCAAAATACAGTTTTATTTGGTTAACCCCAAAGTAGGATGTGGGTGCCAGGCTTGGAAACCATATGATCAGGTTTCAAGCAGATACCACTAGGGCTGTGCTTTTGTCTTGAGAAAGGAAAGTCATAAAGGCATTACTCCGCATAACACCATCATGATGTTTAGCAAACAGATGCAACCATAACAACAGCTCACTTCAGAGAAAGGTCTGGAGGGTCCTTTGCCCTTTCAGCATAGATATGAAACCTCTCCAGAGTAGAACTCTGCAGAGTGAAGGGGCATTTTGCAAGGAATGGTAGAGGGACAGTGGGAGTCTTGGGCACAGCCTGGTGAGGGAAGAAGTGCTCATCTCCTGTTCCCCATGTGAGTTCTGGAGTCCACTGATTTGGAATCCATGTCTGGAAGCATCACTTGAAATTCCCTGTTTCCCAGTGGTGATCCAGCCAGGACAAAACAGCAGCCTCCATCGCTGGGTGATTTCACCCAGTCTCCATTTTGTCTTTCTTTCATCAGGAAAATTCTGCAGGCCCTGGGATCCTTCCAAACTTGCAAGTTCTGTGAGTCTCAGGTCTGGCCTTGCTTATTCAGAGCTCGTCACAGTGTGGAGCTTTATTTATTTATTTACCACAGGGTTGTTTCTTTTCCCCGCTTCTCCGGACCTGGGGCCGGGTGGGCGGATGATAGGGTTGGGTGCCCCGAGTTAATGACTAGCCCTTATATTCACAAGCTCCTTTACTCTTGTCCTCACCTGACGCCTCCCCGGTGCCAGTGAGCAGGAATGAATCCAATTGAGGGCCACTGCGTCCCTTAGAAGAAAAACTGCTCACTTGGCTGGAAATGCTTTGACAGAAGGCAGAGCAGCCGGTCACACACAGCAGTGCGTCTTCTGGCTTTGGGAGCAGAAGGGGAGTGGCGGGTCCGCGGAGGAGGGGCCCGAGCTATTGTGGGCCGGCCCGAAGCACAGCCGTCCACCCGGAGCTGAGCATGCTGCCCTCTGCCCCGTCTCTGCTCCTCCTCTCAGACTCGGGGCCTGACCCCCAGCCCCTTCCCAACAATCAGCTCTCCCTGAGAAGGTAATCATCTTATGGTGCATTGGCGGAGAAGAAAAGGCGCTCTAGAAAAATGTTATGATAATGGAAAACTCTTCAGTGTTGGAACCATCTGGTGCGCTGGGGTAACAAAGGAGGCGGTAATTGAGTGCCCAGGAACTCCTTTTGGCCCCAGATAATGGGCACTCACCCTGATCTGTATTCTTCACAAGAGTAATTCACCAACATTTCACACCACATCTGTACCCCATTTCCGCCATCAATACAGCCCCACACATAAGTTACCACACTTAATTAAGTCCACATCACTCTGCTTCAAAGAACAGAAAGGTTTGTGTGGGGGCCTCAGTGGCCAAGAGGCACAAATGAAGTTTTAGTGACTCTTGTTCTGTGGGAGGGACTGAGAGGGATGCGGCACCCCTGCCACCGGGCTGGGCTCCCGGTGGGCCGGTGGGGATGGGCCTGACAGCTTTAGGCCGGGCGACAGCTGCGGATAAGCTTCGGCTGCGGCCTCGTGGCCGGGCGTGCTCAGGGAGGGCTGGCGACCCCTTTGTGGTGTAATCTCGCTTTTGAAAATGTGCTACAATTGATTTGATCTGATTTCTAAGGTGCTGTCACCAGAGCATCATTAAAAGTCCTTTAAGAAACTGGAGAATAGACTAGATCACCAAAGGCAGCTTTGTTCCGACTCTCCGCCTGGCTTTGACTGGCTAGCCCTTCCAGCTGACAGAAGGGGCACAGCCTGTAAGCTCCCAACAATTAACATGGGACCATTTTATTTTCCTTTAATCAACAAGACAATGCTACTAGGAGAATCAAAGCCACACTCTTCGGAAAACGGGAGTTCTTTCCTTCACCCGCATCTTGGCATGAGAATGATTCCACATTCCAATGGTTGGCCACAAGCATCACTTTACTAAAGTTTTTTTTGCTGTTTGTGTATGTGTTTGTGTGTGTGTTTTCTCCCCTAAACCACTCCCAGAGGCTTAAAAGTTCCCTCCTCCTAGAGGTTGAGCAAGCAGCAGACAGAAAAGAAAGCTGAGCCTAATGAGAAGAACATTAATCCAGGACCGACGTACCAGTGGATAAAAGCAGAGGTACCCTCAGCCCCCTAGCTATCTCAGTCATAGGTAAATTAGTGACCCCTTTTCTCCCTTCTGACGATAAGGAGGGAGCCAGTGTGGGGACCTTGAAGATATTTCTCACAACAAGTGTCAAAATACCCTGAAAGCTCCCAGGGGGCGGCCTCCCACAGGCAGCATGCCCTTCATTTGTTTATCTCAGTGCTGACAAATTGCAGTGTTTTCACAGCCTAGCTGTGGGCTCATTTGCATGGGCCGCCCTCCATCTCTGAGCAGATAATGAGGCTCAGCATAAAGCCCCATTGAGGGCTCCCCGAGTTGACCGCGATGAATACAGAGCAGAGAATTAGGGGGCTCGGAGGCTATTGTGCGCGGCCCCTGGCCTTTTATCTTCCCTCCTGCTCATTTTCAGGTCTTTCAAGGAAACTGCCTCCCTCTGCTTTCTCTTTCTCCCTAGTGTCTTTTACCTCTCTTTCACTGTGAATGCGCACCATCTTCCCAATCGTCAGCTCAGCCTTGTGTTATTTCAGTCACCGTAATTATCTTCCTGCCTTATCCTATGAAATGCTAGAGGTTTCTTTTCACTGTGCAAGCCACTGAGAAAAGCCCTGAAGCATTGTCCCAGGAGCAGTGGGCCCCTGCACCCACCCAGCCACCCGCCGCTCAGATATCCTCTCTGGCATTATAGAACCAGGACACCTTCTGTCGAAACACTCCACCGCTGTCACCAGACAGAGGTGCCATTGCGTCCACCATCGAGTTGTGGATGATGTTCCGGTAAGTTATAGCAATTCAGGAATTCAACATTCTTGGGCAATTCAGTATTTTGAGGGTGTGTGCTCATGGAGGTGGGAGGGAGGTTCAAGAGGGAAGGGACATGAGTATACCTACAGCTGATTCATGCTGATGTTTGGCAGAAACCAACACAATACTGTAAAGCAGTTACCCTTCAATCAAAAATAAATAAATTTATTAAAAAAGAAAAAAATGATTTCAGTAGATGGGGTTCACATTTTTTAATTGAACTTGGAGGGGATGTAGCTTGGTTAGAATAAGGGATGTGACACAGAGGGTTTCTCCAGAGGAGAGTGCTTTCCCATCAGAGAAAACATTCCTCAATGAGGTGGGTGGGAAAGAAGCTTCTGGAGATGAAACAGTGGTCGAATTAATATGTTTGAATTAATATGGAAAGGACCTTATGGGAGGATCTGAGTGATCATTTTCAAAATAAAGGGAAGAGGCCCAGAAGGTGAAATGACTTATCCTAAGTCACACAAGTCTGGAAACTATCTCCAGTAACCTTACACAGAGGTCTGGAAAGGAACAGTCTAGCACCATGTGCTCTCAGTAAAACATATATCTGGTGCATTCTACTCTGTGTCTGTTTCCTAGGCAAGGGCTCCCAATCCATTTCATTTGACCTAACTCACTTTTTTTTTTTTTTTTTTGCTGGGACCCCTGACAAGGATCATCAGTAATTCCCAGACCTCTCTCTTCCTCCACCATGATTTTTGGATACAGGATTCATTCTCCCTAATTCTGTTATAGCAAAATGGATGATTCATTCTCCTTTCGGCTGGTTAAGTAGCTATGTAGAGACAGTCACACATTCTAGCTTCTTAGACTTCCCTATTCTCTATGTTCTGTCCAGTGGAATGGGAAAGACCTTGATCTACTAGAAGTCAACAAAGTGGTCAGAAAAACTATGAAGCTAATGAGCAAAGAGCCTGCTCGACAATGGTTGAGAGCCCCTCCAAATTTATTTTGTGACACTGAAATTCTGAAAGCTTTCATGAATGCTTGTATGTCTGTAATAAATTTACTTCTAAGTCCTGGTCTTTTTTAAATGATGCATTTAATTTCTCCAATTATTGATTCACACATGCTTACCATGGAACATATGGAAATTATAAAAGTGTATTCTGCTTCCCAGGTGACACAGTGGTAAAGAATCCATCTGCCAGTGCAATAGGCACAGTTCAGTCCCTGGATTTGGGAAGATCTCCTCGATAAGGTAATAGCAACTCACTCCAGCATTCTTGCCTGGAAAATTCCATGGACAGAGGAGCCAAGTGGGCTACAGCCCATGGGGTCACAAAGAGTTGGTCATGACTGAGTGACTAAATAACAATAACAACAACATTTTACTTCTCACCATCTCTAGTTCATCAGTTGTTCATTATTAACATACTCTGTGGCATGTCTCTTTGCTCTTTCAAATACATTAATGCTATGGTTTTACTGTAAGTTTCAGACCAACATATTTCTTTCCACTGACATACGTAGCTTTTTAAAAACAAATACTAGAGACTTGTATGATGGTTCAGTAGCTAAGATTCCTACATTCCAATGCAGGGGGCATGAGTTCAATCCCTGGTCTGGGAACTAGATCCCACATGTTGCAACGAGTTTGCATGTTGCAACTAAAGACCCATGTGTCATAATGAAGATGGAAGATCTTCATTATGCAACTAAGACCCGGTGCAGCCAAATAAATATTTTTTTAGAAAAGTGAAAAACTAATTTTTAAAAATAAATTAAAAAAAATACTAAATAGTACATATAATGATCCTAAATACTATTTACATAACTGGTAATAAAGAGCTAAGTCCCATAAAAGAACAATCATGATTTCACATGTAGTGACAGATTTGTGTGCAAAAGAAGTTGAGAATTAATTTAACAGGAAAGGACTCAGTTATATAATCAGTTGGGCTTTTCCCAAGTCGCGCTAATGATAAAGAACCCACCTGCCAATGCAGGAGATATAGGAGACTCTGGTTCGATCCCTGGGTCAGGAAGATCCCCTGGAGGAGGGCATGGTCACCCACTCCCTGAGGCACTTCTGAGGCATCATTTCTTAATCTGTAGAAGATAAGTAACAAAGCCTCTCTTAACATTTTGTAATGACTTAGGATAATGTATTTTAGCTGTTTAGCACAGTGCCTGACAAACAAGGAAGGGTTTCTGCCAGAGCAGAAGCATAATAAAGCTGCTTGTGAAATCTTCTGGAATGTGTCTTTGTGATGGATTCTCATACCTCTAGTAGTGTGTGAGTGTAGTCTAAATCTTTCGCATAAGCTTAGGAGGAGACCAGCTGATCGATTTCCATTGTGAGACTATATTTGCCTCTCCTCTGTATGAAACCCAGGGACCCGCCCTCAGCACTGCTTCCTGGGCCATGGGGAGAATGGTGGTAAAAGCCATCTGTCCTGCTGGGATGGAGAAGTGATTGATAAAGTTTTATGCACATGTTCCTCGCAAGTCAATGATTGGGGTCTGCTTGATTCTGAATGTGCTGTCCATAGAGGCATCTGAGAGGACATATGTAGTGGCATTTAAGTGCTAATTTTTGCTTTGGAAGAAAAGAATATTTGCCTTGGAGACATTATTAAAAGCACAGATTGAGGCTGTAACATATGGTAAATAAATAATCATCCCCACAGTTCAATATAATAAAACAAGTCAAACTGTGGAACTCAAGACAGTAGACACATTTACTGGTTCCATTAAAATAAATAAAAGATGATTCCGGTCATGAGAGTATGGCATAGCAGAATACATTCTAATGGTTAAAGAACTAGGGTGTTAATTCAAGTTGATTTCTTTATCAATTATGCAAGAAATAACCAATCTAGTTAGAAATTTGATTTTTTAAACTGTTCACTAAAATATCATATTTCCCCATGTCTTCTTTTTTTTTTTTTTTTGAAGACTAGCAAATATGATTGAAATAGAATGAGTTGGACCATGTCTTCTTTTGAAGTGAAGCAAAGATGAACTGCAGCCATGAAATTAAAAGACGCTTACTCCTTGGAAGAGAAGTTATGACCAACCTAGGCAGCATATTAAAAAGCAGAGACATTACTTTGCCAACAAAGATCCGTCTAGTCAAGGCTACGGTTTTTCCAGTAGTCATGTATGGATGTGAGAGTTGGACTATAAAGAAAGCTGAGCACCGAAGAATTGATGCTTTTGAACTGTGGTGTTGGAGAAAACTCTTGAGCATCCCTTGGACTGCAAGGAGATCTAACCAGTCCATCCTAAAGGAGATCAGTCCTGGGTGTTCATTGGAAGGACTGATGTTGAAGCTGAAACTCCGATACTTTGGCCACCTGACGCAAAGAGCTGACTCATTGGAAAAGACTCTGATACTGGGAAACATTGAAGGCAGGAGGAGAATGGGAAGACAGACGATGAGATGGTTGGATGGCATCACTGACTCGATGGACATGAGTTTGAGCAAGCTCTGGGAGTTGGTGATGGACAGATAAGCCTGGCATGCTTCAGTCCACCAGGTTGCAAAGAGTCAGACACGACTAAGCGACTGAACTGAGCTGAACTGAACTGAAGCTCTATTCCACTTTAATCACATTTGTATGAGACATCCACATATTCAGATGGCAAATGAAACAACTATCCATGAGCAAAAAGAGGTGCTTTTCCTCCTGTATCAAAACCCTACTGGGGACTTCCCTGTGATCCAGTGGTTAAGAATTCACCTGCTAATGCAGTGGACATGGGTTAGATTCCAGATTTGGAAAGATCCCACAGGTTTGTTAGTGCATGAACAGTCATGTCCGACTCTTTGGGACCCCATGGACTATAGCTTGCCAGACTCCTCTGTCCATAGAATTATCCAGGCCAGAATGCTTCAGTGAGCTGCCATTCCTTCTCCAGGGTATCTTCCCAACCCAGTGATTAAACCTGTGTCTCCTACATTAGCAGGTGGATTCTTTACCACTGTGCCACCTGGGAAGCCCACATATGTTGGGGCAACTAAGCCCATGTACCCCAACTACTGAGCCCATGCTCGGCAACAAGAGAAGCCGTTGCAAAACACACTAAAAAAAAAAAAAAAGAAAGAAAGAAAGAAAGAAAAAACCTACTGGTTTCCCTCTACTATCTGTTTTCACCTTCTTCTTTGGTAATAGAATTTTAAATTTAGCTAGAAATCACTTCCTGGATAAAGACTACATTTCCCAGCCTCCCTGATGGCTAGATGACCATGCAACTAAATTCTGCCTTTGAGATGTAATTGGAAGCAGCATACATCCATGCCCAGAGTGTCTTTTGACTTGTCTTCTTGCCTGCTAGCTGGAACATGACAGGAAAAATGGGAGTTCCCATAGTTCCCTTGTGAATAGCATCCATATACAACAAAACAGAAGAATCTTGAGTCCACGGTACCATGGAGGATCATGCTATAATTTCAGTACTGATTCATGTTCAAAATGTGTAAATGTCAAGGAAACCATATATTTCTACTTTTTAAGCCACGGTTCGTAGATTTGTTTTTCTTACAGATTGCACCTAAGATTGATTTATATAACCATTCTCAGCATTCCATTTTGAAATTCAAAGGATTAGAGGTTTTCCAGAGTTTTCCTGAAAGCGTATCAAGCAGTGATATGAGGGTATATCTGATGCCCCTCAGTGGGAGGTTCAGACAACCACCCCCGATATTGCTTTCAGGGAGATGGGGGAGGAACAAGTTGGGCATGAAGCCCATTGCCATAAATTACCCAGTTCATACAAAATCCACTCTGACCATGGGTTCTGCACAAGGAAAAAAAGTGAAAATGGTAGTCACTCAGTCACGTCTGACTCTTTGTGACCCCATGGACTGTAGCCCACCAGGTTCCTCTATCCATGGAATTATCCAGGCAAGTATACTGGAATGGATAGCCATTCCCTTCTCCAGGGTATCTTCCCAACTCAGGGATCAAACCTGGATCTCCTGTATCACAGGCAGATTCTTTACCATCTGAGCCACCAGGAAAATCAGATATTTGCTATTGGTTCTACCCCAAACAATGATGGCAGAAATTCCAGTTTCTTCAGTAACAAGCACCGTGTGAGACCCCTGGTTTCTACTGAGTTCTGTGTCAAGCAATCTTTCAAATATACAGAAGACAAGGTATCTGAACTAAACAGTTTCACTGGGAAATCCAGAATATAAGATGAAAGCAAGAGTAATGGAAACAAATTGAATATTAGGGATATGACTTGTAGCAAGGTTTCCTTGGATGGGAAGTTCTGGGTGGGTCAGAATTGTTAGGCAAGGTCTTAAAGAAAGAGACATAATAATGGAATGTAAGGGTTCGCATGACAAATGGGGGGAAAGGCAGCATAAGGGGTAAAGGCTGGAGAAATCCTCCCATTAATTCAAGAGCCTTGTGTGTGCAGGGCTGTGCTGAATCCTTGGGAGGACAAAATTAACCTTGAACAAGTAAGTTTACTGCACTATAGTTTAATTTCCTCATCTGCAAATGGAGATAGCTGTAGAGTTCTATTCAGGACTAAATTTATGAATGTATATAAAATATTTAGGATAGTACCTGGTACGTAGCACATAATAAATATAAGCTATCCCTATTATTATTTTTTGAGGAACTCAAAGTCCAGTGAAGGTAACAACATGTTAATATTATAAATGGTAAATGTAGTATAATGATTAATATAATGTGGATAAAGCACTCAGGAAAACACAGGAGAAGAAAGCTAAGGGTTGGGACAAGGCATTACTTAATCTTCTTCAAATAAATCATATTAGAACTTAGGTTTAAAAGGTGACCAAATGGGTTTCTCCAGATAAAGAACATAATTCCAGGTAGGGACAGCTTGTGCAAGTGCAAGGTGGTGAGATTAATGTGTGGCAGGTGGAAAAATGCTGATCACTCTTAGAGGGACAGCGAGGATCAATGAGATTTACTGGTACGCATTACATAAACCCAGCAATTGTTTACAGCTAACACTCATTCTGACAAGGCCACATCTGTTCCCATTGGCTGGTATCTATGCTGAACTGGTTGTTGTTTTGAATATTATCTCTAAAAAATTGTGTGGGAGGTGATGTGGGAAATGTCAGTACAGGCTTTGTAAACTTGGGTAAAGAATCAGGTATAAGAAACCCTGATGATTAAGTTAACTAACTCCTGAAAAGCAGACACCCACTTCATAGAGACAGACAGCTGCTACAGTTTTTGCTCTTCCTTATTATTGGTGACCTTCTTGTGTAACATTTTTAGTATCGTTTAATTGATAGTGAACAAGCAATTTTTACTGAAAAAAATATAAAGCTGACGGGCCCTAGAAGTGTCTAAACTGTGCCCTATGTCATTTGAAAGATGTGACTATGTCTTGTACACGTGTGATGCCAGTGGAGATACTGATGGAATTTCCATATACTCTTTCTGTTTCCCAGCCCACGCTGATTTGTTCTGACTGAAGACATGTGAGCAGAAGTGATGAGCTCATGTTGGTCAAATATGAAGGGCTGGTATGTGTTCTCCGTGTATTTTCTCCTGTGGTTAGGCTGTCATAGAGAGATGTGTGATGGACGCCTCTGTTGGATGTGTTGAATGAACAATAGAAAAAAAATTACAGAAGGTAGAAAGGTTTGTTATGATAACAAACTGGGTTTGTAGAGTTAATTTGTAACCATAGCATAGTCATCACCCTGATTAGTACCACAACTGTTACCAGAAGTGGAATATCATCCATTGCTATGGACTAAATGCATGTGCTCTCCTCCAAAATTTATGTTAAAACTACCCCCACTCCAAAAAAAAAAAAAGAAAGAAAGAAAGGAAACTTTACTCTCCAATGTCATAGCTTTAGGAGGCTGGGAACACAATTAGGCTGAGATGGGGTCATGAGAGTAGAGCCCTCATGAACGGGGTTAGTGCCCTTATAAGTGGCACCCTACTCCAGTACTTTTGCCTAGAAAATCCCATGGACGGAGGAGCCTAGTAGGCTGCAGTCCATGGGGTCGCTAGAGTTGGACATGACTGAGCAACTTCACTTTCACTTTTCACTTTCATGCATTGGAGAAGGAAGTGGCAACCCACTCCAATGTTCTTGCCTGGAGAAGCCCAGGGATGGAAAGCCTGGTGGGCTGCTGTCTATGGGGTCGCACAGAGTCGGACACAACTGAAGTGATGCAGCAGCAGCAGCAGCAAGTGTAACGAGAGTACCCGTTCCCTTCTCTGCCATGTGAGGACACAATGAGTCAGAAGTCTGTGCCTGGAGGGGCCTCACCGGGCAGAACCCGACCACACTGGCACATTGATCTTAAACTTCAGTCCTCTAACACTGCGAGAGAAAGCTTCTGTCATTTTCAAGCCAACCAGTCCAGTATTTTGTTATAGCAGCCTGACTGACTAAGACACGCATCAGAACCCTAAAACATGTAGCTTTTGTTTCAGTTCAGTTCAGTTCAGTCACTCAGTCATGTCTGACTCTTCGCAACCCCATGGACTATAGCACGCCGGGCTTCCCTGTCCATCAGGAATTCCCAGAGCTTGCTGAAACTCAGGTCCGTTGAGTGGGTGTTACTGTTGTTTAGTGACTGGTAATATGCAGTGGTGAAACATACTGGAGGCTAAAAGCATGGTGCCCCTGGTTTTGCAGGAACAAAATATATGGTACCAGGCAATGTGAATTCTAAGCCAGAAACTCTTGGGAAAGACACTGAAAAACAGAAATTTAGTTTTGCTCTTGCTTTTTGGTAGCTAGATTTGACAAGGGGTCAAGGATTTGAGAAAGGAGATTTCAGAGCAAATTGGCTGGGAGAAGTAAAGTTGCTTAAAAATATAGTATAGATACATGGGGCTTTGCATTGAGGGGAAAGTTGGCTTTGAGACTCCCAAACTATAGGGGTTGGGACTTCACGGGGCTTTTAACATCAATTTTACCAATAAGAACTTTCAGAGAAAAGGGTTTTTTCTTTCTTTCTTTCTTTCTTTTTTAAAGTATGAGCTGACTAAAGCCTATAGCTTTAATAAATTAAAAGCTAGATGCATATGCCAAGAAGGTGAGAAAATAAGCATTTTAGAGTGTATTGAAAAGAACTATATGATTACCAATACATAGAACTTACTATAAGCAAGTGAATTAAAGGTTTACTGAGTTGTCGAGAAATTTTTACTGCCAAAGGAGCTATAAATCCTGTCTAAAAACATCTGTGACTATTGAAGTTTAAAATGAGTCTTCAACCAAGGAACAGGCTAAAAAAAGTACACTCTTAAAGGACAGCATATTCCCCAGAGCCCATTAAATATGGTCAAGGGATATAAAGGACAAATAATAATATGCTGGAAAGGGATCCAAGGACCTTGGAGAACAATGGGTAAGGAGTCCTCCCCCCAGAGGACAGAATCCATGTCTAATCAAGTAATAGTCTGCATACCCCACATCCTTAGAAGTCTTCCCAGACAGAGTAGACAAATGAATGCTCCATGTCTTCCATTGTTCCTGTTTATTAATGTTCATCTTATTTCCCTTTCGCCATTCTATAATGAGGAGTGAGCAGAAAATATGTTGAGTTCATACATTTCTGGACTGAGAAGAGCCATATTTTGACACAATTGCACAAAATGTTGCAGAACATCATATGGGTGTTCTGCGTACGAGCAGGATTCAACGGTAAGATGAAATTTTAGATCATTTCTTTTGGGGAACCATTGAGTGTTCTCTGGGTACAAGAGTGTGCCAGGTGGAAATCCTATAGGAAACAGAAGGTACTCTTGAATTAGAATACACTGAGGGAGGTTTACTGGTGAAGAGTTCAGTTATAAAGTTGTAGGTGGAGTATTGAGGGAACAATGAGGGATGGTATGGAAACCCAGGCCGTCGTTGTCTGTCTCAGAAAAATAAGAGTAAATGGCTTTCAGCCTCTGGAAGGAGCAAGAGTGAGTCATTTAGGTCAGAAAGCCAAGGTGACTTCACAGGGAGAGAATTGGGGGCATAAATACCCTGACTTCATTCTCCTCCTCCTCCTCCTAGGTCTCCTGGGGCTTCCTCTTTAGTAATCCTATTTGGAAGGCACTGGCATTGAAGCTTTTTGATGTGGTCCATGTATATTAGCATCTATGAGCAGAGAGCTAAGTGATGAAGGAGAAGAACAGATGTGGAAGGGCTGACAGATGACATAAGGAACGGGAAAGAAGGAAAAAGAGGGTTATTGAGTGACCAGAATGGAGAATTTAGGCAAGTAATCCTATTCACACCCCCTTCCACACCTCCACGCTGTAGAGTTTCAGTGAGGAATAAATGCATGCTGTGAACAGTTAAGACCTCCTGATGCATGTTGCCTATGGGAAGAGTTCCAAGCTTCAGCACTCGATCAGTGAGCTATACACTCAGTAAGGAGTTGATCTGGGCCAGGACCAAAGTTCATGGCTCCTTCCAAGTTATCCGGCTGCTGACCCAGGACTAAAGTCATAGCCTGGCTCAAAGTAAGTAGCAGGGAGCAGAGTTCATGAAATATGACAGTGTTTGAGCCACAGGTAATCCTTCCACATTCTCCACTGACCACCCTGCTCACTTCGTGGTAGATTCATTGCATTAATGGTGCCAGTTATTTACTCCTCTCTATACTCTTGCCCTATATGATGTGACTTTGCAGTTCCCTTCACTAACAAGATGGAGTCTGTTTTACAACTGCTTGGTGACATCTCTCCTTCAGATTTGAGTTAACCAAGAGGTCCTATATGTCTGCTTCTGCTCTTATGCTTCTATTATCTCCATGAGAACATGCCCTGGTTAACCTACTGGAAGATAAGAATATCTGAAGCAGAGCCAAGTCACTTCAGCCAAAGTCATCATACATTAGGCAATACTAGCTGAACCCTACACATGGGAACAATCCCAGGCAAGATCATTACAGATTAACCTACCTGCAGTTGATCAAGATGTGTTATCATGAATAGTTCTTTTTGCATGCTACCGAGATTTTGTGGTTGCTTATCACAGTGTTACTGTGACAAGAGATAATATACAGTCCCTCATTCTTCTTCAGGTATATTAAATTATCCCTTCATAAGGCTATTATTCTACTTTATTGACAGTTTTGACTGCATAATGGCTTTAGGTCTAATTTTCATGAGCAGTCATTTTCACAATGTCTTTTTCTTACAATTCCTTCTAAGAATTGTTTTGGAGAAGGCAATGGCACCGCACTCCAGTACTGTTGTCTAGAAAATCCCATGGACAGAGGAGCCTGGTGGCCTGCAGTCCATGGGGTTGCTAAAGAGTCAGACACGACTGAGCAACTTCACTTTCACTTTTCACTTTCATCCATTGGAGAAGGAAATGGCAACCCACTCCAGTGTTATCGCCTGGAGAATCCCAGGGGCAGGGGAGCCTGGTGGGCTGCTGTCTATGGGGTCGCACAGAGTCGGACACGACTGAAGTGACTTAGCAGCAGTAGCAGCAGCAAGAATTGTTTTAGGCCCTTATTCATACTCATTTCCTTTAATCATATTTTAGCTTTAAATAAATCCAGACTCTAAGTCAATCAAGTATTAAAGTTCTGGCTCTGCTTTTTAACAACTATTATCTTAAGAAGATTAATTAAACTTGCTAAGCTTCAAACTCCTCTTCTGTAAAATGGGAAGAAACTGTTGTGAGAACTAAATGAGAAAATGCCTGAAACTTTTAGCATGATGCCTTTGTTTTCATTCACAGATAAGTCAGTCACAAGAGAACAGATTATATCTACTTGTTATTAATCACACGTGGAGATGAAATACAGCATATAAGTTACCAAACTGGATGGAAGGGATGAGATGAACCATATTTGCAACCCAAATTTTTATTTCTGTCTATTGTTTGCTGTATCTTTTTCAGGGAAGAATAAGAACCAGTGACTTTGTGAATAAAAGTGAAGAAGCCAAGACTCCTTTATGGATAGCCATTCCCTTCTCCAGAATATTTACATATTCCCAGGAGGACAATATTGCAGGTTACTGAACTAAGTCAACAAAATTTGGAGCAAGGGATTCTAGAGGTGTGCTGAAGCCAGCCTGAACCTGTTGGTGAGTCAGTTGTTAAATTTTCAGGGTTTTTCTTTAGCTGGGTGTTCTATATATTTGTTATTAAAAATTAAATTAATCAATTTATAGTGAAATAAGTTACATGAAAAACAAAGGTAAAAAATACTCAAAACTCATCACTTCCTAGTTATTTTGCCACATTTTACTGTTATGTATGCTCTTGAGGTTGTTTATATCAGTTGTATCTAGGCAGTGGAATATCATACGATGGTGTGGGGTACAATACATCTTTTCCCAGCTCTGAGTTTGTGACACCACATTGATCCATTGAAACTGCCCATGGTGGGAGTATACACACCCAGGAGTCAGAAATTCCTGCAGACCAGGGCTTTTGTCCTGGCAAGCCAGTTGACCAATTTATGTTGTTGTTCAGTCACTGTCATGTCTGACTCTTTGGCAACCCCTTGGACTATAACCTCCCCAGGTCCTGTGTCCATGGGGTTTTCCAGGCAAGAGTACTGGAGTCGACTGCCATTTCCTTTTCCAGGGGATTTTCCCGACCCAGAGATCAAACTCATGTCTCCTACACTGGCAGGCAGATTCTGTACCCCTGAGCCACCAGGGAAGCCATGAGCAACAGCCACTAGCCCACATCTGTGAGGCCAGCCACACCTAAGTAGGCATTATTGGTTCTGTACTTATTTAGAAGGACATTTTCCCTTGCCTACCTCTGTCATGTTATGATATTAAGAAGTTGCCTATACCTGTCATTACTCCTGCAAGGAAAACTTTTCTTCTTCAGTAATACACTAATGGGTCAAACAAACTTTAGAAGAAGCCATCAGAATTAACTCCAGAATGTGGTCATTGCTGTTCTTAGCTGCCTCATGGTCTGGCAAGGGGTAGAGTGAGAAAAGTATAGCAAAGATGAGGCAACCTTGGAAACCTGGGGCAAATATTTTCTGAGAATTCTTTTGTTAATCTGATTTCTTGGCTGATTGCAGTATGTGGAAAGAGTAAGAGATAAGTGTTCCAAGCCCTGCTGAGTTGCTTGCTGCTCAATCTGTGGCCTTATTCCCATCACTTTCACTCTTATGGGGCTTCAGTTTTAGTCATTCAGAAAATGAAGGCATGTATTAGACAATGAGTAAGAGCTTATTTGGCCTTCCCTGGTGGCTTAGAGGTAAAGAATCCACCTGCCAATGCAGGAGACGTGGCTTTAATCTCTGAGTTGGGAAGATCCCCAGAAGAAAAGGGTAATCCACTCCAGTCTTCTGGCCTAGGAAATCTCGTGAACAGAGAACCTTGGTGGGCTACAGTCCATGGGGTCACAAGAAGTTGGACACAACTGAGTGACTAAACAACAACAATAAGAGCTTATTTAGCTCTCAGATTTCATGATATTCAGGTCATGCAGGGGAATTAAAAGGAAGCATCTTTGAAAGACTCTCCGCTTCTTCTCCTCTTTTATAAATCTTTGGTGACAAAGACAATTTTAGAGAGATGTGACCAGCTGGACTCACATCTTGCAAAGGAGAGAATTTTAATCAATGAGAGATTTCACATAGATAGATTGTGACCCCTGCCTCAGAGCTTCTTATTTTGTTACAGGTCATGTGAAGAACAAACTTTAGCCTTTCTCCTCCTGGGATGATTTTAAGAGGGGACAAATTGTGTGGCAGGAGATAATGAGGAAAAGACTGCTTTGTCAACTTTTAGAGGTTGTTTGTCTCTGGAAATACAGCCCAGCAAGGGATGGAGGGGGCAGAGATGCGCAGATGGGATCCTGGGTCTTGTTGGGTAAACAGCTCCTTCAGAGCCCAGCAGTGCTGGCTGCCCCAGCTAGTTGAGGGCCCCGTCCCCCACCCACCTCTCCACCGAGAGGCCTTCAGCCACCTCTGTTTCTGCTTCCACTTGGCTGAGCCGGGGCTGGGCTCCCACTGCCGCTGAGCATCGCTGGGGACACTCATCACCCTGAGTCAGACAAGCTGGCGGGGATGACCTATTAGACCACAGGGCCTTCACCACGTTCTCACTGGACTCTGACTCAAAGCCACAAAAGCAGGACAGTCAGACTTTTGTGGCCAATGTCCTCTCACCTCCTCGATTCCCAAACCCTCAGAGTGTCCATCGACTCATCCCCTGAGCGCTGCTGGGGGTGGGAAACCCCAGAATCCCAGGAGGTTTTCTGGAGAAAGGAGGGATTTAGCCCAAAATGAATTAAGAACCAGTTGGCACCATGCCCTCAGATGAAAATTGTTTCCTACTTTGCCAACTGTTTCGAACATCTCTCGGCTTTGATCTCTTATAATTTTGTCTTCAACTGGATTGCAGGTCCCTGAGGCCTCCTTGGTTTGTACTTTTTCCAGAGTCAGTTACAAAGGATCACCAGTAGGTATTTATGATTCAATCAGTGTTTCCCTATGGGGCTCTGCTGTTCCAACTCTTGATCCCACAGAGATGGACGCTGCCTGCCTGGCAAGAGGACAGCTCAGACCGCCACCACAGATGAGATGTGCTCTTCTGTAAACGCACCTGACATCACAGAAAGCCTCAGTGGCCAAGATAACCTTTCCTCTAGATTCACTTTCATTCTACGGTAGGCTCTCTTTCTTTTCTTTTTAACACATGATTTTTTTCAACCTTTTCCACAATTTTGCACTAAACCCATCTAGTTCTGAAAGGCTTCGTTAGCTAACATATTGGCTTTGACATGTGGATCAATTTTGAACTGCTGCTCTCCTAATCTAAGACATTTTCCCCCCTAAATTGCTCTTGAATTTGTTTTAATAGTTCTTTTTTAAATGACCCATCAACCCAGATTTAAAAATTATCAGTTAATCTTATCAATATTAGTAGTCCCTAACCAGGGGATTTAAGAGCCAAAGCACTGCATATCTAAGAAGTGGATTGAGAAAACACAAAAACTTGTACCTAAATGTTCATGGCAGCATTACTCATGATAGCAGAAAAGCAGAAAACCCCAAGTCTCTATCAGTTGATAAATAGGTAACCAAAATAGGGTCTATTCATAAAGAGGAACATTATTTAGCCATAAAAATGAATGGGGCACTGATCCACGCTACAGCATGAGTGAACCTTGGGTATATTAGTCAGACAAAGAAGCCAGACACAGAGGACACCTATTCCATTTTTGTGAAGTGTCCAGAATACACAAATCCATAGAGACCAGACGTAGATTAATGGTTGCCCTACCATTAATTAATTAAGGGGCTGTGTTGGGGGGAGGGGTTGAAGGGAATGAAGACTTTACTACGAACGGGTGTGGAATTTCTTTGAGGGTGATAGAAAGGTTCTAAAATTGATGATGATGATGGTGGCCCAACTCTGTGAATATACTAAAGACCATTGAATTGTGCACCTTGATTGGATAAAATGAGTGGTATATGAACCATATCTCAATAAAGCTATTCTGATAAAAATTCAAGAAGGGGCAATCAAGCCTCTTTATTTTTATTTCATAAATTATCTTTTCCATTATGTATTTGTCATCAATAAAATATTTTGCTCCTGAGTGACTAAAAAAAAAAAAAATAGCAATTTGTCTTACTACAAAACAATTATATGATAACATCATTAACAGGGATAACATGCTATTTTTCAATTGGATACTTTTTTATATAGATCAATGAGGAAGCACTATTTAGGTTGGCAACAGTTACTATTGATTACCTTTTAAAAACTGTCAGCAGATACAAAAACCAAAGTCCTAGTACTGCCTGCAGAGACCTACCCGACCTGTTTTCTGTTTCTTCTATGTATCATCTCCCCCTGCTCTTCCTCCTGGCTTGGTGGCTTCTGGCTTACTCTCTCTGTACCTGCTTGGCACACTGCTCTCCCCCCAACCTCTGGGCTAGCTGTCCTGTCTGCCTGGAACGCTTCTCCTGCATCCACAAGCATGCTTGCACTCTCCGCTAATTCAAGTTTCACTCAGGAATCAGCTTGCCCCGGGGCCTCCCCTGACCGCTGGCGTACCCTTCAAACATACTAAATAGCTTACTGATTCATTATGCTTACATTTCCCTGTGCGCCTCCTCTTTTAGAATATAAGTTCTATGAGGTCAGGGATATTTGGCAGCTGTATTCCATGATACATCCCTGGCACATACCACATTGCTGGTATATCACTGGTGTTCAATTGACACCTGTTAAATGAAGGAATAGATATCGAGGCTAGCAGTCCAGTGTTAGTGTGCTGTCTGTGCTTTGTTGATTTATCAACCAGCCCGTCTCTAGCTTTAGACATTCTTCTAAACTTGGGATTAAATACCAGACCAAACAAACCAAATGTTCAAAATGCATCTTTGGAAAGTAAAGAGTCAGTTCTGTAAAATGAAATTAATCTATAAAGAGAAATATACAGTATAAAAATCTTGACTACATGTTAGTTTTTATTCTGGTAAAAATATTTGATAGATCACTTTGAGGTCTTCTTAAAGTTAACAACATATATGAATGAAGTCAGTCAAACAAACATTGAGTATCTTTGGTGTTCTGGGCACAGGGTAGCAGTGATGTAACAGTGGATGGAGCTTACATTGCAGTGGAAGAACAACAAAAACACCTAGACAAGTATTCAATATAAACAATGCCAGTGGGTACTGACAACTCTAAGAGAAGCCAGAAGGGTTAGAGATAAAGACTGAAGGGGTTCTGGAGTGGTCGGAAAAGATCTGTTTGAGATGCCAACATTTGGACAAAGATTTGAGTAAAGTGAGGTGGAGACTCATGCGCATAAGTAGGAAGAGTGCCCCAGACAGAGCATACAGCTGATATAAAATCCCACCGCTGGAAACTATAGGTATATTAGAAGAAAAGCAATGATGAGGAAAAATCTAGGAAATGATGTTGGAGTAGTCTCCAGGAATCAAGTCACCGGAGAGCTTTGCAGACCATGCTCAGGACTCAGTGGCTGTCTATCTAGGACCAAGAGAACCTCTGCCTGGTTGAACTGACATGATTTCTTCTCCACTGAGTGATGTAATCTGATCTGAGAATATAAGTCAAAGCAAAAGGAGTCAGGCTCTATGAAAAGCAGAGGAAATCTGGGGCTAGACTCTGGAAGGCAGCAGTGGGCCACAGGGAAAAAGAGCTGAGTTTCCATTGCCTTGAAAATCTCAGACCTCTTAGAGCTTTGCCCTCAGCCTGGAAGCTTCCCTGTATGACGGGCATGTTGGCATGTATCCAAAGGAGCAGACAAGAAAATTAGGAACTGTGCTGTGGTGAGTTCCATCTCCTCAAAGGCAGGATCCAAAAATGTCATGGGATCGATTCCTGTTCAGGGTAGAAAGACAGGATACTTCCCTAGCTCCCCAAAGTTATATAAAAGAGGGGATCCTAACTGAGTTTGTTCCTCTCCTACAGTAGGTTTCCTCAAAGCAGTCTCTCTGGCATCAATCCAATGGCAAACAGTTTGGGAGGCAAGTAATACAGATGTGGGAGAGGAAAAGTGAGACCTGGAAAGAAAGGAAGGCAGCCTGCACAGAGCATTTTGTTGAATCAGCTATTGCTGTGAGCAACTAGAACTTGGTTCTGCTGGGTAAATGGTGGTTAGTTCCAGCAACGGTACTGGGGTATGTATATACCATGTACTGTCTGACACGGATTAAAAAGTAAATGGGATTCTCCAGGCAAGAATACTGGAGTGGGTTGCCATGCCCTTCTCCAGGGGAATCTTTCCAACCCAGGGACTGAACCAGTGTCTCTTGTGTCTTCTGGATTGGCAGGCAGGTTTTTTACCACTAGCACTGCCTGGGACACCCAGAAGTTACTCCAAGTGGGAGTTAATTCCCCTTCACTTCTTGCCCATCATGTGAGTGGCTGAGCTGCTGGATGTAGGGGCCAGAGAAAGCCCTTAGACAAAGAGAAAGCTGGGCTGCTGCGCCCTGAATGAGTAGGGGAAAAAGGTACAGTTAGGGTTCCCACAGTATCTGCTGCAACCACTCCTCAGGGCGATTGTTGCTCACGTAGGCTGCATACCTGCTCCCTAGGGTTTTGCAACCAGCCTCTCATTCCTCGGCCTGTCCAGTCTCAGACTCTGTGACGCGGACAGCACAGAGGGAGGAGGCGCTCCTCAGGGTCTAAGGCTGCAGACCATTCCTTTGGTGGAATTCATAGTCTCTGAAGAGCACACAGTATTAATAGCCGTGAGAACTTGCAGCAAGCCCATCACAAATCAGTGATAACACCCTAAGATGTTCTTTGAAGAACTGGATCATGGAAAAGCAAGAGTTTTATAGTTCAAAGTCAGGTTATCTTTTGTTTGTGACTATTTCTGTGTGGGAAGAAACTTATGAGTCCAGGGACATCTTTCCTGGATACCAGCAGCCAAAATTTTTCTCTGTCTGTCCCTATAATATACTTTGTCTAGGGCCCATGAGTTCTAAGTGACTTAATAGAAGACACTTTCTCATTGGCAGGCAATGCACATATAAGATTAGCTTAAAACATTTTCCTTTTGAGCTGAAATTTTGGTTTGAGGCCAGCATTCATCAGGAAGATGATGTATGACTGAGTTTTAGTTAGATGCTGAAATGAAAAGAATGCATGTATAAGTGTGTGTATGTGCGCACAAGAGAAGACGTGGTGGAAATGGTGACCCGGTTCTAACTCTAGTGGGACAAGCAAGACTGTTGTAAGGCAGGAATGACTTCATCAGGAACTCAGGAAATCCTCACTCAAACTTCCAAATATACAAATAGATTCCTTTTATTCTGCTGTGAATCAAAATGATGCCACGTCCTGGAATGAAGGATGTTGTTGACCAGGTTGAATGGGAGCCAACCTTGCCTAGCCTTTGTTTCTATGACAGTCATTCCGAAGTTCCCCATTTTAAGGCTACGAGTTACCTTATTTGGCAAACACTCAGAAATTCTGTTTCCACATTTATTTGGGGGTGACAGAAGTTTAACTTAATTTTTACCTCAGGGTAGGAGATGTGTTCATTGCTGGAGGACAGATGAATAAATATTTGTGTACAGGCTCCCATGCAGCCACGTGAAAATAGAGAGTAATAGCTAAACAAATTCCTGCCATAGTGAAGCTGCACTGTCATTTAGCCAAGGATTTTTTTTTTTTTAAGTTGTCAACTGCAAATATATGTGAGAGTGGGTCAAAAGATAACCTGGGCTTATTTTCTTCTTTCTTGCAGAAAACCATAGGCAACCATTAGTCTTTCTAAATATTAACTTCTCAAACCAAGCAGGTAACTTGCTCGTGGGGATGGCAGGTGAAATGGTCTGTTGACCAGGCACATGGGGATGAAGTGTTGTTGTAACATCTTGAGGGCAGTGATGCAAACACTTGTGAAATCAGCCACTGGACTCCCTGGGAGACACGAAGATTTGAGTCCCCTCCACCCAGCTGCACAGGGCCTGTGCGGGATATCCTTCTTTGGGTTTCAGAAGAGGGCACACTGCCCAATTTTCCCAGCTGCAGGAAAGAAGAAATCACCCGAAATGCTGAGATAATGCCTGAACTTGCAGTGTCTTCTGTCCCGCCTTCTGGTCCACCCCCAACAAATTCTATCTTTGTTTCAGGCCATGACTCATGACCCACCCCCACCCCTCCGTCAGCTGTGACTCATAGCAGGAGCCAGATAAACTGAACATGGAACAGAGGGGTAGGAGAGCTGCAGTGTTCCCACCCCCTCCTTTTATTTTTTTTCCTAATGAGAAAAGTTAGGTCAAATGATCAGGTGGCAGGAATCTTCTTTGAGGGTTTTTGTTCTGTCTTTGCGTGTTTAACTTAGGGGAATTCCTTCATTGGATGGGGGATCTGGCTGGGTATTCCCTTTTAAGGTAACTCAGTGATACTGTGGTTCAAGCTTCCACCTTTGGCAATCACTTACATTTGACTGATTGTGCAAATGGCCCTATTTTTTTTTACCCCTGCACCCTTCATCCTTGCCCTTGGCGATAGGACTTTAAAGCTACTTCCTTTAAAGGGTGGAGTCTCTTTCACCCACTTCTCGAGTTTGGGTTTGCACATGTGACTTACTTTGTCCAACAGGAAGCTGCAGAAGTGATGATTTGCCAGATTAGAATATAGGCCTCAAGAGCACATAAATTCTCTGTCTGTCTGACTCCTCTGCTTTTCTATGAGAACGGATCCAGGTTAGCCTGGTAGGGGGTGATGATCACATGCATCAGAGTCAGGTTTAGGCCAAGACCATCCTACACCAGCCAGATCCCAGCCCACATATCTGTTGTTGTTCATTTGCTCAGTTCAAGTCTGACTCTTTGACCCCATGGACTGCAGAACGCCAGGCTTCCCTGTCCTTCACTGTCTCCAAGAACTTCCTCAAACTGTTGCCCATCCAACCATCTCATCTTCTGTCATCCCCTTTTCCTCCTGTCTTCAATTTTTACCAGCATCAGGGTCTTTTCTAATGACTCAGCTTTTCGCATTAGGTGGCCAAAGTATTGGAGCTTCAGTTTTAGCATCAGTCCTTCCAATAAGTATTCAGGCTTGATTTCTTTAGGATTGACTGGTTTGACCTCCTTGCAGTCCAAGGGATTCTCAAGAGCCTTCTCTAACACTACAGTTCAGAAGCATCAGTTCTTCGGTGTTCAGCCTTTTCTATGGTCCAACTCTCAGATCCATAAATCACTATTGGAAAAACTATAGCTTTGACTATATAGACCTTTGTTGGCAAAGCAATGTTGCTGCTTTTAATATGCTGTCTGGGTTTAACATAGCTTTTCTTCCAAGGAGCAAGCGTCTTTTATTTTCATAGTCACCATCTGCAGTGATTTAGGAGCCCAAGAAAATAAAGTCTCCCACTGTTTCCATTGTTTCCCCATCTATTTGCCATTGATGGGACCAGGATGTTCATTTTTTGAATGTTGAGTTTTAAGCCAGATTTTTCACTCTCCTTTTCCACTTTGATCACTTTCTACCATACCTGAAGCTTCATGAGAAGAGCAAAAACAAAACACAAAATTGCTATTTGAAGCCACTAAGATTTGTGGTAGTTTGTTACTTTGGCAGTAGATAACTGAGCTACCTTTGTGTGTTTTAACTATATGGACTGACATTTTAGATTAAAAGAACCCGTGCCATATGTATATCAGAAGCCCAAACTTCTGATTATTGACTCCTCTCAGTGATCAAAACTGTTGTTGCTAAAGGCCCTCCAAAGTTGGAGAAAGTTAAGCTTTTAAAGTATGTCACACGAATTTGTTGAGAAGAAAAGTTACCGCTATTCTCCTGAGCCTAGGTTATCAAACCAAGATGAAATCAGTGCCAGATCCATTGTATTACTTTGCCAGAGCTATGAAATACAAAGTTTCACAGATTGGGTGGCTTAAACAGCAGGGATTCATTTTTAAACAATTCTGGAAGTTGAAAATTTAAGACCAAGGAGGTTTCTTCTGAAATCCCCGCCTTAGTCCTCATGCAGTCGTCCCTTTGTATGTGTCTGTGTCCTGATTTCCTCTTCTTGCAAAGACACCAGTTATATTGGATCAGAGCCCACCTGAATGACCTCACTTTAACTTAATTACCTCCTTAAAAAACTAAGCTCCAAATATAGTCACATTCTGAGATCCTGGGGATCAGGGCTTCAACATATACCGTTGGGACTTAGATACTCCTGTAAGAGAGGACTTTGGGGACAATTTGTTTCTAACTAATTTTCCTTCTAACTCTACTGCTTTGGGTTCACATCAAAACAATTCATCATCACCACCTCCCACTCTTCAATGACTTTCACTCTCAATATTATGTCATTAAGACTTAAAATATTAGAAGTCAGATATAAATCAATTTGTCTCCTCTATTGTGAAAGTTGAGGAGTTAAGAATGCCACCATTAAGTCCAGTTACTTGAGTTCAGTTCTTGACTTCAACACTTATGTCATATGAATATCTCTCTTTCTCTAGAACTTATTTTTTTACCTACATAAGAAGGTGAAAGGAGGTAAACATTGATGCGCCATTGGACATACAGGAAGCCTCAATTAATGCTTACCATTATTCATCTACCCATTCATCTGAGAAACAATTTGTTTGATGGTGCAGTTACTTTCTATTTGAAGTTTATTTTTGATTATTTAATCTCCTGAAAGTTCATATTTTTTTCTTTTGAAAGAGTCATTTCTCTTAAGTCACAAAATAGCCAGCATAGTACAAAACCATACAAAATATATGAGAAATGTATACTTCTAGGAATAAAGTATGCAGGTTAAGTGACCATGCATCCAATTTTCCAAAGTCAGCCCCAGCTCATACCTATCATTCTAGTTTACTTATAAATATCATCCCTTTTCTGTCAAAGGTGGCCTGAGTTTGGATGATAAATTATGCGATCCCTTATATATTCATGGTTTGTTTGGATCTTCAGCTTTAGCACCACAAAGTACTCCTACAATAAATCCCCCACATTTAAACAATGGTAGGTAAAGAGTGTTTAAAAATATGTGTGATTCCCTACATACTGTGATTTTTCAAATTCAGTGGTATTTGTGTAATATGATTCACTTTACATTTGATGCTGAACCTTTAATACATCTTATCCTACGTTTCAATGATAAAGTAGAATCCATCTGATTCATAGATTAAAAATGATTTGCTAATTGAAACATACATCTGCTTTAAAAATAAACAAGCGATTTTTATTGTTGCTTTTTTGACTTGGATATTATGTACATTTAGGGTCTTTCTCACAAAACATGCTATATTTAATTTTTACATAAAAGTTAATAATATCTCATAATGAAGAAATGCAAGTTTCATATCAGAAGAGAGGACCTTTATAGTTTTTAGCTTCAAAAACCACTGCAAACAAATAGTCACCCTCAGTGGAGGCTATGATGTTTTCTTTGTTGTTATTTTTGCTTGTGTTTGTATACCTTAAAATTCTACCCCATTAGCATGTCTGAAGCAATTCATTCCAGGTCAGATGTGCAAAACAATTTTAACCCACTTCTCTTCACAGTTGGGGCAGCCCTTGAAATTGGCCAAGGGTAATCCCAGGGACTTGGCCATACTGGAGAGTGACTTTAGTCCATTTCCTAGGATTCCCTTACTGTGCTCAGAATATTTAACTAAATAACAAAGTTTGGAGTTTTAAATGAGGTGTCCTATGCTCTAGGTAATTTAAGGGAGTCAAATATTTTTAATTCAGTAAAAAATTCAATTCAATTCAAAACAAACCTTTCCCCCAAGTCTTATGCAATATGCCACAGAGATCATAAACACGACTGAAATGTGAACTTTGTTTCTATTCATGCAAAAACAGCAATTTCCCCCAATCCCCCTCAAAAACTATGTGTATGTATGTGTGGGGGGGAGGGGTGTGTGCACGACCCCATGAATGTAGCCTGCCAGGCTCCTCTGTCCATGGCATTCTCCAGGCAGGAATACTGGAGTGGGTTGCCATTTCCTCCTCCAGAGGATCTCCCTGACTCAGGGATCAAACCCATGTCTCTTGTGTCTCCTGCATTGGCAGGTGGATTCTTTACAAGTGCCGCCTGGGAAGCCCGATGTATATATTGGACAAGGAAGATTGTGGATGAATATTAGTATATATATATTTTTTTGATTCCCATTGGGTTTCTTTAGTTTTATACTATGGGGCTAGCCCATACAATCATCAATCTTTCCATCCACCCATCAATTTTTTACCAACTATGTGCCAGTCTCCGTTATGGGCCCTGGGGTTAATTATGCTCCAATAAGTGATTTGATTGAAGTCCTTCTTATTTCTTACGTAATCATTTTAACTCTAACACAATCTGTTGGAATTTGATTGGAACCTGAACTACTCAGATGTGTTATAAGAAATCCGGTTTTACCGCAGTTCACAGTGGGTACTTTGTTCTCCTTTTATATTACATTAAATGCCCAGATTTATGTTAAATCTGGACTCTGGTGCTGATGGTAGGATTTAGTGCCTGCATGCCTCAAATTAAAGGATCCTTGGTAGCTTCCTATTTCTGCTGTGCCCACCCACTCAGCCCTCTTTTAATTGCTAATTGATGGCATGACATACATATATATTCATTCAAGTTTTAAGGCTTTCTTAATTTTCATTTATACTTAATCTTTTTATGACTATCTCTCATCCCCTAACTATCTCCCTATCCCTATCTCCCATCCCCCAACTAACCCCTCATCCCGCCTAGAATGGCTCATGTCCATCTCTTACACAAATTTTATATAATATTGATACATAAAACGCTGAGCTAGGACTCCACAAACACTCCCACTGAGTCAAATGTCATGTATAGGAGGGGAACCTGGGGAATAGAGTTCCAAGGGGTGTTGTGTCAGAGGAACAAAATGAGGAAACAGTGTACCATTGTTGCTGCAGCTGCCAAGCCGATACAGCCAGGGAAAGTGCTGCAGCTTGTACCAGACCACCTGTGGGGGGCTCCTGCTTCTTGCCCACATCCACTCCCCCTTGCTCTGTACCCCGGGGCTGACCCACAAAGGGGATACCTGTGGGTTTTGTCTTCATGTGGGCTCCCTCAGAAGCAGAGGCTGAGAGAGGGATTGTCCTGTAAATAACTGACCAGGGTGGTGATCCCAGGATGTAGGGAAGAGGTGCAGGGGATGGAATGAGTCCACTGGTGCGTATGCTATCGAGCACGTTTCACTGTGGCCAACTGGCCCTGGTTCTGGGGGAGCTCTGGAAGCTAGTGCAGAGTGAGAAAGCCGGGGAGCTATTGGCTGATTTCTGCCAGCCACTGGTTTAGGGCTACTTATGGGAATACTGAGAGTCCCTTGGACAGCAAGGAGATCAGACTGGTCAATCCTGAAGGAAATCAGTCCTGAACATTCACTGGAAGGACTGATGCTGAAGCTGAAACTCCAATACTTTGGCCACTTGATGTGAAGAACTGACTCGTTTGAAAAGACCCTGATGCTGGGAAAGACTGAAGGCAGGAGGAGAAGGGGACGACAGAGGATGAGACAGTTGGATGACATCATTGACTCGATGGACATGAGTTTGAGTAAACCCCGGGAGATGGTGATGGACAGGGAGGCCTGGCGTGCTGCAGTCCATGGGGTCGCAAAAGCTGGACACAACTGAGTGACTGAACCGAACTGAACTAATGGGAGCATCCAGCTGGCACTAGTGGTAAAGAACTTGCCTGCCAAGCCAGGAAACGTAGAAGACTCGGGTTCAGTTGCTGGGTCAGGAAGATCCCCTGGAGAAGAAAATGGCATGCCACTCCAGTATTCTTGCCTGGAGCATGCCATAGACAGAGAAGCATGGTAGGCTACAATCCATAGTTTCACAAAGAGTTGGACACGACTGAAGCAACTTAACACCCACATGTGGGAACATCCACTTTCCAGTGTGTTTGCTGTGCATGTGGGCCATGCACGCTCCCCTGCCAAAAAACACCCCCAGGCCAAATTTCTTAAGTATAAAACGCCTTCCACACATACCTGAGTGCCAAGGGGCTGTGGTCAGAGCTGCTGCTTAGCTTGGAAGGCAGGTAGGAGATGCAGACAGTCCAGGTGGGGGCACGGTCCAAGGACGGTGCTCTGAGTGCCCACCCTCCCCCCACCCCCTTCCTCTTGCCTTGCTGTGGCTGCACCCCCTGACAAAGTCAGGGTGCTCCTCTCCCTAGAATCCTTCTGGCTTCCAGACCCTGCTCTCTGACTTTGCCCCTCAATCCTAGCAAAGTAACAACGCTGGGATGTCTCAGGCCCGTTCTTGCTTTTTCCAAATCATGCTTGCAACTATATAAAAGCCTTTGTAGTTAGACAGCTCCCCGCTGCTGCTGAGTCGCTTCAGTTGTGTCTGACTCTTTGCCACCCTGTGGACTGAGGTCCACCAGAATCCTCTGTCCATGGGATTCTCCAGGCAAGAGTACTGGAGTGGGTTGCCATGCCCTCTTCTAGGGGATCTTCCCAATCCAGGGGTTGACCCTGTGTCTCTTATGTCTCTAGCACTGGCAGGCAGTATCTTTACCACTAGTGCCACCCAGGAAGCCCAAACAGCTCTCTACTAACACATTAAAATGCACCTTTTGTCACCTGATACAAGATATAGCTTTTTATTTAAGTATTTTTAAAATGATTTCAATGTTGTGCTAGTTTCTGCCACACCACCATGCAAATCAGCCATATTATACATGCACCCCTCTCCCCTGCCTCCAGATCTTCACACAGGGCCAGACTGTCCTCCCTCTGCTCCACAGCAACTTCTCACCAGCTCTCCATCTTCCACCCGATAGTGTGGATGTACTTTTATATCTGGAGTCTTGTCTCGCTAGCACTTCACAGCGACTCTGTTGTTACTACTATGTTTCTTCTTTGGCAGGTTTAAGAGCCTGACAGGTGAGTGGTCCTGGCTTCTGAGGGCCAGGCTGTAAGCAAGCAACTGGCAGGCCAGTGCTGCTGACAAGGAGCTGTGTTCTGAAGCAACATAATGCAACCTTATTGTTAATAACAAGTGTCATTACTGATGCCGGGGTTCTGGCTCAACGTTGAGCCCACTGTCCAGCCCTTGGCCACGTCCCCATGGCGCTGGGCAGAGGGGAAGCGATGTTGGGGAATGCAGAGCAGCGTGTGGGTAGGCGGCCTGACCGGCCAGGTAATACCCTGCCGGATGTTCGCCTGCCCCAGAGGCCACTATTGAAGCCCTGAAAGAGATAAAATGCCTGTGGAATCCTTCTCTGAGAGGGACCAGATGCTGCTTAGGAACCTGTTTGTGCTGCAGTATCAGGCGATGGGTGAACAAAGCAAAGAAGGAGAAGCTGCCCTAACTCTCCTTATAATAAAATAAATGCCCACTGATTTCTCCCTCCATTTGCTGCTATGTATAGGTTAAAATGACTCCAGCTGACGACGAGTATTAAAAACAGACTCTGAAAAATAAAGGCCTGGTATCGACCTTCAAGCTTTCCACGGAGACATCTGCGAAGGGGAATTAACTAGGGCAGGCTTCCTGCTGTTGCAGGGCCTGCGTGGGTCGCTTTTTCCACTGCTAGTGTTTCTGTTGGCAGAGAGCACGCTGTTGGAGTGCACCCCCATGGCCTTCAGTGGAGGCGGTGGGTCGTGAGGGACAGAGCCTTATCAAAAGGGGCCGGAGGATGGTTTTGTCTGCTGTGACCCCGGGGTGCCCTCTGGGATCTGTGAACAGACCTGGGCTGTGGGAGGGCCCTCCGCCTGCCTTTGTTCGGCCTCGGCTCCAGTCTGCAGCAGCTGATCTGGTTATTATGCTCCTGAAAAGAATTTCTAGGTGGCCACAGTGACCATAAGGAACCGAGAAACCACGAGGGCTGAAAGCCACGAAGAACAACACATCGGCTGCTGAGTGCTAATCCCGCCCATAATTAGAGGATCCCTTTCAGCCCCGTGGTGCCCATCGAAACCTGAACTAAGGCAGAGAGGAGCCCTCTGAGGTCTGTAGCCCCCTGACTAAATGTGCTGTCTTCAGCGTAATTCCTCATTTCGTGGGACTCGATGTTTTAAAAAGAAAGTCAGAAGGCTATCTGAAGAGTAGCTTTGGGGCAAAACCAGACCTCATTTGAGATTTAATTAAACTCGCCTTAGTTTTCTCAGCTCTTCCCCCCTAACCCATTCTTAAAATCCTGTGCACTTTAATGGAAATTTAATCTGTGTGGGTCTGATTTGTTTACCTTAGACTCATCAAGATGCTGTTTAGTAAGAACGATTTCATATCCAACAAGATTTACATAACGTTCTCTTGGGCTATATTTCTAAGAAACAAAAACTGATGCTTGGGTCCTACATGAACAGTTTTGCCTCATCTGAGACTTGTCATGACTTCAGCTGCGCAAGTGTGCTTTTCTCTGCTCTCCACACTTCCCAGTGCATCCCAAGCACCTCCAGGTCTGCACTACAGTAGAGGCGATCTGTGCCCTGTTGCCAGAATTTAACCCATGAGGGTGCCCAGGAATAGCCACCATCACCATGTTCTGTGATGTCACCTCATGTTTTAATTTGTCACACAGAGCCTGCTGGCTGAGCGCAAGAAAATGCATATCTGGTCCCAAAAGTGTAGTCAACTTTGGTTATTGGCTGCACAATCACATAAACTTTAAGATAGAGGTCATAGATAACTTTTGAAAGTGGTATGAATCCATATGTGTTTTAAATTTATTTAAAAGTACACATGTTCCAATGAAATTACGAGGGAGACGAAGATAAGGTCATGGATATTTGTAACGCTTTTGCTTTTTTTTCCAACTCTATTATCTTTTTGATTCCCCTAGCAACCTTGTGAGGTAGATACAGGTAGATTTGATTACTTCCCTCTTACAGATGAGGAAACCAATGCCCAGATTTTCCATAGCCACATGAAAAATTCACAAGCTAACTTGGGTTTCCACCTTCTTATTTGTGCTCATTTCATGAGAGCAGATCAAAGGCAGGCGTGGAGGACCTCAACTTAGGGACCTGCTTACCAAATTCCAGTAAGACATCTATTCACATTTGGTTCAGCAACTAAGGAGACAGAATCTAAAGGCTAGTAGCCTTGGGTAAAATGCCTGCCTGCCAGGAGATCTTGGCAAATAAAAATATGATGATGTAATTTCACTTATGACCCTATAGGATCTTCTTAACAATATTGTCACAGATTTCTTTGGTGTCTGGGACTAAGATGGGAAAATGTAAATTACTGTCCCCTTAGAAGGCTGTAGTGTCAACTTGAATTCCTCTCTCAAGCACAGATTGCAAATACAGCAAACTCAGTAAGGAGATATGGACAAGTGCTTCACTTAGCATAACTTTGACACCAAAGGATGCAAAAATAAGCCTGAAATTTGGAAGGATGGATAGAGGGACCAGAAAGTTTAATTAATGTTTCTTAGCTTTGAAGCAAGTAGCTAGCAAACAGTCTACATTTGAAGTCAGTTTTGAATATCTATTCAATGTTTTGTTCTGATTGAGAATAAATTGGTGTTTTACCAGGATATAACCCTGAATGAGAAGCATATAATAAAATAAACAAAGAAAAAGATCCTAATGTACCGTACAGATAACAAAATTTAATATCTTGTAGTAAAACATAATGTAAATATATATATATATTTACATAAATATATATATTTACTGAATCACTTTACTGTATACCATAAATTAACATAACATTGTAAATCAACTACATTTCAGTTTTTTTATAAAAAGGTAGCATGTAAGTAGCCAATCTGCATCCTGTCCAAACTTCTAAGTCAAAAGAAACATTGAGTAAGACACATTTACCACATATGAACCTCCAAAAGTTTCCGATGAATGGCAAAAGATTTGCACACATTTAAATTAGATTTCGCACAATCTGTCAAACTACAGAGTATTAAGGGGGATTAGCCTAATTAAATGGGATCGTGAGAATGCCTCTGAGAGATCCAAAGTACAGATATCTTCCAAGCAGGATCACAGGACAGGCTCTCAGAATCTATTTTGCCTCTTTCCTGGCTCTTGGTCACAGAGCACACTCGTGCATGCAGTGACATCTAGTGACAAAGAGCGTAACGCCAGCCCCGAGGCCACTCCTCTCCCAAGTGTCTCCACAGAAAGACCCTGTCCTCCTCACCGCAGATTTGTGCACTGTGGTCTATTTTACAAAACAGATTCACCAGTTTCTGCACCACGTATATTCAGAAAAAGATCCACCAGTTCCAGCAAACCGTCCCGACTCTGCCATCCCAACAGGCACTCAGTGAAAACTGGCGTTCACATTGCGGACGCCCAGTTAGTGTGGAAGGTTCTGACAGACTATTGGCGTCTTCTAAGGAAAGGATTAATGTGGGTGCGTGCTCAGTCCTGTCCGACTCTTTGCAACCCCATGGACTATAGTCTGCCAGGCTCCTCTGTCCTTGGGATGATCCAGGCAAGAATACTGGAGGGGGTTGCCGTGCCCTCCTCCACGGGATCTTCCCCACCCAGGGATCAAACCCTCAGCTCTGATGTCTCCTGCATAGGCAGGAGGATTCTGCACCACTGAACCACCTGGGAATTATGATGAATAGAACATGTCATCTGATATTCATATTAGAATGTAGTATGTGTAAACACAGACAAGATGAAGATATAACCAGATTTCAAATTATTCTTAATCTCAGTGAAGCTCATTCTACATCAATGGTCCGCATCCTTTTTGGCACCAGGGACCAATTTCTGGGAAGACAATTTTTTCCATGGATGGGGAGTGGGTTGTTTTGGGGGGGAATGAGAGCAGGGGGGATGGCAGGTGAAGCTTCGCTGGCTTCCTTGCCAGTGCACCGATCATCTCATGCTGAATTAGAAGAAAGTAAGACCAGAGCTGTTCACTGCCTTCCCTCAGCCACACCATTGCTAGTAAATTCTGTCTTGACCAGGATCGAGGTCTATAAGCCACTGGCTGCCAACCTTACAGGAGGCAGTGATGGTTTATCCTACCATCCCACACACCAAAGGCCTTGTTACTTTACAGCTTCCTGGGATCTGCAGTGGGGCGCTGGGATCTAAATTTTCAACAGACACCCAGATGATTTTCCTACTCTAGTCTACACATGTCAGTGAAAAGGGGAAAATTCCACAGGAGGCCTGGAGTGGGTTCAAACTTTGTAAAGATAACTTAAAGTCACATAAATTGCCCGGGATTGAGTTCATAAAACTCAGCATCATGAATCAGACCATCCACTTTCCGCTACAACATTTACAAAAGTAACTGTGCACTTGCCAGAATTATTCTCAAGTGAATTGCAAAATGGCTAAAAAAATAACTGACATTTTCCCTTTTCTTTCTTTTGTTATTTTTGTCAGTGCCATTTCTACCTTTGGGGCTCTCTTTTCTTGCCCTTATAGAAAAACAAGTAAATACAAATTTTAAGTAAACCAGGCTTGCAGTTATATTTTTTGAAATGTTAGCTATACAGCATGGCCAGTGCCTGAGAAGGGGATTCTCAGTTCCTCTGAACTGCTGATTATGAATTAAATGCTTATAAAGAGAATAATCTTTGATACAGCAAAAGACCCTATTTAATGGCTCCCCATAGTAAATCCTATAGTCACATTTTACAAAGATAATAATAAACTAATTATTTTGTGATGAAGTGGAATATTAATATATATATACATGGCTTATTTTAAGTTGGCATATCATGTGGACATTTATGATAAAATCAAATGTTTCTGTTGGGTTTAAACTTTCATTTATACACTTACAATGTAGATTCTAATGTTTACTGCTATTGTTAAAATTAAGATTTTTTTCTTTGTTTGTTTTGGTTTTTAACTGTCCTTCCTTTGAAGTTCTGAAAGTGCACTAAAGTTGCCAAGTGATTTTTTTTTTTTTGGTATGATTCTACTACCCAGGATAAGCCTTTTGACATTGATTTTCTCCTGGTTGTCTGTTTGAACTTGGTCTGCAGAGTTTTAGGCGCCTGGGATCTGCTTTAGGGATTTCAGGGAAATCTCTAAATTCAGGTGGGTCAGGGGCAGTGAGGGCCTGATTCTCAAAGAGCCCCTTAAGCACAGCCTCAGGTTTTATTTATGATTTTTATGAGAACAAATTTTTTCACTTCAGGCAAGCTTGCAAAATATTAATTTAGTGATTTCCTTGAAAAATGTGTTCCCCCTCCTCCCTCTGCTGTTTTTTCCTTCATTAACTCATTGATTTAATTTTATCCCAGAACCAAGGAATTGTTATGACCTCACAGGTCCCTGTGATCTGAAAATTCAGAAAGTGTGTGTAGAGACTGGAGCACCTGAGTTCGGGAATATCCTGTATGCAACTGCCACACTTACATGTCCCCATTCTGTGGGTTTCCCCATGCTGCTGGCACTTTTATTTATTTATATTTTAAAGATAAGTGCTTAGATGCTAGCAGGCCATTCACCCCTCTCCTCATATTTATTGCTGTGACTGGGAAGTGGTGTTTTTTTTTTTTTTTTTTTTAAAGATTTGTTAAATCATGCAATTTCTCTCCTGAAAAACTTTGATTGGTCCTTGGTCAGAAATGTGATGCCTGCTCAGATCAACCTAGTTAGCTCTTCTACTTGCCCCCACCCATGGCACAGCACTCCTGACCCTTCTTATTCTGCTTTTGTTTGGTTTCACATCACATTATCATTTTGTAATATACTGTTATCTGTCTGTCCATCCATCCATCCACTTACTTATTATTGCTGGAGGCTGAGCTGGCGTGTCTTGAATAACCATGAATGCTGCGATAGCTTCTCTGAGACCACGTCTTGAGCCTTAGCTCTGACTGTTGACAGAGTTCGCCTTTCTTCTCCATGTGGTACCTTCTGGATATCCCAGAAGGCTGCTTCGCTCACATCTCTGATCTGTCAGCTGGCCTGGCTGAACCACGCGGCTCTGGCTGGGATCCGTCTCCCTGGGTTTCTTCTCCATGCAGCTGGTTGGATTTCCTAACAGTGGAGAAGTCCCAGGGCATTGGGCCTTCTTACTTGGTTTCCATCTTGTGGCAGAGTAGATTGGTGAGTGACAGGGACTAAGCAGGAGAGGAGACAGGCAAAGGAGGAGGAACTGCTTATTTTTGCAGGGAGTTTCCTTTGGGGAGGATGATGTGTTTGGGAAATAGAGGTGGTGGTTGTACAATATTGCAAATGTACTATACTATTCACTTTTAAGTAGTTAATTTTATATTATGTGTACTTCACAACAGTAAAAAGAAAACTAAGGTCAGTCACAAGTTATCCTGGTTAAAAGAAAGAGGACCCCACAGGGTGCGAATACTGAAATGTAGGTCTGTGTGCTTGTAGCATCAATGCTTCTCATGTCAGCGTCATCATTCCCCTCAGCCCCTCTCACAACATTGCAAAACTTAAGATACCATATCAATATTGCTGATAATATTAATACAGTCCTTTGTAGATGCTGGAGTTTCCAAGAAATTGAGTCAGTCATTTTAAATCAATGTTGGTGGCCAAATCTGTTTCAAAAGGTCTTCCTGAACTATTTATTTGAAACTCAGAATACAATTTTCTCCAGGAATATTTTTTGAAATAATGGTTAAGATTCAGTTATAGTTCAACATAAAGTGCATTGACTTTATATTCAGAGTGACACCCACAAATCTGTATAGTAATTTCTATGTGCCAGATGCTGTTTTAAGGTTTTCAGATATTCAGTTCAGTTCAGTCACTCAGTTGTGTCCGACTCTTTGTGACCCCATGAATCGCAGCACGCCAGGCCTCCCTGTCCATCACCAACTCCCGGAGTTCACTCAGACTCACATCCATCGAGTCATTGATGCCATCCAGCCATCTCATCCTCTGTCGTCCCCTTCTCCTCCTGCCCCCAATCCCTCCCAGCATCGGAGTCTTTTCCAATGAGTCCACCCTTTGCATGAGGTGGCCTAAGTACTGGGGTTTCAGCTTTAGCATCATTTCTTCCAAAGAACACCCAGGACTGATCTGTTAGAATGGACTGGTTGGATCTCCTTGCAGTCCAAGGGACTCTCAAGAGTCTTTTCCAACACTACAGTTCAAAAGCATCAATTCTTCGGTGCTTAGCTTTCTTCACATTCCAACTTTCACATCCATACATGACCACAGGAAAAACCATAGCCTTGACTAGACAGACCTTTGTTGGCAAAGTAATGTCTCTGCTTTTCAATATGCTATCTAGGTTGAGCATAACTTTCCTTCCAAGGAGTAAGCGTCTTTTAATTTCATGGCTGCAGTCAGTGATTTTGGAGCCCCAAAAAATAAAGTCTGACACTGTTTCCACTATTTAATCTATATTAAATCAAAAATTTCTGAGTGTGCCACGTGGTATGTGGGATATCTGTTCCAGAACCAAGGATCAAACCAATGCCTACTGCGCTGGTAGTGTGGAGTCTTAACCACTGGACCACCAGGAAAGTCCTTACATTGATTAATTTAATGATAAAATATATTATCATTTAGACCTTTAAATGCAATACAATGAGGATGTTACTGTGACCATACCCATTTTATAGATGAGGAAACAGAGAAATTAAGTAACTTCCTATTGTGCATAACTAATAGTAGTGGTGTTAGGATTCAAACTTAGTATGATTTCATAGTCCAGACTCTTAGCCATTTTGATATCACAGCTTTTTACTTTCAATGCATAACTTAAATTCCTTAAGTCTCATTTCCTTCATCTGTATAAAAGGATAAAGATTCCTTCTTCTAGGGGTTGCTTCAAATTTTAAATGAGGATATCTATTTAAAAACTTCAAAACAATATATAATTCTTGGCTTAATGCATCACTCTATTCCATTTATTTGTACAAGCATATTAATTGAACACTTTCTGTTGCTCAGCTGGTAAAGAATCTGCCTGCAATGCAAGAGACCTGAGTTCATTCCCTGGATTGGGAAGATCCCCTGGAGAAGGGAAAGGCTTCCCACTCCAGTATTCTGGCCTGGAGAATTCCATGGACAGTATAGTCCATGGGATTGCAAAGAGTCAGACACAACTGAATGACTTTCATTGATTCACTTTCTATAGAATATATTGAATAAGATTGAATTAGTGCTCTCAAAAGCATATTGTCTACTCAAGAGATAGATAACTAAATATACTACAGAGTGACACATTTTGTAGTAGGAAGATAAGAGGAAGACTTGGGGACTTGGGTCCACAGACATCTGTGAATCTGGACATGAGAATTTCCTGCTTTGGCTGTGATGCCTTTATGACAACAATTATAGCTAAAGTTAATGTAACTAGCACCACAGAGGGTATATTTAGAAGCTCAAAAGTGCACTCCAAGAATCATACAAGTTGAGGTACCAGCCTCTGTTAAATTGCCCACAAGCAAAACTGATCCTGAAGTTGGTAGAAAGCTACACAAAGCCAATAACAAGCGACAAGGCCATGGGCAGACAGGGGTATTATCTGAATTGACATCTTTGACATTCTCATTGATTTTTTACATAACAGGAACACTTTTCTTTAATATCTTTTGTATCTTGAATATGACAACAGAAGCTGTTTCATACAAAAATTTTGAGAGCATTATAACACTTCTTGTGTCTTTAATTCAATAAAAATGATAAACCTCAAATTACCTGTCCACTTTTAATACTTTTCTTCCCAATTTTTAAAGGAGGAATGGTAAAATTCTTCTGCCCTGATTGGTCACTCCTAACACTTCATAATTTCCCACTCCTAAAATGGTAAACATGGATTTTCAGAAAGGGGCTTAAGGTCTCACTTAAAGCATGGACGGATGCCATGATCATTGGGGCTGGCAGAGAAGGTGAAGCCTTTATTTAAATACTTGATGATATCCTGCCTTGTTAAGAGGCCAGAGGAAGATAAGATTGCAATCAAGACTTTGTTTTGCCACAAGCACATCCCTCCTGGAATGCATGTCTCCATTTGCATTTGATGTTTATATAGACCAAGGTGTGCATTTCATTATATTCCATCTGAAAACAATGGAGGAACCTGATATTCTGCATTCTGTTGACTATTTTATCTTTCAGAGGCTTTTAGAAGAGCCAAGGGGAGTCTTTAGGTGTTTACCCTGAACTCATCTGAATGTTGGGCCTCAACTGTACTGGGCAGAACCAAGAAAGAAAAGGGAGTGAAGTAAAAAAGAATGAGATGATATATCAAGTCCTCTAACACATGAAATATGGGAATAAATTAGGTAGAGAGTCAGAAGCTAGGTCTCCATTACAGAAACATCAGGAAATAAGGAGAGGTCCTATCTCGCTCACTAGGGTCCTTTTTCCAGTTGTATTCAATATTTATGGGGGAAAGAGTCTGAAATACTAAGAACTCCTTGCAAAAGGGAAGACTAAAGCAAGATTATGGTATAATTTATATATAATAATAATTTCTAATTCATTGATATTATTATTACCTAGTTCATTAGATTATTTCAGTCTAATGTTACAACATATATTATACAAAACCAAAGAGAAATCACTAAACCATTAATCATTAATGAATTAATTTTACACATATTTATTTTAATTATAGAAATATGTTTTAGAATTTCTCCAAGTACATATCTTTGTTTATATACACAAACACAGTTATGTGCTTCAATACATTTTGTATATGTATATATAATATTTATGTATAATATATAAATATAAATAATATAATGTACATATATAAAATTTTTATTTATATTGCTAAAAATGTTCATAATAGTTAAAGTTAAGTAGGCATACAAATGTACATGCTTCTATCGACAGATATATTTGGAAAAAATTCTGAATAAGTTTTAATAGTTAAAATAATAAAGTATCATTAAAATTGTTTAACCATACAATGAATGTTTTATTAATCATTTTTCTTTGGTTTCTTATCACCTAATATGACCATTCTATTGAAGGACAAAGAAATCTGTGGATTAACTTTGAAAGTAGAAAATTGTTAATATATCACAATACCTACATGAGTCAGTCACTGACTGAATGATCATCTCAAACCTCAGACTACTCTGGGAGTTTAGAGTCTTTACTTTCATACCATGCACATGGCATATGGTGTTTATTGGGGTTACTCTGAATAACTTTATCTATTTTTTAAAATATATTCTTGGTCTGTGGTAATGTGGGTTACTGATACATTTCCTGTGTACCATACACACAACTCTTACTTTTTTCTAAGCCATCCTATTGAAAGGGACACATTCAGAAACAGCTTATTTATTTAATAGAATTGCTAGAATATTTGCTTCCATTGAACATTTTTAAACTTGATGCATTAGAAGAAAAACATTTTTCATGATCCAGCAATTTCACTCCTGGATATATATCTGAAGACAGTGAAAACACTAGTTCAAAAACATAAGTATTGCTTACAGAAGCTAAGATATAGAAACAACCTAAGAGTCCATCAACAGATGAGTGGATATAGATGTAGAATATATACACAATGGAGTTTACTTAGCTGCACAAAGAATGAAATTTTGCTATTTTCAACAACATGGATGGACCTGGAGGGTGTAATGCTCAATGAAGTAAGTCAGACAGAGAAAGACAAGTACTGAATGTTGGCATTCATACATGGAATCTAAAAAATAAAACAGATGAACGAATAAAACAAAACAGAAACAGACTGAAAGAGAGAGAACAAACCAGTGGGAAGAGGGATCAGGGGAAAGGCAAGACTGGCGGAAAGAATTAAGTGGTGTAAACTACTTCGTATAAAACAAATAAGATACAAGGGTGTATCTTATCCAGGGAATATAACCAATATTAAATAATAACTTTAAATGGAATATAATGCTTAAAATAGTGAATCTCTATGCTGCATACCTGAAACTAATATAACATTGTAAATTAACTATACTTCAATTAAAAAAATGATCTCATCAAAAAAGAAAAGGATTAATATATGAGGTGATGGATGTGTTAATAAACTACATGATGGAAATAACTTAACAATGTATATGTTATTACAGGGCAAAGGCTAACAGAGTTTTGCCAAGAGAATGCACTGGTCATAGCAAACACCCTCTTCCAACAACACAAGAGATGACTCTACACTTGGACATCACCAGGTGGTCAATACTGAAATGAGATTGATTACATTCTTTGCAGCCGAGGATGGAGAAGCTCTATACAGTTAGCAAAAACAAGACTAGGAGCTGACTGTGGCTCAGATCATGAACTCCGTATTGACAAATTCAGACTTAAATTGAAGAAAATAGGGAAAACCACTAGACCATTCAGGTATGACCTAAATCAAATCCCTTGTGATTATACACAAGTGGAAGTGACAAATAGATTCAAGGGATTAGATCTGATAGATAGAGTGCCTGATGAACTACGGATAGAGGCTTAGGACACTGTACAGGAGGCAGTGACCAAAACCATCCCCCCAAAAAAGAAATTAAAAAAGGCAAAATGTCTGTCTGAGGAGGCCTTACAAATTGCTGAGAAAAGAGAAGTGAAAGGCAAAGGAGAAAAGGAAAGAGATACACATCTAAATGCAGAGTTCCAAAGAATAGCAAGGAGAGATAAGAAAGCCTTCCTAAGTGATCAGTGATCAATAGAGGAAAGAAATAGAGGAAAGCAATAGAAAGGGAAAGACTAGAGATCTCATCAAGAAAATTAGAGATACTAAGACAACATTTCATACAAAGATGAGCACATTAAAGGACGGAAACAGTATGACCTAACAGAAGATATTAAGAAGAGGTGGCAAGGATACACAGAAGAACTATACAAAAAGATCCAGATAACCACAATGACCCAGATAACCATGATGGTATGATCACTTACCTAGGGCCAGATATCTTGGAATGCAAAGGCAAGTGGGCTTTAGGAAGCACCACAATGAAAAAAGCTAGTGGAGGTAATGGAATTCCACTTGAGCTTTTTCAAATCTTAAAAGATGATGTTGTGAAAGTGCTGCACTCAATATGCCAGCAAATTTGGAAAACTCAGTAGTGGCCCCAGGACTGGAAAAGTTAGTTTTCATTCCAATTCCAAAGAAAGACAATGCCAAAGAACGTTCAAACTACAGCACACTGCGTTAATTTCACAGGCTAGCAAAGTATTGCTCAAAATTCTCCAAGCCAGGCTTCAACAGTACATGAACCGAGAAATTCCAGATGTTCAAGCTGAGTTTAGACAAGGCAGAAGAGCCAGAAATCAAATTGCCAACATCTGTTGGATCACAGAAAAAGAAGAGAATTCCAGAAAGGCATCAACTTCAGTTTCATGGACTACACTAAAGCCTTTGACTGTGTGGATCAGAACAGACTGTGGAAAATTCTGAAAGAGATGGGAATACCAGACCACCTTACCTGCCTCCTGAGAAATCTGTATGCAGGTCAAGAAGCAACAGTTAGAACTGAACATAGAACAATGGTCTGTTTCACAATTGAGAAAGGAGTATGTCAAGGCTGTATGTTGTTACCCTGTGTATTTAACTTATATGCAGAGTACATCATGAGAAATGCCGGGCTGGATGAATCACAAGCTGGAATCAAGATTGCTGGGAGAAATATCAATAACCTCAGATATGCAGATGACACCACCCTTTTGGCAGAAGGCAAAGAGAAACTAAAGAACATCTTGATGAAGGTGAAAGAAGAAAGTGAAAAAGTTGGCTTAAACTCAATGTTCAAAAAACAGAGATCTTGGCATCTGGTCCCATCACTTTATGGCAAATAGACGTGGAAACAATGAAAACAGTGACAGACTATTTTGGGGGCTCCAAAATCACTGCAGATGGTGACTGCAGTCATGAAATTAAAAGATGCTTACTCCTTGGAAGAAAAGCTGTGAAAAATGTAGACGGCATATTGCAAAGCAGAGACATTACTTTGTGACAAAGTTCCGAATAGGCAAAGCTATGGTTTTTCCAGTAGTCATGTATGGATATGAGAGCAGGACCATAAAGAAGGCTGAACACCAAAGAATTGATGCTTTTGAACTGTAGTGTTGGAGAAGACTCTTGAGAGTCCCTTGGACTGCAAGAAGATCCAACCAGTCAATCCTAAAGGAAATCAATCCTGAATATTCCTTGGAAGGACTGATTTTGATATTGAAGCTCCAATACTTTGGTCACCTATGCAAAGAGCCAACTCATTAGGCAAGACCCTGAGGCTGGGAAAGATTGAAGGCAGGAGGAGAAGTGGACAGCAGAAATCAAGATGGTTGGATGGCATCACTGACTCAATGGACATCTGTTTGAACAAAATCCTGGTGATGGTGAAGGACAGGGAAGCCTGGCATGCTTCAGTCCATGGGGTTGCAAAAATTGGACATGACTGAGCAACTGAACAACAATATGTGTATTAATCACTATGAAGAGCACTTCAAGTATCCTATACTTTTATTTATCAGTTATACCTAAATAAAACAGAAAAAATTAAAAGAAAAATATTTTTCACTTTCTGCCCCCAAACAAATGTGATTTTAATTTTATTTGACTGTGTTTAGCCTGAGTAAATTTGGTCTGGTCCTTTATCAACCATCAGATGAAATGAGGGTAATAAAACCACTCCTCTCATAATAAAAAAAAAAGCATGTGGAAAAAGAAGAAGCTAAATGGAAACTATGAAAGGTAATTTCAAAAAATGTTTCTAATAATTAATTGCTGAGAAAAGCATTTTCATGTTTATATGGTAGATGCTTACTACCTGATTAAATATGATCTGGAAAGCACAATCAAATGGTTAGGGATGCTTAGACACAGTTTAAAAACTCAAAATAAAATAATTGCTTTAAGAAAAAATTCTGTATATTGTTCATCCCAATAGGAATCCAGGCCAAATGATTACTTCCAGGTTTTCTTGGAAATACATGAAGGTAGAAGATGGATAATACTGATCATTGCTCTTGTCGCATTATTCAAGTAAAAGCAGGTAAGGTGAACAGGAAGATGTAAGAATTTGTGAAAGGGTATAATGTGGAGAGTAGTGGGTGGAGCAGCAGGTACTGTCCTCTATAATCTCAACAGATAGCTGACTGGTGCTTAGACTGGTTCAGAAATGTCACCTCTTAACAGCCCCTCAGTAGGGCTTCTTGAACTACCTTAGTGATTTTAATCATGCCCTTGAGAAGTAACTGGACAAAACCTTGGAGAATGTCTATGCTTAGCAGAATGCATATGTGTACACAGAGAAACACTCTTGCCACCTTGTCGCATATTACTACACCCAGAGGGTTGTTTATGCTTCCCTGGGGGCTCAGTCAGTAAAGAATCCACCTGCAATGCAGGAGACCACCTACAATCCTAGAGACCAGGGTTCCATCCCTGGCTTGGGAAGATCCCCTGGAGAAGGAAATGGCAACCCACTTCAGCATTCTTCTCTAGCAAATCCCACGGACAGAGGAGCCTGGCAAGGAATAGTCCACCAGGTCACAAGAATTCAACGTGACTGAGTGACTAAACCACCACTGCAGAGTTATTTGTATTTACATATCTTCCTGATGTAGAATTATACTGAACATTAGGAAGTAGTGAGTAAAGACTTCTCACTACGTTAATGTTGTCATATATGAAGATGGGGAGGAAATACTACACAGTGGAAGTGGAGATTGGAACACTTGTACCTACATTTCTTTCTTTTTTAACTTTTTATTTTATATTGGAGCATAGCTGATTAACAATGTTGTGATAATTTCAGATGCCCAGCCATACATATACATGAATTCAGTTTCCCACAAACTCCCCTCCCATCCAGGCTGCCATATAGCATTGAGTATAATTCCCTGGGCTCTACAGGTGTACTTACATTTCTGTTTTAAAATAAAAGAATGAGAATGATCCAACAATCCTACTTCTGGGCATATACCCAGACAAACTATAATTCCAAAAGATACATGCACCCTTATGTCATAGCAGCACTGTTAACAATGGCCAAGATATGGAAACAACCTCAGTGTCCATCAATAGATTAATGAATGAGGAAGATGTGATATATATACAATGGAATATTACTCAGCAACTAAAAATAATGAAATAATGCCATTTGAAGCAAAATGGATGAATCTAGAGGTTATCATACTAAGTCAATCAAAAAGAGAAAGACAAATACCATAAGATACCATATATAAGTATATGTGAAATCGAAAATACAACGTAAATGAACAGATCTACAAAACAAGCACAGGCATAGAGAACAGACTTGCAGTTTCCTAGGGGCAGAGGTGGCATGGAGGGAAGGATTGGGAGCTTGAGATTAGCAAGTGCAAACTAGTAGATATAGGATTTTAATAGCATTTTAAATCATTTCTACCAATTTCCTTAAAAGTTCAAAACTCATTTCCTTGAATATGCTTTTCTGTATTAAATTAATTCAAAACTCATAATAACCTTACTTGCATCTCTAATGTTTAACACAATGCAATTATAATAGTACAGTAACAAGATTAGTTTGGAGAAGGCAATGGCACCCCACTCCAGTACTCTTGCCTGGAAAATCCCATGGACGGAGGAGCCTGGTAGGCTGCAGACCATGGGGTCGCAAAGAGTCGGACACAACTGAGCGACTTCACTTTCACTTTTCCCTTTCATGCATTGGAGAAGGAAATGGCAACCCACTCCAGTGTTCTTGCCTGGAGAATCCCAGGGACGGGGGAGCCTGGTGGGCCACCATCTATGGGGTCGCACAGAGTTGGACACTACTGAAGCAACTTAGCAGCAGCAGCAGCAACAAGATTAGTTACACCAACAGACATATGCAAGTGAAGATTTTTCCCCTTTATATCTGGTATTCTAAGAGGTTTTTCCTGTGGCCTTTTCATACACAGAAACATTCATCATAAATCTTTGGGGATTCTAGCACTATATTCAACTTTTATATTTTAATATCTTTCAGTTTAGTTCAGTTGCTCAATCGTGTCTGACTTTTTGTGACCCCATGGGCTGCAGCACTCCAAGCCTCCCTGTCCATCACCAATTCCTGGAGTTTACTCAAACTCATGTCCATTGAGTCGGTTATGTCATTCAACCATCTCATCCTCTGTCGTCCCCTTCTCCTCCTCCCTTCGATCTTCCCCAGCATCAGGGTCTTTTCCATTAAGTTGGTTCTTTGCATCAGGTGGCCAAAGTATTTGGAGTTCAGCTTCAGCATCAGTCCTTCCAATGAATATTCAAGACTGATTTCCTTTATGATTGACAGGTTGGATCTCCTTGAAGTTCAAGAGACTCTCAAGAGTCTTCTCCAACATCACAGTTCAAAAGCATCAATTCTTTGGTGCTCAGCTTTCTTTATAGTCCAACTCTGATATCCATACATGACTATTATTATATATAATATAAATATAATTTCTTTATTATATAAATATAATTAATATATTATAAATACAATAGGTATATTTCTATTCTATTATATAATTATATATTATATGATATATTATATGATATATGATATATTTATATTATATTATATATTATATAATATGATATTTATATATCAGATATTATATAATTAGATATATAATTATATTATATTATATATTATAATATATTATATATTATATTATATAGATTATGTTATATGATGTTATACAGATTATATTATATATAATATTATATATATAACATTATATAATTATATATGTAAATTATATAAATATATATTATATAAATTATATAATTATTATATAATATATAATTATATAATGTATTATATTAATATATAATTATATACATATAATATATTGCATTAATATATAATTATATACATATAATATAGTATATACATAATTTATATAATATATAAATTTAATATAATAAAATAAATCATAGTGTATAATGCAACTGAATTTAAATACAGGGGTGACTTTGTTCCTAGAGTGCAATAGAGAACTTTATATGGCTATCTAATTTTGCTTTCTTCAAAATACTGCAAAAAGTAACGAAAAATGTATTTGACCTAAAAGACAGACCCACAAGAATAAGGAGACCAGAAAAATAGACAGCAGCTATGCAATTTTCAGAAGTAACAGACTTAAAAGATTCAAAAAAGCTGAATTTATCCCACAATCCCAGTTGTGGGATACAATGGAAAACCAATTTTAAGGACATAGTCCTTAGGGTCATAAAAAGGTTCAGGAAACTGCAACATAGGTAACTCTAGGACTAGGGTGAAGGGGAAGCTGACAAAACAGAAAGATAGCAGGAACGCTTTTAAAAGAATTTCACTAGATTCTGCACCAATTCTTCCTCTGCAACAAAAATTTGGTAGGAATAGAAGACAGGTCTCCCGAAATGGGATATAGAAGGCACAGTTGAAATGAGTTGCATATTGGAACTGCAGAGGAATGATTCGATTCTACTCAGTGATCATTCTGAAGGTCATCAGCTCAAGTAAACCTGTAGGATCCAACTAAAGCTATTATGCCCACCATCTATTTGTACCCTTCCCTTCTAAATGCAAGGAGTCATCCATACCTAAACAAGATTGCTTGGTACCAGGACTAATGTTTCACTTTTATCAGATTTCTAAGGGAACAGAGATAAGTTATGCCAAGGTCCTATGCCAAGGTCAACTCCACCCAAAAAGCCTCAGCATTACTGCTGTGTCCTGGCTGTATCCAGTGGGGTCCTCAATGAGAGGGGGGAATACAGCGGTTCTGTGGCCACGGCTCCTGCACCAGCCAGGAAAGAAGAAAAGCGTCTGCAGTTCCTGTGGCTCCTGGAGTTTTCCTCCGGCCTCTTAACTCATGCCTTGCCTACCCTGGGTTCAGTGAATAGTGTGGACAGTGTGAACAGCAAGACAGTTGGTGTCAGGAACAGAAAATGACATTGACTGTTCCTATCAAAGAAAACGATGTCTTTTCACTTCGCTCACATACATTTTCCATATGTTTTGTTCATTTATGGTTAAGTCTGTCAACATTTTCATTGCTATTGCAAATGACATCTCCTTTGCCATTATCCTGTAACTAGTTCTTATTTGTACATATGAAAGGTATTGGTTGGTTGTTTATTTTTTTGTATGTTCATTTATATATCCTGATAGTTTCCCATTAGTTCTCTTGGATTTCATCAATGCCTTTATTCAAGATAGAGACATATCTCTCTATTCTATCCACATATAAGCCATTTGGTTTTCAAGAGAATAAGGCAGCACACTTTTGAGAGAAGAATCAAGGTGCCTGGAAAGAAAAGACCATCTTACAGAAGCTGATTCCTTTACAGCACTTTTTAGTAAATGCACAATGTTTGCAGAAGATGGCTAAGGATCAGCTGCACTATTGAAGTCAGCCCAAAACGATGAAGGTGTGCAGGTAACACTCAGCATAATCTTAGAACCATGACAGCAGACATTATCCATGAGCAATTCTGCTCAGCGTAATTAGAATTCTGTAAAATTGCAAGACAATGTAGAAAAGCATTGAATTAACCCCAAACCAGGAGTTTCGATCTCATTTCACTTAGATCAGTACAGTTCAGTTCAGTTCAGTCACTTAGTCGTGTCCAACTTTTTCCGACCGCATGGACTATAGCACGTCAGGCCTTCTTGTCCATCACCAACTCCCGGAGTCTACCCAAATTAATGTTCATTGAGTCGGTGATGCCATCCAACCATCTCATTCTCTGTCGTCCTCTTCTCCTGCCCTCAATCTTTCCCATCATCAGGGTCTTTTGAAATGAGTCAGCTCTTTGCATCAGGTGCCCCAAAGTACTGGAGTTTCAGCTTCAACATCAATCCTTTCAATGAATGTTCAGAACTGATTTCCTTTAGGAGGTACTGGTTGGATCTCCTTGCAGTCCAAGGGACTCTCAAGAGTCTTCTCCAACACCACAGTTCAAAAGCATCAAATCTTCAGTGCTCATTTCTTTCTAGTCCAACTTTCACATCCATACATGACTACTGGAAAAACCATAGCCTTTTTTTTTTTTAATTTTTTTTTTTGAATATAATTTCAAATATCAAAATGAATCCACCACAGGTATACATGTGTTCCCCATCCTGAACCCTCCTCCCTCCTCCCTCCCCATACCATCCCTCTGGGTCGTCCCAGTGCACCAGCCCCAAGCATCCAGTATTTTGCATTGAACCTGGACTGGCATCTCGTTTCATACATGACATTTCACATGTTTCAATGCCATTCTCCCAAATCTTCCCACCCTCTCCCTCTCCCACAGAGTCCATAAGACTGTTCTATACATCAGTGTCTCTTTTGCTGTCTCGTATACAGGGTTATCGTTACCATCTTTCTAAATTCCATATATATGCATTAGTATACTGTATTGGTGTTTTTCCTTCTGGCTTACTTCACTCTGTATGATAGGCTCCAGTTTCATCCACCTCATTAGAACTGATTCAAATGTATTCTTTTTAATGGCTGAATAATACTCCATTGTGTATATGTATCACAGCTTTCTTATCCATTCATCTGCTGATGGACATCTAGGTTGCTTCCATGTCCTGGCTATTATAAACAGTGCTGCGATGAACATTGGGGTACACGTGTCTCTTTCCCTTCTGGTTTCCTCAGTGTGTATGCCCAGCAGTGGGATTGCTGGATCATAAGGCAGTTCTATTTCCAGTTTTTTAAGGAATCTCCACACTGTTCTCCATAGTGGCTGTACTAGTTTGCATTCCCACCAACAGTGTAAGAGGGTTCCCTTTTCTCCACACCCTCTCCAGCATTTATTATTTGTAGACTTTTGGATCGCAGCCATTCTGACTGGTGTGAAATGGTATCTCATAGTGGTTTTTCAACACCCATTTATGATAAAAACTCTCCAGAAAGCAGGAATAGAAGGAACATACCTCAACATAATAAAAGCTATATATGACAAACCCACAGCAAACATTATCCTCAATGGTGAAAAATTGAAAGCATTTCCTTTAAAGTCAGGAACAAGACAAGGGTGCCCACTTTCACCATTACTATTCAACATAGTTTTGGAAGTTTTGGCCACAGCAATCAGAGCAGAAAAAGAAATAAAAGGAATCCAAATTGGAAAAGAAGAAGTAAAACTCTCACTATTTGCAGATGACATGATCCTCTACATAGAAAACCCTAAAGACTCCACCAGAAAATTACTAGAACTAATCAATGATTATAGTAAAGTTGCAGGATATAAAATCAACACACAGAAATCCCTTGCATTCCTATACACTAATAATGAGAAAACAGAAAGAGAAATTAAGGAAACAATTCCATTCACCATTGCAATGAAAAGAATAAAATACTTAGGAATATATCTACCTAAAGAAACTAAAGACCTATACATAGAAAACTATAAAACACTGGTGAAAGAAATCAAAGAGGACACTAATAGATGGAGAAATACACCATGTTCATGGATTGGAAGAATCAATATAGTGAAAATGAGTATACTACCCAAAGCAATTTATAGATTCAATGCAATCCCTATCAAGCTACCGACAGTATTCTTCACAGAGCTAGAACAAATAATTTCACAATTTGTATGGAAATACAAAAAACCTCTAATAGCCAAAGCGATCTTGAGAAAGAAAAATGGAACTGGAGGAATCAACCTACCTGACTTCAGGCTCTACTACAAAGCCACAGTTATCAAGACAGTATGGTACTGGCACAAAGACAGAAATATAGATCAATGGAACAAAATATAAAGCCCAGAGATAAATCCACGCACATATGGACACCTTATCTTTGACAAAGGAGGCAAGAATATACAATGGATTAAAGACAATCTCTTTAACAAGTGGTGCTGGGAAATCTGGTCAACCACTTGTAAAAGAATGAAACTAGAACACTTTCTAACACCATATACAAAAATAAACTCAAAATGGATTAAAGATCTCAACGTAAGACCAGAAACTATAAAACTCCTAGAGGAGAACATAGGCAAAACACTCTCTGACATACATCACAGCAGGATCCTCTATGACCCACCTCCCAGAATATTGGAAATAAAAGCAAAAATAAACAAATGGGACCTAATTAAACTTAAAAGCTTCTGCACATCAAAGGAAACTATTAGCAAGGTGAAAAGATAGCCTTCAGAATGGGAGAAAATAATAGCAAATGAAGCAACCGACAAACAACTAATCTCAAAAATATACAAGCAACTCCTCCAGCTCAACTCCAGAAAAATAAATGACCCAATCAAAAAATGGGCCAAAGATCTAAATAGACATTTCTCCAAAGAAGACATACAGATGGCTAACAAACACGTGAAAAGATGCTCAACATCACTCATTATCAGAGAAATGCAAATCATAGCCTTGACTAGATGGATCTTTGTTGGAAAAGTAATGTCTCTGCTTTTTAATATGCTGTCTAGGTTGGTCATAACTTTCTTTCCAAGGAGTAAGTGTCTTTTAATTTCATGGCTGCAGTCACCATCTGCAGTGATTTTGGAGCCCCCAAAAATAAAGTCAGCCACTGTTTCCACTGTCTCTCCATCTATTTGCCATGAAGTGATGGGACCAGAAGCAAAAAGCAAAGGAGAAAAGGAAAGATATAAGCATCTGAATACAGAGTTCCAAAGAATAGCAAGAAGAGATAAGAAAGCCTTCCTCAGCGACGAATGCAAAGAAATAGAGGAAAACAACAGAATGGGAAAGACTAGAGATCTCTTCAAGAAAATTAGAGATACCAAGGGAATATTTCATGCAAAGATGGGCTCGATAAAGGACAGAAACGGTATGGATCTAACAGAAGCAGAAGATATTAAGAAGAGGTGGCAAGAATACACAGAAGAACTGTACAAAAAAGATCTTCACAACCAAGATAATCACGATGGTGTGATCACTAACCTAGAGCCAGACATTCTGGAACGTGAAGTCAAGTGGGCCTTCGAAAGCATCACTACAAACAAAGCTAGTGGAGGTGATGGAATTCCAGTTGAGCGATTTCAAATCCTGAAAGATGATGTTGTGAAAGTGCTGCACTCAATATGCCAGCAAATTTGGAAAACTCAGCAGTGGCCACAGGACTGGAAAAGGACAGTTTTCATTCCAATCCCAAAGAAAGGCAATGCCAAAGAATACTCAAACTGCCACACAATTGCATTCATCTCACATGCTAGTAAAGTAATGCTCAAAATTCTCTAAGCCAGGCTTCAGCAATATGTGAACCGTGAACTTCCTGATGTTCAAGCTGGTTTTAGAAAAGGCAGAGGAACCAGAGATCAAATTGCCAACATCTGCTGGATCATCAAAAAGCAAGAGAGTTCCAGAAAAACATCTATTTCTGCTTTATTGACTATGCCAAGGACTTTGACTGTGTGGATCACAATAAACTGTGGTAAATTCTGAAAGAGATGGGAATACCAGACCACTTGACCTGCCTCTTGAGAAACCTATATGCAGGTCAGAAAGCAACAGTTAGAAGTGGACATGGAACAACAGACTGGTTCCAAATAGGAAAAGGAGTATGTCAAGGCTGTATATTGTCACCCTGCTTATTTAACTTATATGCAGAGTACATCATGAGAAACTCTGGGCTGGAAGAAGCACAAGCTGAAATCAAGATTGCCAGGAGAAATCTCAATCACCTCAGATATGCAGATGACACCACCCTTGTGGCAGAAAGTGAAGAGGAACTAAAAAGCCTCTTGATGAAAGTCAAAGTGGAGAGTGAAAAAGTTGGCTTAAAGCTCGACATTCAGAAAATGAAGATCATGGCATATGGTCCCATCACTTCATGGGAAATAGATGGGGAAAGTGTCAGACTTTGTTTTTGGGGGCTCCAAAATCACTGCAGATGGTGACTGCAGCCATGAAATTAAAAGACGCTTACTCCTTGGAAGGAAAATTATGACCAACTTAGATAGCATATTGAAAAGCAGAGACATTACTTTGCCGACAAAGGTCCGTCTAGTCAAGGCTATGGTTTTTCTGGTGGTCATGTATGGATGTGAGAGTTGGACTGTGAAGAAAGCTGAGCGCTGAATAATTGATGCTTTTGAACTGTGGTGTTGGAGAAGACTCTTTTTTTTTTTTTTTTAGAAATCCATTAGTGTTGCCTTTTATTGATTTTTTTTTCAAGATTTCTTTTTTTTTTCCTTTTTTTTAAATTTAATTTAATTTTATTTTTAAACTTTACATAATTGTATTAGTTTTGCCAAATATCAAAATGAATCCGCCACAGGTATACATGTATTTCCCATCCTGAACCCTCCTCCCTCCTCCCTCCCCTACCATCCCTCTGGGTCGTCCCAGTGCACTAGCCCCAAGCATCCAGTATCGTGCATGGAACCTGGACTGGCATCTCGTTTCTTACATGATATTTTACATGTTTCAATGTCATTCTCCCAAATCTTCCCACCCTCTCCTTCTCCCACAGAGTCCATAAGACTGTTCTATACATCAGCAATTTAAAGCAATTTATAGATTCAATGCAATCCCTATCAAGCTACCAACGGTATTCTTCACAGAGCTAGAACAAATAATTTCACAATTTGTATGGAAATACAAAAAACTTCGAATAGCCAAAGCGATCTTGAGAAAGAAGAATGGAACTGGAGGAATCAACCTACCTGACTTCAGGGTCTGTTACAAAGCCACAGTTATCAAGACAGTATGGTACTGGCACAAAGACAGAAATATTGATCAATGGAACAAAATAGAAAGCCCAGAGATAAATCCATGCACATATGGACACCTTATCTTTGACAAAGGAGGCAAGAATATACAATGGATTAAAGACAACCTCTTTAACAAGCGGTGCTGGGAAATCTGGTCAACCACTTGTAAAAGAATGAAACTAGAACACTTTCTAACACCATACACAAAAATAAACTCAAAATGGATTAAAGATCTCAACGTAAGACCAGAAACTATAAAACTCCTAGAGGAGAACATAGGCAAAACACTCTCTGACATACATCACAGCAGGATCCTCTATGACCCACCTCCCAGAATATTGGAAATAAAAGCAAAAATAAACAAATGGGACCTAATTAACCTTAAAAGCTTCTGCACATCAAAGGAAGCTATTAGCAAGGTGAAAAGACAGCCTTCAGAATGGGAGAAAATAATAGCAAATGAAGCAACTGACAAACAACTAATCTCAAAAATATACAAGCAACTCCTACAGCTCAACTCCAGAAAAATAAACGACCCAATCAAAAAATGGGCCAAAGAACTAAATAGACATTTCTCCAAAGAAGACATACAGATGGCTAACAAACACATGAAAAGATGCTCAACATCACTCATTATCAGAGAAATGCAAATCAAAACCACTATGAGGTACCATTTCACACCAGTCAGAATGGCTGCGATCCAAAAGTCTACAAATAATAAATGCTGGAGAGGGTGTGGAGAAAAGGGAACCCTCTTACACTGTTGGTGGGAATGCAAACTAGTACAGCCACTATGGAGAACAGTGTGGAGATTCCTTAAAAAACTGGAAATAGAACTGCCTTATGATCCAGCAATCCCACTGCTGGGCATACACACTGAGGAAACCAGAAGGGAAAGAGACACGTGTACCCCAATGTTCATCGCAGCACTGTTTATAATAGCCAGGACATGGAAGCAACCTAGATGTCCATCAGCAGATGAATGGAGAAGACTCTTGAGAGTCCCTTGGACTGCAAGGAGATCCAACCAGTCTATTCTAAAGGAGATCAGCCCTGGGATTTCTTTGGAAGGAATGATGCTAAAGCTGAAACTCCAGTACTTTGGCCACCTCAAGTGAAGAGTTGACTCATTGGATTAGTCTCTGATGCTGGGAGGGATTGGGGGCAGGAGGAGAAGGGGACGACAGAGGATAAGATGGCTGGATGGCATCACTCACTCGAGGGAGGTGAATCTGAGTGAACTCCGGAAGTTGGTGATGGACAGGGAGGCCTGGAGTGCTGCGATTCATGGGATCACAAAGAGTCAGACACGACTGAGCGACTGAACTGAAGTGACAGGACCAGATGGCATGATCTTAGTTTTCTGAATGTCGAGCTTTAAGCCAGCTTTTTCACTCTCCTCTTTCACTTTTATCAAGAGGCTCTTTAGTTCTTCTTCACTTTCTGCCATAAGGGTGGCGTTATCTGCATATCTGAGATGAGTAAAGACAAATGTGTTTCTTATATTCATCACAAAAGACGTTGTTACGGGATGAGCACTAGGAGGGAGTCAACTGAATGTTTGTTACCAATGTAATAATCCTCACTATTTTAGCACATAAGGGCAGAATGTGTTATTGATGGAGTTGTTTGTTATTTCAGAACCGAGAAACCAAGATTTTAAATGCATGAAATAGCAAAATTTATTGTTGATGTCTTTCTTTCAGAGCTGAGAAACCAAAGTTTTTAGATGCCCTAGTGAGTACAATTATTGCAATGAATCATCTGGCAGAAACTACCAGTTTCCATATTTAAAAAAATAAGTTTACTAGGGATGAATCAGAGGTCAAAAGTCATTGAGATAGAGTCACACTGATAAGTGACCTTCCTTTCCTGTTAGTTTATTAGTTTTTATTATCATCAATAAATATTCCAAAAATTATGATTCTTTGAATTGCCTACATCAGCATGAGCCAAGTTTTAGAAATGTAGAGTCTTGGCTCCACCTCCAATCTACTGATTCAGAATCCCTAGGAGGGGATCCCTAGAGTCTGTTTTAACAAATCTTCCAGATGATTCTAACACACACTGAAGTTTGAGAAGCACATTTTGAGAAACACAGAAAAAACCAGGGATCTGCCTTCTGAGAGTGAAGAGTGACAGCCTATAAAAGCAAACAAGATGATTCTCAGCAAATTAGATGAATAGCAATGAACTAGTGACTACAGATGGCACCCCACTCCAGTACTCTTGCCTGGAAAATCCCATGGACGGAGGAGCCTGGTAGGCTGTAGTCCATGGGGTCGCGAAGAGTCAGATACAACTGAGCGACTTCCTTTCACTTTTCACTTTCATGCATTGGAGAAGGGAATGGCAACCCACTCCAGTGTTCTTGCCTGGAGAATCCCATGGACGGAGAAGCCATGAGTCGCTAAGAGTTGCTAAGGTCGCTAAGAGTCAGACACGACTGAGGACTTCCCTTTCACTTTTCACTTTCATGCATTGGAGAAGGAAATGGCAACCCACTCCAGTGTTCTTGCCTGGAGAATCCCAGGGACGGGGAAGCCTGGTGGGCTGCCGTCTATGGGGTCACACAGAGTCGGACACTACTGAAGCGACTTAACAGCAGCAGCAGCAGTGACTACAGAGATCCAGAAAAATTCTCACTTCATGGATGGCAGGTTGAAGACCAGAGCCTGTCTATGGCAACCAGCTATTTGATTTTCCTCTGCACTGTCGCGTTTTAGAACTGGAGAGCTTGTGTCCTAGAAATCCCTCATTTCCAAGCAAAGTAAGACAGTGGGTGACCCTAACCACCATCTGACCGCAGCGCAATGAGTGAATTAGTAGGCCCAGGGCTCCTGGAGACTCCTGATGCTTCTCTAATATTATCATGTTACCTTGGGAAAATGTTACTTTGGAACTCACACACAAATATGGTGTGTTCTGTTTTCCATTTGGCAAATCTGACATTTGCATTTGTTTTTCATACTTCGTTCTCACGGGTCTTGTTTCTGTGGGTGCTTTATGATGTGTGTCGTGTGTGTGTCTGTGAGAGAGAGAGAGAGAATGCACAGTGAGCTAATAATTATTGGAAATTCTTTGAGAAAATACTTGCATTTACTTCTCCAGTAAACACTTCAAATTGCAGTTCTTCATGTATGTGTCTGTGTGTGTGGTGTCGTGTACCTTAGAAAATATTCTTTTCGATGTCTTTTTAAGAGCTCTAGTTCACCTACTTTTCCTCCTCTATCTTGCCATGTAAATACCTTTGTTGGTGGTGGTGGTTGACTGTATATGTATAGTGTGTCTCTTCACTTTTAATCACCTTCTCTGCCACTTCATACTCATAGATGTAGCTTGGATGCCCCCAGAATTTGCTGCTCCTTACAGTAGTGGTGTCCTTGGTGTGGGCTTTTTTTTTTTTTCTTGTAGGTACTATTCTTGGGGGAGCCATGTTTGTCAGAGCTACTTGTCAGTTCTTGGCTTTCTTCCTCAACTCAGTTTCCCTTTCATTACATGTTCAACCTTTGTGTCATTGACTATGGTCTAGCATTTGTGCCTTCTAAACTCTTTGTAACTATAGTTTTTATCATTATCATCACTATTATTGTTGTTGTTATTTTTACTATTATTTTGATTTCAGAAGGGATAGAGGGATAACGATGCCTTCACCAAAGCATCTTCAGCTGAAATATAGCTTAACCTTCAACAGATGATGCCAGGAGTTTCTGGGCTCAGAACTTGGAATTATGCTACATGGCATGCAGGCATGCTCACTTGCTCAGCTGCATCTGAATCTTTGGGACCTGTGGACTGTAGCCCCCCAGGGTCCTCTGTCCATGGAATTATTCCGGCAAGAATACTGGAGTGGGTTGCCATTTCCTCCTCCAGGGGATCTTCCCAACTCAAAGTGAACACACGTCTCCTGCTTCACTTGCATTGGCAGGTGGATTCTTTACCACTACTGCCACCCAGGAAGCCCCTGATGGAGCAATACTCAATTGAACTTTCCGATGACTCACTCTAATTCTATCTTGATTATGCCCTAGAGTTTCAAAACTATGTAAATCTCATATTTCAATCTCACAGTATTTCTGCAGTTTTGTGACTATAATGATTATACAAATAAATTTGTTAATTTTAACAGCCAAACTGCCAGAAAACAATCTTGGAATCAAATATAATTAAACTTTGAAAGTTTCTGTTTGTTTGAAAGTAAAACTGGTGTGTTAGAAAATTTTGTAATGTTTGGATTTACTGAGCAGCTGTAAGTTGGATACTGTGGGTGGGAAAAACCTATGCTGATGCAAACAGCACTGCCTCCCAGGCATTTTGGATCCCTGGGCATTCCAAATTTCAATACTTTTCTTTTTAATTTAAATTGAAAAATTAGGAATCTATCATTCTAATATGAAACATGAAATTGTGAATTCTTTTGAGCAGTTTTGAAACCATTTCTTAAAACTATTAAATTATCTTTAAATGTACTCATATTAGGTCTTATAAATCTACCACCTCCCCTAAAGTTTTATAATTATAGGTTTTCAGACAGGTAACTGAGCTGGCACATTCAACCCAGTTTTCGGCATGAAATTGCATCCATCATTCACCACATTTCACAGGCATAAGCAAGCTCGATATAAAGCCACCTTCCATTATTGTCCAGCCCATTTGATCTCTCCTTAGGGTGGAAAAGATGCCTCTTTGTTCTGACCAGCAATTAGAAGACAGAAGGATTTAGAAAACAGGGTAAGTTAAACCAGGCTCATCATAAGAGTAATGAAATCTTCAGTGTGTTAGTGGCCCCTTCATAAATTCTGGTCTTGTCCCATAGAACCAAGTGTGGTTTTCATTAATTGGAGTTCTGAAATAATATACTGAGGGGTCCTTTACTATGTTTTCCCTAGAATACTTGTACAAATATTTTATATTCATAAACTAATGGGTTGTCCTGTGTGATGGAGGATTTATAAGTGGGAAGGCCAAAGTGAGAAAAAGTTGGATTAGGTGAACCAATACCATGTAAGTGGTCAGATAAGAAACAAACTCTAAATTTCTAGATTCTACATATATTCCTCCAGTCCCCTCCCTGTGAAGTATTGGCTAAGTCACCTGATTGCATCACACCTCAGTGTCCACACATGACTATTTTTCAAAATTTTAATCATTTAATTTATTGAAATATAGTTGATTAACAATGTTTCAGGTTTTCAGCAGTGATTCAGTTATACATATATGCATATGTAATATATATGTGTCATATTATTATAAGATATTGAAATAGTTCCCCGTACTATCTGGTAGGTCCTTGTGGTTTATTTTATATGTAGTAATATGTACATAAAATTGTCCCCTTTTGTAACCTTAACTTTGTTTTCTCTTTCTTGAGTCTACTTCTGTTTTGTAAATGAGTTTATTTGTATCATTTTTAATTCCACATATAAGTGATATCATATGTTACTTGTCATTCTCTTCCTGACTTACTTCATTTAGCTTTGATAATCCCTAGGTCCGCCCATGTTGCTGCAAATTATTTCATAGCAGCACTAATTAGAATAGATAAGACAAGGAAGCAATCTAAATGTTCATCAACAGGTGAATGGATAAAGATGTGAGATCTATATTAATATATATGTATGTATTATATGTATATATCTTGGGCTGCCCAGCTGGTGCAGGTGGTAAAGAATCCACCTGCCAGTATAGGAGACATAGGAGACACAGGTTCTATCCCTGGGTTGGGAAGATCCCCTGGAAGAAAACATGGCAACCCACTCCAGTATTCTTGCCTGGAGAATCCCATGGACAGAGGAGCCTGGTGGGCTACAGTGCAAAGGGTGCAAAGAGTCGGATACAACTGAAGTGACTTAGCCCACCAACATATATATTTATGCATACACACACATACACAAATGGAATATTACCCAGTAATATAAAGGAATGAAATAATCCATATGATCTGGGGCAGTGTTTCTTGAACTATAATGTGTACATGTATCACTGGGAGTCTTGCTAAAATGCAGATTCTGATTCAGTAAGTATGGTACTGGGTCTGAGATTCTGAATTTATTAACAAGCTACCAGGAGATGCTAATAGCATGGTGCTAAGGTCACATTTAAAGGAGCTGGGTTTTAGAATTATGCTGTCCAGAATGGCAGCCACATGTGACTAGAAACATGGCTAAAGAGATGGAGGAATTAAATTTTTAATTGTTTCATTTTAATTCAACTTTTTAAAATGTATAGCTATGGCTGATTCATGTTGAGGTTTGACAGAAAACAACAAAATTCTATAAAGCAATTATCTTTCAATAAAAAATAAATTAATTTAAACAAGTAATACTCAACTCAGTTATTGGAAAAAATGACATATAAAACAATTTGGATATGTGAATCTATCTTTTTCAGTGACGCATTGTATGAAATCTAAATACAGATCAAGTAGTTCTAATAAAACTTCATGTCCAAATTGAGATACAGTGTTACTGTAAAAAAAAATGTACCAGATTTGGAAGGCAGTACAAAAACAGAATGAACTATGTCATTAGTATTTTATCTTGATTATTCATTAAAGTAATATTTTGAATATACTGAGTTTATAATATATTGTTAACATTCATTTCTTCTGTTTCTTTTTATACTTTAAAAATGCAGCTACTGAAAACTTCAACGTTCATCTATACGTATATATCTCATATTATATCTTTTGGACAACACAGGTCTAGGGTGCAGCCCTGTAGCCCTTAATTCCAGCACAGCTGAATTATCAATATTTAGGTCTCTAAATACTGCAGAATCAGACCTCAAATATGTATCTCTTTTCTTGCCCTTTTCCTTTTCTTCCCATACCTTTTTAATTTCTGTCCATCTTCTCTATTTTCTTGTTCTTTTTCTCTCTCCTCACACACGCACACACATATATATAATATTCATTTACATTTATTTATTTATTGCTCAAAATCACTGCAGATGGTTATTGCAGCCATGAAATTAAAAGACGCTTACTCCTTGGAAGGAAAATTATGACCAACCTAGATAGCATATTCAAAAGCAGAGACATTACTTTGCCAACAAAGGTCCGTCTAGTCAAGGCTATGGTTTTTCCATGGTCATATATGGATGTGAGAGTTGAACTGTGAAGAAAGCTGAGCACCGAAGAATTGATGCTTTTGAACTGTGGTGTTGGAGAAGACTCTTGAGAGTCCCTTGGACTGCAAGGAGATCCAACCAGTCCATTCTGAAGGAGATCAGTCCTGGGTGTTCTTTGGAAGGACTGATGCTAAAGCTGAAACTCCAGTACTTTGGCCACCTCATGCGAACAGTTGACTCATTGGAAAAGACTCTGATGCTGGGAGGGATTGGGGGCAGGAAGGGAAGTGAACGACAGAGGATGAGATGGCTGGATTGCATCACTGACCCGATGGACATGAGTTTGAGTGAACTCCGGGAGTTGGTGATAGACAGGGAGGCCTGGCGTGCTGCAATTCATGGGGTCGCAAAGAGTCAGACACGACTGAGCGTCTGAACTGAACTAAACTGATTTATTGCTCAATAACTGTGTATCATCCCAGGCTCCCTTTTCTCCATCGATTGTCTCAGTCAGTGCTCAGATGTTAGGCATTTCATCTCGGGTCTCTTGCCCCACACTCAACTCCAGTACCTGCATTCAGGTCCTCCTTGTCTTGCACCTGGATTTTTTTATTAGTTTCCTCACTAGGCTGCTTTCTCACACCTAATGCTCTCACTTACTTGTCTCTTCATCTATCTACCCTCTTTACTTGAGTGAGTGAAAATAAACACCAAATTATTTTATTCCCTTTTATTAACATCATTTGATGGATTCACACATACTTTCTGGGTCAAATCCAAATTCCTGCTCAACATAAAAGGCCCGAAATGCTCTTCCTTTGCCTTCTGCCCAGGCTTTGTCTTCTGTTCTACCCCACCATGCATCCTGTGTGCAGCCACACTGACTGAACTTCTTTTTAAACTTATTTTTAATTGGAGGATAATTGCTTTACAATGTTGTGTTAGTTTCTGCTGTACAATAATGTGAATTGCCTATTGCTGTTCAGTTTCTAAGTCGTGTCCAACTCTTTGCAACCCCATGGATTGCAGCATGCCGGGCTTCCCCATCCTTCACCATATCCTGGAGTTTGCTCGAATTTGTGTCCATTGAGTTGGTGATACCATCCAACCATCTCATCCTCTGTTGCCCCCTTCCCCTCAATCTTTCCCAGCTTCAGGGTCTTTTCCAAAGAGTTGGCTCTTTGGATCACGTGGCTAAAGTATTGAAAGTTCAGCTTCAGCATCAGTCCTTCTAATGAATATTCAGAGTTGATTTCCTTTAGGATTGACTGGTTTGATCTCCTTGCTGTCCAAGGGACTCTTAATACCCTTCTCCAGAAATGCAATTTGAAAGCATCAGTTCTCTGATTTATCAACTATATCTGTACATATACCCCGTCCCTCTTGAGCCTCCCTCCCATCCACCCCATCCCACCCATCTAGGTCATCAGAGAGCACTAGCTTGAATTCCAGGTGTAATCCAGAAACTTCCCACTAGCTTTCTGTTTTACTCATGATAGTGTATATATGTCAACGTTACTCCTTCAATTTGTCCCACCTTCTCCTTCCCACTCTGTGTCCACAAGCCTGTTTTCTATGTCTGCCCTGCAAATATGTTAATCTGTACCATTTTTTCTAGATTCCATATATATGCGTTAACATAGACATTTGATTTTCTCTTTCTGACTTACTTCACTCTGTATAACAGGCTCTAGGTTCGTCCACCTCAGTTCAACTGAGTCAAAAGCATTCCTTTTAATGGATAGTAATATTCCATTGTGTGTATGTCCCACAGCTTCTTCATCCATTCGTCTGCCAATGGACATCTAGGTTGCTTCCATGTCCTGGCTGTTGTAAACAGTTTTGCAATGAACATTGGGGGTGCATATGTCTTTTTGAATTGAGGTTTTCTCAGGGTATGCACCCAGTAGTGGGATTGCTGGGTCATACGGTGACCGAATTTCTCACTGGATAGAACTTTCCATCGTGTGACATATGCTGTCCTGCCTGGCACCTTCATGCAGGTCTCTGTATGGAATGTCATCATCTCTTCTTCCTTTGGTGAAATCCTACTCATCCTTCAACATAGTCTGTGCCACTTCTTCTGCCACTTCTGATAGTCCTGGTGATTTAAATACTCCAATTTTGTGTAGTTCTCACGGGGCAACTAAGGCACAACTCTGCTTATTCCAACCATTATTTTAAATTCTATCATCCTGAAAAACCACTGAAATTATTTACATCTTTGATATGGTTAACCTTCAAATATTTGAAGATAATGCTCTGACTGTCCTTGCTCATTTCCTCTTCAGGGTCCCAGCAATCTAAGGCTTACAGAATTAGGAATGCTTCCTTTTCTTGGTCAAGACCACACTATGATTCTTTCTCACCTCAGTAAGATGAAAATTACATGGTTTAAAAGGCAGAGTTATTCATAGAAAGTGGAATGCTAGGCAATGTTCAGATATGACCCTCACTGACCTGCCTTCTGACTGCAAATAGCATTTCACAATTATCTGAGCAGATTTGGATTCAAATTGGTGAGGCTCATGTAGCAATGGGGCTCCCTGACAAAATCTTTGTCCATGAGAGGTGTCCTTAAGCCATTAGGAGGACCTGGGCACCAAATGAAAGGTGGATGAGCTCTTCTGATCCCTTTTATTACTATTTTCATGAAGAAATTATAGGGTCCTGGTGACTTCTGATTTAATGCTGTTATTTTCTGGGCTCATGGAGACATCCAGTCAAAAGTTTATTTCTTTATGTCCTAAAGGACATTGAGTGATAGATTTTCCTTTCTTTTATGATAAAAAATTTAAAAGTCAACAAAGTTGATCTTCAAAGAGGAAATTTTTGCAGCTGATTAGCAAATATTTTATATGTGTGGATTCTTGATATGAAGGGGCCCAAAGACTAGCATTGCTTTCTAGAAAACAATGATCACAGATAACTCCATCTGATTTCTTTGAGTAGGAAGTGTTAGGTTGCCCTATGTTGGGTTCTCTAAAAGCAGATCCTGAGACAGCAATTACAGTGCAAGTGAATTTTTGAGGAAAGACTCAGGAGAAAGAGAGTGAAGAATCAGAATAGGTGTGCCAGTTTGCATTCCCACCAAAAGAGTTCCCTTTTCTCCACACCCTCTCCAGCGTTTATTGTCTGTAGATTTTTTGATGAGGGCTGTTCTGACAGCATGAGATGATACCTCATTGTGGTTTTGATGTGCATTTCTCTAATAATGAGTGATGTTGAGCATCTGTTCATGTGTTTATTAGTCATATGTATGTCTTCTTTGGAGAAATGTCTGTTTAGTTCTTTTGCCCACTTTTTGATTGGGTTGTTCATTTTTCTGGTATTGAGCTGCATGAGCTACTTGTATATTTTGGAGATTAATTTTTTGTCATTTGTTTTGCTTGCTATTATTTTCTCCCATCCTGAAGGCTGCCTTTTTACCTTGCTTATAGTTTCCTTCATTGCGCAAAGCTTTTAAGTTTAATTAGGTCCCATTTGTATATTGTTTTTATTTCCATTACCTGGGAGGTGGGTCATAGAGGATCTTGCTGTGATTTACGTTAGAGAGTGTTCTGACTATGTTTTCCTATAAGGGTTTTATAGTTTCTGGTCTTACATTTAGATTTTTAACCCATTTTGAGTTTATCTTTGTGTATGGTGTTATAAAGCATTCTAGTTTCATTCTTTTACAGGTGGTTGACCAGTTTTCCCAGCACCGCTTGTTAAAGAGACTGTCTTTTCTCCACTGTTTGTTTTTGTCTCCTTTGTCAAAGATAAAGTGCCCATAGGTGCATGGATTTATTTCTGGATTTCCTATTTTGTTCCACTGATCTATATTTCTGTCTTTGTGACAGTACTATACTGTCTTGATAACTGTAGCTTTGCAGTATAGTCTGAAGTCAGGAAGATTGATTCCCCCAGTTCCATTCTTCTTCAACAATATTGCTTTGGATATTAGAGGCTTTTTGTGTTTCCGTACAAATTGTGAAATTATTTGTTCTAGTTCTGTGAAAAATACCATTGTAGTTTGATAGGGGTTGCATTGAATCTATAGTTTGCTTTGGGTAGTATACTCATTTTTACTATATTGATTCTTCTGATCCCACATACATGGTATATTTCTCCATTTGGTTCATCTTTGATTTCTTTCATCAGGGTTTTATAGTTTTCTATATATAGGTCTTATGTTTCTTTAGGTAAATTTATTCCTAAGTATTTTATTCTTTTTGTTGCAATGTGAATGGGATTATTTCCTTATTTCTCTTTCTGTTTTTTCATTGTTAGTGTATAGGAAAGCAATGGATTTCTGTATATTAACTTTATGTTAGTGGGAATGCAAACTGGAACAGCCAATATGGAGAACAGTGTGGAGATTCCTTAGAAAACTGAGAATAGAACTGCAATCCCACTGCTGGGCATACACACCAAAGATACCAGAATTGGAAGAGACATATGTTCATTGTAGCACTGTTTACAATAGCTAAGACATGGAAGCAACCTAGATGTCCATTGGCAGATGAATGGATAAGGAAGTTGTGGTGCATATTCAAAATGGAATACTACTCAGCTATAAAAAGGAATGCATTTGAGTCAGATCTAATGAGGTGGATGAAACTTGAGCTTATTATACAGAGTGAAGTAAATCAGAAAGAAAGACAAAAATACTGTATATTAACACATATATATGGAATTTAGAAAGACAGTAATGATAATCTTACATGTAAGGCAGCAAAAGAGACACAGATGTAAAGAACAGACTTTTGGACTCTGTGGGAGAAGGAGAAGGTGGGATGATTTGAGAGAATAGCATTGAAACATCTATATTACCATATGTGAAATAGATGACCAGTGCAAGTTTGATGCATGAAGCAGGGCACCCAAAGCCCATGCTCTGGGATAACCCAGAGGGATGGGGTGAGGGGGGAGATGGGGTGGGGGTGGAGGAGACGAGTCAGGGCACAGGATGGCAGGACACATGTCTACCCATGTCTGATTCATGTTGATGAATGGCAAAAACCATCACAATATTGTAAAATAATTATCCCTCAATTAAAATAAATTAATTTAAAAAAAGAATCAGAATGGAAATTGTACTGAGTGAGAATACGGCCTTTGCTGTGGTGGACTTTCAGCTTGATCCTCCCGGGAGGTCCGCACCATGAATAGCAACCAGAACTTTCTCACCTTGAGGCAAAGGAACAGGTGGTCATTTGCTGAGGCTGTCCTCAGGAGCAATAAAACTTTCTTGGAGAAGTGGCTGGCTCCTCTCAGCAAGTCCCTGTGTAGGGAGCAGAGGCCAGTCATTAACAACCAGCACAGCAGCAGGGAGATGAATGGAGGCAATAAAGATCTCTGATAGAGACTAGTGTGCAGAACCTACAGTGTCTACTGTGTGAATTCCTTGAAAGACCTCATGTTTTCTCATGAAACCAGTTTCTCAGGTTACATGGTTTCTCATTCTAGGACAATCCAATTACTTTTACTGCACTGAATGTCTCTTGTAAAAGGTGGCACTCAGAACTGAATCCAATAGTCCAGATCTAGTGTGACTATATTGTGGTGAAGAGTTACGGTCAGGGGAGAAAGCCCCAGGATCAGACAGGGGCACCCCTGAAGGGCACAGATGAAGATGTGGGGAGCAGCTGCCAAGTCCTTGATAGGGAGTGAAGGACTGTGAACAGAGAGCCATGATGTAATGGCAGTTGGTTTTGGTAAGTGACAAAATCTAAGAAGATACATTATTATGAGTTAGGTTAGACCAACAGAGTTCCCAGACAATGGGAGAAATTTAAAATCTGAGGGTGGTGATTCAAGGGAGGAGATGTACTGAATATCCAACCCAGGCAATTAGGCAAAAAAAAAAAGAAAGAAAACACATCCAGATTGGAAAGGAAGTAAAATGATCTCATTGTCATACAACATGATTCTGTATGTGGAAAATCTTAAATAATCCACCACAACATTATTATCACTGCTAAATGAGTTCTGCTGGGTTGTGTTATATAAGATTAGGACAAAAAAGTTAATCATAACTGTGTAATCAATGAAGAATTCAAAAATTAAATCATAAAAATAAGCAACTCCATTTAAAATGACATAAAATTACTTAGGAATTAATATAAAGAATTAAATGATCCAACACTGAAAATTTTAAAACATTATTGCAAAACATTAAATAATTTCTAAATAAAATGACAGATATTCCATAGTTAAGAATTGGAAGATTTAATATTAAGATGACAGTGCTCACCAAGTTGACCTATACATCCTGTGCAAATTCTATCAGAATCCCAGCTAGCTTTTTTTTAAGAAAAAGACTTTGACAAGCTGGACTTAAAATTCATATGAAAATGCAAAGTATCTGGAATAGCAAAAACAGTTTTGAAAGTAAAAGAACAAGGTTGGAAGACTCACACATATAAATTTCAAATCTTAATATATACAACTGCAGTAATAAAGATAAAATAGTGCTTATATAACTATAGACATATAGATAAACAGAATTAAGAGTCTAAAAATGAACTCTAAAATGTATGATCAATTTACTTTTGAAAAAGGTGTTAAGGAAATTCAGTAAGGAAAGAAGAATTTTTCAAATAAATCTAGTTGGGACAACATGCAAAATAATGAATTTGAACCCCTATCTTACATAATATGTTAAAAAATTAAAATAGGTCACAGAGTTAGGTTTTAGAGTTTAAAATTTATAAACTTATAGAAGTAAATCTTTGTGACATCGGATTAGGCAATGTTTTCTTAAATACAATACCAAAGTATAACAGAAAAAATAAACTAGACTCAAAATGAAAAATTTTTGTGCTTCAAATGCTTTCATTAGGGAAGTGAAACAACAATCCTTAGTCTTGGAGAAAACATTTGAAAATGACATATGTGATAAGAGACTTGTATACAAAATGTATAAAAACACTGACAACCTGATAGTGAAAAGACAAAGAAGTAAATTTAAAAACAGGCAAAAGATTTGAATAGACATTTCTCTCAAAGAATATATAAAAATGGACAATGAAAATTAAATTAAAAGATGCTCAACATTATTAATTATTAGAGAAATAAAAACAAAAACTACCAAAAGTTATCCATGTACACCCACTAGAATGGCTACAGTTTAAAAATGATCAACAATTATGAGTTCACATGTGGATACAGAGAAATCACACATCACTGATGAAAATATAAAATGGTGCAGCCAAACAATTGCCAGTTGCTTAAAACGTTAATTATAGAGTTACTATACGAACTGGAAATTCCACTTCTAGGAATGAAATTAAAACATATAAACAGAAAATCTGTATATGAATATTAATAGCACCATTATTCACAGTAGCCAAAGTATAGAAACATTGTAAATGTCCGTCAGTGAAGGAATAGGTATGCAAATGTGGCATATCCATACATGCAACTCAGGTATTACTCAAAGAAATGAAATACTGATAGATGCCACAACACAGATGAACCTTGAAAACATCCAGAGTGAAAAATGTTCATGAAAGATCACAGATTGTATAATTCCACTTCTATAAACAATATCCACTTCTCTTGTCCAAAATAGGCAAATCTATAGAGGCAAAAATCACGTTAGAGTTGTCCGGCACTGGTGCAGGGGGAAGAAGATGAGAAATAACAGCTGATGGGTATAGGATTTCCTTTTGAGTGATAAGAATGTTCTAAACTTAGATTTTGGAGATCAATGTGTAACTCTGTGATTATAATAAAAATCACTGACCTGTATCCTTTAAATGGGTAAATTATAAGAAGTGTGAATTATATGTTCCTTTAATGACCTTGTGATATATTTGCATTCATTTAAAGTTTGGTTCATCTCTAGGCTAGTTTGCAAGGGCAGTTTGGGGGATGGTGACTAAAATCTGGGTTTGAAGCAGTTAGACTTTCACCTGCCACTCTTCTGATATTAGGTAATTTACTAAGGATACTGAACACTATTGCTGTGTTCCCACGTCTAGACCATCTCTCATCTTCCCTTTTGCAAAGTTTTACCTTGGAACTAATTTTAGTAGCTCAGGGAAAAGGCAGTTTATACAGAAGTTCCAAGTGATTCTTTTCCATAAAGAACCTTTGCTGTTTAACTCAGGTCGACTTGCCACAGGGATTAGGAGATGTAGTGCTGCAAAACTGGTCTTAAAACTGCACCCTAAATGTGGTTATTTCACACCCATGGCGGCAAGCTTAGAACAAGGTTGTATTTCCCCTCCTGGTTTCTCTTTGGCACCAATTTGGCACCAGTTGTGCAGGGGGAGAGTCAGACAGAAGCACGACACAAAAGCTCGGCCTCTGGCCCACAGCTGAATGCTGAGGCAGTCTGCCCCGACTGGGCCCTGGGTGCAGGGAAAAGAAAGGAGCTGATCAGATTTCCCAGCTTTGAAGTGGGGATGCAGCCACAGTGAAGAAGCTCCTGATCAAAGGCTGCGAGAAATAAGGTAACTCTCCAGGGAGAGCCAGGGCACCTGCAGCCAGGTGGGGAGAGGATGCCTGCCTCTGAATGCACACTTTTGTTTCTGCTCCTTTAGACAGCAAGCAGCACTTGAAGCAATTGGAACCAGCAATTTATAGGTCAGATTGGCCTAACACAATGCTTCTCAAAATTGATATGCCTTAGAATCACTGGGAGAAGTTTCTGGAAACCTCAGATACTTTGGCTTCTCCTCTAAAGAAAGTCATTCTTAAGGTCTAAGTTGGGGATCTGAGCTCTATACTTTTTTTCAAGTTCTCCTAAGTGGTTTAGATTCTTGTAAAGAAAAATTGACTTTATGCTCAGACTCACCACCAATCCAGAAGGGAAAGTATTATAGGTATCTTATATATAATACATATCCCAGGTGGCACCACTAATAAAGAAGCTGCCTGCCAATGCTGGAGACATAAAAGGAGCGGCTTCAATCCCTGGGTCAGGAAGATACCCTGGAGTAGGGCAAGGCAGCCCACTCTGATATTCTCGCCTGGAGAGTCCCATGGAGAGGACCCTGGTGGGCTATGGACCATAGGGTCACAGAGAGTTGAACATGAATGAAGTGACTTAGCAAGCATATATATGTATATATATATATATATATATATATATATACACATATATAAGATACCTATTATAAGGTATCTTATAATAGGTAATTGGAACCAACACCTATTATAAGGTATCTTATAAGATACCTATTATATAATGGGTATCATAATTTCAAATCTTCTTCAAAAACCCTCAAAGAAGCAAGAAGTTATTTTCAGTAATTCTCATCTACCAATTTTCTGAATACAGGATAGAAAGCTAAAAAAAAAAAAAAAATTTTCCCTGTAGACCTAAGTGTCTTTGTTAGCATTCCAGGCAACACACTAGGTGCTAAGGGTGGAGATGAGCAACACAGACATGTTCCCAAGAGCTCAGCATCTTCCTGGGGAGACAGACATGTAAACAAAACAAATGAAGTCTCTTAAGAAGAATGTATAAGGGCCTATTCCAGCCCAGGAAGAGAGTGACTAACTCTGCCTGGAGGTTGGGAGGAGAGACAGCAGAGGTTTTCCCAAAAATGCAAGGTTGGAAGCCAGACTTGGGTGATGAGGAGAAGCTGGCCTCCCTGGTATAGGGAGGCGCAGGTGGTCTGGCAAAGCAGTGGGAAGATTCCAGTCCTTGGGGAAACAATGTGGAGACCCAGGCCTGGAGGTTCTACACGGCGGGGACATAAATAAGTTGGTGACGGGGTGACTGGGGTAATGTAGAGAAGTAGCCTCGTTGTGAAAGAACCTATGAACTTCATGAAGGAACTGTGGACTTTGCCTGCAGGATATGAGCACCTCATGCAGGAATTTTCCCTCTGTCTGCGAACCCAAAGAACCCACAATCCTGGCTAGAAAATTGTTATTCAAGTCCAGTAAGCTCGAATTGGGAAAATATAATGAATGTGCCTCCAGAATAATAACAACGAACTGTTTATTTCTCATTTGATTTTGCAAGCTCCAAATGAATACTAGTAGCAATGAGTATCTGCATATCTTATAAACTAAGAGAAAAATTCATAGCTATTGTCACATATGCTTTTCAAGACCTCAGAGTAACCACATGAAGTAGGGGTGGTTTCTCAGCTTTCTAGAAGAAATCTCTTAGAAAATCTCAATAATTTACATCACATAGCTTATAAAGTAGTAGACCTAAGATTCAAGCACACATTTTTAGGTTATGAATCTTAAAATTTTTCCCCTACAAGATGTGGATTTACTGAAAAAACATATAACTCGAAACAAACACACACAATTAGAGACCAGAAAACATACCATGAAGCCACCTAGAAGAAAAATTCCAAAGAGAAATGTTATGATTTCTGTAAATGCTATTGGCCTGACTATGCTGCGATTATAAACGAATATACCACAAACAACCACAATAATGAAAAATGAAATCTCAGAGACTTAGTATAGTAAGAGTTTACTTTTTTTTTTTTTTTAAAGTGGAAAAGAATAGGTTCATGGCTTTAACCAGGCAAAGGGGACACAGTGAGCTCCTGCCTGCAAGAAGTGTGTCCCCAGTAACTTCCTCAGCAGAAGGGCTACTTCCTGCTCATTCTTATGATCTGATTTGGGCAGCACTCCTGGGTTTCCCCCTGGCCCTGGTTTCCATCTTGGGGCCATACCTTCGTAAGGCTGTAGGTTACCTTGGCAGCCCCCAGCCAGCAGGTAGGATTTCCCAGGTCCCTGTCACTATGACTCTTGACCCCACCATGTGACTTGCTTTTGCCAATGAGATGTTACCAGCAGGGGTATGGAAAGCACTGTATGCTTGTCCTTGCTCATCCTTGCCCTCTGCTATCTGATACCTATGCCCTGCCTTTTTAACGCTAGAACACTGTGGACTGTAGAGAGAATAACCAAAGCCATCATTAATTGATTTCAGCTCTCTTTCTGGTGTGTGATAACCTGTATGAGAACTAAGTACTTTGCAATCTATACAGCTTTGTAAAAATGTCAATTTCTTACCAAATTGTAATTATCACCCTAATAATTATTGTGTCTGAGACCTCCATGCTATTTTTTACACTTTATTTATTTACTCATGGCTGTGCTGGATCTTCATTGGTGCCTGAGGGCTTTCTTTAGCTGTGGCGAGCGGGAGCCGCTCTCTAGTTGCAGTGTGCGGCTTCTCAAAGCGATGGCTTCTCTTGCTGTGGAGCCCAGGCTCCAGAGCTCGCTGGTTCAGTAGCTGTGACTCACGGACCCTAGAGTGCGGTCTCAGTAACTATGACCCCTGGGCTTGCTCCATGGTGTGTGGGATCTTCCCAGACCTGGGATTGAACCCATGTCCCCTGCATTGGCAGGCAGACTCTTAATCACTAGACCACCAGGGAAATGTTCCTCTATACTGTTGAATTAAGACTCTAAGACAAAAATGAATGATGCAGTCTGACAGAGACTGACAAAGAAGAAACACGTGAATTTCTTTAAAAGCCACTGGTTATTAACCACACTAAATGAAATATGTCCTACTTTAGGTTCTTTTGGGTCGATCATGTGCTGTGCTTAGTCACTCAGTCATGTCTGACTCTTTGTGACCCCATGGACCTGTCAGGCTCCTCTGTCCACTGGGATTCTCCAGGCAAGAATACTGGAGTGGGTTGCAATGCCCTCCTCCAGGGGATCTTCCCAACTAGGGATCAAACCCAGGTCTCCTGCATTGCAGGAAGATTTTTTACCATCTGAGTCACCTGGGAAGCCCAAGAAGATCATGGCAGCCATTAAAAAGAGTTTAAGTGAGAGTTAGTTACCCAGGACTTCACTGCCAAGTTATAATGAAACCAAGTCTCAAATCAAAGTCCACCACACATATGGACATTAATTTAGCAGAAACACTTCATATAGCCTTTATAAAAATGTGATGATGTTACAGCTCTCTTTCTACAAGTCCTGGCTATTCATGGCTTGATAGTTCATTTAAAGTCAACACAACATTCCAGAGACTCTGTTCTTTTGTTGTTTATTGGTTATCCTCCATAAGCAATAGCTGGGCATAGAATCGCTCAGGAACTGAACCCTCTATGACTGTAAGGCATTTTTACTTGTTGTATTCAAACTCCCTATTTATGCACGACTGGAAACATCTCTAAAATACATGTTGCCTTTAATTCTGCTCTTTTTAGGACTTCCTCATGCTTTTCAACAAGCTACTCATTTTCACCAATGTTTCTCACAATCAGTATACTAACTAGAAAAGCTGTGATCAAAATGGGATGAGAGATGGGTTTATAGCAGCTGCCTCTCTGGTAGAGTGCACTCTGATTAATGCCACTGCTCACCCCTGGATTGTGCCGTTTTGATGAAGCTGATTCACTATCATTAGAGTTAAAGCTGAAACTAACTAACAAGCACATGATGCTCCATTAGCTGTACACATCTCACAGAACACATTCTGACCCATCTCACAGAAATAGTAATCCCATGTCACTTGGAATTAGATCTTCATTTGTCCTGTCTACAAGCATTGTTGATGTCTGTCTTCTGGGCTCTGTATAATACTGGCAACTATTTTCATGGTGACATATTTGATAGCATGGGCTAGAAATGTGCCTTCTAACACAACCTCAAAATTCACACTCCAAAAAAAGCCATTTAAAATTTAGGCATAAGTCTATTGTGGGTTTTGGCTGCTAGGCTAGATCCCTGTGGTCTGTAAAGATAAGGTACACAGAAAATTTCAAAGGCCTTCACAACCTGGCCTGGGGTTCTAGCTGCAGAGTTAACTTTTTCTCTGGCAAAAAGAAAGGTTTTTATGAGATTGATCGGGCTGGATCTCGCTATAGCTCACCGCCTGGGAGAAAACAGAAAGCTTTGTCTGGCTTTTAGGTCTACTCCCTTAGACAGTCAAACTCCTTTCCCTGGCCCATGGAGATGTGGTAACTTGCAGCATCACTAAACCAGGATTATGACTCCCACGCTGACATTAGCAATTGATTGAAATGTGGTTTCAGGCGAGGGCAGGAGGAAATAGCACAGAACAATACAGCCAAGTTCATTGTGCTAACTCGAAGCTACAGCTCCCTGAGAACCAGGTGCAAATTGAATAGAAAGGGATATTATTGGCTCCAGGTTCCACTGGGTGGTGTAGAAAGCAGGGCATGCGGTGTGCCTGTCAACCTCATCTGACTCATACCTGTCATTTCCCCCATTTTTTCTTAAACTCAGCCATTTCTCTCTTCTGTCTCCTGCCTGATTGGCAGATGCTGAGATGTCAGTAGATGAAACAGGGAAAATAGTGCCCCAGATCCAGACAACTGTGGCCTCCACTTCAAAGAATGGAGATGAAAGAATCAATACATAGGCAATACTAAAGTCTGAAAGTTGAAGGCGAAGGAAGGGATAAGGAAGTTTTGTGGCTTATTCTGCACCAGCCCAAATATAGGCGCTTTGTGTTCATCAGTGCATTTGTCTTATGAAATGTTTGGATGTTAAGGATTATTATCCCAATTCAACAATGAAAAAACTCAAGATCAAGGTGTTTAAGTAACTTGCCTATCGTTACCCAGGTAATAAGTGATGAAAGTGAGATTTAAGTCCAAGTTTATTGATTCAACAAAGCTACTCCAGCATCATCTTTCTTTTCATTACTTGTTTTCCTGACATCAATGGCACTTATTTTATTTATATATTTGGCGAGCTTTATTGGACAAAGTTATATGGCAGATTACATACAAGGTCCAGGCGAGCTACTGCTGCTTCTTCTATCCAGCATTCAACCCCTCTCTTCTTCTCTTCTTCCTTTGTTAACCTCTTGCTCACATGATCTGAGTAAGCCTGATCCCAACCTGTGCTCTGGAAGGAGCCAAGTGTTCCTGGCCATAGTAACTGGCTCAGGAATGGGTGTGATCCAATCCATCCGCTGAGAATCAGACTGGGAACTTTCCCTGGAACTGTGAAGAAAGAGAAACATTTTCTGGTGGGATAGCTCAGGTGGGTAGAACTTAAGTCTGGACAGTCGCTAGACATCTTTCTGAAACATGGCAAGAGATTTCCTGAAAACGAAGCACCTTGTAGAAGAAAACTGAGCCAAGAAATGAGAAGAAAACACCATTTGTATACCTGAACCCTGATTTACCTGAATCTGAGATTTTATCTAAATTTCAGTTACATTAGTCCAATGTTTTATTTATTTCATTTCTTCTCCTTTTTAAAAAACGTAAGTCGCTTTCATGTCTTATTTGCAAGAGAAAGATCTCTGGCCACTGCTCAGGTTAACCAACACAGACCAGGTCTCTGAGTTAATGAAGATTTTTGTCCTAGTGGGGAGATGGGTAACAATCAAATACTCACTGAAATAAGTGGTATAAAGATTAATAGATACCCCAAGGAAAGAGACATTGTTTTATAAAAGCACATAATAAAACTGTGCCTGGCTAGGGGGAATCAGAAAATCCTTTGCTGAAAAACTTACCAGATATTGAAAAGGTACAAAGGACTTTATTAGATGGAAACGTGGGTAATATATGGTTCATACAGAAGGAAAAAAAGTTGCAAGAGGGATAATTGTATATATAAGAAAATAAATAAAGGTTAAAGAATAAAAGAGTGGTGCAAGAGAGGGTATAAAGGTAAGCATGAACAAAGCTGTACATGGCCTATGCTATAGGAGGAAGTTGGATTTTTATCCAAGAGATACAAGATGCAAGAGACAGAAGAAGCCATTAGGTGCTTTTAAGCATGCTGACATGATCAGACTTGATGTTTGAAATCTACCTATAATGGAGAGAACAGAAGAAAGGTGGCCACAGTAGATGCAAGAAAATCAGTCAGAAGACTACTGCAGTGGTCTATCCTTCCTCAACAATCAGTGCAAAGACATAGAGGAAAACAATAGAATGGGAAAGACTAGAGATCGCTTCAATAAAAATAGAGATACCAAAGGAACACTTCATGCAAAGATGAGCACAAAAAAGGACAGAAATGGTATGGACTTAAAAGGAGAAGATATTAAGAAGAAGTGGCAAGAATACACAGAAGAACTATACAAAAAAGATTTTAATGACCCAAATGAGCACGATGGTATGATCACTCATCTAGAGCCAGACATCCAGGAATGTGAAATCAAGTGGGCCTTAGGAAGCATCACTATGAACAAAGTTAGTGGAGGTGATGGAATTCCATCCTAAAAGATGGAACAGAACACTGCAGATGGTAACTGCAGCCATGAAATTAAAAGACACTTGATCCTTTGAAGAAAAGCTATGAACAACCTAGACAGCTTTTTAAAAAGCAGAGACATTACTTTACCAACAAATGTCCATCTAGTCAAAGTTCTGGTTTTTCCAGTAGTCATGCATGGATGTGAGAATTGGACTATAAAGAAAGCTGAGCACCAAAGAATTGATGCTTTTAAACTACAGTGTTGGAGAAAACTCTTGAGAGTCCTTTGGACTGCAAGGATATCCAACCAGTCCATCCTAAAGGAGATCAGTCCTGAACATTCATTGGAAGGACTGATCCTGAAGCTGAAATTCCAATACTTGACCTACTGATGTGAAGAACTGACTCATTGGAAAAGACTGTAATGCTGGGAAAGATTGAAGGCGGGAGGAGAAGGGGATGGCAGAAGATGAGATGGTTGGATGGCATCACTGATGTGATGGACATGAGCTTGAGTAGGCTCTGGGAGTTGGTGATGGACAGGGAAGCCTGGCATGCTGCAATCCATGGGGTCACAAAGAGTCAGACACGACTGAGCGACTGAACTGACTGACTGAACTGAACTGAGGGGAAGACATAATGGTAGCTTATACAGCAAAGTTGAATCTGTAGCTAGACTGATTTCTAAGGTGAGTTTGGTGGGAGAGGAAAGCAGAGAGGAGGGGAGGTAATCTGTGGTTTTTAGGTATTTGGCTTGTGCAATCTAATAGAAAATGATCTCTTTTAATGGCATAGAGATCAATAGTAGAATAGGACCTAGGCCAGGAAGCTGAAGGAATGGATTCAAGCTCAATCCTGTTGAGTTAAAAGTGCGTTTGAGACATGTAAGTGGAGAAGACGAGTAGGCAGGTAAAATTAAGACTCTGGAGCTTATACAATGAAGCTTTAGTTAGAGAAAAAAAATCTGGGAGGCACTGATCTATAAATTGAGGCAAATTGAAGCTGTAGGTGTGAATGGCATTGCCAAGGAAAAAGCATAGAGTAAGTAATGCTGAGAGGCTAGGGCTGAGCCTCATGGCAGCCCTAATTTCATATCTGTTGTTAAAATAATTTTCAAGAAGACACAAAATTATAACTTATAAGTATCTAAAATGAGTACACATTAAAAGACTTATTTAACTCATTTTTATTATAAAAACAGGCAGATCACACAACTTGGTTCAATCTTCATATTGGTTGACAGATTTAATATAATCACTGTAAATATTTCAGTAGGTTTTTTTTTTTTGCTAAAATAGACAAACCGATCCTAAAATTCATAAGAAAATGCAAGGAACCTTAAATAGTCAAAACAATCTTGAAAAAGGAAAAAGTTGGAAGACACAAACTTTCCAACTTCAAATTTTACTACAAATTACAGTACTCCTTAACATCGGTACAGCTCAGTCTCTCAGTCCTGTCCGACTCTTTCTGAAACCATGGACTGCATCACACCAGGCTTCCCTGTTCATCACCAACTCCAGGGGCTTACTTAAACTCATGTCCATAGAGTCGGTGATGCCATCCAACCACCTCTTCCTCTGTCGTCCCCTTCTCCTCCCGCCTTCAATCTTTCCCAGCATCAGGGTCTTTTCCATTGAGTCGGTTTTTCACATCAGGTGGCCAAAGTATTGGAGTTTCAGCTTCAGCATCATTCCTTCCAATAAATATTCAGGACTGATTTCCTTTAGGATTGACAGATTGGATCTTCTTGTAGTCCAAGGAACTCTCAAGAGTCTTCTCCAACACCACAGTTCAAAAGCATCAATTCTTCAGCACTCAGTTTTCTTTATGGTCCAACTATTCTCTATCTGATACATGACTACTAGAAAAACAATAGCCTTGACCATACAGACCTTTGCTGGCAAAGTAAACTATCTGCTTTTTAATATGTTGTCTACTTTTGTCATGCTTTTTTTCCAAGGAGCAAGTGGCTTTCCATTTCATGCCTGCAGTCACCACCTGCAGTGATTTTGGAGCAAAAGAAAACAAAATCTGTCACTGTTTCCATTGTTTCTCCATCTATTTGCCACGAAGTGATGGAGCCAAATTCTATGATCTTTGTTTTCAGAATGTTGAGTTTTAAGCCAGCTTTTTTCATTCTGCTCTTTCACTTTCATTAAGAGGCTCTTTATTTCTACTTCACTTTCTATCATAAGGGTGGTATCATCTGCATATCTGAGGCGATTGATATTTCTCCCTGCAGTCTTAATTCCGGCTGGTGCTTCATCCAGTCTGGTGTTTCTCATGATGTACTCTGCATATAAGTTCAGTAAGCAAGTTGACAATATACAGCCTTGACACACTCTTTTCCCAATTTGAAACTAGTCTGTTGTTCCATGTCCAGTTCTAACTGTTGCTTCTTGACCTGCATACAGGTTTCTCAGGAGGCAGATAAGGTGGTCTAATATTCCCATCTCTTTAAGAATTTTCCAGTTTCTTGTGACCCACATAGTCAAAGGCTTTAGTGTAGTCAATGAAGCAAATGCAGATATTTTTCTGGAATTCACTTGCTTTTTTGATGATCCAACAGATTTGGCAATTTGATCTCCTGTTTCTCGGCCTTTTCTAAATCCAGCTTGAACATCTGGAAGTTCTTGGTTCACATACTCCTGAAGCCTAGCTTGGAGAATTTTGAGCATTACTTTGGTAGCATGTGAGATGAATGCAATTGTTTGGTAGTTTGAACATTCTTTTGCATTGTCTTTCTTTGGGATTGGAACGAAAACTGAGCTTTCTAGTCCTGTGGCCATTGTTGAGTTTTCCAAATTTGCTGACATATTGAATGTAGCATTTCACAACATCATCTTTTAAGATTTGAAATAGTTCAACTGGAATTCCATCACCTACAGTAGCTTTGTTCATAGTGATGTTTCCTAAGGCCCATTTGAGTGCACACTCCAGGATATCTGGCTGTAGGTGAGTGATCACACCATCGTGCACATTTGGGTCAATAAGATCTTTTTCTTATAATTCTTCTTTGTGTTTTTGCCACCTCTTCTTAATATCTTCTGCTTCTGTTAGGTCCCTACCATTTCTGTCCTTTATTGTTCCCATCTTTGCATGAAATGTTCCCTTGATATCTCTAATTTTTTTGAAGGTATCTCTATTTTTTCCTATTCTATTGTTTTCATTTATTTCTCTGCATTGATAACTAAGGAAAGCTTTCTTATCTCTCCTTGCTATCCTTTGAAACTCTGCGTCCAGATGGATATATCTTTCCTTCACCCGTTTGCCTTTGCTTCTCCTTTTAGCTATTTGTAAGGCCTCCTTAGACAGCCATTTTCTCTTTTTGCATTTCCTCTTGTGGATGGTCTTGATCACTGCCTCCTGTACAATGTCAGGAATCTCCATTCATAGTTCATCAGGTACTCTGTCTATCATATCTAGTTCCTTGAATCTGTTTATCATTTACACTGTATAATCATAAAGGATTTGATTTAGGTCATATCTGAATGGTCTAGAGATTTTCCCTACTTTCTTCAATTTAAGTCTGAATTTGGCAATAAGGAGTTCATGATCCAAGCCACAGTCAGCTCCTGATCTTTTTTTTTTTTTTTTTTTTTTTGCTGACTGTATAGAGTTTCTGCATATTCAGCTGCATAGAATGTAATCAATCTGATTTCAGTGTTTACCATCTGGTGATGTCCATGTGTAAAGTCATCTCTTGTGTTGTTGGAAGAGGGTGTTTGCTGTGACCAGTGTGTTATCTTGGCAAACTCTTTTAACCTTTGCCCTGCTTCATTTTGTACTCCAAGGCCAAACTTGCTTGATACTCCAGGTATCTCTTGACTTCCTACTTTTGCATTCCAGTCCCCTATGATTAAAAGGATATTTTTGTTTGGTGTTCATTCTAGAAGGTCTTGTAGGTCTTTATAGAATCACTGAACTTCAGCTTCTTTGACATTATTGGTTGGGGCATAGACTTGGATACTGTGATATTGAATAGTTTGCCTTGGTAACAAACAGAGATCATTCTGTCATTTTTGAGACTGCACCCCTTTACTGCATTTTGAACTCTTTTGTTGACTATGAGGGTTACTCCATTTCTTCTAAGGGACTTTTGCCAACATTAGTAGGTACAATGGTCATCTGAATTAAATTCACCCATTTTGTTCCCTTTTAGTTCATTGATTCCTAAAATGTCTATGTTTACTCTTGCCATCTCCTGTTGGACCACTTCCAATTTACCTTGATTCATGGACCTAACATTGAGGTTCCTATACAATATTTTCTTTACAGCATCAGACTTTACTTCCAACACCAGTCACATTCACAACTGGGTGTTGTTTTTGCTTTGGCTCCATCCCTTCATTCTTTCTGGAGTTATTTCTCCACTGATCTCTAGTAGTATGCTGGGCACCTACTGACCTGAGGAGTTCATTTTTCAGTGTCATATCTGTTTGCCTTTTCATACTGTTCATGGGGTTCTCAAGGCAAGAATACTGAAGTGGTTTGCCATTCCCTTCTCCAGTGGACCATGTTTTGTCAAAACTCTCCACCATGACCCATCCGTCTTGGGTGCCCTGAATGCCATGGCTCATATTTTCATTGAGTTAGACAAGGCTGTGGTCCAAGTGATCAGTTTGGTTAGTTTTCTGTAGTTGGGTTTCATAGTCTGTCTGCCATCTGATGGATAAGGATAAGAGGCTTGTGAAAGCTTCCTGATGGGATGGACTGGCTGTGGGGGATTCTGGCTCTTGCTCTGATGTGTGGGGCTCAGTGAATCTTTAATTCAATTTCTGTTGATGGGCGGGGCTGTGTTCCCTCTCTGAAGTTTGCCCTGTGGCCAAACTAGGGTACAGGTAATGGTGATTCCCTTCAAAAGGACTTATGCCAGGAATTATATATTCAGTGCCCCTGACCCCAGAGCAGGCCACTGTCAACTATAGATCAATGAAGTAGAACTGAGAATTCCAAGATATACTTTAGCATTTGTAGTCAATTTTTTGGCAAAGTGAGAAGTTTGATGAGAAAAGAATAGTCTTCTCAACGAATGGTGTTGAGACAACTGGACATCTACCTGTAAAAGAAGGCATTTGAACTCTTCACTCACATCATACACAAAAATATATCAGGTGGATCATATAGTTAACTGAACTAAAACTATAAAATTGTTAGAATAACACAACTTGGTGAGTTCAGGTCAGGTAATGGTTTCTTACATATAACACTGAAAACACAACTGACAAAATACGATAAACTGTATTTCATCAAAATTAAAAGCTTTTGTCTTTGCAACTACAGAGTCAGCAAAGTGAAAAGATGATCTATAGTATGAAAGCCTGACTTTATTTTTCTGGGCTCCAAAATCACTGCGGATGGTGATTGCAGCAATGAAATTAAAAGACGCTTACTCCTTGGAAGGAAAGTTATGACCAACCTATATAGCATATTAAAGAGCAGAGACATTACTTTGTCAACAAAGGTCCATCTAGTCAAGGCTATGGTTTTTCCAGTAGTCATGTGAGAGTTGGGCCATAAAGAAAGCTGAGCTCCAAAGAATGGATGCTTTTGAACTGTGGTGTTGGAGAAGATTCTTGAGAGTCACTTGGACTACAAGGAGAGCCAACCAGTCCATCCTAAAGGAGATCAGTCCTGGGTGTTCATTGGAAAGACTGATGTTGAAGCTGGAACTCCAATACTTTGGCCACCTAATGTGACGAACTGACTCATTTGAAAAGACCCTGATGCTGGGAAAGATTGAGGGCAGGAGCAGAAGGGGACAACAGAGGATGAGATAGTGGGATGGCATCACTGACTCAATGGACATGGGTTTGGGTAGACTCCGGGAGTTGGTGATGGACAAGGAGGCCTGGCATGCTGCAGTTCATGGGGTTGCAAAGAGTCAGACATGACTGACTGAACTGAACTGAACTGAAGTCTGAAAGAACATATTTTAAGTCATTTAAATTAAATTATTTGGGACCTGTATCCAGAATACATACATATATCTTTTGTATGTTCCCTTCATACAAACCTTCAAGTTGTAAACTTTCAAAGATGTGAACATATTATAAACCTATTACGGTATGGTACTATATCAGCAATTGTGTTAGTTGGGTACCTAGGCTAACTTTGTTGGACTTACGAACAAAGTAGACTTACAACATGCTCTGGGAATGAAATAGAACTCATTTATAGGTAGGGAACTTACTGTAATAAAGACAAACACTCCATATATAAAATGAGCAAAGAATTTGAATAGACACTTTATCTATAAAGATATACAAATAAGCTCAACGGAGGATGTTCAGTACCATTACAGTTGTCCCTTGGAATCCAGAGGGGATTGGTTTCAGGGCACTTGCAGATACCAAAATACAAGGATATTCAAGTCCCTTAGAGAAAATGGTGTAATATTTATATATAAGCTATGCACATCCTCCTGTATACTTTAAATCATCTCTAGATCACTTACAGTACTTAATACAATGTACATGCCACATAAATAGCTGTAAACATCATTGAAAATACTATATAAATAGTTTCTGGCATGAGACAAATTCAAGTTTTGCATTGAAATAAAAATGATTTTTCAGTCCAAAGTTGAGTGAATCCATGGGAACAGGCAGACCCACAGTTACAGAAGGCTGACTGTAGTCATTAGTAAGAAGCAAATTAAAATCACAGCAAGATACCTGCTCACTGAGTTGGCTACAATAAAAAAGAAATAGACAATTGCAAGTGTTGACATGGATATGAAAAATTGGAACCCCCATTCATTGCTGTGGGAATGTCAAATGGTGCAGATACACCAGAGAATATTTTGGCAGTTCCTTTACATGCTAGACATGCATTTATCCTCTGGTCTAGCAATCCCACTCTGGCGCTGACCATAGCCACTGCTGGAAGAACTGCTACCATAACTTCCCAAGGTGCTGCTAGGAGCTGCCTGCTAGCCATCTCCAGGTTATGAGAGCTACTGCCTGTAAGACGATCGAGAACCTTGATTACTACTGTAGCTACCGGTCTAGCCATATCTCTGGGGAGTTAGTTGTGCTCTGAGTCTATCCATAAGAACCACTGTAGCTGCATGGCCTGCAGTGTCTGTGGACTAGCCAAAACTACTGTAACTCTGCTGTCCACAGGGCTGATGGCTATGCTGGGAAAACTCTGCCCACGTTGGGTGGGGTAGACCCAATAGCTTTGGGTTGCTGGTTGGGTATAGTCATTTGAGATCATATCCACACAGAGGCCAACAGTAACAAGGTTCCAACCCCACAGAACATCGACTTCTGAAGGACTGAGCTGACTTCATCTCTTATTGACAGGAGCTGCAGAGTCATGCTGCTATTTGTGTACTTAGAGGGAGTAGAATCACTAGAGCCATTTTTGCAGCCAATCCACCTAATATTCTTATAACATTTTATTCTTCTTCATAAGATTTATCTAGATTTGCAATTACATATTGATGACTGTGTTTCATTGTAAATGGCTAACTCCTAACAGATGAAAATTTCAAGGAGGCCAAGAGTATGTAGATTTTTACCTAGGTTGGAAGACTGGTCCTAGTATATTTTTTGGCATATAACAGGCACTGAGTGGATGAATAATTAGTTACCCCTGGCTCATTCACCAGGTTGATGCAAGTACTAGAAATAAAGTGTTGGCAAGGTGATCCAGACAGAACTAGAAACTAACTGATATCCACTGAGAAAAGTTATGGCTGGTGACAGCTCAAATACCTACACCACCCATTACTGGAAAGGTCAGGACAGCTAAAGACAATTCTTAGACATAGTAAATCAGTTTAGAACATCTTTAAATGCTTTGGGAAAGCAGATGAGGGCACAGTAGTCCCATTTTTGTTGACAACATCAATCAGTGGTTGAAAAGATTGCTAAAAAATACATATGCGTGGGCTGTGCACTTCTAAGATTTTGAGTCCGTGGGTCTGGCGTGGGGCCAAGGCATGCAAATGTAAGACAGCCAGTTAACTCCAGTTTTCATTTTTCTTGACTCACAGAAACAGCTCACCACAGCTCCTTCCAGTTTCCAGCACTAGCCAGTTGCTGTTCTGAGCATCGGCTCTACAGGGTCACTTCTTGTGTTTCTGAGGTGTCAGCCTCAGGAGGAAGCATTCCCATCATAAGGGTCTGAGATATTTCACACTGGACATGGGTTAGGTCTTCAAGAGTTTGACGGACATTTTTTTTTTTTTTTCTTTTGCACGTCTTCTCCATCTTAATAAGGTCCATTTCTTTCCTTCCTTCCCCAAGCCTTAGGAGGAGGACTGCAAGCTCTTCCTGCAGTTACTCTGTCACATGGCTTTTCCTATTTTGCCTTTTCCTGCCCACTCAATTTCCTATGCACTTTATGTCAAAATAGCTGGCATGGCTTTGGTTTTTCCTGACCAGACCTTGACTCACGGAGCCTCCTGGCACACTTTCCTCCACAGAGTTCTCCTACTGAGGGAAGCACAAGGGAGAACAAACCCTTGCCAGCATCCCTCTCACCCACACTGATTATTCGGAGCACCCCACCCAGAATGATGTCTCTACACACCCTGGAGCCCAGAATATTCCCACCAACTCATGGAACATGTTGCACACACACACCAATTCCAAGAGCAAACATCTGTTTTGAGATATTAGAAGCTAATCTATTTGGCCTGCACAGATGGACCCAGATGCATAGAGGGGAGAAAAGCAATTTAGTTTCACTTGTTAGCAGGGGCTGTGCTGGAGAGTGAACAGCAATCCAAGCCTCACCCTGTTGGTTCCTGGAACAAAAGTAATTATATTGGCTAAAGTCAGGAAAATCTCACCCTGTACTTAGAGCATGTTTGATTCCACAGTGATAGATGGCGGGGCCTAATTCTGAGCATGTGTATTCATGATGATTTTAATGACCTTTTAAGATCCTACAATACTTTAATAGGCAAAAGTAGAATCTAATTACTGTTTGTGCCAACAGATACTGCTTTGGAGTCAACACTCAGTGAAAAAGTTGGGTCAGAAAACAGAATATGAGAGGACAACTGAGACTTGTTTTCTAATTTTTATGCTCTTTTTTTTTTTTTTTTTTTAAAGAAAAACATGAACAATTTATTGGCTTCCTAATATCTCCATTAACCCAATTACAGAGCATTTCTTTACTTACAAGTTGTTTAGTCGCTAAGTCAGATCCAACTCTTTACCCGGTGAACTGCAGCTTGCCAGGCTTCCCTGTTTTTTACTATCTCCTGGAGTTTGCTCAAACTCATGATCATTATGTTGGTGATGCCATCCAACTATCTCATCCTCTGTCACCCCCTTCTTCTCCTGCCCTCATTTGCTTTACTTGCAGATATTACTGTAAAGAACTCTTGAAAACCTAACCCATGTCTGATATGAAACATAATTCTGTGCCAAAAATGTCTATTAAAGTCTCCATATGCCTTAAATCCATCAAATCCATCTGTATTATAGGGCCCAGCTTAAATTACATTTTCCCTCCAGACCCACAGTGAAGTCCTCCCATTCAAAAGTGAAATCACTCAGTCGTGTCTGACACTTTGGGACCCCATGGATGGTAGCCTACCAGGCTCTGCGATCCATGGGATTTTCCAGGCAAGAATACTGGAGTGGGCTGCCATTTCCTTCTCGAGGGGATCTTCCCAACCCAGGGATCGAACCCGGATCTCCTGCATTGCAGACAGACGCTTTACCATCTGAGCCACTATTCAAAACAGTACTTCATTTGTTTTGTCCATAGGCATTCATTTCATCTTTCTTTATTTATTTAATGTTAATTTCTTATATACCCTAACAGACTATAAGCTCCTTGAGATCAGAATAAATAGCAAGCATAAAATTAACAAGTGTTCTTTATGAGACTTGCTATGATTTTACAGAGATTGACATATTCTATATACAATTATTCCCATTTTAAACATGAGGATATCAAGGCTTATCTCACTTTTTCAAATTCAGGTATCTGTGAGAGGAAGAAAGATCAGAAGCCAAATCTTATTGTCTCTAAAGGCCACATACTTGCAGAACTAAATTATTTGTATAGACTCCACATCTCTAAGCACAATGCTTTGCACAGACTAAGTGCTCCATAAATATTAAATATGTAAATATATTAATTGAGTCTTATTTCTGTCTTTTACTATGACATAACTGCTACCACGTGATTTGGCAAGAGTATGGCTGGAGATAGAAAATGAGGGACTAGCACTCCAGTCTTAACTAGGATGTTAGTTTCCTGTGCTAAAATGAATCAATCACTTCTTCTGCTCAACAGAAAGGGGCAATGGCCCATTCTGGACAAATGAGAAATTTAATATCCACTGCATCTACATTACAAGGTGGGTAGTAATAATACAAGTAGTTTCTGTCTATTGGGATCTTTCTATGAGACAAGTCCTCTACTGGATACATTACACATAACCTTACTCCATGACCCATGGTAGTCATAGACAGTTTACACATGGAGGAACCAAGACTCAGAGAGGGTGAGAGTAAGGGTCGCAATCAAGGTTACTCTACGTCTTATGACACCTACTTTAATATTTTATACTGAAAATGTTGAAAGCATTTCATATGCATATTTTAAAAGATATTTGTAAACCAGTTTGTTTGCTCAGAATTTGAAGCCCACGAGGAGGAGCTAAGATGGCAGAGGAGTAGGACGGGGAGAACACTTTCTCCCCCACAAATTCATCAAAAGAACATTTAAACGCCGAGTAAATTCCACAAAACAACTTCTGAATGCCGGCAGAGGACATCAGGCACCCAGAAAAGCAACCCAAGTCTTTCAAAGGAGGTAGGAAAAAATATAAAAGACAAAAAAGGGACAAAAGAGGGAGGGACGGAGTTCCATCCCGGGAAGGGAGTCTTAAAAAGAGAGAAGTTTCCAAACACCAGGAAACCTTCTCACTGCTGAATCTGTGCTGAGCCTTGGAAGCACAGAGGGCAACATAACAGGGAGGAAAAATAAATAATTAAAACCTGCACATTGCGAGCCCTACGGTAACTCCCCCAGCGGAGAAGCAGCGCAGACGCCTGCATCCACCATTAGCAAGCGGGGGCTGGGCAGGGAGGCGCAGCGCGGGCTGCATCGCAAGAATCTGGCCTGAATACCCCGAGCGCTATCTGAGCGAAATAATTTGGGCTAGCAAACCAGACTGTGGGATATCTACCACACGAAAAGCCAGCCCTAACCTATGACACCGCCAAGCCCGCGCACGGAACAAAGGACTGAACAGAGATAGCCGGCGGCAGACCATCCCCCTCCAGTGATAGGCAGCGAGAGCCAGAAGGGGACAATTGCAGCCCCAGAGGGACATTATCTATAAAACTGTAAGCAGGCTTCTTTGCTAACTAAAACTTCTTGGGGGTCTGGACGGTCAACCATCTGCCTGAGAAGGTGTGCCGGTGCACACCTAGATAACCAAGCAGCGGGGAGGTGATAAGTCGCAGCAATCGCGCGCCCCAAACACCTCATCACCTGAGCTGCTCGAATCTGGGAAGGGCACAAAACACAGGCCCAACTGAGAGTCTGAGCCTCTGAGGACTACCCGAGTGCCTGAACCTGAGTGGCTTGGACCTGGGAAGTACAGGCAGCCCAGGGCCCGCCACCGATGGTTCCCGGCGGAGCAACCTAGAGCCTGAGCAGCGTGGGCAGACAGGCTACACGCGCCGTGAACGGGGCGGGGGGGTGGGCAGACCCAGTGTGGCTGAGGCACTGCGAGCACACACCAATGTTATATGTTTGCAGCATCCCTCCCTACCTCCCCTCAGCACGACTGAACAAGTGAGCCTAAAAAAAAAAAAAAGTGTCCTCCACCGTCCCCTTTGTGTCAGGGCGGAAACCAGACACTGAAGAGACCAGCAAACAGAAGAAGCTATAACAGAGGGAACCACCTTGGAAGCTACAGGCAATAGATTAAAACCCTGTGGTTACTACCAACTACATAGGAAGGGGCCTATAGATCTTGAGAAATATAAGTCGGACCAAGGAACTAGCCAGAAATGAACTGAACCCACAATACTCACAACGAAACTGGAGAAAGTCCTAGATACATTTTTACTATTTGTATGATCATTCTTTCTTTCTTTTTTTTAATTATTTTTTTAATTAAAAAAATTTTTAAGTCCTCTGTTATTCCTTTAATTTCCACTTTTATAACAGATTACTTTGCAAAAAAAAAAGAAGACCCTATTTTTTTTAAAGCAAACTTCATATATTTATATTTTTATAATTTTTTGACCTTTTTTTCCCCTTCTTTTCTTTAACATTGTATTTTTGAAATTCCAAACTCTACTCTAGATTTTTAATTTTAGCTTTTTGGTATTTGTTATCAATTTTGTACCTATAGTTTTTTTAATATGTAATTTCTGTGACCTTTTTTTCTTTTTTCTTTTTCTTTTTCTCTGTTTCTTTCTCTTCTTCTTTTAAATAACATTGTATATCTGAAATTCCAAACTCTACTCTAGATTTTTAATTTATGCTTTTTGGTATTTGTTATCAATTTTGTACCTGTATTTTTTTTTTTTTTTTATAATTTATGCGACTTTGTTTGTTCTTGTTTGCTTTTTTTTCTCTCTCTTCCTTTTTCTTCTTCTCTTTTTCAACATTGTATTTTTGAAATTCCAAACTCTACTCTAGATTTTTAACTTTTGCTTTTTGGTATTAGTTATCAATTTTGTACCTATATTTTCTTTATAATTTTCGTGACCTTGTTTGTTTTTGTTTGTTCGTTTTTTCTCTCTTTCTTTTCCTTCTTCTTTTCTTTAACATCGTATTTTTGAAATTCCAAACTCTATTCTAGATTTTTAATTTTTGCTTTTAAGTATTTGTTACCAATTTTGTACCTTTAAGAACCCAATCTTCAGTACCCATTTTTTCACTAGGGAGCGAGATTACTGACTTAACTGCTCTCTCTCCCTTTGGACTCTCCTTTTTCTCCACCAGGTCGCCTGTGTCTCCTCCCTAACCCCTCTCTACTCTACCCAACTCTGTGAATTTCTGTGTGTTCCAGACGGTGGAGAACACTTAGGGAACTGATTACTGGCTAGATCTGTCTCTCTCATTTTCATTCCCCCCATTTATCCTCCTGGCCATCTCTGCCACCTTCCTCCTTCTTCTCTTCTCTGTATAACTCTAAGAACAACTCTGAGCGGTCCAGTTGTGGAGTGCACATAAGGAAGAGATTACTGAATAGCCCACTCTCTCCTCTGTTGATGTCACCTCATCTCATTTGGGTCACCTCTAACTCCTTCCTCACTCTTCTCTTCTCCATATAACGCTGTAAACCTCTCTGGGTGACCCTCACGGTAGAGAAACTTTTCATCTTTAATGTAGATGTTTTATCAATGGTGCTGTAGAAGGAGAAGCTTTGAAACTACTGTAAAAATAAGACCGATAACTGGAAGCAGGAGGCTTAAGTCCAAACCCTGACTCCAGGGAGCTCCTGACTCCAAGGAACATTAATTGACAGGAGCTCATCAAATGCCTCCATACCTGCACTGAAACCAAGCACCACACAAGGGCCAACAAGTTTCAGGGCAAGAAATACCAAGCAAATTCTCCAGCAGCAAGGAACACAGCCCTGAGCTCCAAGATACAGGCAGCCCAAAGTCACCCCCAAACCATAGACATCCCATAACTCATTACTGGACATTTCATTGCACTCCAGAGAGAAGAAATACAGCTCCACCCACCAGAACACCGACACAAGCTTCCCTAACCAAGAAACCTTGACAAGCCACCTGTACAAACCCACACAGAGTGAGGAAACACCACAATAAAGAGAACTTCACAAACTGCCAGAATACAGAAAGGACACCCCAAACTCAGCAATTTAAACAAGATGAAGAGACAGAGGAATACCCAGCAGATAAAGGAACAGGATAAATGCCCACCAAACCAAACAAAAGAGGAAGAGATAGGGAATCTACCTGATAAAGAATTCCAAATAATGATAGTGAAATTGATCCAAAATCTTGAAATCAAAATGGAATCACAGATAAATAGCCTGGAGACAAAGATTGAGAAGATGCAAGAAAGGTTTAACAAGGACCTAGAAGAAATAAAAGAGAGTCAATATATAATGAATAATGCAATAAATGAAATTAAAAACACTCTGGAGGCAACAAATAGTAGAATAACAGAGGCAGAAGATAGGATTAGTGAATTAGAAGATAGAATGGTAGAAATAAATGAATCAGAGAGGATAAAAGAAAAACGAATTAAACAAAATGAGGACAATCTCAGAGACATCCAGGACAATATTAAATGCTACAACACTAGAATCATAGGGGTCCCAGAAGAAGAAGATAAAAAGAAAGACCATGAGAAAATACTTGAAGAGATAATAGTTGAAAACGTCCCTAAAATGGGGAAGGAAATAATCACCCAAGTCCAAGAAACCCAGAGAGTCCCAAACAGGATAAACCCAAGGTGAAACACCCCAAGACACATATTAATCAAATTAACAAAGATCAAACACAAAGAACAAATATTAAAAGCAGCAAGGGAAAAACAACAAATAACACACAAGGGAATTCCCAAAAGGATAACAGCTGATCTTTCAATAGAAACTCTTCAAGCCAGGACGGAATGGCAAGACATACTCAAAGTGATGAAAGAAAATAACCTACAGCCCAGATTATTGTACCCAGCAAGGATCTCATTCAAATATGAAGGAGAAATCAAAAGCTTCTCAGACAAGCAAAAGCTGAGAGAATTCAGCACCACCAAACCAGCTCTCCAACAAATACTAAAGGATATTCTCTAGACAGGAAACACAAAAATGGTGTATAAACTCAAACCCAAAACAATAAAGTAAATGGCAACGGGATCATACTTACCAGTAATTACCTTAAACGTAAATGGGTTGAATGCCCCAACCAAAAGACAACGACTGGTTGAATGGATACAAAAACAAGACCCCTACATATGTTGTCTACAAGAGACCCACCTCAAAACAGGGACACATACAGACTGAAAGTGAAGGGCTGGAAAAAGATTTTCCATGCAAATAGGGACCAAAAGAAAGCAGGAGTAGCAATACTTATATCAGATAAAATAGACTTTAAAACAAAGGCTGTGAAAAGAGACAAAGATGGTCACTACATAATGATCAAAGGATCAATCCAAGAAGAAGATATAACAATTATAAATATATATGCACCCAACATGGGAGCGCCACAATATGTAAGACAAATGCTAACAAGTATGAAAGGAGAAATTAACAATAACACAATAATAATGGGAGACTTTAATACCCCACTCACACCTATGGATAGATCAACTAAACAGAAAATTCACAAGGAAACACAAACTTTAACGCTACAATAGACCAGTTGGACCTAATTGATATCTATAGGACATTTCATCCCAAAACAATGAATTTCACCTTTTTCTCAAGCGCACATGGAACCTTCTCCAGGATAGATCACATCCTGGGCCATAAATCTAGCCTTGGTAAATTCAAAAAAATAGAAATCATCCCAAGCATCTTTTCTGACCACAATGCAGTAAGATTAGATCTCAATTACAGGGGAAAAACTATTAAAAATTTCAACATATGGAGGCTGAACAACACGCTGCTGAATAACCAACAAATCACAGAAGAAATAAAAAAAGGAATCAAAATTTGCATAGAAACAAATGAAAAAGAAAACACAACAACCCAAAACCTGTGGGACACTTTAAAAGCAGTCCTAAGGGGAAAGTTCATAGCAATACAGGCATACCTCAAGAAACAAGAAAAAAGTCAAATAAATAACCTAACCCTACACCTAAAGCAACTAGAAAAGGAAGAAATGAAGAACCCCAGGGTTAGTAGAAGGAAAGAAATGTTAAAAATTAGGGCAGAAATAAATGCAAAAGAAACGAAAGAGACCATAGCAAAAATCAACAAAGCCAAAAGCTGGTTCTTTGAAAGGATAAATAAAATTGACAAACCATTAGCCAGACTCATCAAGAAACAAAGGGAGAAAAATCAAATCAATAAAATTAGAAATTAAACTGGAGAGATCACAACAGACAACACAGAAATACAAAGGATCATAAGAGACTACTATCAACAATTGTATGCCAATAAAATGGACAACGTGGAAGAAATGGACAAATTCTTAGAAAAGTACAACTTTCCAAAACTGGACCAGGAAGAAATAGAAAATCTTAACAGACCTATCACAAGCACGGAAATTGAAATTGTAATCAAAAATCTTCCAGCAAACAAAAGCCCAGGTCCAGACGGCTTCACAGCTGAATTCTACCAAAAATTTAGAGAAGAGCTAACACCTATCCTGCTCAAACTCTTCCAGAAAATTGCAGAGGAAGGTGAACTTCCAAACTCATTCTACGAGGCCACCATCACCCTAATACCAAAACCTGACAAAGATCCCACAAAAAAAGAAAACTACAGGCCAATATCACTGATGAACATAGATGCAAAAATCCTTAACAAAATTCTAGCAATCAGAATCCAACAACACATTAAAAAGATCATACACCATGACCAAGTGGGCTTTATCCCAGCGATGCAAGGATTCTTCAATATCCACAAATCAATCAATGTAATACACCACATTAACAAATTGAAAAATAAAAACCATATGATTATCTCAATAGATGCAGAGAAAGCCTTTGACAAAATTCAACATCCCTCTATGATAAAAACTCTCCAGAAAGCAGGAATAGAAGGAACATACCTCAACATAATAAAAACTATATATGACAAACCCATTCACACATTATCCTCAATGGTGAAAAATTGAAAGCATTTCCTTTAAAGTCAGGAACAAGACAAGGGTGCCCACTTTCACCATTACTATTCAACATAGTTTTGGAAGTTTTGGCCACAGCAATCAGAGCAGAAAAAGAAATAAAAGGAATCCAAATTGGAAAAGAAGAAGTAAAACTCTCACTGTTTGCAGATGACATGATCCTCTACATAGAAAACCCTAAAGACTCCACCAGAAAATTACTAGAACTAATCAATGATTATAGTAAAGTTGCAGGATATAAAATCAACACACAGAAATCCCTTGCATTCCTATACACTAATAATGAGAAAACAGAAAGAGAAATTAAGGAAACAATTCCATTCACCATTGCAACGGAAAGAATAAAATACTTGGGAATATATCTACCTAAAGAAACTAAAGACCTATATATAGAAAACTATAAAACACTGGTGAAAGAAATCAAAGAGGACACTAGTAGATGGAGAAATATACCATGTTCATGGATTGGAAGAAACAATATAGTGAAAATGAGTATACTACCCAAAGCAATTTATAGATTCAATGCAATCCCTATCAAGCTACCAACAGTATTCTTCACAGAGCTAGCACAAATAATTTCACAATTTGTATGGAAATACAAAAAACCTCAAATAGCCAAAGCTATCTTGAGAAAGAAGAATGGAACTGGAGGAATCAACCTACCTGACTTCAAGCTCTATTACAAAGCCACAGTTATCAAGACAGTATGGTACTGTCACAAAGACAGAAATATAGATCAATAGAACAAAATAGAAAGCCCAGAGATAAATTCATGCACATATGGACACCTTATCTCTGACAAAGGAGGCAAGAATATACAATGGATTAAAGACAATCTCTTTAACAAGTGGTGCTTGGAAAACTGGTCAACCACTTGTAAGAGAATAAAACTAGAACACTTTCTAACACCATACACAAAAATAAACTCAAAATGGATTAAAGATCTCAACGTAAGACCAGAAACTATAAAACCCCTAGAGGAGAACATAGGCAAAACACTCTCCGACGTAAATCACAGCAGGATCCTCTATGACCCACCTCCCAGAATATTGGAAATAAAAGCAAAAATAAACAAATGGGACCTAATTAACCTTAAAAGCTTCTGCACAACAAGGGAAACTATTAGCAAGGTGAAAAGGCAGCCTTCAGAATGGGAGAAAATAATAGCAAATGAAGCAATGGACAAACAACTAATCTCAAAAATATACAAGCAACTCCTACAGCTCAACTCCAGAAAAATAAACGACCCAATCAAAAAATGGGCCAAAGAACTAAATAGACATTTCTCCAAAGAAGACATACAGATGGCTAACAAACACATGAAAAGATGCTCAACATCACTCATTATCAGAGAAATGCAAATTAAAACCACTATGAGGTACCATTTCACGCCAGTCAGAATGGCTGCTATCCAAAAGTCTACAAGCAATAAATGCTCGAGAGGGTATAGAGAAAAGGGAACCCTCTTACACTGTTGGTGGGAGTGCAAACTAGTACAGCCACTATGCAGAACAGTGTGGAGATTCCTTAAAAAACTGGAAATAGAACTGCCTTATGATCCAGCAATCCCACTGCTGGGCATACACACTGAGGAAACCAGAAGGGAAAGAGACACGTGTACCCCAATGTTCATCGCAGCACTATTTATAATAGCCAGGACATGGAAGCAACCTAGATGTCCATCAGCAGATGAATGGATAAGAAAGCTGTGGTACATATACACAATGGAGTATTACTCAGCCATTAAAAAGAATACATTTGAATCAGTTCTAATGAGATGGATGAAACTGGAGCCTATTATACAGAGTGAAGTAAGCCAGAAAGAAAAACACCAATACAGTATACTAACGCATATATATGGAATTTAGAAAGATGGTAACAATAACCCTGTGTACGAGACAGCAAAAGAGACACTGATGTATAGAACAGTCTTATGGACTCTGTGGGAGAGGGAGAGGGTGGGGAGATTTGGGAGAATGGCATTGAAACATGTATAATATGAACATGTATGAAACATGTATGAAACAAGTTGCCAGTCCAGGTTCGATGCACGATACTGGATGCTTGGGGCTGGTACACTGGGACGACCCAGAGGAAGGGTATGGGGAGGGAGGAGGGAGGAGGATTCAGGATGGGGAACACAGGTATACCTGTGGCAGATTCATTTCAATATTTGGCAAAACTAATACAATATTGTAAAGTTTAAAAATAAAATAAAATTTAAAAAAAAGGGCATAAGGAAACTTTGGGGGTGATGGATGTATTCATTATCTTGATTGTAGTGACAGAATTGGATGTCAATTATAACTCAATAAACCTGTTAAATAAAAAAAAAAAAAAAAGAATTTGAAGCCCATTATAGTTTAGAGCCCTCACAAAAGTACTTTCAACCTCTCTGAAAGTAAGGACTTTACCTTATTTTCCAACCATTCTCTCGTCTATAAAAGTGGATTTCAATGCTGAGATCTTCAAATAATAGAGGACATCGTAATATAAGTTCTACATCCCATTCTCAATAAATAATTTACATGATTTGGCTTTAAAATGTAGAGAAAATAAAGGAATCACTTTGTAGACATTCACTGGAAAATATGAATGCATATGATTAAAAGTTGAATGAAGTATGTAACATGACTTAAAGTCTTCTTGTGATGGTTTGGGGTTGGCCTTCATACCTGTGTAGATCAACTTACTTCTGTTCTCTTCTTTTTCAATTTCAGTAAAGAGTCACCAAATAGGTTAATTGGACAGGCATGAAATAAATAGTGTGTTGAGGAAAATAACTTTTAAAATTTGGATTTCTCTCAACTTTATCAACCTTGCTATCTTGGGGAAGCCATAAGAGTTCCCTATGACTTAATTTTGTTTTCACTGCAAAGGAAGAAAGTGGAAGAGATGACTTTGCAGCGATATTGTTGGTATCGAATAGAACAATGCATGTAAATGATTTACAAACATGAAGCCCATTTTAAGAATAAGGAAAGAGAATTAAAAGCACTGAACTTTGTGTTGATGCCAACTTTGTAGACATAGAGATGCTTTAACTTGACTTAGATGCTTACCCATTGAAAACAGGCAAAAACCCCTAGGCAACTCAGTCACAAGCTTAACCATGCTCAGAAGGTTGCAGACTATGTAGGTGAATGTTTTGTCTCTTTTTTTTTTTTCTGCCTGCATATTATTTATCTATTTCTGCATAACAGATCCAATCAAAATTTAGTGACTTCAAAAAAAAACCCATTTAATTCAGATTTTGTAGGTTGAAAATCAGGACTGGGTTCTTCAGGACACTTCTGCTGGTCTTACTTGGAATCAGTCTTGCAGAGTTGCAGGGCAGGTCACCTGGGCTGCGGTCTAAGAAGACCCCACTCACGGTCTGGGTGGGTGATGCAGGCAGCTGGCTAGACTAGTCGACAATCTGGGCTTCTTTACACAGCAGCAGCATCCTCAGATGGCAAGCCTAAGAGTAAGCCTACTACTGCATCATGATCACTGCAGCTCTGTTGGTCAAAACAGGACACAGCCAATCCCAGAGTCAAAATAGGAAGGGCCCACACAAGGGCATGGATATAGAAGGACATTGGGGTTCCTACTGTAACAATCTACCAGTGGTGTGAATTTCAAAGCTCGGTTGTATTGTTTCTGAAACTAATTGTAACCACTTCTTCCTTCTGTACAAGTTATCCATGGGTGACTAATGCAAACTAGATGCTGATAATATGTTTTTCAAAATTCTTTCATTAAAAAATTGCACTATCATCTTTCATATATATATATGTGTGTGTGTGTGTGTGTTTTATACATATATAGGTAAGATATAGGAAAATATATGTGTGCATATATATATAAAACAATTGAATTGATCAATACTAGAATTAACACATTTGCCCAAGTTCTCACAACCAGTGAATATGAGCAGTCAAGTACAAAACTGAGATCTTCTGACTGAAAATGTCAAGGTCTTTATCCTGAAAGCTGAGAGTTAATACATACAGTAAAGTTAGTACTCCTTATAAGTTATGCACTATTATCTTTACATCGTACATGATATGAAATTGGGAATAAAAACATAATGAGATTAGTCAGGGTCACTATTTAGTGAATATCAAAGCTAAGACTGGAATAACAGGCAGGTTTGGCCTTGGAGTACAAAATGAAGCAGGGCAAAGGCTAACAGAATTTTGCCAGGAGACAACAGTAGTCATAGCAAACACTCTGTTCCAAACACATGAGACAGCTCTACACATGGACAACATCAGGTGCTCAAAACTGAAATTAGATTGATTATATTATTTGTAGCCAAAGATGGAGAAGCTCTATATGGTCAGCAAAAATAAGAACAGAAGCACTCAGAACATAAACTTCTTATTGGAAATTCAGACTTAACTTCAAGAGAGTAGGGAAAACCACTAGCACATTCAAGTATGACCTAAATCAAATCCTTACATTTATACAGTGGAAATGACAAACAGATTCAAGAGATTAGATCTGAGAGAATGCCTGAAGAACTATGAATGGAGATTTATAACATCGTACAGGAGGCAGTGATCAAAACCATCCCCAAGAAAAGAAATGCAAAAAGGCAAAATGCTTGTCTGAGGAGGCTTTACAAATAGCTGAGAAAGAAGAGAAGCGAAGGCAAAGAAGAAAAGGAAAGATATACCTATCTGAATGCAGAGTTTCAAAGAATAGCAATAAGAGATAGGAACGTCTTCCAAAGAGAACAATGCAATGAAATAGAGGAAACAATAGAATTGGAAAGATTAGAGATCTCTTCAAGAAAATTAGAGACACCAAGGGAAAATTTCATGAAAAGATGGGTACAATAAAAAACAGAAGCTGTATGGACCAAACAGAAGCAGAAGATATTAAGAAGAGGTGGCAAGAATACACAGAAGAACTATACAAAAATGGTCTTAATGACTTGGATAACCATGATGGTGTGATCACTCACCTAGAGCCAGACATCCTGGAGAGTGAAGTCAAATGGGACTTAGGAAGCATCACTATGAACAAAGCTAGTGGAAGTGATGGAATTTCAGCTGAGCTATTTCAAATCCTGAAAGTTGATGTTGTTAAAGTGCTGCACTCTATATGCCAGCAAATTTGAAAAACTCAGCAGTGGGCCTAGGACTGGTAAAGATCAGTTTTCATTCCAATTCCAAAGAAAGGCAATGCCAAAGAATGTTCAAGTGAAAGTGAAAGTTAAGTCGCTCAGTTGTGTCCGACTCTTTGCGACCCCATGGACTGTAGCCTGCAGACTTCTCCGTCCGTGGGATTTTCCAGGCAAGAGTACTGGAGTGGGTTGCCATTTCCTTCTCCAAAGATTATTCAAACCATCACACAATTGCACTCATTTCACATGCTAGCAAGGTTATGCTCAAAATCCTCCAAGCTAGGCTTCAACTGTATGCAAGTCAAGAAGCAACTGTTAGAACTGGACGTGGAACAACAGACTGGTTCCAAATGGGTAAAGGAGTACGTCAAGGCTGTATATTGTCACCCTGCTTATTTAACTTATACGCAGAGTACATCATGAGAAATGCTGGGCTGGAAGAAGCACAAGCTGGAATCAAGATTGCTGGGAGGAATATCAATAACCTCAGATATGCAGATGACACCACCCTTATGGCAGAAAGTGAAGGAGAACTAAAGAGCCTCTTGATGAAAGTGAAAGAAGAGAGTGAAAAAGTTGGCTTAAAACTCAACATTCAGAAAAACGAAGATCATGGCATCTGGTTCCATTACTTCATGGCAAATAGATGGGGAAACAGTGGAAATAGTGACAGACTTTATTTTTGAGGGTTCCAAAATCACTGCAGATGGTGACTGCAGCCATGAAATTAAAAGACTCTTGCTCCTTGGAAGAAAAGTTATGACCAACCTAGACAGCATATTAAAAAGCAGAGAAGTTACTTTGCCAACAAAGGTCCATCTAGTCAAAGGTATGGTTTTTCCAGTGGTCATGTATGGATGTGAGAGTTGGACTATAAAGAAAGCTGGGCGCTGAAGAATTGATGTTTTTGAACTATAGTGTTAGAGAAGACTCTTGAGAGTCCCTTGAACTGCAAGGAGATCAAACCAATCAATCCTAAAGGAAATCAACCCTGAATATTCATTAGAAGGACTGATGCTGAAGCTGAAGCTCCAGTACTTTGTCCACCTGATGGGAAGAGCTGACTCATTGGAAGAGACCATTATGCTGGCAAAGATAGAAGTCAAGAGATGAAGAGGGTGACAAAGGATAAGATGGTTGGATGGCTTCACCTAGTCAATGGACATGAGTTTGATCAGGCTCCAGGAGTTGGTTAAGGACATGGAAGCCTGGTGTGCTTCAGTCCATGGGGTTGCAAAGAGTCAGACACTACTGACTGACTGAACAACAAAAGCTAGGACTCAACCTAAAGCCCATACTTTAAATATCATTTATGTTATTTACATAATTTCTTGATTCTCATGCTGGTCTCACCTTCTATAAAAGCTAAATATCTGCAAAAAGTAAGTCTTCACACTTTTGCAATTAATCAACACTGCTATTTGTTAAGCTGACTACATTTTCTTCCATTAAGCAGAGTGGAGGAAAACATCCTCATCTTAACCATCATCATAATGTCTTTCATGCTGATGGGAAATCATGGATTTTTAGATAGTTAAAATGAGAAGGTCTTACGGAGAACCTGTACTTGTAGAGCTGTAGATTATTTTGTTCAAAGGAGATCTCAAACAGAAGCAAAATTGATAAAAACTGTCATAAAATAAAGAATTCTTGTAATGTAGTAGGTTTGTGCAAATAACAGAAGCTTTTCCTGGGCCCAGTTCAGGTCATGTGGTGTCAAGACCAGAATTCCTCTTTTCTAGATACCAAAACCATACTCTTCTTGGAAACTTCCCACCCTCAACTGAAAAAAAATGAAGAGATGATGGGCCTCCAAAGCACCCAGTTGACTGCTGGTTTTCTGTGGGTTCCTTAGTGAGAGATGAAATATTAGAAACAGGTTTTTATAATATTTCTGACACTCTACAGGAACTTTTGGCCAACAAGACACAGTCTTTTCATTCAACAGTCCTTGCCAGTAGCCTTGTGTGTATTTTCAGAGAATTCCTCAAAGGTGTAAGTCTGGCCTTTACTCTTAACAATGACTTAGCTGTAGCAAAGGAACAGAACTCGCGGGTTGGCGATCCTGAATGTCCTATTTTTTTCTTTGTAGATCCTTAGTGTTAGAGCAGCAGTCACTTTGGAGTTGGTACATTGTTGCTGAAATAAATAGAAACCTAGCAACATTTATTTAGCAAGACCACCCTGGGCATACCCAGAGATTTTGCAGAGCTTGGGGTGATAGATTTCTGTCTAGCCTAACCAGATGCCTTGTATCATTTATCTTTTGGTTATCCTAAGAAAAAAGAACATGCACAACATGTCCTAAACTTTAAATAAAGTGCTTAAAGTGAGTTTCTAAATGAATCTGGGGATCCTTTTCTGCAATCCCAGTCTTCCTATCAATTCATGACAAATATTAGAGAAGGAAGTAGGGCAAGACATTGGCAAAAGGAGAAGTCCTGATGTGTTCAGCTTGCAACAGTAGCAACTGAGTGGTGGTTTAGACTAGTATTTCTCTGATAAATATGAATCACTTGGGGATCTTGTTAAAAGGAAGGTTCTGATAGGCAGGTTTGGAGCAAGGTCTGACAAAATGCATTTCACATAAGGTCCTGGGTGATGTTGATCGACTGTCTATAGATCACACTTCAAAAACCAAGCTGTATTATTTTTCAAAATGTGTTACTCATCTTTGGGATGGATTATACATTTCCCACCTCATTGATGTCAGGTTTGGTCATGTATGTCACTTTTGCCATGAAATGGGCAGAAGTGATGTGTTTTTTCCTAGTAGAGGCATGAAGAGACAGAATTTGTCTTTCTTCAATCTCTTTTCCTTCTACAATAAAACTAGCAATGATACAGATGGATGTGCCTCAATCACATCCCAATCTGGGTCTGGGAATAGAGACACAGAGTAAACCTGCAGTCTACTGTTTGAGTGAGATAGTGTTGGAAATAAATAGAAAGTGATCATTGATATAAACCACCGAGATTTGAGGCTGTTACTGCAGTATGACCTAACATATTCTGACTGATATAAGCCATGTTGTATTGTCTACATGTATTGTACTGGGTTAAAGAACCATGTTACATAACTTATTTTATTGGAGATACTGGCCAAGATATTTAACTTCTCTGGATCTCAGTTACCTCATATGCAAAATGGGAATAAAATCTACTTTCCTGAAGGTAGAATTCTGGCTTTCTTGGAATGCATTTCTTCCTTGATATTTGAAGTTGAATGCTTCTATGGTTTAAGATCTCTCCCAGGAAAACAATCATCTCCAGGCAAAGATGTTCATTCAGTCTTTAGCATAACAGGACCACTACCTAAGACACTTCAGTGCTAATCTTGCCGGAAGAAGCAGAGAAGCCTTCAGCACCAATTGGCGCATCCCAAGAAGGAAAAAAAAAAAATCAGAATTAATGAGACACACGACCCAGAGTTACAGTCTTATAGGAAAACTAAATCATACAATAGCTGCTATAATCCCAGACACAGTTTTTTATTCCCCTTTCATAGGTACATGTGACTGACAAGAAAATGCTCATATTGGAAAATGTTTTTCCTCAGACTTTGGCTAAAGGCCCTAATTACCCTGGATGTAGGGTTGTTGAGCTCAGTAGCAGAGATGCGTGCATGCTTCTAGCAGACCAAACCCACAGGTTTTTATGGACACAGAATGAGTACTGAATCTCAAGGAATGTCTCCATATACCTCTTCTCCAAAAGTTTGTCTCTAGTCCCTAGTACCTCGCTGGTTGCCACAAAACAGATCTGTCTGGATGCCAGTTTGATCGGTTGGAAATACTTTGGTTAAAGCACCAGACTAGTCTCTCCCCAGAGTTATACTTGATGGGAATTGGATCCACTGGCTACACATTAATCATTTAAGGTTATTTCAAGGAAGATTTCTCCTTTTGTAGCATCACAAAAGATTTTTAAACACAATTTCCTTACTTGTAAAATTAAGGCATTTGCCAAAATTATCTTGATAGACATTTCTGGCTTTGGTTTTGCATCACCCACACATTTTTTATGTTCAGCAGGAATACCATGGCTATGAATACTAATGGTATGAAAGGTTGTTGTTGAGTCACGTGAAGACACCGGGATTCTTGGCCCCCGGAGGAGAAGAATTCAATCTGGGGCCAGAGACGAGGCTTGATCGCTCAGAGCTTTTGTGTAATAAAGTTTTATTAAAGTATAAAGGAGATAGAGAAAGCTTCTGACATAGACATTAGAAGGGGGCAGAAAGAGTACCCGCTTGCTAGTGTTAGCAGTGAAGTTATATACTCTCCAATGAATCCAAAGAATGTCTGGAGGTTGTAAAGACCTCATCAGACCTACTCCCATAATTTACATTTTAAGATAACAGAATTAGCCAGAAGGTTTAATCCAAAGACTGTCCTCAGGCAGGATACATCCTTGTAAAGACTCCAATAATTTACATTTAAGATAACAGAAGGTTTAATCCAGAGACTGTCCTTAATCCAGAGACTGTCCTCAGGCAGGATACATTATTGTTATATAATCCTAAGGAATATAGAGAAGAAAAAAAAGTTTGTCCTTTCTTCCTGCTTGAGAATTCCAGACCCCTCTCTCCTTGGGGACCCCTAGACTCCTTATCAACCTGCTTAGGAAATGACTATCTCAGGCATATGGATAGTCCTTTCCATCACCTGTATCTGCTGGAGACTGTACTGACATGGTCAATTGGAAACTGACTCCTAGTTGGGACTGAGGATCTTGAGAAGGTGGGGGGAAAGTACAGGCTTAGCAAGCTATCAAGGCAGCAGGGCAGAATGGATGTGATGTGGTGAGTCTAGTGATGTGGCAAGAAGTGCCTGGGGCTGGTGGGCTCAGCAGCACCGGGGCAAGGGAGCAGGGCAGCAGAGACTGGGGCAGAGGGACAGTAGCACAAGGTGGCATCCAGAGGCGGTGGTACAGGCGGCCTTTCCTGGAGCTGGGCCTTGGCTAGACTAACTTTCCTTGATTCCTTAGTAAGTCTACTTCCCAAAGTTCCTGACTTTTCTGAGAATACATTATGGTATATATTCTTCCCACTTGAGTTAAAAAGAGTCACATTCTTTTACTTGTCACCAAATGCCTTTACTACTATAATGCTTTCTTTCTAAAATTCTCAGGTTTAACTTCTGAAAATTTTAATTCTTTAATTCTTCATGAACCGTTCCCCAGAATTTGCTTTTTTCTTAAAAGTCTTCTACTCATATCTGGAAGTTTAATCAGGTCTTCCATTTTAAACTGGGACATAGAATCATGATTATATTTTATTGGCACGCCAATCAAAGAAACAATTGTACTTTATAGGACTGTTAAAGAAGTTTATTTAAACCCTTAGAAATGATACAAAGCATCTCTTTCAAAATATTAACAGCATTTTCAAGAAATTATGCTAGAATAACTGGAAATCCCTCTATATTGAAAACAAACAACAAAATAAAAAACCTCAACCTATAACATCAATCGTATTCAGAATAAAATAGAGCTTGATCTAAATTTAGAATCTAAAATGATGAAATTCTAGAAGAAAGCATAGAAAAACTTTTCTGTCACTTTGGGTTAGGCAAAATTTTTAGCTACTGTACAAAAGTACAATCCAGAAAAGAGTAAATAATAAATTGGATTTAATTCAAATTAAAAACTTCTGCTCTTCAAAAAACACTCTTAAGGAAATGGAAAAATATGCCACAGACTAGGAGGAAATATTTGCATAGAACATATCTGATAAAACAGTTACAGCCAAAAACAATGACAACAGCAAGATCTCAAAAGTGAGAAATTTAGATAAAAACACCCAATATTTTTTAATGGCCAAAATATCTGAGCATACAGTTTAGTAAAAGGATGTCTCTTAAGCCACTTAAACATTGCTCAGAAACATTAGCCACTAGAGAAATGCAAATTGAAGCCACAAAAAATACTAGTAATAGTTACTGTTATCATCACCATCATCATCAAACTGATAGTGTCAGATGCTGGTAAGAATCTACAGCAATTGGGATGCTCACACATTGCGGGTGGGAATGCAAAATGAAAAGCAGTTTCATAGTTTTTTCATACAACAAGCAATCTGACTCCCAGGCATTTACCCAAGAGAAATAAGTTTCTGTTCCCACAAACACCTATATATGAATGTGTATAGTGCTTTATTCATAATCACCAGAAACTGGAACAACCCAAATGTTATCCAACTTGTGAATATTTAAACAAATTGTATTATATCCTTGCAATAGAAGACTACACAAAAATAAAAAGGAAGACATTATTAATACACACAGCAAGGTGGAGAATCACTGATGGTGGGTGAAAAGTGAGAAAGCCAGGTCCAAAAAGCTATGTACTATATGCTTCTTTGTATATGACATTTTGGAAAGAGAAAATTATAGAAACTGAAAAAAAAATCAGTGATTTCCAGGAGCTGTGTATGTGTAAGGGAGTGGTTTGCGTTTATAAAGTGGAACTATGGACTATCTGGGGACAATGGACTGCTCAATGTCTTAACTGTGGTGGTGGTTAAACCAATATAAGCATTTGTCAAAACTCATAGAACTGTTTCCTAGAAAGATTAAATTTTACTCTATGTAAATTATACTCAAAGTCTGACTTTAAAAATATTATCAGCAAATTATTTGCTTTCAAGTTAAGTATAAGATAATTTGTTCATTTAACAGCTATGTATTGAGTGCCTACTATGTGCCAGATCTGTTCTAAATGCACAGAAAAATAGTGAATGAAATACACTGGGAACTGCCTTTATGGGCCCTTCATTTTATCAAGAGAGTCAGTGAATAACAAATGTGATCAGTAAGCTAGGAACATAAAACAATGCTTCTCAGACTTTACCATACATAAGAGTCTAGAAGGCTTATGAAAACACAGATCCCTGTGCTCCACCCTGGTAATTCTGATTCAGCAGGTCTAGGGTGGACCCTGAGAATTTGTATTTCTAACAAGTTCCCAGGTGATGCTGACGTTGCTGGTCTGAGGACCACACATTGTGTAGTTCTGGCATAGGATGTTATGAATAAAGGAAAAACCATGACTAAGGGTGTAATGGGAAAGAAGTCTGGGAAGGTGCAGTTTGCAGATTTTAAATAGTAGGTCTCATTGAGCAGCTAATTTGGGGCAAAAGCAAGAAGAAAGGGAGGGAGTTAGTTGTAAAGATATCTAGGGGAAAGCATTTTTTATCTGAATGATCAGTCAGTACCAAGGCCCTAAATCAGGGGACATGCCCATTTATTCCAAGAAAAAAAAAAGGAGCCCAATATGACAAGGGTAGAAAGGGTGAGAGTAAGTACAGTAAGACATGTGTTCAAAGGAGATAATTATTAAAGGAAAAGACTTGGCAGAACAAGTGCCTTTCAACTTTTGCTCCCTGTAAAGCATGAAGCCACCAGAGGGTTTTGAACAGAGAGTGACATTATCTGAATAATGTTTTTTAAAAACCCACTCTGGCCAAAGAACATATCAATTACTAGGAATTTTCTGAATAACCTAGATGAGAGATGATTGTGGCTTGGATCAGAGTGTTAGAAATGGCAGTGGGAAATAGTGACTTCATTTTGAAAATGTTTCTGAAATAAAAACTGTAGGGGTCCGTGACTGACTGGGTGTTCAGTATGAGAGAGAAAGAGGGGTCAAGAGTGGCTGAAGAACTTCATACCTGAGTAATATCTGTCAATATGATGAAGCTGATCATTGACTAGATGGATATTCGTCATAAAAAGCTCTTTTAATTTGGCCTATCAGTTTCTAGTACAGAGAAAAAATGAACCAGAGTGAAGAAAGCCTAGGTGCATTATGAGATATAAAGAGAAACAATCTATGATTCTTGGAGTCTCAGAAACAGAAGAGAAGGGGAAAGGGGCAGAAAGCTTATTTTAAGAAATGATGACTGATAACTCCTCAAATCTGGGGAAAGATTTGGAAATCCAAATTTAGAAAGTTCATAAGTTTCCCAAAAGATTCAACTCAAAAGGATCCTTTCCAGCATACATTATAATGACACTATTTAATGTCACACTATATAATGACACTATATAATGACACACATTAAAATGAAAAATAAAGAAAAAATTTTAAAATAAGAAGAGTAAAGAAACCCCTCACATAAAAGGGGACTCATAAGGGGCATAAATAGAATTACTATGATATTGACTTGTCAAACATTACAGAATGATCTCTGTTCATTTCCAAGGCAAACCATTAAATATCACAGTATTCCAAGTCTATGCCCCGACCACTAATGCCGAAGAAGCTGAAGTTCAATGATTCTACGAAGACCTACAAAACTTTCTAGAACTAACACCAAAAAAAGATGTCCTTTTCATCATTGGGGAATGGAATGCAAAAGTAGGAAGTCAAGAAACACCTGGAGTAACAGGCAAATTTGGCCTTGGAGTACAAAACGAAGCAGGGCAAAGGCTAACACTTTTGTCAAGAGAATGCATTGGTCACAGCAAACACCAGCTTCCAACAACATAAGCGACAGCTCCACACATGGACATCACCAGATGGTCAACACCAAAATCAGATCGATTATGCCCTTTGCAGCTGAAGACGGAGTGGTTCCATACTATTAGGAAAAACAAGATCAGGAGCTGACTGTGGCTCAGATCATGAATTCCTTATTGCAAAAGGAATTTATTCAGACTTAAATTGAAGAAAGTAGAGGAAACCACTATGTCACTGAGGTATGACCTAAATAAAATCTCTTACAATTATAGAGTGGAAGTAACAAATAGATTCAAGGGACTAGATTTGATAGACAGACTGCCTGAAGAACTATGGATGGAGGTTCATGACATTGTACAGAGGCAGGGATCAAGTCCATCCCCAAGAAAAAGAAATACAAAAAGGCAAAACAGTTGTTTGAGAAGGCCTTACAAAGAGCTGAGAAAATAAAGGAAGCAAAAGGCAAATGAGAAAAGGAAAGCTATACCCATCTGAATGCAGAGTTCCAAAGAATAGCAAGGAGAGATAAGAAAGCCTTCCTAAGTGATTAATGTGAAAAAATAGAGGAAAACAATAGAATGGGAAAGACTAGAGATCTCGTCAAGAAAATTAAAGATACCGAGGGAACATTTCATGAAAATATGGGCATAATAAGGACAAAAACAGTATGGACCTAACAGAAGCAGAAGATATTTTAAAAAGGTGGTAAGAATGAACAGAAGAACTATACACAAAAGATCTTCTTGACCCAGACAACCACGATGGTGTGATCACTCATCTAGAGCCAGACATCCCAAAGTGCAAAGGCAAGTGGGCCTTAGGAAGCATCATTATGAACAAAGCTAGTGGAAATGATGGAATTCCAGGTAAATTATTTCAAATCCTAAAAGCTGATACTGTTAAACTACTGCACTCAATATGCCAGCAAATTTGGAAAACTCAGCAGTAACCACAGGACCGGCAAAGGTCAGTTTTCATTTAATCCCAAAGAAAGGCAATGCCAAAGAATATTCAATCTACTGCACAATTGCAGTCAACGCACAGGCTGGTAGAGTAATGCTCAAAATTCTCCAAGCCAGGCTTCAATAGTACGTGAACTGAGAACTTCCAGATGTTCAAGCTGGACTTAGAGAGGCATAGGAACCAGAGATCAAATTGTCAACATCCACTGGATCAGAGAAAAAGCAAGAGAGTTCCAGAAAAACATCTACTTCTGGTTTATTCACTATTCCAAAGCCTTTGTGTGGATCACAACACAATGTGGGAAATGGGGAAACCAGATCACCTCACCTGCCTCCTGAGAAATCTGTACACAGGTCAGGAAGCAACAGTTATAACCAGACATGGAACAACAGACTGCTTCCAAATTGGGAAAGGTGTGTCTCAAGGCTTTATATTCTCACCTTGCTTATTTAAATTATATGCAGAGTATATCATGCAAAATGCCATGTTGGATGAAGCACAAGCTGGAATCAAGATTGCCAGGAGAAATATCAATAACCTCAGATATACAGATGACACTACCCTCATGGCAGAAAGCAAAGAGGAACCTAAGAATCTCCTGATGAAAATGAAAGAGGAGAGTGAAAAAGCTGGCTTAAAACTCAACATTTAAAAAATAAAGATCCTGGCATCCAGTCCCATAATTTCATTGCAAATAGATGGGAAAACAATGGAAACAGTGATATACTTTATTTTCTTGGGCTACAAAATCACTGCAGATGGTGACTTCAGCTACGAAGTTAAAAGACGTCTGCCTTCTCCTTGGAAGAAAAGCTATGACAAACAGAATATTCAAAAACAGAGATATCACTTTGGCAACAAAGGTCCATATAGTCAAAGCTATGATTTTTCCAGTGGTCATGTATGGATGTGAGAGTTGGACCATAAAGAAAGCTGAGCTCCGAAGAATGGATGCTTTCAAACTGTGGTGTTGGAGAAGACTCTTGAGAGTCCCTTGGACTGCAAGGAGATCAACCCAGTCAATCCTAAAGAAAATCAGTCTGAATATTCATTGGAAGGACTGATGCTGAAGCTGAAGCTCCAATACTTTGTCCACCTGATGTGACTCACTGGAAAAGACCTTGTTTCTGGGAAAGATTGAAGGCAGCAGGAGAAGAGGACATTGGAGGATGAGATCATTGGATGGCATCACTGACTCAATGGACATGAGTTTGAGCAAATTCCGGCAGTTGGTGATAGACAGAAAAGCCTGGCGTGCTGCAGTCCATGGGGTCACAAAGAGTCTAATGTGGCTGAGCAACTGAACTGAACTGATATCGAAACATGGGGAGGGGTAGTATAAAAACACAGTTTTGGTATTTGATTAAAGTTGAGTTGCTATCAGCTAAAAATAATCTATTATAAAATATGTTTTATGTAATCCACATGGTAACCACAAAACAAAAACCTGCAATATATATTTGAAAGATAAAGAGAAGAGAATCAAAGCATACTATCATAGAAAATCATCAGTTCATAGAGGAAGACAGTAAGAAAAGAAGCAAAAAAGGAAAGAAACTACAAAATAGCTAGGAAATACAAGATGGCATTAGCAAGTCTTTATCTCCCATAATTACTTTAAATGTGAATGATTAAATTCTCAAAACTAGAGGCATAGAATGGGTAAGTGGGTAAAACAAGATCCAACTATTTGTTGCCTACAAGAGATTTACTCAGTTTTAACAATACACATAGGCTAAAGGCGAAGGGATTGAAAATGATATTTTATGCATGCCAAAGGGAGCAGTAGACTATAATTATATCAGACAAAATAGAGTTTAAGTAAAAAACTGTAACAAGAAACTAAGTTATTATATAGTGATAAAGGAGTTAATTTATCAAGAGAATGTAACAATTGTAGCACCTAAAAATATTAAGCAAATGCTAACATATCTGAAGGAAAAAATAGACAATAATACAGTAATAGTAGGGGGAATTTACTCTCTCAGTTTCGACAATGGGTAGCTCATACAGATAGAAAATTAGTAAAAAAACGTTAAAACTGAAGTATACTTTAAACCAAATTGATCTAACAGACATATACAAAACATTCCACTCAGCAGTAGCAGAATACACATTCTTCTCAAATACATAAGGAGAATTCTCCAGGATAGATCATAAGTTAGGACACACAAAAAAACTTAACAAATTTAGGAAGATTGAAAACATATATGCAGGAAACATCATTGTTCCAAATTACATGAAGCTAACAGTGATAGAATTGAAGGGAAAAATAGACAGCTACAAAGTAATAACAGAAGACTTCAATATCCCACCTTCAAAAATGGATACAACAAGACAGAATATAAATAAGTAAATGGAGAACTTGTATGAGACTGTGAACTAACTGGATCAAACAGACATCTACAGAACATTCTTCCCAACAACAGAAGAATATATATTTTTCTCAAGTGTACATAACTTTCATCGTTACATTATATGTTAAGCTCCAAAAATTTTGAATAAAATTTTAAAAGATTCAAATTACACAGAACATCTTCTCCATTCACAATGGAATAAAACTAGAAATCAATAGCAGAAGAAACACAGAAATATCCATTAATATGTGGAAAATTAAATAACATACTCTTAAACAACCAATATAGTTAAAAAATAAGATCACAAGAGTATTTTAAGATATCTTAAGACAAATGAAAAATAATATACACTATTGAATGTAGCAAAAGCAGTGTTAAGAAGCAAATTTATCATTTCAAATACTTACATTAAAAACAAAGACCTTATCAACAACCTAAGATCAAAGATCAAATCATCAACCTAAAATTACATATTAAAAAATCAGAAAAAAGAACAGACTAAACCTAGAAGGTAGGAAATAATAAAGATTAAAACAGAGATAAACAAAATACAGAACACAAAAACAATAGAGGAAATCAATACAACCAAGTGCTGGTTATTAAAAAAGATCAACAAAGTTAATAAAATTGTAGCTAGACTGAATAAAAAACAAGAGAGAAATGAAATGGGTAAATATTATCTATTTTATAGCAATAAAGATAAATGTTACAAGATAGTACAGTGAACAATTGTATGCAGGCAAAATGGATAACTTATCTTAAGTGGACAAATTCCTAGAAATACATAGCGTATCAAAACAAAATCATGAAAGAAAAAAAAAAAACAGAGAATCTTAACAGCCTTATAACTAGTAAGGAGAATGAATCAAAATAAAAAAACCAATCAACAATAAAAAGTCAAGGAACAAATTAATTCACTGGCTAATTATAACAATTTTTAATAAGAATTAAGCCAATCCTCCTCAAGGGGCTTCCCTGGTGGCTCAGTGGTAGAGAATCCACCTGCCAGTACAGGAGATGCATGTTCAATCCCTGGGTCAGAAAGATCCCCTGCAGATGAAAATGGCAACCCACTAAAGTATTCTTGCCTGGGAGAGTCCATGGACAGAGGAGCTAGGTGGCTCCAGTCCATGGAGTCAAAAAAGAGCAGACACAACTTAGCTACTAAAGAGCAACATATCTTTCTCAAATTCTTCTGAAAAATTAATGAGGGAACATTTTATTTATAACTCATTCTATGAGGCCAGCATTACCACAACACTAAAGACAGACAAGGATCCTACATGAAGAAACAATTGCAGACCAATGTATCTTAAGGTAACTGATGCAAAAATTAGCAAAATATCAGCAAACAGAATCATGACCAAATGAGATTTATTCTTGGAATAAAAGGATGGACTTCAATCAATATCATATACCACATGAACAAAGTAAAGGGGAAGAAATACCACAAAATCATCTCAATGAAAAAAAAAAAAAAAGCATTTGACAAAATTCTACACTTCCATGGGAAAAAAAAACTCAACTAGAAGCAGAGGGAAAATATCTCAAATTATAAAGTCCATATATGAGAAGTCCACAGCAAACACCATAGTGATTTGTGAAAGGCTAAAATCATCTTTTCCTTTAAGATTAAGAACAAGACAAGAATGCCTGCTTTCATCCCTCCTATACAGCAGATTACTGAAAATCCTAGCCAGAGGAATTATGCAAAATAAATAAATAAATAAATAAGAGGCATACAAATTGAAAAGGAAAAAGTAAAGTTATTTTTATTTACAGGTGACATGGTCTTATATGTAGAAAATCCTAAAGATTTTACAAAAAAAAAAAAAAAAAACAGCTAGAATTAATAAGTGAATTCAGCAAACTTGCAAGACACATAATCAACACACTACAATCAATTATGTTTCTACACAATTACCAGCCTCACTAAAGGAAGATGGTGGAGAAAATAGGATTAGATTGTTAAAGTAATGCATCTTATAGGAAACTGAAGACTGGTCTTCTGTTTCTATGATGATTATTTTGTAAAATATGCCCTACTGTATAAGACAAAACTGTGTCCAACTGTATGTAGCCACCAATTAATTTATCTTTGTTTTTATTTTGTCTTATGCTATCTGCATTATGATTTAATGTGTGTTTGTATTTATACATGTTTTACTTGTATGACTTCATGTTGAACCTCAAATAAAAGTTTCCTTATTTGAGTGTTTATGGGCTTCCCAGGTGGCTCTGTTGTAAAAAAAAAAAAAAAAAACTGCCTGCCAATGCAGGAGATGTGGGTTCGATCCCAGGGTTGGGAAGACCACCTGGAGAAGGAAATGGGAACCCACTCCAATATTCTTGCCTGGAAAATCCCATGGACAGAGAAACTTGCCAGGCTACAGTCCCTGGGGTTGCAAAGAACTGAACAAGACTGAGCACGCATGCACATCAGTATGTGACTGTTTAAAAAGTGTTCATTTTTCACTAACAATGAGCAATCTGAAAAGGAAATTTAGGAGACAACTCCATTTGCGATGGCATAAACAAATTAAAGTTCTTAGGGATAAACTTAACAAAGGAGGCAGAGACTTATACATTAAAAATTACAAAACATTAGTTAAAAATTTTTTTAAGATGTCAATAAGTGGAAAGACATCATTTGTACATGACATGGAAAACTGTATTGTTTAGATGAAAATATTATGTGAAACAATCTATAGATTCAGTGGAATCTCTAGCAAAATCTCAATGATTTTTTGCAGAAATAGAAAAGTCTATCTTAAAATTCATATGGAATCTCATGGAACCAAGACTAGCCACAACTTTTGAAAATAAGAAACAAACCTAGAAATCTCAAAACTTTTGATTTCAAAACTTATTTCAAAGCTCTAGTAATCAAAAGGGTGTGGTATTGGCTTAAACAGATAGAGTTAATGATACATTATAGAATGAAAATTCCAGAAAGAATCCCTCACATACATGGTCGAATGACATATTCTGCACAAAAGTTAAATAAGCAGGGTGACTTGACGTATTCTTTTCTCAATTTGGAACCAGTCTGCTGTTCCATGTCCAGTTCTAACTGTTGTTTCTTGACCTGCATAACAGATTTCTCAGGATGCAGGTCAACTGGTCTGGTATTTCCATCTCTTTAAGAAGTTTCCAAGTTTGTTGTGAACCCCACAGTCAAAGGTCTCAGCATAGTTAATGAAGCAGAAGTAGATGTTTTTCACCCAAAATATCAGGATCATTCAATAAAAACAGTCTTTTCAACATAACATTCTGGATTCATATACAAAAAAAAATAATAACAACTCAGAAAGGATGAAAGATCTAAATATAACAACTAAAATGTAAGACACTTGGAAAGAAACATAGAGGGAGAGCTTGATGACACTGGATTTGACAATGATTTCCCTGGTGGCTCACATGGTAAAGAATCTGCCTGCAATGCAGGAGACTGGGGTTTGATCTGTGGACTGGGAAAATCCTCTGGAGAAGGGAATGGCTACCTACTCCAGTACTCTTGCCTGGAAAATTCCAAGGACAGAGGAGTCTGATAGGCATGGGGTCTCAAAGAGTGGGACACAACTAAGTGACTAACACACTCACACTCTTGGTATTACACCAAAAAAAAAAAAAAAAGATAAATTAGACTGTACCAAACTTAAAGTTTTGTGCATCAAAAGAAATTATCAACAGAGTAAAAAGGCAACCCAACAGAATGAAAGAAAATATTTACAAATCATATATCTTATAAGGGTTTAATATTCAAAATACATAAAGAACTCCTACCACTCAACAGCAACAACAACAACAAAATAAATAACTCAGTTTAAAAAGGGAAGAATAGACATTTCTCCAAAGAAAACACACAAATGTCAAACAGTTGCATGAGAATATGCCTAATATCACTAATCACTAGGGAAATGAAAAGAAAAACCACAATGAGATAATACTTCACACCCATTAGGATGACTATTGTTTAAAAAAATAACAAGAGTTGGCAAGGATGTAGATAAATTTAAATACTTGAATACTTCTGATGGGAGTGTACAAGGATGTAGCTGCTATTAAAAACTGTATTGCAGTTCCTCAAAAAATTGAAAATAGAATTATCATATGATCCTGCAATTCCACTACTAAGTATGTACTTGGAGGAATTATAAGCAGGAAGTGAAACAGAGCCTCTTGATGAGGGTGAAAGAGGAGAGTAAAAAAGCTGGAATGAGCCTCAGCATTCGAAAAACAAAGATTATGGCATCCAGTCACATCACTTCATGGCAAATAGATGGGGAAACAATGGAAACAGCGAGAGACTGTATTTTCTTGGTTTCCTAAATCACTGCAGTTGGTGAATGCAGCCACAATTAAAAAGATGCTGATGTTGTTAAAGTGCTGCACTCAATATGTTAGCAAATTTGGAAAGCACAACAGTGGCCACAGAACTCATCCAATACAATATTGTAAAGTAAAAAAAATTAATAAGAATAAGAATGATTATCATCTAAAAAAAAAAGAACTAGAAAAAGGTAGTTTTCATTTAAATCCCCAAAAGAAGCAACGCCAAAGAATGCTCAAACTACGGCACAATTGCACTTATCTCACACGCTACCTAAGTAATGCTCAAAGTTCTCCAGGTCTCAACAGTATATGAAGATGGGTTTAGAAAAGGCAGAGGAATCAGCGATCAAATTGCCAACATCTGCTGGATCAGAGGAAAAGCAAGAGAATTCCAGAAAAGCATCTACTCCTGTTTCATTTACTATGTTAAAGCCTTTGACTGAGTGGATCACAAAACCACTGTGGAAAATTCTTAAAGAGTTGGAAATACCAGATCACCTTACCTGCCCCCTGAGAAATCTGTACACAGGTCAAGAAGCAACAGTTAGAACTGGAAATGGAACAACAGACTTGTTCCAAATTTAGAAAGGAGTATATTGAGGCTATATATTGTCACTCTGCTTATTTAACTTATATGCAGAGTACATCATTTGAAATTTTGGGCTGGATGAAGCACAAGCTGGGATCAAGATTGCCAGGAGAAATATCAATAACCTCAGATACACAGATGCCACTACCCTTATGGCAGAAAGCAAAGAAGATCTAAAGAGCCTCTTGATGAAAGTGAAAGAGGAGAGTGAAAAAGCTGGCTTAAAACTCAACATTTAAAAAACCAAGATCATGGCATCCAGTCCCATCACCTCCTGGCAAATAGATGGGAAAACAATGGAAACATGTACAGATTTTACTTTTTTGGGCTCCAAAAATCTCTGTGGATGGTGATTGCAGCCATGAAATTACAAGATGTTTGCTACTTGGAAGAAAAGCTATGACAAACCTAGACAGCCTATTAAAAAACAGAGACATCACTCTGCCAACAAAGGTCCATATAGTCAAAGCTGTGGTTTTTCCAATAGTCATATGTGGATGTGAGTTGGATCATAAAGAAGGCCGAGTGCTGAAGAATTGATACTTTTGAACTGTTGTGTTTAAGGAGACTCTTGAGAGTCCCTTGGACTGCAAGGAGTTCAAACCTGTCAATCCTAAAGGATATCAGTCCTGATATTCATTAGAAGGACTGATGCTGAAGGTGAAGCTCCAATACTTTGGCCACCTGATGCAAAGAGCCAACTCATTCAAAAGACCCTGACATTGGGAAAGACTGAAGGCAGGAGGAGAAAGGGACGACAGAGGATAAGATGATTGGATGGCATCACCAACTTGATGGACATAAGTTTGGACATGAGTTTGGTAATGGACAGGAAAGCCTACCATGCTTCAGTCCATAGGGTCTCAAATAGTTGGGCATGACTAAGAGACTGAACTGAAATGAACTGATGAGATGGTGAATGACAGGGAAGCATGGCATGCTGCAGTCCATAGGGTCACAAAGAGTTGGACATAACTGATCAACTGAACAGCAAACAGATGTTAGCAGACCCCCGTGTTTATAGTAGCCTTATTCATACTAGCCAAAATGTAGAAAGAACTCGTGTTTTCAACAGATACATGGATAAATCAAATGTGATATATGCATACAATGGAAAGCTTTTTAGTCTTAAAAAGGAATGAGATTCTGACATATGTTGCAAGATGGCTGAACCTTGAAGACATTACGGTAAGTCAAATTATCTAATCACAGATACTGCGTGATTCCAGTTATGTGAGGTACCAAGAATAGTCAAATTCATAGAGACATAAAGTAGAATGGCAATTGCCAGCCACTTTATAGAGAGGCAAAAGAGAGGTTATTATTTACTAAGTACAGAGTTTCAGCTTTACAAGATGAAAAATTCCAGAGATAAATAGTGGTGATGGTTGCACAAAAATGCAATGTAATATCACTAACCTGAACACTTAACAATAGTTAAAATTGGTATTTCCCTGGTGGTCCAGTGGTTAAAAATGTGAAAAAGTAGTAGTGGTCAACTGTCCAATATAGAGAGTTCAGGTACAAAAATAGAACACATCTCTGTAGGGTTGGCAATTTGGGTGACATAATGTTTGCAGTTTAAGTGGAACAATGGAAGGATACATCCACAGAATAAATAGAAGATGAAAAGAAATGAGAATAGGCACCTCTAGTGAGAATTTGGCAAAGATGTTAAAAGACAGTTTCTCCATGGTAAATTTATTCCAGAAACTTGGGTGTATTGTTACGTCTACAATGTACTTTCTTTCTTTAGCTGCAGAGTTAGCCAACTTGCAAAGTAACAGATTTCAAAGGGTGGCTTAGGCAATTTATATCTTTTTCATATTTTACTGTTAAAATAATCTCTTTATATTAACACTGGGTTTTCCATGTTGCTCTGATGGTAAAGAATCTGCCTGCAATGCAGAAGACCTGGGTTCGATCCCTGGGTAAGGAAGATCCCTTGGAGAATGGAATAACTACTCACTTCAGTATTCTTGCCTAGAGAATTCCATGGACAGAGGAGCCTGGTGGGCTACAGTCCATGGGGTCACAAAGAGTCGACATACTAACACCATTGCCCATAAAAACAATGACTTTTTATTAGGTTTACAAAATATATCTTTTTTAAATTTTCAAATAGTCTTGAAATGCAGGCATTATTACCTTCTTTGACAGATTTTTAAAAAAGTAAGTTGAGTAATTGCATGGTCACAAAGCAAGTGCTTGAATGACTGCTTGTGTAATTTGAAGCTAGTATTCCTGAACTTGAGAGTGTAGCTACAGAGTGATGATCCTTAGATGTGCCTGCTCACGAGGGTGCAGAGACATGAGACAATGTCACTTATCATGTGATGGCCCACCCACTCACCTTGCACAAGTCGGTTCTAGGTAGGTAAACACTCCAGGGACAGGAGATGTGCCCTGCAAGTACTAAGGCACCCTAGAAAACAGAAAGGAAGATGGACGGGCAAAGAAACACACTGAATCTGACACAAACGTATTCCTCCCTGGCTTTAAAAAAATAAAAGAAGCTGTGAGAGACCAAAAATATGACCTTTATTCTCCAAGGAGCATGGTGGTAGAGTTACTTTGAGTCTCCCAGTTACCGTGAGAAAATCATGGCTGGCAGGACCCCCTGATAGAACAGAACTGACTCTTTGTGTGAGATTTAAAACATTTTTAATTTGAAAGCAAACCTAATTGCACATACTACTTATACACACACCATGTGGAAATAATAAATGCACTTATGATGGAAATGTTTGCTTCATTTATTATGCTAGGAGTTTTTCCAAGAAATGGAAACAATTGTTAGAAGTGACATTAAATATTCAACTGAGTTTCTTTTTCTTAGTATTTTTATGAATTCATACTTTAAAATATTACTACTACAAAATAAGGCACATGGCTCCTGACTTGTGGAAGCATTTGCTGAGTTCAAAAGGGAGAAATTCATCTCCAGAAGACACATGTACCATCAGAATTGGACACCAGTGAAAGCTTAGATTGGAAATTGTGTTCAAAACATAACTGTCTTTGAAATTGTGAAGGACAGGGAAGCCTGGCATCCTGCAGCCCACGTGGTCACAAAGAGTTGGACATGACTTAGCGACAGAACAACAACAACAATATCTAGGCATCCATGAAATACGTGAATTCTATTTTAGAAGACTAGGAAGTCTTGTTAGGACATGAGCATTGTATGAGTTAGCTAACGCTGCATCACAAACCATCCCCAAACTCTGAGACTGAAACCGCCACAGTCGTTGCTCATAACTGGGTTGATTGCAACTTTGGGCCGATGTCACTCGTGCTTCCGCATGCATGTGCATCAGCCACGAGCCCGGAGGACAGTTTGGCTTATATTTGTTGCGTTCTCTTACCGTTTGGCATTTGTTTTGTGGATGGGTGGTTATAGATAACCAGCTTTAAAATTTTTTTTATTGAAGTATATTTGATTTACAATATTGTGTTAATTTCTGCTGTTTAGCAAAGTGACTTTTGCATATTCTTTTCCATTTATGGTTTATCACAGAATATTTAGTATAGTTCCCTGTGCTATATGGTGGGACCTTGTTATTTATCCATCTTGTATATACTAATTTGTATGTGTTAATCTCAAATTCTCAATCCTTCCCGCCTCCACCTCCCTCCCCCTTGGCAACCATGAGTCTATTCCCTATGAGTTTGTTTCTGTTTCACTGATATATTCATTTGTGTCACATTTTAGATTCTATATATAATTGATAACATGTCTTTCTCTTTCTGACTTACTTAGTATGATAATCTCTAGGTCTACCCATGTGGCTGAAAATGGCATTATGTCATTCTTTTTTATGTCTGAGTAATATTCCATTGTGTATATATATTTATAGTATGTATATAATATATATATGTATGTATATATATGCATGCATATATAATGTATATAATATACATTGTATATATACTATATATATATATACCACATTTGTATATATATCCAATGTATTGTATATCCATTTGTCTGTTGATGAACCTTTAAGATGGATAACCTGAGCTTTGTTCCACATGATTGCATCATTCATTTAGCTAAGTCATGCTTCTTCACATGGTGGGTAATAGTTTTAAGAAAATGAACAATTCTTCCTTCCACTACTACACTTCTTTATGTCCAAACATAGACACAAATACACATATACTCACATACAGACATATACAGAAACATACATATGCATATACAGAAACACACAAATATTGGCTGAAAATTATAGAGTTGAGTATGCAAATTTTTACCCAAAATAGGACAGATGAATACTGTATAATTAAAAGTCATGCATAGGCAATTTTAACACATCTTTCTCAGATAAAGCAGACAAATATCAATACAATTAACAGGGAAGACTTGAACAATTTGTTTAATGAACTTGAGCACAGCACGCAAAAACTGCTAAGTCCATCTTCCTTTTAATATACATGGAGTGTGCATAAAAATTGATCTTATTCCATACCACAAGGAAAATTTCAGTAATTTAGAATGGTGAGGTTAAGTTTGTGGTTAGAGATAGGCTTAAGGTAAGTGTTAGGTTTAGGACAGAAATTAGGAATAACTCTAAGCTTATCTTTAAGTTCAGGGTCGTCCCAGTGCACCATACAATATTGTAAAGTTAAAAAAAAACATTGATAATGTAAGTTCAGGGTTAGCCTTCAGATATAGGATTACTATTTGGATTAGGTCTAATTTGGATTAGTGTCAGATTTTATGTTTAGGGTTATTATTTTAATAGTCTTAGAGTTAGCACTAGTTTTAGTGTTGGAGTTAGGACTAGAACTAATATTAGGTTAATGGTAAGGATTCGTGTTGAGATTTGGATTACAGTCAAAGTTAGGACTAGGTTTAATATTTAGCTTAGGCTTGGGTCTGTAGTAGAGTTAAGGGTAGTATATGGTTTAAGGTTAGTACAGATTAATAGAACAATGATGCAAAATTGAAAACACACTTGATTTATAAAACACACTATAGGGTAGTAAAGAAGTATCTTTGTAATGGACGTCATGGGACAACATAGGAAAAATTATTTGGAACCCTTACCTCACATTATTCTTAAAAATCAACTGAATTTGGAGCATAGTCCTAGATGACAAAGCAAAAACAAACAAACAAACAAACAAACAAAACAAAAATAGATTTTAGAAAACAAGAAAATTATATTATTTACCATGAGGAAGGGAAAAATTTTTAAGATAAGAAAAAAAAGATAAATTGTTCTATGTTAACATGAACAACTGTGGTTAATTCAAAATCTCTATTAAGAGAGTGAAAAGGCAAATCACATGTGGGAGAAAATGTTTCAACATACAGAGCCAAAACAACTTGTCAAGAGAATATATAAAGAACATGTACAAACTAATAAGGAAAAGAAAGGCAATCCAAGAAGCCAAAAAAATTTAAATAGATCTGCAATAACAGTATGCAGATTGGTGAGAGAATGAAGTAATAGAAGCTCTCAAATGCTGCTGTTAAGAGAATAAATTGTTGCCCTCATTTTGGAAAATAGATTGTCAGTAGAAAGTGTAGTTGAAAATATATAGGCCCTATGAGTGAGTAATGCCATAAATGTAAGTAGCAATACAGATAGAAAATTGTGTGCTTATGTGCACCAGGATAGAAGTTTATGAATATATGAATATTCAGGGTACCATTGTTTTGTTTTAAACAACTTGAAACTTGGAATTAATCCATATGGCATCATCAGTAAAATGGATAAACACAGTGAGTGAAAAGAAGCCAGACACAACAGAATACCTACAGACTGGAATCCATTTATTATAGCTCAGTAAGAAGTACACTTAACCTACCTTGCTTAGGGTTGCATCCTTAGACAGCAAGGGGAGGCTCAGAAGGAGCAGTGATCAGGAAAGTGGGGACCTTCACATTACTGACCATTTCATAATCTGCATATAAAGTATACATAGATGTTTTCTTAATAGTAATTTATTAAATTGAACGATTTCGTGGACTTTTCAGCAAGTATGCTATATATCACAGCCAGAAGTTTTGTTTTTGTTCAGTCGCTAAGTCATGTCCAATTCTTTGCTACTTCATACACGCCAGACTCCTCTGTCCTCCACTATCTCCTGGAGTTTGCTCAGATTCATGTCCATTGAGTCGATGATGCTATCTAAACATCTCATCCTCTGCTGCCTCCTTGTCCTTTTGCGTTCAATGCTTTCTAGCATCAGGATCTTTTCCAAGGGGTTGGCTCTTCTCATCAGGTGGCCAAAGTATTGGAGCTTCAGCATCAATCCTTCCAAAGAATATTCAGCTCAAAGTTTAAAACTATATTATTTTAATGAGCATAAGGCATTTCAAGATTTGGATTTACCATATTTTAATGATTTACTTCATTGTTAAAGATTTGCATTACCTTTCCTTGTTTTTCCTGCTCAGAATAGTGTTTCAACAGACAGACCTTTATGGCTACTATTTTTTTTTTTTTTACACTGATTTTTCAGAATAAATTCCTAAAAGAAAGACTGGGCCAAGCCATATGGAGTTTTATGTGTTCTTGAAATAATATAAAATTTTCCCAAAAATATGCAAGCTGTAAAATTTTGCAAAAATGTGCAAAGCTGCATTCTCCATAACTTAAGGATTTCTGAATCATTGCACAATTGCCAGTATCAAATACTGTACTTTAAATAATACCTGATAGTTTTAATTAATTTATTTATTTATAGATAATTTAATTATTTATACCTAGTGAAATGAAACCTTTTGTAAAGTATAATATAGTGCTCAGATTGAGGATCAAGAGACAGATTGCTGAGACTCAAATTTTGGCTTCAACATTTATGCACTAAATGGCTTTGGGCTTGTTACCTAATCTCTTTGAAGGTCAATTTCCAAACACATATTACACCAAAAGCTGTTGTGATAATTAAGTTTATCCGTGTGATCGAAAGAGCACACTTCCTGGAACATTTTAATTCCTCTGTAAATTAAATGTGCATTGGATGAAGAAATGGAGAGATGGAGCAGTGGAGGAGGGAAGGAAGGAGAGAAGATGAAAAGGAAGAAAGGGAAAAAGGGAGTGATGGAAGGAAGGTAGTTGGATAAAGGAAGGGAAGGATGTTTGTGGGGAGTGAGGAAAGAAAGGAGAAAGACTGGGAGATGGGAAAGTAGAGGCTGAGGGAGGAATGTCTAGGGAGTGACAGATCAGAGGGAGAGCATGGCAGAGGTTACTAGTTATACATTCCTTCTTGACAACATCTGCTCCCTTAAAGAATTCTTTCTTCAAAGTTTAAAAAACGATGTGGAGATAGGCTATATTGCTATCAAATGCAAACGATCAAGGCTTTGGATGCAGTCTTAGTCTACCAGTCTTACCTATGACTCGGGACAAAAGCCTTTCTGAACTACCTGTACAAAATAGAGTCAGTGGCATGTAATGTTCAGGGCCGACACAGGAATTAAATAAGATAATGTATACGAAGCATTTATATCCAGGAGTGGTTCATAGCATCTGTCAAAAAATGATAATGTTATGTTCTCCTTAATGTGATTGCTGGACAACTCAGAAAGTATTAGACATGACTTAAAATGTTGTAGACCCTAAAATTAGCTAATAAACATCATAATGTGATAAAAAAAATTTCTTCAAATGTTGATGGGACATGTGCCTATAAGTGTACGTATGCAAGTATGTATTTGTCCAGGTAGAAAGGAACAAAAAGGGTAGATGACATAACAGAAATGGGGAAAGTGTTTCTTGTCTGAGGCTACATGCCAGGAAAGTAACTGACCGGCAGTCAGCAGAATAAGGAGGACACAGCAGTACAGCCTCTGGCCAAGAAGGAGAGTAGTCTCTGACCACCATCACCTAGCTCGAGAAAGAGTTTGATCACCGAAGCCAAGAAAGGCAAGTCACCGTGTTAGACGAAGGAGCCGTGGACCATGAAGTCTCTTACCTGAAACGTCATATCCAGCAAGCACAGATCACAGGTTAGCAGGGTAACCTCATGGGGAGATTATGTTCAGTATAGTCATTTGGTTCTGCAAGTTCAACCCCAAGGCCAAATTCCATGAAAGTCCTTTCAAAAGGATAGCATGTTCAAAGGCTGGATTAGTCTCTCTTTCCTTTCATGCCCGGCTTAAACAAGAGTCAGACATAGATACACCATGCTCTTTTTCTGTGGTATTCCAAATACGCTCAAGAATAACCAACTTAAAAATAAATGAGCACCAAAAATATGAAAGAAAAATGTGTGAGTATAAATGGGGACCTTTCTTCATGGTCTCAGTGATGCAGACTTCCTGGTGGCTCAGATGGCAAAGTATCTGCCTACAATGCGAGAGACCCGGCTTCAAACCCTGGGTTGGGAAGATCTCCTGGAGAAGGAAATCGCAACCCACTCCAGTATTCTTGCATGGAAAATCCCATGGACAGAGGAGCCTCGTAGGCTACAGTCCACAAGGTCACAAAGAGTCGGACGTGACTGAGTGACATCACTTTCTTCAGTGTCAGAGATGCTAGCAAAATTGTCAAATGACTTAGTCAAGCTTGTCATCCTACCTGCCATTCCTACAAGTTCTGTTAATAAGTCCTAAAGGCTCATCAAGACGAATGGAAGAGAAAAAGCACTGGGAATGATGTTATATAAAAGAACAAGGCAGTGTGCTCTCCAGGTAGCTACAACACAGTCCATTTATGAACAATGGCAAAGTTATATGATGTAAAATATGGATTAAATATAGTAGAAGGTTATCAGGTAGGTCAATGGACCTGTTAGATGAACTTCTTTCCTGTAGTCCAAAACAAGTGATGACTCTGAGCTCTACTGAAAATCCTTCTACTTTTTTGGCCTAAAAAAATATCAGACTCAAAAAATATTTTCCCTCCTGAGATACATTACCTCTCTTAATGATGGAGAGGACAAATTACCTCCCCTTCTGAATCTGGAAAGCTGGTTACTAAGTCAGCTTCCTTTGAATATGTTTCTGCAAAAGCTACTCATGAAGGAATTTAATTCAGTTGGGCTGATAACATAGCTTTTAAGATAAAAACACAATAACAAGAAAGTAAAATTGAGAGGATTCATCAGTCTCTAAAAATGACTTATCTGTGCTGTTAATAATTCATTTGGTCTTAGCTTGCAATGATGACACTTTCTTGAGATGTTAAGGGTTTTCATCTAATGATCCCCAATTGCTGGAAAAATTTTTTGAAGTGCTAGTATAGGGGTTGAAGGCATATATAGCAAAAGGAGCCCACACTATTTTTTTCAATTTGGTTGATACTGGAAATTTTTTTAAAAAACTTTATTGGAATATAGTTGATTTAAAATGTGTTAATTTCATGCGTACAGCAAAGGGATTCAGTGGTACATATACATGTATCTGATCTTTTTTAGATTCTATTCCCATATAGGTCATTATGGAGTATTGAGTAGAGGTCCCTGCAGTATAAAGTAGGTCCTTATTAGTTATCTGTTTTGTATATGCTGCTGCTGCTGCTGCTAAGTCACTTCAGTCGTGTCCGACTCTTTGCAACCCCAAAGACAGCAGCCCACTAGGCTCCCCCGTACCTGGGATTCTCCAGGCAAGAACACTGGAGTGGGTTGCCATTTCCTTCTCCAATGCATGAAAGTGAAAAGTGAAAGTGAAGTCACTCAATCATGTCTGACTCTTAGCGACCCCATAGACTGCCGCCCACCAGGCTCCTCCATCCATGGGATTTTCCAGGCAGGAGTACTGGAGTGGGGTGCCATTGCCTTCTCTGATACATATATGACAATCTCCCAAATTATCCCTTCTCCCCCTTTCTCTGTAGTAACCATAAGTTTGTTTTCTACATCTGTGACTCTATTTCTGCTTTGTAAATAATTTCACCTGTATCTTTTTTTTTTAGGTTCCACATATAAGTGATACCATATGATATTTGGTTTTACACTTTATTTTCTATAAATCATCTGACTCACATCAGAGCTGAATGAGATTTTTCTCTGATAGTGTTGATCCCTGAGTTCTATAGAGATCTAAGCTCTAACTTAAATATCCTGATATTCTAAGCATAAAATAGCATTTGATTCAGAAATGAAATGTGTAAAGTCTCTGTGTACATGGGTTTATTTTCATAAACAGAGCTGGCAAAGTGGATTTTGAGGCAGAAAGACATATTTGATGATAACAAGGTGATAGACAATCATGTGTTTATATGAACTGTGACAAAAACAGAACAAATTCACATACAGAGAGAGAGACAGAGAGAGAACAGAAAGGTATCAGCATGCAAAATTGATTTATCTGAATGGGAACACTTATTTGTCTGAATGGGGGAGGTTATAGTCTCCAACTCATGAATTTTATCACAAGTATCCTTTTCCAAGACCAGGATAATTTGTATTCTGGTTTTCCTATGCAAAAGATTCTGTTTTCAATTTTATTGCTATTTTTCATAGAAGAAGAAGTAGAACTAGAGAAAATGACTGGCTGTCTTGGAGAAGGCAATGGCACCCCACTCCAGTACTCTTGCCTGGAAAATCCCATGGATGGAGGAGCCTGATGGGCTGCAGTCCATGGGGTCGCTAAGAGTCGGACATGACTGGGCGATTTCACTTTCACTTTTCACTTTCATGCATTGGAGAAGGAAATGGCAACCCACTCCAGTGTTCTTGCCTGGAGAATCCCAGGGACGGTGGAGCCTAGTGGGCTGCCATCTATGGGGTCGCACAGAGTCGGACACTACTGAAGCGACTTAGCAGCAGTCTTGTCCCAAACAGTATTTGAAGTGAAACCAAACTTAATTTTTCCTTTCAGCCTTTATGTTCCTTAGTGTCCTCTGCAACATCTATGCATGTGACCATTCTTACTTCTGCTTTAAAGTGAAAATAACCTATTGTTTATCTTTTATTACTCAGCTAACTTGTAGTGATTTTAGAAAATTCTTGCAATACAAGAAAAAAGAAAGTAAAAAGCATCCAAATTCCTCTATCCATGACTCTAATAATGAGTTAATCATTTTCAATATTTTGAAGATCTTCTGATGTACATTTTTAGGTTAAACAGACCATGTCTCTTATATAATTCACATACAGATCATACAAAAGTAGCTGTTTTGTCACTTGCTGTTACACTCATAGTTCAATAATACAGACATACCACATCTTTTAATTACTACTGCATAGTACTCCATTGATGGTATGAAACATATTTTATTTCGCCAGCCCTTAATTGATAAACACTTAGGTTGTGTTCAATTTCTTATCATAGTCAACAGCCCTGCTATGAACACTTCCAAATGCCTTCATAGCCTTCTGCTTCACTGCCCAAGTTCTTGATTTTTTTTTTGCCCATTTATCATGTGTCATCTTAAAATCTTGCCCCCACCTTCTGAGAGACTACATACTCTGGAGGCAGACTAGTGGGTCTGAATCCTAGGACAAGGACTCAGTGGGCCTACAATCCTGTACGTTATTTTGTATGTTTCTGTGTCACAATATCTAAGCTATAAAATCAAGATAATAATATGCAAATCCTAAAGTGCTAATGGTCAAATAGAATAAGCCATTTCTAACGCAGAGCATATATATTCTCTAAGTATTGCTACTGCTGTAATTAGTATCTTCTCATTCACAGTCTCTGAAAATCAAATCTGAAAACTGTTTCCCGTGTCTTTACAACCTTCCCTACTTAAGATTTGCAACTTACATCTTTCACCCACTAGCTTCTTCCAGGTTTCATGTCAGGTTCTCAGATTCCTGGAAGTCATTTATGCTGGATGTTCTACAGTCACAGAAGTTCTGTACAGAAAATAGTCCCCAAAGGACCATGGCACAGATCTTTGGAGCCATATTTTATAGTTCCTCCCCTATAGATACATCCAGTCAGTCACAAATTCCTCCTAGGTGTTCATGTTTCCTCGATATCTTCCATCTATCTCTCTGCCCATCATTGGATTTCCAGCCCAGGTCAGAGCCTGTGGGTTTGCACTCAGATGATGAATTTAAAACCTTCTTCGGACACAATGCTTTCCTCAAATGACATGTCAAGTGGAAGTCCAGTACACTCAGTAAGTTGAACCATTGCTGTTGCTATTAAGTCAGAATTTAGGAGTCTGGAACCCCACCTCTTCCCTTCCCTCTTCTCTAGATGTCCCCCCAAATAAACAAGCCTCAATCACTCCTATGAAGAGAGGAATTCCCCTCCCAGAGGCCACTTGCTTTTCCTCTAAGCTCTTCTGCATACAGAGAAAATATAATCAGTGAAAAAAAAAATTACCATGGTCATAGTACTCCCCTGACCCAAGCTATATGCATAGTTCCTTGCAAATTTCTTCACCTACATTCAAGTCCCTATAACAAATTTCAAATTATCTCCAATAAATCTATAAACTGAAGCGTAGCCAAAGAGGAATCCATGACATCATTGTACGACTGCACATCTTGAGAGGGGCTTGATGCCCTCAAGGGCTCGCTTCCTTCCACCCACATGTTCTGACATCACGTGGGATTTCAAGAACTTGTTTAAACTCTGCCTCCTCCATGTTGTTGTCACAGTCATTATAACTCTATTAGATTCCCCCTCCCTTTTCTCTGACCTACAGAAGTATCATGTTTTTAGGCTATTATCCCAACCACCATTTTGTATGAGAATGTGTTATATTTTCTAAAACTGGGGCCTCATGCATGTTTGGAGTTCAACCATAGTAGCTGGTAATCCTGGAAGCAACTTGCTCCCATGAAAAAAATTTTAAGAAATTATGAAGGATTTTAGTGCTAGAAGTATCACTACTGGGCAGATTATGTCCCATTTGTGACTAACAAGACTCTTTGCGGGTAACTGCATTCAGTTTCTAATCATACAGTATTGTCAATGTGGTTGTTGTTGTTCAGTCACTCAGTTGTGTCTGATTCTTTGTGACCCCATGGACTGCAGCACGCCAGTCTTCTCTGTCCTTCATCAGCTCCCGGAGCTTGCTCAAACTCATGTTTATCGAGTCGGTGATGCCATCCAATCATCTTATTCTCTGTTGTCCTCTTCTCCTGCCTTCAATCTTTCCCAGCCTCAGGATATTGTCTAATGAGTCAGTTCTTCCCAACAGGTGGCCAAAGTATTGGAGCTTCGGCTTCAGCATTAGTCCTTCCAATGAATATTCAGGACTGCTTTCCTTTAGGATTAACTGGTTTGAGCTCCTTGCAGTCCAAAGGACTCTCAAGAGTCTTCCCCGACACAACAGTTCAAAATCATAAATTCTTCAGCACTCAGCTTTCTTTATGGAAAACTCTCACATCCATACATGACTACTGGAAAAACCATAGCTTTGACTACACAGACCTTTGTTGGCATAGTGATGTCTCTGCTTTTCAATATGCCGTCTAGGTTGGTCATAGCTTTTCTTCTAAGGAGCAAGTGTCTTTTAGTCTCGTGGCTGCAGTCACCATCTGCAGTAATTTGGGAGCCCAAGAAATAAAGTCAGCCACTGTTTCCATTGTTTCCCCATCTATTTGCCATGAAGTGATGGCACTGGATGCCAAGCTCTTCATTTTTTGAATGCTGAGTTTTCAGCCAGGTTTTTCACACTCCTCTTTAACTTTCGTCAAGAGGTTCCATAGCTCCTCTTCACTTTCTGCCAAAAGGGTGGTGCCATCTGCATATCTGAGGTTACTGATATTTCTCCTGGCAATCTTGATTCCAGTTTGTGCTTTATCCAGCCCAGCATTTCTTATGATGTACTCTGCTTATAAGTTAAATAAGCAAGGTGACAATATACAGCTTTGAAGTACTCCTTTTCCCAATTTGGAACCAGTCTATTGATCCATGTCTGGTGTTATATGTTGCTTCTTCACCTGCATACAGGTTTATCAGGAGGCAGGTAAGCTTGTCTGGTATTTCCATCTCTTGAAGAATTTTCCAGTTTGTTGTGATCCACAGAGTCAAAGGCATTGGTGTCATCAATGAAGCAGAAGTCGATGCTTTTCTGGAATTTGCTTGCTTTTTCTATGATCCAAAGGATGTTGGCAATTTGATCTCTGGTTCCTCTGCCTTTTCTAAAACCAGCTTGACCATCTGGGAATTTATGGTTCACATACAGTTGAAGCCTGGTTTGGAGAGTTCTGAGCATTACTTTGGTAGCATGTGCAATGATTGCAATTGTGCAGTAGTTTGAACATTCTTTGGCATTGCCTTTCTTAGGGATTGGAATGAGGCCACTGCTGAGTTTTCCAAATTTGCTTGCATATTGAGTACAGCACTTTCATAGCATCATCTTTTAGGATTTGAAGTAGGTCAGCTGTAATTCAACCACTTCCACTAGCTTTGTTTATAATGATGCTTCCTAAGGCCCACTTGAATTCACATTCCAGGATGTCTGGTGAGTGGTCACACCACCTTGGTTATCTGGGTCATGAAGATCATTTTGTACAGTTCTTCTGTGTATTCTTGCAACTTCCTCTTAATATCTTCTGCTTCTGTTAGGTCCATACCGTTTCTGTCCTTTATTGTGCCCATCTTTGCATGAAAATTTCCCTTGATATCTCTAATTTTCTTGAAGAGATCTCTAGTCTTTCCCATTCTATTTTTTTTCCTCTATTTTTTTTTTGCATGGATCACTGAGGAAGGCTTTCTTATCTCTCTTTACTATTCTTTGGAACTCTGCATTCAGATGGATATATCTTTCCTTTTCACCTTTGCCATTTGTTTCTCTTCTTTTCTCAGCTATTTGTAAGACCTCCTCAGACAACCATTTTGCCTTTTTACATTTGTTCTTCTTGGGGATGATTTTGATCACTGCCTCTTGTACAATGTTATGAACTTCCATCCACCATATTCTTCAGGCACTCTGTATATCAGGTCCAATCCCTTGTCACTTTCACTGTATAATCATAGGAATTTTATTTAAGTCATACCTGAATGGTCTAGTGGTTTTCTCTACTTTCTTCAATTCAGGTCTGAATTTGGAAATAAGTAGTTCATGATCTGAGCCACAGTCAGCTCCCATTCTTTTTTGTTGTTGACCATATAGAGCTTCCCCATCTTTGACTGCAAAGAATATAATCAATCTGATTTCAGTGTTGACCATCTGGTAATGCCATGTGTAATGTCGTCTCTTGTGTTGTTGGAAGATGGTGTTTGCTATGCCCAGTGTGTTCTCTTGGTAAAATTCTGTTAGCCTTTGTCTTGCTTTGTTTTATACTCCGAGGCCAAACTTGACTGTTACTCAAGGTCTCTCTTGACTTTCTGCTTTTGCATTTCAGTCTCCTGTGATGAAAAGGACATCTTTTTCTGGTGTTAGTTCTAGCTACAAGGTCTTATAGGTCTTCATAGAACCATTCAACTTCAGCTTCTTCAGCATTAATGATTGGGGATACTATGATATTGAATGGTTTGCCTTGTAAACAAACAGAGGTCATTCTATTGTTTTTGAGATTATAGCCAAGTACTGCATTTTGGACTCTTTTGTTGACCGTGAGGACTACTCCATTTCTTCTAAGGGATTCTTGCCCACAGTAGTAGTTATAATGGTCATCTGAGTTAAATTCACCCATTCCAGTCCATTTTAGTTCGCTGATTCCTAAAATGTCAATGTTCACTCTTGCCATCTCCTGTTTGACCACTTCCAATTTACCTTGATTCATGGACCTTATATTCCAGACTCCTATGCAATATTGTTCTTTACAGCATCAGACTTTACTTTCAGCACCAGATACATCCACATCTGGGTATTGTTGCCACTTTGGCTCAGCCTCTTCATTCTTTCTGGAACTATCTCTCTGCTCTTCTCTAGTAGCATATTGGGTATGTACTGACCTGGGGAGTCCATCTTTCAGTGTCATATCTTTTTTCTTTTCATACTGTTCATGTGGTTCTCAAGGCAAAAATGCTGAAGTGGTTTGCCATTGCCTTCTCCATTGGACCACATTTTGTCAGTGATCAGTTTTCAATGTGGTTACACTGCTCTTGAAATAAATATTTAGTTTCCTTTCCTTCAGAAAAAGTAATGGATATATATAGTGAAATGTAGGTTATACAGTAAAAATGTGTTCTGGTTACCCCCAAAGCCCTGCCCCTTAGTTCTGTTTGAAGGCTTCCTTCCACTGTTACAAATTTCTTAATGATTATCTTACAATCATAGCTTGATACTGGATGAAAAGCTTTCATTCCACCGTAAAATTGTTTCATTTTTCTATTTGTCCATATCATCTACACAATCTCCTTCTCATCCATGAGGATCACTACAATCAAAAAATATCTTCAAAGACACAACCCATCTATACCACACAGTATGCATCTCCTCAGTTATAGACATTTGTTTATGAGCCTCATTAACTCTTTAACTAGACTTGATCTCCTTCCACTCCCAGTTTAATAAATTAGATCAGCCCTAACATAGCCTCCACTCCCCAAACACTTAGTAGAGAACTTTTGACACCAGAATATGCATCTAACAATACAGCTGCTGCTGCTGCTAAGTCGCTTCAGTCGTGTCTGACTCTGTGCGACCCCATAGACGGCAGCCCACCAGGCTCCTCTGTCCCTGGGATTCTCCAGGCAAGAACACTGGAGTGGGTTGCCATTTCCTTCTCCAATGCATGAAGGTGAAAAGTGAAAGTGAAGTCCTGTCTGACTCTGTGTGACTCCATGGACTGCAGCCCACCAGGCTCCTCCGTCCATGGGATTTTCCAGGCAAAAGGACTGGAGTGGGGTGCCATTGCCTTCTCCAAACAAGACAGCAAATCACATTAAAATGAGCTCATCCATGAAAAAAGTTTCTAACTCTGTATTTAGAAATAAAAGTACACAAATGATTTTCTTGATCTTATTGTTGTTGTTTAACTGCTAAGTCGTATCCAATTCTTTACAACCCCATGGACTGCAGCACGCCAGGCTCCCCTGTCCTTTACTATTTCCCAGAGTTTGCTCAAACTCATGTCCACTGAGTCAATGAAGCTATCTAAACATTTCATCTTCTGCAACCCTCTTCTCCTCCTGGCCTCAATCTTTCCCAGCATCAGAGTCTTTCCCAATGAGTCGGCTCTTCACATCACAATTTGGCCTGATGCAAACAGTATTTCTTGACTTGCTTGAATGTAATTTAGAAGTTCTAGGTAAGATAAAGCACAGAGGAGCTAGAGGCAAGTGAAAGACTAGGGCAGGATTACTTTAAAGCAACCAGGGATGGGAAATTCTGAGTCAGGATCTCTGGATCAGGTTCAGGAAAAACACAATAAAATGCCCCATATGGATCCACCTACCTCTTTCACACACCAATCAGAGAGATTCCATGACCAGTTTCTGAAAAAAACTGCCATCCCAAGATATATATATATTCCCTGCTTGGTCTATGAACAAAAAAGCTGTATTCACAAATTTTCCATTTGCTGAAACTATAGGAAGGTGGCCTCTAATCACACACTTGCCCAAACTTCTCTTGTTTTGAAATAATTCAGTTGGCCGGAAATGGATGAGTTGAATAACCATCAACTGTGGTCCTTAAAACTTTCAGTTCAGTTCAGTTCAGTTGCTCAGTTGTGTTTGACTCTTTGTGACCCCATGAACTGCAGCATGCCAGGCCTCCCTATCCATCACCAACTCCCAAAGTCAACCCAAACCCACGTCCATTGCGTCAGTGATTCCATCCAACCATCTCATCCTCTGTCGTCCCCTTCTCCTACTGACCTCAATCTTTCCCAGCATCAGAGTCTTTTCAAATGAGTCAGCTCTTCACATGAGGTAGCCAAAGTATTGGAGTTTCAGCTTCAACATCAGTCCTTTCAATGAATATTCAGAACTGATTTCCTTTAGGATGTACTGGTTAGATCTCCTTGCAGTCCAAGGGACTCTCAAGAGTATTCTCCAATACCACAGTTCAAAAGCATCAATTCTTCTACACTCAGCTTTCTTTATAGTCCAAATCTCACATCTATACTTGACCACTGGAAAAACCATAGCCTTGACTAGACAGACCTTTGTTGACAAAGTAATGTCTCTGCTTTTTAATATGCTGTATAGGTTGGTCATAACTTTCCTTCCAAGGACTAAGCGTCTTTTAACTTCATGGTTGCAATCACTATCTTCAGTGATTTTGGAGCACAGAAAAATAAAGTCACCCACTGTTTCCACTGTCTCCCCATCTATTTGCCATGAAGTGATGGGACCCGATGCTATGATCTTAGTTTTCTGAATGATGAGCTTAAAGCCAACTTTTTCAGTCTCCTGTTTCACTTTTATCAAGAGGCTCTTTAGTTCTTCTTCACTTTCTGCCATAAGGTGTCATCTGCATATCTGAGGTTATTGATATTTCTCCCGCAATCTTGATTCAAGCTTGTGCTTCCTCCAGCCCAGCGTTTCTCATGATGTACTCTGAATATAAGTTAAATAAGCAAGGTGACAATATACAGCCTTGACGTACTCCTTTTCCTATTTGGAACCAGTCTGTTGTTCCATGTCCAGTTCTAACTGTTGCTTCCTCATCTGCATCCAGGTTTCTCAAGAGGCAGGTCAGGTTGTCTGGTATTCCCATCCCTTTCAGACTTTTCCACAGCTTATTGTGATCCACACAGCCAAAGGCTTTGGCATAGTGAATATAGCAGAAATAGATGTTTTTCTGGAACTCTTTAGCTTTTTCTATGATCCAGTGAATGTAGGTGATTTGATCTCTGGTTCCTCTGCCTTTTTAAATCCAGCTTGAATATCTGGAAGTTCCCGGTTCATGTATTGCTGAAGCCTGGCTTGGAGAATTTTGAGCATTACTTTACTAGTGTGTGAGATGAGTGCAATTGTGCGGTAGTTTGAGCATTCTTTGGCATTGCCTTTCTTTGGGATTGGAATGAAAACTGACCTTTTCCAGTCCTGTGGCCACTGCTGAGTTTTCCAAATTTGCTGGGATATTGAAAGCAGCACTTTCACAGCATCATCTTTTAGGATTTGAAATAGCTCAACTGGAATTCCATCACCTCCACTAGCTTTATTTGTAGCTTTATTCTTTTTTTTTTCTCATTTTTTTTAAATTTTATTTTATTTTTAAACTTTACATAATTGTATTAGTTTTGCCAAATATCAAAATGAATCTGCCCCAGGTATACATGCGTTCCCCATCCTGAACCCTCCTCCCTCCTCCCTCCCCATACCATCCTTCTGGGTCATCCCAGTGCACTAGCCCCAAGCATCCAGTATGGTGCATCGAACCTGGACTGGCATCTCATTTCATACATGATATTTTACATGTTTCAATGCCACTCTCCCAAATCTTCCCACTCTCTCCCTTTCCCACAGAGTCCATAACATGAGACAGCAAAAGAGACACTAATGTGTCTTAAGCTTTATTCTTAAGGCCCAGCTGACTTCACATTCTAGGATATCCAGCTCTAGGTGAGTGTGAGTGATCACACCTTTGTGATTATCTGGGTTGTGAAGATCTTTTTTGTATAGTTCTTCTGTGTATTCCTGCCACCTCTTCTTAATATCTTCTGCTTCTGTTAGGTCCATACCATTTCTGTCCTTTATTAAGCCCATCTTTGCATTAAATATTCTCTTGGTATCTCTAATTTTCTTTAAGAGATCTCTAGTCTTTCCCATTCTATTGTTTTCCTCTATTTCTTTGCATTGATCGCTGAGGAAGGCTTTCTTATCTCTCCTTGCTATTCTTTGGAACTCTGCATTCAATTGGGTATATTTTTCCTTTTCTCCATTGCCTTTCACTTCTCTTCTTTTCACACTTTACTGAACCAGAAATTACATTTCTCTAATAAAGTTGAGCAAGTCACACTTGCTCTTGATAAGATGAAGAAGTCAAATAAGATAATCTTCAAGCTTCCTTTAGCTCTAAAATACTGCTATCATCATTATGTCAAGTGACTGGACAACATTCTTCCCTCTTAATAGACGTTTACTCTATGTGTGCATGTGTGCTCAGTCACTTCAGGTTCCTCTGTCCATGGGATTCTCCAGGCAAAAATACTGGAGGGGGTTACTATGTCCTCCTCCAGGGGATCTTTCTGATCCAGGGATTGAACCCACATCTCCTGCACTGAGCCTGGAAGGCTGCAAACCACCAGGGAAGTCCCTGCAGGTGACTGTTATACTAAAATTTGCTCAGCAATGCCTTACAATGTAGTAAAAACATGGGCTATGGGCTTTGGCCTTGATTTTAACAACAGCTCACCTTCTATGATCCCGAATACAGAGTAAGTTCCTTAACTCCACTGAGTTTCTGTTTCTTCACCTACAAGGTGGAGATAATGACATCTTACAAAGTTGTATGGGGGTAAAATGAGATAATTTATGCTAAACAACCGGCACATTAATATACACATATTTATATGTATATGTACATATTTATATATACCTCCTTTCTGATTGAGAAGTAATCTCAAGAAGGAATTCACAACTATTCTTCCTGGAATGGATTTTACAAACCTTAGGGATACAAGAGTTGAGAGCCTTTGGAGGATGAAACCAACCACCCAGTAAGGATATGTATTCCAGGTGTTCTGGGTAGTTTCACTTCTCAGAGGGGCTTTGAGGCACAGTCCAGGAAGGAAACTCTGAGACTGCTGGTTTCCTACTGAGTGATGCAGAGACCATGCCCCAGAGTGGGTTACAAACTAGATGATGCATTTGACAGAAAAGTTGAAATGGACCCAGGAAACAAATAGCTGCCTATGAGATTAGTGTCATACTTCTGTGACACAGAATGTAGACATAAGAAGTCCTTTCAGAAACTGAAAAAATCAACAAAATATACAAGAAAATGGCACAGAAAGAAGAGGTTTCTAAGAGACTTTCCCATGTCAGAAAAGACTACAAGTGAGCATGTGCTAAGATCTGTGGGTGATCTGAAAGCATTTTTATTCTGCAGGTCCCTTGGGAACAACAAATCTCATGCGTGTACATTTGTTAATGGAGAACATAAGAATTCAATACATGGAAGGAAGGCAAGAAAGGGACAGTCTTCATGAGCCATTGTAACACTTCACTCCACCAGGAACACAGATATAGAAATGACCACTTTAAGCATCAAAACATTAAGTCAAGCATAATAACTTAGAATGAACAGAATGAGAATGCTACAGTCTAAGAGAACTTCCTGGTAGAATAGAAGAAACTGCTGGGACTTCCCTGGTGGTTCAGTAGCTAAGACTCCATGCTCCCAATGTAATGGACCTGGGTTCAATCCCTGGTAAGGGAACTAGATCCCCAAAACTCCTGTGTGCTACAACAAAGATCGAAGATCCCATGTGCTGCAACTAAGACCCAAAGCAACCAAATAAATAAAAACAAATATTTAAACATTATAATTACAGTAGGAGAAACTACTGAGTGCACCTAAGTCCTCTCTTTAAGTGTATTTTAGACCTTCTACTAAACTTCTCTCTGCTCTTCCAGTCGACTAGACTAAACCACGATCGTGCAAACTTATACACATGTTAGGGCCCAATTAAAGGGGAGGGAAGAGTCTATGGCAGTTTCACTTACTTAGCATCTACTAAATGATGAGCAATTTGAACATGTTGTTCAATTTCTCACAAGTTTGCAACGTAAGGGATATAGCTCTGATTTTACATAATCGGACAATTATACCTCATTTGATGCTGGGAAAGATTGAAGGCGGGAGGAGAAGGAAATGGCAGAGGATGAGATGGTTGGATGGCATCACTAACTCAATGGACATGGGTTTGAGTAAACTCTGGGAGTTGGTGATGGACAGGGAGGCCTGGCGTGCTGTAGTCCATGGGTTGCAAAGAGTTGGACACGACTGAGCAACTGAACTGATACTAATGCTGATGCCAGTCAAAGGTAGATGAAAGAAGAGCCTTTGACTATGAGAATGTTCACCCCAAACTATTGCTTACCAAACTCTTCCCATTGTTCAATGACAAGAGCCACCTTCTGGCAAAAAGCTTTTTCCAAAAGTTTTATGTAATTTCATCCAGGTGAACCCTGGAGACTGGAAGGATTGTAGATCCTGGTTATGGTAAATTAAATAACAGCAAAAAGAGCTGAGCCATTTACTTTGTCTTCCAAATTGAGTTTTGCTTGTTGAGGCTTGAAAGGAAACCTGCTTAGTTTTTTTCACCGCCATTGAATGAAGCTGTTTGTTAAAATGTGTTTATTAGACCTACATAAGAGCTCTTGCCCAAAGAATCAGACTGGAGTGAAGGGGAAACAATCTTGATGATCTCCTGCTCTACCATCTTAACATCACAGTGAAAGGAATTATCAACACATCTAATTTTTAATTTCCATGGATGAGGAGGCAGCAGAATGAAAACGGATTTTAAAATCAGACATCTTTTTTTTCTAAATCATAGGCCTGCCTGTGTAAAAGCATAATTTTCACAAACTTAAGAACATTAATTTGATAAAATATATAGTGAGCAGGTGTCAAAATTTTCTTTAACTTACTAATGAGGAAACCAGCAAGGTGGCAAAGATGGTTCAGAGAGACTTTGAGAGGCTGAGGATATATAGATACTGAAGGAACACTGAAATAGAATTGTTAGCTTAGATGGAAAACTGGCTCCTGGCCCACAGGTAAAAGACTAAAATCTTTGGAGGTTTTTTTTGTTTCCAACACACAAAGCATTTGCTTCTCTATCAGAAAAAGCCCTCTGAATTAACAAGTAGTTTCAAGTCTGGTCCCTAATTAGTAATGAACAGTAATGAAAACAGAGGTCAACAGGCTTTTTCTGTGCCAGATAGTAAATATTTGAGACTTGTGGGCCAAATGGATACCTGTGGCAACTATTCAACTCTGCCATTGCAGCAATAAAACGGTCATAAACAATAGGTAAGTGAATGAATAGGGTTGTGTTCCAATAAAACTTTATTTACACAAACATGCTATGGGTCAGGTTCAGCTGGTAAGGCAGAATTTGCCAATCTGCCTTTAGAGAATTAAATAATCCTGGGTGGTCCTATTAGACAATGCCATAGGATTTTGAAAGAATATGCAGTGATCTTTTGTTTTATGTCCAAGGTTTGGGTAATTTTTCTTAGACCATAGTGTCTAGTTCATAGCCAAAATACTCATTTTCTCAACTTTCATTTCTTTCTTTGTTGAATGGAGATAATTTTCAGGAGTCCTTGGGCTATTGTAAGCATTAAGTGCATTAGTGTTCGAAAGATATTTATTCCTTCCAACCTCCATTTTATTCTTATTCTCAGTAGAAAAAATGAGAGACAATTTTCACATTGTCTCTTATAAAGTTTATTTGGCAAAATAAAGCTCTTTGCTTAAGCTGGAGGCAGAGACCAACTGGCTGAAATAGTAGGCGCCTCAGGGAGCAAAGAACAACTTGTCCACAACTTTTCTCTTTCTTAGCCCAACATAGTTCTGCCTGTGATATTCAATTTGGTGGAGAATTATTTGGCTCAGCCAATACAAACGTGGCCTCAGTTACCACTTGGTCTCCTTGTCCAGATAGGACTAGAGCTATAAGAGCAGCCCTGGAGAATGAAAGAGCAGCCAGTGGCTCAGGGGTTCTTACAAAACAGAAAGCTGCCAAGTCCACTCACTGACTTATTTCCCCAACTCTGAGTGAGGTTAACCAGTACCAGTGATAAGCATGAGTGACTAGCACATGGATCAGGGTGAGGGTCATGCAGACAGTGATAAAGAAGGTTGAACTGGGTTTTATCCTAGAAAGATAATAAACCCATGGAGCTTTTAGAGAGAAATATATCTACTTACTTAGGAAGATTTTATCACACAATTGCCTGGACAATGAATTCAACCATGATGGGAGATAGATCTATGAGGAATTGAGAAAGGAGGATTGGGAAAGAGAAAATTTGACCCATGGTACAGTTGTAACAGGGGTCTCAGCTGACCCAGTGGGTAACTCTTGCGCTGGGACGGTCTTCTAAGTTGTCCCAAAAGAGGCAAGGAGGCCAGACCCCTGTGTCCCTGTATGAATCAGTCATAATCTTTGGAGAGGCAATTCCCCACAGCTGGAGGAAATTCCAGTGAAGGAGGAAAGCTATGAATCATCAGCATCTATTGTTCCCAGTGCCTAGGGGGTGGGTACATTGCTCCTGGGGAGTAGCCACTGTGCCCATTCCTTGTTGATGGGCCATCACATTTGATCCATTACATTTCAACTGTGGAGCTAAAGAGAAAGTACATTGATTCATGCTCATTGTTGATGATGACTACAGCTTAACCTGGCTGTGCTTATAGCTCTTAGTTACCCTGGGCTTCCCCAGTGGCTCAGATGGTAAAGAATCCATGTGCAATGTGGGAGACCTGGGTTCTATCTCTGGGTTGGGAAGATCCCCTGGAGGAGGGTATGACAACCCACTCCAACCCACTCTTGAGGGATCCTTCCCTCGAGAATCCCTATGGACAGAGGAGTCTGATGAGCTACAGTCCACGGGGTCACAAGGAGTTGGACACGACTGAGAGATTAAGCACAGCATTACTTACCCATCACTGTACAACAAATTACCTGAAAACAGTGGCATAAAACAACAAACATGTATTATAGTTTCGCTGAGTCAGAAATCTGACTTAATCTGGGTGCTTTTGACTCAGAGTCTCTCATGAAGCTACTGTCAAGGTGTTGGCAGGGGATGCTGTCATCTCAGAGCTTGGTGGCTGTGGGGCTGCTTCCAGGCTCACTCACATGTGCAGGTAAAATGTCCTAGCTGGCTGTTGGCTGGATTCATCAGCTGCTTCCTCTGTAGGTCTATATCTAGGACTACTGGCAGTGTGCTGTCCTGAGAGCAAAGATCTGAGGAAGAGAGGGAAAAGGAGAGAGAGAGAGAGAAATACAGATAGAAAGATTGAGAAAGTTGACAGAGACAAAGGGAAAGACAGAGGGGACCCACAGCCAAGATCAAAGCCGTTTTACAATCTAGTCCTGTAAATGATATCCTATAAAATACAGCCGGCCCACATTTTAGGACAGGAGATCTGTACAGGGCTTGAATGTCAGGAGGTGAGGGTCATCGGGAACTATTTTAGGTGCTGCCTACCATATATGGGATTAAAAACATTGTCAAAGAGAAATTCTTCGGACTATCCCCAAAACAATTAATCAGATATACCTATAGAAATTTAAAGGCAAAAACCACCACAGAAACCACATTGTGCTTGTATCAGAATGATATCCAACTTACAGACATTCAATAACTTAAAAATGCACACACATAAGTGCCACTGAATGCATGAGATAAGTAAGGAAATTGAAAACAACTCTTAAGAAATTTGATAGTGCTTAACATCCAAATGCATCCAGACAGCACTCATGGAGTAGATATAGAACAAAAATATCGGAACAAATATATTTAAAATAAAAATAATTAGGCCAAAAATGATTTCAAAATCGATGAGAGGTACGGGAGAAAATGTTGTCCTTCACCATAGGACTTAAGAAGCCCTGGTAGAGCTGATTTCACATCCTTGCCAGATGGATGATTACTGGGCAAAGGAGTCTGCTTAGAATGTGAGGAGAAAAATAATAGGCTATGAGTCAGGATCTGTATCTTAGCTGCGCCTCTTACTGTTCCTAAGAGGAACTGGAGTTCCCTTCCTGCCTGAATTTGTGCCCTGATGTGCAAAAAAAAAGTGCATGAACTGGAAGGTCCCTTTGAAGCCTAAAGAACTTTAATTGTAGTCTTGTGCTTTTAGACAAATTAAATTATTAGGAATTTTTTGTGTGATTTCTACACTTCTATCCAGAATCTGCCATCTGCAACTATGAAGAGTCCACCCAAGTTCACTTATATAAAAATAGTCCATCTAATTGGACTGTCTGAGAAAACCCAGGCCCCTCAGCTTGGATACATGTTACAATATCTCTGTCTTAATGACCCTCACTCCCTTGTCATGGCTTCTTAAATGACTCCAGAGAAATATGGGAGAGTCTGTACAGACCAAGAGAGAGCATAGAGTGGTCTCTCCATAATAATAATAACATGAGTGATTTTCTCTAAGAAATGCAAGTTTAATAAAATTACTATAAGTTTTAAAAATTCTTTATTCAAAAATATTTTTATGCTTAATATTGCTTCACAAATTTACTATTGCAGCTTTTCAGTTAGTTTGGTCACTAAACTTCAGGAATAAATTAACTTCAACATAGTGAATTTTTCATGCATTTTTGCCCATACCAACTTCTCTGCAAGACTGCAAATTTCTTAAGGGCATTGTCTACACTACTTCCAATCTGCATGCTCCATAACTCCATCGCTAACTCCATAGCTAGACTTCTTTTTCCACTTTGTTTTCCTCACATAGTAAATAAAGATTGCTCCTGGAAACATACTAAATTAACATGGTACTGAGGCTATGTCCTTCAAGTTAAATGCTGTCATCTACTTTAAGTTCCAGTGGTTTAAATAGATTTGCCTGCTGATTCTGTGGCACTGGCTTTGAATACTGCAAAATATCATAGGGGGCCTAAACATCTGCCAGCAAGACTCCTGAGTGGTTGGTACAGATGCCATCTTACAGGTTCCTTAGATGTGGATATTTTTTTAGGTCGACAGGAGTCTTCTATGTATATGCAACATAATCCAGGGATGCCTAATGCTAATTATTGTAATAATAACAGTCGGTCATGCATGACTGCTCTACACCAATACCAGACATAGACCTTTATGCTGACTTCTCTTAAACATATCTATCTGGTTTCAATCAATTATTCTAATCTATGAAAGACAGTTTGACTCATAATTCTACTAACAGCTTAACTCTCCCTCCAAGTCTTTATAATTTACAAATCTCATAAATGTACTTGCTAAATCTGAATTTTATTTATTTATTTATGACTGCATCAGGTCTCAGTTGTGGTACTTGGGCTCAGTTACCCCACAGCAAGTGGGATCTTAGTTCCCCCACCGGGGATCAAACTTGTGTCCCCTGCATTGGAAAGTGGATTTTTAACCACTGGACCACCAGGGAAGTCTCTTGAATATATATTATTTATTGATGGTGTAAGAGGTCTCATCTTAGAGCCACATGTAGTCAATCCCAGCCTTTCTTTGGGATTGTAATGAAAACTGAGCATTCCAGTTCTGTGGCCACTGCTGAGTTTTCCAAATTTGCTGGTATATCGAGTGCAGCAATTTCACAGCATCAGTATTTAGGATTTGAAATAGCTCAGCTGGAATTCAATGACCACCACTAGCATTGTTCATAGTGATGCTTCCTAAGGCCCGCTTGACTTCACTCTCCAGGATGTATGGCTCTAGGTGAGTGATCACACCTTCATGGTTATTTGGGTCATTAAAATATTTTTTGTATGGTTCTTCTGTGTATTCTTGCCACCTCTTCTTAATATCTTCTGCTTCTGTCAGGTCCATAACATTTCTGTCCTTTATTGTGCCCATCTTTGCATGAAATGTTTCCTTGGTATCTCTAATTTTCTTGAAGAAATCTCTAGTTTTTCCCATTTTATTGCTTTCCTCTATTTTTTGCAGTGTTCACTTAGGAAGGCTTCCTTATCTTTCCTTCTTACTTTTTTGAACTCTGCATTCAGATGGATATATCTTTCCTTTTCTCCTTTGCCTTTAGCTTCTCTTTTGTCAACTATTTGTAAGGCTTCCTCAGACAACCATTTTGCCTTTTTCCATTTCTTTTTCTTGGGGAAGATCCTGATCACCACTTCCTGTATGAACCTCCATCCATAGTTCATAGTTTGCTAATATCAGCAAACTCCAATAAAATAGAAAGTAAATATTTTTCCTACAAAATATTCTGATAGGCAATGACCAGTGTCAGAGACCAGAAACATCCTCAAGCATTTCATTCAGGTTAGCACTGAATGAGTACTAACATGTACTCATTCAGTACTAAGAAGTACATACATCAGTGTACTCCTCAACTAACTCTATATTCATACAACTGAAAGCTCACCTGTCCTGCTGCTGCTGCTAAGTCACTTCAGTCGTGTCCGACTCTCTGCAACCCTATAGACGGCAGCCCACCAGGCTCCCCAGTCCCTGGGATTCTCCAGGAAAGAACACTGGAGTGGGTTGCCATTTCCTTCTCCAATGCATGAAAGTGAAAAGTGAAAGTGAAGTCGCTCAGTCGTGTCTGACTCTTAGTGACCCCATGGACTGCAGCCTACTAGGCTCCTCCATCCATGGGATTTTCCAGGCAAGAGTACTGGAGTGGGGTGCCATTGCCTTCTCCACTCACCTGTCCAGATTTAGCTAAATCTCCCATAGACACATATTGTGTAATCTTGTCAAATGTCTTTAAAGAAATCAAGATGCACTGTCTTATAAAGACTCCTCTATAAATAATAAATTTGAAATGACTCCTTCTTTGTTGACTGAGTTTCAATGGAAGCATGGATAGAGTTTATATTTCAAAATCAAGTTATTACCTAATTTTTCTTTGTCCATATTGAGGCTGATTATGGGGCATACATATTGGGAATAGTATATATATAAAATGCCCTTTAGGAATTTTCAGTCTTGCAGAGAGTTGGTATGGGCAAAAATGCATGAAATGTCAGATAGAAAAATACAAACCCTAATGCTGCTGCTGCCTCTAAGTCGCTTCAGTCATGTCCGATTCTGTGCGACCCCATAGATGGCAGCCCACTAGGCTCCTCTGTCCCTGGGATTCTCCAGGCAAGAACACTGGAGTGGGTTGCCATTTCCTTCTCCAATGCATGAAAGTGAAAAGTCAAAGTGAAATCGCTCAGTTGTGCCCCGCTCTTAGCGACCCCATGGACTACAGCCTACCAGGCTCCTCCCTCTGTGGGATTTTCCAGGCAAGAGTAGTGGAGTGGGTTGCCATTGCCTTCTCTGATACAAACCCTAGACTATGGGAATTAAGATAGTGAAGAGATTTTTTTCTACATTCATCATCAGAGGAAGCTTCCTCATAGAGATTGTAATTAGACTGTGTGTGTGTGTGTTCTGTGTGTGTGTTAGTTTGAGGTTCCCCAAAAGTAGTGCCTGATACGGATGAGTCAAATGCAAGTAGCTTATTTCAAAGGTGGGGGAGACACCAGTAAGAAGGTAGAGGCAGGAAAGGAGGAGTCAACAAAGAGTAGATGATAAGATGCTTGGCCCAGTGGACAGCTGACATTCCATGGGAAGCCCTGGGAAGCCACGTTGAACAAATGCCTTGGAGTGACTTTCTCCAAAGGATGAGGAAGCTGTGGTTTTTGTACACCATTCCTGACACCCATAGGTTGAGGCTGCTCCTGAAAAGGAGGTATTAAATCTCTGACACTTTCTGCCTGCCTGTGCAAGGTCGGGACAGGCTTCATGACCACAGAGAGCCCTCAGGCAAAGAGAAGCAAGTACCAACAACTGGAAGAGGAGCCAGTAAGCATGAAATAACAAAGGCAACGAGGGGGAACGCCATACACTGTATGTGCTGCGTGTATGAGTGTGTGTGTGCATACGCACGTCCACACACAAACAAAGGAGTACAGATAGAGAAGACCTTTTAGGCCAAGAGAAGAACAGTTTAGCAGGAGCTAAGTCTACATAAAAGGATGGGAGAGAAATTAGGTGATAAGAGTGCATTAAAATCGCCTTTCCAACCAGTGAGACTGCTCCAACCCTTTGCTATTTCCACAATGAGATTAAGAATTACAGATTTCCTCATCGAAGTGGCAAATTTCTGGTTGTTCCTGCTTAAAATGAAATAAAGAAGCTAGAACAGATAAGGCACTCAGGATTTCCCATCCATTTCCCCATCCTGTATGGAATTTTGGCTGTCAAGGGAAAATGTCTTCACTGGAAGTCACTCTGCTTCTCTCTTGGACTCATCTGGAAAGGTAAAATACTGTCAGTAAGGAAGGAAATCTGGTTATGTCCGCTCAAATATGGATCCCTAATGCCCTCTGGGACCTTCCCTGGTGGCTCAGACGGTAAAGCGTCTGTCTACAATGCGGGAGACCTGGGTTTGATCCCTGGGTCGGGAAGATCCCCTGGAGAAGGAAATGGCAACCCACTCCAGGATATTGCCTGGAAAATCCCATGGACAGAGGAGCCTGGTAGGCTACAGTCCATGGGGTCGCAAAGAGTCAGACACGACTGAGCGACTTCACTCACTCACTCAATGCCCTCTGGTACTCACACTCTTTTTCACTTAAACCCCAGTGTGCTTTAAAATCTAGAGTTTAAAACCCCAGAGTCGATATCCAATAAGCTCTTTGCTCTTTGAGAACAGAAAGTGCTACTCTCCTAAGACGTTAAAATAATAAATCCTTTTCTGCTTGGAGAAAATTCATTTTAATTTATCAAAAAAAAAAAAAAAAAAAAGCCTCTGCAGTTAAAACTCTATGTATTCATGTGTATATTTTGAAAATATTTTTTTAAAACTAGATTGCCTGCATATGAAAACCAGAATTTATAAACCACTGATAAAACACAGACTCTAAGTATATTTTTATTAGAGTGCTTTCATATCAAGCTTTTGGTTTAGAATGATCCATAATATACAGCAAATTAGGTAGTTCTTTGAGAGGGTTGGAGCTTAAGATAAGAGAGGGCCTGATGAATGCAGTGATCCAGGAAGGTGACCAGTGGGAACATGTGGTAGGTAGGTAGCACCCCCAACTAACAATTTTTAAAAATCCAGCACCTTTTGAAAATAATATTTCTTAAAATTATCCTCACGATGCCAGGACTACAGACTTAGAGGTGATCCTTTCCAGTAGTAAGCCACGTTTTCTCTTTCTACCCTCAATGTTCATCTCATCTGTGGTTTTTCTGAGAAATCTCATCTTTCACATCATGTTTTCTCATTGGTATCTTCTGCTCACCTTCAATGGGCAGTACATTCTAAATATAAACTTAATATGGTACAATCATCTCACACCTTAAGCCCTTCAGAGCCTTCTTGTCAACAAAATTATCTATAAGCTATTTTAATTTTAATGAATAATGTTGGTCTTAAGTTAGTTTTTTGAATCCATAATCAAATGAGGAAAATATGAGCTATAGGGATGTCTTTATTATATTAAACCTACTGAATTCTCAGAACTGTACATATTCTGGCATTATATTCTTTCTTTCCAGTTTGCAAGTATATTTTTAATGAAATGATTGTGTATTAGTCAGAGAGGCTTGTTAAAGCCCAGTAACAAACAAGCCCCTTCTCTCAGAAGCTTAACATGAAAGTTGTTCTCTTACTCATACAGAGCTCACTGCTGATCTAGCAGCACTCCCAGAAATCACTTTTCCAAGCAGTGATGCAAGGTTTCAGACCATTTGTTTACAGCTTGTTGTTATGCAGCCTGAAAGATGTTATCCTCTTGAATCACTGGGGAGACAGCTGGAAGACGCCCCAGAACTATCCACGTTTCCTTCATCTCTGTACTACCAGAATCCACTAGGATTTAGTACTTAATAAGCACTGAAGGAAAGCTTGGATCTGTTGATCTAGACAGTCCTCATTTATATTTTAATCAGATTTTTGGAAAGATTCTAAAAGAATGGCTTAATTGTATCAAATATATTGTCCTTTGACTTAAGTAACTTCAGCTCAGTCACTCAGTTGTGTCCAACACTGCGATCCCACAGACTGCAGTCCCATGTCAGTCTTTCCCATCCTTCACCAACTCGTGGAACTTGCTCAAACTCACGTCCATTGAGTCGGTGATGCCATCCAACCATCTCATCCTCTGTTGTCCCCTTCTCCTCCTGCCTTCAATCTTTCCCAGCATCAGGGATCAGGGTCTCTTAAAAGGAGTCAGTTCTTCACACCAAGTGGCCAAAGTATTAGAGTTTCAGTTTCAGCATCAGTCCCTCCAATGAATATTCAGGACTGATTTCCTTCAGGATTGACTGGTTGAAACTCCTTGCAGTCCAAGGGACTCTCAAGAGTTTTCTTCAATACCACAGTTAAAAAGCATCAATTCTTCAGTGCTCAGCTTTCTTTATAGTCCAACTCTCACATCCATACATGACTACTGGAAAAACCAGAGCTTCAAGTAGATGGACATTAGTCAGCAAAGTAATGTCTCTGCTTTTTAATATGCTGTCTAGGTTGGCCATAGCTTTTATTCCAAGGAGCAAGTGTCTTTTAATTTCATAGCTGCAGTCACCATCTGCAGTGATTTTGGAGCTCCACAAAATAAAGTCTGTCACTGTTTCCACTGTTTCCCCATCTATTTGTCATGAAGTGATGGGACTGGATGCCAAGATCATCATTTCTTGAATGTTGAGTTTTAAGCCAGCTTTTTCGCTCTCCTCTTTCACTTTCATCAAGAGGCTCTTTAGTTCTTCTTTGCTTTCTGCCATAATGTTCATGTCATCTGTGTATCTGAGGTTATTGATATTTCTCCCAGCAATCTTGATTCCAGCTTGTGCTTCAATCAGCCTGGCATTTCTCATGATGTTCTCTGCATATAAGTTAAATTAGCAGGGTGACAATATACAGCCTTGACGTACTCCTTTCCCAATTTGGAACCAGTCCATTATTCCATGTCTGGTGCTAAATGTTGCTTCTTGACCTGCATACAGGTTTCTCAAAAGTCACCAATCTTAACTTAAAAGTCACCAATCTTTCAGCTCTTACCTCCCTACTACGCTTGTTTCCCCACTACTGCCAACCCAGTCTATGTGACTGCTGAAGCTCCAGACACCCCTAACATGCATCTCTGTTCCTGTATTTCTGTAACACGTATCCAGGACATGGATTTAGGGAATCACTCCAATTTACACAACAAATCACTCTGCACTTTGTGGTTTGTGCTGATTCTGTGATATTCCACTGAGAAGACTAACAGGATCTCATTAAGCAAAATGTGCAGAGTTCTGGTGAGGTTGACTATGTCTATGACCCAAGAGCTCAATCCTGCAGCAGTTTGTAATTTCCTACCTGCAAAGTGAGAATAGAAGCTACATGAAAACAGGGACCATATTTGCTTCCTCCTGTAAGTTTTCACCAAGAATCTCTGTACAGATGCAGGAGAGCAAAGACTGAAAATAGTAAGAAGACCTCTTCTGAGGAATATTTGCAGAACTCCATTCACTTGATTACATTGCAAAGCTGTTCTTTACAAACTGTAACATGAATAAGGTGGGACTTCCTTGGTGGCCCCGTAGCTAACAGTCCACCTTCCAGCACATGGGACATCGGTTTGACCCCTGGTTGGGGAACTGGGAACCCACGTGCTATGAGGCAGCTGGGCTGGAGGGCCACAACTAGAGATTCTGTGAGCTGCAACTCCTGAGCCTCGGCGCTGCAGTAAGAGCCCCCGTGCCACCACGGGGACCTGGTGCAGCCCAAACTAAATGAATAAATACATAGTTTTTAAAAAAGAAAAGAAATGGATAAGGCAAGATCCTCCCATCTCTGGACTCACAATCAGACAGTGTGAGGTTACAAAGGAGAGGAACAGACCAGCGACATACACGGAGCTACAAGATAAACGTCCTCTAAGAGACCGATACGGAGGTGTGAGCATGCAAGGGAAAAGGAAAGTACTGACTCATCCTCTCATGTTCCATAACAGCTACTGGCAAGTTGGTTTTTAAGTGAACCTTGATAAATCTGGAAAGATAGTCAAGTACTGAGCAAGACACAATTTGTAATTCTTGGCACATTTTGTGTTATTGGCTCCTTGGGTCTGGGACGGTATTGAGAAGGGAAGTATCTGTAAACAGAATGAATAATGAGTAACCATAATATATTCTCTGTTAGTTTTACATCAGATGTTTGGAATGTTGGCACTAATAAAAGCTAATTTAATTTTGATTCTCTTCTGAACCTATGGTGTTATAGTGCAGACCTCTCTCAAACTAGCCATATTCCTAACGATGAAAATTGGGTATTGGTGTAATAATTAACCTAGTGTTGTGCTTTTGATACCTCTCTTTTAATTAACAAAATCTTTGAAGTTTGCTGGCAATTTTTTATTTTATGAAAAGGCCAATAATGGTAATAAAAAGGTACCCATGTGAAATGGCCACCCAGTCTTAAAGCTTTTCATCTTTGAATTGATTTGCACATCTCAACCTATTATAGAGGTGGACAGATATTATTATACCCATTTCGCAGATGAGGAAATTGAAACTGAGCACTTTGGAGACTTGCCCAAGCTGGCAAGAATGACTCCCACACGAAGACTCTAAAGGCACTTCCAGTCATAATAATCACAGTGGTTCAGTTCTCATGACACAACTTCTTTCAAGCTGGGATTACTGGTACTTGGGGCCAGATAATTCTTGATTGTGGAGGCCCTGTCCTGAGTATTGGAGGATGTTTAGCAGCTTCCTAGACCTCTATCCTTATTGGAGAAGGAAATGGCAACCCACTCCAGTGTTCTTGCCTGAAGAATCCCAGGGACGGGGGAGCCTGGTAGGCTGTTGTCTATGGGGTGGCCCAGAGTCGGACACGACTGAAGTGACTTAGCTCAGCTTAGCTAGGCCTCTATCCTTAGGTGCCAGTACTGGTCCCCCAGTTGTGACAACCAAAAATACCCCCTGAAGGACAAAATTGCCCCTGCTTGAGAACCATGGGCCACCTGAGAATCAGGATTCATGACAAATGAGTTTTGCTACACAGCTTCCTCTCTACTGAATCCAGACTGAATCCTCAATTTCTTTAAAAAAATTATAAAAATCTACAGTGATTTTGGGTTTTGCTGGTGGCTCAGATAGTAAAGAATCTGCCTGCAATTCAGGAGACCCAGGTTTGATCACTGGGTCAGGAAGATCCCCTGGAGAAGGGAATGACTACCCACTCCAGTATTCTTGCCTGGAGAATCCCATGGACAGAGGAGCCTGGTGGGCTACAGTCCTTGGGGTCACAAAGAGTCAGACATGACTGAAAGACTAACACTTTCACAGTTTCATGGTGAATTTACCTCACTATGAGCTGATGTCAGCAGCTTGCAGCTTACTGACTGCACAGTGAGAAGGCAAGCTGCCTGAGAACAGGAATCAAGTCCATTTTCTTCAAGAACTCTTTGTTCAGCAAATGAAAAAGTGGAACGCTGGTGCCAACAGGGACCACCACACTACACAATTTCATTCTGTAGTCACCTATATTTTAGGAATTAAAAGCCTCTTCTTACAGGTGAGGCCAAGTTTAGAGAAATTAAATAACTACTATAACAATTACCGGAGAAGGCAGTGGCACCCTACTCCAGTACTCTTGCCTGGAAAATTCCATGGATGGAGGAGCCTGGTAGGCTGCAGTCCGTGGGTTCGCTAAGAGTCAGGCACAACTGAGGACTTCACTTTGACTTTTCACTTTCCTGCATTGGAGAAGGAAATGGCAACCCACTCCAGTGCTCTTGCCTGGAGAATCCCAGGGATGGGGGAACCTGGTGGGCTGCCGTCTATGGGGTCACACAGATTCGGACACGACTGAAGCGACTTAGCAGCTTAGCAGCAGCAGCATAACAATTACAGGGGGTTCCCTGGTGGCTCAGTGGTAAAGAATCACCTGCCAATGTAGCAGACCCAGGTTCAATCCCTGGGTTGGAAAGATCCCCTAGAGAAGGAAGTAGCAAGCCAGTCCAGTATTCTTGCCTAGGAAATCCCACGTACAGAGGAGCCTGGTGGGCCACAGTCCATGTGGTCACGAAAGAGTCAGACAGGAGAGCAGCTAAACAACAATAACGAGTTGTCAGCCTGGATTGAGTACCCAGATCAGTCTGATTTGAGAGCCCTTATGGATTTTTTCACACCAGTGTCTGTTCACATGTAGTTTCATATAACTGTTAGGTTGCGAAATAAAGTTAAGTGGTCAAGATTAGCATTTTCTTTCTAATGACACAGAATGGAATAGGATAAGAAAAGGATAGAAAATATCGAGTTATGTGTAATTAGGTTAATGTATTATTTGATTAAACTTTTCTTTCAGTTTGTGAGTGTGTTAATAGTTCATAATGCAAGATACACATCTTCCCTTGTACATCAGAAACATTAGTAAAACACTGCCATACTACCTATTCTGTCTTCTAATGGCTAGAAAATGTCTTACTGGCATTCTCAAATTAATTCATTTTCTTAAATTGGAAGTTTTATCTACTAGTCAAGCCTACTTATTACTGTCTAGCTGGTATACCTGTGCTGATATTAAATATGGGGGAAGTTGAAGAATGACATCCTGTTTTTAGGGCTATTCTGCATTCTTCCAAAATAGGAGGGTATTGCCTTTCCTTTTTTTTTTTTTTTTACTGTTTAATATGGCTTTTTACAACTGTTCCTATTTCACCTTTTTCTGTTGTTTTGGAGATCTGTCTATAACAACAAATCCAAATGTATTGCCTTTCTTGGACTGTAGTGCATCATTGTTCTTGCCTGGAGAATCCCAGGGACGGCTGAGCCTGGTGGGCTGCGGTCTATGGCGTCGCACAGAGTCGGACACGACGGAAGTGACTTAGCAGCAGCAGCAGCGCATCATTCCACTATACAGATACTCTCCGTATATGACCATTTCGCAGCTTCTCTTTTTTTCCCCTTTGTCTATTTTCCTCTCCTTCCTCCTCCTCCCCTCTTCTCTTTGCCTCCTCCTGGTCCTCTCACCCCTTCCCCCGCCCCCTCCACCTCTCCTCCTCTGTCTTGGTTTCACCTCAGTAATCTCACCTGTTTCACCCCCCTCTTCTTCATTCTCTCTCACCATCATTGTGCTCCTGTAGGTACAGAAGTATACCTAAGACAGTATTCAGAGCAATTTGGTGGGGCTAAGGACAACTGTTTTAATTTTCACGGATGTTGCTAAGTTACTTTTCAAAGAGATCATAGCAATTCATTTTTACACTTAATTTTTGAAAGTGTATTCTTCCCATAGCCTCACTAACACTGTATAAATAAAACTTTAAGGGTCGTTTTTCCATTTTTAAGATAGGAACTCATATCTTGTTGTTAATTTATTTTGCATTTTTAAATTACATATAAAATTGAATATCATTTCATTTATTGCAAACCCTTGTTGTTTTTTTTTTTCCTGCTTATGTCCTCACTTCACCTTTTCTATTTATTTGATATTTTTCTTATTGATTAATAAAACATCCTTACATATTGAGGGCACTAGTTCCTACAAAATGCATTACAAATATTTCCCCTGCTTGTGATCTCTCTTTTGCCTTTGTTCTTCACATAGTGAAATCTTGATTAGAAAAATTATATAAATTTCTCACTATAAATTATATTACATATTACCAATATTCTCTTCCAGAACTCTATTATTAATTACATTAAAGAATCAAGTAAGGTGCAATTTATAAAGGGATAAAGAGAAAAGGAAATCCAAATTTGTTTTAAGAAAAACAAACTGGTGTTCCTAGAAATTTTTATTAAGTACTCTGACACTTTTTTTTTTTTTTTTACTGTTTTCAAATGTCTCCTTTGATACATTTTCAAATACCATGTGTATTTTGCATAATTCCTAGACTCTATCATTTTCTATTGATCAGAACATGTTATTGTCAGAATGTCATTTTGAAAAAAGAATTAATTATTGCTTTCACTGTGATTTGAATTTACTCACACAGATTTGAATCCATAAACAGATGAAAGTTCATTAAAAGTTGGGGAGTGTCGTCTATGATGCTCTTCAGAAGTGAACTTTTAAAAGTTTAACTTCTATAGAAATTGAGTTTTCTTCAGGATCTTCCACTTATTGCTTTATGGTTTTCTCTCTGTGTATTAAGACTCTTGAGAGTCCCTTGGACTGCAAGGAGATCCAACCAGTCCATTCTAAAGGAGATCAGTCCTGGGTGTTCTTTGGAAGGAATGATGCTAAAGCTGAAACTCCAATATTTTGGCCACCTCATGCGAAGAGTTGACTCATTGGAAAAGACTCTGATGCTGTGAGGTCTTGGGGGCAGGAGGAGAAGGGGACGACAGAGGATGAGATAGCTGGATGGCATCACCGACTTGATGGACATGAGTTTGGGTGAACTCCGGGAGTTGGTGATGAACAGGGAGGCCTGGCGTGCTGCAGTTCACGGGGTCGCAAAGAGTCGGACATGACTGAGCGACTGAACTGAACTGATTATGCATCTGAACAGAAAGGTTGTTGGCTGGCTTGCACCATCTTCACTTGCTTCCTTAATAAACATACTCTAAGACCCTACCATATATAGACACTGTTGTACATCCTGGGCCTACAACACTGAACAATTAAAATGGATCTTCACAATAATATTGTAGTGGGTGGAGATAGAGCTCTGTTGTAGAAAATAACAGAATTCAGGTGTATCAAAACATATGACGGAAAGGTCAATGTTTAGATAAAGAACAACTGAGATGAAGCCAGGTGAGACAGTGTCAGCCAGAAAGGAGGTGACGTCTGAGTTGGTGTCTCAGAGCCATGAGAGGCATTAGTCTTCCTTGTCAGCGCTGTGCTGGGCTCCGCTCGAAGCCTATCATGTCCGGGCAGGTATTTACTGATGAATAAATCAATCAAAGATGGCCAGAGGTTCTGGCCTTGGCTATGGGAAGCACTTTTAGTTTATGTTGCCTTTAAAGTTCTGTTACTGAAGAGCTGTTTAGACAAGTCAGATGGTAGTTTTTTACTTTGGGGAGGAAAGAGATTTTCCTTCAGGTTTTATTCATTACTTATTGCAAAAGCGATTTTGCAATAACTGATTTCAACATTTCTCCCTGGGTTTCTAAACCACCCTGCTCCCAAACAAGCCTGAGCAAGTTTCCAAAACAGGGTTCTTCCTTCAGGCCTGCCATCCCAATCTGCCACCAGGAAGCTTTGCACATCCCACCTTTGTGGGGCACAGAGTGGAAGTGAGAAGGAAGTGAAAACAAGCCCAGCGGGCCCAGGCAATGCATTTGCAAAATCCTGCTGCTCAGAAAACATTTCCTGTGAATCACAAAAGCGCATGCTTAGATGTTGTTTTTGAAGCTTGATTTGCAGTGGATTATACATGAGCCCCATCTTGTGCTTCTCCAAACATATTTTCACTGGATAATTTTTAAGGCAAAGAAATTCAAACACAATTATGAAACTTTCTTTTCATTAGTTAGTTGAATAGCAAGATACACAGTAAAAAAAATCAGAATGCACGAAATGGCAAGTGTTTGAGTCTTGGGCCAGTTTCTTCTTTCATTTTTATTTATGATTGAAAGCTAGTTTTTAAAAATTTTCTGCTGTAGTTTCTTTTTATGATTATTGATTTGTATTAGCATTATAATTGTAAATACTTGATATGAATTTCTCTCTTTGATCTGTCCTACTTGTCAATCAACAGTCTTTTCAGCTCTAGATTCTTTCTTTCCTTCTTGACATTTGCCATTGTTTTCAGCCCTGAATGCCTTGCCTGCTGTTCTCAAAAGCTGCCCAGAAACACTGAGAGAGTACATTGCAGTATCAAGTACCATGGCTTCGGGCTTTGCCGCAGCTGCCCACTTTCTGAAAGCTCCCTTTATCCTTTGCAACTACACTTATCCAATTCAGACTGACAAATATCAGTTCTTTTGCCCTACCTTTTATGCAGGAAAAAAAAAATCCCCCAAACAAAATTGAAAACCCTGGAAGTGTAATAAATCCCTCCCTCTGCATAGCGTACATGAATATACCTTGTAATTGCCTTTCCCTGTGGGTTTCAGTCCTTCGCCCTTTTATCCTTTTCTTTTGTACTCTGGCTTCCTCAGCATTACTATTCCCAGCCTCGGAGTCCAAGTTGCAAATGCAGAAAATGTACCCATCCATTTCAGACAAACTGAACGGCTCACATTAAAGGGGCCACAGCACATCACCCAGTGGTGCTGCTCCCTTAAAGCACCCATTGCTGGGTTCATGAGAAAGCAGCAGGTTTTGGATTCAAGACCAATGACTTAGGAGCTCAAGAGCATACTGTGGAAGCAAACTGTATAGTAGTACAGCATAATGTAGTATATGAATATAGTATATAGGTTATTTTTCTACCAGTCATCATACTGGTTCACATGGAGAAATCTAGATTTTGCCAATCACTACTTCTGGAGCAATCTCACTTGCTGTATGAATCTGTGCTGCCTCTCTGCTATCTCACTTGCCAATTTTAAGTAAGAATATCTATGCTATTAGGAATAGCCATATTTTACTGTATACAATTAACACGTGAGGAGAGTGGCCTTAGGTAGATCATTTAAAGCTGTGGCCCCCGAGCTTCTGTGCACCAGAAACTGGATTCATGGGAGACACTTTTCGCATGGACAGTGGAGGGGGATGGTTTCAGGATGGTTCAAGCACATTACATCTATAGTGCACTTTGTCTCCATTATTATTATATCAGCTCCACCTCAGATCATCGGATACTAGATCCTAGAGTAAATGTAATGATCTAAAGCAAATGTAAAGATTATTCAGTCTGTACTAAGTGGAAGGCATGAGCTATAAGATAAGAGCCCATTAGTTCATATAAACCATTAGACAAAAATCAAGTCTCTCCTTACTTACATAGTTACAAGGAAACTATGGTGTTATTCTGAGGTCATTTTTATCACTTTATTGAACAATTCAAATGACCATTAAATTCTTAAAGAGCCACAGGCACCAGGGCACCTTCAGGTTCTCGGACCTCAAGGACTCTAGGGCTGGATAGGACCATAGAGACAGCATTGGAATAGGGGATCCTTTCCGAGGCAATGTTCAATGGCTCTATGATTTAATCCTTTGCTACTCAAAGAGTGATCCATGCACCAGGAACATCGGTATCACTGGCACCACTTGAAAGCTGATTTCAAACAAAGCATGTCAGTGCCTCAACCGCCTCTGAATTTACATTTTTTACAAGATCTCCAGATAATTCATGTGTATGGATACACGCAAGTTTGAGAAGCCCTGATTGACCCTAACCTCTTGTTTTCCTGAAGAATAAACTAATGATTGAAGAAATTTAATGCATTTCCCAAGGTTACTGAGTGAGTTTGTAGTTAAAAGACCTAGGACTACATTATATGAGTCATGATGCCCACTCTGGATAGCCACCACGTTTTCTTCTAAGTGTCTGGTTCCTTCATGGATATCTCAGGGTTAGCCAAGGCCCCACCTGGGCCAGCCTTCTCCAGATAGCTTTAGTCATTCCCCAAATCACCTCTTCCATCAGAAATTTCTCCAGTGGCAAAGGTGTTCTGTATCTGAACTGTCCAATAGCCATATGTGCCTACCAAGCATTTGAAATGGCCTCACTGCTCTTGGGGAGCTGGAGGAAGGCAATGGGAGAAAGTGAGGTCTCCACTTCTAGGGTACACTTACCACTTGACTTCAACAGGAAAGAGGGACTTTGGGACTTTTGTTTGGATAGCTAGTATGGGGACAGCTTCTTAGCTTCTGTTCTGCTAATTTGTATCTGTTGCAGTTTTCACGAAGACTGCACTGAAAAAAATCTCTGGACAGTACTTATGGGGTACTGATAAAAAGGGCTGAGAGCCTTTGAGGTCATCTGGGACACACTAACCATTCTTTTGTAAGGACATAAACCAGCCATTAACCTACTGTTCCTTAGGCAAAAGCCATGTCCTTGTTCTTGTGTTTGTTTTGAGGATTTTCCAGAAAGAGATGAACAGAGTGCTACTCCTTGTGGTTCCCCTTGCTGTGTAGGAGTGGAGATTTAACCTGTCTGGCTTAGGAAAATATTGTGAAGTGTTTCAGAAAGAATCATATAGATCAGTCTAGCTACTGTTTGGTTGATTAGTGCCCAAAATTTCTCCAGTTTGTCATTGCTGCCTCCTTCCATGCACTTCTGCAATATGATCTTGTAGCTCCTTCTATCAAGAGATGACGTCTACTTCATTACTGGTAAAACTGAGCTGACCTTACGATTTTCTTTGGTCAGTAAAATGCAATGGAAATGACTAAGTGCCAGTTCTTGCATCCTTCCATTCTCTTTCATGGAACCTTCCACTGGCACATCAATAAGCTTGGACTAGTCTCCTGGAAGATGACAGACCCATCCACTAGAGGCAGAGGCCCTGTGTCACCAGCTTAGGTCAACACAGACTAGCTACCCACAAGAACTCACCCGCTGACTACAACATGTGAGTGAGCCCAGTCAAGATCTGCTGCTGCTGCTGCTAAGTTGCTTCAGTCGTGTCCAACTCTGTGCAACCCCATAGACAGCAGCCCACCAGGCTCTGCCATTCCTGGGATTCTCCAGGCAAGAACACTGGAGTGGGTTGCCATTTCCTTCTCCATTGCATGAAAGTGAAAAGTGAAAGTGAAGTCGCTCAGTCGTGACCAACTCGTAGTGACCCCATGGAATGCAGCCCACCAGGCTCTTCCATCCATGGGATTTTCTAGGCAAGAGTACTGGAGTGGCTTGCCATTGCCTTCTACACAGTCAAGATCAACCAAGCCCAAGTCAGAGCAATCAAGGAGCCCCGTCCATTTGCACTTGTGAAAAATAAAAGGTGGTTGCTTTAAGCAATGAAATTTGGGGAGGTAATTTGTTACAATATTGTGGCTATACCAACATAATCCTTTTTGACTTTTTAATGTCATCTAATATCTCTAATTAGAAAAAAATATAGTTTTTTAGGTCATGATCAGATGAAGTTCCTTGGAATCAGAATCCATCAGAGATGGTAGGGACATTAGTATTTGTCATCAATTATAGACGTCTTATCGCTGAGGAAATGGAGGCCTAGAGAAGGACAATAAATAACCTTGAAACAAACAACCAGTCAGGAGCAGCACAGGACACAGGTCTCCTGTCTCCAAGGTCTTTGCAAGTCCTCAGTTTGTTCTTTCACGAATATGCTGAGTTTTGCTAGTCTGCCAACCAGCAAGCCTTTGAAAACACAGCCTTTAAAAAAGAGATTACATTTGCAGAGACCGGTGCTTCCGACTCTACAATCTGATTCTTTGATTTCTAAAGACCCTCTCAATTCTTTGTTAAAAGAAATCCCAACTTTGACACTTATCTTTTATGAAAAGATGTACGGATAGCCTTTGCCATCACCATGGCACTGCTTACTTAATCAACCATTGTGTCTGTTGGTAATCTGTCAAAAATTGTGCATGTTATAATAAAAAACAAAGTATGTTTTCTACTCACCATTGAGTGAATTTCTTCACTGGTGTGTATTCACTTCCCTGGCAAGTTAGTAACTCAGCTTGCTTGCTTCCATTCTTTCTTTAGCTCTGATGGTCATTATTTGCATCTCAGAGTTTACAACACATTTTCATGCAAATTATATGATTTGAATTTCCCCATAACACATTTTTATTCCCAGCAAGAAAATTGAAGCTTAGAGCAGTTATGTGATTTGTTCCAGGTCATGTGGACTGGAAGGAGAATAAGTCATACTTCTAGATTTTTATTCAATAGTCTGGTTTCTATGGATGATGTCACCTTGCCAATTTATAATCTGTACCTGTTGGATATGTCTAGGTGCCAGACATGCCCAGTTTCTCATTTCTTACTGAAATATCCTGGTCCAAACTGCTTCCCAAGGAAATAGCCCTGGGTTCCTCTTGGCAGCAGGGGCTTCTATGATGGGTGACCTCAGATTCAGGGTCTTTCTTCTTAGCTACATGATGGACCAAGGATTGAACTCCAAACTATGGGGAAAAAAGGAATCTGTGCATCTGAAGAAATTGAGAGGTAAACCTGGAAGAGAAATAATAGACAACCCCTGGTTCTATTCTGTTTCTTTGGGACTTCTGTTTCCAGTTCCAATCCCATTTGTGTCCTTAAAATAAACCCTATTCTGCTTAACTGGACATGAGTCCAATTCACACAGTCACTTTTCTTTTGTACAACATTTCAAATTTTTCAGTGTGATGTCATTCATCATGGAAAACCAGTCTATCAAGTGAATTTCAATCAAGTGCCATGATGTCAATTTCACAAGGGAGAAAATCCTTGCTGCCAATCTTCTGTTGATGTTTCAAGGCAGTATACATATCACTTCACACTCACCTCACCACACTGGTTTCCTGGCTTCTCGAAGGTGATCAACAGTGGTCAATGCCTTAGTTAAGCATCAATACTTTATAGTCCAAGTTTGACATGACAACTCCAAACTTCTTATTGCTGTTTCTCCAAAGAAAACTTATAGAGCCTGATCATTTGCTCAGATAGCAGTGGAAGGTCTAAGGTGAGTGTACAGATTGGATGCATTTCATATTTATGAAATCTTCCCTCCAGGAGATGCCAAACAGACTGATACATGGCTCTTTAAATACTAGCCAACACTGAATGCTTTTGATGAGGAGGAAAGTTTCGATTTTGAGAATGTGTCTTGCACTTCTCCAGCTATAGGAAGAGATGTTGACAGAGGATACTCATTGCTATAGACACCATCGCTGCTGACTTAGTGACTGAGCATTTAGGAGTCCATTTCTGGGGGTCACAGTACTCCTCTGGCAGACTACCCTGGCTCAGGAGCTCCCTGACAACCTTGCTGAAATTTTCCCAGGCTGCACAGTGATGTCTGTGCCCCTAGAACCTTCCTTCCTGTACTCTCTCCTTTATAGGAGTTAGACGTCATTGTGGTTTCACAGTTCTCCCAGTCTTCCTTGGCTCCCTCCCCATTTTCTCTCAAGGCATTTCCCCTAATAACCCCCTTGCATGGTTAATCACATCTTCACATCTGATGCTTGGAGTACCTGGACAAGAAGGTAGATGAGTTTTATATGCTTAAGTCAGCGGTTGCTATATGTTACAGGTATGTATATAACTTTGAAAATAAACTTTAAAATTATTACATACTCTGACGTTGGTTCCAATACCATATCTTGGTCAGATACCAGCAAAGGTCCAGTTTCCCCATTTTTATTCCCTGATCATCAAAAATCCAAGATGAGCCAAAGCACAGATGTTGACCTGGATGGACAAGTCAGCCCCATGCAGGACATGTAGTAGGCATGATAAGGCGTGGTGGATGTGTCCACTGAAGCACCTTGTCCAGAAGGCTTTTTTCTTTCCAGTCACAGAAGTCTCTTTCTATACTTAGAGCCTCAAAGAAATTAGAACTGTCAGAAGCAGTCAGTTTTAAATCCAGGGCCCTGAGTAAAAATTTGGGAAGGAATGCCTCAACTGCATCCAAAGAACAAAGCCTCCTCCCCCTTTCTGCTGGCTTCCGATTCAAATTGAACGAGGATGGATCAAAGATACCATAACTGTTTTCTCCCTCACTGTTCTGTCAAATTGAAAACTGCTTCTAATGGTCATCCAGTAAGAACACTGTCTGTAACTCCACTCCACTTAAGCCCAGTGCATCCCAAACGTAGGTTAAGCAGACTTGTAAGCGTGAATAGTAATGCCTGAAGCTTTCATTCCTTCTTATTTGCTTCAATGCAATGGGCTTCCCTGGTGGCACAGTGGTAAAGAATCTGCTTGCAATGCAGGAGACACAGGTTCAATCTCTGGGTCAGGAAGATCCCACAGAGAAGGAAGTAGCTAACCCACTTCAGTATTCTTATCTGGGAAATCCCATGGACAGAGGAGCATGGTGGGCTAATCCAGGGGATTGTAAGAGAGTCAGACATGACTTAGCAACTAAATAATAACAATGCAACAAGGCAGCTCTATCTGAATTCTTCTCTTATTCCACTAATTTACGTATGTTTTTCCTGGTTCCATAATCCATCTAGTCAGTATCCCGGAAGGTAGATTGAGCCCAAAGTATGTTCTACCCTTGAGCATTATTTTTAAAACTATAGTGAGCATACTAATGCCCTAAGGATCTTGCTAAAATACAGATTCTAGTTTGGTAGACAGTTGGTTAGGGTCTGGGCTCCTACATTCCTAAAAAGAGAAGGGACCATATTGATACAGTTGGTTTGAGGCTGTAAAGTTAAGCTTCTCAAACTTGAACATGCCTCAGAATCACCTGGAGAGGTTGTTAAAATACAGATCCCTGGGTCCCATCCCAAAGAAGTTGATTGAGTTGGTCTAATGGGGGGAACCTGAGATTCTGCACTTATAATAAACTTTCAGATGATGTCAATGCTTTTGCTCCCTGGTCCACTTGTTGAGTCGTAAGTGTTTAATGAACATATCTAATGGAAAAGTCCCATAAAACCTGATTCTTCCTTCTGTCTGATTATTTGATTTGCCTGGGAAAGTGGGTTTGGGAAACATCTGAGTATTTTTGCTTGGGACAGATGCACTCTTATTTCAACTTAACCTTATAAGCTATGGGCAAATGCATAGGACTAAAAGCTTCACATGTTTTGGACATGAGTGGAAATCATGGGAAAGGTTCAATAGCATAGGTTTCAAATCAGGGGACCCTGACTCACCACATCCTCTCTAGGACCCCTGTTTCTAAGCTTTCTTATCCTAAGTAAGACTCCCTCAGAATTACCTAAATTCCACAACTTGTATTTTACATTGGCTTTAGGACTGTTTCTAAGGTTGCCAGGACAAGATCTTGGGACTTAGAAAACATCGAAAGCTGCCTGGCACTGGGCCCATGGAAATCCTGATAAGAATCAAGACCTATTTCTGGAGAGTGAGACTATACATTAAACATTGAGCAACTCTACATCTCTGCATAATATTAATACAATAACTCTATATCACCCACATATCCTGTGTACTAGGGATTGTGATTAGTTTTCTACATGCACAGTCTCACATAAATCTTATACCAATCCAACTATCAGACAAGAAAGTTGAAGCTGTGAGCCACTGAGTTACAGGTCTGTTTGTCTAAAATCTGGACCTTAGAACTTTGCTAGTGAAAGTGCGGCCCATGCACCAGAGGCATCAGCATCACTCAGGAGGTTCTGAAAATATTGAAACTCAGGCCCCACGCCTACTTGAAAAGAGTCTTTATTTGAACAAATTGCAAGCGATTACTGGGCATTTTAGGACAACGCTTGGGCCCAATCTGCTGTATCACCTCTCTACCAAGGAAGGATTTTTGCAGACTCATCTTTTTTGGAAATGTTCTAGCACAGATCCGGTGAGACATCAAAGGCAGTCATTTTCATCCCTGGCAAAGGGATGGTTTGATTGCTTTGGGAGGAGAACTGCTTGGCAGCACATCAGAGTTCAGGGAGCTGTGTGTGCTGACACAGGCAACTCCTGGCTTCTTGGGGCTGGACTTGGGGACTGATGTGCAACAGTGATCCAGGAGCAAATTAGAGTCTATTAAAAGCAGGACTTTCCCTTGTGGAACTTGCTTCTGCTAAGGGAGTGGTCCCCAAATCTTCAGTTAATACAAAGTTCTTTAAGAGTGGAGACTAAGAAAAAGAAGACCCGCCCCCCCCCACCCCATCTCACTTGGCTTTTAGGGAACATCACAGAGATAAGAGTAATATCAGGGACTTCCCTAATCTTCTGGTGGTTAAGACTCCATGTTCCCAAGGTAGGAGGTGCAAGTTTGATCACTATCAGGGAACTAAGATCCCACAAGCCACACAGTGTGGCCACAGAAAAAGAGAGAGAGAGAAATATTTTTCCTGGGAAGAGGAGACAATACTGGGCAGAGAAAATCAGTATCAGACAGTATCAGTATCAGCAGGGGATACACTTTGGGGAAAATGTGTGAAACAGGAGAGTTTGCCATCCTCCTTGGTTTTGGTGGATTTAAAAAACAGTCATTTAGAAATTCACAAATCTGTAATTGACCAGTACTCTGCTGACCTGGTCCTGGTTTGGCCGAGGACAAAACTCTCTCCTGGTTTCAGCTGGGACAACTCTACTCTAGTTCATGTGTCTCTCACTTTCTTACAGTCTAGCCTGGTGGCTCAGTGGGATTCCAAAAAATGAGTAGAACCATTCAGGATATCTTGAAGTCTAAACCAAACAGGCATACTGTTAATTGTGCTATATTCTACGGACTAAGGTGAATTGAAAGGCCAGTTCATATATAAAAGCTCTCCCTCTTGATGGGAGGAGCCGCAAAGTCACATTGCCGAAAGGGCATGGATACAGGGTGGAGAACTGGGACTTATTTTGTAATGTGCTCTACTTCTACTAACTGCTTCTCATCTGTCCTTTTTTGATATAGTTGTTAGTACACTGGTTCTTGCCTAAAGATTCCACCTTGTTGTTCATGGGCTTATTGCTTCTCCTGGCTTGATGCATTTGAAGACCTCTGTGTGCATTTAGTGGTTGGCCCTAAATTTGGTTACAAGCCATCAAATACAAAGGAAGCAGGAGGAAGAAGCTAGTCAAGAGAGCCCAGAATTTTCATAGAAATTAAAATCTCAGTGAGATACCAATCCACTCCTAAAATGTGCTGAATGAAAAAAACAGGCAATTGCACATGTTGGCAAGGATGTAGAATAATTAGAACTCTCATATTCTACAGATGGAAAGGTAGATACTTTGAGTAATTTGTTGGCATTATTCAATAAAGTTGGTGCTATGCATATTCCATGACACAGTGATTCTACCCCTAGATATAGATCCAGCAGAAATGTCAAATAAGGTCAACCAAGACCGTTCATAGCAGGATTATTTGTAATACCACCAAACAGGAAATGCTTCACTTGTTTATTCGCCATAGAGTAGGTAAATGTATCATTGTGTATTCTTACAGTGGAATATTTATATAGCAATGAGAAGCAATGGTTTGTAACTGCTTATAAGGATATAATGAATTTCACAAAATTGGGTAGAAGAAGTCAAGATAGGACTTGTTACACATCTACTTACTCACATTCAAAAACAGGCAAAACTGATCTCTGGTATTGGAATCAAGTATAGTGGTTTTCCATGAAGGCGTTTGGGGTTCTGGTTCCTTAATCCTGGGGCTTCTCAGTTCCTTAATCCAGGGGTTGCTTACATGAAGTGTTTACAAAGTAAAGATTTCAGCACCTTCCACTTAGGACCAGCATGCATTTTTGTTTGAATATTATACTTCAATAAGAAGGTTTTAGAGAAGAGATATGAAATGAGATAAATCTGAGTTCAAACCCAGTTCTATAGTCTGGACTTCAACAAGATTTCTGACCTCTCTGAGGTCAGAGAGCCCCAGTTTCTTAATATTCAATATGATCATGGTCTTTATGATGATTAAATTTTAAGATGTGTGAAGCTCTCTGTGGGCTTCCCTGGTGTCTCAGATGGTAAGGAATCCTCCTGCAATGCAGGAGACCTGGGTTTGATGCCTGGGTTGGGAAGATACCCTGGAGAAGGGAAAGGCTACCCACTCCAGTATTCTGACCTGGAGAATTCCAAGGACAGAGGAGCCTGGCAGGCTGCAGTCCATGGTGTTGCAAAGAGTGGGACACGACTGAGACTTTCACTTTCACAAAGCTATCTGTGCCCAATAAATGTGAATCCCTCCTCCTGCTTGCTGTGGAAAATAGCTAAAATTGCATTGACTGTCCCAGATGCACAAAGCACAATGTCTTCATTATACCATTACACAAAATCATATTCTCAGTTTTGCTTCCGAAAAAGAAAGACAGCAGGGGTTAAGGGACACGTCTGAACTTTTCCCATTTCATTACTTATGAGTGTGAATATTCTGAGTGTTACGTATTCAGTGGGTTAACACTTTATATGTCCTTCTATTACCATTTATGACACTTACTTTTCCCCTTTGGTTTTGCAGATCATTTTGTTGCTACCCACCATGCCGTGCTAAGTCGCTTCAGTCATGTCTGACTCTGCGCAACACTATGGATGGTAGCCCACCAGGCTCCTCCGTCCATGGGATTCTCCAGGCAAGAACGCTGGAGTGGGTTGTTGCTGCAGCCTATCTAAATTATTAACAGCATTTAGAATATTGGGTTAATCAAGGGATTTTATAGCAGTGAAGTTATTACTGTAACGGATAGATAGTATAAAACTTTACTCAATTCAACCTAAGGACTTGAGCCATTTGGTTTTCAGCCTCCAGCTTAAAAATGACCCTGAGGTATTAATGGGTGAATCAGGCACGAATAGCCTGTCTGGGCTTCTCACTGTTTGTTCCAGAAGAGGGGGTGGCTGGGCCAGGAGGAAATCCTGACTCCAGTTTTCTCTGTTCTTGATGGCAAACTCTCTGGGGGGTATCTCCTGAGAAAGTGGAGGACAGAAAAAAGCCTGGGGGAGATTTCAACGATGCTAGGAAAACTTGGCTGCTCACCAAAGCTATTCTCCACGGTGATACTCACACACACAAGCACACACACACACACAAGTACACACACATGAAATCCATGCTTAAATCCTATGCTGCTAAGACAGGTTGTTGTCAGCCAGCCAATGTTTAGACCTTCGTGAAACCACAGCTTTGACAGGAAGAAAAATCACCCTAAAGACTTGATGAGCTGGGGAAGCTGACTTCATCTATTTCATAATTTTACTTAGACCTCAAGCCCGATTTGTCACCTCCTGATCTAAAGGAGAATCAAGAGTCATTTAATAATAATAATAACATATAATTATTCTTAACAACTATAACCTTAAAGTGTTATGTGAAATCTATATTCTCCCCAACAGCCCTATAAAATAAGCTGTTCTCAAACTATCATTTTACAGGAAAAGAAACTGAGCCTCTGAGAGGTAGACTGAATAGAACTCAAGCCACCAGATCCTAACCTGGGACTTTGTTTATACATTTTTCAAGTCTACTGAAATAGTTTTCTCATTACTACATACTTAATATTTTGATGGGTGTAATGGGACTTGGGCAAGAACCGCAGAGGCAAGCTAGGAAAAAATATGCATGCATAGTAGACCTAGGGCTTGGAACATCATGAGATATGATAGAAGTGGCTGAAGTTACATGCGGTTTAAGGCTTGCCTTGTGGAAGCCTGTCTATAGATAAAAGGAAATTAGAAGGGACCTGGCTGGGAGAGACTGAGGATTTGGAGAAAATGCGTGGACATCAGGGGACAGGAGAATGTCTAACTGGAAACTGTCCTCTTGGTCAGTTGACATGTCATACACCTAGATATCCTGACCCTTCACTGGAGGGGGTAACTGCTGAAGTGGAAACATTGGATGTTATCTCTACTGGAGGGAGAATGGAAAAATTAAGAGCAAATGTTGAAGGTTGAGTCTGGGAAAAAGCACTTGTTTCCTGGGGGCAGGAAGAAGCCTGAGAAATAGGAAATGAGAAGTTAAATGGTATTAGATTGCTATATTAAGAAGTCCAAAGAGTTAAATTTCAATGCTGCTGCTGGCAGTCAAGAGCACAGGTGGAGAATGAGAGTCACTGATGAGCAGGTCATCTGGTGATTTTAGCATAGTGGTGTCTCTTGTCACACTGGTAAGTCTCTGGAGCAATATTCTGTAGAAGGTGGATGTCGGGTGCTTAAATAGTGGTATTTTGTGAGACCTGGAGAGTACAGTTATAGGTCATATGTAAAATTTGAAACACTAAAGATAAAAGGAAGAACTGTAAGGTAGAAAACAACAGTAATTTTTTTCCCCCCAATTTGGTTGATATGCATGTTTTTCTTCCTTGCTTTCTTATGTTGTTAAGAACAGGGAAAATTCTGTGCTATAGGCAGAAAGCAAGGGGGAAGTTGAAGTTTCAAGGTGCTAATTGTGGAAGCAGGATACACACTGAAGAGAAAGCTTGAGAGGCTATATTGCAGACCAGTGTTTCTTAAATTTGAGTGTGCAAGAATATCTGGGAGAATGGATTAAAACTCCCAGGCCTCAGGATTTGACAGTCAATCCAGTTAGCTTGTCAGTCTAGCGAGTCGGTCTAGTCTATCAAGCATCTGCCTTTCTAATTAGTGTGATGACTCAGGCGGCCCTAGGGCAGCTCTGTGGCAGCACTTCCAGTCCTCATTTCTCTGTTGCATTCAAAACAGTTTCAAGACACCCAGCAACTGTGCTGTCTCTTGGCTTTCTAGAACTATTATGTTGTAATTTTCAGCCTCATTTCTGACACCTTTTCGTTTCCAACCAGGAAACATCCAGGAACTGGCTTTATGACCATTTTCTCTATACAGCACGCAAGTGGTGCTTAGTCACTCAGTCGTGTCCGACTCTTTGTGACCCCATGAACAGTAGCCCGCCAGGCTCCTCTGTCCATGGAATTCTCCAGGCAAGAATGCTGGAGTGGGTTGCCATTTCCTTTTCCAAACCTTGGCCTTTAGTTTCTTTGGTCATTTTCAAATGCAATTGCACAGAGGTGCTGTGATTTATAACAAGGAGGCGAAAAAGAAAATGGAAAGTAAAGTAAGCAGGGGGTATGGAGAGCTTTCGGGTGATGCCATCTGAACTAACAGTTCTTTTTCATTGTTTATAAAAGGAGATGCCTTTTCTTAAAGCCCTCTGAAATGATGAAGTGATCATTGATAAACACTGATTCCATTTAAATCATAAAGTTTGCCAGTTTGTCTTCCTCTATCTCACCCTTTAAGTTTTCCCCAGAAAGTGACTGCCACAAAGTAAATCATGTATATCACTATATCCAGACATGGACGGACCACCTTCTCCTTGCTCATGTATTACTCTTTTGCTGTCTCTACCTGGAATTTTCTACCCCGTTGTAGGGGTCCTTGGACTCTTTGATCAACGGAAATTGATAAGAGGCCAGATGAGAAATGCAGGCAAGGTTCTACTGGGGCTTGTGATGAAGCACGAGGGAGCAAAACAAATAACTGATCCCTTGCTCGCTCCCTTAAAGCTGGTCCCTTAAATGAGGTGTGAGTCACAGCAGGTCCAGCGGGTGGCTAGGGTGGTCTGCCCACCCCCTGGTTGGAGCTGTGTGCAGGGATCATGCGCAGTACCCTGTTTTTGCTCTGGATACCTCAGAAGTGGCAGTTGGGTTTCTGGTCTTTCATATCTTGTTCCCACTTTGCCCCAGCAGCTGCATTCATGCACTTATTTCCATCTCTTATAGTTTCTTTGTATCTTGTTGTTCCTGGAGATGTTTGTCCAGATACAAGCACTGCAGCAAAGGATCCCAGCCTGTCTCACTACCTCTCCTGAAAACTTTCCATCCCCAGTCTCACCATCTTCTACAGTCTTCCCTGACTAATGTGAGGCCACACAGTCTCTTCCTCTCACAGACCAACCAGGGACAGATACTTGTCCCTTCATAAGCAAGATGGGCTCATCTTGATTAAATCTGGACCCCCAAATATAGTAACAACTGGAGACACTGAACTGAATTGTGAGATGATGCTAAGAAATTAATAATTTTGTTGAGCAATATAATAATACTGTGGTCATATAGAAAAATGTACTTATTTTTTAGAGATTTATACTGAGTTTGGGTGTTGCATGGGTAAATTTCTCTTACCAAAGTGAAAAAAGAGATCGAACAAATGTGATAAAACATTTTAAAGTATTAAATCAAGATGGTGAGTATATGAGTTTACATTATCCTCTCTACTTTTCTGTATAGTTAAAAACTTTGAAGTTTACATAGTAAACAAGAAAAGCCATCATCTACTGAATCATGGATTTGGTGATCTGTTCCTATCTTCTGAAATACTCATTAAAATAACTGTGTTAAATCAGTTATTTATCTTAGGTTATAAGATTATTGACTACTGTGGTTTTGGTCCACACTTCAGAATTCGGCTGTTCCCTGTCTCTCGGTTGTGGTGTATATCTTTGATTAGAATCTGGATGGGCTTGCCTTACACTCAATTTTTCTCCAAGTCTAGAATGGGCAGCATTCATTCACAGCATGAAAATGGCAAGTGAGTGAGTGAGTGAAGTCGCTTAGTCATGTCTGACTCTTTGCGACCCCATGGACTGTAGCCTAACCAGGTTCCTCCATCCATGGGATTTTCCAGGCAAGAATACTGGAGTGGGTTGCCATTTCTTCTCCAGGAGATCTTCCCGACCCAGGTATTGAACCCAGGTCTCCTGCATTGTAGGCAGATGCTTTACCGTCTGAGTCACCAGGGAAGATCAAAAATGGCAAAAGCAACAACAAACTCTCAGAGTTCCTTCGTGAAAGGCATGCTTTGCAGCTAGGATTCCAGCAGCAGGAGGAATGGGGAGGTTCCAGCCCAGACTGGCTGGCTCCACACTTCAGGTGGCTGTCAAAGCTAAGGGCAGACTTTTTTCCCAGGTGCAGAATCAGCTTTGGGAGAGCTGTTTGGCCAGACAGTCTTTCAGCTGGTTCCCTAGTTACTGATATCTTTACTTGAAGGGCTTTACAGAAAAATCATGAAAGAGAGAAAAGACTTGACTGGAGAGGCATTAAGAAAGAGCTGGCCTTGTCCAGCAGTGGGGCTCCCCGCTCCATAAGAAACTGTGTCATGCACTCTCCTCTGGGTTAGTCCAGGTGACGCCTGTGAGGAAGCCCCAGAGAAGGGAAGGGTCTGGAGTGGCTGTATTCCAAGACAAACTGAGGGGCAAGAATTAGCTTGGCATAGAGACAGCTGTGGGATGACGTTGGCAAACTAGAATCCCTTGAGGATGGATTTGAGGAGATGACTGAAGTGAGCCACTTCTGAAGAGGAGCTACTGTTTTTCAGAAACACAGGCCCTGGAGTGAGTGCAGCAGAAAGAAAGAGCTGAGAGAACAGGACAGAGAACATGATTAGTGCTCCTTGCAAACTGTTTCCTGAAAGAAGCATCTTGCTATTCTCACCTGCATGTGTTTTCCTAAGTTGGAAAAACAACTCAACTTTTGAGCTGTTAGTTTGTTAATGAAATGGGAGAAGACAGGGAACAAGATGATCTCCAAATTTCTTTTTAGCTTAAATTTCCACCTATTACCAGAATGAAGTAATGGGACAGTAGCTGACCCAATAGAGTCCTTAAAGCTAGTTGCCATGCTGCTTTGAGCAATTTACAGGAAAATTAATAAAATATTGAGTTCAGTTAGTGGCATGTTCAGAGGACACTTAAGTAGAAGATTATTTTAACTGTTAAAAGTTGAATATATTCTTTGTGAAGTCTGTCTTCAGAAAATTCTGGCTATTCATGTTTCAGTTCAGTTCAGTTCAGTCACTCAGTCCTATCTGACTCTTTGTGACCCCATGAACCGCAGCATACCAGGCCTCCCTGTCCATCACCAACTGCCAGAGTTCACCCAAACTCATGTCCATCGAGTCGGTGATGCCATCCAGCCATCTCATCCTCTGTCGTGCCCTTCTCCTCCTGCCCTCAACCCCTCCCAGCATCAGAGTCTTTTCCAATGAGTCAACTCTTCGCATAAGGTGGCCAAAGTACTGGAGTTACAGCTTTAGCATCAGTCCTTCCAAAGAACACCCAGGACTGATCTCCTTTAGAATGGACTGGTTGGATCTCCTTGAAGTCCAATGGACTCTCAAGAGTCTTCTCCAACACCACAGTTCAAAAGCATCAATTCTTTGGCGGTCAGCCTTCTTCACAGTCCAACTCTCACATCCATACATGACCACTGGAAAAACCATAGCCTTGACTAGACGGACCTTTGTTGGCAAAGTAATGTCTCTGCTTTTGAATATGCTGTCTAGGTTGGTCATAACTTTCCTTCCAAGAAGTAAGCATCTTTTAATTTCATGGCTGCAGTCACCATCCACAGTGATTTTGGAGCCCAAGAAAATTAAGTCTGACACTGTTTCCACTGTTTCCCCATCTATTTCCCATGAAGTGATGGGACCAGATGCCATGATCTTAGTTTTCTGAATGTTGAGCTTTAAGCCAACTTTTTCCACTTTCACTTTCATCAAGAGGCTTTTGAGTTCCTTTTTACTTTCTGCCATAAGGGTGGTGTCATCTGCATATCTGAGGTTATCGATATTTCTCCCGGCAATCTTGATTCCAGCTTGTGCTTCTTCCAGCCCAGTGTTTCTCATAATGTACTCTGCATATAAGTTAAATAAGCAGGGTGACAATATACAGCCTTGACGTACTCCTTCTCCTATTTGGAACCAGTCTGTTGTCCCATGTCCAGTTCTAACTGTTGCTTCCTGACCTGCATATAGGTTTCTCAAGAGGCAGGTCAGGTGGTCTGGTATTCTAAGCAAAAGGAATATTTCTGTTGAAAAAGTTATGGTCTTTCAAAATAGATTACTCTGAGATTATAAACTTATAGAAGAATGCTGAAAAGAAAAGTGAGATTTTGAAAAGCAAAATGAACTTTCAAGTTGACAAATATTGAAGCTCAGGGCCCTAGGGCTGCATCAGAATTCAGAGAGATTAGTTGGTTGGATGACATCACCAACTCAATGGATAAGTTTGAGCAAACTCGTGGAGGCACTGAAGGACAGTGAAGCCTGGCATGCTGCAGTCCATGGGGTCGCAAAGAGTCAGACACGACTGATTGACTGAACAACAAAAACCCTGTCATTATGTATTATTGAGTTCCCAAGAAGAATACTCCTGGAGCTAATGAGTTCTCAGAAGGGGCATCCTGGTGAGTGGAGGACAAGCAAGCATGGGATGGTCCAGACTGCAGACAGTCCCTAAAGGGTGCAGAGAAAATCTAACTCTCAAACTTGGCTGCATGTTGGACTTCTACTGGGAGGTTTAAAAATGCTTATGACTGGCTCCCTCTTGCAGTGGGTCTGAGTTAACTGCCCTGGCGTGTAGCCTGGACATGAGGATTTTGCAAAGCTCTCCAGGTGACTTTAACATGCACTTAAGTGTGAGAACAAGTCTGTGGTCCCTGGGACCACTTCCAGCTAGAGAATCTGGCTTCCTGAACAGAGTCCCATCCCTACCCTGGAGGAACCCTCTAATTGCTTTGCTATTTCCCATCTTCTTCCTCTTAGAAATCTTTGTCTTTCTTCCTTGAAAGAGAACTAACTACAACAAACAAAAAGAAACAAGCAATTATCATATTCAGGCAGCAAACAAACACTACCAATGACAGACATCTTAATTTATGTGAGTAGGTCTGTAAACAAACACTGTATTAAAAGCCTAAATGGGGATTCCCTGGTGGTCCAGTGGTTAAGACTGTCAATGCAGGGGGCCCAGGTTCAATCCCTTGTTAGGGAACTAGATTACACATGCCGCAACTAAAGAGCCCTCAAGCTATAACAAAGACTCAGAACAGCCAAATACATAAATAAATACATTTTCTTAATTAAACTTAAAAGCTTTTGCACAACGAAGGAAATTATAAGCAAGGCAAAAAGACAGCCTTCAGAATGGGAGAAAATAATAGCAAACGAAGCAACTGACAATGAACTAATCTCAAAAATATAGAACCAGCTCATGCAGCTCAATACCAGAAAAATAAATGACCCAATCAAAAAATGGAGCAAACAACTAAACAGACATTTCTCCAAAGAATACATACAGATAGCTAACAAACACATGAAAATGTGTTCAACATCACTAATCATCAGAGAAATGCAAATCAAAACCACAGTGAGGTACCATCTTACCCCGGTCAGAATGGCTTCTATCAAAAAGTCTACAAACAATAAATGCTGGAGAGGGTGTGGAGAAAACGGAAACCTCTTACACTGTTGGTGGGAATGCAAACTAGTACAGCCACTATGGAGAACAGTGTGGAGGTTCCTTAAAAAACTGGAAATAGAATGGTCATATGACCCAGCAATCCCACTGCTGGGCATACACACCAAGGAAACCAGAATTGAAAGAGACACATATACACCAATGTTCGTCGCAGCACTGTTTATAATAGCCAGGACATGGAAGCAACCTAGATGTCCACTGTAGACAAATAGATAAGAAAGCTGTGGTACATATACACAATGGAATATTACTCAGCTATTAAAAGGAATGCATTTGAATCAGTTCTAATGAGGTGGATGAAACTGGAACCTATTATACAGAGTGAAGTAAGCCAGAAAGAAAAACACCAATACAGTATATTAACGCATATATATGGAATTTAGAAATATGGTTATAACGACCCTATATGCGAGACAGCAAAAAAGACACAGGGATAAGGAACAGACTGTTAGACTCTGTGGGAGAAGGCGAGGGTGGGATGATTTGAGAGAATAGCACTGAAACATGTATATTACCATATGTGAAATAGATCGCCAGTTCAGGTTTGATGCATGAGACAGGGTGATCAGGACTGGTGCACTGGGATGACCCTGAGGGATGGGATAGGAAGGGAGGTGGGAGTGGGGTTCAGGATGGGGAACACATGTACACCCATGGCTGGTTCATGTCAGTGTATGGCAAAAACCACTACAATATTGTAATTAGCCCCCAATTAAAATAAATTAATTAATTAAAAATTAAAAGCCCAAGGAATGCCCTTCCCCTGACAGAACAAAAGCTCATCCATATGTTGGCCTGTGGTCTGATATTTGAGTCAACTTTGGTCCTCCCAGAGTTTGTTAGTGTCTGATGGAAGTCACACTATTTGTTTGAAAGCTAAGGCCTTTTTAGCAAAATGATCTCACCTCGATAACAGATAAAGATAAGCAAACTATAGCACCATGGATCAAATCCAGCCTGCCGCTTGTTTTGTTGATAAAGTTTTATTGAAATGTACCCATGTCCATTTATTCACTGACTGTCTAGGGCTGCTTTGGCACTACAACAAAGTTGAGTAGTTGTGACAGAGGCTTCTGACCTGTAGAGACAAAAATGTCTACTATGTGGTCCCTTATAAATAATGTTTACCAGTCCTGTAAATACGGACATTTCTAGGCTGCAGTGTTAGTGTTTGTCTGCTGTGGTAAATTGATTTTAAAAATATGGCCAGTTCTTAACCCCTCCCTAAATTCTTTCCAATGTGACCTAAAATGGAACCCATTTCACCAGCCATTGAAACTGGGCTGGTCTGGTGTGTTATTTTGAATGGTTTGAATTCTGAGAGTGTGACACTGGATCTGTCCTGAGTCTAGGCTTCAGAAGCCCTTGCAAACTTTCTCTTGCTCTCTTGCAATCCTTCCTCTGAGAATAAACCTATTGGATGGTGAGAGACACAGAGTCCAGTTACCCCACTGGCTCAGCTCAGCCAACCTCAAGACACAATTGTCCTGCTGAGTGTGGCTGACCACAGGTGTGGTCACATGTGCCTGATCATAACCAGAAGAAGTATCTAGCCAGATATAGCACAGAGAGCTCATCTGCAGATTAATGGGTTAGATAAATATTTGATGTTTTAATTCACTACATTTTAGAGTGGATTGTTACACAACAGTTCATGTAGTAGGAGCTTCTTCTCTTTTCTCTTTGTTTCCAAAGTCAGAATACCTCAATCTTTCCCACAGACCCAAGTCTGAAACAAGAGAACGGAACTACCTACAGAAAGAAAAACATTAAGCATTCTTTCACCAAAAGCTAAGAAAACTGGTATCTATTATACAGAGTGAAGTAAACCAGAAAGAGAAACACCAATTGAGTACATTAATGCATATATATGGAATTTAGAAAGATGGTAATGATGACCGTATATGGAAGACAGCAAAAGAGACACAGATGTAAAGAATAGACTTTTGGACTATGTGGGAAAAGGCGAGGGTGGGACAATATGAGAGAATAACATTGAAACACGTATATTACCATATGTGAAACAGATGATCAGTGCAAATTTGATGCATTAAGCAGGGCACCCAAAGCTGGTGCTCGTGGACAACTCAGAGGGATGGGGTGGGGAGGGAGGGAGGGGAGACAGGTTAAGAATTGGCCATATTTTTAAAATCAATCAGAATGGTGGGACACATGTACACCCATGGCTGATTCATGTCAATGTATGGGAAAAACCACCACAACATTGTAAAGTAATTAGCAATTAAAATAAATAATTTAATTTTTAACGTTTTTTTTTTAAAAGCTAAGAAAACAAACATAAAAATAACAACTTGGATTTAAATAGGAATAAAAATATGAAGGGGCCTACATATAAATACATTTTGATAGCTTCTTTAAAGAGACTAGGCCAAGCCATGAGGGGCCACCCAAGATGGACAGGTCATGGTGGAGAGGTCTGACAGAATGCAGTCTACTGGAGAAGGGAATGGCAAACCACTTCAGTATTCTTGCCTTGAGAATCCCATAAACAGTATGAAAAGAAAAAAACAAAAATTATGACACTGAAAGATGAACTCCCCAGGTCGGTAGGTGCCCAACATGTTACTGGAGATCAGTGGAGAAATAACTTCAGAAAGAATGAAGGGATGGAACCAAAGCAAAAACAACACCCAGTTATGGATGTGACTGGTGACAGAAGCAAGGTCTGATGCTGTAAAGAGCAATATTGCATAGGAACCTGGAATGTTAGGTCCATGAATCAAGGCAAATTGGAAGTGGTCAAATAGGAGATGGCAAGAGTGAATGTTGGCATTCTAGACATCAATGAACTAAAATGGACTGGAATGGGTGAATTTAACTCAGATGACGATTATATCTACTACTATGGGCAGGAATCCCTTAGAAGAAATGGAGTAGTCATCATGGCCAACAAGAAAGTCTGAAATGCCGTACTTGGATGCAATCTTAAAAATGACAGAATGATCTCTGTTTGTTTCCAAGGCAAACCATTCAATATCACAGTAATCCAAGTCTATGTCCTGATCAGTAATACTGAAGAAGCTGAAGTTGAACGGTTCTATGAAGACCTACAAGAACTTTTAGAACTAACACCCAAAAAAGATGTCCTTTTTATTATAGGGGACTGGAATACAAAAGTAAGAAGTCAAGAAACACCTGGAGTAACAGGCAAATTTGGCCTTGGGGTACAGAATGAAGCAGGGCACAGGCTAATAGAGTTTTGCCAAGAGAATGAACTTGTCATAGCAAACACCCTCTTCCAACAACATAAGAGAAGACTCTACACATGAACATCACAGATGGCCAACACAAAAATCAGATTGATTATATTCTTTGCAGCCAAAGATGGAAAAGCTCTATACAGTCAGCAAAAGCAAGACCGGGAGCTAACTGTGGCTCAGATCATGAACTCCTTATTGCCAAATTCAGGCTTAAATTGAAGAAAGTGGGGAAAACCACTAAACCATTCAGGTACAACCTAAATCATATCCCTTATGACTATAAATGGAAGTGAGAAATAGATTTAAGGGACTAGATCTGACAGACAGAGTGCCTGATGAACTATAATGGAAGTTTGTGACATTGTACAGGAGACAGGGATCAAGACCATCCCCAAGAAAAAGAAATGCAAAGAAGCAAAAAGGCTGCCTGAGGAGGCCTTACAAATAGCTGTGAAAACAAGAGAAGCAAAAAGCAAAGGAGGAAAGGGAAGATATACCCATTTGAATGCAGAGTTCCAAAGAATAGCAAGGAGAGATAAGAAAGACTTCCTCAGTGATCAGTGCAAAGAAATAGAAGAAAACAATAGCATGGGAAAGACTAGAGATGTCTTCAAGAAAATTAGAGATACCAAGGGAACATTTCATGCAAAGATGGGCTCAATAAAGGAAAGAAATGGTATGGACCTGACAGAAGCAGAAGATATTAAGAAGAGGTGGCAAGAATACACTGAAGAACTGTACAAAAAAGATCTTCACAACCCAGACAATCATGATGTTGTGATCACTCACCTAGAGCCAGACATTCTGAAATGTGAAGTCAAGTGGGCCTTAGGAAGCATCAGTACGAGCAATGCTAGTGGATGTGACGGAATTCCAGTTGAGCTATTTCAAATCCTGAAAGATGAGGCTGTGAAAGTGCTGCACTCAATATGCCAGCAAATTTGGAAAACTTAGCAGTGGCCACAGGACTGCAAAAGGTCCATTTGCATTCCAATCCCAAAGAAAGGCAATGCCAAAGAATGCTCAAACTACTGCACAATTGCACTCATCTCACACGCTAGGAAAGTAATGCTCGAAATTCTCCAAGCCAGGCTTCAGCAATACATGAACTGGGAACTTCCAGATGTTCAAGCTGGATTTAGAAAAGGCAGCGGAACCAGAGACCGAATTGCCAACATCCGCTGGATCATGGGAAAAGCAAGAGAGTTCCAGAAAAACATCTATTTCTTCTTTATTGACTAGGCCAAAGCCTTTGACTATGTGGATCACAATAAATTGTGGAAAATTCTGAAAGAGATGGGAATACCAGACCACCTGATGTGCCTCTTGAGAAACCTATATGCAGGTCAGGAAGCAACAGTTGGTACTGGACATGGAATAACAGACTGGTTCCAAATAGGAAAAGAAGTACATCAAGGCTGTATATTGTCACCCTGCTTATTTAACTTATATGCAGAGTACATCATGGGACATGCTGGGCTGGAGGACGTACAAACTGGAATCAATATTGCGGGAGAAATATCAATAACCTCAGATATGCAGATGACACCACCCTTATGGCAGAAAGTGAAGAACTAAAGAGCCTCTTGATAAAAGTGAAAGAGGAGAGTGAAAAAGTTGGCTTAAAGCTCAACATTCAGAAAACTAAGATCATGGCATCCTGTCCCATCACTTCATGGCAAATAGATGGGGAAACAGTGTCAGACTTTATTTTGGGAGGCTCTAAAATCACTGCAGATGGTGATTGAAGCCATGAAATTAAATACACTTCCTCCTTGGAAGGAAAGTTATGACCAACCTATGTCTATGACCAATAGACAGCGTATTAAAAAGCAGAGACATTACTTTGCCAACAAAGGTCCGCCTAGTCAAGGCTATGGTTTTTCCAGTGGTCATGTATGGATGTGGGAGTCGGACTATAAAGAAAGCTGAGCACCGAAGAATTGATATTTTTGAACTGTGGTGTTGGAAAAGACTCTTGAGAGTCCCTTGGACTGCAAGGAGTTCCAACCAGTCCATCTTAAAGGAGATCAGTCCTGGGTGTTCATTGGATGGACTGATGCTGAAGCTGAAACTCTAATACTTGGGTCACCTGATGTGAAAAGCTGACTCATTTGAAAAGACCCTGATGCTGGGAAAGATTGAGGGCAGGAGAAGAGGATGACAGAGGATGAGATGGCTGTATGGCATCACCGACTCAATGGACATGAGTTTGAGTAAACTCTGGAGTTGGTGATACAGGGAGGCCTGGAGTGCTGTGGTTCATGGTGTCGCAAAGAGTCTGACGTGACTGAGCTACTGAACTGAACTGAACTGAATTTATACTTATTTCCTAGTTTTGTCTGGGTAGTGCCAAACCAGTAAAGAAAGCTTCACCTTTACTAAATATTCCCTCTGCCTAAAAGTCTCTATTTTTAGTTTTTTAAGGAACCTCCATACTCTTCCCCATATTGGCTGTACCAATTTACATTCCCACCAACAGTATAGGAAGGTTCCCTTCTCTCCCCACTCTCTCCACCATTTATTGTTTATAGTTTGTTGTTGTTTACTTGCTAACTCCAGTGTGACTCTGCGACCCCATGGACTATAGCCCGCCAGGCTCCTCTGTTCATTGGGTTTCCCTACCTAGGGATCGAACAGGGATTGGCAGGTGGATTCTTTACCACTGAGTCACCAGGGAAGCCCATTGTTTGTGGATTTTTTTTTTTTTTTTTTTTTTTTGATATTTACAATGGTTAACCAACAAGGACTTATTGTATAGCACAAGGAAGTCTGCTCAATGTTATGTGCAGCCTGGATGAGAGGGGAGTTTAGGGAAGAATGGATACATGTATACGTATAGTTGGGTCACTTTGCTTTGCACCTAAAGCTATCACAATTGGTTACACTCCAATGTAAAATAAAAAGTTTTTAACATTTTTAAAATAAAAGTTTCAACAGCTAGATACATTATGGAAGATTTAGGTCTCAGTTAAGTGTCAACTCTTCATCAAAGGTCCTACTTTATGAGCCAGTTTACAATAGCCCCTAAGAGTTTTCATATTATTGTGTTTTATTTTCTTCTGGGCAATTTGGTTATATTGTGTATACATATATATATATATATATTTTTTTTTTTTTTTTAATGGATATACCTATTTGTAGTCTGTTTCTCTTCAAGGAATATGCTCCATGAGTGATGAGGAGCCTCATGCTTCTTATTTGGGGCTGTATTCCCAGCACTTAGAATAGCACCTTAGTTCAGTTCAGTCACTCAGTCATGTCTGACTTTTTGTGAACCCATGGTCTGCAGCACACCAGGTTTCCCTGTCCATCAGCAACTCCCAGAGTTTACTCAAACTCATGTCCATTGAGTTGATGATGTCATCCAACCATCTCATCCTCTGTCATCCCCTTCTCCTCCTGCCTTCAATCTTTCCCATCATCAGGGTGTTTTTCTAATGAGTCAGCTCTTCACATCAGGTGGCCAAAGTATTAGAGCTTCAGCATCAATCCTTCCAATGAATATTCAGGACTCATTTCCTTTAGGATTGATTGGCATGATCTCCTTGCAGTCCAGGGACTCTCAAGAGTTTTCTCCATCACAATTCAAAAACATTAATTCTTTTGGCACCTGGCCTCCTTTATGGTCCAACTCTCACATCCATACATGACTACTGGAAAAACCATAGCTTTGACTATACGACCATTTGTCAGCAAAGCAATGGCTCTGCTTTTTAATATGCTGTCTTGGTTTGTCATAGCTTTTCTTCCAAGGAGCAAGTGTCTTAATTTCATGGCTGCATTCACCATCTGCAGTGATTTTGGAGCCCAAGAAAATGAAGTCTGTCACTGGTTCCATTGTTTCTCCATCTATTTGCAATGAAGTGATGGGACCAGGTGCCATGAGAGTAGTGCTTAGCCCATAGCAAATCTTGATTAGTATTAGGAGAAAATAATTCATAATATTACTATTACACTAAGGGAACATGTCTTCCTGTCAGCAATGCTGGCCACATTTTCATAAGAAAATAAGGCAGGTCACTCTCTCTATTGGGGAACTAGATGCAGATGAAGTTTCATTCTGTAGGACCCACAAAAAACCACAGCCCAATATGTCACCAGAACCCAAGGATTCAGAAGGCTTAAAATTCACAAGCCTGGGAAGACACCCAATTAACAGAGATTAAAGTCCAAATGTGACTCACACACCTATTGGAAATGTTAGACAACGTCAAACAGTATCCAATCTGGTTTCGCAACCAGGTTAATATTCTGTGCATCCTGGGGGAGGCAGGTGGAGGGGAGAGGTTGAATTCCATTTTAAAAAGAAACATATGAGATACTTTGCTTCTCATTAAGAATTGTACTTCATAGGTTTCATCTATGCTCTCCAGCCCCAAATGATTGAACCAGCATTAATGCCAAAAAATTGGAAGTGTCTTAACATGCATTAATTGCTTAATGGCCATGTTGTCTACTTGAAAAGGGCGGAGAGGTATTTAAGTTGCTTAATGACTTTACATTTTCCCATGGCAAAATACCTGTGATTTGGTTATGCTATAATTAAAGAGTTACATAAACAAGGCTTTGGAAACAACTGAACTGGCTCTCTTGGTAAAGGGATTTTGGTCTCTCCAGCTGGCTTGCTCAGGCCCTTCCAATGAATAAAACTACCACCACCAGCCCTCACTCTGCCTTTTAGAAGTCGACCTTGCGTTTATCTCTGCCTTTCTGTGTGCATTGCCAAGTGTAGGCTATGGGGCTATGGGAGTATGTAGAGGGAAGATTTGAAAAATACTAAAAAACAAAAAAACAAACAAACAAAAAAAAACCCAACAGTATTGTTTAGAAACAATTTCAAAACAAGTTTAAATATAAGTCATTAGGACAAGCAGGGTAAACAGAAGAGCCTGGTTACCTTGAAGAAAGAGCCTAGGGATGAGAAGCCCTCAGGGCAGTGTGGGATTTGTCTTGTAAAACCAGTTGATCAAATGTTTATTACTGTATAAGGAAGAGCTTTGAACCCATGTGATTTGCTTTCCTGTATCCCAGAAACGCGGTTCTTCAGGAATGAAGGTGGCAAATTTCTTACCCAGAGTTCTCTTGGAGTGGCGAAAAATACTCTGGGCATCAAGAGAGGTCCTGAGCAAGGGAAGATGGCAGTCTGCCTCCCAGAGAGAGCACGCCAGTCAGGACAGCTGAGAAACAAACTCAGGGTCTGGCCTCGGGTAGAATCAGGAGCCTGGAGGTCCTTTTTAAGATCCCCTTTAAAGCAATCCTCTCTTGCTTACAGACATTTACAAAGAAGATCAGAGCCAACTGGACTGCATGTTAGCATACTTAACCAAAGGTAACTTTCAGAGCACATTTTCTTTTAGTTTCCTAGATTTCAGCTTTTTGTATGTTATAATCCTTGTGAAGTTTGGTGGTGAACCATTTGTCATTTGTTGGTCCAAGGTTCCCACTGAGAATTCTTATATATATTCTTAATTAAAAATAAAAATCAATTGAAATATATGTTTCTTAGATATTTGCAATTCTTTATCTTTTAAACATTTGGAATTAAATCCAATGAGCCTTTCATTTACTAAATAGCTAAAACAACAAACATATTGAGCTCAAATCAGCTCATTTTGTCATTAGACTTATTGGGAATTCTTCTAAAGCTGGAATGTAAGGAGATCAGTTGGGTGTCTTTGCCTTAGATGCTGGGGTGGATTGATGGTTTTCTTGGTTCAATCCATGACTTTGCCACATCCATGCCCTTTGCACTAAGACACTGAAGCTTTTCCCACCAAGAGATAGAATCTATTTCCTCTCCCCTTGACTCTAGACTTCTGGTAACTTGTTTCTGGAAATAGAACTGTGGCACAGAGAGGTCTTGCCTGCTCCCCACCTCTCCCTAGAAACTTTGGCAACCTCTATGTGAGCCAGCCCAGGTTAGCCTTTTGGAGGATGAGAGGCAGTAGTCTCTCAACACAAACCAGCCTAGAGTCAGCCAACTCCCAAATATCAGACAGAGCCCTGCCAAGATGAACAGAGCTGTCTCCAACCTCTGACTGACCACAGATGCAAGAGTAACCTCATCTAGGCCAGCAGAACCACCTGCTGGCATGTTGTAATATTGTAATTTATAATTAATAGTTAAGAAGTACATATTTTGTCTTTGTCTTCTTTTCCAGCATAGAGCTGCTAAAACCTTTAGAATTCCTAAGTGTTGAAAGCAAAAACAAAAAAATTAAAAGGGTGTCTTTTGTTATGTGAATGAAGCTACTTTTGGACTTCACCTAAAGATGGGGACTGGTTGCCAAGGGAACCAGCCATGTGATTGGTTGTAGCAGTCTCTGATTTATAACCAGTCAGCTCGAAGCATAGACAACAACCTGGACTTGTGATTAGAATCTGTAAGGGAGAGCAAGTTTTTAGAACTGAGCCCTTAATCTGTGGAATCTGATGGTATTTCCACACAAATGGTGTCAGAATTGAGTTGAGGGCTTTCCTGGTGATTCAATGGTAAAGAACCTGCCTGCCAATGCAGGAGACCCAGGTTCGAGCCTGGTTCAGGATCACCACCATGGGGCAAGTAAGCCCATGCCCCCCAACTATTGAGCCTGTGCTCTAGTGCCCCGGAGCCACAAGTGTTGAGCCCATGTGTCAGAACTACTGAAGCCCACACACCCCAGAGCCCATGCTCTGCAAATAGAGATGCCTCCACAAGGAGATGCCTGCACACCCCAACTAGAGAAGAGCCCCCGCCCACCACAACTGAGAAAGGCCAGAGTGGCAATGGAGACCCAGCCCAGCCAAAAATAAATGTAGTAAAAAAAAAAAGAGAGAGAATTACATTGAATTGTAGGACACCTATTTGGTGTGTAAGAATTGCTTGGTGGTATGGGGAAAAAACCACACTGAAATTGGTAACCAGAACTTTTACGTATAAACTCATGAACAGTAAAAGATGCATATTACTCGAGGCCCTGAGTTCCGAGGTGGTTTGTCATACATTAACACTAACAGATAAAATTTTTTAAAAAGATATTTTTAGCATCACTGTAACACCAGTGGAGGTAAGGAAGTGAAGACATCAACATCCTTACTATGTATATAAAGATACCAAGTGGAACATTGGTCAGTAATGACCAAATGTATAATGGAAACCAGTGAGGTTCCAGACAGTTATTCTAGGATCCGGGGACAAAGTAGGAAATCCAGTAGACAGGGTGCCTGTCCCTGGGGTTCTTAAAATATATTAAAATTGGCAGACATTTCAAATTATTGAAATTAAAAGGACAGTGAAAAAGAAAAGAACAGTGGTTTTCAATCTTTGCAACACAATAGAATTATCTGGAGAGATGTAACAGTATCACCAACAGTGGGTATGATCACAAACTAATTAAATCAGAATCTGTGCACAGTGCTTATATATGAGGATTGTGAATTACTGCTCTGCAGAGCAGTAATTCAATTAACTATTGAAAAGTGCTGCAGTGCTTTTCAAAGAGCAGCCTGTAGACCAGTAGTGTTAGCATCACCAGGAGCTCATTAAAAATGAGAATCTCAGGTTCTGCCCCTGATCTGCTGAATCAGAATCTGAGGATGAGACATGGGGGAAGATACCTGTCTTCTTAAAAATTCTCTGTGTGATTCTTTCTTTTATAACTCCCTGTGCTTTTATTTGTTTTTATTTCTTGCCCATGCAGTGCAGTGTGTGGGGTCTTAGTTCCCCCATTAGGGACTGAACCTGCATCCCCTACATTGGAAATGCAGTCTTAACCAGTGGACCACCAGGCAAGTCTTCTCTGTGTGATTCTTTTTTCTTTTTATTTGGAGGCTAATTGCTTTACAATGTTGTGTTGTGTTCTGCCATACAACAATGCAAATCAGTTGTAATTATATATATATATATATTATATAAAACATATACATATATATATGTATATGTGCTATTGTGCTCAGTTGCTTCAATCATGTCAGACTCTTTGCAACACCATGGACCTTAGCCCACCAGGATCCTCTGTCCATGGGATTCTCTAGGCAAGGATACTGGAGTGGGTTGCTATGCCCTCCTCCAGGGTATCTTCTCGACCCAGAGACTGAACCGGTATCTCCTGCTTCTCCTGTGTTGCAGGCAGATTCTATACCTGCTTATATATATATATATATATATATATATATATATATATACACACACACACACACATACATATATATATATCCCCTCCTTTTTATAGCATTGACATATACACACTATCATATGTAAAATAGATAGCTAGTGGGAAGCTGCTCTGTAACACAGGGAGCTCAATCTGGTGTTCTGTGATGACCCAGAAGGTGGGATGAGGGGAGGGGAGGGAGGGTCTCTGTGATTCTGATCCAAGCTAGGTGTTGAAAGGCAGTAGCTGAGAATTGTAGGGCAGTAAAATCTGACATTACCCACTGATAACTTGAAGCAATTACATACAGGAACACACACACAAATATTTAAGAAGAAAGTATATCTTTGGGGTTGTTTTCCTAGACCTAAAGGTGAGACTTTCACTTATGGAGATTTCAGCCTTTGATGTGGGTGATCTACACAACAAAAGCTCATATAGTAGTTACTTAAACTTTGTTCATGATGTAAACACTCTATGACCTACTCTGCTTAAATTCCCAGAAATGTTATTCCCCAATACCAGGCCATATAACTTTATTTAGTATAGTACACTAAAGCCATGAAATTAAAAGATGCATGCTCCTTGGAAGAAAATCTATGACAAACCTGGATATTAAATAAAAAGTAGAGACATTACTTTGCTGACAAAGGTCCGTATAGTCAAAGCTAGTTTTTTTTGTTTTTTTTTTTTTTTTCCAGTAGTAATATTAGGATGTGAGAGTTGGATTGTAAAGAAGGCTGAGCATTGAAGAATTAAGGCTTTTGAACTGTGGTGCTGGAGAAGACTCTTGAGAGTCCCTTGGACAGCAAGGAGATCCAGACTGTCAATCCTAAAGGAAATCAACCCTGAATTAGAAGGACTGATGATGAAGTTGAAGCTCCAATACTTTGGCCACCTGATATGAAGAGCTGACTCATTGGAAAAGAGCCTGATGCTGGGAAAGATTGAAGGCAGAGGAGAAGGGGATAACGGAGGATAAGATGGTTGGATGGCATCACTGATACGATAGACATGAGTTTGAGCAAACTCTGGGCGATAGTGATGGACAGGGAAGCCTGGCATGCTTCAGTCCACGTGGTCACAAAGAGTTGCACATGACTGAGCAACTGAACAACAACAGAAACCTAAAGATACTAGGTCTATAGTTTTCAATTTAATTTGTTATAAAATATTTTAAGATTCACCTTGTTTCTGAAAAAACTTAGAGGCAAACTCAGATTTAGTTTTCCTTGCATGGTCTCTTGCCCTCAAAGAGATCATATGTCAATGAGATCATAGGTCAATGAGATCATGGGTCCTGATTTCCCCCGCAATAGTCCTAATTTATGCTTTGTTTTAGCATCCCCTTTCACTCTTAAAAGGGTCTCAATTTAGACAATAAATTATACAATCACTCTAGCTAAGAGCTGTAACAGTATTTTCTTTTGGAAGAAAGTGAAGATGCCACTTGTAAGCCAGGTCTCTCAGTGCTTTGTCAAAGATGCATTTTCTTTCTGGTGCAGTTGTAAATCTATTACCATATTTACAGTATCTAAGATGCCTCTAATAATAAAAGTCATATGTATCCCAGTGTTCTAGTAGCATTATTTACAATTGCCAAGATATGGAAACAACCTGTATCTATCAACAGGTGAATGGGGAAAGATGATGTGGTATACAATGAAATACTCCTCAGTCATAAAAAAGAATAAATTTTGCCATTTGCAACAATATGGATGAACTTGGAGGGTGTTATGCTAAGTGAAATAAAACAGTGAAAGACAAATACTGTATCATATCATTTATATATGGAATCTAAAAATACAACAAATTAGTGAATATAATAGAAAAGAAGCAGCTCACAGGTAAGAGAACAAAGTTATGGTTACCAGTGGGAAGAGGAAAAGGAGGAGAGTTTTAGGGGTAGTAGATTAAGAGATATAAACTATTATGAATAAAATAAGCTACAAGGATATACAATGTATACAGAGAACATACCAATATTTCCTAATTTAAATGGAATACATCCTTTAAAAATAGTGAATCACTATATTGTACACCTGTAACATATAATATTGTACACCACCTATACTTCAATTAAAGAAACAATAAATCACTATTATTTTATGCATTACTAAAGAAAAACTGCTGCTAATTAATCTATAACACAATGATTTCTTATCTTTGATCCTGGCATATAATAGGTAATTCCTTTGCAGTAATAAAATTAAACTTTCTCTCTTGGGTTCTAAGATGAACCTGGTTATCGCTTTGCAACTATATAAGAATTTATGGTAATCCCTCCAACAATGAGTATTTACTATCAAATTTTATATCCTGGTCTTCTATTTCCATGGGAGTATATAATAACATTTTCAATGCTGAATCTAGTTTCGATTTTTGAAGATATTTTAAAGAGTAATTAAAGACAACAACATTTGCAATCTGACAATGCAAAGATCTCAAGCAGTGTAAGGGTGAGAGGACTTATCTGACATGGAGAAACTGCTCACCTGGGCAAGTGGGCCAGGGTATTACTTGAATAGGGTATCTCCAGGGCGATGGACTCTGATCCTCTCTGAGACAGGAAATCTCTCCTTATGCTTATTGCAGGTGCTGTTGAGATGGTTGGATGCATCACCAATTTGATGGACATAAGTTTGATCAAGCTCCAGGAGCTGATGATAGACAGGTAATTGATAAACAGTTGATGATACACAAGACTCCATGCTGCAGTCCATGAAGTCACAAAAAGTCAGACACAGCTGACCAACCGAACTGACCTGAGGGTGATGGATAGACTTTAAAATGAAGGCAGTTACCATATGGATCCGCAGGCTGTCAAATAGACAGATAGATGGATAGGCAGGCTGATAGATGCATAGGTAGATAGAGAGATACCATCAGTTCTAAGATGCATTCCAATTTCAGGTATAGTAAAATATGAAAAAAAAAAAAAAGTGTGCATTAGTCGGAGAAGGAAATGGCACCCCACTCCAGTACTCTTGCCTGGAAAACCCCATGGACGGAGGAGCCTAGTAGGCTACAGCCCATGGGTCGCAGGGTCAGACGTGACTGAGCAACTTCACTCACTTCACTTAGTCAAAATGAAAAATAACACTTAGGAAACCATGAACTCCAGTTTTCAAGAATTCAGTCACACCATCCTGGAATCTAAATGTTGTGGGAGAAAAAGCAGACCACAGATTTTTGAGACATGGTTATCATGAGACATGTACCACAGGATGAAGGAAATGTGGGAGGTTCAGGCGATCACAGCACTCAGAGGCACATGGTCACACGCAAACCCCATCCTTTCACACAACAAAATTACTTTCTTTTGTACCCAAGTGCAGCCAAGGCCCTCTCCAAAACCTGGTGTGTGGTCAGAAGGGGAAGAAAAATAGACCTCATAATAACAGAGGAGGGGGAGTTTTTGAAACTAGCAGAATTTATAAAAAAGATTATGTGATGACTGTGGCTTTGTAGTAGAGCCTGAAGTCAGGCAGGTTGATTCCTCTAGTTTAATTCTTCTTTCTCAAGATTGCTTTGGCTATTCGAGGTTTTTTGTATTTCCATACAAATTGTGAAATTATTTGTTCTAGCTCTGTGAAAAATACCGTCAGTAGCTTGATAGGGATTGCATTGAATCTATAAATTGCTTTGGGTAGTATACTCATTTTCACTATATTGATTCTTCTGATCCATGAACATGGTATATTTCTCCATCTATTAGTGTCCCCTTTGATTTCTTTCACCAGTGTTTTATAGTTTTCTATATATAGGTCTTTAGTTTCTTTAGGTAGATATATTCCTAAGTATTTTATTCTTTTCATTGCAGTGGTGAATGGAATTTTTCCCTTAATTTCTCTTTCTATTTTCTCATTATTAGTGTATAGGAATACAAGGGATTTCTTTGTGTTGATTTTATATCCTGCAACTGTACTAAATTCATTGATTAACTGTAGTAATTTTCTGGTGGAGTCTTTAGGGTTTGCTATGTAGAGAATCATGTCATCTGCAAACAGTGAGAGTTTTATTTCTTTTCCAATTTGGATTCCTTTTATTTCTTTTTCTGCTCTGACTGCTGTGGCCAAAATTTCCAAAACTATGTTGAATAGTAATGGTGAAAGTGGGCACCCTTGTCTTGTTCCTGACTTTAGGGGAAATGCTTTCAATTGTTCACCATTGAGGATAATGTTTGCTGTGGGTTTGTCATATATAGCTTTTATTATGTTGAGGTATGTTCCTTCTATTCCTGCTTTCTGGAGAGTTTTTATCATAAATGGATGTTGAATTTTGTCAAAGGCTTTCTCTGCATCTATTGAGATAATCATATGGCTTTTATTTTTCAATTTGTTAATGTGGTATATTACATTGATTGATTTGCAGATATTGAAGAATCCTTGCATTCCTGGGATAAAGCCCACTTGGTCATGGTGTATGATCTTTTTAATGTGTTGTTGGATTCTGAGTGCTAGGATTTTGTTAAGGATTTTTGCAGCTATGTTCATCAGTTTATTTGTGGCATCTTTGTGAGGTTTTGGTATTAGGGTGATGGTGGCCTCATAGAATGAGTTTGGAAGTTTACCTTCCTCTGCAATTTTCTGCAAGAGTTTGAGTAGGATAGGTGTTAGCTCTTCTCCAAATTTTTGGTAGAATTCAGCTGTGAAGCCATCTGTACCTGGGCTTTTGTTTGCTGGAAGATTTCTGATTACAGTTTCAATTTCCATGCTTGTGATGGGTCTGTTAAGATTTTATATTTCTTCCTGCATTGGTTTTGGAAAGTTGTACTTTTCTAAGAATTTGTCCATTTCTTCCACATAGTCCATTTTATTGGCATATAATTGCTGATAGTAGTCTCTTAAGATCCTTTGTATTTCTGTGTTGTCTGTTGTGATCTCTCCATTTTCATTTCTAATTTTATTGATTTGACTTTTCTCCCTTTGTTTCTTGATGAGTCTGGCTAATAGTTTGTCAATTTTATTTATCCTTTCAAAGAACCAGCTTTTGGCTTTGTTGGGTTTTGCTATGGTCTCTTTGTTTCATTTATTTCTGCCCTAATTTTACAAATAGTGCTGGGAAAACTGGTCAACTACTTGTAAAAGAATGAAACTAGAACACTTTCTAACACCATACACAAAAATAAACTCAAAATGGATTAAAGATCTAAACATAAGACCAGAAACTATAAAACTCCTAGAGGAGAACATAGGCAAAACACTCTGTGACCTACATCACAGCAGGATCCTCTATGACCCACCTCCCAGAATATTGGAAATAAAAGCAAAAATAAACAAATGGGACCTAATTAAAATTAAAAGCTTCTGCACCACAAAGGAAACTATAAGCAAGGTGAAAAGACAGCTTTCAGAATGGGAGAAAATAATAGCAAATGAAGTAACTGACAACTAATCTCAAAAATATACAAGCAACTCCTGCAGCTCAATTCCAGAAAAATAAATGACCCAATCAAAAAATGGGCCAAATAACTAAATAGACATTTCTCCAAAGAAGATATACAGATGGCCAACAAACACATGAAAAGATGCTCAACATCACTCATTATCAGAGAAATGCAAATCAAAACCACAATGAGATATCATTTCACGCCAGTCAGAATGGCTGTGATCCAAAAGTCTACAAGCAATAAATGCTGGAGAGGGTGTGGAGGAAAGGGAACCCTCTTACACTGTTGGTGGGAATGCAAACTAGTACAGCCACTATGGAGAACAGTGTGGAGATTCCTTAAAAAACTGGAAATAGAACTGCCTTATGACCCGTCAATCCCACTGCTGGGCATACGCACTAAGGAAACCAGAATTGAAAGAGACACGTGTACCCTGATGTTCATCGCAGCACTGTTTATCATAGCCAGGACATGGAAGCAACCAGCAGATGAATGGATAAAGCTATGGTACATATACGCAATGAAGTATTATTCAGCCATTAAAAAGAATACATTTGAATCACTTCTAATGACATGGATGAAACTGGAGCCTATTATACAGAATGAAGTAAGCCAGAAAGAAAAACACCAATACAGTATACTAACACATATATATGGAATTTAGAAATATGGTAACGATAACCCTGTATGCGAGACAGCAAAAGAGACACAGATGTATAGAACAGTCTTTTGGACACTGTGGGACAGGGAGAGGGTGGGATGATTTGGGAGAATGGCATTGAAACATGTATAATATCATATATGAAACAAATCGCCAGTCCAGGTTCGATGCATGATACTGGATGCTTGGGGCTGATGCACTGAGACGACCCAGAGGGATGGTATGGGGAGGGAGGAGGGAAGGGGGTTCAGGATGGGGAACACGTGTATACCTGTGGTGGATTCATGTTGACGTATGGCAAAACCAATATAATATTGTAAAGTAATTAACCTCCAATTAAAATAAATACATTTATATTTTAAAAAAAAGGAAAAAAAAGATTATGTGAAAGAGGCATTGATAACATTTCTTAGAAATGTCAGTGTTTGCTTAGTAACATATTAAGAATCTATATTTTATTGAAAATTTAACTTTATCTAACTGAAGACCACAAGGCCATCTTATCATAGAGGGTGTTATTTCTTCATCAGAATAAAGTAAAAGTACATAGAACACAAAGCAAATTCAGTATGAAGTACATTTCTCTCTGAAATGTACTCCTTGTGCTTATTGTAGGTACTATTGAATACTAAACAATGAAAATGTGCATTGCTTGTTTAGAAATTAACTATGTTTCTATTATTTAAAAATGTATGTATATATATATGGAATTTAGAAAGATGGTAACAATAACCCTGTATAGGAGACAGCAAAAGAGACACTGATGTATAGAACAGTCTTATGGACTCTGTGGGAGAGGGAGAGGGTGGGAAGATTTGGGAGAATGGCATTGAAACATGTATAATATCATGTATGAAACGAGTTGCCAGTCCAGGTTCAATGCACGATACTGGATGCTTGGGGCTGGTGCAGTGGGACGACCCAGAGGGATGGTATGGGGAAGGAGGAGGGAGGAGGGTTCAGGATGGGGGAACACATGTATACCTGTAGCGGATTCATTTCGATATTTGGCAAAACCAATACAATATTGTAAAGTTAAAAAATAAAATTAAATTAAAAAAAATGATAATAAGGGTGCTCTCCTTTCTGTGTCTGCCAGCAGAAATCGTGTTGTGCATGTGAAAATAATACAGCATAATTTCCTTAAAAATATTGTGTAACTTTTCAACTCTGATGTATATTTTCGTGAATTACATAAAGTAGTGCAGTTTTCACCTTTTTTTAAAATATTCTTCCTCTCCCTTGCAAATTTTGCATTTTTACTTGTGCCTTTTGTCTGTTAATTTTCTAACATATTTTATTGTAACACCTCTGCAAAAGTCAGTACTTCAGAATTCTCTGAGAGAGCATATGTTCTCTAAAGGAAAAGTCTAACTGTTCATATTGACATTGATTATCATGAGATTTTGATTAAACATAACCTGTATATTTTCATAATGGCAGCCTCCCCAAAATAGGGAGGTTAGAACTGACATATACACACCAAAAAAGAGCACAGAGAACTCTACTCAATATTCTGTAATAGCCTATATGGGAAACAAATCAAAAAACAGTGTATACATGTATACATATAACTAATTCACTTTGCCATACACCTGAAATTAACACAACATTGTAAATCACCTACAACTAAATAAGAATTAAAAAAAACAAATATCTGGTCTTACAAATAACATCAAAACATGACAGCCTCATTTTATGGATAAAATGTCTATATATTTTTAAAAATCTGCAGTTTGCTGGTTAAAATTGACTGCCATTTTTCTTTTTATTGATCTTCATTGCATTGCTTGTTTGGATCAGTAGATATTTAACTAGTATGAGTGGCAGCTGTGATTTTAATATGTACCATAGAAATAAGCTAGACACACAAAAACTTGTGTTGTGTGTATTTGATTCCATCTATGTGAGAGTCTGCTGCTGCTGCTAAGTCACTTCAGTCGTGTCCGACTCTGTGCGACCCCATAGACGTCAGCCCACCAGGCTCCCCCGTCCCTGGGATTCTCCAGGCAAGAACACTGGAGTGGGTCACCATTTCCTTCTCCAATGCATGAAAGTGAAAAGTGAAAGTGAAGTCACTCAGTCGTGTCAGACTCCTAGCGATCCCATGGATTGCAGCCTACCAGGCTCCTCCATCCGTGGGATTCTCCAAGCAAGAATACTGGAGCAGGTTGCCATTGCCTTCTCTGTTGTGACAGTCTAGAAAACACAAACTAACACATGGTGACAGAAAGATCAGTGGTTTCCTGGGGCCAAGAGGAAAGTATGGAGGGACTGTAAAGCACAAAGGAAACTTTTAGATATAATGGGAATCTTGAATCTTGATTGTGGTGGTAGTTACAGCATTCACACATTTGTCAAAATATAACAAATAGTATTATTTGAATGAATACAGTTTATTATATTTAATTTTATCTTAAACTTGATAAAAATATACTGTAATATATTGTAATAATGATATACTTTAATAATATTTTCTTAACAGCTAGAAGCATACTTAGAAAAGAATCATCTTTGATATATTGCATGAAATGAAACTAAGCTTTCATCCTCAGATTAAAAGTATCTCCTTTAAAATGCCTTCATTTTCAAGCCCATCCATCACCCAGGAGATACCAGGGTGTCTAATAGGTTTGCTGGCAGGCATTCTGTGCCATTTGCAAATAAGACTGAAGGGAGCAAATAAAGCCTGGGTTTTCAGAGGTGATCGCTGTGGATGAACATGTTATCTCCTGCAGCAGTCAGTCTTGTCTGAGGTTTAACCCTACTCAAGCAATGCCTATTGGTCCTCCTTGCCCAGGTGAGCAGTTTCTCCATGTCAGTTATTCAATGGATAGGGCTGGATGAGGGTAAAAAAAAACTCATCAAGGTGTTATATACTTCCAGTAGGATTGGAACTCATATCCTTATAAAGCAAGAGGGCTTACAATCTCACAAAACAACAGTATCAAATAAAACACTATATGCACTCACACACAAATGTATGTGATGTTCAAAATTCCCAAATTAATGCACGTTTATAAATACAAGTGTCCCAAATGTTTAAAGACAAGCCATGCTCTCTATTTAAAATTTCTCTGTTTTAAATAATTGTTTAAATTTCATTTTAAGGTAAAATATATTTATAGCAGGCATAAGAGACTTGGGTTTGATCCCTGGGCTGGGAAGATCCCAAGGATGGGAACCCACTCTAATGTTCTTGCCTGGAAAACAATCGCATGACAGACAAATCAGGCAGGTTGCAGTCCATGGGGTCACAGAGTCTGATGTTACTGAGCAACTCAGTATGCACACATACGTACAGCACAATGCAAAAACATGAGTGTTACAGAACCAAATTTGGGTCCACTCCCCTGAGCATAGTAAAGCTAAGCTACTGACACTTGGTCGAGGTGAAGAAAAGCACAAGGTTTACTATAGGGCACCAGGCAAGGAGTCCAGGCAGCTGGTGCTTGAAAGACCTGAACACCCTGCTGGCGTTCAGGGAAAGATTTTTAAAGACAGGGTGAGGAGGACTCTGTGAGGTCTGTGACCGGCTTGTGGACATTCTTCTGACTGGTTGGTGGTGAAGGTGAATCAGGAGTCAACAGCATCAATTCTGGTTCCAGTTGCTCTGCAGTCTACATGCTTGTGGGTATCATACAGCTAACTCTTTCCGCCTGGTTGGGGGTGGGGGTTCAGTATTTGTAAAAGAGCTCTAAAGGACACAGCTTAGAATATTATCTATAGCCCTTGAGGAGAATATTATCTAAAGTCTTTGACTTTGTTTAATTACTACTATTTTGTCTTGCTTGACTGTTTCCTTTTTTTTCCTTTTCTTCTGCATTTTTTTTTTCTTCTCTATTAAATGTATTCTTTGGAACTTAGGGAAGACCTAGGTAGGCTAAAGTTTTTATTATAAGTGAGAGGCAAATGGAAGACATGAGGGGGTGGGGTCTGTTCTAGGAAGGCCCGTATGGTCCTGTTTGGTTACAGAAGTATAGAATTTATCATTTTTTACAAATGGAAATAGTCATATAAACCACACCCTTATAGATTTAGGACTGCTTTATACAGTATAACTTTTAAAATTACATTTTAACTGATTGTTTGCTGCTGGCTATAAAATGCAGTTGGCTCCTGACATTCTTCAAATAACCAACAGCAATGACAAACCCTTCTATCGACTCTGTGCGACCCCATAGACGGCAGCCCACCAGGCTCCCCTGTCCCTGGGATTCTCCAGGCAAGAACACTTGAGTGGGTTGCCATTTCCTCCTCCGATGCATGAAAGTGAAAAGTCAAAGTGAAGTCGTTCAGTCATGTCTGACCCCTAGCGACCCCACGGACTGCAGTCCATCAGGCTTCTCCGTCCATGAGATTTTCCAGGCAAGAGTACTGGAGTGGGGTGCCATTGCCTTCTCCATTCTATTTAAATGCATCCTTAAAATTTTGAATTTTTTAGATAGGCATTTATACAAGCTTCCCATAATGAAATTGTTTTGTTTTATTCCAAGCCATAATTCTTTTTTCTTTTCTTGTATAACTACACTCCCTACAACATGCAATGTTAATAGTGAACAGACGCAGTTCACCAAAGATGAAAATGTCTGTATTTTTCCAGAAATCAATCCTCTAACTTTTAACTATTAGTTATAATATTTACTTTTTTTTTTTAAAGATGTCATTTATCTGGCTAAGGAAACTCTTTTTCCTATTATTAGTTGCTAAAGTTCCTTTTTTAACCACAAATGGATGTTGAATTTTATTTAATACTCTTTCCTGTATCCATTTAGATAATCCTATATAGCTTTTCTCCTTTAATTTGCTAATAATGTGAGCAATGTAATTTTATTTTCTAGTGTCAAATCAATTTTGTAGTCTTGGCATAAATCCAATTTGATCAAAATAGCTTACTTTTTGATACACTGTGGGATTTGATTTGAAAAATATTTAATATTTTTGTATGTATGTTTATGAATTATATTGGAGTGTATGTTTTCTTTTTTATAATACCCTCAGTTGGTTTTGTTATCGAGTATATTATGTTCAAAAATGAGTTGGATGTTTCCTCTTTGTCTGTATTCTGAAATAGTTTTTGTAAGATTGAAGTCATCTATTCATGAAATTTATAGTAGGATTCGTGCTTTAGTATTTGGTAAAACTTGCTATATTTTTTTTGTTGTTGTTTTATAATTAAATTTTATCTTTTAAAACCAGGGTTGTTTTTTTTTTTTAAGTTAAAAAAATAGTATAGAGTTGCTATAAGCTTCACACTAAGCTTCCCCTAGTATTATTAATATCCTGTATGGCACATTTGTTGCAACAATGAACTGATATTAGTACTTTATTGTTAATTTAGGCCCATACTTTTTTTCAGATTATTTTAGCTTCCACCTAATGCTCTCTGTTTCAAGATCGCATCCAGGGTGCCATATTTGGTCATCATGTCTCCTTGGCTGTGACAATTCCTCAGACTTTCCTTCAACCTTGACAGTTTGATAAGTACTGTTCAGGCATTGTGTAGAATATTTCTCATAGGAAATTGTGTGTGTGTGTGTGTGTGTGTTTTCATGATTATACAAGGATTATAGGTTTATGGGAGGAAGACCACAGAGGCACAAAGCTGTTTTCATAGCATGATAGCAAGGGTACATGCTACCCACATGGTTTATTCACTCGATGTTGATCTGGACTATCCGGCTGAGGGAGTATTTATCAGCTGTGTCCTCTTCCTTTTTTCAGAGGTAGAAGGGTGCTTCACCTCTTTGCTACTCAAAGTATGGACCATGGATGAGCAGCACTCACCTCATTTGGGATTTTGTTCGAATCACAGAATCTAAATTCAATCCCAGAATGGCTGAATCAGGATCTGCAAGTTAACCAGATTCCTGGGTGATTCACATTTTTCTCAACTTTTGAGAACACTGCTCTAAGATAATCTAACAAAAATTCTGGTGATTTTTTTAAAAGGCCCAATAGTAACTATTTCCAGCCTTGTGGGCTATACAGTGTCTGTCACAAAGACTCAACCCTGCCCTTGTAGCAGGAAGCAGTCGTAGATGATACATAAACACATAGGTGTGTTGGCATATATTTTAAAAATTTACTTATAGACACTGAAATGAAAAGAGGACAGATGATCATCCTTTGGATTCAAGTGGTGGTGGTGATGGAGAATACAGAGAAAATTAGTATAGTCTGGAGGTGTGAGGAAGTAAAATTAATTTGATTTGGTGGACAATTGAATGTAGGAGATGAGGGAGAGGACACAGTTTTAAGAGTAAGTCTAAGATTCTGGGTTATAAAACTGGATGGAGAGCCCTGCCATTAATGGAGGCATTTCACTGGAAGAGGTCTTGGTGAGGAAGACCTTTATTTATTTACATTATATTGAGTTTTAACATCCTTGGTTTTTACTAGCCAGTTAGCTCTGTAGGACTAGAACTTGAAAGAGATCAGTTAAGCAATCTGGGCGATAGCATTTTCATCCACTTGTAGCAATAATAAAATATTACTTACAGAAATTATGTATAGAAAGTTTCTATACATTTTAGGAATAGAAAATATGTAGTAAAGGAATTCAAGATGCAATAGAATTTGTAATAGTAGTTGTTATAATGCACAAAAAATAGCATCAAGCTTTCTACCAGTAACTGTTGGCTTGTTTGATTGAGTAAACCTTTGCCAGCATTTTACGGTGTTAAATTGTCCATATGATGTGTCTTGGGCCATATAGTTTTGACAGGAAAACTTTGAAAGCAATAAATTGACCTCAAAAGACTGCAAGTATAAGATTTTAGCCATAGTTACAAACTAATGGGTTAAGATTTCTTTACACAGAACTCTTTCAGACCACGTCTTCAAAGGTTCTGTTTCTCACTTTTCCCTGCCCACCAGAACTATCTAAGGAGGTTCTAAGGATCCCAGTACATGGGACAGTTAAATTATAATCCCAATTCTCATGCTTATTAAATCAGGATTTCTAGAGGGTGGTGATTAAATGTTATTTTCTTCAAGACCCAAATGGATCTGGTATGCAGTCAAAAGTGGGACCGTCTAGGGTGAAACCCAGACAGTGAGGCCAAACTTATATATCAAGCCATCCACTGAGACACTCAAAACAGTTTGGGACTATGGACTATGGAACAGAACTTTCCTTCTCTCTCTTGGTGTCTGGTCATCAGGAAGAACAGAGGATCATGCTGTCTTAGGCTGTCCATGATGAATCCCACTAGACATAGTCTTTGGGTGTTGGAGCTGCCCCAGACTCCAGCTAATATTGAGGACACTCCTCTTTTCCTATATTCCTCACTTTAAGATTATAAGAAGATAAAGGTGGGAATCTTAAATCTGTGGTTTGAACGGAATGGGCACTATTTATGATTCTGAAGACAAGGCAGGTTTGAGAATCAATGTCCTAACCATTGTTTCTGCAAGTGTGGTACTTGGTGGTGGTGGTGGTGGTTTAGTCACTAAGCTATGTCTAACTCTTGTGACCCCATGAACTGTGGCCCACCAGGCTCCTCTGTCCAGGGGAGTCTCCAGGCAAGAATACTGGAGTGGGTTGCCATTTCCTTCTCCAGGGGGTCTTCCTGACCCAGGAATCAAACCCAGGTCTCCTGCATTACAGGCAGGTTCTTTACCGACTGAGCTACAATGGACGCCCGAGTAGGACTTGGACCAGTAGCAAAAGTATCACTGAGGAGGGAAACACAGTCTCACACATTCCAGGTCCATGAATCAGAACACATTGTAACACAATCCCCAGGTGATTCATATTTGAGACACACTGCCCTAAAATGGTATATTCCAAAGAGATCTTCCAGACTACCTAAAACATAAAGTGCTAATTAATAATGGTCTACTCTAAACTTTACCAATCAAAATCTCCTGGTGGAGGGCAGGGGGTGGAAATCTCTTCATGTTTAACAGGATCAGCTACTGACTCTTATGACAAGCGCTACAGTTTGAGAGTCTTAGACCTAGAATTGGTTTAGTGAATATTTGCTCAGGCCACTCCAAGGAGCCGGTCCAATAGCACAGGGTAAAATGTTGTGAGCTAGGTTACCAGCTCTAACACTCAAACATGGACGAGAGTTAGAAACAGCTCACTACAGACTCTCATTGTGTACAGACTACCAAACCTACCACACATTGGTCTTCATGTGTGGCCCAAAAGCCTTACTCATGGGCCAACACGTTAAACATGCATGACTCAGAGGACGAGGTCATAAAGGGAGTTTTATTTTTCTTTCCCACTGTCCCTTTAAGCCTGTTTTGGGTTGGAGAGTGGTGGATACTTCCTCTGCCTTCAAGTGACTACCCAGATGTCCATCATGGTTAGTACAATAGAAAGTTATGTATCATTTCAAACCACTTAGTCACAATTGAATACTTAAAAACACCTACCTCTAGAAAATAATACAAACTCTGAACTAGTTTGAACATTAGCATATATTTCCTCCTTGACCGTGGATGGCTATAAGCTGGCCACATTCTTTTGGAGAGAAGCCTTGGTTGTCTTCCTCTTTTTCCCTTTCCTTTCTCTTACTCACTAGCTATGCCACTGACATCATCTAGAATGAGCAAGGGGAGGCAAGAAGGATAACACTGAGGGCAGGCAGTTATTACTTCATGGATAACAAATCACAAGTTCACTTTCTTCAGTGCTGGTGGAGATGGAAAGCATGTGCTCATGGACACACTCATCAATCTTTGTTGGTTATCCTACTTGACTTGACTAAGTCACCTCCCATGAGGTGGATGACACATCCTATTCTTCTGGGTGCTTCTCTTCCCTCAGCACTAGTTTTCTGGACACTTGTTCACCACAAACACTCTTAGATACCCAGCAGCCTACAAAGTAGTCACTGTGGACAGGAATCAAAGTAGCTTTAGGCTCATATCCTTCAGTCTGACCCTCATATGGGTCAGCAGAAATGTGTGCACCCTTTTCCCACGCTGTCTCATTTCCACTGAAAGTGAAAAGTGAAAAGAGAATTAGCTCGGTCCTGTCCGACTCTTTGCTCCCCCATGGACTATACAGTCCATGGAATTCTCCAGGCCAGAATACTGGAGTGGGTAGGCTTTCTCTTCTCTGGGGGATCATCCCAACCCAGTGATCAAACCCAGGTCTCCCACATTGCAGGCAGATTCTTTACCAGCTGCTGCTGCTAAGTCACTTCAGTTGTGTCTGACTCTGTGTGACCCCATAGACAGCAGCCCACCAGGCTCCCCCATCCCTGGGATTCTCCAGGCAAGAACACTGGAGTGGGTTGTCATTTCCTTCCCCAATGCATGAAAGTGAAAGTGAAGCCTCTCAGTCGTGTCCGACCCTCAGCGACCCCATGGACTGCAGCCTTCCAGGCTCCTCCATCCATGGGATTTTCCAGGCAAGAGTACTGGAGTGGGTGCCATTGCCTTCTCTGTTTACCAGCTGAAGCACAGGGAATGCCCAAGAATACTGAAGTGGGTAGCCTAACCCTTCTCCAGCAGATCTTCCTGACCCAGGAATTGAATGTGGGTCTCCTGCATTGCAGGAGGATTCTTTACCAAGGAAGCCCCCATTTCCATTGGGAGTATGGTAATTTCCTAAACTTGGTCTTCATTCTTGCTCTGCCTTCTTGACCTAAAAGTCACAGACTCTTGACCTTAGAATACTCAGATGGAGGTCAAACTCCAGACTTTATTTTTCTTACAATAAGCACCATCACTTACCATTTCTTGCAAGTGGTCCTGATGAAAACACTCTTTTTTGACTTGAGGGGCAGAAAACAGTATCCTCTTCCTTCCTATTAAGGACCTATGCCTTAAAGCACAAAACTCTCATTAAAGAAACTGTATTACTAATTTCAAACACTGGACTCTTTATCCTTTATTTTTATAACAGATTCAAAAAGGTTCTTGATCAATTCTTTTAAATGTTTGCCTATAGCATGGCACCTACATTGGAAGCTGATATCTATCACATATTGCTATATTAGATGAAACTTCCAATTCAAGATTTTACTACAGTCTGAAGCACACACATTTTGCATCTCTAGGCAAAAAAATGTTGGATCAAAGTTAAATAAGTTCTAAACATAGTGATTAATTCAGTCAATTTATCAACAAATTTTTATAGGAAACTGATTAATATATAAGGATTTAAGTAATCTCTGAAACTATAGAAAGTCTAAAAATTTATTATCCCTTTCTATTATTTATTGTATGATTGACTACATAAAAACAAGCAAGTGTACAAAATGGGAAAGAAGTAATAGAACTTTCTGTTTACAGATGGCAATATTGTCTTTGTAGAAAATCTGAAAAAATTGACCAAATAAAAAAAATAAATAAATAAAGTCTCCCAGAACTAATCAGTGATGTAGCAAGGTTGCAGAATACAAGGTTAACATAACAAGAGTCAATTGTTTTCCTATATACTAGCAATAAATAGTGAATTTGAAATTAATCAATATTATATACATTATGCTATGCTAAGTCACTTCAGTCGTGTCCGACTCTGTGTGACCCCATAGACGGCAGCCTACCAGGCTCCCCCGTCCATGGGATTTTCCAGGCAAGAGTACTGGAGTGGGGTGCCATTGCCTTCTCCATTATATACATTAACACCCCCCCAAAAATATAAATGCTTTGTATAGCAATAATCTATACAAGATCTACAGAGGAAAGCAAAAACCCTAATAAAAGACTTTTTTTAAAGAATTACATAAAAAATATCCCATGTTCATGAACAGAAAGGCTCAATATTATTCAGTTCAGTTCACTCGCTCAGTCGTGTCCAATTCTTTGTGACCCCATGAATCGCAGCACGCCAGGCCTCCCTGTCCATCACCAGCTCCCAGAGTTCACTCAGACTCACATCCATCGAATCAGTGATGCCATCCAGCCATCTCATCCTCTGTCGTCCCCTTCTCTTCTTGCCCCCAATCCCTCCCAGCGTCAGAGTCTTTTCCAATGAGTCAACTCCTCACATGAGGTGGCCAAAGTACTGGAGTTTCAGCTTTAGCATCACTCCTTCCAAAGAAATCCCAGGGCTGATCTCCTTCAGAATGGACTGGTTGGATCTCCTTGAAGTCCAAGGGACTCTCAAGAGTCTTCTCCAGCACCACAGTTCAAAAGCATCAATTCTTCAGTGCTCAGCTTTCTTCACAGTCCAATTCTCACATCCATACATGACCACAGGAAAAACCATAGCCTTGACTAGATGGACCTTTGTTGGCAAAGTAATGTCTCTGCTTTTGAATATGCTATCTAGGTTGGTCATAACTTTCCTTCCAAGGAGTAAGAGTCTTTTATTTTATTTTATTTTTAATTTAATTTTATTTTTAAACTTTACAATATTGTATTGGTTTTGCCAAATATTGAAATGAATCTGCCACAGGTATACCTGTGTTCCCCATCCTGAACCCTCCTCCCTCCTCCCTCCCCATACCCTCCCTCTGGGTCGTCCCAGTGCACCAGCCCCAAGCATCCAGTATCGTGCAACGAACCTGGACTGGCGACTCATTTCATACATGATATTATATATGTTTCAATGCCATTCTCCCAAATCTTCCCTCTCCCTCTCCCACAGAGTCCATAAGACTGATCTATACATCAGTGTCTCTTTTGCTGTCTCGTACACAGGGTTATTGTTACCATCTTTCTAAATTCCATATATATGCGTTAGTATACTGTATTGGTGTTTTTCTTTCTGGCTTACTTCACTCTGTATAATAGGTTCCAGTTTCATCCATCTCATTAGAACTGATTCAAATGTATTCTTTTTAATGGCTGAGTAATACTCCATTGTGTATATGTACCACAGCTTTCTTACCCATTCATCTGCTGATGGGCATCTAGGTTGCTTCCATGTCCTGGCTATTATAAACAGTGCTGTGATGAACATTGGAGTACACGTGTCTCTTTCCCTCTGGTTTCCTCAGTTGTATGCCCAGCAGTGGGATTAATTTCATGGCTGCCATCACCATCTGCAGTGATTTTGGAGCCCCAAAAAATAAAGTCTGACATTGTTTCCACTGTTTCCCCATGTATTTCCTATGAAGTGATGGGACCAGATGCCATGATCTTCATTTTCTGAATGTTGAGTTTTAAGCCAACTTTTTCACTCTCCTCTTTCACCTTCATCAAGAGGCTTTTTAGTTCTTCTTCACTGTCTGCCATAAGGGTGGTGTCATCTGCATATCTGAGGTTGTTGATATTTCTCCTGGCAATCTTGATTCCAATATTATTAAGATGTCAAATAGATGGGGAAACAGTGGAAACAGTGGCTGACTTTATTTTTCTGGGCTCCAAAATCACTGCAGATGGTGACTGCAGCCATGAAATTAAAAGACGCTTACTCCTTGGAAGGAAAGTTATGACCAACCTAGATAGCATATTAAAAAGCCGAGACATTACTTTGTCAACAAAGGTATGTCTGGTCAAGGCTATGGTTTTTCCAGTAGTCATGTTTGGATGTGAGAGTTGGACTACAAAGAAAGCTTAGCACCAAAGAACTGATGCTTTTGAACTGTGGTGTTGGAGAAGACTCTCGAGAGTCCCTTGGACTGCAAGGAGATCCAACTAGTCCATCCTAAAGGAGACCAGTCCTGGGTGTTCATTGGAAGGACTTGATGTTGAAGCTGAAACTTCAATACTTTGGCCATCTGATGCAAAGAGCTGACTCATTTGAAAAGACCCTGATGCTGGGAAAGATTGAGGGCAGGAGGAGAAGGGGATGACGGAGGATGAGATGGTTGGATGGCATCACCAACTCAATGGACATGGGTTTAGGTGGACTCTGGGAGTTAGTGATGGACAGGGAGGATTGGTGTGCTGCAGTTCATGGGGTCACAAAGAGTCAGACACAACTGAGAGACTGAACTCAACTGAACTGTACTGACATAAATTCAATGCAATCCAGCATGTTATTGATAGTTTGTGGATATTGACAAATTGATTGAAAGTTTATTTGGAGAGGTAAAAGACTCAAAATAGAGAACAAAGTCAGAGGGCTGAAATTATTTAATGTCAAAACTTTCTGTACAGCTGGAGTAATCAAGCAAGTTTGGTACTGGCAAAAGAACAGAACAGTAAATGAATGAAACTGCATAGAAACCTTTCATATGTGTGTGTTCTCAGTCACTAGTCCTGTCCGACTCTTTGTGACCCCATGGACTGTAGTCAGCCAGACTCCTTTGTCCATGGCATTTTCTAGGCAAAAAAATTGGCAGGTTGCTATTTCCTACTCCAAGGGATCTTCCTGACCCAGGGATAGAACCCACATCTCTTGCATCTCCTGCATTGACAGGTGAATTCTTTACCATTGAGCCACCTGTGCAGCCCCCGAGCCTGGATATATCTACATAAATATAGTCAATTGTTCTCTGGAAAAGGAGTAAAGGGAATACAATGGAGAAAATATAATCTCTTTAGCAAATAGTGCTGGAATAATTGAACATGCACATGCAAAAATAGATAAATAAGAATTTAGACATAGACATTACACCTTTCATAAAAATTAACTCAAAGTGGATCATAGATCTAAAGGTGAAAGGCAAAACTATAAAATTTCTAGACACTAACATAAGAGAAAATATACATGACCTTGAATGTGGTGATGACTTTTTAGATATAACACCAGAAGCATGATCCATGAAAGAAATAACTGGTAACCTTGACTTCTTTAAAGTTAAAGAACTTCTGCTCTGTGAAAGATGCTTTCAGGAGAATGAGAAGACAAGGCACAGACAGATAGAAAATATTTGCCCTCCCCCCCCAAAAAAAATACATCAAATAAAGGACTATCATCCAAGGTATACAAAGAACTCTTAAAACTCAACAATAAGAAAACTAACAATCTTATTTTTTAAAAGGAGGAAAGACCTAAACAGACACATTACAAAAGAAGATATACAGATGGTAAATAAGCATATGAGAAAATGCTCCACACCATATGTCATCATGCAAATTAAAACACGGCAATACCATGCCACACCTGTTAGAATTATTGATCACTACCATTGCTGACAAGGATGTAGAAAAATAAGAGCTCTCATGGATTTCTTATGGGGATGTAAGACAGTAAAGCTGCTTTGGAAGACAGCTTGGAAATTTCTAACAAAACTATACCTATTCTTACCAACAATCACACTCCTTGGTATTTACTCAAATGTGTTTAAAACTTATATCCACACAAAAAAATGTGCACATAGATGTTTATAGCAGCTTTATTTATAATTTCAAAAACTTAGAAGCAAACAATATGTCCTTCAGTAGGTGAATGGATAAACTATGGTACATCCAGAAAATTAAATATTATTCAGCACTAAAATGTGATCTATCAAACCATGAAAAGACACAGAAGGTTAAATATGTACTATAAAGTCAAAGAATATAATATGAATAAGCTACATAATGAATGATTCAAGTTAACCCTTGAGCAACTTGGAGTTTAATCCACATGTAACATAGAGTCAGCCCTCCATATCCAGGTTTTTCTGCATCTGCAGATTTAACCAACTGTGGACAGGGTAAGTCAGTCAGTCAGTCAGTTCAGTCACTCAGTCATGTCCAACTCTGCGTTCCCGTGAATTGCAGCACGCCAGGCATCCCTGTCCATCACCATCTCCCGGAGTTCACTAAAAAACATGTCCATCGAGTCAGTGATGCCATCCAGCCATCTCATCCTCTGTCGTCCCCTTCTCCTCCTGCCCCCTATCCCTCCCAGCATCAGAGTCTTTTCCAATGAGTCAACTCTTCGCATGAGGTGGCCAAAGTACTGGAGTTTCAGCTTTAGCATCATTCCTTCCAAAGAACACTCAGGACTGATCTCCTTTAGAATGGACTGGTTGGATCTCCTGTGAACTTCCTGATGTTCAAGCTGATTTTAGAAAAGGCAGAGGAACCAGAGATCAAATTGCCAACATCCGCTGGATCATGGAAAAAGCAAGAGAGTTCCAGAAAAGCATCTATTTCTGCTTTATTGACTATGCCGAAGCCTTTGACTGTGTGGATCACAATAAACTGTGGAAAATTCTGAAAGAGATGGGAATACCAGACCACCTGACCTGCCTCTTGAGAAATTTGTATGCAGGTCATGAAGCAACAGTTAAAACTGGACATGGAACAACAGACTGGTTCCAAATAGGAAAAGGAGTACATCAAGGCTGTATATTGTCACCCTGTTTATTTAACTTCTATGCAGAGTACATCATGAGAAATGCTGGACTGGAAGAAACACAAGCTGGAATCAAGATTGCTGGGAGAAATCTCAATCACCTCAGATATGCAGATGACACCACCCTTATGGCAGAAAGTGAAGAGGAACTCAAAAGCTTCTTGATGAAAGTGAAAGTGGAGAGTGGAAAAGTTGGCTTAAAGCTCAACATTCAGAAAACGAAGATCATGGCATCTGGTCCCATCACTTCATGGGAAATAGATGAGGAAACAGTGGAAATAGTGGCTGACTTTATTTTTGGGGTCTCCAAAATCACTGCAGATGGTGACTGCAGCCATGAAATTAAAAGATGCTTGCTCCTTGGAAGGAAAGTTATGACCAACCTAGATAGCATATTGAAAAACAGAGACATTACTTTGCCAACAAAGGTCCGTCTAGTCAAGGCTACGGTTTTTCCTGTGGTCATGTGTGGATGTGAGAATTGGACTGTGAAGAAAGCTGAGTGCCAAAGAATTGATGCTTTTGAACTGTGGTGTTGGAGAAGACTCTTTAGAGTCCCTTGTACTGAAAGGAGATCCAACCAGTCCATTCTGAAGGAGATCAGCCCTGGGATTTCTTTGGAAGGAATGATGCTAAAGCTGAAACTCCAGTACTTTGGCCACCTCATTCGAAGAGTTGACTCATTGGAAAAGACTCTGATGCCGGGAGAGATTGGGGGCAAGAGGAGAAGGGGATGACAGAGGATGAGATGGCTGGATGGCATCACTGACTCGATGGACATGAGTCTGAGTGAACTCCAGGAGTTGATGATGGACAGGGAGGCCTGGCGTGCTGCAATTCATGGGGTTGCAAAGAGTCTGACACGACTGAGCGACTGATCTGATCTGATAGAGCTTCTCCATCTTTGGCTGCAAAGAATATAATCAATGTGATTTCAATGTTGACCATCTGGTGTTGTTCATGTGCAGAGGCTCCTCTTGTGTTGTTGGAAGAGGGTGTTTGCTATGACCAGTGTGTTCTCTTGGCAAAACTCTATTAGCCTTTGCCCTGCTTCATTCCGTATTCCAAGGCCAAATTTGCCTGTTACCCCAGGTGTTTCTTGACTTCCTACTTTTGCATTCCAGTCCCCTATAATGTAAAGGACATCTTTTGGAGGTGTTAGTTCTAGAAGGTCTTGTAGGTCTTCATAGAACCGTTCAACTTCAGCTTCTTCAGTGTTACTGGTTGGGGCACAGACTTGGATTACTGTGATATTGAATGGTTTGCCTTTGAAACAAACAGATCATTCTGTCGTTTTTGGATTACATCCAAGTACTGCAAGTATGGTCCATCACAGCCAGCCATGGACAGGGTAATACTGTAGTATTTACTATTGAAAAGTACCTACATTGAAATGGACCTGGGCTTTCCAGGTGGCTCAGTGGTAAAGAATCCACCTACCAACGCAGGAGATGCAGGAGATTTGGGTTCAATCCCTGAGTCAGGAAGATCCCACTGGAAGAGAAAATGGCAATCCACTCCAGTATTCTTACCTGAAAAATCACATGGACAGAGGAACCTGGCAGGCTACAGTCCATGGGTTTGTAGAGTCAGATGCAACTGAACAGTAAATGGACCTCAGTCCAAACTCTTATTGTTCAAGGGTCAACTTTATATATATATTGCAAAAGGCAAAAACCATGGAAACAGTAAAATGTTTAGTGATTTACAAGTGTTAGAAGGGAGGGAGAGATGAACAGGTGAAGCAAAAAAGATTTCTAGGGCAATGAAACTATTCTTAATGATTCTACATGGGGGATACATGTTATCACACATTTGTCAGAATCCATAGAATGCACAACACCAAGAGTGATCCCTAATGTAATTCATGGGCTTGGGAGTGAAATGATGTAAATTCACTGACTATAATAAGTGTACCACTTTGATGTGGGATGTGGATAGTTAGGGAGGCTCTGCTTGTGAGGTGGAAGAGAAAGGGAGTATATAGAAGCTCTCTATACTTTGCACTCAATTTTGCTGTGAACCTAAAACTGCTCTGAAAAATTAAGTCTACTTAAAATATTTTTTTAAACCCAACAATATCAAGCAACTTGTCCATAAATAACAAAAATACACCAAGTTCTCTGTTTGGCTATATCTGTAAAATACTTTAAAGGATGCAGCTAAGGATAAATGCAAGAGTGGGAAACAAACTATACCAAAGTAGGTAAAGTGACAAGGATCTACATCTCAGTTGAGTTTATTATCATTGCTTGGGACTCCAGGGATTGGCTCACCTATGCTTGGGTGATATTCTCAGACTGACTCAGCTATGTGCACTGAGAATTCAGGGGCTGAATGAGGGGCAACATGGATGCCCAATGGTCAGAAAATAATTTTGTTTTCATGATAATCAAATGACAGGAGGAATATAAATCATTTGGTATTGCCCTCAAGTCTTTGTTTAAACATTATATTTTTACCACCTCTTAAAACCAGTTCTCTTTCAGCACTCCTGATCACCATTTTTTGGGGGGTCAAAATATTGGTTATCTTCTAACTACAACATAATTTATACATTCATTACTTTTTTAAAAATAGTCTTCCCCTCCCTCCATTCCTCCCCCATTAGAATATAAACTCTATAGAAGTAGGATCTTTGTCATTTTTGTTCCCTAATCTATCCCACCTGCCTAGAACATTTAGTAAATGTTCAATAAATATATTTAATATGATTTAATTGTGTGTGTTGACTCTTTTCCTTGAAGGTGATAATTCTGTCATTTCTTTCTAAGGAACTCTTCTCCCTACATTTATTTTATTCCTCAAAGTTACCTTCCCTTCCTTTCCTTCCACAACATTGAAAAGTCATGGAACTGAGGCAGGAAAAAGAGACAGGAGTTTGACATATTAACCTCATCAATGAGGAAGTAGTTTTTCCTTTGTAGTTTTTAATCTTTAAACTGAAGATTAAACAGTGAAAAGAGACTATATACTCTAGGCATAAAACTTAATGAATTTTCACACTATCAACATCCTGGTGTACCCAGCTGTCAGTCATTACCTATTTCCAGAAATACCCTTGGGCTGCCTCCAGAGGGAAACCCTGCCTTGAATATTAAAACCAATGATTAGTATGGTCTGATTCAGGGCTTCACTTTCATGCATTGGAGAAGGAAATGGCAACCCACTCCAGTATTCTTGCCTGGAGAATCCCAGGGACGGATAAGCCTGGCGGGCTGCTGTCTATGGGGTCGCACAGAGTCAGACACGACTGAAGCGACAGCAGCAGTAGCATTTAGGGCTTTAAATACACAGAAACAAACAGTTTGTGCTCCTTTGTGTCTCGTTTCTTCAACTCAACATTTTGTTGTGAAATCTAGTCATACTACTGTGTGGAGTTGTAGTTTGTCTGTTCTCATTGTACATGATACTCCATTGTGTGAATATACCTCAGTTAATTTATGTGCTGACCAGATAGGCTTCTTCTCTACATTTTACACTTGAAGCACGTTGATTGAGATTCTCCTGACTCTCAGAATTAGAGGTCAATTAAGCTTAAACCGTGAACTTCCTGATGTTCAAGCTTGTTTTAGAAACGGCAGAGGAACCAGAGATCAAATTGCCAACATCCGCTGGATCATGGAAAAAGCAAGAGAGTTCCAGAAAAACACCTATTTCTGCTTTATTGACTATGCCAAAGCCTTTGACTGTGTGGATCACAATAAACTGTGGAAAATTCTGAAAGAGATGGGAATACCAGACCACCTGATCTGCCTCTTGAGAAATTTGTATGCAGGTCAGGAAGCAACAGTTAGAACTGGACATAGAACAACAGACTGGTTCCAAACAGGAAAAGGAGTTCGTCAAGGCTGTATATTGTCACCCTGTTTATTTAACTTATATGCAGAGTACATCATGAGAAACGCTGGACTGGAAGAAATACAAGCTGGAATCAAGATTGCCAGGAGAAATCTCAATCACCTCAGATATGCAGATGACACCACCCTTATGGCAGAAATTGAAGAGGAACTCAAAAGCCTCTTGATGAAAGTGAAAGTGGAGAGTGAAAAAGTTGGCTTAAAGCTCAACATTCAGAAAACGAAGATCATGGCATCTGGTCCCATCACTTCATGGGAAATAGATGGGGAAACAGTGGAAACAGTGTCAGACTTTATTTTTTGGGGCTCCAAAATCACTGCAGATGGTGACTGCAGCCATGTAATTAAAAGATGCTTACTCCTTGGAAGGAAAGTTATGACCAACCTAGATAGCATATTCAAAAGCAGAAACATTACTTTGCCAACAAAGGTTCATCTAGTCAAGTCTATGTTTTTTCCTGTGGTCATGTATGGATGTGAGAGTTGGACTGTGAAGAAAGCTGAGTGCCAAAGAATTGATGCTTTTTAACTGTGGTGCTGGAGAAGACTCTTGAGAGTCCCTTGTACTGAAAGGAGATCCAACCAGTCCATTCCGAAGGAGATCAGCCCTGGGATTTCTTTGGAAGGAATGATGCTAAAGGTGAAACTCCAGTACTTTGGCCACCTTATGCGAAGAGTTGACTCATTGGAAAAGACTCTGATGCTGGGAGGGATTGGGGGCAAGAGGAGAAGGGGACCTCAGAGGATGAGATAGCTGGATGGCATGACTGATTTGATGGACATGAGTCTGAGTGAACTCCGGGAGTTGGTGATGGACAGGGCAACCTGGCGTGCTGCGATTCATGGGGTCGCAAAGAGTCAGACACAACTGAGCGACTGATCTGATCTGAAGCTTAAACCTCAAATGAAATGTGACCAAGGCCAACTCCTTTCTCTGTCCCCATAAACAATACTAAAGTGGTAACAATGGATTTATGTGCAAAAAGAGAACTGAGGTGAAATACCAACAAGCATTAGTTATAGATCATATATAATTGTTTCAGGTAGGAGATTCTATTGGTCTTGTCTGGTCCCATTTATGTGTTTGTGGTTGTCTGTGAATTGGGGAGGTTTATTTTGGCTGGACTCTCTTGTGTTTTCACCATGCCTGGCCTCATCTGCTCTACCTCATTGTCCTCTGGTGTTGGTCTGGACTTGTCCACACAGTAGTGGAAAGGTTATGAGAGAAAATGGAAGTACACAAGCTTTCTAAGATCTAGACTCAAAATTAAACATCACTTCCTCCATATTCTATTGGTCAAGACAAGTCACAAGAACAGCCAAGACATGACTAGGGTCACGGTGTGGGGAGAGAGACAAGGTTTGAAAAAAAGTTTCCTGTTGGAAGGATTTCAAAGTCACAGTGCAAAGGGCATGAAGCATAAAGATATTTTTGGTACTGTGCTACAACACTATGTCTTAAGATAACATATGATAGATCAGATTATCTCCCCTTTAGGAAATTCTTGATATATTTCCATTTCAAACCATGAAATGGAAATGCTTTTCACTCATTCATATATTAACAATTATTTGAGTATCTTTAGTGTAGACACTTGATCTACATTTCTGGAGCTTACCATTTTATCCCATAATCAGAAGTAAGACTTTTGGATTCTTTTTCTTCGGAAATCTGGACTTTTGAAGCCACATGGCTAGAGAGCCAGTCACAATTAATTAATTTTTTTTCTATGCATTTTGGCATAAATTGTAACTAGTATTTCCTCAAAAATAGCTGTATAAAAAAAGTTAGTTACTAACCATCTGACATATGCACCATTTGAGTATTTGTCAGTCCACCAGCTACAAAGGGTGGGCCATTGATCATTAGTAAGTATGACCTGGGAGCTTGTTAGAAATGCAAAATATCAGGCCCTGAACCAGACCTGCTGAATCAGAATTCCTAGTGGTGGAACCTAGGAATCTGCCTGTTTCCTAGTTTTCAGGTAATATTGGGTGATAATAAGTGAAAGTTTTTGAACGACTGATTAGGGGCCAATTTTTCAAGACTTTTCACCATTAAGAACAATAGGAATTTAATGTTTCCATATCATAGTTGGAATGAAGTAGTGGCTTTGATACAATTATATAAAAATCATATTTTTTCAATCAAAAATGTATTCACATTCTGTTGTATTCTGAAAATTATAGTTTTTGTTTATTTGTTCTCTTTCCAGAATAAAATATATTTTCTCCTGGATATTATGCAATGGCTTTTGAGAAGAAGAAACAAACATTAGACCTTGACCTCAATATTCCATTAAAGTATAAAATTCAGAGACTTCCTGGCACTCAAGGGTTTAAGACTGTGCTCCCAAAGCAGGGAGCATGAGTTCTATCCCTGGTCAGGGAAATAAGGTCCTGTACATCACAGAGCATGGCCAAAAAAAGAGTATAAAATTCATTGTGGATACTACTTCTTTTCATATTATTAATGTTACTCATTTTGAACTAATTCTTTGGTTATTTTTTATTCTTTATATCATTTAATATTATAATATGAAATTTTATTATATCAAGTTTTTTGTTTTCTATTTGACATTGATATTCATTCTTCCTCACTGCTTTCAGTCAGACTCATTTTTCCCTCCATCAGAAATCTCCATGGAACACTGACTGCTTTTAATACAGTGCATGTCTATCTTCACACATTTGATTTTTTAATTCTTTTTTAAAAACTTAATAGCCCATGTCATTCTTCTTTTCTTTTTCCTTCATGGATCAGGTTAAGGTTTTCTTCTCTTTCTAAAGTCAGACTATAAAATTCTCAAATTTCTTGCTTAGTCAAAATCCACTGTGGATGAGGTGACCCTTCAGGACAACTTTATTCCAAGTGGTAACTGAAGATCTAATATGCATCCACCTTTGTTTCTTCCATTTTATGAGCCATCTTGTAGGGTCAGGTTGCCAGGGAAAGAGAAGAGAAGGCTGGAGCACCACTCAGTTGGTGGACAGTGTCTAGAGTGGTCCCATGATCCTTGCCTCCTGTTCTGCACCCTTGTGTGAGCCTCTCCCTTGGTGCATAGGACTGTGAATAGCTTCCAACTAAGAGCATGGCAAAGGTGGATGTATTAAATATATCATTTCCTGAATGTGATCTCATTTTATAAGGCATTTAACTCATCTTGGTAGGAAACTTTCTCTTCTTTGTTGGCTTTGAATAAGCAATCTGCCATGCGATAAGCTTTGATATGGAGAGTACCATGCACACAGCAGGGAGCTGAAGGTAACTTCTAGTCACAGCCAACAAGAAACTAAGGCTCAGGCTGGCAGCTTGCGAGCAACTGGATGCTGCCAACAACGACATAAACGTGGAAGTCGATCTTTTCTCAATTGAGCTGACACTTTGACTACAACCCTATGGAACCTGGAAGCAGAGGGCTCAGTTAGGTAGTATCCAGACTTCTGACCCTTAGAAACTCTGAAATAATAAATGTGTGTTGTCTTAAGCCACTAAGTTTGTGCTCGTTTTGTTATTTAGTAATAAGTAACTAATCCCTTACCTTAGCACCTCATGTGAACACATGGTAAATATTATGATTTCATTACATGGATGACTATAACCTTCATTGAGAACTTGTATTATGACAAAGCATCTCAATCATGGGACACGCTAGAAGAGTTTTGCCTGGGCTGCTGTAAAGATAAAAATCTCTGTTTTCAAGTGAAAAATCAGATGAGAGGAGGACTATGATTTGTTAGCCAGTCATGTTGTCTTTACTCCTTCATGGTTGTCATGGTGAGTATCAGTCTACAATTCATCAGAGTTTCCTAGTTTAGGAAAGTATGCTGCTGCTGCTGCTGCTGAGTTGCTTCAGTCATGTCTGACTCTGTGCGATCCCACAGATGGCAGCCCACCAGGCTCCCCTGTCCCTGGGATTCTCCAGGCAAGAACACTGGAGTGGGTTGCCATTTCCTTCTCCAATGCATGAAAGTGAAAAAATAAAGTGAAGTTGCTCAGTCGTGTCCGACTCCTAGCGACCCCGTGGACTGCAGCCCACCAGGCCCCTCCATCCATGGGATTTTCCAGGCAAGAGTACTGGAGTGGGGTGCCATCGCCTTCTCCGGGAAAGTATGCTAGGAGATACATCAGATGTTTAGTGAGTTTGAAGATGGCGCTGCTAATGGTGATGAGGAATATGATAAGATAAACTTCTGTTGCTTTTCTTTAACATTCATGTTCTTCTTGTGAGATGGGGAATGAACACAAATCAGCAATAATAACAGCAAAACTTAACTTCCTAAGCTGGAGTTGTTCAAATAGGGAGGAAAATAAAAGAACAATTTCATTCCTTGCTAATCTAGAAATCAAATACTGTAATTCTCTGAAATTTGGCAGTCTGGTTCCTTCTGAACAAAGAAGCATTAGCAATGTGAGTCTTTTGCTATGGGGACCTCACGACACTCATAAAACGTTTCATTGTGGTTTTTCAAGTGAAATAGGAAGTTGTTTCTAAAGGAATAATAAAATGGCATTATCTAAAGAAATGAAGAAATTACAGAAATTTGTTAACATCAGCATTTCTCAGAACATGGGAAATGTCAAAATAGGTTCAAAGCAGTAGGCGTTCTAGCTGAGAATTCTGTTACATGGTTGCGCCCAAGGCTATTTCTTGAACAACTAAAAGTTATCCACCATTTACTAAACATACATCATATACTGAAACTTCCCCTAATTTTTTATTTATTAGTTTATTTTTCAAGACAGAATTAAACCCTTCTTGAATTCACTAAGAATTATGCCAAGTTAACATGCCACACTCATAGCCGTACAGCATATATTTATCCTCTGAATCTCAGATATTAAGATTCACACTTTTAAATATTATAAACAGAAAATTGGAGCAAATAAGTCAATACAACTAAAATTTTGATTTTAAAAATTTGTCATCATATTTAATTTTAACATGCAAATGTGACTCCATGATACCATATTCTCACAACTCTCAAACTTCATGTTCTATGCTTCTGGTGTCTTATTTAATAAATCTTTTATTTACCAAAAATTATAAAGATGTTTGAATATGGTATCTTCTGGAAGCTTTATTAATTTACTGTTTATATTTAGATCTATAATCCTCCTGTAATCATCAATTTTATGTGGTAAGTCTTCACACCAAGGCCCTCTGGTATCTTCTCTGCTATAATAAGTAAGTCTGTTTCTGGACTCTTCCTTATATTGAAGTGGAATATTTATTTGTCCTCATGTCAACATGATGCTATTTTGATATTTTTGTAATACATCTTGATATCTTATAATGTTAGCTCTTCAGATTGGTTCTTTTTTTTTATTTTATTTTATTTTTAAACTTTACAATATTGTATTAGTTTTGCCAGATATCGAAATGAATCCGCCACAGGTATACCCGCGTTCCCCATCCTGAACCCACCTCCCTCCTCCCTCCCCTACCCTCCCTCTGGGTCGTCCCAGTGCACCAGCCCCAAGCATCCAGTATCATGCATCGAACCTAGACTGGTGACTCGTTTCATACATGATATTATACATGTTTCAAAGCTATTCTCCCAAATCTCCCCACCCTCTCCCTCTCCCACAGAGTCCATAAGACTGATCTATACATCTGTGTCTCTTTTGCTGTCTCGTACACAGGGTTATTGTTACCATCTTTCTAAATTCCATATATATGTGTTAGTATACTGTATTGGTGTTTTTCTTTCTGACTTACTTCACTCTGTATAATAGGCTACAGTTTTATCCATCTCATTAGAACTGATTCAAATGTATTCTTTTTAATGGCTGAGTAATACTCCATTGTGTATATGTACCACAGCTTTCTTATCCATTCATCTGCTGATGGGCATCTAGGTTGCTTCCATGTCCTGGCTATTATAAACAGTGCTGCGATGAACATTGGGGTACACGTGTCTCTTTCCCTTCTGGTTTCCTCAGTGTGTATGCCCAGCAGTGGGATTGCTGGATCATAAGGCAGTTCTAGTTCCAGTTTTTTAAGGAATCTCCACACTGTTCTCCATAGTGGCTGTACTAGTTTGCATTCCCACCAACAGTGTAAGAGAGTTCCCTTTTCTCCACACCCTCTCCAGCATTTATTGCTTGTAGACTTTTGGATTGCAGCCATTCTGACTGGCGTGAAATGGTACCTCATAGTGGTTTTGATTTGCATTTCTCTGATAATGAGTGATGTTGAGCATCTTTTCATGTGTTTGTTAGCCATCTGTATGTCTTCTTTGGAGAAATGTCTATTTAGTTCTTTGGCCCATTTTTTGATTGGGTCATTTATTTTTCTGGAGTTGCTTGTATATTTTTGAGATTAGTTGTTTGTCCATTGCTTCATTTGCTATTATTTTCTCCCATTCTGAAGGCTGCCTTTTCACCTTGCTAATAGTTTCCTTTGTTGTGCAGAAGCTTTTAAGTTAATTAGGTCCCATTTGTTTATTTTTGCTTTTATTTCCAATATTCTGGGAGGTGGGTCATAGAGGATCCTGCTGTGATGTATGTCGGAGAGTGTTTTGCCTATGTTCTCCTCTAGGAGTTTTATAGTTTCTGGTCTTACGTTGAGATCTTTAATCCATTTTGAGTTTATTTTTGTGTATGGTGTTAGAAAGTGTTCTAGTTTCATTCTTTTACAAGTGGTTGACCAGTTTTCCCAGCACCACTTGTTAAAGAGATTGTCTTTAATCCATTGTATATTCTTGCCTCCTTTGTCAAAGATAAGGTGTCCATATGTGCGTGGATTTATCTCTGGGCTTTCTATTTTGTTCCATTGATCAATATTTCTGTCTTTGTGCCAGTACCATACTGTCTTGATAACTGTGGCTTTGTAATAGAGTCTGAAGTCAGGTAGGTTCTTTTTGTTGAAGACTGTCATCGGTATTTCTGGTCTGACGTATTTTGCAGTCAACTGTATCACCAGTCTCCCTGGTGGCTCAGAGGGTAAAGGGTCTGCCTGCAATGTGGGAGACCTGGGTTCGATCCCTGGGTTGGGAAGATTCCCTGGAGAAGGAAATGGCAACCCGCTCCAGTACTCTTGCCTGGAAAATCCCATGGATGGAGGAGCCTGGTAGGCTACAGTCCATGGGGTCACAAAGAGTTGGACACGACTGAGCGACTTCAGTTCAGTTCATATCACTGTGGTTCTCTTTGTCTCCCTTGTGGTAGGATTAGATACCTACACTATTGCCATGGTCTCAAGGTTGGCATTTGTTGACTTTGGGCTTTACTATATGGCATGATTTTATTGATAAAATATTGGCAGATATAAGATGAACAAAGGCTTCAGACATGTTTGTTTAGTTGGCTTCTTGCAATCCTGATATCAGGAGAAGAGTATCACCTGGGTAAATGGGGTCTCATAGCCAGGATTCCAAACAGTCTAAAGCAGGTGAATCAAAACTTCCCCAGCTGACCCATAAACCACAGCCTAACACAATCACCCCAAACCTTCCAGTGTAAATGTGTGCTCCTTTTAAAAGACATGTTTATGCTCCAGTTTATTTATTTTTAATGAACTATATTAAAATAGCTTCACAAGGAATTCTTTGGTGGCCCAGTGGTTAGTTTTCCAGTAGTGGTTGGTTTTCCAGTAGTCATGTACAGATGTGAGCTTAAAGAAGGCTGAGATACAAAGAATTGATGCTTTCAAACTGTGGTGCTGGAGCAGAAGATTCTTGAGAGTCCTTTGAACTGCAAGGATATCAAACCAGTCAATCCTAAAGGATATTAACCCTGAATATTCATTGGAAGGGCTGATGCTGAAGCTGAAGCTCCAATACTTTGGCCACCTGATGCGAAGAGCTGACTCATTGGAAAAGACCTTGATGCTGGGAAAGACTGAAGGCAAGAAGAGAAGGGGGCAGCAGAGGATGAGCTGGTTAGATAACATCACTGACTCAATGGGCATGTGTTTGAACAAACTCTGGGAGATAATGAAGGACAGAGAATTGGTATGCTGCAGTTGATGGGGTCACAAAGAGTCAGGCATGACTTATCAACTAAACAATAATAACAATCAGTGCTTAGGACTCTGTTCTTCCACTGCAGGGAGCACAGGTTCAATCCCTTGTCAGGCAGCTAAGATCCCTGCCTAATATGTGGCCAAAAAAAAAAGTTTTCCATTTACAGAAACGCCATAATGCTAGAAACATGTATAGAGTTCCCATATATCCAATCTCCCCTTATTAAAATCTTACATTAGTACGAGTGAGACCAAGCAAAATCAGAACAATCTTCTACCCAAAATAGAGAGATATGTTCTATAATCAATGCTTGTCATTTTTTTACCCTTGTTTTCTCTTCTCACCTGAATCTACCTTTACCCCTTTATCATTGTTTTTATTTTAGAACAGTGTTGGATTTACAAAAGAGCTGCACAGCTAGTACAGAGGTTTCTCATATACTTTACATCTGATTTCCCTTCTGTGAACATCCTATACTGGAATGGGACATTTGTCACAAGTAATAAATATTTTACAATATGTTTAAAGTCCATACTTTATTCAGATCTCTTTAATTTTTACCCAGTGTCCTTTTTCTGTACCAGAATCCCATCTAATACACCAAATTACATGTAGTCATGTCTCTTTAAGCTCCTTTTGACTGTAATAGTCAGAGTGATCCTGTTTTTGATGACCTTGACAATTTGGAGGAATATTGCTGAAGCTTTCAGGAGTAGTACTCTTGTTGGAATTTCTGTGATGTTTTTCTCAGGATTGAACTGAGGTTATGGGTTTTGAGAAAGAAGTCCACAGAGGTCAAGTGTCATTCTTATCGCATCATGTTAAAAGTATATATTATCAACATGACTTACCACTGCTGATGTTAATCCTGACGACCTGCCTGAGGCAGTGTTTGTGCCCTGAAAAGTTACTCTTTATTCCTCATCACTAAACTATACTCTCTGGAAGGCAGTCTCTATGCACAACCCACATTTAAGGACTAGGAGGTTATATTCCCCCTCCCTAAAGGATCAACATAAATAAATTGCAATTAAATAAATTAAATTGTAATTTTTTGCACAAATGTATCTATTCTCAATTTATTTATTTGTTAAACTATTAATTTATATCAAAATAGACTCATGCATATTTATTTTATATTTTGGGTTATAATACAACACAGGGTTATGTATTGTGTTCAACTCATTACAGCTTCGGTCATTAGGACCTCTCTCAGTTAGCTCCTGTGTCATCACCATGTTTTCTCAAAAGAAAAAAATTTTTCACACTTCCTTACTTTATGGCACTACAAAATACAAAATAAACTGTGTGTTTTGGGTACAGGAGTCCACTCAGGTGACAGAGCCTGAAACTACATGTGTATACCAACCTGTGTACATATAAATATCTATAAGTATTTCTATGTGTAACATCTATATTTATAGTAAGCTCAGGAGTTTATACCAATGTCTCCAAATTTAGCCCAGTTCCACATGTTTCTTTCTAGACCTCTCCCCTTGCTTATCAGTACTGCCCAATCCAACAGTGAAAAACCTGGCTGTCACTTTTGGCCATCTGTTTACTTAATTTTCCAATTCCAGTACACATGTATCAATAGTTATATCTGAACTGCTAAAACATACCTCCATTGAATACATACTTATTAACCAGGGTAGAGTGCTCATGTACAGTTCCTTGTTATTTATTTGGTGAAAAAGAAAGTTTGCTTTATTTCCAATGCCTGCTGGCAACTGGAAGTAGGGTGGGCGAGTGGGTGGGGCAGGGTGGACTCCTGTCCAAAGGTCGACTCCCCTTCACTGACAATCAGTAAGCAAGAGCTTTCATTGACACAAGCTAGGGGGCTGTTACATGTAGAAACAGCACAGTCAGTTCTGATAGTCATCTTAAAATTGGTCATGTGGTGATCTGACCAACATTATCTTGACTGTTTTAACTACAGTTAATTTTCAGTTCTGGGGCCTTCTCAGGTGGCATTAGTGGTAAAGAACCCTCCTACCAATGCAGGAGACATAAGAGATGCCAGTACGATCCCTGGATTGGGAAGATCTCCTGGAAGATGGCACGGCAACCCACTCCAGTATTCCTGTCTGGAGAATTCCATGGACAGAGGAGCCTGGAAGGCTATAGTCCATATGGTTGCAAAGAGTCGGACACAACTGAAAGGACCCAGCACACACGTACACAATCTTCAGCTCCAGGGTCAGTCCCATTCCTTGAGGCCAGTTGGAATTGTGGCAGTTTATATCATGTCTACAGTCTGGTCATCATGTAGTTAGCTTTTTTCACCTGGTAGGGTTTCAGTTTGTATAACACAGCTTACAAGACATGGCTCAATATTATCTATAGCCCTTGAGGGTGAACTAAAAGTCCTTGATTATGCTTAATGACTAAACAATTATTAATTGGTCTCCTTTGACTGTTTTCTTTTGTTTCTATGTTTTCTCATTTCTTTGATTAAACTGATTTTTTAAAATTTATTTATTTTTAAATTGAACGATGATTGCTTTACAGAATTTTGTTGTTTTCTGTCAAACTTCAACATGAATTGGCCATAGGTATACATATATCCCCTCATTTTTGAAATTCCCTCCCATCTCTCTGCCCATCCGACCCCTCTAGTTTGATACAGAGCCCTTGTTTGAGTTTCCTGAGCCATACAGAAAATTCCTGGTGGCTATCTAGTTTACATATGGTAATGCAAGTTTCCATGTTACTCTTTCCATACATCTCACCCTCTCCTCCCCTCTCCCCATGTCCATAAGCCTATTCTCTATGTCTGTTTCTCCATTGCTGCCCTGTAAATAAATTCTTCAGTACCATTTTTCCAGATTCTGTATATATGTATTAGAATATGATATTTATCTTTCTCTTTCTGACTTACTTCAGTCTGTATAATAGGTTCTAGGTTCATCCACTTCATTAGAACTGACTCAAATATGTTCCTTTTTATGGCTGAGTAATACTCCATTGTGTACACATATCACAACTTCTTTATCCATTCATCTGTTCATGGACATCTAGGTTGATTCCATGTTCTAGCTATTGTAAATAGTGCTGTAATGAACAAAAGAGTACATGAAGCTTTTTCAATTTTGGTTTCCTCAGGGTATATGCCTAGGAGTGGGATTGCTGGGTCATATGGTGGTTTTATTCCTAGTTTTTTAAGGAATCTCCATACTGTCTTTCATAGTGGCTATATCAATTTATATTCCCATCAACAGTGCAAGAGCATTCCTTTTTCTCCACACCCTCTCCAGCATTTATTGTGTGTAGACTTTTTGATGATGGCCATTCTGACTGGTGTGAGGTGATATCTCATTGTAGTTTTGATTTGCATTTCTCTGATAATTAGCAATGCTGAGCATCTTTTCATGTGTTTGTAAGCCATCTGCATGTCTTCTTTGGAGAAATGTCTCTTTAGGTCTTTTCCCCACTTTTTGATTGGGTTTCTTGTTTTTCTGGTATTGAGTTGTATGAGTTGCTTGTGTATTTTGGAAATTAATCCTTTGTCAGCTATTTCATTTGCTATTATTTTCTCCCATTCTGAGGGTTGTCTTTTCACCTTGTTTATAGTCTCCTTTGTTGTGCAAAAGCTCTTAAGTTTAATCAGGTCCCATTTGTTTATTTTTGCTTTTATTTGCATTACTCTAGGAGGTGGGTCTATAGAGGATCTTGCTTTGATTTATGTCCTTGACTGTTCTGGCTACATTTTCCTCTAAGAGTTTTATAGTTTATGGTCTTACATTTAGCTCTTTAATCCATTTTGAATTTATCTTTGTGTATGGTGATAGGAAGTGTTCTAATTTCATTATTTTACATGTAGCTGTCCAATTTTCCCAGCACCATTCATTGAAGAAGCTGTCTTTGCCCCATTGTATATTCTTGCTTACTTTGTCAAAAATAAAGTACCTATAGGTGCATGGGTTTATTTCTGGGCTTTCTATCTTGCTCCATTGGTCTATATTTCTGTTTTTGTGCCAGCACCATACTGTCTTGATGACTGTAGCTTTGTAGTACAATCTGAAGTCAGGAAGGTTAATTCCTCCAAGTCCATTCTTCTTTCTCAAGACTGCTTTGGCTATTCGGGGCCTTTTGGGTTTCCATATGAATTGTGAAATATTTTGTTCTAGTTATGTGAAAAATGCCATTGGCAATTTGGTAGGGATCACCTTGAATTTGTAGATTGCATTTGGTAGTATAGGCATTTTCACAATATTGATTCTTCCTACCCAGGAACATGGAATATCTCTCCATCTGTTTATGTCATCTTTGATTTCTTTCATCAGTGTCTTATAATTTTCTGTGTACAGTTCTTTTGTCTCATTAGGTAAGTTTATTCCTAGATATTTAAATCTTATTGTTGCAATGGTGAATGGGGTTTATTCCTTAATTTCTCTTTCTGATTTTTCATTGGTAGTATATAGAAATGCAAATGGTTTCTGTGTATTGATTTTGTGTCCTGCAATGTTGCTAAATTCACTGATTAGCTCTAGTAATTTTCTGAAACTACCTTTATGGTTTTCTATGTACAGTATCATGTCATCTGCAAACAGTGAGAGCGTTACTTCTTTTCTGATCTGGATTCTTTTTATTTACCTTTCTTCTCTGATTGCTGTAGCTAGGACTTCCAGAACTACGTTGAATAACAGTCGTGAAAGTGGACACCTTTGTTTTGTTCCTGATCTTAGGGGGAATGCTTCCAGTTTTTCACCATTGAGAATAATGTTTGCTGTAGGCTTATCATATATGGCCTTTACTATGTTGAGATAGGTTCCTTCCATGCCCATTTTTGGAAGTGTTTTAATCATAAATGGGTGCTGAATTTTGTCAAAGGTTTTTTCTGCATCTATTGAGATTATCATTTGGTCTTTATCTTTCAATTTGTTAATATGGTGTATCACACTGATTGATTTGCATATTTTCAAGAATCCTTGCATCCCTGGAATAAAGCCAACTTGATCATGGTGCATGAGCTATTTGATGTGTTGCTGAATTCTGTTTGCTAAAATTTTGTCGAGGATTTTTGCATCTATGTTCATCAGTGATATTGGCCTGTATTTTTCTTTTTTGTGTGTTGTCTTTGTCTGGCTTTGGTGTCAGGGTGATGGTGGCCTCATAGAATGAGTTTGGAAGTGTTCCTTCCTCTGCAGCTTTTTGAAAGACTTTTAGAAGGATAGGCATAAGTTCTACTCTAAATATTTGATAGAATTCTCCTGTGAAGCCATCTGGTCCTGGCCTTTTGTTTTTTGGGGAGATTGATGATGACAGCTTCAATTTCAGTGCTTGTAACTGGGTTGTTCATAATTTCCAGTTCTTCCTGGTTCAGTCTTCAAAGATTAAACTTTTCTAGGAATCTGTCCATTTCTTCAGGTTATCCATTTTTATGTCATATAGCTATTCATAATATTTTTTTTATAATCCATTGTATTTCTGCATTGTCTGTTGTAACCTCTCCTTTTTCATTTTGAATTTTGTGTGATTTGATTCTTCTTTTTTTCTTGATGAATCTGGCTAAAGTTTTGTCAATTTTGTTTATCTTCTCAACCAGCTTTTAGCTTTATTAATCTTTACTATTGTTTCTTTCATTTCTTTTTCATTTATATCTGACCTGATTTTTATGACTCCTTTCCTTCTGCTAATTGTGGGATTTTGTTGTTGTTGTTCTTTTTTCAGTTGTATTAGGTGTAAAGTAAGGTTGTCTATTTGATGTTTTTCTTCTTTCTTGAGATAGGATTGTATTGCTGTAAACTTCCTTCTGAGAACTGCTTTTGCTGCATCCCATAGGTTTTGAGTTGGATTTTCATTGTCATTTGTTTCTAGAAATTTTTGGATTTCCCATTTGATTTCTTTAGTATCCTGTTGGTTATTTAGAAACATTGCTTAATATCAATGTGTTTGTGTTTTTTTACAGTTTTTTTTTTTTTTGTAATTGATATCTAGTCTCATAGTGTTGTGGTCAGAGAAGATGCCTGATACAATTTCAATTTTCTTAAATTTACTGAGGTTTGATTTGTGACCCAAGATGTGGTCTATCCTGGAGAATGTTCAATGTGCACTTGGAAAGAAGGTGTATTCTTTTGCATTTGGATGGAATGTCCTGAAGATATCAATGAGATCCATCTCATCTAATGTATCATTTAAGACTTGTGTTTCCTTATTAATTTTCTATTTTGATGACCTGTCCATGGGTGTGAATGGGGTGTTAAAGTCTCCTACTATTATCGTGTTACTGTCAAATTTTTCTTTTATGTCTGTTAGTGTTTGTCTATGTATTGAGGTGCTCCTATTTTGAGTGCATAGATAATTACAATTGTTATGTCTTCCTCTTTGATCGATCCCTTGATCATTATGTAATGTCCTTCCTTATCTCTTGTAAACTTCTCTATTTTAAGGTCTATTTTGTCTGATATGAGGATTGCTACTCCAGCTTTCTTTTGCTTCCCATTTGATGGAATACATTTTTCCATCCTCTCACTTTCAGTCTATATGTGTCTTTAAGTCTAAAGTTGGTTTCTTGTAGACAGCATATATATGGGTCTTGTTTTTGTATTCATTCAGCCAGCCTGTTTCTTTTGGTTGGAGAATTTAATCCGTTTACTTTTAAAGTAATTATGGATATATATGTTCCTAAGTTCTGTCTAGTCAAGGCTATGGTTTTCCCAGTGGTCATATATGGATATGAGAGTTGGACTGTGAAGAAGGCTGAGCGCTGAAGAATTGATGCTTTTGAACTGTGATGTTGGAGAAGACTCTTGAGAGTCCCTTGGACTGCAAGGAGATCCAACTAGTCCATTCTGAAGGAGATCAGCCCTGGGATTTCTTTGGAGGGAATGATGCTAAAGCTGAAACTCCAGTACTTTGGCCACCTCATGCAAAGAGTTGACTCATTGGAAAAGACTCTGATGCTGGGAGGGATTGGGGGCAGGAGGAGAAGGGGACAACAGAGGATAAGATGGTTGGATGGCATCATTGACTCGATGGACGTGAGTCTCAGTGAACTCCGGGAGTTGGTGATGGACAGGGAGGCCTGGCGTGCTGTGATTCATGGGGTCGCGAAGAGTCAGACACGACTGAGCAACTGAACTGAACTGAACTGAACTGATCACCATTTTCTTAGTTGTTTGGGGTTGATTTTGTAGATCTTTTTCTTCCCTTGTATTTCTTAACTATTTAAGTCCCTTTAACACTTGTTGTAAAGATGGTGTGGTGGTACTGAATTCTCTTAACTTTTGCTTGTCTGAAGAGCTTTTTATTTCTCCATCAACTTTAAATGAGATTATTACTGTTTACACTAATCTTGGTTGTAGATTTTTTTCCCTTTCAGTACATTAAATATATCCTGGCATTCCCTCCTTGCCTGCAGAGTTTCTGCTGAAAGATCAGCTGTTAAACACATGGAGTTTCCCTTGTATGTTAGTTGTTGCTTTTTCCTTGCTGCTTTTAATATTGTTTCTTTGTGTTTGGTCTTTGTTAGTTTGATTAGTGTGTGTCAAAATCACTGCAGATGATGACTGCAGCCATGAAATTAAAAGACACTTACTCCTTGGAAGAAAAGTTATGACCAACCTAGATAGCATACTGAAAAGCAGAGACATTCCTTTGCAAACAAAGGTCCATCTAGTAAAGGCTATGGTTTTTCCAGTGGTCATGTATGGATGTGAGAGTTGGACTGTGAAGAAGGCTGAGTGCCAAAGAATTGACGCTTTTGAACTCTGGTGTTGGAGACTCTTCAGAGTCCCTTGGACTGCAAGGACATCCAACCAGTCCATTCTGAAGGAGATCAGCCCTGGGATTTCTTTGGAAGGAATGATGCTAAAGCTGAAATTCCAGTACTTTGGCCATCTCATGCGAAGAGTTGACTCATTAGAAAAGACTCTGATGCTGGGAGGGATTGGGGGCAGGAGGAGAAGGGGATGACAGAGGATGAGATGGCTGGATGGCATCACTGACTCGATGGACATGAGTCTGAGTGAACTCCGGGAGTTGGTGATGGACAGGGCAACCTGGCATGCTGCGATTCATGGGGTCGCAAAGAGTCAGACACGACTGAGTGACTGAACTGAACTGGTGTGTTGCTCCTTGGTTTATCCTGTATGGGACTCTTTGCACCTCTTGAACTTGATTGACTATTTCCTTTTCCATGTTGGGGAAATTTTCAACTATAATCTCTTAAAATTTTTTTCTAATATCCCTTCTTTTTCTCTCCTTCTTCAGGGACCCCTATAATTTGAATGTTGGTGTGTTTGATATTGTCCCAGAGTTCTCTGAGACTATCCTCAGTTCTTTTCATTTGTTTTACTTTATTCTGCTCTTTAGAAGTTATTTCCACCATTTTATCTTCCAGCTCACTGATTCATCCTTCTGATTCAAATATTCTGCTATTGCTTCCTTCTAGAACATTTTTAATTTCAGTAATTGCGTTGTTCATCTCTCTATGTTTATTCTTTAATTCTAGGTCTTTGTTAATTGATTCTTGCACTTTCTCCATTCTGTTTTCAAGATTTTTGATCATCTTTACTATCATTATTCTGAATTCTTTTTCAGGTAGTTTACCTATTTCCTCTCTTTAATTTGGACTTCTGGGTTTCTAGCTTGTTCCTTCATTTGTGTAGTATTTCTCTGCCTTTTCATTATTATTTTTTTAACTTACTGTGTTTGAGGTCTCCTTTTCACAGGCTTCAAGGTTGAATTCCTTCTTCCTTTTGGTTTCTGTTCTCCTAAGGTTGGTCCAGTGATTGAGTAAGCTTTGTATAGGGTGATAATTTTGCTCATTTTTTGTTTGTTTAGTTGGTTGTTTTTCCCTGGATGGGCAAGCCTGACTGTGGTGGTAATCCTGCATGCTGAGATTTGGTTTATATTTTTGTTTTGTTTGTCCTGCACAGGGTGCTACTAGTAGTTGAGTGATGCCAGGTCTTGTATTCAAGTGGTTTCCTTTGTGTGAGTTCTCACTATTTGATACTCCCTAGGATTAGTTCTCTGGTAGTCCAGGGCCTTGGAGTCAATGCTCTGACTCCAAAGGCTCATGGCTTGATCTCTGGTGAGGAATGAAGATTCCACATGTGGTTTGTTATGGCATTGTGAGATTAATACCCAAAACCCAAATACCCAAATACCCAAAAACAAGAAACCAAAAATGAACCCCTGACAAATGGCAGTTACAAAATCAAACAAATAATAGAATATACACGTATACATATATACCCATAAGCAAAATCAAAACAGTGCAGCAAAAATAAAGTACAGCAGATTGACCTGGCAAACAAAGGAAATCAAAAATTATATCTACCAGTTAAGAACAAAAGTAAATAAAGCACAAAGTGGAAAACAAAACTAAAGCAAGGTGCCAAGTGGAGAATTAAGCAATGAAAACAAAACTAACAAATATGTTGAGAAGAAAGAAAAGAAAGAAAGAATAGATATGCAGAGTTAAATAGAGGTAGATAAAGATTTATATACATTAAAGATTAACTGCAAGGGGAAAAGAACAGTAGGAAAAACAAACAAAGGAATACATGTAGAAAACATAATAACAGTTTACAAAAATTAAAACTTAACATTCAAAGAAGAGAAAAGAAAAATAAAGGAAGAAGAAAGAAAAAAAGGAAGAAAGAAAGCGCCACAGAACTGCAAAAGTTTATAACAACAGTAAAAAAAAATGTAACGGGGCAGGGGAGCTCAAAAGCTTAATTAGATTTCATAGTGCCAATAAAATTTACAACTAAAACAGAGGGGGGAAATAAAATTTTAAAAAATCCGAAAGAATCTACAGAACAAGTCAAAACGTAAGGATATTAAATGTTTTTCTTGAGTCATTACTGTCAAAGTCCTTTCCCTCGCTGGGCGTCACAGTCCACCTCACCTCCCTAGGATCCCCTCCAACACTGTGCTAGTCTCTGGACCTGCTGTAGGGGCAGCTCAGATTCTAATCTGGTCCTATTCCTGTGTGTTCTTGCCTCCGATGTCCACAGGTACCAGAGCTAGTGAGTTTTCTTTTGTGGGAGCTCTCAATGACCTTTTATATGTTCCATAGACACAGAGTCTGCCTAGTTGATTGTGTGGATTTAATCTGCAGCTAGTGCAGCTGGTGGGAAGGTTTGGGGTCTTTTTCCTTAGCCACACTGCCCCTGGGTTTCAGTTGTGGTTTTATTTCCTCCTCTGCATGTGGATCACCCACTGGAGTTCGCTCCTGAGGCTGCCCTGGAGGACTTTGATTTGCTCCTGTGAGGGCCCGATGTGGAGGTGATGCAGCTGCTTGGGTCGCAGGAGTTCTAGCAGCACCAGGTACTCAGGGGAGTTGGTGGCTAGGGCAGCAGAAAATACAGTGCTCTAGAAGGGTATGGCAACCAGTATTGGACAATATGCTCCAGTATTCTTGCCTGGAGTACCCCACTGACTGAGAAGCCTGGCAGGCCACAGTCTACAGGGTTGCAGAGTTGGACATGATAGAAGCCACCCTGCATGCATAGATGCAAAACTTTTTTTGCCTGTGATGGCTCTGACCCAGTGAGGGTTGACTGTGAAGGTGGTTCAGCTGTTTGTCTTGCAGGGACCCTGATGGCACCAAGTGGGCAAGGACACGGACTGCCTCTGCCACAGGAGTTGTGGCCCTATCAGAGTCTTTTTTCGAGCTTTTTGTAGCTGGCAAGCAGAAGGCCTTTTGGCCATTCTTTCTCCTTAGCTCCACCCAGTCAGGCACTTAGAGCGCTCCCTTGCCTGAGGTCCTTCTCTGTTGTTCAGCATATCAGGCACATAGAGGGGCCCCCCTAGCTGGGGTCCTACTCTGTAGATTGGCACATCAGGCACTTAAAGGAGCACCCTGGGTTGGGTCCTGCTCTGTAGTTCAGTCAGTCAGGCGTTTGATGGGCCAGCCTCTCTACTGTTCAGCTCTGGAAGCTGTCCAGCGGGGAGGGGCAAGAGAGGCTAAGGTGATGGCGCCACCCTCTAAGCATGACTCAGCAGTACTGTCTTGCTTCCATGGCTGCCTGTCTTTCCTCCACAGGCATTTCCCACCACAATCTCCTCCTTCACATCCCCTCGATCTGTCTCTCCATAGTCAACAGCAGTCCTCGCCCTGGGACTGCTCCACAATCCCCAAACTCCATCTCCCAGCCACTGCCCCTTTTAGGGGACTTTCATCCCTGTCTAGGGTGTGTATGGTTGCGGCAAGGACTGTATGATTCTCATTCCATTTAGGTTGCCACAGATCAGCTGTTTCACTCTCAGTCTTAAATGTTTCTCCTCTGACTCAAACTGTTGCCCCAATATGGGGATCTTCAGCCCTGCTTCAGTTCCCCTGCCCACCAAGGGCAGTCCAGTCCTACTAACACTCCTGTTTCCCCCTAGTTCCTTCATCCTACCGAGTTTTCTGTGGATCTATATATTCTTTTCTGCTGATCAGGTCTTCCTGTTTGCTCTCAGCTGGTGTTCTGCATACACTTCTGTGTCTGAAGGTATATTCCTGATGTATCTGTGGAGAGACATGTACTCCGTGGCCACCTACTCCTCCACCATCTTGTTCTCTCCTATGGAGAGACATGTACTCCGTGGCCACCTACTCCTCCACCATCTTGTTCTCTCCTATGTACAGTTCTTTTAATGTTTCCCTCTTAGCACTACTTTTGTTGCGTCCCAAAGATCTTGATAAGTTGGATTTGTATTTAATTCAAAATATTTTTACTTCTCTTGAGACTACTCTTTTGGCTATGTATTATTTATACTTTTCCCTCAGACTAAAGAACTTCCTTTAACATTAGGGAAGGTGATTAATCTCAATTTTGGTTTGTTTGAAAAAGATTTACTTGTCCTTAATTGCCTTTTTAAGCATAATTTCACTGGTACAGAATTCTAAATCAGAGTCTGTTTTTTCTTTCAACATTTTAAATCATTCACTCCCCTCTCTTCTTGCTTGCCTGATCTCTGATGACAAGTGTGATGTTATCCTTATCCTTTTCTTCTATAGTTAAGGTGATTCTTATTTTCCCTCTGACTTCAAAATTTTCTCTTTGTTTTTAATTTTCTGCTGTTTAAATACGATATACGTAGGCTCAAGATGTATATGTTTGGTATTTTTCTACTTTGCATTCTCTGAGTTTCCTTGCTATGTGGTTTGAGGTCTGTTATTAATTTTGGACAGTTCTTGACCATTATTAAATCAAATTTTTTTTTCTGCCCCATTTTCTTTCTTTTCCTTCTGGTGTTCCAGTTATGTGGATGCTACATTCTAAGGGAGATCAGTCCTGGGTGTTCACTGAAGGGACTGATGTTGAACCTGAAACACCAATACTTTGTCCACCTGATGCGGAGAGCTGACTCATTTGAAAAGACCCTAATGCTGGGAAAGATTGAGGGCAGGAGGAGGAGGGGATGACAGAGGATGAGATGGTTGCATGGCATCACTGACACAATGGACATGGGTTTTGGTGGACTCCGGGAGTTGGTGATGGACAGGGAGGCCTGGCGTTCTGTGGTTCATGGGGTCGCAAAGAGTTGGACACGACTGAGCAACCGAACTGAACTGAACCACGTTTGAAATTGTCCCCTAATTCTTGCCTGTTCGTCCTTCTTTTTTTTTTTTTTTCATTCTTCTTCCTTTGAATTTTAGTTTGGGTAGTTTCTGTTGAACTACCTTCAAGCTCACCAATTCTTTCCTCAGACATGTTGAGTTTACTGATCGGTACACCAAAGTCATTCTTCATTTCTGTTACAGTGTTTCTGATTTCTAGCATTTCCTTTGGATTATTTTTTTAGAATTTTCATCTATCCGTTTCTATCAGTCATCTCTTCTCATGTAATGTCTTCTCTCCGCCTTAGAATGTTTAGCATTGCTTTACAGTATTCTGTTATTTCTGCCATACATCAGCACAAATCAGCCATAGGTATACATATGTAGCCTCCTTCTTGAATCTCCCTCCCACCTCCCATCTCATCCCATTCCTCTAGGTTGTCACAGAGCACCATGTTTGAGCTCCCTGCTTCATACAGCAAGTTCCCACTGGTTATCTATTTTACGTATGGTAATGTATGTTTCCGGAGAGGGCAATGGCACCCCACTCCAGTACTCTTGCCTGGAAAATCCCATGGACGGAGGAGCCTGGCGGGCTACACTCCATGGGGTCGCTAAGAGTCAGACACGACTGAGCGATTTCACTTTCATTTTCACTTTCATGCATTGGAGAAGGAAATGGCAACCCACTACAGTGTTCTTGCCTGGAGAATCCCAGGATAGGGAGCCTGGTGGGCTGCCATCTATGGGGTCGCACAGAGTCGGACACGACTGAAGTGACTTAGCAGCAGCAATGTATGTTTCAGTGTTACTCTTTCAATTCATCCCTCTCTATCCTTTCTCCACCATGTCCACAAGTCTGTTCTCTATATCTGAATCTCCATTGCTGCCCTGCAGATAGTTTCCTCAGTACCACCTTTCTAGATTCCATATATATGCGTTAATACATATTTGTTTTTCTCTTTCTGACTTACTTCACTCTGTATAATAGGCTCTAGGCTCATCTACCTCATTAGAGCTGAGTCAAATGTTTTCCTTTTCATGACTGAGTAATATTCCATGGTATATATGTACTACAGTTTCTTTATCCATTCATCTGTCAATGGACATAGAATGCCCTCCCACTCAGCCCCCACACCACACCACACTAACAGGGCTCCAAGTGTAACAGTGGGTTACAACTGGAAAAACTTCAAGACACAGATTCTCTGAGAGGAGTAATTAGGAAGTCTCCAGAGAAGAGAAAAAAAAAACAAGGACTCCAGAGGAATGTGAAAACTCTGGCACCTATAACTACAACAAGTGATATACAAAGTCATACTTGTAGCCAGATATATATGTATGTATATATATATACACATACATGTTATATACGTGTTATATACATACATGTTATATACATACATGTATATAACATACATCCTCTCACTAATGGCCTGTTTACTTCAGCTGCGATAGGAGCTAAAGTGGTAACTCAATACAAAATTTCTCGCTTTCATCAAAAAATTAGAAGGCTTGCCAAAAAAGCAAGAGAAAACACACTTTAAAGAGACAAAGCAGTCATGATAAGAAGATTCTGATATCATAGAGATTTAAATTTATAAACTTGGAATTTAAAATAACTAAACCTCCCTGGTATACTATAACCTGGCATTCTACAATTTTACGATTGAATCTCAGGCTTTTTTCTAGACCTGTGTCTCAGAAATGTGACCTTCACAGGTGTTTCCATGGTGGTATAACCTTTCCCCTCCCCTTAGCTGCAGTATTCCCAATCTGTTTCCTTGAAGCCCTTGCCTGTGTTGACTCTGTATTCCCACCACCACCCCCTCATCTCCCTAGGTAAGACAGGAAAGCTAAGAATGCAGATTACACTCTTCCCCAGCTGAGACAAGGCTCTGACAAAGCCTTTCTTCTGGAGAGCAGGCTTTAGCTATGAACAAAGGAAGGCTCTGAGCGCATCTCATAAGCATTACTCTTCCCCTCCTTTACCAGAACTGCTGCTTCCTACAATTTTACAGAAATGGTCTCTCATTATTTTTCCCTAAAATCTGTCTTTTACCTTTCACATTTAGATTTTTAAATTTCATGGAATTATTTTATGTATGGTGTGAGGAAGGAATTAAGACACATTTATTTTCCATATGAATATATAGAAGACACATCATATATTAAAAACACCATCCTTTCTCTACTATACTATAGTGTTGTTTTACAAGAATCAGGTGACAATGTATACATCGGTCAACTTCTGGTCTCTCTATTCTATTTCAGTTGTTTATTTGATTGATTGACTTACCGGGTACCAATACCACCACATCTTGATCACTGTAGTTTTATATTTGGTCTTAGTATCTAATAGTGCAAGTCATTGTTCTTCAAAATCAGGTGGCTCATCTAATTCCTTTGTGTTTCCATAACATTTTATATAATCAGCTTATCAACTTGCACATAAAACTCCAATGAAATTTTGCTTAAAATCAGACTGTATTTTAAATCAAATTGGAGAAAGTGATAATTTTAAAATATTGAGGCTTCTATTCTATGAACATGGTCTATTTTTGTCTCAAATTTTTTATTAATAATATTTTATACTTTTCAGTGTAAAGGTTTTCCATACCTACTCTTAGGTATATGTGAAAGCATTTGTTGTTTTTGAAGGTATTTTAATGCCATTTTATTGTAATATAATTTTCCAGTTATTTATTGCTGATATCCAAAAACAAATTTGATTATTATACTTATTTTTATTCAGTGGAGTTTATTAAATTCAGTCTTTTAAACTAGCATGTCAGTATTTTGGTATTTCTATGTGCAAAATTATGTTATTAGTTACAAGCAATACATTTTTCCTTCCTTTTTAATTCTTGTACATTTCACTTATGCTTCTGGTTTAATCCCAGGGCTGGGGGGGCCTGGTGGGCTGCCGTCTCTGGGGTCACACAGAGTCGGACACGACTTTCAGTCCATGACTGCTCCCTTGTTCTGCTTTGTTTTTAAGAATACAACTGATAATTTCATTATCAAGTATGCTGTTTATTGTAGGTTTTGTTAAATCCCATTCATTATTAGATTTTCAAGGTCCCTTCTAAATCCTGTCATTTGTGGCAACACGGATGAACCTTGAGGGCATTAGGCTAAGTGAAATAAACCAGTCAGAGAAGAACAACTACTGCAATCTCAGTTGTATGTGGAATCTAAAAAGTTGAGCTCACAGAAACAGATAGCAGTTTGGTGATTATGACAATTTGGAGGGCAGGGGAAACGGGAAGATTTTAGTCAAAGAGTACAAAACTTTAAATCATAAAATTAATAAGTTCTGGGAATCGAGTGCACATTATGATGACTAGCCACCAGGGAAGCCTTATAATTAACAATACTACACACACACACACACACACACACACACACACACACACAATGGTAACTATGTGAGATACTGTGTTAGCTAATCTTATTGTGGCAATCATTTCACAATATATATGGGTATTTAATCATCATGTTCTACACTTTCAACCTACACAATGTTATATGTCAGTTATATCTCAATAACCCTGGAGAGGAAGCTTCCTTTCTATTACTAGTTTGTTAATGATTTCTTTTCAATCATGAACAGATATTAAATTTTTATCTAATACTTTTTATGCAATGAGATAATTATTCATTTTTTCTGTTGCTATGATGTGCCTTGGTTGAATTTTTAAGTGTTAGGCAAAACTTGCATTTCTGGAATAAATCCAATGTCATCATGATATATTATCCTAGTCAAATATAACTGATAATTTTTAAATGCCTAGAGTTATTCCATATCCACATTCTCCCTGTGAGATAAAAACTTTCAACTGTGTATCCTTCTATCCATATTAACACCTATGTGATAATAATTATTTATTTATTTATTATTATTGTGATAATAATTATTTTTATTTTTTATTTTATTTTTATTATATATTCTTATATCTACTTAATCTACATTAATGTATTTAATTCTCATGGAAAAATATGGGGGGAAATCCTACCCCTATTTTACAGCTGAGAAAATTGAGGTATGAGAGGTTACGTAATGTGCCCAATTTTAAATCAGACTGAGTTTTATTCTTGTCGGTCTCCTTCTATACCTATTCTTCAATGACTCTAGCAGTACCGTATATTTTAGAGAAAGCCTAATTGCTATAAGATTTCTGAATCGACACGTCTTTATTTTCATATTTGCATAATACCACTGTGAGATATAGCAATCTATATCTTCTTATTTCTCCACTTTTTCCCTGCAGAAATCTGTTCCAAATTTCCAAACACTAGAAGCCATCATCTTTTTTCTTATTTCATTGTTCTGGGATTTCACCACAATATGTTAATGGTGCATCTCTTACGATTCATCCTGCCCAACTGACACTTTCATCCTAATGAGTAATGGTTTACTTAATCCTGAGACATTTTCTTTCATTGCTTTGAGAATTTTCAGATTATATGTTTAACATTCTTGTGACTTCAGGTTTAATTATTAATTGTAGAACATTAAAAGACATTTATAAAAGGAATCCTCCATAGTTCTGCCATGCAGATATATCAACTGTTAGCATTACTGGCTGAACATCTCTTATAGGCAGTGTCTGTGGAGTTTCTAAATAATATAAATAACTTTATACTTAATGGTGTATTTTGCTTTCATCTCATTACATGCTAAAATTTTTTTACATGTCATAGAGCATTAATAACCATTTAAAGGCTTATTATATTCCATTTAGTTGTCAAAACTTTCTTAACCTGCATAAAAGTAGATTCTAGAGAGATAATCCCTGCCTTCTATTATGATTATAAGGGATTTTACAAACCACACCTCTCTCTACTAAACTTGACTTGAATCTATAGCCAATTAAGAAAAATGCAAGGATATAAGACCATTGAAAATAGAAATATTAACTTTACAACTTATAAAATTAGATTAAAAAGAATCTCTTTAATGAGCAGCCAGAGCCAGCTTCTAGGGCATGGAGACTGCACAAGGTCTTGCTGTGTCATCAACACTTTCAAATTATTAATCATTCTCTTAAACGGGAGCCCTGCAGAGTATAGAGATGGTCCTTCTGGTAGTCATAGTCCAAGTTCCTAGCATTTCTCTTAAAATCTAGACCTTAGAATGACGGCTTCAGAAAGGAATATGTATAGCTGACCTTTGCTCATCAGCTCAAATAGGATCCCTTCCTCATCCCCATCAAGTCCCAATATCAAAAACAGAGAGGGAGGGACCTCCCCTACACGTGGACAGGGAGCTGAGAGAGAGAGAGAGCCACTACTCATTCCACTGCTTTATGAGCTGTCACGACTCCCTACAGGGGGAGGAAAATGCGTCTCCTATCACTTCAAATATGTGAAGTGTTGTCAGTGAAAGAAAGCTGAGATTCACTCAGGATTGTAACAGCTATGAATCTAGGTAGAAAGGATAAACATGAGAGGTAGGCTTATTTGGGGAGAACATACATAAACAAAAACTCTTAAAAACAAAAATGCTACTTCATGAAGGGTGGAAAAACCAAGTTTCCTTTGTAATTTATTTGGTTTTCTTTCTTCAAGGGATGCCTTAAGGCTCTATTACTGTGAGCCATAGAAAATACAGGTATTTTCTATAGTTTTGCTTAAACACCTTTTCAACACTCACTGGGCTTCCCTGAGAGCTCAGCTGGTAAAGAATCCACCTGCAATGCAGGAGACCTGGATTCGATCCCTGGGTTGGGAAGATCCCCTGGAGAAGAGAAAGGCTACCCACTCTGCTATTCTGGCCTTGAGAGTTTCATGGACTGTAGAGTCCATAGGATTGCAGAGTCGGACACAACTGAGTGACTTTCACTTTCAACACTCCATACAACTCTGAAGCTGTGGTTATTTCCATATTCAAATGTCTTTCAAAAGTAAATAAGTATATATGTGTATATGTGTACATATATATATATATATATATATATATATATATATTAGGGCTTCCCACTTGGCTCAGTGGTAAAGAATCTGCCTGTCAATGAAGGAGACGTGGGTTTCCTACCTGCATCAGGAAGACCCCATGGAGAAGGAAATGGCAACCCACTCCTGTATTCTTGTCTGGGAAGTCCCATAGACTGAGAAGCCTGGCAGGCTACAGTCCATGGGGTCACAAAGAGTCGGCCACAACTAGTGACTAAAATCAAAGATATATATATATATAATGTATGTATCTAACACGTGAGCTTACGTATTGTTGAAAGGCACACACATCTATATATCTATAAAACAAAAAGTTATTGAGCAATGCAGCACACCCCTGGGCTGAACCTTCGAGTCCACTCTGGAGCTACAGTGTGAACGAACAGCCCTCTTCCTGCCAGTGTGGTTGTTCTCTGCGTCTCAGTCACAGAGACACAGACCTGGTTCCTCTCCATCCTCACAGCCACAGTTTTAAGTGCCTTTGCTGAGTCCCTGTTGAAGGAATTGCCTAGATCGGCATTGTTCTTATTTGAATGCTGCTGCTGCTGCTAAGTCGCTTCAGTCGTGTCCGACTCTGTGCGACCCCATAGACGGCAGCCCACCAGGCTCCCCGGTCCCTGGGATTCTCCAGGCAAGAACACTGGAGTGGGTTGCCATTTCCTTCTCCAATGCATGAAAGTGAAAAGTGAAAGTGAAGTTGCTCAGTCGTGTCCGACTCTTTGCGACCCCATGGACTGCAGCCCACCAGGCTCCTCCGTCCATGGGATTTTCCAGGCAAGAGTACTGCAGTGGGGTGCCATTGCCTTCTCCGTCTTATTTGTATATGAATATTCAAAGAGTGTTTTAATATAGGACTGTATCTCTCTCAATGAAATCACCTTTTTCCCTTTCAACTTTCTAATTCCACGCAGCAATTCTATAGTGTCTTAGAATTAAGACAACTGACGGTGTTTTTTCCACGGTATCGTATAGTATAAAAAACAGATTCCCTAACTCTGGAATTTATACTTGAGTTTTTTATGAAACAGATGATTATTTTACATGAATGACTGGTACTTCTTTACTTCTGCCTGAAGAAAATGCCACAGAGGATTGTTTAAGCCTGGTGGGTTTGGTGAACGATCCCTGTTCCTGGGGTTAATGACCAGTTTCCTCAGACAAAAGCTTAATGTTTCAGTCCTTCATCATGGGGCACGTGGGGCAGAGGAGGGCTTTCCCAGCCCCGGCATGAAGCTGTTTGCACTGTTTGTTATACTTGTGGCCCCTCCTTCCACGCAGGGGGAGAGGGTTTTTTAAGAGCCCTGTCAAAACTGCAGGTGTGCGAAGGCTCCTGCTAACAGCAGGGGCGGGTTTTATAGCGTTTTCTCGCGACTGCTTCAGATCACTTTTCAGTGTGTAAAACCGGATTTTCATTAAGGGCACTAATGACACCCTAATGGGGACAGGGCGGTGGTACGCCCGATGCCAGAGGCAGGGCAAGTGAGGCTGAAAACAGGCCAGCCTAGCTCCCGGAAGCCGAAGTACCACGGGCTGGGGATGTGCTGTACTGCTTCTCAAATACCTGCAGGCCCAGGGCCAACTTGTTAAATGGGTTGCCTTTGAGGCCAAACAGGAATAGATCCACTTACAGTTTTTCACACGAGGACAAAACAAGGAGGCAGAAAAATCTCCAGGTTCAGACATTTGCAAGCTACAGCTGCTGTTATGGCAGGAAGTTCTGAAGACTTACGAGCTGACATGTTTCCCTGGACGCCAGCACGCGTTGACCTCCCTGCTCCTTCTCCTCCCCAGAGTGGGGTTCAAGGCTACCGTTTGACACAGGGCCACAGAGGACCATATCAAAGCAGCAGCTCCATCACAACTCATCACTTGTAAAACAGACAAAGTCTGCTCGAGCTGGAATGCACAGAAGCAAACTGAGTTTCTGGCCTGGCCTCCAGGGAGCTCAGGTGGTTGGTAGTTCCTGATTCTTACAGAAGCTCTTCACGGTAGGTCAGCATAGTTTGTAAACAAACTGTGTGTGAGAGCAGAGGAAAGAGGGAAGCTGACGGAGATGGATTACTTTGACTTTCTTTTCAGTGTACAATCCATCAGCACAGGAAAGTACTTTCTTTGCATTCTCCTCCTCTGGCTTTGATCTTCTCAGTGGAAAGCCAGGAGAAATTACGGCCTTTAAAGTGTGCCTGTGTAATTGCGATAATAAAAACAATGAAGAGGCTACTTTACAACCAGGCTACTTCATCACAAAACCAGGAATATGACTCAAAGATCAGCTCTATAGGTGTGGAAAAGCAAGACACTCACACCATCACTTTCTGGCTTTGCTAAAGCAAAAGAGGTCAGTACATAAGGAAATGCCTACTTACTATTCCAGTTCCTATTCGACATTCTCATTTTAAGGTCAAGAAAAAGGATGTTGGCCTCTCTGGCTGTCTAGTAGTTAAGCATCCACCTTGCATTGCAAGGGACACTGGTTCAATCCCTGGTTTGGGAAGATCCCACATCCTGTGGGTCAATTAAGCCCATGCGCCACAATTACTGAGCCCCCAAGCCACAACTTCTGAAGCCAGTGCTTTAGAGACTGTGCTCTGCAGTAAGAGGAGCCACCACAGCTAGAAAGTAGCCCCCGCTTCTCACATCCAGAGAGAGCCCTCAAGCAATAACAGACTCAGCATAGCCAAAAAGAGAATAAATAAATAGAAACAAATCTTTAAAAAAGGAAGAAGATGCACAGGGAAGTGGGGAAACTTTCCCAGCACTAATTCACCCTCAGGACAGAATCAGAGCTGGAAACTTGGGCTGCTAAGCCTTCCATCCAGTTCTCACTCTTCTGTTTCATATCGCCTCTTAGAAAAATTCTTTGAATCATATCTCCTCCATGAGTTCTGTGGCCACTACAGCCTTTTAGCTTGGCTAATGGTGGCAGGGCCAGCCTTCCTTCTGGTCTGTAGCTGAGAGTTCCGCCTCCAGCACATTTGAAATAGGTGCACTCTCCTGGGTGCTGTATTTGTCCCTTATCAGGTTCAAATCCAAAGACTGCAAGGTTTGTTGGTTCTCTTAATTACTTTTCAGTCAGACTCACAGAGTAACGGAAATTCCCTCCTAGTATTCAGCTCTGGAGAGTTGGGTTTTTTCCCTTTATTTCTCCAGTGGTAATTCCCCACATCATAATGTGGATCAAACTAGCATGAATTTTTGCTATTCATTTGTACATAGTGGTCATTTTTATGTTGGAACGTATATGCTGAAATGTTACACATTATTAAGAAGTGGAAGTTTTTAATTCCTTTCAGCACTTGTGTGTGTGTGTATGAGTATGTTCATCTAGATTTTGGGTTGACTGGTGCAGAAGTGTGAACAGCAGATGGGCCACCTAAATATGCATGTTTGTAATATTACTCTCTGTGTTAGCTGAATACTTGATGTCTTGGACCATGTGTTGATATACAGCTGCTTTGAATATTCTTGCTAAGGCTGGTGGAACTAGGTTATAATATAGAGAGAACTAGGCTTCCCTGGTAGCTCAGCTGGTAAAGAATCCACCTGCAATTCAGGAGACCCCGGTTCCATTCCTGGGTCGAGAAGATCCCCTGGAGGAGGGCATGGCAACCCACTCCAGTATTCTTACCTGGTAAGTCCCATGGACAGAGGAGCTTGGCAGGCTACAGTTCATGGTGTTACAAAGAATCAGACATGACTGAGTGACTAAGCACATAGAGAGAATTAATGTATCTTAAGGAGTCAGGATAAAATAGTTGAACCAGAGACATAAGCTACTAATCATTGGGAAGGGAGGGGAGGGCTTCAAAAGTACCCTGTCTGCTGCTTTGAGTTGAGGGGATTAAAGAAGATAATAAGAATGGAAACACTTTGTAAACTATAACAAGTTATACATATCTGTGCTAAATTGCTTCAGTAGTGTCGAACTTTGTGCAATCCCATGGACTGTAGCCCACCAGGCTCCTCTGTCCATGGAATTCTCCAGGCAAGGATACTGGAGTGGGTTGCCATGCCCTCCTCCAGGGGATCTTCCAGACCCAGGGATTGAACCCATGTCTCCTGTATCTCCTGCATCGCAAATGGATTCTTTACAGCCGAGCCACAGGGGAAACATAATTCTTAGTGAAACAGAAGAGTGGGAAATATAAGAACCTTACATAAAAAATTAAAAATGCATACACTCAAACAGTAACATATTTAAATAAAAAATAAGCCCACTAGGCATACTAAAAGAGTTGTCTTTGTCTCTAAAGGGGAATAAGGGGGGTTATGGCTTCCCTGATGGTTCAGATAGTAAAGAATCTGCCTGCAATGTGGGAGACCTGGCTTTGATCCCTGGTTGGGAAGTGCAAATCTTTGTTTAATCTTTATAGAGAATTTTAGTCCAAGGGTTCTTCCATGGACAAAGGGTGTTACTCGTGGGAGCACATCCCTGGAGGACCTTATTCATGAAGGTTTCCTTAGACGGTGTTTGAAAGAAGAGAAGTGTCCATGTCCCCTAAATCATACTGGATTTCTGAAAAGGAATCTGTCTCTTGGACATTTTTTTTTTTCTAACTGAATATAGAGAAAGGAGAGAGAGAGAGTACAGGAAAGAAAAATATAGAGAGAAAGAGAAAAGAAAGAAGGAAGGAAGGAAAGAAGGAAGATAGAGTAAAAAACAGAGAGGGAGGAGGAAAGAGAGAGAGAGAGAGAAATTCCTTAAGCCAATCATAAATCTGTAGGAATTCACTGGTGCTCTTACCTTCACTGCCCAGACAGTATGTCCCATTCCATTCCAATTGATATTCTGAGGGGCAGACTCTGCCAATTGGGCAAAGAAGGGGAGACACACTTACATTTTTTTTGTTGCAGCCGGAACTTGTACCTTGTCTGGACACCACAGTCACTCCTCATTAGCTTGTTTCCCATTGTTCCTGGGGGTTTCCCTGATGGCTCAGTGGTAAAAAAAATCTGCCTGTCAGGAGATGCAGGTTCAATCCCTGGATCAGAAAGATCCCCTGGAGAAGGAAATGGCACCAACTCCAGTATTCTTGCCTGGAGAATCCCATGGACAGAGGAGCCTGGTGGGCTAGAGTTCATGAGGTCACAAAGAGTTAGACAGGTCTAAGCACAGCACACACCACATGGCAGGGATACAAGGAACTACATTTTTGAAATCATTGGCATGTCCTGGATTGGCCAAAATGTTCATTCTGGTTTTTTCTTTTCTGGTAACATCTTAAGGGAAAACGCAAATGAACCTTTTGGCTAAATCAGTATACTCTGACCACTAGAGATATAATTGAATCATTACTCCATATTGTTTATCAACTCTGATTTTAGACTAATAAAAGACAGGCTGTTCAAAAAGAGACTATTTTTCAGCTATTTTTTCATTTTATTCATGGAAATCAATAATAAATTAGTTTATTTAAGGGCATTAGACTGTAAGATCTTGTTGCCTATAGAATATTATAAACTGGCTCCAGATTTTTCTACATTTTTAACTACTCTACAGTGCTTCACAGATTTCAAATTATGTTCATATTTCTTAACTCATCTAATCCTCATAACACATGCTGTGTGAATAGCAAGGTAGGTCATGGACTCCGAAACCACTGCTAGGTATGTAGGCAGTTTTGCTCTAAAAGGCTTGTTTTGAAAAGATGGATTTATGTCAATGCAAAGGACATATTATTATGTAACGATTTGAGCATAGTATACATAGTATACAAATGCAAAATGATTTCATCCTGGAGAAACACTATTTGAACACAGAAAGCTGCACCCAGCTGTGTGGGAATACACAAAATGTGCAGAAGCCTATACCTGAAATACCTACCCACTACCTCCATTCACCACAAGTGCTGTCAGCTACACCCATCCACATCAAGGGTTACAAATTTCTAGTTTCAAAGATCTTCTCCTTCCACTCTTTACCACACCTAGTAAGCTGTAACCATCCCGACATCCCCACCCACAAGCAAACTTTAGAACGCTCTCAAAGTAAATACCATATTTACTGTAGTATGTGAAAGACAGCAAGTCTGTAATCTTCCTTGGTGACGGTAAAGAATTTACCTGCAAGGCAGGAGACCTGGGTTCAATCCCTGGGTTGGGAAGATCTCCTGAAGGAGGTTATAGCAACCCACTCCCATATTCTTGGCTGGAGAATCCCATGGACAGAGGAACCTGGAGGGCTACAGTCGATGGAGACAGAAAGAGTCAGACACGACTGAGCGAATAAGCACACACAGGTCTGTATTCTAGACCTTTTGAACCTAGTTGAGCTAGTTTGGGGATGGCAAATATTGCCATCGTAGGCAAGTTTGGGGAGTGCTTCTATGAGCTACAAGGGAGGCCTGGGCTCTTTGTCCACCACTCACCCACATCCTTCAGTTTTTCACACTGTAGGAATAAACTAAAGTGAAATCCACACTGAGCTTAGTAAAGCCCTCCAATTGCACCCATTTGAACAGGAACAGGAACAGAAACAGGAACAGTCTCTGAGGGATAGTCTAGTGCCACCTTCAAACTATTTGGACTTTACTCTTTTTCAAATGAAAGAAATGAGTTAGATGAGCTCCCAAAACTGGCCCCACTGTCGTCATTTGGGGTTTGGTATGAATATTGAAATTTTTCAATATTTTCAATTTTGAATTTGAAAATTTTCAAAATTTTCAATAAAACTGAAAATTTTATTGAGATTTAAAGTTTCTTCTGTTTCCTGAGCTCTGTCAGGTAACAAAAGAAAAAATAAATTTCATCCCAAGTTAGTGTTTAGTGACTCAGTCACCTGGAACAAAGGTGGTAAATCTCCATAGCTAAATAGAGCTTAATGCTTGATACATCCTCAGGGAATATGGAAAGAAACAAAAGAATAATTGCAAAGATTGATACGTGATGACTATGATTATTAACTTTAGTTTCTGAAGATTGCTTTAAGATTTGAAATTAAATTTCCATATTAATCCTCACTAGAAGCTTCAAGGGTTATTTGGGTTTCTTGTTATTGTTACGTACAAGTTTCCTGAATATTTGTATAAGATTAACTTCTTAATAGAGGTATGATTTGCAAATATATTTGCAAACCCATTTTACCGGTTGCCTTTTTATTTTGTTTAATTATTTATTTATTGCTAAGCAGAAGCTTTTTAGTTTGATGTAGTTCCATGCATTTATCTTTGCTTTTGCTGTAAAATAAAAAAATAAATAAATAAAATCTTTGCCAAAGTCAAGGTCAAGGAATTCCCTATGTTTTATTCTAGGATAGACTCTTTTTTTTATTTTAAAATTCGTTTATTTACTTGTGCCTGTGTGGGTCTTCATTACCATGGGCAGGCTTTCTCTAGTTGTGGCACTTAGGTTTCTCTGTGCATTGGTTTCTCTTGTTGTATAATGCGGGCTCCAGGGCTTGTGGGCTGCAGCAGTTGAGGTGCATGGGCTTAGCTGCTCTGAAGCATGGGGGATCTTCCCAGACTGGGGATCATCCCTGTTCCCCACACTGGCAGGCAGAGTTTTAACCACCGGACCACCAGGAAATTCCAAAACTAGCTCTTACTAAGAGCCAAAGACATGAACACACTACTTTATATTGAGTTCTTCATTAGCCTTCTAATACTCTTACCACCAACTTAACTGCAATGTCCTCTAATCATATAGATTATCTATAATTTTGAGTAGAGTTTTTTCTGTCTATTTTATGGAAGCAAATTTTGAGAAAGAGCTGGGTCTACTCCTTGAGGTAATCAAGGGTTATATGTCTTATTGTATCCTGTCATATTATACAAAAGGGCTTTGTTGAATCCAGGCAAATAAATATAGCAATGATCTTCTCAGACTTCACAAAACACTCTTGCACAGTTGAGAGCACGTTCTTCTACTCCACCATCTTGAGACGAAAGCCCATTATGGCAGACTTAAGGGCACTGCAGACATCAGACACCAAGAGCAGAGAATGGAGGGAAAACCTGGCCTGTGATTTCACAAAAGTGCTGGAAGGAAAACCATTGAGCACTTTTCTGGAGTTCCACATCACCACATGCAAGCAGCGACTCCATAGAGACTACACAAAGCAGACAATGAGGAGGAAAGAACATTCCAGGATGAGGGCAGAAAGTGAAAGGTCAGACATGAGGGTGCAGAGCAAACCTGTCAGTGTGGCCTGGCAGGGGCCTCTCTGAACAGTCATGCCTGCAGGGGATGAGCTCCAGAGAAAGATGTCAGGAAGGCACAGCTTTTCTGCCCTCAGAGTTTGGGCATGGTAACCCCCGAAAAGTTCCACAAAACAAAGGGGGCACCTCCTTTCCAGGATTTGTTAAACAAGTGAGGTTTTGTCTGAAGCATAAAAACACCAGCAGTGTACAACATACGATAGGTGACTGGCTACAGTCCACGGGGTTGCAGAGTTGGGCACAACTGAGTGACTAAACAAAGATGTCTATAGCCTCATCTTTAGAAACTGGACATTTGTTGCCTAATGTGGCAAAAGTCATCTCATACACTAGCGAAGTAATGCTCAAAATTCTCGAAGCTAGGCTTCAACAGTATGTAAACCAAGAACTTCCAGATATTCAAGCTGGATTTAGAAAAAGCAGAGGAATCAGGAGTCAAACTGCCAACATCTCTTGGATCATTGAAAAACCAACAGAGTTCCAGAAAAACATCTATTTCTGCTGTATTGACTACACCAAAGCCTTTGACTGTGTGGATCACCACAAACTGTGGAAAGCTCTTAAAGAGATGGGAATAACCAGACCACCTTCCCTGCCTCCTGAGAACTCTGTATGAAGGTCAAGAAGCAACAGTTAGAAATGGACATGGAACAATAGACTGGTTCCAAATTGGGAAAGGAGTACATCAAGGCTGTATATTGTCACCCTGCTTATTTAACTTATATGCAGAGTACACCATGTGAAATGCTGGGCTGGGTGAAGCACAAACTGAAATCAAGATTGCCAGAAGCAATATCAATAACCTCAGATACACAGATGACACCACCCTTAAGGCAGAAAGCAAAGAGGAACTAAAAAGCTTCTTGATGAAAGTGAAAGAGGAGAGTGAAAAAGCTGGCTTAAAACTCAGCATTCAAAAAACAAAGATCATGGCATCTGGTCCCATCACTTCACGGCAAATAGATGGGGAAACAATGGAAACAGTGACAGACTTTATTTCTTAGGCTCCAAAATCACCGTAGATGGTGACTGCAGCCATGAAATTAAAAGATGCTTGCTCCTTGGAAGAAAAGTTATGACCAACCTAGACACTATATTTTAAAGCAGATACATTACTTTGGTGACAAGTTCTGTATAGTCAAAGCTATGGTTTTTCCAATATCCACGTATGGATGTGAGAGCTGGACCATAAAGAAAGTTGAGCATCAAAGAATTAATGCTTTTGAACTGTGGTGTTGGAGAAGACTCTTGAGAGTCCCTTGGACTGCAAGGAGATCCAACCAGTTAATCATAAAGGAAATCCTGAATATTCATTGGAAGGACTGATACTGAAGCTGAAACTCCAATACTTTGGCCACCTGATGTGAAGAACTTCCTCATTGGAAAAGACCCTGATGCTGGGAAAGATTGAAGGCAGGAGGAGAAGGGGATGACAGAGGAAGCAATGGTTGGATGGCATCACCAACTCAATGCACATGAGTTTGAGCAAGCTCTAGGAATTGGTAATGGACAGGGAAGCCTGGCATGTTGCAGTCCATGGGGTTGCAAAGAGCTAGACATGACTGAGTGATTAAACTGAACTGGCTGATGTGGCAAAAGAGACTTTGCAATGTGATTAAGGAATTTGAATTCGAGAGATCATTCTGGGTGATCCAGGTGAATTCAGTCTATCACAACGGCTTTGTAAATAAAAGCATGAAGGTTAGAGTCAGAGAAGGAGATGTGGTGATGGAAGCAGAGATAAGAGAAAGACTTTCGAAGGGGCAGCACTGTTGGCCTTGAAAATGGAGGAAGGGGCTGTGATCAAAGGAATGTGGGGAGCCTCTAGAAGACGATACAGCTAAGGAAACAGACTGTACTTTACAAAATTCAGAAGGAATGCACCCTCTAAGTCAGCCAACAACTGACTTAGAGCATTTCTGACTTCTAGAACTGAAGATAATACATTTGTCTTAATTTGTGTGGCTCGCTACAGCATCAGTAGGAAACTAACACACCAACCATCCAGAATGTAAATGACACTTTCTGCATCTGCCTTACCAATCACGGTCACTCTCACCCCTCCTCCATCTGGTCTCCTGGCTCCTCTCTTCTCTGCACTGTCTTTACTGGTAACTGACAATGATGATGTTCCAAAATCCATTGATCACTTTTGGGCCCTTTTATTAGTTGACTTTTGCGGAGCATTTGGCAAGAAACTTTTCCTCACCTGGGTTTTCTATTAGTTGGGCTCCTTGGTTTGCAGTGAGATTGCCTTCTTCCTTTTCCTTCTATTAATAGTAATGAGATGCATTAGGCAGCTTCTCACTTGGCTTCCAGTGAGCCCCACCTCCTCAAAGTCACACCACATGATATGCCCTCTCCTTGAGTGTGTGCTGGAACTAGTGATGATGATGAATAAATACGTCTGAAGTGATGGGATGTTAGTTCTAAAAGTAGTTCAAGAAGAGAGTGACTTCCATGTTGTCATAGTCTCTTGCCCTCTTGCTTGCTTGCTCTCATGAAGCCAGCTGCCATGAGAGGCACTCTACGGAGAGGCCCATTTGACAAGGAGTTGATGGAGCCCTTTGGTCAACAGTCAGAGAGAAACCGAGGCTCACAGTGCTACCCTGGAGGAACTGGATGCTGCCAGCAAGCAAAGAAGTGACCTTGGAATTAGATCCTCCCCCAGTTGAGCCTTGAAATGAAACCATAGCCCTGAATACAATACCTGAGTTTTTGCCCTGTGAGAGAACTTAAGACAGGTGCACCCAGCTAAGTTACAACCAGATTCTTAACTCATACAAAACTGTAGGATAATAAATGTTTGCTGTTTAAAAAAAAAAAAAAACGTGACTTTTTCTCTCTTTAGGCACCAATTAATCAAAGGGATATCTCAGATGTGTGTAGAGAAATAGTTTAAGTAAAAGGCAAATGCTGGTTAACTTTAGCAATATATCTGGATGTTTTGGTGAACATATGCCCCAAGTATCTGCATGTTCTCATTTCAGAATGTCATGTGGCTTTAATTTCTTAGCATTATTTGAATAATCTTTAGGGCTGCACACACAGGAAGTAATTTATAATGATATGGAATTTAGATCACATTCATGCACTTAAGTGCTTTATTTTTATTGTTAAAGTCTGTTGGTAAAAGAGTAATAATTGTTGCCTATTTAGACTTTTCTAGAGATTTTTATCTCTTTTATTTGATATATTTCTCCTTACTGTTTACATAATTTATAATTTGCAAATCGATGATAGCCAAAATCTTAATAATAGTTAACTAAAGCACAATGTGTAGAAGGCAGGTCAAAAGTAACATGGGGCCCCAGCTTTCTAAATTGAAGCATCTATTGGCTCAACCTTCTAAGAGGTAGATTTTCCTGGACATTTCCCACCCAGCGCGATTGATTGGCCACCATGGCCATAGATATTTTTCTTATTTCTGTAAAACAATTAATTCACATGCAATAGGAGAGTATGATCTATACAAAATACTCATTTTATCACTGAACTCATAACCACTGCACAGCAACTCTTACACCAATTTTCATATGACTCTTTGACTATTGGTCCTCAAATTCTGTCCTCATTCAGGACAAATACCAATGGCAACCTGTCCATTAATCTTATCTCTCTGGACAGCTACTTACCTCTCTTTACTTCCTTCATTTGTTTTGGTAGACATCAACTCATTTTTCAAATGAGAAAGTAATTGAGAGACTCACTGACCATCAAACAGCACTAACGGTACAGGGCAAAATGGAGTAGAACATCTTGAGTTCTGCTTCAAGGGATTTAAAAATTGTTCTTTTCTAGAAATGTGATCTCTTCATACTGGGCTTGTGCTTCAGGCTTTCCATAAAGCCTTATTTTAGCACTGAATTATATTGTCCAGGGTTCTGGACCAGCTAGGTCAGCTACACAATATTCCTGGCATTCAATTAATTCAGTGTCAGTTAACATTTAACCATGAAGATTTATACTATAGGATGCAAAAAAACAGAAACAAACAGCCATCAGGTACACTGAACCTGGCAACCCTCCCATCTACTATTATGGCAGTTGATTGATTTAATCAGTGAAATTGACTCATTTATTACACAGTTATGTTCTTATCTATTCTTCATGTAACCAGCTTTATTGTGGAAGCAGTCTTTCCATTAAACAAATGAATATTCTAAATATTATCTTGCTGCTGCTGCTAAGTCGCTTCAGTCGTGTCCGACTCTGTGCAACCCCATAGACGGCAGCCCACCAGGCTCCCCCTTCCCTGGGATTCTCCAGGCAAGAACACTAGAGTGGGTTGCCATTTCCTTCTCCAATGCATGAAAGTAAAAAGTGAAAGTGAAGTCACTCAGTCGTGTCCTACTCGTAGCAACCCCAGGGACTGCAGCCTACCAGGCTCCTCTGTCCATGGGATTTTCCAGGCAAAAGTACTGGAGTGGGGTGCCATTAGAATTATAAAGATGACAGGCTAAATCATTCCTTCAAGAAGTTCAGTTCAAACAGAAAGATGTATGAAGACTAAATGTATTTCCACATGGTAAGAAAATTAACAGAAGCAGGCCCAGGGTGTTACGGGAGACCAGAAGTGTGTCATGGACTTTGGTAAGGGAAGTTACACATGGCATCCTTAAAAAATGGAGCCTGGGTTAATTCTTACAGGTTATGCAGGATTGGTTCAGGAAGAACAAAGGAGAAGCAGCAGGCCTGGCAACATGAGAAAGGCATGGCCAGGAACTGGGGTGGAGGGTAATTATAAATAGGTAATTTAAACCAGACCATAAAACTCAGGAGTTACAGCAGACAAAGCCCAGGAGATGATGACAACTTGTTTCTTGGTATTACTGCAGATGCAGTAATTCTCTTTGGAGTTTTCTCTGAACCTCTAACCTGCCTGAAGAGCTCCCAACTCATACATTCTTTCCAAGTAAGGTTTTCCACACAACAGGGCTCTTACAACAGGAGGTTTCTGGATCTTTTCTCCCATTCTGTACTGTTCTTTCATTCTTCAGAGGAATGTGGTTTTCCCATCCCAGCCCAGCAGTGTGGCTGTATTTAGGGGGCTTCCCTGGTGACTCAGTGGCAAAGAATCCACCTGCTAATGCAGGAGATGAGGGGTCGATCCCTGGGTCAGGAAGATTCCTTGGAGAAGGAAATGGTGACCCACTCCAGTATTCTTGCCTGAGAAATCTCATGGGTAGAGAAGTCTGGCGGACTACAGTCCATGGGGATCAGAAGAGTCGGACAGGACTCATTGACTAAACAATAACAATAACATTACCTGACTCTTCCACCTAAACCTAATCAAACTGTTCCTATTATTAACCGTTCCTGTGGTAATTGGCCCAAGTCTACCCTGAATCCAATAAGATGTTACTTACAACTCTGAAAGATTCAGTTGTGAAAAAAATGTACATATGTACAACATGTGCCCACATGCCCACGCATTGTATCCCCTCTCCTTCTCGTTGTTGGACATTCCACAGAAATTTGGTTGCAAAGACCATCACTGGAGTTGTATTAATTTTGTGGTGAATTAGAAACAACCTGAGGAAAATGAGCACGTATACACATATACACAACACAGTCAGCCATCCACCAGTTCAGCTCAGTTCAGTTCAGTCATTCAGTCGTGTCCAACTCTTGTGATCCCATGGACCACAGCATGCCAGGCCTCCCTGTCTATCACCAACTCCCGGAGTCCACCCAAACCCATGTCCATCAAGTTGGTGATGCCATCCAGCCATCTCATCCTCTGTCATCCCCATCTCCTCCTGCCCCCAATCCCTCCCAGCATCAGGGTCTTTTCCAATGAGTCACTCTTCACATGAGGTGGACAAAGTACTAGAGCTTCAGCTTCAGCATCAGTCCTTCCGAAGAACACCCAGGGCTGATCTCTGTTAGAATGGACTGGTTGGATCTCCTTGCAGTCCAAGGGACTCTCAAGAGTCTTCTCCAACACCACAGTTCAAAACATCAATTCTTTGGCACTCAGCTTTCTTCACAGTCCAACTCTCACATCCATACATGACTACTGGAAAAACCATAGCCTTGACTAGACAGACCTTTGTTGGCAAAGTAATGTCTGATTTTTAATATGCTGTCTAGGTTAGTCATAACTTTTCTTCCAAGGAGCAAGCATCTTTTAATTTCATGGCTGCATTCACCATCTGCAGTGATTTTGGAGCCCAATAAAATAAATTCTGTCACTGTTTCCACTGTTTCCCCACCATCCACACACATATATATGTATAAACACACATTCATAGATTACAATAAATTTACATTTATAAACTCATAAATATAGGCTCATAAACTCATTTAATAAAAACTTAAATCAAGTTTTCTGTTACTGTATAAACATGAAAACTATTCATGATGTATATTTAGTTGAACAAGTTACACTCCAAAACTTCTTTCTCCTAATTTCACTTCTAAAATGTTTCACACACACACTTACATACCCCCAGAGCCAAAGAGTAGAAGGTAGAAGACCGTATCTCAAATTTTTACAAGGGTTTTATGGATAACTCTATTAGCAGTATTTTTGTTTTCTTTTCTCTTTGTACTTTTCTTATACTTCACAACTTTTAATGATGAATATGCATTACATTTATTTGCCTTAATTTTTAAAAATATTATAAACCTGCAGAAAACTCTAGGCAATAATCTAGTTAACAGCCTGATAAGCTTAGAGATGTTATCAAGGAAGCATCAAGTGAATGACTTGGCCATGGGTGTCAAAAGAAGCAGCATAGAATCCAAGATCTTTCACTTCAAGGCCAGTTGCCCTTCCACATTCTGCTCCTTCCCCTTCCATCATAAAAGTCTTGTTCTTTTATGGGACCTTTTCTTCCTCTTCATTCTCTTAGGCAAGTTCTATGTAGAAGCAGCAGCTTACATTACCATATGTAAAATAGATAAACAAGGGGAATTTGCGGTATGGCTCAGGAAACTCAAACTGGGGCTCTGTATCAACCAAGAGGGGAGGGATGGAGAGGGAGGTGGGACAGAGGTTCAAAAGGGAGGGGATATATGTATATCTATGGCTGATTTATGTTGAGGTTCAACAGAAAACAGTAAAATTTTGTAAAGCAATTATCCTTCAATAAAAAGTAAATTAATTAAAAAAAAAAAAAAGAAACTGCTTCAAACTCACCCTCTGGTCATAGATATGGCAGAGTTCAAGTCTCCTTCACTTCTTAAGCCAAAGTTCAAAGGTGCTGCAGAGATTTGCCTAGAATTTAGATATTAGAATAGAATAGATGAACTATAAACAAATCAATATATAAATAAAATTATTTTAGACTTTTGTAAAATGTTACTGGGTTTATAAGAGGGTGGTATCAATCCAAATAAAATGGAAGGCACTTAAAAATGTTCAATTTGTCCCCACTTTAAAAGGCATGGGTGTACTAATATCATAAATTGAAACAGATTTAATAACTACAATGATATTTTTGCAATTTAACACTGAAGCCAATAGCAATTTAGTTTTATATTGGAGACCAATACATTCTTGGATCATTTTCCTAAGATTTACCTGCTTTGGGCTATAAACTTTGGAACTCATTATAAGTCCTGGAAATGCACTGACAGACGAGAGGAGACCTGCCACAAAAGGTCGTCAGAGTTGGGATCTTTGTTTTCTTTGAATACAGGTAGATGGAAGCCTCTAGTCTCAGTGTTCTTTGTTTGAAGACTCTGTGTTTGCTGCCAGTGTCCAATCTTGTCACCATTTCGCCATTCTTAGCTGGGGGCCAGCCCCTTTCTTTCTCAGCACTTCATCTGTTCTAATATTGCTTCCTTGAATCACTTTGTCGCTCTCTATTCACCAATTATCTAAACTTTAGGACTCAGAGGAATGGAGACCATCTAGGCAAAGTTCCCCAGTGTATCTGCAGCTGAGCCCCCTTTAATAAACACACCTGGAGTCCCATTTTTCAACCTGGAAATTCTGCCAGGATGCCCAACCTCCGTTTAGGAAAGATTGTTTTTACTGACTACTAGAATTCAGGGATTTTTTTTTTCTTTCTGTTACAGGATTTCTTCCTAACCCATCTCAGAAATTTGGATATACACCTGCCCTCCAAAATGGTATGCTACCGATGCTCATTGAGAATCATTAATGTAATACTCTAATTTTATGTATTTTTTAAAAATGGCCCAAAGTTAGTACTTTGCCCAAGATTAAATGACTATTTATGAAGAGTACAGTTTTTTTTTTTTTATTCCCACACTGGACCTCTGAAATAGAGCTGGGTCCAGAACTCAGGCCTCTTTGCTTCTAGTTCAATTTCTCCAAGCATCCGTTGACTACTGTTTCTAACTTTTAAATTCTAATCACTCCCCAAAGCTGCAATCCCACTAAGAAGACCATCAAACAGTAACTCCAGAAGTCAATTTAGTCCCTAAAATGGGTTTCAAATAGAAATATCCTCTGTGGTGGATTCATTTTGATATTTGGCAAAACTAATACAATTATGTAAAGTTTAAAAATAAAATAAAATTAATTAAAAAAAATATCAATAATACGAAATTCCCCTGTGACTGGAAGACATTAGGATCATCCCCTATTAGCCCCTGCTGTGTCCAATTCACCTGTAATTAGATGCAATTAAGATCAGCACTTATTCACTGAACACCTCTTGTGTCGGGTTAGTTTCTGAAAATAAAGGAGTTAGCTTAAAAGTATTATTTGAAAAAGATTTTTCAACCTCTACTGATTTCTTTTTTCAACAAAGAAAATAAAGCCATTTTTTCTCTCTCTGCTTTCCAAATTCTGCTAACACTGGTGGACACAGTAATCTATAGTAGGTGAAGCAGTGAAACAGTTTTATTTAGTCTCAGCTCTGGCCTGGCTCCTTATTCATAAAATGAAGGAGCTTAGGCAACTCATCACAAAGGTCTTTATGAACCCTAATGTTCCATGATGCTCTTTAATCCACATTCAACAAGGTCAAATTAATTCTTTTTGGAATTAATCATCTTGTAAAATGTTGTCAGGGAGCCAGTATGTTAAGAAAACAATATGCCCTTTGATCTAAACTCTTGCCATTTTCCTGAAATAAGTCCCTATTAACCATGATTATAAAATGACTCATGAAAACTACGTTTGTAGGGAGAGTCAATACATAACACCCACACACAGAGTAAATCTCTCACTCATGTGAAGAGCATGTTGCATAGGTGTGATATAAGTTACACAGCTCTTTCTAGAGGAGATTCCACTCTATCCTGACTCTTCTCATTTAGCCAAAGTTTACCAAGGGAATGTCTTACAGCCAAGCTCATTTTGCTGCTGCGACTGCTGCTAGGTCGCTTCAGTCGTGTCTGACTCTGTGCGACCCCATAGACGGCAGCCCACCAGGCTTTCCCGACCCCGGGATTCTCCAGGCAAGAACACTGGAGTGGGGTGCCATTTCCTTCTCCAATGCGTGAAAGTGAAAAGGGAAAATGAAGTCTCTCAGTCGTGTCCGACTCTTTGCGACCCCATGGACTGCAGCCTACCAGGCTCCTCCGTCCATGGGATTTTCCAGGCAAGAGTACTGGAGTGGGGTGCCACTGCCTTCTCCCACCTCCACACTAGGCAGCTCATTTTCACCAACCAAGATGATGTATTGAGTGAAGACCATGATCCATATGGTGAACCAGAGTCTCTTTTCAAAATGACTAGTTTGTATCATGCTAATTACCTTCACAAAATCGAAGAGAGATCAAGCATCTTGACATCCATTTAGTGAAAAATATGGTCCCTAACTGTGGCAGGCGCCCTTTAAGACAGAGACCAAAGATTTTTGCCCCCTGGTATGCATACCCTTGTGTGTGAGTTGGACCTCTTGACTCACTTACAGAGAGGACACAGGGAGGCAGAAGCCACAGCCCTTTTGCAGCCTAAGTTTGGAGCTGACATTCTATCACAGGTTACAAAAGGGCTGTGGCTTCTGCCTCCCTGTGTCCTCTACCTCCCTCTGTCTCTCTTTCTCCTTCTGTCCTGGAGCCCTTTTTCTTGGGAAGCAGGCTATCATTTGTCAGACCTGATGGTGAGGCCAACGTGTCAAGGAGCTGATATCTCCAGCCAACACTAGCGAGGACCTCCACCCTGCTGACAGCTGTGTGAGCCATCTCGGAAGCAGATGCTCCCCAGGTTGGGTCTGGACTTGACAGCAGCCCCAGAGAGCACCTTGGCTGTTGCTGGTGAGAGACTGAGCCAGGGGCACACAGCTAAGTTGTAACTGGATTTCTGCCCCATGGCAGAAAGATAACAAACACTTTCAGGATGCTAATTTGGTGGTAAATTCTTATGCATCAATAGATAACTAAACCTCTACCACGGTCATAGGCGTGACCACACAATTTGATGAGGAATGGCTTGGGCTAGGAGTCCCCTTGGTCTAAGAGGAACTCTTACTGCCTGCTTTCAGACTTGCCATCTTCTTTCTGGCAACAGTGGAGCTTCAGGAATGGTTCATGCTCTCCCAGTGTATCCCTTCCATCAAAGCATCCTGGCACCATCTGCCAGCGGGGAGCTGGCCAGCTCATTGTCAGCTATGGTAACAGAAATCTCATCTCAAGTATTTTCACTTCCTCAAACTCATGTTCAAGCAGAGCTTCTGAAATTCCTTTTTGGCAAGTGTTTCTCCTACTGCTTCTTTAGTCAAATAATCACATTTTCAAACCCTTTGCCCTGGGATATCCATGCATGCCAGTTGCCTAGCTTGCTTCTCTGGAGCCAGTGCTTGCCTAATAGCTGAAGTATTTGCCTGGTTCCTTTACTTTGCTCCTGGCCTCTTACATGGTATCCACATTAAAAAAAAAAAAAAAAAAAAAGTACAGCTTATTTTGCCACTGGTCAGCATTTCAAGAACAAAGAAATACCACTTTTCTTATAAAATTTTTACAGAAGAAAAGGAAAATGATAAAATGATTTTGGGGGAATGCAAAGCCGCACAAACCAAGGAGAGGCAAACTCCACTTGTTTAGGGCATAGTCCAAAAAAACAGAATTAGGGCTCTGGAAGAATTTAAAGAAACATTTGACCATTTTATCAGGATGATGAGTGGGCCTCAACTATCTAAACTATTGGAATCATCTTTTGGAAAGAAGAGCTTGTATTACAGAGCCCAGTGAGCCACTACATGGATCTATATATTTATAAGCGACTTACACTTATCTATTCTTATATGTGGACAGGTACCAGAAGTAAAAGCTTTTAAGGGCAGAGTTTCTAAGACCCATTTTTTAAGATTGAGTCTTTGGACTCAGAAGAGCAGGGAAAAACAACCTCCCTGCAGTGAAGATGTGACTTTTAACAATGAAAAATTACAGGGGGAGAGGGTTGGAGAACTACCATGCTCATCCTCCTGACCCAACCTGGGCTGATGCTGACTCAAAATGGTTACATTCCATATTTGATGCTGTTTGAATTAAAGAAGCAAGTTTTCCATTTTCTTCAGTTTATTCTGGCCTAAACTACAGAACACTGTAATGCCATGGTAGTATTGAAGCCGTGGGAGTAGCTCACATGGCATTGCTTCTGGTGCGGTGATCTGACTTTGACAGCAGTTAAGTTCCTAAGAGGCTGAACTAGATCTGAGAAGAATCAGGTAGTCCACCCCACAGGCACTGACTGGTTAACACAGGCTCCCCAGGATGTGGATTTATCTGTATATTAAGACAGAGATAGTCTTGGGAGAGAATTAGGAACCTAGACAAGTCAAGTTATATTTGGTGAACCTACCATCTCTAAAATTAGTATGCTGCTGCTGTTGCTAAGTTGCTTCAGTCGTGTCCGACTCTGTGTGACCCCATAGATGGCAGCCCACCAGGCTCCCCTGTCCCTGGAATTCTCCAGGCAAGAACACTGGAGTGGGGTGCCATTGTATAAATTTATATAAATGTTCCAGTCTCTTCCCAGATTCCCGATAATGGACTGTTAGGAATTAGATCATTTGTTCTTGCTCATTCTGCCCTCCTTAGTTTGAGGAGAGGCCACGAGAAAGATAAAGACAGGCCCCTGTGGCTGTGCTAGGCAGGTGGCCCTGGGTGCATTTAGTAGGAAAGGAAATAAGCCAAGAATGGATCATACATTCAGCTATTCTCATTGTCACTCTTTCTTCTGGTGTATTATATGCTCTTCAGAAGGAGAGTCGTTTATGATCCTCTATCAAGTAAAATTTGATGTAAATGACTAGTTTAAATGAAATCAGCCTGATAGCCCAGACCCTGAACTACTAGGGAATGGAAAGGTATATCTTGGCTGTGCTTCTTGCAGCGTGCCACCCTGGGTTTCCTAATATCAAAGCTGACATATAAAAGTGAAAATCTTGAATAATTGTCTAATTTCTTTTATTTTATTGGCTGTATCATGTGACATGCAGAATCTTTGTAACACAATGGGTTGTACTGAAGATAATATCAAAAGTGCCTGGAGAGCCAAAAAGCTATTCAATTATGAAAATGAAATTTGTTCAGTCACGTTGGACTCTTTGTGACTCCACATTATTATTATTATTTTGTTGTTGTTGCTTGAAAAATGATCATTTTACCAACTGTGAAGTAACAACACATCTCCCCATTGATGTCTAAGAGTGACCTACATGAGTAGCAACAAGACAAGGGTGGATTGGTGCTTCTAATACTTACCTACAGAGATTTCCCATTTAGTTCTATTTTCAGAGTCAGTTTGATTTATATCCAGGCACATCCGGGATTTGGTTGGATATAAATCAGTGGCTCAGAAATGTTCTTGCAACACTCCACCCTCACAAGTATTCTGCAGCTCTTTCTTGATGCCTGATAGAAATCCCCAGCAATGTCTTTCATTCCCCACTAAGCACTATGTTTCAAAAGCCATTGCTCCAAAAGCTATTGCAAGATGAGATCATGCAATGATCTAAATCCAGTAGAAGTTAGGAAGGGCTGAGGGGCTGATGGTGATTGCTTCCTGAGAGGGGGCACTGGCAGTGTGTGTTGGGGGTGGCAGGAAGAACAGGATACTAGGGGCCTGAAGGGTCACTCTTGTGCAGAAGTGAGGATCCAGTCAGACTGATGACAAACTTATGGCTATGTTACCCGAGAATGTCAAGCTTTAGTAAAACCAGAATTTGACACCAGATCTTCTCTTAGAGGTACTAACATGTTTCCATTTCGACGTTTAAAATGGCAAAGAAGGCAAATTCCAAGTATGTTCTATTCAGTTTTGTGACTGTAAAGTAAATTTGATTCAGAAGACTTATAACTAAGATTCTGATCATGCAGAATTTTTCAGGAAATACTAAAGGACTATAAAAGTAAATATTAAATTCAGAGAGGTAAAATTTGGCCAGTAAAAATAGACTTTTTTCCCCAACTGGCTCAGTATTCAAAAATCCAGATCGGAGAGGTTCAGAAGATCTTCACTTGTAAACACAGTCAAACTGGATTTAAGTAGGGGAGAAATCATTTACTTTTGCCCAGCATGGAGCCCTAGGAGTTAACTGTAGTGGGAAAGACAATGGAGGTTTGAGATAAATCCTCCCCTGGCCAGAGACAAAAATTTAGACCTAAGATTGCATCCAACTTTCTCTCCGTCAAATCCTGCATGATGGAAACTTTTGAGTGAAGACATGAACAAAGGCCACAGGACTGAGATAATCCCTTTCCACCTGTGAAAGCGCGTCTGCTCCCGTTCCTGTCAATTCGGGGTGGTTGCCCAGGCTGCGACTGTAGGGGCACAGCCATGGGAGGATTAGGTCTGAGTTGCCAGGCAGACCAGATAATTCCCTTTTTAACAGCCTGAGGCCCAGGAATCATTTCCTATTGGATGCAAAGCTCTTCATGGAGGAACCAAATCTTTGGTCTCCCCGGAGGTCTCAGCATCTCTCGTGGCCAGTCCTTGTCCTGGGACATTAGGAGTTTTTCTTGTTTGTGGAAGATCTCTGTTGTGAGTGTGCTCTGCACACCCCCAGCGCAGCCTGCTGGGGAGGAAGAGGCTCAATTTTCAAGTCCTTCCGCCACTCCCTTTGAAACAGGACTGGATTGAAAGGGCCTGAGGATTTACTTCCTGGCTGGGACTTCAAAGCATAGAGGAATGCTTGATGTAGTGCTCCAATGCCTACAGGTCTATTTTATTGTTATAAAATAAGGGCAAGTTGGCCACGTGTTTATAAACACCCCATGGCAACAAACTCACCGGTATGAGGGTGTAGCAGGAGCTACGCCTGCACAGGAGGTGGAAGTGGGGAGTGGGTTTAGCCTCAGGGCTCCAAGCCCAAGCTGGGCGGACTCAATTCCGCTGAGGAAGTGTTTCCAGGGCACCTGAGAGGCAGCACCCTTTCCTCAATGCTGGAGCACAGTGCATTTATTTCCTAGGAAAGGGTAGCTGGCTGCACGACTGTGTGCCATGTTGACACATTCTGAGCATGTAAGACAAACGTGGGATTCAGAGGGCTGCCGGGGGGTTAGGGAAAGAGGTCAGCATCACGGTTAATGGGACCAAAGCTTAGACCCTCATTGGCCCACCAAGTGGTCAGATGGCAGGGCAGGATTCGAGGGTGCTATGTCTGCAGGTCCCAGCCCCAGAAAGAGCTGGCTCAGTGCATTTGTTTAAAATAAGTACTTCATTTTCTATGAGCAGCAGAAGAGGAAAAGGGCAAACAGAAGTAACAGAATAGAAAAGCAGAAGAAAATAGAAAGGTAAAATAGCGAGAAAATGAGCCAAGGGTGGTCTTGGTTTAAGTGCCCTGAGCTTGGCTTCAAGCAGGGCCTCAAGTGCGCTTGATATTTGAGGCCAGACCCTCCAGGAAAAGGGAAGGGAGGGAAGCAAGAAGAGGGAGGGAACTGCGCCGAGATGGAGTCCGGCCTCAGCCAGATCCCTGGGAGCACTGTAGTGTGCCCTGAACGGAGGAAGGAGGACCAGCTCTTTACACTCCGGATGGCTCAACTAAGTGGAACTTCCTGGGTGGCAGAGGAGCAAGGAGGTCACACCCTTCAGGCTGATGGTTCCTCCTGGGGGCAGTTCTCTGGAGGTAGTCATTCCATAGAGTACCATGTGCTGTGTGCTAAGTTGCTTTAGTTGTGTCCAACTCCTTGTGACCCCATGGACTGTAGCCCACCAGATTTATCTGTCCACAGGGATTCTCCAGGCAAGAATATAGGAGGGGGTTGCCATTTCCTCCTCCATAGAATACTTCACATTAGTTAATATGAGTAAGGTATCTCAGTGTAGATCCACACTGATAAATATAGAAAACCTAAAGTGGAATGAAAACAGCAAGATGTAGCACAGTGAATAATACACTGGATATAGATAAAATTTTAAATATAGACATAAAACATTATTATGTATTCACATATATATGTATATACATAAAAATATTTCCACTATTTCTATACAATTGTATTTAATTTTTTAAATACCTTTAAAAGACTCTAACAAAATGCAAATAATCATCACCTGAAATATAATCTCATCAGATAGGTTTTCTTTGTTTTTACTTACATAGGATGGTCCTTTTCTCCATTACTGTTCTCTCCTAAACTTGCTTTGTCGTGTGTGTGTATGTATCAGCTATCTCTATTCTTCCATTTCCTTCACTAGGCTATTTTACATTATTCTTAAGTATTCCATTCCATTCCATTGTATTTTATTTTATTTTTTGGCCACAGTGCATGGCATGCAGGATCTCAGTTCCCTGATTAGGGATCAAACTTGTACCCACTGATGTGGAAGCATAGGGTTAAGACCTGGACCACAGGCAAGTCCTGATATTCTGTAAGCTCTCCTTCAGCTCTACCCAAACTTCCTAGAAAAGTCTCTTGGGTGAATAACATGTTTTGTGATGATCAGCAAGTCTGTGGGATCACAGACATGTAGCAGAGGACACACTGCAGAATTCAGTTTGACCTAAAGTTTATTCTCAAGAGAACTAGGTTAATCCAACTGATTAGTTGAGTTTTAAATTTGATACTTTGTAATCAAACAGCTTCAGCTAAAAAGCAAATCAAGCAAATTAAAACACTGTCTTTCACACATGCACCCTCACACACACACACACACACACACACCCCATAATCAAGAGTTGAGTCATCTTGGGCCTTATTTTAACATTCTCACATTAGATGAGCAGATGCATGCCCTCCTCTGTCCACGTTCTAAAGCTAATCTCAGTAAGTGGATCCAGCAGTGGAATGAAAGTGATTCTCATTGAGCCAGAGATGACATTGGGTTGAAGTGTTTACACTGAGTCATTTAGAATGGATTATGTAAAGGGGAAAAAAGCATTGTATACAGTCCACCTATATTGGAGGGACTGAAGGATCTGCCTCTTGAGAAATTTGTATGCAGGTCAGGAAGCAACAGTTAGAACTGGACATGGAACAACAGACTGATTCCAAATAGGAAAAGGAGTACGTCAAGGCTGTATATTGTCACCCTGCTTATTTAACTTATATGCAGAGTACATCATGAGAAACGCTGGGCTGGAAGAAACACAAGCTGGACTCAAGATTGCTGGGAGAAATATCAATAACCTCAGATATGCAGATGACACCACCCTTGTGGCAGAAAGTGAAGAGGAACTCAAAAGCCTCTTGATGAAAGTGAAAGTGGAGAGTGAAAAAGTTGGCTTAAAGCTCAACATTCAGAAAACGAAGATCATGGCATCTGGTCCCATCACTTCATGGAAAATAGATGGGGAAACAGTGGAAACAGTGTCAGACTTTATTTTTTGGGGCTCCAAAATCACTGCAGATGGTGATTGCAGCCATGAAATTAAAAGATGCTTACTCCTTGGAAGGAAAGTTATGACCAACCTAGATAGCATATTCTAAAGCAGAGACATTACTTTGCCAACAAAGGTCTGTCTAGTCAAGGCTATGGTTTTTCCTGTGGTCATGTATGGATGTGAGAGTTGGACTGTGAAGAAGGCTGAGTGCAGAAGAATTGATGCTTTTGAACTGTGGTGTTGGAGAAGACTCTTGAGAGTCCCTTGGGCTGCAAGGAGATCCAACCAGTCCATTCTGAAGGAGATCAGCCCTGGGATTTCTTTGGAAGGAATGATGCTAAAGCTGAAACTCCAGTACTTTGGCCACCTCATGTGAAGGGTTGACTCATTGGAAAAGACTCTGATGCTGGGAGGGATTGGGGGCAGGAGGAGAAGGGGATGATAGAGGATGAGATGGCTGAATGGCATCACTGACTCAATGGACGTGAGTCTGGGTGAACTCCGGGAGTTGGTGATGGACAGGGAGGCCTGGCGTGCTGCAATTCATGGGGTCGCAAAGAGTCGGAGACGACTGAGCGACTGAACTGAACTTAACTGAAAGAAACACAAAATCACAACAAAACAGCAGGAAAAAAAATTTTTATACAGAACACTTCAAAAAAGAGATTGTTCTGCTCAATGTTTTGTGTGATCCTGGATGGGTAGGAAGTTTGGGGGAGAATGGATACATGAATATGCATTGCTAAGTCCCTTTGCTATTCATCTAAAACTATCACAACATTGTTAATTGGCTATTATTGTTTAGTTGCTAAATTGTGTCTCATTCTTTTGTGATCCTATGGGCTATATAGCCTGCCAGACTTCTCTGTCCCTGGGATTTCCCAGGCAAGAATACTGAAGTGGGTTGCCATTTCCTTATCCAGAGGATCTTCCCATCCCAGGGATTGAACCTGCAGCTCCTACTTTGGTGGGTGGATTCCATACCACTGAGCCACCAGTGAAGTGCAGTCAGCTATACTCCAATATAAAATAAAAAGTCTTTTTTAAAAGGAAATTTCTGGTGAACCTTATGAGTTTCTCACAATACACAGTAGAGATGATTCTGGGTTTATAACTTGTTGGAGATAAAATTCAAGGAATATAAATGCAACCACTCCTCCAACTACTACTTCTTTTTTTCACATAAAAGAAAACTTCTTTTCATATATAAGTCTTATCAACTTCTACAGCACAATTAAATGCCTCAATTTAACTAACAGAAAAATCAGATATAGGCATGCAATTAATAATGGGCTCTTTGCTTATTTATCTTGATATGCAAGGGAGAAACCAGTGGGGTCAGTCCTAAATTTGAGGGGATGTTTCTATTAAAACATTTTTTTTAATGAAAAAGAAAAAGTTAGCAATGCCTGCTATTTAAAAATTGTATTGTTTCATTGTTGAGTTGGTCTCACTGTTTACAACACCATATAAGAGTAACCTGGTACAGAGCCCAACTTCTATTCTAGAAAATAAAATGTCAGAGTCAGGTGAAATAAAATTTAGGTCAACAGTCTTCAGCCAGCAACGTATAGGCCTGCATTATTTTTTACATACTCTATTGGCTCAGAGGTTAAAGCATCTGCCTGGAATGTGGGAGACCTGAGTTCTAATCCCTGGGTCGGGAAGATCCCCTGGAGAAGGAAATGGCAACCCACTCCAGTACTCTTGCCTGGAGAATCCCATGGAGGGAGAAGCCTGGTAGGCTACAGTCCATGGGGTCGCAGAGAGTCGGACACGACTGAACGACTTCACTCACTCACTCACTCACTCACTCATTGGGAAACCAAAGTGGGAAAATAAACTAGAGAGGGAAGAGGATGAAAGAGTAAGGTGGTGGAGTGTTGATTACTAACCTTTGAACCTCCAAAGATGACTTTGTTATTTCCAAAGCCCCACCACCAACATGGATCCTAGGTTTTAAAACAAACAAAATATCTTTTGCTATTAATTTTTCTATTTTTATTATTTCAAAACAGACACATATAAACCCCAGTCAGGGCTTATAATCAAAATGAGATGAGATGATAAAATCTCAACTCAAAGCAAAGAAACTTTATTGAATTGTCTTCAACCACATCACAGACAAATGTGTGATTCCCTTTAGGTTTTTCTGCTTGTTTGTTTACTTTAGTTTTTTTTTTTTTTTTTTTAACTTGGAAATTAGGAAGAAGCAGCATCTGTCTTGAGGACCTCTAGAGCACAAGGCAGAGACTTCCCTGGTGGTCTGGTGGCTAAGACTCTGTGCTCTCAATGCAGGCAGCCTGGGTTCGATCCCTGGTCAGGGGACTAAGATCCCCCATGCTGCACCTAAGAGATTGCATGCCATGACTAAACATCCCACTGCCGCATCTAAGACTTGGAACAGCTAAATAAATAAAGTTTTTTCTTTAAAGGAGTACAAGGTAAATGAATACCAGGAACAATGAGTGTAAGGAACCAAAAGGCAAAGGCATTTGAGCACTAACTTTCTATCCATCAAGATTGACCTCATATGCTCACATTGCAGCAAGACGGATAGGCAAATAGATTGGAATAGCAAAGGGTGTAGCAAGGGAGAAAATAAAGAGAAGTGGAATAAGGAACAAGGGAGTTCATGAGGAAGAATCCTCTGTCATAGACATTTCTAGTACCACTGATGACCCCAGTATGAGAGTTTACCTGCCTTTAATTGTAGCAGTGCTGACCCTAGGTATATGTACCTTAACTTATTAATAATTTGTTTCAGACATTTCTTCCTTAAACTTTATTTTCAGTACATTGTTTAGACTTCTTCCTATTCTGGAATGGATTTCCATTTCCCTCTCCAGGGGATCTTCCTGACCCAGGGCTGGAACTCATTTCTCCTGCATTGCAGGCAGATTCTTTATTGCTGAACCACCAGGGAAACCCATTCAAACAGAAGGCCAACATTATAAAACATCTTATAACTAAGAGTCTGAATCTATGAAAGTCACCTAACAGTCGTGTCTACCATTTTCCAAAGACCCTGAATTATGTGAAATACCTAAAACAACATCCTTCAAGGTATATATGGTCATCTGATTTACCCAAACAGTAGTGATCAGTCAAAGTCCACTTGATCTCTCTCAAGATGTTCTAGTTTCCATAATATAAAGATAAAACAAAGGTTATATATCTTCTGGAAATGGTTGGGTTGATATTAAACATGTTTCTCTACTGCCTGACTTCTCCAAGTCTTTAAGAGACCAAATGAAAATGAAAGTACTCAGTTGTGTCCAACTCTTTGTGACCCCATGGACTGTAGCCCACCAGGCTTCTCTGTCCATGGAATTCTCCAGGCAAGAATACTGGAGTGGGTTGCTATTTCCTTCTCCAGGGGATCTTCCCAACCCAGGCACTGAACCCAGGCACAGAACGTCTCCCACGTTGCAGGCAGACACTTTATCGACTGAGCCACCAGGGAAGCCAAAGGGTACTGTGAATGTACAAGACTGAACCACAGTATGTGGTGTTTCTCTCACCTTTCTGCACAGAGCTGCTGGGTTTTGGAGCCTGTCTCAAGACCTGTGTGCCAGAGACTACACTTGAGGAAACACAGATGCAGAACTTAATCAGTAGGTTGAATCATACTTGGAACAGAGGATATGCTTCCCTGATCATACAAACGGATGCTTTTCTCTTTGAAATGAGACTCTCCTACCCAATCTGTATAAAAAGTGAAGGAGGAAGGATTCTTTAAGACAATGTTTTCTTGGGCAAGTCAGATCCCACTGAATCCCACTGTAGTTGTCAAAGGGGTCCCTCAGTATCCGAATTTGTTTTTCCCTTGAGAGCAATACAGTGTGTGTTGCCAAATATTGCTTGGTAAGAGCTGATGCTGGTGTTCAAGTGGGAGGGGACATAGGTAAAAACCTATGGCTGATTCATGTTGAGGTTTGGTAGACACCAACACAATGCAGCAAAGCAATTATCCTTCAATTAGAAATAAATAAATTTTAAATAATAATATAAATTGAGAAAGAAGAATGAGGAGGATGATTGAAGAAGTAGATACTGAGGCAGAAACATCATTTTTAGCACATGAAACTCCTTGAGAAAATAAAGGGAAATTTTAAAAATGAAAGAAAAATAAGTATAGTAATTATAGTATTTATTTAGAATTCAGGACCAGATGGTATTTTTTATTTTACTCTACTGTAGATACTTTTGGAGTTTTATAGCCACTTATTTCTTCAGGTGTAGTTCTAAAGACTCATTTTTTAAACATTCTCACTGTTTTACAATCTGCTTTAGTTAAAGTGTAAACAATAGAATATTATGATCACTAGATCATGCACTACAATAAAAAATTGATTTCAAGTAAAAAAATAAATAAAAAAGAGGTGATGCTGGACTTCCTTGATGGTCCAGTGGTTAAGAATTCACCTGCTAATGCAGGGGACACAGGTTCAATCCCTGGTCCTGGAAAACCTCAACTTGCCATGGAGCAGCTAAACCCAAGTGCCACAGCTGCTGAGCCTGCCTACCCCAGAGCTCATGCTCCCAGCAAGAGAAGCCGCTGCAACAAGAAGCCCCACGGCTGGAGAGCAGCCCTGGCTTACCACTACTAGACAAAAGCCTGCGCGCAGCCACAAAGACCTGGAGTAGCCAAAAGTAAGTGAAAATTGAGAAAAAAAAAAAAAGAAATTAAAGAGCTGATGTTATACAGCTAAATCTTCCAACCATTTTTAACTATACAAATGCATCTTGCCCCCAACAGCAATGATAAAGCCAGCAAGCTTCCTTTGAACTTTAAACTGAGTTACATTTCAAAGAGTTCAGGAGCACCTCCCAACCTTAGCATCCCTGAGGTTTGGGCTCTAAATGTACCCAGTGACTCGCTAAAAGCGCCCTCTGACCCAGAACTCTGTTTCCTTTAGATACTGAAGTCCAATAAAATGGCTTTATAGCCATGGAGGAAATGAACAGGCTGTTGTTCTCAAAGAATGTGAAGGCCTCACCTGTGCCCTGGAGATAGGAGCTTTATGAGTCCCAGGGAACAGGGACAGCCCCGGATGTGCGCTGTCTCCAGAGAAACAAGTTGACCCAAGGTTTTTCCTGATGAAACCCTGCCACATGTCATTGCATTGCTTATTTCTTTGGCATGTTTTATATTCTCTGGTGTCATTCAGCAGCTTCATGAGAGCACAACAATGGATCGAAAGTAATAAAAGAAATTCTTCCCGTTCTTTAAGGTATGAGTCATCTGTACCATCTAAACCTTTGGTCAATGTCTGAATAGAAGAGACAATGTATATTTTGTGGGGGCAGGGGTGGGGTGGTTAATGTGGGGAGAGTTGTCAAATGAGGTGCTTCTATTAAGTAAAGGAAGATGGTTAGGGGTGCATTAACACTCACGATGTGGTTTGATAGTGTTTTCCCTCACCCAGGTGCCAGTGCTGCAGGAGTGAACCATGAATTCGTGACAGTTGTCAATATCAGGTCCTAAGAGCAAGGCATCTGATGGTTTTAAGTAAGCCGTCATGCGTTATGGCAACTATTTTAGAAACAGTAACACAAGTTCATATTTACTGAGAATCTATTCAGTGCAGCCCCTCTGCTAAATGCTTTATGTGTGTTCAGTCCTTCGCTATGCTTAGTGGCACCTTGCAGTAGGGGCTTCCCAGGTGGCTCAGTGGCAAAGAATCCTCCTACCAACACTAGTTCGATCCCTGAGTCAGGAAAGTCCCCTGGAGAAGGAAATGGCAACCTACTCTAATATTCTTGCCTGTGAAATCCCATGGACAGAGGAGCCTGGCGGGTCACAAAAGATTAAGACATGACTTAGCAGCTAAACAGCAACAACCATGCAGTAGATGTGGAGGATTGTGTAAAACAACTGCAATTCACTGTCCCATGTGTCCTCATCCTCTTCCAGTGTAACTTGGCCACTTTGCATCGAGAAGTCTATATCCTTGCCTTCTGAATCTAGGCTCACTCCCTTATGGCCCTTTGGTTAGCCAGGCAACTTGGAAGCTGGGTGGTCTAAGGTGACCCTGACTGGGATAGTTCCTTGCCTCCATGGGGTCTCTCAGCCTTCAGGTGACTAGCTTGGATTATTTACATGGCTGAACAGCATCTAAGATAAGGAGTAAAAATGCAAGATCTATCTGAGGTCCAGACTCATAGCTGACACAACAATATTTCTAAAGGCTATCGGACAGAGAAAGTCATAATGGCCAACTCTGGTGGAAGGCATAATTGAATCCAGGAATCAGATTTAGAGTTTTGTTCTTTGGTCAACATGCTCAGAAAATCATGGTAACCACCCAACGGGGCTAATTCCTAATCCCCGTCTGCTAGGAGCGCCCCTGTGTTTGCTCATTATGGAGTTGATGGCTTATTCACTTCCCTGCTTAGGGGCCATTGGGAATTCCCAGAGCAACTTCTCAGAAGCCATACTTGCTCATGACTTAAGAAGGAAAGGCCTGCAGTGTCTAAAATAGTTATAAAATGTCTGTGTGATTCCAGTGGGGTCTGCTTTTTTCTTTCCCTTCCCCACCTCCCCTCAACTCTGCCGTGTTTTATTTTATGGCCACTGCAAGCTTATGCTGGAACAGCAGGTTGAAATGCTTTTCCAGCACTTTGATTGCCACCATGAAAACAAAGTGCTTTCTGGCATTGGGTAGACACAATGTCTGAGAATTATTATAGTCAGTCTTTGCCTGTGATTCAATGAAGCTCCCCAATTTCACAGCAAGCACCATAGCAGACTTCCCAATTCACAGCCCAGCATACATGTAAGATTCCTTGGAGTATCTTTAAGATCTTGGATCATATAAAACAGTTCCCTCCCATAAAAGCACACACAAACTTACCATTGTTGAGTGTTTTTTAAGTAGAATCAGAAACAAATCTGTGACCTTGTGGCCCTGAGGTGGGAACACTATCTATAAAGTTGCCCAGACATTTTGCTTGTCAGTAGGATGTTTTCATTGAACATGGGTATTAAAAAGGAAGGAGCCAGGATAGGCCAACATTTTTTACATGCCACAGCTCACTTTATACATTTTAAACCTTGTTAACATTTTCTAACAAGAAAGTTAAGAACTTGGAGCTATAAAAATAGGAATGCCTTGCTAACTAAATAAATATATGGGTGAACCCTGGGTTCTGCTCCCTGGTCTGGACTGGCTTGTGATCATGCAAAAGGACAAAGAAAAAAAGGAAAAAGAAGCCTAGCTTTGGCTTGTAAAAATCTCTAATAAGTCCTTGGAGTTTCCTTTCCCTTGCATGTTTCTCAGAGTTTCTGTTAATTTCATCCTTTGCAGAATTCAAATTCACGGGAGTAATTTAGTTATTCAGTAACAAATAAATATTTTGAGAATTCTAAAGCATTTAGAGTTGCCCTTGAAAAATCAGCAAAATCACACTGAGAATGTGAAACAGCAGGGAGAAGTGAGTCCTGGCCAAAGATAAGATTTTCAGTTTTGGATAAAGAATCACTTGGGACCTCCTTCCCCCCTAGCACTTTTCATCACCTTCTATCTGTATATATTTTCTTGGGCTTATAAACCATTTCCTCTTTTCTGTTTCCTGCTTCCCAGTCTAGACTCTGTCACTTCCTTGCAGTAAACAGCTTCCTTGCAGGCGGCTAGTACCATTATTGTTTTATTTAGAATAAATGAACTCACGGGTCTTCACTGGGAAGCTGCAGCACTTGTTTCTCCCTCTGTTTCTCTGTCTCTGTTAATCCACTCATTTTCAAGGTTCCAAGACATGTAAACTAACAATATATTGAAGGTAGTAAGCTAGAGAACAAGAAATACATTTATAGTGAAATCAGGGGCAGTTTGAATGAATACCTCTTTGGCAGAAAATTACTGTGGTGACTATTAATTGGTCTGCTAATGAAAGTTAATTTTACTCCATTTAAAGTCTGTTTCTGACTTAATTTCTCTGAGTTGGCCAAAAAAAAAAAAAAAAAAAAGGCCTGGTCAACGGTAGACCATAAAGAAACCTGAGAGCTGAAGAATTGATGCTTTTTAACTGTGATGTTGGAGAAAACTCTTGAAAGATCCTTGGAATACAAGGAGATCCAACCAGTCCAGGAAATCAGTCCTGAATACTCATTTGAAGGACTGATGCTGAAGTTGAAACTCCAAACCTGAGTTTGGAGGCCACCTGATGAGAAGAACTGATTCAGGAAAAGAGCCTGATGCTGGGAAAGATTGAAAGCAGGAGGAGACGGGGATGACAGAGGATGAGATGGTTGGATGGCATCACTGACTCAATGGACATGAACTTGAGTAAACTCCAGGAGTTGGTGATGGACAGGGAAGCCTGGCATGGGGTCACATGCAGTCCATGGGGTCACAAAGAGTCAGACAAGACTGAACAACTGAACTGAACTGAATTGAGGGCAGTACCAGAATTCAGGGAAGTCAAGCAATGTCAAAGCCTTTAATTCAGATCCCTGCATGCACATTATATAGACAAGGCAGCTGACACTTATCACCTTAGGAGAGAGGCACTACCCTCTGCGTTCTGTAGATGAGGAGACAAGTTCTGAGATGTCAGAACTGACCTCCCTGAGGCCACACAGTTAAGAAGCCTCTGAGCTGATATTTGAATGCACGCTGTCCTTGCCTTCTGACCTCCTCAGGCACCACAGGAGGGAAAATATTGCCTAGTCTTTCTTCCTCAGTCTACACAGAATGTCTCGGGGGTCCACCATCTCAGCACTGAGAACCCTTAAATCCATTGTCTCCTCTTTTCCTCTCAACAGCTTTGCCATCTGCTCACAGCAGATAGCTGCCTGTTCCTTTCCCCATGGGGCATCATCTTTATCTTCACCTCCCATCCCCTGCCTGAGAGAAATCCCTTTCAAAGTAGGGCCAGCCTTTAGCCTTTGCCTCTGTTTCACTCAGGAATCCTCTCTCCTCCACTGTGCTTTCAGAAACAAAATCCTATCTCCCTCCAAGGCTCGTTCTGCTTTCCTTCCTACTCCAGCCCCTATTGCCACAGATTGTCTTGAGGTGATGTGACGCTGGATTCCAGCCACTGGTCTTCCCGTAAGGATATCCTAGTATGGAGACCCTTCCATCTACGAGCAGCCACTCCTTCCATCTGGACAGTGTCTCCAGGTAGGAGTTTCTTTGCGGGTGGAGCAGGGAAGGGCCGACAGGACATCTGCTGTCTCACAGAGGACCTCTGGCATCCTTTGCTTTGTCACTCGAAGGTCTTCAGTTTCCACTTAGCATGCAAGTCCTGCTTCTTATGTTGTATGTAGCCTGAGGTGAATTTCTGTGTGGGTCCGGAACAACTTCCCAAGGTGCCCTCATGTTCTTGAGGCAGTGGGTGGCTGCCTCCTTTCACTTCTTGATGTGTAGGGACAAAGAGTTATGGAGACTTGCGAAAACTTGGAATTGGTCTCAGGAAGCAATGCCTGAACCTTAGGGGAGTGCTCTACAGCTGTGTGGCCTGAGGCCATGGTCTCTCAAGGAAGAGCTTGAGAAGGGAATTGGAGTGTATGTGATTCATCACAGGATGTCTCTCAGGATAAAGAGAGCAAGGGAAGCAGAGGAGACAGAAGAAGGAGCTAGGATGTGGTCTCAGCTAAAATCTAGTCTCTATCTGATCCTTTGGGGAGCTCTGGAGCTGGGGTTATACTCAAACTGGTCTTACCTGGAGACAAGGAGCTGGCCGTTGATTACCCCTAACAGTTAGATGTTAGCTGCAGGATGCCCCAGGCTGAGGAAATAAACATCTAGGGAAGCGGGCACTTTTGCTCGAGAGCAATCCTTCAGAAAACAGTGGTGGACAGAAAGAGCGCTTAGCATTGGACACTTACAGAAGCTAGAGTTTGGATGCACTGCTTAGGTAAAGTGGATATCATGGTAAACAAGAACGTTCACTGCACACTTCATAAGAACTTAGCCATCCTTTCCCATGAGGAGTCCCTCAGAGATTGGCGCCTTGGTTCATTCCTAGAAAACCCACAGTTTAGCTCTAGTAAGCCTGAGAAGCACTCATCCAGGCTGAATGAAGCACAGGCTTCCCAGGAGAAATATTAATAACCTCAGATATGCAGATGACACCACCCTTCTGGCAGAAGGCAAAGAGGAACTGAAGAGCCTCTTGATGAAAGTGAAAGAGGAGAGTGATAAACAGTTAGCTTAAAACTCAACATTCAAAAACCTAAGATCATAAGATCCAGTCCCATCACTTCATGGCAAATAGATGGGGAAACAGTGACAGACTTTATTTTCTTGGGCTCCAAAATCACTGCAGATGGTGAATGCAGCCATGAAATTAAAAGATGCTTGCTCCTTGGAAGAAAAGTTATGACCAACCTAGACAGCATATTAAAAACCAGAGATATTACTTTGCCAACATAGTCCATCTAATCAAAGCTATGGTTTTTCTAGTAGTCATGTATGGATATGAGAGTTGGACTATAAAGAAAGCTGAGAGCCAAAGAATTGATGCTTTTGAACTGTGGTGTTGGAGAAGATGTTTGAAGAGTCCCTTGGACTGCAAGGAGATTCAACCAGTCCATCCTAAAGGAAATCAGTCCTGAATATTCATTGGAAGGACTGATGCTAAAACTGAAACTCCAATCCTTTGGCCACCTGATGCAAAGAACTGACTCATTAGAAAAGACCCTCATGCTGGGAAAGACTGAAGGCAGGAGGAGAAGGGGATGAAAGAGGATGAGATAGATGGCATCATGGACTTGATGGACATAAGTTTGAGCAAGACCCAGGAGTTGATGATGGACAGGGTAGCCTGGCATGCGGCAGTCCATGGGGTCACAAACAGTCAGACATGACTGAGCGACTGAACTGAACTGAGAACACTGGGTTATATGGTTTATTTGTCATGGAGTGTCTGCATTCCATATTGGATTGCTTACAGAAAGTCTTATCTTCTCCAGAAAAGACATTTAGTAGGTAGATATTTAATTTAAAATATTGGAATGAAGAAGAAAAATAAATTAGTATACAACGACTCTCTACAGTATTTGACTCAAGTTGGGCCAAATGCTAAGAAAATATATTAACTGTTATTTATGACTCAGTAGTTGATCTTATTATGAAGGGAAATCACAGAACTACAAAACAGAAAGGGGTCTTTGTTGTTTTTATTGTTCAGTTGCTAAATCGTGTCTGTCTCTGCAACCCCATGGACTGAAGCATGCCAGGCTCCTCTGTCCTCCACTATCTCCTGAAGTTTGCTCAGATTCATGTCCATTGAGTCCGTGATGCTATCCAACCATCTTATACTGTCACCTGCTTCTCCTCCTGCCCTCGGTATTTCCCAGTGCCAGGGTCTTTTCCAATGAGTTGGCTCTTTGGATCAGGTGGCCAAAGTATTGGAGCTTCACCTCCAGCAACAGTCTTTCCAGTGAATAATCAGGGTTGATTTCCTTTCAGATTGACTGGTTGGTTCTCCTTGCAGTTCAAGGGACTCTCAAGAGTCTTCTCCAGTACCATCATTTGAAAGCATCAATTTGGAGTTCAGTTTTCTTTATGGTCCAGTTCTCACATCCATACATGACTACTGGAAAAAGATTTGTCTACATGGACCTTTGTCAGCAAAGTGATGCCTCTGCTTTTTAATATGCTGTCTAGGTTTGGCATAGCTTTCCTTTCAAGGAGCAAGTGTCTTTTAATTTCATGGCTGCAGTCACCATTGGCAGCGATTTTGGAGCCCAAGTAAAGAAATTCTGTCACTGCTTCCACTTATTCCCCTTCTATTTGCCATGATGTGATAGGACCAGATACCATGATCTTAGTTTTTATAATGCTGAGTTTCAAGCCAGTTAGTTTGCTTTCTTATTTCACCCTTATCAAGAGACTCTTTAGCTCTTCTTGACTTCCTGCCATCAGAGTGGTATTATCTGCATATCTGAAATTACTGCTATTTCTCCTGGCAATCTTGATTCAAGCTTGTGATTCATCCAGCCTGGCATTTCACATAATGTACTCTGCATGTAAGTTAAATAAGTAGGGTGACAATATACAGCCTTGTTGTACTCCTTTCCTAGCTTGGAATCAGTCCTTTGTTCCATATCTGCTTCTGACTGTTGCTTCTTGACCCGCATACAGGTTTCTCAGGAGATAGGTAAGGTGGTCTACTGTAACCCTCTCATTTTACAGATAAGAAAACCAGGACCCACAGAGGTCAAGGTCTTATGAACTGTGGTTTTGTGTGTCTTCCTTCCTCTGTGATGGTAAGTGTACTAATGAGCAGACCAAATAGCTTTGTTTGGTTCATTTACACACATTTGAAAGAGCCCTTGCATCTGGAAGGCCCATCAGATGGGAATTGATCCCCCTGGGGTGGTGGTAACTTGACTAAGAATTTTGCTATGATCAAAGCATCCTTGGAGCCATTAGCTCTGAAGAGCAATACCCTGTTTAAATCTGTGGAAGACTTTTTAACAGTGCTCCACGTTCCCATATCAGATTCTACTCTTCTAAATCTCACCTTGGCTGTGACCTCAGCATTCTCATGTGTAAAATGAAGCCACTGATGCCCACCCTCACAGAATGACAGAGTGGCCCTGAGGTTCCCCTAAATAGTAGAAAGATAAAGTCCTGTAAATCTAAGAGGGTGATTCAGTGTTCTCACTTATTTAGAGTCTTCACTTTACTTATTGACAAACAAGCTCAGAGCAATTAAGAGAATTCTCTAGGGTTACAAGGAGGGATTAGACATAATCTCTGATGTAATCAGGTTCCCTCAGCCTGGCTTTTTGAACTAAGCAGAATTATATAAAACTTGAGATATAAGGGCAAAATCACATACAGCCAATTCCCACTAGAAAAGTCTTAAATTTACAGAGCGCCTGACTCCATGTTTTCACTTTGATGGACCCGATGGGATTGATTCCAAGGAGATTAGCTGCAGATCCATCTCCCACTTGGCTTATGATGAAAAGATTGTTTGGACTTTCTCACCAGGCTCTGGAATATTATTCTGTAAGTCAAAAGTGTTTTAAAGTCAAATGCTAGGTGACTTCAACACTAAAGGTAAGCTCCATGCTCCATCCCAATTACCATTATACCAGGCAAGACTGAAAGACACCCTAAGCTCCTGTCCCCACCAAACCTTGGGCGGGTCCCTTCCATGCCATTTATAACCAGCCATCAGACCTGGCAGGCTCTCCCCAACTCAAAGGTATCATTACTATTTGGTTATTTCTTCAAGGAAAACAAGAAAGACTGAAGACCAGCATGTCTTCTCATGATAAATCACAATCATTAGCTTATTGTGCCATATGGCTAATAGATATTATTCTATTCTTTGTAAATGGTGGTTTGATAGATGGATGAATGAATGAGAGTTTATAGAAGAACCAACCCTATCTACTAAGAGAGCTGCCTGTAGTTGAGGGAATCTGTTCAATATTAGATCATTGTCCAATGCAGATTTAAGGCCAAGCCAACAAGGAGTGGGTCTTTAATATTTACAAATATGCTGTCTCCAAGGTATGGTTTTGATAACTTGCTCCTGCCAGAAAATAAATAGAAGGTCTTTACTCAAAATATCTTAACAGGAACCAAAGTCATGCTATTCCCTCAACCAATCCCTGCTTCAATGTAACATATTTAAATCAAGTGAGACTTTGAAATATACATTATTTCTGTCTGTTTTCTATGTTTCTTCTTAGAAATGTTGAAAGAGATAGGATATAAGCTATGATTTGCCAAATTTGCTTAATTTACATTTGATCCTGATTAAGATCTTGGGATTAGATGCAAACAGAATGCAAATAGATTCCGTGAAATTAAGTCTTTAGGGAACAAAACGTGCTGCCCCAAGATGTGTCTCTATAGCTTGAGGATTAGTTTGGACTGACTGCTTTTAAGAAACTAAAGACTCAGGAAGAGCTTTTATCTTCTTTCCTTAACTCCACCCTACCCTTTGCAACATGCCTTTGAGCAACTCCTGTTAACAAGCGTAGTCTATGTGCCCACCCCTGGAATCTGGCCTGGCCTCATGACTTTTCTGACCAACAGAAAGTAGTAAAGTGATGGGCTTTGAGCCCAGGCCTTCCCAGGCTTTTCATGTCTTGCTTTTCCAAAAAATTCCTTTCTCATGAAGAAGCCTGGGGCTAGCCTTCTAGAGAGTGAGAGACCACATGGAGGAGAAGTCATCTTAGTCAAGACCACTTAAGACCAGTGACCCCTGTATACATTAGACCATCCATTCAAGATCAGCAGAGCTGCCTGCTGCTTCTACAGCTGACCACAAATGCATCAGTGAGCTCAGTCAAGAAGAAGAATCAGCCAGGTAACACAGAGCCGTGGAGACAGCAATAGGTGTTTACTGATTTTTAAGACATTGAGTTTTGGGGTGCTTTGTCATGCAGCAAGAATTATTGACACAGGTAACATAGCTGAAGCATGGAGTGTAAGACAGGTTTATTTTATTTAAAAAGTTCTTGATGGCTACAGTTTGGATACTGGAGATTGAACTTGTGAACAGGGTAGGCATTTCACTGCAGAAGAGATGAAAATGGGTCCATGATAGCTGAAAGAAGCATTGCATTTTTCTATACAGCTGTAAATTATAAAATGGCTACCAATGACAGAAAGTTTGAGGAAGAAAGATGTTGGAGAAAATCTTCCTGGTAGTTCAAGCTGTACAGAAATGGGCAAGGTGCTTTGGAAATGTGAGGGGTTTCTTTTCAGTAGGAGTTCAGTGAATCTCAACTACAGAGTGACATCTCCACAGAGATGTACTCACTCTGGGATATGTTGATCATCACTGCTAAAGTTTGATGTAGTTAAAAAAAAAAAAGTCCAACCCACACCTGCTTAAACAAATAATACCCAAGATCTCTCAGTCTTTAGTTCTCTTTCTCCCTCTTTATTTCTGAGTCTCTCTATCTCTCTCTTCTGTGTTGGCTGATTTTCAGACAAGCCTTGTTAATGTATAGTGGCCCTAGGCTCTTAAACACAACAATCTTCTGAAATATGTTTCCTACAAAAAGTCCCAGAATTGAGATCACATTGTTCTGAATTGGGTCACACAGCCATCCCTAAAAAAAAAAAAAAAAAAAAAAAATCCCACTCCAGTGGTGGGGCTAGCTTTCCTCCAGAAAAGATCAAGTAGAGAAAACTCAGTAATTCAGCATCATCCAAATTATATGGGATGAGAGTGGGGTGAGGTGCTCCCCTAGAGTAAATGTGAGTGCCATCAGCAAAAAACAAAAGCGTATCCTCAACAACAACAACAAAAAAACATGTCCTGTACTGGATGTGGTTAGACTGAAGGGTTTTATGATCCTCTCTAACATGTGCTCTGGCTGTTCTTCACAGGGAGAGTGAAGTCAGCCTGAAGGATGTGGACTCACAGATTCAGGGAAGCCAGCCTTCTTGAGGCAATTAGGTTCAACACAGCTCAATTCAACAAATCCTCACTGAGTGCTTAACCTTGTGGAGGGGCTGGGTGAGGCACTTTGGGTGCCCCAGCACATAAGCCCCAATGGTACTTCCCCTCCTGCCAGGCCACTACCTGAAGATGCTGTAATAGGTGTGTGAACCTCCTGGTTTCCTCCCGCATCCTAGCTTCCTCTCTGCCATTTGTTGTGTGATTCTGATCTCAAGTGCAGTTGACCGAGTGGATCATATTCTTCATTTCCTGGTACGTAATCATCATTGTCCCGCATCTTTACTATTGAATTTGTTTATTCTCTTTCCTATTCTCTATCCTCATTCCCTTCATTCCTGAGGCAACATGACTATATTTAATAAGTAGCTTTTGGTTTATATGTGTTTTTTGGAAAAAATATTTTTATCTATTACATTTAAATTTCCTTCATTTGTATACATTGCATGATTTATATACATATTTATATGTAATACATGTGTGTATTACATTATATACCACATACATAAATTATTATACTGCCTCTCCTTGTTCTAGATTTTCAATTCACCCAGGTTTATCTGTTTATATCGAGTTTGGTAACTTCTCACTGCTGCAGGTAAACTTTTTCATCCCATAATTTTTTCAGGAGCCCTAAATGTTAATATCCTTTAAAGCAGTGACTCACTGTTGTATACAAATGACTGAAACAAGTCTCCGCAGGAGACTGCCCTGCACACCCAGAATGGAACGTGGAGTGAGGGAAAAGGCAGATGCAAGGCCCGTCAACTCCTCCTCATCACTATCCTCCACAGGGTGGGTCCTCTGAGATTCTAAGAAGAGCTGGCTTATCTACTGACCTTGACAGTGAGCAACAGACCACCTGGTTTTTTCAGAGACAGGGAAACAAACCACAAATCATCTAGAGTTGGAGTCAGAGCTCCAGATCCCGAACCAGCAGCGCATATCAGGGCAAGTCCACTTAAATGAAACTGAAGTGGTTCTGCCAAAGTCTTTCAAAGATTTTATCTTTCACCCCTTCTTGAACCTCATCAATATGTGTAAGATCTCCCTTTGAATGACAGGAATGAAGAGAAAAAAAAAACACACACACACTTTGAAAAAGAATATTGTTTCCAAGGCCTGCCTCCTAAGCCAAAAACAAACAAAAAAAATTTAATGTCTCAATAAGTAGAAGTTATTAAGATACTTATGTAGGAGAACCAGCCATGCACCAAGTCTTCAAAAAGAAGTCCATGGCACCTCTAGTTAGAAATAATTACAAGGAATTCATCATAATTTTGTCTTACAGAGTTGCTCTCCATTGAAACCTGGTTTTGAGGGAGATCAGGTTACCTTGTTACAATGGTCTTTTAAAAGTTGATATATATTTTATGGAAGACAATGGCACCCCACTCCAGTACTCTTGCCTGGAAAATCCCAGGGATGGAGGAGCCTGGTAGGCTCCAGTCCATGGGGTCACTAAGAGTCGGACATGACTGAGCGACTTCACTTTCGCTTTTCACTTTCATGCATTGGAGAAGGAAATGGCAACCCACTCCAGTATTCTTGCCTGGAGAATCCCAGGGACAGAGGAGCCTAGTGGGCTGCCATCTATGGGGTCACACAGAGTCGGACACGACTGAAGCGACTTAGCCCCAGCATGCACTCACACATACATGTGAACATACTCTATTGCTAGGTTGGACTTTTTGTAGGCTTATTTCTTAGGTTATACACTATGCTGGATTGAATTTCTGACTCTAATTCTCCATCCCTGCCCATACTCACATCCTTTCTGTGGCCTCACCTTAGGTGGAGTGACTCCTTCCTCACCCTTGATCTGGGGCAGAGTGATCATGTGACTTGTGTTGGCCAATGGAATGTGGGTAGAGATATCAGTGTAACAATTCTGAATCTAGGGTGTAATGAGCTGTGCTCAATTACCAGCACTTCTGCCATCCCCATGAGGAACTTCCCCAGGGCAATTCTCTGACCTCCAGTAGAAGCACATAGAGCAGATCAGAGCCCAGCACTGAGTGAGGAGCTAAGTGAAGCCAGACCTTTAGTTCCAGGAAGGGCTGCAACCAAACCCACAAAAGGTCCACAGACCCCCAGCCAACCCACAGATGCCGGTGAGAATAAACGAATGAATGAGTGAAATGTCATGAATTCGATATTGCTTGCAACATCATCGTCAGTGCTTAAAGTGTCATGGTCTGTTTTCTGACATGTTAAAAAATCTAATCTGAGTATAGTTATCACCAGTATCCATTCATGCTGTAGTCAGGAATATCCCCCTATTTCCATGTATTTTATTTTTTAATATTTATTTTCATATAGTTACTTATTTGGCTGCCAGGTCTTAGGTATGGCCTGTGGTGTCTTTGATCTTGGTTGCAGCGTGTGGGATCTAGTTCCCCAACCAGGAAAGGAACCTTGTCCCCTGCAATGAGAGCTCAGAGTCTTAGTCACAGAACCACCAAGGAAGTCCCCATTTATTTTTAAGTAAGTTAAGACAGCATAATAAAAAGCAGAGACATTACTTTGTCAACAAAGGTCCGTCTACTCAAGGCTATGGTTTTTCCAGTGGTCATGTATGGATGTGAGAGTTGGACTATAAAGAAAGTGCAGAAGAATTGATGCTTTTGAACTGTGATGTTGGAGAAGACTCCTGAGAGTCCCTTGGACTGCAAGGAGATCCAACCAGTCCATCCTAAAGGAGATCAGTCCTGGGTGTTCATTGGAAAGACTGATGTTGAAACTGAAACTCCAATACTTTGGCCATCTGATGCGAAGAGCTGACTCATTTGAAAAGACCCTGATGCTGGGAAAGATTGAGGGCGGGAGGAGACGGGGATGACCAAGGATAAGATGGTTGGATGGCATCCCTGATTCAATGGACATGGGTTTGGGTGGACTCCAGGAGTTGGTGATAGACAGGGAGGTCTGGCATGCTGCGGTTCATGGGGTCACAAAGAGTCAGACACAACTGAGCTACTGAACTGAACTGATACACTGCTGATCCCAGAGTGTGGCAGAACTGCTCTCAAGAGATTCTGCAAGACAGATTACCTTCCAAAACATTTTTCTTCAGTTCTTTTGACTATATTAGTGTAGTACAACAGTATGACTACAATTTTGAATTTTGCTGTTATCAGTAGGAAACAAAACCATTTTTCATTGTTTCTTTTAAACGTTATTTATTGCAGATATGGAAAGAAATGAAGAATGATGGACCCAATGACTGCCAACTTGTTTTGGAGATGTTATTATTCCTCATGGAGGAGAGGGTGAAGGATGAAACAACTGTTCAGGCTTTGGGTCACAGAAATACCCATAAATCTTCATAAAGGCCATCTCTGATAGGAAAGTGTCCTTCCTCTGGTGAGGTCTGTCTGATGGCATTTCCCTGTCCTGCTGTCAATTGTTAGGGACTTCTCTACATCCCTTAGAACATTTGTTGTTGTTGTTGTTGTTGTTCAGTCACTAAATCACGTCCAACTCTTTGCAACTCCATGGACTGCAGCACACCAGGCTCCTCTGTCCTCCACTATCTCCCAGAATTTCCTCAGATTCATGTTCATTGAGTAGGTGATGCTGGCTAACCATCTCATCCTCTGCCGCCCCCTTTTCCTTTTGCCTTCAATCTTTCCCAGCATCAGGGTCTTTTCCAATGAGCCAGCTCTTCACATCAGGTAGCCAAATTATTCGAGCTTCAGCTTCAGCAACAGTCCTTCCAATGAATATTCAGGGTTGATTTCCTTCAGTATTGACTGGTTTGAGTCAAACGAGTCCAGGGAACTCTCAAGAGTCTTCTCCAGCACCACTGAGCTCTGGAGAATATGCACCTGCTCTATGGCAGGGACTCTTGTAAACTTTGGGAATATATGTATAGCTGAGATGAACACAGATAAGTGTTTTTGTTCTTAAGAAGCTTCATTTTACTCATGGGACATGAACTATAAAGAACTAAAATTTGGTACAATAGTTTCGGAGAGAGCTAAGTGTAATAAAGCAAAGAGAATAGGGTAATGGAGTAGAGAGTTACTTGGGTAAACTATGAGGTGGTCAGGGAAGGCCTTTTGAAAGAAGACTAGACCTGACATATTCAAAGGGGCAAAGCATAGGAAGATCTGGAGGGAGGGTGTCCCAGGCAGCAGAAGAGCCAGCATGAGACTCTGAAATCAGAAACACAGTTAGAGATCTTGAGGACTAAAATGGTCAATGTATAATGAGCATAGCAAACAAAGGGAAGAGAAATATGAGACCAAGTATTTAGGAACTTCCCTGGCAGTCCAGTGGTTAAGACTCCACACTTCCACTGCAAGGTGTGTGGGCTTGATCCATGATCAGCGAACTGAAATTCCACACATCATGAGGTGTGGCCAAAATAAAATGAAAAATTCAGCCAAGGACCATACAATAAGGTTGTCAACGCAGGAGTAAAAAATATGTACTGTATTCTAATGTCATTGGGTAGCATTGGCAGTTTTCAAGTAGGGAAATGATGCAATCTGATTTGGATGTGACCTGGATTTTAGAAACCATCTCTCTAATGGCCACATGAACAATGGATGGTAGGGAAGTAATACTGGAAATAGGGAGATCAAATAGAAAATTATTTCAGGTTTCCTGGGACAGAGGGTGACATCCAGGAGAGTATGAAGTGGTCAGATTAGACTTTTGGAGGCAGAGGCAACAGGATGTATGTAGATAGGAAGTAGGTAGAGAAGCAGATAGAGAAATCTAGCAATACCCCTGAGTTTGTGGCCTGAGATATTGAATAGATCATTTTGTTGTAACTGATAAGAGAAATACAGAGTAGAGCAGGTCCTGTGGGGAAATCAGAGTCTGTCTATCTGTATGTTATTTTTGAGATGCTAGTTAGACATTCACAACTTAACTATGACAATTATAGGGAAAATTTGACTCAGGAGATTAATATGGGAAAATAAATCATCTGTAATTCTAGTACTAAGAGCTTCTCTCAGAGATGTAATTACACCTTTAATCATCTCTTCTAAATTCTATCAGACAAATTACTTGCCAAATCAAGATATTTATATAATAAGACTCTGAAAAGTATCTCATGACATGTAAGTATAAAATGCAACGTGGCCATAGACTATTCATCTTTAAGGCAGGTCCTATTGAATTTGCTCTAAAATACTAGTTTGGTGACTTAAAAATTTTTGATCCATGAGGTAAATGATGGAGCAAGCATGGAGAAACAGCAGTTAAGGATCTGGTCCCTAAATACCCAGTCACCTCTTTCCACTGTCCTCACATACACAGCACAAATTTCAAACCAAGATTTCCACTTTCATAGTGAATCACTTCCAGTGACTTTATTTGAATAAAGCCATATGAATTTTGAATAAAATCGTATGAATTTTAAATAACTTGGCATCCCCTGCCCCCAAACTCATGCTTTTGCCTGGAATGCTTTCTTTTACATCTCAGCGTGTGCAGTACTTGGCTTAAGTAGACTCTATTTATACTTCTCTCTCTCTCTCTTTTCATTTTCACTTTTTTGGTATTTTTAGCCAATTTTGTATCTTGAGCTAAGATGTCTCTGCAGATTCTAAGAACTGAAATAACCCTGGGTTCAGAAGTCTCATGTCAGCCTGAAGATGAAGAGTTAATTAAAGCAAATCTGTCATTAGTTTGAAAAGCTGTGGCAAACAGATCTATCATTTTTTCCAATACAGATGTCCCAGGGATAAGCTTCCATTTCACATGTTTTATGGTATAAAGCCAAAAATCACCCTAAAATTCCTAAGATGATGATGGAATCAGAAACACCATAATCCCTGAGCAGTATGAGAGGCATGTCCTAAAAGAATCTGTTATTTAAAAATATCTTGATGAGACCATGGATTTCATTTGTGTTCACATCACATTGAGCAGAGATCTTGTTACTCTCCAAGGAAACTGATCATGTAACATATACTTGGCTGACAACAGTAAGAAGTGACCAAGGGATTAATTAATATACAGCAGAAATGGCTAAAAGATCACCTCCCCAAAAAACATGCTATCCGTTCCTTAATGTAAGTTGTACTAAGAAGTGGCTGTATAGCCTGAGACTACATTTCCCAGCTTCCCTTGGAGTTAGGGAAGAGTCATGTGATGGTGTTCTAGGTAATGGGATGTTAATAGAAATGAAGGTCATCCTTACAGGACTGAAGAGTAAAACCAAATTGCATGTGTGCTTTTCCATGATCTTCCTCTCTTCTGACTAGCTGAAATGGGAATATTTCACAGGAAAATCTGGAAAATCAGATCTTGAAGATGGCAGAGCATCCATTAGCCTCGATCCATGAATTTCCACAAAGATGAAAGTCACCTGAAGTACTGTTTTCCTGCCCAGTACTCCTGTCTGGCAAGAAAAAAGAATCTGTAATAACACTTTATGTTACTTAGTAGCATCTATTCTAATTAGTACAGAATGGTAATTGTGGAAGTCACTGAAGATGAAGATCACTGCTAATATCTCCAAAAGTAATCAGAATTTTTTTCTAATTTCTTTCTTTTCACTTTTAATAAGGTTACACTTTTGAGAATATCCAGTGCTTGAAAAAATGCTGTGCAAGATAACGGCTATTTTACACAGGATTGCATGAATTCCAATATTACCAAATCACTTGGCAACTGCAAGAACTATTAGGCTATTGGTAGTTGACAACTCTTTCTCTGCCTAATCAGCATCAATAACTCCTTTCTTAAAGATAACATCTTGGGACTTCCCTGATAGTCCAGTGGTTAAGAATCTGCCTGCCGATGCAGGGCACACAGGTTTGATTCCTGGTCCAGGAAGATCCCACGTGCCATGGAGCCACTAAGCCTGTGTGCCACAGCTGCTGAGCCGGCATTCTAGTGCCCGTGTGCCACAGCAACTGGACCCGTGTGTTGCAACTACTGAAGCCCACACACCTGGAGCCCAGGCTCTGCAATAAGAGAAGCCAAGGCGATAAGAATCTCAGGCACTGCGATGAAGAATAGCTCCTGCTCACTGTGATGAGAGAAAGCCCATGCACAGCAATGAACAACAAGCATGGCCAAAAATAAATAAATAATAACATTTTGATTTTCCTTTGGGGAACTACGGTTCTCCTACTGCACACATTCTTAATGGGAATGCTAATCATGACTCCATTCTTTCTTGGTCAAGGGTTGACTAGACTCTTTGTACCTGGCCTCTCAAATAGAATGTCAAACAGAGTATAAGAGGTACTAAAAATGGTCATTACCAGTTCATTTGAACATCTAACCTCTGAAAAATCATTATTTCCTGCTTTCTAGATCCCCAGAGTTAGCCTCAGTCCCTGAATCTTTTCTGGTGTTTCCTTCCATTATTTAAACTTCTGAATTTCCTTTTAATACATTGCTTTTATTTATATTTTATGTTATTATTATATATTTGTTATTTATTGCTGCAAAATGAATTACCCCAATACATATATATATATATATATATACACACACATATAATCTCACACAGTTTCTGTGGATGAGGGAATCAGGAGCAGCTTAGCTGGGTGACTCTGACTCAGGGTCTCTCTCCTGAGGTTGAAGTTACAAATTGGCCACACCAGCAATTAACTGAGTGCTTGACCAGAGAAGGAGTGTCTACTCCCCAAGGAGCTCACTCAAACGGTTGACAAGTTGGTGCTGGCTGTTGGCAGGAGGTCTCAGTTCTGTTCCTCCTGGGCTCTCCTGAATGTCCTTATGGCATGATAGCATCCTTTTCCCAGAGAAAGTATCCAAGACACCAATTAGAGCTGAAATGCCTTTTTGTGACCTAATCTCAGGAGTTATTTGAGACCTAGCCTCACATTGTCATTTATGTCATATTCTATTAGCTACGTGGGCTTCCCAGGTGGGGCAGTGTTAAAGAATCTGCCTACCAGGGCAGGACACACAGGAAACACAGGCTCAGTCCTTGGGTAGGGAAGATCTCCTAGAGTAGGAAATGGCAACCCATTCCAGTAGTCATGCCTGGAAAGTTTCATGGACAGAAGAGCCTAGAGGGCTACAGTCCTGGGGCTGCAAAGAGTCAAGACACAACTGAACGGCTGAGCATGCATGCTCATGCATGCACACACACATGCACACACACACACACATGTGCGCGCGCGCACACACACACACATACACACACACACACACACATTGGTTACTTAATGTCAGCCTTGATTCATTGTGAGAAAGCTGTCTACAACGCTGTGAACATCAGGAGGCAAAGATGACTGGGGGACATCTTAGAGCCTGCCAAGCACATGGGCGAATTTCTGTTTCTTGCAACCACAAAATCATAGTTGATATACCTTAATAAGTGGAAAAAGTGCAGGCTGTTTCCATTTGTCCTTAAGAACAAGTCTAAGATATAGAAGAATTTAACTTCTGAGAGAAAAGTTCCAAAGAATTTGACAGTACTCGTTGGACAATATATATATATATATTTTTTTTTTTTAATTAGGCTTTATATTCCCAACTTACATTCCACTTTGATTATGATGATTATAAAACTTTCTATTGTGATGATATCCCCAAATTCAGGGAACCTTTAATAACAGCACTCTACAAACTTCAACAATGTACAGACTAGCTCCAAAACCACATTCTTTAATCCATGGTATGTGTCCAGAGTAATTTCCTAATATGTCACATTTCCAAAAGATTATCTTCTTAGATGAGTATTTCAGTAATCCTTTGAGAGATATCAACATACCAATGTAAGTTGTTTTTCTTCTGTTAGTCATAGTATAAGATTAAAATTATTCCATTGAGTAAGTCAGAATCAAAGAGAACTGGGTCCTATAATCCAACTTCCTTGTTTTACAGATGAAGAAACCAATGCCCATAAAAATTATGTAAGGTTCCTGCAGCCACATATTCAATGCAAGAGCCAGAAGTTGAATGCAAGTTTCCGAATCCAAGAACCAGAATTTGAAGCCATACCAACATTTTCCTATTGTATAAATTTAAGCTGTGTTGCTTGATTAATAGCTTAGAAGTCAGTCTAATCACTCCATTTGATATTTGATTGACAAATAAGAGCATGTTATACTTTCTTCTGAACTTTGTCAGAAGTAATAATAATAAATATATGAAAAAATATGTAATTACTTAATCTCTCTTTACACAGGAAATGGAGATCTGATGAGCCAGTTTTTTTTTTTTTTAATTTTCAATTAAAAGCAAGAAATAGTTAGATGTTTTAAAGATGATTTATAAGATATACAAACTAACTGTACAATTCCCTGAGTGAGTTACAAAACTAATGGACTTCTAACTGGCATGTCACCTTCATCTCATCCAGAAGCGCTCAGTAGTTTTCAGCTTCTACAAGTTATGTACTTGGAGAATGTGTGGGGGTGAGCCGGGGCACTCTGGTTTGGAGTCAGGGAGAAATCTCAAGAGGCAAATTGCCAAGAGAATGAGACAGAGAAAAAAGTTTTATTTCTTCCTACTAAGTTCAGTAAATGACCTTGATGTTTGGCATTTCCTCTTGGGGTTCCTGGATAAGGCAAGTTCTGACTACTTTCCCTAAGAACTCTTGAAACAGTCGTAATTAGGAGTACAGGTTAGAGTTTTTGCCACACCCTCATCATTGAAATTCTAGATCTTGGGATTTCAAGTCCGGCTTGAGTTGAGGGCAAATGAGAGCAGGCTTTCTCAATTCAGAACATTTGAAAGCCATGTAATTCTTTGATGTTTTGGGGTGGTGTGCTCTCTATGCCTTGTAGGAGGCTCAGCAGCATCCCTGGCTTCTACTCAGTACATGCCAGAGCACTCCTCCTCCAATTATGGCATGCACAAATGTCTCCAGACACTAATGAAGTCCTCTGAGAGACAAAACCCAGCAAGACTGAGAATTACTGACTTAAGGGAATGTTCTGGGTCATAGAGAGGGAATCTGGACAAAAATAATACACAGATTTATGTTTCTGTATATTGTCACCCTGCTTATGTAACACATGCAGAGTACATCACGTGGAATGCCATCCTGGATGAATCACAAGCTGGAATCAAGATTGCCAGGAGAAATATCAATAGCCTCAGATATACAGATGACACCACCCATATGGCAGAAAGCAAAGACGAACTGAAGAACTTCTTGATGAAAGTGAAAAAAGAGAGTGGAAAAGCTGGCTTAAAACTCAACATTCAAAAAATGAAGATAATGGCATCCAGGCCCATCAGTTCAGTTCAGTTATTCAGTCACGTCCGACTCTGTGACCCCATGAACCACAGGACACCAAGCCTCCCTGTCCATTACCAACTCCCAGAGTCCACCCAAACCCATGCCCATTGAGTCAGTGATGCCGTCTGGTCCCATCACTTCATGGCACATAGATGGGGAAACAGTGACAGACTTTATTTTCTTGGGCTCCAAAATCAATGAAGATGGTGACTGCAACCCTGAAATTAAAAGACACTTGCTCCTTGGAAGAAAAGCTATGATAAACCTAGACAGTGTATTAAAAAGCAGAGACATTACTTGTCCAACAAAGATCTGTATAGTCAAAGTTATGGTTTTCACAGTAGTCATGTATGAATGTGAGAGTTGGATCATAAAGAAGACTGAGCACCAAAGAATTGATGCTTTTGAACAGGGGTGTTAGAGAAGACTCTTGAGAGTCCCTTGGACTGCAACGAGATCAAACCAGTCAATCCTAAAGGAAATCAATCCTGAATATTCACTGGAGGGACTGATGCTGAGGCTGAAGCTCCCATAATTTGGCCACCTGATGGGAAGAGCCAATTCATTGGAAAAGAGGTTGATAATGGGGAAGTTTGAAGGCAGGAGGAGAAGGGGACAGCAGAGGATGAGATGGTTGGATGACATCATTGACTAAATGGAAGAGTTTGAGCAAGCTCTGGGAGTGGTGATGGACAGGGAAGCCTGGTGTCCTGCAGTCCATGGGGTCACCAAGAGTCAGACAGGCTGAGACTGAACAACAACAACGAAGTGTTTCTGGATACAGAGAGCATTTTGGGGGCTCTTAATTCCTTTTCATCAAATATTGGTACCTGTCATGTCCCAGGCCCCAAGCTAGTCACAATGCCCAAATATATAGTCAGTAACCTTGCAGAAGTTTCACCTTGTTAATGGTTGTGCCGTCTGTCACTCAGGCTATGGTTGAATTAGTTCGATGTATTTATCCCTAGAATTTTTCAGAGATGTTCAAATGCTGGAAACCGAGGTAAGTTAAAATGATGACAATCAAGGACTTAATTTAGTGACATCACCACCACCACCAGGAGATGGCACTCAAATTTGCAAACAAAAGAAAATCACCTGCATCCTAAATTACTGCTGATTCTCTCCTTCTAGAGTGTTTTGTGAAAAGTAAGTGAAGCTTCTTTAAAGCTGGAGTGAAATTTTTGTTCTGATAAATGATGGTGTTTGCCTTGCCAATGCAAGAACACAGCTCAATGGGTGGAGATGGTGACACATGAAGCTCCATCAGAATAGCTACAGGGAGATCAGAAAGATAAATGAAAACAGGGATGGGACTGTTCCAATCCAAGATCTGCTTGACCCTGAAGTCACAAACTGGCTAACAACTGAATTGAGGGCATTTCTAAAAGGCTCATCTTCCAGAGAGCCCCATGGTAATTGGAAGGCAGATTTCCCATCCAGACCTTATGATGTCAATTTATGAAAATTGAATTGGAGTCATCAATCACTCCATAAATGTTAACTAAAACGATATACTCCTACGTTAAATATTTATGGTCTCTGCCCCTCTGGGCTTCAGAACTTCAGAAGTGAATTTTTGAAGGCATTCAGAAACTTGAAAAAGAAAAAGCATGTACTTAAAGCCTCTTTTTAAACAACTAACTCACCCTCTAGCTAGAGCAAAGAAATCCCAACAAATCAAATTGAAACTTAGCAAGAAAAATGTACTTAAGGAGCATTACAGAGGAGCATGGAAATTAGCATGAAAACAGTACCAAAGAAAAAGCAAAGCCAGATCCGATTCTTCTGCATGAAGCAAGGAAACTGCAGTGCAACATAAATACCCCAAACTTAAGGATGAACTGTGTAAATGGGGAAGGTGATCTAGTACAAAGAGTGTGGACTTCAGAGTCAGAGTAGTGTCCAAGTTTCAGTTATGCCATTAATTAGCTTTGGCATCTTGGGCAAATTATTCAATCCTTTAAGTTTTGGTTCTCCCAATTGTAAACTGAAGTCCTAAGTCACCTTTTAAGGGGGTTTTAATGATTAAACATGATTATACACTTAGAGTGTCTTTTCTATTATCTATACTTCTTACATCATAGCAACACATTTAATTTTCATTTCCTTCAGTTCAGTTCAGTTGCTCAGGCATGTCCTACTCTTTGCGGCCCCATAGACTGTAGCATGCCAGGCTTCCCTGTCCATCATCAACTCCTGGAGTTTACTCAAACTCATGTCCATTGAGTCAGTGATGCCAACCAACCATCTCATCCTCTGTCATCCCCTTCTCCTCCCATCTTCAATCTTTCCCAGCATCAGGGCCTTTTCAAATGAGTCAGTTCTTCACATCAGGTGGCCAAAGTATTAGAGTTTCAGCTTCAGCATCAGTCCTTTCAGTGAATATTCAGGACTGATTTCGTTTAGGATGGACTGGTTGGATCTCCTTGTTGTCCAAGGGACTCTCCAAGAGTCTCCAACACCACAGTTCAAAAGCATCAATTCTTCAGCACTCAGCTTTCTTTTAGTCCAACTCCCAAATCCATACATGACTACTGGAAAAATAAAAGCTTTGACTAGACAGACCTTTGTTGGCAAAGTAATGTTTCTGCTTTTTAATAAATATGCTGTCTAGGTTGGTCGTAACTTTTCCTCCAAGGAGCAAGCGTCTTTTAATTTCATGGCTGCAATCATCATCTGCAGTGATTTTGGAGCCCCCCAAAATTAAAGTCAGCCACTGTTTCCACTGTTTCCCCATCTATTTGCCATGAAGTGATGGGACCAGTTGCCATGATCTTCGTTTTCTGAATGTTGAGCTTTAAGCCGATTTTTTCACTCTCCTCTTTCACTTTCATTAAGAGGCTCTTTAGTTCTTCCCTTTCTGCCATAGGCTGGTGTTATCTGCATATCTGAGGTTATTGATATTTTTCGCAGCAATCATGGTTCCAGTTTATGCTTCATCCAGCCCAGTGTTTCTCATGATGTACCCTGCATATAAGTTAAATAAGCAGAGTGACAATATGCAGCCTTGACGTACTCCTTTCTTGATTTGGAACCAGTCTGTTGTTCCATGTCCAGTTCAAACTGTTGCTTCTTGACCTGCATACAGATTTCTCAAGAGGCAGGTCAGGTGGTCTGGTATTCCCATCTTTGTAAGAATTTTCCACAGTTTATTGTGATCCACACAGTCAAAGGCTTTGGCATAGTCAATAAAGAAGTAGATGTTTTTCTGGAAGTCTCTCACTTTTTCAGGGATCCAAGGGATGTTGACAATTTGATCTCTGGTTCCTCTGCCTTTTTAAATCCAGCTTGAACATCTGGAAATTCACAGTTCATGTACTCCTGAAGCCTGGCTTGGAGAATTTTGAGCATTACTTTGCTAGCTTGTGAGATGAATGCAATTGTGTGGTAGTTTGAGCATTCTTTGGCATTGCCTTTCTTTGGGATTGGAATGAAAACTGACCTTTTCCAGTCCTGTGGCCACTGCAGAGTTTTCCAAATTTTCTGGCATATTGAGTGCAACACTTTCACAGCATCATCTTTTATGATTTGAAATAGCTCAACTGAAATTCCATCACCTCCACTAGCTTTGTTTGCAGTGATGCTTCCTAAGCCCCACTTGACTTCGCATTCCAGGATGTCTGGCTCTAGGTGAATGATCACACCATCATGATTACCTGGGTCATGAAGATCTTTTTGTACAGTTTTTCTGTGTATTCTTGCCACCTCTTCTTAATATCTTCTGTTTCTGTTAGGTCCATACCATTTCTGTCCTTTATTGTGCCCATCCCATATGAATCAACTATGGTGATAAAATGTGTTAGGAATGGAACCTAAACATATAAATACATTGGCTTAATATATGTTATATATGTATATTTGTATTTTTTATGCTGTGAGTACAGCTTTGTCAAGCAACAATGCTATATAATCTCAAGAATAGGAACACTGGAATGAGACAATTTCCATTTGAATTTTTAATTTACCACTAACTTTGTGATCTTGGTTATATCCTAGACTTGTACCTCAATTTCCTCATATATAAAATAGGAAATTACATCTTCTACATTTATAGAATGTGGTGTGGGCTCTGAAAGACAATTAAAATAAACTGATTAGTAATAACTTTTAATGGAGAATAATATGTAAAATTACTGAATCATTATTCTGTACACCTGAAACTAATAAAACATTGTAAGCCAACTATACTTCAATAAAAAAATAAATTTATAAGTGAGAGAAAAACAAATTATTGGCATTGGAAGACTCCTGAGAGTCCCTTGGACTGCCAGAAGATCCAACCAGTCCATTCTAAAGGAGATCAGCCCTGGGTGTTCGTTGGAAGGACTGATGCTAAAGCTGAATCTCCAATACTTTGGCCGCCTTATGCGAAAAGTTGACTTATTGGAAAAGACTCTGATGCTGGGAGGGATTGGGGGCAGGAGGAGAAGGGGACGATAGAGGATGAGATGGCTGGATGGCATCACTGACTCGATGCACATGAGTCTGAGTGAACTCTGGGAGTGGATGGACAGGGAGGCCTGGCGAGCTGCAGTTCATGGGGTCTCAAATGAGTGACTGAACTGAACTCAAGAGGCTCTCAGCAAACAATATAATAGAAAGTGATGCTTATAGGTCATACTTATAGGTATATGCATAACAGTTTAGTATCTATGTGTGTATACATGTATAGTCTATTTGTAGATACCCTTCTAAAATTTGTTTCCAATTTTTTAAAAGGCTCTACTGATTAGGATAAAATTGGATATGTTATTTCCTTCATGTCTGCTAACAAAGCCAAAACATGTTTTGCTTCTGCATTGTTCCAATCTTATCTTTGATAAAAGCTGAGAAATTGAGCCCAAATATAGTTTTAAAATGTTTTATTATTTTTTTAGTTTTTGTTATTCTGGGTCTTCACTGCTGGGTGGGCTTTTCTCTAGTGGTGAACAGAGGCTACTCTCTAGTTGCAGTGCAAGGGCTTTCATTGTGATAGCTTCTCTTGCTGTGAATCTCATGCTCCAGGGGAGGGTGAGGGAGGTCTACGGTGGCCGTGGTTCCCACACTCCAGAGCACACGTGCAGTGGTGGCGGTGCGTGGCCTTAGCTGCTTTGTGGCTTGTGGGATCTTCTCAGGCTAAGGATCGGATCTCTGTCTCCTGCATTGGTAGGCGGATTCTTTACCACTGAGCCATCAGGGAAGCCCCCCAAGGTATTTAACTTTCTGTGGTTGCTCTTCTCCAGCAGTAGCCCTTTAATGCACTATTTCTGTCACTGGATGCTGTTCTGTGTTACTCACTATTAGCAAGTGAGAATATAGAGTAACACCTGTTCTGTTACAGAATTTTATCTTTCAAACACATCTGGAAATGATTTCTGTCTTTTGACTCATACACAGAAGAGCTCCCATTACCTGTGCACCCCTTCCTCACCAAACACACCCTAAAACTTGAACCAGAAACAAGAAAGACAAGGTGAAAGGGCAACTACCACAAATGTTTTGTGCCTTATGTGCTGGGTGAAGTGAAGGAAAGTGAAAGTCTCTCAGTCGTGTCTGATTCTTTGTGACCCCATGGACTGTACAGTCCACGGAATTTTCCAGGCCAGAATACTGGAGTGCACAGCCTTTCCCTTCTCCAGGGGATCTTCTCAACCCAGGGATCGAACCTAGGTCTCCCGCTAAGTAAACCAAAGCAAGTAACAGAGAAGGACATTGTAATTGGACGCATGTCTTGGGATGGGGTGGAGGGAGTGCAAGAGGGTTTACATCATCCAGGACTCGAAAGAAATATGCTCTTATAAGGAATGCAATGGAGAGCAATATGCATCAGACCAGGCATTGGTTTTTATAAGTTTACTCTCATTTACTCTCTAATCCCTGCTGTGAGACAGGAATCATTGTGTGCTGTGTGTGCTCAGTCACTCAGTCATGTCTGACTCTTTGTGACCCATGGTCTGTGATCTGCCAGGCTCCTCTGTCTACGGAATTTTCTAGGCAAATTTACCAGGGTGGGTTGTCATTTTCCCTGCCAGGTGATCCTCCTGACCAAGGGACAGAACCTCTGCCTTCCTTATCTCCTGCTTTGGCAGGCAGATTCTTTACCACAGAGTCATCTGGGAACCCTAGGAATTATTGTTATAGCTAAGGAAACTGAATCCTGAAAAACTGAACAATTTAGCCAAAGTCACAGAGCTGATCTATTGCAGAACCAGGACTGAAATCCACACCTCTCTCCTAAGAGTAAACTTTTGGCTAGTTTATTTTTTAACAATGGCCTTGCAAGGTTGATATTGTCATCATCTCTATTTTCTGGAGAAGAAAACAAGGTTTAGAGAGCATAAGTGACTTCCCTCAAAATGACAACTCTTGAAAAGCTGAAATTTGGATCCAAATGTGAATCTGGGTTAAAATTGGATCACAGAAAAATTTTTGTGTGCTATTATTCTAACTTTAGTGTATTAACATGATAAGTTGGATTTCCATTTGAAGGAGTAAAACCATCTACCTTGTGGAAGAAATAGAAGAATAACAACCAGTCATGAGAAAAGAAAGAAGAGAAGGGGAGGAGGGAGGGGGAGGAGGAGGAGGAGGAGAAGGAGAGAGACACAAGAAAAGTTTGTGAAGAACTATAAACCTTTCCCATAGGGGTGTGCCCTTCCTCCAGTTGTCCTGTACTTCATCTGTCTGTATCTTCTACTTATTGCCATGTAACAGAACACCCCAAAGACAATGGCTTAAAATAAACACTTAATGTTCCTGAGGAGTCCAGGGGTCAACTGGTCTTGGCTGTGCAGACATATCTGTGATCAGCTGCAGGTTGGGTATAGCTCTGCTGGTCTAGATGGAGTTCCCTGATGCTTATTTAGTCAGGAAGCTATTGGATGGAATGTTTATCCTTCTTGCATTTTGTTCCTTATCCTCCAAGAAGTCTAGGCTTGTCAACACAGTGGTGGCAGAGCTCCAAGAGATCAATGAGAGTTCTTGAGACCAAAGCTTGGACCAAGCATACCATCCCTTATCTGTATTCCACTGGCCAAATCAAGACACAGGGACATCCTCAGTAAAGGGTGATGAATGGAATCCACTACTTAACATCAGTTCAGTTCAGTTCAGTCACTTGGTCATGTCCGACTCTGCGACCCCACGGACTGCAGAACGCCAGGCTTCCCTGTCCATCACCAACTCCCAGAGTTTACTCAAACTCATGTCCATAGATTCCGTGATGCCATCCAACCATCTCATCCTCTGTCGTCCCCTTCCCCTCCTGCCTTGAATCTTTCCCAGCATAAGGGTCTTTTCGAATGAGTTAAGTTCTTCGCATCAAGTGGCCAAAGTGTTGAAGTTTCAACTTCAGCATCAGTCCTTCCAATGAATATTCATGACTGATTTCCTTTAGGATGGACTGGTTGGATCTCCTTGCAGTCCAAGGGACTCTCAAGAGTCTTCTCCAACACCATAGTTCAAAAGCATCAATTCTTTGGAACAATTCTTTGAAGCTCAGCTTTCTTTATAGTCCAACTCTCACATTCATACATGACTGCTGGAAAAACCAAAGCTTTGACTAGATGGGCCTTTGTTGGCAAAATAATGTCTCTGCTTTTTAATATGTTGTCTAGGTTGGTCATAGCTTTTTTTTGTAGAAGTAAGCATCTTTTAATTTCATGGCTGCAATCACCATCTGCAGTGATTTTGGAGCCCAAAAAAGTAAAGTCAGCCATTGTTTCCACTATTTCCCCATCTATTTGCCATGAAGTGATGGGACCAGATGCCATGATCTTAGTTTTCTGAATGTTGAGTTTTAAGCCAACTGTTTTTCACTCTCTCCTCTTTCACTTTCATCAAGAGGCTCTTTAGTTTCTCTTCACTTTCTGCCATAATGTCACAATGCAAAGGAGTAGTGAATATTTCTTTTGAAGAAAATTCAACCACCCTTCTCTCAAAAAAAAAAAAAAAAATGGTGAGCCAAATCTGTTTTCACTAAGATATAAATGAATTATGGGACTTGATGGGTTACCACCTTGAGAAGATTTGTATTTTACAAAGTAAAAATATTCTAGGCAGGCTTCTGCCATTATTTGACCACTTATAAGTACTCCAATGGGGCACTTTTTAAGATTAATAAATGTTTTTTTTTTAATTCATGCCTTAAAAATCTATAGATAAATTTAAAAATCTGAGGATGAGATTAGTTCTTTCTCTCCCAAAGTCTACAACTGAATGGGGAAAACAAAACATTTGTGAAAGGGTAAAATCAACTGATGCAGTTTTCTATAAATAAGTTTGTTCTACTTTTCTACCGTTAACATTGTATCACATTCCTGGGAACAGAGCAGAATAACCAAGTTTAGTCAAGGTTTGAAAAAGAGGCAAGAGAGGATTAACAAAAGCCTTTCTTTCCATCTAATCCCTGATTTAGGTCTTGAAGAATATCAATCACCTGCAGAACTGCTTTCCTTGAAAGGAGGCACCCCGTAGAGTCAGAGCAAAGCAGCTGAACCAGGAGGACTGGGTTGTATTGGAGACTGAGGCTGCATTGGAAACTACATTAGACTGAGTAGATAGAGCTGGAAGATTGTGTTGAGAGCTCCTACTTCTCTTTCCCTTTAGAAAGAAAGCAATGAGAGATGATTTTTTCTTTTTATTTAAAATATGTCCATGTTACATGGAACAAAAGTAATAATACTAAAATCTGACAAGGATGTGGGGACATTAAATGTGGAATTTACATTGGAGCAACCATTTTGGAAAAATGTTTAATATCTGCTAAAACTGAACACATGCCTGCCTTATGACCCCCAAACTCCACTTTTAAGAAGTTCTCCAATAGAAATAAACACATATGTTTGTCAAAGACATGTGCTAATATGTGTATGCATGCATACATGACATCACGCCAGTCATGTCCAGCTCTTTGTGACTTCATGAATGCAGTCCACCAGAGTCCTCTGTTCACAGGATTCTCTAGGCAAAATACCAGAGTGGGTTGCTGTGCCCTCCTCCAGGGGATCTTCCCAACTCAGGGATCAAACCCACATCACTTATATCTCCTCCTGCACTGGCAGGCAGGTTTTTTTTTTTTTTTTTTTTTTAACCACTAGTGCCACCTGGGAAGCCCCAATATGTGTATATTAGCACTATTGATAATAGTCCTAAACCGGACTCAAACCATATCTACCCAGGTAGGAAACAGAACAATACTTATCTTCAGTGGGGAATGATTGGGCAGGCACACAGGGGCAAGGTTCTGACTGCGGGTTGCTCTCTTTCTTGATTTTGGAGAAATTGTGCTCAGTTAATGAAAATCCATCCATATGTTCAGTTATGGTGTAAGTATTTTTCTGTATGTATACTGTATTTTAGCATGCTTTTCTAAAAAAATATCCACGCTCTAAAATAACTTAAAAATCTAGTTGAATCGAAGTAAAAATAACAGCCAAAATGTGAAATACAGCAGAAGCCAGCACACTGCCAGGCTCCAGAACTGCAAGTGTCTGGAGGCACTGAAGAGTTGTATTTCCAGTGAGACAGAAAGCACTCCAGAAGGGGCAAAGTATCAAAATCGGTCTCAGCAGCTAGAGTTTGTGAAGATGGAGGGGCCTGGTGGGTTCTCCTGACTGGAATGATGAACCATGGGTGACACACGAACTCTGAGACCCAGTGTAAGTTCTGGTTCTGGACTGAGAATCTCTGGGAACCCAGATGGAGGCAACTGAGAAACCACCAGAGGGAAAAGAATCAGAGAAAGAGGGAAAGTCAATAAAGTACCTCTAAGCAACCTCCCTGGCAGTCCAGGGGCTGAGACCCCATGCTCCCGATGCAGGGGCCCAGGTTCAATCACAGGTCATGCCACGTACATGCTGCAGGCACAGATTCACACGCTGCAGCGAGGAGTCTGCATGCCCCAAGTGAAGACCCCGGTACCACAACTGAGACCCAGGAGGCCAAATAAATACATAATCTTAGAAGATTTACTTTTAAGACAAATCTAGATAATAAAGTTTCCAAGCAAATGACAAAGTAACACAAATAAAATAGCTTAACACCAAACAAGTAGGAGATGAAATAATTCTGGACAAAATAGAAAAGGTACCTTCAAGTGATTTTTAAAAAGTATGTTTCTGTCCTCTGAGAGAGTAGAAAGTTCATAAAATTCTCTTTAATACTGCAAGGAGATCCAACCAGTCCATTCTGAAGGAGATCAGCCCTGGGATTTCTTTGGAAGGAATGATGCTAAAGCTGAAACTCCAGCACTTTAGCCACCTCATGCTACTAGTTGACTCATTGGAAAAGACTCTGATGCTGGGACGGATTGGGGACAAGAGGAGAAGGGGATGACAGAGGATGAGATGGCTGGATGGCATCACTGACTCGATGGACGTGACTCTGAGTGAACTCCGGGAGTTGGTGATGGACAGGGAGGCCTGGTATGCTGCGATTCAAGGGGTCACAAAGAGTTGGACATGACTGAGCGACCAAACTGAACTGAACTGAAGAGGGAGAAGAATCAAAAACAGTTGAATACAAAGCATGATGGACAAAGAACAGAAAATGTGCAAAACATAAAAGACACTTCTTTATGCCCCCAAAGCAGAAACAATTCCAATAAATGTCCATCAACTGGTATATATGTATTATATTATATCCATAAAACAGAATACTACCCAACAATAAAAAGGAACAAAGGGCTGATACGTGTCACAACATGGATGAACCTTAAAGATATTATGATAAATGAAAGAAACTGGATGTAAAAGACTGCACAGAGTATGATTCCATTCATAAAAAAATTCTGGAAACAAAAAAAATCAAAGAAACAGAAACTCTACATTTTCCTTACCAGGATATCTGATTCATTTATTAACTTTTTGCCAGTACATCTGCAAGTCTTCTGAAGGGCCTACTTGGAATATGGCAGCATATAAATGAAGAATAAAATACGTGTGTATATGTGGTTATTGAGTGATAGTGAAGTGAAGGTGAAAGTCACTCAGATCAGATCAGTCGCTCAGTCGTGTCCGACTCTTTGCGACCCCATGAATCACAGCACACCAGGCCTCCCTGTCCATCACCAACTCCCGGAGTTCACTCAGACTCACGTCCATCGAGTCAGTGATGCCATCCAGCCATCTCATCCTCTGTCGTCCCCTTCTCCTCTTGCCCCCAATCCCTCCCAGCATGTGCCCAACTCTTTGCGACCCCATGAACTATACAGTCCGTGGAATTCTCTATGCCAGAATACTGGAGTAGGTAGCCTTTCCCTTCTCCGGGGGATCTTCCCAACCCAGGGATCGAACCCAGGTCTCCCACATTGCAGGAGGATTCTTTACCAGCTGAGACACAAGGGAGGCCCGACTGATAGACAGGGAGGCAAATACAGGATAGGAGAGGAGGAGGAAAGGAGGGTGGGTATTTGTTATTATTTATCTCTTAAGGTCCCATAGGAAGAGGTATTGTCTCTCTGTGCTTCAGAATTTCATCCTTCAAGGCTTGTATGAAAAAAAAAAAAAATGTTCTTTTAACTTAATCCTCATGTAGACTCATACAAGCAGTCTGACCACCTTCCCCAGTGCTAAACACTTATGTTGGGAAGGGAGTTTTGATCTGAAAGAAACCATTAGCTTGCCTGATTGAATTTTTCCTCTTTATATTTTTTGTGTAGTCACCACCTCAAAATGCTAGATTTGTTCCACTTGGATGAGTTTAACCTGGAGCAAACATATAGTTCCTTGGCTCAAAAAATGATACATTCAGGGTTGGCCACATCTTTGGATTCAGTAACAAAAATAGCCACATTTAATTTGGGTATGATTCAAGGTAATGTTCTCCTGCTTTCCTTTTAAGTCCATCAGGGACTGGCTTTAAGACATCTAACCCAGAGGTTTCTTCCTATGACTCTAGTCTTGTAATTTAGGAATTAAACCAAATTGATTTCCGTGCAATGCCCATAGATGGAGAATTCACTTTCTGTCCAAGTCCAGTTGAGTCCAGAGTTTTGATATCTGGGACTGGAACCAGGACCTTGCATGCACCCAACAATTAAGAACAGAACTTTTTATCCTAAAAAAAATAAATAAATAAATAATAAGACAAAAAAAAAAAAAAACACTATTCTCTTTGAAGTATTGTGTAAAAAACCTCATGGGATGATTGTAAAGATTTGTGAAATATTAAAGATATTTGAGTCTGGAGAATTGGCATTGTAACAGTACAAAATTCTGCTCTTTTATCCTTCTTTTCTTAATAACCCTGTTATATGACCTTCTAAAGGGTTTGTTCCCTTAAAGAGTTTTAGATGATTTGCAGTAGTCTGTAATAAAACTTGGAAAAGATAGCCACAGCACTGGTTCAATAATTATGAAAATTGTTTTTAGATGACATTTTCCAATGAAGTGTTCATATAATTAATTGTAAACCCTGGAATAATGCTTTGGCCAAAAGTACAAATGTCTCTTTATGTGTCTAGTGTGGGCTCAGCATTCCTGCTCCTTGGGTCTCCTTAAGCCTTGTCACTTGGGACATGCATGCCCTTAGTCTTTGACTGGCCTCATGAATATAAGCATAAATGTTATGGCCTTATTATTGGAACTAGAGATCCCTTCCTGGCTGCGACTTCCCCTTCAGCTCCAAGAATTATGACCCCACATTCTCCCAGCTGACAGGAGGTCAGCCTGTTTGTACACTAAGGCCCATGTTTCTTCAGAGGATGCTGCAATTAAAGTGACCCGTAGGTGCAGTCAGCCTTCTGGTGTTCTGTGATGACTGCAAGCCAGCAACTGTCAGCTGATGGCAACTTCTCTGTGGGTTTCTCACAGGTTCACCATCCTACTCATCTCACAGAAATCCCCACTTCACCAGGGCCCCCAAAGATGTTATTCATCAAAGTGACCTATGCTCTTACTTGTCATAGAGACAGATTGCTTTCTTGGTAAGAGATGGCCAACCGCTTAGGTCCTCAAATCTCTGGGGAAAATATCCCTCCCTTTCTTTTCTGAGCCAAATGACTTCTAATTAAGACTGCTCTTTTCTTCTTTGGGTTTTCATGGTCCTCCTGGCAATCAGACAGAGCACTGCCTGCCCACTGGGTACCTTTACAGAGAATACATAAAAGCTGGCCATTTTATGGAAAAGTTAAAAAAAAAAAAAAAAAAGCCGAGTTGCTTGAGGGATTTCTAAAGCAAAAGCTGCTTTTATGAGTCAGGAGCAAAACACAGATATTAGTTTGTAATGAAACCAGAAACTTGAGGATCATTCAGCCCAAGGCTACAGATCCCCGTAACAGTGTTTATTTTAGAGACAGCACAGTTAATTTCAGTCTCAGAGACACAGAGAAAGAGCAAGAAAAAGAGATCAAGAAAGAAAAAAAAAAACAAAAAAGATGAAGAACAAAAGAGGAAGAAAGAAAAATGTGAGGAAAAAGAAGGGTAGCAGGATAAGGATTTCTCTTCCTCAACTTGCTTACAGTAGGTGTTGATAAACAGTTCAGGGAAAAGAGACTCAACAAAAATCTATTAAGGTGAGTTTTGATGTATCTTCCATGCAAAGAATATTCCTGTGTGCTAATATATGAAAATACACATATTGTTCGCCTACTCTGCTACCCCAATGTTGACTTATTTGGCCTTAATCTTGATCTAGGGGAAAGCCATGAGGGCCCTCTTTATGATTATGTCAAAATACCATTTCCAAATATTTTTCCAAGCTAACTTCAACATTTCTGCCCTCTTTGTGATCAGCTTTTTGAGCCAAGAAAATGTAGAAGCATTTAATGAGTCCATTCCCCTGGGACTGAACTGGATTGCCACTGTTACCCATCAACATTTGGTGGCAGCTCTGATGAACAAAAACAATAGCCCTTCTTCCTCGGCTCTCTTCAAAAATGCCTTAATAGGAAACACGTTCTGCATTCCCCATGTGCATGCTTTCAGTGCAAATCTTTGTTTAATCTTAATAGAGAATTTTAGTCCAAGGGTTCTTCCATGGACAAAGGGTGTTACTGATGGGAGCACATCCCTGGAGGACCTTATTCATGAAGGTTTCCTTAGGTGGTGTTTGAAAGAAGAGAAGTGTCCATGTCCCTTAAATCATTCTGGATTTCTGAAAAGGAATCTATGTCCCTTGGACATTTTTTTCCTAACTAAAAATAGAGAAAGGGGAGAGAGAGAAAGAAAGAGAAAAGGAAAGAAAGAGAGAGAAAGAAAGAGGAAAGAAAGAAGGAAGGAAGGGAGGGAGAGTAAAAATCAGAGAGGGAGGAGGAAGAGAGAGGAAGAGAAATTCCTCAAGCCAATCATGAATCTTTAGGAATTCATTGGTGTTCTTACCTTCACTGCCCAGACAGTATGTCCCATTCTGTTCCATTTGATAATGTGAAGGGTTGCTGCTGCTGCTAGGTCACTTCAGTCATGTCTGACTCTATGTGACCCCATAGACGGCAGCCCACCAGGCTCCCCAGTCCCTGGGAATCTCCAGGCAAGAATACTGGAGTGGGTTGCCATTTCCTTCTCCAATGCATGAAAGTGAAAAGTGAAAGTGAAGTCGCTCAGTCGTGCCTGACTGTTAGCAATCCCATGGACTGCAGCCTACCAGGCTCCTCCGTCCACGCAGGTTCTGCCAATTGGGCAAAAAAGGGGAGAAACACTTACACATTCTTTGTTGCAGCCAGAACTTGTACTTTGCTGGACACCACAGCCACTCAGCTTATTTCCCATTGTTCCTGGGGGCTTCCCTGATGGTTCAGTGGTAAAGGATCTGCCTGTCAATGCAGGAGATGCAGGTTCAATCCCTGGGTCAGGAAGATCCCCTGGAGAAGGAAGTGGCAACCCACTTCAGTGTTCTTCCCTGGAAAATCCCACGGACAGAAGAGCCTGGAGGGATACAGTTCATGGCATACAAAAGAGCTGGACACTACTTAGTGACTAAAACAATAAAACAGCATCATTCCTGAGAAATAAAATTCCTCTAGATTCTCCTCATCTGCTTTCAGCAGTAAGGAAGTGAAGTGTCCTCTCCTCATTTTACCCAGACTCAGTGCTCCAACCAATCCCTATGTAGTAGAGAATCCGGGCACCTCAGCCTTCAGCTTGTCCAATCTGTGCTCTGATACTGTTAGTCTTGGAGGTGTTAGCCCACGGAGCAATCCACAGAAGCTCTGCCATCCTCTTGGGTGGGTTTATGTTACATTAACACTGGGATTATTGTCATGTTTCCAAGTTGTCCTCTGTTCACTCACATTATACAGTTTGACATGCATGCGGGAAGTCAGGAGCCACTTAGGAGCCTTGGAACAGAACACGCATCCTAGCCAAGGAGATCCCTCATTGTCTGGGTGTAGCTTAGATGGAGAATGGCAAACTGGAACAAAGAAGCCCATTCTCTACGGTTTAGAGGAAACACAGGTGCAACAAAGCTTAAGTTTTCTTCATCTGAGCCTAGAAAGGACACACATTTTACCAGCATCCCAAGGCAAAGATTCCTTAGAAGGAGTGTTGTTTCCTAAGGCAATCCAGGTCTCCCTTTAGGAAATCCTGAGAAGCTGAATGGAAACGGGGCTGGCCACGAGTGAAACACGAAGTGACTGGCATTCTCCTTCAGCTTCCACACATTCTCCTTCTAGTCTTGGCCTCCACCTTCACTTCTGATAAAAACTTCAGGGTTCATCAGAGCTGGTGTTCAGCTAGGGTTAGGTCAGAAGAATGAGAAGCCAAGTCATTACAAGAAGGTCCTGAAGCTGAATTACCTCCACACAGACCTGAACTTAAGAAGAGAGAGCTTTTGGGCCAGGTGAACATTTAACAGTAGCATGGCAGGCGGTGCCAGATGCAGAACTGTAAGTCACATGAATCATTTCATAAAGAAGATGCCTGCTTTGGTCTTCTTAGCAGACTGTCTTGGCCAAAATCTCTAACGTCCATTTTCAGAGCTTCTGGTGTGGTAAAAGTACTGGATAATTACTACTAATTCTGAGGGTTTCTTGTTTCTCCATTGCAAACACAGAGCCCTGCACCTCCAGACACGTGGGAAGTGAAGAGTCATCATTGATGACTTGGAGGTGGGGATGACCCCCATTTCCTGCCAATAGCAGCCTAATCTTCAACACTTGGCTTCATTTAGCTAAATAATTCCCTCACTGTACTTCTCTCTCAAATGCTTTCCCCATTTCATCTTCAAATCAGAGTATGAGAACCCTCTAAGGAAACCTCACAGTTTTTAAGAGCCAAAAAAAAAAAAAAAAGTCAAAGATTCTCCCCTATCAGTAAGCAGATTTCCCAGTGGAATTTCAAATTTTAAATGAATAGCAGTAAAGAGAGGACTGTTGCAGCCCCACCTCTTGAATGACTCAAAATGCTAATCAGAATCTTTTTCTGCTTGTCTTCAGATAGAGGGCATGAGCTAATGTGTATTTCAGGGCATCCTAATTCAAGGGAGGAGAGATAGTGCCTGCCTTTATTTTTTAAGCCATTTTTCCAAAGGGTCTGCTTCTGAAAGTATTATATTTCTAATTGAACTTTTTATGCTACATTGCAATAATCTAAGGATGAAATTTGCTGTGTGATGTGTTAGAAAAACATGTAACCATAAGAAGGCAAGGTGGCAGTTCCTAAAAATGACATGAGGCTGTAATTTCCTAGGCATTGCTGGTAATCATCCATTAGCAAGCCAAGTTGTTCGGTTCAAGAAGAGAATTCTTTAGTTATACTTGTATATCAAGAACAGCCTGAGTTTGTGTTTCATGTAGAAGGAAAACAGACCAGCGCTCCAGTCAGTGAGGTTAGAGTTCTCCCAGTGAAAGGATGGTGGAATGTCTGAAGTACATGGCCTTTTATTAGCTGTAGCAGAACAGCTTCCATCCCTGGAAAGGTCTTATCCTCATGGTAGGTACACAGTTAAAGTTCAGTTCAAACTCTGCCTTGTTCTTTTTTGAATGGGTCAATATGTCAACTATTCCCTTCTAATGCCTTTCGGGTTTGGTTAATATTCAAACTATCTTTCCTTCCTGCTGCAATTAGATTTTGCAATGAACACATGTAAGGGCCTGCCTACTAATCCTAAGATGTTCTATTTTCTCTTGGCCTCCCCTGACCCGCAAATCCTAATGATACCTCTGGTATCTCATGAGCCTTCATTCCCCCATATGTCTCCTTTTCTGGAGGTGGATAGAAGACTTATCATTCTGCTTCCAGTCCTTAGGGTGTGGTGGAATCCCCCCAGGTTAAACTCCTGAGAAAGAATAGCCACTTGAAGAAACATCAACTCACTTTTGTTCCAGGTCTTCCTTTCCAAAAAAAAAAAAAAAAAATCCTCTAAAACTATGACTGCCAAGTAAAGGGCAAAATTAAAAGAAATTGATATGCTAACACTCTTGTTCCTTTAGTCCAATATAACCAATCCTTTTGGCATTAAAAGGGTAAGGTAAAACCTTTTATTCTGTTCCTTGCCTCTGGGATACGTGTCTGTTTTAGCAATAGAATGTTGCCTTCTTGTCCCCTTTAACAGCTTTACTGTTTCTCCTTATATATTGTTACTATCAAACAGACTATAAATTTCACTTATCTTGTTTTTCACTAAGTTGTACACCTAGTGAGTGTGAGGATTTTTACCTGCTTTGCTTACACCCGTATACTTGAGACCTAGAACAAAGTTGTGGCACAGAAAGATCTCTCAATAAATACTTGTTGGAAAAATGGATTTTATGATGTTGACAATTAACTGTGTTGTCAAGAACCTTGCTGTATTTGCAGCACTGGGCTGAGTGCTGTGATTCCCAGTAGAGGCGTGAAACCTCCTGTGTCAATCTGAGGCACCCATTTTCAGACCCAGACAAGAGTAGACCTAGGGACTTACCTGGGGTGTGGGGGCGGTCCAGTGTTTAACAATCTACCTGCCAATGCAGGGAACAGGGTTTGATCCCTGGTCCAGGAAGATCCCACATGCCTTGGAGCAACTAAACCCATGCACCATAGCTACGGAGCCTGTGCACCCTAGGCCTTGCTCCACAATGGGAGAATCCACTGGAATGAGAAGCCCATGCACCTCAACTGGAGAGTAGCCCCCCGTCAGCCACAACTTAAGAAAGCACAAGTGCAAAATGAAGACCCAGCACAGCCATTAAAAAAAAAAGTGCAGATCCAATGCCACTTCTCACTTAGAAGAGGTCCCATTCCCATCCCTGCTGAGACGAAAGAAGACATAGTCTTTTGGTTGCTTCTCACCCTGAATTTTTGCTTTTACTTTGGTCTTTAGTCACTGCAATGTCCTCAATCTGAACCACAAGGATTTACACAATTTTATAGTCACCCACAAAAATTTAAGAGCATAATTCATGAAACAAATGATTTCAGGTTAAATTTTAGAGGTATCTGCTCTGAAGAAATCCTTTGGTAAATTTGCCTTTTTGTTGGGCAATCCTTTATTCCCTGTTCCTCTGCTCCCTGACTCCAAATACAACTCATTTTCATCCTTATATTTCACTGATATATACTGTATCCTTGACTGTAAATCTGTGGCCCCTATGAAACTACCTTCTCCATTAAGCAATTTATTAGGATATTTTTATTAAAAATTATTTCTTCCCTAATAGGACTTCTTATGTCAATGGTTGAGATCATAATTTTGTTCAGTTTGCTACAGGCAAATGGTACAAAGAGCAAAAGACAGAATTCTTGTGCTTGGGATTTAGTTAGGACATGGATGGGGAAGAGAAGATGAGGTATACAGCTCAAGACGTTAGTAAGACATGAACAAAATCAGTTGTAGTCTATCTGGTGCCCAGGAATCTACACTGTACTATTCCAACCAAACCAAGGCTTCCTTTTTCTCTGGAACATTTTTCAGTTTCATTTTCTTGGGTTCCAATTTAACATCTGATAAAACAACAGAAATAGGATAGAATTTTCAGACACAGTTGTGGAGAAGTATTAGAGATTTTTCACCCCAAGACTGATTTCTCAAAGCACACTTTTGGTGTCTAATCACACAGAAATTAATGGAACCCTTCTAAAGAAGTCTGCTTCCTGCTTACAAGATGATTTTGATGAGCAGTCCTAGAGAACAGAAGTAGAGGGTTGGGGAGAGTGAAACAGGGAGAGATGAGAACCAGTGGGTCACTGAAGTTTGGCACCAATGGAACCATCAGAGGAGCCATGAAGACTGCACCATCTCAGGAACAGAAGAAGGGGCCATACAATCACTGGCTCCCATCTCTCCATTGATCAAGCATTATGCCACAGGATGTTAACTTCCTTCTGTTTCAGGCAAGAAAGCAAGAGGTTTACAGTGTAAATTTCGCCATCGACACCTGTGTGAAGCATACCGTCATGGTAGTGACTGGAATAAAATATGGGCTAGAGAGATCCGAGGGAAGGCACAAAAGGTGTCCCATACAAAGGGAAAATCTAAGCTAACTCACTCTAGGAGAAGTAAGCAAATTAAAAAAATATACAGCAATTTTATTTTAACTTTTACTCATTCAATCATTAAAAAACAAATAAACAAACAAACAAAAAACACCAAACTTCCAGTCCCAGACTCCAGTGAGGACCATTAAGATAGTTCAATTACCAGAAGCAAACAAGTAAATATGTCTTGAAATCATCAAAGACTTCAAAAAACAGGAAAAGAACTGCCTCCAATTCTTGAAGAAGACAAACTCAGTAATGAAAAGCACAATCAAAGCTCTTCCCTGGTGGCTCAGATGGTAAAGAATCTGCCAGCAATGCAAGAGACTCAGGCTCAATCCCTAGGTTGGGAAGATCCCCTGGAGAAGGGAATGGTCACCCAGTCCAGTATTCTTGCCTGGAGAATTCCATGGACAGAGGAACCTGGTGGACTGTAGTCCATGGGGTCGCAAAGAATAGGATATGACTGAGCAACTAACACTTTCACTTTCTTTCTTTCACTCCTGAGCACAATTATTTTGATCCTAAGAAAGCAGCCATAAACCTGAGCTGAACTTTACATTCTTATAGGAAGAAATTAAAGGTTAGACTCCACCAAGTGTGGGAAACTTACAAAACTACCCCTCCTCAAGGAAAGACCCCTGAGCTCTATTCCCTCCAACGGGCATGACACAGTAATGACAGTCCTTCCTGGAGTGCTTCTTTTCATCTGCTAGTACAGGGGACTTCAGGCATTAATAGAATCAAGGTTGTCTGGGACTGTAGACCTCCAGAGTTTGTCCTCCCAACCTTCCACATTTCTTTCCAGAAGTTATCACTATTCCAGGCCTCAAAATATTCCTACAAATAATATTTTAAATAGATGTCCACCATTCAAAAATAAACCAGCAAAAAAAGACTCACTAAGCAAGCAAATATAAGACATAACAAAAACATACCAGTGGGGATTCCAATCATTAAGGATATCACATAAAGCACAGAATAGTAGTTGATGACTGGTCAACATTTATAATGGTCATGCTGGGAAAGACTGAAGGTGAAAGCAGAAGGGGATGACAGACGATGAGATGGTTGGATGGCATCACCAACTCAATGGACATGAGTTTGAGTAAACTCTGGGAGTTGGTGATGGACAGGGAGGCCTGGCATGCTGCATCCACGGGATCACAAAGAGTCAGACACGACTGAGCAACTGAACTGAACTGAACTGAAGGGAATGTTACAATGCTGTACTTGAAAGCTTTAGTAACAACTGGAAACTACTAAAAGGAATCAATAGATCTCTCAGTATTTTAAATTTCTGTTGGAATTCATTCCTTACCACAGGAAACCCTTAAAAGTGCATTTTTATATTTTAAAATATATGATATCTTTTGGGTTTTGTTTGTTTGTTTTCATTGTTGATTTGTATTTTAATTTGCATCATGATCAAATATGGAGATCTCGATGATGCTAAGCCTGTGAATCTACTATACTATATGACCTGGTGTATGGTCAATTTTTAAAAAAAATTCCATGTGTTCTTAAGAAAAATGTTCATTTCCTAATTTTTACATTTTTAATAAATATAATTTCCTAATCTTATCTATACATGTATATCCCTATGATTTATTATTAAACTTGTTTTTCAGTTTTTCATGTTAATAGTTTAGTATGCTTGAATAGTGTTAATTTATTTGTGGTAAGTTCCCTCTCTGTTTCATCTAAAGGTGTATTTTATGCTTGTTCTTGAAACACATTTTTTCCAAAATTGAAGTTTTTTCTCTGAATATGTTGAAGATATTATAATAACATCTTCTGGCTTCCAGCAATGCTAATGAATAGTAATTAGAAGTCTAATTTTCATTCCTTTCTTGGTGATACATATTTTCACTCTGACTGCCTTTTAAGGTCATATAAACAGTCCTTTCTTTTTGCAGCTTCAAATTTGTGTGAATTTTACTTTTGTTAAAACTATTTGCATACGTTCTAATTTCTCAATTTGCATATGGACGTCTTTCATTGATTCTGGCAATTTCAGCATTATCTTTCCAAATTGCATCCTCTCCCCCATTCCTTATTTATATTCTTATAACACAAGTTAGATTTAACCATTAGATACTTTCATTTCATCAACCATGGCCTTAACTTCCTCTTACTATTTTGTTTCCTTTCTTTTCTATGTTGTAGTCTATGTAATGTCACCGCATCTTGTCATCCTCCCGTTAATTCTCTCTTTAGCACTGTCTAAACTACTGTTTAAACCATACATTCAGGTTTTTAGTTCCATGATTACATTTTTTCATTTCTAAATGTTTTGTATAGCTCTTTTAAAAATCTCTCTGGTTACTGCTGGTGGTGTTGTGTTGCTTACTCCTTTTTAAAATGATTCTACTTTTCATATCTTTAAATAGTATGTATTTCTTCCCTCCCCCCATTGATAGCTTCTATATCTCAATTCTTTAGGCATCTACAATTCTAGCTTGTTGTTTCTGCTGACTCTCCTACATGGTAATTTGTTTCCTTCTTTAATCTTATTAAACTTGATCTTTGGAAAACTAGGGGGTTCAATAAAGGGTGCCTTCCTTCAAAAGAATCCACCTCTTCAAAAGAATTACTCAAAAGAATCTGCCTGCAATGCAGGAGACCCAGGTTGGATCCCTGAGTCACAAAGATTCCCTTGGAGGAGGGAATGGCAACCCACTCCAGTACTCTTGCCTGGAGAATCACATGGACAGAGGACCCTGGTAGGCTATAGTCCATTAGATGGCAAAGAGTTGGGCACTAATGAGCAACTAACACTACTTACTACTACTACTCCTTCAAAAGAACATTTTCTCCTCTTAGTAGCCCTCACAACTCCCCCTTTCAGTCCCCAAGGCTTAATTCCTGGCCCTTACTTTCTACTGCTTCAAGTCCAAGGTCTAGTCTCCTGAGGACAGCACTGAAGTCAGAGAAGGTTCCCTGAGGAATTAAATCTTGAGATGATCTCAAATGGAAAATTAGGAGTTAATTATGTTTTTTTTTTTTTTTTTTTAAGGTGAAGAGGCAGAGTTCTGAGTAGCAAAAACCACATATACAAGTGCCCTATGGCTAGAAGGAGAATGACAAGCATGAGGAATTATTTAATTTTTTCAGCTTCGGTTGGCCTCGTGAAAGTGATGTGTAAACACTGTGGGAGACACTTAGTAGATCTCACCTGCCACGGGCTGCCAGAAATTTGCAAGGGTAATATAAACTGGAATTATTTTGGAAAAGTTCCCAGATCAGAGGGGCTGGTAAATCACCCTTGGGAAGAAAAAAGAGGTTATTCCATACAATAATAGTAGACAATTACAAATCCAGCTTGGAAATGAGCCCGTGAATGTGGAGAAAGAATCCAGTCAGCTTTGTTCTAAGGTAGTGCTCCTCAGACTCTAATATTCAAGGCAACTGGGATCTCATTAAGAGTAGATTCTGACTTAGTAGGTCTGGGGCATGTCCTGGAATTCCGTATTTTTCACCAGCTTCTAGGTGATGTACACAATACTAGTCTGGGACATGCTTCAAGAACCAAAGGGGTAAGGGAATTATTGAGGGGTTGTCAGAAGTAAGAACATACATACCATGATACAGTAAAATCACATCCTGGAGTCCTATAATACTGGGATGGAAATTTTGGACCTAAGCTCATTTTCTGAGCCCTAAACTCTAAACCTTTAAATCACCTGGGAAGCTTATTAGTAATATACAGAGGCCTTGCCCTTCTTTGAATTCAGCTTTCAGGAGGTGGGGCTTTGGTCACCAGAGCATAAAGAACTCTCCAGGTGATTCCGCACAACAAAGTTGGAGATCCAGCAACCAAGCAACCAAAAACCAAGATAAGATTGTGCCCTGTGTAATAAAGGGATGAAAACATTTTAGGGAACGATCCAGCAAATAGGACAGAGTACACAGGTGGAGAAAAAGTTGTTTAAGAATGCTAAAAATGCAAGGGCTTCTTTTGGATGCCTTTATAGACTCAGAGCCAACATGTCTCCATCTAATCCCAATTCAATTCACCCATTTAAAATCCAGCTCAGTCTAGTGGTTTTACCTCTAAACTTTCAGTTTACTATGAATTTACTCAGAAATTGATTTGGAAAAAGAGGTATGTTTGATATTTAATATATGTTTACATTTGACTTTTTAAGTCATAGATGAACGTACTTCATATATGTGTACTTCCACAAAAGTACAAGATGTTTTTATTGTTTCCAAAGCATGACTCAGATAAAATCAGGAGGCTGAATCCACTAACAGATCCAGAAAGAAATCTATTTCTTTTCAGGCACTATTAGCCGAAAACTTTAAGGGAGTTAGGAAATGAAAGAAAATGTTTCTCATACAAATTGTTTCTTTGATTTCTGTAATGCATCCATTGGCTATTAAGTGAATTTTCAAGTCAGCTAAGTAAGCAGTCATTTAAAATATACACATAGGCTCACACCTCTTAATTCGAATTCAGCTTACCAGCCTCTACTATATTTAGCTTTGTTTTTCTTTAAGTAGTCTGTCCTGTTGGTGTATGGATTTGTTTCACCAGAGATGTTGTCAGGGTAACCTAAGAGGAGATTAAGAAATCAGAGATGCCTGTCACCAGTTACTGACATTTTAGGCCTTGGTAATCTTTTCTAGGGCAGTGAAAAGCAGGCAGCAGAGGCAAGACCCACATAGAAACCCCCAAGTGTAGCTGTAGTGTTAGCAAAACAATCAGCTGGAAACAGAATTCTCTCCTCTCTGCCAGGGCACAACCAGTGTGCTAAAGATAATATACCATTTGCTCAAAAGAATACAGCATTAATATTGAAATGTAAAAATGCCTCCAAAAGCGAGTTTACTGTACCAGATCAAGAAAACCACAGGCATGCTTCCAGGAGATTCTATCCGTAAGGTCATCCTGAGTTTGGGAAAGCTCAACCCAGGCTCACAATGAACTAGCCTGTGGCAACCAGTTCAGGCCTGGCCCGTCTTGCAGGTATAGGGCCACCTGCCTGCCATAAAGGTCAACCTGACCCAGTCTGTGTTCATCCTGTTTGCAGTGGAATGTGATTTTGTTGTTGTTGTTTAGTCTCTTAAGTCGTGTCTGACTCTTTGTGACCCCATGGACTGTAGCCCACAAGGCTCCTCTGTCCATGGGATTTCCCAGGCAAGAATACTGGAGTGGGTTGCCATTTCCTTCTCCAGGAGATCTTTCTGACCCAGAGTTCAAACCCATGTCTCCTGCATTGCAGACGGATTCTTTACCACTGAGCTACCAGGGAACCCCTGGAATGTGTTTTTACCATGTGGAAATCAGCATTTGTGACTACTCCTCAGATCCTACATTCAAGCATCGGTGTGTGTGGCTCCTGAGACACAGGAATTGCCATTTTTTCTGAATTACTGGTCTTGGTCCAAGATATTTGTACAGTCTGTTTGGCAAACTGTTACTATATTTGAATAACTAACTAGGACAAATTATGGGTCTTACTAAGTTCTAGACTGATACTCTGTTAGACTTCGTTTTTATTTTATTAGCTCATTTTTGGCTTCCAAAACATTGGTTCTTTGTTATCATCTGTACGTCTGTCACCCCAAAATACATATGTGGGTATCCTAACTCCCAATGCAGTAGTAGTTGGAGGTGGAGCTCTTGGGAGGCAATTAGGTCAGGAAGGTGGAGTCCCCATAAATGGGATTAGACCCTTATAAACGAGACCTCAGAGCTAGCTCACTCTTTTTCTGCCATGTGAGGGCACAGCAGTGAGAAGGCCACAGTCTCCTACCCAGAAGGCAGCCTCCAGAACCCAGCTGTATGGTCAACCCTGACTGCACGCTTCCAGCCCTCAGAACTTCAAGAAGTAAACTCCTTTTGTTACAAGCCACACAGCCTACAGTACTGTCAACTACAAGTTGGTACTTGCCGTGGGCATTTGCCATCCACTTCTACAAGGATTAAATCATGTGCTGCTGCAGCTGTTGACCTTCAACACCCCCTGAAAGAGTGCAGGGTGGAGAGCAGAAATGAGGCACTCTGTGCTCTGGGGAAAACTGGCTTAACAGGTCTTCAGATAGTTGTATATTTTCAGGAGCCAATTTTATGAGCCCAATTCTTGTATCTGCCATATCTATAAAAGCACTAAAATCCTTCATGGTGACTAATGCTGCTCCTTGTGACTAGGATAAACCTTCTTTAAAAAATATGTGCTTGACTGCATGTACTCCCCCTTCACCAAAATCACATATATACTGACCTGCTTCCCTACCTCTTTGGAGCAGTTTCTCAGAGCTATCTGAGTGTTATCTCCTGGGCCGCACTCCTCATTTTGCCCCAAATAAAACTTAACTCACAACTCTAACACAGTGTGATGTTTTCAAGTTGACAGTACTTTGTTATCATTACAGCCTGAGTTAAGTCGTTCTCCTTGGACACAGTTATTAACAACAGTCTTAAGAATGTGTAGTTTCGATCTTGTAAGAGTTCTTTCCTTCTCCTTTATTCCTGTCCCAGCTATTCTCCATTTTCCCATTCCTGATGGCTGGGTGGTACTTTCACCCTTTTACTGTAAAATGACCCTCATTTTCTCCTAACCCCAAATTTGTAATGAAGACAAAAGTGCAAATGTCACAAAAAATATGACAAAGAACAATTGGTTCTTTAGATATTCACGTGAATGCTGGCTTTAACTAAAACACATAAACCAAATAATCTTTAGAATGGCTAGATATCAAAATGATGGAAAAGTTTATCCACCCCCAAAATAACAACCAACTGATTTAAGAAAACAGAAAGCAAATATCCTATTACTCTAGGATAGTTACTTTCTTATTGCCAGATTCTCCCAATATTTGGGACATATTTATATTAAAAAACAAAACATATTCAATGCATATCTAAAGTTCAAACTTAACTTGATGTCCAGCATTCTTATTTGTTAAATTTGGCAGCCCTATATTACGAGGATGTACTCAGTAATAATAAACATTTTCAAATTTTACTTTGTCATCACTTACAAGAAAATATCAATGGGCTTTATCTTTTCCATTTTCTTTAGCAAATATGATGTGTATAGGATGCCTGTATTGCTCCCTCCTGGATTCCTTAAAATGCTCCACCCTCAAAGTCCAACAACTCCAAATGTGGAAAACCTTTATATCAGGTCTTTTCCAATTTTATTTCAGATTCAAAATATCATTCCAGTGTTTTCTTTTGCTCTACACCAAAACTCTATGACTCTCAGAGTGAGACTTTCAGAAGGGGAAAACAGGCTTGTGCTAAATGCAGAAAAGAATTGCTGAAAGCCCTGGGATCCCAGCCCTGCAGAAATGGGACATCTTCCTTGACCTGACTCACCTACAGAGAGGCTCTAGGGATAGCAGGATAGAAGGGCAATGGCAGCGATTGATCGAATGGCCTTTAGCAGTTTGCTTCTCTCTCTTTCATCTGCTTCTTCATTCATAAAAAGTTAAGATAGAGACATAGAAGGATACATATAAGACTTCCACAAGGCAACAAATAGAAGGCGATTGTCAGAGAATAAAATTTTGAATGATATCCAATTACTGTCCTGGCCACGACAAGTCAAGTAGTCATTGTCTCAGCAAGAAGGCAGAACCCCCAGCAAGAGAAAAGACAGCTCTGCACCACAGCTTAGGTTTGTGTTTCAAAACAGACAGACTAGGGAATGCTGGTAAATGTCCAGCTGCAGTCAGTTCTTTAAGGGGGGGGGGGGGGGGGGAGAAAGACCTATTCATAGCCCCTAATGATTTTTGCAGTGAAAGTACTCCCCATAGTTCCTGGTTTCCATCCGCCAGTGTGACCTCGCTGAGGAGACAGTGAGGAAGAGATGCACAGACTAGGAGAGCATCATGCCCAAAGCCGCGATTCCCTGTTTAGCGTCAGGAGAAAGAAGGGACTTGAGGCGGTTTCTTGCCGCTGAGGAAAAAAACCTAAGTGAGTACAAACGTTTCTCAGGCTCAGGGGCAGATGGCGGAGCGATTCAGAGGGGATCAGATGAGAGGCAGCCCAGCTCGTGTGCCCCTCGGTCTGGCTGTGGCGAGACTACAGGCCCCGAGGCAGGAAGAGGGACTCAAATACTCCTCTTTGAACTTCTGGGAGGCCTTCCTCAGATTAGAGAGCCTGCGAGTGTGTGGGAGTGTGTGGCACTGTTAGGCAGGGATGGGGCGAGGGCAAGACTTCTGGCTCCTCAAGCACTTCCTGCAGCAGGAAGAAGATCCAGAGCTTTAAGGCTCTGGTGAGAAACACAGTGCCTACCCTGCCTGGATGCTGCTGCAAAACCCCAGAGAACCCCTTGTGGGGCTGGAAGGGCCTGGGTAGTTCTATCTATCTATCTGTCTATTTGTTAATATTCTGGCCACACTGTGTGACTTGTGGGATCTTATTTCCCCTACCGACCCTCAAACCCAGGTCCTCTGCTGTGAGAGCCCAGAGTCCTAACCAATGGGCTGTCAGGGAATTCAGCTGGCTAGTTCTCTTTAATTCTCTCTTTGAAATCATGGAAGTTTGAAGCCTAAAAACTGCATTTTGCAGTCTGCATGGCCTGCAGAGTTCCAGCTTCTGTGTCACCCATGAGAAGGTTCTGGGAGATGTCTGACAGGTGGAAGAAAGGGTCCAGCAGCAGAGGCAGGATGCAGGCCGAAGGCAACAGCTGGTGGGCCTGCATCTTCTCAGGAGGGGCAGGAGGTGGAGACAAGAGATCACTCCCTTCTGGTCTGCAGGCAGCTCTCGCCTGCGCCGCATCTCAGAACCAGCCCTCTGCCAGCCCCTTGGCCTCATTCTCCATGTGTTCCCCAAACTCCCCCCAGACCTGGCCTTGGCCAAATGGGAAAGCCCTAGTGTGGGTGATTCCTGGTCACTGAGCTGCAGCACAGGTTTTTTCCAGAGTTTAATAGGCACCGTGCCCATGTTTAGAATCACCCTCCATTCCTCTAAAACCATCATTCAATCCTTCTTTAAGTTATTTGATGTTTACTAATTAAGGCAGTAGGCTTACCCTGCGAAACCAGTGCTCTGAGTTTCCACAGTCTAATGGGGGAAGAGACACAATGAACACATGTACACCCATTGCTGATTCATGTCAGTGTATGGCAAAAACCACTACAATGTTGTAAAGCAATTAGCCTCCAATTAAAATAAATTAATTAATTTTAAAAATAAAATAAAGAGTCATTGCTGTTTTTCAGTCGCTCAGTCGTATCCAACTCTTTACAACCCCATGCACTGCAGCACACCAGGCCTCCCTGTCCCTCACTATCTCCTAGAGTTTGCTCAAACTCATGTCCATTGAATCGGTGATGCCATCCAACTATCTCATCCTCTGTCACCCTCCTCTCCTTTTGCCTTCAATCTTTCCAGCATCAGCATCTTTATTTTCTGTGAGACTTCCATGAACAGTATAAAAAGGCAAAAAATAAAGAGTTAAGAGTTATTCTATTGTTGGGAGGGGATATATGTATACCTATGGCTGATTCATGGTGAGGTTTGACAGAAAACAACAAAATTCTGTAAAGCAATTATCCTTCAATTAAAAAATACATTTACAAAATGAGCTATTATATTGTTCACACAGGTGTATTGAAAACAGAGTAAAGGCTCTCAACGTGTCTCAAGGGGTCATAAATGGCATCCACAGGAGTATGATTTCCAGGAAAAGGCAAGAGGCATTAGAGCAGTAAGGCCAGTCAGCAGAATCCAGGGCAGAGCAGGGGGATCCCCCGAAGAGGGCACATCTCAGGAAAGGGGTCTGGGTCAGGAACGTGGAGCTTTGACTGAAGAACAATGGACCCCACATGAAAAGCCCTGGAGGGAGAGAAGAGACCAGAGGTGCCACTCAGTCTGCTCCCAGCCCGCCAGCCACGACGACCACCCGGGGAAGAGGAGCTGGGAGACGGAATATGGGCACCAAGCTGATGGGGGAGAAGTGGAGTGTGGTGAGGAGCTGAAAGTCTGTTGAAACTCGGGACCACTGGCTTCCCAAAATAAGCCCACTGCCTTAACTAGGAAGGGTTTCCCAGGTGGTGCTAATGGTAAAGAACCCACCTGCCAATGCAGGAGGCATAAGAGACTTGGTTCCATCCCTGGGTTGGGAAGATCTCCCTGGAGGAGGGCATGACAGCCCACTCCAGGATTCTTACCTGGAGAATCCCATGGACAGAGGAGTCTGGCAAGCTACAGTCCATAGGGTCACACAACTGAAGCAACTTAGCAGAGCACATACTTTATTAATAAACATCACAGGTGGAGGGTGCAGAAAGTACCAGCAGGTAGCCTGCAGGTGGACACACAGTTAGGCAGAGCTACTGGACAGTCAGGCCTCTGCCTGCTTACTACTGAAAATAAGTTCCCCCTGGAGCATGCCAGCACCCAAAAGAGCTACAGTTCTGCTCCCAGCCCAGTGTGTGCTTTTTCTCCCCACACCAGTTCTCCAACCCCCGTGGATGTCCAGCAACTCACTTCTGACACTATCCACCCGGACACAGCATCAGCTCCCAAAGGTGAAGGCTTGGTCCCACAAGACTGGGCCCCCTTCAGCTGCAAAGGCCAACAGCAAGTTCCCGTGCTTCCGAGGGACTGCCTACACACAGGATGCTACAATGACCTCCCTCCTCAGGTTCAACTAATTTGCTTACGGAACTCAGAGAGGCATTTTATTTACTACATTGTTAGAAAAGGAACTCAGGAACAGCAGGGTGGAAGAGAAGACCAGGTAGAGGAAGGTGTGACGGGACCGATCTCGGCCCACAGCGAATGAAGCGGGGCCTGGGTTCCCAGGCAGAGATGGAGGCCGGGTCACAGAGCTGAGAGCGTTGAATCCCGCTGCTGGACCAGTGGTCAGGGACAAGTCCCTGGCTCTTGCGCTTTGCAGAGAAGAATTCCCAGAAAGACAGAGAGCAGTGAAACAAGTAAAGTCTGCAGTAGAAGGAAAAGAGTACAGTACCTGTGGACAGACAACGGGTGGGCTCACACACAGAAAGAGCCACACCCTCGCGGCAGTTTAAATGGGGCATTTAAAAACGAGGTCTTTCTCCCATTTCATTTAGTTTATGTTTCCCAATTTCCCCATCTCTTTTTCTATGATATTCTTTCTCAAGCCTTCATCAAGCATAGTAGAAAATTTTTTGTAATACACACATATGTAAATAGTATGTATAATATTATATATATTTTAGAAAGCTTGTGAATTTTTGCCTAGCTAAAAAATTTTTGACATTTTGATTCCACTTGTTTGACTTAGTATGAATAGAATGATGGATCTCTAATTTATATTCGCTCAAAATTTTAATACAGTTTCATGTACTTTGGCATCTAGTATTTCACTGCTATGCCAAACACTTTGACTGTGTGGTTCACAACAAATTATGGAAAATTCTTAAAGAGATGGGAATACCAGACCACTTGACCTGTCTCCTGAGAAATCCATATGCAGGTCAAGAAGCAACAGTTAGAACTGGACATGGAACAACAGACTGGTTCCAAATCAGGAAAGGAGTATGTCAAGGCTGTATATTGTCACCCTGCTTATTTAACTTATATGCAGAGTACATCATAAGAAACACCATGCTGGATGAAGCACAAGCTGGAATCAAGATTGCTGGGAGAAATATCAATAACCTGAGATATGCAGATGATACCACCCTTATGGCAGAAAGTGAAGAGGAATTGAAGAATCTCTTGATAAAAGTGAAAAAGAAGTGAAAAACCTGGCTTAAAACTCAATATTCAGAAAACTAAGATCATGGCATCTGGTCCCATCACTTCATGGCAAATAGATTGGGAAACAGTGGAAACAGTGACAAAATTTATTTTCTTGGGCTCCAGAATCACTGTAGATGGTGACTGCAGCCATGAAATTAAAAGACGCTTGCTCCTTGGAAGAAAAGCTATGACCACCCTAGACAGCACATTAAAAAGCAGAGACATTACTTTGCCAAGAAAGGTCCAACTAATCAAAGCTCTGACTTTTCCAGTAGTCATGTATGTATGTGAGAGTTGGACCATAAAGAAAGCTGAGCACTGAAGAAATGATGCTTTTGAACTATGGTGTTGGAGAAGACTCTTGAGAGTCCCTTGGACAGCAAGGAGATCCAACCAGTGCATCCTAAAGGAAATCAGTCCTGAATATTCATTGGAAGGACTGATGCTGAAGCTGAAACTCCAATCCTTTGGCCACCTGAGGTGAAGAACTAACTTCTTGGAAAAGACCCTGATGCTGGGAAGGTTTGAAAGTAGGAGGAGAAGAAGTGACAGAGGATTAGATAATTGGATGGCATCACCAACTCAATGGACATGAGTTTGAGCGAGCTTCAGGAGTTGGTTGTGGACAGGGAAGCCTGAAGTACTGCAGTCCATAGGGTCACAAAGAGTCAGACATGATTGAGCAACTGAACTGAACTGTACTGTAGCCTGCCAGGCTCCTCTGTCCATGGAATTCTCCAGGTCAGAATACTGGAATGGGTAGCCATTCCCTTCTCCAGAGGTCTTCCCAACCCAGGGATCAAACCCACGTCTCCTGCATTGAAAGTGGATTCTTTACTATCTGAACCATCAGGCACTTACAATGGTCAAACTGAGAGAATGAAGAGGTCTGTTCATGGAGAGGCTGCTGGACCTGACCCATGGGGAGGCCTGGGTAGGAGCTCAGAGGCCTCCACAATCTTCTCCACCCCCTAAGCCCAGAGCCCAGGATACCCTGGGGACCATTCCAAGGCCAACCACAAAAAGTAAAGAAGTGGGTGTGACCCAATTCTTAGAAATTCCCACCTCTTCCCCAAAATAGCTAAAATACTCTTCCAATTCATTAGTCTATGAAATTACTACCCCTATAAAAACTGACTTTCCTGATGGCTCAGTGTAAAGACTTTGCCTGTAATGCAGGAGATACAAGAAATATAGGCTTGATCCCTGGGTTGGAAAGATCACCTGAAGGAGGAAATGTAAACTCACTCCAGTATTCTTGCCTGGAGAATTCCATGTGCAGAGAAGCCTAGCAGGCAGGCTATAGTCCATATGGTTGCAAGGAGTCAGACATGACTCCACTAACATCATAGCCTATAGAGACTGACCACCCTGTATCCTGGTGCTCCTCTCACCTGAGATGGTCCACACTGTGTTTGTGGGGTATATTTCCACCTGAATAAACCTTTCCGTTTACTATGGCTTTTTGAATTCTTTCCTATAAAGTCAAGAACTCACACTTGGCAGCTGTCCCAGGGACTCAGACAAGACATGGGATGTGACGGTCCTCTCTCACCACACTCTATGTCGTGCAACAACAAGAGCACACTAGAAAGACGAGGGGCAAGGGGCCTCCGCTCTACTGCCAGAGTGATGGGAAGCTCCAGCCAACACTCTGAAAAGTGCAAGGTGATCTTGGGAATTAGGCTTAAATCTTTGACATGCAACTAAATACAGCTCAGGGGGTAAAGATCTAATCTGCCAACAGAGAAGACATGGGCAGGAGACTCAGGTTTGATCATTGGGTCAGAAATATCCCCTGGAAGAGGAAATGGCAAAAGGGGTTGCAAGAGTCAGACACGACTTAGCAACTAAACAACAATAACAAATATGACATGGTTTTTCATCTTCTCAGGAGATTCTGTTATATGTGGGGCTTGATGAATGAGAAAGTCTATCCCAGCTGATCTGAAAGCCCTCCTTACCAATAACACCTCCCTCTGCCTCTTCCCAGAGAGCCAGGATTTCTTTCCCTAGGTTGCTCCTTTATATCAACACATTGTCCCATGCAGGTCCTCCTTTAAAGAGCTAACATTTTTCTTAACTAGAGGCTTCTGCATATATATATATATTTTTTTTTTTTCTCTCTATAGGAAGAAAAAAATGAAATGACTTATGAGCCAATATTTCTACAAGTCTTCCCTAAGTAATCAAAAGTTATTTTGGAACATTCTCTGCAAACTGTGCTCATGTATTTTGGCCCAGTGTTCACAGCAGGCTGCACCCTGCAGCACCCAATGGATCACTGAGCTCTCCAGCAGTTCTCCCGTGGGGCACCTGGACACGGACTCTCCTTGGTGCTGTCCACCTAGAAGTGAGGCCAAAGGCAGGGGGCGCAGGGAGCAGAAGCTCCTGTTTCACCCTTGAGCATTTTCGGGGCTGTGGGTCAGTGTAAGAGACTGGAGAATGTGCTGGACAATAGAAGAAATGACAACAGAAGTAAAAAGAGAGACAGAGAGGGTCTAGGAATTGTCCAGAGGGTGCAGGAGTGGGAAATGTAAAAAAATAATGATGATAGAAACCAAAAGTGTCAGAGGCTCATATGAATGGATAGCCATCTTAATGATTGAGAATAAGTCTTGAATTTGTTATTCTTTAAACTTTTTATTTTGTATTGGGGTATAGCCAATTAACCATGTCATGATAGTTTCGGGTGAATAGCAAAGGGACTCAGCCATACATATACATGTATCCATTCTCCCCGAAACTCTCCTTCCATCCAGGCTGCCATAGAACATTGCACAGAGTTCCCTGTGCTGCACAGTAGTCAGACAGAGAAGGAGAAATATTGTATGACATACTTTATATGTGGAATTTAAAAAGAAAGGATGCCAATGAAATTACTTACAAAGGAGAAAGAGACAGAGAACGAACTAAGGCTGCCTGCACACACTGCTATTTTTAAAATGGATGATCAATAGGCCTTGAATTTATTTTTAAAATTCAAAAGCAGACATTTCAAGTTTCAGGAGAATTCTGCTTTAAGATATTAATCCTGTAAGAATTATTTCTATTGTGGCCTGAAAGTAACAACTTCTAAAGTGAGTAAAAACCACCCCTGGCTGAGCAGTGACTAAAAGAAGAAAAAAAAGTCTATCACTTCTAGAGCACATGGGAAAGAGGGGAAAAAAAAAAAAACCTGAGGAAACTGCCATTGAACTTCATTCTGGACAGAATTACTTCTGCATCCACCCTGATCTTTTAGGTGTTATGGCTAGTTGAGCCACAGAACAGGGACCACCAGCTCTCTTTGGTATAACGGCATACTGAACGAATTAACTCAGAGTCAGGGACAAAGGAAACCTAAAAGCTATCAGCCTGATTACTCAACAAAATTCCAAAGGAGTAGTTTTTCTTCATCTATTTCTGGTAATATACAGAGCAAGTTAAGGCCATCTGCTCATGTTTCTCTAATATAATTGACTTTTACAGAGAGTGCAAAAGGCAGTTATCTCCTCAAAAAGTAATCTCAAATCTGAAGCTAATTCATTAGTTACCCAGATGTTAGAAAAGGAATGGTGTAATTCTTGTTTAAGCTGTAGGCCATACTGAAAGCAATGAACAGCATAATTTAAAAATGTTGTGAAAATAATTAGTACAACTTTAAATGCAAATGGTAATTTTATAGAATCATTTTAGGTAGTTGAGAAATCATTATTTTTCTAGAATCACATAAAGCTTTCTCAAATTTTCTATGCAAATATTTGTCTACAAATTTCTAAAGAAAATAAATGTTTAACATCCCCACTTTAAAAAAATCCAACAGATAGTTCTTAAATCTTAATATTTTGACCAAAAAATACATTCAAGTCCCAAAGAATGGAAAATAGCATGCCTTGGTTTGAGGAATGCTAGCATTCTTTCCATGCCAGCCTCACTTGGGCCAAGTAAGTGAAATTACTTCAATGAAGCCCATCTTTTTTCAAAGGCTTAATACATCCCCATTACCTCCTGGAATTGCTGAAAACTACAATGATTCACTTGGGTACAATTACAAGCATTACTTTTCCGAGAGTGTTATATAAATACCACTTGGAAGAAAGTTAAAAGGGTAACTCAGTAATTGAGAAACCTTTCAAAGATTTTATTTTCACCATTTGTGATTACTTGGTTATTGAATTATAGGTTAAAAAAAGTACATGCTTCTTTCTTTAAAAGTTTTATTGAAATGTAGTTGATTTACAATGTTGTGTTAGTTTCAGGTGTACTTCAAAGTGACATCGTTTTATATCAGTTCAGTCATTCAGTCGTGTCCTACCCTTTGTGACCCCATCAATCGTGGCATGCCAGGCCTCCCTGTCCATCACCATCTCCCAGAGTTCACTCAAACTCATGTCCATCGAGTCGATGATGCCATCCAGCCATCTCATCCTCTGTCATCTGCTGGGGTCCAGCCCCGGGGGATCCAGGGAATTTGAAGCGGGGATGTTGTCGATGAGGATCAGGAAACAATTGCTTAATTAAACGTTAAGTGAGGATATAAAGAGTGGATTAAGCTTTCTTATAACTTAACTTATCCTTAAGTTAATTAAGGATATAATAAGGATAGCTCAGTGAGAAAATTCAGTGGAGAAAAGAGGCTGAATAACTTGGTTTACATGGAAAGCTAATAAAATTCCAAGGCTAGGAATTTAGGTCACCTAGGTAGGCCGCAGGCGTCCTCCCATTCTCCTGAAGGGGAGGAGACACTAAGGCCTCCCGGGTCAGATCTTAGAAGCCCAGGCATAATTAGTAGGCTTGAGGAGTCTCCATGCTCCAATTCAGCCAGAACATGAGAGAAAGAATGACATGGGGAGACCAAGTTTTGGTGAACAAGGCCTGCACTTTATTTTCCAAAGTAGTTTTTATACCTTAAGTTATGCATAGAGGATAATGGGGGAAGGGGTAGAGTCATGCAGTAAGCCAGGCTTTCTTCCTGCAAACTTATCATATGCAAAAGTTTAGGTGATTTGCATCATCTTCTGGCCCGGAGGCCTGTTAACATTTTAAGACCCTTTCTTCAGAAAACTTATTTTTCTCTAAAGGTGATTAGTCAGGCGCCACCCTCCAAAAGTATTAGACAAAGTTGCATTCCTATAGGGCAAAGGTGTGGTGGGCTATAACAAGAAAAAGAATTAACTCAAGGGCCCAAGGTTACAAACATCAAAGCTACTACTTACACCAATTATATTAATCAATACACTGCCAGGGACACAGTAGGTAAGGGATATGGAAGCTTAGCAGCAAACATTGGCCCAACAAGTGAAAAACCCTTCACCAATACAATTTCTAATCAATCTTTTAACTGCTCAAAGGAATCTGTATTCATACAGTTTAGAACATCTCATGCCTCTCACAGTTGTGAACTAAAACACTCTTGTCACGCCCAGGAACTTTATTAACTGGAGCTGTAATTTAACTCTTTTTCAGAAAGAGGTAGTAGGGGACAGCCCCCCATAAAGTCAGAGGTGTAGGTGAGAGCACAAAGCAGTAAAGTAGGCAGGCTCTGGTTTTGGGGGTGGATGTTCAAGAATTTCCAGGGGGACTCCTGAGGCTTGATCCCGCCTTTGCGTATGCCGAACCTCCTTCCTCATGACCTTTGCCACGGGTGGAGTTCCTCGTGCTGGCTCCCAGCAGTCATCCCCTTTTCCTCTTCCCCCCAATCCCTCCCAGCATCAGAGTCTTTTCCAATGAGTCAACTCTTTGCATGAGGTGGCCAGAGTACTAGAGTTTCAGCTTTAGCATCATTCCTTCCAAAAAAACACCCAGGGCTGATCTCCTTTAGATTGGACTGGTTGGATCTCCTTGTATAATAGTTACATATATATATATATACACACACACACATATATATATGTATATATGTATGTATATATATATATGTATATACACATACATACATACGTACACACACACACACGTCTGCTTTCAGTCACTCAGGTGTGTCTGACTCTTTGCGACCCCATAGACTGTAGCCTGCCAGAGTCCTCTGACCATGGGGTTTTCCAGGCAAGAATACTGGAGTGGGTTGCCATTTCCTCTTGGGGGACCCAGGGATCTTCCCAATCCAGGGATTGAACCCATGTCTCTGCCATCTCCTGCATTAGCAAGTGGATTCTTTACCACTGAGCCACCTGGAAAGACTATATATATATATATATATATATATATATATATATATATATATATGAAGAGAGAGAGAAAGAGTCTTTTCCATTATAGGTTATCATAAGATAACCCTATAATTATACAGTAGGTCTTTGCTGAAAAACTACTGTCTTGCTATAGCAAGTCAAACAAAAACACTTACATGTAATTGCACACATACACACAGAGAGACAACCATATAGTTATTGTAAGATATTAGCTATATTCCCTGTGTTCTACAGTGTATCCTTGTAGCTTATTTTATACCTAGTAATTTGTACTTCTTAATCCCCTGGCCCACATACAACCAATATCTGTAAGAGAAAGGTAAGTGAGACCCACGTGATTACTCTGCTGGCCGGGTCTGATCCCGTGTGAGAAGGTATGAGATGTTTTGTCAGCAGCAGGGTTTTAGGAAGGCAGTTAGTGTGTTCCCTTTTCCCCCAGAGCAAGGCTGTCTCCTGAACTGCCTGTGTCACTGTGCGCCAGTGATAATCATCCTGACTCATGAAAAGCTACTCTTAGAAGCAAACCAGGACCACACAAGTCAGGCTGAGGGTCCAGAAGTCAATTATTGGCTGGGAAAAGCCAGATTTTGAGAAATAAAAGAAACTGGTTCTGGATTTTTCTACTTTTCAATGTTGCCAGACCCTACCGTTGGAGGAAAAATCTCACAGATATTTCAGCTTACTCTCTGGAGTTCTTTAAACAGATCTCCACCCTTTTCTCTTTTATTCTAATGTGTTTTGTGGCAGGGCAACATTCCAGCGGTGCCCGTTTAAACATAAAAACAAAGCCACAAAAATGCACCGCCTCCATGTGAACTCCAGAACATAAAAGTGCTTCTCAGTTTACCTTCAGACCTTTGCTATCTGGTCTCACATGTGTCTGTGGGGTTCCAGGCTGTCTCAGGTACTGGAGCTCTCTCCTCCGGGGCTGGGCATCTCCCATTGCCTTCCCTCTCTCTAGTCATGGGTTTTGGTTGATTACAGTGGGAGCTCAGCTGAGTTAGAAGCATCCTACTGGATTCTCTAGAAATAAATCCAAGGAACATTCTAGAGTAGTAGTTCTCAAATTAAGGTACATCCAATTTCCCTGGAGGGCTTTTTAAAAATTTTGTTTATTGACTGTATAGTTGCTATACAATCCTAGATAAATTATTGGTGAACAAAATAATGATTCACAATTTTAAAAGTTTATACTCCACCTTTAGGGACTCCCAGGTGGTAAAGAATCCACTTGCCAATGCAGGACACAAAGGTTCAATTTCTGGGTCAGGAAGATCCCCTGGAAGAGGAAATGACAACCCACTCCAGTATTCTTATCTGGAAAATCCCATGAATAGAAGATCCTGGTGGGCCACAGCCCATGGGGGTCACAAAAGAGTTGAATATGACTGAGTGAGTGAGAACATACACACACTCCATTTATAGTTATTATAAAATACTGGCTATGTTCCCCATGTTGTACAATATATCCTTGTAGCTTATTTTATACCTAATAGTTGGTACCTCTTAATCCCCTACACCTATTTTGCCCACCACTCCTCCCCACTCTCCCCACTGTAGCCACTAGCTTGTCCTCTATGTCTGTGTCTGCTTCTTTTTGCTGTATTCACTAGTTTGTTATATTTTTTACATTCCTCGTAGTAGTGATACCATAGTAGTTGGAGGGCTTGTTTACATACAGATGCCCAGGTACCACTCTCAGAGATTCTGGTTGGTGGAGGGTGGGGGGTGTAGGGAAAAATGAGAAGCTACACTTCTGCAGGTGTTGTCTTTGCTGCTGTTCGGAGACACACACTTTTAAGTAGCACTTGTCTAGAACTGTTCACAGACACAAAAGTAGGCAGTTAGAGAACTCATTGGTTCCCGTATCCATTTCTCCAGCATTAGTCACTACAGCCATACCCCCAGGCCCTCTGCCGGATTCCAGGATGCACAAGTGAATAGACAGGCACCTAAGTCTAATAATACATAGTTGGCCACATAAATAATGCGTAGGAAAGAATGGGGTGGACACAAGGCTCAAGGCTACCTGGATGTGGGGGTGGGGCAGGGAGCTGTTTTGAAAAGTTTGAGAAGATGACCTTTGGACTGCCTCTAGAAAGGGGATCCAGAATCACCAGCAGAGCATCACCAGGAATAGAGGCTTATGGCCGGCTGTGGTAGAGAGTACTGTATGCAGATCTATAAGGACCTACAGCCTGAGAAAGAGGGAGGGAAGGATGTAGAAGAGACAGGAGACTTGAACCCGAAAAGCAACAATGGACTAGAGGATAGGAAGGCTATGAGACACGATCACAGGAATTATGACTGCCTTGAACAAGGAGAGTGAAGGAAGGGAGAAAAGCAGTGTTAAAAACCAAGAATAGCTGGGGGAATGGAAGGGGTTCATTTCTGGACAACTCAAATTCGAAGTATGGAGAGCACAGAGGTAGCGCTCTGTTGGGGTGTCTGAACACATAAGACCTGGAGTCTGGGAGGCAGATATGGCTAGCAGTCCTCAACTTTGGCCTATTAGCAGTTGAATTCTTAGAAGCAAATGAGATGTCTGTTTGTCCTTCAATGTCTACTGAGGACCTGCTGCCTCGGGTGCATTTAGGGAGTATGTTAGTCTTGTGTGCTAACACATTGTCACAAATTGGGAGTCTTAAACAATACACATTTATTATCTCCTAGGTCTCTTAGTCAGAAGTCTGGGTTGGTTGGGCTGGTTTCTCTGCTCCAAATTTCACAAGGCAGAAACCAGGGTGTCAGCAGGGTTGTGCTCCTTCTGGAGCTTCTGGAGATGAGTCTGCTTCCAGGCTCTTTCAGGTTATTGGCAGAATCGACTTCCTTGTGGCTGTAGGACTGAAGTCCCCAGTTCCCTAGTTTCCTTGTTGGCCATCAGACAAGCTTTGGTCTCCACCCAGAGGCAGCTTGCATTCTTCCTCCTGCTTTCTATCTGGCACCCTTCAGCAGCTGTAGGTGGAGTCGTTCACCCTCTCCTGCATCAGATCTCTCTGCCCTCACCCTCTTCTGAGGTGTCTCTCTGAGAAATGTCTCTGCTTTTAAAGGAGTCATGTGAGTAGGCTGGGCCATAATTTTAATTAAATCTGCAAAGTTTCTTTTGCTGCATAAGGTAACGTTCACACAAGATCCACCGAGCAAGGTGCAGGCATCTTTGAAAGTCATTCTGCCCATCACAAGTAACTGGAAAATTGGTATTTAGGAAAAGAGACACAATTCTTGCCTTCATGGAGTTTACAGAGTAAGGGGACATTTAGGTCTAAATCAAATGATTCCCCTACAGAATTATATAACTATAAAATATGCTGAAATCTCTGAAGGAACACCAAAGTGTAACAGGTATGGTGAGAAAAATGCAGAATGACCTGGTCTGCAGAGAGAAGGAATGTTATGCCACAGGCATGAAACTGAGTTGAGAGCTGAATGATGGATAGGAGCTACTAAGATGAAGAGGGTTAAGGAACAGCATTTCAGAAGGAAGGAACAGTATACACAGATGCCTTGAGGAGAATGTGATATTAAGCCCTGAAAGAAGGCAGAAAGGTCTGGAGCAGAGGGAATGAGGGATGTGGGGTAGGAGAGGGAAGCTGGACATGGAGGAAAATAAGGGGGAGTTTTTGTTTCTCTCTTAAAGGCAACAGGAAAACACTGAAAGATTTTCCCTCAAGGAAATGCCACTTTCAGATTTTATTTTTTATGTGATTATTCCAACTGCAGTATGCAGAAGGTAAAGTAGGTGCCAAGAGAGCTAAAGCCTTAGGGACACAGTTCTGTGGTCTCAGAATGAGATGGCAGGAGCTGTAGACTGTGGCAAGACAATGCAAAGAGAAAAGTGAATGGGTTTGAAAGGTGTTTAGGAAGTCTATTAGTCAGAATTCCTTGGTTACATGTAACTTGAACTCTCACATGAGTAAAGAAAGAGAGGTAAGAAGGATACTATTAGCCTACATTCCCCAAATTCGGGAAAACCAGGGATGACACTGACTTAAGCAGGGACACAAATGTCCACGGCCTTTGTGCCGTCACTCATTACAGTGGGCGCCTTGCCTGACAATGCAACAGACTAACCGAAAGCGAGGACTGAGGCGGGGGTAAGGGAACATCCTGCAATCCGTCCAAGCTTCCAATTTTTACAATGAGAGGAGAAAGAATCTTCTCTTACTTTTTTATTTTATTGAAGTATAATTGCTTTACAAGGCTGGGTCAGTTTCTGCTGCACAACACTGAATAAGCTATATGTATACATACACCCCCTCCTTCCAGAGCCTCCCTGCCAATCCCATCCCACCCCTCTAGGTCATCACAGAGCACGGAGCTGAGCTCCCTGCGCTATACAGTAGCTTCCCACTAGCTGTCTATTTTCACACACAGTAGTGTATAGATGTCAGTGCTCCTCTCTCAATTCATCCCATCCTGACTACCCTCCTTCTAAATTCAACTGCTTTAAAAAAAATTCCCTATTTAAACTTCAATCAGTTGGCTATCCCTGGAAAAAACACTATGGTTAGGGGTAAGGTCCAATTGGGAGGCACTGCTATTTTCTAGGCATATTTCCCAGCAAAGAAGGCATACTGTTCTGATAAAACAGAATAAGTGCCCAGTGCAAAAAAGCAAAGTTGGTGTATGTAGGACATGGTATGTTATAGAGAAAGGGCTGTCCAACAATAATTCCCATGTTAATGGCTAGACCATCTAGATTAGCGATGGCCAGACGACGGCAGGAAATCCTAAGTCCTGGGCTATTGTTTGTTTTCATAAATAAAGTTTTATTGGCACATAGCCATGCCCATCTGTTATGCATTGTCTATGTTGCCTTCATACTTGAAAGGCAGAGTTGAGTAGTCATGACACAGACTGTGTGGTCCACATAACTTAAAACGCTTATTATCTGGTCCTTTAGAGCAAGTTTGCCAACTCCCGATCTAGACAGATAGATCTTTCAAGAGAAGCAATGCATCTTTCAAGAGAAGCATTGCGTTAAGAAGGAAGAACACACATTTGGTTTTGGACATGATGAATTTAGGTGCTTTTCAGATATCTAAATTGGAACAACACATATGTGTTTGGAGATTTGTAATTTCTGTTCCTCGTATTTTTAAATGGCTCAGTGAAGAATTTATTAATTTCCCATATTAATTGGAATAGTCATTGTTTTGTAGCCATAGTAACTAGTTACCATTACATCCAGTTTTAAATTGGCTTAATCAATCAATGATAACATGCTCAGAGAACAGGTTTTTGAAAGTGGGCCAGTGAGCAACAGGGCCCCTCTTCTGAAAGACAGTCAATTGGCAAGAGCTTCAGTCCAGGGAGCATACTGAGAAGTCAACTGATTCACAGAGTATAACCCAAGCAACAATACTTCTCCAGCTGACGTCGGCCCATTCTCTGAACTGAATATCTGCTAAAAATCCAAGGTAAAATTAGTAGTCTGCTTTGTGTGAAGAGACTGTCTAAAAAAAATTATAACTCTCCCTTATGAGTGATAAATTCAGCTTTGTGTTTCCATTAACAAATAGTGAATTATTCCTTCAACTGGGGGTCCTCTGGTGGTCAGATTGTAAGGAATCTGCCTGCACTGTGGGAGACCTGGGTTTGATTCCTGGGTCGGGAAGATGCCTGGAGAAAGGAATGGCTACCCATTCCAGTGTTCTTGCCCGGAAAATTCCATAGACAGAGGAGCCTCGCAGGCTACAGTCCATGGGGTCTCAGAGTCAGACACAACTGTGAGACTAACACTTTTTCACTTTCTTCCTTCAACTGAGCCTCAGATTTAAAAAAGAAAGAAAGTAAGTAAATGTCTAAATTGCATAGGTAGTTGTGACCATGGGAGAGGCAGCAACTGGTTTAGGGAAGGTACACTAGATGAGAAGACAACAGTGGTGAGGATGAAGCTATACGAACTCCAGCATTTGATGACTACATAGAAGAGAAGACTGCAAAGGAGAAAATGATAGATGAACCACGGAGATGGGAAGATGCCCAAGACAATATGTTCCCACAGAGGCTGTGGCCAGAAACTCTCTAAAGAATTAAGAAACAGTCAAGAGAGGGAAATGCCACTGAGAACTTACCTAAGACATGAACTGAGATTTGTCTACTGGGGTTAGTAACAGGGACATCATTGTGACTTTGGTGAAATCTCCTTGTTTCTATCAAGAAGACTGAAATTAAGGTTGGATGTTGAGATGTGAGTAAAGATGAGAAGATGAGAACAAAATATATAAATAATTCTTTGGTAGATGGAGGAAAAATGGTCTGGCATCATTTTGCTTATAAAATAGGAAAGGCTCCATCATGTTAACATACTCATGTCAAAAATTCAGTAAAGACATTGAAGACATAAGGAAACACATAATCAATAATATGGTAAGTACTGAAATAGTGAGAGGGGAAATGACCAGGGTGACAGTGCAGGAATTAGGTTTAGATAAGAACATGAGAACCTATAGCCAAACAAAACAGAACATAAAAAGATGGAAGTAAGAGTGGGTAGAGAGGGGCTTTCCAGGTGGCTCAGAAGTAAAGAATTCACCTGCAATGCAGGAGACACAGGTACAGTCACTGGGTTAGGAAGATCTCCTGAAGGACGAAATGGCAACCCACTCTAGTTTTCTTGCATAGAGAATCCCATGGACAGAGGATCCTGGGTATAGTCCATGGAACTGCAAAAGAGTCAGATACAACTTACCAACTAAAGAGTGGGTAGAGATCTAGACTGGGTTACAGGATGCATAGCATAAGTTTGCAGGAGAAGCCATTTGATTACTTTTTTTGTCTCTTTGGAGGTGGAAAGCCAAGTTACCTTCTGAATGTGAAAAATAAAATGGAAAAAGTTGGTTGGATCTTAAGGAAATTTAGGACACTTATAGGAAGAAGATAGAATCAAGAATAGAACATTGATAAAAAACCATATTTATCAATGGTGGATAAGTGAAATTGGACTAAGAATGACGTAATAAAAAAGAAAGAAGGGAAATCAAGACAGTGGTTTAATAGAAACCAAGAGAAAGAGAAGCTTTATGAAAAGAACTGACACTAGTTTTAAATGACAAGTAAGATTAAAAACTGAAAAATGGCCAATTAGACTTAGAAACTAGGATGCCATTAGCTTTTTCATGGAAACTGGGGCCAGAAATCTGACTATAATAGGTTAAAGTTGAAATTTAACTTAATGGGAGATTTCTATTCAAACATGGTGGACTGAACATCACATGTTTATTTCTGCTTCTTTAATAAATTTATCTCTATATTGTATTTTATATAATGAGAGTAAATAAGTTAAAACTTATGTACTATAAGAGTAAAGAGATGATAGTTCTCAACAAATTTTTAGAAGATGAAAAGTTAGCAGAGATGAGAAAAGTAAATAGGAACTCTCTATAAATACCAAAGAGAAAAAATTCACTTCAGTGCTGTGGGTTGAATGTTGGTGGCCTCATAATATTCGTATGTTTAAACTCTAATGCCTGGTGTGATGATATTAAGAGGTGGAGGCCTTTGGAAGGTGATAGGTCAAGAGAGCAAAGCCTTCCTAAATAGGAGTCATGCTTTTATAAAAGAAACCCAGAAAGCTTCCAAGCCACTTCTGCCATGTGAGGCCATAAGACAAGAAGTCTGTGATCTGGAAGGGACCTTCACCCAACGATGACAGCACCATAATCTTAAACTTCCACTTTCTGTAACTGTGAGAAATTTCTATTATTTATAGGCCACCCAGTCTATGGTAGGAGAAGGCAATGGCAACCCACTCCAGTACTCTTGCCTAGAAAATCCCATGGGTGAACGAGCCTGGGAGGCTGCAGTCCATGGAGTCGCTAGGAGTCAGACATGACTGAGCGACTTCACTTTCACTTTTACACTTTCATGCATTGGAGAAGGAAATGGCAACCCACTCCAGTGTTCTTGCCTGGAGAATCCCAGGGATGGGGGAGCCTGGTGGGGGAGCACAGAGTTGGACACGACTGAAGTGACTTAGCAGTAGCAGCAGTAGCAGCAGTCTATGGTATATTGTTATAGCAACTCAAATGGACTAAGACAAAGAACCGTGAAAAGGATCATAAAATGCCGTCAACCAGTCATGACATGGGCAAAGAGCCCTGTATGTCAAACAGCTAGATCATAATATTAACTGATGAGATCTCTGGGCCCTCTGAGTACTTATGGGCTCTAGAATGCTAGGGCTTAGACATACACAGTCTGTCTGCCCTCCGATGGAGAAGGATAAGAGGCTTTCAGAAACTTCCTGATGCGAGAGAATGACTGAGGGGAAACTAGGTCTTGTTCTTATGGGCAGGGCCATGCTCAGTAAATCTTTAACCCAATTTTCTGTTGAAATTCAGACTTAAATTGAAGAAAGTAGGGGAACATTGCTAGACCATTCAGGTATGACCTAAATCAAATCCCTTATGACCATACAGTGGAAGTGAGAAATAGATTCAAGGGATTAGATCTGAGAGACAAAGTGCCTGAAGAACTATGCATGGAGATTCATGACATTGTACAGGAGGCAGTGATCAAGGCCATCGCCAAGAAAAAGAAATGCAAAAAGGCTAAATGGTTGTCTAAGGAGGCCGTACAAATAGCTATGAAAAGAAGAGAATCGAAAGGCAAAGGAGAAACAGAAAGATATACCCATTTGAATGCAGATTTTCAAAGAATAGCAAGGAGAGAAAAGAAACCCTTCCTCAGTAATCAGTGCAAAGAAATAGAGGAAAACAATAGAATAGGAAAACTAGAGAGCTCTTCAAGAAAATTAGAGATACCAAGAGAACATTTCATATAAAGATGGCACAATAAAGGACACAAATGGTATGGACCTAACAGAAGCAGAAGATATAAAGAAGAGGTGACAAGAATACACAGAAGAACCGTACAAAAAAGATCTTCATGGCCCAGATAATCATGATGGTGTGATCACTCACCTAGAGTGAGAAATCCTGGAATGTGAAGTCAAGTAGGCCTTAAAAAGCATCATTATGAACGAAGCTGGTGGAGGTGATGGGATTCCAGCTGAGCTATTTCATCCTAAAAGATGATGTTGTGAAAGTGCTGCACTCAATATGCCAGCAAATTTGGAAAACTCAGCAATGGCCACAGGACTGGAAAAGGTCAATTTCCATTCCAATCCCAAAGAAAGGCAATGGCAAAGAATGTTTAGTCTACTAAACTGTAGACTACTAAACTACTAAATTGTACTCATCTCACACGCTAGTAAAGTAATGCTCAAAATTCTCCAAGCCAGCCTTTAGCAATATGTGAACCGTGAACTTCCAGATGTTCAAGCTGGTTTTAGAAAAGGCAGAGGAACCAGAGATCAAATTGTCAACATCTGTTGGATCATTGAAAAAGCAAGAGAGTTCCAGAAAAACATCTGTTTTTGCTTTATTGACTATGCCAAAGCCTTTGACTGTGTGGATCACAGCAAACTGTGGGAAATTCTTCGAGATGGAAATACCAGACCACCTGACTTGCCTCTTGAGAAATCTGTATGCAGGTCAAGAAGCTACAGTTAGAACTGGACATGGAACAACAGACTGATTCCAAATCTGGAAAGGAGTACGTCAAGGCTGTATATTGTCACCCTGCTTATTTAACTTATATGCAGAGTACAACATGAGAAATGCTGGGCTGGATGAAGCACAAACTGGAATCAAGATTGCCGGGAGAAATATCAATAACTTCAGGTATGCAGATGAGACCACCCTTATGGCAGAAAGTGAAAAAGAACTAAAGAGACTCTTGATGAAAGTGGAGAGTGAAAAAGTTGGCTTAAAGCTCAACATTCAGAAAACTAAGATCATGGCATCTGGTCCCATCACTTCATGGCAAATAGATGGGGAAACAGTGGAAACAGTGATAGACTATTTTGGGGGGCTCCAAAATCACTGCAGATGGTGACTGCAGCCATGAAATTAAAAGACTTTTGTTCCTTGGAAAAAAAAGTTTTGACTAACCTCGATAGCATATTAAAAAGCAGAGTCATTACTCTGCCAACAAAGGTCCATCTAGTCAAAGCTATGGTTTTTCCAGTCATGTATGGATGTGAGAGTTGGACTATAAAGAAAGCTGAGCACCAAAGAATTGATGCTTTTGAATTATGGTGTTGGAGAAGACTTTTGAGAGTTCCTTGGACTGCAAAAAGATCCAACCAGTCCATCCTAAAGGAAATCAGACCTGAATATTCATTGGAAGGACTGATGCTAAAGGTGAAACTCCAACACTTTGGCCCCCTGATGTGAAGAACTGACTCAGTTGAAAAGACTCTGATGATGGGCAAGGTTGAAAGCAGGAGGAGAAGGGGATAACAGAGGATGAGATGATTGGATGGCATCACCGACTTGATGGACATGGGCTTGGGTGGACTCCAGCAGTTGGTGATGGACAGGGAGGTTCATGGGGTCACAAAGAGTTGGATACGACTGAGTGACTGAACTGAACTCCGACATACACACATCTTAGAGTTTAAAGGATTCTGTTCCATAAAATGTCAGATACACTACATTTGATCTTCCTCATGACCCCAAATGGTCAGGCCCCAGCCCAGTCACTGACCAGTTGACACAAGTCTTTCCATTTCACAAAGCTTCCAAAGAGCTGATGAGTGACTCATTCTTAAATACAAATGAATAAGAAGAGACCACCAGTCATGTGAAAAAATCTCCTAACACAACAGAGAGAGACCAATACTAATGAGGAAAGATCAACCAATTCCATGGAAACAATACTAGATTTCATAGTTTCAGAGAGATTTGGCCAAAAAACTCATGTAGGTTTTCCATAAGATCTTATGGAAACATTTGAACAAACATTTTGGCCAATCCAATAGTTAGCTATAGATATAGATTATGTCTTAGAAATAAGAACAGGGACATGAAGGAAGGCTTAATGGAAGCACAGTTTTGGAGATTAATATCTGAAGAAACAGATGAAACTGAGAGTGGGAAATCAAGGATAAAGCAGCTTGAACAGCATTCAAAAGAATGGTATTTTCATCATTATCCATGGATACTATTCAACTTTTAAGTTTTGTGCATGCATTTAATAAGAAGAGTAAACACTAAAAATAAGGAAATTCTACACACGGCATGTGGACAAAGAATAGAAATAATCTTTTTAAGATTCTTTTCTCTAAAGAATAGAAAATAGGACAATAGTAGTAAGAAAGGTACAGGATCATAGATGATTTTTTATTTTATTATTTTAAATAGGAAATCTTTGAGTATAAATGTAGGTTAGGAAGAAGAATTAGAAGGAGAGAGAGGATCAAAACACAGCTAACAGAACAAGTTAAGGGACATGATGCAGAGAGATAGCAGGGCAAACCATGCAGGGTCAATACTGAGCTTGAGGACAAGTTCGTCTCTCCTCTGAACCACAAGAGTGAAACACTGATGAAGATGTTCCTAATGGCTCTCATTTTCCCAGTAAAGGAGAAATAATGTCAGCATCATTGACGTCAGGAAGGGCAAGTAAGTAGGTGAGGATGAGAAGAGTTGTAGTGATTTGGAATATCCTTGTAAGTAACTGAGGAAGCAAGCAAGCCCAAATTGTGTAAAAGAACTTTCAAATCACATGAAGACTTGGGACTTCCTTGGTGGTTCAGTGGTTAAGAATTCACCTTCCAATTTGGGGGACGCAGGTTGGATCCGTGATCAGGGAATCCCACATGCTGCATGGCAACCAAGCCTGTGTACTACAACTAGAGAAGCCTGCAAGTCGCAATGAAGACCTAGCACAGCCCCAAAAATAATAATAATAATTTTTTTTAACTTCTAGCTAACTTTAAAAAAAATGAGGGCTCATTAGCAATTGGAGACCATAAGTTGTAATTACAGAGGCTCACAGATGAATGATTAGGGGTGGAGGTGGCATTTATCAACTAATTTCTAGGAAAGATAAATGGATGGCAGGATTGACACTGATTTGCAAGGTCATAAGAATGTTGTGCTTCGAGTCATGGGGTCGCAAAGAGTCAGACACGACTGAGTGACTGAACTGAACTGAACTGAAGAATGTTGAGGATACAAAACAATATGATGAAACCTAAGTATTTTGTTGTAGAGAGGTTGGGCTACAGAAGGAAGGAAGTAGTGGACTGAGTGAAATAAAAGGCATTGATAATCAGAGTGAGCGAGTGAGTGAAGTCGCTCAGTCGTGTCTGATTCTTTGCGACCCCGACCCCATGGACTGTAGCCTAACCAGGTTCCTCCATCCATGGGATTTTCCAGGCAAGAATACTGGAGTGGGTTGCCATTTCCTTCTCCAGGAGATCTTCCTGACCCAGGGACTGAACCCAGGTCTCCCGCATTGTAGGCAGACCCTTTACCAGGGAAGATCTGAGCCACCAGGGAAGATCCCTGATAATCAGAAGTCTTAGACAACTTGCATATAGTGAACAGGAGAAGGAGAGGAATACAGGGATGATTGTGGTCAGGAGTTAGAATATTGGGGTTTAAAATTCTCGAACCTGTGCCGATGTCCTGAGTATGATCCTGTAGATGGTGGCTCAAGGGGTAGGACAGACATTGTTGAAGTATAAGAAGATGAGAATCTCTACACATGAATGACGAAGACAACCAGGACAGTGGATGACCACAGAGGGGAAGAAAGGCAGTATATCAGGCACAAAAAGAAAGATGGGGTTATTTAATTACATGGGCACACCACAGATGAAGGAGCCTCCCTAAAGGTAGAAGTATATGGAGCTGCTGCTGCTGCTGCTAAGTCACTTCAGTCATGGCAGCCCACCAGGCTCCTCCGTCCCTGGGATTCTCCAGGCAAGAACACTGGAGTGGGTTGCCATTTCCTTCTCCAATGCAAGAAAGTAAAAAGTGAAAGTGAAGTCGTGTCCAACTCTTCGTGACCCCGTGGACTGCAGCCTATGAGACTCCTCCATCCGTGGGATTTTCCAGGCAAGAGTACTGGAGTGGGTTGCCATATGGGAGCTAAAGGTAAGCAAAGACATCAATGCCTTTCCAAACATCTCTAAATCTTCCCATCTCTTTATTCTGACCAATGTGGTTACTTGGCTGGACCAGCCAAAGAATGCAGTGTCACTAAAAAAGCAAGTTGGATGAGATTAAGAATTGCTGCAAAAGGAAAACCATCGTGAGAAAAATGCTGGAGGTGGTGCAACAGAAGGGAATCCCAGTCCATCATAAAAATGTATCTGTCCTAGTGCTTTGGGCCAAGGCAAAATCAGGATGGGCCCCACAGAAGGCCATCAGGACCCCAGATTCAAGTAAAGGTAAACAGCCCCTTTTAATTCCAACGTTTATATGAGTGTCTATTTGGGACATACAAGTCAAAGTGCTAGTTGCTCAGTCATGTCCAACTCTGTAATCCCATGTACGGTAGCCTGCCAGGCTCCCCTGTCTTTGGGATTTCCCAGGCAAGAATATTGGAATAGGTAGCCATTCCCTTCTCTAGAGCATCTTCCTTACCCAGGGATTGAACCTGGGTCTACCTGTATTGCAGGCAGATTTTTTACCATCTGAGCCATCAGGGAAGCCCTGTGACATATAAAAGCTGCCTATCAAGTTGTCATCATACAGTGATCTCAAGGGAATGATAAATAGAAGGAAGCAGAGGGAAGAGTGGACAGACAGGATTTGATCCTGAATAGCATGCTGCTGCTGCTGCTAAGTCGCTTCAGTCGTGTCCGACTCTGTGCGACCCCATTGATGGCAGCCCACCAGGCTTCCCCATCCCTGGGATTCTCCAGGCAAGAACACTGGAGTGGGTTGCCATTTCCTTCTCCACTGAATAGCATGGAGGGGCCCAATACAAAGTGTGCTCCAGAAAGAGGAGACCACCAGCGCCTGTGAGAAGACCATTTGGGGTGTAGAACACTGGCCACTGAGGCCTTTGTTTTGCATTTGCCTGTAAGTCCAGCATGGGCAAGCTTGGTGGGTGGTAAGGTTATTCTCGGAATGTGTTTCCTGCCTTCTTTTCTTCTCTTGTATCAAATGCTGACTGTTGCCCAGCCTCTGTGCTGTGTCACCCCCAGGTACCACGATGATGACTCTTATTTATCATTTCCCTCTTCTGTCGCCCTACTCCTTCTCTCTACTTTCACAAGGGCAGGCTCTTTCTTGGCAATTTTTATCTCCAAGCATAGAGCCCTCCCTATTTCCTCTGCCTTTTTACTCCCCATATGTGCTTTGATTTATTAAAAAAAAAAAAAAATCTACAGGGAGTCTTGAAACTAAGAGAAGTAAAACATGCTTGCTTGCATTCTTCCACTCTTCCTGAACCCACAGACTCGAGGCATTGACTGCCCAAGTATTCACAGAAAGTTATTTTAGGGAATGAATCTGGGGCCATTATAAAATTCCAGTGGCTTTAGTTTCCTCACAATTTTCTGATATACAAGCTTTTTAGACAGGATTGTCTGAAGCTATGTAGCTTAAGGGTCTCTGGGTTATAATTATAACCACGGATCTATCTCTAATGCCCTGTATTAGAGCAAGACTCCAAACCTCTCTGTTCTATAAAATAGGGAGCACAAAAATAATCTTCCTTGAAGAGCTGTGGTCAATAAAAACTAATAAATACTACCACAAAACAGCCAGAATTTAGACGCAGGAATGGGGTGTTTGAGAAACACTAAATAAAATGATGTAGTGAACAGTCTAAGAACTGAGAACTCAAGGAAGTCTGCCAGCTGAAAATATTAATTTCCAACATTAATAAAGTCAGGGCTTCCAAGAAGCAAAATTCTGCTTGAGGAACACAGTACAGCCACCCACCTCCACTTTTTCTCCATTTGAGATATCTTTTCTGACCTCCAGGGCAGCAGAACTCTTCTCATTCCTGTTAATTGCCTGGACCTTTCATCTCTACGTTACCGGCTCTGGCAACCATATGCACAGTGTTCTACCACTTTCCCCAAATTCCTTCTCTCCAAATTTCATCTGGTCTTTGTGCAAATCTCCAGGACTTAGCTGTCTGCTGGATGATAGTAGATAGCAAGGGGGTGAATAAGGGCTTTCATCCTAGCAAAGTGTTTTATTATGTCTAAGTAGCAATGCCTCAACTCAGTACAAATATGTAGACTTCCATGAAGTACCCTTAATGTGTTCACTAATCCTGGAAATTTCAAGCAAAGTATCTCACTGTGTAAAGGAGCAATTTTAGGTTATACAGGGTTTTCAGCATACTTACATTAATAATATAAAAGTAGTTGCTAATTCTATCTACACCCTTGAAGGAGGGTCATCTATTAACAAGAGAAATCAGTGTCTCAGGGCAAAGTTTCTACCTTACTTCAAGAGAATATACTGGTGACTAAGACAACTTTATCCTCCATACCCAACCAAGCAAGAGGAACCTCTTTGATCCTGACCCAACTCCTTGATATCCTGCTGCTGCTAAATCGCTTCAGTCATGTCCGACTCTGTGTGACCCCATAGACAGCAGCCAACCATGCTCCCCCGTCCCTGGGATTCTCCAGGCAAGAACACTGGAGTGGGTTGCCATTTCCTTCTCCAATGCATGAAAGTGAAAAGCGAAAGTGAAGTCGCTCAGTCATGTCCGATTGAGCAACCTACCAGGCTCCTCCATCCATGGGATTTTCCAGGCAATAGTACTGGAGTGGGTTGCCATTGCCTTCTCCGTCCTTAATATCCTAGGTAATGCAAATAAAGTTGACCTTCAACAACTAACAGGTGGATTATCTGCAAAGCTGGCTTTTACCTTCTTATTTTGACACTGTCATTTTGTTTATTGAAGCCCTCTAAAAGCATTACTGTTGCTTCTATTTACTCTTATCCCCTGCAAGCAATAATGATAATTTTTAGCATTTTGGAGAAGGCAATGGCACCCCACTCCAGTACTCTTGCCTGGAAAATCCCATGGGCAGAGAAGCCTGGTAGGCTGCAGTCCATGGGGTCACTAAGAGTCGGACACGACTGAGCGACTTCACTTTGACTTTTCACTTTCATGCATTGGAGGAGGAAATGGCAACCCACTCCAGTTTCTTGACTGGATAATCCCATGTACAGAGGAGCCTGGTGGGCTGCCGTCTATGGGGTCGCACAGAGTCGGACAGGACTAAAGCGACTTAGCAGCAGCAGCATTTGTTTGGCATTTCATGATTTTGAAACATTTTCACATGCATTACCTTATTTGATGTAGCTTCTAACTAATCCAAAGTTGGAAGGAAGTCTTTGAAATAATATTTTGCCTTCATTTTTTTCCCAAGAAGATATATGCTAACATGATGGAAGCTGATTAAGAAACAAAACAAAACCAATATGTATGAGATTGCACTGATCTTTGGCACAAGTCTGAGTAGACAGCACTGAGTGTGCCAGTGACTATCCCAACAGATGAGGAAGAGGGAGGAAATAAACAGATGGATGCTCAGAAATTGCCACTTCCTCATAGCACTGTCTTATTGTTGGGCTCAAAGACTAGATCAAAACCACTCACAAAGTGGGTTTAAGCCCTTGTTTTTGTGGTCAGTTGACTTTCAACAAAAGTAACAAAGCACATCAATGAAGACAGGAGAGTCTTTTCAACAAACGGTGCTGGGACAAATGGATATACACATTCAAAACATGAACTTAGACCCTTACTTCACACCACACACAAATACAATCTCAAAATGGATCAGAGACCTGAATGTATGAGCTAAAACTACACAACTTTTAGAAGAAAACATAGGATAAAATATTCAAAGTCTTGGGTTAGATAGAGCTTTCTTAGATATGACAATAAAAGCAGGATATATAAAAGAAAAAACAATAAATTAAACTTTTGTGCATCAAAAGATATTAAGAAAATTAAGAAAAACAAATATTAAACTGGAAGAATATATTTGCAAATCATATCTGATTTAAAAATCTTATATTAGTATCTAATGAGCCCTTACCAATCCACATACAGATCTTTCTTGACTTACAATGGGTTTACATCCCAATAAGCACATTGCAAGCTGAAAATGGGGCTTCCCACGTGGTGCTAGTGGTAAAGAACCTGCCTGCCATTGAAGGAGAGGAAAGAGATGCAGGTTTGATGCCTGGATTGAGAAGATCCCCTGGAGGAGGGCATCACAACCCACTCCAGGATTCTTGCCTGAAGATTCCCATGGACAGAGGAGCCTGGAGGGCTACCGTCCATGGGGGCAAAGAGTCGGACATGACTGAGGCAAGTTAGCATGCATGCATGCAAGCTGAAAATATTGTAAGTTGAAATGCATGTAATACACCTAATCTACTGGACATCACAGCTTATCCTGGCCTATTTTAAATGTACTGAGAATGCTAAAATTAGCCTGCAGTTGGGCAAAATCATCTAACACAAACTCCATTTTATAATAAGGTATTGAATATCTCATGCAATTTATTAAATACTGCACTGAAAGTGAAGAATAGAATTGTGGTATTGGTTGTTCACCTTATGAGCTCATGAGTGACAGAGTTGTGGCATCATAGGAGCATAACTAGTGATAGGTACTGCCTATTATTACCAGAAAAAGATCAAAATTCAATGTATGATTTTTACTGAATGCACACCATTTTTGCAGCATGGTAAAGTCAAAAAATTGTTAAGTCTAACCATGGTAAGTTGGGGACTATCTGTATAAGACACACAATCCAATCATAAAATAGGTAAAAGATTTGAGTGGACATTTCACCAAAGAAGATAAACAAATAGCTAACAGTACATAAAAAGATGGTCAACACCATTAGTCATTAAGGAAGTGCAACTCAAAACCATAATAAGGTGCCATTTCACATACATAAGAATTGCTATGATTAAAAAAAAAAAAGAAATAATAAAAAATATTGTTGAAGATAAATAGAAGCCTTAAATGTCATTGATGGAATAGAACAAAATGGAATAGATCCTTTGGAAAACACTTTGACTAGGTCTTAAAAGTAAAACTTTAATTTACCACATGACCCAGCAATTCCATCCCAGGATATCTACTCAAGAGAATTAGCAGTATATATCCACACAAAGACGTAATGTTCATAATCGGATCATCATAATAGACAAAGTAGAAATAAATTTCTTGTTCACCAATGGTGAATGGATTAAATAATGGACTGTGGGATATAGATGACCCTTGAAAAACACACCACTTATATACAAATTGTTTTCAATAAATTTAGCACTGTGTTTACTCTTCAAGATTGGTTGAATCTAGGATACAGAATCCACAGATTAAAAGCGATTACTCTGGGACTTGAGCATCTGTGGATTTTGGTCTCCACAGTGGGTCCAGAAACCAATCCACCCTGGATCGGGGGACTGTGTCCATATGATAGAATTCTATTCAGCAATAAAAAATGAATGTAGTTCTGATAAATTCTATAACATAAACTTCAAAAAACATTATAAGTAAAACAAGATAGATGGAAAGGCCATATATCATGACTCTATTCATATGAAATGTTGGAAACAGGAAAATCCTCAGAAATAGAAAATATATTAGTTATTGCCTGAGGTGAAGACAGAGGGAAGGATTTAAAAATGGGATGGGGATTAATTGCAAATAGATACGAGTCATCTAATTGAGGCAATAAACATTTTCTAAAAGTGGATTATGATGATCATTGCTCAGTGAATTTACTAAAAATCATTACATAGGTAAATTTATATTGTAAATTATATCTCAATAAAGTTGTTTAAAATTAATTTAGGAGTTAACAATCAATAGGGAAGGCCATGAGAAAATACTCAAGGAGATAATAGTTGAAAACTTCCCTAAAATGGGGAAGGAAATAGCCACCCAAGTCCAAGAAACCCAGAGAGTCCCAAACAGGATAAGTCCAAGGTGAAACACCCCAAGGCACATATTAATCAAATTAACAAAGATCAAACACAAAAAGCAAATATTAAAAGCAGCAAGGGGAAAGCAACAAATAACACACAAGGGGATTTCCATAAGGATAACAGCTGATCTTTCAATAGAAACTCTTCAGGCCAGAAGGGAATGGCAGGACATACTTAAAGTGATGAAAGAGAAAAACCTACAACCCAGATTACTATACCCAGAAAGGATCTCATTCAAATATGAAGGAGAAATCAAAAGCTTTACAGACAAGCAAAAGCTGAGAGAATGTAGCACCACCAAACCAGCTCTTCAACAAATGTTAAAGGAACTTCTCTAGACAGGAAACACAGAAAATGTTTATAAACTTGAACCCAAAACAACAAAGTAAATGGCAACAGGATCATACTTATCAATCAGATCAGATCAGATCAGTCACTCAGTCGTGTCCGACTCTTGGTGACCCCATGAATCACAGCATGCCAGGCCTCCCTGTCCCTCACCAACTCCTGGAGTTCACTCAGACTCTCATCCATCAAGTCAGTGATGCCATCCAGCCATCTCATTCTCTGTCGTCCCCTTCTCCTCCTGCCCCCAATCCCTCCCAGCATCAGAGTCTTTTCCAATGAGTCGACTCTTTGCACGAGGTGGCCAAAGTACTGGAGTTTCAGCTTTAGCATCATTCCCTCCAAAGAAATCCCAGGGCTGATCTCCTTCAGAATGGACTGGTTGGATCTCCTTGAAGTCCAAGGGACTCTCAAGAGTCTTCTCCAACACCACAGTTCAAAAGCATCAATTCTTCGATGCTCAGCCTTCTTCACAGTCCAACTCTCACATCCATACATGACCACAGGAAAAACCATAGCCTTGACTAGACGAACCTTTGTTGGCAAAGTAATGTCTCTGCTTTTGAATATGCTATCTAGGTTGTTAAATGTAAATGGGTTGAATGCCCCAACCAAAAGACAAAGACTGTCTGAATGGATACAAAAACAAGACCCATATATATATATATATATATATATATATATATAGTCTACAAGAGACCCACCTCGAAACAAGGGACACATAAAGACTGAAAGTGAAGGGCTGGAAAAAGATATTCCACACAAATGGAGACCAATAGAAAGCAGGAGTAGCATAACTCATATCAGATAAAATAGACTTTGAAATAAAGGGGTTAACAATCAAATCTCCATTTTCTATCTTTATTTAAGAGAACAACTGTACAATATCCCAAACTCTAGATTATCCCAGGAAACTTGCCATTGCTTTTTGCTTTAAAGCAAACTTTTTCAATATAACTGAATTTGAATTTGCTCTAGATTCAGTTAATTCATTTCCAACAAAATCACAATGGAAAGAATACCTCATTCAAGAAGGACCTGGAATTAACCCTGTTTCCTTTATCCTTTTCTTCCCTGCTCAATTATTTTCTACTCCCAACTACAGGAAGATCCCATTTTATTGGATTCTACTTTAATGCACTTCACAGATACTGTGTTTTCTACAAATTGAAAAATTCTGGTCACCCTCTGTCAAGCAAGTCCACTTTTCCAACAGCATCTGCTCACTCTGTGTGTCTGTGTGTCACACTTTGGTAAGTCTCAGAATATATCAAGCTTTTTCATTATTATTACATTTGTTACAGGATCTGTGATCAGTGATCTTGGTGTTACTATCATAATTATTTCGGGCTGCCACAGACTGTGTTCATCTAAGAGACCAAACACAGTTGCTAAATGTTGTATGTGTTCCAACTGCTCCAATGACAAGCCGTTCCCCCATCTCTCCAACAACAAGCCATCCCCCCATCCCTCTTCTTCTCCTCGGGCCTCTCTATTCCCTGAGACACAATAGTACATTTAGGCCAATTAATAAACCTACAGTGGCTCTGAAGTGTTCCAGTGACAGGAAGAATTGCACATTCCTCACATTTAATCAAAAGCTAGGAATGATTAAGCTCATTGAAGAAGGCATGTTGAAAGCCAAGACAGGCTGAAAGTTAAGCCTCTTGCATCAAACAATTAGATAAGTTTTGAATGAAAATTTCTGGAAGGAAATTAGAAGTGTTACTCTAGTGAACACACAAGTAAGAAAGGAAAACTATTGCTGATATGAAGAAAGCTTTAGTGGTCCGAATAGATCAAACCAGCTAAAACACTCCCTCCAACCATAGCCAAATCTGCAGCAAGGCCCTAACTCTCTTCAATTCTAGGAAGGTTGAGAGAAGTGAGGGAGCTACAGAAGCAAAAATTTGAAGCTAGCAGAGGTTGGTTCTTGAGGTTTGGGGAAAGAAGCTGTCTTTATAACATAAAAGTGCAAAAAAAAAAAAAAAGGTGAAGCAGTATATGCTGCTCTGTAGAAGCTGCAACAAGTTATCCAGAAGATCTAGCTAAGATGATAAGTTAAGGTAGCTATACTAAACAGATTTTCAATGTAGACAAAACAGCCTTGTATTAGGGAAGATACCATCTGGGATATTTGCAGCTAGAGAGTCAAAGTAAGTACCTGACTTCAAAGTTTCAAAGTATATGCTGATCCTCTTAGAGGCTAAGGCAGCTGGTGACTTTAACTTGAAGACAATGGCCATTTGCCATTCTGAAAGTCCTAGGGTCTTTAAGAATTATGCTAAATCTACTCTGTCAAGGCTCTATAAATGGATAACAAAGATGTATGACATCACATCTGTTCACAGCATGGTTTATGGAATATTTTAAGTCCACTGTTGAGACCTACTGCTCAGAAAAAAAGATTCCTTTCAATATGTTACTGCTCACTGAAAATGCTCATGGTTACCCAAGAGCTCTGATGGAGATGTACAATGAGATTAATGTTGTTTTCTTGCCTACTAACACAACAGACATTCTGTTGGGTCAGGGGCTCATGGATCAGGGGCTCATTTCAACTTTCAAGTCTTATTATTTAAGAAATATATTTCATAAGCCTATAGATGTCAGAGATAGTGATTCCTCTGATGGATCTGGGCAAAGTCAACCAAAAATCCTCTTGAAAGGATCTACCATTCTAGACATCATTAAGAACCTGTGGTGGATTCATTTTGATATTTGGCAAAACTAATACAATTATGTAAAGTTTAAAAATAAAATAAAATTTAAAAATTAAAAAAAAAAAAAACAACAACATAGCAGTAAAGGCAGCCACACACATTTTTTGGTTTCCCAGTACAAGTAGTGTAACATAACTTTTATATGCACTGGGAAACCAAAATATTTGTGTGCCTGCCTTTATTGTGGTGGTCTGGAACTGAGTATATCAAAGGTAAGTCTGTGTAGAGAGTGTGGTTTTTCAAACACACCAAGCAGAGAGAATCTATTAACTTGTAGAGTTTCTTTGAGCAGAGACACTTAGATGTCTGCGGTTCAGAGTTGAAGCAGCGTGACATGTTCAGAAATTTCACAGGCCTGGGAGATCTTTATCCAGCTTTAGTTTCTCATGAACCCTGGGGCTATGGACCTATCTCATTTATAGTTTTATTTAATGATACATCCCCTCATCTGTGAACTAGAATAGACCAATTCTTCTCTAGGCAGGTATAGATGTATTGCCTGAGGTATAAAAATCTGTGTGTTCCAAGAACTGTTAATAGATGGAGTAAATTACTTTATATATAACTATATATTAGAATACATTAGGTTATATGCACACATCCCACATACTACTATCTCTTAAATGTCTGTGGATATTTTTGTGATTTGTAGAACCGAAGATTAGAATATTATTGAATTCATTGCAGATTTATGCTTTTTATTTTTTCAATTAATAGTTTTATGTTTGTGTGAGATGGTTATATATATATATATATATATATTTTTTTTTTCTGATGCCCCCAAAATTGGAAGCACTAAATATTTCTAAAGTCATTTTCATCCATAGTCCATGCCTTTAGACTTCTCTGACATATGCAAGTTAGACTGAGTAAAGGTGATGTGATATTAACAACTTACAATTAAGTGCAGAACTATAAAGTATTCTCAAAGTATGTGATATAATGCCAGTAGCAGAGTTTATAGTTTAAATTTCTTTCATTACTGGACAAACAATGAAATGGTTTATAGTATCTAGTTGGGATATTCAAACCAAAGAGGCAACTGGCTGATTAGAACATTAAAATTTTCACCAGGAAATAAAGAGAGTGTTCTAATCAGTGTGGCAGGCAGAATTCTTCCAAGATCCCTACCCCATGGGGGTACCTACTGTGTATAATCCCGCTCCCGTAAGAGTGCATGGGTTCTGTGACTATGACAGGATACCATTCTGTGATTAATTACGTTATCTGGCAAGAGTGAAGGAATTCTGTAGATATAATTAAGGTCCCTAATTATATGACTAACTTCATCATAAGGGAGATTATTTGGACTTGACTACTCAGGTAAGTGCCTTAAACGAGGCTGTTCAGGTCAGAAAAAGAGAAAGTCATCAGAAGCGCCCTGCTGCTGGCTCTGAAGACACACAAACGGCCATGGTGTGACGGTCACTTGGCAGTAACGTTTGAGTCCTCCAGGCAGTGAAGGTCCTACACCTGTAAGGACTGAATCTGGCTTCAGCTGTGAACTTGAACTTGACCTTAGCTCTGTCTGACATCTTGAGTTCAGCCAGGTGAGAACTTCAGCAGAGCACCCAGTTAACCCCACATCTGGACTTCTGAACCATGGAAATGATATAATACATTCATGCTACTTTAAGCCACTAAATTTGTGGTAATTTGTTAGAGAATGACAGAAAGTGACTGCAGTCAGATGTGGCAGAACAGAATGAAGAATGGTGTTCCTGGAGGAAGCCCAGCCCAATTCCACACCCCGTCAACCCACTGGCCCCTGTGCCCTGTCAGAAGTCCTGGCTCACCAAGGCTCCTTCAGTGGCCAACCATGGACTTCACTGAATAAGGCCTGAATTCTCAGAGGAGCAGCTCTTAGTGATGCATGGTGGGAAGTTGGCATGGGGGGTGTGAAGACTGGAGATAAAAAGTATTCCTACCTCCCCGTGACAGGGCTCTATCAGCCTTTGTTCACCTGGAACTCAGTCCCCTCCCCTCCAGAAAAACCTTCCTTTACACGACTGTCCAAAGGAACAAATACCCGTTTGCCCCCTATAGCATGTGTGTGCTCAGTCACTAAGTTGTGTCCAGCTCTCTGCAACCTCATGGACTGTTGCCCACCAGGCTCTTCTGTCCATGGAATTCTCCAGGCGAGAATACTGGAGTGAGTCGCCATGCCCTCCTCCAGGGGATCTTCCTGACCCAGGGATCTAGCTCAAGTCTCTTGGGTCTCCTGCATTGGCAGGCAGATTCTTTTACTGCTGAGCCGCCAGGGAAGCCCCACCCCTACCCCTTATAGCAGCAAAACTTAAAAGAGCAAACTTGGGGCTTATTCCTGGAAGAGCTGAGTTTTCTATGTTGACTTGGTTACTTCACTGTATTAAGACCATCAACGGGCAACCTGAAATAACTAAAAATGAAAAAAAGTTTTTGCTTGGGCAGACATCCTGATTCTGTGATAATATCTCCACCCCCCTTCAGCCTTACTCCATGCTTAGCTCCCTAAAGGTCATAGGCAAGGTTTATGCCAGTGGCTCTGAAAAAACTCAGCCCAAGTGCAGCTTCTGGTCCATCACCTGGCCCAAACAGCCATACCTCCCATCCTTTCCCTGGTCCCTCATAGCCCCCAGCTGTGCTGGCTGGGACAGCCATGCAGGGGTGACAAGCTTATCCTGAAGGATGGATGCAGTGCTCTGGCTGCTGGCCCATTTAGGCATAATTATCCCGCCTGGGATTCTGCCCGATATTATAACGAATGGCTTTGGAAGAAAAGATCAAACAGTGGGGAAAGCCTCAAGAGGAAGAATACATCTGTTAAGAACTCCCACCGAAAATGTTATAAAGCGTTTTTGTTTACTAAATCTTTCCAGTCTGAAACTGGTTCAAGGACAATTTAGCTGCCTTGTTTTAAGAGAAGAGAGAGATTGGGAAAGACAAGGTCGGGGTGTGGGGTGGTGTAAGAGGTTGGAAAGCAGACTTAAGAAGTCACCAAAACTAACTGAAAACTAATACACACATATCCAGAAAGTCATTTGAAATTAAAGGTGCTTTTGCGCAACATATATATCTAAAACATGCTTTCAAATATTATAAATACATACCTTTGAGATGCTCTTTTTGTGTATGCATTTAACAAAAAAAGTTTCAATGAATCATGCATGTGTGCTCAGTCACTTCAGTCGTGTCTGATTGTTTGCGACCATATGGACTGTAGGCCGCCAGACCCTTTTGTTCATGGGATTCTCCAGGCAAGAATACTGGAGTGGGTTGCCATGCCCGCCTCCAGAGGGTCTTCCCACCCAGGGATCAAGTCCATGTCTCCCATACTGCAGGTAGATTCCTTACTACTGAGTCACCGGGGAAGCCCTCAATAATGCATAGGGCTGCTTTATACACAAACACACGTGATCCCAATTTATAATTGTTTCTAGAGATATTAATTATTGACTCTGTACCTAATTTCAAGAGATTCAAACCAACAAGATTAAAAGTTTGTTGCTGTGTGTCTTTGGAGTTGTCTCTGCCCTCAAGCAAATGCTCTGTAAGTTTCAGCAGTTACTAGACCTTTGGGTCATCCACTGTGATCCTATAAAATAAAATACCTATTAGAATAAGTTGGGAAAAAAAGCCTGAAGTTCACAAGGTTTGGGGGTCACAGATTGGACACCTACCATATTATGTATATTATATATCACCGTAGGTTAATGCTGAGTTTTATTCCTCTAAATCGCAGTCCTCAAATTTTTTGGTACCAGGGACCAGCTTCATGAAAGACAATTTCCATGGATGGTAGGGGGGTGGGGGGAGGCGGGAGGTATGGTTTCTGGATGATTCAAGCACATTACATTTATCATGCTCTTTATTTCTAATCTAATGCTGCTGCTGATCTGACAGGAGGTACCAGTGTGTGGTCCAGAGGTTGGGGACCCCTGCTCTAAATGTTTGAGATGAGGGTTACATAGGATACAGTTGTCTATTCTTTAACTATTCTACAGCCATCCGATGTGTATTTGCTTAAACTATGAAATCAGGCTGGAATTTGCAGGAAGTAAAACGACCTCACAAACCCACAGCCACGATGCCTGGACCCTAACCATGCTCTCCAGAAACCACACCATGCTTTCCTCTCTGTTCTTCCCCTCACGCTGCTCTTCCTCCTGCCCCTTCCTTTCTGTACAAAATGACAATGAGCTGTAGAGACCCCACGAAAGCCCAGGAAACTGGATAGAGGGTGACAGGCTTGGGGCAGGAAGGAGGGGGAGCTGCCACAGAGCTGCAGGTAGGTCTCTCTCATGAGTTTGCACAGAACGTCCTCTGAATGAGCATGCTGTTCCCTGTCCTCTACCTTCTCATGGATTGTTAATGCCAGCAGGAAAAGTGCACACCAAAGATTTTAGAAGGGCAGGGAAGGACTCTGGGAAATTTGCTAGAAACAAGGGCCCTGCATTTGGTAGTGGTGCCTGTTGAGTCACTAAGTCATGTCTAACTCTTGCAACCCCATGGACTGTAGCCCTCCAGGCTCTGCTGTCCGAGGGATTTCCCAGACAAGGATACTGGAGTGGGTTGCCAGTTACTTCTCCAGGGCATCTTCCCAGCCCAGGAATTGAACCCACGTCTCCTGTTTGGCAGGCGGATTCTACACTGAGGCACCTGGGCAGCCCCTGTATTTGGAGGCATACAGTACATTCCTGATTTTCTGGAGGCAGTGAGAGGCAGGCCGCAGCCGAGATGGGGTTTCCTTGTAGACACGGTATAGATGGCAGCTGCCTTCACCAAAGCCATTCCCTCCCTCTAAACTGCTGGCACACAGCTCCCTCAGACCAGCCAGCCGTCAAGACCAGGCTTCTGCCAGGAGAAAAGCGTGAAATTCCTGATTTTCTCTGCACGGAGTGGAGAGGGTGAGCGCACAGGACGGCCTCCCAAGATGGCTGCCGTTTCTCAGGGTCGCGGCGCAGAGGCTGAGGCTCGTGAGGCCGCCGTCTTACCCGGGGCCCAGGCTCGATGGACCGGGATTTATCTGTGATTTGGTTTATGAGCAGGATGGAGTGCGTGGGGATTCGTGCTCCCTGGAAACCACCAGGGGGCAAAACTATAGGGAGGCCCTCCCTTCTCTGGACCCTGGCCCTCCTCCCCACCCTGACCCTGGGTCTGAGAATTCTCCTGCTGGTTTTATGATCCGAAACTCTCAGGAGAGCTGGCACTCTCGCAGGCTTCCCTTATATTTTCAGAGAGGATTCTACAGGTCAGCATTTTGGTCAAAAGGTCCCACATCAGGTACCGTACTGTCTTACACAAGGGGAAACCTGTATAATATGAGAAGAACGGACTGCATGTTTTTCCTACTCCTGTATCACCAACGGTACATATTTTCTCTCTAAATAAGTTTTATTTTAATAACAAACTGACCACAAAAGCCACCTTTAAAATTCATGCAACTCTTATTAGTCATTTTAAGTATTTTAAGCTTTTTTTTTTTTCTTCTTTTTAGTACTCTTAAGGTTGTATGCTATAGACCCCCAGGGGATACCAGAATGCCTTCATTTTGAGCAACAAACTGAGGCAGGAAACTCAACTATGCAAACCTTATGTGTTTGTACATGTATTGTAGTCAACTTCCTAAGAAAAAGGACAGAGCCAGTAAGACTGATGGGGCGGGGGGAAATAGAGAAATTGGTTAAAAACTAACTAAAACATCACTCCTCAGTATTTCTACTATAGATACATTAGTGAATTTTCTTCTAATTTTCTATGAAATTATTTTTAAGTCTATGGATTTTAGTACTCATACAGGTGGCTCAGTGGTTAAAATCTGCCTGCCAGTGTAGGAGATGCAGGAGATAATGGGTCCAATCCCTGGGTTGGGATGATCCCCTGGAGAAGGTAATGGAAATCCACTCCAGTATTCTTGCCTGGAAAATTCCATGGACAGAAGAGCCTGGTGGGCTACACTCCATGGGGTCACAAAGAGCTGGACATGACTGAGCGACTGAGCATGCATGCATGTACTGTTCGTACAACTTTGTATCCTTACATTAAAATATATATATTAAGAACACATACTTTCATGTCAATTACTTATTCTAACAATAAAACATCTTCATGAAGGAACATGCCTTCATTTGCTAAACGATTTCCCTAATTTTCAACCTTTAAATGGTTTCTAGTGCCACATTAATATTATAACAAGTACTGTGTTCAAATCTTTGTACATTTTTTTGCTTAAAAAACTGGTTTAATTCAACCAATGTCTAAAGACTATTTTTAAATTCAGTTTTTAAAAAGATATTTAGAAGTTAGTTTCAAATGAACTGTTTAGAAATTATCTATGTTTTACACTGACTTCCTTCAGGGTCGTTTTTCCCCCTACGTAGCTACCTACATCTATAGTTTTTACACTTGCACAAATAAGCAGATGTTAGATATTTTATTGCTGACTGTTAAAAAATTTATTCAGGATACTTAATGAAGACAGTAACTGAAATAAAATCTACAAGGTAAGAACTAATTCCAAAAGTTTTCTTTAGAAACTGGCTTTGGGGTTTTGTCCGTGTTGTTTTGTTTTTCAATACCTGCAGTAACTGGATGAATATATCTAGCTAGATAACTGGAATGATTTTGTTTGGGGACACAAATGTCCTTTATTTAGGTCTTGAAATAACAACAAGCTTAATAGTAGAGCCAAAACTTAGAAACAGCCAAGGCATAGAACCTGTACCACAAAGCAAAGATAAGAATATTCTTTACACACATGTGTGTATACACATACACACATACACGCATACACACACACATCCTTGCTCCACTCTCTGTCTCTGGCTTTCCAACTTGATCTTGCCTGCTTGGAAATACGAGCATTTTCTCTCTCTCTCCATGTTGTCACAATGCTGAAGCAATGCTGCTGCTGCTGCTAAGTCGCTTCAGTCGTGTCCGACTCTGTGCAACCCCATAGACGGTAGCCCACCAGGCTCCGCCGTCCCTGAGATTCTCCAGGCAAGAACACTGGAGTGGGTTGCCATTGCCTTCTCCGTCTGAAGCAATAGAACATGTTAAAAAAAAATTAAAACTTTGAGAACATCTAATGATCTTGATTTCCCTGGTGACTCAGATGGTAAAGCATCTGCCTACAATGTGGGAGACCTGAGTTCAATCCCTTGGTCAGAAAGATTCTCTGGAGAAGGAAATGGCAACCCACTCCACTACAGTCCATGGGGTCGCAAAGAGTCAGACCTGACCAAGCAACTTCACTTTACTTTTTAAGAATAGGAAACTTAGTCAGCATGTGGACAGTTTTCATTTGCTGCTATTGACATATTTTGTTAACTTCCTCGATCCTAACCCTGGTCTTCACAAATAACCCTATATCTGGCTTATAGCATTAATTTTTCCTGTGTTCCTCTTAGCCCTTCTTTTTGCCCCACGGACAGCTTTGTGTCCTAGCATTACAGTATGGTTTTGCACAAGAAGCTTGTGTCCAGAGAGCAATTTAGCATTCCATGGCTTTCCTTCCCATGGCCAGACTCGGAGTGTCCCCCACGCCTCGCCTCTGCAGGCACATCGTTGCAGATGGTGGGCAGATAACCTGGAGCAAAGCTCAGCCTTGGAATTCCTGTGGCTTCATGAAGCTCTGAGAAGAATGAAACATTAAGGACATTTATGACCTGTAAAATGTATCCTTTAGGGGCTGGACCTGCAACTTTGGGGCAATAATTTCATGTGAGAGCAAAATACAAAGAACACAGCTTGGATGCAGTGCCTCTGAGCACTCCAGAAATGAACAGCGATTTTAATCAGGCATTTAATCAAACATCGGGCAGTTATCCAAAGTATTTGCCCCTTTTTTACACCGCCTTCCAAAACTTGCTCTTAAAAAGTGCTTGAAAGTAAATATAACAATGTTTGTGAGGCTTTAAGCCCTAGTTTGATTTGGTATGTTTCTTTACCTTTATGATGACTGATTTTAACTCAGCTCCGAGTTGCAATCTTCACATTATTGAAAAGAGAAGAAAACAACGAACAAAAAGTGAGAGCAGGGAACCCTGTAGTTTAAATACGATCCACTGTTGCCATCTGCTGGCTACAGATGGGATTTTTTTTCTTTTTTTTTTCTTTTCAAAAGAAAACTAAGACACAGGCAGGCATGCAGTCATGGAAGTGTTTCCACGTGGGTGGGTATGTCTGTGTGTGTGTGTGAGAGAGCGCACGCGCAGAAAACAGGCAGCAACGTCCCAGCATTCGAATGAATTTAGTTTGTTTTTAAGAACCTCTAGTTAGTTGAGCCCTCATAGTCTCTGATTTAGTAGAGGATTTTTACTTAAGGAGTCATTGCTACCGACAAAATGAAGGGGAGCCTGGGACAAATAAAAGAAAAAGAACTTGTGATCAAGGACAAGTGACAGTTCACAGGGGATGACCTGAGGCCTCGGTGTACTCCTCCACCTGGATGGAGCCACAGATGCCAATCCCACAGATGGAACCGTCTCCCTCTAGAATCTACTTTTCTGAATGGCTTCCAGTTCATACAGGAGATCTTAACAAATGTAATCCTCCTGGCATGGGCGTGCCTCAGTTAACTGACCAAGGCTTCCCTAGTTGTGTCCAACTCTTTATGACCGTATGGACTGTAGCCCGCCAGGCTCCTCTATTTATGGGATTCTTCAAGCAAGAACACTGGAGTGGGTTGCTATGCCCTCTTCCAGGGGATCTTCCCAACCCAGGATTGAACCCACGTCTCTTATGTCTTCTGCATTGGCAGGCGGGTTCTTTACCACTGGTGCCACCTGGGAAGCCCCAGTAGATAGCATGCTGCTAAGTTGCTTCAGTCATGTCCGACTCTGTGCAATCCCATGGACGGCAGCCCACCATGCTCCCCCGTCCCTGGGATTCTCCAGGCAAGAACAATGGAGTAGGTTGCCATTTCCTTCTCCGATGCATGAAAGTGAAAAGTGAAAGTGAAGACGCTCAGTCGTGTCCGACTCCTACTGACCCCATGGACTGCAGCCTACCAGGCTCCTCCGTCCATGGGATTTTCCAGGCAAGAGTACTGGAGTAGGGTGCCATTGCCTTCTCCATACAAAGTATCAATAGGTGGTGTGCATATGCATTCTAAGTTGCTTCAGCTGTGTCCGACTCTTTGTGACAGCATGGACTGTAGCTCACTAGGGTCTTCTGTCCGTGGAATTCCCCAGGCAAGAATACTAGAGTGGGGTACCATTCCTTTCTCCAGGGTCTCCTGTGCTACAGGCAGTCTCCTGCATTGCAGGTGGATTCTTTACTGACTGAGCCACCAGGGAAGCCCAACACAATATTAAGCAACCTATTTGGAGGGATTTCCCCCAAACACATGCATTTAAGCCTCATAACCACCTTAATAGGTAACTATTAAAACCTATTTTATAGATGAAACCACTGGGACCCAGAGAAACTGAAGGCAGAGCTGCTAAGTGACAGCAGGACAGAGCTGGACTCGAACCCAGATCCCCAGGCTGCATCTGGACCATGGATCTGCACAGCCGCCCGGGAAACCTCAGCACGCAGCTCAGAGGATGCCCCTTCACAGCCTGCAGCCAAGAGTGATGTAACCACTTCCCATTCCCAACTCATCTCCACCGAAACTTCTTTGGAATTGGTCTCCAGCATCACTTACTCAAAAAGCTCTTCTGAGGTCTTCGTTCTCCCTGACCACTCAGAAGATGCGTGTCCTAAACAATTTAATTTCACAGCTTGTCTGCTCTGTGTTTCCCTACTGTTCACAAAAATATATTTGACTTTCCTCCAAGTCAGAGTATACTTTCCAGGGACAGAAGTGATTATTTTTCTTCTGATGCTGCCATAGAAACGAAGCTACATGAGCCAGAGGCTCTCACACAGGATCCCTCCAGGTCTCGGGAAAAGCTTGCATGTGTGTCTCTGTGTTATCGGACCCTGTGGGCCAACACTTTCTGTTCTGTAACGCTACAGACACTAATCATTAAAAGTAGCTTCCCAGAGTTACAAAATATTTCTAAGAAGCCAACACATCTCCATTTACTTTTATTTCCCTACATGCTGCAAATTCCTTTTCTGTGATTTCATTTATACGTTCTCTTTGCTTTTCTTTCCTTTCACATTTACACTCAGTGCCTGATGCAGGTTGGATTCACAGGAATCAGATATCAAAACGTAGTTTGGGGTTCAGGATTCTTCTCTAGGACCAAGGCTTGTGGAAGGCAGAGGTGATGTTGGTCTCGTAAGGAAGAGCCGGTGAGGCAGTGCCAGCTCAGCGGGGCGTGCTCTGGAGTGAGCATTACCCATCAGGGAGGCACTTGATGGGTGAAGGTTCAGGCGGGGGCCAGGCCAATGACAGTGCCATGAGCCCCTGGCTACACACACACAGGGCTGGTTCTCTTCCCAATCAGTGTCCTGAGCTGTGCTTTCATGGGGATCCAGCACCTCACCTATCCACTGATGTGAGGTTATTTTGTTTCAAAAAGTTTACTAAAACACAGAGCAGCTGCCCAGTGACCATGATCTGTGCGTGAAGTCGATTCTCTGAGGAGCTGGTCAGAAGAGGAATGCAGATCAAGAGCCCTTGCTCTCCACTTCTCCAACATACTTTCAAAAAGGCTTCCCAGTGTTCCTTACATTCCTTGTAAGCAGGATGAGGAGACGGGCCTGGGAGACACATTTTCATTTTTTTTTTAAGAGAAGAGGCAGACGTCTGCCATCCCCTCCTCACCATAAATGAATTCCCTGGCTCTGTACCTACATCAGTTCAGGTCTTCTAAAAAGCCGATTCTGAAAGAGAAATGGGTGTGCAGAAGATCTGTAGGGGGGATTCCTGGAAAGGATGAAGTGGACAGGGAATGGTAGGAGGGAGGGAGGGAAAGCCTTGGGACCACAGCGCAGGTCTGATGCCCGTGGAAGAGAGAGGAGGTGGATGGGTAGGTAGGAAGAGCCTCCAACCATGCACAGCTCAGAGAAAGTCCCGGCTGGGCCAGGGGGAAATCTGGGGGCAATGATAGCCCCTTACAAGGAGTCTTGCTTTAGGCAGAGACAACCCTCTCTGTTTCCTCACTGTGTTCATTGAAGCCTAGGAATGAGCCCAGAACAGTGTATCTCTGCATGAATGATGCTATGGAAGCCAAGGGGCAGCAGCTGGTGGCTGTCCGCTGATGGACTCTTGGTGGAAGGTTCTCCCTGGAAGGGAGATCTGTAGGGGAGCTTACCTTACCTGCTGTGTGTGCTTACCCTTGTAGCACAGTAGCCTCAAGAATGGGCTGTGTAAACTTAAAAAAGCATGTACGCAGGTTAACTCCTGTTTCTCTTCCATCTCTACTTCATTCCTGATTCCAAACGATAGTGTCCAAACACAATCCCCTAAATTGACAGCTGACTCAACTGAAACTCAAATCAACAGACAAAGGCAAAAATAGCATCTTAGCCCCTGGAAATATCTAAGCATATTTAAGTGCTGTGAGAGTCCAACATCAGCTCAATGCCACAATGTTTAATGACTTAGAATACCTACTATGGACCAGATACTCTGCTGGGTCAGCAGAATTCAGTTAAATTGGACAAGATCCTGAAAGGTCCATGTGTATGTGTTAACTCGCTTCAGTCGTGTCCAACTCTTTGCAACCCTATGGACAGTAGCCCCCCAGGCTCCTCTGTCCATGGGATTCTCCAGGCAAGAATACTGGAGTGGGTTACCATTCCCTTCTCCAGAGGATCTTCCCAACCAAGAGATTGAACCTGGATCACTTGCATCACAGGCTGATTTTTTACCTTTTGAGATATGTAACTCTTTAGGTTTTGTCAAAGCAAAACCCATCTGTTATGCTGAAATAATACATAAAATCTTTGATGAAAAATCATCCTCTTCTTCTTAATCCCATTCTTGAGATAACTGCTTGGAAGCTACATTTCTGAGGTGACTTTCTATAAATTCCTGTTATACCTATACCAGTGCTTCATTCAAATCTCCAGATACTGCATTTCTACCAGTGTTTCCTGAACCAGCAACTCGACCTTATCTTCTGATGTATTTTTCCTTCTGCTTTGTTGAATTCCTCCAAAATATAAACACTAAATAAAGCAAAGCTAAAAATTAGTGCAGAAAAGGAGAACACCAGCGTGGTAGAGCTTCAGCAGTGTCTCAGAGGGAAGGTCAGACTGTAATGCTATAGATTCTTGAGGTCTATGCTTGCATAGTTTGAGCCACTGGTCTTGGACATGTATTGCTTCATAGGGAAAAGAAGGTCTTAAAAATGAGACTAGATAAGAAAACATTCAAGTGAGATGATTTCCCAAGTAAGCTGTTTCTTAAAAAACAAAACAAAACAAAAAAACTGATTTGCTGGACTTCCCTGAAGGTGGTAGTAAAGTTATTTACTGATGAAAAATCTTGAATAATCTTTCTCTTTCAAGCAAAGTTTTTCTGGTACAAACAAGTTGACCATGTGGACATGGGTTGTTGGCTGCTTTTTCTTAAGTGCCAGGCAGTGCTGATGCAGATGGTCACTGTTCTCAGCTCCATGAGGATTCAGCTCACTGCTTTCCTCCTTTCCTAGCTCTTCTCAACAGGTACATCACTGTTTCCAATGTTCCCTGTGGTGGTTTTGGTAGCTTCCTTTTTTGTTGCTGTTGCGTTTATTTATTGTTTTTTTTTTAATTTTTATACAACTTCAGTGTTACTCTCCATTTATATTATTATTATTACAAGATATTGGCTATTTTCCCTTTATCATAAAAAACAAAGCCTATCTTATACCCAGAAGTTTGTACCTTCCACTCACCCCAGTTTTCCTCCCCCCACCTTCCTTACTCGTTTGTTCTCTATATCCGTGGGTCTGTTTCCTTTTTATTATATTCACTAGCTTCTACTATTTTTAAGATGGCACATTTAACTGATGCTATACCATATCTGTCTTTCTCTGCCTGATTTATTTCAGTTAGCATAATGCCCTTTAAGTCCATTCATGTTGCTGCAAATGGCAAAATTTCACAAAATTTCATTCTTTTTCTATGATTGAGGAATGTTCCATTGCATATATAGACCGCATTTTCTTTATCCATTCATCTGCTGATGGACACTTACATTGCTTCCACTTGGCTATTGTAAATAATGGTGCTATGAACATTGAGGTACATGTATCTTTTTGAAGTAGTGTTTTTGGTTGTTTTGGATATATACCCAGGAGGGGAATTGCTTGGTCATATGGCAGAGGATGAGATGGTTGGATGGCATCACTGACTCAATGGCCATGAGCCTGAGCAAATTCCCAGAGAGAGTGGAGGACAGGGAGGTCTGGCGTGCTATGGTCCATGGGGTAGCAAAGAGTCAGACGCAATCTAGTGACTAAACAGCAATAAAGTGCTAGTTCTGCTTCTTGTTTTTTGAGAAACCTCCACTTTCACCAGTTTACATCCCCATCAACAGTGTACAAGGGTTCCCTTTTCTCCACATTTGTTTTCTTGACTCTCCCTTTCTTATGTTACCCATTTTAGCCTTGGACTCTTACTTTGAGAGATGAATAATTCAGATGGCTACTTTCCCTACATCTCTTCCCCCTCCTTCTCCACCAAGTTCTGTCAGCTGGGCTGTGCTCCAGGGTTTAAAACATTTGCATTATGCTTTTAAATATAATTAAACGTTTGGAACTGTCACTAATGATTGAGTCAACAACTTAAAATAACAAGTTGTGTTTATATGAATAGATTAAGAATACATTTGTAAAATAATTTATATGTGCAGAGCAAATTTTAAGTTCTTCATATTAATATTAACCAATGTCAACCTAATAGCAGATATTATTATTAGCTCGATTTTATGGGTAAGAAGACTGGGGCATATAGAGCTTTAGAATCTTGCCCAAAATGATCTGTTAATAACTCTTCTAAACTGTTGCACCTTAGTTCCTGGGCCTAAAATACACACTGTGATTCTCCCATGTCTCTCCATCAGCTCAGTTCACACAGTTCTCTTAACTTGGGGTAGAGTTTCCTTGCATAGACCTTTACCTGGCCAGTTACTACTTTCTGTGCATATCTCAGCTAACATCCGTTCCTCAGAGAAGCATTCTCTGACCATCATGTATCAGCAGGTCGTTCCGCCTCTCTCTCTCATGGAGTCCATTCTGTTCTTTCTCAGAAGTTGGTGCTGTAAGCACACAGTCCCTTTCGTGTGTATCAAAGTAATGCCTATATTTGCTTCTCTCCAGTAAGAGGCATGATGTTCTCTATCTTAGGCTCACCTTACAGGGTGCTTGGCACCTAGCAGGTAATTAATTTTTCCATTTATAACCGACTATAAGGGTTCATAAATATAATTCTATTTTCAAGTTAAATACAAGGTTATTAACATAACCTTTTAAAAAACTTTTTATTTTGTATTGGAGTGTAGCCAATTAACAGTGTTGTGTTAGTTTCAGGTGAACAGCAAAGGGACTCAGCCATACATACACATGTATCCCTTCTTCCCAACCCCCCTCCCATCCAGGCTGCCACATAACACTGAGCAGAGTTCCATGTGCTGTACAGTAGGTCCTAGGTGGTTACCCATTTTAAATATAGTAGTATGTACATGTCGATTCCAAATTCCCTAACTAGCTCTTCCCCTCATCCTTCTCCCCTGGCAACCATAAATTCCTTCTCTGTGAGTCTGTTTCTATTTTGTAAATAAGTTCAATTGTATCATTTCTTTTTAGATTCCATATATAAGGGATATCATTCAGCATTTCTCTTTCTCCATATGATAATCTCTAGGTCCATCTATAATATGGAAATTTTATTATTAATAGTTATTCAGTGTAGCATAGTGGGATGAACTTGGATTACATCTAAGACCCATAATAGAAATTAATTTTTAATACAATATAATATGCATTAGCTTTCTTGAATTTTGATTCATAGAAGTATAATGAATAAGGAACAGATGAACAATCCTCCAAGGCAAGGAGCATAGCAACCATAATAATAAATAGCACTTTCTAAGGCTCTCATAGCCCACAAGCATTATGCCATGTACTCCTCCTCTTGACACTGATGTCATCAAGTCGAGTTTACCCCAATTACACATGGCAGGAAGCAAACACAGCTTTTCCCCTCTGGGTCCAGTGTGCTTACTCAGAGCTCCCCACCTCCGCTTTCTCAGTTCACATTCTGAAGTGCTATTTTCCCTCAGGACTCTTTTGCCTTTAACAATGGGATTGTTTTCAGGTTATTATCAGTCATTTTGGACTTGTCTGCAACATTCAAAACACTCATTTCAGCAGCAGTCACTCTGATCTCTTAGACAGGTGTTTGATAAAAGTCAAATAAATTATTCAGACAACACTGTTTAGTGAAGAGCAAATTCCCTTCCAGGGGATTCAGCCAACTTCTCGAAGAAGCTTCATGGAGAAGGAACTGGAGCTCAGCCTTGATGTTGCAGAAGGATGTTTAAGTGAGTGAGAGGCTGGCTTTCCAACTTTCTGTTTCAGGATGTACTTTCTACCAAAAAGCAGAGTGTACTTTCAGGAAACCCCCACAGCAGGTGTTCACAATCCCTTTGGAGTTTTAGGATTCATTCCTTCATTTATGCACTCGCTGATGAACTGCATAAAAAGCTGTGTAGAAAGGACTTTTCACTGGAGAGTTTCAAACTCTTTGATGCTAGCTCTGTATTTACTGTTATACCACACTAGAGCATGTTAGGTAACTGAGGTTTGGTTGCAATTCTTGGCTGATCTTGGACTTGGCTGATCTTGGCTGTAAGGACTGGTGGTAATAAAGTTTGGAATTCTGTCTGGCTTAGGTCACATTTCTGAGAAGCAGTTTGAGGTGGGGATCTGAGGATGAGTGATTTTGGGGTGCAGTGCTTTCAGGAGAAATGCGGGGAGAGCAACAAACAGGGCAGAGGAAGGAGTTGAGTAGGATGTGGTCTCAGCGGGAGCCTGGCTTTTGCTGACCCCAGGGGAAGCCCATACTGAACCACAGAGTGGCACAGGGGCCAGTTTCTTAATCTTTTTGTCAGTCTTTGGCTGCAAGCTGTTGGGAGAAGAGAGGACAGCTGTGAACCATCAACAGCCAAAACTCTTTTTTTAATCTGTTGAGGAACCTCCGTACTCTTCCGTGGTGACTATGCTAATTTACATTCCCTCCAACAGTGCACAAGGGTTCCCTGTCCTCTGTATCCCCGCCAATGCCTGTTGTCTCCGGTCTTTTTGATAATAGCCCAAATAACAGTTGTGGGGTGTTATCTCAGTGTGGTTTTGATTTGCATTTCCCTGATGATGTTGAGCACCTTTTCATGAATGTGTTGGCTGTTTGTATGTCCTCTTTAGAAAAATGTCTCTTCAGGTCCTTTGCTTATTTTTCAATTGGAAGGGAAATGGCAGTCGAATCTGCACTCACACATGTACTGCAGCGCTATTCACAATAGCTAATACATGGAAGCAACCTAAATGTCCATCAGTAGAAGAACGGGTAATAAGCTGTGCTATGTGTATAACAGAATATTACTTAGCCATGAGAAGTAACAAAATCCCAGTTTGTGGCAACATGGACGAACCTTGAGGACATAATTCTAAGTGAAATAAGTCAGACAGTGAAATGCAAATGCTATACGATTTCACTCATATGTGGAATCTTAAAAGGCCAAACTTGTGGAAACAGAGAATAGAAAAGTGGTTACTAAGGAGTTGGAGGGTGGGAGAAATGGGGGAAGTGTTGGTCAAAGAGTACAGACTTCCAGTTAGAAAATAAATAGGTTCTCGGGCTCCAATGCACAGCATGGTGGTTACAGAAAGCATCACTGGACTATCTACTCATAAGCTGCTAGGAGAGTAGATTTTAAATATTCACACTGCAAAAAAGGAATTATGTAATGTGATGGAGGTGTTAGCTAAGGCTCTTCTGCTAATCACATACTGCAATATATAAGTGAATTCAATCAACGCCATACACTTTAAAATCACACAATACTGTATGTCAATTATATCTTAATAAAGTTTGGGAAAGAAACAGCCAATACTCCCAGCAGCCAGGGCCTGGTTACCAAGCCCAGTGAGTGGGAGGACAGCAGCATCATCTATCACACTGGCCATGTATGTGTGAGGATTAATCCTTAACACTGTGAAAAATCCCCTTTCTAACACGTCAGTCGTCACCCTCAGAATGACTTAGCACAATGATTATGAATCTGACAAGTATAAGCTACATGTAGGATACATTTTCATTCATTCTTGAGTGACAGTATGTCACACATGTGCCAGTGACTTTTTATACAAGCTTTCCGAGCTAATTAGTTTCATTTTTGAAAGTTTAGATAGTAACATCCACATCCCCCTCCCATCTCCAGCTCAGAAGGATGATCATGCTTCTCACACAGATTTTCTAGGACACTTAAACTGATTGTTGCACTTCAAGAGGAATCTGGTGGTTCTAGAGAAATGCAGGAACACAGGTGATACAGAAAGCTGGGGAGGGAAATGGCACAATTGGAAAACTTCCAACTGTTCAGTCATCAGAGCACAGAGTTCATTTGGGGAAATGATGAGAGGTTAGGTGGGGAAATGAAGGCAGAGCCCAGATCATGAAAAGCCTTAGATAAAATTAAAATAGTTTGACCATTTTTTAAGGACAATGGGTCTGTTAGTTTCCCTGGGGCTGCTGTAACAACTGACCACAAACTACGGGGCTTAACTCTCTGACAGTTGTGGGAGGTGGGTGTCTGCTGGGCCACACTCCCCTGGAGGCTTCAGGGCAGAATCCCTTCCTTCTTTATTCCAGTTTCTGGTCGCTGGTGACAACGCTTGGCTGTTGCTATTTCCACATCGTCTTCCCGTCTGTTTCTTTCTTGTAAAGACACACATGATGGCATTTGAGGTCCACCTGGATAACGAGAAATCAGCTTCTCATCTCATGAGTCTTAATTTAGTTATACCTGCAAGGACCCTTTTTCCTAGTAAGGTAACAGTCACAGGTTGCAGACTTTGGGATGTGGACATAGCTTTGGGAGCCATAGTGAGCCTGCCGCAGTGGGATGCCTGCAATCACTTAAAGCAGAAGACAGCATGATCAAACTGATGTTAAAGGAAAAAACCTATAAAAATACATTTAAAACTGTCATAAATATGGATTAGATAGAATTAATACTAGAGACAGGTGACCTTATAAGAGGCTTGGCAAATGGTTCAGGCGATTAACAGTGAGAAATTGTATACAGGCATTAGTGGTAGGGAAGAGATAATTGACAGAATTTAGGGACTACTGGTTTTTCCAGTAGTCACGTATAGATGTGAGAGCTGGATCATAAAGAAGGGTGAGGACCTAAAAATTGATGCTTTTGAACTGTGGTGTTGGAGAAGACTCTTGAGTGTCCCTTGGACTACAAGGAGATCAACCCAGTCAATCCTAAAGGAAATCAGTCTGTATATTTACTGGGAGGACTGATGTTGAAGTTCCAGTACTTTGGCCAACTGATGCGAAGAACTGACTCACTAGAAAAGACCCTGATTCTGGGAAAGATTGACCACAAAAGGTGAAGAGGGAGACAGAAAATGAAATGGTTAGATAGCATCATCGACTCAGTAGACATGAATCTGAGCAAACTCCAGGAGATAGTGAAGGACAAGGAAGGCTGGCATGCTGCAGTCCATGGGGTCCAAAAGAGTCGGACACGACTTAGTGACTGAACAGCAACAAGCGCCAGATTAGATGAATGGGTGAGAGAGACCTAGGAGCCTGGAATAATGCCAGGAGCTCTGGCCTGGGCAACTGTATGGACAGGTCCATCTTTTCACTGAAGCAGGTCATGTTTGGAGGAGCATACTTGATGAAAAGAATTTTGCCTTCAGTTTTGGCAGGAGCACAAGAGGAGGAATATAGTAGAAGAGGAGCACGATCTAGGAGGGACCTTAACAGATCTCTGCAGAAGATGGCTCTCATACCTTTGCTTCCTATTTCCATCTTGGTTGGAAAAATACTTGCAAGTTTACAATGACACAACCCATTGAAATATGACACATGTCTCTCCACAGATTAATAAATTCAGGTCCTATAATGTAGAGATCTCCTATGGGATATCAGGACCTTGGTGGCTCAGACGGTAAAGAATCACCTGCAATGCGGGAGACCTGGGTTCGATTCCTGGGTTGGGAAGATCCCCTGGAGGAGGGCATGGCAACCCATTCCAGTATTCTTGTCTGGAGTATCCCATGGACAGAGGAGCATGGCAGACTACAGTCCCTTGGATTGCAAAGAGTCGGACACGACTGAGCGACTAAGCACAACAGCAGCATACTGACTCCCTGGGGTCTCAGAACCTTCCATCGGGATGTCAGAATCCTACATTAAACAATCAGGAAGCGAAGCATACTGCAGGGTGTGGTGCACAGCTGTATTGATCCTTGGCAATCTGCTTCTGATTTCTGAATGTGTTGAACTGAGGTGTGACTGCTAGATAAGCAGGTGTAGCTTTCTAAGAGACACCCAAGTGCTGTAACCTGCCAGTATCACCTAAAAGTTATCATGTAAGAAAACAGGTTCCATCACAGCAATCTCAGAAGATGAGACACATATTTAGAAACATTTAAGGAGATTAAAAAAAAAAATCCTCAAGGGAAAGATGTAGGGATCAGTCAGATGCAGATGAAAATATCAGTTTTATTACCAGTAAGGCTGTATTTGAAAATATTATTTTTGTGTGAGTTAACAGATTTTCCAATAATTCTCCTAAAGCTGTTCCTTTGGGAAACCCTAACATCAAGAGAGAATTTGGGTCTTGAAGTGGACAGGCTGAAATTCCTTACGGACACTTCTAACATGTTAGGTATGTCCCTCTCCCAGCTTTAATGATCTTTACTTCTCACTCCCAGAACCTGTGAGCATTCCTGGGGCCCCTGGAGCACCATAGACATTCATTCAGAGCTACAGGTGGCTGGGGTCGCCTTTGGCCAATGCTAGACAGATGGAGGGAATGGCAGGCCAGCTTCTTCAGGTTCAGAACAGCTTCAAGGCTAAACTTACAGCCCCTAGCTCCCCTGTGGGCTCAGACAAATCTCCCCTTCTTGAGATCTGACTCTCGTTTGATTTCCTCTTGCCTCTGGTCTTCTTCCTCTTCCTCCAGCTGGCTTCCCCCCAGCACTACCTATCTAAAAGGCTGTGTTTGCATCCTTGTCTTGGGGGTTTACTTTTGAGGAGCACAGCCTAGCCCAGGGGTCTAGAACAGATGCAGTGAGTCAGAGATCCTCTTCAACTTTGGCATCTGTAAGCAGCCCCAGTTTTTCTTGCTAAGCCTTTCAATTCCAAATCCTTCCAGATGTCATTTCTAAACTGGCATGATTTCCTCCCTTTCAAGTTGAGTGTATTCTCTTTTGGAAATCATGAAAACATCACAGATGGCCTATGATATAAATAATGAGTTATGAAGACAATTATTGCTCATCTGTGATGAATCAAACTTATTTTTATTTAGTCAACAACAAGCTGGACATAGTCATTATATCACCCTTGGGTCTGTGCAGCTACACATTTCAGAAAGTTGTCCTATATTTTTGCCTCATGGGGTCATGAGCTGAATATTTATCTGAAGTGTCACCAGCCATATACTCTCAGAGTCTCTGTTTCTATGTTAATATTTGTGTTGGCAGCTGGTCACAGGCTCTGCAACCAAAACCACAGCCTTATTTACAATAGCTTCAGATTTCAGTCCTTTTTTAATATCCTTCATAAAAAGAAATTGCTCCTCTGGTGATTTAACTAAGATACCCCAAAAGGCAAGAGAAGTCTTTCAGTATGCTCTTTCACTGTGAAGCAGATGACCTCTTGTTTCATGTTCATTTTTATGAAAATCTCTAATTTCATCATCCTCTCTGACATCTAATGATTCAAGTTGGGATGATAATCTTTTATATACCAACAGTAATTTGGCCCCAGAAGCACATAAAGATGCAAGTTTCTAAGCAGAGCGATCAATGGTGAGCACATTGGACCAGGAGGCAGGAAATGCCCACCGCCTCCCCGCACCTTCTTTGCTCTGTCTAATGACCGAGGCCAAGTCACTGAATCTTTAACTCAAGAATCGAAGGTAGGAGTTCAGCATCATTATCACCAAAGTCTCCTTTGCCCTGAAGTCCTCTGACTCTGGGGATTTTAGTTAGACTTGACTAGACCAAATGCACATTTACCTTTGAAAAATATTACAAATTAGTATTCACGTTGTTTAGCCACTAAGTCATGCCAGACTCATTTGTGACAGCATGGACTGTAACCCACCAGGCTCCTGCCATTTCCTCCTCCTGGGGATCTTCCCAGCCCAGGGATGGAACATGCATCTCATACATTGCAGGCGGATTCTTTTCCACTGAGCCACCTGGGAAGAAATATTCATACTACTGGCTTCAAAGTGTGATCCTTGAGTCAGCAATAGCAATATCAGCTGAGGACTGAGGACTTGTTAGAACTACAAATAACTGGCCCCACCCCAGACCCACTGAATCAGAAATTCCACGTATGGGGCCCAGAAATCTGATTTCTGCTAAAGTTAGAGACCCACTGATTCATAAAATATTGAATACAAGTCAAAAAACATCATCTTTCTGGAGTTGAGCTGTAGGAGTTGCTTGTATATTTTTGAGATTAGTTGTTTGTCAGTTGCTTCATTTGCTATTATTTTCTCCCATTCTGAAGGCTGCCTTTTCACCTTGCTAATAGTTTCCTTTGATGTGCAGAAGCTTTTAAGGTTAATTAGGTCCCATTTGTTTATTTTTGCTTTTATTTCCAATATTCTGGGAGGTGGGTCATAGAGGATCCTGCTGTGATGTATGTCAGAGAGTGTTTTGCCTATGTTCTCCTCTAGGAGTTTTATAGTTTCTGGTCTTACGTTTAGATCTTTAATCCATTTTGAGTTTATTTTTGTGTGTGGTATTAGAAAGTGTTCTAGTTTCATTCTTTTACAAGTGGTTGACCAGATTTCCCAGCACCACTTGTTAAAGAGATTGTCTTTAATCCATTGTATATTCTTGCCTCCTTTGGGCCAAAGAACTAAATAGACATTTCTCCAAAGAAGACATACAGATGGCTAACAAACACATGAAAAGATGCTCAACATCACTCATTATCAGAGAAATGCAAATCAAAACCACTATGAGGTACCATTTCACGCCAGTCAGAATGGCTGCGATCCAAAAGTCTACAAATAATAAATGCTGGAGAGGGTGTGGAGAAAAGGGAACCCTCTTACACTGTTGGTGGGAATGCAAACTAGTACAGCCACTATGGAGAACAGTGTGGAGATTCCTTAACAAACTGGAAATAGAACTGCCTTATGATCCAGCAATCCCACTGCTGGGCATACACACTGAGGAAACCAGAAGGAAAAGAGACACGTGTACCCCAATGTTCATCGCAGCACTGTTTATAATAGCCAGGACATGGAAGCAACCTAGATGTCCATCAGCAGATGAATGGATAAGAAAGCAGTGGTACATATACACAATGGAGTATTACTCAGCCATTAAAAAGAATACATTTGAATCAGTTCTAATGAGGTGGATGAAACTGGAGCCTATTATACAGAGTGAAGTAAGCCAGAAGGAGAAACACCAATACAGTATACTAACGCATATATATGGAATTTAGAAAGATGGTAACAATAACCCTGTGTACGAGACAGCAAAAGAGACACTGATGTATAGAACAGTCTTATGGACTCTGTGGGAGAGGGAGGGGGCGGGAAGATTTGGGAGAATGGCATTGAAACATGTAAAATATCATGTAAGAAACGAGCTGCCAGTCCAGGTTCGATGCAGGATACTGGATGCTTGGGGCTGGTGCACTGGGATGACCCAGAGGGATGGTATGGGGAGGGAGGAGGGAGGAGGGTTCAGGATGGGGAACACATGTATACCTGTGGCGGATTCATTTTGATATTTAGCAAAACTAATACAATTATGTAAAGTTTAAAAATAAAATAAAATTTAAGAAAAAAAATCATCTTGGTTAAAAAGAAAAAAAGAACCAAATTTTACCAAACAAGAGCCAGTGGTCCTCAAAGTGTGTGGTTTTCAAGGCCACCTATGAGATTTAATTCAATAGGTCTGGACTAGCTTACATGAATCTACCTTTTAAGTACACAGGAAGATTTCAGGGACCAATTTTAATAGACAGTACTCATTAGATGTTAGTATTTCATCAATATCCAGAAGCAGGCTGTTGTGTGAAGTTAGATACAAATGCATTAGGGCCTAGTATTAATTATGTTTTTCCCTTAAATTTTGTGAAATATTTACATATCCTTATCTGAAGTTGCTGTTTGTACTTTAGCCACTGGGATGGTCATTTGCCTGTTTGCTCTCTATCCCCATTTCCTCCCATGTCTGCTCTGTAAGCGACTGAGAGTCTTCAGCCTCTGTGTTTTCAGGCTTTCTTAACAGTGACATCTGGTGTTTCTGCTAACAGAAGACCCTTCTCACACACATAAAGCTGGGGAGGAAGGAGAGGCACATGTCCTCTGGGTCAGATTTCTGCACGAGTCTCCAGCAGCTGCACAGGTGGGAGCAGAGCACCCTCCAGGCGCACGCCAGCCTGGGACAGCCCGTGGGGCTCCAGCCCAGGGCCCTCAACAGCTTCTGCTTCAGACGCTCACTCCCCTCTCCTCCTGTCTCACCCAGCCCCTTTTGGTTTCGCTTTTCCATCAAGGTAGCCAGTTCTCTTTGTTAAATTTCCTTCATTTGAAATACTTAGGACATTTTCTGTTTTCCCGACTCAGTTCAGTTCAGTTCAGTCGCTCAGTCGTGTCCAACTCTTTGCGACCCCATGAATCGCAGCATGCCAGGTCTCCCTGTCCATCACCAACTCCCAGAGTTCACTCAAACTCACGTCCATCGAGTCACTGATGCCATCCAGCCATTTCATCCTCTGTCGTCCACTTCTCCTCCTGCCCCCAATCCCTCCCAGCATCAGTCTTTTCCAATGAGTCAACTCTTCGTATGAGGTGGCCAAAGTACTGGAGTTTCACCTTCAGCATCATTCCTTCCAAAGAAATCCCAGGGCTGATTTCCTCCAGAATGGACTGGTTGGATCTCCTTGCAGTCCAAGGGACTCTCAAGAGTCTTCTCCAACACCACAGTTCAAAAGCATCAATTCTTCGGCGCTCAGCCTTCTTCACAGTCCAACCCTCACATCCATACATGACCACAGGAAAAACCATAGCCTTAACTAGTCAGACCTTTGTTGGCAAAGTAATGTCTCTGCTTTTCAATATGCTATCTAGGTTGGTCATAACTTTCCTTCCAAGGAGTAAGTGTCTTTTAATTTCATGGCTGCAGTCACCATCTGCAGTGATTTTGGAGCCCCAAAAATAAAGTCTGACACTGTTTCCACTGTTTCCCCATCTATTTCCCATGAAGTGATGGGACCGGATGCCATGATCTTCGTTTTCTGAATGTTGAGCTTTAAGCCAACTTTTTCACTCTCCACTTTCACTTTCATCAAGAGGCTTTTTAGTTCCTCTTCACTTTCTGCCATAAGGGTGGTGTCATCTGCATATCTGAGGTTATTGATATTTCTCCCGGTGACTAGAGATTATTAACTCATGTAGGGAGAGAAGGATGAGCTTGACACCCTATGCAAAATGCTGTCAGTTTGTGATTTTCCAAGAAAAGAAGTTCTAAAGTTTGTGTTACATTCTCAAAGGGGACAATATCCTTCAAGAAATTCAGAATTCCATTATTCCAGGTTCCACTTTCTGGAAAGTCATTCCGTTTCAGCTGTCACTGTTTCATGCGGTTTTTGAACTCCTGAGTGTAGGACCTTCACCCCTGCCTTCTGAAAATGGTGCTATCTACAGCAAGCAATTCCTTCGTGGCTAGGGCTGGACATGTTTTGTTCCTTGACTGTGCTCAACTGAGCATTTTTCCAATTCACACATAAAGATGAACAATTTCTTTAAATTATAATAGCGCCTACATTCTAAATAAGTGGTACTAAAAGATGGCACATGTGTATGGTGGCTCAGTTCAGTTCAGTCGCTCAGTCATGTCTGACTCTGCAACCCCATGGACTGCAGCACACCAGGCCTCCCTGTCCCTCACCATCTCTCGGAGCTTGCTCAAACTCATATCTATTGAGTCACTGATGCCATCCAACCATCTCATCCTCTGTCATCCCCTTCTCCTCCTGCCTTCAATCTTTCCTTGCATCAAGGTCTTTTCCAAGGAGTCAGTTCTTTGCATCAGGTGGCCTAAGTATTGGAGCTTCAGCTTCAACATCAGTACTTCCAATGAATATTCAGGACTGATTTCCTTTAGGATGGACTGGTTGGATCTCCTTGCAGTCCAAGGGACTCTCAAGAGTCTTCTCCAATACTACAGTTCAAAAACATCAATTCTTCGGTGCTCAGCTTTCTTTATAGTCCAACTCTCATATTCATACATGACTACTTGAAAAACCACAGCTTTGACTAGACAAACCTTTGCTGGCAAAGTAATGTCTCTGCTTTTTATGGTGAGTACAGTGGCTCAGTGGTCAAGAATCTGCTTGCAATGGAAGAAACACAAATTCAACCCCTGGATAGGCAAAATCCCCTGGAGAAGGAAATGACTGCCCACTCCAGTATTCTTGCCTGGGAAATCCCATGGACAGAGAAGTCTTGTGGATTACAGTTCATGGGGTCACAGAGGGGTCACATGTGAACATGGGTAAGCACATTTAAATAACATTACACTTCAAAGTTTAGAAAGTCCCTCAGAAGGAAATTCTGCAGTACAGTTCCAGATCAGTTGCTCAGTCGTGTCCGACTCATTGTGACCCCATGAACCACAGGACGCCAGGCCTCCCTGTCTATCACCAACTCCCGGAGTCTACCCAAACCCATGTACATTGAGTCGGTGATGCCATCCAACAGTCTCATCCTCTGGCATCCACTTCTCCTCCTGCCTTCAATCTTTCCTTGCATCAAGGTCTTTTCCAAGGAGTCAGTTCTTTGCATCAGGTGGCCTAAGTATTGGAGCTTCAGCTTCAACATCAGTCCTACCAATGAACATCCAGGACTGATCTCCTTTAGGACGGACTAGGTGGATCTCCTTGAAATCCAAGGGACTCTCAAGAGTCTTCTCCAACACCACAGTTCAAAAGCATCAATTCTTTGGTGCTCAGCTTTCTTTATACTCCAGCTCTCACATCCATACATGACTACTGGAAAAACCATAGCCTTGACTACATGGACATTTGCTGACAAAGTAATGTCTCTGCTTTTTAATATGCTGTCTAGGTTGGTCATAACTTCCCTTCTAAGGAGTAAGCGTCTTTTAATTTCATGGCTTCAGTCACCATCTGCAGTGATTTTGGAACCCCCAAAAATAAATTCTCTCACTTTTTTCACATCTATTTGCCATGAAGTGATGGGACCAGATGCCATGATCTTAGTTTTCTGAATGTTGAGCTTTAAGCCAAATTTTTCACTCTCCTCTTTCACTTTCATCAAGAGGCTCTTTAGTTCTTCTTTGCTTCCTGCCATAAGGGTGGTGCCATCTGCATGTCTGAGGTTATTGATATTCCTCCCAGCAATCTTGATTCCAGCTTGTGCTTCATCCAGCCCAGCATTTCTCATGATGTACTCTGCATATAAGTTAAATAAGCACAGTGACAACATACAGCCTTGACGTACTCCTTTTCCTATTTGGAACCAGTCTGTTGTTCCATGTCCACTTCTAACTGTTGCTTCCTGACCTGCATATAGATTTCTCAAGAGGCAGGTCAGGTGCTCTGGTATTCCCATCTCTTTCAGAATTTTCCACAGTTTATTATGATCCACACAAAGGCTTTGACATAGTCAATAAAGCAGAAATAGATGTTTTTTCTGGAACTCTCTTGCTTTTTTGGTGATCCAGCAGATGTTGGCAATTTAATCTCTTGTTCCTCTGCCTTTTATAAAACCAGCTTGAACATCTAGAAGTTCATGGTTCACATATTGCTGAAGCCTGGCTTGGAGAATTTTGAGCATTACTTTACTGGCATGTGAGATGAGTGTAATTGTGCAGTAGTCTGAGTATTCTTTGGCATTGCCTTTCTTTGGGATCAGAGTGAAAACTGACCTTTTCCAGTCCTGTGTCCACTGCTGAGTTTTCCAAATTTTCTGGCACATTGAGTGCAGCATTTTCAGCCAGTCAGAAAATTAGGACTAGGGTACAAGGAGTCCAGTCTCATCCCCATATCTAATAAGATGTGTGAACTTGGGAAAATAACTTAGCTTCTCTGGGCTACAGATTCCAGCTGTAGAATGGAGGGTTTGGACTAGTTCATCTCTAAAAGATAACTCTCATTTCTCACATTTGGTTTGAAATTTGAATTGATCAGTCAATTAGATCAGTCAGTCAGATCAATTGACAGTCAATTGATCAGACAATTGTGCATTCTAGACACAGGTACAACTACCACAGGACATGTTTGAGAAAGTAAGAAGCGGCTGAGAACAGAAAGGTAGTTAGTGGGAGGCTCCCTTGAAAATGACTTTTTTCCTTAGTAAATATATATACCTCTGTTTATATATATATATATAGAGAGAGAGAGTGTGTGTGTGTGTGTGTTCATGTGTCTATAGTGTGTGTCTTGTTGTTGTTTAGTTGTTAAGTCTTGTCCAGCTCTTTGTGACCCCATGGACTGTAGCCTGCCAGGCTCCTCTGTTCATGGGATTTTCCAGGCAAGAATACTGCAGCGGGTTACCATTTCCTTCTCCAGGGGATCGAACCTGCACCTCCTGCTTGGCAGGTGGATTCTTCACAACTGAGCTACCTTGGAAGCTCAGAGTATGTGTCTCCATAGACCAGCTGCATTAACAACCTCAATTAATAGCTTCTCTGTATCTGTGGTCACTGGTATGTTTTTACGGGGAAAACATGCCTTCTGAGTCCAAAACCTGGTTTTGAATATTAAGATTCAAGAAGGCTGGAGAACTCAAAGCATAATGTTTATAGTGTAAGCTGAGGCATGGGGAGGAAAACACAAGAATGTAAAAGTAATTTCCTGGTCTAGATTTAACGGAAATTGTTGTGGGAGGAATGAGAATTGAAAAAGGAAGTAAGGGAGTGATGTGTTCATCTTTGAGAGAGCCCTGAGCTTCCCCCACGTACGGTGAGATTCTGGGGAGTGGAGGGAAGCACTGGCATGATTTCTCAGATTACACAGGACACTGCAGGTGCCCTGCTCAGACACCCTTACACCCTTCATCAGCAGGTGCCTGACCCAAGGGCTGCTGAGTTGATTTTTTTTATAGTTTTCTCTTTTTTTTTTTAATTAACTTATTTTAATTGGAAGATAATTCCTTCACAGTATTGGGATGGTCTCTGCCACACAGCAACATAAATTGGCCATAGGCACACATGTGTCCCCTCCCTCTCAAATTCCCTCACCTCCCTCCCTACTCCATCCCTCCAGGCTGTCAAAGAGTACCACTTTGGGTTCCCTGTGTCATTGTCAAACTCCCACTGGCTATCTATTTTACATATGGTAATATTATAGGTTTCAATGCTATTCTCTCAAGTCATCCCACCCTCTCCTTTTCCTACTGTGTCCAAAAGTCTGTTCTTTATGTCTGTGTCTCCTTTGCTCTCTGCATGTAGGATCATCAGTACTATCTTTCTAGATTCCATATATATGTGTTAATATATGATATTTGTCTTTTTCTTTCTGACTTTCACTCTGTTTAATCTGCTCTAGGTTCATCCACCTCATTACAACTGAGTTAAATGCATTCTTTTCATAGCTGAGTAATATTCCATTGTATATATGTACCACAACTTCCTTATCTGCTCATCTGCTGATGGTCATCTAGTGCTTCAATGAGGGAAACACAGGCGGAACACTCTCTGACATAAATCACAGTGAGATCCTCTATGACCCACCTTCTAGAGCAATGAGTTGCTTGCTAAACCACAGCTACCCCCTTCTCAGGGAACGGCATTACTCTGATGGGAGTCTCCTCATTTGATGTATTACACACTTCCTCCCCTACCTCCAAGAATCCACCGACAGCCAATGAGTGACTGATTCAGGGTAAAACCCAGCCCTCTTACCTCGAGATGAAAGAAGCCTGTGGTCACGTTTACTTCCATAGCAACTCGTGGGATTACAATGAGGCTGGACTTCAGCTGAAACTACACCATATTTTTTAGCTTTCTCTTCTCCTGTTTGCTTCCTTCACTCATTTCCAAGACTCAGCCTTTGCCTTCCGAAAGCCCCAAGTACCTCCCATTCCCCATCCTATTAATAAGAGCCAAGAGACATGAGTTGCTGAGTCAGCATCTGCCCATCAAATGAATTCCCATCTCTCTCTAGCTCTATGTTAAACAAGAATGCTTGCTTAAAATCAGAGATCTGCTCTAATTTATGAAAATATATTTCTTTGACTCTGGTTGAAAATGCACAAAAGATAATCTCATGTATTTACATCACATGCTCCAACTTCTTTCTTTATGAAATCTCTCGCTCATCTTCAGATGAAAAATTTTGCTTGCTTTTTTGTTTTAGTGCAGAAAAGAGAAAAGAGACACATTTTCCACACTGTCAGTTTCATATCTCTTAGTTACATCCATCAGTCATAGAAACAAATATCCTTAAATGGGTTTCCTGTATATTTACACCCACACAGCCACAAGTAGAAGACAAGCAAGTTATTTCCTAGGCCAAGGTCAATGGGTTAACTGGCATTGATGGCTTTTCAAATGCTGGTAAAAATCCACTTTATTTTTAACTCAATTAAAGGTTTTAAATGGGTGCCCTGTCTTAACACCAGGCTGGATGTGAGATAAAGGTGATCAGGAAAATGCCTGAATGAACCTGAGATCAGTGGACTTAAAAGTTGGCTGGAGTTTCAATACTCTGTCTTCTCACCTTCTTGAGTAACAGCAGCTTTTCAGGAAACCAGGAAAAGTCTTCATTTTTGATGTGGGTTGTTTCTTAGTTTTTCTGTGTCTTTACTTATCACATAGTTCAGGGAGACAGAACTCTAAAAAGCTGATGGACACCTATGTGCTCACAACTTAAGCTTTAAACTATTAACTGTTCATCCCTTATCCTATCTCCTTGGATTCCCACCACAATCAGTGTAGGAGACTATGACTACTCCATCTTCTTAGCAAAATTTTTCATACTCTACTTTTTATTGAATGATTTACATGAAACTTCTTTTCATATCTGTTTTAATTTTAATTTCCTAGAGTACACCTAAGATTGGGTATCTTTTAATATGCTTATTGAACACTACTTTTTCCTTGCCTGTGAATTTCTTGTTCATATATTTTCCTAAGGCTTAATCTACTATTTCTTATTGATTGTCAACATCTTCATATATCTTTGGTAGTAAGTCTTTGACAATTTATATTCATTCAAATATTGTCTCAGTCTGTGGTTTAAATTTTATTCTGTGCAGAGTGTCTTATGAAGAAGCATATAAGCTTTTTATTTATCAGTTATGTACAAACTACCCCAATATATCACAATGGTGTGATCACTCACTTAGAGACTGACATCCTGTAATGTGAAGTCAAGTGGGCTTTAGGAAGCATCACTACGAACAAAGCTAGTGGAGGTGATGGAATTCCAGCTGAGCTATTTCAAATCCTAAAAGACAATGCTGTGAAAGTGCTGCATTCAATATGCCAGCAAATTTGGAAAACTCAGCAATGGCCACAGGACTGGAAAAGGTCAGTTTTCATTCCACTTCCAAAGAAATGCAATGCCAAAGAATGCTCAAATTACTGCACACTTGCACTCATCTCACACGTTAGTAAAGTAATACTCAAAATTCTCCAAGCCAGGCTTCAACAGTACGTGAACTGTACGTGAACTTCCAGATGTTCAAGCTGGTTTTAGAAAAGGCAGAGGAACCAGAGATCACATTGCCAACATCTGCTGGATCATTGAAAAAGCAAGTTCCAGAAAAATATCTATTTCTGCTTTATTGACTATGTCAAAACCTTTGACTGTGTGGATCACAACAAACTGAAAAATTCTTCAAAAGATGGAAATACAAGACCACCTGACCTGCCTCTTGAGAAATCTATATGCGGATCAAGAAGCAACAGTTAGAACTGGACATGGAACAAAAGATTGGTTCTAAGTAGGAAAAGGAGTACATCAAGGCTGTATATTTTCACCATGCTTATTTAAGTTATATGCAGAGTACATCATGAGAAATGCTGGGCTGGATGAAGCACAAGCTGGAATCAAGATTGCTGGGAGAAATATCAATAACCTCAGATATGCAGATGACACCACCCTTATGGCAGAAAACGAAGAGGAACTAAAGAGCCTCTTGATGAAAGTGAAAGAGGAGAGTGAGAAAGTTGGCTTAAATCTCAACATTCAGCAAACTAAGATCATGGCATCCAGACCCATCACTTCATGGCAAATTTGTGGGAAAACAGTGGAAACAGTGACAGACTTTATTTTCTTGGGCTTCAAAATCACTGCAGATGGTGACTGAAGCCATGAAATTAAAAGATGCTTATTCCTTGGAAGGAAAGTATGACCAACCTAGATAGCATATTAAAAAGCAGAGACATTGCTTTGCCAACAAAGGTCTGTCTAGTCAAGGCTATGGTTTTACCAGTAGTCATGTATGGATATGAGAGTTGGACTATAAAGAAAGCTGAGTGCCTAAGAATTGATGCTTTTAAACTGTGGTGTTGGAGAAGACTCTTGAGAGTCCCTTGGACTGCAAGGAGTTCCAACCAGTCCATCCTAAAGGAAATCAGTCCTGAATATTCATTGTAAGGACTTATGTTGAAGCTGAAACTCCAATATTTTGGCCACCTGATGTGAAGAGCTGACTCATTTGAAAAGACTCTGATGCTGGGAAAGATTGAAGGTAAGAGGAGTAGGGGACGACAGAGGATGAGCTGCTTGGATGGCACCACCGACTCAATGGACATGAGTTTGAGTAAGCTCCTGGAGTTGGTGATGGACAGGGAGGCCTGGTGTACTGCAGTTCATGGGGTTGCAGAGAGTTGGACACAGCTGAGCGACTGAACTGAACCCCAATATATAATAGCATCGAGTAGCACCATCATTTGTTTGCTAAAATGCTGTGGACTGGTGATTTGAGTTGGGCTCATCTCTACTCGGTGGTTTTGGCTGGTCTTGCTCATGTGTTAGTGGCCATTGGTCAGGTCTGGGAACAGACCTGAGGAACAGCTAGTCCCAAATAACCTCCCTCAATGTCTAGCTGAGACTTTAGGATGACTTTTGGCTCTTCTCCTCCATCTTGTCCCCCCCAACGACTGGTTTAGGCTGTCCCACATGACTGTTCAGCTCAGAGAGAGTGGAAGTAAAAGCTTCATGTCTCTTCAGGCCTCAGCTTGAATGTCATCAGCATCAATCCCATTGCTTTTAAGTGCTCAGAGCAACCCACAAGGTCCATCCAGATTCAAGACGGTAAAGCCATAAACTCTTACTGAGCAAAGCATGGATGTCACACCACAAAGAGGAGTCATGCTGACATAGGAGGAATTTGCAATCAACTGGTAAGTCACACTATACTGTATTTATCAATATTTTAATTCAAATTCTGTCTCTTTTACCTCTTGAATAAGAAATCCTCCCACTCTGATTTCAGGAAGATATTTACCCATATTTTCTTCTAAATTTATGAGAGTTTTGCTTTTTACATTTAAGATATCTAACCCAGCTGAAATTGACCTTTTGTGTGCAGTGTCACTAATTTGATCTCTTTTCATATATATAAAACCAACCTTTAAATTAGCATTCATTGACGATTCCACCATTTCAGCGCTGATTTGTGATGATACTTTTGTCATGTTCGTCAATTAAACTAAGTGGAACTCTTGAGGCAACAGCAGACAGCTTTATTATTTTCCTCTAATGCCCATTCAAACTTTTCTCTTCCCAGCCTGAGGCAGGAACCAGCTATAGAGATACCAAGAACTGAAGCAGATGGATCTCAAAATGCCAACTTTCTTGCTGGGTAAAAGCTAGGACAAAGGACATGACCTTGATGTTTAGCAACAATATGCTTCTTAATTATGAGCCTCCAAACTCGACCTGCTAATCCATCCAGAGCAGCTCTGAATAACTACAGCATGAACTCTGAATGAAGTTTGGAGATTGTGATCTTGCTGGGCTACTGAACAAAATGCCTGGAGACAATTTAACTGAATGTAAACCAATAAACTATAGGCCTTTCCAAGATTTTGTCCAAGGAAGAGGTTAACTACATCTTGCCCTATGTTACTGGTGCTATGGCAATTATAAATCACATAGCTAACAGCTCTGAATACTTAAACCATACAGTAGGCCCCTTGCTGCTGTTGTTGCTACCAAGTCACTTCAGTAGTGTCCAACTCTTTGTGGCCCCATGGACTGTAGCCCAAAAGGCTCCTCTGTCCATGGGATTCTCCAGGCAAGAATACTGGAGAGCATTGTAATTTCCTACTCCAGGTGATCTTCCTGACCCAGAGATCAAACCTGCGTCTCTTGCATCTCCTGCATTGGAAGGCAGGTTCTTTACCATTAGCACTTCCTGGGAAGCCCCTTACTTGCCTTTAATCATCTAAATTTATGAGGTGAATTAGTTCAGGTCTTCTCAGAAGCAGACACCAAGACAGGATTAGATGTGCAAAAGAATTATTAGGGGACATTCTTGTGAAGGACAATTAGGAGTCAGAGGAAGCGGAGCCCCAGATAAAGGAGAGAAGAAATGAAGGTTTAGTGGAAGAGTCTTTGTCTGTAGTGCCCATTCTAAGCCATTATCTCTTGTCTCAAGGCCATGGCTAAATCTGTACTGGATTTCTATTGCTGTTGTCAGAAATCACAATTTTTGTGGCTTATAATAACACAAATATATTATCTTACTGTTCTGAAGGTCAGAAGTCCTAAACCCAGTTGTTGCTAGGACTGCATTCCTTCTGGAGAATCTGAAAGAGAATTAGTCTCCTTGCCTTTTCCAGCTTGTAGAGGCCTTGGCTGTGTGACTCTCCGTGATCACAGCCAGCAGCAGAGCGCCTTCAAATCGCTCCTCTCCAGTACCATCTCTGATCTCTGTTGTTTCCTCACAGCTCCTTTTCATCCCAACCCAGGGATTGGACCCATTATCTCCTGCATCTCCTACACTGGCAGGCAGATTTTAACCACTGAGCCACCTGTATGAATACTAAAATCCATAGACTTCTGACTTTGACCCTATCACCTCCCTCTAATAAGAACCCTTGTTGGTTACACTGAGACCATTAGGATAATCTTCCTAGCTCAGTATCTTTACCTTAATCACATCTGCACAAGTCCTTTTGCCTTATAAGGTAACATACTCACACAGCCTGAAGATGAGGACACGGACATCTTTGGCAGGGGCATTGTTCTGTCTACCCCGGAACCGTCAAGCTAGATCACCCAGAAGAGGAGACCTGCGTCTTCCTGGAAGACCCCCATCAATGCCCCTGTTGCTCTCCCTTACTGACAGGGGGCAGTCCCCGCAAGGGCTCACGGAGCACTCAGGCAGAGATCCACAAGGCTCATTTTCACAGCTGCCACACGAAGCAAGAAGAGGAATGAAGACATGGAGAGGTTGTGTAACCTCTGTAAGGATGCAGAGCCAGTGGGGAAATTATGCTTTTCTCTTTCTCTCAATATTTGACTTTTTTCTTTTAGAATGCTCCACTTTAGGGCCTGACTATGTATTGTTTGCTCTGGGATCTTGCAAAACTTGATAAAACTTCACCTATTCTACCTAATAACTAGTTACTCCAAATGGCAAATTATAAAAAATAAAATAATAGGGAAATAGGATTCAGTTTCCTCCAGGCATCCAATTGTGCCTCCTTTCACCAACGGCAATTCCTAAAGATACTGAAAATTAACAATTGAAATCCTGGTTATCATGTAACTCTGGCCTGTCCTCCGCTTCTCCCAGAGTCTACCACAGGCAAAGAACTTTGAGATGATCTTCCTCCAAACACTAGAGAGCTTAGGTCTTGGCAGCCAGTTTCAAGGATCTTTCCAAAGGTCAACATGTATGGGAAAGCAAAAATATGTTGGTTCCAAGAGAATTTGGTTTTGATAAGGGCTGTATTCAATATAAAACAATCTACTTAAATACCATATCACAATAAAAGCATTCACTCTGCCAAACCCAAAAGGTTACATACTAGTGTGACGTCAATACTAGCTATTATTTATCATAAGTCTAAAGAAGAAATCATTAAAATTCTAAATGAAAGCTATATAAGGAAACATTTTCCTTCAAGAATCCAGAGAGTTTCTGGCATAAAGCATCAGACAGACAAATCCAGATCAATCAACTTTCCCTCCCTCATCACAAGTAAAAGATCAAAAGGATAATTTGTCAGGAAAAAAAAAATGCTAGAGAGAAATAAAATGCTCAGTGTTCTGAACATACTGTACCCAGGGGTTGATCATTCTCAAATACAGCCTCACTGTTAAGAAAACTGGCAGGAGACATTATGAGGTTATTAGACCCGCTCTAAAATATTACCTTCTTCTATACTAAACTCTAATCACTAATCCAGGACCAAATGGGTTATCCTATACCCACCTTATCACTAAAAATCTCAACAAAACTTAAAGACTGTAGCCAGTTATGTATCCAACTCATTAGTTCCACTGCTATACCATATAGTTTAAAACGATGCTTTTCAATGCATTTATTTTATTTCAAAAAGACAGAAATCTCTGAATCTTAATGACCCCATTTTGGTATTCTGGAGAAAGATCCAAAACAATGAATGAGTACAAATGTTTATAAATAGATGTTCAGAGGTCTATTTCTTACATTAACGTACACACGAAAACACAGGGATAATACAAATTAAGAGGAAAACAATCAGTCTGATTTCTGGGAGTCTACCCTGGGAAAGTCTACCATGTGCTTCTCACAAGAAAACAACAGAATATGGATTCCAGCTCCCCTCCCTTCTTTTCTTCCTGGGGTCTGAGCTCTTTCTTTACTCAGAAGACCTGTCTCCCCTTTGATGTTCTTGGTGCCTGACCTCGACCTTTCCCAACAGAAGGACTGCCTGGGGCCTGAAAAGATTCTATTTCCCAGTGGAGGCGGCAGCATCTGCTTCTTTCTTAAACCATTAGTGAGACTGGGGTGGGCTGGAGAGGGAAAAGAGGAGCCATGGGTCGAATTTACCCTCCTTGACACAAACCTTTTCTTTCATTGTGCACACAAATTGCTCCTTTAGAACCTGGGAACTGAAAGAAAATATTTTAAAGAAGCTCGCCGGGTTTTACAGAAGCCATTGCTTTGCTCCATGTGCTATTTCTTCTCGGGGAATGAACGACATGTGACTCGATAGCAAATGTATCCTGTGTCACTTTTCATGCAGCGATATATTTTTTTAATTAGTCATTTCTGTTTGATTTCCTGTGTCAAGTTGGAGGTACATCAGAAAGATATTTCTGCCCACAAATGTTGCTGAAACCAAAGAGGGGATCAAGAGACCTAGATTCAAAATACGTGGTGAAAGAAAAACTTGACACCCAGAATGAGAGGATATGTGATTTTTATATGTTAGTCATCACCGTCTGTAACTCTATTTTTTAAATATGTAGACTATGCCATCAACTCACACTGACCCAAACTATAAATGAAAAAATATCTCAGGGCATTATCATGTTGCTGCTGCTGCTGCTAAGTCACATCAGTTGTGTCCGACTCTGTGTGACCCCATAAATGGCAGCCACCAGGCTCCCCTGTCCCTGGGATTCTCCAGGCAAGAACACTGGAGTGGGTTGCCATTTCCTTCTCCAATGCATGAAAGTGAAAAGTGAAAGTGAAGTCGCTCAGTCATGTCCTACTCTTAGCAACCCCATGGACTGCAGCCTACCAGGCTCCTCCATCCATGGGATTTTCCAGGCAAGAATACTGGAGTGGGTTGCCATTGCCTTCTCTGATTATCATGTTAGGTACACTTAAATTTATTTAGCCTATTTAGTATAGTTAAATATACTAGCATATATTACATTTATAATACTAATAATGATAGCAAAGGGCACTTATTGAGCATTTAGTGTGGAAGGAGCATGATACTATGTGTATTACACGGATTCCCTTTGTAAGCCTTTCAGTAAGCCTATGACATAAATGCCGCATATTTTACAGGTAAACCAACTGACTAAAGCAGTGAACTTGCCCACAATCTCCTGGTTTGTAGACAACAGGGTGGAAGTTGACGCTACATCTTCTGGGGACCCATCATTATTTTCTACAACCCTGGCGAATGCTACTGGGTTTCCTCAGAGTAATTCAAAGAGATTATACAAGGAAAAGGACTGTTCCAATGGAGACCACAGAGAACATGTTCACAATCTGTTCAGATATGTGATACCTTTCCTCTATTCTTTCATCAGAAATCAGTAACATTTATGCCATAGATCAATTTCAAGTTATGTGACACAACAAGAGTAGATGCAGAGGACCCTGACACACCACTAGCCATAGCACTGAGACAGCTTTGGCCTCCATCAGCTCAGTGCTTCTCACACATGTGCACAGAGAAGAATCACTGGGAGGGCCTCCCAGCAGAGATCCTGTTTCCAGTAGGTCTGGGGCAGGCCTGAGAACTTGAGTTTCTACTGCAGAACCAGGTGTCCCTGATGCTGTGAGTGTTCAACCTGACTTTGAGTAGCCCTGGTCTCCTTGATAGCAGTAATACCCTCCCATCTACAAGTTCAGTTTTCCTAGAGACAGAAGGCCAAGATCTTTGGTGCACATCGCTGGAGAGTGCGCTTGAAATGGAAGCTGCAGAATGCAACCGCCTTCAGTCCTTAGTCATCTGTAGACAGAGGGCACGCTGTGAGAGTCAGTGCTGGGCTCTGACTCAGTGAGTGAGAAATGGTTGTCTAGTCGGAGCTTTCATCCTCCTTTACCAAGGAGGGTCTGGAAAACCATCTGAGATGTTCTCGCTTGCTGTCCTATGAATTTATAACAATTTAGTCCTCTGGGTACTCCTTGCATTGGATTATATTCTCTTCCTCATGACCCAAAAAATATTTACTTGGTGTCTGCAAGTACATGATATGGTTCAAGGTGTTACTGGCATAGCAAAGATCAAAACAGAAAATGCCTATGCTTGCACCAACTGGCAATTCCCATCCCAACTTCCAATCCAGAACCCCACTGAGCTGGGGATCTGCACACCTCTAGCCTCATGCCTGCATGCCCTGCCCCTGCAGCAGACCCCACCTTCGGCATCCTTGACCACAAGCAGATGTCACTATTATACAGCATTGTTCTCCCATGAGAGGGCAAGGATAGTCCTACCTGACAGTCTCACTCTCACCTCTCTTTCTCTTGGAACCAGCATTCATCAGGCCTCCTTGGATCTGGAATTCTGGCCCCCCAGATGATGGTAGTCCCCTTGTAAAAGGTTCATTTCTCTCTGGTCACCCTTCATCCAATCAGGCATTCCCAGGCCAGCTGTGGGGATCTCAACCCACACAATCTTCTCAGCTCACTCTTTAGTGTCCTGCTGTGGCAGAGCTGATTGTTTCAGCTGCTTAACTGTTTCAGGGACAGTTGGGAGGCATCAATTCAGGGAGTAGAAACAGCACATGCTCAAGGGAGTCAAAACCATGATCAGTCATGGTTTTGAGACTCATCCTCCTTATCTAAGAGAACTGCTGTGATCAAAGATAAGATCAGGTTGGTGAAGTCCCTAAGCACGGAAAGGGGGTGGGTGATGCTCGCTCACTGGGGCAAATGAATGCAGAGGAGCCCTGGCTCTCTCTCCCCTCCCCGTCATCCAAGCCCCACGCATCAGTTACCTGGGTCGTCATAACGCAACACTACAGACTGTGTGGTTTAAACAACAGAAATTCATTTTGTTGAAAATGGCTCAGTGAGTGAGAAACTTGGATACACAGTTGGAGCCTTCTTCCTCCTTTACCGAGGACCAGCACAGATCACACACAGATCTGAACGCTACACGTCTGAAACTGGGGTGCTGGTGTGGTTGGCTTCCAGTGAGAGCTTGCTTCCTTCTCCACAGATGGCTGCCTCTTTGCTGTGTCCTCCCATGGCAGAGAGAGACAACTCTCCCGAGCGTCTTGTGATAAGGGCACTAATCCCATCATGTGGGCACTCAGGCCTCATGACCCCATCCAAACCTAATCGCTCCAAAGGCCCCATCTCCAAACACGATCACTCCAGAGGTTAGGGTTTCAACATATGGATTTGGCAGGGGATGCAAGTCAGTCCAGAGAGCCCCAGGTGCTATCACTTTGCAGATCCTTCCATCAAGAGGGCAAGCATATGCCTGCAACTCTTGAATCTGGGTGGTCTGAGAGTTGACTTCACCAAAACAGTGCAGTAAACATGATGAAAGCCAGTGCTGAGTCTTGGCCTGGAGAAGCCCTGTGGGCTTCATCTCATTCTTTTGAATCCCTGCCCGGTTGCCGTGTGTATAAGTCTGATCTTCCTGGTGGATGACAGAGACTTCATGGAGCAGAGCTAGCTCAGCCTAGTTATCTGAGCCATTTCCTTGGCCACACAAGGGACCCAGAGCATGCCAGCATTATGCCTTGATGACCCGCAGCTGACAGCGGAGGTGTGGGTGAGCCCAGCCAAGAGCAGCCTGCCTGGCCTCCGACAGAAGAACCACCAAGCTGAATTATAGACTTTCAAAAAACAATAAATAGCTATTATTTTAAGTTCCTAAGCGTTAAGGTGGTTTGTTATACAGTTTTATTATATAAATAGGTAAATTTTACAGACCTTTCTTGTAATTCCTTCAATTATTTTGTTCAATGTATTCATCAAAAGTCAAAACCAAAAGAGTCTTTGTCTATTGTAACTTTACTTCTTCCTCTCCACACACTCCAACATGAAGCTCAGTGGCCACCAATCCAAAATGCCCCAGTGACTTGGACAAAGGTAACCTGTGGATCTCCTGGCAAATCTTCTCTCTCCCGGGCTGAATCTCTTCCTCATGCCTTTTCCCAGAGGATCTGGCTACAGAAAGCACCCCTCTGTTACCAGCTTATGTTCAGCCTAACATAAGATGACAGTTGGACAAATGTCTAGAACCCTTTCTGGGTCAGATCACAACAGAACGATGGTTTCCCAATTCTCCTCAAGCTGCAAAGGCCTGTGGATGCACGGCTGTCCACTGCTCCAGAATTGACCTGGATCATGCAGAGGAGCTGGCCCTTGTTCCACCCCAGCCTACTTCTTCCTCCAGCCATGCCCAGTGACCAGGTGCCATGATTGTGTCCTTTACACTAGCACCTGGCTCATGGAAAGTGCTTAGAGAGAACAGGAATAAAGATTGGATAAATTAATGCTCTTCTCACTGAAAACATCTTTCTCCCCTTTTCCATCAAATAGTTTTCGTATTTTTGTAAGGACCAGCTTAAAGTGATAATAAGAACACACTGTGCCTCTCCAGGAGTATATTGCCTTTCTGCACCCTTTTTATAGTTAACTGTCTATCCGTCTGACCTTTGGAATTGTATTGAGTCTACGTTCAAATCCCACTCCCTCCTACAACATCATAAAATCTTTCCTGAAATGAATTGGATCTGAATGCTGACTCACAATCTCAAGTGAAATTTGTTCCATTCTGAATGGAGCCATTGTATATAAACTTCCCTTGAAGTGAAGAAGTGAAGTCGCTCAGTCATGTCCGACTCTTTGCGACCCCATGGACTGTAGCCTACCAGGCTCCTCCCTCCATGGGATTCTCCAGGCAAGAGTACTGGAGTGGGTTGCCGTTCCCTTCTCCAGGGGATCTTCCCGACCCAGGGATGGAACCCGGGTCTCCTGCATTCCAGGCAGACGCTTTAACCTCTGAGCCACCAGGGAAGCCCCTAAACTTCCCTTAGTCTTAAATAAATAGAAAAAGCTAACTAATTGAAATACTCAAGGCACCACAAGCAGCTTGGAGACCTACCAAAGCAGAAAGATACATCAGTTTGCTATTTATAGTGTAATGCTGTGTAACAAACTATCACACTCAGTGGCTAAGGACACACATTGAACTCTTGTTCACATGTTTTCAGCTGAACTAGGGTTTGGCTGAACTAGGCTGTGCTCAACCAGGCTTGGATCCAGACTAAGTCTGGGTCCAGATCTGATCCACGTGGCTCTTCTCCTTCTTAGACCAGTGGCAGCTAGAGGCAGGTTCTCCTGATGAAAAAGGGCAGAAACACAAGAAATCAAGCACAACCCAGAGCTCACTGAAACTTCTTCACGCACCAGGTCCAAATTGGCCAAAGTACTCCACAATATCAAGCAAAACATCAATATTTTGGGAAAGGGAACTCTACCCACTATAGTGGGAGGAGCCATAAATGCAGTGTATTTATAGATGTATTTATAAATGCAGCATATTCCCAGAAATACGTCAGTAATAGGAAACTAATATAAGGGGACGACAGAGGATGAGATGGCTGGATGGCATCACTGACTCGATGGACGTGAGTCTGGGTGAACTCCGGGAGTTGGTGATGGACAGGGAGGCCTGGCATGCTGCGATTCATGGGGTCGCAAAGAGTCGGACATGACTGAGCGACTGAACTGAACTGAACTGAACTGAATATAACACCTGCGGTTGGGAAATTAATGAATGGCAAGTAGTATTTTGAGTTCATCAGAACTAAGACAAGTATTTCAATTCCAAGATGCTGCTTCATCAGTGAATACACATAAAGACATCATTTTATCTATGTTCATTTCAGGCTATAGGAACATCACTTGAAAAGAAATGTGGCATTATAATTAAATCCATCAGTAGTATGTACTTTAGGTGGCTTACAGAAAATACATTCCTTCCCTTTTTTCTTCCATTCAACTTATAATCACCAAAAAAGCTGTTTTGGAAATGCCACCAGTAACTGGAAACAACTTTGATATCAATTTATTATTGAAAGAAAATTTCTGTTCACGTATGCATTTTCTGCTTTAAGAACTGCCTTTGAAATCAAAACCAGTCTTTATTTAGTTTATGTAAAATATATTATTGGACAATATACCACGGAAAAGAGATAATCTTAAAAACAAGTAGGTGGTATGAAGTTGCTACCACTGCAATTCAAAATCAAAGAAACGTCACACTTCTTTATGTTCTTTCAATCACATTAAGTCTAAATTCAAGTCTGAATGTAAAATTAAATCTTATTCATTACTAGAAGCTATCCCACAACTCTGCCTTCACCCTGCCTCATTCTCTCCATCATTACTTGGCAAAGCCTTGAATGACCCCAGGTTTCTTGGGCAGAACAGAGCACTTGGTGGGGGTAGGGGGGGGGGCAGTGGGAAGTAAGCTGATTGCCAGCACATACTAGTAGCTTATAAATTCTTCATCCTCCAGGTAACCTTGTCTCTGGAGCCTAAGAGCTCTGCAGCTTTCTAGGCACCTTGGACAAGAATTTTCCTAAGCTGTGGAATCACATCTGCTCTGTCCAGCCCCCTTGGGGCACCACAGAGCTATTTCCTCTGTAGTCCTGATGGGTTTTGGAGCATTTGGGGGCAGGAAAGGGGGATCTTGGGTGATAGATTCTTGCTAGACACACAAATTTCCATTTCCTCCCCATTCTTGGGGAAATATCTTTTTTCTTCAACTTACTTATGACTCAAGTATTCATCTGCCTCTGTTCTGACTAAAGTACCTGTCCACCTTCTTGGGAAGGGTCTCACTTAGTCTTACAGAAACAGAAAAGAAGAAAATAGATTTTCTTCAAGAAATTAATTTGCTTTTTGCTATGAAACAGAAGTTATTTTTTTAAATTAATTTATTAATTTTAATTGAAGGCTAATTACTTTACAATACTGTAGTGGGTTTTGCCATACATTGACACGAATCAGCCATGAGGGTACATGTGTCCCCATCCTGAATCGAATCAAGGGAATCAAGGGAAAGCAATGCCCACTTGCTGGGACGGGGTGAAGAGTGATGGGAAGAGTGAGGACGAGACACTCACAGCCTTCTGTCTGTCTGCTCCCTGCACAGCAGTGAGTCCAAAACACAGATTAATAGATCTGAAATTATTCTGACACAAAGCTATTTGTTTTACTATTATTTTATGTCAGCTTCAGAAAGAAACTACTTCATGTATCTCCATTGCATCCATGTCCTAATACTTTATTCAGTGGAGCTGTTCATTAGAAGACTTTATTAATTTGGAGATATTCTTAGTTCATTTGTTACGATATACATTTCTATTGTCTGTTTCTCTTCTTTTTCCTCTTGGCAGTTGCAATCTAAAGGGCAGAGTTTAGAAATTAATTTTAGCAGTTTCTGGGAAACCCTGCAAACAGAAAAAACTAGAATGTAATATCTCATAAGAGGATACCTCACAGCTTTTTAATTTCTTTTAGAATAAACTATTGGGCACTAACAAATGAGAACACATATGAATGATCTTGCAATATCTGGATTTATGGTAGAGGAAAACCTTATTCATTCTTAGCCTTACATGGTGTTTTTGTATCCTTATTCCTTGAATTACTTTAATCCAATATATAAAAAAATCCAATATAGAAAAGTTTTCTTCATCAGTCAAAATGAGAGTTCAGGTCTTCTTCAGTGCTCTCCTATGTCAGTCACTAATTACATTTTTATCTGGGACCTGTAAGAAAGCGGTAGTGCAGGGGTAAAGAATCTGCCTGACAATGCAGGAGACTCGAGAGACATGGGCTCAATCCCTGAGTTGGGAAGATTCTCTGAAGTAAGAAATGGCAACCCACTCCAGGATTTGTGCCTGGACAATTCCATGGACAGAGGAGCCTGGTGGACTACAGTCCATGGGGTTGCAAAGAGTCAGACACAACCGAGCACTCACACACTAGGGCCGACAGCACACCCTTGTAGGAGATACATGAAGGAGTGCAGCTGTAGTCCCCACTACGTACAACCATACATTTAGTTATCATCAGCGACCTAGGGCAACATGATGCGGTTAGTTCTCATCTCCATCCACCCCCAATCTAAGAAGATACTTGGAGAGTGCTTGTAAAATTCATTCAACAAGTATTTATTTAGCACTTACTATGTGCTAAGCAAAAAATTTAAAACTAAAATATATAGTATCAGACAAAAAGCACTATGTCATTTCACTCATTAATTCAAACAGCTGAGATCGAAAAGTGTATTTTAACTACAAAAAGAACTGACTCTCTGTTAGTCTGTCTCAAAAGATGCAATGTAAAACCCTCTCCTTGTTCTGTATGAATCAATCGATCGCAGTCATTCAGTTAATTCCACTTTTTCTGGATTCAATTTAAATGTCATTGAATGCATTGTACTGAGTTAAATTCTGAGAATACAGCCAAGAACAAGACAGGCATGATCCCTTGCCTTCAAGGTGCTTACAGTCTCTAAGTCATATGTGAACAGAAACCACTGAAATAGAAATACCAAGAAGCACATATTCACATAAAGTATCTCATTTCAAAATGTGTACCACGGACATTTATATTGGGAATACTTATCTCCTTTGGGATTTTTTTCCAGGACCAAATTATGCTTAACCAAAAACAATATTGCCCAATTAAACTCCATAGCATGCTGCCCAGACTTTTGCATTAGTTTGTTAAGTAACCAATTTCAGTAATTCAATGCTGCCCCCAAATTTCTCATTCCCTCAAAGCCCACACTGAATTTCCGATTGGATAGCAGACTTACAGGCTCATTCAAGGCCTAGTTTCCGCCTATCCTGTTCTTTCTCTTTCCCCGAGGGTCTTAGATGGGGAAGAGAAAGCAGAGGACTGTGGGAGGCTTCCATGGTCCAGATCTGGAAGATTATTGCTGATCACACTCCTCTTACCAGACATGGTCAGATGACCACAAAAGAGGCTGGTAAATGTAGTTGAACTTGAACCCAGAGCAAAGAGGAAACTGGTTTCAGTGGCATACAGCATTTCTCTGCAACAACTTTTTCTGGATGCATTGTAGCTGTTCCCAGAAAAAACAATCCTATTTTCACAGAACAAATATGTGTACCATAAAACGCTATTAAAAACTATGTCATAGGCTCTCCATCTCTTTCTTAATTCAACACTTTAAAAAAACTTTTGAGATAATTTATGAATTGCAAAGATAGTACATAGTTTATTAGACATCCCGAACCCAGCTTCTCCTGATGTTCAGATCTTGCATGAACATGGAAAACTTACAAAAATTAAGAAATAAACATAGGCACAGTGTTACATAGAGGTCACTATATTTTCCAGTTCACCATAGTTTCCACTAATGTTCCAGATAATTCCAAATGCTGTATTTTCAACACACACACACACACACACGCTCCATTCCTTCTTTAAGTTTTCTAATCCCTAAAGGGAAAGGTGCTTTTGTGTCCTCATAAATAATCATTGTTCAAATATTGGTAGCTTTCCAATAGTGAAATCCTACATAGGCCATAAATGCCATCAGGCATTTGGCAGTCCCCTTTGGAAATTCACTAGCTCTTGGTGACAGGGAATAAGAATGATGGTATGAGTGTGTGTGTGCTAAGTTGTTTCAGTTGCGTCCGCCTCTTTGCGACCCAATGGACTCTAGCCCACCATGCTCCTCTGTTCATGGGATTCTCTAGGCAAAAATACAATACTGGAGTGGGTTGCCATTTCCTACTCCAGGGGATTTTCCCAGTCTAGGGATTGAATATGCATCTCTTATGTCTCCTGCATTGGCAAGCAGGTTCTTTACCATTAGCACCACCTGATGGCATAATGGAGTTTTATTGAAACTTTTCTTTTCTTGCAATAATTCTCTTGAACCTCACAGAAGCTACGTTAGCAAGACACTTATTTAACAGTTTTTCTAGTAAGGAATCCAAGCCTCTAAGAGGCAATGTAATTTGTCAGTCCCAAAGCAATTAAAGAAAGAACGTGGACTCAACTTCAATTTTTTTCTAAAATCACTAAGCTTCATTGCTTATCATATAACAGAAGCTAATTACTATTATTTTCTTTCTGTCATAAATAAGAATAACTATGGTCGCCAGGAAGGAAAGATACAACTTCCTGACACAGGGTCTCTACACTGTTGAGTCTTTCACACCAGGTAAGTATTACATCTTCAGAGAGGCCTTCTATGCCCACCATACAGGAAATAACCTCATGCTTGACCTTATATCATGTTCCTTATCACAACCAGAAAAGTAGGTATATTTACTTTTCATAAGTTATCTCCCAGAGAACAAACTCCACATATGGCTAGTTAACTATATTTCTGGCATTGAGAAATGGAACAAGCACATAATAAGTAATCAGTCTGTTAAAGAAATAATGAGCAAGTGAACAAATTTTATTTTACAGGAGAAGGAGAACGACAATGAAATGAAGAGAAAAAAGATTTCACATTGAGTAAAGACCTATGTTTTCTCAAACCTGACAGCAATACGCTGTTGAGCTACATGTTATGATTCTCATTTGAATTAGACAATGTTATGGACTGAACAGTCTTTCCCCCAGAGTTGATAACTCCCAATATGACTGTATTTGGAGATAGGGGCCTTGAGGTGGTAATTAAGGTTAAATGAGGTCACAGGAGCAGAACCCTATTATGACTGGGCTGGAGTCCTGGTAAGAAGAGGAAGAGACACAGAGCTTGCTCTTGTTCTCCACTCATGCAGAGAAGAGAGGCCACATGAGGGCACAGCAGGAAGGTAGTCACTGCAAGCCAGAAATACAGCCTCACCAGAAACCAAATTAGGCAGCACCTTGTTCATAGATTTCAAGACTTCAGAACTGTGAAAATCAAATTTCTGTCGTTTAAACCAGGCAGTCTGTAATGTTATGGTGGTCCAAGTTGAATAAGACAGATGAGAAAAACAACCTCATGGAGATTTAATAACTTGAGTAAGATTCAAAGCCAGTAAATTGCTGGGGTAAGATTTGAAAATCAATTACCTAAGATTCTGCAGCTCAAGACATTTCCATTAAATTCAGTCCGCACCTAGTATTAGGGAAGGAGGGTGTAATGTTTAAATAAAATAGATGGGAAGAAGCTTCTTTTCATAATTAAGTTAAATCAACAGAGGTCTGGAGCAGAAAACAAGATGATGATGCCAGGGAAAACTGGAAAAAAAATCTAAGGAAAGGGCATAGACAAAGGTATTTCTGGAGTGGGGTTACACCCCTGCATGCATCACAAGTATCCTAGGTAAGAAACATTCAGATATAGGTATTAGAGGAAAAGAGAACTATGTTGATTTTGTACTTTTATTCCTCATAGTTCAGCATTTACCGGAGATGACAAACTCTCTTCTCCCGTGATGTCAGAAGTCAAGTATCAACAGGAAGCAAACTGGTTGAAAAGCGGTAGAGTCATGCTTCTGAACCTTGGTGCTTCCGGGGCTCAGCAGTCCTAAACTTCAGTGTCATTTCTGCCTGTTTCTTACTTATCTTTGCAAATCCAAATTCTTCTTGGTAGCCTAGTTTTGAGACCTAATTCCTTGGCACTGCACCTCTAACATTCTCTGCCCAGGCCTGAAGGTGAAGCCTCTTGCTTCTAGCAATAGAGTTCCCTGGGGTGTGCCAGCAGGATAGGCCATGCTCCCTGCACTAGAATCATCTGAGGTCCATTTTAGAATAACCTGATTTCACTAGAGGAGTCATTCTCAAAATGTGGTCCCTAGACTAGCAACCTCGGGCTCACCTAGGAATTTCTTAGAAATGCGAATTCTCAGTGCCCCCAATCCCAGCCCTACTAAATCAGAAATTTTGGGTCATGGAACACAGTGATCTTCTTTTAACAAGCCCCCTGGGGTGACTCCGATGCATGCTAAAGTCTGAGATGTCTGCTTGAGCTTGTGGGTCTTCTCACCCTCTGAGATGCCTGCTGGTCCAATGGATTAGGACTGAGAGGACTTGGCAACTTAGCCAATTGCATGACCCTGGGTCCTTGCTCAGCCTCTGTGTTTTTCTATTTTCTTATTTAAAAATAATACACCAAAGAGCTACAATCTAGCTCTCGTTTTTTTTTATGTGTCTGCTGGTGAGTAACTAATGGAAGATTGTGCCATCCCATGTTAATCTTAACTGCCTGAATAATGCTTAGCAGTGGCTTTTGTCCTAAGGTTGTCCTTGTGATTGCTGGGCCTTTCTCTCTTGCCTTGGATTTAAACAGCAATATTCCAGCACATTCGTATTTCATAAATCACTGGGGCATGAACCAGAATGCTATATACTCATCTATTTGTAATTAAACTTAATATGGATTTAACCATTAGTTAAACTCATATGCTTCAGGATTTTCTTTAAATGAAGAAAGCATGACCTTAATGCTAACAAAAAAGGGCTTGCTCTTGAAGTATCTCAGGTCAAGGAATGAGAGAGAATGTTCCAGTAACATACAAATATTCCTCATAAGAAGGTCAAGTAAAACACTAAATTTTTCCAAGCCAGAGTCCTTCAAGCAATTGATCTGGATAAAAACCATGAGATGAAGATGGCGGCCACAGAAAATATCAGTATTGTGCAAAGAACTGGCCGTGAGTATGTCAACTTTGGGGGAACAATGGAGAAGCCTGAAAGTTTCACAAATAAACCACTGTTTGAAAGCTGCCTTTTGGACCAGAATAGAAATTAAGGAGATGGACGGAAGGAGAAGACAGTGCGTGCAGACGAGAGTTGTAATTTGGATCCCCCAAGGACAGGTCTTGAGTAGAAGTTTTCGTGTAAATACTTTAATTGGGATGTAGTGCTGGAAAATACGTGTTGGAAAGTAGGGAATTGATACAGGGAAGGGAAGAAACACAACACAATGTGTATCATCAAGTATGGTGTCACAGTCAGCAACTGAAGTATAGGGTCAGAGGTTCAAGTCCGAGTCCAGGCTCCGTGGCTTATCAGCTTGGTCCCTTGAAAAAGCATATCATCTCTTTGTGCATCACATCCTTATACTAAGAAATGGTGATAAAAATGTCCAGAGTCTGGGATAATGCAGTTGCTATGATAATAATATAATATATTACATTATATATCATATATTAATATATATATAATAATAAATAACTACCATCTACTGAACACTGATCCTGCACCAGGCTCGATGCTAATCTTGCCCCCACGCACTAGAAAATGGGTAAATGTTTTTGCATTTTACTGAGGGATCACAGAGACTATATGATTTCATAATTTTTAAATCATAAAGGGATTTTGTAAAATATAAGATAATGTTAAAGAGAATTTTATACAGCTTTTCATGAGTCATCAGGAAGCCTGTGCTTTAGCTATAAATGTATAATTCATTAGCTGTGAGGCCTCAGTCAGACCATTTGCTTCTTATTAAAAAGAAAAAAAAAACAGATTCAAGATGCTAAGATTAGAAGAGGCTGAATGAAAGGTGCTTGGGACCTCCCTGTATGCATTTTTGCAACTTCCTGTAAATCTTTCAAGTAATTATTTGAGAATAAGAGTTAAGAAAAACAGGAGTCCACAGTGTTATGGATGGAATTGTCCCCTCAAAGTTCATAACCCTCAGTGTTCATAATTGCCGCAACCACTTTGGAAAACTATTTGGTAGAATTTACCAAGTCAACACATGTGACCTAGGAATTCTACACAGGTGTAGACATACAACAGAGAAACAAGTTTACATGCACCGAAAAATGTGTGCTAAATGTTCATAGCATGATAATTTGTGCCAGGCAAAAACTGCAAACAACTCAAGTGACCATAAACTACAAAAATGGGCCACCGCTATCTATTCATGTCCTAGAATATAACACTGATGAAAATGAACGCTCTGCAAGAACACATAACAATGTGAATGGATCCCACAGACAGGATATTGAGCAGGCAAGCCAGATGCTAAAGAGAACAGTATAATTCCACTTATAAGAAGCCCCCAAAGAGGCAAAACTGAATTACGCTGTTTAGAAGTCAGGATGAAGGGGGAGAGGTAGTGACTGTGAGTGAGCTGAGGTGGGCTTCTGGGGTGCTGGTAATTTCTATTATATGTCTTGTTCTGCGTGCAGGTCACATGGCAAACTCCCTTTGTGCACTCACTGAGATATTAAATTATCTGGGTACTTTTCTGTAAGTTGTACTTAAAAATAAAAGTTTACCTAGTAAGAAGCTCTGAGAATTGAATTAAATGAATTCAAAGGTTTCTTCTGGCTCTGAAATCCTGATCCTGAGATGAGACTCAGACATCTCCCACCATTATTGAGGTGAGGCTTATGGTAGGGTTGGAAACTTGACAGAAGGAGGTATATGTACTGGCTCTGTTCAGTCCTGCCACGTGGAAGAATCCTTCCCCCTGGTGCAGTTCATTTTATCTGTGCTGGGCACCATGATGCCCAGAAACTTACACAAAGAAGTGCAAGTGGCCATATTTTCAGTGCTTTGGGATAATGCAATTTCAGAAACTTCCACAGGGTGGCAAGGATACTATTTCTTGATGCTTTTAGACACTTACAGCCTTTCCCTTTGTTTTTCTCCCTATCGCTTTCATAATGTGCTGGTTTCTCTATCAGTAACTAGTACAAACATTGGGGAGCAGAACTTTATATGCTATAACATTTCTAATGAATTCTCCATAGCTTAATTAAGATACCTAATCTGCAGCTTGAGAACACTAAATAGGAAAATGAAAAAACTGGGCCAGACACTGGAATTTCTGAAACATTATAAACCTATCACAGGAAGTAGTCAAGGGTAGGAATAACACAAAAATGGGTTTCAGGGTACCGAATAAAGTCATGTGGTGATTAATGTGGCACACCCCCAACTTTACAAAATGTCCTAGGCATCTGATAAGCACAGAATGCTTTTAGATCCATACTAGCCAGAAGGTGATAGGTTGTTTGCAACAAAAATGGCTTCAAGTATTTCTCTCCAGGTATCCGCATCCTTTGTCAACATGAGTTCTGTGAAAACTGCCATCAAAGGGTGCAGCTCTTTCTCCCCCTGTTGAATTAGGTTGGTCTTACAACCTGATTTAACCAGTAGAAAGCAGTATAGGTGACTCTCTTCTCATCCTGAACTTAGGTCTCAAAGCCTTTGCACGTCTTCACTTTCCCTTTGGGCCCCTGCCTGCATCATGTGCACAAGCCCGAGCTTGTAACCTGCTGGAAGATGGAGGCTACGTGACCAGTCACTCCCACTGTCCCATCCAGACAACTGCCAGCATGTAGCCTACACACCAGCTGACCAGAGATACATAAGCAAGACTTGCCTAGATCAGCCGAACCTCACCCAGGTCAGCAGAACCACCCACATGACTCATAGATTTGTTGGCAATAATAAAGGGTAACTGCTTTAAGCCACTAAATTCCAAGGTGACTTATTATGCAACAGTGGTTGCAGCCATATCAGAACTCTCAACCACACCCGCTTATTTGTCACTAATCCTCCTTCTGCAGCTTCACTATGTGATGAGGGCCTTAAGTGCAATTCGCTCAGTTGAGTCTGACTTTTTGCGACCCCATGGACTATACAGTCCATGGAATTCTCCAGGCCAGAATACTGGAGTGGGTAGCCTTTCCCTTCTCCAGGGGATCTTCCCAACTCAGGGATCACATCCAGGTGTCCCACATTGCAGGCAGATTCTTTACCAGCTGAGCCACAAGGGAAGCCCAAGAATACTGGAGTGGGTAAGTCTATCCCTTCTCCAGCAGATCTTCCGAACCCAGGAACTGAACCGGGGTCTCCTGCATTGCAGGCATCTTCTTTACCAACTGAGCTATCAGAAATTAAGAACTTTGGATTCCAGTTTGGGGATTCAAGTAATGGTAGAAAGATGAAAGACTTGGAAAAATCATCTTTAATGGCTCCCATTTTCACTCCCTGGATACAGTTCAAGGGCTGGAATCCTCCTTGTGCAGTCCTGTCTTCCTTTCCCATCAATAAGTAGGTAGGTATGGAGGTAGATATGTAGAATATATGCATATACACATATGTGTATATACATTATGCATATACACATACACACATGTATACGTATATACACGTATACATAACAGGTAAGAGTATGCTATATTTTCTTCAATAACTCTCTACACTTTACATGTTCAGTTCAGTTCAGTTCAGTAGCTCAGTCATGTCCGACTCTGTGACCCCATGAATCGCAGCACGCTAGGCCTCCCTGTCCATCACCATCTCCTGGAGTTCACTCAAACTCATGTCCATCGAGTTAGTGATGCCATCCAGCCATCTCATCCTCTGTTGTTCCCTTTTCCTCCTGCCCCCAATACCTCCCAGCATCAGAGTCTTTTCCAATGAGTCAACTCTTTGAATGAGGTGGCCAAAGTATTGCAGTTTCAGCTTTAGCATCATTCCTTCCAAAGAAGACCCAGGGCTGATCTCCTTTAGAATTGACTGGTTGGATCTCCTTGCAGTCCAAGGGACTCTCAAGAGTCTTCTCCAACACCACAGTTCAAAGGCATCAATTCTTCAGTGCTCAGCTTTCTTCACAGTCCAACTCTCACATCCATACATGACCACTGGAAAAACCATAGCCTTGACTGAATGGACCTTTGTTGGCGAAGTAATGTCTCTGCTTTTGAATATGCTGTCTAGGTTGGTCATAACTTTTCTTCCAAGGAGTAAGTGTCTTTTAATTTCATGGCTGCAGTCATCATCTGCAGTGATTTTGGAGCCCAAAAAGATAAAGTCTGACACTGTTTCCACTGCTTCCCCATCTATTTCCCATGAAGTGATGGGACCAGATGCCATGATCTTCGTTTTCTGAATGTTGAGCTTTAAGCCAACTTTTTCACTCTCCTCTTTCACTTTCATCAAGAGGCTTCTTAGTTCCTCTTCACTTTCTGCCATAAGGGTGGTGTCATCTGCACATCTGAGGTTATTGATATTTCTCCCAGCAATCTTGATTCCAGTTTGTGCTTCTTCCAGCCCAGCATTTCTCATGATGTACTCTGCATATAAGTTAAATAAGCAGGGTGACAATATACAGCCTTGATGTACTCCTTTTCCTATTTGGAACCAGTCTGTTGTTTCATGTCCGGTTTTACATGTTACAAGTCCTAAATTTATCATATGGAAATGTTACATTTAAGAGGTCTCTTTCCTGCTTTTTTTTAGTTCTTTTTGTATTTACATAATTTCAACACGATGCCTGGCACATATCATGCAGTGAATATAGATTGTCTGACCAATGAAATGCACCAATGTATACCCACCAAATGCGAGTAGAAAATCATCACCATAACTTACATATATCCTAAAGCAACTGCTAAATGTCTCTGAAGGAAGGTTACAAGTTCTATGAAGGCAAAGATCCTATTTGCATTGTTTGTTTCTGTACCCTAATGCCACGCAAATGCCTGCAATAAACTAGAAACTCAATAAATATTTAGTGAAAGGAAACATAATTTTGGAAATTTATAAACCTCTACTGAGAATTTCAAAATAACAGAAGAAAAATTAAATTACTTAGAGTTTTCTATGCATTCTGTTCCACTGGACAGTACAGTTAATTTGCATTTTGTATGGGTTCTGTACTTATATATTATCTATGCCCAATTATGACTTGGATTTGAGAAAAAAATTGGTAAACATCATGTTGGTATATTACTGTTATCAAAAGTCAGTGTGGGTAATATTCCATTGTGTATATATACCACAACTTCTTGAGATGTATAGAAAGAGTAACATGGAAACTTACATTACCATATGTAAAATAGATAGCCAACAGGAACTCACTGCATGGCTCAGGAAACTCAAACAGGGTCTCTGTATCAACCTACAGGGGTGGGATGAGGAGGGAGCTGGGAGGAGGTTCAAAAAGGAGTGGATATATGTATACCTATGCCTGATTCATAGGTCTTCCCTTGGGCTTCCCTTGTGGCTCAGCTGGTAAAGACTCCATCTGCAATGCGGGAGACCTGGGTTCGATTCCTGGGTTGGGAAGATCTCTTGGAGAAGGGAAAGGCTACCCACTCCAGTATTCTGGCCTGGAGAATTCCATGGACTGTATAGTACATGGGGTCGCAAAGAGTTGCACAAGACTGAGCGACTTTTACTCACTCACATGCCTGATTCATGTTGAGGTTTGACAGAAAACAGCAAAATTCTGTAAAGCAATTATCCTTCAATAAAAATAAATTAATTAAAAAAAAGTCAGTCTGGTTTTCTAAAAAACATAAAGTGAGATAGGTGAACAAATGATTGTGGTCATAGAAAAAAATGTTACAGTCAATTGTTTATTAGTAAGTGACAGTTTATATTGAATGGTACAGTGTTTCAAGGCTGTTGTAATAATGAGTAAGCTTTTAAAGCAATCATTGCAGAATTTGATTTTCCACAATTGCACTCTTCAGGGTTTAGCTTCATACTTTGACTTCTTTCAACAGGGGGTTAAATTGGCTGAGCTGTGAAATGTGGAGATTATTCTCAACTACTAATTGTTGGTGAGTTGCTTTTGAAGGGATTCAGGACATTTTGAGAGTATTATCAAAGGCGTGGAGCAGAAAAAATGAAAAACTATATAGGACCATGGATAGTTGCATTCATGCCGGCGTCAAAGGTCATTGTACAGATGTTTTAATTTGTCATTGTAAGATGGATCTGGAGATACTGAGCACATCAAAGATCGGTTGTGATGTGATTTTTTCTTTTTCTTTTTTGAGAGCTACATACCGTCAGAGAGTGTCTGTCATCCAAGTTATTCCAAGACAGTTTTGTTTTCCTGCTGCGGCTGTGAATGACAGCTCAATATAATGTGTGTGGAGGAGAAAAAAGGGAGAAATTCTTGTTTAGATTCAGGGCTTCCACATGCCTAACAGCAGCCATAAAGAACAAGTACATCTTCAAATGCCCTGAAACTTGGACTTAAGCATCCAGATTCACTTATGTATTAGTGGATTCAATGAATCAGATTATCTCAAATTGTGGCATCTCATGGAAAATTAAAGGCGTGGTAGGCTATTACCTTTCAGAAATTGATTTCTCCTTTATGTCTCTGTATGCCATTATGGAACTGTCCCTCGCCTGCCTTAGTAAACTTTAACCCTCTGGATAAGGGAAACACTAAAAATAATAATAATAAAAGCAGTTTTCCCCATGAGATGCTATTATCTCTAACAGAAAGAGACATTGCAGAATGAATGGCAAGTATAAAAATGTGTTGTGTTCATTGTTTATGATTTTTCTTTATTGAAAATCTTCTACTAAAATAAAATTCAAGGCAAAAATCAACCATAATTCTGTCCTCAGATCAAAGTTAAGTATTTCTATTTTTCTAATAAAGCTCCCAGTCTTAGTCATGTGCAGATTCAAAAGGTTACTTACATTAAAAAAAAATGGCTACCCCACATACTTTGTAGGGTCTTAGCCCCCCACCAGGGATGGAGACTGTGCCCACTACAGCAGAAGCACTGTCTTACCCACTGGACCATGAGGGAAGTGCCCTTACTTACAGCTTTATACTTTCATTATATAGTAGATTTTGTGCTCTACATGTTTACCTAATTTTATATTTTGACTTTTTCCTCTCATTTTCCTAGAGTTGCTTTTTTATAGTTGTTTTTGTTGTTGCTTACTTCTTTCTCTCCTTCCCACTGATTCTACTTGACACCATCACAGGTCAAATGTATCACCGTGGTGTGTATCATTTCCCATTATTTTCCTGGTCATATGATATGTGGTAGGCAGGGTTCTAAAATCACCTCCAGTGGCTCATGACTTTCTATAATTCCCACTCATTGAGTTGTGGGCAGGACCTGTGAATATGATGTATCACTCTTGTCAGAAAATTGCATGATGTGACCATTTCAAGGGATTTTGCTGATGTAAATAAGGTCTCTAACAGGTGACTGTGAGTTAATCAAAAGGGAGATTATCTGGGGTGGGGCTGACCTAGTGATGTAAGGCCTTGAAAGAGGCCCTGAACCCTTTTAGAAAGGAGAGAAATTCTCCTGCTGGGTTTCAAGACCTAGCTTGCCGTGTTGTGCAGGAACAACATGGCTACAAGTTGTTGTAACTGAGAGCTACCCCTAGCTCACAGCCAGGAAAAAAGTAGGGACCTCAGTCCAACAGTTGCAAGGGACTAAACTCTGATAACAACCTGGACAAACTTGAAGAGGACTTGAGCTGAGCCTAGCTAGCACTTGGATTTTACTTAGTAAAACACTGAGCAGAGAACCCAGTAGTGCCACATCCAGATTTATGAACTAAGAAACTGTGAGATAATAAAAGGGTGTTGCTTTAACTGCTGAGCTTGTGGTAATTTGTTTTGGCATTAATAGAAAATGAATACACAATCATTTACATACATATAGAGATAACACCGCTGTTGCTGGTGATAGGATGTTAAAATGGAACTCTGTAGCAGACAAATCCACAATAATAGTCAGAGATTTCATTATCCCCTCAATCAATAATGATAGAACAAGTTAATAAAATAAGGAAATTGACTATTTGAACAGCACAATCAACAATCTTAACTTAATTAAACACCCTACCAGCAGAATGCATATAGTTTTCAAGGGCACATGAAACACCAAAATAGATCATATTATTAATATGGGTCAAAGAACAAGTCTAAATACATTTAAAATAATCTTAAGTCACAAAAAGTATTTTATCAACACAGAACTAAATTAGAAATTTAGTAATAAGTGTTTTAAAACTAAATAACACTCTTCAAAATAATCCCACAGTTTAGAGAAGAGTTTAAAGGGAAATTATAAAGTATTTTGAATTAAATAAAGTTGAAAATCAAAATCTGCAATGCTACTAACACTAATTAGGGATAAATTTACATAAATAAATTCTAATATTAGAAAAAATGAAAGATCTCAAATGACTACAGCTGCTACATAAAGAAATTAGAAAAAAAGAAGAGCAAAGAGAGCCAAAGTAAGCGGGAGAAAGACTTATAACAACTAAAGCATAAACAAATTAAATAAAACATGAAAACAGAGACAGTCAATGAAACTAAAAGCTGGCTCTTTAAATACACCAGTAAGAATGATAAACCCAGCCACACTGATGAGGAAAGAAAGTGAAGGCATAATTAACCCTGTCAAGAATGAGAAAAGTGATATCACACAGTTTCTAGATATACATATAGCAAAAAGATATGAAGAGACAATAAGAAAAAATGTCATGCCAGCAAATTAAACTTAGAATTGGCATTCATTCTCAGATATCACACCAAAGCCAAGCAACAAAGGGGAAAAAAAAAATGGACAAATCAGGTTTCATCAAAATTTAAATGTCAGGTACATCAAAGGACAGTATTACAGGGTAAAAAGGAAACACACAGAATGGGGAAAATATGTGCAAATTTCAAAATAATACCCAGAATATCTAAAGACCTCCTAGAACTCAACAACAACCAAAAAACCAACAACTCAATTTAAAAAGAGGCTTAAATAGATACTTCTCCAAAGATAAGGAAATGACCAATAATCATATAAAAAGATGCTCAACAACACTAATCATTAAGGAAATGTGTATTACAACCACAATGAGATAACATCTTGCTCTAAAAATGTACCTGAAGTCTATTTCAATCAGGTACGATAAGATACATGGACAAGAAAAGGATTGTTATGAAGAAGTTTATACTCATAGATTTCAAGAAACAGTATGTCAAGCCATTCAAGATCACATGTGAAAGCACAGAGGTGAGTTAGGAGGCAGGAAGAGAGGAGAGCATGGCCCAGAGTCTTTATTGGGGTCTTCCTGGGGAGAAATGGACCAGGAGGCTCAGTTTAGGATTGGCTATTTTGAATGATTTCAGCAGGCTCTAGACTATAGGGATGCTCCATGGGGTGGCCATGGGTGATTCAGAGCAGGAAGAATACTGACTTGGTGTGTGAGAACTTCCTAAATGAGATGGTGGGGCTGCACACTCTGAATCATTGGTTTGTTTGTCAAAGGTGCACTCACAGGGGAATCATTTCCTCTCTCTAGGCTCTGGCTAGCCCTAGGAGGGGCAGCATCTCTAGGATCAGAAGCCAAATGCCAATGCATCAAGAAGACAGAAAATATGCTTGATAAAACTTTACACCTCTTAAGGTGGTTATTGAAAACAAGTTTTGGCAAGGATGTGAAATGTTTTGGCACTGCTGATGGGAATGTAAAATGGTACAGAGGCTGTGGAAACCAGTAAGGCAGTTTCTAAGCCAATTCAACATAGAATTAACATGTGATTCAGCAATTTCACTTCTGGATATACACAAAAACCAACTGAAAGTAGGGACTCAGATGTTTGTAGCCCATTTCATAGCAGCATTACTCACAATATCCAAAAAGTGGAAACAACTCAAATGTTCCATTGACAGATGAATGGGTAAACAAACATGGTATATACAATCAACGGACTATTATTCAGTCTTAAAAAGGAATAAAATTTTCATCCATGCTACAACATGGATGACCTAGAAGACATCCTGCACACGAAAGGATAAATGTTATAAGATTCCACTTACATGAAGTACTAAAATTCATAGAGACATAAAGTAGAATGGTGGTTGGCAGGAACTGGAAAAAGGGGGAAATGGAGAGTTATATTTTAATGGGTACAGTGTTTTACTATAGGAAAATGAAAATATCGATAACCTCAGATACACAGATGACACCACCCTTATGCCAGAAGGTGAAGAACTAAAGAGGCTTTTGGTGAAAGTGAAAGAGGAGAGTGAAAAAGTTGGCTTGAAACTCAACATTCAGAAAACTAAGATCATGGCACCTGGTCCCATAACTTCATGGCAAATAGATGGGGAAACAATGGAAATAGTGACAGAGTTTATTTTCTTGGGCTCCAAAATCACTGCAGATGGTGACTGCAGCCATGAAATTAAAAGATGCTTGCTTCTTGGAAGAAAAGCTATGACCAACAAAGATAGCCTATTAAAAAGCAAAGACATTACTTTGCCAACAAAGGTCCATCTCGTCAAAGCTATGGTTTTTCCAGTAGTCAGGTATGGATGTGAGAGCTGGACTATAAAGAAAGCCAAGTGCTAAAGAACTGATGCTTTTGAACTGTGGTGTTAGAGAAGACTCTTCAAAGTCCCTGGACTGCAAGGAAATCCAATCAGTCCATCCTAAAGGAAATCAGTCTTGAATATTCATTGGAAGGAGTGATGTTGAAGCTGAAGCTTCAATAATTTAGCCACCTGATGCAAAGAACTGACTCACGGGGAAAGACCTGGATGCTGGGAAAGATTGAAGGTGGGAGGAGAAGGGGACGACAGAGGATGAGATGGTTGGATAGAATAACTGTCTTGAGGGATGTGAATTTGAATAAGCTCTGGGAGCTGATGATGGACAGGGAAGCCTGGCGTGCTGCAGTCCATGGGGTTGCAAAGAGTCAGACACAACTGAGTAACTGAACTCAACTGATGGGAAAATGAAAAAGGTCGAAGACGGATAGTGGTGATGGTTGCACAACAATGTAAATGTACTTAATGCTATAGAAGTGGACACTTAAAAAATGTTAAAATGGTACATGTTATATAACATACATTTTACCACAATGAAAAAATAAAAATAAATTTAACAACAGTACAAAACTAGCCAGTTACTCTCCATAAGCTGTGTTTTTTGTAATCTTGTTGTAAGTAATAATAATAATAATAATAATAATAATAATAATAAATTCAGGTCAGTCACTCAGTACTGTCCAACTCTTTGCTACCCCATGGACTGCAGCGCGCTAGGCTTCCCTGGTCATCACCAACTCCTACAGCTTGCTCAAACTCATGTCCATCGAGTCAATGATGCCACCTAACCACCTCATCCTCTGTCATCCCCTTCTCCTCCTGCCTTCAATCACTCCCAGGATCAGGGTCTTTTTCAATGAGTCAGTTCTTCGCATCAGGAGGCCAAAGTATTGGAGCTTCAGCTTCAGCAACAGTCCTTCCAATGAATACTCAGGACTGATTTCCTTCAGGATGGGCTGGTTGGATCTCCTTGCAGTCGGAAGGGACTCTCAAGAGTCTTCTCCAATACAATATTGTAAAGTAATTAGCCTCCAATTAAAATAAATAAATTTATATTTAAAAAAAAGTCTTCTCCAACACCACAGTTCAAAAGCATCAATTCTTTGGCACTCAGTTTTCTTTATGATCCAACTGTCATATCCATATATGACTATTGGAAAAACCATAGCTTTAACTATATGGACCTTTGTTGGCAAAGTAACATCTCTGCTTTTTAGTATGCTGTCAAGTTTGATCATAGCTTTTCTTCCACAAAGCAAGTGTCTTTTAATTTCATGGTTGCAGTCACCATTTGCAGCGATTTTGGAGCCCAAGAAAATAAAGTCTGTCACTGTTTCCACTGTTTCCCCATCTATTTGTCATGAAGTGATCAGACTGGATGCTGTGGCCTTAGTTTCCTGAATGTTGACTTTTAAACCAGCTTTTTCACTCTGTTCTTTGACTTTCATCAGGAGACTCTTTAGTTCTTCTTCACTTTCTGCCATAAGGGTGGTATCATCTGTGTATCTGAGGTTATTAATATTTCTCCCAGCAATCTTGATTCCAGCTTGTGCTTCATCCAGCCTGGCATTTCACATGATGTACTCTGCATATAAGTTAAATAAGCATGGGGAAACTATACAGCCTTGATGTACTCCTTTCCCAATTTGGAACCAGTCTGTTGTTCCATGTCCAGTTCTAACTGTTTCTTCTTATCCTGCATACAGATTTCTCAGGAAACAGGTAAGGTAGTCTGATAAAACCCACCTCTTGAAGAATTTTCCACAGTTTGTTGTGATCTACACAGCAAAGGCTTTGGCATAATCAATAAAGCAGAAGCAGATGTTTTTCTGGAACTCTCTTGCTTTTTCTATGATCCAATGGATGCTGGCAATTTGATTCCTGGTTTCTCTGGCTTTTCTAAATCCAGCTTGAGCATCTGGAATTTCATGGTTAATGTACTGTTGAAGCCTTGCTTGGAGTATTTTGAGCTTTACTTTGCTAGTGTGTGAGATGAGTGCAATTGTGTGTAGTTTGAATATTCTTGGGCTTCCCTTGTGCCTTAGCCAGTAAAGAATCCACCTGCAATGTGGGAGACCTGGGTTAGATCCCTGGGTTGGGAAGATTCCCTGGAGAAGGGAAAGGCTACCCACTCCATTATTCTGGCCTAGAGAATGCCATGGACCTTATAGTACATGGGGTCGCAAAGAGTCAGACATGACTGAGAAACTTTCACTTTCACTTTTGCACCTGAACATTCTTTGGCATTGCCCTTCTTTAGGATTGGGATAAAAACTGACCTCTTCCAGTCCTGTGGCCACTGCTGCGTTTTCCAAATTTTCTGGGCATATTGAATGCAGCACTTTCACAGCATCATCTTTTAGGATTTGAAATAGCTCAGCTGAAATTCCATCACCTCCACTAGCTTTGTTCTTAGTGATGCTTCCTAAGGCCCACCTGACTTTGCATTCCAGGTTGTCTGGCTTAGGTGAATGATAACACCACCATGGTTGTCTGTGTCATGAAGATCTTTTTTGTATAGTTCTCTGTGTATGCTTGCCACCTCTTAATATCTTCTGCTTCTGTTAGGTCCATACCATGTCTGCCTTTTATTGTGCCCATCCCATATGAATCAAGTATGGAGATAAAATGTTTTATACAGGAGTGGAACCTAAACATAAATACATTGGCTTAATGTATGTTACATATGCATATTTATATTTTTCATGCTGTGAGTACAGCTTTGTCAAGCAACAATGCTACATAATCTTAAGAATAGGAGCACTGCAATGAGACAATGCTCATCTTTGCATGAAATGCTCCCTTGGTAACTCTAATTTTCTTAAAGAGATCTCTAGTCTTTCCTATTCTATGGTGAGTAATACAGGGGGATGCTTTAGTCAACCTATGCATGTTTGAATATATATTTATATAATATGTATATGCATACATATATATAAAGATAGAAGTTACAGTGAGAGCACTGAGTAGGATTGTGATATGACATTTCATAAAACAGTCTTTAATAAGAACTGAACCAGACAAAATACAGTACATATATATTTTGGGACAAAATTTATAACTTATCATTAATAGTTTCTCATTAAAATAGAAACTTCATTCTCTAGTCTATTGTTCAATTATATTCTTCTTCTTCTTCCTCTTCCATTTTCCACATAACCTGTAGTTTGGCCTCTCCTGTCAGCACACTAAGCCACAAAGGGGAGATATTGACATTTCTATGGACTAAACGGCCTGAAAATCTCCAATAACTACACTAACGGTTTCTGTTGCAAAGACACCTACAGAGAAAAATAGAGGAGCAGAGCAAGGAAGTATCTTCCATAGAGAGGCCATGACTTCAAGAATTTACTAACCTAAAAGCAAAAGAACATGGCCTAAATAAAAACAGTCAGCCTGTGAACAGAACCCAGAAATCTCTGTATTGTCATTTTGACCAAGGACCTTAGTCTTATAAGAAAAGGTGGTTTTTCTCCCTATGAGAGAGATATTTTACTATTGGTCAGATGCTTTAGCTAGAGCAAACAAAATCTAGTTCCCCTAGATTAACTAGAAAGGTATTTATGAAAAGACACTAGTAGCTTTCAGAATTAATGTTTAGCTACAGGAACAGACAAAACTGAGCTTCTGGGGGAAAAAAAAGAATACCCAAGCAATGCTGCAGAATTGGCTGGACTTAAAAAGAAAAAGAAGCCAATGCCACTGTCACGTCACACACTGAAAGGAAGGATCTTGGCTTTTCTGTAACTTCTGCCACATGTAATGCCACTTGGTGGTGGATTTTTTAAAAACGTCAACTGGGTTAGGCTACAGTCCTGAGTTATTTAACTAAATCCTAAGCTAAATGTTGCTATGAATGGATGTGGAAGGTGTAATTAAAGTCCCTAATCAGTTGACTTTAAGTGAGGGAGATTATCAAGGATAACCTGAGAGGCCTTAGTGAATCAGTTAGAAGACCTCGAACACACGGAGAGGCCTTCCTGAAAAAGTAAGAGGAAATTTGGCCTGTTCACAACAGTTTTGGCCCAGCTCATAGGGTTCCATCTTGCTTATGCTCTATTCTTCCTGGCTGCCTGTCGTACAGATTTCAAACTTTCTCTTTTAACTCACATAATTGAATAAGTCAATTTCTCATGACACATCTATAAATAGGTAGAGATACAGAAATAGAATCCCACTGCTACACCACTCCATGACAAGCATATGAAACCACTACCATCTCCCAAATCCAGAGACTGCCCGTAAGCAAAATTGAATCCTACTCAAAATAACTTTATTCTGTCCCCCACTTCCAAACCAATATCTCCCACAGGTATAGGTATGTCAAACACCTACAACCTAGCTACAGGAGAAGCTGGGAATTCATTTCTGATTTCTACTTTGGAATGACAAAATACTTCATAAGGGAATTTCCCCCAACACAGAAAGGCCATTCGAAAAATAGAAGGCAATTATGAATACAATTACTATTCCCCAAATTTCTGGCCTCTCAAAACTTCTCAAAGGAAGAATTAACTCTTTTAATCCCAGACAGTAACACACTCAGCTTTGCATAATAAAGCTCATATTGGCTTTTGTTACACAAAACCACATGATGACTGTTTTTCTATGTTAATACATCAGTCAGGATGTATTATACAATTCTATACATTATACTGCTGTAATAAATAATTCTAAGATCTTAATAGCTAATACAACAAACTTTTCATGTTTGCTTGTGGGTTAGGCAGGGGGCTTTTTAATGGTAGTCATTCAGAAACCCAAGATGACAATACTTTTCCATGAAACATACTTCCATAATGGCCAATGCAGGAAAAGGAAACGCGACTAAAATGTTTTCAAGAGATAACACTGGTTATTCTGCTCACATTTTATCAACAAAAGGTAGGAGGTGTTGGTAACTGTAATCCTCCTATATTTTTTAAAGAAGCAAAATATTTCTTAATCTTCTTGACTATTCAAGTTTTCAACACCTGTGAAAGAATGCCTATGCTTCATCTTTAAAGGCTTAGTTGGTTGTGATTAAAAAAGAAATTTATAAATTCTGAAGTTCTCATTATGTAACAGCCAGATATAGTATGGTGTCAGAGCATGACAATTTCATGATAAATCCTAGAAGATAGATGTGATACAAAGAAAGGAAGTATAGTCTCCCCATCCAGGTATAAATTGGGAGAGAGATTTCTGGAGCACTGAGATGATTTCTAGGATAAGAAAGGAGGAGTTTGAAGAGGTTAAAGGACCTGTATGTGCTACTCTTCTTAGGCTAGCATATCAGTTCTCAGTGTGGGAAGTAAGGAAAGGAGTCTACTAAAGATGCCAACTCCTGTAGAAGGATAGAACAACCAGGAGGTGCAGTGGTAAAGAATCTGCCTGCCAATGCATGACACCCAAGAGACACGGGTTTGATCCCTGGGTTTGAAAGATCCCCTAGAGCAGGAAATGGCAACCCACTCCAGTATTCTTGCCTGGAAAATTCCATGGACGGAGGAGCCTGGGAGCCTACAGTCCATGGGATTGCAGAGTCGGACACGATTAAGAGACCAAGCACACACAGAGTTATCGGAGAATCTGATAACAGCAGGAGAAGGATGAATGGGTCTATCTTACAGGTGCAGCAATAAGGGGAGGGCATTTCTCTAAAAGCCTCATGCATCCATGGTGTTTTATCAAATGTGCACTGGAAAAATAGCATCTGCACAAGGTAAAACTGAGATCTTCTGTTTTCTGGAGAATGCCAAAACTCCCCTGTGTTTCAGAGATGTGTGGCATATAGCTTGAACATGTGATAAGGAAGCCTGAGTGTGCTCTATGGCAGGGACCAACGGTTAGACCCTGAAAGACAATTCAGAGAGCAAGGCAGGTCCAGTTGCGCCTCAACAAATACCAGTTCAGGAATCAGAAGAGAGAAATCACCCAAGGCAAAACCCACTGACAATTCGAGAATAGAGTCTCTAAGGATTCGGGTCATATGCCACAGAACTCTTTCCTTGATACAGCATTTAAGAAGACCCAAAGGGAGGTGGGACAAGAAAAGAGACTGAATTGTGAAAAACTGAGAGTTTAAATTAGAATAACTGAGAGATGACAGTTAGCAGAATGAGCCCCTGTCCCACCCAAGGGAATATTAGGACTGCTAAAGAAATTAATAAGGTTTGTTTTATTTATACAACTATTATTTTGTGTAAATGTGTAATCTGACAACAAATACCCTCCAAATCTAGTGACTTGGAGTCAATATTTCCATAGAAAATGTGACCATTTATGAAATTTCTTGAAAATACATACTCAAGAAATGAAATATCCTCAAGATATTCTTTGAAATTATATGCTATGGTAGCTCTATAGATAAAATTATTCTAGAGCCCTCTCAACTAAAAAATAATTTGCCTCTATTTCTCCTTAAAGCAGAGATACTACTACAAAGAAGTCTCATATTCTCATAATTACCAATGTTTTACCATTCTAGTTTCATCTCATTCTTTTTTTTCTCTTCACTCTCTCTCTCTCATCCTTTCTTTTGTATTTCTCTCTCTCTTCGTCCTTTTATCTCCTCTCTTTTTCCTATTTTGAGGCTTATATAACCTTGATATGTAAATTTAAAAATAAGAGTACAAAGAAATAAACTTCAGATGATCTGTATCAATTTATAGCTATAGGAACAAAAATCCAAATAAATCATAAGTAAAGAGAATCCTGCTTTTTTTGTACACAGACACCTTTACAACCATATAAAAATAACATTTAAGAAGGGTTGGATTTATTCTAGGAAAGGAAATAACTTTTTCATTAAAAAAAATCTAATAATGTAATTTGATATAAACTATTAGAGGAAAAAAATAATTTTCAACAGATACAGAAAGTCATTTCATAAAACCAATATCTGTTTATTAAAAACCAAATAATTGCAAAGGCAAACTAAAAGTGGAAATAAACTTGTTAAAACCTCACTGGGCAAAAAAAAAAAAAAAGAAAGAAAAACCTCACTGAGCAAATATATTCATATAGTTAAACAATGGGGCCATTTCCTTTAAAATATAAATAGGAAGAAGACACTCACTCTGAACGTTCATTAAGTATTATACAAGAGGTCCTAAAAGGAGCCTATGAAGATGAGAAAAAAAGATTTAAAATACAAATACTGCAAATAAACAAAATATCCATTGTTCAAGATGATGTAATTGCTATAACTATCAACATAAAAAGTTCAACATATATTAATAATGTGATAGCAAAGTTCAGAAATATTAGTAGATACCAAGTCTTTATTAAAAGTTGTATCACTAGATGCCAGGAATTACCAACTTAGACTTTTTTCAAAGAACTATAAAAAATTTTCATAAATCTTACATGATAGTACAATTATAACATATTATTCAAAGACAAAAAAGAAGACTTCAGCAATAGAAAAGCCAAGTTCATGGATGGTAAAACTCAATGTTATAAAAATATCAGTTCTCCAAAAATTAATCTATAAATTTAAAGTAATCCAACCAAAATAGCAACACTGTTCTTAAAAACCTATTTTTAGAACCTTCTTTCATCTCATCTCTCTAACCTATCCATACCTCTCTCCTCTGCTTTTAAAGACTCCTGTGAATTGTTTCCTTAATTTCTCTTTCTGTTTTCTCATTATTAGTGTATAGGAATGCAAGGGATTTCTGTGTGTTGATTTTATATCCTGCAACTTTACTATAGTCATTGATTATTTCTAGTAAATTTCTGGTGGAATCTTTAGGGTTTTCTATGTAGAGGATCATGTCATCTGCAAATAGTGAGAGTTTTACTTCTTCTTTTCCAATTTGGATTCCTTTAATTTCTTTTTCTGCTCTGATTGCTGTGGCCAAAACTTCCAAAACTATGTTGAATAGTAATGGTGAAAGTGGCCACCCTTGTCTTGTTCCTGACTTTAGAGGAAATGCTTTCAATTTTTCACCATTGAGGATAATGTTTGCTGTGGGTTTGTCATATATAGCTTTTATTATGTTGAGGTATGTTCCTTCTATTCCTGCTTTCTGGAGAGTTTTTATCATAAATGGATGTTGAATTTTGTCAAAGGCTTTCTCTGCATCTATTGAGATAATCATATGGTTTTTATTTTTCAATTTGTTAATGTGGTGTATTACATTGATTGATTTGTGGATATTGAAGAATCCTTGCATCCCTGGGATAAAGCCCACTTGATCATGGTGTATGATCTTTTTAATGTGTTGTTGGATTCTGATTGCTAGAATTTTGTTAAGGATTTTTGCATCTATGTTCATCAGTGATATTGGCCTGTAGTTTTCTTTTTTTGTGGCATCTTTGTCAGGTAGATGGAGAAATATACCATGTTCATGGATTGGAAGAATCAATATAGTGAAAATGAGTATACTACCCAAAGCAATTTATAGATTCAACGCAATCCCTATCAAGCTACCAACAATATTCTTCACAGAGCTAGAACAAATAATTTCACAATTTGTATGGAAATACAAAAAACCTCGAATAGCCAAAGCTATCTTGAGAAAGAAGAATGGAACTGGAGGAATCAACCTACCTGACTTCAGGCTCTACTACAAAGCCACAGTTATCAAGACAGTATGGTACTGGCACAAAGACAGAAATATTGATCAATGGAATAAAATAGAGATAAATCCACGCACATATGGACACCTTATCTTTGACAAAGGAGGCAAGAATATACAATGGATTAAAGACAATCTCTTTAACAAGTGGTGCTGGGAAATCTGGTCAACCACTTGTAAAAGAATGAAACTAGAACACTTTCTAACACCATACACAAAAATAAACTCAAAATGGATTAAAGATCTAAACGTAAGACCAGAAACTATAAAACTCCTAGAGGAGAACATAGGCAAAACACTCTCCGACATACATCACAGCAGGATCCTCTATGACCCACCTCCCAGAATATTGGAAATAAAAGCAAAAATAAACAAATGGGACCTAATTAACCTTAAAAGCTTCTGCACATCAAAGGAAACTATTAGCAAGGTGAAAGGACAGCCTTCAGAATGGGAGAAAATAATAGCAAATGAAGCAACCGACAAACAACTAATCTCAAAAAAATACAAGCAACTCCTACAGCTCAACTCCAGAAAAATAAACGACCCAATCAAAAAATGGGCCAAAGAACTAAATAGACATTTCTCCAAAGAAGACATACAGATGGCTAACAAACACATGAAAAGATGCTCAACATCACTCATTATCAGAGAAATGCAAATCAAAACCACTATGAGGTACTATTTCACACCAGTCAGAATGGCTGCGATCCAAAAGTCTACAAATAATAAATGCTGGAGAGGGTGTGGAGAAAAGGGAACCCTCTTACACTGTTGGTGGGAATGCAAACTAGTACAGCCACTATGGAGAACAGTGTGGAGATTCCTTAAAAAACTGGAAATAGAACTGCCTTATGATCCAGCAACCCCACTGCTGGGCATACACACTGAGGAAACCAGAAGAGAAAGAGACACGTGTACCCCAATGTTCATCGCAGCACTGTTTATAATAGCCAAGACATGGAAGCAACCTAGATGCCCATCAGCAGATGAATGGATAAAGAAAGCTGTGGTACATATACACAATGGAGTATTACTCAGCCATTAAAAAGAATACATTTGAATCAGTTCTAATGAGGTGGATGAAACTGGAGCCTATTATACAGAGTGAAGTAAGCCAGAAGGAAAAACATAAATACAGTATACTAACGCATATATATGGAATTTAGAAAGATGGTAACAATAACCCGGTGTACGAGACAGCAAAAGAGACACTGATGTATAAAACAGTCTTATGGACTCTGTGGGAGAGGGAGAGGGTGGGAAGATTTGGGAGAATGGCAATGAAACATGTAAAATATCATGTAGGAAACGTGTTGCCAGTCCAGGTTCGATGCACGATGCTGGATGCTTGGGGCTGGTGCACTGGGACGACCCAGAGGGATGGTATGGGGAGGGAGGAGGGAGGAGGGTTCGGGATGGGGAACACATGTATACCTGTGGCGGATTCATTTTGATATTTGGCAAAACTAATACAATTATGTAAAGTTTAAAAATAAAATAAAATTAGGGAAAAAAAAAAAAAGACTCCTGTGAGTACATTGCTTCCACTCAGATAATCCAGGATAATCTCTCCATCCAAGGTTCTTAATTTAATCCCATTGACAGAGTCACTTTTTTTCCTTGTAGCATATGCTTATGCATATGGAAGAAAGATCATAAATTATACTAAGATTTCCAACTCTATGGAGGATCAGTGTCACTAATCCCTGTGTTCAAGGATTGACTTTATTTGTTATTGTTACATGCTTTGTGTGTGTGAACGATTTTAAAGTTTTGGTGGTTTAGTCACTAAGTCGTGTGCAACTCTTGCAACCCATGGACTATAGCCCACCAGGCTCCTCTGTCCATGGGATTTTCCATTTCCTTCTCCAGGGGATCTTCCCAACCCAGGAAATGAACCCAGGTCTCCTGCATTGCAGGCAGATTCTTAACCGACTGAGCTATGAGGGAAAGTTTTACCTTTCCCTCAAAAAAAGTATTACTAGGAGAAACACAGATGAAAACTCAGAACTGGCAAGCACAGTTGCTACATAAGTAACATGGTGACTGCAACGACCCAGAAGAAAGATGCTGAGAACCCAAGAAAACATGGTGGAGACAAATGGAGGAGGGACTCCAAGGATACTGGGGGAATTAGTTTACATAATCAATTTAATAGGGGTTGTGATATTATAAGAAATATATGTTTGGTCTTGGTCCTTGATTCCTGGCACAGAGCTCCTACAACTCTTGTAATTTTCCTGAGTGATAGAAGGGAGAGAAATGTCTTTGTTATTCATAATAAGCCACTTTCAACCATATCTGAGTAGGGGGAGATTCTAGGACACATTTAATTTTCCAGTTTGGGTGGCTTTTTTTCAGTAATAGGCCTGCTCCCATGGCATAAAAGTGAAGCCAAAACAGCTCACAGAAGCAACCACTGACCATGCAGCAGAGGAAGGTGATGGTGATCCTCCCCAGCGCCTTCTCCCTCTCTCCTGGGGCTTGTTCTTCATCTTCTCCTAGAGTTTCAGACAGACCTCCAGCTGCCTCCAGAGCAAACTTGCCTGGCAACATGGCCTCTGCCCTGCACTGGCTTTCTTCCCTGTCTGATCTCAGACCCCTACACCCCTGGTATTTCCTTATCTCCCAATCAGACAATTGGCACTCAAGTCCCTAAGGCTTTCTCCTAGGGAAATTTGAATGAGAACAGTAATCAAATCGTGGTAGGAGGGAGGGGTAGATATGGACTGGGAGTCCAGAGTCATCAGATGCAAACTCTTACATATAGAATGGATAAACAACAAGGGCCTACCGGATAGCATAGGGGGCCATATTCAATATCCTGTGGTAAGCCATAATGGAAAAGAATATGAACAAAAATGTGTATGTATATATATATATATATATATATATATATATATATATATACACACACACACATAACTGAATCACTTTGCTGTATAGCAGAAACTAACACAATACTGTAAACCAATTATAATTCAATAAATTTTTTAAAATATTTTAATTTAAAAAGATGATAGGCTATGGAATGGAGAGGGGGATCCCAGCAGCAATCCTGCTCAGATATTGTCCAACTAAGCTACAGATAGATGGAGGAAGACTCCCATGATAACTAGCTCTGGAGTGGCTCCCTGTCTAGACACCAGCACCACACCCCAGTACCAATCGATCCTCACAAGGGTTTCTTTGTTTGTCTTGTTCAGGAACAACACCATAGGTGCTGGTTAGATTTGCTTAATAAAACATAATGACATATCACATTTACATTGTTGTTACTCTGATTAAAAGAATTACTACTGCGCAGGAAGGATTTCTCTTTATGGAAACACAGTTAATTGACAGCTGGGGAAAACTGTGGTGATAAAGTTAATTAACTTTACCAGGTTTCTCTGGATTTTACAATACCTGTCTTTTATTTAAAGGTCATTGCCAGCTATCTTGGCACAACGAAACAAAGAACTCTGCAACAGTAATTCAATCTTCCTGAAGTGAAGTGAAAGTCACTCAGTCATGTCCGACTCTTTGCAACCCCATGGACTGCATAGTCCATGGAATTCTCTAGGCCAGAATACTGGAGTGGGTAGCCTTTCCCTTTTCCTGGGGATCTTCCCAACCCAGGGATCGAACCCAGGTCTCCCATATTGCAGCGGATTCTTTACCAGCTGACTCTTCCTATTTCACAGCAAAGTCTGAAGTGAGCATATGGCACTGGAAGGAACAAAACTCAAACAGCTCAGGCAGCTTTCTGAGGAAAGCAGCCATCACTGGCCTTCTTTCAGAAAACTGGAGCTTCAGGACCAGTGTTTTGCAAAATGTGATGCATGTACAACTTGTATCAGAATCCTCCAATGATGCTTTTGAAACTACAGAATATTGGGATCAACCCCAGATTTACTGAATTTGAATCAATAAACATGGGGCCCAAGACTCAGCATTTTCAGCCAGCTCGTTGCATAACTTTTCTTACACTTATTTAGATTGCCTGCAACACCACACATTCAATATTGAATTTAACTAAAGAGAGCTCAGTCTCGTGAAAGCAAAGGTTGTCAAACTGCATTCAGAATATTCTGGAGGGACCCAGCATGTGTTTGATTCAACTTCTATTTTGAAAATACTTTAAAGCTGTACTTTAATAACTTACATACTCAAAAGTATTGGAGTCCAAATTTTTAAAACATTTGAGGCTGCCAGCTTAAGCCATGTTGCCAATTTGACCGGATTTTACACTGACATCTAGCAGTTTCCCACATATATGCAAGATGATGTTTAAATTCTGCCCTCAGAGATTTCTGCAGGAGTGAGCATGTCTACACACATAAAACTGTGCATGTGAGCTCCAGAGAACAGCCTGTGCAGATGTTCATTCCATCCAGAGGGGCCAAAGCACAGCACAGGCTGTTCCTACCCAGGAAATGATGTGACAATTGAACACATTTTGCCATGGTGATGTCAGAATTTTTAGTTCAGTTCAGTTCAGTCACTCAGTCATGTCTGATTCTTTGCAACCCCATGGACTACAGCACGCCAGACTTCCCTGTCTATCACCAACTTCCAGAGCTCACTCAAATTCATGTCCATTGATTCAGTGATGCCATCCAACCACCTCATCCTCTGCCAGCCCTTCTTCTCCCACCTTCAACCTTTCTTAGCATCAGGGTCTTTTCCAGCGAATCAGTTCTTTACATCACGTGGCCTTAAGCTTCAGCATCAGACTTTCCAATGAATATTCAGGTCTGACTTCTTTGAGGATTCACTGGTTTGATTTCCTTGCTGCCCAAGGGATGCTTAAGAGTCTTCTCTAACAGCACAGTTCAAAAGCATCAATTGTTCAGCACTCAGCTTTCTTTATACTTCAACTCTCACATCCATATATATCCATTCTCACATTGGAAAAACCACAGCTTTGATTAGATGGACCTCTGCCAGAAAAGTAATGTCTCTGCTTTATAGTAAATGCTATCTAGGAGACATGGAACAACAGACTGGTTCCAAGTAAGAAAAGGAGTACGTCAAGCCTGTATATTGTCACCCTGCTTATTTAACTTATATGCAGAGTACATCATGAGAAACGCTGGGCTGGATGAAGCACAAGCTGGAATCAAGATTGCCGGGAGAAATATCAATAACCTCAGATATGCAGATGACACCACCCTTATGGCAGAAAGTGAAGAGGAACTAAAGAGCCTCTGGATAAAAGTGAGAGAGGAGAGTGAAAAAGTTGGCTTAAAGCTCAACATTCAGAAAACAAAGATCATGGCATCTGGTCCCATCACTTCATGGGAAATACATGGAGAAACAGTAAAAACAGTATCAGACTTCATTTTTTTGGGCTCCAAAATCTTTGCAGATGGTGATTGCAGCCATGAAATTAAAAGACACTCCTTGGAAGCAAAGTTATGACCAACCTAGATAGCATATTAAAAAGCAGAGACATTACTTTGCCAACAAAGGTCCGTCTAGTCAAGACTATGGTTTTTCCAGTGTTCATGTATGGATGTAAGAGTTGGACTGTGAAGAAAGCTGAGCACCGAAGAATTGATGTTTTTGAACTGTAGTATTGGAGAAGACTCTTGAAAGTCCCTTGGACTGCAAGGAGATCCAACCAGTCCATCCTAAAGGAGATCAGTGCTGGGTGTTCATTGGAAGGACTGATGCTGAAGCTAAAACTCCAAAATTTTGGTCACCTCATGCGAAGAGTTGACTCATTGGAAAAGACCCCAAGGGAGGGATTGGGGGCAGGAGGAGAAGGGGAAGACAGAGGATGAGATGGTTGGATGGCATCACTGACTCGATGGACATGAGTTTGGGTAAACTCTGGAGTTGGTGATGGACAGGGAGGCCTAGCGTGCTGCGATTCATGGGGTCGCAAAGAGTCAGACACGACTGAGTGACTGAACTGAACTGAGGATGGTCAAAACTCTTCATCCCAGGAGCAAGCGTCTTTTAATTTCAAGGGTGCAATCTGCAGTGATTTTGGAGCCCAAGAAAATAAATTCTGCCACTGTTTCCACTGTTTCCCCATCTATTCGTCATGAATGATTGGACTGGATACCATGATCTTAGTTTTTTGAATGGTGAGTTTTAAGCCGGCTTTTTCACTCTCTTCTTTCACTTTCATCAGTGGCCCTTTAGTTCCTCTTCACTTTCTGCCATAAGGGTGGTGTCATCTGCATATCTGAGGTTATTGGTATTTCTCCTGGCAATCTTGATTCCAGCTTGTATTTCATCCAGCCTGGCGTTTCTCATGATGTCCTCTGCCTAAAAGTTAAATAAGCATGGTGACAATATACAGCCTTAATATACTCCTTTCCTGATTCGGAACAAGTCTTTTGCTCCATGTCTGGTTTTAACCATTCCTTCTTGACCTATATACAGATTTCTCAGAAGACAGGTAAGGTGGTCTAGTAAGTCCTATTTCTTGAAGAATTTCCCACAGTTTGTTGTTATCCACACAGTCAAAGGCTTTGGCATAGTCAATAGAGCAGAAGTAGATGTATTTTCAGGAAGTCTCTTGCTTTTTTGATGATGCAACAGATGTTGACAATTTGATCTCTGGTTCTTCTGCCTTTTCTAAATCCAGCTTGAATATCTGGAAGCTCACAGTTCACGTATTGCTGAAGCCTGGCTTGGAGAATTTTGAGCGTTACTTTACTAGCATGTGAGATGAGTACAATTGTGTGGCAGTTTGAGCATTCTTTGGCATTGCCTTTCTTTGGGATTGGAATGAAAACTGACCTTTTCCAGTCCTGCGGCCACTGCTGAGTTGTCCAAATTTGCTGGCATATTGAGTGCAGCACTTTAACAGCATCATCTTTTAGGATTTGAAATAGCTCAGCTGGAATTCATCACCTCCACTAGCTTTGTTCATAGTGATGCTTCCTAAGGCTCACTTGACTTCACAGTCTATGATGTCTTGCTGTAGTGGGTGATTACACTATCATGGTTATCTGGGTCATGAAGATCTTTTTTGTATAGTTCCTCTGTGTATTCTTGCCACCTCTTCTTAGTATCTTCTGCTTCTGTTAGGTCCATACAATTTCTGTCCTTTATTGTGTCCATCTTTGCAAGAAATGTTCCTTTGGTATCTCTAATTTTCTTGAAGAGATCTCTAGTCTTTCCCATTCTATTATTATCCTCCATTTCTTTGCACTGATTATTGAGGAAGGCTTTCTTATCTCTCCTTGTTATTCTTTGGCTCTGCATTCAGATGGGTATATTTTTCCATTTCTCCTTTGCCTTTAGCTTCTCTTCTTTCCTCAACTATTCGTAAGGCCTCCTCAGACAACCATTTTGCCTTTTTGCATTTCTTTTCCTTGGGGATGGTCTTGATCACTGCCTTCTGTACAATGTCATGAACCTTCATCCATAGTTCTTCAGGCACGCTGTCTATCAGGTCTAATCCCTTGAATTTATTTGTCACTTCCACTGTATAATAGTAAGGGATTTAATTTAGGTCATACCTGGATGGTCTAGTGGTTTTCCCTACTTTCTTCAATTTAATTCTGAATTTGACAATAAGCAATTCATGATCTGAGCCATAGTTTGAGTGTTTCCTGCAGAGGCATGAATCAGCAGTGGCTGGCTGTGGGCGCAGGGGCTCTGAGTGCAGCACAGTTGGGTGTGGCATAAGCCCTCTTAGAGGAGGTCGCCATTAACCCCACCAGAAAGTCACCAAGCAGACAACCCACAAACTACAGAATAATTATACCAAAGAAATTCTCACACTGTTAAGGAAGTTCTAGGAACCACAACAGATTTCCCAACCTGGGTATCTGGCAAAACCCCCAGAGCATTTGACTTTGGAGGAGAGTGGGATTTGAATACAGAACTTACACAGAATTGGAGAAACAGACTCTTGGAGCACAAACAAAACCTTGTGTGCACCAGGACCCAGGAGAAAGGAGCAGTGACCCCAAAAGAGACTGACCCAGACTTGTCTGTGCATGTCCAGGAGTCTCTGGCGGAGGCGTGGGTGGGGGGTGGCCTGCTGCAGGGTCAGGGGCACTGATTGTGGCAGTGAACGCAAAAGACCTTTTGGAGGAGGCCACCATTTTCTTCAGCTCCACCATGGTTTGATCTCAGGTCGAACAACAGGGAGGGAATACAGCCCTGCATATCAACAGAAAATTGGATTAAACATTTACTGAGCATAGCCTTGCCCATCAGAACAAGACCCATTCTCTTCCCCCTACCCCCGCCACACACACAGTCAGTCTCTCCCATCAGGTAGCTTCTTTCCTAATCCCTTCAAAGGCAGACAGAAAGAAAACCACAGTCACAGAAAACTAATCAAACTGATCACATGGACCACAGCCTTGTCTAACTCAATGAAACCATGAGCCAGGCTGTGTAGGGCCACCCAAGACACATGGGTTATTGTGGAGAGTTTTGACAAAACATGGTTCACTGGAGAAGGCAATGGCAAACCACTTTGGTATTCTTGCCTTGAGAACCCCATCAACAGCATGAAAAGTCAAACAGATATAACACTGAAAGATAAACATCTTAGGTTAGTAGGTGCACAATTTGCCACCAGAGAAGAATGGAGAAATAACACTAGAAAGAATGAAGAGATGGAGCCAAAGTGAAAACAATGCCCAGTTGTGGATGTGACTGGTGATGGAAGTACAGTCTGGTGCTGCAAAGAGCAATATTGCATAGGAGCCTGGACTGTTAGCTCCATGAATCAGGGTAAATAGGAAGTGGTCAAATAGGAGAAGGCAAGACTGGACATTGACATTTTAGGAATCAGTGAACTAAAATGGACTGGAATGGCTGTATTTAATTCAGATGACCATTATATCTACTACTGTGGGCAAGAACACCTTAGAAGAGATGGAGTGGCCATCATAGTCAAAAAATGAGTACGAACCACAGTATAGTTGGGTGCAATCTCAAACATGACAGAATGATCTCTGTTTATTTCCAAGGCAAACCATTCAATACCACAGTAATCCAAGTCTATGCCCCAACCAGTTATCCTGAAGAGGATGAAGTTGAACAGTTCTATGAAGAACTACAAGACCCTCTAGAACTAACACACACACACACACACACACACACACAAGATATCTTTTTCATTAAATGAGTTGTAATGCAAAAGTAGGAAGTCAAGAGATACCTGGACTAACAGGCAAGTTTGACCTTGGAGTACAAAATGAAGCAGGGCTAAGGCTCACAGAGTTTTGCAAGAGAATGTACTGGTCATAGAAAACACTCTCTTCCAACAACACACGAGAAGACCCTACACATGGACATCACCAGATGGTCAATACTAAAATCAGACTTATTATACTCTTTGCAGCCAAATATGGAGAAGCTCTATACAGTCATCAGAGAAACAAGACCAGAAGCTGACTGTGGCTCAGACCACGAACTTCTTATTGACAAATTCAGATTTAAATTGAAGAAAGAAGGGAAAACCACTAGACCATGCAGGTATGACTGAAATTAAATCCCTTATGATTATGCAGTGGAAATGACAAATAGATTCAAGGGATTAGATCTGATAGACAGAGTGCCTGATGAACTATGGATGGAGGTTTATGACACTGTACAGGAGGCAGTGATCAAGATCATCCCTAAGAAAAATGAATGCAAAAAGGCAAAATGGTTGTCTGAGGAGGCCTTACAAATAGTTGAGGAAAGAAGAGAAGCTAAAGGCAGAGGAGAAATGGAAAAATATACCGATCTGAATGCAGAGTTCCAAAGAATAGCAAGGAAAGATAAGAAAGCCTTCCTTGGTGATCAGTGAAAAGAAATAGAGGAAAACAATAGAATGGGAAGGATTAGAGATCTCTTCAAGAAAATTAGAGATACTAAGGGAAGATGTCATGCAAAGATGGACACAATAAAGGACAGAAATGGTAGGGACCTAACAGAAGCAGAAGAGATTAAGAAGAGGTGGCAAGAATACACAGAAGAACTATACAAAAAAGATCTTCATGACCCAGATAACCATGATGGTATGATCACCCACTACAGCGAGACATGCTGGAATGCAAAGTCAAGTGGGCCTTAGGAAGCATCACTATGAACAAAGCTAGTGGAGGTGATGAATTCCAGCTGAGCTATTTCAAATCCTAAATTTGGAGAACTCAGCAGTGGCCACAGGACTGGAAAAGGTCAGTTTTCATTCCAGTCTCAAAGAAAGGCAATGCCAAAGAATGCTCAAACTACTGCACAATTGCACTCATCTCATACACTAGCAAAGTAAAGCTCAAAATTCTCCAAGAGAGACTTCAACAGTACATGAACCGTGAGCTTCCAGATGTTCAAGCTGGATTTAGAGAAGGCAGAAGAACCAGAGATCAAATTGTCAACATTTGTTGGATCATCAAAAAAGCAAGAGAGTTCCAGAAAAAACCTTGTGCTTTATTGACTATGCCAAAGCCTTTGACTGTGTGGATCACAACAAACTGTGGGAAGTTCTTCAAGAGATGGAAATACCAGACCACCTTACCTGTCTCCTGAGAAATCTGTATGCAGGTCAAGAAGCAACGGTTAGAATCAGACATGGAACAAGACTGGTTCCAAATCAGGAAAGGAGTATGTCAAGGCTGTATATTGTCATCACGCTTATTTAACTTATATGCAGAGGACATCATGAGAAATACCAGGCTGGATGAAGCACAAGCTGGAATCAAGATTTCCAGGAGAAATATTAATAACCTCAGATATGCAGATGACACCACCCTTATGGCAGAAAGCATAAGAGAACTAAAGAGCCTCATCTGGTCTCAACACTTCATGGCAAATAGATGGGGAAACAATGGAAACAGTGACAGGCTTATTTTTTCAGTCTCCAAAATCACTGCAGATGGTGATTGCAGCCAAGAAATTAAAAGACGCTTGCTCCTTGGAGAATCCCATGGAGGGAGGAGCCTGGTAGGCTACAGGCCACGGGGTCACAAAGAGTCAGACACGACCGAGTGACTTCACTTTCACTTTGCTCCTTGGAAGAAAAGTGGTGACCAATCTAAATAGCATATTAAAAAGCAGAGATACTACTTTGCCAACTGAGGTCTATCTAGTCAAAGCTATGGTTTTTCCAGTGGTCATGTGTGGATGTGAGAGTTGGACCATAAAGAAAGCTGAGTGCCAAAGAATTGATGCTTTTGAACTGTAGTGTTGGAGAAGACTCTTGATGGTCCCTTGGACCACAAGGAAATCAAAACAGTCTATCCTCAAGGAAATCAGTCCTTAATATTCATTGAAAGCTCTGATGCTTAAGCTGAAGCTCCAATACTTTGACCACATGATGCAATGAACTGACTGATTAGAAAAGACTCTGATGCTGGGTAAAAGACTGAGGGCAGGAGGAGAAGGGGACGACAGAGAATGAGATAGTTGGATTGCATCACCGTCAAAAGACATGAATTTGAGTAAGCTCCGGGAGTTGGTGATGGGCAGGAAGGCCTGGTGCGCTGCAGTCCATGGGGTTGCAAAGGGTCAGACATGACTGAGCAACTGAACTGAATGAAGCATGCACCCGCCCATTAGAGGAAGACCCAGTTTCCCCCACACAGTGAGTCTTTCCCATCAGGAACCTTCTTTCCTTATCCCTCAGACGGCAGACAGAATGAAAATCACTATCTCAGAAAACTAGTCAAACTGATCACATGGACCACAGCCTTGTCTAACTCAATGAAACTATGAGCCATGCTGTGCAGGGCCACCCAAGACGGATGGGTCATGGTAGATAATTCTGACAAAATATGGTCCATTGAGAATGGGATGGCAAACCGCTTCAGTATTCTTGCCTTGAGAACCCCATGAACAGTATGAAAAGTCAAAAAGATATGACACTGAAATATGAACTCCTCATGCTGGTAGGTGCCCAATATGTTACTTGAAATCAGTGGAGAAATAGCTCCAGAAGGAATGAAGAGACAGAGCCATAGTGAAAATAACACCCAGTTGTGGATGCGACTGGCAATGGAAGTAAAGTCTGGTGCTGCAAAGAGCAATATTGCACAGGAACCTGGAATATTAGGTATATGAATCAAGGTAAATTGGAAGTGGTCAAACAGGAGATGGCAAGTTTAGGAATCAGTGAACTAAAATGAACTGGAATGGCCAAATTAATTCAGGTGACCATTATATCTACTACTGTGGGCAAGAATCCCTTAGAATAAATGGAGTAGCCCTCATAACCAATAAAAGAGTCTGAAACACAGTACTTGTGTGCAATCTCAAAAATGACAGAATGAGCTCTGTTCATTTCCAAGGCAAACCATTCAGTATCACAGTAATCCAAGTCTATGCCCCAACCAGTAATGCTGAAGAAGCTGAAGTTGAACGGTTCTATGAACACCTACAAGACCTTCTAGAACTAACACCCAAAAAAGATGTCCTTTTCGTAACAGGGGACTGGAATGCAAAAGTAGGAAGTCAGAGTTTTGGCCTTTACCAGTTTTAAGTGTCTAGGCCTATCATTTATATTTGTAAGTGCTATCATAATATTTCAAGTGAGGGTAATAAAATTGCCCTTAAAACCAGAAATGGATCACCACAAAATAATGAAAAAGCAAAAAGATATGTGTTGATAGAATATAGAGCTGAGCAGGACAAGAGGAAATGACACACCGTCCTATGTGACTGGCAGTGGGATTTTCAGACAAGGGGTCACACTGATGACACTGAAAAAACCTTGTACTGAAAACTCTCATGAGTCTCCAAGAGACAACAGAGCACACGTCTGCCTTCACCTTTTAAGGCAGAAAACTGCCCGTGTGCTCACGGTGTTTTAGGCAATGAAATTTTTCTATTTTTTGTATAACCCTTCTCAAGTTACAATGCCATACTGAAAGCAAATACAGAGTCTAAAATTAAGATTTCAGCCTTTTTCAGCATAAGAACTGCACAGCTCTATATAAAAAAATATATGCAAGCAACATTTAGACATGAAGATTAAAACACACTCTAAGTAAATTTACATTTTAAAAATAAAATACACTATAGTATCATCCAAAGTTGTAACAAATATGAATGAGGAGAGGACAGGATCAAACAGCAATATCACACTGAGGGTATCTTTACTTGAATATAACAGGGAGTGTCTAGGCTTTGTCCTACACATCCCATCAATGGACTTATGACCATTTTAGATATAATTTAAGTGAACACAAAGATGACTAATCTGGTGAACATATCAGATTTCTTTTTGATAAGTGTTTCTGTAGATGAACATCAGGAAGACTGACTCTGGAAAATACTGGACATCCCGGTGGGGCTGTACTGTTCATTGCTGACATACATTGTCAACTTGCCATCATATGCATTTCAACACTTCTACAATTCAACACATACACAATTCAACACTTTTAGGTCAGACTATTTGTGCTGCTGGTACAAATGCAGCATCATCAATGATGGCTGGAGAGGAAGTTCTCAACTAAATGTCACTGAAAATTCAGGTGAGCACTGACTTTTGATGCCAATATCTATCATGAGTGCTGAATGACAGCACCATTGTTATTTTTATGACACGTTGCCTTCCAATTAGATTTTTGTGAGTTATTTGAAACAACACAAATGATGATATCCAAAATTATTATCATTATTTGAAGATGTTCATAGGCAGCTCTAAGGTGAGGGGTTCTTAAGGTTCTATCGGTTGAAATATACACCCAATATATCTTCATCCATGAAGCATGAATAAAGGATGAGAAGGCAATGCCTTGTGCACGCACACAGCTGCTCTGTTCCTTGGGAAAGGTTAATTTGGATGACCTATTACATAAAATGGGGTTCCCCTGATAGTTCAGTTAGTAAAGAATCTGTCTGCAACGCAGGAGACCCTAGTTCGATTCCTGGGTCAGGAAGATCCCCTGGAGAAGGGAAAGACTACCCACTCCAGTATTCTGCCGGGAGAATTTCATGGACTATGTATAGTCCATGGGGTCGCAAAAATTTGGACACAACTTGCGACTCTCACTCTCACTTCACTTTTACTACTTAAAAAGGCAGAATAAAGCAGGGCAAAGGCTAATAGACTTCTGCCAAGAGAATGCACTGGTCATAGCAAACACCCTCTTCCAACAATACAAGAGAAGACTCTACACATGGACATCACCAGATGGTCAAAACCAAAATCAGATTGATTATATTCTTTGCAGCCAAAGATGGAGAAGCTCTATACAGTCAGCAAAAACAAGACCAGGAGCCAACTGTGGTTCAGACCATGAACTCCTTATTGCCAAATTCAGACTTAAATTGAAGAAAGTGGAGAGAACCACTAGACCATTCAGGTATTACCTAAATCAAATCCCTTATGATTATACAGTGGGAGTGATAAATATGTGTAAGGGACTAGATCTGATAGAAAGAGTGCCTGATGAACTATGGATGGAGGTTCATGACATTGTACAGGAGACAGTGATTAAGACCATCCCCAAGAAAAACAAATGCAAAAAAAGCAAAATGGCTGTCTGGGAAGGCCTTACAAATAGCTGTGAAAAGAAGGGAAGTGAAAAGCAAAGGAGAAAAGGAAAGATATACCCATTTGAATGCAGAGCTCCAAAGAATAGCAAGGAGAGATAAGAAAGCCTTCTTCAGCGATCAATGCAAAGAAATAGAGGAAAACAATAGAATGGGAAAGACTAGAGATCTCTTCAAGAAAATTAGAGATACTAAGGGAATATTTTATGCACAGATGGACTCAATAAAGGACAGAAATGGTAGGGACCTAACAGAAGCAGAAGATACTAAGAAGAGGTGTAAAGAATACACAGAAGAACTGTACAAAAAACATCTTCATGACCCAGATATTCACGATGGTGTGATCACTCACCTAGAGCCAGACATCCTGGAATGTAAAGTCAAGTGGGCCTTAGAAAGCATCACTATGAACAAGCTAGTGGAGGTGATGGAATTCCAGTTGACCTATTTGAAATCCTGAAAGATGATGTTGTGAAAGTGCTGCACTCAATATGCCAGCAAATTTGGAAAACTCAGCAGTGGCCACAGGACTGGAAAAGGTCAGTTTTCATTCTAATCCCAAAGAAAGGTAATGCCAAAGAGTGTTCAAACTACTGCCTAATTGCACTCATCTCACACGCTAGTAAAGTAATGCTCAAAATTCTCCAAGCCAGGCTTCAGCAATATGTGAACCATGAATTTCCAGATGTTCAAGCTGGTTTTAGAAAAGGCAGAGGAACCAGAGATCAAATTGCCAACATCCGCTGGATAATCAAAAAAAGCAAGAGAGTTCCAGAAAAACATCTATTTCTGCTTTATTGACTATGCCAAAGCCCTTGACTGTGTGGATCACAACAAACTATGGAAAATTCTTAAAGAGATGGGAAAACCAGACCACCTGATCTGACTCTTGAGAAATCTGTATGCAGATTTCTGGAAGCAACAGTTAGAAGTGGACATGGAACAACAGACTGGTTCCAAATAGGAAAAGGAGTACGTCAAGGCTGTATATTGTCACCCTGCTTATTTAACTCATATGCAGAGTATATCATGAGAAATGCTGGGGTGGAGGAAGCACAAGCTAGAATCAAGATTGCCAGGAGAAATATCAATAACCTCAGATATGCAGATGACACCATCCTTATGGCAGAAAGTGAAGAAGAACTAAAGGGCCTCGATGAAAGTGAAAGAATAGAGTGGAAAAGTTGGCTCTAAGCTCAACATTCAGAAAACGAAGATCATGGCATCCGGTCCCATCACTTCATGGCAAATAGATGGGGAAACAGTAGCTGACTTTATTTTTCTGGGCTCCAAAATCACTGCTGATGGTGATTGCAGCCATGAAATTAAAAGATGCTTACTCCTTGGAAGGAAAGTCATGACCAACCTAGACAGCATATTAAAAAGCAGAGACATTACTTTGTCAACAAAGGCCCATCTAGTCAAGGCTATGGTTTTTCCAGTAGTCATGTATGGATGTGAGAGCTGGACAATAAAGAAAGCTGAGCGCAGTAGAATTGATGCTTTTGAACTGTGGTGTTGGAGAAGACTCTTGGGAGTCCCTTGGATTGCAAGGAGATCCAACCAGTCCATCCTAAAGGAGATCAGTCCTGGATGTTCATTGGAAGGACTGATGTTGAAGCTCAAACTCCAATACTTTGGCCACCTGATGCGAAGAGCTGACTCATTGGAAAAGACCCTGATGCCGGGAAAGATTAAGGGCAGGAGGAGAAGGGGACGACAGAGGATGAAATGGTTGGATGGCATCACTGACTCAGTGCACATGGGTTTGGGTGGACCTGGGAGTTGGTGATGGACAGGGAGGCCTGGCGTGCTGTGGTTCATGGGGTCGCAAAGTGTCAGACATGATTGAGGGACTGAACTGAACTGAAGCCAGCTGAGGTGGAGCTTCACAGGACCAAAATTTAATGGATGTGGATGAAAAGAGAGGTGCCTGAGGAGAGGTTGGAGGTGATGAAGTCCTCGACAAGATGAAAAGACTGGATTCCAGGGTCTACAGAAACCAGGTTCTCCCACCTCTTGTTTCTTCCTCAGTCAATGGAGCTAGGCTTGGCTGACCCAGCTGGAAAGATAATGTAAGAAGGAGCAAAACAAAAGCAATTCCTTTGAATTTGTCCAGTGCACTTGACTCCACATTGATAGTCAGAGATCAGTTGGATAGGGTAAAAAATTTCTGACTCTGTTAGCTAAACACTTCTCAGAAGTAACTTGGCTCCCCAATCTTGCACCTTGCACAACTCATTGGCGTCTTTTCCCTGAGTTGAATTAGCTCAGTCTGGTTTACAGAAAATCATGTGGCATATGAAACGTTTATTAGAATGTCGGAAAAAGAAAAAAAAAAAAGGCTTTTCTGAAATTTTGCACACACTGCTGAAGAGATGAACACCAAGAATTTCTTTAAATGAGATTGCTGAATATCTTATACTACCAAGGATATCTGGAAATAATTTTCTTTTGCTCCCAAATAAATGTTTATCAAAATTTGATATTTAAAATGATTAGGTAAGAATTTAAAATAATCCTATTTTGAAACAAAATGTTTTATTTCATTTTCAAATTTGCAGACAAGTTTGTTTGAAGCATATTTTGACATGCTAAGGTGAACTGTTACAAAGTTGCTGCCATTTGCCACAACTTATTTAAATTGAAGATTTAAAAAACAATACTCCATGTGCAAAAAAATGTTAGAAAATGAGAAAAATCACATGATAAGTTTTCTGTCATGCTCCAAATGCCACCAGTAAGCCCTGATTTTGTATCTGTGTTCAGGCAACATCCTTAATAATCTTCTTATTGAATTTATAATAAGTAAAGCCAATAAATTGAAAATTGCAAATAAATATGTTTTTTAAAAATTACTGCTTTTATCTATCTATATGAGACTTTGTTAGGGTCTTGCTATAAAGAGAATTTGAAAACCACAGTGCTGAGGCAGGAAGAATTTGATAGGAAGATGAGGTCACGAAGCATGGAGCTGGGGTCCAGGTGAGGCTGGGCAGGGCTGAGGGGTGATGTGGAAGAAAAGAATCCCAGAGAGAAGTAAGGATCAAGAGAGTACTGCAGAGGAGCACAAAGAAGATGGCGACTTAGTTGTCCTGCCAACTTCTGCCACACAGGACCTCTGCCCAGGAGACACAGACTGCTAGCATATTACAATTTCAGAACAAGTGCCAACTGGGGGCGGGGGGTTGTCACTGTAAGAGTTTTTTTTCATTCAGGGATCATACGTGATTGGAGACCTTTCCCGCCGCCTTTGGCTCTACTAGGCCTAGTTATGGCATGCATGATCTTTTAGCTATGACATGTTGGATCCAGTTCCTGACCAGGAGTCAAACTCAGGCCCCTTGCACTGGAAGAACAGAACCTCAGTCACTGGATGACCAGGGAAGTTCCCTGACTGGAGACTTTTCCATGGCTACAATTATCCATGAAACTTACATCCTAGTCTATATCACTCGGAGCCAAAGAGAAAACAATGCCCAGTTATGGATGTGACTGGTGATGGAAGTAAAGTCCAATGCTGTAAAGAACAATATTGCATAAGAACCTGGAATGTTAGGTCTATGATACAAGGCAAATTGGAAGTGGCCAAACAGGAGATGGCAAGACTGAACATCAACAGTTTAGGAATCAGTGAACTAAAATAGACCAGAATGGCCAAATTTAATTCAGATGACCATTATATGTCTACTACCACAGGCAAGAATCCCTTAGAAGAGATGGAGTGGCCGTATCATAGTTAACAAAACAGTCCAAAATGCAGTACTTGTGTGCAATCTCAAAAACGGCAGAACGATCTCTGTTTGTTTCCAAGGCAAAACATTCAATATTACAGTAATCCAAGTCTATGCCCCAGCCACTAATGCCGAAGAAGCTAAAGTTGAAGGGGTCTATGAAGACCTACAAAACCTTCTAGAACTAATATCAAAAGAAGATGTCCTTTTCATCAGAGGGGACTGGAATGCAAAAGTAGGAAGTCAAGAGACCCGGAGTAACAGGCAAGTTTGGCATTGGAGTACAGAATGAAGCAGGGCAAAGGCTCATAGAGTTTTGCCAAGAGAGCACACTGGTCATAGCAAACACCCTCTTCCAAAAACACAAGAGAAGACTCTACACATGAACATCACCAGTGGTCAATACCGAAATCAGACTGATTATATTCTTTGCAGGCAAAGATGGAGAAACTCTCTATAATCAGCAGGGAAACAAGACCAGAAGTTTACTGTGGCTCAGATCATGAACACCTTATTGCCAAATTCAGACTTAAATTGAAGAACGCAGGGAAAACCACTAGTCCATTCAGGTATGACCTAAATCAAATCCCTATGATTATACAGTGGAAGTGACAAACAGATTCAAGGGATTGGATCTGATAGATAGAGTGCCTGAAGAACTATGGACAGAGGTTTGTAACACTGTACAGGAGGTGGTGATCAAAACCATCTCCAAGAAGAAGAAATGAAAAAGGCAAAATAGTTTTCTGAGGAGGCCTTACAAATAGCTGAGAATGGAAGAGAAGGAAAGGCAAAGGAGAAAAAGAAAGATATATCCATCTAAATGCAGAGATCTGAAAAATAGCAAGGAGAGATAAGAAAGTCTTCTTCAGTGATCAATGCAAAGAAATAGAGGGAAACAATAGAATAGGAAAGACTAGAGATCTCTTCAAGAAAAGTGGAGATACCAAGGGAATATTTCATTCAAAGATGGAGACAATAAAGGACAGCAATAGTATGGATCTAACAGAAGTAGAAGATATTAAGAAGACATGGAAAGAATATATAGAAGAACTAAACAAAAAAGATCTTCATGACCCAGATAACCACGATGGTGTGATCACTCACCTAGAGCTAGACATCCTGGAGTGCAAAGTCAAGTGGGCCTTAGGAAGCATCACTATGAACAAAGCTAGTGGAGGTGATGGAATTCCAGCTGAGCCATTTCAGATCCTAAATGTGATGCTGTGAAAGTGCTGCACTCAATGCCAGAAAATCTGGAAAACTCAGCAGTGGCCACAGGACTGGAAAAGGTCAGTTTTCATTCCAATCCCAAAGGCAATTCCAAAGAGTGTTCAAACTATAGCACAATTGCACTCATCTCACATGCTAGCACAGTTATGCTCAAAATTCTCCAACGGTACATGAAATGAGAACTGACAGATGATCACACTGGACTTAGAAAAGTCAAAGGAACAAGAGATCAAATTGCCAACATCCACTGGATCAAAGAAAAAGCAAGAGAATTACAGAAAAAATAACCACTTCTGCTTCATAGACTATGCTAAAGACTTTGACTGTATGGATCACAGCAAACTGGGAAATTCTTCAGGAGGTAGACATACCAGACCACTTACCTGCCTCCTGAGAAACCTGTATGCAGGTCAGGAAGCAATAGTTAGAACCAGAAATGGAACAATGGACTGGTTCCAAAATGGGAAAGAAGTACTTTAAGGTTGTATATTGTCACCCTGCTTATTTAACTTCTATGCAGAGTACATCATGCAAAGTGTGGGCTGGATGAAGCACGAGCTGGAATCAAGATTGCTGGGAGAAATATCAATAACCTCAGATATGCAGATGGCACCACCCTTATGGCAGAAAGTGAAGAGGAATTCAAGAGCCTCTCAATGAAAGTGAAAACGGAGAGTGAAAAAGCCAGCTTAAAAGTCAACATTCAAAAATCGAAGATCATATCATCTGGTCCCATCACTTCACAGCAAATAGATGGGGAAAGTGGAAACAGAGACAGACTATTTTTCTTGGGCTCCAAAATCACTGCAGATGGTAACTGCAGCCATGAAATTAAAAGACGCTTACTCCTTGGAAGGAAAGTTATGACCAACCTAGATAGCATATTCAAAAGCAGAGACATTACTTTGCCAACAAAGGTCCATCTAGTCAAAGCTATGGTTTTTCCAGTAGTCATGTATGGATGTGAGAGTTGGACTATAAAGAAAGCTGAGCACAAATGAATTGATGCTTTTGAACTGTGGTGTTGGAAAAGACTCTTGAGAGTCCCTTAGTCTGCAAGGCGATCCAGCTTGTCAATCCTAAAGGAAATCAGTCCTGAATATGCTTTGGAAGGACTGATGCTGAAGCTGAAACTCCCATACTTTGGCCACCTGATGCGAAGAACTGACTCATTGGAAAAGATCCTGATGCTAGGAAAGATTGAAGGCAGGAGGAGAAGGGGACGAAAGAAGATGAAATGGTTGGATGGTATCACTGACTCAATGGATATGAGTTTGAGCAAGCTCCAGGAGTCGGTGATAAACAGGGAAGCCTGATGTGCTGCAGTCCATGGGGTCGCAATCACTCAGACATGACTGAGCGATTGAACTGAACTACATCACTCCATAGAGTGGAGAAAATCTGACTCCTAGGAAGCACATGGATAAATTTTCCAAACAGGAGAGGAAATTAAAATGGGTAATAATTTTCATGCACTAAAAACTTCTTTAACAAAACCTCAGTGTCTTTCTCTACCATTTTTTAAAGATTTTTTAAAAGATGGAAAGTTCCAGTTGAGGAGGATTCAAATTAAAATGAGAAAAATGTACAGTACCCAGTAAGAAGACATAAAAACTAGTTGTAACTTCATTAGCAACTCAGTGAAAGTAGAAAATGAACTTCGGGCTCAGTCATTCAGGTGGAAGCCCAGACACATTGGGTTTTGAACACAACTTGTGGTCTCCTCAGGAAAATAGAGCAATTTATTATCTAGGCCAGATCTGAAGAGGTGGCCTGAGGGGTCAAAGAGTTTGCTTCAGCATTACCAACTCATGGGGCATTTAGTTCATAAATGTCTGTCATGATTCCAGTGCTAGGAGGAGCATTTCAGATGATTCAACTGTAAAACAATGTACAGTGATTAAATAAAATTAGTTGCAAGCCAGGATCATTAAGCGAAATTGCTTTCTGGCCTGGAGGAATAGGTCGACACCTTGTTGATTGCTGTTTGACAGTGAGGCAGTGACATATATATGAAGAATCATAGGTTGATTTGACTTTGCTTAGCTTCTGAGTAAAATCATACTTTTAGTCTCAGCCTACCAGAGTAAAAATGATTTGTGCCCCAGTGGGTGTTGGGATGTATAAGTCTTCAAATTTAGATGATAGTTTCAAACTTTGATTGACCATGAACCACCACTGAAGGGGATAAAGAGTGCATGTATTAGTTTGCCACTGCTTAATAGTTACCCCCAAAACTTAGCAGCTGGACACAACCATATGTATATATTATCTTACATGGCTTCTATGAATCAAGGATTCAAAAGTGATTTAGGGCCGCGGTCCTTGGAAGGCTTGACGGGGCAGAGGCTCCACCTCTCAGGAGCGGGGTGTTGGTGAGAGGACTTGTTTACTCTGCTTGTCTTTGAGGGCCTCTCCAGTGGCCCGTTTGAGCATCCTCACAACGTGGTAGCTGGCTTCCCTCAGAATGACGGATCCAAGAAAGCAAGGCTGAACACAGTGTCTTTTCTGACTTATTCTCCAAAGCCAGATACTACCACTTCTGCACCGTCTCCCTGGGCGTCTCTGCTCCTGTGGGAGGGAATTACCCAGGGCCTAACTAACAGAGAGTTGAAGGCATCGGGGGTCATCTTGCAAGCTGGTTACCACATTCCCCCAAAATAAATTTTTGTGGAAAATGTAATCCTCTCCTACCCTTCTTCTATTTTGAGAGACTAAAAACTCCCTAACACCCTCACATTGAGACTGCTAACCAGATAGGGCCCATGAGCCACTCCTAGTAGAAAAACCAAAGAGACTGCTGAGGGGTAACAGAATTTTAGGCTTGTACTAGCTTTAGATTCGAGAAGTGCTGAAACCAAAGGGATGCCCAAGAGAATCTGTCAGGAAACCCATCAGTACCTAGGTTGACCACAAAGAGACAAGGAAGAAACCTGCTAAGGGAGGGCCCCATTTCAGAGTAAATTTAGTAAATAGCACAGACCAGCATAACAAGGAAAAACACCATGGAGACAGAACTTAGATACCATTGGGGCCACAAGAGAAAGATTTTCTATTAAAAATTTAAAACTATTGTTTTAAGTGTTTTCAGATGTGCTTGGGGATTTCAATTTGGTTTCCTTTGCCTTTGATTAAAGAGTCTTGATTCTTTGTATCATGCTAAAGGGTGTGAGATATCTGGCTTAGAACCAGTGTTGTGCTGGTTAATACTTAACACCTGGATCTCAGGGAAAAAAATCTGTAGAATTTGCCAATTTCCATGGTTAAAATATTTCCATCATGGGTGACTTCAAGCAACCAACATGATATCACATGCAGAGCTGGAAAGAGATGAGCACAACTGGCTCCCCCAAACCACAGCTTCTAACACTTACTTAATACATAAGAGATATGAGATAGATTTGTTTCCTTCTAGCTTTTGTCCACTGGAGAAGGCAATGGCACCCCACTCCAGTACTCTTGCCTGGAAAATCCCATGGGCAGAGGAGCCTGGTAGGCTGCAGTCCACGGGGTCACTAAGAGTCGGACACGACTGAGCGACTCCACTTTCACTTTTCACTTTCATGCATTGGAGAAGGAAATGGCAACCCACTCCAGTGTTCTTGCCTGGAGAATCCCAGGCACGGGGGAGCCTGGTGGGCTGCCGTCTCTGGGGTCACACAGAGTCAGACACGACTGAAGTGACTTAGCAGCAGCAGCAGCAGCTTTTGTCCACGGAGAAGGCATGGCAACCCACTCCAGTACTCTTGCCTGGAAAATCCCATGGACAGGGGAGCCTGGTGGGCTGCAGTCCATGGGCTCGCTAAGAGTCGGACATGACTGAGCGACTTCACTTTCACTTTCATGCATTGGAGAAGGAAATGGCAACCCACTCCAGTATTCTTGCCTGGAGGATCCCAGGGACGGGGAGCCTGGTAGGCTGCCATCTATGGGACTGCACAGAGTCGGACACGACTGAAGCGACTTAGCAGCAGCAGCAGCAGCAGGTTTTGTCCAACTCACCTTGGCTAATGTCTTAGGTGGATATCCACAAACTTTTACCTAAAAAGCTAAGTTCCTAAAAGTTCCTTTAGTTCCTTAAAAAGTTAAGTATTTTAGGCTTTGTGAATTACATGACCTCTGTTGCAACTATTTAGGTCTGCTGCTGCTGCTGCTGCTGCTGCTGCTGCTGCTAAGTCGCTTCAGTCATGTCCGACTCTGTGTGACCCCAGAGATGGCAGCCCACCAGGCTCCCCCATCCCTGAGCTTCTCCAGTCAAGAACACTGGAGTGGGTTGCCATTTCCTTCTTCAATGCATGAAAGTGAAAGTGAAGTCGCTCAGTCATGTCCGACTTATAGCGACCCCATGGACTGCAGCCTACCAGGCTCCTCCATCCGTGGGATTTTCCAGGCAAGAGTACTGGAGTGGGGTGCCATTGCCTTCTTCAATTTAGGTCTGCTGTGATGATGCAAAAGCAGCCATAGGCAATATACAAATAGCAGGCACAGCTATTTTCCAATAACACTTTATTTGCACAAACTGGTGGCTGGCCCGCAGGTCATGGTCTTCTACCTATGATTGTAGGTGAGCAGATTGCCTGAAAAGTAGAGCCTGAGACAAGGATTCAGTGCTGGGTGGTATTGAGGTAGGATGCTGTATAAGGAGTGAGAGAGCAGAGGGAAAGGCAAGGAGACGACCAGGGACTCGGCATCAGGTGAAGTCTGACCTCGGCCTGAGTCCACGGAAGAGCCCTGCTGCAGAACTGCCAGCTCTTGAGATAACGGGCTGGACTTTTACAGCCCACCTCAGTCGCTGGTTGGCCTGACTCCGGGGGAGGTTGTGGCGTCACCCCTGACGGGTTTCCATGTCTGGGCAAGGGCTTTCAACCAAGGACAATTGTTTAGTGAAGGCTGTAACTGTGGGCTGTTAGCTGCCCACCCCACACTCACGAGTGATAGCACCAGCTGGTAAAGGAATCTGGTCCAGAATCAGCAGTGTTTATTTACACAGCACAGGTTCTCCCACTTTAACAGGTGGGAGGATATCCTGGAGGGCTTGTTAAAGCATCAGTTCCTGGGCTTCCACTGCCGACATCTGCTTCAGCGTCTGGGGTGAGACCCAAGGATTCACACGTCTAAGTGCCCATGTTATACTAGTGCTGTGAGCCAGGGACCACACCGTGAGCACCACTGTATTCCAATATTAACCCCTGAATGCAGAAAGCTCAGATGATCCAACTGTGTCATTATGGCTTCCAGTGATGATCTGAAGGAGGGGAGGAAAAGTGTAGGGGAAGGAAAGAGGTTTTCAAGTGGTTTATATTCTCTCTGGCTCTGATTCATCCTTTATTCAATAAATCTTTTTTTCTGGGATAGATTTGTAGTATACTACATGGATTTAGTGAAACGATTTATAACATTATTTAAAGAAAAGTTAAGAATTCTTTCTGAGTTATTATTATCTTCCCTCTGACTGCTGACACCTTCTATATTCTATAACACCCTTAAGATGATAAATTATCCAGAAGTACAACTTTTAAGCAGAAGCTGATCTTTATCATCCAACTTGCACGATGCTGGGGCCAAGGCAGATGATAAGATTATCCCCAGGGCTTGCTGGGACAGCTGCCTGAGCCGTCAGCACCACTGACGGTAGAAACTGAGAACACAGCTGCTCTAGCCACACCTTGCACAGGTGGAAACGCCTGTGGCTGCGAGCACCCCCCGGGGCAAAACTACAAACCACGGGAGGAACACCGGGCGCACAACTGTGCATGTCAGTCCTGTCGCCTTGAATCTGCTTTCCTCCCGTGAGCCCACTGTTGGCAGCTTCCCAAGATTATCAGCTCCTCGGTAAAAAAGAGGTAAACGATGGCAGGGGCTTCCCGAGTAGCTCAGATGGTAAAGCATTTGCCTGCAATGCTGGAGACCTGGGTTCAATCCCTCGGTCAGGAAGAGCCACTGGAGAAGGAATGGCAACCCACTCCAGTATTCTGGCCTGGAAAATCCCATGGACAGAAGAGTCTGGTGGGCTACAGTCCATGGGGTCCCATAGAGTTGGACATGACTGAGCAACACACACACACACACACACACACACACACACACACACACAATAGGAGTACTCCTGACATTTTCCAAATTATAAACCTGTTGTGTGTTCAACCTCAAAATCTTTATTCCTCCATTTTCATCTTAGAGAAACTCCACAGCTGAGTTTCCATCAGAAAAGAACTGAAGAATTTCAGGATTGGAAGGATTATTAGAAATATCCGGGGTACTTGTGATATCTTAACATACCAGAATGACCTCTCAGTTTAAAGTGTTACCAAATAATTGGTTCCTAATAACAAACAGCAACATTTGCAAGTAATTAACTTTTTTAATGACTTGGTGAGGACTTGAGTTACTTTTATAATGTCAATGTCATGCACATGCAGTCTAAAATTTTCTTCAGCGAGTGAGAAAATCTTGATAATAAAGCTAATGTTTCTGGAATTGTGCATCTCCCTGCCTATGTCTATCAGGGTGTTTCAGCTGGAAATATCAAAGGCCATGTGAGTGAAGAACTGTTGCTACAATCCAATTGAAATTTCATGTGGGCCATAACCTAAGACACACCTGGAATTTTAAAGTTCCTAGAAGAATAAACTGGTGAAATTGACTTTAATATATTTTATTTCACCCAGGATAAGAAAAATACTATCATTTCAATACATAATCAACATAAAAAAAATCTAGACACTTTACATTACTTTTTTCATACTAATGCTCTGAAGCCCAGTGTGGATTTTACAGGTAGGGCAATCTCAATTTGGCCACATTTCAAGAGCTTGTTGGTCATACAAGACTAGAGGCTATCTATAGGACAGCTTGGGTCTAGCCTAATCTTTTTAATTCAAGGCAAAAAGCAGAATCCCAAGGCCCAGAGTGACCTTCCCAAGCTCTTGAAGGTGATCATAGAAGAAAAGGGAATTTAATCTATGCCCGGTCTGTCCCACACCAGCAAACCACAGCACCTGAATCATCCAGAAGTTCATGTTTCCCTCCTCAGTTCAGTTCAGTTCAGTCACTCAGTCATGTCTGACTCTTTGCAACTCCATGGACTGCAGCACACCAGGCCTCTCTGTCCATCACCAAATCTCGGAGTTTACTCAAACTCATGTCCGTCGAGTCAGTGATGCCATCCAACCATCTCATCCACTGTCGTCACCTTCTCCCACCTTCAACCTTTCCCAGTATCAGGATCTTTTCCAATGAGTCAGTTCTTTGCATCAGGTGGCCAAAATATTGGAATTTCAGCTTCAACATCAGTCCTTCCAATGAATATTCAGGACTGATTTCTGTAAGAATGGACTGGTTGGATCTCCTTGCAGTCCAAGGGACTCTCAAGAGTTTTCTCCAATACCACAGTTCAGAAGCATCAGTTCTTCAGCGCTCAGCTTTCTCACATCCATACATGAATACTGGAAAAATCATAGCCTTGACTAGACCACCTTTCTTGACAAAGTAATGTCTCTGCTTTTTAATATGCTATCTTTGTTGGTCATAACTTTCCTTCCAAGGAGTAAGCATCTTTTAATTTCATGGCTTCAGTCACCATCTGCAGTGATTTTGGAGCCCCAAAAATAAAGTCAGCCACTGTTTCCCCATCTATTTGCCATGAAGTGATGGGAGCAGATCCCATGATCTTAGTTTTCTGAATGTTGAGCTTTAAGCCAACTTTTTCACTCTCCTCTTTCACTTTCATCAAGAGGCTCTTTAGTTGTTCTTTACTTTCTGCCATAAGGGTGGTGTCATCTGCATATCTGAGGTTATTGATATTTCTCCTGGCAATCTTGATTCCAGCTTGTGCTTCTTCCAGCCCAGCATTTCTATGATGTACTCTGCATATAAGTTAAATAAGCAGGGTGACAATATACAGCCTTGATGTACTCCTTTTCCTATATGGGACCAGTCTGTTGTTCCATGTCAAGTTCTAACTGTTGCTTCCTGACCTGCATACAGATTTCTCAAGAGGCAGATCAGGTGGTCTGGTATTCCCATGTCTTTCAGAATTTTCCACAGTTTATTGTGATCCACACAGTCAAAGGCTTTGGCATAGTCAATAAAGCAGAAATAGATGTTTTTCTGGAACTCTCTTGCTTTTTCCATGATCCAGAGAATGTTAGCAATTTGATCTCGGGTTCCTCTGCCTTTTCTAAAACCAGCTTGAACATCAGGAAGTTCACGGTTCACATATTTCTGAAGCCTGGCTTGGAGAATTTTGAGCATTACTTTACTAGCGTGTGAGATGAGTGCAATTGTGTGGTGGTTTGAGCATTCTTTGGCATTGCCTTTCTTTGGGATTGGAATGAAAAGTGACCTTTTCCAGTCCTGTGGCCACTGCTGAGTTTTCCAAATTTGCTGGCATATTGAGTGCAGCATTTTCACCACATCATCTTTCAGGATTTGAAATAGCTCAGCTGGAATTCCATCACCTCCACTAGCTTTGTTCCTAGATGCTTCCTAAGGCCCACTGGACTTCACATTCCAGAATGTTGGGCTCTAGGTGATCACACCATCATTATTATCTGGGTTGTGAAGATCTTTTTTGTATAGTTCCTTGTGAGTGAAGTTGCTCAGTCGTGTCCGACTCTTTGCGATCCCATGGACTGTAACCTACCAGGCTCCTCCATCCAGGAATTTTCCAGGAAAGTATTGGAGTAGGTTGCCATTTCCTTCTCCAGGGGATCTTCCCAACCCAGGGATCAAACCCAGGTCTCCCGTATTGCAGGCAGGTGCTTTACCGTCTGAACAACCAGGGAAGCCTTAGAACTATACAAAAGTTCTATAAAAAATTCTGTAAAAGGGACCATAGTCCCTCCATGAAGAAGCTTAATAAGAACTTGACCTCAGGGCAATGCAGGGTGGTGGTTAAGAAGACAGCCTCTGGGAGACAGAGCACTAGGGTCCCGCTGTGGGTCTTCCTTACATTGTAACTTTGGTGGGTTACTTATTTTGTCAGTGCCTTAGTTCCCTAATCCATAAAATGCAAATGTTTCTAACAGTTCCTGCTTTCCAAGGGGGTATAGGATTAAATGTATTAATGTGGATGTATGTATACATATTCTTCCCAGGTGGCTCAGTGGTAAAGAATCTACCTACCAATACAGGAGACTGCAGGTTCAACCCCTGGGTTGGGAAGATTCCCCTTGAAGAAGGCAATGGCAATCCACTCCAGCATTCTTGCCTTGGAAATGCAATGGACAGAGGAGCCTGGTGAGTGTGCAAAAGAATTGGACACAACTTAGCAACTAAACAACAAATACTCACATATACACACACAGAGAGATACTCACACAAAAATGAGAAAAGTAACTGGGACACAGAAAGTACTAAGAAAGTGTGAGGTGTGTATTACCAAAATCTTTCAAAATTTTCTGAGGCATAATTTTACTCAAGTATAAATATTACTCAAGTATAAATAATGTTTATACTCAAGTACAAATATTATTATAAATTTTACTTGAGTATAAATATTACTAAAGTATATATACGAGTAATATTTATACTTGAGTAAAATTTTTACACACATGAAAAATGCCATTTGCAGCAACACGATGGACCTAGAGATTGTCAGACTGAGTGAAGTAAGTCAGAGAGAGAGACAAATATCACATGCTGCTGCTGCTAAGTCGCTTCAGTCGTGTCCAACTCTGTGCCACCCTATAGATGGCAACCCACCAGGCTCCGCCATCCCTGGGATTCTCCAGGCAAGAACACTGGAGTAGGTTGCCATTTCCTTCTCCAAGGCATGAAAGTGAAAAGTGAAAGTGAAGTCGCTCAGTCATGTCCGACTCTTAGCGACCCCATGGACTGCAGCCTACCAGGCTTCTCCGTCCATGGGCTTTTCCAGGCAAGAGTACTGGAGTGGGGTGCCATTGCCTTCTCCAAATATCACATGATATCACTTATATGTGAAATCTTAAAAAAAAGACAGATGGGGCTACAAATGAACTTATTTGCAAAATAGGAATAGAGCTGCAGTTGTGGAAAACAAACTTTTGGTTACCAGGGAGTTAATGGGAGAGGGATAAATTGGGAGGTTGGGACTGACATATACACACGACAGGAAATAGATAACTAACAAAAACCTACTGTGGAGCACAGGGAACTCTACAATATTCTGTAATACCCTATGAGAAAAGAATCTTTAAAAGACTGGGTATATGTATATGTATAAGTAGAACCGAATCACTGCACTGTACACCTGAAACTAACACCACATGGTAAATCAACTCTATTCCAATAAAAATTTTAAAGTATAAATTAAGTCCAAACCCATTTGCTTTTACCTGCCATCCTGCACTATATTAAAAGGAGAGTCTAGTACAAACAAAGCTAGTGGAGGTGATGGAATTCCAGTTGACCTATTTCAAATCCTGAAAGATGATGCTGTGAAAGTGCTGCACTCAATATGCCAGCAAATTTGGAAAACTCAGCAGTGGCCACAGGACTGGAAAAGGTCACTTTTCATTCCAATCCCAAAGAAAGGCAATGCCAAAGATTGCTCAAACCACCACACAATTGCACTCATCTCACACACTAGTAAAGTAATGCTCAAAATTCTCCAAGCCAGGCTTCAGAAATATGTGAACCGTGAACTTCCTGATTTTCAAGCTGGTTTTAGAAAAGGCAGAGGAACCCGAGATCAAATTGCTAACATTCTCTGGATCATGGAAAAAGCAAGAGAGTTCCAGAAAAACATCTATTTCTGCTTTATTGACTATGCCAAAGCCTTTGACTGTGTGGATCACAATAAACTGTGGAAAATTCTGAAAGACATGGGAATACCAGACCACCTGATCTGCCTCTTGAGAAATCTGTATGCAGGTCAGGAAGCAACAGTTAGAACTTGACATGGAACAACAGACTGGTTCCAAATAGGAAAAGGAGTACATCAAGGCTGTATATTGTCACCCTGCTTATCTGACTTATATGCAGAATACATCATGAGAAACGCTGGACTGGAAGAAGCACAAGCTGGAATCAAGATTGCCGGGAGAAATATCAATAACCTCAGATATGCAGATGACACCACCATTATGGCAGAAAGTGAAGAGGAATTAAAAAGCCTCTTGATGAAAGTAAAAGAGGAGAATGAAAAAGTTGGCTTAAAGCTCAACATTCAGAAAACGAAGATCATGGCATCTGGTCCCATCACTTCATGGGAAATAGATGGGGAAACAGTGGAAACAATGTCAGACTTTATTTTTTGGGCTCCAAAATCACTGCAGATGGTAACTGCAGCCATGAAATTAAAAGATGCTTACTCCTTGGAAGGAAAGTTATGACCAACCTAGATAGCGTATTCAAAAGCAGAGACATTACTTTGCCAACAAAGGTTCATCTAGTCAAGGCTATGGTTTTCCCTGTGGTCATGTATGGATGTGAGAGTTGGACTGTGAAGAAGGCTGAGCGCTGAAGACTTGATGCCTTTGAACTGTGGTGTTGGAGAAGACTCTTGAGAGTCCCTTGGACTGCAAGGAGATCCAACCAGTCCACTCTGAAGGAGATGAGCCCTGGGATTTCTTTGGAAAGAATGATGCTAAAGCTGAAACTCCAGTACTTTGGCCACCTCATGTGAAGAGTTGACTCATTGGAAAAGACTCTGATGCTGGGAGGGATTGGGGGCAGGAGGAGAAGGGGACGACGGAGGATGAGATGGCTGGATGGCATCACTGACTCGATGGACTTGAGTCTGGGTGAACTCCGGGAGTTGGTGATGGACAGGGAGGCCTGGCATGCTGCAATTCATGGGGTCACAAAAAGTCGGACATGACTGAGCGACTGAACGGAATGGAACTGAGTGTGTCATCACAATATTTTTATGGCATTTTTTAATTTAAAAATGTTTGGAGGAAAAAAAAGGATTTCCTGATTGACTTTGTTTAGTCTCAAATCTAAATATAAATCTCTCCAATAATTGAGTTAATTAAGGTCTTGCTTTACTGTTTTTTAGTTTTCTTCCTCATCTCTAAGAAGAATGAGATGCATTTAGCTATCCTTTGCTTAAAAAGAGGCATACATAATCGTCTGAAATCTCACTGAATGCAAAAAAATGGTGACTGTCCAGATTAAACATGGATCAAAACAATATATTCACTGCCAAGTCAACCCAAAGAAGAACCACAGCCAAAAGTTCTCTCCAAGTCTGGTTTATAGCTAGAAATAGGAGGGTTGTGTGTTTTTTAAACAAACTTAGGTGTACAAAGGTCAAAATAATTTTCTTTATTGCAAAAACACAGAAAATTGTTCTGTAAAACATATCCTAAAAATAATAGCATCCGGTTACTAAAGAAGGTCACTTTATCTGTCTCTCTAAGGAATTTTAGTAGCTGTTGCTGTTTGGGTGAATTTACAAGGTAAATTTATTGTGGGTAGGTTGTGAAATGGGGTCATAGCCCCACAGTTTATTCTAAAAATGTTCCTACACTGCACCGAGCCACAGAAATATGTAATTTCACCTCAGATGGTGACATTTGTTCTTGAAATCTAGAAAGTTTTTATGTGCTAGAAGTTATTTCTGAGACTATATTGAGATTTATATATAGTGCCTATTCCCTCAATAGGCTAAAGATCTTTTTACATTAGTAATGCTCTCCTCTGAGGTCAAAGATAACCCCTTGACTGGTGGTACTGTCAAGAATGGGGATATTTGGGGTAATTTATGGAGACCCAAAAGTCTTTTTTCCACAGCACATAACTGTCAAACCATGCCTTTGGGTTATAATTGGACCTGCTGGTCTGATTCCCATTGCTCACTGGGACTATTTCTTTGTCTTAAGTAGTCCATGGTTTCCCATACAAAAATAATAATAATAAAATGGACTTTGACTGGTTGCTGCAAGCCAGATTTTTCTTCCTGTGGCTGGAATTTAAATACATTTCATTATAATGCTGTATTATTTTTCTTTGACCACCTGATGCAAAGAGCCGACCCACTGGAAAAGACCCTGATGCTGGGAAAGACTGAAGGCAAAAGAAAAAGCAGGCAGCAGAGGATGAGAGGGTTAGACAGCATCACTGACTCAATGGACATGAATCTGAGAAAGCTCCAGGAAATAATGAAGGACAGCGAAGCCTGGTATGCTGCAGTCCATGGGGTTGCAGAGTCAGAAACGACTCAGTGACTGAACAACAACAAAAATTATTTTTCTTTGCCCCCAGAATGCAGCTCTTTTTTCCTTCTTGCTTCCAGTTCATTCAATTTGTCTTGACACAGACGTAGTGACCTTTTAACATTCTTTCTCCAAACTCACAGGAGCATCACTGAAATGTTTGCTGCTGTCGACATTTTAGAGCCCAGCTGGAAATCTCAGTACTTACTTTTCATCAATAACTTGCAGAAGATTTGGAAAATCAATAGCTTATTTTCTCTGCAACTCATATGAAGCAAAAGACCACAAATAAGAAATAATTTCACTATGCCAGCAATTTGAGGATTGGTACATTAAGTACATTTTCAGGCTCACATGTGAAGTTAGTGCCAAATCATGATCAGTGCTTTTTTCCTCTCACAAACATTGTAGAAGGGTCTAGAATTAAAGGATATGGATACAGTGTCTGCTCTACTAGTTGGCTGTGTGATTTTGGTAAATCCCAGGATACTACCCTAATGGCAGAAAGCAAAGAGGAGCTAAAGAGTCTCTTGATGAAGGGGAAAGAAGAGAGTAAAAAAGCTGGCTTAAAACTCAACATTCAAAAAATGAAAATCATGGCATCTGGTCCCATCAATTCAGGGAAAATAGAAGAGAAAAAAGTGGAAGCAGTTACAGATTTTATTTTCTTGGGCTCCAAAATCACTGTAGACATGGCTGAACACTTACTTCTTGAAAGGAAAGCTATGACAAACCTAGACAGCATATTAAAAAAGCAGAGACATCACTTTGCCAGCAAAAGTCCATATAGTCAAGGCTATGGTCTTTCCAATAGTCACGTATGGATGTGAGAGTTGGACCATAAAGAAGGAGAGCACTGAAGAATTGATGCCTTTGAACTCTGGTGTTGGAGAAGACTCTTGAGAGTCCCTTGGACAGCAAAGAGATCAAGCTAGTCCATCCTAAAGGAAATCAACCCTGGATATTCTTTGGAAGGACTGATGCTGAAGTTGAAGCTCCAACACTTTGGCCACCTGATGGGAAGAACTGATTCATTAGAAAAGACCCTGATGCTGGTAAAGATTGAAAGCAGGGGGAAAGGGGGATGACAGAGGATGAGATGGTTGGTTGGCATCACTGACTCAATGGATGTGAGTTTGAATAAATGCTGAGAGATGGTGAAGGACAGGGAAGCCTGGTGTGCTTCAGTCCATGGGGTCACAAAAAGTTGGACAGCACTAAGCCACTGAACAACAACAACAACAGTATCTTTCTGAGTCTCCATTACCTCATACATAGAACAGGGCTTAGAACTCCAGGGGAAGGTCAGGCAACCTCAGCTGCCCCTTCCTTAGGGACACTGTCCTGTTCCTACCTCCACATCGTCCTCATGGGGCACAACCCTGACCACAGCAGGGCCAACTGACACCCTTCAGTCCAATCACAGGCTCGACCCCAAGCTTGAATCTTGAATGGAGATTGACAGGATGGAAAGTGAAGGAACTGAGTCATTCTAGAGACTTCCATGAATTCCAGATATTTTACTGAGGCCTTACTAAATGCCACTCTTCATGTGTCTTACACAAATTACCTCATGTAGTTCACAAAACCACGTGACTTACAGTAGCTCCCTATGAAATGGGGTGCCAATTGTCTTTATTGTCTTTAATTGGATCTTCCAGAAGCAGAACCTATGACAGAATTGGGGACCAGGCCATGGTGGCTCAGAGGGTAAAGAATCTGCCTGCAAGGTAGGAGACCTGGGTTTGATCCCCAGAGAAGGAAACAGCAACCCACTCCAGTATTCCTGTCTGGAGAATCCCATGGTCAGAGAAGCCTGGCGGGCTAAAGCCTGTAGGGTTGCAAAGACTCGGACATGACTGAGCAGCTTTCACACACACACAGTTTCTTTAGGAGCTGACCCAGGAGGCATGCGGTATCTGCAGTGAGATAGGAAGGCAGAGAAACCAATAAAGGTTGTTAATGACCCACAGGTTCCTAACAGACAGTGTGAACTGTAACCTCTCCAAGGATCCCAAATCATGAGTAAAACAATACACATGATCTGCTACAGTACATTTTTGCATAGCTTTCTTTTTTATTGTAGTATCTTCTGGAAATCAAGAGGAGATGACTTTTACTTTGGGGGTCAGCATGGCAAGAGGTGTAAACACTATAGATAAAAACGGAAGCTCAGAAACAAAAGACATGGTAAGCTTTTAAGGACTAACAGAAATCATGGGGTGAACTTTGAGATTTCACACGATGTGCAATGGCTGAGAATATAGAATTAAGAGCTGCACTGCTTTGTTCTGTTTTTTTGCTCTCTACTTTTTAAAGATCTGGCACACTCCAGATATTTAACAAGTAAAATAAGCAAAGTCATATCTGTCCAATTTTCATGATAACTATTTATTCAAATTTGGGGTTATACTAAAGTTTAACTTCTGAATTTGGATTAATCCTCAATAAAATATGCTCCATCCTCAAGGGCAACACTGGAAATAAATTTATCCTTGAGAGTACAACCATAAAGAAGGCTGAGTCCCAAAGAACTGGTGTTTTCGACTTGTGGTGTTGGAGAAGACTCTTGCGGAGAAGGCAATGGCAACCCACTCCAGTACTCTTGCCTGGAAAATCCCACGGACAGAGGAGCCTGGTAGGCTGCAGTCCATGGGGTTGCTAAGAGTCGGATATGACTGAGCGTCTTCACTTTCACTTTTCACTTTCAAGCGTTGGAGAAGGAAATGGCAACCCACTCCAGTGTTCTTGCCTGGAGAATCCCAGGGACGGGGGAGCTTGGTGGGCTGCCATCTATGGGGTCGCATAGAGTCAGACACAACTGAAGTGACTTAGCAGCAGCAGCAGCAGAAGACTGTTGAGAGTCCTATGAACTACAAGAAGATCAAACCAGTCAATCCGAAAGGAAATCAACCCTGAATATTCATTGGAAGGACTGATGCTGAAGTTCCAATACTTTGGCCACCTTATGCAAAGAGCTGACTCACTGGAAAAGAACCTCACTGAAAGCAAAATGAGAAGGGAGCGGCAGAGGGTGAGATGGTTGGATAGTATCACTAATTCAATGGATATGAATCTAAGCAAACTCCAGGAGATAGCTGAGGACAGAGGAGCCTGGCATGCTGTGGTCCATGGGGTCCATGGGGTCACATATTTGTCACAACAACAAATATTAAGCAGTAGCTGTACCTCTATAGTTTGTATTTTGTTCCCTATAATGCTGCCCAGTAATACACATTTTTGCCAAGGATTTGAGGTCCTTCAAGTATGAAATCTGAAATTCAAATTCTATCTTATTTTTCTATTTCCCAGGAAGGAGAAAAACTGACCTCAGTTTCCTTCCACACAGAAAAAAAAAGAAAAGGTTTTACTCAGCAAACAGGCTGAATACGTCCTGACTACATCATAACTTTTTCTAACAGCATCTTAAATCCAAGTTATTACTCTAAGTTGTTTATCTAGTACTTTGTGTTGCTTAACACTTGCTGCTGACAGATTTAGGACACAGTATAAGTTTTGCTTTGTGCTTGAATCCTTGAATAACCTGAAGATGGATAACAGTAAAGATAGAGTTGGTCCTGAGGTGGTTGTAAGAAACACAGCCCCAGTGATATGAGATAAGGCATATATTTCAAGGGTGTGATCAGGTTCTCTCACCAGCCATAGAAAGTGAGCATCATTCTCACTGTTGTCAGAGAATTCACATGCTGCTGCTGCAAAGTCGCTTCAGTTGTGTCCGACTCTGTGCGACCCCATAGATGGCAGCCCACCAGGCTCCCCCGTCCCTGGGATTCTCCAGGCAAGAATACTGGAGTGGGTTGCCATTTCCTTCTCCAATGCATGAAAGTGAAAAGTGAAAGAGAAGTCGCTTAGTCGTGCCTGATTCTTAGCGACCCCATGGACTGCAGCCTACCAGCCTCCTCCGTCCATGAGATTTCCCAGGCAAGAGTACTGGAGTGGGTGAGAATTCACATGTCTAGACCTAAAATTGCATATCCTTTTCAGAAATGAAGATCAAGACTTGGTCAAGGCAAGTCAACAAGCAATATTGAACTTTTGCTCTGTGTTACCAGAATTGGCACGAGGATTATGGAGCCAGATGTCACCTGGGGTGTCCCTGACTCTTTAGAGCTTGGTAAGTTTGCTCACATTCCCACTTTATCCTTGATGGGATATCACTGTCTTCTCCCAAGACACATGAAAAGACCAGGGAGGCACAATGTCTTAACATAGCCCCTTTGAGCTCCCACATCTGCCAAGGAAGACTGGTTTATCATTCTGTATAGCAGTAGACATTCAAGAAATAATCACAAAAACAAAAAGCACCACAATGCATGTCTGTGTGTGGTGGATTTCATTCAGGATTTAGAAGGATCCATTTGAGGGTATATTGTAGCCAAGGAAACAACCCATATGGGATATTTGGTATTACTGTTCATGAAATTCTTTTACATTCCACATGTCAGGTAATTGTCCACTGGCTACTCCCTTTCACACAGGCCCCTCCCCACACATTATTCCCGGTGCTTCTCTTGCTTTTCTCATTGATACTCAGACCCCTATTCAGCAAAGGAATTCAAAGACTTTCTACTTCCCTTAGGTGTATAGTGGCTCTTACACTTTGGGGTACATAGCAAACATTAAAATGATAAATCATAGGGACAACCAAAGACTGATAATCAGATGTAGGGTGAAGCCCTGGAATCAGCACTTTTGACAAATATATTAGATGGCTGATCTGCAACTGCTGCACGGAACACAATGTGACCATTTGTGTATTTTTTTTTTTTTTTTACAATCATCCTTTCAGGGGTTTCTAGCCATGTCTTAACATGGCTTTTGTAAAGATCATATAGCTGGAGCAGTGGTTGTCAAAGGGCATGTTAAAGCCCCTACCGCCACAGAAGCTGATGGTCTAGGGTGGATTCAAGAATCTGTATTTCCAACAATTTCCCAGGTGATGCTAGAATCACAGGGACCGCTCAGATGTTTACCTTTCTTCCCACGTCTGACAATCTCTGTCTGAAACATGTAATCAATTTTTATCCACTAAAGTTGATTATACGTACACCAATGTCTACTATTATATTTAGGTTTATTTATTTCCATTCCATTGTGTGTGCGTTTAGTGCAGGCCACTTTTTCTATGCTATTTCATCTTTCCTTTCTGACTTTGTTTAGGTTGATTTTTCCCCCCTTTGTTTCCACTAGCTTCAAAGCTATACCTTCTGCCTCACTCCTTTGGTTGGTCTCCCTAAAACCTGAAAATGAGAATTCACTTATCAAACTCAAAGTTTACCAGCATCTTTGCTACACATAAAACAAACTGAAAGTCTATGAAATGGTTCAATGGATAACATGCATTGATCAGTACACAAGGACCAATAATACTTATTGAATTCAAACTATTTACTATTGTAAAAATTTAATGAAAGCACTATGAGATCTAAATACAATCTTTTGACAACTGCAACAAAATAAGTGGTATATTAAAAAAAATAACTCTGGTGAGCAATAAAAAATAAATTTAAAAAATCTCAAGTACAAGGATATTAAATGTGATAAATCCAAAATCCCTGCCCCTCTTTTCCTTAAAAAGACTGTTTTTTCTAATTACTCCTCCTTGCCTCATAAAATTTCTATCTGGAATCATTTTCCTTCTGTTTGAAATACATTGTCTAGAATTTCCTTTAGGGATACTCTATTGGTTATAAACTATGTTTTTATACTTTTGAAAAAGCTGTTTTCATTATGAAAAAAATAGCTGAGCTTTGATTTGTTTGGATGGGAAATTCTAGGTCAGGTATTATTTTCTCCCAAATTATTGAAAATATGCTTTTATTATCTCCTGGTTTCCATTACTTTTACTGTTAAGTTGGCAATTGTCTTTAGGAGGTGGAAGGGGGTAATTTTTATTATTCACTAAATAACTTTGAATATTTTCTCATTGGCATGGATTTGCTTTATGTTATTCTGTTTCAAATTTGTTGGACATCCTGACCCTGAAACTTTTAATTTTTAGTTCTAGAGAATTCTCTAGCAACGTATCTTCAAATATTTTCTCTACTCCATTGTCTTTTTATGTCATTCTAAATACATTCTTTAAATCTATATTACAGTGAAAAATAATAATTTCCTTTTTGGCTGAATTTAATGTTATTGAACCCATCCATTAATTTATAAAATTTATAAAGTCTATATTTTTAATGTCTAAAAGTTCTTTTCCACTTTGCTAGACCTTATCAGATATTCATATAAATTTTTTTCTCCTTGCTCTCATTTTTGGTCTCATAAATTATTAAAATGCATGGAGCATTCATTTTATATTCTGAGTTGGATAATTCTAATATCTGAAATCTTGGCTGGTCTAATTATCTCTCTTGTTCCTGCTGGATTTTGCTTCCTTTTGTCTTCTAAATTCATATATTGTGATTCCACATCCTTGAGATGTTTTCTGTGGCCCTTCTTTGAGACCTGAGTTGAAGCCTGGCTTTTTAGCTTAGTCAGAGTGTGATCCATGGACCAGCAGTATCTGCTTCACCTTAGAGACTGTGAACTTGCAGAATCTTAAGCCCCAGACCTACTGAATGAGAATCTGCATTTTAATCATAACCCTAGGCACAGCAGAATTTGATAAAGGCTGGTCTAAGGAGGGTTTGGACTGATGGGCTTTGTTTCCTGTCAGGTACCTGGAGGCATCACCACACTTCATATGAAATTCTCAGCTGAAAGCTTTTTTGGAGCACATAAACCAAATTAATTCAAGATTTGAACTCATGTGTGCGCTGGCTATGAATGCTCAAAGACAACTTTTTTCCCTTCCACACAGAGCCAAGGTTCAGGAGAGAACACTTCCTTGCATAATGAAGCAGGAGGTAGGACAGATTTACTCCGAGTGTACCCTTACAGCTAGGGACAGTCCTTTGTGGTTGAGTGGCAGGGGGGCCTCCTGAAACATTGCCAGGTGGTGGGGTGCGGGCTGAAGACCGTATCACCTAACTCCTGCACACCCAGGAAGCTATGAAAACTCGAGCTCCATATCACATTGGGTCTATGGATGCTTTTTGGAAATCACCCCCTCCCTTCCTTTGACCTCCTGGATTCCTGCCTTTATCAAGTCTTAGCTCCCAAAGGCTATTTGCTTTCTTGTCAGCTCAGTAATAAATGTGAACAGGTTCTGCTTTTAAATACACTTGGGTATTTCTTTTTGCTCTGATAATATAGTCAGTTAGAGCAGACTGACATACCCCAGGAAATAGAAATGCAAGCCTTAAGACTTTTATTTCATTGTGAAGAAGAACACACAGCTAGGACATAGATGGAAAAGTGCTTCATTTTTTGATCAAGAGGAAAATAAAAAATGATAGATTTCTATTATTTGTTACAAGTTTCTATCAGGCCATCATCTGGAATCAAATATAGCACTTTTCCTATACTATCTCATTTAAATCCAGTTATCATTATCCCCCTTTACAGATGAGGAAACAGAAGCTCAAGGTGGATACAATATTCTCAAGGTCATCCATCTACAAAGGAGTAGGATTTGAATCCCTGTTCACCTGAGGGCTTCCCTTGTGGCTCAGCTGGTAAAGAATCTGCCTACAATGTGGGAGACCTGGGTTCAATCCCTGGGTTGGGAAGATCCTCTGGAGAAGGGAAAGGCTACCCACTCCAGTATTCTGGCCTAGAAAATTCCATGGACTGTATAGTCCATGGGGTCTCAAAGAGTCAGACATGACTGAGCGACTTCCACTTTCACCTGAGTCCAAAGTACACCTTCAAATCACAGGACTCTTCTCGGGTCACTTTCCCTCCATCCCTCCCTCCCACTGAGTCCTTGAGCTGACGCCCTGCTTATGACTCAGCAGAAAATAGTTCTTTAGTGTCCCTACCTCCTGCTCAAGAATGTGTAGGGGCTCCCTTGATATTTCAGAGTGGTTCCAAACCCAATTCACCTAATAACACTAACTCCATATCTAACTCTTCTTTGAAACCCCACCCAGTTCCTCCATTCCATAAGGATTTCTATTTTTTCCTGACTGCACTGTGGACCCAAGGCCTATTCATTTTTGTGTATTAGCTTGATTTCAAGACTAAATTGAAAGCTACTCTAAGGCAAACACAATGGGTTGTTATTTTTTTGGCTTTCACCATTCCCATGGAAGTATGTGTGACACTTAGTAGGCATTAAATACTTACACATTGATTGACTACAGGGCAAACCATTCTTTTTATTCTGTTCAACTTTTTATTTTGCAAAGCGTGATAAGCAAAGAATCAAAGTGATTAAAACCTTAAGATTCCAATTAATGTAAATAAAAAGAGAAAAGATGGCCAGATTATGAACTACTTTTTGTCTCTAGATGTTTATTCCAAGCATTGCTTTGGTCGATGCAGTTTAGGCAACAGGGAATTCTTAGAGATGATTAATTCCAGGTGGATCAAACCTTAATATCCTTTTGAGGATGATTCACTTCAATTTGCTGCATCATTACTTTTAGGAGGCAGTAAATGATAGCAAACACTATACACACTTCCCCATCCTCTGCAATTTCCCTCCCAAGTTGAAAACCATTTAAAAATAATTCGAGATAAAGTTCAGTCAGTTAGCTAGTTACAGCATTCTCTTAGGGTAGCATTAGCATTAATTAATGTTTGTGGACTGCTTTGAAAATCACAAGTGCTATGGAAGTGCTGACTATTAATTTAGTAAAAGCACAAGCCATGAAAGCTGAAATTTAAAGGCAGTTGTGCACTGCTGAAATGTTTTAATATTTAAATGAGCCAGCCTGAAGAAAGTCTCTGACATCCCATGTTTATAAATGAGGAAGAAAAGAAGTCCCAAGTGGAGAGATTGTAAATGATTTAAAAGAGAAGACGGAGGTAGGAGTGGATAGGGATGACTGTTAACTATTAGAGGAAGGCAGAGGATGATGGGCGGGTACATGTCCATCAATTTGGAGATTAGTCCTTGTGCTGGAGATTGGCAATGACATGGGAGGTGAGAAGGAAGAGACAGAAGAGGAGGAGAAAGAAGGAAAACTAAGAGGAAGAAAAAAGAGGAAAACAGAAAGGAAGAAAAAGAAGGAAAGGGAGATCTCTTGACTGAGAATAAAAATAATGACAAAAAGTGATGAAACTGATGTTTCTCCCTTGCATATCTGCTCAAGGGGCAGTTATAGTATAATAATGACTAGAAACCACCTTCTGATTCCTTCTTGACAGTCATCTCCAAACACCCGCTCCATCATTACTGGCAGACGTGCGAACCTGAGTCAGCAGATTCTGTCTCCCCACCTCCCCCAACCCCAGGCCATCTGCGTCCTTTCCCTTTTATCACATGGCTTCCCGAGATAAGGTGAGCATCCTTGTCCCTCTCACTGTCCTCCTCCACTTCCACCAAGACAACTTCTTCTTCAAGACTGTCCTTGATATTCAGCTTTTCCAGTAAAGTCACATTAGGCCCCTGTGCCCATATATCTGCTGTTCTCATGACTGAAACCTGTATGCTCTTCCCAATGACAATTTCCAGGAGAGCAGAATTCCATAACTGTGAAGGCTATTGAACCACTGAACGTGGAACTTTCTGGGTAACTGCTGTGGTACTATTAGAAGTTAGGCCCATGAGTTAAATGACCAAGAGCACGACCTGTGATGGGAGAGGAAGAGTCTCTACAGAAAAGATAAGAAACGATCTTTCTTCCCTTCCTCCTCCATTCTTTCCTCCTTTCTGTTATCTTTTTAAAGCACAACATATATTTACACTGCAGAATGTCTGGAAAATAGAGAAAGGCAAAAATGCAGTAACTGTACTCCATCTGCTCAGATAGAGCCAAACCTTATATTTAATCATAGTCCCTGTTTTAAGTTTATTCATGTTCACATAAGATATTGCATCAAATAATGTTACATATAATTTTGTAAGTATTTATATATTATGTAAATATAAGTAATATGATAAATACATGTAGCATAATATATTTAAGCATTTTATAACACATAAAATACAATATACTTTGTGTTATATATTTGTTATATTTTTATTATAAAATATTTTCCACTAATTTCTTTATAACAGATGTTTAATATTCTGTCATATGGATACACCACAATCATTCTTTAAATTTAGAATTGTATTTTTATTGGTCTCACAATATTTGTCTTTATAAAGAATGTTTTTAATAGATATGTTTGGGCATACTTTTTTTCAGAATTTTTATTAAGTGAGACAAGGCCTATTTTCAAAAAGAAATTCAAATTTCATGTTTTCCAATTTTCCTACCATGATTTCTCCTATAAGTTGTCATATATGCAATTTTAAAAAGGTTTCTCCTAGTCCGGTAGTCAGATAATCTCTGGGAGTATTGTAATCATCACATTTTAACAGAATTTTTATTCTGATCAGAGATTTAAGGAACAAAACAAAATGAATTACATTGTTTCTATGATTCTTTTTTTTTCAAATCCACATGTTGTGCAGTGTAATCTTTTTTAAATTAATTAATTTATTTTAACTGGAGGCTAATTACTTTACAATATTGTAGTGATTTTTGCCATACATTGACATGAATCAGTATGATTCTTGTTAAATGCCCAGAAGTGTTCAGTGCTGAGCACGCCAAGATGGCGCTAGAGAAGCCATGTGAGTGGAGCAGGGCACCTGCCTGTGGAGCCTCCGAGCCGTTCATTTGACCTGTGCAAAGATGGGTACAGTTCTCCCCGTCCCTGTATTCACAGCACCAGCAGTGTGATGTCAAAGCATTTTGTGTCAGTTCCCTACCCCTTGGGCCTGGGCTGGCTGTGTGATTTTGCCAATAGAATGCACTAAGTGACCACATGCTGGTTCCAATCCGGAACACAGGGATATCACATACCAGGCCTATTCCCTTGGAACCCTACTCCTGAACCCTACTCCTGACATATGAAAAAGCCCAAGCTAGCCTGCTAGAGGATGAGAGACTGCACAGGGCCTAAACAAAGAGGTCTACAGAGGTGACTGTGAACAGCTAGCCCCCAGCCAAGCCACCAGTTGACCACAAACATGCCAACTAAGGCCAGAGGAACTGCCCAAATAAGCCAAGAATCCTGTGCTAAATAAATATGCTTTGGTACAGAGTATAACACAGGAGATGCTGTTTGATACTGCCTGTAAATCAAACCCAGCAATGTACTTAGTATCATAACAGAGGAAGAAGGAAAGAGTTGTAAGGAGTTAGCTTCCTTCTTCCTCAACTACTTTTGATCTTAACACTACAGTCTAAAGTAATGAGTGCTGTGTCCTTAAAGACGCACCTTTCTACAAAGGAGTTAAAACATTCTGATAAAGGAGAAAGATCAGTGTGTGTGTGTGTGTTTCTTAAACAATATTAATTCCCTATATGTACCTTCCCTAGGCTGAGTTGCAAGGCTACCCAAGTTGGATTGAGCAACAAGTCCTCTTCGCTTCTGGATCTGGTGATGGGTGGTCACTGATGCTGCCAGGAAAGTAAATGTATAGGCATTCTGACCCTGAGAGGTAATATTCTGTGAACTGCCTGATGTGCCCAAGTTAACAGTGTTATCCAAAGAGCTATTTTCTGCTCTAGGCATTAGCTTTAGATTTGCAGCTCTGGTTTAGCGAAGCCAGCCTCCTTGTGTCCTCTGAGCCTCCTCTCTTTGGTAAGTCTATAAATAAAAGTCAGTTTCTCCCGCCCACATTTCTCTGTGTTGCCATCAAAATCGAGCAGCCAATTGAACCTTTCTCCTAGACTCTTGCTTTTTGCTATAACAGTGCATCTCAGACTTTAATGTACCTAGGAATCACCTAGGGATCTTGCTAATCTGCAGATTCTGACTCAGTAGGACTGGGATGGGGACCAAGAATTTGCATTTCTAGCAAGGCCCCAGGTGATGATGCTGCTCACAGCAAAACGTTTTGAATATTAAGTGGCTACAGGACAAATGAACTCAATGCTAGTAACCAATGGCTGGTTGATGGATAACCAGAGTTAGGGAGTGCCTGATCTCAGAATCTTCCTATTCTCATTGTCAGATGAGCAAACGTCTGCCCTCCAGGAGCCAAAGAGTCAGACTCACCCTGATAGTTCTGTGTGATGTTGTTTAGCCAATAAGTTGTGTCTGACTCTTTGCAACCCCATTGACTGCAGCACACCAGGCTCCTCTGTCCTTGGCTATCTCTCAGAGTTTGCTCAAATTCATGTTCATTGAATCAGTGATGATATTTAACCATCTCATTCTCTGCTGTTCTCCTTTTGCTTTCAATCTTTTCCAGCACCAGGCCCTTCTCTAATAAGTCAGCTGTTTGGATCAGGAGACCAAACTATTGGAGCTTCAGCAACAGTCCTTCCAATGAATATTCAGGGTTGATTTCCTTTAGGATTGAGTGGTTGGGTCTCCTTTGAAGGCCAAAGGACTCCCAAGAGTCTTCTCCAGCACCATAATTTAAAAGCATCAATTCTTCAGCATTCAGTCTTCTTTATGGTCCAACTTTCCTATCCATACATGACTATGCACATGATTACTGGAAAAACTATAGCTTTGACTATATGGACCTTTGTCAGTAATGTTTTTAATACATTGTCTAGCTTAGTCATAGCTTCTCTTCCAAGGAGCAAGGGTCTTTTTATCTCATGGCTGAAGTCACCATCCACAGTGATTTTCGAGCCCAAGAAGATAAAATCTGTCACTGCTTCCACTTTTTCCCCATCTATTTGTCATGAAGTGATAGGACTGGATACCATGATGTTAGTTTCTTTTATTTTTAGTTTGAGTTTTAAGCCAGCTTTTTTAATCTCCTCTCTCACCTTCATCAAGAGGCTCTTTAGTTCCCCTTCACTTTCTGCCGTCAGAGTGGTATTATCTGCATATCAAGTTGGTATTTCTACTGGCAATCTTGATTCCAGCTTGTGATTTATCCAGCCCAGCATTTTGCATGATGTACTCTGCATATAAGTGAAATAAACAGGATGACAATATACAGCCTTGCTATATTCCTTATCCAATTTTGAACCCGTCCATTGTTCCACGTCTGGTTCTAATTGTTGCTTCTTGACCTGCATATAGATTTCTCAGGAGGCAGGTAAGGTGGTCTGGTATTCCCATCTCTTGAAGAATTTTCCACAGTTTGTTGTGATCCACACAGTCAAAGGCTTTGGCATAGTCAATGAAGCAGAAGTAGATGTTTTTTCTGGAACTCCCTTTCTTTCTCCATGATCCAATAGATGTATGTAATTGGATTTCTGGTTCTTCTGCCTTTTCTAATCCCAGCTTGTACATATGGAAATTCTCGGTTCATGTACTGCTGAAGCCTAGCTTGGAGGATTTTGAGCATTACCTTGCCAGCATGTGAAATGAGACCAATTGTGCAGTAATTTGAACATTCTTTGGCGTTGTCCTTCTTTGGGACTAGAATGAAAACTGACCTTTTCCAGTCCTGTGGCCACTGCTGAGTTTTCCAAATTTGCTGACATACTGAGTGCAGCACTTTAATAGCATCATCTTTTAGGATTTTAAATGGCTCAGCTGAAATTCTGCCACCTGCACTAGTTTTGTTCATAGTAATGCTTCTTAAGGTCCATTTGACTTCACAGTCCAGGATGTCCTGCTCTAGGTGAGTGACCACACCACCGTGATCATTAAGACCTTTCTTATATAGTTCTGTGTATTCTTGCCACCTCTTATTAATTGCTTCTGCTTCTGTTAGGTCCTTATTGTTTCTGTCTTTTATTGTGCCCATCCTTACATGAAATGTTCTCTTGATACCTCCAATTTTCTTGAAGAGATCTGTTTTCCTCTGTTTGCACTGGTCATTTAAGAAGGCCTTCTTTAATCTCCTTTTCTCTGCTTTCAGTTTGGTTTATCTTTCCCTTTCTCCCTTGCCTTTCACTTCTCTTCTTTCCTCAGCTATTCTTAAAGCCTCCTTAGACCATCACTTTGCCTTCTTGCATTTCTTTTTCTTTGGGATGGTTTTGGTCACTGTCTCCTGTACAATATTATGGTCTTCATCCATAGTTCTTCAGGCATTCTCTCTACCAGATCTAATCCCTTGAAGATATCCTTCACCCTCCACTGTATAATCATAAGGGATTCAATTTAGGTAACACCTGAATGGCCTCGCGGCTTTCCCTACTTTCTTCAATTTAAGTCTGAATTTTGCAAAATGACTTATGATGTGAGCCACAATCTGCTCCAGGTCTTGCTTTTGCTGACTGTATACAGCTTGTCCATCTTTGGCTGAAAAGAACATAATCTGATTTCAGTATTGACCATTTGGTAATGTCCAAGTATAGAGTCAAGGCTATGGTTTTTCCTGTGGTCATGTATGGATGTGAGAGTTGGACTGTAAAGAAGGCTGAGCGCCAAAGAATTGATGCTTTTGAACTGTGGTGTTGGAGAAGACTCCTGAGAGTCCCCTGGACTGCAAGGAGATCCAACCAGTCCATTCTGAAGGAGATCAGCCCTAGGATTTCTTTGGAAGGAATGATGCTAAAGCTGAAACTCCAGTACTTTGGCCACCTCATGCAAAGAGTTGACTCATTGGAAAAGACTCTGATGCTGGGAGGGATTGGGGGCAAGAGGAGAAGAGGATGACAGAGGATGAGATGGCTGGATGGCATCACTGACTCAATGGACATGAGTCTGAGTGAACTCCGGGAGTTGGTGATGGACAGGGAGGCCTGGCGTGCTGCAATTCATGGGGTCGCAAAGAGTCAGACACGACTGAGCGACTGATCTGATCTGAAGTATAGAGTCATCTTTTAGGTTGTCGGGAAAAGGTGCTTGCTATTGGGACTGGAATGAAAACTGACCTTTTCCAGTCCTATGGCCACTGCTGAGTTTTCCAAATTTGCTGACATATTGAGTGCAACAGTTTCACAGCATCATCTTTTAGGATTTTAAATGGCTCAGCTGAAATTCTGCCACCTGCACTAGCTTTGCTCATAGTAATGCTTCTTAAGGCCCATTTGACTTTACACTCCAGGATGTCCTGCTCCAGATGAGTGACCACACCATTGTGGTCATCTGGGTCATCGTGGTTATGACCAGCACGTTCTCTTGAAAAAACTCTGTCAGCCTTTTCCCTGCTTCATTTTGTACTTTAATGCCAAACCTGCCTGCCATTCCAGTATCTCTTGACTTCCTACTTTTGCATTCCAAACCCCTATGATGAGAAGGTGTATTCTCAGGTAAACATTTTATTTTTTTTAAGTACTCATTTGCCACAGTCACTCCTTACAGGGTGTGAAGTTCGTTCCCCATGAACTCCACAGCTTCCACTTATCTCTTCTTTATGTCATCTCTCATGTCTTATTTCTGACCATCTCTTATTCCTTTGTTCTTACTCTGCATAGTCCCACAAAACTAAAATACCATTGGAAAAGTTTCCCGCTCTCCCAGCTCCTGATTAATTCTATGAATTCCAGGAGCCCCTACACCTAGAGCCCTGGGTTTGTTGGCGCCCTGTAGGACATGGTTAACGCACGACACCTCTTCTCAAAGCTGTTACCCCATTTCAAAGTGTTAGTCGCTCAACCGTGTCCAATTCTTTGCAACCCCATGGTCTATAGCCCACCTGGCTCCTCTGTCCATGGAATTCTCCATGAAAGAATCCTGGAGTGGGTAGCTATTTCCTTCTCCAGGAGTTCTTCCCAACTCAAGGACTGAACCCAGGTCTCTTGCATTGCAGGCAGATTCTTTACATGTGAGCCACCAGGGAAGCCCCCAAAGAAACGGGAGCATACTATGTTGGCTGGAAATTGGTCCCGGTCTCCCCTGTGGGAGGCAAGAATTCTACCACTGAACCAGCCATTTCAAAGTGCAGGCATTAACTCTCCACCTGACTGTGAATTCAATCAATGCAGGTGGGACCTATGGATCAGTAGTATCACCTGGAAGCCTGTTAGAAATGCAAAACCTCCAGCTCCATTCTAAAATTCTGAATTGGAATTAGCATTTTATCAAGATTCCCAGGTGACTTTTATCAAAATCTGGCCCATACTAGTGTGGCAATTAAAACATCTAGTTATTCCTGCAGTCCGCATTTCACAGCAATTCTTACACAGTGATAGAGAAAAGACTGGACCCCAGCCCTCCAATCATATTCCAATATGATTTTGTATATCTGAGAGTAGATAATGGGTAGATACTTTTAGGTTTGTGACAATAAGATATACAAAAAACATTTTACTCAGTATCCAGCACACTGGTGGTATGGAATAAATCATTTTTGTTTAATGAAAGACAGATATGAAAAAATTGAAAGATGCTGATTTGATATTAATTCATTAAGAATAAAATGTGGCAATAAAGTTGGACACTGATAAGTAGTACTTTATAAGCATGGAGCATTAGATGCATAATTCTCATTTACTTATTAGCTTGGAATGAAATGTTTTACTGCTGAAGAAGTATTTATGCACGTATATTTTGAAAGTGAATACTACTGAATCTTGAATAGCTCTAGAAATGTGAAATCAGAGAAATATTTGCTTTACCATTGTCCAAAAATTTAGATGGCTAGTTTGTGCTCAAAAATACAGCATAGCATTCCAATGCAGAATATAGGTGTTTAAAGAGCCAAATAACTGCTGACAATGGCAAGATTTTGAGTTGAAGTTACTTCGTAAACATTCAAATTCAGTGGAAAGTCATATTAAATAAAGTCACTTGGAGTCTGATGCTTCCTTGTAACCCCATTATATGGGCACAGAAAGGTCAGTCTCCTTTCAAACTGGGATGGCATCTGAGCAGTATTAACTGCCCACAGAACCAGGGTCTGTGCATCTTGCAATCAACAATAAACTGAAAAGTTCAGCACAACTGCCCACCTTACTGCATAAAATATCAACACAAAGATTTACCCAATCTTTGTATATCCTCAAATCAATACAAAGATTTATAAACAAATATTTTTGTATCTTGAAATCAACACTATAGGGAAAAGTTCCTCAGTGATCATCCACTTTAATGTCTCTCTCTCAAATATCATTTTGAATGTCAAGGAAAGGAATAACATTGCTTTTAAAGGACACACCTAGAGCTCATTAAATCACTTCAGTGACAATCCCTTAGACGTCCTTCTCCATACTAACAGGATACAACAGCTAAATCTGTTTTTTGTTTCTTCTTTTTTATAAGCAAATCCATTGCAACGCCTTTTAAAAAGTATCCAAGTTGCTCCTTTTAGAATCATTTTAGACTCAAACCTTAAATAATAGTCTAAAAACACATGTCATATTATCTTTTAGGGTGGACCACATGAAACTGCCAATATTTGACCATCTTGACCCATAATAATGGCAATTTCATACAGTTCAACATACTAGAATACTCACCCAGCTTTAAAGGAACATTTTCTATTGACTGCGATATCAGTTAGGAAAATATATTTCTTAAATGACCAAAAACCTAAGTTGTTTTCTGGCAATTCCTGGGGTCACATAAATTGGAAGTTCCTAATTTGCGTATATAAATCACTGTGAGTAGACCAGTACTGTTCTGATTAATACTTGGTAATTGTATCAACAGCCATGAGGTTGGACATCAGAGGAGAAAAGAAACTAGGAAGGTTTTTCTAAAAGTTTCCTTTGGAAAACTTTATGAGTAAAATGGATTAAAAAATGTTCCCTTCAGATAAATGGTTTAACCAAAAAGTCTTATACATGGATCAATAATAATAGAAAAGCTTGAATAACCACCCATGCCCGCAACTATAGTTTTAATGGTTGAATAATGAACAAAGTTATGAGACTTTTGCTCAATAAATGGCTAGAGTGTGCCACAGAATAAAAGACAGTCTGTCTGTGCATCCATTCTTTTATGTTTGCTGCCCAGCCCTGTGAAAAGTGTTGTTTTTAATGATTACACAGAGGAATGTGAAAATCTCAACTGCCTTCAAAGCCATTAAGGAGATTTAGTCATGTTCAGTGGAGCATCAGACGTTTCTGTGTTTCATTGCTTCTCAATTTCCTGAAAACTTGTAAATTGCTGATTCTCACAGAATGATGGGATACAGAATGAACTTTGATGTGAGCTAAGCAAAAGTCTACACATGCTACCGTTCTGAATAATAAAAAATGCTTTTGAAAAGAGGCTTGTAATAGCCCACATTTTCAGATGATAAATTAAATCCTTAGCCTTCAGAGCATGTGTCTGTTATCCAATGTCTCACAAATTAGGATGCACGACCAGAAATCCAGTGACCCACTTGCCAGATCCACCGGGAGCTTGTGAAGTTTGTCAGTCTGATTAAGGAGTGGGTCTTTGCCCACTCTGCAGTGGGAGGGAGTTTTTTCATACAGCAGAGACCACTGTTACCACCTAACAGAAGCCTTTCCACTAAGTGTCCTGGATAGAGGTTCAATTTCCCAGGAACACACAACTAGGCAAGGCCCAACCAGCTAGAGGAAACTGGCGCCAAGCTGGTTTCTTATCAAAACAGCATTACAGGTTTTGGAGGAAGAAATGGAATTATCAAAGGTCCATCTGCCCCAACTCCAACCTATTCAAACTCGGAACACAAAGGCAAGCAATGTACCTGTTAGCCCTTGTTATTCTTTTTTTAGGGAGCAGTAAATCTTATCACTGAATCATTAAGTATTCTTGGAAGACTATCTAAAGATGTCAGAAGGGTAAGTGACTCTGATTGGAAAAAGGGCTTTAAAAATTTATGGACATTTCAAATCTCCATAATGAAGAGGAGAGGTATATTATAAAACAATTATTAAGCAACAGCCAACTGGAGAAAGAGCAAACTGATGTGAAGTTGGCTCAAAACTTGCAAGAAGGAAATACTTCGGCACATTACCTGGTTCAGCTGTTTTCTAAGCGGGATTCATACAGCAGCTCTTTTTTCTTTTTCAAACAAGGTGCAGCTGGGTGTGTTCCTGGGTGTGGGTCCTGATGAATGCGCAGGGAGAGGATGCGCTGGCAGGCGCTGTGCATCAGCAGAAGCATGGAGCGTGGCAGAGCCAGGTCCGGGCACTGCAGCCCTGACCACCCTTCCCAGGAGAAGCCCCACTCCACATTTCTGTGGGGGCTGAAGGAGAGGCCTGGGATGGGAACCACCTGGGTAACCGAGGCGATGGAGGCCCTCCTCCCAGGCTCTTCATTTGGAGCCTAGTTCACACCACGCATCCGGTAAACCCTGATGCTCAGGGACTCTTGAGCCCTCTGTGGCTCCCTCGCCCTTCAGTGTCACAGGGCAACGGAGCCTTGCCCAGTAGCCAGGCAGGGTCAGATGAAGGTCTCTGCTTGAAAGGCCGGAGAGGAGGGACCTCCGCAGGCCAGATCGCAGGAATGGACGGCGCATGCTCCAGAGGGGATGCTTGGCCCGGTGATGCGGGGCAGGGGTTCGGGGGAGGCAGCCATCCAGGCGTCCGGCGCGTGAAACTCTGGAGCGTTTATCCCACCTACGTCTCAGGGCTAAGCAGAGAGATAAATACAGACTTCGAAAAGAAAGACAGACTTTTATAGCAGCTGCATATAAAAAACGAAATCATTTCATACATGCTGAACATAAAGGAGGTAGCCTACAAAGGTCTGGTGTTAAGATATTTGGATTGGAGCTTTATGTCTTTTAAAAAGTGTTTAGTGGGACTTCCCTGGCGGCTCTGTGGTTAGGACTCCACCTTCTAACGCCGGGGGTGTGCGTTCCATCCCTGGTTGGGGAATTCTGATCCCACACCTCGAGGGCGCCAACCAAAAAAGTAATTAATTAATTAAAAATTTATTTAGTAACTCATTTATATTGTATTTTACAAAAACATAGTGGTCCACAATGGATTAGCAATTTAAAAAATAAACTGCAAACGAAAACAAGAACAAAAAACAGCATGTCCTTATGGACGGTCTAGCCAATCTCTAGATTCCATATAATTGGGGGATTTTTTTAATTTGATTTTTGAGCATCACACTTTGTTGTGTTGCTGTTTTCTTGGTTTGAGCTCTCACATCTTTCAAATATACCAATAATTTTCTTCTACTGAATTCTTTTGCGTTACACTAAAACATAGAAATTGAAAGTCAAATGAAGGGGGAAAGGAGATCTGTACGTTGTTCTCTCATTTTCATTTACTATGTATGTTACTTACCAGACAAGTTCTTTATAAAGCCAGCCATTGCTGGATGCATTCATCTTAAAAAAGAAAATACCAGGAATACCAGGGAAAAATCATTTTATAACCTCCTTTCCAGTTCATCTGGATGTTTGGTGTCCTCGCTAATAGGAAACCCAAGCTGTAAGTCACATAAGTCTGGGGCTGCACTGTTGTGCCCCTGATTGATGTGGGAAATAACTATCACCTTCTTTCTGGTCCATTCTCCAGTCTGAGAACAATTTTGCCTCTAGGCTCTCTGCCCATCTTCCTGCCTACCCCACTGACCTCTTTATACAAGGGAAAAGATAAGGACCCAGAGAAAAGTGGAGTTGATTGTTACCTAAACTAAATATTAACCTAGTTTAGAATAACCAGTCACCAGGACATTTATTTTTCTTTGTTTTTTCTAACTACCATGAGGATGGAATTAGACTTGCTTTATCTAAAGCTCACAAGGGTTTCCCAAACATTTGGATAAGAGGTGCTCTTCTAAACAGGTCAAACCCGGGGTATGGCCCCTGCATTTGAGACCGGGAGTGTGTCCTGAAATTTGGCTTATTGTGATTGCTTTGTCCTTTGGTCTAGACATTAAGGGTTCTCATGGCTTTACCACCAGTGGAATCTTTTAAGTTAGCAGCAGCTCTAATTATGCACCAATTAACCTTAATTAAGACAGTTCTTGTATAACAGCACACCCAGAGAGTCCACTAAACAAACGGCTTGACAAACGCTGTCATTTAAAGTCCTTTCCAAACATGTCACTTTCTTAATTAGGAAGTGAGGTTGTGAAGATGCTATATTCACAGACATTATTTGGGGAATTAAAGTAGAGAAGATGGGAGCCAGTTCCTCTCCACGCTCCTTAAATGCATTGGTTACACAGAACACGTGGCCTTGGATGGACCCATAGGACAGCACCATGAAGATGACCCTCTTCTGGACACATTTGCTCCAGGTGGGCAATAAAATGATGTGAAATTACTTAAGTCTCATTTTTCAAGGAAAGACTAGAAAATAAAAGGCATTTCATGGAAATAATGAAAGGTTTCAAGACTGATCTTTTTCTATTTGTATTAAGATGGAAGACACATAGACACCATAAATTTAATAGAAAATGCTGATAAACTTGGTATTTTGCACTATAACTACAACATCTTTGTAATACTGGATCCTAGTGTTTTAAAAGACATATTTCTATTCAAGTCAAGATTTATGCTATGCAAGAGATTGTTTTGTATTAAACTTGCATATTTCTTACTATGTATTTCATACTTTAGTCACTTTTGTAAATGAAGGCTTTCAACATATGTAATTTTATCTTGAAACATGTTAATGTGAAATCTACCATACAAAAAAGCACAGATTATGTGTACATAGTGTTTTAAGAAAACTCACAATAGTTACCAGTTTAGGGAATAAAACATTAATAGTAACTTTAAATCCGTATGTTCCCCTCCCTAATTACACTCTCTTTACCACCCCCCCCCTCCAGAAATATCTTCTCCTAAATTTGTGCTGCTGCTGCTAAGTCGTGTCCAACTCTGTGCGACCCCATAGACGGCAGCCCACCAGGCTCTGCCGTCCCTGGGATTCTCCAGGCAAGAACACTGGAGTGGGCTGCCATTTCCTTCTCCAATGCATGAAAGTGAAAAGTGAAAGTGAAGTCGCTCAGTCGTGTCTGACTCTTCGAGATCCCGTGGACTACAGCCGACCAGGCTCCTCTGCCCATGGGATTTTCCAGGCAAGAGTACTGGAGTGGGGTGCCATTGCCTTCTCGGAAATTTGTGCTAACAATTTCGTATTTAGAATTCGACCACCTATGTGTAACATAAATGGAAATTGTGTATAATTTTGTGCATTTTTAGCAGTTGTATAAGTAGAATCACACTATGACATTCTCTAATTTTCTCTATATGTTTGACATTTATGCAAATATAAGTGTGTAATTCAACTTCATTTGTTTTCACTGTTACAAGTTATTCTGTCATATGACCCTATTTAAAAAAAAAAAACAAAAAACTGTGATGTTTTTGTGAAAAGGTTTTTTTTTTTTTTACCTAATTTTGTCATGAATGGTTCAGTTCAGTTCAGTCGCTCAGTCATGTCCGACTCTTTGCAACCCCATGAATCGCAGCACACCAGGCCTCCCTGTCCATCACCAACTCCCGGAGTTCACCCAGACTCATGTCCATTGAGTCAGTGATGCCATCCAGCCATCTCATCCTCTGCCGTCCCCTTCTCCTCCTGCCCCCAATCCCTCCCAGCATCAGAGTCTTTTCCAATGAGTCAACTCTTTGCATGAGGTGGCCAAAGTACTGGAGTTTCAGCTTTAGCATCATTCCTTCCAAAGAAATCCTAGGGCTGATCTCCTTCAGAATGGACTGGTTGGATCTCCTTGCAGTCCAAGGGACTCTCAAGAGTCTTCTCCAACACCACAGTTCAAAAGCATCAATTCTTTGGCGTTCAGCTTTCTTCAGAGTCTAACTCTCACATCCATACATGACCACAGGAAAAACCATAGCCTTGACTAGACAAACCTTTGTTGGCAACGTAATGTCTCTGCTTTTGAATATCCTATCTAGGTTGGTCATAACAATGTTAAATATTATAAAATTTTTCTTCATCTATTGCAACTATAAAGTTGTTATACTTTTGTTTTCAATGTGCTAATATGGAGAATCATGTGATATAATAATCTTAAATATGATGAACAAATCCAACTTGGTCACGATGTATTATATATTGTCTTGTTTTACAGTGTTGAATGGATTTGTTTATTGATTTTGGAGGGGGCTTTGAAGAAATCAAAGCCATGTCCATGACGGATGGGGTCACACTTGCCGTTTATCCTGCTGCCCTACAGTGATTTTAGTATGAAGGCTTTATTAGCTTTAGGACATACATTTACTTCATTTGTTTGGCTGTGCTGGGTCCTAGTTGTGGCACAGAGGCTCTTTAGTTGCAGCATGTGGAATCTTAGTTGTGGCACATGGGACCTAGTTCCATGGCCAGGGATCGAACCTGGGCCCCCTGCCTTGGGAGGCCAGAGTCCCAACCACTGGACAAAAAGGGACGTCCCAGACATACATTTCAAAGTACCCTCCTTCAAGTCTCTGAATGAATTTTCTTAAATTTGGAAGCATCTATTCTTTGAATATTTAGTATAATGTTTCTTTAAATGCAAGTAGGATGAGAGTAAGACAACTCAAATATTCTATTTTCTGGATTTATTCATATTTCTAGGAGTTTTCCTCAATTTCACTAAATTTTCCAATACATTGGTGCACATTTCTCTGTAGTTCTCTCTATTATCATTTTATTATCTACTTTTTTCTTGTCGAGTCCTTTATTCTTCATATATCCTGTTAAAGGATTAGAAGTTGTTAGAGGATTATAACAGAGAAGGCAATGGCACCCCACTCCAGTACTGGAAGTACTCCATGTACTGGAAGATCCAGTACTGGAAGATTCCAGTACTCCATGCCTGGAAGATCCCATGGACTGAGGAGCCTGGTAGGCTGCAGTCCATGGGGTCGCTAAAAGTCGGGCACAAATGAGCCACTTCACTTTCACTTTTCATTTCCTGCATTGGAGAAGGAAATAGCAACCCACTCCAGTGTTTTTGCCTGGAGAATCCCAGGGACAGAGAAGCCTAGCAGGCTGCCATCTATGGAGTCACATAGAGTCAGACACGACTGAAGCTACTTAGCAGCAGCAGCAGAGGATTATAAGGTATGGTCTATGGTATATTTGCTTTCTTTTTAAGAATTCTTGTGTCATTACCTCCTTTTATTTTTTTATGCTTATAATGATTTATCTTAGTTTAATTAGTTTTGTTTTTGTTCTTGCTGCTTTCCTAGGCCTTTGAATATTGTTTATTCTTTAAGAACTATAACCTGTATCACACAAATTTAATGAGTAGTAGTTTTATTATTGTTTCATACTAGTAATAAATTGTTAAATAAAAATAAACTCTTTCACTTCCTCTTTCAGTCCATGTAAACATATGAACTCACAAAATGGGGATTCTTATGTGTTTTTTTGTTTTTTTTTTTTAATTCTGTGCTTTGCTTCTGTTTCAAGACTTTGCCTTCCCTATGTGACTCATGATGGGGCCCAAGGCTCCCAGTTCACTAAAGGTAACTCTGGTTTGCCTTTTAGCCCCACAAGCAATGATTTGTTTCATATGCCCTTCTAGCTGAGTGATCACTTGAACTTGAGTAGATACACTTCATAGCTGCCAATTATTGAACTAAGGAAGTGGTGATCTTACCCTAGCCATTCTATGTCAGCTTATTCTACTATCAGTATATTTTGATCTGAAAGTCTTTGGATTCTGTCTCCACACAATAAGAAACATATTTTATTCCTGAACTTTTGATTAAAAATAATGTCTCCTGGACCAAGTAGAAATGACCATTGCTTTGGGAAACAACACCCCCACCCCCACACCACTCACTACTTTGCTCTGTCTGCCTGACAGGGATTTAACAAGCTTTATGAACATCAAAGGCAATACAGAGTTGAAGGAAAGTCTCCTAATGCCTTTTAAATCCTTTATCTTTCTTTTTCAAACCTGCAGTGTGTAAGTATTCATTATATGCAACTAGCATTCAAATTTCTGCTGTTCAAGCAGAAAAATGTCTTTTATCAATTTTAAATTCTTTAAATATTTCCTAATCCTCTACACGTAGGTTAGATGGAACAGCCATTCAGAAGACTGAAATAATTCCTCCTAATACCTGGACTTAGGCAAACTATTTTGACTGCAAGTAAAAACACAATAGTACAAACACAAACATAAAAAGAGAATTTAATAAGAGACAGGGGTTTTGTGGACTCTGTGATCTGTTAGGTCTGAAAAGTATCTAGAACCGAAAGTTGGAAACCGTGTATAGGCTGTTAAGGCCCAAATAACACTCCAAATCCTGGTTATAAATTCTCAAGAGAGAAAAAATTCTCTTGAGCCTGGATTGGACAGATGCCCATTCATTACCTAGTCCATCATGGTGACAGGATAAGAACAGAGGATGAAAAGGAGCTTGAAGATCAATTGCTCTATGTGGGGCCAACAATTCTTGGCCGGAAAAGGGTAGCTATTCCATAAAGAGAATTAATCCTGCATTAAACACTTGGAAATTTCTGCCAGAATTTGAAAGAGAAGGAGTCAAAGCTAAAAACTGGAGAGAACGTAGTGTAATTTTATAGCAGCAAATGGAGAGTGAAGATGTGAATGATCTGTGTTTCTTTAAAAAGAAAAAACAGCAAATTGTTGTTATTAAGTCAAATTCATCAAAGTGAAAAAATATGCTGAGACAAAGATATGATTCTAATACACAGTGAAAATATTAAATGCAAAGAAACAATATATGAATATTAGAAACACTCAACAGAAACAGTACAGAGACAAAAAAAAAATGATATGGAGGCAAGAAAACTTGGCTGACTTTTGATTTCTTTTATGAAATATAGGTGCCAGAACCATTCTAAAAGTTTTGAGTAGAAAACCTGAGACTCCCGTAATTTAAAACAAACCAAGTTTTCTTCCATGTTTATAAACCAAAGAAAGATATTCTCCTCCCTTCCTATTGGGGAAAAGGTGTTCTGCCAACTCCTTGGCCTATGAAGGGCACACTTCTCCTTATTTGGAAACTCCTTTTTATTTCATGGTCTTTTAGAATCAGCTCAATGACCATTCCTTCCCTGGGTTCTCATATCAAAACCAGCTGAGATGCTATTCTCTCTTTCACAGAACAAAATCATTTTTCTCTTATAACACATTTCAGAACACATTTATATGTTCAATTGTGTTCATTATTAAATATCAATCTTCCACATCAGGTTAAAAGATTGATGAGGGAAGGCCCCATTTCCATTTTTTTCACCACTGTATATGTAGAATGTAGCTGTGTCAGAACACACTCAACAAACGTGGAGGCACGGGCAGGGAAGGGAGAGAACACCTTATTTGAACTGGGGAGTGAACTGGGTGAACTGGGGAAGCAACAGAGGCAACAGGAAAAGAGGAAGAAAGTAAGAAAATGTCTTAGCTCAGGCTTCTCTAACAACATACCCAGGAACTAGGAGGCTTATAAATAATAGAAATTGATTGATCATGGTTCTGGAGGCTGGCAGTCAGAGGTGAAGATGCCAGCAGCGTTTGGTTCTAGTGAGAACCTTCTCTTCCAGGTCGCAGACAGAGCTTTCTCAATGGTATCCTCATATGGCAGAGAACAGAGCAGTAGAAGCAAGCTCTCCAGTGACTCTTGCTGCTGCTGCTGCTAAGTCGCTTCAGTCGTGTCCGACTCTGTGCGACTCCATGGACGGCAGCCCACCAGGCTCCCCTGTCCCTGGGATTCTCCAGGCAAGAACACTGGAGTGTGTTGCCATTTCCTTCTCCAATGCATAAAAGTGAAGAGTGAAAGTGAAGTCGCTCAGTCGTGTCCGACTCTTAGCAACCCCATGGACTGCAGCCTATCAGGCTACTCTGTCCATGGGATTTTCCAGGCAAGAGTACCGGAGTGGGGTGCCATTGCCTTCTCCCTCCAGTGACTCTTACAAAGGCATTAATCCCATTCATGAGGGCCCCACTCCCATGACCTCATGTGCGCCTGTGTGCTAAGATGCTTCAGTCATGTCCAACTCTTTGCAACCTCGTGGACTGTAGCCTCCTAGGCTCTTTTGTCCATGGGATTTCCCAGGGAAGAATACTGGAGTGGGTTGTTGCGCCCCCTCCAGTGGATATTCCTGACCCAGGGCTCAAACCTGCATCTCTCATGTCTCCTGCGTTGGCAGATGGGTTCTTTATCACTAGCACCAACTGGGAACCCCCCACCCCGTGACCTCATCTAATCTAACCCTAATTACCTGCCAAAGGCCCTGCCTCCTAATACCATCACATTGTGGGTAGAGTTTCAACATATGAGTTTTGCAGGGACATAAACATTCAGTGCTGGCCAATAGACTGCTGGGCACAGAATCTGAGGAGGGCTGTAAAAAAAACTGCTGGAGTAAATGTCATTCACATATGAGTATGTGAAGTCAGTACTTACTTATGACTGTGCAGAGTGGAGGGGCAGACAATGAAGGTGTTTATGAAAACACTGAGTGAGAATGGATGAAAGAGGAGACAAAAATATCTTTTCCTAATTTCCAGTGAAAATCCCTGTTAGATTAACTTTTATTAAAAAGTAGAAATCAGTTGTGCATCTCAAAGAGACAGGGTTCAATTGACAATCTCTCTCTAGGGTATTCCCTTCAACAAGTTGACAAAGAGAAATTCTCTTTTTCTCTGAAAAAAGAATATATCATATTTCTGTTCCATTTAACTTCAGCCTTAGAGGGAAAACTATCCAGCAAAGAACAGCATGCTCAAAGCATCTTTTGTCATGGAGGAGTTTCCACCACCCCATTTAGCAGTTCTGGGCTGTGCTCTTCAAGCTATTACAATTCCTCCTGGCCATTAAAGATTCCATTGATTGTTGAGGTCAGAGGATAGTGTATCTGTGCTTTTAAGTGTCACAGAATATTGGCATAGGGAATTGTCCCAGGCAGTTAAAATTGGGCTAAGCAAAGTTCCAAAGCACAGGTGGCGTCCTATAACTACTGTGTCCGTGGGTGCTGTGCTGACGGTCACTGATGCAAGCTCCAATAACCACAGTGTGAGTCCAACAGCCATGATAGCCCTTTTACCCAGGAGACACAGAGCCTTAATACAAGATGGTGGCTTGAGTTAGTGAGCTCTCACGGCTGGACACTAAGCAGGCACAGCTCTGTCCAGGGCTGATTCCACGTCCTACCTGGGGTTCCCTTGCATCAGTACTCTACACCACACCTCCCACGCCAGGCAGTGGACACTAAGCAGGCACAGCTCTGTCCCAGGCTGATTCCACGTCCTTCCTGGGGTTCCCTTGCATCAGTACTCTACACCACACCTCCCACGCCAGGCAGTGTTCCTCTAGCTTGACTTTTCCCAAATTTTTGTTCCTTCAGATCTTAAAAATCACCTCGCCCTTGCAGATTCCAGCATATTGTGATCATAAAGTCAGCATTTATAATTCTTATTAAGGTTTTTAATATTTCAGTACATGTTTATTTTTTAACCATAAACATTATGTGTAGAAAGTGAAACAAAAATAAAGGATAACGGGCATGTCAGATGTCACATTACTAATCAGTGAGTAAACAATTCTATATAATAGATCAATCAATTCTGTGGTTTAAATTCTTCATATGCATTCTTATTTTTGTCATCTTAATTTGTCTATTTTTGTAAGGGCTTTGTTAAAATCTCCGCTGTAACTGTGTGTGTTCATTTCTCCTGGTAATTCAGTAAGCTTTACTTTTATTAAGCTTAAAGTTTATGTTGTTGTCTGCCTACAAATTTATAATCAGTATAGATTCCTATTGGCTTTTTAAAATGATTATATGGTATCTTATTTTTTTTATCCTAATAATGTCATAAATGTTATTTTACCGGGTATTACTTGTTTTATACTTTTCTTTTAAACTAAGAATTTACTTTGTTTTTTATGCATTTATTTTGAATCTTTCTACGTGGAATCGTTTTAGGTATTTTGTCTTATGGAAGCAGTCTATTTCAAATTCAATTTCACAAACTGTGATTTTTAATAGTAAAGCCTAATCTATTTACATTTTATGTGAGTATAGTGGGGTTTCTTTCTATCACCTTATTTTTGGTTTGAGGTAAACATTTTTTATTTATCGCGGTTATTGTCTTTCTCTGCGTTCTGTTGGTTCAGCATAATGTCCTATTTTCCCTTTTTTATTTGCTTTGCAGTGAATTGTTTTGCTTGTCTTTGTTTGGGAGCCCACCTAGGCCCTAATCTAAAGGCAGCTTCTATTACCAGCAGTCATATTCGGGACGTGGCGGATCCAGGCCCAGTTGTCACAGTTCCTGGTTATGCAGATGTGATGATGTCTCCACATTTCTCAGGCTGCACGCTAAGGAACCTACTAATAGGAACCCTATTCCCAAGAAAAGACCTTCCTAGGTAGAGGTGTCCATCCTAGCATTGCCATCTTCCATGGAACCCTTTCAATTCCTCTCAACACAGAAGTAACAAAAACCCCTTGTGATGACTGCTTATTTCACATGCAAAGGGCAACAAAGTCTTACCTCTGCTCTGTTCACCATTTTGCTTTTCTATTGCTCCTTGATTAGGGAAATGCTTTTCTTTTATTTGAGTCTAGCTATGTCTTTTTAACTATGTGTTTTGGTTTTTTTTTTCTCTTGCCGTATGACTCAAGCAAAGATGCCATCTTGACCTGAAGACTTGTTAGTCTCTTTCTAAGTCTGTGACTGTGCGAAGCATCACCCTATCTCTCTCAAGACATCCCTTTTGATTCTCAAAAGACTGCTTTGGAAGTCAGAAAGAACATTGACTGTTTCTTCTTTTCATTTTTTCTCTAATGATCTACTTATCCTCAAGGCAATGTTGATGCCTCTTACTGAGAAAAGGAAAGGTCATGATAAAAAGGAAAAGATAAAAAGTGAAAGCTCAAAAATGACTATTTTGAGAAATTACATGTATATATACGTGTGTGTGTGTATGTGTGTGTGTCCTTAATAAGGTATGTGTTTCAAAGCCTATTCATGTGTGCATGAAATTAAATATAGACCATTCTAGAAACAACTACTGAGATTGAACTAATGTACCTTATTGATTCTCTCCAGCATTTTCTATTCCTGCTAGTGTGTCTGCTACAGAAACCTGAGAAAAATGAGGAGTAGAATGTAGCATTCTCTAAGCTCTGGTGACTGAGGATTAGGAAGGAAGACGAGATGCTAGAAGTGGATTTATCCCATGGGGACTTTGAACATAGGACCAATTCTTGGCTCTCATGGGTGTGAATAAAGAGATGACACCTGAGTAGCAAAATACGAAATCCTCAAATAGATGAGGGGAGTAAGAGAGAGTGAGAAAAACAGTCCTGACATTTTAAATATACCCTACTGAGATGGTTACTGTGCTTTCCATTCTCTTCTGGCTGACCTTTTGTGACCCTGTGCTCTTCCAGGGCTCAGGTGAACTAGGTTCCATATGGACGTCAATGCCTGTGAAAGGAGACACACAAGGTGGTTCCCATAGCTGATCTGGAAATACATCAACAACAGTCAGTGACTGTGGACTCAACTTAAAAATTCTATCTCAATATATATATTTTAATGTCAGTACACTGCAGATAGTGTAATGAGAAAAACTGAACAGAATTTTACTTTTAAAAATCATCTTTGGTGGATAGTGTGATGATCAGCTTTATGTCAGCGTGACTAGGCTACACTCCCCAGTCATTCAAACACTAAACGTGTTGCCATGATGATATATTAGAGATGTACTGACCTCTACAACAGAGATTTTACATAAAGGAAATTACCTTCAATCATCTGAGTGGGCCACCCCAATAGACCAAAAGGCCTTAAAGGCAGATCTGATGCTTCCCAGAGGAAGATGAAATTCTGCCTGTGGACCGTAGCTTCAGCTTGTGCCTAAGAATTCCTGGACTTATCTTTCTGATGGGCTAGCCTATGGATTTTAGAGTTGCCTCACCCGCCATCATGACAACAAAGGCTAATTTCTTATGATAAATCTCTTGATATACAGAAGTATGTGTGTTTCTGTGTGTGTGGATGTGTCCATACATATAAATTTTTTTGTGTGTAGATATATCCTGGGTGGCCCAGGTGGTGCTAGTGGTAAAGAACATGCAAGAGGTAAGAGACACAGTTTCAATCCCTGATCAGGAAGAGGGCAACCCACTCCAGTATTCTTGCCTAGATAATCCTATGGACAGAGGAGCCTGGTGGGCTACAGTCCATAAAGTTGCACAAAGTCGGACATGACTAAAGTAACTGAGCACGCAGATATATTCTACTGGGTCTAATTCTCTTTTGGAACCCTAACTGATGTGGATTTTTATACTAGAACTGTTTCATGAGAGACAGAATCTTAAGAATGAGGTTCTTAAATTGATTCAGTTTTTTGGAATAAGTTCTCTAGTTTTGTTGCTGGTGAATTTGAGGGTTTTGCTTCATCATGAGAGAGCTTGAGATGACGTTATAGCTAAGAAGTGGTTTTAGTTTGTAAGAAACACATTCCCCAGACAGAGTAGGGGTCAACTCAGAAGGCGAGAGACAGAGATTTGAAATACAGTGTGGTTAGTTTTCATGGGCTGGGTAATTTCATGAGCTAATGAGTGAGAGGATTATTCCAATTATTTAGGGGGAAGAGGCAGGGATTTCTAGGAATTTGGCCACCTCTCACTGCTTGATCTTTGATTGGCCTTGAAACTGTCATGGAGGTGGTGGGTGTGTCATTTAGCATGCTAATATATTACAATGAGTGTGTAGTGAGGCTTGAGGTACACTGGAAGTCAAATCTTCTGCCATCTTGGACTTAGTTGGTTCTGACCAGTTTTTGTCATGTCCTATGGCCATCTCATCCTTTTAAAGGTTGTGCCCTGCCCCTTCCCTCCTATTTCAGTTTGGTTAGATTTAAAGACACTAATGAATATTTCCACTGATAATCCATAGTATGATGCAATTGTGTGTGTGTGTGTGCACGTGCACACGTTTAATGGCTTAGTCATGTCCAACTCTTTGTGACCCTTTGGACTGTAGCCCACCAGTTTCCTCTGTCCATGAGATTTTTCAGGCAAGAATACTGGAGTGGGTTGCCATTTCCTTCTCCACAATGCAGCAGTAAAAATGGGCAAAATATCACCATTGGATATGTATAAACAATACGGTTCTGGGTAGCCTTGTGTTTGATATTGTATAACATTTTGGTCAAATCAACCTAAAGAATATAATGGATTTGGCTGGTTACTCCTAATTGCACTGGAGAAAATAGGGAAAGGCAAATGATTTGGAAGTTTCTATGCCTTCTCCACTCCAGTACTCTTGCCTGGAAAATCCCAGGGATGGGGGAGCCTGGTGGGCTGCCGTCTGTGGGGTCTCACAGAGTTGGACATGACTGAAGCGACTTAGCAGCAGCAGAGCACCATGCCTTCCCTTAAAGAAACCTTTAACTCCTCTCTGCCTTTAGCACTGAGATTACTAAAAACCAAATCCACAGTCTTATCCTGCATTATCATGCAGATTGAATTCCCAGGATTATGGATGTCCTCTGCCAAGGTGAGGTCATTGATTAAGAAGGACAGAGATCCTGAAAACTGGCACTGGGACATACAGACGATCCTAGTGAACCTGTGCCCTTGAACTCCTAACTTCTGTGGAGTCCTCTTTGGCAGTGGAAGAGGCCATTCTACTTCTGTTTGAGGAGGTTACACTTGCTTTGCCTGAAGAAACGGTCATGTCCCCTCCTGAGGTAGTTCCCTTGAAAGACACTCTTGATTCCTCTCAGGAGCGATCCCCACCATTCATCTTTGCTTCTAGACTTGTAATTAGACTCCGTTTCCACCTGGCTCCAGAGAATGAGATGCAAAGTGGGACTTGCAATAAAGTACACTGCAAACCCCCAAAATAGTATGATTTTCCAATTGATACAGATATTTGGGTAACATGTATCAGAATCAAGGGACTTTCCTGGTCATGCAGTGGTTAAGAATCTACGTGCCAGTGCAAAGGACAAGGGTTCCATCGCTGGTCCGGGAAGATTCCACATGCCGCAGGGCAACTGAGGCTTTTGCCACAACCACTGAGCCCACACCCCAGAGCCTGTGCTCTGCAGCAAGAGAAGTCACCACAGTGAGAAGCCTGTGCACCACAGACAGTAGCCCCTGCTCGCTGCAACTAGAGAATGCTTGCATGCAGCAACAACAACCAGAACAGCCAAAGAAAGAATAAACAAATAGGTAAAATGATAGTTTTTTTTAAAGAATGGATATTTAGGAACATATTTATTGATACAGGCCCACTAAGCAGAGTTTCTGCATTTAATGTTGCAGCTAAGGAGTTAGGAAAACTCTACCAGTTTGTTGGCTGGTTTGCTAAAATAAGGACCAAAAGGTAGTATATTAAATGAAGTTGAAATGCCAGGACTGCCTTTGTACACCATAGAGGACGGTATACAAAGTCCTAGGGAAATGCAAATGTTAGAATGGATTCACCATTTAGACCTGCTCATCCACTTTGGGACAGTCCTTCCACAAGGTGTGAGAAATAAATTGTGAGGGCAACCCCAGCCTCCTTGGAGAGCTCTGTGATTGCTCTTCTCCGAAGGTCAGAAATTACCTTGGGAGCTGCTGCCTGCCACCAAACTCTGATCCCTCAGTGAAATTGGGATTAGATCCCAGGGTGGCAGGGTGTAAGTGGCACAACTCAACTGCCAAATCCAAGCGGGCGCAGTTACCATGGGGGACAGTGGAGTCAGAGCAGTGACCAGAATAATCCGACCACCTGCTGCCTCCGACGTTGGCTAATTGATTATGGTGTCCCCGGAAAAGAAATAGTAGGCAGTCTATCAAATTCTTACTTGATTTGTATAAGTGGAAGGGTTTTAGGTTAAATGAATAGCAGTCTAACTTAAATCACCAAAAGCAGAGATTCATGTCTCCTCAGTCAATTCTGAGATGCGAGTCCATTTCAAGACTCAGAACTGCTTGAGTGGAGAGGAGGACCTGTCTCCTTGAAGAATGACTTCACCTCACTGCCAAAAATGTGTACATTTTACTGCAATAGACACTTATGCCAGATAAGGATTTGCTTTTCCTGCACGCAACACTTCTGCCAAAACTGTGGATGTGCAGAATGCCTTATTCACCGTCACTGTATTGCAGTGTTTCTTCCAGTCAGTCAAGAGCTCATTTCATAGCAGACAAAGTGCAGCCCTGGGCCCAGGCTCATGAAACCCTGTAATTGGAAGTGAAAAGGAGACTATGTGGAATATAGGAGGTCCCTGCCTGCCGTGCTGCGATTCATGGGGTTGCAAAGAGTTGGACATGACTGAGCGACTGAACTGAACTGAGCTAAGTTGCCTCTTGGAGCTACTATGCCCTGTGATTTAAGCCAATGGAAAATTACAACAGTCCAGCGAAAGCAGGACTGCTAAAGGTCCAGCAGGAATACAGGAATGAAGGTTTGAGTCACCCAACCAGGCAAAGAATCATGACTGACTGAGGTGCATGAGGGCTTCCCTGGTAGCTCAGCAGTAAGAAGAAGCTGCCTGAAGTGGAGGAGCTGCAGGAGACGAAGGCTTGATCCCTGGAGGAAGGCATGGCTACCCACTCCAGTGTTCTTGCCCAGAGAATTCCATGGACAGAGGAACCTGGCAGGCTACTGTCCATAGGATCACAAAGAGTTGGACACGACTGAAGTAACTGAGCATGCACGCACAAGGTGCATGCTGAGGGCAGAGGGAATACGGAATGGGTAGTGGAAGAAGGTACTTTAGTTTTGTGGCTAAAACCATGTGGCCAATTGTGGAAATTAAGATTGTAACAGCTATGTCTTTTTATTTTGTTATGCACATGTTTATGTGTGTGTGAAAATAGGTTTGTTCCTCTCTTATCTCATCTTATAAAATAAGATGTATTAATAATATCTAACTTTGGGGACTTCCCCCAGTGGTTAAGAATCTGCCTTCCAATGCAGGGAACACGGGTTCAATCCCTGGTCAGGGAACTCAGATCCCTCATTCCACAGGGTGACTAAGTCCACATGCAGCAGCTACTGAGCCTACTTGCTCTAAAGCCCACGCTGCACAAGAGAAATCCATGTGCCAAAGTGAAAACCCAGTGCAGCCAGGAAAAAAAAAAAAAAAGAAAAGTTAACTTTTCACCAGTCTATTTAACTTACAGGACATCAAGGAGAAGACTGAACACCACCCAGGACTTTGGATTGTCTTCTGGGGAAAGATTAGAGCACTTTCAGTTGTACACAGGGTAGTTGTATCAGTTTAGATGCAAGTATGTCTCTGTTAATGCTTCCCAGGTGGCTCAGTGGTAAAGAATCCGCCTGCCAATGCAGGAGACACAGGAGACGTGAGTTCAATCCCTGGGTCTGGAAGATCCGCTGGACTAGAAAATGGCAACCTGCTCCAATATTCTTACCTGGAAAGTTCCACAGACAGAGGAGCCTGGCTGGCTACAGTCCATGGGGCACAAAGAGTCGGACATGACTGAGCCACTAGGCACACAGGTCTCTGTTATTGTCTTTGGTTGTTAAATACGGTTTAAGGAGAAGTATGTGGGCACCAAGTTCATATGGGGTAGACTGTTGTACTCATTTTTTTAATGTCAAAACTTATACTAGGCTCCAGTCTCTAGTTACTCAACCAAACAGTTATCTGTGTATAATCTGACTGTTACAGACAGGCAGAGAAAAAAATACCTCCCCCAACTTTTCATGTTCCCTTTAAAAAAAAAAATGTTCATTTTCAAAGTAAGGATTACATATACTACTGATTAGTAATAGATGCTTTATGTATAGTGTCACATTTAACCCTCACCATGACCTACGAGAATGAATAATTGGAATACAGGTCAAATAACTAGCTTGAAATCTTTCAACTAGTGAATTCAAGATCAGGATTTAAATTCAAATTGTCTGACTCCAAACCTAACATTTTCCACTGAGACCCACAAACACCACTGTAACTACACATTTTATAAACACTTAGAAATAGCGTATGCTTCTATGCAAACTGCTTGCCCTTGAACCCCAGCCCTCTTTCATGAACCCTTATCTTACTCACAGAAAATGAGAATTTTTTTCTGAACCAAGGGATAACTTTTAACAGCCTTAAAACTTAAAAAAAAGGGGGAAAAAAAGTCTGTTTGTTTTGTATTTGAATGCAGCTGAAAGTAGATAACCTAATTTAAAACAAACAAACAGGAAATCAAAGCCACAGCCCAGACCCCTTCCCATTCCTTGGTTGTGCATTTGGGCAAATCACTTAAATCAATTTGGACTCATTTTTAGTCCTCCATTATTAAGAAATAATAATAATGAAAAGGTAATAATCCTTATCTAAACTTTTCACAAACTTTTCCTTAGGATTCTTTGAGGTACCATAAGCAAAGCTACTGTATATGTTTAAGAATTGAATTCAATGTTTGTCTTTTCTACAGATTTAGACTATAAACTGCTTCACAACAGTTCTTTATCTTGCTCACTTTTTACAACATGTGGCACACGACCTTACATAAAACAGTTGCACAATACATACGGCTTGCATTAGGTGAACAGTACGCACTGAATAAACAACAGGTGATAAAACCCATAAAGGCAGTGGTTACATGTGTTGTTTTCATTACTGTGTCTCCAGTGTCCAATATTAGCCTGGCATAGAATAAAAATAAATGAATGACAATTAAAATGGCATGTTGGTCAATAGATCAATTTCTAGAATCTTTCATAATGGACATAGGAAAAACTTTCCAAGCCTATTTACAATTTCCCATTTCCTCAGTGTCCCTTTCAAGCTTCCATTATTTATGTTTATTCTTAAATTAACAAAATTCTTCCATGTAAACCCTGAACCACAACCAACCTTTTCTTTCTCTTCCTTCTTCCCTGTTTCCTCCTCCTGAAAATGTGTCCCCAAAAGTCAGCAGTGGTCACTGGCAGATGGACTATAAAAATGTGAGATCCCATTTGACTTTTTTTGGGGGGCTCTACTTTCCTGCCTCGAATCACTTAGATATTTAGATCAATCAGTTTCCTTTTTCTTGGGGACGTGCTGATGACTTGCTAAGAAAGGAATCAACTTTGAGAATTACTGTTGTGACAATCAAGTAACAAAAACCTATTAAATATTTGCAAAATGAGAGCATGAAAGCTTTTAATTTTTTAAGTCGCATTTATCTTCCCTATCACATTAAGCTTTAGTGAGACATATTCAAAAAGGTCTAAAACACAGCAAATTTAAATTGCACAGTCAGTTCATTTTCAGAATTCTTATAAGAAAGAGGGACTTAGATATTTTTCCTCTAGTATTTTACAGCCTCTGCTTTCACTTTGCTCTTTTTCAGTGTCTTCCACCCCACGGGTTGGTCTCTTGGTCAGTAGGTGGGTTGAGATAATGATACTTGGTGCATGGAAACCATGTCATCTTCCCAGAGCTCATTGCTGCCAACACATCTGCTCTGGCCAAGACAGAGTTAGAATTCTAATGAACCCTATAGTATGAAGGTAGAAAGAAAGAAAGGAGGTAGAAAAGAAGGAAGGAAGGGTGGGGGAGGGAAGGAGAGAGAAGGAGGGAGGGGTAGGAGTTAGGATGTAAGAAGGAGGGAGGGAGGGAAGACAGAAGGTGAAATATTTAATTTCCATGAAGATGTCCATCCAATGTTCAGTAGCAGAAGAGATTCTCATAAAATTTTAAAATACTAAGGAATAAAATATTCATCCAAATATTTAATAGTTATGTTTCTAGGTTGAACTAATAATTTTCAGAGTGAAGAAGCAGGAAGTAATGGAGTTGTATCAGGTTAATAAGCTGCTTTTCTTTCCTTTTCCTCTTGTTCCCATAGCCTATGACTCCTGGGATAGTCCAGTAAGACCGCTTCCCCACCAGTTATTTCCTCATGAGCCCCAGAGCTCTCTCTGCCAAGAAGTCTTGGAAAACATGGAGGGTTGAGGAGCAGCGGCCAGGGCCTGGCACTCCTGAGACAAGAGTTCAGATGGCGGAGGTACCCATGGGGCTGGAGAGAACCAAGGTGAGCCTGAGCTGGTTAGCCTTCACTTTGGAGAATATGCAGACATTCCAGGAGAATTCTCACCAAGCAGGGGGATCTCCTCTCCTGTGCTAGATCCCATGTGAAACTGCCGCTGTGGAAACAAAAGAGACCTCCAAACCTACTCTTTTCATAATCAATACCCCTGATGGCTGGAGGGGCTGATGCTAGAAGCCATGTGTTCTGGCTTAGGCTGCAGGCTCTTGTCGTTGGAAGTTACAATGCCTGGCTCCTGTCACTCAAACACGAGAAAGAGGCTGAAGTCCTCCAAAGTTTTCTTATCTATAAGAAGGTGAGTGGGAACAGATGAATTGTAAGAGCATTATTTATATGAAGGCTCTACTTTTGACCAAAGACAAGTCTGCTGAGTTATTATTTTCCAGAACATTTACTTGACCTGGGAGGAGAGGGGTTCGGATGGAGTGCAGGAATCCATGAATATTCCTTTGTGTGACTCCAGGGGGCAGCAGCTTCTTGGGTAAAGAGAGGACAGTGAGGAATAAGCAGCTACAGGAAATACTGTTAATTCCATCTCTTAAACCCTGAGGTAAGGAGAGACGTCCACCAAAATGAATTGTTTTTTAAGAAACAAAATATTCTGAAATTATGTGTCAGTTCTAAAGAAACTGGTTCCCAGGAGATCCTCGGAATGTGAAACTCGTTGGTGCAATGATAATATTTCTCCTGAAGGATTTTCCTTTGAGTTTCTTGGATGGATTTTTGGTGAAAGCAGATTTATTTTTAACACATGGCATCCTCTTTCTTGATGACAAGGTCTTTTTATTTTTCCAAAATGTGCCTGGCAAGCCCCAAAGCCAGAGAAACGAGACTGGGAGGCCAGTTATTACACACGGCGTTGCCAGTGGTACTCGAAACTGCTCCGGTTTCCTGGTTCCTCCTGATCCAAAAATGGATGCAATTTTAGCACTCAGGAGTTTCCCACCTGGTAGAAAACCTGCATCTTTACTCTATTTTTCCATTTTCATTAGTGGGAAGGAAGGAAGGTAATGCAACAGCTGCAGACTCAGAGAATTCTAACAGAATCGCCAGGTTTTGGTTCCCCTGCCACCATGGCTTTAAGCCCAGTGCGTGCGTCAGAAGCCTTTGAAATCTTTACAGCTAGGAAGCTGAGGATTCTGAAGGAATGAACATGCACGGCACATGTAATCTACAATTTATTAGCCTGCTTCGCTGGTCATTACTGAGATTTGATTGTAATGCTTAGTGGCACTAACATCCTCTCCACATCTAACTAACAACATTTACGGTCAGTAATAATATTAGCTCAGTCCTTGAGCCGTGTTCTGCGGAATGAATCTGCCGGGGCTCGTCTTGGCTCACTATGCCTCACGCAGCTCCCAGTGTCGGGTCACCCTCCAGTCACACGCCGGATAGAACGACATCTTTTAAAGATATTCTCTGACAGATTTCACTTGAGATGTTAGCCTCTCCATTAGTGCGACACACGGGGAAGTGACGGATTATGGAGGAAGGGTTGATTCTCTGGGCGAGCAAGGATGTCCCAACATTACCGAGGGTCTTGAGAAGACGTCCGTGAATATGCCCAGGAAAGGCCCTCTGGAGATGTTCCCACAGCCCAGGTGGGCACTGTGGGAGTCCCTTCCAGCCACGCTCCTGTGAAGCTTACCAGCACTGTGCACCATTGCCCAGCTCTGCATGCTTTGCTGATCTTGGTCACTTCCAGCCACCGTGGGCATCAAGGCTGCCCAGACCCTGCCTCACAAAGGAGCCCAAGCTGATGGCTGACGGGTGCAGAAGCACGAAAACCCAACCTCTTTGCCGTGAGGGGCCATTCCTGCTCCAGAGCCTGTCTCTGGAATCCGGCTGCCGCTGGGGTTTCACTTGGGATCACACCCGTGCTTGGCTTCCTCTCCCCTTTCCTGCTTCCCAGCCCTTCCAGGCCTCTTCAGGGAGCCTTTCCTTGATAAATCACTTTCACAGGAATGTTTGGCTCAGGATCTGCTTCTGGGAGAACCTGATCTCAGAGGCATTAGGCAGGCTCCTGCCTTTCCAGCTGTGCACAAGCCTCATGGCCATTCTGCGCCTGAAGTTGGCCCTCTACCGCAAGAAAAATCTCCTAACAGTGCAGACTGTGCGTCCTCTCCACCTCCACTCAAGGCTCAGGGCCTTCCAGCAGCTTGGGCCTTCTGTCCAGAATAGCCGAAAAGAATCTGAATTTTTGGCTCGTTTACTGCACTCATTTATGGACATACTTCCATTCTCTCTTTGCACCAATCATTTCAACTGTGTATTACCAAAACCATTTTATAGTTTCAGGAAACCAAAGTTCAGAAAGGTTATGAAAACTGAACAAATTCCCACACCCATAAGATGCGAGGCCTTTAACCCCATCTTCTAATTCCAAGCCCAGTGAATTTTTCACATTCTTCCTACAGTGGCCCCACTGCAGCCAAGACACCATGTTCCCAGCAGACCATCAGTAACGCTGAGATGACCACATCACAACCATGGTAGTCCATGTTTCCTCTGTTGACTAACATGGGTGACTGTTACTCTTTACCAATGACAACCCTAGCCTCACTTTGATCCTCTTGCTTCTGGACAAAATTTATCCTAATTTCTTGGCAGTATTTAATCTAGAACCAGCCCCCACTTCCCAAATTTCTCCTTAGATTTATCCTAAGTCCAGTCCTATCAAAAGCCCTCTCCCCAAATCCCCCTTCCTATAATGTTCCCAGGCTTTCTCTTTTCTTTGCTGCACTGCCTAACAACCAAACCTAACTTTGTTTATTTTAGGTATGTTCCTTATGGTATCATCATCAAGATTTCATCACCCATCAAGTTATTTTCAAAAATAATTTCTCATGAATAATTATGCTGTTGTCTAGCACCAGGTTTCATGAAAGTTTAGTAGGTGTTATTAATTATAAAGTGCACATATACCAATAAAAAGAAGAAAACAGGCTGCCAATTAAATTATAACATCAAATCTTTATGATAGTCTTGTGATGAATCAGTCCCATCAGCTTCTTTTGGCTTTCTTTATTTTATTTTTTCACGTGTTCCTGGGTATGTGATCATTTCTCCGACTTCAGTTGCATTGGTTGTCATGGGATAAGTCATGCTTTTCCTTATACCTCAAAGACAAGTCTTCATTACTTGTGCATATCTTCCTTTCTTTATTCACATAAAGCAGATGGTGTGGCTTTGCAAGAAAATAGGAAATTGCATTTCTAACATCAAATATTTGCATTAATATATAATTTATGACACAACCCTTATGACAGAAAGTGAAGAGGAACTAAAAAGCCTCTTGATGAAAGTGAAAGAGGAGAGTGAAAAAGTTGGCTTAAAGCTCAACATTCAGAAAACGAAGATCATGGCATCTGGTCCCATCACTTCATGGGAAATAGATGGGGAAACAGTGGAAACAGTGTCAGACTTTATTTTTCTGTGCTCCAAAATCACTGCAGATGGTGACTGCGGCCATGGAATTAAAAGACGCTTACTCCTTGGAAGGAAAGTTATGACCAACCTAGATAGCATATTCAAAAGCAGAGACATTACTTTGCCAACAAAGGTCTGTCTAGTCAAGGCTATGGTTTTTCCAGTGGTCATTCATGTATGGATGTGAGAGTTAGACTGTGAAGAAAGCTGAGTGCTGAAGAATTGATGCTTTTGAACTGTGGTGTTGGAGAAGACTCTTGAGAGTCCCTTGGACTGCAAGGAGATCCAACCAGTCCATTCTAAAGGAGATCAGCCCTGGGTGTTCTTTGGAAGGAATGATGCTAAAGCTGTAACTCCAATACTTTGGCCACCTCATGCAAAGGGTTGACTCATTGGAAAAGACCCTGATGCTGGGAGGGATTGGGGGCAGGAGGAAAAGGGGATGACAAAGGATGAGATGGCTGGATGGCATCACTGACTCAATGGACATGAGTTTGAGTGAACTCCAGGAGACGGTGATGGACAGAGAGGCCTGGCATGCTGCGATTCATGAGGTCACAAAAGAGTTGGACACGATTGAGCGACTGAACTGAACTGATACCCCAAAGCTCTATTATGTGTTTCTGTCTTCAGAATATTTCATTTCAAGGTTAAGTTATTGAAGACAATTAAACAGAACACAGACAGCACCAACATGACAGATAAAATAAATGAAGAGATGACCAAGTTTTTGCAGGCATGTGCAATGCTGCCAAGTTGCAGCTTTGACCCCAGGGATTATAAGAATCAAGATGCATCACAATTTTGGCAATATCAGAATGTGGAAAAGCATGCAACCTAAGTATCGATGAAATACATGAAGGTACCTGCAGTTAAATTTTATTTTGAATAGAATTATCCATTCTTAGTAATTTACAATTATGTATAAAATAGAAAAAAATACTGCTTTTAAAAGGAGCAGATGCAAATAATGGTATAAACCTTTCTCTCAACTAAAGGAAACATGTGAAGGCACACAGATTTCTTACTTTTAGAAAAAGAGAACAAGTATTCCTAGGACCTACACCTAAGTAGTAATGTTAGTAATACTGACTAAATAACCACATAGTCAACTGTGGTTTTGAAAAAAAAATATGATCAACTCCCAGTAAATGATGTAATGAATGTATTAATTCACATAGACAGGTGAGAAAGGGAGATGCCTGGATTAGATGGAAGTGGATTTGCTTTGACTCCAGCCCTTGCCACAAGTCAACTGCATACAAGACATCCCAGACCCAGTGACCCACTCCATTGTTCCCAGTACAAGGTGACCTACTCTTCCCTCCTAAGTGGTTTGGTTCAAAATTGGGAAAGGAATAGGTCAAGGCTGTATATTGTCACCATGCCTATTTAACTTCTATGAAAAATGCATAATGAGAAATGCCAGGCTGGATGAAACACAAGCTGGAATCAAGATTGCCTGGAGAAATATCAATAACCTCAGACATGCAGATGACACCACCCTTACGGCAGAAAGTGAAGAAGAGCTAAAGAGCCTTTTGATGAAAATGAAAGAGGAGGGTGGAAAAAGTTGGCTTAAAGCTCAACATTCAGAAAACTAAGATCATGGTATCTGGTCCCATCACTTCATGGCAAATAGATGGGGAAACAATGCAAACAGTGACAGATTATAATTTCTTGGGCTCCAAAATCAGTGCAAATGGTGACTGCAGCCATGAAATTAAAAGACACTTGCTCCTTGAAAGAGAAGTTATGACCAACCTAGACAGCATATTAAAAAAGTAGAGACTTTACTTTGCCAACCAAGATCTGTATAGTTAAAGCTATGGTTTTTCCAATAGTCATGTATGGATGTGAGAGTTGGTCTATAAAGAAAGCTGAGTGCTGAAGAATTGATGCTTTTGAACTGTGGTGTTGGAGAAAACTCTTGAGAGTCCCTTGGACTGCAAGGAGATCAAACCAGTCAATGCTAAAGGAAATCAGTCCTGAATATTCACTGGAAGGATTGATGCTGAAGCTGGAACTCCAATACTTTGGCCACCTGATGCGAAGAACTGACTCACTGGAAAAGATTCTGATGTTGGGAAAGATTGAAGGCAGGAGGAGAAGGGAATAACAGGATGAGATGGTTGGATGGTATCATTGACTCGATGGACATGAGTTTGCGCAAGCTCCTGGAGTTGGTGATGGACACGGAAGCCTGATGTGCTGGAGTCCACAGGGTCACAAAGAGTCAGACACGACTGAGTGACTGAACTGAACTGCTCTTCCCTCCTAAGTAGTCAATTCTTAACATATATGATAGGTGTTGTTGATGCCTCATCTAAACCTCCTTTTATGTTCTGTTTTCCCCAGCTCCCAGCTTTTGTGCGTACTGGCTGCTAATGGCTCAGAGCAGCCTTCTACTTGAGTTGACTTTCAAGAACTGAAATCACTTCACCTGTATTTAGATAGATAAAGAGGTAAGCAGGGAGGCTGGTCATTCTCCCATCCCTGGGAATAGCCAGCAGCCAACATTTTCAGCCAAGAACAGCAGGAAAGGAAAGGAAAGTGAAGGCGCTCAGTCATGCCCAACTCTTTGGGATCCCATGGACTGTAGCCTACCGGGCTCCTCTGTCCATGGGGTTTTCCAGGCAATAGTACTGGAGTGGATTGCCATTTCCTTCTCCAGTGGGTCTTCCCAACCCAGGGATCGAACCCAGGGCTCCGGCATTGTAGACAGACGCTTTACTGTCTGAGCCACTAGGGAAGCCCAAGAACAGCAGGAGGCAAGTACAGATTGACTTCTGTATGCATGCTCCAGAACTCTCCAGCAGATGAGGCTTAAAGGTAGATTCATATTCTTAATCGACTCTCTCCCCTGTCTTAAGTTGCTGCCTTCAATCCTCTTGTCCACATCTCCCTTGAGAGAGCCCCCCTCAACAAACTACCTCCACAAGAATCCCCATCTTTAGCTCCAGGCCCAAGGGAACCTGAGAGTAAACCCCATCCCAAGGGCCTTTGCATTTTCATGTTGAGTCTAGTCCCCTCGCCACCTCTGTGTATGTGTGTGTGTCTCCATGTGAACTCAGTTCTGCTCACAGAACCTAAATCAGTAAGAAAACCTTGGCTTCACCTTAGCTATGTTAACTCTGCATCTGCTCTCACCCTGTCTCATGAAGAGGAAGAGAACCTTAAAGCTACATCCTCCACCCACCCACCCTGGAATAAGGAAATGAGATGGAGACTTCTCAGGCACCTCCTGGAGATCATTTCAGAACTTTAGAAAAAGTCTTATGGAAAAGTCACTTTTGAAACACGAGGCTTTACTGCCATTCGTCCATCTCTTTAGTAAGCTTCATCTCATGTGGTTTTAGAAGGAGGCTCTGTTGAGTCCAGTCATCTTTCTAACCACTGCCCCTTCCCTTAGGCCAATTGTGCTATCGCTGGCAGACAGTGATACAGGTTGTCGGTACAACCTCAGCTCCCTCTCTGCCTCTTCCTTCCGCATTGTGTTCATTTCCCCTGAGTCCTTTCTTTTTCCACAGTCAGTGATGATTGTAGGTTGCTTTTTCCATGGACAGTTCTGAAAACAAAGCCTCAAAGAATCTGAATCAAAATGTCACTGTTTTGCGGAAAAAAAAAAAAATTCTTTTTGAATCAGAGACCTAGAGATTTCTTGGAGGTAATGTGTAAGCTTATTTATACTCCTTTTCAAAAAACAAACAAACAAACAACTTCGTTTTTGCTGTTGATTTATTTATCATGTCTCACAGTCACTTAACAAACAGAGGTTCAGCTTACCTTACTCTATATTTAATTCCTCAAGATTTGTCAGCTTTTTAAATTTCATTCTGTTCCTTCCACATCATTTGTGCTGGCATGTTTATCTTTTTCTTGTATTCAGTACCTGATTTGTTAGTTCTCAAGTGCCCTTAGGAGATTTATACAAATATAGATTTTATATTTAAAAAAGATTAGAAGAAATAAATTCTCTAGAAACCACTGCATTGGGAGTTCTTTTTGATTCAGCTAGTTTCTCTTCTTTTTGATTTTATAAAGGATAGAGATGTGGGTAATATCTTAAACTCCTAAGCAAAAAAGAGAACAATTGCTCAGTCAATGATGAAAACAGTGAACTTGGATCCAGATCAGCTCAAATAGGGGCGCACAGCCTCCGACCAGCTGCTCCATCGTGTCTCAAGTCCACCTGAATCATTTTGCCTTCGCCCATATCCCCAAAATTTCAGAGAGACATTAGTCAGTTCAGTTCAGTCACTCAGTCATGTCCAACTCTTTGCGACCCCATGAATTGCAGCACGCCAGGCCTCCCTGTCCATCACCATCTCCCAGAGTTCACTCAGACTCATGTCCATCGAGTCAGTGATGCCATCCAGCCATCTCATCCTCTGTCATCCCCTTTTCCTCCTGCCCTCAATCCCTCCCAGCATCAGTCTTTTCCAATGAATCAACCCTTCTCATGAGGTGGCCAAAGTACTGGAGTTTCAGCTTTAGCATCAGTCCTTCCAAAGATCACCCAGGGCTGATCTCCTTTAGAATGGACTGGTTGGATCTTCTTGCAGTCCAAGGGACTCTCAAGAGTCTTCTCCAACACCACAGTTCAAAAGCATCAATTCTTTGGCACTCAGCTTTCTTCACAGTCCAACTCTCACATCCATACATGACTACTGGAAAAACCATAGCCTTGACTAGACGGACCTTTGTTGGCAAAGTAATGTCTCTGCTTTTAAATATGCTATCCAGGTTGGTCATAACTTTCCTTCCAAGGAGTAAGCGTCTTTTAATTTCATGGCTGCAATCACCATCTGCAGTGATTTTGGAGCCTCCCAAAATAAAGTCTGACACTGTTTCCACTGTTTCCTCATCTATTTGCCATGAAGTGATGGGACCAGATGCCATGATCTTTGTTTTCTGAATGTTGAGCTTTAAGCCAACTTTTTCACTCTCCTTTTTCACTTTCATCAAGAGGCTTTTTAGTTCCTCTTCACTTTCTGCCATAAGGGTGGTGTTATCTGCATATCTGAGGTTATTGATATTTCTCCCGGCAATCTTGATTTCAGCTTGTACTTGTTCCAGCCCAGCGTTTCTCATGATGTACTCTGCATATAAGTTAAATAAGCAGGGTGAAAATATACAGTCTTGACCGAAAGACTTTCTGTAAAGGACCACTGGATAGAAAAACATGCCCCAGAGGCATCAGGGGAGGACATTTATAATTAAGAAGCTTGATCAGGGGAGGGGAAGGGAAGTAACATTGATTTGCCACTTGGTGCAAATTGCATCATTCTTTAATTCCTCTCAGGAGCCCTGTAAGGCACAAGATATTACTGTTGCTATTATCATTTTCAAGATGTGGGACTGAAGTTTACAGTGACTGAGTAACCCGCTCAGGGATGATCAGCTGATAAGCGGCAGAGCTGAGACTCAGTCCTAAACCACTCTTTTCCTGTGTCTGTTCCAGATCATCCATGGCCATTTTCCTTTTACATTGGCTCCAATGGGGTCTAGGATCCCAACCAGCCTTGAGATCCAGTTGCAAGCTATGGACCCCAGGAAAAAAATATCCCTATACACTTTGGTGTGCTTCCATGGTGGGCTCAGATGGTAAAGAATCTGCCTGCAATGCAGGAGACTCAGCTTCAATCCCTGGGTCAAAAAGATCCCCTGGAGTACAAATGGTAACCCACTCCAGTATTCTTGCCTGGGAAATCCCATGGACAGAGCAGCCTGGCAGGCTACAGTCAATGGGGCAAAGAGTTGGACATGACTGAGTGACTAACACTTTCATATGCAGTTTCAGGAGTATCATATTATTTTGCATGAAATGTCAGTTCAGTTCAGTCACTCAGTCATATCCAATTCTGTGATCCCATGGACTGCAGCAAGCCAGGCTTCCCTGTCCATCACCAACTCCCGGAGCTTACTCAAACTCATGTCCGTTGAGTCAGTGATGCCATCTGACCATCTCATCATCTGTCATCCCCTTCTCCTCCACCTTCAATGTCAAGGGTTTCACAAATTCCTCCAGGTCCTATTCACCAGAGATATATTCCTTCAGGGAGAGTTTCTTTAGAGACCTCAAATTATGTCAGGAAGTACCTGTCTACTGACACTGAGACCCATCACATTCATTCTGGGTAGTCCTCAAGATACCAAGCCAGCCCTGCAATTGTGCTGGATGGAGAAAAGGAGGATAAGAGAGGGTAAACCTTTTCTGGAAACTTGTTTTATGATTATTTTGAGTTTATTATACAGGTTGTGTGCTAGACAGTGGGCTTCAAGTCTTAGATGCATTATGTCACTGAGTAGCATCACAACTCCAGGAGGGAGACTGATTATTACAGCAGGGTATGAAGGAGGATATTATGGTCCATCTAAGAGGCAAAATGACTCAAGTCACACCCCTAACAGAGAAAGGACTCAAACCAAGGAAGTTACTCTCTAGGGTGTGTGCCCTTAGTCACTTACACTTCCAGAAAGCTTTCCCCAGACCTGTAGGTGGAGACAGGTGGAGTTCTCTGTATCTCTGTATCATAAAAACACCTGCAACCTCTGTGGTGAATATTTACAATTTAAAGTGCTGATAGTTTTGCTGTAGACATTGTCATTATTAAAAATGTGAAAGTAAATATTTATAAACAGCTTGGTAGGGAAACTAGATGTCTGGGGAGGAATTTTGAACTCAAATTGCTGCTCAGAGGTTTTCTTTTAAAAATGAAAATACGCAGAGTGACTCTAAATAGAAACCTCCCTCCTCTTCAGATTCTTGTCTCTGATCACCCAGCTAAGGCTCCCCTAAAATTCAACACTGGTTCCTCAGGAAAATGACAGCTTTGAAAAAGTTCAGCTGCAGTGAAATGCCACTGCTTACCCCATACAATAGCAAAGTGATCAAGACAAGTAATACCAAGGATTGGAGCAACTGGAACTCTCAAACACTGCTATAGGGCGGGGTAAATAGATTAACAGCTCCTTCACAAAACTGATGAGTATTTCCTAACAATGTTAAATTCATTCGCCTGCACTATGACCTAGAAGTTTCACTTCTGGGAATCTACCTGAGACAAATGATAACATATAGATAGCCATACAAGTAAATGTACGAGAAGATTCATTGCAGCTATATTCAGAAGAACCACAAATCGGACACAACCCAAATGTCTATCAACAGATGACTGCTTAAACAAATTGTGGCAGAGCCACACAATGGCATGCTGCTCTAGAAACAGAACAAACTGCTGTTACTACTGATAATATACTACTACATGGATGGACACCAAAAACATTGTTCTGAGCAAGCAAAGCCAGACAAAACAGACTATCATTTCATTTATGTGACACTGGAGAAAATGCAAACTAATCTATAGTGGCAGAAAGTAAATCTGTCCTTTCCTCTGATGGATGAGAGGTGGAAGCAAAAGGGGATTTGTTGAAGTGGTGGGTGTTTCTGCACCTTGTTCTGTATTCTGATGGGTGGTGGGAACCACTGAAGTGTGCACTTGTCAAAGCCCACTGATCCATTTTCTTAAATATCTGTGCATTTTACTGCATGTAAATCATATCCTAATAAAATAAGAATCCTGGAAGGAAAACAGAAAGGCTGGATGATGAATGTCCATCCTTGGTGGGCTCAGCTGATGACGCAGCTTCCTAAGACACAGGACTTCCCAGAAGTTTATCACCTTTCCAGGTTGCTCTGACACTTTGAAGGGCCAGGGGAAAAAAAAGATGTACAATCCCACTTTTCTAACTCTCCAAATGGAGCTACAAAAATGGTCAATGTTTATATGCTTCCAAATTCCAAAAGGAAGTGTGGATGGATACTATCCGCCTGGACTTTTCCGATGTTTGGTTCCTGGAGTCCCAGTCCTGAGGAATGACTGTGAAATTCGTACTGTGGCACTTCGTTTTGATGGACTGAATGTCCTTTCTGGTTGATCTGGTACTGGTTCGGTCTATATTTGGGGATTCAACCTACTTGGGGCTGGAGTTGAAAGGGGCATGCCACAAGAAGGGGTTTCAGGGGGAGCTGACTCTTTCGGATTCTGAGATGCGCCCTCCTCAGCAGCCCCGACCTCCAAGGAAACGTGATGAGCAGAGAGCAGGGCTGGAGGTAGAGGTCAGCCCCCACAGTCTCCATCGTGGAAACGCCTCTGCCAATTTCAAGGCGCCTTCTGAGGTGACTAACCCTCTAACACTCTTGATGAATTTAGAGACACATTAGTTTGATTTACATAAAAAGTTTTAACTTTATTTATTTTAATTAGAGGCTAATTACTTTACAATATTGTATTGGTTTTGCCATACATCAACATGAATCCACCACAGGTGTACACGTGTTCCCAATCCTGAACCCCCTTCCCACCTCCCTCTCCATACCATCCCTCTGGGTCATCCCAGTGCACCAGCCCCAAGCATCCTGTATCCTGCATCAAACCTGGACTGGCGATTCGTTTCTTATATGATATTATACATGTTTCAATGCCATTCTCCCAAATCATCCCCCCTCCCTCTCCCAGAGTCCAAAAGACTGTTCTATACATCTGTGTCTCTTTTGCTGCCTCGAATACAGGGTTATCGTTACCATCTTTCTAAATTCCATATATAATATTTTTAAATACACGATTGCTTTGGAGAGTTAATTGTCTTTCCATTTTCCCTTCCTCGACTGAACTGTGGCGTTACAAATACCCTCCCAGAGAGCCCAAGAGGAGGCAGATGTGGCTGAGAGAACACAGAACAATCCACACCTCTCAAATGCCAACAAGAAGGGCAATCTGGAATTTGCTGGCAAATCAATCCTTAAAGCAAGATTGGCGAATGGGGCAAGCATCTCAAAAATCATTTTGCGTGGGCAAAAATGCATGCCCAGCTCCCAGAATACAGTGGCGGTGTGCGGGTCCATCTCGGCCTCCCGGGGGGGCCCCTCGTCCATAGGAGGGCGGAGCTGCTCCAAGGGACAGAGAGCCTGGCGGCGGCGGTTGCCAGGCGCCCGGCGGGCGGCGTGGCTCTGCAGAGAGGCAGACTGCCAGGATCCGGAGCCGGCTGGCTTCCTCAGAGCACCTGTCATCCTTCCCTTTGCAAGAAGGCGCCACCTCCCCCCGCCTCTCTCTGCTTTCCCCCGCGGGGCTTCCTATTGCCTTTCCCACTGGCAGATGCAGACTGCCTTCCTCCCAGCAGTTGGGGGCGCTGGAGGAGGGGAGGGCCTTGGCAAACGCATCCTCCGCCTTAGCAGGCGCCTGCATCCCAGGAATCAGTCGGATGCAGGTGCTGTGACACGATGACAAGCAGTCAGGCCCTGGGTGACTGCATGCACGTCACTTGCTGTGCCTGACAGTCTCCGACACCCCATCAATCATGGTCTTGATTAGGCCACTTAGAGTCTCCTGTCTCAACTTTGGGCTCTGAACCGAATTTATTGCGAACTGAACAGCCTTATTTCCAACGTGGGCGTCAGCGCCTTTTTACAAGAGCATCATGGAGCTGGAAGTTCACACTTGCACACTCGAATGGGCCAGTCTTTTCTCTTGTCAATACAGCAGTTAGATGCATGTCAGGCACACGAATTTGCTGGGAAGTTTTGCTTTCCTTGGTTTCTCTTTCATTTTTTGCAAAGATGCATTTTGTTGTTCCTCTGGTGCTGTATTTAGGGAATGTGGTGACTGTCTATGTATTCATGAGCAGTGGGTCTTCTCATGGAACGGGAAGAGAGGAAACGACTCAGAGTTAACTCCAGTGATGATTAAAAGTTTGGGATGAGCTGGAAGATTGGGATTGACAGATATACGTCACTATGTGTAAAATAGGTAACTAACCAGAACCTGTGTAAAGCACAGGGAACCCTACTCAATGTGCTGCAGTGCCCTAAATGGGAAGGAAATCCAGAAAAGAGGGGCTGTATGTATACATATAGCTGATTCACTGTACTGTACAGCAGAAAATAATACAACATTGTAAAGCAACTATACTCCCATTAAAAAAAAAAAAAATCTTGGTATTAACCAGCTGCCTACCTGAAAGAGGTTATTTATCCACTAACATTGATTAAGCTTGGTATCTGTGTCCAGCCCAGTCTGAGACTCTTGGAGGGCCCTCAGGTAAGATAAACATGATTGTTGCCCAGGAGAACCTCAAAATATAGTTAGGGAGATAATTATACAAATATTTCTGTGGCAAAATGTGGATCAAACTTCTTTGCCTGGTACTGAAGGCATCTGAGAACTTGACCACAGTAGACAGGTCCTCACAGGCATATCCTGGACATTTCAGAAATATCCATCATGCTTTCTTCCTGTAGAGAAGTTCATGGCTGTGTCCTTATCTGGGACCCCATTTTTCACGTATTTCTCTAAATCAGAGGTCAGCAAAGTTTTTCTGTAAATGGTAAAATAATAAATATTTTAGGCCTCATGAACCGAGAGGTTAAATGCAGCAACTGTTCTTGCTGAAAGGTTAATAGTCTTGTTTACATTCTACATTTAAGAATGTAAAAACCATTATTAGCTAATAGACCATACAGAAATGGGAGGTGGGTTGAATTTGGCCTGAGGGCTATAGTTTGCTGACATCAATATAAATCCCATTTGTCTTTCAAGACCCAGCTCAAACTCCAATTGCTATGTAAAACATATCTGATACATCTCACCTGAAATTTTCCTCTCTTAGGAATGTCTTATTTATACAATTTGTCAAGTAAGTATTCTTATACTTACAAATGCATCTATCAGGAGTATGGTTAGAGGAGAAAATCGAAATTTTTAAATCAGACAGAATAACATTCAAATTCTGATTTCTCAGCTTACAGTTGAGTGGCACTGTGAAAACAACTTACATTCTCTGAGTTTATTTTTGAAAAAAAATATCAAAATATGTTTATATCTGTGTAGGAGGTATTTTTTTTTCCATTTCCTTACCCAGATTTTCAAAATTATTTGCATCAAATATGTATCCCTTCTATAGTAGAGATATATCAAATACCTCATCCACAGAGTTATTTGTATTTAAAATGATATCGCTGAAATGGTATAAAGGGTTAGTAAATATTCTCTTCCATCTCTTCATGAATTCTTTCTATATTCTCATCAAGGATATATGTCTTATGTTCAATACTAAATTGCATTATTTTTAGGACCAGATGCTATCTTAAATTTTAAGCCCTCAACAATACTGAATTGAGATCTTGCACTTGGCTGGTGGTCAGAATCATTTGCTGTTAATCCGTTTCCCCTAAACTCTTTTACACTGCTGCTGCTGCTAAGTTGCTTCAGTCGTGTCCGACTCTGTGCGACCCCATAGATGGCAGCCCACCAGACTCCCCAGTCACTGGGATTCTCCAGGCAAGAACACTGGAGTGGGTTGCCATTTCCTTCTCCACTAAAACCCTTCAAAAGAATTTTCTCTATTCATTTCTCTTTGCTTGCCCTACTACTCAGTCTAATTCAATCTGTCTTCTCTCTCTATCATTCACCCACCTCCATGTCTGTAAATCTAGTGGACATATTTCAGAGCTCATCTTATTTGACTCTTCATGAGCATTAGAGTCAAACACGTCCTTCTTTCTGACACCTCAGTACTTTTAACTCCATGATATCAGGATTTCCTGGATCTCCTCCTTATTCCTCTCTCTCCATTTCTGTCTCATTTGCAGGATCTGTATCAGGCAAAGACCATTAACATTGGCATTTCTGAAGACAGCCCTTGCTATTATCTCTCTGCATTTCCAACCATATCCCAGGTTTCAGAAAGCATCTATATACAGATGTGGCACTAAATTTAATCTTTCACCAAGGCCTCTAAGGCCTACCTCAGTCATCTCAGTTACAGACCCCTCAGAGTCAACATGACCAAGACTAAATCTATGAGCCATGCTGATCCCTCAAGCTTGCGACCCAAAGCTAGTCTTCCTTCCGAGTTTTCTATCTCAGAGAAAGATATTGCCATCCTTCCCATCAAACAAGCCAGAAACCTGGGAATTTATTCTGAAAACCTACCTCTTTCTTACTATACAGGTAATTTATTACCAACCTCAGCAGATTTTCTCTCTTTTATAAATTTCGAATCCTTCTCTTTTTTTGTGGTCAACGCCAGCACTGTAGGCCAACAAGAGTCATTTGTGAAATAGGATGTTGATAGTGGGGGAGGTTGTATGTGTTTGGGTGTAGGGATTATATAGTAACTCTCTGTCAGTCAGTTCAGTTCAGTTCAGTCACTCAGTCGTGACCAATTCTTTGTGACCTCATGAATCGAAGCACGCCAGGCCTCCCTGTCCATCACCATCTCCTGGAGTTCACTCAAACTCACGTCCATCAAGTTGGTGATGCCATCCAGCCATCTCATCCTCTGTCATCCCCTTTTCCTCCTGCCCCCAATCCCTGCCAGCATCAGAGTCTTTTCCAATGAGTCAACTCTTCACATGAGGTGGCCAAAGTACTGGAGTTTCAGCTTTAGCATCATTCCTTCCAAAGAAATCCCAGGGCTGATCTCCTTCAGAATGGACTGGTTGGATCTCCTTGCAGTCCAAGAGACTCTCAAGAGTCTTTTCCAACACCACAGGTCAAAAGCATCAATTTTTCGGTGCTCAGCTTTCTTCACAGTCCAACTCTTACATCCATACATGACCATTGGAAAAACCATAGCCTTGACTAGATGGACCTTTGTTGGCAAAGTAATGTCTGCTGCTACTGCTGCTAAGTCACTTCAGTCATGTCTGACTCTGTGCGACCCCATAGACGGCAGCCCACCAGGCTCCGCCTTCCCTGGGATTCTCCAGGCAACAACACTGGAGTGGGTTGCCATTTCCTTCTCCAATGCATGAAAGTGAAAAGTGAAAGTAAAGTTGCTCAGTTATGTCCGACTCCTAGCGACCCCATGGACTGTAGCCCACCAGGCTCCTCTGTCCACGGGATTTTCCAGGCAAGAGTACTGGAGTGGGGTGCCATTGCCTTCTCCGAAGTAATATCTAGTTTCTGCTTAATTTTGGTGTAAACCTAGAACTGCTCTAAAAAAATAAAGTCTATTAAACACAAAAGCAAAAACACTCGTGCCATTTATTACGAGTAGAATCAGGGCAAAGTTAGGCTTCCCTTAAACCTACATCTTATGTTTATCTTCTTTTCTAGCCCTGTTTTACTCCCCCACCTCCTTTCTTCTGAGATTATTCTTTCAGTAAATCACTTAAACAAAATCCCTGTCGGAGGCTCTGCTTCCAGGACACCAGCCTCAGGCAGAGCTGTAGGTGTGGCGTACATGATCGCTGACCTGTCCAGCCCTTTTCTTCTGCTTAGAAACTGGGACATGGCAGAGTGATTTTTGATGGGACAAAGAGATGTAACAGATGTCTGAAATATATAAATAGGTGCTGATAGAAAACATGGGCCTGGAGAGAGTTGAAAAGAAATCTCATCTCACCATACCTAGAAAGATGGAAATGCACCAAAGACAAATTTCACCGACTTTAAATATTTGTCTGGGTGCCAGCTCTTCATTCTGTGAGAAGGAAGCAATTGCTGTCAACTCCTTTCACCATTTGCTTTCTGTGGCTGCTGTGATGAACTACCACAGACTGGATGGCCTACAACAACAGCAATGTGTTCTCTCATAATCCTGGAGACCTGAAGTCCAAAATCAAAGCATTGCCGAAGCCATACTCTCTCTGGAGGCTCCAGGGAAGAATCCATCCTTGTCTTTTCCAGTGTTGCATGCTCCTGGCAATCCACAGCTTTCTTGGCTTCTGGCCACACCACTCTGCTTCTGTTAGCATGTCACCTTCTCTGTGTCCATCTTCTCTTCCGTACGTCTCTTACAAAGACGCTTTTCACTGAATTTGGAGTCCATCCAAATAAGCCAGGATTATCTCAAGGTCCTTAACTTAATGAAGTCTGCAAAGGCCTTTGTTCCAAATAAGGAAACATTCACAGATTCCATGGAGGGGCTGACATGTCTTTTAAGGGAGGAGGCACCATTTGGTCCACTATACTCAGTAACTTTTCCCCTAATTCTATATAATAATATTTTTATGCTTATATATCTGTTTACAGTCTGCCCAGTTCTTTCAATTAAATAGCCTATTAATTACCATAACAAATAAACAAGAAGAATACCTGTTGTGTAACACATTTTTCGTATATCCCAAACATACCCTGTTAGGTGCTATTATTCCAATTTTACAGTTAAGGAAACCGGGGCTGGGATGGGCTTTAATTTTTTACCTTTAGTATTTCAAACTTGGTATCTTCACTTGGTGACTCTCGTAAGAGCTAGAATTAGAAGGGTCTCCAGCAACAATGGATTCACCTTGCTCCTTGGATTAGTGTTCTGAGTATAATGCAAATAATAATATTCTTAGAATCAAAGTAGATGGAGCAGTGATCGACTGGCATCTGTACTGTGGGGGGATGAAGGAGAAAGAACTAGGGCTCCAGTCTTGCACAGAGAGCTGGAGTCCCCACTGTGTTCTCTGACTAGCTTCCTGAATTTGGCAAATCATAACATTTCTCTAAGACTGCCATTAAGGTAGGATGTTCCCACATTGCTCATGGGCTTCCCAGGAGGCACCACTGGTAAAGAACCCACCTGCCAATGTAGGATACATAAGAGACCTGGATTCAATCCCTGGGTGGGGAAGATCCCCTGAAGAAGGGCATGACAATCCACTCCAGAATTCTTGAGAATTCCATAGACAGAAAAGCCTGGTGTGCTACAGTCCTTTAGGTCGTAAAGAGTCAGACATGACTGAAGAGACTTAACAGGCACGCATGCTGCTCGTATGGCTTTTTAAGGAACAACTGAGTTAAAAGCAGTCACCTTTACCAGATTAATTATACATTAATATATAATTGCAGTGACATACACATTAACACTGGTATCCTTCCTTTTGTATCTTCAAACCACAAGAAGGCACTCAGGATAGCTTCACAGTCTCCATTTATTAATCCTTGACCAAGACCTTCCACTACTGCGAGCTGGCTCCCAGCTCCACAAGAAGGCTGGGAAAGAAAACTTGAAAATTTTGAGAATAGAAATTTTTCCATCTCTATATATAATTATGACTGATTCACATTGTAATACAGAAGAAAGCAATACAACACTGTAAATCCTTTTTCTTCCAATTAAAAAATAAATTAAAAAAAAGAAATATTCCCAGCTCATCTCAATCAAGGCTTTCATAGAAGCATTTATATAAGTCCCTACTTTGGTGTAAGTTATTTTCTTCAGTTACCCACAAAACACCTCTTGCTAAAGGATGTAGCATCTACACTGGCCTACAATGAATTACGGAGCAGAGACTATTTTCTTTCTTGGCACCCCTCCCTCTCACCACCGTCATCACCCAAATGGTCAAAATTTAATATGTGAAACTCTAACAAAAAAATTCTGAAAGAGATGGGAATACCAGACCACCTGATCTGCCTCTTGAGAAACCTGTATGCAGGTCAGGAAGCAACAGTTAGAACTGGACATGGAACAATAGACTGGTTCCAAATAGGAAAAGGAGTACATGAAGGCTGTATATTGTCACCCTGCTTATTTAACTTATATGTAGAGTACATCATGAGAAATGCTGGGCTGGAGGAAGCACAAGCTGGAATCAAGATTGCCTGGAGAAATACCAATAGCCTCAGATATGCAGATGACACCACCCTTATAGCAGAAAGTGAAAAAGAACTAAAGAGCCTCTTATTGAAAGTGAAAGAGGAGAGTGAAAAAGTTGGCTTAAAGCTCAACATTCAGAAAACAAAGATCATGGCATCCAGTCCCATCATTTCATGGCAAATAGTTGGGGAAACAGTGGAAACTGGCTGACTTTATTTTTCTGGGCTCCAAAATCACTGCAGATGGTGATTACAGCGATGAAATTAAAAGACGCTTACTCCTTGGAAGGAAAGTTATGACCAACTTAGACAGCACATTAAAAAGCAGAGACATTACTTTGTCAACAAAGGTCCATCTAGTCAAGGCTATGGTTTTTCCAGTAGTTATGTATGGATGTGAGAGCTGAACTATCAAGAAAGCTGAGCACTGAAGAATTGATGCTTTTGAACTGTGGTGTTGGAGAAGACTCTTGAGGGTCCCTTGGACTGCAAGGAGATCCAACCAGTCCATTCTAAAGGATATCAGTCCTGGGTGGTCACTGGAAGGACTGATGTTGAAGCTGAAACTCCAATACTTTGGCCACCTGATGCGAAGAGCTGACTCATTGGAAAAGACCCTGATGCTGGGAAAGATTGAGGGCAGGAAGAGAAGGGGACAACAGGGGATGAGATGGTTGGATGGTATCACTGACTCAATGGACATGGGTTTGGGTGAACTCCGGGAGTTGGTCATGGACAGGGAGGCCTGGCGTGCTGCAGTTCATGGGGTTGCAAAGAGTCGGACATGACTGAGCGACTGAACTGAACTGAACAAAAAAAGTGGTAAGTTCACTATTCTGCAGGAAAAGGAAGTCATTCAGCATGTCAAGACCGCCATCAGGAGACTCCAGTGGCCTCCTCCGCCTCACCCCTCCAGGTACGCACCCAGGCAAGCAACATCAGCTCAGGAAGCATGCGCGTCCACACTGCACCCTGGCCCGTGAGTCAGAGCCTCCATGCTGGGGCCCACGAGGCTGCTCTTATCAAGCCTCCAGGCGATTCTGATACAGAAGTTTCAGGAGCCCTTTGCTGTATCAGTGATTCTCAAACTTCCACAGCACCTTTTTTATCTCTGGATATGAAAAGTGTATTGCCAAAAAGAAAAACATTCCGTTTTGGAAGATTGCTTTTATGCCTGGCTTTCCCATTGCATAAGTTCCTCTGGGCTTCTGGGAGCCGGTTCCTCCATTCTCTCTAGACATGCAGTCATCATGCCTTTTCATGTCCTCTTCAAAATATTTCAGACCCATCCTGGGCCTCCTGAAGTCGCTTACTGCTCCAAGCTTGTCCTTTTTGCCTCCAAATCCATTCCATTTCTGTCTTCATACTATCACCAGATATGCCTTCCCTAAACCCCATTTTTGTTGCAAAATATTGTGAAGTTATCAAGACTCTAGTTCCTACTATATCAAATCTAAACTGTTCCTTCCAGTTTTCATCCAATCTCTCTTTACAATCACTCCTATAACTCACTAACTCACTCTCTGCTTAAACAGTTGCTTTCCCGGGTCACACACGTAGAAATTCATTTTTCTTAGTTGCTACTGTTGTTCTTCACTTAAAATATTCTTCTTTCCCAATCTAAACTCCAATACATCCTTCAAGGCCCAGATGAAGTGTCATTTTAAACCCAGGTTTGCACATCAGCGATCACTTCTCCCTGTCCACAGCACATATTGCTGGTCAATTATGAAACTCAAGCTGAGATACCAAATGCCACCTCTGAATCCTACTTAACACAACACTCCAGGCCACTACCACTAATCAAAGTGTACCCAGAGGATGAAATCTCAGTATTATAACCCCTTGTGACTTTTGTTATTCCCACTATTCCAGAATCCACCATCAGGTATCTATTCATTGTTATTCACTACATTGTAATCTCATTTAGGAGAGGAAGAAGGCTTAAAATACTTCTGTACACCTCCAGAATTTCACAGCCCTGAACATAAGGGAAGACCTGAGGAATACCAGTTTGTTTGATTTTGATTAGACTGACAATATTGTAATAAAAGCACTTCTCTGGTGGCTCAGCGGTAAAGAATCTGCCCGCAATGCAGGACATGCAAGAGATGCTGGTTCAATCCTGGTCGGGAAAATCACCTGGAGGAGGGCTTGGCAACTCACTCCAGTATTCTTTCCTGGAGAATCCCATGGACAGAGGAGCCTGGCAGGCTACTGTCCATGGGGTTGCAGAGTCAGACAGGACAGAAGCAACTTGGCACATGTGAACACATGCATTGTAACAGATATGCAGTGATGCTTACCCTTGATCTGGCTGACTTCACTCTATGGAGATGCAGGTTCACCTGAGCTCCTCATTCACCACCTCAAAGAATAATAGTAGACATATTTGCTTCATTAATTCCTTAGGTTTCCACAGAGTAAAATGGGGATTATCTTTGTCTCCTCTGTAAGCTAGAACTGAGAGATATGCAATTAAAATCAGCTTAAAAGCAAACTAGTATCAAATACGGATATAAACCGTGTACTGTGTCTCACACAGTGTAATGGTACCAGATAATGGCAAACGTTGACAGCAGCACCATGTAAATACTGAGCCTTACCTTGGTTTGAAGGAACATTTACTGGAGGTATTTTTTTCATCTGAAATAAAATCTTGACCTCAAGTCTGCTTTTTTTTTCTTCATATCTTGACATACAAAAATACTAAAGGAGATGTGGGGGAGGCACCAGAGCTGTGATTAAATCTGCTTCTCACATCTATTATCTTCTCACTTTCCACGAGCTCTAATTTAAACATCTTATTTATAGCGTAATGTTCTTAAGAGTTTTCTGGGTGTATTTAAATGGGGATAACTAATTGGGACCATTCTAGTAGAAATCAGCTCCAAGCTCATCTTCCTAGGTGGCAGCTCCTCTCTGCTCCTGAAAAATAATGTAATTTCCTCTTTTTCAGTCTAATTTTCATGTTCACTGTTACTGTTCTGAATGTCGTGACTTCAGGCTGCATGAGTTTAACAATGTTTTTAGTTTCAATATTATCCCTAATATTTGACCTCTTTACATCATGAATTTGTTATCTTCTTCCAGAACTTTCCACTCTTCTTGACATTAAAAAATAAGTAAAGTCTAAAGCAGGGGACAACTTAAAAATAGTCTAAGGTAGGAATATTTTTAAAAAGTGAAAATTGTATGTTCTGTTTTAGATATATGTGTATTGAATGAGCATAGAAAATGAACAGAATCTGTTTTCCAGCTCTACAAAATGTTGTTTTACCCATTTACTCTTGTTTCCTGGTAATATATGCCTCAGGTAACAAGTATATTTCTATTATTTATGACTTAGTGGAATAATCTGATGTCAGTACCTGGGGCCACATGCAAATTTAGATTAATTTATACACCAGCTTCTCTTGTTCTCTCCCAATCACCCAGTGTAGGTTGAGTTCTCCAGAGTCAGATCCTGAGAGCAGGGTGAGTTGTTGATTTCATTTTGATTTTTGGCAAAACTAATACAATATTGTAAAGTTTAAAAATAAAATAAAATTTAAAAAAAAAAACATAAAAAATAATACAAATGAATGTATAAGCAAAACAGATTCACAGAGAAAACAAACTAGTGGTTACCAAAGGGGAGATGGAAGGCAGGAAGGACAAATTAGTGGTACAGGATTAACAGATGCAAACTACTGTGTAAAAAATAGACACGCAATAAGGATATATTGTATAGCATAGAATATTATAGCCGTTATATTATAATAGGAACTTCACAGGTGGCACTAGTGGTAAAGAACCCACCTACCAATGCAGGAGATGTAAGAGATGCTGGTTCGATCCCTGATTTGAGAAGATACCCTGGAGGAGGGCTTGGCAACCCACTCCAGTATCCTTGCCTGGAGAATCCCATGGAAAGAGGAGCCTGGCGGGCTATAGTCCATAACTTTTAATTGAATATAATCTGCAAAAATACTGAATCACTATGCTGTACAACTGAAAATGTTATGATATTATAGGTAAACTATTCTTTAAAAAAAAAAAAAAAAAGGATGTAGACCAGGAGAAAATGGTAAGAAGTAGAGAATAGGACAGGGAAAGAGATAACACCATGGCAGGGGGATTTCACGTGAGGTCTCACCCACTGTCTGGCCTGGGGGGAGCTCCAAGTGTAAAGGACACTTGGAGTTTATTTCTCCTTGAAAAAAGTGAGCTGGGCTCTCACACTTCAGCAGTCCCTGGACTCCTGTAAGTCCCAGGATCATGACTTTCCAGGCACTTCTGGCCCTCGGGATGGGCAACACATCTCCAGTAACCCAAGAGTAGATCACTGAAGGAGACGGCAGGGGCCAGGTGTTTTCATGGATGAGACTTCCCATTGGATCAGCTACAAAGGTCCTGCACTGTTTCTTCTAGGGATGGGTTTCGGGGAGTAGCCTCCAACCTTACTCCTTCCAGCCCCTCAGACCTCCACAGCTACTATTTGCACATACTTCCAAATGCAGGGGCAATGTCTTTCTTCATCAGGTGGCCATTCTCTTCAACCCTCTTCAACCAACATAACAAACCATTGAAAAAATTAAAGTGCCTTAAAACAATGATCATTTATTCTGTGTAGGAGTCTGTGTGTTATCAGGTTGGATTGGGCTTAGCTGGGTGGTTCTTCTGGTCTTGCTGTGTTCCCTCATGTACCTTAGCTCAATCATAGGAGCTTTAGCTGATCCTGGATGAATATCTTATTCCTGTGGCTTCGGTTGGGACAACTGGAATGATTTCTATCACTTCCACATGAAATGAGTTCTCTCAGCCTTCAACAGGTTATCTCGAGCGTATTCATGTGACAGGGATGCCAGTAGAACAAGTGGCATTGTGCAAAGTCACTTGAGGGCCAGGCTCAGGACCAGCTCACTGTCACTTCTGCCACATTCTATTAGTCACAGCAAGTCGTGCAAACAGGCCAGAGTCAAAAAGTGGAAATCAGGTACAAATGCAAAGTAAAATCAGAGGCAGAGTCAGCAAAGGGCATGGATGGCAATGTAAACAATCACACATATTCTTTTGCAACATTACACAACTTCTCAGCACACCACTCTCCTATTCCCAAAACATCAGATTAAGTTCAGGATGAGTCCAATCTTCCCAACATAATCCCAGGTAGAGGTTTTCTTTATCTTGGTTCCTGATGCCCAAAGATGCTATCCACCCACCAGCACAAGGTCTTCTTGTTTTTTGTCAAGTTCTCCAGAGAAACAGAACCAATAGGACACATAGACATACACAGAAAGGGATTTATTATGAGGGATTGACTCTTTCAAGAACACCCTCACTCAGAAATAATGTTTACCAGCTATCTGGGCATTCCTTAGCCCAGTTAAGTTGACACATAAAATGAACCATCATAGGCATGTAAAGTAGGGGAAGGGGTAGTTCATTTCTTCTTTCTCCTAGCCTCTCAGACAAGACAGAAATCACTCTCAGCAGATTATCCCTCTAGATATATTCCACAATGCTTCCTTTCTGTTCATTTTATACCTCTGTGTGTTATGTATCTTGTTTATCTTCATGTGGCATCTGGTGATTGAGAATCACAAAAGGGAGTTCTGTTTTCAGCTGCTGGGCATGTTTAACACTTTCGCAGGTGGTCCTTCCCAGTAGCTTGAACTTGTGAATTGGACAATGATAAAGGTTCTCCATGTGCCCTCCTATTCACGGATCCCTTTTAAGTAAGATAATTTACAACAGAAGATATTCAGATGATACGACCCAAATAGCATAAAGCGAAGAGGAACTAAAGAGCCTCTTGATGAAATTGAAGGAGGAGACTGAAAAAGCTGATTTAGAACTCAACATTCAAATAATGAAGATCATGGCATCTGGTCCCATCACTTCATGGCAAATAGATGGGGAAACAATGGAAATAGTGACAGACTTTATTTTCTTGGGCTCCAAAATCACTGCAGATGGTGACTGCAGCCATGAAATTAAAAGACGCTTGCTCCTTGGAAGAAAAGCTATAACCAACCTAGACAACATATTAAAAAGCAGAGACATCACTTTGCCAACAGAAGTCCATATAGTCAAAGCTATTGTTTTTCTGGTAGTCATGTACAGATATCAGAGTTGTACCATAAAGGAAGTTGACCACTAAAGAATTGATGCGTTCGAACTATGGTGCTGAGGAAGACACTTGAGAGTCCCTTGGACAACAAGGAGATCAAACCAGTCCATCCTAAAGGAAATATTCAACCTTGAATATTCATTGGAAGGACTGATGTTATAGCTGAAGCTCCAACACTTTGGCCACCTGATGTGAAGAGCGACTTATTGGAAAAGACCCTGATGTTGGGAAAGATTGAGGGCAGGAGGAGAAGGGGGTGAAAGAGGAAGAGATGGTTGGATGGCATCATCAACTCAATGGGCATGAGTTTGAGCAAATTCCGAGAGATAGTGAAGGACAGGGAAGCCTGGTGTGCTGAAGTCCATGGGGTCACAAAGAGTAGGATGCAACTTAGTGACTGAACAACAACACCAATACTGGAAAGCTGGACATCAAGTGTGAAGTGAGGAAAGATCTATACAAGCTTCAAATGATCAAATATTTTCTCCACTTTCTTCCCAATGTATAAAACACTATGTATTTCATCAGTTCTAAAATGATCATTTTTCATATTTTAACCTCTCTGAAATTGGCATGCATCTTAAAATTGATTGTCTCAAAATTATTTGGCAGTGTTTTCTTAATAGCCTATTAAATAGTGGTGAATCTTACAACCGATGTTGTCTTAGTTTTGATGATATATGATGACTAGAAGAAGTAATTGTTTCATCATATAAAATATTGGCTGTAAAGCACACACATGAACTTGTTACAAGGGTGGCAGGTGAGGCTTTTGATATGAGTGTTCAATAATTCAACAGGCTTCACTTTTTGAACAATTCAGTTAAAATCTAGTTTCAGCCAAGTTGACTGTATGCATGGGTAGATGACCAGGTTAGCAAGCATGAGAGGAATTCTTCAGAATCATCCTCAAAATATTGTGAAGTTAAAGGGAACATTTTTTTTCTGGATGCCTTTGTAACAGCTTACGTTAGCTATACTGTATAAAGCAGTATTACTGAGTCACTATCAAAAAGTAGCCCTAGATGCATAGAATTATGGCAATTCTCTTGGCATAAAGGTCTGACATAAAGGATGGGGTGGGAGGTGGGAGGGAGGTTCAAGAGGGGGACAACATATGTATACTTATGGCTGATTCATGTTGATATACAGCAGAAACCAACACAACATTATAAAACAATTATCTTCCAATTAAAAATAAATAAACTTTAAAAAATCTGAGAAAAGGAAATTTCAGAAGGATCAACTGAGATCTCACATTTCCAACTTTAGCCTCTGAGTTCATGCCTCATAGAGTCTATTTGAAAATACTTTTCCTCATTACCATGACTAATTCCCAGTCTACAATCCACCCAAATGTGCTTACCTCATTTAGACCAAAACGTACATATTAGAGAATTAAGCACATTTTAAAAATCTATTTACTGCAGTTTTCCACTTCTTTTCAGGTTTTCCCAATACATATGTACTATCTTGAAAATCAGAAAATTTGTTTAAATGAAAACAAAAATTATCTGTAGGAGAGCAAAACAGATCACTACAGACACAATAAGTGAACAAGATAATAATAAAAGCTAGCTCAAGTGTTATATTCACTTTCCGCCAGGCCACTGACCAACGGGCCCCCTCACACCCTTGAGTGGTCAGGGATACTTCCATCTCCCTTCACAGATGAGGAAGCACTGACACAGGAGGATTTCAGAGCTGAGGACTCGCCTATCAAAGGAGAAGCAGGACTGAAGGCCAGCGATCAGGGTCCAGAGCCCGCATTGCCTGCAGCCTGATGCATAAACAGGAAGTGAACATAAACAAGCAGGTCAGAGTGCCAAGAAGTCATTCTATTTTTCGTCTCTTTGTAGCTTCATGGTAAAAGGATACTTTTCTCTCTAAACATCAGCTTCTCCATTTGTAATGTGGGGATTCTGGCATTAATAACTGACCTTTTTAAGGGTCAAATGAAACAATGAATATGAAGATGCCTTGTAAACTGACAGAAAGTGAAGTCGCTCAGTCATGTCCAACTCTTAGCAACCCCATGGACTGTAGCCTACCAGGCTCCTCAGTCCATGGAATTATCCAGGCAAGAGTACTGGAGTGGGTTGCTATTTCCTTCTCCGGGGGATCTTCCCCACCCAGGGACTGAACCCAGGTCTCCCTAGTCTCCCACATTGCAGTCAGACACTTTACCGTCTGAACTACCAGGGAAGCCCATAAAACTGACAAGTAATGTCAACTTGACAACTGACAGGTTTGCATATCCCATTAGTAACAACACCATCTTCTTTTCTCTCTCAGGACTTGGTAACAAAACCGGAGGTGGTTATCTCTCCAGAACCTGCTCCCCTATCATACTTCTGTCTCCTGTCCTGGCAATAAAGTACTAAACTCTTTCCTCCTGTATCTGAGACCTACTCTCAATAGCTACTATTCGCACTCGCCATCAGGGTCCTGCCCAGGATCCCACTGGCAAGAAAGTAAATGCAGAGCACACACGCCATAGCTTCCCCCTTCCTTGTCCATGTCAGATCCTGTTAATCAAGCACAGATCTCCCACCAGTTCAGCCAAAGCTCAAATGTTGCCTCAGAATCCTTAACAGAGATCTAAGCAGATGCTTGCTACTAGTAATCAAATGTGATCAACAGCTGAAATTAAATCTATTTCCCATTCCTGTTGCAAAGTAGTATAAAATGCACCTATAAACAGAATTTAGAATTAAAAAGTAGGGAGCTCTTTGAAATATGAAGTTAATAATAGTAGCTGGGCTACTTCAGTTCTGTTGTGCAGGTCACTTGACTCACCTCCATTCTCTCATCTCCATTTCCTTATCATTCTAATGAGAGAGTTGGATCCTGTCCTCTCACAAATCAATTTCGATTCCAGCCTACAGATTCCTTTTTTAACTTCTAATATCTTCCAAGTCATTATTAATTTTTGCTTTTCCTCTTACCCACCTGAATTGCCACTCCTACTTCTTTCTCTCCATCCATTTAAGCTGTACTTCAACATCTTCAAATTTCATGTTTCCCACAAAGCTATCTCTTTGCTACTCCAGTTGGTAGTGACCTCACTTTCCACTGATGGGCTTTAACATAAATTGTCCATAGATACAGTTGGCATCATATGGTCTGATGAACTAGACTACAAATGCCCTGATGAAACAGGTCCAGGGTCTATATTTCTTTCCGTTTTAGTGCCTTGCAGAGTTTTATATAGTAGATCAGTTCAGTTCAGTTCAGTCGCTCAGTTGTGTCTGACTTTTTGTGACCCCATGGACTGTAGCACCCCAGGCTTCCCTGTCTTTTACCATCTCCCGGAGTTTACTCAAACTCATGTCCGTCAAGTTGGTGATGCCATCCAACCATCTCATCCTATGTCATCCCCTTCTCCTCCTGCTTTCGATCTTTCCCAGCATCAGGGTCTTTTCCAGTGAGTCAGTTCTTCACATCAGATGGACAAGTATTGGAGTTTCAGCTTCAGCATCAGTCCTTCCAATGAATACTCAGGAGTGAATTCCTTTAGGATTGACTGGTTTGATCTTCTTGCAGTTCAAGGGACTCGCAAGAATCTTCTCCAACACCACAGTTCAAAAGCATCAATTCTTCAGTATATAGTATATAATAGAGACTCGATGATAAAAACCTGAGTTTATATTGTTTCTAATTTTCAAAAAAATTCCAAATGTGTTTGATCTAAATTGATCTCTCAATTTTCCTGAAAATGTTAACATTAGAAATGTTGGTAATGCTAAAATTTAGGATAAGAACTGAAACTTGTCTCCCAAGTTATCCTTTAAAAGCTCTTATTTTTCTCATAAAGACTATATTCTAGATCATTATACAGGAGTATAATCATTATATAGGAGTATAACTCTTACGTGGGAAAAGAGATAAGATTTTTTTTAAGTCCAATAATAAATTCAGGATGACTGCTTAAGACTCAACTTTAACATTCTATGACTGATTTTAAGTATTTCTTTTGTGTGTGTTCAGTTGCTTAATCGTACCAGACTCTGAGATCCCATGGATTGTAGCCTGTCAGTCTCCTTCTGTCCATGGGATTTCCCAGGCAAGAATACTGGAGTGGATTACCATTTTCTTCTCTAGGGGATCTTTCTGACCTAGGAACTGAACTTATGTCTCTTAAGGTCTCCTGCATTAGCAGGTGGATTCTTTACCGCTGAGCCACCTGCAAACCCCATTAAGTACTTCTTTTAGTTATTTTATTTAATATTATCACATATCCTTGAATATATTTTATAATTGATATATAACTGACTGATATAAAATATAGCAATATAAATATTACAGTTTATAATATAAATACTTAATAAGTCAAATATAGTTTATGCTTGATAGAGTCAGATTTTGTAATTATATTTAATGCTTTGTACAATAATTAATTGTTATTTATACTATGTTTTCTTTTGCAAATAAAAAAATGTTTGAGATATATTTTAGAAAACAGTTGACGTAATAAGATGTCCTATGAAAAAGATTTTATTGCCTTTTCTCCTCACCCTACAGGTTTCTGTTTGTTTTCATTTTGCCCTGAGGCACTTTATTTTGCTTTGCTCTTTCTAATGCTGGTTTTCCCTGTGTGGGGCTTCAGGCCTAGAGCAGAGGGTATAAAGAAAGTAGGAAGGATTAAGACACAGTTGGATTATAGGATGAAGAATCTGAATGAAAAAGAAATTCCATTATCACCACCTGAGAAGCTGAGCTTCTTTCTTCACATCAAAGGGTGGGGAGAGGGAGGGGAAAAAGTCTTCAAAATGGATTTCCTTTCATTTCCACTTCAATTCTCTGTGCTTGGGTGTTCAGTACATTCCATCCTCTCAGACCCTAAAAGAACTTGAATTTGAGTTTAACATATTGGGAATTTCAGCTCAAGCAGATCTGACGAGAGAAGACAGACGCCTGAACAGATGCAGCTTGTATAGAGAGATTATTTTTTTTTTAGCCAAAAGTTGCTGATTTTTCATCTATAAAAACCTTTCCCCTGATAAGTTTTAGAGTGTGAAAATTTTGACATTTTTCTTTGCACATCACAGGTTACTGTGCTTAGTTATTTAGCGTGTGTGTGTGTGTGTGTGTGTGTGTGTGTGTGTAATGTAATCATCCTGTGGTGGATTGAGAAGGCAGTATTCAGTTCTGTCAAAACCCTTGGGCTGTTGCCATGTTTTTGAAACTTTGAGCTTCACTGAGCTTACTGGGGGCCTGGTTTCCCTGATGTGTGAATTGCTACAGAAATTAAAACATGGCCAGTGCTGGAATCTCCACTGACAAGCTGATGAGATCCATGTCCCTGGAGTTCCTCTCAACTCTCAGTGATCCTGTCAGAGAAATCACTACATCTGCTCCAAATTGCTACCTGAGGACAAAACAGGACTTCAGAGGCATCTGAAAAACACTGTGAAAGAGAAGCAAGGACTCTGAGCAAAACAAAAAGGAGTGTCTTGTGGCTGAGGGTGAACTGAGGTGGTGGGAAATGTGTAAATGGCCTTGTGTTCTGTATCTACGTGGAAAGAGACATGAGAACAGACACCAGTGACAGAGACAATGCGGAGAAATGTGTGGAGTGACTACTCTCCCTATTCATTCTAGCATTTCTATAACCACATGACTAAACATACCAGTTACGTTGGTTGAATGACATTGATTGACCAATATCAACTCTCAATGTTCCCAAAACAGCAAAACCAAGAGAAAAAAAAAAATCCACATTTTCTGCATCTAAGCTCCTCTATTTTTCTCAGTGACAATGTTCCCTTCTTTCTCTAGAGTCGTAGCCTTGGGAGTACAGTCACAAACCAGCTGTATCATCATCATTTGTGAACCTACTAGAGATGAAAATTCTAAGGCCGCATCCCAGATCTACTGAATTAGAAACTCTGGGATGGAGCCCAGCACTGTGGGTCTTAATAACCTGGCAGTTTGTTCCTAATGCATGTGAAGATTTGAAAACTTTATGTCTAGTGCAAAGCATCATCAGTCTTTTGATCACAACTGATTTATTCTCATCAGCGTGTGATACGAACTAGTACCTGCTACATTTAAAAAAATACTCTCTTGTCTTCATAGCTTCCAGCTATTTTCCTTCTCTTTCTACTGTCACAGAATTATTTCTTTTAAAAGTTTGTCTGTAGAGCAAGATGACAATCTAGGAAGTCCCAGACCTTGCTCTCTCACAGAGACACTGACTTAACAATAACATACAGTCCAAAAGCCTTTATGAGAACTCAAGAAACCAGTTGAGAAGTTGCAGCACCTGAGGCGTGCTCAAAGCTGCATTGAAATGAGTTAGAAAATCCATTATTTCTCACTCATGTGTTACCTTGCCCAAGTGAGCACAGCTCAGCACAACTGGGAGTAAATGTCCAATTCATGGTTTCTCTATAGATGGAGGAGGAGGGAAAGAAGTGGAATATATGTCCAACACTGAGTACTGATGCAGATCTTGGATGTTTGGGGACTTCTGAGAAAAAAAGAAAGCCCCTTGGATGTTGCAAAACCAGAGAACCTCCAGTACTTGAAGACAGGCACCAGAGGGAGAAAAATGAGAAGATCTTAAAAAAGAAACACAAAACACAACTAAAATATCAAAAGTTAAAGAAAAAGGAGACACTCTTTAAAAGCAGCAAGAGAAAAACGATTTGTTTTATACATAGAAAACCCCATAGACTATCAGCAGAAACCTTGTAGGCCAGAATGGAGTAGCATGATATATTTAATGTTAAAAGAAAACACTTTCAACCAAGAATTCCCTACTTGGCAAAGTGATCATTCAGAGTTGAAGACAGAGATAAAGAGTTTCCAGATTACCAAAAACTAAAAGAGTTGCTCACCACTAAGTATTACAAGAAAGGTTATGAAGATTTATTTAAGCTGACAAGAAAGGGCACTAATTACTAACAAGAATACTTAAGAAAGAATAAATCTCACTTGAAAGGTAAATATATAGTAAAGGCAGTGGGTTAATTACTTATAAAGTTAATATAAATGTTAAAAGACAAAAGTAGTAAAAATAACTATTACTACAATACTTAAAAGCGGCAGAGGATAAAAAGGAATAAACTGTGACATCAAAAACATAAAACATGAAAGAAAGTAAAACTGTTGATCTGTAGAATGGGATCAAACTTAAGTTGTTATGAACTTAAAACTAATTAATATAGATGTAAGTTGTTATACATAAGCCTCATTGTTAGGGGAAGCACACTGACTGAAACCACCCACCCTGGCCAGGCACCACAGTAACCATTTGCATGAGTTGTTTTATGACAGGAGGTCCTGGTAATGAACACGGAACTAATAACCCACCACCAACTGGAAGAGTTCAGGAAAGGTCAAAAGGAGACACCACATGTCCAACCACCTCCCAGAATCCTCCTCTCTGGCATCCATCTTGGCTGAACAAGGTGTGCACCACCAGGAAGGACTCTGAGTCAGAATGATTAGCTAAAGACTGCGTGGAAACTAATCCCATCACCATAAAACCAAGACTGCAAGCCATGTGGCAGAGCAGTTCTCCTGGGTTCCCTTACCCTCCTGCTCTCCACCCAGGCGCCCTTTCCCAATAAAGTCTCTTGCTTTGTCAGCACATGTGTCTCCTCAGACAATTCATTTCTGAGTGTTAGACAAGAGCCCAGTTTCAAGCCCTGGAAGGGGTCCCCCTTCCTGCAACAAATGGCGACTCTGGCGGGACTCCTCTTCACTGAATCTGACATCCTGACCACTCGGGGTACTCAGGGACCAACTTGCCCACCGATGGACCAGACCCAGTGGCCAAAACTGGGGCCTTTTTGTCCCTAGTCTCCTCCTGACACGGACAACTGGCCAGAGTGCCCCAACCGGTAAGGAACAAGAGACTTTATTTACCTCTCTCCCCTACCCTCTCTCTTTCCTCTCTGTAACCCTTCCTATCCTACCCCTTTTTTCTAGTCCCCAGGTCCTAGAAGCAGGAATCTGGTCAAAGGGCCTCAGCCTGGGCTGAGGATTGGAGACTGATCACCTCCTGTTGGCAGAGAACTTGAATTCTGCTTCTGGTCTGGTCTGGTTTCTAGTAGGGCCGAGTTCCAGTCTCTCTTCTCTGGAGGCCCAGGGTAAAGTCCTGTAACGCCTTGGTATCTGCAGGTGGCAGGAGACGTCTGTAAGGCCACCCCTTTCACCCCCCTCTCCCACCTCCTCCCTGTTCTTCTTTCAGCCTGGCTTCCTTTTCTCCCTTTGAAATCTTTGAAGATTTGAGATATTTTCATTTACTCTGCTAGTACTTGGATCTGAAGTTCTGTGTCTCTATAGGTTTTCTGAGCAACTGAATCCTTATATTTAAGGTACTGTCTGATGAGGACTGCCAGGTCTGTGTGTGTTTTAACTCTGTGTTCTGTATTGTGATTTTTGATGGCCATTTTGCTTTGTCTGCCCACCGTTTGGTTTAGACTGCTGCTATTTTGTTAGAACTGGATTTTCTTTCACTGTGCCTTGAGACCAGGGCTCTGGCTCTGTTCTCAGGAACACTTATCTAGACCATCTTTAACTCCTGAGACTGAGGAAAAAAGGGGAAAAGACTTTAAAAGTATTATCTATTCCAACTGTTTTTTATAAACTAGTAAATTTTATATTGTAATATCTAATTCATGACTAAGCTTAGATTTTGCTTTGTGTCTGTCTAAATATGTCTTGGTATGTCTTTGTCTCTGGGTAATATTTTTGAGGTTAATTTGTAAATGAACTCTATTTAACTGGCTTAAAGAAAAGTAAGTCCTTACAAATCAAATAATTCTAAATTAAACAATAAATTCTAGTTTCATGTGAAGTGGGAAATATTCAGTATTAAATACCTGATATTAATGTTTGTTTGTTGACCTATCTAATATATACATGCCTTAGAATAATTAACATTAAGTAGAATATTTTCATTGTACCTAGGTTTAATATATGTTAAATATTATCATATCTGTTACAAGTTTGTCAACAAGGAAATTACCTTGCGTGAAGAAACTTCTACAAAAATGTAAATGAGATATGAGCTTTTACATAAACTCTATTAAGAATAATTATGCTCAATATTTCTGTCTTTGTGCCAGTACCATACTGTCTTGATAACTGTGGCTTTGTAGTAGAGCCTGAAGTCAGGTAGGTTGATTCCTCCAGTTCCATTCTTCTTTCTCAAGATCGCTTTGGCTATTCGAGGTTTTTTGTATTTCCATACAAATTGTGAAATTATTTGTTCTAGCTCTGTGAAGAATACTATTGGTAGCTTGATAGGGATCGCGTTGAATCTATAAATTGCTTTGGGTAGTATACTCATTTTCACTATATTGATTCTTCCAATCCATGAACATGGTATATTTCTCCATCTATTAGTGTCCTCTTTGATTTCTTTCACCAGTGTTTTATAGTTTTCTATATATAGGTCTTTAGTTTCTTTAGGTAGATATATTCCTAAGTATTTTATTCTTTCCATTGCAATGGTGAATGGAATTGTTTCCTTAAGTTCTCTTTCTGTTTTCTCATTATTAGTGTATAGGAATGCAAGGGATTTCTGTGTGTTGATTTTATATCCTGCAACTTTACTATAGTCATTGATTATTTCTAGTAATTTTCTGGTGGAATCTTTAGGGTTTTCTATGTAGAGGATCATGTCATCTGCAAATAGTGAGAGTTTTACTTCTTCTTTTCCAATTTGGATTCCTTTTATTTCTTTTTCTGCTCTGATTGCTGTGGCCAAAACTTCCAAAACTATATTGAATAGTAATGGTGAAAGTGGGCACCCTTGTCTTGTTCCTGACTTTAGAGGAAATGCTTTCAATTTTTCACCATTGAGGATAATGTTTGCTGTGGGTTTGTCATATATAGCTTTTATTATGTTGAGGTATGTTCCTTCTATTCCTGCTTTCTGGAGAGTTTTTATCATAAATGGATGTTGAATTTTGTCAAAGGCTTTCTCTGCATCTATTGAGATAATCATATGGTTTTTATTTTTCAATTTGTTAATGTGGTGTATTACATTGATTGATTTGTGGATATTGAAGAATCCTTGCATCCCTGGGATAAAGCCCACTTGATCATGGTGTATGATCTTTTTAATGTGTTGTTGGATTCTGATTGCTGAAATATTGATCAATGGAATAAAATAGAAAGCCCAGAGATAAATCCACGCACATATGGACACCTTATCTTTGACAAAGGAGGCAAGAATATACAATGGATTAAAGACAATCTCTTTAACAAGTGGTGCTGGGAAAACTGGTCAACCACTTGTAAAAGAATGAAACTAGACCACTTTCTAACACCATACACAAAAATAAACTCAAAATGGATTAAAGATCTAAACGTGAGACCAGAAACTATAAAACTCCTAGAGGAGAACATAGGCAAAACACTCTCCGACATATATCACAGCAGGATCCTCTATGACCCACCTCCCAGAATATTGGAAATAAAAGCAAAAATAAACAAATGGGACCTAATTAACCTTAAAAACTTCTGCACATCAAAGGAAACTATTAGCAAGGTGAAAAGACGGCCTTCAGAATGGGAGAAAATAATAGCAAATGAAGCAACCGACAAACAACTAATCTCAAAAATATACAAGCAACTCCTACAGCTCAACTCCAGAAAAATAAACGACCCAATCAAAAAATGGGCCAAAGAACTAAATAGACATTTCTCCAAAGAAGACATACAGATGGCTAACAAACACATGAAAAGATGCTCAACATCACTCATTATCAGAGAAATGCAAATCAAAACCACTATGAGGTACCATTTCACACCAGTCAAAATGGCTGTGATCCAAAAGTCTACAAATAATAAATGTGGAGAGGGTGTGGAGAAAAGGGAACCCTCTTACACTGTTGGTGGGAATGCAAACTAGTACAGCCACTATGGAGAACAGTGTGGAGATTCCTTAAAAAACTGGAACTAGAACTGCCTTATGATCCAGCAATCCCACTGCTGGGCATACACACTGAGGAAACCAGAAGGGAAAGAGACACGTGTACCCCAATGTTCATCGCAGCACTGTTTATAATAGCCAGGACATGGAAGCAACCTAGATGTCCATCAGCAGATGAATGGATAAAGAAAGCAGTGGTACATATACACAATGGAGTATTACTCAGCCATTAAAAAGAATACATTTGAATCAGTTCTAATGAGGTGGATGAAACTGGAGCCTATTATACAGAGTGAAGTAAGCCAGAAGGAAAAACACCAATACAGTATACTAACGCATATATATGGAATTTAGAAAGATGGTAACAATAACCCTGTGTACGAGACAGCAAAAGAGACACTGATGTATAGAACAGTCTTATGGACTCTGTGGGAGAGGGAGAGGGTGGGAAGATTTGAGAGAATGGCATTGAAACATGTAAAATATCATGTAAGAAACGAGTTGCCAGTCCAGGTTCGATGCACGATACTGGATGCTTGGGGCTAGTGCACTGGGACGACCCAGAGGGATGGTATGGGGACGGAGGAGGGAGGAGGGTTCAGGATGGGGAACACATGTATACCTGTGGCAGATTCATTTTGATATTTGGCAAAACTAATACAATTATGTAAAGTTTAAAAATAAAATAAAATTAGAAAAATAAATAAATAAATAAAGAAGTCTTTAAAAAAAAAAAAAAAGAATAATTATGCTTTAGAAATGTCTGACTAAAATATTCTCTCCAGATTGGGGTAACCTGAATTTCTAAGGGTTATTCTAAACTAAGTGTTGGAAGTCTATTGAATAGTTAGGTCATTTCCAAATAAAATAAGATTTTGAAACATTTACTACTAAACACTAATTTCTTTTTATAGAAAAACTAAAGAGATTTGGGACTATAAATGGACAATGTTTGGTGCCATCGTAAAATGTTCTAAGAAAGCAAGGGTTTTAGAAATTATCACTGGTATTAATGCTCACCAATCTATAAAGTACTGATATAAAAGTTAGTTCTTGGTTACTAGAGGAAAGTAGGAAGTGTGTTTGCAGGAAAAAAAAAAAAGAGTACTAAAAAGAGTTATGAATGGTCAGGATTTTCTAAAATTGGATTACAGTTAGTTAGATAAATGGATTTTGTTAGGAATGACACAGCCATAGGAAAACTGGTTAGAGCCAACTAGGTCCAAGATAGCAGAGTAGACTTTCACTAGACCTGGAGCCTCAGTACTTAGCCACATTGTGACATATCAACAAGCTAAATGACACACCCACCAACATTGACTAAATCTGACTAAATGTTCCAAACCCTTTTAAATGATCGTTTTGACAAAACTTCCTAAATTGAATTCTATTGAAGTTCCTTTGACCTCTAGCTAACTTTGGGGTGCTTCAGAAGGCCCCTAGAAACATCCCAAAGAGAGATATTAAACTAATTGTGTTTATTTGGTTGGTTAAATTACATGAAAAGTATTATCAAATGAGTAATAAATCCTCTCATGTTATAATGTATGGTAAATATTACTAATATAGATATCCTAGAAATTGTATGGAGTCCTTAACATTTTGATATGTCCTGGTATTCTAATGGAAATCTGATGACATCACAAAAATTAACAAAAGGACTGAATGAACCAGCGAATATGCTTATAACTTTTATGGTTTCTATCTGAAAAATAACGGGTTTGAATCTTATATTTTCCAGGAGTAGGGAAAACCTTCCTCTCAAACTAATTATGACAACAATTTGGTAAAATTCTATGTTATAAACAAAACAATTATATTTTCTCTCTACCTGACTCCTTCAGAAATTGGAAACTCTTAGGTTTCCAGTAAGTTTATCAAATGAGTTAGGAAGGTTATCTCACTAACAGGTACAAAAATCTCAAGGAATTTTTGAGACCTTAAAAAGGGAAGAAGTCACCTAGATTTGTTGGGCGAAATCTGTGATAAGCCTTTGGTGTGAGTTTCCCAGCCCTGTTTTATTTTAAAAGTTAAATCTGAGACTCTATAAATGTTTCAGCACAAAAGTCTATGATCAGTTATGGTTATATAAATCATCAGGCCAAAATTAGTAACAGCAGAACTATTTTGCAAATAAACTTAATTCGGTTATATTTGATAAAAATGAGGGTAATTTTAGGGAGAAAAAGATGTTTCAATAAATGTTAAATCCCAGTTTGTTAATGGAGGTCTGCATCTAGTAAGACTCATTTCTTGGATAGTTCTTTGCTGTTATGCGATATTAATGTAAAATTTAATTGAATTCTCAAAGAACACCCTAAATTTGTTTCTGAAGCTTATCTCGGTAATCTGTCTTTGAATGAAGATCAGATGCCTCATGACCTGCAACCAGGACTGGAAAAAGACATGATCTAAGGGACTGTCTCCAACTTGGATGGAAGGACTATTTTATCAGGTACTGTTAACTAGCTCATGCACAATGAAACTGAAGGGAAATTGACTCAGATTAATTCCCACTTTCAAAGGCCCCTACACTGGACTGATCTATAGAGAAGACAGCTGACCTGATCTCACCTTAAAATGATCGTCAGACAACACCAGGATGAGAAGACAATGACATCAGAGGTAGACAGCTTGCCCAAGATGCTGGACCTGATTTGTATGGTCATTTATAATGTTTTCTTGACTTCTTAGACCTTTGTATATAAATCAAATGCTTTTCTATCATAGGCCTGATCTTATACTAGTTTTAGAAATCAATCCAATTGTTGGGTTTGTGGCCAATTACATGTGCTTAGTTCTGGGTTACCTTGGTAAATTTCTCTACTACAAGGTTCTAACTGGTTAGCTCTAAGAAAATTTACTTAAAAAATTATATTCATATTCAGGTCACTATTGATATTACTGGATGGGATTCCCTCATAGGCCAATTAATACTGCCTGCTCTGATTCTGGCCAAAAATTTGAGTTTTCTTCTATTACTCAAGCTCAATCAAAGCAACAAGCAAGTTTCAGCAAAGGAGGAAAAAATCTCCCACAATTATGGGATGGATTTATATAGATAATAGCAGGCTATGGTAATTTAGGTTTAAAGTCTCCTCTATGTTGGAAACAATTAAATCATACTAAGGATAATCAGTCTAGTAACACAAGAAAACTGGGCTATGTGCTTTATAGACAGTGCCAATATATAATTTCTCTGGAAGATAAAGACTCATACAGAATAGGCTAAGTTAGATGACCTGGGATATGCTGGGCTACATCTAACAGAAGCTCTTGTCTTACTTGTGACTTTACTAATACTGCTGGCTACGTTATTTGCATTTCACCTGTTTTACAAAATCGGTTTCTTACACTGCCAAATGTGTGACCGAGACCTCTGATAAAATAATATATAGTTCCATATGAGATCGATGATGGTAACAGTGTAACTCTAGATATGGGAAGAAGCAATAAGAGGGAATGTTTTTCCTGGGCCAAGAGACTAGTAAGACAGGTGGTCCAGAGAATTGTGGATACTGTTTTATGGCCTAGTCCACTAACAGCATATTAAGTGGCCTGTCAACAAAATCTTTGCCAAACCTGAGAATGGATATTCTCAGCACCATGAGATAAGATGGTCATGAAATGCCCCCCTCAAAATCATGGTCAAGTTTATGATCAAAAAAGGGGCTCTGCCAACTGAAAACTGACTCTTGCCATCTACGTCTACAAAGATTAAATCATGGTCACTGCAACTGCTAACATTCAATTCCCCTGAAAGGAGTTCAGGGTGAAAATCAGGAATGAGGCACTCTGTGCTCTGGGAAAAACTGGCAGAATAAGCCTTCAGATAATTAGATCTTTTCAGGAGAAGATTTTATTAGTCCCAATTCTTGTATCTTCTCATACCTAGAGAAACACTGACATCATTAATGGTGACATCTGCTTTGGCTATTAAAGAAAATTTTGAAACTAAAAGTCAAAATAGAGTAGCTATGGTTCAGATATCCCGGGAAATAACTAGGTGATGCTATGAGTATAATTTCAGATTAGACCTTGTGTTGCTAAACACTTGAGTTTTCTGAGTCATGTCAGGCTTGGATGCCACCATTCTCAAAACAAAGTCTGCTGGGAGCTAGTAACTGCGACCTTACTTTTTATAAAACTAGGCAACTGGTTACCTGGCTAGAAGTCTCCCTGAAGTGCCAGGTCCAGACTGGGTTATAGGCTTATTCTCCTAAAAAGAAATGAGATTTATTTTGTCTATTAAAATTCCAGTTATCACTCCTCCAACTACCTCTAATTAGGTCTGTTACACCAAAATGGCAGACTAAGGGATTGAGATTTTAATCATACAAGACTCAAGTCTAGGACTTGGAACTCAGGAATATGTCCAATTCAGTGTTTACTCTCCAAGCTTAGGCAGTCCTATGCCCCATTTGACAGGAAGTCACCACAGTCATAGTTGCCTAGTTCTCTAAGTTAAAACTGAGCAGGACTCTGTGGCACTCTGGAGTACAGATCTGTTCTGTGTTCTCCATTTCTTGTCTGTAGGATAGAAGCTTCATTCAGCCTCCTTCACCTTCCCTGAATTCCAAAGGATGGGTTCAAACAATTGCTAATCAGGAAAGGGAGGGGATACACAAATGGAGGAGAAACAATCAAATGAGGGCCCAGCCTTGAGACAGGGTCCTGGTTTCTACTGAAAAAAAAAAAAAAAATGCATAACAATGTCTTTGAGTTCTTTTACTGAACTGGAGCCCCCACCCAGGTGGAGGATGGTAACTTCAGACTAAACACAAGATTCCTGGAGCACAGCTCTGTTGCCTCACCATGAACCAATCAAAAAAGGTCACAAACCCTGCAGCTCTCAGCCCAAATGTTGCCTTCTGTTTCTGGGGACCAATGTTGACCATCCTGTTAGGTCTCCTGTTTGGCCCCTGTCTATTTCATCTCTAAGAGGGGCCAACAGTTTCAGACTGAATTGCTGTTATTACAAGGGTGAATGCTGGTTTCAGGCAAAAAAATACCTTGACTTAGATCAGGTAGAGAGACTTCTGCTCTGCTAGGCAGGCCTACATCCATGCACAGCAGAAAGAAGTTACAGAAGAAAGAGACCTCTGCCCCAATTCCCAAGAAGTATCTTGAGTATGAAGTCTCTCAACGGGGAATTGTTAGGGGAAGCACACTGACTGAAACCACCCACCCTGGCCAGGCACCACAGTAACCATTTGCATGAGTTGTTTTACGACAGGAGGTCCTGGTAAGGAACACGGAACTAATAACCCACCACCAACCGGAAGAGTTCAGGAAAGGTCAAAAGGAGACACCACATGTCCAACCACCTCCCAGAATCCTCTCTGGCATCCATCTTGGCTGAACAAGGCGTGCACCATCAGGAAGGACTCTGAGTCAGAATGATTGGCTAAAAACTACCCAGAAACTAATCCCATCACCATAAACCTGAGACTGCAAACCATGTGGCAGAGCTGTTCTCCTGGGTTCCCTTACCTTCCTGCTCTCCACCCGGCTGCCCTTTCCCAATAAAGTCTCTTGCTTTGTCAGCACATGTGTCTCCTCACATTCTGAGTGTTAGACAAGAACTCAGTTAGACAATTCATTTCTGAGTGTTAGACAAGAGCCCAGTTTCGGGCCCTGGAAGGGTCCCCCTTCCTGCAGCATCTGTAACCACAAAGCAAAAACCTACAGTAAATAATGAAAGATATAGAGAAAAGAATATAAATATTCCTTTTCACAAAAGAAAGTAATCAAACCACAAAGAGATAGAACAAACTTGAAAAAGAACAAAGCTACAAGCATCAGGCTCCCTAATTTCAAACTAGAATATAAAGCTCTAGTAATTAAAACAGTATGTATGTTATCGGCATAAAGAGACACATAGATTAATGGAACAAAATAGAGAATCCAGAAATAAACCTATAACTTACAACAAAGTAGCCAAGAATATACAATGGGGAAAGAATATTCTCTTCAATAAACCAGACAGCCATATGCAAAAAAATCAAACTGGACCACTATCATAAAGCATACACAAAAATTAACTCAAAATGAATTGAAGACTTGAATGTAAGGCCTGAAACCATAAAACTCCTAAAAGAAACCTTATGTGTAAGGTCCTTGACATAGGTTTTAAGTGATGATTTTTTGCATAACACCAGAAGCAAAAGTAACAAAAACAAAATTAAACACCTGGGACAACATCAAGCTAAAAAGTTTTTGAACAGCAAAGGAAACCCCCAACAAAGTAAAAAGGCAAGTCCTGAATGGGAGAAAATTTTGTAAATCATATATCTTATAAGGGCTTCCCTGATGGCTCAGAAGGTAAAGAATCTGGCTGCAATGAGGGAGACCTGGGTTTGATCCCTGGTCAGGAAGATCCCCTGGAGAAGGGAATGGCAACCCACTCCACTATTCTTGCCTGTAGAATTCCATAGACAGAAGAGCTCAGTGGGATACAGGCCATGGGGTCACAAAGAGTCGACACAACTGAGTGACTTCCACTTCACTTTCATAAGGGGTTAATATCCAAAATATGTAAAGAACTCCCACAACATGACAGCAAACAATCTAATTAAAAAATGGGCAGAAGATCTGAACAATTTTCCAAAGAACACATACAGATGGCCTACAAGTGCATGAAAAAATTTTCAATATAATTAATCTTCAGTGATATGTAAATCAAAGCCACATTGAAATATCATCCCACACCTGTTAGAGTGGCTGTTATTGAAAAGACAAGAAACAGTAACTGCTGCAAGAATGCAGAGAAAAAGGGACCTTCATGCACTAGTGGTGGGTAGATTGGTGCAGCCGCTCTGAAAAACAATATGTAGATTCCTCCCCAAAATTAAAGGTGGAACTACTATATGATCCAGCAATTCCATATCTGGGCATTTATCTGAAGAAAATGAAAACACTAATTAAAAATGATATATTAATCCTCATGTTCATTGTAACATTATTTATAATTGCAAAGATATGGAAGGGAGAAGGCAATGGCATCCCACTCCAGTACTGTTGCCCGGAAAATCCCATGGATGGAGGAGCCTGGGTAGGCTGCAGTCCCTTGGGTCACACAGAGTCGGACACGACTGAAGCAACTTAGCAGCAGCAGCAGCAGCAGCAGCAGCAGCAAGATATGGAAATTATGAAGTGCGTATCGAGAAAGGGATGGATAAAGAAACTCTGTGTGTATACAAGGCAATATTATTCAGCCATAAGACAGAATGAAATCTTGCCTTTGCAACAACGTGAATGGACTTAAGGGAATTATGCTAAGTGAAATTAAGTCAGACAGAGAAAGACAAATACCCTATGATCTCTCTTATACCTGGAATCTAAATACACATACACACACACCAAACAAAAGGACAAACAGATGAAGCTCATAGATACAGAGAACTGATTGGTGGTAGCCAGAGGCAGATGGCCAGAGGTGGAAAAAAATGGATAAACTATTTAACTGTTTTGTTTGTTGTGTTAGTAAAATAAAGAAAACAGAAACCAGCAAGTCAAGCCTCTCTAATTGGAAAATTATACTCACAAGCCTGCGGAAGATGATGCAAACCAAGAAAAAACTTTGGAGATATCCAGAATCTCTAGCTGGTCTGATTATTGAAGAAGGTCTTTTCCTACACAAGATCAGATCAGATCAGATCAGTCGCTCAGTCGTGTCCAACTCTTTGCGACCCCATGAATTGCAGCATGCCAGGCCTCCCTGTCCATCACCAACTCCCGGAGTTCACTCAGACTCACGTCCATCGAGTCAGTGATGCCATCCAGCCATCTCATCCTCTGTCGTCCCCTTCTCCTCTTGCCCCCAATCCCTCCCAGCATCAGAGTCTTTTCCAGTGAGTCAACTCTTCACATGAGGTGGCCAAAGTACTGGAGTTTCAGCTTTAGCATCTTTCCTTCCAAAGAAATCCCAGGGCTGATCTCCTTCAGAATGGACTGGTTGGATCTCCTTGTAGTCCAAGGGACTGTCAAGAGTCTTCTCCAACACGACAGTTCAAAAGCATCAATTCTTCGGCGCTCAGCCTTCTTCACAGTCCAACTCTCACATCCATACATGACCACAGGAAAAACCATAGCCTTGACTAGACGGACCTTAGTTGGCATAGTAATGTCTCTGCTTTTGAATATGCTATCTAGGTTGGTCATAACTTTGCTTCCAAGAAGTAAGCGTCTTTTAATTTCATGGCTGCAGTCACCATCTGTAGTGATTTTGGAGCCCAGAAAAATAAAGTCTGACACTGTTTCCACTGTTTCCCTGTAAAATTCTGAAAGAGATGGGAATACCAGAACACCTGATCTGCCTCTTGAGAAATTTGTATGCAGGTCAGGAAGCAACAGTTAGAACTGGACATGGAACAACAGACTGGTTCCAAATAGGAAAAGGAGTTCGTTAAGGCTGTATATTGTCACCCTGTTTATTTAACTTATATGCAGAGTACCTCATGAGAAACGCTGGGCTGGAAGAAGCACAAGCTGGAATCAAGATTGCTGGGAGAAATCTCAATAACCTCAGATATGCAGATGACACCACCCTTATGGCAGAAAGTGAAGAGGAACTAAAAAACCTCTTGATGAAAGTGAAAGTGGAGAGTGAAAAAGTTGGCTTAAAGCTCAACATTCAGAAAACGAAGGTCATGGCATCTGGTCCCACCACTTCCTACACAAAGTCGGCCCATAAAGAATGGCCAAAGTGGTTGCTCTTTTCAAATGTGCAAGTCACAGCAAAACATAACAAGATAGGAATAAACAGGGAAACAGGGCCCAGTCAAAGAAAAAATCCAAGTCTGAAAAATCCAGTTTCTGAAGAAACTGACCATGAAGACATGGAGATGCAAGATGAAAGAGAATATGTGAAACTAACACAAATACTGTAGAGATTGTACTCCAATACAAATTAATTTTAAAAAAGAAACAAAAGCACCCAAAACACTAAGATAGATATATTACTTTAAAATTATCATATTTTATGTTTCCAGGGGTTTGTTTTATCTTTCAGCATAGTCTAGGAAAGGTGCAAAACCTGACACAGAAATCCGATACAAGTTAAACGGTGAATTGCTTTTTGAACTGAGACTCAGGAAAACGGTGTGCCAGCCATCTGTCAGTGTGTAGGGGATGCTCTTCCCCAAAATATGTCAGTCCAGACATTGATTCACATAGATTCCAGAACCACCAGCCTCTGAGGGAAATGCAATGGAAGAAGCGGCCTCATTTCCTTTCGTAAACCAGGGCAGGAAAATCTGGTCAGATGCCAGGGCCACTTTAGAAAATGTCACTTGGGAGCCAGGTGTGTTTTTCCACTCAAGAGTCCTCTCACTTTATCCCCAAGTAGGAGATGATGCAGGCAGTCAGTGCAGGCACCCAAGCTCCCAAAGTCATCAGAGCCACCCCACTTTCCAGGCTCCTGCAGGGGTGCCTGGCCCTGTCACCTCAACCTGCTCATTGTTTGATAAATGCCAGGGCTTCTGTGAGGACACTTCTCTCCTGTGGTTCATGGAACAGTGTCCAGACAAGAGAAAATACACCCCAGGAAGTCAACAAGAAGAACAAATGGAAGAGTTCTGTACTGGTCAGATGCAGACTCTGGGAACCTAAAACAGAGACACCAACACATCTTAGCTAAACATTCAGGGTCTTTTGTTTGGAGGGTTATTTATTTCTTTATGGAGAACTCACTGTTTGGAGGCATTTCAGACATTTACTAGGTGGAAATCACATGAATTTGCTGATATTTCATAAAGATAAAAGGCTTCCCTGATAGCTCTGTTGGTAAAGAATCTGCCTGCAATGCAGGAGACCCTGGTTCGATTCCTGGGTCAGGAAGATTTGCTGGAGAAGGGATAAGCCATCCATCCCAGTATTTTTGGGCCTCTCTTGTGGCTCAGCTGGTAAAGAATCCATCTGCAATGAAGAAGACCTGGCTTCAATCCCTGGGTTGGGAAGATCCCCTGGAGAAGGGAAAGGCTACCCACTCCAGTATTCTGGCCTGCAGAATTCCATGGACTGTATAGTCCATGGGGTCACGAGGAGTTGGACACTACTGAGCAACTTTCACTTTCACTTCACTTCATAGATAAAAGGGAGAGGGAAAGATGCTGTGGTGGAACCTAAAATAGAATTCTCAGAAAGTCACAAAATCTTCCCTAAGTAGCCAAAGAGTAATTAACCTGATATCCTGTGTGGAACAAAGACCTCCTCTTTCTTTCACATTATCTCCTTGCTAATTGGAAACTAGTTATCAGCATTTGTTAAATAAATTCTGGTTCACTTAGGTAATAAAACATGATACAGTCATTTACAGAAAGGAGACAGATAATATGTTTTGATACAAAGTGTTCTCTAAGATAAGGTAGTTAATGAAAAAAAAAAAGGAAGATCCAAAACAATGTGCAAAATATTTGTGGCAAAACAATGAAGATTCACGTTATATATGTGCATGTGTATACATGTGTATATATATTTAGGTGTGCAAAATAATATATAATATATAACATACACAAACACACTTGCATGAATATTAGAAAGGAGATTGGGCAAGGGACACTTTTCTCTGCTTACCGTTTTGCTTAGGAATATTTTCCCACGTGCATCTAACTGCATACATGTGTGCTAAGTTGCTTCAGTCGGGTCTGACTCTTTGGGATCCTGTGGACTGTAGCCCACCAGGCTCCTCTGTCCATGGGATTCTCCAGGCAAGAATACTGGAGTGGGTTGCCACGCCCTCCTCCAGGGGATCTTATGTCTCTTCCATTCAGGCTAGTTCTTTACCACTAGTGCCACCTGGGAAGCCCTTGCATCTAACTAAACCTATTTTAAAACATTTCAAAAGCCTATAAGCCACAAAAGCAAAACAGGTAATAACGTGGTAAACAATATGGTTTTTGTTACGGAGAGTCGGCAGTTGAGCACGGCTATTCACATTTGCTAAGCCAAACTCTTATAAACATTATGTTTATAATATTTACTCATGTAAACATTATTTCTTGAAATTCCCAAAGATGCTTTGAAAATATTGTGATTCTTGGAGCTTCCTGGGGTACCATGGAGTGGTCTTAAGCTATAATTGCTATGTCCTAGCACTGTGGTCTTACCAAAGCATTCGTTTACTGATTTCAGATTTGAACCCATAGAGAAAATGCATGCAGTGGGAGAGCCCAGACATGCCCTTCCCAGGGTAGTTAGTTCGCAAGGCTGCCTTGGAGAAAGACCGTTGGGAACCATGGGTCAAAGTGACTGCTGACTTGCGTGAGGAAAAGACCAAGAAGCTTTGTGTAAACAGAATATTTAGCCCTTTGTAAGAAAGAAGGATTACAAGGCAGACAAAAGCTTGAAAGTTGAGATTAATTCTTTAGGTACCTGTATTAGGAACCAGCATCCTTCACCTTCTCAAATCATAGGGAATGAAAATCTAAATCTCTAAAATGTGTACTTTAGAAGAAAGTGCAGCATCCACCTAGTAATTCTCAAGGATGTAGCAACTAAGAGCTAAAAATATCTTCACGGGGAGGGGTGTGCAGATGGGGCGTCGAGAGCAGGGGGTGGGGGCACAGAGAACCCAGAAGAGCAGCCATCTGAGCAGATTTCACACGATTAATAGGGAGTTTGTTGGCTGGTGGACTTTAAAAATAGAACCTCATTTCTGAGGGGTGGGTGCCCAGCTCCGGAGCCCTAGAATGAGCCTGCTGAGAGGGATGATTAAAATGAAAGATTGTGCGGCTTTAAGGAAATGTTGGCATAAAGAAATGGCAGCGATTACTGATGCTCCAGCCACCTTCTAAAAGGTTTCTGCAAATTGCTTTCCTTGGATGAAATACCAAATATCTGTTCCCAAATGTTATGAAGCAAAATAAATCACATTCCATTGACACATCCAATATGTCATATCGGAGACCCTGAATCCAGACAAAGCAGAGCGGCCGTTACCTTGGTGCTATTACATTTCTTTCTCTTGCTTTTGTATTAAGGCTGCAAGACGAAAACATGTTCCTTGTAAACAAAAAAATTATCTCTGCCTCCTTGTTGCATGAAATGAGAAATCAAATCCACCACTGACAAATATTTAGAGTTCAAGAGTAACTCAGAATTCATCTACTCTGACCCCTGACTTTGATCAATGAAGAAGGTACAACTCAGAAAGGGTACATCATTTTTGCAAGGTCATGTTGCTGTGGTGCACACAGGCAGAACCAGAACACCGGCCGCTCAGCTCGTTATCAGCAGCTAGCCCTGCTGCTCAGTAGGGTGTACTCAGATGCTCAAGGTAGGATTCCTCTGCAAGACCTTACGTTTTCCCTAAAATCAAAGTTTTCAGAGAAAGGTGATTTCTCAGGCAGTAACTAGTACATGGCTGAGCACCGCAGAATTGATGCCTTCGAACTGTGGTGCTGAAGAAGACTCTTGAGAGTTCCTTAGACAGCAAGGAGATCAAAACAGTCAATCCCAAAGGAAATAAACCCTGAATATACATTGGAAGGACTGATGCTAAAGCTGAAGCTCCAATACTTTGGCCACCTAGTGTGAGAAATCGACACATTAGAAAAGACCCTGATGATGGGAAAGATTGAAGGCGGGAGGAGAAGGGGATGGCAGAGGATGGGATGTTTGGATGGCATCACCGACTCAATGGACATGGGTTTGAGCAAACTCTGGGAGATGGTGATGGACAGGGAGGCCTGGTGTGCTGCAGTCCATGAGATCACAAAGAGTCAGACATGGTTGAGCAACTGAACAACAATAAAACCAGTGCATGAATGAGGCATATTTTGAGGTATGCAAAGAAAGAAATAGAAATATCTGGTCCTACAAAATAATTTAGTGTTAAAGTTATATGCACTTTGGGACTATTTATTGCATTCCCTTGTAGTTCAGTCGGTAAAGAGACCCAGGTTTAATTCCTGGGTCAGAAGGATCCCCTGGAGAAGGAAATGGCAACCCTTCCAGTATCACTGCATGGAGAATCCCATGGACAGAGGGGCCTGGCAGACTACAGTCCACAGGGTCACAAAAAGTCAGGCACAACTTAGTGACTATACCACCAGCACCACCACAAATGTAAATATGGAAGCACAGTGCCACCAGCTGTGCTCATCCAGGTGCAGAAGCTGCTGTTGGATCACCTTGGCCAGCAGGTGCCCCCGCCCCCCAGCCACTGTGAGTGTTGGCAGCTAAGAACTCCCTGCTCCAGAGCATTCACCTGCTCTTCTGGAAATGCCTGAGAATCGCAAATGACTCTTCAAAATGGGGTTTCAAAAGGCCAGCCCCCTGTGTCTGAACTCAGTGATTTTATTCACAGTCCAGAGCTCCCCAAGAGATCAGGCTGAGGCCCAACTCCAGCTGTGACAACATGGTTGTTCAGCTCCTTCCCCTGCCCTGTTTTGCTTCCTTCACCTCCCTATTGTCTTGAAACTCACCTTCAATAAATCAAGTGCTTCCAAGGACCCTGACCTTAAGTACCAAGTACATATGCAAGAGATGTAAGTGTCAGAAAGCAATTTGTAACATCTTACATCTTCATTCATCCCACTTTAGTCTCCATGCAAATGTGTATTTGAGACAAGAGAGTTTTGTGTGTTTCTGTTGGAAGCAGATGACTGTGCTCTCCTTGTCTGCTAGTATAGAAGGTTTCCCAATTTTTCTGCTTAGTCACATGATTTCTGATTTGTCCTTCTAATTATGCAGTGTCTTTTCTTTATATTTTTCCTAAAATCAAATAAAACCCAGATTTCTGGTGTGGTCATAATTAATGGAACAAAGACCTGAAGGTACAAATGTGAATTTTAAGTCACATTTAATAGGAGTTTGGGTGGTTCTCCTGCCTCTGTCTTCATTTTTCCTGATGTGCAGTAAAGAGCCCACTACCAGCTGCTGAGACCATAATCAACATGGCAGATTGAGGGCCTTGGCAGGTATACAGTGACAGAAAGCTCATGGATTCCCTTGTTTAAGATTCTTTGGCTGTCAGCAACAGAAATGACTCTGCCTTGCTTAAGCAAGGGGGTTTCTATTGATAAGGAAGGGTGTGCAAAGGACTGGATGGCAGATGCACAGAAACAGAGTAGAGGATGCTGCCTGGTCTGGCTTAGGTGCACTGAGGAATACTTCTTCCCTCTGCTGTCAAGAATCAGGGATCTAGGAGAGAGTCCAGCTAGCCAAACTGAGGTTATGGTCCCACTGTTTGACTGTTCTGTGTCAATGAGAGTAGAGATCTTGGGACAGGGTTGTCTGACCTTAACTGTACATTAAAATCACAGGTGGGGAGCTTATAAAAACCTGATCCTTAGGTCATGCCACAGACTAATTACATCAGAATACCCAGAGGTGGGACCAAGATGTTTGATATTTTTGAAACTCTCTAAGAGACTTCATTGCATAACTTGTGTAGTCAAGATTGTAAAATACTGATCTAGAGGGAAAGCTTTCAGAGAGCACTTCAAATTCTTTTGTAGGAGGGCAGGCTACAATCCTTACCATCCTAGCATGACTCTTCCAAACTGGACAGAAGGTACCTTCCCCAAACAGAATGGGGTTACACTAAGAAGAAGGCAGATGGATACTGAATGGCCAATCAATCAGTAAACACAAAGATCCATTGTACTTGCAATCTAATCAAACATGGTTCCAGAGATTAGAGCAAGTTCTGGCATACAATAAATGTTTTATAAATATTCGTTGAATCAGTGAATAAATAAACAGCAAGAGGTTCTCAAAATGTCATATATAATTCCACCAATAAAATTACTGATTTTTCTTATTTGAGCAGAGAAAATCTCTATTACAGATGAAAAGGAATAAACCTTTTCAGGAGAGAATGAAACAAAAACCTGTGGGGGAATTAAGTGCTGCATCCATGAGGAATTGTTAGGAAATGTATGGGATCTATTAAGCTGTATACTTTTCTACTAGACACTAGTCTTTGTTTACCATCATCTTTGAAGAATAGTTTCTGCTTGTGTCAGCTTGTAATACTACACTTTTTTGTTTACATTTTCAATACATCCATCTGCTTTGATTGGTCAAATAAAAGCCATTTGTTTCAAGACTCTAACACCTTGATGCTCAGAGTGTGGTTGGAGTTCCATCACTGTCTCTCATAGAAGTGTGTTAGAAATACAGAATTTGGAGGCCCATCCCTAATCTATTGAATCAGCACCTGCATTTTAATAAGACCCACAGGAAAATCATAAACATATTAAAGTGTGAAGATAACTAGCCTAGCCCACGTGGCTCCATATGCCTAAATTAGCCAACCTTACCCATCATTCAGACCAGGTGGGAAGAAGTTTGGGAACCCTGAACATGGCGCCCTTGCTCACTGCTCTCCACTCAAATCCCTTTGATTTTCTCAAAACAAAGGACAAATGAATGCAGAGAGGCTCTGGCTTCTGTTGAGGTTCTGGACATGAGTGATGTTGTGAAATTTTTGATCTCATAATCTGAGCAAATAACTGGAGAACAGCATCAGAAACTAGTCAAGGACTTAAAACAGATTCTGGGGAGGAAACTTGGCATACAGAAACCTGTAGCCCTGAAGGGACTGTTGATGTCAATTCTGGAAGAATGTGCTGGATTTCCAAAAGTCCAAGTAGGAAGTGAGCAAGTAAGCTGGGTATTTCCTTCCTTGAGATGGGAGAGGTGGAGAATGCCAGTCTGCCTAGTTCTATCCATGTAGGCCAGCAAGGTAGAGATCTCTCTGCTTTCCACTGCCTGTAAGTTCAAAATATTAAGATTCAAGCTGAATCAAAAAAAAAAAAAATAACACATCCATAGGTATATCATGGGGAAAAATCTTGATCTCTAAGGGAAAAGAGCAAGTATGCAAACACTCTTAAAGGTGAAAAAGTAATCTCCTATGAAATAATGTCTTATCACCAACATTAGATGGAAGAAGCTGGTTGGTACAGCATCTACTTATACCCAGCGAAACTATCATTAATCTCTCCATGTGAACAAAAGTTGTAATAGAAGAGGAAAGAATTTGGAGAGCACATCACTTAAGAACCTCATCTGAGAAAAGCACTGAAAAGTCTCTATTCCAACAACAAATGAGAAAATTCAGAAACCTGAAGAGATAAAAATGTGATCAATAATTATACATAATATGCATGGTGCAGGTACATATGTGCACATATGTATATATATATACATGATAAATACAAGTTTATATATAATATTAAGCTATGTAGATAACTATTCAAAAATAATAGAAGTTTATATAGCAACATGTAATATCAGAAATTCTTCATGACCCAGATAATCACGATGGTGTGATCACTCACCTAGAGCCAGACATCCTGGAATGTGAAGTCAAGTGGGCCTTAGAAAGCATCACTATGAACAAAGCTAGTGGAGGTGATGGAATTCCAGTTGAGCTATTTAAAATCCTGAAAGATGATACTGTGAAAGTGCTGCACTCAATATGCCAGCAAATTTGGAAAACTCAGCAGTGGCCACAGGACTGGAAAAGGTCAGTTTTCATTCCAATCTCAAAGAAAGGCAATGCCAAAGAATGCTCAAACTGTTGCACAACTCATCTCACACGCTAGTAAAGTAATGCTCAAAATTCTCCAAGCCAGGCTTCAGCAATACGTGAACCATGAACTTCCAGATGTTCAAGCTGGTTTTAGAAAAGGCAGAGGAACCAGAGATCAAATTGCCAACATCCGCTGGATCATAGAAAAAGCAAGAGAGTTACAGAAAAACATCTATTTCTAAATAAATAAATTTAAATTAAAAAAAAAAAACATCTATTTCTTCTTTATTGACTATGCCAAGGCCTTTGACTGTGTGGATCACAATAAACTGTGGAAAATTCTGAAAGAGATGGGAATACCAGACCACCCGACTTGCCTCTTGAGAAACCTATATGCATGTCAGGAAGCAACAGTTAGAACTGGACATGGAACAACAGACTGGTTCCAAATAGGAAAAGGAGTACGTCAAGGCTGTATATTGTCACCCTGCTTATTTAACTTCTATGCAGAGTACATCATGAGAAATGCTTGGCTGGAAGAAGCACAAGCTGGAATCAAGATTGCCAGGAGAAGTATCAATAACCTCAGATATGCAGATGACACCACCCTTATGGCAGAAAGTGAAGAGGAACTAAAAAGCCTCTTGATAAAAGTGAAAGTGGAGAGTGAAAAAGTTGGCTTAAAGCTCAGAAAACGAAGATCATGGCATCTGGTCCCATCACTTCATGGGAAATAGATGGGGAAACAGTGGAAACATTGTCAGACTTTATTTTTCTGGGCTCCAAAATCACTGCAGATGGTGACTGCAGCCATGAAATTAAAAGAGGCTTACTCCTTGGAAAAAAGTTATGACCAACCTAGACAGCATATTCAAAAGCAGAGACATTACTATGCCAACTAAGGTCCATCTAATCAAGGCTATGGTTTTTCCAGTAGTCATGTATGGATGTGAGAGTAGTCTGTGAAGAAAACTGAGCGCCGAAGAACTGATGCTTTTGAACTGTGATGTTGGAGAAGACTCGAGAGTCCCCGGGACTGCAAGGAGATCCAACCAGTCCATTCTGAAGGAGATCAGCCCTGGGTGTTCTTTGGAAGGAATGATGCTAAAGCTGAAATTCCAGTACTTTGGCCACCTCATGCGAAGAGTTGACTCATTGGAAAAGACTCTGATGCTGGGAGGGATTGGGGGCAGGAGGAGAAGGGGACGACAGAGGATGAGATGGCTGGATGGGCATCACCAACTCTATGGACATGAGTTTGAGTGAACTCCGGGAGTTGGTGATGGACAGGGAGGGCTAGCATGCTGCGATTCATGGGGTCGCAAAGAGTCGGACACGACTGAGTAACTGAACTGAACTGAATATCAGAAATTAATGATACCAAGTCAGAAGGACATATTTAAGAAAAAGTTAACATTTAGCAAGTTAGTAAGTACTACACTTTATCTCTCAAGCCTATGAGAAATGGTTACCAAAAATGCAGCAAAAAGATTTCAATATCTTTCTAGGGAAAGAAAAAAATGAAGGGGAGGAGAATAGAAATAGGCTTGTAAAATCTCATTTTTTTTTTTTTTTGGAGTAAAGTGAGGCAGGAAGAAAATAGTGATTTTTCTTCCCAAGAGGGAGAGGGAATCTCCTTTTTTAAGAATACTAGACATTGTTATATAATCATTTAGATCAAGAGAATAGCTATTAATTATCAATGACAAGGACAAATACAGCAGACCTTTCAAATTAGCAAAGAGGAAAAGCAAATAAACAGGAATAATAATACCAAGAAGAAACAACATTCTATCTAATAGTAAACATAAAATAAGATCAAAGCGATACATCCAGCATATCAGTCACTGTATAAAATGTAAAAGAAGAGGAATCTATCATGAAAAGACAGAGGAAACACATTTGTTTATAATAAACCGCAGCCAGATGTTATATATAAGGAAACTTCTCAAAATAATTCTGAAATAATACAAAGATAAGTGGAGTGAGAAAAGAGATATCAGAAAACAAACAAAATGGAAGCAAAAGTGGCAATATTAATATCAAGAAAGTGTAATTTAAAGGTAAAAGGACCAAACAGGATCAAAAGAGACAATATAGAATGATAAATGGCAAACAGGAGAAGTAGCAGCAGTTATAAATGAGATGAGCCAATCACTGTAGCTGCTCAATACTTAACATTTATTTTACAAGAAAGAAAAACTTGCTAGAAATATAATGGTGGAAACACCAAAGTACTTCTCTTACAACCAAAAGATCTAGTTTAAAAAAAGGTCAAAAACTAAAAAATACAAATAATAAGCAAGTTAGTATGTCACTTCATTATTGAATGTACTTTTAAAAATAGTCATTGAACATTTTAAAGGTTGGTCACATATATGGCCACTGAGGGGAAAAATAGAAAAATGTGTAAGTAGACAGTTTTTATACACAGCATTCTCTGTCAGAAGCAAATAAAATTAAAAAGAAAAAATAAATGGTAACCAATAAGATTTTAATGACCTGACAATGAAGCAGCCTGCTTCTAGATAATCTTTGATCAAAAAGGAAATTAAAACCTGCCTAGAAAGTAATGAAAAAGAACACTCTGAACAACAAAACCTACAGAACACATCAAAAGCTATATTCAGAGGAAAATTTATAGCCTTAATTGCCTTCAATATTAAAAAAGAAAGCTGGTGATAAAAGTAATTTTTCACCTGAAAACTGAAATACAAAGGCAAAATCAAGCAACACTTAAGAAAAAGAAATTTTATACTGTTTTCACATGGGAAAAAGTAGTGAAAAGGACAAATTAAAAGATGATTCAGATAAAGGAGCAAAACCAAAGTAAAGGGAACCAAGGAAAGAGTGAGCCACAGCCACAGTACAAAGGAGATTACCAGCATCATAAAAATACTACATGCAACTTGATGACTACAAAAGAAAATGAATCATTTTAAGCAAAATATTTCTAGCCCACCAACTTTTCATGATTTCTACTGTATTTTACCAGTTTACTGTCCTTTTAAAGTATCACATTTTGATCAACCATCTTCTCTTTCCTGCCCAACTCCCCACCCTTGGTGGACTTTTTCCTTCAATCCGGGTCATTTTAGTTTCACTGGTGGAATGTAGGTGGAGCACACTTCGTTTATTCCAGCTCAGATTAAGTAGGGGTAGATTTTGTACTTTCACTCTCACACCCTACTTCTAGGTTCTTAGAAGTACCCCATTTAGCCCATACATGGCATCACTCTCTTTTAATATCTCAAAGTTCTTTCACATTCAATATAGTAATAATTTTTGAAATTTTAGATTGTAGAGAAAATCTTTATATGAAAAGTAAAATAAATAGTTCTGATAAACTGAAAGGAAGTTTTCCACTAGTTTTTTTTTTTTTTTTTTTTCCTTCTTTTTTTAAATTTTTGGCTATTCTGTGTGGCATGTGGGATCTTAGTTTCCTGATCAGGGATGGACCCTGTGCAGTGGAAGCACAGAGTCTTAAACACTGGAACACCAGGGAATTCCTTCCACTAGTTTTTAATTATTGAACACATTTCATAGGCACTAGATAATAGCTATATTATCTCACAACTCACTCTTTAAAAAGTTAAAATAGCCTCTTTATCCAGACAGAGAAAAACCAACATAATCAATATTAAATGTGTTTGCCCTTTGCATCAGTAAGCATTTGCTGTGTAACAAACTATCACCAAATGAGTAACTTAAACCAATAGCCAATTATTTAGCCTGCCGCTCTGTGGATCGGCCGTCTGGGCTGGGTTTGACTTGGTTAGGGGGCTCTGCTTCTCTTACTGGGTTTTCTCCATACCCACGGTCAGCTGATGGTCAGCTGTGCTCTCTTTCTAGGGATTTGGCTGAGGCAATTGGGTTGATTCGACTCTCGTCCACATGATTGCCAATCTTCTAGAAGACTAATTCATTCTTATTCACAGGCACATCGGTCACAGTTCCAGTAGAGAGTCATAGGGAGCTGCTGGGGAGGCACAGATGTGGGCCTGGTACAGTTTTATTCACTTAGCCCAGTTCCATTCAATTGCGCTCTCTCTTGCCTCTCCAGCCAGGAGTAATACACCAATCCCGGTGCCTCCCATCTTTAAATTCCATGGGCTTTCCAAGTGGTGGTCCCCTCCTCACCTAGCTTCATGCTTATCTCCCCCAAGAGGTGGGGGGAGATGCACACTCCCCAAGCAATTCTCTCCAGGTAAAGCCACACTAGCAGCCTTTCTCATCTCTCTTTGTCTCCTTTTCTCCATATACAAGTAACGTGCTAAGGGTTTAAAAACTAGTTTCTTGTTTTTCTTAATTTGGGTTCCCCCAGAAGCATTAGGAGATGTGAGTGCAAGAAGATTAATTAGGGATGTGATCCCAAGAATCTAAGAGGCAGGAAGAGAGGCAGGGAGGAGCGGGAAGCCAGAACAGGCTGTGTTTTCAATATAGTTATCACTATGGGAAAGAATTCTGAGTCAGGGTGCGACACAGACCTCCAAGTTGCCCCACCTGGGTGTGAGGGAGCTGGGGCAGGCCTGCAACGCTCCATCTGTGTATAAATACACCATTTATACAATCAACCTGTTGTTATTGAAGGCACTCTATGTGAGCTGTGCCTAATTCCCTGACACTTCCAATGTGCTATGAGTACTTTCAGGCACAGCAGGCACCAGAAGCCAGAGAAAACCATCAGACAAGGAGGGCGGTGCTGGAAAGAGTCCAGAACACAGCAACAGCTTCTGGCTGTCATGCTCGTCTTATGTAGATGGTGTGGCAACTCCATCAGACTTCAAAACATCAGGAAATGTTGGTTTTAGCATCCTATTACAGATATTATACACTCAAAAAGCATTCTCTTAGCCTCATCCTCTTTCAGAAATATGTCTTTTCCTTCTAGCCAGTCTCTATTATTTTTTACCAGTTACACATCGTTTCCTTCCCTGTCTTCAGAAAGCTCTGAAAACTAAAGTTAAGATTCATTTTCTCCTCCCTTTCTTCTTCCTGTCTTCTCTCTTATCATTCATTCTCTCCTGCCAATATCTTCTCCTCTGACATATGTGTCACATATACTACAGGGTCTGGCCAATAATAGAGGTTCAACAAGTATTTCTGGAATAAAAGAATTAATAAGTGAGCTTCATTATTTTTTTGCAACCAAGCATCAGGGTATTTTCCATGACAATATCCAGATACAAAACATCCTTGTGCTTCCTCTTCTCAGCTCCCTGGAGAGGTGCAACCTCTCATTACCTGAAAGTTTGTGTTAGTTGTAACCAGAGGTTTATCATGGAAGAAATTCAACCTGACACTTCCCATTTGTCATAGTCATTCTATTTCCTGCAACTTTAAAACTGTTTGTTATTTTTTTTTTCCCCCTGCAGGTCTATGCCTATCACTGTCCATTTTGAAAGCACCGATTACCAAGCATCTTATGCATTGTACTCTAGGAATAATACACTCTCCATATTATCTATATATAATATAATATATACTATATAATAATATACTCATTATACTCTAGGAATAAAGAACTGCATTTCTCTCTACTTCACCCTCTTTCTCTTTCCTTCTCTTTTTCCTTCTCTCTTTCAGAAATAGACACAGACACATAGCAGTTGAATCATGAATTTTCATAATGTTCTCTCTGCCAGGAATTTCATTCCTCTAGTCATCGCCTATACACCTCAATTGTTTTTTAGCATACTTTCTGTTGAGGTGAAACACCCACATGGAAAAGGCAAATAAATCATCTAGTATAGCTGGGTGAATTTTCCCAAGGGATGTGGAACCAAAGTGCCTTCCTCAGATGTACCTTCAGCCTCTCTCTGCTGAGGGCTCCTGGCCCTTCCCGTAGGACCGCTGACAACCTCACTAAGACTCAGTCTCCTCCGTGGTCCTCAGCCAGGTATGGAAGATCCCAAACATCACTTACCTGTGAAAGGCAATAAGGCTACACTACTCAGCTTTCCAGTCATATTTTTAGTTCTGTTTTCAGGTTCGGAATGTTACCTGCTTACTTTCTAGCTCCATCCTCAGTCTTCCTGTCTATTGTCTGATCCTTCATTATATAAGTTCCCCTGTTTTCTGTAATTTCTTTGAATGTGCAGCATGTGTGGTAATTCACTCGGAGGGTCCTCTGTTTCAGAGAAAGTCTCCCAGGGGCATCTTCAGACCTTTGCATATAACATTCGTTTCACCATTTTGGAGAGTAAGTGCCACGATCTCTCAGTCTGCTTCACCATCTAGGCCCATCTATCTATTCTGAGCCTAGAACAGAGCTTGACTCATTGCTTGTACTCAAATATTTGCTCCATGAATATGAAATGAAGCTTTGTCTGCTTTCCACATGGAGACCTTTGGCTTTTCCCTGATCTTTGGATGGGAGCAACTCTCTTCCAACATTCAATTACTGAAAAACATTCAGATAGCTTTTTAGGGTAGGAGTGTGCAAGGTGTGATTAGGTGAATACGTGGAGAAATGTGAGTGACAAAAGAGAAAATCCAGGAGTGTGAAAATCACTGTGCTGTTTTGGAATAGTTTTCTAGTGATTTTCTAGTTTCTGTCCTAAGAACCTTCTATCAGCTGTAAATACCTACACCCTTCCCAACACAGACACAGACACAGCTACCCATACACTCAAGTTAGCATCATGCTTGAAAGTCAATGCTGATGAATCCTTATGATACTGTTGGCTACTTCTCATGAATCCTCACTGCCTTAGCTCTAGGCCAGTTCTCCAGAGTAAGCATGCAGTCCACAAAAAAAGAACGACAATAAAGGTAATGTGTTTAAAGTATGTTTTCTTTAGCCCCCTGCCCCGACTGCTGCACCAAGCCAAAGAACACATTTAAGGAGGCTGACTTTTCCTTTTCTGACTCCCATCACGTTCCATTTATTTGTCATTCACACCAAATCCTCCCATTTATTTTCAAAGAGTATAGCACCCTGCTTTAAACCTGAGTGCTTCTGTATTTACTCATGACATCTTCCCTTGAATTTATTTGCATGTTACATTTAGCTAATATTCTTTATTGTCTGTGGCCATGGGCTTCAGCAATCATCAGTGGATCTAGTTGGGGTCTTGTAATTTTCAAGCCTCTCCTCTCTACCCTCATGCCAACAAGTTTCAGGAGGGAAAATGGAAAAAAGCCATTATTTCACCATCTTTTCCTGAAAGTTTTAGTCAATATTTTAAAATATCTTTTTAATTACTAATATGCTCTGATTTGAATACTCTCATGTCACAGCTGAATTCTATTTCCCTTGTGGAAAATAGGAAGAGCTCATCAGTAAATAAAAGCATTTCACAAGCTATGTTCAAAGGAAGTTTTGAAGTGAACACTGTCTGATCCTCAGCCACATTCTTAGGACAACTCTTACACCAGTGACCCAGAAGGGGCTGAGTAGGAACTTCTGAGCTTTAAAATTCTGTGAAGTTAACTCTTATCTTTGATTATTACTTTTCTCTGTCCATATTTATATCCTTCTAGGGTGCAATTAGTCATTCAGAAACTACAAATCATTGTTGGGAGGAGAAGCTGAGTCAGCCATTCATCATAGACCTGTTCTAGAATCTAGAAGGGGAAGCAGAAAATCATAGTGCTGGATTTGGGAATGCCATTTCTCAAGCTCCTTCTTGGAGCCAACTTGTCCATAGATGGTTCTATGCCCTGAGAAAATCCTTTATCTGATGAGAACCTGATATATAGATGGACCCAATATGGCATACACATATACCACCCCTCTGCCATAGAAGTAGCCAACGGCCACAGTTATGTGTGGGCATACTTCCTCTGCCCTCTCTGCCTCCTCTCCTATATCACAGCTGGATGTTCACTGCTACCCCTACAAGGACTCCTACGGGGATCTTTTGAAGAAAAAGGTTCTAATGTACAAGTTGTTCCCCAAACTGGGTTGTATAGAGTGCTGAGGTCACATGAAGATGTTGCCTGGAACTTGAGGGGCACTCAGGGGAAAACTGTGTGAGCCTCCAGGTGACATCAGGTCAGAGAATATAACGTTGCCTTATCTGTCCTATATATGGAATTCTTTACATCATTCTGATTTAAAAACAAAAGATCACCCAATAAAGAGAAGTCGATAAAGATTAAGCTTCTGCAACATAGATGATGTGGTATTGCATCAACTATCCACAGCACAAAACGCTTAATGGGGGGATCTCTATTAAATATACTGTGGCTAATAATGGTTGGGATTTTCAAGTAGAGCAAATTCCTTTTATCTTCCTTCTGTCCTTTCCATCAATGCACTAATCAAACCAAAGGCTTTTTCTCCTCCCCCAGAGGATTTCGATTGGCTGCCAGTGTTCTAAAGCCTCTGCTGCTGTTGCTGCTGCTGTTAAGTCGCTTCAGTAGGATCTGACTCTGTGCGACCCCATAGACAGCAGCCCACCAGGCTCCCTAGGATTCTCCAGGCAAGAACACTGGAGTAGGTTGCCATTTCCTTCTCCAATGCATGAAAGTGAAAAGTTAAAGTGAAGTCGTTCAGTCGTGTCCAACCCTTGGCGACCCCATGGACTGCAGCCTACCCGGCTCCTCCATCCATGGGATTTTCCAGGCAAGATCACTGGAGTGGGTTGCCATTGCCTTCTCCGTCTAAAGCCTCTAAAAGGCCGATAATTGGATGAGAGGGGACTAGGAATGGAAGCGGGTATTTTCCAGCTGCAGTCATAACAGATGGATGCCCGCCCCCACCCACTCATGACTCACTAAGGACATTGGTAGTAGTCGGTCAAAGTCAAAATTAAAATCAGCTTTGTTCTGGATATAGCACAAGACTCAAAGGTGGCTGTAATAGTCAACGGTTCTGAGAATTTCCAGGCTGGTGGGGAAGACATCTTTGACCAAAGTGTCTCAAACTCATCACAGAGACTAGAACCTAAACACCTAAAATCTGACCTCTTACTCTCTTGCTTTAATTGATTCTGTAGAATATATGGCATTTTTGCTACCTTCACACCCATTCTACACTCAAGATTATTGAACTTCAGTAGATACTCTCCTCTAAATATAAATAGCAGCAGCATTTACAGGCTGTAGATAAAACATTACAATGTTCCCTGAAAATACGCTCAAAGGCTACAGTTAAATAATAATTAAGTGGCCTAAAATAGTTTCTGAGTGCTAAAAAAAAAAAAGAACTAGACTGAGTGTTTATTATTAGCCAGAATATGAGAAACCTTGCTTTAACTGGGGATGGAGAGGTGTGTGTGTGTGTGTGTTCATCATAGCTCTCAAACTGAATATGGTGCACAATAAATTGTAAGACAAATGAAGAACCACACTATACTCTTCATGTCAACCAAATGCCTTGAGACTAAAGGTCATTGGCGATCCATTTGAACAGGTGGGCATGGGTTTTTTCTGCCAAGGGGATGGACCTGCGAGCAACAAATGCTGTTCCCTGCCCCCTCCTAGTTCCAACTAGTGAGACTGTGTTTGCTGGGCTCTGACTTCAGCTCAGAACTGAGTGTGGGTGTTTTGGGGGCTGAGCTGGTGAGCTGGCTGAGTGAAAAGGTTGATTCACATAGACACACACCCACACACATCCACATACGTAGAGGCATCCAGGGATAAATCAGGTGTCACCTCATAGGACCTTGGTTCTGTTTCCATTTCCATATTTTTAGGCAGAGAAGAGGGGAATAAGAGAGAAAAGGAGCAAGTTTTCCTATAATCTGCTTGCAAATAGAGTAGCACATCCTTAACCACAGTGAAAGGGCATCCATAAAAAAAGCTTTCATGAGTGGTTTGTGGCTTCCTTAAGTATACATACACAAAAATAGAATACATAGTTTTGTTTTTTTTAAGTTTTGTGTACATACAAAAATATTTAAAAATTCTAGTATATTTATATTTTCATCTAGAAATGTAATATCCCTCTGTCTTGCAAATTCCACCCAGTGTTGTTTCTTGGTATTTGAGACATCATACAGAATTAATTGAGAGGCCTGATTGGGAATCTGTGTTTAATCAAAACTCTCAAAAATTAGTCTTCTTTCGAAGATTATTTGATGAGGAAAGCAAGATGCACTGATACCACGTGGAAACTGAGTTTTAATGTAATGAAAAATAATAATTCTTAACTTTTTGATGTAATTAACAAGTTGCCACTGCTATGTCTACCCAAATTTAATGACCCCCAAGGAGGTATTAAAACACTAGTTTTATCCTCCAGGGTTTCCATCTGGCCCAACTGGAATCTTCTATGATATAGCATTGCAGAAATGAAGAAGTGGACATTTTAGGGGTGAGCAGAACTGGGTGTGACATTGTCCATTCCAAATATAGGCTGTTTCACCATGGGTGAGACCAGTAACCAACCCAAGCTTCAGTCGCTCCTCTGTACAATGGGAGTCATCATGTACTGTCTGGATGATCTGCCCATTGGTGTAATGAGTTATTAAATTCTCCTCCTATCATTGTACTGCTGTCAGCTTCTTCCTCAATGTCTGTTAATATCTGCTTTCCATATTTAGATGCTCTTATGTTAACAAATATATGTTCTTTTTCTATTGATCCCTTTACCATTATATAATGCCCTTCTTTGCTTTCATTGTAGACTTTGTTTTAAAATCTTGTCTGAGTATTACCACCTCAGCTTCTTTGTCATTTCAATTTGCATGAAGTATCTTTTTCCACTCCCTCACTTTTAGTCTCTGTGTGTATTTACATCCAAAGGGAGTCTCTTGTAAGCAGCATATAAATAAGTCTTGTTTGTTTTTTAATCTAATCAGTGTCTTTTGACTGGAATCCATTGACGCTTAAAGTGAGTATTGATAGATATATACTTGTTGCCATTTTGTTACTTATTTTATGATTGTTTTTGTCATTCTTCTCTGTTTTCTTCTTCAAGTTTATTCCCTCTGGTTTAATGATGTTCTTTAGTAGTATATTTGTATTCCTTTACTTCTAGTTTTTGGGTATGTATGGTAAGTTTTTGAATTGTGGTTATGATGCGGTTCATATATATTGACCTATATCTTCCTGTTTTAAACTGATAGTCATCTAAATTCAAACATATCCCAAAAGATCTACATGTTTTAAACCCTCCTTTCTCATATTTTCTGTTTTTGGTGTCATATTTTACATCTTCATGTTTATTACCTCTTAACTGTTTGTTGTAGCTATAATTGATTTGATAAGTTTTGTCTTTTAATCCTTGTACTAACTTATTTAAGTGGTTGGTCCATAGCCTTTACTATATATTTGCCTTTGCTAGATACTTGCACGGTAGTTGAGTTGCTCAGTTGTGTCGGACTCTTGTGACCCCAAAGACTGTAGCCCACCAGACTCCTCTTCCCAGGCAAGAATACTGGAGTAGTTTGCCATTTCCTTCTCCCGGGGATCTTCCTGACCAAGGAAGCGAACCTGGGTCTCCTGCATTGGCAGGCAGATTCCTTACTGACAACTACAATTTGCCTTTACTAGTGGGGCTTTTCCTTTCTTATAAATTCTTACTTCTTGCAGCCTTTTCTTTTCCATTAAAAGAAGACCTTTTTTTTTTATATCCATTTTGTATGGTTGGTTTAGTATTGACAAATTTTTTCTAGGTTTTGCTTCTCTGAGAACTTTATCTCCTCTCCAATTCTGAACAATAATCTTGCTGGGTAGAGCATCCTAGGTTGAAAGTGCCCCCCTTTCAACACTTTAAATATTTTATGCCACTGCCTTCTAGCTTGCAAAATGTCTGTGGAACACTCAGCTGATAGCTCTATGGGGGTTCTCTTGACACTTTTGTTTTCTCTTTTGCCTTTAAAATTCTCTTTCAGTTTTGCCATTTTAATTATGATATGTCCTGGTATGAGTCTATTAGGGTTCATCTTGTTTGGAGCCCTCTATGCCTCCTGTACCAGGATATCTGTTTTCTTTGGCTTTGAGAAGTTTTCAACCATAATGTCATCAAATACATTTTTGACCTTTCCTATTTCTCTTCTCCTCTGAAATTCTTATAAATGTGAGTATGCCTGATATTGTCCCAGAGGTCCCTTAGACTATCATTTTGTTTAACATTCTCTTTCTGATGAAATTAGGTGAAACACAGTTACCTATACCAGCCTTGAGTCACCTTGTGTGGGGGCACCCCTATATAGTCTGCATGGCTTTGATGGAAGAGCTGGATCTGAAATGACCATGGGTCACATCTTCATCTGCAGTGTGATGGGAGCTGTCACCTTCGTGGGGCGTGGGGGTAGAGATGAAGGGGCTAGAGCAAAAGCTAAGGAGAACCTGGACTTTTCCTATGCTCAGCAGCCATAACTGCCCTAAGTTGGGGGAGGGGCAGTGTCCCAGGGTGCTTGAACAGAAGAAGCCTTGAGGATTGAATCAGGCTGGTTCAGTTCCATCTATGTGTGTGCTCTCTCCATCTCCACCAAGAGCACCTTTACCGCAAAGGGAAGCAGCCCTGGAGCTTCTAGTGGCATAAAGTGGGCACTGGTGCAACCAGGTTGAATGCTGGGACTGTCCTGGCAAACTAACCAGAGTTCCAAGGAGGATTCACTACCTCCTTGCATGCCAGCAGTGGCCACCTTTGCCCTGTTCAGATGCAAGGCTGGGTCTAAGCAGGTGCCATGCCCTCCCCCTGCCCAAGTGTGCACTTTCTTCAACGATGGCAGCCTTTGCCCTAGCAGGGAGCTGTGCTGAAGCAAGAAGGGCCTTAGCGGCACCAGCTGTGGGCTGGGGCATGTGCTGGGCAGTGGAAGGAAACTGGCTAGAGCCCTGGGCTCTTCTCAATCTTCTTCCACCTTGTTCCTGGGAGTAAGTAGGCAAGTGTGTGAGCTCTTCACAAGCAGATTCACTGTTTATTACAGCCCCCTGGTAAGTGCCACTGGTTTTCACACTAGCTACATGGGCTAATTTTTCCATTGTTGGAACCAAGGACTGTGCTATCTAATAAATGACTCAAGGTCCTCACTCCCCAGGGAGGATCCCATGACATCCCCCTGACCTCCTGGGACACGGGATCCAAACTGATCACTTCTCTTCCCTTCCCATTCTACTTTGTGTGGATATTTCCTTTACAGTCTTGGTTGTAGAAGAATCTTCCTGTTAGCATCCAGATTGTTTTCAGTGAAGACAGCTCCACCTGAACATGTATGTTGGGTGTGTTCTTGGGGCAAGGTGAACTCAGTATCCTCCTACTTCATCATGCTGATCTCCTTCTCAATTATCCATGTTGTAATAATTTTTATCCTAATTATTTTTAATTTATATTTTCTTATCTTTGCTATCAACTAATAACATTAAGATGACCTGGTTAGCTCTGCCTTGAATAGAAGTTCCTCTGATGGTGTGGAATCTCTGAGCGCTCAGCTCTCCAAGCTAAGTCAGAGCCTCTCTGCCTCTCCCACCTGACCAAAAGGAAAGTGCTATTATTAAACTACCCAGAGTCCAGACCAGCAGAACTCTTCCTGGGCAATGTCTTCTTTCCTTAGAAGAGAGGATTGGTATCTGAGCTTAGGAGGAAAGGCTGGAAGAGACGGTATCAAATAGCCTTAGAAAGGAGCTTTTCCTAGTGTGTGCATTCTGAATCTTACTAGAAGTTTGACCTTGACTAAATTACTTACCATCTTTGTAACATGCTGTTTTCATTTTCTAAGTGGAGATAATAAGGTCTACTTCACAGAATTGTTGGAGGTTTAAGTGTGAAAAATCTATCAAATTTAATGCAATGACTAGCATTTTAGCAGCATTCCATAGATAGGTGTTATTGATCATTCTTTATCTATGCTGTTTATGCTTTATTCCTCTTATATCCTAATGGTCTTTTGACTTTGATTGTTAAACTATTTGCCCCTATGTTTTCCTTTTTCCCTTTCTTTTGTCCTTACATTTCCCTATTTTTAAATTAATCATTTATTAGTTCAGAAAAGAGCTAAGAATTTAGAAAGTCAGAAAGGATGGCAAAAAAGCCATATCTATCTCAACCATACACAAACATACACACACACAAACACACACATAATCAAGACAGCCTTGCCATTGGCATTGTGTCAATTCAAACCTTAGTTCACTTCTCAGCTTAACCATTTCCTGTTTATATACCCATTGGCTATTGTTTAATCTTATGCAAAATGCAAATGGGTTCATAACTCCAGCTTTGTAGTTACAGCTCAATGAGATAATTGCTACTAACCTTGAGTTTCCCAATCTAGAAAACATGGGTATTAATGATACCAATTTAACAGAGTTAATAAGACAATAAGCTGGAAATTGACTATCATACATGAGATCAATAAATGACGGTTGATATGACCCAGTAATCCCACTCCTGGGTATATATCTAGAAAAGATGAAAACTCCAATTTGAAAAGATACACACAAACCAGCTGTCTGTATCTCAGCACTATTTATAATAGCCAGAACATAGAAACAACTCAAGTGTCCATCAATTGACAATTAGCTTAAGGAAATGCGATGTGTGTGTGTGTGTGTGTGTGTAATATTTGTTGTTGTTGTTTAGTTGCTAAATGTTTGTGCATGCATGCTCAGTTGTGTCAGACTCTTTGGAACTTCATGGAGCCCGCCAGGCTCCTCTGTCCATGGGATTATCCTGGCAAGAATACCAGAGTGGGTTGTCAGTTCCTCCTCCAGGGGATCTTCCAACCCAAGGATTGAGCCCGGGTCTTCTGCAGCTCCTGCACGGGCAGGTTATTTACCACTGAGCCACCTGGGAAGTCTATAAGTCATATCTACTCAGACGTAAGGAGATTGAAATATTGCTATTTGCAGCCACATAAATGGACCTAGAGAATATCATGCTAAGTGAAGTAAGTCAGAGAGAGACAAATATATGATATCATGTGCATATGGAATCTAAAAAATAATACAAATGAAGCTTTATACAAAATGGAAACAGACTCACTGACATAGTAAACAAACTTAATGGTTACCAAGAAGGAAACGGAGCGGGGAGAGATAAACAAGTACAGGATTAATAGATACAAACCACTATACATAAAAGAGATAATAAACAAGGATTTACTGTATAGCACAGGAAACTATATTCAATATTTTGTAATGGTCTATAATGGAAAATCTGAAAACATAATATTTATATACATGTATGTAAAAATGGGTATATATGAATATATATATATATAAAAACTGTATCACTTTGCTCTACACTTGACACTAATACAATATTGTAAATCAACTATACTTAAATAAAAAGAAAATTAAATAAGACATAAAAATAAATGATGACTGCTATTATTTTTTGAAACAAATATAGTAATTCTCATTTTATAAAACATTAATTAGGCTCAAGTGAGCTAATATGTAACAGGCTTTGCACAAAGCAGAAATTCTGAAACTTCGAATTTCTACTTTCTCTTTTTTTTCCCTCTGTGCTCAGTGAATAAGTCTACTTAAATGGGTTGATGGGAACACTTGTTGCAGATAACACATGTAATTTGCTGAAATAGCAGACTAGGATATTTCTCTTCACCAGTGCTAGCAATGATGTCTAGCAGACAAAATTTCACTCCAAAATAGACTTAACTGACTCACTGTGGGGACAGTGAAATCCCCTTGACCTCAACTCAATCAACATCACTCCCACCACTGGTGGATGCCAGAACCTAACTGTTTCCCCCTTACTTTTGACTTTGATGCATCTTCAGTGAGTTGAGTCGCTCAGTCGTGTCCAACTCTTTGCCACCCCATGAATCGCAGCACGCCAGGCCTCCCTGTACATCACCAACTCCCAGGGTTCACTCAAACTCATGTCCATCAAGTCGGTGATGCCATCCAGCCATCTCATCCTCTGTCGTCCCCTTCTCCTCCTGCCCCCAATCCCTCCCAGCATCAGAGTCTTTTCCAATGAGTCAACTCTTTGCATGAGGTGGCCAAAATATTGGAGTTTCAGCTTCAGCATCAGTCCTTTCAATGAACACCTAGGACTGATCTTTAGGATGGACTGGTTGGATCTCCTTGCAGTCCAAGGGACTCTCAAGAGTCTTCTCCAACACCACAGTTCAATAGCATCAATTATTTGGCACTCAGCTTTCTTCACAGTATGGAGTCCCTGGTGGCTTAGAGGTTAAAGCGCCTGCCTGGAATGCGGGAGACCTGGGTTCGATCCCTGGGTCGGGAAAATCCCCTGGAGGAGGAAAATGGCAACCCATTCCAATACTCTTGCCTAAAGAATCCCATGGAGGGAGGAGCCTGGTAGGCTACAGTCCATGGGGTCGCAAAGAGTCGGACATGACTGAGCGACTTCACTCACTTTCTTCACAGTCCAACTCTCACATCCATACATGACCACTGGGAAAACCATAGCCTTGACTAGACGGACCTTTGTTGGCAAAGTAATGTCTCTGCTTTTCAGTTGCTATCTAGGTTGGTCATAACTTTCCTTCCAAGGAGTGAGCATCATTTTATTTCATGGCTGCAATCACCATCTGCAGTGATTCTGGAGCCCAAAAAAGTAGTCTGACACTATTTCCACTGTTTTCTCATCTATTTCCCATGAAGTAATGGAACCATTCATTTTCTGAATGTTGAGCTTTAAGGCAACTTTTTCACTCTCCTTTTTCACTTTCATCAAGAGGCTTTTTAGTTCCTCTTCACTTTCTGCCATAAGGGTGGTGTTATCTGCATATCTGAGGTTATTGATATTTCTCCCGGCAATCTTGATTCCAGCTTGTGCTTCCTCCAGCCCTGTGTTTCTCATGATGTACTCTGCATAGAAGTTAAATAAGCAGGGTGACAATATACAGCCTTGACATACTCCTTTTCCTATTTGGAAAACTCAGCAGTGGCCCCAGGACTGGAAAAGGTCAGTTTTCATTCCAATCCCAAAGAATGGCAATGCCAAAGAATGCTCAAACTACTGCCCAATTGCACTCATCTCACATGCTAGTAAAGTAATGCTCAAAATTCTCCAAGCCAGGCTTCAGCAATACGTGAATGGGGAACTTCGTGATGTTCAAGCTGGTTTTAGAAAAGGCAGAGGAACCAGAGTTCAAATTCCCAACATCCACTGGATCATCGAAAAAGCAAGAGAGTTCCAGAAAAATATCTACTTCTGCTTTATTGACTATGCCAAAGCCTTTGACTGTGTGGATCACAATCAACTGTGGAAAATTCTGAAAGAGATGGGAATACCAGACCACCTGACCTGCCTCTTGAGAAACCTGTATGCAGGTCAGGAAGCAACCGTTAGAACTGGACATGGAACAACAGACTGGTTCCAAGTTGGGGAGCACTGCTCTAGAGTAAGAGAGTGGAAGAGATTTATAAGCAGATTTCTGGGATATATGTTTAGGGATTTGTGTTTTGAAAAGAGGAGAGGAATGCTGGATTCCAGAGGTAAATGGAAGGAGGAGCCACAAACCTGAAAGGGGAATATATTGACGAGAAAGAAAATGTTGCCTATTTTGGAAATTTGCCCAGATTTAATCCTGAGTTCCAATACATAATGAGCCTCCACTGCACATTGAGACCTGAGTGGGTGCATCCCAAAAAGGGAAGCACATTCTTTCTTTCCTGTTACCTCAGCCTGAGAAATGAGTGACCCTCAAATGGACTGTCCTAGTTCTTCAGCTCTTTTCTCATCAAGTTAAAGTTTCTGAGGTGTATTTTTGTGAAATTTCCTTCAGGGAAGATGAGACCAAGATAGTATTTGGTTTAGAAGTTCTAAAATGAAAAGTGAGACTACTCACAATTTTAACTAGTGATTACATGGAACAGCTTTCCCAAAACTGACAAGAAACAGAGAAAAAAGAAATATGTTCATTTTTAAAACTCTTCCATTTGAACAATTATCCTGAAAGACAAAAAAAAAAAAGAAGTATTTTGAGTGAGTTATTTTTTTTAAGATGAGATTGGGCGTATTCAGCATGGTATGGTGGCAGACGAGATTTTTTTTTTTTTTAGGACATGACCACACATTCTACCATGATATATGGAGTTTTCTGGGAGTGGGGAGGGCAGGACTGTTGAAAGTCCAGGAAAAGAAGTCATAATTTGAAGTAAGCAACAATAAGAATAGAAAACTCTTCAGTGGTTTCAGCTATATAGATAGTGGTGCTATTCTTTTTAAAAGTTTAAATGTGAATATTTAATTACATTATGTATCTGTCATGCACAGCAGAGAATCACTGATATTCCTCCAGGAGCAATGACATGGCAACAATCTCAAGACCCAGCAATGATTCCTCTTGCTCTAGGTCTGAGGAACGCTGACTGAGGGAGATTTCACAGTCTGGATTTCAGCCATCTTGCCAGCTTCTCTGTGCTACTGAAATCTCATTGTTACACTCAGAATTTGTCTTCTCCTTGAGATCACTTTCAAAGCATTTCTCTGCCTGTGACAAGAGAGAGTCACTGCTGATGAGTTTGGAATTCTTTTTCCAGTCTCTCAGCTTTTCTATCTTATAGTTTGGCATCTCACTCCTCTGTTACATCAGATGCCATATTAGAAATCCCTGTTTGATCTTGACATATATCAAAGGTGCTGACTGATGAGGCTCTAGGTACAACTTAAATTCAGTCAAACATTTAAGAATGTAGTTAGGAAAATTCAGAAAGCACTTGAAACCTTCACATAATAGCAAATTCAGATTTTAGTGAGCCTGTCAAATGTTTTTAACACTTTCCTGATACCAGGATCAGAAGGCTAAGGCAGTTTCTCAATAGTTTCAGAAATAATATTTCAGACTAAAGTATACATTGGATATTCTATTTTGGTCTGTTCTTCCTCATTTTTACATATTCCTTTCTCTTATTTCTCGAAAGATGCTATTGAATAAAAAAAATGGCGATAATCTTCAAAGTTCTCACCTAAAGGTAATGATATAAAATTTCTTAATCTGAGATAAAGTCTTTAAAAAGAGGGATCATTTTCTGGATCAAAGGATTAAAATAATGTATATTTAAGCCTATTAAATCTGGACTAACTAGTATCCCATTCAATTTACTATACTGAAACAAAATCATCACTAATGCACCTCAAAATTTTGCATTAATGAAATTTAAAAGCATTAATAAAATTTAAAACATTTAAAAGCAGAGACATCATTTTGCCAGCAAAGATCTATATAGCCAAAGCTATGGTTTTTCCAGTAGTCATGTATGGATGTGAGAGCTGGACCATAAAGAAGGCTGAGCGCCAAAGAATTGATGTTTTTGAACTGTGCTGTTGGAGAAGACTCTTGAGAGTCCCTCGGACTGCAAGGAGATCCAACTAGTCCATCCTAAAGAAAATCAACTCTGAATATTCATTGGAAGGACTGATGCTGATGCTGAAGCTCCAATACTTTGGCTACCTGATATGAAGAGCCAACTCATTGGAGAAGACCCTGATGCTGGGAAAGACTGAGGGCAGGAGAAGGGAATGACAGAGAATGAGATGGCTGGATGGCATCATCAACTCAATGGATGTCAGTTTGAGCAAAGTCTAGGAGATGGTGAAGAACAGGAAAGCCTGGTGTGCTATAATTCATGGGGTTGCAAAGAGTCAACATGGCTGAGCAACTGAACAACAACTACAAAATTTAATCTAAGGAGTTCCAGATGAGAAGGCTCTAAAGAGGAGACAGTACAAGGCTGTTTATATATTTATATGAAAACATATTTATTTTTCAATTAGTAGGCCCCCTCGTAAATCATTTTGTGTACTGGCAATTTTACTTCAGTGGGAAAACTGCTAAAATTATTTATTTTCATTTCATGACAAAATCAGAGCCTGTTCAATAAAACAAATAGACTGCATATTAAATACAAATAAACTGACAATATTCACCAGATAACTATGATGTTTCTCCTGGAGAGTGAGAGACTCAGAGTGCCTACTTTCCAAGAAAATTATGTGTTTGCTGTGGTATGTTTCTTATGCCTTCTGCAAATCTTTATTTTTTTTTCTTTTAAATTTTATTTTATTTTTAAACTTTACATAATTGTATTAGTTTTGCCAAATATCAAAATGAATCCGCCACAGGCATACATGTGTTCCCCATCCTGAACCCTCCTCCTTCCTCCCTCCCCACACCATCCCTCTGGGTCGTCCCAGTGCACCAGCCCCAAGCATCCAGTATCGCGCATCGAACCTGGACTGGCAACTCGTTTCTTACATGATATTCTACATGTTTCAATGTCATTCTCCCAAATCTTCCCACCCTCTCCCTCTCCCACAGAGTCCATAAGACTGTTCTATACATCAGTGTCTCTTTTGCTGTCTCGTACACAGGGTTATTGTTACCATCTTTCTAAATTCCATATATATGCATTAGTATACTGTATTTATGTTTTTCCTTCTGGCTTACTTCACTCTGTATAATAGGCTCCAGTTTCATCCACCTCATTAGAACTGATTCAAATGTATTCTTTTTAATGGCTGAGTAATACTCCATTGTGTATATGTACCACTGCTTTCTTATCCATTCATCTGCTGATGGACATCTAGGTTGCTTCCATGTCCTGGCTATTATAAACAGTGCTGCGATGAACATTGGGGTACACGTGTCTCTTTCCCTTCTGGTTTCCTCAGTGTGTATGCCCAGCAGTGGGATTGCTGGATCATAAGGCAGTTCTAGTTCCAGTTTTTTAAGGAATCTCCACACTGGTCTCCATAGTGGCTGTACTAGTTTGCATTCCCACCAACAGTGTAAGAGGGTTCCCTTTTCTCCACACCCTCTCCACATTTATTATTTGTAGACTTTTGGATCGCAGCCATTCTGACTGGTGTGAAATGGTACCCCATAGTGGTTTTGATTTGCATTTCTCTGATAATGAGTGATGTTGAGCATCTTTTCATGTGTTTGTTAGCCATCTGTATGTCTTCTTTGGAGAAATGTCTATTTAGTTCTTTGGCCCATTTTTTGATTGGGTCATTTATTTTTCTGGAGTTGAGCTGTAGGAGTTGCTTGTATATTTTTGAGATTAGTTGTTTGTCGGTTGCTTCATTTGCAATTATTTTCTCCCATTCTGAAGGCTGTCTTTTCACCTTGCTAATAGTTTCCTTTGATGTGCAGAAGCTTTTAAGGTTAATTAGGTCCCATTTGTTTATTTTTGCTTTTATTTCCAATATTCTGGGAGGTGGGTCATAGAGGATCCTGCTGTGATGTATGTCAGAGAGTGTTTTGCCTAGAGGAGAACATAGGCAAAACACTCTGCAAATCTTTAATTTTACTTTAAAATAGATGTTGGATTTCATGCTCCTGCAAAGAGGAAACCTGAATTCACGAACAGAGGCACATGACATGAGATACATTAAACATATTTTGCAAATAGAATATGCCAGACTTAGCAGAAAACTAGACTTTTGGGGAAACTTCTATTATGAATCAAATTATTGTTTGTTACTTTTATTTTGCTGGGAGGCAAATTAGTCATCACATAGCCTGTTCCATTTTTTTTTCCCCCCTTGAAATCAGGTCACTTAATCCCTTCTGGGATGTATTCAGAATGAAAGCCTATATTTTCCTCTCAGATTAGTCTGGAGAGAATTTCGAGTTGCAGGTCTTCATATAATAGGGCACATGGAAATGGAGTCTGAAGTGTCTGACACTTTTAATGATACGACTTCATCCACAATGGCATTACTTGCGAATATAATTTAAATGAAAATGTAGGCAAACCAAATCCCCACATGACTTCAGCAACTCTCAAATTATATTCTTGTAATGGGCTTTATACCTCCTATATCCTATATACAGCTGGTAACCTCTAAATGCCAGCATTTGTGGATAGAAATCTATTTCTGAGCACAATATGTCATCTGTTCCTAGGATATAACAGTTATTATTCACTCTCCAGGGGCAAAAATCCATGTTTAACAATATTTATGATTTAAAGGTAGAACTAGCCAAATGCATGAAATTCAGAGTTTCAGTTGGACAATCCAACTATTCACTGCCAGTTTTCTTGATTTTTCTAAATATAATAGCACTCGCTGAGGAAGGAGGGTGAGTTGGTTTCAGGTCTCTAACTTAAAAGCTGAACAGCCGCTGCATAATTATTGAACTGATATTATCTCTAAGAAAAGTCTTCAAGATAAAACATTTCCTCTTTTCAAGGAATAACCAAAAATAGACATTTTGATGCTAGTAGGAATCCTTTTTCACATAGGGAAAAGATCTAGAGAAAAATCAGAATATAGATAGATAAATAAATAAATAATTCTCAAATGATCTGTAATGAAGGGCCAGTTCATTTTATTTTTAATTTCCAATCTGTCAAGGATATATATACATATATATATATACACACACACACATATATATATGCATTTGTAGAATTTTAAGAATGGCTATTAGAAAGTGAAATAAAAAATAAGCCAAGCCACACAAACTACAAGCCCCGACTTCCATTATTAGATTCAACAGTCAAGGAAATTAAATTGGAATGAATATTACCAGAAAAACAATAACAGGAAAATTGGTTAGAATCTTCTAAATATTTACTCACAATCTACGCACTTTACATCACAGACTGGCAGCAGTCCACTGGACCCTATTTTGAGAAACATTGAGATAGGACAGATATTTTTGCCTTGTCCTTCTCCCTATTTATTTCATACTTGGTACATGTCTCAGCATCTCTAAACAGTGTGTTAGCTGCAGTATTTTAGTGAAATAAGTAATTCTTCTCTTCTGTGTCTGCTTATCCTTATCCCCTGGTAGCTGGGGATGAGGCTGAGAGCCTGGGAAAGGTGCCATGCCACAGAAAAATGTTAGACGTGATTTCTACCCTAAAGAAATATAACTCACCAAGAAAGGAAAGCATCATAAACTTCTTAATGAAGTGTTTTGCCCACTGTGGTCATGGACAAGTAGAGTGTCATAGACTTCTTCCAAGGTGGAATTCCTGTGTGTACCAAACAATGTCAGCAGCTTGAATAAATGCTTTATGGATGTGAATGCTCTGCATTTCCAACCAATAGGTGATTAATAAAATATTTGTTCATTTTTAAATGCTACCAGAATTGATAGTAACTATATGCCAATATGTATACACTCTGTTGGTAAATTCCAGAGATACTTGAGTCATGGGGGAAGGGTGTGGCACTCAGAAAAAGGGAGATATCAATCAGTGAACATTTTTAAAGGAGACCATATAGGGTTGGAGAAGGCAGTGGGGGAATAGAAATTTGAGTTTGTGCTGGAGGAGTAGGTGTGACTGTTTTCATAGAAATCATTATAAATGGAGGGAGTAATATGAGTAAGAATATAAAGACACAACAGACTCTTCTATAGAAAATGAAATAGATTGTGGGGATGAGTTGCTTGAGAAGGACTCAATTCAGTTCAGTTGCTCAGTTGTATCTGACTCTTTGCGACCCCACGGACAGCAGCATCAGGCTTCCCTGTCCATCACCAACTCTGAGAGCTTGCTCAAACTCATGTCCATCGAGTTGGTGATGCCATCCAACCATCTCATCCTCTGTTGTCCCCTTCTCCTCCCGCCTTCAATCTTTCCTAGCATCAGGGTCTCACATCAGGTGGCCAAAGTATCGGAGTTTCAGCTTTAGCATCAGTCCTTCCAATTAATATTGGTCCAATGAGAAGGACTAGAACACTGCTAAAGGTGGTGCTTAACCACAACACCGGGGACAACAAAAGCATTTCAATGAGAGTCTAATTCTCTGATTTACAAGTGGTAACTTCCTAAAGCTCGATGTTGACAACGACCCTAAGTTGTACCTTCACTCATATGTTGCATTTGATTACTGATGTTGGTCACAGGGATAGGCTAGGAAAGCAATGGCAGACATGATCACTTCTGCCCCTGAGATGTGGTTTCCAGACCTTCCTGAAAGTTGAAAAGCTTATGGATTTTAAACATTCAGCTCTATAAGCTCCACAGCATCTAGCAACTGGTCTATACACTAGAAAGGAATCAAAGACTTTTGAGGACATCAAGGTGAGATCTAAGAAGGAAAGGCCTGAGCTGGGTACAGAAAGGGCAAGAGTCCAAAACATGAGATGATAGAAGGCCGTGAGAAAATAAGTGCACAACAGAGCAAAACAAAAATTCTTGCTTGAGAAACACTCTAAAACATCATAGAATATTACAGCTGAAGATTAATTTTAAAATATCATCAGATCAGATCAGTTCAGTTCAGTTCAGTCACTCAGTCGTGTCCAACTCTTTGTGACCCCATGAACCGCAGCACACCAGGCCTCCCTGTCCATCACCAACTCCCAGAGCTCACTCAGACTCACGTCCATGAGTCAGTGATGCCATCCAGCCATCTCATCCTCTGTCGTCCCCTTCTCCTCCTGCCTCCAATCCCTCCCAGCATCAGAGTCTTTTCCAATGAGTCAACTCTTCGCATGAGGTGGCCAAAGTACTGGAGTTTCAGCTTTAGCATCATTCCTTCCAAAGAAATCCCAGGGCTGATCTCCTTCAGAATGGACTGGTTGGATCTCCTTGCAGTCCAAGGGACTCTCAAGAGTCTTCTCCAACACCACAGTTCAAAAGCATCAATTCTTCCATGCTCAGCCTTCTTCACAGTCCAACTGTCACATACATGCATGACCACAGGAAAAACCACAGCCTTGACTAGACGAACCTTTGTTGGCAAGGTAATGTCTCTGCTTTTCAATATGCTATCTAGGTTGGTCATAACCTCCCTTCCAAGGAGTAAGTGTCTTTTAATTTCATGGCTGCAGTCACCATCTGTGGTGATTTTGGAGCCCAGAAAAATAAAGTCTGACACTGTTTCCCCATCTATTTCCTATGAAGTGGTAGGACCGGATGCCATGATCTTCGTTTTCTGAATGTTGAGCTTTAAGCCAACTTTTTCACTCTCCTCTTTCACTTTCATCAAGAGGCTTTTGAGTTCCTCTTCACTTTCTGCCATAAGGGTGGTATCATCTGCATATCTGAGGTTATTGATATTTCTCCCGGCAATCTTGATTCCAGTTGGTGTTTCTTCCAGTCCAGCGTTTCTCATGATGTACTCTGCATAGAAGTTAAATAAACAGGGTGACAATATACAGCCTTGACGAACTCCTTTTCCTATTTGGAACCAGTCTGTTGTTCCATGTCCACTTCTAACTGTTGCTTCCTGACCTGCATACAAATTTCTCAAGAGGCAGATCAGGTGGTCTGGTATTCCCATCTCCTGAAGAATTTTCCACAGTTTATTGTGATCCACACAGTCAAAGGCTGTGGCATAGTCAATAAAGCAGAAGTAGATGTTTTTCTGGAACTCTCTTGCTTTTTCGATGATCCAGTGGATCTTGGCAATTTGATCTCTGCTTCCTCTGCCTTTTCTAAAACCAGCTTGAACATCAGGAAGTTCACTGTTCACGTATTGCTGAAGCCTGGTTTGGAGAATTTTGAGCATTACTTTACTAGTGTGTGAGATGAGTGCAATTGTGCAGTAGTTTGAGCATTCTTTGGCATTGCGTTTCTTTGGGATTGGAATGAAAACTGACCTTTTCCAGTCCTGTGGAGTTTTCCAAATTTGCTGGCATATTGAGTGCAGCACTTTCACAGCATCATCTTTCAGGATTTGGAATAGTTCAACTGGACTTCCATCACCTCCACTAGCTTTGTTCGTGATGCTTTCTAAGGCCCACTTGGTTTCACATTCCAGGATGTCTGGTTCCCAATTTTAATTTTTAAAAATATAGAAACAGAGACATATGAATATTATGTCTCTTGCCCCCTCAAAAAAATTTTAGCAACTTAAACAACAGGAATTAGAACCATAGTCTCTCCCAGTCTCTGTTTATGCTATCAAGAACACTTAGCAAATCATTAAATGGAAGAATCACAGATAATTCCAAAGTTTTGAGACTGAATTACTGGAGGAATCATAGTTCACTGTCAGTAGAAGGCTTTTCATTTTAATTCTGATAATAAAATTCTTGTGATGAAATATAATATCTTTACTAGTAGAGGCATTTCTCCCTTAAGTAACTAGATGTATATTACATTATTCAGGGCAGGTTAAGTTAGGTTGCAGCAACAAATATCTCTAAAACCTCAGCATCTTAACACATCAAATATTTATCTCTTGCTTTCAAATTGTGTACTTCCTGGGTACAGGTGACTCTCAAGGGCAGCAATCCTATACCCACAGGTGTTAACTCAGCATTCCAGGGTCTTTATCCTAACAATTAAATGCTGCTATCCAGAAATGACACACATTATTTCACTTCAATTTCTCCGGCTAAAGCAAGTCACATGGTAATGTCAGCTCCTGGAAAAACAGATGCTGGTGAACAGTCATAATGCTAGCAACAATAACAGGTACAATAAAATTTAAAAGAAGGCAGAGATGAATGTATCCCAAATGAGGAATATCTCATATATAACAGAGTTTGTTTCAGTGATTTTTGGGGGCCAAAAGTCTTGTGGAGTTTTTATGCAATCCCTGAAGGGATTCTAGTCCACAAAAATGTAAATAATCAGGAAAGCTGTGTTTTTCTACATCTCCATATGGTATGTAGCTCAAAGGGAAATACTGTAAAGGAAAAATGAATTCCAGATCAAGAGTAGGATACATTTTATGACAACATTATCCCAAGTGAACAACCATAAATTTAAAAAACCTCCATTTTAACAAAATAAAATTCTAATTTACCTATGAAATGGAAGCATAAAAATTTACTGATTTTTCTAACTCTGATACCTAGGTAAATATGTGTCTTTGTTAGAATGTTGGTGTTTGCAAGTTAACTTCCTGAAGAATTTTTAAAGGGACCCCTTAAACAGTCAGGAGTATTATGCCTACACCAGCTCCATTATGTCTGAGGTATAAACTCACTTAGAGACCATTTTGGGAAAAAAATAAATTAGAATTTTTTTTAAAAAGATATGAATATTAAATTCTCAAACCCAAATACTGGTTGACTTTTCCACAGCAGCAAAGTAAACAATGGAAACTTGAAAAATTATGCTGATCAGCAAGTCATTTGTTGCTATGATGTCAAAAGTCTACATGTTCTATATATTTTAGAAAGTTAAGGGAATGTAGTAGTACATTCAAATTTTTTATTTTGATTTCTCAAAGATGTTGGAAACCATAATGTCAACATGAAAAATGTTGCCTGGTTATTTATACTAACTCTATATGAAACTGACATTTGTGAATTTCATGCCCTAATGTTGGTTCTCTGGGAGCCTCTGTAAGGAGCAATGAAGTGGCCCTTCCCAGATTCCATTTGTCTGTGAGCACTGCTCTTCTCCAAGCAGAGAATGGCATGGTTTTATGTGTTGCAACCTCACTGGCTTACAAAACGGCAGAGGAAGGACACTCCTGTGTACCTGTGAGCGTGTTTCTCTGGAGTGGAAGTTCTTAGGTGCAGGTGTTGCGAATATACAACTGGATTGCAAATGCCAGTTTATTTTCCAAACCTGTGTCCCCTGCATTGGCAGGTGGATTCTTAACCACTGGACCACCAGGGAAGTCCCACCTGAAGTTTTCTAAGAATCACTACTGAAGAAGCAAGAGGGTCTCCCCTTACATGATGAGAGGATCCAACACAGTCCTCTAATCCTAAAATAAGATGTGGCAGTCTTGGCCGCAGCTCTCTCCTGTCAGCTCCGTGTTGATAGCCACTGCCCCTCTCCTGGCAGACTTCATCCAAGGGCTGCAGTCCAAGCCTTCAATTGACATCTTAAGTGCTAAACTGCAGCCAGTTTCCATGGAGCTTTGAAGGAGGCAGTTCCTCTTCTGGAAGGCCAGTCTTCAGGGGACCTGTTGTTGGACAAATTAACTCTTCCCTTGCATTCTGCATCCCTTGCTTTCCAGAATAACTTTGTTATTAATTTCTAACTTAATTATGTTGAAGTTATAGTATGTAGTATTAAGATTATAAATCTTGGAAAGTTAAAAGATTTTCTTTCTGGTCTGCTGCCTCTGCTGCTAAGTCGCTTCAGTCGTGTCTGACTATGTGCGACCCCACAGACGGCAGCCCACAGGCTCCTCCGTCCCTGGCATTCTCCAGGCAAGAATACTGGAGTGGGTTCCATTTCCTTCTCCAATACATGCATGCATGCTAAGTCGCCTCAGTTGTGTCCAACTCTGTGTGACCAGGCTCCCCCATCCATAGGATTCTCCGGGCAAGAATACTGGAGTGGGCTGCCATTTCCTTCTCCTAGTGTAACATTAATTTTCATAAATTTTCTATGCATTGACAGGAACAATATTTTAAATGTGTCTGTTATGTCAAACTTGTTAGTTACATTGTTCAAAACATCTATAGTCTTATTTTTGTTTGATTAACCCATCAATCACTTAGAGAGACAGGTATATTGAAATCTTCTAACATACACATGAATTTTTTAGCTTCCCTTCAAGGCTATATGCTGTCACTCTGCTTATTTAACTTATATGCAGAATACATCATGAGAAACTTTGGGCTGGATGAAACACAAACTGGAATCAAGATTTACGGGAGAAATAGCAATAACCTCAGATATGCAGATGATACCACCCTTATGGCAGAAAGTGAAGAACTAAAGAGCCTCTTGATGAAAGTGAAAGAAGAAAGAGAAAAAGCTGGTTTAAAACTCAACATTCAGAAAACTAAGATCATGGTATCCAATCCCATCACTTCATGGCAAATAGATGGGGAAACAATCGAAACAGTGCCATACTTTATTTTCTTGGGCTCCAAAATCACTGCAGATGGTGACTGTAGCCATGAAATTTAAAGACTCTTGCTCCAAAAAAAAAATAAAATAAAATAAAGACTCTTGCTCCTTTGAAGAAAAGCTATGATCAACATAGACAGCATACTAAAAAGCAAAGATGTTACCTTGCCAACAAAGGTCCATTTAGTCAAAGCTAGGGTTTTTCCAATAGTCATGTATGGATGTGAGAGTTGGATCATAAAGAAAGCTGAGCACCAAAGAATTGATGCTTTTGAACTGTGGTTTTGGAGAAGACTCTTGAGAGTCCCTTGGACTGCAAGGAGATCAAACCAGTCAGTCCTAAAGGAAATCAATCCTGAATGTTCATTGGAGGGACTGATGCTGAAGATGAAGCTCCAATACTTTGGCCACCTGATGTGAAGAACCAATTCATTAGAAAAGACCCTGATGCTGGGAAAGGCAGTGGGAGAAGGGAAAGACAGAGGATGAGATGGTTGGATGGCATCACTGTCTCAATGGACATTAGTTTGAGCAAGCTCCCAGAGACGGTGAAGGATAGGGAAGCCTGGTGTGCTGCAGACCATGGAGTTGAAGAGTTGGAAACAACTGAGAGACAGAACAATGACAAATGTAGTTTTATACATTCTTAGTTTATTTATTTAAGGTCTACTTTGCAGGATGCATACATATTTATAACATATTTTTCAGATGAATAAAAACTTTATTGTTATGTAAATGATCCTCTTTCCCTCTTATATTGCTTTCTGCTCTAACTTGATTTTATTTTGTATTATTTCACTCCTAAAAACTTTCTTTTAATTAATATATGACAAGCATTTGTTCTATACCTTTAATTTTCAACTTTCCTGTTGCCTCTGTCTTTGAAAAGCATTCACTTTTTTTTTTTTTTAATTGGAACCGAAAAAAAAATCATTGAATTTCAGTAGGGAGTTTAGTTCTTTACTGTATGGATGATGAGTGTTGATACATTTATTTTTGTTTTTCTCAGCTTATTTTCTACCCACCTGTTATTGTTTGTGTGTTGGTTTTCCCTGTCTCTATGCCACTTCAACTGAGGTTTATTTTCCCTGAATATCTTACTAGCTTGAAAGTTCTGCATTCAATTGCCACTTTTTAGGGACTCCTATGGAAATTTTAACATGCATTATTAGCTTAAGACATTTAAAGATGATCTGTATCTTCAGTCTTCTCTACGTAAGAGATGAACTTCAGTCTTCTCTACATAAGAGATTTAATAGGAGTGCTCCAGTCACTCCTATTAAATAAGATTTGGTTATTGTCCAGAATTCAGGTCTATCTTGATTGCTTTAACCTTCTAAATTAGATATCATTATTGTTTCATTTAATCAATATTTTTTAGGTTTAACAGCATATTCATTTTAGTTTTGATTTCTTTCATTTCATTCAGGCATACCTTCTGGAATTATTTTCTTTCTACCTGAATAAATTCCTGATGCTCTCCCTTTGTGAGGTCTACCACTTGTGAAAGCTCTCAGTGTTTGTCTGAAAACATTTTTATTTCCCCTTGCTCTTGCTCAAGGTATACATTTACAAACTGACAGGTATTTCCAACACCTGCACTTTGTCAATCTTATTCCCCGATTCCTGCCTCCCAGTGTTGCTTCCAGAAGCCTGCTGTTACTCTCATAGCTACTCCTTTGTACATGCTATTTGTCTTCTTTTTGAAATAACTGATTGTGAGAGCCTCTGTGTACTGAGTTCACTATCATATATTGAGATGAGCTTCTTTTAAATTATTTTTCATGGGCTTCACTGGGACCTTTTAATCTGAGGACTGGTGTCTTTGACTTATTCTGGAGACATCTTGGGCATCACATTTAAGAACACTCCTTTTAGGACTTTCCTGGTGGTTCAGAGGTGAGGACTCTGAGTTTCCACTGCAGGGGGCACAGGTTCAATCCCTGCTCAGAAACTAAGACCCTGCAAGCCTTGTGGTAAGGCCAGAACAAAACCACTCTCTTTCCCCACTTCTTCTTTTCTTTTTATTTCTGTGTAGATATATGTGCATCTGAAGTGCTTTTTCATATTTTCATTCCTTCTTCTCTATACACTGAATTCTGAGTAGTTTCTTCAGATCTTTTTTCCAGATCACTATCTACTCTTCAGTTGTATCGAATCTGCTACTCTTAAAATCATCCATTGCACAGCAAATCCATATCTGAAACTCTGTGCCTTGGAAATACACAAGTCCAAATAGTTTTTGCTTAAAGGATACTCCTTGTAACTTTATTTGAAACAGGAAAAAAGAACCTAAATATCTCTTGGTAGGAAATTGTTCAATAAATTACACACATCTCTTCCATCAAATTAACATGAAAAGCTTTTGCACAGCAAAGGAAATCATCAACAAAACAAAAAGACAACCTACTGAATGGGAGAAAACATTTGCAAATGATAAAAATATATGAATAGCTTATGCAACTCAACATCATAACCCCAAACAACTTGATTTTAAAATAGGCAGAAAAAATAAATAGACATTTTTCCAAAGAAGAAATGCAGATGGCCAATGAACACATGAAAAGATGCTCAACATCACTAATTATAAATAAATGCAAATAAAAACCAAAATGAGATATCACCTCACACCTATCACAATGGCTATCATCAAAAGAAAAAAAAAAAGACAAGTAATAAATGTTGCTCAAGATGTGAAGGAAAGGGAATCCTCATACACTATTGTGGGAATGTAACTTGGTGCAGCCACTGTGGAAAACAGTACAGAGCTTTCTCAAAACACTAAAAATAGAACTATTATTAATACATGCTGTGCTGTGCTTAGTTGCTCAGTCGTGTGGCCACAGGACTGGAAAAGGTCAGTTTTCATTCCAATCCCAAAGAAACGCAATGCCAAAGAATGCTCAAACTACCGTACAATTGCACTCATCTCACACGCTAATAAAGTAATGCTCAAAATTCTCCAAGCCAGGCTTCAGCAATATGTGAACTGTGAACTTCCAGATGTTCAAGCTGGTTTTAGAAAAGGCAGAGGAACCAGAGATCAAATTGCCAACATCCACTGGATCACAGAAAAAGCAAGAGAGTTCCAGAAAAACATCTATTTCTGCTTTATTGACTATGCCAAAGCCTTTGACTGTGTGGATCACAATAAACTGTGGAAAATTCTTCAAGAGATGGGAATACCAAACCACCTGATCTGCCTCTTGAGAAATTTGTATGCAGGTCAGGAAGCAACAGTTAGAAGTGGACATGGAACAACAGACTGGTTCCAAATAGGAAAAGGAGTACGTCAAGGCTGTATATTGTCACCCTGCTTATTTAACTTCTATGCAGAGTACATCATGAGAAACGCTGGACTGGAAGAAACACAAGCTGGAATCAAGATTGCCGGGAGAAATATCAATAACCTCAGATATGCAGATGACACCACCCTTATGGCAGAAAGTGAAGAGGAACTCAAAGGCCTCTTGATAAAAGTGAAAGTGGAGAGTGAAAAAGTTGGCTTAAAGCTCAACATTCAGAAAACGAAGATCATGACATCCGGTCCCACCACTTCATGGGAAATAGATGGGGAAATAGTGGAAACAGTGTCAGACTTTATTTTTCTGGGCTCCAAAATCACTGCAGATGGTGACTGCAGCCATGAAATTAAAAGACACTTACTCCTTGGAAGGAAAGTTATGACCAACCTAGATAGCATATTCAAAAGCAGAGACATTACTGTGCCAACAAAGGTCTGTCTAGTCAAGGCTATGGTTTTTCCTGTGGTCATGTATGGATGTGAGAGTTGGACTGTGAAGAAAGCTGAGCGCCGAAGAATTGATGCTTTTGAACTGTGGTGTTGGAGAAGACTCTTGAGAGTCCCTTGGACTGCAAGGAGATCCAACCTGTCCATTCTGAAGGAGATCAGCCCTGGGATTTCTTTGGAAGGAATGATGCTAAAGCTGAAACTCCAGTACTTTGGCCACCTCATGGGAAGAGTTGACTCATTGGAAAAGACTCTGATGCTGGGAGGGATTGGGGGCAGGAGGAGAAGGGGATGAAGAGGATGAGATGGCTGGATGGCATTGCTGACTCGATGGATGTGAGTCTGAGTGAACTCCGGGAGTTGGTGATGGACAGGGAGGCCTGGCGTGCTGTGGTTCATGGGGTCACAAAGAGTCGGACACGACTGAGCAACTGATCTGATCTGATCTGATCTGATCCAACTCTTTGCGATCCCATGGACTTAGCCCCCAGGCTCCTCTGTCCATGGGGATTCTTAAGGCAAGAATACTGGAATGGGTTGCCCTGCCCTCCTGCAGGGGATCTTCCCAGCCCAGGGATCAAACCCAGGTCTCCTGAATTTCAGGCAGATTCTTTACCATCTGAGCCACCAAGGAAGCATATGATCCAGTAATTCCACTCCTGGGTATATATCTGAAAAAAACTAATACCACTAATTTGAAATGAGACATGTACCCCAATGCTGTTCACAGCAGCATTATTTACAGTTGCTAAGATATGGAAGCAACCTAAGTGTCCATCAACAGATGAAGGGATAAAGAAGATGTGGCATATATACACAATGGAATACTCCTCAGCCATAAAAAGAATGAAATTGTGTCATTTGCATCAGCATGTATGGACTTGGAGGGCATTATGCTCAGTGAAATAAGTCAGACAGGGAAAGATAAATACTGTATGATATCAGTTATATAGAGAATTATAAAAATACAACAAACTAGTGAATATAACAAAAATGAAGCAGAAGTACAGATACAGAGAACAAACTAGTGGTTACCAGTGGAGGGGTGGGCAATGTAGGAGTGGAGGAGTGGGAGACACAAATTACTGAGCGTAAGGTAGGCTCAGGGATATATTGTGCAACATGAGGTATATAGACAATATTTTGCAATATCTGTAAATGGAAAGTAATCTTTAAAAATATATTGTAAAATAAAATTTTTAAAATATAAATTATTATAAAATATAAATTAAAAAATCACATAGCTATTTAAAATCAAGGGCTTTGCTTCATAAAGTCCATCTCGGACCAATGCTTAGATGTCCATCAGCAGATGAATGGATAAGAAAGCTATGGTACATATACACAATGGAGTATTACTCAGCCATTAAAAAGAATACATTTGAATCCATTCTAATGAGGTGGATGAAACTGGAGCCTATTATACAGAGTGAAGTAAGCCAGAAGGAAAAACACCAATACAGTATACTAATGCATATATATGGAATTTAGAAAGATGGTAACAATAACCCTGTGTACGAGACAGCAAAAGAGACACTGATGTATAGAACAGTCTTATGGACTCTGTGGGAGAGGGAGAGGGTGGGAAGATTTGGGAGAATGGCAGTGAAACATGTAAAATATGTATGAAACGAGATGCCAGTCCAGGTTCGATGCACAATACTGGATGCTTGGGGCTAGTGCACTGGGACGACCCAGAGGGATGGTATGGGGAAGGAGGAGGGAGGAGGGTTCAGGATGGGGAACACAGGTATACCTGTGGTGGATTCATTTTGATATTTGGCAAAACTAATACAATTATGTAAAGTTTAAAAATAAAATAAAATTAAAAACAAAACAAAACAAACAAAACAAAACAAAACAAAAAAGTTCCAGTGAGTATAAATGTGTGTGTGTAGAGAATGGTTTAAAAGTGACTATTCCAAAAACTAAGTAAATAAATAAAAGTGACTATTCCAAATGGACATGTTTTAGTGTCAAATATACTCTGGATATTAAAGACTTGCATGAAAAAAATTAAATTACTTCATTAATAATCTTATGTTGATTGTGTGTTGGAATAATAAAACTTTGAATATTATTTAAATTAATTTCACTTGTTTTCACTTTTTCTTGCCTAGTCGACATTTTAAAATTGCATATTATTTTAAAATGCTGTTGATTTTCTAATTAAAAATTTATTTTACAACTCTAGAATTATTCAATTCTTTCACTGTTAAGTACAATATTGATATTTCCTATTTCTTAGTCACACTTTTGATACTCCTTTATTTCTTAAATATGTGCATCATAATTATTTCATATTCATTATCTGGTAATTCCAATATTGACTGTCATTATAGGTGTAATTCTAAAATGTGTTGTTTCTGTTGACTCTCTCCAACGGTGGCTCATTTTACTCTTGTACTTATGAGTTCTCAGAACTTAAGAATTCTGAGTTTAATTTACATTTCTCCAAGCAGATTTGCATTTACTTCTGTCAGGAATATGGAACCCTGCCACTCCAGCACAAGTTAAAACATCTGCACACCATATGAGTTTGGGAGGGAAATCATATAGGCATTATGAGTTTTTTCACTTTTTGTTATAGTATATATGCACAGAAAGATGTACACATCTAAGTAAAGGCTCAATAAACTTTCATAAACTAAGCATATCTGTACAGTCAGCAAAACTATGAAAGTTTAAAAAAAAAAAAGAAAACAAATATCACAAGTACTTAGAAGTAGATGCCCTCCACAGGTCCCTGCACTATAGAGTTTATAGTTTTGAATTCAGCAGATACCCTTAAGGTCTCCTGTATGGGTGTAGCCCTCCTTTCCTAGAGTTTGGTTCTGCTTCTTACTTGTCAGGATCCCAGGTTTTGTCTCTTGTCTCCCTGTGAGTGGCCAGTTTAAACTTAGGCTTCAGGTATTTAGGGATGTGCAATAGCCCCAGGAAAAACACTGTTCCTACTACTTTAATATTCTCCAGATTTGAACTTTTCTTTTCCTCTGATCTTAGTCCTTATTTTCCTAGAAGCTAAGAAATGTATAAGAGGGAGACAGGGACATAGAAAAATTGAGAAATGCTTATTTTAACATCTAAACCTGGAATAGAGAATTAGTTCAATAAACTACCATAAATGATAAAGATGCAAATTCTACAGCATAGAAATTGTGCTTAAATGTCCGTGATGTTGTTCAGTAGCTCAGTTGTGTCCAACTCTTTGTGACCCATTGGACTGTAGCACTCCAGGCCTCCCTGTCCCTCACTGTCTCCTGGAGTTTGCTCAGACTCAATGTCCATTGAGTTAGTGATGCCATCCAGCCATCTCATCCTCTGTACCCCACTTCTCCAGCTGTCTTCAATCTTTCCCAGCATCAGGTTCTTTTCCATTGAGTTAGCTCTTAGCATCCCGTGGCCAAAGTATTGGAGCTTCAGCCTCAGCATCAGTCCCTCCAATGAATATTCAGAATTAATTTCCTTTAGGATTGACTGATTGGATGTCCTTGCAGTCAAAGGGACTCTCAAGAATCTTCTCCAACAACACACCTCAAAAGCATCAATTCTTCAGCACTCAGCTTTCTTTAGAGTCCAAACCTCACATCTGTACGTGACTACTGGAAAAACCATAGCTTTGACTAGATGGACCTTTACTAGCAAAGTAATGTCTCTGCTTTTTAATACACTGTCTAGGTTTGTCATAACTTTTCTTCTAAGCAGCCAGTGTCTTTTAATTTCATGACTGCAGTCACCATCTGCAGGGATTTTTGGAGCCCAAGAAAATAGTCTGTCATTGTTTCCATTGTTTCCCCATCTATTTGCTGTGAAGTAACGGGACCATGATGAGTCCATGATGTTATTAGAAAGAAAATAGTGATTCAAACCTGTGTATGCAGGTTTGTAAAAAAAAAAAAAATTCATATGTTTGTACAGACCTAAAAATTAAGGAAGGAAATGAATTAAAGTACTAACAGTGATTTTCTTTGGGGAATATACCCACAAATTCTTTTACTCTTATGCTTTTCTGTATTTTATGCAAGTTACTCATTTTATAAAATGAACACAAATTAGGAAGAATTAAGAAGAAACAGCAGAATCCAGAAACACTTTTCTTATCCACCTTCACTCTTTTTCACACACTCAGACTATGTCAGTGACATGAGAGAAGCTGGAAAAAAAATGAATAGCCCCAATAATGCTCAACAAGAAAAATCTGCAGCAAAGTGGACATGATGCTGCACTGTCTTCTACACATACTAATGATGATCAAATAGAAAGTGGTACCTCATTGAGGCAGAAGCTTTGACTCTTTCCACCCAAGGGTTTTCTTCTTTGTTGCATCTTTAAGCGGCCTTCCTTCTAACAGCCATTGTAGGTGTAGAAAGGATATAACAGAACTCTTCACATCCTCTCATTTAAGACTCACAATGTTTTGTTTCCTTGGCTTGATGGACTTTGTGAGGTACTGGAAGGCATGAGACTCAAGAAAGGACAGAAAAGCAGTAGTAACTTTTTACAAATTTCTATTATTACAAATGGATTATTAGGAAGAAATATGCCCTTTTTTTTCCAACATAGCATGTTGATCTGCACTCATGCTTTCAGAGCAGTGATGAGAAAGCAGGACCAGTTATTGAGGACAAGGTTTATTTTTTAAAAAGATGGAATAATTTGCCTAAGAGAATGCTTTTATGTTTTTCTTCAGAGTTGTGAATAGAGGCACCGGCCACCTCAAAATGTGGTACATGGACCAGTAGCATCAGCATCACTCAGAAACCTGCTGGGGATGCAGGATCTTGGGCCCTACTCCAAACCTACAGCATCAGAATCTCCAGGGATCCAGGGTTTAACAAACTCCCTAATAATTCCTATATACACTCACAGTTCAAAACCACTTAAGAACATCCAAAAATAATATCAAGAAATCACACTCCAAGTTGAAAGGAAAAGGAGGCAATTTTATTCCTCTAAATATCTGAATTCCTCTCTTATCTGAGAGAAAAACATACTATAAACCCTCACCCTAGTAGCCACGATAGAGTGTGGGAACTCTTTGCACATCAATAAATAGAGGTCAGGGACATTTAAGTGGACTGGCCCATACCTGCTTTCCTTTCACAGTCAAGCCCCAGGAATAGGCTTTTTGTTCAATTTCTCCTTTCACGTCTTCTTTGAAGAAATGCAACTTTGAACCTACAGTGTCGCTGTTGGGAACTGTTTTGTGCCTGCCATAAATTGTGTCTTCCTCTGCGTGACTCTCCGGTGAGCCAGTGCAAAAATAGGGACAAAACCAACAAAAATCTTGCAAGGAAAGAGGAAATGCTCTAAAACACAGGAGTCTGCCAGCTTAATTTAGTTGTTCTTTTCTTACACATCACTGTGCTATATGATTTTCTGCCTTTTTTTAGAATCATGGTTAATTGAACACATAAAAAAGTTCTTTTTGACTATAAGCATGTGACAAAGTATGAAAAATAAGTGAAAAATCTATGCATTTGGGATCTTCTTTTCTCATTCACTATAAGGGCCAACACTTTTATAAACCCAACTTGTGAAAAATGTTGATTACTTACTTATTATGTCTTAGGAACTTTTCAGGGTCATAATTTCCTCTAATCAAAATTTATCTATCCAATTCCCTATTCCCTCCAAATGCTGCATTATGCTAATATAACGTATTGAACCATGATGGCAATGCATATGAATGACTGTGTTCCAAATATTTTTCTCCCTTGCTTCTGTATCAGTTATCTAATAATGCTTGTAACAACAACAAGAAAAAAAAATCACAAAACTTCAGTGGCGTAATACGGTAGTATTTATTGCTCACCTTTCAGGGGTCAGCAGGGAACTTGTTGGGGGCTTTGTGTCTTCTGACTGGGCTCACTCACTGGACTGTGTACCCACTGGCTGTCCATTGGTCTGGACCAGACTCAACAGGCTACCAGAGCAGTTGGAATCTGCTCCACATGTCCTTCGTGTTCCAGCAGGCCACCTTGGACATGTCCTCTTGGAGATGATAGAATCACAAGGAAAAGCAAGTCTTCTTGAGTCATAGATTGGAGGTACCACAGGAGCAGTTTTCCTTCATTCTATTGGCCAGAGTCAGGCAGGTGGTCAAGTCCAGAGACAGAGGCAGAGGATGCTTCAAAGTGAAATGGTGAAGGGGATGCAGACAGGGTGAAGAATCAGGGCCGTGTTTGCAACGAGTCTGCCACACCTTTCATCAAGTCCATCAACAGGATTTGCTGAGTACTCTTTGGAAAGTCTTTCCACACCCGTGCAGAGTTCTCTGCTGCTACTGCTAAGTCACTTCAGTCGTGTCCGACTCTGTGCAACCCAATAGACTGCAGCCCACCAGGCTCCCCTATCCCTGGGATTCTCCAGGCAAGAACACTGGAGTGGGTTGCCATTTTCTTCTCCAATGCATGAAAGTGAAAAGTGAAAGTGAAGTCACTCAGTCGTGTCCGACTGTGTGTGACCCCATAGATGGCAGCCTACCAGGCTCCTCCATCCATGGGATTCTCCAGACAAGAGTACTGGAGTAGGTTGCCATTGCCTTCTCCTGCAGAGTTCTCTACTGTATCACTAATACCGCTTCAGGCCACCATGACCTCTTTCCTACAGCTTCCTAACTGGTCCATTCACACCTTTCTCGTCCATTGCTTCTTAGGCCATTCTCAACACAGCAGTGAGAGTAATCTTTTTATTAAGAAAATATTGAGTAAAGTTGACAGATACACACTACCATATGTAAAATAGACAGCTGTGGAAAGCTGCTGTATAGCACAAGGAGCTCAGCTTGGTGCTCTGTGATGACCTAGAGGGATTGGATAAGGGGGTGAGATGGAGGCTCATGAAAGAGGGAATACATGTATACTTATAGCTGATTCACATTGGTGTATAGCAGAAAGTAACACAACATTGTAATGCAACTATCCTCCAATTTAAAAAGAAAGAAAGAAAATCTTTTCTTGTTGCTCATTTACTTAAGTCCATTCAATGCTTCCCTGTTCTCAGGATAAAGGCAGAAATTCTGAAAATGGTGTATAGAGCCCTGCCCCGTGTGAATGTGGAACCTGCCTCTCTGCAGCCTTACTTAGCTCTCCTGTAGGCTCTGGCTCCACCCACCAGGCCTTCTATTCCTTTCTCCAGTGCTGCACCGCTCTGTACCACAAAGGTTCCTCTACCTCAACTGGTCTTTTCCTAGTTCAAGACTGGGCATCCATCCGATTGCATGCAAACATCACTTCCTCCACCATCAGCCCCCTGACCTATCACAATGTGTCCTAATTTTATGTTCTCAAAGCTGCTTATAATTTTCCATCACTGTCTTTGCCACTTTTTATAACCAACAATGATCATGTCATTAATTGATTAATGTCCACCATAAAACTATAAAACCAAAGCATAAAACTCCATGATGTCACTAGTCATGGCTTCCTAAACACTTGCTAAAATATAAAATAAATTATGTTTTACTTAATTTTGAATACACAGTTGATTGTATCTTGAACTTGAGTGAAATGACTGTGTGATGGTGCTGTGTACCTAGATTCTTTTAATATAATTACATAGAAATATAGCAAAACATCAATCATTTCTGCACCTTCCAAATTTATCAGCCAAATCCTCTCATTAATTTGAGCACATATGCCTTGCCCCTGGGAATAAAACCATGAAATAGATTAACCAGATTGCTGGTAAAATTATTCCTGAAGGTTTGTGTTTCTTTTTTGGTCATTTAAAAAAATGATTACATCCCCTGTAGGGGGAAAGCATAAATTCAAGTCTGTTTTGTATTCTGACAACCGAGAAGCACTACCTACACATTCAAGGTAGCTAGTGTTTCCCTCTGACAAAAATGCAAATTACAATGAAAATTGCAAAAACATATGCATACAGTAGTATGTAATAGTGATTTGGTATAATCAAATTTTAAGTAATTCAGAAATTTGGTCAATGCCTTTTCATATGTGTTAACCTGATGAGTCATGTAAATACAATAGATTATCCTAGAAAAGTCACTTATTACATTCAGGAATATTTCCCTCTTAATTCCACACTTTATATTTTGCAAACCTGTTCTCAGACCCAAAAAGGAAGCCCTTTAGAACTCTCCCTTTCAAGGGGGTTTGATTGGGTTTGGACCTTGGATTCGAACTGGACTATAGTCCTCCTCCTGGCAATTTGTAATTGGGACACAATGGCATTAGGCTGCCTGCAACCAGAATGTCAGGCAAATTCCAAGACCAAATATCCTCTATTTAGGGAGGGTATGTAGGCTACTGAGCAATTAGAGAAAGGCAGTCTGCAAGAATGAGGGAACGAGAATACAGGTTAGACACAGGGGGACCAAGGAGCTCTTGTGGGGAGACAGGAAAGAAAAAGAGAAAGTGTGTAAGAGCAACATGACATTCTTGGTTCCTGATGCTCTCATTTCCAAGTCTAAGCCTGGAAAACCCTGGCTGTGTTTTCTGTCATACATTTTGAGAGAATTCCTTAAACCATGTAATAAATTCCCTGACTTATTCAGTGAATTTCTATTTCCTACAAGAAAATAATTTCTGGTCAAGACAGAGAAGAGAAGAGGCTGGTAAAGACATTCAAGCCCCAGAGAATATAGTCCTTTTGGGAGTTTCTAGGTCCTTTCATTCTTGGACTGTCATCATGGGATTCTGACTTTATCTGGACATTTGCTTCTTATGGTGAATTACAACCCTAAAATGGGGCCTCCTAAAAGCATCTGAATGCAGAGTTCCAAAGAATAGCAAGGAGAGATAAGAAAGCCTTTCTCATAGATCAATGCAAACAAATAGAGAAAAACAACAGAATGGGGAAGACTAGAGATCTTTTCAAGAAAATTAGATATACCAAGGGAACATTTCATGCAAAGATGGGCTCGATAAAGGACAGAAATGGTATGGACCTAACATAAGCAGAAGATATTAAGAAAAGGTGGCAAGAATACACAGAAGAAGTGTACAAAAAAGATCTTCACGACCAAGATAATCATGATGGTGTGATCACTCACCTAGAGCCAGACATCCTGGAATGTGAAGTCAAGTGGGCCTTAGAAAGCATCACTACAAACAAAGGTAGTGGAGGTGATGAAATTTCAGTGGAGTTATTTCAAATCCTGAAAGATGATGCAGTGAAAGTGCTGCACTCAATATGCCAGCAAATTTGGAAAACTCAGCAGTGGCCACAGGACTGGAAAAGGTCACTTTTCATTCCAATCCCAAAGAAAGGCAATGCCAAAGAATGCTCAAATTATCACACAATTGCACTCATCTCACACACTAGTAAAGTAATGCTCAAAATTCTCCAAGCCAGGCTTCAATAATACGTGAACCGTGAAATTCCAGATATTCAAGCTGGTTTCTGAAAAGGCAGAGGAACAAGCGACCAAATTGCCAACATCTGCTGGATCATCAAAAAAGCAAGAGAGTACCAGAAAAACATCTATTTCTGCTTTATTGACTATGCCAAAGCCTTTGACTGTGTGGATCAAAACAAACTGTGGAAAATTCTTCAAGAGATGGGAATACCAGACCACCTGAACTGCCTCTTGAGAAACCTATATGCAGGTCAGGAAGCAACAGTTAGAATTGGACATGGAACAACAGACTGGTTCCAAATAGGAAAAGGAGTAAGTCAAGGCTGTATATTGTCACCCTGCTTATTTAACTTATATGCAGAGTACATCATGAGAAACACTGGGCTGGAGGAAGCACAAGCTGGAATCAAGATTGCTGGGAGAAATATCAATAACCTCAGATATGCAGATGACACCACTCTTATGGCAGAAAGTGAAGAGGAACTAAAAAGCTTCTTGATGGAAGTGAAAGAGGAGAGTGAAAAAGTTGGCTTAAAGCTCAACATTCAGAAAATGAAGATCATGGCATCTGGTCCCATCACTTTGTGGCAAATAGATGGGGAAACAGTGTCAGACTTTATTTTGGGGGGCTCCAAAATCACTACAGATGGTGACTGCAGCCATGAAATTAAAAGATGTTTACTCCTTGGAAGGAAAGTTATGACCAACCTAGATAGCATGTTGAAAAGCAGAGACATTACTGTGCCAACAAACGTCCGTCTAGTCAAGGCTATGGTTTTTCCTGTGGTCATGTATGGATATGAGAGTTGGACTGTGAAGAAAGCTAAGCGCCGAAGAATTGATGCTTTTGAACTGTGGTGTTGGAGAAGACTCTTGAGAGTCCCTTGGACTGCAAGGGGATCCAACCAGTCCATTCTGAAGGAGATCAGCCCTGGGTGTTCTTTGGAAGGACTGATCCTAAAGCTGAAACTCCAGTACTTTGGCCACCTCATGCAAAGAGTTGACTCATTGGAAAAGACTCTGATGCTGGGAGGGATTGGGGGCAAGAGGAAAAGGGGACGACAGAGGATGAGATGGTTGGATGGCATCACTGACTCAATGCAGGTGAGTTTGAGTGAACTCTGGGAGTTGGTGATGGACAGGGAGGCCTGGCGTGCTGCGATTCATGGGGTCGCAAAGAGTTGGACACGACTGAGCGACTGAACTGAACTGAATTGATAGGAGAATCATCTACTTTTAATGCCATAAAAATCCTTACAGGAATTTTTTCTTTCTTTCACAAGTGCATCAGAGCTACTTGTGAATTTTACAGGAGCATGGAATTTCGGGCCCAGCCAAATCTAGTGGTTCTGAATCACTAGGTTGACATCCATAGGTGATTATTGTATTTATGTATTATTGTAATATTATTATTGTATTACTATTATTAATATTGTATTGTATTATTGGAGACATCAGCCCAGCAATCCTTCCTTCAAAGGTAAGATCATTGAGGCCATTATCAAATAGCTATTGCTATGTATTAATAACAAATAATCCCTAACTCCATGGTTTGAAATAACAAGAACGATGGCTTATGAGTCTGTGGGCCATAAGTGGGTGGCTTTTCTGGTCTTTGCTAGATCCACACATTCATACTGGTTCACAGAGGTGCTCAGCTCTCATAGAGCTGGGCCCTCTTGCATGTGTGGGGGAGACAGGCTCAAGGAGGTCCTGAGCTGGGACAACTAGGCTTTCTGTCCTGTGGTTTCTTGTTCCAGCAGGCATCTCGTGGTTCTAAGATAAAAGAACAGAAGAGTGTAAGGCTCCCTGAGAGGCAGTTCAGAACTGACACAACGTCGCAGCCTCTGGATTCTATTGGTCATAGCGGGTCACATGTCCCACCTTGATTCAAGGGGTCAGGAAATCAACTGTATTTCTGGGTGAGAGGAGTTACTTAGTCTTGCAAGTGATGTGGATCCAGGGAGAGGTGAATTGCTTCAAAAAATTTTTGCAATCAATCTGCTGGAGGCCCATAAAGGGTTAAGCAAAGCACAGCAAAGAAATAGATTCCCTGACATTTAGTTGAGTGCTTTTCTACCACCCAGGTTCAAGATCCCCTTCTCACGGGTCTTAAATACAGGTTCTCCCTTCAAGCTTCCCTGGGAATAACACTTGAGAATACTAATAGCGAAGGTTGGCTGTGGTTCCCTTTCAGCTTGAGGCTCGATGTCAGCTCCCATCAGCCAGTACAGCCTGAAGAGAGTCAGTAACTGCCAGGCGGCTTAGAAGGACTCAGAACACAAAGCCAAGAAAGCTTCTCCAATTCAGCCCAAGTGACCCAGTCACCTCCATCAAGACGAATGCATCTTAGGATAGTGCAAACCATGAACATTTCATTCTGCTTTCAAATGCAATTCTCAGGAGTGATTGCCTTGTCTACTAAGCAGCCAAATAAGCTCATTTTAGCAGAGGCAGAACTGGATACAAATCAAGTGAAAGCTAGATGCAGGGACTGGAGGTAGGAGATTAAAACAAGGGAGAAGAGAGTGGCAAGATCAAATGGAATAAACAGCCATTTACATGACAGCTTTGCTCCAGCAAACAGTGTGGAAACAGGAAAAGGCCATCACTGGCATTCCAGGTCTTCCAACATCAGTGTTCCAATAGCACCTGCTACTTCCAGTACCCTAGATCCCACATCACAGAAATGCAATGATGCCTTAAGTAGAAACAGCAAATGCTAGCACCTAAACCAGTGGTTCTCAATTTTGGTGGCCCAGTGAGATCGAGTTTGGAAATACTGAACTCTGGCTGCTGCCTCAGTAATCCTAATTTGATCAGTCCAGAGTGTGCCTTGAGCACTGGGACATTTTAATTTTACCTCGGAGTTGTTCTATTCTGCCATCTGGGCTGGTCCTCTCCGCATTTTTATACCAAGTCTCATCCTTAGGGAAGTGCTAACAACTGTCTTCGGGCTTCCTGAGTGGGTCAGTGGTAAGGAATCTGCCTGTCAGTGCAGGCGATGCAGGCTGGATCCCTGGGTCAGGAAGGAGAGGGAAGGGCAACCCACTCCAGTATTCTTGCCTGGGAAATCCCGTGGACAGAGGAGCTTGGTAGGCTAGAGTCCATGGGGTCCAAAGGAGTCAGACATGACTGAGCAACTAAACAACAGCAGTCTTCACTGTGTAGGACTCCAAATCTTAATTTTGTTTCAACTCCCCATTGAGTTTGAATATACCCTTGATTTGAGGACTTAAGGAGATGTCTGGGTAACTTAAGTCATGCAAACAACTTATTGTTTTAGGCTTCTGTTAGGTACAGAGCCTTCTGCTAGAAGCTGTGATGGAGAGGAAGTAGACAACTTGGTCCAAAGAAGAAGAATGACACCTCTGCCATTGAAGTCAGCACAAGCTGACCCAGAGCAGATGAATCTGTGAGGACGGTGGATGGCGTGCTAGACAGCACAAAGGAGGGGCCAGCCCCCAGGGCTACCGCTGCCCCAACTTGCTCAGAATCACCCACAGACTTCCGCGGAGCCACAGGCTGGAAAAAATGAACCACTCAGGACTCAGAGCCAGAACCTAGATGTGAATGCTCCTTCAACCCAAGCCCTGTGAGTGGCCCTGGAGAAATGACAGAAGTCCCTCAAGTCTCCATTTCGTCAGTCATAAAACAAAGTAATATTTGTTTCTCACCTCAGGGATGTTGTGAGGCTTAAATGAGATAGTTTAAGTAAAACAAGAAGCACAGTGCCTGATGCACAGTAACTGTCCAATATATGTTAATAAGTAATTATTAACTTGGGCTTCCCTGGTGGCTCAGCTGGTAAAGAATCCTTCTGCAATGTGGGAGACCTGGGTTCAATCTCTGGGTTGGGAAGATCCCCTGGAAAGGGGAACCACTACCCACTCCAATATTCTGGCCTGGAGAATTCCATGGAGTGTATAGTCCATGGGGTCACAAAGAGTCCGACGTGACTGAGTAACTTTCACTTTCACTTCCATTATTAACTTATCAATTCTGTTAAGAATAGAATAACAACAACAATAATACTTGATCTTCAGATTCTATCTTGAGGGCATTTTCACTGACCAGAGAAAAAGAAACTAAATTCTAAAAGTTAGCGAAAGTGAGAGTCAAGGTGAAATCAGGAGGTAGAAGAGACAAGTGAACACAGAATTAGACTAAGGATGGTGGCAGACATAATTTGACCAACTTCAGATGTGCTGCAAGAAAGCTAAGTCCACCTCTCCCTGTCTCAATACATCCCACAGGATTGAGGAGACTCCACAGATCCTCCTCAATGCCCAGCAAGACAGTCTTCTCTTCCCACTAAAAACCACCTGCTGGCCCAGGCCCTTAAAAACATCAGAAACAATTCCATCACACCTTTCTCCTCTTTCCTTCAGTCACAAAAGTTTATCCTGGGCTCTTAACCTTAATGAGCCCTGTTTATCCTCTTATCTAACCCAGTCTAATGCCTTCCTGTCCTTCTCCTTTAACCCACACAGTATTGTTCTTGTTGCTGTTGTTCAGTCACTAAGCCATGTCCAATTCTTTCTGATCCCATGGACTGCAGCACGCCAGGCTCCTCTGCCATTCACTGTCTCCTGGAGTTTGCTCAAATTCATGTCCATTGAGTCAGTGATGCTATCTAACCATCTCAACCTCTGTTGCCCCATTCTCCTTTTACCATCAATCTTTCCCAGCATCAGGGTCTTTTCCAATGAGTTGGCTCTTCACATCAAATGGCCAAAGTACTGGAATTTCAGTTTCAGGATCATTCCTTTCAATGAGTATTCAGGGTTGATTTCCTTTAGGATTGATTGGTTTGATCTTCTTAGAGTCCACGGGACACTCATGAGCCTTTTCCAGTACCACAATTGGAAAGCATCAGTTCTTTGGCACTCAGCCTTCTTTATGGTCCAACTATCACATCTGTACACACAGTGTACATTCATCAAATCCCCCAATATCCTCTTTCTTTTCTGAAATGAACTCCCTTCCATGTGTCCCTACTTGGAACCAGGCTGCCCCCAAGAATTGTCTCCCTGCAGCTACCCTGCAGACTTGACATAATTGTTTTGTTCTCGCTCCCTTTACTGCTGAAGCTGGAAGAATCTTCAGTCCATATCATTGCTTCCAAATAGGTGTTCTTCTCATCTCCCTAAACAACTCCATCTTCCTTGAATTTCTTGCCATTGGGCTACATCAGCTACTCTTCTTCCTGATTCTGCCACCAATAGATCTACTAGAAAATTTCTCACTTACGAAAGATTTTAATAATCTCCTTGATTCTTGAGTTCCAACAGGATTCCAGTCATCACTCTTGGTCATTGCAATGGCCATGTAGATGATTTATCCATCACCTTAACCCCCAGACCTTTGTCCTTCTCATCTTTTACTGTAATCATCCCCTTGCCTTTTCTCCTTCTTGAGCCACATATTACCACAGCCATCTCTGGACCTGGTCATTTTCTTGACTTCACCAGTAACTTTGTCGCTTCCAAATCTCAAGTTCAGGTCTCCCATTCTCTCACCATTGCCTCATCCTTCTAGCTCATGCCTTCTAATAGACTGACACCCCCTGTAATGTGACTTCCGACTTACTGACTCAGCCACCTTGTCACTGTCAGTTTCCTTCTTTATAGCTTCATTTTCCTCTTTTTCTGGTGTATATTTGATTCATCATTAGGATGAAACCACATATTATCATATGCAGGATCATACTCTCGTGTATTTTAATCAGAATTCTGATGAAATAATACTACAAATGGTCTAAAATTTCTGTGGCTGATAAGAAGAGAGATTTACTTCTGAAATATGCATCTGCAGGGCAGCTGAGTCAGCTCAGTATCAAGTTGAAAACTTGGTTCAGATCTGGCCCACGTGACCTCATTCTGGGACACACAGTGGCCTGGAGCAGGTTTTGCTCATGATGGCAATAGCTCAACAGAATCAGCCAAATTATATAAGCATGTTTCAAGTCACTGCTTGCATGACAACTGCTATACTCTATTGGCCAAAGCAAGTCAAATGGCTGGGTCCAAGGTCATTGAGACAATGGTTAATGGCAGGCACTGCAAGTCACATGGCAAGGGATGTAGATGTATAACCTTATTTACTGGGGGAAGTGAAAACTAGAAACAATATTTCAATCTACTGCACCTAAACTCCATTATCTCTCTTGCTATTGAAATTATGAAACAAAACTCCAGCTCCTCTTTAAATACGTGGAATCCACTCTCAAATAGCTGAACACAGTTTGAGAAAAATGCCTCACCCTGATGAATGACCTCACCTCATATTCTTGACTATTGACCTCAAGTGCTACCTGAGTGATTCCCAGCAAGTCTAAAATCCCCTGGTCAATTTTCCCTTTTTATTGAGATAACTATTTAATGTCTCCTCAGTTCTCTCATCCCCAGCAAATAGACCATCCTCCCTATCAGTGATGACTTCTTATTTCACTGAGAAAATAAAAACAATCAAATAGGACTCCCATCTTCTATAACATCCAATTTACCAACTTTTCTGCTCAAAGCCTATATACTCTGCCTCCCCTACTGAAAGATGTTTCCTTTTCTGCATTCTACATGGATGCTGGATTGACTCACCACTTGCCCACACACTAATTTAGATCTTCCAAGTAATTGTCTCTTTCCTGCATCATCCATCTTCTCCCTTTCTAGCAAATCATTATAAGCAGCATGCAAACATTCTATAATATGCTACAGCATCTCTCACTGTCAATAAAATCTTTTACTCCATACCTTTGTTCAACTACACTACTATTTCTCTTTGCCCTTTTACAGTAAGTGGCCTCAAAAAGTGGCCTATCCTTTTATTTCCTCTCTTGTTCAGACACTGATCTCTGCCAACTCGCTAAATGACTCCTGTCAACATCACCCATGAATTCCAGGTTGTCAAATACAATGATCAATTCTCCTTCCTAACCTTGCTGTATTCGTGAGTGGTACTTGAATCACTCCATGACTCACTGCTCAGTAAGTCATTTTCTTCACATGGTTTCTGGGATACTGCAATTGTCTGGTTTTCTTCCTACTTTCTTATCTCCATGATGTCTTCTCCTCTTCATATTGGAGTATCTGAGGGCTCAGTCTAAGGACATTTTTTTTTAACTAGAAGTTATTCCTTAGATTATGCCATCCAAGTATATGGTTTTAAGTATCATTCATGTTTTAATATTTCAATTTTATTTTTTTCAGTTCCATTTTTACCCTAAACTGCAGGCATATGCAAGTACCTCTTAAAACTGCCATCTTCACTGGAATGTCTCAAAGGTATCGTAAGTTTAATATATTCTAAATCCGTTCCTCCCTTTATTCTCTTCACCTCTACTACCACCCAGTTGCTCAGTCCAGAACCCCTTGCCATCCTAAATCCTCTCTTGCTCTTGTGCCCCCTACTAATTCACCTGCAAGTCTTGTCGGCTTCATCTTCACGTCTTCTCTCTTGTACCAATATCACACTACGCAAGCTACAATCATCTCTCTCCTGTGCAAAAACAATAGCTTCCTACCTTGTCTCCCCATTTCCACTTTTGCTTTGCTATAGTCTGATCTCCACAGTCAGAGTGGTCCTCTTAAAATACAAATATAATCATATCACTTTTCAAGTCAAAAGACCCCCAACAGCCCTGTTCTAGTTGCTATTGCTACGTAACAAGTTACCCCCAAACCTAGTGGCTTAAAGCAATCATTTTAGTACGCTCAAATTCTCTGTGTGTCAGAAATTCATACAAGACACAGAGGGTGTAAACTGTCTGTTTCATGACGTTTTGAGCCTCAACTGGAAACCTCAAAGCTTGGAGTGATTCAATGTCTGGTGGCTGGAATGATCAGAAGACTCATTCACTCACCTGAGCACATGGCATGAAGACTAGGATTGCTGACCAAAGCACTTGCTCATGGTCTCTCCATATAGTGTGGCTTCCTTAGTGCAGTGGCCTCTGTGATCCTTGCACAAGCACTCCCACAAGCAAGGCAGAATGTATATTGCCCTTATTACTCAACCATAGAAATCATACTGCATCACTTTCTCCATCCTCTATCCACTGAAGTAGTTAAAGCCAGTCCAGAATCAAGCAATGGGAAATTTGACTTCACCTTTTAATGGGGGCATGAGAGGTTCACCTTCTGGAAAAGCACAGGTGATATGGTTGTTTCCAGCTTTGGAAAATACAATCTACTATCAGCTTCCCATCACACTTGGAATGAAATTAATAGTTTAAAGGTGTTAATACAACAAAAGAATATAATTTTGTAAGTATCCATGCACCCAACATAGGAGCATCTAAATATATAAGGCAAATATTAACAGACCTAAAGAGAAACATAGACAATAACACAATAATAGTCAAGGTCTTCAATCTCCCCCTTTCATCAAATGGATAGATCATCCAGACAGAAAATCAATATAGAATCATTAAACTTACACTTCGTGTTAGACCACATAGACTTAACAGATATTTACAGAATATTCCATCCAAAAGCAACAGAATACACATTCTTCTCAAGCTCACATAGAACAATCTCAAGGATAGATCATATGCTGTATCATAAAACAGTTCTCAACAAACTTAAGAAGACTGAAATATTATCAAGTATCTTTCATGATCACAATAGTAGGAAGCTAGGAATAAGTTGCAAGAATAAAACTGGAAAATTCACAAATAGGTGAAGAGTAAACAATATTTGGAGAAGGAAATGGCAACCCACTCCAGTGTTCTTGCCTGGAGAATCCCACGGACGGGGGAGTCTGGTGAGCTGCCATCTATGGGGTCACACAGAGTCGGACACGACTGAAGTGACTTAGCAGCAAACAATATGTAACTGAACAACCAAGGGCATAAATCAAAAGAGAAATAAAAAATATCTAGAGACAAACAAAAATGGATACACAACATACCAAACTTATGGGTTGCAGAAAATGCAGTTTCAATAGGGAAGTTCACAGCAAAAAAAAAAAAAAAAAGCCCCCATTAAGAAACAAGAAAGATCTCAAATAAACAATCTAATGCCCAAATCTTGTTTTGGAATAGCATTATCCAATGAAAGGATCCAAGGATCCTAAGAGAAGTGGCTGATTCCACAACTAACAAAAGAAATATACAAGATGAGCCTAGACATCTTGCAGCAACAAGAGATAAAGTGCTGAAACAACAACGGCACTTTCCCAGGTGGTGCTAGTGGTAAAAAGCCTACCTGGCAATGCAGGAAATCTAAGAGATGTGGGTTCAATCCCTGGGTCGTAAAGATCCCCTGAAGGAGGGCATGGTAACCCACTCCAGTATTCTTGACTGGAGAATCCCATGGACAGAGGAGCCTGGAGGGCTACAGTCCATAGGGTCACAAGAGTTGGTCATGACTAAAGAGACTTGGCATACCCGCATGCAAAACAAAAACAAACTTCACAATGCTTGGAGTATGTTGAATTGAAAGTGTTTTCAATGGTCAAATCTGGAATAATTTGAGTAGTACAAAATAAAGTGGCATTGGATTATAACCCAAAGTATAAACAAGTATCCACGAATCCTTACCAACATAATGTTTTTGAAGGAATAACTTTACTGTGAAAAACTGCTTCAGCCAATTGACCAAAGTCAACATCATCAGGAATAAATAATTTTGATAGTATGCACCCTTAATATGATGTGATGATCTTCCTCTGCAGTCTTTCTCCCAAAACCCATAATTCCAGCCTAATCATCAGAATATTATTAGATGAACCCCAATAGAAGGGCATTTTACAATATCACTGACCAATACTCCTCAAACTGCCAAGATCCTCATAAACAAAGAAACTTTGAGAAACTGTCACAATCAAGAGGAGCCTGAGGAGATATGGCAACCAAAGATAGTGTGGCATCCTGAATGGGATCATGGAACAACAACAACAACAAAAAGACATTAGGCAAAACTCAAAGAAATATGAATAAAGTATAGATTTTAGTTAATAATAATGTTCAAGTGGTTAGCAAGGTTCAAGTGTTAGCAAGGACATAGAGAAATTATAAAGCTCATGAATTGCTGGAAGGAAAGTGAAAAGGGTTCAACTGCTTTGGAAAAAAAATTGAATTCTTCAAAAATTGAAACAGATGTTATATGACTCAACAATTCCATTCCTAGGTAAATACTTAAAAGAACTGAAAAACATGTTACTGAAAGTACTTGTATAAGAATGCTCATGGCAGCATTATTCATAATTGCCAAAAAGTACACAGAATTCAAATGTCCGTCAAAATATTCAGGGATGAATGAAATGTGGTATATCCTTACTATAAAATATCATTTAGGCATTAAAAAAAATGAAGTGTGGATACTTGCTACAACAAGAATGAATCTTAAAAACAGTAAGCTAAAAGAAAGGGGCCAGATTCAAAATGTCACATATTGTACAATCCAATTTATAAGAAATACCCAGAACAGGCAAATTCTTCAAGAAAATTAGAGAGATACCAAGGGAACATTTTATGCAAATATGGGCACAATAAAAGACAGAAACAGTATGGATCTAACAGAAGAAGAAGATATTAAGAAGAGGTGTCAATAATACACAGAAGAACTATGCAAACAAGATATTAATGACCCAGATAACCATGATGGTGTAGCCAGACATCTTGGAGTGTGAAGTGGGCCTTAGGAAACATTGCTCTGAACAAAGCTAGTGGAGGTGATGGAATTTCAGCTGAACTATTCTAAATCCTAAAAGAAGATGCTGTTAAAGTGTTGCACTTAATATGCCAGCAAATTTGGAAAACTCAGCAGTGGCCACAGGACTGGAAAAGGTGTTTTCATTCCAATCTCGAAGAAGAGCAATGGCAAAGAATGCTCAAACTACCACACAATTGCACTCATCTCACATGCTAGCAAAGAAATGCTCAAAATTCTCCAAGCTAGGCTTCAACAGTATGTGAACTAAGAACTTTCAGATGTTCAAGCTGGATTTAGATGTGTCACAGGAACCAGAGATCAAATTGCCAACATCCATTGGATCATAGAAAAAGCAAGAGAATTCCGGAAAAACAAATACTTCTGCTTCAATGACTATGCTAAAGCCTTTGACTATGGGGATCACAACAAACTGTGGAAAATTCTTATGAAGATGGGAATACCAGACCACCTTACCTGCTTCCTGTGAAACCTGTATGCAGGTCAAGAAGAAACAGTTAGAACCGGGCATAGAACCATGGACTGGTTCCAAATTGGGAAAGGAGTATGACAAGGCCATATACTGTCACCCTGCTTATTTAAATTACATGCAGAGTATATCATGCAAAATGCTGTGCTAGATGAAGCACAAGCTGGAATCAAGATTGCAGGGAGAAATATCAATAACCTCACATATGCAGATGACATCATGTCTATGGCATAAAGTAAAGAAGAACTAAAGAGACTCTTTTTTTTTTCTTTTCTTAAAATTTATTTTAATTGGAGGATAATTACTTTACAATACTGTGATGGCTTTTGCTGTACAACAACATGAATTGGCCACAGGTATACATGTGCCCCCCGACCCTGAACCCTCTTCCCCTTCCTTCCCCAACCTATCCCTTTGGGTTGTCCCAGAGCACTGGCTTTGGGTGCCCTGCTTCATGCATCAAACTTGTACTAGTCATCTATTTTACATATGGTATGTACAATTTCAATGCTATTCTCTCAAATCATCCCACCCTCGCCTTCTCCCACTGAGTCCAAAAGTCTATTATTTACATCTGTCTCCTTTGCTGCCCTGCATGTAGGATGTCTATACCATCTTTCTAAATTCCATGTACATGTGTTAATATACAGTATTTGTCTTTCTTTTTTTGACTTACTTCACTCTGTATAATAGGCTCCAGGTTCATCCACCTCATTAGAACAGACTTAAATGTGTTCCTTTTTATAGCTGAATAATATTCCATTGTATATATGTACCACAACTTTTTAAATCTGTCAATGGACATTTAGGTTGCTTTCATGTCCTAGCTATTGTAAACAGTGCTGCAGTGAACACTGGGGTACATGTGTCTCTTTCAATTCTGGCTTCCTAGGGGTATATGCCCAGCAGGGGTTTTTCTGTGTCATATGGCAAGTCTACTCTCAGTTTTTTAAGGAATCTCCACACTGTTCTCATAGTGGCTCTTGTGGTTTGGTCTCCCACCAACAGTGTAAGAGAGTTACCTTTCCTCCACACCCTCTCCATATTTATTGTTTGTAGACATTTTGATGATGGTCATTCTGACCTGTGTGAGATGATACATTATTGTGGTTTTGATTTGCATTTCTCTAAAGATGGGCTCTATAAAGGACAAAAATGGTATGGACCTAACAAAAGCAGAAGATATTAAGAAGAAGTGGCAAGAATACACAGAAGAACTGTACAAAAAGATCTTCACAACCAAGATAATCACGATGGTGTGATCACTCACTTAGAGCCAGGAATCCTGGAATGTGAAGTCAAGTGGGCCTTAGAAAGCATCACTACGAACAAAGCTAGTGGAGGTGATGGAATTCCAGTTGAGCTATTTAAAATTCTGGAAGATGATGCTGTGAAAGTGCTGCACTCAATATGCCAAAAAATTTGGAAAACTCAGCAGTGGCCACAGGACTGGAAAAGGTCAATTTTCATTCCAATCCCAAACAAAGGCAATGCCAAAGAATGCTCAAACGACCACACAATTGCACTCATCTCACATGCTAGTAAAGTAATGCTCAAAATTCTCCAAGCCAGGCTTCAGCAATATGTGAACTGTGAACTTCCAGATGTTCAAGCTGGTTTTAGAAAAGGCAGAGGAACCAGAGACCAAATTGCCAACATCTGCTGGATCATGGAAAAAGCAAGAGAATTCCAGAAAAATATCTATTTCTGCTTTATTGACTATGCCAAACCCTTTGACTGTGTGGATCACAATAAACTGTGGAAAATTCTTCAAGAGATGAGAATACCAGACCACCTGACCTGCCTTTTGAGAAACCTAAATGCAGGTCAGGAAGCAACACTTAGAATTGGACATGGAACAACAGACTGGTTCCAAATAGGAAAAGGAGTTCGTCAAGGCTGTATATTGTCACCCTGCTTATTTAACTTATATGCAGAGTACATCATGAGAAATGCTGGGCTGGAAGAAATACAAGCTGGAAGCAAGATTGCCGGGAGAAATATCAATCACCTCAGACATGCAGATGACACCACCCTTATGGCAGAACGTGAAGAGGAACTAAAAAGCCTCTTGATGAAAGTGAAAGTGGAGAGTGAAAAAGTTGGCTTAAAGCTCAACATTCAGAAAACGAAGATCATAGCATCTGGTCCCATCACTTCATGGGAAATAGATGGGGAAAAAGTGGAAACAGTGTCAGACTTGATTTTTTTGGGCTCCCAAATCACTGTAGATGGTGATTGTAGCCATGAAATTAAAAGACGCTTACTCCTTGGAAGGAAAGTTATAACCAACCTAGATAGCATATTCAAAAGCAGAGACATTACTTTGCCAACAAAGGTCCATCTAGTCAAGGCTATGGTTCTTCTAGTGGTCATGTATGGATGCGAGAGTTGAACTGTGAAGAAAGCTGAGCACCGAAGAATTGATGCTTTTGAACTGTGGTGTTGGAGAAGACTCTTGAGAGTCCCTTGGACTGCAAGGAGATCCAACCAGTCCATTCTGAAGGAGATCAGCCCTGGGATTTCTTTGGAAGTACTGATGCTAAAGCTGAAACTCCAGTACTTTGGCCACCTCATGCGAAGAGTTGATTCATTGGAAAAGACTCTGATGCTGGGAGGGACTGGGGGCAGGAGGAGAAGGGGACGACAGAGGGTGGGATGGCTGGATGACATCACCGACTCGATGGACATGAGTTTGGGTGAACTCCGGGAGTTGGTGATGGACAGCGAGGCCTGGCGTGCTGCAATTCATGGGGTCGCAAAGAGTCAGACATGACTAAGTAACTGAATTGAACTGAATTGAACTGAATGAGTGATGTTGAGCATATTTTCATGCGTTTGTTAGTCATCTGAATGTCTTCTTTGGAGAAGTGTCTGTTTAGGTCTTTGGCCCACTTATTAATCGGGTTGTTCTTTTTTCTGGTATTCAGCTGCATAAGCTGCTTGTATATTTTGGAGATTAATTGTCAGTTGTTTCCTTTGCTATTATTTTCTGCCATTCTGAGAGCTGTCACTTTGCCTTTCTTATAGTTTCCTTTGTTGTGCAAAAGCTTTTAAACTTAATTAGGTCCCATTTCTTTATTTTTGTTTTTATTTACTATATGAGGTTAGGCATAGAGGATACTGCTGTGATTTATTTTGAAGAGTGTTCTGCCTATGTTTTCCTCTAAGAATTTTATAGTTTCTGGTCTTACATTTAGGTCTTTAATCCATTTTGAGTTTATTTTTTGTGTATGGTGTTAGAAATTGTTCTAGTTCCATTCCTTTACATGTAATTGACCAGTTTTCCCAGCACCACTTGAAGAAACTATCTTTTCTCCGTTGTATATTTTTGCCTCCTTTGTCAAAGATAAGGTGTCCATAGGTGCATGGATTTACCTCTGGGCTTTCTATTTTGTTCCACTGATCTATATTTCTGTCTTTGTGCCAGTACCATACTGTCTTGATGACTGTAGCTTTGCAGTATATTCTGAAGTCAGACTGGCTGATTCCTCCAGTTACATTCTTCTTTCTCAAGATTGCTTTGGCTATTCCGGGTCTTTTCTGTTTCCATACAAATTGTGAAATTATTTATTCTACTTCTGTGAAAAATAACATTGGTAGTTTGATAGGGATTGCATTAAATCTATAGATTGCTTTGGATAGTATACTCATTTTCATTATATTGATTCTTCCAACCCAAGAACATGGTATGTTTCTCCATCTATTTGTGTCATCTTTGATTTCTTTCATTAGTGTTTTATACTTTTCTGTATACAAGTCTTTCATTTCTTTAGGTAAATTTATTCCTAAGTATTTTATTCTTTAAAATACTCAGTGGAGAACGGGATTGTTTCCTTAATTTTCTCTTTCTGATTTTTCATTGTTAGTGTATAGGAATGCAAGGGATCTCTGCATATCAGTTTTATATCCTGCAACTTTACCATATCCATTGATTAGCTCCTGTAATTTTCTTGTGGCATATGTAGGGTTTTCTATGTAGAGGATCATATCATGTGCAGATGATGAGAGCTTTACTTTTCTCTTCCAATCTGGATTCCTTTCATTTCTTTTTCTTCTCTGATTGCTGTGGCCAGGACTCCCAAAACCATGCTGAGCAGTGGTGCCACTCTCACCACTTCTATTCAACATAGCACTGTAAGTCCTAGTAATAGCGATCAGATAAGAAAAATACAAGATATTCAAATTTCAAAGAATGAAGCAATGCTGTCATTGTTTGCAGATGACATGATCCTAATATATACAAAATGCTAAGTGAAAGTGTTAGTTGCTCAGTCGTGCCAGACACTTTGTGACCCCATGGACTGCAGCTAACCAGGTTTCACTTCCAAGGGATTTTCCAGGCAAGGAGACTGGAGTGGTTTGCCATTTCCTTCTCCATAAACAGCCTCTTGATGAAGGTAAAAGAAGAGAGTGGAAAAGCTGGCTTAAAAATCAACATTCAAAAAACGAAGATCATGGCATCCAGTCACATCACTTCATGGCAAATAGATGGGGAAACAATGGGAACAGTGACAGACTTTATTTTGGGGGGCTTTAAAATCACTGCAGATGGTGACTGCGGCCATGAAATTAAAGATGCTTGTTCCTTGGAAGAAAAACTATGAAAAACCTAGACAGTATGTTAAAAAGCCGGAGACATTACTTTGCCTACAAAGGTCCGTCTAGTCAAAGCTATGGTTTTTCCAGTAGTCACGTATGGGTGTGAGAGTTGGTCTGTAAAGAAGGCTGAACACCAAACAACTGCTGCTTTGGAGATGTGATTTTGGAGAAGACTCTTGAGAGTCCCTTGGACTGCAAGGAGATCAAACAGGTCATCACAAAGGAGATCAATCCTGAGTATTCATTAGAAGGACTGATGCTGAAGCTGAAATCAGAATACTTTGGCTGCCTGATGAGAACTGACTCATTGGAAAAAACCATTATGCTGGAAAAGATTGAAGGCAGGAGGAGAAGGGGATGATGAGAAGTTTGGATGGCATCACCAATTCAATGGACATGAGTCTGAGCAAACCCCAGGAGACGGTGAAGGACAAAAAGCCTGGAGTGCTGCAGTCCATGGGGCTGCAAATAGTTGGACACGACTGAGTGACTGAACAACAACAATAAAGAAAGAAAGAATAAGATTTTTTTCCTTTAAAAAGAAAACCTACAAAGTAGGTTGCCAGGGGCAGCAAGAAAGTGGAAATGGGGATGACAGCTAAAGTATACAGAATTTCTGTATACTTTATGATAAAAACGTTCTGGAATTAGGTGGTGGTGATGGTTATAAAACTGTGTGCGTATACTTAAAAAACACTGAATTGTACACTTTATATAGGGTAATTTGTGGTATTTAAATTTCATTTGTAAAATACCTGAAGTGTATTTTACACTTATCAGTTCAGTTCAGTTCAGTCACTCAGTCGTGTCCAACTCTTTGCCACCCAATGGACTGCAGCATGCCTGACTTCCCTGTTCATCACCAACTCCCAGAACTTGCTCAAACTCATGTCCATGGAGTCAGTGATGCTATCCAACCATCTTATCCTCTGTCACACACTTCTCCTCCTGCCTTCAATCTTTCCCAGCCTCAGGGTCTTTTCCAATGAGTCAGCTCTTCTCATCAGGTGGCCAAAGTATTGGAGCTTCAGCTTCAGCATCAGTCCTTACAATGAATATTCAGGAATGATTTCCTTTAGGATTGACTTGTTGGATCTCCTTGCAGTCCAAGGGACTCTCATGAGTCTTCTCCAAGGCCATACCTTGAATGCATCAATTCTTCAGTGCTCAGCTTTCTTTATAGTCCAACTCTTACATCCATACATGACTATTGGAAAACCCATAGCTTTGACTATATGGATCTTTGTCAGCAAAGTAATGTCTCTGCTTTTTAAAATGCTGTTTATGTTGGTCAGAGCTTTCCTTCCAAGGAGCAAGAGGCTTCTAATTTCATGTCTGCAGTCACCATCTGCAGTGATTTTGGAGCCCAAGAAAATAAAGTCTGTCACTGTTTCCACTGTTTCCCCATCTATTTGCCATGAAGTGATGGGACCAGATGCCACGATCTTTGTTTTCTGAATGTTGAGCTTTAAGCCAATTTTTTCACTCTCTACTTTCACTTTCATCAAGAGGCTCTTCAGTTCCTCTTTGCTTTCTGCCATAACGGTGGTGTCATCTGCATATCTGAGGTTATTGATATTTCTCCCAGCAATCTTGATTCCAGCTTGTGCTTCATCCAGCCCAGTGTTTCTCATGATGTATTCTGCATATAAGGTAAATAAGCAGGGTGACAATATACAGCTTTGATTTACTCCTTTCCTGATTTGGAACCAGCCCATTGTTCCATGTCTGGTTCTGTTTCTTCTTGACTGGCATACAGATATATTTCTTAGGAGGCAGGTAAGATGGCCTAGTACTTCCATTTCTTTAAGAATTTCCCACAGTTTGTTGTGATCCACACAGTCAAAGGCTTTGGTATAGTCAATAAAGCAGTAGATGTTTTTCTGGAACTCACTTGCTTTTCCTATGATCCAACAGATGCTGGCAATTTGATCTCTGGTTCCTCTGCCTTTCTAAATACAGCTTGAGCATCTGGAAATTCTCAGTTCACATACTGTTGGAGCTTCTCTTGAAGAATTTTGGTCATCTCTTTACTACCATGAGATAAGTGTGATTGTGCAGTAGTTTGAACATTCTTTGGCATTGCATTTCTTTGGGACTGGAATGAAAACTGGCCTTTTCCATTCCTGTGGCCACTGCTGAGTTTTTCAAATTTGCTGGCATATTGAGTGCAACACTTTCAAAGCATCATCTTTTAGGATTTGAAACCGCTCAACTGGAATTCCATCACCTCCACTAGCTTTATTCGTAGTGATGTTTCCTAAGACCCACTTGGCTTCCCATTCCAGGATGTCTGGCTCTAGGTGAGTGATCATAGCATCATGGTTATCTGGGTCCTGAAGATCATTTTGTATAGTTCTTCTATATTCTTGCCATCTCTTCCTAATCTTCTGTTTCTGTTAGGTCCATATTGTTTCTGTCCTTTATTGTGCCCATATTTACATGAAATGTTCCTTTGGTATCTCTAATTTTCTTAAAGAAATGTCTAGTCTTTCCCATTCTATTGCTTTCCTCTATTTCTTTGCATTGATCACTGAGGAAGGCTTTCTTATCTCTCCTTGCTATTCTTTGGAACTCTGTGTTCAGATGGGTATGTGTTTCCTTTTCCTTTGCCTTTCACTTCTTTTCTTTCCTGAGCTATTTGTGAGGCCTCCACAGACAATTATTTTGCCTTTTAGCATTCCTTTTTCTTAGCGATGGTCTTGATACCACCTCTTGTACCACGTCATGAACTTCTGTCCACAGTTCTTCAACCATGATCAGATCTAATCCCTTGAATCTATTTGTCACTTCCACTGTATAATTGTGAGGGATTTGATTTAGGTCGTCCCTGAATGGTGTAGTGGTTTTCCCTACTTTCTTCAAGTCTGAATTTGGCAGTAAGGAGTTCATGATCTGAGCCACAGTCAGTTCCCGGTCTTATTTTTGCTGACTGTATAGAGCTTCTCCATCTTTGGCTGCAAAGAATATAATCAATCTGATTTCAGTGTTGGCCATCTGGTGATGTCCATGTGTAGAGTTGTTGGAAGAGGGCGTTTGCTATGACCAGTGCTTTCTCTTGGCAAAACTCTGTTAGCTTTTGCAGTGCTTCATTCTGTACATCAAGGCCAAATTTGCCTGTTTCTCCAGTTATCTCATGTCTTCCTACTTTTGCATTCCAGTCCCCCACAATGACACATTCATCTTTTTTTGGTATTACTTCTAGAAGGTCTTGTACATCATCATAGAACCCTTCAACTTCAGCTTCTTCAACATTAATGGTTGGGGCATAGACTTGGATTACTGTGATACTGAATGGTTTGCCTTTGAAATGAACAGAGATCATTCTGTCATTTTTAAGATTGCACCCAAGTACTGCATTTTGTACTCTTTTGTTGACTATGAGGACTGCTCTAATTCTTTTAAGAGATTCTTGCCACCCAAGATGGATGTGTAGGGCCACCCAAGATGGACGGGTCATGATAGAGAATTCTGAGAAAATGTGGTTCACTGGACAAGGGAATGGCAAACCAGTTCAGTCTTCTTGCCTTGAGAACCCCATGAACAGTGTGAAAAGGCAAAAAGATACGACAGTGAAAGATGAACTCCCCATGTCAGTAGGTGCCCAATATGCTACTGGAGAAGAGTCGAATGAAATAGGACATCTCAATTCAGTGTTCAGTATCCACATGTAGCCATCAAATACTGTATAGATAGTGAAAATGTAGATCTTTGTTATTCTTATTAGAGTGTTTTAAGGACCAGTATCATCAGCATTACTTGGGAGCCAGTTAAAACGTAGAATCTCAGACAAACTAGTGATTACAAGATGGGACAGAGGTAGGATGAAGGGCAGATAGGTGAAGGGGTTCAAGGGATACAAACTACCAGGTATAAAATAACTAAGTTACAAGGATGTAATGTACAGCACAAGGAAAATAGTCAATATTTTATAATTACTGTGTATGCATTATGCAATATAGTCTATAAAAATATGAAATTACTACATTGTACACCTGAAACTAATGTAATATTGTAACTCAACTATTCTTCAATTTAAAAAAGGAGAGATAAGCAGTGAACATTATCAATATATAAACTGTAAATTTGTCCAAATAATTTGTCAAAATAACTCCAATAAATTGGAACTTATAGGACTAAAGATATTCAAGATAACTAAAATTTATAGTTTGAATCCAAACTAGATTTCCCCTACTATATAGATAAGACCACATCAATCTTGTTCCCCAGTGTTTATGTGAGTCTGTTTCCTAAAACTGTACAAATGTTAGATAACTGTGAAGAAGGCTGAGTGCCAAAGAATTGATGCTTTTGAACTGTGGTGTTGGAGAAGACTCTTGAGAGTCCCTTGGACTGGAAGGAGATCCAACCAGTCCATTCTGAAGGAGATCAGCCCTGGGATTTCTTTGGAGGGAATGATGCTAAAGCTGAAACTCCAGTACTTTGGCCACCTCGTGCAAAGAGTCGACTCATTGGAAAAGACTCTGATGCTGGGAGGGATTGGGGGCAAGAGGAGAAGGGGACGACAGAGGATGAGATGGCTGGATGGCATCACTGACTCGATGGACGTGTCTGAGTGAACTCCGGGAGTTGGTGATGGACAGGGAGGCCTGGTGTGCTGCAATTCATGGGGTCGCAAAGAGTTGGACACAACTGAGCGACTGAACTGAACTGAACTGAATATGATATTATAAATAAATTCCTTTTCTTCTGTTATTGTTCAGCTCAGTCATCTTTATATATGCTTAATCCTTGCTAGTCACTTGTGCTATTACATTTTCTTATTTTTTTTTTTTTCATTTCCCTTTTTTTTGTTTTTGTTACTGGTTTCTAAGAATGCATTTATGATTAAGAATGCTCACCATTTGTCATGCGATGCAAATGAAATAGCATATTTTATACACCAACTTACTATGGTGTTTTGTATTTTGGTTGTGTGTTAAAATATAGTCATGTTTATTTTTAATTAATTAATTGCTAATTAATTAAAAAGAAAGGGAGAAATTTGAAAAACAAAAGTGAAAAAAAAAGAAATGTGGAACCTCAGACTGGAGCCCAGAAGTGCCGCCTCAGAATCTGCATTCTAACAAGATCCTGCGGTGATTTTTACACTCCCCCAAGTTCCAGAAGGCTGATTGTATTAATATTGCCAGCAGCTGACCCTGCTGAGTAATTGCAGGACTGCCAGCAAAGAAGAAATAATTCTTTAGTGGGATCTAAATTACCTAACATTACCGAATCAGTACTTCAATTCTCTTCCACTCACCTCTTACCCTATGTTACAGAACCTAATTTTGTTATTTGCTCCTAATTGCTCCTGAGACTTTTGCCCACTCCTGGCTGAGAGTCTAAGTTTGAGATGATTCCAAGCTCAGGGTCACTGACTAAATTTAATGACAATCTCTTTGTGTCTGTAAATCTACTAAAGATGACAGTTTTGAAAACCATACAGCTTTGCTTACCCAGAGTTTTGTGGTAAGCCCAGAAGGCTGTGGAAGCATACGTACTTTTATCCATTGTATAGCCACAGCAGTGAACAGACTGGGGCAACTGTGGGTCACATATTTTCCATGTTAATTGGAGGAATGTGCACTAATTTTATAAATAATTCCCAACAGTCCACATCTCCCTTTCTCCTAATATAAGGACAGAAGGGGAGAAAAAAACACACACAGAGATACAGAGAGTACAATGCATTTGTTTTTATTTATATTTTAGCTGTGCTTAAAACAAACTACAGCATATTATTTCAAGGGCATTCATTATTCACTAGAAATGATTCCAAAGAAGTTGAGAGCACATTTTCAGATTTACTGGGAAGTGAGTCTATCTCTAAAGGACTTTAGGTTCTAGTCCTTTTCCTGTTACTATGGATGTAAGATGTAGTCATGTATGGATGTAGAATGTAGTCATGTACGGATGTGAAAGTAAAACCATAAAGAAAGCTGAGCATCGAAGAATTGATGCTTTTAAGCTGTGGTGTTGATAAGATTCTTGAGAGTCCCTGGGACTGTAAGGAGGTCAAACCAGTCAATTCTAAAGGAAATCAGTCCTGAATATTCATTGGAAGGACTGATGCTGAAGCTAAAGCTCCAATACTTCAGCCACCTAATGAAAAGAACTGACTCACTGGAAAAGACCTTAATGCTGGAAAAGATTGAAGGCAGGAGGAGAAGGAGATGACAGAGGATGAGATGGTTGAATGGCATAACTGACTCAATGGACATGAGTGAGTTTGAGCAAGCTCCTGGAGTTGGTGATGGACAGGGAGGCCTGGTGTGCTGCAGTCCATGGGGTAGCAAAGATTTAGACATAACTCAGTGACTGAACTGACTGACTGAACTGATGGATGTAGAAAATTTCAAAAAACAACATGATTGATATTTACAGCACTGAGGAGTTTTCTTTTTCTCCCTCTGTGTAACCTGAACTTCCTTTCTGTATGTCCCATAACTTTTGTATCTTTCTTAACCTGAAAAATACAGAAGCCTCTATAAAGAGGCTTTGTTAAATATTATCATTTTCATTGAAAAGCTTGACATCTAACTTGCCCTTCACCCTAATGTGTCGGTATTCATAAAATAAAAATGTCATGAGTGTTATAAGTATGTTCATTCTTCATCACCACGTGACTGGAGGACTCCCTTTACACAATGAGCTTTGCTGAATGGAATGGCGAGTACAAAAAGAATGAATCCTGTGCTCTGTTTTCCAAAAGTATGCAACACATTGAAAACACAGCATAATGAACTAGAGCCCAGAATTACAGGAGAAAATTAGAGGTATGCAAAAAACATGTTTAAAGTTCTGTATTATAACAGTGAAGGTGAGGGAGGTCATTTCAGTGTGCGGTCTGGAATGGATGGCCGAAAGCAGCTGCTGGGAGAAAGTGGCTTTGAGCTAAAACTGGAGGACAAGAAGAATTTGTAAATACGGCAATATTGGGATACAGCATTCTATGAAAAGGGAAGATTTTCAAGAACCATTTTGTTTTAATTGTTGTTCAGTCAGTAAGTCATGTCCAGCGTTTTTCGACCCATGGACTGCAGCACTCCATGGAAGGTAAATAAAAAAACAGTCAATTTCTGGGGCTTCTCTGGTGGGCCAGTGGTTGAGACTTCATGCTCCCACTGCACAGGGCATGGGTTTGATCCCTGGTCCCATGTTGGGAAACTAAGACGCTGCAAGCCATTGCGGGATAGCCAAAAAGTGGAAAAAAAAAAAAAATCCACACCAAAAAAATCACTTTCTGCTCTAGGAACAATTTTATTAGTGCTGTCCTGCAGATGTGACAGATCAATCCCATGTCCTGAGGACAAAGAAGAGGAAAATCAAGTTGAACTATAAGGAATAATTCTCTGCCACCGCAACAGTTGGGAAAGAAGACAAAATTAGCAGGGGTTTTTGAAGTGAAATAATCTCCTGGCATTGAACAACCTGCTGATCAGTTAATTATAAATGAATGACTTTTACAAGTTTTTATTTTTATTTTGTGGTAGGGTCCTGTACACAATCAGTATAAATAATGCAATCAATATACTTAATAAATGAATGTTATCAATATTAAGTAGCCATAGCTCTAATACTTAAATCTATGTTTTAATAAATTTCAAAACTGTTCTTTGCTCCTTAGTTAAGTTACAAAAAAAGAAGGAAGTTGTTGATCAAGAATGTTAAGGTATATCTTTTTAATAAATAAGCTATGGTCTTACTAAAGCACAAATAGTAATTTAGGGAAGTAGTCATAACCTTGAGACAAACATCAGAAGCCTATTAAGGGTAGTGACACATTCAACTGAAGAGTTTTCTAGAAACTCAAGGGTCTTCACATATCTTTTAAGAGAAATGAAATTTGGGGTAAGGCAGAACTCAGGAACTGAGATAAACAAGCCTTTTATATTTTAATATGTGTGGTTGTGATTTGCACACATAATACAAAGAGTTCATTCACTTTTTTTCCTCACAAAAGTAATGTAATGCTAAAATGAATTGATTTTTCTCAAATGTCCAAATGTATTTATCTTTTTCCTCTCATAATGTCAGACATTACTTTTGGCAGATGATGTTGAAAACAGAAAGTGTTTAGTTAACCACTTGGGCAGCTGTGGATTCTTTCTTTTTCTTTCCAATTAATGAATAAGCACTTCCTTGCAGCAAAGAATGGAGGTGAAGTTAGCATTTAATTGACAATGGAACAATCTTGAATAAAAACAAGTATCTGAGAGGGAAAAAAATGCCCTCAAGAAATATATTGTTTATGCATCGCACGTAGACAGCACCATCCCTGCACCTGTTTTCAGATGGGAAGAACTCCAGGTCACATAGGAGGAATACGCTTCTCTTTTTAAGCTGATTGCTTCTAAATGTAGCTCAACATAATGGGTCCTCACAGTTTTGTGTTCTGCTTTCAGCAAAACACAAAAATCTGGACCAGTTTTGATTTGCAAGGACAGTCACAGCCATTTCAGAAGACGTCTACATCTTTCTTCTGAAGACTTGGATTATTAATGGTGACAGTTGAATCCTCTCTTCCCCTTCTGTGATTAACATTTCTTACTGAAGCCATTGGTTGTTTTCTCAGAGTACTGGGGGTGGCAGATGGAGGGATCCTCTCTGCTCAAGTAAATAGCAAGGTCGGCAGGATTTCTAAAGTTACTGACACTGTGTGTCTGTGGGATCTGTGGGATATATATGGAAGACTCTTTGAATTTGCAAAATGCTGCCTCCACAAAAAGAAGTGATCTCAAAAAGGAAAGTACTTTATTTGCCTTAAACTTTGATTAGTTTGAAAGTCCTGCCATTGGCAGTTTGAAAGATGTCACCAAAAACTGGGAAGTTCCAGGCTCTACTTTGACACATGTCTATAGCCCAGGACTTTTAATATTTATGGGATATGACTTCTAACTGGCAATGATCACTTATTTTCCACAAGCTGTGGGCAAATACTGATTGCCTGAAGAGCCAGGAACATGGTAAGCTCCAGATTCAATATCATACTTGCAGTAGACGGAGATTTCATCTTCATGGGGATAGTCATCACTGTTCTTCACCAACAGGTTACTCGGAATTTGTCACAGAATACCAAGACTTTATAACCCTCCAACAATCAGATCAGATCAGAGCTTGAACCAGAAAAAACAATCAGTTCTGTTCAGTCACTCAGTCATGTCTGACTCTTTGCCACCCCAAGGACAGCAGCACGCCAGACCTTCCTGTCCATCACCAACTCCTGGAGCTTGCTCAAAATCATGTCCATTGAGTCAGTGATGCCATCCAACCATCTCATCCTCTGTCATCCCCTTCTCCTCCTGCCTTCAATCTTTTCCAGCATCAGGGTCTTTTCCAATGAGTCAGTCCTTTTCATCAGGTGGCCAAAGTATAGGAGCTTCAGCTTCAGCATCAATCCTTCCAATGAATATTCAGGACTGAATATAAGAACATAACATAAGAACAATATAATATAATATATATAATAATATACATAAAATAATATAATAAGGACTGAATATAAGAACAATAGTGTCTCTTGTAAAACATGGCCTTCTGAAAATGCATAAAAGACCAAACTTCACAGCTATAAAAGTGGTTGAAAAAAATATAACTGAAGGAGAATGAGAATCAAGAAAGGAATATTTTAAAAATATTTGGGTAGGTGGTAACTTCCTTCTTTAAGATCCCCTCCTCCGTCCCCGTTAGTATGTAGTCACCTGAGGGGAGAGGTCTTTGTTTTGGTCCCTGATATGTCCCGTGTGCCTAGGACAGACTGGCACATAGTAGCACTCAATAAATGCATGGTAAGTGAACAAATGAATGAATAAATGCAACTTAACTGTTTCAGTTTGGGCATCTGTCTTTTCATTAAAATGGGAGCTGTACACAAGGATAGTTTGGAGTCGAATGACTAATGGAGCAACACATACATTTTTTCTGAGTTTGATCAAATTCATTAGAGTGGTTCAGTGGCAAAGAATCTGCCTGCCAATTCAGGAGACATGGGTTTGATCCCTGGTCAGGGAAGATCCCACGTGTGGCAGAGGAACTAAGCCTGTGCACCACAGGCTACAACTGCTGAGCCCATGTGCCACAAGCACTGAAGGCCACGCCTAGGGCCCATGCCCTAGGACATGACTGAAGCAACTTAGCAGCAGCAGCAGACAAGAGATAACAATATTAGAGTATTGATACAGATTGTACTTTTAGAATTTGAGGAAGGGGCTTGGAACTTTTGTTCAACCACACACAAAATATTCCAGAAGTATCTTGAAATATATTTCAAGTATATGTTAGAACACCTCAGAAGAGGTGTGCACAGGAAATGGACATCAATTCCCCAGAGTCCTGCCCCTTGGAGAGAACAGAGTAGTATTTAGAGATGGTTCTCTCCAGTTCTTTTTCGTGAATACATATACACATATGTAAGTACATATTCTCTTATGAGATTTGAAAATGTTTGTAATAATTCCTTCTTTTGCAACTTGGGACTAAACTTATGAGCAAGCAGAGTGTAAGCAGACTAAGAACATTTTAATCCTGTGGGAATATGGATTTTGTAGCACTCTATGAACCCATGAAGTGTCCCCATTTGGCTAATGTGTCCTTTGACTGGGTGGAAAATGTTAACATAGAAAAAAGAAAAAGAAATAACCGAATAGTTAACTCATTTTCCAATAGACCATCTGAATTGTTCCATTTGAAATTTCATAAATATTTGACATTTTACTCAACTCTTGTTTAGTTGCTACTGAAATGAAAGAGAATTTGCCAAAGTCCTTGATTGACAAGGGATGCAGTTCTTCAATATCTCAGTGATGAAGTGTGTGCCTTGAAGAGAAATTCTTGTGTAAAAGGACAGAGAAAACAATCTGATACCAGGAACCAAAGTCATGTGTGTGTGTGTGTACGCTGGCATTTGTGCAGTCTCCACTGTAATAATTTTTCCTTTCTTTTTTGGGCTGTACCGGGTTTTTGTTGCTCTGCGGGTTTTTTTCTCTTGTGGCAGAGTGAGGGCTACTCTAGCTGTGGTGTACAGGCTTCTCACTGAAGGGCATGGGCCCTAGGCGTGGCCTTCAGTGCTTGTGGCACATGGGCTCAGCAGTTGTAGCCTGTGGTGCACAGGCTTAGTTCCTCTGCCACACGTGGGATCTTCCCTGACCAGGGATCAAACCCATGTCTCCTGAATTGGCAGGCAGATTCTTTGCCACTGAACCACTCTAGTGAATTTGATCAAACTCAGAAAAAATGTATGTGTTGCTCCATTAGTCATTCGACTCCAAACTATCTTTGTGTACAGCTCCCATTTTAATGAAAAGACAGATGCCCAAACTGAAACAGTTAAGTTGCATTTATTCATTCATTTGTTCACTTACCAGGCATTTATTGAGTGCTACTATGTGCCAGTCTGTCCTAGGCACACGGGACACATCAGGGACCAAAACAAAGACCTCTCCCCTCAGGTGACTACATACTAACGGGGACGGAGGAGGGGAGAAGAAAACAAATACATCGATAATCAGTATCATTGTATATTGGAAGAAGGTAAGTGTGATACATTTTTAAAGTAAGATAAGGGAAATCAATTGTTATTAGGGTTGGGGTGCAGTTTTTAAATAAAAGGTGATATTTCAGCAAAAACTTCAAGAAGGTAAGAGAGGGAGCAAGGTAAACATCTTGGAAAATAGTGTCCCAAGCAGAAGGAACAGCCAGTGCAAAGATCCTATGGCAGGAACTTGCCTAGTGGTGTTTGAGGAGCAACGAGGCAGCCAATGTGCCAGGGGAGGGTTGTGAAGTGGAGAGAGGAATAAAGAGATATCAGGGGAGAGGGGGGAGCTGGCACAGCAAAGGACACCGGATCTCATAGATCTGCTTTTACTGTGAAGGAAATGAGAGCTCTTGGAGAGATTCAATTAGCTGTATGGAGGCAAGACTAGGGTGAGGCCAGTTAACAGGCTTTTGCACCAACCTAGACAAGAGATACAGAGAAGGCAATGGCACCCCACTCCAGTACTCTTGCCTGGAAAATCCCATGGGCAGAGGAGCCTGGTAGGCTGCAGTCCATGGGGTCGCTAAGAGTCGGACACGACTGAGCGACTTCACTTTCACTTTTCACTTTACTGCATTGGAGAAGGAAATGGCAACCCACTCCAGTGTTCTTGCCTGGAGAATCCTAGGGACGGGGGAGCCTGGTGGGCTGCCGTCTATGGGATCGCACAGAGTCGGACACAACGGAAGCGACTTAGCAGCAGCAGCAGACAAGAGATAACAACAGTTCAGATAACGGTGCTAATGGTGAAGGCTGAGAGAAATGGGTTGGATTTTTACTATATTTTGAATGTGAATAAAAAAGGATTGATTTTCTGATTGATTAGAAGGAAGGATGAGAGGAAAACAGCAATCAAGGGTGCCTCCAAGAATTTTGGCCAGGACAACCTGAAGAATGGAGTTGCCGTGCACTAAGCTGGGGCAAGCTGCAAAAAAAAGAGCAGCTTTGGGGAAAAATGAGATGTTCAATGCTAGATGTGTTGAGTTTGAGATGTCCCAGAGACAGAGAGGCACAGAAGATTATTTTAAGTATCTCAGATACCAACTCCACACAAAAATGGCATTAAGAAATAGCTGGGTAAAGTTAGCAAAGCTCATATTTGAATCCTTCCTGGGATAACCTGAGCTGGGTTATCCTCACCCAGTTTCTGATCTCTCTGAGAGTCTTCATTCTGCTGTTCCCTCCCATTAGAATTTCCTTATAGAGCTATTTATTCACATATTTTAAAACACAGCCTTCTCTTCAATAATGAGGCTGTGAGCATATTTCCTACTCACAGGCACTGCAAATAAAAAATGCTGGGAAAGCACTCTCGCCACCAAGGCTGGCAGAACCTTTAGTTCCAAAATCTGCATATCAGAACATTTTATCTTCTTATGAGACTCCTGACTCTTGACAAAGAAAAAGTAGGTGAGGAAATGGGGGGGATGGATTCTAAAGTAATTTTATGTTTACTGCTAATCTAGAAACCTGCATTTGCTCTTTACATTAGAAAATGATGCAAAGGAACACGTTGACAAGAAGTCATTTAACAAGTAGAATCAGCCTTGATTTACACGACACGGTAACACTGGAGGTCAGCTCTGTACTTTGCCTCTGTCCATTTTCTCAGGGCAATTTGGAAGGCTGTATGTTCTGGTGACCTGAGAACGTTTCTCCAAGAAACGTTTTTTCCCCACAAACTTTATTGTGAAAAAACCATTCTAACATCACCCCCAAACTTTTGTGAATAGACACCTGAAACATTTATCCTCTAAGCCACAAGGGGGTGTTAGGTTTGGTGTGACACAAGCAGAGCACCAAAGTCCAGCCACCTCCAGTGTGAGCAGCTTCATCTGCGGATCCTTGGGGGACGCAGAAATATCAGCGTTTCTGGTCTGAGCCAATGGGTACAAGACTGAGAAGGTACTGGCAAAGGACGGAAGATTGATGGAGACAGAAGAACTGAACAGGAGACAGGGTCCTGGGTTGGTTTCCTCACCTGTCAAACGGTGGGAGTTTTCATCCAGGAGATTGTTCTGAGAACTAAGTCAGTCAAGATATGCAAACTACTTCATCTGGTGGTATTCAAGAATTCAGTACTATTCCCACTAAGTAAGACTCTTCTTAAAAACTTTTATTGGGGTACAGTTGCTTTACAATGTTGTATTAGTTTCATTGGCAGAGGTGTGGATGGACCTGGAAACTGTCATACAGAATGAAGTAGGTCAGAAAAAAAAGCAAATATTATATACTAATGCATATACATGAAGTCTAGAAAAATGGTACAGATGAACCTATGTGTAAAGCAGAAATAGAGACACAGGTATAGAGAACAAAAGTAGGGCACAGGGGAACAGGAAAGTGGGGTGAATGGGAGACTGGACGGATACACAGATACTATTGACACTGTGCATATAGTAAATAATTAGTGAGAACCTGCTGGATAGCACGGGCAACTCAGCTCAATGCTCCGTGGTGACCTAAATGGGAAAGAAATCCGAAAAAGAGGGGAAATGTGTATACATATAGCTGATTCACTTTGCTAGATAAAACTCCTAAGAAAGTACTTGGCACATAATACGAGTTTCGTATGAGATCTGCTGTCAGAATAACTCAGGAACCCAATAAGCAGATGTGTTATGAAAGGAGACCCAATAGGAGGATGAGGGAAAACTAAACGGTCCACCTCCTGTACACGAAGAACTATACAAGGTTCTTCACCCTCAGGATCACGTGTAATAGCTCAAACAGCCTTCCAAGGTAGATACTGTGATCTGTTTCAGAGATGCGGAAATGGAAGTTCAGAGAGGTCCAGGCGCTCACAGCAAAGACCTCTGTATAGGTGGAAAGATGCTGCACAGCATCTTTGTGTGTCAGTTTAACACATTATGTTTTCAGATTGTCTGACTGTCTGGGTTTCCCATTTACAAACCCTGGGAACTCAGTGACTATCCCAACCAAATATCCTCTGGCCCCAAGCTAAGGTGCCTTTGCAGGAACTTGTCAGCTCCATGTTAAGCATGTAGATGGGGGCAGGGCAGGGACAGTTCTTAGAGAAAGGGTTGTGGGGCAGACGAAACCAAAGGAACCGATGTCCTAGGAAAGCTTATGCTAAATACTCTTATATGATAAAGACAGTCAGTGATTGGAGGATTCTTGCTTTCATTCAGTCACTCAATGAGCTTTTGAGAGTTAGCAGTGTGTGGAAAAAGCAAGAGAGTTCCAGAAAAACATCTATTTCTGCTTTATTGACTATGCCAAGGCCTTTGACTGTGTGGATCACAATAAACTGTGGAAAATTCTGAAAGAAATGGGAATTCCAGACCACCTGACCTGCCTCTTAAGAAACCTATATGCAGGTCAGGAAGCAACAGTTAGAACTGGACATGGAACAATAGACTGGTTCCAAACAGGAAAAGGAGTACGTCAAGGCTATATATTGTCACCCTGCTTATTTACCTTACATGCAGAGTACATCATGAGAATCGCTGGGCTGGAAGAAGTACAAGCTGGAATCAAGATTGCTGGGAGAAATATCAATCACCTCAGATATGCAGATGACACCACCCTTATGGCAGAAAGTAAAGAGGAACTAAAAAGCCGCTTGATGAAAGTGAAAGAGGAGAGAGAAAAAGTTGGCTTAAAGCTCAACATTCAGAAAATGAAGATCATGGCATCTGGTCCCATTACTTCATGGCAAATAGATGGGGAAACAGTGGAAATCGTGTCAAACTTTATTTTTCTGGGCTCCAAAATTACTGCAGATGGTGATTGCAGCCATGAAATTAAAAGATGCTCACTCCTTGGAAGGAAAGTTATGACCAACCTAGATAGCATATGCAAAAGCAGTGACGTTACTTTGCCAACAAAGGTCAGTCTAGTCAAGGCTATGGTTTTTCCAGTGGTCATGTATGGATATGAGAGTTGTACTGTGAAGAAAGCTGAGCACTGAAGAATTGATGCTTTTCAACTGTGGTGCTGGAGAAGACTCTTGAGAGTCTGGAGATCCAACCAATCCATTCTAAAGGAGATCAGTCCTGGGTGTTCTTTGGAAGGAATGATGCTGAAGCTGAAACTCCAGTACTTTGGCCACCTTATGCAAAGAGTTGACTCATTGGAAAAGACTGACGCTGGGAGGGATTGGGGGCAGGAGGAGAAGAGGACAACAGAGGATGAGATGGCTGGATGGCATCACCAACTCGATAGACATGAGTTTGAGTCAACTCCGGGAGTTGGTGATGGACAGGGAGGCCTGGCATGCTGCAATTCATGGGGTCGCAAAGAGTCGGACATGACTGAGTGACTGAACTGAACTGAACTGAACTGAAGGTCCCTATGACAGTTAAATATCTTTCCTTAAGAAGAAAGATAAAGGATGTTTACTGTGGGGCTTTAAAACCAGAGGAAGATTTAAGGAACCAGACTTCAAGAAGGCAAGGATATATAGATACATGTATTTTCATGGTTGAGTCCCTTTGCAGTTCACCTGAAACTATCACAAACTATTGGCTATGTTGCTATGATTGTTTAGCAGCTAAATCACCACTGATTCTTTCGTGACCCCATGGACCACAACGGACTGCATGCATGCTCAGTCACTTCAGTCATGTCTGACTCTTTGTGACCCTATGGACTATAGCCCACAAGACTCCTCTGTCCATGGGATTCTCCAGGCAAGAATACTGGAGTGGGTTGCCATGCTCCCCTTCAGTGGATCTTCCCGACCCAGGGATCGAACCCACATCTCTTGCATCTCCTCCATTGGCAGGTGGATTCTTTACCACAAGCACCATCAGGGAAGATAACTCTCTATTCTCCAATACAAAATTACAAAGTTAAAAAAAAAAAAAAAAGAAGGTGAGGAGCTTCAACCACATCTTCTCCTTACATGGGCCTTTCAGGTGAAATTTCTGAGAGACTCTCATTGGCCCAGACTTAGCTTCACCCTGATTCCTTGACCAGCTCTTTGAGTTAGGGCACCCAATTGAGAACCCCAGAAACCACTAGGACCACACTGGATAGGAGTGACAAAGGATAAACAAAGAGCTAGATCATTGAAAAGAGGGAGAGGCGCTGTGATCTTAAAATCAACAGTTGTTCATTCTAAACAATACCATTGATGGTGGAATACAAGATAATAAAATATTACCTTATCTTCAAGAAGATTGCAGACTGACAGAGAGATGTAAACAAACGTGTATATGTGATACGCACTGCAAAAAGCCTCTGATGCTTCCCCCTCCTCTGAACCATGTTCTTTGTAACGTGGCCCTGAGACGTCTTCCTTCAAGATGCAGAGCCAATGTCTCATTCCTTGCACTTAGGCTGCCTTGAAAGTGAAGTGAAAGTGTTAGTCACTGAGCCATGTCCAACTCTTTGGGACCATGGACTGTAGCCCACCAGGCTCCTCTGTCCATGGGATTCTCCAGGCAAGAATACTGGAGTGGGTAGCCCTTCTCCAGGGGATCTCCCTAATCCAGGGATCAAACCCACATCTCCTGCATTGCAGGTGGATTCTTCATCACTTGAGACCCCAGGGAAGCCCCGCTGACAGTTACTTTAAAAGAATGCAGCAGTGTATAGGAATGCAAGGGATTTCTGTGTGTTGATTTTATATCCTGCAACTTTACTATAATCATTGATTAGTTCTAGTAATTTTCTGGTGGAGTCTTTAGGGTTTTCTATGTAGAGGATCATGTCATCTACAAACAATGAGAGTTTTACTTCTTCTTTTCCAATATGGATTCCTTTTATTTCTTTTTCTGCTCTGATTGCTGTGGCCAAAACTTCCAAAACTATGTTGAATAGTAATGGTGAAAGTGGGCACCCTTGTCTTGTTCCTGACTTTAGAGGAAATGCTTTCAATTTTTCACCATTGAGGATAATGTTTGCTGTGGGTTTGTCATATATAGCTTTTATTATGTTGAGGTATGTTCCTTCTATTTCTGCTTTCTGGAGAGTTTTTATCATAAATGGATGTTGAATTTTGTCAAAGGCTTTCTCTGCATCTATTGATATAATTATATAGTTCTTATTTTTCAATTTGTTAATGTGGTGTATTACATTGATTGATTTGTGGATATTGAAGAATCCTTGCATCCCCAGGATAAAGCCCACTTGGTCATGGTGTATGATCTTTTTAATGTGTTGTTGGATTCTGATTGCTAGAATTTTGTTAAGCATTTTTGCATCTATGTTCATCAGTGATATTGGCCTGTAGTTTTCTTTCTTTGTGGGATCTTTGTCAGATCAAAACCACTATGAGGTACCATTTCACGCCAGTCAGAATGGCTGCGATCCAAAAGTCTACAAGCAATAAATGCTGGAGAGGGTGTGGAGAAAAGGGAACCCTCTTACACTGTTGGTGGGAATGCAAACTAGTACAGCCACTATGGAGACCAGTGTGGAGATTCCTTAAAAAATGGAAGTAGAACTGCCTTACGACCCAGCAATCCCACTGCTGGGCATACACACTGAGGAAACCAGAAGGGAAAGAGACATGTGTACCCCAATGTTCATCGCAGCACTGTTTATAATAGCCAGGACATGGAAGCAACCTAGATGCCCATCAGCAGATGAATGGATAAGAAAGCTGTGGTACATATACACAATGGAGTATTACTCAGCTGTTAAAAAGAATACATTTGAATCAGTTCTAATGAGGTCGATGAAACTGGAGCCTATTATACAGAGTGAAGTAAGCCAGAAAGAAAAACACCAATACAGTATACTAACGCATATATATGGAATTTAGAAAGATGGTAACAATAACCCTGTATACGAGACAGCAAAAGAGACACTAATGTATAGAACAGTCTTTTGGACTCTGTGGAAGAGGGAGAGGGTGGGATGATTTGGGAGAATGGCATTGAAATATGTATAATATCATATATGGAACGAGTCGCCAGTCCAGGTTCGATGCACGACACTGGATGCTTGGGGCTAGTGCACTGGGATGACCCAGAGGGATGATATGGGGAGGGAGGAGGGAGGAGGGTTCAGGATGGGGAACACATGTATACCTGTGGCGGATTCATTTTTATATTTGGCAAAACCAGTACAATATTGTAAAGTTTAAAAATAAAATAAAAAAAATAAAATAAAAATAAAAGAATGCAGCAGGAAGGTGCATGTCAGTCCTGTCCCACTTGTCTTGTCCGAGGCTCCCCTGGACCAACATCAGCCTGCTGAGCCCAAGCCTGTAAAGAGGCAGCAGTGAAGGGCAGAGCCGCCTCCCAGAGTAGAGCTGACCACAGACGTGCTTGTGATCCTGGACGAGGCCAGGACAGCCCCGCTGACTCAGAGTCTTGTGATCGATAATGTGTTTTTTATTATTTTAAGCAACTGAGTTGGTTATGCAGCAATAGCTAATTGAAATTTATACATTTATAGTCCAAGAGGGTGCTCGATGGCTGTTGAAGAGGGCCAGAGCTAAATATTATGAAGGAAGAGGAAGGGCTGGCTTCTGATCAGAAACATAGGCCCTCAGTTCCCTGCTCACAGAGGAAGTGATACTCTGAGTCAGCTTTGAAGATTAAACAGAGTTTCCGCAGGTAAAGATAAAAGAAGAGCATAACATCTTTATTTTTAATAAGACTAATTCTTCATTTGAAGTTTTCAATGGGTTTCTAATATATCTAATATCTTAAATAAAGTTTTATTCCTTTCCTCTGTGAGAAGAACTTGTATAGGTACATAAGTTTCTCTTCTTCACTTGGCAAGAATCAAGCCTTGAATATTACAGTTTTGGAAAGACAATTATATTTCCAGTGAACAAAATAACACTCTACAGCAAAGCACCTATCATCACCCCAGCACCTGTTGACTGAAACGTGCATATTTTATTCATAAAGGTCAACTAATTAGCAAGAGTGAGTTTTTATAAAACAGAATTTAAAAGGCAATTATTCTGTGATAGAAGCCTAACTGTTATACATTTAACATGTTGAATTATCCAGCCAAGAAAGAAAGAAAGAGACAGAAAGGAAGGAGGGAAGGAAGGAGGGATGAAGGAAGGGAGAGAAAGAAAGCCACTTAATTACATTGTTCAAGTGATCCCGAGCAGGTCACCAGTGAGAGCTGGTCACCTCTATCACCAGTGATCAATTACTAAAGTTCTAATTCTAATAACATTGTGAAATAATGAACTATAGAATCAGAATGTTGTTCAAACAAAGTACAAGGAAATGAGAAGTAATTACTGCTACAAGAAACATGATAAAACCATTATCAGAAAACAATTAAATGAAGGGGAAAATTCTGGAACTCAATTATAATAAACTAATAACATAGAGAAAACTCCCTTTCCATTTTCCCAGATGCAGTCACATAATCACATTCTTCTCACAGAAGTAGGATCACACAAATGCTGGGCATCAAGAAGTTAAATTAGAACAGTGCTTAAAAGCAGCATACATTAAAAATAAACAAAAGGAATTATTCTCAAAGTCACATTCACAGTTCACGAGACATTGTAACTTTACGAGCATGCTTGCTCAGGGGCTTCAGTCATGTCTGACTCTTTGTGACCCTGTGGGCTGTAGCCCACCAGGCTCCTCTGTCCAGGGGATTCTCCAGGCAAGAATACTGGAGTGGGTTGCCTTGTCCTCCTGCAGGGGATCTTCCCAACCCAGGGTTCGAACCTGCATCTGTTACACCTCCTGCATTGGCAGGCGTGTTCTTTACCACTGGTGCCACTTGGATTGGATTGGATTGTATTGTATTGTTCAGTAGCTCAGTCGTGTCTGACTCTTTGTGACCCCATGGATGCAGTACCTCAGGCTTCCCCGTCCTTCACCATCTCCCGGAGCTTGCTCAAACTCATGTCTATTGAGTTGGTGATGCCACCCAACCATCTTGTCCTCTGTCGTCCCCTGGGAAGCCCACTGCTAACTTTACAAAATCCAGTTCCGACTGAGTCACTCCACTGACTGAAAATGTTCACTGGCTCCCTATTAATAATAGTTACAGAGTTGAAATCCAAGGCCTAGGTCAGACTCCCTACAAGCTGAGTCAGGAATGCTTGTGCCTATCATTGGTGAGGTGTGTTCCTAGGGGGATGGGGTGGGGACCTAGACAGGACGGGCGCAGGGGGCCGCGCAGGGGTGTGCCTGCACTGGAGCCTGGTTCTCCGCAGCCCACAGGGGCTCTGGGGCGTGCACAGCCCCGCAGAGCTGCCTGCTTACAGGGTGAACAGCGGTCTCGCACAGCCTCGGGTCTCTACCAGCAGCAGGCTTCCCTGGTGAGATCTGTAACCTCACGGGCACTCCGGATGAGGGGGCTCTACCGACAGAGGAAAATTCTCTGGAGAAGGGGCAGAAATGAGCCCACACTCACAGCAGCAGGAGGAAGCAGACACTAGCCAGGCGAAGGGGTCTGGGCGGGACACCAACAGCATCTTGGGTGGCACTGAGACCCTCCGGGAGTGCCTTGCTGTCCTCAGCTGCCCCATCCACGCCCTGCTCCCTCCAAGCATGTCATGCAAGAGCACATTGACAGTGCCGACCTCAGAGACTGTCCCCTCACAGTGGGTTCCCCTTCCCCCTTTGCCCTCCTCCTAAGCTCCACCTTATTCTCTACAATCAAGTGCAATTGTTACCCTCTCAACAAAGTCCCTTTTGATCCCTAGAAAGGATACGCCATTTATTTTCTGTTTCAAGGCCCTCTGTATAATTCACTCTTGTGATAGAGCCCATCATTGAAGCTATTTGTTAAATGCTTTGTCCCCTGGCTAGACCATTAGTTCCATGAGGACAGGGACTGCATGCGGCTTTCCCCCTGTTCCCAGTATTTAAATACGGGGCCTGGAGTAGGATAGAGGCTTTGTAACTGATTGGTGAATAAATTGATGCCTACGCGAGAACAATGGTCGTCTCTGGAGAAGAACAGTCATTCATTCAGATTCCGCTTTCTATTCCAGCCCGACCATCCGTTGAGCTGTGTCACTGCAGTGTCCTGTCTGAGCAGCCTGTTTACTCATAACCTGGGAGGCTTTTAGCCAAAATTCAGTATTGTTCATTTCACTGAGGTGGGACACGCCAACAATTAAAAGTGGATAATAAAAGGACTGCGTTGGAACAAGTGCTGATCCAATGACTGCATAAGCCACTGGATTCAATTATCTCCAAAAAGAAAAGTTGAAAACCACAGGGTAAAAAGAAGGTGCTGATGTTGAAGCAGAGAGGTCAGATTCATCTTTGCCTTGTAGACCTTCTTAGGTACAAGGATCATAATGAACTTGCTGATCTTCTCATAGATTTTTTGACCAGCTTTCCCCACTTCCACTTGTTATGAGAGAGACCTAACTTTAAGGCAGGGGGAGTTTTTGTAGACGTGTGACATATATACTGAGAAGTGCACAGACATTGATTCGTAATTAATCACAAATTACTGTTTACTCAGTAAGCACACAGATAAAACCAGCGCCCAGATCAAGCAGAACGTCACAAGCAGTCTGGAAGCTCCCTGTGTTTCCCCAGTCACTGCCCTCCAAGGGCCACTAGTATCCTGGTCTCTAACACCCTACGTTAGTCCAGCCTGCTTAGGAAGAGAGAGAGGCATACATGGGACCCTTTTCTCTCTGGCTTCCTTTACTCAGAATGATGTTCATGAGCCTCAGGCAGGATGCTGCGTGCAGCTGCAGATTGCTCACTGTCACTGCTGCGTCACAGCCATCGCGTGAACTGTGCCCCCAGTGATGGCCACTCTGCCATTTATTGATGAGCGGTTGGGTTGATTTTAGTTTGGGGCTATTAAAATAGTGGTGCCATAAGAATTCCCATACATATTACCTGGTAAACATAGTATGCATTTCTGTTGAATTCATTATGTTAATACAGCATAAATGTATTTGATAATAGTCATCTTTCTTTGTCAAATTACCAGACTATTAATTAGGTAGAAAATAAAGCCATGCACATTAAAAAAGTAAATTACATTATGAAAAAGTAAAGAAAACAAAGATTGGAATCATAAATCAAATGTAACCAAAATTGAAAAAAAAAATTTTCAGAATAATTAGGCATACAAGATTAATTATACCATTCATTCTACTTTTTCACATATCTGATTTATTTTCCCAAATTAAAGTTAAAATTTATGTGGTCAACAGAAAATTTCAATTACTATCCTCAAGTAGATATAAAATCCATGCACATCTGGGGTGGAAGAAAGTAATTTAACTAGTATCAAAGGTGGGAAACTGAAAAATAAGAAAAAAGAAACAAAATAGTGTGTAATTCTGTTGAATTCATGTCTAGGAATAGAATGACCAAATCAGAGAATACACACCTAGTTAGCTTTGTCAATACTGCCAGGAGTTTTCCAACCCAGTAACACCAACTCATACCTTACTTTTTCCAGTTTCATGGAGAAATAATCAACATACATCCTGTATAAGTTTAAGGTGCACAGTAGGCTGATTTGATTTACATATATTGTGAAATGATTAACAAAAGTTTAGTCAATGTCCATCATGTCATAGAGACATAGTAAAAAGAAAGGAAAAAAATTCTTGAGATGTGAACTCTTAGAATCTACTTTCTTATCAATTTTCCTTTATAAAATATCAGATCAGAGATCAGTCGCTCAGTCGTGTCCAACTCTTTGCAACCCCATGAATTGCAGCACGCCAGGCCTCCCTGTCCATCACCAACTCCCGGAGTTCACTGAGACTCACGTCCATCTACTCAGTGATGCCATCCAGCCATCTCATCCTCTGTCGTCCCCTTCTCCTCCTGCCCCCAATCCCTCCCAGCATCAGGGTCTTTTCCAATGAGTCAACTCTTCGCATGAGGTGGCCAAAATATTGGAGTTTCAGCTTTAGCATCATTCCTTCCAAAGAAATCCCAGGGCTGATCTCCTTCAGAATGGACTGGTTGCATCTCCTTGCAGTCCAAGGGACTCTCAAGAGTCTTCTCCAACACCACAGTTCAAAAGCATCAATTCTTCGGCGCTCAGCCTTCTTCACAGTCCAACTCTCACATCCATACATGACCACAGGAAAAACCATAGCCTTGACTAGACGAACCTTTGTTGGCAAAGTAATGTCTCTGCTTTTGAATATGCTATCTAGGTTGGTCATAACTTTCCTTCCAAGGAGTAAGCATCTTTTAATTTCATGGCTGCAGTCACCATCTGCAGTGATTTTGGAGCCCAGAAAAATAAAGTCTGACACTGTTTCCACTGTTTCCCCATCTATTTCCCATGAAGTGATGGGACTGGATGCCATGATTTTCGTTTTCTGAATGTTGAGCTTTAAGCCAACTTTTTCACTCTCCACTTTCACTTTCATCAAGAGGGTTTTTAGTTCCTCTTCACTTTCTGCCATAAGGGTGGTGTCATCTGCATATCTGAGGTTATTGAGATTTCTCTCGGCAATCTTGATTCCAGCTTGTGTTTCTTCCAGTCCAGCGTTTCTCATGATGTACTCTGCATATAAGTTAAATAAACAGGGTGACAGAATACAGCCTTGACGAACTCCTTTTCCTATTTGGAACCAGTTTGTTGTTCCATGTCCAGTTCTAACTGTTGCTTCCTGACCTGCATACAAATTTCTCAAGAGGCAGATCAGGTGGTCTGGTATTCCCATGTCTTTCAGAATTTTCCACAGTTTATTGTGATCCACACAGTCAAAGGCTTTGGCATAGTCAATAAAGCAGAAATAGGTGTTTTTCTGGAACTCTCTTGCTTTTTCTATAATCCAGCGGATGTTGGCAATTTGGTCTCTGGTTCCTCTGCCTTTTCTAAAACCAGCTTGAACATCAGGAAATTCATGGTTCACATATTGCTGAAGCCTGGCTTGAAGAATTTTGAGCATTACTTTACTAGTGTGTGAGATGAGTGCAATTGTGTGGTAGTTTGAGCATTCTTTGGCATTGCCATTCTTTGGGATTGGAATGAAAACTGACCTTTTCCAGTCCTGTGGCCACTGCTGAGTTTTCCAAATTTGCTGACATACTGAGTGCAGCACTTTCATAGCATCATCTTTCAGGATTTGAAATAGCTCAACTGGAATTCCATCACCTCCACTAGCTTTGTTCGTAGTGATGCTTTCTAAGGCCCACTTGACTTCACATTCCAGGATGTCTGGCTCCAGGTGAGTGATCACACCATCGTGATTATCTGGGTCGTGAAGATCTTTTTTGTACAGTTCTGTGTATTCTTGCCATCTCTTCTTAATATCTTCTCCTTCTGTTAGGTCCATACCATTTCTGTCCTTTATCAGGCTCATCTTTGCATGAAATATTCCTTTGGTATCTCTGATTTTCTTGAAGAGATCCCTAGTCTTTCCCATTCTGTTGTTTTCCTCTATTTCTTTGCATTGATGGCTGAAGAAGGCTTTCTTATCTCTTCTTGCTATTCTTTGAAACTCTGCATTCAGATGTTTATATCTTTCCTTTTCTCCTTTGCTTTTCGCTTGTCTTCTTTTCACAGCTATTTGTAAGGCCTCCCCAGATATCCATTTTGCTTTTTTGCATTTCTTTTCCCTGGGGATGGTCTTAATCCCTGTCTCCTGTACAATGTCACGAACCTCAGTCCATAGTTCATCAGGCACTCTGTCTATCAGATCTAGGCCCTTAAATCTATTTCTCACTTCCACTGTATAATCATAAGGGATTTGATTTAGGTCATACCTGAATGGTCTAGTGGTTTTCCCTACATTCCCACTACTCAACTATAAATGAGAGTGCCGAAGTGGCTGACCAGGACCACTTACTTAGTAAATGGCAGAGTTGATTCCAAACCTGGCTATGTTTGACTCCAAACCTCTTGCCATTTCTGATATAGCTCAATGCCCAGGAATTATTTATTTTAGTGTCGGAGTAGAAAATTAGGGAAAAAGCAAAGCATAACAAACTGCTGAGACTCCTAATACTGTGTGGGTATGGAGAATGCAATGCCAGGCTTCTCCCAGGTGGACAAACCAGCTAGCAACCCCGTTGTGGTGCCATGGCAACATACAGCATCTTTAGCAGAGGCACCATAGATGACGGATGTTTATTTTTTGGTTTGTAGTGTGTGAGTTTTTTTAAATCAGATATTAAGAGAACAACTTTTCTTTTTTTTTTTTTAACTATCAGTGTCTTTATTTGAAAATCACTCTGCAGACAGACCTCTGGGGAAATGCAGCTCCATCTTTCAAAGGCAAATTTGCATTTTTACACATAGAAGAGCTCTTCTTTGTGATATGCTTTTCAATGGGAGCTCTCCAAGGCCCCTTCCTTATTTTAAGTTTTAAAATGGTATGATTTTACATCTCATCAAATATAATAGAAAAGTTCAAGTTTAATATATCTTACAAAAATTGCTTTCCTGTAGATTATGCCCTTCAGCTATCATTTTAAATTGTAATTTGAAGTTTTGAAATTCTTCCATAAAAGAAGATGTTTTCTTTAGTCAAAATAGAAGTAACTTAATTTTTATTGTCTGGCTAAATGGATCCACTTTTCTCTTCTTTTGTTTGAAGGAGTTGTCATGAATTTGTAGAGTTGCCCCATTTCCCAGGGAAATATATGCATTCTTTGGGTCTCAGAGAATGGAAAAAAAAGTGACTTTAAAACACACTTAGGATAAAATAGCTTATTATTAATCTATTGTAGCTTTATTATTCAATCCAGTTTTTAAAGGACAAAAGATAGTAATTAGTTCAGGTAGCCCTCAATACAATTCAATATTTTGTAATAATATGAGTCTCTCGAGACACTGAAATAAGGTAAAAAGGGTATCTTTCCTTAAAAAGTTCACAGAAGAACAGGGCTAGTTTTGAAAACTAGTTAGAAAAAGTAAAGGGTCATAGAAGAGTTGGCTTAGAGCTGATTAAATGAGTGCTTTGCATAAAGCCTACTGTGTTTCTGTCAACTTAGTTCAACATTAGTGCTCAAAAACTACGCTGAAAGAATTAATGGCCTATACGATAAATACCTGGAGACAACTTTATTTCATCCACACCTTGAAAGAGCTCTAAAAATTATGCATGCCTCATCTGCATTTTCCTTAGATCACCTCTTCTTCCTGGATGAATGTCAAGCATTACGGAATTAAAAGACCAATGCTTTTCCTGTAATATTGCGAAGTCCTTGTAAAAATACTTTTTAAGTGGTATTTAAACGACAACTCCAAAGGTAAGAAAATTATTTACAGCTGAAAGAGAAGCCAGGCACATACAAAATTTACAGAGATACATGTAAATGATATGCAGTGAAAATAAACTGAGAGACAAAGGAGATCTGTCTGGCTTAATTCATGTCACTTATTTTAAAGTTCACACAAAGGTAGTAAAAATCACTCACTTATCTTGAAACCTTCTCTATGGACTGACAGAAGAATGCTAAATGATGTTGACATATGATAAGGCACGTGAAATAGCCACACTCAGATTTGAGGATGTTGCTGTGCACCATTAGTCTGTTCAGACTGCTGTACGGAAATACTCAGACTGTGTGGCTTACACAACAGACATGTATTTTATCACAGTTCTAGAGGGTGGAAGCCCAAGATCAAGGTGCCAGCAGCACAGGTGTCTTGTGGGGACCTTTTCTGCCTTGAAGACAGCTGGCTTCTCACTGTGCCATCACCTTGCCCTTGAGTATGGACTGTGGTGCCACTCCCTTTCTTATAAGGGCACCAGTCCTACTGGGTTAGGGCTCCACCCTCATGGCCTCATTTAAACATCATTTAAGTAAGACCCAGGAAATGGCAACCCACTCCAGTGTTCTTGCCTGGAGAATCCCAGGGACGGGGGAGCCTGGTGGGCTGCCATCTATGGGGTCGCACAGAGTCGGACACGACTGAAGCGACTTAGCAGCAGCAGCAAGCAGCAGCAAGTAAGACCCTATGTCCAACCAGAGTCACAGTGGGATCAGGGCTCCAACATTCAGACTGGGGGTAGGGGAGTACAATTCAGTCCATAAAAGTGGGACTCACCCGCAGTCTCAGCATTGATGGCTCTAACATCTTAAAAATCAAATACATAAACTGGCCAAGATCTTCAGGCCCCGATCCTTGAGAAAGAAAACTTTTAATAAAAATTATTTATCCAAAAGTGTAGCCTCTTGCATGTAACAGCATGATTTCTACTGGGATAGTAACATCCTGCTGGCTAATTTGTAGAGTAATTTAGTACTACTGGATCCCTTGAGAATTGGTTAATTTATGTTTAGACATAAATGGTTTTCTTCTTCATCATTCAATTCTTAAAATTCACTCAAATTGTTCTAATATTGATTACTCTTCCCCTGGAGTGATGCCAGCTTCAGGAATGCTTTTTGCTTTAAAATGGAAGCTCACATAAGCAATTATCAGCATCTCAGCTTTTGACAGTAACTTTCTTTTCTCAACTTGGTTAAATGAATAGAAAGCAACTGTTGCTTTGGCTACTGGACACTAACTTATCACAGTGATAGCCTGTAAGTCAGGTTTCTTTTGCATTGTTTGGAGCACTTTTCCTGCAGGAAAATTTCCATCCTCCCAGTTTTCTCATTGTGATTTTGTAGGACCCAAAAACACACTAACAGAAGTTCTTTTTTAACTTCTTTGCCTTATTCCTCTGATGTTTGCGGTTGTTGATGTTTATGGGCCTTCTTTGCTTACTCTACATTGGTATTCAGACACTTCGAAGGTGCAACTAAGAAGTGTACTTCTACAGGTATATGGGAGATGGTGTCCTGAAATGATAATAACATTTGGGATGAAGAAGATTTGAGCTGGTTCTGCCAAACACTAGATGTGCACCCTTGGGAAAGCTGCTCACCTTATTGTGCCTTCCTTTCCTCATTTACTAACTGCAAATAAAAGAAGCCTTAAAGAATTGGGGTAGGGACTTCCCCGGTAGTCCAATGGTTAAGACTCCTCACTTCCACTGCAAGAGGCACAGGTTCAGTCCCCGGTTGGGGAACTAAGATCCCGCATGCTATGCAGCATGAAGCCTGCATCCCACCCCCCGAAAACAAAATTGCTGTGAACAACACAGATTTGGAAATCTACTATACTACTTTGTTGGGCATATAGGAGGGGTGTCTTAAATTCTCACTGGTGTGTAGATAATGTGCTGTGCTGTGCTTAGTTGCTCAGTCATGTCCTACTCTTTGTCACTCCTTGGACTGTCCTCTGTCCATGGGGATTCTCCAGGCAAGATTAGTGGAGTGGGTTGCCATGCCCTCCTCCAGGGGATCTTCCAAACTCAGGGATTGAACCCAGGTGTCCCACATTGCAAGTGGATTCTTTACCATCTGAGCTACCAGGAAAGCCCATGTAAATACTAAAGCAGTCATATTCATAAAAATCATTCAGACGTCTCTGATTGGAGCATGATGGTAGGTCAAGGTTCCTCCCCTGAGCCTCAAATAGTGTTTCCCAGGACTTCCCTAGGAGAGTGTCTCACTTGAATTCACACATCACAGCTTGCCATCTTCCCTGCTAATTGCCCTGGTTGACAGCCTCTACCTAAGAGGCAGCTGCTGCCATTCTCTGCAGTGCAGTGACTACTGCACAGCTGAGCTGCCTCCTTGAGTTTTCAAGGCTTCCAACCTTGGAGTCACGCAGCCTTCCTTGGAGCAGAGGGAAGGGGCACCTACACAGGGTGCCCGGGGTCAAGAGAATGCCTTGGCCTGTCCCCTTTTGTCTGCTGCTGCTGCTGCTGTCGCTTCAGTCGTGTCTGACTCTGTGCGACCCCGTAGATGGCAGCCCACCAGGCTTCCCCATCCCTGGGATTTTCCAGGCAAGAGTACTGGAGGGGGTTGCCATTGCCTTCTCCCCACTTTTGTCTACGTGTCCTTAAAAAAAAACCAAAACAACAACAACAACAAAAAAAAATCACATAGATTTTGCTTCTCTCCAAACAAAACTAAAATGAAAACCTACCATGCAAATCTGGCTCCTGGCATCATTTTCTTAGATTGGTCACTTCTTGCCTAAATTCCAGAGTCATCAAAAAGCAGGACTTTCCTTTTTTTTTTTTTTTTTTCACTAATAAATACAAATACCCAGCCTTGTCTTGTTACATGTTTAAGACTGTTGATTCTACTGCCCATAGATTTGAGGTCAATATGTCATGGATTATCTAAAGCTTTTGTAATTTCATGTAACTTTTTATGCTTTTAAAAATCAAGGCATTCTGTTTCTGTATTTCGATATATTGCTTCAAAAGGACATTTTTATTCACCTTCACACAGGTGTTTTCCCTCACAGGGATCATACTACCCAGTTCAAATGTTCTATATCACATGGGTCCCCAACCTCTGGGATCCAGTGCCTGATGATCTGAGGTGTAGCTGATGTAATAATGGTAGAAATAAAGTGCACAATAAGTGTAATGTGCTGGAATCACCCCAAAACCAGCCCCCCAACATGGTGAATGAAAACACTGTCTCTCACAAACCAGTCCCTGAAGCCAAAAAGACTGGGGACCACTGCTATATAGAATGGTGAGCTGTTTTCCATTTATAAGGTTTATGTAAAATAACCTAATTCAGGAGGCCTCTAATTTCTAATTTCCTTCTATTTGTCTCACTGTAATCAACATAAGATCCTGTTAGCAACTTGGCCATGGGCAGCCTTGATCCTTAGAAACAGGGTTTAAAAAGAAAAAGAGAAACAGTGTTTTTCTATTCAATTAGGTTTCCTGAAGTGAGATCACTTGTTTAAAAAGGGTAAATCAGAGAATAGAGACACCTTCAGTACGGTTTGGTACCTCTGTCATCACGCTGAATTTCTTTCCAGTCACAGCTCGCTCAGAACTCAGTTTTACTCACAAGCTTGAGCAGAAGCTATCCATCTGCAAGGCTAGCTTGGGGTTTGAAGCTCTTTGCACTGGTTATTAGTTACAATGTTAAATCATTGAAAATACATCTTAAATGTGTTCTTCTGTTATCAGTGGCTTCACAGAGTTGCAGCTTCAAATAGTCTACTCTTCACTATGCTCCAAACACTGAAGCAGAAGAGAGACGCTGCTCTTGGGGTGGGGTTGGGGGGGGCGGGGAGCGGCAAGGGAAGAAAAACAGTCATCACAGCCAATGCTCATGTGCCCACATGTTCATGGTACTTACAACGTGTGCCCCAAAGCTCTTCTGAGTACTTTCCATTCATTAGATCATTTATTGACTAAGCACGGGGTGCACAGCATGGCTGTTTACTCAGTACTTGAGTCCGATTAAGACTATCCAGCTGAGATGGTAAAGCATACACCTCTGTGAATCCACACCCCCACAAACAATGAAAATACAAGCAAGTCTGTATTCAGCCTTTTCATAATTCTGCAACTTAATCAGAGGCACAGAACAAAATAGCTCTTCAGAAAATATCCATTCAAGAAAAACTACTGAATCTCATTAAAAAAATCAGTGAAGTCTGTGTCATTTTCATGGGGGGTATCCCAACACTCCTCCCTCCCCAGCTGAAGGGTGGGGTGGCCAAGGAACGCCTGCAGCTTCAACAGGACACTGACCTCTTCGGACTCCAGTAAAAGCTCCATCTGTGCAGGACAGTCAATCTTTTGATAAAACTAGCAGCTCTTGGGAAAATCCCCATGCCCCCATTGTTGTTTCTATTTTATTCAACTTGAAGCTCAGATCAGGTGAGAAAAGTCCTATTCCCAGGGCACTGGTGAAAATAATAGCAATCTACTATTAACACTTAACCTCACAGCTGCCAGAGGCTGTAACTTCGCTTGAGACCAACAAGAATCTGGAAAAAAACGGAGAAAGAAGAAATGAAGAAGGAGAGCTAGCTGACGGCAGAGAACTTTGAAGAGCTCTGACACATTCCTGAGGATCTAGAAGACTGGGCACATGTGCAGCCTGTGCCCACGATCAGGGATATTCCCCAGCCCAGGAACGACCCAAGGAAGGAAAAAGCCTAGTCATTCACTTCTGACTGACTCTGACGTGCTAAGCAAGCAGGAATCTAAGGCAAACTCCTGTACTGCCTGAGATTTGAAGTTGTGCTTCAAACAGAACCTCCTGTAAAAACGTGGGCGGAAGACAAAGTGCCTCAAGGCAATCAAGGAACTCTGAACTGCCAGTGACCCAGGCAACCATTAAAGTATACTGATACCAGGCGAACCTTAGGTACCAGTCTTAAAAATAAAAACAAGAATTAAAAAAAAAAAAAAAGTTAGCAAAGAACTCAGGGAACACGCTATGGAGAATATAGAATCTACAGATTAAGTCTAGGGAAGCTGCTGAACAAAAAGCAGTAATAAGAAAAAACAACCACATAAAATAGCAATAGTAACATATAAGACTGTAAGAGCAAGGGGGGGAATGCTAGACACCAGAGTTGTTACTTTATCTACAATGTCCAGATTTCAACCACAGATTACGAGGCACACAGAGAAACAGGAAGATATTGCCTCTACAAAAGAAAAAAACAGCCAATAGGAAATGTCTATAAAATGACCCAGATGTTGGCCAGGTAGATAAGGACTTTTTGTCAACTATTCTAATTATGTTCAAAAAACTAAAGGAAATTATGTCTAAAGAATTAAAGGAAAGTTGACAATGGTGTGTTTTCAAATGCAGTATATCAATCAATAAAGAGAATTATAAGAACAAATCAAAAAGAAAGTTGAGTAGAAAAGTTGAATAACTGAAATTAAAAATTCGTTAAAGAGGCTCAAAAGTGGATTTAGCTTGCTGCTGCTGCTGCTAAGTCGCTTCAGTAATGCTTAGTTGAGAGTATTCAGGGTAAGAAAAATAGTCCGGCAATCCCTTAGAAGTCAAACAGAGTTACAAAATGACCCAACAATTCCACCCTGAAGTATATACACAACTGCATTGAGAACATGTCTACATAAAACTGTATATACCAGTGCTCACAAAAGAATCAAAAAGTGAAGCTGCCCAAATGCCCATTAACTGATGAATGGATAATAAAATGTGGCACATCTCCACAGTAGAATATTATTCTGTCATAAAGAGAAATAAAGTACTCATGCGTGCCACAACATGGATGAATCTGGGAAACACTGTGCTCAGAAGGCAGTTACAGAAAACCGCATAGTGTGTGATTCTGTCTCTCTCAAGTGTCCAGAACAGGCAAATCCATAGAGACAAAAAAGGAGATGACTAGTTGCTCAGGGCTGGAGGGGAGGTGGGGATGGGATTTACCTCTAAAGGGTACAGAATTTCTTTTTGCAGTGATGAAAGCGTCCTATAGGTAAGTTATGCAACTCTGTGAATACACTAGAAAATACTGAATTGCATGCATGTTATATAAATGGGAGGATTTTGTGGCATGTAAATTATATCTCAATAAAGCTGGTTAAAAATTACTAACCTCTCTGATCCCAGAAGGGGTGAGTCAGGTGAAAATTCAGATTCACTGTACTCGGTAGTGAAGATTCAGTAGATCCATGTACTGAATACCTACAATACTCCAAGACATGATTTTTCCAGTAAGTTCTCTACAAATTTCCTTGGAAATGTAAAAGGAAGAAACAGTACCTGAGTGGATATGCTTTGTTTGTTTGTTTTTTACTGTTGAATTCAATTAGAATAATATCATAGTTCCTTCTTAAACGTGAAAGTATCTCCCTTCAGTAGATAATTAAGACTGGTATTTAGCCAAAAGCATTCACAAGCTAAAATATTTTTCTTCATTCATATAAACAGCTTTCTTTAAGATAAACAAGCTTCTTTAAGAACTTTAAACTGTAAATTATAAAGATACATACACAGGTTTAATAAAAACACATGGGACTCAACGAAGATTTATATGAAATATATGGCCTTAGATTCGCAATGTGTCACCACAATGCAGCAACAATGCGACTCTCCAGTGAGAGTTGGAATTTAACTATGGAGTAAATTTTCTCAAGACCTAGGATGTAACAAATAATGTGATGTATATAAAGAATCTCCAAAAGTACATATAGTGGAATATGTTTCCCATGATTTCATCATGGAATCCTGTTCCTCTTAATGATGCTTTTGGGACCATTGCTCTCCAAAATACATTTTGGAAAACTGATATGTGAGCAATACATATGAAATAACTCTTCTCCGTAAGTGGACTTTCATGCATCTGCTAAGGCAGTAGCTACTCTCTTTGTGATGCTGATGAAAGGTATGTTTCTTGCCTCCAGGAAAAATAAGCACATAAATTTTACTTGTAATTTCAGGATGCCTGAAATTACTAGTGTCTCTCTAAGGTACACTAGTTAGTTTTTAAATTCTCTCAAAAAGTGAAGAATCTTCTTGAACTATGTGAGCTAACTCTGACCATGGAAATGAACAATGTTCATGATTTCTTCGAAATTTTTTTGTATTCCAGACATTAAGGATGAAAGTATATTACACAAAATGTTATTTTCTAAGTAAAAGCACTCTTTGCCTCCTTTTTTGAAAACAGAAAATATGAAATAAACCACTTCTAAACAATATGACAGTAAAAACTGCCGATCAAAAAATGACGCTCACAGTAACCCTGAAGTTCCAGAGTTCAGAAAACAATGCAGAGCAATTACATTTTGAATCTGCAGAAACTTTTCATCCAAAATGGTCACATACTCCTTGAAGATAACCAAAACCTTGTGTCTTCTGTGACTATTTCAAATATTCTCTAGCTCAAGTACGTAGGTCTATGCACTCAACTTTGGCTCATAAAACAGAGTCCCTGTGCTCACATTCATTTTAAAACAAAGGATTCATCTATACGCATCTTCTTGGCTCTAGAAATAGGTCAGGAAGAGGAGGATGTATCACAGGGAACACTGGGGTGGGAGGGAGTCCTTGAGTTTCTGGGGTCTGGAAGATAAGCTTGAGAAGAGAATCAGGGCACAATGCCCGTCAATGTTCCTAATTCACATACGGGTCTAACAGATGTTTTGTACTTATAATGTTTCACACCAGCCACTGTGCTGGATACTCAGAATAAAAAGTATTCCTTGGGGCTTCCCAGGTGGCTCTAGTGGTAAAGAATCTGCCTGCAAATGCAGAAGACTCGAGAGACGTGGGTTTGATCCCTGTGTCAGGAAGATCCCCTGCAGAAGGAAATGGTAATCCGTTCCAGTTTTCTTGCCTGGAGAATCCCATGGACAGAAGAGCCTGCGGGTTACAGCCCTTGGGGTCACAAAGAGTCGGACACGACTGAGCACACACACATATACACTGTTTTTGAGGTGGTCTACACCAGTGTTGTCCAACAGAAATACACTGTGAACCACCTAAAGGTTTTCAATTTATTTTTTAATTAACATGAAGTCAAGTCTGCTTTTGAAACACAATTCTGTAAGTTTGGGCACATGAATACTGTATTAGTTTCCCATTGCCACCGTAACAAAATACTGCAAATTGAGTGCAGTAAGCAACACAAATGTTTGATCTTAGAGTTCTGTAGGACAGAAGTCTGACACGATCCTCACTCAGCTAAAACTAAGGCATGGACAGGACTGCACTTCTTTCTGAAGGTTCTGGGTATCACCCCTTTCCTTATTCTTTGCAGCTAGAGGCGCCCCACATCCCTTGGCTTGCGGACCCCTTGCTCCATCTCCAAAGTCAGCAGAGGCAAGCTGAGCCGTCCTTCAGTCACATCAGGGTGACTCCTCTTCCCCTCCCTCTCCCACTTTTAAGAACACTTGTAATTACACTGAGCCCATTTGGATAATCCAGTATAATTTTCCTATTTCAAGAACAACTGATTAGAAACTTTAATTCTGCTCACAACTTTAACTCCCCTTGGTCACATAACATAACATATGTACTGGCTCTGGGGATGAGAAGGTGAACGTCTTTGGGGCCCATTATTCAGCCTTCATGAATGCATCGTCATGTATCCACAACCATGGTCAAGATTCTGAACAGTACCAGCCTCCAAAATGACTAGCCGTTTCTCCTCCCTTGTATCCAAATATTCCCCCCAATCAAATCCTGGCAAACACTGATGGGTTGCCCATCCTTTTGTTTGTCTTATCCAGATGTCATTTACATAAAGTCAGATAGTAGTAGCCCTTTGAGACTGATTGCTTTAAACTATCAAATAAAGTAGTTGTTTTTCCTTCTTGTGGCAAATATCAATAGTCTGCTCCTCTTTTCTTAAGAGTCTTCTTTCTTTTAGGAATGTACTTTTTATCCTTTCACCCACTAAAGGACATTTAGTCATGTCCAATTTTGAAGATTCTGCTTATAAACATCTGTATGTACATTTATTTATAGACAAAAATCATGAATTTTCATTTCTCTTGAATACCCACCCAGTTGTGACACAGGTGGGAAAGAGAGCAAATACATGGTTAACTTTGTAAGAAACTGCCAGGCTGTTTTCCATAGTAGCTGTACCATTTTGCATTCTCACAAGTAATGTATCTCTTCCATAAATGGAACATCTTCACCAGTGGTTAGCACTGTGCTTTTATTTACTGCAGCCATTCTAATAGGTATATAGTGCTACCCTACTAGGACTTCCCAGGTAGCTCAACTGGTAAATAAACCACCTGAGTAGCTATCCTTCAGTCAGTTCAGTCACTTAGTCCTGTCCAACTCTGCAACCCCAAGAACTGCAACATAACAGGCCTCCCTGTCCATCACCAATTCCCAGAGTCCACCCAAACCCACGTCCATCGAGTCAGTGATGCCACCCAACCATCTCATCCTCTGTCATCCCCTTCTCCTGCCCTTGATCTTTCCCAGTATCAGGGTCTTTTCAAATGAGTCAGCTCTTCACATCAGGTGGCCAAAGTATTGGAGTTTCAGCTTCAGCATCAGTCCTTCCAATGAATATTCAGGACTGATTTCCTTTAGGATGGACTGGTTGGATCTCCTTGCAGTCCAAGGGACTCTCAAGAGTCTTCTCCAACACCACAGTTCAAAAGCATCAATTCTTTGGCGCTCAGCTTTCTTTATAGTCCAACTCTCACAGCCATACATGACCACTGGAAAAATCATAGCTCTGACTAGACAGACATTTGTTGGCAAAGTAATGTCTCTGCTTTTTAATATGCTGTCTAGGTTGATCATAGCTTTCCTTCCAAGGAGTAAGCGTCTTAATTTCATGGCTGCTATCACCATTTGCAGTGATTTTGGAGCCCAGAAAAATAAAGTCAGCCATTGTTTCCACTCTTTCCCCATCTATTTCCCATGAAGTGATGGGACCAGATGCCATGATCTTAGTTTTCTGAATGTTGAGCTTTAAGCCAACTTTTTCACCCTCCTCTTTCACTTTAATCAAGAGGCTCTTTAGTTCTTCTTCACTTTCTGCCATAAGGGTGGTGTCATCTGCATATCTGAGGCTTTAATTTGCATATTTTAATTGTTAATGATGTTAGACATCTTTTCATGTATATATTTATCATTCATGTATCTTCTTTAGTAAAGAAATGTTCAAATATTTTGCATATTTATTATTGTGCTGTTTGTTTTCTTAATGAGTTTTGAGTGTTCTTCATATACTTTGGATAAATGTTCTTTGTGAGATACTCAGTTCGCAAACAGTTTCTCCTAGTCTGTAATTCTTCACTCTGTAAGTTTTTTGAAGACCAAAAGTTTTAATATAGAAAAAGTATTTGTCAATTTTTCTTTTACAGATTGTGCTTCTGATGATGTGGACTTGGCTGGTGGCTCAGACTGTATGGAATCTGCCTGCAATGCAGGAGACCCAGGTTCGATCCCTGGGTTGGGAAGATCCCCTGGAGAAGGAAATAGCAACCCACTCCAGTATTCTTGCCCAGAGAATCCCATGGACAGAAGAGCCTGGTGGGCTACAGTCCATGGGGTTGCAAAGAGTCAGACACGACTGGGTAACTAACACTTGGTCTTTGTTGATGTATCTGAGAGCTCTTTGCTTATTTGCTTTTTAATATGGTGAGTTAAACTATCTCTTGATTGTTAAATAAATCTCATTCTCTTGAAATATACTTCACTTCACATGGTCATGAGGGATTATCTCATTTTTTAATTGTTGGATTAAAATTGCTAAAATTTTGTTTGGAATTTTTGTACCTGTGTTCCTGAGGGAGAGATATTGGTCTGTCCTTTCTTTTTCATATAATATCTTTGTCTCATTTTGATATCAGGGTTTTGGTTGCTTCAGAGAAAGGGTCCAAAAGTATTGCTTTCTCTTCAATTTTTTGGAAGACTTCGCCTAAAATTGGTATTATTTTTTTCTTAAGTGTTTGACAGAATTCATCAGTGAATCCATCTGGGTCTGGATTTACCTTTAGAAGAAGGTTTTTTGTTTTTGTTTTTTTTTTTTTACCACTAATTCAATCCTTTAAATTATCATGATAAAATAATTATATACCCTAATTATGGGATATAATTCAATTCAGGCTGGATATAAAATTCAGTTCAGGATATAATTTAGGGGTGTTCAGTTTATCTATTTCTTCTTGGTTCAGCCTTGGTAATTTGGGGCTTTCAAGGAGCTTGCCTATTTCATCTAGGTTGTCAAACTTACTGGCATAAAAGTTTTCATGGGGCTTCCCTGGTGGCTCAGGGGTAAAGAATGCACCTCCCAGTGCAGCAGATATGGGTTCGATTCATGATCTGGGAACATCCCACATGCCGAGGAGCAACTAAGCCCATGTGAAGAACTATTGAGCCTGAGCTCTAGAGCCTGGAAGTCACAGCCACTGAGCCCTCTGGCCCTAGAACCCATTGCAACAAGAGAAGCCACCGAAATGAGAAGCCCACATACCTCAGCTGAAGATTAACTCCCACTTGCTGCAGCTAGAGAAAAGCCCATGCAGCAATGAAGACCCAGCATTGCCAAACATTAATTAATTTAAAATTATTTTAAAAACTCATTCATAATTTTCCCTGTTGTTCAGTCCCTAAGTTGTGCCCATCTCTTTGTGACCACATGAACTGCAGCACGCCAGGCTTGTCCTTTAGCATCTCCTGGAGTTTGATCAGATTCATGTCCTCGAGTCAGTGATGCTAACTAACCATCTTATCCTCTACCACCTCCTTCTCCTTTTGCCTTCAATCTTTCTCAGCATCAGGGTCTTTTCCAATGAGTTGGTCACCAATACTTCATGTGGCCAAAGTATTGGAGCTTCAGCTTCAGTATCAGTCTTTCCAATGAATATTCAAGGTTGATTTCCTTTAGGATTGTCTGGTTTAATCTCCTTGCTGTCCAAGGGACTCTCATAAGTCTTCTCCTGCACCACAGTTCAAAAGCATCCATTCTTCAGTGTTCATCCTTCTTTATTTAGATGTGTGTTATTTGGTTTACAAACATGCCAGAATTTTCCATAGATCTTTCTGCTGTTGATTTCTATTTTAATTCCATTGTGATAAACATTCTTGTATGTGTGTGTTAGTCGCTCAGTTGTGTCTGACTCTTTGCGACCCAAGGGATTCAATCTTGCCAGGCTCCTCTGTCTGTAGGATTCTCTAGGCAAGAATACTGGAGTGGGTCACCATCCCCTCCTTCAGGGGGTCTTCTCGACCCAAGGATGGACCCCAGGACTCCTGCACTGCAGGCAGATTCTTTATCATCTGAGCCAGGGTAGCCCAAACACTCTTAGTATGACTTTAATCCTATTAAATTTATAAATGCTTTCATTATAACACAGAACATAGTCTGTCTTAGGAATGCCCCATGTTCACATGAAAAGAATGTTTTAAATATTACAAAGAATGTTTCTTTATACTTACTGATTTTTGGCCTTCCTCACCTATCAATTATTGAAATAGAGGCATTGAAATTTCTAACTATAATTGTGAATATGCCAATTTGTTCTTTCATTTCTACCATTATTTTTTTCCTTTATGTATGTTGAAGTTATATTATTAGATAAGTAAATCTTTTATGATTATTATGTCCTCTTGAGGAAATTATCCCTTTATCACTGCAGAATAGCCTTCTCTATCTCTGATGATATTTGCTCTAAAGTATTTGTCTATGAATACACTGTTTGGTATTAACACACCCACTTGATCTTTTTTTGCTTACTATTATCATAATGCATCATTTACCAAATTTGACTTTATTCTACTTTGAATCTTTGTATTTAAAATGGGTTTCACATAGGCAGCATATAATTGGGTCATTATTTTTTTCACCAATCTGAAAATATGTGCCTTTTAATGGAAGTGGGGTAGGGGAATTATACCACCTACATTCAGTATAATTATTGGTAATAATTAAGTTTATCACTTTGTAAGTTGTTTTGCTATTTATCCCATTAGATCTTTGTATCCTTTTCCCATTTTTCTGCCAATAACCCATGGGTTTTTAAATAAATGCTTTAAAATTTTTTTTTATTTATTTTATTTTTTTAAATTTATTTTAATTGGAGGCTAATTACTTTACAATGTTGTAGGGTTTTTTTGGCCATAAATTGACATGAATCAGCCATGGGTGTCCATGTGTTCCCCTTCCTGAACCCCCTTCCCACCTCCCTCCCCATCCCATCCCTCTGGGTCATCCCAGTGCACCAGCCCAGAGCACCGTCTCATGCATCAAACCTGGACTGGCGATCTGTTTCACATATGGTAATATACATGTTTCAATGCTATTCTCTCAGATCATCCCACCCTCACCTTCTCCCACAGAGTCCAACAGTCTGTTCCTTGGGAAGGGAGGTGGGAGGGGGGTTCTGGATGAGGAACACATGTGCACCTGTGGCTGATTCATGTCAATGTATGACAAAAACCACTACAATACTGTAAAGTAATTAGCCTCCAACTAAAATAAATTAATTAATTAGAAAAAAAAGTCTGCTCTTAATCTCTGTGTCTCTTTTCCTGTCTCGCATATAGGGTCATCATTACCATCTTTCTAAATTCCATATATATGTGTTAATTTACTGTATTGGTGTTTTTCTTTCTGACTTCACTCTGTATAATAGGTTCCAGTTTCATCCACCTCATTAGATCTGATTCAAATGCATTCTTTTTAATAGCTGAGTAATATTCCATTGTATATATGTACCATAGCTTTCTTATCTATTCATCTGACGATGGACATCTAGGTTGCTTCCATGTCCTGGCTATAGTAAACAGTGCTGCGATGAACATTGGGGTACACGTGTCTCTCAGTTCCAGTTTCCTCGTTATGTATGCCCAGCAGTGGGATTGCTGGGTCATACAGTAGTTCTATTTCCAGTTTTTTAAGGAATCTCCACACTGTTCTCCATAGTGGCTGTACAAGTTTGCATTCCCACCAACAGTGTAAGAGGGTTCCCTTTTCTCCACACCCTCTCCAGCATTTATTGCTTGTAGACTTTTGGATTGGAGAAGGCAATAGCACCCCACTCCAGTACTCTTGCCTGGAAAATCCCATGGACGGAGGAGCCTAGTGGGCTGAAGTCCATGGGGTCACTAAGAGTCAGACACGACTGAGCAACTTCACTTTCACTTTTCCTTTCATGCACTGGAGAAGGAAATGGCAACCCACTCCAATGTTCTTGCCTGGAGAATCCCAGGGACTGGGGAGCCTGGTGGGCTGCCGTCTATGGGGTCGCACAGAGTTGGACACGACTGAAGTGACTTAGCAGCAGCAGACTTTTGGATAGCAGCCATTCTGACTGGCGTGAGATGATACCTCATTGTGGTTTTGATTTGCATTTCTCTAATAATCAGTGATGCTGAGCATCTTTTCATGTGTTTGTTAGCCATCTGTATGTCTTCTTTGGAGAGATGTCTGTTTAGTTCTTTGGCTCATTTTTTGATTGGGTCACTTATTTTTCTGGAATTGAGCTGCAGGAGTTGCTTGTATATTTTTGAGATTAATTCTTTGTCAGTTGCTTCATTTGCTATTATTTTCTCCCATTCTGAAGGCTGTGTTTTCAACTTGCTTATAGTTTCCTTCATTGTGCAAAAGCTTTTAAGTTTAATTAGGTGCCATTTGTTTATTTTAGCTTTTATTTCCATTACTCTTGAGGTGGGTCATAGAGTATCCTTCTGTGATTTACATCAGAGAGTGTTTTGCCTATGTTTTCCTCTAGGAGTTTTATAGTTTCTGGTCTTACATTTAGATCTTTAATACATTTTGAGCTTATTTTTGTGTATGGTATTAGAAAGTGTTCTAGTTTTATTCGTTTACAAGTGGTTGACCAGTTTTCCCAGCACCACTTGTTAAAGCGATTGTCTTTTCTCCATTGTATATTTTTGCCTTCTTTGTCAAAGATAAGGTGTCCATAGGTGCGTGGATTTATCTGTGGGCTTTCTATTTTGTTCCATTGATCTATGTTTCTGTCTTTGTGCCAGTACCATACTGTCTTGATGACTGTGGCTTTGTAGTAGAGCCTGAAGTCAGGCAGGTTGATTCCTCCAGTTCCATTCTTCTTTCTCAAGATTGCTTTGGCTATTCGCGGTCTTTTGTATTTCCATACAAACTGTGAAATTATTTGTTCTAGTTCTCTGAAAAATACAACTGGTAGCTTGAAAGGGATTGCATTGATTCTATAGATTGCTTTGGGTAGTATACTCACTTTGATTCACCATTGAAGTGAAAGAATAAAATATTTAGGAATGAATCTACTTAAAGAAACAAAAGACCTATATATAGAAAACTATAAAACACTGATGAAAGAAATCAAAGATAACACAAATAGATGGAGAAATAAATGCTTTAATTTTAAAATGTTTCAGAGTTCTCTGATAGCTCTTTTATATTGATTTCTAATTTAATTCTGAACAGTGAGATAATACTATTACACATTATTTCACTTTTTAAAAAATTGTTAAGTTTTGTTTATGGCCCAGAATTTACCTTGGTGAATGTTTCAAAAGCACATAGAAAGAATGTGCACTCTTACATGGTCAGCTGGAGGGTTCTGTGTCAATGAAGGATGATGTTGATGGATAGAATTTTTCAATTTATCTTTGCTGAGTTTTTGTCTAAATGTTCTATCAAATCCTGAGAATTAAGTTTATAGTTGGCAAGAACCATTGTGAATTTGTCTACTTCTTTTTTCAGCTTTATCATTTTTTGCTTCATGTATTTTGGCCCTTTTTTACTAGGTTAGGATCACATTTAGGATTCTTCTTATGTCTTCTTGATGAAGACATCTGCTTATTTATGGTAATCTTCCATAACTCTTCCAGTGCTCTTTTAAATGGGTTTGCATGGTATATCTTTTTCTGTTCTTTTAGTCTGGCTATATCATTTTATTAATGCATCTAATTGGGTATTAATTTTTTATCTGATCTGATAAATCAATTAGGTTTACCATTTAACCATCTGTTTTCTCTTTGCTCCCTCCCTTTTTTATTCTTAATTCCCTTTTTCTTGCTGCTTTTGGATTATTTGCACAGTTTTAATACTTATATAAATTCATCTATTGACTTTTTTTTTACTGTATCTCTTAAATAGTCATATTTTTTAAAAAGTTTTGAGAGGAAAAAAATAGTCTTTTATATTTACTCAAGTATTTCCATTCATTTTTCCTCTTCCTTTATTCCTGATGTTTCTAGTTCCTTTCTGGTATTATTTCACTTCAGCCTGAAAACTCCTGTTAGCATTCCTTTTATTGTTAAGTCTACTGGTGACAAACCATCTTAGTCTTCCTTCACCTGAAAATGTGTCTCTTTTGTCTTCATTCCTGAAAGATATTTTCTCTGGATGAAGGTTCTAGGTGGACTGTTTATTATTTTTGTTATTCTTTCAAGCAAAATGTTATTCCAGTTTACTGGCATCCATGGTTTTTGATAAGAAATCTGTAGTCATTTGAATCGTTGTTACCCTATAATATGTCTTGCTTTTCTCTGGCTACTTTCAAGTTATTTTTATTCTTTATTTTGATTTTCAGTAGTTTTATTATTATATGTATGAGATGGCTTTCTTTGAGTTTATCTTATTTTTTTTTTATTCATTGAGCCTCTTAAATTAAAGCCTAGTAAATTTCTTTGAGTTTATCTTTTTTTTTTTTATTCATTGAGCCTCTTAAATTAAAGCCTAGTAAATATATGACTTTAGACAAATGCGGGAAGTTTTCATTCATTATTTCTAAAAAAAAATTTTTTTTTTTTCCTGCATCAAACTCTTTTTCCTTTTCTCTGGGACTCAATGACATGACCTGTTGATATTGCCTCATGAGATACTAAGGCTCTATTCATTTTCTTTTTATCTTTTTTATGTTCTTCAGATGGTTTTATTTCCACTGGACTCTTTGCTGTCTTATTTCCATCCTGTGGAAGCCTGTTCAGTGTACATCTTTATTTCAGATATGGCATTTTTAAGTTGTCAAATTTCCACTTGGTACTTATAAAAATTATTTCTATTTCTCTACTGGTAATTTAAAGAGTGTTAACTTTACCTCACTGAGTATGGTTATAATGGCTGCTTTTAAGTCTCTGCCTGACAATTCCAAGACTTAGGTCATCTTGTGTTTTGCATTTATTTATGGTCATTTCCCTTGAGTATTTGTCAGATTTTTGTGATTTTTAGCATGATGTCACATAATTCTGGATTGCATCCAGCAGATTTTTTTCTTGCAAGTTTCTAGGTCCTTTTAAAATCCTCTGAGGAATGCTGATTTCCTTTTTAAACTGGTAATCAACATGATAAGCCTGAGACTGCCAAGAAGTTTCACCTTCAGTGGTGATGGTCTCAAAGTCAATTCTCTTTTCAGAATGTACTATGTGACTTTGGAGTGCTTGGTTACATGTTCTGCTTGGAGAATAGCCTGAGATTTGGGTCACAGCACAGACGGTAAAGCATCTGCCTGCAATGTGGGAGAGCCAGGTTCGATCTCTGAATCAGGAAGATCCCCTGGAGAAGGAAATGGCAACCCACTCCAGTACTCTTGCCTAGAAAACTCCATGGATGGGGGAGCCTGGTGGGCTACAGTCCATGGTGTCACAAAGAGTCGGACATGACTGAGTGACTTCACTTTCTTTCTTTATCGTTGCAGTTCATCCTCACAGCCTTTGCTATGCTTTTGTAGAACTATCCCCAAACACCCAAGTTGAAGAAGAAGTTGTATCATCACATATCCAGTATTTGGAAACCCAGTTTTCCAGCTCTCCTCTGAGTCTCCTGCTACACTCTAATTCCCAGCCCCTCCTCATTCTGGTTCCTCCAGTCGGCAAGCTAGAGTCTCCTTAGTCCCCTCCCACGGTGTTGTGCAGCGCTGTGTAAGCGGGGCTGCTCCGAGGTTAAGTGGCAAAAGTAGACAGACAAACATAGCATGGATTTACACACCTTTTAGACAACAGGGCTTTACGGTTTTGTGGTCCTTTTCTGGTTCTTCTAGCTCAAAGACAACGCTTGAAATATATTTATTACATTACTTTTCTTGTACTACACATCTTGGAAATTGGGTGCATATTTTTCAGTTACAGTGTATTTCTATTTAGGCTAGTTACATTTCAAGTGCTCAATAACCACATGTGGCTAGCGGCTACCATATTGAACAGTATAAGTCTAGGCTCTAAGGCAATGCTTCTCAAACTTTAGGCTGTACAGAGTATCTTCTTAATTTTTAAAAAATTATTATTATTATTATTATTATTTTACTTTACAATATTGTATTGGTTTTGCCATACATCAACATGCATCCACCACGGGTGTACATGTGTTCCCCATCCTGAACCCCCCTCCCACCTCCCTCCCCATGATTCAGTAGATTTCTGGAGGGACTCGGGTCTTCTAATGATACTGGCTATGCACTTTGACCCAAATGCTTTAGAGGTACATCTGTTACTTCTTGAAGTAATTCTATATTCCAGCTACCTGTATAGTTCTATAGGATACTTCCTATATGACGGTTCTGTATCTACATTTCTGCCCTGGTAATATCACATGTCTATGTACTTTCAGGCCTTCCCTATCTTGGGAAATACACTGCTTTGGTATTGGCCACTATCTACTTGTGTATTTTTTTTAATAACATAGAAAACATTCCTGAAGGAACAAATTAGAGAAATGACTTCTGTCAGGGCCTATCTTTTAAAAAAATATTTACTTATTTATTCATTTGTTTCTGGCTGCATTGGGTCTCTTAGTTGTGGCATGTGGGATCTTCATTGCAGAATGTGGGATCGGGCTTCTCTTTAGCTGGGGTACACAGGCTTAGTTGCCCAGAGGCATGTGGCATCTTCCCAGATCAGAGATGTGAACCCCATGTCCCTGTATTGGAAGGCAGATTCTTAACCACTTGACCACCAAGGAAGTCCACGTTAACAATTCTACCTCCTTAGCCTTGGTGGAGCCTGATAGGTTGGTAGATGGAGGAAAGAAGATTATGTGGTCCTCATCCTATTGTCCCTGAGCTTCCCTTGTAGCTCAGTTGGTAAAGAATCTGCCTGCAGTGCAGGAGACCCGGGTTCGATTCCTGGGTTGGGAAGATTCCCTGGAGAAGGGAATGGCAACCCACTCCAGTATTCTTGCCTGGAGAATCCCATGGACAGAGGAGCCTGGCAGGCTATAGTCCATGGGGTTGCAAGAGTTGGACACAACTTAGTGACTAAACCACCATCATCCTATTGTTGAAGCATTTCTACAAAGAACAGATCAATCATCTTTCTTCTTTTTCTATATTATAGATAATCACCAAAAACCATTTTGGAGTGCTTCTATGGTAAACTTGCTTGGGAGCCTAGCCATAAGATGACAAATAAATATGAATTGCATTTATTTAAGAACTTAGCATTCCTATTAATTCTCCCCTTCATCCTGCGTGCTTCTCTTATTTGGGTATGATACACTCACTTCTTCAATGTCTACAATGCAAGAAAACTTAGAGCAGAAGGGAACAGAATTTTCTAAGATGCATAACCACTGCCAGCCCTGAGTTTTGGTGAGGAACCATCATGCATAACCTCAAATAAAAGAGCCTCTTGATGAAAGTGAAAGAGAAGAGTGAAACAACTGGTTTAAAACTCAACATTCAAAAAACTAAGGCCATGGCATCTGGACCCATCACTTCATGGCAAATAGATGGGGAGACAATGGAAACAGTGACAGAATTTATTTCCTTGGGCTCCAAAATCAATGTGGACAATGACTGTGCCATGAAACAAAAAGATGTTTGCTCCTTGGAAGAAAAGCTATGACCAACCTAGATAGTCTATTAAAAAGCAGAGAGATCACTTTGCCAACAAAGGTCCATATAGTCAAAGCTATGGTTTTTCCAGTAGTAATGTATGGATGTGAGAGTTGGACTGTAAAGAAGACTGAGCACCAAAGAACTGATGATTTCAAACTGTGGTGCTGGAGAAGACTCTTGAGAGTTCCTTGAACAGCAAGAAGATCAAACCAGTCAATCCTAAAGGAAATCAACCCTGAATATTCATTGGAAGGACTGATGCTAAGGCTGAAGCTCCAATATTTTGGACACCTGAAGTACTGGTGTCTGACTCATTGGAAAACACCCCGATGCTGGGAAAGATTGAGAACATGAAAAGAAAGGGGCAACCGAAGATGAGATGGTTGGATGGCATCACTGACTCAATGGACACGAGTTTGAGCAAGCTCTAAGAGATAATGAAGGAAAGGGAAGCCTGGTCTGCTGCAGTCCATGGGGCCACAAAGAGTCGGACATAACTGAGGGACTGAGCAAAAACAACATCATGCATAAGGGACCAGCTTTTAAAACATGTACACAGTCTGTGGGACTTCCCTGGTGGTTCAGTGTCTAAGACTCTGTGCTCCCAATGCAGGGACCCTGGGTTCCATCCCTGGTCAGGGAACTACATCCCCCACGCTGCAACTAAAATAGATCCTGCATCCTATAATAAGACCTGGTGCAGTCAAACACATAAATACTTTTTAAAAAATTTTAAACATGTATATAGTAGATCTCAATAATTATTTCCCTGAAGCAAAAAAGGAAACCACTATTACTACTACTGTTCACAGACCAATTTTTAAAAAAATTGTTCACATACTTATTTAACCATAATATGTACGAATCAAAATCCTGGATATTTTAGACCATAGATAAGTTACTGAATTTCTAGAAGATGTGACATCATCATCTCTTAAGAGTTAGGAAACCATATGGAGACTCCTCCTTTAAGTTACTAAGGTGCAATTTTAAGCACTATTCCTCTCCTTTGAGGAAGGTCTGCAGAAAGATCATTAACCACACACAAGCAGTGGAACAACCTATCTGGCCTGTAAGAACTCAGGCACAGTGGTCTCAGGGAACAGCCTGGACCCTGGCTCTGGTTTCTGTTTTTTCTTGTGCTGTTTAAGGGAAAAGAAGAACCTGGCAATCTCCAACCTAACAAGTTACCACTGTGCTACTTGGCACTCTGAACTACTGGGAGACGCTGTGTACTGGGAGTCAGGCAGGAAGTTTTCCTCGGGACATCTTGAACTTGAATCTAATCTGTATGACACAGGTTACTTTACTTAACCTCTGGATTGAGAAGCAAGTGCTTTAAGTAACCCTCTAGAAGGAAGAGCTTGAGAAGTCCAAATAGGGTTAGAAGATACAATCATGCTCACGTAATCGATCTGATCTGGTGTTTTAAAAAAAATAAAAAGCAATATTAAAATGTCAATGGTACCCCACTCCAGTACTCTTGCCTGGAAAATCCCTTGGATGCAGGAGCCTGGTAGGCTGCAGTCCATGGGGTCGCTAAGGCTCGGACACGACTTAGCAACTTCACTTTCACTTTTCACTTTCATGCATTGGAGAAGGAAATGGCAACCCACTCCAGTGTTCTTGCCTGGAGAATCCCAGGGATGGGGGAGCCTGGTGGGCTGCCATCTATGGGGTCGCACAGAGTCGGACACGACTGAAGTGACTTAGTAGCAGTAGCAGCAGTATTAACAGGTTTCTGGAAAAATTTGGGCTGGCTACAAGTAACACTTTGAGATTAGAAGAAAAGGGCAATTAGAAAGGCCAAAAGGCTTCTTTATGTCTAAAACACGAACATCTTCATAACACAAAGATGTGAGTGCTGGTAGTTTGGGGCTGGGGGGTTGGGGCGATTCCAGGAAACAAGAGAAGGCAAAGAAGGAAGCCAACACTAGGCACATTATAGGCAGATGACCTCTGTGAGCAATCAGCTCCATCCAACCGGGGACATCTGGGATGAGGGTGGGTTGCACCCCACCCAGAGTGGTCTCACCTGAAGGGGGAAGACTGAGACCTGCCCACGTGGACAGGGACTTCAGCCTAATTCTGACCTGCTCTGTGAATGGCCGAGCCTGGTTTCCACTGACAGAGAGGGTGCTCGGGAAGACAGTCAGAGGTGCTCACAGTGAGGAGCGGTCAGTGCCCAGGGGAAGAGGGGACCAGGAGACACAGGCTTCATGACAGTCCTCCAGGGGGGCCAGTGTGCAGGGCAGTCAGGGGAGGCTGACCCAGTCCTCCACACAGGCCACAGAAAGATGTCAAGAAGGACAAGGCAGGAAGGACCGTCATTTAACTGTCTCTTTACTATGCAGTCTTGCTACGTACCAAATCAACCCTGAACACCAGATCGCTCGACTTTTCGGTTTTAACATACACATTGCCAATAACTAACACAGTTAAATAAATGTCCTTTTCTTTCTTTCTTTTTCCTCCATCAGTGGATATATTTACCGTGGCTCAGTTGTTTAAGAGTATCATTTACAATGTTTCTATTCTAACTCAAGCCAGAAAAAGAGCAGTTTGCTCAGCCTTTTATCTCCATTATAATGTTTAAAAAGATCATCTGTCTCTATGCCCTACAGTCTCCCTTAGTTCTACATTTACTGGAAGCAACCAACCCTGGTGATGGCCTATTTAACACCAGTACAAAACCTAGGAGGCTTAATTGAAAGCACTGGCATTCAAACTGTATTTAGTAGCTTTCAGGGAAAAACAGAACAAAACTGTCTTTTAAAAACAATACTTAATGGAGCCCATGGGTCTTGGGGGATGGAACCCCAAGGAGCAAGACTGCAAAGAGCAGGGAGAGGATGCTCGGTCATCAGCAGCTGCAACTGGTGACAACCTAGCAATGTAGAGTTGAGAAACTGTTAATAGTTTAGGTAAGGACTGTCAAAATATGATGAAAACCGTCCCTTTTCCAGTTAATAACAGAAAGGGATTATAGCACTGACCCGTTCCCTTTTTTATATCTGGTAATTATTCAGGGGATTTTCTGTCACTGTACTGCTTAACAACACCTCTCAGTCATCACCCATTGTTTCGCATTAATGTCATTTCCCCATAATATACAGAATAAGAAGGTCTGTATCGCTATAATTTCTACCTCCTTGAAACTGAAACAAAGCCAGTGCATTTTTATACAATTATACCTTCAGTGCTTAGAATGTCCATTTCTGAGTCGCTAAGGAAATGCATTAAAAATAATAATAAAATTAAATACACCAAATGAGAGCCTCATGCAAAATTCACTGTATCCCTGTGACCATTTCAGGTAAGCTAGGAGACATTTCCATGTTGACTCCATTTTCAGGCTAACACATTATAAAATTGCAGAGGCACTTTTATCAACAAAGATATCAAAATGTTAACCCTTCTTCCTCAAAATAATTCTCAAAATTACAATTACAATTAAAATTACAATTTTGTAATTACAAAAGTAAATTACAATTTACTTCTACTTGATCATTTTACTGATCTCAACATTCCAACATATGGAGATACTAAACATCTTTAGTGAGCAAATAAATGATTAAAATAACAAGAAACACAAAAGACCCACTAAGACTGAGTACATTAGCTGGATGATCACGGATAGATATTACATATCCAGTGAAGAACAATGTGAGTAGTTATGCTCTCTCCATTTATATGTTTAGCCATGACAAAAACATTTATTTAACTCCAACTCTGTGTGTAGAACTGTGCTAGGCCTTTAGGAATCACAAAGGAATATCCTATTTCCTTTCTATATTTTTCTCCACTGCACTTGCAGACACTGCATCAGATGATGCTCTCACTGAGCTTTTGTCCCTTGTCATTCGTCTGTCTCCCCTAAAAGATTTGTGGACATCCTAACCCCTGGTACTTCAGAATGTACCCTTCTTCGGAAGTAGGCACTTTATCAAGATGATCAAGGAAAAATGAAGTCATTGGAGTGGACCCTAAGCCAAAGGGTATCCTCATAAAAAGGGGAGATGTGCACAGAGGGAAGACAGAATGAAGACATGGTGTGAACAGGTGGACATGGAGAAGACAGGTGTGTACACAGGCCTGGAGCAGGGCACCTGCAAACTGAGAAAGTTGACGATTGCCAGCAGCCCCCTGGAAGCAGGAGGAGGCGAGGATGGATGCCTCCCCAGTTTCAGAGGTGGACTACACCTTAATTTAGGACTTCCCGCCTCCAGAACTGTGAGATGATTCATTTCTCCTTGTCTAAGCCACCCAGTTTGTGATATTTTGTTACAGTAGCCCCACAAAAGGAATACATCCCTTTGCCCCATTACTTCAGTCCACAATGGAGCACCTTATATCACACAATTATTTGCCTGAGAGCTTTCCCTAGCTGTGGGACTAACTATTGCAGAGGGGCCCAGGAACTGATAGGAGCTGATGGGAGGGTAGACAGGCCAGGCCTTTCCCTCCTTGGTTGGGATCACTCTGGGGAATGCACCCTGCACTGCTTCCCAGGGCTCCCCAACAGGATCAAGCTCCACTTGTCCATAGGGTAGAACCTGCTGGAAAATGTCCCCTTTGGTGGCTCCTCTCTTTGAGGCCCCAGTTTCCCACCCATGTACTGGTGTGTCTCAGAAACATTCTCCGTGCACATGAATCCAGGCCTCCAGGTATTCTTGTGGGGGAGCCAGCCTGAAACAGAGCACTTCTGGAGCTCAGGGTGCCTCTTCAGACTGAGAACAGTGTCTAGGCAGTGGTTGGGGTTAGAAGTATATGCAGTGATGTAAGAATCACTGAAGTAAGGCACACATTACTTGCCCTCAGAGAATCTACAAGGTTTGAATGAATTGCAGAGCAAGAGAGGAAGACCAAATGAATAGTTGAAGAGAACTGTAAAGAGGCTGTGGGAGAGTTTGCAGTTCCATGATAAATGAGGAACCTGGAAAGCAAGTGATGTGGAGGATTCTGTGGATGGAGAGAAGCTGGGGCCCTGATGGAAGCAGGGAGCCTGGGGCCCTGATGGAAGGGAGGAGCCTGGGGCACTGATGGAAGAGGGGAGTCTGGGGCCCTGATGGAAGGAGCGAGCCTGGAGCCTTGTTGGAAGGGGGGAGTCTGGGGCCTTGATGGAGGGAGAGAGTCTGGGGCCCTGATGGAAGGGAGGAATCTGGGCCCTGATGGAAGGAGGGAGCCTGGGGCCCTGATGGAAGGAGGGAGCCTGGGAACCCCCAGTCAGCTCAGAGGTTTCCTGAAGGGCAGCAGCCTCCCTTCTGAGGGCAGTTGCCTCCCACTCAGTATCTGTAGATTTCACTCCAAATTCTAACTCCTAGATCTTCTTCAGTAGAAAGGGCCAACCCTAAAGCAATGTAATCATTGTCCCAAACACAAGGTATACCAGCACCAAGTACCATAATTATTTAGGGGCTGAACCAAGAACAGAACTGAGGTATCTTTTAAGAGGGCACTTGATTTGGTTCTGCTTAATTCAAATACATGTGCATTCTCCAAATATACACACTAATATTCAGCAGTTCTTCAACTTGAATGGCATAAAACTTAAAGGAAGCTCACTTACTGTGCAATTTAGGGGAACCACACAGAAGGAAATCTATAGAGACGATTCAAAACAGACAATTTAAAAAATACTTCACTGCTTTTACTACTATTAATTTCTATCTCCATCCATCATTAACACTCCCCTATAAAACCTGTAAGTATACAAGCAGGCATTCTGTCCAGGGTTTACTTGAACTATCTCTTTTAATCACTGTAACTACCCTGAGGCAGGAATTCTATACACTTCAGCAGATGAAGAAATCTGAGTTGAAAAGAGCAGAGCTGAGATTCAGACTCAGCTCTGTCTGATTTCAGGTATAAAAATGCTGGGCATTGTATGTAATATGAGTGTTTTCTTCATCTTTGTATTGTTTCCAGTTGTTCTGTTCAAGGAGCCAGATGCAGATCTTGAAGGGTGTGAGTTATTTACCTGTTAGGAAGCGAACTCACAGGTCTGCAGTTCAGCACATATCAGGAAAGGCAAGATATTCTGACACTGTTTTCCAAAGATGGAGAGTCTTCCTACAATGTGGCATGACACTCCTCCAGCTGTGTCTCCTCCCTTGAACTTGAGCAAACCTTGTAAGTGTCTTGGTAAATAGACTGCAGTACATGTGTGATGTGTGATTTCTGAGACTAGGTAGTAAAGGCAGTATGGCTTTGTCTGATGCAATCCTTTGGGGTGTGTGCTCTGAGAACACTGTGCCAATATGTAAGAAGTTCAACCACATTGAGGCTACAACATAGGGGAGACCACGTGGACATCTCGCACTGAAAGAGATAGCCCTGCCCCAGGAGCCCAGATCTTACCAGCTCCAACTGTTTCAGCTTCTCAGCAAGACACATGTGGGAGTGGATCTCAAGATGATTACAGCATCCAGACTCATTTACAGCACAAACCAAATGAGGCAGAGACAGCTATTCTCTGTTGAGCTCTACCCCAAATAAATTCTTCTGTTGTCTTAAACCACTACATTTGGGGGGTAATTTGTAGAACGATAACAGGATTACCAAACAAAGGTACATAACTAAGAGAAAGTTACTATAAGGTAAATAATTATCTCTCCTAAAGTATTTCATCCCTGAAAATGCATAAAGGAAGACGCCAAAATGGGTATTTTATATTTCTTTTCCCTGTTTATGGCATAACTTTTCTCTGCCCTGGCTTTATGAGATATGATTCATATATAACATTGCATAATTTTAAGGTATACAATGTGATAATTTGATACATGTATATATTGTGAAATGTTTACTACAATAAGGTCAGTTAACACACCCTTCACATAATTTACTATTTTGTTGTTGTTGTTATAGTAAAAACATTAAAGCTCTACTCTTACAGCAACTTTCAAGTATATTGTATAGTACTGTTAACTATTAGAGAAGGAGAACCAAAGAAGTTCTCACACTGTTACAAAAGTTGTAGGGCCCACAACAGAGTCCCCAACCTGGGGATCTGGCAAAGGGACTAAGAACCCCAGGGAATTTAACTTTGGAGGCCAGTGGGATTTGATTGTGGAACTTCCACAAAACTGGGGAGACAGACTCCTGGAGGGCACAAACAAAACCTGTGCGCACCAGGACCCAGGAGAGAGGAGCAGTGACTCCACAGGAGGTTGAGCCAGACTTGCCTGTGAGTGTCCAGGAGTCTCTGGTGGAGCCGTGGGTCGACAGTGGCCTGCTGCAGGGTCAGGGGCACTGAACACAACAGTCTTGGGAGCCACCGTGGTGTGCTGGCCTAAGTTCTTTAGAAGGAGGTCACCATTTCTGCCATTACCTCTACCATAGTTTCACCTCAGGCCAAACTACAAGGAGGGGACATGGCCCCATCCATCAACAGAAAATTGGATTAAAGATTTGCTAGTCGTGGCCCTGTCCATCAGAGCAAGATCCAGATTCCCCCACAGCCAGTCCCTTCCATCAGGAAGCTTCCACAAGCCTTTTATTCTTGTTCATCAGAGGACAGAAAGAATGAAAAATGCAGTCACAGAAAACTGACCAAATTGATCACTTGGATCACAATCTTGTCTAATTCAATGAAATTATGAGCCATGACAATGTAGGGCCACCCAAGATGGAAAGGTCATGGTGGAGAGTTCTGACAAAACGTGGTCCACTGAAGAAGGGAATGGTAAACCACTTCAGTATTCTTGTCTTGAGAGCCCCATGAACACTATGAACAGGCAAAAAGATAGGACACTGAAAGATGAACTCCAGAGGTCGGTAGGTGCCCCAATATGATACTGGAGAAGAGCGGAGAAATAGCTCCAGAAAGAATGAAGAGGCTGAGCCAAAGCGAAAACAGTGCCCTGCTGTGGATATGAATGGTGATGGAAATAAAAAGTCTGATTCCGTAAAGAACAATACTGCACAGGAACCTGAAATGTTAGGTCCATGAATCACTATAAATTGGAAGTGGTCAAACAGGAGATGTCAACAGTGAACATCAACATTTTAGGAATCAGTGAACTAAAATGGACTGCAATGGGCAAACTTAATTCAGATGACTATAATGTCTACTATGAAAGGCAAGAATCTCTTAGAAGACATGGAGTAGCCATCATAGACCACAAGAGTCTGAAATGCAGTACTTGGGTGCAAATTCAGAAATGACAGAATAATCTCTGCTCGTTTCCAAGACAAACCATTTAATATCACAGTAATTCAAGTCTATGCCCCAACTAGTAATGCTGAAGAAGCTGGAGTTGAACAGTTATATGAAGATCTATAAAACCTTCTAGATCTTACACCAAAAAAGATATCATTTTAAAAACAGGGGACTGGAATTCAAAAGATTTCAGTCAAGAGGAAGTCAAGAGACACCTGGAGTAACAGGCAAGCTTGGCCTTGGAGTGAAAAATGAAGCAGGGCAAAGGCTAACAGTTTTGCCAAAAGAAGGCACTGGTCATAGTAAACACATTCTTCCAACAACACAAGAGAAGACTCTATACATGTATATCACCAGATGGTTGATGGAAATCAGATTGATTATATTCTTTGCAGCCAAAGATGGAGAAGCTCTACTCTACACAGTCAGCAAAAACAAGACTGGGAGTTGACTGTGGTTCAGATCATGAACTTCTTATTGCAAAATTCAGAAGTAAATTGAAGAAAGTAGGGAAAACCTCTAGACCATTCAGGTAGGACCTAAATCAAATCCCTTGCAAGTATACAATGGAAGTGACAAATAGATTCAAGGGATTAGATCTGACAGAGTACCTGAAGAACTATGGACGTAACGTTGTACAGGACGCAGTGATCAAAACCATCTGCAAGAAAAAAAAAATTCAAAAAGGCAAAATGGTTGTCTGAGGAGGCCTTACAAATAGCCGAGAAAAGAACTGAAAGGCAAAGGAGAAGAGGGAAGATATACCCATTTGAATGCAGAGTTCCAAAGAATAGCAAGGAAAGATAAGAAAGCCTGCCTAAGTGATCAATGCAAAGAAAGAGATGAAAACAGTAGAATGGGAAAGGCTAGAGATCTCTTCAAGAAAATTAGAGATACCAAGGGCACATTTCATGTAAAGATGGGCACAATAAAGGACAGAAGTGGTATGGACCTAACAGAAGCAGAAGACATTAAGAAGAGGTGGTAAGACTACACAGAAGAACTATACAAAAAAGATCTTCATGATCCAGATAACCATGATAGTGTGATCACTCATCTAGAGCCAGACACCCTGGAATGAGAAGTCAAGAGGGCCTTAGGAAGCATCACAACAAAGCTAGTGGAGGTGATGGAATTCCAGATGAGCTATTTCAAATTCTAAGATGATGTTGTAAAAGTGCTGCACTCAATATGCCAGCAAATTTGGAAAACTCAGCATTGGCCAAGGACTGGAAAAGATCAGTTTTCATTCCAATCCCAAAGAAACCCAACGCCAAAGAATGTTCAAATTACTGCACAATTGCACTCATCTCACATGCTAGGAAAGTAGTGCTCAAAATTCCTGAAGCTAGACTTCAACAGTACATGAACAGAGAACTTGCAGATGTTCAAGCTGGATTTAGAAAAGGCAGAGGAACCAGAGATCAAGTTGCCAACATCCACTGAATCATAGAAAAAGCAAGATAATTCCAGAGAAACACCTATTTTTGCTTCATTAACTACACTAAAGCCTTTGACTGTGTGGATCACAAAAAAACTATGGAAAATTCTTACAGAGATGGGAATACCAGACCACCTTACCTCTCTCCTGAGAAATCAGTACGTAGGTCAAGAAACAGCAGTTAGAACCAGATATGGAACAACAGACTGGTTCCAAATTGGGAAATGAGTACATCAAGGCTATATATTGTCACCTTGCTTATTTAACTTATAGGCAGAGTACATCATGCAAAATGCCAGGTTGGATGAAGCACAAGGTGGAATCAAGATTGCCAGGAGAAATATCAGTAACCTCAGATATGCAGATAACACAACCCTTATGGCAGAAAATGAAGAGAGAGTGAAAAAGTGGGCTTAAAACTCAACATTCAAAAAATGAAGATCATGGCATCTGGTTCCATCACTTCATGGCAAATAAATGGGGAAACAATTGAAACAGTGACAGACTTAATTTTCTTGGGCTCCAAAATCACTGCACATGATGATTACAATCATGAAATTAAAATGTGCTTGCTCCTTGGAAGAATAGATATGACAATCCTAGACATCACATTAACAAAACAGAGACATTACTTTGCTGACAAAGGTGTGCCTAGTCAAAGCAATGGTTTTTCCAGTAGTCATGTATGGATGTGAGAGTTGGACCATAAAGAAGGCTGAGTGCTGAAGAATTGATGTTTTCAAACTGTTTTGTTGGAGAAGACTCTTGAGATTCCCTTGGACTGCAAGGAGATCAAACCAGTCAATCCTAAAGGAAATCAGTCCTGAATATTCATTGGAAGGACTTATGCTAACGGTGAAGCTTCAATACTTTGGCCACCTGATGCGAAAATATGACTCATTGGAAAACTCCTGATACTCGGAAAGACTGAACAAAGGAGGAGAAGGGGATGACAGAGAATGAGATGGTTAGATGGCATCACTGACTTGATGGACATGAGTTTGAGCAAGCTCTGGGTTTGGTGAAGAACAGGGAAACTTGGTGTGCTGCAGTCCATGGAGTCACAAATATTCAGACATGACTGAGTGAACAAACTGCACTGAAGAGAAGGAAATGCCAACCCAGTCCTTGCTTGGGAAATACCATGGACAGGAAAGCCCGGCAGGTTATCGTCCATGGGGTTGCAAAAATGTTGGAACCATATTACTGACTAAACAATAGCTATTAACTATAGTCACCATATACTTTATGATACTATACAGTCATCTAAAGCCACTGTGCTTTAGATCCTTAGAACTTATAACTAAAAGTGTTTAGTCTCTGACCAACATCTCCCCATTTCCCCAGACTCTAGTCTCTGGCAACTATCATTCTATTCTCTGTTTCTATGAGTTCAGTGTTTTAAGAGTCCCCATATAAGTGACATCATATAATATTTGTCTTTCTATGACTTATTTCACACAGGATAATGCCCTCAGGGTTCCCCCATCTTATTACCATGGCAGGATTTCCTTCTTTTTGGGCTAAGTAATATTCCATTATACTATAATGGATCCAGATAAATAAAAAGACAGATCTGTTCATCTATCAACAGACAGTCTAGCTGTTTACAAGTCTTGATTATTGTAAGTCACTCTGCAGTGAACATGAGAGTGCAGATGTCTCTTTGAGGCCTGACATCATTTCTTTAAATATATATATCCAGAAGAGGAATAGCTGGATCATATGGTAGTTCTATTTTTAATTGTTTGAAAGACTTCCATACTGTTTTCCACAGTGGCTGCGCCAATCTACACTTCCACCAACTATGCACCATGGTTCCCTGTTCTCCACGTCCTCACAAGCATTTGTTATTCTTTTGATAACAGCCATTCTTACAGGTGTGAGGTGGTATCTCGTTGTTTGATTTGCATGCCCCAGTGATTAGTGATGTGAGGCATTTTTCCTGTTCATTGTAAAACTTAAAACCTGAAAGTCTACCTTCAAACATAAATGAAATGCATCTGGATACCTCCCAGCTTGGTCTCCAGGGAACGTTCTCCTCCTCAAAGTCACTGATTCTTACAGACTTTGATCAATTCTCAGATAAATGGTAGTGTCTCAGGTCAAGAATGAAATCTATTTTTCAGCTCTGTGGAAACGGTTCATGGCTTCCAGTCACAGATACAGCTGGTTGGTGTTAAAGCTGTCATCCCCTGGTTTGGGAAGCATGTATGTCAAGATTCAGCTGGTTTCATTTTTGAGATTAATAACCTGAGAATGTAGCATAAATAGCTAAACAAAATGCAATGGCCAGTACATCCCAGTTTGAAAACGGCTAGTGTCCCTGCCCAGTTCACAGACTGTCAGTTTAACCTCACCATCATGCCTAACCCAACAACGTGTGCTGACTTCACATCCGTTTAATGAACAAATACATAACCTGGAACCTTGTTCGCATATCCAATTTTCCATTTAACAAGAATATCCCAAGTTTTCTAATTAGTTTTATTATGTGCATTAATAACTTAAAAATACCAGGAGAAATAGCCTGTGTGCACTGATGATTTATTAAAGATCAGACACTGATGATATTAATGAGAAATATTACATTTCCAAAGCCATTCGTCCATAAAACTCTCCTCAGCCGCTTGTCCTTATCTTTTCTCTCATTCCTTCTCTGAATAAAGGGAAAGCCAGACCTTTGCTACCGGAGCTCATCTCCGACTCCAGCCACATTTATCCTTTCTCCCTTCACTGAAGCCCGACTGATACCTTATTCTTCCTTGAACCCACCGAGAGTATGTTGGCATCATGGCCTTTTAACTTGCTGTTCTCTCTACCATGATATCCTCTTATTTTCTCTCTCTCTTTCTAGTTTCCTTCCTGTCAGTTTAGTAGGAAAGACCAAGAGTGAGGCAGCAGAAAGTAACACATGCTGCCTACTTAGGGGCTCCCCCAAAGCAGAACTGGAGACAATTTATTTGAGTTTATGCAGAAAGGGACCTCAGAAAATATCATTAGGAAAGAGACAGGAAAGGCAGTCAATAAGAGATGTGTTTTCAAGCCAGTTACCACTGTGGGCAATGGGGACTTAATCCCACTTTAGGACTCTGGGTATTCTCAAGTCAGAGGTGAAAAAGCTGGGGTGTTTATTCCCCATTGATTGCAGATGACTCTCAGAAAGTCTGATCAGGCACAGTAGCTTCTGGAAGCCAGAGAAAGCCCCTGGGCAGAGAAAGACAGGGGGTAGTCACTGCTGCCACAGAAGTCAGAGTGGAAAAAAAGGCCAAGTGCCGAATGGCCGTGATGCCAACAGTATTTGCCAAGGTGCCGCCTGGAAATATTTTTTAAAGTATTATGCAAGTTTAAAGGATGCATGCTTATGTTCATTTGGTAGGAAAATTCAGTGGTTCCAGAAAGAGCTGCCATTTGATCTGAGTCCACGAGGGCTTTGACATTCCATCAGTAACAAAGGAGGCAAAGAGTCTAGAAAGTGGCTTTTCAGACAGAATAAAGAAGATGAGTACCGTAAAGGGGGTATGAAACCAGAGGCACTCTGGAGACAAGTGGGCATCACTAGCAGAAATCACAGCCTGTAGATACTGGAATGAAAAAACTATCTTAATCTCTTTTAAGAGATGATGCTGTTAAAGTACTGCACTCAATATGCCAGCAAATTTGGAAAACTCAGCAGTGGCCTCAGGACTGGAAAAAGTCAGTGTTCATTCCAATCCCAAAGAAAGGCAATGCCAAAGAATGCTCAAACTACCGCACAGTTGCACTCATCTCACATGCTAGTAAAGTAATGCTCAAAATTCTCCAAGCCAGGCTTCAGCAATACGTGTACCGTGAACTTCCAGATGTTCAAGCTGGGTTTAGAAAAGGCAGAGGAAACAGAGATCAAATTGCCAACATCCACTGGATCATCGAAAAAGCAAGACAGTTCCAGAAAAATCAATTATTTCTGCTTTAGGACTCAAAGGACTGAGTCTGAGTGAACTCCGGGAGTCGGTGATGGACAGGGAGGCATGGCGTGCTGTGATTCATGGGGTCGCAAAGAGTCCGACACGACTGAGCGACTGAACTATGCTGAACTGAATAGGTGTATTGTGATGAGTCATTGTGGTCATTTTTATTTCTCTAGTGTCCAGTGATGTGAAACAGTTTGTCATATGCTTATTTGCCTTTCCTGTGTCCTCTTCAGTGAAACGTCTCGTCATATTTTTCACCTTTACTTTCTTTTCTTTACTTGCACTTTTGCCTAGTTAATTGCCTCAGTATTTTTCAGGTCAGTTCAATCTCTCAGTCGTGTCCGACTCTTTGCGACCTCATGAATCACAGCACGCCAGGCCTCCCTGTCCATCACCGACTCCCGGAGTTCACTCAGACTCACGTCCATCGAGTTGGTGATGCCATCCAGGCATCTCATCCTCTGTCGTCCCCTTCTCCTCCTGCCCCCAATCCCTCCCAGCATCAGAGTCTTTTCCAATGAATCAACTCTTCGCATGAGGTGGCCAAAGTACTGGAGTTTCAGCTTTAGCATCATTTCTTCCAAAGAAATCCCAGGGCTGATCTCCTTCAGAATGGACTGGTTGGATCTCCTTGCAGTCCAAGGGACTCTCAAGAGTCTTCTCTAACACCACAGTTCAAAAGCATCAATTCTTCAGTGCTCAGCCTTCTTCACAGTCCAACTCTCACATCCATACATGACCACAGGAAAAACCATTGTCTTGACTAGACGGACTTTTGTTGGCAAAGTAATGTCTCTGCTTTTCAATATGCTATCTAGGTTGGTCATAACTTTCCTTCCAAGAAGTAAGCTTCTTTTAATTTCATGCCTGCAGTCACCATCTGCAGTGATTTTGGAGCCCCCAAAAATAAAGTCTGACACCATTTCCATTGTTTCCCCATCTATTTCCCATGAAGTGATGGGACCAGGTGCCATGATCTTCGTTTTCTGAATGTTGAGCTTTAAGCCAACTTTTTCACCCTCCTCTTTCCCTTTCTTCAAGAGGGTTTTTAGTTCCTCTTCACTTTCTGCCATAAGGGTGGTGTCATCTGCATATCTGAGGTGATTGATATTTCTCCTGGCAATCTTGATTCCAGCTTGTGTTTCTTCCAGTCCAGCGTTTCTCATGATGTACTCTGCATAGAAGTTAAATAAGCAGGGTGACAATATACAGCCTTGACGAACTCCTTTTCCTATTTGGAACCAGTCTGTTGTTCCATGTCCAGTTCTAACTGTTGCTTCCTGAACTGCATATAGGTTTCTCAAGAGGCGGGTCAGGTGGTCTGGTATTCCCATCTCTTTCAGAATTTTCCACAGTTTACTGTGATCCACACAGTCAAAGGCTTTGGCATAGTCAATAAAGCAGAAATAGATGATCTTTCTGGAACTGTCTTGCTTTTTCGATGATCCAGTGGATGTTGGCAATTTGATCTCTGTTTCCTCTGCCTTTTCTAAACCCAGCTTGAACATCTGGAAGTTCACAGTACACGTATTACTGAAGCCTGGCTTGGAGAATTTTGAGCATTACTTTGCTAGCATGTGAGATGAGTGCAACTGTGCGGTAGTTTGAGCATTCTTTGGCATTGCCTTTCTTTGGGATTGGAATGAACACTGACTTTTTCCAGTCCTGTGGCCACTGCTGAGTTTTCCAAATTTGCTGGCATATTGAGCGCAGCACTTTCACAGCATCATTTTTCAGGATTTGAAATAGTTCAACTGGAATTCCATCAAGTCTACCAGCTTCGTTCATAGTGATGCTTTCTAAGGCCCACTTGACTTCACATTCCAGGATGTCTGGCTCTAGGTGAGTGATCACACCATCGTGATTATCTGAGTTGTGAAGATCTTTTTTGTACAGTTCTTCTGTGTATTCTTGCCACCTCTTCTTAATATCTTCTGCTTCTGTTAGGTCCATACCATTTCTGTCCTTTATCAAGCCCATCTTTGCATGAAATATTCCCTTAGTATCTCTAATTTTCTTGAAGTGATCTCTAGTCTTTCCCATTCTGTTGTTTTCCTCTATTTCTTTGCATTGATCACTGAGGAAGGCTTTCTTATCTCTCTTTGCTATTCTTTGGAACTCTGCATTCAGATGCTTATATCTTTCCTTTTCTCCTCTGCTTTTCACTTCTCTTTTTTTCACAGCTATTTATAAGGCCTCCCCAGACAGCCATTTTGCTTTTTTGCATTTCTTTTCCATGGGGATGGTCTTGATCCCTGTCTCCTGTACAATGTCATGAACCTCTGTCCATAGTTCATCAGGCACTCTATCTACCTTTTAGAAATAACACCCAAAAAAGATGTCCTTTTCATTATAGGGGACGGGAATGCAAAAGTAGGAAGTCAAGAAACACCTGGAGTAACAGGCAAATTTGGCCTTGGAATACAGAATGAAGCAGGGCAAAGACTAATGGAGTTTTGCCAAGAAAATGTACTGGTCATAGCAAACACCCTCTTCCAACAACACAAATGAAGACTCTACACATGGACATCACCAGATGGTCAACAGATTGATTGTATTCTTTGCAGCCAAAGATGGAGAAGCTCTATACAGTCAACAAAAACAAGACCAGGAGCTGACTGTGGCTCAGATCATGAACTCCTTATTACCAAATTCAGACTTAAATTGAAGAAAGTAGGGAAAACCACTAGACCATTCAGGTATGACCTAAATCAAATCCCTTATGATTATACAGTGGAAGTGAAAAATAGATTTAAGGGACTAGATCTGATAGAATGCCTGATGAACACACCTATTAGAAAAGCTAAAATTAAAGTTAATAATATAAACACGAGTAAGGATGGGGAGAAACTGGATCTCCCACACGTAGCTGGTGGGAATATAAAATGATATAGCCACTCTGGAAAAGTGTGGCAATAACTTTGAAAAAGAAATATATATCTATCATCAGTTCAGTTCAGTCACTCAGTCGTGTCTGACTCTTTGCGACCCCATGAACCCGGAGCATGCCAGGCCTCCCTGTCCATCACCAACTCCCAGAGTTTACCGAAACCCATGTCCATCGAGTCGGTGATGCCATCCAACCATCTCATCCTCTGACGTCCCCTTCTTGTCTTGCCCTCAATCTTTCAGTATCAGGATCTTTTCAAATGAGTCAGTTCTTCACATCAGGTGGCCAAAGTATTGGAGTTTCAGCCTTTCAATGAATACTCAGGACTGATTTCCTTTATAATGGACTGGTTGGATCGCCATGCAGTCCAAGGGACTCTCAAAAGTCTTCTCCAACACCACAGTTCAAAAGCAACAATTCTTTGGTGCTCAGCTTTCTTTATAGTCCAACTCTCACATCCATACATGACTACTGGAAAAACCATAGCCTCAACTAGATGGACCTTTGTCAGCAAAGTAATATTCCAGCTTTTTAATATGCTGTCTCAGTTGGTCATAACTTTCCTTCCAAGGAGTAAGTGTCTTTTAATTTCATGGCTGTGGTCACCATCTGCAGTGATTTTGGAGCCCAAGAAAATAAAATCTGACACTGTTTCCATTGTTTCCCCACCTATTTGCCATGAAGTGATGGGACCGGATACCATGATCTTCATTATCTGAATGTTGAGCTTTAAGCCAACTTTTCCACTCTTCTCTTTCCCTTTCATCAAGAGGCTCTTTATTTCTTCTTCACTTTCTGCCACAAGGGAGGTGTCATCTGCATATCTGAGGTTATTGATATTTCTCCCGGTAATCTTGATTCCAGCTTGCAATTCATTCAGCCCAGCATTTCCCATGATGTATTGTGCAAACAAGTTAAATAAGCAGGGTGACAATATACAGCCTTGATATACTCCTTTTCCTATTTGGAACCAGTCTGTTGTTCCATGTCCCATTCTAACTGCTGTTTCCTGACCTGCATACAGATTTCTCAGGAGGCAGGTCAGGTGGTCTGGTATTGCCATCTCTTTCAGAATTTTCCATAGTTTGTTAGGATCCACACAGTCAAAGGCTTTGGCATAGTCAATGAAGGAGAAAATCATGTTTTTCTGGAACTCTCTTGCTTTTTCAATGATCCAATGGATGTTGGCAATTTGGTCTCTGGTTCCTCTGCCTTTTCTAAATCCAGCTTGAACATCTGGAAGTTCACGGTTCACGTATTGCTGAAGCCTGGCTTGGAGAATTTTGAGCATTACTTACTAGTGTGTGAGATGAGTGCAATTGTGCAGTATTTTGAGCATTCATTGGCATTGCTTTTCTTTGGGATTGGAATGAAAACTGACCTTTTCCAGTCCTGTGGCCACTGCTGAGTTTTCCAAATTTTCTGGCATATTGAGTTCAGCACTTTCACACCATCATCTTTTAGGAATTGAAGTAGCTCAGCTGGAATTCCATCACCTCTACTAGCTTTGTTTGTAGTGATGCTTCCTAAGGCCCACTTGCCTTCTCACTCCTAGAAGGAAGTCTAAGAAGTCTGCCTCTAGGTGAGTGATCACACCATCATAGTTATCTGGGTCATAAAGATATTTTTTGTATCATTCTTCTGTGTATTCTTGCCACCTCTTCTTAATATCTTCCTCTTCTGTTAAGTCCATACCATTTCTGTCCTTTATTGTGCCCATCTTTTCATAAAATGTGCCCTTGATATCTCAAATTTTCTTCAAGAGATCTCTAGTCTTTCCCATTCTGTTGTTTTCCTCTCTTTCTTTGCATTGATCACTGAAGAAGGCTTTCTTATCTCTCCTAGCTCTTTGGAACTCTGCATTCAGATGGGTATATCTTTTCTTTTCTTCTTTGTCTTTAGCTTCTCTTCTTTTCTCAGCTATTTGTAAGGCCTCCTCGGACAACCATTTTGCCTTTTTGCATTTCTTTTTCTTGGGGATGGTCTTGATCCCTGTCTTCTGTACAATGTTATGAACCTCTATCCATACTTCTTCCGACACTGTGTCTATCAGATCTAATCCATTGAATCTATTAGTCACTTCCACTGTACAATCATAGGGATTTGATTTAGGTCATACCTGAATGGTTAGTGATTTTCCCTACTTTCTTTAAGTATGAAGTTTGCAATAATGACTGTCCTAGACAGTGTATTAAAAAGCAGAGACATCGCTTCACTGACAAAGTTCCATCTAGTCAAAGCTATGGTTTTTCCAGTAGTCCTGTACACATGTGACAGCTGGACCACAAAGAAGGCCTACTGCTAAAGAGCACTTTAAAGAGAATTGATGCTTTCAAAGTGTGGTGTTGGACAAGACTCTTGAGAATCCCTTGGACAGTAAGGAGATCAAACCTGAATATTCATTTAAAGGACTGATGCTGAAGCTGAAGCTCCAATACTTTGGCCACCTGATGCAAAGCACTGATGTATTAGAAAAAACCGTGATGCTGGGAAAGACTGAAGGCAGGAGGAGAAGGGGATGACAGAGGACCAGAAGGTTGGATGGCATCATTGATTCAATGGACATGAATTTGTGCAAACTCCAGGAGATGGTGAAGGATAGGGAATCCTGGAATGCTGCAGTCCATGGGGTCACAAATAGTCAGACATGACTAAGTGACTGAACAACAACAACAGTTAATTGGAAGGACTGATGCTGAAGCTCCAGCGTCAGCTTTGGCCACTGGATTCAAGGAGCCAACTCATTGGAAAAGGCCACTGGATTCGAGGAGCCAACTCATTGGAAAAGGCCTTTATGCTGAGAAAGATTGAGGACATGAGGAGAAAGGGGTGACAGAGGATGAGATGATTGGATGGTATCACTGACTCAATGGACATGAGTTTGAGCAAACTCCAGTAGATATTGAAGTACAGGGAAGCCTGGCATGCTGTAGTTCATGGGATCACAAAGAGTTGCACATGACTGAGCGACTGAACAACAACTCATTGAGAGATATCTTGGTTGTTTCTGGTTTTATATTAAATAAAGCTGTGATGAACTATCATGTGTAGGTTTTTGTTGAGAAAAAAATCTTAATTTCTTTAGAATAAATGCCCAGGAATTCAATTGCTAGGTTGCATGATAGACAGAGTGCCTGATGAACTATGGATGGAGGTTCGTGACATTGTACAGGAGACAGGGATAAAGACCATCCCCAAAAAAAGAAATGCAAAAAAAGTAAAATGGCTGTCTGAGGAGGCCTTAAAAATAGCTGTGAAAAGAAGAGAAGTGAAAACCAAAGGAGAAAAGGAAGGATACACCCATTTGAATGCAGAGTTCCAAAGAATAGCAAGAAGAGATAAGAAAGCCTTCCTCAGTGATCAGTGCAAAGAAATAGAGGAAAACAATAGAATGGGAAAGACTAGAGATCTCTTCAAGAAAATTAGAGATACCAAGGGAAGACTTCATGCAAAGATGGGCTCAATAAAGGACAGCAATAGTATAGACCTAACAGAAGCAGAAGGTATTAAGAAGAGGTGACAAGAATACACAGAAGAACTGTACAAAAGATCTTCATGGCCCAGATAACCACGATGGTGTGATCACTGACCTAGAGACAGACATCCTGGAATGTGAAGTCATGTGGGCCTTAGGAAGCATCACTACGAACAAAGCTAGTGGAGGTGATGCAATTCCAGTTTGAGCTATTTCAAATCCTAAAAGATGGTGCTATGAAAGTGCTGAACTCAATATGCCAGCAAATTTGGAAAACTCAGCATTGGCCAAGGACTGGAAAAGGTCCATTTTCATTCCAATCCCAAAGAAAGGCAATGCCAAAGAATGTGCAAACTACTGCACAATTGTACTCCTCTCACACGCTAGTAAAGTAATGCTCAAAATTCTCCAAGTGGGGCTGAACCAAGAACTTCCAGATGTTCAAGCTGGATTTAGAAAAGGCAGAGGAACCAGAGATCAAATTTCCAACATCCGCTGGATAGCAGACAAAGCAAGAGAATTTCAGAAATACATCTACTTCTGCTTCATTGACCACACTATAGCCTTTGACTGTGTGGATCACAACAAAATGGAAAATTCTTAAAGAGACGAGAATACCAGACCAACTTACCTCCCTCCTGAGAAATCAGTATGCAGGTCAAGAAGCAAGAGTTACAACCGGATATGGAACAACAGACTGGTTCCAAATTGGGAAATGAGTATGTCAAGGCTGTATATTGTCACCTTGCTTATTTAACTTATAGAAAGAGTACATCATGTGAAATTCCAGGCTGAATGAAGCACAAACTGGAATCAAGACTGCCGGGATAAATATCAATATCTTCAGATATGCAGATGACCACCACCCTATGGCAGAAAGCAAAGAAGAACTTAAGAACTTCTTGATGAAATTGAAAGAGAGTGAAAAAGCAGGCCAAAAACTCAACATTCAAAAAATGAAGATCGTGGTATCTGGTCCCATCACTTCATGGGAAATAGATGGGGAAACAATGGAAACAGTGTCAGATTTTATTTTCTTGGGCTCCAAACTCACTGCAGATGGTGACTGCAGCCATAAAATTAAAAGATGCTTGCTCCTTGGAAGAAAAGTTATGAGAAACCTAGACAACATACTAAAAAGCAGAGACATTACTTTGCTAACATAGGTCTGTCTAGTCAAAGCTATAGTTTTTTCCAGTAGTCATGTATGGATGTGAGAACTGGACCATAATGAAGGCTGAGTGTACAAGAATTGATGCTTTCAAACTGCCATGCTGGTGAAGATTCTTGAGATTCCCCTGGACTGCAAGGAAATCATACCAGTCAAACCTAAAGGAAATCAATCTTGAATATTCACTGGACTGATGCTGAAGTTGAAGCTCCAATACTTTGGCCACCTGATAAGAACTGACTCATTGGCAAAGACCCTGATACTGGGAAAGATTAAATGCAGGAGGAGAAGCAGTTGGCAGAAGATGAGATGGTTGTATATCATCACTGACTCAATGGAAAGGAAGCTTCCAAAAATTCACAGGTGGAGTTCAGAGCTCGCTCCATGTTTTTACACCTTGACCAAAACCAGAAGGTTATCTGTTCCCTTCCTGTAACAATCCCCACCAGGGTTACCACTGTCCTTACTTTTATTAATAACAGCACAGACAAGATATGACTATTTTTGTATTTTGTATAAATGGATCAATTTATGTTTTTTTGAGGATCCCATTTCTTTTCAATATAGTGCTTATATTTTTGCATAACACAGTTAATCTTCCTCCTCATTCCAAACCCACATCTTATAAAAGAGGCAAGTTGCCCACTTCCAGGACTGAGCATTCAATTACACTTAATAATGTGAAAGTCATGTGCACTCCCCACTGCCCATCAAATGCATCCTACATGCCACCCACATGGGTAGGAGAGCAGTAGGGAAGGTGGATGTGGGGTCAGGTCACTGCGGGATGGTGGAGGAGGGAATTTGCTGGGTTCTAGAAATGATTCTCATTGGTGAAATGCTGCATGTTGAGATAATTATGTGTGAAGTGTGGTTATTTGTGCCTTCATTTTTTTAGCTCAGTGATAGGAAGTGAATCACCAAAGTTGTTTTGATTGCCTGAACAAGATTCAATTTCAAGCTCATCTTGGTAATGCATATACTCTAGATGCAGGCATAATTCCTCCTTAAGAAATGAGAACTAATAGAAGCTTACCAGCTTGACAGGAGGGAATGTTTTGTGTATCTCTCAAAGGAGAATGTAGGTTAGTGGTGTGGTCCCTTTTCTGACCCAGCGACCCAGGGTTGTAAACACCCTTGGTTAGCTGTCCCCATCAGCCTTCACTAGGTCCAGGTATAACTCATTTGGAGATAAAAGAGCCTCCAAGGATCCTTATTGTCTTAAAGGCTGTTGCCATTCAGCATAAGAGATCTTTTCCCTTGGAGCTAATATTAAATTAGGAAAGGAGTGACTTTATGACCATAAAACATTTCCAAATATATTGGAGGTTTTCACAAAGAACCCTGTGTTTCCTTGATGCATGCAAACAGATATTATTGAAACAGGATGGAGGTCTGGATGGCTTTTTTGGCCTGTAGTGAGAGAGACATTTTATACCCACTATAGCTCTTTTTCACCTTGAGGTTGCATTTGTTTTACAGGAATAAAGAATAACAGGAAACTGTAACTCGAGGTGTACACCCATATGGTATAGTAGGGTGAATCAGGGAGATAAGCTTCCAGTTGAACCTTAGTCATGAAATCAAAACATCTTTGATGATTCATTTCCTCTCCCTGCCCCCTGCCCACCCCCACCCCTCAGCACTCACATTATAAATAGACACAATTGTGAATGACAGTGCTGAAAGGGAGTATTCCAAAGTCAAACTTCCACTCTGACTACATTTTTGGTTTGGTGTGATATATTCATGTAAAATAATTTGTTTTTCCCTTCTATAGTTTATAGCCTCTTTTCAAATCCTTAGTAGCTTAGTGTATTTCATGTATTGTCTTGAAAATGATTTTTCTGCCCGCCTCCCCCCACACACCCGCATGTGAAAAACTGCTGTTGATAATCTGCCTTTGAGTGACATATTCAGTGCAGTTCCCAAGCCTAAATGCCTGTCTTTGCCTTTTTCCTTATTTTCCTCCTTGGTATTTGGAAATGAGTTAAATGAAAACAAGCAAAAGGAAATACCATAGCAGTGGATTAATTGGTACTAAACTCTGCCCATTATCCAGTAGATAACCGAGAGTACATTCGGAGCAACCTTATAGAACAAAGAAAAACAGTACTGCAGGATGCTTTTTTTTTTCATTGCTTATCCAGGAAAAAATCTATTTTCAAAAAAAGCAAAAGGAAAATCAATGTCAGTTTCACTCTTTACTGCTACACTTTAATTGGAGCAGTGGCAAAAACAAGTTGGCCTTTTAAGACCATCGATTCTACCGGGATGTATTATTGTGGATATTAACCATCTCCTAAATTCCAATTAAAATGATTATACATGGGATGGATATTTGTTCAAAAGTTTCTCCAACAGATAAAACCTAGGAATAATTGAGAAAGCAGTGGGGATTATTATTATTTATGGCCAATTATGCTTAATCATATCTTTGTGAAAAAAAATCCCATCTCTTCTCCAGGGTCCTCACAGCTGTTTGTCTACAACAGAGCTCCAAGGAAGACCAGGGCTCCCTGTAAGGAGTAAGTGACCTGGCCAAATAGTCGCATAAGATCCAGAACACTTTTAGGATAAATTTTCAATTGAAGCTGGAATAGAAATTCCAAATGAATCACTGTTTTGGATCAAAAAAGATACTGATAGTTCAATTTTCTTTCTGTTCAGTAGGTTTGGAGAACATATACTTTGTTCCAATGTTTTCAGCCCAGTTAAATATGTTTGAGTCTCATTTCGGATTCAGTTAGTGCACGTCACAACATGTTTGGCAGATATGTTAGTTCCATTAAGTGTCTGTTTAAAATATAAATTCAAATTACCTTTCCAAAGGTTTGCATTTTTATAAGCATTTGAAGGAAAAAAATTTTTATTAACCTGTCACCAAAAAGCGTGTATGTGTATGTGACAGCGAGACAGAGAGAAATAATTTATGTGTATGAAATATTTCCTCAGGGAAAAACTATTGTACTTTTTAAGATAACGTCAGAGTAAGGTTTCAGGGCTCCATCTCAAATTTTATGGTTTCAAGAGCTTTATTTTAATCCAGTAGATCTTAGAGTTTGTTTATACTACTTAAGAACATTTTCTCCTTCTTATGCAGAGCGATGAGAACAAAAGAACCACAGTAAAAACAGCTGGATCCAGTGGTGGCTCTTCTTGTACACAAAGCAGAAAGCCAAAATCCTTCCACACAGCCCTGAAAGGCTACTGAGCTTTCCACAAAACTACTGCATTTACAGATTTCTTGAAAGCATTATTAATGTTTTCATAACTTTTCAACTTTCCTTTCCCTCTCCCCTGCATTTTGCTCTAGAGTATTGGAATGTTCCATTTAGTGACATGTAGGAAATCGAAGTCTTGAGCTCTGTGACACTGAACTGAGTTTAAAACAGCTCTTCTACTTTTAAACGGTATATACAGCTTTATCTTATTTCTGACAAGATCCTACAAACATTCTTACGACTATTTGTGTGGCACAATTTGCAGTCTTTCTCTTGAAGGTTATGTTAGGCCAGTACATAATATATGAACCTGAGCTAAAGCCAAGATTCTATGCCTCAGCCTTTTTTTTTTTAACACTATCACAGTGTTCATAACATTTAAAGGTGTTTCATAATCTACACTTATTTTTTTAAGCATACATATTTCTTTACTAACCTCATCGCCCAAACCTTCCTTTTTTAAAGGTTTTCAAATTTTTTTAATTACTTTTTTTCTATAGACGTAAAGTGTTTCAACTCAAGGAATATGCTGCCTTTTGGTGAAGCGGTGGGAAATAAATGGAATATTGACTGTGACTCTTTTAATGGAGATAGCTCATTAACTACTTAATAATGCCCCGAATTCTTGATGCAATAGACCCTACTTTTAAAGAAAAATCAGTGGATTGCTTTGTACACGATACTATTACACTTTAACATTTATTGATTGAAAAAATAGATGACAAAATATATTATTCAATTCATTAACAAAATAATCTGTGTTTTACTACTCACAAAAGCATAATTTTGAAGTCTAACATGCAAGTGCTACTGTTTATTCATTTCACAAGTAATCTTTGTGGTACTCAACTTCTGTAAACGTGATCAAACTTTTCCCATTTTGTCTATAATCATCCCAATGTATGACTCTGATGTGTTACTATAGACATAGACACATTAGAAATGTGGGGAGCCACCAGGTTAAGAAGAAACAGGTGATTAAAAATAGAACTTCTGATCTCAATGAGGCAGCCCTGAGCGGCGGCCTGAAGCAAGATCTTAATTCCGTGCCCAGGAACTGAACCTGAGTAGCCTGGATGAAAACCAGGCATCCTAGCCACCAGACCAGCAAGGGCTAGAGGCTAGAAGCTATTTTCCCGTGGATCTCTGCCCCCAGTGAAAAATACGTTTATCACGGAGGCAGAAACTGTAAATGCAGGTTCAAAGTGTATTGTTAGAGACACAACATAACAAGTGGGAGAGTAAAGAGGGAAACGGTTAAAGTAGAAGCAAGGCAGAGAGAAAGGGTGTGCGAGTGCCCTGAGTGAGGAGTGTTGAGTTCTGCCCCATAGCCACAGGTGTAAAGCCTTGCGCCAAGGCCACAGAAGCAGAGCCCAGAATCAGGGCCACCTCGGGAACTGACTGGGCCCCTGGTAACCATTGCCCAAAGCCCCCCCTGATCATCACCAGCAGGCTGCTGGACTCATACTGGGCAAAAATGCCCACCCAGGTGTTCATCCTTTAGCACTGTAACCATCACCTAACACCACCCTTAGACATTTACAACTGCCTCCTGTTTGAGCTTCATGAAGCACAAAGAAGTGGGCTTCAGGCTGGACACTGTTAGCATGTTCTAAGACAAGAGATAGATGGGCTCTAGTTAAGGCATTTACAATCAGTCTCCTGTTTGCCCTCTGAAATGGAGGGGCAACAGAGTAAATAGCCAGGTAGCCAAATTCCTAACACCAGCAGGAATTTTGTCTTGAGACTATAAAAACTGGCTACTAACCCACGGACACTGTCGCCTCTCCCTGGTCTGTCAGGAGGTCAGCCCACTGCACTCGCAGTTGCCACATTATCTCTGCTCTTTGTTCTTAATAAATTCACTCTTCTGAAATGCTCTGTGTCCGGAAATACTTTTACAACCCGAGCTCGGATTGCCTCATCAAGGAGGAGCACAGTAAAGAGGTGGTCATTTCATTGATGTAGGTCATTCTTCTGAGTCTCTGTCTTCCTTCCAGGCCAATTATCTGGTTTATTTTTCCACACCTAGCCTACCCTGGGACCCTCCCCTGGGTGTGCATGCACCCCTGAGCCAAGAAGGATCTTGAAATGAAGACTTCTGGGAGGAGTATTTTGAGCATTACTTTGTTAGCATATGAGATGAGTGCAATTGTGAGGTAGTTCAAGCATTCTTTGGCATTGCCTTTCTTTGGGATTGGAATGAAAACTGACCTTTTCCAGTCCTGTGGCCACTGCTGAGTTTTCCAAATTTGCTGGCATATTGAGTGCAACACTTTCACATCATCATCTTTCAGGATTTGAAATAGTTCAACTGGAATTCCATCACCTCCACTAGCTTTGTTCATAGTGATGCTTCCTAAGGCCCACTTGACTTCACATTCCAGGATGTCTGGCTTTAGGTGAGTTACCACACCATCATCATTATCTGGGTCATGAAGATCTTTTTTGTATAGTTCTTCTGTGTATTCTTGCCACCTCTTCTTAATATCTTCTGCTTCTGTTAGGTCCATACCATTTCTGTCTTTTATTGTACCCATCTTTACATGAAAAGTTCTCTTGGTATCTCTAATTTTCTTGAAGAGATCTCTAGACTTTCCCATTCTGTTGTTTTCCTCTGTTTCTTTGCACCGATCACTGAGGAAGGCTTTCTTATCTGTCCTTGCTATTCTTTGGAACTCTGCATTCAAATGGGTATGTCTTTCCTTTTTTCCTTTCCCTTTTGCTTCTCTTCTTTTCATAGCTGTTTGTCAGGCTTCCTTAGACAGCCATTTTACATTTTTGCAAAACCAAGACCAGGAGCTGACTGTGGCTCAGATCATGAACTCCTTATTGCCAAATTCAGACTTAAAATTGAAGAAAGTAGGGAAAACCACTAGGCCATTCAGGGATGACCTACATGAAATCCCAAACGATTATACAGTGAAAGTGACAAATAGAATAAAGGGATTAGATCTGATAGACAGAGTGCCTAAAGAACTATGGACGCAGGTTCGTAACACTGTAAGGAGGCCTTAATCAAGACCATCCCCAAGAATAAGAAATGCAAAAAGGCAAAATGGTTGTCTGAGGAGGTCTTACAAACAGGCAAGGCATAAAATGACCTAAATGTACTTTGATGAATGAGTGAATTAAAAAAATGTAATATATATTATATTATTCTAAAAAAAAGAAGAAAATCTGCTATTTGTAACAGTGTGGATGAACTGGGAGGGTGAAAATAAAAATAATGCTAAGTGAAACAAGCAAGACAGAGAAAGACAAATACTATATTGCTTCATTTACGTATAGAATCTTAAAAAAAAGTAAAAAGTAGCTTTAGAGAAATACGGAATAGAATGACGGTTGCTGGGACAATGGGGAGGAGAAACGGGTGATGTAAGTCAAAGGGTACAAATTTTCAGTTATATGAAAAAGAAGTTCTGACATTCTAATGCACAACACGATGACTCCAGTTAATAATATGTTACTGTACACTTGAAAGCTGCTGAGAGTAAATCTTAAGCATTCTCACCTCAAAAATGAAAAGTTATTAAGTAATGTATGCATGAATCATCTTGATCTTGGTAATCATCACACAATGTACGTCAAACCATCATGCTGTACACTTTAAATATATACAATTATATTTATCAATTATTCCTCAATGGAGTTAAAAAAGAAACCAGAGACATTACACCACTTACAATTCAGAAGTCAGAAAGAAAACAGGCTGGGGCCTCGAAGAGTCAGATGGATGGAGAGAGAATGATGGACCTTCCATGTTTTCAATCCCAAGTACATCACACAGCCCTCTCAGAGCCATACAAGTATTTCCAATTTTAAGGAGCAGTAGTAATTACAAATAACTTGCTTATTGATAGGAAACACAAGTCCTTAAGCTTCTGACTTACTCTTTAGCTTCTTTTTTAAAAAAATTGATTTCTCTTAATTGGAGGCTAATTACTTTACAATATTGTGGTGGTTTTTGCAATACATTGACATGAATCAGCCATGGGTGTACATGTTCCCACCATCCTGAACCCCCATTCCTCCCCATCCCTCTGGTTGTCCCAGAGCACCAGCTTTGGGTGCTCTGCTTCATGCATCAAAGTCAGGTTGCAGACACCTTTCACTTCCACTGACATTCTGGGTTGACCTGGACAGCTGCACCTTCCAGGGCTGTGCAAAGGCTCTTCTATTCTCACTTTGTAAAGCCAGAGATGGAGACCATTTCAGACAGCACTCTCCAAAACAGCCTTACAAAAACAGAAGGCCAGATGAGCCTTAATAGTTAACAGTAAAGCTCTCTAACAGTGAAGACAAAGAAAGAGACATATTCTCCAGAAAGCTGAAAAACAGAGTAACTTCTTTTTCGATAATGAGGAAACACAGAAATTAAGCGCAATGTGTGAATGAGAATTGAATCCTGGACCAGAGGTAGAAAAAGTAAAATGGACATTATTGATTTGACTTCAAAACTTCAGATAATAACTATTGGTTAGATATTAGTATTCTATTAATATTAAATTTCCTGAATTTGACAACGTGCTTTGTTTATTGAAGTAAATACCCTTGTTTTTAGAAGATCCACATTAACAATTTAGAGGTAAGTGGGCATAGCTTCTGTTTCTTATTCTTAGTAGTTCAGGGGAAAAAAAGTATGTGTGAGTATTTGTATATGTGCAATGGAAGAGAAAGAGAGGGAATGATAAAGCAAATGTGGCAAAATAATTGGTAAATTTGGATAAAGGGTATATGGGACTTATTGGTACTATTCTTGTAACTTTCTGTCAATTTATAATCATATAAAAATCATAAAGTTAAAAAAAAAAATACCTCTTCTTAAAAACATGCAACTCAAGAGGCCTTCAGCATTGTACTTAGTTGTTTCAGTCATCAAGAGCTGTGATTATTATCTCCACACTTAACATATATATTTATAGTGATTAACTGCTCCCCAGCTGAGCAGCAAGCGCATCCCTATTCTCACAGTAGGAGATAAGCCTGGCCATCCACCAAAGTGAAGGCAAGTACACGAACTGGGCGACCCTTTTGTTCTAGTTACTATTGTTCATGACGTTGAAAATTTAGTAATTATAAAACAACACAATCCATTTATTCTCTCTCGTGGTTTCTGTGGACAGGGATTCATGAAGGACTCAGTGGCAGTGGCGGTGGTTCAGTCACTCAGTTGTGTCCAACTCTTTGCAGCCCCAGGGACTGTATCCTGACAGGCTCCTCTGACCATGGGATTTCCTAGACAAAAACATTTGGGTGGATTTCCCTTTCCTTCTCCAGGGGATCGTCCTGGCCCAGGGGTGAAACCTGTGTGTTCTGCTTGGAGGATTCTTCACCACTGAGCCAACTGGGAAACCCTTGGAAAGGACTTATCTGGGTATTTTTGACTTGGGACCTCTGAAACAGCAAGAGACTGAGCAGCTGGGGATTAGATGGGCCTCTTTCTCTGAAAGCTGTTTCAGGGATTGTTCTGTGACCTTTCCACATGGGCTAGATTGGGCCTCCTCACAACATGCTGGCCTCAAGGGAGCTGGACTGCCTACATGTGACTCAGAATTCTAAGAAACCGTCCTAAGGGAACCACGTGGAAGCTACATGAGCACTTATGAAACAGCCTTGGAAATCCACATTAATTCCTTCTGATATAATCTCAAACCTGTCCAGATTAAGGGGAGGAAACACAGACCCCACTTTTTGATGGCAAGTGTGTCAAACTCCCACTGTAAGAACAACACGTGGGATGAGAGATCTTATCACAGTCATCTTGAAAACTACAACCTGTCACTTCTGACATATCTGTAAAGCAAGATGATCACAGATGGTCTCACAAGGCTGTTTCCCAGAAGTTAAGGCCTATCCCTATCCCTATCCCCACCTGAAGTCCCAAGGCCTATAGGGAGAGAAATTTGTCTGTCTCTGTACCAGAGAGTGCCTAAACCACTGCTCTTTGGTCTGTTTTGTTTCTACAAAATCTAAGTTGCTGGTTCAAATATCACAGTTTTTCTGTTTGAAAAGTACATGTGCATGGTTTAAATTCCTATAGATACCCTCAGGTCGCATAAGCTCTTCTATTGATAAAATAACGGTGTGACACTAAGTGAGTGACTGAGTTGAGAGTCCTCTTGAAAACAAAGCCTGACATGGGGTTATGAATAGGTAGTTTGTTAGGAGGTTTGGTCAGGGACCAGGAGTGATGGTAATAGAGAATATAAGAAGGATGGGGGATATTCAGTCCAACTGTCCATTATGGAGTTACTGTAGCCATGGGGAATTGGGGCTTGCTGCAAATGAGGAAGGATTTAGAGACGTGATCATCTATCACCTTCTTTCTCGATGAGTCAAGGGTTTCTCCAGCGGGTGTGGACTGTCCCCACATCGGGCCTTCCACATTAGTACCAAAAAAAAAAAAAAAAAGGTGCTGAGCATAAATCAAAAGACAAAACAAGCATGAGTTTGGTGCTGCATCGCAAGTGGGTCTGAAACTATGAGGTAGGGCTCGGACGCACCCAAAACACTTCACAGTGATGACTGACGCACTCGACACTCTGAGCAATAAACGGCTTCTTTTCTCTGTGTCAGGAATGTGGCTATAAAATATTAACAGTGGTATTCAAATATTAACAACTGTGGTGTGATGGGAGCCTGTTGTGAAATTTTCAGGAATTTTGTTTGCTGGTTAAATCAAACTTCTATTAAAAATTAAATTATATAAACTTACAATTAAATAAATTATATTTTTAAAAAACAAAGAAAATAAGCACTCATGATTCATCACTTTCTAAATAGCTTACTGCATTTGCTCTGATCTTGAGATTGTCTTCTTGATTTTTAAGGCAAACATGCTACATAATGGTACAGCAATGCCCATCTGTTCCCAATTCTATATTCAGTAATGCTACAGTGGTAACTTGAAATCAGTCACGGTAGGGGTATTTATGCCATGGCCACCAAAACACCACAAATCCAGGCTCTGCCTCTGTGTGTGTGTGTATGTGTGTGTGTGTGTAAGAACGGGTTGTTTAGCATTTATCAGTGCACCAACAACCAATCATTTTTGCTTTTGTTATTTTCACTCCTGCTGATTACTGTTAACTCCATCTCCTCCCCTCACCTCTATTCCAGCAGCATCATCTTTAAGTTCATCGTCTTGAAGAAGGATAAAAGGGGACAAACAACAATTGCTTTCTGGGTTTTTGAGTTTTAAAAGCTTAGGTTCTGTTGGGGGAAAAAAGGATGATCACACACAGATAATAAAACAGATCTGGGACAAGGTAAGATGTGCAAAATGGGTTTCCCTGGTGGCTCAGTGGTAAAGAATCTGCCTATCAATGCTGGATATGTGGGTTTGATTGCTGGGTCGAGAATGTTCCCTGGGGAAGAAAATGGCAACCCACTCCAGTATTCTTGCCTGGGGAATCCCATGGACAGAGGAGCCTGCTGGGCTACAGTCCATGGGTCGCAAAGAGTCGGACACAATTTAGCGACTAAACAGCAAAAACAACAAGATGTGCAAAAGCAAAGTTTTCCACCTTACCCACCCCTCAAACCAAGTAAGGGACTCGAGAGTAGGGAGGAGTGTGCAGATGATTGTCTGAGAGAGAAAAACCATGAAATTTTATGCTCAATTTCTTGGGAGTAGATTGATACACAATAACACCAAGATAGATTTGGAGGAGAGAAGCAAAGGAGTTAGATCTCCTTTGGTAAAATCCTAGGTGTTCAGTGAGAGCCTGAGATGGAAAAGGAAGCAGATTGTCTGGACAACTGACCCTGATTGACGTCACAACAGCCCTGCCTTCAACACTGACATTGTTGGGTCTCTGTAGAATGCCTCCAGTATGGCATGACAATAGTGAAGGGATTCACATAGACCCCTCAGGCTGCCCACTGCTGTGGCCCAGCAGGCCTGAGGTGGGGGAGAGCGGGTCCCCTCTGCGATCTTTACAGACAGATCTTAGGACTGTGCAGCAGTAGTCTATAGAACCAAAGATGAGAAGCAAGGTGAAGGATGGCTCAACAGATGCAGACACAGCAGAGGACTCTGTATCCCTGGTGCCACACCACTCAAGCCATGGCACAGTGAAAGCCCTGGGGCTGACATCCAGTCCCAAGAAAGCACGGGGAAATCCTGAAATAATTAAAATCAAATTTGTACTTCATTGTGGCATAGAGGCTCATCATAGAAATTAACTACAGTTACAGGAAATAAAAAGAGCTGACTTTCTTACACACCTAAGTTTGTGAACTTGGATTACTACCTGCCGCACTTTGACTGGATGGGAAAATCAACTTCTGAAAACATACCTACTTTCAGGGCTCTTTTTGGGTTTGTTGTACAATTTGCCATATCAGGCAGAAAGCGCACGCCTGCTGCTTCCAAGGGTCAGCTGATAATAGGCTGTATTGATTGAACTAGAGATTATGACAGTGGCAGTCCCTAAGTGCTCCCGGGCTTTCAAGGGACAATCCTCTGAAAACATAAAAGGGTATTATTAGCATTTTCATGTCATGTCTAATGTCTGGGAAACATTCTTATGCCAGGACAAAGTCTGTGAGGCACCGACACACTTGAAGAAACCTGTATTTTTCCTTCTCTCTGTATTTGGAAGACTATTATTTTTACAAATATTCACTGCCCTTCTGTGATAGAGTATTCTATTTCCCTATTGCGTTGGCATCAGGAAAACAGAAGGCCGCATGACTTACTCTGACAAAGAAACATGGGAGAAGCGATGTGTGTCACTTGTAAGAAAATATTTCCTATGTTCACTACTTTTTTGACCAGCAATGCTCTAGATTTTAGAACACTGATGGCAAAAATGATTCCAACTCTTCATCGCGCCCTACATAATGTGTGATTTTGGAGCAACTTCCATCAAGGGCAGAGTTCCTCTTTCCTGGAATCTGGGCTGGCCCATGACTTGGTTGGCCAATAGAATGTGGAAGAAGCTATGATGTGCTATTTCATAATCTAATTGGCAGGAACCCAGATACTGTCACATGAACAAGTCTGGCTTAGCCTATTGAAGAATGAGGATGAAGAACAAGGGGACCACAGATGAGATGTTTCATCTGAGATGATATTGGACCAGTCCATTACAAGTCAACCACCATACATGTGAGGGAGCCAAGCTGAGATCAACTGAGCCTCACCCAGATCAGCAGACTTGTCCAGCAGCCAGGTAACTCAGCAAAAAGCATAGATGTTTATTCCTGAATACTGCTAAAGATTTGTGGAGGTCTGAAATTGCCACATTAATGTGTCCAGAGATAACTAGTACACAGGTTAGTCAGCCTGCATCTCAAGGTGCAGAAGATGCAGAACAAAGCTATAGACAGCATACAAGTAGCATGAAGTCTCAACAAGAAACTAACCTTTTTTAATTGTAAGTCACTGAGGTACGGGACTGTTACCCAGAATAGCCTAGCCCATGCTGACTGATACATCAGTCAATCTTCCTAACCAAGCTTTCTCTACTTCTGATTTATTTTTTCTTCCTATTTGATTTCTATTTCATAGAAACTGGGTTTGCATAAGGAGAAGGAAATGGCAACCCACTCCAGCATAAATTCCTTATGATACTGCTATCTAGCTGCTTCTCACATTTTTCCATGCGTGCGTGCATTCTAAGTCGCTTCAGTCGTGTCCGACTCTTTGCGACCCTATGGGCCATAATCTGCCAGGCTCCTCTGACCATGGGATTCTCCAGGCAAGAATACTGTAGTGCGTTGCCATGCCCTCCTCCAGGGAATCTTCACGATGCAGAGATCAAACCTGCCTCTCTTAGGTCTCCTGCGTTGGCAGGCAGGTTTGCCTGGGGAAACCCATCTAGTGCCACCTGGGAAGCCCTCTTGTTATTCATCCTAAACTTTTCCTGACTTTAGACCTTAAGATTCATCTCTTTTCCAGGATCCCTGGACCACAAGGTTGGGTTTTAGCAAATTGGAAATTTGTGCACTTTCTTTAGTGATAAGACTTTGCAAGACCAAGGCCAAGGTCATACTTTGGGGGCCATCTGCACGTTACCTTTAGAATTCACTTCCTTTCATTTTGATTCACAAGAGCATTTAAGGTGTAATGTCAAACAACCAACAAAGCATGACTTTTATTCTAGTTTCCAAGTAGCTGGAAAATTGCTACTGAGCAAAATTTGAAACAGTCCATTCATCTTTTCTAGGGAAATACATGTGCCATCAGAACAGTATATAAGATTCTTTATTTATACCATCCAGAACACGCTTAGACATTCAGTCAGTGAAGAGTAGTAGACATAGGAAGTTTTAAAAGGAATTGCCAATCCACTATATTGATTAATGTAGAGTATCATAATTGCTTTTTGGAAGGTCAAATTTGATCAAACACTGTTCCCACTAGCTAGAGAAAAGGGTCTATCATCTTCTCAGTTCCCTGACCACAACTTTCTATTCTTAGGAGGGATATTAGACTCAAGGTTACTGGGGAGCCACTATGTTTAGGAGAAGGACAAGGTCAAACACAGGGATGTACCTGGTTGGAAATCACTGCTGACTGGAGATCCCATGCACTGCCAATGGGACTGAAAACTGGTCCAATCACTTAGAAAAACCAACATATCTGTAGAAGTGCAACATTTGCACCTTCTATGATTCAGCAACCTTATTTCTGGGTATATAGACAATAGAAAGCATATATCTTTGTACCAAAAGATATACAACAGAATATTTATAGCAGCATTATTCATAATAGTCCCCAGTTCAAAACTATCCAAACTCCCCAGAGAAGCATAATGGAAAAAATAATTGTGGTATACCCCCAGAATATTACCTAGCAGTGAACATGAGCAGTCTATGACTATACACAAAGCAGCATAAATCACTTCACAGATGTAATGCTGAGGAGGAAAAAACCTCAGGTGCAAAGAAGTCTATACTGGATGAGTCCATTTTCATGAAGTTTATAAACATACGCAAAACAAAAGTTCAGTGGTTTAGAAGTTGGGATATTTGTCACTTTTAGAGGGCGGTGACTTGGAGGTGGGCGGGAGGAGGGCTTCTGGGGCTGGCAGTGTTCTGATTCCTGATCTGGGCACTGATGACATGCATGGGTTCACGTGTCAAAGTTCTGCGAGTTGTCGTCTTATGCTTTACACATTCCTCTGTACTCATATTACCCTTCACTAGACTTAAGGGGCGGAGAAGGCAATGGCAACCCACTCCAGTGTTCTTGCCTGGAGAATCCCAGGGACGGGGGAGCCTGGTGGGCTGCCGTCTATGGGGTCGCACAGAGTCAGACACGACTGAAGCAACTTAGCAGCAGCAGCAGCAGACTTAAGGGGAAAAAAGACAAGAAAGAAAACAAATCAAGTTACTGTCAATCTTGTTTTCTCTTGGTTATATCCCATGATCTTCGCAACTATCCCTATTATAAAGTCTCCTAGCATTACTGACCTCTCTTCTTTGTATTTGTTTCAGTTAAAATTTTATACTCATTTGTGTGAATCTTGCACATGACAAGAATAGTGCCTGGAACATAGTAAACATTTAATAAACATTTTCAGGTGAATAAACGGAGGTCTATGTTTCTATAACATCACAAGGGTCTATGCAGGTTTTGTTTAGAGACTGTGTCTCATTTTGTTTGCCAATGAACCACATGTCCAGCACAATGCCTGGTACATAGAGGACCCTCATTATATATATGTGTGTGTATATGTATACACACACATATATATATTTAAAAGACAAGAAGGAAGGGAGGGAAGGGGAGATGGACAGAGAAGAGAAAAAGCCTGGTTTCCCCAATGTATAGGAGGGAGCTTACAGCTTTATAGTATGATATTTCTATCATCCTGCTCATGAATATCTCACAGAGAATTTATGATTTTTTTTCCATATTAACTTTGTAGTCATCAAACTCTCAAGTGGAGAAAAATGGACTGACCAGTCAATTCTCAGATCCAAGTAGGAGGACTCAAGACAAATGAATTGGATCTCTCCCTAACCTTCCGACTGTCTCCCCAAAGATAAACCATGGCCCTTGAGAAGCATGGCTAAAGATAAGCATGGCCCTTGGGTCTGCATACACCTCTACAACACAGGCTGTGTTTAGTGAGAATTATAAATAGCATTAATGTAATAACATCCTGGAATGCGAAGTCCAATGGGCCTTAGGAAGCATCACTACAAACAATACTAGTGGAGGTGATGGAATTTCACTTGAGCTATTTCAAATCCTAAAAAAAAAATGATGCTGTGAAGTGCTACATTCAATATGCCAGCAAATTTGGTAAACTCAGCAATGGTCACAGGACTGGAAAAGGTCAGTTTTCATTCCAGTCCCTAAGAAAGGCAATGCCAAAGAATGCTCAAACTACCACACAATTGCACTCATCTCAGACGCTAGTAAAGTAATGCTTAAAATTCTCCAAGCTAGGCCTCAACAGTATGTGAACCATGAACTTTCAGATGTTCAAGCTGGATTTAGAAAAGGCAGAAGAACCAGAGATCAAATTGCCAACATCTGTTGGATGATCGAAAAAGCAAGAGGGTTCCAGAAAAACATCTGCTTTATTGACTATGCCAAAACCTTTGACTGTGTGGATCACAACAAACTGTGGAAAATTCTTAAAGAGATGGGAATACCAGACCACTTTACCTGCCTTGTGAGAAATCGGTATGCAGGTCAGGAAGCAAGTTAGAACTGGACACCAAAAAACAGACTGGTTCCAAATCAGGAAAGGAGTACGTCAAGGCTGTATATTGTCACCTTGCTTATTTAACTTATATGCAGAGTACATCATATGAAATGCCAGGCTGGATGAAGCAGAAGCTGGAATCAAGACTGCCAGAAGAAATATCAGTAATCTCAAATATGCAGATGACACCACCCTTATGGCAGAAAGGGAAGAAGAACTAAAGAGTTTCTTGTTGAAAGTGAAAGAAGAAAGTGAAAAAGTTGGCTTAGAACTTAACATCAGAAAACTAAGATCATGGCTTCTGGTCCCATCACTTCATGGCGAATAGATGGGGAAACAGTGGCTGACTTATTTTGGGGGCTCCAAAATCACTGCAGATGGTGACTGCAGCCATGAAATTAAGATGCTTACTTCTTGGAAGAAAAGTTATGACCAACCTAGACAGCATATTCAAAAGCAGAGACACTACTTTGCCAACAAAGGTCCATCTAGTCAAGGCTATGGTTTTTCCAGTAGTCATGTATGGATGTGAGAGTTGGACTATAAAGAAAGCTGAGCACCGAAGAATTGATGCTTTTGAACTGTGGTGTTGGAGAAAACTCTTGAGAGTCCCTTGGACTGCAAGGAGATCCAATCAGTCCATCCTAAAGGAAATCAGTTCTGAATATTCATTGGAAGGACTGATGCTGAAGCTGAAACTCCAATACTTTGGCCACCTGATAGGAGAACTGTCTCATTTGAAAAGACCCTGATGCTGGGAAAGATTGAAGGCAGGAGGAGAAGAGGATGACAGAGGAAGAGATAGCTGGATGGCATCACCGACTCAATGGACATGAATTTGAGTAATCTCTGGGAGTTGGTGATGGACAGGGAGGCCTGGCGTGCTGCAGTCCTGCTGCTGCTGCTAAGTCGCTTCAGTCATGTCTGACTCTGTGTGACCCCATAGATGGCAACCCATCAGGCTCCCCCATCCCTGGGATTCTCCAGGCAAGAACACTGAGTGGGTTGCCATTTCCTTCTCCAATGCATGAAAGTGAAAAGTGAAAGTGAAGTCGCTCAGTCATGTCCAAGTCTTGGCAACCCCATGGACTGCAGCCTTCCAGGCTCCTCCGCCCATGGGATTTTCCAGGCAAGAGTACTGGAGTGGGTTGCCACTGCCTTCTCTGGTGCTGCAGTCCATGGGGTCCCAAAGAGATGGACACGACTGAGTGACTGAACTGAACTGAACTGAATATTATTAGGAATCATGATCTCAGGAATCATACTAAAATTCCCTGTACATCTTCAGGAAAATTCCAGGATAGGCTGGCTAGTATCATTCCTTTTTCAGAGATGCTGAAGTTAAATGCTTGCCTGAGGTCTTAGAGCTAACTTTAATTAAAAGAATCTTCACTTGAACCCAAAGGTCTTAATCCACTGAGCATCCCCACCAATTAAAAAAATAGCCAATATTGACTAAGCCAAGTCCTTCAACAATGACCACAGGTCACATTTCTTAAGACAAGGTGCCAGACCCTCTTCTAAGTGCTTACACACTCCCTGTGTCACTATTCACCCCTGAAGAGATGAAGAAATAGAGACCCTGAGGTTCAGGGCATGCTGATCCATGGTTGTCTGATGTGTGGGTGGAGAGGCAGCCTGGCTCCAGGTGGGCAGCCTTAGTCACCACACAATCCACCTCTTACATGTTCCATCACTGAATCCAGTGCTTCACAAACTTGAGCCTGACTGGGAAGCACAGAGGGGCTTGTACAGATTTGACAACCCCATCCCTAGAGCCTGGAGTTCAGCAGGTGTGGGACAGACTCAGCATCTGCATTTTGGCACACCTGGAGAGGGCATGAAGCCCCACACCCTCTCCCCTCACGTTTCTCCATGTATTTCTCTCGCTGCTCAGGAGTTATAACCTTTTGTAATAAACTGGTAATCTAATGAGGGGGAAAGGGCACAATATTTTCTGAATTATCCCCAGATGTTGCCACTCCTCACTAAAATATTGTCTCCTAATGTTATCTTATGGACTAGACAGTAAGGTAAGTGGCTTTAAAAATAATAACAAGACTAAGATTTTAAAGATGATACTAAAATATTCTCATATTTGCTCCAATATAGAGATGTTTTTGCTGATAAAAGGGGTGATTAACCCTAGGATGATTTGCAATCTTTGATAGAGAATAAATGATAAGGCTTTAAGAAAAAGAAAGAATCTGCATTTTGAGCAAGTGCCCAGATTTTGTGGATGTTGCTCATTCAGGAACTGCTCTTCAAGGGGAGGTCATTTTAACCTCCAAGCACCCACGATGAGGAAGATGCTATCATCTCCTTGAGTTCCAGGGTGGCTTAAAGGTTACATTGTCTCCAACGAGTGGCACAGGGCAGGTGTCAATCAATGAATCTTGAATAAAGCAGTGAAATGACTTGCACAGCATCATGCAGCTGAATGGCACTCTGAAGACTAAATTTACACTGTCATTCCAGAGACAAAGCATGTAGGGACTCCCCAGATTGCTTTTGAAGAATGTTAGACCAGCAGGACATCCAAGAAGCTGAGATTCAGGTGTCCTCCAGCTCTCACAAGACCTAGAATAGCTTCCTGCATGTAAAGATCACCCAAAAATCATCTGCTAAATTGAACTGAAGTGGTATATTCCTCATTCTTCTCCCTGGAGTAAATATTCAATAATTATGTTAAATTAGGAAATACTTGCTTCTTGTTTTCTTCCAGCATGTGGTCCTTTCTCTCAGGGATCACAATTTAATTTGCTTGCCACAGTGTGCTTTTGTATATACTATTACCAATAGAACTTATTTTTTTTTTTTTTTTCATTTAGACTAACCCTGGAAGACAGAGAAAATGTGTAACGGTTTCTTGTTCATTCCTGGTTAACTTGAGCAATATAGGTATGTGATAAATATCTAGTTCAACTTCCACTGTTAGTAACAATGAAACATTGCCATCCCTTGATATGTTTCCTCAGAGGAAGTGAGAGCATTCAATCACACTTCATCCTATTCACCCTCCTGTGTGAAAGTTAGGTATATATTTTTGGAAAATGGAAAGAAATCAAGGCACTGAGGTGGGAAATGGAACCCTACCATCACAGAAGCTTGGAATTCATACAACTCAGAATGTTGTAGGGCCTTTGCGTCACTTGGAAATTGAGCTGAGCCTCGAGTATTCTGGGTTTCCTTGGTAGCTCAGCTGGTAAAGAATCCGCCTGCAATGCAGGAGACCCTGGTTCAATTCCTGGGTTGGTAAGATCCGCTGGAGAAGGGATAGGCTACCCACTCCAGTATTCTTGGGCTTCCCTGGTGGCTCAGCTGGTAAAGAATCTACCTGCAATGCGGGAGACCTGTGTGTGATCCCTGGGTTAGGAAGATCCCCTGGAGAAAGGAACAGCTACCTACTCCAATATTCTGGCCTGGAGAATTCCATGGACTGTATAGTCCATGGGGTCACAAAAAGTTGGACACGACTGAGCGACTTTCACTCTGGGGTTCTGGATAATGTGTTTATGGAAAAAAGAGTTTTGTACACTATGCCAGAGAGATGCCGCCATCTTCCCTGTCCTCCTTCGTTTGGCCTGATTTTCCCTCCTGATATTTCTATCCCCAGCACAGGCACCTTCATTCTCCCAGGGCAAAGGGCCATGGGGTCTGTGCCGCCCTCGGTTCCCTTCCACTGGTCCACCGTCACATCCCATCAGTGACTCTATCCTCAGGCGCCACTCTATCCATAGTTGCGGCTGTCCGTGAGCCCCTAGACACATGGAGCCGCTTCCACCAGCTCAGCATGCCTATCTAGCAGGGTGTGCCACTTTGCTTCCAGTGGTCCGTACCTGAGGTCTGCTTCAGAAAGCGCCCTGAGACTACAGGAACTCTTCACTCTGGTGCCTGGGGGTTTATATCACTCTAGGCTTGGCCCACCACCAAGGGGTGACCAGGGCAGAAGGAAAAAAGCCCAGCTCCGTACTGCCAAACGAAACAAACTCCGAGGCGGTGCTGATGCTCCAGAGTGCCCCGTGGGGCGAGCCTGGGGCAGGGGCTTCACTGAAAGCTCCCTCTGGCCTGTCTCTTCTCCTTCTCTGACTTGTTTCCCTCCCCATCACTGGTTTCTGCTGAAAGCAACTCCATGGGAAGTTCCTTTCTATGGACCCTTGCCTAGAGAGCCCGCCCCAGAACAGTCTAGTGGAATGTCCGCCTTTCCACTCTGGAAGCTACCACCTTAGTTCATGATCCACCATGGAAGTACCCGGATCACCATCTCAGCTCCTGACTCATCCTGCTCACCGACTGTTCCACATCATCCTAAGGATGTCCCTGAACACTGCACTCCTCTGATCAAAAGGTAGTGATCATTGCTCATCTGCTGTGGGATCAAAGACAAACTCAGCCTGAAGTTCAGAGCCCTCCACACCACGACTCCAATCCATCAATCATTAACTCCGCAGATTAACTCCTGCCATTGTATGAAACTCAATGCGGACAAGCCCCCACCCTACTTTCTCAGCCCCCTCCTTTGCTCAGAGCTGTTCTGTCACCCTAAGAGGGCCTCTCGTTTTATCTAAGTAACAAGTCATTCAAGTCCATCTCAAAGGCCTTTTCTATTATGAATACCTTCCCTTGTTTTTATTAGTTTCCTCTTGCTGTCATAAGAAGTTACACCACAGATTTAATGGCTTAACACACACTGATTATCTTGCAGTTCTGTAGGTAAAAAATCAAGGCAGGCTCACCTCAGCCCTTTACTAAAGATTCCCAAGGAGGAGGTCGATGTGTGGACCAGCTGGGCTCTTACCTGGAGGTTTCATTTATTTATTTTTGGGGCAGGTGGGGGGTGGGGGGATCTATTTTACAACTCCTTTGGGTTGTTAGCAGAATTCTATTCCTTCGGGTTGTAGTAGTGAAGTCCGTGGCCCCTCTGTTGAGAAAGCCAGTCCCTGTCAAGCTTAGGTTCTCTTTGACTTCCCCTTCTGTCATATCCCTTCTGCCTTCAATCAAGAAAGTTCTCTGCTCCTAATAGATCATGTGGTTAGACTGAGCCACCCAGATAATCCAGGACAATTTCCCCTCCCCCATCTCACGGTCCATAACCTTAATCACATCTGCAGAGTCCCTTTCACCAGGTAACCTAACACATTCATAGGTTCCACAGTTGACAGTGTGAGCATCTTTGTGGGGGCGAGTCTGCTAGTCACATTCCCCACCCCCATAAAAATGGTCTCTTCCCACTCTGAAATCCTATTTTCCTTCCTATCTCCCTTACGGTAATTTTTCCTCACAATAAAAAGTAGGAATTCTAACACTTCAGTTGTGCTTACAGGCACTCTTCCAAGCGCTTTTCACATTTGGACCCACTGAATCTTTGTGACAACACTTTGAGGTCAGGACTATCATCATCTCCATTTCACTGAGGAGGAAACAGAGACATAAGGAGACTTATAAGCTGACAAACGGTAGAACCAGGTATGGCAGAGCTGATGCTATGTGGGTGCCAACTAACTGTCCTTCCAGCTCCATGGGAGGACTTCACTTCCAACTGCCCCTGCGTCAAGGTGGGGCCGCATGATCAGTTCTGGCCACTGGAAGATGGGAAGAAGGGCTGACGGTCATTTTTCTAGCTTGGCCCTTCAAATACATGGCACAGTTTTCTATGTGTTTTCTCTTTCTCTCTGGCTAGAAGCAAATGACCCCATGATGCCAGAGCCACACCATGAAGAGCCTGGGCCTCTGAGTCAGTGCTTACAGGATGAGGGGGCCAAGAGGTCCTCTTGCCGGGGCAGTGGCATGTGAGTTAGGTCACCTCCTGGGCTTACGTCACTGGGATTTTGGGGATCTTTGTTACAGCAGCTAGAAATACTTCCTTTGATGAATACACCAACTTTCAAGCGTAGGAAGACTGGCTCTGGAGTCTGTGCCCTTAATGGAAATGCTGTGCCTTCCCTCTTCTTTTCCTGAAGAACAATACCTCTGGGATTACTGGATGAACCCAGCCTTTATGGAGATAACGTAAGGGTGATGTAACGTGTTCACCTTACACTGTGCTGGTCGCTCAGATACTTCTGAGTCTGGGAGGCTGGAGTCTGCTCACTCCCTTTCCCCCTCTTCTCACACTTATGCACTGTTTAATATACAGGCAACAAACACTTGCTGGGTTAAATGTAGAAGATGGGCTTTTCTGAGTACACTGATACATACACATTACCAGATGTAAACCAGACAGCCAGTAGGAATTCACTGTATGATGCACAGAACCCAAAGCCGGCGCTCAGTGACAGTGCAGAGGGTTGTGGTGGGAGGCGGGAGGGAGGTTCAGGAGGGAGGGAATACACGCATATCTGTGGCTGGTTCATGTTGCTGTATGGCAAAAACCAACACAGTACTGTAAATCAATTATTCTCCAATTAAAACTTTTTAAAAAGACGTTTTCTAAACAAATTAGTTATATAAAATAATTTCAGAGAAAATAGTCCATGTATCAATATTTGAAAAAAATCACTCACTTGCAGATAGTCAGAGACCATCCTATTGACACAGAACCTGCTTAAAGGTAAAAGCTAAAGTGCTCTTACCTGTTTGCTTACACCTGCCAGGTGGTACTTCCTTGTAACAAGTTTATCAGGAAGAAACTTAGGTTACATGGGAAATATCAAAATATAGTAGCGACTTCTGACAGAGTATTTTGCCTAATGATAAATGTGGTGATTTTACAGGTTCTGTGTTCTCTCCAAGCAGTGAAATAAAGAAGGTCACTTTCTCTCACATTAAAGGTCATAATATAGAGGAAACCCTTTGGTCTTCCCAATAAGAGCGTTCAAACAGAATAATTATACCCATTTCACTTTGGATTTTTCATCAGTTTACATAATCTGGTGATGTTTGCTAGGCAGGAAAACCAGCAGAAAAGAGTGGGATGACTGAAATAAACAATCCCACTGTAATTCCCCCAGCTTAAGATGACAGATTCTCAGCAGGAGCAAGAAATGGACTTACAAATCAAAGAAACAAAGAAACAGAAATACAAACTGTTTGCTTATTACAATACCAAATGTCGGAAGTCTAGCATAAATACATTCTGGTGTGGCCTCAAAGCAATATGCTTCTAAAATGCTCCTAAATGACTCTAGAGCCTCTAAAATTTATAAATCCCACCTTTCATTCCATCCATGCCCTACATCTACTTACTAACATCCTAGAATGTAAATAAAGCCTTTTAAATTTTACATTTAAGCAGATGTTTTCATATGAGTTTATCTTCATACCTATCAATATATTTAAATATTTAAATATCAATATATCAATATATTTAATATATATTATCAATATATTTAAATATTAAATTTTGTACTTATAAATGTATATATTATTCTTCAAATCTGTGCATATATTTTTCTTTTAAATGCTAATATGGATATATGCTACAACTTGGGTTGCCACATTATAAACATTTGCATAAATGTTTATCTACAGTCATGATGATGAATGCTTTGCCCTCCAGCACCTGCCCCTCACCCCCAAGTTCCAGACCCAAATTTTTACTGTGCAGTAGACCTCTCCTTCTTGGGCAAACTCCAGGAGATGGTGCAGGACAGGGAAGCCTGGCATGCTGCAGTCCTCGGGGTCGAGAAGGGTCAGACACGACTTTGCAACCAACAACAACAACAAAGACCTCTCGGCAAGTATTCTATAGCATACAAGACTCTCACAGCCCCAAATCAATTCCATCATTTCCTCTCCAAAATGTACTCTTCCAGGGATAGTCCTGATCTGGTTGATAGTGCTGGCATCACCCAGAAGCCTGATATAACAAGGAATAAAGGCGCTTTTCTCCATTCCCTCCTTTCCCCTTTCTCCCATGCTTAAACAATCATCACAGCCCCTAGAACTGACCTATGAAACGTTTTCTTTAAACTCCTTACTTAACACTCTAAAATGCCTTAATCAATGTGTACTAGGTCCCTGCCCTTGTGTTTCTGTACAATTACACTGTAATGAGAAAAGCCAGAAAATAGACTAGAAAAAAAAAAGGAAAAAAGGGAAGGGGGACGGGAGGGAGGGGGAAGGGAGGGAGGAATTAAAAGAGGTGAAATGCACTCAGATAAATGCTGTGAAGAGAAGGAAACAAGGATGTGATGAACATGAGCCAAGGTAAGCTCTGGATGGGAAAGGAAAGAGAAGAAAGGTGTCTCTGAAGAGACGACCTCTGAACTGCGAGCAGAAGGATGAGAAAGGGCAGCTGCGGGCGGCCAGCAGGAGGCAGGAGAGCCCCCCGGGTGCGGGTGCGGCAGAGCGGAGCTCAGAGCGGGGCGCTGCGGGCTCAGGGCTCAGGGAAGCAGTGCGAATGCAGGACAGAGGGCAGCGCCCAAGGGGGAGACAGAGGACGTGACACCAGAGAGAAGGGCGGGGCCAGCTCCTTGAGAGCCTTCCACTCCCTGCCACCAGCGGAGTCTGCTAGAACAGGGCTTCAAGCCGGAACAATGCGGTCTGGGTTGTGGTTGGTCGAGAAGGACGCTGGCTGCTCTCTAGCTCATACTAGTCTACGCTCTGCTTCTCTGGATTTGCCTTATCTGGGAAATCAGAGTGGGAAAGGGAAAAAGTCGGAGGCTATCTTCATCATCGAGGCAGGAAAGGCATCAGCTTCGACTAGAATTTCTGCAGCAGATGTAGCGAAGCGTTGCCAGGCTCAGAACATTCCTGCGTGGGGAACCGGGTGTGCTCGCTAATGGAATTGCTGTCTGTATGGGTGTCGGGGTGGGGGCTGAGGGTGTAGACAGAAAAAGGAGAATAGAGGATGGCTCTTTTGTCTTGGGCTGAGCAAACGTTCTCTCTCCCATGGCCCCTGCCTTAGTCAAGGTACCTCATAACTTTAGCCGGGAAGAAACTGAAGTCCTGTCTTGATCTCGAATTGTTTTTTTCCCTGTCTCCCATTCTCCCCACTCAGTCCTCTTCAGAATTATCCTCCGTATTATCCTGTCAACCTCAGAATCATTTCCCTGAAGAACTGGATCAGTCATGCTCTGGTTAGGACGCAAGAATGCACACTAAGTATTGTCAGAGAGGATTTAACAAAGGGAACTTTTTACTCAGGGCGTAAAACGAGGCTTGGAGATAAAATCAGATATTAGCGACTTCAACACGATTGTCAGCTTTAGGGTTAATTAAGATCATGAATATGTGAAAGATACAGTTACTACAGTTACTCCCCTAAAGGCTGAGCTAAACAGAGGGGAAAGTGGGGACCCTAGAACTCTGGAGCTTAAACAGGTTCCTAAATGTCCTAGATTCCAGACTTATTATTCTCTGAATCTATTGTGTTCTTTGGAATCTACTCTCCTTTCCACTCCAGACCACATTCTGTCAGTTGAGCTATTTCAAATCCTGAAAGATGATGCTATGAAAGTGCTGTACCCAATATGTCAGCAAATTTGGAAAACTCAGCAGTGGCCACAGGACTGGAAAAGGTCACTTTTCATTCCAATCCCAAAGAAAGGCAATGCCAAAGAATGCTCAAACTACCGCACAATTGCACTCATCTCAAACGCTAGTAAAGTAATGCTCAAAACTCTCCAAGCCAGGCTTCAGCAGTACATGAACCGTGAACTTCCAGATGTTCAAGCTGGTTTTAGAAAAGGCAGAGGAACCAGAGACCAAATTGCCAACATCCGCTGGATCATGGAAAAAGCAAGAGAGTTCCAGAAAAACATCTATTTCTGCTTTATTGACTATGCCAAAGCCTTTGACTGTGTGGATCATAATAAACTGTGGAAAATTCTGAAAGAGATGGGAATATCAGACCACCTGACCTGCCTCTTGAGAAATTTGTATGCAGGTCAGGAAGCAACAGTTAGAACTGGACATGGAACAACAGACTGGTTCTAAATAGGAAAAGGAGTACGTCAAGGCTGTATATTTGTCACCCTGCTTATTTAACTTCTATGCAGAGTACATCATGAGAAATGCTGGACTGAAAGAAACACAAGCTGGAGTCAAGATTGCCGGGAGAAATATCAATAACCTCAGATATGCAGATGACACCACCCTTATGGCAGAAAGTAAAGAGGAACTAAAAAGCCTCTTGATGAAAGTGAAAGAGGAGAGTGAAAAAGTTGGCTTAAAGCTCAACATTCACAAAACGAAGATCATGGCATCTTGTCCCATCACTTCATGGGAAATAGATGGAGAAACAGAGGAAACAGTGTCAGACTTTATTTTGGGGGGCTCCAAAATCACTGCAGATGGTGACTGCAGCCATGAAATTAAAAGAGGCCTACTCCTTGGAAGGAAAGTTATTTCCAACCTAGATAGCATATTGCAAAGCAGAGACATTATTTTGCCAACAAAGGTCCGTCTAGTCAAGGCTATGGTTTTTCCAGTGGTCACATATGAATGTGAGAGTTGGATGATGAAGAAAGCTGAGCGCCGAAGAATTGGTGCTTTTGAACTGTGGTGTTGGAAAAGACTCTTTTTTTTTTTTTTTTTTTTAAACTTTACAGTATTGTATTGGTTTTGCCATATATCAAAACCACTATGAGGTACCATTTCACGCCAGTCAGAATGGCTGCGATTCAAAAGTCTACAAGCAATAAATGCTGGAGAGGGTGTGGAGAAAAGGGAACCCTCTTACACTGTTGGTGGGAACGCAAACTAGTACAGCCACTATGGAGAACAGTGTGGAGATTCCTTAAAAAACTGGAAATAGAACTGCCTTATGATCCAGCAATCCCACTGCTGGGCATACACACTGAGGAAACCAGAAGGGAAAGAGATACGTGTACCCCAATGTTCATCGCAGCACTGTTTATAATAGCCAGGACATGGAAGCAACCTAGATGTCCATCAGCAGATGAATGGATAAGAAAGCTGTGGTACATATACACAACGGATTATTACTCAGCCATTAAAAAGAATACATTTGAATCAGTTCTAATGAGGTGGATGAAACTGGAGCCTATTATGCACAGCGAAGTAAGCCAGAAAGAAAAACACCAATACAGTATACTAATGCATATATATGGAATTTAGAAAGATGGTAACAATAACCCTGTATACGAGACAGCAAAAGAGACACTGATGTATAGAACAGTCTTATGGACTCTGTGGGAGAGGGAGAGGGTGGGATGATTTGGGAGAATGGCATTGAAACATGTATAATATCATATATGAAACGAGTCGCCAGTCCAGGTCCGATGCACGATACCGGATGCTTGGGGCTGGTGCACTGGGACAACCCAGAGGGATGGTATGGGGAGGGAGGAGGGAGGAGGGCTCAGGATGGGGAACACATGTATACCTGTGGATAAGGCTCTTGAAAGTTCCTTGGAGACTTTCCAAGTCCCAAGGAGATCCAACCAGTCCATTCTAAAGGAGATCAGTCCTAGGATTTCTTTGGAAGGAATGAGGCTAAAGCTGAAACTCCAGTACTTTGGCCACCTCATGCGAAGAGTTGACTCATTGGAAAAACCTCTGATGCTGGGAGGGATTGGGGGCAGGAGGAGAAGGGGACGACAGAGGATGAGATGGCTGGATGGCATCACCAACTCGATGGACGTGAGTCTGAGTAAACTCCGGGAGTTGGTGATGGACAGGGAGGCCTGGCGTGCTGCGATTCATGGGGTCGCAAAGAGTCGGACACGACTGAGAGACTGAACTGACTGAACTGAACTCCTTTGCAAATGTCATTGATGCTGGGATTTCACTCCCTCTGCACAGGAAATAGTTCTGGAAAGCCACTCTTCAAGCAGAGTAAATCACACTCTCTTCTTTGACAGCCTTGTGCTTCCAAAGCTCTACGTCAGCATGTATCATATGGCACTGTCATGGATCTACTTACAGAGCTGGCTCCCCCCCAGGACTATGAATTTCATGCAGGTAATAATTATGAACTGAAGACTTCTCAGCATACCTCTAAAGATGCTGGTTGAATTGATGGTAACCGCAGACAGGCCAAGAGATCCACACTGGTATTTAGTTGAAGTTCAAATTAGAGTGAAAGGGTAAATACCACCCACCTCTTCCATAGAAAAGGATACAGAGTGATGGTAATTTTACTTGTATGACATCTACTGTTAGTTTTTGTGCCATAAAAAACCACTTTGTGGTTAGCTCAGCTGTCTGTGGGTTCAGGGTTTCAGCTGGGCTCAGGGGAGTGGTCCTTCTGGACTCACTAGGCTCAGCCACTCGTCTCTGGTCAGCTACAGGTAGGCGAGGGGCTGCTAGCCTAGGAGAGCTTGTGTCTGTGCAGTATGAAACCTCCCCTCCAGCAGGTTAGGCTGGACATGGATAATGGGCAGGGCCCAAGACCAGGGAAGGCTATGCTTGCAATAGTTCACCATCACTTCTGCTGCAATCTATCAGCCAAAGCAAATCACAAGGGCAGACAAAACTCAAGAAGTGGAGAAATGACCCCATCTTAGTCATTAGGCATACGGGATCTTAGTTCCCCAACCAGGGATCAAATGCCTGCAGAGGAAGCATGGAGTCTTAAGCCCTGGACTACTAGGGAAGTCTCTCTCACTCTCTTCCTTGAGAACTTATGTCGAGCAAGTGAAGTGAAGTCACTCAGTCATGTCTGACTCTTTACGACCCCATGGACTGTAGCCCACCAGGCTCTTGGTCCACGGGATTTTCCAGGCATGAATACTGGAGTGGGTTGCCAGTTCCTTCTCCAGGGGATCTTCGAGACCCAGGGATTGAACCCAGTCTCCCACATTATAGGCAGATGCTTTACTGTCTGAGCTACCAGGAAGCCCTACCTTGAGCAAAAGCCTGTGTTAACCAAAGGGAGAGGCTAACCACGTGGAGCAGAGTCCAGTGGTCCTTGCTAAAATCATCCTAGACTAGTCTACACTCTGCCAGCTCTCACACATGAAGGATAGGGCAGCAAAGGCCAGCAGAGTAGCTGCCCAACCCACAGTGAACCACAGACACATGAGTGAGCTGAGCCAACACAACAGGTACAATCATAAACCCATACTTTCAGTTTTGGGGTGGTTTGTTATGTGTCTGTAGCTAACTAATAGGAAACTTATTACCAACCTGCCATAACGTTAATATCTATGCTGTCCTAAAGTAATTGTTCAGGAGCTGCTGTTTTTAATTTATTATCAACAGTATTTTCTTGAGTCTCCCATCGATACACACAATCTCTTTCTTTCTCATCCTTATAATGTCCGTGGCCAGTTTTGCCTTCATGCTTTTTGAAAGGGGAATATATACAGCCTAGAGCTCGAGTCAGCTATGTTACCTATTTTTCAGCAGAATCAATAGGCAGAGCAGTTTCCACAGCCAGACAGACCCATGATTAATCCTGGTTCTGACACCAGCTGGCAGTGTGTCTCTGGGCAAGTTTTTTTATCTGTAAGCTGAAGATGATGCAAACCTAGCACCCCCACATAAAGCTGTCCAGGTCGAGTACTGTACAAATCCAAATGTCACCAACTGTTGTTCTTCAGCACATCATCCTCATGGCCAGATACAGCAGGCCTATGTTTTGGGGGTAAATAAGAGATGCTTTGTATTGTGTTGACCAAAATGTTCCTTCAATTTTAAGTAAAAATAAAAGATACATTCTTCACTTTCATCAAAAACGTCATTGAACAACATATTCACCATTTTGTTCTACTACCTTCTGCTATTTTTCAGGCAACTTGAATTTACATCTTCCCAGAACTTTTTATCTTTTTGAGCAAAGAATTGTCCCAGGAGCCTTTTGCATTCTGCCAGGGAATTAAAATTTTTTCCATTAAGAGAATTTTATAAAGACCTAAATAAATGGAAATCCGAAGGGGTGATGTCTGGTGGATATGGTGAATGAATCAGAACTTCCCAGCAGTTCCCTTCTAATGGTTTTTGACTGCTTATCAAAGAAATATGCAATCTTGCTTTATCCCGATGGAAGATTATGTGTGTTCAGTTGACTAATTCTGGACACTTTGGGTCAAGTGCTGCTTTCAGTTGGTCTAACTGGGAGTAGCACTTGTTGGAATTAATCACTTGATTTTCTACAAGGAGCTCATGATAGAGGACTCCCTTCCAACCCCACTACAGACACAGCATCACCTTCTTTGGATGAAGATGGGCTTTTGATGTGCCTGGCAGTGGTTGATGTCACTTGCTCCATGATCTCCTCCATTCCACGTTACTGTACAGTGTCCACTTTTTATCATCTATCACAACTTGTCTTAAAAAAAACAACGTTTTTGTTACATATAAGTAGAGAATCACATGTGGACATAGAGTCAAGAAGGTTTTTTCCGCTTATGTGGAACCCAAACATCAAAATGATGAACATAACCAAGCTGGTGCAAATGATTTTCAGCACTTGATTTGGATATTTTGAGTGTGCCAGCTATCTCTCACGTGGTATAATGTTAACTGTTCTTAATCAGTGTCTTGATTTTTTCACTATCAACTTCAACTTGTGTATCTGACCATGGAGCATAGTCCAGTGAGAAATTTCCAGCATGAAACTTTACAAACCACCTTTGACAGAATCCGTCACAGTACCTTCTCAATACACTGCATAAACTTTTTACTGCATTTCAGTTGCTTTTTTTTAACCTTTCTTGAAATAATAAAGCATAATAAGCCCAACATTTTTCTTTTTTTTTTCTTCCATCTTTAATATTAAAATGGCTACACAAAAATTCACCAATTTTGGTAAGTTTGTTTTTTTTTTAAGTGCACATGGATAGGATAGCCTTCACAATTACAATTTCATAAAATTGTTTCAAATGAAGTTAAAGACAGCTAAGTGCTGCTAGAGCCAGCTCACAGGGAAAGCAAATGAACTTTTTGGCCAACACAGCAGGCATTCACTTTCTTTCTTTCTGTTTCCCAACATCCAGACATACTAATAGTACTCAGTGAACTAGCTCCTGAGCCAAATCGGGCCCATTTTGCATTTTATGAATAAAATGTTTTTTGAACACAGCCATACCCATGTTTATGCTTACTTCTGCTTTGTATATAGTGACAGAGATGAATAGTTACATCCCCACACACAGCCCGACAAAGCCTAAAATACTTATGATCTGGCTGGCCCGTTAGAGAAAAAACTTACTGATCCCAGCAATAAACTTCTATACCTCAAGTTTTTGTTGTAGATAAAAAGCACCTGGAAATCTTATTTAAAACACAGATTCTTTGGGTCCTGCCAGCCAGAGACTCTGAATCAGTACGTCTGGGTGAGACCTGAGAAGCCGCATTTCTAACAACCATCCAAGTGATATTGATGCTGCCAGCTTGGGAACCACGCTTTAAGTGGCGCTACACTAACCATCTGCAGTAACTTAATTGTGCTAAATCCCTAGTTTTTAAGTGGTGAGGTATTAGCACACTGAAAACCCAGACAAACAGAAGCCACTTTGTGAAAAGGCTCAAAAAGCAGAAGGAATGGAGCAATTAGCAAACTGTAAGCCATTTTAAGTACAAGGTTCTTTATGGGTAATTCATGTTTATTCACAGAAGGAAAAAGTTAATCTGGGCCAGAGACAGTAACCACCAGCCAAAGTCGGAAGTCACAACACAAAGACAAAATAAGAATGTAAAGCAGGCTCTAATTGTTGGCCAGTGCACAAAATGAAAATGCCGTCTCAAGGTTTTCTTAAATTAGAAGCTTTGGCTCCTCCTAATTGTGCCATTTGTCCAACTCTCTCTAAAATATCTAATAATGGTGCATTCAGTGATAACCACATACTCCATGGCTCAAAATAATTTATATTTTTCCCCACTAATAACAGATTGCAGATGCTTGTCTGGCAGTCCTCAAGATTTCAGACTGATTACTAATGAAGCGACTTACTTAAGATACACCAGGTCAGATCTGTTGTGATCCAATGAATGGTATTTGAAAACCCTCCTATAATGAGCCTTTATAAATTATTATAATTAAGCTGGTTGTTATTAGCCTGCCCTTCCTTGATCTCTAGTTTAATTTCCTTCAGTGATTTCTTTCTTCTATCCATCTCTCTACTTCAGTGCTTAAAATTTTTAAAAAGGTAAATTATTTTCTTTTAAAATTGCATAATGTACTTTAATTTAACTTGATCATTTAGATCATACCACTGTATTAGTAGGAAAGTAACCCAAAACTATTTCGAGTCCATTTTAAATATGGAATAAGCTTCAAAGAGCAAAGGCTCTTAAAAGGGGCTGTGGGAGAGTTTACAGTCACGTCTGTGTCCAGCCCAAAGGCATAAAGTTAAAAGTAAATGCTAGTTTCTGTGATGTGAGCCCTTAGAGGGGAGACCTGAAACCAAAATACCACAACCTCATGTGCAAATTCAAAGATTTATTCAGTCTTATGACTAAACATGCACCCATGCACTCTAACGGAATTGTCCTTACAGCTCATGATGTCTTCCTGAAATAAATCCTCAAGCCAACTACAGTTTAGAAAAAAGAAGTGCTTTGGATGGAGAAAAATCTGGTGTGTGTCTTGGTTCTACCTCCTACTTTCTTCCTCCTCCTTCTCTTCCCTCTTCTTTCTTTAGCTGCAGTCCCTTGACTAACTTTCCTAATGCATTAGCTCTTTCATTTTTAAAATAGATTGAAAATTCCTGCGTTACAAACTTCACAAGTTCCAGTATGACTGAGTTCAGTTCAGCTGCTCAGTCATCTCCAACTCTTTGCAACCCCATAGACTGCTGACGCCAGGCCTCCCTGTCCATCACCAACTCCCAGAGTTTACACAAACTCATGTCCATTGAGTCAGTGATGCCATCCAATTATCTCATACTCTGTCATCCCCTTCTCCCACATTCAATCTTTCCCAGCATCAGGGTCTTTTCAAATGAGTCAGCTCTTCACATCAAGTGGCCAAAGTACTGGAGATTCAGCTTCAACATCAGTCCTTCCAATGAACACTCAGGGCTGATATCCTTTAGGATGGACTGATTGGATCTCCTTACAGTCTAAGGAACTCTCAACAGTCTTCTCCAACAACACAGTTCAAAAGCATCAATTCTTCAGTGCTCAGCTTTCTTTATAGTCCAACTCTCACATCTATACATGACTACTGGAAAAACCATAGCCCTGACTAGATGGACCTTTGTTGGCAAAGTAAAGTCTCTGCTTTTGAATATGCTGTCTAGGTTGGTCATAGATGGGAGCAAGCATCTTTTAATATCATGGCTGCAGTCACCATCTGCAGTGATTTTGGAGCCCACCAAAATAAAGGAGGTCGCCATTAACCCCACCATAGAGCTGCCATAACTTACACAGTATGGGAAACAGACTCTTGGAGGGCACAACAGAACCTTGTGCACCAGGACCCAGGAGAAAGGAGCAGTAACCCCACAGGAGAATGTCCTGGACTTGCCTGTGTCGGTGGTGGCCTCTTGCAGGGTTGGGGGCACTGAGTGTAGTAGTGCATGCATGGGACCTTTTGAGGGAGGTCACCATTATCTTCGTTATCTCCACCATAGTTTCAGTTCACTTCAGTCACTCAGTCGTGTCCAGCTCTTTGCCACCCCATGAATTGCAGCACGGCACGCCTCCCTGACCGTCACCAACTACCAAAGTTCACCCAAACTCTTGTCCATTGAGTCGGTGATGCCATCCAGCCATCTCATCCCCTGTCATCCCCTTCTCCTCCTGCTCCCAATCCCTCCCAGCATCAGAGTCTTTTCCAATGAGTCAACTCTTCGCAAGAGTTGGCCAACTGTCACATCCTTACATGACCACAGGAAAAACCATAGCCTTGACTAGACGAACCTTTGTTGGCAAAGTAATGTCTCTGTTTTCAATATGCTATCTAGGTTGGTCATAACTTTCCTTCCAAGGAGTAAGCATCTTTTAATTTCATGGCTGCAGTCACCATCTGTAGTGATTTTGGAGCCCAGAAAAATAAAGTCTGACACTGTTTCCACTGCTTCCCCATCTATTTCCCATAAAGTGGTGGGACCGTATGCCATGATGTTTGTCTTCTGAATGTTGAGCTTTAAGCCAACTTTTTCACTCTCCACTTTCACTTTCATCAAGAGGCTTTTGAGTTCCTCTTTACTTTCTGCCATAAGGGTGGTGTCATCTGCATATCTGAGGTTATTGATATTTCTCCCAGCAATCTTGATTCCAGTTTGTGTTTCCTTCAGTCCAGCATTTCTCATCATGTACTCTGCATATAACTTAAATAAACAGGGTGACAGTATACAGACTTGACGAACTTCTTTTCCTATCTGGAACCAGTCTGTTGTTCCACGTCCAGTTCTAATGGTTACTTCCTGACCTGCATACAAATTTCTCAAGAGGCAGATCAGGTGGTCTAGTATTCCCATCTCTTTCAGAATTTTCCACAGTTGATTGTGATCCACACAGTCAAAGGCTTTGGCATAGTCTGGTTTTTCTGGAACTCTCTTGCTTTTTCCATGATCCAGTGGATGTTGGCAATTTGGTCTCTGGTTCCTCTGCCTTTTCTAAAACCAGCTTGAACATCAGGAAGTTCACGGTTCACATATTGCTGAAGCCTGGCTTGGAGAATTTTGAGCATTACTTTACTAGCGTGTGAGATGAGTGCAATTATGCAATAGTTTGAGCATTCTTTGTAATTGCCTTTCTTTGGGATTGGAATGAAAACTGACCTTTTCCAGTCCTGTGGTCACTGCTGAGTTTTCCAAATTTGCTGGCATATTGACTGCAGCACTTTCACAGCATCATCTTTCAGGATTTGGAATAGTTCAACTGGAATTCCATCACCTCCACTAGCTTTGTTCATAGTGATGCTTTCCAAGGCCCACTTGACTTCACATTCCAATATGCTACTGGAGATCAGTGGAGAAATAACTCCAGAAAGAATGAAGGGATGGAGCCAAAGCAAAAACAATACCCAGCTGTGGATGTGACTGGTGATAGAAGCAAGGTCCAATGCTGTAAAGAGCAATATTGCATAGGAACCTGGAATGTCAGGTCCATGAATCAAGGAAAATTGGAAGTGGTCAAACAAGAGATGGCAAGAGTGAATGTCGACATTCTAGGAATCAGCGAACTGAAATGGACTGAAATGGGTGAATTTAACTCAGATGACCATTATATCTACTACTGCGGGCAGGAATCCCTCAGAAGAAATGGAGTGGCCATCATGGTCAACAAAAGAGTCCGAAATGCAGTACTTGGATGCAATCTCAAAAATGACTCAAGAATAATCTCTGTTCGTTTCCAAGGCAAACCATTCAATATCACAGTAATCCAAGTCTATGCCCCAACCAGTAATGCTGAAGAAGCTGAAGTTGAGTGGTTCTATGAAGACCTACAAGACCTTTTAGAACTAACACCCAAAAAAGATGTCCTTTTCGTTATAGGGGACTGGAATGCAAAAGTAGGAAGTCAAGAAACACCTGGAGTAACAGGCAAATTTGGCCTTGGAATACGGAATGAAGCAGGGCAAAGACTAATAGAGTTTTGCCAAGAAAATGCACTGGTCATAAAAAACACCCTCTTCCAACAACACAAGAGAAGACTCTACACATGGACATCACCAGATGGTCAACACCGAAATCAGATTGATTATATTCTTTGCAGCCTAAGATGGAGAAGCTCTATACAGTCAGCAAAAACAAGACCAGGAGCTGACTGTGGCTCAGATCATGAACTCCTTATTGCCAAATTCAGACTTAAATTGAAGAAAGTGGGGAAAACCACTAGACCATTCAGGTATGACCTAAATCAAATCCCTTATGATTATACAGTGGAAGTGAGAAATAGATTTAAGGGCCTGGATCTGATAGATAGAGTACCTGATGGACTATGAAATGAGGTTCGTGACATTGTACAGGAGACAGGGATCAAGACCATTCCCATAGAAAAGAAATGCAAAAAAGCAAAATGGCTGTCTGGGGAGGCCTTACAAATAGCTGTGAAAAGAAGAGAAGCAAAAAGCAAAGGAGAAAAGGAAAGATATAAGCATCTGAATGCAGAGTTCTAAAGAATAGCAAGAAGAGATAAGAAAGTCTTCTTCAGCGATCATTGCAAAGAAATAGAGGAAAACAATAGAATGGGAAAGATTAGGGATCTCTTCAAGAAAATCAGAGACACCAAAGGAACATTTCATGCAAAGATGAGCTCGATAAAGGACAGAAATGGTATGGACCTAACAGAAGCAGAAGATATTAAGAAGAGATGGCAAGAATACACATTAGAACTGTACAAAAAAGATCTTCACAACCCAGATAATCACAATGGTGTGATCACTGACCTAGAGCCAGACATCCTGGAATGTGAAGTCCAGTGGGCCTTAGAAAGCATCACTACGAACAAAGGCAGGGGTACCAGAGATCAAATTGCCAACATTCGCTGGATCATCAAAAAAGAAGAGAGTTCCAGAAAAACATCTATTTGTGCTTTATTGACTATGCCAAAGCCTTTGACTGTGTGGATCGCCATAAACTGTGGAAAATTCTGAAAGTGATGGGAATACCAGACCACCTGACCTGTCACCATAGTTTGGCCCCAGGTAAATAGCAGGGAGGGAACACAGCCTCACCCATCAACAGAAAATTGGATTAAAGATTTACTGAGCATGGCCCTGCCCATCAGAACAAGACCCAGTTTCCCCTTCAGTCAGTCTCTCCCAATCAGAGGGAAGACAGACTGAAAACCGCAATCACAGAAAATGAACCAATCTGATCACATGGACCACACACAGCCTTGTCTAACTCAATGAAACTATGAACCATGCCATGTAGGGCCACCCAAGAGGGACGGGTCATGGTGGAGAGTTCTGACAAAATGTGGTCCATGGAGAAGGGAATGGTAAACCACTTCAGTATTCTTGCCTTGAGAACCCCAGGAACAGCATGAAAAGGAATGGATGGATGGAGATAGATAAATATTCTAACACCTTGGGTCAGTTGTTAAGTGCTGTAAATGTCTTCTCCCAGTTTTTAACTTGACTTTTCATTCTCATTGATGTCTTACTTAAAATTTTATCTTATAATACATTTACATAACAATATAACATTTACTATCCAATTATAACTCAATCCTTAAATCAACTCTGTGATGTAGGAACTGTTATCAACTTTATCTTACTCTGGAGAAAAGACAGGCAGGGAGTGTCAATGATCTGCCCAAGTGTAAGGTAGGAAGTGGCTGAGCCAGGATTTAAACCCAGGACATTGGTCTCTCAAGTGTGTGGTCCCAACTCCTGTACAGTGCTGCTTCTCTGTGCACTGAAAAACAGAATTCTATTTTTAATATATCTAAATTCATTAATCTTGTCCTTCATCAACTGAATTTTATTTATTTTATTTAAGAAATCCTTCTTTATCTGAATATCATAAATATGATTATATTATCTCCTGAGAGTCTTATACTTTTGCCTTTTAAACTAAAATTTTTTATCCAATGGAAACTGTGTGTGTTTAAAGGGTCCAATTTTATTTCTTTTCCCATGAGGATAAACAGTTGTTAAAATATTGATCTTTCTCAGCTGATGTGCATGTGTGCTGAATCATGTCCTACTCTGGCCGACCCCATGGACTTAGCCTATCAGGCTCCTCTTTCCTTGGGATTTCCCAGGCAAGCATATTGGAGTGGGTTGCCATTTCCTCTTCAGAGGATCTTCCCAACCCAGGGATTGAACCTGTGTCTCCTGAATTGCAAGCAGATTCTTTACCACTGGGTAAAATTTAGTTCTAGGAGTTTTTAAATTTATTTCTAATTAGTTTTAATTTAGTTTTATTTGATTTATTTTATATTTTTATTTATTATTAGTTTTTATTATTTCTAATAAGTGATGAAGTATCTGCAAATGAAATGAAAAAAATATACTACTTACAATAGCACAAAAATCTGAAATACCTAATGATAACTTGAACAAAATAATATTAATAAGTAATAGTCCTGTACAATGAAATCTCCAAAACACTGCTGAGGGAAATAGAGAAGACTTAAATAAAAGGAGATGTAAACCATATTTAAGGATCAGAGGAATCCATATTGTTAAGATGTCAATTCTAACCAAAACAGATATATAGAATCAAAATGACATCAATCAATATTTCAACTCGTGGTTTTGTGGAAAGTCACAGGCTAGTACTCAATTTCATTTTAAATAGGTTTTTGGTTAATCATCATTTCTCTATCTACTATTGATGGTTTACAGAAATAAAATTAAATTCTCTATACTGATGTCATTCCAGCAAACTTGATAAATTCTCTTGTCTATTATAATAACATGTTGTAGCTTTTTGGAGGGATTTTTTTTTTTTTTTTTTACTGGACAGTCATAGTAGCTTTGAATGATGACAGCTTTATATCTTTCCTTCCAATCCTTATGTTTTATAATTCTTGGCCTAGTTCACTTGATAATATCCAATAGATGCAGTGACAGCAAGCTTTTTTCCTGTCTTCTTTGTTCTTAAACTCATTAGAATTTTCACATAAAATTAGATACTTGTCATAGTCCTTCCTTCTTTCCTCGTAAGATAGTTATCAAACTAACACAATTTCTTTCTGTTCCTAATTTGTTCAGAAGTCTTTCTTAAATACATATAATAAATATAAGCTTAATATCATGAAACTTCCTTCCTAACTCTATTGAGATTTTAGTATATTTTCTCTTTTAACCTGCTATTTCTTTAACCTTTATTTATTCCTTCCCTAATGCTCTTCCTTTCTTTATGAAGATCTGAGTTTCTGACCTATATCATTTTCCTTCTCTCTAACAACTTCTTTTAACATTTCTTGCAAGGTAGTCCTATAGGCAACAAGTTTCCTCAGTTGAGAAATGTTTAGTTTCTCCTTCACTTTCGAAGAATAATTTTGCAGAATACAGAATTCTAGTTTGGTGGGGTTTTCCTCTCAACACTTAAAATATTTCACTGCACTCTTCTTGCTTGAATGGTTTCTGAGAAATCAGATGTAATTCTTATCTTTGTTCTTCCACAGAGTAGGTGTTTGACTTTGACTTCATTCAAATTTTTTGTCTTTATCTTTGTTTTTTGTTTTTTTTTTTTCACTTTGAAAAGATACATTCAGCTGTAGTTTTTTGTTTTATTTTGTTCACACTTTTCCAGTTTGTTATTCTCTGAGCTTCTGAATCTGTGGTCTGGTATTTGTGAAAATTCTAAACCGTTAGTGGTTCAAATATTTATGTTGTTCTTTTCTTTCTTCTCTGTCTGATGTTCCATCATAGGTATGTTATACTTTATGTAATTGCCCCATAGTTGTTGAATAGTCTGTTCCTTTTTTTTTCCCCAGTCTTTTTTCTCTCAGCTTTTTAGTTCCTATTCACATGTCCTCAAGCTCAGAGATTCTTTCCTCAGTCATATTCCTTCTACTAACCAGCCTATCAAAGACATTCTTCATTTATGTTAGTGTTTTAGTTTCTAGCATTTCTTTTTGATTCTTTCTTAGAATATCCATTTTTATGCATTTTCTTGCATGTTATCTAGTTTTCCCATTAAAACTGTTAGTATGTTAATCATGGTGATTTTAAATTGCTAATCTGGTTGTTACAACATTCCTCCCATATCTGACTCTGGTTCTGATACTTGTTCTGTTTTTTTTTTTTTTTTGGTGTTTTTTTCTTTTTTTTTGCTTTTAGTATGCTTTGTCATTTTTGTTGAAATTGGTCATGATATCATGATATACTAGATAAAAGGAAATGCAGTAAATAGGCCTTTGTACTGTGTGGTGAGCGGTTGGGGAGAGGAAATGTCCTGTGGTTCTATGACAGGTCTTAGTCTTTTAATGAGCCTGTGCCTCTGGACTGTGGACTTCACAGGGGCCTCTTGGTTCTCCCCCAACTTAGATGGGGCAGAATGACTAAAAGGGATGAAGACGGGTGTTTTTTATTTCCTCCAGGTCAGCTAGACTCTGATAGAATCCCAGTAGTTTAGGCTCAGGTTAAATAGTTTGCTCTGAGGGCAGGCCTTGCTAAGAACAGAATGATCTGGCGTATTTCAACATGGCTGCTTTTCCCCCTGCCCCCACTGGAAGCAGGAAGAGATTTCTTTCCTGTCTTCTCTGTGAAAACATAACGGAGCTCCAGGAAGTAAAACTCACAGAAGTGTGGCATCCCTCACCCTGCCAAGACTGCATCCCCATGGACTTGTTCACCCTCAGACTTATCCACACTGGGCCTTGAAAAATTCAACTGCTGTTGAGACTTTCCTCCCTCTAAACGGATTCTTAGAGAGGTTTCTGCTCCTTCAAAGTGATTCTCTTTACCTTCCTGACTGTGTCACCAATATTTAGTTCAGCAGTTTGCCCTGCTGGTGGGCCAATTGTCTGATGGATCTAAGAAGAGTTGTTGATTTTCAGTTTCTTCAATATTTTAGTTGTTGTTAGAGCAGAGTAACAACTTCCAATCTCCTTATGTGCCTGACTGGAAACCAGAGTTTTTTGATGTGTAAATATAGTGAGTTTTATTAATATATCTATAATTGTATCTAGGAAAAGACTCTGATGTTGGGAGGGATTGGGGACAGGAAGAAAAGGGGATGACAGAGGATGAGATGGCTGGATGGCATCACCGACTCAATGGACATGAGTTTGAGTGAACTCCGGGAGTTGGTGATGGACAGGGAGGCCTGGCGTGCTGCGATTTATGGGGTCACAAAGAGTCAGACAAGACTGAGCGGCTGAACTGAACTGAATTGTATCTATAGTTTGTTATATAAATAGAATTTAACTGTATATATTTCTGAACCAACATCCTATTCCTAGAATGAATCTAACTTGGTTATGATGTGTTAGCTTTTCTATACTCTGCTCAATTCAGTTTTCTAAAATTTTCTTTCAGATTTTTAGACACATGTTCATGAGTGAGAATATCCTGTAAATCTCCATTCCCTGAGCTTCTTGTTTGGTTTTTGTGACATGATTATACTCACCTCATAAAATGTTAGGGGACAGTCTTTTCTCTTACTGTTCTTTAGAAAAGCATGAGTAATATTTAAATTATTCTTTCTTTGAATGTTTGTTACAACTTGCCTAGAAATCTGTCAGGACCTTGGATTTTCTTTGTGGAGAAGCTTTGAAGTGCTTATTCCTTATAGGGCCACTCAAATTTCCTGTTACTCTTGAGTCATTGCTGATACATCATATTTTGGGAAATCAGTTTCTGTTTACTTTTTTTTGACATTGTATCTTTTTGTGTTCTTTTTAAATAGCTATAATAGCCAGAGTTATGCCTCCTTCATCTTTAGGCTTATTTCAAAGTGTATTCTGACTCTCTGAAGTCTGAAGTATAGGTAGATTTCTTTAGGCACTGTTTGTTTCTACCTATGCTAAGTGCTTGGAATCTATGGAACAGGGCTCATTTCTGTTTTAGAAACAAGCTAGTTGTCCACCAAAACATGTTCTTCCTCATCCTAGGTATATAATGAGACTGTTTCCCAGGCATCCTTGTAGTTGAGGATGGTCTTGGGCCTGAATTCTTGTCAGTGAAATATGTGTACAGTATTTCACATATTTCTAAACCTGTTTAGATAAACCAGTTTCTAAACGTGTCCCATAGAAATCCTGCCACTGAATGAACACCTGTTTCAGCTTCCTGTTGACGTGTGACAAACAACTCCCACAACCTTGTGCCTTAAGACAGCAACTATTCTATTATTTCTTATGAGCCTGTCAGTTGACTAGGCAGTATTTTGCTATCTTACCTGGGCTAAGTTATGCAACTACGTTAGTCTGTAAGTTAATGTGGGCTGGGAAGTCCAAGATCGTCTCTCTCCCGCATCAGGGGCCCATTACTCACGGTAAGCTGGGGCACCGTGACTCTCCCCTTGGTAGCCTGTCTCTCCACTCGATGGCCCCATTCCTCATGGCCTCTGTGTGGCCTTTCTCCCCAGTGGGACCTGGACATCCTTTCTACATGGTGATTGGGCTCCAAGAGGGAAAATGTGGATGCTGCCAACCCCCTTCGGAGGCTTGAGCTCAGAATCCCCAGGAAGTTGCGTCCCCTACATTTCTGTTGGCCAACACACATCTCATGTCTAGCTCAAATTCAAGACGTGGGGAAGTAGATTCCCACCATTTATGGGAGAAGCTTCAAAGTCACAATGAGCAGGGGCACATGAAGGCATGATTCCTTGGGGCCATTTTTCATATTCTGCCACATCACCCATGAATGCCCCCACATAGCACCCTCTGCTTGTCCCCCCACGGATAGATGCAGGTGCTCAGGGAGCCTTATGAACCCCATGATAAAAACAGGGGCTTCTGTTAGAGAGCTTCGCAACCCCAGGTCCTGTTCTCTGGGAATCATATGTGTATAAGCAAGAAATCAACAAGGGTTATGTCAATCCACTAATATTACAGGATTTATTAAAGCAGCTAATCTTACCCTAAAAGTAGAACTTGAAGCTCAATTCACAGCTTGAAATTTTTCAGACCATACAGGTTATAGGAATTGGATTGCAAACCTGGGAGAGGAGTATCCTGTGACTCTAGTCTCTCAGAGGGTATTTTGCCCTTTCCACTGAATGCCATGGTCTGAGATGATCTGCTTGCCTTACTGATCCATGTGGTGTGAAGCTTGAGAGGGTTTGGAAAAGGTAAACAATGAGGACAACTTATTTCTCCATTTATCTTAACTCTGAGGACTTCACTTTACGTGGGTGAGCGCTGGCCTTGTCTCCTGATCCCAGCCAACTCTATCCCCGATTCAGGCTGTGGAAGCCAACAGCTCTCAAATTCCCTTGAACTTGCAAATGCCCTCAGCCTGAAGCTGCTTTGACTCTGCGGGCCTGTCTGGATTGCTGTTCCCAATCAGCGTCTGGCCTCTGAGAATTCCACACTTCCTCACTCACTCATGCTTGCATTTAAAAATAGGTTATTTATATTTTAGTTAGCATTTTAAATTGTTTTCACTCAGAGGGTCAGTCTCGTTCTGCAAATTGCAATACTGCTATAAAAATAATCAGACATTTGTTTGCAGAGACATTTAAAATCTATGATAAATTTAAGTGTTTCTCACGACTTCTACAGATGAACTCATCTCATTCTGCTTGTATGAATTTCCTATTCATATCCCCTGATTTCTTTTTAAGTTGGACAATAGTACCAAATGTACTCCAAGAAATGTCTTGGTGGTATTTCTACTCTCTTTGATCTCTGATGGCTAGTTTACATCCCAGAACCACTAGTCACATCAAAATTAACACTACCACCAACTCTCCCTGCACACAGGAACTTACTGGACAAGTTCATTCTTGCCTTCAAGCCCTGCTTTTCAAAGTTAAGTACTGTTTGTTCCATTCCAGCAAGCTCTGTCCTATTTCCTGGGTAGCCTGTTATGAATTTTAGGTTTATCCATGTTTCCTTCAATTTAGCATTCTCAGCATTAAATCTATGTCTCAGTCTGAGATCTCCCAGAAGCAGACCCTGAGACAAGGATTCAAAGACAAGTATTTATTTGGGAGGTGATCCCAGAAGGCTGGATCATTCATTAAAACAAACTCTGTTTGCACTATAAAAAGAAGAGAAATATTAATGTTCCAGGAGTCAGAATCAGAAGAAAAGAGGATTAAATGAATAGCACCCTGTTCTATGGAGAAGGCAATGGCACCCCACTCCAGTACTCTTGCCTGGAAAATTCCATGGACGGAGGAGCCGGGTAGGCTGCAGTCCATGGGGTTGCTGAGGGTTGGACAGGACTGAGCGACTTCCCTTTCACTTTTCACTTTCATGCATTGGAGAAGGAAATGGCAACCCATTCCAGTGTTCTTGCCTGGAGAATCCCAGGGACGGGGAAGCCTGGTGGGCTGCCGTCTATGGGGTCACACAGAGTCAGACACGACTGAAGTGACTTAGTAGCAGCAGCAGCAGAAACCCTGTTCTATAATCACCTAAAATAACCAAAATGATTATGATGATGATTAACACTATTTTCCATGAACTTTTCACTAAGTTTAATTCATGTGAACCTCAAAAAATCCAATGAGATAGGGTGCGTCCTATATTTCCATTTTACAGAAAGATAAATTAAGGCAGGCATGGATTATTTAGTTGACTAATATCACAATGTAGTAACTAGTGGAACCAAGTGTGAGCCCAGGCACTCTGAAGAGGTCCATACTGTCAAATACTAAGCTATATATAACCTCTCAAGTTTATTCTACAAATGGATGTCCACTGAGGAAAATTGGGAAGTGAAGGAATAAAATTTGACACTTATTTCAGTCAAATTGAGAAGGGAATGGAGATGAGAATGGCAAACCACTTCAGTATTCTTGCCTTGAAAACCCCATGAACAGTATGAAAAGGCAAAAAGATAAGACATTGAAAGGTGAATTCCCCAGGTCGGTAGGTGCCCAAAATGCTACTGGAGGTCACTGGAGAAATAACTCTAGAAAGAATGAAGAGATTAAGCCAAAGCAAAAAAAACACACAGTTGCAGATGTGACTGGTGATGGCAGCAAGGTCGGATGCTGTAAAGAGCAATATTGCATCAGTTCAGTTCAGTTCAGTCGCTCAGTCGTGTCCGACTCTTTGCGACCCCATGAATCACACCACGCCAGGTCTCCCTGTCCATCACCAACCCCCGGAGTTCACCCAGACTCACATCCATCGAGTCAGTGGTGCCATCCAGCCATCTCATCCTCTGTCGTCCCCTTCTCCTCCTGCCCCCAATCCCTCCCAGCATCAGAGTCTTTTCCAATGAGTCAACTCTTCACATGAGGTGGCCAAAGTACTGGAGTTTCAGCTTCAACATCAGTCCTTCCAAAGAAATCGCAGGGCTGATCTCCTTCAGAATGACTGGTTGGATCTCCTTGCAGTCCAAGGGACTCTCAAGAGTCTTCTCCAACACCACAGTTCAAAAGAATCAATTCTTCGGTGCTCAGCCTTCTTCACAGTCCAACTCTCACATCCATACATGACCACAGGAAAAACCATAGCCTTGCCATACTTTTGTTGGCAAAGTAATGTCTCTGCTTTTCAATATGCTATCTAGGTTGGTCACAACTTGTCTTCCAAGGAGTAAGCGTCTTTTAATTTCATGGTGCAGTCACCATCTGCAGTGATTTTGGAGCCCCAAAAAATAAATTCTGACACTGTTTCCACTGCTTCCCCATCTATTTCCCATGAAGTGATGGGACCAGATGCCATGATCTTCGTTTTCTGAATGTTGAGCTTTAAGCCAACTTTTTCACTCTCCTCTTTCACTTTCATCAAAAGGCTTTTGAGTTCCTCTTCACTTTCTGCCATAAGGGTGGTGTCATCTGCATATCTGAGGTGATTCATATTTCCCCCGGCAATCTTGATTCCAGCTTGTGTATCTTCTAGTCCAGCGTTTCTCATGATGTACTCTGCATATAAGTTAAATAAGCAGGGTGACAATATACAGCCTTGACATACTCCTTTTCCTATTTGGAACCAGTCTGTTGTTCCATGTCCAGTTCTAACTGTTGCTTCCTGACCTGCATACAAATTTCTCAAGAGGCAGATCAGGTGGTCTGGTGTTCCCATGTCTTTCAGAATTTTCCACAGTTTATTATGATCCACACAGTCAAAGGCTTTGGCATAGTCAATAAAGCAGAAATAGATGTTTTTCTGGAACTCTCTTGCTTTTTCCATGATCCAGCAAATGTTGGCAATTTGATCTCTGGTTCCTCTACCTTTTCTAAAAGCAGCTTGAATATCAGGAAGTAAGGAATCTAGAATGTTAGGCCCATGAATCAAGGCAAATTGGAAGTGGTCAAACAGGAGACGTCAAGAGTGAACATCAATATTTTAGGAATCAGCAAACTAAAATGGACTGGAATGGGTGAATTTAACTCAGATGACCATTATATCTACTACTGCGGGCAGGAATTCCTTAGAAGAAATGGAGTAGCCCTCACAGTCAACAGAAGCGTCTGAAAAGCAGTACTTGGATGTAATCTCCAAAACGACAGAATGATCTCTGTTCGTTTCCAAGGCAAAGCATTCAACATCACAGTAATTCAAATCTATGCCTCAACCAGTAATGCTCAAGAAGCTGAAGTTGAATGGTTTTATGAAGACCTGCAAGACCTTTTAGAACTTAAATCAAAAAAAAGATGTCCTTTTCATTATAGGGGATTGGAATGCAAAAGTACAAGTCAAGAAACACCTGGAATAACAGGCAAATTTGGCCTTGGAATATGGAATGAAGCAGGGCAAAGGCTAATAGAGTTATGCCAAGAGAATGCACTGGTCATAGCAAACACCCTCTTCCAACAACACAAGAGAAGACTCTACACATGGACATCACCAGATGGTCAATACTGAAATCAGAGTGATTATATTCTTTGCAGCCAAAGATGGAGAAGCTCTATACAGTAAGCAAAAACAAGACTGGGAGCTGACTGTGGCTCAGATCATGAACTCTCCTTATTGTCAAATTCAGACCTAAATTGAATAAAGTAAGGAAAACCACTTTTCAGGTATGACCTAAATCAAATCCCTTATGATTATACAATGGAAGTGAGAAATAGATTTAAGGGACTAGATCTGATAGAGTGCCTGATGAACTATGACAGAGGTTCATGACACTGTCATGAGACAGGGATCAAGACCATCCCCATGGAAAAGAAATGCAAAGAAGCAAAATGGCTGTCTGAGGAGGCCTTGCAAATAGCTGTGAAAAGAAGAGAAGCAAAAAGCAAAGGAGAAAAGGAAAGATATATGCATCTGAATGCAGAGTTCCAAAAAATAGCAAGGAGAGATAAGAAAGCCTTGCTCAGTGATCAATGCAAAGAAATAGAGGAAAACAACAGAATGGGAAAGACTAGAGATCTCTTCAAGAAAATTAGAGATACCAAGGGAACATTTCATGCAAAGATGGGCACAATAAAGGACAGAAATGGTATGGACCTAACAGAAGGAGAAGATATTAATGAGAGGTAGCACGAATACACAGAAAAACTATTTAAAAAAAGATCTTCATGACCCAGATAACCATGATGGTGTCACTCACCTAGAGCCAGACATCCTGGAATGTGAAGTCACGTGGGCCTTAGGAAGCATCACTATGAACAAAGCTAGTGGAGGTGATGGAATTCCAGTTGAGCTATTTCAAATCCTAAAAGATGATACTGTGAAAGTGCTGCACTCAATATGCCAGCATATTTGGAAAATTCAGCAGTGGCCACAGGCCTGGAAAAGGTGTTTTCATTCCAATCCCTAAGAAAGACAATGCCAAAGAATGCTCAAACTACCACACAATTGCACTCATCTCACATACTAGTAAAGTAGTGCTCAAAATTCTTCAAGCCAGGCTTCAACAATACATGAACTGTGAGCTTCCAGATGTTCAAGCTGGATTTAGAAAAGGCAGAGGAACCAGAGATCAAATTGCCAACATCCACTGGATCATGGAAAAAGAAAGAGAGTTCCAGAAAAACATCTATTTCTGCTTTATTGACTATGGCAAAGCCTTTGACTGTGTGGATCACCATAAACTGTGGAAAATTCTGAAAGAGATGGGAATACTAGATGACCTGACCTGCCTGTTGAGAAATCTGTATGCAGGTCAAGAAGCAACAGTTAGAACTGGACATGGAACAACAGACTGGTTCTAAATTGGGGAAAGGAGTATGTCAAGGGCATATATTGTCACCCTGCTTATTTTAACTTATATGCAGACTGCATCATGAGAAATGCTGGGCTGGATGAAGCACAAGCTGGAATTAAGGTTGCCAGAAGAAATATCAATAACCTCAGATATGCAGATGACAACACCCTTATGGCAGAAAGTGAAGAACTAAAGAGCCTTTTGATGAAAGTGAAGGAGGAGAGTGAAAAAGTTGGCTTAAAGCTCAACATTCAGAAAACAAAGATCTTGGCATCTGGTCCCATCACTTCATGGCAAATAGATGGGGAAACAGTGGAAACAGTAGCAGACTTTATTTTTTTTTGGGGGGGGGGCTCCAAAATTATTGCCCAAAGAAGAAAACAAGGAAACTTTAAGGATAATTTGTCAATGTTTCGGAAAGTTAAGGGCTTCCCAGGTGGCTCAGTGGTAAAGAATCTGCCCACCAATGCAGGAGCCAAGGTACACGTGCATTCGATCCCTGGGTCAAGAGGATGCCCTGGAGGAGGAAATGGCAACCCACTGTAGTATTCTTATCTGAAAAATTCCATGGACACAGAAGCCTGGCTGGCTACAGCCCATGGGGTCACAAAGAATTGGACACGACTGAGCATACAGTGGAACAGGAAAGTTAATTGCTTTTATTTTTTATAAAATAAAAATAGCATTATTTATAATAAATGCTATTATCTTATGACCCAGCAACTTCATTCTTTAGAATATACCCTGGAGAAATCATTATTCCCATGCTTCAGGAGATTTATACAAGAATGCTTATGACACTGCCAATACAAAACAAAAACAAACAAAAAACACCAATTTCCAATCAGTAGACTTAGTAAGTTGTGTTGTTCAATTGAACAGCTAAATGTACTGATCTAGCTGACTCTCAAAAACACAATAATAAGCCCCAAAAAGCAAGTCACAGTGAAATACATGCAGTTTGAGTCCCTTGATATAAAGTTAAAAACATGCAATATGAAAACAACATATAAGCATACGTGGTAAAAGAAACGACAGAAGAATGATACAACACATCATTCAAACTAGTTACCTCTGAGGGAAATGGGAGGTATGGGATCAGCATGGGGAATGGGGCACTTCAATTCCAATGGAAATGTCCTGTCTGTGTGCAAATGTCCAGACTGTGTCAATGGTACTAGGGTTTTGCTGCATTATTACTCTTTATATCCTCATATGCTTTATACCGTATTTATTGTATCTATTCAATTTCTGATGGAAAAAACAGCAATCAATGCTAAAGTTATCACTAGTAGTAGAGAATTACAATGTATAACTTTGAAGTGACCTCAGAAAGAAAAACAGGAACAAATACAGTTTTGATCATGTAGCACAGGGATGGAAGAAGAAATCCCCCTCAAAACTTGGAAATCCTAAAGTCAAAATAGAAGGTTTTACAAATAAAATTAGCCAAAACAATTATAAAAACTTATGTTCATTAAATTGCTTATTATATGGCAATGATTCTCAGACTCTTTTCAAAACAAAATTTAACTATATGGAGAAGTATATTCCAGGAAAATACAAACAGAACAAAAAAAGAATAACAATGTTATAGCTATTACAATATATATAATATAGCAGAGCAAGTACTATCCAAAATTAAGCTTTTGAGACAGGAAGTTTTAATTTGGGCAAAGGGATTCATTTCCAAAATTATAAAAACTTCATTGAAAAGATTAGAGTCAGCAATCAGCCAATTAATAATCTCACAGTGTACAGCTGCTCCTTATTGTCCAGAGTCCATATTTGTGAATTTGCCTGCTTGAAAAAATGTATTTATAAACCCCAGATCTATACTTGTGGCACTTTTTTTTTTTTGCAGTCATTCACAAATGTGTACAGAGTGGCATAAAAACTGGGTCTCCCAATGCGCAATTATCTGCGGAAGTCAAGTCGGGTTGTGCTCTGCTTCCCTGTCTCAGATCTCAGACTATAAACCAGTGTCCTTTTCATGGTCGATACACTGCTGCGTTTTTCACATCTCCATGCTTTTGTTGGTGATTTCACTGTTTAAAATGGCTCTAAGCAAAAAGCTCAACTGCCAGTAACGTCTCTAAGCACGAGCAGGCTGAATGCGCCTTATGGATGAAATAGGTGTTAGATGCACTTCATTCAGGCATAAGTTATGATGCTGTTGGCCATGAGTTCAATGTTAATGAACTAAAATGCATATTAAACAAGATGTCTTTAAACAGACACATATATAAAATAAGATTATATATTGATCAATAAACAAAAATGTGATCAGAGGCTTGCAGGAAACTAACTTAAAATTTCCCGTAGGAGCAATGACAGTATTTGTAAATTCAGTTTTCCAGGGACTTTTAAAATGTAAGTAATACAAACAACAAGCATCAAACATACAAAACAAAAAATCATAATCACCTAGCAGGAAGATTTAACAGAAAGCTGAGAAGTCAACAAATCATATAGATTAAATCTATTTAAAACATAGAGAATCTAACAGTAAAGTAAGAGAAGACTCTACACATGGACATCACCAGATGGTCAACACCGAAATCAGATTGATTATATTCTTTGCAGCCAAAGATGGAGAACAAAAAGAAGACCAGGAGCTGACTGTGGCTCAGATCATGAACTCCTTATTGCCAAATTCAGACTTAAATTGAAGAAAGTAGGGAAAACCACTAGACCATTCAGGTATGACCTAAATCAAATCCCTTATGATTATACAGTGGAAGTGAGAAATAAATTTAAGGAACTAGATCTGATAGAGTGCCTGATGAACTATGGAATGAGGTTTGTGACATTGTACAGGAGACAGGGATCAAGACCATCCCCATGGAAAAGAAATGCAAAAAAGCAAAATGGCTGTCTGGGGAGGCCTTACAAATAGCTGTGAAAGGAAGAGAAGCGAAAAGTAAAGGAGAAAAGGAAAGATATAAGCATCTGAATGCAGGGTTCCAAAGAATAGCAAGGAGAGATAAGAAAGCCTTCCTCAGCCATCAATGCAAAGAAATAGAGGAAAACAACAGAATGGAAAAGACTAGAGATCTCTTCAAGAAAATTAGAGACACCAAGGGAACATTTCAGGCAAAGATGGGCTCAATAAATAACAGAAATGGTATGGACCTAAGAGAAGCAGAAGATATTAAGAAGAGGTGGCAAGAATACACAGAAGAACTGTACAAAAAAGATCTTCACTACCCAGATAATCATGATGGTGTGATCATTGACCTAGAGCCAGACATCCTGGAATGTGAAGTCAAGTGGGCTTAGGAAGCATCACTATAAACAAAGCTAGTGGAGGTGATGGAATTCCAGTTGAGCTATTTCAAATCCTAAAAGATGATGCTGTGAAAGTGCTGCACTCAATATGCCACCAAATTTCGTAAACTCAGCAGTGGCCACAGGACTGGAAAAGGTCAGTGTTCATTCCAATCCCAAAGAAAGGCAATGCCAAAGAATGCTCAAACTACCACACAATTGCACTCATCTCACACACTAGTAAAGTAATGCTCAAAATTCTCCAAGCCAGGCTTCAGCATTACATGAACCGTGAACTTCCAGATGTTCAAGCTGGATTTAGAAAAGGCAAAGGAACCAGAGATCAAATTGCCAACATGCACTGGATCATGGAAAAAGCAAGAGAGTTCCAGAAAAACATCTATTTGTGCTTTATTGATTATGCCAAAGCCTTTAACTGTGTGGATCACAATAAACTGTGGAAAATTCTGAAAGACATGGGAATACCAGACCACCTGATTTGCCTCTTGAGAAATTTGTATGCAGGTCAGGAAGCAACAGTTAGAACTGGACATGGAACAACAGACTGGTTCCAAATAGGAAAAGGAGTATGTCAAGGCTGTATATTGTCACCCTGCTTATTTAACTTATACGCAGCGTACATCATGAGAAATGCTGGACTGGAAGAAACACAAGCTGGAATCAAGATTGCCAGGAGAAATATCAATAACCTCAGATATGCAGATGACACCACCCTTATGGCAGAAAGTGAAGAGGAACTAAAAAGTCTCTTGATGAAAGTGAAAGTGGAGAGTGAAAAAGTTGGCTTAAAGCTCAACATTCACAAAACGAAGATCATGGCATCTGGTCCCATCACTTCATGGCAAATAGATGGGGAAACAGTGGAAACAGTGTCAGACTGTATTTTTCTGGGCTGCAAAATCACTGCAGATGGTGACTGCAGCCATGAAATTAAAAGAGGCCTACTCCTTGGAAGGAAAGTTATGAGCAACCTAGATAGCATATTGAAAAGCAGAGACATTATTTTGCCAAAAAAGGTTCATCTAGTCAAGGCTATGGTTTTTCCTGTAGTCATGTATGGATGTGAGAGTTGGACTGTGAAGAAAGCTGAGCACTGAAGAATTGATGCTTTTGAACTGTGGTGTTGGAGAAGACTCTTGAGAGTCCCTTGGACTGCAAGGAGATCCAACCAGTCCATTCTGAAGGAGATCAGCCCTGGGATTTCTTTAGAAAGAATGATGCTGAAGCTGAAAGTCCAGTACTTTGGCCACCTCATGCGAACAGTTGACTCACTGGAAAAGACTCTGATGCTTGGAGGGATTGGGGGCAGGAGGAGAAGGGGATGACAGAGGATGAGATGGCTGGATTGCATCACTGACTCGATGGACGTGAGTCTGAGTGAACTCCCGGGGTTTGTGATGGACAGGGAGGCCTGGCGTGCTGTGATTCATGGGGTCACAAAGAGTCGGACATGACTGAGCGACTGAACTGAACTGAACTGAACTGAAACTTATTTTGGTATCTAGTTTTCCTCTCTGCCCAAAGTCCTAAACGATATCTGTAAAGATGAACTTTCCAACACTCCAGATCCCTAGACCTTATCTTTTCACCACCAATGTATTCTCGAGTCCAACTAAGTCACCACCTCTCATCATATCTTAGATAATATCATCGCTGAAAAGGGCACTGTCTCTAAAATCTTTTTTTTTTTTTTTTTGTCTCTAAAATCTTAAGTTCATACACCCAACTCTGTCCACCACACTTGCTCTACCTACTTCGTTAAGTCACAAACCCTCAGGGACAAAGTTCTTCAGTTCTTCAGAGATTGCCGAAATACTGGCCCCGTAATTCTCTGACTGCGTATTTCTTCCTCCTTTATCTGTCTAATCCCAAGAGCATGACCTTTCACTATAATTATTCCCTTGCAAGTACCCCCAGCTCCCTGTTTCTCTTCCATACTCTCTCCAGGGAAAGCTCTCCCTCCAAACCTTTACCCAGCCAGTAGGCTATGATCCTCTACTACTCTTCATGAGTATAAGTTCCTCTGGAGACCTTTCCTCATCACACCAATGCAAACAGAGTGCAGCCTGCTATCTCTGCCTCAACTCCTTTCCTTAATTTTTTCATAGAACTCACTGCATCTTACAAACATGTCATTTGCTATGTGCCCCCCACTGTCTCTTGCACTAGAATGTAAGTTCCATTGACACAAGGCTACTGTCTCGTTCTCCCTACATGCCCAGTACCCACCATCATTCCTTGCACATATTAGAAATTCAATAAGGAACGGTCGTACTGAGGAATGGTTATCAAATATTCTAAGCCTAGAAAATACACACATAATTTCAAAGTGTCTGTGGAATGATTAAAAATTGATAACATATAAGAACACAAATATATATAAGCATCTGAGTGCAGACTTCTAAAGAATAGCAAGGAGAGATAAGAAAGCCTTCCTCAGTGATCAAGGCAAAAAAATACAGCAAATCAATACAATGGGAAAGACTAGAGATCTCTTCAATAAAATTAGAGATACCAAGAGAACATTTCAGGCAAAGATGGGCTCGATAAAGGACAGAAACAGCATGGACTTAACAGAAGCATAAGATGTTAAGAAGAGGTGGCAAGAATACACAGAAGAACTATACAAAAAAGATCTTCATGACCCTGATAACCATGATGGTGTGATCACTAAAGCCAGACATCCTGGAGTGAGAACTCAAGTGGGCCTTCAGAAGCATCACTATGAACAAAACTAGTGGAGGTGATGGAATTCCAGCTTAGCTATTTCAAATCCTAAAATATGATGGTGTGAAAGTGCTGCACTCAATACGCCAGCAAATTTGAAAAACTCAGCAGTGGCCACAGGACTGGAAAAGGTCAGTTGTCATTCCAATCCCTAGGAAAGGCAATGTCAAAGAATGCTCAAACTACCGCACAATTGCACTCATCTCACATGCTAGTAAAGTAATGCTTAAAATTCTCCAAGCTAAGCTTCAACAATATGTGAACCATGAACTTCCAGATGTTCAAGCTGGATTTAGAAAAGGCAGAGGAACCAGAGATCAAATTGCCAACAACCGCTGGATCATTGAGAAAGCAAGAGAGTTCCAGGAAAATATCTACTTCTGCTTTACTGACTACACTAAAGCCTTTGACTGTGTGGATCACAAAAAACTGGGGAAAATTCTGAAAGAGATGGGATTTACCAGACCACCTTACCTGGCTCCTGAGAAATCTGTATGAAGGTCAAGAGGCAACAGTTAGAACGGGACATGGAACAACAGACTGGTTCCAAATAGGAAAAGGAGTACGTCAAGGCTGTGTATTGTCACCCAGCTTATTTAACTTATATGCAGAGTACATCATGTGAAATGCCAGGCTGGATAAAAGACAAGCTGGAATCAAGATTTCCAGGAGAAATATCAATAACCTCAGATATGCAGATGATACCACTTTTGTGGCAGAAAGCGAAGAAGAACTAAACAGCTTCTTGTTGAAAGTGAAAGAAGAGTGAAAAAGTTGGCGTAAAACTCAACATGCAGAAAACGAAGATCATGGCATCTGGTCCCATCACTTCATGGCAAATAGATGGGGAAACAGTGGAAACAGTGTCAGACTGTATTTTTCTGGGCTGCAAAATCACTGCAGATGGTGACTGCAGCCATGAAATTAAAAGAGGCCTACTCCTTGGAAGGAAAGTTATGAGCAACCTAGATAGCATATTGAAAAGCAGAGACATTATTTTGCCAAAAAAGGTTCATCTAGTCAAGGCTATGGTTTTTCCTGTAGTCATGTATGGATGTGAGAGTTGGACTGTGAAGAAAGCTGAGCACTGAAGAATTGATGCTTTTGAACTGTGGTGTTGGAGAAGACTCTTGAGAGTCCCTTGGACTGCAAGGAGATCCAACCAGTCCATTCTGAAGGAGATCAGCCCTGGGATTTCTTTAGAAAGAATGATGCTGAAGCTGAAAGTCCAGTACTTTGGCCACCTCATGCGAACAGTTGACTCACTGGAAAAGACTCTGATGCTTGGAGGGATTGGGGGCAGGAGGAGAAGGGGATGACAGAGGATGAGATGGCTGGATTGCATCACTGACTCGATGGACGTGAGTCTGAGTGAACTCCCGGGGTTTGTGATGGACAGGGAGGCCTGGCGTGCTGTGATTCATGGGGTCACAAAGAGTCGGACATGACTGAGCGACTGAACTGAACTGAACTGAACTGAAACTTATTTTGGTATCTAGTTTTCCTCTCTGCCCAAAGTCCTAAACGATATCTGTAAAGATGAACTTTCCAACACTCCAGATCCCTAGACCTTATCTTTTCACCACCAATGTATTCTCGAGTCCAACTAAGTCACCACCTCTCATCATATCTTAGATAATATCATCGCTGAAAAGGGCACTGTCTCTAAAATCTTTTTTTTTTTTTTTTTGTCTCTAAAATCTTAAGTTCATACACCCAACTCTGTCCACCACACTTGCTCTACCTACTTCGTTAAGTCACAAACCCTCAGGGACAAAGTTCTTCAGTTCTTCAGAGATTGCCGAAATACTGGCCCCGTAATTCTCTGACTGCGTATTTCTTCCTCCTTTATCTGTCTAATCCCAAGAGCATGACCTTTCACTATAATTATTCCCTTGCAAGTACCCCCAGCTCCCTGTTTCTCTTCCATACTCTCTCCAGGGAAAGCTCTCCCTCCAAACCTTTACCCAGCCAGTAGGCTATGATCCTCTACTACTCTTCATGAGTATAAGTTCCTCTGGAGACCTTTCCTCATCACACCAATGCAAACAGAGTGCAGCCTGCTATCTCTGCCTCAACTCCTTTCCTTAATTTTTTCATAGAACTCACTGCATCTTACAAACATGTCATTTGCTATGTGCCCCCCACTGTCTCTTGCACTAGAATGTAAGTTCCATTGACACAAGGCTACTGTCTCGTTCTCCCTACATGCCCAGTACCCACCATCATTCCTTGCACATATTAGAAATTCAATAAGGAACGGTCGTACTGAGGAATGGTTATCAAATATTCTAAGCCTAGAAAATACACACATAATTTCAAAGTGTCTGTGGAATGATTAAAAATTGATAACATATAAGAACACAAATATATATAAGCATCTGAGTGCAGACTTCTAAAGAATAGCAAGGAGAGATAAGAAAGCCTTCCTCAGTGATCAAGGCAAAAAAATACAGCAAATCAATACAATGGGAAAGACTAGAGATCTCTTCAATAAAATTAGAGATACCAAGAGAACATTTCAGGCAAAGATGGGCTCGATAAAGGACAGAAACAGCATGGACTTAACAGAAGCATAAGATGTTAAGAAGAGGTGGCAAGAATACACAGAAGAACTATACAAAAAAGATCTTCATGACCCTGATAACCATGATGGTGTGATCACTAAAGCCAGACATCCTGGAGTGAGAACTCAAGTGGGCCTTCAGAAGCATCACTATGAACAAAACTAGTGGAGGTGATGGAATTCCAGCTTAGCTATTTCAAATCCTAAAATATGATGGTGTGAAAGTGCTGCACTCAATACGCCAGCAAATTTGAAAAACTCAGCAGTGGCCACAGGACTGGAAAAGGTCAGTTGTCATTCCAATCCCTAGGAAAGGCAATGTCAAAGAATGCTCAAACTACCGCACAATTGCACTCATCTCACATGCTAGTAAAGTAATGCTTAAAATTCTCCAAGCTAAGCTTCAACAATATGTGAACCATGAACTTCCAGATGTTCAAGCTGGATTTAGAAAAGGCAGAGGAACCAGAGATCAAATTGCCAACAACCGCTGGATCATTGAGAAAGCAAGAGAGTTCCAGGAAAATATCTACTTCTGCTTTACTGACTACACTAAAGCCTTTGACTGTGTGGATCACAAAAAACTGGGGAAAATTCTGAAAGAGATGGGATTTACCAGACCACCTTACCTGGCTCCTGAGAAATCTGTATGAAGGTCAAGAGGCAACAGTTAGAACGGGACATGGAACAACAGACTGGTTCCAAATAGGAAAAGGAGTACGTCAAGGCTGTGTATTGTCACCCAGCTTATTTAACTTATATGCAGAGTACATCATGTGAAATGCCAGGCTGGATAAAAGACAAGCTGGAATCAAGATTTCCAGGAGAAATATCAATAACCTCAGATATGCAGATGATACCACTTTTGTGGCAGAAAGCGAAGAAGAACTAAACAGCTTCTTGTTGAAAGTGAAAGAAGAGTGAAAAAGTTGGCGTAAAACTCAACATGCAGAAAACGAAGATCATGGCATCTGGTCCCATCACTTCATGGCAAATAGATGGGGAAACAGTGGAAACAGTGACAGCCTTTATTTTGGGGGGCTCCAAAATCACTGCAGATGGTGATTGCAGCCATGAAATTAAAAGATGTTTGCTCCTTGGAAGAAAAGCTATGACCAACCTAGACAGTATATTAAAAAACAGAGACATTACTTTGCCAACAAAGGTCCATCTAATCAAAGCCATGGTTTTTCCAGTAGCATGTATGGATGTGAGAGTTGGACCATAAAGAAAGCTGAGTGCCAAAGAATTGATGCTTTTCAACTGTGGTTTTGGAGAAGACTCTTGAGAGTCCCTTGGACAGAAAGGAGATCAAACCAGTCAATCCTAAAGCAAATGAGTCTTGAATATTTATTGGAAGGACTGATTCTGAAGCTGAAATTCCAACACTTTGGCCATCTGATGCGAAGAACTGACTCATTAGAAAAGACTCTGATGCTGGGCAAGATACAAGGCAGGAGGAGAAGGGGATGCCAGAGGGTGAGATGGTTGGATGGCATCACCGATTCAATGGCCATTAGTTTCAGCAAGCTCCAGGAGTTGGTGATGGATAGGGAAGCCTGGTGTGCTGTAGTCCATGGGATCGCAAAAAGTTGGACACGACTAAGCAACTGAACTGAAATGAAGGGTGTAAATATGGCTTCCCAGGTGGCTCAGCAGTAAAGAATCCACATGCCAATTCAGACATAAGAGACACAAGAGATGCAGGTTCGATCCCTTTGTTGGGAATATCCCCTGGAGAAGGAAATGGTAACCCACTCCAGTATTCTTGCCTGGAAAATCCCATGGACAGAGGAGCCTGGTGAGTGACAGTCCATAGGGTTGCAAAGAGTCTAACACAACCGCACACAACACAGAACACACACATACAGAGCACACAGCACACAACCAGAACATACACATAACCTTAATTAATTTGGTAATAGGATAAGTTATATCACCCACATTCTTCCACCATAATGTAATAAAACCAAATAACTAATAACTGACTCTAAGCCATTGGAATCAAAATTGATTCTAACCCATTGAAAAATCTAAAAATTCTATTTCAATAACTCTTGGGAAGAAAGGAAAAAATGGGAGATTATAATTAAATTATAAACATTTTACAAATTGAAGAATAGTAGATATTAAAATCAGCTGCATACATCCAAAGTTACCTTTAGAAAAATGTACAGTAATAAATGCTTTTTATTATTAAGCAGGAAAAAATAAATAAAATATGTATTCATGGATAGGTAACTGAGGAAAAAAAAATCACTGAAATGAACAAACATAAATGAGAGTTAAATTAACCAAATAGAAAACAATATATTGGAAATTAAAAGAAAAAAAAAGAATATTACTTGAACATATCAATAAAATAGATAAACTTTTGTCCTGTGCACTCAAGAAAAATGAGATAATACATAAACAAGTAGAGATAAAATCGGGAACAAATGTGCAGGGATATAAAGAAATTTGAGTCTTCTTTTAGCTAAACTTCCCTTTTTGCTTCTGTAGATCTCTGCCTGAACCAAGCATGGCTGGGGAGAGAGAGCTGCTTAACAGTTTACCCAATGGCTTCCCCATAAAGGCGCTGGTGTCAACTTCAAAAGGACCTCCTCAGTGTTCCCCTAAACGGTGTAAGTTTCTCTGTCCTTAGTGACAAGGATTTCATACTCTCCCTTTGGGTCTCCTCAACTCTCTGCCAGCTTCCTTCCAGAAAGAGCCTGACTAACTTCTAAAAAAAAAAAATTGCAGCCACATTCACTTCAGTTCAGTTCAGTCACTCAGTCATGTCCAACTCTTTCTTGAATTGCAGCACGCCAGGCCTCCCTGTCCATCACCAACTCCCAGAGTTCACCCAAACTCCGAACTCATGTCCATTGAGTCAGTGATGCCATCCAGCCATCTCATCCTCTGTCGTCCCCTTCTCCTCCTACCTCCAATCCCTCCCAGCGTCAGAGTCTTTTCCAGTGAGTCAACTGTTCGCATGAGGTGGCCAAAGTACTGGAGTTTCAGCTTTAGCATCATTCCTTCCAAAGAATACCCAGGGCTGATCTCCTTCAGAATGGACTGGTTGGATCTCCTTGCAGTCCAAGGGACTCTCAAGAGTCTTCTCCAACACCACAGTTCAAAAGCATCAATTCTTCAGTGCTCAGCTTTCTTCACAGTCCAACTCTCACATCCATACATGACCACTGGAAAAACCATTGCCTTGACTAGACGGACCTTTGTTGGCAGCCACATTAACACATAAAAAAAAGAAAAAAATATAATAAAGAGAAATGATCAAAATTGACTCTAACTCCATAAGATCTTTGTCTGTGTCATTCATGCATGTATCTCAAGCACCTAAGACACTGCTTGGCTCAAAGCCATTGCTCTAACCCATTTGAGGATAGAGTAGATATGGCTATGCACGTCTCCACCCATTCTAAATCATTCTCTCTCCACCCTCTTCTGAATCAATGAAACAGGGGTCCCTCTTCCCAACCAAGATCAAGCCTTTCCGCCCATGCCTGAACTCCTGCCCATCCCTTCTTAGGGGTCTTACATTATCAGTTACCCTTTTCCTGTTATTCATACTCTAAACCACACTTTTCCCAATAGCTTTTAGACATGCTCAAGAGTCTGTCGCACTGAAACCATAACTCTCCTTCAACCAATATCTCCTCTCCAACTTTCATCTCTCTCCCTCCAGTGTGCTTCCTAGAATTTTTAAAGAGCAGTTTCTATTTGCCACCATATGCTATGGACAATCTCCATCTATCAGCTTCTATAAGAGAAAAAAGTAATCACTACATTTTTTCTTAACAGGATATATTTTATATTATATGAGTAACATATTAATTGTAGAAAAATTTAGGATACAAACAAGGACCTATTTTTTGAATAGAAAATAAAACCACCTACAAATACAAAACCCAGAGAGAGCCACTCCCACTTAACATCTTGCTGCAAGCTCTTCCAGGCTCTTTCCATGCAGTCCCTGATCTGTGTGATGTTGACATGCAAAACTTCCAGCTATCATGGTTTAGTTGTTAGCTGTTTAGTCCCCCAACATCATGGATCTAATTTCAGTTTTCTTGTTCTACTGACCTTGAGTAATTGCACAAAGTGCAAACTTTGCTTCTAGCTCTTGGGCCCACCAACCACTTCACAAATAACACATGCATCATGATCAGTGACCAATGATATTATTTCCTTCAAAGTCTGTCAGGGATGGATCACTGCGCATTTGCTATTCCATTCACACAGACAGCAAAGTCTGTAGCTGTGTTGCCTCTTTGTCTTCCAGGGATAAAATTGTTACATTTTTTTCAAAAAATGAATAATAGAAAGAGGAAAAAAAAAAAAGAAAAGAAAGAGGAAATTGGCCAACAAAGTGAAAGTTAAGCAAAAAAATAATAATAATTTTTTTCCCTGGGATCTTAGTTCCCTGACCTGTGCCCCTGTAGGGATTGAACTTGTGCCCTCTGCATTGGGAGCTCAGAGTCTTACCCACTGGACCACCAGGAATAATGTTAGAAGTGAAGTAAGAATAGAATGTAAATGGACTATGGAAGAAATGGGCTTCCCAGGGGGTGCAGTAGTAAAGAATTCACCTGCCAAAGCAGGAGGCTCAACAGATGTGAGTTCAACCACTGGGTCAGAAAGATTCCCTGGAGAAGGAAATGGTAACCTGCTCCAGTATTCTTCCCTGGAAAATTCCATGGACAGTGGAGCCTGGTGGGCTACAGTCCATGGGATTGCAGAACTTGGACATGACTGAGCAACTGAGCACACACACATGGAAGAAATAGCTGCCCATTGGAATGTTGACACTGCTACCACTGAAGAGGAACTAAATGAAGGGACATTTATAGACAGAAATGAGAAATGTAGTTCTAAGAAGAAGCTGTCCCAAAGTGACGCCAGTAAGGAAACTCTCAGACATATGTCGTGATTCATGATGGAAAGAATAAAATGTTGGAAGATGACCCAGACTTTCAAAGGAGAATGACAATGCACAACATAGCAAAGATGGCTGTTCCATATCATAAGTTATATGACAGAAAAGAAGACAGGCACTATTCAAACCGCACTTGATAACTTTTTAAAGAAATGAAACACTTCAATCCTTAATGCTTCTAAGGTGGCTCAGATGGTAAAGAATCCGCCCATGATGCAGGAGACCTGGGTTCAATCCCTGGGTAGAGACTTGGCAGAAGAAATGGCCACCCACTCCAGTCAGTATTCATGCCCGGAGGAGTCCACAGACAAAGGGGCCTGGCAGGCTATAGTCCCTGGGACCACAAGGACTCAGACACGACTGAGTGACTAACACACGCCCAGACAGATATAAATTTTATATTTTTTTCATTTCTTTATGCAGTTAAAACAGGTGGCAAGAAACAGTTTTCACAGTCCATTCTATAGGCCACACTACTGTGCAAAGCAAAGGCTGCTTGTTCTCTCTCATTCTCTCTCTTCTCTTCTCTATGTCAGATCAGCACATGCCACTGTAATAAAAATGGTATCATAATAGAAATGTTGTGAATCCTACTTTTTTTGCTTCATATATACTATTTCCATGTCAACAAATTTAAATCAACAGTGAATGCAAAATATACCACTGACTGTGTCAACATTTATACAATGTTTTTCTTATTAAGACATTTGAATTACTGCTTTTGCTTTATGATTATGAGCAGTGCTATAATGTGCTTCCTAAAAGTAGAATTGCTAAATCAAAGGGTAAGTGTGCATATTTTTTCATTAGATAGCACAACACTGAACTGAGTTTCTGAAAGTTATGCCAATTTACACTTCTTCCTGAAGTGAAAGAGAACTCAAGACTCAGATCAAAAGGAATCCACATCAAAAGTTATTATTAGTAATTTTTCTAATATTTGCTATCCAAAGCAGTAAAATACTACTTTTCATTTTTTTCAAATTGTGAGACTGAACTATATTTGTATTCAAGCAAAATAAGAGACCTCAAAAATTTCTATTTTATATTAGGAAGTATAAATGTTTAGGTCACATAGTTTAGAGATGGCTGTTGCTAAAGCTGAAGCTCCAATACTTTGGCCACCTGATGTGAAGAGCTGTGATTCACTGGAAAAGACTCTGATGCTGAGAAAAGTTGAAGGCAAGAGGAGAAGCGGGCAGCAGAGGATGAGATGGTTAGCATAACTGACTCAATGGACATGAATTTGAGCAAACTCTGGGAGATAGTGGAGGACAGAGGAGCCTGGCGTGCTGCAGTCCATGGGGTTGTAAAGAGTCAGACATGACTTAGCAACTGAATGACAACAAACACTCAAAGAAGCCTTTTTGTAATTCTCCAAAGACTTTAAGGGTTATACAGCAATCAATGATACCTCTGTCTTCCTGGACAAGGAAACAGAGGTTACACAGGAACAGAATGCAAGTTTTAAATTCTGTTTATTGTTCTTTTCACTTTCTTATTGACTACAGATGTTTAGATGGTCATAGCAGTCCATATGGACAATTACGTACACTAAAGATCCTTCTAACATTGGAACCCCCAGAAAAGAGAGCAGAGATTAACAGATATTGGTTAAGGGATTGGTTTTATATCAGGACTGTAAACATAACACTGAGACTGCAAAGGGCTGAGAAAAAAAGTAGATGTAAGTTAAAACTAAGCAATAAATCAAATTTACTTCAATATCAAAAGGTTAATTATAAACCTCAATATAATAACTTCAAAATTAAGCAATAACTTCAGAGTTTATTCTGTTGTGAAACCATGTCCTTACAATTTATGAGGTTTGGCTAGCAGAGTAGTAGTTTTTTTTTTTAAATAATTGACAAAATTTTTATATTAGAAGTGCTCAAATTTCCATTTTTTATTGAGTCCTCAGAAGGTCTGATAACATGAGGCCTCTCATTACCACATTGCAACTATAGATAGGGGCTGGAAACAGAGCTGCTTCCTTTACAAAGGGCAAGGTCCATAGTTTCTAGCTCACTTTATCTTTTCATTTATATTCCCTGCCTATCTTTTGCTCAAGAGAGTAAATCAATCTTGAATTTCCTTACAAATCTACATTACTAAGGGAAAGAAATGAAAACTTATTAATGACTCTGAAGACTGTATCAATTATACTTGAAAGGGATAGCAGATAAATTTATCACTCTTTTACACATTTTGTTTCAGGGAAATGATTTTTTTCTTTAATATTGTTCCATTAAGTTCTTTATGACTAGCTGCCCAAACCCAGGACCTAATGCCTAAACATTGTGAGTCAACACACCATGTAGGGAATACACAGATTTCCACCGAATTTTCCATGGTCCAGGTGGAAGCACTTATGACAGTGGATGCCAGTGTGATCTGCATTGTAGCTGAGAAACCTAGTCTTTTCATGTATGATCCCCACCAATCCTAGTCCACTTTTCCCTCAGAAAAGTGCATAGTCTGTCTGAAGTCATCCTCAATATTTTCTATCTGTGTGGAGTTACTTCTATCTATTTCAGTGCCCTCTGAGAAGGGTTAGGCTCTTCTACTCTTTTTTAATTTTTTTAAATTATGAGAGCATGATAGCACATTTACAGGAGACTTGGAAAACACACAAAAAGGTCACATATAGTTCCACTATATAATACAATCATTCTTTTAAATTAAGGGTTTTAGTTGGAGTTTCAATATCAAACTCTCAGAAAGTAATAGAATGAATATACAGAGAAGCAGAAGGATATAGTTGACCTAAAAAGCACTGTTAACCATTTCAATGTAATCAAGAATTATATAGTTTTAACACAACAGTAGGATACAAATTCTACTCAAGTTCCCATAGACTGTAAACTAGAATAAACAGGAACATATCCAGGGACAAAACACAGGGTACAAACATTTCATGATTTAAAAGTACTGAAATCACAGAGTCTGCTCTCTAATTACTGTGGAATTACGTTAGAAATCAATATCAAGAGATATGTGAAAATAACTCACATATTTTTGAGTCAATGCAACATTTACCAAGAGAGATCTTTGACCTAGCCATGGAAAGCCTCCAATAGACTGTAAAAAACATAAGGGGTGATTGCAAAGAAAGCATTTAAATGAGAAATTAGTGTCAAACAGACAATTCAGGAATGACCCAAATCAAATCCCTTATAATTATACAGTGGAAGTGACAAATAGATTTAAGGGATTAGATCTGATAGACCTACTGCTTGAAGATCTATGGACACACGCTTGTACCACTGTACAGGAGGCAGTGATGCAAAACCATCCCCAAGAAAAAGAAATGCAAAAAAGGCAAAATGGTTGTTTGAGGAGGCCTTATGAACAGCTGAGAAAAACAAGAGAAGTGAAAGGCAAAGGAGAGAAAGAAAGATATATCCATCTGAATGCAGAGTTCCAGAGAACAGCAAGAAGAGATAAAAAAGCCTTCCTAACTGATCAGTGCAAAGAAATAGAGGGAAACAATAGAATGGGAAAGACTAGAGATCTCTTCAAGAAAATCAGAGGTACCAAGGTAACATTTCATGCAAAGATGGGATCAATAAAGGACAGAAATGGTATGGACCTAACAGAAGCAGAAGATATTGAGGAGAGGTGGCAAGAATACACAGAATTGTACAAAAAGATCTTCATGACCCGGATAATCACAATGGTGTGATCACTCACCTACAGTCAGATATTCTGGAGTATGAAGTCAAGTGGTCCTTAGGAAGCATCACTACAAAGCTGGTGGAGGTGATAGAATTCCAGTTGAACTCTTTCAAGTCCCAAAAGATGATGATGTGAAAGTGTTGCACTCAATATGCCAGCAAATTTGGAAAACTCAGCAGTGGCCACAAAACTGGAAAAGGTCAGTTTTCATTCCAGTCCTAGAGAAAGGCAATGCCAAAGAATGCTCAAACTACCACACAATTGCACTCATCTCACATGCTAGTAGAGTAATGCTCAAAATTCTCCAAGCTGGGCTTCAACAGTCCATGAGCTGACAATTTCCAGATGTTCAAGGGAGACTTAGAAAAGGCAGAGGAACCAGAGATCAAATTGCCAATATCTGTTTGATCATCAAAAAAGCAAGAGAGTTCCAGAAAAACATTTACTTCTGTTTCATAGTCAACAGAGCAGAAATAGATGTTTTTCTGGAACCACCTTTTCTTTGGCATTGCCTTTCTTTGCTCTGTTGACTATGCCAAAGCCTTTGACTGTGTGGATCACAATAAACTGTGGAAAATTCTTAAAGAGATGGGAATACCAGAGCACCTTACCTGCCTCCTGAGATATCTATATGCAGGTCAAGAAGCAACAGTTAGAACTGGACACGGAACAATGGACTGGTTCCAAATTGGGAAATGAGTACGTCAAGGCTGTATGTTGTCACCCTGCTTATTTAACTTATATGCAGAATACATCATGAGAAACTTTGGGCTGGATGAAGCACAAGCTGGAATCAAAGTTGCCAGGAGAAATATCAATAACCTCAGATATGCAGATGACACCACCCTTATGGCAGAAAGTGAAGAAAAACTAAAAAGCCTCTTGATGAAAGTGAAAGAGGAGAGTGAATAAGTTGGCTTAGAACTCAATATTCAGAAAACGAAGATCATAGCATCTGGTCCCATCACTTCATGGCAAATAGATGGATAAACAATGGAAACAGTGACAGACTTTATTTTGGGGGGCTCCAAAATCACTGCAGATGGTGACTGCAGCCATGAAATTAAAAGACCCTTGCTCTTTGGATGAAAAGCTATGACACACCTCCACAGCCTATGAAAAAGCAGAGAGATTATTTTATCGACAAAGGTCCGTATACAGAAAGCCGTGGTTTTTCCAGTAGTCATGTATGAATGTGAGAGTTGGAACATAAAGAAAGCTGAGTGCGGAAGAATTGATGCTTTTGAACTGTGGTGTTTTAGAAGACTCTTGAGACTCCCTTGGACAGAAAGGAAATCAAGCCATTCAATCCTAAAGGAAATTAGTCTTGAATATTCATTGGAAGGACATGCTGAAGGCTGAAGCTCCAATACTTTGGCCACCTGATGCAAAGAACTGACTCATTAGGAAAGACCCTGAGGCTGTGAAAGATTGAAAGCAGGAGGAGAAGGAGACAACAGAGGATGAGATGGTTGGATGGCATCACTGACTTGATGGGCATGAATCTGAGCAAGCTCTGAGCATTGGTGATGGACAAGGAAGCCTGACGTGCTGTGGTTCATGGGGTCGCAAAGAGTCGGACATAACTGAGCGATTGAACTGAACTAAGAGAAATTAATATTAAAGGTACTTCAAACAAAATCCCATGTATTTAGAAATTAAATGTTCATTTTTAAATGTTGGGTATATCTAAGAAGCCATAAACTAGGACATATATGTAATAGAATGAAAATGTAAACAGAATTTACCAGGATTTGTTGCACACAGCTAAAGCTGTGCTGTGCTGTGCTTAGTCACTCAGTCATGTCCAACTCTTTGTGACCCCATCGACTGTAGCCCATCAGGCTCTTCTGTCCATGGGGATTCTCCAGGCGAGAATACTGAAGTGTGTTGCCATGCCCTCCTCCAGGGAATCTTCCCAATCCAGGCATCAAACCCAGGTCTCCCGCATTGCAGGTGGATTCTTTACTGACTGAGCCACCAGGGAAGCCAAAGAATACTGGAGTGGGTAGCCTATCTCTTTCAATGCAATTAAATACAATATGGAGTCTTGAATAACGTATGAAAACAAATAGTGGTCACTAGAATAAAATTTTGTGAAATTGGAACAAAATCTATATTTTAGTTAATAATACTATATCACTTGTTAACTTCCTGTTTGTTTGTTTGTTTTCTTACAACATAGTATTTCTATTATTTCCACAACTGGATTAGATGTTTCAAGTCTTAGTCAAAATTTTTTTAATAACTAAGATAATGAACTTTGTAGACTTTTAGCAGTAATATTAGATGCCAAAATACATGAAACTATATCTTAATTTTGAGTGAATATAAATTAGAAATCAAGTATTCTATTCATACTAACCAAACAAGTAGAATCAAAAGGTTATGTTTTAAACTAGCAAAAATTCATAAAATCTAAAATATATATATTATACAGACATATGTATATGTATGTATGTATATTGTTGTTTAGTTGGTAGGTTTTGTCCAACTCTTTGTGATCCCATGGACTGTAGCCCGCCAGGCTCCTCCGTCCATGGGATTTTCCAGGAGAGAATACAGGAGAGGGATGCCATTTCCTTCTCCAGGGGATCTTCCCAACCCAGGGATTGAACCCTCGTCTCCTAGATGGATGGATTCAGATGGATTCTTTACTGCTAAGTCACCAGGGAAGTCCCATGTATACGTATACAAAAGCTTTTCTACCATGCTTGATAAAGGATTAAGAAATTACAACAAAAAGAAAAGGACAAACTGGAAAACATAAACCTAGATGAAATGGGAACACTGAGTATGAAATAGATAAAGGATAAAGTGAAACAAACTAGATAAAAATAAAAGATCATTGTTTTTAAACAAAAGCCAGTTGTTTTTAAACATGGCTGCTCATTAGAAACACAACTGGACCTTGTAGAAGAACAGCAATACCTGGGCATTTGTATTTTTCAAAAAATTCCAAGATAAATCTGGTATGCATCTAGATTTTAAAAAGTGATTGCAGGTTTTTCTATTAAGTGCTAGTTTTAGTGACATAGAATTCTATTATTTTCTATTGACCAATCATGATACAATGGTATTAAGCCAATAATAGTTACATAATCACAAATTAAAAAATGTTTATCCGTTTTCACAATCAATAGACAAAAAAACAAAAGATAATTATAATTGCAAGCCATACTGTAAACATGATTAACCTAAAAATATGAAATAATTTCACATAATTTGGGGAGTTAAGTAGAGTGATCTGCTAAGTGGAAGTGCATACATGCACATTTTCTTATCCACCCAGCCAGTCTATGTCAGGAGAGCTTTTGATTTCTCTATCAAATTTGAAGGAGAGCCATGATGGGTAGAGTATTTTTGCTTGTAGGTTCTTCCCTTTCATCACTTAGAATATATCATGCTATTCCCTTCTGGCTTACAGAGTTTCTATTGAGAAATCAGCTGATAGCCTGATGAGAGTTTCCTTGTACATTATTTGTCATTCTTTCCTTGTTGTTTTTAATATTTTACCTTTGGCTTTAATTTTCATAATTTTTGATTACTATATGTCTTGCTAGCAGAAGATATTAAGAAGAGATGGCAAGAATACACAGAAGAACTGTACAAAAAAGATCTTCACAACCCAGATAATCATGATGGTGTAATCACTCATCTAGAGCCAGACATCCTGGAATGTGAAGTCAAGTGGGCCTTAGAAAGCATCATTTTGAACAAAGCTAGTGGAAGTGATGGAATTCCAGTTGAGCTATTTCAAATCCTGAAAGATGATGCTGTGAAAGTGCTGCACTCAATATGCCAGCAAATTTGGAAAACTCAGCAGTGGCCACAGGACTGGAAAAGGCCAGTTTTCATTCCAATCCCAAAGAAAGGCAATGACAAAGAATGCTGAAACTACCGCAAAATTGCACTCATCTCACATGCTAGTAAAGTAATGTTCAAAATTCTCCAAGCCAGGCTTCAGCAATATGTGAATTGCAAACTTCCTGATGTTCAAGCTGCTTTTAGAAAAGGCAGAGGAACCAGAGATCAAATTGCCAATATCCGCTGGATCATGGAAAAAGCAAAAGAGTTCCAGAAAAACATCTATTTCTGCTTTATTGACTATGCCAAAGCCTTTGACTGTGTGGATCACAATAAACTGTGGGAAATTCTGAAAGAGATGGGAATACCAGACCACCTGATCTGCCTCTTGAGAAATGTGCATGCAGGTCAGGAAGCAACAGTTAGAACTGAACATGGAACAACAGACTGGTTCCAAATAGGAAAAGGAGTACGTCAAGGCTATATATTGTCACCCTGCTTATTTAACTTATATGCAGAGTACATCATGAGAAATGCTGGACTGGAAGAAACACAAGCTGGAATCAAGATTGCCAGGAGAAATATCAATAACCTCAGATCCGCAGATGACACCACCCTTATGGCAGAAAGTGAAGAGGAACGAAAGAGTCTCTTGATGAAAATGAAAGAGGAGAGTGAAAAAGCTGGCTTAGAACTCAACATTCAGAAAACTAAGATCATGGCATCTGGTCCCTTCACTTTATAGCAAATAGATGGGGAAACAGTGGAAACAGTGTCAGGCTTTATTTTCTTGGGCTCCAAAATCACTGCAGATGGTGATTTCAACCATGAAATTAAAAGACGCTTGCTCCTTGGAGGAAAAGCTATGACAAATCTAGACACTGTAGTAAAAAGCAGAGGCATTATTTTACTGACAAATGTCCGTCTAGTCAAAGCCATGGTTTTTCCAATAGTCATGCATGGATGTGAGAGTTGGATCATAAAGAAAGTTGAGTGCTGAAGAATTAATGTTTTCCAACTGTCATGCTGGAGAAGACTCTTGAGAGTCCTTTGGACAGTAAGGAGATCAAACCAGTCAATCCTAAAGGAAAACAACTATGAATATTCATTGGAAGGACTGATGCTGAAGCTGAAGCTCCAATACTCTGGCCACCTGATGTGAAGAGCCGACTCATTAGAAAAAACCCTGATGCTGGGAAAGACTGAATACAGGAGGAGAAGGGGGCTACAGAGGATGAGATGGTTGGATGGCATCACTGACTCAATGCACATGAGTTTGAGCAAACTCCAGGAGATGATGAAAGACAGGGGAGCCTGGCGTGCTCCAGTCCATGGGGTCACAAAGACTGAGTGGGACATGACAAAGGAACCAAACAATAACAATGGAGCTTACTGTGTCTCCAATGAAAAGTGAGATGGTAAACTATCACTTTAACAGCTTTGTTCTTGGCCACTGTAATGGGCATGACATTTAAGGAGATCTGAGAAAATCACACCAGCTGTGCTGGTTGCTGGTTGAAGTCTCAGATGATCCTGAGACTTGTTTCATTGCTGCTCTTGTTTCACTCTGGGAATCTGGAGAAACTGAAAACTAAATTTGTGTCATCCTGCTATAATAGGCAGAGCCTATTTTTTGTATTGGAAAGATAAATTTCAACATGGAATGTCCAACACAGTCTTATTTATGGTACAAACTGATACCTCAGTTGGTAAAGTATCCACCTGCAATGCAGGAGACCCCAGTTTGATTCAGGTCGGGAAGATCCCCTGAGGAAGGGATAGGCTACCCACTCCGGAATTCTTGGGCTTCCCTTGTGGCTCAGCTGGTAAAGGATATACCTGCAATGCAGGAGACCTGGGTTTGATCCCTGGGTTGGGAAGATACCCTGGAGAGGGGAAAGGCTACCCACTCCAGTATTCTCACCTGGAGAATACCATGGAATGTATGGTCCATGAGGTCGCAAAGAGTCAGACATGACTGAGCGACTCACCTTCACTTTCACTTCATAAAAGAAACCTTGTTTGAGGTGTTTTATTAAGCAAATGGTTTCACTGTTTTCTAATTTTCACATGCTGGTTCCAATAAAGATATTTAATTAATCATGATACACTCTTTGATTTTCTGGGTCATCTTTCATAATTGTGGTATTTTTTTTTGATAGTTCCAAATATTCATGTCTTGCTGCTACTGCTGCTGCTGTTGCTAAGTCGCTTCAGTCGTGTCCAACTCTGTGCTGTGTTTAAATTAAACTACAACTTATCAGATGATGGCCTGCCCTGAGTGGGCTTTAGAGAATGCTAATGTATCTGTGATTTGTGTTATATTTGAAATTATGTTTTTTCCCATTTTAATTGTATTGCTGCCAGTGTTATTTTTTTCTTAAAAAGTCTTCATCCTCTGCACTCTCTGTACCAACAGAGTATTCAAATAAAAGAAATTATGCTTTTTAAAAATTAGACTAAATTAAAACAAAATGCAGTATCTTTATGATGTGATACCACACCTAACAGAAGGAATAAGATGAAAAATGACAGATAAGATGAAGCGTTGGCAAGGATAAGAAATGACTCTCACACAATGACTGTTGGAATTGTAAATTTGTACAACAAATTTGTTGAGTGATGTCTACTAAGATGTCATACACAAATCCTCTGACTCTGCAATCCTCTTTCTAGGTATATATGTGTTAGTTGCTCAGTTGTGTTCGAGTCTTTGCAAACCCATGGACTGTAGCCAGCCAGGATCCTCTCTCCACGGGATTCTCCAAGCTAGAATACTGGAGTGGGTTGCCCTTCTAGGTTTAAGTCCAGTGGAAATATGTCCCTGTGTTCACCAAGCACATGTACATGTACACCACTGTGGCTGGAAAACAGCCACCATGGTCATCAATGGTCACACTGGACGATGAAATTTTGAAATAGTCACACATGGGATGAATAATCCGAATGACCTACAACCAAACCCAAAATCTGAATGGAGTTCAGAAACTTAACACTGAGAAAAGAAAGACAGAAAAGATATACAGTGTATGATTACATTTATAGAAAATCTAAAAATAGGCAAAATAAACCAATACTGTCAGAAACAAGTAAGGTGTTACCCTGGGGAATTGTGCAGTGGTGTTCAAAATGGGTATGTGGTGGGCTTTTGGGATGATGGTCATGCTCTGCATCTTGGTCTGAGTGCTAGTTACATGGATGCTTCTAGGCTGTGAAAATTAATTGCTTTGCACAATTATGATCTGCATACTTTTCCATGCGTATGTTATACTTCGATAACATTTTTAAAATTTGATATTAAACACTGTCAAAGAAATATGATGTGATATGATGTGATAAAAATTTGCTTGTCTTACAAATAGCAACACCGTATGGTTTTGATAAAAGAGAAAGTGTTAGTTGCTCAGTCGTGTCTGACTCCCTGTGACACCATGGACTGTAGCCCACCAGGTTCCTCTAATCATGGAATTCTCCAGGCAAGAATGTTGGAGTGGGTAGTCATTCCCTTCACCAGGGGATCTTCTCAACCCAGGGATCAAACCCACGTCTCCTGCATTGCAGGGGAAGCCTTTACCATCTGAGCCCGCAGGGAAGCCTTAGTGTTTGCTATTTGTAAGACAACCAGTGTTTTTTTTCTTTTTGGTGGCTGCTTGACTTGCAGGATATAGGATCTTATTTCCCAGGTGAGGGATTGAACCTGCACACTCGGCACTGAAAGTACAGTCCTAACCTCTGGACTGCCAGTGAATTCCCGACAACCAAATTTTTATTTCAGTACACTATGTTCTCTGAATTTTAGCTTCCTAATTTTAAAAATGGGAAAAATGATATCTACTCCATTCACAGAGTTAATTTGAAAATCAAGTGAGTTAACAGGTATGAAGAAAAGAAACTCTGTAAACTGTGAAAATGCATACACAAGGAAGACATTCTTGTTGTAATAAAGCAAAGAGGGTTTTAATTTTAATTTTTAAATGATTTTTCACTGTTAAGGATAACTCTCTTTGGCATATGACAGTAATTGTGTTTTAGATCAAGTTTTAAAAAGCAGGTTTGTCAATTATATAATGGTCTTTAATGTACTCAGATTGTTGCTTTTGTTTCAGAAAACAGAAAATTACATGATAGCTTGTAAATGGCACATTCAATTTCACACACTGAGAATGCCTGAAAAGCAAAAGGTCCACATATAATGCAGGAACTCAAATTTAATGGCATCAAATGATCCATAATTTGATTCGTTCAGCCACATTTCCAGAAATTAATCACTGAGTGTCAGTCTCTTTCTGTCCTTCGTGACTTGGTTTGTCAAAAGAAAACTGCCCTTTTTGCCATATCACTACTAATCGGCATTAGTTGGTTCTTTGGATTTAACATTTCAATTCAGTGCCCAGCATCTGAAAACATTTGAAAAGGTCAGAATGCTATTTCTTTATTCATTTACTCGAGTTTCACAAACATAATGAGCCTCCCAACATGCTTAGAAACACCTTTAGAAATCAATGGAAACTTTGTTAAAGCAAAAATTGGGAGTAAAAATTAGGAGACAAAATTGGAATGAACGACCTGTAGCTTCTTCCTTTCTGACTGATGTTTCTTCTCTAGATCAGAGTTCCTGAAGGCTACCACAACTGAACGTTTAGGATGGCTAATTCTTTGTGGCATGGGAACTGCAATCCCGTGCATTGTAAGATGTTCAGCAGCAGCCTTGACTTCTAACCATCCTCCCCCCATGATGAGACAAGCAAAAAGGTCTCCAGCCAGTGCCAAACATCTCCAGGAAGGAAGAGAGGGTTAAAATTTCCTCCAGGTGAGAACAACTGCCCTGGATGGAAATTGCCTAATGCCCTTTCTTCAGATCATCTCCAAGTTGTTGATACCTTGGTACAATTTTCCCAAACTTTCTGCAAACAATTTGGATGTAAGGTGCCCTGCTCAGGTGTGCAAATAACTAGGTCATTTGGCAAACCCATGTTGTCCTGGGCATGAAGTGTCAGTCACTCAATCAAGTTCGACTCTTGTGACCCCATGTGAGCCTGCCAGACTCCTCTGTCTATAGAATTCTGCAGGCAAGAATACTGGAGTGAGTAGCCATTCTCTTCTCCAGGGGATGGTCCCACCCAGGGATCAAACCCAGGTCTCCCACACTGCAGAGAATTCTTTACCATCTGAGCAACCAGGGAATAGTGGGGTCACTATCTGCTATGCATATCATTAGGGCATACCTCTACTGAGAGGTTGAGGAGATCAGAGAGGATCAGAGAAGAACTCAAGGGACAAGAGACTATCATTGAGGGAAATTAAAACAATATTGAGCCTCCCAGGCCTCTGGGACGGGCCTGATGATGCCCCTCTGTGTCCATGTATAACTGACGCACGTGGACCTACCCTGCTCACATCCCCTCACACTTACTGGTGCAAGATACCTGGCCTCCAATTGCCAGCAATTGAGATTCCTTGCCTTTTTTTCTGGTCACTGAACCACCTTTTCTTTGGCATTGCCTTTCTTTGGGACTGGAATGAAAACTGACCTTTTCCAGTCCTGTGGCCACTGCTGAGTTTTCCAAATTTGCTGGCATATTGAGTGCAGCACTTTCACAGCATCATCTTTCAGGATTTGGAATAGCTCAACTGGAATTCCATCACCTCCACTAGCTTTGTTCATAGTGATGCTTTCTAAGGCCCACTTGACTTCACATTCCAGGATGTCTGGCTCTAGGTCAGTGATCACACCATCGTGATTATCTGGGTCGTGAAGATCTTTTTTGTACAGTTCTTCTGTGTATTCTTGCCATCTCTTCTTAATGTCTTCTGCTTCTGTTAGGTCCATACCATTTCTGTCCTTTATTGTACCCATCTTTGCATGAAATGTTCCCTTGGTATCTCTGATTTTCCTGAAGAGATCTCTAGTATTTCCCGTTCTGTTGTTTTCCTCTATTTCTTTGCATTGATCGCTGAAGAAGGCTTTCTTATCTCTTCTTGCTATTCTTTGGAACTCTGCATTCAGATGTTTATATCTTTCCTTTTCTCCTTTGCTTTTCGCTTCTCTTCTTTTCACAGCTATTTGTAAGGCCTCCCCAGACAGCCATTTTGCTTTTTTGCATTTCTTTTCCATGGGGATGGTCTTGATCCGTGTCTCCTGTACAATGTCACAAACCTTATTCCATAATTCTCCAAGCCAGGCTTCAGCAATACGTGAACCATGAAATTCCTGATGTTCAAGCTGGTTTTAGAAAAGGCAGAGGAACCAGAGATCAAATTGCCAACATCCGCTGGATCATGGAAAAAGCAAGAGAGTTCCAGAAAAACATCTATTTCTGCTCTGTTGACTATGCCAAAGCCTTTGACTGTGTGGATCACAATAAACTGTGGAAAATTCTGAAAGAGATGGGAATACCAGACCACCTGACCTGCCTCTTGAGAAACCTATATGCAGGTCAGGAAGCAACAGTTAGAACTGGACATGGAACAACAGACTGGACTCCTTTTCCAAATAGGAAAAGGAGTACGTCAAGACTGTAAATTGTCACCCTGTTTATTTAACTTCTATGCAGAGTACATCATGAGAAACGCTGGACTAGAAGAAACACAAGCTGGAATCAAGATTTCCAGGAGAAATATCAATAACCTCAGATATGCAGATGACACCACCCTTATGGCAGAAAGTGAAGAGGAACTAAAAAGGCTCTTGAAAGTGAAAGTGGAGAGTGAAAAAGTTGGCTTAAAGCTCAACATTCAGAAAACGAAGATCATGGCATCTGGTCCCATCACTTCATGGGAAATAGATGGGGAAACAGTGGAAACAGTGTCAGACTGTATTTTTCTGGGCTCCAAAATCACTGCAGATGGTGACTGTAGCCATGAAATTAAAAGACGCTTACTCCTTGCAAGGAAAGTTATGACCAACCTAGATAGCATATTCAAAAGCAGAGACATTACTTTGCCAACAAAGGTTCGTCTAGTCAAGGCTATGGTTTTTCCTGTGGTCAGGTATGGATGTGAGAGTTGGACTGTGAAGAAGGCTGAGCACTGAAGAATTGATGCTTTTGAACTGTGGTGTTGGAGAAGACTTTTGAGAGTCCCTTGGACTGCAAGGAGATCCAACCAGTCCATTCTGAAGGAGATCAGCCCTGGGATTTCTTTGGAAGGAATGATGCTAAAGCTGAAACTCCAGTACTTTGGCCACCTCATGCGAAGAGTTGACTCATTGGAAAAGACTCTGATGCTGGAGAGATTGGGGGCAGGAGGAGAAGGGGACGACAGAGGATGAGATGGCTGGATGGTATCATTGACTCGATGGATGTGAGTCTGGGTGAACTCCAGGAGTTGGTGATGTACAGGGAGACCTGGCGCGCTGCAATTCATGGGGTTGCAAAGAGTCGGACACGACTGAGCGACTGATCTGATCTGGTCTGAACCACCTTTAACTCATGAACAAGAGTTGAATGGAAGTGCAGAGAAATCAGTTTTCCTGGGAGCTCAGATCATGAACTCCTCATTGCCATATTCAGACTGATATTGAAGAAAGTAGGGAAAACCATTAGCCCATTCAGGTATGACCTAAATCAAATCCCTTACGATTATACAGTGGAAGTAACAAATAGATTCAAGGGATTAGATCTGACAGAGTGCCTGGAGAACTATGGACAGAGGTTCGTGACATTGTACAGGAGGTGATGATCAAGACCATCCACAAGAAAAAGAAATGCAAAAAGGCAAAATGCTTGTTTGGGGAGGCCTTACAAATAGCTGAGTAAAGAAGAGAAGCTAAAGGCAAAGGATAAAAGGAAAGATATACTCATCTGAATGCAGATTTCCAAAGAACAGGAAGGAGTGATAAGAAAGCCTTCCTCAGTGATCAATGCAAAAAATACAGGAGAACAATAGAATGGGAAAGACTAGAGATCTCTTCAAGAAAATTAGAGAAACCAAGGGAATATTTCATGCAAAGATGGGCCCAATAAAGGACAGAAACAGTATGGACCTAATAAGCAGAAGATATTAACAGGTGGCAAGAATACACAGAAGAACTATTGAAAAAAATAAAAGATCTTCATAATCCAGATAACCATGATGATGTGATCACTCACCTAGAGCCACACATCCTGGAATACGAAGTCAAGTGGGCCTTAGGAAGCATCATGACAAATAAAGCTAGTGGAGGTGATGGAATTCCAGTTGAGCTATTTCAAGTCCTAAAAGATGATGCTGTGAAAATGCTTCATTCAATATGCCAGCAAATTTGGAAAACTCAGCAATGGCCACCTGACTTGCCTCTTGAGAAACCTGTATGCAGGTCAGGAAGCAACAGAACTGGACATGGAACAACAGACTGGTTCCAAATAGGAAAAGGAGTACATTAAGGCTGTATATTGTCACCCTGCTTATTTAACTTATATGCAGAGTACATCATGAGAAATGTTGGGCTTGATGAAACACAAGGTGGAGTCAAGACTGCTGGGAGAGATATCAATAACCTCAGACAAGTAGATGACACCACCTTTATGGCAGAAAGCAAAGAGGAACTGAAGAACCTCTTGATGAAAGTGAAGGAGAAGAGGGAAAAAGCTGGCTTAAAACTCCACACTCAAAAATGAAGATTATGACATCCAGTCCCATCACTTCATGGCAAATAGATGGGGAAATAACAGAAACAGTGTCAGATTTTATTTTCTTGGGCTCCAACATCACTGCAGATGGTGACTGCAGCCATGAAATTAAAAGATGCTTGCTCCTTGGAAGGAAAGCTGTGAAAAATCTAGACAGCATATTAAAAAGTAGAGACAATACTTTGCCAACAAAGGTCTGTCTAGTCAAAGCCAGTTTTTCTAGAATTGATGCTTTTGAACTGTGGTGTTGGAGAAGACTCTTCAGAGTTCCTTGGACTGCAAGGAGATCAACCAGTCAATCTTAAAGGAAATCAGTCCTGGATTTTCATTGGAAGGACTGATGCTGAAGCTGAAACTCCAATACTTTGGCTACCTCATGCGAAGAGCCGAAACATTGGAAACGACCCTGATGCTGGGAGGGATTGGGGGCAGGAGGAGAAGGAGATGACAGGATGAGATGGCTGGATGGCGTCACTGACTCGATGGACATGAGTTTGAGCAAGCTCCGGGAGTCGGTGATGGACAGGGAAGTCTGGTGTCTGCAATTCATGGGATCGCAAAGAGTCAGACACGACTGAGTGACTGAACTGAACTGAACTGGGAGCAGAACCTCATTCTTTATGGTCTAGAGGAGAATCAGTGCATAATGATTCCAGTTCCCCCACCCACAGCACCGAGCTCCCGTTCAGTGTTTCACTTCCCCGTGTTTCACGTCCCCATCAGTGTTTCCTTGGACCACCTCCAAAGACACTACTTGCCCTTAAATTCTGTTTGGAGGGCTTGTTTCTGCGGAAAATCAATCCAAGACTGTCCAGTAGGATACAACTTCTTGCTATCACATTCCAGAATATTCCCAACTTACAAAGCTAACCTTGGAAGAATTAGACTCCTCAGGGCTTCTTCTATTCCAAGTTATTTGATCAGCAATAATACCTTTTCCAGCTTTATGGGGAGCTGCTCAGTAATAACCCTTTTGAGAATAGCAAACAGAGCAATATAAGTAGGTGGTGTTTTCTTCATCTATTTTTTGTCATTACTCATGTAGGCTTAGAATGTTGCATGGTAATTCACAGCTCCATGAACTGTAATTTACTCTTGTAAGGTTATAGTCTAGTAACAAACAACTTACAATGCCTGTTTAGAGAGAAAAAGGATAAAGGTTTCTATAGGACTCTGAACCTCCAAATAAGCCAAGTAAGTAAACCCAGAGAAGGAAATGTACTTGCTTATATTTCTTAAAAACACAGCTCAGTCATATAACCAAGTGATAAAATCCAATGCCTTTTACTTTAAAGTCTGGTTTTAAGAAAATCTCTCTATATTACTCTTTAGCATGTTTTCCTGAAAATTCAATCAGAAATTATTTTATATGATGAATTGAGCCATTAATTACAAATAAATACATTGGAAAACACACATGTGAACTACAAATGTTAAATGGATAACAGACAAGTAGGGAGTATTTATCAACACTGTATGTACATAAGCATTGGTTCACTTAATGATTTTGAAATCAGGTTAAGAATTTTGATGAAATATAAAGCATTTGAAACATTTTTGGAACTCAATACAATGCACAGTCTTTTGAACATATTATATCAGTTTACTGATTGTTGGGCTGATCAAAGATTGTATTTGTTTTTCCTATTCATCTATAGAATCAATTTTAAAAAGAGGTTTTAAAAGTATAAAAATGACTAAACCCCAAAGAAAAGTTCTATAAGACAAAAGGATACTAGCAACACTCAGAGAAAGAGAAATCCTATCTACAACAGGAGGAGATATTCAACACTGCAATACCCAGAGCAGATTTATAAAAAACAAACAACAACAACATACCCTGCAGAGTAAGAGCAACTGGAAATACACAGAATCAAGTGTGATAAGACTAATCAAATAGGACCAAGGCATGGCAGATTGAATGAATCTACCTGTATCCCCTCTGGGCTTGCCAGTGGCTTACTTTGGCCAATGAAACAGTGTCAACTTCATGCAGTCAGATGCTTTAAAATATGCCTTCATACTTTTAGTTTTTGGAAGGCCACCACTGCTGTGAGAACACACTGGACTAGCCTGCTGGAAGATCAGAGACCACGAGGAACAGCGCTGGGTTATTCCAGTTGTCCAGTCTAGACCAGCTAGCCTCCAGACACCCACCCTACCAGCTAAATCAGGATGCTTGAGATTGTTCAGGCAAGATTAGGCAAGCCTGGCCCAGAGCAGAATTGCAGAGCAGACTCAGAGGCTTGATGGAAGTATTGATAATAAAGGTTGTTGTTTTAAATTCACTAACTCTTAAAGTGGTTTGTTACTAAGCAGTATTAGAATATATCTAATATATGAAGCACAGATAATCAACAATCACAGAGTAGAAACCAGGAGGGAAATATTTGTCATGAATGTGGGTTAGCTCTTATATTTTCAGTAAGAAGTTGGACACAAGAGTTAAACATATTAAATAAATGCAGATATCATAGAAAAATTTTGTGATTCCATTGTCAGAGGTAATTTCTCTATTAAGAGATTTGCTAAACAAACATAAAGTTAAAAATTCCAGGGAACAAATACAGAAATGTCATACTTAACAGTTCTCATTAAGAACTGAAGTTAAATCTTGACTGGAATTGTCCATGTTACAGCTGAATTCATGGCCAGATAACCAAAACTCGAAATCTTATTAGCAACCGTTAATTTTATTAAGAAATACTAGTGGACTTCCCTCAGAGAAGGCAATGGCACCCCACTCCAGTACTCTTGCCTGGAAAATCCCATGGACGGAGGAGCCTGGTAGGCTGCAGTCCATGGGGTCGCTAAGAGTCAGACACGACTGAGCGACTTCACTTTCACTTTTCACTTTCATGCATTGGAGAAGGAAATGGCAACCCACTCCAGCGTTCTTGCCTGGAGAATCCCAGGGATGGGGGAGCCTGGTGGGCTGCCGTCTATGGGGTCGCACAGAGTCGGACACGACTGAAGCCACTTAGCAGCAGCAGCAGCAGTGGACTTCCCTGCTGGTACAGTGGATAAGAATCCACCTGCCAATGCAGGGGACATGAGATTGATCTCTGATCGGGGAAGATCCCACGTGCCACAGAGCAGCTAAACCCAGGCATTGCAAATACTGAAGCCTGCACGCCCTGGAGCCCATGCTCCGCAACAAGAGAAGCCATCACAATGAGAAGCCCACACAGCAACGAGAGAGCAGACCCTTTCTCTGCTGTCCAAAAGCAGAGAAAGCCTGCAAGAAGCAACAAAGATACAGTGCAGCCAAAAATAATTAAAATTTAAAAAAATACTAGTGATGCACATGTGCCATATATGGCACATCACTAGTATGTTTCAGCATGATTTTTAAATTCTATTGGTTTCAAGGACAATTGACACTGCTTTCATAACATTAAAGTTTTGATAATGTCTTAAATAAAACTGCTGCTGCTGCTGCTGCTAAGTCGCTTCAGTCGTGTCCGACTCTGTGCGACCCCATAGACGGCAGCCCACCAGGCTCCCCCGTCCCTGGGATTTTCCAGGCAAGAACACTGGAGTGGGGTGCCATTTCCTTCTCCAATGCATGAAAGTGAAAAGTGAAAGTGAAGTCGCTCAGTCGTGTCCAACTCTAGCAACCCCATGGACTGCAGCCCACCAGGCTCCTCCGTCCATGGGATTTTCCAGGCAAGAGTACTGGAGTGGGGTGCCATTGCCTTTGTTGCATGTTAGAATCACCTGAATTTGTTTTTGAATTCCCAATGCCCAGCTGACACCCCAGAGCAAACACACTAGAATCATGGGACCATGACACACGTATCAACATCTTTTCATCTTCTCTCAGGTGATTCCACTGTGCAGCCACGTTTCAGAACCAATGACCAAGTCCTAGATCTTTGCTGTCCAGTTCTATGGCACCTAGTCACAGGCAGCTACTATCAAGGACTATTTGAAACTGCTGTCTGTATTAGGATGAGCTATAAGAGGAAAATACGAACCGGATTTTGAAGATGCAGTATGAAAACAAATGTAAAATAGGCCATTAATAAATTTTTTACATTTATTACATGATGAAATGATAATATTTTGAATATCTGGATTAAATAAAAGACATTATTAAAGTTAATTAACCTAGTCTTACTCTTTAAAATGCTACTGGAAAATTTTAAATTTCATATGTAGCTAGAATTTGTGGCTACCACGTCTTTCCATTAGACAGCACTCACCTCGACTCTCCCACTAAACTAGAATATAAATAATTTTAATATTCATGTGACTTTACAAACTGTTGCTTAATGAAGTATGTGTTTACATTGCAAACTAGATATAATATTCTGTAGGCAGTTCATTTTTAAAGAAATAACCCTCTGTAACCCAGTCCTGGGTTTGCCACACGGTTTTTATCATTGCTTATGCAAAATAATTTGTTGTTGTTTAGTTGCTAAGTCTGGAGAAGGAAATGGCAACCCACTCCAGTGTTCTTGCCTGGAGAATCCCAGGGACCAGGGAGCCCGGTGAGCTGCCGTCTATGGGGTCGCACAGAGTTGGACATGACTGAAGCGACTTAGCAGCAGCAGCAGCAGTTGCTAAGTCATGTCCAACTCTTTGTTACCCCATTGGCCGTAGCCCACCAGGCTCCTCTGTTCAAGGGACTTCCTAAGCAAGAATACTGAGTTGCCATTTCCTCCTCCAAGGGATCTTCCTGCCCAAGTATTGAACCTGTGTCTCCTGCGTCTTCTGCACTGGCAGGTAGATTCTTTACCACTGAGCCATCACAGGAGCCCTGATGGAAAGTTAACTTAGGATTTAAAATTACAAGTATAATTAAAATGTGCAAACTCATCATATTGAGAAGCTATGTGTCAATCAATGACATTTGTCAGTGGGATAAAATATTAAAAGGGAAGAGGAAGGTAGGATCTGAAAAAACAACAGCAAATGTGCCTGCTGGGCATTCTAATAAATTTTGATTTTTGATAATCAAATATTCTTATAGTAAGAAATAAGTTCACAGGTGGCTCAGTGGTAAAGAAGCTGCCTACCAATGCAGGAGACTTGTGTTCCATCCTTGGGTTGGTAAGATCCCCTGGAGAAGGAAATGGCAATCCACTCTAGTATTCTTGCCTGGGAAATCCCATGGACAGAGAAGCCTGGTGGGGTACAATCCATGGGGTCGCAAAAGAGTTGGACACCACTGTTAGTGACTAAACAACATTGACAACAAGAAATAAGTATACTGCAATTCTCTTTATTGAATAGGCAACACTCAGGATATTAATCAAGTTGAATATTTTTAAAATAATAATTTTTTAAAATCACAGAAAAAAGACGCTGTGTATGAAACTGTAGTGTAGAGCTAATTGTGTTTTCAGCTAATTTTAAACCATTTAATGCCAGCACATTGCTTAAATTTGCAATGCAGCATTCCAGGGTTGGTAATTTTTTTTAAAAATTAAAAAATTTGACTCAGCATGTATTTTTTAACTTATTTCACATGTCCTATTATTATCATTATTATTCATCAGATGATAATTAACACTCATGGCTGGAGGCCATTCCTTTCGATTTTATTAAAACTCTTCCTTTTCTAGTATAGAGTTTCCTTTAATCCCAGATTAATTTATTTCCCATTCACTGTGGCAAAGCTCCTGAAATGAATATATTCACAAATTCTTATGATAAAATTTAACATCCTGATTATTTAAAAATGACTAAAATTGCTGTGTATTTTCCCCAAAATCACTTGCTTCTGTCAGTCCTACAGTTGGCTTATTCTCATCCATGGTGGAATCTTTTATTCTCAGCCAAAAGGAAAAAGGAGGTCACATCATGGCAGCAGCTACAGGTAAACATGATGGCCATGTCTGGCCACCTGGTTTATAGTTTCCAACTCAATTATTCCTTGTCATTTTAGAAACACCAATCCCCACCATTTGCTATTGTCATGTTTTTTTTTTATGTATTTTCCTCATAAATCTTCATGAGACCAGGGGAATTTACCTTAGGTTTGTTTTTGTTTTCTGTTTTTACCTCTAAAGTAAATTCCCCTTTAAACAAAACAACAGCTTCGACATGAAAAGAAAGACAATGAAGAAAAGAGGAGCTTTCACCTCTGAATGGCTTGAAGAGGCCTGCCGCACCCTTTCTTATTATACCCTGTAAGCTCTGGAGTGAGTGAGTCAGGGGAATCAGAAGGTTATTTTATTTAATATTCATCACTTTGCTCAAAACGTTTTTAAAAGATACTCCTCTGTTCCACTGGTTTGCATCAAACCAAATTGTGCAAAACTGGGGCTCACAATGGAGGCAGGATGGAAAAGGGAGCCCCCAGCATCAGCCTCTTGAACGAGGTAACAAATAGCTCAATCATCTATGTTCCTCCTGAGGCTCTTGCCACATTCTGCCTTAAATTACAGCTATGGTTACTCACAGGCTATTTGATCAGTTCCCCGAGGTCAGGAATGTTGCCTAGTATGTAATAAATGGCAATATTTGTAGATTAAATGGGATATCTTATCCATTTTTGCATGCTCCTAATAGCTATAGGCTTGTCCCAAAAGGGATTCAATAAACGCACTGATTGAGTGCTATATCACGCACCTACTCTGAGGTCGGGAAGTATTTCCAGTGTAAACACTTTTAAGGTTTCTCTTTCCTAGTAGCCAGTAGAGTTAATTGAACTGGCACTTGAATTGAAATAAAATGCTCAGATGTGAATTCATATCTTTGCTTTGCATGTCTGGTACAGTGATCTTTAGCTAATGACTTATTAGGCATTTATTTGCAAATAATTAAAATCTTCATATGTTATCACCTTTTTGGTGTATCACCTTTTTTGGTATATCACAGCTAGAGAGACCAAAATTTTGTTATCTCTTAAATCAATTTTTAAAATTTAATAATATTACCCAGGGAACTGAGGAAAATCTCACAGGCTCAATAGCCACTTTCTCTCCTTTTTTGGTTTTTACCTTCGGTATTCATTCAAAAGTAATAGTAGTTGCCATTTATTCAGACCCTAACATCTGCTGGGTGCCTTACTCATCTTTATTTAACTTTTCACAACAGTATAAATTAAAGATTATAATATCCACTTTTTAGATTCAGATGATAATTATCTTCCGTTATATTCATAACTACACAAGGTATATTACCCAGGGTTCTTTAGAGAAGCAGAACCAACTAGAGAGAGAGAAAAAGAGAGAGACTCATAAGGAATTGACTCACATGATTGCGGAGGCCAACAAGTCCAAAATCTTCAGGGTGAGCGGGAATGCTGGAGGCCCAGGGAAGAGTTGCAGTTCAAGTCCAGAACTCTTTTTTTTTTCAAGGGAGTTCAGTGTTTTTCTGTTGTATAAGGCCACCCACATTATGGAATGCAATCTGCTTGACTCAAAGTCCACTGACTTAAATGTCAATCTCACCTGAAAAAAAACAACTTCACATAGACATGCAGACAATATTTGACCAAATATCTGCGTACAGTGGTGGCCTAGCCAAATGGACACATAAAATTAACCATCATACAAGGTAAATATTATGATTCCATGCTACTGCAGGGGAACAAAATTTGCCATCCCAAATGTCTCTTTAGTATGCAGATTTTTTTCAAACTGAAAACAATAAAACCCAAAAGACTCAGGAAGAAACTTTGACCTTCCCCAAAACTGCAACAAATTTTAGTTAGGCACTTTCCTGGTGATCCAGTGGTTAGGACTCCACATTTCCAATGCAAGGGGTTTGGATTTGATACCTGGTTGGGGAACTAAGATCCTACATGATGTGTAATGAAGTCAAAAAAAAATTTTTTTAATTATTTCAGATAAAAGGCATATTCCAGGAATAGCGCTATTACCAGAGACACCAGCCAAAAAAAATATGTGCTAAGGGTGGTAGGGGAATAGAGCTTACAGACTAGAGTCTACTCAGTGTCTTCTTGTCTCTGCGGGGCCTAGAAAACATTTATTTACCAAACATTTGCTTTTCCACCTTCATAAGAATTGTCTTCTTCCCCTCTGAAGTCCCAGCCACAACTGGTAACACCTTTTGTCTTTACACTGAAGATACTTAAGGTGGGGTTTGAGCCATTTTGGTGAGTTACTCAGTTTTTTTGGCTTTCTCCCATGAATATGATATTAAACTTTTGTTTTGATTTTCTCCTGTTACTTTGTCTCAATCTAATTCATGGAAAAAGTAAGAGAGTTCCAGAAAAACATCTATTTGTGCTTTATTGACTATGCCAAAGCCTTTGACTGTGTGGATCACAGTAAACTGTGGAAAATTCTTCAAGAGATGGGAATACCAGATCACCTGATCTGCCTCTTGAGAAATTTGTATGCAGGTCAGGAAGCAACAGTTAAAACTGGACATGGAATAACAGATTGGTTCTAAATAGGAAAAGGAGTACATCAAGGCTGTATACTGTCACCCTGCTTATCTGACTTATATGCAGAGTACATCATGAGAAACGCTGGACTGGAAGAAGCACAAGCTGGAATCAAGATTGCCAGGAGAAATATCAATAACCTCAGATATGCAGATGACACCACCCTTATGGCAGAATGTGAAGAGGAACTAAAAAGCCTTTTGATGAAAGTGAAAGTGGAGAGTGAAAAAGTTGGCTTAAAGCTCAACATTCAGAAAACGAAGATCATGGCATCTATTTCATGGGAAATAGATAGGGAAACAGTGGAAACAGTGTCAGACTTTATTTTTCTGGGCTCCAAAATCACTGCAGATGGTGATTGTAGCCATGAAATTAAAAGACGCTTACTCCTTGCAAGGAAAGTTATGACCAACCTAGATAGCATATTCAAAAGCAGAGACATTACTTTGCCAACAAAGGTTCGTCTAGTCAAAGCTATGGTTTTTCCTGTGGTCATGTATGGATGTGAGAGTTGGACTGTGAAGAAGGCTGAGCACCAAAGAATTGATGCTTTTGAACTGTGGTGTTGGAGAAGACTCTTGAGAGTCCCTTGGACTGCAAGGAGATCCAACCAGTCCATTCTGAAGGAGATCAGCCCTGGGATTTCTTTGGAAGGACTGATGCTAAAGCTGAAACTCCAGTACTTTGGCCACCTCATGCGAAGAGTTGACTCATTGGAAAAGACTCTGATGCTGGGAGGGATTGGGGGCAGGAGGAGAAGGGGATGACAGAGGATGAGATGGCTGGATGGCATCATTGACTCGATGGACGTGACTCTCAGTGAACTCTGGGCGTTGGTGATGGACAGGGAGGCCTGGCATGCTGTGATTCATGGGGTTGCAAAGAGTCGGACACGACTGAGCGACTGAACTGAACTGAATTCTTAGACCAGCCATAAGACGGGTAGAGTGAAATTTCTTCCTCCCTGACATAACCAACGAATACAGTAAGCACTGAACAATTGCACAACATCCAACAGTTTACTATGGAGGATCTGGAGTTTATAAAAGAACTTTTTGTTTTCCAAAATCCATTTATTTTTCATTTTGTGTACTATCTCCCAAATTAATGTTGCTATTGTTTTTCAATTAAGAAGAAGTATATTCTCCCAAGGCCAAATTCATTTTAAAAGAAGTATTGGGTTGGCCAAAAATTTTGTTCCGGATTTTCTATCACATCTTATGAAAAACCCAAATGAACTTTTTGGCCAACCCATATTTAGGGTTTGTAGCTGTATATTTTGGCAACCCACTCCAGTACTCTTGCCTGGAAAATCAAAGGAGCCTGGTAGGCTACAGTCCATGGGGTCGCTCGGAGTCGGAGACGACTGAGCGACTTCACTTTCACTTTCATGCATTGGAGAAGGAAATGGCAACCCACTCCAGTATTCTTGCCTGGAGAATCAAAGGGATGGGGGAGCCTGGTGGGCTGCCGTCTATGGGGTGGCACAGAGTCGGACACGACTAAAGCGACCTAGCAGCAGCAGCAGCAGCAGCTGTATATTTTAGAGGTCTAATTTATCCACTAATAAATATCTACCAAGGTTGATGATCAAGTCTAATGAAGTAGGTATCGTCATGAGAAATAGAGAGCTATTTCTCAAACGAGCAGTGACAAAAACTAGGCTGTGACAGAACAAACAGTGACAAAATCTAGGGAATTCTCTCTTTCACAATCTCTGAAAACTTGTCCATGCATTCCCTGAGGCCAACACTTGAATTCAGGACCCTACTACTTCAAGAGAATTTCCTTTCTGGTCTTCACTTTATGTTCCAAAATTCGGCATTAATCAGACCCCGACACCACCGGACCCTTCTCCCCGACATCTCTAGTAGTTACCAATCGTCTACTGAAAAAAGCCGAAAATTTGAAGTGAAGCATCAACAGTCTTTTCCAAAGGAGCATCAATTACCTTTCTAGCCACCGTTTTTGCCCTTCACTATGAACAAGACTGGGAGGGATTGGGGGCAGGAGGAGAAGGGGACAACAGAGGATGAGATGGCTGGATGGCATCACTGACTTGATGGACGTGAGTCTCAGTGAACTCCGGGAGGTGGTGATGGACAGGGAGGCCTAGCCAGTGCTGCGATTCATGGGGTCGCAAAGAGTAGGACACGACTGAGCGACTGACCTGATCTGATCTGATCTGATGAACAAGACATTCAGGTTTAATTTTGGCCCCAAGAAAAGTTCATGTATTATTTGATTTTGTGTGTATGTGTGTGTGTGATTTCTGCCTTTGCCTTGACCCAGGTGATCTTATCTTCTGACTCCATCTCTTTCCCCTTTAGGCTTCTCAAAGTTTTCTCAAGACCCCAGCCAGAGGGAACTCTCATTCTCCAAATTGCTTAACAGTGTCGTTAAGGTTTGCAGGTTCAGGTACTGGGTAATACTCTGGCCACCTGAGGCGAAGAACTGACTCATTTGAAAAGACCCTGATGCTGGGAAAGACTGAGGGCAGGAGGAGAAGGGGACGACAGAGGATGAGATGGTTAGATGGCATCACTGACTCAATGGACATGGGTTTGGGTGGACTCTGGGAGTTGGTGATGGACAGGGAGGCCTGGCGTGCTGCGGTTCATGGGGTCGCAAAGAGTCAGACACGACTGAGCCACTGAACTGAACTTAATCTCTATTTATGCGCTTTTCTCATCTGGTCAAAGAGAGGGCTTGAACCAGTGTCCGAAAAGGAATCCCAAAGCCAAATGCAATAGGTTCCCCATGACCTGAGTATGTCCCGCGTTCTGCACGAAGGCTCTACTACCAATGTAGGTGCTCAATAAATATCTAACACCTTAATTGACAAATGACACCGAGTAAAAGACTGCAACCTGTGGGATAAGGGCTAACTTGCCTCTCCGTGAAGGGTGCCTTTTGGCGCTCGTCCACCGGCCTAGGTTTCACTGGTCCAGGGTCAGCGCCCGCCGCCACCAGGGCAGGGGCAGGCAGGGCAGTGCGCATGCCCGGTATCCAGGGGCGCCTCGGAGCGCGCGGACCGCTCGGCCCCGCCCCCGGCGCTCGGGCGCGCGCACTTCTCGGCCCCGCCCCCCGCGCTCGGGCGCGCGCGCGGCCCCGCGGAGCGTACCCTGCGTGCGGGTCCCCGCCGAGCCCGCCGGGCGCCGCATCCCCGAGAGCCCTGGTCGGGGCCTGAGCAGCGGCCCCCGCCCCGGGCGGCGAGCGGAGTGCGGTGTGCGGTGCGCACGGCGGCGCCGCCTGCGGAGACGGGACCGGCGCGCGGTGAGTGAGGGCGGAGGCGGGCGGGCGCCTCCGCGCGTGCGCAGCGCCGGGCCGCCGAGCTGGGGCGCGCGCCCGACCGCGGGCCGCAGGGGCAGAGCGCGGTGGGTCGAGGCCGGGCTGCGGGCGCGGCGCGGGGCGTGGGGGCCGCGGCTGGCGGTGTAGGGGGCACCGGCTCTGGGGGCGCGGGCCGCGCAGGCGGCTTCCGGACGGGCTCCTCGGAACGGCGCCGGTCCCTTGCTGGTCCCGGCGTCCGGCCCGGGGCAGGGCCCGCTGCAGCCCGGGATCCCGGGGAGGGCCGAGGCGAGCCCCCCCAGGGCCCTGCCGGCCGCTCGGGCGCCCGTCGCGAACGCGACCCCGGGAGGCGGCCGCGGTCCGGGAGGGGCCGGCGGGCCGGCGGGCAGGTGGCGGCCGCGCCCCCCGCCTGGGAGCCGAGGGCTGAGCGCGAGCAAAGTTCCCCGGAGTGACTGTCCCGGGGCGCCGGGGGTCCCGGTGGCCGACACCCGCCCTCGGCCTCCCCGAGGGCTGCGGGGCCCAGGCGAACGCTGCTGGGCTTCTGCGAGTTCGGTTTTCTTGTGGTCCTGCAGCTCGTCCTCCAAGTTCTGAGCGGTGTTCACGGCCCATTCGCTCTTGAGATAGATGTGCAGGTTTGGTGTTTTGTTAAGAAGGGTATTTGCTCTCTTGGGAAAAAGAGACTTATATTGCCTGGTCTTGTTATCTCAAAGAAAGTATTGTTAGGGCATGCCGGGGTCTCCTATTTATCAAGAAACCTATTGTCCCGTGTGCGCTTGGAGAAAGCCAGCTAATTTCTATTATTAGCCGTGAAAAGACAAAGAGCGATGATTGTGCTTTCTTTCCCCCTTCTCTCTCTCTCTCTTTCATCCTTTGATTTAAATACTCTCGGCCACATCTTGGAATACTGTAGTTATCAAAACTGGCTGCACGAAAGCGTCACCGGGGAGTTTTAAAACTCTAGGCTCAAAACTGCAGACCAATTAAAACGCAGTATGTAAAGTTCCCTCAGTGATTCCAGCAGTGCAACAGAGTTTGGGAAGCACCGGTTTAATATAAGAAAGTCAAGTTTTGAGTTTTGCGAAGTAGCAGTTTGATACCGCTGAGATGAAACGCTAGCTTCGTTCTCCATAGGCAGGAACTCACAAAGAGTAGCTTGTTCCCCGCCAGGGGACGGAGGGAAGCGTCTCTAAAGGTTCAAACTTTGGCTAAACACGACTCCGGCGTCCAGGCATTGTTCTAACTACAGCGTTGAATTTCTTAGTAGTAAGGCCACCCTCTCCGACCGCTGCCTTGGCTTCTTCCAACTCGCTCTCAGCCTCCTTCCCCACCCTTCCCCAGCTCCCGCTTTTTAGCCATCCATCTCACAACCTCTGGGAGGATCCCCTCCCCCAATAAGGTCTGACTCTTTGGGGGGGGGGGGTGCTGTGAGATGCGGGTTACCATAGCAACGGGTCTTCCAGGGGAAGTGGGCGGGTCCACCTTTGGTTTGCTGAATAGGACGCTTCCTTTTCTAAAGAGTTTGAATCTCCCTTTTCTTGGCCTTGGCTCAGGTAAAGGTGTGTTCACACAGTCCCAGTTTTTCTTTTTAAGTGATTACAGAATTATTTATCAATGCTGTTGTATGGAGTGACAATACGAGCGGCTCTGCTGTTCTCCCCTGAAGAGATTCTCTTTACCAATCTCTGCACTAAGAACTTGTGTAACAAAAGTTCTAAAAGAGATGAAAAGCACCTTTAAAAAAAAAACAAACCTTGATTTTCCTTTGGGGCACACGCATCTTCGAAGGGTAAGCGTCATTTTCCTAAAGTCTGAAAACATACTTAAGAAGTTTTAAAAGTGAAATATAACCCTACATCCTTGCCAAAACCTTTGCTAGTTTGTGACCAGATACTATTGTCAGCTTGTAAATTGTTTCATTCCTAGAAAGTTCTTTGCCATGATTCTTTGCAAAAAGTTAGACCACTTGTAATGTTATACTTTAAAATAACGAAGGAAAGGCAGAGTTCTACAGATTCACCCACTCCTTCCCTTCCCCAACACACACATATCCAAAGACAGGTTTTTTTTTTTTTTAATGTTTGTTCTTTTATGCACAAAACAGTTATTCCCTCCCCAACTCATTCCAGTTTATTTTGCAAGGAACTCTTAAAACTGTTGATGTAAAACAGTTTAGACGTGTCTTCAGGCTTGTTTGTGTTTTGAAATCTTTAAACTTTGCTGTGTAGATGATCAGAATTTGATCAGTCAATCCAAAATACTTATGGTAGTACAGAGATTTCCAGCATGTATTAGGGATTGAAGAAGTTTTCTCTACTCTGGTGTTTTGTGCTAGTTAACTTTTGGACTATCAAGCAAATTCTGTAAGGCTGATTTTCCCCATTTTACTCTCAGCAAAGAAAAATAGTGGAAAACCCTTTGATCTGATGGACCTTGTAGTTCAGCAGTAATGCTGTGCAGCTAAGGCGGTAACTTCTCACCTAATCTTCAGTTCAGTTCTGTCGCTCAGTCATGTCCAATTCTTAGCGACCCCATGAATCACAGTATGCCAGGCCTCCCTGTCCATCACCAACTCCTGGAGTTCACTCAAACTCATGTCCATCGAGTTGGTGATGCCATCCAGCCATCTCATCCTCTGTCTCCCCATCCATCCTTCTCCTCCTGCCTTCAATCTTTCCCAGAATCAGGGTCTTTTCCAATGAGTCAACTCCTCGCATGAGGTGGCCAAAGAATTGGAGTTTCAGCTTCAGCATCAGTCCTTCCAATGAACACCCAAGACTTATCTCCTTTAGGGTGGACTGGTTGGATCTCCTTGCAGTCCAAGGGACTCTCAAGAATCTTCTCCAGCACCACAGCTCAAAAGCATCAATTCTTCGGCGCTCAGCTTTCTTCACCTGATCTTAAGGACACAAAAATCACAGCAGTATCATCCAGAAATAAACAGCTGTGCATGGCATGATATGCTTCCATTTGTCCCATTTTATGTGTCTGCATAGATACACTTTTAAGCAAAATTGGTACTTTAATTTCATTTGTAGTTTTAAATATTGCCCCTTTGCGAATATATCACAGACATTTCTTGTGCCCTTAAATCGTCCTCAGAAGTAAAATTTTAAATGATGGATATGTCAAAGTTTGTTTAACTAGGTTTCTCTTGTTTGACATATTCCATTTTTAGTGTTTGGGAATATGATATTAAACTCTAGTTGCAAATCTTGGCCCTTTCCATTAAGTGACCTTAATTACCTAATTATTTGATTGTGCTTCCTTTATGCATAGAATGGGGGTAATAATTGTGCCTGCAACATAGAGTTTTGGAGCAATGGAATGAACCAAATAGAGCAAGGTCTTCAGCAGAGTCTGGCAGAGGAGGTAGGTAGAAAGTAATACACACACAGGTCGAGCTGGGGTAAAGGCACTTGTCTGAAAGCCTGGATGTCTGTGACGCCTCAGGCTAGATTTATAGCAGAACTCCTGGGGCAAAGGTGAACTCCTTTATAACTCCTGAGGCCTGTTGCCAAATTGCTTATCCCAGGACACACTGATTCCCTTACATGCCGGATGGCCTTCCTGTAGTGTCAGCACTCCAGTGTTTAATCTTGCCTAATTTGCAGGAAAAAGGTGGCCTTATTTTAATTCATATTATTTTGGTAGCTAGAGAAATTAGTAATTTGCTTTTTATTCATTCATTTGCCTTTTGAGAGTTGTCTGTTCAGGTACTTTGCCCATTGTACTCTTAATTGATGAATAAAATCATTTAATAAATGATTTTATTTATTTAATTTTTTTTTTAATGATTTTAAAACGTCTGTTTAATATATATTAGATTTGTACAATGGCCTCCCTGGTGTCTCAGTTGGTAAAGAATCTGCCTGCAACGAGGGAGATCTTCCCTGGGTTGGGAAGATCCCTTTGAGGAAGGCATGGCAGCCCACTCCAGTATTCTTACCTGGAGAATCCCCATGGACAGAGGAATCTGGCAGGCTACAGTCCATGGGATCACAGAGTCTGACACGGCTAAGTGACTTAGCACAGTACAGGTTTGCACATTTAATTTTCTGTTAGCACACGGGTGTGAACTGTCTTACAGCACCCTCTCCTCCTGAGTCAGCCCTGTCTACCAGCAGATCTGTTAGACAGTCCACCCTTTCTTCACTGGGTTGTGGTCTTCCATTTTATATTTTAAGATCTTGACTAACTTTTGGGTCTGATTCTGTTTTAGGTCTTACTCATCAGTGATTGATCTCTAATCTTAATCCATGCTAAATCTTTTTAATTGTACATTTAGAATATATGGAAATATCTGCTAGAGGAAGTCACACTATTCTTTTAAAAATCCCACTTACAGACATCTGTCCTTTCAGATAAAAATGATCTTATTATCTTTATAGTAGTACATGCATGTAATTAAATGTAAGAGTACTGAAATACTTAAAATAAGTGGCCATCTCTCCATCCCCTCAGGCTCCTCAGTGGCAGCCTTTAGGCTCTTGATGGGTTTTTGAGTTTTTCACTGGGGCCACAAGTACCATCTTTTCCTCTTGGGCTGGTCAGAAGCTGGTCCTCTGGTGACACCCTGTGCTGGGGAGAGGGTCCAGCTGCCAGTGATCCTGAGGCCTCTGGCTGGAGTCTTAGCATCCTCTTCACTTTGGGGAAGGTTCTGGTGCTCTTGCGGTCTGAAGACTTAATCAGGTCCAGTCTGTTAGGGCTCTGGGACTGAGGGCCAGAACTCTACAGTGTGCAGGTGGGAAGGGCGTCCAGGAAGTCGGGCTTAGTTTACCCCGCCTTGACCCTTTCTCCTCCATTCTTGGAGCAAACTGGAGTGCTTCTCAGCTCTCCTCACGGGCGGTGGGGCATCTCACTCTCAGGTCTGCTGAGTTGCTGTTTGTCTGTCTGCTTTTCACTTTTGTGATTTTGTTGTCATCTTCACTACAGGTCTTTCTGTGCTTGATGCGTGTGTTCTGGAAAGATCTCTTTACTGACATCTATGTGGCATGTAGAAAGAGGATGTTTGAATGCTTGATGTTTTGTTAAACTTGCCGTCTTAACCTGGAAGCCTCTGCAGATGAATCCTTAGACCTGAGAAGTATCCAGTGATTTTGGTTCTTTGACGAGAATCGTCACGTATACATAGAGTAGTCTGTTTTCCTGAAGGGATGTGAAAAGTTACACAGACCTGTCTGTTAGCGGAGGTGTTTTGTTTGCTTGCTTAATCTTTATTAAGTCCTAACATTTCTTGTTAGGGTTCTCTTAGGTATTTATGTTTTTGTTGCTATTGTGAAGGGTTCATCAAGTTGGCTATTGTTGGTATAAGATGGTTGTTGATTTTGTTCTTTGTATTATACCTGGCTGTTATTCTAAGAGCTTTCCAGTTTATTTTTTGGGGGTTCCTAGTTATATAATCAGTTGTATATAGTGACACTTGTATCTACTTCTTTCTAATAATTATACCTTTTATTTTGGTTTTATGGCAGACTGCTCTAGTGTTAGCCTTTTGGAATATTATAAAATACTTTTGGAACATTATCAAATAGTAATGGCAATAATGTGCAAACTTTTGTTCTTTAATAGGAAAAACAGTAGTACAGTATTGGCTTTTGTTTATCATAATTTCTCATCAGGACAGAGAAAATCTATCCTTTTATTTCGAATTTACCTAGAGGTTTTTTGTTTTTTTTTTTTTTAAAGAGATAGGACTCATTTGAAAAGACCCTGATACTGGGAAAGATTGAGCGCAGGAGGAGAAGGGGACGAGGATGAGATGGTTGGATGGCATCACCGACTCAGTGGGCAGGAGTTTGAGTAAACTCCGGGAGTTGGTGATGGACAGGGAGGTCTGGCGTGCTGCAGTCCATGGGGTCACGGATAGTTGGACAGGACTGAGCGACTGAACTGAACTGAGGAATGGAATATTAGCAGATTACTGTTAGCAGCTACAGTTATCACTAGTATTTCTTAACAAATCTACTGACTTGAGTCCCAAATATTAAACTGGAGTAAATCCTTCCCTTTTGAATAGTTCTTTAGAAAAATAAATTCCGTTCGTGACGAAACTGAAAGGTAACGTCACATTCGGGGCTTCGCGGTATCTCGGTGGTAAAGAATCCGGCTGCCAGCGCAGGAGGGGGACGGGTTCGATCCCTGGTCCCGGAAGGTTTCCAAATGCTGCTGAGCCGCTAAGCCTTCGTGCCGCAACTACTGAAGCCCGCGCGCCCTGAACCCTGTGCTCCTCAACCAGAGAAGCCCGTGCGCGGCCGCGCGCGAGGATCCTTCGCTCGCTGCAGCTGGAGAAAGCCCGTGCAGCAGCAGAGACCAAAGTAAAAACAAATACATTATTACACAATTATAATTATTATATAATTATAATTATGTAATTATTATAAAATAATACATTATTTTTAAAGTCTTAAAAAAAGACAACGTATTTAATACAATACTCATGTTTTCTGGAATGGGGGCTGAGTGGGATTTTTCCAGGGATTTTTCGAAAGAAAATATTGCAAATTGCAACAGTCATCTCTCATCTTTATCTCTTGGCAGCATTTGATATAATTGGTCATTCCCGTTTTCATTTGACGTTCTTCAGTTGATTTTGAGGACACCACAGTCTCCTGCTTTTCCTTCTGTATCACTGACTTTTCAGTCATTTTTAAATTCTAATGTGTGCTTTTTTTCCCCCCACACAGCCGTTAATTTGGAGTGCTGAGGGCTCAGTTTTTGTAGGACTTCTGTCACAAACAATTGTAAGATTTTAATAAAATACCATGCAGCTTAAGACTCTCAGTATATACTTCCAGCTAGGGTGGCACTCTTAAACTCCTAATGTGTGTTATCCATCTCCTTTCTTGACTTGAATATGTAAAAGATACTTCACTTTTAAAGACTAAAGCAGAATTTCTGATCTTCCTCTGCAAACCTGTCCTCCCTGTAGCCTGCCTCAGTTACTGTGTTGGGGTGGTTCTATTTTTCAGGTTATTTAAGTCAGAAACCTTGGAATCATCCTGACTCTTCTCTTTCTCTCCCACTCTACATCCAGGCTGTTAGCAGATCCTGCTGGTTTATCTTCCAGATGTTTCCACAATCCTGTCCTCAGAATAAACCCAGGAGCTCAGCCTATTTTCCCACCTCTGCTTCAAGCGCCTTCCTGCAGGTCTCCAGCACCTCCTGCCTGGGTGGTTTCAGTGGCCTCTCCTTTCACCATCCTGACGTCCCTTTAGAATGTTATCAGCCTAACAGCTGGAGTGATCTTTTTAATACATAGGTCAGATATGCTTCAGATTCTTCACCTGCTTTCCATGTCCCTCAGAGTAAAAGTCAGAGTCTCATGATGGTTCACAAAGCCCAGTGCATTCTCTTTCCCCCACTGTGACCTCCCCTCCAGTCCTTTCCCTGGAATGGAATGCTCTCCAGCCAGCCAGCCTTCCCTCCTGACTGACCCTGGAACCCTGCAGGCACATTCCCCCTTGAGATCTTTGTGCAGGGTGTTCACTCTGCCTGTGTCCCTCTGCACCTTCAGGTCTTCACTAAACTGCAGTCTCAGCAGTGATGTCCCCGCTGTTTACAGCTGCAAACTATGCCTCGTGTCCTTCGTGGAATGCGTTATGTTTCCATTTTTTTGTAGCATCTAAATTACTGTATGACTTATTTATTGTTTTTGGTGAATCTCCCTGTCCCTGCTAGACAGTAAGTTCCATGTGGCCAAGTATTTTTATGTCTGTTCATTAATGTGTCTCAAGTGTCTGATACACAGAATGTAGTCAGTAAAATTTTTTTGAATAAATGAATATAGTCTACTTTATTTTTTTCCAATGACTTTCTTATAAAGCAGGGTAGTTGTATAGCATCTTTGGATCCAACACTGGTGATTTAGCATCCCCCCAGCAAAACAGAAGTTGCAGAACATGTATAATTCATAATGGATATAATAACACAGAGAGTGGTTATGAGGATTAAATAGGGTACTGTCTGTAAAGTGCTGAACCCTGCTGGAGTGTAGGAACAGGCCACTTAACTGTCAGAAAGCCTTAGCCAATTGCATTAATTCACATCTGAATGATATGAATTAAATTCTAGAATCTGCTCTCTTTGGCTTTCAGTTTTTAACCAATGGGGTGAGGAACATTTCAGAATAAAGGGGTCTGCTCTCCCTGGTGAGTATCAGCGATCTACGGTTTGTTTACTCTCTAACCCATCTCAGAATGGGACGTAGCCACTTGTTTTCGCTTTTCTGTGTTTTCTTGCTGTTCAGACATCTCCCCATCTCTAAGCCCATCTCTCTCCCCATCTTTAAGTCGTTTTTCCTCCAATGTTCCAGCTGAAATAAGTTCTTATATAAGATGGTTTTGAAGTCCTTCAGAGCCACAGAGAAGCACATAGTTGAACATGGTATTAAATCCACAAAATCAAAGGCAGTCAGGCCTTTGGCCTCAGTTTCCCCGACAAGCGTGCGTTGTGGCCATCCCTGCAGCAGAGCAGTCATTTACAGTTCTGCATACAGTCTCTTAGTGTCTTTGCTGTGCTTCAAATATCAGTACGTCTCAGAAACGTCAGACTCACTCTCTTTCTATAGGGCACGAAATGTTCGTGTGTTTTATACTATTGGAATTGCTGTGCAATTAAGTGGTGTCATGTGCCAGAAGATGATTTTAGGGATCATGTCGGCAGCCAAAGAATAGACCATAAACCAAAACCATGATGTGTGTCATCTCTAGAAATGCATAAACCCAGTACCAGTGAGGTAAACACAAATATGAACATTTGCTTCAATTTCTAAATTGTTTCCTACAAAACATATCTAGTTCCTTATTATTTTTTAATCTTAATTTTTCAGTAATAGTAATGTGAGCAGGGTAGGTCCCCATATTTAGAAGGTGTAAACATTTTAGCCATGATTACCATACATATTAGAAATAAAATGTCATAAGCACCACTGTTCTGAATGCATCACTTGATGAATTTGTGTTGTCTTTGAAGCTCCGATCATTGTATTTGTGTTTCGTTAAAACAAAGATTCATTCTTTATGAGTTATCACTGTTACAGTTTATTTTATTTTGAACTCTTAAAACAGTCAGTGCTGTTGGCCAAGGTTGAATGGAAAGCACTGCTTTTCTGCTGTTGAATTACAAAACACCCCTTAGTTTAGGCTGTTAATGGATAGCCCACTTGGAAAGCACACCTTGCTTTTTACAGTTACACACCTGGGCTGGGACCTGGGCAAGTACAATGTTTGTTTTCTTTGTGAAGATTTTCTTTTTAATTGCCACCTTTTCTTGTATTTGCCAGTTTTTTAGAAGTGGTGATTTTGCCTGTCCAGCACCAGCAAACACACCTACTCTAGCAAGGGGCTGGTTTTGGCCATCAGCCATTGTACTGTGAGCCTCTGCAAAGACAAGGGCTTACATCTAGACCATCACCTATTTTCATCCCTGTGTTCATGGGATGTGCAGTGGCAAGTCAAGTGTAGTAGTCAAACTCCATCTAGATATGTTCCTGGGAAATGACCTATATTCCTAGAAAGTTGAGAGAATAATAAAATTCTTGACTAGGGTTACAGCAAGCCTCTCTTCTTAAAATAATGTTAACGTCCACATTAAAAGTGTGAGAAGCTGCTCCCCTTGCAGGTTCAGATACCCAACAGCTGTTCTGGCTTTTGCTTTCTCTCTGACACAGCCCTTGCCCGTCTCCAGCCCCGTGTAACACACCCACTGTGTGCACCCGAGGTCTCCCCCCCCCATCCCCCGCCCCTGGTCTCTTCCCTTAGTCCTCCTGCAGCCTCAGGAGATGAGCTGAAGAGCTAGAAGCTGGCCTGGCTGCAGGAGCGGGTCTCTGGCGGCCGACTCCCCACCCCTCCGCTGGAGGATTTCAGCACATACTAGTGAACGCTGGAGAACGCCTTTATGGGAATGAGTAGATTTTCTAGTTAATGTAACACTATTGAACAAGTCTTTCTTTGGGACTATGGGATCAGCCCATGTGTACGTGAGACTCTGAGCTGTGTTGTTAGCCTCTTTCCGCTGTCCGCACCAGGAAGGATGCCTCAAAATGCCAGAGTTGGGCCTGGACTCCAGGACAGCACACAGCTCCCGACACATTCTCAAAATCCTCACCAGATCGCCATGTACTTGACCAGGAGGGTGTCGATTAGAGATGTCAAAACCTAATGGTGTTTGGATTGGGCTATAGGAAAATCAGATTCTTGAGATCAGATCAATCTGTATTTTGATTTTCTAGTCTTTCTTTAATAATAATTACTAAATGTAAGGTAGGTAGGAGAATCACAAACCTACTGACACAACCTCTAAAATCTTTTGAGAAAGTGAACACCAGCTCTTTAAGGAAAGGCAGTTTTTAAATGAAAAGTCACAGCTAGTAGATATATTCCCTTTGTTTGGACTTCTGCAGAGTCCTAACCTAAATTTTATTTCCATCGCACTGTTTTCAATTATTTAATATAGAGGAATATTTTGATACTACATAAACCACAATTAAAATGGTGTGTTGGAAGTGGAGGCAGTTTCTGTCTAATGTATCTTTAAATGAAGGCAAATGTGAACAAATTCTCCTAAATGTTGGCAACCATGTTACTACTTCTCATTTTCCTGTAGCAGAGAGCAAACTATCAGAGAGAAACTTGCTTCTTTCTTGCTGGTTTATGTGACGCTACTGGAGACAATAGTCTCCTCAAAGCTCATTTAAATTTCTTTCTTAAGATCTTTGAAGAAGATGTCTATATCTTGCAGCTTGCATTTGAATTTTCTGAGGACAGGACAAAGTTAAGGTGCCAACCAATGTAATAAAACATGGAATATTAGCTCCTTGACTGCTGTTTATTTTTTGTGGCAGAGATTGTCATTTTCTCATGTCTTCCATTCTGTCTACCTAATAGTTGAGAATTATGCTCTGGGAATTAATTATTATTTTCTGGAAGAGTAGAACCAAAAAACAGGTATGTGTAAAACCCTGACCCTGATCACTTAAAGTTTTTTTTTTCTTTTTTTTAGGAATCTTCACTAAAACTGCTAATAGCTTACCACAATTACACTCAGAGTAAAATCCAAACTCCTTATGTCAAGTGGGCATCAATGGTTCTTATACTTTTTGACTTCAGGATTCTTATACTTTTGAATATTTCAAGAAACCCAGAGAGCTCTTGTTTATGTAATATTTACTGAAATAGAAATGAAAACAAAGAAAAAATTTAAATATTTTGTTTAAAAATAAATGTTTTGATTGAAGCTTATGAAGAAAATATGGCCTCACACAGATAGCAGCTGAGCATTTTAATAGTCTTTTGAGATAATTGTGGATATTCTCTGATACCTCATTGAAACTTGAATGATAATTTCTTAAAAGTTGATTGCTGTGTGGAATCAACTGATGAAACCATCAGTGAACTTTCTGTATTACTCTTATACTAAAATCCACTGGTTTGCTGTATACTTTGAATGAACGTTTTACCAACATGCATGATTCTTTAATGTAATTGCAGTACTATTAGAAAATATTGGTTCACTGAATTATGCAAATCTTTAAAATGTTGACATGTTTCTTTATACAGTGTTAAAAAACTAATGTCACCAACTGTTCATCAGAAATGGTCTTTCAGAAGTCGGTGACAGTCTTGGGAGGCTATCAAGCTCATAGTGGCACAATCAAGAATTCCAAAATTCCAACTTTTGCTCGAAGTTTGAATTTTTTCATTTGCAATAAATAGTCGGCTCATTGCATTCATTTTTAAGAAATGTCTTTTAAATACCTAAGTGTGAATAAGCATATTTTGCATATTTTCTCAAGTGCATTGGTGTTCCATGAACTAAGTGGCTGGTTCAGTTCTCACACAATTTTTTCTTTTTCCCATGCCAACCATTCTGTTTCAGTTTCACCAGAAGTGCTTTAAGCATACTTTCCACTTCATCACATAAACTGTTAAGAAAATGTATACTCAAGGATTGAGATTTAATAAAATCAAAAGTTTTTACTGCTGCATCTCCCGGAGATTCCCCATGAGATGGTCCATTGATTATGGCAGAAGAACACACAGTAGCTAATCTGCCTTCACACAAGCTGTTTCATCAGGGTTCCTAAGTCCCCCAAGTCCCCCAAGTATGAGTTGGGGAGGCATGGGGAAGTCAAGACCACTTGACATGCCTTTCGGTGATGTTCACTCTGGCTGCTGAGGGTCCACTGGAGTGACCATCCAGGTTTAGGAACCAGCAACTTCAGCTGTGAAAGGAAAGAAGAGTCCCCGAGCCTGGTGGTAGACCCATCCTTATGTGTTTGAAGCCCCCTTTTCTGTTTGGGGCAGAAGGCAGGGCTTTTGGTGATGCGTCACCACCGCTGGTATCACAAGGCAGTTTCAGAGGGCTTCAGTACCTATGTCAGTTACCGTCTGAACCAGTGCAATTCAGACCTGCTTAAAATACTTAATATGTTAAAACACACACACTTTAACCAACAGATGCAAAACAATGTGTTTACTTCATCCCACCTTCGAAAAAAATGTGTTCTTCCAGCCAGTTGAACTTGTTATTTAGAAATTCAAGCTATATTTTTTGCCAGTACACAATACAAGCCATTACTTCTTAGCAGTTTAATCCTACTAATGCTTTTAAAAATCGCTGCTGGTGGTAAGACGAATAAACACACCAGCAAGAGACTGCAGCCATGGCTAGGCTGTTCAGCTCCTCCACTGTTGATGGGATCATTTCCATTAATGCTTACTCCAGTAATGTCAGATAGTATGTAAACTGAAGTTGAGAATTCTTTATTTTTGGAGGAAAAAAACAAACACATGATTACTTAACACTCTAGTTCTTTACAGTAGAGTGTTTTCGTGGAGACACGCACATGTTAAGAAGTGAGTTTTTCTGCTTGTGCCTGTGCTGTGCAGTAATCTGAAGTGTGACATTGCCCGTCCCTAGCTGTGTGGCTTGTTTGCAGGATGGGGGTGAGTTTCCAGACTATTCATATACTCAGCCCTAAACACACAAGCCTGTTTTATTACTTTGTTTGAAAATTGGGTATGTCTAATGTAGTGGAAATTCACCCATTCAATGTTAAGTACAAACGAAACACATTTCAAAGCCACATATAAACGTCTTTTTAATTACCCATTTTTTAAGATTATTCATATGACTGCTTTCCTCCTTTCATGTGAGTCGCTGAGAATTTATTATCCTTCCTAGTTCATTAAATCACTAAAATTCTCTACTGGTGCTATGAATAAATATGCTAGACCATGAGCTGAGACCAGTTGATAAAGGCAGCTTTGTCCCGGTAACGGAGTCTTGCTCCTCATTAGCCCACACTTCTCTCTGAGTGTGTGAAGATCTGTCTTCCAGTAAGTTTTAGATGGTAATGAAGCGAAGCCTTGGTCTGAGTGCATGTGGGGACTTGCTTTAAGTCGAGCTTTAATAGTTTCAGTTGGACTAGATGCTCGGTGGATGCAGGGTTATAAAGCAGTGTTTATGCTCAGACATGTTCAGGAAGCCTCAGGACACTGTTGCCCAGATGTCTCAGTTCTTTACTGGTGTCTCTTGTGGCTTCACCGCCCTCCGCTTCAGCCCAGGGCCAGTTGCACTCCCTGAGGCAGTCTAGGGTTCCAGGTGGATTGAGAAGTGCTGCACTGGCTCTGTCCTGCTGTAGAGCAGCTGGAAGGCGGCTGTGGGACTGGTGCTGTTGGGTCTTGCTGGGAGGCCCTCGGAGAACTCACCTCATCAGACCACCTAAGGCAGTTGAAACGTGAGGCAGTGCGTCTTGGGGAGGCCCAGAGACCCTCCCTGTCGAGGAGTCTCAGGACTGCATTGTGAAGGACGAACGGCTTCTAACAGTGAGGATGGCAGGAAGCAGCAGGCTCATTTCAGTTCGAGAACAGTCTTGTTTGTAAAGGGAGTCAATGAAGAGGACAGGTCACAGGCCTTGGAGGCAAGTCGTGGAGATCCAGAATGCACTGCAAACTGTGGCTTTCCCTCGCCGAGAAAGGTGAGGCAGGATTTCGGTGCTTGGTGCGCACTTCGAGCATGCTGATGCAAAGACAGGCCACCCTTCTTCCCCTGATGACCTCTTTAGGAAGAGCAGCACAGAGCAGTTGGTTAAGACCTGGCCACATGCCACTTAGATAGCACTTTTCATTTCCTTTTTATGCCATATTTTAAATTGTTTGGAACAGTGCTGCATTAAAGAAATGCTGACCGCGGCCAGGTCTCCTGTACTGAGCGCTCAGGGGATCGCGGCGTCCCTGCAGCTGCCTAGTGGAGTGCTTATGCGGAGGCCTGGCTCTTGTAAATTTGATCACCCTTTTCAGAGACTGTCAGCTCTGCCGTGGTTTGGTTCCAGTCATCATCATAACAGTGGCTCTTGTATGAGTCCATGCAGTTCTTGACTGTGATGAAATGGTTGCCTCTCCGAGTGTTAACTAAAACAAAAATCCCAAACCAAAAATTTGAGGTACTAACAGTTAAGTTGCTACTTTTTGAGGATGTATTTTGACTTGAATGCTTTTAATTTGTTCATTGTGGTTAAGGTGCATGTGTAAATACTCTGCCTATTTTTATGTGGTGCGGAGTTTGGGGAGACCCAAATTTGAGTACATATTTTCATGAATAGTCTTGACTTTCTAAGTGAGGCTTACTTGAGCGTTGTTTTATAAGCAGTTGTTTTATTCTATATCTCTGGGTAGTTCAAGTATTGACCTACTTAAAGAGTAGCTTTTAATTAAAAAAAAACTTGCTGAATATATTATTAGAATGGAATTTTTGTTTGAAACACCTTATTTTCTTAGTTCTGACACAGGCAATGAAACTAAGTATTCTGCTAAGTCGCTTCAGTTGTGTCCGACTCTGTGCGACCCCATAGACGGCAGCCCACCAGGCTCCCCCGTCCCTGGGATTCTCCAGGCAAGAACACTGGAGTGGGTTGCCATTTCCTTCTCCAATGCATGAAAGTGAAAAGTGAAAGTGAAGTCGCTCAGTCGTGTCCGACTCTTCACGACCCCGTGGACTGCAGCCCACCAGGCTCTGCCGTCCCTGGGATTCTCCAGGCAAGAGTACTGGAGTGGGTTGCCATTGCCTTCTCCAATGCATGAAAGTAAAGAGTGAAAGGCAAGTTGCTCAGTCATGTCTGACTGTTTGTGACCCCATGGACTGCAGCCCACCAGGCTCCTCCGTTCATGGGACTTTCCAGGCAAGAGTGCTGGAGTGCAGTGCCATTGCCTTCTCTGAAACTAAGTATAGAAACCCTTCAACTTTAATTCTGATTAGAACAGCGTGAGAGATGGAAGCAACAAGGGGTTCTTCAGTGGTGCCAAACAATTATTCCTGCAGCGAATGGTGGTGGTCTCTGAGTGTTACTTGGTGTTGATACAGTTACGGTTATGCCAACATTTATAGTCAGTATGCCTTTATACTGTGTCCTTCAAAACATCGTGGGGGAACTGTAGACTTTAAAGCTAATTAAAAGTAGCATAAAACATATTTTTTTTATTTGGACTTAAAGCAGAAACAGATTTTACTTTGAGTTTTTGCCAGAAGCTGGTTTCTATAATAACCCTCTGTCACAGGCTTCTAATTCTATTTGGATTATTTGTTAGAAGATATTTTTGTGGCTCAGTATAGAAATGCATGTGCGTTTTTCATTTTCATTTGGTGGTCTCCACTCCAGAAAGATAGGGTAAAAGTTGGGCCTGAAGGTGCCTGGTGATTTCAGATGTGTTTGTGTTTTCCTGTAGCACAGTTTCTCTCTGTGTAGCACATCTCTTATTTTTAGATCTTGTATTGTTTGCCTAAAATAACTATATTTCATTCTAGTCACATACATTATAAAAATGAAGGAAGGCATTTCATTAAATAGTAATTAATTGAGGCCCTTGTGGACATGTGTGGTGATGGTCAAAACACAAAACTGATAACTAGTCTTTTCTGTGTGGCTTTGCTACAATAGGAAATGAAATTTTTTTCTTTGAATCTGCCTTGCCTTTATCAAGAGTATCCTCCTGCTTTTACAGTGGTGAAAGTATTTAAGGTGACACATACCCTTACTTCAGGTGTTGTGTAGTGTGTTGAGGGAGCAGAGCTGTGCTGTTGTTGCTGCTGCTGCTTAGTCGCTAAGTCGATCCAGCTCTTTTGCGACCCCATGAACTGTAGCTGGGCAGGCTCCTCTGGCCACGGGATTTCCCAGGCAGGAATACTGGTCCGAGTTGCTCTTTCCTTCCTCAGGGGATCTTCCTGACCCAAGGATTGAACCCACATCTCCTGCATTGGCAGGCGGATTCTTTACCGCTGAGCCACCAGGGAAGCTCTGGGGGAGAGGAGAAGTGAAGTGAAGTCGCTCCGTCGTGTCTGACTCTTTGTGACCCCATGGACTGTAGCCCACCAGGCTCCTCTGTCTGTGGGATTCTCCAGGCAAGAATACTGGAGTGGGTTGCCATTTCCTTCTCCAGGAGATCTTCCCCACCCAGGGGTTGAATCTGGGTCTCCCGCATTGTAGGCAGACGCTTTGCCGTCTGAGCCACCAGAGCAGTGCTTATTTCTAAGTGTCATTGAGTGACTTAGGGCAAACACACATGGTGATGTGACTAGTATTTGGGAATCTTATTTTATCTTGAAGAGCATTTTCACTACCTTGTGGAGGTTGGGGAAGTTGGTTTGCAACACCTACCCTGTTAATAGGCCTTCCCAGGTGGCACCAGTAATAAAGAACCCGCCTGCCAACTCAGGGGTTGGATTCAGGGGTGATCCCTGTCTCGGGAAGACCCTCTGGAGAAGGAAATGTCAGCTCACACCAGTATTCTTGCCTGGGAGATCCCGTGGCCAGAGGACCCTGGCGGGCTACAATCCATAGGGTCACAAAGAGTATGACTGAGCATGCATGCACTCACCCTGCTAACAGCCAGAACTGATACAGAACACCTGGTTTGAAGGCTGTTGGGATTTCTTCTTCCTGTTCCATGTGCCCTTCGGGAAAGGGTGACTTCATCTGATAAAGCCACACATTCCTTAGTTAAGTGCATAAATGAAGAGGCCTTTGAATTTTAATGATCTGATTATGGAGATATTTTTGGTTATTATCTTCCAAATATCAGAAAAAATAAATATATGCTAGCTAAAGTAAAAAAAAATACTTAGGAAAAATTTTTTTTCTTTTGACTAAAACATTATTTTCCTCCTCTGTCAACTAAAGCCAACAGTAAACCTGGAGAAAGTTGCAACCATGGTGGGCAGGGCCTTCCCTTTGGCATCTCCGATGGGATTAACGTCCCCTTTGGGGTCAGAGCAGCCCCCGCCTTGGGCCTTCTCAGAAGACATCTCCTGAGGCCTGGCTTTAGTTTATCCAAAATAGGCTTTACCATGTCATCGGTTGTCAACAGTAGTAGTTGTCAGTTGAGGATTTCGATTATATATTAATACTTTATCAAATGACTACTTGATGAAAGCTCTATTATTCTGATGTAGTTCAGCCAGAATTCTGAGCCATCATCTTACCTGGTTAGCAGAATAATTAGCCAATCTAAAGAAGAGAGCCCTTTTTTTTTCCTTTTGAATTATGTATATTTTACTTTATTTCACTGACTGTAAGGAGCCATCAGTTGTAAGGTATGCCTTTATGTACCAACAAGAACATGGAGGAGCTTAAAGTTATAGAATGCCATCAATTATAAGATTCAACCCAATTTCAGAGATGTTAAAATGTTGGCGGGGCAGTGAGAGAAAAAGGAATGTTACAATCAGTAAACTGTAATACATGTCTATATAATATATAGAGTTTTAGGTGGGTTTTGATCATAATCATAATGTTAAAATATAAAGAAGACTATATTAAATAAATCATTATTTCTGCCAAACATTATACAGATTCTTTAATTCTAGAAATCTAGATAAGAGATTATGTAGTCAGCAAGTTTACACATGAGGAAACTTAATATGAGATCACCCAGAGTACATGTAAATTAGCAATTGATTACCTGGTGTACTAAAGTATCTTAAACTTTACAAAAGAGATCATAGTAGTAGTCTTTTAAATATCTATCCTTAGAGTATCTTGTATGATATATTTTATATGGTCTTTTTCAGGATCACCTCATTTAACATATGATAGAGAATGATTTGGCATTTAGATGAGTTAATAGTGCAAACAAAGTACACCCAGACACAGCTATAATCATCAAATATCGTGTTAACTGTTACATGAAATTTTAAAAGAATCATTGTTTTTGCCTTCACAGAATTGTCACATTCTGCCTTTGGACAGTTTACCCAAATGTAACGTACAGTTTAAGGTTGAATGGGACTTGGTGAGGAGGAAATGACACAAAGGAAATAGCCCACGAGCTTCCTCCCTCCAGCCACATGGAGACATGCCTTGCCCGAGGATTTGTCTTAGCTTCATCATACTTGGTGCTAGAATGCACGTCGGGTCATTGTTGAGAGGCCAAACTGAGTTGCTACTGTGGACATTGCTGAGTGGCTCTGGACTGCCTGCTGCTTTGGGCTCTCTCAGGAGGAGGGCACAGCTGGGCATCTGCCAGTAGGTGGTCTTGAAGTCCAGGGACACTCAGCCTGGAGTGTGTCTTCCAGGGGCACAGTTGAGAGTTGGGTGGGACCTGGTCACAGTGCACCCCAGACATCCTGATTGAGCCTCACCTGCAGCTTCGGAAGGAGAGGTGCAGCAGCCCAGGGCCATCGTGGTGGGGCCGAACGAGCCTGCAGATGGATGAAATGTCCATGCTGTAAAGCAGGAAGATGAGGAGGGCAGGGAGCCAGATTAATCTTTGGGTGTTTGTGTTTTGAAAGATTGTATCACAAATGTTCCCTGCTTTGGGTACCATTGTTGCTAATAGTGGAAATTTACCTTTGCAGAGTGTTTTCAGCTTTTATCAAAGTGCTTTCACAGACCTGTAATCTTGCCTTTCAGGATCCTCCTGAGAGGAGTGAGCTGAGCGGAATCACCCCATTTGACAGACTAGGAGAAGGAGGCTCACAGATTCTGAGTAACTAACCCTAAGGTCATGTATTATTGGCACTTACTTTTTTCACTATACTGTGTTGCCAATGCTTGACTCAATATTTATTTCCAAATTTAGCACACATATAGTCTTGTTTTCCAGCAGCTGCTGCTATCTTTAGGAACTGTCAACATTTTGTCACTTATATATGTACTTTTCCCCCTCCAAAATCACAGGCATAACTTTTGCTCAGTATTGAAGAGAAAACTAAGCAAAACCAAACACTGTTCCATCGTAATGTGTCATTACTCTTCTCTGTTAGGTTCTGGAAATGTCCAGCCTACCTTCTTTAAACTTCAGTCTTGCAGTAAACCAAATACAGGTCCAGGCAGGAGTGCAGGGTTAGAGCAAGTTAAACAAGAGTTGCCAGCGCGCTTAGTTGTTGACATAGGATTTGTTGGTGCTAACCGTGAATGGCTGGTTTTCTAATTTTCATTTTGTTGGAGAGCCTGTTCTGTTACTGCTTCCCCATGACTGCTGTGCTCCTGGGTTCCTTCCTGTTACAGGTCCTCTGCATTTCTTTCCAGAAAGGGGCTTCACATTTGTCTAGCAGTTTCTTCCTGCAGGGCAGAGAGCATGTGTATGTTCATGGTTTTAATAGCTGTAAATTTGGACCTGTAGTTTTCTTTTAAAATAGATTAGAAATACAAAGATAAAGCATTACATAAGGATGTGGGGTGATTACTGTGGGCGAAAATTAGAGTGAATAGAACAGACACAGTTGAAAAAGCAGTCAGGGAATCTGTACCCTAGTCCAAACATTGCCCACAACCTAACTGTGGAGTTTTCTCAAATCCCTTCATCTTCTGGACCCCTTGCATTAAGTCATTACTCTCATATTTTTAGTTCCAAACCTTACTCAAGTCCCCCAACTGAATAAACTAGTTCAGTTTAGTCACTCAGTTGCCTCTGACTCTTTGCGACCCCATGGACTGCAGTGCACCAGGCTTCCCTGTCCATCACCAATTCCTGGAGCTTGTTCAAACTCATGTCCATCGAGTCAGTGATGCCATCCAGCCATCTCATCCTCTGTTGTCCCCTTCTCCTCCTGCCTTCAGTGTTTCCCAGCATCAGGGTCTTTTCCAGTGAGTCAGTTCTTCGCGTCAGGTGACCAAAGTTTTAAAGTTTCAGCTTCAGCATCAGTCCTTCCAGTGAATATTCAGAACTGATTTCCTTTAGGATTGACTGGTTTGAGCTCCTTGCAGTCCAAGGGACTCCTTTCAGTCCAAGAGATATGAAGGTAGGGTGTCTGGCAAACCTTCCAGTGGTAAGGAAGATGAACTAAGTGAGTTTAAATCCTGTTCATAGTTTTATTATTACTGGGAATTGGATGGAAAGAGATAAAAGTGATTGAACTTTCTGGCAGTTATAAAATTATCTTAAATCCACTGCTGTTAGCTAACCTTTTAAGCTTGGCTTCTAATCTTGGTCACCCTTGCATGCCTGACACCTAATATACTGCATGATCAGCATATTGTATTTTGAGAATACTTTCATAAAAAATTGATGGGCTTCTTGACTTGACCTATTTATTTACTTTATTAGGGCAAATTAACCATGTCTCATAACAGCTTTGAAAATTCAGGACATGTAGGAACAAGTGATATGCTAGACAGAAAGAAATTTTAGAGGTGAAATTTGATGGTAGATACTGGGCTGGTATTCTTTATTCTTCAACCCAGTGGGTATTCAATATTCTTTATTCTTGTAACCCAGTGTTTCTGGGTTACAGATTCAATAGAGGGAGTTTTAACTATTTGAAGTTAATTTCAAGGGAAGGAAAGAAGCCATTATTTGTGTTTAATAAATAAACTATAGAAATAAAAGCAGAAAATAAAAGTGATATGAATATTTTGACTATTCAAATTAACCTGAGATTTACATAACATTTTATGGTGTTCTGCATCATAAATTATTCTAAAAGACAGATATAGCTTCTCTTTTCAAAAAAATAAATACAAACTCCCAATTTTGCACGCAGTTTGAGGGATTTCATGGGCCCCATTAGGTTGATGCAGGCTTGTATTTTTCCTTATCTGGTGGCTCTTAATCCAAATTCCCGGTAGGAAAAAACCCTGGATGTTAAGCCTTAGAAGTCCTTAGAAATAATCTAGACCAGTGTTACTTCAGCTGTGGTCTTTAAGTCAGGTGACTGTATCAAAACCAATATTTAAAAGAAAAGAATAAAACAGAAAATATCATAGTGTTTCATAACATGCCAAGCATAAGTTTAGTTTTGTGACCTGCGTTTTCCTTTGTGTATAGATCTCTGTGTGTTTATGTGTGTCACTGCTAGGTCTGAAGACAAAAATAGATTTCTTATTGTGGATTGAGGGTAAAGTTTGAGAAACACCCATCAATTCTGGATGAACCTCTTCACTGTGTAGGCGCTTTAAAGGCTAAATGATTTGTTCAGACACTCTCCCTGCCGGCACGCATGCACACACACACACACAGAGCTCTCATTTGTAGTGGCTAACCAGGACTGAAGCAGACTATTTGATTGCTAATTGTGCTGCACCACAGTGCTAATTTTTTGAAAATTAACTGTGAGATAGATTATTTTAAAAATTAAGTTATTCATCTGTTCCACACTTGGCTTTTTTTTTAATCCTTCATTTTTCCCACTAATTGTCTCTTTCATCACCGTTTGAAATAATTTGGGCTTGAGCTTCTTTTCCTGAGTATTGAAAAGTATTTGGGGGCCTCCCCATTGGCCCTCTTAGTCTGCACATCTGAATCATAGAATCTGACTCTTAGGGGCTAATCAGAATTTCAGAACCAGACATGAAGGTTCAAAATGAAGTTATTTTGAATTATTTGTCCATTCATTTGAAAATGGAATGTGATATGTGGCCCCAGATGTTGAGAAGACCTTACAACATTCCCTTATTCCGTTATACAAACCTCATCTGTATGAGGTTTTCTCAGACTTGAATGTCATGGAAATGGCTTGGAGGGTTTTGTTGAAAACGCAGATTCTGATGCAGAAGCTGGCCGAGACCGAGGTTTCCAGCAGCACCCCCAGGAGATGCTGCTGCTGCACCCCGGACCACATGAGCAGGCGCAAGTGCCATGTATTAACTGCCTCATCATCGTGGTAAGAGGGAGCTCTCGGCAAGCTTTTGTCATGGTTTTATTAGCATTTTCATGCCTTTCCAAACTGGCTACAAACATTAAAATGTCTTTCTTGTTTTTTAAAAACTGGATTAGTTTTTGTAGTGAAAGACACGTCTTGAAAACAGCCACGCTCCTCAGTCCCCACGGCCGAGAGGAAGGGCAGGGCCCCTCTTGGCAGCGCTGTTCTAGGTGATTCCAGGTTAACACACTTTTCCAAGCTTCTCCGCAAAACTTAACTTTCTAAATAAAGAGCATTTTCTAAAATATTATATAATTTTCTTTCTTAAATTATTACGTGCACTTTCTCCTTTATTCTAGCCACATAAGAGCAGTGTTTTTTTGTAGGCACAGGTGAAGGCTGTTGAACTATATGCAAAAAATGAATAAAACCCACAAAACTACATGCTTGTGTCTGCCTATTATACTTTTTCTATTTTGTCTTTCCAGCTGCTGGTAAGTCTGTCTCAAAAGCCTTCATTTCCCCTCCATTCTAATAGATTACTTCTGACCTAAAAAGCCAGCTACTAGATTTGTTAGAAATACGCAGGGAATTATCCCCAGTCAAAAGGAGCTGCCTGGCATGGAGCCTGTTCCTGGGAGGGTGGTGGTCAGGAAGCTCAGTAGCGCGGAGCCTGCGCGAGACCCTCTGGCTCTAGTTGTATTCTGAGAAGGCAGCTCTGGAGGAACGCGCTCGCTCCTTCTCCGTGCCCTTCTGCATGAGTTTTGCTCCCTCCCTCTCTGTCGTTCTGGCTCACACACACACTGGTGAAGTGAATTGGAAGTGTGTTTGCGTGGGCGCACGTTCATGTGTGTGTTCACCCTGTGACTGAGAAGGCAGTACATGTGGCACAACAAACCAGGGGTGAAGAACCTGTGCTAAAAAGGCCATGGTTCTCTGCTCACAGTCTGTCCTGCAGAGGCTTTGTAAACAGGTCTGAGAATAAAATGATGACAGTAAAGAGGGCATTCCTCGATTGACTTTAGTGATTCAGAGTCCCAGGGATTTAAAGTCTGGTTTCCATTGTGCTCTGTGTAGTAGATGGTTGGTTATAACCATGACCGAAGGGCCCGTTCACTGGACCCTCGCTGTCAGGCACTGGCTGTTCGGATGGCAGTGGTGCAGCGCCGGGCTGTGGTCCTGCAGGGGCGGCAGATGGGGCGTGTGTGGGGCCTGTCCTTCCTCAGCAAAGCTAGAAACTGTTGGAGGGTTCACGTCTGTGGAAACCACACAGGAGTTGGTATTATTCTGATTCAAAGCAGAGGGAACCTGTTTGCGTCTCAACTACACAGCATCAGAACATACATCATTTTGGATAGCCTTGTTAATGTGTGTTAGAATTTGAGGATTATACTCTAAAATTGTGATGAAGCTAAATGTAACCATACCATTTAGTTTGGATTTTTCGAAGTTCTGAACAGGGCCCCATTTCACATATTTTTAGTGAGTTGTAACCTTTAAATGCTGATTACCAGATTGGTCTCATTTGAATCTTATTTTTACATCTAGAATGAGTTTTATGTTTCAGTGCAGCTAAACCTGCTGGTATCATTTTAGTCTAATTAACAGTATTTTGTGATCTGGGGCTCCTATCAAAGTTCATCATAAGAGCTAGAAAACCCTGGGAGGTAAAATGAACACATGACCTCATCTCCTGTTTTGCACTAGACTCTAACTTGCATTAAAAGAGACTAAAAATGAAAAAAGAAAATTTTCATTCTTTTATTACATTAGGCGTTAATAAATGTGTTTAATATGACTTCTCTATGTGTAATCCCTCTTAGCTGGTAAAATGGAGGGCTTTGTTTGAAGTACTAGAAACTAAATGCTGCCAGGAGAAGGATTTTACTAGAAACATAGAGTAGATATCAGTCCCTAAGCTTTGTTAATTGATCCTGCTTGTTTAACCGGGGAAATAAAAATGCACGTCTGCTGAAGAGAAGTCTGTGGACATACACTCTTCCTGTTTTCAAATATGTTCCGTAGGTGTTTATCTTAGTTAAACGTACAGACATATAGTAGCCAAGAGAATGCAACTGCTGCTCCTTTAACGTCAGAACTGTGCACGCTGCAATAGGTGTCACTGTTTGGCTTGGCCCAATCAGGGTTGGTGACTTCAGCTATTGGCTCTGAGCACTGGCTGTCTGACTCCATCTGCAGGGCTGTAATACCTACTCTCCTCCGGTCCATTCACCACACAACTTCAGCCGGCTGAACAGACTCACGCAGCTCCAGCACATCTTGATAACCTAATTCAGAAAACAAGCACTACGGCTCTCTCTGCCTGTCGTCTCCTCTCAGTGTAGCATTTTCAGGTCATCTAGGAAACTGGGTTATTTTTATGAGCAAATAAGAGAAACAGGAATCATGATGGGGATGTATTTAACAGACCCAGTACTGGATAAAACTTAAAACCTGTGTCTCATTCAACATAGTAAAAAGGTCACCTTGCCTGCCTGAGAAAAGAAGCAAAATATCAGCTTGTTGGTTTCTGTTTTCATCTCAGCTCGTGCTAGCCTCTTTTCCCTGATGCTCGCACCGACTTGGGATATCTGGCTATAAAGAGAGACCTACTGTACTCATGGTAGATGACAAGGAAAGGAACATGAAATGTCTCACCTTCTTCTTGATGCTTCCAGAGACGGTAAAGAACAGGTCCAAGAAAAGCTCGAAGAAAACAAATCCAAGCAGCAGCAGCAGCAGCAGCAGCAACAGCAGCAGCAAGTTGCCTCCAGTTTGTTATGAAATAATTACCTTGAAGACTAAAAAGAAGAAGAAGATGGCTGCTGATATATTCCCCCGCAAAAAACCAGCCAGCTCCAGCAGCAGCACTGTCCAGCAGCACCACCAGCAGAATCTCAGTAACAACAACCTTATTCCTGCCCCCAATTGGCAGGGGCTCTATCCCACCATTAGGGAGAGGTAAGTGCCGGGCCAACATATTTACTTGAAAAGTTTTCCTGTGTTGAAGTCTCTGCTTTTACACAACCTGTAATGTATTTTAACATAAATCTGTGTTTCCTCTTTTCCCAGCAGCTTTATTGGTAATGGAAAACTGCCTTGTATCTTTTCCAGAGCAGTACAGCTGTTTTCCTCTTAGATAAAAATGTTTTTGTAAGCTGTAACATTTAAGTGACAGGGTTGTGTCTTTGGGTTATAGGAGACAGAAACCTCTTATTTGTCCTTAAGTCTAAAAAAAAGTTTGGATAACTTTTTCTTCTTAAACTTTAGTTACTTCCATGTGTTTGCAGTGACTACAAATGCAGTTGTATAGTTGGAACCTTTATTTGTAGTTTTACCCCGAAGTTACTCAACGGTTGTTTATCTTGTGACTCTTTCCTGGGTTTTCTATGTTAGGGAGGGGGTGTTACAATGCTGTGAACTAATGAATTGCCTCTGTTTATAGAAATGCGGTGATGTTCAATAATGATCTGATGGCAGATGTACATTTTGTGGTTGGGCCACCAGGTGGGACTCAGCGGTTGCCAGGACACAAAGTAAGCAACAGCTGCATTACTGGTTTCGCCCTGAGCTCTCCACAGAGGGACCCTCTCCCTGATCCCGGAACGGGGCTGGGCAGCTCGCAGGCAGTGCTTGGTTTCCCCCCATCACAGAGTAGGCACAACCTTTCCAGAGGGCCCTGGCCACGCTTGCTTTTTTTTTTTTGCCTTTGTTTCCTTCTACCCTGCTTTATATCCCCCACAAAAGCATGCCCTCTTCACTCCCCAGTCATGGGAAGTTGTTGTGATAGGTTTGGAAAGTCATATGCTGACCCTTCTCCTAGAAATCAGTTAGATATGCTTTTATTTATTTTATAATGAGGGACCTTGTGTATTAATCTGTGAAAGCCTTGATAATTAGCAGCACAGAGACTAGTTTGCATGAACTTCTGTCTTTTGCTTTCACAGCCAGATCCTCTGGACCTTGGCTTTGTCAGTAGAGCAGGTGTTAGGTACTCTGTGTTCACTAAAGCTGATCACTTTAGAGTGTTTTTCTGGAATAATTTGCTGAAAATGTTTTCAATTTGGTGCATGAAATAAGATTTCCCCTTCTCCACAGTACGTTTTAGCTGTTGGGAGCTCTGTGTTCCATGCAATGTTTTACGGAGAACTTGCCGAGGACAAAGATGAGATCCGAATACCAGATGTCGACCCTGCTGCTTTTCTCGCCATGCTGAAGTAAGCATCACACGTATGTTTGCAAAGAGTTTGTTTGTGCTGTGTTTGTGCTCTGCTGGCTTCACAGTTAAGTGTAACTTCCAGGTAATACAAAAGGGAGGCCGATGAAGAAAGAGGGTGCTGCTTTACCTAATACATGTTTTCAAAGAAAACTCCTGTGTGTCTTTCCATGGGAAGCATGTGGAAGGAAGCAGGAGTTTGTAATCACACCTTGGCGTGGGATCTGGGAGCAAGAGGCATACAGTGATTTCATCTTTAATGACTTATAATTAAAAATAGCTTTCTGGTTAGGGATTATCTAATAGAGTATGTTCTCTCTGTGTGTGAAGTCTTTAAGAACACATAAATTATATTTTGGTGTCACAGTTCCGGAAATTGTATGCATTATTTAAATCCTACCAGTTAGGAGGTTTTTAAGTTTTCTAGGAGTTATTGTCTCCTATAAGCAAATATAAAATTAATTATCTGATCTTGATGCACATGTACATACACATGCTCTCACATAAAGTCACATACCATTTCTCAGGGGTAAGAAGCATTTGCATTTTGTAGTAAAGGAGAAATTTTTGAAAGATTTGATTAATTTTCTATAGTTTTATATGGATTTGTTCCGAAAAACTTTAATTGGTCATTCAGAAATACAGTTATAAGATATACATTTATTTAAAAAATAGTTTTCTATCTCATGAATCTTTTTCAAAATCCAGTACATGTTAACCAGATAAACAGAATCTTCTTCTCTGACATGGGTTGATGCTGGAGAGTGTTATAGTCTACAGTGTGTGATTAGAGTCCAGTGATTATTCTAAGTGATGTTTAGGTGATTTTTGTTGAGCCTTATTCTAGCAGACCCAAGTGTATCAGAGTTCAAGGTTATATGCTCCTGTGGGGATGTTGAGTCATTGGAGTGCATTACAATGGATGTTGAAAAAAAATTATTCATTGGGTCAAGTTGGACAGTAATCCCACAAACAGTTAAAATGTTAATATATATTGTCTTCTGCCTACTGAAAAATAAGTATTATAGTTAATTCCTGAACTTTAAAGTGTTGTAATTCTTTATTTATAGTCTAGTTTTGAAATCCATCTGCTACTCTTTAGAACTTTCACAGTGGGAGAGGTTGGAAAATTAGAGGCAAATGAGCATGTAAAGTACCAAAACATAAACTAATCCACCACTTTCAACCAACAGAGACTTTATGACTTTTGTAATCTCTTAGAGATCTACTTGCAGAAACCTGTCTTACCTGTAGGAATTTTTGTGTGCTGTTTTTCCCCCGTGAAGTTAGCTTTGTATGTTTGACATTGTTTCTGTTGCAGAGGAGAATGCTGACACTAGTTTGGTGTTTCAGCGTCACTGTAGTCAAGTAGAGTGTTCTGTTGCTGCAGAAATATGTACATAATTAGAAAGCCCGAGTACTAGTCACAAAGTTCCATTTCACCAAAGCCGTTTGATTCATCATTTGACAAGCATCTTTTCTTATAAATGTGTTGCCTAGAATATATCTTGACACAGCTTTTAAAATTATACGTGCAGTCCACATGAAGCGGCGAGAATCAGAAGAATAGCAGGTGCCGTTTACTGCCGTGCCATGCTGGATCAGCACTGCATGATCACCTGGGCGAGCGGAGGCCAGGCTTGCTTCACCCCTGCCTTGTGGGTGAAGCACCAGGACTACTGGGAAGGGCATTGTCAGGAAGGAAGAGAAGACTGCTCACTTGCCCATTCCAGGGTGAGAGCTGCAAAGTGCTGACCGTGCTGCAGAGTCCTCCTACGGTCCCCGTGCTCCGGGCAGAGCATCACTGCTGCGGGTATTTTGTCCAGCAGTCTTGCCATCTTGCCAGTAGCTGTCTTAGTCTCAGAGACAAGGAAGGGCTTCCTCGGCGCAAAAATGCAGCTTCCATTTGTGATTGCGGTCCTTTTTCTCATTGCCATCCTTATGTTTTTTGTATTTTCTTCCAGAAGCCCTCTAATTTCTTGTTTCACTAAGGAAAACTTAATAGCAAGTTGCTAAACACCTTAGCTAGAAATTTTAAAAAAATTATGTTTATTAGTATGTATTTTTCACCTGTGTGCAGTTCTCACTGACTTATCTCTTGATCAACAATAGAATATGAAAGAAGCAGATGATTTCTACCTTGACATACCATCCTGGGAGATTGCCACTGTCCCCTAAAACAGTAAGAAGTGTCTCCTGAAATACAGACACTTGAGAGAAGCACACAAATAGTGCATATTTAGACTTTTTTATTTGTCTTTTAATTAAATATATCTAGAAATAATGTATTCTTTAATTCTGAAGGTGGAAGGAATGTGTGGAGGAGAGGAAAGAATTTAGAGTTTAAAAAAAGAGCAGATACAAAGCCTGCATTGGATTCTACATAAAGTTAACCGTGAGATAGCATCAAGCATCGAAGCCCATACTTAAAAATCCATTGAACTTGGGACTACTTCAAAAATATCTTTTTAAGATCAGATTTTATTTTGTGCTTCAGGAAAATCCAAGTCATTCTTAATTAAAAGCATTAAGATGCAATCATTGCTAACATTATAGTATTAAAGATATTTGTTTCCATCTGAATGCACAGAAACACTTTTAAGTAAAACTATATACATATATTTCTCCTAAAACATGGGGATTATTTCTAATATAATACAGTATATATATATATATATATAATTTTGCTATTTTTTCCCTAATATTAACTGTCTTTGATCTCAGTCCTTTCTCAAACAGTTCTCGAATCCTCAATTTCTGCCCGCCCCCCCCCCCCTTTGAGAGGACAGGGAACATAGCTTTAAAATAGAGGCTAGAATAATTACATGAAGTTAATGTCTTTAATTATACACACTTTCTACTAAATTGAAGTGTTGATGATTTATGAATGTATTTCAGATGTTGCTGTAATGTCTAATCATTTTTGTAATAACTGTCACTTAAAGATGATTTTCTTGGAACTAACTTGAAAGTAGCTGCATCTTTTCTTGCTGGACACAGTCATTTGGTGAAAATTCGATTTACACGCCGGACTCTTTCTTGCAGATACATCTATTGTGATGAAATTGACTTGGCTGCTGACACGGTCTTGGCCACTCTTTATGCTGCCAAAAAGTACATCGTCCCTCACCTCGCCAGGGCCTGCGTCAATTTCCTGGAGACCAGCCTGAGTGCCAAGAACGCTTGTGTGCTCCTGTCCCAGAGCTGTTTGTTCGAGGAGCCGGACCTCACCCAGCGCTGCTGGGAGGTGATCGACGCCCAGGCCGAGCTGGCGCTCAAGTCCGAGGGGTTCTGCGACATCGACTTCCAGACCCTGGAAAGCATCCTCCGCAGGGAAACTCTGAATGCCAAAGAAATTGTGGTCTTCGAGGCCGCTCTCAACTGGGCTGAGGTGGAATGCCAGCGACAGGATCTGGCTTTGAGCATTGAGAACAAGCGCAAGGTGCTGGGCAAGGCTCTCTACTTGATCCGCATCCCGACCATGGCCCTGGACGATTTCGCCAACGGTGCTGCACAGTCCGGAGTCTTGACTCTGAACGAGACCAACGACATCTTCCTCTGGTACACGGCGGCCAAGAAGCCCGAGCTGCAGTTCGTGAGCAAGGCCCGCAAGGGGCTGGTGCCTCAGCGCTGCCACCGCTTCCAGTCCTGCGCCTACCGGAGCAACCAGTGGCGCTACCGGGGCCGCTGTGACAGCATCCAGTTCGCCGTGGACAAGAGGGTCTTCATCGCGGGCTTCGGGCTGTATGGCTCCAGCTGCGGCTCGGCCGAGTACAGCGCCAAGATCGAGCTCAAGCGGCAGGGCGTGGTCCTGGGGCAGAACCTCAGCAAGTACTTCTCGGACGGCTCGAGCAGCACGTTCCCCGTGTGGTTCGAGTACCCGGTGCAGATCGAGCCGGACACATTCTACACGGCCAGCGTCATCCTGGACGGCAACGAGCTCAGCTACTTCGGGCAGGAGGGCATGACGGAGGTGCAGTGCGGCAAGGTCACCGTGCAGTTCCAGTGCTCGTCGGACAGCACCAACGGCACAGGCGTGCAGGGCGGCCAGATCCCCGAGCTCATCTTCTACGCCTGAGCGCTCCGGCTCCCCGCTTCACGCTCAGCTCGGCCGCAGCCAGCCATCGGCGCGGGCTGTTCGTAAGGAACAGAGCTATGCGCCGGTTCTGATTTCTTTCAACCTTTTTCGTTATGTACAGGCAAAAATGCAGCACTCAGCTTTTAACTGTATGTCGGAAAGCCAAATTCTTAGCAAGGCTTGTGGTTCTTAGAGTTGCACCTATCCACCCAGGGAGATTTTGCATTCTTTTCCGACTGCCCCACTGACCTCCCAGTTTAAGAAGATTTTTGGATCACCTCAGATTTCCTTTTGGGCTTTATTTTGACAAAGAGAAAGAAATACTCTAAAGTAACAGTAGCAATTATTTTTAAACGGAAACCCTCCCTCTCCCCAAACAGATAAACCTCAGTGTACAATTTTGAAAGACATTTTGCTTGATAATAAGTAATAATTTAGAAAGTAGACAGTAGTCATCTTTACCTTCTTATTTCCTTTTAAATATTTTGGGCATTTGCTTTTGGACATTGCTTTTTCTTAAATCCTAAATTCATAAGTTTGTCAAGTTTTTAAACTGCAGCTGTCAACGGAAGGTAAAACAAGTAAGAAATGGAAGTTTTAGATCACGACTTTTGCTACAAGCAGATTTGTGTTCTTTTAGTTTAGAAGACAGGCAATTCCAGTACAGAGGCTTCTTTTGGAAGTAACTAAATTGCAAAACTTTATTGTCAACTAGAGAAAAATTGCAGGTCTGTTAATTGAATCTCAAATAGTCTTAAAAGGAAGCCTGAAAAAGTCCCACATGACAAATAGTTTAATTGATGGCACATTATAATCCAGAGTTTGAAAAAGTCAAGCTCTTTTCTCCCTGCTTAGCTTCTGATCCCTGCCACTTGCTGGTTTTCAAAAGTTGTACTGTATAGAATTCCTATTCCCCCATTCCCATGAAAAGAGGACCAAACGATTTCTTCAGATGAATAGAATAACAGTTAGTTTTGTAGTGCCACATGTTAATGTAATAAGATACTTTATGCATTGATTTTTTATTTTTAATCTGAAATATATTTTACTTAATCTGCTTTGACCACACTGTCTCTTCTTCGTTAATTATGATTCTGTCCCATTCCTGGACTGCTAGAATCTGGCCTGTGACCATCTGAACGAGCCATATATGCCTGCAGGGTTTTTAAAAAGTGGTCTGGAGTAATAAACTCGATGATACCTTAATGTTCAGTGCCTCAGCATCACATCCAGTTCTCTTTTTTGTTTTTTTCCCATGGATAGTGTAAACAAAGGCGGGAAAAGCTCGTCAAAACATTCTCCTTCACAAAGGCTTGTGCTGGCTTAGTGCCCGTGACCCTAGTGGTGTACACTGTGGTCGCTCCCAGTTGAAGTATCCACGTGTTTCTGGGCAACTTTTCTGCCCAGTGTGATCCTGAGATGGCTTCCCCGCCACCCAGAGTGTGGTCCCTGGCCACCTCCTTCTCCTGTTCTGAGCCCGAAGCTGGCTCTGGAGCGGGGGCTAGTCCCGGGGTGGGTGTGTGCGTGGGTGCCCGTGCGCATGCGGTGCGCGCCGGCTCAGGAGCTGTCTCCTGCTGCCCGGCCAGCGGGGCTGGGACAGAAGGGGCCCCCTGCCGGGCCCACCCGGCCCGCAGAGGGGGACTGCCTGTGCTTCCGGGCCGCTTCTCTCCCGTAGACGTGGGCTGCTGCTTCGGCCAGCTTCCCCGATGGAGAAAAACACTGGATTACAGAAATGTTTTAATCATCTTTGCCCCTACCCATGTCTGTTAGCATGGAGGTTCAGAAGCTGTTACCAGTGATTAACAGATGCGTGCTCCCAGGACAAGCTTCCCAAATTATCTAACAGTTTTTTCTTATTAGCAAGATGACAGGTAGTAGTGGCAAACCGTCTATGAAACGGAGGTAGGTTTTCAATTAAAAAAATATTTCTACAAAGGGTTTTGTTTATAAATTATGGTTAAACATTTCGGTAACTCATAGCTACCTTGCAATTGGTAGACTGTAGATTTACCTGATTGGAAGGCACTTATTTATAAGCCAGAGGAGAAGAAACTTTTTAGCACTAATTTCATCATACTAGATTGTTTTGGAGGGGAGTGTGATAACCTTGTTCATTCAGTAACACCCACGATCAGTGCTCCTATTAGTAGCTACCCTCCAGAGGCTGGGAATCTGCTGGGTGAGAGCCCCATGAGATCCTATATACTGGGTATGGAAGAACTTAATTTTATGATAATTGCTGTCACTTGAAGAAAAATAAACCGTCATCTCATTGGCTGGTGCCAAGAGCTGTGGTATAAATTTGAAGATTGTATTTAAAATAAGAAAATGTTATCTTTTAAATCCTATTCTCCCGTCTGCATTTTCAATGACATGGAATTAAGGCTAATATGCTTGCTTTATTTTCTTTGGTAATCTCAAATTTTGTAGCTTTCAAAACTAGAAACCATTGTTCTGACAAGGCAGGCAACTGCAATGCATAAACACAATTTTATTAAACACTGCCCTGTAGATGCTTTTCCCCACGTATCTGGCAGTCTTTGTTGTCGTTTGTATCCTGGGGATAAGGGGAACTAGGCTAGCAGTTCTAATGTAACATTCTTTAAGCATATCTTAATATAGTATTTAAGTAAATGGTCTAATTTCTACATAATTATTGCACTGAACTGTCTTTTTTTTTAAGGTGTCTAAATAAGCTTGCTAATTCAAGACACTAGCCAGTTGTGCATCAGAGTGCTTGAATTCAGGAGCTTACCGCATTATTTATGAAGGAAAAATATATAAATATGAAGTACCTCATGTTGAATGTTATTGTACTGTATTTTTAATGTAACAGTGCAGATCTTGTTAGACACATGAATGTGTGTAATCATGTTAAATGCAAATAAAATAAAACCGGTTCATATATTTGTCTTCCTTAACATTTTTGTAGGTTCCTTAAAGTAGTAAAAAAACCCATTCTGGCATTTTGGTGCCACTTAACCATTTAGAGATGGTTTTTTCAGGAGCATTTGTTTGCTAAGTTACTCACATATCATTGATCCCTAAAGAAGTAAAGATCCGGTAAAGAATAATAGAATAATGAATATGTTAATTGGTTGCATTGTTGAAAACCTGAGTGTTAAGTCGATGCACGAGAGTGAGTGGATACGTTTATGTTCCAGTTGCGGAACTTTGTAGTTGGCTGGTATTCTGATGGCTTAGTTGCTCACATGCCTGTAGAGCTCCCTGAGCTCACTGCTGTTGATGGCAGATCACATCTAGCATTAGCGTGGCCAGTGCTGCTTATCCCTGCTGTTATAATAGCTTACACTAGGAATAAAGATCAGTGTGACATGACAGTGATGAATATAATTTTATGTCTTCAACTGGTTTTCCATTATATTTCCCTATATCAAGTACATTTATATACACACATAACTATATACATGCATTTTTTTTCACTATAACTTTGTTACTTATATACTAGAGTTTATTGTAAAGCCCTGTGCATTTGCTTAACTACTTCATCTACCCTTAGTTCAGTTTCTATAACATACCTGCTCAAAGAAATTTTGGAATTATTCCATAGAATAAGAGAACTGGAAATACCCATTCTCATCAGCTTAATTACCACCTGAATTGCAAAGGTCTTTAATCCAGCAGAGTCTTAGCCTTTATGTCCTCTCTGGCGCTCTTTAAGCTTAACCCACATGTGTTTGTTTTCAATATCCCAAGACAATTCAAAATGATCCTCCTTTATTTTTGGTACTCAGAATCAACACTTCACTGAAATTACACTTTCTTCCCAATGACTCTGACTTCCCTACAAAAGCCATAGACTTAACGTTGAGGAGGAAAAAACAAAAACACAGAACAGGAAGGAGAAAAATTACTCCTGAGGAAGTAAGTAGCATGAAACTTAGAGGCCAAAACAAGCAAGTGACTCTGAGAGCCTGCAGTATCTTGATTAGAGAGGGCTTTGTGTGCCTTTGAGGTGCTGCAGTAGAAGATGAGTGTATTTTTTGATTTCTAATCAATACGTTTCAGCATATTTTCTAAGCCATTTACATTTATTGGTTAGCTACTTTCTTTGCTCAAAACTTCATGTTATCCTCCATTTTTTTAAGAAAAGATCATCTGACAAAACTAAAACCAGGGGGAAATTTCCACAATAGAATCACTTTGTTTATTTCTATAACTACCCTAAGGGCTGGTGAGAAAAGTCTCTCAACCAAGATACAGTTCGGTAAGTGTAAAGAAATTATTTGTGAGGAAGACAATGGTTGCCTTGGTCACACACACACACCACGCAGTATATGACGGTAGCATCTGTAGGTGAGTCACTGAAGAGTCTGGGTGCGTTTGCCTAACGTAGGCACCCCCTCTGTTGTTTCATCTCGGCCTTTTTGAGTGGGAGCGGTGGGGAAGGTACCATTCCTATTTATGCAGATCTTAAATGTCCTTATAATGGTAGTTTTCTATTTGCCTGTTTACTTAAATGTCCATTGGACAGCAGTTGTACCAGCAGATGCTACTGTTTTATACTTGGCCATCTGAAAAGCCAAATATCAAGAGAGATAGTTAAACAGAAAACCCACCATTTACTTTGTCAAATCCATACTTTGTGTATAGGATATAGTTAACGTTTCCTGTTAAACTGCTACCCCTGAATCGTTGGTTTGTTCCCACTAACTCCAGTAGTAACCAAGCTGAGTTGTAAGACGAGGGGCTGTGCTTTAGATGGCAGGGATGATTTTTTCACTTCATGCAGCAGCAGTACAGAAATTGTTTCAAAATGGAGGTGTATTTTTTTTGTTTTTATGACTTTGATGAACAGTTTGTATTCAGTAGACCATCTCTTTCACATCAGTTTATTTTTAGAAGAAGGAAACTATACCTGGAAAATTTTTTAAAGTCATACTAGTGGGCTTGTTAATTTAATTTTGTACTTTTTAACTTATTGAAGTATAGTTGATCTACAGTGTTATTAGCTTTTGCTGTACAGCTACAGTCACACACACATATGTGTGTGTATATATATACACATATGCTGCTGCTGCTGCTAAGTCACTTAAGTCCTGTCCGACTCTGTGCGACCCCATAGACGGCAGCCCACCAGGCTCCTCCGTCCATGGGATTTTCCAGGCAAGAGTACTGGAGTGGGGTGCCATCGCCTATATATGTAAATATACAAATGCCAAAGAATGCTCAAACTACTGCATGATTGCACTCATCTCACATGCTAGCAAAGTATTGCTCAAAATTCTCCAAGCCAGGCTTCAACAGTATGTGAACCGTGAATTTCCAGATGTTCAAGCTGGATTTAGAAAAGGCAGAGGAACCAGAGATCAAATTGCCAACATCCACTGAATCATCAATAAAGCAGCAGAATTCCAGAAAAACATCTACTTCTCCTTTATTGACTATGCCAAAGCCTTCGACTGTGTGGTTCACAACAAAGTGGAAAGTACTTAAAGAGATGGGAATACCAGACCACCTGACCTGCCTCCTGAGAAATCTGTATGCAAGTCAGGAAGCAACAATTAGAACTGGACATGGAACAATAGACTGGTTCCAAATCGGGAAAGGGGTACATCAAGGCTGTATATTGTCACCCTGCTTATTTAACTTATATGCAGAGTACATCATGAGAAACACTGGACTGGATGAAGCACAAGCTGGAATCAAGATTGCCAGGAGAAATATCAATCACCTCAGATATGCAGATGACACCACCCTTATGGCAGAAAGTGAAGAGGAACTGAAAAGCCTCTTGATGAAAGTGAAAGAGTGAAAAGTTGGCTTAAAGCTCAACATTCAGAAGACTTAAGATCATGGCATCTGGCCCCATCACTTCATGGCAAATAGTTGGGGAAATAATAGAAACAGTGGCAGACTTTATTTTGGGGAGCTCCAAAATCACTGCAGATGGTGACTGCAGCCATGAAATTAAAAGACGCTCCTTGGAAGAAAAGTTAGAACCAACCTAGACAGCATATTAAAAAGCAAAGACATTACTTTGCCAATAAAGGTCTGTCTAGTCAAAGTGATGGTTTTTCCAGTAGTCATGTATGGATGTGACAGTTGGACTATAAAGCTAGCTGAGCACTGAAGAATTGATGCTTTTGAACTGTGGTGTTGGAGAAGACTTGAGAGTCCCTTGGACAGAAAGGAGATCCAACCAATCCATCCTAAAGGAAATCAGTCCTGAATATTCATTGGAAGGACTGATGCTGAAGCTGAAACTCCAATACTTTGGCCACCTGATGTGACGAGCTGACTCATATGAAAAGACCCTGATATTTTATGCAGATATTTATGCAGATCTTAAATGTCCTTATAATGGTAGTTTTCTATTTGCCTGTTTACGTAAATGTCCATTGGACAGCAGTTGTACCAGCAGATGCTACTGTTCCCTGATGTTGGGAAAGGTTGAGGGCAGGAGGAGAAGGGGATGACAGAGTATGAGATGGTTGGATGGCATCACCAACTCAATGGACATGAGTTTGATTAAACTCTGGGAGTTGGTGGTGGACAGGGAGGCCTGGCGTGCTGCAGTCCATGGGGTCACAAAGAGTTGGACACAACTGAGCAACTGAGCTGAACACATACATTCTTTTTCCATTATGGCTTACTGTAGAGTGTTGGGGAATACAATTCCCTGTGCTATACAGCAGGACCTTGTTATTTATTCGTTCTGTATAGCAGTTTGCATCTGATCATCTCAAGCTCCCAATCCATCCTACCCCACTCCCTTCCTCTTGGCAACCACAAGTCTGTGCTCTATCTGTGAGTCTATTTCTGTTTCAGAGAGAAGTTCACTTACGTTGTGTTTTAGATTCCACATGTAAGCCTTATCACATGGTATTCTCCTTCAGACTTGATTTGGTATGATAATCTCTAGGTCCATCTGTGTTGCTTCCAGTGGCATCATTTCATTCTTTTTTATGGCTGAGTAGTATTTCACTGTGTGTACACCACATCTCTATCCACTCGTCTGTTGATGGACAGTTAGGCTGCTTCCTTGTCTTTGCTATTGCAAATACTGCTATGAATATAGTATATTTTTGAATTATCTTTCTTTTATATTTTACTATTACAGTTTTGTCCAGATACTTGCTCAAGGGTGAAATTGCTAAATCATATGGCAACACTAGTTTTTTATGGAAAATTCCACACTGTTTTCCATAGTGGCTGTACCAGTTTACATTGCCCCCAGCAGTGTAGCGGGGTTCTCTTTTCTTCACACCCTCTCCAGCATATTGGCCATTCTGACTGATTTGAGGCGTTACCTCATTGAAGGCCTTGTTCATTTTAACAAGAAGTGTTGCAGTAAGTCTTCATGACCAGTATAGAGCATAAAGACTGTTTTGCAAGAAACTAGAAAAGTACAAAATAATATTTTGATATGTAGCAGTCTTCACTGTGTCTGTACAATTTGCATTTTCCTTCCTAAGCTATTATGTTCAAAAGGTAATCAAAAGGAAGATAATAACTATTTAAGGAAGCTTCAAATAATCTTTCAAAGCTTGAAATGGAGAGTACCACCTTCTGCTATATAGTAGAATCCATAAAATCACACTTCTGAGATTCTTTACATCTTAGAGAATTTTCACTTTTGTGCTTCCCTTAACCAGCTCCAAACTTAAATTTTTTTTCTGCACCTTGTCCAGTAGTGCAGAAACACTCAGAACACCTGAGCCTTATCCAGTTCAAAACTCAAGAAAAATTTCAATTCTGAGAATATTTGGAGGCATTAGTGGACTAAGGAATTTTAGTATTGTAGCTTCCCAGGACGGAGAAGGCAATGGCACCCCACTCCAGTACTCTTGCCTGGAAAATCCCATGGACAGAGGAGCCTGGTAGGCTGCAGTTCACGGGGTCGCAAAGAGTCAGACTCAACTGAGCGACTTCACTTTCACTTTTCACTTTCATGCACTGGAGAAGGAAATGGCAACCCACTCCAGTGTTCTTGCCTGGAGAATCCCAGGGACGGGGGAGCCTGGTGGGCTGCCGTCTATGGGGTCGCACAGAGTCGGACACGACTGAAGTGACTTAGCAGCAGCAGCAGCAGCAGCTTCCCAGGAAAGATAGGTTTAATGAATCATTCGGGGGGTTAACTCAACGTTCATTCATTCATTGACCATTCATGGATCCTTGGCTTCATCCCAGGCATAAGGTGCTAGGAAACAAGTGCTTTCAGCGGCTTCTGGTTCAGTGCAGTGCTGCCCTCCTGTTAGCGCCAAGCATTGTGCACGGCTGCCTCCACCCACAGAAGTGCTGATACGGTGGCTATTGAGTGGAGCCTCGGAAACTGCCTCTCCTGGGAGCATGCACACGATGCTGACTGACAGCCTTGTCTGCAGATCACACTTTGAGTAGCTCCCACCTACCTCTGGTAGAAGAAAAAGCGATGCTGAGCTGGACTTTGAAGGATGTGTTAGAATCATCTAGTGAAGACTCATGACACAAATTAGAAGGGAAGGAATAAGGATTGGGGCTTTCCATGTGGTGCTGATGGTAAAGAACCCTGTTAATGCAAGAGACATGAGACGCGGGTTTGATCCTGGGTTGGGAAGATTTCCCTGGAGGAGGAAATGGCAACCCAATATTCTTGCCTGGAGAATTCCATGGACAGAAGAGTCTGGTGGGCTACCATCCATAGGGTCACAGAGTGGGACACAACTGAAGTGACTTAGCACACACACACACAGATAGGGACGAAGGGAATTCCAGAAGAGAGAGCAGAGGGATAGTATTGGAAACAGCTTAATACAGCTCACATAAAGGGCACCTATGAGAGAACAAGAGCGCCTCCTGTGTGCCAGCTGTGGTACAGGATAATGAACTGGGCAGGCACGGGGAGCACTTACACGTTTGGCTGAATTACTGGCTTTCATCTGCAGAATAAAGCAGTGACACTGAAGATATTTGAGATAGATAAGGCAGCAGTTTCTTGTTTTAAAACCATTTTTCTGAACTTAAGGAAGGCCAGCCTGGATCAGATTAGAGGCAGGAGGAGAGGGTGGACCTATGAGTAATGCATGCAAAGATCAAAGAAGGCTGGGGAATGGAGAGGAGGATGAGGATTCCAGAGGAACAGAGGAGAGACAGTCAGGGTCCAGTGGCTGCAACATCCAGGCAGAAGTGGGCTTGTGAGACTGGAGTGAAGCCTCTTGTCTTATATTTACCTTTATGGAGAGGGAAAGAAAACAGCTTTTATTCTACCATCCTCTATAGATGGTTTATAGGTACCCATCCTTGATTCTAAGATTCTTTTCAGTTCAGTTCAGTCGCTCAGTCATGTCCAACTCTTTGCAACCCCATGGACTGCAGCACACCAGGCCTCCCTGTCCATCACCAACTCCTGGAATTTACTCACACTCATTTCCATCGAGTTGGTGATGCCATCCAACCATCTCATCCTCTGTCGTCCCCTTCTCCTGCCTTCAGTCTTTCCCAGCATCAGGGTCTTTTCCAGTGAGTCAGCTCTTCACATCAGGTGGCCAAAGTATTGGAGTTTCAGCTTCAACATTAGTCCTCCCAGTGAACACTCAGGACTTTTTAGGAAGAAGAAAAACAAGAGAGTCCACTTAGAGTGCTGGTTCATAACAGGCTGCAGGAAGACTACCTGGATTTGAAGCTCTAATTGCATGTGGCTTCAGGCAAGTTACTTAACCTCTCTGAGCCTCAGTTCTCTTAAGGCAGTAATAACTGCTTCCTCACAAAGTTATGTTGATGATTAAATAAATTAATATTTCTAAAGAGCTTATGACAGTACCTGGCAAACAGGAAGCATCATTATAGTATTATGTGAAACCAAATATAAAAGGCCACAAATGAAACCCATGCATTTTCCTCTTATGTACGCTTGTATGAAAACCAGTTTGCACACACTTTTAATAAGTTGTCAGTGCTGAAAATTAAAGTCATTTTGTTGCTATCCTTTAAAATATCCAGTGACTAGGAGTATATAAAGTTACAAGGAGCTGTGTTGTTGTGAAATTCTCATATTGTAACTGAATTTTTAATAATTATTTAAATTCTGTGATGGTAATGAGAGGCAAATGAGATAGATGGATTCTAGTGTATCAGTGGCTTCTGTGCTAGGAAATTATCTAGGATTCTTCAGAAAAGTACCCTGGAAAAGCTGGGTGTGAGAGTACTTGGTAAGTTTTTGAAAGACCTTTTGAAGACATTTTCCAGGAGGAGTCTGTTTTGCAGGTAAAAGAATAGCCCCCTTTCCTAGTTCTGCTAGAGTCAAAGTAAGCTCTTTTCTTGGCTAAGAGTCTTAGACAATTTTGGACATAACCCCTTCTCCAAATATTTGGGAATTAAAATGGGTTTTAGCTTTGACATTATTTGCTGTGTGTTGAGAGCAGGTTTGACCTTTATTATGAGTGATGTGACTATTACAGGGACTGTTTCAATGGCTGATTGTTTTCACTCGGGTAAACACAGGTGTGTCAGGAGCCCTGGCAGCTGAGTCGTGTCCCCCGAGGGTGGCACTCCACCGCCCCCCCACCACTATACACCCATCTGCAGGATCAGTGCTAGGCCCTGGTTTCCCAGAAGTTCATTTCTGATCCCTTTCTTCTGTATTCTCTGTTTTACAAAATATTACTTCAGGAGCCTCACCCCCAGAGATTCTCTTTTAGGGGCCAGTCACTTCTTTGCAAAGCTGACAGCATGAATGAGTGACTCTGACGCCCATGAAAGGTTGAGAACCCCTGGTGTAGATAAGTTGTGCTAAAACTTTTACACACGTGCACGTCTAGCTTCTGCACTCTGTTCCCTGCTGGGGACTCCGGCATCACACATGCCCTGAAATCGGTCTGATGCTTATGTTCTGAAACCATGGGTGCTGCAGTGAACCCCAAATGCAACCAAACCACTGTTGGTGGCGTTAGTGTATGAAATAAATGCGGGCTTTCAGAAGGCCCAGTCTCTGATTCCCTGACCTCTTGACCCTGACCTCTGCCCGTTGGGCTCACTCGTGTCAATCTCCCTGTACCCCAGCCCTCTAACCTGTGCCCCAAACTTTAGAGACCCAGCTCTTTCATCAATGTCTGGCTCACGGACCATGCCACTTGTTTAAGTTCAGATCACCATTAACTGGTGTCAGTGCCTGCCCTCGTTTGGGATTCCAGTTCTCAGCCCTTTCTCTGGAACATTCCACCTCCTTCAGGAGTATGCTGGCCACTCGGGCTGACATATCCTCTCCCAGCCTCCAGGCTCAGGCTGATCTCCACTCCAGGCCCAGTGGATCGGGAGATCCACTCCCTGGTCCTAGGGGAAACTCCTGTCCAGCCTGTCCTGTAGCTGTTGCTCTCTGTTCATTTCTTCGTACCTCTGACCCGACCCCCTAGAATGGCATACTTACAATACCACAGAAATCCATCTGTGCTCCCAAGTTTTGGAGCTATGCGGGCAGTCTGGGCAGCTCTGCACACTGACGGCCTCACGTGTGAGGGCTGGCCACCTTCGGCTGGGCAGCTTTGCTCTGTCTGTCCTCCAGCAAGCTAGCCTGGGTTTGGTCCCATGGTGATGACCGAGGCCAGGAAAGTCACCTGCTGATGCAGGAGGAAACGGGGGGCCTCTCAAGGCTTGGGTTCAGAATTTGCATATCATCATTTGTCTATGGGGTCGCACAGAGTCGGACACGACTGAAGCGACTTAGCAGCAGCAGCAGCCAGAATAGGTCAGAAGACCCCCAATACGGGGGGTAGGGGGATTTAGGCTCCATCTCTTTACTGAGAAGTGCAGCAAAGGCACGTGGCGGAGGCTGTGAGTAAGTAGGGGTGGCTAATCAGACCATTTATTTATGTTCACGTTTCCTTTTAAAAATTTTTTTAGTAAATTTTTAAAATTAAGTTTTACTGGAGTGTAGTTGCTTTGGATTCCCAGGTGGTGCGGCAGTAAAGAATCTGCCTGCCAGTGCAGGAGACAAGAGTTTGATGCCTATGGGGAAGATTCCCTGGAGGAGGAAATGGCAACCCACTCCAGTATTCTCACCTGGGAAATCTCATGGACCGGGGAGCCTGGCGGGCTACAGTCCGTGGGGTTGCAAAGAGTCAGACACAGTTGGGCACGGCACGGCATAGCATTGATAGTGCATGTGTGTGTCAACCCCAATTGCACCCCCCGCCTTTCCCCCTCGGTGTCCATACGTTTATCATCCGTGTCTGTATTTCTGCTTTGTCAGTAAGGTCTTCTATATAATTTTTCTAGATCCCACATATATGCATTAGTGTAGGATGTTTGTTTTTCTAACTTACTTCACTCTGTAGGACAGGACACTCTGTGTCCATCCATGTCTCTACAAATGACCCAGTTTCATTTAATTGGACCATTTATGCCATCAGGCAGTGAGCACATGTGCCTGGAATGTGGGAGGGGCCCACACGAGCATACAGTGCTGCTTCTAACTTGGCCCCAGACTCAGTTCCTGCTGAAGTTGTCCACAGAGACTCCACTTGAGCAAAAGGCACTAGTGAACATGATTATTTCATAGGGGAGAGAAGAAGGAATCCCTTTCGTGCCCTTAAACTGCCAAAACATTCCCTTAGCAGGTCTCCTCCCCAGGTAACTAGTTGGTTGTTCTACCAAGAGGTGCCCAGTCCCCCAGGCACAACTGTGTCTTCTCCCCAGACCACTTCTTGCCCGCTAGCTCCAGCTCCTCACCCTGGAGTCTTCACCTGGAGCTAGCAGACACCTCAGTGTCAGATTTGTCTTGTCACTTACAGCATCCCTTCTGCTCTTGTATACCTGCCCTTGGCATTGCTGTGCAGTTGTACTCAAAAGCCAGGCCTTGGGAAAACAAGAAAGAGCTGTGGAGGTGGGTGGGAAGGAGCCTTTCCCTTCTGTGTGGTTGTTTTTTTTTTTTGGTTTTTTTTTTAAGGTTTTTTTTAAAAATATGGATGTGGGTGGACCATGTTTAAGATCTTTATTGAAGGTTACAATATTACTTCTGTTTTATGTTTTGGTTTTTTGGCTACAAGGAATGTGGGATCTTAGCTCGATCTTGCACCCACTGCAGTGGAAGGTGAAGTTAACCACTGGACCGCCAAGGAAATCCCCTTTCGAATGTCTTCATCATCATTAACAGCAACACCCCAGGAAACCTGTGCTGGTCCAAGAGCTTCGCCCAGGAATGAAGACAGGCAGTGTTGGCCCTCAGAGGGTCAGGAAGGGAAGAGGGATTGGACTGGGATATCACAGCTCAGCCAGTCCTGGGGGGATATAAATAGTGGGGCGTGGCAGGAGCAGAGAGGAAGCATGGGGTCTCAGGTGAGCAGGAAACGTCATGTAACTTCTCTCCTGGGAGCTGCTCACTTCCATGTCTCCTAGAGAGTTCCTGACCGGGGGCCACCCGGGAGAATCAGCAGGTGGAAAGGTTTAGGAAGAGCCCAACAGCTGACGGGCTGGCTGTATCACCTGCTTTCCTAAGGCCTGTGTGGCGAGAACCTGCTTAATCTGCTCTGTCTCGTGGCCTTAGTGAACAAGTGCTCGGTGTGGCCTTTGTAACACTGCTTTGTCACCTCACACGTGTATTTGTCAGTCCGCTCTTTCCTCTCTGGTCTTTTGGGAAATAAGGCAATGCCCTTGATTCTGCTTCCATTCCTTTCCTCTCTGAGGAAGCCCTCCCTCACCAGCATTCCTGCTCTCTCTCTGTTCCTCTCCCGCAGTACGGAAAGTTTTCACTGGTGGAGTATCCTAGATCCTGTGTTCCCCACTGAGGAATTATGCTTGATTACTGTTAGTTACCAGCCAGAGCCTCAGTTGCTAAAAGAGTTGCTATAAATCTGGGGGAGAATTGCATGCCTTCCCCGAATGTCAGATTTATTTGCCACATGAGTTTATCAAAAATTCAGAAAGAAGCAATTCATGCCCTAGAAAAATCAGTCTTCCCCTTAGGAAAAGCCCCGTGACTGTAGGTCCAGTTTGGTTTGGAGGGAGCATCCAATGTGAATGGGTGCCTCAGGCCCTGGGGGCTTCCCAGAGATTGGCTGCCATCCACCAATCAGAAGCCTGGGCTGAACATGAGCATCTCCTGGGCAAACTTCTGCCCAGCAACGCAAGGTGAAAGGTTCCCATCCCCCTTTCCTCCCCTCCTCACACTCAGGAGCAACATGCTTCCCTCTACAGACAGCTCCTGAGAAACCAAAGAGTTGACTGCAGCCATTTCTGGTAAGATTCCCGTGTCCAGACTGACCAAATGTGCAGAGAACTCTTAATTTGGGGTGGATTTCGGGTGTCTGTGGTGGGTTTTATTGCCGTTCTTCAGTGTTTATTCAGACCAAGTTCCGAAGTCAGGAAGGAAATGAACGGAGCTCTTCCCTGTAATGGCAGAGAAACTCCCTCCTTTCCAGGCAGACAGTTATCAGATGGAGAAAACCAAATCTTCCATCTACACGTGACCTTGGCCTCCAACTCCTGACGGCTTCAGAAATGAGCAGGAAAGTGACTAGAAACAGGAAGGTGCAGCAAGATTAGTCAGGAAAGGAATGGGAGGGAGGGAGGGAGAGACTGATGTAGAGCTTCCTCTAGAGGCCAAGTCTTTGGAAGGAGGAGGAAGGGAAGCAGTGCTACTGAATCTTGACAAGCCAGGAAGCTCTGGGACCCTCCCTGGCCCGCCTCCCATGCTCCCCAAGGAGCCTTTGAGGCTTGCCAAGCCGTCCATTAGAGTTCTGTGAATGGCCTCCCCAGGGCTTTTGCTCAGAGGCTCTTCAGCTTCGGGGCCTCCAAATAGAGCCCAGAGTGCAGGGCGGACCCAGCAGCCATCTGAGGATGAGAGGGAGACAAGAAACCGGCCTGCCTTGACTCATCTTTGTCAAGCATTGCCCTCGGGCCCTGGAGGCACTGAAAGGATGTGTCCTGCACCAGAAAGAACCAAGTCTGTACAAAGTATGCATAAAATAGATAGCTAATGAGAACCTACTGTAAGGCACGGGGAACTCTGCTCGGTGCTCTGTAGTGACCTAAATGGAAAGGAGATCCAGAAAAGAGGAGACATACGTAGACGTAGAGCGGATTCACTTTGTTCTGCAGAGGACACGGAGACAACACTGTCAAGCAGCTACACTCCAATAAGAATAAATTTAAAAAGAAAGAAAGAACCCAGTCTGGCTCGGGGTAGCCCCAGAATACCTGGAGCCTCTGATGGTGTCGAGTTTCCTGAAGTCAGCCTCATCTGGAAAGTCTGAGACCCTTCTGGCTTGCGCATGTCCCTCTCTTTTCTATGTCTTTCCTCAATGGCAGTACCCCCTTGCTCCCTGCCTTCCAGCTTTCACCCTTGAGCTCAGGCAATCCATCCCATTCCCGTCCCACCCCATGCCCACATTCATCAGGAAAGGTGGTGGGGTGAGAACCGCCCTAGCCTCTCACAACACAAGAGCACTTCACAACAGTTGAGGGAGAGAGAGGGGCAGAGACCCCCTGAAGAGGCCACAGGCCCCCCGTCCCATGATGAGGGCAAGTGGGAACCTGGGCGACTGCGGCCAGACCCCTGATCTCCAACCAGCCAGTGGACAAGGAGAGGCAGCACACGTGGCTTCTTGCAGCCTAAAAAAATAAAAGGAGCTAGTTCTCAGGCTTTGCCATGTGCCTGCCATTTACAAGGAGCTGTGCCGTCTTCTTAAACTCCTGCTAAGACGCCCTGGTTAGAGAAACAAATTACCAAGTGCAACCAGAAAGCGGTCTTTCACAGGTCATTATCAGGGCCTTGTCAGTGCCACGCCTGATTGGGAGCCACTCTCAGAATCATGTAGATTCTCTTGTCAGGGGGAGCTCTTTCTACTGCTTCCTGCTGTCCTGTCATTTTGTGCTAACCCCCAAAGGCAGTGTTAAATTGATGTCATCGTTCCAATTTCTTCCTGGAAGCATTTTTCCTTTCTGGTTAACAATGGGAACATTTGCACAATAATCAGGAGAGACTAGTAGCCAAACAAGAATTCTGTGAAAACCCCTAACTGGAATGAAGGCATTCATTTCTGCCCTGGTCCCAGGCCCCATCATTCTGGGGCTACAAAGAAGGACGAATCACACAGGTGTTAAGATAAAGAAAAATAAAGAAGTAAAGTAAAAACATCTGCTTTATTGACTATGCCAAAGCCTTTGACTGTGTGGATCACAACAAACTGTAGAAAATTCTGAAAGAGATGGGAATACCAGACCATCTGACCTGCCTCTTGAGAAACCTGTATGCAGGTCAGGAAGCAACAGTTACAACTGGACATGGAACAACAGGCTGGTTCCAAATAGGAAAAGGAGTATGTCAAGGCTGTATATTGTCACCCTGCTCATTTAACTTATATGCAGAGTACATCATGAGAAACGCTGGGCTGGATGAAACACAAGCTGGAATCATGAATGCTGGGAGAAATATCAATAACCTCAGATATGCAGCTGAGAAGGCAATGGCAACCCACTCCAGTACTCTTGCCTGGAAAATCCCAGGGATTGCGGAGTCTGGTAGGCTGCAGTCTATGGGGTCGGGAAGAGTCGGACATGACTGAGCGACTTCACTTTCACTTTTTGCTTTCATGCATTGGAGAAGGAAATGGCAACCCACTCCAGTGTTCTTGCCTGGAGAATCCCAGGGATGGGGAAACCTGGTGGGCTGCCATCTATGGGGTCGTACAGAGTCGGATGTGACTGAAGCGATTTAGCAGCAGCAGCAGCAGATATGCAGATAACACCACCCTTATGGCAGAAAGTGAAGAAGAACTTAAGAGCCTCTTGGTGAAAGTGAAAGAGGAGAATGAAAACGTTGGCTTAAAGCTCAACATTCAGAAGACGAAAATCAATCATGGCATCTGGTCCCATCACTTCATGGCAAAAAATGGGGAAACAGTGGAAACAGTGACAGACTTTATTTTGGGGGCTTCTAAATTACTGCAGATTGTGACTGCAGCCATGAAATTAAAATACTCTTGCTCCTTGGAAGAAAAGTTATGACCAACCTCGACAGCATATTAAAAAGCAGAGACATTACTTTGCTGACAAAGGTCCATCTAGTCAAAGGTGTGGTTTTTTCCAGTAGTCATGTATGGATATGAGAGTTGGACTAAAAAGAAAGCTGAGCACTGAAGAATTGATGCTTCTGAACTGTGGTGTTGGAGAAGATTCTTGAGAAATCCTTGGGCAGCAAGGGGATCAGTTCATCCTAAAGAAAATCAGTTCTGAATATTCATTTGAAGGACTGGTGCTGAAGCTGAAACTCCAGTACTCTGGCCACCTGATGTGAAGAACTGACTAATTGGAAAAGACCCTGATGCTGGGAAAGATTGAAGGTGGGAGGAGAAGGGGACGACAGAGGATGAGATGGTTGGATGGCATCACTGACTCAACGGACTTGAGTTTGAATAAACTCCAGGAGTTGGTGATGGACAGGGAGGCTTGATGTGCTGCAGTCCATGGGGTCACAAAGAGTCAAGACACAACTGAGCAACTAAACTGAACTGAATGGAAAAGCAGTTCCAAAATGAGAAAAAACTTATTGCCTTCAATCAGGAAGAGGATTCAGTTTGAGAATTATGGAAGTGTAGAATTACTACCAAACTAAAAATTGAAAAGAATGTTGATAATTGTTGAACTGGGTGAGAGATACATACATGAATTTCACTGTACAATCTGTGTTTGTGTATACTTGAAAATTTCCATAATAAAATATTAAATTGTGGTAGGAATCGGATCAAAGAGGTCATGCATGGCACAGTAGTTCCTAGGCAGAGACCATTTGCCCCCTAAATTTAATTAGCTAGGCTGACAGGACCCATTCAGTCAGTTACAGCTGAAAGCATGTTTGAAAGTAAACCTGGCTTATTCAGACACACGTGGGCAAAGGGGTCCCTGATCAGCCCACCTCTCGTATCATATAATGCAGCCTAAGGTTTTCATAAATGCTGGATTTGGGGATTTTAAAACAAAATGTACACGCACTTAAATGCAAGGATTGACATGTATACTTAGTTGCTTAAATGAGGACTCCTACTTCATAAAATTCTTAATTAAATGGGAAAAGTGTTCTACATTCCTGATCTTTGTTAATCATATCTGGGAGAAGCCTGGACGTTTAGGTCGTGATTTCATTAGGGCATTCTTACAGTTCCCTGGGTGGCAACCTAATCTAATTTTAGCAAATTTTAATTGCAAGTGCTGTGAGTGTTTGAACTGGAGTTGAGTCTGAGATATTCTGTCTTCTGGAAGTAGCACAACCAACCCTTCTACTCCAGACCCTCCATTGAACCAAGCCCAACCTGAAGAGTTATACAGCCCAGGACAGTTGTACAAGTGGCAACCTGAGAATTATGTGTTTAAATATGAAAAGTTGTAAGTCCAGCTAACAAATCGCTAAATAAAATATATTCTAGTATTCTACCTTGACAAGTATGACTTTGTAGCAGCCTGTAAGGCCAGGCTCAAATTTTGAATGCTTGGTCCCTGGGAGGCCTGCCCCAGGGAACGTGGGGGTTGAGGCAAGGTGGTCCCTGGCTCCTAGGCTCCTGGCCATAGCCCACATCCTTTCTCCAGAACCCTGTCTTTATCTCGCAGCACAAAACAGGGGCCTCCTTGCTCATGCGTGGTCTCCTTAGCCCATACATTCAACTCCGTCCATCCCAGTCCAACCCCAGTTACCCTATGGCCAACCCTGGGGCCTAGAGGTGGACAAGTCCTCGCTTGCCCTGTCCTCATGAAGAGGTGAGCTAGAGGCCACGAGGACAGAGAATTCCAGAAAACCAGATACTACGTGATCCAGAGACTGAAGCAAATGTTCTAGAAAGACATGTCCCCTTGACCGATTTTCAGGGCTTAAGGGAATCCATAGGAAAGAGCTCTGTCTCTTCCTCTTCCTCTGTCAGACCCCAGATGTTAGCATGTCCCCAGGGGCTCAGTGTTGAGCTCTGTAACCCTCTAGTACTTTCTGGTACTTTCTTCCTAAGTGATCTCATCTGTTTCCATGGTTTTATATCCCTATTCATTCATTTAACAAATATTCCTATTTCTAGGTACTGGGGATACAGTAGTTTAAAAAAGGGAACAAAAATCCCTGGATCACAGAGCTTTCTTTCCACCCAGGAGACAGATGATGAGTAAGATGTGGCAGTTTTAAGCATAACCCTAAATTCTCTGTTACTCCATTTAGTGTGAGATAGGGTCAATGGCTACTTGCTTGAACTCCAGTGGTCCTTGGAGTCCGACAGAAGTGATGCTGTGTGACTTCAAAGGCTATGTCAACAAAGGACATGACCTCGTTCAATGGAAATGCTTACTCCTAGAGCCTTGCATGGTCACATTGGAAATATCCTGAGACCACCATACTGGAGAGTCTACATGTTGGCGTTCTGGTCGACATTGCCAGCTGAGTCTACCCTTCCGCCCAGGCATGAGATGCGAGAGGGAAGCCAGCTTGGAAGTGGATGCTGCAGTCCTGCTGTTCTGGCCCCAGCCATTTCATCACTTCCAGCTGAGGTCCCAGATATCAGGGGCAGAGAGGACCTGTGCTCACTGTGCCTCCTCCAGTACTGGCCCACAGAGTCTATGAACAGGATAAAATGTATAAACGGCAGGCACATGGCAAAGCTCAAGAGCTAGCTCCACTATTTGGGGGCAGGATGTATATACTGGGTTCTAAATTCATATCTCCAGCCGAGACCTGAGTTCCAGGTCATATGTATAGCTACCTTCTTACAACTTCATTTGAATCTTTAAGCAGACATCTCAAAATTTGCTCTTCCACCTTCCTCTGCATCATAGTAAGAGGGAAATGTAGACCGATTAAAACAGGGAAATGCATTTCACACGCCTCTTTTGTTAAATTATTTATTTATTTATTTGTGGTTGTGCTGGGTCTTCGGTGGTGCACCTGGGCTTTCTGTAGTTGCTCAAGTGAGGGTTACTTTCGAGTTGCAGTACGCGGGCTTCTCACGATGATGGCTTTTCTTGTTGCAGAGTGCAGGCTCAGTAGTCATGGCATGTGGGCTTATTTGCTCCACAGCATATGGGATCTTCCCAATCCAAGGATCGAACCTCCTGCATTGGCAGGAGGATTCTTTACTGTTAGACTGCCAGGGAAGCCTCCATGCACATCTGCACACAAGCACATACATACACATGCACACATGACAAAAAAGAAGGTTCCTTCCATTCAGCCAGAGAGGTGAATACCAGAGCTCAGAAAGTGGCTGGTGACCCACTGGAATTCTCTTCAACATCAGAGCATCTGGAGGTATCTGGGAATGGGAGTTCAGGTATCAACAGCAGTAGCATCAGAGAGAACAGGCTCCGAGGACAGCTCCATGCAGAAACGGCCATGTGGACCAGTCGTGTAAGAGAAGCAACTGCAGTTGACAGAAGCAGGGGTTAGAAAGAATTAAACGTGAGACAAATACAACTATCATCTGCCAACGCTGCTGGCTGCCGGAGAGACACAGGAAAGGGACAGACTGAGATCTCACCATCTGGTAGCCAGTGAGTCTACAGATTTCAGGGTAAACCACTGAAGTAGCATTCCCTGGATCCTACAAGCTGGTAAGGTGAGCAAACATTGGGTAATACAAGAGACTAATCTGGAAGGACACATACGGTTCTTTGAGCACTGGCTTGCAGATCAAATCTATAAAATCATATGCAGATGTTAGCCTCTAAGATGTCCTCATATTCAAATCACTGTGAGGTTCCACACACATGGAATGGAACTAATCTGAGAAACCAGTAGAATATCACAGAAACAATGGTGTGGGATTCTGACAACCAGGCCATGGAAGACACCATCAATTCTGAGCTGCCGTTTCGGGCCATTCACTCTGGGGAGGCCAGCAGCCATGTTGTGAGGAGCCTCAAGCCATGCCGGGGAGAGATCCACATGGCTCAGGACTGAGGTGTCCTGACAACAGTCTTGCAAGTTAGTCATCTCAAAAGCAGGTGCTCCAGGCCCAGTCAAGTCTTCAGCTGCCTGCACCCATCTTAGCTTCAACTCCATTAGAAACCCCAAGCCAGACCAGTCCCATTAAGCTGGACCCAGATTTCTGACCCATAGCAACTCCATGGGATAATAAATGTTTATTGTTTTTTAATTACCTACATTTCAGGGCAATTTGTTATGTCTCAAGTGATAAGTAAAACAGGTTTTGGCAGCAGAGGCGAGGTCAGACAAAAGATTCTTTAAAGATTTAATGACTGTATCTTCTCCCAGATTTTCTGGATGCAGTGTTTTCACGAGTTCAAGCCCCATGAAACTGAGGTGACTTTGTGGGCTTCATGGACTGACTCCAGCAGGCAAGGCTGGGCTTGTAAACACAAGAATGATAGGAATCGAAGAGACAAAGAGAAAACACACGAGCACTTCTGAAGCGTCTGTATGTGTCAGGTTTACTGGTTTCGTTAGAAAGAGCATCACATGTCCAAGCGCAGGGTTTAGGGAGGCTGATACTGAAGGACATGGATACAGGCAATTGTGATGAATCGAGGCTATCAGTATGGTTAATGCACCACAATAATCTACTGAGGTCGCTTTAAATATGTCAAGTTATAGGAACATTTTAAAGATGAAAGGCCTCTTATTCACATGTCCCTGTTTTCCACAGCTGTTTAATCTAATCCAATTTTCCATAAGTTTTAATGAGTGAGTCCTTAAATATCCACAGGGTTTTTAACATTAAATCCACTCCAGTCCATTTGGCCAGTTTTCACACCAAAATTCCTTCTTTCATCAGTTGCCAGAGGCCTCCCCTAAGCTTTGATATGCTGTCTAGTAATAAAAGTCTGACTGCTTACAAATACAATTTTTAAAATGCCTTTAAATCATTTTCTTAGGACTGCAGCTCACTTCTCCCAGTATATGCATGCAATAGGTCTTTTTCTTCCAGAAGCAGAAGGGAGATTCAAGAGAGAAAATGCAGTGCATGGGATGTGGACTCACAGAAACCCCATGATTATCTCTTCCCCCAACTGGAAAGAAATACCATCCTCCTTCCTTAATAGTAGCTCTTGGCCCTTTGAAGTTCAACTGCCATTGCTGATTTTGTCCTGGGTGATTCTTTTGCAACATTTATACCTGTTGGGTTAGCATGCTTATATTGCATATGCTTTCTTTTCCTTTTTAAAAAATATTAAGCATAATTTTTATCTTTTTCCACTTGCATAAAGAAAAAACACCTAGAACAGAAAATTTGAAAGGCATATTTAAACCAAATCTGATGGTGTTTTAATTTAACTGCAAAAACAGTTGTTACAAGGCAGTTTCGTGGCACTGATCTGTATTGCAGGAGGAAGCCTCAGCTGCACAAAGCTCCTGAAGAAAATGATGTGTGACTTATGGGCCTTGAAAGTCTGCATCAGATACTCGTGGGGAAATGTGCCCTACTTAGTGCAGTCAGCTCTCTTCTTTGAAGGCTTTCTGAACTTAAAAGATGTGGAATTTGGCCTCTTTATATATATATATTTGTAATATATATATGTGTGTTATATATATTTGTAATGTATATATATATATTTGTAATATGGAGTGTGAGAAACCATTTGCACTTAAAATGTTGACATTGGTGGATTTGGCATATTCATTTCAAGAGTTTTCAAGCAACTGGAAGTTTCAGGGCTGTTAGTAACTTGTAACTGTGTGGAGGCAGATGAAATATCTGAAAGTACTGTGAGGCTGGCTTTTGGGTAAGAGCCACTCACCCCCCACCCCTGAGGGGGGCGGGGCGCTCCTCATCCTCCCGTTCCATCCTCGCCCACCTGGGAGCTCTTTTGAAGCTATAGTGGTAGCCAGGGTGTTGCCACTGCCTAGCCATCCCCAGGCTTCACTGCTCAGCTGGTAAAGAATCCGCCTGCAATGCTGGGGACCTGTGTTGGGAAGATCCCCTGGAGGAGGGTATGGCAACTCACTCCAGTATTCTTGCCTAGAGTATCCCATGAACAGAGGAGCCTGGCGGGCTACAGTCCATGGGGTCACAAAGAGTCGGAAGCGACTGAATGATTAAGCACAGCACAGCACAGCCATCCCCACTGTCCAGCTGCCTTCTATCCCCTTTCTAATAACCTGTGATGTTCTTTCTGGTTTCCACTTCTGTTGGGTTGGCCCAAAAGTTCGTTCAGGCTTTTGTATCATCTTATGGAAAAACCCAAACCAACTTTTTGGCATCACAGCTCAAGGTGGCCTTGCTTGGATTAGAGTCAGTTATAGTGATTGGCTGTGGGTTGACCAAGTGATTTAAAAAGAAGATCTGCATGTCATTTAGCTATTGCTATGTAACAAACCACCCCAAAACTTAAGTGATGAGCTTTTGTTATAATTCTGCAAGTCAGCGGTGTGGTTCTTCTGCCCTCGGATGGGCTCACCTACGTGTCTGTAGTCCGCTGCAGATCAGGGAGCGGCCCTGCTGCTCCTGGCCGGACTCTCACATGTATGTGGGTGGTTGGTTGTAGTTTGGTTGAGGTTGTTCCCCATGAAGATGGCTTATCTCTACTCTGTGTGGTCTTTCATTGCCCCTAGTTTGTTCTTATGGTGGAGACAGAATTCCAAATGAGAGTGCAAATGTTTCTCATGAGGCTCAACGCTCAGAACTAACCTTGTCACTTATTCCATATTCTGTTGTCTAAAGCAAATCAGGAAGCCGGCCCAAATTCAAGAAATAGAGATATAGACTCCACTTCATGATGGGAGGAACTATAGGCTCACATTGCAAGGGGCATGGTTTCAGGGAGAAGTGGAGAATTGGGATCCTTTTTATAATCAGTCTACTGGAGCCAGAGTGAAATGTCAAGATTGACTATCACTCTGTCTGTCTCACTTCTCTTTCTCAACAAGGAAGTAGATGGAAGAGCTGCTTGAAGCCAGTCTCAAAACAAGGACAGAACCACCAGATTTGCAGAAGCAAAGTTCCACAGCCCTCATGATGGTGTGGACATCTGAATCAAGCCAACTCTCCTCCTGGACTTTACAGATACTTAAGCCAAATTAAGTAAATTCTGATATCGCACCAGCCTGTATGATTGGGGTTTTCTATGTGGAACAAAAAGATACCTAAATGATACTGCAATTCAACTGAACAATAGCTTTTTTTTACTACCTTAAAACTGCCCTTACCCCCAAGAAATTCAGCTGCTAGTGCATCTATGAAAATCAAAAGAATGCAGAGATACGCGGGAGACTGTTCTTAGTTGGACAAAGTTTCCTATAAATTAAAGAGTAAAATATCTTACTCAACAGAAGCTCACATCTGTGACTTTAATCCTATATTTATGGAATATTCAAGAGTCTGAACGGGTCACTTAAAATTTTCAGTTATAATTTACTGTCTCTTATGGAAAAAAATTACATGTTTCAGTAGACAGTTACTCAAGCTGTTTTTTTTTTTTCTTTTAAATTATGTCTTTTGAAAGGCATTCAGCTTATTTTCTCTCTCTTCCCACCCATCGATTTTGTTGACCTTTGTGTTCTATGGCTTATATAAAAAATATCGTTGGTGTGTTGAATATTCTTTTCTTAAATGATACACAATTTCTTTGTGATTCCAACAAAAATGTCTAGGGGCATTGACTTCAAACTTCCCCACCTAGTTTGAGAAGTATAGCTTTAATAGTATTTTAACACTTCTAGATTTACAAAGGACCTTGGGACATTTTTTCCCAAGTCTCAAGTGTCTACTCTATTTATCATTCCTTTAAGCAACAAATGGATATTTGTAAGTCATCATTGTCTAAATGATGTATAAGTAGTTTCAAACTCCAAGAGCTCTGACAGGATTCCCAGGCATGAAGCTTCTAAGCTCAGTCGTGCTGCTGAAGGAAGCCTTAGGCAAGTCACATAAGGACTTCCTAGGACAGTTGTCCTGTTGATCAAATCAGAGTCAGTCCTTTCCTTCACTCACTCGCAGACTTCAACAGTTCAAGTGAAGACTAGGAAGACATACTTCTGAGTGCCTTGAACTCTAGCTGCAAGCAGTTTATAATACAGCATTCACATCAGCAGTAGCAGTGATATAGCTGGGAAGACACAGGCCGTCGTTTCCACTCCATTGTGACGGGAAGGCAAGCATGGGATGGAAACACTCTAAAAAGAGCCTGGGAATCATATACAATCTCACACCTGCCCAAATTCTCAGGAAAAAAAACTATTCCAAATGTTCGATCAAGTTTGGATTAAGCCCTCACCGATAGAAAGCTGTTAGTGTTTCAAAGGACTAATACCAAAGGAACTTACAGAATCTTCACGTTAGCTTAATAATTTACGAAGGTCCACCTCAGCAGGGCAGTCACGTACAGCTGTGTGGTTTGTCTACTGCACAACGTCGGAGAGCAATGTTTGCATAGTCTGTGAGGTGAATGGCTCCCTCAGGTACAGTATACACACCTATATATGACATCCCTACACTCAGGTCCCTGTGTCATTTGTTAATAGAGCTGGCACCGTCTTATCCAATGTCAGAAACTGTGTGTCTCCTTTCCCTGGCTGTTCAGTCTCCCAGCACAAGCTTTTCCCTATTAAGGAAAAACATGGCTCTGAGACATCATGACCCCTTTGTTGTCCCCAGCCTGAGGACCCAAGCCCTGAAGCTTGTTGTCCTCAAGCCTCTCCTAGGAGACGTGACCAGAGAGGCTGGAAAAGGGGAAGGGATGCGTCCATCCCAAACCCACCAATCAGCTCTTTCTTTCACGGACTGAAAGAAATCAGTTATCAGTCAGATATGTGTGTTTCCTCTCCTTCCTGGGAGAGGCATTTCTTCATCCCACTAAGCTGTTGGCTTAAATATTCATCAAGCCCTTTCCCACCGTCAGTAAATAAGCTCCACAAACTCCTGCCACTGCTAATGGGTCTCTCTGCGCCACTCTATCCTCATCCCTCCTGCTCTTCCATTTACCTTGTCTTCCCAGACAATAACTGTGATGGTAAAGGCTGTGAGTGACTCAGTTTCCAGTGCATGCTTTCCGCCTCCCCTTTTGAAGATGAAGACACTAAGTCAGATAGGTAGGAACTGACTGGGTTCCAGGTCTGTGTGGAGAGCTGTGCTCTGAGTCATGGGATTTCATGATGGGCTGGGCCTGGGGCAGAGAGAACCAGCTCTGGACCATGACACATGGGCACGAGGGCCAGCTCACTGTGTCTTTCCTTCACTGTGCTATTCTTTGAATATAGGATCAACGCTAATTGAAAAGTGAGCCCATTGGTGGGTGCGGAGGAGGCCGTTAGTGACTATTCTCCATTTCTCCTCCATCGTCACCCGCTCTCCCACCTCCTAACACAACCAAGCCCTGCAGCTAACTGGTCCTGGTGCTGTAGAGGGCGGGTCCCTGCTGACGGCTGGGTCACTCTGAGTGCCCGCCCTCGCTGTGCACTCAGCCATGTGGTCTGCCTTCGCTGGAAGACACAGCAGGGACTTGCACAGCACGGGGACATTTTCACTCCTCTTTGAGAGAACATGCCCGATTCCCCTGGAGAGGCATCTAAGATACACATCGAGTGGAGGCAAGTCATCCCAGCTGAGGCCACGCTGGAACCGCCAGCCCCCAGCTGACCAGTTAGCAGAGAGTGGACCCACCCGCAAGCCTTGCTGAGATGGGCTGAACCCAGCCCAAGTCAACAGAACCACCCAGAAACCCAGAAAAAAAGCAAAGATAGCTCTAACAAGTTGGTTACAAAGCAGTAGAAAACTGGTACAGTGTCCATGGATTGTTACTGGACTTTAGGCGTAAGTATCCTCCCCAAGTGTCCCTTGGATGTAGGGATGTTTTCCAAGAACAAAGTGCATGCAATCTTTAGCATTCACCTGAGACCACCCCATGGAGATCTTGCCTTGAATGAGGCTGCTCCTTGCTGAGGCGGTAATAGTGCTTGCTTCTCAGGCCCTGATCCTTGGCTGACTCTTGCTGTCTACGTGGCATAGAGTCAGGTTGTGCCTTGTGACCAAGGTTAGCACCTTCACTGAGACCTTCACTTTTGCTCACTGTTTTGCCTCCACAAATAAGTCTACCCACTGATGGACAAAGCCTGTGTCAGAATGAAGTCTTGTGGGGCTGGCACCGGAGGCTTAGGGCCACCTGCCTGTGTCATGCCACTGGGGACCCATGCAGAATGAGACAGTAAGACAGCCAAGCCCCAGGACCCGCAGAGGCATCTGGAATTTCTGTGTCCACCCACCTACATCCTGAACTTCTCTGCCACCAGAGTAGGGATGTGACCCGCCAGTGACATCCCTTGATGTTCTTCCAGGTACCTAGAGCACTCCTCCACTAGCTACAGGTTTTCAGAAGGGCACCCATAAAGACTATCCCTCCTCCCCACCCAAGTTCTGAAGCAACTGCTGCTGCTGCTGCTGCTGAGTCACTTCAGTCGTGTCCGACTCTGTGTGACCCCACAGATGGCAGCCCACCAGGCTCCGCCATCCCTAGGATTCTCCAGGCAAGAAAACTGAAGTGGGTTGCCATTTCCTTCTCCAGTGCATGAAAGTGAAAAGTGAAAGTGAAGTCGCTCAGTCGTGTCCGACTCTTAGAGACCCCATGGACTGCAGCCTACCAGGCTCCTCCGTCCATGAGATTTTCCAGGCAAGAGTACTGGAGTGGGGTGCCATCGCCTTCTCTGGAAGCAACTGAGAAGTGAGATTTTAGAAATGTCAGGTGGAGGGGACTTCCCTGGCAGTCCAGTGGTGAAGACTTTGCTTTCACTGCAAGGGGCTCAGGTTTGATCCCTGGTCAGGGAACTAAGATCCCACATGCCACATGGCACACACCCCGCTCCCCAAAAAATAAAACTTTAAAAGTAAAAATGTCAGATGGATGTGGAGTTTTTAAAAATAAAGCTGATATTGGAGAATATGACTTACATTTTGGGGAAGGTGACTTTCTGTATACTAAGCCTCAAGCTTGGAAAGGCTTAATCACTGAGTTGTGGTTGGATTCACTGGGTAGGCTCCCTATTCAAAGGACTGGACACAATGCTTGCTTCCTGTAGGCAGTATGTTCTGTGTCTAGAAAGCACTTCCCCATATTGTTGTATAGATGGCTTTCTGGTCACTTACATCTGAGTGACTTTTGAGTGTGGCCTTTTCTGACTTCCTGGCCACCATCACATTCCCTGTGTGGCAATTCTAAGACATGTCTACAAACTCTGCAACACTCCTCTTATCCTGAGATGGGACCTAAGTTCTTCCTCCTTGAATCTGGGCCAACCTTAAAGATGTTGTTAAAACCAATAGGACACAGCAGAAATGATGGCATAGCTCCCATACTTTCTGAAGTCAAGTCATTAAATAAAGGCCATGGAGTTTCTGCCTTGCCTGCTGAGATGCTTGCTTTTGGAGCTGTGAGCCTGTGTGCATAAAGGTCGGCTGCCTTGAGGCCGCCATGCTGGAGGAAGCCCAAATCACAGAGCAGGTGCCCCAATCGGTGCCCACAGCCCAGGTCCCGGGTGACAGTCAGCATCAGCCACCAGACACCTACACTAGATGCCTGAAGCCTGCAGAAGTCATGTGCCCCCGTCTCAGAATCTTCTCAGATGAAGCCCTAGGTGTCATGACAGAAGCAATGTATGTCTACTGTGCCCTGCCAAATTTCTAAATTACCCAATCCCTGAACATAGTTAAACGGTCTGTTTAATGCCATTAGCTTTTGGAGCGGTTTGGTATGACATATTTGGAGGAGGAGATAGTATGACATAATAATAACTAGGACACTCTGTTTTTCACTTTTCATAGCACGGTTTATCACTGTCAGAAATCACATTGTTTATTTATTGGTGTATTTACTGGTCCCTGTCACTCCTCTTCACGTGTAGGTTAGCTCCGCTAGTGCAGGGGTGTGTCTGTCTTAGACCTGGGACAGTAATGGCCCCTGGGAGGCAGTCAATAAATATTTGTTGAAAGGATGAACAAACGAACATCTTTCCCTTTGCAGAATAGAAATAAGACCTTCTGGGAGAGTATTTCAGTCTTTTTATTCTTGATCTCTAAGCCCTGGGCAACAACACTCAGGCTATTTGTGTGAAATAGAAAATAGACAATTCCTTTTATAATATCTGAGCAAACTATCCTGTAAAACATTCAGTTCTTCATTCAGTGATATGGGCTCAGCAGCTGCCCTCACCCCAAAAGCCAAGCATTGTAATTCCCACTAGAGACATAGAGGTGGATAAGACACAGACTGCCCCTGCCCGGGACAATCCTCAAGGAGGGGCATGGATGAACTGAAGGGTGGAGAGGACTCTGGAGTAGAACACAGCCTCAAAGGCAAAGCCCTTGAAAGGCAGGGGCAGTGACTGCCACTCACACATCACCTCACCCCCAGACCCTGCTCAGAGCCCACCCACGACAGGTGCCGTAAGTATGTGTTGGCTCTTGAGTGGAGGAAACAGAGAGTGTTCCGAGCTGGGCAAATGGCAAAGGTTCGTATCAAAAGAGAAGCCTAAGTGCCTTTGCGAAAAGAAACTTGTTAAATGTCTAAGGAACATCTAGTGCTCAACTGGCCTTGCTCCGCCAGCATAAAAAGTCATTACCGAAGCCATGTCATATGGAGTGAAGTAAGTCAGAAAGAGAACAAATATCGTATGTTCATGTATATATGTGGAATCTAGAAAATGGTACTGATGAACGTACTTGCAAAGCAGAAATAGAGACACAGACAGAGAGAGCAAACATATGGGCATGGAGGGAGGGAAGAGACAGTGAGGTGAGCTGGAAGGTTGGGACTGATGTATATATACTGCGAACTATGGATGAAATAGTTGACTGATGAGAACCCACTGTGTGGCACAGGGAATTTTATTCCGTGCCCTGTGATGAGCTAAATGGGAAGGAGATCCAAAAAAAGAGTGGATATATGTATACATATTGCTGTACAGCAGAAAATAACACAGCCTTGTAAAGCAACTATACTCCAATAAAAATTTTAAAAAATAAATAAAATACCAAGGACCCCAGCACAAACACATCGCTATTTTTTCAAAGGAAGCCCATTTGAATGACATGAAAAAGTAATGAGATCTGTCTCAGGTTTCTACTTGGAGAGGATTCATGCAACCTCAGCATTTTATCTTGGGCAACTCCCCCGAGAAGAGGTGCTGGGGAAGCAATTTGTATCTCTTTTAACTAAGACGGGAAGCCTTGATGTCTGTGGGTTGTCCATTTCCGTAAGACTCCAATCCAATCCCACGGAAAGGTGCCAGATCTGAAGCTTCTATATGCTGTTAACTGCATGTGGTTTTTTTCCCCGCTGGTATTTACATCTAAAGCAATGCAAAGCCTCCAATTTTACAGCCAAGTTAGGATGCTGAGAATATTCCTGAGTAGAATGTGCCTGAAATTAATTAAGATAGGGAGAAAAATCGAGCACATCACCAGGAACAAAGGAGGTATTATTATTTGTTGAATGAATGAATGAGAATAATGTATAAGATCATTCTGTAGTTTCACATGTTTCAAATGTAGTCTCATCCAGCCAGGCTTTACCAAGACAATTCCATGGAGGGAAAAAGGTAGTTTAAGAAAGCAATGCCAAGAGCAGTCACTCAGTACAAGGACGCAGCAGTTACCGTTTGATGGAGTCCTTAAATGGGATTTTTTTTTTTTTTTTTTTTGCACAATTTGGCACAATTTGGTAGCTACAGGACCTTTCTGGCCCCTGAAATATCACCATCAGAAAAGTCCAGGATGGGAATCCGCCAGCGCACAGACAGAAGCAGCTGAATCAGTGGGTGGTGGCGCCCAGGGAAAGGGTGAGTATTGAAATAGTCGGTGATCTCTGAACATCCCCAGCAGTTCAACAGTGCTCTTTTGTGCCGTTTAACCCTCAATAACCCGCCTGACAGTTGTTTTTATTTCTTTATTTTTGGCTGCACTGGATCTTCGTTGCGATGCGCAGGCTTCTCACTGCAGTGGCTCCTCTTGTGGCAGAACACTGGCTCTGGAGCACGCGAGCTTCAGGAGTCAAGGCGCATGGGTTTAGTTGCTCTGCAGCATGTGGGATCTTCCCAAAGCAGGGATTGAACCCATGTCCCCTGCATTGGCAGGCAAAGTCTTTAACCAATGGGCCGCCAGGGAAGTCCCTGATAGTTTTTATGTGTGCATCTTACTTTCCATCCAGGAAGCAGTATAACGTATTGAGGGAAACACAGGTGTTAGTCAAAAAGTTCTGTTTCCTGGACTCCATTAAGCCTTGAGTCCCTCACTAATAAATTAGGGACTATGACACCTATCTTGTAGGATGAGTATGATGACCACATGTTCTAATTTCTATAAAGTCACGTATCCATGGACGGCCACACAGGAAGGCAAACAAACATTAGTAGCCTGTCCTTATATTTAAGCCAGCGTATAAGAACCTTGCAGGCAGAAAGCCAGCACAGAACCTTGCATATGAGATTTTATGAATATTTATTGAATGAGTGAACGCATGAATAACCATGGGATGAAATAGCATATTAATCAGGGTAACTCCCACAGCAGAAACAAATATAGTCCAGTGGCTTATCATAATGCAATGAGTATTGCTTACTCACCTGAGATCCCAGCTGGGGTGTTCCAATCAGCAGATGGTTTCCTTGCCCATGCTGATTCCTAGACCCGGGCTCTGTATGGCTGATGTGTCTTGGGTCTTGATGTCTTTGAAGACCAGCTCCAACTGCTTCTTAACCTCAGAATTGGAAGGGAAAAGGATACTCACCACTCTCACTCAGATCGTATGGCCATCCCTGGATGCAAGCCAGGCTGGAGGACATAATCTCTCCTTAGCCAGCTGCCTTCCAACCGCCCACCAGGGAAGAGGGATCCAACTGTTACTGCCAAAATCATTTAAACAAAGGAGAAACAGAGAGATGGACACATGGCAGTGTTTTGAATAGAAGTTAGTTCTGAAACACACTTTTTTTTCGTCCGCGTTGGGTCTTTGTTGTGGTGTAGGGCTTTTCTGTAGCTGCAGGTCACGGGGACTTCTCTGGCTGCAGCTAGAGAATCCATAGGCTCAGTGGTGGCAGCACGCAGGCCTAGCTGCTCTGTGACACGTGTGATCTCACTTCCCAAACCCACACACCTTGCATTGGAAGGTGGGTTCTTCATCACTGGCCCACCAGAGAAGTCCCTCAGAGATGCGTCAACCCATGGCAGTACTTTGAGTTGAAGTTCCTTCTAGAACCTGCTTTAATAACAGACATCCTTCAATAACTGGCAAACTCAGACGCCTGTAGGAAATAGGCCCCTGACATCATGAGTCAAGGGTGAGATGATGGGGTGAGCGGAGAGCTGACTGGCCGGGGCTGAAACCTCCTTTCTGTCTTGGGCTCCTGGAGCAGGGAGTTAAATTCATCAGGCCCCTCCTTTTGTGTCATAGGTCCTATTTTAACAAATTTTACTTTATTTTGACTTTTAATTAAAGTAAGGAATATCTACAGAAAAGAGTAAAATCTTAAGTGTATAGCTTGGTGGATTTTGACAAACTAAACACTCCGTTCCACCGCCTCCCAGAGCAATAACCAGAATGTCCTCAGCATCCCAGAAGGCCTCCCAGAAGGCCTCCTCATGCTCCCTTCCATGAGCTCTTCTACTATTTCACAATGAGCTATAAGTCTGAAGTTTAAAATGATTTCCCCCACATTCTTTTTTCTTAAATATTTATTTGGCTGCAGCAAGTCTTGGCTGCAGCACGCGAACTCTTAGTTGCTGCATGTGGCATCTAGTTCCCTGACCAGGGGTCAAACCCAGGCCCCCTGCACTGGGAGCACAGAGTCTTAGCCACTGGACTATCAGAGAAGCCCCCTGATTCTTCACAAATTGGGTGGTGACCAGGCAAGAGACATCTGTAGGCTAGACCTGCTAGGCCTTTAAGCACCCACACTGCCCACCAGCCTCCTCCCAGGGAGCGGGTCTGTGCTTAAGAAACCACCCCAAAATGTAATGGATTGAGTAACCATGTGTGGTTCCTCCTGAGTCTGGCTAGGCTCATGCAAGCATTTGTAGGCATCTGGTAGGTCACCAGGGGGCTGATGGTCTGGGGTAAGCTCAGACATCTCACCTCCACTCCACACGGGGTCCCATCCTCCAGCAGCCCAGCCCGAGCTGGCTCACATGGTGGCAGAGAGGAATTGGCAGCTCAGGCTTAGAGGCAGGAGGGAGACAGGAGAGAGGCAGGAGGGCCAAAGTTGGAGAAAGAGGAGTGATCGTAGAGCAAAGGTCTGATGGATGTGACTGGGAACCAAAGAGAGTGGGGCAGCCTCTAGAGTCTGGAAAAGGCAAGGAGTGGATTCTCTCCTCGAGCCTCCATGAGACATGTTGCTTTTGACTCATTTCAGTCTTGGGATCTCCAGCGCTCCAATATAAACTTGTGTGTTGCTTTGCTGCTAAGTTGGTGATAATGTGTTGCAGCAGCAACCACCAACCAGTATCACGTGTTCTTGCCATGTGGCAGACTCTGCCTTTCCCAAGTCCTGGAGTGACTCTGGACTTTCTTGCATGGCTGAGAACACACCACCCAAGAGCCAGGTAATTGGGCCCTGCTCTGGACCCTGCAGCTCAGAGGCAGCCCCTCTCTGGCCCTCCTCCTGCGGTGCCCCTCCCCATGGAGCCACAGGACTTCTAGGCCCACGCTCCTCCAGCTGGATCTGTACAGCAGCGTTGTCTATGTGTTTGTTAGGTGCCAATTCCTGAGTCCACCCAGACCTACTGAATCAGGACCCTTCAGGAGTCTGTGTGTTTTGTTTTGTTTTTAATTTTTGGCGGTGTGGCCATCCCCAACTAGGGATCAAACCCTGGCCCTTTGCATTGGAAGTGCAGAGTCTTAACCACTGGACCACCAGGGAAGTCCCAGAACCCTGTGTTTTAACTGCCCTCCAAGAATTCTGAAGGAAGAATTCTGAAGGAGACTTAAGATTCAGAAGCATTGCTACCTGGGGTCTGTGGGGGTCTTTTCCCAGGTTTTGTTCTTCTAAGGATGGACCATGCTCTAACATATGCAGTCTGGGCCCAAGGAGATGGCTGATTGGAGAAGGGTAGGGAGAGGACCAAGCTTAGTCATATCTACAAATGTGTCTGTATCATTGCCAGGGGAAGGAAGAGAAGAGGGAGTGGACTGGGGTTTTCATTGAATCCTTGTTCCCAGAACATCTGATCTTAACAATGGACTGTCAGAGAGGAAAAGGTAAGTGCTTTGAAAAGTGCTGGAGAAATTATGATCATCACCTTACTTAGGATTTTAAATTAATTTATGGCATAACTGCAAAAATAAAGGGGCTTCCCTGGTAGCTCAGATGGTAAAGAATCTGCCTGCTAATGCATATTTCTTCCTGACCTGAATCTCCATGGGTCAGGAAGATCCCCTGGAGAAGAGAATGGCTACCCACTCCAGTATTCTTGCCTGGAGAATTCCATGACAGAGAAGCCTGGCAGGCTGCAAATCCAGTGGGTTGCAAATAATAAAAGTAGTTATCCTCATCATCATCATCATTATTATTCCTGTAATTGCTACCATCCTAGGTCTGTTTCCTTGGAAGTGGAGCCTGAGCTAAGGATTCCTGTGCATGTGGGTTACTGGGAATTGTTCTCATGGGGGTGCTGGGGGGCAGCGGAAGCCGGACAGAAAAGGGGAAGGAGCAAGGCAGCAATTACAGGCAGAACCCCAGCCTCAGCCCGATCCCGAGGGCAGCACTCACTGTCAAGGGAGCTGGGCTTTGTGACTGCTGCCCAGCAGTCGCTGTCTGCTTGGTATGACACCTGGCACCAGGCTGCCTGCGTGAGTGGGTGCCATGGCTCTGAGAGCTTAGGGGCAGGCCTCTGAGAAAGGATTCGGGTGCCTGTTGTGAGCAGCGGAGCACAGAGAGCTAGGGTGTGGGCGCCCCTAACCAGGACCTGGCTCCCGGAGGGCCTGGACGGCGCACTGACATGTTCGGTTCTTGCCCTGAACCAGGCGCTGTCCTCAGGGCTTCTCTTGTATTCATCCATCAAACCCTTACCACGTGAGAGCAGCTGCCACCCTCCCTTAATGAATGTGGTCCCCGGGCACAGGAGGACAAGTCATGAGACCAAGGATGCAGCAGAGGCAGGAGGTGGCTGCATTGGGCTTCTAAGACGGCAGCACCGCCCCCAGCATCCTGCTGATGGCCCCGTCTTGCCACCACTGTCTCGGGGCTTCACCTGCCCCCCTTGCCTTGGGCTCCTTGTATGGACAATGCTTCTTTGAGGGGCAGCAGGAGGGTGGTTCTCTGAGTCTCCTTTATCCAGGACATAGGAAAGAGGCTTGTGAAGAAAAGGGAATTTTTTATCAACCAAGAGAGAAAAATCTCAATCTATATGCTTAATTAGGTCAGATAACCCCTTTTCCTCTGAGTCTTTTCTGGTTCTTTGAAGTCAGAGGAAGCCCTGGGCATTAGAGAGGGGAAAAAAGTGGAAAGAGAATTGGGAGGAAACCTCCAATGTACACACTTACACCCACACACTAATCAATCATCAATCCTCTTTAAGGACTGAATGCAGATAAAGTCAGTTATCAACCTAATCAACATGGAAAAGAAAAAAAAAAAAAAAAACACTTAAAATAAAAACTAGGACAATCCCCTGAAGGAGGGAAAGCTTGCAGTCTTGTCTGAAGACTTTCCTATATGGAGAGCCTCTCTCCCCCCGTCTTACTAAAATTCTGAATTTGTTTGCAGTCAGTCCAAAGACTCCTTGATGTTTCAGAGACTTTAGGTGAAGCAGAAGACTCAAAATATAGATGTGAGTGTTTCAAGGGGATATGCAACCGCTTGCCGTGGAGCTGTGTGCTGGGAGCGCCTGTGTAGACGGTGGGGTCAGGATGTCCGGCCGGCCTTGTCGGATCCGCAGTGAGCCTCACTCTCTTGGCTGTTCCTGCCAGCATCTCCAGGACAGTGCCCTGTGATCACAGGCATGTTTTGTACCTGCTCTCCATTCAGTGACCACTGGCCACACGGGACTATTAAACACTTGAAATGTGGCCAGCGTGACTAAGGCTGTCAGTTTTTCGCTTTGATTTAATGTCAATTAATCAAGTTTAAATTTACATTGTTGCATGTGTCTAGAGGCTACCATTCTGTACAGCTCAGCTCTGGGTCTTAACTTTTTCTAGACTTGGTTTTTCAGAAAACACCTAATAAATGAGATATTTATGTCCTACCCCTTTTTGTGCAGATAAAGAAACCGAGGATGTCAGTTAAACCTTGCCACATAACAAAACCATAGTGACTTTGAATAACAGTCACGTATTTAGTGTATGATACTGTGGGCCACACATTTGGGATGGGTGTAACTGGGCAGTTTTCATTGTCTCCTTGGGCTAAACATGGGCATTTGTGGGCAGCGCCCACTCAGCTGAGAACTGGCTGGTCTAGGAAGGGCTGGGCTGGAATGGTGGATCTGGGCTCTGCGCCGTCTCTCATCCCCTCAAAGGCTAACCTGAGCTTTTGCACACGATGCCAGGGCAGGGCTCTAAGAAAGGGAGCCACTATGTTCCAGGGCCCTGAGGCTTAGTCTCAGACTTGGCATTGCCATCCTGCTGCATTCTATTGGCCAAAGCAAATCACAGGGCCCACCAGACTAAGGGGCAGGAAATAGACTCCTCTTGTTTTTGTTTTTGCTTTTTGCTGCGGTGGGCCTTCATTGCTGCGTGTGGCCCTCCCTAGGTGCAGTGAGGGGGCTGCTCTTCACTGTGGTACGCAGGCTGCTCATCGTGGTGGAGTCTCACGTTGCGGGTCATGGGCACTAGTGTGCACTCCAGGAACTGTGCTCGCGGGCTCTAGAGCTCCGGCTCACTAGTTGTGGCAGATGGGCTTAGTTAGGCTTCCCTCATGAGTCAGACAGTGAAAATCTGCCTGCAGTGCAGGAGACCCAGGTTTGATCCCTGGGTCCGGAAGATCCCCTGGAGAAGGGAATGGCAGCCCATTCCAGGATTCTTGCCTGGAGCATCCCATGGACAGACCATGTAGTTGCAAAGTGTCAGACACGACTGAGCAACCAACACGTTCGTTTTCTTTCATGGGGTTAGTGGCTCTGCTGCATGTGGGATCATCCTGGACCAGGGATTGAACTGCTGTCCCCTGCACTGCAAGGTGGATTCTTAACCACTGGACCACCAGGGAAGCCTGACTCCTCTTCTTGATGGAAGATGCAGGAGAGACACATGCAAAGACCATTGAGGGACTTCCCCGGTGGTCCAGAGGTTAAGGTTCTGAACTCAGCACTCCCAATGAGGGGTGTCTGGATTTGATCCCTAGTCAGGGAACTAGATCCCATATCCCATAACTAAGAGTTTGCATGCTGCAACTAAGGATCCCATATGCTGCAACTAAGACCCAAAACCACCAAATAAATTAATTAATTAAATATTAAAAACCAAACCAACAAAGAGCGTGGATGGGGGAAGCACATTCAGTTGTGGCCATTTTTATAATCAACCACACTGAGGCCCCCAGGGTCCAGTGCTGGGCCTGAGGTCACAAAAGAATAATAATAGATCTGGTCTGGGACATGGGACCCTTGACCCTCAGACCAGGACTGGGCCTTGGTTCATTTCTTGGATTTTCTATATATGCTTTGTTTTGTGTGCCTCATCTTTCTCAGAAAGGTGGAGAGACACGATGATTTCTCTGACTTCTCCAGCTCTCAGTGTAAAGGATGAGCTTGGTGGTTGCCCTTGAGTGGGGTGCAGGGGAAGGGGTAGAAACACGGCCATGGATGATCTGGAGGGGCCCAGGCAGAATTCCTGAAAGATGCCCCTTTTGCAAAGGACTGTTGGAAAACCAGAAATTAAGGCACACTCGACCAACATAAGGTATTTACCATCGAGCTCAACCTTTTAAAAAAAAGTTCTTAAAAGACTGAGTTTGGAAAGAATAGAATTTTTCCTTCCAAGTTTTTCAAATTTACAATCCACCCACTATCTTTTCCTTTCATAAATATGATGTACATGAGGGGAGTGATCTAAATATCTTCCTAGTTCCAGAAGCTTGACAGTATTTTCACATTGATCTCCTGTTAGATAAATCAAGCCTTGCGGATCTGCAAAATGCAAGACCAATAAAAATCCCAGTGGAAAAGGGCTGCTGCTTCTGCGTTTTCAGTTTTGGGGCCGTGAATCTCCGAGATGACATTCCTGCTGATGGAAACGCCTCAGAGCAGCTACCTCGCTACTGTCAGGCCAAATTTGTGTGTTGAGCCAGATTGCTGGCTCACAAGCCCTTACTGGTGACCATAAACAGAAACTGATAGAAGGAAAAGTCTTCTAGGGGAAAGCACCTTCTAGAAGATGACAATGATGACGAACATGGAGATGATGATGAAGAGCTGAGCTGGGGGGTGGGGGAGGGGAGGAGGGAGTGGAGAGGGGTAAAAGGAAGAGGAGGAGGAAAGGGAGAGGAGTGAGAGAGGAAGGGTGGGAGGAGGAAGGAGGAGCAGGAAGGATGGGAGGCAACCCAAGGACAGAGAGGGAGAAGGAGGGGCTGGTGGGGAGGAGAGGAGAGGACAGAACTGAGGAGGGAGGGGGCAGGGAGGGCGGAGCCGGCTCTGAGGAGGGAGGGGCGGGGAGGGAGGAGCCCAGGGTCGGAGCCAGTTCTGAGGAGGGAGGGGTGGGGAGGGAGGAGCCCAGGAGGGAGCCGGCTCTGAGGCTGGTTCCCGGGACGCATACCAACCTCTGCTGCTCTCTGTCTCCTGGGAATCAGTGGGAGGCCCCAGGTTAGCATCAGAACGTGACTCAAGTCCTTAGTATGTTCTGTCCTCGGGGTCTGCATCCCTTCCACGAATTTGATTCACCTCAGTGTGTTTGTCTTTTCAGTGACAGAAACAGGCTTTATGAGGTGGTTTTATTCTAAACTCTTATCAGCTAGGAAACTTCCCTTCATGTGAACTTATGGGAAGAAGCCATATGTCCAGCCCACAGATGAGCAGGGCTGCTCTGTGCTCTGGGTAGGCAGTTGGGGTTAGACGGTCTCTTTGGAGCAGCCCCTGAGGTGAGGGTACGTGAGCCAACAGTCTCTTGAGGGAGTGCTCCCAGGAGGGAGTCAGGAGAGCAGGAAGGAGCTGGGAAGAGACCCAACAAAGATTCAATTTCCGGCAAACTGCCTGCTTCATCCTGACTCCGAGGGCTGTCCTGAAGTATTAATGATGCCCCGGAGTTTATCTCCATTGAGTAAGGCAGCTCAGTTTTCATGCTTTGGGTAGAAGCGGTCAGGAGGGTGTAATTCGGGAATTCCCTGTCACTCGGGAATTCCTTGTCCAGTCTGGTGAGTAGGACTCTGTACTTTCGTTGCTAGCCCTGAGTTCTGTCCTTGGTTGAGCACTTAGATCATGCAAGCTGCACAGAGTAGTCAGGAACAAAAAAGGAGGATGTAACTCTTGCAACTGCCAGCTCCAGGAGCTCAAGGGCACCCCTGAGAAGATTCCCTGGGGCCACTCCTCAGCAACAAAGTACAACTCACCCAAGGGGGTGGGCTCGGGGAACCCACCAACTGAAGGGATCCTAGGGTATGAGGCAGGGAGCCAACAGTTTCTGCCATACCATCTTTGTGAGTCTCCCCAGAAACAAGGTCGGCTCTGTAGGCAGCTGAATGAACAGAAAGCGAGGCCAGCCTAGACCAGTGAGTTCATAGGCGACCCACCAGGTGACCGCATAGTGGTGACACGTGGTGGAGCCCAGCCCAGACCAGCAGAGCCATGGGGTAGACCCCCAGATCTTTAATAAATGACTGTTGTTTTGAGGCATTAAGTGTTGGCATGCTATGTATGCAGCATTAGCTCCCTGATACAGAGGAAAGGAAATGATCAGAACCCTGGGTCTCATTTTCATCCCAGCAAAGACCTATCTGTAGCTAGAATTTGAATATGGGGTCAGTACTGGAGTCAGAATTGGCCCGTATCCAAGATTTGCTTTCCTTTCCCCTGCAGTGGTGTTGAACTTCATCAGATCCCAGATAGTTCTGCCTGGAAGGAGGCAATAAGAGTCATGTTTCTCCAGTTATTACTGAATTAATACTAGACAATTGACCCTTTCTTTCAAGTCATCCCTGACATTTCAAGCTACTCCCGGGATTTAATCTACTGCCTTATCATCCTCGAGGTCATGGATACAATGGAATTTGTTATTGAAAGATAACTTAGATTTTTAAAAAAGAAGGAAGCAAATAATATAAAGACAGAAAGAATAAAATTACATGGCTAAGCAAAAAATGAGGGTGAATCAAAGAAGAAGGAACGAGAAATTAATTGAACTGTGCTTTGAATGATTGGTTTTTTGGCCAGCTTCTTATACAGTTAAGATTATAGTGGGGGGGTTATGTCAATATCTCCGTTATATATATTATATATATATCTCTCAGACATTTTCATGACTTTAATTAAAGTTATTTTTAAGCCTCAGGGGAGCCCAAATAAAAATGCTTAGTTCAACTTGACCTTTCTGGAGATTTTGCAGATTGCATGTATCTTGTTCTGGCTGCAGTGAGGTACCTACCATTCTGCTTGACATCATTCTTCCCCAGAATCATATTTGCATAAAAAATTAATATGAAAAGTGTGGTGAGCCGCGAGGCAGATGGAAACGTTTGACTAATTAGTTGAGCACGGTGACAACTTTGGAGACATGCTTCAGAACAGATTTCATCCTGACAGTGCTCTGCAAACAGGGGAACACAGTGTCACTTGCCTGGGAGTTGGGAGGGGAGGGGTATCAGGCTCAGAGAGTCAGTTCCTCAGCTTTGGAAGAGCAGCCACTGAGAGGCCATGCAAGGCCCCGAGGGCCTCACAGACGACAGATCAGTTCACTGAGCTCCTGGGATGCCTGCTTGTCCTCCCTTTTCTGCTCCTTGACCTTGAGGACTGGGGTCCTTCCACTTGATTAGCCCTGGATCTTGCCCTTGACTCCTTGCCCACACCCTGCACATCTGGTACTTAGTGCATCTGGGTCACTGGGATTTTGGTGTATAAAAGGATCACCCGAGGGACTTGTCAAACCCAGAAACCTGGCTCACCCTTCCAGAGGCTGGGTCCAGGACCTCTGGGACGGGGCTTAAAATCTCACCATTCTAAGCAGCTCCCAGGGGATGTTGATGTTGCTGGTACAGGCACCATACCTGGGATAGTTTGCTTTAAGGAAATGGTACAGGGATCAGTCTCAACATAGGATGTCAAATCTGCCTCCCGTGGACCAATTCAAGGACAGACTTCCTTACAGTATTTTAAGGAGAAATTACCCACAGGTATCTAGATGTTTCATCTTCTTTTGTAAAATAAAACATCTGCTATTGCAATGGTGGAGGTTGCTTCCATGTTAGTACCAGCATCTTCATTTAGAGTGGACATACATGCCTCAATTTGCCACAGTCTCCACCATCCCCTCTTGTACTACACAGGGCCTACTTCCATCATGTCCTTTATGTTTCTGGTCTCTGTTGGTCCCTAAGTTTGTGTCTCTTAATTTAAGTTTGCATAATGCAAATGAATTAATGTTAACCTTCGCAGGTAACATATTTGCATTTTTACAAAGGCTTTCTAGTGATAATGCCTTTAGTTCAGAGATGTTATACTGGTGAGAATATTGATCTCAGGCTGTGGTGGTCAGCTTCCAAAGAGAACTCTGGGGCTTCTCCAAGGACCTTGCAGGACAGACATCTGTCATGTCTCCATGAGGAGGTTAACCTGGTTTCCCCAAAATTGACATGTAATAATGTGGAGATAGAAACAAAAAGACTACATATGCCCTCTTGGGAATGAAGAGCCTTTTAAAACCAGAGTTTCTCACTACGGTGAAGGTGGTATAAAAGAGACAAGTTCAGAGATGCAAAATGTTTGTAAGGACACTGCTTATGAAAAACTCAATTTTCTCCTTTCTCAATACCCTGAAAGATGCCATGTATAGTTGACATCAGTTCCCAAAGCATTGCCTGGGTTCAGATTCTGGCCTGGTAGTTTTCTTTCTGTATCGCCTTGTTTACATTACTGAGCGTTGGAGTGCTTTGGCTTCCCTATGCATAAATCACAGCAACCTCACAGGTTTATATGTGATGGTTAAACAAGATAAAGCATATAAAGGTCTTAGAACAGCCTGACGCCAAATGAAGTCTTGATAAATGTCATTACCATCTGCTTCCTGTTATAGAAAGTACATTAGAGAAAGCAAGCCAATCTAAGCTCAGATCTCCTTACAAGGAGATCAGACCAGTCAACTGCAAGTTCAGACCAGTCTATCCTGAAGGAAATAAACCCAGAATATTCATTGGAAGGACTGTTGCTGAAGCTGAAGCTCCAATACTTTGGCCACCTGATGTAAAGAGTCAACTCATTGGAAACGACCCTCATGCTGGGAAAGATTGAAAGCAGGAGGAGAAGGGGATGACAGAGGATGAGATGTTTGGATGGCATCACCGACTCAATGGGCATGAGTCTGAGCAAACTCCAGGAGATGGTGAAGGACAGGGAAGCTTGGCCTGCTGCAGTCCATGGGGTCACAAAGAGTTGGACACGACTTAGCGACTGAACAACAACAACAAAGCTGATTCCTATCCCACTGAGCACTGGTCTTGTGACCTTGAGAAATGTTACTCTTTCTCTTATTCATTCCATTAACTGATATTTATTGAGCCTTTATTTCCTTATTTATAAAATGGAAATAGTAGTACCTATCTCATAGAGTGTTCATAAAGATTAAATGGTATAATCCAGGTAAAAAGGTCTCTCTTAGTACTTGACACATGTGAAGATTTTAATAATACTAGGCTGGTCCACATGAAATTGTGATTTTTGCAAATCAAGTCTGGCAGAAAACTGACAGTTTTCTACAGTTCAAATTGTGCAAGTAGTATTATCTTTGCTTTTAATATGGTTATTGTTGCTATTTTATCCCTACCAACACTGCAGGGGGCATATCAGTTAGCTATTGCTGTGAAAAAAAAAAAAAAAAAAACCTCAAAACTGGAAGGGACCAAACAAGGAACCTATCATTTCTCATGAATCTCTGGAGCAGGTGGGTGGTTCTGCTGTTTTAGACCAGACCTGTCTGATCCTGACTGGATTTCTCAGGGGTCTGTAATCATCTGCTAAGAGGGAGGAGGCTGGCTGGTGGTGGTTGGCCTCACTCCCTCATCTGGGGAAGGGAGGTGTGTGTCTCGTCCTCCAGCAGGCCAGCCTGTGCTCATTCATGAGGTGATGGCAAAGACCCAACTAGAGAGCAAGGGCTCTTGGGCCCAGGCTTGGTACTGGCACAGTACTGGCACAGTACCAAGTCTGGTACCATGCATCATTTCTGCTGCATCCTTTTGGCCAAGCCCAGAGTTAGTGTTGGGGAAATAGACTCCACCATTTAATGGGAGGGACCAAAAACTATTCAGGCCTTTTTTTTTTTTTTTCCGGTCAATCTTGATGAGGTAAAAATAATACTAATTTTTTACCTCATAATTTAACCTCTTTAACTTAACAAGTGATTTTTGAAAAGTTCTCCAGCCTCTGATGATTAGGTAATCTCTATCTTCCCCTCTGTTGACTCTCCTGGAATTGTAGGAAGCTTCAGCTGGGACATGCATGGGGGGCCTCCTTTAGCACCTTGAAGACTCCATCTTTCTACTTTAAAGTATTAATGCAAGAAGCAGATTCACCTCTTCAGGGAATCAAAGTAGCTACGTAGCAACTTGGTTGGTTGAACTCATACCTCTTGCTGATGAAATATGGTTGCTCCTGATATTCTTTTTATCTATCATCTCTAATCATAAGCAAGGACTTCAAAGAAGACACAGCTAAATACACTGTAGCCATACATAGGAGTGGGTAAAAATCTGACCTTTCCAATTTTTAAGACCTCAGCTACAAAGGGCTTCATGAAGACTTTGTAAAGGCGTTATGGATTAAAATAATAAAAGCTAAAATTTCTGTGTTGTTATATATATATGCATAAAGCTGTTTTCTCCTCTCAACATTCTAGTGAAGGTACTAATACCTATGTTATAGGCTTAATAAAGTGGAGGCACAGAGAAATTAGAAATTGCCTAAAGTTACACAGCTACAAAGAGAGTCAAGATTTAAACTAGAGGATACTATTAAAAGGTTTGGAGCTATACATTTAACCATTATTGGATTTGCAACAATGTGAATGACTATTGCCTCCTTACCCAAATGATATTAAGTTTTTTTTTTTTTTTTTAATTCTACTGAAGATCTAGTAGAATCAGGACTTGTGAACTGACAGTGGAACCTTACTGCTCTGTAGCAAAATGAAAACATATTTGAAATTTTAGGAATTGCCCAACAGGACAATCAAATATTATTCCCAGATACAAGTGAACATCATGGACAGAAGGTTTCAGGTCTCAGAGACTGGGTTCAAATCCTGGTTCTTCAATTTCTTACTGTGTGAAAGTGTCTGAGGCAATCAAAGTTATCTTTAGCCTCAGTTTCATCTTGAAAAGACAAATAAAATAACAAAACAGGAAACAACCATAAATAGCTCCATAAATTATTGTGAGACTAAGGTAATACATGTAAAGGCCATGATTCATGATAGATCACCAACGAGGACTGATTTCCTTTTCTCCACCATCAAAGGACTTGCAAAATAGAGTTTATAAGAGATCTTACAGGAATAGGAGGGATGGGACTAGGGATTCTCATACCCAGTAAAGGGTTAGTTTAGGTACTTGGTACTGAAAACATCATCTGGGATCCTATTTGACATGCAAATTCATGGACCAGAGGCTGAAGCTGAAGCTCCAGTGCTTTGGCCACCTGATGTGAAGAGCTGTCTCACTGGAAAAGATCCTGATGTTGGGAAGCATTGAGAGCAGGAGGGGAAGGGAACGACAGAGGATCAGATGGTAGGATGGCATCACTGATTCAATGAACAGATTCTGGGAGATGGTGAGGGACAGGGAAGCCTGGTGTGCTACAGTCCATGGGGTTGCAAAGAGTTGGACATGACTTGGCGACCGAACAACAGCAACAACAACCCTTGGCCTACTGAGTCCAGTCATCTTGAGGTGGAGCCCAGCAGTCTGCCCTCCTGGTGATTTTCAGGCTCCATAAACTTTGAGATGTGCTGGGCTAGTTGACCTCCAGAGTCTCTTCCGGCTTTAATTCTGTGGTTCTGGTGTCTCTGGTGTATCCCTTCCTCACCACCACTCATGTAGTAACTGCTACCATTTGTCGACTACATCCTATGTGCAAACATGCTAGTAAATACTTTCCATGCCTTCCTTTTATCCCTGCACCAGTGGGGTTGGTACTCTATCATAGTCTGCACTATGCAGATGAGAAAATTGAGAATTAAAGGAACTGGCAGACTAGAATTCCAATCTGAGTCTGTTTGGAGCTCTAGCTCCTAAGTCCTGCTAAACTAATCACCACGCAGGGTCTCCCATAATTCCAAGAAGGACCCTGTGGGGAGCTGTGTATATAGGTCTTCAAATCTATTCCTCTGATAATGCACTGTGCTAAAGGAATTAATCTAAGCATTACAGACAAGTCATAGAGAGGGCCCATGTGGAAGGTTCTTGGTTGATAATCTGAGTCCTCCTAAGACTAAAAAAAGACTGTCAGGTCACAGGGTAGTGGCGAAGGCGGTCAGGCAGTTCCTCCCAGGAGAAGGCTCCGGGAGGAACAACCAGGTGGGTGGAAAAGCTGCCTTAAGTGCCCTGCAATTGAGAAGCGCAGCTGTAGGTAATTATTTGTTCTCGGCTATAAATAAAATAATCCTAAGAAGAACAAGGGAGAAAGAGCAGTTGGGGAGCTTCATGCAGGCTTCCTCCATCAGCTGCTCTTAATGATAAAGCAATGAGTTGGATTTAACCACTTCCTGCCACCTACTGCCTTTTTGCCGATGATGTCTCTTCAGGGAATAGATCTTAAAGCAGAATTTATGGGCCAGCTGAGCCTGCAGAAGAGGTTTCCACGCCTGGCTTCCTGCCCCCATGGTCCTGATGCAGGAGAAAGCAGCAGCTCAGATCCAGAGTTTATCGGGTGGAGGAGGAGAGAGCTTGTATCCTGTCCCCCTGGGGCTCTTCCCTGCCCTCTGTGTTTGCTTCAGCCGCCCCCCTGGAGCATCTGGCACCAGCATCGTGCACAGGCACTGCTCAGGGTGCAAGTGTGGCCTTGTGACATAGATCATCAGGATTTCAGATGATTTGAGAAGAATGTCCCCTGCCTCCAACTCAGACCACCCCTAGACTAGAATTTCACAGGAACATCATCCTTTCTTTGGCAAAGCATTCTTCATCTTATAAATGGCAGATTCTCCTGAGGATGGAAAAGCACCAAGCCTCCCTTCTAATGTGAATCTTCATGGTCAAAGGTCAGTTTCAATGATTAGACTTTGATGGCTTATGTACTTTCTGTTCACCCTGTGGTCCTTGGTCAGCAGCATCTCACCCCTGCCCCCAACTTCCAGCCCCTGTTGTAAAAGTAATCTCTGGTATTGCCTCAGAACTTCAGAAGTAGAATCTGCATTTTAAGACATCCCCAGGTGATGTGTGTGTGGATTAAAGTTTGAGAAGCACTGATCTAAAAGCCCGAGACTGAATGTGGCCAGGAGCAGCCAGGTGAGGGATGGAAGGAGGACCAGATGAGATAGTTTCGCCTAGTGAGCAAAGCACACCCATTCTAGCACTGCATTTAAAGTTCTTAAGATGTACACAGAGCAGAAAGCAGCTGGAAGATCAAGGCCAAGTCCCTGACTGTGAGTCAACTTTTAGATCAATAGCAACTTCTCCTGGTGGCCTGGTGGGAACAGAACCCTGGGCCTCCAGAGAACACTAATGAAGATAAGGGCGATACTCTCTGGCTGATATCTGCTAGGCAATCTCCCATCACAAAACACCACTTCACAAAAATCTGGACACCACGCGTGGAGGAGGTGGAAGAGGGCAGGGCTAGAAGATTCTGTACTTGGGTCTGGAGCCCCCTCTGTGAGGTTTCTTCTGATTCATTCAGCCAAGCGTGGTGCAAGCCACTGAGATGAGACTAGACTTGGGGCCACATGGCCTCTCCTTGTGATGAATTAAGTTCATAAGTTCAAATTTTACAAACCCATTCCCGAAACGTCAGCATTTCAGTAATTCCAGTGAAATCTCATAGACTCCACACACAGGAGATCTTTGTCATGTCCATGGACTTTTGGCTGACCTAGGTTCTCAACTTCATAGTGGGCCACTTGGCGGCTCCCATCTGAAATGAGCTAAAACGGGAGCTCTCCTCTGCAGGAATTCACAGTGCATCTACATGTGTGCCTGTAAAGTGAGGTGGCTTTCTCATTCAAATCACCGTCAGATCTACTTGAGGTTCCTGGTTAGAATATGTCATCTTCTATGAAATAGACTGATGTTAAAGCTAATGCTCCAGTAGTTTGGCCACCTGATGTGAAGAGCCAACTCATTGGAAAAGACCCTGATGCTGGGAAATATTGAGGGCAAAAGGAGAAGGGTGCGGCAGAAGATGAGAAGGTGAGATAGTGTCACCGACTCAATGGATATGAATTTGAGCAAACTCTGGGAGATACTGAAGGCTTCCCTGGTGGCACAGTGGTAAAGAACTGCCTACCAATGCAGGAGGTGCAAGAGACTGGATTTCAATCCCTGGGTCAGAAAGATCCCCTGGAGTAGGAAATGGCAACCCACGCCAGTATTCTTGCCAGGAAAATTCCACGGACAGAACAGGCTGGCGGTATACACTCCATGGGGTCACAAAAGAGTCATATATGACGGAGTGACTGAGCAAGCAAGCAAGTCACAAGATAGTAAAGGAGAGAGGAGGCTGGCATGCTGCAGTCCATGGGGTCACAGAGTTGGATACAACTGAGCAATTGAACAACAGAACAACATGAAATGAAGCATAACCATAGAATGACTAACACAAATGGAAACGTCGAATCCTTGTGAGGTTCTCAGAGACAGGTCTGGTACCAACAACTGCACTATGCTATCCATCTAAGATATGAATTTTCACTATCTTTGATATGGTCCATGTGTATTTCATCCTGTTAAAACTCTTGATTATTTTCTCAGACCCACTTAGTGAATGAGAGCTGGGGACCCTGATTTGGGTGGGGACAGCAATGTATAAAAATGAAAATAGATAAGCTGTAAACTTAATAAAAGAGATGAAGTATTCGCTGAAATGACATGAGAGAATTCATATGAGGGATTTATCTGGTACAGTCTCCTCAGGTCTAGACTTTCAGGGAGAGGCCACTTCTCTTGTTTATGAGCAAGTTTCCTCTTGCACAAGGTTTAATTGGAGATGCTAACATGTGTGAGTGGTATCGCACCCACAATAAACCCCAAGGTTGTGTCTGAATCATGAACGATTGGTGGCCTGTGGAGGGGTGACTGTCCCAAAGCCTGGACCTCGGCACCTGCCCTTCCCATTCCCAGGGAATCAGGTTCACCCGTGTTCACATTCCTTCAGCCTCTCATTCACGCAGGTGCTGTTCTAGAGATAGGGCAGATCCTGCTCTTGCTAGGTTTACATTCCAGTGGAGGAGACAACTAAACACGCGTGTGTGTGCTAAGCCGCTTCAGTCATGTCCGACTCTGTGATTCCATGGACTGTAGCCCACCAGGCTCCTCTGTCCATGGGATTCTCTAGGCACAAATACTCGAGTGGGCTGCCATGACCTCCTCCTAGGGATCTTCCCAACCCAGGGATCAAACCCACATCTCTTACGTCTCCTGCATTAGCAGACAGGTTCTTCCCCACTAGCGCCACCTGGGAAGCCCATCTTAAACATATTCAATAAATGCACACCTAAAGCCATGAGAATGAAAAAGGGCACCGGGAGTGTAACTAGTGTAGGGGGGCTGCCTATTGCCATGACACTCAGGGAGGGTTTGGTTCAGCTGAAGCAAGAGCAAAGGCCCTGGGGCAGAAATAAGCTTGCATGTGTTTTTCTTTTTAACAAACTTTTACAGCTCTTAGCAGGGACCAGGAGCTGAACTAAGCACTTGACAAATAACACACCATTTAATCCTCTTGGAAACACCATGAGGTAAACGCTGGCACTATTCTTAAAATACTATATCTTATAAATGAGAAAATGGAAGCACAGCAAGTTTCAGTAGTTTGTCCGAGGGCACACAGCTGGTATGGAGTCAGGAGTCAAACCCAACCCCGTCGCTGCCATCTGTGCTTGCAGCCACTTTGCCAGTGGTTCCCAAACTGGTGCATGTGGGAACACTTTCGGGATCTTTCAAAACTGCTGATGCCTGGCTTCCTCCACCCCCCACTCCCCGTCCCCCGCCTTTGGATGTGACTGTAAAAGGCTCCCAGATGATAGGGACGTGCAACAGAACCTGGAGCCCAAGGGCGCAGGGCCAGCCATTTAGTATTGGAGTGTTGGAGCATCCGAAAGAACACCCGCGGGTCTAGGCCTGCCAGACGAGGGCAGAAGTGGTGCTTTCTCCCCTTCCAGCCCCGTTGTCTGACGTCTGTTTGTGACTTGGCTAAAATCAGGATCACCCACATAAAGAAGGGACGGTCACCTTGTAATCAGAAGGACGCTGGTTCTGTGGATGATATAGCACCCACACCAGCAATGTGTGGGTGGCTTCTCCTCCAGGCTGGCCGCCCGGCCCCCTCACTACCTGACCCGGGGAGAGCACCCCCTAAGGCATCAGAAGCCAGCTCCCCTGGGCAGGGGCGGCGGGGGGGCAGAGCTCGTCTCTGACCCAGGGACATCAGCCCATCATCTTTGAATGAGCCTATTTTCCAGGTTTTGCAGAAGTTAATAATACTCCAAGTGGACTCTCTAGTTTACCAAGAGGCCCTTTTGTGCTCCTGCTACACATTGCTCTTCCACTCCCCAGAAAGTTGGATAAAAACAGCTAGTGGTTGATTTCAGGCAGTGGGGGAAAGTCTACACTGTGTCTGCATTGGGATCACAGTTCATTTGAAAACTTAGGAAGCCAGCAGGGAATTTTTGTTGCCCAGAATCACTGCAGAACTGGATAAGGACAAAAATTATGTCACTGATTCCAATATTTGGCCCAGACACATCCACACCCCTAATGCTTAAGGTGAGAACTTGGGGCTGTTTTTCTGGTGTTAAGGTTCTACTTGGTAGGACTCAGAGCAAGTTGAGTGGTAGCTATGGATCAAGTTTTGAGAGGTGTGTGGCTAAGTTGGTTTAAGTATCTGTAACAGGGCTTCCTGAGTGTCTCATACCTGAGTGATGGAAATGATTGCTCTGGAGTCTGAGGAAACGCCAATTAAATAAGAGCACAGGACAGTCGAGAGAGCTTCCTGGCACCGCCTTGCATGAGCTGTTGAACTGGAATTGGAAATGAGGTTGTCTGCGGGGTGTGGCTGTTTCAACTCCACACCCCTCTTCATGCAGCAAGAAGCTTTCCAAGGACTCCTAAGTGGGCAGCAAAGCCATGAAAAGAGGTGATTAAGGCACAGATGCCAAGAGCAGCCTCCATATTCCTTACAATCCTACAGCATAACATTTTATGTGATCATAATATTTCATGAGGGTAGCGAAGGCTGTGCTGTAAAATGCTCCATCAATGTCCCAGCTGGTAAGCAGCGATTATGACACAAAGCTGCACGTTAGGAAGCCAGTGCCATCCACATACTCCATTAGTGTTGTGTACAATTAGCATTCACAAGGGATGGCTCAGCACTGACACCAGTGTGAGGATTTGTGGGGCTTTCTATGGAGCAAAATAGGTGGATACATGTCAAAGAAACTTGACTAATTCTATCCCTCCAATAATCCTAAAATTATGACATGCTTAGGACCAAGATGAGTCTTAATCTGCTCACAACTTTGAACACTTTGGAGAGTTCATGAAAAGTAATGTGTTAAGGTGAAGTTTTAAAATGTTGGTAGCGTGTGATTAAATATTCACTAAGTTAATTAAGTGAAAGGAATATCTGGCTTCCAGCCTGTGGGCCATGGACAAGGGACTGTGGGGAAGGGGCCATGGGAAGAGTCATTATCTTGGCAGGATTGGCATTTAATACAGGAAATCCGAATCTATACATGTGTGTGCGAGGGTGCACACACATAAAGATATTTGAGTAGCCTACATATATATGCATTTAAGAAAATTTTAAAGAGTTTTTATTTTATTTATTTGGCTGGATCAGGTCTTAATTGCAGCACATGGGATCCTCATTGCGTCGTGCAGGCTTTTGCATTAGAGAGCACGCAGACTCTCTGGCTGAGGCACGTGGGCTCTCTAAGTGTCGCGTCCAGGCTTAGCTGCCGTGCCTCATGTGGGATCTGAGTTCCCCAGTCAGGGGTGGACACCCAGCCCCTGTGTTGCACAGGGGATTCTTAACTACTGGACCCCCAGGGAAGCCCCTCAGATGTGTTTTTAATTGAATGCAGGTGCTAGTCACTAGCTGAATAAACAGCTAATGATTTCATATTAGCCCTTCGCCATTTTCTTAATCAGCAAACACTAGAATTTTGATAACTATCCTGCCCCTTTTCCTTGAAATAAAAGGAATTAATTCCTGGGGTTAATGATGCGGCAGTGAGGAGCAAAACCCAAGCACAGACAAGGTGGGACGGTGCACACCTGCCCGCACTTCCTCCCGGGGAGGATTCTCATGGGAAGAGCCCTAGATATTCCTCCAGGTCCTGTGTCTACTCAGGCCATGGGGCAGAGTGGTAGGGCCTGCTGAGATGAGCAGTGCTGGAGAGAGGGGAGGGTGATCGTCTTAAGACTTTGGCAGAAGAAATCCAGGGAGGGAAAAGGTTAGTGATGAAGGACCTGGAAGTGCAATGGGTCTGTTCTGATGGAGAGGCAGGAGAGTTTTAAGAGAGGGAATAGAAAGAAGACATTGGAGAAGCTACTATAGATATGAATATATTAAAAAAAGGAGTAGAGATATCAGGATCCAGACCTTAAGTTGTCTTTAAAGTTAAAATGGACAAGTCCTTTTTCAAGAGATTTCAGAAAAAATTCAACTTGCTCTGTAGATACCCTTTGGCTAATGGATTATTATTTCCTTGAATATGATACCATATAGAAATTAACTATAGGGAAAACACCATGGAAGGCCTTATCCTACCCCAGTTACAGTGGCTCTGTTATCTCCAAGCCTTTTCTTCTTCCTGCCCAGCTGATCCTCTGTGAGGCTGGAAAGGGCAACTACTGCAGTTGAAGCTTTCTGAGTCCAAGGAAGCCAGCATCTCTGCTGCGACAGGTAGACCCGGAGCTTGACATTTTTAAGGAGAGACTATTAAAGATCTGGTGTTAATGAGCACAGTTTGCTGGCAATAGCCAAGTCATAGGTAGTAGATCAGCAGAAGAGGTCATGAGACGGAAGAAATAAGGGCATTACATTTCCTGTCTTTTTGTGAGAAGGGGAAGGGCCGACTAGAATTTGGGAGTGAACAGCTTGCCTGTGCAGATGGTCAGTGCCGTTAAGAAGGGGAGCCAAGGGGCAAGAATGTCATGAGGCAGCCCGAGATTAATCTGGAGCTATGGAAGCCTTGGACTCTCCTGCCAACCATAACCTCCATGCCCTGTGTGTCTTCCTGCCAAAGGTGAGGGTAGCCGTGCAACACCAAATGCACACCGGTGGCCGTGCTCAAGGGGGAAGGTGAAAGGTCATGGAGGAACCTTCGGATGCTCTTCTTCACTGTAGACAAGACTAAATTTATATAAGAACAGAGGAGATCATGCAAAGTGAAAACTCCAAGGGCTGAGGAGCCTGGTTAGACTTTTCTGCATTATTTGCTCTCACAGCATTCTACAGTTTTCATTCCTGGCATTCTTACAATTACAACTAATTATTGAATACTTATTTGTTAACGTCTTCTCCACATGAGCAGGAGTAACGTTGTTTGCCCTAGTGCCCAGTGTGGTGTCTAACTTATGGTAGGTGTTCAGTGATTCTTGACTCACTGAATAAGGAAAGTAATTATGATCAGGGGTGGAGGAAGAATGAACACGCATGTTTAGGGGAAGGATGGTGAAGGAATGTGATCCAGAGGACAGAGGTAAGAAGAAACTCTGCAGAAAGTTCTCAGGAGAACTGGGTCTTCCGGAACATCGCTAGACGGAGTGTGGTCTGTGGACCAGAGCATCCGCATCATTGCCGTCACCTTGATGGGAAAGGGGAGTCTTGGCCCTACTCTTTGAAACAGAATCTTCTTTAAACCAATCCAGGTGATTGGTTTGCACACTGAAGCCTCAGAAGCACTGCTCTAGGCCCAGGCAAATGCCCTGCTTTGTAACGTGGCTGAGGAGAGGCGAGAATCTGCCCCACTGAAACTATTGCACAAGAGGTGTGATGTTTAGTCTTGAGATAGGGAAGCCTCTTTAATGTAGACTTCTGGCCAGTCCCAAAGTTGGACTGTGAGTGGTGACTGAAACCAAGCCAAGTTGACTCACATGGAGAAAGACCACGCCATCCAAACAGGAAAATGGCAAGCCTAAAGTGTAGGAACTGTTTGTCCACAGTTTATTTATACCGTTGGCGGAATTTCAGGGAAAGGAGAGAGAAAGTTAAGATGAATGAGTGAGTCCTGGGAGGTAAAGAGTTGGTTGGGGATTCTTGACGGGTCCTTTGGGAAATTACATGAGGGTGGGGAGAGGGAATGGAGACCAGCAGGAGGCTGTGCTCAGCAGAACTGTTTTGTATGTTTGGTTCTGCCAAGTATTGGAATGATATAAGGAGGGCGTGCATTGGCCTGCGTGCCATGTCAGAAAGGTGACCAGAAGAGGGAACAGTTTTAATCTAACAATTATAAAAGGTCACAGGGTGTTTCTCCCCTCCTTAGAGACATGGAGAAAAAATACAGACTGAGGACATTTATTTTTGCAGGTACCTAATATTTAACAGAAATACACAGCACCCAAGGCATCATCACGACTCGATCCCAGATCTCTTTTCACTTGATCCTGGGGTTCATCTTAGCAACTCAATCAGGCACTACCAAATGATTAGAAATGGCTCTGGAGATGAAATTCATTTGCCAACTTGGGTTCCAAGAAACAGAAAGACATGTGAGTAGTTTCTCTAGTTATCTATGTTCTAGTAATGTAATGGTGACTTTTTCTGGGGACACAAAGTGAGAATTTGCCAATTTTCCTACTTAGTGCCATTTCAACACCCTGCCTATTCCTGGGATATTTTCAGTCTTTTGAACAGCACCTTCCCAAGAAGGGAGCTCACAGTTCATTTCCCCATCTTTCTTTGCAAATAAACTCCACCAACAATGTTTGCCTGCACAAGACTTCTGACTGGAAGAGCGCATCAAGATGAAGTGGGCACAGATTCCATTTCAGGTGAAGGGAACTGTGATGACATCCAGCTTTCTAGGACATTAATGGTAGAGATTCTGGCATCTGGCTACCAAGATGCTGTCTGCCAGGCTTAAAGTTCTAAAAATTCCCACCGTATAAAATATAACTCTCAAACAAACACACCTCTTTCTCTCGTTTCTGGGGTCAGGAATATTCCATAGTAGCTTGGGTTAGGATCTCATTTGTGCATAAGATGTGAGCTGGGGCTAGAGGATTCATTTCCAATGTGGTGACAAGTTGGTGCTAGTTGTTGGTATTTGGCTTCAGTTCCCCTCCATGTGGGCTTCCCAGATGGTGCCAGTGGTAAAGAACCACCTGCCAGTGAAGAAGACGTAAGAGACACGGATTCAATCCCTGGGTCAGAAAGATCCCCTGGAGGAGAACAAGGCAACCCACTCCAGTATTCTTGCCTGGAGAATCCCATGGACAGAGGAACCTGGCGGGCTGCAGTCCATAGGGTTGCAAAGTGTTGAACACAACTGCAGCGACTTAGCACACATGCATATACCTCTCCATGCAGACTCCCCTACAGGTCTGCTCCACTGTCCTCATGACAAGCGGCTGGTTTGTCCAGATCAAGAAACCTGTGAATGTGAAGGAGGGAAAGCCAGGCAGAAGCTATCCTTTTTATGACCTAGCTCAGGTGCCATCCCTTCTACAATATTCTGTTTATTAGACGTGAGACACTTCCAATTAACAGAGTTAGTAAGACCAACCCCCATTCAAAAGGAGGGAAAATAGTCCCTGCTTTTAAATGGGCAGTGTTGGAACTTCCTTAGTGATCCTGTGGTTAAGGCTCCGCACTCCCACTGCAGAGGGTGCTGATTTGATCTCTTTCTGGGGAACTAAGATCCTGCATACCATGAGGTGCAGGAAAAATAAATAAATGAGGTGGTGTCAAGGACTTTGTGAACACATTTTAAAACTACCAACCATGCTTTTTGCCATGTAACTTTATAATGCCTTATTACAGTAGATGACCTGAGCCTTCTGAGTTAATTTGGCCAAAAGGATCTTTGGAGACAGGATTCAAGTAGAGACCTGAAAAGTGCTGGCAGGCCTTCCTTCACTGACTGTCCTGCATCTCTGCTCTCATGAGAATGTACCCAGGCTAGCCTATTGAATAATGAGGATTAAGTGGTGTAGGCTCAGTATGCTAGTGATCTATGACTGCATAGCAAATTATCCCAAAGATTAGCAGCATAAAATGATAAGCACTTATTATCTTTTGGAGTTTCTGGAAGATATTAGGAATTGAGGCGGTTTAGCTGATTGGTGCTGGCTCAGGGGTTATAGCCATCCGAAGTCTTGGCTGGGGCTAGACAGCTCTTCCATGTGTCCAGCGAGTTGGTGTTAAATGTTCAGGCCTTGGTTCCTTACCATCTGATTCACTCCACCGGGCTGATTATCTATTTCCATGCCATGCTGTCTGGCTTTCACTTTCTGTGTGATCCAAATGAGCAAGGCAGAAGTTACATTGCCTTTTGTGACTAAGCCTTGAAATGCCCATCTTAGCTTTGGAAGGTTCTGTTCTATACAGGACGCTCTTTGTTCTGTGGGAAGTGACTCCACGAGGGCATGGACCTCAGAAGGTGAGTATCCCCGGGACCACCTGGGAGGATCACGACCATGTCACATTGTCCTGGTCACTGCAGATGAGGCCACTTGTATTAGATAGTGGCTAGCCTGACCCCAGACAGAGGAGCAAGCCCTGGACAATCATCAGAGCTGAGCCACAAGGGTGAACAATAAAGAAGGTTCTGTGCTTGGTTGTTTGGCAGCATCGTTGGGGCACAGTCACCACAGTGTGCTGCTATACAATCTCAAAAATGACAGAATGATCTCTGTTCGTTTCCAAGGCAAACCGTTCAATATCACAGTAATCCAAGTCTATGCCCCGACCACTAACACTGAAGAAGCTGAAGCTGAACGGGTCTATGAAGACCTACAAGACCTTTTAGAACTAACACCCAGAAAAGATGTCCTTTTCATTATAGGGGACTGGAATGCAAAAGTAGAGTGTCAAGAGACACCTGGAGTAATAGGCAAATTTGGCTTTGGAGTACAGAATGAAGTAGGGCAAAGGCTAATAGAGGTTTGCCAAGAGAACGCACTGGTCATAGCAAACACCCTCTTCCAACAACACAAGAGAAGACTCTACACATGGACATCACCTGATGGTCAATGCCAAAATGAGATTGATTATATTCTTTGCAGCCAAAGTTGGAGAAGCTCTATACAGTCAGAGCTTCCGGTCAAAAACAAAACCTGGAGCAGACTGTGGCTCAGACCATGAACTCCTTATTCCTAAATTCAGACTTAAATTGAAGAAAGTAGGGAAAACCAATAGACCATTCAGGTATGACCTAAAGCAAATCCCTTATGATTATACCATGGAAGTGACAAATAGATTCAAGGGATTAGATCTGACAGACAGAGTGCCTGAGAACTATGGATGGAGGTTCGTGACACTGTACAGGAGATAGGGATCAAGACCATCCCCAAGACAAAGAAATGCAAAAAGGCAAAATGGTTGTCTGAGGAGGCCTTACAAATAACTGTGAAAAGAAGAGAAGTGAAAAGAAAAAGAGAAAAGGAAAGATATACCCATTTGAATGCAGAGTTCCAAAGAATAGCAAGGAGAGATAAGAAAGCCTTCCTCAGTGATCAATACAAAGAAATAGAGGAAAACAATAGAATGGGAAATACTAGAGATCTCTTCAAGAAACTTAGAGATACCAAGGGAACATTTCATGCAAAGACGGGCACAATAAAGGACAGAGATAGTGTGGACCTAACAGACGCGCCAAAGAATTGATGCTTTTGAACTGTGGTGTTGGAGAAGACTCTTGAGAGTCCCTTGGACTGCAAGGAGATCTAACCAGTCCATCCTAAAGGAGATCACTCCTGTGTGTTCTTTGGAAGGAATGATGCTAAAGCTGAAACTCCAGTACGTTGGCCACCTCATGCAAAGAGGTGATGCGCTGGTCAAAACTCTGATACTGGGAGGGATTGGGGGCGGGAGGAGAAGGGGGCGACAGAGGATGAGATGGCTGGATGGCACCACTGACTCAATGGACGTGAGTCTCAGTGAACTCCGGGAGTTGGTGATGGACAGGGAGGCCTGGTGTGCTGCGATTCGTGGGGTCGCAAAGAGTCGGACATGACTGAGTGACTGAACTGAACTGAACTGAACAGAAGCAGAAGATATTAAGTAGAGGTGGCAAGAATACACAGAAGAACTATACCAAAAAGATCTTCAGGACCCAGATAACCATGATGGTATGATCACTCACCTAGAGCCAGACATCCTGGAATGCAAAGCCAAGTGGGCCTTAGGAAGCATCACTATGAACAAAGCTAGTGGAGGTGATAGAATTCCAGTTGAGCTATTTCAAATCCTAAAAGATGATGCTGTCAAAAGGCTGTGTTCAATATGCCAGAAAATTTGGAAAACTCAGCAGTGGCCACAGGACTGGAAAAGGTCAGTTTTCATTCCAATCCCAAAGAAAAGCAATGCCAAAGAATGCTCAAACTATCACACAATTGCACTTATCTCACATGCTAGTAAAGTAATGTTCAGAATTCTCAGGGCTAGGCTTCAACAGCTTCAACTGGGAACTTCCAGATGTTCAAGCTGGTTTTAGAAAAGGCAGAGGAACCAGAGATCAAATTGCCAACATCTGAGAGTGCCAGAAAAACGTCTGCTTCTGCTTTATTGACTATGTCAATGCCTTTGACTGTGTGGATCACAACAAATTTGAAAATTCTGAAAGAGATGGAATACCAGACCACCTGACCTGCCTCTTGAGAAACCTGTATGCAGGTCAGAAAGCAACAGTTAGAAATGGACATGAACAGCAGACTGGTTCCAAATAGGAAAGGAGTACGTCAAGGCTGCATATTGTCACCCTGCTTATTTAACTTATATGCAGACTACATCATGAGAAATGCTGGGCCAGATGAAACACAAGCTGGAATCAATATTTTCAGATGAAATATGAATATCCTCAGATATGAAGATGACACCACCCTTATGGCATAAAGAGAAAAAGAACTAAAGAGTCTCTTGATGAAAGTGAAAGAGGCGAGTGAAAAAATTGGCTTAAAACTCAACATTCAGAAAACTAAGATCATCAATCCACGCACATATGGACACCTTATCTCTGACAAAGGAGGCAAGAAAATACAATGGATTAAAGACAATCTCTTTAACAAGTGGTGCTGGGAAAACTGGTCAACCACTTGTAAAAGAATGAAACTAGAACACTTTCTAACAGCATACACAAAAATAAACTCAAAATGGATTAAAGATCTAAACGTAAGACCAGAAACTATAAAACTCCTAGAGGAAAACATAGGCAAAACACTCTCTGACATACATCACAGCAGGATCCTCTATGACCCACCTCCCAGAATATTGGAAATAAAAACAAAAATAAACAAATGGGACCTAATTAACCTTAAAAGCTTCTGCACATCAAAGGAAACTATTAGCAAGGTGAAAAGACAGCCTTCAGAATGGGAGAAAATAATAGCAAATGAAGCAACTGACAAACAACTAATCTCAAAAATATACAAGCAACTCCTACAGCTCAACTCCAGAAAAATAAATGACCCCATCAAAAACTGGGCCAAAGAACTAAATAGACATTTCTCCAAAGAAGACATACAGATGGCTAACAAACACATGAAAAGATGCTCAACATCACTCATTATCAGAGAAATGCAAATCAAAACCACTATGAGGTACCATTTCACACCAGTCAGAATGGCTGCGATCCAAAAGTCTACAAGCAATAAATGCTGGAGAGGGTGTGGAGAAAAGGGAACCCTCTTACACTGTTGGTGGGAATGCAAACTAGTACAGCCACTATGGAGAACAGTGTGGAGATTCCTTAAAAAACTGGAAATAGAACTGCCTTATGATCCAGCAATCCCACTGCTGGGCATACACACTGAGGAAACCAGAAGGGAAAGAGACACGTGTACCCCAATGTTCATCGCAGCACTGTTTATAATAGCCAGGACATGGAAGCAACCTAGATGTCCATCAGCAGATGAATGGATAAGAAAGCTGTGGTACATATACACAATGGAGTATTACTCAGCCATTAAAAAGAATACATTTGAATCAGTTCTAATGAGGTGGATGAAACTGGAGCCTATTACACAGAGTGAAGTAAGCCAGAAAGAAAAACACCAATACAGTATACTAATGCATATATATGGAGTTTAGAAAGATGGTAACAATAACCCTGTGTACGAGACAGCAAAAGAGACACTGATGTATAGAACAGTCTTATGGACTCTGTGGGAGAGGGAGAGGGTGGGAAGTTTTGGAAGAATGGCATTGAAACATGTAAAATATCATGTATGAAACGAGTTGCCAGTCCAGGTTCAATGCACGATACTGGATGCATGGGGCTAGTGCACTGGGACGACCCAGAGGGATGGTATGGGGAGGGAGGAGGGAGGAGGGTTCAGGATGGGGAACACATGTATACCTGTGGCGGATTCATTTTGATATTTGGCAAAACTAATACAATTTTGTAAAGTTTAAAAATAAAATAAAATTGTAGTTGGAAAAAAAAAACAAAACTCAACATTCAGAAAACTAAGATCATGGATGGTCCCATCTCTTCGTGGCACTAGATGGGGAAACAGTGGAAACAGTGAGAGACTTTATTTTTGGGCTCCAAAATCACTGCATATGGAGACTGCAGCCATGAAATTAAAAGATGCTTACTCCTTGGAGGAAAGTTATGACCAACCTAGACAGCATATTAAAAAGCAGAGACATTACTTTGCCAACAAAGGTCCATCTAGTCATAGCTATGGTTTTTCCAGTAGAAAAGCTGAGCACCAAAGAAAGCTGAGCACCGAAGAATTGATGCTTTTGATCTGTGGTGTTCGAAAAGATTCTTGAGAGTCCGTTGGACTGCAAGGAGATCCAACCAGTCCATCCTAAAGGAAATCAGTCCTGAATATTCATTGGAAGGATTGATGCTAAAGCTGAAACTCCAATACTTTGACCACCTGATACAAAGAACTGACTCATTTGAAAAGACCCAGATGCTGGGAAAGATTGAAGGCAGGAGGAGAAGGGGACAACAGAGGATGAGATGGTTGGATGGCATCACTGACTCAATGGGTATGAGTTTGAGTGAACTCTGGGAGTTGGTGATGGACAGGGAGGCCTGGCGTGCTGCGGTCCATGGGGTCGCAAACAGTCGGACATGACTGAGGGACTGAACTGAACTGAACAGGTACATTGGTGACACTGGGAGAAATTTAGAGGATTATAAATTAGAATTGAAAGGAGAATCCCTAGCCTCAGTTTTCCAATTGGCTAATATGAAGTGTATAAATAGGATTCATGTATAAACAGGATCTCTGCCTTTGAGGACTTCTAATAATTTATGCTTCCTTGGTGGCTCAATGGTAAAGAATCCACCTGCCAATGCAGGAGATGGCAGTTTTATCCCTGGGTCAGGAAGATTCCCTGGAGAAGGATATGGCAATGCACTCCAGTATTCTTGCCTGGAGAATTCCATGGACAGGGAACCCGGTGAGTGACAGTCCATGGGATCACAAGGAATCAGACATTACTGAGTGACTAAACAACAACAAATTCTGATAATTTTTACACACTTCAGCATTTGAGCCTTTGATTTGTTTCTCCTACAAAATAAAGCTCAGGAATAAAAGCAAGTACTTGCTTTTGTTCTGAATTGTTCTCAAACTGCTTTGATGTGTAGAGAGTAGAACTCTTTTTCATAAAATCTTTTAAAAAATAAGTTTTACTAACTAGAGTTTACAGGTAATAAATTCATCAATTTTAACTGTGTAGGTTGGTTAGTATGATCTTGTAATCACCACCGAAGTTGAAACAAAGCACATTTCCATCATCCCCCAAAGTTTACTCATATCATACACACTTTTAAGGAAAGTATTTAGTGAAGTAAAATATACACACAGAAAAAAGCACCAGCGATACTTGTGTAGCCCAGTGAATTTTCACAAAGTGTATCTGTCATTCAAATCAAGAAATAGAACATGACTGACATTCCAGGGGTGCCTACATGTCCCCTTTCCCCAGCGGTAACCACTAATCTGGCTTTCATCACCATAAATCGGTTGTCTGCTTTTGAACTTTAATGTAATTGAAGTATTATGATAAATATTCCACTCCATCTGGTTTCTTTTGTTAAACATCATCCTTGTGAGACTGTCTCCTATTGTTGCCTGTAGTTGTAGTTCGTTTATTCTCATTGCTAGTATTGCATTGTGTACATATGTCTCGATGTATTTATCCAGTCTATTTCCTGATGAACATTTGGGTTGTTTCCAGGTTTTGGTTATTAGGAATAGACCTGCTGTGAACGTTCTGACGCATGTTGGCTTGCATTTTTCGTTATTTTTGCTTTCGTTTGTGGACAGTAGGAATATAAGAATCAAACACTGCCCGTTCATTTTGATCAAATTTATTAGCTGGGGCACTTGCCAAAGACTTTTCAGAGGAGAATTTACCTGATAGAAGATTAGGCCTCAAACTTACTTTTGTTTTATTATATGAGAAAAAAAAAAAGAGTGGGTTTCAAGACTTCAGAGGCATGTTACCAAGATGGCCAAATGTTCACATTCTGGGCTCGGTACCAGTCTTTGATCCCTTACTCCCTCCCATTTTTGTTTGCTTTTCCCCTCTTCCTTCCTTCCTTTCAATCATTTTTAGATGGATATGAATTTCAAAGACTGAGTTGAATTGTCCTCAGTTGAGGATTTTTTTTTTTTTTCATAAAAGTGAAGATGAAGTCAAGTGCTTTCAATTTGCTCTAAATGACTTCTTTTCCTGGGAAATAGTTTGGGCTTTCATAAACACTAGACATTTTTGTTGTCTCAAATTTTGTTCCGCTTATTACATCCTGCCAGATAGGTCTCTGTAAATAATGAAGGCCACGACAACCGTCATAACCCACGTCCGCTCCATCGCAGAAGCCCTGGTAGCCTTGCTATTAGAGGAACCTCACATTTCATCTGCCGTTGGTGATGGGCAAGTTTCAATTTGGGCTGGCCAGGCCCTGAAATGATCTACAAATGGCAGGTTGCAGACTGTTATTTTATGGACTATAGGCTAGTTGGAAAGTCTTACTTTTTTCCTAAGGAAGGTCATCTGTTCAATATGGAAATTACTTTTGAGCAAGGACTACTGGAGGGCATGTCCCACATGCTACATGTTTCTCTAAGGAAAAACATTGCAAATTCTAGTTGCTTCCAGTTCTTTTTGTGGACAAGCCACCAGTTAACCTATTTTTTAAAGGTCCTTCCTGGCCATACACACATGGAGTGAACAGGTTGGGTCAGCTCTTCAGTCACCACTCCCCACCCATCCTTTCTCAAGAGCCTTTAATGACCCAGTTCAGTCCATCTTCCCTCACGGCTTCACCGTGGGCCCTGATGTGTTGAGTCAGCTACTCTTCAGCCTCTGATCTGGTCATTGTCAGCTGCTCATTGTAAGTCAGGCCAATCATGCCAGCACAACTCATTTCTGGACCTTTGGTTTGAAATTTTGAGACAGTTTACTGTTTCCATTTTGTGGGAGCTGGGAGCCATGGGCTTGCTGGCAACTCTCTCTGATGCAAGGCTACCTGCTGCTGTGTAAGGAAGGAACATCAGAGAAGCGATGTTTATGTACTTACTATTTATTTTGTGTTTATTATTTATTATCATACAGAGCAATGTATTTACCTTCTGTCATTTCTTCACTCTTCCTGAGTGAAGTTGGAAAAAAAGAATTTCTTCTTCCTTTCTCCCAGTTATGTCCATATCAGTAAGCAGACTCATTTCTGACAACTGTTCTAAGGACCCATGAGTGGCCATAGACGCTAAGTACGCCTTCATTTAGGATAATATCTATTTGCATTCACAGGAGATTTCAGGTAGCATCCAGGGTTGGGATTTGTGTTTCACCCCCTTAAGGCATGTGGGACTCTGAAGTACACGGGGTTTGGTGTTACAATCTTGTTCTCGTTGAGGCAGAAAACTCACTCAATAGAAGCCACTTGCATTTCTGTTTGAGCAGCCTGGAGACAAATATAGTGAAATGAATAGCCCTTTAATTTAATTGGCTTCCCAGTGTGAATCCAAAAATAGAAGACACAATCCATCTTGGAGTTGCTGGAGAAATCAGTAAGAATCAAGCCCCTGCACATCAGCACATAACTTGGCCCTTGCTCCCCCACCCCTGCCCCACAAGCAGAGTGTTAAGTACCTTTCTCATTGATGCCAGACCTTCCATAGAAACCAGGGTGAGTGGGAGTTTCCAGGGAGGTGGTGTGTCTGGTCCCAAATGGACATACCTGTGTGTCTTTATCATTATTGTTTAGTTTGATTGTCTTCTCTTAAAATATAAACTATGCATGTTAGGAATAAGAAAAAGGTGCTGTTACATATTTGTGTACCTTTCAAAATCAAAACAGAGACAGCGAAGACAAAAAAATCTCATACATTTTGACTTTAAAAATAAAAATAGAAGAGGGTATCATAGCGTGGCTAGAAGTAAAAGCCTGGTTGAAAGGCTGCCAGAAAGTGCTGACACTGCAGTCTTCTGCCTCTTAGAGCTGAGGTCCTGTTGGAAAGTCCTGGAGTTAATTTTGCCTTTGGGCAAAGAAGAAAAAGCTGAGAGGTGTACCCAGTCTGGGTAGTCAACGTTCTGAATTCCTTATTCAATTGAAACATCTCTAAGCAGAATTCTAGCATCTAATGGTCATCCCTTAGTTGGGCTGCACCCTGCAAGCCTTGCAGTTGCCCAGGCTCAAGACCAGAGAAAGAGCCTGGAGACAGGGGCAGATATATCTATAGTTTATTGGACAATGGGATCTTACAGGAAGGGTCCTGGAGCAACACCTTACTATCGCGGCAGACAGTGGGCAGGACACGGCAGAAGTCTTCACTACTTGGGGGAGGAGTAGTTTTTATAGGGGAATTGACATCATGAATTCCCATTTATAGGGAAATCGACATCACTTCACTTCATCCTAAAGAATATATTCCCATAAGAGAATTCCAGGTGCTAGGAGGGATTAAGAATATTGATGTTCTTTAGGTAAATCACCATTAGATTGGTTTTGCCCAGGCAGGCTGGTTCTTGCTTCCTGTCTCCAGGGGAGGAGAGAGTGGTTCTATTTGAATTGGAAAAGTGGCCATGAGTTTGAAACAGTGAAAGTGGGGACTGATTCTTAGGCTTTGCAGAAAATGAGTCCCTTTATTTTGGAAAACACTTATCCTCCCTTGATGTCAAGTGTGGCAATGAAAGAGGCAGAATAGAATACAGAACAGGACTGTCAGTTAAAGGAAACATGTCTCACTGCTAGCTCCTTCCACGACTCTTGAAACATAAGGGAGGCCTTGCTTTGGGCTTAAGGATTTTCCCCTATGTGACATGAGGGCTTTTTATTAGGTGATCCTAAGGCCCTGTGTTCACTAAACTTCTGCTTGCTCCTTGAGAAAAGGATTAAATACCCAATTAATATGCATGGTCCAAATTGGACACCTTTGGGTACAAAGGTTTCCAATCAACTTTTTTTTTTTTTCCCCACTTTTGCCTTTATCTCTCTCACTTTTGGGATCCATCCTGACTTTCTTCCTGGGCTGTTAATAATTAATAGCACAGGCGTTTATAAGCCAGTGGTAATATGTTTTGATTTTATCGTTTCTTTTCATGAATTATGGATATCATTAAAAAGCACTTTTTTAAAAGACCAAGACAGGAACGGAAGTTGATGGGAGGTCAGAGGGGATAAGAGGGAGCAGGATCTTGCTCTGCCATCATCTGTCAGGTTTAATAAATAGCTTTCAGCTTGAAGGAATTTAAAATTGCTGGTAGCTCCTGTTTCTCCATGTTTCCCTTCGTGGGTGGGAACACACAGCTGCAGCTGGAATACAGATTCACACAAGAGCCTTGAAATCCTCCATCTGCCAGGGACTAGGTCATCCCATAAAGTAGGTCTCTTTTAGATGCAAACAAGAAGGTAAACCTTGAACTGCTCCTGAGTCAACACATCAAATTCTGTATAGACTTAGAATCTGAGAACTGAAGGTCTCATACTGACATTGCTCTGAAAAGCTGTGTGACTTTGAACACAACAGTGAACCTATAAGAGTCCTTATCTCTAAAATGTTAAAACAATACCAGACTCATCTAAGTAACTGTTTTGAGAGTAAAATGAGATTGTCAGCATTAAAAAAAAAAAAAAAAAGCACAAGACCTTAGTTTTTGAAAGACACCATAAAGGAAACTAAAAGGCAAGCCACAAGCTGGAGAAAAATTTGCTGACCATAGGTAACAAAGGACTTGAATCTAGAATATATAAAGAACTCTTACAGCTCAATAATTTAAAAAAATCTAACTTTTAAATGAGTAAAAGACTTGAATAGAGACTTCACAAAAGAATATATATGGATAGCCTGTAATCACATGAAAAGATGTTCAACAACATTAATCACAATAAAATACAAATTAAATCCATAATGAAATACTAGTATAAATCAGTCAGTCCTAAAGGAAATCACCCCTGAATATTCATTGGAAGGACTGATGCTAAAGCTGAAGCTCTAATACGTTGACTACCTGATGCTAAGAGCCGACTCATTGGAAAAGACCTTAATGCTAGGAAAGACTGAAGGCAAAAGGAGAAGGGCATGACAGAGGATGAGATGATTGGATGGCATCATGGATCCAGTGGACGTGAGTTTGAGCAAACTCTGGGAGACAGTGAAGGACAATGAAGTCTGGTGTGCTGCAGTCCATGGGGTTGCATAGAGTCAAATGTGACTTAGCGACTGAACAGCAACAGCATACTAATTAGAATGTCTAAAATCAGAAAGCAAAAAAGACTTGACAGTATTAAGTGTTGGAAATGATGTGGAGCAACCGGAACTCTCATGCCTGCTGGTGGGAAGGTAAAGTGAAGCAACTACTTTAGGAAACAGTTTGACAGTTTCTTATATTGTTAAATGTGCATTTATCATATGACCCAACCATTCCATTCATAGGTATTTACTCAAAAAAGTGAAGCTCTTTAACAAAAAGCTTTATATGAATGTTTAGAATGGCTTTATTCATATTTACTCAAAACTGGAAACAACCTGAATGTTTACCAACTGTTGAATAGATAAACTAATAATGACATCTTCATGCAACCAGATACTGCACGGTGATGAAAAGGGAAGCCTGAAAACTCTCTCTAGATGGTAAGCTGGGGTAATCATAGCTTCACTTTGTTTGCTTTCCTTCTCTTTGGGACCATTGCCCTGCTCTGTTTGTTGTAGAATCTCTGAAAACAATCTCTGAAAACCATAGTTTCATATGTTTTGTCTAGATTTTTAGTTATTTAAAGTTAATGGGGGGGGGGGGGCAGATTCCAGTCCTTGTCACTCCATTGCACCTAGAAGCTGAAATTCCAAATGGGTGCATTTTACTTCATGTACATTGTACTTCAATAGAGGTCACCATGCATTCTCATTCATGAGGCTGCACCATAGGCTATTCATTTAGGGTAGCTTTGTAAGACTTTGCCATTGCTGTGTGTGGGCTGGAAGATAACAGGGCAGACTGGCTGCAAACTGCAGAGCAGTATATTATTTATCCATTTGCATGCAGCCCTACAGCTCATATCATGGCAGAATTAGCTGGCTTTGTCTGGCTATGCTTCCAGTAGGTAGGAAGTGCTGGAGAATCAATTCCTCCCAGAGCAGCCTCAAGCAATGGCTGGTGGGAGCTGGTGCACAGATACTGGAGCTACCTCTCTCTTCAGGAAGGTGACTCACTCTACATTCTTTCCCAACTTATCCAGCAAGATCAGTCTCAGCTGCTCACACTGGTCACTTGCTTGATGCTGTCCTGTCCTGTGTTTAGTCACTCAGTTGTGTCAGACTTTTTGCAACCCCATGGACTCTAGCCCACCAGGCTTCTCTGTCCATGAGGATTTTCCAGGCAAGAATACTGGAGTGGGTTGCCATGCCCTCCTCCAGGGGATCTTTCCAACTCAGGGATCAAACCCAGGTCTCCTGCGTTGCAGGTGGATTCTTTACCCTCTGAGCCACTATGGACACCTAAGAATACTGGAGAGGGTATCCTACCCCATCTCCAGTGGATCTTCCTGACCCAGGAATTGAGCTGGGGTCTCCTGCATTGCAGGTGGATTCTTTACCAGCTGAGCTACCAGGAAAGCCCCATTTGCTTGATACAATATCCTTTATTCACTGTCTTTCATATCCTATCTTGCATTTTCCTTCCTCTCCTACACATAGTAATTTCCTGGGATCAATTCCCAAATAAGCACTTTTAATTGAATCCTTGTCTCAGGGTCTGCTTCTGGGGAATCCTTGACTATGAGAGCACCCAACTGTACCTAAAACAAAATCAGGCTTCCCAGTGGTCAGCTATTCCCCATTAGAGAAGAATCAGGGCCCCACAATTCTTTGCTTATCCTTGCCAGTGATCTCACACATGAATGGTGTTGCACATGCCTTTGAGGGTGAAAGTACCAAATGGGCATCCTTTTCTAGACAGCAATATTGGCAGTAAATATAGTTTTGAGGATGCTTATCATTCTTGGTTTACTTTCATTTCTAGAAATGCTTTTAAGAGAACAGATGAGAGACTGTGCAGTATTTGATGCTTTGCAGTGAAGCTCTGTCTTTAATGTCAGAGAAATGGAAGCAACCTAGGTATCAATAACAGGGTAGGTGGAAATGAGAACACACTCCTATAATGGCATATATTGTCATCATTAAAAGCATGTTAAATATTAATATATTTTGATAAAAGAAGATGTTGTTGTGAGGTGCAAAGGCAAGTCATAAAGCAATCAACAGAGTATGGTCTTCTTTATTGTCAGTTTTGTAGTAGATAAAGGAAATTTCTGGTTTGGCTTAACCCCTGCATAACTCAATGCCTGCTTGACTCTTCAACACATCTTACTGGACCCATTTGAGACCCACATTCCAAGAGTAAACTACAAATGCAGATGGCATATTCCATACCATACTCTAGTGGTAATCACCCATCCCATAGTGATTTTTCAATCCCCTTCTGCCGCCAATCACAAGGAGCCTTTTGATTCCTCCCTTATTTGGGGAAGACTTCCTCCTCATTGTGGTCTGTCTGGCTCTCACACTCTGCATCAGTGAAGATCAGCTGACCTCTATCCTGATGCAGCTTTCTTTGCTCATTGGCCTAAACAGAGACCTTTCTGGGGTTTTAGTTATTCTGTGACATATTTGAATGTAATTTCTCATTAGTTGTAGTCAAACATGTATTACCTACGAGTCTTCTCTGACTACCTTTTGCATGCCATACACATGTAAATATGTACCATTGAGTTACTGACCCCAGGGGACAGAGGACCTTGAGGAATTGATTTGAATTAGAGCGAAAATTCTTCTACCTCCGACCTTGTCTCCATCTGTTTGCTCTTTTACTTTTTTCCTTCTTGCATTAGGTCCCAGCTGAGCTATAGGTATGAGAGTGGAAGAGATGATTCAGCCATCTTCAAGGAGAGTCTTTTGAAAGTGGCAGGTCTGTGAGTAAGACTTGGGATATAAATAAAAACAAATAGTCCAGAGTTTATTCCATGACTGGGTATATGAGAGAGATATAGTCAGAAACATTTCAAGCCACCTAAGCTAACCTTGCCAATTAACAGCTGAGGGAGAAAGCCCAAGAAAGTGCTACATGATTTTCTAAAGTCTAGCAGTTAATGGAGAAGGCAATAGCTCCCCACTCCAGTACTCTTGCCTGGAAAATCCCATGGATGGAGGAGTATGGTGGGCCACAGTCCATGGGGTCACCAAGAGTCGGACAGGACTCAGCGACTTCCCTTTCACTTTTCACTTTCCTGCATTGGAGAAGGCAATGGCAACCCACTCCAGTGTTCTTGCCTGGAGAATCCCAGGGACAGGGGAGCCTGGTGGGCTGCCGTCTATGGGGTCACACAGAGTCGGACACGACTGAAGCAACTTAGCAGCAGAAGTTAATAATAATGAATAAGAACCATAGAGTATTTGCATTAAGTGGAATCTCAAAGCTTTTCTATTTATTTACTCGGGGGAGAAGCTGCCTCTCACTGCAACCTCTTGTTTATTTTTAAGGAGGAAAGAGTAGGTAGGTTTTCATTAAAGTCATTTGTGAGCTGGAGGAACCATTTTGAGAGGACTGAGTCTAAAACCAGGCTATGGCCTCCGATGACCTGCAAGACATTTGAAAAATACCAAGCCTCACAACTCACTCATTACAAGTTCTGATTACACAAGTTTGAGGTGGGGCCCAGGGAGATGTGGGCTTCTCTGGTGGCTCAGACAGTAAAGAGTCTGCCTGTAATGCAGGAGACCCGGGTTCCATCCATGGGTCAGGAAGATCCCATGGAGAAGGGAATGGCTACCCACTCCAGAGATTCCTTGGACAAGGAATTCTGGTGGGATCTTGGTGGGCTACAGTCCATGAGATTGCAAAGAATTTGATACAACTGAGCAACTAACACTTTCACTTTCAGGGAGATGTATTTTAAAGTTTTTACCCAGGTAATCCTCAAGGCAGCAAAATGTTAGACTCTGGTTGACAAAGCTTTGGGCCATCTGGGGCCTAGAGGACAAGAGAGGTGGGGAGTGAAAATAGGAGATTTACTCACAGAATATAGGCCACTTCTCCCTTCCAGAACAAATTCATTATCCACCCTGGTTGGGACATGCTCTCTTAAAGGAGGAAATAGAATCTACACCCTTGTAGGAATTTTGCCAGTTAGGGTGGAGATGAGTTTGGGGGCTGGTACACAGTCTTCCAGTTCTCTAATATGATAAACAGAAACAGACTCACACACAGAGAGAGCAAACTTCTGGTTACCAAAGAAGAAGGGAGGGGAGGGATGAATTAGGAGCTTGGGATTAACAGATACACACTACTGTATATAATAGATAGTCAACAAGGACCTACTATGTGGCACAGGAAACTGTAGTCAATATCTTGTAATAACTTAGAATGCAAAATAATCTGAAAAGAATATACGTATAGAAGACCAAATCAGTCAGTTCTAAAGGAAATCAACTGTGAATATTCACTGGAAGGACTGATGCTGAAGCTCCAATACTTTGGCCACCTGATTCGAAGAGCCGAGTCATTGGAAAAGACCCTGATGCTAGGAAAGATTGAGGGCAAGAGGAGAAGGGGACGACAGAGGATGAGATGGTTGGATGGTATCATTGACTCAATGGGCATGAGTTTGAGCAAACTCTAGGAGATAGTGAAGGACAGGGAAGCCTCGAGTCCTGCAGTCCATGGATCGTAAAGAGTCAGACACAACTGAGTGAACATCAGCAACATGTTTGTGGTTGATTCCCAAGTAGATCAAACAGTAAAGAGTCTGCCTGCAGTCCGGGAGACATGGGTTCATTCTCTGGACCAGGAAGATCTCTGGAGAAGGGCATGGCAACCCACTTCAGTATTCTTGCCTGGAGAATTCCATGGTCAGAGGAGCTTGGTATGCTACAGTCCATGGGGTCGCAAAGAGCTGGACATGACTGAACAACTTTAACTTTCATATATATATATGTATGTATATGCATATATATAACTGAATCACCTTGCTGTACACCTGAAACATGGTAAATCAGCTATGCTGCTAAGTCACTTCAGTCATGTCCGACTCTGTGCAACCCCATAGACAGCAGCCCACCAGGCTCCCCCGTCCCGGGGATTCTCCAGGCAAGAACACTGGAGTGGGATGCCATTTCCTTCTCCAATGCATGAAAGTGAAAAGTGAAAGTGAAGTCGCTCAGTTGTGTCTGACTCTTAGCGACCCCATGGACTACAGCCCACCAGGCTCCTCCATCCATAGGATTTTCCAGGCAAGAGTGCTGGAGTGGGGTGCCATTGCCTTTCCAAAATCAGCTATACTTCACTTTAAAAAAATGGAAATAGAATTATCAGCTGGAATCTGTTTCTGTCCAGAGTGAGTACCCAGTTGGACTTGGCTCTTTACCTTACACGGAATGGAGTGAAAACTCCTTACCATTTTATTTAAAAGTGAAAGCACTTTACCATTTTATTTAAAAGTCTTCCCCTCCTTTCTCTCCAATAGAGGCTCAAATCACAATTTTGTCTCCTTTTTTAGTAAAAAACAAAACAAAGACAAAATGGGGGCTTGACTATTTGCTAAGACTGACAGATTTTCCTCATGATTTATTTGATTAAAGACACAGGAAACTTTGAGGAGTCCTGCTGATGGTTTCTTCCCATATTTGAGTGAAACACAAAACAAAAAGCTTCAAGCGCCAAGGAGTAGGCAGGTATGTTTATGCTGATGCTATCTATAGCTGCTATTTCTTTGGTTGTTAGAGAATGGGTTGCGTCCTGCTGCGAACTTTGCAATTATGGAACTTTAGGAGGAATGTTAGGCTGAAATGTTCTTTCACTGTCTTCTCATTCCAGCCTTGACCACTTTGGTCCTTGAACCAGTCATGTCCCTAGAATCATAGTGAGCCTGGATTAGAGCTTCCGTCAGTGGGCAAGCCAGAGACCCCAGCTATCCACGAGACCCCAGCTATCTGGGAGCCCTTGTGGTTTTGAAGAGAGGATGTGAGGCCTCCAGGCCAGGGATTGACAGACTTCTTCATGAAGGGCCAGAGAGGCAACACCTTCAGTTTTGTTGGTCTCTGTCACAATGACCAACTCTGCATGGCAGTGGGAAAACATGGGTGTGTGCTCAGTTGCTCAGTAGTGTCTGACTCTTTGCGACCCCATGGACTGTAGCCCACCAGGCTCTTCTGTCCATGGGATTTTCCAGGCAAGAATACTGGAGTGGGTTGCCATTTCCTCCTCCAGGAGAATCTTCCTGACCCAGGGATTGAACTGGTGTCTTTTGTGTCTGCTGCATTGGCAGGTGGATTCTTTACCACTGAGCCACCTGGGAAGCCCAGTGGGAAAGCAGCCATGGAAAATAATTGGCTGTATTCCAGTAAAACTTGATTTACAAAAACAGGTGGCTGGATTGGGCCATGGTTCACTGACTTCTGGTATGGGACATTTGAAACATTCACAGTTAATGTACAGAGGGACAGAATAGTAAGTATGCTCACTAGACAGGTCTGGTTTTGAATCCTAGATTGTCCACTAACCAGGAATGTGATCTTGGACTAGTTACTGAAGTTAGCAATAAAATGCTAATAAAATCACCACCTTGTGGGGTGGTGGAAAGAGGGCTGGTTCAAGTCCTGGACTGATCTTCAACCACTTGTAGTAATCTGGCTAAGGTATTTACATTCCTATTTCTGAGATGAAACATGCCTGTTTTCTAGAGTTTCTAGAAATTAGACTTCAGCTGCAGGGGCCCGTGGGCCATACTCAGCTAACTGATACATTTTTAATTGGCTTATATAGTTTTTAAAGACATAAGCAGCACCGTGTATGAATGTTTTTTGATATATTGTATGTTTTCATTTATCTGAGATAACTACTGTGCTGTCTTTTGATTGAATAGTTTCACATTTTAAAATTTCCTACTTGTCATCTATAGGTGTTTAGATTTATGACCCCTTTATGGAAGGAGTCAAAAGTCTTGTCAGACTCGGAAAAGAATGTGGCTCTCCCACTCTCAGAGGATGATGTCAAATGTGTTTTTAGTGTATGTTTCTGTGGAACTAGCCCCACAAGACACAGTGCTTTGAAAAAAGTCATGCGTTACTTCTGAGTCTAGGAGTTAGCCAGGCTGCTCTGCTGATGTGGGTTGGGTTCGGCTGATCTCCCTGGGCTCTCTCATGCTTAGCTGGGGGAGGGCTGGGATAGGTCTGCCTCAGCATCACTCTACTCTCCTGTATGTGTCTCGTAACACTCCCACAGAACAGTGGAGGCATGTGCTGAGGGAAGAGGGAAGGCGGATACTGTGCTTTTACAAGAGTCTGCTTGCATCTGGTTTGCAGCTCTCCCATTGGCCAAGACAAGTCAGATGGCCAAGTCCAGAGTCAGTGCGTGAGGTCACTACCAAAGTCACAGGGAGGAGTGCAAAATTGGGGCTATTAATGCCATAAATCTTTCACAAACAGGAAGGCAATGGTTTGTATGAGGGGAATGGAGGCACCATTATTCTCTGTCAATTGCTGGAAAATGTGGTACCTTCCCCTAGTCAAAGACAACAGTGAGTGTGGGTGTTTGAGTACACGGTGTGTATGGAAGAGATGATGTTTCATCTTTTCTCTCTCCCTCCTAAAATAAGAGTGAAGAGAGCTTTGGAGACCTTTGAGAAACTTTTCTATTAGTTCTTTTGGGAACTGTAAGACGATGATTTTTAAGGACACTGTCAACTGATATCTTTTGCCAAATAAACACAGCCTTCCTTTTTGACATCTTGATTTTAACATCAAGAGCTGCCTGAATTCTTAACTTGGAATTCATTTTTAGAAAGTTGGCCATTTCTTTCTTCCTGGCACAAGCCAAGAGAATACACTTATTTTAAAGGTGAGAGTGAATTTTAAGAAGAAACATAGATTGCTTATGCTTGCAAAGTAGAAATTGTGAGTTTTTCAGAGACCTGTGTTCAAGTGGTGATAGTATAGTAAAAGATGTGGATCAATACTGAGTTTGTAAATCTTTTCCTTTGCGCACAAGTGATGCAGATCAAGTCCCATAGGAAGCACTGAGATAACATTCTGAAGGCTGAAATGCTGAGACTACATATCACTTTATTTTTTAGAAGATAACTTAGGGAACATTGAGGAGAAAACACATTTTTTCCAAAGCACTGTGTCTGACTTTTTAATGGAGATAAACAGTGCCAGAGAACAGAACTCTCAGTCCATCTTTCAGCCACTAGGTTGGCTAAATGCTTAAGCTCACAGGAGAATAACGAGAAGAAGGCCACAGCTGAGAAAGCTGAGTCCGCTCGATGTCAGAGCAGAGTCCACTGGCCTGACGATGAGTTCCTTGACACGCACAGTGAGGTCCACGGACATCACATCACCTGAAGGCTGATCTCCACCCACCCTTGACTCCACCCGGACCTGCTAAATCAGTTGGCATTTTCTCAAGACTTGAGGGATTTGTGTGCACAGGAGTATTTGAGGAGCACTGGTTCATCATCAGTCATGATATAAATTAGAGGCTACATCTGGCTTTAATAGAAACATCTTTAATAATGATCCTGGATCTATTATCATTGGGCCTCCTTTTTTACATCCATCTGAAATGGAGCAAGACCTTATGCCTTATGGTCCTTCCCGCAGCCCACCCCACCCCATGTCCTCTCCCTGCCTTTTGTCTGTGGAAAAACTTTAGCCAAAGAATAAGTTTAATCAGAGAAGAGAGAAAATGCAGAAACAAAGGAAAGCATTCAAATAGGACAAAACAATAGTTTGGACAGTAGGCAAAGTCAGGGATCATTAGTTCCTCCTCAAGGGCTAGAGATAATATATTGAGCCATGTCCTGTGAGCTGTCTTGTAGATACTGAAACCCCCACCCAGGTGGAGAGGTTAACTACATGATGACCAGACTGTAGCCGTGACATAAACTGCTGTCATTCTGAGAACTGGCCTCAAGGAAATGTGAACAAAATGACCCTGGAACTGAAGATTAACCGCACCTAAAACAATCAAGATGCCGCTGTTCAGACCACCAATGACCAATTTCAAGCTGACTGTCAGCTGCCTGTACTGTTTCTACATGTAGCCCCTTCCCTTAGCCTGTAAAAACTTGCCCACTGGTTGTCAGGGGAAAGGAGTCAGCCTTTGGACAGGAGTCCCCCCGCTCTCCCCCAGTTGCTAGCATCCAAAATAAAACAAACTTTGCTTCCCACCAACCTGACTTTCCTGGCTTTGGAGCGGCAAGCAGCCAGACCCGACCTTCAGTTACATGTCTAACTGGGACTCGTACCTCTCTTGTATGTTTTCCAAAGAGGGTGAGGCCACCAAGCTGTGGCTCTGGTAAGTACTTTGAAACAAGCGAAGAGACATAAATGTTGGGTCTAATTTTTTAAGGAAGTACTTGGATCTAAACATCTCAGTTCAAGTCTTAGATGCTGAGGAAGCTAATGGGACCAAGAAATGCTGTTCTACCTTCATGATGCCATGTATATCCAACTGCCCACCCTGGGAGCTGGCATTCTAGCCACTGTGTCTAGAATCTGCTCCATCTGTCAGTGATGAACCCTGCCTTCAAAGGTGGATCTGAACACCTGTCACTTGATTCCCTCTGAGATTTTGTGACTGATAATGTCCTCTGACGGGCAGCTTCAGCATCACCCAGGGTGTTGTTGGAAATGCTTCTAGCTGGATGCCCATCTACTGAACTGGAACCTGCAATTTGGTGAGACCTTCCCTAATTCTTGGGTAAATTAATGTTAGAGAAACACTGATCTAAGTGAATATTTCTCAGCCTTGGCTGCACGTTAGAATTCACTGTTGTTGTTCAGTTGCTAAGTCGTGTCTGACTCTTTTGCAACTTGGACTGTAGCCAGGCTCTCTGTCCATGGAATTTTCCAGGCAAGAATACTGGAGTGGGTTGTTATTTCCTTCTCCAGGGTATTTTCCCAACTCAGAGATTGAACCTGAGTCTCCTGCATTGGCAGGTGGATTTTTTACCACTGAGCCACCCGAGAAGCCCTAGGGTTCACTGCATGCATGTGTGCTCAGTTATGTCTGACTATTTGCGACATCATGGGCTGCAACCCACCAGGCTCCTATGTCCATGGAATTTTCCAGGCAAGAACACTGGACTGGGTTGCCATTTCCTCCCCCAGGGGATCCTCCCCATCCAGGGACCAAACCCAAGTCTCTTGTGTCTTCTGCATTGGCAGGTGGATTCTTTACTACTGGCACCCCCTGGGAAGCCAGGAATTCATTGGGGGTTTTAAATACCTGCTAAGTCACTTCAGTCGTGTCCGACTCTGTGTGACCCCATAGATGGCAGCCCACCAGGCTCCCCCTGTCCCCGGGATTCTCCAGGTAAGAACACTGGAGTGGGTTGCCATTTCCTTCTCCATTTAAATACCTAATATTCTAATATAATTGGCTTTAGAGTGGGATTGACCCCCGACATCTGTATGTTTTAAAAACTTCTAGATGATACTTTGAGATACAATTTGGGGGTGCAAAATGAGACCCAGATGAAGGCCAGGAAGAATAAAAAAAATACAAGGTTTAGAAATATTTGGCATTTGAAGTGAATTGGAGTTCAAATGTAAGAAGAGTAAGAAAAAGAAGTGATGGCAGACAAAGAAAGTGGAGGCAAGTGAAATCCAAATTGTGGTAATGGCAGAGGAACTTTGGGCAAATGCTAGACCCCACATTCAGTGTTAAGTTATATGTGCTGCTGTGATATTAACCCTTCTATCATCTGGGAACTGTAGTAAAGGCGACAGGTGGTTGGCTTGGTTTTTGGCAAATAAGGAATAAGAGCAGCACCCAATGCCTGAGTTCATATAGAAACTCATTACACCACGCATTAAGACTGGTGTGATGATGTAGGTTACAGACTCAGGGTGCCTGATTAGATTTTAAATTTCAGATAAAGAATGAAAACCTTTTTAGTATAAGTGTACATCATGGAATATTTGAAATATCTGAAATTTAAATTCATCTGTGTGCCCTGTATTTTTATTTGCTCAAGCCAGCAACCTTATCATGAACTTGAAACTCATTCAAGAGAAGTAGCTGAGGGCCAGAGGCCATCATGAGAATGTTAGTATTGAGTTGGGTAGAGGCTTTGGCAAAGACATTGGACTTAAAATGATCTGAGACATCTTACCTACATTTGGTTTGAATCAGAACCAGATGTATTCAAATCTTTATTCTCCATTTTTCAGTTTTCTTGCATCTCTCCACTTTCCCCTCTCCTGTTCACCTTTGCCTTTCTTTTGTTTGTTTTGTAAAGTGAACTTTTTCTTGACTTGCTCTATATTGTTTTTCCCAGCTTCCTCCAGTTTTAGCTAAAGCATAGCTCTGATTCTTCCAGTCAATTCAAATTCCTTGGTATTTTCGGACTGACTCTTATTTATTTACTGTCTTCTATGGCACTGCAACACTGGGGATTGGGCCATAATTTTACATTTCTAAAGTTCTCTTGTTCTTTGCTCTTTGGTGATAGACCCCAGTTTCCTGCAGGCAAGAAAAAGAGTCAGCTCAGGGTGGTGAGAAACATCTGGGGGTGGAGCGGAAAACAACAGCAAAATGAAAACAAGAATGCTGTCTGCAGCCAACTCCCACCAACAACCCTCTCTCCCTGTGCAGTCTACAAAGAGCTTTCTCAGATGGAGTGGTGAGCAGGCAGGGGAACTCTCTCAAAGCCACCAAGTCTGTTGATGTAGATTTTATTTTCTTTTGAAAACTACCTGAAAAATAGCCTTGTGAAGCATCTTTCAAGAGTTACCCCAAACTGTGGGCAAGCTCGGGTGGTAACGGAGGTGCGGAGAGAACAGAGGGCAGGCACCCTGGCATCTTCTTTCCTTGCTTGTTCCATAAAGAGGAAAGAGAAGGAGAAAGGAGTGAGACAGCCAAGTGCTTCTGAAAATGTCTTGTTTAAACCAGCAGCAGCAGCAGCAGCACCCTGAAACTTAATGAGAAATGCAGAATCTCTGGCCTGCAAACTCAGAAACTCCAAGTGGGTCCAGCAATATGTTTTTAACAAGTCCTCCAGGTGATTCCAACATACGCCAAAGATTGAGAACCACTAAGACAGACAGTTTTACCTCTTCACCCTCAATAAGAAAACCTCATCTCTGTTGCCAAGTGCCACTGACTTCATCTTGGAGATGAGGATTGCCCAGATGTGCAGGGCTGGGCTAGGGAGATGAAGGCCGAGGCTTCCTTTTGCCTAGGGAAGCTTCTTCTTTAGTTGAGTAATAATAAGAAAGAGTGGCCAGGTAAGGACAGAAGAAAGAGTGCAGCCTCATCTTCTGGGATCGCAATTTGATTGATCCAGGATGGGGCCCCACCATCGCGTTGTTCTCGAGTGTAGCCAGGATGGGGGTCCCTGCTTGAGAGCAGAGGCAGCAAACAAACCAGCTAGCCTTGTAACTTGGCCCCAGTACTGCTGAGAAAGTCCTCACCCAGAGTGAACCTGGCTTGTCTCCGCACAGCAGGAACCTGGCAGTTGAGTTCAGGATCACTGATGATTCAAATAAGTGCTGTGTGTGAGTCTGTGTCTCTGTGCATGCATCGTTAAGGACAAACACGAATTAAACCTAAGAGGCCTAATTCCCCCTGGTGAAAATAAGACGGCCGGGGGGTACTTTTCTCCCCCTGTCAGAACATTTACCTTAGAAAATGACAGAATGTTTACTTTATAAATGAAGTAAGTCTTTGCTAGCTTTAGAACCAGGAAAGGCTTCTTTGAGGGCTCAAGAGCAAAATCTTTGATGGTAAAACTCAAGGGAGACAGCACCCTACCTCCTGGTCTCTGGGAAAGGGCAGGAGCCTAAGTCCCTTCAAGGTGCAAAACAGAGTCCTGTTTTCTGGGTAATTAGCAACACACAGGCGCTTCCCTGGTGGCTCACTGGTAAAGAGTCCACCTGCCAATGCAGGAGATGCAAGAGACCCAGGTTCAATCCCTGGGTTGGGAAGGTCTCCAGGAGAAGGAAATGGCACCCCACTCCAGTATTCTTGCCTGGGAAATCCCATGGACGGAGGAGCCTGGCGGGCTACAGTCCAAGGGGTTGCAAAGAATCGGACACGACTGAGCACACACATTCACAGCAACACACAGGTGGTCACCCCCATCCCCAAGTAAAGTTAGGGTGAACTATGTGTGAGCAGTAGTCCTGTCAAGTCCTCCACCCGGAGGGCTCGTTATTGTTTATCTTGAAAACATGTTTCGTGGGTTGTGTTGGGCTGAGGCGACTGCTTCCTGCCTCCGTGTCTCTTACTCAGCAGGTGGCCTGTGATGTGCTTCACGATCTGGTTTAATGCTTACCTGGTAATAACTGACTTTGTGGGGAGGATTTCTGGATTGGGAGAAGACTTTAAAAAAAAAAATTATTTCCCTTGAAATAAAAAATATAATTATTTTATGAAAATAAAAATATTATTTCACTTGAGTCTCTCTGTGTGTGTGTATGTGTGCCGTCAAGCTCACATGTATGTGTGTTGAAGGTAAGGGGCTGAGCATATTAGGAATCACCCCACCCTCACAAGGCCCCATTTCTGCTGCTTTTATCAATTTTTCACTTTGATTTTCCTTGCAAGGTTTACATGAGAAGAGGCTTTGCTCTACTTTAAAAACAGGTTGAACACCAGTGAGCATAGTGTTTTCTGGGTCACTGTGGCCCTGGCATTCTGGGAATCCAGGGCTCAGGCTAGGACCACAGCCGTCATCCTGCTGGACTTCCCGATGCATCGGGGCACCACCTCTATGCAAAGGGAGCTGGGAAGAGGCCCTGTACCACCCGCAGGGAGGGAGGGGTCCTCCCGGGATTGTGCTGTACCTATAGGGTGGGGGACAGGCACAGGGCAGGGGGCTGGAGGGGGAAGGCTTGCAGAGAGGCCGTGATAGAAGGAGGGAATTGGGAAATGATCTTCCCTTTGGGAGCAGTTCTGTTTCTTCTGGAGCCCAAGACCCGTGGTTCCAGCCTCATTTATGATAGTGTTTCCGGTAGTCCAAGACCACGACAGCCGACTACAACAATATCCGAGCCGCTGAGAATGCGGACTGGAGTTTGCCCTCGACTAAAGTCATCGGTCAGGACAGTGGCCTCTGGAGCTCCTTCTGTTGTACCTCGTAGAATTACAGGATTACTGGATGTCATGGGTGGTCTATTTTCGCTTTTCTTTTCTACTTTCACTATTGCTACCACAGTTTTAGTGACTCCTTGATCAGTGGACAGAGAGAACACCAGACTCCAGAACTCCCAGACTCTCTCTCCACCCTTCCACCCACCACTCCACAAAAGGCCTCATTGTGTTCCCTGACCTCTGGGGCCGTGAATGGCGCCTTTATTCCAGCCCCGTTTCTGAGACTGCAGCAAGTTTCCTTAAGCCCAATGTTTTTGACGTCATTTACACAATTAGAAAACAGAAGAGCTGGGAGGAATTTATGAAATGGTTTGATCCAACTTCATTCCTTTCCTCTCTTTTTTTGTAACAGAAATAAGGAAAGGACCAGAAGAGTCAAGACACTTGCCCAGGATAAAGCCGTTGGTTGGCCACGGAGCTGATCTGATACCCTGAGACACTTGGCCAAAACTCTGCAGATTCTTTTTTTTCAATTTTGTCCTGTTAACATTGCCATGGGAAAGCTAATGGATATACGATCCCCTTACAAGATACATGGATTTTCTCACATTTACGTGTCCGGGAAAATTTCAGAGCTGGAACTCAGCTCTTCTCTGGTCCCCTGTCTTACTTCTTCAAACGCTTAATTCAGGGTGAGGTTTGCTGTAGAATTTGTTCAGCTGATGGATTTCCAATTCAAAAAGTTTCTGCTGCTTTGTCACTGTCCTAGCAAATGGGGGGATGCTTGTGGGAAAGAAGTTGGAGTCCTGGCTGGTTAGAGGCATGCATCCTTATCACTTGTGTCTTAGAGCTGGAGGCTTATGTTTTCCCTGGTCTCTAGACTAAAGTATGGGACCCTTTGCTGTTCAATAGCTTCTCTTTTTAGGGAGGAAGCTCTTTGTATTTTTGCTTGTCTTATCAAAGATTTTTTTTTTGATGTGGATCATTTTAAAAGTCCTTATTGAATTTGTTACGATATTGCTTCTGTTTTATGTTTTTTGGTGTTTTGGCCACAGGCATGTGGGATCTTAGCTTCCTGACCAGGGATCGAACCTGCACTCCCTGTACTGGAGAGCAAAGTCTTAACCACTGGACCACCAGGGAAGTCTGGAAGCTCTGCTTTAATGTCTCTTCATCCTTGGGAATTGATTCCTTTGTCTGTATGTTCATTCTTTACCTTAGGAGGCTGTGTTTGACTTTGTTGACCTGAGTCGCAGCTTTCTTCCTCTGAGAAGACTTCTGTGACCTGTTGGCAATGCTTGTGCTTGTCTCCATTGTTTCCTGAACATACCTTAGAACAGCCTTGACATAGTGCCCTGGAATTGTTAGCTAGACTATGAAAAAGTGAAATGGAAAATTTCACTCTTACATGCATTATTCCAAGTGAAAGACATCAGACTAAGAAGGAAAGATACTATATGATTCCATTTATATTATATTCTGGAAAAGGCAGAACCATAGGGATAGAAACTGGATCGATGGTTTCTTGTGAGTAGTATAGGGCTTGATTACAAAGGGGCATGGGGACATGTTTGCTCTGATGAAGCTGCTCAATGTCTTGATTGCAGTGGTAGTTACAGGGTTGTATGTATTTGTTAATACTCATAGAACTGTATGCCAGAAAGGTAAGTTTTATTGTATATAATTTACACCTTAATAAATGTGACTGCAGAGAAGTAAACAAAGACACAAAGACCAGGTCTTCAAAAAAAATAAGTTCCAGACCAACCAAAATTGCCAACTCTCATAACTGAGATAAAATAAATATAGCCTTCTTTGTTCTGGGAGTCCAGTTTTTATGCTTAGAAATAAACTTCACTTAGTCTCAGAAATTAAGTTTAACATGGAGGTTCCCTCCAAGATAAATATGCAGATGGTCCCTCTGGAGCCAGCTCTATCACCCTGGCCTAGAAGGGCCCTGCAAGGAGCTGCCTCTCTTCTTCCAGAAGGGTGACCCAAGGTCCAATTTATCTTGTCCAAATGGGGATACCATACACAGGTTGGGTGGCCTCAGAACCCAAGGGGTTTGCATCTGCTGAGCGGGCCATGCTGCTGCAAATCTCCAGGTGTTATGTCTGTGCAGTTGGATGGAGGACCAGCTGGAAGCTGAGAATGATACATCATCAGGGCCATACACGGCAGGCCACTGCTTGATGCTCCAGACCCAACAGAGATGCAGCAACAGAGTGAAAACCAAGGGAATCAGGAGCACTTGATGTCAAGTCAGAGTAAACACGTCAGGGATCAGGTGGAGATGCAGCCGAGTGAGTCCCGGAGAGAGCTTGTGATTAGACCAGTTGAAGGATGTGATTTTCTGCCTGTGTTGGTCAAGACGGACTCACAGGTGAGACCAGGTGCATCCAAGGGCTGAGGAACTCCTAACAGAAGCTAGGAGAGATAAGCCCTCTCAGTTGCCTCCCACCTCACCTCAGGAGGCCAGTTTCTCCAGATGCTGACTACAGTGGTGAGGTTGTGAGGAGACAGGGTTTTTCAGAAATCTAACAGAAATTTAATGCTGGTTTATTTCCCTTAATGATCATCTGGACTTCTTTCTCTCCCAGTGGCCAGTGCTGAGGGGCTGCTGCTGGCTGTTCTGGGTTGTATGTCTTTGGGAGGCTGAGAAAGCTCTGAGGACTGAATCCCTTCCCTGAAAGGGATCAATCATAGGGCCTGCGGGCTGTCTGGCCAGCACGGTTGAGGAGTTTGCTCCAAGTGACGTCCAACCCCCCTGGCCTTGTCGTCATCCTCAAGCTGTCTTGGCTGAATCTGTCTGCTCTGCAAGGTTCTTCCCAGCTGTGTCCAGGCCTGTGTTTGCGTTGGGCCTGTGGTTAAAATTACACTGCTTGCAATTATCTGGGAGAAAAACTTTATCCCAGTGCTGTGCTGGCCAGTGTTTAATAACTGGCTCTCTGGGAGGAAAGGCCTTGATTTGTAGCACTTGCTGAATATCCTGGTATAAATACTCCCACCATGACTGATTTCAAGCTACCAGCCTGCTGTCAGGAGCCAAGAGCTAAGATCCACCACACAGATCCCATTGCTGCCAATAACCTCAAGAAGGAAGAGATTGGAAAATGCCCTTAAAGAATCAAAGGGATGAGTTTTGAGTATTTATTACTTTTGTTTCTATTATTATGTATTATTTAGTTTCTAGAATTAGATTTTACATAATGGCTGAAATCTAAAAAGAAATGATACAAGTAAACTTACAAAACAGAAAGAGACTCACAGAGGAGTTCTGATTATGAACAAATGGGGCCACATATCTCCAGAACAACCTCTGACCCTTGACCTCTTTCTGGGAGTTCTTGACTGTCAAGATCAAATTCAGGTGTATCCCAAGGGATGTTGGCAGCTCTGTAGCTTTTCTCTGGGTCATTGAATGTAAATGATGCAGCTGGCTTTTACAGAGCTTTGCATTTTAAGACTTGATATCTCTGCCTGCTAAAGGATCAAGCCAATGTTTGACTCCCTCTGGGTTGTTGTGATTTTGGTTATTTTGTTACTCCCATGCCTCTCAATGATGTCATGTATCTCAACTCTTTCAGCCCCTTCACTCTATAGGAAAAAAGAGATCTCCTGCTGAGGTTTTCACAGATGCTTCTTAGAGTCTGTTTGGATTTTTTTGTTGCATTTTGTGGGCAATGCATTGAGTGTTCTTTCTTATATTTGTACTTTCCTATTTTCCTCTCCAACCCTTACCCCTATCTCCACCCCGAAATAGTTTCTTTTCTACTTTTATGAAACATGCATGATCAACTCTATAGCTGACAACACCTAAAAGGGTGCTTCCAAGAAGATCCAGCTTTAAGAAAAAAAAAATTATCCCCTCTCCATCTGCCTTTCTGGGCTTCCCAGGTGGCTCAGTGGTAAAGAATCCCCATGCCAATGCAGGAGGCACAAGAGACATGGATGCAATCCCTGGGTTGAGAAGATTCCCTGGAGAAGGAAATGGCAAGCCACTCCAGTATTCTTGCCTGGACAATTCCATGGACAGAGGAGTCAGGCAGGCCACTGTCCATGGGGTTGCAAAAAGTCAGACATGACTGACACACACACACACACAGCACACACACACACACAGCACACACACACACACACACACACACACACTGCTTGCTTTCCCCAAGTATGCTGAGGCCTCCTGAAATAAACAGGACTCAGTTTGAGCTGTGTAGTTACCTTCACCAAGCAATTTGGGTCACCCTGAGCATGAGTAACCAATGTTTGCAAACAACTATGTATGCCAACGTTTCTCTAGAGTCTTGTGTTAATTTATGAGGTTTTTGGAATTCCTATGCCCTATTAAAAGAAATCACTCTGAAAAAATGGAGTTACCTTTAGCAATTCTGACTTCAGCCAGGAATTGTTAAGGGCTTGGAAACACTAGAAATATTTCAGGGCTTGGAGATGGGACAGAACAGGGCTATGAGAGAACAAGGGCCTTGGAAGATGAACTTCAGTCACTCATCCTCCACTCCAGGCTGGCCAGTGGTCCTCACAGGATGGTCAGTCTAGTGGCAGCATCACCACCACTTGGGATTTTCACCCAAAGTGCAGAACCTCAAGCAGCTCCAGAGGTGTTTAATCTCTGGGAATGGGGTCCAGAAATTCTGTGTGTCAGTAAGCCCCCCAGGGAATCCTGATACACAGGTAAGTTTGAGAAGCTCTAAACCACTGATTGGAGATCTTCCCTGGTGGCTCAGTGGTAAGGAAGCCTGAAGGGCAGGAGCTGCAGGAGAGGCAAGGTCAGTCCTTGAATGGGGAAGATTCCCTGGAGAAGGGCATAGCAACCCACTCCAGTATTCTTTCCTGGAGAATCCCATGGACAGGGGAGGCTGGTGGGCTACGGTCTATAGGGTCACAAAGAGCTGGACACGACTCAAGCGACTTAGCGCACTGGCACTGATTCAGACCCACTTTTCTTCAACTTTTCTACATAAGTATCAGGAATTTGGATTTTATAAAATATTAGAAGTCCTCTGGCATAAGGAGAATTTAATGAGTGTGTACCTACTCCTCAACATCCTTACAATGTTTGTGCTGAAAGCTTAGATTGTGAAGTAAGGCCAGCTCTCTCTCACTGTGCTGCAGTGTTCCCTTCCTTTTGATTCTTGCTTGGGGCTAGTGCACTGGGACGACCCAGAGGGATGGTATGGGGAGGGAGGAGGGAGGAGGGTTCAGGATGGGGAACACATGTATACCTGTGGCGGATTCATTTTGATATTTGGCAAAACTAATACAATTATGTAAAGTTTAAAAATAAAATTAAATGGACAAACAAAAAATAAAAATAAAAAAGAGTAAGTTTTGAGACAAATCTTGTGAATGATAACTGTGAGTGACAAAAATGGTGCATGCTCAGTTGTGTCCAACTCTTTGCAACCCCATGGACTGTAGCCTGCAAGGTTCCTCTGTCCATGGAATTTTCCAGGCAAGAATACTGGAATGGGGAGCCATTCCTTCTCCAGGGGATCTTCCTGGTCCAGGGATAGAACCTGCATCTCTTGCATCTCCTGCATTGATAGGCAGGTTCTTTACCACTGGCGCCAGGAGATAATTGTCCATAATCCTCTTTGATCCAGAAATCAGCCATGATTCAAAGAGAATCATGTGGACTCTCAAACCTGTCACTGGTTTGCACCCATAACTGAACACCTGTCTGAGTAGGAACATAGAATATGAAGAAAAAACATACAGTGGACTAAAAAGAGGAACAACTATTGAATACCTAAGAATTCTTTTAGCTTTTTTGCTGCTAAGGTAACAGAAGAGCAATTTCCCCCACCCCCATGTCAGGTGGTATATCCTGTTTAACGTATTTTTGAACCAAGCAAAAGCAAACTGCACTTCTGAAAAACTCTTAGAGTAAGAAAATTACTGGAGCAGATGTCAGAACCCTTGAACCCTTGTTCTGTTTTGTCCTGGTAACTCACTAGCTGTGTGACCTTGGAGAAGGAGACTGCTTCCTGAGCCTCTGTGCTCTCCTCTGTAAATCAGGGTTGCAGTCCACCCCCTCTCTCTATTGCAGGTTGTTGGGAAGATAAAATAAGAAAATGTGTACAAGTCATATAAATATGAAGCATTGGGTTGGACAAAAAGTTTGTTTGGGTTTTTCTGTAACATCATCTTATAGCAAAATCCAAACAAACTTTTTGGCCAACCCAGTACATAGGCAATATGGTATCCTGGGGCCATGTGCCAGAATGCCTCTCTGTACTTCCACCCCTTCTGCTTCCTTTTTGTAAAAATAAAATAGGCTGAGAGTCAGAGGAAAATCCCTGAGGGCACATTGCTTCTGAGCTTTACAGGGGAGCCAGAGCAGCAGAAGCTAAGAAACCCACACAGAACTGGCTGGCTTCTTCCGGAGGCCTAGACTGAAGTCTACAGGTTTTACTGCTACCCAGGGAGTCTCATCCATGAGGGCCTTGGAGAAGGATGCACCTACTTATCTGGGACTTGTGAGTCTTAGAGGGATTCTCTGAACTTGTGACACTTGTAAGCCTAGAAAAGAAGCACCAGTGGGCTGGGCTGCTACTGGACCTCACGTGTGAAAGGATTAGCAAGTGCACTTGGATAGGTCAGCACTGCACTTCTTGTTAATGAGCAATTTGGAGGGTTCTCTAACCCTATACCCAGCCATAATATCATATGCCACGGCTGGAAATAGCATCCATTTTCAGAGTTCCAAAGTCTCAGAGAGTATATCTAGAGAATAAAACTTTCTGAACCTTGAGGAAAGTATTCAAGGACACAGTTGAACAAATTAGAATTGATTCACAACATGGATCTCAAGATAGGAATGTGTAAAGTACAGAAAGGCAAGACCAGTAATGGCTCCTGCTTTTCCATATTTATAATCACCAGGGAAAAGGAAAACAGCGTAACAGAGAGCAAACAAAATAGTCTGGACACAAACCATACATCAGTTATAAAAATAAGCATAAATCAGCTGAATTCTTCTTTCAGAGTAGATGATCAGATTGAACTGATGATAAAATATGCATCATAAAGAGTTTATCAAATATATACCAGGGAATAAAATCAAAATGAAGCAAAGTTGAGACTATTAACGCCAGGTAAAACGACATACAAGAGCAAAACATCAAACAGGTAAAAGAAGAATAAATGATGGTGAAAGTTTTATTCAACAAAGAAGATATAATAGTTGTAAAATTGTCTGCATTAAATATCTCATCTGCCATATACAAATCAAAAAATAAAATGGAAACAAAAGCACATTATAAGTTTAAGGAAACTTTGGAAAAGTACTAATACAGCTGTTGATAATTGATAAGTAGCTTTCTGAATTCCAAATAGCAAATGAATAGCAAATAAACAATTTACTGAAGAATAGAATCATTAAACTCAACTAACTAGAAACATGCTACCAAATGGATAAGGCCTTTCTCTTTGTAAACTAGAAACAGAAAGTATACATTCTTCCCTGTTTTGATGGAGCAACTAATAGTATTGATCATGTACTTAGCCACATTGAAAATCTTATTAAAATAATCCAAGGCAAGATTTTTATAGACCATATTCTCAGATTAGACTCAGTTAAGCTAGAAATCAGCAATAAAAAGTCCAGAAAGGACATTAACTACATGAAAGCTCAAAGTATTCTTCTAAATAATTATTATATCCATGAGAAAATTCAGCTAAATTCACACAGTATTTAAAACACTAGGGAGAGAGTGAAATAAAAAGAACACTTAGTACAAAAAATTATGGGATGTAGCTAAGAATATATTATGCAAAAATATCTTTATTGTTTTATTATTTATAAAAGACTATAAAAAGTGAACTTCATTTTTCAAATGAAGATATTAGGACAAATATGATAAACCAAAAAAAAAAAAAAAAGAGGAAAGATGCAATTGTAAACCCTCAAAAAAAAAAGGGATAGAATAGAAAAAGCACAATAGGAAGGAAACATCAAACAAAAGCAATTTCACTGAAGAGATGAATGAGATTGAGTGACACGCATGACTAGTGAAAAAAAGCAGAAATGTTCAGTGTGTTGCATGAAAAAGAAAAACTGCAGACCCATGAGGGACTTAAGTTTTTATTAGAAAATCATATCTATAGATATAGTATAAAAATTTTATTACCTTGATAAGTATAATCAAGTAAAATGGGCTCAACAAGAATTAAAATATCTGGTTAGGCAATAACCAGTAAGTTGATATTAAAATAATTATGTATCTACCATTTAAAATTAAAATCACTAAGCCCAGATAGTTTCATAGTCAACTTTAACTTTTAAAAATATAGGAATTTCTCAGCAATTGAAGTGATTGGAGATGGCATGTAAATGACAGAAACTTATACATTTGTTTTATTAAAATTATATAAACTCAATACAAAATCTGATAAGGTTTATATAAAAAATAAAGCTCTGAGTCAATTTTCTAAAGTGTCAGCCAAAAATTTCAGTCAAATAGAATAACAATGCCACACTCAAATGTGGCAGTCAAAGAAATCTTATTCACAGAATTTAAGGAAATTTCAAATTTTGAAATATATCAACCTACTTCCTTACCTCAGTAAATTAAAGAGAGGAAAAGCCATATGATTATACCAAAAGAAACTGAAGTACTTTATAAATCCAGCATCCATTCTCCTTAAAAATTCTAGGTAAAATTTAAACAGAAGGAAGCAGGATAAAGATATACTTAATAAAAAACATGAAGATGAATGGTTGAAAATTTCCTGGCAGTCTGGTGGTTAGGACTCAGCACTTGCACTGCAGGGGACCCAGGTTCAATTCCTGGTCCAGGAATTAATAACCTACAAGCTGCGCAGTCTAGCCAAAAAAAGTGAAAAAAAGATAGTAAAACCCTGAAATGAATCCCATTAAAATATAGAAAAGTTATGGATAACTTCTATTACTATTACAACTGAACACTGTTTAGCAAGTGCTAATTGATGTAATGCTGCTGCTGCTAAGTCGTTTCAGTAGTGTCCAACTCTGTGGGACCCCATAGATGGCAGCCCACTAGGCTCCACTCTTCTGGGATTCTCCAGGCAAGAATACTGGAGTGGGCTGCCATTTCCTTCTCCAGTGCATGAAAGTGAAAAGTGAAAGTGAAGTCGCTCAGTCGTGCTGGACTCTTAGCAACCCCATGGACTGGAGCCCACCAGGCTCCTCCATCCATGGGATTTTTCCAGGCAAGAGTGCTGGAGTGGGGTGCCATTGCCTTCTCCGAATTGATGGAATAAAACTGGTAAATGAAATAATTAATTATTGTGTCCTTACAAAATTCAAGAGACTCCACTGACAACTATTAAATTCATTAAGAGAACATGAAAGTTGGGTGGGAGAGGGATTGGATAAATGTACAAAATCAACAAATAGCCTTTCTCCATACTGAAATATCAACTTAGAAATTATTATTTGTAATAATGAAAAAATATATTCAGGAATAAATGAGAAAATACACGTTAGAAATGAATAAAACTATGAAATCTTTCAAAAATAAATGAGAAAACAATCATACTCCTGGGTAGGAGGATGCACTTCATAAAAATACTGATTCATTCTCCTTTAATGTATAAATTTAATGAAATTTCAATCTGAATTGAATCTGGTCAGAATAATTAAAATTCCATTGGAAAATGAAATGATTTTTAAAAAGCCAAGAAATTTTTGAAAAAGAGTAATAATTAAAATATTTATGTATATTTAAATATACCATTTAAATATACAAAAAGTTACTCTGTTAGTGTCTTACTGGTGCCAGAACACATTACTGCACACTTGGTAGCTTCAAACGGCAGACATGTCTCCTGTCAGAGCTCTGAGTCTGAAGTCCCAGGGTTCCAGGGACCCTGCCCCGAGGCAGCTCCAGGGGAAGCTGTCCCTCGTCTCTCTCCATGTCTGGTGGCGGGGGCATGCCCGCTTCTGACAGCGCCTCCCCTGTCTCTGTCTCCGCGGTCACGTGGCCTCCTCTTTTGCCTTCTAAGAACATCAGTGATGGCACGTAGGGTTCATCCTGATGATCCAAGGTGATTTCCTCCTCTCAGAATTCTTAGCTGAATTACACTAGTAAAGACCCCTTTCCCCAAAACAGGTAGAATTTACCAGTTTCAGGGATTAAGTCATGGCTATCTTTTGGAAAGTCATTTTCCAAGCTACCACATCCATTCAAATCAAAACCTATGGCTGTGAGAAGAAGCAAACAGACCAGTGGACAGAATGGTCAAGAAGTAGAACCACATACAAAGGGGAGTGATACATAGGGCAAAGGTGGGATATTTCAAGTCACTAGGAAAAGATGCTTTATTTGATGATTGGGTATCTAATGAAAATAAAACTAGATCCCTATTTCATTACCATATAAAAATAAGTCCCAAGTATATCAAATTTGTAAAGGCTATCGTGTATTTTTATAGCTAACTTGAAAGTCAATTTACTAACAATTAAGAGATCTGAGAATGTGTGTGTCCACATTAGAGAATGAGGGAGGGGAGTTGGGGGCAGAGAATAAGGATCTACCCCAAACAAAAATTATTAGTTACATCTATTCTCAACTGACATGATGAAGAGAAAACACTTTCTTTCAAAATAAGTATTTCTAAATTTATCATTTAACCTCCAATCTTTTCTAAAGTCTTGAACTGTTTTGTTTTTTGCTTTACATTTATGTTCCTAGTTTCTGGATTTATCTTGCTGAAAGAGGTATTTTTTGAGTTACGTCAGTAAGACTATTGTGGGAATTTCTAAAGTGTTTAGTTAGGTTAAGACGCCTTTGAATTACAAAAATCACATTTTTGCAAACCGATATCCATCATCAGTTAGGACACATTCAAATCTAGGAGATTATCACTTCCCACTTCCCTGGTGGTTCAGTGGGTAAAGAATCTGCCTGCAATACAGGAGACCTTGGTTCGATCCCTGGGTCAGGAAGATCCCCTGGAGAAGGAAATGACAATCCACTCCAGTATGTTTGCCTGGGAAATGCCATGGCTAGCATAGCCTGGCAGGGATTAGAAGAGATGGACACGACATAGTGACTAAACCACAACTTCCTGTTTTTTGTTTTGTTTTGTTTTGCTTTTAACAAGTGCCATCACTTTTGGCTCAGATGGTAAAGAATCCACAGGAGACCTGGATTTGATCCCTGGGTCGGGAAGAGGCCCTGGAGAAGAGAATGGCTACCCACTCCAGTATTCTTGCCCGGAGAATCCCATGAACAGAGAAGGCTGGCAGGCTACAGTCCATGGGGTTGCAAAGAGCTGGACATGACTGAGTGACTAATCACACATGCACTTGAATAATAACTTAACATCACTCTTAGAGTATAGGGGCTTCCCTGGTGGCTCAGATAGTAAAGAATCTGCCTGCAGTGCAGGAGACCCCACATCGATCCCTGGGTCCGGAAAATCCCCTGGAGAAGGGAATGGCAACCCAGTACAGTATTCTTGCCTGGAAAATTCCATAGACAAAGTAGCCTGGCAGGCTACAGTCATGGAGTTGCAAAGAGTTGGATAGGACTGAAAATTAGAGAATGGAGTTAAAGAGTTGAGGAATTCTTTAGTCTACTCACTCTCATCTCAGAGAAGAAGGAACCACCGCCAAGTAATGATCCAATTGACCTTCCATGTCACATAGATTAGGCGGGATAACACCAACATCTCCAAACTCCCAGCCCAGTGTCCTCCACCCACACCCAAAGACTGTGAGGATCAGATCAGATCAGATCAGATTAGTCGCTCAGTCATGTCAGACTCTTTGCAACCCCATGAATCGCAGCACGCCAGGCCTCCTTGTCCATCACCAACTCCCGGAGTTCACTGAGACTCACGTCCATCAAGTCAGTGACACCATCCAGCCATCTCATCCTCTGTCGTCCCCTTCTCCTCCTGCCCCCAATCCCTCCCAGCATCAGAGTCTTTTCCAATGAGTCAACTCTTCGCATGAGGTGGCCAAAGTACTGGAGTTTCAGCTTTTTGGGCTCCCCCAAATGGTCTATTGTCTCTACCTCTTGGGGCCTGGCCTTGAATGGTTACTCTTTTCCTCTATGAAGGAGACTAGAACTGCATTATCCACGTCCAACACCCTACTGTGATTCTTTTCAGTCTGAATTCCATGGACATCACAAAGAGTTCCAAATACTTCCAAATACTAATGAAAGGCCTTAGGTAGGAATCCACTGACTGTGCTGATGGATGATCAAATGGGCACAGAGGCCTGATAGGCAGGCTAATGGGGACGGAAATGGGAGACTATATCCCAAGAGAGATGGGACAAACAACTCACCTCATACTGGCATGCCATACACCTGTTCCTAAGTAGGGTTACCACTGTGGGGACATTTTTCTTTGTACACATAGTAGAGGGAAAACAGTCTCCCTAATCTTTCTGAACTTAATATCAGACAACCAGACCATCCCCCACTGTAACCAGATTGCCAGTAGAGATGTCTCCCTTTCTGTGGACACCTGAGGCTAGGGTTGGGGTGCAAGTCATGTGGGTTGTGCAGGAAGTACTCACAGGGTAGTGAAGTTGAGACAGGGAATGGAAAGAAACATGGTGTGTGTTAATGACATGTGTTAAAGAGAAGAGGTGGCAAGAATACACAGAAGAACTGTACAAAAAAGACCTTCATGACCAAGATAATCATGATGGTATGATCACTCACCTAGAGCCAGACATCCTGGAATGTCAAGTCAAGTGGGCCTTAGAAAGCATCACTACGAACAAAGCTAGTAGAAGTGATGGAATTCCAGTGTAGCTATTTCAAATCCTGAAAGATGATGCTGTGAAAGTGCTGCACTCAATATGCCAGCAAATTTGGAAAACTCAGCAGTGGCCACAGGACTGGAAAAGGTCAGTTTTCATTCCAATCCCTAAGAAAGGCAATGCCAAAGAATGCTCAAACTACTGCACAATTGCACTCATCTCACACGCTAGTAAAGTAATGCTCAAAATTCTCCAAGCCAGGCTTCAGCAATGCATGAACTGTGAACTTCCAGATGTTCAAGCTGGATTTAGAAAAAGCAGAGGAACCAGACATCAAATTGCCAATATCTGCTGGATCATCGAAAAAGCAAGAGAGTTCCAGAAAAACATTTATTTCTGCTTTATTGACTATGCCAAAGCCTTTGACTGTGTGGATCACAATAAACTCTGGAAAATTCTTCAAGAGATGGGAATACCTGATCTGCCTTTTGAGAAATCCGTATGCAGGTCAGGAAGCAACAGTTAGAACTGGACATAGAACAACAGACTGGTTCCAAATAGGAAAAAGGAGTACATCCAGGCTGTGTATTGTCATCCTGCTTATTTAACTTATATGCAGAATACATCATGAGAAACACTGGGCTGGATGAAGCACAAGCTTGAATCAAGATTTCCAGGAGAAACATGAATAACCTCATATATGCAGATGATACCACCCTTATGGCAGAAAGTGAAGAGGAACTAAAAAGCCTCTTGATGAAAGTGAAAGAGGAGAATGAAAAAGTTGGCTTAAAGCTCAACATGCAGAAAACGAAGATCATGGCATCCAGTCCCATCACTTCATGGGAAATAGATGGGGAAACAGTGGAAACAGTGTCAGACTTTATTTGGGGGGCTCCAAAATCACTGCAGATGGTGACTGCAGCCATGAAATTAAAAGAGGCTTATTCCTTGGAAGGAAAGTTATGACCAACCTAGATAGCATATTGAAAAGCAGAGACATTACTTTGCCAACAAAGGTCCATCTAGTCAAGGCTATGGTTTTTCCAGTGGTCATGTATGGATGTGAGTTGGACTGTGAAGAAAGCTGAGCACCAAAGAATTGATGCTTTTGAACTGTGGTGTTGGAGAAGACTCTTGAGAGTCCCTTGGACTGCAAGGAGATCCAACCAGTCCATTCTGAAGGAGATCAGCCCTGGGATTTCCTTGGAAGGAATGATGCTAAAGCTTACACTCCAGTACTTCGGCCACCTCATGCGAAGAGTTGACTCATTGGAAAAGACTCTGATGCTGGGAGGGATTGGGGACAGGAGGAGAAAGGGATGACAGAGGATGAGATGGCTGGATGGCATCACTGACTCAATGGACGTGAGTTTGAATGAACTCTGGGAGTTGGTGATGGACAGGGCTGCCTGGCGTGCTGCAATTCATGGGGTCGCAAAGAGTCCATACGACTGAGCGACTGAACTGAATTGAACTGAAAGATTACGCCCAGGGCAATAGTACCTCAATACCACTGGGGGCCTCTAGGGGCAGTGTAGAACCCAGTCCAAGAGTTATCCTGACTACACCGCCTGAAGCAGGGGACCCACCAGTTCCCTCCCCTCATCCGCTCATGGGCTGAAGCCAGCTTCGGCCTATTGGAATTGACTCCCCAGCTCTTGTGACCACCCCTGTGCGGGGAGCAGAGAGCAAACCTTCAGCTGGCAGCTGCATGCAGCTGGCCACCTTTACTTGAGCACTAACCCACCAATGACCTAGAAAGAGAGTTCACATCTTAATTTTCAATAACTTTATTTCATAAATAGGTTAGGGCTTCTAACTTGGCCTTATAAAGATAATTTAGTCTGTATTCTTAGGAAAAGTGCAAACAGTAAATTCATTCACTAATGGGCATTTGAGTTTTCTGCTCTAATATAAAGGAAAATTATATTTTTAAATTAAGATTCTAAATCCTTTTTTGCTATTACCTGTATTGGGACTGGCTGGGTCCTGACCTAGAAGCTAAAGATCCATGCAGTTCACTCCTATTGTGACATTTAAGTCCCTACAATCTCATTAACAGGCAATGAGGCTCCCACAAACATTCATTTTTTAAACTGATGAGCAATTAGAGCTGACAGAGACATATACATTAAAATTTTCAGTGCATTTGCATTGGGACTGAAAACCACCATAGTTATCCTGCTCACACAATCTGGCCAGGCGGTCAGACAAACTCCCTTGGGTATGTGCTTCTCTAGATTTTTCTCTCTTCCTTTGTCTGTGCTTCTTACCTTTCTAGGGGCTAGACCCAAGAATGGATGCATTAAAATCAATCTAGTTTTACTTTGTGTCAGAATATTCCCTTACAATGACATACTTTTCTTTCTCTTTTTTTAAAATTTGATGATTTTCTTCAAATCTAGACTTACTCTTATATTATTAAGGCTGGCACATGCTTGTCACAATGCCATCTGAGGCTTGTCTTATTGCCAGGAGGTCTTAAATCCTAGTTTTCTGTCTAAGATGTAAGGGCGGAAATGTTATTTATGGGTAATTACAAAATCACCTTGCTCCATTTGATTTATTGGAGAAATTTCAATCAAGGTTTCATGCTCATCTCAAGCAGAAAACTATGCTGATAGTATTTAATGATTTTTAAATTCTGCCAACTCCAGCTCTTTCTTGCTTTCAGATTTTAGGTGGTGGATTTGGGGAATGTATCAAATACACTCCATGCTATGGAGCTATTTAGTAGGTCCAAAAACAAAGCCCCACCCTTCCTCTTCCCAGCAGTTGATTTGATTGGTTGTGTTTTCTGCCTGTGTGCTAGCTGGGAGGGGCCTGAGGTATCACCAAAGTTGGCCTGGCTCCTGATTATAGTATCCACTGCCAAGGTGTTGGGATGTGAGTTTAACTAGAGGTGACAGGGCAATCAAGGTCACTGAGTTAGTGATGAATTTAGTGTTTAACAAGGTAGACATTTCTATTGAGTATATATTCCATTTCTGTTATGTTTTCCAGATATGCCAATATTATATTTTTAATTAAATCTTTTTGATAACTGAGGCATAATTTCCACAGAGTGAAATGCATGGCTATTAAGCACATGGATCAGTGAGTGCATATACTCATGTAACATACACCCCAATCAAGATACTGAACATTTTCATCACCCCAGAAACTTCCTTGTAACTGTTTGCAGTCAGCTCCCCCACCTTCAATCACACTTGAAGCTTCCTATCAGTATAGGACAGTTTTGCTTGTTCTTGAATTTCATGTTAACTAGAATCATATAGGAGAAGGAAATGGCAACCCACTCCAGTATTCTTGCCTGGAGAATCCCATGGACAGAGGACCCTGGTGGGCTGCTGCCCATGGGATCGCACAGAGTCGGACACGGCTCAAGTGACTTAGCAGCAGCAGCAGCAGAATTATATGGATGTGTTTTTTGGTATCTAGTTTCTTTCATCTTGTGTTTGGTTTTTGAAATTCATCTTTGTAGTTGTATAAATCAAGTTTGTTTCTTTTTATTGCTGAATAGAGTTCTATTGTATGAATATACAATAAGGTCTTTCTCAAATCTCTTGTTGATGGATATTTGGATTATTTCCAATTTTTGGCTAGTATGAGTAAGGCTGCTATAAATATTCCTATACAAGACTTTTGTGGACATATGTTTTCATTCCTATTGAATAAAACCTCAGAGTGAAATTGCTGGATCATAGAAATGGTCTATGTGTAAATTCACATCATTTTTATGATTTAGGACTTTTCCCTTAAGGTTCCATGATGAAATGTAATAATAAAAGCACTCCTAAAATTTAGAGTGAATTTTACCTATATATAGTATCCCAGCCATTTCTGTCTCTGACCAACATGTTGTTCAGTAACCCGAGGTATATCTTGCTTTTTTGGCACGTGAGGATGTCACCCAGAGGCCATTTTAAGGAGTATATTCAGCCTGTGACTTCACCCCAGTAGGATTACACCCTTGGGCAAGACAGGAGCCCAGGACATCAATGAATCCTTATTGTGATGTCTCAATTGCATATTCAGCCTTTTCCCTGGAAGAGGCACTCTTGAGACTGGGTTCTGCATGAGCCAGAAAAAGTGATGACTGCTACGATGGCCCACAAAAGATGTATGTGAAGGGGTGCTGGTCAAAGACCTTGTAAATAGCAAAGGGGAATGTGAGTCAAAGAATCTTTTGGAGGAGCAACTAAGGATGGAGTCAGGATTGCTTTAGAGACAAGGGTGATAGGATTTTAAAACTAGACATTGTTCATTATTTAATCTGCTGTGGTGCCCCCCCCCCCCCGTTTTCTCTGCAGCAATTTATCAGAGTTAAGCACATAAGCTTCTTGATAGGGTGAGAGTAGGAGTCTTCTGGAGAAACCGTTTTTCATGCTGGGCGCTGGAAAGACATTCTATGGGGCAGAGTAGATTGTAACAGAAAGGGAACCAGCCTCTGTGACCTTAGGAATTTGATGTCTGTAGGCTGATGGCACCCCACTCCAGTACACTTGCCTGGAAAATCCCATGGATGGAGGATCCTGGTAGGCTGCAGTTCATGGGGTCGCTAAGAGTCAAGCACAACTGAGCAACTTCACTTTCAGTTTTCACTTTCATGCATTGGAGAAGGAAATGGCAAGCCACTCCAGTGTTGTTGCCTGGAGAATCCCAGGGACGGGGGAGCCTGGTGGGCTGCCGTCTATGGGATCACACAGAGTCAGACACGACTGTAGTAACTTAGCAGAAGCAGCAGCAGCAGGCTGATGGAAGGAGGTGTCCTTCAGTGCCTGGAGGCTCCAATACTGTTAAATTTTCATCCATTACTATGAATTGACCAACTTATAGCCTTGTGCTGGTCCAACGAATCTGTGCAGCTGTATTCCGACTAAGGCATTGTGTGACCTTGACAAATCCATGTGACATTGCATTTTGGCAGATTTCCTTGGGCAGTTGTGCTGGGTGAGGGTAATACTGGAGTTTTCTGCTGCTATCCAGGCAAAGGTGACATAATTCCTTAATTAAATGGTCGAATTTCATTTAGGCTCCCTTTTAGCCTGTGAATTTCCTGCATAAAGATCACCTAATTTGATGATGTGGGAATTTTGTTTCTTGGCCCAAATCCTCGTTGGCAATTCAACATGATTAAAGTGTCTGGAGAGCATCTTCAAGTAGAGCACCTCTGGTGTCCCATTGTCATCTGGTCCTTGAATAGATGTATTTCTCTTGGCCCTCTTACTCAAACTTTTGATCATTTATAAAACACTGCCAGTTGAGAAGGTAGCCTCTTGGTGGAGATTTTGAGAGATTAATCCATGCTTTAGTTATTTGGAGGCTAGAGGGCTATGACTTTCTGCTTTCAGGATCATGGCAGGTTACCCAAGAACAGATCTCCATGTTCTGAGAAAGTATTAGATGTCAAGATGCCCTGAGACTTACCTGGTGGTCCAGTGGTTAAGGCTCTGCTCTTTCACTGCAGGGAGCATGGGTTCAAACCCTGTTCCAAGAACTAAGAGCCTGCATGCCATGTGGCAAGGCTAAAAAGAAAAAAAGAGAAAGACTCTCCCTCCTCCACTGATGGGAATTGCAGTTTAAAAAAATTTGATATTGGATTCTAAGTTTAGTTAACTATTTTTTTGTTTGTTTTTTTAACCAGGAACTGGGCTGAATATATTTGCTCAGTCTTTTGTCACCATATGTTCCCAGTCACCTGGTGAGAGTGGAAGCAGCAGGCAATTTAATCTGTTCACAGTATCATCTTGGGTCCCTTTGAATAAGAGCTTTCAGCAGCTCTGCTCCCTAATTGTGGAATTTACTACCAATTTCTAGTCACAGTGCCCTAACTGTCTTTGCTTAAATAAGCTAAGGCTTTCTGCATTCCCAGAAGCATCTGAAACCCTCCAGTGGTGGGAGTGGGGGTGGTGGTGAAAGGGCATCTGAAAGAGCTGGGGAGAAATGAATGTTTATTGTTCAGTGCTCAGGTTTTCCCCTGGAAAGAGGGATGCACAGATTCATACTCACATTACTCTTATTTCTGTTTCAGGAGACTGTGTAAGGAAAATAAGAGTAATGATAGTTAAATCAAGGAAAACAGTAGAGGGGAGGTGTGGAGAAGTGCAAGAGGCAAGAATGGAGAGGTGAGCAGAGCTTTTGGAAGAGCCAAGGAGGGAATGAATCAACCTCTTCTCTTATGTCCTTTCCTCGCACTTCTCTGTAATTGCAGTGAATTTAGTGGCTTTCTTAAATCAGTGACATTCACATATATCATAGGCCTGTTCTTTTTGCTGAAATATTTATTTGCCTTGAGTTGGACTGTATGAAACATTAACCACAGACTTAGTAACTGACACTTAATGTTCTCTTGTTTTGCTGGAAGCCACTGCCCAGGGGTTAAAGACCTCTGGGGTGGGTAGAGCCCCTTCTGATGCCTTGAACATTCCCAGAGATGCTGCAGCCAGACCCCAGACTCCGGTGGTGGCTGGCTCAAGTTCCCTTCTACAACTATCGCACCCATAAGCCTCTGAGATGTGCTCTGAGATCCAGCATTTTTCCTTTGTTTCTTCTTCATTTAATTTATTAACTGTAAGATTAAGAGAGCACACTTACAAAAATTCTGGTAAAAGCAGAGTGGTGGAAAGAGTGAGCAGATTTATAAATATGATTTCATCATAAGCTTCCCAGGGGAGCTGGAAATCCTTTGCTATTGCTCTATAAGGAGACTATAGAAGGGCTCACGGGAAAGATGTCACATCAGAGGGTGCAAGAAATGGTGTGAATCCCAAGGCTCCTAATGACCTGTATAAGGGACATAAAATGACATCGGACAAGTAAAGATTTCAGTTTTCAAATGGTTAAACACACACAGGCACACCATCTGGACCTCAATAAGATAAGTGCTGCCATCTTGGCAGAATGAGAAGAAATGTTACTCAGGAGGCCTAGCAGGGAGCTGGGACTCTGAGACTCCCACCCAGTTTTTAATGGAATCGGATTACTTATGAGACTTTGGGCATTAAGGGCAGCATCTCTTTTCACTGCTGAGCTTGGAGCCCTTTTGTCCCTGTTATGACATGTGAAGAAAATCTGCTACAGGGCTCCCCACTCTGCACAGGGAGCCACAGTGCATCCATGGTGATGGAGTTTCCTCATTTATAATCAGATTCAGGAACCAAAATTATGTTTTCTAAGAGAAAGCAGTGTCCTTTATGCTGGGAAAATGTAACCGTCTGCCTCTGTTATGAGTCAGTGTCCTTTCGAAGGAGAGCTGGTCCAGGTCAGGTGGGCAAGGGTCTGAGAACTGGACAGACTTGAAGGATAGGCTGGTCACAGGGGTCATAAAGGTTCCTGTCAGAGGAAGCAGTGAACTGAGTCAAAGCCAGGTAGGACCAGAGGCTGGGAGGAGGGCGGGGATCCCCAGCATCTGAGGTCTGGGCTGGAGGTAGAACTTGAGTTCCTGAGTTAGATGATAACTTCAAGGAGAATGGATGCTTTTACTGTTTTACTCCCTGACACCACCACCAAGCTTAGCCCACAGTCCAGCCCATAGTTGATGCTCAGTATATATTTACTGGGAGGATGAATGAGTAAATGGATGAGGTTCTGCAGGAACTGAACAATAAATTAGGATATGTGTTGGGGGGAGGTTCAGGGAATAAGACAGTGATACTACTAGTAGAGCAGGGACATTGTATCCCTTCTGGTTACAGGCATAAGCAAGGAGGTTTTTGGAAGTAGACATGAGTTCTAATCTAATGGGTTGCAATTCTAGGTATTTATCCAGAAGAATTGAAATCAGGATCTCAAAGAGATATCTGCACCTCCATGTTCACTGAAACTTAATTTCTACCAGCCAAGATGTGGAGACAACCTAAATGTCCATCAGCAGATGAATGGGTCAAGGAAGCGTGGTATATACCTACAGTGGAATATTATTCAGCCTGGAAAAGGGAAATCCTGCTATATGCAAAAACGTGGATGAACCTGGAGAACGTTGTGTTAAATGAGAGAAGCCAAACACATAAAAACAAATACCATATGATCTCACTTATAGTAGGAGTCTAAAATAGTCAAAGGCATAGAATCAGAGAGTAACACAGTGGTTGCTAGGGACTGGCATGGGGAATGAGAAGTTGCTGTTCAAATGATATAAAGTTTCAATGATAAAAGATGAATAAGTTCTATGTGTCAATAGTTCACAATACTCTATTGTGCACATCAAATTTTGTTAAGAGGATAGATCTCTTGTTAAGTGTTCTTACAATAATAATAATAAAGAATTTGCTGCAAGGATGGTTTGATATGAAATGGTCCATCTTCAGGCCCATGGGCTTTACTTTCCTGCTGGGCAGACAGAGGGCAGTGATCTGGGACTGGTTTGGAGGTAGTCGTGAAAGGTCTTAGCTACGTAGATCTGAAAGGTATAGAAGCCACTTTCCTTGATTCAACTGACTCTGGAAAACTCCCATTTCAGGGCCATGTTTAAGGGTGCAGACAGAAAAGGAGCACTGGTGTGGAAGTTTGTGCCTCCAAATCTTAGGTGGTATGTGCATGCGTGCGTGTGTGTGTGTGTCGCCTTTAAAAGAGAATTTGAGGTTGAGTACACAAAAGGAGGCATCAGAGAAACACTTATACCCAGAGATACACAGAGATATCGAGAGACAGCGTGAAACAGAGATACCGAGATATATGGACACAGAAAGGGAGCAGGAGAAACAAAGGTAATGAAAAGAGTCACCAGTCGGCCTGTTGGAATTTCTTTGCCCCCATTATTTACAACAGTTGGCATGATTGAGGATGACGTGGTTCTTATCATTAATGAAAAGTCTTTAGGTCTGTTTTCTGTTAGATCTTAGAAGGTTTAGAAAAGTTAAGATTAAAAAAGAAGACCATCATCTTCAAAATAGAGAAGAGGAACTCTAAAAAAGAGAGTCTTGTCATTATGAAATAATACAATTATTTAAGTTCAAAAACACAGAAAATGCATCGTGATGGAGCCCAGTTCCCCAGGATCCCAGTTCCCCACCTGCTGGGTGCAGGTGACGGGACTCACCAGCAAGCCATCGTGCGGGGTGTTTTGGTTGCGAGCTCTCCCCTGAGAGTCCCTCCTATGTCTGTATCCACGTAGATGCCTGGCAGTGTGGTGACTAAAAAATATTTATGGATCAAAACATTAATGAGCAGTGCTCTTTTCTTTGCTCTTACTCACATTCAGGTGAGCTCCAGGCCAGTTTTCCTCTTGGCATCTCTGCCCCACCTCGTGTGTAAACAGAAATAATTATAAATTATACTGCAGGTTAGTCAATAGGAAGTCTTCCAAACCCGGGCTCTAATTCTTCGCGGGTGATAGTTCATTTCACACGGCCCTGCCAGACAGGAATAACTTATTTTAATTGGCCATCATTCGTGAACTGCAGCGTGGTCTACTTTCGAAATGACATAGGCACTTTATTGTGACTGTATTTCTCTGACTCACGGTGCTCTAACTGAAGGGAGTGGGTCAGTGTTTCATCAATCATAAAAGTAGAAAAGTAAAGTGGATTTCTTTCCCCAGCCCTTTCTAGCCCTCTACACAATATCACCAGAGAATAGGTCATCACATTCAATGACCATCCAGCTATTTTTGTAATCCCCCCAGTGGAAATAGCTTAGGAGGTAAAAGCCAGAGAGACAATGATTAGGAAAGGGAAGAAGGTGAGCTCTTTTCCAAGTTTCTTTGGCCTTTTGTTAACTGCAATGGCTCAATCAAGATTCTCACAGAGTCTTGGTTCTTAATCAGAGAACATTTTGTTTTGGGGGGCTGGGATGATCATTTACCTAATGGCATTCAGACTCCTAGACCCTTCAGATGCCAGGAAGGTAGCAAAGATATGACCGAGTGTGGGCACATGGAGCAGGGGGCAGGAAGTCCATGTGTTCCCACCGGAAGCCTCTGCAGCCACATCACCACGTGGACAGGAGACCTTGCCCTGAACCCCAGTGTCATTCTCTTCCTCTCCTTCAACCAAAGTCCTTTGGTTGGGAGGGGGTGGAAGGCACTCCCACTCTGCTGTTAAGAATTGCCACCTTAATAAAGACAACCTGGATGGTCAGGTGAATCCAAGTAGAGGCAGTGGAATCGTGTGAATTCCTCCCACGATCACTCTGGATGCCCCCAAGATGGGTGAGGTCTTCCCTCTGGGGTTCCTATGCTACCCTTTTCCTGAGTCTCTCTGCAAATAGCTCTGTGCCACACCTTCTCTCCATAGAAGGCAGCCATATTCTCTTCTTGGACAATATGGTTTCCAAGAAGGAGGAGTAAAATTGTAAAGGAGATGTAGATATGTTTGTGGGTATAGATGTGTGTGGTTCTATTCTATGCAGAATATAAGTTATGAATATTTCAAAGATAAAATTTTAAACAATGCCCAAGAACCATTAAGGATCTAACACATAATGTAGTTAAGTGTATCTGGAGGTCCTAAGTCACTTCTCAGAGGCACCTGGTCTCCTCTTCCCTTTCCTGCAGCTTTTCTGAGCGATCAAAACCTCCACTCCCTCCCTAGCCAACCCACAGTTCTCACTACCTTAGCTGATACATTAGGGAATAAATGGAGGCTCTCAGGTAAGTCTAAGGTTGGTGCCAAAATTGGTTGTATTTTGAGGCACCTTTTCATATATTTGCATAAAACAGACTCCTGTATGTGTATGTACATGTATATCATTACACATGTATGCATTTTGTGGCTGTAGATAAACAGTATAGCTGTTATTTATAAATGTCCATGAATAATCATTCTTATGTAAAACTGATGTACTTTTATTTGACGTACTTTAGCAGGCAAATTTTCTTACAGATTATCGTAAGACTTGGAAATATTGCCTGAAGTAATTCAGTGATGTATTTCAAGTATGTTTGCTTGTCCCATATTCCTCCTGATAAATGTTACAGTTTGGTAATGAATAATTGATTCATTGAAGCATATGGGGTGGGGGCTTCTTCATTCTAGTTTTGTAAAAAGTTGTTTGGGCTATTTGCCCAAGTCTCACAGATCTAGAACTGCTGGTTTAGTATTTTGGAATCATTGCTTTGGTGGCTTTCCCTGCTAGTATACCTCTGGGTGATGTCTGTAAATAAAATAACTCTGAGTCACTTTTGTAACGTCTGTCTTTCAGGGTTTGAATTTAGCTTTTAAATGCTGCTCTGTGAGCATACCTTTAAAAAATGAGTTGCCCATAGACAGACATAATACAAAGACAGAATTACCCAGTAAGAAATGCCAGGAGACATCTCTGAGCAGTTATGGAGATGAAGATGTCTGGAAAGTTTATTGCCCTTAATTTGATGGCATTTCCTCCCCTGCCCCTTCCCTCATGTGTAGGTGTTAGATCTTTAAGGGAGCTTGACATTTAGCTTGGAAATGAATATACTTTTTTTGGGTTCTTCTTAACAACCAGGGTAAGTTTTCATAGGTAATTTAGCAAATGTCAAACTTTTCTAATAATGTAGGTTTGATTTATACAGCTAAGCTTGTTAATCTCACTACCTAAAGGCCTCAGAGCTTGGGCAGCTTTCAAACCAAGTTTCAGCACTGGCCTCAGATGCCCACAGCCTCCTAAAGAGACATGTGTCTTCCTCCCTTTTAGCAGTTCAGCCTCTGCCTCTTTCTTGCCTACTCTGATTTTTAACTCCATTGGTCAGGATGCCAGTAATTACAACTGCTTCTTTTTCTTCCTGATTCCTCCTTAACACAAGAGAACACATTAAAAAAAAAAAAAATCACTTCTTTTGATAATCACACAATTTCCTGTCTTTCAATGATGAGACCAGGTCAACAATTTTGGTTTGTGACCAATCAGTCAAGACTTACTTGTTGAATGACATTGCATGCAGCATCCTCTATACACACAATTCTCATTTGCTTACTGATCATCCTTTTCCGTTTTTTCCGGTAACCCTTCTTTGTTTGTGTTTTGTGTAACTTGGTTCAGGTCAGCTCCTCCCCAGGTGTAAGTGATTCTGCCCTCTCTCCCTTGTCAAGTGGGCCTGCCTGGCCTATTGGAACTGAACCTCCCCCTGCCCCTGTGATTGGCGAAAGATTGGCATGTGGTCTGATGAAAACCAACCGGAGCTGAGAATGACCATGAATAAGAACCTCTTTTCCCACCGGGGCTGCTGAAGAAAGAATTGCCAAGTCTGAAACCGCACGTGTCCATCTGTGGACTGAGAATGAAGCTCCCTCAGGGAAAATCGGAGTCAGGAGACGGAGAGAGAGGCACACTTTGAGCCCTTGGATTGCTGTACCTCAAGGCAGAGTCTGCTCTTAGCCGATTCTTCACTTTCTTTAAACCGTTTTGAGTTGATTTATTTGTTGTTTACTACTGAATGAGACATGAGACATGTCCCTCTCCTGCAAGAGCTGGTGTGGGAGCTAACACTGCCAGGCTAGGCTTGACACGTGGGGAGGGAGACCTCCCTGTGAGTGAGGGGGGTCGGTGAAGGCTTCACATTTAGGAGGATTCAGCCCTTCAGCCAGACCTTGAAGGGTGGGGAGGATTTGGAGTTCCAGAAAGGGTCCTGGTGTAAGTATATTTTCCTTCTTCAGCTGCACATCCCTCGTCTCTGCTGAATGTCTTCTCTCTCCATAGCTACTGTAAACAAATGTGTTTTATTTACTTATTCTTGGCTGTGCTGGTCTTTGTTGCCACACGTGGGCAGTTTCTCTCTGTTGCATTTCGCCTGCTTCTCATTGCTGTGACTTCTCTTGTCTTGAAGCACGGACTTAGGGCACACGGGCTTCAGTGGCTGAGGCACTCCAGCTTAGTTGCTCCATGGCTTGTAGGACCTTCCTAGACCTGGGACCAAGCCCATGTCCCCTGCATTGGCTGGACCACTGGACCTCAGGGAAGTTCCCACTGACTGATCCGTTAATACTCCTTTTCCTCAGGATTCTGTGCTTGGATGACTTTTCATCATGCTTGGTAGCTCTGAGTTCAATCAACGCTCAGAGTTTTTGATTACCATCTTTGTATGCAGATGATTCCCAAATGCATTTCTCCTACCAAGATGTGAGTTTTGAATTCTAGCCCACATTTACAACTAGCAACAATTTTCACCTTTTAAGTTCTAGAGGATGCTCATACTTAACATATTGAACTTAAGCTCATCACCTTCCTCATTCCCACCTTTTTCCTTTTTTCCAGGTTTTAATCCTAATTTTGGCTGATGTGACGCATCATGACAATAAACTCTGAGTTCAACCCAGACTCCCCCCTCTCTAAACTTAAAATAATCAAAAATTTCTTCTATTCACTCAATATCTTAGAACGTTATACCCCTGCCTTTAGTCAAGTATCTGTGCAGATTTTTGCAAGAGTTCTAGATGGGTTACCTTATAACATTTGCCTTTAATGTCAGAAAGATTTGTTTTTCCGAATCTCTTTTTATCATGTACTCAGTCATGTCTGACTCTTTGTGATCCCAGGTACTGTAGCCTGCTAGGCTCCTCTGCCCATGGGGATTTTTCAGGAAAGAATACTGGAGTGGGTTGCCATTGCCTCTCCAGGGGCTCTTCCTGACCCAGCAATCAAAAATCAAATCTGTGTCTCCCGAAATGCTCATGGATTCTTTACCGCTGGGCCATTGGGGAAATCTCCAGCCCCCCCCCCCCCCCCGCCGCTATTTTTAAAATCTTGTTAGACCTGTATCTTGAATTCCTTTTTGCCTGACAAGATTATATTCAAATTCCTTAGCACCGTATATAACACTATTCATGGTCTGGCCACTGAATTCCTTTTCTTGCATTGTCTTTCACAAATACCAGTGTATTCCCAGCTATATCAAACTAACTGTGGTTTTGAAAGAGTCAACTCCTAGGCAGATTGATAAGAAGTCCAGGGTCCCCAAGGAAGGTCTGGGGCTTTTGAAGCAGAGATAGGGGTCTAGAATTCTCAAGGAGGAGGAAAGGACAAACATCTTTTTTTCTCTACATTCCTTAGTCTTAGTCACATAAAATGTTTCTTTGTTTAAGCCTGGAATTGATGATCACATAACAAACAACTCATTTTAAACAAGGATTATATAACAACAATGTATCCAGTTTGAAGATGGGTTTCTCCTTCCTGAAAACCTTCTGGCTAATCCTGTTATCTTAAAATGTGAATTATGACAGTGGGTCTAGTAAGATCTTTACAACCTTGAGACATTCTTTTGATTTATTGTAGTGACTAATTTAAAAAGTATCTAACTCCCTTGCTAACACTAGCAAGGGGGGCACTCTCTGTCCCCCTCCTGATGTCTGAGTCAGAACTTTCTCTGTCCATTTTCACTTTAATAAAACTCCGCTACACAAAAGCTCTTGAGCGATCAAGGCTGGTCCCTGGTCCCGAAGCTCTATCTTCTTCAGAGATCAAGAATCCAGCACCGTTCACTGTAAGCTATCAGTTTCCTAAGCACAGTGTGTTCTCTGCACGATTGGTGAATTGGCAAATGATTTTTTTGGCTTAGATGGGCAGCAAGATCATGCACCTGTACTCTTTTTGGTAAATTGAGGCTATAAAGCAAAGTCAAGCACACTCAGCACTCAAGACAGAGAGATTAGCCATCTTCTCCAAGATGGATGGAAATTCATTTGTGGGCTACACGGTCCTCACCAAGGGGCAGCTCAGCAGAAGACAGTTGTGTATGGATAAGGGGGATCTCAAGGTAGACCTTCAGGAGGATTCACGACTAATTTTTCCTCTTAGTTGGAAATATGTCAGAATCATCTCACCTGGGCCAGGTGCCCCACATACATCTTAGGGTTACACTGTATCTTGTAAAACAATCAGATGTGAACACAAAATCACTCTCATGAATAGGTTAATGCTGCCTTGCTCAAAATCATTCCTGAACTTGGGTTGACTGTCCAGTCACCTCTGGAGTGGTGTCAGTCGGTCTTTAGACCAGCTATAGAGATCACGCTGCAAAGCACAGTGGTCCCCATCTTTGGGCCTTTGACTGTTCCCTATGTCTGATCTGCTCTTTTTCTCCTTCTTTACCTGGAAACTGCTACTCACCTGTTAAAACTCAGTAGGGATGCCACTGTTAGGGCCCACATGGGGTCTCACTGATAAGATGTCTGCCTTGCAAATGAAGAATAAAATCACAGTGATCTGCGAGACTGAGCAAACTGCCCAAATGGCATCCTGAAGATAATTCTCAACTGTAAGACCACCAGATTCCAGATCTCCAGTGACATGACCATCCCTTCAGAGAGTTTTTCATTGGTGGGGAATAAGAAGGACTCCATCAGAAAGGGAGGGTGCTGGTTCTCCATAAGGGCCAGTCACCCTCTCTTTTCCCTCTAATAAACTTCCTTTTCTTGCCTGACTGCCCAGCTCGCCCTCTTTTTCTCTGCACTTGCCGTATAGTCACCACCTTTGTAAAGATGCCCCTGTCCTTTCACTGTAATTAGAGAACCAGCTTTTATGTTCTTGACGAATGTTGTCCACCCCCTCTTCTAGAGCTCTCTGTGTCCCTGTGATTGTCTCCTCCACATTCTGTTTATCTTGGCATCCTTGGGAGATACGTAATGTCTGGCATGTAGCAGGTGCCCATAAAGAGTTTTTGAATAAATGATCACATGAGGTGAAGGATGGAATGGGCAAGAGTAACAAATGCAGAGAGTCAAATACACACAGCTTGCTTGTGAGATCTTGTTGGGGAGATGGTGGAGAGTACGTTGCATACATAGATCGAAAAAGTCAGCTTTATTCTTGTAGTTAAATTTCTCTAAATGTACAACACTGTGAATTTGATAGGACAAAATAGCAATTATTTAAACAAGTGTGTGAATAGGTTCCCATTAAAAATGGTGTTGTAGAAATGTGTTTGTTGATAGACATGGTCAACCTCAATTACAAGTATTGATATAGGACAAAATCTCACAGGGTTGATTCTGGGAATGAACTAGATGTATTTGTCAGCATAGCTGTAACAAATACCTCTCAAATCCAATGTCTTGACCCAATAAAAGTTTAAGTGTTGTTCATGCTTAATGAAATGAGGATATTCTTGGTTGAGGGGCTTTGCTCTAGGCAGTGAATTGGGACCAAATTGTTTCTATCTTGTGACTGTACCACCTCGTAGCTTCAAGATTGCTAGCAGCAGGCAGAGGCCAGAGGGCAGGATAGTCCCCACAGGAACCTTTCCTTCTGTCTCCTTTTCTGGGGTGTGGCTGATTAGGATTACAAACCATAACTCAGTTTCTTGGCCCTTCTGAAGTTCTAGGGGACTAAGAAATGTGGCCTTCCTTTATGGCTAAGAGGGAAATGATGTGCTTTCATAACCACAGAACATTGTTCTTTCTGCCCTGGAAAATTGGAAAAAGAATATGCATTTAAAATAAGCTGTAGCTTAATAGAAATAATATTCACAGCTCTACATCTACCTTAAAAAGACCTGTAAAAAATTACAAAAGGCATGTGGCATTATTTTTCAACTGTGGAAATAGTTGCTTTGCACTCATTCAAGTGGACAGGATCATTTAGCAGCAGTGATTCTATCAGCATCACCACCACCACCACCATCATCATTATCACATCTTCATTGAAAGCTAATATGATGGATAGGTCACTACACTGGGTAATGGAGTTCTGAGGAGGTATAAAGGCCTTCAAGATCTTATAATCAAGTTGAGAAGTCAGAGTAACTACATCTATAAGGTAAATCATACTGCAAGACTGCATGTGCTTAGTGCTAAATGAATGGCAGTGATATTTTGGAGAAATGGGCCTCCTTGAGATAGATGCAATGGAAGCTGAGAAGTACGTGTATAGAGCATTGTGGGCTGTAAAAACCACAAAGATCTTTAGGGATGTGGGCCACCTCCTTCATTTAATAGGTGAGAACTTCAAGTCTTCTTTAAAGATGCCCCGCTTTCAGATCTTATAGAATCCTAACCCCACTCTTATGTAAGATCCTCTCTCTCCTTGAGTCTGGGCTGGCCCACTGACCTGGTTTTGGCCCAGAGAAAGTGGCAAATGTCACACTGAGCCAGCGGCAGGGCTAAACCTGGCAGCTTCTGCTTTGGTTTTCTTAGAACACACAGTCTGGGGGAAGCCTCCACCAGGTACGTGGGCAAAGCCCCTGAGGTGCCCATGCTGTGAGGAAGCCCAGGCTAGCCAGGCAGGGAGGCCATGTGGAGAGAGAAGTGCCCAGCCAGCCCTTAGCCAGCCTGGTTTACATGCCAGGCTCATGAGCCAAGCAGCCCCAGCCACACAGATGACTTCCACCCACCCGCCACTAAACACCAACAGCACAAGAGACCCCAGGTGAAAAGTCCGGCCAACTCATGGGCTTCCCTGGTAGCTCCGATGGTAAAGAATCCACCTGCAATGCAGGAGATGTGGGTTTGATCCCTGGGTAGGGAAGATCCCCTAGAGAAGGGAAGGACTATCCACTCCAGTATTCTTGCCTGGAGAATTTCATGGACAGAGGAGGCTGGCGGACTGCCGTCGATGGGGTCACAAAGAGTCGGGCACAAATGAGAGACTGGCACTTTCACTTTCCAGCCAACTCACAGAATCATTGTTGCTTTGAGCCTCTAGGTTTTGGAGTGGTGAGTCACACTGCCATTGACAATTAGAACAGCGAGGAAACTGGGATCACAGAGGCTGAGTGAGCTCCCCAAGGGTGAGCACAGTGTGGGACAGAGGCCGGAGGATGGCCACGTTCCTTGACTGACTCACAGTCTAGTGGGTCTGGGACCAGGGCTTGACGGATGGTAGTTTGGGAAACTTGCTAAGGCTTAGATTCTGGCGCTTCACCCTCCAGTGTTCTGATTCAGGAGGGCTGAGAGTTTGCTTTCTAATGAGCTCCCAGGTGATGTTGATGCTACTGATCAGGATGCCACTTTCAGTAGCCCTGCCGTTGACCCGGCCAGAGCTGATCCCAGCACACGGCTGGCAAACAGCATCTGCTCCTTTCTCACAGAGCTGCTTCACAATTGTCTGCTTGCTGCATTTCCAGGTAAATAATTGGAAAGTGCAAAGTGACAGGCCCTGTTCAGGAAGGCCCTGATCACAGCTGAGCTGGATTTTAGCTTTTCCAGCTGTAGGTTGAAGAAGCCCATATGGTCCGTGAGAGGAGCCCCATTTCTCTGCACTCTGCTTTCTCTCACTATGATACCCACGTCTCATAACCTTGTTACCCGAAGCAATTAGGGGCATCATCCAGATTTTCAGATCCATTTCCCATGGAGACACATGTTAGGCATCTCCCACAGTGAATTTAATTAGCAGAAACTCAGTTCAGCCAGCGACCTGCAGTGCAGATAACAGTCATGGCTGCCCGGCAATCGCAGCTCCCTTTTCTTGAAAAATGACAAGTTTCCTAAAAGGTGGTGATGAGTCCCAGCCAGACGTCAGGTGGGGCTCTGTGCAGTCTGATTTCCTGTAACCAAGCAACTCACACATCCTGCTTCTATTCAATTTAAAGGACTCACCTAGACAGAGATGCCAGTGAAAGGGAATAATATATTGCAAACGATGGTGTTTCCTTAGCGGACCTGGGCTGAGGTTGGTGGACCTCTGCAGGTGTTTTGGATGTGATACACTGATCATATTTACTTCTGGACTTGTTAGTGGGGATTATCTAATGAGTATTTATATCTTACCTTAGTGATGGGTACACTGTGAATTTGCTTTAGCTATCTGCACAGAAAGTCAGAGGATTCTAGTCTTCTTTCCTCGTGTGTTGGAGATGAAAAGTGACCTTGTTAGGCATGAATGAAAGTCATGGGCAAACATTTGTAAGGCATCAGTGGGGGAATAAACCCCTCCTATGCAGAATATTCATGCCATTACAATACCTATTAGGTATGATGTGAAAAATTGATTGAATATGCTCCTTGTACTAGAATCCTATATGAGGATTAATGAATATATTAAGTACCAGATGGTGTAATTTGGCATTGACTAAAGTTACTGGTAAACTGAGAATTTTTAATGTCCCTAGTATTTCTGATTTGGACTAATTGATTAATGATTAAAATTTAGCCAGGTTTTTTGAACTAATGGGGCCCTATGACTTAGGGTGGGTGTTCATGGCAGTGTGTAACTCCATCATGAGTTAGCTGTAGAGGATTAGTTGTGGAAGGGGAGCTCTTGGCTCAGTTGGTGAGTGCCTCATTTTCAATTGTGTTACCAATTCACACTACCATAAGCAGCCATAGTTGAAGACATCATGCATTTCTCTTCATCATTTCCAAAGTGGAACAGTATTAAAACAAAAAAAACCTCGGTCCATCTCACACGTCTTAAAAATCACAACTATTTATTTTTATTTGCATTTATTTAATCACTGATGAAATATATATTTTTTTCTTCTTATGTTTATGGGGTACCCACTTCTTTCTCTCTTTTTATGAATATTAAGTTTTTTTAATCCATTGGTATTTTTGTCATTCTTTCTCATTGATCAGAAAGATTTTATATAAGCGTATTGAGCCTTGAACCATGTCAATGGACATGGGCATTGAGGGAACTCAAGACTGCGCACAAACCGTGTGGCCAGACAAGTCAGTTGTGTGATGGGGTGATGGGTTTCTGTGAACCCCAACTAGGGGTTCACCCACAGAGCAAGAGAAGAATACTTGTAAAGGTGGGGCTAGCAGGCAGCTGTCTAAAGAAGCTGAAGTTTGGGGTAATGTATTACTTTAATTTACATGTACTTTACAGTCTGTGCACATGAGAATTATTTGGAAGAGGTTTAATTTTACTAGCTGCTGAAAGCAGGAAGGTCACTAGCAACAGCAGAGAGAGCTAAGCATTTTGTTAATGCCCAGGGGCTGGGGCTATTGTAACAATGCAAGGCCGGGCTACCTGCTGGGGGAGACCATCCACGCGCTGTTCTCTGCCTTTGAGGGTTATTTGTTTTACTGCGCCAATATGTTTTTTCTAGTTCACATTTTCTGTAGAGTTCTGTTTTTACCTTAGTTTGAAAGGCTTGTAAATACAGCTTGAATGTGCTATGCAAGGACAAGGCATTGCCAAATTCATCCTGGTGGATTAAATGTGCTACATTCACTTCTTCTCCCTTGAAACCCAAGCATACTGACCTTGTACGTCTTTTGAAATATGGCAGAACTCAACTTAAAATCTGGACTTTTTCAGGTGAGTGGATCCTCATTTTGAGTAGTCCCCAAAGAACTCTTAAAATAGCCAGAAAATCTAATTTTGCTGCATCACAACCTACCTAACTTTGCCATATTTATTATGTTTGGAGTGACTTGAATGTTTAACCATTTTAATCAGCGGAAAAACTATATTTGGTTGAAATTTTAGTTTGTGACTACTGGGAAATTTGATTTATCTGTTTTAAACAACCATCTGGAGTAAGTTTATTTGTAATACGTGTCATGCGTATATTTATGCTGCAAGATCAAAATCCTTAAATTGCATCCTTTTGAAATTATATATATTATATAATGACAATTGCCAACACCACAATGAAGTGATTACATGGCTTTCAAAAATGGAAACCTCATGCAGCAAAAAGATTACCATGTATAACGAACAAGTTCATTTACCAGAATATAAGTGTGTGGTGAATGATGAGATGTGTACACTGTGAGCTGAGATGAATCTTCCATCATTAGAAATACAATGACAGTGTATTGACATTTCCAAAGTCTAACAAAAGCAAATAGATATACTGTTATCCAGCTGAAAACAGATTTAATTCATTTGTGAACATTTTCCTTAATGATGCCATAAATATATTAAGTCATTTACATTTAATAAAGACAGCCTGCCACCTGGGAAGCCCGTGCAAAATACTGAAATGTGTATGTACATATGTGTATTTTTTTTTTTCAGCCAGAGAGCAGTGCTCATCTGGGTCTGCTCTGTGTACAATTTGAAGTCGTCCCAGGTAGCTTTCTGTATCTACTCTCATCCCTTTACTCCACACCCTCCGTATCTTGCTGACAGAAACATTGCCTAGCCTGATGCCTTACACTTTCCCTATCAAAATAATTTCACAGGGAAAGATCTGAGGAACACAGTCATACAAAAGAATGAGCTAATGGATACTAATTCTTTATGCATATGGCATGGCAGACCCTTCCTGTCACTGGAGTCATGACAATTTGGGTTGAAATTCCAAAACTGTCACTTTCCACTTGACCTTAATTACTTAACCTCTTTTGAGTTTTCCTTTATGAAATAGGCTATCCATAACATTCTCATAAGGTTTTGGTGAGGATTAAGTGGTATATTTCATATAATGCTATTAATAGAGTGTGTTGCTCATGATGGGTTAATATGTTACTTCCTTCTACTATTAGTTCCTTTCTTTTGCTAATTGCAACATGATCTTCTTGGTAATTAGCTTCTCACATCTTATTTCCTGGTGTGTCAGATAGGACAGTTCAGCTACAAGTAACATAAGAGCCACCTAAAAGTAATTTGAACAATGTTTATTATTTCACATAGCAACAAGCATAACAAAAGGGGGTTCAAGGGCTGGAACAGTGGCTCAGTGGTTGCATCAAGGATCTCTCTTTCTGCTTCCCACTTTCATCATATTAGATTGGTTCATTAGCTCTCTCTCCTCATGGTTGCAAGATGGCTGCTACTGTTCTAGGTATCACATGTAGCCATGACCATATCCAACTGAAGAAAAATAGTGTTTCTTCCTTGCAGCTCTTTTTATTGAGGTGAAAAAGTCTTCATTATTTCTAATCCCTCTCTCAGATGTTCTTCCATTGCATTATGTGAGAATTCCCTTGCCCAAGGTATTTGCAGGGGAGATTGGGGGGTTATATTCTTTGTAGCTGAAGATGAAGAAGCTCAATAGAGTCAGCAAAAACAAGACCAGGAGCTAACTGTGGCTCAGATCATCAACTCTTTACTGCCAAATTCAGACTTAAATTGAAGAAAGTAGGGAAAACCCACTAGACCATTCAGGCATGACCTAAATCAAATCCCTTATGATTATACAGTGGAAGTGACAAATAGATGCAAGGGATTAGATCTGACAGATAGAGTGCCTAAGGAACTATGGACAGAGGTTTGTAACATCTTACAGGAGGCTGTGATCAGAACCATCCCCAAGAAAAAATGCAAAAAGGCAAAATGGTTGTCTGAAGAGGCCTTACAAATAGCTGAGAAAAGAAGAGAAGAGAAAGGTAAAGAAGAAAATGAAGATAAATCCATCTGAATGCAGAGTTTCAAAGAATAGCAAGGAGAGATAAGAAAGCCTTCCTCAGTGATCAATGCAAAGAAATTGAGGGAAACAGTAGAGTGGGAAAGACTAGACATCTCTTCAAGAAAATTAGAGATACCAAGGGAACATTTCATGCAAAGATGGGCACAATAAATGACAGAAATGGTATGGACCTAAAAGAAGCAGAAGATATTAAGAAGAGGTGGCAAGAATACACAGAACTATACAAAAAAGATCTTCATGACCCAGAAAACCACGATGGTGTGGTTACTTACCTAGTCAGACATCCTGGAATGCAAAGTCAAGTGGGCCTTAGGAAGCATCACTACAAACAAAGCTAGTGGACGTGGTGGAATTTCAACTGAACTATTTCAAATCCTGAAAGATGATGCTGTGAAAGTGCTGCATTCAATATGCCAGCAAATTTGGAAAACTGAGCAGTGGCCACAGGACTGGAAAAGGTCAGTTTTTATTCCAATCCCAAAGAAAAGCAATGCCAAAGATTGTTCAAACTACTGCACAATTGCACTCATCTCACATGCTAGCAAAGTAATGCTCAAAATTCTCCAAGCCAGGCTTCAACAATACATGAACCATGAACTTCCAGATGTTCAAGCTGGATTTAGAAAAGGCAGAGGAACCAGAGATCAAATTGCCAACATGTGTTGGATCATAGAAAAAGCAAGAGAATTCCAGAAAAAAATCTAATACTGCTTCATTGACTACACTAAAGCCTTTGACTGTGTGGATCACAACAAACTGTGAAGAATTCTTAAAGAGATAGGAATACCAGACCATGTTACCTGCCTCCTGAAAAATCTGTATGCAGGTCAAGAAGCAGCAGTTAGAACTGAACATGGAACAACAGACTAGTTCCAAATTGGGAAAGGAGTACATCAAGGCTATATATTGTCACCCTGCTTATTTAACTTATATGCAGAGTACATCATGTGAAACGCCAGACTGTATGAAGTACAAGCTGGAATCAAGATTGCCAGGAGAAATATCAATAACCTCAGATACATAGATGACACCACACTTATGGCAGAAAGCAAGAAGGAACTAAAGAGCCTCTTCATGAAAGTGAAAGAGGAGGGTGAAAGAGTTGGCTTAAAACTCAACATTCAAAACACGAAGATCATGGCATCTAGTCCCATGACTTCATGGCAAATGATGGGGAAAAAATAGAAACAGTGAGAGACTTTATTTTCTTGGGCTCCAAAATCACTGCAGATGGTGACTGCAGCCATGAAATTAAAAGACATTTGTTCCTTGGAAGAAAATTTATAACAAACCTAGACAGCATATTAAAAACATAGAGACGTTACTTTACCGACAAAGGTCCATCTAGTCCATGTATGAATGTGAGAGTTGGACCATAAAGAGCTGAGAGCTGAAGAATTGATGCTTTTGAACTGTGGTGTTGCAGAAGACTCTTGAGAGTCCCTTGGACTGCAAGGAGATCAAACCAGTCAGTCCTAAAGAAGATTAGTCCTGAATATTTATTGGAAGAACTGATATTGAAGTTGAAGCTCCAATACTTTGACCATCTGATGTGAAGACCTGACTCATTGGAAAAGACCCTGATGTTGGTAAAGATTGAAGGCAGGAGGAGAAGGGGACAACAGAGGATGAGAGGTGTGGATGTCATCACTGACTCAATGGCCCTGAGTTTGAGCAAGCTGTGGGGGTTGGTGATGGACAGGGAAGCCTGGCATGCTGCAGTCCATGGGGTGGCAAAGATTCAGACATGACTGAGAGACTGAACTGAACATGGTGGGTTATAGGATCTGGGAGTTTGCCTTATCTTAGTTATGAGTAGGAAACATCCATACAGGGGTCCAAATTGATGAGTCCAGGAGGGATAAGGAGCTGCAGAGAAAATGAAGAGCAGTGATACCTCTATTCCAGCCAGAGACCCAATTGTGAGATTTTGGGGGTTTGAGGAAAACACCAACCATTCTAGATTGGCCATGCCTGAATATTTATGCTTTGTTCATTGGTTGTACAAATATTCATTGAGAATCTTTTTTGAGCAGACATTGGGCTAGATGCTGAGAATTTAATGGGTGCCAAGATAGTCCCTGTCCTCGGGGAGCTCCTATTCAAAGTGACTAAGGCAGCTCTGTGACAACTTTGCTCACTTCAGTTTATTGGGCTGTTTCAGTGACATGTTCCATGGTATACTAGTGGAACCATGGCTCCTGGAGCTTTGCATGGAAGAGGGGTTATCAGGAAGTGTCCATGTTGATGGATGTAGGTTTCAATGTTAGTAAAGGAGGAAGAGGGCAGAAGGCCGTTTTAAGTCATGAAACAATAATAAGTTATACCATCAGCATTGTGTTCCATGCTTCATGTACATCATTACAGTCTTGACAACAGCCAGGCAAGGAGGTGGCATCTCAAGGTGCTTTCCTCCATCTTACAGATTGGTTATCTGAGCCGTGGAACTTCCCTGGTGGCTCAGATGGTAAAGAATCTGGATGCAATGAAGGAGACCCTGGTTCAATCCCTGAGTTGGGAAGACCCCAGGAAAAGGAAATGACCACTTACCCCAGCATCCTTGCCTGGAGAATTCTATGGACAGAGGAACCTGGTGAACTACAGTCCATGGGGCCACAGAGTCGGACACAACTGAACAACTAACACTTTCACTTTATCTGAGGTATGGGGAGGTTAAGTGTCTGTCCAGAGTCCTATAATAAGTAGAGGAGTTGGTGTGGGACACCAAGCAGGTTTGAGGGAGAGTGTATGTTTTTTCTGAGAACAATACTGCCTTTTCATTGTCCCAGGGAGACACCCAGGGTTGAAGAAGTTGACATGGGTGTCACATCACCCAGCTGCATAGAGAAATGCTCTACCCTACCACTCAATTTTTGTTTCACAACAAGATTGCTATACAGTGGTACTGCAAGCCTACATGTGGTACTGCAAGTCTATACGTACATCACTGGTTAGGCACCCCCCCCAGAGCAACACCTGAGAAGACAGTTTGGAGAGAAAATGTACATCTTGTAAAGCTGGTAAGAAGAGCCCCAGGAATCCCCTTCAGTCTGGTATTTTATGTGTTGATTACAGTATGAACCAATATGGAATCTGTGTACTGTGATATCTCAAGCTAAACATCTTGATTTAGCTCACGATATTCCGCTGTATGTGTGTGTGTGTATGTGTATGTGTGTGTATATATATATATATATATATATATATATATATATATATATATTCATTTGTATCACTTAGTTTCTGCATTTAGCAAATAAGTTACAGGTTTTCAACTAAGACCTTTGAATCCTGGCTCCACACTTGCTTAGTTTCCATCATTGGTTAAGAGTCTACTGACAACACCTTCTCAGTGTTATTTGTAAAGTCCAATGAGCTAATATTTGTAATGTGCCTGACATATCCATCTGCCTTTCCTCCTCCTTTATACCTTTAAACAATCCACCAAGTTTCAACCAGGGAGACTTGACATTTCTGGGTCTGTTGGTTTAGCCAAGACCCTAGGTGCAGCTCAAGCTACATATTAGAATCACTGGGAAAATTTAGAAAAATACTGACCCCAGGACTCACCCCAGATGAGTTAAATAAGGATCTTTTGGCATACTAGTTCTTTTGCAATAGATTCTCAAGTTATTCTAATATTTAGTCTGGGCCACAGCTGGCCCAAGAAACAAGAGGAACTTCAAGATAAGATTACCTTGTGGACAGGAATATTTTTTGCAATAAAGCAGGGGCAGCTGGATAATGTTCCTGAGCCCTGGTAGGTTACCTCTTATTTGAATTAAACATTTAGGCAGTGGGCTGCATCGAAATGGCTCACAAATTTTGCCTCCTTTATGTCTTCATATTATAAAGCCATAGCAGTGAGGTTTGGGGCCATACACAGAGAATTTAGAGTTACAAGCATGGTTCAGTTCAGTCACTCAGTCGTGTCTGACTCTTTGCGACCCCATGTACTGCAGTACTCCAGGCTTCCTGTCCATCACCAACTCCTGGAGCTTACTCAAACTCATGTCCATTGAGTCAGTGATGCCATCCAACCATCTCATCCTCTGTCGTCCCTTTCTCCTCCCATCTTCAATCTTTCCCAGGATCAGGGTCTTATCAAATGAGTCAATTATTCGCATCAGGTGGCCAAAGGATTGGAGTTTCAGCGTCACCATCAGTCCTTCCAATGAATATTCAGGACTGATTTCCTTTAGGATGAACTGGTTGGATCTCCTTGCTGTCCAGGGAGTCTTCTCCAACACCACAGTTCAAAAGCATTAATTCTTTGGCACTCAGCTTTCTTTATAGTCCAACTCTTACATCCATACATGACTACTGGTAAAACCATCACTTTGACTAGATGGACCTTTGTTGGCAAAATAATGTCTCTGCTTTTTAATATGCTGTCTAGGTTGGTCATAACGTTTCTTCCAAAAAGCAAGTGTCTTTTAATTTCATGGCTGCAGTCACCATCTGCAGTGATTTTGGAGCCCCCCAAAATGAAGTCTGTCACTATTTCCACTGTTTCCCCATCTGTTTGCCATGAAGTGATGGGACCAGATGCCATCTTCGTTTTCTGAATGTTGAGTTTTAAGCCAATGTTTTCACTCTCCTCTTTCACTTTCAGAAGTTCAATTTCTGTTAATGAACTGATATTCCTGCTGGAGGACTGATGATGGCTTCCTGAGATACTGTTCGAGGCTGGCACTCCAGAGGACCTTCAGGTTTGTATCAGGAAGTACCTTCACTCTTTAGTGTAGTTCAACACAAAGGGACCACTTAAGTCTCTGAAGACAGTGCATTTCAGAGTTAACTTGCATAGGCTGGGTGTGGGAGTGGGCAGTTGTTCAGATTCCTACCCCAGAGTTTTCTCGTCAGTAGGTGGGGCCTCAAAAATTTGCATCCTAACCAGCTTCTACGTGATGCTGTTGGTCTTGGCTACACTTTGGGAAGGACTCTTTGAAAAGCTAGCCAAAGAACACTTGACTGGGAGCTTCTCCACAGACTGTAGAGGTGGCTTCAGAGCAAAACTTCTCCTACGTCATTTCCCTGGGCTCAAGCTTTGCTGAGAAAAGGTGCAAGGGTGGACCAACCAGGCGGAGGGAGACGTCATTTCTTCCCCATTCAGCCTCCAGAGGTGCAATGGAGAGTAGAATTCAGGGAGACACTACAGGATACTGGGGTGCAGGTGCGTCACCAGCGGGCCTTCCTCAACATCTTCAGCTGTCGGCAGGAGGGCGGTGGGTGACAGGCCTGCTGGTTTCCAGGCTGTGAGGATGCTCTCCTGTTGATGTCGGGACTGCCCCCCGCCCCCTCCTGAAGGGCGGATTAGCCTACCCACCGCTTAGTTACCAACATGGAACCTTCTTACCTCACAGGGGAGCCTATGCCAGGAAGGCAGTGATACGAAGAAGCAACAGTCTCCCCTGGAACCGGAAGAGGTTCCTGAAGTCCCTGTGAGGTGGACACACTGGAGGCAGAAACGCGGAAGAACAACCTTTTATCTGTAATTGAAGTCAGCTCGCTCCCCAGCGCGCCCTCACCCGCGTCTAAGATGACTCTGGCCCTCAGGGTTCACATGTAACATCGGTGAGGCAAATAGGAAGGTGATTCCGACTCTTGAGGGCACTCCTTTCTCAGCAAGACTGTTGTCTGCCTCTACAGGGCTCCTTCCTCTCTTCGTTTCGAGGCGGCTGCGCATCCGGAATGAGAAGAAGGGATGCAGTCCGTGCTTCTCCTCGAGTGTCCACCGTCTGTCCCCACCTCCGCCCCACAGCCCCGGCCCTGGGGCCACTGCTCCTGTCCGTCCTGGGCACTTCTTCAGGGGAGCGTCTGCCTTGTGCGCTTCGTTGGGGGCTGGGGTCCTATTCCACTCTCAGAACTTTCTGGACCTCCTTGTGCCATATATAGGGGGAGTGGACGTAGATTGAGGTGGGAACTCTTGATCTTTCTGCCTGAACAGGGCTTGCCTGTCATCCCTGAGGCTGCCCTACAAATTGTGGGGCCCCCTAGGAAAGCCTCATCCTAGGCAGATGGGAACCCAGGCATCTCTCCTCTGCCGACAGGCTGCCTCTGGGTCCTCCACCCGCCCCCAGCCCAGGAAGGCTCCTTTGTCCAGGAAATGCCCCAAGTCACTCACACCCGATTCTGAATCCTCCTAGCTTTTGCTTAGCAAAACAAACAAAAGTAAAAATACTCCTTTTTCTCCTTGAGCCTGCCAAGCTTATACACACACACACACACACACACATAACTTCTCTGGGTTTGCAAATGAAAGCTTTGGTTTTAATAACTAATCTTTTTTTCTCTCTGAAATGGGCTTTCTGAGCCAACTTTGGCATCTGAACCTGAGGACTGAGTTCTTTATTCTTCCCTGGACTCTGCTCCACCCCAAGCAATGAAAGCCTCAGCATCAGTGGGAGGGAAGTCGGCAGGAGAGGGTGTGAGAGTCACTGGGAATGAAAATATATTGGATAATAATTCAAATGATGGCGCCAGAGCACTCCCTGGGCCCATGAAGCCCTGCGCTGGCCCCTGCAAACATCCCTATTTGAATTCTTCCTCCTGTCACTCCCCTTTCTCCTCTTCCTTCCTTTCTTCCTCTGTTCTGAGTTCCCTGAGTTATTATAGCTCTGGCAGCGGGACCAATGTGATTGAGCACAATAAATAAAATCCAAAGTATTTCATCTTTTCTGTCCAAAATTCAAAGAAATGACAATTCTCAGAGAACCCATAATCTTTTTCAAATTGTCAATAACATCTAAAAGTTTCTCTCTCTTTAAAAAAAAAAATTTAAGCTAAAGCAAAAGTAAAAAGCAAGCGAGTTTGCACTTCCTATGAAATAATTTCTCTTACACATGGCTTTAGATGTCAAGCTTGGGAGAATATTATTGTGACTTTAATGGAGCCTATTGATGTTTAAAGCTAGTGTATGCTAGACGGAAAAGTGTGCATGCATAGAGAATTATTCTCTGGAACTCAGCAGATAGGTATATTTAATGATGTGGCCAGAGGGAAGCTACATTTAAGCATGCTGACTGCCATTTCCAAATGTACACAGGTCTGCCTGTATTGAAACTCTCTCCACCAACAGCCAGGGAAAAGCACTGAAAATCTGAGAAGCAAACTGTAAAAATTCAAGCAGTTGGCTAGAGCCCCAGAAGGCTCAGGGGAGAGACCTCAGAAACCAGGGCTGGGAATGATCATCTAAAGAAACCTGGCTTCTTCTGAATAGTATATTACATTTGGATTTTTTCCACTGACCAAGTTTGTATGGCCATAATTAAGATGCTAGAAGTTAGTGTTAGATTTTAATGTTGAGATTACTTATCCTGATTCAGCTTTTAATTATTCTCATCCCAAATGCTTTATATATCCACCTGGCTCTTTTTTAAACTTAATTTTGATGGTGGTTGGCATTGTTATTGTTTTCATTAGAAGCCTAACCTCTGTTAGGCTACATACTGTTCCTTGTATGTAGTTCATAGCTATTCTTTCACAGAATATAGTGGTCTGAGGCTCTGGGGTACAGGTCAAGTTCTAGTTCTTGATTTGAATGGTGATAGCATGGTTACATTTTGTGAAATTTTTAATTTGTCATTTTTCTGTTTGAATGTATTATTTCACTCAAATAGCTTACTTTGGAAATTCGGAGAAATGGAGGCGTATCTATAAAATCTCTTGTATGTGATTTGTACATTAGAGCCCATTTTATTATTAATTTTGAATGTAGGAATGTCTCAGGGTAATTGGTAAAGGTGCCTGAAAGTGAAAGTGTTAGTCTCTGTCATGTCCGACTCTTTGCGACCCCATGGACTGTCACCCTCCAGGCTTCTCCATCCGTGGGATTTTCCAGGCAAGAATACTGGAGTGGGCTGCCATTTCCTTCTCCAGGGGATCTTTCCAACCCAGGGGTTGAACCCTGGTCTCTGGCTTTGCAGGCAGATTCTTTACAATCTGATCCACCAGGGCCTGGGTGTATAAAATTTGTGAGATGTAAAGAATTTAAAAATATTACAACTCATCCCCTTCATTTTGCCAGTGAATAGAAGGGAAACCAGAAAGTCAAGAAACTTAACCAAGAAATCCTGACCCATAAGTGGAAGAGACAAAATCCAGGGCCATATTTCCAATTATGCCATTTGCATAGTAACATATGGACTCTGTACTAGATAATACGAGTCTATCCTTTATTGAATACTAAACATTATATATACAACATCTCATTTAATCCATAAAACCCTCTTGTTTGGAAATGGAATTTTTATTCCCATTTTTCAGATCAAGAAACTGAGGCTTCTTTAGATAAATGACTTAGCCAAGGTCACACAGTGAGTGTTGAATTTGAATTTGTCTATTAGTATCTCTCTCTTTTTTTGTGTACATTATTAGCATCAGCATGCTATCTACTTAAACGAGGCTTTTACCAACCACAGTATGTCTAATTATGACATGAAGCCAGTGAGCACAGGGGCTGCTAGAAATGATTCAGTCAGTGAACAAAGACCTCTTCAGCCATTGAATGGAAATGAAAAATGTCTGTAGTGAAGTAAAAATAAACTCGGCTTGGCTGCCCACCCTACTAACATGTCCTGTAACCACATCAGTTTAGGGAAGCCAATTGTTGGCCTCAAGGATGCCAGCCACAGACTTGTACACAAGCCAGGCACCTTCACTCCAGAATTAGGAGCTGAGTCTAGCCCAGAGCTCTGTGAAACAAGTACTTTCTGGATGGCTTTGTCATTGCTCGGATGATGGTGTGTCCGCTAAATGCTATCATTAACTGAGCTATAATTGCTGGAAGTAATTTTCTTTCAGCATCAGGGACCACAGAGAACTTGTTCTGTGCCTGTTATGAGTCAACGTTGGAGAGAAATTCATTTGCTCAAAGAAAGTTATTAAAATGCTCTAATTCAATATTTGTGTGAGAAATCATAAAATTGATAAATTACAGGTGAGCAAGATCAGTGAGCTCTTTTGTTTCTTCCTTCAGGGACCCACTGCAAATTTCCTGTGTTTACTGCGCTACAGCTTCTTAGATGAATGATTTGTCTATTTGAGCGTGGGATTAAAGACACATGTTCTTGGCAGAAAAGCCAAATGCAGCTGAAAGATCTACTCTGCTAGAGTATCACCATTCGTAGTGCTATAAAAACCATCAGTGAGTGTATTTTATCCAAAAGTGACCACAGCCCTATTTAGTATAGGAAAGGCTTGATTTGTCAACAATAAATAGATTATTCTAGGAGCTACTGACTCTAGATGTTACCCCTAACTGGTCCCATCATTCAGAGTTTAACAGTTTATCAGAGGGCTGAAAATAAGTGCACACATCATTTTATCTTTTCTTGATTTTCACATTGAAATGCACCATAATTTTTCTCATGTTCCTTTGAAAGTCCTTCTATGGTGTTTTTATTGGGGGAGGCATGGTCTTTTGTTTGTTTTTTTCCTGCTTTTCAGCCCCTTAAAGGAATTGTCCAGTGTGCAAACTTTCTTTCCTTTCATGTATATACTTTCTCCTTCCATGATCTCATCCACTCTTCTCATCCAGTGCTTTTCAAACTTTAGTGCATATAAAATCATCTGCAGAGTTTGCTAAAACACATCTCAGAGATTCTGACTCAGTGGATCTGAGGTACAGCTTAAGAAAGTGCATTTCTTGGGGAGGGGGGAGATGAATTATGAATTTGGGGTTAACATATTTACACCAGTATATGTAAGATAAAATAAGTAAACAGCAAGGACCTACTGTAAAGCACAGGGAACTATACTCAATATCTTGTAACCCATAATGGAAAGTAATCTGAAAAAGGAGACATATATATGTGTGTGCATGTGTGTATATGTGTGTGTGTGTATATATATATATATGTATGTATATTTACACATGAATATATAACTGAATTACTTTGCTATATACCTAAAACTAACACAACTCTGTAAAATCAACTATAGTTCAATAAAAAAGAGAAAAAGTACATTTTTTATATTCTTCCAGATGCTGCCACTGGTCTGTTGACCATTCTTGAAGTCACCCTGCATTGGAACTCAGTTGATCACATCTAGGCAATGATACCCAGTTCGAGGCCTTTCCCACGATCTTGACACTGATTTTTCAAACTCCCTTCTGGAGGGTTCTCCTGAATAGAGCTACCAGAGTCTTCTGTGTAGACTGCTTTCAGCACTGCCACCCGATCTTCTTCCCTTCCTGTGTCTACTAACAGTGCTTTTATCCCAGGCAGCCAAGCTGGAGGCTCAATGGCCACTTGCTCTCATCTCTCACCCTTTGGCTTCTGTTCCATCAGGTACCAAGTCCAGCAAAACCTATCTGCTTAGTGACCCTCATAGCCATGCCACGGCACACACACCTGTAACTCGTACCTGCCCTGCTTGTACTCCCCCATTTAGCTACAGCCTTACCAAGCACTCCAATGCCTTCGTGTCTTTAAAAGTGCTTTTCGTTCAGGTTGTAGCCTCTGTTTCCTTCTTTTCCACCTGTGGCATGGCATTTCCACAGTTGATGGGTCGTGGATGGATGGAGAGCAGGGTTCTATTATTTTAGAGACTATGATCATTTGGATTAGGGAGACCTAAGACAAACTAATTCAATTTAGACAGATAGTTGTTGGGGTAAGTTGGGGTAAGAATCTATTTCTTTTTCTATTTTTCTCAGTTCAACCCAACTGCTTCTGAGGTCCTCACATCACCCACACTGACTGACTGAAGATGCAACCATATCTTTCTTGGTGACCTTGAAAAAGTGAAAAGTGAAAGTGAAGTCCCTCAGTTGTGTCTGACTCTTTGCAACCCCATGGGCTGTAGCCTACCAGGCTCCTCCATCCATGAAATTTTCCAGGCAAGAGTACTGGAGTAGGTTGCTATTTCCTTCTTTTGGTGACCTTAGTTTTCCTCATATTGTATCTTTTGCTGCCCATTCCACCTTGAATAATGTGTTACTCTTAATAATTTTAGTCATCCTATCTTCCAAGCAAAAAAAAAAAAAAAAATTAAAAAAAAAGATTTTCTGATGTGGACTATTTTTAGTCTTTACTGAATTTGTTACAATATTGCTTCTGTTTTATGTGTTGTTTTTTTTTTTGGTCCTGAGGCATGTGGGATCCTGGCTCCCCCACCAGGGACGAAACTCGCACCACCTGCATTGAAAGGTGAAGTCTTCACCACTGGACTGCCACGGAAGTCCCCAAGTAAACTTCCTTAGTTCTAATAGAAAGTCTATTTGGGGAACACTTTTTCAGTTTAGGAGAAACCTAGGTCAGAGTACCTGAACTGGAAACTTGACCCATAGATTCAAGGTAGCTCTAAACATTCATGAATATTTCAGATTTTCACAGCTTTAGGGCATGACAGATTTTTGAAACGTTTGTTGAAAGTCTTGCAAAAAACATATTACTCATTTCTGTGCCTTTCAACACAAAAATCCAGAACTAAACTTGTCTTTTCTTGATGATTCACAACTGCCATAACAAACAGCACTTTCTGTATCCTGCTGTGTTTTTCTCTTTTCTCTGGCTTCTGGTTATGACTTTATAGGTAGCTAGCCTCCTGCAGCTCTCTTCCCTTAACAAAGTGCTGATTTTAATCTGCAGAGGCTGGTAAATTAGATAACCAAGGATGGAACAACCCTATGCAATATATGTCAGTAGGCTCAGGGTGAACTGAGGACCCAGCTGTTAAACCATGACTTTCAGCATTCGTACTTTATCACAGTTGTTTCAACAACCCAGAGTGATTCCATCTTTACTTATTTTCCCCTCTTTCCTGCCTCTCTTTTTTTACTTCATTTTATCTTTCCTCCCTTCCTTCTTCCCTGCCTCTATCCTTCCTTCCCCTGCTTTCCTCCTTTCCTCTCTCTCAATCTCTATCTTTTTGTAAACTGACTTTGGGCTGCTCACTGTATCTTCTGGTTTCCAAATAGCTGAGATTTCAGGTGGAAGACTGACCTTCAGATGAGTACAACTCAGTTACATTTTTACCCTTTCATTCATGTAACATGTCTTCATTTCTAATAAATGCACTTAAGTTTAAGGTTAAGATGCTCACTGAAATGTATTGCCATGATTTAAAATGTATAGCATGAAAACTGGGGGAAGAATTTAAAGCTCCCATTTGATATGTGGGCTCCATTTGTATATTTTGTTACTTGCAAAATTTAAATTGAAATTTTAAATCATTTTGCATAATGAAGGCTTAGAGTACATGGTCTAAAAATAGCCTTTACTGTAGCGGTATAAATCGTCTTAATTAAAAAAGATTTTGAATTTAATTGGGAAAGAGAAAGGAGAGTTATTACAATATTAGATTAAAATGATAGTGTTAACTACCAATCTCTATTGCTGTTTACATTCTGTATTGACAAACTTAACTTGCTAAGGGCTAAAAATTGATTTGTCCAGCCTCATTTCCATTACAGTTTAAGTCATTATGTGAAACAGCGGCAACTTTTGCAGGGGAGGAAAAAAATGTATCTATCCTTACAATTAACTAGGAAATTGGCATTTTGGCATTTCCGACTATTGGGCTCTTATTGTACAGAACATAATTCTTAAAGATGTGATATTCTGAAATGGCAGCTCCCAACTATGTAGTTAACCTTCTCTATGCTCTGGTAGTAAGGTTAGATGCACACCTTGCTCTATGGAACATAAGTGTAATTGTAGATTTTTCATTTTTTAGCTAATCAGTTAATATATATCTGCAAAACAAGGTACTATGGCATATGAAGTTATAAGAAAGATACATTCCCTGTAAGTGAGGACCTTCTGTTTTGCTGGAAAGACAAGACGAGTGAATAAAACAGATGAGGAAGGCATATTTTGCGCTTAAAGCCAGTACATAGAGAGTTGTTTCAGGAGCGAAATGGCCTGCACAGACTTTAAGTGAATAAAAAGATGAAAAAGAGATCCATGTGGGCTGGAATTGGGGAGAAGTTTTCCTGGAGGAAATAGAGCTCCATTTTAACCTTGAGTGTTTTCTAGAAAAATGTGGAACAATAAGGCAGAGATGTTTCACCAGAGTTCTGCCCAAGATGGAGGTTTCCTGGGATGCATGAAGTCAGAGAAGGGTTAGTAGAAAAAGAGACCTTTTAAGGTGCTGAAGATAATGGCCATGCAGCACCATCCCTGTGACTTGAGAAGCTAGTGTTCAGAGTGAGATATGTGACTTGAGAAGCTGATATTTAGAGTATAGATACTTGGAGGCAGTGGGAGGGAAGAGGGCTAGATGGATATTGATAGCCCTTCTCATGGGCAGCTAGAGACTTTTCAGGGAAGTAGATGTATTTTTGAACTATGGCTTTGGAGAAGACTCTTGAGAGTCTCTTGGATTGCAAGGAGATCAAGCCAGTCAACCCTAAAGGAAATCAAACTGAATATTCCTTGGAAGGACTGATGCTGAAGCTGAAGCTCCAATATTTTGACCACTTGATGCAAAGAGTTGACTCACTGGGAAAGCCACTGATGCTGGGAAAGATTCAAGGCAGGAGGAGAAGGGGATGACAGGGGATGAGATGGTTGGATGGCATCACCGACACAATGGACATGGGTTTGAGCAAACTCAGGGAGACAGTGAAGGGCCAGGAAGCCTGGCGTACTGCAGTCCATGGGGTCACAAAGAGTCTGACATGACTGAGCCACTCAACAACAAGATGTTCTTCGGCTGGGATCCCTAGAAGCTGAGCTGAGACAAGGATTATGGGACAGGTGACTTGTTGAGGGAGAAAGAACAATGGGAGAAAGGAAGGATAGGGCAAGAGAAGTCATTGATACAGGATTTTCATAAAGACCGAACCTCAGCTGACCCCAGGGGAGTTCCAGAAAGTGAATGGCCTGCGAGAGTTGTTCTGCCTAAAGAATCTTCTGGATCCTGTGTCATTAGCCAGCTGTGGATTGCCCCAGGGTCAGAAGGGAGCGGGCGCAACCTCTCAGGTATTTCCGGGCAGGTGGCTTCTGGCTAGTGCAGGCCATTCTCTGCCAAAGGGGGCAGGTGTGAGTCACCGGCAGCCAGCAGTGCCACAGCTGGGGAAGGGCACACCCGCCCAGGGAAGAGAGGCACCAAGGGATCTGACACGTGGATCTTGTTGTTGTTCAGTCACTCAGTGTTGTCCGACTCTGCAACCCCATGGACTGCAGCACACCTGAGTCCCCTGTCCTTCACTATCTCCCGGAGTTTGCTCTGAGAAACTCATATCCACTGAGTCGATGATGCCATCTTACTCAAATAAAATGCTATCAAGCTCCCTCCTCCCAGTTGGTCACATAATGTCACAAAGCAACTCTCTGATGCATCCTTAATTAGAACATAAAAACCGTCTAACAGTCCCTCCCATATTCCCCAGTGATCTACAGCTGTTACCCTCCCTTTGAACCTCATTTTGCCAGATTCACAGCCTGATCTAAATATTAGGTACAATAGCAAAAATGTTTATATCTGTTTAAACCAGCTTCCAGAGGGAAGATAGGGGCTGCCTCTGGGGGATGAATTCTCTCAACCATCCCATAAGTGATAGTCCTGGATACTGGACAAAAATCACTGTTTTCTTGCCTGTACAGACTGATGGACATGTAGAGGACCATCTGCATGTAGGTAGACAGATTTGCCTTGTTCTCAGTGATACCATGTACAAGAGCAAACACACTTTAGTATCATCCAGGCCCACGACAAGAAAGACCCACTCACCTAGATTTTTAATATTTGGAGAAGTCAGAGGAAGCAAATTTCTAGCCAAGTTGTTTTGACTCTGGCTGCATGTTAGAAACCTGAGAAACTTAAATAGAACAAAATAAAAGAATATCTAGGTGGATTAAACAGAATTTCAGCATAAAGAGAAGTGATTGGTATATTTTAAAACTCTTGGGAGGCTCTTATGTACAGCCAGGAACTAGTCTTTATCAGAGAGTTATTACTACTCAACAGTCCACTTCAAGCTCAATGGACTAAAACAAGACTTTTGTTACTAGACCTTCTGCGTCTGAGGATCAGCTGGATGGTATTTCTGATATAGGCTGGGCTTACTCATGCATCTGGGGGCCAGCTGTGTCTTGAGGTGGTTCTGATAATCTTGGCCAGGTTCTCACATGGCTGAGGGTCTGCTGGCTGCTGACTGATCTAAGGGAGTCAAGGCTGGACAATTGAGCTCTGCTCCATGGAGTCTCTCCTCCTCTGGTATGTTCAGATCGTGGCTTGCCAGAGATCCAAGAAACAGAGCAGAAATACACAAATCCCTCGAGTTCTAGGCTCAGAACTAACAGGGCTTCACGCTAACACATTCTGTTGGCCAACACAAGTCACAGAGCTGGCCTGGAGTCAGAGCAGGGAGAGACCTGAAGGTTCGAGGGCCATGTATGCTTCCTTGTAAGGAAGCCAATAATGGAGGCCAAGAGTGCCCTGGATCTGTTAATTAGATGGAACCCATAACTTTATGGGAGGACAACTGATTTGTCAAAGTGGTTAATTTAAGAGTTTGATATTTAATCACAGATCTGTCCATTTCCCCCCCACCCCCCCACCCCCACCTCATTCTACACCTCTTCATTATAGTATTTGAAGTTTGGCCTATAGCTATGGTATACATATATTTACATAAAATATGTACCTATCTCTACTTTTAAATGTCTAGTTCACTTCTATTATATTTGTGCTCTGGACTCGAATTGCAGACAGTAGATCCACAAATAGATGGACAAGTGAAAGCACATACTTGAAATCTATTTTCTAAAGTATTAGCTGTGGAGTATTAATTATGAAGTATGAACATCTGGGGTATGTTCTAAGAAAGTGGACATTTGATCTCTTATGTTTTGACAATCCATTCTAATTACTGTAGTTTTGCAGGTTTTCTTACCTGAAGAGGGCTTCCCTGGTGACTCAGGTTAAAACGTCTGCCTGCAATGTGGGAGACCTGTGTTCGATCCCTGGGTCAGGAAGATCCTCTGGAGAAGGAAATGGCAACCCACTCCAGTATTCTTGCCTGGAGAATCCCATGGGCGGAGGAGCCTGGTGGGCTACAGTCCACGGAGTTGCAAAGAGTCAGACACGACTGAGCGACTTCACTTTCACTTTTCACTTACCTGAAGAGGTGTTGCTCTGAAGAGGATGGAAAGATAATGGAAGAGTAATTTCCTGTATACCTTCAAGCAGGATAGAAACACAGTGAAGTGGATTATATACCTGCAGAACACCTGTCATTCACTCCCCAGCCAGTTTTCAAAGTGCATATTAAAGAAATTGTTTTCTCCTTGGGTTTTTCTATGACTGGTGCCTTCACCATCTGGCCCAACATTTTGCACTTAGTTTCACTTTCTCTGATCTAGAATCTGGCTGGACTAGAATCATCCTTGGCCCATTAATCACACTCATGTTGTTCTTGTCTCTTCCTTCACCTCCTTGGCATGCCATCTGCTTTCTCTTCTCCCTATTTTTTGAATCCTACCATATTCTCAAGAAACTACTCTAAACTGTCCTTGGGGGGTCTCCTAAAACTGTTTTGGCTACATCAATCCTTCTATTCTTTGAACAGCCATAAAACTTATTATCTGAACCCACTGACACCATTCTGTCTTGAACAGCTGTCTAGCTTTTTAAAGTATCTAAGCTGGCCCATCTGATTGACTGTGAATCTGGTGTGTCAAGGCAGGTTGACCATTTTGGCTGCTCAGCTATTGCTGGACACAGTCATAGGTGTGTCAACTCCACAAGACCAGGGGTTCCATCTGCTTTGCTCACTCCTGTATCCACTCACTGAGCACATAGAAGATGCTCAGCCACATCTACTGAATGAATGAGAAAGAATGGGCAGTCAATAAATATTTAATAAATTGGTTTTCCAGCAATAAGAAACAACAAAAAATTAACATTTTTAGTGTGTCAGGAATCCAATGTCTGTCCACTTATCTATTACAAATGATCCCCTATTGTGGGAAGGCACTGGGGAGTTGAGCATAAACAGAACCTAACTCTGCCATCAAAGATCTCACAGCCTTATGTGGGGAGGGTGCCATTATGTGTTGCCTTTTGTATACCAGGTGCTGATGCTGCATGATGTTGGAGTAACTGGCTTCTGCTATCAGCAACCACAGTAATGTTAAAGGACCCAAACCCTAAGACTTAAACTGTATGGCTATTGACCTCCCAACAGCTAAGGACCTTAACTAAGGCATTTATCTGTTCTGGGACTCAGGACTCTCACCTGTGAAGTGAGGAGAACATCTGGAAGGGACCCTCTAGTTCTCACTTCCTTTGACTGGTTGTCTTAAGAAAGGCTTAACATCCCTCTGATGAAATGATATGACCTCGAATCTATGGGAACAAATCCCAAGCTGAAATGTGTGTCATCATTCTTCTGTCTGGCATGTCTTTTGGTGGCAGTACAACCTTCCTTCATGCCAGTGTGGGTGAGAATATTAAGGTTCTCAAGGCAACTCTCTAAGACATTTATCCAAAATACTATTCAGCATCTCACAAACTACCATTGGGTGAACTGGTTAACACAAAATAAAATGACAAGAACAGAAGTTATTTCTTCCTGACTAGCCTAATCTTAAGGGTGTTTTTGTTGGATCTTGTTGCTCATCCACCTACCCAAATGTTCCCTTTGAATCTGCCCAGGAACAGAACGTAATTTGTGGAAACTGGTCACTCTTAGCAGTTGCCTCAAACTCAACAACTCAGTAGAAGAGAGTTTATTTTGGCTCATTCTGGACCTTAATGAAGAATCCTCAGCATTGCCCCAGGCTGGGCCAGCCAGGATCCTAGCCCCTGCGTGACTCAGGAGTGGTAGGCACACTGCCTCCAGACTCATTGTGGCTGCCATCATCGCTGGGTTTCACCTGCCCCATTTTGGGGAGGCTGGTCAAATTTACAAACTTACCAAACTGAGCAAGCTTATAAAATCAGCCCCAAAGACAGCACATATTGCACCTCACATGGGTGCATTAACCTGTCGAAGATGTCAGCAAGGATGGATTCTTTTATGAAACTAACACAATATTGTAAATCAATTGTACTTCAGGTTTTTAAAAGAAGGATGGTTCTTTCAGTGCTCTTCTTTCTGAGCCTTTCAGCATTGAAAAATACTCTGTTGCTGGCACTGCACTTACCTGCCCTCCCACATGATGAAGCAAATGTCTCCATGCCAGGTGGGCCACACTGCAGTCCCCCAAAGTCAGCTGATGGAGAGGCTTATTGAGCCAGAGGGAGAACAACCTCCAGAAGCCACAGTGGGAAGCACTCTTTGTCTCAGCCCATTTGGGCACCTATGGGTCTAAGTTGGCTAAAACCTATATGGGTTTTGAGGTTGAAGTCTCTCAGTGACACAGAGGGTTGGTGCTTACCATAGAGGCAACTATTGCAATTTTGTGACAGGAAATGGGAAGGTCAGATCCATCTCTGAGTGAGTTTGTCACTGTGAGTGCAAAATATGGCCTGCAAAAGGAAGGCTCCTTCTCTTGGAAAGACTCTCTGTCCAAAGGAAGGAGCCGTGTACCCACTGGACATTGTCTTCTTGATGACATCGAGGACAGAAACAGTGACCAGCATCTGTGTATCAGCCTGGTGGCTTTCCTGTTAGAGTGAAAGGCAAAGCATTAGCCTTAGTGTGTAAAAGGCCCCAAAGACTGGCCCATTCTGTCCCTTAACTGTATCCTAACCCACTGCCTACTTCACTTGTTTTGGCCATCCAGCCCCCTGACTACTCCAAAACAAAATGGTTGAAAATGACAATCATTCAGCCTTCTCACAGCCCTGCAGTTTGCTCTGGGGTCCTTGGAGAAGGTTCAGTGCTGCTGTTCCCAGTGTCAGGTGAGGGGCTCGGCCCTGGGTCTGGAGCATCTGCTTCTGCTCCTCGCCTGGGCTGTGCTGTCCACTAGACGCTCAGCTTCCGGTGGCTGGGCTTCCTCACACCATGGTGGCTGGAACTGTTTCCAGCATCCAAGAAAGAGAGCTCAGCAGAAGCTGTTCTGCCTTTTATGCCCAAGCCTGGAAGTCACCTAGCATCACTTCTATCAGACAAGCCATAAGCTACAAGTCAGGGCAATCACAAAAGCTCATTCGGGTTCAAGGGGAGGAGACACAGACTCTTAACAGAGGACAGAAATGTCAAGGCTCTGGAAGGTCTTGCAGGAAGGGACTATAATGGTGGCCATCTTTGGAATATCAAACCTGGACTGTGGGGATGCTGTGTGCAATGGCTGCAAACAGCAGCCTCCTCGGTGGTATATTTTGCCTGTGCAGGTTGCGCTAAGGAACCCTGGAGATGGTTCTTTCCAGTGGACATTCATGACTGGCCTGCGACTGGCATGCTGTCTCCATTCTAGACTGGAGACAGGTTTGTGCAGTGCCTTTGGAAAGCCCCAGGGTACACAGTGGTTGGTTAGTAACATCCATCTGCACGAAGCTGCAGAACAAGGAGCACGTGATTGAGTCCCTCTGCAGGGTCAACTTCAAGTTACCTGGCCACCAGAAGATCCACATCTCAAAGAAGTGGGGGATTACTGAGTTTAACGTGAAAGAATGTGAAAATATGGTGGCAGAGTGGTTCATCCCGGATGACTGTGGGGTCAAATACATCCTTAATCATGGCCCCTTCTTCATGGCAAATAGATGGCCCTGCGCTTGTGAGAGCCTTGGTGTTGGCCTCTCCCTACTGAGGCCCACCAAACCTGGGCTGTTCCTGCACCACACCAGATGTGTTCTGTCTCAGTGCTTGACGTTTGCTTTCTGTTTATTAATATACTGCTCTCCCCCTGGATTAGCACATTCCTCACTTCATCAACAACTTGGGTGCTTGACCCAAATATTTTCTCCACTGCATGGTCTTCCCTGAGTGTCCTGTGCCAATGAAAACCCATGTCCTAATCCATCCCCTGCTTTCTTTTTCTCAATAGAACACAACACCATTTACGTACTGTATGTTTTACTTATTGGAGAAGGAAATGGCAACCCACTCCAGTGTTCTTGCCTGGAGAATCCCAGGGGCGGCGGAGCCTGGTGGGCTGCCGTCTAAGGGGTTGCACAGAGTCGGACACGACTGTAGCGACTTAGCAGCAGTAGCAGCAGCGGTTTTACTTATTATTTGGTTTTTGTACTGTTCCTCTCCTTACATTTTAAACTTCCACTAAGGGAGGGGTTTCTGTCTGTTTTGTTCATTGCTCTTTTTCCCAAACTGGAAGAGTGCCTGGTACATAGTATGGGCTCAATAAATGTTTGTTTGAGTAAATTAGTGAACAACTACCCTCATAAAACATAAGACAAGGCAGTAGTGATTATTCTCATTTTCTTTGGTCTTGAGGACAGTGCCAGGAATCTCTCCTCATCTACAAAAGAACAGTGCCAGCCAGTATTGATATTAAATCCTGTACTAACAGTGCTGCTCCTGCCTCCAATTAGAGCCAGGGAGTTATCAGAAGAGAAAGAGGAGAAATGGTGGGGGATGCCTAGGACAGGGCTCTGACAGTGAACCTCTGAGTGCCAGCCTGATCTTCCCTCTGTCATTTGTCATCTGAAGGGATTGACCTATAGGTTGGTGGAAGGTGGCTTTCCCCCAGCGTGGTTCAGTGTTCACAATTCAGATAATAGATGTCTTAAGAAATGGGAAGAAAGCAGGAAGACACGTACTTCATGTATTATCAGGCAGTCAGTTGGGCACTTTTGCTGTCTTTGAGGAATGACCTCTCTTGTTTCACTGCCTTGTGCTTGTTAGCACATTCTCTGGAGGTACCTAGAGTATTAACATCTCAAAATGGATTAGTAAAGGATGCCAGGAGAAATATCAATAACCTCAGATATGCAGATGACACCACTCTTATGGCAGAAAGTGAAGAGGAACTAAAGAGCCTCTTGATGAAAGTGAAAGAGGAGAGTGAAAAAGTTGGCTTAAAGCTCAGCATTCAGAAAACTAAGATCATGGCATCTGGTCTCATCACTTCATGGCAAATAAATGGGGAAATAGTGGAAACAGTGGCTGATTTTATTTTTCTGGGCTCCAAAATCACTGCAGATGGTGACTGCAGCCATGAAATTAAAAGATGCTTACTCCTTGGAAGGAAAGTTATAACCAAACTAGACAGCAGAGACATTAAAAAGCAGAGACATTACTTTGCCAACAAAGGTCCATCTAGTTAAGGCTATGGCTTTTCCAGTGGTCATGTATGGATGTGAGAATTGGACTATAAAGAAAATTAAGCGCCGAAGAATTGATGCTTTTGAACTGTGGTGTTGAAGAAGACTCTTGAGAGTCCCTTGGACTGCAAGGAGATTCAACCAGTCCATCCTAAAGGAAATCAGTCCTGGGTGTTCATTGGAAGGACTGATGTTGAAGCTGAAACTCCAATACTTTGGCCTCATGATGTGAAGAGATGACTCATTGGAAAAGACCCTGATGCTGGGAAAGATTGAGGGCAGGAAGAGAAGGGGATGACAGAGGATGAGATGGTTGGATGGCATCACTGACTCAATGGACAAGGGTTTGGGTGGACTCCAGGAGTTGGTGATGGACAGGGAGGCCTGGCATGCTGCAGTTCATGGGGTCGCAAAGAGTTGGACCCAACTGAGCTACTGAACTGAACTGAACTGAACTGAAAGGATGCTCTAAGTTGAATATATTCTTGAATTCAGTTTTGCTCAAATAGCATTCACTAAAGAATACAAGTTGGTATTAAGCTGGAATACCCTGGACTCCATCATCTAATATATTATTCCAGGAGTTCAAAAGGAGTCCACTCTGAGATGGGTTGATGATGACATTTCAATGGATATTGTGTTTATAAATTTTTCTTCTCTGCCAAAGAAAAGAGAAGCAATAAATATGGCCCCAAAGAGCTCTGATTTGGTGGAGAGGATTGTGGTGGTGACCTAGATGTGTCCCCTGAGTCACACATTGCTCCCTCTTAAATCAGGATCTTGAATCTGGAAATGTACAGAAAAGAGGCAGACAGGGCCCTGTTTTCCTTGTTGGGTGTGTATGAGGCAAAGGGGAGCCCAGGGCCTGCCAGGGTGGCTTTCTCCCCAAGCAAAGGTTATAAGAATGAAAGGGTCAAACGTGCCTTGAGCTCCTTCTGAGACAAGGTAAGGAGAATACAAACTATTAATGTAATTTATGGGCAGAGCACTTTGAATATAAATGAAGCAACCAATGGCCTCTTTGATTGGCATTTATATCTCATTTTATAGAGATCACATAGAGTAGTGTTATAATTCTTGACAGTTTTGATTGTAAAATACATGGGACTTTAAGCTCCATGGAAGAAAGCAAAGATGATTAATATTAATAATGGACGACTAGATGCACAATAGATATGAGTAATATGTTTTGTATTTATATAGCTATTGTTTTAACTCATTGGAAAACACTGTATACTTTATTGTCAGGAATGCAGTCATAATAAGACACTATATTATCTAGGTCACATAAAAGAAGACATTCAAGCTAATCCCTAAATCCTATTAATTTTTTTACTCACATTACAGAAAAACAAAAAACAAAACAATAGCTATTTGACTACACTACTCAAATGAATGCATTCAAAGCAATGTGCCTAATTAAAGATACAGATCAAAATTCAAATAACTTCATGCAAGTGCGGTCAGCCCCAGAATCATTTGGAAATGTTGATAGCCACAAGGAAGGCTATGGATCTCAGAAAAATAAATAAATAAGAGACTGGGCAAATCAAAGCATAGTGATGAATGTGGGGGGTGTGTGTGTGTGTGTGTGTGTATTCTTCTAAGTGCAGAATGCTGAGTGAAGCAACTCTGGGCTCTGTCAGCAAAATTACAGCTCTAATAAGAGTGTGCACTGTTATGGAGAAAACTATTTCGATGGAAAATGCACATCTCTTAGATTACATCTAGCACTTGGAAAATTGCAAAATGTTTTACCACCTCTATTTCCCACTTCCTCCTCCCTTCCCATGACTCGTTCCATCACCACGTGGGAAAAAGTAGAAAGAGAAAACAAAGACTGGATGTTGTGGTCACCTCAATTTAAGATGTGCCTCTGATTCAAAATAGAAATAATTCAATAAGTAAATGTTACCTATGTCAAGTCTTCATTCAAAAGGCATTTGGAGTGTTTCAAAGGCAAATATATTCTGGAAAAAGGTGAAAATGAGGTGGAATAGAAGTAAAAGTTTGTACAATATGTGGAAAATAAGCCCCACACCCGAATAAGTAAATGACCAGTACATTGAATTCTGGGAAGTCCTAGTCATTTCTTAGAAGTAGGACCTAAACTTAATTCTGAATTTTTTTATTAAACCAAAAAGGAGGAAAAAAAACGATGGGCAGCCACATCGTTTACATAAGCAGAACTACTCTGCAGAAAAATACACCTGTTTCATTTTCTAAGATTTGAGAGGAGCTATTATTTTGATTTCACTTTGTATTTTTTATTGTTGTTTGTTTTATCTTCCTTTCCCCTTGGGCTTTTAAAATAAGATTCTGATGACAGAGACAGAAGTAAATCCTTCCATCCTATCCCCATTACGATTTGCTGTGGTTTGGGAAGCTCACCTTATATGAGGAGGTGTAATGGCTCCCCACTGCATCATTCACCTCTGACATCCGATACTTTGTTTTTAGTGATGTGTCCATTAGGGTTTGCTGCATAAATAAGCTATTCCAAAACTTAGTGGCTTATGCCAACAGTCATTTATTTGCTCACAAATTTGTGGGTTGGCAATTTGAACTGGACTAGACTGGGCCATCCTTCAGCCTCTCTTGCCTAAGCTTTGCTCATGTGGCAACTGACCCTGTCAACTGGGTGGGTAAGGATGCCCTCACTCACGTGTCTGGAGGGTGGTGGACTGAAGGTCGGGTGCTTTGGTTTTCCCCAACATGGCTTCTCTGACAGGCTGGCTTGGGCGCCTTCAACCTGCTATTTCTCTGCATGGCATTTGCTTATGTCCTGTTGGCCAAAGCAAGTCACATGACCAAGCCCAGCTTCAAGGAGGGGAAAAATAGACTTCTTTTTTAATGGTAGGATCTGCAATGAATTTGTGCGTGTGTGTATGTGTGTGTGCACGCTAAGTCACTTTAGTCATGTCCGGCTCTTTGTGACCTTATAAACTAGAGACTTCCTGGCTCCTCTGTCCATGGGATTCTCCAGGCAAGAATACTGGAGTGGGTTGCCATGGTCTCTTCCAGGGGGTCTTCCTGACCCAAGGATCGAACCTCAGTCTTTTATGTCTCCTGAATTGGCAGGTGGGTTCTTTACCACTAGCACCACCTGAGAAGTCAAATGAATTTATGGCCATTTTTTCTTTTTGCAGCAACAAGTTTAATTTTTGCTTCTGGTAAAGGGAAGGGAACACCATACCCCTGCTTATACTGTAGCTTGAAGCAAAGAACTTTAGTTTCTTCTCTCTGCATAAAATCCTGTGCCCCAGAGGGAGGGGAACTATGAGGCTTATGAGATGATCTTTCAGGAAGGAATTCACTTTTCCAGCTGTCATGGCAGGGAATGAATGATCTAAGAGGTGTGGGAGAGTAAGGGGAGGCAGAGAGGATGCAGGTGAACAGTTTGTGTGTGCATTGTCTTGCATCCATATGAGGCGAGAGGTGAATGAACTTGTCTTTCAGGGTTAACCAGCTGTTTTTTTTGTTTTGTTTTGTTTTTTTGAGAGAGAATAAAGGAGAATATTGAACAATTTCAGATTTTATAAATCATTATTTTCAAGTCCACACCAGGTGGTGGAGTAAGATAGAGTCAAAAACATCATCTCAAGGCATTCTTTCTTTGGCAGGACCTTTCAAGGTGCCTGCTTTCATCGCTGACAGTCTCCCAGCCTCGTCTGCAATGTTCTCACAGTCACAGTCCTCTGAGCTACCACGGGATGTCTGCCATTTCACCTGCTTCAGTTCCCTGCAGGGATGTCAGCTGCCGAGGCCTCTGATGCTGCCACATGGCCTTTGAAGATTCTGAGGACACTGTGGTGCTGATGCAGGCTTTGTCTCCAACTCATGATGCAAGCGCTAGCACCAGCATCATTGGCTTGGCAGGTGCCCCCTTGTGTTCTTGTAGACTTGTTAATAAAGCTTTTCCTTCAATAGCCACCAACAGGTTTTCTGGCTCTTTTATTTGGTTCCTTGGTGAAGTTGGATGAGTTATCTTACTGTATTTTTTCTTTTATAATGAAAATAGAGGTGTGATGGACTTGCTGGAGAAGGAAATGGCAACCCACTCCAGTATCCTTGCCTGGAAAATCTCATGGACACAGGAGCCTGGTGGGCTGCAGTCCATGGGGTCGCAAAGAGTCAGGCAAATCTTGAATCAATGACCTATGGCCATGAGATGCTGTATAAGAACCATCCACAAAACCTCACCAGTCTTTGGGTCACATGAGTGGCTATGGCTTGTTCTATAACAGGGGTCCTCAACCTCCAGGATTCAATGGCTGATGATCTAAGGTAGAGCTGATGTAATAAATAGAAATAAAGTGCACAATAAATATAATGTGTTTGAAGCATCCTGAAACCATCCCCCTACCCCTGGTCTGTGGAAAACTTTTCTTCCATTAAACCTGATCCCCGGTCCCAAAATGATTGGGGGCTACTGCTATAATGATCTACTTCTCCTCAGCTGTGAGTAGTCAGGTGGCTTAGCTGACTTGGCTATGCTCTTTGATGTGTCTGGGGTTGCTTAGCTGGAGGATGTGGCTCCATTCCATGTTATTTCCTCCACAGCAGGCTAGCCCAGGTTCATTCCCAGGCCAGTGGCAGGGTTCCAAGGGAGGGCACATGCACAAAACCTCATGAGGCCAAGGCTGAGAATCTCCACCATATCACCTCTCCTGTTCCTAGGAAGTCACCAGGCCCCTAAGATTCACAGATGGAGAAACAGATTTTATTTCTTGATGGGAGGAGATGAAACATCACGTCACATGGGACATGGATTTGGAAAGTGCAGAGAACTGGAGCCATCTTTGCAAACAATCTAACACACCCGAAAACCTGGGAGCCCTGGGTGAGCACAGTTGGCAACCCGGACAACTTCAAATGCATGTTAGGAAGATGAATTTGGTAATCTTTTTAAAAGGCAGAAGATAAATTGATTTGGGTAGTGGGAGGAGAGGTTAGTGTAACCTGCAGAATGGCTTTTACTTTAATACAGGTGATAAATCAGGAGGGTCTAGAACAGGGAGAGCAAACAAGCTGCACACCACGTGACCGATTCACATGCCTGCAGTGGAATGTTGAGGAGAATTATGTGGCCGCTTTCCTGGGTGAGCTGAACACTGAGGCTTGATGGATTTGCCCTTGAATGGAGCAGAGACAGCGTAGTCCCATGTGTGTGCCACTTCTGTGCCACCAAGGGCCATGGCGGTGAGGTTAAAGAGCCTTATGAAACTGATAAGGAGGTAGAAGGATCACATATTAATAATCAAGTGTAAATGAGGGAAAATATTATTCTAAAATAAGCCTAGCTTTTGGATTCATTCCCTTAATGGTAATGTCATTTCTCAAAGTGTGTCATATTGTATAAGGGGTAGATTTGAGTCTATATTATATAGATCAGTCCTGTATCGTATCATGGAAGGAATACCAGCTTTTCTGTCATCTATTGAGGCCCAATAAACCACTCAAAGATTAGAAGTTGTGATAGTTAATTTTATGTACCAACTTGAGTGAGTCTATTCGTTTCCAAGGCAAACCATTCAATATCACAGTAATCTAAGTCTATGCCCTGACCAGTAATGCTGAAGAAGCTGAAGTTGAATGGTTCTATGAAGACCTACAAGACCTTCTAGAACTAACACCCCAAAAAAGATGTCTTTTTCATTATAGGGGACTGGAATGCAAAAGTGGGGACTCAAGAAACACCTGGAGTAGCAGGCAAATTTGGCCTTGGAGTATGGAATGAAGCAGGGCAAAGACTAACTGAGGTTTGCCAAGAGAATGCACTGCTCATAGCAAAGATCCTCTTCCAACAGCACAAGAGAAGACTCTAAACATGGACATCACCAGGTGGTCAACACTGAAATCAGATTGATTATATTCTCTGCCACCAACAATGGAGAAGTTCTACACAGTCAGCAAAAACAAGACCGGGATCTGACTGGGGCACAGATCATGAACTCCTTATTGCTGAATTCAGACTTAAATTGAGGAAAGTGGGCAAAACCACTAGACCATTCAGGTATAACCTAAATCAAATCCCTTACAATTATACCGTGGAGGTGACAAATATATTCAAGGGATTAGATCTAACAGACAGAGTGCCTGAAGAACTATGAATGGAGGTTTGTGACATTGTACAGAGGCAGGGATCAAGATGATCCCCAAGGAAAAGAAATGCAAAAAGGCAAAACGGTTGCCTGAAGAGGCCTTACAAATTGCTGTGAATAGAAGAGAAGTGAAAGGCAAAGGAGAAAAGGAAAGATATAACCATCTGAATGCAGAGTTCCAAAGAATAGCAAGGAGAGATAAGAAAGCCTCCCTCAGTGATCAATGCAAAGAAATAGAGGAAAACAATAGAATGGGAAAGTCTAGAGATCTCTTGAAGAAAATTAGAGAAACCAAAGGAACATTTCATGTGAAGATGGGTACAATAAAGGACAGAAACGGTATGGACCTAAAAGAAGCTGAAGGTGTTAAGAAGAGGTGGCAAGAATACACAGAAGAACTATACAAAAAAATCTTCATGACACAGATAATCATGATGATGTGATCACTCACCTAGAGCCAGACACCCTGGAATGCTAAGTCAAGGGGGCCTTAGGAAGCATCATTACTAACAAAGCTAGTGGAGTTGATGGAATTCCAGTTGAGCTATTTCAAATCCTAAAAGATGATGCTGTGAAAGTGCTGCACTCAATATGCCAGCAAATTTCGAAAACTCAGCAGTGTCCACAGGCCTGGAAAAGGTCAGTTTTCATTCCGATCCTAAAGAAAGGCAATGCCAAAGGATGCTCAAACTACTGCACAATTGCACTCGTCTCACAAGCTAGTAATGTAATGCTCAAAATTCTCCAAGCCAGGCTTTAACAGTATGTGAACCATGAACTTCCAGATGTTCAAGATGGATTTAGAAAAGGCAGAAGAACCAGAGATCAAATTGTCAACATCTGTTGGATCATTGAAAAATCAAGAGACTTCCAGGTAAATGTCTAATTCTGCTTTGACTAGGCCAAAGCCTTTGAATATGTGGACCACAACAAACTGTGAAAGAGATGGGAATACCAGACCACCTGACCTGCCACTTGAGAAATATGTAGGCAAGTCAGGAAGCAACAGTTAGAACTGGACATGAAACAACAGACTAGTTCCAAATTGGGAACGCACCCTCCTTATTTAACTTAATTTCAGAGTACATCATGAGAATCGCTGGGCTGGATGAAACACAAGCTGAAATCAATATTTCTGGGAGAAACATCAATAACCTCAGGTATGCAGAAGACAGCACCCTTATGGCAGAAAGTGAAGAAGAACTAAAGAGTCTCTTGATGAAAGTGAAAGAGGAGAGTGAAAAAGTTGGCTTAAAACTTGACATTCAGATAACTGAGATCATGGCATCTGGTCATATCACTTCTGGCAAATAGATGGGGAAACAGTGGAAACAGTGACAGACTTTATTTTTGGGGCTCCAAAATCACTGCAGCCATGAAATAAAAAGACTCTTTCTCCTTGGAAGAAAAGTTATGACCAACCTAGACAGCATATTAAAAAGCAGAGACATTACTTTGCCAATAAGGCTGTGTCTAGTCAGTTATTGTTTTTCCAGTAGTCATGTATGGATGTGAGAGTTGGACTATAAGGAAAGCTGAGCACTGAATAATTGATGCTTTTGAACTGTGGTGTTGGAGAAGACTCTTGAGAGTCCCTTGGACTGCAAGGAGATCCAAACAGTCCATTCTAAAGGAAATCAGTCCTGAATATTAATTGGAATGACTGATGTTGAAGCTGAAACTCCAATCCTTTGGCCACCTGATGTGTAGAGTGACTCACTGGAAAAGACCCAGATACTGGGAAAGATTGAAGGCAGGAGAAGGGGACGACAGAGGATGAGATGGTTGGATGGCATCACCAACTCAATGGACATGAGTTTGAGTAAACTCTGAGAGTGGAAATGGACAGGGAGTCCTGGTGTGCTGCAAGTCCATGGGTTTGCAACAAGCTGAACTGAGTAACTGAATTGAACTGAACTGAGTCAGGGGATGTCTAGATATTCAGTCAAATGCTTTTCTGAGTGTTTCTGTGAGGGTGTTTTTGGATAAACTAACATTTTGTTGGTAGCCTGAGTAAAGTAAACTGCCTCCCTCATTTGTGTGGGCTTCATCCAATCAATTAAAGCCTGGGTAGAACAAAAAGTCTGCCTTTCCCTGAGTTAGAGGGAATTCCTACTGTCTAACCACCTTGAAACTGGGATTGGGCATCTTCTTACCTTCAGACTGACATGGAAACATCGATCTTTCTGAGTCTTGAGTTTCCTGTCCCTTGGACTAGAACTGCACTGTCAGAACTCCTGGTTTTCTGGCCATTGGACTCAGACCGGAACTACCCATCACCTTGCCTGGGTCTGCAGCTGGCTGACTCACCTTGTAAATCTTGGGACTTTTCAGTTTCCATAATTGCATGAGCTTATTTTTTACAGTAAACTAATAAGTAAGGAAAAGATTACTTTATATATATACATACATCCTGTTGTTGGTTCTGTTTGTCTGGAGAACCCTGTCTAAGAATGCAGAAGCTTAAAACAACAGATATTTTACATCTCAGGATTCTGTAGGTGACACATTTGGACAGGATACAGTGGGAATTCTCAGTAACATCAGGGGCCTCAATGCCCCCATGGCCTCTCTTGCTACCTGCCCTCATTACACAGAAGTCTAGTCTGAGCTTCTTTAGAGCTTGGCAGGTGCCCCCTGGAGTGTTCTAAGAGGACAAGCACTTCTTAAGCTGCTGCTTCCGCCATGTTTGATAGCATCCCACTGACCAAGGCAAGTCCATGGCGAAACCCAGGGTCAGTGTGAGAGGAGTCTACACTAGGGCATGGGTGCCTGGAGATTTAATTTATTGCAGTAACCAACGTTAAAGTCTGTCTCGAAGGGGAGGTTTGATGTTCCATTGTGAACGTGTTGGCTCTGATGTGTCCATTTGATGTTAAAGTTGGAAGAGTCAGGTGGCAATATGGGTCTGAGGCTAAGACAAGATAATTTCTTAACAATGGATGGATACATTTGGAAATCATGAATACATAGGGGTACATGAAAATATTCCACAGTCAGTATAACATGGACACCATCCTATCAGGACAGATTGTTGCCATAGCCTTGAAGCAGAATCTCACGGTTCCCTGTTAGGCCAAGCATTTTCCTTTTAGTTATTAGATCTTTGGGAGGTATCAGGAGTCCCAGGAAAGGAGGCAGGGCAGTCAGGGTAGTGGGAGGGCAGTGGGCAATGAACCAATTGGCAGGAAATATTGCAATACTTTGGCAACTGGTCTGAGTAGCAACCATATACACAGGAAAGAGCTAAAGCCAGGGGTGGTATGGTTAACATGTCACTGGCATAGGGTATTAACTTAAACTGTATGATTGACCTGTATTTATCCACTTGTGGTTGCGAAGAGCATCATTTTGTATACTTCAAACTAACCCAAAATAAGACAAAACTAGGTCTAAAATGGACACAAATATTTAGTTAACTGGCAGGTGAAAAGGAGGAGCCCTCATAGGAAATTGGAAAGAATGACTCCATGGAAGGCAAAGGAGGATCACAGGAGAGGAAGGGAAGGGGCAAAGATCTTGAAGGTTATATAGTAAAGTTCAGGTGAGATGAGTGTGCATGACTTTAGCTGAGGTGTATATCAAAGGAATGATTTCCATGAACCCAGACTCTTGCATCTTCCCATATATAGAAAAGCGCTAAATACCTCAACTTGACATATCTGATTTTCCTTTAATCTTTTGAGGTTTGGATTACCTGCCTTTTGCTGTAAACTTCTGTATAATCTGTCCCTGCCCCCCTGCCTCCTGGGAGCAGTTTTCTCAGGATTTTGTGAGATGCTACCTCCCAGGCTTGAAGTTCTAAAAATTCCCGCCAAATAAAGCATAACTCTCAACTTTTAGGTTGTGAATATTTTTGAAATCGACAATGAGAAAGACTTGCTTGCCTTTATATGAGGAATGGAAAGATCCCTCAGCTTGATGTTGGAAAATAATCTGTTTTAAAAGGTAAGAAGTTTCAGTTGAAGAGTGAAGGGACTCACAACATTGTTAATTGTCTATACCTCAATACAAAATGTTTTGTGTTAAAAGAAATAAAATTTTAAATATATAAATAAAATTCCTCTATTCTCAAAATAAGTAAATAAATAAAAGATAAGAAGGTGAGAGGTAATAGCAAAGTGTGTGATCACGAGCCTGGGGCTCTTGTCCCAATACTTCCAGTCTTGAGGACCATCTTGGCCACTTCATAACAGATCTTTCTTTGTAGACAGTGGTCTTCATCTTGATTGCACAGTAGGATAATGAACTGTGGGCACTTTTAAAATCCTCTATGCCCAAGTCTCATTCAGAGAGTTTACATCAGAATGTCTGAAAGTATCCAGGAGTCAGTGTTTTTAAAGCTCCTAGGTTATATCATGTTTGTTCAAGATTGAGAACCACCACAGCTTTATCTCCTATTCCTTCAGCTTTCATGCTTTAGGCAACAAACAAAGTCTCCTTGAATACTCATCACCATCAGTATTAGCAGGTCCCATGACAATGGAGGCCCTTGCAAACTTTCCCTCAGGGCAGTCAGTCCCAATCCCAGCTGTAGACTCACCTGGAGGCACTTACAACACACTGGTGCTGGGCCTCACTCCAGAGACTTTGATGTAATTGGCCTGGGATGGCCCAGGGCTTCAGTTGTGTCTCCTCAAATAGGTATGTTGAAATGCTAATGCTCAGTACCTCTAACTACTACTAATTCACTTCAGTCGTGTCCGACTCTGTGTGACCCCATAGACGGCAGCCCACCAGGCTCCGCTGTCCCTGGGATTCTCCAGGCAAGAACACTGGAGTGGGTTGCCATTTCCTTCTCCGATGCATGAAAGTGAAAAGTGAAAGGGAAGTCACTCAGTCGTGTCCGACTCTTAGCGACTCCATGGACTGCAGCCCACCAGGCTCCTCCATCCATGGGATTTTCCAGGCAAGAGTACTGGAGTGGGGTGCCATTGCCTTCTCCGCAGTACCTCTTAATGTGACCTAATTTGGAAATGGCATCCTTAAAGAGGTAATCAAGTTAAGCGAAGATCTTCAGGGTGGACCCTAATCTAAAATGACTAGTGTCTTTATAAAAAGCGGAAATTTGAATACAAGGAAGACATGCAGGAGGGATTATGTGAAGAGATGTAAAGAGATCACTAGGTAGTGTTTGTTATTGTTGAGTTGCTAAATTGTATCTGACTTGATTAGATTGGACTTATGTGGCCACAAGGAACATCTGGGACTGCCAGGTGCAAGAGGCAAGAAGGGGTCCTTCTCCTACAGGTTTCAAAGGGAGCACATAACTTTCAGACTTCTAGTTTCTGGGGCCATAAGACAATAAATTTCTGTTATTCTCAGACAACCAGTTTTTGGTACTTTGTAACAGCAGCCTGAGGAAATTAATACAAATGGTCTTGGATATCGATAGTTTTTAATATGACCCAGGTGGTTCTAATGTGCCAGGACTGATTTATTGATTTTCATAACTATTAAAGGAGTTAAGTATACAGTAGGTATAACCAGGATAGAAAACAATGTCAAAATCAGTTTAGGAGCCATGCCAACATAATTATCACAAGTCTAATATTTAAAACTTAGTCACATGTTGAGTAATTTTAATGCCTAGTAATATATCTCTTCTTCACTCGGGGCTCTGTATTTTAAGAGAGGCATTTGCAGTCTTGCTCCTCTGCAGTTCCTGGCCTGGATGCTTATTTTTAGTGTAATTTTTCACCTTGAATGATGAGATTCTGGATTTTCACTTCACATGTACTTTACAGGTCTTCTCATGGTGTATCCTTTATTTTTCATGCCTAAGGGCACTAACACCTCTCCCTGTTGGACTTTATCCTGTTCATTTATAATGCAACAATTCTCCAATTTGTCAAAGTTACTTAGAATTCTTATCCTGCAACCCAACATTCTAATTCCTATTACTCAAGGAGAGTCCTCAGGACAATTGAATTAAGAATTTTATGAACTCCAGGAGGAATCAATTTGGAGAAGACCAGATAATGGAAGGTTTATTGTATTATGTGCTGCATTAAGGTGTAAAGATGTATGAAGGATAAATGGTCAGTGCGTGAATTATCCAGAGTTCCTACAGTGAGACAGGGGGATCAGTCCTTGCCCCAAACATCATGTGAGATGTGGAACCTTGTCACTGCCACTCAAAGTGTGCTTCACAGACTAGCAGCATTGGCATTACCTGGGAGCTGGTCAGAAACACAGCATCTCTAACTCCATCCCAGACCTACAGAATCTAAATTTACTTTTTTGTAGTTTCTCTAGGTGAAGCACATGCATATTAAATTTTGAGATATGATGTAGACACAGTCCCTAGCTTGAAGAACTCACCAAGTAAGCTGGTTGAATTTGGCAGATCAGTTCAGACTCTCAGTCATGTCCGACTCTTTGTGACCCCATGGACTTCAGCATGCCAGGCCTCCCTGTCCATCACCAACGCCCGGACTTTACTCAAACTCATGTCCATTGAGTCAGTGATGCCATCCAACCATCTCATCCTCTGTTGTCCCCTTTTCATCCTGCCTTCAATCTTTATAAGCATCTGGGTCTTTTCCAATGAGTCAGCTCTTTGCATAAGGTGGCCAAAATATTGGAGTTTAGGCTTCAACATCAGTCATTCCAATTAATATTCAGGACTGATTTCCTTTAAGATGCACTGGTTGGATCTCCTTGCAGTCCAATGGACTCTCAAGAGTTTTCTTGAACAGCACAGTTCAAAAGCATCAATTCCTCAGCACTCAGCTTTCCTTATAGTCCAACTCTCACATCCAAACATGACTACTGGAAAAACCATAGACTTAACTTAATGGATCTTTGTTTGCAAAGTAATGTCTCTGCTTTTTAATATGCTTTCTAGATTGGTCATAACTTTTCTTCCAAGGAGCAAGTGTCTTTTAATTTCATGGTTATAGTCATCACTACGAACAAAGCTAGTGGAGATGATGGAATTCCAGTTGAGCTATTTCAAATCCTAAAAGATGATGCTGTGAAAGTGCTGCACTCAATATACCAGCAAATTTGGAAAACTCAGCAGTGGCCACAGGACTGGAAAAGGTCAGTTTTCATTCCAATCCCAAAGAAAGGCAATGTCAAAGAATGCTCAAACTACTGCACAATTGAAGTCATCTCAATTGTGCAATAGTTTCACTATGCATTGTGCATACTTTCACTATGAAAGTAATGCTCAAAATTCTCCAAGCCAGGCTTCAGCAATACATGAACCATGAACTTCCAGATGTTCAAGCTGGTTTTAGAAAAGGCAGAGGAACCAGAGATCAAATTGTCAACATCTGCTGGATCATCAAAAAAGCAAGAGAATTTCAGAAAAACATCTATATCTGCTTTATTGACTATGCCAAAGCCTTTGACTGTGTGTATCACAATAAACTGGTAAATTCTGAAAGAGATGGGAATACCAGACCACCTGACCTGCCTCTTGAGAAACCTGTATGCAGGTCAGGAAGCAACAGTTAGAACTGGGCAGGGAACAACAGGCTGGTTCCAAATAGGAAAAAGGAGTATGTCAAGGCTGTATATTGTTACTTATATGCAGAGTACATCATGAGAAACGCTGGGCTGGAGGAAGCACAAGCTGGAATCAAGATTGCCAGGAGAAATATCAATAACCTCAGATATGCAGATGACACCACCCTTATGGCAGAAAGTGAAGAACTAAAGAGCCTTTTGAAGAAAGTGAAAGAGGAGAGTGAGAAAGTTGGCTTAAAGATCAACATTCAGAAAACTAAGATCATGGCATCTGGTCCCATCGCTTCATGGGAAATAGATGGGGAAACAGTGGAAACAGTGGCAGACTTTATTTTTGTGGGCTCCAAAATCACTGCAGATGGTGACTGAAGCCATGAAATTAAAAGATGCTTACTCCTTGGAAGGAAAGTTATGACCAACCTAAACAGCATATTAAAAAGCAGAGACATTTCTTTGTCCACAAAGGTCCATCTAGTCAAGGCTATGTTTTTCCCAGTAGTCAAGTATGGATGTGAGAGTTGGACTATAAAGAAAGCTGAGCACTCAAGAATTGATGCTTTTGAACTGTGGTGTTGGAAAAGACTCTTGAGAGTCCCTTGGACTGCAAGGAGATCCAACCAGTCCATTCTAAAGCAGATCAGCCCTGGGTGTTCATTGAAAGGACTGTTTTGAAGCTGAAACTCCAGTACTTGGACCACCTGATGCGAAGAGCTGACTCATTGGAAAAGACCCTGATGCTGGGAAAGATTGAGGGCAAGAGGAGAAGGGGAAAACAGAGGATGAGATGGTTGGATGGCATCACCAGCTCAATGGACATGGGTCTGGGTAGACTCCAGCAGTTGGTGATGGACAGGGAGGCCTAGTGTGCTGCGGTTCATGGGATTGCAAAGGTTCCGACACAACTGACTGACTGAACTGAACTGAACATTCACCATCTGCAGTGATTTTGGAACCCACAAAAATAAAGTCTGCCACTGTTTCCACTGTTTCTCCATCTATTTGCCATGAAGTGATAGGACCAGATGCCGTGATCTTTGCTATCTGAATGCTTGAGCTTTATGCCAACTTTTTCACTCTCCTCTTTGAATTTCATTAAGAGGCTCTTTAGTTCCTCTTCACTTTCTTCCATAAGGGTGATGTCATCTGCATGTCTGAGGTTATTGATATTTCTCCCGGAAATTTTAATTCCAGCTTGTGCTTCATCCAGCCCAGTGTTTCTCATGATGTACTCTGCGTATAAGTTAAATAAGCAGGGTGACAATATACAGCCTTGACGTACTCCTTTTTCCTATTTGGAAACAGTCTGTTGTTCTATGTCCAGTTCTAACTGTTGCCTCCTGACCTGCATACAGATTTCTCAAGAGGCAGGTCAGGTGGTCTGATATTCCCCTCTCTTGAAGAATTTTCCAGAGTTTGTTGTGATCCACACAGTCAAAGGCTTTGGCAGTCAATAAAGCATAAATAGATGTTTTCCTGGAACTCTCTTGCTTTTTCAATGATCCAGCAGATGTTGGCAATTTGATCTCTGGTTCCTCTGCCATTTTTGAAACCAGCTTGGACATCTGGAAGTTCACAGCTCACATATTATTGAAGCCTGGCTTGGAGAATTTTGACCATTCCTTTACTAGCATGTGAGATGAGAGCAATTGCGCGGTACTTTGAACATTCTTTGGCATTGCCTTTCTTAGGGATTGGAATGAAAACTGACCTTTTCCAGTCCTGTCGCCACTGCTGAGTTTTCGAAATTTGCTGGCATATTGAGTGCAGCACTTTCACAGCATCATCTTTTAGGATTTGAAATAGCTTAACTGGAATTCCGTCAACTCCACTAGCTTTGTTTGAAGTGATGCTTCCTAGGGTCCACTTGACTTCACATTCCAGGATGTCTGGCTCTAGGTGAGTGATCACATCATGGTGATCATCTGGGTCATGAAGATCTTTTTGGTACAGTTTTCTGTGTATTCTTGCCACCTCTTCTTAATACCTTTTGCTTCTGTTAGGTCCATACCATTTCTGTCCTTTATTGAGCCCATCTTTCCATGAAATGTGCCCATGGTATCTCTAATTTTCTTGAAGAGATCTCTAGTCTTTCCCATTCTGTTGTTTTCCTCTATTTCTTTGCACTAATCATTGAGGAAGGCTTTCTTGTCTCTCCTTGCTATTCTTTGGACTCTGCATTCAAATGGGCATGTCTTTCTTTTTCTCCTTTGCTTTTTGCTTCTCTTCTTTTCACACCTATTTGTAAGGCCTCCTCAGACAGCCATTTTGCTTTTTTGCATTTCTTTTTCTTGGGGATGGTCTTGATCCCTGTCTTCTGTGCAATGTCATGAACCTCCATCCATAGTGCATCAGGCACTCTGTCTATCAGATCTAGTCCCTTAAATCTATTTCTTCCATTGTATAATCATTAGGGATTTGATTTAGGTCATACCTGAATGAATGGTCTAGTGGTTTTCCCTGCTTTCTTCAATTTAAGTCAGAATTTGGCAATAAAGAGTTCATGATTTGAGCCACAGTCAGATCCCAGTCTTGTTTTTGCTGATTATATCTCTATCTTTGGCTGCAGAGAATATAATCAATCTGATTTTGGTGTTGAGCATCTGGTGATGTCCATGTGTAGAGTCTTCTCTTGTGTTGTTGGAAGAGGGTGTTTGCTATGACCAGTGTGTTCTCTTGGCAAACCTCGATTAGCCTTTGCCCTGCTTCATTCTATACTCCAAGGCCAAACAAAATTGCCTGTTACTCCAGGTGTTTCCTGACTTCCTACTTTTGCATTCCAGTCCCCTATAATGGAAAGGACATCTTTTTGGGGTGTTAATTCTAGAAGGTCTTGTAGGTCTTCACAGAACCATTTAACTTCAGCTCCTTCAGCATTACCTGTTGGGGCATAGATTTGGATTACCGTGATATCGAATGATTTGCCTTGGTACTGAACAGAGATCATTCTGTCGTTTTTGAGGTTGCATCCAAGTACTGCATTTGCGGCTGTTTTGTTGACTGTAATGGCTACTCCATTTCTTCTAAGGGATTCTTGCCCACATTAGTAGATATAATGGTCATCTGAGTTAAATTCTCCCATTCCAGTCCATTTTAGTTTGCTGACTCCTAAAATGTTGACGTTCCAACACTTCTCAAAGTGTGGTCTGGAGGACAGTATGTATTTGAGTGACCTTCAACACTTGGTAAAATACAGACTTACTTTTAAAACATTAATTAGTTAATTTTTTGCCTGTGCTGGGTCTTTGTTGCTTTGTTCGGGCTTTCTCTGGTTCCAGAGAGGAGTGTCTTCTCTTGCTGAGGAACACAGGCACTAGGCTCGTGGGCTTCAGTAGTTGCAGTGTTCAGGCTCGGTAGTTGTGGCTCATCAGCTATAGAGCCTGCGTTCAGTAGCTGTGGCACATAGGCTTAGTCGCTTCACAGTATGTGAAATCTTCCTGGCCCAGAGATTGAACCTGTGTCCCCTGTATTGGCAGGCAGATTCTTATCCCCTGCACTTCCAGAAAAGTCCAAGACAGACTTAGTTAATTGGAATCTTTGGTGGTGGGATTAGGAACTTATATTTTTTTGTAAATAGCCCAGGTGACTCTGATGCACTTTAAAGTTGGAGAATATCTTCTCTAGAACTGTAGAAATTTATTCTGCTTCAACACATCTGAGGAATAAACCCTCTTCTCTTAGTAACAATGATTTGGAAAAGCAGTTACAGGGGTGGAAGCTGCAGTCTCCTAGACCAGGATCATCCGAAGGATGGCCTGTGGATCAATAGTGTGGCCATCCCTGGGAGCTTGTTAGAAACGCAGAACTTCAAACTTTACCCCGTATCTACTGTTATGGGATAAATTGACTTTGCTAATTCATATGTTGAAGTTCTGATATCAGAACCTTAGAATATAATTATGTTTGAAAATAAGGAACTTAAAGAAGTAATTAAATCTAGTTCTCTGGGTCTGCAGACATCTTCGGACCAACATTTAGCAGCTGTTAGTAGAGGCTTGACAGGACACATCCCCTTCATAAGTTATAGATCAGGGAAAAAAGATATTTATTCAATAGTCTCTGTTTGGCTTATATCAGTAATCATTAATAAGTGAAGCTCATTTAGTACTTCATAAGTGTGTTTGAAGTTGACTCTATCTTTCTGGCTCACAGCAGTCCTCCAAGTTTAGTTATCACTTTTCTGTAGACGTTGTTTTGAACAGTCCATAAACAGCTCCTGCCTGCTGGGTCTTGAAACACGTTTCCCTATAAGCACACTTATGAACATGTAACCATCAGTGAGGAAAACATTAAATCAGAGTAACAGAAAGACTGCCAGAACGGCATGTGTATCTTAAAATACTTTACAAATGTGTTCATTGCTGAGAAATGGCTTTGTTCAAACCTAAATCCAGCCTGATTTTTTTTTGTTGTTGTTACTATACAATTAGGCTCTGAGTCAGCCTTGAATCTTATGTTAATGAGACCCCCTACAGTCTTGGCTCATACCTTCAAATTAGAGATTGATCTATAATTAATAAGGCTTATAATGCCAGTACCTGAGACAAAAGAGATGGTCGGGCAGCTGGGAAAGGAAAGAAGACAGGTGCACCACATATCGAGCTGGCTCCTGGTGGCAGAAGCAGGTGTCTGTGGGTAGTCAGTCTGCTGGTTTGAGCTCTTTTGATGGGGAGAGCAGCTCACTGCCCTCCGAGGTCTCAGGAGGGGACATGGATGCTGCATCTAGCTTCCATCCATAGCAAAACATTCCTGCTCAGAGAAACCCTGGCTGGCGCGTGCGTGAGTTTTCCAATGTTACGTTAAACTGCCTTTGAATTCTGGGTAAAAAAAAAAACCTTACCAGGCCAAGGAGTCATATGTTTTTTTCCAGCTATTTTTGGAGCCATGTAACCTCCCCACACTGTAGTTTCTACTGCCTCGAAATTCCCAGTGATTGGCAGAGAGGAGTGCTTGCTGATTAATTAAAATCCAATTTTCTTTTCTCTCCTAATTGCAGCAGTAGAGGGGAAAAAAGGAAGACTTATTATTCCAAAAATGAAAATGATCCTTCAACTGTTTGGGCTTATTATGAGCTCCATGTTGCAGTTTGTTTTAAATTGAATCAATAGAATAAACATGGAAATGAGCTCTTTGAAATCATATCTTTTGAAACTATTTAAATGAGAGCCTGCATCATTTTGTTTAAAATGTTTTAGACTCTACCTGGATAGACTTCTTGATAAAGATAAAGGGTAAGGGAGGGTTTAGGTTTGCAGGTAGTCTGACCATACTGTGGGTCTGCCCATGTGTGGCTTTATGACGTGATTTGGGGCACTGTTTAGGACTCTGCAGTGGATCAACCCTCATTAGCACAAAGATGATCTGAACTCCCACCCGCTAACACACAGAACTTAAAACATAATTTCCATTGGCTTTGAATTTGTAGGCTCTCTGTGGTCCTGAAGAGTTGGGGCGGCTGAACTTACAGGGGATTATCTGCAGGGCTGGGACGGTTGTGTCCCCTGATTTGGTGCTGAGTGTGTGTGTGTGGGGTGGAGCGGGCATCCTCATGGAGGGTGGTGGCCCAGCACCCTGGGAAGGGGGCTGGTTCCCCCAGTAATTGCCTGGTTCACTGGTTCCCATGGGAAGGGAGAGGTGATGTTTACCTCCTCACTTGCCACATAGTCTTTATGTAATCTGCAGTTTTAGAGCCTCTAGTTGGATGGTGGCTATTGGCAGGTGGGGGGAAAGGGAGGCAAAGTCAGTGAAGGACACCTGGAGAATCTAAAATTGGCACTGTGTAACTGTCCTGTATAAATGAGCAAAATGCAATACAACGCTAAGTATAAAAATGTAGGGTACAAAATTGTGTGTGACATTACTTTGCCAACAAAGGTTCGTCTAGTCAAGGCTATGGTTTTTCCTGGGTCATGTATGGATGTGAGAGTTGGACTGTGTAGAAGGCTGAGGACCGAAGAATTGATGCTTTTGAACTGTGGTGTTGGAGAAGACTCTTGAGAGTCCCTTGGACTGCAAGGAGATCCAACCAGTCCATTCTGAAGGAGATCAGCCCTGGGATTTCTTTGGAAGGAATGATGCTAAAGCTGAAACTCCAGTACTTTGGCCACCTCATGCGAAGAGTTGACTCATTGGAAAAGACCCTGATGCTGGGAGGGATTGGGGGCAGGAGGAGAAGGGGACGACAGAGGATGAGATGGCTGGATGGCATCACCAACTCGATGGACGTGAGTCTGAGTAAACTCCGGGAGTTGGTGATGGACAGGGAGGCCTGGCGTGCTGCGATTCATGGGGTCACAAAGAGTCGGACACGACTGAGTGGCTGGTCTGATCTGATTTTTATTTATAAAAACTTTATATTATCTATTTATATTATATACTTATATATTATATATATTTATATATGTATTTATACACATGCCAATTACATATATAAGTATATACATACTTATATATTAATATTTTAAAAGTTTTAAAATATTTTTGCTATTGTTCAGTCACAAAGTCATATTCAACTCTTTGCAACCCCATGGACTACAGCATGTCAGGCTTCTCTACCCTTCTTTGTCTCCTGGAGTTTGCACAAATTCATGTTCTTTGAGTTGGTGATGCCATCCAACCATCTCATTCTCTGGCATCCTCTTCTCCTTTTGCCTTCAATCTTTCCCAGCATCAGGGTCTTTTCCAGTGAGTCTACTCTTGTATCACGTGGCCAAAGTATTGGAGCTTCAGCATCAGTCTTTGCAATGAATATTCAGGGTTGATTTCCTTTAGGATTGACTGTTTTGATCTCCTTGCAGAGTGTTCTCTAGCACCACAGTTCGAAAGTGTCAATTTTTCAGCTCTCAGCTCTCTTTATAGTCCAACTCTCACATCCATACATGACTACTGGAAAAACCATAGCTTTGACAATACAAACCTTTGTTGGCAAAGTGATATCTCTGCTTTTTAATATGCTATCTAGGTTTGTCATAGCTTTTCTTTTATTTTATGAGCAGCGTGTGTCTTTTATTTTCATGGCTGTAGTCACCGTCTGCAGTGATTTTGAAGTCCAAGGAAAGAAAATTTGTCACTGCTTCCACTTTTTCCTCTTTGACTTGCAGTGGAGTGATGGGACCAGACCATGATCTTAGTTTTGTGAATTTTGAGTTTTAAGCTTTTTCACTCTCCTCTTTCACCCCCATCAAAGGGCTCCTTTGTTCCTCTTTACTTTTGACCATTAGAGTAGTATTATCTGCATATCTGAGGTTATTGCTCTTTCTCCTGGCAATCTTGATTCCAGCTTGGGACTCACTCAGCCTGGCATTTTGCATGATGTACTCTGCCTGTAAGTTAAATATGCAAGGTGACAATATACAACCTTGATGTACTCCTTTCCCAATTTGGAACCAGTCCATGGTTCTTTGTCTGGTTCTAACTGTTGCTTCTTGACTCACATACAGGTTTCTTATGAAACAGGTAAGGTGGTCTGGTATTCCCATCTCTTTAAGAATTTTCCACAGTTTGTTGTGATCGACACAGTCAAAGCATAGTCAATGAAGCAGAAGTAGATGTTTTTCTGGAATTTACTTGCTTTCTCTAAGATGCCAATGAATGTTGGTAATTTCGTCTCTGGTTCCTCTACCTCTTTGAAACCCAGCTTGTACAACTAGAAGTTCTTGATTCGTGTTGTGCTGACTCCTAGCTTGAAGGATTTTGAGCATAACTTTACCAGCATGCAGAATGAGCTCAATTGTAGGGTGGTTTGAACATACTTTGGCAATGCACTTCTTTGTGATTGGAATGAAAACTGACCTTTTCCAGTCTTGTGGCCACTGCTGAATTTTTGAACTTTGCTAACATAATTTACAGCATCGTCTTTAGGCCTTGAAATAGCTCAGCTGGAATTCCATCACCTCTACTAGCTTTGTTCATAGTGATGCTTCCTAAGGCCCATCCTTGACTTCACACTCCAGGATGTCTGGCTCTAGGTGAGTGACCACACCATCATGGTTATCTGGGTCATTAAGACCTTTTTTGTATAGTTCTTCCGTGTATTCTTGCCACCTCTTCTTAATTTCTTCTGCTTCTGTTAGGTCCTTACCGTTTCTGTCCTTTATTGTGCCCATTCTTGCATGAAATGTTTCCTTGATATCTCCAATTTTCTTGAAGAGATCTCTAGTCTTTTCCATTCTATTGGTTTCCTCTATCTTTTTGCATTGTTCATTGAAGAATGTCTTCTTATCTCTCCTTGCTATTCTCTGGAACTCTGCATTCACATGGGTATATCTTTCCCATTCTCTTCACCTTTACCTTCTCTTCTTTTCTCAGCTGTTTGTAAGGCCCCTTAGACAACCACTTTGACTTCTTGCATTTATTTTTCTTGGAGGTGATTTTGGTCACTCCCTTGTGAACAATGTCACGAACCTTCATCCAAAGTTCAGGCACTCTGTATACTAGATCTAATCCCTTGAATCTATTCATCATCTCTACTGTATAATTATAAGGGATTTTATTTTTAATATATGTATTTATTATATGTATGAGTATCATACATAGTATCTGTATATGTTCATATATAATATATGCCATAAATGCATAGGCATATTTACATTTTTACATATAACATGTATGAATATGTATATAAATGTATATTTACATTTAAAAAATGTTTCTCACATATATAGTAGTGAGCATGGGTATATAGCTAGATAGGATATAGAAGATACACCAAAATATCAAGTGGTTCAAGTGACCTGACCTGGAGAATGGGAATTTTGATTATTTTCTTCATGTCTTTCTGTATTTCCTAAATATTCTATGACAATAAAGTATTGCTTTTGCGATCATAGAAAAGTCACTAAAAAAGAAAATAGAGGACCCTTCCTACATGTCCTGTGTATCCCCAGGATAATTCTTCTCCTGCTCTGCTGAGTGAGGGCTCCTGGTTCCCGGGTCACTAGTCCCTTTGTTCATCTCATTTTGTGGGACCAAGGAGCACAGTTTCCAGGCTACTGTTGTAGCCACGTGTTCCCAGAAACAAACTCATTCAGAAGGACAATGCAGATAGTGGAGTGCAGTTTATTACGCCAGTGGGCCAAGGCAGAGTCTCCTCTTAGCTAAGGACCCCAACCAGTTTTTGTGAAAACCTTATGTACCCTAAGTGTACGTGCCCAAACCCACCTCCCAAAATCCCTGAAACTACTCTGAGCAAAGGAAAAGAAAGATATAATCAAAGTTAACTCGTGATTCATATGCCTTAAGCCTAGGTAGTTAACAGTGGACAATTATCAATAGGTCTGTGGTCACACCCCAATAAGCATAATAGAATGCATGATTCTATTCAGTTACACAGATAATTAGGGCATTCTTTTAGGCAACAGAGCATCTAGGTATGAGCCCCTGGGGCTCTTCCTTCCAGGGGTCTGGTTTTCCAGTTGGTATGTCGTTTCCATAGATACTGGGCATATAGCTCAAAGTCCACAGTCCAGTTGAAGATGGAGTCCTGCTTTCAAGATGGAGCCTGTTCTGTCTGTTTCCTCCTTCACTATGAGGGTTTGGAAGACTCTGTCCTCCTAAGCCCTACCCCACTGCATGCATAAGCTCACTCATCTGATATGAATGCAGAGAATCCCCAGGGTCCCTGAAATGTTCCTGGCCTTTGTATTCAGTGATGCTGATCTGATTGATCAAAAAAATGTCTTCCCTTCCCGCAGTCTTTCATGGCAGACAAGGGGGAAATGAAGCTTTTTCTAATATACACATGTGAAGCTCGAGTTCTAGACTGGTGTTTTTGTGTGCTTGGGGACTGGGAGGGCCATTCAGACCCAGAGGGCAGGCTTCAATCCTGCAGAGACTGTGAGTCTGTGAGTCTGACTGGGGCCCGGGGTTCCACGCTGCTCACAAGCCCCCAGGTGATCCCCCACTGCTGGACCACCCTTCTCCAAGTATGTACCATGGCAGCACCCACAACTAAAAGGCTGAGGTCCAGGGACTCCTGTGTCTCAGGCCTTGAGACTTGGGCTGAATTGTACCAGCAGCTTGCAGTCAGCAGATTGTAGGACTTGGCCTTCAGACGGTGTGAGCCAATTCCTATAATAAGTATCCTCTTATAGATCTCTCTATATCTGTTCTGTTTCTCTGGAGAACTGTGACTAATACACTATCTATTTCCAGAACTTTTTCATCACCTCAAGTAGAAGCTCTGTAACCGTTAAGCTGTAATTCCTCAGCCTCCCTTCCCCAGCCCTTGGCCACCTTTAGTCTACTTTCTGTCTCTGAATTTGCTTATCTTAGGTAACTCGTATGAGTACAGTCATGCAATATTTTCCCTTTTTAGTCTGTATTATTTGACTTAGCATAATGTTTTCAAGGTTCATCCATGTGGAAGCTTGTATCTGAATGTCATTCATTATAAAGGCTGAATACCATTCCATTGTATGTATAGACCTCATTTTGCTTATCCATCCATTTATTGATGGACGCTTGGGTTGTTTCTACCTTTTGACTATTGTGAATAGCCTGCTATGGACACTGGTATATAAGTATCTGTTAGAGTCCCAATTTTCCATTCTTTCGGGAATTACTGCATCACATGGTAATTCTGTTTAACTTAAGGAAGTGCCAAAATGTTTTCTGCAATGGCTACACCATTTTTGTTTCTGTGGGTCCTTTTAAAGTCAAATTTTTTTATAATATCTTACCTCTACACATATTACAAAAAAATAATTTATTGTGTTAGCTTCAGTATGCAGTGGTGTCTGCCCTCTTACTCATGAGATGGAGCATTGTCATCCTGTGAATGTATTGCCAAAGCTTTTTTCTCCGAACCTGTGCAAATGAGGGGCTTGGAGCTTCAGTTCCATTGGCTTCACAATAAATCCATTTCTGTGTATTTCCATCTAAGAGCAACTACTTTTCATTTGCTGAAAATCACTGAAGTTCTGATCTTACAAATAAAATAAAGGGAAAAATGAAAGAATTATTTTTGGTGCTTGGGGACTAGTATCTTCATTGGGCCTTAGGATTCCAGACCATCTCCCTGTCATATTTAGGTTAACATCATCCCTTAACCGGCTGCTCCTAAGTACCACCTCAGATCCAGCCAGGAGGGGCTCCTGCTCTAAGCCAGGAGCTTAGGAGGGCCTCATTCTTTCAGTGTTCCTGAGACAAAGGCTTTTTTCTAGATTATTCTTCAGGTACCCAGGGCCCTAAAATGTCTTTCCAAATGGCCATTATTTGCTTTCAGGCAGTTTGTTTTGCAATGGGCTGGTATAGAGGTGTCCCAAGCAGCGAGAGTGTGCTTAGTCACTTAGTCATGTCTGACTCTTTGTGACCCTATGGGCTCTGTCTATGGGGCTTCTCCAGTCAAGAATACTGGAATGGGTTGCTATGCCTTCTTCCAGGGATGTTCCCAACCCAGGGATCTAACCCAGGTCTCTGGCATTACAGGCAGATTCTTTACCATCTGAGCCACCAGATAAATCCATGAATACTGGAGTGGGTAGCCTGTCCCTTCTCCAACAGAATTCCCAACCTAGGAATTGAACCAGGGTCTCTTGCATTGAAGGTAGATTCTTTACCAGCTGAGCTACCTGGAAGGCACCACCAAGCTCCTTCCCCAGGAACTATACCCAGCATCTCAGCATCAAGCTGCCATAGCTTTGAACAGAGTCTGTGAGCACCTGTGCTTTATCTCGATTTATTTTTTGCATCCATCAGCAAGATATGTTCTAAGGTAATTGCTTCTTCACTTCATGCTATTTTGACTTGTGAAAGGTTTCATTGGAAATTCTACTTTCAGATAATGGGACAGCTTATCCAGTCATCCCTCAGTATATGCAGGATATTGTCTCCAGGACCTCCCTCAGATACTAAAGTCTCCAGATGCTCAAGTCCCTTATGTAAAAAATGGGGTAGTATTTGCATATTGTGTAGGCTTATCCTCTCATATACTTTCAATCATCTCTAGATTACTTATAATACCTAATAACAAGTAAATACTATTTAAATAGTTCCTGGCAGGTGGCACATTCAAGGTTTGCTTTTGGGAACTTTCTGGAATATTCCTTTTCCTGATAATTTTCATTTGAGGTTGCTTGAATCCATGGATGTGGAACCAACGGATATTGAGGGCCAACTATACCTATTTCTAGACAAATGGCAGGCGAAACAGAATGGTTTCTTTGATTGGCTTAGGCCAATTATGATTTGTCCTCTGGCGGCTGGGCATTTTGCTGCCTGAAAAGAAAAAAAAAATCAGGTTACTCTCACCAAAAAAGAAGAGAGAATTTGCTTTAGGCTGGGAAGCCATAGCAACCGTTAGAGAGAAGAGTTACTTTCCTTAGAATTGTAAAGGAGGATTAGCAATTAGGAAGGAAAGAAGGAAAGAGGATTTGTCACAAGATTGAAAAGGCAGCCACAGCTGAACTTCTAATAAGCAGATTGTGAGAAGAGATTGTTCAGATGAAGTTCTGTGGGCCCCCATTGTAAATAGTGAGTGATTAATGACAGTGCCTTTTCTTAAATTTATGACTTGTATTTGTTACATAGCTCATCACTAATAAATAATGTCTGATGAATTAATATTGTTATTCTCCATCTATATTTTCATGATGTCATTTCACCAAAATTAGCTGTAGCCAGAAGAAAAATCAACCCTAAACCCTTCATTGCTCATGAAGTAATATGACTTTATCGGCTCATCTTAGAATAGCTGAAAAGGAATCTGGAGTCACCATTTAAAATCCTGATGGAGCACTGAACTTCCGACATTCCAAGGAGAGGCAGCTGGGTTTGACTTCTTCTTGCCTTATCCCAGGGAGGAGCATAGATGAATTGTAGGAAAAGGCACAGATGCCATCAAGGTGCCATCTGAAGGCTGCTTACATGCTGTCTGACCCCAAGGTATTTCTTATGGTGACCTCACTTGCCTGCCACTCAATGTTTACATCCCATTGATTTCAGGTTTATGGTGTCCTTTTCTATGCAAAGAATAATGCATTTATACAACCATAAATATTTTGACCTAAACAGGATGATATCTCAGTAACTACATTTCTACAGTGTCCTGCTAAGTGGGATTTTGAGTTAGAAAGGGGTTTAGATCAATGACAGATGTGCTCGCTACTTTTGGAAGTGACCTGTGGGAGGAGATCACAATGCGGATCTGCCTCTCTAAGGCAGAAGGCTCACAGTGTGCTGCATGGTCTTATTCCCGGAGCGAGCATCCCCCACCCAGACAGGAAGGAGACCTGGCAGTTTCCTTAAGACCTCAGCCCTGGAAGTGGCATGGGGTCACTTTTGCTTTGTGCTGTTTGTCAGCAGAGAGCCTGGATTCAAGGGGCAATGGGCAGGGACATAGACTCCCCCTCTTGATATGGGAAGAATATGCAAGAATTTGGAGGCTGCATTTCAAGACTACCACATGAGCTTGAATGTCATTTCCTCAGAGAAGTCTTGCAGGCCATCTCCTCTTAAGTACCCTTGTCCACTCCTCAAATCACTGTCTATCATGATACCACTTTGATCTTCCTCATAGCACCATTACCTTGGCTTTCTCTGTGAATGCATTTGCTAAATTGCATAATTTTAATCTCACTTCCTGCCTAGTGTAGGATTTCCAGGAAAGCAGTAACATTAGGGATCATGTTCACAGCTCTATCCCCATGTAGCATAGCAGGGGCTCCATACAAAGTTGGCACACCATAAACATTGGGTGAGCGGATGAAATTTTTATCACCTAACTCTTCCAACAGCACAAAACAGAGAGATGCCTAACACTCCCCATTCAATATTTGGTCCCTCAGCTTTCTGTTATAATCTAGAGCTCTATTAATATGACCACTTTTGGACCTAAGAATCCTTCTAATTATCACAGATGTATCCTAAGAAGCAATTAGTCAAAGCTGCCTAGAATCTTTGTGGATACGGCTGATCCTGGCCGTATGGAAATGTACCAAATTCCCTGTCACAGAAATTCTTAGCTCTGATGGAAAAATTTGGATTAGAAAATGGCTGAGGAAGAGATATTCATGAGGAGGCAGCTTTCAGAAGCACAGAGAAGAAAATTCTCTGTATTTTGTTACCGTCCATGGTTATAGAGTTATTGGGAAGTGAACAGTAACATTGCAGTGTAATCCTAAGAAAATGGGCTGAGTGACTTACTGCCTGTTGGTTCAGAGCCTGCAAATCTGTTTTCCAAAGTGCAGCTGGGATAAAGGTACAGAAATAATGTGCAGCTTTTTACCTGCTCCCAAGTCCTTTATTGGGTCCCAGGAGGGGAAAGCTGAGAGGGAGGAGGAATAGAGAAGCTTACACGCTAGTTTCTGTGTATGCTGCCGGCTGGTGAGCTGCAAGATGGATATTTACCAGCCTTCAACTTGCATCTTAAGTTAGTGATATGTCTCCATTAATGGGGCTTCCCAGGTGGCGCTAGTGGTAAAGAACCTGCCTGCCAATGCAGGAGACATAAGAGACATGGGTTCGATCCCTGGGTCAGGAAGATCCCCTAGAGGAAGGCGTGGCAACCGAGTATTCTTGCCTAGAGAATCCTATGGACAGAGGAGCATGGTGGGCTATAGGGTCGTACAGAGTTGGACATGGCTGAAGAGACTTAGCACACATTCCATTAATGAGAGCAGATCTCACCATGATGGTGTATCTCTCTTTCCTCTTGGAAGAAAGACAAAGTCAATTAAATCGTGTTGGAGGGCAAGTAGTTCACACAGGGTTTTTTTTCTTTTTCTTTTTTTAGTAGCACAGTGGTGGTATTTCCCTTTGTTACCAAGACAGCAATTAGCAGGTTTCTTAACGGCGCAAAGGTGGGTGACAAGTACAATAGGCTTTTAGGAAGGTGGTTGCTGTCAGGCCTTAAAGCAGAGTAGGAGGTTGAAGGATTTAAATATAAAATAAAATCCACCAAATTCTATGCCATTGGTGTCTTCTATGAATTTTTACACCTACTCCAGTCTCAGGACTTACATTGTCTGTTTGAAAGCTTTAAAGAATATTTTCCAGTGTATTTCAAGGAGTAAAAACTTTTAAGTCACTTTCGAGAAGTGAGGAGTGCATTTGCCTACTTTGATTGCCTTAAGATTCCAGATGGGAGTTTGAGTGGTTATTTTTACATGTTATATAGTATTTATTATTGTTATTTTTTATTCTATTTACACATTATAATAAATACATATTTTTCCCATTTTTGTTCATAAAAGTAACAAGTTCGGCTTCAAGAGAGAATTAAAAGAAATACTTTGTTGGAAGTTTTTGACATTTTCCTCAAGAAGTCCCCATGAGACTGAAGAAAGTCCTAATCAAAGGCCATTAATCTTGTGGCCAAGATTAGTGATAAAAATAGGAAAGGACCCTAGGTCTGTGGATATATTTAAAACTGAGCAGAAAAAGTACTCAACATGGAAAACTAATATGATCCAAACAGAATTCTTCACTTTCCCTTTAATCCTAAAACTGATTATTATTACTTTTTCTCAGCTTCCCTAACCCTCTCCAAAAATATCACCATTCTCTGGTTTACTGGGCTGGAACATTCTGCTTACGATTCTTTCTATCTCCCTGTCTTTTATGTTGTATTTCCTTAAGATTAAACTTTTGGATGTGTCATTTCTTTATTTCTTTTTTCTCTTATATCCATCATCTTTTGTTGTTATTAATCATTGCATTTGCAGTTTGGAATGAATTTTTGGTCTAAGTACGGATATACCGACCTTATATATAACATTCAGGATGTAATTTTCCTCAGATGGGTATGAACACAGGGTTGGAATTCAGAGGAAATCTCAGGGTTCTCAGGGAGATTCAAATTTAAAAACCACTCAGAAAGACTCAGTGGTGGGTTTCAAGACACTTAAGTAAATGGAGATGGTCAGAGAAATGTTAGGTTCAAGAATATTCTTGAGGCTAATGGGAGCAGGAAACGAGTCAGAGGAGGCAGTTTCAGAAAGGCAGGAAAGAACATGGTATACTCAGCCCCTCAAAAGCCAAGTAGACCCATGCTTCAAGGAGTGAGCAAGTCATCATTTCCTAATATTGTAAAGCACTTGAAGAAGGTAAATGAGAGGAGGCAGTTGAGTTCAACATTCTGGAGGGGGGCTTTCCAGATTGAGCAGAGTCTCTGGGCACTAACTGGAGCAGAAGCAGAGGATGACTTGTGGTGAAGGAGTCTAAATGGCAATAAAAGTCTTTGAAACAGACGTGAGGCTTCTCAAGTTCTGCTCACATGTGCCCGTTGTCCTGGTCATGGTCCACCTTCCTAAACAGAGCTCAAGGTAGAGTGCGAGTGGAGGTGGGCCCACTCATTTGGTTAATGAGATCTGCTCTCATTAATGGAATGTGTGCTAAGTCTCTTCAGCCATGTCCAACTCTGTACGACCCTATAGCCCACAATGCTCCTCTGTCCATAGGATTCTCTAGGCAAGAACACTCGGTTGCCACGCGACCCCCAACAGAAGGGGGCGCTGGGGCGCAGGGAAGGGAGAAGATGAGAAAGCCATGCAAGGATGTGTGCCCATCGAGCTGAGGTTGTCTGCCCCTCAGGGCAGAAACGTGGACTCAGTTTTAGGCTAGTCCCCCAATTCTTCTCCCAGTTTCTTCCAAAAACCAACTTTTCTGAAGCTCTTGCTTTGATGCTGCTGGAGAAGCATCTAGCTAGAATATCCTCTACCTCCCTCATGGTCTCATAGACCCTTCCCCAAATCTATGAAGGTTTCAGCTCCCCAAGCCCCTGGTACTGGCTTGGCTCTCTCTGCACCTCTTTTTTTTTTTTTTTTTTGATCCCATTCCTGTCATTGGATTTAGGTCTGTGGGGACAAAAGCCAGGATGTCATTCAGACAACATGTGTGGATTCCTTATGTAAGACAGCCCCCCATCAACACACACACACACACAGAGCCAATAAAGTTTGTAGGTGAATGCTCCTCTCATGCCTCTCCACCAGGAAAATGTCCCTGGCAGGATGGAGCCCATGAACTTGGTAACATGCCCTTGGAACTGGCCTTCTCTCCTCCATCTTACTCTGGAAGAACCTGAATGAGAGAAGGGAATGGGGCAATCTAAAGTGGAGAAAACCATAAATGAGTATCTCTAGGTGTTATAGTCAACCCAATATCTTCGGATGAATACTTGAGTGGGAGAGAGGAAGGACTATAAAGTGAGAGACAGCCGTACATTGATAGTTTCAACTATCACCTAGCCACAGAAGTTTTCTTTTTTTTCTCCTTAGCTTGACTATGATAGGCCATAAATTCATTGGGATTAGGCATATAGTGCCTATATTTTATCCCTTTCTATTGCCTCCTAGGATGCTTCACATATGGCCAGCACTGCAGTATTTGTACTTTGGTTAAATCTGTGACTCTGAGAGATTTTTTTTTTTTTTTTAATTTGAGGGCTATAGAGGACTTCTCAGTTTCAAATAACTACTAGAGCAAGTGAGTACCCCTCTCCTAGTTGGAGAGCCGTGAAGCATAGGGAAGGGTTCATTAGGTAATCAACAGCCTCAAGAACAGCAAGAAACAGCCAATGGCCTGTGTGAGGGAAACCACCCGCCTGCCTCTCAGCTTAAACGCTGCTCTCTTCAGCACTTTGCAGGGGGAAGTCAGGGTCTGTGCTGTGGGCTTGCTTTTCATTTTCCAGCTCCCTCAGGAGGTCTACTGACTTTAATGGCCCTGGATTTAATGGCCCTAACCTTCCTACTTCACTGGAGTAAAACCCTTGATCTTACCTTCCTTTACATCCTTTCATTGGTAAATATGCCTAGTATGATCAATTCTTGTTGTTTATGCTGTAAATAAATTCTTTCCTCCTGTTCTCATCAGAAAACTCCTGGTTTGTTTAGTATGTAAGACATGTCGAGACACACAAGCGTGCACACACACACACACACACACATATGCAATTCTCAATACCCTCTATTTGTGTGTGTGTGTTCATCAGTCATGTCTGACTCTTTGAAACTCTATGAACTGTAGCCTGCCAGGCTCCCCTGTCCATGGGATTTTCCCAGGCAAGATGACTGGAATGGGCTGCTATTTCCCCTTGCAGGGGACCTTTCCAACCCAGGGATCAAACCCACGTCTCCTATGTCTCCTGCATTAGCTGGTAAATTCTTTGCCATTGAGCCACCTGGGAAGCCACTCAACCAAGTTTGTTTTGCCTGGCACACAGCAAGACAAATGCTCAGACACTGAGGTTGGCAGCAGAGAAAAGGTTTATTCAAGGCAATCAAGTGAAGAGATGGGAGGACGGGTCTCAAATCCCCCTCCCAGAAGGGTTGGGATGAGAGGTTGGGATGCTTATGGGCAAAGAGTAGAGAGGATGGTCAGAGATGCAGGGAAGGTGTTTGGAGGCACGGAAAGGCGAGGTGATGGGTGCTCTGCATGGGGGCAACTGAGCTTCCTGCTTCTTTGTAGAATGTCTGTTCAAAACAAGGCTGTATTAGCATGATCCAAGGGTAGAATTTTGAGCCCACTGATGTCAGAAGGTCGCCCATCAGACAGTCAGACATGCTCAGCTGAAGGGTCAGTGACCAATTTGAACTAGATGACTAGCTGACTCTAAGTTCCTTAAAAGCAAATTGGGCGAACATCGTAATGTTCATATATCAGAGGTGCTATTTATAGGGGCAGTGAAGGGGTCTTGTCATTTATTGTCTAGGCTACATGACCTGGGATAGCAGTTTTTCAAGAACAAAGGCAGGTTACAATTTTCTACTTGTTAGACGAGCAGGTTATAGTTGATTGGATCTGACTGATGGCAACCCTGGATTTTACTCATATAATTTAAACTGTGTTGTTGTGCACCATTGCATAGATTGGGTAAAGTGAACAGGTTTCTACTACATTGTTACTAGGTCAGACTGAACACCTTCAGACATTTTCATTTTGTTTTTATTTCCAGGGATTAATGTCACTGGGGTGGACATTGAGCGATGATTTATTCCAACATGTTTCCATTCAGATGGCAAGTAAAGGACTCATACTTACTTAGACAATATTCATTTTTAATAGCAAGGAAATATTTCGTAATTTTGTTACCATGCAGCACATTTTTCAAAGATGTTTCCAACTAACCTAAACTCTGAATAGACTTGAAAGGGAGTTCTATAGAAAGGGGTTCTTTCATATTGTATTTTTGATAGAATTGAAAAAATAGCCCCAGATAAAGACTCTACAGGCTGCTCTTGGAAACAGGATGGGAGGAAGAAAAGGGAGCCCTTTTCCTTGTGTCTGCTAAAAATGCAGGGGCGGATTAGGACCAAATGGACATTTTAATCCCTAAGAGAGGGTGCTGGCACTTCCCAGTGCACTATCTGAGAGCTTGTATCAAATTCTGATGTTAATGGAAAGTTGTTTTGACTCTTGTTCTCTTGGTTCTGTTACCAGCAAATTCCCTGGTGCAAAGTAACAAACCCATTTTCTACCTCTTGCCCAAATTTTCCCATTAGGAAGGGGATCTTGTTTCCAGCAGGACTTTTGGTATCTTATTGTGAAACCGTTTCTAGAAAGATGATACTCAACCTCACTAATAGGAATTATTTTAGCAAAATATCTTTCCCCTGAAAATCCTTTGTGTTCCCAAAGAATGTTCTCAGGTAATATATATAACCCTGGCAATGATCTCTCCATCATCATAAACAAACATTGATAATCCATCTTTGGGGCATGCATATGTAATTCCTTCTCAGACTCCTTGGAGTAGGCTAGATCAGGCTGTCAAGTTAGGTGAAGGGAGGGACAAGCAAGTGCTGGGATTCTCCATCATGGCCACTGAGAGACTTTCTCCTGGATGATATTATCAACAAGTGTTGGAATTGGAGGAAAAAAAAAAACTTTAATAATTGTGTTCTTTTATGGTTCCGAGAATGGTATCTTCCATACAGACACCCAACAATATCCCAGGGAATGACAGAGTGAGTACAGAGAAGGATTAAATTACACAGGGGATGCTGTTGTTAGGAACTTCCTAGTGTCAAGGCTGTATATTGTCACCCTGTTTATTTAACTTCTAAGCAGAGTACTTAGAAGCATGAGAAACTTCTAAGCATGAGAAATGCCAGGCTGGATGAACCACAGCTGGAATCAAGATTGCTGACAGAAATATCAATAACCTCAGATACGCTGATGACATCACCCTTATGGCAGAAAGCGAAGACGAACTAAAGAGCCTCTTGATGAAAGTGAAAGAGGAGAGTGAAAAAATTGGCTTAAAACTCAATATTCAGAAAACTAAGATCATGGCATCTGGTCCCATCACTTCATGGCAAATAGATAGGGAAACAAGGGAAACAGTGACAGAGTTTATTTTCTTGGGCTCCAAAATCACTGCAGATGGTGACTACAGCCACGAAATTCAAAGATGCTTGCTCCTTGGAAGAAAAGCTATGACCAACCTAGATGGCATATTAAAAAGCAGAGACATTACTTTGCCAACAAAGGTTCATCTAGTCAAAGCTATGGTTTTTCCAGTAGTCATGAACGGATGTGAGAGTTGGACTATAAAGAAAGCTGAGCGCTGAAGAATTGATGCTTTTGAAGTGTGATGTTGGAGAAGACTCTTGAGAGTCCCTTGGACTGCAAGGAGATCCAACCAGTCCCTCCTAAAGAAAATCAGTCCTGGATAGTCATTGGAAGGACTGATGCTGAAGCTGAAACTGCAATACTTTGGCCACCTGATGTGAAGAACCACTTATTGGAAAAGACCCTGATGCTGAGAAAGACTGAAGGCAGGAGGAGAAGGGGATGGCATCACCAACTCAATGGACATGAGTCTGAGTAAACTCTGGGAGTTGGTGATGGACAGGGAGGCCTGGCGTGCTGCAGTCCACGAGGTCACAAAGATTCGAACATGACTGAGGAACCGAACTGAACTGAACTGAGTGTAAAACAACAGAGACCTCAATTAAATAGAGTCAGGAGACCAGAAGGGGGAGCTCTCATGTCCTGTGACAATAGCAGAGCCTAATCAGAAGAAGAAAGACTCCTCTCCTGGCAAGAACTCAGCCAGTGAGAAGCCATGGACCTTGTGTTCTGTATTCTCACCTTCCTTTTTCTCTCTATGAAAGAGTGCTCCTTCTCTTGCCATGGAGGGACTTGTACTGTGACTGGCTGTCATTGCAGACCCTAAATTGCAATTCTCTGCTGAACCCCAATAGACCCATCTCCACCAGGGAAATATCTGGCTGTCTATTTGTTTCAGGTCAACATCAGTCAAGACTTTCTTGGCTCGAAGTGATAGAAACCGAACTGATTTTAGTGTTAAATAATCAGAAGACAGAATTCCAGGCTGTGTCTGGAGTTTACACATCTGCATCTTATGTTTTTTAAGAATGTGATGCCTTTCTTATTCTGCAAATTAAAGGTTTGTTTGGTGTTCCCCTTTTAATCCTTGAAATGATGCTGCTGTGCCCCTTGTAACTACAAGGCTGACTGAGGCACAGTGGCTAAGCTCAAAGACTCTTCTTCTTCAGCTTTCACTTGAGTTCGTTAGTCTTTCTCTTCTTTACCTTTGCGATCCCAGGTGGCACAGTGGTAAAGAACCCTCCTGACAATGCAGGAGATGCAAGAAATGCAGGTTCATTCCCTGGGTCGGGAAGATCCCCTAGAGTAGGAAATGCCAATCCACTCCAGTGTTCTTCCCTGGAAAATTCGACGGACAAAGGAGCTTGGCGGGGGGGGGGGGGGGGGGGGGTGGCGGCTGCAGTCCATTGAGTCACAGAGTCGGACACAGCTGAGGGACTGAGCGCACGCGAAACAGGTCCCAGAGTGAGATCTTAGCCTTTTGGAAACTTAAGCCCAATTTCTGCGCCACTGAGGAAGTGCTTGTTCCTGGTACATTGCACTTTAGTGGAGTGGGGGACCCTTTAAACATGCCCAGAAGCTGCCTTTGTGGAAGAAGTGGAGCCGTAGTCTCAGAGCATTTTCCTGGGGTTGGATTTGAGGTGTGTGTCCTGCAACACATGCTAGGTGAGGCTAGTAGTTGCTTGATTCACCGAAAACAAAATCACAAAAAGCAAGAAGTCATAAAAAATGATTCATACGTGCCTTAAACATTTTTATTTTAACATAAAACATATAAACTGACATTCATTTGCCAATCTTTGATGTAAAGCTAAGGGGTTTTCTCTTAATTGGCACTATATGTGGTCTCTCTTAATAAATTACACCCTTAATGCATCCCCTAAGTTTACAACTCCAGTTTCTTTACATCAGAGCAAGAAATAAAGTGGCTTGCAAAGAAATCTGATTGAATAATCTTTCTCAATTGTTATAATTTCCCCCCAAGTCCTTCACAGTTCTCTTGGCCACAGTAATCCAACGGTTTGCATGAACTTTTACAGGCTCGTGTTCATCAAGCAGTTCTGAAGAATTTGATTTATTTTTCACTGACTCATCTCTTTCCTTATACACTCATATTTCATGGGTTGTATATATTTAATTTAAGTAAGCCTCATTTGCTTATATAATAACGATAACAATGATAACTCCAACATGTTTGGGAATAAACCCAAATGATTCTTGGTAAGCAGTGCCAAGTTATCAAGTTGGAATTCACTAGAGAGAAGCCTTTGAGTGAGGGCTCACAGATGCTTAGGGCTGTGTGGTGGGTCCTGGGCTCTGCCCTGCCCTACCCTGGACTCCTCGGTCCACTTGGATGTCACCTACAGCTTTGGCATCTTCTCCATCTCTTGTGGTGTCTCTTTAGCTAAGGAGAGTCTGGAAGTGGAAGTGCTAGGGTCCTGCACATCATGGAAGAAATTCATGAGGATGGGAGTTGATGGAGAAGCATGCCACCTTTTCATGCTTCGGTGAGATTTTCCTCAGTCACTAGGGGCCCACGGAACTCACCTGCTCAGTAATAACCTCTTAATTAACTCCTTCCCCTTCCGGCTTCCCTTCCTTATCCCTCATGGGTCTCCTTTGCTTCACCTCCCGAATAAACAACTGGGACCCACATTCTTGACTCTAGGTCCTCTTTGGAGAGAATAAAACCTACGACAAGCATGGCTCAGGATGCTGCATGGGGAGGATGCAGAGGCCCTGTCAGGTGAGTGGATTCAATGGAAGCCACGCAAAAAGCAGCCATGCGGCTGGGAAATCTAACTTGGTCTCTCCCGCCTCAGACTGTGAAGTAATTTCTGCCCTTGTTTTCTGCACACATGGTGCTTCTTCCAATCAGCTTTGACTTCCTTGTTAGCCTGATGAGGACTTGTCTTGGGGGATCTGTTACAAGTTTCTGGCTGGAACAACAGTTGGATGGGATTTATCTCAGTCCCCGGACCCTGGTCTTATCTCTTTACTTCTTCATTTGCCTTGAACTTTACAAACTGGCCATCCTGGGCTTTTAGCATCATGTGTGTCCTGATTTCAGTTTTCCATCCTGATTCTTAGGTGCGCCTCCCCTAGACTTCAGTTTACCTGTGGTTCTTCTGGGCTCCTGACTATAGGAATTCACCACTTAGCCGAGACCTGGTCTCGGACTTCTGTCCTGAAACTCCCCAGCCCACTTCTAACTCTCTTCTCCTCCCCATTTTCCCTCTTACCTCTACTCCGGTCCTGGCCTCATGCCCCTTTCTCACCTATGGACTCTGGCCGGCCTTTCTAATGCATGTGCTGCTGCTGCTAAGTCGCTTCAGTCGTGTCCGACTCTGTGACCCCAGAGATGGCAGCCCACCAGGGTCCTCCATCCCTGGGATTCTCCAGGCAAGAACACTGGAATGGGTTGCCATTTCCTTCTCCAAGGCATGAAAGTGAAAAGTGAAAGTGAAGTCGCTCAGTCGTCTCTGACTCTTCGCAACCCCATGGACTGTAGCCTACCAGGCTCCTCTGACCATGGGATTTTCCAGGCAAGAGTACTGGAGTGGGTTGCCATTGCCTTCTCCCTCTAATGCATGTCTAATGATAAGTATTTTCCTGCAAAACTTACCTTCCCACCACTTAATGCCATCTAAATGTTTTTCTTCAAAGATACACAATATTGAGTTAATGCTCTTTCAGCGACAGAACAAAACTATTGTACTCTGTCTCTCCCATTCTTAAGAACAAGTGTTTGGATTGTAAAATGATTGAGCCACACTCTATTATCTCTTATTAATGGAAAATTGGTCATAAATTGCCGAGGCGTGACTAGCTCATTTTCCTAACACAGCTGCAAATGCTTTATGCTGGGCTCACTTTCGATTTCTCAGAATGAAAGGAGAAAACTAGAATTGACACTTCTTTGAATGGTTCCCAGTGTCAATCCCTACAGAGACGAGGGATTAAAGGTAGCGCCACCTTTAGTCAAGGCTGTTTCCTAGGATTGTCTGTCTTTATGTTCTCATGGAGTGTTGGAAAAAGCTGCAAACTTTGAGATGACAGGGATTAAACACTTTCTTTAAAAAAAATATTCTAAAAACTGATCTAAAAAGCATATATACAAGTGTGCCTTGGAAGTGCTCTGTATTTAATGCACAATAATTCATAATAATACTTTACTATAATTTTTGAAGGCACATTACATCTTACAAAGCATCTTTAGTCATAAATTGTCTATTTTAATCCTCGACCATCCTGGTGAAATATATCACAGTGTTGCCATTTGGTCCTTGAAGAAGGTGTTCTGATAGATTTATTAATGTGCCCAAGGACACAATCCATTAAAAAAGACACTTGAGCACCTATGTTCTGACACCACACCTGGCATCTCAGTGAATATTCCTCTTTGGTCTCCTTGAAGTTCTGCTTTCTTTTGGGACCAGTCCTCCCTTTGGGAAACTATTTCTTTCTCAATTTCAAGTGAACATTGCAGAATGGCTGCCAAACACTGCCCTCACTGCTATCTCTTGCACAGGGTTTAGAGTGTGTACAATCAAAACAGTCCTAGCAGCAAGAACCAAGGGACAGCATATTAAAAAGCCAAGACATCACTTTATTGACAAAGGTCCATATAGTCAAAGCTATGGTTTTTCCATTAGTCATGTATGGATGTGAGAGTTGGACCATAAAGCAGGCTGAGCACCAGAGAATTGATGCCTTTGAATTGTGGTGTTGGAGAATACTCTTGAGAGTCCCTTGGACTGCAAGGAGATCAAGGAGTCAATCCTAAAGGAAATCAACTCTGAATATTTATTGGAAGGACTGATGCTGAAGCTGAAGCTCCAATACTTTGGCCACCTGATGTGAAGAGCCAACTCATTGGAAAAGACCCTGATGCTGGGAAAGATTGAAGGTAGGAGGAGAAGAGGGTGCCAGAGGATGAGATGGTTGGATGGCATTACTGACTCAATGGACATGAGTTGAGCAAACTCTGGGAGATAGTGAAGGACAGGGAAGCCTGGCATGGTACAGATCATGGGGTTTCAAAGAGTCACATTCAACTGAGCAACAACAACAAAGAACCAAGGCAGGGAGACTCCTCTGTCTCCGGTGGTAAACGTCAAGGCTGTTTGCTGTCATTGGGAAAGACAGTCCGGTTCATGAGGATAGAGTTGACATCGGGAGGGGAAGGGAGATGAGAGGCAGAGATGGGGAGTCCCATTGTCTGACGTGAGTGGTGCCAGCCGGTGTGGCCAGACCACCCCGGTCCGTCATAGCTTTCTGATAGTGTCGGCACACAGTCGACTCCTTCCCCCAGGCCTGTGCACTTGGGGTTTGTCCGTTGCATTCAAAAGACACAGCTTTGTTTTCTGGTGCATTATTACTCATTTGAACCTCACAAGAACACCAGGGGTTAGGCATCAGTTAATACAATTTCTGTTTTGGAAATTTACTGAGATTCTGTTCATCTGAGACTCATCTACAAGAGACACAAATCAGTAGGTGACCAAGTTGAAATTAGAAATCCCCTGTTTTTAATGCCAGCTGCAATAATTTTCTTCCTTTTCCACACAATTTATCTACTGCCAGAGATGAGAAAAAGTAAGATAAGACAGAATCTTCATATTTGATTAGGTGTAATTTTTCATTTTTCCTGAAATAAAAAGCGCTATGTCCATGGGATCACAAAGAGTCAGACATGACTGACTGAACACCAAATGTCCTATTAACTGTGATGTCCCCACTCTGAGATTAAGAGATAGGTCTTCTCCCAGTTCACTCCATCCCCAGCACATTGCTATTTAGTTTAATCACTGAGTATCTGTCTCACGTAAGGACCAATATTGGTGATGGACATTTTAATACAGGTAGAAGATCTCACCCTTCAACTTAGAGATTCTTTGGCTTTTAAAAAACTGCGCTGATGTTTTGTTACTTTTGCCATCCATGACCTGTATGAGGCCGCTTCTCCTGGCTGCAGGGGGTGTTGGCTATAATTGGCTCCCAGACACCCCCTTTTTCTGAGAGAATTGCCTTCAGTTTCCAGGAGCTGAACCAGTTAGAAATGTCTGAAGGTTATGCTCTTCTCTTTTTTTATTTTCAATTTTAATACTTTTATTGGCAGTATAATTGATTTACAATGTGTTAATTTCTGCTGTACAGCAAAATGATTCAGTTATTTGTCTCTTCTTTTCCATTACGGTTTACATTTATGTTATTTGTATTCTGTTTTGTATTTTTTCCATTATGGCTTATGGAATAAGCCATAGGATATTAAATCTAGTTCTCCGGGCTATACAGTGGAGCCCTGTTGTCTGTCCATCCTGTACAGAAAAGCTCACATCTGCTAACCTCCTTCCCACTACATCTCTCACTTAAGCCACTTTCTGTTGGCAAGCACCGGTCTATTCTCCATGTTCGTGACTCTGTTTCATGGATAGATTTGTCTCTTGAGGCAGCTTTCAGCCAGTGACAGACTGATCTGGGTGCCACACACATGTCAGAACTCCCCATGGGGTCAAGCTGAGAGTAGGCTTCATGTAAAACACTTCTTTCCTTGCCTTCTTCCCCTGGTCTCTCCTGCATCTATTCCTTCCTGACCAGGTCCCCCTGAGCACTCTGTCTCTCTTACCCAGAATCCCCATCTCACACTCTTCTGGGGACACTTCTGGGGACTCTGGTCTCAGACATCATCTTCTCCCTCTTAGTCACAGCTTCATTTTCTTATCTCATGAATCCTTTCTACTTACCTCTGCACCCAATAATCACATACTTGCTAACTATGTGGGTAAATGGAAGAGAATGAGCAGCCTGGCAGCTTCAGGTTTTGGCTGAACCTCATTGGAAAAGACCCTGATGCTGGGGAAGACTGAAGGCAAAAGGAGAAGGGGATGGCAGAGGATGAGATGGTTAGATAGCCTCACCAATTTGATGGACATGAATTTGAGCAAACTCCAGGAGACAGTGAGGACAGAGGAGCCTGGCATGGTGCAGTCCATGCATTGCATAGAGTTGGACGTGACTCAGGGACTGAACACACACACACACATACTCCACCGCCCCTGTTGCATAAAGCTGGTTAAGCCAATAGGTCTGAAGAGTGGTGGTTGTCCTGCATTTCCTAAAATAGCAGAGCAGAAACAGTGCTAATTTTAGATAAGGACACAAAATGCCTGGGGATGTAAAGATGTGATTTTCTTTTTTTTCCCCTTACAAGATCAAATATATGAAAAAGGATGCAGGAAGCACAAGAGAGTTAAGTATGTCATGCTTTTTGCTTTAACTGAAGTCAGGGCAAGGCTGTGCCCTCTTCAGAGTGGTGTGTCAGGCTCTGGGGTCCTAAGGCTGCAGCCCAGCACAGTGTGTGTGGTGGGGGGTCTTGCATCCACAGCCAGTATGTGTTGAACAGGGAGTAAGTGCTGGAGTCTGTGCTCCGAAGAACAAGGCAAAAAATAAACCGGAAAACCAAGTCCATAGTTGGTAGTTTATCACAGAGGCAACGGTCACCATGTTTGTAGTGAGAACAGAAGCAGTCATGAGATGGGATGGGAGAAGCCATTGCCATGGGAAGGAGCTGTCTGTGCCAGAAGAGGTGCTTGCTGACATCTTTTATGTATTTCAGAAAAAGTTTGGTTGGCAGACGTGGCCAAAGGGAATGGTCTGTACTGAGCACATACATTACGAATTGGGCAGAGATGCCTCACATGTAATCATTTTGTGCTGCTGCTGCTGCTGCTGCTAGGTCACTTCAGTCATGTCCGACTCTGTGCGACCCCATAGATGGCAGCCCACCAGGCTCCCCTGTCCCTGGGATTCTCCAGGCAAGAACACTGGAATGGGTTGCCGTTTCCTTCTCCAATGCATGAAAGTGAAAAGTGAAAGCGAAGTCGCTCAGTTGTGTCCGATTCTTTGTGACCCCACAGATTGCAGCCTACCAGGCTCCTCCATCCATGGGATTTTCCAGGCAAGAGTACTGGAGTGGGTTGCCATTGCCTTTTCTGATCATTTTGAAGTACGCACAATTGTTGTCTCATATTCAAGTAGAGGAAACCAAACTGAAGGTTGGGTGACTAGCCTGAGGTTACATAGCTAGCAAAGGGTAGGGAGCTAGTGCTTAAATAGGGCTAATTCTGAGCCATTCATTACATACTTTGCTTCCCCTTTCCTCACACCCTTCCCAACCCCTGCCAACTATTCAGCTCTGTAACCCGACTCTGTCCGTTTGAAATGCAGATAGTTTCCCCATTTTACAGAGCTGGAAAGCTAAAACTCAGTAATGTCACTGATACCACACAGCTAATTTTAGATCCAATTTTTCTAACTGTAATAGTTGTTACCTACTCAAGGATCACTGTCTTGTCGTGGAGAAGGGATTTGCATAATTCAATGAAGCTATGAGCCATGCCGTGTATGAGTTCCAAAGAATAGTTAGAAGAGACAAGAAGACCTTCTTCAATGAACGTTGCTTAATAATAGAAGAAAACAACAAAAGGAGAAAGACTGGAGATCCTGTCAGGAAAGTTGGAAACACCAACGGAACATTCTGCCCAAAGATGGGCACGATAAAGGATAAAAATGATAGAGACAGAGCAGAAGCTGAAGAGATCAAGAAGAGATGGAAAGTATACACAAAACTGTATAAAAAAGATCTTAATGAACCAGATTACTATGATGGTGTGGTTAGTCACCCAGAGCCAGACATTCTGGAGTGCAAAGTCAAGTGGGCCTTAAGACGCACTGCTGTTAATAAAGCTCGTGGATATGATGAAATTCCTGCAGAACTATTCAAATCCCTAAAGGATGATGCCATCAAGGTTTTGCATTCATTATGTCAGAAAATCTGGATGACCCAGCAGTGGCCACAGGACTGGAAAATGCCAATCTTCATCCCAGATCCCAAGAAGGGTAGTACTAGAGAATGTGCTGACCATTGGACAGTTGCACTCCTCTCCCATGCTAGTAAGGTCATGCTTAAAATCTTGCATGCTAGACTTCAGCATTATGTGAAACAAGAACTTCCAGATGTCCAAGCTGAGTTTAGAAAGGAAAAAGGAACTAGAGATCAAATTGCTAACATTCACTGGATTGCTGAGAAAGCAAGGGAATTTCAGTAAAACATCTATCTCTATTTCATTGACTATGCTAAAGCCTTTGAGTGTGTGGATTATGACCAACTGTGGAAAGCTCTTAGAGAGATGGGGATACCAGATCATTTTACCTGTCTCCTGAGAAATCTGTATGCGGGTAGAAGCCCGTAAACAACCGATAGGTTCAAAATCAAGAAAGGAGTAGGACAGGGCTGTCTGCTGTCACCCCGTTTGTTTAGCCTATACACTGCGCACATCAGGAGAAATGCTGGGCTGGGTGAGTTATAAACTGGAATCAAGATAGGCAGGAAAGAATCAACAACCTCAGACATGCAGATAATACCACTCTAATGGCAGAAAGCGAAGAGGAACTAAAGAGCCTCTTGATGAAGGTGAATGAGGAGCGTGAAAGAGCCGGCTTAAGACTAAATATTAAAAAAGACTAAAATCATGGTCTCTGGCCCCATCACTTCATGGCAAATAGAAGGGGAAAAGGTGAAAGTACTGACAGATTTCCTCTTCTTGGGCTCCAAAATCACTACGGACTGTGACTGCAGCCATGAAATCAGAAGATGATTGTTTCTTGGCAGGAAAGCAATGACAAACCTAGTCAGTGTGCTGAAAAGCAGATGACAAAGGTCCATATAGTCAAGGGTATGGTCTTCCCAGTGATCACATACGGTCCCATGAGAGCTGGACTGTAAAGGAGACGGAACGCAACGAATTTATGCCTTTGAACTGTTGTGCTGGAGAAGACTCCTGAAAGTCCCTTTGACAGCAAGAAGATCAAACCAGTCAATCTTAAGGGAGATCAACTCTGAATATTCACTGGAAGGACTGATGCTGAAGCTCCAGTATTTTGGTCATCTGATGTGAACAGATGACTGATTGGAAAAGTCCCTGATGCTGGGAAAGATTGAGGCAGAAGGAGAAGAGGACATCAGAGGACGAGATGGCTGGACAGCATCACCAATTCAATGGACATGAACTTGGCAAACTCCAGGGAGACGGTAAGGGACAGGGAGGCCTGGCATGCTGCAGTCCATGAGGTCTCAAAGAGTCAGACACAATTGGATGACTGAAAAACAACAACAACAAAATGGTTGTTATGGTAATAATCAATAAGAAGTTCTGAATAACTTATTATACAAAGAGTTATTTCTTTTGCATAGTGTCAGGTTGAGATGTTTTCTGCTTGTTCTCAGTCTTTCCCTTTTTGTTAGCTTTGAAAGATACTTTCTAGCCAGGTGTAGCAGGAATTATGGGGCATGTCCCCGTCCAGTGACTCAGTAGGGATTATCGTTTGGCTGTTTTATTTATGGTTCCTCTCGCCTCTGCTTCTCCCATCCAGAGGACATTTAAGTGTGTTCTTCTTTGGATCCTTCATCTTTCCCTTCCTTGATTGGGTTGCCTGTCTTCCAGTATTACTCAAGTCCAAGGTACAGCCACCATGGTTGCACCAAAACCCTCCTGACTCAACAAACCTGCCTTGATCACCCCCTTGGGCTTAACCAGCTGTTCTTCATCACTGCTCACAGAAGTGAGCAGACACTGCTTCCTGGCCCAGTCACTCACTAATCCCTCCACGTCCCATTTGGTATAATGCCATTATCTCTCTAGGTGTGTGCAGTGTATGTGATTGTGTGTCAGTACATCATTCCTACCAACACATGTATGTAACATATTATTTTGTAGTAGGAAAAGTTCCCCAGAGGTCACCATGAGTTCAGTCTCTCCATTTTATAGATAAGGAACTGAAGCCCAGGGCTGTGACTTTGCTTAGGGTCACATGATTACATGGTGGGAGAGCCGGGACCAGAAGCCATCCTCCTCTTCTTCCTCATCATCATTATTACCATCATCATCCTCAGTGTTTTTTCCCACAACTAGCACTCAGAAACACATGTGCCATGAAGTATGATGTAGGTTCAGGAGCTCATGATAGCTTGGAGGATGACTTAGGGCTGCTTCCCCAGAAACAGACCAGACAGTAAGATTTTAAGTGAAGGTGAGTCATTGAACACGTGCTCCCAGGAGAAACCAGGGAGTGTAGAGAAGAGGCAAGTCCAGGGAAGAGGAAGGAGCCAAGCAAGGTGTGACTCCAGGCAAAGTTTTGCCTCCTCTGGTCCTGCAGGAATCTCAGAAGTGCAGAAATTACACTGCAGAGACCTCCGCGCTCAGGATCACAGAGCTGGGCTTTCACACCTCTTAATCAGTCACTGTCTTCAGTTTGTCTCAGGAGACATAGAATTCTGATTTTTTGTGCCTAAATTGGCTTCAGGAGCCCAAGAGAAGACCTCTGAGAGAAGCTGCAGGTCCAGGGTGGTAGAAGGGAAGGGTACCAGAGGCTGGTGTGTGCTACAGATAAAAATAAAAGGCATGGAAGTAGGACAGGTTCTCTCATGACTTTCCAAAATAAAGGCATGGGAGTGGGATAGGGTCTCAAACTTTCCTAGCAACCTGGTCTTCCATGTCTTCCATCAGACACTCCTTCTCCACGACTCCACTTGGCTGCCTCCTGCATCCTCCATGTCTCAGCTCCCTTTCCAAGAGGCCTTCCATGACCATCATGTCTAATGTAGGTCCCATCTCCAGCCATCACTCCCCCTCCCTTGCCCCCGCTTTATTTTCTTTGGTGTACTTCTTGCTCCATAAATTTGTTTCCAAGTTTTATCTCTCTGCCCAGTAGAAGTTCCATCAAGCCTGAGATTTCATCCTTCTTGTTACTATTTTCTCTTCAATCCTAGAAGAGGGTTTGGCACAGAGTAGGTGTTTCATATATATTTGCTGAATAGGAATGGATGGATGAAAAGAATCACCAGTTGTGAAGTGTCTGTAGAGAAACGTGGAGCTATTATGAGGTTCTGGCAGTGGGTGTTCTGGCTTGCAGAATTCGTTGTTGTTCTCTGATCAGTATGCAAGGGACTAGATATGAAGGATTGTATTAAAGTTCAATCTATAGTCTTCCAAATTATTATAGATAATATTAGTCTTAATGGGGATATGTTACAGTGGTGAAATGCTTCCAGAAAGTTTTTGAAGAAAATTATGGTGTTGAAGGGAGCCTTTTAGTTCTTTGATACATTATGTCACTCAAAGGAATATAATAGCTTCTCTTTTTCTCCCAAAAGATATGTGCATTTCATTATATGTCATTATCTGATATATGTTTGGCATAAAAGGCACTTTTCCCTTTTCCTCTTTCTTTAAAAAAAAATTGCATGGCATGCATATAATAGAAAATGGCCATGAGTGGGTACCATATTCTACTCTACAGTATATCTCATCTGGGAATAGCCCACCCACCCATTTTTCCTACTGTGGTGTGGGGGATATATTGATTCATTACATAATTTGTATTCTTTTCTTCAGATCAGAAATTGGCCTAGGCATTCATACAGCACAAATCTCTCCCCCTGCACCAATATTTTTCCCTTTAGCCAAATACCATTTCCCGGAGCAGCAATTTAGTCATTACCCTGTGATATAAAAGAAATGTGAAATCCGTCACAAGGAAGATGATGTTGTGACACAGACAGGGATCCTTTGGGAGGTTTAACCAGCTTTTCCATAAGATTGAAATGAATGTGACACTATGTTCAGATTCATTATTAAATTTACTCTTTTTTTTTTTTTTTTAACGTGTGTGGGTTCCTTACTATGGAGAGAATGAGAATGAGGAAATGTGGCTCTTGGTACAGAATAAGGACAGGAATCAATCTGAACCTTGAAATTAGCAGTGTAAACATATGGGTTATGCTTTCACTTAAGTTTCAAGGCACTTCATGTAAAGTGTCAAACTAGAGCTATGACTTCTGGTAGGGGCTAATAATAGAGGGCTAATGTAATCCCAGGGAGAATTGTAATTACCTTTTAAATGCCTTTCTTCTGTGGTAGGCAGGAGTTGCAGCTGTGGCTGGTCTCATCACTCCAGTGTTGGCACATGTAGGCACCTAATAAATATTTATTGAAATTAGAAATAGATATGAGAAGAGAGTCAGGGGTAGGGGAGAAGGGGAGGAAAGTGAAGGGAGGGGGAGGACTTCTGAAACAAGCACCCCAGAGGTTTGGTACTGTGAGAACAACCTACACCCACCGCACAGTGAGGAAGTGCAAAAAGACAAGGGCAGCAACTTGGAGAAGTAAAGGTCTGAAGATGCTGGGTAATCAGGAAGAAAGCAAATAGACTCGGGGTGTATAAGAAGTACGAGACTACATCCCTGCATGTGTCCATTCCTTCTGCCTTTGACTGCAGGCCTCTCTCCACTGTGGGCTTCCCATGGCTAAACTGTGTGCTTTTGTTTGGCCACTAAAATAACGGTTAAGAGATGTGTTGAGGGTATGTGGGACTCCTGATAATTTTTACAGGATCCCTATCTATATAGACAGTTTGATTTTAAAAGATTTTAGAAAATGAATAGGCCTATCTGACATGTATAGTGATATACTGATGAAGATTTATAGTGATATATTGATGAAGATTTAGAGTACAAGGTGGAGAAGAGGTTCCTCTGTGTTTGGTTGTTGTCCAATCAATGCTTTGGAAGACTCTGCATCGTTTAGGTATCATCTCCTTCTGTTCAGGTCCAGGAATTATCTCTTCATGTTCTTATTGTTAGATGCATTATTCTGGGCTAATTTTGTATTTATCAGTACAAAAGAAAAAAAAAGTGAAAACTCTGTTATTACTCAGAGCACCATGAAGAACCAGATTTTTCATAATCTGTTTGGATAATAGCATTTGGAAACAATATAGACACTTTTTAACTCTGCAGATCTCTAATACCACGTATTCCCTGAAGGTGATTTATCATCTGTCCATCATCATGGCCCATCATCCATCATGCCACCGTAAGTACTGGAGTCTTTCGAAGGTCATTGCCATGCTTCATCAAGGACCACCTCAACTGTAAGTCCTGCTTAGAATTTGCAGGGACATATACATGATGATTGTTTTCTGATATTGTTGAATTTATGATTGGGCATATTATAGACGAAAAATAGAACAGCATATCTTCCAACCATTTCTTCTCTTAAACTCTTGAGGCTATGGTCACTGTATTTCTAGAATGTGATCTCCTACTCTCCATTCAACAATACCAGCAGGAAGGCCGGGTGAGGGGCCCCGAGGTGGAGGACATAGTGTGGTCCATCCCTCGTGAGGCATGACTTAAGGCTTATTCAGAAAGCATCACTCCACCACATGGCGTGAAGGTCCGTTACAGTGGAGACCCAGTGATCAGCAAACCCTATGGAGAAGATAGGTGTAGTCAACCTTTTACTCAACAGAACAAGAGTCTGAGGGAGGAGCAAGCATCCATCCTGGGGACCAGCTGCAGAGCGCTCACTGGGTAGAGGATGGCTCTGCCACCCCCATTACCTCAGGTGCTTCAGCCCCCAGAGGCCCCCTGCCAAGAGATGAGCACTGACCAAGCCGAAGGGTAGCCATTGATCACTGGCAGCCAGGAGCCCTGATCTTGTACGATGTCTGATGTGAGTGAGATTCACCCAGATTTAGCAATTCAGCACTGTTTTAGTGGCCCGAATTCATGCAGTCCCACAAAAGAAATTCTGCTGTTCTGACTGCCAGCAAAATGATTTATTCATCACATCACCCTCCTGGAACCCCCAGGACAACCCCATGGACAAGAGTCCTTGAAGTCTTAGGGACGTCTGGTCAACTCTGTGGACTAAAGGATTAGAAAGTGCTATGAAGGGAGAAATTGTGACTAGGTCCCCATGGGTCCTGCCCTTTGTGAACTTGGCCAGTTTCTTAATACAGTTTTCATTTCCCTGTCTGTAAAATGGAAATAATCATGGTTCTTATTTTGATTATTTATTTTGGTGAAGATTAAATGAGCTATTTCTTGCACAGCTCTTAGAAAACTGCCTACCACAAATTGAAGAGTTTGCTATTTGTCTTGAGCTATTTGCCACGATCTGTGTCATGCTCTTCCTCCTGGCATTTCCTTGTTATTTTTGGCTCCCACTGAACAATGTTTGCCTCATTGAAATGCACAACCTCTCCATTTCACAACACAACAAACTTCCTGAGTTCTTAGCCAGCAGTAGGGTAGGAAATGTGAAGCTTTCAGAACAAAGGGATATCCTAAAATACATGTGTGTTGTTCTAACAGAAAAATGAAGACACACCAAGGCCTTTCCTTAGGAGGTATAGGTGACAGAAAATAGAAATGATGGCTATTGTTCTAGGAGAAAGAAAGGTTGTAAAATGAGATTACAAGTGATATTATGTTTTCCTTCATCCACCTTCTGGTACTATTACTTCTAATGCTATTAGGACTTTTATTGCCTTTTTTTTTTTTTTTTTTTTTACCATCCAATAAATGTCAGGCACTGTACAAGATATGTGTCATAGAAAGGAAATGAAGGGACAATGCTTTACGGTTCCAGTGAGGGAACAAAATGTCTAAATACTTTCAGAGGCTCTGAAGAAATTTCAGGGTAATGTTCATGAAGAAAAGGGTCCCTGGGATATCTGGAAAATACGATTAAAAATATTTATACCCCCAAAGCAATGATGTACATATAATTTTAAAATATTTCCTTTAATACAGCAAGTGCAAAACAGAAAATGATGATGTTTAGCTAAGTGATCAGTGTGTATCTGGATGATTCTTTATACAGCATTATTATGATTAGCCAATTAAAGAGCAGATGAAGGTGTCTCTTCACAGTGAAAAGGCCTCTTGTCCTTGAGGCAGAAGATTTGACTCTTTTGTACACTAGCTGGGCATATTACTTTAATTCTTGCAATTACAAATAAGAATGTTGGAATAAACAGAATCAGCCTGCAATTGTCTGCCTTCAGTAAAAAACTGGGAATATTATTGCTGGCATGTTTATGGCAAATCTAGCAATGTTACTCCGGAGAAGGCAATGGCACCCCACTCCAGTACTCTTGCCTGGAAAATCCCATGTATGGAGGAGCCTGGTAGGCTGCAGTCCATGGGGTCGCTAAGAGTTGGACAGGACTGAGTGACTTCATTTTCATTTTTCACTTTCATGCATTGGAGAAGGAAATGGCAAGCCACTCCAGTGTTCTTGCCTGGAGAATCCCAGGGACTGGTGGGCTCCCGTCTATGGGGTCGCACAGAGTCGGACACAACTGAAGCGACTTAGCAGCAGCAGCAATGTTACTCAGTTCTTAGATATCATAATGGCATCTGTCTTACACATACACACACACATACAACACACACACAATTCCTATTACTACTAGTCAGTAATTAATATGAACCATCAGATCTTTGGGAGAGTGATTCCCATTGATCATAGTCCCATTCTTTTATCAAGAAATCTAATTTTTAAAGATCTTAGAGCAATTTTAACTTGTCAATTTATGCTTAGGTAAAGAAAAGTACAAAATATAAGGGGATGCATGACCAAAAAGGATGTGAAGATATGCTTATGTTCACTAGTAATTATGGGGATAACATTAAAAATATAGTTTATTCTATGGTATGACAGAGGAGCCAGGAGGGCTGCAGTCCATGGGGTTGCAAAGAATCAGAGAAGACTGAGTGACTAACACACATACATGGTATTATATAGTAAGGTATAGTTTCACAACCATCTTATTGGCGAAGACAGTAAGTCTGATAATATCAAGTGTTTGGGGGGATGTGGGAAACCTTTGCTGGTGTGAGTATAAATTGGTTCAACTACTTTGGAGAAATATTTAGTGATATCCAGGGGAAATATTTAGCAATATCAAGTGTACCAGTTATCTCTCACTACAATGAAACAAATGACTGTGTGTAACAAATAATAATGTGTAACAAATACCCCAAGACTTGAGTATTTTGAAACAAGAACCATTTACTGTTTTGATGGGCTCTCAAAGACATCTGTGGTCAGTAGTAGGTCAGCTAGAAAAGTCTAATAAGTCTCACCAAGTCACATGGTTGGTTTTGGGCTGGCTGGAGCCTGATCTAGGATGGCTGTTGGTATGTCTGGGGTCTCTGCTCCACATGTCTTATATATGTCTGTCTGTTCTAACTCTCTAGCAGGCTAGGCACATTCTCCTAGATGTCTCAGAGAAGACAGAATGAGCAAGTTTAATCATGCAAGGATACAAGTAGAAATGCACAATCACTTTTCAAGCTTATGTTTGTATCACATTCACTATTATCCAATTGGCCAAAGCAAATTACATGGCCAAGCTCTGCTGCTGCTGGTGCTAAGTCGCTTCAGTTGTGTCCGACTCTGTGCGACCCCATAGACGGCAGCCCACGAGGCTCCCTGGGATTCTCCAGGCAAGAACACTGGAGTGGCTTGCCATTTCCTTCTCCAATGCAAGAAAGTGAAAAGTGAAAGTGAAGTCGCTGAGTCTTGTCCGACTCTTAGCGACCCCATGGACTGTGGCCCACCAGGCTCCTCCATCCATGGGATTTTCCAGGCAACAGCACTGGAGTGGGGTGCCATTGCCTTCTCCAATGGCCAAACTCAGTAGGGTTACACTATTCTAGGAAAAAGTGTATGGATGGGGGGATGCCATTAAATAGGGTCATTTTTCCAATCTGTCTGACTCCTTATGTTGCATGGAAGACTCACATATCCTAAGACCCAACAATTCCATTCATTAAATCTCTGATCTATGTATTCAAGGTGACATATACAGGTGTACTGATTGTGATATCACTTGTAATTATAAAAAGAAATTATAAAGGACCTACATATTCACCAAGAGTTAAAAATTTGATAGTCATACACCAGATACCAAGATGGAGTGAAAATGAGTACATTAGATCTATAGCTTGCACAAGACATGAATCTTCAAAACCAAATATTAAGTAAAAGAAGGCAAATCAAGGAAGAATATGGGGAGAATAATATTATTTAGGAAAATTAAAATAACAGAAATACAGCATGAAAGTGATTCTTTGTTTATGAAAACACATGCAGTAAAATACTAACTTATGTGGTTCTCTCTGGGAAGGTGGAAGAGAGGAAGAGAAGCAGAAAGAGAGGGAGGAAAGGGCTGGATTCCTTTGTTCCTGTATTATGTCTTTAAGAAATTGGTAGTAGAACTATAGGTCTGGTTTACTCTTCTTAATTTTGAAATAATTCACAATATTAAAAAATTCTAAGGGAAATATTCTGTATACATGAAACATCCAGAGAGTTTTGTCTAGGACAACATGAAAACTCTTCTTACCCATCTAAGAAAAAAGCCTATTTATTAGTTACTAAATGGACCAATGTAAATAAACTGATGTTTTCTTGGGGTGACATGAGAGCAGGGTTGGTGATGTAAACAAGGATCACAACTGAACTGGATCAAGGAGGCTTCTGTTCAGTATTCAAGCAAATTGTCAAAGCAGACCAGCCTCTGTTAGTCAACACCAAGAGAGGGTCCATTTACAGATAAACTGAGTGTAAGAAAATATCTGTAGAGGTATTGTCACCCACACAACAGTGGCCATAAAAACTTTTCATGTGCGACTGTGTGCATATCCATAGCTCAGTCATGTCATGGAATGGTCCTGAGATAGGCCAGGGATGGGAGGGGAAAACGGAACCCTCAGAACCAACTTGTCCAGGTGTACTCCAAGAATGGTCTGTGAGCCAGGAACACGGGCATCATCTTGGAGCTTGAGAGAAATGAAAATTCTCAGGCCCTGCCGAGACCTGCTGAATCAAGACACCTGGGAAGCTTGGTATCTCTTTTAACCAGCCCTCCAGTTGATTCTAGTGCACAGCCAACTTTGAAAAACATGGCCACAACTTCTTTTTAAATACTTAATTAATTGCATCTAAGCAAGGGCATATAATTACTCTAATCTCACTGAAAAATGTTTCCATGAGATTTTGATGGGAAATGGGAAAGATAAAGCAGGAATTTCAACTCTTATTTCCCTGAAATATATTTATTTCACACTAGTCATCTTAGTACAATACCACACAAAGTTGAGAACTGAAAAATATATTTATTCACACTTTTTATTTTCCACATTTTGAACATCTTTCTACCTTGTTTATTGCTTTTTGATTTAAAAAATTATAGAGCTCTCTTTTGATATATAACAAACATATTATTGTCTATTCCACAGAGATTTCTAACAGAAGGATGAACTGGTCAGCTTCAAGTCATATTTTTATTTACCTTTATGAAACAAAATGCCTGTGGAATATAATGGAATGCCATAGAGAACTAATTTAAGTTTTATTCTAGTGGTCACATTTATTAAAGAGCAATTTTTAATGAACTTTGAAATTCTGTAAAATTTAATCACCAAGTCCAGAAAATAGCTATGAAATATGTTGTAGTTTTCATTTTTGTGTCCATTTGTATCTTGCAGTCTCAGTGTCTTCAGAAGAGGGTGCATTTTGTTAAAACACTTTCTTTGTTCTCTTATGTTACTATTGATATTCCTATATTAGTATGTCCCAGCCACCATTCTAGATCTTAAGGATAAATTAGTAACAAACCAATAAAGCTACTAATCTCCTGAGACTTACAAGATGGGTTGGAGTTAGGGAGAGAAACAGAAAAAATAAAAAATGGTATAATATTGATTATACAGAGGGAACAGAGAGTGCAAAGGCCCTGAGGCCGGAATATTCTGGGTTTAAGAGAAATACCAGCCAGGTAACTTGGCCAAAGCTGAGCCAGAGAGGAGACTAGCGGAGGTAAATTATGTAAACCTATTTGATTTGGCAATTTGAGAGCAATCAGGTCTTTTGATGCCAAAAGAGATTTTGGAGCATTATCCCAAATCAATCAACTTCATTTCCTATGCTCTATGGCAACCCACTCCAGTGTTCTTGCCTGGAGAATCCCAGGGACGGGGGAGCCTGGTGGGCTGCCATCTATGGGGTCGCACAGAGTCGGACACGACTGAAGCGACTTAGCAGTAGCAGTATGCAAATTATGCAGCTGAAACCAAAATGCCAATCAGGGGACAGCTTGCTCTCCTGTCAGTAATGATGAACTCTTCATACACTGTCTGGGATATAAGGTTGCCTGCGCAGTTGGGCAAACCAGGAAGCAAATGCCAGTGCTGTTAAATGTTGCCTTCCTCTTCTCTATTAGGAAAATGCTCTTACTCCTCTGCCATCATTGTTGGAAATTAGAAACATAATTCCACCTGGGCCATGGCTCAGGGCATGGTGGTAGTGGGGGGTGTGAAAATGAATCATAAGCTCCTTTATTTTAACCTGGGATGATCCTTTGAATTTTGGCGAATTCTCTCTTCCTTCATCTATTGAGTCCCTTGAGTACTTTGCAGCACAAGGTAAAATGTTTGGAAGTAGTTTGGGTGGTAGTAACTGGGAGAGGGCAAGTTTGCATCACAAAGCATCTGCAGTTGTTGGGAGTCTCTGGGGGGCTGCAACTTCCTTCAGCTGAGCCTTCTTTCAGCTTCTGAGATATGTCGTGGCTCCTGCTACCACAGGGTCTTCGCATGTGCTGTGTTTGTCTGCTTGGATGTACATTGGGATGACCTTGGAGGTGCCCAGACCACATCTCAGACCCATTAAATCAGGATCTCATGGTGGGATCCGGGCATCAGTGACTTCTGGTGTTCCCCAGGGGATTCCAAAGAGTGCCCCAGCCTGAGAACCCCTTTCCCAGCATTCTCTCAGCCTGTCTCCCAGCCTGTGTAACACCTGCTCCTCTTTGCCTTCCTTGCTTAATGATCCTTCTTCAGAGACACACTTCCTGGCATTTTCCTGCCCCAGCCCTAAGTCATATCCCTCTTGGTGCCTCCACCTCCCCCCTGGAAACTCTTTTCATGGTAGTTAGGTTATTGGGTTGGCCAACGATGGGTTGGCTGGTATGGAAAACGTTTACTTCAATGTTTTCAGTACCAGCTTACTGAAAAACCCTGACAAACTTTTTGGCCAACTGCATACATTACTTTGTAATATTTATTTGTTTAATGTATTTCTTCTCCATATTTTTACTTATTTATTATTTATTATTTTTTTGGCTATGCCACACAGCTTGCAGGATTTTAGTTCCCCTACCAGGGATTGAATCCGCACCCTCAGCAATAGAAACTCTTGAGTCCTAACTATTAGACCACCAGGGAATTCCTTCTTTTTCCTCTTTTTAAAATACTCCTGGTGTCTTCATGATGAACAAGATTGATCACTGGGTCTGAGTTAAATTCTTCTGCTTTATTTTTCTGAATTAATCAAATGACCTCTGTAAGCATACCAACCTAGTGCTGGTCCAGGTCATTTCTGGCACATTTATCTTTCCCAAACAGGACTTTGTGGTTCAAACTAAAACCATTGAGAAGGCACCTTGAAATATGAGAGGCAGCCCAAGGATCCAAGACTTAAACAAGTGTCTATTTCCTGCCAGATAGTTTTTGTGAAAATGAACCTTGCCTTATGAGCAGGAAAACATATGGTGTTTAAAAGATGTGTTATCTCCCGCTTTTGACTGTTAGCTCCATAAGGGAAGTGACTATATCTGATTTTGTTTACATTAAATAAATCCTCAAGGCCAAGCACCTGGTACCCAGTAAACATTCAATAACTATGTGTTGAATGGATAAACAGGAAAGAAGAAAATTATTCCAGGACTGTTTTTCAGCTGGTCGCAATCCAATTAAGGGAGAAAAGGCAGTGATTTTTATTCCTGAGTGAATATTAGCATCACCTAAGATGGGAGGTTGCTAGATCCCAACCCAGAACCCAGACTCTAACCAAAAAACCCAGATTCTTGGAGGTTGGGGCATTGGTGTATTAGTTTTCTGTTACAATTAACACATTACATGCTTAATTACCAGATTAATTGAGCAGCTTAAAATAGCCAATTCATTATATCACAGTTTCTGTAGGTTAGAAGTTTGGGTGTATGATTGCTGGATTCTCAGCTTAGAATCTCATCAAGCTGAAGTCAATTTGTTGGCTGGGGCTGGAGTTTGTTCTGCAGATCTCGATTCTTTGCTTTTAAAGAGCTTGAGTGATTAGCAGAAGTCTATCCGGATAATCAGAGAAGGCAATGGCACCCCAAATCCAGTACTCTTGCCTGGAGAATTCCATGGACGGAGGAGCCTGGTGGGCTACAGTCCATGGAGTCGCTAACAGTCAGACACGACTGAGTGACTTCACTTTCATGCACTGGAGTACGAAATGGCAACCCACTCCAGTGTTCTTGCCTGGAAAATCCCAGGGACAGGGGAGCCTGGTGGGCTTCCGTCTCTGGGGTCGCACAGAGTCAGACACAATGGGGTTGCACAGAGTCGGACACGACTGAAGCGACTTAGTAGCAGCATCCGGATAATCTTGCTTCCTTCCTTTTTCTGTGTTTTTTTTTCCATTTCATTTTTTAAATTGAAATATGGTATATATAACATTGTGGAAGTTCAAGGTGTATAGCATACTGATTTGATACCTTTATATTGCCACATGCCTGGCACTGTAGCATAACTAATAGATTATCTCCCTTCCTTAAAGTCAACTGTGGTTATAAAAAGTAATCATAAAAATGAAAGCCATCAAACTCACAGTCCTAGAGATTATGCAGAATATGTAAACTAGGATTGAAAATCTTAGGACCATCTTAGAATTTTGCTTACCATCATTGGTATTAAACAACTACTCAGCTGAAAGTGAAAACTACTGGACTAAATCTATCATATTTTAAGGGCAGTGTAAAAGTGACCTTTAGCCACAGTAATTTTAAAATAAATATATCTTCTAGTCATCAGAAAGACTTGGCATCACTGACTCAATGGACATGAGTTTGAGCAAGGTCTGGAAGTTGGTGATGGACAGGGAAGCCTGGAGTGCTGCAGTCCATGGGGTCGCATGGAGTTGGACACGACTGAGCGACTGAACTGAACTGAGTCATCAGAAAATCTCACCAATCAAGGGACATCAATAGACTGTCTAACTGTGGGGTAGAAGGACTCACAGTAGAAATACCATCTAAGAAAAGCACTGCCTATAAGATTTAAGCTACACCCTTTCTGAAATCTATTGTATCTGTCAAGGTCCCTCCCAGTAACAACTCATCGAAATAGTTCAACCAAAGGGCCACTAGTGGGAAGATTAATTGCAGAAATGTAAGTAGGACTCAGGGAACAATGGAGGGATAGAGATGCAAACAAGAGCACCAGCAGTGGGAGGTCATTACCACCTACAGGGGACTAGGTGTCCTGGAGTCCATGGAGAGCTGGAGAGAAGCTGTAGATGGAGGACACCAGGTATAAAAGCAGGAAAGGGGGAGGGAGAAGTCCTCTGACCTTTATCATCTGCCGTCCTCTCATCTCCTGCCAGTACTTCCTAGTGGCCCAGCTCAAGGGAAAGCCAGCTGCCAAGTGGGTGGGAGCAGTTGTCCAGAGGGAAAGACCTCCCAGGGTTACCAATCAGGGCAGAGAATGGGAGACAGAACTGCATAGGCAAAATGGACAATAACCATCACACCTTGGAACTGATGCATTTTAGGTTGAGGAAATAAATTTTGATTAAAAAGAGGCATAACGTGGGAATACTTTATGCCTTATAATTTACCAGAGTGGTTTCCGATACAGGTGGAGACTGACAATTGAATCACTGACTCATCAACCCTGGGCCAGTGTTGCCTCCTTATTTTATTTTTAACTTTTCCAGTTCCCTGTAGGTTATCTAGCTGTAGGGAAATGTGGTTTGCACGGGGGGAACAGGCTGAGAAAGGGAAGTTGATGTATATTTTTATTTTCAAGATCAATAATATTCATACCTTAAAAATAGTATGAGCACAAAGTTATGTTAGTAGAATGAGTAGTTCTATTGATAAATTAGGACATTCTTAGGTCATATATCTCACACAAAGTATGCATAATCTATTTGATATGTATGAGTAAAATGGAGATAAAATAGTATTTTAAGCATACAAGGAATTTGAGAGTGTTTGCTAATTTCTAATTTATTCAGAGATTTATAGTATATGTAAATTTGAAAGCTTCTTCCAGCGCTTTTGTAATTCTTTTTCATTTTGATATATGGCAGAACCAATACAATATTGTAAAGTTTAAAAATAAAATAAAATTAAAAAAAATAAAAAATAAAAAAAACCCCACCTAAGCAGCTGCCTGGATATTGGTCTAAATTTTATACCTTTTCTCTCTTGTTTTCACTTCCTTTCTCCATACTACATGTGTGTTTGTATCTCTCAAGTGTTATAAGAATAATCTTGAAAATGTTCTACTAACACCTTAAAATTCCCTAGTTGCATGAAACCTGATATAATATTAATAAGTAATAATTGATATTTAAATTTTAAAATTATTAATAATATTTAAATTCAAGAATCCTGCCTCACTAAACCTTTTAATCTTGTCTCTTCCTAAAAATAAGCATAAAATAAATTTTAAAAACAAAGCAAAACAAAAAGTAAGACACTGAAATGATAGGGAAGGGAGCATCAGCAGGATGAAGATGCTGCCAAACTTCCGAAGGCAGAAGGTAGTTGTAATCATGCCAACAGATCATTTGAATGAGCTCAGAAGTTGAGTATGGGTTCTTCATTCAGTGACTGGTGAAATCAGATGATACGGAGAGCAGAGCTGAGAGCAGGGACAAAATAGTGGGAGCTGACTTCCTCACTAAAGGCCTGTAAACTCCTTCATTATCCCTGGAGGGCAGTTGCAGAACTCATTCCCAGGTTAATCCAGAGAAATGCTCTCTAAAGAGACAGAAACTTAAAACATCTGTGGAGCAGAGCTTCAGCATCCAGAACAGGGGTTAGCTCTCTAAATGAGGGCCTGTTTTACTACACCATTTGGAAGACAGGCATGGCCTCTTGAGTACTCCCTTACCAGGGAGTGAAGGAGAAGCTGCCAGATGACACCCTCTGATTATACACACAGATTTACAGCGAATCTTCTCCTGTGATGTAGGTGAGGGCTGAGCACAGCTGTGATGCTATTAACCTAGTCCGTGAACAGTAAGTCACAGGATAGGACTTCCCTCGTGGTTCAGGCAGTTAAGAATATCTGCCTGCCAGTGCGTGGGACAGGTTCCACCCCTGGTCTGGGAAGAACCAGGACAACTGGTTCTTCTGCTGCTGCGGAACAACTAAAGCGGTGAGCTGCATCTGCTGGGCCTGCCCTCTCTGGAACCTGTCACTGCAACAGGAGGAGCCACCCTCACGCCCCTCAGCAAAGAGGAGCTGAAGGGCGGCTCCAGCTCTCCACAACTAGAGAAAGCCCACATGCCGTGACAAAGATCCGGCACAAATAATTTTTTTAAAATAATGATTAAAAATAAATAAATAAATAATGAAACTTAAAAGACAAAAAAATCCCTCGATAACCAAATATTTCTAAGTATTTGAAGAAAACTGACAATGCAAAAGAGAAAGAACAAGATAAGCAAAAATAGACTCAAGGGAATACATTAAAAAATGTAGGGAGATGCAAACTCTTAAGATCCTCAGAGGTAATTGAGGTGCTGTTGCACCCATACAAGAGAGAAACAGTATAAATTGAACTCAGAATTGAATAAATCAAATCTGTTAGTAAAGTAGTTAAAGAAAAAGGGGAAAAAATATCAGGAAAATATATCTTCTTCAGAATATGTCTGCCAATATATCAGAAAGAAATAATACACATTTTATAGACTCTTCCAAAAGTAATGAAAGAAAAATTTTGCAACTCATTTATTAAGTCAGTGTAACTTTGAGAACAAAACCTGTCAATTATATTCTAAGAAAATAAAAATAGCAAGTCAATGTCTTAAGTGAAAATAGGTAGAGACCTTTAAAACTCAGCAAACAATATATACCAATACATAAAATGAATCATGATTAAGTTAAGTTTATTTGGGGAATGCAAAGCTAGTTAAATATTAAAAAATAGAAGTTTTGTATCTCATTAACAGGATCTAAGAGAAAAATTAATCATTTCAATAGAAGCAGAAAAAGCAGTTTATGAAATTCATTCATTTTATTATTTATGATTTTAAAATCCTTAGTAAACTAGGAATGAGAAGATCTCTTAATCTAAATCTGAGTGTCTAGGAGAAAAATAAAAGGTCAGAATTGAGACAAGAATGTTTGATATCACCATATATTTTTCTCATTTTCTTAACAAGAGGTTCTATCTCCTGCAATAAGGCAAAAACATAAAACTATTATTAAAATTGAGAAAGTAAGAAATAAAATTGCCATTATTTGGAGGCAACATGACTTGATTATTTTGTTTACATAGAAAATGTGAAAGAATCTTCAGCAATAGCATTTAATTTGATTAGTGGATTTAAGGTGACCATTAAAATCATTGTGTCATGTAAAGCAGTAGCAAATATTCAGAACATAAAACTAAAATACATAATACTATTTACTATAGCATCAAAAATATCAAATGCATAGATTAAGTCTAATTAAAAATGTATAGGACCTCTGAATAGAAAATTATGACATTATTGCTAGAAGACCCTTGCTCCTTGGAAGGAAAGCTTTGGCAAACCTAGACTGCATATTAAAAAGCAGAGACATCACTTTTCCAGCGAAAGTCCATATAGTCAAAGCTATCATTTTTCCAATAGTCATGTATGGATGTGAGAGTTGGACCATAATGAAGGCTGAGCCCCAAAGAATTAATGCTTTTGAATTGTGATGGAGAAGACTCTTGAGAGTCCTTTGGACTGCAAGGAGATCAAACCAGTCAATCCTAAAGGAAATCAACCCTGAATACTCATTGGAAGGACTGATGCTGAAGCTGAGGTTCTAATACTTTGTCCACCTGATGTGAAGAGCCAACTCATTGGAGAAGACCCTGATGCTGGGAAAGATTGAGAGAAGGAGGTGAAGGGGATGCCAGAGGATGAGATGATTAGATAATATCACCCACTCCGTGGACACAAATTTGAACAAACTTTGGGAGAAAGTGAAGGACAGGGGAGCCTGGTGTGTTACAGTCCATGGGATCACAAAGAGTCAGACAGGACTTAGTGACTGAACAACAACAAGAATGTATAATGATACTATTTTTATGTACAGGAAGAATTAATATTGTTAAGGGATCAATTCTTCTCAAATACATATATTCAATAAAATTTCAATCAAAACCATAGAAGGCTATTTTGTAGAAATTGGCAGACTGATTCTAAAATATATATGGAAATGTGAAGAGTCAAGAATAACAAAAACAATGTGTAAAATTACTGAGTTCGAAGACCTACACTACTAAATATCCCTGCCATATCAGTTTAAAGCTACCATAAATTAAGAATGGGTAGCATGGTGCCAGGGCTCATTGATATGGAAGAAATCAGACTCCAGAAACAGACTAATGGTTTCTCGATTATGACAAAGGAAGCTTTTAACCCAGAGGCAAAGGCCATCTTTCCTTTGAATAAATAGTACACGGTTAATTGGATATCAGTATAGAAAACTTGAATCTTGACTCCTGCTTTCATAAAAATCAATTCCAGGTGACTATAGATCAGAATGTTAATGGCTAAAGAGCAAAACTTCAAGACCACAAACAAAATATCTTCTTGACCTAAGTGAAAGGAACTTAAAGAGCATACAAAAAGCACTAGCAATGAATTGATGAAATAAATTATTTCTATTCATTAAAATGTATCATTTTGTTGTTCAAGTGCTAAATTGTGTCTGACTTTTTGTGACCCCATGGACTGCAGCACACTAGGCTTCCCTGTCCTTCACCATCTCCTAGAGTTTGCTCAAACTCATGTCCATTGAATCAGTGATGCCATCCAACCATCTCATCCCCTACCATCCCCTTCTCCTCTTGCCCTCAATCTTTCCCAGCATCATTAAAAGAATATAAAAGGCAAGCCAAAGAATGAGAGAAGATAATTGCTACACATTCGACCAAGTGGGGTGTTCTATTCAGATATGCCAAGAGCTCCTACAAAATAAAAAGGTATCAACCCAACAGGGAAAATGACCAAAAGACTTGATCAGCCATATAACGAGCAGCCAGTCCAGGTATTAAAAAGATACTCAATTAAAATTTGAAAAACAAAATACCATTACACAATAGCCAGAATAACCACAATTAAATAGACTGCAATACAAAGAGTTGAAGGTTTAGAGGAACTAGAATTTTCCTATGTTGCTGGTAGGAGAGATATTGGTGCAACCACTTTGAAAATGGTTGATAATATCTTCTAAAACAATGTAATCACATTCTATGCTCTAGATGCAATAAAACAGAAACACTAGAGATGTGAATATATGTGTATCAAAAAAAGTTGTTAATAACTTTATTTCTGAGAGCCAAAGACTGGGAAAAAGCCCAAATGTGTTTAAATATTATAAGGATACATTTTTAAATATTCATAAAATTAAATTAAGAAGAGGTGGCAAAAATACACAGAACTGTACAAAAAAGATCTTAATGACCCGGATAGCCATGATGGTGTGATCATTCACCTAGAGCCAGACATCCTGGAGTGTGAAGTTAAGTGGGCCTTAGGAAGCATCACTACAAATAAAGCTAATGGAGGTGATGGAATTCCAGCTGAACTATTTCAAATCCTAAAAGATGATGCTGTGAAAGTGCTGCACTCAATATGCTAGCAAATTTGGAAAACTCAACAGTAGTCATGGAACTGGAAACAGTCAGTTTTCATTCCAATCCCCAAAAAAGGCAATGCCAAAGAATGTTCAAACTATAACACAATTGCACTCATTTTACATGCTAGCAAGGTAATACTCAAAATCCTTCAAGCTAAGCTTCAACAGTATATGAACTGAGAAATTCCAAGATGTACAAGCTAGATTTAGAAAGGGCAGAGGAACCAGAGATCAAATTGCCAACATCCGCTGGATCATCGAAAAAGCAAGAGAGTTCCAGAAAAACATCTATTTCTGCTTTATTGACTGTGCCAAAGCCTTTGACTGTGTGGATCACAACAAACTGTGGAAAATTCTTCAAAAGATGGGATTATCAGACGACCTTACCTGCCTCCTAAGAAACCTGTATGCAGGCAAGAAGCAATAGTTAGAACTGGACATGGAACAATGGAATGGTTCAAAATTGGGAAAGGAATACATCAAGGCTGTATATTGTCACCCTGCTTATTTAACATATGCAGAGTACATTGTGTGAAACACCAGGCTGGATGAAGCACAAGCTGGGATCAAGATTGCCAGGAGAAATATCAATAACCTCAGACATGCAGATGACACCACCCTTATGGCCGAAAGTGAGGAAGAACTAAAGAGCCTCCTGATAAAAGTGAAAGTGGAGAGTGAAAAAGCTGGCTTAGTGAAAGTGGAGAGTGAAAAAGCTGGCTTAATTAAAAAGAATACATTTGAATCAGTTCTAATGAGGTGGATGAAACTGGAACCTATTATACAGAGTGAAGTAAGCCAGAAGGAAAAACACCAGTACAGTATACTAATGCATATATATGGAATTTAGAAAGATGGTAACAATAACCCTGTGTACGAGACAGCAAAAGAGACACTGATGTATAGAACAGTCTTATGGACTCTGTGGGAGAGGGAGAGGGTGGGGAGATTTGGGAGAATAGCATTGAAACATGTAAAATATCATGTATGAAACGAGATGCCAGTCCAGGTTCGATGCACGATACTGGATGCTTGGGGCTAGAGCACTGGGACGACCCAGAGGGATGGTATGGGGAGGGAGGAGGGAGGAGGGTTCAGGATGGGAAAAACATGTATACCTGTGGTGGATTCATTTTGATATTTGGCAAAACTAATACAATTATGTAAAGTTTAAAAATAAAATAAAATTAAAAAAAAAAAGAAAAAAGAAAAAGCTGGCTTAAAACTCAACATTTGAAAAACCAAGGAGGAAGGTTCAAGAGGGAGGGGACATATGTACACATATGGCTGATTGATGATGCTTTTGAACTGTGGTATTGGAGAAGATGCTTGAGAATCCCTTGGACAACAGGAAATCCAACAAGTCCATCCTAAAGGAGACCAACCCTGAATATTCATTGGAAAGACTGATGCTGAAGCTGAAGCTCCAATACTTTGGCTACCTGATGCAAAAAGGTGAGTCGTTGGAAAAGACCCTGATGCTGGGAAGGACTGAAGGCAGGAGAAAGGACAGCAGAGGATGAGATGGTTGGATGGCATCACCGACTCAATGAACGTGAGTTTGAGCAAGCTCTGGTAGATGGTGAAGGGCAGGGAAACCTGGTGTGCTACAGTCCATGGGGTCTCAAAGTGTCAGACATGACTGAGCGACTGAACAACAACAGTAAAATTAAATACTATTCAGAAACAGAAATAAATAAGCCACTCTAACAAGCAACAATGTGGATAAATCTCACAAACCTAATTTTGAGGGATGGGAGTCAGCCATGAAAGAATATGTAGTATTTTGTTTCTATGAGTGTAAATTTCTAAAACAGCAAGACTAAGAAATCAGGATGATGATGCCTCATGAGAAGGAGAGGGTGGTAATTGAGAAAGGAGCATGAAGGGGCTTCTGTTGTGATTTTACTTATGGGATCATTTTTGAGATAATTCATCAAGCTGTAATTTGTCTTCTTTTCTATATGCTTATTATACCTAATTAAAATTTTTTAAATAAACAAGAACTGAATTACATACTAAAGAATTGGATTGGCATTAAAATTCTCACATCAGCAGCCTTGAATCTTAAAAGATGGTGTAATTATGTCTTCAAAATCTTGAGGCAAAAAAACAGAAGACCAGAATTCTAGGAAATAAAAGATATATTCATTCATGTAAGGATTCATTAAATTCACCTCTTATACACCACTTCTAAAAGAATCCAGGAGAAATTCAAAGGCCTTAGGAAACAATAGAGCTAACTCAGGAGAACAATAAAAAGAAATAATAAGACAGCTGTGCTTTTGACCTAGAAGCATTTTATATCATCCTATAAGTAGCACAATAAGGCAAGTGGATGTTTTAAGTAATGTGATAAAACACAAATTCTTTCTGACAAGAAAAAAGAAATGCAACAAAATTCCAAGAGACTTATAAAGTTGTAGAAGAAAATTATGTTACAAATTCGAAGCAAAATGATGTGTCTTTATATTGAACAGATGATGGAGTGTAATAGGATACTTCAGACTTTGATTGAAACATTTCCCTTCAACTGATTCAGGTTAAGGGGCATAGGATTACTTCTTCGTGAATTCAATCACATCACTGATTTGTGCATAATCATCATATTTTTTAACACTGGGTCATGATTTTCAGAACCAAACTATGGATGCAAAACCTTATTATGAATAGAGATCAGAGTATAATTACTTCATAGTATTGTCAATGTGAGATAATGCTTGGCGGATTCTGACAAGTGGTAGCGATGGTGGGATCTGTGAGAACCGAGTGCAAAGAACGTTAATGCCCCATCTTCTATGGTGAGAAATTGAGAGCTACAGCTTAAAGCTGATGTGTCTAAAATAGAGAGCTTAGCATGTGATTTAAATTTTTTTTAAATGTAATTAGCAAGCATAGAAGGAGAAAGAGAATGTAGATGGAGGAGATATAGAGAAAATAAATATTTCTTGTGTCACTATAAAAACAGAACAGACACTGTTTAGTGTTGATAAACCCAGACACCAAGGCACAATCATTTTACTTAGTATTACATGCAGAGGCCTAAAGGTAGAATAAACAAAAATTGTTGCTTTTGAAGAGTGAGGAATGAGAAGAATGTTAGGGAGTATCTTCCTTTTCATTTTGTGCCTCTTTTATTCTTATGCTTTCTTTCTTTCTTTGCATCACATCCATAAAAATAATAACTAAAATATAACAAATTCTCAATTAAGAGAATAATCATTGTTAAATTACCAAGTAGCAGAAAGGCTTAAGTAGTAGCCCATACACAAAACTCACCATTAGAAGTCCCATGTTAAAGACCTTATTTTGGTGCCCCTGTGAAATAACCTCGTTTTGCTTTCTGTTTCGATTGCCAAGTTAGCCTCATGCTTTGCAGCTCTTTTCTCTTAGAGGTTGATTTTTCTCATCCCCTGGAATTTAGCAGGCCCTGTGACTTGCTGGGGCTAGTGGAATAGTAGCAAATATGATTCAAGAGGCTTGAAAAATACTTGTAAATTGGGGTTTACACTTGCTGCTCTTGGAACCTGAGTGTTTTTTTATATACATATATGTATTTAATTTTCTTTATTTTGGGCTGCGCTGGGTCTTTGTTGTTGCGTGAACTTTTCTCTAGTTGCGGCAGTTGGGAGCTACTTTCTAGCCGTGGTGCATGGGCTTCTCACTGGAGTGACTTCTCTTGCTGGGCACAGGCTCTTGGCCACGGAGGCTCAGTCGTCGTGGTTCCCTGGCTCCAGAGCACAGGCTCAGTAGTGGTGGCGCACGGTCTTATTTGCTCTGAGACACGTGGAGTCTTCCTGGATCAGGAACTGAACTTGTGTCTCCTGCATTGGCAGGTGGGTTCTTTACCACTGAGCCACCAGGCAAGCCCAGAATCTGAGACTTCTATATGAGGAAATCTGAGCAGACTGCTGAGTGATGAGAAGCATGTGGTCCCCAAGAGATGCTCAACATCTAGGATACAAGTGAAGCTTTACAGGAAGATCTAGCCACCAGCTGACCTGCTTACTGGCCGTAGATTCCCGAGTGAGCCTGACCAAGACCAGTTAAACAATCCAAGGTCAGATGCACTGTCCAGCCAAATCATAGAATTGTGAGCTAAACAAGTGGTCATTGTTTTATGTTTTGGACTTTAGTTATGTAATAAAGGCCAAAGAATAACACAGTCTATAAGTAGGAGCATTTTGCCTAACATCTCATAGGAAACTTGTGAATACTAACAAGATCAAAGTGGATAAAATCATTGATATATGAATAGAAAATATTTAATTAATAGTGCATATTTAATAAATATGTCTTTTAATACATAATGAGTTTTTCAGTTCACAAAATTTCTCGTGACTCTCTTCATTGTTCCACGTCTTGTACTAAAAACATTCTTGCTAAAATACTTGTGTCTATATTCACATATATTTACCCAGGTAATGCTTTGCAATGCTCTGTACATCAAACCTGCCTTGAGATACCACCAGAACAAAAAGAACTGGGTTATTAAACGGAGATTGAAGACTGAACTGGAAAGGTTTTGTCATATTTTGTCAACTATAAAATTCATGAGGGAGCATTAGTTAGGATTTTCAGCTCTCCAGCTAATAGAGACAAAGATTTGCTCAGCACTATTCAAGAAACTCAATAGACATTTGCAAACACTTTCAGAGATAGTGAAAATTAGGTTTCTTTGGGAAATAATTCAGAAGTCCAGTTGAAGTTCAGGATTGAAGGATTATCTTTGCTTTTTTAAAAGTCTATCAAATTAGAAAAAAAAAAAACTCATAAGGAAAATTTAACAATCAAGCTTTACCACACTTCCAAACAACTTGATTAGGTTATTTAGATTTGACACAACTAGTTCAAGGATTAAACATTGCATGATGGTGCCAAGACCATTCATTGGCAAAGTAATAGTCTGTTCATGTAAATGAAGCCTAGACAACTAGATATCACATGCAATAGAATGAGCTTGGAGCCGCTTTTTACACCATACACAAAAATTTAATTAAAAAATGGATTACAGACCTAAATGTAAGAGCTAAAACTATTAAACTCTTGGAAGAAAATATAGTAGTAAAATCTTTGAGATTTTGGATTAGGCAAAGTCTTCTCAGATATGATACCAGAAGTACAAGTGTCAAAATAAAAGAAAGATGAATGAGACTTCATTAAAGTTTAAAACTTCTTTGTTTTCATTTCTTTTGAAGTATAGTTGATTTACAGTATTATGTTAGTTTCAGGTGTACAATATAATGATTCAATATTTGTATAGATTATATTCCATTTGAAGTTATTAGAAAATATTGACCATATTCCCTGTGCTCTATGATATGTCCTAGTAGCTTATTTATTTTACACTTAATACTTTGTAGCTCATAATCCCCCGTTTTTATCTTGTTCTGCCCCTCTTCACCCTCCTCTCTGGGAACGGCTACTTTGTTCTCTATACCTGTGAGTCTGTTTCTGTTTTGTTATATTCATTTGTTTCATTTTTTAGATTCTACATGTAATTGACTCTATCCAGTATTTATCTTTCTCTGTCTGACAATTCACTGAGCAAAATACCCTCGAAGTCTATGCACATTGTTGCAAATGGCAGAAATTCATTCTTTTTTACGGTTGAGAAATATTTCATTACGTGTGTGTGTGTGTGTGTGTGTGTGTGTGTGTAGGTGGCAATGGTGTTAAAGAACCTGCTTGCCAATGCAGGAGATGTAAGAAATGCAGGGGTTTGATCCCTGGATGGGGAAGATCCCCTAGAGGAGGGCATAGCAACCCACTCCAGTATTCTTGCCTGGAGAATCCCAAGGACAGAGGAGTCTGGGGGGTTATAGTCTGTAGGGTCACAAAGAATTGGACTGACTGAAGTGACTTAGCACACGCTCATGAACATTGGAGCATGTATGTCTTTTTGAATTAGTGCTTTTGTTTTCTTTGGATATATACCCAGCAGTAGAATTGTTGGATCATGTGGTAGTTTGGTTTTAATTTTTTGAGAAACCTCTGTACTATTTTTCATAGTGGCTGAACCAATTTATAATCTAACAGTGTAATAGGATTCCCTTTCCTGCACATCCTTGTCAACATTTATTATATAGAGATTTTTTGACAGTAGCCTTTTTGACAGGTGTGAGGTGAAATCTCATTGTGGTTTTGATTTGCATTTCTCTGATGATTAGTGAAGTTGAGCGCTTTTTTCATTTGCCTGTTGGCCATCTGTGTGTCTTCACATAATATGAATGAACCTTGAAGACATATTAAGTGAAAGAAGCCAGCCACAGAAGACCATGTTTTATATAATTTCATTTACATGCAATGTCCAGAAAAGGCAAATCCACAGAGACAGAAAATAGATTAGTGGATTTCCAGGGGCTGGTGGGAGGAGGGAATGAGGTTTCTTTGGGGGATGATGAAGGTATTCCAACAGTAGATTGTGGTGATGGTTGCACAACTCTGTGAATATATTTAAATCCATTGAATTGTTTAATTTTGTGAATTGTATGGTATATGAATGATATTTCAATGAAATTGTTATGTTTTAAAAAAATATATGACTTGACCTCACGTGGATAAACTACCTAAACCAAAAGTTCTCCACCAAATAAAAATGAATTTGAGAGGTTTTAATATTTAAGAGATGTTGGAAGAATCTCTAATTTTGAGTCCATATTTCTTCAAAAGCTAGATATGTAAAACTCAAATCTTTCAACTCAGGACAGACTTCCTGAACACTAGGAGAAGTATTTGGTTTTCCTTCCTTTGTCAAGATAATGTTATACTTTTCTGAACCCTATTTATGAAGTAGTCTATACTGGGTTGTTCAAGCTATTATTTAGGAGAAACATCAAGATACATTTTGAAGATTTTTAAAATATCAAATGTAAGGGGAAAAAATTTAAATGTTTTTTAAGTTCTTTTTTCCCCAGCATATTCATGTGAAAAACACATGCTAATATTTCATCTTTGCTTCTTCACTGAGCTTGCCAAAGAAACAGGCAAGGTGTGATATTTTAATCAACTGTGTTGCTTTAATATTCTAGTAACTTTTTTTTTTTTTTGCTCTAAACTCTGCACAGAGTCATTTCTTAAGCAGATACTATGACAAGAAATGAGAGAAACTTTTGTTTTGCATGAGCAACTCATCAGACAAATTGATAATAAAAATAGTTTATGGGGAGGGGGTAGGGAGTGGGTGGTGAGAGAGAGAATTTAAATCAAATTACTATTTCTAGAGTAAAATAAGATTGATTTTAAATTATAATAAGTTACCAGATTGAGTTCAAATTGATATTATTATGTATTTAGGTTAACACCTAATTTGTTTGCTGATTTTTTTCCCTTCCTACATTGTAAAGTTTTCAAAGTCAAGTAAGAAAAAACCAGTTTCCTATCCAAATTATCAGAAAAACCCAGAATGCCTAATAATAATATGAATGGCCACTTTAATCCTGTATTAGATTAAGCATCCTTTCTTGGTCTTTAAGCATTGCCAAGGGTATGGATATATTATTGGTTCTCATACAGGTGAAGAAAGGCAGTTTCAGAATTATTCAGTAGATTATTTGTGCAAAGTTAAATGTATAGTGAGGACTGAAGTCTAAGTCATGTCTGAATCCCGTATTTAACAATTGCACTGTAGGCCTATGCTACTGATTGGCCTATACTAGTGACTGTTCTAGACAAGGATTGACATGGATGTGCTTTCTGCTTATCTCAAAACCCTGGAAATTGACATGTGAATACATTAAGGTAAATTTCCTGGGACAACTGAATGTGCCCACTGCATTCTAGACATATCCAGCTAGCTATGCAAGTGCCACTGAAACCCTACTCAAGACCCTACAGCCTTTGATAAAGCTAAATGTTTCTGCTAACTCTGCTAATTCTCCTGGATTCTGCTCCATTCACACACTCTATTGATGGTCAGCTTGTCCTATTTTTTGGAAAAACAAAAACAAAGTTCTCTCTCATCACTGCCACTCACAAGCCCTGAGCCCATTAACCCTCCACAGCTGCAAAGACCAAGTTGTTATTCCCTCTTACGTTTCATGAGTAAGTGTTCAAAGACAGCTCCTGAGGATGCTTCTTAAAATAGTTTCTTTTCTACACTCCAAAGTATGTTATTTCAACAAGTTTTGATAAGTTGTACAATAGTTGATGTTGTCCATGTGGGTCTTGCATTCATCTCTCTCCCTGATGTGACGTTGTATTGGGGTAACTATCCTTGTCCCCATCTATTCCGCATGTTCCAGTTTTGTTGACTCTACCACTAGATCCATTTTTCTCATTCTGATGAAGCAGTGAATTCCTCCTGCCTAGTTGTAGGGACGGAATTGCAACTCAACCTAGGCCAATAGAAGCCAACTCCAGGCCTCTGTTGCAACTATTAGGGAAAAAAGAGGCTTACTGCTGGTGTTGCCAAGTGAAGATGTTGAGATGTAATCCCAGAACTTCTAGGAATCAGTACTTGCAGAGAGATTACCTGGGTATGAAGCCCACACAGAGGAAGGCTGTACCAAGAGCTGGAAAGGTGGAGAGAGACTGGGGACATTACATGAATCCCTAGACAACACCCTACCTAAAGCCAAATATGCCTCAACTTTTCATACACATGTCCAATCAAGTCCTTTTTAAAAAAAATAAGATCATTTGATTTTAATTCTGTGAATTACCTCCAAAATGATCCTTTCTAGAACTATAAATTTCCAGATTCTTCACTCTTTTCCTCTCTATTATGAACATCTTTGGCTAAGGTAATGTGAGTGAATGATGTACTCAACTAACACCCACATTATCAACAGCAAACATACTATGTGAATAGGAGGTGGGTGTCTTAACAGGGAATGAGATTGGATAAGTGTTTTGAGGGTAGCCTTTGAAGACCTTGATTGCCATGTTAAAGGTTTTAGACTTATTTATACACAAAGGATCTAGTTAAAGTTTTTGGAAGAGGGAACTGATATGATGCAGCCTATGTACTTATGCTTAAAATAAAAGACTCTGGAATCAGATGGAAAGCTGTTTTGAAGACTAAAAGGCTTGAAATCATAGAGAAGTTATTCAATTAATGAAGCCGAGAAGCTGAGAAAAGATGAATTCAGTCTGTCTGTGGCACTTTAAAGGAAGAAATAATGGAAATACTGGTAAAAGTTGCAGAATTTCACAATGGTTGGTCACGGAAATAATCAAACAAAATGTGTGGTTCTGAGCCAGAGGCTTTTTCAGAATTTCCTTTTCTTCTCTGTATTCCATTATTGTGCTCATTGGTACTCTCTGAAACTTCAATTTATTTATATTTAAGGAAACCATTGTACCTAGTCTCATGTTCTTCACTGAATTACCTTTCAAGGCGCTATTATGAGTTACCTAAATTTTTTTCTTTGATTTTATTGAATTATATTGTAATTTTCTTTTTGGTCTGATATCAAGATTAATTTTCTAGGAACTATAGCTAAATAAAAAACCACCCACAATAAGGAGTCAGTCAATAGCTACCATTTTATGCTGTGTGTGGATTTCTGTGGCCAGGCATTCAGTCAGAGAACAGTGAGAATGGCTTGTCTATGCTTCCTGATGTCTGGGGCCTTAGCCAGGGAATCTGTGTCTGGGACAGTGGGAAGGGTTGTCATCCCCCGGGGGCTGCTGGAACTCAGGTTGGGATAAACTGAAGACTCAGCTCCAGTGGGACCATCAACTTGAGCACTTACACATCACTTCTCCAATGGCCTGTGCTTCTTCACAACATGGTGACTGGATTCTGAGATGTGGTTTCCAAATGGAAGCATTTAAAGAGTGAGCATCTGGATGATGGGGGAAACTGCAGGGCCTTAATGGGCTACTCTCAGAACTCACACAGCATCACTTCTATTTAGTAGTTAGAGCAGTCACAAGGCCACCAAGATTCAAACTGAGTGGACATAGACCCCACTTCAGTGTGAAGAATGACAACAAACGTGCACCCATTTGAAGAAAAAAAATGACAGAACTTCATAGACATTCTATGAATACTTGAAAACTTTTGCTTTCCAGGTGTAGCATGTGATTTCAGCAAATGCCTGTAATCTCTATTCAATTTCTTTTATTGATAGACTCACTGGTATATTTTCATCAAACATTGATACAGTTTCATCTGTCAGATTAATAATGACAGAGTCAGTCAGTGAGTTCAGTCATGCAGTCGTGTCTGACTCTTTGTGACCCCATGGACTGCAGCACGCCAGGCATCCCTGTCCATCACCAACTCCCGGAGCCTACTCAAATTCATGTCTATCGAGTCGGTGATGCCATCCAACCATCTCATCCTCTGTCATCCCCTTCTCCTCCTACCTTCAAACTTTCCCAGCATCAGGGTCTTTTCAAATGAGTCAGTTCTTCACATCAGGTGGCCAAAGTATTGGAGTTTCAGCTTCAGCATCAGTCCTTCCAAGGAATATTCAGGACTGATTTCCTTTAGGATGGACTGGTTGGGTCTCCTTGCTGCCCAAGTAATTCTCAAGAGTCGTCTCCAACACCACAGTTCAAAAGCATTTATTCTTCTGAGCTCAGCTTTATTTATAGTCCAACTCTCAAAGCCATACATGGTTACTGGAAAAACCACAGTTTTGACTAGACAGACCTTTTTTGTAACACAATGTCTCTGCTTTTTAATATGCTATCTAGGTTGGTCATAGCTTTTCTTCCAAGGAGCAAGGGTCTTTTTATTTCATGGCTGCAGTCACCATCTGCAGTGATTTTAGAGCCCCCAAAATAAAGTCTGTCACTGTTTACACTGTTTCCCCATCTATGTGCCATGAAGTGATGGGACCAGATACCATGATCTTAGTTTTCTGAATGTTGAGATTTGAGCCAAAAATTTCACTCTCCTCTTTTACTTTCTTTAGGAGGCTCTTTAGTTCTTCACTTTCTGCCATAAGGGTGGTGTCATCTGTGTATCTTCAGTTCAGTTCAGTCACTCAGTCAAGTCCAACTCTTTACAACCCCAAGAACTGCAGCATGCCTGGCCTCCCTGTCCATCACCAACTCCTGGAGTTTATCCAAACCCATGTCCATTGAGTTGGTGATGCCATCCAGCCATCTCATCGTCTGTTGTCCCCTTCTCTTCCTGCCCTCAATCTTTCCCAGCATAGGAGTCTTTTCAAATGAGTCAGTACTTTGCATTAGGTGGCCAAAGTATTGGAGTTTCAGCTTCAACATCAGTCCTTCCAATGAATATTCAGGACTGATGTCTTTTAGGATGGACTGGTTGGATCTCCTTGCAGTCCAAGGGACTCTGAAGAGTCTTCTCCAACACCACAGTTCAAAAGCATCAATTCTTCAGCACTCAGCTTTCTTTATAGTCCAACTCTCACATCCATACATGACTACTGGAAAAATCATAGCTTTGACTAGATGGTCCTTTGTTGACAAAGTGATGTCTCTGCTTTTTAATATTCTGTTTAGGTTGTTCATAACTTTCCTTCCAAGGAGTAAGCATCTTTTAATTTCATGGCTACAATCACCATCTGCAGTGATTTTTGGAGCCCCCCAAAATAAAGTCAGCCACTGTTTCCACTGTTCCCCCCATCTACTTGCCATGAAGTGATGGGACCAGATGCCATGATCTTAGTTTTCTGAATGTTGAGGTATTAGCCAACTTTTCCACTCTCCTCTTTCACTTTTATCAAAAGGCTCTTTAGTTCTTCTTCACTTTCTGCCATAAGGGTGGTGTCATCTGCATATCTGTGGTTATTGATATTTCTCCTGGCAATCTTGATTCCAGCTTGTGCTTCATCCAGCCCAGTGTTTCTTATGATATACTCTGCACACAAGTTAAATAAGCCAGGTGACAGTATACAGCCTTGACGTACTCCTTTCCCAATTTGGAACTAGTCTGTTGTTCCATGTCAAGTTCTAACTGTTGCTTCTTGATCTGCATACGTATTTCTCAGGAGGCAGATCAGGTGGTCTGGTATTCGATCTCTTTAAGAATTTTCCACAGTTTGTTGTAATCCACACAGTCAAAGGTTTTGGCATAGTCAATAAAACAAATGTAGATTTTTTTCTGGAAGTCTCTTGCTTTTTCAGTGATCCAGCAGATGTTGGCTATTTGATCTCTGGTTCCTCTGTCTTTTCTAAATCCAACTTGAACATCTTGATATTCATGGTTCACGTACTATTGAAGCCTAGCTTGGAGAATTTAGAGCATTACTTTGGTAGCGTGTGAGATGAGTGCAATAGGCACATGATAAAGTAAAGAAATGTATTATTATAAGTATTTCTTAGATTATTTGATTTAAGTTCTCATCTAATATAGTTCATTATTTGTTTTTGTTATTAAATATTCATTTGTTAACATTGCTCCTATCTTGATATTCAGTGCAGCTCCCTCAGTGGCTCAGCTGGTAAGAACCTGCCTACCAGTGCTGGAGACACAAGAGATGCGGGTTCAATCCCTGGGTCAGGAAGATCCCCTGGAGTAGGTAATGGCAACTCACTCTAGTATTCTTCCCTAGAGAATCACATGGACTGAGGCACTTAATGGATTATAGCCATGGGGTCACTAAGTGTCCAACACGACTGAGTGACTGAGTATGCAACTCACTCACTCAACTTATTTACTTTATACCTACAACATGCTGATCCTTTTGAACTGTGGTGTTTGAGAAGACTCTTGAGAGTCCCTTGGACTGCAAGGAGATCCAACCAGTCCATCCTAAATGAAGTCAGTCCTGAATATTCATTGGAAGGACTGATGCTGAAGCTGAATCTCCAATACATTGGCTGCCTGAAGCGAAGTATTGACTCATTTGAAAAGATCCTGATGCTGGGAAAGATTGAAGGCAGGAGGAGAAGGGGACGACAGAGGATGAGATGGTTAGATGGCATCACCAACTCAATAAACATGAGTTTGAGTAAGCTCCAGGAGTTGGTGATGGACAGGGAAGCCTGGCATGCTGCAGTCCATGGGGTCTCAAAGAGCTGGACACGACAGAGTGGCTGAACTGAACTGAACAACATTGAGAATTCTTTGAAAGCAGTGGTCTGCATACTCTGAACCATGGGCCAAATCTGGCTTGCTGTCAGCTTCTGGAAGGCTTACTAGCTAAGAATGGTTTTAATACTTTTAAATAGTAGAAAAAGAAATCAAAAGAAGAACAATATACATGACACTTGAAAGTTATATAAAATTTAAATTTTGGTGTTCATAATATTTGTTGGAATCCAGCCATATCATTTATTCATTTACATATTGTATGACTATTTTTATACCACAAAGGCAGAATTGATTAGTTGTAACAGACCATATGGCCCACCAAGTCTAAAATATTTACTATTTGGACCATTACAGAAAACATTCACCAGAATCCCTAGAATATATAGTGTTAATAAAACATATAGAAACCCTCATTTTCTGGAGCTTATATTTTGGTGAGAATAATATACATACCATATAAGATAAAACATGTAGCATGCTGCTGCTGCTAAGTCGTTGCAGTCATGTCCGACTCTGTGCGACCCCGTCAATGGCAGCCCAGTGCTAAAGAAGGAAAAGAATGCAGGAAGGGGCATGTCCAGACTAAAGACAGAGGACTAAAGCCTTGTGCAGCATGGCCGGGACAGGCCCATGGTGATGGTGAGTTTTCCCTGAAGACCTGAAGGAGGTACCTTGGGAAAGATGGAACAGGAAGTGCAAAGGATTCTGATGTGGCTGGGAATGAAAGGGAGAGTAAGTCACAGGAGATGAAGGCAGACAGATGAAGTTAGTTAAAGGTGAGCCAGGAGATTTAGGCCCCTATCGGCCTCTGAAAACAACCATGCTTTTGTCTGGGAGGATCGGGGCTTGAGGTACAGGACAGTGGGGAGTCAGTGAGAGAAACAGAGTGTGTGTGACAGAGGAAGGAGAGACAGTGGGGCAGGACCAGCATTCTGGTTGTTCCCGCAGGGACTTGGTGTTGGGGCCATCAACGTAACTTGGGCAGTTCTGAATTCTCCTCTTATAGCATGTAGAACAGAAATAGCTAATAGCAATGATGACTGACTTACTTAGCTATTTACACTGACATGATAGTTTATATTTTTTGCTTTGTTTCCATGGTAACTTATGTTTCACACCACAGTGGCAAGTAGATACTGCCCTTAATGTATAAGGAAGGAAGCCAAAATGTCTCATAAGTGAGGAAAATAAGTGATTTACAGGGAGCATGAGAATTACGAGCCTCAAGGGCAGCGTACTAGAAAACCTGAGTTCTCATCCTCAATATTTTCTGAATAATGATAACCTCTAAGATCAGAGAAGGGAAAGTTGGGACTTAAAGTAAAGTCTACCATTCCCATTTGGACATTATACTTGAGAAGTTCCTCATTTTCCAGATCATCTATGAAACATGTCATTGTTGACATAAGGACACTGAGGTGCACAAAGTTGGGTTGGCTTGTTTTAAGTTACATGAGTCTGGAACAGGGTTCCATCTTCCCCAGCAAAGAACTTCCAGTTCAGACATCTTGATCAGGTATAAAGGTAGTCATAACAATTGCTAAACCATTAATTTTCACTTGTAAATCAGACTTGATGAAATAGCATCAACTGAAGATTAATAATCACATTTTAATGGAGACTGGCAGGTGGATGAATACTAAAATAAATACATAAAGAAGTATTGTGGGCATTTAGAAGTGAGAATAGAAGTTTTAAGGCTGAAATAGGCTCATATTAACATTTCTTATGAAATAAAAATCTTTTTACAATACATTAAATGTATATTGTCTATTCACATCTTTGTATATTGGATATGATTTCTGACTGAGGAAAACTAAACTGTAAAAAAAAATAAGCGAAATCTGGAAGAAACAAATTTCAATAATTAAGAGAAATCTACACATGGAATGTATTCTCCTAATTAATCAGTTCAGTTCAGTTCAGTTACTCAGTCATGTCCGATTCTTTGTGACCCCTTGGATTGCAGCACACCAGGCCTCCCTGTCCATTACCATCTCCTGGAGTTTGCTCAAGCTTGTGTCCATTAAATTGGTGATGCCATCCAACCATCTTATCCTCTGTTGACCCCTTCTCCTCCTTGCCCTCAATCTTTCCCAGCATCAGAGTCTTTTCCAATGAGTCATTTCTTTGCATCAGGTGGCCAAAGTATTAGAGTTTCAGCTTCAGCATCAGTCCTTCCAAGGAATATTCAGGACTGATTTCCTTTAAGATGGACTGGTTGGATCTCCTTGCAGTCCAAGGGACTCTAATTTAGAATCTTAGATAAATTCAATATTTTTATACATCTGCTGCTGCTGCTAAGTCGCTTCAGTGGTGTCTGACTCTGTGTGACCCCATCTAAATCCACATAATTTTCACCCATGCAACCATACTTTAGAGGTTATTACATAATGTTCTCTTGTAAAAGAAGTAATGACACCTAGACAAGGGAGATAAGATCCAAGAAGAAGGTACTGTGACACACAAAAGCAGTGAATAAAAGCCTGGAATGAAGGAAAGACATGACCCAGAATGACAGGCCTAGAGAAAGGGTATCTGTTTTGGAGCAAGAAGACAATAACTCTGGGAGAAGACTCTGTGGAGGCAAAAATAAGTGATTGTTAGATGATCTATTCTGATATGCCACTTGGAACAAATGAAACTTCTGGAAGGTATATGGTAGATCTGATGAAATATTTGGAAAAGTAAGGAGACGAATACATAGGTAACTATGTCTGGTAGAATAATAGCAATTATTAATTCCAGGAAAAACAAAAATAATAAAAGGAAGGATATTTATTTATAATACAATAATTGTCTTAGCGAATTATATCTAATTAGGAATAATGAAATAAAGAGATGTCATTGATTAACTGTAAATGTCAGGTAACTGTATTAGGAGTATGGGGAAAATGGTTTTAAAGTACTTTGTTATCTATTGCTGCAATAACAAATTACCCCCAAATTTTGCATCTTAAAACAATATATATTGGGTTGGCCAAAAAGTTCATTTGGGTTTTTCCATAACACCTTATGGAAAATTTTGAACAAACTTTCTGGCCAACCCAATGTTCAATCTCCTCACACATCCCATGGATCAAGAATTTGTGAGCAGCTTAGCTAGATGGCTCTGGCTCCCGGTCTCTCATGAGGTTATAGACCAGATGCTGGCTGGGTTTGCAGTCATCTGCAGATCTGGCTGGGCTGAAGGAGCCACTTCAAGCTCAGTCACATGGCAGCTGTCAGGAAGCCTTTTTCTCACCATGTAGGACACCAGGGACGGGGGAGCCTGGTGGGCTGCCATCTATGGGGTCACACCGAGTCGGACATGACTGAAGTGACTTAGCAGCAGCAGCAGGACACCATGGTGGCCATCTTCTCTTAGTGCCAGTGATCTGAGAGACAGACAGACAGACAGACAGAGACAGAGAAGAGAGAGAAAGGTCACGATGGAGGCCACAGGACCTTTCTGTGGCCTGATCTCCAAAGCCGAGCACTGTCACTTCCAGTTTATTCCATTTGTCAGAAGTGAGTTACAAATTCTAGCCCATATTCCAGAGGAGGAAGGAAGATTAACCCAAGCAAAGAGTATTAGAGAATCTGTAGACATATCTTTAAAAATTCATGTAACAATTTTATCAATTATAAAGTGTCCAAAGATAACTATAAATCGAACCAAAAGAGTACTTTTTATTATAACATGAAATTCAGTACTATTAAAAATAATTAAAAAGAAAGAAGGACTTCCCTGGTGGCTTAGTGGTAAAGAATCTGCCTGCCAATCAGGAGACACGAGTTCGATCCCTGAGTTGATAAGATCCCTTGGAGGAGGAAATGGCAGCCCATTCCAGTAGCCTTGATTGGGAAACCCCATGGACAGAGGGGTTTGGTGGCCTACAGCTCATGGGACTGCAAGAATTAGACAAAACTTGCAACTAAACAAAACAACAACAACAACAACAAAATGAAGAGATAGTTGTAGTCTCTGAGGAGACTTGTGAAGGTAGGGGGCTACTTTTGTATTATTATTTTTATAGCCCTTTCATTACTATTTATTAAAACTTTTAAAAGTTGAAGGCAAAGAAATAAAGAAAGAAAATGGGAAATAAAAAACCTTCTTGCCATGTATCTCGACACTATTAATAATGCCATGTCTGTTTACCATCTAAAGCTTCCTTGTATAACATTTGTATCACTTGTTCCATTGTTTGAGAACCACAGACCTAAAGAAGGCAAAGGAATTTTAATGAAAGTCTTCTCCCTAACTTATTTTCCTGAAAGAAAGGGAAAGGAATGGAAGGAAAGGGAAAGTGAGAGAAGAGAAAGGGTGGATACAAGAGGGAAGGAGAGAAGGGGGGGGAAAAGGAAAGATGATACTTCTGTCTCCTTCAAAGTTTCTGTATTTGACAGCCCTTCAGTATCCTGTGAAGTAAGGGAGCATTCCTTAAATTTAGAAAAGAATCATTATGAGCCAGTTATCATGGAATTTGATTAATATTTATTGAATGAATTAATGAATTTCCAAAGACCCAAACACATAAATGCTGTCAGTTCTCCAATATTATGGATTTTCTCTATATTCCTAGGGAAAATCTGTCTGCAGGATTTCTCATTTTAATTTCTGTTCTGTGTACATTTTAAAATCTTTGTCTCCATGACACCAAATATTGCTATAGGTATACAGCTTTTGGAAATGGTGTCTGTCCCATGCTGGCCTGTGCTCTAGAGTAGGCTTGTTTCTCACTTAGTCACATTGCACTTTTTTTGCAATCCTGTGGATGGTAGCATGTCAGGCTCCTCTGTCCTCCACTGTCTTCTGGAGTTTGCTCAAATTCATGTCTGTTGAGTTGGTAATACAACCTAACCATCTCTTATTGTTAGAAATGTGTCACCTCCTTCTCATACTGACTTAATCAATAGTTTCCATGCATCAGAGTCTTTTCCAGTGAGTTGGCTCTTCGAATCAGGTGGCCAAAGTATTGGAGCTTCAGCTTCAGCATCAGTCCTTCCAATGAATATTCAAGACTGATTTCCTTTAGGACTGACTGGTTTGATCTCCTTGCAGTCTAACAGACTCTCAAGAGTCTTCTCCAGAACCACAATTTGAAAGCATCAGTTCTTCAGTACTTAGTCTTCTGTATGGTCTGACTCTCCGCATATGACTACTGGAAAAATCAGAGCTTTGACTTGTTGGCCCTTTGTTCCCAAAGTGATGTCTCTGCTTCTTAATATACTTTATAGTTTCGTCATAGCTTTTTATTCAAGGAGCAAGTGTCTTTTAATTTCATGGCTGCAATCACTGCCTGCAGTGATTTTGAAGCCCAAGAAAATAAAATTTATCACTGCTTCAAATTTTTCCCCTTCTATTTGCCATCAAAAAATGGGACCAGATGCCATGACCTTAATTTTTTTGATACTGAGATTCAGACAACTTTTCACTCTCCTCTTTCACCCTCATCAAGTGGCTGTTTAGTTCTTCTTCACATTCTACCATTAACATAATATCATTTACATATATAAGGTTGCTGATATTTCTCCTGGAAATCTTGATGCCAGCTTGTGATTCATTCAGTTCAGCATTTTGCATGGTGTACTTTGTATATAAGCTAAATAATCATGGTAACAATATACAGCCTTGAGGTACTCATTCGCCAATTCAGAGCCAATCTGTTGTTTCATGTCCGGTTCTAACTCTTCGTTCTTGACATGTATATAAGTTTCTCAGAGACAGGTAAGGTGGTCTGGTATTCCCAAACCCAAGAATTTGCCACAGTTTATAGTGATCCACAAAATCAAAGGCTTTAGCATAGTCAATGAAACAGAAGTAGAAATTTTTCTGAAACCCCCTTGCTTGCTTCTTGACACAGTGAATGTTGGCAATTTGATCTCTGGTTCCTCTGCCTCATCAAAACCCAATTTGTACATCTGGAAGTTCTTGGTTCGTGTTGAAGCCTAGCTTGAAGGATTTTTGAGCATAACCTTGCTAGCATGCAAAATGAGCATGATTGTATGGCAGTTTGACCATTCTTTGGCATTGCCCCTCTTTGGGATTGTAATGAAAACTGACCTTTTGCAGTCCTGTGGACACTGTTGGGTTTTCCAAATTTGCTGGCATATTTAGAGTAGCACTATAATAGTATCTTTCTTTGGGATTTGAAATAACTCAGCTGGAATTATATCACATCCTCCAGAGTTGTTCATAGTGATGCTTCCTAAGGCCCACTTGACTTCAACTCCAGGATGTCTGGCTCTATGGGAGTGACCACATCATTGTGATTATCCCAGTCATTAAGACCTTTCTTATATATTTCTTCTGGATATCCTTGCCACTGCTTCTTAATCTCTTCAGCTTCTGTTAGGTCCTTATCATTTCAGTCCTTTATCATGTCTCTCCTTGCATGAAATATTCCCTTGATACCTCCAATTTATTGAAGAGATCTCTAGTCTTTCCCATTCTCTTGCTTTCCTCTGTTTCTTCACATTGTTTGTTTAAGAAAGCCTTCTCCTCTCTCCTTCTTGTCCTCTGAAACTCTGCATTTAGTTGGGTATATCTTTCCCTTTGTCCTTTGCCTTTCACTTCTCTTCTTTTCTCAGCTATTTGTAAAGCCTCTTCAGGCTAGCACTTGTTTTCCTGCATTTCTTTTTTCTTTAGAATGGTTTTGGTCACTGCCTCCTGTATAGTGTTATGAACCTCTTTCCACAGTTGTTTCATGCTCTCTCTAATTTTTAGAGATACCAAGATAACATTTCATGCAAAGATGGGCTCAATAAAGGACAGAAATGGTATGGACCTAACAGAAGCAGAAGGTATTAAGAAGAGATGGCAAGAATTCACAGAACTGTACAAAAAAGATCTTTATGACCCAGATAATCACAATGGTGTGATCACTCACCTAGAGCCAGACATCCTGGAATGTGAAGTCAAGTGGGCCTTTGGAAGCATCACTAGTAAAATAATGCTCAAAATTCTCTAAGCCAAGCTTAAGCAATATGTGAACTGTTAACTTCCAGATGTTCAAGTTGATCTAGAAAAGGCAGAGGAACCACAGATCAAATTACCAACATCTGCTAGATCATCAAAAAGCAAAAGAGTTCCAGAAAAACATCTATTTCTGCTTTATTGACTGTGCCAAAGCCTTTGACCATGTGGATCACAATAAACTTTGGAAAATTCTGAAAGAGATGGGAATACCAGACCACCTGACCTACCTCTTGAGAAACCTGTATGCCAGTCAGGAAGCAAAAATTAGAACTGGACATGGAACAACAGACTGGTTCCAAATAGGGAAAGGATTACATCACAGCTGTATATTGTCACCCTGCTTATTTAAACTTCTATGCATAGTATATCATGAGAAATGCTGGGGTGGATGAAGCATAAGCTGGAATCAAGATTGCTGGGAGAAATATCAATAACCTCAGATATGCAGATGACACCACCCTTATGGCAGAAAGTGAAGAAGAACTAAAGAGCTTCTTGATGAAAGTGAAAGAGGAGAGTCAAAAAGTTGTCTTAAAAATCAACAGTCAGAAAACTAAGATCATGGAATCTGGTCTTATCACTTCATGGCAAATAGATGGGGAAACAGTGACAGACTTTATTTTTTGGGGCTCTATAGTCACTTCAGATTTTGTGACTGCAGCCATGAAATTAACACACGCTCACTCCTTAGAAGGAAATTTAGTTATGACCAACCTAGACAGCATATTAAAAAGCAGAGACATTACTTTGCCAACAAAGGTCTGTCTAGTCAAGGCTATGGTTTTTCCAGTAGTCATTAATGGATGTGAGAGTTGGACTATAAAGAAAGCTGAACACTGAAGAATTGATTCTTTTGAATTATGATGTTGAGGAAGACTCTTGAGAGTCCCTTGGCCTGCAAGGAGATCTAACCAGTCCATCCTAAAGGAGATCAGTCCTGGGTGTTCATTGGAAGGACTGATGCTGAAGCTGAAGCTCCAATATGTTGGCCACCTGATGTGAAGAGTTGACTTTTTTGAAAAGAACGAGATGCTGGGAAAGATTGAGGGCAGGAGGAGAAGGGGATGACAGAGGATAAGATGGTTGGATGGCATCACTGACTTAACGGACATGAATTTGGGTAAACACCGGGAGTTGGTGATGGACAGGGAGGCCTGGTGTACTGTGGTCCACGGGGTTGCGAAGAGTCGGACACGACTGATCAACTGAACTGAACTGAGATGAACTGAACTTTACTTTTGCTGCCAGTCACATCCACAACTGAGCATCATTTCCGCTTTGCCCCAGCCACTTTATTATTTCTGAAACTATTAGTAATTTTCCTCCACTCTTTCCCAGTAGCATATTGGACACATTCTTACCTGGAAGCCTAACTTCTAGCATCATAATTTTTGCCTAGGGTAAAGAGTCATCCACTTATTCTAAGGTGGATCCAGGTGCGCTAGTCTTTCTCCCAGCCTCTCTTCCTTGTTCCGTTTAATGCTCTCTCTTCCTTCAGATGTCTATGGTGACCCAGGAAACCTACCCGGAAATGTGTTTTTTAGTTTTTTCCTCTCTCTTTGTTATATGGCCATGCCATAGTAAATGCATTGAGTTTCCCATACCAGGACATGACAAAAAGTATTTTTAGCATAAGTGAGGGTGTACATTCATCATTAAGTGACAGAAATGACCAAGAATGGGTTTGACAAGTGGGGGATTATATTTTTCTGATGTTCAAAGTGATAAGGAAGTAGGCTTTTTTATCTACTTTTTCCTGTCCTTGCAGTGCTCATAAGATGTGTCTTCCATGCTCATCATTGTTTGCTTAAGGTTTCAGGATGAGTGCTCCACACCTGTGTTGCTTCCATATTCCAGAAAGAAGTGAGAGATTGAAGGCAAAATATGTAAGCTGGTGAAGTCTCTACACCATTTAGTAGCTTTCTTAGAAGCCACAGCTTGTGACTTTCACTTCTCTCTCTTGACCAGAACTGTTATCTGACCCTTCTTCAAAGTAAAGAAGGTTGGGAAATATAAAGTAGCTTTTTTTTGGAGGGGGGGGTGATATTGCTATTTGTTTGTTCATTTTTAACCTGGACTTAGTGAACCTAGGGCAACATTATGCCAGGACCTAAAGAACCACCTGCTGAACCAAGGCCATGATGCTGACTCAGAATCAGGAATGGTGGCTGCTCAAAGTCACTACATTTTAGGATGGATTATAATATCTCAAAAACTAACTGATGCCCTAAATAAAATTAGGGCTATATATTAGTAGGTTCAGTTCAGTCGCTCAGTTGTGTCTGACTCTTTCTGATCCCATGAACTGCAGCACACCAGGCATCCCTGTACATCACCAATTCCCGGAGCCTGCTCAAACTCATGTCCATCAAGTCAGTGATGCCATCCAACCGTCTCATCCTCTGTCATCCCCTTCTCCTCCTGCCTTCAATCTTTCCCAGCATCAGGGTCTTTTTAAATGAGTCAGTTCTTTACAGCAGGTGGCCAAAGTATTGGAGCTTCAGCTTCATCATCAGTCCTTTCAATGTATATTCAGGACTGATTTCCTTTAGGATGGACTGGTTTGATCTCCTTGCAGTCCAAGGGATTCTCAAGAGTCTTCTCCAACACCACAGTTCAAAAGTATCAGTTCTTTGGTGCTCAGCTTTCTTTATAGTCCAACTCTCACATCCATACATGACCACTGGAAAAGCCATAGCTTTGACTAAACAGACCTTTGTTGACAAAGTAAGTCTCTGCTTTTTAATGTGCTGTCTAGTGTTGTCATCACACCCCCACCCATTGCTTACCAAGACGGCAGAGTAGAAGGACATGCACTCATCTTCTCTGAGAACTCCAAAATTGCAACTTGCTGCTGAACAACCATCAACAGGAGAACGTTGGCTCACACCAAAAATAGATAACCCACATCCACGGGCAAAGGAGAAGCCCCAAGACGGTAGGAGGGGTGAAATTGCATTAGAATCAAAATCCCATACCCACCAGAGATGCTCAGAGGGCTCAAACAAAACCTTGTGTGCACCAGGATCCAGAGATCCCACAGACATTGAGTAAAACCTGCCTTTGAGTGTTTGAGTGTCTCCTGTGGTGGCACGGCTCAGCAGTGGCCTGCTGCAAGGACAGGAATTCTGGCTGCAGCAGACCTGGGAGGCCCAGCATGTGACATAAGCCCTTTTGGAGGAGGTCACCATCATCCCCACCGTAGAGCAGACAATCCACCAAGCAGACAACCCACAAACTGGAGAACAATTATACCAAAGAAGTTCTTGTGAAAAGTCTAGGACCTACAACAGTTTTCCCAACCTGGGGATCCAGCAAAGGGACTGAGAACCCCTAGGGAATTTGACTCTGGAGGCCAGTAGGATTTGATTACAGAACTTCCTTGGGACTGAGGAAACAGTATCTTGGAGGCACAAACAAAATCTTGTGCACATCAGAAGCCAGGAAGAAGGAGCAGTGACCCACAAGAGACGGACCCAGATGGCCTGCCATGGGGTCATGGGCACTGAATACAGCAGTGCTGGCACAAGCCCTTTTGAAGGCCGTGCCTTTACCTCTACCATAGTTTAGCCTTGGGCCAAACAGCAGGGAGGGAACACAATTCCACCTGTCAATAGAAAATTGGATTAAAGATTTACTGAGCATGGCCCTGCCCATCAGAATAATACTCAGATTCCCCCACAGTCAGTCCTTCCCATCAGGGAGCTTCCACAATCCTCTTTTCCTTATCCATCAGAGGACAGACAGAATCAAAACCACAATCACAGAAAACTCACCAAACTGATCACATGGACCACAGTTGTCTAACTCAATGAAACTATGAGCCATGCAGTGTAGGGCCACCTAAGATGGATGGGTCGTGGTGGAGAGTTCTGACAAAACGTGGTCCCTGGAGAAGGGAATGGTAAACCACTTCAGTATTCTTGCCTTGAGGACCCCATGAACAGTAGGAAAAGGCAAAAAGATATGATACTGAAAGAGGAACTCCCCAGATGATAGGTGCCAAATACATTACTGGAGAAGAGTGGGTAAATAGCTCCAGAAAGAATGAAGAGACATAACAAAAGCAAAAACAGTGCCGGGTTGTGGATGTGACTGGTGATGGAAGTAAAGTCTGATGCTTTAAAGAACAATATTAGGAATGTTAGGTCCATGAATTAAGGCAAATTGGAAGTGGTCAAACAGGAGATGGCAAGAATGATCATCATTTTAGGACTCAGTGAGTTAAAATGGACCAAAATGTGCGAATTTATTTCAGATGACCATTATATCTACTACTGTGGGCAAGAACCCCTTAGAAGAAATAGAGTAGCCCTCATAGTCAACAAGAGTCCAAAAGGTGGTACTTGAGCACAATCTCAAAAAACCCAGAATGATCTCTATTTGTTTCCAGAGCAAACCATTCAATATCACAGTTATCCAAGTCTATTCCCCAACCACTAATGCCAAAGAAGCTGAAATTGCACAGTTCTATGAAGAACTGAAAGACCTTCTAGAACTAACACACACACACACACACAAAAATGTCCTTTTCATCATAGGGGACAGGAATGCAAAAAGTAGGAAGTCAAGAGATATCTGGAATAACAGGCAAGTTTGACTTTGGAGTACAAAATGAAGAAGGGCAAAGGCTGACAGAGTTTGGCCAAGAGAATGCACTGGTCATAGCAAACACCCTCTTTCAACAACACACGATATGACTCCACCCATGGACGTCACCAGATGGTCAATACCAAAATCAGATTTATTATATCCTTTGCCGCCCAAGATAGAGAAGCTCTATACAGTCAGCAAAAACAAGACCAGGAGCTGACTGTGGCGCAGATCATAAACTCTTTATTGCAAAATTTAGACTTAAACTGAAGAAAGTAGGGAAAACCAATAGACCATTCAGGTATGACCTAAATCAAATCCCTTACAATTATACAGTGGAAGTGACAAATTGATTCAAGGGATTAGATTTGATGGACAGAGTGCCTGAAGAACTATGGATGGAGGTTCATGACATTGTACTGGAGGCAGTGATCAAGACCATCCCCAAGAAAAAGAAATTCAAAAGGGCAAAATGGTTGTGTGAGGAGGCCTTACAAATAGCTGTAAAAAGGAGAAATGAAAGGTAGAGGAGAAAAGGAAACATATATCCATCTGAATGCAGAGTTCCAAAGAATAAGCAAGGAGAGATAAGAAAGCCTTCCTCAGTGATCAACACAAAGAAATAGAGGAAAACAATAGAATGGGAAAGACTAGAGATCTCTTCAAGAAAATTAGAGATACCAAGGAAACATTTCATGCAAAGATGGGTACAATAAAGACAGAAACAGTATGGACCTAGCAGAAGTAGAAGGTATTAAGAAGAGGCGGCAAGAATACACAGAAGAACTATGCAAAAAAGATCTTGATGACCCAGATAATGATGATGGTGTGATCACTGACCTAGAGCCAGACATCCTGGAATGTGAAGCCAAGTGGGCCGTAGGAAGCATCACTATGAACAAAGCTAGTGGAGGTGATGGAATTCCAGGTGAACTATTTCAAATCCTGAAAGATGATGCTGTGAAAGTGTTGCACTCAATATGCCAGCAAATTTGGAAAACTCAGCAGTGGCCACAGGACTGGAAAAGGTCAGTTTTCATTTCAATACCAAATAAAATTGGTGCCAAAGAATGTTCAATCAGAGATCAAATTGCCAATATCCACTGGATCATAGAGAAAGCAAAAGAATTCCAGAAAAAAAGATCTACTACTTCTACTTTATTGACTATGCCAAAGCCTTTGACTGTGTGGATCCCAACAAAGTATAGAACATTCTTAAAGCAATAGGAATACCAGACCACCTTACCTACCTCCTGAGAATACTGGATGCAGGTCAAGAAGTAACAGTTAGAACTAGACATGGAACAACAGACTGGTTCCAAATTGGGAAAGGAGTACATCAGGGCTGTATATTGTCACCCTGCTTATTTAACTTATATGCAGAGTACATCATGAGAAACGCTGGGCTGGATGAAGCACAGGCTGGAATCAAGATTGCTGGGAGAAATATCAATAACCTCAGATACACAGATGACACCACCCTTATGACAGAAAGTTAAGATGATCTAAAAGCCTCTTGATGAAAGTGAAAGAAGAGAGTGAAAAGCTGGCTTAAACTCAACATTCAAAAAATGAAGATTATGACATCCAGTCTCATCACTTCATGGTAAATAAATGGGGAAATGATGGTAACAGTGAGAGACTTTATTTTCTTAGGCTCCAAAATCACTGCAAATGGTGACTGCAGCCATGAAATGAAAAGATGCTTGCTCCTCGGAAGAATATTTTTGCCCAGCCTAGAAAGCATATTAAAAAGCAGAGCCATTGCTTTGCTGGTAAATGTCCGTCTAGTCAAAGCTTTGGTTTGTCCAGTAGTCATGTAACGGATGTGATAGTTGGACCATAAAGAAAGCTGAGTACTGAAAAACTGATGCATTTGAACTGTGGTGTTGGAGAAGACTCTCGAGAGTCCGTTGGACTACAAGGTGATCAAACCAATCAATCCTAAAGGAAATCAGTCCTGAATATTTATTGGAAGGACTGATGCTGAAGCTGAAACTCCAATACTTTGGCCAGCTGATGCAAAGTACTGACTCATTTGGAAAGACCCTGATGCTGGGAAAGATTGAGGGCAGGAGGAGAAGGGGATGATAGAGGATGAGATGCTTGGATGGCATATCTCCATGGACATGAGTTGGAGCAAGCTCCGGAGCAAGCTCTATTGGTCACTGAGTCAGACACAACTGAACGGCTGAATTGAATTCAAGAATGTCATAGCTTTTCTTTCAAGGAGCAAGTGTCTTTTCATTCCATGGCTGCAGTCACCATCTGCAGCGATTTTGGAGCCCAAGAAAATAAAGTTGTCACTGTTCCCACTGTTTCCCATCTATTTGCCATGAAGTGATGGGACCAGATGCCATGATCTTTGTTTTTTGTTTTTTTGTTTTTTTGCATGATTCACAATTGTATCTATTTATTTGAATTTTTTCACATTTTAATGAATATCGTTTATTTTGTTAATTTATGGATCACAACATGTAAGTATTGACATAAGATATTTTTATCTCAAAACTCTGTATCTTATTTCTTTATTTTTTTAATTTAATTTTATTTTATTTTTTAACTTTACAATATTGTATTGGTTTTGCCATATATCAAAATGAATCCGCCACAGGTATACATGTGTTCTCCATCCTGAACCCTCCTCCCTCCTCCCTCCCCATACCATCCCTCTGGGTCGTCCCAGTGCACCAGCCCCAAGCATCCAGTATCCTGCATAGTACCTGGACTGGCGACTCGTTTCATATATGATATTATACACATTTCAATGCCATTCTCCCAAATCATCCCACCCTCTCCCTCTCCCACAGAGTACAAAAGACTGTTCTATACATCAGTGTCTCTTTTGCTGTCTCGTATACAGGGCTATTGTTACCATCTTTCTAAATTCCATATATATGCGTTAGTATACTGTACTGGTGTTTTTCTTTCTGGCTTACTTCACTCTGTATAATAGACTCCAGTTTCATCCACCTCATTAGAACTGATTCAAATGTATTCTTTTTAATGGCTGAGTAATAATCCATTGTGTATATGTACCACAGCTTTCTTATCCATTCATCTGCTGATGGACATCTAGGTTGCTTCCATGCCCTGGCTATTATAAACAGTGCTGCGATGAACATTGGGGTACACGTGTCTCTTTCCCTTCTGGTTTCCTCAGTGTGTATGCCCAGCAGTGGGATTGCTGAATCATAAGGCAGTTCTATTTCCAGTTTTTTAAGGAATCTCCACACTGTTCTCCATAGTGGCTGTACTAGTTTGCATTCCCACCAACAGTGTAAGAGGGTCCCCTTTTCTCCACACCCTCTCCAGCCTTTATTGCTTGTAGGTTTTTGGATAGCAGCCATTCTGACTGGCATGAAATGGTACCTCATAGTGGTTTTGATTTGCATTTCTCTGATATTGAGTGATGTTGAGCATCTTTTCATGTGTTTGTTAGCCATCTGTATGTCTTCTTTGGAGAAATGTTCATGGATTGGAAGAATCAATATAGTGAAAATGAGTATACTACCCAAAGCAATTGATAGATTCAATGCAATCCCTATCAAGCTACCAACGGTATTCTTCACAGAGCTAGAACAAATAATTTCACAATTTGTATGGAAATACAAAAAACCTCGAATAGCCAAAGCAATCTTGAGAAAGAAAAATGGAACTGGAGGAATCAACCTGCCTGACTTCAGGCTCTACTGCAAAGCCAAAGTCATCAAGACAGTATGGTACTGGCACAAAGACAGAAATATAGATCAATGGAACAAAATAGAAAGCCCAGAGATAAATCCACTCACATATGGACACCTTATCTTTAACAAAGGAAACAAGAATATACAATGGATTAAAGACAATCTCTTTAACAAGTGGTGCTGGAAAAACTGGTCAACCACTTGTAAAAGAATGAAACTAGAACACTTTCTAACACCATACACAAAAATAAACTCAAAATGGATTAAAGATCTAAATGTAAGACCAGAAACTATAAAACTCCTAGAGGAGAACATAGGCAAAACACTCTCCGACATACATCATAGCAGGATCCTCTATGGCCCACCTCCCAGAATATTGGAAATAAAAGCAAAAATAAACAAATGGGACCTAATTAAACTTAAAAGCTTCTGCACAACAAAGGAAACTATAAGCAAGGTGAAAAGACAGCCTTCAGAATGGGAGAAAATAATAGCAAATGAAGCAACTGACAAACAACTAATCTCAAAAATATACAAGCAACTCCTACAGCTCAATTCCAGGAAAATAAATGACCCAATCAAAAAATGGGCCAAAGAACTAAATAGATCCTTGTTTTTTGAATGTTGAGATTTAGGCCAACTTTTTCATTCTCCTCTTTCACTTTCATTAAGAGGCTCTTTAGTTCCTCTTTGCATTCTGCCATGAGGGTGGTATCACTTGCGTATCTGAGGTTATTTATATTTCTCCCAACAATCTTGATTCCAGCTTGTGCTTCTTCCAGTCCAGCATTTCTCATGATGTACTCTTCATAGAAGTTAAATAAGCAGAGTGACAATATACAGCCTTGATGTACACCTTTCCCAATTTGGAACCAGTCTGTGGTTCCATATCTGGTTCTAACTTTGCTTCTTGATCTGTATATATCAGTAAGAGAGAGATAAGAAAACACAGTAGTTAGGCAGCTAGGCTGTTTCTGTCATAGGGCTGATCAATATTGCCCAACTCTATGGTATTCTGGGGGCTCAACGGAACTGATTACCTTCTTAATCAATTTTCCCCCCAAATTATTGATACGGTGATAATTATTTAATTGTTATTTTAAATTTAGCTGAGAGATTAAGAATGCATATCAAGTGAGCATGTACTACTGTTAGTAAGGAGCACAGGAATTTGCAGGGTCCTGAGCCCCCTGTTTCTTCCTTAGAGGAACCCTCCAGTCATCAGAGTGGCGTGGGCCATTATCAGGTCTATGTGTTTTCACTTTTAATCATACATGGTTTAATTCTTGTCCAGGTGAGAATGATGTTTAGAGGGAAGGAGAAAGAAAGACTGATTAAGAAAAGGTTGAGAGACACCTAAAATCCTATTGAGACTGTCTTTGCCAGATCTGTGGCAAAGGCTCATATTAACTCTTTCTAATATAGCAGGGGAACTGTACATGGACCTTCAGGAACAAATTCTAAAAAGGAAGAATATAGCAATGATTATTATATTCAAGATGATATATGACATATTATTTAGAAATAAAGACTGACTGTACTTCCATAGTATATTTTAGAAAGAAATTTGCCTAAATATGTCAGAAACCTCCTCTCATATTTACTGATTTTGAGGCATAACACAAAAATTGTAAACATAAACCATTAAACTTGTTACCCAAAATATGGATCACACAGATTCATATTTGGTGGTATCTATATTGAATTATTTGAAATTATATTTCAAAGTACAGTTTTAGATACAGTCATTACCAAAACTAGTCATGATATATCTTTGATATTAACCTAACAGATATCAATTAGTAAATGATGATACTTTAAAATGATACTTTATAATCTACTAATACTTCAAACGCAGTATATATGGATATATGTGTATCTGTATGATGTATCTACATCTCATAGTTAATTTGTATTTTGCTTAATATTGCTTCTTTAACACAAATGCATGAGGGTAAATGCTGATTCCGTGGGTGACGGTATGACCAGCAGAACAGTAAAGATGTAACCAACCAAAGAATTCTCCATGGAGGCCTGTGGCCTTGGGGTACTGGTGTCTTCTCAGACTCTGCACTTTTAATCTCATTCATAAGCTTGATTCTGCATCAGTTTCTTGCCATTGACCCAGGGTGAGGTATTTGCTGAGTCAGCCGCTGATGCAGCGGGATCCCACATGGTCGCCTCCCCCTTCGCAGGCCCCTGTTTTCTCAGTCGTAGGAGACCTCTTATTCACCAAGTTTCACAGCAAGTTGTCTCTTCCTTGTTTCCAAAATGACCTTTCTTTAGCAAATCCTTTTCGTATTATTGACTCTCTGGGAGTTGAGGGTAAAATTAATTTGGCAGGCATGATTCTTATTAAAATTTATTTCCAGTAAGCCAGCATCTAATAAAGAGGGATTAATCCAATGCAGAAGCGCTGACATTTTCAGAGATTAAACAGGACAAAAGTACTGAAGGCTGTCTTCTAAGTCTTGACCAGAAGGGTGATGGAAGTCTGGAGTTCCTGACTTTGATGTTCTCAGCCAACAGCCCATTTAAAATTAATTAATATGAGGTGACAATGCTCTGTAAAGATGCAGAAGAGCCTTCAAATAAGGAGGTCTGCATGCTTCATAGCTAAGAGCTGACCTGATTCGTGATAGTTCTGCTCTGTGAACATCCCCGTCCGTGGGCCTCATTTCCTTTATTAGTGCCAGGCACGAGGGCAGAGTGGAGTCATGTGGCTTCCCCAGCTTCCCACAAAATTGTAAGGAATAATTAATGAAGGGCCTATACTGGAACCTTTTTTCAACTCACTTGATATAATTTGATTTTCTAGATGCACAGGTGAGAGTTTCCAAATAACAATAAATGTACATTCTTCAGCTAATTGGCTGCTGTTTTAATTATTATTGCTGTTGGTTAACAATAATACTCCCTGCTGCCAATACTCTGCAACACTATTCTGTCCCACCTCCAAATGTATACTATTATTATTACTAGCAGAGTATTACTGTGATTTTATAGCTTTTAAAGGTCTGGGACCTGGAATTCAGGCTGCTAGTGTTCAGACACTTTTTTTCTCTTTCATTTCCTAACTCTGAGTTTAAGCCAGTTACTAAGCCTGTCTCAGCTGGCCATCTCATCTGGAAAATGGGCATCATATTTGCTTTGTGATCTTTAAGGAATATCACAGACAATTTTTTTTAAATTTCCTTTGGGGCATATTAAATGGATTGAATTTCCCTGTGTATCTGAAGGTGGGTATGGTCAGGTGACTTGCACTTGTGAGTAAAGGTGATTGCACATCTTCCAGGCAGATGTTTTAAGAGGCAGTGAACAACTTGCCATGTCTCACATCCCTTCTGCATCACAGTGTAGGGTTATCGTCTGAGTCTCTGACTATGTGGAGCAGATTCCTCACACAACCCATGAGGGGCATGGAGCATGAGTGACAAGTAAATCCTACTTGATTTAAGCACTTGAGATGTTGAATTACTTATTTTTGTTACATAAACAAATAGCCTATCTTAATTTAGCTGCTAGAATAACCCAGTTAGTCAGGGTAGGTTAAGTTTGCTGCTATAATACAGAGCCCCATAATGACACTATGTAGCCCCAAAATGTATGCTGTACAGTATACGTACATAATGGGTTGACTGGAGACTCTTATCCTTGTCATTCTTACCTAGGGACTCAGGCTGACAGAATAGCTGGTAAATTACTGGTTGTCATGGCAGAACGGAAGGAGCTTGGAAAACCATGCACAGACCCATAAAGCTTCTTCTTGAAACACTGCATAGCATTTTTGCTCATGTCTGGAGGATTCCAACTAACTGAAAGCATGCGGGGGACAGTATTCCTACCTCTGCTTTAGAGAACTGTAGGTACTACAAGTAATATATTAATAAACAGCACTAACATTATAACCCGGAGAAGGCAATGGCACCCCACTCAAGTACTCTTGGCTGGAAAATCCCATGGACGGAGGAGCCTGGTAGGCTGCAGTCCAAGGGGTCGCTAAGAGTCGGACACGGCTGAGCGACTTCACTTTCATTTTTCATTTTCATGCATTGGAGAAGAAAATGACAACCCGCTCCAGTGTTCTTGCCCAGAGAATCCCAGGGACGGGGTAGCCTGGTGGGCTGCCATCTATGGGGTCACACATAGTTGGACACGACTGAAGCGACTTAGCAGCAGCAGCAGCAGCAGCATTATAACTGGTTCCAAATTGGGAAAGGAGTATGTCAAGGCTGTATATTGTCACCCTGCTTATTTAACTTATATGCAGAGTACATCATGAGAAACGCTGGGCTGGAGGAAGCACAAGCTGGAATCAAGATTGCCAGGAGAAATATCAATAACCTCAGATATGCAGATGACACCATCCTTATGGCAGAAAGCGAAGAAGAACTAAAGTGAAACTAAATGAAACTAAATGAAAGTGAAAGAGGAGAGTGAAAAAGTTGGCTTAAAAAGATCAACATTCAGAAAACTAAGATCATGGCATCTGGTCCCATCACTTCATGACAAATAGACGGGAAACAGTGGAAACAGTGACAGACTTTATTTTGGGGGGCTCCAAAATCACTGCAGATGGTGATTGCAGCCATGAAATTAAAAGACTCTTACTCCTTGTTAGAAAGTTATGACCAACCTAGACAGCCTATTAAAAAGCAGAGACATTACTTTGCCAACAAAAGTCCATCTAGTCAAAGCTTTGATTTTTCCAGTGGTCATGTATGGATGTGAGAGTTGGACTATAAGGAAAACTGGACACCGAAAAATTGATGCTTTTGAACTGTGGTGTTGGAGAAGACTCTTGAGAGTCCCTTGGACTGCAAGGAGATCCAACCAGTCTATCCTAAAGGAAATCAGTCCTGAATATTCATTGGAAGGACTGATGTTGAAGCTGAAACTCCAATACTTTGGCCACCTAATGTGAAGCACTGACTCATTTGAAAAGACCCTGATGCTGGGAAAGATTGAGGGCAGGAGAAGGGGACGACAGAGGATGAGATGGTTAGATGGCATCACCGACTCAATGGACATGAGTTTGATCATGCTCCGGGAGTTGGTGATGGATAGGGATGCCTGGCATGCTGCAGTCCATGGGGTCGCAAAGAGTCACACATGACTGAGCGACTGAACTGACTGACTGACTGACAAATTTTACATCTGTTCTCCATTATCTAGTACATTATCTAACATGCATATTATTTATAATGTTACCAGCTTAAAATTTTACATGTTCATGTGTAAATAACCTGGGTACGGAACAGGATTTGTAAGCAATTTACGTCTTAGTTCCAGGGTTAAAAAATATTTGATTACATCTTTCCAGGTGCAAATTTTGTAATTTGGAAAATTTTTATTAACTTGTATAGAAAATATTCCTTAAGAAAGAAGAAAAAATTGTGAGCTTTATCTTCTACAATACTTACTTGTCAAGGCCCTTTATGAGAATATTAAGCTTGGGACTCCTTACTTTAGGCTCAAGGACATTTAAAAGAACAGCTACACAACTCTCCAGTTTCATTTTGTTTCATTCTAGTTTATCCAAAACAAAAAAAATTCTTATTGTGATTATGTTACAATGCAAGTTATAATCATTTGTGTACTGCCTGTCATGTATACCTCATTACCACTCTGCAAAGAAATAACTGTATAAATTATTATATTTGCAATACTGACTTAATTGAAGTTTAGTTTGATTTCAAATCTAAACATTATTAATACATGCTCAAACTTATTAGTTGGTTATACATGTCATATTGGCTACTAATTTGATTTTAATAAAACACAAGAAAATAAAAGGAATAATGTCTCTGACACCATTGCAACAATTTTTCTCATTTTAATGAGGAATCTATCCAGTGTTTTAATGCATTTGTATATGCAACCATTCATCTGGAACTTTCAATAATGTGACTGTGATGCCCACACAGAACTCCTAAACCACCTGAAGGCTGGGCAGTTTGCCTGCATAGAAAAAATGAATTCTGCTTCCTAGAAAACAAAAGGGACAAGCAGAATGTGAGGATCAATGAAGAGTAATGGCATATTGTGTGATATAAATTAAAATAGAGAAAATGTAGTCTCCTGGGGTTCGTCAGGGACTGATCAGGGTCCAGACTGTTGTTCTAAAATCCAGCAGCAGAACTTTTGGTCTGAAATGCAGATGTTGACACAGCCCTGCTGGTTGGCAGTGAGAGAGGCATGTGTATGATGGAATTTGTGGATTTAGTGAAATGGAGCAGAGCTGCCATACCAGTATTTGTCAAGGTCTCATGATGGGTGTGACACGTAAGTGACAGGTAAACCTGTGCATGTCTCTGAAAACTCTGGGGCCAAGAGTTCACAGATGGTCTCATGCTACTTAGCAGTGAGTGTGTTTCCTTCTTGACTTTGCTGCTGGGAAACTCATGACCGATTCTGTAACACAGTTTAAGTATTTTTGCAGAACCAGAGACATTTGGGGGTACTGTTCAGTATTTTATCGAATCTCATATGCTCTTTTTCTCATTACTTCAAGTTGTTTTTATGAAACCACACAGGGGATGAGCGAATGCATAAATTAATTCATCGACATTCATATGATGAAATACCAATCTTTAAAGTCACAGTGATGAGATAAAGACTCATCAGAGGCCAACATATTTCATAAACTGCATGCTACGTAAACCTATAGCTACTGAGGAAGTTATTGAAATGGAATCTAGTTGGAAACCTGTGGAAAATCTCAGAGATATTGTGAGCCAGAAATGTAGTAGATTTTTAAGGAAATAGTGGGAAGTGTGGTCTAGAAAATTTTTTCTTTTCTTGAGAGATAAAAAGAAAGCCAACTGATTTAGGAAAAAAACATGTTGACATCTAAGTGGGAAGACTTCAGCTTTGATGGTAGAAGCCAATACTCATTGTGAGTAAAACTGGGGAAATGTTATCAGTATTAACAAGCTCCCTGCATATCTTGGGTAGCCCCAAATTGTTCCAGTCCAGCATAACTAACTGGCTTAATGAATATGTTGAGGTGGAAGAGAGAGCTGTGATTTGGGTAATGGGTCCCTGGTTCATCCAGAATTAATCACATGGTAGTGAGGTGGGAAGAACAGGTTGTTATTTTGCAACCACTATGACAGTGGAATTAAGTTCCTGAGGCTGGTGTTCCCATCAGTCTGCTGGTGGAGGAGAATCCAGAGGAATCCCAAACCACTGTGAAGTATGCACCTTAGAGACAGAAGTAGGCCAGAGGCTCCCATTAGGTGGCTCATTGACAAGGAACATGTCTTTAATAGACTAAGTGGCTGTGATGGCAACGAAGTTCATGTGTGTGTGTGTGTGTGTGTGTGTGTGTGTGTGTGTACCTGTATCTGTGTGTTGGTGGAGCTCCAAACCAAGGTGGAATTGTGATTATGGAAGGTGGGGAGGGCAGGAACAGAGTCTCTGTAAAGACATCCTCACATGCAGGTTTTATGAGGAAATGGCATAGCAACTCTTGGTCCAACCACTTATTAAAGTACTTTACATACAATAGCTCACTTCATGTTTTGAACTCTGTGATGTAGATGCTGTTATAACCACTTTACAGAAGAGGAAATGGAGACATGAAATACTTATTTAGCTTTCCCACAGTCACTGAACCTCTAAGCCTGGGAACTCAGGCAATAGGACTTCTGACTTAGCCACCTGGCCTCATCAGAGTTGCTGTTCTGAGTCCCTGCTCAGAACAGCATTGGCATCTGTGAGCTGCTATCAGGATATATTTCAGAAGGGCAGACACAGGGTGTATTCAACCCCTCTTCCCCTCTCCACAATCACCTAACACCTACACCCTGTTTTTGAGCTTGGCTCTCCAACAGAGAATGAATCCCTTTTTCTGAAAAACAGATTCATTGGTGGAGATTTGCTACCATCACCTTCCACCTAACTGGTCTGTGAGGAATGGATTTCTTCACGTGTGCATCTCAAGGACCTGAGGTCGGGTCTTAGTCTTTTCTTTTACCTAAGTTAACCCATTTCCTCTGCTGTGACCATCTTGGCTGAGTATGGCATCTTTGGCCAAGCTTCTAAAAACAGTAGATTCCCCTTCATCCTGTTTCTAGGAAAACGGGTCCCATACTGACCCTGGAAAGGTGTAATGTAAGAAGGAGCCCAAGGGAGCCTCTGCAGGTTGAAGAAAGTCTGTCTCTCTCAGTTAAAGAAAAATTCAACAAAAAGCTGCATCCAATTCATAGTTAAGCTCTCAGAAATTGGACTCATTAGCACCCCTAAGTAGGGACAGCATCACCAATTATCTCATGACTCCTAGAGCCTTGCTTTTGTCACAGATCATGGCCAGACAAGTGCCTCCTTTGCAGGGGAACATTCCTCTGTAATAACTGGCCATAAAGACCATTAGTGGTGACATTCCTTCTGCCTCTGATCTGCAATACCTTCCAATTACCATTGACAAGATATCAGAAGATAATCCACTACGAGGCAGGAGTATTGAAAGCCGTAGCTCTGCTCCTTGAAAAGGGTAAAGGATAGAAAATGTTAATTGTATCCAGTAAGGTAATTTTTTTCAAAGTAAACAATTGAGGTGCAATGATGGAAACAAAGCAAAAAAGAAGAAAATAAGATGGCATTGCCCCTAATTGCTTCCTAGATTTCTCTTTGTCTCTCAATTTACTCTAGATGTGTCTCTTCCCCTCTGTTTACTTTTAAATTCTCTTTGTCTTCCCGAAGATTCATGATAGCAATTAACACCTATAACAGAAATTTAAGGGATATCAGTTACCTGGGAGTTCTACCAGCAATTAGAATGTTATAAGGATAAATTTAAATTCCAACCAAAGAAAAAGAAAATATCGCTTAAAAATCTTCAGTGACATTTTAATGCTGGAAACAAAACTCTTCCCAGATCTCATGGGTAATGCTTTGTGCATAGAGAGACCTTTTAAAATAAATGTCACATAGGACAGGGAGGGCTTTCCTGCTTAGAGCAGACAAGGAAGCTTTTCAGAGGCTCGAGGCCACACCCCTGGGTTCTCCGAAGAATGAAGGTTTATATATGGTCCATGCTTGGAGGACCCTAGCAGACAGGGTTTCACCAGGAAAACAGAGCTCCCATGAGTATTATGAAATGAGGGCTTTATTATGGGAAGTAGACCTGGTGCCAAAAAATGCAGCAAGACTGGGTCAGTGCAATCCGGAAGAGGAACCAGAGAATCCAAGCATCAGCTATTAGCACGTCTGACTGCAGCTCTGGTGTGGATGCCATTAGAACCAGAAGAGACATTCTGTAGCCAACATTCAGGGCATAGACCCTGAAAGAAGGGGCCTGTAGAAGGCTATGGCAGCGGTTGCTCCTGTGTAGACCTCACCTCCACAGCCAAGCACCTGGCAGGGGGCCTGGGCTGCAGTGAGGAGGAGAGCTTGACCAGTGTCTGAAGCGACAAGCCAGAGCAGGCAGATTGTCTGCCTCTGCCATGGCTGTATCGTGCCATCCTGGCATTTAGCGAATAAGGACTCCTGTTTCATTTCCTCCTTCCAAGTCTCAGGCAAGTTCTTCTTTGGCTAACCCTAACTGGGGGCAAGCAGAGGTGGCATTCTTGGAAACGTGGCTGCCAGCAGTAGCCAACTTGACATCACAGAATCCAGCCCCTCTGACTCTACAGTAACTCATTCACCTCAGGCTCTCTGGCTACTTAGTATTTCAATAAACATGTCCTGAGTACTCCTCACTATTCTAGGCATTAGTATATCATAAAAAAACATGGTCTTGACCTCTAAGTAGCACATAGTCTACTTAGCAGAGAGAGATGTGAATAAAAGCAAAAATTCAATGAATTCAACCTGATAAATATAGCATTTCAGTTATAAACAAAGTTAGGAATGCCAAGGAACAGACTCAAAGGAAGTCAGAGAGGGCTTTCATCAAGTATAAAATGGTAATTAATACAACCCAGTAATTCAGCTCCTAGCATCTACCTAAGAGAAAGGAAAACATGTACAAGCAAAGACTTCTATATGGCAGCATCAGAAATGATGATACCAAACTGAAAACAATTCAAATGTCCATAACATGGTGAACGGAGAAACACCATCCAGGACATGCACACCACTGAGTGCTGTGCAGCTGTCAAAAAGGAGCACAGTAATGTCACAGGTAACAGCACAGGCGAACTGCAAACTCATTATGCCAAATGAGAGATGCCAGAAATACTACATGAATACTTGTGTTTGCCCAGGGCTGACAGCATGGATTGATTGCATATAGGAATGAGGGAATTTGGGGGTTGAGAGAAGTGTTCTTACATAATTGTATAAAAGTACTAAAACCCATTGAACTATGTACTTACAATGAGTAGGATATGTAAGTTAAACCTCAATAAAGCTGTTAAAAATGTTACTTTTTTCTCACTTGGTAGGTCATGGTAGAAACCCTAAGGTGATGAATATATCACAAACACACTTTGATGTGAATTCTCTGAGAATCTGGTTCTAGTATTGAGGCATCTACTCTATTAGGTTGGCTAATGCTAGAAGCCGAAACAAAACAAAACAAAAAAAAAGCTGAAACAGACAAATTCCAATATCTTAGCAATTTAAAGGAATACAGGTGTATTTCCTATTGTTCTAAGTCTACAATAGATGCTCCTCACTGGTAGGCAGGTCTCCCTCAAAGGCTCTTCAGAGACTTAGACCCTTCCCACCTTGAGATTATTCTACTTCCAGTGTAGATTCTAAGAATGTGTTTTCATTGGCATCAAGTCAAGGGAAGATAAAGAAAGGATGGAGGTGGTGGTGGTGGGGTTGATGGGGCTGGAAGTGATAAGCATCACGCCCACTCTTTCAGTTGGCTAAGACTCCAGCATGTGGCTGCACCTGTGGGCCAGGAGGCCTGGGGAAGTAGTCTAGCTGTGTGCCCGGGACAAACAGCAAACGTTTGATGAAATGCTAGCTGCGTTCCAGCCCACCAGCTAGCCGCATTTCCCTTTTTATCTCTTTTTACTTGCTGGTTGGAGGTTTACACAGAAACACACTGGGAAATCTCTCAGAGGTCTTCTCCAGTGATGACTGATGCTAATGCAGATGTCCTTGCTGACAGTATGGTCACCAGCATGGCGAGGCTGATCAGATGACCCATGTTTTGCTGCATTGATACACACAGCTCTTTGGAGAAAGTTGTAGAAAACAAGGAGCAAGATTGCACCAGTACCTGAACTGCTCTGTATTATAAATTAAACGGCGGCAGAAATTACAAGCATCATCCCTCTATGACACTTCTGTTTTTCTTTGGGGACTTGGGAGTTAGTGTGAGGCCTGCGACTCTAGCAATTGGGAGAAATGAGTGAGCTTAGCCTTCCAAGGGTCCCGTTTGCTGTAATGGAGCAGGCATGATGATAGCAGGTCTGAGCAAAGAGACAGCTGCTATTTACAGAGCAGATCGATGCAGCCACCTATGTTATCAATATTCTAGCTAATGAGAGTTCTCCACCCAGGGACCATGGGAGAAGTCATAAAAACAATGATGCCCTCTTTGTTGACAGACCCTAAACTATTTCATGCTCAGCTCTACTAATTCCCTGTCTCATAAAGAAATTATCTAAGCGGGTTTATTAAAGCTCTCAGCATCCTCATCACACAGTCCTAGTGTGGCAGGAAGAAGATATTGATGGATTGTCCATTGTCAGCTGTGCATAGGATCGCAGAGAAGAGCTGGATGCTTGTTGCATCTTCATGATGGAAGGGCAGAGGTGCTTAATTACACTGAAGCACTATTATCCCAGCAGCACTTCAGTTATCACTGTGAACACTTGAAATCTTTAGGATGAACTGCCCTGATTTGATAGTGGTAATTGACTGGAAAGGAACATTGAAAACTGTCTCTGCTTGTACATTTACACTTGTCTTAGGATATTATGTGTTCCTGCCTGAAACCTCCCGAGGCCGTCCCTCCAGCCTCAACCCTGTGTATTCAGACCCCACCTCCCTCTCACTCATCACAGCTCTGCTACTCTGTGTTTTCCAAATAAAACCAAGGGTGGTCTGCCCCAGTGCGGTCTGTGTTTGCTGTTCTCACTGTCTGGAGTCTCTTTCCCCAGAAATTCACAAGGCTGGGTCTTCTTCACCCCTTAGTTTTTGGTCGAAATGTCACCTCCTCAAGGAGGGCTTTCTTCACTCTTCAGGATAACATTCTCCACCCACATTACATCATCCTGCCTTGTTTCCTTTGAAATAATTTATCACCACAATGCTAACTTAATTTTTCTCTTTGCTTCCCGTCTGTCTGTCCCAAAAGAATGTGTATCTCACAGTCTCATAAAGGCAGAGATCTCTTCTTGCTGTGTTCACCATGATTCCTAGAACCCAGAACAGGGCTGGGTACATAGAGGTATAGAAACAGACAAAGAGCATCCAAATGAGAATAAGCAAAGGCTGTTAATCCAGAGCTTGTTAGAGCGACGGAGTCAGTTCAGTTCAGTTCAGTTGCTCAGTCGTGTCCGACTCTTTGTGACCCCATGAATCGCAGCACGCCAGGCCTCCCTGTCCATCACCAACTCCCAGAGTTCACTCAGACTCACGTCCATCGAGTCAATGATGCCATCCAGCCATCTCATCCTCTGGTGTCCCCTTCTTCTCCTGCCCCCAATCCCTCCCAGCATCAAGAGTCTTTTCCAATGAGTCAACTCTTCACATGAGGTGGCCAAAGTACTGGAGTTTCAGCTTCAGTATCATTCCTTCCAAAGAAATCCCAGGACTGATCTCCTTCAGAATGGATTGGTTGGATCTTCTTGCAGTCCAAGGGACTCTCAAGAGTCTTCTCCAACACCACACTTCAAAAGCATCAATTCTTTGGCACTCAGCTTTCTTCACAGTCCAACTCTCACATCCATACATGACCACAGGAAAAACCATAGCCTTGACTAGACGAACCTTTGTTGGCAAAGTAATGTCTCTGCTTTTCAATATGCTATCTAGGTTGGTCATAACTTTTCTTCCAAGTAGTAAGCACCTTTTAATTTCATGGCTGCAGTCACCATCTGCAGTGATTTTGGCACCCAGAAAAATAAAGTCTGACACTGTTTCCACTGTTTCCCCATCTATTTCCCATGAAGTGATGGGACCAGATGCCATGATCTTCGTTTTCTGAATGTTGAGTTTTAAGCCATCTTTTTCACTCTCCTCTTTCACCTTCATCAAGAGGCTTTTTAGTTCCTCTTCACTTTCTGTCAGGCTCTGCCAAATGCAAGTGACTCAAAGGCAGGCAGAAGAGTGGGAAGCTTGATAGTGGGAAAAGGAAAACCAGGAAAGCATCAACTGACCCTGATGGAGGCTGTCGGTGTGGGGAAGCCAGAGCTAAGCCACTGAGAATCGTCCCACGGGATAGGATTTGGGGACATACTTGGCTCTCTCCACTTGCTCCCACCTTGGAAGTGGGAAAGATTAGGGGCAAAAATCAGGAAAGCTGTCAGTTATTGATGAGATCCTGGATGTGTGGGGCTGACAGCTGTAGTGGTTGTGGTTTGGCTTTCTGGGCTGGTTGCTGTGGGTTGTGGGTCAGAGTTCTATTTTTCGCTGTGGTCTGATCATTGTCCCTTGGTATTTTCAGTCTATCAAAAGCAACTCAATGCACATTTGTTACCTTGGGATCTTCCCTGCATCTTCAGAGCCTTTGATTTTGCATCTGGCATTCATTTTTGTACTCATCCTCGCAGCTTCCTTTCTCTCACCGAGTAATGTTTATACTTCCTCTGTGGCCTCATTTTGGCTGTTTATCTCAAATGGCTGTTTATTTCAGGGACTCCTGCAACTCCACATTCGTTTCTCCTGCCAGCATCACTCTCTGAGTGAGGAGGATTCTCAGGCACTAGCTCATCTCCAAACTCTGTCCGTGGTCCTTCCTCCTCATTTAATACAGGTTCTCTTTTCAACATGCGTCCTCTTTTATTCCTTCTCCATTGGCACTGTCTCTGCCAAATTCTTACATCCCTGCCAAGTATGGAATCCCTTTCCTTACTTTCTTTGTTGGAACCACACCTGATCCTGGGCTTTTCTGTGATGTTCAGGCTGCCCCACTGCACTTGGCCACTTAATGTAATGCAATCCCTTTACTCCATCTCTTGCTTCCATCTCAACAAATACTACTGAGAATCTCCAGATGACGAGTAGGTCCAAGGGCCAACATGTTTTCTTTCCTGGTTCTCTCTTACCACTAAAAATAAACCTGTTTTGTAAGGGACATAAATGGAGACCAGCAGCACCACTGAGCTCCTTTTCATTTTTGAGATTCAGTGATCCTTCATCAGATGTTAGCACAGCAAGAGGTCTTCTGCTCAATCATCAAAGACTTCCTTACTCAGAGACCAGCCTTTTCTCAGCTGGGTGGAAGCAGAACAGGTAGAAGCAAAAGCTTTAAAAAAGAAAAGAAGAAAAGAAAAAAAAAAAAAAAGCATGCAAAAAGGGCTTAAGATTCCCACAGCACTCCTTACCCCGCAGGTTTAAATGGCTTATTGTCACAGTTGGCTGATTAGCTTAAGCATCACTTACTCATAATTATCCTGATGTAAACTGTATACATGCTCCCCATTTTCCTCTTAAGGGTGTAAGGACTCAGAGGACAGGAATAAAGCGTGACATAGTTTATTTATAGAGCCAAATCAGGGCTGGCTCACTGCAAGCACTTAAATGCTATTGATAAATAATGCACACGCTGGAGCCTTGGTCTGGAACTGAATTGAACCTGGAGTTCAAACACATTCTCCCTCTGGTTATATCTGCTTCATATCCTAGCAAAACACATCCGTGAAGTTATATGTAAGTGACTAGAGGAGTGAGAAACACCCCAGAGAAATGAAGTTTGTGCGTTCTGAGCTATCAAGAAGTGTTGTCCTAGAAACATAAATTTGCGGCTTGAGACAAGGGTTCTGTGACAGGCTTGACATTTACCTTCTGGCTGATTTGGAAATGCAAGGACATAGAAGAGGCTGATCACTGGATTCTAAGCGATGAGTATGCAATTTTCCAGCTGGCAATTCAGAGAGGGTGATGTGTTAAGACTATAAGGAAGATGCAATACTTCCTACTCTCAATGAGCTTATAGTTTATTGCATGTCAAATTCCAGGAAACTTACCAAAGGACTCCCATGGCCTGCCTTACACATCATTTGCTGTCTCATCTTTTACCACTCCTCATCTAGAAATATACATCACATATAAACCCTACTTCTTCTCTTCCCATCTTTATTTATATCATCAGTTCTACCAGGCATGCTCTGTCCCTTTTCCCTCTTTCTGAGGGACCCTTGCTCAGCCTGTAAGTTGTAGCTTGGGTGTACTGTCCTCCAGGAAGACTTAGACTGAATCAAGTACATCTCTTTTTGTTTCTTGAGCATTCTGTGAATGGGGCCAAGTAATTCTGAGCAACCCTTAGCTCAGTGGACGTTGACCCTGTTTTCTTGCTTGTTTTCTCTGGCCTGTGAGACCTTTCGGGGTGAGAACTTGGTCTTTTTCATCTTTGGGCACCTGTGACCTGTGGCAATACTGTACCACTGGAGGCTTAACACAGATGTGACAAGGGGATGAATTGTCAGCTCAGGTGGGCTGGGTCCTCTGTTGCTGTTGTCCAGTTGCTGATTTATGTCTGACTCTTCGCCTCTCCACAGACTATAGCACACAGTCTCCCCTGTCCTCCACTGTCTCCCGGAGTTCGCTCAACTTCATGTTGTTGAGTTGGTGACACTATCTAACCATTTCATCCTCTATCACCCCCTTCTTCTTTTGTCCTCAATCTTTCCCAGCATCAGGGTCTTTCCCAATACATTGGCTCTTCATGTCAGTGGCCAAAGTAATGGAGCTTCAGCTTCAGCATCAGTCCTTCCAGTGAGTATTCAGGATTGATTTCCTTTAGGGCTAATGGGTTTGATCTCTTTGCTGTCCAAGGGACTCTCAAGAGTCTTCTCCAACACCACAATTCGAAAACATCAGTTCTTCAGTGCTCAGCCTTCTTTACAGTCCAACTCTCACATCCATACATGATTACTGGAAAAACCATAGCATTGACTATATGGACCTTTGTCAGCAAAGTGATGTCTCTGCTTTTTAACACACTGTCCTGGTTTGTCACAACTTTCCTTCCAAGGTGCAAGTGTCTTTAAATTTCATGACAGTAGTCATCATTCACAGTGATTTTGAAGCCCAAGAAAATAAAATCTGTCACTGTTTCCACCTTTTCCCCTTCTATTTGCTCTGAAGTGATGTGACCGGTTGGCAGGATCTTAGTTTTTTGAATGTTGACTTTTAAGCCAGCTTTTTCACTGTCCTCTTTCACCCTCATCAAAAGGCTCTTGAATTCCTCTTCACTTTCTGCCATCAGAGTGGTATCATCTGTATATCTAAGGTTGTTAATATTTCTCCAGGCAATCTTGATTCCAGCTTGTGGTTCATCCAGCCTGGCATTTCGAATGAAATACTTGGTTGATTCCATAGGGGTTCAGATACTCTTGTGAGTCCACATGCTTACAAGATGTTTTCCTTCAAAGTAAAAACTGCCTTGGATAAAATTATATTTATTGTCAATTTGGATAATATATTTGAGAGTCCTTAGTCACTGATATTTAAGGAAATAATCAGAATTTTACTTTTAGGGGATTTTCTGGAGGTCCTGTGGTTAAAAAAGTTTGCTTTCACTACCAAGGGCCCAGGTTTGATCCCTGCTGGGAAAACTAGGGTCCCATAAGCCATGCAGCATGGCCAAAAAATAAAAATAAAAAAGAACTTTGTGTTTTGCATTTTGACAGTTAATTTTGTGGAGTATATAACATTTATTTAGGTGAGGAAAGACTGGGACTGGAATGATACATAAGAGTGGATAGGGTTCTTAAATATTCTTGTGACTGTAGATTAAAAATATAAGTCAGAGTAGAATAAAAAGTAAGCAGATACATAAAATATATATTATATATGTAATAAATAAATATAAAAAATATAAAGAGATAAATTATTTTATCTTTATATTTTTGTTCATATCTTTTGCTCACTTTCCTATAGTTTGTTTTTCTTATTGATGTATAAGTACTTTTAGTATATTAAGGATACTCTCTCTTTTTTTATATGTTTGTAAACATTTCCTAGATTATTTGGTTTTTAATTTTGTTTATGACTTTTAAACATAATTTTGACATATAAAGTAAAGCCCTTCATGATTACTACCCACTCTGCATGAAACTTCAGGGTGAACTCCTGCTTGTCACATGGTCTGAGTTAAGGAATTTTCTTTAATTTGAGAAGGAGGAAATTTAGGAGACCAGGATGGACAGGCTTGAGTGGTCTATGATTGTTGGTTAGAAGATAGATATTTGCCTATATCAAGAATTTTTTTTTTTACCAATAATTCATAAAGGTTTCCAGCCTGAAGGAGGATTAATATGTTCAGTTCAGTTCAGTCACTCAGTTGTGTCTGACTCTTTGTGATCCAATGGACTGCAGCACACCAGGCCTCCCTGTCTATCACCAACTCCTGGCGCTTGCTCAAACTCATATCCATCAAGTCAGTAATGCCATCCAGCTATCTCATCCTTTGTCACCCTCTTCTCCTGCCTTCAATCTTTCCCAGCATCAGGGTCTTTTCCAATGAGTCAGTTCTTCATATCAGATGGCCAAAGTGTTGGAGTTTCAGCTTTAGCATCAGTACTTCCAATGAATATTCAGGACTGATTTGCTTTAGGATTGACTGGTTTGATCTCCTTGCAGTCCAAGGGACTCTCAAGAGTCTTCTTCAACACCACAGTTCAAAAGCATCAATTCTTCAGCACTCAGCTTTCTTTATGGTCCAACTCTCACATCCATACATGACTAGTGGAATTACCATAGCTTTGACTAGATGGACCTTTGCGGACCTTTGTCTCTGCTTTTCAATATGCTGTCTAGGTTGTTATAGCTTTTCTTCCAAGGAGCAAGCATCATTTAATTTCATGGCTACAGTCACCATCTGCAGTGATTTTGGAGCCCCCCAAAATAAAGTCTCTCACTGTTTCCATTGTTTCCCCACTTATTTCCCATGAAGTGATGGGACCTGATGCCATGGTCTTAGTTTTGTGAATGTTGAATTTTAAGCCAAGTTTTCAGCTCATATATTAAGCTGATAATATACATTTTTTAACTTCTTAGACCTATTGCTATATTTCATGAATAAATTTCTTATTAACAAGTCATCCTCATATTTGAGGGGCTTCCCAGGTGACATGGTGATGAAGAATCTGCTTGCCAATGTAGTAGACACAAGAGACATGGGTTCAATCCTTGGGTGGGGAAGATCCCACCCTGGAGGAGGAAATGGCTACCCACTCATGTATTCTTGTCTGGAAAATTCCATGGACGGAGGAGTCTAGTGGGTTACAGTCCATGGGATTGTAAAGACTCAGACGTGATTGAGCACAACAACAACAGTCCTCATATTCTTGGAATAAACTCTAGTTTATTAAGGAAAGAGTTTTTAAAATATAATAATAAACTTAGCTAATATTCTATTCAGAATGTTTGCAATGTTCATGAGTGAAATTCATTGATGAGTATTTCCTCATTTAGTGTCATGTGGCAACAAGTACTGAGTGGATCTTTTTTGAAAAGAATATTTCTGTGGTCAGGTAATTATAATTTGGATCTCTGCTAGAGATCCAAAATAAACAATTTTGTAGACCAGAATTCTGACTGTTTTTTGTAACTTGGTGTTTTCCAAAACTGTTGGGAGATATTTTCCGTCTGTGACAGTTTTGTTCAAACAAGTATTAACAGAGTTGGGACTATAATGACAGAAAAGACAGGCATGGTCCTTGCACTAAGTAATGTGGAAACAATTTGGTAGAGGATGCAGTCATGAAATTAAAAGATGCTTACTCCTTGGAAGGAAAGTTATGACCAACCTAGATAGCATATTCAAAAGCAGAAACATTACTTTGCCAACAAAAGTCTGTCTAGTCAAGGCTCTGGTTTTTCCTGTGGTCATGTATGGATGTGAGAGTTGGACTGTGAAGAAAGCTGAGTGCCGAAGAATAGATGCTTTTGAACTGTGGTGTTGGAGAAGACTCTTGAGAGTCCCTTGGACTGCAAGGAGATCCAACCAGTCCATTCTGAAGGAGATCAGCCCTGGGTGTTCTTTGGAAGGAATGATGCTAAAGCTGAAACTCCAATACTTTGGCCACCTCATCGAAGAGCTGACTCATTGGAAAAGACTCTGATGCTGGGAGGGATTGGGGGCAGGAGGAGAAGGGGACACCAGAGGATGAGATGGCTGGATGGCATCACTGACTCAATGGACGTGAGTCTCAGTGAACTCCGGGAGTTGGTGATGGACAGGGAGGCCTGGCGTGCTGCAATTCATGGGGTCGCAAAGAGTTGGACACGACTGAGCGACTGAACTGAACTGAACTGAACTGATAGACAAGTGCGTAGGTAAGTATGATACATTTTGATAAATGTTACAACAAGGGATGTCGGGGTGCTGTGGGAGGACAGAATTTCCTACCCATGTTTGGAGTGTGTGTGTGTATAGGGGTGTGGGTACTTAAGATAGGATTCTCAAAAGCTCTTTAAGGTTAAACTTATTAGTATTCCAAAGCTCTAAGGCAAATAGGACACGTCCTTCTGAATATGTTGGCTCAAAGTGTTGTCTATGTAAGGTTTTGATATAAAGGTTACTTATGCTTGTTCATTAAAAAGGAAAGATATGTATGGCCTTTTTCCAATACAGATTACATGAAAATTTATGTTTCCTTAATTTATAAATATATGACCAAGTTTATAGTCAATTCTGGAAATTTATATTTCTTTCCAGAAAATTTTAACATATTTAAAGAAGTTTCTTTTTATTATCATACTCATTATACAGTATTATCTCATAGATCTTGCTATCACGCTACTGTACAATGCTCTTTTATGTCAGATTGTATTTACTTGTATATTTCTCATATTTTTAAAGTATTAGATAGAATAACTACTGTATATTGAGTACTTACAATCTGCCGGGCACAAAAATGCTAATTGAATGTCACATAATTTATCTTCCTGTGAAAGAGATACTATCATTATTGCCATTTTTGAGATGAAGAATCTAAGGATCAGGGCAGTTAAGCAACTTGTCTGTCACACAGCTATGTAAGTGATAGACCCAAGATTCATAACTAGAAATGTATAAATTTAGGGACCATGTTGTACCTCAAATTTATAAGCCTTATATTTTCCACTCCTGGAGGAGGTCATTGAGGAGTCATCACCTTCTCCCGCCTGCGACTGTTAATCAGAGGTACCTGGCCCCTCGCCTGTCCTTGGAATGTACATCCTGCCCAGTAGTCCCACCCTGGGAGCCATGTTTGAGGATCCATCCTTGACAGAACATGTGTTTTGGGGACCATCTGAACAGAATAGATGACTTAACCCCATTAAGGCCTCTGTATGAACTTCTAAGATCCTGCAATCAGGTGCCAAGAGTCACTCATCTTGCGATGGATGCCCAAGACAAACCTCGCCAGGTGTGTGAGTTCCGCCGCATATTAACCCTGCTCCTGAGCATCTGTGGTCCTCTGCCTCTTCCTTGAGTCTCTCCTTGCCCTTCAAGTTCCATGGCCAGTTTTGAACCAACATTCACACACACACACATAATCTAGCTCTCAAATGTATCTATTAATTCTCCTTTTTATTTTCAAATCTGCTAACTGCCCTTTTTTGCTCTGTTATTTCTTTCCTTCTGCTTTTTATCATACTTTCTTTTTTTTTTGTTTTTTAGTTTTTATTTTATTTTTTTATTCGTAATTATTATTTTTTTTAATTTAATTTTATTTTTAAACTTTACATAATTGTATTAGTTTTGCCAAATATCAAAATGAATCTGCCACAGGTATACATGTGTTCCCCATCCTGAACCCTCGTCCCTCCTCCCTCCCAATACCATCCCTCTGGGTCGTCCCAGTGCACTAGCCCCAAGCATCCAGTATCGTGTATCGAACCTGGACTGGCAACTCGTTTCTTACATGATATTTTACATGTTTCAATGTCATTCTCCCAAATCTTCCCACCCTCTCCTTCTCCCTTATTTTACTTTCTTCTTTAACATCAAAACCAGTAAAGGATCAACGGCACAACTGAGTGCAAGTTGCAGTATTCCATATATTTGCATCTGAAATACTCTCATGTTTTCTATAATCCAAATGCCATCTCCTTGAATGAATCATCATTAGAAGTACATAGAGGATTATTAAATGTCAAAGAATTGAGCTTTTCTTCTTACTTTCTTTAACAATTTCTAGCTTTACTGAATAATGGTAAAGCAATGTAGTTTATACTTTTCCTTTTGAATCTGATTTCAATTTTCTATTGTGTTTTGTTTATATAAATAGTTTTTGTGGTCTTGGGTATGATATTGGGTATGGTCAGATTTTTCATTAACTCTAAAAATGGTCCCTTTTCAGAAGGGAAAATTAACCTCTTTATATTGCTAAGGAAAACTAATACTTAGCCCAAATTTTGTAGCTATTGTTGAACTTGCCTTTTTTCTTGTGATTGTCTTTTGGCTATATTTTATTTATACTTTCATCTAGTGCTTATTTTAAATATAGACATTTGTTTTAAATTACACATGTGGATAACTTTAACCTTATAAAATCTCTTCTGAAGGCTGGCTCTTTTCATCTATATGTGGAAAAAAGAAGAATATGACACATCTTTTAACTTTCTTTCCTCCACCTATCTTTTTAAAAAATGTTGGAGACTGTTACTAAATAATTACCAGTTTCAAGTGGTAAAGAATCTGCCTGCAAAGCAGGAGACCTCGGTTCAATTCCTGGGTCAGGAAGATCCACAGGAGAAGGGATAGGCTACCCACTCCAGTATTCTTGGGCTTCCCTTGTGGATCAGCTGGTAAAGAATCCACCTGCAATGTGGGAGACCTGGGTTCAATCCCTGGGTTGGGAAGATCCCCTGGAGAAAGGAAAGGCTACCCACTCCAGTATTCTGGCCCGGAGAATTCCATGGACTATACAGAGAGTCAGACATGACTGAGCGACTTTCACTTCACTTCACTTTTGACCAAAAAAGCCTTCATCTTCAGAAATTGTTTCAATTTTGAAACATTATTTACAATTTCATTTAAATAATATATTTAAATTATTTCAACATTTATTTGGAGAAGGCAATGGCACCCCACTCCAGTACTCTTGCCTGGAAAATCCCATGGACAGAGGAGCCTGGTGGGCTGCAGTCTGTGGGGTCACTAAGAGTCGGACACGACTGAGCGACTTCACTTTCACTTTTCACTTTCATGCATTGGGGAAGGAAATGGCAACCCACTCCAGTGTTCTTGCCTGGAGAATCCCAGGGACGGGGGAGCCTAGTGGGCTGCCGTCTATGGGGTCACACAGAGTCGGACACGACTGAAGTGACTTTGTAGTAGTAGCAACATTTATTACAACTTGTAACCTGGAGCTTGAATCATGAGTTTTTTTAGTAATATTTTTGAGGAAGGATTCATACCTATTATATTTTCTGTGTTATACAGAACTGAGAATTTCTCCCTGAAAATATCCTGCTTTAGTGATACAATTTTGTGGAGTATGGAATACAAAACCTAAAAGCTTTGCCCTTGCAAACATACAGATGCTGTTTTACTAATCTGATAACAGGCAACATTGTTGAGATGAGTAACACCAACCTGCTTGATTTTATTTGTTGATTTTGCCCTGCCTGAGTATTCCAGGTTTTCCCCACCTGTTTATTCTAGAAAATAAGCCTTTGGGGTTGGTCTAGATATAGTTTCTTTTGAATTTCCCTAGAATTCAAAGAGATCTTTCTACATGTTTGAAGTTTTCAAGCTTGCTTTATGTCAGAAAAAAAGAAAAAAATCTTCCTTTTTAGCTGAGATTATTTCATTTGGTCTGATGCTCTGTTTTCTGTCCTAGGAAGATCTATATAATTATTTACTTCAATTTGTTTTCTCTACATGTATTCATTTTTTCTTTCCTATTTCTATCTTTATTTGCTTTTTCTCTTCATTCTGAGACAGGCTTTTTAATTTGATCCTTTGAATTTTCATAGTGACCATAATGTTCTTTATTGCTTTCCATTTTAATTGTGTGAATTGAATTTTCCATTTTCATTTACTTTTAAATTTTATTTCAGTCAGTCTTAGATCTCTTTTGAGCTCCTTTTGTACTTATTTTCTTAGTTCTTATTTATTGATACTAGCTTTCTTCTTGAAAAGAAGTGAATATATATATATATATATATATATATATATATATATATATATATATAGTGGTCTTGGGTATGATATTGGGTATGGTCAGATTTTTCACTAACTCATATATATATGGCTTCCCTAGTGATTCAGCAGTAAAGAACCCATCTGCCAATACAGGAGACACAGATTTGATACCTGGGTAGAGAATATCCCATGGACAGAGGAGCCTGGAGGGCTACAGTCCATGGGGCTGCAAAGAGTCAGACATGACTTAGTGACTAAACAACAGCAGTGTATATACATATATATATTCTAAATTATTATGGATTGTAGATTTTATTTAGATATATACCTTTCTGAAACATTTAATCTTTTACGTTAAAATTAAAAAAAATAGTTTCAGATTAATTATCCTTAAATGAAGAGTTCAAATGTTTACTAATTAGAAGAGTGATTACCTTCTTCATGGCCTACCCTCCCCTTCCGTAAAATACAGTCAGAGATTGACTCAGACACTTCTCTATCTCCTAATTACTTTCCCCTATACCCATGCCCAGCCTGGCTTATCCTGAAGGGCCTCACCTTGCCATCCTGCCTTCCAAACCTTCAGTTCAGTTCAGTTCAGTCTCTCAGTCGTGTCCAACTCTTTGCGACCCCATGAATCGCACCACACCAGGCCTCCCTGTCCATCACCAACTCCCAGAGTTCACTCAGACTCACGTCCATCGAGTCAGTGATGCCATCCAGCCATCTCATCCTCTGTCATCCCCTTCTCCTCCTGCCCCCATTCCCTCCCAGCATCAGGGTCTTTTCTAATGAGTCAACTCTTCCCATGAGGTGGCCAAAGTACTGGAGTTTCAGCTTTAGCATCATTCCTTCCAAAGAAATCCCAGGGCTGATCTCCTTCAGAATGGACTGGTTGGATCTCCTTGCAGTCCAAAGGACTCTCAAGAGTCTTCTCCAACACCACAGTTCAAAAGCATCTATTCTTCGGCGCTCAGCTTTCTTCACAGTCCAACTCTCACATCCATACATGACCACTGGAAAAACCATAGCCTTGACTAGACGGACCTTTGTTGGCAAAGTAATGTTTCTGCTTTTGAATATGCTATCTAGGTTGGTCATAACTTTTCTTCCAAGGAGTAAGCATCTTAATTTCATGGTTGCAGTCACCATCTGCAGTGATTTTGGAGCACAGAAAAATAAAGTGTGACACTGTTTCCACTGTTTCCCCATCTATTTCCCATGAAGTGATCCTCCTGTAAATAAACAGTTCAAGACACACTCATCTTTAAATCTCCCACTCAGCCTCCTGTTCAGTGCATGCTGGGAACTGTAGTCTCAGAAGCATGCAAAAAAAAAAAAGAGAGAGAGAGAGAGAAACTCTTGGGGCCAGAAGTGGAAGGAAGACCCCAGGATGGCTCAGGAAATGATTTCTTAGCTTCTGGGACTTGGCTGCCCGTCTTTCTGAGGGGAGTAGCTCCTTCACCTAGGATGTCTGCTGGAAGGAGGAAGAATCTGTCTTTCTGTGGTTTCTCAGGGCCTGTTTTGAATTTGTTCTGAGTGTAGAGGAAGAATCCTGCAGTCTAAGAATAAAGCCCCTCATCCAATCCCCTGTCACTGCAGTCAGGAGAAGCTCCTCTCCCACTTGGCATCATCTTCTTATAAGTTGTGTTTGTGTCATTATTGTCATTTTCCATCTTTTCCTTTAACTGGTTTATACATTTGGATGTGCTTATAAAGGTAGAGAGAATGTGTGGCTGACTTTATTTATCCTGGAATCATGTATACATATTCTAAGGACTAAGCAAAACTATCTAAACTCCTCAGGCAGAAAATGTTAATTCCATACAAGCAGTAGCATTTAGAAGGTCCCCTCCTTGGTTGAATTTCACCACAACTAAACTTCGAGGAAGCTAAACCACCCTTTACTCTCCTGTCAAAGAGCTGTTCTTTACATCTTCTCTTAGCAACATGGCATCATTCTGCTCAGATGCCATTTATACTTCTGAACATCTGGAGACTCTGGTACCAGTCTTGGTGGACAGAAATTTTTTCCTTGGCACCAAGGAAAAGCGGTGTCGTGTGATGCTGTGGATTCACATCCTGATAGCTCTGGTGTTCTAATAATTCTAGGTAGGGTTTCCTCAGCTGTCTGGGGAATAAAGTACCTTCAACATATGGGTATTGTGATGATTTAATAAAGTTACTGTAAGTAATTCAACAGAGTAAAATGCTGAGAGAAATATCTGACATGTTGTAAGCACTCAATACATATCCTCTTATGAAAATAACCAGACTTTTTTCTTGAATATTTTAAAAGTTATTCTCAACTTAAAACTTACATGATTTTTCGCCTGGAACACCTTTTCTGGTTGTTTTCCTAACTTCTTTGCCAACTTCTTTGCCTACTTCCAGTCAGTTGTTGCAAAAGGAAATTTCTTTCTTTCTTTCGGTTTGATATTTGTCATTTCCTTCAAGCTCAAGTGATAGTGAGGATTGCTTTGACTTTCTCTTCCTCCCCTTCCTGCCACGCCATGGGAGTGTTGTTACTGACTGTAAAGTTTTCATAAAATTGCTCACTGTCATTCTCAAGACACCCACAGCAGTGATTAACCCAGCATGAGAGTGGCATTGCCATCACACTCTTGAGTTGTATGCAAAACTTCTAAAATAACTCCCTTCCTCTCCTCCAACCAATGCTCCTGTTAGATAAGAAGAGGCTAGACGTTGCTGTGGAGTGGGTGGTACAGGAGTGCTTGGAAATGCCCTGATAGTCTAAGGGGCGTGTTGACCTCTCCTAGGTTTACATTTCAAAGCCTGGCCACCCAGCTGTGAGTTGCTGTAATAGAATAGCCACACTTCCCGGAGGCTGGTGGGATGACAAGAGTGGTTCATTACATCTTCGGGGCACAGGTTAATGAGGATGACTTGCCTTAGGGCCCCGACAAAGAACAAATCCTCAAAGTCCTGCTCTGGCTTTCATCTGATGCTGAGCGTGCTGGCCATTACACAAATGTGGGCCTGGTATTGTTGTTTAGTTGTTCAGTTGTGTCTTACTCTTTTGGGACCCAATGGACGGCAGCCCGCCAGGCTCCTCTGTCCATGGGATTTCCCAGGCAAGAATACTGGAATGGGTTGCCATTTCCTTCTCCAAAGATCTCCCCGACCCAGGGATTAAACCTGCATCTGCTGCATTGGCAGGTGGAGGATTCTTTATCTCTGAGCCACCTGGGAAGCCAGGATCTGGTATTAAGTTTAACCAAGTGGTTTGGTGGATATGTCCTGGTTTTACCTTTGAAAGTCCCATTACCTGGGAACCACTTCAATCCTGAGCAAACCAGTGCAGTCAGTCATTCTGTGTGGACCTAAGGCAAAGGTCTGTCATTTACTAATAGAACAAGCTACATGAACTTGGACAGGTCCCATGGTCTCCTAAGGCCTGACTCCTCTTTACTAAGGTGGAAAGAACAATAGCTACATAGCACTATTGCAGGAACTAAGTGTGGGATCGTCCACGCACAGGCTTTGCGTCTCAGGTGGTACTACACCAATATCAGCAAGTGCAGTCATGCAAGAGGTTGTTTCTTTGGGCCTCCGGGGACTACCTGGAGAATTCCAGAATGGAGGTGATTATACAAGGCTAACAGCCTGTGTCCTGAAGGCTCCTCCAGATCCACAGTGAGCTCGGCTCTAACACCAGTTATCTCAGAGCTGGCAGAGAAAATTGAAAGAAGTTGAGGGTGTGGGGGTGGGGGTGAGTTAGGTTTCTCAAAGATCCACAGCTAAAATCCTGATGACCCCTAATTCTATTCAATATATGCAGTGGGCTCTAGGTATCAGTGTTCATCCAAACCTATTTACTGTGGTCTAGTTTGGCTTTTCTATTAGAATCTGCTTTTTTTTTTTTTTGTATTTAAAAGTGTCATTTTATGTAGAATCAGTAGTCTACAATCAACTTCCTTTCAGCTATAAAATCACATCCTGCCAGAGCATCAGACATCCTTCACTGAGAGGTGGAGAGGCCGCCCCGCCCCAATTCTTCTTCTGTCTTGTGCAATGATCTTTTCTACATCATTACTTTTTTTTCCCCCAAGTCTTTATTGAATTTGTTACAATGTTGCTTCTGTTTTATGTTTTGCTTTGTTTTTACCTTGCCCTGCAGTGTGGGATCTTAGCTCCCCATCCAAGGATGGAATTGGAATCCCCTGCACTGGAAGGCAAAGTCTTAACCACTGGACTGCCAGAGAAGTCCCTTCAGTCACCTATTTCTTTCATTTAGTCATCACCCTCTGTAATTATCTCCTCTATTTACTCTTGTTTTCCTATTTTCCCATAGAATATTAAGTTCCACAAGGGCCCTAGAATTTTCCTGTCTTGTTGACTGTCATCTCTCCCGTCAGCATGGGAGGTGCCAGCCAATATGAATTAAATGGATGAATGGACTAGACATTCATCTGATCACAAGTCACACTAACTTTGTATTTTGGGTATGAATAAATATATCGTGGAAACAATTAAATAACCCAAGTATGAAAAGAAATAACACAAATCTTATGTCAACAGTATATATTTTTTTCAAAATCAATCTTTATTTGGTTTTGATCTCCTCCTTAATCTCTTCCTTAATAATGGGGAGAGCAAAAAGATCTGTATTGTAGAGTTTTCAGATCTTTCAGATGGAAGGATGTTAGATATGAGGGCAGCAGATTGCAAGAAATTGCTTGTTAGAGGTTTGAGGTGATCTGACATGCTTATTGAACAGTTAGCTTACAATTAAATAGCTCTTACCCCCAACTTGCTTTTCTTGTCTTATCACAGGTTGTTAATATATTCTAAAGTGAAAGATGGTAACTGATTCAAGAGTACGAAGTGGTGGATTCTTACATTCAATGCCAGTAAACTGCCTGCTAAGACCCTCTTCCTGAGAGGGTAACAGGCAGGAAGGCCAGGGGTCTCCAAATAGAGGAAATAGCCGGCAAGTGTCAGACATTTTTATCTCTCTTAAGCGGCAGGAGGAAACAAACTAGCAATATTTTTTCCTTCTCTATACAAATTTAAAGGGAGGTTTCTCTTAAAATATTGTGTTGCCATAATGACACCCGGTTTCGCCTGAAGTTAGCTATTCTCGAGTCTAGAGATAACCAATGCCTTTTTCTTATGGAAATGTTTGTCTTAAGCTATGCTAATGTACTATGCCTTTACCCCAAACTCTGTCTCCAAGTCGGTTCCGCCTCTTGGCCCAGAACCTACTTGACAAACCAGTATGGATATTGTTCCCCTAATCTATGTAAATGAAACTATTTGTATGGTGGTCTGCCCTTCTTCAAGATTCAAGTTAATCATTTTATGGCCCAGGATAAACCTTTTATCCCAAAATGCATCTTATGGGTGAGGGGCCTGGTGCCATTCTGAATTTTAAGATATTCCTTTTTTTAATTAACAGACTGCTAGTGACTATATAACATCCAGCTAAAGACTAGCAGGGGGGTACTCTTTCTGCCCCCTTCTGATGCCTATGTCAGAAGCTTTCTCTATCTCCTTTATACTTCAATAAAACTTTATTACACAAAAGCTCTGAGCGATCAAGCCTCGTCTCTGGCCCCGGATTGAATTTTTCTCCTCCGGGGGCCAAGAATCCTGGTGTATTCGCGTGATTCAACAACAACCTTTCATTCCCCTCCTCCATCCCAATTCAGCCTCAGGGTGTTGATTGGCATCCAAACTGCAGGAGCGGCCTGGCAGCCCCCAGCAGTGTCAGGAAGAGCAGGGAGTGTGTGTCCAACTCTCGATCAGGGCTGCTTCCTCTAAGGTTCACAGCAGATGTTCTCTGTTAAACACGAACGGCTGATTCTTGATTTAAAGATAATTTGTTTACTATTATCATAAACAGAGTCCATAAATCTCTATTATAGGCTGTTGAGATTGGAAGAAAATAGTGTATGCTGGAAAACACCAATGGTCTTCCTAGCTTTATCCAACATCCCCCCCGACCACCCCCAGTAATTGGAAACACTAAGAAATATTGACAATTTCTGAGAGGCATATAAGCTGTAAACAATCCAAGTTTTGTTATATATTAACTGCATCTAGAGTTATAGTTCCAAGTGGAAATCAGGCTCGATTTTGATAATCTACCAAGCAATGTGTTTTAGGGCTGGCTGAGTCTGTCCTGAAGGCCTGTGTTCCTTCAAGCTTTTTGTGTGCCTCCAAGTCCACCAAGTCTGCATTCTCAGACAGGGAACTGGGGGCACCCAGCAGAGGGTGTGTCTATACACCCCGGCATGGCTGTTTGTGTGGCTGTAATCATTATAAATAAATGACTTCATACATCTCAACAAATGAAATCATGTTATTTTATTTTGTCTGCCTTGTCTCTTCTTTGTGCCGCCAGATCGCCAGTGTGTCATTTATTTTGGCTTATTTTTGTTGAGATGAGATTTAAAGAAGAGCCCATCTGAGAGCACTCCTCTCCCCCACCCCCATTTTTTTCGCTATGTGCCAGAAGAGAAAAAAAGCTGAAAATATGAATAGTTAATGAACTGATATAAGAACAATTGGTACTGAGTTCCTGGGGCACATTTCTTTTTTTAGGAATATTGAGGCGTAATTTACATGTAGTAAAATTCACATTATATAGGAATATAGTTATTAGAATTTTGACATACAAGTAGTGATATGACCACCATAATCACATAAAGAATATTTCCTACACCATCACCCTAAAAGTCTCATACCTCTTTACAATCAATACCACTCCCCATCATTGCTGTAATTTCTGTCCTTATAATTTTGCCTTTTCCAGAATGTCATATAAGTAGAATCATGCAGTGTGCAGTCTTTTATATTGAAGTCTGCTGCTGCCGCTGCTAAGTCGCTCCAGTCGTGTCTGACTCTGTGCAACCCCATAGACAGCAGCCCACCAGGCTCCACCGTCCCTGGGATTCTCCAAGCAAGAACGCTAGACTCGGTTGCCATTTCCTTCTCCAATGCATGAAAGTGAAAAGTGAAAGTCAAGTCACTCAGTTGTGTTCAACTCCCAGCAACCCCATGGACTGCAGCCCACCAGGCTCCTCCGTCCATGAGATTCTCCAGGCACGAGCTCTGGAATGGGGTACCATTGCCTTCTCCATATTGAAGTATAGTTTATGTATAAAATACAGGTGTTGTACAATATAGTGATTCACAATTTTAAAGGTTATACACTGCTTATAATTATGTTAAAATATTGGCTATATTGGGAGAAGGAAATGGCAACCCACTCCAGTATTCTTGCCTAGAGAATCCCATGGACAGAGGAGCCTGGTGTGCTCTGTTCATAGGACTGTACAGAGTCGGACACGACTGAAGTGACTTAGCATGCATGCATGCATTGGAGGAGGAAATGGCAACCCACTCCAATATTCTCGCCTGGAGAATCCCAGAGACAGGGGAGCCTGGTGGGCTGCAATCTATGGGGTTGCACAGAATCGAACACGACTGAAGCGACTTAGTAGCAGCGGCAGCAGCACTGGCTATATTCCCTGCGTTGTACAATATATCCTCGTAGCCTATTTTGTACCTAAGAGTTGGAATCTCTTAGTGCCCTAGCCGCATATCGCCCCCCCGTGCCACCACCCGTTAACTCTCCCCACTGGTAACCAACAGTTTGTTCCCCCTATCTTTGAGTCTGCTGCGGCTTCTTTTTTTTTTTTCATTAAATTATAACTCCTTCATGATGTCATGTTAGTTTCTCCTATACAGCAAAGTGAATCAGCTGTATGTATACATATATCCCCTCACCCCTGGGCCTCCCCCTGGCCCTTCCACCCCACCCTTCTCGGTGATCACAGAGCCCTGAGCTGAGCTCCCTGTGTTACACAGCAGCTTCCCACTTGCTGTCTATTTCACACATGGTAGTATCAAAGTAGATTGATACGTATCAATCCCGATCTCCCCACTCATCGCCCCCTCCCCCTCCCAACCCGTGTCCTCACTTGTGTTCTCTACATGTGTCTCTATTCCTGCCCTGCAAATATGGGTTCATCCCTGCTATTTTTTTAGATTCCATATGTATATATTAATATACAATATTTGTTTTCTGACTTACTTAACTCTATATGACAGACTCTAGGTTCATCTCAGTTAGTTCAGTTCAGTCGCAGTCAGGTCAGTTCAGTTCAGTTGCTCAGTCATGTCCGACTCTTTGTGACCCCAGGAATCACAGCACGCCAGGCCTCCCTGTCCATCACCAACTCCAGGAGCTTACTCAAACTCATGTCCATTGAGTCGGTGATGCCATTCAACCATCTCATCCTCTGTCATCCTCTTCTCCTCCCGCCTTCAATCTTTCCCAGCATCGGGGTCTTTTCTTATGAGTCAGTTCTTGGCATCAGGTGGCCAAAGTGTTGGAGTTTCAGCTTTAGCATCAGTCCTTCCAATGAACATTCAGGACTGATTTCCTTTAGGATGGACTGGTTGGATCTCCTTGCAGTCCAAGGGACTCTCAAGAGTCTTCTCCAACACCACAGTTCAAAAGCATCAATTCTTCAGCAGCAGCTTTCTTTACAGTCCAACTTGCACATCCATACATGACTACTGGAAAAACCATAGCTTTGACTAGACGGACCTTTGTTGGCAAAGTAATGTCTCTGCTTTTTAATATGTTGTGTAGGTTGGTCATAAATTTTCTTCCAAGGAGCAAGCATCATTTAATTTCATGGCTGAAGTCATGATCTGCAGTGATTTTGGAGCCCCCCAAAATGAAGTCTGTCACTGTTTCCATTGTTTCCCCATTTATTTGCCATGAAGTGATGGGACCAGATGCCATGATCTTAGTTTTCTGAATGTTGAGTTTTAAGCCAATATTTTCACTTTCCTCTTTCACTTTTTTCAAGAGGCTCTTTAGTTCTTCGCTTTCAGCCATAAGGATGGTGTATCTGAGGTTATTGCATATATGAGGTTATTGATATTTCTGCATATCTGCAGTTATTGATATTGCTCTGCATATCTGAAGTTACTGATATTTCTCCTGGAAATCTTGATTCCAGCTTGTGGTTCTTCCAGCCCAGTTTTTCTCATGATATAGTCTGCATATAAGTTAAATAAGCGGGGTGACAATATACAGCCTTGACATACTCCTTTTCCTAATTGTAACCAGTCTGTTGTTCCATGTCCAGTTCTAATGGTTGCTTCTTGACCAGCATACAGATTTCTCAGGAGGCAGGTCAGGTGGTCTGGTATTCCCATTTCATTAAGAATTTTCCACAGTTTGTTGTGATCCACACAGTCAAAGCATTTGGCATAGTCAAAAGAGCTGAAGTAGATGTTTTTCTGGAACTCTCTTGCTTTTATGATTATCCAGTGTATGCTGGCAATTTGATCTCCTGTTCCTATGCCTTTTCTAAAGCCAACTTGAATATATGAATGTTCACAGTTTATATACTGTTGAAGCCTGGCTTGGAGAATTTTGAGCATTACTTTGCAGCATGTGAGATGAGTACAATTATGCAGTAGTTTGAACATTCTTTGGCATTGCCTTTCTTTGGGATTGGAATAAAAACTGACGTTTTCCAGTCCTGTTGCCACTGCTGAGTTTTCCAAATTTGCTGACATATTGAGTGCAGCACTTTAGTAGCATTATCTTTTAGGATTTGAAATAGCTCAACTGTAATTCCATCACCTCTTTGTAGTAATGCTTCCTGAGGCCCATTTGACTTCACATTCCAGGATGTCTGGCTCTAGGTGAGTGATCACACCATCATGGTTATCTGGGTCATGATGATATTTTTTGTATATAGGTCCATCTACATCTCTACAAATGACCCAGTTTTGTTTCGTCTTATGTCCAATATCCCATTATATGTATGTACCACATCTTCTCTATGCATTCATTTGTCGATAGACATTTAGGTTGCTTCCTTGATGGAGGTAGGTTATGATTGGCTATCATAAATAGTGAGACAACGAACATTGGAGTACACATGTCTTTTTGAATTATGATTGTCTTGGAATATATATCCAGTAATGGGATTGCTGGATCATACGCATCTTTTTTGTTATTAGTGTGTAGCCTTTGTTGTTGCTGTTTAGTCAGTAGATCATGTCTGACTCTTTTGCAACCCCATGGACTGTGGCCCACCAGGCTCCTCTTTCCATGGAATTTCGTAGGCAAGAATACTGAATGGGTTGCCCTTTCCTTTTTCAGGGGACTTCCCAAGCTAGGAATCAAACCTGCATCTACTGTATTGCAGGGGGATTTTTTACCACTGAGCAACCTGGGAAGCCTTTAGACTCTGGATTTCTTTGCTTAGCTTGGTGTTTTTGAAATTCATCTATGTTAGTACATGTATCAGTATTTCGTTTTTTTCTGACTTATATTATCACAGTTTTGTGTCTGTTCCCAAAGGGATTGGGTTAATTTCAGGTTTGTATCATGAATAAAACTCTTAAATATCCTTGCACAGATTTTTTTGTGGACTTGTTTCCATTACTCTTGGGTGCATAACTAGGAGTGGGATTTCTGGTTCATCTAGCAAGTATATGTTTCACCAAACCCTTTCCAAAGTGTCTGTTCCACTTCAAGCTCCCATCAGCAAATGTATAAGGGATCTAGTTGCCTCTGCCTTCTTCCCAGAACTTGGTATTGTCAGGTTTCTTTTCTTAAAGTCATTCCAGTTGATACAAAGCAGAATCTCACTAGGGTTTTAATTTGCAGTTTCTTAAAGGCTAATGATGCTGAACATTTTTATTGACTACTTATATCTTCTTTGGAGAAATGTCAATTCAAATCCTTCTCGCCTCTTTCCTTGATCCTTCTCATCTTTTTCTCCATTTTATGCTTTGTCCATTGTGATGAAAATCTATATCCTTTTATTTCATGCTTTGGTTAAGGGCTCTCCCTTTCTTCAGTGCTGGATTTAGGGGAAATGGGATGTGACTAGGAAGCTTGTTTTTAATCATGTCTGTGAGTGTATACTTTTGTGTAAAGCCCTATCAGTTTGGGGAAGGAAAAAACCTGCCTCTAGCTCCCTTTCCATAACTAGGAATTTCTTTCTAAATCAGACCATCTTTGCAAAGATGACTTACTTCATGATATTCAGCAAGCATGTAAAAATCATGCAGAGCTCAGGAGGCTCTACTCTAGAGAGAAGTAAGCCAAATGTAAAATATACATGTGCTAATAGCTCTGCAACTGACTTGGCCCACATTTATGAAATGATGGCTCTTCATGTCTGGTCCATCAGTTGACTGAGTTTAAATTCTGATTAACCCAGACATGGAGAAATTATGTTCATCTTGAATCCAGATGGCAAATGTGCTTATGACTTGTGGTACTTGACTACATCGCCATTCTAGTAAAGTTGCTTACAGCTGTCAACTCAATAATGTTGTGTTTCATGTATGGGAGAGATGAAAAATATCTGGGATGTGAAGAATTTAGAGTATAAGTTCTTTGTGCCATTGCTAATATCTAACCAGAGGACTCTATAGCCATGATATAGTTGGTCCAGTAATTGCGCCCATCTAAAAAACTAAATCACAATGATGCACAATTTCTATGAATTATTGTTTCACTCTTGGTTACTTGCATTGCAAAATGCTCTGAACTAGGGCCTAGGTCAAAGCATAGTATATATGGCAGGCCTAGCCCAGCTGGGAAGAGCCCATCCCATTAATTCATTTATTTACTCAATGAATATTTATTAAAAGCCTGCATTGTGCCAGAAGCCCTGCCTGGTGCTGGAAAGATAGCGGCAAGGGTAATTGACTTTACAGAAACAAAGCTTTGCCTTCTGTTTGGATCAGAAGGTGTTAGAGGAACCATCAGTACAAATTTGGTAAAAGCAGGGGCTTCAAGATGAGCAAACTGAACTGCTTTCTCTCTCCTCAGAATTTTGATGTACTGTATAGAGCTGCTCTGTCCAATATGATAGCGATTTGCCATGTGTAGTTCTTCAAATTTAAATGAATTAAAATTAAATAATATTTAAGGCTCACTTTGTCAGTCATCTTAGCTTTATTATAAATATTCAGTAAGTCACATGTGTCTAGTGACTACTGTATTGGCTAGCACAAATAGAGGACATTTGTATCATCACAGAAAATTCTATCAATCAGCTCTGATATAGAAGACGCAATGAAACAAACTAGTGACTTCATTTACAGTTTGATTAACATCAGGCACAATTTATGAGTTAACACTATTTCCTGTAATGGGCCTATTTATGAGGACCAGAAATGTTCTAAAACAGGCTTTACAAACTTTGAAGTTACAAAAAGACAGACTTTGCAGTTAACTTAAGAAGTTGTCACATTCTATGTCCTCGTTTTCTTTATACTGAATGTTGGAAAAGATAGTGAGGCAATGCAAAACTATTAGTATGGACTACGGTGGGTATCACTGACTCTTCACCAAAATCTATTGTCATCATTTTTTTTTTAATGTGAGACTATAATGGTACCTGGCTGACCACCTACATTGTGTGCCTACCCTCCTGTAGAGCTGGGTGTGGTGAATTGCTTCTCAACAATGGAGTGTAGACAGAAGTGACATCACTTCTGAATAGAGCCTTTCAATGGGCTCATATGCTTCCTTCATACTCCTTGTTCTTTGCTGCAAGTTGCCTTCTGTACCATGGCCTTCAGCGTGCAGAAAAGAATGCCACCCTAAGTAGGGCATGGTGGGAAAGCGTGAGAAGGAGCCCAAGTCTTTAAGACTGTGTGTAGTCAAGCGGTCCGATAACCTGGAAGTCCAGCTGAAAGATTCCACTTCATTTGACTCAATGCCTTTTGAGATATGTTTGTTACAGCAGCTGTTATTACCCTAACTTACCTTAAAGCAGATACAAACTTAATTTTTCTTGGAAATATTTTTTCAGCCATAGGTGTCAGTAACAACCACATTGCCATGAAAAAATAAAAAATAAATACATACCACTTTCCCTGAATAAATATAACTTTTATCCACAGTGAAATTGCTTCTTACATTATAAGGCTCTGGTCTTAGGTTGCATTTCCTAGAAGCAAAGCCAAAGTTGGGGATTCTCTTGCATTTCACTGAATGAGGACTCTCAAGAGAAATGTATAAAGCACTGAGGGAAGCAAAATAGGGAAGAGGAAAGAGCCAAAAAGATGCAGACTCAGCCAGATGCTAACTTAAACTTGGTTCCACAGAGAGCTCTACAGTGTAAATCTCATCAGTTTCTAGAGCCTCTCTATTAGTCAGCCACTGGCTGGTGGACCCTCCCAGGCAGGTCTAGGGTGGCAGGCTCATACTGAACGAGGGAAAACCTGTAGAGAGAAGGACAGCTGTGGACTGAGCAGGCCAACACTCCCAAAGCTGGGGCATGGGTGCACCAACCCAGGAAGGGCCCCTGAGCAACTGCCCAGTGTTCACTATAGCTCCTTATCTTTAAACATGTTAATGTGTGATCAATGGCTCCCATCAGACAAGACTGATGGGAGGATTCTCTTCCCAAAGGGAAACTTATAATTTTTATGACTCCTAATTTGGCCCCTAATTTTGTAGGGCAAATTCTTTTTGCTCTACAGGAAGATGGGCAGTCAGAAAGTTTTGTTTTGGCATAAATACAAGTTTGAACAGTGGTCTGCAGAAGAAGGCATGGGATAATGATGGAAGGAAAGACTAGCTCTCCCCGGGGATACCAGAAGGCTGTCGCTGATGCGAGCAGGAGACATGAGAGCAATATTATATGATGTTATGGAATTTGAATTCTGGGGCCAGATGACCTCTGCTTGAATCACGGTTCTGTCCCTAACATGCTATGTGTCACTGAGTGAGTAACCTGACCTGTGTGTGACTTAGTTTCTTCTGTAAAATGGAGATAATGATGGACAATAAAACAGATAGGAGCTGTTAAGAGGATTATACTCCAGTGTGTAAAGGTCTTTGAATGCTGCCTAGAACACAGTCAGTTCCATGTAAAGGAGACTCTGTTAGGAGAGCTAGAGAGGCCAAGCGTCCCACACACAGAGTAGGGGAGGGTAAGATTTAAGCAAGCCCTGGGCCTCTGGAGGCAGGCATTCTAGGACTGAATCCCTGCTCCACTGCTGTGTGACCATGGGCAAACTATCAGAATGTAAATTCTTTCTGCCTCAGGTTCCTTATTCTTAAACTTGGAATAATGATAGGATTTTCTCTTAAAAGTATGGTGAAAATTAAACAAAACAGTAATTGTAGAATTCTTAAAACAATTGCTAGTTTATAACATACTTTAAATAAATGTTGCTGTTATATTGTTATTATTATCCCATGGGAAAATGTAGGGGAACTTTTTCAGAGAACAGAGAAAAGTTCACAGGGACAGGTTTATCGCTTATATACAGATGTGAGTGTGAGACTCTAAAAGACAATTAGAAGATGAGATGGAAATTCCTCCTGTGTAAAGCTAAGGTGCTATAACTTGGTCCCATAGGCATCATAAACCCATTGGACATTAAATATGTTTTCCCAAGTTTCTTTCAGAATAAGAAAACTGGCTAGCTATTGCTGTATTACAAATGATCCCATAACTTAGTGCATTAAGACAAGTATTCATTTAGTTCTTGACTGTGTAGAATGGAAGTTTGGACTGGGATTGGCTGAGAGACTCTTTAGGTCTCAGCAGGCTCCTTTATGATTCTGTGTTTGTTTTCTGCTCAGCTAGTCAGCTCTGGCTCCAGAAGTGGATGGGTGTTGGTTTGGGCACCCTCGTTCTCTTCCGTGTGGCCTCTCATGGAAAGAGCATGTTCTCATGCCACAGGCAGGGTTCTAGTAGCAAGTATACACTAGCTCCCACGGCCTGTGCATGGAACTGTGCAGCATCACTTCTGATGAATTTTACTGGCCAGTGTGAACTCATGGTAGAGCAGAGTCACCGTCAGTGGGCATAGTTACAGAGGAATGAGGTGGATACAGGAAAGCCATTAATTGGGACTGTCAGTGGAAACAGTCTTGCAAATTCTCCGAGGGTCACTTCTTTATGAAAATGGGCAGAGGCAGTAACTGGAACATTGCTATTCTCTTTCAAGTGGTCAGCATTTGTAGGGTCCTGGCTTGGCCTTGCCGTTTCTCCTCGTAAGCCCCCAGCCTCTCTTCCATACATTTCAAAGATTGGTAGTTGGTGCCAGGAAGAGATCCTGCTGGGGATAAACCTGTATCACAGAGGGTAGAGAGACCTTATCATTCCACACGTGATTTAAGCAGAGGAATATGATACTGAGACAAGGAGGATCCATTGTTAAAAAGAAAGGGAAATTTTTTATGAGAACAAAAAGGAAATTTTGAGAACAAAAGGAAATTTAATATGAGGACAAAACTTTTTGGGGAAAAAAAATTAACCCTTTCTAGTCCACCTTTATCTCTTTATTCAGAAAGTTAGAGAATTAGTATGATCTTTCAGTTTATAGAACTAAAGAGCTAAACTAGATACTACTGACAAAATGTCATATTAATACATTTGGTAATGTATTTGTAATACAAAGTCATAATATGTAAACTGTACATTAAGCCATATGTGTTTGATGTAATTTAAAACAGGGTTATTTTTCTTGTAAGTAACTTGAATATATATAGAGACTGTATATTTTATTGAGGATCCCTACTCTGTAAGAGGGGTTTCTCTGGTAGCTCAGCTGGTGAAGAATCTGCCTGCAATGCAGGAGACCTGGGCTCCATCCCTGGGTTGGGAAGATTTCCTGGAGAAGGGAAAGGCTACCCTCTCCAGTATGCTTGCCTTGAGAATTCCATGAACGGAGGAGCCTGGCAGGCTACAGTCCACAGGGTCTCAAAGAGTTGGACATGACTGAGCAACTTTCACTTTCACTTTCTCTTCTCTATAAGAAGAGAATCAACTGAAGATCACAGATTAATTAAAAAAAAAAATCAATGGCTATGTCGTACTGATACTGAATTGGGGGAACAAAATAGGTTTTGAATCCAAGCTTTGCTGACATCCCTTGAGTTTCTTGCCTAAATTCTTTGAACAACAATTTACTTGTTTGTTACCTGGAGGAGCTTCTAGCACAGGATTGTTGCTTTTAATACATTGTCTGGAATTGCCTATGCCCTTAGTAGGAAGTCATCCCTTCATCATTCAGTCATGAAAAGGAATTCAGTTTAATTTTATCTTTAAAGAGATGAAAAGAATATAAAATATAGAAAATATTGTAACATTTTTTCCTTTGAATATTCAATTCTGATCAGTGCATTCAATGTCATTGGGCAATGTCTTGGTTTGGGTTGGCCTAGAAGCTGATCCAGAGATAAGAATTGGAGTGCAGGTGGTTAACCTAGGAAGGGAGCCCAGGAAACATTGGAAGGATGTGAAGTAGGGGAGAGAAAGTAGCTAATAGGAGGTGCAGTACCAAGCTGTATCAGCTGTAGACACATGGGGCTTAATCCTGCCTGGGGAGCCCAAAAGGCAGGAGGACCGTATATGATGCCCACTTGTGAGGTGAGGGAGCTGGGGCATTTATACCTCCACGGCCATGAGCCTGCGTAGCAGAGGGGACTCCTGCAACCAGAGGGAAACCTCAGTGATACGTGTGGAAATGGTAACTCAGCGAATGTCGATTGTGCCTTGCCATGCGTGTTCCAGGCTCAATCCTGATTTTTGAGATTACGTGTTTTTTTTTTTTTTTGTCTAGCTGCTCAAATCCCTTTATGGAATATGAAACAGCATATAAAACCAGAAAAATTGGAGCAACTGTGACTTCTGTGATGGTGAGTGTGCGCTTGAGCCCAGCATTCTCTTAGTTTTGGTGGTCCGAAAAACCAGCCCAAAGCTGAGGAATGCAGGGCCTCCCCAGACTATAGTCTGAAAATGTACCATTTAGGTCTTTAAGGATGCCGCCAGCTCTGGTCTCTGATTGACATCTTTCTACTAAACTGCCTTCTGCAAATACCTTCTCTGCTTCCCCTCCTCTTAAAAACAAAACCAAAACAAGATCCTTCAAAACCTCACGGGAGAAAAAAAAATCTAGCAATTAGATTTCATAGTAATAAGAGCCAAAAAAAAAAAAAAAAAAAAAAAGACTGGTGGGGGCTGAAAAACACAACAAAATGCAAAAAACCCAGAGCTGATTGGAAAGCTATTTAAAACCCACATGGACTATTCAGAAGAGGGTAGCCATAGTAACACACCCAGGGAATGATGCTCCAAGTAACACAGCCAGGGAATGATGCCTCCAAGCTGGAGGAGGAAGGATTGGGCTGTTGAGGGCAGGGCTTTGCCGGGTGGGGGGCTCTCCCAGCGCAGATCACCACTGAGCCTGCAAAGGAGCAGCCGATCAGAAGCCTCCAATCGCCTCCATGAACATAGAGGTTTATCTATATTTTTGGCAACTTCCTTTTGGATTCCAAAGTTGGCTCCTTTAGGAATGACTTACGTAGAAGCATATTTAAAAAACAAAACGTTTGATAAAACTTAACACTCTGGGGGATAAAAAAAAAAAAAAAAACACCAAAAACCCAGAAGACCGCGTGGAAACTGTGGGCGGGAGCTGCGATCGTGCCTTTTCAAGCGGCTCCTCGGGGGTTAGGCTCTCAGCACGTCTATAGATAGATAGTCGCATTCAGTCACTGAAACCGCAAGGCAGCCCGTGAGGATTTGTGGAAGGTTACTGGTGCCTGCCCGGTGCCCCGCTGTTCAGCCCCTGCACCAGCTGCTGCGAAAGTGGAAAGCTAATGACTCACAGCTGCTTCCTATTCAGAGCTCTGCCCTTGGTCTGCAGGCAGTGCTCTCAGCAAATGCCGGGGAAGCTGTGCCTTCCTTACAGCCCCAAGCCCACAACGGATTGATACTGCGGGACAAAATTCTGGCCCCTAGACTCTTTTACGACATAACTCTGGTTCCCTTCAAGCTTCCCCAAGGACTCAGCCTTAAGCCAGACACCAGAGGAGACCATGTCCTTGCTCGGCTTCTCCCTCTGTTCCATTTCCCTCACTTTCTCAGAAGCTTTTTTTCCCCAGATCGTCCTCTCAATAATACACTTGCAAAATACTCTTTTCAGGATCAGCTTCTAGGGTGCCTATTCCAAAACAGACACCAGGAGAATAGCTCTGGAATAGGTAGGACCTTGCCCACCTTCAAGGTGGTGACAGTGGTAAAGAACCCACCTGCCAATGCAGGAGACCTAAGAGACCTGACTTCGATCCCTGGGTCAGGAAGATCCCCTGGAGGAGGGCATGGCAACCCACTCCAGTATTCTTGCCTGGAGAATCCCGTGGACTGAGGAGCAGGGCAGACTACAGTCCATAGGTTGCAAAGAGTCAGACACAACTGAAATGACTTAGCACACACACAGCCATGCACCCACCTTCAAGACCTGGTCCATGACTGGGGAGCTGTGGGGCTGTGGGCAAGTGTCTGGACCTCTCAGGAATGCTGCTACACAGTGGCAAAGTTGGGCTAGATCATTCATTGTTCTTGTTTGTTTTCTCAGAACCCATGTGGCGTCTAGTTCCTCCCTCACCCTATTCTTCTCCCCCTCGCTTACAGGTTTCTCCTGAGACCACTCCATCAATACATCACTTGCACGAACCCCAACATGAGACTTTGTTTCTAGGGAATCTGTTGTAGAAAGTAATAGTTGGAGAGAAAGGCACACGCTAATAGTTGAAGGGAAAATGCATTCCTTGTAGCCCAGTGATGTTATTGTTTAATTGCTCAATTGTGTCTAACTCTTTGCAGCCCCATGGAATGTAGCCCGCCAGGTTCCTATCTCCATGAGATTTCCTAAGCAAGAATACTGGAGTGGGGTGCCATTTCCTTCTCCAGGGGATCTTCCTGACCCAGGGTTCAAACCTGCGTCTCCTGCACTGGCAGGTGAATTCTTTACCACCGAGCCACCAGGGCAAAATTGGAGCTACCAAAATCTGTGAGGGGTTGACTTCCATCCTCCACCCTCAAACCAAGGAAAGTCCCCTTTCATGGGATCTTTACATTGAATTTCCACAGGATTTCTGGTGAGAGTTCTTGGATGCCAATGTCTGAAATCTGTTGGATCAGATCTCTAAAGTTGGGTCTAACACAATTCCTGGAGAGCTTTCTCTACTACCCACTGAATAGTTGTGCTCAAGATTTCTTGGGATATGAGAATGGATGTGGACAGGCCACATATCAAAGAAAACATGGTTGGCTGGAGAAGGCCTTGGGCATCACTAAGAAACACTTCAGAACATTCCTCTAGGAGAAGGAATATTTTCATCCTTTAGCTTTCCAAACTGTCACATTGTGGCTGTTTCCCTGAAAAACGTGGACTTTTTATGCCAGAGTAGTTGCTGTTATCGGCATGCCTAGATCTCCTTTCCTGGACTTGGGCATCCATCCTCCAGTGGTCCTTAGCTGATGAGAGCCTCAACTGTGAAGATATCTAGTGCTTCTCCCCTAGTCTCCAGAGCCCACCCACCATAAGTCAGTGGGAATCGTGGCTGATGGCTGAATGATGTTGGAATTTTCAAGTCTACCCCCTTGCTTTGAGTCAGACCACACTGCTGTGAAAGGCAAAATTCACACTCCGGAGTTCCCCATAGGCTCATGCTGTGTCTAGACTTCAGCTGAGACCACATTCTTAACAGCTTCTTTTCCCTGCTCCATCCCACTTCCTGCTCTCTCTGGTTCCTCCTGGTTTCTCTTGGAAGCACTATGTCAACAAATCATTTGTAGAGTTACTCCTAGGTAGGGTCTTCCTTGGTGGCTCAGCTGGTAAAGAATCTGCCTACAATGCAAGAGACCTAGGTTCAGTTCCTGGGTCAGAAAGATCCCCTGGAGAAGGGAATGCCAACCCATTCCAGTATTTTTGCCTGGGCAATCCCATGAACAGAGTAGCCTGGCAGGCTACAGGCCACAGGGTTGCAAAGAGTCAGACATGACTGAGCAACTAAACACTAGCACTCCTAGGTGAATACAGTCAAAACTAGAATGAGATATCACCTCACACCAGTCAGAATGATGATCATCAGAATGTCTACAAACAAGTGCTGGAGAGGATATGGAGAAAAGAGAATCCTCCTGCACTTTTCAGTTCAGATCAGTTGCTCAGTCATGTCCGACTCTTTGCAACCCCATGAATTGCAGCCCGCCAGGCCTCCCTGTCCATCACCAATTCCCGGACTTCACTCAAACTCATGTCCATCGAGTCAGTGATGCCATCCAGCCATCTCATCCTCTGTCGTCCCCTTCTCCTCTTGCCCCCAATCCCTCCCAGCATCAGAGTCTTTTCCAATGAGTCAACTCTTCCCATGAGGTGGCCAAAGTACTGGAGTTTCAGCTTTAGCATCATTCCTTCCAAAGAAATCCTAGGGCTGATCTCCTTCAGAATGGACTGGTTGCATCTCCTTGCAGTCCAAGGGACTCTCAAGAGTCTTCTCCAACACCACAGTTCAAAAGCATCAATTCTTTGGCGCTCAGCCTTCTTCACAGTCCAACTCTCACATCCATACATGACTACTGGGAAAACCATAGCCTTGACTAGACAAAACTTTGTTGGCAAAGTAATGTCTCTGCTTTTGAATATGCTATCTAGGTTGGTCATAACTTTCCTTCCAAGGAGTAAGCGTCTTTTAATTTCATGGCTGCAGTCACTATCTGCAGTGATTTTGGTGCCCAGAAAAATAAAGTCTGACACTGTTTCCACTGTTTCCTCATCTATTTCCCATGAAGTGATGGGACCAGATGCCATGATCTTCGTTTTCTGAATGTTGAGCTTTAAGCCAACTTTTTCACTCTCCACTTTCACTTTCATCAAGAGGCTTTTGAGTTCCTCTTCACTTTCTGCCATAAGGGTGGTGTCATCTGCATATCTGAGGTTATTGATATTTCTTCCGGCAATCTTGATTCCAGCTTGTGTTTCTTCCAGTCCAGCATTTCTCATGGTGTACTCTGCATATAAGTTAAATAAACAGGGTGACAATATACAGCCTTGATGAACTCCTTTTCCTATTTGGAACCAGTCTGTTGTTCCATGTCCAGTTCTAACTGTTGCTTCCTGAGCTGCATACAAATTTCTCAAGAGGCAGATCAGGTGGTCTGGTATTTCCATCTCTTTCATGATTTTCCACAGTTTATTGTGATCCACACAGTCAAAGGCTTTGGCATAGTCAATAAAGCAGAAATAGATGCTTTTCTGGAACTCTCTTGCTTTTTCCATGATCCAGCAGATGTTGGCAATTTGATCTCTGGTTCCTCTGCCTTTTCTAAAACCAGATTGAACTATACACCAATATAAAATAAAAATTTTAAAAGCCTTATAACCCTCCAAAAACAAACAGCAACAAAAACCCCAAGCAAAAAAAACTACATCTAGGTCACTGTTTGCTGCTAGAGAGCTTGGCATAGTAAAGGTGGCTGAAGGCCACAAAGAATGAAGTTTGGTGGGGGCTGACCACAGTAAAATTGAGGTCTGCAGTAAATAATCTGGGGACATTTGATTTAGAAATGCAGGATTTCATTCCCTTTTCAAGTTTCCCAAATCTCTCTTCAATGTGTGAAAATCAGGAGAGAAAGTAAGATTTATAGTGTGTTTTCTTATTCAAGAAATTGGAGTTTTTTGTTGTTTTTTCCCCCACAGCTGTATCCTTGGTGTTCATAAGAGACAGTGTTCAAATACCTACTGAATGTGTTTGAACAAATATTTCAAAATATCTTGTTGATGGACTTTTCTGAGTGCATTTTGGAATACAATAAAGACTTTAAAAATGGCAGGCTTATGGAATAAAATAGAAGATTAACCTACTTCTTTTCACTGAAGTGGAACAAGTCTTATTAAATACTAATTATCTTCCTCATTCTTCTGCATTCTGATTGTTTTTTTTTTAGAGAATATGCTTCTTATAGAGAAATTAGCTGTTTCAGAATTGTGTGTTCAAATATCTATCATATCTGGGCTGTAAGCTACCATTTCTATGAATTGCATTACTAGTCATTTCACAAGCCACTTTGGATGTTTATTCAGACCATCTGAGGTCTCTGGTCATTTGGGGAGACTGTGTGTGGTGCTGAATGAATAATAATAGCATTCCACTACTGTTTAAATGGTTTTGGGAGCAGGAGGTGATATCAGGATCTTTGAAGTATTTGATGGAGTTTATATCTTTCCTGGTATTTTTCTTATCAAGGACCAGGTATACATATTTATTGATATATAGAGAAATGAAAGGAATTTGGAGAAATTTGACCCCAGAATATAAGCTATCCAGGTGGTTCAGTGGTAAAAGAATTTGCTGCCTAAGGCAGGAGTTACAGGAGACACCGGTTGGATCCTGGGTTGAGAAGATCCCTTGGAGAAGGAAATGGAAACCCACTAAGTATTCCTGCCAGGAGAATCTCATGGACAGAGGAGCCTGGCAGGCTACAGCCCATGGGGCTGCAAAGAGTCAGACATGACTAGGCATGCACACATGCCCCACCAGAATATTTTTATTTCAGTTTCCTTCCCACCACTTCTGTTAGAGCCTTTGGTTAGTAGGGGAGTAAAGAGCTGGGACTAGGATAAGGCCCTCATATAAGGTGCAAAATTTAAGAAGATGCCAGTAAAAGGTCAGTAATAAAGAAATGTAATATTTTTATTGTGGTAAAAAAATACAATGTAAATTTTACCATCTTCAGTTCAGTTCAGTTCAGTCACTCAGTCGTGACTGATTCTTTGCAACCCCATAAATCACAGCACACCAGGCCTCCCTGTCCATCACCATCTCCTGGGGTTTACCCAAACTCATGTCCATTGAGTCGGTGATGCCATCCAGCCATCTCATCCTCTGTCCTCCCCTTTTCCTCCTGCCCTCAATCCCTCCCAGGATCAGAGTCTTTTCCAATGAGTCAACTCTTCTCATGAGGTGGCCAAAGTACTGGAGTTTCAGCTTCAGAATCATTCCTTCCAAAGAACACCCAGGACTGATCTCCTTTAGAATGGACTGGTTGGATCTCCTTGCAGTCCAGGGGATTCTCAAGAGTCTTCTCCAGGGAGGAGCCAAGATGGCAGAGGAGTAGGATGGGGAGAACACTTTCTCCCCCACAAATTCATCAAAAGAGCATTTAAACGTCGAGTAAATTCCACAAAACAACTTCGGAATGCCGGCAGAGGACATCAGGCACCCAGAAAAGCAATCCAACTCTTCGAAAGGAGGTAGGAAAAAATATAAAAGACAAAAAAAGAGACAAAAGAGGGAGGGACGGAGTTCCATCCTGGGAAGGGAGTCTTAAAAAGAGAGAAGTTTCCAAACACCAGGAAACCTTCTCACTGCCGAATCTGTGCCGAGCTTTGGAAGCACAGAGGGCAATATAACAGGAAGAAAAAATAAATAAACAATTAAAACTCGAAGATTGCGAGTCCTACGGTAACTCCCCCAGCGGAGAAGCAGCGCAGACGCCTGCATGCGCCATTAGCAAGCGGGGGCTGGGCAGGGAGGCGCAGCGCGAGCTGCATCGCTTAGAGTAAGAATCTGGCCTGAATACCCTGAGCACTATCTGAGCGAAATAATTTGAGCTAGCAAACCAGACTGTGGGATATCTACCATGCGAAAAGCCAGCCCCAACCTAAGACACCGCCAGGCCTGCGCACGGAACAAAGGACTGAACAGAGATAGCCGGCTGCAGACCTTCCCCCTCCAGTGACAGGCAGCCAGAGCCGGAAGGGGGCAATCGCAGCCCCAGAGAGACATTATCTATAAAACTGTAAACAGGCTTCTTTGCTAACTAAAACTTTTTGGGGGTCTGGTTAACATCTGCCTGAGAAGGTGCTCCAGTTTTACACCCAGATAACCGAGTGGCAGGGAGGTGATAAGTCGCAGCATTGGCGCTCGCCAAACACCTCATCACTTGAGCTGCTCGGACCTGGGAAGAGCACAAAACTCAGGCCCAACTGAGTCTGCGCCTCTGAGGACTACCCGAGTGCCTGAACCTGAGCGGCTTGGACCTGGAAGGTACATGCAACCCAGGGCCAGCCTCGGATTGTTCCCAGCGGAACAATCTAGAGCCCGAGCAGTGTGGGCAGGGAGGCTACACGCGCCGTGAGCGGGGGCAGACCCAGTGTGGCTGAGGCACTGCGAGCGCACGCCAGTGTTATTTGTTTGCAGCATCCCTCCCTCCCTCCCCACAGCGCGACTGAACAAAGAGAAGAAATACAGCTCCACCCATCAGAACACCGACACAAGCTTCCCTAACCAGGAAACCTTGACAAGCCACCTGTACAAACCCACACACAGCGAGGAAAAGCCACAATAAAGAGAACTCCACAAACTGCCAGAATACAGAAAGGACACCCCAAACTCAGCAATTTAAACAAGATGAAGAGACAGAGGAATAGCCAGCAGATAAAGGAACAGGATAAATGCCCACAAAACCAAACAAAAGAGGAAGAGATAGGGAATCTACCTGATAAAGAATTCCGAATAATGATAGTGAAATTGATCCAAAATCTTGAAATTAAAATGGAATCACAGATAAATAGCTTGGAGACAAGGATTGAGAAGATGCAAGAAAGGTTTAACAAGGACCTAGAAGAAATAAAAAAGAGTCAATATATAATGAATAATGCAATAAATGAAATTAAAAACACTCTGGAGGCAACAAATAGTAGAATAACAGAGGCAGAAGATAGGATTAGTGAATTAGAAGATAGAATGGTAGAAATAAATGAATCAGAGAGAATAAAAGAAAAACGAATTAAAAGAAATGAGGACAATCTCAGAGACCTCCAGGACAATATTAAACGCTACAACATTCGAATCATAGGGGTTCCAGAAGAAGAAGACACAAAGAAAGACCATGAGAAAATACTTGAGGAGATAATAGTTGAAAACTTCCCTAAACTGGGGAAGGAAATAATCACCCAAGTCCAAGAAACCCAGAGAATCCCAAACAGGATAAACCCCAGGCGAAACACCCCAAGACGCATATTAATCAAATTAACAAAGATCAAACACAAAGAACAAATATTAAAAGCAGCAAGGGAAAAACAACAAATAACACGCAAGGGAATTCCCATAAGGATAACAGCTGATCTTTCAATAGAAACTCTTCAAGCCAGGAGGGAATGGCAAGACATACTTAAAATGATGAAAGAAAATAACCTACAGCCCAGATTATTGTACCCAGCAAGGATTTCATTCAAGTATGAAGGAGAAATCAAAAGCTTCTCAGATAAGCAAAAGCTGAGAGAATTCTGCACCACCAAACCAGCTCTCCAACAAATACTAAAGGATATTCTCTAGACAGGAAACACAAAAATGGTATATAAATTCGAACCCCAAACAATAAAGTAAATGGCAATGGGATCATACTTATCAGTAATTACCTTAAACGTAAATGGGTTGAATGCCCCAACCAAAAGACAAAGACTGGCTGAATGGATACAAAAACAAGACCCCTACATATGTTGTCTACAGGAGACCCACCTCAAAACAGGGGACACATACAGACTGAAAGTGAAGGGCTGGAAAAAGATTTTCCATGCAAATAGGGACCAAAAGAAAGCAGGAGTAGCAATACTCATATCAGATAAAATAGACTTTAAAACAAAGGCTGTGAAAAGAGACAAAGAAGGTCACTACATAATGTTCAAAGGATCAATCCAAGAAGAAGATATAATAATTATAAATATATATGCACCCAACACGGGAGCACCACAGTATGTAAGACAAATGCTAACAAGTATGAAAGGAGAAATTAACAATAACACAATAATAGTGGGAGACTTTAATACCCCACTCACACCTATGGATAGATCAACTAAACAGAAAATTAACAAGGAAACACAAACTTTAAACAATACAATAGACCAGTTAGACCTAATTGATATCTATAGGACATTTCATCCCAAAACAATGAACTTCACCTTTTTCTCAAGCGCACATGGAACCTTCTCCAGGATAGATCACATCCTGGGCCATAAAGCTAGCCTTGGTAAATTCAAAAAAATAGAAATCATTCCAAGCATCTTTTCTGACCACAATGCAGTAAGATTAGATCTCAATTACAGGAGAAAAACTATTAAAAATTCCAACATATGGAGGATAAACAACACCCTGCTGAATAACCAACAAATCACAGAAGAAATCAAAAAAGAAATCAAAATTTGCATAGAAACGAATGAAAATGAAAACACAACAACCCAAAACCTGTGGGACACAGTAAAAGCAGTCCTAAGGGGAAAGTTCATAGCAATACAGGCACACCTCAAGAAACAAGAAAAAAGTCAAATAAATAACCTAACTCTACACCTAAAGCAACTAGAAAAGGAAGAAATGAAGAACCCCAGGGTTAGTAGAAGGAAAGAAATCTTAAAAATTAGAGCAGAAATAAATGCAAAAGAAACAAAAGAGACCATAGCAAAAATCAACAAAGCCAAAAGCTGGTTCTTTGAAAGGATAAATAAAATTGATAAACCATTAGCCAGACTCATCAAGAAACAAAGGGAGAAAAATCAAATCAATAAAATTAGAAACGAAAATGGAGAGATCACAACAGACAACACAGAAATACAAAGGATCATAGGAGACTATTATCAACAATTATATGCCAATAAAAGGGACAACGAGGAAGAAATGGACAAATTCTTAGAAAAGTACAACTTTCCAAAACTCGACCAGGAAGAAATAGAAAACCTTAACAGACCCATCACAAGCACGGAAATTGAAACTGTAATCAAAAATCTTCCAGCAAACAAAAGCCCAGGTCCAGACGGCTTCACAGCTGAATTCTACCAAAAATTTAGAGAAGAGCAGCTATCACCTGCTCAAACTCTTCCAGAAAATTGCAGAGGAAGGTAAACTTCCAAACTCATTCTATGAGGCCACCATCACCCTAATACCAAAACCTGACAAAGATCCCACAAAAAAAGAAAACTACAGGCCAATATCACTGATGAACATAGATGCAAAAATCCTAAACAAAATTCTAGCAATCAGAATCCAACAACACATTAAAAAGATCATACACCATGACCAAGTGGGCTTTATTCCAGGGATGCAAGGATTCTTCAATATCCGCAAATCAATCAATGTAATACACCACATTAACAAATTGAAAAACAAAAACCATATGATTATCTCAATAGATGCAGAGAAAGCCTTTGACAAAATTCAACACCCATTTATGATAAAAACTCTCCAGAAAGCAGGAATAGAAGGAACATACCTCAACATAATAAAAGCTATATATGACAAACCCACAGCAAACATTATCCTCAATGGTGAAAAATTGAAAGCATTTCCTCTAAAGTCAGGAACAAGACAAGGGTGCCCACTTTCACCATTACTATTCAACATAGTTTTAGAAGTTTTGGCCACAGCAATCAGAGCAGAAAAAGAAATAAAAGGAATCCAAATTGGAAAAGAAGAAGTAAAACTCTCACTATTTGCAGATGACATGATCCTCTACATAGAAAACCCTAAAGACTCCACCAGAAAATTACTAGAACTAATCAATGATTATAGTAAAGTTGCAGGATATAAAATCAACACACAGAAATCCCTTGCATTCCTATACACTAATAATGAGAAAACAGAAAGAGAAATTAAGGAAACAATTCCATTCACCATTGCAACGAAAAGAATAAAATACTTAGGAATATATCTACCTAAAGAAACTAAAGACCTATATATAGAAAACTATAAAACACTGGTGAAAGAAATCAAAGAGGACACTAATAGATGGAGAAATATACCATGTTCATGGATTGGAAGAATCAATATAGTGAAAATGAGTATACTACCCAAAGCAATTTATAGATTCAATGCAATCCCTATCAAGCTACCAACAGTATTCTTCACGGAGCTAGAACAAATAATTTCACAATTTGTATGGAAATACAAAAAACCTCGAATAGCCAAAGCGATCTTGAGAAAGAAAAATGGAACTGGAGGAATCAACCTACCTGACTTCAGGCTCTACTACCAAGCCACAGTTATCAAGACAGTATGGTACTGGCACAAAGACAGAAATATAGATCAATGGAACAAAATAGAAAGCCCAGAGATAAATCCACGCACATATGGACACCTTATCTTTGACAAAGGAGGCAAGAATATACAATGGATTAAAGACAATCTCTTTAACAAGTGGTGCTGGGAAATCTGGTCAACCACTTGTAAAAGAATGAAACTAGAACACTTTCTAACACCATATACAAAAATAAACTCAAAATGGATTAAAGATCTCAATGTAAGACCAGAAACTATAAAACTCCTAGAGGAGAACATAGGCAAAACACTCTCTGACATACATCACAGCAGGATCCTTTATGACCCACCTCCCAGAATATTGGAAATAAAAGCAAAAATAAACAAATGGGACCTAATTAAACTTAAAAGCTTCTGTACATCAAAGGAAACTATTAGCAAAGACAGCCTTCAGAATGGGAGAAAATAATAGCAAATGAAGCAACTGACAAACAACTAATCTCAAAAATATACAAGCAACTCCTACAGCTCAACTCTAGAAAAATAAATGACCCAATCAAAAAATGGGCCAAAGATCTAAATAGACATTTCTCCAAAGAAGACATACAGATGGCTAACAAACACATGAAAAGATGCTCAACATCACTCATTATCAGAGAAATGCAAATCAAAACCACTATGAGATACCATTTCACACCAGTCAGAATGGCTGCGATCCAAAAGTCTACAAATAATCAATGCTGGAGAGGGTGTGGAGAAAAGGGAACCCTCTTACACTGTTGGTGGGAATGCAAACTAGTACAGCCACTATGGAGAACAGTGTGGAGATTCCTTAAAAAACTGGAAATAGAACTGCCTTATGATCCAGCAATCCCACTGCTGGGCATACACACTGAGGAAACCAGAAGGGAAAGAGACACGTGTACCCCAATGTTCATCGCAGCACTGTTTATAATAGCCAGGACATGGAAACAACCTAGATGTCCATCAGCAGATGAATGGATAAGAAAGCTGTGATACATATACACAATGGAGTATTACTCAGCCATTAAGAAGAATACATTTGAATCAGTTCTAATGAGGTGGATGAAACTGGAGCCTATTATACAGAGTGAAGTAAGCCAGAAGGACAAACACCAATACAGTATACTAACGCATATATATGGAGTTTAGAAAGATGGTAACGATAACCCTGTATACGAGACAGCAAAAGAGACACTGATGTACAGAACAGGCTTATGGACTCTGTGGGAGAGGGAGAGGGTGGGAAGATTTGGGAGAATGGCATTGAAACATGTGAAATGTCATGTATGAAACGAGATGCCAGTCCAGGTTCAATGCACGATGCTGGATGCTTGGGGCTGGTGCACTGGGACGACCCAGAGGGATGGTATGGGGAGGGGGGTGGGAGGAGGGTTCAGGATGGGGAACACATGTATAATTTTTTTTTAATTAAAATTGAATAAAAAAATAATAATAATAAAATGTAAAAAAAAAAAAAGTATTGATTTCATATTAAACTACACCAGGACATCATCAAAAAAAAAAAAAAAAGAGTCTTCTCCAACACCACAGTTCAAAAGCATCAATTCTTTGGCACTCAGCTTTCTTCACAGTCCAACTCTCACATCCATACATGACTACTGGGAAAACCATAGCCTTGACTAGACGAACATTTGTTGGCAAAGTAATGTCTCTGCTTTTGAATATGCTATCTAGGTTGGTCATAACTTTCCTTCCAAGGAGTAAGTGTCTTTTAATTTCATGGCTGCAGTCACCATCTGCAGTGATTTTGAAGCCCCCCAAAATAAAGTCTGGCACTGTTTCCACTGTTTCCCCATCTATTTCCCATGAAGTGATGGGACCAGATTTACCATCTTAGTCATTTTTAAATCGAGAGTTCAGGTCAGTTCAGTTCAGTTGCTCAGTCATGTCTGATTCTTAGCAACCCCATGGACTGCAGCACATCAGGCTTCCCTGTCCATCACCAACTCCTGGGGCTTGCTCTAACTCATGTCTATCGAGTCAGTAATGCCATACAACCATCTCATCCTCTGTTATCTTCTTCTCCTTCTGCCTTCAATCTTTCCCAGCATCAGAGTCTTTTTCCAGTGAGTCAGTTATTCGCATCAGGTGGCCAAAGTATTGGAGTTTCAGCTTTGGCATCAGTCCTTTCAATAAATATTCAGGACTGATTTCCTTTGGATTGACTGGCTTGATCTCTGTGAAGTCCAAGGGACTCTCAACAGTCTTCTCCAACAACACAGTTTAAAAACACCAATTCTTCAGTGCTCAGCTTTCGTTATGGTCCAACTCTCACACCCATCCATGACTACTGGAAAAACCATAGCTTTGACTAGACAAAGTCAACAGACCTTTGTCAACAAACTAACGTCTCTGCATTTTAATATGCTGTCTTGGTTGGTCAAAAATTTTCTTCCAAGGAGCAAGCATCTAACTTTCATGGCTGCAGTCACCATTGGCAGTGGTTTTGGAGCCCAAGTAAATAAAGTCTCTCACTATTTCCCTTGTTTCCCCATCTATTTGCCACGAAGTGATGAGACTGGATTCCATGATCTTAGTTTTCTGAATGTTGAGTTTTAAGCCAACTTTTTCACTCTCCTCTTTCATTTTCATCAAGAGGCTCTTTAGTTCCTCTTCACTTTCTGCCATAAGGGTGGTGTCATCTGCATATCTGAGGTTATTGATATTTCTCCCAGCAATCTTGACTCCAGCTTGTGCTCCATTCAGCCAGGCATTTTGTGTGATGTACTCTGCATATAAGTTGAATAAGCAGGGTGACAATATACAGCCTTGACATACTCCTTTTCCAATTTGGAACCAGTCTGTTGTTCCATGTCTGCTTCTAACTGTTGTTTCTTGACCTGCATACAGATATCTCAGGAGGCAGGTAAGGTGGTTTGGTATTCCCATCTCTTGAGGAACTGTCCAGAGTCTGCTGTGATCCACACAGTCAAAGGCTTTGGCATAATCAATGAGGCAGAATTAGATGTTTTGCTGCAATTCTCCTGCTTTTTTGATGATCCAACAAATGTTGGCAATTTGATTTCTGGTTCCTTTGCCTGCTCTAAATCCAGCTTGAACATCTGGACGTTCACAGTTCATGTATTGTGGAAGTCTAGCTTGGAGAATCTTCAGCACTACTTTGCTAGTGTGTGAGATGAGTGTAATTGTGTGGTAGTTTGAGCATTCTTTGGCATTGCCTTTCTTTGGGATTGGAATGAAAACTGACTTTTTCCAGTCCTATGGCCACTGCTGGGTTTTCCAAATTTGCTGGCATATTGAGTACAGCACTTTCACAGCATCATCTTTTAGGATTTGAAATAGGTCAACTGGAATTCCATCACCTCCACTAGCTTTGTTCCTAGTGATGCTTCCTAAGGACCACTTAACTTTGCATTCCTGGATGTCTGGCTCTAGTGAGTGATCACACCATCATGATTATCTTGGTCATGAAGATCTTTTTTGTATAGTTCTTCTGTGCATTCTTGCCACCTCATCATAATATCTTCTGCTTCTGTTAGGTCCATACTGTTTCTGTCCTTTATTGTGCCCATGTTTGCATGAAATGTTCTCTTGGTATCTATAATTTTCTTGAAGAGATCTCTAGTTTTTCCCATTCTATTCTTTTCCTCTGTTTCTTTGCACTGATCATTGAGATAGGCTTTCTTACCTCTCCTTGCTATTCTTCAGAACTCTGCATTCAAATGGGTCTATCTTTCCTTTTCTCCTTTGCCTTTAGCTTCTCTTCTTTTCACAGCTATTTGTAAGGCCTTCTCAGGTAGTCATTTTGCCTTTTTTGCATTTCTTTTTCTTGGGAATGGTCTTGATCTCTGCCTCCCGTACAATGTCACGAACCTCTGTTCATAGTTCTTCAGGCACTCTATCAGATGTAATCCCTTGAATCAATTTGTCACTTCTGCTGTATAAATATAAGAGATTTGATTTAGGTCATAACTGAATGGTCTAGTGGTTTTCCCTACTTTCTTCAATTTAAATCTGAATTTTTCAATAGGGAGTTCATGATCTGAGCCACAGTCAGCCTCTGGTCTTGTTTTTGCTGACTGTATAGAGGTTTTCCATCTTTGGCTGCAAAGAATATAATCATTCTGATTTTGATATTGACCATCTCATTTTGTATGCCACTCCAAGCCCAAACTTGCCTGCTACTCCAGGTATCTCTTGATTTCCTACTTTTCATCCCAGTCCCCTATGATGAAAAGGACATCTTTTTTGGGGTTTGTTCTAGAAGTTCTTCATAGAACCATTCAACTTCAGCTTCTCTAGCATTGCTGGTTGGGGCTTAGACTTGTGTTACTGTGATATTGAATGGCTTGCTAATGAGTTCTTTGGCACTAATTTTTTAATAGTGCTATGAAACAGCTCTCCAGAAGTTTTTTTATCTTGAAAACGTGGAACTTGTGAACAATTCCACTTTTATCATTTTTGGTTAAAAAAAAATTCTGCTTCCTTGTTTCTATGCATTTGATTACTTTAGATATCTCATTCTAGTGGAATCATGTAGTATTTGTACTTGGGTGGCTAACTTATTTCACTTAGTGAAATGTTCTCAGTTCATTCATATTGAGTATGTAACAGGGTTTCCTTCTTTTCATAAGACTGAATAAAAATCCATTGTATACAAAATGTACTTTTTCATTCATTGTATGCCAAATGTACTTTTTCTATTCATCCATTGATGGACATTTGTGTTGCTTCTTCCCCTTGGCTATTGTAAATCATGCTGCTAAGGTCAGGAGTGTTCAAATATCTCTTTGAGACTTTATTTTCAAATCTTTTGGATATATAGCCTAAAGTAAGATTGCTAGATTACATGGTATTTCTATTTTTTATTTTTGAGGAATATTTACTGTTTTCTATAGAGATCACACCATTTTACAATTCTACAAACAGTACACAAGGATTCTGATTTCTCATATTCTTGTCAACAATTGTTATTATTGGCTTTTGTTTTCAATAATAGTAATCCAAATGGTTATGAGGTGGTGTCACATTATAGTTTGATTTACATTTCCTAGATGCTTAATGATATTGAGCATGTTTTCATATGCTTGTTGACTATGACCACTTACATATCATATTTGGAGAAATGTCTATTTATTTGCCCATTTTGTAATCAGGTTATTTAATTTTTTTCCTTGTCGAATTGTAAGAGTTCTTTATATACTCTGTATGTTAACCCCTTATCAGATAACGTAATTTGGAAATATTTTCTCCCCTTCTGTAGGTTTACTTTTTACTCTATTTATACACAATTTCAATGCATAAAAGTTTTTAAGTTTAATATAATCCCATCTTTCTGCTTTTGCTTTTGTAAGCCTGTTATTATGGTGGTGTCATATGCAAGAAATCCTCACTAACTTGAGTGTCAAGAAACTTTTCCATGCTTCCCCCACTGCCCCCCACCCCCGGGAGCTTAATAGCCTTGTGTCATATATTTAGGCTTTTCATTCACTTTGAAGTAATTTTTGTACACATTGAAAGATAAAGTTTCAACTTAATTTATTTTTGCATGTGGACATTCTGTTTTCCCAACACTATTTGAGAGACTATTCTTTCTCCATTTGACTATATACACGAGGGTGTTTTCATCTTCATGCTCTCATTGGTCAGTTTTTCTATATTTATGCTAATACCACTTATAAATAGCTGAGAAAAGAAGACAAGCAAAAGCCAAAGGAGAAAAGGAAAGATATATCCATCTGAATGCAGAATTCCAAAGAATAGCAAGGAGAGATAAGAAAGCCTTCCTAAGTGATCAATGCAAAGAAACGGAGGAAAACAATAGAATGGGAGAGACTAGAGATCTCTTCAAGAAAATTATAGATACCAAGAGAACATTTCATGCAAAGATAGGCAAAATAAAGGACAGAAATGGTATGGACCTAACAGAAGCAGAAGACATTAAGACAAAGTGACAAGAATACACAGAAGAACTGCACAAAAATTATTTTCATGACCAAGATAATCATGATGGTGTGATCACTCACCTAGAGCCAGACATCCTAGAATGTGAAGTTAAGTGAGCCTTAGGAAGCATCACCGGAGAAGGCAATGGCACCCCACTCCAGTACTCTTGCCTGGAGAATCCCATGGATGGAGGAGCCTGGTGGGCTGCAGTCCTTAGGGTCGCTAAGAGTAAGACACGACTGAGCAACTTCATTTTCACTTTTCACTTTCATGCATTGGAGAAGGAAATGGCAACCCACTCCAGTGCTCTTGCCTGGACAATCCCAGGGATGGGGGAGCCTGGTGGGCTGCCGTCTATGGGGTTGCACAGAGTCAGACATGACTGAAGTGACTTAGCAGCAGCAGCAGCAGAAGCAGCAGCAGCAGCAGAAAGCATCACTATGAACAAAGCTAGTGGAGGTGACGGAATTCCAGTTGACCTATTTCAAATCCTAAAAGATGATGCTGTGAAAGTGCTGCACTCAATATGCCAGCAAATTTGGAAAACTCAGCAGTGGCCATAGGACTGGAAAAGGTCAGTTTTCATTCCAGTCCCGAAGAAAGGCAATGCCAAAGAATGTTCAAACTACTGCACAATTACACTCATCTCACACACTAGCAAAGTAGTGCTGAAAATTCTCCAAGTCAGGCTTCCAAAATACATGAACTGTGAACATCCAGATGTTCAAGCTGGATTTAGAACAGGCAAAGGAACCAGAGATCAAATTGCCAACATCTGTTGGATCATCGAAAAAGCAAGAGAATTTCAGAAAAACATTTAATTCTGCCTCATTTATTACACCAAATCCTTTGACCGTGTAGATCACAACAAACTGGAAAATTCTTCAAGAGATGGGAATACCAGACCACCTTACCTGCCTCCTGAGATATCTGTATGCAGGTCAAGAAACAACAGTGAGAAGCAGACATGGAACAACAGACTGGTTCCAAATTGGAAAAGGAGTATGTCAAGGCTGTATATTGTCACCCTGCTTATTCAACTTATATGCAGAGTACATCACGTAAAGTGCCTGGCTGATGCAAGCACAAGCTGGAATCAAGATTGCTGGGAGAAATATCAATAACCTCAGATATGCATATGACACCACCCTTATGGCAGAAAGCAAAGAGGAACTAAAGAGCTTCTTGATGAAAGTGAAAGAGGAGAATGAAAAGGCTGGCTTAACACTCAACATTCAAAAGACTAAGATCATGGCATCCAGTCCCATCACTTCATGGCAAATAGCTGGGAAAGCATTGGACATAGTGACAAACTTTATTTTCTTGGGCTACAAAATCACTGCTGATGGTGCCCACAGCCATGAAATAAAAAGACACTCACCCCTTGGAAGAAAAACTGTGACAATCCTAGACAGTGCATTAAAAGCAGAGGCATTACTTTGCCAACAATGATCCATATAGTCAAATAATGGTTTTTCCTGTAGTCATGTATGAATTTGAGGGTTGTACCATAAAGAAGGCTGCATATTGAAGAATTGATGGTCTTGAATTGTGATGTTGGAGAAGACCTTTGAGAGTCCCCTGGACTTCAGGGTGATCAAACCAGTCCATCCTAATGGAAATCAATCCTGAATATTCATTAGAAGGACTGATGCTAAAGCTGAAACTCCAATACTTTGACCACCTGATGCAAAGAAATGACTCACTGGAAAAGACTCTTATGCTGGGAAAGATTGAAGGCAGGAGGAGAAGGGGATGACAGAGGATGAGATGGTTGGATGGCATCACCAACTCAAAGGATATGATTTTGAGCAAGCTCCAGGAGATGGTGAAGGACAGGGAAGCCTGGTGTGCTGCAGTTCATGCAGTCACAAAGAGTCAGACTTGACTGAGAAACTAACAGCACAATTTTGATTACTGAAACGTTTTGAAATCAGGAAAAGTGAGTTCCTCAACTATATTTTGCTTTTTCAAAATTGTTTTGACTATTTGGTGTCTTCTGAGATTTCATGTAAGTTTTAAAATAAGGTTTTCAAAGTGTGCAAAAGTTACTATTGGGCTTTTAACAGGGATTGCTCTGAGTCTGTAGGTCCCATTGGGTAGCACAGACATGTTAACAATATGGAGTCTTTTAATCCATGAACACAAGATGTATTTCCATATCTGTGCCTTCTGGAATTTCTTTAAGCCATATTTCATAGTTTTAAGTATAGTTTTCCTTGGTCAGTTTTATTTCCATGTCTTTTATAATAGCATCTGAATCTATTGTAAATGGAGTTGTTGACTTAATTTCCTTTTCAGATTGTTTATGTGTAGGACACACTGATATTTTGGTAATAATTTTTCATTCTGGTTTCCTGCATCTTTGCTGAATTTGATGATTAGTTCTAACAGTTCTCTCTCTTTTTTTTCTTTATATTGAATATTGAGAATTTTCTTCTGATCATGTTGTCTATGAACAGAGAAATTTTAATTCTTTCTTTTTGATTGGTTATCTTTTATTTATTTTTCTTGTGTAATTTCTCTGGCTCAGTTCAGTTCAGTTGCTCAGTCATGTCTGACTCTTGGAGACCCCATGAATTGCAGCATGCCAGGCCTCCCTGTCCATCACCAACTCCCGGAGTTCACTCAAACTCATGTCCATCGAGTTGGTGATGCCATCCAGCCATCTCATCCTCTGTCTTCCCCTTCTCCTCCTGCCCCCAATCCCTCCCAGCATCAAAGTCTTTTCCAATGAGTCAACTCTTCACATGAGGTGGCCAAAGTACTGGACTTTCAGCTTCAGCATCATTCCTTCCAAAGAACACCCAGGACTGACCTCCTTTAGAATGGACTGATTGGATCTCCTTGCAGTCTAAGGGACTCAAGAATCTTCTCCAACACCACAGTTCAAAAGCATCAATTCTTTGGCACTCAGCTTTCTTCACAGTCCAACTCTCACATCTATACATGACCACTGGAAAAACCATAGCCTTGACTAGACAGACCTTTGTTGGCAAAGTAATGTCTCTGCTTTTGAAAATCCTATCTAGGTTGGTCATAACTTTCCTTCCAAGGAGTAAGCGTCTTTTAATTTCATGGCTGCAGTCATCATCTGCAGTGATTTTGGAGCCCAGAAAAATAAAGTCTGACATTGTTTCCACTGTTTCCCATCTATTTCCCATGAAGTGATTGGACCAGATCCCATGAACAGTATGAAAAGGCAAAATGGTAGTATACTGAAAGAGGAACTCCCCTGGTCGGTAGGTGCCCAATATGCTACTGGAGATCAGTGGAGAAATAACTCCGGAAAGAATGAAGGGACGGAACCAAAGCAAAAACAATACCCAGATGTGATGTGACTTGTGATAGAAGCAAGATCCAATGCTGTAAAGAGCAATATTGCATAGGAACCTGCAATGTTAGGTCCATGAATCAAGGGAAATTGGAAGTGGTCAAACAGGAGATGGCAAGAGTGAACGTTGACATTCTAGGAATCAGCAAACTAAAATGGACTGGAATAGGTGAATTTAACTCAGATGACCATTATGTCTACTACTGTGGGCAGGAATCCCTTAGAAGAAATGGAGTAGCCATCATGGTCAACAAAAGAGTCCAAAATGCAGTACTTGGATACAATCTCAAAAATGACAGAATGATCTCTATTTGTTTCCAAGGCAAACACAGTAATCCAAGTCTATGTCCCAACCAGTAACCCTGAAAAAGCTGAAGTTGAATGGTTTGAAGACCTATAAGACCTTTTAGAACTAACACCCCCAAAAGATGTCCTTTTCATTATAGGGGATTGGAATGCAAAAGTAGGAAGTCAAGAAACACCTGGAGTAACAGGGAGATTTGGCCTTGGAATATGGAATGAAGCAGGGCAAATGCTAATAGAGTTTTGCCAAGAAAACACACTGGTCATAGCAAACACCCTCTTCCAACAACACAAGAGAAGACTCTACAAATGGACATCACCAGATGGTCAACCCCAAAATCAGATTGATTATATTCTTTGCAGCCAAAGGTGAAGAAGCTCTATACAGTCAGCAAAAACAAGACCGGGAGCTGACTGCGGCTCAGATCATGAACTCCTTATTGCCAAATTCAGACTTAAACTGAAGAAAGTAAGGAAAACAACTAGACTATTCAGGTATGACCTAAATCAAATTTCTCTGGCTAGAACTTCTAATAACATGTTGAAAAGAAGTGACAGAAGCAGCCTTCCTTGCCTTGTTCCTGATCTTAGGGGAAAGGCTTTCAGTCTTTCGTGTTAAGTGTGGTGTTTATCTGTGGACTTTTCCTAAATGTCCCTTTATTATGTTGAGGTTATTTTTGTTCAGTATCCCAGTCATGTCCAACTCTTTGCAACCCCATGGATTGCAGCACACCAGGCCTACCTGTCCCTCACCATCTCCTGACGTTTGCCCAAATTCATGTCCATCTCACCGATGATGCCATCCAGCCATCTCATCCCCTGGTGCCCTCTTGTCCATCTTTCCCAGCATCAGGGTCTTTTCTGCACTCCATCTTCTTTATAGTCCAGGTCTCACAACTGTACCTGACCACTAGCAAGCCCATAGCCTGGACTATATGAATCTTTGTTGGCAGAGTAATGTCTCTGCCTTTCAACATACTGTCTAAGTTTGTCATAGCCTTCCTGCCAAGAAGAGATTTTCTTCTGATTTCATGGCTGCAGTCACCATCTGCAGTGATTTTAAAGCCCAGGAAGAAGAAATCCGTCACTATTTCCACCTTTTATCCATGGTTTTTTCAGTGGTCATGTATGGATGCGAGAAGTTGGACCGTGAAGAAAGCTGAGTGCCGAAGAATTGATGCTTTGAACTGTGGTATTGGAGAAGACTATTGAGAGTCCCTTGGACTGCAAGGGGATCCAACCAGTCCATTCTAAAGGAGATCAGTCCTGGGTGTTCTTTGGAAGGAATGATGCTAAAGCTGAAACTCCAGTACTTTGGCCACCTCATGTGAAGAGTTGACTCATTGGAAAAGACTTTGATGCTGGGAGGGATTGGGGGCAGGAGGAGAAGGGGAAGACAGAGGATGAGATGGCTGGATGGCATCACCGACTTGATGGACATGAGTTTGAGTGAACTCTGGGAATTGGTGATGGACAGGGAGGCCTGGCGTACTGCAATTCATGGGGTCGCAAAGAGTCAGACATGACTGAGTGACTGAACTGAACTGAACTGAACTGAATGGGGCCAGATGCCATGATCTTAGTTTTTATAATATTTAGTTTTAAGCCAAATTTTTCACTCTCCTCTTTCAACTTCATCAAGTGGTTCTTTAGTTCCTCTTTGCTTTATGCCATAGAGTAGTATCATCCACATATCTGAGGTTGTTAATATTTCTCCTGCCTACCTTGATTCCAGCTTGTAACTCATCCAGCCTGGCATTTCTCATGATATGCTCAGCATATAGGTTAAATAAACAGGTTAACAAAAGACAGCCCTGTTGTACTCCTTTCTCAATCCTGAACTGATCATCTGTTCCATACAGGATTCTAACTGTTGCTTCTTGATCCACATAGATGTTTCTCAGGAGACAAGTAAGATAGTTTCCTTCTATTCCTAGTTTCTTGTTTTCTTTTTTTTTTTAATCATGAAAGAGCATTGAATTTTGTCAAATTTTTTTCCACATCACATAAGATGATCATGTGGCTTTTGTCTTTCATTCTGTAAATGTGTATTGTGTTGATTTTTTTATGTTGAACCATCTTTGCATTCTATGAATAGATCGCACTGGGTCATGGTGTATAATTATTTTCATGCTGTTGAATTTGACTTGAGAGTAATCTTTAAGGAATTGTCACAAATATTAATCAAGAATATTGGTCTGTAGTTTCCTTTTTCATAGTATCTTTGTCTGGCTGTGCCCTCATGCAATTAGCTGGAAGTGTTCCATCCTCTTCTTTTTATTTTTTTGAAGAGTTTTGGAGAATTGGCTTAATTCTTTACTTTATTTAGAGCAATTTAAGGTTCTCAGCAAAACTGAGAAGGAATAGAGTTTTCCCAAATACCTCCAGCCCCTACATGTGCATATTGTGCTTCATTATCAATATTCCCCTCGAGAGTGGTACATTTGTTACCAAGAATGAACCTACATGACACATCATAATCACCCAAAGTCTGTAGTTTGTATTGCAGCTTACTCATGAGTTTAGGAGGATGGAGGGGCCTGGTAGGCTGCAGTCCATGGGGTCGCTAGGAATCAGACATGACTGAGCGACTTCACGTTCACTTTCGACTTTCATGCATTGGAGAGGGAAATGGCAACCCACTCCAGTATTCTCGCCTGGAGAATCCCAGGGACAGGGGAGCCTGGTGGGCTACCATCTATGGGGTCTCACAGAATCAGACACGACTGAAGCAACTTAGCAGCAGTAGCAGCATGAGTTTAGACAAATGTGTAATGACATGTATCCATCATTATGATATTCTGAATAACTTGACTCTTCTAAAGATCCTATGTGTTTCACTTATTTGTGAAACCTCTTGTGTATTGAGTTTTAAGAGTTAAGAGTATTTTCTTATAGTTCTTTTTATTTCTGTAGCATAGGTTGTAATGTTCTCTCTTTCACTTCTGATTTTGCTTATTTGAAACTTCAGGCATTGCTCTCCCCTACCTGGGCCTTGCATTTAAACTTTATTTTGCTGCAAGAGTGAAGCAATGGACAGTACTTAAAAAAATCAAAATTAATGCATAAAATTGACTGTTATATTTTTAAGGTAAAATTCTAAGAAACCATGGACATAGGGAATGAATATTCAGTGCAAGAGGAAAAAATTATGTGTGACTTAGTGAGTTGTTACTATTTGAGACTCACAGGCTGAAATGGTCACAGCTATTTGAAACTAGATTGGATATAATCATCATGTTTAAAACAAATGTGATGAAAGTTAGGGTGCAAAGTTTGAGGAAGAAGAGAAAATAGAGGCACTTATGGAAATACCAGAGGTACACTGTGTCTTGCTTAATATGTGCAGACTGTGGTCAATAGATAAGAATGAAGAGGAATCCAAGACAAAAAAGTTAAGAGATGCAAAGTATTAGTTATGTAGTACATTCATGAATTTAATAGAAATTTTTCTTAGTCTTTCTACTTTTTCCAAGTGAAAATGTAAATTTTGAAAAACAAAAGCATCTTTTCCTTTGGAAAAAGCATCTTCCATTTTATAAGACAGTTTGGAAGCAGGTGGTAACCAAAGGTTTAAAGAACAAACTTTCAACTCTGTGTAAAAGCTATTGTATATTCAAATTACCCCCAGATGGGTAGATTAAGGCTGCATTTGTTTTGTTTTCTTTCATCCTCTCCTGACTCTTAGGCCCCCAGGCCTCAGATCTAAAATCTCTGGCTTCAGAGCTCTTTGTGAATCTGCTTACCTTCATTTGTCTCAAATCTACTCTCAGAAACCCACCTAAGGAAGAATATAAGCCATTGTTCTTACCTACTTGAGGCTTGGAATCTAAATCCTCTTAGTGAAAGAACAAACAGGCTTTCCCGTTACATGGATTTCAGGGACTTTCCTGGTGGTCCAGTGGATAAGACTTGGGTGCCATCAGTACAGGGAGCCAGAATTTGATCTCACACGCTGCAACTAAAGACACCGCATGCCACAACTAAGACCCAGTACAGTGGGTAAATAAATATTTAAGCAATGCAATTCAGGCTTCTCTGAGGTGGCTCTGACTACTGAGTGGAAGGGCCTACTGAGGGCAGGTGGGAGACATCACATGATCAACATTGCTTCTGCAAGGGCTACCGTTAGTGGCATTGGTCAGCAGAAAGAACTACTTCTATGAGATAATATTTGATATTGAGATGGTATTCATAAATTGACATGAGAAGCCTTTATAGAGAGACAATGTGGTAATTCTATACCATTTCTGAGGTTTGTTCCCTAAACGGTCTGAAGAAATTAAGCAATGGTTGTTTTCTAAGAATCCTCTGGATAGTCCAGTAGGAATGGCAGCATGCAAAACTGAAAGCCTCAGGTAGAGTTAATGGTTCTCCTTTGAGTAAGGAGGCTGCCTCAAAACACATTTTATGAACATAATCATTCATTCCTCCATTCAACACATACTTCACATCAGGTCAGATCAGATCAGTCGCTCAGTCGTGTCTGACTCTTTGAGACCCTATGAATTGCAGCACGCCAGGCCTCCCTGTCCATCACCAACTCCCGGAGTTCACTCAGACTCATGTCCATCAAGTCCATGATGCCATCCAGCCATCTCATCCTCTGCCGTCCCCTTCTCCTCTTGCTCCAATCCCTCCCAGCATCAGAGTCTTTTCCAATGAGTCAACTCTTCGCATGAGGTGGCCAAAGTACTGGACTTTCAGCTTTAACATCATTCCTTCCAAAGAAATCCCAGGGCTGATCTCCTTCAGAATGGACTGGTTGGATCTCCTTGCAGTCCAAGGGACTCTCAAGAGTCTTCTCCAACACCACAGTTCAAAAGCATCAATTCTTTGGCGCTCAGCCTTCTTCACAGTCCAACTCTCACATCCATACATGACCACAGGAAAAACCATAGCCTTGACTAGACGAAACTTTGTTGGCAAAGTAATGTCTCTGCTTTTCAATGTGCTATCTAGGTTGGTCATAACTTTCCTTCCAAGGAGTAAGCGTCTTTTAATTTCATGGCTGCAGTCACCATCTGCAGTGATTTTGGAGCCCAGAAAAATAAAGTGTGACACTGTTTCCACTGTTTCCCCATCTATTTCCCATGAAGTGATGGGACCGGATTCAAAGGTCATGAGGAAGGAGGCGCAAAGGCGGGATCAAGCCTCAGGAGTCTCTGAGGAGTCTGCAGACTTTATGTCCAAAGTTAGCTTACAGCTCCAGTTAATAATTCCTGGGTGTGACAGTGTTTAACCTACAAACTCCTTTGAAATCCTCTAGCCCGCCTGAATAGGTTTTTCCGGCCACATGTGATTGTTCAGAGCCTCCCAACTGTGAGAGGCAGGAGATGTTCTAAACTGTCTAAACACAGATTCTTTTGAGTAGTTAAAAGATTGATTAGAAATTGTATTGGTGAAGGGATTTTCACTTGTTGGGCCAATGTTTGCTGCTAAGTTTCCATATCCCTTACCTGCTGTGTCCCTGGCAGTGTATTGATTAATATAGTTGGTGTAAGTAGTAGCTTTAATGTTTGTAACCTGGGACCCTTGAGTTAATTCTTTTTCTTGTTATAGCCCACCACACCTTTGCTCTGTAGGAATGCAACTTTATCTAATGCTTTTTGGAGGCTGGCGCCTGACTTTAGAATAATCACCTTTAGAGAAATCCAGAAGATGATGCAAATCACCTAAGCTTTTGATAAGTTTGCAGGAAGAAAGCCTGGTTTGCTGCAAGACTTTCCATTATCCTTTATGCATAACTTAATAAAAACTACTTTGGAAAATAAAGTGCAGGCCTTGTTCACCGAAACTTGGTCTCACCATGTCGTTCACCTTCTGGCTGAATTAGTCAGCCTCTTTTCTACACTGAATTTCCTCACTGAGCTATCCTTATTTCAGCCTCTTTTCTCCCCTGAATTTTCCTACTGAGCTATCCTCATTCTATTACTCTTTATATCCTTAATTAACATTTAATTAAGCAATTGTTTCCTGATCTTCACAATACCCTGGATCAGCAACCGGATGTCATGATCTTCATTTTCTGAATGTTGAGCTTTAAACCAACTTTTTCACTCTCCACTTTCACTTTCATCAAGAGGCTTTTGAGTTCCTCTTCACTTTCTGCCATAAGGGTGGTGTCATCTGCATATCTGAGGTTATTGATATTTCTCCCGGCAATCTTGATTCCAGCTTGTGTTTCTTGCAGTCCAGCGTTTCTCATGATGTACTCTGCATATAAGTTAAATAAGCAGGGTGACAATATACAGCCTTGACGTACTCCCTTTCCTATTTGGAACCAGTCTGTTGTTCCATGTCCAGTTCTCACTGTTGCTTCCTGACCTGCATACAGGTTTCTGAAGAGGCAGATCAGGTGGTCTGGTATTCCCATCTCTTTCAGAATTTTCCACAGTTTATTGTGATCCACACATACTTATTGAGCTTTTAATATGTGTCAGACATTATTCCTGGCCCTTCGTTTACAGAAGAAAACACAACTTTGAAGAAATCTGTGTCATCTGGGGAGATCATGGGAGGAAGACATATAACTTTAGAAATGTGATCTTTGATTTAAATTGTAGAGAATATGAAAACTTCTGAAAGAATGGAGCTTGGTGTATTAGGTTCTAAAAACTGTTTAATCTGCATATTATTGACTGGAAATCCTGCTTAACTGGCAAATGATTTTCCTAATGATGATGATTAAGTGGCATAAGGGTAAAAATGCCCTCTTAATCATCAAAGAAAATTAGATTGCATTTAACACAGAACCTGTGTGAGATATATTTCTTAATTATTTGAAAACCTGTGTGTCTCAATTAATAAAGTAACATGATTAACTAGACAAGATTATTCCCTGGCCTAGTGGGATAACCCTGAATTTACTGTAATTTGATTGCTCAAAGCTGACAAGTCTATAAAACTGTCTAGGACGGGGCAAGATGAAAATACACTTTATCTATTTATATATTGATATGAAAGCCAAAGTAAGGGAAATTGAGATACCCAATCAGTCAGACTGTTCCTTAGGAATTCAAAGTACTTATGGTAACCAGTGTGTGTGTGAGTTCAGTTGCTCAGTCATGTCTGGCTCTTTACAACCCCATGGACTGTTGCCCATCAGGCTCTTCTGTCCATGGAATTTTCCAGGCAAGAGTACTAGAATGGGTTGCATTTCCTATGTGGGATTTTCCCAACCTAGGGATTGAACCTGCATCTCTTTTGTCTCCTCTATTTTCAGGCAGATTCTTTACCACTAGAGCCACCTGGGAAGTCCCTTGTACATGCTATCCAGTACAAGGCTACAAATTGCAGATAACATGGCACCTCTGCTTGGGTTTTATTTCTTCTTCTGATGAGCAGAGAAAAGTCTTCAAAAAGGCCTTAAGTGGCCATCACAATTCACTCATTGCTTTTTGCATCCTGTAATTGTCACATATGCCCTGTAAGTGTTTGAAATGATTATGTGGTATGTCACTGTATAAAGAAAGAATTCCTGATGACTGAGTCACTGTGACAGCTTTCTTTATAAGTAGGGTAAAGAGAACATTTAAGATGCAATAATGAGTTTTAGGCCCAATGGACTTGGGGTAGAGAAGGTTAATAACCATAATCACAGGGAAGAAAACATCAGTGAAAGAAGCCACTTTTAATCAGAACAGTAAAGACAGCTTTGGCTAAGAAAATTTAGAGTGGAAAAAGAGAAATAAAGAGGCAAGGGAGAGAAAGGAGGAGCTCATCAAACTCATAAAAGAAACACAACTCATTAAGGAAAAAAAAAAAAGTAAGTGCACTTTTGGTATCTGGCCCAGCATGCATAGAGCTTGTAAGTGATCACTCCACTATAACAATAAATAAAAAGCTGAACAAACTGAAAATCAACAATTCTTCTCAGCTCTGTCAGAAAATTGAGGTCACAAGGATAAACCACTGCCCCCAAAATTGGAGATGGACAGGCAAATCCAGTGGATCACAACTTACCAGATAATTAAGTTATAAGCAAAAGTCTTTGTAAGAACCACAGCTGGGACAGAAAACCCACAACTATAATTGATGAATTGGTTTAGTGGGGACAGGCCTAAGAGTTAAAAACTCCAGGGGAACCCAGTCATGGTGAGTGGGGAAGACGGGTGCAGAACACTTATGAGTTTTATTTCCAGGAGCCCTACCAGATTCCCATAATCTCAGATTCTCAGAAGCATGAGAAAAATCCCCTCATGCTTCTAGAAGGGGGATGGATCTATGTTTAACCAGTGCTTCCATCTTTGAAAAATTATCATTTAAAAGTAAGTATTTATAAAATGGTTCTTTGAGGGGCATGGTCTATTGCATTTTTTGAGACTGTACAGTGAGGAAAGTTTGGTAGCTTTATGCTTCAAAATATAATTTAGTAAAAACTAGTAAAAAAAATGATCATTAAATATATATTCTATTATATTAAGACAGTATTCCCTTAAAAAGTGTCTTGATTTAAAGAGTGACCTAAAACAAACACTAAAACAAGCATTTTAAGTGGAGGCACCTTATTTTATGTGTGATCTCAGATTCTCAATGAAGCAGAGAAGTGAGAGAGGAAAGAAGAAAGTCAGCAATGGGAACATTGATTGCTGACCTGCTTCCTTGTGCAACTGGGATTTAACCCTGTTGAGATGCTCTGGGAGACTTTATAAAATATACTTTATAACTGTTCCCTGGAGAGGGGAAGAAAAAGGAAAGTTTGTCTGCCTCTTCCTATTCTTGGTTCACTGAAGTTTGATCCATTAGCCGAAATGGCTTCTACATCAGAAAAAAAAAAAAAAAAAAACAAAGAAAAACACCATACAGAGACATAGATGTCGAGTCTTGAGTGGGAACCTGCCTCCAGTCAGGACCTTCCCTCCAGAGCTGCATGACTTCCAAGGAGGGCTAGGGGAATGCCAGCAGTGGGTCTGACCAGGCTCCTTTCAAATGACTGCTTCTGCCCTAGGTCCAGGGGGAGGTGAGACTTTGTGTACACTCTTTAAGAGTGGAGTCTATTTCCTCTGGCCCTCTGGTTCTCCCAAAAGGAAATCTTACTGACCTTCAGAGCCAAACATTCTGGGGACTCATCTTCCCAGTGCAGAAACCCCAAGCTGGGGAGCCTAATGTGCAGCTCAAACCCATTCCAAGTCAGAACCTCTGACTTGTAATTATCCTTTTGTTTGTGGTCACTCTTTGGAGGGTGTGGGTCTTGATTATATCCCATCTCTGTACCTCCTATCTGTCTCATTGTAGTTCTTCATGTCTTCAGGTGTGGACATTTTCTGCTAGTTTTCTCATCAACAGTTGCCCTGTAGTTTTTCTCTTGATATGCCCACTCGAGAAAGTGAGCCCAGGGTCTTCTTCCTGCACCATCTTGGCCATTCTAGTTCCCGAGTTTTAGAATGAATTGGTAAAACTTAGGTATCTTCTACTGAAAATTTTATAAAACTAATCTTTATACACGGAGGAAACTATTCACTGTGTGAAAATAAGATGTTTACCGAATCCTACAGAATCTTAAATTACTCTAAGTTTCTTTCACTGACATATTCAAACCACTGAAAAGAAGCATCTTCAATCTAGTAAAGTATCTTTACCTTAAGATTAATTTTACTGCTACCCCAGTGAATAGAATCAAGGAACCACAGATGGAAGAGTGGTTTGGGATTGTCATAAAATTGATTTCAGGCTCAACAGGGGAATGGACTAGCAGGGAATGTTCTCTGTAATATCAGCCAGATGCCCAGAGGAAATTAATATGTAGATGCAAAAAGCGTAACTAGACACCTCATACTGAGTCAGACACGGAATTCGGGTAGCAGAGTGACTGGACAAGAGATTCTAATTAGGAAATGAGAAGAAAGGAAATGAGTATATTCCCCTAAGGACCTGACTGAAGGGTGAAGTTTCATTCACTTGTGTAGAGTATTACAGTCAAAGCTGGTTTTGTTCCATCAGCCGGGAGAGAGCTGTAGATAGGAGCTGGGTTTAGATGCGTTTTGTGTGGCATGCCCTGTGCTCTCTCTTCTTTCCATTGTCTGATTTCATGGGGATGTGAATATGTGAAGAAAATTGGTTACAGGTTTAAAAATTTTAAATTCTTTGGAAGACAAAATTGCATATATTTAGAGAAGGGATGCTCAATGCTCTTGGTCATTAATATGATCGATATGCTTGTGTGAGTCAAATGAATCTATATGTTATCTTATAATGATGAAAGATGTGCTGCCCAGAGTATTTCACTGATTTATCAATAAGTTTACAAGGCACGTCCCAGTCATTTTCATTCATTCAGCCAATGTTTAAAAAGTCCTAGTGTACCCATGATTCAGTGTTAGACTTTGGTGAAACCTTATGATCTTATAAAGGAACAAAGATACAAATGGAACTCTACATCAGGGTGCAAATGAATGTGTGGTTAATGACAAACATGAAACACCACAGGGGTTAGGAAGAGAAAAATCATCTTCAGCTACAGTGACTGCTACAGGAAAATGTAGCCTATATCTGCCATCATCATCTATATCATTACAGATATTACTGACTAATTCTACACGTTACGTAGGGACAAACAGGGCTATGATTTCATGAGTTAATCTCCTTATATACTACAATCATCTTCTAGTAATTTTCAGTACTAGAAACTGTCCCCAAACTCTTTGAGAATCTAAAAACTTTTTAAAGAAAGCTTCCAAGCTTGCCTGATAGCTCAGTTGGTAAAGAATCTGCCTGCAATGCAGGAGACCCTGGTTCAATTCCTGGGTTGGGAAGATCCACTAGAGAAGAGATAGGCTACCCACTCCAGTATTCTTGGGGTTCCCTTGTGTCTCAGCTGGTAAAAAATCCACCTACAATGTGGGAGACCTGGATATGATCCCTGGCTTGGGAAGATCTCCTGGAGAAGGGAAAGGCTACCCACTCCAGTATTCTGGCCTGAGAATTCCATGGACTGTATAGTTCATGGGGTTGCAGAATTAGACACGACCGAGCAACTTTCAATTCACTTCCAAGAACTTTAGAATAACTCACTAAATGGAAAGCTCTCTTCTGAAATCTCTACAAAGTCTCAGGGAAGAGTCATTTTGATGAAGTCCATGTATTAAAATAATGCTTTTTCTAGCATCTTTTGAAAATGAAGAATCTCATTTTGAGCAGTTAAGGTTTTTAGGGTCACAGGTTTTCAAAAGTCATCAAAAATAAAAAGGGAGAAAGTAGACTACTAAGTCACATCTCATTTCTAGATTTCTGAAACACAGAGGGAGGAATGGGAAGAGAGAGGGAAGGAGGAAGAGAGAGAGAAGAAGAGAGCAAATGAAAGAGAGAGAACATACACGTACTAATAAATATTAGCTTGAAAAAGTCCTGTATTCGTATATATTGGGCCATTTTTTTTTTCAAATAAAAAAGGGAAAACTTCCACTGTTTGAGAGTGAAAGTAAGATAGAGAGAGAATACAAGATAAAGAGAGAATGAAAATATCACAAGTACCAGAATGTTTACTGTTACATTCTCCTGTTTGAATTTTGAAGCAGATTTCCAGAGTTTGTTTCTTGGTTGTATGTGTGTAGAAGAGCTATATTCTAAGACAGAAAAATAAGAGGAACTGGCCTCAGTACTCAGTGCCTGCATACCATTTATTTATTCATCAACTATTTATTGGGTATCTACCATGCCAGACACTGTCTATCAGTTATACAGAGATAAACAAGATTCAGTATTTACAACTTTGAAATCCAATTAGGTTTCAGAGAAACAAATATAATTCTCTCATAGATGATAAATTTAGCACATACAATGTTTCACATACTCTGCCAAGCACCTTATATTCATTTGTAAAGAAAATAGGATCGTATCTTCCTCATCGGTAAATAAGCTGGAGCCTTGGGAAGTTATTTAAACTTGCCCATCATTTCATCTGCTGAGGTCAGGCTTCTAATCACTTTATTGTGTATTTTTAAAGAACTATGTTTGAGCTGTTTTTATTTTTACAGAGGAAGTGAGAAACTCTTCCTGGAGTTGGAAGGAAGGAAGAAAACTTGTGGATGTTCTCCAGCACTGGTCATATTTTAGATGAGTCATAAAGGATGGGTGGATGGGGCAATGAGAAGAACATATTAATAGATGGAAGAACAGCAACATGAACAAATAACAGTTAGCTCAGGATGAAACACTGGGGAAACTGGGAAGGATGGGAAAGTCAGCATGATGCTAGTGAGCCTAACGTGTTGAGATGCTTGATAAGACATCAAAATTATTACAGAAGATGGCATCTTAGGACAAATTCCACAAAAGCAAATCCTGAGACAGGGATCCAGATGCAAGTGATTTATTAAGGAAACACCCTTAAGAGAAGTTAGGTGGATGAAGGAAGACAGAGAAGGGAAAGAGGTCAATCAATAGCTCATTTTAGTCTTTCAGCCATCTTGGACCCTGTGGAGGCCTGATGGGTTTCTAAAAGGAAACATAGAAGGCTGTGGTCCAAGGTGATTTTTGCTAGCTATGAGCAGGGTCTATGGAACCAGAGGGAGCACTCAGCTCTTCTGAAAACTGAAGGTGTGTGTGCTCGAGATGAAACTGAATGCTACTTAAGCAAGAGATGTGCTTGTGTGCACAAAGCAAAGAAGAACACAGTAACTACTGGTGGAAAATCTTACAAAACCAGAGTGATCTGGGGAAAGATAACTCAGGCTCATGGAAACAGTGGCATGGTTCAGGCCAAATTCCAAAGCAATTGTCCTGTTAGGGCCACTGGGCATAGAATCTGTGTGATGCGGTACCGTTCAAGGATTTAAACTAACTGAAAAGTAAATAAATGAAAGTGTGGATTTTTTCTTGGTTAAACAAACAAACTCACTTTCAGGTAAAATCCCAGTCTCAGCCTAATCCCATTGGAGAGCTCTGGAGCCGAAATTACATCTCAAAAGAAGTTATGTAGTACATAGTACTACATAGTACATAGTAGTACCTAGTAGTAGGTATAAATGTTTCTATATTTTTTTTAATTTCACAATGATCAGTGTTACTTACTTTGCTGAATACTCCAATATCCCTTACGTCCTATAAGTTAAATACTTTTCATTGTAGCAGCATCGAAAGTCAGCTAGCAAATGTGCTATCATGGCACAGCACCAAAGATTGCCGAGTACCTCACTGTGGTGCAGTTACAAATTGGTAGCCTACATACATGGCTGTAGGTGTATTCATAATGATGAAATCAGGTAAGTACACATAACCTCCCAGGCTGGAAAGGTGTGCTGATTCTCCCTTCACCCAGCAGCCCTAGCCTGCATGACCTCAGTAAGACTGGGAGAGCCTCATAGCTCCTCTGAGCAGTGCTCACCAGGCGCAGACTCTAGGGAAGCTATGTCCACGTCCCTGTTCTGGCATTGCAGCCATGGATGCTGTCACACTTGTAGCTTTTCTATAACCCAGCTTAGTCCGGTGGCCTCCTTTAAAAGACCTCCACTTGTTTAAATGTGTTTGTCAGTTATTTGGAGAGAAACACAGAGCTGTTAGGTTTTTAAGGGTTTGTTTTGCCTTTGCTGTAGTTTATTTTTTTAAATGGTACTTTATGAAAATACAGTCCTTTGGTTATCAGGATAAAAAAAGTAAAAAAAAAAAAATTCCAACTTTAAAAAGATGATTAGAAAGTGCTACATGCAAATAGATGGTCTCATTGTATTGAGTGTGTAATGTGGTTAAAAATGATCATTGTAGTGACACAGAGTTAATCCAGTTATTTGTAAGTTTTATTTCTGTTCATTGTAGAGACAATAAATTGGCTTGTCAGAAAAAAAAAAAAGAAGTTATGCTCACAGGCAAACAATCTAAGATTCTTACTCCCCCAGTAGGTCATTGGCTATGCCAGGGATATGATCTAACAGAGACTGCTAGTTCTGTGTGAAGACTGGTGAAGCAATTCCAATAGCCCAACGGTTGACCTCTGAAACCCAGTCTGCAAGACAAGCAGAAGCTGTAGAATGGGGGTAGAGAACATGACCAGAGCAAAACGGTGTCTGTTATAGGTGGTAATGCCCTAATTGTCATCAGAATGACATTTTTTAGAATTAAAATTGTCACTCAAATGACTTTAGAGTGACACTGACTCAGAGACCCTGAAATTCTTGAATTGAAAAACAGTAAAATCTTCAGACCAAAAATAGTCTATGAAGTTGTGAGAGCAACCAAGGCAGAGATGAGAGGCCCATAGAATTATAGATCAGGACAGAAATTCATAAGATGCGTAAATACAATCCAACCCAATGATGATTTGAAGATGAAGAAAGCATAACCGAGGAAATCACAACCAAGGAAATCACCATGCCCACAAAATTAGGGGCAGAGCCCAAACAGAGTATTTTTCCCTTGACTCAAACTTGAGTCCACTTGCTAGTCCACATCTGCAGTTTTGGAGAGGCATGATATTCAAACACCAATTTGGACCAGTAAGACAAAGGATTCTCCATCATTGAGACTTTAGATTTTCTAACCTCCCTTGTGGTTGGATGTAGCATGTGACTCAGTCCTGGGTTGTGATGTGATGTGCCTGGAAGCATCACTTCCAGGCTGCCTCATAGGCAAACACTCAGGAAGCCATCTGTGTTCTCTTTTTGTATCGGCTGGTCAAGTAATGAGGACTCAGAGGAAATAGAGATCAATGGACAAAATGGAAGGATCCTGGATCACTGGACGACTGTATGAAACAATTCCTCCTTCTCAACTCAACCACTAATCACCCCTCATTGGACTGTAACATGGGCAAGGAATAAATATTTTAGTCCCTGGGTGAAATTTGGGGATTATTTGCTTTAGCAATGAGTCTGTCCCAACCAATACATAAAATCATTGACCAAACTTTATCAAGCAGTTTTTTTATACTATTAAAATTCATTAAAGGTCCGCATTTATTTAAAATACTCTGCAATGTTCTTTTCTTTTTTATTGGAGTATAGTTGCTTTGGAAAAGACCCTGATGCTGGGAAAGATTGAAGGCAAAAGGAGAAGAGGGCAGCAGAGGATGAGACGATTAGATAACATCACCAAGTCAATGGACATGAATTTGAGCAAACTCTTGGAGATAGTGAAGGACAGAGAAGCCTGGCATGCTGTAGTCCATGGGGTTGTGAAGAGTTGGTCAAGACTGAGCAGCTGAACAACAGCAGCAACATAGTTGCTTTACAATGCTGCATTAGTTTCTGCTACATCAAGCAGTTTTGAGCCAAGGCACCAGGCTGCTAGTAGGTAATCCAAAGATAGACGAAATATTGCCCTGCTCTAAAGTACTCTTTTGCATCATAGCAGGAGGGGGAAAACTTGAATAAATGAGGACAGATCAAAAACATAGATGCCATAGGAGTTAGGAACAGTAATACAACTCTTCTGGTGGTATTGATCTTGAGAATCTTCATAGAAGAGATGACAGGGCTCCAAAAACTTGAAGGGTTCATCAAGATTTTGATAAGATAGTAGAGTGCTGGTGCTCCATAGAACTCATTCCTTAGAGTGACCCAACATGATATGGAATACTCTTGAGATAAAACTTAGGACTCTGGCAAGACGTTGACACCAAAGTTTTGAAGACTTGGAATTTTAAGCAAACAGTTAAATAAATTAGCTGTTGTTGTGCAGAAAACAAACCTGAAATGTAACAACTGCTTATTATTTTTTACAGGAGAGTTTTGCTGCTATGGTTCAGGCCTTTAGCTGATCTCTGTTCATTTCCAAGGCAAACTATTAAATATCACAGTAATCCAAGTCTATGCCCCAACCAGTAACGCTGAAGAAGCTGAAGTTGAATGGTTCTATGAAGACCTACAAGACCCTTTAGAACTAACACCCCAAAAAGATGTCCTTTTCATTATAGGGGACTGGAATGAAAAAGTAGGAAGTCAAGAAACACCTGGAGTAACAGACAAATTTAGCCTTGAAATACAGAATGAAGCAGGGCAAAGACTAATAGAGTTTTGCCAAGAAAATGCACTGATCATAACAAACACCCTCTTCCAACAACACAAGAGAAGACTCTATACATGGACATCACCAGATGGTCAACACTGAAATCAGATTGATTATATTCTTTGCAGCCAAAGATGGAGAAGCTCTATACAGTCGGCAAAAACAAGACCAGGAGCTGACTGTAGCTCAGACCATGAACTCCTTATTGCCAAATTCAGACTTAAATTGAAGAAAGTACGGAAAACCACTAGACCATTAAGGTATGACCTAAATCAAATCCCTTATGATTATACAGTGGAAGTGAGAAATAGATTTAAGGGCATAGATCTGATAGATACAGTGCCTGATGAGCTATGGAATGAGGTTCATGACATTGTACAGGAGACAGGGATCAAGACCATCCCCATGGAAAAGAAATGCAAAAAAGCAAAATGGCTGTCTGGGGAGGCCTTACAAATAGCTGTGAAAAGAAGAGAAGTGAAAAGCAAAGGAGAAAAGGAAAGATATAAACATCTGAATGCAGAGTTCCAAAGAATAGCAAGAAGAGATAAGAAAGCCTTCTTCAGCGATCAATGCAAAGAAATAGAGGAAAACAACAGAATGGGAAAGACTAGAGATCTCGTCAAGAAAATTAGAGATACCAAAGGAACATTTCATGCAAAGATGGGCTCGATAAAGGACAGAAATGGTATGGACCTAACAGAAGCAGAAGATATTAAGAAGAGATGGCAAGAATACACAGAAGAACTGTACAAAAAAGATTTTCACGACCCAGATAATCACGATAGTGTGATCACTGACCTAGAGCCAGACATCCTGGAATGTGAAGTCAAGTGGGCCTTAGAAAGCATCACTATGAACAAAGCTAGTGGAGGTGATAGAATTCCAGTTGAGCTGTTCCAAATCCTGAAAGATGATGCTGTGAAAGTGCTGTACTCAATATGTCAGCAAATTTGGAAAACTCAGCAGTGGCCACAGGACCGGAAAAGGTCAGTTTGCATTCAATTCCAACGAAAGGCAATGCCAAAGAATGCCCAAACTATCGCACAATTGCACTCATTTCACACACTAGTAAAGTAATGCTCAAAATTCTCCAAGCCAGGCTTCAGCAATATGTGATCCATGAACTTCCTGATGTTCAAGCTGGTTTTAGAAAAGGCAGAGGAACCAGAGATCAAATTGCCAACATCCACTGGATCATGGAAAAAGCAAGAGAGTTCCAGAAAAACATCTGTTTCTGCTTTATTGACTATGCCAAAGCCTTTGACTGTGTGGATCACAATAAACTGTGGAAAATTCTGAAAGAGATGGGATTACCAGACCACCTGATCTGCCTCTTGAGAAATTCATATGCAGGTCAGGAAGCAACAGTGAGAACTGGACATGGAACAACAAACTGGTTCCAAATAGGAAAAGGAGTTCGTCAAGGCTGTATATTGTCACCGTGTTTATTTAACTTATATGCAGAGTACATCATGAGAAATGCTGGACTGGAAGAAACACAAGCTGGAATCAAGATTACCAGGAGAAATATCAATAACCTCAGATATGCAGATGACACCACCCTTATGGCAGAAAGTGAAGAGGAACTCAAAAGCCTCTTGATGAAGGTGAAAGTGGAGAGTGAAAAAGTTGGCTTAAAGCTCAACATTCAGAAAACGAAGACTGTGGCATCCGGTCCCATCACTTCATGGGAAATAGATGGGGAAACAGTGGAAACAGTGTCAGACTTTATTTTTCTGGGCTCCAAAATCACTACAGATGGTGACTGCAGCCATGAAATTAAAAGACGCTTACTCCTTGGAAGGAAAGTTATGACCAACTTAGATAGCATATTCAAAAGCAGAGACATTACTTTGCCAACAAAGGTTCATCTAGTCAAGGCTATGGTTTTTCCTGTGGTCATGTATGGATGTGAGAGTTGGACTGTGAAGAATGCTGATCACTGAAGAATTGATGCTTTTGAACTGTGGTGTTGGAGAAGACTCTTGAGAGTCCCTTGGACTGCAAGAAGATCCAACCAGTCCATTCTGAAGGAGATCAGGCCTGGGATTTCTTTGGAAGGAATGATGCTAAAGCTGAAACTCCAGTACTTTGGCCACCTCATGTGAAGAGTTGACTCATTGGAAAGGACTCTGATGCTGGGAGGGATTGGGGGCAAGAGAGAAGGGGACGACAGAGGATGAGATGGCTGGATGGCATCACTGACTCAATGGACATGAGTCTGAGTGAACTCCGGGAGTTGGTGATGGACAGGGAGGCCTGGCTTGCTGCGATTCATAGGGTCGCAAAGAGTTGGACACGACTGAGCGACTGATTTGATCTGTGTAGCAAACAAACCTGAAATGTAACAACTGCTTATTATTTTTTACAGGACAGTTTTGCTGCTATGTTTCAGGCCTTTAGCTGATCTTGGTTAGATTCTCTCATGCATCTGCATTCAGCTGATAGGTTAGTTGGACGACCTCAGCTAGGGCAAATTGTCTCTGATCTTTGTTTCTAGAATTTTCCAGTATGGTAGCCTGAGATTACTCCCATATTGGTAGCAAGTGATAGAAATGTTTTTGCGTATGTGTGTGTGTGAGTGCTCAGTCACGTCCAGCTCTTTGTGGCCCTATGGACTATAGCCAGCCAGGCTCCTCTATCCATGGAGTTTTCAAGGCAAGGATAGTGGAGCAGGTTCCCATTTCCTCCTCCAGGTGATCTTTCCAACCCAGGGATTGAACCCATGCCTCCTGTTTCTCCTGCATTGGTAGGTGGATTCTTTACCACTAAGCTACCTGGGAAGCCCTAAGGGACATAGGAGAGAACACCAAAATGCACAGGTATATCATAAAGATGCTGATTGTAATCATGGGACAATGCAAGTCACATGGTCAAGGGCAGAGTCAGCATGGGAGGGCATTAACAAAGGCTATGGCTAGGAGCACATGTGAGGACTTGGGACTCTTCAGGCCAGCGATATCTGTAATTGGTGTATTCACTCAAAGGTGTGAACCCAGGACTCAGCATGTATAACTGCTTAGATTCTATTCCCGTCTCTGAAATTTCCTGACTGCGTGATTTTGGTTAAATGACATTTAACCTTTCAGAACCTCAGCTTCCTCAAGTAAAAAATTGAGATAAAAATTTTGCTTACATCACAAGGTTGTTTGAGGATTCAGTAAGTTAATTTATGGAAGATGTTTAGAGCAGGGCTTGGTATATGTTAAGCTTCCTCCGTATAAATGTTAGTCTCTGTTTCCAGGTCGATTTTAGAAATGTGGTGCAGTGAGTATGTTTCTTTATGTAAACCTGAGCAGATAGGAGTGGGAGGATGAGGTGTCCTGGAAAAAGACTTTCCTTAATACACCATTTTGCCTCATATTGTTCTTGATAGTGATTACAGTTTATTTATTAATTGACGGCATGTCTGTAGACAGTCAGAGCAAAGATGTCCCTGGAGAAAGTTAAATAGATAAGAAAGACTTTATTCAAGGCAATTGCAATAGGAGAAAAGCCAGAGCCGACTCTGAATTCAGCTCTGATGATGCAAAAGAGAGTAAGGTTTTTAAGAGCTGAGGTGAGAAGATCATAGCTCACCATGGTTACTAACTGGGCTTTATCTGAAATAAAAGTAATCTTTGTTATGTTTTCATGATAGAGGTCATTTTACAACTTGAGAAGTCAGGGATCTACTCTTCCCACAGAGACTGGGAGACAGAGGTGCTCTCTTCTCGGTGATTAAAGGAGATGTCCCCTTCCTCCTACTCCACTGCTAGGAATGTAAATTGGTGTAGCCACTTTGGAGGTTCCTTAAAAAACTAAAAATAGAGCTATCATAGCATCTAGCAATCCCACTCTTGGTCGTATATCTGGAGAACACTATAATTTGAAGACACACACACCCCAGTGTTTGTAGCAGCACTGTTTATAATAGCTAAGACATGGAAGCAACCTAAATGTACATCGACAGGTGAATGGATAAAGATGCGGTGTATATACAATCAATGTATACGCAGCCATAAAAGAGAATGAAATAATGCTATTTGTAGCAACGTGGATGGACCTAAAGATTATCGTATTAAGTGAAGTAAGTCAAAAAGAAAAAGACAAATACCACATGATATTACTTGCTTGTGGAACCTAATAAACCATGATACAAGTGGACTTATTTACAAAACAGAAGCAGACTCATAGAGATAGAAAATGATCTTATAGTTACCAAAGGGGAAATGGGAGAGGGATAAATTGGAGTTTGGGATTAACATACATAAACTTCTGTATATAAAGTAGATAAACAATAAGATTCTATTGTACAGGACAGGAAACCATATTTCCTTGCAATAAATATCTTATAATAAACTATAATGGTAAAGAATAGCCATATATCTGTATCTGTCTATATAACTGATTCACTTTGCTGTACAACTAACGTTGTAAATTATGCTTCAATGCAAAAAAAAAAAGGAGTGGTTTCCGGATCCTTGAGAAAGACATTTCTGGCTTGGAAAACTGGTAAGGGGCTATTTAAGAAAAGATTTACATACCAAAAAGCAGAGAAAGCAATTACAAGTTCCTAAAGTTGGTGCTCCAAAAAAGGAAAGGCTTCTGAATTAGAGTCTAGAAGAAGCCCTTGTAGGGTCTGGTCAAGATGAGGAGAGTGTTTTTAGTCAAGTTGGTCCTTCAGAGTTTCTGTGCTTTGCCACTTCCACCTTAAACATGGAAATTAAATCTCAAGTTCAATAGTTGGCTACTCAGCACATTTAGCAATATATCTGGTAGGATTTTAAGCGTGTGGTGAGTTACTACTTTAGACACTAAACAGGGCCCTATTTAAAATGTCTGCTTTCTATTCAAAATGCCTGCCTTCTGGCCACAACTTTTGTAAGCAAAAAGCTTTATATGAATTAAGAGAAGAGCATTTAAAAATTCTAGAGAAAATAGCTTTAACCAGAACAATGAGCCAAAAGGAAGAAGGTATACATTTAAAATTTCTATTACATACTTTTATGTTTAGCTTATAATGCAGCTATACATTTCTTTCTCAGAGTAACGTATTTTTTGCAGAATATTTTTACTTGGACCTGGTGGTGCAGATGGTGGAGGGAAGTGTGAAGATGGAGGGAAGTGTGAATCCCTAGGGGTGCTAAGAAAATGAGAGGGTTGGAACCAGAATATAAAATGAGGAAGAAAGACTCATGTAGGAGATAGAGGAAAAAAAGAGGAGCAAAAGGAACATAAATAACATAGGTTTACCCTGTTTTATTGCACTTTAGTATATTTCACAGATACTGTAGTTTTTATAAATTGGTTTCATGGCAACAAGTCAAGCAACGTTACTAGTGCCATTTCCCAACAGAGTTTGCTCATTTTGTGTCATGTTTTGGTAATTCTTGCAATATTTCAAACATTTCCATTATTATTATATCTGCTGCAATAATCCATGATCAGTGAACTTTGGTATACTACAGTGACTCACCAAAAGGTGAGATGATAGTTAGCATTTTTTGACAATATTTTTTTTTTGAATTAAGGCATGCACGTAGCTATCTTAGGTATCATGCTATTGTGTACTTAGTAGGCTAAAGTAGAGTGTAACTTTAGCCTACTAACTTTTACATGCACTGAGAAACTGAAAAATGTTTCTGACTTATTTTATTGTGAGATTCACTTTATTGCAGTCTGGAACTGAACCCACAGTACCTCTGAGATCTGCCTGTATTGATGATAAGGTCTCTGGAGTGAAAGAGAAATATTTCTTAAAAAGTAGAGAATACATCATATTTTGCATATATTTGTCTCCATTCAAGTCTCCTCCCTCTTCCCCCACCCTGATCTATACCAGTTCTTTTGGAAAACTCAGTATCATCCCCCCCTCATCTGGATAATTCTTCTTTCCCTGGATTCCAATCAAGTGGTTCCTGTAAATATGGGCAATAATGAATCCCCTGAGAGGATGGAGTGTACTACCAAAAATGGCATTGCTAACTCAATGGACATGAATTTAAGCAAACTGGTAGATGGTGAAGGACAGGGAAGCCTGGCGTGCTGCAGTTCATAAGATCACAAAAAGTTGACTGAACAATGAAAGCAATCAAGAAGGGCTAAACAGAATGGTGGTTAAATGGTAAGGAGAAAGATGGGGGGAACTTGGTTCTGTAACCAACAGTTCTATGACTTAGGTGTTTCCAAGGAAGTAAGATTTTCAGGGCTAAAATCAGGATCAGATCAGATCAGATCAAACCAGTTGCTCAGTCATGTCTGACTCTTTGCGACCCCATGAATCACAGCACGCCAGGCCTCCCTGTCCATCACCAACTCCTGGAGTTCACTCAGACTCACGTCCATAGAGTCAGTGATGCCATCCAGCCATCTCATCCTCTGTCGTCCCCTTCTCCTCTTGCCCACAATCCCTCCTAGCATCAGAGTCTTTTCCAATGAGTCAACTCTTCCCATGAGGTGGCCAAAGTACTGGAGTTTCAGCTTTAGCATCAGTCCTTCCGAAGAAATCCCAGGCCTGATCTCCTTGAGAATGGACTGGTTGGATCTCCTTGCAGTCCAAGGGACTCTCAAGAGTCTTCTCCAACACCACAGTTCAAAAGCATCAATTCTTCGGTGCTCAGCCTTCTTCACAGTCCAACTCTCACATCCATACTTGACCACAGGAAAAACCATAGCCTTGACTAGACGAACCTTTGTTGGCAAAGTAATGTCTCTGCTTTTCAATATGCTACCTAGGTTAGTCATAACTTTCCTTCCAAGGAGTAAGCATCTTTTAATTTCATGGCTGCAGTCACCATCTGCAGTGATTTTGGAGCCCAGAAAAATAAGTCTGACACTGTTTCCACTGTTTCCCCATCTATTTCCCATGAAGTGGTGGGACCGGATGCCATGATCTTCGTTTTCTGAATGTTGAGCTTTAAGCCAACTTTTTCACTCTCCACTTTCACTTTCATCAAGAGGCTTTTGAGTTCCTCTTCACTTTCTGCCATAAGGGCGGTGTCATCTGCATATCTGAGGTTATTGATATTTCTCCCGGCAATCTTTATTCCAGTTTGTGTTTCTTCCAGTATCCTCCCCAAAGCTGGATAGTTGATCACCTTTGAACTTCCAAGGAAGGTTTCTAAAATTGACAACCAAAATTGTCCTGACTCATAAGGTAGGACACTATTGTGGTCAAATCACCTAATAAGAAGTTTGGTGGAGATTTTCACCTTAACACCTCACCCTCAAATCAATTAGTTAAGCAAGGATATGATTTGGGATGTTAATCAAGGAATTATAATTGTAGCAAATGCAAAGGGGATGTATCCAATAGTCTGTATTTAAAAAATGGCTTTATGGGGATTCCGCTATATAGAAATGGCCATGCTGCTGCTAAGTTGCTTCAGTCATGTCTGACTCTGTGCGACCCCATAGATGGCAGCCCACCAGGCTCCCCCGTCCCTGGGATTCTCCAGGCAAGAACACTGGAGTGGGTTGCCATTTCCTTCTCCAATAGAAATGGCCATATCACACAATAAATATATCAGAGCCTCATCTCTCTATCTAAACTTTGAAAGTACACATAAAGAACTACCTAGAAGGTGTCACAGTAAATTACATTAAGGAAACAACCGAAAGGGTTTAACTACATGTACACAAATTGCTAATCTGTTGTGTACCACCCAATTCTGTATTCAGACAGTGACACCTCTCTAAAGCCTAAACCTTGCTTTGGGTTCTTTAAGAGCAGAGCCTGAGACAAGGACACCAGTGCAAGTGGTTTATTTGGAGGTGAGCATGGTAGGAAGTGCAAGCAGGGTAGCTGGGAAATTGAGATGGGGGTGGGAGAAAGTCAACCAAGGTCTGCTAATGAACTGTACTATGCTGGGAGATGGGGCCAGTCCTGATGAGATTCTGGTGAACTGTGTGGAGAGTGCCCTTGACTGGTGCCACAGGAGGATGGAGACTTGGGAATAATTAACCAATGGCTCCTTCCAACCTATGGTTAAAAGCTGCCCCCAGGAATATTAACACCCTGAGATTTGGGGTCCTGTGGTCTGCCCACCTTTCATCTCTGAGATGCTGTTGTTCACTGCCTGTGTCTTACCCCTAGTTGTAGGGATAAGGCAGGTAGGGTAAAATCAGGTAAAATCAGGGTAAAACCAGGTAGGCTGAAATGATAGGTACAAGGCACTGGAAGTATTGTCTACAGCACAGTCTTATTTCTGCTTGTAATTGTTCTTTCCACTCTAAAGAAATCCAACTGTCAACTAAAAAATTATTCAGAACCTAACAATTGAGAGCTATGTTTTATTCTTCAGGAATTTTTAGGACTTCAAGCCTAGAAGCATCTCAAGTAACCCCGAGAGAACTGCTCTGCAGAGGTGAGGGGGAAGCCAAGGTGTTTGCAACAAAGGTAGTCCAAATGTCAAAATACTATTATTAATTAAAGGAAAACCAGGTATGTCTTGTTAAGAAATTTAGCACTTTCTATGGATGGGAAGATGGAAGAGTCTGGGCTCACTGAAAACATTCCTCTGATAATGCATCTCAGCCACCTAGGACCAGTATCTTATATTTTCACATCCTGAGTTTCCTCAGGGCTCACCAGTTCAGCATCAGTGGTGGATGCAACTGCTGATGACTCTGATGTCCTTTGCTTACTGCTATGGCAGACAATGTGAGAGTTGGACTGTGACGAAAGCTGAGCACCGAAGAATTGATGCTTTTGAACTGTGGTATTGGAGAAGACTCTTGAGAGTCCTTTGGACTGCAAGGAGATCCAACCAGTCCATTCTCAAGGAGATCAGTCCTGGGTGTTCATTGGAAGGACTGATGCTAAAGCTGAAACTCCAGTACTTTGGCCACCTCATGCAAAGAGTTGACTCATTGGAAAAGACCCTGATGCTGGGAGGGATTGAGGGCAGGAGGAAAAGGGGACGACAGAGGATGAGATGGCTGGATGGCATCACCGACGCGATGGATGTGAGTTTGAGTGAATTCTGGGAGTTGGTGATGGACAGGGAGGCCTGGCATGCTGCAATTAATGGGGTTGCAAAGAGTCAGACAAGACTGAGCGACTGAACTGAACTGAACTGAACTGATGGCAGACAATGTTCCATTTATCATTACTATAGCTGAAGGAGATCCTTAAAGATGGTATATGGGCAAGAGGCTTATTTAATGATGTCTACTAGTGGCTGGGAGAGGTAAGAGTGATTTTAAACCACACATAGATTTTTGGTAGAGCACGATTAGATATCTGGATTCCTAATGTTCATTCCAGGGCATGCATGTTGGCACTGACTGTGTCTATGGACTGTGGACACTGCAAATACAATTTTGATATTAACATGAGAACAAAGCAAAATGTTCTCTGATGCTTTGAAATGTATTCTTTTTAGAAATTGATATTTCCCTTTCCTCCTTTACCTTAATATTTTTTCAGCTTTATTGAGGTAAATTTGCATACAAAATTGTAAGATATATAATGTATACATTGTGGAGCTTTGATATAATGTATACATTGTGAAAGAATCCCCCCTATCTGGTTAATCAACACATCCATCTCCTTATTTCCTTCCTTATTTATTTATTCATTCATTCATTTTTGGTGAGAATATTTAAATTCTACTCTTAGAAAATTTCAATTTTGCTACTCAATGTTATCCACTATAGTCACCATGTTTTATATTAAGTCCTTGAACCTTATTTTTATCTTATAGTTAAAAGTTTGTACCATTTTATCAACCTCTTCCAAATCTTCCAACCCTCTTACCTTGGGAACCACTTCTGTACGCTCTGCTTCTAGGAATTTGACTTTTTCCTGATTTATTCTTATCAGAAGCATTTTATCAGAGAAAAATAAAGAATAAAGCCACATGTTATTTGGTGCCAGAAATCATTAATTTGCATAATGAACCCTGTGCCTACTTACTGAAAAGCTTCAGGCAAAGTGAGTGCTTAAACTTGGTTTCTTCATCAGTGAAATTGATCTTGGTGAGACAGCAGTGAGCCATGGCATGAAACAAGATCTTAATTCCCTGCCCAGGAATTGAACTGGGGTAGCCTGGATGAAAACCAGGAATCCCAGCCACCACACCAGGCAAGATTAGAGGCTAGAGACTATTTTTTCCCTGGACTTTGCCCCCAGTGAAAAACACACTTATCATGGAGGCAGAAACTGTAAATGCAGGTACAAAGTTTATTATTAGAGACATAACATAACAGCAAGTGGGAGAAAACACAGAGAAATGGTTTGTTTAGTTAAGATGGAAGCAAGGAAGAGATGCACACCCAGAAAGGGTGTGAGCATCCTCCTAGTGAGGAGGAGTGCAGTAAAGAGGCAGTTAAGTCACTTATGTAGGTCAGTTTTCCCGGATCTTTGTTTCCTGGTAGCCAATTATCCCCATTTCTTTTTCCACATTTGACCTACCCTGGGACCCTTCCCCAAGTGCACATGCCTCCTTAGTGAAGATGGATCTTGACGTGAAGACTTCCATGAGGAACAAGACTCATTATGGTCTGGTATTATCCCCTGACTTTTAACCTCCAAAGAGCCTTTCTGTACATGTGTAGCATCTCCTTTGTCCCCCAAGCAGGGGTAGTGCAGATCCCTTAATCCTTTACTCAAACAGGGTTTTGCCTCTGTTTGTCCTTGTTTTCGCTATTACCTTGTCTATTGCCTTGAGTATTACCTTAAGGTGCTTACAAGAGACAAAGACTGGGCTATTTGCCCTGTTTCTGTTGTTACTTCCATTTCAGAGGCCAAACAGAAGGCTGATTGTAAATACTTCAACTAGAGCCCATCTATCTCTTGTCTTGAGCAATGCTAACAGTCGTAAGTGTCCAGCCTGAAGCCTGCTCCTTTGTGCCCCATGAAGCACAAACAGGAGGCCAGTTGTAAATGTCTAACTTGGAGCCCATCTATCTCCTGACTCAAGATGAGTAGAGCATTTTCTATCTCACAGGATTCTGCTGGGAAATCAAATAAAATCCATTATATCAAGAGGTTTGTGAGCCACAGTTACCAGTGCTAGTTGTCAGTGTCATTGAAAGTTCTAATAAATTGTTTGCCCAGTGGGACATTTTTGGAGGGTCTATGATGCTATGAGTTCTGTAACACAGTCTTGTTTTCCTGTGTTCAACCCTACCTCAAAAGACCATAGTGCAATAAAGTTAAGGGGCACTAACCAGAAACCCACACAATACTGTGATTAGTATAACACATAGATTGACTGTTTTATTTGCTTGGAACTTAGTACATGAAAATTGTGTTAGCTAATAAATGCAGTCAAGCTGGTTTTAGAAAAGGCAGAGGAAAGAAAGAAAGTAAGAAAGTGAAGTCACTCAGTCATGCCCAACTCTTTGTGACCCCATGGATAGTAGCCTGCACCAAGCTCCTCCGTCCATGGGATTTTCAAGGCAAGAGTACTGGAGTGGGTTGCCATTTCCTTCTCCAGGGAATCTTCCCAACCCAGGGATTGAACCCAGGCCTCTCACATTGTAGACAGACGCTTTACCATCTGAGCCACCAGAGGAACCAGAGATCAAATTTCCACCATCCACTGGATCATGGAAAAAGCAAGAGAGTTCCAGAAAAACAGCTATTTCTGCTTTATTGACTATGCCAAAGCCTTTGACTGTGTGGATCACAATAAACTCTGGAAAATTCTGAAGGAGATGGGAATACCAGACCACCTGACCTGCCTCTTCAGAAACCTATATGCAGGTCAGGAAGCAACAGTTAGAACTGGATATGGAACAACAGACTGGTTCCAAATAAGAAAAGGAGTATGTCAAGGCTGTATATTGTCACCCTGATTATTTAACTTATATGCAGAGTACATCATGAGAAATGCTGGGCTGGAAAAAGCACAAGCTGGAATCAAGGTTGCCGGGAGAAATATCAATAACCTCAGATATGCAGATGACACCACCCTTATGGCAGAAAGTGAAGAGGAACTAAAAAGCCTCTTGACGAAAGTGAAAGTGGAGAGTGAAAAAGTTGGTTTAAAGCTCAACATTCAGAAAACAAAGATCATGGCATCTGGTCCCATCACTTCATGGGAAATAGATGGGGAAATAGTGGAAACAGTGTCAGACTTTATTTTTTGGGGCTCCAAAATCACTGTAGATGGTGACTGCAGCCATGAAATAAAAAGTCGCTTACTCCTTGGAAGGAACGTTACGAGCAACCTAGATAGCATATTGAAAAACAGAGATATTATTTTGTCAACAAAGATCCGTCTAGTCAAGGTTATGGTTTCTCCAGTGGTCATGTACGGATGTGAGAGTTGGACTATGAAGAAAGCTGAGACCCGAAGAATTGATGCTTTTGAACTGTGGTGTTGGAGAAGACTCTTGAGAGTCCCTTGGACTGCAAGGAGATCCAACCAGTCCATCCTAAAGGAGATCAGTCCTGGCTCTTCATTGGAAGGACTGATGCTGAAGCTGAAACTCTAGTACTTTGGCCACCTCATGGGAAGAGTTGACTCATTGGAAAAGACTCTGATGCTGGGCAGGAGAAGAAGGGGATGACAGAGGATGAGATGGCTGGATAGCATCACTGACTCGATGGGCGTGAGTTTGAGTGAACTCCAGGAGTTGGTGATGGACAGGGAGGCCTGGCGTGCTGTGATTCATGGGGTCGCAAAGAGTCGGACATGACTGAGTGACTGAACTGAACTGAACTGAACCCAGAGAAGGGCAGCCTTGGTGTTTCACAAAGAATTTTGACAGTATTTGAGACTCCTGCTCTTTTATTGTCATAGGGCTCAGTAGAGCCTAGTGGTTCCGTTGTGGGTGTACTTGTTGGCCTTTGTTGTTGAAGCACAGTGGACCACAGACGCTAACAGAGGGCTCCTGTGGCTTTGTTGAAGGCTGTCCTCCCTGGAATCCCTGAGAGTGGCTTTAATAATCAGCTTTGACCTTATGCTTGAAAAGAAGTCAGTACTGTTCTTGTTTGGCCCATCTTTTTCTTTAATCCTTCAGGTTAAAAAATGCTCTCTTAAGTCATATGCAAAAACGTTTTTACCCTAGGGCAGACAGCTTTCAATGAAGAGGTGGAAAAAGTGCTGACTTAAACTCACTGTTACATCAAACCCAGACCTTCCAGGTCGTAATCCCTGTAGCCAAATTTCAAAACCTGAGCTTTTGTTAAGCAGCCTGTGGGCAACTCCATTAATAAAAGCCCCTTGTCTACACTCTCTTTAGAGTTCACAGCAATGGTTCTCAAATATTAGCATATGCGCAATTCATGAAGGTTGCTTTGAAAAAAATTAGATTTCTTGGTGGCGGTGGTGGTTTTGGTGTGAAGCATGTGCTCTGATTTACCCCTGGAGATTCTGCTGGGGTTGACCTTGAAGGATTCCTTCTTTTCTCATGGTAAGGTTTACCCTAGTTGAGTTTCAACCTCTTTGGAATTTCTCACCTTTAACTTGTCCTTCTGTCCTTGTATCTGTATAATTGTTTAATTTACACATTGACAATGAACTTGACCTCTAGAGCTCTTGCTAAGAACTGAAAGACCAGAATTAAAGAAAAGCCACAAAAGTGATACATGCACCAACATGGATGAATCTCATAGATATTTTGTGGAGTATTTTATGGAAAGAAGCCAGACAAAAAAAGAGTTCATGCTACATGATTCCATTTATATAACATTCTAGAGCACCCTCCCCTGTACCTTCTCACCTATAGCTGAATGTGGCTGGAGAAAAATATATAGCATACAGATGGGTCTCATTCATTCATGGTCATTAGCGTCAAGTGTATCTTACCACAATGTGGTGCTTATATTTATCCCGTTCATTTATGCTCCCAACTTTCTAGAAAACCATTCTGTACCCTCTCATCTCTAAGCTTCTACACCTCTCTCCTCATCGTTACTCTCCGATGATGGCCATACTTTCCATGTCATAATGAAAATGGAAACATTCAGAAAAGTACTCCTGTGCTCTCCCATTAACACTAACATGCACCTGTCTGCATTCCTGCCTTTTTATTTAACTTTTCTCCTATTTGGATGTCTGAAGCCCTATGCTCTGAGCTAAAAGAATATCTACATTTGCCCACTAGCTCCCATCCATTCCTCAAGTTGTCAAGGTAATCAATCCAAAAATTCTTTTTCTTTCCCTTTCATAGTATTTTCACTTTACTGAAATTTTCATACTTGGAAGTACATGGTTACTTTTTTCATTCCTAACAATAGTTCTGTGTGTCCAGCCATTACTCATTTCTATCCTCTTTACAGTAAATCCTCAAAAGGGTGTCAGTTGTTCAGTCTTGCATTCTCTCTTGAACTCACTCCATCAAGTTCTGCCCTCATTATACCATTAAACCTGTTTCCATCAAGGTCTCAAATGATTTCTGCATTTACAAATATCATATGTTCAGTCTAACTCCTTTTATTTTTTTAATCTGAGCAGATGATAAATGCCTCTCTTAGTTGAAATGCCTTTTCCATTTGGCTTTCCAAGGATCATATTTGCCTGATTTTCTCCTTTGCTTTCCACTATTTTTCCAGTTCTCTTCATCTTCCCAGTTTCTAAAGGTTGGGGGATATAGGAACTTAGTCCTTGGAACTTTTTCTAGTCTCTCCATTGGTTGTTTAAACCAAAGATATGGATTTAAATATCTTAAAAATAAGTAAATAAATAAATAATAAATATTTATTAATACCTACCAAATTTATTTTATCAGCCTGGACCTCTGTCCTCAACTATAGACTCTTTTAAACAACCTCTCTGGCCCACTGCTATATCCAATGTTTTGTCTCATAGATATTTAAAATAAATACACCCAAAGCTAGGTTCCCATTAATTGACTCCAAACTTACTCATTTGCAATCTTCTTCACCTCAACAAATACTCAAGCCCATACTTTTAGTATTATTATTGAATCCTCTGTTTCATAAACCATATGTGATTTAAAACAACAACAACAACAACAAAATATTATTAGGCTTCCTTCAAAATATGTCCTCAGTTTGAACACCTCTCAGACCCTTCACTGTTACCATAGGTTAAGCCACCAGACCCATGAGGGCCTGGAAGAAGCTCTTTATCACGTCTCTGATTGCACCTCTTTTCTTTTCAGTGTGGGCCTCCCTTGAAGCTCAGCTAGTGAAGAATCCACCTGCAATGCAGGAGACCTGGGTTCAGTCCCTGGGTTGGGAACATCCTCTGGAGAAGGGAAAGGCTACCCACTCCAGTATTCTGGCCTGGAGAATTCCATGGGCTGTATAGTCCACGGGGTTGGAAAGACTGAGCGACTTTCACTTTCACTCTCCCATGTTCTCATTTAATTCCAGCTACACTAGGGTTCTTACTGCCAGACATCACTGACTCAGTGCCTATACCCCAGATATTTCTTCTTTCTGGAATTTTCCTTCCTAAGATGTGCATGGCTTTCTCATTTTTGTCCTTCATACGTCTTCCCGAATAGCCCTCCTCAATGAAGACTTCACTACCTGATTTATCTTCACTATTCAATTGTAACCCTCTCACTCCCAACACTTATTCCCCTTCTTTCTTCACCTCTTCCTTCCTTTCTTTCTTCCCTGCCTCCTTTCTTTCCTTTATTCTTCCCTTCCTTCCTTCTTTCCATCCTCTCAATTTTTTCTCTAGCATTTTCATCATGCTCATTATATGTCCTTTGCATTTGAATTCAGGTTTTAAGAGGGGAGGTTTTTGTGAGTGTTTGTTCATTGCTGTATTGCCAGCACCTAGGACAGTGCCTTGCACATAATAGGCATTCAATATACACTGATAGAATTAATGAATGGTTAAATGAATGCAGGGGATGTTGGGCTTTTACTTTTCATAATATGAACACTGTATATCATAAATACAACTCAAGTGTAGCTCAGCTTCTCATTTATTTAAGCAATCACGTCCCATTCTTATACATATCATGCTTACGATTCACTAAAATTTCTGGCTCTTTTTCTTCACAACTCTTGCCAACCCAGGAGGTCCCTATTGTGTATTCATGAAATTATTTTTAAACTTCACACATGGCCCTTTATAAGCTTCATCTTGTTATTTTCAATGCAGCAGTCCAAGTCTGTCAAGAGATAATTTTAAATATTGATTTTGATGCATCTTGCATTAACATTCTCTACTCACTTTGATAAACTCTTTCATTTGGCTTCATTTATGTTCATTATAATGTTTAATCAGACAGGACAAATTGAAGAGTTCTGTGGGTTACCAAGAGAGGTTGCATATTCCAGAAACAGCTACACCAACACATGTACAAGCTCTTCTTATACTGTGATGCTGCCATGCCTCCCTGAATCTAAACAAGTCTTCAACTGCCTCAATCATTAGAGTAGGGTGGAAATAACTCTACATGACTTCTAAAGCTAAATTAGAAATGATTGCACAGCTACTGCCTGGTTCTTTCTTGAGACATGCACCTTGGGACTAGGAGCTGATGTGTAAAAAATTCAGCTACATCAAGGTCATCATTCTGAGGAAATCACATGGAAAGGCCACATGGAGGTAGGGACTGTAGCCTGAGGAACCCCAGATCCTCAAGTCACCCGTTATTTAAGTCTCTGCAGCCCTGTCACCAGACAAGTGCATGAAGAAGGCTTAAAGGTGATTCTAGTCTCCACCACCATCTGACTGCAGCTTTATGACAGACCTGAGGCCAGAACCATCTGACTGAGTCAATCCCAAACTCCTCACCCACAGGAATATAATAGATAATAGATGATGATCATGGTTTTAAGCCACTAACTTAATGAGTGATCTGTAACATAGAAGTAAGTGACTAACACCTACTGTGCTGTGGAGGGTACCTGGTCGAATCCAGTTGTGGGAGCATCTGTTTACTTGATGCAGGTCATGGGTGTTACACATGAGGAGCACTCAAGGTAGGGGGAGATGCTAGCATCCTCCAGAGGAAGACTTAGTAGCTTTACTTTAAGATTATGCTGAGTATTAAGCATCAAAACATAGAGTACTCCAAAATTGACTAGATTGGTGATATAAGTGGATTGAGACAGAATGAAGATGATTGGAAAGCAAGCTTTGAGATTTGGGGGCAAGAGTAGAGATGCACTCTGAATCACAATTTTGCTTAGACTGGCCCTCATTTATTTGAGGGAAATTTAAAGAAGCAATTGCTCTGAAACTGAGTTGAAGTCTGCTGACAGGCATTCTGTTTCTGCATTTGTTCAATCTCTCCATGCCCCTCCTACCCCTGGTCTGGTTGGCCAATAGGAGGATCATTTTCTGATAACTTTTGAGCTGTAAAGCAGAATGTTTTCTCTCAAAACCTTTGCTCCAAATTTACATTCTCACATTTGAATGAGGAACAAAAACCCAACTCTTTGATTTCCTCCATGAAGGTCTGATATATTGCACCCTTTGGATCACCAACATTTCATGTAGGATTTCAATTGATTTCCTCTTGCCTGTTCTTTTGAATGTAGGCAGCCTGAGTTTATTTAAAGTTACAAACTCTATATCAAGTTTTTCATTTAAGGTGATATTTTTCTCAACCTCTGTGCCTTTGTTCATCTTGCTGTCATGATACCAATACTTTAAAATGATTTTTTTCATATTAATCACTTTCTCAACCTGAACTACCAATTTTCTAAGTGTGTACCCTCCAAGAATAGACAATTTGTTCTCATCTTCTTTTCCCAACATGTCTCTGTTTGACAATTCTATAAGCCAATTTAATAAAAATGTATGAAATTTTTCCTGTTGGACATTTATTTAAGGAGTGGGGCACATTGAATAAGGGAAGGCAGCCATGATTGAATTAAATCAATTTAGATTGTTTTAAAACAAGCTGTAAGGGGTTGGCCTTGTCTTATTCCTCTTTTACTGGTAGGACTTGACCATGCAAAAAATGTACACAAGGCTCAGTAGCCAAAACAGAAGCAAAGAACAATGTTGTTAATTTATGGCACTCGAGTGTCAGACAGGTTAAATCCAATATTCAAATTACAGCTGAGCTGGTCTTAGTTCTGGAGCCAAAGTGTTTTGTCACCCATGTCCTATTCAGAATCTAAATCATGTTGCTACAATGAAGTGACTCTGACAACTCTTTTCCAGTTGGTCACATGGGGGCCTGAAAGCAGGTCTATAATCTTCCCTTGTGTGCTTAGACCACGGTGACAGTAAGCAATAACTTCCTCATGTGGAACAGTAAGTGAAAGAGGAGGGGCCTCAGACACTGCCTTTTGTAGACAGAATCCCCTTGCCTACAGTACCCAATCCAATAAGAGTTTCATACTTTGGTCCACCTGGTTATTAACTCCTGCTTCTGTGGGAGGAGAAAATAATTGAGGAGAGAAGAACAAGAAACCCCTTTGCAGGCATTCTCCTACATGAGGAGGAGGGAGAGGGCCAAAATAACTACCTGAGGAATAGGGTCACACCATCAGTCCTGGTCAGTTCTGGCTGCCATAACAGAGTACCAGAGATTGAATGGCTTGAACAACATTCAGTTCTCCTATTTCCAGAGGCAAAAAGTTTGAAGTCAAGGTGCCAGCATAGTTGGACTCTTGGAAAAGGGCCTCTTCCTGGTTTTTTCATGTGGTAGGAGGTGGAGGGACACTGATGGAGAAGAAGTGGGAGAGACAAAAACAAACTGATTGACTGACTATCTCAGGTCTCTTAAGGTATTAATATAAGGGCACTAGTGCCATCCTTTCACACAGCTGGCAGGATGGCAGAGAAGAAGGACATGCGCTCATCTTCTCCTGCAAGAACTCCAAAATTACAGCTTGCTGCTGAACAACCATCGACAGGAGAATGCTGGATCCCACCAAAAAAGATACCCCATGTCCAAGAGCAAAAGAGAAGTCCCAGCAAGCAGTAGGAGGGAAAATATTGCATTTAGAATCAAACCCCATACCTGCCAGAGATACTCAGAGGGACTAAACAAAACCTTGTGTGCACCAGGATCCAGAGACCCCACAGAGACTGAGTCAGACTTGTCTTTGAGTGTTTGAGTGTCTCCTGTGGAGGTGCAGGTCAGCAGTGGCCTGCTGCAGGGTCAGGGGCTCTGGGTTCAGGATGCCTGGGTCACACAGCATGTGGCATAAGTCCTCTTGAAAGAGGTCACCATTAACCACACCACAGAGCAGACAACTCACAAACTGCAGAATAATTATGGAAAATAAATTCTCACACTCTGAAGTAAGTTCTAGGACCCAGCACAGATTTCCCAACCTGGGGATCTCCCAATGAACTGAGAACTTCCAGGGAATTTGACTTTGGAGGCCAGTGGGTTTTGATTACAGAACTAACACAGGACTGGGAAACAGACTCTTGGAGGGCATAAAAAACCTTCTATGCATGAGGACTTAGGAGAAAGGAGCAGTGACCCCACAAGAAACTGACCCAAATTGGTGTCCAAGAGTCTCTGGGAGAGGTGTGGATTGGCAGTGGCCAGCTGCCGGGTCAGGAGCACTGAGTGTGGCAATGCATGGGATCTTTTGAAGGAGGTCGCTAGTATCTTTATTACCTCCACTAGTTTGGTCTCAGGTCAAACAAGAGGGAGGGAACACAGCCCCACCCATCAACAGAAAATTGGATTAAAGATTTACTGAGCATAACCTGCCCATCAGAACAAGACCCAGTTTCCCCCACAGTCAATCTCTCTGATCAGGAAGTTTCTGTAAGCCTCTTATCCTTATCCATTAGAGGCCAGAAAAAATGAAAACCATAATCACAGAAAACTAATCAACTGATCACATGGAGCACAGCCTTGTCTAACTCAATGAAACTATGAGTCATGTTGTGTAGGGCCACCCTTCTGACAAAACGTGGTCCACTGGAGAAGGGAATGACAAACTACTTCAGTATTCTTGCCTTGAGAACCCCATGAACACTATGAAAAGGAAAAAATATGACACTGAAAGATGAACTCCCCAGGTCGGTAGGTGCCCAATATGCTACTGGAGAAGAGTGCAGAAATAGCTCCAGAAGAATGAAGAGACTGAACCAAAGTGAGGACAATGTTCAGTCGTGGATGTAACTGGCGATGGAAGTAAAGTCTGAACAATATTGTATACGAACCTGGAATGTTAGGTCCATGAATCAAGGTAAATTGGAAGTGGTCAAACAGGAGATGACAAGAATAAGCATCAACATTTTAGGAATTGGTGAACTAAAATGGACTGGAATGGGCAAATTTAATTCAGATGACCATTATATCTACTACTATGGGCAAAAATACCTTAGAAGAAATGGAGTAGCCATTGCAGTCAACAAAAGAGCCTGAAATGCAGTTTTTGGAGGCAATCTCAAAACGACAGAATGATCTCTGTTCATTTCCAAGGCAAACTATTCAATATCAAAGTACTCCAAGTCAAGTCCCAACCAGTAATGCTAAAGAAGCTGAAGACTTACAAGACCTTCTAGAACGAACACCCAAAAAAGATGTCCTTTTCATCACGGGATTGGAATGAAAAAGTAGGGAGTCGAGAGATATCAGTAGAAACAGGCAAGTTTGGCCTTGGAGAACAAAATGAAGCAGGGCAAAGGCTAACCAAGTTTTGTCAAAGAGAACACACTGGTCATTGCAAACACTGTCTTCCAGCAACAAAAGAGACAACTCTAAATGTGGACATCATCAGATGGTAAATACCAAAATCAGATTGATTATATTCTTTGCAGCCAAAGATGGAGAGGCTCTATACAGTTAGCAAAAACAAGACTGGGAGCTGACTGTGGCTCAGATCATGAACTCTTTACTGAAAATTCAGGTTTAAATTGAAGAAAGTAGGTAAAACCACTAGACCATTCAGGTATGACATAAATCAAATATCTTACAATTATATAGTGAAAGTGACAAATCGATTCAAAGGATTCTATCACTCTGTGACAGACAGAGTGTCTGAAGAACTACGGACAGATTCATGATATTGTACAGGAGGCAGTGATCAAGACCATCCCCAAGAAAAAGAACTGTAAAAACACAAAATGGTTGTCTGAGGAGCCCTTATAAACAGCTGAGAAAAGAAGAGAAGCTAAAGGCAAAGGAGAAAAGGAAACATATACCTCTCTGAATGCAGAGTTCCAAAGAATAGCAAGGAGAGATAAGAAAGCCTTCCTCGGTGATCAATGCAAAGAAATAGAGGAAAATAACAGGATGGGAAAGACTAGAGAGCTCTTTAAGAAAATTAGAGATACTAAGGGCACATTTCATACAAAGATGGGCTCGATAAAGGACAGAAATGGTATGGACCTAAAAGAAGCAGAAGATATTAAGAAGAGGTGGCAAGTTTACACAGAAGAACTATACAAAAAAGATCTTCATAACCCAGATAATCATGATGGTGTGATCACTCACCTAAAGCCAGACATCCTGGAATGCAAAGCCAAGTGGGTCTTAGGAAGCATCACTATGAACAAAGCTAGTGGAGGTGACGGAATTCCATTCGACCTGTTTCAAATCCTAAAAGATGATGGTGTGAAAGTGCTGTGCTTAATATGCTCAATATGTAAATTTGAAAAACTCAGCAGTGGTCACATGACTGGAAAAGGGCAGTTTTCATTCCAATCCCAAAGAAAGGCAATGCTGAAAAATGTTCAGACTACAACACAATTGCACTCATCTCACACACTAGCAAGGTAATGCTCAAAATTCTCCAAACTAGACTTCAATAGTATGAATTGTGAACTTCCAGATGTTCAAGCTGGATTTAGAACAGGCAGAGGAACCAGAGATCAAATTGCCAACATCCATTGGATCATAGAGAAAATGAGAGGTCCAGGAAAGCATCTACTTTTGTTTTATTGATTATGCCAAAACCTTTGTGTGGATCACAGCAAACTGTGGAAAACTCTTAAAGAGATGGGAATGCCAGACCAACTTACCTGCCTCCTGTATTCAGGTCAAGAAGCAACAGTTAGAACTGGACATGGAACAACAGACTAGTTCCAAATAGGGAAAAGTGTATGTCAAGGCTGTATATTGTCACCTTGTTTATTTAATTTATATGCAGAGTACATCATGCAAAATGCCTGGCTGGATGAAGCACAAGCCAGAATCAAGGTCGCCTGGAGAAATACCAATAACTTCAGATATGCAGATGACACCACCCTTATGGCAGAAAATGAAGAAGAACTAAAGAGACTCTTGATGAAAGTAAAGAGGAGAGTGAAAAGGTTGACTTAAATCTCATCATCCAAAAAACTAAGATCATGGCATCCAGTCCCATCACTTTATGGCAAATAGATCGGGAAACAATGGAAACAGTGACAGACTTTATTTTGGGGGGCTCCAAAATCATTGCAGATGGTGACTGCAGTCATGAAATGAAGAGACATTTGCTTCTTGAAAGAAAGTTATGACCAACCTAGACAGCATATTAAAAAGCAGAGACATTACTTTGCCAACAAAGTTTCATCTAGTCCAAGCTATGGTTTTCCAATTATCATGTATGGATGTGAGAGTTGGACTATAAAGTTGAGCGCCAAAGAACTGATGATTTTGAACTGTGGTGTTGGAGAAGTCTCTTGAGAGTTCCTTGGACTGCAAAGAGGTCAAACCAGTCGATCCTAAAGGAAATCAATCCTGAATATTCATTGGAAGGACTGATGCTGAAGGTCCAATACTTTGGCCACCTGATGCAAAGAACTGACTCACTGGAAAAGATCTTGATGCTGGAAAAGATTGAAGGCAGGAGGGGAAGGGGACAAGAGAGGATGAGATGGTCGGATGACATCTCTGACTTGTTGGACATGAGTTTGAGCAAACTCCAGGAGCTGGTGATGGACAGGGTAGCCTGGTGTGCTGCAGTTCATGGGATCTTAAAGAGTCAGACATGACTGAGTGACTGAACCGAACTGAACTGAACTATGCCATTCGTGGGGCTCTAGCCTCATAACCTAATTATCTGCTAAATACCCCAATTCCAAATAATTTCAAACTGAATATTTGGACTTCAGCAGGTGAAATAGGGGAGAAAATAAACTTGCAGTCCATAACACCATCCTTCATCTGTCCAGACTTCCCCAGACTTTTATTTCCTTTTATCTAACTGAATTTAATAGCTAGGTCAATAGTCGAGATTAATTGTAACTGATTCTTCAGGACAGTTATAACAAGCCACTCCAAGACTTAGTGGGTTTAAAACCATAACCTTTCATTATCTCTTGTGAGTCTGTAAATCAACTGGGTGGTTCTGCTGATCTTGACTGGGCCCACTTACTCATCTGCCTGTGGCCAGCTGGAGGGTCAGCTAGAGACTCACTGGTCTTGATTGATTTCACTTGGGAAACATAGGTCTTTTCCATATATCTCTCAAATCTTTTCAACAGGCCAGTGTGGACATGTTCTCATGATGCTTGCAGAAAACCAAGAGTAGAAAGTTGCTACTTGTGTCACATATCCTTTCATGCGTCAACTGAACCAGTCCCTCCTAAAGGAAATCAAACCTGAATATTCATTGGAAGGATTGATGCTGAAGCTGAAGTTCCTGTACTTTGGCCACCTGATGCAAAGAGCTGCCTCTCGTTAGAAAACACTCTGATGCTGGGAAAGACTGAAGGCAGGAGAAGCGGATGAAAGAGGATGAGGTGGTTGGATGGCATCACTGACTTGATGGACATGAGTTGAAGTAAACTGTGGGAGTTGGTGATGGACAGGCAAGCCTGGCAAAGAGTCAGACACAAATGAGCCACTAAACAAGCAGATGAAGGGAATCAAGAGAACCAATATGTCAGGAGAGTCATGCTCTCACATTCTTGACTCTGGTGTCACCCCCATAGAATTTTCCGTGTTAATATAAGTGTCCTATATCTATGATGTCCAATATGGTGGCCTCAAGCCATATGTGGCTATTTAGTTTATATTTAACTTATGAGATAAAATTGGAAAATGAGTTTTTTAACTCTAATAGCCACATTTTATGTATTAATAGCTAGCAGTATATTGATTACTGTTGCTAATATTTTACTCTAAATCAGTGAGGTGAAAAATTGTGCTACTATACTTATAAGTTCCTATATTATATCAACATATACCATTAATTTGGCATATTTGAAATAAGGCTGTGCCCTATTAGAGACTGGTGTAAACTGATGAGGTCAAACTCAGCCAGTTTATTCATTAGGGAGACTTTCAGCAGCCACTATAATGGAGAATCTGCTAAAAGTTTGCAATGAAGCCAAGTCTCAGAGCTAGTTAGCTCTGCTTCACCTACAGACATTGATTACCAGGCAGACTTAAGACTCCACACAACTCTGCTCTGGGCTCAATAAAAGCTATGTGTCTACTTTCTGGTGATGTAATAGTAATTTCCATAAAATACCTAACACAAAGGCAGCAAGTTGTCAGTTCAGTTCATTTGCGTGGTCATGTTCAATTCCTCGCGACCCCATGGACTTCAGCATGCCAGGCCTCCCTGTCCATCACCAACTTCCAGAGCTTGCTCAAACTCATGTCCATCAAGTTGGTGAGGGCATCCAGCCATCTCATCCTCAGGCATCCCCTTCTCCTTCCACCTTCAATCTTTCCCAGCATTAGGGTCTTTTCCAATGAGCCAATTCTTCACATCAGGTGGCCAAAGTATTAGAGTTTCAGCTTCAGCATTAGTCCTTCAGGTGAATATTCAGGACTGATTTCCTTTAGTATTGACTGGTTTGACCTCCTTGCAGTCCAAGGGACTCTCAAAAGTCTTCTCCAACACCACAGTTCAAAAGCATCAATTCTTTGGCGCTCAGCTTTCTTTATGGTTCAACTCTCACATTCATACCTAATTACTGGAAAAAGCATAGACTTGACTAGACAGAACTTTGTTGGCAAAGTAATGTCTCTCCTTTTTAATATGCTGTCTAGGTTGGTCATAGCTTTTCTTCAAAGGAGCAAGCATCTTTTAATTTCGTAGATACAGCCACCATTTGCAGTGATTTTGGAGCCCAAGAAAATAAGGTCTGTCATTGTTTCCACTGTTTCCCCATCCATTTGCCATGAAGTGATGGGCCATGATCTTAGTTTTCTGAATGTTGAGTTTTAAGCCAACTTTTTCACTCTCCTCTTTTACTTTCATCAAAGGCCTTTTAGTTCTTTGCTTTCTGCCATAAGGGTGGTGTCTTCTGCATATATGAGGTTATTGATATTTCTCCCAGCAATCTTGATTCCAGCTTGTGCTTCATCCAGCCCAGCATGTCTCATGGTGTACTCTGCATAGAAGTTAAATAAGCAGGGTGAAAATATACAGCCTTGATGTGCTCCTTTCCCAATTTGGAACCAGTCTGTTGTTCCATGTCCGGTTCTAACTGTTGCTTCTTGACCTGCATACAGATTTCTCAGGAAGCAGGTAAGGTCTGGTATTCTCATCTCTTTAAGAGTTTTCCACAGTTTGTTGTGACCATATAGTCAGAGGCTTTGGCATAGTCAATAAAGCAGAAGTAGATGTGTTTTTTTTCTGTAATTCTCTTGCTTTTTTAATGATTTTTTAAAATTTATTTTATTTTATTTTTTAACTTTACAATATTGTATTGGTTTTGCCATATATCAATATGAATCCACCACAGGTATACACGTGTTCCCCATCCTGAACCCTCCTCCCTCCTCCCTCCCCGTACCATCCCTCTGGGTTGTCCCAGTGCACCAGCCCCAAGCATCCAGAATCGTGCATCGAACCTGGACTGGCGACTCATTTCATATATGATGTTATACATGTTTCAATGCCATTCTCTGTTTGCAATTTGATCTCTGGTTCCTCTGCCTTTTCTAAAGCCAGCTTGAACATCTGGAAGTTCACAGTTCATGTACTGTTGAAGCCTGGCTTGGAGAATTTTCAGCATTACTTTGCTAGCATGTGATATGAGTGCATTGTGCAGTAATCTGAACATTTTTCAGCATTACCTTTCTTTGGGATTGGAATGCAATCAGACCTTTGCTAGTCCTGTGTTCACTGCTGAGTTTTCCAAATTTGCTGACATATTGAGTGTAGCCCTTTCACAGGATTTGAAACAGGTTGAATGGAATTCCATCACCTCTGCTAGCTCTGTTTATAGTGATGCTTCCTAAGACCCATTTGGCTTCGCATTCCAGGATGTCTGACTTTAGGTGAGTGATCACACCATCGTGGTTATCTGGATCATGAACAACTTTTTTGTATAGTTCTTCTGTGTATTCTTGCTGCCTCTACTTAATATCTTCTGCTTCTGTTAGTTCCGTACCATTTCTGTCCTTTATTGTGCCCGTCTTTGCATGAAACATTCCCTTGATATCTCTAATTTTCTTGAGGCACTCTCTAGTCTTTCCCATTCTATTGTTTTCCTCTATTTCTATTTCCTCTATTTCTATTCACTGAGGAATGCCTTCTTATCTCTCCTTGCTATTCTTTGGAACTCTGCATTCAAATGTGTATATGTTTCCTTTTCTCCTTTGCCTTTAGCTGCTCTTCTTTTCTCAGCTATTTGTAAGCCCTTCTCAAACAACCATTTTACCTTTTTGCATTTCTTTTTCCTGGGAATGATCTTGATCATTGCCTCCTGTACAGGGTCAGGAACCTCTGTCCATAGGTCAGGCACTCTGTCAGATCTAATCCCCTAAAATATTTCTCACTTCCACTGTATAATCATAAGGAATTTGCTTTAGGTCATACCTGAATGGTCTAGTGGCAGTAGGGAAAACTTTCTTCAATTTAAGTCTGAATTTTGCAATAAGCAGTTCATGATCTGAGCCACGGTCAGCTCTCAGTCTTGTTTTTGCTGATGGTATAGAGCTTCTTGATTTTTGGCTGCAAAGAATATAATCAATCTGATTTTGGTATTGACCATCTGGTGAAGTCCATGTGTAGAGTCTTCTCCTGTGTTTTTGGAAGAGGATGCTTGCTACGACTAGTTCATTTTCTTGGCAAAATCTCTGTTAGCCTTTGATCGGCTTTGCTTTGTACTCCAAGGCCAAATTTGCCTGTTACTCCAGGTATCTCTTGATTTCCTACTTTTGTGTTCCATTCCCCTATAATGAAAATGACATCTATTTTGGGCATTAGTTCTGGAAGTTCTTCTAGGTCTGCATCTTGTAGAACTGTTCATCTTTAGTTTCATCAGCATTATTGGTCGGGGCATAGACTTGGATTATTGTGGTATTGAATGGTTTGCCTTGGAAATGAACAGAGATCATTCTGTTGTTTTTGAGATTGCAACCAAGTACTGCATTTTGTACTCTTTTGTTAACTGCCACGGCTACTCCATTTCTTCTAATGATCCTTGCCCACAGTAGTAGATATAATGGTCATCTGAGTTACATTCACCCATTCCAATCCATTTGAGTTCATTGATTCCTAAAATGTCAATGTTCCCTTTTGACATCTCCTGTTTGACCACTTGCAATTTGCCTTGATTCAGCAAGTTGTTGCTAAGCCCATAATGGACTCAGACAACTAAGAATTCTCTTTGTTATCTACTGAAGATGAATCTTTTTACAAACCAAGCCTAGGGTACCATTCCTGAATGAGAGGACTCCAGGAGACCCTGGATTCTATATTTTCTGCTTGTATTTGGGCTTGCCTGATGGCTCAGATGGTAAAGAACCTGCCTGCTATGTATAAGACCTGGGTTCATTACTTGGTTGAGGGAGATCCCCAGGAGAAGGAATGGCGATCCACTCCAAAATTCTTGCCTGGAAAATCCCATGGACAGAGAAGACTGGTGGGCTATGGTCCATGGTGTCACAAAAAGTCAGACACAACTAAGTAACTAACACTTTCACTTTCTGTGTATATGGGTCTGAATTGCTCTCAGTTCTTTCTAAGCAAGCCAAATCCTGAACAACCAATTTCCCCACAATGCACTCATTTCTAAAATCCATTGTGATCATTAAGCAAACAATTGATGCTAGACTTACTAAAGAAAATTCATTTTTGATATCAATTATGCTAACCAACAAAACCATAGGTGTTGTTCAGAAGTGAACATCACTGTAGAACTTGTAATAATCACCCTTAGACTGTGGTCTTTGATGGAGGACAAACAAACTGCCCTAAGGAGTGGATCATTTTTTAAGGCAATGGAATGTCCAAGTGGTCTAGATCAAATTATGCATACATGTATCTATTCCCTGGGCTTCCCTTGTGGCTCAGTGGGTAAAGAATCCACCTGCATTGAGGAAATCCTGGGTTCGATCCCTGGGTTGGGAAGATCCCCCGGAGAAGGGAAAGGCTACCCATTCCAGTATTCTTGCCTGGAGAATACAGTCTATGGGGTCACAAAGAGTCAGACACAACTGAGCAACTTTCACTTCACTATCTATTCTCTATTTGTACTCAAGTGATATGCAGATGACACCACCCTTATGGCAGAAAGTGAAGAGGAACTCAAAAGCCTCTTGATGAAAATGAAAGTGGAGAGTGAAAAAGTTGGCTTAAAGCTCAACATTCAGAAAACAAAGATCATGGCATCCAGTCCCACCACTTCATGGGAAATAGATGGGGAAACAGTGGAAACAGTGTCACACTTTATTTTTCTGGGCTTCAAAATCACTACAGATGGTGACTGCAGCCATGAAATTAAAAGATGCTTACTCCTTGGAAGGACAGTTATGACCAACCTAGATAGCATATTCAAAAGCAGAGACATCACTTTGCCAACAAAGGTTCGTCTAGTCAAGGCTATGGTTTTTCCTGTGGTCATGTATGGATGTGAGAGTTGGACTCTGAAGAAGGCTGAGTGCCAAAGAATTGATGCTTTTGAACTGTGGTGTTGGAGAAGACTCTTGAGAGTCCCTTGGACTGCAAGGAGATGCAACCAGTCCATTCTGAAGGAGATCAGCCCTGGGATTTCTTTGGAAGAAATGATGCTAAAGCTGAAACTCCAGTACTTTGGCCACCTCATGCGAAGAGTTGACTCATTGGAAAAGACTCTGATGCTGGGAGGGATTGGGGGCAGGAGGAGAAGGGGACGACAGAGGATGAGATGGCTGGATGGCATCACCGACTCAATGGACATGGGTTTGGGTGGACTCTGGGAGTTGGTGATGGACAAGGAGGCCTGGGGTGCTGGGGTTCATGAGGTTGCAAAGAGTCGGACATGACTAAGTGACTGAACTGAACTGAATCTTAAGCTTCAGGCCACATAATTTAAGGTAAAAACTCACACTCATATGTAAGGCTCAACTAAAGTTATGACAAAATCCCAACTTTTCAAAAGGCTGATTTATTTTTATCCTGTTTAAAATTTTACTGGCAATTTCTAGTTGTAAAACATCTGTGCTAGAAAATGTGACAAACATAATTTTTGTTAATTACAAGTTGCAAAGTGTTGTTGATGTTGTTTAATATATGATCAATTTTTGTAACTGTTTCAAAGCAAGTTGGAAAAGAGGTGCATTTTTTATGTTTGTTTACAGATTATATTTTTCAGCCCTTCCTTGCACATTTTATTTTTATATCATTTAAATTCTTTATGCAGTTATTTACCTCTTCATCTGCTTCTGTATTCTTCATTTAACAAAATCTAAAGCACCTTGTTTAAAGTCTTATCCATTAGTTGTAATTCTGCCCATTTCATCTTAGAGTTTTTAATTTATACATTGAGTGAACTGTTACTTTATGCATACCATTTTATGACTGCTAAATTTACATAGCAAGTGTATATTTGAACAGTAAAACATGACACTTTAATTTGAATCATTTTTCATTCAGCAGTATTGTAAGCTTTTGGTAGTTTATTATTAATATTATTCAGAAAGGATACAGGATTGATATAATTTCTGAAGTCTTGCATGCTTACTATCTTTTTTCTTGTTCCTTCCTACAAATAGTGACTTAATCTGTGCATGAAATTACTGGTTTACCAACCTTGTCTTTCTAGATTCTCCATCATTATTTACTGGCACGCATTTCCTTTCTTTTGAGGTAATTTCTGTGTCTCACCTTGTTTTATTGGATTTTTTGTTTTTAATTTTTATGTTCTACTCACTCAAAAATGCAGCTAGCAGGTGTCTATTTGGGGGTTTTTCTTTTCTTTCTTTCTTTTTTTTTTTTTTTTTACCGTTTTTCTTGGAATGTGAAGTTTTAAACCATCATCCTTGGGTAATTTATTGACCTCTTCTCATTTAAACTTAGTCTTTACTGTATTTATTTCTGATTTTCTTTTGTTTCATCCCACCAGATATGTTTATAACTCTGAAGCTAGATTTTTATTTTTTAACTCTTTACATAAGATTTTCTACCACATTGTTTTCATCTCTTTATCTTTTTTCTTTAAACTCTGAGGAAAAAAAATCTCAATTCTATCCTTTGCAGTCTCTGCTTCATCATGTATTAAATTCTCAAGGATGTTGGATCTTCTCTCTTCCCTTGAGTAAGGATTTTAATTAGATTTTCTAAAACCAGTGTCTTTAAAAGCCTTTTCTATCTTCTTACTCACTTTTGGTACCCTACTCTGAGGTTCTGTATTTCACCTTGTTTGTTGCTGTTGTTTTGGTTTTCTCTTTCCATTTTATACTGATTAAGACATGACTTTTGGGAATTCCCTGGTGGTCAGTGGTTAGCACTTGGCACTTTAACTGCCAGGGCCCAGGTTCCATCCTTGGTTAAGGAACTAAGATCCTGAAAGCTGCACGGTACAGCCAAAAATAAATAAATAAACAGAAAAAATATAACTTTTGTTTCCATAGGTATTCAGTCATTCATTCAACAATTATTTCCCAAACAACTATCACACTCAGTAGCATCTTCATCAGACATTAAAGAAAATAATCACACAAATAATTATATCCTGACAAATCACAGGGTACCTTGAGAATATGCAATCTAGAGTAAGAAACAGACTCCTTGGAACGGTAACATTGAAACTAAAACCTGAATGAAGAGCAGGAATAAGCTAGTGATGGAAAAGTGAGCTGAGAGTCTGGTAGGCAAAGTGGATACAGGAGGTAAAAGATTCTGCTCCTTCGATTTACTCTAGGATAAAATCCTCTTCCTCTATTTTTAAAATAATTTCATTTATTTATGTATTTTTGGCTGTGCTGGGTCTTCGTTTGTTGGCGTGTGAGTTTTCCTCTAGTTGCAGTGAGCCAGTATTCTTGCTTGGAGAATCCCAGGAACGGAGGAGCCTGATGCGCTGCCGTCTATGGGCTCGCACAGAGTCGGACACGACTGAAGCGATTTAGCAGTAGCAGTTTAGCAGAGCTTTCCTCTAGTTGCAGTGAGCAGGGGCTTCTCATTGTGGTGGCTTGGCTTGTTGCTGAGCACAGGCTCTAGGGTGCACTGTCTGTAGCAGTTGGGGCTCTGGGGCTCTCGAGCACAGGCTCAATTTTTGTGGGGCACAGGCTTAGTTGCTCCATGGCATGTCAGATCTTCTTAGACAAGGGATTGGACCAGTGTCTCCTGCATTGGCAAGCAGATTCTTTACTGCTGAGCTGACAGAGAAGCCCCAAATCCTCTTTCTTTCAGTCTGCAGAAGTTTTAAGGAGATCACATGAAGGAATTTTGTGTTTATCTTTGAGGGGTGTTTTCCTCTGCAACTGGGGTAGAGCACAGAGCCTGCAGATTGGTCTAAGCTCAACATCCTGTTGAGTGGGTGATGGGGAAAGTCTTTCTCAGGTCCAGGCTGAAACCTAATGCTGTGTGTGTAGCTACCACTCTAGATGTGTGGATTTTATCCAACGTGATGTCGCTGAACTGGATATGTCTCCCCCGCCACGTGGTCTGTCACTTAAATGTGGCTTTGCTGGGGGTTAGATGCCAAGATTCTAGTAATCAGGATCGGAAACTGGTGAGAAACATTTTTCTCTTCTTTTTTCCTAGCAAGTAAAACTGCTCTGTATCAGGAAGCAAAACACAAAGAACTCCCTCTCAATGACGTTACAGAGAGAGGACATTCCTTCTGAATTCGGTAGTTATGTTACTTGGCACCCTTCATTTTAGGGTCATGTGATCATTTTGTTTGTTTTGCCTTCTGTGTATTTATATGTGTTTTAGTGGCATATAGGGTATTTTAAGAGATGCTATTTTAAACTCTTGATGTCTTTGCATGTATTTTTATTCTGCAAAACTTCTTGGAACTAGTTGATTTTAAAACCATGGATTCTTTTTGTGAGTGAAAATATCTTAGCAGAAAGAAAAATTATGCATGAAACCTAGGTCAGCATTTTTATTAAGTAGTATTTTTATTATTGGATATGAATCTGCAAGGATTTGGGTCAGAGAAAGTGATGAGAAGAGAGGACACTGATGTGTGGGGAGTCCCAGCCTGAACTTGAATGTTACCTTCTAGGAGGCAGATCCCTTGTTTATAAAAAGGAGAGACTGGGAAAATCAGTGTTGTTTGGGTTGTTCTGAAATGTTCTAGGGCCTTCCCACTCAAAGTATGCTCCTGCACCAGTTGTGTTATATCACCCTAAAGCTTGTGAGAAATGCAGAATCTCGGGTCCCCATCCAAGGATACCAACTCTGGATTTTAACAAGATTTTATGTGATTCCTACAGTTGGTAAAGTTTGAGAAGCACTGATCCAGGGGCTCTGGGGGCTCTGTGGGAGAGGGAAAGAAAAGGTCCAGAGAAGAGAGGTTCCCTTCACTGTGCTCCCTTTGACCCATGTGCAATAGGAAATCCTGGTTTTTAACTTAAAAAAAATTAATTAGCAGTGTCCAGATATTTCCTCTTGAGAAAGGTCCTTATGCAAAAAAGAAAATTGTTTGACTAGATAATTCTCAGCATTCATTCAGCTTAAAAGTTTCACAAATACACTTTCTCTCCAAGAAAGAGAAAGGCAAATTTATTATAGCTAAAAGGAAAGCAATTACTATCATATCAAGCATACAAACTTAATTTCTTGGCGCCCATGTGGGATTAGCTTGAGGCAGGACTGCCAGAAATCCAGGAGAGAGCACACTGCTTCCTTCAGGTGGAAGAAATTATGCTGTCCAACCCCCAGCAGACAGGCTCACTGTTGGACAACCCCTGAGCTCAGGAGAGGAGCAAGATAGCTTCTCCAATATCCCTGGCCCCCAAGTCAAATTTTTAGGGCCAAATTTTGGCATAAGACATAAGATGGCCAAATAGCAAATTATTTCATCAATGATAAGATGTATTCTCACTCATTTGGCAAGACTTATTATTAGTTCTTATTGAACAACCACAAATTAAATTATTCACATCACCTTTCCTTTTTCTTGGCTATTGTCACAATAATGTTGCATAGCAATCATTCCAAAATCAGTGTCTTAAGGCATTGTTATTATTTTAAATAATTCCTCACAGAACTGTGGGTTGACTGGGAGACTTTCTGGTCTGGGCTGGGTCAGCTCATTTTCTGAGATGTGCTGGCAGGTTGACTGGAACTGACCAGTTTGAACTGGCCTCCACTGAGGCATCTCTCCTATTGCTCCACTAAGCTAGCTTGTGTGTGACTCCGATCCCAGTGAATTTGAGAGAAGCAACAGAGGAAGCAGAAATATGCAAGCGTTTTCCCTGCCTTTGCTTTTCCCCCTTTGCTAACTTCATATTGGCCTAAACAAGTCACACGGCTGAGCTCAGAATGTGAGGGGCTCAAAAGTTCCAGAACAGACTATGGATGCAAAGACAGCATTTATTAGTTAAATTACATTTCAGTTAATTAAATTAAATATCAAGCGACCACACTGATTTTAAACAGAAATTGATGGGAAATTAAGCTGAGAAATACAATCCTCATTGAAAATTGGAATCTTGGAACAGGGATAGCTCAGAGAGATGGATCTCAGTGAACTGCCATAACAAATGATTAGTACTAGTATACAGAGAAGGCAATGGCACCCACTCCAGTACTCTTGCCTGGAAAATCCCATGGATGGAGGAGCCTGGAAGGCTGCAGTCCATGGGGTCACGAAGAGTCGGACATGACTGAGTGACTTCACTTTCACTTTTCACTTTCATGCATTGGAGAAGGAAATGGCAACCCACTCCAGTGTTTTTGCCTGGAGAATCCCAGGGATGGGGGAGCCTGGTAGGCTGCCGTCTATGGGGTCGCACACAGTCAGACACGACTGAAGTGACTTAGCAGCAGCAGCAGCACTAGTATAAAGTAGATAAGCTCATGGCTTTCTAATGTGCTGGTTAGATTATGATAATGTAGGGAAAAGCATATGGCATACATTGCGTTTTCTCATTTCTGGTTTGGGAAACAAACCATAATATGTCCTTCCTCTACTACTGCTACCAAGTCCAAGCTCTGTCTGCTTGCCACATGACAGGCCAATTAACTGAGAGAGGGGCTGTTGAGGCAGGGAATGAGATTTTATCTGGAAAGCTGGCTGAGTGAGAAGATGGCAGACTAATGTCTCAAAATAACCATCTTGCCAGGGTCTGGATGCCAGTTTCTTTTCTAGGACAGAGAGGGGGAGGAGTTGAAGAAGTAAAGATCATTATCTTGCAGATATCTCCTGGAATGGCCAGTCTCAAGAAGGGGATGGGATGTGTTAATCTCTTCAGGTAAAGGGGCAGGGTTCCCTGAGGCAGGTCATTTTATATGATTATGATAACAAAAGAATGAAAAACAAAGGTTAAAGTCAAAGAAATAGATCCATCATGGAGTCAGAATTGACCCTTCCCTGCAACATTGTTACAGTGAAGTCGCTCAGTCGTGTCTGACTCTTTGGGACCCCATGGACTGTAGCCTACCAGGCTCCTCCATCCATAGAATTTTCCAGGCAAGAGTACTGGAGTGGGTTGCCATTTCCTTCTCCAGGGGATCTTCCTCACCCAGGGATCGAGCCTGGGTCTCCCACATTGTGGGCAGACACTTTACCATCTGAGCCAGCTGGGAAGCAACATTGTTAACACACTTAACAAAACCTAAATTTATGATTGCCCAGCTGATTTATGGCCAGCTCAGCTTTACTGGGTACCAGTGTGGCATATTGACCAATTATCTCTGCCAAGTCCTTTGTCCACAGTGTGCTTCAGACCTCCCATCCTAGTTGCCTTTTAAGTGCTTTTGAGACAGCATTTGAGAAAGCTGTGTAGCTGGCAGATACTGCAAGATGCTTTTGTCTCCTGAATCTTAGCTAGTCATAAATAGGCTACATCACTCACCTGCTCCTGTATCCCAGAGAAAGCTTTTCTGGGGATGTCCAGACCTGGGAGAGAGAGTCAGACTAAAATCTATCACCTGCCTGAAGTATGTCAGTAATAACCCCAATTAATTTCAGTCTGTTTTTTGTCCTCTTGGAACCAGGAGCGTGTTGGGTGGGAAGGTTAATGCAGTGCCCTCTTATCTCCTCTGGGTAATTCTGCCCACTTGGAATGGTTTTAAATCTCCTCCCTGGGAAGGAAGTGTTCTTTGCTGTAGTGATAAGGAGATGGTAAAGAGGTCAATTGAGGGAGATTAGGATGCCTACTGACATCTCCCTGTGCTTCTCTGGGTTATGATGAATCTGGGAAGTGAGATGCTGCAGTTAATTTTAGTTCTGAGCAGCTCAGTCTCTAAGGGGTTCTTCTGATAGATGCAAGCAAATCTAAAGAACCTGGGTAAGAAGACTTCATCATGCATGTCAAGAGACAGGACATGCACATGATTTTTACACAGGAGGGAACTTAGTCCCAATTGGGCTCAAAAGAAAATCAGATTTCTCTATTTTTTGAAAAACTACTGTCAGGAAAGAAAATGTTTTCTTTGACTCTCTTAGGGTCTCTGTCTGGGTCTGTAAATTTAACTGACGAGAACAGATTAGCAGGAGAAAGCATATGAGTTCATGTAACATAAGTTTTCTGTGACCTGAGAGGCTTCATAAGGAAATGAAGACCAAAGGAAACAGTTGAACCTATATATTTTACTGCCAAGTCTGATGTAGTGTGGACAGTCAGGAGAAATACGATGGGTCAAAGAATGTGAGATAAGAAAAGTAAACTGGGGGGACTTGGCAAGGCCTGTGTATTCAGTCTTCACAGTGTCCCTTTGTTGTCAGAGACAAAGATGCTTCTTGCCTTCAGGTATAGCAAGGGCACCTTTATAGGAAGGTTTTATGACCTATTTCAGAAGTGAAGGGGAGAAGGAAGGTCAGAACTTCCCGCTTCTGTTGTTTTCTTAAAAACACCTTCAGCTACAAATATGCCATGTGTTAAGGTGCCATCGTTTGGGGTGACACAACCTGGGACCCATCACTAGATCATCTTCCATGCCAAAGAATAATTTTGCTCCATAAATTAGTGAAAAAGGAACAGAAAAATGATAACAATTCCTTCCTAACATTTAATTTTATTATTATTATTATTTTCAGTGCTAAAATCAAGGAGGCCCCTAAGACATTCCAAGCATGGAAGCCTTTCTGTCTCTTGTTTCTTGACTCCAGCCTCCATGACCTTTCCTGTGTTCCAAACGGCAGATTCAACAGTTGTTAGAAGGGATGTTTCACAAAAAACTGGAAAGTTCTTAAAGAGATGGGAATACCAGACCACCTAATGTGCCTCCGGAAAAATCTGTATGCAGGTCAAGAAACAACAGGACCAGATATGGAACAATAGACTGGTTCCAAATTGGGAAATGAGCATGTCAAGGCTGTATATTGTCACCTTGTTTATTTAACTTATATGTAGAGTGCATCATGCAAAATTCTAAGCGGGATGAAGTACAAGCTGGAATTAAGATTGCCTGGAGAAATGTCAATACCATCAGATGTGCAGATGACAAGACCCTTATGGCAGAAAGTGAAGAAGAATTAAAAAGCTTCTTGATGAAAGTGAAAGAGGAGAGTGAAAAAGCTGGCTTAAAACTGAACATTCAAAAAAATTAATATCATGGCATCTGGTCCCATCAGTTAAGTTCAGATCAATCACTAGTCATGTCCTATTCTTTGTGACTCCATGGACTACGGCACACCAAGCCTCCCTGTCCTTCACCAACTCCTGGAGCTTACTAAACTCATGTCCATCGATTCAGTGATGCCATCCAACCATCTCATCCTCTGCCATCCCCTTCTCCCACCTTCAATCTTTCCCAGCATCAGGGTCTTTTCCAGTGAGTCAGTTCTTCACATCAGGTGGCCAAAGGATTGGAGTTTCAGCTTCAGCATCATTCCTTCCAATGAATAATCACGACTGATTTCCTTTAGGATGGACTGGTTGGACCTCCTTGCAGTCCAGGGAATCTCAAGTGTCTTCTCCAACACCACAGTTCAAAAGCAGCAATTCTTCGGCACTCAGTTGTCTTTATAGTCCAACTCTTACATCCATACATGACTACTGGAAAAAAAAAAAAAACAACATAGCATTGACTAGACAGACCTTTGTCAGCAAAGTGATATCTCTGCTTTTTTAATATGCTGTCTAGGTTGGTCATTGGAGAAGGAAATAGCAACCCACTCCAGTATTCTTGCCTGGAGAATCCCAGAGACAGAGGAGCCTGGTGGGCTGCAATCTATGGGGTTGCACAGAGTCAGACACTACTGAAATGACTTAGCAGCAGCAGCAGCAGTAGGTTGGTCATAGCTTTTCCTCCAAGGAGCAAGCATCTTTTAATTTCATGGATGCAGTCACAATCTGCAGTGATTTTGGAGCCCCCAAAAATAAAGTCTGTCACTGTTTCCACTGTTTCCCCATCTATTTGCTGTGAAGTGATGGGACCAGATGCTATGATCTTAGTTATCTGAATGTTGAGTTTTAAGCCAACTTTTTCACTCTCCTCTTTCGCTTTCATCAAGAAGCTCTTTAGTTCTTCTTCACTTTCTGCCATAAGGCTAGTGTCATATGCATATCTGAGGTTATTGATATTTCTCCCAGCAATCTTGATTCCATCTTGTGCTTCCTAAAGTCCAGCGTTTCTCAGAATGTACTCTGCATATAAATTAAATAAGCAAGGTGACAATATACAGCCTTGACGTACTCCTTTCCCAATTTGGAACCATTCTGTTGCTCCATGTCCAGTTCTAACTGTTGCTTCCTGATCTGCATACACATTTCTCAAGAGGTAGGTCAGGTGGTCTGGTATTCACATCTTTTTAAGAATTTCCAACAGTTTCTTGTGGTTCACATAGTCAAAAGTTTTGCCATAGTCAATAAAGCAGAAGTAGATGTTATTCTGGAATTCTCTCGCTTTTTTGATGATCAGGCAGATGTTGGCAATTTGATCTCTGGTTCCTCTGCCTTTTCAAAATTCAGCTTGAACACATGAAAGTTCACAAATCATGTACTTTTGAAGCCTGGCTTGGAGAATTTTGAGCATTACTTTCCTAGTGTGTGAGATGAGTACAATTGTGTGGTAGTTTGAACATTCTTTGGCATTGCCTTTCTTTGAGATTGGAATGAAAACTGACATTTTCCAGTCCTGTGGCCACTGCTAAGTTTTCCAAATTTGCTGACATATTGAGTGCAACACTTTCACAGCATCATCTTTTAGGATTTGAAATAGCTCAACTGAAATTCCATCACCTTTACTAGTTTTGTTCATAATGATCCTTCCTAAGGCCCACCTGACTTTGCATTCCAGGATGTCTGGCTCTAGGTGAGTGATCACACCATTGTTATTATCTGGGTCATGTATCATTCTTCTGTGTATTCTTGCCACCTCTTCTTAATATCTTCTGCTTCTGTTAGGTCCATACCATTTCTGTCCTTTATTGTGCCCATCTTTGCAGGAAATGAAGAGATCTCTAGTCTTTCCCATTCTACTGTTTTCTACTATTTGTTTGCACTGATTACTGAGGAAGCCTTTCTTATCTCTTCTTGCTGTTCTTTGGAACTCTACATTCAAACATGTTTATCTTTCCTTTTCTCTTTTGCTTTTTGCTTCTCTTCTTTTCATAGCTATTTGTAAGGCCTCCTCAGACAACCCATCACTCGTCCCATCACTTCAAGGCAAATAGATTGGAAAACAATGGAAATAGTGAGAGACTTTATTGTTTTGGGTTCCAAAATCACTGTAGATGGTGACTGCAGACATGAAATTAAGAGACACTTGCTCCGTGGAAGAAAAGGTATGACCAACCTAGACAGCATACTAAAAAGCAGAGACATTACTTTACCAACAAAGTTTGTCTAGTCAAAGCTATGGTTTTTCCAGTATTTGTGTATGGATGTGAGAGTTGGACCATAAAGAAAGCTAAGTGCTGAAGAAGTGATGCTTTTGAACTGTGGTGTTGGAGAAGACTTTTGCGAGTCTCTTGGACAGGAGGAAATCAAACCAGTCAATGCTAAAGCAAATTAGAACTGAATATTCACTGGAAGAACTGGTGCTGAAGCTGAAATTCAATCCTTTGGCCATGTGATGCAAAGAACTGACTCACTGGAGAAGACCCTGATGCTGGGAAGATTGAAAACAGGAGGAGAAGGGGACAACAGAGGATGAGATGGTTGGATGGCATCACCGACTCAGTGGATATGAATTTGAGTAGGCTCTGGGAGTTGGTGTTAGACAGGGAATCCTGGGGTGCTGAAGTCCATGGGGTCACAAGGAGTTGGACGCAACTGATCAACTGAACTGAGAAGGGATGCACGGACAATGGAGGGGCAATCAGGAAACAATAGTGCAGCCTTAGGGCAGGGTCCTGGTCCCTGCTCAAGGGATACATATTACAGTGACTTCAAATTCTTTAAGATGTCAGCATTCTTCATACCAGTGAAAGACCACATGAAGCTACATGAAAGAACCAAGAAGCTCATCAAGAAGAATACCTGAGACCAGATTAGAGGTGTGGAGGCCCTGTACACACCCTAATCTTATCACCAACCCCACACTTGAACCATTTCTATAAAATTCCTAGTCAAATCCTCCTGAATTGGGACACATAACAGTTTTGGGGGGCAAGAGCACACTGCATCCCCATTTGCCAAGCAAAACAATAAAACTGTTCTTCTCCATTTCACCCAAAACTCTGTCTCTAATTGGTGTGATTTGGCACATTTGCTCAGAGGCTGAGCTTTTGCAATCAGAGCAAAGCAATAATTCCCACAGGCCTTGAATGCTCATGAGGTGCCAAGAAGTGTGGCAGGAACAGTGTGCAGTGAGAAGAGTTCAATCTAGCTTCTGGGAAAACTTTCCTTAAAAAACAAACAAACAAACAAAACAAAATACTTTCCTGTGCTATATGCATAAGAAGGAGGAGGGAGCTCTTGATTAGAAACTAAATGTTGGTCATGGGTCGGTGGTGGCCTACTGCAGGTTCAGGGGCACCGAGTGCAGCAGTGCTGGGACCTTTTTAACGAGGTCACTATTGTCTTCTTTGCCTCCACCATAGTTTGGTCTCAGGTGAAGCAAGAGGGAGGGAATCCAGCCCCACCCATCAACAGAAAATTGGATTAAAGATTTACTCAGCATGGCTCAGATGCCATGATCTTAGTTTTCTGAATGTTGAGTTTTAAGCCAACTTTTTCACTCTCCACTTTCACTTTCATCAAGAGGCTTTTTAGTTCCTCTTCACTTTCTGCCATAAGGGTGGTGTCATCTGCATATCTGAGGTTATTGATATTTCTCCAAGAAATCTTGATTCCAGCTTGTGCTTCTTCCAGCCCAGCACTTCCATGATGTACTCTGCATATAAGTTAAATAATCAGGGTGACAATATACAGCCTTGACGTACTCCTTTTCTTATTTGGAACCAGTCTGTTGTTCCATATCCAGTTCTAACTGTTGCTTCCTGACCTGCATATAGGTTTCTGAAGAGGCAGGTCAGGTGGTCTGGTATTCCCATCTCTTTCAGAATTTTCCACAATTTATTGTGATCCACACAATCAAAAGCTTTGGCATAATCAATAACGCAGAAATAAATGTTTTTCTGGAACTCTCTTGCTTTTTTCCATGATCCAACGGATGTTGGCAATTTGATCTCTGGTTCCTCTGCCTTTTCTAAAACCAGCTTGAACATCTGGAATTTCACAGTTCATGTATTGCTGAAGCCTGGCATCTGGTCCCATCACTTCATGGGAAATAGATGGGGAAACAGTGGAAACAGTGTCAGACTTTATTTTTTTGGGCTCCAAAATCACTGCAGATGGTGATTGCAGCCATGAAATTAAAAGACGCTTGCTCCTTGGAAGGAAAGTTATGACCAACCTAGATAGCATACTCAAAAGCAGAGACATTACTTTGCCAACAAAGGTCTGTCTAGTCAAGGTTATGGTTTTTCCAGTGGTCATGTATGGATGTGAAAGTTGGACTGTGAAGAAAGCTGAGTGCCAAAGAATTGATGCTTTTGAATTATGGTGTTGGAGAAGACTCTTGAGAGTCCCATAGACTGCAAGGAGATCCAACAAGTCCATTCTAAAGGAGATCAGTCCTGGGATTTCTTTGGAAGGACTGATGCTAAAGCTGAAACTCCAGTACTTTGGCCACATCATGCGAAGAGTTGACTCATTGGAAAAGACTCTGATTCTGGGACTGATTGGGGGCAGGGGGAAAAGGGGATGCCAGAGGATGAGATGGCTGGATGGCATCACAAACTCAATGGATGTGAGTTTGAGTGAACTCCAGGAGTTGGTGATGGACAGGGAGGCCTGGCGTGCTGCAATTAATGGGGTCGCAAAGAGTTGGACACGACTGAATGACTGAACTGAACTGAACTGAGCATGGCCCTGCCCATCAGAACAAGACCCAGTTTCCCCTAGTCAGTCTCTCCCATCAAGAACCTTCCATAAGCCTCTTATCCTTCTCCATCAGAGGCCAGAAAGAATGAAAACCACAATCACAGAAAAGTAATCAAACTGATCACATGGAACACAGCCTTGTCTAACTAACTCAATGAAACTAGTAGGGCCACCCAAGACAGACAGGTCATGGTAGATAGTTCTGACAAAACATGGTCCACTGGAGAAGGCAATGGCAAACCACTTCAGTAGTCTTGCCTTGAAACCCCATGAACACTATGAAAAGGAAAAAGATATGACACTGAAAGATGAACTCCCCAGGTCAGAAGGTGACCAATATGCTACTGGAGAACAGGGGAGAAATAACACCAGAAAGAATGCAGAAATGGAGCCAAAGTAAAAACAACACCCAGTTGTGGATGTGACTGTTGATAGAAGTAAAGCCCTATGGTGTAAAGAATATTTGCATACGAACCTAGAAAGTTAGGTCCATGAATCAAGGTAAATTGGAAGTCGTCAAACAGGAGCATTGACATTTTAGGAATCAATGAGCTAAAGTGAATTGGAATAGCCAAATTTAATTCAGATGACCATTATATCTACTACTGTGGGCAAGAATCCCTTAGAAGAAATGCAGTAGGCCTCATAGTCAACAAAAGAGTCCAAACTGCAGTACTTGGCTGCAATCTCAAAATTGACAGAATGATCTCTATTTGTTTCCAAGACAAACCATTCAATATCACAGTAATCCAAGCATGTGCCCCAACCAGTAATGCTGAAGAAGCTGAGGTTGAACTGTTCTATGAAGACCTACAAGACCTTTTAGAACTAGCACTGAAAAAGATATGCTTTTCAAGCACACATGCCGTGAGCAGGGGCAAACCCAGTGTGATTGAATCACTGTGAGCACATGCCAGTGATATTTGTTTGTGGTGTTCCTCCCTCCCCAAAGCACGACTGAACAAGCGAGCCTGAAAAAAAGTGACCACCACTGCACCCCATGTGTCAGGGCGGAAATTAGACACTGAAGAGACCAGCAAACAGAAGAAGCTAAAATAAACAGAGGGAAACCGCTCTGGAAGTGACAGGTGCAATAGATTAAAACCCTGTAGTTATCACCGACTACATAGCAGGGGGCCTATAGACCTTGAGAAGTACAAACCGGACCAAGGAACTATCTGAAAATGAACTGACCCCACACTGTCTGCAACTGTCAGCTCTGTCAGCTTACAGTTTCTCTTTCAGCTCCAGAGAACGTCTTAGCTATATTTTTACTATTATCATTTTTTAAATTAAAAAAATTATTTTATTTTTATTTTTAAGTCCCCATTACTCCTTTAATTTTCATTTTTATAACCTACTGCTGCTGCTGCTGGTAAGTTGCTTCAGTCGTGTCTGACTCTATGACCCCATAGAGGGCAGCCCACCAGGCTCCCCTGTCCCTGGGATTCTCCAGGCAAGAACACTGGAGTGGGATGTCGTTTCCTTCTCCAATGCATGAAAGTAAAAAGTGAAAGTGAAGTCACTCAGTCGTGTCAGACTCTTCATGACCCCATGGACTGCAGCCCACCAGGCTCCTCCATCCATGGGATTTTCCAGGCAAGAGTACTGGAGTGGGGTGCCATCACCTTCTCCATTATAACCTACTATTACCTTGCAAAAAAAAAAGACCCTATTTTAAAAGCAAACTTCACATACATATTTTTCATCATTTTTGTGACTTTTTTTTTAATATTGTAATTTTGAGAATCTAACCTCTACTCTAGATTTTCAATCTTTGCTTTTTGGCATTTATTATTCTTCAGTACCCATTTTTACTTAAGAATGAGATCACTGGCCTGATTGTTCTCTCCCCCTTTTGACTCTCCTTTTTCTCCAACAGGTCACCTCTATCTCTCCCCTCCCCCTTTTCTTCTCTACCCAACTTGGTGAATCTCTTTGTGTGTTCCAGGCTGTGGAGAACACTTAGGGAACTGATTAGTGGCTGGATCTCTCTCTCTCCTTTTGAATCCCCCTCTTTTCCTCCTGGTCACCTCTATCTCCCTCCTCCCTCTTCTCTGCTCCATGTAACTCTGTGAACCTCTCTGAGTGTCCCTCACTGTGGAGAAACCTTTCATCATTAACCTAGATGTTTTATCATTGGTGCTGTATAGATGGAGAAGTCTTGAAGCTACTGTAAGAATAAGACTGAAAACCAGAGGCAGGAGGCTTAAGTCGAAGTCCTGAGAACATCAGAGAACTCCTGAATCCAGGGAACATTAATCTATAGGAGCTCACCAAATGCCTCCATACCTACACTGAAATCAAGCACCATCTGAGGGCCAACAAGCTCCAGAGCAAAACATACCAAGCAAATTCTCCAGCAACACAGGAACATAACCCTGAGGCTCAATATACAAGCTGCCCGAAGTCACACAAAACCCATAGACATCTCAAAACTCATTACTGGACACTTCATTGCACTTCAGAGAGAAAAAATCCAGCTCCACCCACCAGAACACCGACACAAGCTTCCCTAACCAGGAAACCTTGACAAGCCACCCGTTCAACCCCACTCACAGTGAGGAACATCCACAATAAACAGGAACTACCAACTTCCAAAATCCAGAAAGGCCACCCCAAACACAGCAATATAAACAAGATGAAAAGGCAGAGAAATACCCAGCAGGTAAAGGAACAGGATAAATGCCCACCAAACCAAACAAAAGAGGAAGAGATAGGGAATCTACCTGATAAAGAATTCCGAACAATGATAGTGAAAATGATCCAAAATCTTGAAAACAAATTGGAGTTACAGATAAAGAGCCTGGAGACAAGGGTTGAGAAGATGCAAGAAAGGTTTAGCAAGGACCTAGAAGAAATAAAATAGAGTCAATATATAATGAATAATGCAATAAATGAGATCAAAAACACTCTAGAGGGAACCAACAGTAGAATAACGAGGCACAAGATAGGATTAGTGAAATAGAAGATAGAATGGTAGAAATAAATGAAACATAGAGGAAAAAAGAAAAAAGAATTAAAAGAAATGAGGACAACCTCAGAGACCTCTGGGACAATGTTAAATGCCCCAACATTTGAATCATAGAAGTCCCAAAAGAAGAAGATAAAAAGAAAGGGTATGAGAAAATACTTGAGATAATACTTGAAAACTTCCCTAAAATGGGGAAGGAAATAATCACCCAAGTCTAAGAAACCCAGAGAGTCCCAAACAGGATAAACCCAAGGCAAAACACCCCAAGGCACATATTAATCAAATTAACAAAGATCAAACACAAAGAACAAATATTAAAAACAGCAAGGGAAAAACAACAAATAACACACAAGGGGATTCCCGTGAGGATAACAGCTGATCTTTCAGTAGAAACTCTTCAGGCCAGAAGAGAATGACAGGACATACCTAAAGTGATGAAAGAAAATAACCTACAGCCCAGATTATACTACCCAGCAAGGGTCTCATTCAAATATGAAGGAGAAATCAAAAACTTTCAGATCAGATCAGATCAGTCGCTCAGTCGTGTCCCACTCTTTGCTACCCCATGAATCGCAGCACGCCAGGCCTCCCTGTCCATCACCAACTCCCAGAGTTCACTCAGACTCACGTCCATCGAGTCAGTGATGCCATCCAGCCATCTCATCCTCTGTCGTCCCCTTCTCCTCCTGCCCCCAATCCCTCCCAGCATCAGAGTCTTTTCCAATGAGTCAACTCTTCGCATGAGGTGGCCAAAGTACTGGAGTTTCAGCTTTAGCATCATTCCTTCCAAAGAAATCCCAGGGCTAATCTCCTTCAGAATGGACTGGTTGGATCTCCTTGCAGTCTAAGGGACTCCCAAGAGTCTTCTCCAACACCACAGTTCAAAAGCATCAATTCTTCGGCGCTCAGCTTTCTTCATAGTCCAACTCTCACATCCATACATGACCACTGGAAAAACCATAGCCTTGACTAGACGGACCTTTGTTAGCAAAGTAATGTCTCTGCTTTTGAGTATGCTATCTAGGTTGGTCATAACTTTCCTTCCAAGGAGTACCTCAACATAATAAAAGCTATATATGACAAACCCTCAGCAAACATTATTCTCAATGGTAAAAAATTGAAAGCATTTCCCCTAAAATCAGGAACAAGACAAGGGTGCCCACTCTCACCACTACTATTCAACATAGTTTTGGAAGTTTTGGCCACAGCAATAAGAGCCAAAAAAGAAGTAAAAGGAATCCAGATTGGAAAATAAGAAGTAAAACACTCACTGTTTGCAGATGACATGATCCTCTACATAGAAAACCCTAAAGACTCCACAGAAAATTACTATAACTAATCAATGAATATAGTAAAATTGCAGGATATAAAATTAACACACAGAAATCCCTTGCATTCCTATACACTAACAATGAGAAAACAGCAAGAGAAATTAAGGAAACAATTCCATTCACCATTACAGCGAAAAGAGTAAAATACTTAGGAATATATATACCTAAAGAAACAAAGGACCTATATATAGATAACTGTAAAACACTGGTGAAGGGAATCAAAGAGTATACAAATAGATGGAGAAATATACCATGTTCATGGATTGGAAGAATCAATATAGTGAAAATGAGTATACTACCCAAAGCAATCTATAGGTTCAATGCAATCCCTATCAAGCTATCTACGGTATTTTTCAAAGAACTAGAACAGATAATTTCACAATTTGTATGGTAATACAAAGAATAGCCAAAGCAATCTTGAGAAAGAAGAATGGAACTGTAAGATTCAACCTGCCTGACTTCAGTCACTACTACAAAGCCACAGTCATCAAGACAGTATGGTACTGGCACAAAGACAGAAATATAGATCAATGGAACAAAATAGAAAGCCCAGAGATAAATCCACGCACCTATGGACATCTTATCTTTGACAAAGGAGGCGAGAATATACAATGGAGAAAAGACAATCTCTTTAACAAGTGGTGCTGGGAAAACTGGTCAACCACTTGTAAAAGAATGAAACTAGAACACTTTCTAACACCATACACAAAAATAAACTCAAAATGGATTAAAGATCTAAACGTAAGACCAGAAACTATAAAACTCCTAGAGGAGAACATAGGCAAAACACTCTCCAACATACAAATGACATACATACAACTGACAAACAACTAATCTCAAAAATATACAAGCAACTCCTGCAGCTCAATTCCAGAAGAATAAACGACCCAATCAAAAAGTGGTCCAAAGAACTAAACAGACATTTCTCCAAAGAAGACATACAGATGGCTAAGAAACACATGAAAAGATGCTCAACATCACTCATTATCAGAGAAATGCAAATCAAAACCACAATGAGGTACCATTTCACCCCAGTCAGAATGGCTGCTATCCAAAAGTCTACAAGCAATAAATGCTGGAGAGGGTGTGGAGAAAAGGGAACCCTCTTACACTGTTGGTGGGAATGCAAACTAGTACAGCCACTATGGAGAACAGTGTGGAGATTCCTTAAAAAACTGGAAATAGAACTGCCTTATGACCCAGCAATCCCACTGCTGGGCCTACACACTGAGGAAACCAGAATTGAAAGAGATATGTGTACCCCAATGTTCATCGCAGCACTGTTTATAATAGCCAGGACATGGAAGGAACCTAGATGTCCATCATCAGATGAATGGATAAGAAAGCTGTGGTACATATACACAATGGAATATTGCTGCTGCTGCTGCTGCTGCTAAGTCGCTTCAGTCGTGTCTGACTCTGTGCAACCCCATAGACGGCAGCCCACCAGGCTCCCCCATCCCTGGGATTCTCCAGGCAAGAACACTGGAGTGGGTTGCCATTTCCTTCTCCAAAGCATGGAAGTGAAAAGTGAAGTGAAGTTGCTCAGTCTTGTCCGACTCTTAGAAACCTCATGGACTGCAGCCTACCAGGCTCTTTTGTCCATGGGATTTTCCAGGCAAGAGTACTGGAGTGGGGTGCCATTGCCTTTAAAAATAATACATTTGAATCAGTTCTAATGAGGTGGATGAAACTGGAGCCTATTATACAAAGTGAAGTAAGCCAGAAAGAAAAACACCAATACAGTATACTAGCGCATATATATGGAATTTAGAAAGATGGTAACAATAACCCTGTATGGGAGACAGCAAAAGAGACACAGATGTATAGAATAGTCTTTTGGACTCTGTGGGAGAGGGCAAGGGTGGGATGATTTGGGAGAATGGCATTGAAACATGTAAATTATCATATATGAAACAAATCGCCAGTCCAGGTTCGATACATAATACAGGATGCTTGGGTCTGGTGCACTGGGATGACCTAGCAGGATAAGATGGGGAGGGAGGTGGGGTGGTAGGGGTGTTCAGGGTGGGGAACACATGTACACCTATGGTGGATTCAAGTCAATGTATGGCAAAACCAATACGATATTGTAAAGTAAAATAAATAAATAAATTAAAAAAAATATGCTTTTCATTATAGTGGACTGGAATGAAAAGTAGGAAATCAAGAGATACCTGGAGTAACAGGCAAATTTTGCCTTGGAGTACAGAATTAAGGAGGGAAAAGGCTAACAGAGTTTTGCCAAGAGAAGACATTGATCACAGCAAGCACCCTCTTCCAACAACACAAGACTCTACACATGGACATCACCAGATAGTCAATACCAAAAGCAGGTTGCAGCCAAAGATGGAGAAGCTCCCTACAGTCAGCAGAAACAAGACTGGTAGCTGACTGTGTGGGCTCAGATCATGAACTCTTTATTGCAAATTTCAGACTTAAGTTGAAAAAAGTATTGAAAACCCCTAGACCATTCAGGTATGACCTAAATCAAAACTCTTACAATTATACAGTGAAAGTGATAAATCAATTCAAGGGATTAGATCTGATAGACAAAGTGCCTGAAGAACTATGGACAGAGGTTCGTGACATTGTACAGGAGGCAGTGATCAAGACCATCCCCAAGAAAAAGAAATGTAAAAAGGCAAAACAGCTGCATGAGGAGGCCTCACAAATAGCTGAGAATAGAAGAGAAGTGAAAGGCAAAGGCAAAGGAGAAAAGGAAAGATATACCTATTTGAATTCAGAGTTCCAAAGAATAGCAAGGAGGGATAAGAAAGTGTTCTTCAGTGATGCATGTAAAGAAATAGAGGAAAACAATAGAATGGGAAAGACAGAGATCCCTTCAAGAAAATTAACAATACCAAGGGAATATTTCATGCAAAGTTGGGCACAATAAACAACAGAAATTGTATGAACTTAACAGAAGCAGAAGATATTCAGAATAGGTGGCAAGAATACACAGAAAACTATACAAAAAAGATTTTCATGACCCAGATAACCACGATGGTGTGATCACTCACCTAGACCCAGACATCCTGGAATGCAAAGTCAAATGGGCCTTAGGAAGCATCACTACGAACAAAGCTAGTGGAGGTGATGGAATTCTAGTTGAGCTATGTCAAATCCTAAATGATGATGCTATGAAAGTGCTTCACTCAATATACCAGCAAAATTGGAAAATTCAGCAGTGGCCACATGACTGGAGAAGGTCTTTTTTCATTCCAATCCCAAAGAAAGACAATGCCAAAGATTGTTCAGACTACTGCACAATTCCACTCATCTCAGTTCAGTTCAGTTCAGTCGCTCAGTCGTGTCCAACTCTGCAACCCCATGAATTGCAGCACACCAGGCCTCCCTGTCCATCACCAACTCCCGGAGTTCACTCAGACTCATGTCCATCGAGTCAGTGATGCCATCCAGCCATCTCATCCTCTGTTGTCCCCTTCTCCTCCTGCACCCAATCCCTCCCAGCATCAGTCTTTTCCAATGAGTCAACTCTTCACATGAGGTGGCCAAAGTACTGGAGTTTCAGCTTTAGCATCATTCCTTCCAAAGAAATCCCAGGGCTGATCTCCTCCAGAATGGACTGGTTGGATCTCCTTGCAGTCCAAGGGACTCTCAAGAGTCTTCTCCAACACCACAGTTCAAAAGCATCAATTCTTTGGCGCTCAGCTTTCTTCATAGTCCAACTCTCACATCCATACATGACCACTGGAAAAACCATAGCCTTGACTAGACGGACTTTTGTTGGCAAAGTAATGTTTCTGCTTTTGAATATGCTGTCTAGGTTGGTCATAACTTTCCTTCCAAGGAGTAAGCGTCTTTTAAATTCATGGCTGCAGTCACCATTTGCAATGATTTTGGAGCCCAAAAAAATAAAGTCTGACACTGTTTCCCCATTTATTTCCCATGAAGTGATGGGACCGGATGCCATGATCTTTGTTTTCTGAACGTTGAGTTTTAAGCCAACTTTTTCACTCTCCTCTTTCATTTTCATCAAGAGGCTTTTTGGTTTCTCTTCACTTTCTGACATAAAGATGGTGTCATCTGCATATCTGAGGTTATTGATATTTCTCCCAGCAGTCTTGATTCCAGCTTGTGCTTCTTCCAGCACAGAGTTTCTCATGATGTACTCTGCATATAAGTTAAATAAGCAGGGTGACAATATACAGCCTTGACGTACTCCTTTTCCTATTTGGAACCAGTCTATTGTTCCGTGTCCAGTTCTAACTGTTGCTTCCTGACCTGCATACAAATTTCTCAAGAGGCAGGTCAGGTGATCTGGTATTCCCATCTCCTTCAGAATTTTCCAGAGTTTATTGTGATCCACACAGTCAAAGGCTTTGGCATAGTCAATAAAGCAGGAATAGATGCTTTTCTGGAACTCTCTTGCTTTTCTGATGATACAGTGGATGTTGGAAATTTGGTCTCTGGTTCCTCTGCCTTTTCTAAAACCAGCTTGAACATCTGGAATTTCATGGTTCACATATTGCTGAAGCCTGGCTTGGAGAATTTTGAGCATTATTTTACTTGCTTGTGAGAAGAGTGCAATTGTGTGGTAGTTTGAGCATTCTTTAGCATTGCCTTTCTTTGGGATTGGAATGAAAACTGACCTTTTCTTTTTTTTAAATTTTATTTTATTTTTAAACTTTACAATACTGTATTAGTTTTGCCAAATATCGAAATGAATCTGCCACAGGTATACCCGCATTCCCCATCCTGAACCCTCCTCCCTCCTCCCTCCCCTACCCTCCCTCTGGGTCGTCCCAGTGCACCAGCCCCAAGCATCCAGTACCGTGCATTGAACCTGGACTGGTGACTCGTTTCATACATGATATTATACATGTTTCAATGCTATTCTCCAAAATCTCCCCACCCTCTCCCTCTCCCACAGAGTCCATAAGACTGATCTGTACATCGGTGTCTCTTTTGCTGTCTCGTACACAGGGTTATTGTTACCATCTTTCTAAATTCCATATATATGTGTTAGTATACTGTATTGGTGTTTTTCTTTCTGGCTTACTTCATTCTGTATAGTAGGTTCCAGTTTCATCCACCTCATTAGAACTGATTCAAATGTATTCTTTTTAATGGCTGAGTAATACTCCATTGTGTATATGTACCACAGCTTTCTTTATCCATTCATCTGCTGATGGACATCTAGGTTGCTTCCATGTCCTGGCTATTATAAACAGTGCTGTGATGAACATTGGGGTACACGTGTCTCTTTCCCTTCTGGTTTCCTCAGTGTGTATGCCCAGCAGTGGGATTGCTGGATCATAAGGCAGTTCTATTTCCAGTTTTTTAAGGAATCTCCACACTGTTCTCCATAGTGGCTGTACTAGTTTGCATTCCCACTAACAGTGTAAGAGAGTTCCCTTTTCTCCACACCCTCTCCAGCATTTATTGCTTGTAGACTTTTGGATCGCAGTCATTCTGACTGGCATGAAATGGTACCTCATAGTGGTTTTGATTTGCATTTCTCTGATAATGAGTGATGTTGAGCATCTTTTCATGTGTTTCTTAGCCATCTGTATGTCTTCTTTGGAGAAATGTCTGTTTAGTTCTTTGGCCCATTTTTTGATTGGGTCGTTTATTCTTCTGGAATTGAGCTGCAGAAGTTGCTTGTATATTTTTGAGATTAGTTGTTTGTCCGTTGCTTCATTTGCTATTATTTTCTCCCATTCTGAAGGCTGCCTTTTCACCTTGTTAATAGTTTCCTTTGTTGTGCAGAAGCTTTTAAGTTTAATTAGGTCTCATTTGTTTATTTTTGCTTTTATTTCCAATATTCTGGGAGGTGGGTCATAGAGGATCCTGCTGTGATGTATGTCGGAGAGTGTTTTGCCTATGTTCTCCTCTAGGAGTTTTATAGAAAACTGACCTTTTCCAGTCCTGTGGCCACTGCTGAGTTTTCCAAATTTGCTGACATATTGAGTGCAGCACTTTCACAGCATCATCTTTCAGGGTTTGAAATAGCTCAACTGGAATTCTATCACCTCCACTAGCTTTGTTCATAGTGATGCTTTCTAAGGCCCACTTGATTTTACATTCCAGGATGTCTGGCTCCAGGTGAGTGATCACACTATCGTCTCACAGGCTAGCAAAAGTAATGCTCAAAATTCTCCAAGCCAAGGTTCAACAGTGAACTTCTGTTCAAAGTTCAAGTTCTGTGAACTTCCATGTGTTCAAGCTGGATTTTAAAAAGTCAGAGGAACTGGAGATCAAATTAGCAACATCTATTGGATTATCAAAAAAGCAAGAGAGTTCCAGAATAACATGTACTTCTGCTTTATTGACTACACCAAAACCTTTGACTGTGTGGATCACAATAAACTGTGGGAAATTCTTTTAAAAAAGGGGAATACCAGACCACCTGACCTGCCTCCTGAGAAATCTGTATGCAGGTCCGGAAGCAACAGTTAGCACTGGACATGGAACAACAGACTGGTTCCAAATAAGGAAGGGTGTACATCAAAGTTGTATATTGTCACCCTGCTTATTTAACTTATATGCAGAATACATCATGAGAAATGCTGGGCTGGATGAAACACTAGCTGGAATCAAGATTGCCTAGAGAAATATCAATAACCTCAGCTATGCAGATGATACCACCCTTATGGCAGAAAGTGAAGAAGAAGAGCCTCTTGATGCAAGTGAAGGAGGAGAGTTAAAAAGTTGGCTTAAAGCTCAACATTCAAAAAACTAAGATCATGGCTTCTGGTCCCATCACTTCATGGCAAATAGATTGGGAAACAGTGACAGACTTAATTTTTTTAAGCTCCAAAATCACTGCAGATGGTGACTGCATCCATGAAATTAAAAGATGATTGCTCCTTGGAGGAAAAGCTATGACCAACCTAGACAGCATTTTAAAAAAACAGAGATGTTACTTTGCCAACAAAGGTCCATCTAGTCAAGGCTATGGTTTTTCCAGTGGTCATGTATGGATGTGAGAGTTGGACTGTGAAGAAAGCTGAGCACCGAAGAACTGAAGCTTTTGAACTGTGATGTTGGAGAAGACTCTTGAGAGTCCCTTGGACTGCAAGGGTATCCAACCACCCAATCCTAAAGGAAATCAGTCCTGAATATTCATTGGACGGACTGATGCTGAAGCTCCAATACTTTGGCCACCTGATGCAAAGAGCTGACTCTCGTTTGAAAAGACTCTGATGCTGGGAAAGATTGAAGAGACGAGGAGAAGGGGATGACAGAGGATGAGATTATTGGATGGCATCACCAATTTGATGAACATGAATTTGAGTAAGCTCTGAGAGTTAGTGACGGACAGGGAAGCCCAGTGTGCTGCAGTCCATGGAGTTGGAAAGAGTCAGACACAACTGAGTGACTTAACTGACAGTCTGATCTCTTGGCTCTTCTACATGTCCCCTCTACCTTCTATGATCTCTTTTCTATATTTCTCTGCATTGTTTAGAATGTTGTCTGACCTATTAAAGCCTATTTTCCTCAGGTCCCACTGTAAGCTGATAATTTAGTATTACCCCACAAAAGAGAGGTGTTCCCTTGTAGCTCATTTGGTAATGAGGCTGTCTGCAATGCAGGAGACCTGGGTTCTATCCCTGGGTTAGGAAGATCCCCTGGAGAAGGAAATGGCAATGCACTCTAGCATTTTTGCCTGGAGAATCCCATGTTCAGAGGATCCTGGCAGATTACAGTCCATGGGCTTGCAAGAGTTGGAGACGACTTATCGAGTAAATCACCACCACAAAAGAGAATTAGGCATGGTTTTCTTGACATAAGAGGAGCCATTTTTGGCCTAAGCCATTTTGTGATCTAAGGCTGGGCACATGTTTGCCCTTGAACATATCTCAGTAATTAATGGTCTTAAAGGGACAATGTTATCAGGCAAGTGAAGTAACAATAGCAAAGGTTATTACCAGTTGTAAAGACTCCCAGTTCCCTTTCAGTGGTAAAGATTAGCATGAAGCACTCAACCACCAGATCAGCTGAAACCTCAGGGATGTTTATGTTGACCTTTTCTGACTCCCCTGACTTCAATCAATTAAAGCTTAGACCACCCAAACTTCTTTATGTGTATGTATGTACCCTTAGCTTAAAATGTACCCCATGTACCCCAATTTTGCTATTCAGGGAGACACTGCTTTGTGAAAGTTCCCCAGTGTTCTCCTTACTTGCTGCAAGAAATAAACCCTTCCTTCTCCTGATCTTTGACTTGGTTGTGTCTTTTATCTTGACACCCACAAAGAGGTGAGCCCAGTTTTTTGGTTTACAGCATCACCATGCTCTCTGCTTCAGTAGGTTTCCAAAACAATGAGATAGAATATAAAGAGTGAATGACTGACTGAATGAATGGATGAATGAGTGAATGAATAACATGGGCTTGTGAAATGGTGTATTTCCTTCCATATCAATAAACAAGGATGTCACAGCCATCAGGGATACCAGCCCTGCAGGTGTGAATTTCTGAGCCCAGGAAGAACAGTGCTTGCTCTCTGGCATCCATTGATCTGCTGCCCCTCCCCATAGCGAACAAGGAACTGAGGATGTGAAAAGTCAAATCTCAGATGCACATAAAAGAAATGATTTCAGTGAGCCCAGACTCTTGCATCTTCCCATACGCAGAAAATCACTGAATTCCTAAACTTGAGATATCTTGTTTTCCTTAATTAACAATAATCTTTTGATGTTCAGACTACTTGCCCCCTTTTGCAAGCTTCTATATAACTTGATTCTTCACCTGCTTCCTCAGAACAGTTCTCTCAGAGTCATTTGAGATGCTGTCACTTGGGCCTGAAGTCCTAAAAATTCCCCAAATAAAACATAACTCTCAACTTCTAGGTTGTGACTACATTTTAAGTTGAGAGGCTCCACTCTCTCTGCAGCCAACTCCCACCAAACAAAAATAATGAAGGAAATTCCATTTACCCTCAGTGTGGTGGTCTTCTCAGCTTAATTTAGTTCCAGGCTTCTCAAAGAATGATGGGAACTAGGACTATGACATTCATTAGGCTGGCAAATTTTCAGATTATTGGAATCCTGGGAAAACATAACTCTACTCCCTCCAGAGTCTCCCTGTAACCTCTCCTCCACCCCCACCCCACCTAACTATGGGATAGAAGTTAATTCTAGACCAGTGTGACTCAATAGAAGACTAATGTGAGCAATATATATGATTTTACATTTCTAGTGGCCACTTTTAAAGCAAGAAACAATTAACAGTGTATTAAAAGTTGAATAGTGTCCAGTCTTAAAAAAGTGTGTTGGAGTCTTAACACCTATTGCCTTGGAATGTGACAGTATTTGGAGAGGGGGCCTTTACAGAGATGATCAAGTTAAAATGAGGTCATTGAGGTGGGCCCTAGAAACGACTGAGGGACTGAGCACAGTGTGGCATTACTACCAGCCTTATCATGAAAAAGGCCATGTCGCCAACTGATAGACATGCATAGTAGGAAAAGGATGTGAAGAAACTTAGGGAGAAGACAGTCATCTGGAAGTCAAGGAGAAAGGCCTGGACAGACCGTTCCTTCACAGCCTCCAAAGGAACCAGTCCTGCTGACACCTTGATCTTGGAACTTCTAGCCTCTAGACTTGTAGGTAATCTATCTCTCTTGTCAAAACTGCTCAGTCTGTGGTCCTTTGTAAATGGCAACTCTAGCAAACTCACATGCAGTGGAAACATTTGCTTAATAACATATTTTATTCCACTGCATGAATCAAAGTCTTCCCTGATGTCTCAGGGGGTAAAGAATCCTCCTGCAATGCAGGAGACACACTTTTGATCCCTATGTTAGGAAGATCCCCTGGAGGAAGAAATGCCAACCCACTCCAGTATTCTTGCCTGAAAAAACCCATGGATGGAGGAGCCTGGCAGGTTACAGTCCAAAGGGTTGCAAAAAGTTGGACATGACTCTGTGATTAAACACATACACACCATATGTCAAAAATATTATTATCATTTCACTTGTAATTAACATAAAAACATTTCCAGTCCAGTTCAGTTCAAGTCACTCAGTCGTGTCCGACTCTTTGCGACCCCATGAACTGCAGCACACCAGGCCTCCCTGTCCATCGCCAACTCCCAGAGTTAACTCAGACTCATGTCCATCGAGTCAGTGATGCCATCCAGCCATCTCATCCTCTGTCGTCCCCTTCTCCTCATGCCCCCAAGCTCTCCCAGCATCAGAGTCTTTTCCAATGAGTCAACCCTTTGCATGAGGTGGCCAAAGTATTGGAGTTTCAGCTTCAGCATCAGTCCTTCCAAAGAACACCCAGGACTGATCTCCTCCAGAATGGACTGGTTGAATCTCCTTGCAGTCCAAGGGACTCTCAAGAGTCTTCTCCAACACCACAGTTCAAAAGCATCAATTTTTCAGCATACAGCTTTCTTCACAGTCCAACTTTCACATCCAAACGTGATCACTGGAAAAACCATAGCCTTGACTAGACGGACCTTTTTTGGAAAAGTAATGTCTCTGCTTTTAATATGCTATCTAAGTTGGTCATAACTTTCCTTCCAAGGAGTAAGCATCTTTTAATTTCATGGCTGCAATCACCACGTTCTTCCAAATCTAGTACGCATCTGACACAACACATCTTCATTTGGATTTACCCATTTCAAGTGCTCAGGAACCACATGTGACTCATGGGTCCCACAGCACACAGCAAACTAAGCATGGTGGTAAGGGAGAGTCCTGTGCCCCATCCCCCTATCCTGAGTGGAAGCAGACCACCACTCCACGATGCTGTCTTTGGAGAGAAGTAGAATCAGGGACTTTAACTTAAAGTCTGAAGATGTTACCAAACTCAGCTTTGGCTGCTCACTGCTTGAACACCAGTACTCAAGAGATGGATGCCAGTAGGAACAGAGGAGCCTGAAACCTGGGGAGAAGACAGACTCATGTTCAAAACCAACTCTGAAGATTCTGCTCAACCACGAAAATTTTAAAGAGAGCATCGTTTGGGGGAGAGGTCAGAGTCTTTGCTATCTTCCACTGTGAGCAGGCTGTGTTCTACTGTAAGTTCCCTACATATGAACCTTTAAGTTGCAAGTTTGACCTTTCAAAGATATGAATGTGCATTCAGATGTCCAATCACATGAATTAGTTCACGTGTCTGGAGTACATTGTCAGATGCATGCATTCTCTACAAGTGGTTGTGCTTTTGCATACTTTACTATGTAGAGTGCAGTAGAACAATTTCTTTATTTCAAGCCCAGGATGTCCGAAAGTCGTATTGATGTAGCTGGTACTGCTAAGAAGTGCCAACTGATAATGATGATCTTGATGAGCAACATGAGAAGCTTACTAGTTAAGACCTGGTGGAACTAGAAATCCAGAGAAAGGACAAAGAGAGACAAGAGGAAGAAGTAACTGAAGAACTGAAGAGATTCACAACACAGGGAGTGACAAGGGGACTTTCTGTATTCGAGGGGGCACTGTTAGCTTTTGAAGCATAAGACCCAAACAGAGAATGGTACATGAAGTTTGGAGCAGCCATTCCGAAGGCAATCCAGTGCTTCCATGTCATCTATGACAAGGAAAAAAAAAAAAAAAAAAGAGCTACTACCCAGACATTAGTGGATCATTTTCTCAAGAGGGTAGACAGAATTGAATCCAGCAAGGAACCAGAACCCATGCCATCAACCTCAGGCTTGAGTGAAACTGCAGCTCTCCTTCTGCCTCCTATTGCTGATGATCCGTAGCTTTACAATCTCCCACCTTCTCTCCCTCCTCCAGTCAGCAACTCTTCTTGCCTGTTCACTTTGTATCAGCCCCTGTATGACAGCTTTTCAAGGTACTATACTGTAAGATTAAAAATATTTTCTTTATTTTTTGTTTGTTATATATTACTTGTGTGCAAAGTATTACAAGCCTATCACAGTACAGTACTATATAGCTGCTTGTGTGATTTGAGTACCTATGCTAACTTTGTTGGACTTAAAGAACAAACCGGACTTAGGAATGCACTCTTCAAATAGAATTCCTTCGAATGTAGGGGACTTACTGTAATTGGTTGGTGGCATTCCAGGAATCTTGGGCCTTAGTTCCTGCAGAAGAAAAATATATCAGTATTTTGCTCTGCATTTTCGTTGAGGAGGAACTAGGACCCTGGCCAAGGGCTGCACTATTATTTCTTGATTGCCCTTCCCTTTGTTTCTGTATCACCTCCCTTCTCTGATTAGCAACTCTTTGAATCTGCCTTTTTGAACAGATTCAAGGTTTGGAAGGTCACGGAGGCTGAATGAAGCATATTTCCTGCAAACAGGAAATGAAGGATTTGTACTTGAGAGAGACCCACAGGGTTCTGTTTCGTTTCAAGGATGACAAACTAAAAATATATATATTTCATTTTTTCCCATTAGCATGGTTCTGTTTTTACAAGGATACATGTATTTTAAAATTGGGTAGTGGGGTGCATTTCCTATTTGGGCAAATTGGTCGATTCGGTGTTAATACTTTAAGCATACAAATGCAGACTGCACAAGTCATTTACCATAGAAACAGAGAAAAAGTCCATCTTCCACCAACTTAAAATAAAACAGGCTCTATATAAATATGCACAACCATATGACACACGGTTTCTGGGGCACAGCACTACATTTTATTTCCTGTAAAAATGTCAATACAGTCAACAGAGCACTGTTGGGAAGCACGGCTCCCTCCTTTCTGTGCTGGGCTCAGGCTGGTTGGCCAGTATCTTATCCTTGGGTCAGTCCATTTTCTCATTTTTCTATTTGTTGAATGATGGTTGTAGAAAGGAGCAAAGTGCAAAGACATTTCTAATATTTGTCATTTACTTACTTTCTATATCTTAGAAATAAAACACTGACAAATTAATATTGATTTTGTTGATTTTGTCCAATGCTTTTCCAGGAAAAATAAGTATTAGATAGGATGTGATATTATGATTTGTAACAATAAATATATATTAATATCTGGGACTTCCTTGGTAGTCTAGTGGTTAAGATTCTGTGCTTCCAATGCAGGCAGGCAGGTTGGGTCCCTTGTTAGGAAACTAAGATCCCACATGTGGCATGGCCAATAAGTAACTTTAAAAAATAAAATTATATGTATGGTGTGATCACTGACCTAGAGCCAGACATTCTGGAATGTGAAGTCAAGTGGGCCTTAGAAAGCATCACTATGAACAAAGCTAGTGGAGGTGATGGAATTCCAGTTGAGCTATTCCAAATCCTGAAAGATGATGCTATGAAAGTGCTGCACTCAATATGCCAGCAAATTTGGAAAACTCAGCAGTGGCCACAGGACTGGAAAAAGTCAGTTTTCATTCCGATCCCAAAGAAAGGCAATGCCAAAGAATGCCCAAACTACTGCACAATTGCACTCATCTCACACGCTAGTAAAGTAATGCTCAAAATTCTCCAAGCCAGGCTTCAGCAATATGTGAACCGTGAACTTCCTGATGTTCAAGCTGGTTTTAGAAAAGGCAGAGGAACCAGAGATCAAATTGCCAACATCCACTGGATCATGGAAAAGCAAGAGAGTTCCAGAAAAGCATCTATTTCTGCTTTATTGACTATGCCAAAGCCTTTGACTGTGTGGATCACAATAAACTGTGGAAAATTCTGAAAGAGATGGGAATACCAGATTACCTGATTTGCCTCTTGAGAAATTTGTATGCAGGTCAGGAAGCAACAGTTAGAACTGGACATGGAACAACAGACTGGTTCCAAATAGGAAAAGGAGTACGTCAAGGCTGTATATTGTCACCCTGCTTATTTAACTTATATGTAGAGTACATCATGAGAAACGCTGGACTGGAAGAAACACAAGCTGGAATCAAGATTGCCGGGAGAAATATTAATAACCTCAGATATGCAGATGACACCACCCTTATGGCAGAAAGTGAAGAGGAGCTAAAGAGCCTCTTGATGAAAGTGAAAGTGGAGAGTGAAAAAGTTGGCTTAAAGCTCAACATTCAGAAAACGAAGATCGTGGCATCTGGTCCCATCACTTCATGGGAAATAGATGGGGAAACAGTGGAAACAGTGGCAGACTTTATTTTTCTGGGCTCCAAAATCACTACAGATGGTGACTGCAGCCATGAAATTAAAAGACGCTTACTCCTTGGAAGGAAAGTTATGACCAACCTAGATAGCATATTCAAAAGCAGAGACATTACTTTGCCAACAAAGGTCCGTCTACAAAGGTCCATCTAGTCAAGGCTATGGTTTTTCCTGTGGTCATGTATGGATGTGAGAGTTGGACTGTGAAGAAAGCTGAGCACCGAAGAATTGATGCTTTTGAACTGTGGTGTTGGAGAAGACTCTTCAGAGTCCCTTAGACTGCAAGGACATCCAACCAGTCCATTCTGAAGGAAATCAGCCCTGGGATTTCTTTGGAAGGAATGATGCTAAAGCTGAAAGTCCAGTGCTTTGGCCACTTCATTCGAAGTGTTGACTCATTGGAAAAGACTCTGATGCTGGGAGGGATTGGGGGCAAGAGGAGAAGGGGACGACAGAGGATGAGATGGCTGGATGGCATCACTGACTCGATGGACGTGAGTCTCAGTGAACTCCAGGAGTTGGTGTTGGACAGAGAGGCCTGGCGTGTGGGATTCATGGGTCGCAAAGAGTCGGACACGACTGAGCGACTGATCTGATCTGATCTGATCTGACACATATATATATATATAATTATATATTGAGAATTTGAGTTGAATTTACATATATAAATATACATATATTTATATTTGTGTATATATAATGTGTTTATGTATATATAACATGTTTATGTATGTATGTATGTGTGTATATATATATATATATATATGTATATGTATATATGAGCTATTAAAACCCTTACAACTTCCTAAGTGATGAGAATGATGTTTTTTGTTATATTAGTGAAGGTGATTTTGAACCAAATTTAAGGATGGGGGTTGGTTGCCAGTGGAGGCTGAATGAAGGCTGTTTCTTGTAATGGAAGAAATGGAGAACACAGAAAGAACTTGTGCCCAGGAGCCCCACAGGGCCCTGTTCAGAATCATCTTCACTCTTATCTCCAGCCCTGACATGGTGGGATCTATGCAGACTGAACAAATGAAGGCAAGCAGAAATGCTTCTTGGAAGATATATCCATTTAAGAAACTATCTTAGTGTATGGATGATAACCCATCAGGAACTTTTTTCTTCTCTGTCTACAGTTGCAAGTCAGAAGTATCACATTCTCCCTGAGATCTCCTTGAAGAGAAAAAGTTAAAATTTTACATAACCTCCTGCTCCTTCTGCCTCTGTAACTCAGCTTGCTCCTTGCAAAGTATAGATCATGTAGGTCACATAGTTTCAGAAAGTGGGGACTTAACAATACTAGGAACTGGAGATTATCTCATTCACCTTTGTCCTGCTCTTTGCAATCGCCCAGCCCCTGCAGATCTGCTTAATCATGCCTGTCCACATTAAGGTCAGACATCCGCCTGCCGGTCTTGACCACTGTTCCTGTGCATGCAAAACCCCTTAGTTTAAACCAGCCTATTAGCAGCTAGTGTTGCCCACTATAGTAGGTCTATAAAGACTCTGTAACCCCTTTGTTTGGGGCTCAGAGCTTGAAGCGTTAACTCCTCTGGGCCCGCCGGTGTAATAAACCTGAGTTATCCAACTCTCCGAGTGTGGAGCTTGGTTTCTTGATCATTTATAATTCTAGTTATCATATTAAAGTGTTATGACCAGGTTTCTTTGTCAATTGCAAGAGAATCAGATTTTAAACATGGCTTCTATGGTTTTACTCTCATGCCTTTAGAAAAATACTGCTAGTTCTTCAATTAAATATCAATCAGAATTAAAAATACTGCTAGTTCTTCAAGGTTTATGGAAAAGACTTTCTAAGATTAAGCCAATAAACAAATTTTGTTATTAACAGTAAGCTGGTACCAGACTGGAATTTGGTCTTCTCTCTGTTTAGAGAACAAAGTTTACTTAAAATGCAGCTTTTGATAACAGATTATTAATTTCTTTTCCTTTAGATGATTTATATTTGTTTTTAAAATCTTTTTGTTACTTGGGTAAAGTAAATAAACATTTTTTAAGATTATGGTACACGTAGACGAAGCTCATTTTGTTTCTACAAAAAAATAACCCCTCATGGTAAGACTTTTGCTATCCTGATGTCCTTAAAACGTGGCAATAGTCTGCTCCTAAATCAGGAAATTAAAAATGGATAAATAACAGCTGAAAATCAAAGATCCAAGGCTATGGGAAATCCAAGACAGCCGCTTGGCTTTTCCAAACTCCCTGACAGACTTTATTTTTATTTGATGGGTTAAAGCCTTCCCTAGCTACGGTGTTAATGCCCTCACAATGAGTTCTCCAAAAAGAAAAAATAATAATAATAAGTTTCACTGAATATTAAGTGCTAGTTTTGTTAATTAAGGTCTGTGCTTACCAAAACTCACTTCTGAGATAGTTCCTTGTTATGTTATATTGCTAAAAGGTTTAATTAAGTTATTAAAAGGACACTCTAAGATTATTTCTAAAGCTTATCTCAGTAACCAGTCTTTGGATAAAGGTCAGATGCTTCATGATGTACAAGCAGGAGATTAACACTTGGCTATAATCATTTAACTAAGTTAGATGACATGTGGCATGCTGGGCTATACCCAGTGAAAGTTCTTGACTTAAATTCTTGCTTGTGACCTTGCTAATAACTGCTAACTATGTTGTTTTCTATATAACTTGTTTCAGAAGATTATTTCTTATGTTACCAAATGTGTGACTGAGCCTGTGATAAAATGCATTTCCATATGAGATCAATAATTGTAATAATGTAATTCTAGATATAGGAAGAAGCAACAAGAGGAAAGATTTTCCTGGACTAAGAGACTAGTAAGACAGGTGTGGTGCAGAGCCTTTTGCTACTTACAAGGCCTGGTCTAGTGAGAACACATTGAGTGGCCTGTCAGTGGAATCTTTGTTAGACCTGGGAATGAGCCTTCCCAGCACCATGGGATACAGAGACCTTGAAATGCCCCCAAAACATGGTTAAATATGTGGCTATGAAGGGGCCGTTCTGACTGAAAGTTGGCCATTGCCAGCTGCCTCTACAAAGATTAAATCATGACGACTAAAAGATTCTGACCTTCAACACCCCTTGAAAGGAGTTCGGGGTGGAGACAAAAAATAAGACATTCTGTGCAAGGAAAAAAAAAAAAAAAAGCAAAACAAACAAACAAATGAAAACAGTCCTTCAGATAGCTAGATGCTTTCAGGTAAAGATTTTTATGATTCCAAGTTCTTGCATCTTCTCATACCTAGAGAAACACTAATGTCATGAGTCAATGTCTGGACCTGGTTCTCCTGGCTAACCCCCTCAGCAGCCTTCCTACGTTTATTAATCTTTGGGCTATGTATCTTTAACTTTCTTGTTAAGTTTGTTTCTCCAAGTAGTAGTACAACAAGAATATTCCCCAGCCAACACCCAGACAGTGCTAGAAGAAGCTGCCTTATCATTCTGTGCACTCTCATAGCCCTCCGTAAATGCATCCCAGGGTCCTCAGGCTACTTTCCCTTTGAGATCTTACATGGGAGACCACCCCCAGTGATCAAAAAGCTTAAGGGAGACCACCAACAACTAGCTGACCCGGAGATGTCCCGATACCTCCAGGCCCTGGAAAAGTCTTCCACCACATTGCCTGAGAAACCTTGGAAAGGACACATACTCCACTGGGCAGTTGGATTTATCCCTATCAGCCAGGAGATGAGATATCGGTCAAAGGTTAGAAAAAGGAGCCACTTCAGCCAGTTTGGACAGGCCCTCACATGGTCGTCCAGGCAACCCCTACTGCTGTTAAAGTTACAGGTGTCATCCCTTGGATCCACCACACCAGAGTCAAGAAGGCAGGGACTTCCTGTGATGAGGACACCTGGAAAGCAGTTCAAGAATGTAAAGTATAGTTCAGGCGGAGGCAGAAAGAGGAAAGACGACCTCAACAGAAGTAGGTTACCTTTATTCAGGCAAGGAGCAGCGACAGTCGGCCTAACGACCAGGCTGAGCACTGAGAGAGATCAGGGAGGTTCCATATTTATAGGGAGGTTTGTGGAAGAGATAAGGGAAACTTTAATCAGGTGGGATGTTTTGGGGATTCTTTAGTTGAGATGGCATTTGTAGTTGGGCAGGGGGTGATAAATCTTCTGGGCAGGTGTAGGGGGTGGAAGGCTTCTGGACAGGGGGTAATAAGTCCCAGACAGATGCAACCGGCCTGGAGCATCAGGGCGGGACCTAAAGTTCTGTTTTGTTTTCTCTGAAGTTAGATGATTCAGCAAGGGCCTTTGAGACTGTTGTTTTCTTTTCTAGGCCCAAAAGGCTCCTTTAAGGACCCCAAAACCTCCTCAAGGTCCGGTTCCAAAGACAACAGCCCTCACCCACGAAGGACGCTGAGCCCTGCTCTAGTCTCTCTAGAAGCTGACTAGTCAACGCAAGGTAGAAGCCTGAGGATTCTTCAGCCTTGCTCCAGCCACACTCTGGCAGCTGGCTGGTCAAAACACTGTGGAAGCTTAAGGATCTGACTATCAAAATATCAATGGATTTTCATTGTCAACCATGGCCTCTATCCCTAATCGGTATTATTGCTGAGTTCTTCATTACAGGACCAACTAGACTCCCTGGCTGAGGTGGTTTTACAGAATAGGAGAGGGCTAGACCTACCGACAGCTGAAAAGGGAGGACTCTGCCTTTTCTTAAATGAAGAATGCTGCTTTTATATAAACCAATCAGGAATAGTCAAGGACATGGCCCAACAGCTAAGGGAACGAATCTTAAAAAGGAGAGAGCAACTAGCAAATTTCTGGGGTAACTGGAACAGTATCTGGAGCTGGGCATCATGGCTTCTCCCTTTAACAGGTTCTCTCTTCATGTTCTTGACAACACTCTTGTTTGGCTCTTGTATTCTCAATGCAATTACCCAGTTCATAACCTCTCAGATTGAATCCATAACATACAAATGGAAATAGCTCAATATAGCTCCCTAAACGATGGGGAGCTCTGAATGGTCTACCAAAACATGAGATGATGCTTTCTACAACGAGTGGTAGAAGCATCGGGAGTAGGGAATGAAGAGGAAAAGTTAAAATTTTATATAACCTCTTAGTCCTTCTGCCTCTGTAACTCAGCTTGCTTCTTGCAAAGTCTAGATCATGTAGGTCATGTAGTCCCAGAAAGTGGGGACTTGCAATACTAGGAACTGGAGTTCATTTCACTCACCATTGTCCTGCTCTTTGCAATTGCCCAGCCCCTGCAAACGTGCTTAATCATGCCTGTCCATGTAAAGGTCAGACATCCCCCTCCCCATCTTGACCACTGTTTTCCCATGCACGTGAAACCTTAGCTTAAACTAGCCTATTAGCAGCTACTGTTGCCCACTATAGTAGGTCTATAAAAATTGTAACCTCTTTGTTCGGGGCTCGGAGCTTGAAACGTTAACTCCTCTGAGCCCGCCGGTGTAATAAACCTGAGTTCTCCAACTCTCTGAGTGTGGTGCTTGGTTTCTCAATTATTGGTTTCTGCAACATCCTCACACTCTTCCTAAAAATGCCTCCAATTTATTGACCTCACCAGAGCTCTCTTTTTCCAAGCTCAGTGGCTTGCTGGATTTTTTTTTAAACATTTTCTATTGTGTTCTTCAGGGCAGGATAGAGGTGTTACAGCTTTCTAATGTGCTACCAGACTGCAGATAAAGAATTTAACAGCCCGTGGGAGGGCCAATTAGAGTCAATTATAATGTAATTGAATTGCCTTGTATTCCTTGTCTGTATAGAATTTCTTTCTGGAAGGAAGATTGTGCTTCTCCTTACACCCTGTTTGGGGCAAATCAGAGCTCCAGTGATCACCTTAGATCCTGGAATAGAGTTTCATGGAGGCTCCAGTGTCTTGGGAGAACAGGGCCAGAGAGTCTAAGCTCAGCTCTGTTATTTTGAAAAGTCAGGAAAGGTGCTGACTTTCCTATTTCATTTCTTTGTTTCTAAGATAAGAGAGCTACTAACTTTTTACAGAGAATTGGGCTATATAGGAAATACCTCACAGTCAGTCTCTGGGAAGTTGGGACATCCAACCTCTCAAGAAAGAAAGGAGAAAAAGAAAAAAAAAAGAAAGAAAGAAAGGAGAGAGTGAGGGCCACACATTCCTCTTCTGTGCCTCCATTGTTGGGGTTGGGAGGAGGATCAACCATGGGGAGCATGGATTCTGAACTCCTTTCCACCAACCATCCCCTGGAAACTGGTCTTGGACCACTGGTGTTGGTGTTACTGAGCCCAAGCTCACTCTGATCACTGCATGAAGGCCAATAAATCTGGAGATGAGGCACTAAGGCGAGGAATAATAACCTTATTTGGAAAGCCAGTAGACTAGTGTCTCCAAAAAGCCATCTTATCCAATTCTGGAGGCCAGTTTCTTTTATAGAACAGAGAGACAGAGGAGATGAGGAAATAAAGTGAAAAGAACATTATTCTGTCTGGGTTGGCCAGCATCAGGAAGAGGGTGCCTTAATTTCTTCTTGTCTGCAGGTGTTCATAGGTGGGCATGGTCAGATTGTCTCCCTGTAAGCTGAACAAAGGCACTTTAACATGCAGGCAGAGGGTCAGGGTTCCTTAAGGCAGGCTATTATGTGTGATTATAATAACGGCAATGAAAAGCAAAAGTTAAAGAAACAAGTCCAATAAGGAGTCAGGTTTTGCTCTTCCTTTTACACTGGGAAACAGTGGTTACTTGATTTCCCCTCCCTCACTACACCCAGAATCCTTCAGTCTTGGGTGTAGCTTGTATGGATCCTCAAAGGCTCAGTGGTCCATAGCTGAGTACCCAGGTTCCCTAGTGGCAGCCACTTGCATAATTCAGCCTCCTCAGGCTCCCTCCTTCCCTTCTAGACTCTTCCTGTTTCTCGTTTCTCTTCCCTGGCATTATATACCCTAATAAAATAATATAAGCCTTCATCTCACCCTCGGCCACCTGATGAACCCAGGGTAAGATCAATTATGTTTGTGAATATGGGAAAAGAGAACAGGTTTTGATTGATTTGCATATTTTTAGGAAATAGTTTAGTGGCCTGAGAGCCCAGTCCATGGCAGAGGTGTTCCAAAATGATACACGGCAAGCTGCTTACGGTCCCAAATGTTATATTGTTTGAAAAAACACCAGGCCCTTTGGCCAGTGACAAATCTGCTCTGTGTCTTTCTTGGCATCCCTTGGTTTCCCACTCTGCCCTCAGGCACAATCTCCTCTATCACTAACCTTACTCTAGACAGAGACTGCTTTGATTTGGACCCTTCTAGAAGCAGATCCTGAGACCAGGTTATAAGAGTAGGTAGTTTATTTGGCAGTTGATGTGAGGAAACACTGGTAGAGGATTAGGGAAGGAAGACAGGGAAAGGAAAGCAAGCAATAAAGGATATGAAACAAATGAGTTACCATTATGGGCAACTGGAGCTCAGTCCTGCTAGGGGACTCTCAGAATGGTATAGAATGCACCTTAAACTTATCGCACTGGACAGGCGGGAGAGCCAGGGAGTTTATACACCAATTCCTAGGAGTTACTTTTGTTGAGGGCTTCTCCCGCGGACATATGAGTGTTACTTCTCTGACACAGTGTGCCCTGTGTAGGCAGAGAAGGATAATGAAGTCCAAGAAAGCCCTAGGGCTTAGAAGTCAGAACACTATGCTCCTCAGGTGTATTGACTGTGCAGGCAAGTCTGAGAAAGGCAGGTGCAAATACAGTAACCAGCATGCTCCAGAGCCTCACCAATGGACTGATCCCCAAGCTCACCTCTGCAAAGTCCTCTCAACAGTTTCTCCTGAGCTGAAATGGGTCCATCCTGTCCTGCGCCCATGACCTCTGACTCATTACTGATGAACACGTGTGTTTGCCTCTGGTTCCTTTTCTCTTTTATGATATTAAGAAATGCAAAGTGAATTATCAAGAAAGTACTAAGAATCCCCATTTATTTTGTAATTCTGCCCCTAAAAGACTTTATTGCAGCCTGGTCATATAGTGTACATTACAGTAACTGTTTAAAAAGACAAGTTACTAACAACAACAACCCCACCCTCCACACACAACACTGAAATGGTGTTAGTCTCCTTTTCCCACTTTCATGCCAGTAAAGAGAGGTCAACACTGGATTTTCTAAAGGCTGAAGCCTTCCTTGTAATATTTTCTCTTTCTCTTTCTCTCTTACAAAAAACACTAAGTATGGAGATTGGAATTTCAGGCTCAAGCAGAATATTCACTTGGGGATTCCAAAGAGGAACCCATACAGAGTAATAATTTAGATCTATAAGCTTTTTGGAGGCTAACTTAAAAACAAGAGATAATTTTGGAAAAGGGATAAGGTGAGAGTACATCTCAAGGTCTAAGATAAAGAATGGAATCTTGACAGGTTACTGTGACTAGGCTGGCTTTACTCCATGCCCTAGACAGAGGAATTGGGTCTAAAGTTGACTCAAAGCAGGCCCTGAGGCCTTGAGGGTGTTGGAAGGGGATTCAAAGAGCATGTCAGGGGAGTAAAGCTCTGTGTGGTGTGCCCTGAGTGTATTAGTTACCTATTGATGCATAACAAATTGCCACAAGCTTAGTGGCTTAAAGCAACACACAGAGTTCCTTTGGCTCAGGAATCCAGTTAAAGCTTAGTTGGACCTTCCGCTTAGAGTTCCACAATGCTATAATCAAGGTGTCATCTTGGCTTGTTCAATTTTGGAGCTTGGGGTCTTCTTCCAAACACACATGGTTGTTGGCAGAATTCTGTTTCTTGTGAGTTTTTTGTTGTTGTTGATCAGTTGCTAAGTCATATCCAACTCTTTGGGACCCCATGGAATGCAGCATGCCAGGTTTCCTTATTGTTCACGCTCTCCCAAAGTTTGCTCAAACTCATGTCCGTTGAGTCAATGATGCTTTCCAACCATCTCATCTTCTGTTTCCCTTTTCTCCCCCTGCTCTCAGTCTTTCCTAACCTCAAGGTTTTCTCCATTGAGTCAGCTCCTCACATCAGGTGGCCAATGTTTCAGCTTCAGCATCAGTCCTAGTGAATATTCAGGACTGATTTCCTTTAGGATTGATTGGTTTGATCTCCTTGAAGTCCAAGGGACTGTCAAAAGTCTTCTCTAACACCACAGTTTAAAAGCATCAATTCTTCAGTGTTCAGCCTTCTTCATGGTCCAACTTTCATATCCATATACGACTACTGTAAAACCATTACTTTGACTATATGATCTCTCTGCTTTTTAGTACGCTTGTGGTTGTGGGACTGAGGTAGTCTTGCTGCTTCACTTGAGTTCACTTTCATCCTAGGTCTCATCTACTGTTCTTTGCCATTTGGCTTTCTAAACTTGGCAGCTTACTTTTTCAAGGCCAGCAGAATAATTTCTTGACTCAGGGATGGCTCAGCCTCCCTTTTAAGGACTTTGATTAATCTAAACCTACCTGATTAATTTAGGTCCACTCTGGAAAAATCTCCTTTTACAGAATTGATTGGTTTAGGATTTAAACTACATCTGTAAGACGACTTCACCTTTGCAATATTCCATTAGCTAGAGGCAAGGGACAGATCCCATCCACAAGCAAGGAGAGGGAGTTATACAGAGGCCAGGATATCAGAAGGTGATGGTTATTGGGGGTTATTTCTGGGTCTGCTCTCCAAACTGAGGGGATTGTGGTAGAGGCTTGAATGTGTTATCAAGATGATGGCATAGTGGGCAAAAAGCCTGGCTCTTTTCCTGGTTTTTAGCTTCTAAAAGGCCCATTATTCTTTCATGAACCTACTGACAAGCAGAAAGAGATGCATTAATTATGACTATTAATAAAAATTACTCAAAATTTGGACAAAAGCAAAAGGTAGGGAGGGCTTGATTCTTCAGTGCTATATGGAGATACATGCCAACCCAAGGATTGTGCAACTGCTTGTTTTTAACTCATGGTTGGACAGAGGAGTTTCATGGGCAACAGGCCACAGGGTTGCAAAGAGTCGGACACAACTTAGTGATGAAACTGCAGCATCTTGCTATTGATTAAAGGTCCCAGACTTAAGCTACAAACTATCTTGCAAAACTGTATTCACTTGAGATGGGAATTATTTCTGATCACTTTAACAGGTCACCTCGAAAGTTATGGTTTATCACCCTCTTAGACATTCAGTTCAGTTCAGTTCAGTCACTATATTGTGTTTGACTCTTTGTAACCCCATGGACGGCAGCATACCAGGATTCCCTGTCCATCACCAACTCTTGGAGCTTGCTCAAACTCATGTCCATTGAGTCAATGATGCCATCCAACCATCTCATCGTCTGTCATCACCTTCTCCTCCTGCCTTCAATCTTTCCCAGCATCCAGGTCTTTTCCAATGAGTCAGCCCTTCACATCAGGTGGCCAAAGTATTGGAGTTTCAGCTTCAGCATCAGTCCTTCCAGTGAATATTCAGGACTGATTTCCTTTAGAATGGACTGGTTGGATCTCCTTGCAGTCCAGTGAACTCTCAAGAGTCTCCTCCAACACCACAGTTCAAAAGCATCAGTTCTTTGGCACTCAGCTTTCTTTATAGTCCAGCAGTCCCTACCATACATGACCACTGGAGAAAAACATAGCTTTGACTAGACAGACCTTTGCTGGTAAAGTAATGTCTCTGCTTTTTAATATGCTGTCTAGGTTGGTCATAGCTTTTCTTCCAAGGAGCAAGTACTTTTAGTTTCATGGCTGCAGTCACCATCTGCAATGATTTTAGAGCCCCCAAAAATAAAGTCTGTCACTGTTTCCATTGTTTTCCATCTATCTGCCATGAAGTGATGGGACCAGACGCCATGATCTTAGTTTTTATAAGCCAGCTATTTCACTGCCCTTTTTCACCCTCATCAAGAAGCTCTTTAGTTCCTCTTCATTTTGTGCCATAAGGGTGGTATCATCTGCATATCTGAGGCTATTGATATTTCTCCTGACAATCTTGATTCCAGCTTGTGCTTCATCCAGCCTGGCATTTTTTATGATGTACTCTGCATATAAGTTAAATAAATAGGGTGACAATATGCAGCCTTGATGTACTCCAATCCCAATTTGGAACCAGTCTGTTGTTCCATGTCCAGTTCTAACTGCTGCTTCTTGACCTCCATACAGATTTCTCAGAAGGCAGGTCAGGAGGTCTGGGATGCCCATCTCTTGAAGAACTTTCCATAGTTTGCTGTGATCTACACAGCCAAATGCTTTGGCATAATCAATAAAACAGAAGTAGACATTTTTCTGGAACTCCCTTGCTTTTTCTATGATCCAATGGATGTTGGCAATTTGATCTCTAGTTCCTCTGCCTTTTCTAAAATCAGCTTGAACATCTGGAAGTTCACCATTCACGTACTGTTGAAGCCTGACTTGGAGAATTTTGAGCATTATCTTTGCTAGCATGTGAGATGAGTGCAATTGTTTGATAGTTTCCTTTATGGCTCAGCTCATAAAGAATCCTTGTGGCTCAGCTGATGAAGAATCTGTCTGCAATGCGGGAGACCTGGGTTCAATCCCTTGGTTGTGAAGATATGCTGGAGAAGAGAAAGGTTACCCACTCCAGTATCCTGGCTTAGAGAATTCCATGGACTGTATAATCTATGAGGTCACAAGACTCAGACACGACTGCGCAATTTCAATTTCTTAGACATTAAGCAGTGTTATATGTATCATTGAAATCCTATCCTCATCTGCCTTTATTAACTTACCTATAAATACGGAGAAGGCAATGGCACCCCACTCCAGTACTCTAGCCTGGAAAAATCCCATGGATGGAGGAGCCTGGTAGACTGCAGTCCGTGGGGTCGCTAGGAGTCAGACATGACTGAGCGACTTCACTTTCACTTTTTCACTTTCATGCACTGGAGAAGGAAATGGCAACCCACTCCAGTGTTCTTGCCTGGAGAATCCCAGGGACGGGGGAGCCTGGTGGGCTGCCGTCTGTGGGGTTGCACAGAGTCGGACACGACTGACATGACTTAGGAGATAAATACTTATCTTCTCAAATATTCTTTGGGCTGTTTTTAACACCTCACTGTTTCTCTCAGTAATTAATGAGTTGAACAAATCTCTGACATGTGTTCATTTTATATTTGCCTGTGCATTATTATGTTATCTTTTGAAAACTACACTTTAACAATAGTATGGAATTTTCATCAGCCAAGCAGGAGAATTGAGCTTAGTATTTGATTCTGAGAAATAAAGCAAAGTGATTTTTTTACCCAATATTTTGGGGTATAATTCACAGCCTCCACTATCTTCTCAAATTCTGAGAGGAAATAAATTTCCTTGCCATGTTCTTTTGATGGGGAAGAAAAGATATAAATCTACCAGTAGCCTTCTAACTTCTTTCTGTGCACTTATAAAAGCCTGATCTATAATCTGTAGGATTGAAAGGATGATACTTAACTACCAGGTTTGGCACGGATGGTAGCAGTGGCAAAGTAGTGAGGCTAGAGCCAAAGATTCGTTGTGAGGGCAAAGCACACAGGTCAGAGCTCATGTCAAAATGTTTCCCTGAGAAATATCTCAGACTGAGTGCTCACTGATATGCTAGAATTCCAACAGAATCCTTGAATGGTGTTCAAGTGTGATTTGATCTGGTTCTTGACACATACAATATAATCAGATGAAATGTAAATTGTATCTAGTAAATTAAATTTATTTGTAAATATATATGCCCTTTATTATACTTAGTTTATCTATTATTCATTGTATATACACATATAGGCACACACATATTTGTGTGTGCTTCCCACATATCCAGAATCCAGAGAATGATGTTAAAATAAAATTTTGTCTAGAATAAGGGCATGCAGGTTTTGAGAGAGATTCTGTCTTCTAACAAAAGTCCTTGAATGGTGTAACATCTTATTTCATTGCTTAAAAGCCTCTTATTCTTAATTGTTTTCTTAGTTAAGAATTAAGGATTTAAGGAACAAAATAGTTCAGTCTTAAAATATAACTAATGTTAAGAAATCTAGATGGAATATCTAGAATTTAAAGGATTTTTTCCCCACTAATATGCAATCATACGAATTATAGCACAGAAGCTGAATTCAGAACAAGAAGAGTTCGGTTATATTTTTACTTCATCTACTTATTGATTAATCAGTAGTTCAAAGCTTATTATTAATGAATTTTTTTAATGCAAGCTACAGTGATATGCTAGAGATATAAGATGGGTTAGAAAATAACTTTTCAGTTATCTGTTGTTATATAACCATTCATCCCAAAACTTGCAGCTTAAAGCAACGATTGTCTTCAGCTCAGTTCAGTCACTCAGCCGAAGTCTTTGCAACCTCATGGACTGAAGCACGACAGGCTTCCATGTCCATCACCAGCTCCCACAGTTTACTCAAACTCATGTCCATTGAGTCAGCGATGACATCCAACCATCTTATCCTCTGTCCTCCCCTTCTCCTCCCATCTTCAATCATTCCCAGCATTCGGGTCTTTTCCAATGAGTCAGTTCTTCACATCACGTGGCCAAAGTATTGAAATTTCAGCTTCAGAATCAGTCCTTCCAGTGAATAGTCAGGACTGATTTTCTTTAGGATTGAATGGTTTGATCTCCTTGCTGTCCAAGGGACTCTCAAGAGTCTTAGTCTTCTCCAACCACACAGTTCAGAAGCATCAGTTTTTCGGTGCTCAGCTTTCTTTATAGTCCAACTCTCATATCCATACATGACTACTGGAAAAACCATAGCCTTGACTAGACAGACCTTTGTTGACAAAGTAATATCTCTGTTTTTAATATGCTATCTAGGTTGGTCATAACTTTTATTCCAAGGAGCAAGCATCTTTTAATTTCATGGCTACAATCACCATCTGCAGTGGTTTTGGAGCCCCCCAAAAATAGTCTGTCATTGTTTCCACTGTTTCCCCATCTATTTGCCATGAAGTAATGGGACCAGATGCCATGATCTTAGTTTTCTGAATGTTGAGTTTTAAGCCAAGCTTTTCACTCTCCTCTTTCACCTTCATCAAGAGGCTCTTTAGTTTTTCGCTTTCTGCCATAAGGGTTGTGTCATCTGCATATCTGAGGTTATTGATATTTCTCCCAGCAATCTTGATTTCAGCTTACTCTTCATCCAGCCCAGCGTTTCTCATGATGTACTCTGCATGTAAGTTAAATATGCAGGGTGACAATATACAACCTTGACATACTCTTTCTCCTATTTGGAACCAGTCTGTTGTTCCATGTCCAGTTCTAGCTGTTGCTTCCTGACCTGTATACAGATTTCTCAAGAGGCAAGTCAAGTGGTCTGGTATTCCCATCTCTGTCAGAATTTTCCACACTTTGTTGTGATCCACAGAGTCAAAGGCTTTGGCATAGTCAGTAAAGTGGAAGTAGATGTTTTTCTGGAACTCTCTTGCTTTTTTGACAATCCAGCAGATGTTGGCAATTTGATGTCTTGTCCCTCTGCCTTTTCTAAATCCAGCTTGAACATCTGGAAGTTCATGGTTCACATACTGTTGAAGCCTGGCTTGGAGAACTTTGAGCAGTACTTTACTAGCATGTGGGATGAGTGCAATTGTGCATTTCTTATGAGCATTCTTTGGCATTGCTTTTCTTTGGGATTGGAATGAAAACTGACCTTTTCCAATCCCATGACCACTGCCGAGTTTTCCAAATTTGTTTGCATATTCAGTGCAACACTTTCACAGCCTCATCTTTTAGGATTTGAAAGAGGTCAACTGTAATTCCATCACCTCCACTAGCTTTGTTTGTAGTGATGCTTCCTAAGGCCCGCTTGACTTCACATTCCAGGATGTCTGGCTCTAGGTCAGTGATCACACCATCATGATTATCTGGGTCATGAAGACCTTTTTTTCTGTAGTTATTCTGTGTATTCTTGCCACTTCTTCTTAATATTTTCTGCTTCTGTTAGGTCCATACAATTTCTGTCCTTTATTGTGCCCATCTTTGCATGAAATGTTCCCTTGGTAGCTCTGGTTTTCTTGAAGAGATCCCTAGTCTTTCCCATTCTATTGTTTTTCTCTGTTTCTTTGCATTGATCACTGAGGAAGGCTTTCTTATCTCTCCTTGCTATTCTTTGGAACTCTGCATTTAAATGGGTATATCTTTCCTTTTCTCCTTTGCCTTTTGCTACTCTTCTTTTCACAGGTATTTGTAGGGCCTCCTCAGGCAACTATTTTGCCTTTTTGCATTTCTTTTTCTTGGGGATGGTCTTGATCCCTGCCTCCTGTACAGTGTCATGAACCTCCATCCATAGTTCTTCAGGTACTCTATCAGATCTAATTCTTTGAATCTATTTGTCACTTTCACCATATAATCATTAGAGAGTTAATTTAGGTCATACCTGAATTGTCTAGCGGTTTTCTCTACTTTCTTCCATTTAAGTCTGAATTTGGCAATAAGGTGTTCACGATTTGAGCTACAGTCAGCTCCTGGTCTTGTTTTTGCTGACTGTATAGAGCTTCTTCATCTTTGGCTGCAAATAATATAGGCAATCTGATTTTGGTATTAACTATCTGGTGATGTCCTTGTGTAGAGTCTTCTCTTGTGTTGTTGGAAGAGGGTGTTTGCTATTACCAGTGCATTCTCTTGGCAAAACTCTACTAGCTTTTGCCCTGCTTCATTCTGTACTCCATGGCCACGTTTTCCTGTTATTCCAGGTATTTCTTGACTGCCTACTTTTGCATTCCAGTTCCCTATAATGAAAAGGACATCTTTTTTGGATGTTAGTTCTAGAAGGTCTTGTAGGTCTTCAGAGAACCATTCTACTTCAGCTTCTTCAGCATTGCTGGTCGGGACATATACTTGGATTACTGTGATATTGAGTGGTTTACCTTGGAAACTAGCAGAGATCATTCTGTCATTTTTGAGATAGCATCCAAGTATTGCATTTGACTCTTATGTTGACCATGATGTCTACTCCACTTCTTCTAAGGGATTCCTGCCCACAGTAGTGGATATAATGGTCATCTGAATTAAATTCACCCATTGCAGTCCATTTTAATTTTATTTCCTCATAATTCTGGAATCTGGGCTGGGCGTTTCTGGGATGTGCTCCTCCTGGTCTCCCTTGAAATCTCCGTAAGGGTACAGTGGTTTGGAGGCTAAACTGGGTCTGGACAATGCAGAAGGACTTCACTCAGAAGCCTGGTCCTTCTGTGCTGCTATTCTGGGTTTTCTTTTTCACCTGGTCTCATCATACAGCAGCCTAGCCCAGGCTTTGTTACAGTGTGGCAACTGGTTAAAAAAGTGATATCCAGAAGCAAGACCATAGCTACTTGTACTGTGGTTATTAATGTCCTATTGGTGATGGCAAGTCACATGGCCAAGGCTGTAGTCCATGCTGATGAAAATGCACGATAGTGGGAATAGCAGGACATGTGTGTCACTGGATATAATCGAAGTAACAGTCTACTCCAAGTGGTTCTAACTCAACCGTTGATTTTACTTATTTATTTACCTGCTTTGGGTCTGAGTTCCAGCATGTAAGACCATTCACTGAGGCACAGACTTCTCTTCAGTTGTGGGGTGGTCTCTAGAGTCTGTGGGCCCAGTAGTTTCAGTATGCAGGCTTAGTTGTCCCGTGGTATGTAGTTCCCAGACCAGGAATTGAGCCCAAGTCCCCTGCATTGGAAAGGAGATTCTTTTTTTTTTAAATATAAATTTATTTATTTTAATTGGAGGCTAATTACTTTACAATATTGTATTGGTTTTGCCATACATCAACATGAATCCACCACAGGTATACACATGTTCCCCATCCTGAACCCTCCTCCCACCTCCCTCCCCATACCATCCCTCTGGGTCATCCCAGTGCACCAGCCCCAAGCATCCAGTATCATGCATTGAACCTGGACTGGCGATTCATTTCATATATGATATTATACATGTTTCAATGCCATTCTCCCAAATAATCCCACCCTCTCCCTCTCCCAGAGTCCAAAAGACTGTTCTATGCATCTGTGTCTCTTTTGCTGTCTCGCTTACAGGGTTATCGTTACCATCTTTCTAAATTCCATATATATGCGTTAATATATTCTTAACCACTAGACCACCAGGGAAGTCCCAATCATTGATTTTCAAAGTGTGTTCTTTTGAATCTCTGGAACTCTAAATAACCCTTCAAGGGTAACATGGTGAAGCCTCACTTCAGTTATAAGAATTTCACATGTAAATACTGGGCATTAACAGTTAAGATTTTTATTGAAGAAAGTGTTCTACTGCCAAGAGAATATATATATTTTACAATCATTAAACTAGATGATCTCTTGCGAGTTAAACATTTTATGATTTTGTGACTCTGGGACTTCTCAGGCCACTTAGTTGATCTGTCCTTGGATAATAGCACATATTCTTATCTATTCCACTGGATTCCTGCCAAGATGGGTGCAATAATATCTGCATGCCACATAGAGGTCTTCAACAGAGACACTGAGTGCATCCATTGAATTTCAATTTGCTTTCTGCATCACATCCTGCATGGGAAATACCTCCTCCATTTAGAAAGTTAATATCCATAATTATGAACACTTATGAATTTAGAGGCAGTTGTTAACATTAAAGAAATCAGTAGTGTGAACATATAGTCACTTAAAATGTCCTCTCCTGTGTATGTGACTGTAGTATTATTTTGCCCCTGTTAATAGCACACACTTGATTATTTCTAAAATTGTAGGTTTTAACAAATAATAACTGCAACAGCTACCAGTTCTCAAACTCTTATCATGTTTTAGGTACTATGCAAAGCACTTTTCATCTCATCACTCTAATTTTAGACAACTCTTGCCAAGTTGATATTATTATTATTATCTCCATGGAGTGAACAGGGAAGATGAGGCTTAGAAATGGGTCCAAATCCATGCAACCCTTGTGATCCCATGGTTAAGAATCTGTCTGCCAGTGCAGGGGACAAGTTCAGTCCCTAGCCCAGGAAGATCCCCTATGCTGTGGAGCAACTAAGCCCGTGCACCAAAGTTACTGAAGCCCATGCACCCTAGAGCCCATGCTCCATGACAAGAGAAGCCACTGCAGTGAGGAGCCCATGGACTGCAACTAGAGAAAGGCTGCACACAGCAATGACGACTCAGCTCAGACAAATACATAAAAAAAAAAAAAACCAACAAAAAGCAAATCCATGAAGGTAAGAAGTTCGTGACAGATCTGGGATATGAATCCAGAACTTTCAGGCCACAAAACTAAACCTCTTCTCCTCCACCATGCTGTGGTCCTGCAGACCTCACCGAGCTCTTGTGATCACGGAGTCATACTGAGATATGGGGTCTCAGTACTAAGAGAAGGAACACACCTGTCTGGATAAAGGGAAACGTGAAAGTTGCTCAGTTGTGTCTGACTCTTTGGGACCCCATGGACTATATAGTCCATGGAATTCTCCAGGCAAGATGGAGTGGGTAGCCTTTCCCTTCTCCAGGTGATCTTCCCAACCCAGGGACTGAACGCAGGTCTCCTGCATTGCAGACAGATTCTTTACCAGCTGAGCCACAGGCTGGACTCTTTATTGTCTACAGCATGGTTCTCCAGCTTGACTGCCTAGTGAAATAACCCAGGGAACTTTTATCAAATGCTGATGCTTGATCTTGCCTTCTGCATTCCTGATTGAAAGTAGTCTTGGTGGAGCCTGGGCATTGAGTTTCTTAAAAACTCCCCAAATAGTTCTAACTCAGCAGTGTGGGGTGAGAACCACTGACTTAGAAGAGCCACATGTGGCCTCCAGGAACCACTTTTAAGACGATGGCTGTTTCATTTCATTGCAGAGAAAATACTTCTGCATGGAATGCTCTCATTTGTTTTCTCTTTGAAAAGCTCTTATTCATGGTTCAAAGCCCAGGCCCAATAAACAAAAGGAAATAATCAAGGGAAAGAAAAAGCCTGCAAACATTTAGCCTGACATTATCAAAATATCTGGACTTATGATCACTAGCTGCCCCCATACCCTGACAGCTTATACCTGAAAAACCCAGCTGCTTAATTAGGCTGTGCACCACTACCCCAATCATTTTTGGGCCTCTTACTTTTAGAAGACATGCTCCAATCACACCAGTTTCTGGGGATCCACTGGCAGGTGACTGGGGAGGAGGGAATGATGCCAGTTCCTCAGCTTTATCCTTTTGTTCTGATGTGCTCAGATCAGACAAACCTAGTGAGGATGCAAGGGGCTGCAGTCCTGACAGCTGGCAGCACCAGTGAGGGCCCCATGTGCCTTTGCTCACAGGGGAAGGATGTCCTTTGTTTATTTATGAGGATAGGGAAGCTTACTCTCATCACTTCATCCCAGAAAACTAGTTGGATCATAGGAGGTATGAGAAAGATCCAGACAAATGTTGAAACCAAAAAACACATAGGTATATATTTCCCAAACATCATACTCAAAACAACTTAAATTCTCCCAAGGTCTACCTTGCTTATTAAAACCTATTATGACTTTATTTTTAAGAATCAAAATGATTAGATTAGCTCTGAAAGCTTCTCTGTTTGGTCTACATTCATGTCTCTCACAAAGTAAATTACAAGCTTCTTGAGAATTGTGCTTCCAACTGTGTGACTCTATCACCATCATGGCCATCATCCTCATCGTTGTAGCTCACACTTACATAGAATTTACCATCTGCTGGGCACTCCTCTAAGAATGTTAAACATAGGTATTCACTTAACATGTTTTATATTTCATGATAACCCCACAAGGAAAGTAACTGTGATTATCCCATTTTACAGATTAGAAAACTGAGATATAGAGCTTTGATTTATTTTATTTACCACAGGGCACTCAGTTAATAAGTAGGGGACTATTGTAATGACCCCAGGAGTCTAGCTCTGAGTCTAGAGTCTTAACCTGTACATTATGCCATTTTGGGGGCATATTTGTAAAAGGTAAAGAAGTTGTAGTTATTTTCAAAAGATGATATATGATTTCTTTTTATTTAGTGCACTCAAGAGATATATGACAGTGAAGTTTCATTGCTAAGGTTTGAAAAAGACAATGGAGGAAAAAAAAACTCCCATAAATATGCATATGCAACATGTAATCTACAAATGAGGATGAAATATCAGCAGGATTCACCCAAATGTTGACCAAGTCATTTGTGGCTGATGGTGTCATGGGTGGCTTCTATTTTGTCCTTTGTTCTGTTTTGACTTTCAAAAAATATTTGCTACACTTAATATGGTATAATTCTATACAGTGTGCATTAGTTTGTTACCAGAAGGTACAAAGGCAGCTTACAAAAGTTTCAATCAATTATAAAATTGCTGCTGCTGCTGCTGCTAAGTTGCTTCAGTCATGTCCGACTCTGTATGACCTCATAGACGGCAGCCCACCAGGCTCCCCCGTCCCTGGGATTCTCCAGGCAAGGACACTGGATTAGGTTGCCATTGCCTTCTCTGGTATAAAATTGACTGAAAGTATAAAATATGTCCCCCTCCCCCACCCTCCACCCCTGCTTCCTCACAGCAGGCCTCCACCTGCAGTGGGCCCTGGCAAGGGCCTCTGACAGTTATAAGGACTGGTCATTTTAATTTGTATTCTGATTTAAAGTCATGGGCCATTTTATCATATAATTGTGACCAGATATATCATGGTGCTGGCTAAGGTTTTTCATCCAGGGGCAAGGGAAGAACCAACACTGAATAGATCACAAAAGAAAATAGAAGAGAAAATAAATTTTCTTTTATGATTAACCCATTCCTGCTATGAGTTATGCTTTTCATTTTATGTTTGTTATTTGTTTGCATATATACACATATGTGTGTATATCCATATTTATATAGATCTCTCTCTTCATATATATGTGTGTGTGTGTGTGTGTGTGTATGTGTGTGTGTGTATGTGTTAGTTGCTCAGTCATAGCCAACTCTTTGGGACTCCATGAACTGTAGCCCACCAGACTCCTTGGTCCATGGAATTTCCCAGGCAAGAATACTGGAGTTGGTTGCCATTTCCTTCTCCAGGGGAGCTTTCCAATCCAGGGATAAAACGCAGGTCTCTTGCTTTGCAGGCAGATTCCTTACTGTCTGAGCCACCAGGGAAGCCCTTTTATGTATATATACATTTACATGCATACACACACACAAATATGTTGCTTCCATGGTGGCTCAGACGGTGAGGAATCTGCCTGCAATGCAGGAGATGTGCATTAGATCCCTGAATTGGGAAGATCCCTGGAGAAGGAAATGGCAACCCACTCCACTATTCTCGCCTGGGAAATTCTATGGACAGAGGAGCCTGGCGGGCTACAGTCCATAGATTCCCAAAGAGCTGGACATGACTGAGCTACTAACATTGTTTCACTTACTGCTCTATGTAAAAGTCTACTTGATGTGTTAAAATACTATGCAACCCACTCCAGTGTTCTTGCCTGGAGAATCCTGGGGACGGGGGAGCCTGGTGGGCTGCCATCTATGGGGTCACACAGAGTTGGACACGACTGAAGTGACTTAGCAGTAGCAGCAGTAGCAAGCTTAATGAATACATTCTACTTATCTATCTTTTAAGAACCTATAAAAAAGGTTTTAGCTACTTTTCTACAATTCTTGGATCTGGGACTGATGTTTCTTCTGATTTTGGCAATGTGTTGAGATCAACCTTGATAAGACACGGATTTACTCAGTTATATATGTCCAAGTGTTATAGGGAGCTGGAAAAAATCACCCAATTACCTTTCCTGTCACCAAGGAAGGTTCTCTGTGTAGGGGGTAACATTTGACCTTGACCTTGAAAGATGAACAGACAGGTGGCTTGTCAGAGTAGTTAAATGTAAGAATCTGAGTCAGAAAAGCCTAGATTTGAATGCAGTGCTCATTTCTTATCAGCTGGGGGTCACGGGATGATCTTTCTAAATGAAGTTGCAAAATGGGATTGTCATTATTTAATTTCACATGCCTAATTACACAGATTTATATAACATTGGAGAAGGAAATGACATTCCATTCCAGTATTCTTGCCTGGAGAATCCCATAGACAGAGGGGCCTGGCGGGCTACAGTCCATGTAGTCAGAAAGAGTCAGATATGACTAACTGACTGACACAAACACACGTAACATATAATATTATTAATTATAGATTTACAATAATAATATAAGCATCTTATCTCAGGACTTATGTGCATTAAAAGACATAACTCGAACTAATATGCCAAACATAGGGCCTGACTACTAGGAAGCGAAAAGCAGCTGCTCCTACCACCCCAAGTTCACCAGACCCTAAAGTAAGGCAAAAGCTGTGGTTTTTCTAGTAGTCATGTATGGATGTAAGAGCTGGACAATAAAAAAGGCTGAGTGCCAAGAATTGACGCCTTTACAGTGTAGGGCTGGAGAAGACTCTTGTGGGTCCCTTGAACTGCAAGGAGATCAAACATGTCAATCCTAAAGGAAATCAACCCTGAATATTCATTGGAAGGACTGATGCTGAAGCTGAAACTCCAATTCTTTGGCCACCTGATATGAAGCATTGAGTCATTAGATAAGACCCTGATGCTGGGAAAGATTGAAAGCAGGAGGAGAAGGGGACAACAGAGGATAAGATGGTTGGATGTCATCGCTGACTCAATGGACATGAGTTTGAGCAAACTGGGAGAAAGTGAAGGTCAGGGAAGCCTGTTATGCCACAGTTCATGGGGTTGCAAAGAGTTGGACACGACTGAGTGACTAAACAACAATAAAAGTAAGGCAGTGTGCTCCCAGGCAGAAGGAAGAGCATGTGGTTGTGAGTTTATATGTGTGCAGATGAGGCCACACAGAAGCCGAGGGAGAAAGCCTCTGTAAGATGGTTTGATACATGGGAATGGAGCATCATCTGATGAAAACAGGGATGATAGACCCGAGATCAGAACTTTGGCATCTTCACCCAGGTCTGTGTAACATCCTCCTTGGTTCCATCTGCATCCCTCCATCTCTGGAAGGACTCCTTTACAGCACATTATAAAGCTTCTTCCCAGAGCAGGTCAGAGAGGCACTGGGAGATGGAACGGCCCCCCTCCCTAGTAATGATGATCCCCACACAGCCTTTTACATTGGAATTAATCTTTTATTAAGAGACAAAATTATGTCCAAACACTTTGGGGAACTTTTGCTTACCATTACACAAGCCATGGGAAGCCCAGGCTCCTCTCCAGGGTCAAAGGAAATCTCTTTCTAACATTTCCTTTGGAAGCTGAGACTCTAAAGGATCCTAGAGTATCATTTTTTTTGAGGCGGGGGGGTGGCTTGTGAATGAAAAATATACTGTTGACTGCTTTCTAAATCCCCTCTGTTTCTGCAGCCTGCTGGGAGAAACTCCAAGTTTGGGTGGCCCTATAAACCAGATTTGGATGGAATGTCCTGAAGATATCAATGAAATCCATCTCATCTAATGTATCATTTAAGACTTGTGTTTCATTATTAATTTTCTGTTTTGATGATCTGTTCATTGGTGTGAGTGGGGTGTTAAAATCTCCTACTATTATTGTGTTACTGTCAGTTTCTCCTTTTATGTCTGTTAGTGTTTGTCTTATGTATTGAGGTCTTCTATGTTGGGTGCATGGATATTTACAATTGTTATGTATTCCTCTTGGACTGATCCCTTGATCATTATGCACTGTCCTTCCTTATCTCTTGTAATATATTTTATTTTAAGGTCTATTTTGTCTGATATGAGGATTGCTACTCCAGCTTTCTTTTGCTTCCCCTTTGCATGGAATATATTTTCCCATCCTCTCACTTTCAGTTTTTATGTGTCTTGAGGTCTGAAGTGGGTTTCTTGTAGACAGCATATATATGGGTCTTGTTTTTGTATCCATTCAGCCAGTCTGTGCCTTTTGGTTGGAGCATTTAATCCGTTTACATTTAAAGTAATTATTGATATATATGTTCCTATTGCCATTTTCTTAATTGTTTGGGGTTGATTTTGTAGATCTTTATTCTTCTCTTGTATTTTTTCACTATATAAGTCCATTTAGCAATGGCACCGCACTCCAGGACTCTTGCCTGGAAAATCCCATGGACAGAGGAGCCTGGTAGGCTGCAATCCATGGGGTCGCTAAGAGTCAGACACGACTGAGCGACTTCACTTTCACTGAGCGACTTCACTTTCACTTTTCACTTTCATGCATTGGAGAAGGAAATGGCAACCCACTCCAGTGTTCTTGCCTGGAGAATCCCGGGGACGGAGGAGCCTGGTGGGCTGCCGTCTATGGGGTCGCACAGAGTCAGACACGACTGAAGCGACTTAGCAGCAGCATGAACCAGAAGGAGCAAGCTTAAAAAGATTTGGGAACTGAAGTGTGCTCACACTCTTTGAAGAAATCAGAGCTGTGAGTGAAGATCAGGGGAAGGAAGTATCTTGAGACTTCAGTGGAGCTGCTAGAAAAGAAATGCTGGTCAACATTTCCAAAACACATGAGTTGAATCTGAAAAAGAGTAGATATATATGTGGGCTTCCCTGGTGGCTCAGTTGAAGTATCTGCCTGCAATGCAAGAGACTGCCTACAGGGGGCCCAGGTTCAATCACCGGGTCAGAAGATCCCCTACAGAAGGAAATGGCAACTCATTCCAGTAGCCTTGCTTGGTAAATCCCATAGACAAAGGAGCCTGGTGGGTCAGACATGACTTAGCAACTAAATCACCGACTACCATTTAGTATAATTGAACCACTGCACACCTAAATGTAACAGAACATTGTAAATCAATTATACTTCAATATTAAAAAAAATAATACATGATTTGAGGGCCTGTTTGCAAAGTGCTGTGCAAAGCGCTGTGTAGGACCTGAACTCTGCCCTTGAACCTCTCATAATCTAATGGATATGAAAAGGCTCACATAGCATAACTTCAGAGGCCGGCATGTTTCTCGGTAAGCATGGAATGAGGGTTAAGTGTGGAATGAGAGGTAAGTGTGGGAACAGGAGGTGACTCTGGGTACTGTGATGGGGCAAGTTGGACACACATAGGTCTGAAAGGATGGGTGCAGACGTCACATGACAACAGGTGCATGATATCCCACCGTTCTTGTGGTGGTGGGGAGCTCAGAAACATGAATACAGCTTCTAGTGCTCCTGGGAATTCTAGCTATGAAACTGGCTGGAATGAACGGTTAGGTACAGGGCTATTTTGGGAAATTAAACACTGCACACATGTAAAGGCAAGTCTGGGTAGTGGATGAGAGCAATATATCCAGAGATTAATAAAGGCTCAACACCCTACGGTCCTTTCTGAACTAGCTGTCCGTGGGCATGTTTCTTAAACACTCAGCACAAAAAAGGCTAAAAGTAGCTTTAATGCAGGTACTGAGAGCTCAGTGATATAGTCCCTGTAAGTACTTGTACATTAGCTGGCACATGATGAATATTTGTAGATTGTTCTACTGTGTTATTATTGGCCAGCTCCTCTTCTAACAAAGTCAGTAACATGTGACTGATATACAAACATTCAGAACAATGCTCCTTTTCTAATTTTGGATGCTGATTTCCAGTTTGTAAACCATGTGTGTAAGTCTGGGGAGAGGTTTGGAAGTTGGCTTTGGTGGGATTTAGGGGGAAGGTAACCCAGAAACCAAAGAGACTCATCTTGATGGGCCCTGAGGCTGAGAACCGCACACAAATGGGGAGATTTGGAGGGAATCTTTAGCACTATCGTCAATTAAATTTTTCATTAACAAAGATTATTTTTAATTAAAAAAATATTAAAAAAATTTTTTGCTCTGCCAGGCAGCATATATGATTTTAGTTCCCCAACCAGAGACTGAACCAATGTTCCCTACTTTGGAAGCACTGAGTCTTATTCACTGGACCACCAGGGAAGTTCCAACACAGATATATTTTTTAAGAAAGGAAGGTAGGGATAGAAAGAGGGAAGGAATTATAAACAGTGATGATGGAAAGAAGGAGAGAAAGAACGAAGGGAAGGAGGGAAGATGGTGAGGGCAGGTGATGAGAGAAGAGGGAAGGACACGAGATAAGGGAGAAGTTGTAGGAAGGAGAGAGAGATGGAGAGAGAGAGAGAGGGATGGAGGAAATACAGTCCTGGCCTGAAGGAGGGTGAGCTTTTGACAAATGACCCATCTGCCCTTTCCCCAGTGAGTATCCAAGCCAAGAATGAATACCTGTCTGGAATTCTTGCATGGATATAAAGTTGGACTTAAATGGCTTTTAAAGTCCCTTCCAAGTTCATCATTTAAATGAAACTTCAGATTTTGAATAACGTGTCTGGCTAGAGAATGCAAATATGTATTTTTTTTCCACCTATGCTTTCTAGTTGCAAAGAGCAAAACAAAAATGTTTTCCAAAATTGTTGTATGCATAAAATTTGAGGCATCATTACTCCATGTCTAAGGCTGACACATATACTGTTTTTGTCCCTCAAATTCTTTTAAACACAAGACAGTTATGATTTGAGCCCTCTGGACTCCAGCTCTCACTGAACATTGAGAAATAGTTTATCAAAAATAGCAACCAAAACTTTCATTTAGTGCAATTTAGTGCTGCAACATTAGCCATGAATGCTTATTTTAAGTGGAGTTAAAACATGCCCCCTGTCCTTGGGAATCTAGACCTTTCTAGCGCATGTGACCAATTATATGCCTCTTTTCCACACAGCTTGATTTTTCCCATTTAAAAGAGCAGCTTTAATTGTCACCTAGGTTTTCGGTCTTGCACATCCTTTTAATGTGGCTATTGAAATTTATTATTATTACACGTGGAACACTTGTTACATTATTGCCTTTGATTGAACTTGCATTTGCCAACTGACTCCAAACTCAAGGATAACATGTGTTATCGATTCTCTCAGATGGATTTATTCAGAGAAGCAGAGATCAGATCTCTGTCTAGACTGGGAGGTTGAATCTCTGTCCAGACTGGGAGGCCTCTTTAGATATCTACTGTTGACTGTGTTTCTGGGAATGCTTATATGCACTGACATTTATTGTCATTTTATAGATTTGGAATGGTATTTTATTTATTCCTGGATTATATGCCTAAAGTTTCCAGAAGCACCCACCTCCCTGGCTTTGCAGTGGGTCTGTATTCCGAATGGAAAGGCTCTCCACAGGCATGATCTATTCTGTTGTCCATTGGCACACTTTCTCTCAAGTACCATATTTTTCTTTTAAAATATTACACAGTGGGAAATAATACTTCTTTTGTAAATTTATTTAAAGATATTTGTTCATGTAGATTGAAAGCCAAGACACAGTGTAGAACTTTTAGCATAGAGGGGAGGTGTATCTGAATTGGGTGTGAGTCATGAAAATTGATGAGGTGAAGAATTTCCATTAGATTTTTATTTAACAGAAATACAAGTTGACAAATTTGAAACAAATAAAAGAGAATGTGGTTGATTTATGGACCTTGCAAATGGGCAAGATCATTAAAGAATGGTCTTTAATGTGGGGAATGACTTTGCCACACGGATTTAAGGCAGGATCAAAGCATTCCTGGGCTTCCCAGGTGGTTCAGTGGTAGAGAATCCACCTACATTGCAGGAGACTCAGGTTTGATCCTGGGTTGGGAAAATCCCCTGGAGGAGGAAACACCAACCCACTCCAGTATTCTTGCCTGGAGAATCCCATGGACAGAGGAGCCTGGGGGACTTCAGCCCATGGGCTCACAAAGAGCCAGTCATGACTGAATGACTGATAATGCATACATGCAAATCATTCCTGGACTTTTCTGGAAGAACGTGTTGGATGAGTGACATTTTTGAGGAAGTGATAAATTCACCAGGGACTAGTTCCATCCAACATGGTTTGGAGTCTTGTCAGAACAGAATCTGGAGAGTAAGGCTATAGACAAGTCCAGTCTCCTTACATTTAGAGGGAAAAGAATGGAGTTTTAGAGAAGAGAAAGCTTGTGGAATGCCTTATTGGAAGAGCATGAACTAGAAGACCCACCTGACTTTTGACTCCATAGCCTCCCAGCCACCTCATGTTTGAGAATTCCCTCAGATGTGTCCAGGAATCCAACAGGTTCAACTCAAGTCAGCTTGGTGGGGGCGGGGGGAGTTCCCTGACTCTGTAGAGTAGATAACATGTGAATCACGGGTAAGGGCTAGTACTTGCTGCCGGGGCAATATTAGCTCAGTTCTGACTTAACTCAGGCTGCTGCTGCTGCTGCTAAGTCGCTTCAGTCGTGTCCAACTCTGTGCGACCCCATAGACGGCAGCCCACCAGGCTCCGCCGTCCCTGGGATTCTCCAGGCAAGAACACTGGAGTGGGTTGCCATAGGGGACTACAACTGATGAGTTCGGAAAGTCTCTGTCTCTGGTCCTGATGCTGCAAGTATTGGGTGTACTGTTGGTAATTAGTGAATATTTGTTGAGTGGCTGCATGCTTGCTCATTCTCTTCAGTCATATCTGTCTCTTTGCAACCCCATGGACTGTAGCACACCAGGCTTTCCTGTCTTTCACTTTTCCCACAGTTTGCTCAAATTCGTGTCCATTAAGTCAGTGATGCTGTCTAATCCTCTCATCCTCTGCACTCTTCTTTTCCTTTTGCCTTCAATCTTTCCCAGCATCAGGGTCTTTCCAACGAGTCAGCTCTTTGCATCAGGTGGCCAAAGTATTGGAGTTTCAGCTTCAGCATCAGTCCTTCCAATGAACATTTAGGACTGATTTCCCTTAGGATGGACTGGTTGGATCTCCTTGCAGTCTAAGTGACTTTCAAGAGTCTTCTTCAACACCACAGTTCAAAAGCATCAATTCTTTGGTGCTCAGCCTTCTTTATGGTCCAGCTCTCACATCTATACATGACTACTGGAAAAACCATAGCTTTAATATCCCCATTAATAATAGCTTTAATATCCCACATTAATATCTTTAATGTGGACCTCCCCCTCCCCCTCCACATTCTGTTGACTGTCACAGGGACCCCTTCCTGGAGAACTGCCCTCTGCCAAGGGGAGCTGCCTCACCAGGGAGGGCATGTCTACCCTCCAGAGAAGGTCAGTAACTGACTGGCTTGGGCCCACAGTGAGTTGGTCTTCTTGCCTCCAAGCAGGCTTTGTGGTAATTCCTACCCCGGAGTTCCTTGGGGGCTCAGGCTGAAGCTAGATGTGACATGAGCTCACACCACACTGCTCGTCTGCTCTCTCTGCCCCATCCTGCTTCCCTTACACCCCTCTGTCTGAGAGTCCCCCCCCCCCACAGTACATCATGAATCTGAATCCCTATTTCAGGCTCTGCTTTTAGAGGACTGAATTTAAGACAACTCTTGATATACACTGATCTTTCTTTTTTAAAAAACGATTATTTATTTGGCTGTGTTAGGTCTTAGTTGCGGCAAGTGGGGTCTTTGCGGTGTCATGTGAGATCTTTCATTGCAGCAGGGGCTTAGGAGTTGGGACACACAGACCCTCTAGTTGTGGTGCACAGGCTTAGTTGCTCCATGGCATGTGGGATCTTAGTTTCCCAGCCAGGGGTTGAACCCACATCCCCTACACTGGAAGGTGAATTCTTAACCACTTGACCACTGGGGAAGTCCCCATCCACTGATCTTTCTTATCTTCCAGGGTCTTTTCTCCCGAGATACCTAGATATCTTGTTACTGCATTTCTCACATATTGTGCCAATTCATATATTTGATAAATTTTAGAAATTTTACTTATGAAATAAGGTGATATCTCCACCTGAAGCCATTATTTTCATTTTTACTCTCCCTATTAAAAATCTAGGAATGGCATCTGGCATCTCTTTCAAGAAGCAGCTTAAGAAGGTGTGGACTCTGTTTAGCACACCGACTGATGTCATTATGGAATTTCTCTACAAAGCATAAATCACCTTTCTTGGGAGAAAAAGCATGACTTTTCTGTTTCTTGCCATAAAATTTTTTACTGCAACATTATATAGAAAGATATTTAATATAGCTCAGCTAATAATTTATAAGAGGCCACTTTGAGGTTAGAATAGTTTAGCTGCCCTATTGCTTTTGCAATTGAAGGCAGGAGAATACCTAGAAAAACCAAAAACAACCTCTGAAATTCCCCAAGGCTTTGTTTAATGGAGTGTGTACAATCAAATTTCAACAATCCATGACCAGATTATCTATGGCAGTGCTTCTCAAACTTTAATGTGCACACGAATCACCGGAAGCTCTTGTTTAAATGTATATTCTGGTTCAGTAGGTCTAGGGTGATGCCTTAGATTTTCTGTATATGAACATCTCTCATAAGATGGTAATATGAATTGTCCATAGACTATAGTTTAAGCACAGAAGCAAGGTCATTTTCTTTCAGGGCTATAGTGCTTTCTGCCTCTTTGTAGCCATATAGATGATATACTCTAAAGGTAAGACTGAAAGTCTAACACTGAGGCCCTTCATGACTATGCAGCCTGAGCTGAATTATCCACTTGGCCCCTGATGATAAGCTCTGACTCTAAGGATATGCACTGATGTTGGACATGATCTGAAATAGGAGAAATGTTGACTTTTGATCAATTAATTTTCTAGATAGGAACAGACTAAGGCTACATTTCTCCTGAATACATATCCTTATCTAGTTTTTAGAAGGGTATATCATCTTAAATGGTAGCAGGAAGAAAATAAACACAGTCAATACTAGGATCATAAGAAGTCTGGTTTATAACAAAAAAAGGACTGATTGCACCCTAGCTTCCTTCCTCTTTGGGTTCAGTTCAGTTCAGTCTCTCAGTCGCATCTGACTCTTTGTGACCCCATGGGCTGCAGCATGCCAGGCTTCCCTTCTCTGTCCCTGAGCTTACTCAAACTCATGTCCATCCCCTTGGTGATGCCATTCAACTATCTTATCCTCTGTTGTCCCCTTCTGCTGCCTTCAATCTTTCCCAGCATCAGGGTATTTTCCAGTGAGTTGTTTCTTCCAATCAGGTGGCCAAAGTATTGGAGTTTCAGCTTCAGCATCAGTCCTTGGAATGAACACCCAGGACTGATCTCCTTTAGGATGGACTGGTTGGATCTCCTTGCAGTCCAAGGGACTCTCAAGAGTCTTCTCCAACACCACAGTTCAAAAGTATCAGTTCTTTGGTGCTCAGCTTTTTTTATAGTCCAACTCTCACATCCATACATGACTACTGGAAAAGCCATAGTTTGACTAGACAGATCTTTGTTGGTAAAGCAATGTCTCTGCTTTTTAATATGCTGTCTAGGTTGGTTATAGTTTTTCTTCCAAGGAGCAAGCATCTTTTAATTTCATGGCTGCAGTCATCATCTGCAGTGATTTTGTAGCCCCTCCACCCCCCCCAAAAAAACAGTCTCTCACTGTTTCCATTGTTAACCTATCTATGGGTTGCTGCTGCTGCTGCTAAATTGCTTCAGTCGTGTCCAACTCTGTGCGACCCCATAGACGGCAGCCCACCAGGCTCCGCCGTCCCTGGGATTCTCCAGGCAAGAACATTGGAGTGGGTTGCCATTGCCTTCTCCAATATATGAAAGTGAAAAGTGAAAGTGAAGTCACTCAGTCATGTCCAACTCTTAGTGACCCCATGGACTGCAGCCTACCAGGCTCCTCTGTCCATGGGATTTTCCCAATCCTCAATTTTGTCCTTAGGTCCTTCAGTGCTTTGAGTTGACTTAAATACAGAACACCTAAATCAAGGATTCTTTCACTACTTCTTGAATTCTAAGTCCAGACTTAATTTATTTCTCCTAGAAAGTTAGTCTATGTCATCAAGACTAGCTACTATCCTGAGAAATATGCATCTTCAAAAAATATCCTCCTCTTTATTTGTTTAAGGCAATACAGACTGTTTTAATACCTTTACAGTATTCTCAGTAAAGTGAATATGCACAATGTTTATAAAGCTAGAATATCACACTTATAGCATATTGTTTCCTCGCAGTGAGGGTTGAACAGTAAAACAAGAGGAAATTATTAATTTTCCCTCAGATCAATCTTTTATATCTTTAAAATAATTAATACAGTGGATGTCAGTAAAAATGGCAAAGTAAGCATCTACAGCCCTTTGAAAATGCTCTTCCTTATAAAATTTACAAGAAAATTGGCAAAAATACAGAATCAATATTTTCATACCTCCAGAAATTAACCAAAGACTTGCTATCATAGAGGAAGTGTTTACACAATAACAGTGGATGAATGTCAGTAAAGTCAATGAGCATTATTCTTAGTGTATTAACTTGTTCCATTCCTGTTACCTCACCTTTCATTTCTTTGGTAGCTTTGGAAACCTGGAGTGTAGTCTCAGAATTAAACACAGCAGACAAATAGGAACTAGAAGAGGAACAGGGCTCAAGCTCCTTTAAACCTCCTTCCCTTAGATGGCAATTATTCACCTGTCTAGAAGGCAATGGCAACCCACTCCAGTACTCTTGCCTGGGAAACCCCATGGATGGAGGAGCCTAGTAGGCTGTAGTCCATGGGGTCACTGAGAGTCAGACACGACTGAGCGACCTCAGTTTCACTTTTCACTTGCATGCATTGGAGAAGGAAATGGCAACCCACTCCAATGTTCTTGCCTGGAGAATCCCGGGGATGGGGCATCCTGGTGGGCTGCTGTCTATGGGGTCGCACAGAGTTGGACACGACTGAAGCGACTTAGCGGTAGCAGTGGCTTTTCAGAAGACCCAACTCATAAGGTTGTCTTTATTTGTCTTGACCCTCACCTAACCTTTAATCTGGGGTGTTTGTCAAAACAATTAGAAGTGACTGCCCACTTTTGTGACTCTCTGAAGTAGTAGATAACAGTTTGAGAAAACAATAGGATAACAAAAAAATCTTAAAAGGAAAAGCTGGGAAGTGAGACATATACATGGGTTTTGCAAAGCTTGCACACCTACAAGGATCTAAAAGGCCATGCACATGCACAGCAGTGTGTGTATGCTTGGGAAAGAGCTAACCTGTGGCTGACCCGAGGTTTTTTGCAAGCAGGAAATGAAGGGTAAGGCAGAATTGTCAAATACCTGTTGAGTTTTGAAAGTGTTTCCTCATGCACACACAGAGCTCTTTAAGGAAGATGAGATTTACTGGTTCTAGACTAAAATCATGATTGAAAGATATGACATTATTACTGAAAAATAAAAAGGATTATAATTGAACACTATGAAAACTGTATGCCAATAAATTAGATAACCTAGAGGAAATTGGCAACTTTTTGGAAAGATATAAACTAGTAAATTGACTCAAAACAAAATACAAAATCTGAATAGACCTATGACAAGTAAAGACTTAGTAATCAAAAGGGTTCTCATAAAGAAAAATACAGAATCAGATGACTTCACTGGTAACTCTTTCAAATGCTTACAGAAAAATTAGCAAAGATCTTTACAAACTCTTGGAAAATATAGAAGAGGAAGAAACACTTCTCAACACCAGGGAAGACATTACAAGGCAAAAGACCTATATATGAATAGACACAACTGAGTATCAACATTGCAAAAATAAAATTGGACCAGTACCTTGGATCATACACAAAATTTAACTCAAAATGGATCAAAGATATTAATGTTAAAACTAAAACAACAAAACTTTTATAAAAATAGAAGTGTAAGTCTTCATGACCTTGGATTAACCTGTAGTTTCTTAGATATGATACTTAAAACACAAGAAGCCAAAGAAGATAGATAAATTAGACTTCAGTAAAACAATCAAACATGCAAAGGAACAAAGCTACAACAGTAACAACAAAAAGAGTGCTGCACAGGACCTCATCAATAAAGTGAAAAGATATCTCATAGAATGGGAGAAAGTACTGGGAAATAATTTACCTGTTAAAGTTCTAGTATTCAGAATAAAAAAAACCCCTTACAACACAACAATACAGCGACCAATATGGGCAAAAATTTAATAGACATTTTCCCAAAGAAATATGCAGATTAACAATAAGTACATAAGAATATTTTCAGCATCATTAATTATTATGGAAATACAAATAAAAATTACAATGAAATACTGTTTCATACCAAATAGCATGTCTCTAATAAAAAACACAGGCACAAACAAGAATTGGCAAGAATATGGAGAAATCAGATCCATCACACATTGTTGCTGAGACACTAAAATGGTGTAGCTACAGTGGAAAGCAGTTTGGCAGCTCCTCTAGGTGCTAGAAATAAAAATGCCATATGGCCCGACAATTTCATTCCCAGGTATGTGCAGAAGAGCACTGATAACATCTGTTAACACAAATACTTGTGAAAGAATGTTCATTATAGCTTTATTCATAATAGTAAAACAGCAGAAGCAACCAAAATGTCCATCAGCTGATGAATGGATAAACACATATGGTGTATCTATACTATGGAGTATTATTCAGCCATAAAAAAGGAAGGATGAACGTATGCATACTACAACATGAATGCACTTTGAAAACATTATAAATGAAAGACACTAGATACCAAAGGTTACATATTGCTTGATTCCTATTATATGAATACCTAAAAGAGGGAAATCTGTAGAGACAGAAAGTAAATTAATGGTGACCAGGACCTGAGAGGAGGAAGAATGGAGAGTGATTGTCAACAAGTATGTGATTTCTTTGGGGGGGGGTGAAAATGTTGTTGAAATGAGGTGATGATGGTGTAGTCTTGTGAATATATTCTAAAGCACTGAATTGTCTACTTTAAAAGGACTATACTTTCTTGTATGTGAATCACTTCAATTAAAAAGATCATTATGAGTTCACAGAAGAGCAGACATACCAGGATTTCCACAAATATAAAGAATATTGAAAAACCTGATACAATCAATGCTGAGGTCTTTTTCACCTGCTGTTGTCTTAATCTCATACCATCCATTGGCACAAGTGTTTGAAGCTGAGGGCAAAAACATCTCCATATTAATGAAGCTGCATTATTCAAAAAGAGAGTAAATAGAGAATTTGTGTGCCCAGAGCTAAAAATTCATGCAGAAGAAAGGAAATACAGGAAATAAAAATACAAACAACAATAATATGGTTTTAAGTTAATTCAGAACTGCTGCTTGTGGTCAGAAAAGTTTGAAATCACAGTGAGAGAAACAGAGTTTAGATTTTACTTTGTGAAGAATCACATTGCTGTTATCATTACCTAAAAAATTTGTATACGTCTCCTTTTTATGTTGTTGTTGTTCAGTTACTAAATCAAGTGACTCATTTTGACCCCATGGACTGTAGCATGACAAATTCTTCTGTCCTCCTCTATCTCCTGGAATTTGCTCAAATTCTTGTCCATTGAGTCGGTGATGCTATCTAAACATTTCATCCTCTGCTGCCCCTTCTTCTTTTGCCTTCAATCTTTCCCAGCATCAGGGTCTTTTCCAATGAGTCAGCTCTTTGGTGACCAGACTACTGGAGCTTCAGTTTCAGCCACAATCCTTCCAGTGAATATTCAGAGTTGATTTCCTTTAGGATTGGTTGGTATGATCTCCTTGCAGTCCAAGGGGCTCTCAAGAGTCTTCTCCAGCACCACAATTCAAAGTACCAATTCTTTGGCACTCGGCCTTCTTTGTGGTCCAATTCTCATATCCATACATGCATGCGTGAATGTGTGCTCAGTTGTGTCTGACTCTTTGCAACTTCGTGGACTGCAGTCCACCAGGCACCTCTGTTCATGGAATTTTCCAAGCAAGAATACTGGAGTGGGTTTCCATTTCCTACTCCAAGGGATTGGTTACTATTCTGTGATTGAGGTTTCAGTCATCGGCCCTGTGATGCCCTCTCCCAGCACATACCATCTTACTGGTGTTTATCTGACCTTGGACATTGAGTATCTCCTCTCAGCTGCTCCAGTGCCACACAGCTGCCTCTCACTGTATGCGAGTCAGGAAGCAACAGTTAGAACTGTATATGGAACAACATACTCATTCCAAATAGGAAAAGGAGTATGTCAAGGCTATATATTGCCACCCTGCTTATTTAACTTATATGCAGAGTACATCATGAGAAACGCTGGGCTGGATGAAGCACAAGTGGGAATCAAGATTGCCAGGAGAAATATCAATAATCTCAGATATGCAGATGACATCACCCTTATAGCAGAAAGTGAAGAAGACCTAAAAAGCCTCTTGATGAAAGTGAAAGAGGAGAGTGAAAAAGTTGGCTTAAAGCTCAACATTCAGAAAACTAAGATCATGGCATCTGGTCCCATCACTTCATGGCAAATAGATGGGGAAGCAGTGGAAACAGTGACAGACTTTATTTTGGGGGGCTCCAAAATCACTGCAGTCCCCACATGGTGACTGCAGCCATGAAATTAAAAGGCAATTACTCCTTAGAAGAAAAACTATGACCAACCTAGACAGCATATTAAAAAGCAGAGACATTACTTTGTCAACAAAGGTCTGTCTAGTCAAGGCTACAGTTTTTCCAATAGTCATGTATGGATGTGAGAGTTGGACTATAAAGAAAGCTGAGCACTGAAGAATTGATGCTTTTGAACTATGGTGTTGGAGAAGACTCTTAAGAGTCCCTTGAACTGCAAGGAGATCCATCCAGTCCATCCTAAAGGAGATCAGTCCTGAGTGTTCATTGGAAGGACTGATATTGAAGCTGAAACTCCAATACTTTGGCCACCTGATGTGAAGAGCTGACTCATTGGAAAAGATCCTGATGCTGGATAAGATTGAAGGCGGGAGTAGAAGGGGATGACAGAGGATCAGATGGTTGGATGGCATCACTGACTCAGTGGAGATGAGTTTGGATAAAGTCCAGGAGCTGGTGATAGAAAGGGAAGCCTAGTGTGCTTTAGTCCATGGGGTGGCAAAGAGTTGGACTCGACTGAGTGACTGAACTGAATTGAACTGAACTCAAAGGGATCTTCCCAACCTAGGGATTGAACCCACATATCCTGTGTCTCCTGCATTGGCAGGCTGATTGTTTACCACTGAACCACTTGGGAAGCCCCATTCACACATGAGTATGGAAAAACCACAGCTTTGACTCTATGGACTTCTGTAGGCAAGTGATATCTCTGCTTTTTAATACTCTGTCTAGTTTGTCATAGTATTCCTTCCAAGGAACACATGTCTTTAATTTCATGGCTGCATTTACCATCTGCAGTGATTTTGGAGCCCCAGAAAATAAAATCTGTCACTATTTCCACTTTTTCCCTTTCTATTTGCCATGATGTGATGGGACTGGATGCCATGATCTTAGTTTTGTTTGTTTGTTTGTTTGTTTGTTTTTTTAATATTGAGTTTCAAACCAGCTTGTTCACTCTCCTCTTTCAGCCACATCAAGAGAATCTCTGTAGAGTGATCTAAATAACCATGACTGTATCACATATCAGGGCTTCTCAAACTATCAGCACCTGGGGATCTTGTTGAAATACAGATTCAGAGTCATTAGGTCTGGGGTGAAGCATGAGAGTCTGAGATCTTTTAGAAGAGAATGATACTAATTGTTCATAGATTGATCACACTTTGACTAGCAAAGTCTTCAATGACTTTTCTTCTCTTTCTCCCTAGCACACAACACTGTGCTTAAAAAAGGACATCTGGTGGGTAGTTGTTGAGTAAATGGATGCTTTTTTATTTATTCTGTGGATAAATGTCTTTCTTACATATACTTTCCTAAGCATGCGCATAGATTAAAGAAGTTATACCATGTAACGACATGAGGAGAATATTATGGATTCCATCAGAAACATTTCTTTCCTCTATAATCTCAGAGTACATTGCTACTGCCAGATTTTTTGCACATTAACAATGTGAAATGCCGTCAGCTGTGAAAACTGAAGTTTACCTCTATTATGCATGCATGTAAGGTATTTTAATAAATTTTACTTGAATAAGTGGAACTATGAAAGTAAGTACTTAAATGTCTAGGACTCCTAAATGTCAGGACTAATAGTCACCTCCATATGGCTTACCAAAGCTGAAAATATATAACATCCCATGAGGGGCCCTCTGACTTACAGGCAAACAAACACATCACAGAATCCACTATACTCTCACCAAGGACTACTTCATGGAAACTTGCCTCAATGAGGAAGTTCAGTTCAGTCACTCAGTCATGTCCGACTCTTTGTGACCCCATGAACCGCAGCACACAAGGCCTCCCTGTCCATCACCAACTCACAGAGTTTACCCAAACCCATGTCCATTGAGTCAGTGATGCCATCTAACCATCTCATGCTCTGTCATCCCCTTCTCTTCCTTCTCTCAATCCCTCCCAGCATCAGGGTCTTTTCCAATGAGTCAGCTCTTCACATCATGAGGCCAAAGTATTGGAGTTTCAGCTTCAACATCAGTCCTTCCAATGAACACCCGGGGCTGATCTCCTTTAGGATGGACTGGTTGGATCTCCTTGCAGTCCAAGGGACTCTCAAGAGTCTTCTCCAACACCATAGTTCAAAAGCATCAATTCTTCGGTGCTCAGCTTTCTTTATAGTCCAACTCTCACATCCATACATGACTACTGGAAAAACCACAGCCTTGACTAGACGGACCTTTGTTGACAAAGTAATGTCTCTGCTTTTTAATATGCTGTCTAGGTTGGTCATAACTTTCCTTCTAAGGAGTAAGCGCCTTTTAATTTCATGGCTGCAATCACCATCTGCAGTGATTTTGGAGCCCCCAAAAATAAAGTCAGCCACTGTTTCCACTGTTTCCCCATCTATTTGCCTTGAAGTGATGGGACCAGATGCCATCATCTTAGTTTTCTGAATGTTGAGCTTTAAGCCAACTTTTTCACTCTCCTTTTACTTTCATCAAGAGGCTCTTTAGTTCTTCTTCACATTCTGCCATAAGGGTGGTGTCATCTGCATATCTGAGGTTATTGATATTTCTCCCAGCAATCTTAATTCCAACTTGTGCTTCTTCCAGCCCAGCATTTCTCATGATGTACTCTGCATATAAGTTAAATAAACAGGGTGACAATATATAACTTTGATGTACTCCTTTTCCTATTTGGAACCAGTCTATTGTTCCATGTCCAGTTCTAACTGTTGCTTCCTGGTCTGCATACAGGTTTCTCAAGAGGCAGGTCAGGTGGTCTGGTATTCCCATCTCTTTCAGAATTTTCCAAAGTTTATTGTGATCCATGCAGTCAAAGGGTTTGGCACAGTCAATAAAGCAGAAATAGATGTTTTTCTAGAACTCTCTTTCTTTTTTGATGATCCAGCTGCTGTTGGAAATTTGATCTCTGTTTTCTCTGTCTTTTCTAAATTCAGCTCGAACATCTGTAAGTTCATCAATGAGGAAACACAGAACCTAATTAGGCCAGTTCTTTCCTTTGCTAGCTCCTCCTAGACCCAGAGGAAAATTATACCCTATGTTACTCAAGATTAAACTGGTTTCTCCTTAAAGAGAATATCCTAGGCCTACAACAGAACAATGCAGGCAGGGCAAACCTACTCACTTGAGGATGGGATTCTTGAGGGGAGAGTCTTAAGTCATAAGTATTCAAAGCAGTCATTCCATAACATTTATTGAACACTTACTATCCAGGGATTAGAGATAATCCCTCTAATCATCACCCTAACCAAAGAAACCTAAGCTCCCTGAGAATAAGGACTTTGGCTTCTTCAACCTAGTATGTCTAGTAGCTGGAAAGATGCTTGTCACTGAAGAGGTACACAATAAACATTAGTTGATTAATTGAATGTTGTATAAATTAGGTAAAGTTATGATTTTATAGGGGCTTCTCTGGTAGCTCAGCCTGTAAAGAATCTGCCTGCAATGCAACCCCGGTTTAATCCCTTGGTCGGAAGATCCCCTGGAGAAGGGATAGGCTACCCGCTCCAATATTCTTGGGCTTCCCTGGTGGCTCAGATGGGAAAGAATCTTCCTGAAATGTAGGAGACCTGGGTTTGATCCCTGGATCAGGAATATCCCCTGGAGGAGGGGGATCTATGGCAACCTACTCCAGTATTCTTGCCTGGAGAATCCCCATGGACAGAGGGGCCTGGTGGATTACAGTCTATGGGAGTGCAAAGAGTCGGACATGACTGAGTGACTAAGCACAGCACAGCACAGCACAATTTTACAGAAACCCCCTCCAGAAGTTTAGACAATATATAACTTGCCTAAGTTACACACCTAGTGAACGCCAGGGCCAACATTCAAAAGATGATCTGTAAACCCCTGAAATCTGCACCAGACTCTCCCTTTTTCCCTATGTTTCAATAAAGCATTGCATCTACAATCCCGCAGGGAGTGCCCAAGTGTTATAGGCACGGCGTTTTTCTTTTTACTCTGACCAAAAGTCCACTCTTCTTTCTCTGGCACCAGATTATATATTGGAATAAATTCTGTGAGAGAAACAGGTTTAAAGTTTTATAAGCATAGCTCATTCACAAAACATAGCAACCAATTACCAATAACACAGTAGTGTGTCCAGGAAATCTCACAGAAAACCAGTATACTTAGAGTTGCTAGATTAAGCAAAAAATAAATATAGAGTACCCAGTTAAACTTGAATTTCAAAGAACACCAGACAATACTATAGTATTAACATGATGCAGTATTTGGGACACACTTATATTTAAAAAATCATTTTCTGTTTGTCTGAAATTCAAATGTAGCTGGGCATACTGTATTTTATCTGGCAATTCTAACTGTACTATAATATACTCCCTGCCCAACACAAGTACATGCATGTACTAAGTCGCTTCAGTCATGTCTGACTCTGCTATCCCATGGACCATAGCATGCCAGGCTCCTCTGTTCATAGGATTCTCCAGGCAAGAGTACTAGAGTGGGTTGCCATGCCCTCATCCAGGGGATCTTCCTGACCCAGGGACCGAACCCACAACTCTTGAGTCTCCCATGTTGGTAGGCAGGTTCTTTACCACTAGTGCCACCTGGGAAGCCCACCCAATACAAAAACAGAAACCAAAAGATGTTGGTCTAATGGATAAATAAATGGATTAATAGAAGAATGGATAAATAGATGAATACATGATTATTTGGGCTTCCTTTGTGGCTCAGAGGGTAAAGCATCTGCCTGCAATGCAGGATACCTGGGTTTGATCCCTTGGTTGGGAAGATCCCCTGGAGAAGGAAATGGTAACCCACTCCAGTACTCTTGCCTGGAAAATTCCATGGATGGGGGAACCTGGTAGGCTACAATCCATGGTATCACAAAGAGTCAGACACGCCTGAACAACTTCACTTCAACTTCACATGGTGAAAGCTAGGATAAACAAATGGATGAATAGAAGAATGGATAAATAAATGAATACATGATTATTTAAGGAAGCCCTTAACATACACATGATTATTTAGAATCTCTGATTCTGTTCTGGCCATTGCATTTAGGCAGATGCATTATTTTGGCATTATTCTATTTCATATCTCCTGCAAGACTGCCACATGAGCTTGGATTCAGAGCTTATCACCAGGAGTCAGGGAATCATTTGGCCTGGGTTGCACAGTTGACAAGGGCTTTCCAGGTGGCACAGTGGCAAAGAATCTGCTTGCAATGCAGGAGACGTGGGAGGTGCGGTTTCGATCCTTGAGTGGAAAAAAAACCTACTGGAGGAGGAACTGGCAACCCACTCCTATTCTTGCCTGGAGAGTCCCATGGACAGAGGAGCCTGGTAGGCGGCAATCAGGGGTTGCAAAAAGTCAGACATGACCGAGCACACACACATAGTCACAAAGGGTTTTAATTCCAAGTTTCTAGTTTCTTTAGGTTACATTATCCATCAGGATAGGCATGGGTGCAGAAGTGAAAGGAAGCATCTGTCAAACACCGTTAAAGCTGTATCTCTTGAATAGACCACACCGCTAGTCCTGCGTTAGTTTCTTACTGCCACTGTAACGGCTCACAGTAGACTCCGTGGCTTAAGAAAACACAAGCTTTGCTAATCAATGAGAATCCAGTATAAAAGGAAAATTTTTAAAAAGAAAACACAGACTTCTGAGCTTACATTTGTGGAGGTCAGGAGTCTGAAAATGTGTCGTGGAGGCTAAAATCAACTTGTGAGCAGGGCTGCTTCCCTTATGAAAGCTCTATGGGAGAATCCGTCTTTTGTCTTTTCCAGCTTCCAGAGGCCGCCTGCTCTGGTGCTTGGGCCCCTTCCAGCAATGACACCACTCAGCCTCTGCTGGCCTCCCTTAGTCTCTGACTCTGACCCTCCTGACACTTGTGATTACATTGGATCCACACAGAACTTCCAGGAGAGTCTCCCCATTTCTGGATCCTTAGCTTAATCATACGTGAAAAGGTATCCTATTCACAGGTTCTGGGGATTAAGACATCTTGGGGCCATTATTTGACCTATAAGAAGCACTGTGATTGAATGTGTAATTATATCGCATAGTACGCTTTATAAATGTTACATGTTTAAATGTAAGGTAGTTCAGACCATAAAGAATCTGCCTGCAATGCAGGAGACCCAGGTTCGATCCCTGGGTCAAGATGATCCTCTGGGGGAGGAAATGGCAACTCACTCCAGTATTCTTGCCTGGAGAATCCCATGGACAGAGGAGTCTGGCAGTATACAGACCATGGGGTTGCAAAGAGTCAGGCGTAACTGACCGACTAACAATTTCACTTTACCAAACTTCTAAAAATATATCTTTTTAACAACTTCTGATGTTTCTTCATTTTTTAAATAACCTTGGAGCCTCTTTTGACTTATGAGAGACCTTACTTGAAGCAATATGATTTCTTATCTCAGTAATGGAAGAATTGCACAGTTGGGTACACCAAACCCGTGGTTCTCAATCTTGGCTACACATTAAAGCCAACTGAAGGTTTGTTTTTGTTTTTTGTTTTTTTTTTTAAGTCCCAGTGCCAAGGCTGTACAGCAAGTCAATTAGATCAGGATCCCTGGGGAATGGAGCCAGGCTTCAGTGCTTTTGAAAGCTCCTCAAGTGATTTCAACATGTCTAAAATTGAGAACCACTGTATACAGTTTCACTGCGGGGGTAACCCGTTTCTTGCATCCTCCATTCTTCCTTGTCTCTTCCTCTAGTCTATTTTTCTTGTTATCTGCAAGTTTGTCTCTTTCCCTTATTGTGGTATATTATTTTCATTGCATGATATTCGATAAGAAAAGACATAAAGATGCTCTCAAAGCAATGGATATGTTGTGGCTTAGTGTGGACAGTGCAGTTTGGGGAACAAAAGCTGCTCCGCTTTACCCCTAAGAAGCAAGTTCTCCACCTCTCTGACTCTCAGCCTCCTCACCTGTAGAATAAAGGGTTTGAAATGAAACTTTCCATGGTGTTTTCTAATTTTAAATCCCACAATTCAAAATATAGAAAGAAGAGAATTGTCTATGGAAGAAGCTCTGGGTCTGAAACCTAAAGATTAAATTTGATTTAGTGAAAAGCACTCTTTATGCATCCCTGTTTGCATTAGTTTTGTTTCCCCCAGAAGCAGAATATGAGATGCAGATTCAAGAGAAAGGGATTTATTTAGGAGGAAGCATCAGGGCAGCAAGGCAGGTGATTCAGGGTAAATTCTCAAGTTTAGCGTCACTGAGGGTAACTGGTCTTACTCCTGCTAGGGAATCAGGGAGCTGGTATAGAACAAGGACCTCAGAATTATCCCACCAGAAGGCATGAGTTTCTACAGGGGGAGAGTGCTGTCTAAGGATTTTCAATTTTTGTCAGTCATTACTTGAGAGTCATTACTTGAAAATCCCATAGTCGAAGAAGCCTGGCAGGCTACAGTCCATGGGGTCGCCAAGAGTCGGACATGACTTAGCGACTAAACCATGACTAGATAGCTGCTCCTGAGGATGGTTCATTCTCTAGTCTTTCAACCAGCTGTGTGTAAGGGCAGAGATGTGCAGGGACAACAGAAGCCCCCAGGCAACCAGATGCAAATGATGACATTCAGATTTTAGGTCGATGAGCACTACAGGGTTAGGACCAAAGGGCATACGGACAGATGCTAATATGGCTCTTTTATTTAATAGTGGTAAATTCCTGTTCTTTATACATTAATTAAGAAAATTTGAGGAATAACTGTATTAACATTTCTGAAGTACTTTGAAAACTCCCTACCCTTAGGGAAAGCAGCTGTAGACAGAGTACTGCAGCACAGGTATTCCCTTGTCAAAAAAAACCAAAACAAAAAAACAAACAAACAAAGGCTGTCTTAGGTTCTTTTAAAAAAGAAATGAAAATTCTGGACCTATTTGGGCACTATTGAGTTACATTCTGTTTCAGGCCACCAAATGATATTTTTATCAAATATCAGGAGGTTAAGAAGCTAGATTTTTAATACTAAAAGTAAATGGAAATAAATACGTGTCAGGTATTGACAAATCTCTATGTAAGTGTTAAGGAAAAAGGAGTTGCTGGTACGCCGTGTATCTCATTTCTATCCCCAAAGGGAGAAAGATGTTCTTTTCATATCTATGTCAGGGCAGGCAGACATTCAGGAGCATACAGATTTATTTTCTCCCCACAGAGCAAACAATATCACCACTTCTGCTTGAGCTTATCACAGCTATGTTCTTCTGAGACCATGGATTCCTTGTACGCCTGACTGTAGGGCACTGAACAAGATAGACTGACCACCTCTAAATCTAACTATTCCAGAACATTCATGGTAGTAGGTGATATTTTTTAAGTAGGATAAATAGCATAGATTTATCTCCAAATTTGAAACCTTGTTTAGGGTTCCTTCTCTAATTATAGAATGATAAATGTTTTGGCTTTAGATCCATTACTCTTATCTGTCTGGATATCATTTATCAGTCTTCACCAGATTACTGCTGGAAGGGCAGAGTCCATGATCCAGATTCCACTAGTACAGAATAGAAGGGATGGAAGATTCTGGGGGTAGGGACAGAGTAAGGTGGGTGGAGAAGATACCACCAATAGGAGCATATATTCAAGGCTATCAAAACTACCCAGCCCCCTCTGAGTTGTGTGAATGACCCCAGAATAGACCAGCAGAAAAACCATTCATTTGAGCTCAACCCACATTCAGCTCAGTTCAGTCGCTCAGTCATGTCTGACTCTTTGTGACCCCATGAACTGCAGCACGCCAGGCCTCCCTGTCCATCACCAGCTCCTGGAGTGCACTCAAACTCATGTCTATCGAGTCGGTGATGCCATCCAGCCATCTCATCCTCTGTCGTCCCCTTTTCCTCCTGCCCCCAATCCCTCCCAGCATCAGAGTCTTTTCCAATGAGTCAACTCTTCGCATGAGGTGGCCAAAGTACTGGAGTTTCAGCTTTAGCATCAGTCCTTCCAAAGAACACCCAGGACTGATCTCCTCCAGAATGGACTGGTTGGATCTCCTTGCAGTCCAAGGGACTCTCAAGAGTCTTCTCCAACACCACAGTTCAAAAGCATCAGTTCTCCAGCACTCAGCTTTCTTCACAGTTCAACTCTCACATCCATACATGACCACTGGAAAAACCATAGCTTTGACTAGACGGACCTTTGTTGGCAAAGTAATGTCTCTGCTTTTCAATATGCTATCTAGGTTGGTCATATCTTTCCTTCTAAGGAGTAAGCGTCTTTTAATTTCATGGCTGCAATCACCATGTGCAGTGATTTTGGAGCCCCCAAAAATAAATCTGACACTATTTCCACTGTTTCCCCATTTATTTGCCATGAAGTGATGGGACCAGATGCCATGATCTTAGTTTTCTGAATGTTGAGCTTTAAGTCAACTTTTTCACTCTCCTCTTTCACTTTCATCAAGAGGCTCTTTAGTTCCTCTTCACTTTCTGCCATAAGGGTGGTGTCATCTGCATATCTGAGGTTATTGATATTTCTCCCGGCAATCTTGATTCCAGCTTGTGCTTTTTCCAGCCCAGTGTTTCTCATGATGTACTGTGCATATAAGTTGCTTGTCCATAATTGCTTTGAGTAAATAAAATGGTGGTCATCTTAAGTCACTGAGTTTACAGTGGTTTGTTATGCAAAGACAGGCTTGTTATATAATTCTTTAGTCAACAGCCAGTGAATATTTAGTAAGGGAAGACTTTAACATTTCAAATATATTTAAAAGGATATGTAACCTTAGTTAAATATCTCAAAGTTTTGTTATAAACTCCTTGTTGCACTAGGCCCATCATGCATCAGATAGTCAGATAATGTCTTATAAATTTCCTCCTGTGACACCCTTGCTTATATATGAGCTCTGAGCACAGGATGCCTATTCTAGTTTTCTCAGCCTGCCTACAGCAGGCTATTGCTCAAAATCAACCTCCTTCACAATGCTTTCCTTGACCAACCTGGCTCTAAATGATTTCTTCAACCACTAAACCCATAGAACCATAAACAGAATCTACTTGCCTCTCACACTTTATTCATCAGTCTAAACGTCTTACTGCTTATCTAGACTGTAGGCTTCCTTTAGGAAAGGATGCTTGCAAGCTAGTATGATATCTTTATGTGTCTCAGTATGTGTGAGGATCTATTCAAAAATGTATGCATCTCATGATTTACTATCTATTGTTCTCCAGTGGGGAGGCTCAGGTTTGATCCTTGGCTGGGGATTAAGATCCCGCATGCTGAGAGGTGTGGCCAAAAGGGTGATATTATGATTCTTTATGTTAATACATGGTGGGAGGGAAAGAAGAAGAAAACAATGAAAGATTCCACATCCATGGCTCTTTTCTCTTTGGTGATACATCTGTGCTCATTCTTTATTAGGACCATTAGGTTTGTGACTTCCACATAGATTTTATGAGTGGTGGAGAAACACTGAGGGAGTATTAGCCTTAGAATCATTCGGAAGTGTCGGTGTTGTGCTGAATGTTGTCATAGGAGTTATGGGGAAATTGAAAAAAAAAAAAAAAAGACGTGGGGGTGCTGCCCTAGTGTAACAAAGTGAATAAATGCAGAAGACAGTTCAGTTGGTTTGTGGTACTGATTTCACGGGGCTAGCCTCACCTGCACTGTCTTGTTTGTCTCTCTTTCCTTCCTCATTACAACACACTTGGGAGGCAGATTGAAACTCTAGTCCTCATTGTAGCCGATAAGATCAACCCTACACAGAAGGATTTCCTTTCAGTCTAGTGATAACAATCTTTTGAACTTTAAGAAGGTTAGGTTTCAGGCATATTACATTTCTGGAGGATGAACCTTTATTGTTGGTGATAATTCTAAACCCCACTCCTTGGTGGAGAATCTCTGGCACTAGCATTGAAACTCGGTGGGGTCTCCAGGAAGATCTAAGCCACAGAGTATGAAAGTGCAAGACGAGTGTTGTCCACACGTCTCTCCATGGAATACGATGCAAGATCCAGACACATTCACAAAACTGACCTAGGAGGGGTCTGAAATCAAAGACAGAATTCTCTTGGACTATTAATTCAGAGGTGGAAATGGATGCCTCTTGGAATAAGAACTAAAGGATCTCCTTTCACACTTTCTTAATTTCAAGTTCAAGGGTTCAAAGGTGGTGGCTAGTTAAGAATCTAGGCTTTTTTTTTTTTTAATTAAACATTTCAAATCAAAATGTGCTTAGTCACCAATTAGCTGTGTAACTGGGCTTTCCTGGTGGCTCAGTGGTAAAGAATCTGCCTGCAAAGCAGGATACACAGGAGATGTGGATTTGATCCCTGGATTGGGAAGATCCCCTGGAGGAGAGCATGGCAACCCACTCTAGTATTCTTGCCTGAAGAATTCTATGGACATAGGAGCCTGGTGGGCTATGGTCCATAGGGTTGCGCTGAGTTGGGTGAGAAAGTGACTGAGCAGAGCACCGCACACTGTGTGACTGTGAATAGATTTTGTTGTTGTTTAACTGCTCAGTTGTGTCCCACTCTTTTGCTACCCTGTGGACTATAGCGTGCCTGGCTCCTCTGTCCATGGGATTTTCCTGGCAAGATCACTGGAGTGGGTTGCCATTTCCTCTGCCAGGGGAATCTTGAGGACACAGGGACCAAACCCACGTCTTCTGCATTGGCAGGCAGATTTTTTACTGCAGAGCCACCAGAGAAGCCCTTGACAGAACTCTACTTTCAAACAAAAATATGACACTGGTCAGTGTGAAATACTTCCAATTCAACTTTGCTTCCATATTAATGTACCCACATGGATGAAGACCTTTTGAATTGTCTGAATTTTTTATATTCAGATTTTCAGAACAACACTGACAAACACATGAGAGATCATTTTCGTTTTTACTCTTCACATGAATTCTAATTAATTTTAGAATTAAAACCACCTAGAAGAAGACACTTGAGTCCCCAGTGACCCAGAGTATAAACCCACAGCCTTGAATTTCTGTGATTCTTTAGGGAGCCTGAAGGGAAAGAATCAAGTGAAGGTCTTCTTTTAAGTCTCTGCTCCAGTCAGACATGTGACTCCTAAGCAACTGGCTCAATTTTTTCAATAATTATGTCACTCGTTATTATAAATGATCCAGCATATGTCATAATCTTACCTGGTGCCAAGTATTTTACCCACTTAGAGTGTGGAATTCAAATAGCCTGGTAATGGAGATTTGATTCTTATTTTATAGATGAGGCAAGCCTTACTAATGGTTATTGACATATGAAAGCTCAGCTCATTTGCTTCGAGGTACCACAGACTCTGTGGAGTGTAAGTCTTACTCCACAGCTCCCCTTGGGACCAGGCTGATGTTGGGAATTTACCTGAACATTCTTCCTCTTTGTTTGCCTTTTTTCCTTCGACCAAACCAGCTTTCCTCATACACCACCTTTTCCCGAGCATGATTCTCTAGTATGACGCCAGAACCTCAGCTCCTCTGGACACCAGGGAGACAGAGTTTTTATTTTTACTTTATTTATTTGGCTCTGCTGGGTGGCTTATGGTGTCTTTGTTGTGGCAGGTGGGATTTAGTTCCCTGGTCAAGAATTGAACCCGGGTCCCCTCCATTGGGAGGGTAGAGTCTTAACCACCGGACCACCATGGAAGTCCCTTAGAGACAGAGTTTTAGAAGACGTAGAAAAGAATAGGCTTTATCACTTTGCCAGGCTGAGGGGTACACAGTGGGCTGATGACCTCAAAAAACCCATGTCCCAATTTGGAGAAGATTGTGAGAAGTTTTATAATAACTGTTCAAAAGAGGTTGCCATCAGCTCATGGACATTCTTCTTATGGTTTGGTGGTGGGAAGCAGGAGTCGGCATCAAACTTCAAGTTCATCTGGTCTGGGGTCTACATGCTTGTGGGCTGCATACAATCGTTAACTGTTAACTTCTAACCACCTGGAGGGGGTTTCAGTAACTGCCGAATAGCTCAAAGATAATCGCTGTGTGTATCCACTGAAGCAGAAGCTGGACCTTGCCTCAAGTCTGCTTTTGACTGTTTGTTTCTCCCTGGTCTTGCACGCATGTTTAGTTTCTCAGTTGTGTCAAACTGTTTGTAACCTTTGTAGCCCACAGGCTCCTCTGTCCATGGGATTTTTTAGGCAAGAGTACTGGGGTGGATTGCCATTTCCTCCTCCAAGAGATCTTCCTGGCCCAGGGATCAAACCTACATCTCCTGTGTATCTGGTATTGCAGGTGGATTCTTTACCCACTGAGCCTTGGGGAAGCCCCTTGTATCCCCTCCTTTTCCTAATTAACAACTGCTCAAATCTGCTCACTGAAACTCAGGGAAGGTCATGGAGGCTTGGACAAAGGCTGTTTCCTATAATCAAAGAAATGTGGGACACAGAAAATCTTTGTGCTTAGTAGCCCCACAGGGTCCTGCTTGGTATCAGTAAATTACTTGCACATGAAAGCTCATCTTAGGAGGAGATGACCTAAGACATTAGCCCAAGAGGATATAATTACCAATTGCAAGATCCAGAGAAGGTGATGATACAACTTATTCAAGGTCACAAGTTTAGTTAGGGTGACAACTCACATGTTAGCTCAAGTCTGGCTCCTTTCAAAGTCCTTTTCTGAAGGCTAATAAACTGAGGTCACAGCAACTGAGGTATAACTTGACAGATAACGTTACTGTATCATGACTCTGATAATGCCCACCCCGCCCCCACTGCCTTCAACTCCAGAACAACTCCGTTATCAGATATTTAAGACGTTGAGGCTCTCTGAACATCTCTTTTAAGAGTCAGCAGGATCTGGGAATCATGGGAGGAGGGAGTAAATCTTCCTCCCCTGTTAGTCCATTTATGGTATCTCAGTTTTGTTTTTCTTAATTTTTATTTCTACATTTAGGGAAATGTTTTAAATATTGTGTCACAATGTAGGGGAGAAAGGGATATAGAAATAGTACCATTAAAGGCAGGGATAGGAGAACAGTTGTGTTCTACTTGGGAAATGCGGACTCTATGAGATAAAACCTTTAGTTCTCTGCACTCTGGACTTTGTCGACAGGATGTACACAGCGTGGCCAGGCTTATCTTGTGCTAAAAAGAAAGAATGTGATTTTACACCAAAGAAATAAATCTGATAGAATTTCAGATGCTGTAGGTTTTAGATTGAAAAAACTTCAGGGTCCCTCCCAGCACTTTTTGTAAGTGATAATAGTACACTGCTTATAGCTGTGGCGGATTCTAGGCAAACATTTTTTTTTTTTTTTAAACTAAAGGAAGTTGCCAAAAGGACACAAGTCTACTACAACAGGAGAAAAATCAGACAAACGTTGAGAGAGCAAATAAGGGTTGGCTGATCTCACATTAATTTTTATTCTGATCGCACATCCTTATCTCTAAATTGTGTAATTATATCTCTCAACTCAGACCATACAGGAGTCTATATCAGTGTCCTTTTGACAAAGAGGAAAGGGGAGATTGCAGCCAGAATTGCTTAACTTACTTTTCCAAAAATGTAGACAAGCATCTTCCAGAAGAAAGTGCAGGCAGTGGGGTGGGGGGCATTTTTTAGGCTCACACTGCACTCCGCCAGCCCAGAGCCACCTTTAGAATCTGTATCAGCTTATCTACATTGGAGAACAAGGAAGGAAGCCCCTGCACCCATTCAACTAGCTCTTTGAAACATCTCCAGGTGTGTGTTTTTGTTGTTCAGTCACTAATCCTGTCTGACTCTTTGCAACCCTACAGACTGCGGCAGGCCAGGCTTCCCCGTCCTTCATCTCCCAGAGTTTGCTCAAAATCATGTCCATTGAATCAGTGATGCCGTCCAACCATCTCATCTTCTGTTGCCCCCTTCTCCTCCTACCCTCAATCTTTCTCAGCATCAGGGTCGGCTCTTTATCTAACGATAAAGTTCGGCTCTTTATCTATAAGCCAACTTATCTAATGAGTCGGCTTTTCACATCAGGTGGCCAAAGTATTGGAGCTTCAGCTTCAAAAACAGTCCTTCCATGAATATTCAGGATTGATTTTCTTTAGGATTGACTGGTTTGATCTCCTTGCTGTCCAACGGACTCTGAAAAGTCTCCTCCAGCATCATAGTTCAAAAGCATCAATTCTTCAGTGCTCAACCTTATTTATGGTCCAACTCTCACATCCCTACATGCCTACTGGAAAAACCATAGCTTTGACAATATGGACCTTTGTCAGCAAAGTAATGTCTCTGCTTTTTTATATGCTAAGTTTGTCATAGCTTTTCTTCCGAGGAGGAACTATCTTTTAATTTTATTGCTCTAATCACCATCTGTAGTGATTTTGTCACCCAAGAAAATAAAGTCTCTCACTGTTTCCTTTTTCCCCCACGTATTTGCCATGAAGTGATGGGACCAGATGACATGATCTTAGTTTTCTGAATGTTGAGTTGTTTTTTTTTTTTTAATATTTCAATCATCTTATTTATTTATTATTTTTTTAATTTTTATTTTATTTTTTAACTTTACAATATTGTATTGGTTTTGCCATATATCAAAATGAATCCACCACAGGTATACATGTGTTCCCCATCCCGAACCCTCCTCCCTCCTCCCTCCCCATACCATCCCTCTGGGTCATCCCAGTGCACCAGGCCCAAGAATCCAGTATTGTGCATCAAACCTAAGCCAGCTTTTTCACTCTCCTCTTTCACCCTCATCAAGAAGATTTTTAGTTCCTTTTTGCTTTCTGCCGTTAGAGTGGTGTCATCTGCATATCCAAGGTTATTGATATTTCTTTCTGCAATTTTGATTCCAGCTTGTGCTCTATCCAGCCCATCATTTTCTTATCATGTACTCTGCATATAAGTTAAATAAGCAGAGTGACAATATACAGCCTCGATGTTCTCCTTTCCCAGTTTTGAATCAGTCCATTGTTCCATGTCTTGTTCTAGCTGTTGCTTCTTTACCTACATACAGGTTTCTCAAGAGGCAGATAAGGTGTCTGGTATTCCCATCTCTTTAAGAGTTTTCCAAGTTTGTTGTGATCCATACAGTCAAAGGCTTTATGTAGTGAATGAAACTGAAAAAGATGTTTTTTCTGGAATTCCTTCGCTTTTTCTATAATCCAATGGATGTTGGCAATTTGGTTTCTGGTTCCTCTGCCTTTTCTGAATCCATTTTGTACAACTGGAAGTTCTTGGTTCACATACTGTTGAAGCCTAGCTTGAGGGATTTTGAGCATTACCTTGCTAGCATGTGAAATGATTGCAATTGTGTGGTAGCTTGAACATTCTTTGGCATTGCGTTTCTTTGGGATTGGAATGAACACTGACCTTTTCCATTCCTGTGGCCATTGCTGAGTTTTCCAAATTTGCTGGCTTACTGAGTGCAACACTTTAACAGCATCATCTTTTATAATTTGAAATAGCTCAACTGGAATTCTATGACCTTCACTAGCTTTGTTCATAATAATGCTTCCTCAGGCCCACTTGACTTTGCATTCCAGATACCTGGCTCTATGTGAGTGACCACACCATCATGATTATCCAGGTCATTAAGACATTTCTTTTGGTACAATTCTGTGTGTTCTTGCCACCAAGACCCAGATTCAACTTGAAACCAGAAATAACTGAGATTGCTTTTTCATCCCAGTGTCTGCCTCCATGCACACTTTCCAGGCTGTTCCAGAAACAGTCTTATCACTTTATCATAAAAAGGATATGAATTTGCCTCATCGGTGCACTGAAACCACATATAAATTGTGCAGATATTATAGCCATAAACTCCAGTGATTAGAAGAACATTGGCAGATTTTAATCTTAAATGGATTCATATATAACTTAGATACATAATTTTGAAAAACAAAAACAAAAACAAAAACATACTTTTCTTAGCCAGAGTTGCCTAGAAGCAGAGCCTGAGGCAAGGATTAAGTTCCAAAGCTTTAACTGAGAGACATAAACCAAGAGCATAAAGCTGAAGACAAAAGAAAGTGAGGGGGGAAAGAAGGAGAACAGATGACAAACTGTATTAAGCACTTGGCCCTGCTTCCTGATGAACAGACTCGTATGCTGCCAGCCGACACGCTTGCTCAGCCCTAGGCAGTGTCATGGAGCAGACCATGCAAGGGATTATGGAGAGGACATTTACTGGCCTGCTCCCTTTTTATTTTCTACTTGTCAAAGGTGACTCCTTAGCAGATTAACTTCCCTACATATGTCCAGGCTTATTTATTCAATGGCTTTTTAGACCCTCAGGTTGACAAGACCTCACACCTCACAATGTGGACTTTCTCATCAGTCCAGAGGTCATGGACAAACCAAAAGCTCAGCAGGATGGAGGGCCTGACATTCCTGGGCAAAGTGACTTATGATCAGACTACAGAGGTCTGAGCAGAGTCAATCATTTGTACAATAAATCAAGACAGAGCAAGTGCCTAGGAATCTGAGAGAGGTCAACACTAGGGGAATCTAAAGAAACACATAACATGTGCCAGATACAATTCATATAATTCATAATTGATAAGTAGGGTTGACATTATACTTGTCATGGTTTTAACAATCGATATATTCTATCAAGCAATTTGCTATGGGCTGGGCCCTGTTAAGCCCTTTAACAAATGATTTATTTGGCTTTGTGGGAGACAGTTTTGGTTTAAATTCTACTAATTCCACTTACTAGCTGTAAGACCTTGGGTAAATTATTCTATTTCTCTAAGCCTCAGTTTCCGCGTTTGTAAATTGCAGATAATGTACCCAACTCAATAAGATGTTGTAAAAATCTAATAAAACAATAATTTGCCAACAAAAAAAAGGCCCTGCCCCACCCTTGATACACTCTTTGCAGTACGACCCTGTTGCAATGCTTGTCTGTCATGAAAGAGAGTGTATTTCCACAGCTTTCAACTTCGAATTTGGCTGTGTGGCTTGTTTAACAGATACAATGCAATATAAGTGATTAGGTAATCTCTCCAATCCTTAGGGGCCCTGTGTCCACCCTCTCTCTCTCTCTCTCAGACCTCTGCCCCTAGGAGAACAGTTGGTTGGGGGGTGGGGGAGGGCATAGGTGGATAAGAAGAGGCCACATGGAGCCTTGATGAGCTATCTTACTGGGGCCATCCTAGACCAGCCAGACCTGACTTACCAACTGTTAAAGATGGATAAGCAAGCTGGCTGACATCAGCCATTCCAGATCTTCAGATCTACCCAGCCAATCTCCAGATTCACAAGCAAAAATACCTGTTTATTGTAAGTCACTGAGGTTTCAGTTCAGTTCAGTTTAGTCACTCAGTCATGTCTGACTCTTTGCGGCCCCATGGACTGCAGCACGGCAGGCTTCCCTGTCCATCACCAACTCCCGAAGCTTGCTCAGACTCATGTCCATTGAGTCTGTGATGCCATCCAACCATCTCAACCTTTGTCATTCCCTTCTCCTCCTGCCTTCAATCTTTCCAAGCCTCAGGGTCTTTTCCAAAGAGTCAATTCATCGCATCAGGCCAAAGTATTGGAGTTTCAGCTTCAGCATCAGTCTTTCCAATGAATATTCAGGACTGATTTCCTTTAGGATTGACTGGTTGGATCTCCTTGCAGTTCAAGGGACTCTGAAGAGTCTTCTCCAATATCACAGTTCAAAAGCATCAATTCTTCAGTGCTTAGCTTTCTTTATAGTCCAACTCTCACATCCATATACGACTACTGGAAAAACCATAGCTTTGACTAGATGGACCTTTGTTGGCAAAGTAATGTCTCTGCTTTTTAATATGCTGTCTAAGTTGGTCATAGCTTTTCTTCCAAGGAGCAATTATCTTTTAATTTCACGACAAAATCATGCAGTGATTTTGGAGCCCCCCCCAAATAAAGTCTGTCACTATTTCCATTGTTTCCCCATCTATTTCCCATGAAGTGATGGGACCAGATACCAGGATCTTAGTTTTCTGAATGTTGACTTTTAAGCCAACTTTTTAACTCTCCTCTTTCACTTTCATCAAGAGGCTCTTCTTCCTTCACTTTCTGCCATAAGGGTGGTGTCATCTACATATCTGATATTATTGATATTTCTCCCAGCAATCTTGATTCCAGCTTGTGCTTCATCCATCCCAGAATTTCACATGGTGTACTCTGCATATAAGTTATATAAGCAGGGTGACAATGTACAGCCTTAACATACTCCTTTCCCTTTTTGAAACCATTCTGTTGTTCCATGCCCAGTTCTAACTGTTGCTTCTTGACTTGTGTACCGATTTCTCAGGAGGCAGGTTGGTCTGGTATTCCCATCTCTTTAAGAATTTTCCAGAGTTTGTTGTGATCCACACAGTCAAAGGCTTTGGCATAGTCAATAAAGCAGAAGTAGATGTTCTTCTGGAACTCTCTTGTTTTTTCAATGATCCAGGGGACTTGATTGTTTAATTTTAATTAATGTGGAAACAGGACAGGTTAAATGACTTGATCATGATCACATATCAAACATTTGATTAGAACCTAGGAATATCCAACTCCATAGCTTTAGTTGCTACATGTTACTCTTACTTTTCCCTGGATCCTTGATCTGTATTCCTTGGTGACTAATGACTCTTGGTGAATTATTTGACCATGTGTCTTTTTCCTGATAAAGCTATGTATGTGTGTGTATGTGTGTGGGTGCTCAATCGTGTCCGACTCTTTGCCGCCCCAAGGATTGTAGCCTGCCAGGCTCCTTTGTTGATGAGATTTCCCAAGCAAGAATAGTGGAGTGGGTTGCCATATCCTCCACCAGGGGCTCTTCCTGACCCAGGGATCAAACCCTTATCTCTTGCATCTCCTGCATTGGCAGGTGGATTCTTTACCACTGTGCCACCTGGGAAGTCCTATACTCCCATCCATTCAGTTCAGTTCAGTTCAGTTCATTTCAGTCACTCAGTCGTGTCCGACTCTTTGTGACCCCATGAATCACAGCACATCAGGCCTCCCTGTCCATCACCAACTCCCAGAGTTCTATACCTCCTCTTAATTTTATGCTTGAAGGGGCTGAGATTTTGTAATTCAGTAGTTATTAAATATGTGAAAACATTCAGAGGAAAGAGAATATCAGAAAGTGCAATAGAGAAAAGACATCAAAGGAAAGGCAGTTATGTACACATTTTACCCTGACAGAGGGAGGGCAGGCGAGGCCTGGGATGGAATGATGTGGATGGCAGGCCTGTCAGGGCATGGCTTGTCCCCTGGGTAGCATGCACAGTGTGAGCCTGCAGCATACAGAAATCCGAGTTTCAGTGTTTTCATCCTTTCTGAGAATGCTAATATTCCTAATTTGCTTCTCTAGTTTTTGAAATGTGTGACCATATATTGATTAGACTGATGTTTACATGTGACTTATGGGCTCACTCTCACGCATTCATTTAAAGCCACCCCTCACAGACTACCAACTGGCAGGGTGAAGACCCGATATCTGTATTCAATCAGGGGCTGCTCTGCTATATTTATCCAGCTGGATTTGAAAACAAAGGAAAATACACACGTGAGTGAGGTCGGTCAGCCAGCCAGGGCCTCCTGAGGCTCTAGGGCTTTTCTATTTGCCCCGTCAGTGCAGGGAGGAGATGGGGCCTCTTTCCCATTAGTGTTAATGGAGGCAATCATGTGAATCCACCACGTAGCAATGTGTGTCCTCTTGTGTTCTGATATCTTAATGCACGAAATTGCATCTCTAGGGAAAGGCTTGCCTCCTCTTAAGTGCTCCCAATTCCCATTAATGATAATGGAACAGAAAGAAATATACCCATCATTGCTCAACAGTGGGGGGCAAAAGTGAAAGATGATTAGGTTTGGGGAGTGTCAGTGGAAACCCTTAGGAACTGCAAGCATAATCTGAAATGGCCCCTCTTTCGTCATTTGTAGAGATGTAGGTGGACCTAGAGTCTGTCTTACAGAGTAAGTAAGTCAGAAAGAGAAAAGCAAATATCACATGTTAATGCCTATATGTGGAACGTAGAAAAAAGCGTACAGATGAAGCTATTTCCAAGGCAGGAATAGAGATGCAGACATAGAGGATGGACATGGAGACACAGGCATGGTGGGGGCAGAGGAGAGCAGGATGAACTGAGAGAGTAGGGCCAACATACACACACCATCACCTGTAAAATAGATAGCTAGTGGGCACCTGCTGTCCGGCACAGGGAGCTCACCTTGGTGCTTTGTAATGACTTGGGGGGAGGGAGACGTCCAAGAGGGAAGGGATATATGTGCACATATGGCTGATTCACTTCGAAATTATCACACTGCAAAGCAATTATATTCCAATTTAAAAATCAAATAGTCCCTTTTTCCAGACTTATTTAAGCATTTTCATTAGACACAGACATGTTTCTTAGAACCGTCAACAGATAATTGGCTACACTGTCCTCTTCAAGAGAAGGTGACATCCCTACACGTGCTGACCCAGACTCTAAAGACTGCTCTGGGATGGAGGAGTGCAGTGCAAGCTAAGAAAATGCCCACCACTCCCCTGCCTGCACTTTCTCCTGTAAGACGCTCTTCAGTGTTTTAGGAAAAGCAGCATAAGCAATTTGGACTGTATCCTACTTTTTTCTTTTCATAGAGAAGTCACCAATATGGATTCCCGTATGGGCTAAGGTTATGAAAGAGACATAATTATGCTGTTTAGAGACAAGACTGTGTGATCAGACTACAAATTAATGTGAAATTCAACCAATACTTTATTGCTCTCTTTGCATAAGGAAATGGCAACCCACTCCAGTATTCTTGCCTGGAAAATTCCATGGACAGAGGAGCCTGGCAAGCTACAGTCCATGTGGTTGCAAAGATCGGACATGACTGGGCAACTTTCACTTCACTTCACTTTGTTGCTCTCTTAACAAGTTGGGCTGATTGGTTTTCTCCCGGTGAACTAGCACTGTGTCCTTTTGGTAGCTTGCTGCAGTTTAAAAAAAATGGTTTGTTTAGAATCAGTCACATCTGTAAGCAGCATAGTATTGTCACTCATGGGTGACAGCAAAAAGGTGCTCAAAGAAACCTTGAAGTCATTTCAGTCTAAAGACCACAGTGTTGGAAATTCTATCAGATTTAGTCCTTTGGTATACATTCTCTGACTTTTGTTTGTTTGTTTGTTTATTTTTTAAATATAGTGTAAAATAGTGCTGGGAGAACTAATGCATTCTATAATTAACACCCATGAGGGGGTATGTAATTAACACCCATGAGGGCACTGGATGTGATACATAGAGAACCAAGGATGCTTCCTGGGGAGGAGAAAATGAAGGGCATAGAAGAAACAGGAGGGAGATGTAGAAAGGGACCATCCTGAGCTTTGCCTACACTCTCCTTAGAGATCTTGGGCGGGTGGAAGGAGCACATGTACTGTTGAGTTGGATACGCACTGCAGATGTTCTTCCCAGTGGCTCCATCGTGTCTGACTCTTTGCGACCCCATGGACTGCAGGCTTCCCTGTCCATCAGCAACTCCTGGAGTTTACTCAAACTCATGCCCATTGAATCAGTGATGCCATCCAACCGTCTCATTCTCTGTTGTCCCCTTCTCCTCCCATTTTCAATCTTTCTCAGCATCAGAGTCTTTTTAAATGAGTCAGTTTTTTGCATCACGTGGCCAAAGTATTGGAGTTTCAGCTTCAGCATCAGTCCTTCCAATGAATATTCAGGGCTGATTTCCTTTAGGATGGACTCGTTTGATCTCCTTGCAGTCCAAGGGACTCTCAAGAGTCTTCTCCAACCCCACAGTTCAAAAGCGTCAGTTCTTCAGTTCAGTTCAGTCGCTTAGTCCTATCCTACTCTTCACGACCCCATGGACCACAGCACGTCAGGCCTCCCTGTCCATCACCAACTCCCAGAGTTTACTCAAACTCATGTCCATTGAGTCGGTGATTCCATCCAACCATCTCATCCTCTGTCGTCCCCTTCTCCTCAGTTCTTCTTAGAGGAGTTCAAAATCAGAACTCCAGCATGACTGGGGACATTAAGTCATGTGTCTCTAATTACTAATGTTAGATTTGGGAGCAAACATGCTTTAAATGGACATATTGAGACAGGTGGAAATACTAAAATACTCTGTTATAGTGTTACTTTTGGAAAAGGTTACATCTCCAGGTGTGGGTTAAAGGATGAGTTTTAAGTTAAAAGCCCTATATAGTTATACAGAATGACTTGGGGGAAGTATCCCAACCCTGCCATCCCCCTCCTTTATACATGCCCATATGCATGTGTGTGTGGGTGTAGGTGCATGCCCTGTGTGAGCATACACACTCACACTCAATCAGTCAGCCTTCTTCCATGACTGTTATTTCAGAATCACTTAAACAGGAAAGAATCAACAGGCCTTTAACAACATTCCATTGTTGAAACATCACCTATTTCTCCATGCTTACCAGCCTTCCAATTGGTCTGGTTTCCTAAAAATAATTGAAATAGTACCCTCTGATGTTATACCATTCTTGTTCCAATCTTCCCATCAACAAAATGGCTGGCCTCAATAATACAACTGTAGGGGCAGAATCCTCTACATGTTTTAGGACTTTGTTTATTTATTTATTTTAATTGAAGGATACTTTTTTAATTACAGAATTTTAATTAAAAAATCTTTTACAGAATTTTGCTGTTTTCTGTCAAATCTCAACATGAATCAGCCATTAGGTATACATATATACCCTCCCTTTTGAAACCCCCTCCCAGCTCCCTCCCCGTTTCACTTCTCCAGATTGATGCAGAGCCCCTGTTTGAGTTTCCCGAGACATACAACAAATTCCCGTTGGCTATCTAGTTTACATATGGTAATGCAAGTTTCCATGTTACTCTTTTCATACATCTCACCTTCTCCTCCCCTCTCCCCTTGTCCATAAGTCTGTTCTCTATGTCTGTTTCTCTACTGCTGGCCCTGTAAGTAAATTCTTTAGTATCATTTTTCTAGATTCTGTATATATGCATTCAGTTCAGTTCAATCGTTCAGTCGCGTCTGACTCTTCACGACCCCATGAATCGCAGCACGCCAGGCCTCCCTGTCCATCACCATCTCCCTGAGTTCACTCAGACTCAGGTCCATCGAGTCAGTGATGCCATCCAGCCATCTCATCCTCTGTCGTCCCCTTTTCCTCCTGCCCCCAATCCCTCCCAGCATCAGAGTCTTTTCCAATGAGTCAACTCTTCACATGAGGTGGCCAAAGTACTGGAGTTTCAGCTTTGGCATCATTCCCTCCAAGAAATCCCAGGGCTGATCTCCTTCAGAATGGATTGGTTGGATCTCCTTGTAGTCCAAGGGACTCTCAAGAGTCTTCTCCAACACCACAGTTCAAAAGCATCAATTCTTTGGCACTCAGCCTTCTTCACAGTCCAACTCTCACATCCATATATGACCACTGGAAAAACCATAGCCTTGACTAGATGGACCTTTGTTGGCAAAGTAATATCTCTGCTTTTGAATATGCTATCTAGGTTGGTCATAACTTTCCTTCCAAGGAGTAAGCGTCTTTAAATTTCATGGCTGCAGTCACCATCTGCAGTGATTGGAGCCCCCAAAAATAAATCTGACACTGTTTCCATTGTTTCCCCATCTATTTCCCATGAAGTGATGGGACCAGATGCCATGATCTTTGTTTTCTGAATGTTGAGCTTTAAGCCAACTTTTTCACTCTCCACTTTCACTTTCATCAAAAGGCTTTTTAGTTCCTCTTCACTTTCTGCCATAAGGGTGGTGTAATCTGCATATCTGAGGTTATTGATATTTCTCCCAGCAATCTTGATTCCAGCATGTGTTTCTTCCAGCCCAGCATTTCTCATGATGTACTCTGCATATAAATTAAATAAGCAGGGTGATAATATACAGCCTTGATGTACTCCTTTTCCTATTTGGAACCAGTCTGTTGTTCCATGTCGAGTTCTAACTCTTGCTTCCTGACTTGCATATAGGTTTCTCAAGAAACAGGTCCCATCTCTTTCAGAATTTTCCACAGTTTATTATGATCCACACAGTCAAAGGCTTTGGCATAGTTAATAAAGCAGAAATAGATGTTTTTCTGGAACTCTCTTGCTTTTTCCATGATTCAGTGGTTGTTGGCAATTTGATCTCTGGTTCCTCTGCCTTTTCTAAAACCAGCTTGAACATCAGGAAGTTCAAAGTTCACGTATTTCTGAAGCCTGGCTTGGAGAATTTTGAGCATTACTTTACTAGCATGTGAGATGAGTGCAATTGTGCACTAGTTTGAGCATTCTTTGGCATTGCCTTTCTTTGGGATTGGAATGAAAACTGACATTTCCAGTCTTGTGGCCACTGCTGAATTTTCCAAATTTGCTGGCATATTGAGTGCAGCACTTTCACAGCATCATCTTTCAGGATTTGAAAGAGCTCAACTGGAATTCCATCACCTCCACTAGCTTTGTTTGTAGTGATGCTTTCTAAGGCCCACTTGACTTCACATTCCAGGATGTCTGGCTCTAGGTGAGTGATCACACCATCGTGATTATCTGGGTCATGAAGATCTTTTTTGTACAGTTCTTCTGTGTATTCTTGCCATCTCTTCTTCATATCTTCTGCTTCTGTTAGGTCCATACCATTTCTGTCCTTTATCGAGCCCATCTTTGCATGAAATGTCCCCTTGGTATCTCTGATTTTCTTGAAGAGATCTCTAGTCTTTCCCATTCTGTTGTTTTCCTCTATTTCTTTGCATTGATCACTGAGGAAGGCTTTCTTATCTCTTCTTGCTATTCTTTGGAACTCTGCATTCAGATGCTTATATCTTTCCTTTTCTCCTTTGCTTTTTGCTTCTCTTATTTTCACAGCTATTTATAAGGCCTTCCCAGACAGTCATTTTGCTTTTTGCATTTCTTTTCCATGGGGATGGTCTCGATCACTGTCTCTTGTACAATTTCACTAACCTCATTCCATAGTTCATCAGGCACTCTGTCTGTCAGATCTAGGCCCTTAAATCTATTTCTTACTTCCACTGTATAATCATAAGGGATTTGATTTAGGTCAAGAATATGATATTTATCTACCTTTAACACTTTGAGAGAGCAAAAAGACAATGATTCAATGCTTCATTTCATGACCCCTCAGAAATATGCAATATCTCTGCCATGTGAAACTAAAGTGGTTACTTTGAATAGTTTGTTAACTATTACATATTAGGCAGAAGTTCTTCAAAAGTGAGCAAGTGCTAATTCCTCGATCTAATATATGCATTCTTGAGTTTGCAAGACATAGAGGATTGTGACCGCAATTATTATAGTAGAAACTTGCCTTATTTTAGCTCCATGTTAGATCAGACAGGATCACTTAACTGAATTTTTTTAAAAAATATTTTTTGCAAGTCACTGTTTGAGTCTCAATCAAGACTAGCCCTGAATTATAGCATATTTGTTGTTAACCCAGATGAATTGTGCTCTTGAAAATCAGAGCATAGTTATTAGTGTCACCCACAGGTCCACTTTAAAGTCCTCTTACAATTTAATCCCTTATTTCAGCCTGACCATTTACTCTAAGTGATAGAGAGGGTCAGAGCCCTGACCATAAATTTGTTATTCTTAACTGTGCTTACAAATGATGGCGTCTGACTACCCACTTAATAAATGACAGGTGCAGAGGCCTGATTATTCCTGTGGCTATGAAGGGTAGAATGAGGGGCCCCTGACCTGCCTCCAATCTATGAAAGAATTAGTCACCATTGAATACTTTCTTTGTAAAAGTTTCCCAATTCAATATAGACTCTTTTCCAGAGACACATAATTATGTGTCCTAGAGATACATGAACCTCCTGGAGGTTTTACTGAGTTACCTAGAATGACTCAGCCTTATTCATCCTTTTTTCAGCATCACTCCAGGCTCCTTGTTGTAAAGCAGAAAAGCCAGGTCTCACAGGCAAAGACTTTCTGGAGGCCATTCTGGAAGATAGGCTGGCCCAGAAAACAGACTATCCATCTTTAAATTCCAAAGTGAAAGTGTTAGTCACTCAGTTGTATCCAACTCTTTGTGACCCCATGGACTTTAGCCTGCCAGGCTCCTCTGTCCATGGAATTCTTCAGGCAAGAATAGTGGAGTGGGTTGGCATTTCCTTCTCCAGGGGATTTCCCTGACCCAGGGATCAAACCCAGCTCTCCCACATTGCAGGCAGATGCTTTCCCATCTGAGCCACCAGGGTACCAGGGCACTTTCAAAAGAAAGTCAAGACATCCATTTGGGGGTTACCTGGCTAGAAATTAAATTCACCATAATTTTCTATAAATCACTCGCTCCTTTCTTGACCTCCAGTGTGGAGAAGTGATGGATAATGCTTAGGAAGCCCTAAGATTTGATTAGCTTGTAAAGCTGTGTTATGAAAACCTTGAGGTGGGATAGAACCTAATGATTCTAGCACAATGTGATCTGTTCAGTTCAGTTCAATCACTCAGTCATGTCCAACTCTTTGCGACCCCAGGGACAGCAGCATGCCAGGCTTCCCTGTCCATCACCAACTCCCGAAGTCCACCCAAACCCATGTCCATTGAGTTAGTGATGCCATCCAACCATCTCATCCTCTGTTGTCCCCTTCTCCTCCTGCCCTCAATCTTTCCCATCATCAGGATCTTTTCAAATTAGTCAGTTCTTCACATCTGGTGGCCAAAGTATTGGAGTTTCAGCTTCAGCATCAGTCCTTCCAATGAATATTCAGGACTTATTTCCTTTAGGATGGACTGGATGGATCTCCTTGCAGTCCAAGGAACTCTCAAGAGTCTTCTCCAACACCACAGTGCAAAAGGATCAATTCTTCGGCACTCAGCTTTCTTTATAGTCCAACTCTCATATCCATACATGACTACTGGAAAAACCATAGCTTTGACTAATCAGACCTTTTTTGGCAAAGTAATGTCTCTGCCTTTTAATATGCTGTCTAGCCTGGTCATAGCTTTTCATTCAAGGGACGAGCATCTTTTAATTTCATGGCTGCAGTCACCATCTGCAGTGATTTTGGAGTCCCCCAAAAATAAAGTCACTGTTTCCCTTATTTCCCCATCTATTTGCCATGAAGTGATGGGACCAGATGCTATGATCTTATTTTTCGGAATGTTGAGCTTTAAGCCAACTCTTTCACTCTCCTCTTTCACTTTCATCAAGAGGCTCTTTAGTTCTTTGCTTTCTGCCATAAGGGTGGTGGTATCTGCATATCTGAGGTTATCGATGTTTCTCCTAGCAATCTTGATTCCAGCTTGTGTTTCATCCAGCTCAACATTTCTTATTATGTACTCTGCCTATAAGTTAAATAAGCAGGGTGACAATATACAGTCTTGACATACTCCTTTCCCAATTTGGAACTGGTCCATTGTTCCATATCTGGTTCTAACTCTTGCTTCTTGACCTGCACACAGATTTCTCAGGAGGCAGGTAAGGTGGTCTGGTAAGCCCATCTCTTCAAGAATTTTTCACAGTTTGTTGTGATCCACACTGTCAAAGGCTTTGGCATAGTCAATAAAGCAGAAGTAGATGTTTTTCTGATATTCTCTTGCTTTTTGATGATCCAGTGAATTTGGCAATTTGATCTCTGGTTCCTCTGGCTTTTCTAAATCCAGCTTGAACATATGGAAGGTCACGGTTCATGTGTACTGTTGAAGCCTGGCTTGGAGAATTTTGTGCATTACTTTGCTAGCATGTATCTATCAAATTTTCCTCTGGCACCAACTGTCCCCTTTGTTCTCCATGAACAGTAGTCAAGTGTGCAGGAGAAAATGACAATCAAAGATCTATCATTCTGTTTACTGGGGATCCTGATTTGTAGGTGGACATGGCCTCAGAAAAGAGTCCCCAGGAGATTGTGACCATGCAGGTGAAGCTTGAAACCCTAGACAGGGCTACTGTATGTCTGCATGTGTATAATGAAACTCCTACTGTAAACCACACTGTTCTTTGGCAATAAGATGCTCATTCCTTACACCCCTTGGGCATTTTATTTCTCCACTCAGAGCCATGCTGTGGGCCAATGGTAAGAAGCTATGGCATATATTCAAGCTAATGCATTCACACTCTCTTCCTGTCAATTACACCATGCTGCTGATAGTCTTTAAACTGTATCCTTTCTAGGAAATGCTTGATATTACAGGGTGATTTAAGTTACAGAGGAGGAGACGTTGAACAATCATTATCAAGATGCACTCAAAACAACATTTCAGAAAATCAGACATTACAAAGGAGAACTTGCTAATTCACCTAATTCAGGACCAAGAATTCAGGCAAAACAGGCAAGTGGATAAGTTGTTGTCAGCTGTCTCTGTATCTTGCTGCACAGATGCCTCTGAACACATACCTTCCATTTTTCTGCTTTAATCTATAAAGAAGAAACCCTGCTTGAATTGTATTTAAAGTGAAAACAATTAGCTTCTAAACAATATTCTGGAGGATTCAGCTCTGAGTATAACCCACAGAGGAGCTGGGAGGATCAATTCATGCTGCTCAAACCCTCTGCTATTCAGGTTCTACTTTGTCTAGTCATAATTATTCTAGACTAAATTTAAGTTATGTCAAGTTGTGTCCGACTCTGTGATTCCCTAGACTGTAGTCCTACAGGCTCCTCTGTCCATGGAATTCTCCAGGCAAGAATACAGGAGTGGGTTTCCATTTCCTTCTCCAGGGGAGCTTCCCGGCCCAGAGATCGAACCTGAGTCTCCTGCACTGCAGGCAGATTCTTTACCGTCTGAGCCACCAGGGAGGCATTGGTCCCTTTAAACACTGGTTAGAATATATATTAGTCATGAAAGGTAGCCTAAAACTATGACTAATAAATGGTCCTGGAATCTCAGTACCTGAACCCAAGGAAGGTGTATTTCTTGCTTTGATAACATCCACTGAGTGTCCGGAAAACCTCCCAGGACAGCTGTCCTCCAGACAGTAACTTGGTGCTGCGGGCAGATGGGGGTGTTAACTTTCAGCCACAACATCAAGAATAAGCAGCTTCCTTGTTCAACAGACAGAAGAAGAAAAACATGCTCAAACTTTTCACTGCTTCTCTCACATCTCTGTCCATTGGCTGGAACCAGTCCCAAACCTCCATCCCACGGCTAAAAGGTAGGGATGTTTCATTTTCCCAAGCTCCTGGAGCCAGATTTGGGTGAGAGCTAGAAATTACTGTCATGACGCTTATAATCCCAACGTACATTTGAAGTCAAGGTAGAAAGCCATCTCCCTTTCAGCTTTTAATTTCTTTTCCTCATTTTAAGCCACCCTTTGGGTGCTACACTGCCACAAAGGAAGAAAGAGAAAGTACTGCATTTCCTTTTGTTTATAACAAACAGGAGGCCACAATGGCTGGTGCTTCCAGGTCCTGATTTATTAGTTCAGCCACAGCTACTGCAGCAACGCATCCTTCCAGAACACTCAGAGACTCAGCAGGCCTTTGAAAGAATCCCAACTGGCTCCCACGCTGAATAGGAGAGAGGGGGGAACGTATCATCCCTGTACCCCCGGTTGAAATGGAAATCTGCTCAAAGCAAAAATAGAGCTCTCATGGGGTTTGTCTTTAAAAAAGAACGGCAGGGCCCAGTGGTTCTGGTTGACATATGTTTAATCATTTAAAAAATTTTTTCTGTCTCTACAGTTTAGTCAGAAAGTCCATGGGTTTGAAGCAGCAAGAGAAAAAAAAAAAAAAAAAACTCAGAAAATGAAACTTTAACTCAAAAAGACAGGTTAGGAATTTCTCCCAGATCAGGGCAGCCATGGTGTTTGTCAGCCCAGGCCATTTTCCTTTATCTCTCCCTTGGTCCTGGAATATCATTTTCTAAAACTCTATTAAATGACAATCCTATAATATCCTACACTATTATTGTCCCCTGTCTCTCCTGACTCATCTGATTATCCTCTCTGGAAAGGCATATCTAACACTTTCTATCTGCTTTTTCTATCTATAGGACATTCAAGGTCCTCTTTCAAAGCTCCCTGCTCCCCAAGGCTTTCTCTGTATCTGCTCTGTGCTGTGCAATTACCACACTGTAAAATACCATCCTTTTCTCTAGGAGCTCCTCTATGTGGCTGAGAACTTAATCACATGCTGGCTCGTTCAATCAGTATTGCCACGTGTGTTAGTCACATCTTCCCGGGAGGTCAATTGGTCCTTGACACACCATTTCTCTTTCGGACTCAATAATACTGTTGATGTTGGGGGTGAGGTGTTCAATAGCTTTTGTTGGTTGGTTGCATAACAATACCTCCGCTCTTCAAACTGGGCAGTGTGACATTTCTGAGGCTTGTGTGTTATATATGAAATGCTCTCAGGCCATCTGTGATGGTGTGGTCCTATCCATCCATTTCCAAATGACGTGGCTAAGTCCACATCAGAGGTCATGGGCAAAACACGCCTTATGCTGTTCTTGTCCCTGTTTGTGTTGGGGCCCCACTGCACTGCTGTCTCTGAGGCATGGGAGAGGTCCGTAAGCTGGATTACCATTCTCAGGTTTTCAGTCCTTCTTAAAATACAGTTATATTTCCATGCTCTCTTGCCACGTGATTTTCTGTCCCAGTAGAGCAGGTGGAAAGTACCCCTGTCTTGTTCATTTTGGGTTCATAGGATTTGCTTTGGTCAATAAAGCATTAGCAGACACACAAGTGCAGAAGACTTAATATTCTTTGCAGTTAGTTTAGCTGCTTTTGCATCACTGTTTGTTTTATGAAGAACTTGTCTCTGATGGTTATCTGGTCTCAAAATAATGAAAACACATGTAACAGACTTGAATGTGATCTGAATCTAAGGGTCCAATCTAGCCCACCTGAATCAGGTAAGCCCAATCAAGATTCACCAAACAACAGCTAGTCTTTAGAGAAGAGAAATAAGCATCTGTTGTTTTAAGCCACTGAGATGCTGGGGGGGTTGTTACACAGCATTCTCACAGTGACAGTCTTATAAAAGCATAGACTGGGTGGTGAGACCTCCAGCGTCCAGAGTCTGCACAGATAACTGGTAGAAAAGGTGTAGTTGCTGGCTTAGAGGAAGGAATAGGGAAGATACCAGAAGAAAGCAGGGTCCTCACTGGAGGGAACCCAGACAATGACAGACAGAACGTGGGCCCTGAGAGTGACCAGGTGGGTGGCATGCCCTGTGGCATTGGCTTATCAGGTGACATGCCTTCCATGTTTGCAGACCCTCGCTGGCTGTCACAGTGGTGAACTGTGCAGTTCTTCATACGCCCTAATGTGGTCTAAGGATGCAGTGTGATGGCTAAGAGGGTGGATTTTGGAGCCCAGCTCTCTGGGCTCTGTTCTTGGCTCTGCCACTCTGCTGACTTTGGAGAGTTATTTGGCCTCTTTATGTCTCAGTTTTCTTGTCTGAGAAATGGACTAGTAATAGTGTCTTCCTCATAAAATCACTGTGAAGAGTAAATGTTTTAATGTGTATAAAGTACCTAGAAGAGGACCAAGAGTTTAGTAAGGACTCAGTAAGTGTTAGCTATGATTGTCATTGTTATTGTTTCACCGACATGAGGGCACAGAAAGCCCACTGCAGCCTGCTGAGTATCTTGTGGGGAATTCAAGTGAATGTAAGACAAGGTGACTGCCCGATACAAGTGTGAGTCTGAGATGGGTGCTAATACTCAACAAGTGCTGACTTACTGGGGCACCCAGTGCTCCGTGAGAGGAACACCCACATGCATGTGTCCACACTGAAATCTCATTTCATCTCGTCCTGAGGGAATAAAATATGTTTGTAATAGAGACATAAACAAATATTCTAATAAATGTGAATGTAAAATGGAGAGAATTACACATGTGTGGAGAAGATGGAAGACTTTCTACAGAAGAAGTGATATTGAGGTTAGATCAAAGGATGCCCTCACAGAGAAAGAAAATCTATAAAAAGATGATGACGACCCTATATGCAAGATAGTAAAAGAGATACAGATGTAAAGAACAGACTTTTGGACTATGTGGGAGAAGGCGAGGGTGGGATGAAATGAGAGAATAACCCCTACTTTTTTAACATCATAGTTTTTAATAACTTTTTATTTGGAAACTTATAAAAAAGCTGCAACAAGAGTGCAACTAACACCCAGATTTATCTATTCTTAACATTTGAATTAATTGAATTCCAATCAGAAGAAACTTTTGTAGAAAATTAGGGAATGCAATTATTTCAGACCAGGGGAGCTGATAAAGTATAATATAATCATCCTTGTCATCATCTTATTTTATTCTGTGCTGTAATTTCCTTTTTGATAAGTGAAAGAATTACATTTCAGAGAGGGGGAAGAACATAGTAAATCTCACACAATGCATTTTGGAGTTGGGTTGGCACTCAAAGTCTTTCTGATTCCAAAGTTCGTGTTTTATTACATAATCTTTTGTTGAGGATATCAATAGAGGGTAGAGAAGGAATTTCAATTTGGGGTCACATTTGGAGGATTTTGAAGGTCAAGGAAATACGTTTGATCAATATTTGGTAGTTGACTTGGGGCCCTAAAAGATTTTTTGTAGAGGAGAGACAGCACCCTAACTGTGCTTCCTTCAATAGAATAACTCATTTTATGTGTGGTGGGGCAAGTGGTTGGAGAAGCCACTTCAGAAGCATCAGCATTGGTCTAGGTGCCAGGTCACTGGTTATATGTGGGAGTCAAGGTAGGAAGAATGGATCCTATTTTATTCAGCTGACTGGGAATAATTTTTGGATAATGCTATTAATGTATTTGTTCTGAATTGCCCCTACTTAAAAAAATTAATTTATCTATTTTAATTGGAGGCTAATTACTGTACAATATTGTGGTGGTTTTTGCCATACATTAACATGAGTCATGGGTGTACATGTGTCCTACCATCCTGAACCCCCCTCCCCAACCCCATCCCTCTGGACTGTCCCAGAGCACCAGCTGTGGGTGGCCTGCTTCACACATCGAATTGTCACTGGTCATCTATTTTACATATGGTAATATATGTGTTTCAACACTATAGAAAGATGATGACAACCCTATATGCAAGATAGTAAAAGAGATACAGATGTAAAGAACAGACTTTTGGACTATGTGGGAGAAGGCAAGTGTGGGATGAAATGAGAGAATAACCCCTACTTTTTTTAACATCATAGTTTTTAATAACTTTTTATTTGGAAACTTATAAAAAAGCTGCAACAATAGTGCAACTAACACCCAGATTTACCTATTCTTAACATTTGAATTATTTATTTGCATTTTCTCTCTCTAAATATAGACATACATACATACACATATACATAAATATATTTTTTGTAAACCATTAAGGAGTAGGTAGCATACATTATTCGGAGAAGGCAATGGCACCCCACTCCAGTACTCTTGCCTGGAAAATCCCATGGATGGAGGAACCTGGTAGGCTGCAGTCCATGGGGTCATGAAGAGTCGGACACAACTGAGTGACTTCACTTTCATTTTTCACTTTCATGCATTGGAGAAGGAAATGGCAACCTACTCCAGTGTTCTTGCCTGGAGACTCCGAGGGATGGGGTAGCCTGGTGGGCTGCCGTCTATGGGGTCGCACAGAGTTGGACACAACTGAAGCGACTTAGCAGCAGCAGCAGCATATATTATTTGGCTTCCCAAGCGACTCAGTGGTAAAGAATCCACCTGCCAAGCAGGAAATGGGGATTCGGTCCCTGGGTCGGGAAAATACCCTGGAGAAAGAAATGACAAACCACTCCTGTATTCTTGCCTGGGATATCCCACGGACAGAGGAGCCTGTCAGGCTACAGTCTATGGTGTCTCAAAGAGTCAGACATGACTGAGCATGCACACAGCGAACATTATGGATTTTCACCCTGAGATTCTTCAGTGTATATTTCCTAAGGATCGGATAGTTTTGAAATAATCACAGTCACCTGTAAATCTCAGGATATGTATGGCACTATTTTCCTTCTAGTGCAAGATCCAGTCTAGGATCACACATTTCACTTAATTGTCATATCTCTTTAGTTTTTTTTTTTCATCTGGAACTCTCTCAGCCTGTCTTTCAAGTATGACATTGAATAGTACAAATTCCTCTTTTTAGTTGAATGTTCCTCATTTGGGAATTTCCCAGAGTTCCTCATGCCCAGATTGAGTTCTGTATTCTTAGCTGGGATATCACATGGTGAATATTGCACCCCTGTCAAGATTCACATCAGAGCCATAGTATGTCCACTGGCCACTCACTGGTGATGGTGATTTCAATCACCCAAAGTATCATCCAAGGTTTTCCTTCTAGGGGTTGTCCAGTTTCTTTACAGTACAGTTAATATGCTTCACAGTTTGCCAAAGACATTTAAGACTATGTGTTGCCCCTCATCAAAATTTCTCCAAGAATTTAACACCCTTTGATGACTCTTGCCTGATTCTATCTTTGCTGTAATGGCTGCAAAATAATGATTTCCCAACTCCAGTTCATCTTCCAGCCTGTAATCACACATTTAAGAAGAGCCTTCCTTCTCGCCTGTTTATTTCTTGGTTTGCCTAGCTATTTTTGGTATGGACTCAGGGGTGCCTTCAAATCACTCCTGTGTCTTTATGATATAACCCCAAAGTGGTTTTTTTCTTTTGAGTCGTTAAAAACATGTCAGCTTTAACTAACAACCCTTGGATAGACTATTTTCTATAACCACATTCCAGAAACTCACATGCTTATTAAGGGATCATATCCAGATACACTGCCTTCATGAATCCTTTGTTGCAGCAACTAAATTATGATCCTGATTTTTCCTGAAAATTATTCACTTTAGCTTCTCAATCATACGGAACTTATTTAAAAGTTCTTCACTTTAGGAATGGCCTTGGTTGATTCGGAATTTCAGCACCAATGTCTGGCCACTTTGGCCAGACTGTTTGGATTCTTATGCAGTGCTTGCTCTGTGTCTGGGCCCTGTCTTTCTGTTGATTTGAGATCAATGGATGATTAAGCTGAAATGTTACCAGGCAACAGAGAGCATGACTCACAAACTCAGATAAGAATATATCCTGACCATGATGCTCTTTGGGGAAAAGAGAAGCTGGGGTTAGAAGTGAAAGAAGTTTCAGAGTGCCTGGCAGTCTCTTGTTTTCTCTAAGACCTTGGTTCAAAGTGTCCTCTTAGAGATGAGTTGGAACATATGCTCTACCAGCTCATCCTCCGTAGAGGAAATGAGAAACAATTAAAGAAATTATGAGTCACCAAAATACCTTTTATTTGCAAAACACTAGGATATGGATGGGGCTTTCCAGGTGGTGCTAGGGGTAAAGAACCTACTTGCCAATGCAGGGAGACGTAAGAAATGTGGGTTCAATCCCTGGGTTGGGAAGATCCCCTGGAGGAGGGCATGGCAATTCACTCCAGTATTCTTCCCTGGAGAATCCCATGGAGCGAGGAGCCTGGCTACAGTCCGTAGTTAGATATGACTGAAGCAACTTAGCACAGGATATGGTTATGGAAGACAGACATCCAAACTTGTAGGCAGTGGGCACTGTTGAAGTCTGACCTCAATCCCTTGCACTAGGATGGTACGTCCATGCCCAGCTGCCATGAGTTTTGGAAACCAAAGGCTCACAGCTGCTCCCTTCTCTAGAAAATGCCCTAAGTCAGTGGGAGCTTCCATGTCCAGGACCTGAGGCTCACCTCCTTGAACTCAGGATAGTCCAAAGCCAATGACTGATGGATTCAGGGGTACAGAAGGCTGATCCATCTGTGCTAAATTCGGACCAACTCTATAGTACAATTCCTGTTCCAAAGAGGCCTGTGGGACTGGGCGGGGCTGGACTCTAGAGGAGCCCATGGTCTTGCTCAGGAAGTTCTCTTTTCACATCTGTTTCCTTCTCTCTCAAAACAACTCTCAATAAATCACATGTCCTGGGATGCAAATTCCTGTCCCAGACACTGCATCTGGGCAACTTGACCTAAATAACCCAACCAAATTAATATGGGGACCATTTTGAGTTATAAATCATCTCATATGTAGATGATTTTGAAAGCAGACAGAAATGTATATATTTGACCTAAATCATTTGAAAAAATGGAAAAAAAAAATTAAAACCATCTCACAGCATCCTAGCAATAATATACTATTTTAACATGCATCACCATTCCCCAGAAATACTGATTGATAGTCTCAAAGTCATCTTTGATTCTTTCCCCTCTGACCTGCCTTTAATGAGATGTCATCCTCTGGTTGCAGAATTTCTAGCTTCTCCAGCCCCCTCAACACTGCCAGTCAAGAACCTCACAAATGCTCCCTGACATGTTCTTTCCACTGATGTTTTGGCCTCCCTACCTCCCCGTCTCCACTCTCGATGATATTCATGACACAGGTTACCCTGGTCTAAGTTGGTATTCCATTTTCTTTCCAGGCCCACTGGTTGACCAGGCACCAGTTGCCCTCTCTATAGTCATATACTTCAGAAGTGCATGCTAAGGATCTCGGTATAGTCTCACCTTTCTTGCTTTTGAACTTGCATTTCTTCCACTCAGGACATTTTATCCTTAACATCTCTGCTTATTGCAATGATGTCTATGAAGATCCAGTTAAAATGCTTCTTCCTCCATGAGGCTTTCCAAGATTTCCTGAATCAAAAGCAATGTCTCTTTCTCCTGTGGTCCTTCGGCCCTTTATTTGTTTCTTTAGCAAGTCACTTTCTGCTTGTCTTTTTATTACCTATGAATGCATTTCACTTCTCCTCTGTACCTTTGGAAAATAAGTGTATCTTATCCCCTTCTATACCCCTCTTCTGTTTGCATCTCTTCGGTCCATCCCCCTTCTGATCTTTTCAGCTCAGCCAGCTTGCCTACATTCTGCCTGGTCCATGAGACAGTTGCAGAAAATACTGTCTGCCCTAGGTAATGCCCAACCATTCCTCATAGACACACTTCACCCTCTAACTTGAAATCCATGCTTTGTTTCTACTCTTGCTTTTTCCTGCTTCTTCCCCCTTCTATTGTAGTGACCATTAGTCCTTTTTGAACTTTCATATTTGGTTTCTAGTTTGGGTTTGTGCTAATATTCCCTGAAGCCTTGAGTGAGAGTTGGTTTCCTAAAGCACAAACCTACTGAGGATTCAATGCATATGTGTTCTGGAGCCCATGGGAATGACTGGCCTGTTTGCTTTCCATACACACTCAGGTGTGACTCCTGGAGTCACAAAGAACCAAGAATCTGGATCACAGGAAATTTCACAACAAATTAGAGGGAGACATTCACCCAATGAGTGGACTCCAGCTCACTCAAATTTGAGTCATTATCTTTTAACCAATGTTTGGTAAATTCAAGTCCTGGTTCATACCTTTAACTTTTTTCCCTTCCCCCAAGCTCAGGACACTTTCAGTTTCTCTTGGAGAATCATGGCAGTCATAATCAGGATTCCAAAAAAATCAGAATGAGAGGTTTTTTTGAGGGGCAGAGAGGGTTCCAGTTTTCTTTGGTGTCAGTGGACTCAACTGGACCTAGATGATGTTTTGCTGATTGATTGGAAAATGTCCATGCAATTCTCTGTTTCTTGTTTAATAGCTCTTAATACCATTTCCATATTGTCTGAAAGTGAAGTGAAAAGTGAAAGTGAAGTCGCTCAGTCGTGTCCGACTCATTTCGACCCCATGGACTGTAGCCTACCAGGCTTCTCCATCCATGGGATTCTCCAGGCAAGAATACTGGAGTGGGTTACCATTTCCTTCTCTGTTGTCTGAAGTGACCTCTAAATGGAGCTTTCCAAGTGAATGTATGTTATCAGTTGCAAAGCACTGAGATGTTAGTTGTAGCTCTCTTAGCAATTGGAATTTCAAGACCAGAAAAGGGAGTTCATTTGGCTGTCCCTTTTTTCTTAAAATTGAGAAGCTCTGAACTCTGGCACTTAATTGTTCTCATAATTACAGGAAGAGAGATGGGAATTAAACTAACATTCAAGCAATTACATGTGCAAGGGCAAAAGTGTCTATTATATTAAAATGCAGAGTCCATTTCCATTTCACTTAAGATGGCTGTTAAGAAAAAGATTCGAGATTCAGGAGGTGGGGTCAGGGCCTATATACTTAGATCTGGATTTCAAAGTCCCACGAATGTGTTTTTTATTCTTTTACCTCTAAATAGGTATCTTAGATGAAAGTATTATGCATTAGATATGATGTATTTTTCTGGCTTTACAGAAAGACAAAGATTTTCCCTTAAGGGTTTCTAGATTTGTGATGTATTTATTTATTACATACTTAGATCTTAGATACACTTATCAGAACCCTGAAAATGTCCCTTCAGTCCCCAAATGCCAGCAGTGCTATGTCTACTTAGAACCAGCCAACACAAAGGACAGATTTGTAACTGATGAAATCTCAGTAGCATTTGGCAATACAAAAATAGAGAAAACACTTTTCTCAATTGAAAGGGACCTACTTTTCTCACTCCTATTGGGATAAAATTCTGTTTGTTGATTTGCTCATTTATTCATACGACCACATGTAGCTCCTCCAGGACTACAGCTTCGGCCCCATCACCAGTCACACCCATGAACATGTTTGGTAGGATGAGGTGGGTCTCTGTGGTTCCCAGCTCTTGCACATGCTGACTCTCCTGAATGACCCTGAGGGGTGAGTTTTCAGTGAGGAATGGACTAGATAAACTCCCTTCTGGGACAGGCATGAGGCACAAAGCAATATGATGCTTGGAAGCATGGCCTAGGTCAGGGGTCTGTCGGTTCTTTTCTGTAAAGGGCCAGAGAGTATGTATTTTAGGCTTTGGGGCCATACAGTCCCTGTCACAGCTACTCAGCTCTGCTGTTGTTATCTCTACAGCAGCCATAGACCATCCATAAATGAATAAGCACTACCTGTATTACACTAAAACATTATTTGTGAACAACAAAATTTGATTTTCATACAGTTTTCAGGTATCATGAAATATTGTTCATTATTTTATTTTATTTTTCTATAATTTAAAAATGTGGAAATCATTCTCAGCCCACAGACAGCAACATGGTGGAGGCTGCTTTGGCGTGGGACTCTTAGTTTGCCAATCTCCGGCCTAGATGAGCCTCAGAATGTCGGGGGTCTAGGGCGTGAGGACTCTGGCCCTGCTCGGAATTCTCTGCAGGTGGCTTCCTTCAGCCAAGAGAAAAGGGCTTGCCTTCTGCAGGTAAATCTGTGTCTTCCAGAGGTACATGTGTCTCACAGACAGATGGAGGTTTCGCCGAACGCCACCCTGCTGGAAGTGGTTGCTTCTTCCTTCAGGAATTAGAGCCTCTTCTGACAAGGGTTGCTTTTCCCAGACTCCAGGCAGTAGGTTCAGCCCACAGCCCTCATTCATAGCTCAGATGGCTCCACCTTCGTGTGTTGCTTTGACTCCTTTCATCTGGTTTCATCTAGAGAGCAGGATGCTTGTGCCTGTGGACAGCAACCCTTAGGAATAATCTTTGGCTTAGTTAAGACTTTCTGAGGCTGACCTCCATGGTGTTTTAAGTTACTGTGATTGGCTGCTACTGTGGACATCCTTGGGCGAGCATCCTGAAACACCAATGCCCCCTCTCCCTGAGCTTTCTGCGGTAGACATCAATATGCCCCCTATCCCCATCTAATAATCAATATTAGGGGTTACTGCAAACACAAATATTCCCTGGGTGGATAATTAAAATGAATCTGTTCCCCGCTAAAGGCTGTCTTTTGTCATAAACTTTTCACGGCTTTCATCTCATCAGTGAAGTTCTTGGATCAGGCCAAGGGGACAGAAAATGATTGATCCCTGACTAGGACAGAAAAAAATGGGAAGGGCAAAAGGCTGAATAATTTTTCTGAGGTGACATAGTGGTTCATGGCTGAGTTTGAATGAGATTCCCAGGTGCAAAATTCTGAAGCTCCGTCAGTCCTTTGACTACATATGTAATCTCTATTTTCTACACGTATCTATACATATGCTATGGATTTAAATGCCTGTGTTTGCAGGTAAAGTACTTGCATACCAGAACTCTGAAATGGGCTGAAGATCACAAAATACTAACCAGGAAAAAAATAATATCTGGTTTCAGAGAGAACTGATAACCCATGGTAGCAAATAACATGGTTCTATAAATGAATAATGAACCACGAGCAATCTTAATAGGAATAGGGTAGTTTATGTACAAGGCAGGGGAAGATTCTATTCAGAACTTTAAGAGCCTTTAGTTCAGTTCAATTCAACCAGAAAAACCTGATGAAGAGTTGAAATAGACATCAAAATCATCTATTAGAGTGTAGTGGCCATTCAAGATTCGAGAACAAAGCCTTAGAAGAAAATGAAAACATTTACTTGCTCAAATAATTCCAGTAAAATCAAGAAAAGAAAGAAATTAAAAAGTAGAGGATTAATCTATAAATACATGAGATATATGATATTTAAAAAGCACTATAATATTTATAAGAAATCAGTAAACCACATGAGTTATAATTTGTAGCAGAAACACAAATGTCAAAAGATTGAGAAGATGCAAATCAGAACAAATTAAAATGAAAAAGCATTTTTGTATTAAGTTAAAAAGCATTAACTCGTACTAAGTTGGTAAAGATTAAAAATAACATGATTCATTAAAACCATAATGACATACCTATCAGAATGACTAAAAAATCCACTAAAATAAAATAAAATTAAAAATGTTGGTGAGGATGAGGAGAAACTGGATCACTCGTACACTATTGATGAACATGTAAAATGGTACAGGCACTCTGTAAAATAGTTTGGCACTTTCTCATAAAAATAAATATATAACTGTCATCTGACCCAGAAATAGCACTCTTAGGGACATTTATCTCAGAGCAATGAAAGTGTTATGTTCACACAAAAACATGAACAGAGATGTTCTCAGTAGCTTTATTTATGATAGCCCCAAATGGAAAAACAACCCAAATGTCCTTCAGCAAGTGAATGGTTAAACCAAACTGTGCTACATTATTACCACGGATCCTTACTCAGCAATACACAGGAACAAAGCAAAAAACTGGGTGATTTTCTTAGTTATACTCATGAGAAAAAGGAAAATGTAAAATGTTACACACTGTATGATTTCACATACATAACACTCTTGAAATGACAAAGTATAGAAATGGTGAGCAGGTTAGTGGTTGCCTGGAAATAGGAGTGGGCTGGGACAGGAGGAAGATATATGTGGCTGTAAAAGAGCAGTACAAGGAGTCCGTGTGATAGAAACATTCTGTAGCTTGTTTGTCAATGTCCTGGTTGTGATACTTGGCTAAAATTTTGCAAGTTCACTGCAAAATTGGGGTAAACTGGGTAACATGTTCATGGGATTATTTCTTACAATTGTACATGAATCTGTAATTACCTCAAAATAAAAAAGCCCGGGCTGATCCAGGGTATTCGAAGGAGACACGGCATAGGCGACCTATTTATTTAAATATTTATCAAAGATATAAAGAGTAATAGAATGAGGATAGCTCAGTGAGGAAATTCAGTGGAGAAAAGAGGCTGAGTAGCTTGGTTTACGTGGGAGACCAATAAAACTTCAAGACAAGAAGATTGCACCACTTACATAGGCCGCAGGCGTCCTTCCATTCTCCCGAAGGAGAGGAGACACTGAGGCCTCCCCCGTCGGATCTTAGAAGCCCAGGCATAATTAGTAAGCATGGCGGGTTATGTGCTCCAGATGGAGACTCAGCCAGAATTTGAGAGAGAGAGTGACATGGGGAGACCAAGTTTCGGTGAACAAGGCCCGCACTTTATTTTCCAAAGTAGTTTTTATACCTTAAGTTGTGCATAGAGGATAATGGGGGAAGGGATGGAGTCATGCAAGGACAGCAGTTCCTGGTCCTAATCGAAGCCAGGCTTTCAAACTTATCATATACAAAAGTTCAGGTGATTTACATCATCTTCTGGCCAGGAGGCCTGTTAACATTTTAAGAAACTTATTTTTCTCTAAAGGTGATTATTCCAAAGTCAGGCGCCAGCCTCCAAAAAAGCACTGGACAAAGCTGCATTCCTATAGGGCAAAGGTGAGGTGGGCTCAATCAAGAAAAGACTTAACTCAAGGGTCCAAGGTTACAAACATTGAGGCTACTACTTACATTTCTATACACCCATTATATCAATCAATACACTGCCAAGGACACAGTAGGTAAGGAGTATGGAGACTTAGCAGCAAACATTGGCCCAATAAGTGAAAAACCCTTCACCAATACAATTTCTAATCAATCTTTTAACTACTCAAAAGAATCTGTGTTTAGACAGTTTAGAACATCTCCTGCCTCTCACAGTTGGGAGGCTCTGAACAATCACATGTGGCCGGAAAAACCTATTCAAGCAGGCTAGAGGATTTCCAAAGGAGTTTGTAGGTTGAAACACTGTCACATCCAGGAATTATTAACTGGAGCTGTAAGCTAACTCTTTTTTCAGAGAGAGGTAGTGGGGGACAGCCCCTGGTAAAGTCAGAGGTGTAGGTGAAAGCACAAAGCAGAAAGTAGGCAGACTCTGGTTTTGGGGGTAGATGCTCGAGAATTTCCAGGGGACTCCTGAGGCTCCATCCCGCCTTTGCATATGCCGAGCCTCCTTCCTCATGACCTTTGCCAGGGGCGGAGCTCCTGCTCCCAGCAGTTAATCAGAAATATGATTCTGAGTTAGAAAAAAATATCAAGTTGCTTATATATTAGGAATGGTTCAATTATCATATTTGGGTAAATTCTGGAAATATTTTAGCAGCATGAAAATCTCCAGGTTTTCTTTTGTGGTCAAGGGCTGTTTTTATACTACTTTCATGGTATACATAGAGGGTCATTGTTGAATGGGAGAAAGTAAGGGTAGACTGGCTGTATGGGATTACCATCTACTACTGACACGATTCTGAAAGAGAGGGGAGTACCAGACCACCTGACCTGCCTCTTGAGAAACCTTATGCAGGTCAGGAAGCAACAGTTAGAACTGGACATGGAACCACAGACTGGTTCCAAATAGGAAAAGGAGTACATCAAGGCTGTATATTGTCACCCTGCTTATTTAACTTATATGCAGAGTACATCATGAGAAACGCTGGGCTGGAAGAAACACAAGCTGGAATCAAGATTGCCGGGAGAAATATCAATAACCTCAGATATGCAGATGACACCACCCTTAGGGCAGAAAGTGAAGAGGAACTCAAAAGCCTCTTGATGAAAGTGAAAGTGAAGAGTGAAAAAGTTGGCTTAAAGCTCAATATTCAGAAAACAAAGATCATGGCATCCTTTCCCATCACTTCATGGGAAATAGATGGGGAAACAATGGAAACAGTGTCAGACTTTATTTTTCTGGGCTCCAAAATCACTTCAGATGGTGACTGCAGCCATGAAATTAAAAGACGCTTACTCCTTGGAAGGAAAGTTATGACCAACCTAGATAATATATTCAAAAGCAGAGACATTACTTGCCAACAAAGGTCTGTCTAGTTAAGGCTGTGGTTTTTCCAGTGGTCATATATGGATGTGAGAGTTGGACTGTGAAGAGAGCTGAGTGCCAAAGAATTGATGCTTTTGAGCTGTGGTTTTGGAGAAGACTCTTGAGAGTCCCTTGGACTGCAAGGCGATCCAACCAGTCCATTCTAAAGGAGACCAGTCCTGGGTGTTCTTTTGAAGAACTGATGATAAAGCTGAAACTCCAGTACTTTGGCCACCTCATGCAAAGAGTTGACTCATTAGAAAAGACTCTGATGCTGGGAGGGATTGGGGGCAGGAGGAGAAGGGGATGACAGAGGATGAGATGGCTGGATGGCATCACCGATTCGATGCACGTGAGTTTGAGTGAACTCCGGGAGTTGGTGATGGACAGGGAGGCCTGGTGTACTGCGATTCATGGGGTCGCAAAGAGTCGGACACAACTGAGCAACTGAACTGACTGAACTGAGTGACTGACAAATGAAGGAGACTTCGGTTCAGTTCAGTTCAGTCACTCAGTCATGTCCAACTCTTTGTGACCCCATGGGCTGCAGCACACTGGGCTTCCCTGTCCATAATCAACTCTGGAGCTTGCTCAAACTCATAACCTTCAAGTCAGTGATGCCATCCAACCATCTCATCCTCTGTCATCCCCTTCTCCCTCCTCCTTCAATCTTTCCCAGCATCAGAGTCTAGTCTAAGGAGTCAGTTGTTCACATCAGATGGTCAAAGTATTGGAGTTTCAGCTTCAGCATCAGCCCTTCCATGAATATTCAGGATTGATTTCCTTTAGGATTGACTGGTTGGATCTCCTTGCAGTCTAAGAGACTCACAAGAGTCTTCTCAAACATCACAGTTCAAAAGTACCAATTCTTTGGTGTTCAATTTTCTTTATAGTCCAACTCTCACATCTATACATGACCACTGGAAAAACCATAGCCTCGACTAGATGGACCTTTATTGGAAAAGTAATGACTCTGCTTTTTAATATGCTGTCTAGGTTGGTCATAATTTTTCTTCCAAAGAGCAAGCATCTTTTAATTTCATGGCTGCAGTCACCATCTGCAGTGATTTTGGAGCTCAAGAAAATAAAGTCTGTCACTATTTCCATTGTTTTCCCATCTATATGCCATGAAATAATGGGACCAGATGACATGATCTTAGCTTTTTGAATGTTGAGTTTTAAACCAGCTTTTTCACTCTCCTCTTTGACTTTTATCAAGAGGCTCTTTAGTTCTTCTTTGTTTTCTGCCATAAAGAAGGTGTCATCTGCATATCTGAGGTTATTGATGTTTCTCCCAGCAATCTTAATTCCAGCTTGTGCTTCATCCAGGACAGAAATGATATGGACCTAACAGAAGCAGAAGATATTAAGAAGAGGTGGCAAGAATATACAGAAGAACTATACAAAAAAGACCTTCATGACCCAGATAACCTTGATAGTGTGATAACTCACCTGGAGCCAGACATCCTGGAATCCAAAGTCAAGTGGGCCTTAGGAAGCATCACTATGAACAAAGCTAGTGGAGTTGATGGAATTCCAGTTGAGCTATTTCAAATCATAAAAGATGATGCTGTTAAGGTGCTACACTCAATATGCCAGCGAATTTGGAAAACTCAGCAGTGGCCACAGGACTGGAAAAGGTCAGTGTGCATTCCAATCCCAAAGAAAGGCAATGTCAAAGAATGCTCAAACTACTACACAATTGCACTCAAATCACATGCTAGCAATGTAATACCCACAATTCTCCAAGCTAGGCTTCCACAGTATGTGAACTCTGAACTTCCAGATGTTCAAGCTGGATTTAGAAAAGGCAGAGAAACCAGAGATCAAATTGGCAACATCTGTTGGATCCTTGAAAAAGCAAGAGAATTCCAGAAAAGCATCTACTTCTGCTTTGTTGATTACACCAAAGCCTTTGACTGTGTGGATCACAACAAACTGTGGAAAGTTCCTGAAGAGATGGGAATACCTGAGCACCTGACTTGCCTCCTGAGAAATCTGCGTGCAGTTCAAGAAGCAACAGCTAGAACCAGACATGGAACAGCAGACTAGTTCCAAATTGGGAAAGGAGAACATCAAGGCTGTATATTGTCACCCTGCTTATTTAAATTATGTGCAGAATACACCATGCAAAATGAAGGAGACTTCATCCTGAGCTTAGTTATTTGAGGGGAATATTTTCTAAGTGACAGGAAATGGCTATTGTCTTTTCAGAGCTGTCATGTGGCAGAAAGCAATATCAGGAAAGATGTCCTAAGATCTGAATTGTGAGACTTAATACATCCATACTAAGAATAGCTAGGAAATCTGACGTTGCTCAAAATAATATCTCTATCTGAGGGTTAAAGGAAAGCCATTCCAAGAAGGGAGTGAAGTAAAACATTCCCTTACAGAGCAAATCATTTGTAAAGCAGTGAGCTCTTTTGTTTAATTACACAATCCCAATATATAAATGAATACAAGTAACATTTTGTTCAATTAAGTATATTTTCTAATTTTAATTTCTCTTACTAGCAATGATATCAGCATTCTGATCAAATTAAACAGCTAGAATTGAGATTATAGATGTCAGTTATGGTTTAACATGAACTCTGCTCTCTGATTTGTTTCTCTATATTTTTTGTGATACAAAATCATGAAGAGCTTAATTCAGTAAATTTAACCATTGCAAATAATTACAACATCATAGGCTCTGTTATTTTGTTTTCTAAGAGCTTGTCTTGCAACCTTGAGATATTCTTAATTGAACTTGGAGATTTGAGAAAGTTGTTTTGGGTACCACATTAAATCCCTACACTCTTCAACTACTCTCTGAAGCTCTATTTTTTTTTTTCAGTTTTGGAAAGTTTAAAATATTTAGAAGGATGCAGTGAGCAATATAAAAGACTGTCATGTCCATCATTATGAATTAACACATATTAATATTTCATCTTTCTTTCTTAAGATCTGTCTTAATACTTACACACACAGCATGACAGATATTTGAAGTCTTTTGTTGAGCTCCAACTCCAAAAGCAACCACTGTCAGTAAATTTCTTTGTATTGTTGCAGTTATCTATATTGTATTTTCAGTAAATAACACATCTATGTAATATGTAGAACTACAATGCATAGTTCATCATCATTAGTCATCAGGGAAGTTAGAGCACATGGAGACAACCATAAACCTATGAGGATACCTAAAATTAAAAAGACTACCAATATCAAGTGTTGGAACACATTAAGAACCACAGAAATTCTCGTATATCTCTAATCAGAATGCAAATTGATAAAACTACTTTGGACAATCGTTTGAAAATTTTAATTAAAGTAAAACATGCACTTACTCATTGATCTAGCAATTCTACTCCTAGATTTATGCCCAAGAAGAATAAGGGCATGTGCCTAAACTATATACACAAATGTTCATGACAGGTGATTAATAACAGCTCCAAACCTAAAACAACCCAAATGTCCATCAGTGGGAGATGGATAACTCAATTGGGGTTTACTTATGTAATAAAATACAGTCATAGTAAAAGGGATAATTTACTGACATGTATTTTTATGAATCTCAGGAACATAATGCTGAATAAAAGAAGGCAGGTACAGAGGAACATATAATGTATGATTCCTTTTATTAAAAGTTTAAGAATCATCAAGACAGTGACTATGTTGGAGTGTGGAGAGTGTTGAATAAGCAAAGGCCTTAGGGAGCTTTCATGGCTGCTGGAAATATTCTGTATCTCAACCTGAGTGGTGGTTACCAGGTTGCATGAATAAGTCAAATTCCTGTAATTGCTTAGGATTTGTCTTTTGCTATATATGAATCATTCCTTAATAATATAAATTTTAAAATAACAAAATATCTAAAGCTCTCATTTTATTTAAATGTGACTTGTAGGGGAAAAGAATTTCTTTATGAGGGGAAATAAATGGCAACTTGCCTTCATATATTAGAGAAATTAGTGTTTGATAATGAGTGCTGCATTTTTAAAATAATCATCATATGAATCAGAAACTATGCTTTAATGTAGTCTCCTCCAAAGAAACAGGACAGAAAAATGAGAAAGCAAAAAAAAAATTTGGCAAGAATAAGACAGTTTCACAAGTCTGTTCTCTACTTCTGGGTCTCTATTCCTGCCTCACACATAGGTTCATTTCTACCATTTTTCTAGATTCCATATATATGTATTAATATTGATACTTGTTTTTCTCTTTCTGACTTACTTTACTCTGTATGACAGCCTCTAGGTTCATCCACATCCCTAGAAATGACCCAATTTCACTCGTTTTTATGACTGAGTAATATTCCATTGTGTGTATGTATATGTATATATATATACACATATACATATATATATACTATATTTTCCTTATCCATTAATCTGTCAATGGACATTTAGGTTGCTTCCATGTCCTGGCTATTATATATAGTGGTACAATGAACATTGGGGTGCCTGTGTCTTTTTAAATATTTCAATACATTGGTTAAACAAACAAAAATATACATATATAAAGAAAGATGAACAGAATAAAATTAGTATTTCAGTTGTTACCTTAGGTGATAATGGGGTGAATTCTTTGAAACACAGATGATTAAATTTGTTTAAAAAATATAGTCTTTATTTATAGGATATTAAAAAATGGGAGCAGAAGCATTACTAGCAAATAAAATAAGAGATAAAGGGGTGAAAGAGAACAAAAAGAGAGAGTATGCAATAGGCAAAAGGTACGATTTGTGAAGAAAACACCAGTCTTACACTTAGATTCACTAGGTAATAAAGCAAATTTTATACATATGTAAGTTACTGCCTTTCTATTTTAACATATTAAAAATATTTGTACACATTTTAAAATATATAAATGTATGAGAATTGAAAGCATTAACTTACACTGAATGAAGCTATAAGCTTATTTTACTGTTTTTCATAAAATTTTTAACATCATTTATTGTTTTGATTTGGCTTCCCCAGGTGGCACTATTGGTAAAGAACCTGTCTGCCAATGCAGGAGAGATAAGAGATACAGATTCAATCTCTGGGTCAGGAAGATCCAGATGCAGAGGAGGAGGGCACAGCAACCCACTCCAGAATTCTTGCCCAGAGAATCCCATGGACAGAGGAGCCTGGTGGGCCACAGTCAATGGGGTCGCAAAGAATCGGGCACAACTTTAGCGACTTAGCACAGCACAGCACACTGGTTTGATTTATGAAAAAAAATGAAGCTGAAATACTTTTAGGCTGAACTTACTTTGATTAAAAATTGCACTGTTACTTCATAGGACTAGCTATAGAATTAGTTTGCAAAAATGACTATAAGGTCATTTTACAATAGGAAATAACTTTTCACACTTGAAGGAAAACTTGCCAGGTTTCCAGAGGCATGTCTGCAAAGTCCCTCTCTTTGCGGGGAGCAGGGGGGTCCAGACAGTCCCCCTTTGCATCCAGGTCACGGGAGGCCCCCTTCCGCCACCACCGCCCACCAGCCCCCTGACCAAGCCCACATTTCACACGGAGAACACGGAGACATAGACTCTGGAAGTAGCGAGGGTGACCTTGATTCCTGTCGTCTGAGTTCCTCTGGCTCCAGGGGAGAAAGGACAGTCTCTGTTTGGGGAAGTTTGTTGCTTATGGATCATAGAGCTAGACTGTCTTAAAAGATGAGAGATTCCAAGATAGAGGAGCTGGATGGTTGAGGCTGGAGCCTTCTCAGACTGCCACAAATGTGCTTGGATCATTACTGCGAAGACTCCCTCTCTGGGGGGCGGAATCCAGGGGTCCCCCATGGTCAAGGGTGTATACAGATGAGCCTGGACACAGCCCTTCTCCTCCTTGGCATGAATGCCTTGGCAGGATGGAGACCAGGACTGAGGCAGCAGAGTGAAGCTAAGGAAGCTGTAGGAAATATGGTGAAACTCACTGACACAGCTCACAGTCAGATTCAATGTAATTTTAAAAAATGACAGTGAATTCATACTCTTTAATTATAATTTCAATTATTATTATTATTATTTTTAGTTAAAAGTGACTGAGTAAGGGTTTTTTTTTTTTCCCCTGCACATTTGCTTTTATATACTGTTTTCAGTGTGATTTGGAGAAGGCAATGGCACCCCACTCCAGTACTCCTGCCTGGAAAATCCCATGGATGGAGGAGCCTAGAAGGCTGCAGTCCATGGGGTTGCTGAGGGTTGGACATGACTGAGCGACTTCACTTTCACTTTTCACTTTCATGCATTGGAGGAAATGGCAGCCCACTCCAGTGTTCTTGCCTGGAGAATCCCACAGACCGGGGATCCTGGTGGGCTGCCGTCTATGGAGTCGCACAGAATCGGACACGACTGAAGTGACTTAGCAGCAGTAGCAGTTCAGTGTGATTAGCACCAGCTCAAGAATCCACCTGGTGCTAATAGAGCATGATTTGTACCTGCATCTTAAGCATTTTTTATCTTGCCACTGGCATCATCAAATTTTCATTTCAAATTTTGTTTTTATCATTGATCCCTTTATGGCTTAATTGTTTAATCCCATCAACAAAAAATGTATTAAAAATAAAATAAGTAAGAACCACATTGGGTTTCCCTGGTGGCTGAGATGGGAAAGAATCTGCTTGCTATGTGGGAGACCTGGTTTTGATCCCTGGGTTGGGAAGATCCCCTGAAAAAGGGCATGGCACCACCTCCAGTATTGTTGCCTGGAGAATCCCCACGGACAGAGGAGCCTGGCAGGCTACAGTCGCAAAGAGTCGGACATGATTGAGTGACTAAGAACACACAGCACAGCAAGAACTACATTAAGTACATAATGAATATGAAATTCTGCATTAATATATTTCTACTCTAATGGATCACATTATGCTAAACCGACATCCCTGGGTCTTACTTGTATTTAATGGAGCTGGTGTCCCCGTTCTGTGAATTTGAACTTACTTGTTCAGTTTTAAGTAGATGGACATGAACAGGCCTGAAGTTACAAAAGGTCAGTGCAGAACAGCAAGCTTTCAGATCCATAACTCTTCTATACCAAAGCCAAATATATAGGGAGCCTTTGCGTATTCAGGCTACACTTTAATTAAACTGAGACAAAAGGAGGGCTTTTGTTTGGCGTCTTGCATAAAACTGTGTTTCCATAAGCATAAATTATAATATCAATAATCCTTAGTATATTTAGTGTATTTTAATATATGTGGTTTTCTTTAACCATTTTAAAATGAATTCAAATATTTAAAAAGGAGGATTTGAAGTAGAAAATTGGGAAGCCCAGAAATGCCTCTACACGTTCTCAGATATTTAGAGAAGTAAGTAGAAAACTGTTGACCTGGAGGACACATCCAGTTCTCTGACACTTTGAATCTGTATTTTAAAATTTGCTTTTCTATTCAGTCTCATAAAATGCTAGGTCTATGGTTGACCTACTCCAAACTCAAGCATCACCCAGAGTAGAAGTCCATGTTGGGTCAGTCCCCACCCTCTGTAGCTGGATGTAGTGACATGAACATTTTAGGGAACATACTACACCTGTAGAATTGGATGACTCTGCATAGGGTATCTTAGGAAAAGTCGTCTTAGGAATCACAATGAGAGAATAAGACTTCTTCATTTAGTATGCTCAAGCAATTATTTCCCTTATAGAAAATTGCCATTGGTACATCCTTGAATTATAAAAATATTAAAGATTTTGGTCAATATTTTGCCATTCACAGTATAATCATTCATTCATATAGACATTGTTTGGCAATGTGTCTAAAGGCAAAATTCCCAAAGAGAAGATGGAAATTATGTCAAGAGGACATCATTTCCTTTGTCTAAAAATAGCTTTATTGAGGTATGATTGACATGCAATAAACCATACCTATTGAAATTTGATGTTTTGAAATGTTATGATGTATGGTCCTTTTTGTGTATCATATCATGTTTATCTTTGTTCCACTATACACAATAAATCTTTTTTATCCTAGATGCTTTTAACATTTTCTTTTAATCACTGATTTTGTGTACTTTGATTATAATACACTTTAAAGTCATTTATGTCTTGTTTATTGGGCTTGGGTTCTTTAAACTACTTGCATCTGCAGGTTTTCATTGAATTTGGACAATTTTCAGCTATTTCTGCCAAACTATTTCTTTCTGTCTCTTCCTTTCTCCTCTCTCTGGGCATGTTCCTTGTATGTGTACTAGGCCATTTGAAGATGCCCTATGGCTCATTCCTTGATGGTCTGCTTTATTACTGTTCTCTTTTATTATGTTTCATTTTGCATCACTTCTATGTCTACATGTTTAAGTTTACTAATTCTGTTCTACATATCTGATTTGCCTTTAATTCCATCCAGTGTAATCAATCTTCTGAGAAATTGTAGCTTTCATCCCTAGATGTTTCTTCACACATATGCAATGACAAGACTCAGCTAAAAACTCAACCTTCTACTTATTTCTTGAGTTCTCTCTATATTCAGTTCTCTCCTGTCTGGTCCTCTGTCCAATGAAATTTGATTACATTTGTTGCCCAAGGCTCCCATCTCTGCTATCACAACTCAGAGAGTCTACTGATCTCATCCTGTATACCCCCTCCATACAGCATGGAGTGGAAATTCTCCAGGTAGCTATCTAGGAAAATTGTAGGGCTGGACACATTTGTTTCCTATTTTTTGTGGAAAGCGAAAGAAAGTGAAAATTGCTTAGTCATGTCCAACTCTTTGTGACCCCATGCCAGGCTCCTCTGTACACGGAATTCTCTAGGCCAGAATACTGGAGTGGGTAGCCGTTCCTTTCTCCAGGAGATCTTCCCAACCCAGGGATCAAACCCAGGTATGCTACATTGCAAGTGAATTCTTTACCTGCTGAACCACCAGGGAAGTTCATTTTTTGTGGATCCCTGTCCTTTATTTTCTAATACTCAGGCTCTTGACATATGTTTCATATATTTTGTCTGTTTTCTGGTGGTTTCATGTGGCAGCATAAATCTGGCTCTCATCTTGGCTAGCATTGGAAGTAAAAATCATTTAGTTTTAATTTCCTTTCAGGGAAGCCAGTTTTGGATATGCGGCCCTAACTTCAACTTGTGAGATAGTGAAATTTGTGTCTTTGAAACCTTCTCATTGGAGAGAATGATTATAGACGGTGGCACCATGTGTGAAAAACTTTTATTATTTAAAATACTTATATAAATATTTCAACATACAACACATATATGCATGCATATGGACATGTTTGGGAGAATCATTAACAGAGAACCTACAATTCTTTACCCTTCCACTCCTTTACAAGATGACTTTATAGCTCCTACAACCAGTAGGAGTCTGTGTCCCCACTTTTTGGATTAGAATCAGATTTCTTATTTGTTTGGACAATAGAATGTGGCACAGGGACAATGAAGCAAATTCTGCACCTAGGCTTTGAGAGACCTTGCAAGATTCTGCTCTCTCTAGGAACCCTGCATGAGCGAGAGGCCTGATTAGCTTGGTGGAAGGTCAGAGACCATGTGAAGCAGAAATCAGCCATGAGGCTGAGGCTGGCTAGACCAGGGGGTCCTCAGACTCGAACGAAGTGTACTTGTACAAGTGAGCCCATGTGATCAGCGAACCCCTGCAAAATCAGCAGAATTACCAAGAGACTGACTGACCCAGAGACTGTGAGCTAATTGATGATAACTATTTAAGCTACTATAGTTTGGAATTAAAACCAGACATGGAACAATGGACTGGTTCAAAATTGGAAAAGGAGTATTTCAAGGCTATATATTTTCACCCAGCTTATTTAACTTATATGCAGACTACATCATGCAAAATACTGGACTGGATGAAGCACAAGCTGGAATCAAGATTGCCGGGAGAAATATCAATAACCTCAGTCATGCAAATAATACAACCCTTATGGCAGAAAGCAAAGAGGAACTAAAGAGCCTCTTGATGAAAGTGAAAGAGGAGAGTGTAAAAGCTGGCTTAAAAGTCAACATTTAAAGACCAAAGATATGGCATCCGGTCCCATCACTTCATGGCATATAGATGGGAAACAGTGCAAACAGTGACAGACTTTTTTTCTTGGGCTCCAAAATTGCTGCAGATGGTGAATGCAGCCATGAAATTAAACGATGCTTGCTCCTTGGAAGAAAAGCTATGACCAACCTAGACAGCATATTAAAAAGCAGAGACATTACTTTACCAACAATGGTCTGTCTAGTCAAAGCTATGGTTTTTCCAGTAGTTATGTATGGATGTGAGAGTTGGACCATAAAAATGGCTGAACGCTGAAGAACTGATGCTTTTGAACTGTGGTGTTGGAGAAGAGTTTTGAGAGTCCCCTGGACTGCAAAGAGATCCAACCAGTTCATCCTAAAGGAAATCAGTCCTGAACATTCATTGGAAGGACTCATGCTGAAGCTGAAGCTCCAATACTCTGGCCACCTGATGTGAAGAACTGACTCCTTAGAAAAGACTCTGATGCTGGGAAAGTTTCAAGGCAGGAGGAGAAGGGGATGGCAGAGGATGAGATGGTTGGATGGCATCACTGACTCAAACTCACCAGCACGAGTTTGAGCAAGCTCTGGGAAATTATGAAAGACAGTGAAGCCTGGTGTGCTGCAGTCCATGGGGTGCAAGGAGTCAGACGTGACTGAGTGACTGAACAACAATATTTTGGAGTGGTTCATTATACATCAATGGCTAAGTGATACAGTGTATTTATAAATAGATTTTTACATTACTGGATTCCAATCAACTTTAGTCATTAAGAGCCTCTGTCCAGGTAATTAGTATAGCATAGCCACACTATTTTGGTTTAATGCCATATCTTTAATACAGTGATGAATTTTCACCACCTTGAATAAAATTTTAAGTGCTTTCTCTAACACAAACTAATGCCCTTTTAAAGTGATGTGTAAGAATTCTGAACATGTTTTTTATTTTTTTTTTACCATCCACCTTATAGGTGCAGTTTGCCTAAAAATAAATTTGATATATGAGGATAGTGATAGCTAAAGAGTTCTTTTAAATTTTTCTCATTTTTCATAAAAATTTTCCATTAACTTCTGCCTTCCGGCTGCAGTTTCTTTGCTTTAAAATTTTTTACATTCTGGTTTTGTTATAAATACTTTGCTTTAGTAAGATATAAAATTTAATGTGCACAAATTGCTCAGAAACATATCTGTTCAGAAGCTGTAGTAGTTCAAGGGCAAAACTGAAAAATGCTTGGCAAAAATGTGAAATCACTGGGTTGATGGTATGTGCTGGATCGTGGACTGGGGTCCTGCCAACATGTCTTCCATCCATGAAAATCTTTTCCAAGGAGAATGACCTTGGCAACCACAGAGAATGAACCTTGTTTGCACACCTGGTAAGCTGGTGGGTTTTATGCAAAAAGGTTGCTTCATCAAATGTTTAATTGAACAGAACATTTGGGATGAGACCAATTTTTTTTTTTTTTAACAGAAAACTATGCCTCATCAATTGATCTACTATTTTTAGAAAATAAAAGAGCAAGAAAGAATTTGCTAATAGGATTTTCTTGGCATTTTTTAAAACCTATAAAAAGATAAGAGTTACCCTTTAGATGGTGTGGCCTAGGAAGGAATGAGGGAGGTGTTTGTCTGGAATGCTGGAAATATTACAGATCTTGATCTTGGGATGGTGGTTATGAAGGTGCATACATGAGTGTAAATCAATTGACACTTAAGATCTTTACTATCTGCCTGTTATTCCCAAAGAAACATTTTTTTAAACGGGTGAGTTCAAGACAATAGGGTGTGTTGATTCTGGAATTGTATCTGAATATTCACAGGGTACCTGCCACATTTTGTGTGTTTTAAAAATTATTCATTTATTTGACCTCATTGGTCTTAATTTTGGCATGTGTGGTCTTTGACCTTTGTTCCTACACGTGGGACCTTTTTTGGTTGTGGCATGCAGGAACTTCATTACAGCATGTGGGATCTAGTTCCCCCACCAGGGATGGAACCCAGGCCCCTGCATTTGGAGCGTGGAGTCTTAGCCACTGGACCACCAGGGAAGTCCCACATTGTGTGCTTTTAAAAAGGTTGTTGTTTAGAAAGATAACGTCAACGACTATTAAGTGTGTAGTTAGTAAGGGTGCTGGAGCCAAAGCCAAAACAATACCCAGCTGTGGAAGACTCTGATGCTGGGAGGGATTGGGGGCAGGAGGAGAAGGGGATGACAGAGGATGAGATGGCTGGATGGCATCACTGACTCGATGGACGTGGGTCTGAGTGAACTCCAGGAGTTGGTGATGGACAGGGAGGCCTGGCGTGCTGCGATTCATGGGGTCGCAAAGAGTCGGACACGACTGAATAACTTTCACTAGGCAGAAGAGCTTGAGAAAGTTATTAGCTATTTACCTTTTCTAATACACATTTGTTTAATATGCTAAGACAGGAAACTGACATTTACATCACAGAATTGCTGTCAGAAATACAAAGGAAGATATTGATGAGGGCATTTTCATCCCATGTAAGTGCCTACATCACAATGTGAGCATTTTACTATCTATGAACAATAAAAATTATAGAAGGTGGTAATTATAAGTGATTCTTTTTATAGACAGAGCTCAGCAAAATTTTGAAATAAAAGACCAGAGTAACTATTTTAGGTCTTCCCAGGTGACTCGGTGGTAAAGAATCTACCTGCCAATGCAGGAGATGTAGGTTCAGTCCCTGGCTCAGGAGGATCCCCTGCAGGAGGCAGGTGGCAACCCACTCTGGTATTCTTGCCTGGAGAAGCCCGTGGACAGAGTTGAGTGGTGAGCTATAGTCCATAGGGTCGCAAAGAGCTGGACACGCCTGAGTATACACGCATGAAAGGACAAGTGGGGTCTCAGTCCCTTTGGGCCACCATAACGAAATATCACAGACTGAGTAGCTTACAAATAACAGACAAATGTTCCTCATAGTTCTGGAGGCTGGAAGTGTTGTAGACCTTGATCTGGGAATGGTGGTTGCAAAAGTGCATGCATGTGTATAAATCAATTGAGACTTAAGGTCATCACGGCTTTGGCAAGAGTTTCCAGTTTTGCCCTGGAACCACTGCAGCTTGTGAATAGATACCTTTCTGAGCAATTTGTGCATATTAAATTTTTTATCTTCTTAAAGTGAAGTATTTATAACAAAACCTGAATGTAAAAATTTTTAAAGCAAAGAAACTTCAGCTGGAAGGCAGGAACTTAATGGCAAATTTTTATGAAAATGAGAAAAATGTTTAGACAGATTAAAAAAATAAAAATATTTCTCACAGTTCTGCAGCCTGTAAGTCTGAGATCAAGGTGCCAGCATGGTTGCATCTGCCTTCCTGGTTCCTAGCTATGTACACCTGTGATGGAGGGGACAAGGGCTCTCTCTGGAGATTTGTTTATTAAAGCACTAACCTCATTCATGAGGTCTCTGCTTGATGACCTCATTGCCTCCCAAAGATCCATCTCAATATCATTACTTTTGAGGGTTAGGATTCAATGAAAGAATTTAGAATGGACAGAAATGCATCCTGAGTTTGGTCTTTAGGACATACTTGGCTGGCCCTTTGTATAGACTCCCTCTGATCATGGCAAAAGGGAATATTTAGCTGGAAAACATAAGTGTCCTATATGGTGTCAACCTCAAACATTAAGCAATAATTCCTGAATCCCAAATTCTCCTTCATGATTCCCTATGAAGATGAACTTACTCATCATTTTAGCTCTTATATATTTCCTGCTACTATCTAAATATAACCAGTTTGGATTTTATCATTTAATACATTCTTTCATTTCTTACTAAAACTGTATTTTTCAACTTTCAAAGCAGCTTGCTTGATTTTAGCACCCTTATTCAGTTCAGATCAGTCGCTCAGTCGTGTCCGACTCTTTGCGACCCCATGAATCGCAGCACGCCAGGCCTCCCTGTCCATCACCAACTCCCGGAGTTCACTCAGACCCACGTCCATCAAGTCAGTGATGCCATCCAGCCATCTCATCCTCTGTCGTCCCCTTCTCCTCCTGCCCTCAATCCCTCCCAGCATCAGAGTCTTCCACAGCTGGGTATTGTTTTGGCTTTGGCTCCAGCACCCTTACTAACTACACACTTAATAGTCGTTGACGTTATCTTTCTAAACAACAACCTTTTTAAAAGCACACAATGTGGGACTTCCCTGGTGGTCCAGTGGCTAAGACTCCACGCTCCAAATGCAGGGGCCTGGGTTCCATCCCTGGTGGGGGAACTAGATCCCACATGCTGTAATGAAGTTCCTGCATGCCACAACCAAAAAAGGTCCCATGTGTAGGAACAAAGGTCAAAGACCACACATGCCAAAATTAAGACCAATGAGGTCAAATAAATGAATAATCTTTAAACCACACAAAATGTGGCAGGTACCCTGTGAATATTCAGATACATTTCCAGAATCAACACACCCTATTGTCTTGAACTCACCTCTTTACAAAAATGTTTCTTTGGGAATAACAGGCAGATAGTAAAGATCTTAAGTGTCAATTGATTTACACTCATGTAAGCACCTTCATAACCACCATCCCAAGATCAAGATCTGTAATATTTCCAGCCTGGAGTGGGTAGCCTTTCCCTTCTTCAAGGAATCTTCCCAACCCAGGGATTGAACCCAGGTCTTTGGCATTGCAGGCAGAGTTCTTAGCAACTGAGCTATCAGGGAAGCCCTTCTTTAGTCTAAGAAGTGGTTAAATCTAACCTTGAACTCATGTCTGCCTCATCCCAACCCATTTCTAGCACATCATGATGCTCCACTTCAGATTTTCAAAGTAAGATGCCTTAGACCTGGAGGAAAAGAGTTGGGAAATTCTGTCTAGTCTCTAACAACGTGTTATTCAATAAAGGGCAACACATAGGCCTGTGAAACCAAGATTTCAGGAAATATGCCAAAGGGGAGATACTTTCTGAGTCTCTTGTTAGAGCCTTGGGATTGGGTTTCTCTGGAAGGGAATTGACATTTCCTTAATCAATTATCCTGGCAATCAATCGCCCATGTAAAGCCTTTTATTCTTCCTTTCTAAGGTGTGTCAAATCTGTAAGAAATAAGAGCACATTCTCTTTTAATCATAAGTTCATGAAAGGATTAATGCACACCCAGGCCTTTTATTTTTGCTTTGTGTAAACTTTTTTCTTTTCTACAGGGAAGTGGATCATTTTATTTTGAATAACATTCGTTTCTCTGGTCTTCCTCTGACAGAAAGGTTGGGACAGTCTGAGTGATGCTGGGGAGCATGAAATCATGGAGAGAATGGGAAGAGAGTTCAGGTTCATTTAGGACAGTACCAACCCTGGCTCTTTGAGGGATGGAGGGGGCATATGAAGCTTTAGGAAGCTCCCAGGCCTCCTGCCCTCTCAGGGAAATTGGACTTTGGCTTCTCTGCAGGGGTCAGACATGTAGTGATGGCTCAGCACATAGGTTTTGCCCATGTTTGAGACAGAGAAACTCCCGTAACTGCCTACACAGAATCTTATTTTATCGTTTTCTAAATAAAGGAAACTTTATTATTAACTTTTTACTATTTCAAAAGACTTTCATGACCTAACTACACCAATTCAGGGTCTGGTTAAATAACTTCATAAGTTCATAAGGAATTGCCCACTCCCTTTCTATAGCTTGTTGAACTCTGCACCTGAACCAGAGGTTAGTGTTGGGGAAAGAATGAAAACTTAGGGAGATGGATTGTTATTTATTTCTGAGGACTGCTGTAACAAATGACCATAAACTTGGTGGCTTAGAGCTACAGAAATGTATTCTTTCACAGCTCTGAAGGCCAGAAGTATGAGGTCAAGGTGTTGGCTGAGCTGTGTCCCTGCAGGGCTTCCAGGAGAGATTCCATTCCTTGGCTGTTTTTAATTTCTAGTGCTGTCAGCATTCCTTGGTTTGAGGCACATCACTCCAGTCTCTGCCTCTGTGGTTGCACTGCCTCCTCTTTTGTGTTTTCTCCTTTGTGTATCTGTCTCCAGCTCCCACTTCCCTCTCTTATGGGAATACATGTGATTACATTTAGGGTTCACCCAGGTAATGAAAGATAAGCTCCCCCTCTCAAGAGCCTGAGTATAGTCACATCTTCTGCCTTATAATCAGGTTCTAGGGAATTAGCACATAGACCTCCCTTTTGGCGGATCACCATTCAGCCTATCATGCAGATTTAGAAGAAGGATATGAGAGAATCTTCCTTGCTCTAAACATAAAAATTCATTTGTGTGGCTGTGACTTTGGAACTTAGAGAATCTTGAAATGGGCTTGTTGGGCATAGACTGTAAGAAGCCTGTGGCATTGAGATTTTAGATGGAGCTGTGCTTGTGTTGTTGCCGTCAGTTCACTGCAGGCATGCACAGGCTTCAGGGACATCTTGTTAAAAGTTAAGCTTGGCCTCTGGTGAGTTGCAAGGAATCAGAGTAGGGCCTGTGCCCACACTTGGGCCAAACAGATAAGGGAGCGACTGTTTCTCAGACTTCCAGGGGTAGCCTCAACCAGCAGTGGGGGCTGATATTAGAGTAGGTTATTCTAAGAGGATGTCTGGGAAAAGAGAAAACCACAAAATGGTACATGAGAAAGGTGAGGAGCAGGAACATAAAGGCTTTGAGTGCCCATTTCACAGTGCCATGAAAAACTCCCAGAAGTAGCCAGGGCACCTTTTGAAGTGAGAAGAGTCTCTTCCCCAAAACATCCCAGCAGGTGGATGGGCTCAGGCCATAATAGTCCTCATGGCCTTACTCATAAGCCAGTGAGTTACAATTCATGAAGTATGCCAAAGAAATATTGCTGACTGGGGACAGAGGATGATTTCCATGCAATGCACATTTCACCTTCGGTTCAGCTAAAATATGTTGAATACATAAAACTGTTACTATTATCAGAGAAAGGCATATATTCTTTGAAATAATGTACCTTAATTTTTCATTTATCTATGTAATTTGTTATGTGTCACTGGATCAACTATACACATCCGTTTTGAAAAAAAAAATGTAATTTTACATTTGAGAGCGGTAGGCTTGGAGAACACAGGCACCTCGTGTTGTTATTAATCCAGGATTGTCAAATGCAAAAACTGAGTGGTAATGCTTTAGGGAAATTGAAACAGAAAGAAGCCATTCTTTTTGTAAAATTTAAGACGGGTGAAAAGGCAGTTTGAATACAGAATTGACCCTGGCAAATAATTTGACAAGATGTATTGGCTTCTTCCAGGCGTGAAGTTTGCAGGCAGATTAAATGCAACAGACAGGAAATGGGGAGGAAGCAGACGCAAAGCATAAGACAATGGGGTCTTTTGTTGAACTAACAGCATTATTTTTTATGTTTACATGTCATAATGGAAGAAAAAGTGATGCAAGTTGGCAATATAATATGCCAATATTATCCTTCTCCAAAATGTCAATGAGAGTTAGGAAACAGCAATTCAGTCACAGATCCCATGAATGCTATTTATATGGTAAATAGGAGGAAATTTGAAAATACATTGTGTACTGTAAATCTATGCTGCTGAATTAACCAAAGAGTATAAGAATCCTAAAATTGGTACTTACAGGGACTTCCCTGATAGTCCAGTGGTTAACACTTCTTCCGATGCAGGGGGCAGGTGTACATTCGATTCCTGATCAGGGAACTGAGATCCCACGTGCCTTGTGGCCAAAAAACCACAACATAAAACACTGGCAATGTAGTAATAAATGCAATAATGATTTAAAAAATGTCTACATCAAAAAAATCTTTTAAAAATAAAATAAAATTGGTACTTATATTAAAAAGTATACAAGCCAATGTGTGTCATTGTATGTAAATAGCCAGGGAATGTTGTTTGTGTTTGGAGTGGGTGATAATCGGGGAATTCACTGCATGTTCTGGATGTGAGAATTATACTCCCATAGCCACCCTTACTCCTTGGAAGAAAAGTTATGACCAACCTAGATAGCATATTAAAAAGCAGAGACATTATTTTGCCAACAAAGGTCTATCTGTCAAAGCTATGGTTTTTCCATTAGTCATCTATGGATGTGAGAGTTGGACTGTAAAGAAAGCTGAGCATGAAAGAATTGATGCTTTTGAACTGTGGTGTTGGAGAAGACTCTTGAGAGTCCCTTGGACGCAAGGAGATCCAACTAGTCTATCCTAAAGGAATTTAGTCCTGAATATCCTTTGGAAGGACTGCTGCTGAAAGTGAAACTCCAATACTTTGGCCACCTGATGTGAAGAGCTGACTCATATGAAAAGACCCTGATGCTGGGAAAGATTGAAGGCAGGAGGAGAAGGGGACGACAGAGGATGAGATGGTTGGATGGCATCACTGACTCAATGGACATGAGTTTGAATAAACTTGGGAGCTGATGATGGACAGGGAGGCCTGGAGCGCTGCAGTCCATGGGGTTGCAAAGAGTCAGACATGACTGAGCAACTGAACTGAACTGACTGAGCCACCCTTGGAACAGTTTATGCAAGTATGCTTTCTCAACTTGGGTGTGGCTCAGATTGTAAAGAATCCACCTGCAATGCAGTAGATCTGATTCGATTCTTGGGTCAGGAAGATCCCCTGGAGGAGGGAATGGCAACCCATTCCAGTATTATTGTCTGGAGATTTCCATGGACAGAACAGCCTGGCTGGCTAAAGCCCATGGGGTTGCAAAGTGTCTGACACGACTGAGCAACTGACACTTGCAGTTCACTTCACCCACCCTTGGCAGAATTCATGGAAGCATTCCTTATCAACCTAGGTGACAGGAATTCAGAATAACAAGGGAAAGGTTGGACAAAAGAATTAACATTTATTGATTAACTATTATAGCAAACATGTGCAAAGAACTTTCAGGTATAATATTTAACTTACTTTTCTCAATATTAATAATTAGGGGTAGTCACAGCAACACTGAAAATCAAATTGATTATATTCTTTGCAGCCAAAGATGGAGAAGCTCTGTACAGTCAGCAAAAACAAGACCAGGAGCTGACTGTGGCTCAGATCATGAACTCCTTATTGCCAAATTCAGACTTAAATTGAAGAAAGTGTGGAAAACCACTAGACCATTCAGGTATGACCTAAGTCAAATCCCTTACGATTATACAGTGGAAGTGAGAAATAGATGTAAGGGACTAGATCTGATAGACAGAGTACCTGATGAACTGTGGACGGAGGTTCGTGACACTGTACAGGAGACAGGGATCAAGACCATCCACAAGAAAAAGAAATGCAAAAAAGCAAAATGGCTGTCTGAGGAGGCCTTACAAATAGCTGTGAAAGGAAGAGAAGCTAAAAGCAAAGGAGAAAAGGAAAGATATAAGCATCTGAATGCAGAGTTCCAAAGAATAGCAAGGAGAGATAAGAAAGCCTACCTCAGTGATCCATGCAAAGAAATAGAGGAAAACAACAGAATGAGAAAGACTACAGATTTCTTCAAGAAAATTAGAGATACCAAGGGAGCATTTCATGCAAAGATGGGCTCAATAAAGGACAGAAATGGTATGGACCTGACAGAAGCAGAAGATATTAAGAAGAGGTGGCAAGAAAACACAGAAGAACTATACAAAAAAGATCTTCATAACCCAGATAACCATGATGGTGTGATCACTCACCTAGAGACAGACATCCTGGAATGTGAAGTCAAGTGGGCCTTAGGAAGTATCACTAAGAACAAAGCTAGTGGAGGTAATGGAATTCCAGTTGAGCTATTTCAAATCCTGAAAGATGATGCTGTGAAAGTGCTGCACTCAATATGCCAGCAAATTTAGAAAACTCAGCAGTGGCCACAGGACTGGAAAAGGTCGGTTTTAATTCCAATTGCAAAGAAATGAAATGCCAAAGAATGCTCAAACTACCGCACAATTGCACTCATCTCACACACTAGTAAAGTAATGCTCAAAATTTTCCAAGCCAGGCTTCAGCAATATGTGAACTGTGAACATCCAGATGTTCAAGCTGGTTTTAGAAAAGGCAGAGGAACCAGAGATCAAATTGCCAACATCTGCTGGATCATCGAAAAAGAAACAGAGTTCCAGAAAAACATCTATTTCTGCTTTATTGACTATGCCAAAGCCTTTGACTGTGTGGATCATAATAAACTGTGGAAAATTCTGAAAGAGATGGGACCTGTTTCTTGAGAAACCTATATGCAAGTCAGGAAGCAAGAGTTAGAACTCGACATGGAACAACAGACTGGTTCCAAATAGGAAAAGGAGTATATCAAGGCTGTGCACTTTCACCTTGCATATTTAACTTCTATGCAGAGTACATAATGAGAAACACTGGGCTGGAAGAAGCACAAGCTGGAATCAAGATTGCTGTGAGAAATATCAATAACCTCAGATATGCAGATGACACCACCCTTATGGCAGAAAGTGAAGAGGAACTCAAAAGCCTGTTGACGAAAGTGAAAGAGGAGAGTGAAAAAGTTGGCTTAAAAGTCAACATTCAGAACACTAAGATCATGGCATCCAGTCCCATCACTTTATGGCAAATAGATGGGGAAACAGTGGAAACAGTGGCTGACTTTATTTTTGGTGCTCCAAAATCACTGCAGATGGTGATTGCCACCATGAAATTAAAAGGTGCTTACTCCTTGGAAGGAAAGTTATGACCCACCTAGACAGCATATTAAAATCAGAGACATTACTTTGTCAATAAAGGTTCATCTAGTCAAGGCTATGGTTTTTCCAGTAGTCATGTATGGATGTGAGAGTTGGACTATAAAGAAAGCTGAGTGCCAAAGAATTGATGCTTTTGAACTGTGGTGTTGGAGAAGACTCTTGAGAGTCCCTTGGACTGCAAGGGGATCCAACCAGTCCATCCTAAAGGAAATCAGCCTTGGGTGTTCATTGTAAGGACTAATGTTGAAGCTGAAACTCCAGGAATTTGGCCACCTGATGCGAAGAGTGGACTCATTTGAAAAGGCACTCATGTTGGGAAAGATTGAAGGCAGGAGGAAAAGGGGATGACAGAGGATGAGATGGTTGGATGGCATCACCATCTCAATGGACATGATTTTGGGTAAACTCCAGGAGTTGGTTATGGATACGGAGGCCTGGCATCCTGCAGTTCATGGGGTCACAAAGAGTTGGACACGACTGAGCCACTGAACTGACCTGAACTGACAGCATATTTTACTTGATCAAAATATAAGGAGAAGAGAGAAGAAAAACTTGAATGAGGTCAGAGAATCAATAAATAAATTTGAGTCTTTCTGGCTTTATGGATCCTTTCAATAACATGATACTTATTACCTCTGAAACCAATAGGACACTTGCTAGTTGAGTAAGTGAATAAGGTTTTAATTTGATAGGACTGGTTACTTACAAATAGTCTTAAACTGCTCTCCTACAAACTCCTTAAGGTGATAGACATACAAGGACTTCCTTACTCTTAGCTGGCTGCTGGCGTATCACTCTTTGTGTCATTGTTAATCAGTTAAATGACTGGTGTCTATGTTATTAATTATGCAACCCTAGCAGTAAAAGTTTGTCATCGTGTATTGGGTTGGCTCAAACTATAACATCTTACAAAAAAACCCAGATGAACTTTTGGCCCACCCAATACTTAAACTTATATGTGTATACTATAGTATACTTACATATTTATAAATTAAATGTATGACCTGCTACATTCCAAAGCTCAAACAAACCAGACATATAAAAACTGAAAAAAGATGATATAAATATTTTAAGCCACTATTTTATATTTGCTATGTTCTTTTATTATGTATTGCTGTTATTATCATTATCTATTATTTGCTTTCTTTATGAATAGTGCACACATTAAAATATTTCTAGTAACAGTGAGATTGAATATTATTAATTATTTTTTAAATCCTTGGCTTAAAACTTGTAATACCACAATTATAAAGTTTTAACCTCAATTCTATATATCACTTTATTTATACAATTACATCTTTGAATCCTTTTTGAAGTATGCTATCCATATCCACAATAAGTGAACAAACTTTATATTATGCTTCACTGAATTATCACAAAGTAAACTTACCCAGGACGCAAGACAAAACAATCCCACGTCCTATACACTACTTTTCTGGCCATTTGAGTAACTACGCCTTCAGTCTCTCCCAAAGGAGTATCTAATAGTGTTTTCAACCTTTATATAGAGGTATTACAATGCATTCTCACTAGTGAGTGGTTTCTTTCATTCAGCTTTAAATTTATCTGATTCCTACAATTTGTTGCAAGAAATGATAGCTCATTTGTCTTCTTTGATAGGCAATGTTTGCTTATATGGATATGCCGTGACATGCTTAGTTGCTCAGTTGTGTCCAACTCTTAGTGACTCTTTGGATTGTAGCCCGCCAGACTTCTCTGTCCATGGGATTTTTCAGACAAGAATACTGGAGTGGGTTGCTATTATCCTCTTCTAGGAGATCTTCCCAACCTAGGAATCAAACCCATGTTTCCTGTGTCTCCTGTAAGGCAGGTCGATTCTTTCTGAGCCATTGGGGCCCTAAATGGATACAATTCAAATTATTAACTCATTTTAATATCAATAGGCATTTGGCTCACTTCAAATTTGGGATAATTGCAAACAATGCTGCTACCATTTTTTAACTTATGACACACACATCTACATTTTTATTGAGTTCTAGGAGTATGATCATTGAGTTATACAGTAAATATAGGATGGTAAATATAGGTTGAATTTTATAAGAAGTTACCAAACAGGTTTCCCAAGTGGTTTTATCATTTTATATTTCCACCAGCAATATGTTAAAGATCTAGTTCTTCCATGTATATACCAACACTTGACATTATCATTCTGAATAATTTTAAGCAATCTGGTATGTGTATGTAATAGTAAATATTTTTATATGGTTTTAATTTGTATTTCTATAGTGACTAATGAAGTTGTGCACTTTTCCATATGCTTAACGGCCCTTTGCCTAGTCTATCTTTGAGAAATAACCATGCTGAAATTATGTCCATTTTTCCATTGGGTTATTTGTTTGTTTAATTGATTTGTAAGAAGGTTTATATTTTTTAAATGTAAGATCCTTTGTGGATACAAGTTACTTATTTTTGTGAAAATCTTTACCCATCCTCTGGCTTGCCTTTTTATTCTCTTAATTGTGTGTTTTGATGAAAAGATGTTTCCAGCTTTATTTAATTCCCATTTTATCCATCTATTTCTTTATGGTTAGTGATAATTAACTACTGTTTATCTATCTCTTTTTCCACAGTTAGTGCTAAAAGCTTAAGAAATCTTTGCCTATCCTAGTCACATGAAGGTATTTTCCTGTATTACATCTCAGAAGCTTTATTAGTTAACATTTATATTTTGTCCTACTATCATGATCAGCCTGGAATTGATTTTCTGTAGATTATAATAGGGAAATTTTGTACTTTTCTATATATAAATATTCAACTGACCCAGAGCCACTAATTGAAAAACAATCCTTTATCTGTGACTCTAGTGTGCCATTTTGTCATCAATCAAAATGGCAAGGATCTGACTTTGACAGGCTGAAGGGTGGGGTGGGGAGGGAGATGGGAGGGAGGTCCATGGCAGGGGACATGGGTGTACCTATGGCTGATTCTTTTTGATGTATGACAGAAAACCACAACATTCTGTAAAGCAATAGTCTTTCAATTAAAAAAATTTTTTAAATGGCAAGGGTCTGTTTTGAACTCTAAATTCTGTTCCATCTAGTTATCTCTCCTTCAGAGAATCCTGCTTTGACTTATTTACTGAGATTTTATCATGATAACAGGTAGTACAAGTTTTCATTCCCAGGAGTTTGATCTTCCAGATTATTGGGCTCTCTTGTCCCTACTCACATATAAATCTTAGTATCAGCTTCTTAATTTCATTGGACCTATAGGTTAACTGGGAAAGATTGAAGGCAGAAGAAGAAGGGGATGACAGAGGATGAGATGGTTGGATGGCATCACCGACTCAATGGACATGAGTTTGAGTAAACTCCAGGACTTGGTGATGGACAGGGAGGCCTGGTGTGCTGCAGTCCATGGAGTCACAAAGAGTCGGACACCACTGAGTGACTGAACTGAACTGATAGTTTAACTTGAGGAGTGTTAACATCTAAAATATGTTGAGTTTTTCAACATAAAAGAATAGTCAGTCTTCCAATTTTTGAAGGATTTGTTTGATTTATTTGGATTTTTTTCTCTGTAGAGGTTTAAAAATATCCTTCATTAAATTTTACTAGGTATTTGATCTTTTTAATGCTTTATAAAGCAGTGTCCTTTTCTTAACTGATTAAATTTGAGCATTTATTAGCACTTTAGTAAAAATATCTGTGCTTTTGAGCAACAAAATAGTATGTGCTACATGAATAAAACCTTAAATACATCAAGGAATGTGAACAGCGGCTCACAGAATCAGCCTTATGATCTGAATCACAGAGAGGAAGATAATCTAGCAGGAATTCTATAGGATCTTCAATGTCTAAGTGAAAGATATAAATTAAAAATGCTTTTTAATTGTTTCTTGATGGAATATAGAATTTAAATGATCCTCTAATATTGTACACAGTGATCTTGTTATTCTTACTTTTAATACAAATAACCTTTATTTTGGATTTTATCCATACACAATCACTTCATCTACAAATAATGACAACTTTTTTTTATATTATATTATTTCACCTTTTATTTTTTATTCTTTCTTTACTGCACTGGCTAGGCCTCCACTACAACAATGATTAGAATTTATAATAGTAGCATCAGAGAGAAAGAAATTGTTCTATACTCTTCTGTGTTCTTCTAGCTGATCTATGAATATAATTGGCATGAGACAGGCAAAAATAAAATCAAATAAAGTTTTAATAACATGTATACATGGGAGTAACCTAGGAAAATTGAGTAGCTCACCTCAGGTGAAAATGGCTGAAGTCTTCACTTTATTATTGTTTTTTTGTTGGAGTATAGTTGATTTACAATGTTGAATTAATTACTTTTGCATAACAAAGTGATTTGGTTATGTGTATATAACTGAATGTATGTGTATCCATATATTCTTTTTAAAATATTCTTTTCTATTACTGTTTATCATAGGATATTGAGCATAGTTTTCTGTGCTATGCAGTAGGACATTTTTTTATGAAGCCTTCACTTTATTTTTTTAATTAATTAATTTATTTTAATTGGAGGCTAATTACTTTACAATATTGTGATGGTTTTTGCCATACATTGACATGAATCAGCCATGGGTGTACATATGTCCGCTATCCCGAACCTCCCCCCACACCTCCTTCCCCATCCCATCCCTCTGGGTTGTTCCATTTTACCAGCTTTGAGTGCCCTGTTTCACGCATAGAACTTGGACTGGCGATTTATTTCACATATGGTAATATGTATGTTTCAATGCTATTCTCTCAAACCAACCCACCGTGGCCTTCTCCCACAGAGTCCAAAAGTCTGTTATTTATATCTGTGTCTCTTTTGCTGTCTTGCATATAGGGTCATCGTTACCATCATTCTAAGTTCCATATATATGCATTAATATACTGCATTGGTGTTTTTCTTTCTGTCTTATTTCACTCTGTATAATAGGCTCCAGTTTCATCCACTTCATTAGAGCTGATTTAGATGTGTTCTTTTCAATAGCTGAGTAATATTCCATTGTGTATATACCACAACTTTCTTATACATTTGTCTGTCAATGGACATCTAGGTTGCTTCCATGTCCTGGCTATTGTAAACAGTGATGTAATGAACATTGGGGTACACGTGTCTCTTTCATTCTGGTTTCCTCAGTGTGAATGCTCAGCAGTGGGATTGCTTGTTCATATGGCAGTTCTATTTCCATTTTTTTAAAAGAAATCTCCACACTGTTCTCCACAGTGGCTGTACTAATTTGCATTCCCAAAACCAGTGTAAGAGGGTTCCCTTTTCTCCACACCCCCTCCAGCATTTACTGTTTGTAAACTTTTTGATAACAGCCATTCTGACTGGTGTGAGACGGTATCTCATTGTGGCTTTGATTTGTATTTCTCTGATAATGAGTGATGTTGAGCATCTTTTCATGTGTTTGTTCACCCATTCTTTGATTGGGTCATTTATTTTTCTGGTATTGAGCTGCATAAGCTGCTTTTATATTTTTGAGATTAATTCTTTATCAGTTGCTTTGCTTGCTATTATTTTCTCCCATTCTAAAGGCTTTCTTTTCACCTTGCTTATAGTTTCCTTCGTTGTGCAAAAGCTTTTCAGTTTAATTAGGTCCCATTTGTTTCTTTTTGCCTTAATTTACTTTATGCTGGGAGGTGGGTCATAGAGGATCTTGCTGTGATTTATGTCAGAGAGTGTTTTGCCTATGCTATCCTCTATAGGAGTTTCATAGTTTCTGGTCTTACATTTAGATCTTTAATCCATTTTTAGTTTATTTTTGTGTATGGTGTTATAAAGTGTTCTAGTTTCCTTCTTTTACAGGTGGCTGACTACTTTTCCAAGCACAACTTGTTAAAGAGATTGTCTTTTCTCTATTGTATATTTTTGCCTCCTTTGTGAAAGATAAGGTGTTCATAGCTGTGTGGATTTATCTTTGGGCTTTCTGTTTTGTCCTGTTGACCAATATTTCTGTCTTTGTGCCAGTACCATACTGCCTTGATAACTATAGCTTTGTCGTATAGTCTGAAGTCAGGCAGGATGATTCATCCAGTTCCATTATTCTTTTTCAAGATTGCTTTGGCTATTCAAGGTTTTTTGTATTTCCATACAAATTTTGAAATTATTTGTTCTAGTTCTCTGAAAAATACCATTGGTAGCTTGATAGAGATTGCATTGAATCTATAGATTGCTTTGGGTAGTATACTCATTTTCACTATATTGATTCTTCTGGTCTATGAACATGGTATATTTCTCCATCTCTTTGTGTCATCTTTGATTTCGTTCACCAGTGTTTTATAATTTTCTATATACGGGTCTTTTGTTTCTTTAGGTAGATACCCTAAGTATTTTATTCTTTTCATTGCAATGGTGAATGGGATTGTTTTCTTAATTTCTCTTTCTGTTTTCTCATTATTAGTGTATAGGAATGCAAGGGATTTATGTATATTAATTTTATATCCTGCAACTTTACTATATTCATCGATTAGCTCTAGTAATTTTCTGGTGGTGTTTTTAGGGTTTTCTATGTAGAGGATCATGTCATCTGCAAACTGTGAGAGTTTTACTCCTTTTCTAATTTGGATTCCTTTTATTTCTTTTTCTTCTCTGATTGCTGTGGCTTAAACTTCCAAAACTATGTTGAATAGTAGTGATGAGAGTGTGCACCCTTGTCTTGTTCCTGACTTTAGGGGAAATGATTTCAAATTTTTGCCATTGAGGATAATGTTTGCTGTGCCATCATACATGGCTTTTATTATATTGAGATATGTTCCTTCTATGCCTGCTTTCTGGAGGGTTTTTATCATAAATGGATATTGAATTTTGTCAAAGGCTTTTTCTGCATCTATTGAGAAAATCATATGGTTTTTATTTTTAAATTTGTTAATGTGGTGTATGACATTGATTGATTTGTGAATATTGAAGAATCCTTGTATCCCTGGGATAAAGCCCACTTGGTCATGATGTATGATCTTTTTAATATGTTGTTGGATTCTGTTTGCTAGAATTTTGTTGAGGATTTTTGCATCTATGTTCATCAGTGATGTTGGCGTGTAGTTTTCTTTTTCTGTGGCACATTTGTCTGGTATTGGTATTAGGGTGATGGTGGCCTCATAGACTGAGTTTGGGTGTTTACCTTCCCCTTCAATTTTCTGGAAGAGTTTTAGTAGGATAGGTGTTAGCTCTTCTCTAAATTTTTGGTAGAATTCACCTGTGATGCCATCTGGTCCCAGGCTTTTGTTTGTTGGAAGATTTTTGATTACAGTTTATATTTCCATGTTTATGATGGTCTGTTAAATTTTATATATCTTCCTGATTCAGTTTTGGAAGATTATACTTTTCTAAGCATTTATCCATTTCTTCCAAGTTGTCCATTTTATTGACGTGTAGTTGCTAATAGTAGTCTCTTATGATCCTTTGTATTTCTGTGTTCTTTTGTGATTTCTAATTTTTCTAATTTTGCTGATTTGATTCTTCTCCCTTTTTCCCTTGATGAGTCTAGCTGATGGTTTGTCTATTTTATTTATCTTCTCAAAGAACCAGCTTTTAGTTTTGTTGATTTTTGCTATAGTCTACTTTGTTTCTTTTTAATTTATTTCTGCTCCAGTTTTTATGATTTCTTTCCTTCTACTAACCCTGGGGTTCTTCATTTCTTCTTTTTCTAGTTGCTTTATGTGTAAAGGTAGGTTATTTATTTGATTTTTATCTTGTTTCTTGACGTGAACTTTCCCTTTAGCACTGCTTTTACTGAACCCCGTAAGTTTTGGGTTATCGTGTTTTCATTTTTATTCGTTTCTATGCATATTTTAATTTCCTTTTTGATTTCTTTGATTTGTTGGTTATTCAGCATTGTGTTGTTTAGCCTCCATATGTTAGTATTTTTAATAGTTGTTTTTTTTTTTTCCCTGTAGTTGACATCTAATCTTACTGCATTGTGAAAAGATGCTTGGAATGATTTCAATTTTTTAAAATTTACCAAGGCTAGATTTATGGCCCAGTATGTAATCTATCCTGGAGAATGTTCTGTGTGCATTTGAGAAAAAGGCAAAATTCATTGTTTTGAGGTGAAATGTCCTATAGATATCAATTAGGTCTAACTAGTCCATTGTATCATTTAAAGTTTGTGTTTCCTTGCTACTTTTCTGTTTGGTTGATCTCTCCACAGGTGTGAGTGGGGTATTAAAGTCTCCTACTATTATTGTGTTACTGTTAATTTCCCTTTCATACTTGTTAGCATTTGCCTTACATATTGAGGTGCTCCGATGTTGGGTGCATATATGTTTAAAATTGTTATATCTTCTTCTTGGGTTGATCCTTTGATCATTATGTAATGCCCTTCTTTGTCTCTTTTCAGTCTTTATTTCAAAGTCTATTTTATCCGATATGAGTATTGCTACTCCTGCTTTCTTTTGGTCTCCATTTGCATAAAATATATTTTTCCAGCTCCTCACTTTTAGTCTGTATGTATCCCTTGGTTGAGCTGGGTCTCTTGCAGACAGCATATATAGCAGTTTTCTTTTTGTATCCATTCAGCCAGTCTTTGTCTTTGTTGGGGCATTCCACCATTTACATTTAAGGTAATTATTGCTAAGTATGATCCTGTTGCCATTTACTTTGTTGTTTTGGGTTTGTTTATAAACCTTTTCTGTGTTTCCTGTCTAGAGATGATCCTTCAGCATTCACTGAAGAACTGGTTTGGTAGTGTTGAATTCTCTCAGCTTTTGCTTGTCTGTAAATGTTTTGATTTCTCTTTCATATTTGAAAGAGATCCTAATCTGAGCTGTAGGTTTTTCTCTTTCATCATTTTAAGTAAGTCCTGCCATTCCCTTCTGGCCTGAGGAGTTTCTATTGAAAGATCGGCTGTTATCCTCATGGGAATCCACTTGTGTGTTATTTGTTGTTTTTCCCTTGCTGTTTTTAATATTTGCTCTTTGTGTTTGATCTTCATTAGTTTGATTCATAAGTGACTTGGTGTGTTTCATCTTGGGTTTATCCTGCTTGGGACTCTCTGGGTTTCTTGGACTTGGGTGGCTATTTCCTTCCCCATTTTAGGGAAGTTTTAAACTATTATCTCCTCAAGTATTTTCTCATGCCCTTTCTTTTTGTCTTCTTCTTCTGGGACTCTTATGATTCGAATGTTGGGGCATTTAACATTATCCCAGAGTCTCTGAGGTTGTCCTCATTTCTTTTAATTCTTTTTTTCCTTTTTCCTCTCTACTTCATTTATTTCCACCATTCTATCTTCTATCTCACTTATGCTATCTTCTGCCTCAGTAATTCCACTGTTGGTTCCCTCTGGAGTGTTTTTATCTCAGTTATTGCATTATTCATTATTGATTGACTCTATTTCTTCCAGGTCCTTGTTAAACATTTCTTGCATCTTCTCAATCCTTGTGTCTAGTCTATTTATCTGTAATTCCATTTAGTTTTCAAGATTTTGGATCATCTTTACTATCATTATTCTGAATTCTTTTTCAGGTGGGCTCCCTATCTCCTCTTTTGTTTGGTTTGGGGGCATTTATCATGTTTTATTCCTTTACCTGCTGAATATTTCTGTCTTTTCATTTTGTTTAGATTGCTGTGTTTGGGGTGCCCTTTCTGTAGGCTGGATGTTATGGTTCCTCTTTATTGTGGAGCCTGCTGCCTGTGGGTGGGGTTGGACTAGTGGCTTGTCAAGGTTTCCTGGTTAGTGGAGCTTATGTCTGTGTTCTGGTGGGTGGAGCTGGATCTCTTCTCTCTGGAGTGCAATGAAGTGTCCAGTAGTGAATTTTGAGGTGTCTAGGGGTTTTGCCAACAAAGGTTCGTCTAGTCAAGGCTGTGGTTTTTCCTGTGGTCATGTATGGATGTGAGAGTTGGACTGTGAAGAAGGCTGAGTGCTGAACAATTGATGCTTTTGAACTGTGGCGTTGGAGAAGACTCTTGAGAGTCCCTTGGACTGCAAGGAGATCCAACCAGTCCCTTCTGAAGGAGATCAGCCCTAGAATTTCTTTGGAAGGAATGATGCTGAAGGTGAAACTCCAGTACTTTGGCCACCTCATGCAAAGAGTTGAGTCATTGGAAAAGACTCTGATGCTGGGAGGGATTGGGGGCAAGAGGAGAAGGGGACGACAGAAGATGAGATGGCTGGATGGCATCACCGACTTGATGGATGTGAGTCTGAGTGAACTCCGGAAGTTGGTGATAGACAGGGAGGCCTGGCGTGCTGCAATTCATGGGGTCGCAAAGAGTCAGACACGACTGAGCGACTGATCTGATCTGATCTGATGGGTTTGGCATGGTTTTGGTTACCCTGTGTTTTAATGCTCAGGGCTGTGTCTGCTTTGCTGGAGAAATAGCATGGTATGCCTTGCTCTGGAACTTGTTGGCTCTTGGGTGGAGCTTGGTTTGAGTGTAGGTATGGAGGCTTTTGGGTGAGCTTTTGTCTATTAATGTTCCCTGGAATCAGGAGTTCTCTGATATTCTCAAGTTTTGGAGTTAAGCCTCCTGCCTCTGGCTTTCCATCTTATTCTTACAGTAGCTTCAAGACTATTCCACCCATATAGCACAGATGATAAAACATCTAGGTTAATGGTGAAACAATTCTCCACAGTGAGAGACACCCAGATAGGTTCACAGAGTTACACAGAGAAGAGAAGAGGGAGGAGGGAGATAGAGGTGACCAGGAGGAAAAGAGGGGGAGTCAAAAGGAGTGAGACCAATCTAGGCAGTAATCAATTACCTAAGTGTTCTCCACAGCCCAGAATACTCATAGAGATTCACAGAGTTATGTAGAGAAGAGAAGAGGGAGGAGGGTGATAGAGGTGATCAGGAGGAGAAGAGGGGGAGTCAAAAGGGGAGAAAGCAATCAAGCCAATAAACACACCCCTAAGTGAAAATGGATACTGAAGATTAGATTCTTAAAGGTACAAAATTGATAACAAATACCAAAAAGCAAAGATTAAAACTCTAGAGTACAGCTAAGACATTCAAAAATAAAATATTAAAAATAAAAAAACAAAACCAATCAGAAAAATTATATATATATATATATGAAATTTGTTTTAAAAATAGAGTCTTTTTTTGCAAGGTAATAGTAGGTCATAAAAATGAAAGTTAAAGGAGTAATAAAGAACTTAAATTAAAAAAAAAAAACATTAAAAAGTGATGAGTATAAATATATCTAGGAATTTCTCTGGAGCTGTTGTGGGCAGTGTGGGGTTAGTTCAGTTTCAGATACTTCCTTGTTCCAGCTTGTACTTGTTCTCAAAGTCTATAGGCCCCCTCCAATGCTTAGTCAATGGTAACTATAGGGTTTTAATCTGTTGCACCTGTCACTTCCAGAGTGGATCCATCTTCTTTGTTTATGTGATCCCTCTGTTTGCAAATATCTTCAATGTCCAATTTCTGCCCTGACACAAATAGGCGAAGATGGTCACTTATTTAAGCTCACTTGTTCAATTGTGTTGTGGGGAGGGAGGAACACTGCCAACAAATATCATTGGCATGTGTGGGGAGTACTTACAGTGTATGGACCACACTGGGTTTCCCCCAGCTAAAAGTGGCATGTGCTTCCTGGGCCTACACTGCTCAGGCTCCAGGGTGTTCTGCAGGGGCATTGCTCAAAGTGGTCACTGCGTTTTGTGCCCTTCCCAGTTCTGAGCACCTGGCGACCACGTGCTTGGCAAGAGCACCATCTCAGGTGTGCTGTGTGTCTCCTCTGAGGAGATGATCTCAGGCTGCGACCCTCCTGGTGGAAGTCAACCGTCCAGGATCCCAGAAAGACGTGGTTAGCAACTAGGAGCCTGCTCACAGTGTGGTGGAGGATGCCACTCTCTGGGACTGAGATTGCAGCAGCCTCTTGCCTTCCAGCTCTGACTGTCACACACCTGCCTCTCTGCCTCCAGTGTAGGGGAGAGGCACGTATGCAGCTGGCTAGCTCTCCTTTGGTATTTGCTCAATCCTTTGTTCTGTGAGCAGGCCAGGCTGAGCGTTAGAGCCTTTCATGGGAAAGTTCTCTTTTTTTTTCTCTCTGGAGATCCATAGATTAGGTTGCTATCTCACGTTAGCTCCCTCAGATTGTCATTAGGGCATTCAGGCCTGGTCCTTACCCTAAGCACCAATTATGCAGCCCACACATCCCTGTCCAGCCCGGCTTGCTGCCTCCCTGTCCAGCCTCACTCGCTGGTGGCAGAAACAAGCATCAGGGCTACTTCTATGCTGGCAGTTGTGGTTAGGCGCATATTTCGTGGGATTTTTTTTTGTTTTTTCTTCCTGATTATGTTGCCCTCTGAGATTCCAAAACTCCCCACAGACATGCCTGTGAGAAGATTTCCTACTGTTTGGAAACTTCTCCTTCACAGCTCCCTCCCCAGGACAGGTCTCCATCCCTAACTCTTTTATCTCTGTTTCTGTCTTTTGTATTTTGTCCTACCTCATTTTGAAGAGAATGGGCTGCCTTTTGGGTGCCTGGTGTCCTCCGCCAGTGTTCAGAAGTTGTTTTGTGGCAGTTTCTCAGCATTCAAATGATATTTTGATGAATTTGTGGAGGGAGAAAGTGGTCTCCCCTTCCTATTCCTCTGCTATCTTGGGACTGCCCCCAAGCCTTCACTTTAAATATCACCCTCAGTTAAAGAAAAAAAAAAAAAAAGGGTCTTGAGGGTGGGGAAAATTCAATTCTGGGTGGTGAGCCGGAAGAGCACAGTAAACAACACTGAGGTTGTTATGCAGATTAAAGTCTCTGCCTTCTCCATTTAGGAGATTTTGATGATACTCCTCTCCCTGGTACATCCAGAGAGACACCATTACAAATGGAGACATTTCTTACAGATGCAAACGTTTCTTGTAAAAGAATGACTTCCACTCAGTTTCCAAAGTTTTTGCCATGTCTGCTGTTTCTTAGGAAATAACCAGTTTAAGACAATGAGTATGCTAGAGAAACCTATTTTGGGGTGGCAAAGCCCTATCTCCCACATACGAGATATGTGTATATCCTTCCCAATAGCACAGGAAATTGGCCTGTTTACACTCCACTTATCAGATTAAGAAACTTCAATTCTATCCCCAGTGCCAATGATTTTTTTGTGTGTGTGAATATTGAGTTCTAGCAAATGCTTTATGCTTTATTCTCTCCATGTGGTGAATGATATTGATTTAGCTTTGAATGTATACCATCCGCACATTCTTGGAACAACCTCTACCTTGCCATGATATATTATTACTCAAGCTATATTTTGGTAGGTTTTGATTGTTAATATATATATATTATTAGGTTTGCATCAGTGTTCATGAGGAAAACTGTCCTATAATTTTTCTTTCTTGAAATATCCTCATTTGATTTTTATATTAATGTTATACTGGCTACATTAAAAGAAGCCAGATGACTTCCCTTTCTTCCCATTATCTGGAATAATTAGTATAATAATGGTCTTATTTCTTCTTTAAACATTTGGTTTAGTTTCCCTGGTGGCTCCGTTGGTAACGAATCTCCCCACAATGTGGGAAACCAGGGTTCAGTCCTGGGTTCTGGACGATTCCCTGGAGAACGGAAAGGCTACCCACTCCAGAATTCCATGGACACAGCAGCCTAGTCAGCTACATACAGTCCATGGGGTAACAAAGAGGACACGACTGAGTGGCTAACACTTTCACTGTTGGGACTTCCCTGGTGGTCCAGTGGTTAAGAATCCACCCTGAAATGCAGAGAATGTGGGTCTGATCCTTGATCAGGGAACTATGATTGCATATGAATGCTTCCCTAGCGGCTCAGCAGTAATGAATCCACCTGCAATACAGGAGACATGGGTTCCATCCCTGGGTGGGGAAGATCCCCTAGAGAAGGAAATGGTAACCCACTCTAGTATTATTGCCTGTGAAATCCCATAGACAGAGGAGCCTGGCTGGTTACAGTCCATGGGGGTCACAAAAGAGTTGGACACGACTTAGTGACTAACGCAGAGAATGCAATGGCACCCCACTCCGTACTCTTGCCTGGAAAATCCCAAGGGCGGAGGAGCCTGGTAGGCTGCAGTCCATGGGTCTCGAAGAGTCGGACAGGACTGAGTGACTTCACTTTCACTTTTCACTGTCATGCATTGGAGAAGGAAATGGCAACCCACTCCAGTGTTCTTGCCTGAAGAATCCCAGGGATGGCAAAGCCTGGTTGGCTGCCATCTATGGGGTCACACAGAGTCGGGCAGGACTGAAGCGACTTAACAGCAGCAGCAGCAGTAATGACTAACAACAACACAAATCACAGGAAAAGTAATTTGGAGTCCAAAGTTATTATTCTTGTTTGGGTGGAAATTTTTTTTTATGTGTTTTTAGGTAAAAAGTGGATTTATTAGAGACAGACACACTGTAAAGACAGAATGTAGGCCATCTCAGAAGGCAAGTGTCCCCTTGGGAGAAACACATTCCACAGATATGAGAGTGGGCTGTCACAGAGGGCACATGCTGAAAAAATTTTAATTGCATAATAAAATTTAAAAAAAATTGAGCTCAGAGTTGGTAAGATTTATTTTTTATTTATGTTTCCTGGAGTTTACCTACTGTGTTTAAATTTTCAAAAGTTTTCCACATATTTGCAGCAACATGGATGGCTTGGAGGGTATTATGCTAAGTGAAATAAATCAGACAGAAAAGACAAATACTGTATGTTATTACTTACAAGTGGAATCTAAAAAATAGAACAAACTAATGAATATAACCAAAGAAAAGCAGACTCACAGATATAGAGAGCAAACTAGTGGTTACCAGTGGGGAGTTGAGGAGTGGAAGGTACAAACTCTTGGGTGTAAGATGATAGACTTAAGGATGTATTGTACAACATTGGGAATATCGCCAATATTTTATAATACTGTAAGTGGAAAGTAACTTTTAAAAATTAAAAATTAAGAACACACACACACACAAAAACCCATATAGATACAGAGAACAGAGTGGTGGTTACCATATGGGAGGAGGTAGGGGAGTACTGTGAAATGGATAAAGGAGATCAACTTCCTGGTGTGAAATGGAAACTAAATTTTTCATGGTAAGAACTCTGTAGTATATTTGATATTGTTGTTTAGTTGCCAGGCTCCACTGTTCATAGGATTTCCTTCTCCAGGTGATCTTGCCAACTCAGGGATGGAACCCATATCTCCTGTGCTGAAGGCAAGTTCTTTACTGCTGAGCCACTGGGGGAAAGCCCCAGAAATGTGTTGTTGTTGTTGTTTAGTTACTAAGTTCTTTCTGACTCTTTGGTGACCCCATGGACTGCCAGTAGCCTGCCAGGCTTCTCTGCCCATGGGGTACAGAAGTCAAATATTATGTTGCACTCATGGAACACATAATGTTATAAAGCAAAGTCACCTCAATCAAAAAGAAAAAAAAAAAAAGAAGAGAATAAAACAAAGCAAAAAAGATTTTGCCATAAAGTTCCTTATAATATTCTTCTATTGTCTTTTACTGGAGAAGGAAATGGCAATCCACTCCAGTGTTCTTGCCTGGAGAATCCCAGGGATGGGGGAGCCTCATGGGCTGCCGTCTGTGGGGTCGCACAGAGTCAGACGTGACTGAAGCGATTTAGCAGCAGCAGCAGGATTGTCTCAGTCTTCATTCTGTATGTTGGCACTTTGTGCCTTTTCTTAGTTTCTTGATCTGTTTTGCCAAAAAGCAGCTTTTGGTTTGGTTGTCCTTTCTATAGTTACTTTTCATTTTTTAAGTTTCCTTTTCAATCTTTATTCCTTTTCCTTTATTCCTTTATTTTCAAATTTAATTTGCTATAATTTTCTAATTTCTTGACATAAATGTTTAAATAATAGATTTTAAGTTTTTATTCTCTTCTGTGTGTACATGGCTATACAGTTTCATCAAATCATAGTTTGAGGTATTTTTCACAAGTTTTGATTTATTTTATTTTTATTATCATTCATTTTAAAATCTTGTGTTTTTTATTTACCCATTCATAACTTAGGAATCATCATTTAATTTCCACTAGTAAAGGAATTGGTTAGTTTCATTGGTTTGCTGTTTATTTCCTTGTTTGTTTGATTGGGTTTTTGAGTTCCAACTGAATTCTACTTGGACTAGAGAACAAACAACTGTGATTCCAACACCATGAAATTTATTTAAATTTGTTTTACAGCTAAGCCTATGGTTCATTTTGGTACATGTCCTGTGTGCACTTGAAATAAAATTAACTAAGATGTTGGATATAGTATTCTAAACATAAAAATTTGTCAGATGCATTAAACAAAGAGTTTATATTTTCTATATTCTTACTAATTTTTATCTACTTGTTCTATCATATACTGAGTTGTATCAAAATATTATTATTAATATGTTAGTCTATATTCTCTCTACTTCTGCTAAATTTTGTTTATATATTTTGAAGCTTTATTATTAGGTACCTGATACCATTCCATTCATTTCAAAGTTTTATAAGTATTATAAAGTTTTGATTTTTTCAGAGGATATAATCCATAAATCAGTGTGACCAGGAACATAAAACTGTAATATATCACATCATAACAAATATTTACAAGTAAATGGGGACCAAAGTCAATCTCTCTGAATCTTGAATCTCCTTCTTTTTCTCATTAACTGACAGATATGTGATCTATTATCATCTGGATCATGAAAAGACTCCAGCTTCAATCTATATTTTAATTTAGAGTTTAGTACTTAGAATTTTTATATTTTTCCATTTACATTTTAAAATTCAAAGATCCTTTCTAATTTTAGCTTTTGTTTTTGTCTTAAAGATTTTTTGCACTCAATTTAATATAACTAGACCAGACTTTTTTTGGTTCACATTTTTCTTATGTACATTTGTCCTATTATTTGTTGTGTAAAAGAGGGAAGTTATTAAAGAACATGGAACATAATAAAACCCTAGTGCAGGAAATGTTCTTTGCAAAAGGGTACAGCAGAAGGCTAAACATGGTCTATAACTTCTAAATGTCTTTCTATTTTATTTTAAATTTTATATTTTTTTTTTTGAGTGCTTTCTAAAATTCACCATTGAAGTGGTCTGGTCCTGTACCTTTGTTTGTCTGGAAGTTTTTGCATACTTTTGTTATTGTATTTATCATATATTGTTGTTTAGTTGCTAAGTCATGTCTGACTCTCTTGTGACCCTATGGACTGTAGCCTGCCAAGCTCCTCTGACATTGTGATTTTCCAGGCAAGAACACTGGAATGGGTTGCCATTTCCTTCTCCAGGGGATTTTCCTGGCCCAGGGATCAAACCCATGTCTCCTGCATTGGGAGGTGGATTCTTTACCACTGAGACACCAGATAAGTTCATTTTATCATTAATTCACATACTTTTAAAAGTTGATGCCTGAAGGTTTGATTTCCAGTCAGCCTAAGTCTAGGTTCTGAGATTCTCCCTTTAGGATACTGACAATCTTATCAGATGGTCAACTATGGAAGTTATTAAAAAATACAAGAGGCTTGCTTGGATAAGCACAGAAGTCTGAGAGACAAGGAGTTGAGGGGTCATTGATGGACAACATTCACTTCCTACATGTGGTCACTCCGTCAAGACTGTGAGAGGTGATTGTTTAATCTACTGTATAAAAATCCAGGTAAAAGTTGACCAACATGAGGAAAGAGGAATATGTCCCAGATGAAAGAACAAGATAAAACCTAATGAAACAAAGGTAAATAATTTACCTGATAAAGGCTTAAAGTCATTGTGATAAAAATGCTCACTGAACTAGGGAGAATCATGGATGAACATGACGAGAGTTTCAACAAAGATAGAAAAATAAGAAAGTACTAAATAGAAGTCACAGAGCTGAGGAATACAATAGCTCAATTGAAAAATACATTAGGAAATTTCATCAGCACACTGGACGAAACAGAAGAAAGGATCAGTCAACTTGGAGACTTTTGAAGTCAACACATCAAAGCAGTAAATGTTTTTAAAAACTGAAAATGAATGAAGATAGCTTAAGGGACTTGTGTGACAATATCAAGCAGAGTAACATTCACATGGTAGGGCTTCTAGAAGGAGAAGAAAGAAAGAACAGGGAAGAAACTTATTTGAAGAAATAAGGGCTGAAAACTTTCCTAACCTGGGGAAGGAAGCAGACATCCAGATCCAGGAAGTCCAGAGAATTTCAAATAAGGAGAAACTAAAGAGACCAACAGCAAGACACGCTATAGTTAAACTGCTAAAAGTTAAAGACAAGAGAGAATATTAAAAAGCAGTAAGAGGAAAGCAATTCATTCAGTACAAGGAAACTCTCATAAAACTAGCAGCAGATTTTTCAGGCTAGATATATTCAAATATATTTGATATATTCAAAGCGCTGAAAGAAAAATACGTTTGACCAAGTATCCTCTACTTGGCAAAGTTATCATTCAGAAGTAAGGGCTAGATAAAGAGTTCTCCAGAAAAGCAAAATCTAAACGAGTTTATTACCAGTAAACCAGCTTTACAAAAAGTGTCAAAGTTTTTCAAGCTGAAAAGAAAGAGCACTAATTAGTGATAAGGACATATTTAAAAGAATAAATCTCATTGGAAAGGTAAATATATAGTAAAGGTAGTGGGTTAATCACTTATGAAGCTGGTATGAAGGTTAAAATTTAAGTAAATTATGACATAGTAAAATCCAAAATTCTAGTTCTTCTTGAAAAAAAAAAAAAGAAATCCTAATGTCGGTAGACCAGCATTCCTGTATAAAAGCAATGGCTTAATACAGCTGGTTTCTCCCTTTTAGATGGGGCCTGGGACCTTCACACTGCCACTTGGTCCAATTCTTTTGTAACGGTTGAGTTTATGATCCTGAAAGAAGTCTTACCATAATCTCTCATTGCTTTGAGGACAAGGACTTTCTATGAATTATCTTTAGATCACAGCATGCTACATTATGCTACAGCATCATTTAGATGATGTTTGATGACCAAATCAATGTCAATGAAATAGTTAAATTAGATTATTTTAAAAACTGATCAGTATAAATACCAAATGATTGCCAGTACAGTGGATTTATTTTAATTAATGCCTGAACTCCACAGATACTCAGACACTTCAATTTATCCAATAATTTTTTCATAAATCAAACTTTTGAGAAAAATAATTAGAGGTGCTAACAAGTAGCAAAACTGACTGTGAAAAGACTTGGCTTTTTTATTTTGGTCTGGTGAAGGGAGATAATTAGCAGAAAATGGACAACAGATGAGATGCAGAAAGAAAAACCTGGGAGCAGGAAGACTCTCAGTGAGAACCAAAGACACTGGGATCATCGCGAATTGATTTCGTTACAAACCCCAGTGAGTTTCCTGAGACAAGTAGTTAAAACAGATCACGCACATAAAAATGAAATTCTTTATTTAGGAAAACTGGAAGAATTAAAAACCATATAGAGTTTTATGAGTCAGTATCTTGCTAATCAATAACACCTTTCAATTTAATTTAAGTCTTTAAAAAAAAAAATGTCCTTGAACTTGCTATTTAATGCAGAAGTGATTAAAAATTGCTGGGACTCTCACAGCCTGTCAGCAGAGAAGCTTCCATTCCACAACTCAGCCAAACACAAATAAGCAACACATTTGTGTCCAAAAGTTTGACTTTCACTCTGTGTATTGGATGAACCTGAGAGTAATCTCTCCTTCAGAAGAGTCTGACCTCAGAAGACTCTGGGACATGTGGAGTCTGGGGAGGACTAACAGGATTTATGTGTACTGATAGGAAAGGGCCACTCAGCACCTGGTGATAACACTGCCTTCAATCAAGGGAAATTAAATTCTAACAGGATTAAAGCAGTCAGCAGTTAATACATAGGAGCAAGATTTCCCCCAAGCCGATGTGCACACTGAAAGCCTATCTTATATGGGAGAAACTGCTAAGAACATGACACAATGCATTAAGGAAAGAGACAGCTTAAAATATGTGCAGAAATTCCTGCTTTTCATTCTCATATGGCAACACAGATTAGGCCTGAATCTCCTAAGATTTACTGCCCTGCTTTCTAGCAGTGAATGCAGAAAACATGCATTAATATAACACTGTGGCACCAACCCAAATAAAATTATATGTCAAGTCTCTAGTGTGACTATCACACATGCACACACACAAACACAGTAAAACAATAAAAGGGATGTTCCAGAATATAAAATATGGAAATCATGAGTGCCTTTTATTATCCCAAATCAAGGCTCTTTAGTCCCATGTTGTTGTGTCTCAGAAATCTAGCTGCTCCCTCTCAATATATGGTTCTCAATTTGCAATTTTTCAAAAATTCAAAGGAGATGCCCACAGCTTATGCAAATCAAAGATCAACACTTCCCAACCAGCAGTAATCAGAGACTTGTCTTTTTTCTCCAAAGCTCTCCCTATCCCTGAGAAGAAATATACTTTTCCTTTATGGATCTGTCACATAATCATCTTGCTTCCTGCCATAAATACAATGTTAGACAAAGGACCTTGCTTGCTTGTGGTTGCTTCTTTCTCCTTGTAAAAATTGATATAAGGCAATTAGATGTTCTAGCTATCAAAAAGAAAGGAGAGATTGGTGAGGGTCCAGGCTGAAGGACAAGCTGTCCTTCCAAGAGGTCATACCTCTGTTGAAATTTGCCCTTCCTTGGGGATGATTGTTCCCTATCAATCCTCTCTGCAGTCTTGTTTTGCTCATGTCTTGTATTTCTCAGAGTCTAGGAAGGAAATTGGTCTCTGTGGTAGATTAATTTCATTAAATGCTCCACTCATTCCTCGTGTCTGAATCTAAGCTCAATTAGATTATGTGACTTATTTTGGCCAACAGGATGTTAGCAAGCTTCATGCAAGAAGAGGTTCACAAAGTGCTTGCCTTTTGAGGGTGTATCTCTTGCTATCTGTAATGTCGATGTGAACAGGTCTAGGCAAGCTTGCTGGAGGATGACAGAGCAAAGCCAAGGCAACCTAGCCAAGCCCATCCTAAGTCAATCAATGGCCAGTGACATCCACCTACAAGGTGAGCCCGACCAAGACCAGGAGACATCATTTACAGCCCACAAGCATGAAGCCTCTGTTTTCCTGTGGATAGTCTCTTACTTTCTTTCATGAGCCCAGACTTCCAGAACCAGAACTATGGCTTGAATAATCTTCCCAATAGGAAAAAATAACACTCCTAAGGAGGAATGGGGGGCATCTTGAAAAGTCTTCTTTAGTTTGTTGTTGTTCAGTCTCTCAGTCATGTCAGACTCTTTACCACCCCATCGACTACAGCACATCAGGCTTCCCTGTCCTTCACCATCTCCTGGAGTTTCCTGAACTCATGTCCATCGATGCCATCCAATCGGCTCATCCTCTGCCATCCCCTTCTCTTCATGTCCTCAGTCTTTCAGGGTCTTTTCCAGTGAGTTGACTCTTCACATCAGGTGGCCAAAATACTGGAACTTCAGCTTCAGTATCAGTCCTTCCAATGTATATTCAGAGTTGATTTCCTTTAGGACTGACTGATTTGCTATCCTTGAAGTGCAAGGGACTCTCAAGAGTTTTCACCAGCACTACAGTTTGAAAACACCAATTCTTCAGTGCCCAACCTTCCTTATGGTCCAACTCTCACATCTGTATATGACTACTGGAAAAAACTATAGCTTTGACAATACAAACTGTTTTTGGCAAAGTGATATCTCTACTTTTTAATACGCTGTCTAGGTCTGTTATAGTTTTCCTTCCAGGAAGCAAGCTTTTTTAAATTTCATAGCTGCAGTCACCATCCACAGTGATTTTGGAGCCCTAGAAAAGAAAATCTGTACTGCTTCCACTCTCCCCCCTTCTATTTGCCATGAAGTGCTGGGACCAGATGCTGTGATCTTAGTGTTTTGAATGCTGAGTGTTAAGCCAGTCTTTTCATTCTCCTCTTTCACCCTCATCAGGACGCTCTTTAGTTCCTCTTTGCTTTCTGCCATTAGACTGGTATCATCTGAATATATGAGGTTGTTGATATTTCTCCTGGAGATCTTGATTCCAGCTTTTGATTCATCCAACCCAGCATTTCACATGATGTACTCTGCATATAATTTAAACAAACAAGGTGATAACATACAGCTTTGTCATAATCCTTTCCCAATTTCGAACCAGTCAGTTCCATGTCTGGACATTTTCTGTGATAAATTGCTAAATGTAATAAAGAATAAATGTCACTGGGACTTCCCTCGTGGTCCAGCGGTTGAGAATTCAGCTTGGTATGCAGAGGATGAGGGTTCCATTCCTGATCGTGGAACTAACACACCATATGTTGCAGGGCGACTAAGCCTGCACCACAACTACTGCGCCTGTGCGCCACAACTAGAGTCCTTATGCTGCTGAAAGAGCCCTCAGGACACAGTGAAGACCCAGAGTCCTGCTGCAGCCAAACACAAAGAATGAATGGGGTCACATAATTAAGCATTCACCCTCTTAGGTTAGTCTGCAATAGGACATATTGTTAAATGTTTTAATGCAAGATTTGGTAGGGCCATTTTCATTTCTCGTTGGAAGATTCCTCTTCTAAGGGTTGAGATGATCTAAGAAACATATAGCATACTTAGGTCTGTGTCCACATAAGTTGTTCTAAAAGAATCAGGCTGGAGACAAAATTAACTTCTCTTAAAGCTGCTGATTCATCTTTATGGTAATAATCAGTTGTGTAATAAAATCCAATCTGATACTTTTAGAAGATAGAGCTCTCTGTGCATTTAATTGTATGAAAAAATCTTCTACCTGGAAGGTTAAATTTCATTGATAATTTATAATCCTTGAAATATGGTCAGATTGTATTAAAAAAAAAACCCACCAACATGCTTTTTATAAGAGATGCAACTAAAATGGAAAATTTGAGTGTAAAACTAATGAAGAAAACATACAAAGTAAATATGAACCCAAAGAAGTCTAGTATAATTATATTTGGGCCTCCCCAGGTCACTCAGTGGTAAAGAACCCACCCCCTAATGCAGGAGACATGTGTTCGATCTCTGGGTTAGTAAGTCCCCTGGAGTAGGAAATAGCAACCCATTTCAGTATTCTTGCCTGGGAAATACCATGAACAGTGGAGCCTGGTGAGCTACAGTCCATGGGGTCACAAAAGAGTCAGACATGACTTAGTGACTAAACAACAATAACATAATTCTATTTAAATAAATCAAAAAAGAATTTAAGACATAAAACAAGATTCGGGGTAGAAAGGGTCTTTGTGTAATAATAAAAAAATTAAACTAGAAAAATATAAAATTCTAAATTTGTATGCACCTAATAAAATAGCCCCTACTACATATATTTCTTATAGATTGAGGACTTAAATTTAAAAGGTAAACTAAAACATTTGGAAGAATATATGCATAACTTTGGGGAAGGAAGGCTATCTTAAACGAATCACAAAGTGCTAAAATAAAACCAGATAGATACATTTGACTAAATTAAATTAAGAACTACTTATTATATAGTTACATATGTTATATATGTATATTAGTTATATATGTATATTATGCTAGTTATATATGTATATTCTATACACAGGAGGCAAACAAATCATGAGCATAGTGAGGAATGATAAAATCTAGAATAATAGTCACTTCAGGAGTTGAGAGGGAGAAGGAGGAGTAAAGGGTAGGAAAGGAGACAAAAAGTGAATGCATCAGTATTTAAAATAGTTTAAAACAGACTGAAAGATGTTTCATGGTTTATTAATGGTATGCCACATGTTTTACATAGATTTACATATATTCTTTCATATGCATCACACTTTATATATTAAAAAAATAAAATCAATCCAGTTGTCAGTTCTTTGCACACCATAAAAAGTTAATTAAATAAAATTCAAAACAATAATAAAGATAACATATCTCCTGAACTTTACATTTTTAAAAGCTAATTAATCTTTTAAGATGAATTCAGTTAATAGTTTTGAGTAGAAATCTTACAGAAGAGAATTAAAGCTTTAAAAAATGGAGACAGAAATAGAATGAAAGAGAGAGAGAAGGAGGGAAGATGGGGAGAGACACAAAGGGAGAGGAAAAAGTAGAGATTATATATATTTAACAAACACTAAATTTTGATGTAATAAATAATGCTTTTCAGCATGTTTTTTTTCTCCTACCTGCCTCCCCAAAATGGTAAAGGAGGGACTCAAGTTGGATTAGAAGCATTCTTGACATTTGCTATTCTGAATGTATTTTCCATCCTGGCGTTACTGTGCACAAAGCCAGGAGCAATTACTTTTCAAGTAGAGACTGTGTCACCACCTTTCAAGGTGTCATTGTCCCACATTTCATCAGAAATACTTAAGCTAGCTGGAAGTTCACATACCAGGTATTACAAAATAAATAGAAAATTAGGATCCTTTCCCTCTTTAAATCAAGGAAACATAAAATTTAGCCTCTGAAAGTTATGACCAACCTAGACAGCATATTAAAAAGCAGAGACATTACTTTGCCAACAAAGGTCCATCTAGTCAAGGCTATGGTTTTTCCAGTGGTCATGTATGGATGTGAGAGTTGGACTATAAAGAAAGCTGAGCACAGAAGAATTGATGCTTTTGAACTGTGGTGTTGGAGAAGACTCTTGAGAGTCCCTTGGACTGCAAGGAGATCCAACCAGTCCATCCTAAAGGAGATCAGTCCTGGGTGTTCATTGGAAGGACTAATGTTGAAGCTGAAACTCCAATACTTCACCTGATGTGAAGAGCTGACTTATTTGAAAAGACCCTGATGCTGGGAAAGATTGAGGGCAGGAGGGGAAGGGGACGACAGAGGATGAGATGGTTGGATGGCATCACCGACACAATGGATGTGAGTTTGAGTCAACTCCAGGAGTTGATGATGGACAGAGAGGCCTGGTGTACTGCGGTTCATGGGGTTGCAAAGAGTCGGACATGACTGAGTGACTGAACTCCAACTGAAAGAGGCACTCTCCTTTGTTATGAGAAAACCATGGATTCCTAGTTCTCTGGTGTGGTGCAAAGACCCGTTTTTATGAGGGTCTTTTACTTATTCTTCTTCTAAGATATTGGCAGTTCATGTATCTACTTTGTAGAATTGTTTTCCATCTTTGTAACTAGGTTTTTGTTTTTCTTATTCAGAAACAATGAATTAACTTTTCCAATGGAATTTCTTTTTTCTTTCCAGCAATCTTGATGAACGGCCAGTTGTCCAAATTTAGGCTTACTAGATCTACAGGAGCTCAGTTGTGCCCATGTGAATAATTAATTGGACTGATGGGTTTTCAGCACATTTTTAAGGTATGTGGGTACCTGAGTGTTGATACACAGAACTGCTTGAATTCACTTGGCCACAGAAAATTCAAATGACTCTTGGGTAATTTACTTGTTTAGAAATATCATGTCCTTTTTAACCCACCTCTGTCTTGACCCAAGCAAGTTTGGTTTCAAGATTTTTTTAACATATGCAAAGTGTATAACTTGATGATTTGATACACATGTACATGTGGTGAACTAATCACCACAATCAAGTTGATTAATATATCTATCCCCTCACACAGTTCATGGTTAGCTTTTTTGGTGTGGGCAGTGGTGAAAACACTTAAAATTAACCCTCTTTGCAAATTTCAATTGCACAGTGCAGCATTGTTACCTGGAGTCACCATGCTATGCATCACATTTCCAGAAGTTGTTTATCTTGCAAAACTGAAACTTAACCATCTCCCCATTTCCCAATTCCTCCAGCTTCTCATATCTACCATTCTACTTTCTGTTTCTATGAGATCGACTGGTTTAAATTCCACATATAAGTGAGATCATGTGTTTTGTCTTTCTGTGTATGGCTTACTTCAATTAGCACAGTGCCCTCTAGGTGTATGCATGTTGTTGTAAATGGTAGAATGTCCTTTTTTTAAAAGGCCGAATAATATTTTTTTGTATATACCACATTTTTAAAAAAACCTCTTTCATCAATGGACACTAGGTTGCTTCCATATCCTATCGTGAGTAATTCTGAAGATACTTCTAGATTTTGAATTTTCTTTGGATATATACATATACAAAGAAATGGAATTGCAGGTGTAATATGAGCTCTAGTTTTTAAATTTTATTTATTTTTAATTGAAGGATAATTACTTTATGATATTGTATTGGTTTCTGTATTACATCAACATAAATCAGCCATAGACATAAAGAGTTATATTTTTAATTTTTTGAGGAATTTCCATTCTGTTTTACACAATGGCTGAACCACTTTACATTTCCACTAACCATGTATTATGGTTCCCTTTCTTTACATCCTAGACAACACTTACTATCTTTTGTTTTTAAATAATTGCCATCTTAATAGAAGTGAGGTGATGTCTCATGGTGGTTTTGATTTGCATCTTACTAATCACTTATGATGGAGAAGGCAATGGCACCCCACTCCAGTACTCTTGCCTGGAAAATCCCATGGGTGGAGGAGCCTGGTAGGCTGCAGTCCATGGGGTCTCGAGGACTCGGACATGACTGAGTGACTTCACTTTCACTTTTCACTGTCATGCATTGGAGAAGGAAATGGCAACCCACTCCAGTGTTCTTGCCTGGAGAATCCCAGGGACGGGGGAGCCTGGTGGACTGCCGTCTTTGGGGTCGCATAGAGTCGGACACGACTGAAGCGACTTAGCAGCAGCAGCAGCAGCAGTCGCTTCTGATGTCGAGCACTTTTTCATATACCTGTTGGCCATTTGCATGTCTCTTTGGGAAGATGTCTGCTTGTGTTCTCTGCCTACTTTTTAATCAGCTTATTTGGATGTTTGCTATCAAGTTGAGTGACTTGCTTATATATTTTAGAAATTAACCCCTTATCTGATATGTAGTTTGCAAATGTTTTGTCCATTCTGTAAGCTGTTTTTTCCCTTTTGTGGATTGTCTCCTTTGCTATTAGGAGCTTTTTAGTTTTGCATAGTCTCATTTGTTTTCTTTCACCTATGTTTCATATGCTTTTGTTTTGTTGCCAAGTCCAGTGTCAAAGAGCAGTATCCTCAAGGGTATTTTGGACATATGATACTAAAAAGGATCTTAACTTCCCCTAAGAACGCCAAAGTCCCAGTGAATCTCACATTGAAAGCTGGCTTCAGTGCAACAGTAATTTTATATAAGAATTTAATAGCTTCAAGGAAATTAAGGTTCCATCTCCTTTGTGGATTTTAGCTGGGGTGCAGTTTTCACAATTGAATACACAAAAAAGGCAGTTATTGAACCACGTGTACATGCTGTTGTGACAGTTAAGAAAATATATCTGGCCGAGTTTACACATACATGCAACACAGAGATACACAATACTTAATCTACTTAAAATCTGTCCCTAACCTCTAAATTCCTCAGACCTTAGGGAAATAAAACCAAGGTCATAGCTATATAATTGCAAAGATCCAGCTGTGTCCTATTTAACCAATCACTTCATGAGCTAATTCAGAGGTCCTGTGTCTACCAAACCTCAGTGTGTTTAAGATTCATAATTAAATTTGAAAACTGAAAGCTCATCCTACCAGCATTGCATAAGTATCTGTGAAGTGTGTGGCTATCATACAGAATCCTGTGGACAGGCTCTACCTTTCTGGAATCTAGGCTTTTCTTTTTATTATGATGCCAGTTTACAGTAAAGGATGTCCACTGCCTTCTAAGAAGACATCCCATCTTGAAACTTGAGAGATTAAAAAATGAATCCTGAGTATCCATTTGAGAAAGTTACCTGAATTTCTCTGTGTTCCTTGAAAAACCAAATTTAAAAACACAGACAGTTTCTATCTATAAACATCTGTGATTTAAAAATGCTCACCAGGGAACACTGTTCTTCATTCTGGAGTAGGAAGGGGATAAGAGGATGCTCTGAAAGTGCTGCACGCAATATGCTAGGAAATTTGGAAAACTCAGCAGTGGCCACAGGACTGGAAAAGGTCAGTTTTCATTCCAATCCCAAAGAAAGGCAATGCCAAAGAATGCTTAAACTACCACACAATTGCACTCATCTCACACTCTAGTAAAGTAATGCTCAAAATTCTCCAAGCCAGGCTTGAGCAATACGTGAACTGTGAACTTCCAGATGTTCAAGCTGGTTTTAGAAAAGGCAGAGGAACCAGAGATCAAATTGCCAACATCCACTGGATCATGGAAAAAGCAAGAGAGTTCCAGAAAAGCATCTATTTCTGCTTTATTGACTATGCCAAAGCCTTTGACTGTGTGGATCACAATAAACTGTGGAAAATTCTAAAAGAGATGGGAATACCAGACCACCTGACCTGCCTCTTGAGAAACCTATATGCAGGTCAGGAAGCAACAGTTCGAACTGGACATGGAACAACAGATTGGTTCTAAATAGGAAAAGGAGTACGTCAAGGCTGTATATTGTCACCCTGCTTATTTAACTTATATGCAGAGTACATCATGAGAAATGCTGGGCTGGAAGAAGCACAAGCTGGAATCAAGATTGCCAGGAGAAATATCAATAACCTCAGATATGCAGATGACACCACCCTTATGGCAGAAAGTGAAGAGGAACTAAAAAGCCTCTTGATGAAAGTGAAAGTGGAGAATGAAAAAGTTGGCTTAAAGCTCAACATTCAGAAAACAAAGATCATGGCATCCGGTCCCATCACTTCATGGGAAATAGATGGGGAAACGGTGTCAGACTTTATTTTTGGGGTTCCAAAATCACTGCAGATGGTGACTGCAGCCATGAAATTAAAAGACGCTTACTCCTTGGAAGAAAACTTATGACCAACCTAGATAGCATATTAAAAAGCAGAGACATTACAACAAAGGTTCATCTAGTCAAGGCTATGGTTTTTCCAGTGGTCATGTATGGATGTGAGATTTGGACTACAAAGAAAGCTGAGCGCCAAAGAATTGACGCTTTTGAACTGTGGTGTTGGAGAAGACTCTTGAGAGTCCCTTGGACTGCAAGGAGATCCAACTAGTCCATTGTGAAGGAGATCAGCCCTGGGATTTCTTTGGAAGGAATGATGCTAAAGCTGAAACTCCAGGACTTTGGCTACCTCATGCGAAGAGTTGACTCGTTGGAAAAGACTCTGATGCTGGGAGGGATTGGAGGAAGGAGGAGAAGGGGACAACAGAGGATGAGATGGCTGGATGGCATCACTGACTCGATGGACATGAGTCTGAGTGAACTCCGGGAGTTGGCGATGGACAGGGAGGCCTGGCGTGCTGCAATTCATGGGGTCGCAAAGAGTCAGACATGACTGAGTGACTGAACTGAACTGAACTGACTGAAGGGGATAAGAGATTAGTTGTCCAGATTCTCTGAGAAACAGATGCCAAGAACAGATTAAATACAAAGGATTTTTTAGGCAGGAAAGAGTTGTGAGAAGAAATGAAGAGGGAGATTGGAATATTTGGGAGAGCTGGCAGACAACTGCACACCTGACCTGGAGAGAAAGTGAGAGTGAATGAAGTGGGATGAAGACATACTGTACCACTTTGCAGTCTAAGTTCCAGCAAGGCTTTCTGGGTATTTCTGAGCCAAAGCTAGTCATCATCAGAGTCCTATGTCTCCCAGAAATACCCTCTTAGCCTGAGCCATGATTGGCTGGTAGCAGCCCTTGGAGATGTGGCCTCAGCCCAGACTCAGTGATGAATTGTGAGCACATTGCCTGGGTCCCTGGGATTTCAACCTCATGCCATAAATGTTTCACATGCCATAAACAAGATGGAGAATAATTTAGGTAATATGTATAGAATATAACTTCTTTATTATTCAACTTGCTACTATATGAGTAGCAAGTACATACTACAAGATGCTGTTTAACAAACCACCCCCCACATCTGTGTACTGCTTATTGGCCTGCCTTGTAATATCTGTGTTGAAAAATGCACATGTGAAAGAAACTTAGATACTAGAAACTGAGTAAGTAGGCATTTAGTGTGAAGCTTTAGGTTAACCTGGCTAAGAATTGGGCTATGTTTGTTTTTTAAAAACTATTTCTTTGGCTGCAGTGGGTCTTAGCTGTGGCATGCGGGATTGATGCGACCTGCAGGACCTTCAGTTGCATCATGGCGTGTGGGATGTGGTTCCCTGATCGGAAATTAAACCTGGGCACCTGCATTGGGAGCAGAGTCTTAGCCACTGGACCAACAGGAATGTCCTGGGCTATGTTTAATATTTATCCTGGCTATAGGTACAAAAGATCTCAAGTTCCTCCTGTGTGCTTTTGTTTTGTTCTGTTCTCCCCTGTTGACTTGGAAATTTCCTCAGTATTCTTCAGAGAGTTGTTACCCATTACCAAGAACTGATATATTCCATTACTATAATTTTATTACTTTAAGGGCATATCAATTGATCTATCTATCTATCTATATATTCATATTCACACAGCATACTATTGAGATTAACTTCTCAGAATAATACCACTGAGATCCACTGAAGTTGTTTTATACATCAGTAGTTCATTACCATTTATTACTGAGAAGTATTCCATTGTATGGATATAACTCTGTTTGTCCATTTAACTGTTAGAGAACATTTGAATTATCTCCAATTTTTGGCAATTACAAATAACTGCTATGAACATTCATGCATAGATTTTCATCATTCTAGGATAGATATCCAGGACTGTGATTGTTGGGTCAAACCATGCTGATATGTTTAACTTTATAAGAAGGTGAGCCTGTTTCCCAGAGTGCTGGTACCATTTCACATCCCCACTAACAATGCATGCAACAGTGACTCCCCAGCCTTGCTAGCACTTAAAGTTGACACTACTTTTAACATTTTTAGTTCTTCTAATCATTGTATAATTGTGTCTAATTATAGCCTAAATTTGAGCTTCCTGGGTAGCACAGCTGGTAAAGAATCTGCCTGCAATGCAGGAGACCTTGGTTCAGTTCCTGGGTCTGGAAGTTCCCCTCAGGAAGGAACAGGCTATCCACTCCAGTATTCTTGGACTTCCCTGGTGGCTCAGACAGTACAGAATCTGTCTGCAATGCAGGAGACGTAGGCTGGGAAGATCCCCTGGAGCAGGGAATGGCAACCCACTCCAGTATTCTTGCCTGGAGAATTCCATGGACAGAGGAACCTGTCCATAGCGTCACAAAGAGTTGGAGACGACTGAGTAACTAAGCACAGCATATAACCTACATTTGCATTTCAATAATGCCAGTGATGTTGAACCTATTTTTATATGAATATTTGTCATCCTTTTATTCTCTTTCATGAAATGTCCAAGATTTTGTCCATTTTCTAATTGAATTGTTTGTTCTCTTATTATTCAGTTTACAAAATTCTCAATGTATTCTATATTCAAAGCTTTGTCAAATATATGATTTGCAAATAATTTCTCCCAATTTATGGATCATCTTAACTGGATCCTTTGCAAAGCAAAATTTTAAATTTTTAATAAATCTTAAGTTATTGATATTTTAATAGATCATAATTTTGGTGACATACCTGAGAACTCATCACTTTATATTTTTTATAGATTAAAAATAGTAGTAGATAAATATGAGACAGAAATGTAATGAAATGTATTTTTTGAGAGGTAAATGAAACATATATAATGCAAATATATATTTGTATAATATATAAATATATGTACATTTATATGCTTGTATATATATACACATATATAGCCACAAAATAAATCTACCAAATAAATCATGCTCCAAAGAAGATATTAACTTGTAAGAAGAAATTTATAAAATTATAAGAGTATTTATTTACAAAGCCTTATGCTAATAAATTTGAAAGCATGATTGAAATGATGATTTTCTATGAAAATTGAAATAACCAAATTTAAAGTCTAAATAACACAGTGCATGCATGTGTACACAGTTGCTCAGTTGTATCCAACTCTTTGTGACTCCATGGATTGTAGCCCACAAGGCTCCTCTGTCCATGAAGTTTTCTAGGCAAGAATACTGGAGTGAGTTGCCATTTCTTACTCCAAAATAACAATAATCATGTAGAAAATGCAGTAAATACTTAAATACCTATCTACACAAAATATTTGATTAAAATGTAATTTCTTTATACCAGTTTGTGTGTGTATATATATATACATGCAAGTTAATGTATTTATAGCACACAGTACTAGCCAGCATCATGATTAATACTGGAACACTAGGCACTTTCTCATTTAAACTAGGAACAAAAGAAGGACAATTACAATCATCACTATTTTTTATAATTGTCCTGAAAATAAAAGCAATATAAATACTGGAACTAGGAAGAAAATAATAATAATTATTTGCAAATTATGTGATTATATATTCAAGAAATGCTAAGAAAATGACAATTAGAATTAATAGAAGAATTCAGTAATGCAGTCAATCATAATATAGTCAAACATAATCAAATATAGTTTTCTTGTATAATAATAACCCTTTAGAAATTTGTAATACAGAAAATTATTGCACTTACAATTGTAATATTTTAAACACTGATATTATTTCACAAATATAATAAAGAAAGATATCAAATAAGTGGACAGGTATTATATAAAGATATTAAAATCTATACAAGGACTTAGAAAAAGACTTGAATAAATGGAGAACTATAGTTTATGTGTATATAGCTATAATACTGGAAATAAGTCAATTTCCCTAAAATTAACCAATACATTCAATACAGTTTATGAACAAAACAAGTATGATTTTGCTTTTCTTTCTTTCTTGACAATAAGTATTCTAATGCTTACCTGGGACAATAAATATACAAAAGTGGCTAGAAAAAAAGAAAACTGAAATAGAAGATGCATAAAGAATTTGGTTTACCAAATAGTAAAGTATGTTGAGTGACATCATTAAAGATGGCAGAGTAGAAAGCTTTGGGAATTTGTCTCCCCATCAAAACAGCTATTGAACTGGCAAGAACAGTTAGAATCAAGTATTTTGGAATTCTAGCATCTAGTCATATACTTCAGAAAAGGCAATGGCACCCCACTCCGGTACTCTTGCCTGGAAAATCCCATGGATGGAGGAGCCTGGTGGGCTGCGGTCCATGGGGTTGCGAAGAGTCGGATACGACTGAAAGACTTCACTTTCACTTTTCACTTTCATGCATTGGAGAAGGAAATGGCAGCCCACTCCAGTGTTCTTGCCTGGAGAATCCTGGAGACAGGGGAGCCTGGTGGGCTGCCGTCTGTGGGGTCGCACAGAGTCGGACACGACTGAAGCGACTCAGCAGCAGCAGCAGCAGCCGTCATATACTTGTAGTATCTGTGAGGGTCTTTGAAGAAAAAGGCTGATAAATTTCAGTGGGTTTTGCACAATAACCACCCTCCTCCATCTCCTAGCCCTGTGGCAAGCAACCAAAGTGTCTCCAGACTGGTAATGCTTGCTGGTTCCAGAATGTGGAATAAGGAGCTTGTTCTCTAAAAAAAGAAGCAGTGTAATTTACCTGCCTGGTGCGTCATTGGGACAAGCAGAGAGGCTATCCATTGTTTAAAAATCATTTGCTAAACTGGCTTCCCAGGCATCATCTGCAGAAGAAACTAAGAGAGACAGAACAAACTCTCTGTTTCTCTCATTGGATCTAGACACTCAAGGAAATTCTGTCAGGTTACTGGCTCACCATGAGACAACAGAACAAATACTTCAGTGTCCTCACAGATGGGAAATAGAGCCTTTGCAAAAATCATTTGGAAAAGTTACTAAACAAATATATAACTGTAGCCCTCAAGAAGAAACAACAATAATCCCAGGGGAGGGAAGGGAATCTGATTTCAGAGTTACCAGAATACCATATTCAAAATGTCTAGTTCTCAACAAAAAACTACAAAGTGCACGCACACACACACACACACACACACACTTACACACATACAGAAGTATGGCCCAGTCTCAGAAAGAAAACATCATCCATTCAGGAAGGCCAGGCATTGAACTTACTAGACAAAGACTTGAAATAGACAATTTTAAATATGCTCAAAGAGTTGAAGGAAATCATGGACAAAGAATAGTAGAAGGCAACCAGGAAAACAGTGCATGAACAAGTAGGAAATAGAAATTAAAAATGGAACCAAATAGAAATTCTGGATTAAAAAATAAAGTAACTGAAATGAAAAACTTACTACAAAAGTTAAACGAGAGATTTTAACAGGTAGGTAAAAAGGAACCATTGAATACAAAGGTAGGGCAATTTAAATTAACCAGCCTTAGGAGAAGAAAGAAAAAGAATGAAGAAAACTGATCATAGCCTAAGCATACTGACATAAATATTATGGGATTTCCAAAAGGAGAAGAAAGAAAGGGGTGGAAACAATATCTGAAGAAATAACAGCCCCAAATTTCCCAAATTCAGTAAAACACAGGAACCTACACATCCAAAAAGGTTCCATGATCCTGAGCAAAGAGATATGCACAAAGACACACTAAAATCAAACGTTGGAAGACAAAGATAAAGTCTTGAAAGCAGCAAGGGATTCTCATATACAAAGGCTCCTCAAGAAGAAGAATGGCTGACTTCTCAGTGGAAACTCTGCAGGCCATAACACAATGGAGATATATTTAAAGTGCTGGATGAAACAAACAAACAAACAAACAAAAGCTGTCAATATAGAGTCTACAATCAGAAATTAAGACATTCTCAGATTAAAACAAAAGCAAAGCCTGTCTTTTGTTGTAGATTTGCTCTATACGAAATGCTGAAAGGAGTCTTTCAAGTTGGAACAAAAAGACAGTAGAAAGTAACCTCAAAGCTATATGAAAATAAAAAGTTTTATAGTAGGGGTAAATATATGGGGAAATAGAAAAACCCGTATGGTGGAAATGCTGGGTTATAGGATTTATATATATTCATTTTTAGTGGGCACTTTCAGCTTCTATTTCAAGAGTTTGATGGGAGGGTGGTATAGACTTAGTCATAGGAGCATGTGGCTACATTTCATTTATAACCTTGTGATTCTCGGCTTAAAACTTAACAAGCCTATATGTTTCTGGGCTGAAGCTGGGTTTTTTTGTTGCGAATTAGGCAATTTGGAAAGCGGCACTAACTTCTTATCTCCCTGGGGCTACAGCCTGTGTTATTCATAGATTGGTAGGAGATGGGAGTTCTTGCCATCAATACTGTCTTGCACAGGGAAAATGTCCTAACACACCATCATCCAATATTCTCTTGGGAAGGATGATGGGTCTGAAAATTAGAGTGTGCCGAATAAGCCCCAGTAACAGCATCATTTATCATGTGAAGTCCCACAGAGAGGGAGCAGCTTGTTTAAGGGCCACGCTAAGGAGATGCAAGCTCTCTCAGGACAAGAGGGGTTTCTGCCTCCCTCCTGATGCTTCTTCTGTGGCCGTCTCTTTGTGGAGGTAGGCAGAGTCTTGGGATTTGAAGGAGGACATGCCTGGGGGTTGGGGCGGGGGGAAGAAAGACAGAGACACAAAGAGAAAGAGGTGCTTCGTTGGTGGTCCAGTGGTTGAGGATCTGCCTGCCCACGCTGGGGACATGGGTTCAATCCCTGGTCAGGGAGCTAAGATCCAGCATGCTCCAGAGCACCTAAGCCTGTGTACTGCAATTATTGAGGCCCGATGCACCACAGTGAAGACCTAGTGCAGTCAAACACACACACACACACACAGAAAAAAAGAAAGAAAAACACCCTTACTTCCATTTAAAATGCATACCTTATCATCCTTATGGCTCTGAGGTAAAACACCTGCCCACTGTGAGGGTCAAAGAGACTTTTTCACTCATTGTCTGCTTGTCAGTCACACCAGTAAATTTACTCAAGAGAATCTAGAGTAAAGGGAAAAAATGCGGAGTGGGTAGCCTCCTTCCAAAAGGCGTACCTGGCAGATGGATGTGACTAATGGGAGCAAAAGACAGAGGAAACCTCATTACAGCATCTTTCTTAATAGCAGGTGGAATTTGTATGTTCTTTCTTGTCTGTCCTTTCCCCTTGGTTGGTACACCAGCTGTCTAGATCACTTCCTTCACAGACATTTCCCTTTGGTGGAGAAGACATGGAAACATACAGGAAACAACACCCAATCAGACACAAATTATGGGTCAAAGTGATTCATAAGAATATGAGAGAATATTTTTGAGCTTACCAACTATATCAACAGGAAGGTGACTAATGTGGCCTTGAATTTGCCCCATGGCAGAATTATAGCCTAAAACATATGCTTAAAAATCTATTTAAATAAAAATTTGGTTATGCTTTTTAATATATTTATTTTCTTTTTCTGATGAAAAGTAGACTTCCAAGGAGTAGGGGTCAGGGCCCCCAGGAGAATCACATGCATATTCAAATGAGGTAGCTCAGTGGTAAAGAATCTTCCTGCCAAAGCAGGAGATGGGGGTTTGAACCCTGGGTTGGGAAGATCCCTTGGAGGAGGAAATGACAACCCACTGCAGTATTTTTGCCTGGAGAATCCCATGGCCAGAGGAATCTGGCTGGCTACAGTCCATGGGGCCACAAAGAGTCAGACACAACTGAGTGCCTGAGCACACACAAGCATACACACACACAATATGTTTACAAAATTCTGTGCCAGATGAAGGGGAATCGACAAGCAATTGTGAAGCCCCTGGGACTAGCAATAGTGAAGGGCTGTATCACTCCTAGGGGTTATAGACTGAAAAAGAAACATCAACCAGCTCCCAGGAGCTGTGGCTGTAGGTGGAGTCTTAGCCAACCAGCAGCAACTTGGAGGAGGAGCCAAATCCCACTTCCTGTCCTCCTCCCATCCCCCACTGGTATCTCCCATTGGATGAATCCTGCTAGAAGTTGGGCGAGGGGGCAAGGAGCCTGTTGATTGGCCCATGAAGGTAAGTTTCTCTTGCCCTCAAGTAGAAAATGGCCAGCGGCCAAGGGGAGAATATCCAACAGCAGGTGAATAGTTAAATTTCTCATAAACGTAGAACAAAGCTCTTTGTTTAGATTGTGTTCTTTTTGTAAAAAATGCACACCTATTGTACTGTTATTATTTAATGTTTATTAAACACTTCTAGCTCATTAAGCATTCACAAATTAGGGCCTAATTCTGCAAGCTCCTTTTCCTAGCTATGAAAATCAGCAGTTTTTCCTCAGCTGCCTTTATCTTGTTGAAAGGAAAAAAAATTGTTTAAACAAACGTTAAAGGGTTATGTGAAAACTCTGAAAAAAGTATCAACAATCAGCCACAAGAGGGGAACACAAGACTTCCTGAAGCATGTATAATTATATTAGGAATTTACAAAGAAGACACTCTCTGCTGGTTCCAAACCTACATTTAGGGGCTAAAATACCTGGTTGGATCCTTTTCAGTCCTAGCTATTGATTTAGGAATTCATAGAACTATTTATTCTCCTGCTCAATAGAGAAGATTGCTTACCATAGCAACCCCTGCATTAACATGCAGCTTCCTGGTTACAAAGCACCTTCCAAAGGAGGATGAACATCAATGTGAAACATGATCCCAGTTTTTAAAATATAGTTTTAAGGGAGGAGGCAGTTATATTAAAACTCATAACAAAGAGGACAACCCAAGATGGAGATTAGCAATAGTTTAAGGCTTTTATGCAATTATGGAATCTGCATGTATTTCCTGATCCCAAGCACTCTGTTCCATTTGCGCTTCTATAAGCCAAAGCGGGTGGGGAATAATAAAATATTATACCTAACCCACAGCCAACCTAAGAAGCCTGCTGCTCTCTATGGGGAATTTTAACACGGGTCAGCTTCACCCTACTTTTCCTAGATTTATCTTTCTTCTTTTTGTTAGAGAAAGGCAAATTTCTGGTCCTGCCACTCAAAATCTCAAAGTGAAAATATTTAGACTAATTTAAAGTGAATTTCCTTGATGTCAATCAAGTGTCTGAAACACTAGTGATTGTTTTCACCTTGTCTTGTGACGTGAGGCAGCATTTTAATTAGGAAAGAAAAATAATGACTTGTGCTCATAATTGATAGTCACAGTTTCTGTCACTGAGCTCAAAATGAACAGAGGCCAGGAGGGAAGTCGTGATTTGTGTATCAGCCATCAGGGCATCCAGGCTTTTTCTGTTTTTGGTGTTTCTCTGGTTAGAAATGCCAGTTCACAGGATCATCATAACACTGTTTAAGGCCAATGATGATACTGAAAGATAACCCTGGAATTGTTAGTGAGTTTGATGTTCTGGGTCAGCTCTGGGACAGTTTTTACTTGAGGAAGACAGTAACTGAACAAAAAAAAATGTGGGGGCTCAAGTACCTCTGAGAACCTGTCAGGTAATAGAGGAGGCGTCCAGGGAGGAGAAGCAGGGGAACCCTGGGTGTAAACACAGGGAAGTGAGTTGGAGGAAGAGGAGCGGGAGAATGGGTCCAGGGAGCAGTCGTTTCATCTATAGCCTCTGTGTCTGGAGCTCTGTTTGGACCATGGAAGCAGCTAGAGGTTTGTGGCAGGACACCATGGCTGACTGAAGCTGGAGCAAATATGCTAAGCTCCTGCATACATTTTTATCCGGGACACTTCCTCCTATGATGTCACCTGGTTTACTTTTAAATTATACTCTCCTCCTTCAGCCTCCATGAAAAATGAGAATCTGGATCCTTGGCAGACATACCATTGCATTAATTTTCAGAGAATTGGCTTAGTCATAAGGGGTTCTCTTCTTCTGAGGTGACCTCAGCATTTGTGGGTACTACATGAATCAGGAAGGTTCATCTGGGGAGATAAGGTGAAATGAAGAGTCACAATGGATAAATCAGGAGTTTGGGATTCACATGCACACACACACACACACACACACACACACACTAATATGCTATAAAGCAGATGCCCAACAAGGACCTATGTTAGGACTTATGGTTTGTAATAGCCTACATAGGAAAATAGTCTGAAAGAACACATGTGTCTGTGCGTGCGTGCATGTGTGTGTGTGTGTGTGTGTGTGTGTGTGTGTATGAGTTTAGATGTGTTGCAATCACTTGGCTGTACTCCTAAAACCAACATAACATTGTAAATCAATTATACTTCAATAAAAAACAAATGAGCAAAACAAATGGATTCAACCAGGCCTTCTACAGTTGTCAGTGTGTTGTAGAATCAAATAATAAATCAGGCAGTTAATGGGTGATTAGAATATTAGAATCATCTGAATTATTATTGGTGAGATATTTTCAGCTCTTTTCATTGTTAGAGAGTTGTTATTCAAACTCTAGTGAATACCAATAGTACTTAGAAAGCTAGTAATCATGAAGATTCAGGAACTTCACCTCCAGGGACTGGGTCTTGGGTGGAAGCTGATAATCTGCATTTGTAAGAAGGTCTTGGGTAACACTGTTGTGCTGAGGGCCACAGTTTTGAGTACCACTGAGGCAGTTGTCTCTGGCTTTCCTGGCGACTTAGTGATAAAGAATCTGCCTGCCAATTCAGGAGATGCAGGTTTGATCCCTGGGTTGGGAAGATCCTCTGGAGAAGGAAATGGCAACCCACTCTAGTATTCTTGCATGGGAAATCCCATGGACAGAGGAGCCTGGTGGGCTGCAGCCCACAGGATCACAAAAGAGTTGGATTTAGTGACTAAACAACAACATACAAGGCATTGTATACTAACCAGTGGCTGAATGGTTAGGTCCAGGAGTCTGTGTTTTAACAAGCCTCTTGTTGATACTTGAAGCATACCAAAATCTAAAAAGAATTGTTTTAAGCCACTTATTCTCAACCTTAGCTAGACATTACTATATAATTACAATGCCTGGGTTTTATCTAGCCCCTAGCCAGTTCTATTGAAATTGGACTGAAAAACAGTCTGACATAGGGATTAGTTGAAGTTGCCTAGACTTTCAAATGTGCAACCAAGGCTGAGAACCATTTCTTGACCATATCTTCGTTTCTAGATGGCACAAGACTAGAGTATCTGCAATTTGTATTTGTCAGTGTGTTGATAGGGAAGGAAAAGAGATGGATGAGAAATCTAGCATCTGAAAGGAAATAAGCTTTGCTGATCTTGTGTGAAGTCAATCCCAGCTTACCTTACAGACTGTAGGGCATGTGAGTAATGAAGGGCTTGATTCAAAAGACTTGGGAATGAGTCAGTTGGAAAAGGTGGAAATTTGGGCAAAAGAGCAAATTCTATAAATCTGTAGAAGTGAAACCCATTTAGTTGCCTCCAATGGGCCAAATGTGCTATTTAAAAATGCTCCAATAGAGCATTCAATTTCACAGCTGTCTGTAGCTTTGAGGCCAAATTCTCCTTCCCTAAAGTTAGGAGACAGAAGTAGGAGTGCTACCAAAAGCCACATGCACTACTGAGATATTAATTAAGCCCCAAAGACCTCAAGGACCCCTGTCCAGTCCTCCTGAATGCATTATTCTTTGCCAGATCATGCAAGCAGACCTCTCTTGACCTTCATCACATTTGAACCAGATCTCCAAGTCTGGATTATTAACATAAAAGGATGTCAAAATTTTAAATTCTGGAGAATAGAGTCCTCTAACGCTAACCCACATCCTTTTGTTATTTCCCCAAGATCTTAAGACTTTTTCTGTTTTTGTGAAACAGTTTCTTATTGAATTGTTAAACAAAAAACGGGATTCTTTCCATTTGCAAAATCCAGCTTAAATATTCAGACAGTCATTGTGGGTATTATGTCAAGTCAGAGTGCTGATGAAGAATCAGAAACACAGACTCCTCACATGCTCTGTTTCATTTGACTCTGAGACTGTTCTGAACCTCAATTTCCTTTACTGTCAAATGACAATGAATTCTCATGTTCTCTTTTAACGTTAATAGTGTACATCTTAGTAAAAAAGAAAAAAAAAATGGTCATCTGGAGAATTCTATGTGATTGTGTGTGTGTGTGTGTGTGTGTGTATGTGTGTGTGTACATGTTCAGTTGTGACTGACTCTTTGCGACCCCATAGACTGTAGCCCACCAGGCTCCACCATCCATGGAATTTTCCAGCCAAGAACTGGAGTGGGTTGCCATTTCCTATTTCAGATGTGATCACAGTCAATGGCAAATCTATTGTGTTAGTTTTCAAACTTTCAACTACAACACTAAATGAAACTTTACCCGTTTGGAATGACACTGCTTTGGAACTGACTCCCCGCTTTTCCTTTCCTGCTGTGGAATGGCTCTTGTTTTTCATTGATATAATTTAAATAACTGGAAAAAGTAGGCTATATTCTCCAATTCATTCCTCTTAGGGTGATAGAAAATAAAGGATTTTTCCTATGATCTGCTTCCAAATCATTCTCACCAACTGTGAATTTCCCATTCGTAGAGAGTTATCAGTTGAAACTTTTTTCCTCTGTTAGTTTGTACTTTGCCATCTTTTTGAAATAAAGGTCCATTTACTTTTTTGGTTCTAGGAAAACAAGCTATTGCAAGAATTAGAATGAAGTAGGGGGAATTAAGTTTCTCTAATTTGCTAGTAAACTGACAAATACCTACAAAGACCCTTCTTCAGGTCTCCTGAGTAGACTCATCTTTGCAAACAGATACAAATACATTCTTCTTGACTTTGCCAACCATTGTACCCATGTCAAAGTTGGAACTGTATTAAAATAAAAGGACGTCAAGACTTAAAATCATTGCTGAGGATACATCGTGCAAGTCTGGCATTAATGATGGGCATTGGTATCAACCAAATTAGTAACAAGTGGTTATGGAGAAAGAGTTGTCCATTTTGCCTAAAAAATGTGTCAAGGGAAGAATGGAAAGCAGGGAAAAGTTCTAGTTCTTGAATTCAAGAACACTGGGCTTGAGTTTTGATCATCAGTTAATTAGCTTGGAACAATTTCTCAGTTGTTCCAGGTGTGAAATGGACCAAGACCAGTGCTTCTTGAACATTAATGTGCATTTGAATGCCAGGAGAAGTTGGTAGAATGTGGACTCTGGATTGGGGTTCAAGAGCCTGTATTTCTAGTGTCTCCAAAGTGATACTGATGCTGTGAAATCTGAAATCACACACTCTGAGTAGCAGGTGGACAGATGCTTCTCCACAAGTTACATTCTAGTTCTGGAAGCACATAAATACATATATGATCGATAGATATATGATAGATAACTTTTGAGTCATTTTGAAGGACTCTATTAAGTGTAGTGTGTGTGTGTGTGTTTAGTAACTAAGTTGTGTCAAACTCTTTGTGACCCCATGGACTGTAGTGTGGCCAGGCTCCTCTGTCCATGGGATTTCCCAGGCAAGAATACTGGAGTAGCTTACCATTTCCTTCTCCAGGGGATCTTCCTGACCTGTGGATGGAACTTGTGTCTCCTGAATTGGTAGGTGGATTCTTTACCCATGAGCCACCTGGAAAGCATCTTCGTGTGAATGTGGTGTGGTACCTAGATGGATTTTCTACAATTTCATGCCCTTGTTGCAGAAACCAGAAGTAAGAGTTTTTGAAGTAATGGTCTTCCACCTTTCCCTAAAATACTATTCTCTGCCTATTCAATACCTTTTAATTCCCCTCCAAAAGAACCTCCAAAAGAAACTTGAGTAAGTATTGGAAACCTCCTGATTTACTCTATCAGTCAGGGAATTGTGCTTTTTAAGTTTTTGCTAAATCGATGGTCCCTAAACAATGGATTACATTGACCTGTTAATTGCCAGATCAGTTATTTTCTTTTAAACCTCTTGTATTGTAATATGAGTTTCTAATTTTTGTCCTGAGATTGAATCTGTATTCCAGTCAGTGACACATAATATTAACATATATTTGCATACTACTAATGAGAAATGCTCAGATGAAATTCTAACCTGAGTTATGTAGACAAATCAAGAAAACTTCCTAGTGTTTCTGATTGCATGGGTTGATTTACACATCCCAAGACAGGCTCATGAAATTAATAATTATGATGACAGGAATATAAACACAGATATGAGTTTGGCTTTTCATTGTTTTATCTTTAACTGGATCATTTTATGAGGTTTCAGAGTTTCAGGTTTTTGCTCGGGAAGGTAGGCACCTGTGACAAGATGCAGCCTACCAGTAGTAACAGCAAACGCAAGTTGCTAACTCTCCTAAGGAAGGCATTTCCAGATTTCATTCCCTGAAGACTAACATCGGCAGTGAAGTCAAAGATGTGGTGTGTGCACCCCTTGCCATGTGTGTGTGGGACGCACTCACTTTGGTGAAATAGAAAGAGGGGAACAAGTGCAACCTACCTTCTGTTATATAAGAACAGGGAACAGTAAAATATTAATACCAAAGAGAGAGTTTAATTTACAATGAACATCAATGCCTTCCTGTTAGGTGTGGGAGTGGGAAAAGTTTCTGCTGAGAATATAAACTTACTGAAGATATTAAAAAGAAAACAACTTTACTTCATTCCTAAACTCACTGGGCAAAATATATTTAAAAAAATTCTTAGCATCTCTGCTATCTTAAAAATATGTCATTATATTCCTCCAAAATTTAAGCTCACTTGAATTTTTATATGGTACCAAATTAATGGCAAAAGTAATTTATTTGGAATCAGAATTCCTTGATTTGAAATCTGACTTTGAATCACTCACCTGAACTCTCTGAGCCTGTTTTCTATAAAATGAACTGTTAGATATTCACTAACACCCTCACTACCATTGTAACTTCTTAATCAGTTTCTTAATTGATATTTTGAGTTCTCCGTGTTTACTTATGAATCCCAAATGATGCTTACTGCCCTTCTTCACACTTGTCTTTCACATTTAACATTTTTCATAACTTGGCAATTTTCCTTTAAAAGACCCACATTGAGTTTCCTATCTGATGTGTGGGCTTTAGACTATTAAGGCTCTAGTGGTCCAGGAGATGAAGAGGACCCCAGGAGAATGGGCAGATGGATGGAGGCAACGTGCCTCTTCTCCTTCCATCTTGTGTCTCAGTGAGGTTGTCTCTTTAGGGAGATATGAACTTTGGAGAGGAGCTTTGCATTGACCACAATTATTGTCTTCCTGGAGCAACTTGTAGGTGGTTAGCTCAGAATGTCCTCAATGGAAAACGAAGTCCAGAGGTCCCTTGGGGCTGGCTCTGCTCCTAAAGCCTTGTGAGATCAATTGTATACATCTCTGCCCAACCCTTGGCTCCAAGGAAAGTATTTACATCATGGAAATCAGCACATGCTATGAATTATGGTGTTTATTAGAACCAGTTGTTAAATATATATGACCATTAGAACTGGATATTATATATATACACAAGCACACACAAACACATACCAACACCACTCATGTTGGGAATTTGTCAGTCTTTGTCAAGGCAAAGAATCAGATTAGAACTTCTCTTTCCTAAATGTTCTTTTGTGATTTCTCTCCAATTTAGGATGCCCATGCAGTTAATTTTCAAAAATGTGTACAATATATAATCATTTCATGTATTTATTAAAGAAATACATATTCATAATGCATTAAAATGGAAGGGAGAAAACATTCATGTTTGCATGATAAAAATTATTACAATTAGTAATACCATTGTGCTGTGCTTGTGTTCAGTCACTCCAATCATGTCCGACTCTTTGTCACACCATGGACCATAGCCTGCCAGGCTCATCTTTCCATTGGATTCTCCAGGCAAGAATACTGGAGTGGACTGCCATGCCCTCCTCCAGGGGATCTTCCTGACCCAGGGATAGAACCCACATCTCCTGAGTCTCCTACATGGCATCCAGAATCTATACCACTGAGCCACCAGGGAAGCCCAGTAATGAGTGAGCGAGTAAAAGTTGCTCAGTCAAGTCTGACTCTTTGTGACCCTGTGGATTGTAGCCTGGGATGCTCCTCTGTCCGTGGAATTCTTCAGGCCAGAATACTGGAGTGAGTTGCCATTTCCTTCTCCAGGGAATCTTCCCAAGCCAGGGATTGGACCCAGGTCTCCCATGTTGCAGATGAATTCTTTACCATCTGAGCTACCAGAGAAGCCCTGGAGATAGTATATTACTATCATAGTTTTTATATATACAGTCTTGTGAAAAGGGGATAATTTTCATAATCATTACTCTCTGCTTTAGGTTTGTTCTCAGTTCTCCACTATGATAAATAATACTGTAGTGAACAGCTTGATATAACCTAGATGGTGGAGAAAGGCTGTGGGGCAGAAATATAGGGTGTTATTTTGTTTGTACCCTGCACCTTCTTGAATTGTTGGCAAGGTGGGGACTATGACATGAGTAATTTAATCATGGCCAAGGAAAATTCAGCTATCCATAGAGCAATTTGGAGAACCTAGTGATTTATGCAAGTTCTATAAAATGCCAACCGAATGGCATATGTGGATGTGTTGAGATTTGCTGCCAGGTGGTTTTGAAAAGAGCTTGCCAGGGCTTAAATCAACCCGATCATCAGGATCAGAGCAGGTGCCAGCTATTTTTTTTTCTTATGCCCCAATTCTGGACCTGACTGAGGACACCTGACAGGAATATTTGGCACCTCAGGCACATGGAAGGAATCGACACCATCAGGGAGAGTTTGCTAACAGTGAAGACAGAGCCTTTAGTTGTCGGGTGAGGCCAAGAATTTCTGTGTGTTCTTGTTTGCCAAATCTACCTCCAGCTTGCTGGGTGGGTGTGTTTCTGAACCTACCACCCGGGCATAAGTCAAGCCAACTAATCTGGTATGTTGTGTTCCCTGATAACTCTGCTTTGAATCTATTTGTGTATATCTCCACCTGCTCTGTTCACCCAAGTTCCTGTGGTTGAATGTGTTTGGTTCTGAATGCATTGAATTCTTCATTTAATTCAATTCACCGGACATTTAACATGCAGTGGGCCACTGGGAGGCAGGATACATTGGTTGTCTCCATTTTTTCCATGCTGATGGCCTAGTAGAAAGATAAAGGATATTTTTTATATGTGTACTTTTTAAAGTCTTTATTGCATTTGTTGCAATATTGTTTCTGTTTTATCTTTTACTTTTTGCTTATTTTGGCCATAAGGCATGTGTGATCTTAGCTCCATGACCAGGGATCAAACTCACACTCCTGCATTGGAAGGAGAGGTCGGAACTACTAGATTCAGGGAAGTTCTGAGATAAGGGGTATTAAAATACCCAGAATGTAAGTTGCATGGGAAAAGGGCTCTCTTGTGAATGAGCACTAAGCTTTGGGGACACAGAAAAAAGTTATAAATTTGAGTGACGAGAGGTGGAAACAGTGACTTCTTGGAAGTGGAGGCATCACAGTTTTTCAAGTGGTAAATATAGACTTGAGGAATTCTAGGTAGAGGGACTCTCATAGACAAAAAAGAAGCTATTAATTGTTTTCTATGACTACTTAGTGCTTTTTGATCAAGGGTTCCCCCATATTTTTGTTATTTATTATTTATTCCACAAAACACCCTGAATTGCTCAAGGGTCAAGCTACTGCACATTGCACTCATCTCACATGCTAATAAAGTAATGCACAAAATTCTCCAAGCCAGGCTTCAACAATACATGAACGATGAACTTTCAGATGTTCAAGCTGGTTTTAGAAAAGGCAGAGGAACCAGAGATCAAATTGCCAATATCTGCTGGACCCTTGAAAAAGCAAGACAGTTCCAGAAAAACATCTATTTCTGCTTTATTGACTATGCCAAAGCCTTTGATTGTGTGGATCACAATAAACTGTGGAAAATTCTTCAAGAGATGGGAATACCAGACCACCTGACCTGCCTCTTGAAAAATCTGTATGAAAGTCAGGAAGCAAAAGTTAGAACTGGACATGGAACAACAGACTGGTTCCAAATAGGAAAAGGAGTATCTCAAGGCGATATATTGTCACTGTGCTTATTTAACATAAATGCAGAGTACATCATGAGAAACGCTGGGCTGGATGAAGCACAAGTTGGAATCAAAATTGCTGGGAGAAATATTAATAACCTCAGATATGCAGATGACACAACCTTTATGGCAGAAAGTGAAGAAGAACTAAAGAGCCTCTTGATGAAAGTGAAAGAGGAAAGTGAAAAAGTTGGTTTAAAGCTCAACATTAAGAAAACTAAGATCGTGGCACCTGGTCCCATCACTTCATGGCAAATAGATGGAGAAACAGTGGAAACAGTGACAGACTTTACTTTGGGGGGCTCCAAAATCATTGCAGATGGTGACTGTAGCCATGAAATTACAAGATGCTTACTCCTTGGAAGGAAAGTTATGACCAACCTAGACAGCATATTAAAAAGCAGAGACATTACTTTGTCAACAAATGTATGTCTAGTCAAGGATATGGTTTTTCCAGTGGTCATGTATGGATGTGAGAGTTGGACTGTGAAGAAAGCTGAATGCCAAAGAATTGATGCTTTTGAACTGTGGTGTTGGAGAAGACTCTTGAGAGTCCCTTGGACTGCAAGGAGATCCAACCAGTCCATCCTAAAGGAGATCAGTCCTGACTATTCATTGGAATGACTGATGCTGAAGCTGAAACTCCATTCCTTTGGCCACCTAATGTGAAGAACTGACTAATTTGAAAAGATCCTGATGCTGAGAAAGATTGAAGGCAGGAGGAGAAGGGGATGACAGAGGATGAGATGTTTGGATGGCATCACTGACTCAATGGACATGAGTTTGAGTAAACTCCAGGAGTTGGTGATGGACAGGGTGGCCTGGTGTGCTGCAGTCCATGGGGTTGCAAAGAGTCGACACGACTGAGTGACTGAACTGAAGTGAACTGTGTGAAGGACAGTGGTAGGAGTGTTTTTGTGACAGTTAACTGTTGCTAGACCACAAATGTTTTCTTAATTTGGATTCCTCCAAGAGTGGATCCTGAAATAAAGCTTTAGCTAGTGTATTTGGGAGAGAATCCCAGGAAATGTGGTGAAGGGAGTGGAGAGTGAGTCAGGGAAAGGAGGAATGCAGGAGAGATGAGGGAAAGAGTGAGCAGGTCCCACTGGGGCCAGGACAGAACTAACTGAGGGAGACACTGTTTTTGATGCAGAAAGTAAGGGGTACTGAACACTCAGTAATCAGTATGAACAATATTTTAATAAAATACATTTTAAAACATTAAAATAACAAAAAAGTGATAAAAATTATCAATATTTTTAGTGGTTTAAAAACAACACGTTTATTATCTCATAGTTCTAGAAGTCACAAATATGAAATGGGTTTCTCTGGGCAACATTTTAAGTAAAGATAGGGTCTAACAATGCTGTGCTGAATGATATTGGAGCCTCTGGCAAAAGGAAAAAATTATGGGGAGACACATTTTAAATGTATTTTTTTTAATGGTGAACTTGTTTCAGAATATGAAAATTGCTGAAAAGGTATTGAAAAAAGTAAGTGTATTAAAAACTCATATCATTATTTTAAATTTAAATATTTTGTTTACATCAAGTCCAAATTTTATTATCATTTTACTTTACTGGTTTTCATGGAAACAAACTATTGATAATATTTTCATTAAAATCATTAACCGTTTTAAAGCACTTGTAGACATGTACCTATTTCTTTTTCCTCAGGCTCCAGTATGGCTTGGCATGGCACAGGTTACCGTGGTGTGCTTAATCTCTCCACTGGGGGTCCTCTGAGATATTGATCCACCAACTTTGTCCCTCATTGGTCGGGAGCTCTTCCTGTAGGTGTTACCCCTCTGTCACTCCCAGCATGCTCTTGGGGTCAGCTGAAACCTGTAGGAAAGACCCTACCATCATCTGCTATGGAGGGCTTGGATGTGCATCTGAGGACCACAGGCTTCTACAGTGTAGACTCTGGGGATGTAGTAAAGGCTTTAGAGAAGGTATGTGATAATCATCATAGCTCTTGTTTAGAAATAATTTTCTGGACACATATATAACAGTTTTGGAAATGAGGAAAGCAGGGAGCAGGAAGACTAATTTAGAAGAAATTGCAATAATTTGGTTGGGAGATAATGTGATCTTGAACTAGGGGTGTGTCTGTGGGGCAAGGAAGAGAAGGGAAGAGGTAAGAAAACATTGCAGGGCTCGAATCCCTGAGTCCTGACCTCTAAATTGTTGTGTTGGGGAAATAAAGAAAGAAGATGTGTAGAGAGGCTGTATTTCCCTTCAGTAGCTGGTATAGTTGAGATCTCTTCATCGAGTTGATAGCCTTCAAACCAAAAGTGGGGTCTAACTGCTCGTTGCTCAAAAGTGAATAAATAGGCCAGGTTGGTGGAAAAGAAACTTTGCTTTATTCTGGATGTCAGCAACTGACAGGGGGGTGAGGAGTGTGGACACCTTTCCAAAGGCTGACTCCTTCCCCCCAGTCAGTGGGCTAGGGCTTTTACAGACTGAAAGAGCGGGTTACATGCAGAAAGAGCACAGTCAGCTCTGACGGTCATCTTGATTATTTTTAATACAGTTAATATTCAGTTCCAGGGTGAATTTGTTCCCATTTCTTTGAGGCCACTTCTCAGAACTGTAGCAGTTTATGTCATGGCTTCAGTCTGGTCATCACGTAGTTAACTTCTCCACCTGGTGGGAGTTTCAGTATCTACAAGACAGCTCACAGGACATGGCTCAGAATGTTATTATAACTCTTGAAGAGAAGCTAAAGGTCCTTGATTTTGCTTACTGACTATTATTATTAGGTCTCATTTGAATGCTTTCCTTTGTTTCTTCATGTTCTCACTTCTCTGATTATACTTATTCTTTGGCCAAATTTTTCCACAGACAGAAGGCAGGCAGAGGACATAGAGGGTGGGCAGGGAGACCATGGGGTCCTGCTTTATTTCAGCTTGAGAGAAAGATCAGACTTGGTGAGGAGAGAGATTTGGGTTTGAACATGTGTGGAGGACAGAGACCCAGGGTGGCCTCACATATCCAGGAACACAAATGATGACTTGAAGGAAATTGCAGGACTCTTTTTGCCTGTATTGATGTTCATGGAAGAGAAGAGTCTTTGAGGGGAAGGCTTGATGGACAGAGGCGTGTAGAAGGAGGAAGAGAGTTGATCCAAGCTTCTCTATTGCTCTGTGCGCTGGTGCTGACCAGTGAATTAAAATGCATACCACGGACAAAACATGTGGGAGCTGTCCTGGCAACTTGATGCTGCTGCAGAATCCAAGAGACGTTTCATTTTTTGTTGTGTTTTATGATAATATCAGGTAGTGATTGATTGGAATTAAAAATGAAAAGAGAAGGCAAACAAAAACAAATTCCTGGTCCCACATCTAATGTAATTGAGATGCATTGATAAGAAACAGCACAGTAAATGCCCAGCCCTTGACTTATGGAGAAGAGCTCTAAAGAGGAATTCTAAAAAAGATGAGGTGCAGGAAATGCTGTTTGAGGTTTTGAAGACAAAGCACAGCACAGTCAGGGAGAAATATCCTTGCAACCGAAAGGCCTGAGAGATGCAGGGCATCTTGGCTTCTGAGAGGTGGTATTGGAGGACATCCCTGAAGATGATCTTCTGGCAATTGGGTATTCAGAGAGGGCATTGGCCATCTCAGCCACAGGATGGTGTAAAACCAGAAGAAAAGTGTACCTGTGCTACATCTGAACTGTTGGTGGACAAAATGTTGCAAACAAAATGACCAGGATGGTGAAAAAGACATCTCCAAGGAGGGTCTGCAAAATGAATATGGGGGCAATTAAATGAGCATCATTTGGCTTGCTAGAGTTAATTACTTCTTGCAGCAGTCTGCCAAGCACTTGAAAAATCCCATGGACAGAGGAGTCTTGCCGGCTACAGTTCATAGGGTCTCACAGAGTCAGACATGACTGAGCGACTAAGCACTCACAAACGCTGAGCACTTGCTGTATTCCAAACACTGTCCTAGGCACTGGAAATGCTGCTATGGAGCAGATGAAGCCCCTGGGAGTAAAAACTCTGAGTGTAATAGGAAAGAAGCTACAGGAGGACATGCATAGTCCTGAAGGAGCTTTGTGTCTTCTCCTAAGTGCAGTTGAGGGCCACAGGATTGTGTAGAGTGAAGAAGTGCTGTGCTTTCTGCAATTAAGAGTTTACTGTTGGCTACCAGGAGACATGGAGGCAGAGGCAGAGAAGAAGCAGGATTAGGGAGGAGACTGCTGTGGGGGTTGAGGTGAGTAAGGATGGTGGCTACAGTTTATGAGTGTAAGATGCCTCATGTTGGCTTTTGGCCTTTAGAAATATTGGGTTATCGTGCTCGTGTGACATTCAAGTGAGAATATCTTTCAGGCGATTGGAGTCAGCAGGTAAATTCTGCAATGAATAGAGAAACTAGAGAGAACAAGGGTTAGATGACTTAGCTTTGGTCTTTACATAGAAATTCAGTTTGCCCCCTTATGGCAACCTTACAAGAAACTTGGAGCCAGAGTCACTCAGTAAAGCTGCACTCAGATCCCTGACCCACAGAAACTGTGAAAAAACATTTGTCATCGCTTTAAGCTGTTAGGTTTTAAGGTAATTTGTCACTGAGCTCAAGACAATGAATACATTCACTGTCGATTAATAGGTTAAAGGAGAGTTTCTTTACAGAAAGGCTTGTCTAGGGTTGGAGTTCAGGTGGCTTGGTCAAAGAAAAGACAATTTTCCCAATGTCATTTGGAAGTCTAGTAATCTTTCCTGTGTAACTCACCACCTCTTTTGTGGTAAAGGGATATTTATGTAATTACAGGGCAATGGTTCTCACTGAAATTAGAAAAGATTGCTGCTGTCAGCTTCTACTGTCCCTTGGCAAATCGCCCTTGCCTTCTAAGTGTACTAATCACAGAAGTTCTGAGGCAGCTGCCATGGTCAGGGCATCTTATTCTTCACCCACTGGTGGGGTGTTTCCATCAGATGTGCCTCCTGGCTCCAGATCCCCATTGGTCTGATTCATTGGTGGCTGTGACATAAAGATCTTCTGGAGACGACATACTGAGGATGAGTGGGAGGGTGTATGTGAAGATCAGTCTGTAAATCCCATCTTACAGACATGGTCTTCTCTGGAGTTTGGACCCACAAATGTGGACATTTACATTCCAGGATTCCCAGAGAGCATAGCGTGTACATAGCATAAGCCAGAAAAACATACATGAAATGGCAGGGGAGACAAAATTTTACCTTTTCCCTCTTAGGCTTTTTCCCAGACAGACCTGAGAATTCAACTGACATGAGATACATAGAATTCAACTGATGGGAGAAAAGCATACAGATTTTGGTTAATATGGGCCTTACATAATACTGGGAGCCTTCATAATGAATGACAACCTGGAGATATGGTGAAACCAAGAGCTTCCCTGGTGGCTCAGTCGGTAAAGAATCCACTGGCAATGCAGGAGACCTGGATTTGATCCCTGAGTCAGGAATATCCCCTGGGAAAGGAAATGGCAACCCACTCTAGTATTCTTGCCTAAAAAATCCCATGGACAAAGGAGCCTGGCGGGCTACAGTCCATGGGATTGCAAGAGTCGGAAACAACTTAGCGACTAAACTACGTGCCTTTATATGAGCTTGAACAAGGAGAAGAAATTGTGGAAAAGTAACAAAATTATGTGAAGTGGCTGAAGTTACATAGGAGTTATTTTAACAAGGTCTGCTGAGAGAGAATTCTTTTTAATTTTTTTTAAATTGAAGTATAGTTGGCTACAGTGTTGTGTTACTTTCAGGTGTACAGCACAATGATTCAGATCACTGTTGTTATTCAGATTATTTTCTTTTATAGGTTATTACAAATATCGAGTATAATTCTATGTGCTACACAGTAAGTCCTGTTTATATATTTTGTATATAGTAGTGTGTATATGTCGGAGAAGGCAGTGGCACCCCACTCCAGTACTCTTGCCTGGAAAATCCCATGGATGGAGGAGCCGGGTAGGCTGCAGTCCATGGGGTCGCTAAGAGTCTATAGGACTGAGCGACTTCACTTTCACTTTTTACTGTCATGCATTGGAGAAGGAAATGGCAACCCACTCCACTATTCTTGCCTGGAGAATCCCAGGGACGGTGGAGCCTGGTGGGCTGCCGTCTATGGGGTCGCACAGAGTCGGACATGACTGAAGTGACTTAGCAGCAGCAGCAGTGTGTATATGTAAATCCCAAACTCCTAATTTATCCCTCCCTCACTTCCCCTTTGGTAACCATGTGTTTGTTTTCTATGTCTGTGAGTCTCTCTGTTTTATCAATAAATTCATTTTTATAATTTTTCTAGATTCTCTATATAAGCAATGTCATATGATACTCGTCTTCCTCTGACTTAATTCACTTAACATGATAATTTCTAGGTCCACTCATGTTGCTGCAAATAGCATTATTCCATTCTTTTTATATCTGAGTAATATTGCACACACACACACAATGGGTATATATGTATGCGTGTATATATATATATATATATACACACACATATGCACAGTGGAATATTACTCAGCTGTAAAAAGAATGAAATAATGCTATTTGCAGCAACATGAATAGATATATATACATATCACATCTTTATCCATTCGTCTGTCAATGGATATTTCTGTTGCTTCCATACCCTGGCTATTGTAAATAGTGCTGTAGTAAACACTGGGGTGCAGGTATCTTTTCAAATTATAGTTTTCTCTGGATATATGCACAGGAGTGGGATTGCAGGATCATATGATGCCTGCTTGTAGAGCACTCCACACGTGCAACCACCCTTCATTTCAGGTCTTCTAGGAATCTTGGAATTCTGAAAAGGGAATATTACACATGATGTAAATTGAATGTTAACTCAGCAAAGTTTCAAGGACCCATTTGGAAATCCAGCTGCTATTGAAGCATCCTCAGTGGATGACAACAGGAAGAACAACTAACACATTTCCCCATCACAGGAAGCACTCAGTGCTCACTGCAGTGCTCTAGGCTCTTTGTGGAATTTCACTCACATTTCATACAGCAGTTAGGGAGGAGAGAGATGGGCTCACCCAGGGGCACTCTGGAGGGCAGGGTGAGGCATTCTGATCCAGTCTCCCTTCTTACCTGTGAGTTCACTGTACTCTCCATCTGAACCTCCACTCTTTCTAACTTTCCTTGCATGCATGTGTGCTAAGTTGCTTCAGTCATGTCTGACTCTGTGTGACCTGATGGACTGCAACCTGCCAGGCTCCTCTGTCCATGGGATTCTCCAGGCAAGAATACTGGAGCGGGTTTCTGTGCCCTCCTCCTGTGGATCTTCCTGACCCATGCACTGGCAGGTGGGTTCTTACCAGTAGCATCACCTGGGAAGTCCTAACTTTCCTTATACTCTGAGAATTCCTTACTGTTCAAAAAGGGCGAGAAGACTTTCTGCAAAGCTGTGGCCTCTTCTCCAGGTTTATTGCATTAAATAAATACACAAAAAAGAATTGAATCTTTTTTTTTTAGACTTTCTGTTCTGTTTATTCACTTCTTCTTGTGCCAGTTTTTTTTAGCAAAATGATTGAAGTATAATTGCTTTACAATGTTGTGTTTGTTTCTGCTGTGCAGCACAGTGAATCAGTTATGTATATACATATACTTCCTCTTGGTCTGTATCTCCTTCCCACCTAGGTAACAACAGAGCATTGAATAGAGTGCCCTGTGAGGTACGGTGGGTTCTCATTAGCCATCCGTTTTATGTGTAGTGTCAATAGTGTACAGATGTCAGTCCCAGTCTCCCAGTTCATCCCCCCATCCCCAAATCTTTTAAACTTATACATTTTTGCTATGCCATCCCTCTGTGAGCCCACAAATGCACAGTGATTAACTGATTGGACCAAGGAAAGAGGCAAGGGTAGAAAGAATTAAGGAGAAGACGAAGAAGAAAGCAACATGGCTTAATTCTCCAAATGGGTCCTCTCTCGACATGTGCGTTAAAAAGTTTATAGAATCCAAAAGCTACTTAGGATGCAATCATCTCTATAAACAGTAATTGATAAATAATTCATGTGATTCAGGGTCCTTAAAGTGATAAAGTCCTTCGGCTTAGAAGTCCCCAGATAGTCACTGCAGTCAGAACATCACGATCTCTACACCTCTAGTTTCCAGAGCACTCTTGGGATTTGTTCAGCTATAATAACAATAATTGCTGCTATTTGTTGAACATGGAGGCCCTGCCAGACCCTGTGCTAAAGGACTACATGTTTTTTTTTATTCATAATCAATATTCCTCACCCATGCAAGGTAAGTATTATTTTTTTCCCATCTTACACATGAAAAAGTTGTAACTCAGAGAGTTTAAATAGCTAGTTCAATCTCCCAGAAGAAAGCGGCAGAGCTAATACACAGACTCGAGCCTTTCTGGTTCCAGAGGCCTTGGTCTTTCTAGTTCACCTTTAGATTAGGTGTGTTTCCTTCAGAAGTAGAACCTGAGCAAAGGATGTGTCTATAGGCAGTTCACTTGAGAGATGATCCCAGAGATGAGGAGAGAGGAACGGGAGAATGAAGGAAGGAAGGAAGGCCATGTGAGGTGCATTCTGTTGAGGTCACTGCTGCGGGCCACTTGGATTTGGTGCTTTCAAGCGCTAAGCAGCTTATAGATGTCACTCAGAATTTTCCACCTAAGAATCAATGGGGAAAAATATTCATCCATTACCCACTAGACCCCACATTTGAGAGCCGTCCCTCTGGCACTACCAGCTCTGTGCTTCTAGGAAGCACACTGATGCCTGGGAGTGGACAGTTGCTTGCTTTAGGGGCATCAGAGAATTCCCAGACTAGAAAGACTCATGGGGCATAATTTATGAAACACGGTAAGTATGAAGTAATTCCAAATCTGTAAGCACCTGCTTGTAGCAGACACCTGGGATCAGAAGTGAGGCTGAAAGAATGTGAACTGGGCCACCAGAGGCATCTGATCCAGTCCTGCTTCTCCAAGTCCAACCCCTCCAGGTGACACTGACACGTGATCCTTCAGTTGCATTGGCTTAGCCAAGACAGCAAAGCTTGAATGTGCTCAGTCGTTCCCACCAAATTAAGAGTGGAAGGGAAGGCATGGTGAAGGGCCTGGATAGAAATTATTTCTTTCCTCATTAAAATCGCAGATAGAACAAGGGATATCTGAGTTTGCTGCTGACATAGGTGCCATTTCTTAATGGAAAATAGGAAGCTGGATAATTGGGCTAAAACTTTCTCCTTTTCAAGATATCAAATTTTTAAATTTTTGTATTTAATATGTATATTTATCTATATATAAATATGTCGATATATAGATAAACTTTTGAGGACAAGTATGGTGCTGAGACAGGGTGAAGAAACATACAGCATTGAGGCAAGGCTGTGAAGGGCTAAGATTTTAGCCATTTGTAAGCTGACACATTAGCCCATCACAGTCTCCTGGAAGCCTGCAGAGTACAGGAGGCTCCTGTGCAGACACAGTGGACTTTGCTACTTAGGGTACCACAGGCAGCATGAGCATCAACATATTTGTGTGTATTCTCCTTACCCTCCAGTCCCACAGAGTCTATACAGATGGACCCCTAGTGATGCCTGATCAAGCAATAGGTTGCATTGTAGGAAAGGAACATTAAGCTTTAAGGAACCTGAGTTACCTGTTGGGTAGGTATGGTCTCTCTTTGCTCAAGGAGACATGATCTCATTTATCCTGGATTGTAAGGATGCTTGCCTTCTCCTCTGGAAGTAGATATAGTATGTTTTCTACATACAAATTAGTTCCATTCAGAAAGTGTGTCCCTAAGTTCAATTTGCTCATAAATCCAACAAAGTTAGCCTAGGTAACCAACTAACATAATTGGCTATATAACACTGTACTGTAATAGGTTTGTAATACTTTTCACATGAATACATAAAAACAAATACAAAAATAAACATTTTTAATCTTATAGTACACTACCTTGTAAAATACCATAGTACAGTACAACATCTGGCATACAGGGTCTGCCATAAGTGAACAGGCAAGAAGAATTACTAATTGGAGACGGGAGAGACATGGGAGATGGTACAGCTGAAGGATGGTCAGCAATAGGAGATGGAGGGCAAGAGCAAGCATTTCGTCCACATCTGATGTTGATGGTACAGGTTCTGGTTCCTTGCTGGACTCAATTCTATCTACCCTCTTGAAAAAATGATCCAGTGATATCTGGGTAGTAGCTCTTTTTTTCTCATCATACCAGGGCCAGCTGTATCACCACTGCTTTTAAGCTTACTTGTCGACATCATGGGTTTGAAATAAAGAGAACTACTGTACTCTATACAGTGCTGTACAGTAAAGTGCAGAAAAGTGCAACCACTTGTACAGGGTGCACAAATGTGACAAGGTATTCCAGACACATGAACTAACTTATGTGATGGGACATGCGAATGCCTGTTCACATCTTTGAAAGTTCATAACTTGAAGGTTCACATGTAGGGAATATATTGTATTATCTCTATTTTCCAAGAATGTATGCAGACCTATCTTTGTCTTCTAAAACTGTTCAGTATGCCAATGTCCTTGAAAATATATTCTGGAACAAAGGGAAGAAAATGAGTAGAAATGGAAGACTCCTATAGATAATTTTATTTCAATACTTTTCTCTTTCATCAAGTAGCAACAGGGTTAACCTTTCAGTTCAGTTCAGTTCAGTTCAGTCACTCAGTCGGGTCTGACTCTTTGCGACCCCATGGACTCCAGCATGCCAGGCCTCCCTGTCCATCACCAACTCCCAGAGTTTACTCAAACTCTTGCCCATTGAATCAGTGATGCCGTCCAACCATCTCATCCTCTGTCGTCCCCTTCTCCTGCCTTCAATCTTTCCCAGCATCAAGGTCTTTTCATATGAGTCAGCTCTTCACATCAGGTGGCCAAAGTATTGGAGTTTCAGCTTCAACATCAGTCCTTCCAATGAATGTTCAGGACTGATTCCCTTTAGGATGGACTGATTGGATATCCTTGTAGTCCTAGGGACTCTCAAGAGTCTTCTCCAACATCACAGTTCAAAAGCATCAATTCTTAGACACTCGGCTTGCTTTATAGTCCAACTCTCTTATCCATATATGACTACTGGAAAAAACCATAGCTTTGACTAAATGGACCTTTGTTGACACAGTAATGTCTCTGCTTTTTATTATGCTGTCTAGGTTGGTCATAACTTTCCTGCCAAGGAGTAAGTGTTTTTTAATTTCATGGCTGCAGTCACCATCTGCAGTGATTTTGGAGCCCCCCAAAATAAAGCCTGCCACTGTTTCCACTGTTTCTCCATCTATTTGCCATAAAGTGATGGGACCAGATTCCATGATCTTATTTTTCTGAATGTTGAGCTTTAAGCCAACTTTTTCACTCTCCTCTTTCACTTTCATCAAAAGGCTCTTTAGTTCCTCTTGGCTTTCTGTCCTAAGGGTGGTGTCAACTGCATATCTGAGGTTGTTGATATCCCTCCCGACAATCTTGATCCCAGCTTGTGCTTCATCCTGCCCAGCGTTTCTCATGATGTACTCTGCAAATAAGTTAAATAAGCACAGTGACAATATATAGCTTTGACATACTCCTTTTCCTATTTGGAAGCTGTCTGTTGTTCTATGTCCAATTCTGACTGTTACATCCTGACCTGCATACAGATTTCTCAAGAGGCAGGTTGGGTGGTCTAATATTCCCCTCTCTTTAAGAATTTTCCACACTTTATTGTGATCCACATAGTCAGTCTTTGGCATAGTTAATAAAGCAGAAATAGATGTTTTTCTGGAACTCTCTTGCTTTTTTGATGATCCAGCAGATGTTGGCATTTGATCTCTGGTTCTTTTGCCTTTTCTAAAACCAGCTTGAACATCTGAAAGTTCATGGTTCATGTATTTTTGAAGCCTGGCTTGGAGAATTTTGAGCATTACTTTGTTAGCATGTAAGATGAGTGCAATTGTGTGGTAGTTTGAGCATTTTTGGCATTGCCTTTCTTAGGGATTGAAATGAAAACTGAGGACAGTTAACCTTTAGTCAAACCATATGTAGAAGTTTTACTGTTTTAGCAAGGCATGCATTTTGACACATGGGACTCATTTCTTGACCTTGGACAAGGGTTAAAGATATGCCTAAAATACTAGGATGAGAAGCATGTTGAATGAAGAAAGAGAGAGGAAAGAGAGAGAGAGAGAGATGACAGTGGACGACAGAAAAAGTGAGAGCAAGAGAAAGGCAGAGAGATGCAGAGAGAAAAATGAAAAATATTTGGCAGGTTCATAAAAAGGTATTGGGATATCAAAATCATGAATGGATGTATGGATGAATGGATGGATGAAGAAATAAAGACAAAACATGTATGCATAGGTATATAAATGGATGCATAATACACACATGATTATATGAATAGATTGAAAATGTAAGGAAATAACAGAAAGACAAAGGCTCACAGGGGCTGAGACCCAGTCAGCAAGAGAAAGTATAGCAAGATAGAGACAGAGAGGTACATGATGATCCAGAGAAAGAGGAAGAACATGGGTGAATGGACAGATGGAGAGAAGGCTGAGGAATGAGGAAAAAAAGATAGATGGATGGGTTAATACATGAATAGAAGATAGATAATTAAAGAGAGAGGAGAGGTAATACAATGTGAATTTCGGCTCTGTTTTCAGATTTAATTGTTTTAGTTCTGACACTGCCTAACTGTATGATTTGGGGCAAGTTACTTTATCTGTCAAATGGGAATACTACTAATAGTACTGACCTCAGAGGGTCATGTTATAGTCTGAACAGAAATAAACTTCATAAATGCAAGTTGACAGGCCTGTGATAATACTATTTGCAAAAAGACAAGTTGTTCCATCGGCCGAAAAGCCCATCCCCATGAACCTCATAGGCCTCGACATTTCCAGCACTCACACTAAATTCCTGTTTCCCATTGGAGCCCTTGCTGAGGCTGGCAGATGCGTCAAATCCTGATAAAGCCTATACTGGCAGCCAACATTCAAATAGCAATTTTATGCAAACAGGGTCTTCTCATCATATCGCCTTCTGCAATCCATAATTATTGCTTCTGAATGAATCTGAGGTTGTCTTCATCTCCTTGAAATGAGGTCACACTACTTATACAGTAAATTAAAGGCAAATTGAGCAGATGATATGTATAAAATAAGAAACATGCCATTTTTAGAGCCATTGACACTGTGCTAAATGAGTTGATTTTCAATCCAAACCCAGTATGTGTATAATTTGGTTTAGCATCTCAACATTCAGATGGAAACTCACACTCTTTGCAGACTTGATATTCATTTTTACTCTTCACAGTTAGCATTTATGATGAGGAATTACTTCTTGAGTCCTGTAATTTCAGTTTATATCCAAGCACATAATGTTTCACAGTTCATTCTTGCTAAAGAGAAAAAAAAAAGCTTTTCATGCCTAAGTTATTTTGGTATGTCACATTATGGTGAAGAAATTCCAAATGAAATGACATGAAAAGCACAACCTACAATGTTTGGCTACATCAGAATGCATTAAGGATTCTCTCTGGCCTGCTTTTCAAATTGTTCTGTATACACCCAAGCACTTACATTTCAAAGGACAGTTATTATAATTCTAGCACACACTTAATTCAGTTAGTTCCTCACCTTTAATAAGGGTAGAATAAATAAAATCATCCTGATTTAGTAAAAAAAAAAAAAAATTATGTATTTTTTTTCCCCAAATGATTCTTTATTTCTCCATCCTCTTTTCCTGCTCAACCATATGAGTAAACAAGTACACAGGTGATGTAATTTAAAGAGCACCATGAAAAGGCTCAGCTGGTAAAGAATCCGCCTGCAATGCAGGAGACCTGGGTTTGATCCCTGGGTTGAGAAGATGCCTTGGAGAAGGGAACGCCTACCCACTCCAGTATTCTGGCCTTGAGAAGTCCATGGACTCTATAGTCCATGGGATCACAGAGTTGGACATGACTGAGCAACTTTCAGTATCATGGTGAGGCATGTGAAAATACTTCAAAACCCTTTGAGTCTTTTCTATTTAGTATTTCTCTTGTCAGAAACTCCACCATTTGATAGTCTTTCATTTGGCTTAAATAGCCCTCCTTCACAGGTCCTCTATTAAAATGTGAAAACTTCTGAGTAGTTTGGGTTATATGAATTGGCCAAAAAGTTTGGTTGGGTTTTCTGTAAGATTTTACAGAAATATCTGAATGAATTTTTTGGCTAGCCCAGTATTTGAGACTAATGTACATTTTATTTGGATCATTTTCAGATTCAACAAGCATTATTGAACCTAATTTCACTGGTGGGTTGGGTGGAGTGACATAGTGGAGACACTCATTCATTCATTCACCAATTTTTTACTGAGCTCTTACTATATGTCAAACACTGTGCTATGTGCTGGCTGTATAATAGAAGCTTTGTCCTCATGGAACATACAATTCATTGAGGTGATTGGTGTTTACATAATCACAGAACTAATAACTGAAGGTTGCAGTCGCTTCAGTGAAAGAGAGCAAAGAGCTGTGACAGCTTGAGAATATTCTGCAGGAAAAGGAAGGTCACAAAAGTCAACTTTTATGGGCCACAGCACTATCCAGGACAGCCAACTCATGTTCAAAAAGAGTAGGTATTCTTGAATAAGAAGTAGAAGCTCTTGTGAAGAAGTAACATAGAGCAGCTTCATGGGCCAGAAAGCTGAGTACTGAGAATGCAGCTTACTTGGAAAACAGGCTCCAAGTTTTATATTTCTCTGGCCTAGATCATTGCTGCTGAGTCATGCATGGTATCTTCCTGCTTCTTATCAGATATCTTCTTCCTTCAGCTCTCTCATATTCTTGTTCTGAGGCTCTCCTGGCCTTTCTTGTATGCACTGTTTGATTATATAGCAGCATGAATGTATGGCTTGTCCCTTCCTGGACATCAAGCTTCTTGAGATCAACAGCACATCCTCAGTAAATGCTGGATATACATGAATGAATGACAGCAATGACCTTTAAGAATATTGCTAGTCCTATTTGTCAAATAAGGAAACAAGGTGAGAGTGGTTTAACGATTTATCTATTACCCATATGATATGTGGCTATTTCCAGATCTCAAGTTCCTTTAGAGCAAAAACTTATGTTAGAAAAACTTATGTCTTGTTTACATTTTTGTTTGCATGTATGCAAAGCAGAGATAAGATATAGGTTAGGTTCAGTTCAGTTCAGTCGCTCAGTCGTGTCCGACTCTTTGCGACCCCATGAATCGCAGCACACCAGGCCTCCCTGTTGATAACCAACTCCCGGAGTTCACTCAGACTCATATCCATCGAGTCAGTGATGCATCCAGCCATCTCATCCTGTGTCGTCCCCTTCTCCTCCTGCCCCCAATCCCTCCCAGCATCAGAGACTTTTCCAATGAGTCAACTCTTCGCATGAAGTGGCCAAAGTATTGGAGTTTCAGCTTTAACACCATTCCTTCCAAAGGAATCCCACGGCTGATCTCCTTCAGAATGGATTGACTGATCTCCTTGCAGTCCAAGGGACTCTCAAGAGTCTTCTCCAACACCACAGTTCAAAAGCATCAATTCTTCAGTGCTCAGCTTTCTTCACAGTCCAACTCTCACATCCATACATGACCACTGGAAAAACCATAACCTTGACTAGATGGACCTTTGTTGGCAAAATAATGTCTCTGCTTTTCAATATGCTATCTAGGTTGTCATAATTTTTCTTTCAAGGAGTAAGTGTCTTTTAATTTCATGGCTGCAGTCACCATCTGAAGTGATTTTGGACCCAGAAAAATAAAGTCTGACACTGTTTCCACTGTTTCCCCCATCTATTTGCAAGGAAGTGATGGGACCAGATGCCATGATCTTCGTTTTCTGAATGTTGAGCTTTAAGCCAACTTTTTCACTCTCCTCTTTCACCTTCATCAAGAGGCTTTTAAGTTCCTCTTCACTTTCTGCCATAAGGGTGGTGTCATCTGCATATCTGAGGTTATTGATATTTCTCCCGGCAATCTTGATTCCAGCTTGTGCTTCTTCCAGCCCAGCGTTTCTCATGATGTACTCTGCATAGAAGTTAAATAAGCAGGGTGACAATATACAGCCTTGACATACTCCTTTTCCTATTTGAAACCAGTCTGTTGTTCCATGTCCAGTTCTAACTGTTGCTTCCTGACCTGCATACAAATTTCTCAAGAGGAAGGTCAGGTGGTCTGGTATTCCCATCTCTTGAAGAATTTTCCACAGTTTTTTGTGATCCACACAGTCAAAGGCTTTGGCATAGTCAATAAAGCAGAAATAGATGTTTTTCTGGAACTCTCTTGCTTTTTCGATGATCCAGCAGATGTTAGCAATTTGGTCTCGGGTTCCTCTGCCTTTTCTAAAACCAGCTTGAACATCTGGAAGTTCATGGTTCATGTATTGCTGAAGCCTGGCTTGGAGAATTTTGAGCATTACTTTACTAGCTTTTGAGATGAGTGCAATTGTGTAGTAGTTTGAGCATTCTTTAGCATTGCCTTTCTTTGGGATTGGAATGAAAACTGACCTTTTCCAGTCCTGTGGCCACTGCTGAGTTTTCCAAATTTGCTGGCATATTGAGTGCAGCACTTTCACAGCATCATCTTTCAGGATTTGGAATAGCTCCACTGGAATTCTATCACCTCCACTAGCTTTGTTCGTAGTGATGCTTTCTAAGGCCCACTTGACTTCACATTCCAGGATATCTGGCTCTAGGTGAGTGATCACACCATTGTGATTATCTGGGTCGTGAACTTTTTTGTACAGTTCTTCTGTGTATTCTTGCCACCTCTTCTTAATATCTTCTGTTTCTGTTAGGTCCATACCATTTCTGTCCTTTATCGAGCCCATCTTTGCATGAAATGTCCCCTTGGTATCTCTAATTTTCTTGAAGAGATCTCTAGTCTTTCCCATTCTGTTGTTTTCCTCTATTTCTTTGCATTGATCTCTGAGGAAGGCTTTCTTATCTCTTCTTGCTATTCTTTGGAACTCTGCATTCAGATGTTTATATCTTTCCTTTTCTCCTTTGCTTTTCGCTTCTCTTCTTTTCACAGCTATTTGTAAGGCCTCCCCAGACAGCCATTTTGCTTTTTTGCATTTCTTTTCTATGGGAATGGTCTTGATCCCTGTCTCCTGTACAATGTATGAACCATAGTTCATCAGGCACTCTGTCTATCAGATCTAGTCCCTTAAATCTATTTCTCACTTCCACTGTATAATCATAAGGGATTTGATTTAGGTCATACCTGAATGGTCTAGTGGTTTTCCCTACTTTCTTCAATTTAAGTCTGAATTTGGCAATAAGGAGTTCATGATCTGAGCCACAGTCAGCTCCTGGTCTTGTTTTTGTTGACTGTATAGAGCTTCTCCATCTTTGGCTGCAAAGAATATAATCAATCTGATTTCGGTGTTGACCATCTGGTGATGTCCATCTGTAGAGTCTTCTCTTATGTTGTTGGAAGAGGATGTTTGCTATGACCAGTGCATTTTCTTGGCAAAACTCTATTAGGTTAGGTTGTGCTAAAGTAACAAAAATACCTCAAATCTCACTAGTTTGCAGTATCAACAGTAGATTTCTCATGCAGACTGTATGTGAATTGCAGATCAGCAGTAGATTCTGCACATTGCCATTAACTGATGGAGCAGTCTTCATTGCAAGCATTATTTCTCACCATGTCTAAGAGAAAAACAGAGCTCTACAATGCATGGCAGTTAAATATTCCAGGCTGGAAGTGACACAATGTCACTGCAGTTCATAACTCATTGATCAAAACTAGTTATATCTAGAATATTCAAAGGCAGGGCATTTAGAAAGCTGATGATTCCCACAGAGAAAATGATGTGTATTCCTTTTATGTGGCCATTTACTCATCAATTATTTATCAGATACTTATGTGCCAGGGCCAGTGGCTATAACAGTTTATTACTCAGTTATTGGTGCATAAAAATCACAGCATCTCAGTCATATACAGTATAAGCATTTATTTTCTCTTTTGTGAGCATGTTGTATGGCTAGGATCTGGCTGATCTAGCTTGAGTTCAGTTGAACAGTACTTCAACTTACAGGTAGCACAAGTTGTTTGCGTCTTCTACATATTACCTACATCATCCTGGGACCAGTTCCCTGAGGCCTGTGCTTCTCATAGCAATGGCAGAACCATAAAGGGCAAGTAGAATCATATAGTGCCTCTTAAAGCCTGTGCTTAGAGCTGCCAGACTATCACTTCTGCCACATTCCATTGATCAAAGCAAGTCTCATGGCCATACACTGGAGCAGTGGCTGCCTGGTGCTGGAGTGACTTTAAGGAGGTACCCCACATCCAAGGGCAAAGGAGAAGCCCCAGCAGGATGGTAGGAGGGGAAAAATCAGGTTTAGAATCAAACCCCATACCTACCAGAGATGATCAGAGGGTTCAAACAAACCTTGTGCACCCCAGGGCCCAGAGACCCGACAAAGACAGAGACAGAACTGTGTTTGAGTGTCTCCTGTGGAGGTATGGGTCAGCAGTGGACTGCTGCAGGGGCAGGGGATCTGGGTGCAGTAGACCTGGGTATGGCATAAGCCCTCTTGGAGGAGGTCGCCATTAACCCCACAAGACAGCCGCCAGAACTTACACAGGACTGGGAAAACAGACTCTTGGAAGGCACAAACAAAACCTTGTGTGCACTAAGACAAAGGAGAAAAGAGCACTGACTCCACATGAGACTGACCCAGACTTGCCCAAGAGTGTCCAGGAGTCTCCAGTAGAGGCATGGGTTGGTTGTGGCCTGCTGCAGGGTTTGGGCCACTGAGCGCAGCAGTACATGCATGGGACCTTTTGAAGGATGTTGGCATTATCTTCATTACCTCCACCATAGTTTGGCCCCAGGTAAATAACAGGGAGGCAACACAGCCCCACCCAACAACAGAAAATGGGATTAAAGACTGAGTTTCCCCCTCAGTCTCTCCCATCAGGAAGATTCCATAAGCCTCTTATCCTTCTCCATCAGAGGGCAGACACAATGAAAAGCACAGTCACAGAAAACTAACCAATCTGATTACATGGACCACAGCCTTATCCAACTCAATGAAACTGTGAGTCATGCCAAATAGGGCCACCCAAGATGGATGGATCATGGTGGAGAGTTCTGACAAAATGTGGTCCACTGGAGTAGGGAATGGCAAACCACTTCAGTATTCTTCCCTTGAGAACCCCATTAACAATATGAAAAGGCAAAAAGATAGGACACTGAAAGATTAACTCCCCAGGTCAGTAGGTGCTCAATATGCTACTGTAGATCAGTGGAGAAATAATTCCAGAAAGAATGAAGAGACAGAGCCAAAGCAAAAACAACACCCATTTGTGGATGTGACTGGTGATGGAAGTAAAGTCCAATGCTGTAAAGAGCAATATTGCATAGGAAACTGGAATGTTAGATCCCTGAATCTAGGCAAACTGGAAGTGGTCAAACAGGAGATGGCAAGAGTGAACGTCGACATTCTAGGAATCAGTGAACTAAAATGGACTGGAATGGGTGAATTTAGCTCAGAAGACCATTATATTTACTACTGTAGGCAAGAATCCCTTAGAAGAAATGGAATAGCCATCATACTCAACAATAGAGTCCAAAATGCAGAACTTGGGTGCAGTCGCAAAAATGGCAGAATGATCTCTGTTCGTTTCCAAGGAAAACAATTCAATTTCACAGTAATCCAAGTCTGAGCCCTGACTAATAATGCTGAAGAAGCAGAAGTTGAACGGTTCTATGAAGCCCTACAAGAACTTATAGAACAAACATCCCCAAAAAAGGTGTTCTTTCATTATAGGGGACTGAAATGAAAAAGTAGAAAGTCAAGAAATACCTGGAATAACAGACAAATTTGGCCTTGGATTACAGAATTAAGCAGGGCAAAGGCTAATAGACTTTTGACAAGAAAACACACTGGTCACAGCAAACACCATCTAACAACACAAGAGAAGATTGTACACACGGACATCACCAGATGGTCAACACCGAAATCAGATTGATTACATTATTTTCAGCCAACAATGGAGAAGTTCTATACAGTCGGCAAAAGCAAGACCAGGAGCTGACTGTGGCTTAGATCATGAACTCCTTATTGCAAAATTCAGACTTAAATTAAAGAATATATGGAAACCACTAGACCATTCAGGTATGACCTACGTCAAATCCCTTATGATTATACAATGGAAGTGACAAATAGATTCAAGGGATTAGATCTGATAGAGTGCCTGAAGAACTATAGACAGAGGTTCATGGCATTGTAAAGAAGGCAGTGATGAAGACCATCCCCAAGACAAAAAAAAAAATTGAAAAAATCAAAATGGCCTCTGAGGAGGCCTTACAAATAGCTGTGAAAAGATGAGAAGCAAAATGCAAAGGAGAAAAGGAACTATATACCAATTTGAATGCAGAGTCCCAAACAATAGCAAGGAGAGATAAGGAAGGCTTCCTCAGTGATCAATGCAAAGAAATAGAGGAAAACAATATAATGGGAAAGACTAGAGATTTCTTTAAGAAAATTAGAGATACCAAGGAAACATTTCATGCAAAGATGGGCTCGATAAAGGACAGAAATGGTATGGACCTGACAGAAATGGTATGGACCTAACAGAAGCAGAAGATATTACAAAGTGGTGGCAAGAATACACCTATACAAAAAGATCTTCATGACTCAGATAACCACTATGGTGTGATCACTGACCTAGAGCCAGACATCCTGGAATATGAAGTAAAGTGAGCCTTAGGAAGCATCACTATGAACAAAGCTAGTGGAGGTGATGGAATTCCAGTTGAGCTATTTCAAATCCTGAAAGATAATGCTGTAAAAGTGCTTCACTCAATATACCAGCAAATTTGGAAAACTCAGCAGTGGCCACAGGACTGGAAAATGTGTTTTCATTCCAATCCCGAAGAAAGGCACCGCACAATTGCACTCATCACATACGCTAGCAAAGTAATGCTCAAAATTCTTCAAGCCAGGCTTGAACAGTACATGAACCATGAGATTCCAGATGTTCAAGCTGGATTTAGAAAAGGCAGATGAACCAGAGATCAAATTGCCAACATCTGTTGGACCATTTAAAAAGCAAGAGAATTCCAGAAAAGCATCTACTTCTGCTTTGTTGACTATGCCAAAGCCTTTGACAGTGTGGATCACAACAAACTGTGGAAAATTCTTCAAGAGATGGGAATACCAGACCACCTGATCTGCCTCCTGAGAACTCTGTGTGCAGGTCAAGAACCAACAGTTAGAACTGGACTTGTAAAAACAGACTGGTTCCAAAGTGGGAAAGGAATATTTCAAGGCTGTACATTGTCACTCTGTTTATTTAATTTATATGCAGAGTATATCATGATAAATGCTGGACTGGATGAAGCAGAAGCTAGAATCAAGATTGCTGGGAGAAATATCAATAACCTCAGATATGCAGATGACACCACCCTTATGGCAAAAAGCGAAGAAGAACTAAAGAGCCTCTTGAATAAATTGAAAGAGGAGAGTGAAAAAGTTGGCTTAAAGTTCAATGTTCAGAAAACTAAGATCATGGCATCTGTTTCTATCACTTCAAGGCAAATAGATGGGGAAACAGTGGAAAGAGTAACAGACTTTACTTTGGGGGGCTCCAAAATCAGTGCAGATAGTGACTTCAACCATGAAATTAAAACAGTCCTACTCCTTGGAATAAAAGTTATGACCAACCTAGACAGCATGTTAAAAAGCAGAGACATTACTTTGCCAACAAAGGTCCGTCTAGTCAAGGCTATGGTTTTTCCAGTAGTCATGTATGGATGTGAGAGTTGGAGTATAAAGAAAACTGAGTGCCAAAGAATTGATGCTTTTGAACTGTGGTGTTGGAGAAGACTCTTGAGAGTCCCTTGGACAGCAAGGGGATCCAACCAGTCCATCCTAAAGGAAATCAGTCCTGAATATTCATTGGAAGGACTGATGTTGAAGCTGAAATGCCAATATTTTGGCCACCTGGTGAGAAGAACTGACTCATCGGAAAAGACCCTGATGCTGAGAAAGATTGAAGGCAGGAGGAGAAGGGGATGTCAGAGGACAAGATGGTTGGATGGCATCACCAAGTCAATGGACATTAGTTTGAGTAAGCTCTGGGAGTTTGAGAGGGACAGGGAATCCTGGTGTCCTGCAGTCCATGGGGTTGCAAACAGTTGGACACAACTGAATGACTGAACTGAACTCAACATTGCCATACTGAACAGCCATGGGACAGAGAAAAATAATCAACCTCTCCTGGGATAAACTACAGAGCAAAGATTCTTAAAAAGACAGTTAACTGGTAATATTAATGTAATCAATGCAGCAGTGACCAGAATGAATCTTAATTTCATGTAGTTTATATTCTATAGGAAAAAGATTGATAAAGTATGTAAAGCTAGACAGATGTAACTGCTAAGGAGAAGAAAGTAAAGCCAGGAAGGGGGTTAAAACATAGAAGAGATTATAGTGGTCAGCATTTTAGAAGATTGGCCAGCAAAGTTAACTTCACAAAATAAAATAACAATTGAGAGCTTTCTTTTGATATTATAGTATCATGTGACAGTTGATATCACATATTATGGAAATTAAATGAAGAAATGTCATCAAGGAGGAGTGTATTTTCAACCTTGTCCAATGTGGCTGAAATGTCAAGGATAAGGGTGGATAATTGTTGGGTTGAGTGACATGCAGACCATTCATGATCTTGTGAGAAAAAGATTCACTGGTATAATGGAACAAAAACACTGTCAAAATGAAATTAATAAAGAATGGGGTAGAAGACATTGATGACAGTGAATAAAGTCACTATATAAGGATATATAAATATATTTCCTACATATATAAGGAGAAAGTAAAATTTTGTTTGCTTGTTTGCTGGAGGTTGATGGGGGATTAAGAATCATTTTCTTTGTAAATGGGATAAACATAATTATGAGGCCAATTAAAGCAAGGAAAAATAACAATACAGAAGAAAGGGAGAAAATTGCTGAACTGATGGCCTTGAACATTGAGAAGTATAGACTCTATGCAGAATGAAAGGTGTGTGCTCTATCTGGAAGCATGGATTCTTCATCCACATGGTTAGAGGGAGGACAGAGTATCTGGGGACAAAGGCAGGTAGGTGAGAGATATTTCAATGGGAGCCAGGGGCTTCTAGTCTCTCAGTGAGGAGGGAAACATCTACCCATTGTCCAAGGTCAGCTCTTTTACCTCATTCTAGGGTAACCCTAATCAAACTTATCTTAAAGTCATAATAATGTTGTCGTTCTGAACAGTGGGTTGGAAATCTCAACCCAGAGAGGGATATTGAGCCCACATAGAAGTAACTGTGGAATATCCGTAACAGAGGTGGCCTGCAGGTAATTTTGTGACTTGGGATAGCAGGGATGCTGAGGGATCAGATTCCAAGTCTTCTTTCAGGAGAAGCTCTTTCATACCAGAGTTACTGTCCCAAGTCACAAAGACTACCTCTGCTATGTATATTCATAGTTAGACTTTCATTTCTCTGCTATTTGAGGGTCTCCGAAGGAAGTTAGTTTGTTTAAGGAACTCCACTGGACTCTAGGGGATAAATGTGGATTGCTTTCCAATCCAAGATACTGACAACCCTCTTCCCAAGAGTTGTTAGAACTCAGTCCACTGTTGAAAATATAGCTTTGAAGGTTCCCCCATCAACTGCTTTGCTTATAGCTTTGTATGGCCTTCGTGTGTTCTAAATACCAATCTCTTGTCTCATATCTTCCAGTTAATTCAGATGCTACCTCTCTGAAAATAACTTTTCCTTATGCCACTAAATTAAAAGTCAATAATTAAGTGATATTTTAGAACACATATCTGTCCTTCTATGCTATCATATTTGAGAGCAGAGACTGTCCCATTCTTTGAGGCATCCCATGAAGCCCCACCTTACACAGAAAAAGAACTTCATAAATTAATGAAAGGATAACTTGTTTTTACTTCCCCTCAAGCATAATTAAATTTTGGTTAAGAAAAGACTGCATGAGCAAGAGTTAAAGGTTAACAGCAAGTCTGTTTAGAACAATGGCAAATGTTAACTAATTATTAGAAGACATCTTTTAATTTGAAACTCTGTTTTTAAAATTATTTTATGACAGTTTGCATTTAATTTTACCTGCTTCACCCCTGGCTGTTGATGACAGATTTCTGTTTTAATTAGGCAGCCAATGATTACTATAAATGTGTTGAGGCCCATTATTTATTTATTTGTGTTCTCTTTGCTCTCTTGGAATTGTAAGTGAGCAGCCATTGGGAATCATCAAGTTTTCCTGGAAATGGCAGTGATACATGGCCAGATAATTAGTGCCTGCTAAGTGATAGAGACTCATGTGACTCCCTGCAGCCTTGGTGTCTAAGGCATATCACACAGGGGAGAAAGCCTCTGGTAGACACACATGAGGTGATGCCTAGGCTTTGAATCTCTTTATTTTCTGTCCCTGTCCGTATGACAAAAGCTAATCTATTCTCTGTAGTAGTTTTTGGTGACTCAGCAAAGCACCGTTTTGCTTAGTGTCTTAAACAGCAACCACTTTGTTTGCACATGATTCTGTAGGTTGATAATCTGGCCTGGGCTTAGCTGGGTGGTTCTTCTGGCCTTGCCTGGGATCATTTAGATCAATCATATTGTCTGGGGCTGACCATTTCAAAATGACTTCCATTGTGATAGCTTATTTTGACTCCACATGTCTCTTACCCTATGGTGAGCAAGGGCAGAATTCCAAGAAAGAGTAGAAGCACGTAGATCTTTCCAAGTTCAAGACTTAGAATAGGCATGCTGTTATTATTGACCAAAACAAATCTCAAAGTCAGTAAGACTTAGAGGGAGGGGAAATAGATTCCACATCTTGATTCAAGGAGCTGGAAAATCATATCCATGAAAGAAGCTTGGATACAGGGACATCATTTTTGTGATCTTCCACAGCAGCTGAAATATAATTTATTTAAAAATCTACATGAGTAAGGTAAGCCCTTTATTTAAATCTCCTGGTTCTAAGAACTCTAAATTTCTGTAGATTTTGTATTGGAGTCAGAAGTAGGGCCTGGTTTTTCTTTGCAGAATGTATTGTTCTTGAGATGGATAATAGACTATGACTTCTGAAATGAGAGCTTTTTATGCGGATATTAGTTACCAGTTTGGAGGCAATAGTGGGGCTCCAGTAAGGAAAACCAAAATGATAGTTGAATGGTTCCCCAAATTCTGAGTAGAGTCAAGTATATCTTCCTTCATCATTTCTTTTTCCCTCTGGACATATGATACTCCATCTCTGCCCTGTCTTCACCTAAATTGAACATAGTTATATCTGTGATGATACCTAATAACTAAAGTGCTAAAAAATATAAATGTATTTCCATTTCTAGAAGGGTCTATTGACATTCCAAAGGCTTCAGAAGGCAAAGTCATAAAGCTATTGTGGTGGAAGGACAGCTGTAAGTGCTGAGGCATTTGAACAGCTGAGTGCTCCACCCAGCTCCTAGACAATGCATCTTCTCCTTTTATCCTAAGCATTGCACCGTCTCTTATTGTCAATTCTGAATTCTGATGGGTAAAATGCTCTGAAAGGCATTTTCCACATACATTAAATAGAGGGTAATGTTGGAGATGATGGCAGCATGGCATCTGGTGCTAACTGTGCCCCAGTAGGATCTTGTTTAGATGTTTTGACCGTAGGCTGCTTCTTTCTGTCCTGCCTTCCTTGAGTCCTGCCATTTCTGCAAACTCTATGTGCCATACTTCCTGGCAATTCTTAGAACTTCTTAATAATAAAAATCCTTCTTGCTGACAATCCTCCTGGGTAATAAATCCTACTTCTGCTAAATTAAGCAGAATCACTTTTAGTTGCTTGCAACTAAAAACTCTATTGATTGATTTTTAAATATTTTCCTTCAATCCCCTTGGGCCTCTCTTAATTACTAATCAAAGTGTTTGTTTTGGGGATGAGGTGGCAAGCTAGGGCTTAAAGCCACACTGGAATAGGTTCATAATGATTTTTCAGTGCAAATAAGTGAAAAGCAGTGGTGCCCTGCTCAGATTCCCACTTCTAGGCAGATTTCACCTTCTCCAGATGCCATATGTGTTGATGGCCATAAGTTCATAGCTCCCCTCCCCACTCCTCATGCCCCAGGTGAAGAATTATCCTCAGCTCTCAGAACAACTTATGTCTTCCCCACCCTCGTCCCCAGGTACCTCATAGTCAAGGATGAATGGATATGAGGGTAGAAAGGCCAATGCCCTTGTCTTAGGGGGCCCAGCTCAGTAGAGCTTCAGAAACCCTGAGGCATCAGGCCAAGGCCAGACTCCAGCTGAAACCAAGTCTCTGCTTAGCTCCATCCCTGCCCTCTTCTCCTGAGACCTCTTTCTCAGGGAGCCACATTCACCTGAATCCCTGGCTTTCACTCTGCTTCAAGGAGAGCCAGGCTGACTGCAGACTGAGAGCTGGGGGAGAAACAGCTGTGGAATCTAATTGCTGTATAGCAGTTAACCTCAAATGTTAGTGTCTAACCAGGTGGTGCAGTGGTAAAGAATATGCCTGCCAATGCAGGAGACAAGAGATTCAGATTCTATCCGTGGGTTGGGAAGATCCCCTTGAGGAAGAACTGGCAATCCACTCTGGTATTCTTGTTTGGAGAATCCCATAGACAGAGGAGCCTCAATCCACTATAGTAAGTATTCTTGCCTGGAGAATCCCATAGACAGAGGAGACTGGCAGGCTACAATCCATGGGGTCACAAAGAATAAGACATCACTGAGCCACTGAGCACTATCAGAGTCTAAAACAACACGAGATAATTTCATGCTCACTTCAGCTCCATCGGGGTTTGTAGCACTAGGCAGTCATTCCAAGACCCAGGTCCTTCTCTCTTGTGGTTTACCCCATCTCCAGATCCTCAGCATCCTCCTGCTTGGGGGAAGGCAGGGAGGATTGTCTCCCCTATTCTGGGAGTACTGACCTCATTTTCACTCACATTTCATTAAGCACAACTTAAATACATCTGCAAGGGAAACATGGTGAGGCTCTGGGCTCAAACGAGAGAGAGAAGCATGGGGGAGGTCTCTGGGAGCTGAATGCAGGAGAGACATGTGGGGAAGTGCAACTGAGCAGGACCCTATAGGGCCTTCCTAGGGCAGGTTGTCCCCCCATATCCTCTGCTTTAGCTCCTTCCCAAGTCCCTAGACAACAGTCTTTGATGCACATTTCCTGAGTTGTTTTGCAGAGGTGAAAACCCTCCACCAAATGAAAGATGTTAACTACTTGATGGCCATGAGCACATAGCCCCAGGCCTCCTGGAATCTAAGGACTGATAATGTTTACCCCTATGACACCACCCTGTTCCCTTACCACCAGCCAGTTGGAGAACTATGCACAAGCAGATCACATACCCTGCAATCTCCCTTTCTCACCTGGCTTTTAAAAATGCTTTGTGGAAACCCTTTGGGGAGATCACATACCCTGAACCCCCTCTCTCACCTGGCTTTTAAAAATGCTTCATGGAAACTCTTTGAGGAGCTTGGGACTTTGTAGAGCATAAGCCACCAGTCTACTTGCATGACCCTGCAATAAACCTTTCTCTGCTACAAACTCTGGCCTTTCAGTCTGTTTGGCCTTACTGTGCATCAGGCACATGAACTTGCACTAACAATTTTGCTAACAGAAGCAGAGCTAGGAAGCTGTAGTACTTTCAAACACCACCTAGCTGTAGCTCAGGTCACCAAATTGACAAAACAGGGCCTGTTTGGGGGAGTGAAAAGATGTAATTTTAATAATGAAGCCAAGTTCCCATGGGTAAAATGGGGCTATTTCAGGAATGTAGGGTCATCAGATCTGTAGCTGACTCACAAGACATCAAGAAATGGCTGATTCATAGCATGTGGGTGATGAAAAAAAAAAAATGGTTTAAATTTCTTTCTACTGGGAAGCAAAACAGTACAGTTGGGTTAAAGGGAAAGCGAGTTAGAAAGCAGAGTTTGTGACCTTCCCAGAAAGTAATTGAGGCACATCCCTCCCCAGCACCTCAGAATATTGTGTCTAAAGGGCACAAGGTCTCCTCCCGCTTCAGGCCCTTTCTGGCTTTCTCTTCTCTGCTCGTTTCCCACAGCAATAGAAAGCTGGCATTAATACCTGCTCGGTGGCCTCTGCCCATTCCCCTAGCTCTTTCAATTGAAGAACTAGGAGTCTGGTGCTTCTAGCATAAACATCTTCCGATTCTACAAGACTGAGAGTGTTGCAGGAAGGGGGACCCCTTCCAGGGCCTGAAAGGGGGCTCTTGTCTGACATTCAGAAGTGAATTATCTGAGGAGACACAGATGCTGACAAAGCAAGAGACTTTATTGAGAAGTGGTGCCTGGGTGGAGGAAGGAGGGTGAGGGAACATGTGGCTCGCAGTCTTGGGTTTTATAGTGATGGCTGAGTTTCCCGGTTGCCTCAGGCCAATCCCCCAGACTCAGGGTCTTCCTGGTGGTGCACACATCGCTCACGCTCAGCCAGGATAGATTACAATGAGGAGGATTCTGGGAGGTGGCAGGACACTTTTTACTTTTCCCGAATTCTTCTGGTTGGTGGTGGCATCTTAGTTCCGTGTTCCTTTTCAGGACCTCCTATTGTAAAATAACTCAGATGATTAATGTAGTGCCTGGCTAAGGTAGGTGATTTCAGTCAATGTTTCCCCTAACACGAGGCTTGGTGGGGACAAGACAGAATCTGTCCATGCTGGGAAGAGTTGGGGATACAGCTGTGGGAAGGAGCTGTGGGAGATCCAGGCTGGGTTGTGTGCCTTCTCACGGCCGTAGGGAGCTGAGGAGACTCCAGCTTGGCTCACCTGAGAACCCAGCTCAAGAACTGGAGGAGGAGGAGGACGAGGAAGAGGGTGAGGAGCATGGTAGGAATGGTCTGCAGGCTGCCTGACTCTCTATCAGCATGTTTCCACGTGTATGCAATGTATGGTAGAGATCAGAGGTACCACCATTCAGATCCCACCCCCTCCTCAGGGCAATGCTCCCACTCTCAGTTGTCAGAAGTGTCAGCTGTTGACTGCTCATAATGGGGGGCAGGGAAGCTGGAAATTTGCCCTCATCCTCAGGGCACTACGTTGCCCAAGGCTAGGTGGCTGTTGTAATCACTGCCTGATGGGGTCAAGCCCCAGCAGGATCCAGGGGTACCCTCAGGATGACGGCATAGGCGATAAGAAAAGTGAAAAGGAAAGAGAAAGAGGCTTGATCTTCCTTGGTTTACACAGAAAGCCAATAAAGCTCCTGTGTTCCAAGGAGTCACCTTGAAAGAAGAACAGAGAGAGAAAAGGAGAGAAAGGAAAAAAAAAAAATGACACGGGGAGACCAAGCTTTGGTGAGCAAGGCCCATGACTTTATTTTCAAAAGGAACTTTTATACCTTGACTTGTACATAGAGAGAAATGAAAGATGCAAAGTCATACAGAGTCAGCCCAAACATTACATCTGTTTTGTCTTTATCAAAACCAGGATTTTTTCTGCATACCTTTCCCATAAACAATGTTGTGTACAATATCTTCTGGCCTTGGAGGCCTGTGGACATTTTATGACCCTTTTGTGATAAAGGCTGATCAGCCAGAAAACTTGTTTTCCCTTAAAGTGTTTCTTCGTTATTTCTCCCAGCCTCAGAAAGTACTAAACAGAGTTACATTCTCACAGAGCAAAGGTGCAGTGGGTCACAACAAAGAAAGAACCAATTAGCTCAAAGGTCTGATGTGGTTAATTCCAAGGCTGCTACTTGTTTTTCTTGCATTCCAACCATGTTAACCAATGCACTCCCAGGTGCACAATGGATAAGGGATATGGGCACCTGGCAGCAAGCATTGGCCCAATAATGAAGCCCTTTACCAGTACTATCTATTCTAATAATTTTTCATCCCTTAAAGGACTCTATGCTCATTAGGACTTTTAGAATGTTTTGGCTTCCCATGCCTTTCAAGTTTGGGGAGTTGTGAACAATCATGTGTGTTAATTGCAAGAGTATGGATAAACCCATCAGGCAAGCTAGAAAGCCAACAGAGGGGTTAAAATAGAAATATTCCTTTCATGCCCAGGAGACTTATTAACTAAAGCCCTAAGTTGATTTTTTCCAGAGAAAGGTAGTTGCGGATAGCCCCCATTGTCACCCTGTTTATTTAACTTATATGCAGAGTACATCATGACAAACCCTGGACTGGAAGAAACACAAGCTGGAATCAAGATTGCCAGGAGAAATATCAATAACCTCAGATATGCAGATGACACCACCCTTAGGGCAGAAAGTGAAGAGGAACTCAAAAGCCTCTTGATGAAAGTGAAAGTGGAGAGTGAATAAGTTGGCTTAAAGCTCAACATTCAGAAAACGAAGATCATGGCATCCGGTCCCATCACTTCATGGCAAATGGATGGGGAAACAGTGGAAACAGTGTCAGACTTTATTTTTCTGGGCTCCAAAATCACTACAGATGGTGACTGCAGCCATGAAATTAAAAGACGCTTACTCCTTGGAAGGAAAGTTATGACCAACCTAGATAGCATATTCAAAAGCAGAGACATTACTTTGCCAACAAAGGTTCATCTAGTCAAGGCTGTGGTTTTTCCTGTGGTCGTGTATGGATGTGAGAGTTGGACTGTGAAGAAGGCTGAGTGCTGAAGAATTGATGCTTTTGAACTGTGGTGTTGGAGAAGACTCTTAAGAGCCCCTTGGACTGCAAGGAGATCCAACCAGTCCATTCTGAAGGAGATCAGGCCTGGGATTTCTTTGGAAGGAATGATGCTAAAGCTGAAACTCCAGTACTTTGGCCACCTCATGTGAAGAGTTGAGTCATTGGAAAAGACTCTGATGCTGGGAGGGATTGGGGGCAGGAGGAGAAGGGGACGACAGAGGATGAGATGGCTGGATGGCATCACTGACTCAATGGACATGAGTCTGAGTGAACTCTGGGAGTTGGTGATGGACAGGGAGGCTTGGCGTGCTGTGATTCATGGGGTTGCAAAGATTTGGACACGACTGAGAGACTGATCTGATCTGAATGTCAGAAGAGTTGGTGAAAGGCACAAAATAGTAAGACAGACAGATTCTGGTTTTGGGGTAGATGCTCGAGCAGATCCAGGGGGGTCCCTTGAGGCCTGATCCACCTTTGCCTGTCAGGTTCTCTCCGCATGACCTTTGTCATGGGTGGGATCTCCCGTGGTGGCTCCCGGCAACTGCCAAGTGTGGGTACCAGGGCCTCACACCTTCACCTTAATTTGGTCAACTGAGAAGACTACCTCAGTTCCAGAGCTCCCCAGAGGTTCAGTGAGGCTCCCCTGTAACTGCGGGGGTCAGCCGTCTGTTGAGTCCCCCTTTCTCACTTCCTTATAGGTCTCTCTGGTGAGTCTATCTCCCCAACTCAGAACCTATTCCAGGGAATGAGATTGAAGACACTCTGAAACTTTCTATTTATCTAAATAGAACCCTCATGCTGGGAACACAAAATTTCAAGGCAAATTATACATGTTTCAATGCTATTCTCTCAGATCTTCCCACCCTCGCCTTCTCCCACAGAGTCCAAAAGACTGTTCTATACATCTGTGTCTCTTTTGCTGTCTCGCATATAGGGTTATCATTACCATCTTTCTAAATTCCATATATATGTATTACTATACTGTATTGGTGTTTTTCTTTCTGGTTGACTTCACTCTGTATAATAGGTTCCAGTTTCATCCACCTCATTAGAACTGATTCAAATGTATTCTTTTTAATGGCTGAGTAATACTCCATTGTGTATATGTACCACAGTTTTCTTATTCATTCGTCTGCTGATAGACATCTAGGTTGCTTCCATGTCCTGGTTATTATAAACAGTGCTGTGATGGACATTGGGGTACACGTGTCTCCTTCAATTCTGGTTTCCTTGGTGTATACGCCCAGCAGTGGGATTGCTGGGTCATATGGCAGTTCTATTTCCAGTAGTTTAAGGAATCTCCATGCTGTTCTCCATAGTGGCTGTACTAATTTGCATTCCCACCAACAGTGTAAGAGGGTTCCCTTTTCTCCACACCCTCTCCAGCTTTTATTGCTTGCAGATTTTTGGATACCAGCCATTCTGACTGGCATGAGATGGTACCTCATTGTGGTCTTGATTTCCATTTCTCTGATAATAAGTGATGTTGAGCATCTTTTCATGTATTAGCTATCTGTATGTCTTCTTTGGAGAACTATCTGTTTAGTTTTTTGGCCCATTTTTTGATTGGGTCATTTATTTTTCTGGAATTGAACTGCAGGAGTTGCTTGTATATTTTTGAGATTAATTCTTTGTCCGTTGCTTTGTTTGCTATTATTTTCTCCCATTCTGAAGGGTGTCTTTTCACCTTGCTTATAGTTTCCTTTGTTGTGCAAAAGCTTTTAAGTTTAATTAGGTCCCATTTGTTTATTTTGCTTTTATTTCCAATACACTGGGAGGTGGGTCACAGAGGATCCTGCTTTGATTTACATCAGAGAGTGTTTTGCCTATGTTTTCCTCTAGGAGTTTTATAGTTTCTGGTCTTACATTTAGATCTTTAATCCATTTTGAGTTTATTTTTGTGTATTGTGTTAGAAAGTGTTCTTGTTTCATTCTTTTACAAGTGTTTGACCAGTTTTCCCAGCACCACTTGTTAAAAAGATTGTTTTTTTCTCCATTGTATATTCTTCCCTCCTTTGTCAAAGATAAGGTGTTCATAGGTGTGTGGATTTACCTATGGGCTTTCTGTTTTGTTCCATTGATCTATATTTCTGTCTTTGTGCCAGTACCATACCGTCTTGATGACTGTGGCTTTGTAGTAGAGCCTGAAGTCAGGCAGGTTGATTCCACCAATTCCATTCTCCTTTCTCAAGATTGCCTTCGCTGTTTGAAGTTTTTGGTATTTCCATACAAATTGTGAAATTATTGATTCTTCTGATTCATGAACATGATATATTTCTCCATCTATTTGTGTCCTCTTTGATTTCTTTCATCAGTGTTTTATAGTTTTGTATATATAGGTCTTTTGTTTCCTTAGGTAGATATATTCCTAAATATTTTATTCTTTTCATTGCAGTGGTGAATGGAATTGTTCCCTTAATTTCTCTTTCTGTTTTTTCATTGTTAGCATATAGGAATGCAAGGGATTTCTGTGTGTTAATTTTATATCCCGCAAATTTACTATATTTATTGATTAGCTCTAGTATTTTTCTGGTGGAGTCTTTAGGGTTTTCTATGTAGAAGATCATATCATCTGCAAACAGTGAGAGTTTTACTTCTTTTCCAATTTGGATTCCTTTTATTTCTTTTTCTGCTCTGATTACTGTGGCCAAAACTATGTGGAATAGTAGTGGTGAGAGTGGGCACCCTTGTCTTGTTCCTGACTTTAGGGGAAATGCTTTCAATTTTTCACCATTGAGGATATTGTTTGCTGAGGGTTTGTCATATATAGCTTTTATTATGTTTAGATATGTTCCTTTTATTCCTGCTTTCTGGAGGGTTTTTTTTTTATCATAAATGGATGTTGAAGTTTGTCAAAGGTTTTCTCTGCATCTATGGAGATAATCATACGGTTTTTATTTTTCAGCTTGTCAAGGTGGTGTGTTACACTGGTTGGCTTGCGGGTATTGAAGAATCCTTGCATCCCTGGGGTAAAGCCCACTTGGTCATGATGTATAATCTTTTCAATATGTTGTTGGATTCTGTTTGCTGGAATTTTGTTAAGGACTTTCGTATCTATCTTCATCAGTGATATTGGCCTGTAGTTTTCTTCTTTTGTGGCATCTTTGTCTGGTTTTGGTATTAGGGTGATGGTGGCCTCATAGAATGTATTTGGAAGTTTACCTTCCTCTGCAATTTTCTGGAAGAGTTTGTGTAGGATAGGTGTTAGCTCTTCTCTAAATTTTTGGTAGAATTCAGCTGTGAATCCATCTGGTCCTGGGCTTTTGTTTGCTGGAAGATTTCTGGTTACAGTTTCAATTTCCATGCTTGTGATGGGTCTGTTAAGATTTCCTATTTCTTCCTGGTTCAATTTTGGAAAGTTGTACTTTTCCAAGAATTTGTCCACTTCTTCCAAGTTGTCCATTTTATTGGTGTATAGTTGCTGATAGTAGTCTCTTATGATCCTTTGTATTTCTGTGTTATTTATTGCGATTTCTCTATTTTCATTTCTAATTTTGTTGATTTGATTCTTTTCCATTTCTTTCTTGATGAGTCTGGCTAATGGTTTATCAATTTTATTTGTCTTCTCCAAGAACCAGCTTTTGGCTTTGTTGATTTTTGCTATGGTCTCTTTGGGGTTTTTTTGCACTTATTTTTGCCCTAATTTTTAAGGTTTCTTTCCTTCTACTAACCCTGAGGTTCTTCATTTCTTCCTTTTCTGGTTGCTTTTGGTGTAGAGTTAGGTTATTTATTTGACTATTTTCTTGTTTCTTGAGGTAAGCCTGTATTGCTATGAACCTTCCCCTTAGCACCACTTTTACAGTGTCCCATAGGTTTTGGATTGTTGTGTTTTCATTTTCATTCATCTCTATGCATATTTTGATTTCTTTTTCGATTTCTTCTATGATTTGTTGGTTATTCAGAAGCCTGTTGTTTAGCCTCCATATTTTGGAATTTTTAATAGTTTTTTTTTTTTTTTTTCCTGTAATTGAGATCTAATCTTACTTCATTGGGGTCAGAAAAGATGCTTGGAATGATTTCAATTTTTTTGAATTTACCAAGGTTAGATTTATGGTCCAGGATGTGATCTATCCTGGAGAAGGTTCTATGTGCACTTGAGAAAAAGGTAAAATTCATTGTTTTGGGGTGAAATGTCCTATAGATATCAATTAGGTCTAGCTGATCCTTTGTGTAATTTAAAGTTTGTGTTTCCTTGTTAATTTTCTGTTTAGTTGATCTATCCATAGGTGTGAGTGGGGTATTAAAGTCTCACGCTATTATTGTGTAATTGTTAATGTCCCCTTTCATACTTGTTAGCATTTGCCTTACATATTGTGGTGCTCCTATGTTGGGTGCATATATATTTATAATTGTTATCTTCTTCTTGGATTGATCCTTTGATCATTATGCCGTGTCCTTATTTGTCTCTTTTCACATCCTTTATTTTAAAGTCTAATTTATCTGATATGAATATTGCTACTCCTGTGTGTGTGTGTGTTTTGGTCTCCATTTGCATGAAATATCTTTTTCCAGCCCTTCACTTTCAGTCTGTATGTGTCCCTTGTTTTGAGGTGGGTCTCTTGTAGACAGCATATATAGGGGTCTTGTTTTTGTATCCATTCAGCCAGTCTTTGTCTTTTGGTTGGGGCATTCAACCCATTTACATTTAAGGTAATTATGGATAAGCATGGTCCCATTGCCATTTACTTTGTTGTTTTGGGCTTGAGTTTATACACCCTTTCTGTGTTTCCTGTCTAGAGAAGATCCTTTAGCATTTGTTGAAGAGCTGGTTTGGTGGTGCTGAATTCTCTCAGCTTTTGCTTGTCTATAAAGCTTTTGAATTCTCCTTCATATCTGAATGAGATCCTTGCTGGGTATAGTAATGTGGGTTGTAGGTTTTTCTCTTTCATCACTTTAAGTATGTCCTGCCATTCCCTTCTGGCCTGAAGAGTTTCTATTGAAAGATCAGCTGTTATCCTTATGGAAATCCCCTTGTGTATTACTTGTTGCTTTTCCCTTGCTGCTTTTAATATTTATTTGTTCTTTGTGTTTGATCTTTGTTAATTTGATTAATATGTGTCGTGGGGTGTTTCACCTTGGGTTTTTCCTGTTTGGGACTTGTGTGACTATTTCCTTCCCCATTTTAGGGAAGTTTTCCACTATTATCTCATTGAGTAGTTTCTTTTTGTTTCCTTCTTCTGAGACTCCTATGATTCTAATGTTGGGACGTTTCACATTGCCCCAGAGGTCCCTGAGGTTGTCCTCATTTCTTTTAATTCTTTTTTCTTTTTTTTCCTCTCTACTTCATTTATTTCTAACATTCTATCTTCTACCTCACTTATCCTATCTTCTGCCTCTGTTATTCTACTGTTGGTTCCCTCCAGAGTGTTTTTGATCTCATTTATTGCATTATTCATTATTAATTGGCTCTTTTTTATTTCTTCTAGGTCCTTGTTAAACATTTCTTGCATCTTCTCAATCCTTGTCTCCAGGCTATTTATCTGTAACTCCATTTTGTTTTCAAGATTTTGGATCATTTTTATTATTATTCTAAAGTCTTTTTCAGGTAGACTCCCTATCTCCTCCTCTTTTGTTTGGTTTAGTGGGCATTTATCATGTTCCTTTACCTGCTGAGTATTTCTCTGCCTTTTCATCTTGTTTAGATTGCTGTGTTTGGGGTGGCCTTTCTGTATTCTGGCAGTTTGTGGTTCTTCTTTATTGTGGCAGTTCCTCCCTGTGGGTGGCGTTTGATGAGTGGCTTGTCAAGGTTTCCTGGTTAAGGAAGCTTGCATTGGTATTCTGGTGGGTGGAGCTGGATTTCTTCTCTCTGGAGTGCAATGAAGTGTCCAGTAGTGAGTTTTGAGATGTCTATGGGTTTGGTGTGATTTGGGCAGCCTGTATATTGAAGCTCAGGGCTATGTTCCTATGTTGCGGGAGAATTTGCATGGTATGTCTTGCTCTGGAACTTATTGGCTCTTGGGTGGTGCTTGGTTTCAGTGTAGGTATGAAGGTTTTTGGATGATCTCTTATCAATTAATGTTCCCTGAAGTCAGGAGTTCTCTGGCGTTCTTAGGTTCTGGGCTTAAGCTTCCTGCCTCTGGTTTTCAATCTTATTCTTACAGTAGCCTCAAGACTTCTCCATCCATACAGCACTGATAATAAAACTTCTAGGTTAATGGTGAAAAAATTCTCCACAGTGAGGGATACCCAGAGAGGTTCACACAGTTACATGGATAAGAGAAGAGGGAAGATGGTGATAGAGGTGACCAGGAGGAGAAGAGGGGGGAATCAAAAGGGGAGAGAGCAAGCTAGCCAGTAATCAATTCCCTATGTGCTCTCCACAGTTTGGAACCCTCAGAGAGGTTCACAGAGTTACACAGAGAAGAGAAGAGGGAGGAAGGAGACAGAGGTGAGCAGGAGGAGAAAGGGGGAATCAAAAGAAGAGAGCTAGATCTAGGCAGTGCTCTGTTCCCTAAGTGTTCTCCACAGCCCAGAACACACAGATTCACAGAGTTGGGTTGAGAAGAGAAGAGGGAGGAGATAGAGGTGACCTGGGGGAGAAAAAGGAGAGTCAAAAGGGGGAGAGAATAATCAAGCTAGTAATCACACTCCTAAGTAAAAATGGGTACTGAAGATTGGATTCTTAAATGTACAAAATTGATAACAAATACTATAAAGCAAAGATTAAACATCTAGAGGAGAGGTTAGACTCTCAAAAATACAATATTAAAAAAAAATCACAAAAAGTATAAGAATATATATGAAGTTTGCTTTAAAAATAGGGTCTTTTTTTTGGAATAGTAAGTTTTGGTTTTTTTTTTTTTTTGTAATAGTAGGTTATAAAAATGAAAATTAAAGGAGTAATAGAGGATTTAAAAAAATAAAAAAGTTTAAATTAAAAAAAATTATAATAGTAAAAATATATCTAGGAATTTCTCTGGTGCTGTTGCAGGCAGTGTGGGGTCAGTTCAGTTTCAGATAGTTCCTTGTTCCAGCTTATACTTCTCAAGATCTATAGGCCCTTTCCAATGTAGTGTTAACTACAGGGATTCTAATCTGTTGTACTTGTCACTTCCAAAGCGGTTCCCTCTGTTTATTTGGCTTCTTCTGTTTGCTGGTGTCTCCAGTGTCTAATTTCCACCCTGACACAAGGGGGCGAAGGTGGTCTCTGGTTTAGGCTCACTTGTTCAGTCGTGTTGTGGGGAGGGAGGAACACTGCAAACAAACATCGCTGGCATGTGTGGGGAGTGCTCGCAGTGTCTCAGCCACACTGGGTTTGCCCCTGCTCACGATGTGTGTGCTTTCCCAGACTACACTGCTCAGGCTTCAGGTTGCTCTGCAGGGAGTGGGCCCTGGGTTGCATGCATTTCCCAGCTCTAAACCACTCAGGTCCAGGTTCTCTGGTACTCCACAAAGGCACAGACTTGGTTGGGCTTGTGTTTTGTGCTGTTCCCAGGTCTGAGCAGCTCAGGCGACCAGGTGCGTGGCGAGCACACTCTCCTCCAGTGCGGTGCGTCTTATCAGCTCCCTGGTCCCAGTCGCTTGGGTTTCCGGGTGCACCCATCTCTGGTGTGCCCTGTATCTCTTCTGGGGAGCTGATCTCTGGCTGCGACCCTCCCAGTGGATGTCAACCATCCAGAATCTCAGGAAGTATTTGGTTAGAAACTGGAAGCGTGTTCGCAGTTTGGTAGGGGATATCCTCTCTGGGGCTGCGTTTGCCCCTTTCTGGCTCTGTGTGGTGCCTGCCTGGCCCTGCCTCTGGCGGGGGATGGCCCAGTCCGCAGCCGGTTAGCTCTCCTCTGGTATTGGCTCAGTCCTTTGTTCTGTGTGTGGCCCAGCAGTGCCTTAGGTTAGGGCTTTTTGCAGGATAGTTTTCTCTCTCTCTCTCTCTCTCTCTCTAGCTATCCCACAGATTAGGTTGCTATCTCACATTAGCTCCCTCAGATTACCCTCAGGGCATTCAGGCCCAGCCCTTACCCTAAGCAATGCAGTCTGCTTTTCTCCGTTCACCCCCTGCTTGTTGGTGCTGGATGCGAGTGTCTGGGGTACTTCTCTGCTGGAAGTTGCCTTTAGGCATGTAATCTGTGGGTTTTACTTATTTATTTTTCCTCCTGGTTATGTTGCCTTCCGAGATTTGAAAACTTCCCCCCCACAGGTGAGAGGGTTTCCTTGTGTTTGTAAACTTCTCTATTAAGACTCCCTTCCCGGAACGGATCTCCATCCCTAACTCTTTTGTCTCTCTTTTTATCTTTTATCTTTTGTCCTACCTCCTTTCGAAAACAATGGGCTGCTTTTCTGGGTGCCTGATGTCCTCTGCCAGAGTTCAGAAGTTGTTTTGTGGAGTTTCCTCAGCGTTCAAATGTTCTTTCAATGAATTTGTGGGGGAGAAAGTCGTCTCCCCATCCTATTCCTCTGCCATCTTAGGATTGCCTCTCACAATTTAAAAATAAAAAAATAAAAATTCCACTGCCTAACTGGTTTTTCTTATGTTTACAAGAAAACTCAGAAGTGTGTGTGTATTGTGTGTGTGTGTGTGTGTGTGTGTGTGTGTATTATACAGCAAATCTGTAGTCTTTTAGGCATTTAGAACTCAGACCATCAGGGAGACAAAAGTGTGACATGGTGGTCCTTCCTGTCTCCACTTTATGAATGATCCAGATGCTTCTGTGGCCTCTGTGTCACCTGGCTATGCCTTTGACACTCTCTGAATCCATGAACATCTTATCTCAAACTCTGCATTACTCTTTTTCTTTTATTTTTATTTCTTAATTTTTTCATTTATATTGGAGTGTAGTTGATTATCAGTGTTGTGTTAGTTGAAGGTATACAACAATGTGATTCAATTATGCATGTATCCTTTTTTTCAAATTCTTTTCCTGATTAAGTTGTTACACAATATTGAGCAATTCCCTGTGTTCTACAGTAGGTCCCTTGTTGATTATCCATTTTTAATAGACCAGTGTGTACATGTCCATCCTAAACATGTTAGAGAGTTTGAGACTGCATGGTTTTTTAAGGTTCTAGGGGCTTGGGATGCCGCCCACAAACAGAGACCCCATTTTCTCCCACAGATTACAATGAGCACAAAATCCATAGGCTGCCCTTCCATGGGGAGATTCTTCCAACCAAGCCATTTTACTGGAGGTAGAACCTGGGAGCATGATTCACATTGTTGGGAAAGACAGTCGCTGAGTTCCAGCACACGATGAGCCCAATGCCCTCACGGTGTGAAGATACAAGACGCACATTCACACACCGTTTCCAGTCTTGTACAGTCTGTTGCACGATTGTCACTCCTATGGTTTCAGTCCTTTTGTTAAGAGTCTACTTCTGGAATCATGTATTTAACGTCTCCATTCAAGGTCCATCTCACGTTCCACAGGAGTGGTGTTCCTGAACAAGGGCACGTGCGTCAGCTTCTTCTCCTATGATTCTGATGTTCCCTGAAACTTCTCTGCCTGCCAGAGAGTTTGGGAAATGAATTTATGAACCAGTTGGCCCATGAGTTGCAGTTAATTTCTCACATTGGTGTGGCCCCTGTGTCTCTCACACTGTGGCTGTTTGGGCTGGTCTGTTTTTTCTTTCTTTGTCTGGGTGCAATGTTCCATTCTTTCTCCAGCTTCTAGGAGAGATATAGTCACCCCAAATACATGTAAGGTATAGATACACTGTCCCCTGGGGCAGGACAGCAGCCCCCCCCCCCCGGCTTCATTCTTGTTCCTGTTTTTTTCTCTTAGAGTTTCATTGTGGCTTTGTGTCCCTTCCAGAAACCCCTGTCCCTCAGAGGTGACCACATGAGAATGGTCTTAGCTGTCTGCTATCTTTGGTACCTTGGGAGAACATAACTTGCCTTCTTCCTTATCTGCCTTGGGGCTCTATGAGACTTCATATCTGGTCATCGCCTCCAATTAACCTTGAACTTCAAGATCTCCTGCCCCACAAAGAGTGTCTCGATCAAATTTAAAAGTTTGCAGGCAATAATGAGCACAGGAGAACTCATATTTCAAGGAATTTCCAATAAATATTGAGCTTCCCTAACACAAAGTATCTTTCTTATTCATGCTTATACCTTTACAACCTATAAGATTTCCTTCTATAACGTGGCCATTCTTTGGGTTCATTGAATTAATAAGCCTATAGAGAATTATTTTATAAGGCAAAATGTCCTCTTTAATGGGAATGAAAAAAATTATTTTTCAAATGTGATGATACATGTGTGTTTTTGTGTCTGGGGATTTTCTTAAGTATGACTAGATGAAATGGACTTGATTACTCAGTGGGAAAGATAACCTGAATCTTTTCCATATGGAGGTTGGCCGTGACTTTCCCTCTGGAGAAAGAGGTTTTACTTGGGAAACAGCAGTAGGTTAGGGCAAAAAACCTGTTCTTGTATCACAGACAAAATTGTAGGAGGTACGTTCTGAGCTCCAGGAATCAAGCCAACACTATCATGCCTCCTGATGGTTAAAAATCATGATCTGGTTTTCATTTTTGTTTCCGGTGCCAGTGCTCCTGGGTCAACATGCTAATTTGAAAACTCACTGCATACATTTGAATATTGTGCATACTCTTAACTCCATAGAGGGGAGATAAAATTAATAAGGTTCTGGTTCTGTCTTTTCACTAGTCTAGAATGATTTTTAAATTCTACAAAAAAAAAAAAACAAAAACTCCATTTTGCTTCATTGTTCTCAAGCTCTTTGAAATTGCAGAAATGATAATGGAATTTAATAATTATCATCTTACTCTAATCAATGTAAAAGAAGATTGGTCTTTCTTGAATGAATTATTTCATTTACAGTAACCAGGTAATTTTCATTGTTGCTTGATCTGAAGTCCACTGACCCAAATTGGGTGATTAAGAGGGTCCATAAACTTCTAAGAAAAAATAAATGAAATACCTTTCTTTCACTGAGATTTTGTATTATCTTCAATTATGTACATAGGTAACTGATTACCTGGCTCTTTGGCTTCAATAGAAATGACTGTTATTTTAATATCACAATGTAGTTGTTCCACATCTTAAAATGCCAATTACTCTAATCACTATTTTAAAATTATACTGTAAGACTTTCCACTAGTTCTTGTTTTGTTTTTTAAATATGCTACTAAAGAAGCACAGACATTGCTGTACACAGATTTATTCATTTATATTTAAGCCACTAAATTTCAATATAATTCAGTTGTGGCTTTATATTCCTGTGCATATCACTTTGTGCCTTTAAAATATTAACCCCAGAAGAGTCTATCAGCTAATCAGATAGCTAACAGGATGCAAGGCACAGAAAAAGCTAAGAACATGAGATCCACTCATTTATTTATTCATACCCCCACTTTTTTTGCATCTACATTTCTCTTGCTCAACCACAGCCTAAGACATCTGACATCTCTCTCTCCACCAGAACCCTCCTGGGGTCTTCAGGTATTTAAGAGTCCTTTTACCTAATGATACATGAAACTCAGCAAACTATTTCTGAAGAGGAGAGAGCATGGTTTGATATCCTGCAAAAGTCATTGTCTATTAGAATAAGGGTGATATTTTAAATATATATATATATATATATATAAGTTGGGCTTCCCCAGTGGCTGAGCGGTAAGGAATCCACCTCCAATGCAGGGACCTCAGGAGATTCATGTTCAATTCCTGGGCTGGGAAGATGCCCTGGAGAAGAGCATGGCAACCCACTCCAGTATTCTTGCCTGGAGAATCCCATAAACAGAGGAGCCTGGAGGGCTACAGTCCATGAGGTCAAAAAGAGTCAAACATGACTGAAGCAACTTAACACACACTCACACATATAAGCTGAAATCTGATCAAACTGTCAGCTTCTAAAAACAGCGGCCCTCTCATTGGGCTCCTATCAATCCCACATCTTTAGGACAGACTCTAAGTATAGAATCACCTTTTCACTTCCATTAGGAGGACAGATGCCAGTTTAAATGATATGTCACCTACTGGTGATTATCTGAATATATTGTATTTGCTTCCTGCTGGGACAGAGATGAGGCTGGGGAGTATCCAGGGCACTGCAGAGTTTAGGGGTAGCTTGGTCCTACTTAGGGTGGGTCTCTTATAAACATGAGGGTTCAAGTCATTAGTGCAGTTAAGTGTGATTGTACTCAACTCCTCCAGTTTGAAGTCAGTATTTCCTACTGTATGTAGGAAAATAACATATCAAATTTTAGTCAAGGGACTTCCCTGGTGGTCCTGTGGTGAAGACTTTGCCATACAATGCAGGGGGTGCAGGTTTGATCCTTGGTCGGGAGCTAACATCCCTCATGACGAAACATATGAAAACATAAAACAGAAGCAGTATTGTAACAAATTCAATAAAGACTTTTAAAAAATGGTCCACGTTTAAAAAAATCTTCAAAAAAAATTTTGGTCAAAAGATTTGTTGAGAAGGGACAAATCGAAATGCTTTTCTTGACGCTCAAACAGCGTGGAGTGATGGGCTTCCTCTGCTGTGACAATATGGGTGCTGTCACCACGCTCAAGCCCAGTGGCTGTCAGACGGGGTTCTGCTCCCTTGCAGCTCTGTCTGTATCCTGTGAAACCAATGCCCTCAGCTGCTGAGTCATCACAGTGCACAGGAGCTGCATCCAGTGAAAATCAGCCTCAGGCTCTTCGCTATTTACCCAGCATATTTTGGGAGACAACCCAAAGCTGAGTATGGGCCTTGGGCACCCCCGTGCAGTAGCACCATCTGGGACTGTAAAGCCTGCTTCTGTTTCTCAAGGTTTTTCTAACCCCTTAGCAACCCTGTCTTCAAGCATCCTGTGCCTGCATGTTGCGGTAGCCACACCCTAGCCACCCTCCTACCCATGGAATATTAGCAGGGCAGAGTATTAGCAGGGCAACATGCCCTTTATCAGGGGAGAGTTGTCAGCTGGAAGAGGCAAGTATTTTAAAGGGATGGGATTCTTAGTGAGCTACCAGTGGTAGGAAGAGAAACCTGGGAGCTCTCCCAACAAGGTGCTTGCCCTTCATTGACTTTGAGTGAATCAGGAGGGAAAGTGTGTCAGTTGCGCCTGATCTGATCAGATGAGGTCTTACAAGAAGCTTTCTAGATCAGAAGTGGAAGACCTTAGAGCAAAGGCCGGAGAAGGCAATGGCAACCCACTCCAGTACTCTTGCCTGGAAAATCCCATGGACGGAGGAGCCTGGTGGGCTGCAGTCCATGGGGTCGCAAAGAGTCGGACACGACTGAGCGACTTCACTTTCACTTTTCACTTTCATGCATTGGAGAAGGAAATGGCAACCCACTCCAGTGTTCTTGCCTGGAGAATCCCAGGGACGGCGGAGCCTGGTGGGCTGCTGCCGTCTCTGGGGTCACACACGCGACTGAAGCGACTTAGTAGTAGTAGTAGTAGTGGTAGTAGAGCAAAGACAGCTCCTTCTGGTCTAGAAGGAGGCAAACTTACACACTGTGGAGAGAACCATGCCTGGTGGGGACCAGCATGCTGCCCTGAGATGCAGACTCACCACAGTGGCAAGGAACTGAACTCTGCCAGCCACCTGAATGAACCTGGAAGAGGAACTGAACTCCAGGTAAGAACCCAGCCTGGCCCAAATCTTGATCTCAGTCTTCAGAGTGCCTGAGTAGAGTGTCTGGCTAACCTGGGCCCCTATTTCTGACCCACAGAAACTGAAAGAGAGTTTGTGGCATTTGAGCTTCTAAGTCTGTAATTTCTTTACACAGAAATAGAAAACTAACGGGGCTCCAGAGAGTCTTAACTTTTGTGTGTCATGGACCCTGTGGGAAGTCTGGGGAGCCTATAAACTTCTGCTCAGAGTTAATTTTTAAATGCCTATAATAAAATATATAAGGTTACAAAGGAAAGGCTGAAATAGGCTAATAAAAATATTAAAAATGTATCTGGGTCAGAGTAATATATACACTCACTTCTTCATATATTAAGTGGTAGGATCTTGTGGTAGATCTAAGAACCACTTAACTTTGAAGAAATGATGAGTGCAAGTCATCTTTTGAGATACCCACAGTGACAGAAATGCAATATAAAATCACCTGTCATTTTGTGGGTGTCAAGGAATCAAGACTGCTAGTTCTCTTGTGGTTGGTTGCTTTCATTCACAGTCGAAGCAGATGCCAAATTTCAGATAGTTAATGAAATTAGAGAAGGCAATGGCACCCCACTCCAGTACTTTTGCCTGGAAAATCCCATGGATGGAGGAGCCTGGTAGGCAGCAGTACATGGGGTCGCTAGAGTCGGACATGACTGAGCGACTTCCCTTTCACTTTTCACTTTCATGCATTGGAGAAGGAAATGGCAACCCACTCCAGTGTTCTTGCCTGGAGAATCCCAGGAACGGGGGAGCCTGGTGGGCTGCAGTCCATGGGGTCACACAGAGTCGGACACAACTGAAGCAACTTAGCAGCTAGCAATGAACTTAGAGATATTTTTTTGTTTGTTTTTCCATCCTAGCACATGGACTTCTGTGTTCTATTTAGGTTAAAGCCCCAGATGAGAAAGTTCTTGGGCTTCTTCCAAACTCAGTGTTATAAGTTGGCTTCATTTTTCTGAGCAATCTCTGTATTTTCCAAGATGGCAGTCTCCATCAAGGGCACTGGTCCCTGGTTCCCATCCTCAGAAGGGCCACCCTCTGTTTATCCCTAGCTGATTTTTCTTTAATTACATGGATTACTCAATTTGTATATGTGATTAATGTCTTTTTGATTATGCAGAATTAACTTTAATGGAACACAGCTGCACTGTGTGTATCTGGGTGTATCTGTCTGGATTTCCAAATGTTGGTGTTGCAAACACCTTCCTGGGGGAGACCAAAGCTGATAGCTCAAATGACAGAGCCAGGGTTTGGGGCTGTGACCCTCCTTTGGTCTACACTTGCCCACCTCTGCTCCCTTCTCTATTCCTCAATCTTAATGTGGACGAGGGGCTTCCCTTGTAGCTCCATTGGTAAAGAGTCTGCTTGCAATGCAGGAGACCCGGGTTTGATTCCTGGGTCAGGAAGATCCCCTGGAGAAGGAAATGGCAACCCACTCCGGTATTCTTGCCTGGAGAATCCCATGGACAGAGGAGCCTGGCAGGCTACAGTCCATAGCCTAGCAAGAGTCGGACACGACTGAGTGACTAAGTATACACACACGATGTGGACCAGAGTGGGTGCTTGGGGAAATCTGCTTTCTGCCCACTGCTCTCTCTCCACTATCAGAGTTATAAATTGATGCTCTCTGCTCTTGGCTGAGCTGTAAATCACTCTAATGTGTGTTTCCCAATTATTCCTTTACTTTCTTTACTCTAATTTTTCAAAAAATTATAAACATGTAGTTTTAAAATTTTAAAAGTCCTCAGAGTTGATTATTCCTTCCTTCTCTTGTCCCAAACTTGTGTCTATATTTTCTTTCCCTCTGTTAGTTACTTCCTTAGCTTTATATAATATTCCTATTGTTTTTTGATTTATTAATTTTACATGAATTCTGTTGATTCACTGTTAAAAAGGGGGGGTTTCCTTCACTTTGCACCCCATTTCCTATGGATGGTAATTTTACTGTCTTAGCTCTATGACTTGATTTGATCATATCTCTATTAATATCAACTTTGGCATCTCTGCATACTCTTCCTTCTTTTCTTTTTCGGTTTCATTTTCTTTCAGATATATATTTGCTCGCACATTGCCAAGCATAATGTTATTTTTCTTCTTAAATCAAAATTATATTTTCTATAGTTTCTCTATAGATTAATTTTAACATTAGGAAATTAGCAAAGTGCTATTATATAACTTTGACTATCAAAATGTTATTCTTTGTGGGGCCAAATGATTTATAAGAACACAGGTCTGTGAAAGTGCCAGTCATCAAGGTCAAATGATTCTCATATTGTTTATACCACCAAGGGATTAACCTCATGTTTAATTTTTGTTTAACAATTTGATAAACATTTTATGGGGAGGATTTTTTCCCTCTCATTTCTCTTTGAGTTGTCAATTACTTTTATTTTTAGGGGGTCTTCTTAAAGAATAACATGACTTCAGCCCCCAATTTTGAAGACCTTCCTCATACCAATTAAATCAGAATTTCTGTGGATGGAACTCTTGCATAAGCTTATTTTAAATCAAAGTATTCCTAAACAAGGGCTTCCCGGGTGTTGCTAGTGGTAAAGAATCACCTGCCACTGCAGGAGATGCAAGAGACACAGGTTTGATCTCTGGGTTGGGAAGACTTCCTGGAATAGAAAGTGGCAACCCATTCCAGTATTCTTGCCTGCAAAATTCCGTGGATGGAGGAACCTGGCGGGTTATAGTCCATGGGGCCACAAAGAGCCAGAAGTGACTGAGTGCATTCCTAAACAAAGACAAAGTTGAATCAGATCTACTTAAGAAAGGAAGGGCAATCATTGCAACTATAGCACCTACCTCCAGCTCTAGGAATAAGGAGTCCTGTGGACTGGCCCCTTGGGGAAGTGCATCTAAACATTTCCATACAGATGCTGTGGGTGGCGGAGAAGACGATGGCACCCATTCCAGGACTCTTGCCTGGAAAGTCCCATGGACGGAGGGGCCTGGTGGGCTGCAGTCCCTGGGGTCGCTAGGAGTCGGACACGACTGAGCGACTTCATTTTCACTTTTCACTTTCATGCATTGGAGAAGGAAATGGCAACCCACTCAGTGTTCTTTCCTGGAGAATCCCAGGGACAGGGGAGCCTGGTGGGTTGCCGTCTATGGGGTCGCACAGAGTTGGACACAACTGAAGCGACTTAGCCGGAGAAGGCAATGGCACCCCACTCAGTACTCTTGCCTGGAAAATCCATGGACGGAGGAGCCTGGAAGGCTGCAGTCCATGGGGTTGCTGAGGGTCGGACACGACTGAGCGACTTCACTTTCACTTTTCACTTTCCTGCATTGGAGAAGGAAATGGCAACCCACTCCAGTGTTCTTGCCTGGAGAATCCCAGGGACAGGGGAGCCTGATGGGCTGCCGTCTCTGGGGTTGCACAGAGTCGGACACGACTGAAGCGACTTAGCAGCAGCAGCAGCAGTAGAAGCGACTTAGCAAGCAAGCAAGCAAGGAATTGTGGGTGGAGCTCTGCATACAGGAATAGCCCAGGGCATGTGACTCAGTCCTCACCTGTCACCATAGCTCCAACTTCCTTAAGAGCCTGGTATAAATGGCAATTCCTGATCCCACTGCAAAGGAGTCATAATAATTAAAAAAAAAAAAAAAAAAAAATTGTTACTAGGTAACCAAAAAGCAGTCCTGTTCAATCTACAAAATCTACACACTCAGGGCCCTCTGGTTTGATAAAATACTGCAATGCTCCATTCTTCTGTTAATTCCTGATTTTTTCCCCTGAATTCCTTTTGGTAAGAAAACTTCTAGAAACTGAATCTATACTTTTAGCTCATAAGTGAGCTAATGGGGTTATTTCCTAACGCCGGTGCCTTTCTGTTGCTGAGGTAGAGACTTACTATTAGGATCTGAACGCTGCTGCCTAGTTTGTAAATGACCCCCAGGCTGAAGTGAAACAGAACTGTTAATGTATTTTTGATGAATATTAAAAATTCATGAAAAAAATAAAAAGTAGGATAAATATTCAAAGGAGTCTGGTTTGGGTTTACATGCCTTAAAGTTATTCTCTCTCTCATCCTCTCTCCCTTACTCTACAAAGAATATCATAAAACTTCCACATCTTTCCACATTATGGAAAGTCAATTTGATAAGAATGTTGTTATGTCTGTAACCTGTCAGGGGTAAATTGAGTAGAAAATTATGCATTTCCCCAGTAAAACCAAGTGTTAATATGGAAATTCTCATTAAAAGCCCTAAGAAGCTACAGATGTTTGAGAAAATGTCACTGATTGCTTTGACCTGACCTTTTTTTTTTTTTTTTTACAGTGCTTTCCTTCAGCCCATCTTACCCCATGTTATCAGTTTCAGACCAGGAGGCTTTTTTAGAACCACTGGATATGGCATTAACTCATTTTATCCACACCGTCTCCTCTTCTGTCCCCTGCCTGCTGACAACAGCTCTCTGCATGGTGCTGTGGGCAGGAAAAATGCAGCAAGTTTCTCCTTCAGTAAATAGGACATCCCATTCAGGTCACTCATGCAGCTCATTTTAAATAAATTGAATCAACTTCTGCCTATTATCTGCTTGTCCTTGAACTAAGATAACATTGGACATTCAGTTATCACTCAAAGAAGGAATTATGAGGGTGACAAAATTTGCTGAGTGCTCCAAGGCCAGGTTTCACAGAACTTTATTTGGGTAGGACTGGGGAAGGGAACTTCCATTGCTCCAGTCAAGTAGTGTGTTCACTGTTAACAGTGTGCCCTTGCTGAAAAGTTTCAGAAAGTTTGAAAATTTGAGAATATTTTCAACCCAGCTTTATTCTTGTGAAATGACTGAGGTTAACAGCCTTACTGATTCAACAGACAAGAATTTGTTAGTGAAGGACAGGGAAGCCTGGCGTGCTACAGTCCATAAGGTCACAAAGAGTCAGACATGAATTAGCGACTGAACACACACAAGAGCTGGTGCTTATCCCAGAAGCCTGGGGATGCCTAGCTCCTTCGCAGAGGACCTCTTGTCATTGGAATTTGCCCTCTATAGTACTAGCAAATCAAGAGACTTAATAACTCAAATTCTTATCCAGAAGTTGCATAAGGAGTAACAGAAAGACTTTTTTATTTTTTGTGACTACTCGGTCTTTGTTGTGGCATGTGCAGGCCTTCCCCAGTGTGGCTCATGGGCTTAGCTGCCCCGAAGCATATGGGATCTTAGTTCCCTGACCAGATATCTAAAACCCTTGTTCCTTGCATTGGAAGGTAGATTCTGGACCACCAGGGAAGTCCTGCATAAAGACTGCTTTATTCAAGAAGGGATTACATTTGATTGAAATAAATCATCTCTGAGCTTCCCTTCTCTGGTGATGGATTTGTTCTAGAAGTTTTGCATCTAATGGCTTTAAATTTAGGTGGAGTCTTTGTTCATTTAATACAGACTTTGCTTTGGTTATTACTGGGACTCACCAAATTTTTAAGTTCCTCTCCCTGCCTGGGTACATGCAATGATCTCACTTTCTTGCTCCATTCAAGTTAGATAGCACCATGAAACTTGTTTGATGAATAAAATGTGAGAGGAAATGCTATGTGTCACTTTCAAGACATAGCCCTTAATCACTGATGCTTGACCCTTGAGTTCTCTCTTCCCCTGTGCCTGTGACACTGGAAGTAGAAGTTGGCATGCATGGAGGAGCCTCAGGATTGATGCAGCCTGAAAGGACAGTGGTCCTGACTCATGGCTGAGTTAGGATGAGTGAGAAGTAACTTTGGTGTTGCTGAGACACTAAAAGTTTGGAGTTATTTTTATTGCAACACAACCTAGCCCATCCTTACTGAAACATGCTCCATGTTCAAACTTGCTTGAATGAAGCCCTTTAGAGTCACTGTCTCATTATTTCCAGAGAAGTATTCTTCATGGACTGTCTTAGCTATCTTGTGAAATGGACCATCACTTGGAAAGTTTTAAACTGGAGGGTCCAGTTGTTGACTTGCCAGCGACCGACAAGTGTATGCCTCATGAGCTCCTCTAATTAATGGAGAAGAGTCAGATGATATAAACAAAACCAGGCTCTCTTGGGAGCTCTGCTTGTGACTGTCAAAAGGAAAGAAGACCTTGTTTAACTGTCATTATTAATTGCTCTTGGCTACTCATATTAACTCATCTTCATGTTGGTAATGGCTTAGAGGGATAATCTTGATATGAGTAGTTAATTCAAAAAGGTCTCAGTGTGATATCAGTTCCTGGAATACAGATGTTCTCTTAGAAATACTGAGGTTTCCAAAGGTGATTTTCAAGTCCAGTTTTCTATAAGTCTAAATGAGTACCCATTTCTTTGAGTGGGGTGAAATTACCACTACTCTGCTATGGCTCAGGCTTGAGTCTTGCCTAATTTTTTTCCCCTTTTTTTAAGTTGACGTATATTTGATTTACAATGTTATGTAAGCTACAACATTTATACAGTGGGCTTCTCAGGTGGAGCTAGTGGTAAAGAACCTGCCTGCCATTGCAGGAGACATGAGACACACAGGTTCGATCCCTGGGTCAGGAAGATCTCGTGGAGGAAGGCATAGCAACCTGCTCCGGTTTTCTTGCTAGGAGAATCACATGGAGAGAGGAGCCTGGTGGACTATGATCAATAGGATTGCAAAGAGTCACAACTGAAGTGACTTAACACAGTATATATATATATATATATATATATATATTCATTTTCAGATTCTTTTCCTTATAGGTTATTACAAAGTATTAAGTATAGTTCCCAGTGGTATACAGTAGATCCTTGTTTATCTATTTTATAGATAGTCATGTGTATCTCTTATTCCCAAACTCCTAATTTAACCCTCACACCCTTTACCATAAGTTTGTTTTCAGTGTCTGTGGATCTACATCTGTTTTACAAATAAGTTCATTTGTATCATGTTTTAGATTCCACATATAAGTGATATCATCTGATGCTTTTCTTTCTCTGACTAGCTTACTTCACTTAGTGTGATCATCTCTAAGTCCATCCAGTTCAGTTCAGTTGCTCAGTCATGTCCGACTCTGCAACTCCATGAACCACAGCATGCCAGGCCTCCCTGTCCATCACCAACTCCCAGAGTCCACCCAAACCCATGTCCATTGAGTCAGTGATGCCAACCAACCATCTCATCCTCTGTCGTCCCCTTCTCCTCCTGCCCTCAGTCTTTCCCAGCATCGGGGTCTTTTCAAATGAGTCAGCTCTTCGCATCAGGTGGCCAAAGTATTGGAGTTTCAGCTTCAACATCAGTCCTTCCAACAAACACCCAGGACTGATCTCCTTTAGGATGGACTGGTTGGATCTCTTTGCAGTCCAAGGGACTCTCAAGAGTCTTCTCCAACACCACAGTTCAAAAGCATCAATTCTTTGGCACTCAGCTTTCTTTATAGTCCAACTCACATTCATACATGACTACTGGAAAAACCATAGCCTTGACTAGATGGACCTTTGTTGACAAAGTAATGTCTCTGCTTTTTAATATGCTGTCCCGGTTGGTCATAAGTCCATCCATGTGGCTGAAAATTGCCTATATCTTAAGTTCACCAAAACAGGTGAATTCTTTTAGCAATACTTATGCTTTAAATTTCTTGAAAAGTAGGAATATGTTAACTAAAACATACTACCCTGTGTAATAGGTGTGAACATTTAGTATTTAAAAGACCAAATTTCCAGAAACCCTTTTCAAATTTGAAGGGTTGAGTAATGGGATGTGCTTTGCTTGGTGCTTCATAAATTACTTGGTAGAATAACAGACCTTTCCAACGCAGTCCCCATATTTCATCCTATCCTGTATCATGGAAATTCCATTAATAATAAATATAATACTGATTTTTTGTTTTTTCTCCTATAGCAAGAAACTCTTTCCTTTGAAGTAGATTCAGCTCCCTAAAGCATAATGTTTTTTAATTAAGTAGCTATTGGATTGAGAAGAAGGAAGAAGGATAAAACTGAAGTATTTTGCTAATGCCTCGTGGAATCTCAGGAAACAGTGATGAAGCTTCCATCAGCATCTTTACTGCTGATGCATGGGAATATGTCTGGCTGGAGGGGGGTCTCTCAACTCCCTGATATTTATGAAGTCCTTACAGAGGGGTGGGCATACATATGCACTCCTTCATTTGTGTCCTTCTGCTTGGGTCCAACTCCTTTGGGAAAAAAATTACAAATCCAAGGAAGGTGCAGTCCCCTTAATGTTCCCTTGTTTTAAACAATTGAAATGTGTCAGTCTACTCAGTCAGTGCTGTGTTTTAGATATTACTTCTGACTGAAATGTCATTCTTCCAATAGGTTTGCTCCTTAAATTCTAGTGAGTGATTTTCACAGAGATCATTTGATGTGCATTTCTCCTCACTTGTAATGAAGCTGTCTTTCTGGTGGCTGGTCTGTCCTTAACCCATTAAAGATTCTGGTGCCCGATGATCATGATGTTGAAACTGTCCTTTGTGTAACAGGTCAAAAATAGTGGAAAATTGGACATTTCATATGGTTCAAACTTCCTTTGCTGTGGCAAGGCTTCCCAGGTGGCTCAAAGGTAAAGAATCCACCTGCTAATGCAGGAAACACAAGAGACACGGGTTTGATCCCTGGATCAAGATGACCCTCTGGGGGAGGAAATGGCAACCCACTCCAGTATTCTTGCCTGGAAAACCCCATGGACAGAATAACCTGGTCAGCTACAGTCCATAGAGTCTCAAAGTGTCAGACATGACTGAATGACTGAGCATGCATGCACAGGTTTAGGGAAAATAAATAGAACTGCCTGATGTGTGTAAGCAACACTCTTTTTTGTTTGTTTGTTTGTTTGTTCTTCTACAAAGGAAGCAGACAAGAGATACAAAGAATAGCAGTAGGAGCATCTACACATGTGACTCAAGCTTCCTGGCCATCATGCACCACTCACCGCATCCAGGTTTTGCTCCTGGCCGAGGGGTGGTGGGAAGATCCCCTAGAGAAGGAAATGGCAACCTCTCCAATGCTCTTGCTTGGAAAATCCCATGGATGGAGGAGCCTGGCAGGTTACGGTCCATGGGGTCGCAAAGAGTCGGACATGACTGAGCAACTTCACTTTCACTTTCAAGGGGTGGTGAGAATGAAGAGCAAAGGAAAGGAAGAGATGATGGTTGACACTTGAGATCCAGGCAGCCTCAGGCGAGACCTTTGTTCTGATGGGCTGCTGCCTCCCAATAATGAAATGAGAACTAATTCTCGCTCCTTTAAAGAGTTTTCTCTGTAGAAAATAGGATAGCATGGGAGTATTTTATACTCTGCACATCAAAGAAGCAGGACACATCTTACACATCTGTAAAGACATTTGTGGATTCACTCTAAACCACCCTCCTGAACAAAAACAGGTAGAAAATAAAAAACCAATTACCAAACCTCAAGGGTCTGTAGGTCTCCTTTGACCACAATCCAAGAGAAGGGAGAGAGTCTTTAGGAGAGAACACATGAAAGGGAATGAGAAAGGAGGATGTTTGCTTTTCTTCCTTGCTTACTTGGCTGCAAACACTTTAATCATGCAAGCGTATGAAATCCTCCTAGCCCTTCTACTGTTATTCCATTTGACGGGAGAGGAGACTAAGGTTGACAGAAGAAATGGAGCTTGTCCTAAGTGGAAGGGTTTGTCAAAAGGCAAAGGAACAGACTCAAAGCTAAGCTGGCTAACTCCAAAGATATGGTCTTCCAAAGTGATACACAGCTGCCCCCTCGGATGCAGGCAGGCAGTGGCTTTGATGGACACAAGGAAAATATAGGGTGCTAAAGTGGTGATAGGGGCTCACCTCTCCACAACTTGTGTAATGCCTTACAACTGTCCTGCCCCAATGTAATGAGCAGGTCATATGGGAAGAGAACCTAAAAGGTAGAGATGCCCGTTTGAGAGAGATACCAACTGCTGATGCCCCTAGAATGTTAAATTTAACTCCAAAGGTTAAAGGGAAGAACATCATTTTAGGGATCAGGCAGCTATGCCATTTAATATTTGTGAGATACTGGACATCTGAAAATGGGATGATCACACCTGCTTTGTAAGATTGCTCTGATTCAGCATCTCTCTCTCTCTTTCTCTCTCTTTTGTCTATTTTGCTCTCAGGGCCTCTTTCACACTGAAAAAATTGTTGGGATCCCCAAAGAGCTTTTGCTTAGTTAGATAGGAATTTGATCTATTGATATTAACCATATTATAAATTAAAACCAAGACAACAAAAAAACTTATTAATTTATTTAAAATTAGAATGCTTCCATTATGTGTTAACATCAAACATATATGTTTTTTAAGTACAATAACTATACATTCTGAAAACATAAAACTTACTGAGAGGAGTGACATGCTTTAACAACTTGGTATATTGCTTTAATGTCTGACAATATAAAACAGCCAGATTCTCATATCTGCTTCTGCATTCAATCTGTGGTGATACATTGTTTTGATTGAAGTGTGTATAGGAAACCCAGCTTCAAACAGATTTGCAGTTGGAAAAGTGAGGAAGTCATGGGCTGCCTGAAAGGTGACCTCTGAGTGTTCTGGCACTCTACTTTAGAACAGCTGCTCTAAGGATTAAAATGAGTGAATTAAATACAAAGGATTTACTCCCATGCCAGGATACAGAGCAGGCAGATGCTCACTAAATTGTGTGAGAAAATGTTACCTCCAAACTTCATCGCATCTATTGATATATATCTCTGTCTAAGAAATGTGTTCCAAAATCATATATATCACAGTGAATATAGGTACATCTAACAAGCGAGTGGGAGCACACCTACATGCACATAAAGAAAGCTTTGAATTCCTTTGACCTTCATTTGATCAGAATAGCAACACCAATTTGCAAATTATTTTAACAACATTCTCTTGCCCCACACCTCTTAACTTCCATTTTTCCCCCCATTGGGAAGGATGCATTTTATTGGTCTAACCAATATGGTACCAATGATGGGCAATGCCCAACATCTCTCATTGTTATGGATGCCCTTCCTCCCTGACCTGGTGATTCATGACTCAGTCCAAGAAACAAAATATCAAGCATCACCAGGGCAAAATAAAGGCAATTTTCCCTGAAGTCCTTTCTTCAGAAATGGGGAAAAGCCTAGAAGAAGAGAATACCTTGGACAACATCTTTAATCTCAATCCCAGAACCCAGAAAATTTGAGTGGTAATTGTTTTCAATTCTCCAAAGTATAGTTCATATAAAATACCATTCTAGACCCAGAGCAGAGAAATTAGTAGACAAACACAATATCATCATTAAGCACTGATGCTTAACTCTCTCTTAGAACCATGGGGAAAACCCTGAAGGACTTCCACCCCTGTGCCATCAGCATCTCCTTGCCATTGTCCATAGGAGTCCTCAGAGTTTATAGTGTGAAAGTGCCCTATAAGATATTTTATAAAAGGTGTGATTCCTGATTTATTGTTATTCCTTTTTGTTTGAGTTCTTCCTTGACTTTGGCAATGTTTTTAAGAAATAACCAATATGTCTCTAATACTCCATTTTTCCCCCATTGGTAAAAAAATCTAGGTATAATTTGCATACAGTAAAAGTCACTATTTTTGGTGAAGGGTTCTGACAAATGCTAGAGTTCTGTAACCACTGGCACACTCAAGACATAGAGCAGCCCCAGCACCAAGACTCACTGATGCCCTATGGCTAACTTTTGTCCCCACCTGGAGCCTTAAACACCATTGAATTTTTTTCTGTTATCTTTTATAGAATGTAATATTAATGGAATTAGAGGCTTTTGAGTTTGGCTTCTTTCAAGCAGCATAATCGACTTTAGATTCACCCTTCATTGGGGGATATGCCAGTAGTGGGTTAATTTTTCTTGCTAAGAAAATATTCCATTGAATGGATATTCCATGTGGTCTAATCACTCCCAATGGAAGGACCTTTGAGATGGTTCCAGGTTGTGGCAATTACAAATAAAGGTAATAAGAATATTCACATACATTGAGTGTATGTGTTTGAGTGTGTGTGTGAGTCAAACTTCGATTTTCATTTAACTTGGGTTGCTGAGTCATATGGCAAATGTGTCTTTACCTCCATATGAAATTGCCAACTATTGTTGGCAACTAGCTCTACTGTTTTGCATCTCACTATCAATAGATGGGAATTTCAGTTGCTTAAGTTCCTTGCTTGCACTGTAGTATTGTCACTCTCCCCAAGCCTATCCTAATAAGTATATGCTTATAAGTTTGTGTTTTTGAGGTTTTCGTTTTCTATGTTTTTTTAAGTCACTAAATAAGAATTATTAAAATAGCTTAGATGGACAAACCCCCTATAAAAGCAATAGATAGAGTAACTAAACTACTAAAAACATATCAACAAACTAAAAGTCTCAACTTGTGAGCACAGAACTTTACATGAAATAAATATATGAAGTACTTTGATTCTAGGGATAATATTTGGCCAAATATTATCTTTTGAAATCCTCTATTCTCATAAAACTTTAAAAATAATTCAAGATTATAGAACTAATAACTCAAATGATAAGAGTTCACAGTAAAATTAACAAGCAAATATAAAGTTGATCCCTCCTATAAATGTCCTTCTGATAAACTACATAAACTTCCACTAATTGATATTATTTTTTTAAAAATTGGAATGACTAGTGGCTATTCAAAGCAACTGTATTTTTATGACTTTATACATTATAGTTGTTGAATAACATTGCCAAGTTTTAAAATAGAATTGCAATATCCCTTTTTAATAAAACAACTTTATTGAAATATAATTCACATACCATAAAATTCATCTATTAAAGAGTACAAGTCAATGGTTTTAGTATGGTTGCAGAGCTGTAAATATAACACTTTCTAATTTTTCTATTTACTTTTCAAACAGCAAGGATTTATTATTTTGAGATGCATGGTTATTCATCTTTATTTCAGAGTATGTATGTCTCTGTGTTCATGTGTGCTGAGTTGCTTCAGTCGTGCACTCTTTGCAATCCTGTGGACCATAGCCCTCCAGGCTCTTCTGCCCATTGGGATTCTCCAGGCAAGAATACTGGAGTGGGTTGCCATGCCCTCCTCCATGGGGATCTTCCCCACCCAGGAATCAAACCTGAGTCTCCTGTACCAGTGGGTGGATTCTTTGCTACTGGGGCCACCTGGGAAGCCCATGTATGTCTTCACACACATTTAAAGACTGTCCTGTGATAAGAAATCCAGAACAGCAAGGGTGTAAATTTCCCCAGGAGTAAACTTTTCCATGATTTATGTTGGTTCTTTTGCAGCTAAATTGATAAATGATATCAAGCTAAATATACTGATAAAATTTTATTTGGAACTTAAAAGCTATGAAGCTTATTTTTAATAACACAGTAATTGAGTTGAAATTAAGTTAATTAAAAACTCTTCTCTGAAGTAAGCAAATTTAAAAACTATGAATGTAGGAGCAAAATTTTATTAGATCTAAGAAAAGCTTAATTTGTCTTTCTTCTCATTATTTTTCAATGTGTATAGCATGGTTTTCCAAATAATAGTATTGCCTTAAACTCTTTAGTTCAAAGTTTATAGTTTTTTGTTGTCATATTTGCATCCAGGCCAGTTTCCATTAAAGATGTTGATATGTGTTTATCTGCTCAAACTTTAGGGAGTTATTTTAAAATGTCTATTAAATGGATTTAACAAGAAATTTGAAGATTACTAAACTATGGGTATATATGAGGTAATATTAAACAGCCAAACTTTGCTAGCTGGTGTGTTTTTGCTTAGATTACTACAGGGTGTTATGCCCGTTTTCACAGGTATTAAGGGGGCCCACATAATACTTCAAAAATGCTCATAAAATGGGCCTTGGCTCATAGTGCTTATTCACCCGAACTGCTCTCACATTCCCCATCCCCTGACTGCTCTGTAATGAACCACCAATTGCTAATCATTATCTACCAATGACATGCTTCTGGGTTTACAGCCCTGTTTGTCCTGTGAGCGGTTTCAGGAAAACATTCTCTGCCTTTAAGATTCAGTTCTTCTGCTTGGAGCTCAATGTTTCACAGAGTTTATTAAAGCTGTTCTTGTATCCACAGCCTCCCCTGGGTTCTCACAGGTGCCAGGTTTCTCTTTTGGGGTCCAGGTAACGACTATCTCACCACTCCTAGCAAAAATCCCCTTAGGGCCTGGACCGTTCCATCTGTCTCTGAGACTCTGCTGTGCCCTCTTTCCCCTCCTCTGCTCCCAACTTCAGCCCATTGCCCCATGTCAACACCCCACCAGACAGTGTCTGTTGGTGTCTGAAGTGGGAGAGCTTCCCGCTTGTATTTTCCAAGGAGCCAAATGGACTATATACAACTCAGTGACTCCCTGTATGTAGAATCTGCAGTGGTTTTGCCTAAATTCACACGGCAATTCCAGATGACCAACTTCAGTCCAGCCTAGACCATTTCAACAGGAAGTAGGCAAGAGAGGATAACAGAGGCCCCAGACCTGCCGGCTGTAACCAAAATTTGTTGGAATGTCAGTGGCAGAGACATATCTCTGTCTTTCTTTTCCCTGGTGGAACATTATAATATTGAAGGAAAGGAAAGGAAAGTCGCTCAGTCGTGTCCAACTCTTTGCGACCCCATGGAATGTAGCCTACCAGGCTCCTCTATCCATGGGATTTTCCGGGCAATAGTACTGGAGTGGATTGCCATTGCCTTCTCCAGGGGATCTTCCCATCCCAGGGATCGAACCCAGGTCTCCCGCATTGTAGACAGACGCTTTACTGTCTGAGCCACTAGGGAAGTCTATAATATTGAAGGGTGTTTGGTATAATCCGAGTTAGCAAGTGAGTTATCTGCTTGTACCAGGGAGACTTAGCTAGGCAGTCACTTGGGCTTTTGCCATCCCATCAAATATTTTTTTGAAGTACCTAAAAATATTTTAATATGGTACGTGTCATCAGATATGGGGTCCTGCCAATTTGATAATTGAATGGGAGGCTGATGCATATTTTAACAAAACCAAATCCCTTTTAGGCAAGTCTTTTTTTTTTTTTTTCCAATTTTCTGATTATAAGAGAAGAAGTACATTATGAGACACCCTTCAGAAGTAGGCTGTCACCCACTTATTTCTGATTCATGCCATCAGCTGGTGTTCCATCCTCCTACACAACCCCCACACTGCTAATACCCACTGGGAAAGGTAGACCTGCCTCCATAACTTCACATTCAAGTTCTTTCTCCTGGTTCTTTACATCTTGTGGGCTTGCACAACTCTCTGGTTATCCAGATTGGTATTCAAAAACTACAGCAATCACAAAAAGAAGATTCACGGCCAAATTAGTGAAAGGAAGACATTTTCCCACATCTTTTCTTATATTTTATGTAGACGATATTTATAGGCTAATAAAATTCCAAGAAGAGTATATATTCAAACTATTTTTAAAGTAGCATTTATAAATTAATTTTGAGTCAATGTAGTCCTCTCACTTTAGCTTTTAGCTGTAAGCAGTAAGCAGTGATCGCCAAAGAGTATCAGTATACAGCCATACAGCCCCAAACATTGCTACTTAAGACACTAGGACCCTTGTTTATTTATGCAATGCATATTTGAGTGTCACACTGTCCTGGCTGCTGGGAAATTCAGAAGTGAACAATACAAATGCGGTTCCCTCCTCGTGCGTGTGGTCGAACAGATGATAAACACATAATCCAATAAATCCAATGAGAGAGTTTCAGATAGGTTTAAATGTCATGAAGATTCTAGAGTTGAAATATTTGGCTTACCCAGTGGCTCAGATGGTAAAGGATCCACCTGCAATGAGGAAGACCCAGGTTTGATCCCTGGGTCAGGAAGATCCTCTGGAGAAGGCAATGTCTACCCACCCCAATATTCTTGCCCAGAGAATTCCGTGGACAGAGGAATATAGTTGATTTACAATGTTGTTAGTTTCAAGTGCACAGAAAAATGATTCATATATTTATATACACACACACACATATATATACACACATATATATATTCTTTTTTTACATTCTCTTCCATTATACATGATTACAAGATACTGAGTATAATTCCTGTGCTATATAGTAGGTCTTTATTGGTTATCTATTTTATATATGGTAGAGTGTATATTTTAATCTCAGATTCCTAATTTATTCCCCTCTTCCTTTCCCCTTTGGTAACCTTAAGTTTGTTTTTTATGTCTGTGAGTCTATTTCTGTTTTATAAATAAATTTATTTGTATCATTTTTTTTTAGATTCCACATATAAGCAATATCATATGATATTTGTCTTTGACTCACTTCACTTAGTATTATAATCTCTAAGTGCATTCATGTCACTGCAAATGACAATATTTCATTCCATTTGTGGCTAAGTAGTACTCTGTTGAGTGTGTATATATACATATATGTAGTATATATATCTGTCAATGGACACAATTTGCTTCCATGTCTTGACTATTGTAAATAGTGCTGCTATGAACATTGAGGTGCATGTGTCTTTTCAAATTATGTTTTTCTCCAGGTATATGTCCAGGTGTGGGATTGCAGGATCCTATGGTAATTCTATTTTTAGTTTTTTAATGAACTTCCATACTGTTCTCCATAGTGGTTGTAGCAATTTACATTCTCACCAACAAGGTAGGAGGGTTCCTTTTTCTCCATGCCCTCTCCAGCATTTACTATTTGTAGATTTTTGATAATGGCCATTCTGACCAGTGTGAGGTGACACCTCATTGCAATTTTGATTTTCATTTCTTTAATTATTAGTGATGTTGAGCATCTTTTCAAGAGAATATCAAATCAATTTAAATGCTGTGAAGAGTCCAGACTTTAAAAACAGCTTTTCAGAGAAAGCCCCAAGTTGAATCAAGCATTCCATGGGAAATACGTACAGAAGAGAAGGAAAATATGTTCTGTTAGCAAAAGCCTGGAAGAAACGTCAAAGAGGAATAATGCAAGACATGGTCTAATTCCCTTTGAAAAGAATTTCCACCATTTTCTTGGCACCTAACCCTGCCTCTCCACGTCTTCCCCCTAACCTGGCAGCTGAGTAGATTCTGAAGGACACTGGGTCAGTGGTATTTCGGAAGGGAACTATTGAACCTTAGTAGCCAAATGCATAAAACTTCACTGTACAACTATGTTCTAACTAGGTGAAAAATGACTTGAAAAGACTTTCCTTCAGAAAATGTGGAAATTGGATGAGTTACCTTTTCTAATCATCAAAGGCTTTTAGCTCAAGAGCTAGAAAAAAGTCATTTTTGAGGCATTTATAAGTGGGCTGATCCAATCCTGAAACAACAACTCTTTTATCCACCCCTTGCTAGTATGCCCCTGATACGATAGACCTTTACCCTCCCAGAGACAACTGAGGGAAGCAATGACCCAACATTTCCTTTGCTCTTCTCTCCATATATTTTTCTTGCTTATACATGTTCTGCAGGCATATCCTCAAGCCAGTTCTTTTCCTGCATTTTGTACCTTGTGTTGATTTACATTATAGAAGCTCTCCTCTTTAATTCCCACCCAAAGCAATAAACAGAAAAGCTGTTAATTAGGGGAACAGTCATGATCACGTTTCACTTGATCCGATTCTCATGTTAGTCACTGTAGTGAACTGGTTGGCGCCAACAAAGATAGACCCAGGTCCTAACCCACAGAACACCTGGCTGGGACCTTATTAAAAAAAAAAGTCTTTGCAGTTGTTTTTGTTGTTTAGTCGCCCAGTCATGTTCAACTCTTTTGTGACTCCATGGATTGGGATTCTTCAGGCAAGAGCTCTGGAGTGGGTTGCCATTTCCTCCTCCAGGGGATCTTCCTGGAGTCTCTTGCGTTGGCAGTCAGATTCTTTCCTGCTGAGCCATGGAGGAAGCCCCACAGGTGTAAATAAGCACAGTATCTCAGGATGAAACAATCTCGGGCCCTAAATCCAGTGGAAAATATCCTTATAAGAGACATAGAAGAGGAAGAGGCCATGTGACTAAGGAAGCAGAGACTAGAATCACGTGGCCACAAGCCAGGAGTGCCAAGAGCCATTAGCAGGCAGAAGACGCAAGAAATAGCATCTCCCCTGGGGCCTCTGCTGACATCTTGATTCTGAAATTCTGGCCTCCAGAACTGTGGGAGAATAGATTTCTGTTTATATCACCAAGGCTGTGGCAATCTGCTACAGCAGCACTAGGAAACTGACAGTCATTATAGGTTGTAAGTTCCATAAAAACGGGACTTAAGTGAGGTCCTGGGAGGCATGTCCTATACCAAGAAAGGACCACGTTGATGTGATCTGATCAACTCAGTTTGAGGATGGAGTTCAGTTATAAAAGTGCCTAATACAGAAATATTTCTATTTCTCGTATTCATGTGGCATCTCAAGCAAAACAGGGGCAGCCATCTCTCTCTATTAGAAATGGAGAGCTGATGTTTATTGGTAGCTACTCGGGGAGATGACAACAGTCATGAGGATCTGCCAGCAAATCAAGAAATCAAACGAGGCCAATTTATACTAGGAATGTCATGTACAACATGATTAATAGAATAAACAGTGCTGTGTGTTATCTATGAAAGTTGAAAGAATAAATCTTAAGGGTTCTCATCACAAGACAAACTTTAAAAAAAAATTCTTTAATTTTTTATCTATATGAGATGGTGGATGTTCACTAAACTTACCGAGATAATCATTTTATGATACATGTAAGACAAATCACTGCATCACACCTCAAATTTATCCTGTGCTGACTGTCAATTCTATCTCAATAAAACTGAAAGAAAAAGAAGTGTAAAAATAACAAAAATAACCTAAAGCCTGAAAAAATTAAAGTAATAAGGTCAGTTTACATCTACATTTTTTCCTACAGATGTTCCTCCCTGCCTTCTTAGAGATGTCCTTATATATAAAACGCAATTTCTCACCCTGGTGCTTAGTTCCTGTCAGACTGTTTAATCAGCACCAGGATGCTGAACAGAAACACTGGTCCCTTCACGCTGAAAGGCAAGCGACCTTGGAACTCGCTGGCACTTGAGCCACCATAAATTTTTCTCCTGATGCCAGAGAACAGCACGGGCCAGCTGCAGAGAGTGGCGGTTTACTTCTCTAAAACTGATGAAAGGCTGTTGTCTTGTGGTAATTTAGCTGCAAATTTGCCAGAAAAACAAAAGATTTCTTCTAACTCCTTGGTAATAAAACAGGGTGGCTGGGAAAATGCAAAGACACCGAAAGAAACATTCATCAAGGTGTAGATTCTATTTCCTGGAAACAAAATATGCACAGCCGGTGACTCTGCATTCTAAGGAACTATTTGATTTTGCTCTCCTCACTTGGGGTGCCGTGTCCAGAATGGGCAATGTTCTCAGCGCGAGTCTGCATCCTGCCAACAACTGTCAACAGTCATATGCAATAAAAGGAGAGGTTTTGTTTCTTCTGTCATTCTTTCTGGAGCATGATTCAATCCTACTTCAGGCTCTTACAGAACCCCAAGCTTCCCCTGGAATTTAGGAAGGCAGCGGGCTATGAGATCACACATACGACACAGCTCAAGAGTTACCTTTGGAAGCAGATAATCTAGCCCTCTTTTGTTCATCAGGCTCTGGTGGAGGGCAGCAGTAAAAGGATACTTCTAAATAGACTCCAGGAAAGCCTCCCTTAATATGATTTATTTCAAATGCTTATCCATCCCCTTAGAATACATTGATGAGCATGACAGCACAGATGAATAAATTTGCACATCCTGATTTTTGGTCTTATTGGAAAGAAAGCCTCCTGAAAGCTAGTGGAACTAGAGTGTAACCAGCAAAATGACTCAGAGATATTTCAGGATTGAATGCACATTGTATTCTCCCTGTGCATAACTAGCCTAGGAAGTACAGTAATTTTGGAGAGAAAGTCTTGCCCTCACACTCAATAGCATTTAAAACAATTAATTCATTCATTCTTTTGAATAGTGCATCCACCATATAACCAGAAGTACTTATGCGTTAGGAAAGATACAGAAAAACATTAAAAATTTTCAACTTTTACACCAATCTACTAAAGAATAATGAACATACTTTCTTGAAAAGTTAAAAAAAATACAAGAGCGATCACAAAGCAGTATCTGGTTAATTGTCTAGTGAATGAAACATATAATACATTCTGCATTTATAGGTGAGAAAGAAGTGACTCTGTAGGTAAAATGAAAAGAACAAGGACCTTGTTTCAGGCAACCTAAATTCAAACTTTCCTTTTTTGCCTCTTCCTTGCTAAGGCACTGGGACGGTTAATAAAGGTTAATTAATTAATAATATTAAATTATTTAATAATTAACCTACAATAAAGTTTAATTATTTATTAACCTGCAGGAGGTTAATAAACTCCATGAGGCTCAACTTAGTCAGGATGTTTGTGCCAGACTCTTAAGGTGTTTGGCATATAAGGAACGATGTGTATGAAACACTTCACACATAAAAAGGCATTTGTAAACCAAACTCCCTAACTGTCCCCTCCTCCCCATCCTTCCTGAACATGTACACACTGCTATATTTAAAGTTGATAACCAACTAGGACCTACTGTACAGCACAGGGAACTCTGCTCAATGTTATGTGGCAGCCTGGATGGGAGGGGAGTTGGGGAGAGAATGGATACATATAATGCATGGCTGAGTCCCTTTGCTGTCCACCTGAAACAATACAACATTGTTAATTGGCTATACCACGATACAAAATAAAACTATTTTTTAATGGCATTTGCAAAAGGCATTCATTAAAAGTGTTGTTGCTTCTGATGACTGCTTCTTCACTCTTAAGATGCATACCTGGAAAATCCCAAAGACACAGGAGCAAGCACGTTACAGGGTCACAGGGTCACAAAGAGTCAGACACGACATCAGTTCAGTTCAGTCGCTCAGTCATGTCCAACTCTTTGCAACCCCATGGGCTGCAGCACTCCAGGCCTCCCTGTCCATCACCAACTCCCAGAGTTTACTCAAACTCATGTCCATTGAGTCGGTGATGCCATCCAACCATCTCATCCTCTGTCATCCCCTTCTCCTCCCACCTTCAATCTTTCCCAGCATCAGGGTCTTTTCCAATGAGTCAGCTCTTCATATCAAGAGGCCAAAGTATTGGACATGACTTAATGACTAAATACAAACACAGTGACTAAAAAAAACATGGACAGACATGATTTAGTGACTAAAAGCAAACAAAGCATCTTGTGTGGAAAACTCTCTTCCCCAAATCCTGATCCCACCCCCTTTGTTTCATTAATTATATTTGAGCATTAACTTAGCTCTAAGCTTCTTTGTACCCAGGAGAACAACGAAAATACAGCACATTATATAATTTTCTTTGACTAATAAAAAAGGACATGTGAAGTGTCTCTGAAGATTCAATTCTGACATAGAAAAGGTGTGGTGGTAAAGGAATGAGGATACACTTGTATGGCATTAAAAATGTGCTTTATCTCCTTGGCTCACAAGTGTGGCTGCCAGTGGTTAGGGGTGGAGTAGAAAATGCACACCTGGTGGATATGGCCTTTAGGGCAGTATGACTCAGGAGAAAACCTGGGAAGACAGAGATGGGTGTACCTGGGAATGGGAATGTACGTAAACAGCTTCAGCATGGGTGAGACAAATGGAGAATGGAGAGGGACAGGGTAAGGGAAGCCATCCAGAGTGATTTCTATTAAAAAAACCTTGGGCTTCCCTGGTGGCTCAGTGGTCAAGAATCCACCTGCCAATGCAGGAGACATGGGTGCAATCTCCGATCTGGGAAGATCCCACATGCTGCAGGGCAGCAAAGCCTGTGCGCCGCAAGTACTGAGCCTGCGCTCTAGAGCCTGGGAGCCACAACTACTGAAGCCCTCGTGCCCGAGAGGCCATGCTCTGCAGAAGAGAAGCCGCCTCAATGAGGAGCCTGTGTTGGGCAACTGTAGAGTAGTCCCCACTCGCCACTACTACAGAAGACCCCCTGCAGCAATGAAGACCCAGCACAGCCAATAAATGAATAAAAATCTTCATGAAAGGGTCAGATATGGAAAGCAATGGAACTGCAGAGACTGGGATAAGGCCAAGGACATAGCCTGGATGATATGCCTAAATTTGGGATGGTTTTCATGACAGAATGAATTGAGGTATTCAACTGGTTGAATTCTGGGTGAATGTAAGAAAATTTTGACCACCTATTACAACCAGCCAAGGTTATATCTGAATTCATCCATAAAGAATATTTTTTAAAAAATATTTTAATAAAACATTTAGTGTTTTATTATTCATGAGGAAGAAAGCATTATTCTTATAACATTACAGTTTATGAAATGAAAAAAAAGCCCAACCAGTTCAAGTTTAAAATAAAGAAAAATAGGTACAAAATATGGCGTTACTATTGCTACTTAGATTTGTTTTCCTATGTAACCACCTTATGTGTTATTTTAAGGGCTGCAGTGCACTTCACTAGGTTCTCACAAAATAACTCAACCATTTTCCTTTTGTTTATCATGTAGGTATTTTCCAGACTTTCCTATGACAATAGAAATGGCAGCTTCTATGGGTATATTGATCTTATTTATTTGTTTTTGGTTTTTACTGGAGTATAGTTGAGTTACAACATTGCATTAGTTTCTACTGTATAGCACGGTGAATCAGCTATATGTACACATATAGCCTCTCTTTTGGGGATTTCCTTCCCATTTAGGTCACCACAGAGCCCTGAGTAAGGTTTCCTGTACTATAGAGTAGGTTCTCATTAGTTCCCTATTTTATACATAGTCTCAATAGTGCATGTAGCAATAAATAGCTACTGCAGGGGCCTTTGATTTTGGATAAATTGCACCTGATGAAAAGGGAGGATGATTCAGCATCTAGAATTTAAAGATCAGGGTAAGAAGTCAATGGCAGGATGATGAACCAGATAAGCAGTGCTTTATAGCCTGGGAAAATGGTATGTCTATTAGGAGAGCTATGGGTTTGTTTAGCAATTGATAATCCTGTCTAGGAACAGAATTCAGTCCTATTGGTGGTGAGAATCAGCCACTAGATGGAGATTACAAAGATGTGGTTATAAAGATGGAAAAACTGCAGGCTGATTGGCCGCCCATTACATGCACCTCCTGGGAACAACAGAGACCACTTAGAACTGAGGGGAAAGTAGCATAGAAATTTGTCTTGAAAGGTGACAAAGATGAATAAATCATTTTTTGAACCAAATACCAGCTAGGATCCCAGCTAAGAACAGAAATGGAGTTGAGAGAATGAAGAGAAGGAATATGTAACAAAACCAGGACAGAGAAAAAGGAAAAAGAAGCCTTAACTGAGGAAACTAAAATTATGAAAACAACTAGTGTGGTGCTGGTGGAAAAGAATCTGCCTGCCAATACAGGAGACAAGAGACCTGGGTTCAGTCCCTGGGTAGGGAAGATCCCCTGGAGGAGGGCATGGCAACCCACTCCAGTATTCTTACCTGGAGAATCCCATGGACAGAGGAGCCTGGTGGGCTACAGTCCATAGGGTCGCAAAGAGTCGGACATGACTGAGGCAGCTTAGCACACACACAGTGCTTTTTTAAAAAAATTGAAAGCATTTCCTCTAAAGTCAGGAACCAGACAAGGGTGCCCACTTTCACCATTACTATTCAACATAGTTTTGGAAGTTTTGGCCACAGCAATCAGAGCAGAAAAAGAAATAAAAGGAATCCAAATTGGAAAAGAAGTAATAAAACTCTCACTATTTGCAGATGACATGATCCTCTACATAGAAAACCCTAAAGACTCCACCAGAAAATTACTGGAGCTAATCAATGATTATAGTAAAGTTGCAGGATATAAAATCAACACACAGAAATCCCTTGCATTCCTATACACTAATAATGAGAAAACAGAAAGAGAAATTAAGGAAACAATTCCATTCACCATTGCAACAGAAAGAATAAAATACTTAGGAATATATCTACCTAAATAAACTAAAGACCTATATATAGAAAACTATAAAACACTGGTGAAAGAAATCAAAGAGGACACTAATAGATGGAGAAATATACCATGTTCATGGATTGGAAGAATCAATATAGTGAAAATGAGTATACTACCCAAAGCAATCTATAGATTCAATGCAATCCCTATCAAGCTACCAACGGTAGCTAGATTGATCAAGCTATCAATCTAGCTCTATCAAGAGCTAGAACAAATAATTTCACAATTTGTATGGAAATACAAAAAACCTCAAAGAGCCAAAGCTATCTTGAGAAAGAAGAATGGAACTTGAGGAATCAACCTACCTGACTTCAGGCTCTATTACAAAGCCACAGTTATCAAGACAGTATGGTACTGGCACAAAGACAGAAATATTGATAAATGGAACAAAATAGAAAGCCCAGAGATAAATCCACGCACATATGGACACCTTATCTTTGACAAAGGAGGCAAGAATATACAATGGATTAAAAAGAATACATTTGAATCAGTTCTAATGAGGTGGATGAAACTGGAGCCTATTATACAGAGTGAAGTAAGCCAGAAGGAAAAACATCAATACAGTATACTAACGCATATATATGGAATTTAGAAAGATGGTAACAATAACCCGGTGTACGAGACAGCAAAAGAGACACTGATGTATAGAACAGTCTTATGGACTCTGTGGGAGAGGGAGAGGGTGGGAAGATTTGGGAGAATGACATTGAAACATGTAAAATATCATGTAAGAAACGAGTTGCCAGTCCAGGTTCGATGCACGATACTGGATGCTTGGGGCTAGTGCACTGGGACGACCCAGAGGGATGGTATGGGGAGGGAGGAAGGAGGAGGGTTCAGGATGGGGAACACATGTATACCTGTGGTGGATTCATTTTGATATTTGGCAAAACTAATACAATTATGTAAAGTTTAAAAATAAAATAAAATTAAAAAATTAAAAAAAAAAAAAAAAAAAAAATAAAGACAATCTCTTTAACAAGTGGTGCTGGGAAAACTTGTAAAAGAATGAAACTAGAACACTTTCTAACACCATACACAAAAATAAACTCAAAATGGATTAAAGATCTAAATGTAAGACCAGAAACTATAAAACTCCTAGAGGAGAACATAGGCAAAACACTCTCTGACATACATCACAGCAGGATCCTCTATGACCCACCTCCCAGAATATTGGAAATAAAAGCAAAAATAAACAAATGGGACCTAATTAAACTTAAAAGCTTCTGCACAACAAAGGAAACTATTAGCAAGGTGAAAAGATAGCCTTCAGAATGGGAGAAAATAATAGCAAATGAAGCAACTGACAAACAACTAATCTCAAAAATATACAAGCAACTCCTACAGCTCAACTCCAGGAAAATAAATGACCCAATCAAAAACTGGGCCAAAGAACTAAATAGACATTTCTCCAAAGAAGACATACAGATGGCTAACAAACACATGAAAAGATGCTCAACATCACTCATTATCAGAGAAATGCAAATCAAAACCACAATGAGGTACCATTTCACACCAGTCAGAATGGCTGTGATCCAAAAGTCTACAAACAATAAATGCTGGAGCTCTTACACTGTTGATGGGAATGCAAACTAGTACAGCTACTGTGGAGAACAGTGTGGAGATTCCTTAAAAAACTGGAAATAGAACTGCCTTATGACCCAGCAATCCCACTGCTGAGCATACACACCAAGGAAACCAGAATTCAAAGAGACATGTGTACCCCAACGTTCATCGCAGCACTGTTTATAATAGCCAGGACATGGAAGCAACCTAGATGCCCATCAGCAGACAAATGGATAAGAAAGCTGTGGTACATATACACAATGGAGTATTACTCAGCCATTAAAAAGAATACATTGAATCAGTTCTTGAAGATCAGGAAACAATTGTTAATTAAATGTTAATTAAGGATATAAAGAGTAATAGAATGAGGATAGCTCAGTGAGAAATTTAGTGGAGAAAAGCGGTTGAAATAAGGATAGCTCAGTGAGAAATTCAGTGTAGAAAAGAGGCTGAATAATTCAGCCAGAAGGTATGGTGAGACCAAGTTTCGGTGAACAAGGCCCGCACTTTATTTTCCAAAGTAGTTTTTATACCTTAAGTTATGCATAGAGGATAATGGGGGAAGGGGTAGAGTCAGGCAGCAAACCAGGCTTTCTTCCTGCAAACTTATCATATGCAAAGCTTAGGTGATTTGCATCATCTTCTGGCCCGGAGGCCTGTTAACATTTAAGACCTTTTCTTCAGAAACTTATTTTTCTCTAAAGGTGATTGGTCAGGAGCCACCCTCCAAAAGCATTAGATAAAGTTGCATTCCTACAGAGCAAGGTGTGGTGGGCTACAACAAGAAAAGAATTAACTCAAGGGTCCCAGGTTACAAACATTAAAGCTACTATTTACACCAATTATATTAATCAATACACTGCCAGGGACACAGCAGGTAAGGGATATGGAGACTTAGCAGCAAACATTGGCCCAACAAGTGAAAATCCCTTCACCAATACAATTTCTAATCAATCTTTTAACTACTCAAAAGAATCTGTGTTTAGACAGTTTAGAACATCTCCTGCCTCTCACAGTTGGGAGGCTCTGAACAATCACATGTGGCCGGAAAAACCTATTCAGGCAGGCTAGAGGATTTCCAAAGGAGTTTGTAGGTTAAACACTGTCACACCCAGGAATTATTAACTGGAGCTGTAAGCTAACTGAGAGGTAGTGGGGACAGCCCCCTGTAAAGTCAGAGGTGTAGGTGAAAGCACAAAGCAGAAAGTAGGCAGACTCTGGTTTGGGGGGTATATGCTCGAGAATTTCCAGGGGGACTCCTGAAGCTCGATCCCGCCTTTGCGTATGCCGAGCCTCCTTCCTCATGACCTTTGTCATGGGCGGAGTTCCTCACGCTGGCTACCGGCAGTGATAGAATTCCAGTTGAGCTATTCCAGATCCTGAAAAGTGCTGCACTCAATATGCAATATGCTGGCTCCCGGCAAGTTCTAATGAGGTGGATGAAACTGGAGCCTATTATACAGAGTGAAGTAAGCCAGAAAGAAAAACACCAATACAGTATACTAATGCATATAAATGGAATTTAGAAAGATGGTAACAATAACCCTGTATGTGAGACAGCAAATGAGAAACAGATGTATAGAACAGTCTTTTGGACTCTGTGGGAGAGGGAGAGGGTGGGATGATTTGGGAGAATGGCATTGAGACATGTATAATACCATATAAGAAACTAATCACCAATCCAGGTTTGATGCAGGATATAGGATGCTTGGGGCTGGTGCACTGGGATGACTCAGAGGGATGGTACGGGGAGGGAGGTGGCGGAGCGGGGGCGGTTCAGGATGGGGAACACGTGTACACCCATGGAGGATTCATGTTGATGTATGGCAAAACCAATACAATACTGTAAAGTTATTAGCTTCCAATTAAAATAAATAAATTTAAATTTAAAATAAAAATAAAAAAGTAAATAATTCAGGAGAGTTTTTGTCCTTCTCTCTTAACTGCTGTAACTATAATCAAGTATGTCACAATCTACAACACCATGAAAAACAGGGATAAAAATGTACATGTACAATGAAACTGAATAGCTTCAATGAAGGACACTGAAGGGAAAATTTCTAGCAGGTTGTTGATTTCTCTAAAAAATCTTGAAAGAACAGCCTGGGCACCAGGAGAGTGGAAACGACAGGAAAACTTCAAACACTTTAGCTGCTATTAAACAGAGGCAAATGAAGAAAAATTAAGTAAATATTAATTCACCCAAATAAAGGCCTATGAGGTATGGACTTTTATTATGAGACTTAGTATTTGTGATTTTCTTACCCAAAAGGAATAATTAATTGCTGAATGCCAAGGGAAAATGCATACAAGGTAATACTGTTGGATTTCCCACTTCTGTTTCCCATACACTCTCAAAATTGTGTCAATTAGGGGTACAATGTTTTAATTATACAAGATAAATAAATTCATGAGATATAAGGTATAGCAGTGTGGCTTTAGTTAAAATATTATATCAAAAATTTGAAATCTGCTGAGAGGGTAAATCCTAAGTGTCCTCACCCTTCACACTACACACACACACACACACACACACACACACAAAGAAACAAAAAGAAGATGGTATCTATGTGAGGTGATGGTGTGTTAATTAGCATGGTTATGGTGATTGTTTCACAGTGTACATGTATATCAAATCATCAAGCTGTACAACCTTGTGTGTGTGTGTGTGCTCAGTCATGTCCAACCCTTTGAGACTCCATGGACTGTAGCCAGCCAGGCTCCTCTGCCCATGACAAAATTACTGGAGCAAATTGCCATTTCCTATTCCAGGGGATCTTCCTGACCCAGGGATCAAACCCACGTATCTTATGTCTCCTGCATTGGCAGGCAGGTTCTTTACCACTAGTGCCGCTTGGGAAGCCCTGTACAACCTTATGTAAATACAATTTTTATTTGTCAATTTTACATCATTAAGTCAGAAAAAAATTATGTTGTAACAAATGGCATTCTCATGAAGTAGACTCCAAATAGAAACATTCCAGGAGGGCAACTATGAAAAATGAAACCACAATAAACAAAATAAATGAAAAAATAAATTGGAAATGAAGGGAAGAAAGATAAAATCAAGGAGCTGTTACAAGAATATGCATCAAAAGAGGAATTAATCTGATTAGCTGAAGAACATTCATTTATATTTATACTGTTGAAGAAGCAACAAGATTACTAGTGAAAAAAATCAATATTAGACTCCAGTATGTCTGACTTCAAAGTCTGTGTTTTTAACCATCATGTGATACATAAAATTGAAAACAAAAAAATTAAATTAAATAAAATAAAGGAAAAAAATAAAAATTAAGAAATAAAAGTAAAACTGAGAGATAAAAATGTATATATTCTATTTCTTGATAGAAATGTATTATGTATATATATATATATATATGCATATTTAAGTACTGTTTCTTTGAATACTTCAATTAGATCTATAAAATACTAGTTCATATAAATCATGGAAAAAGCAAAAAAAAAAAAAAAAAAAAGGTACTTCAAATAAGAAAAAGTAACCAGCCAAATTCAGAAGACATTAAGGGAATCAAAATAGAAGAATTTTTTCAACTATACAAATAAGTTCAAAATCCTGGTCAAAGATGAAAACACGAATAATTCTAAATTGATCTGAGAGAGATAGAAAACCTTAAGTAGACTAGCGGCCATACGACAAAGTGAAAGTGTTTCATGATATACATGTGAAAAAAAAAATGCCAGGCCCAGATCCTTTCACAGATGCAGTTATGTGAATAGTTCAAGTAATATATATATATACACACATATATATATGCATAAATGTATATAAATGCAATCTTATTTAAACTTTCATAGACTACAGAAAGAAGAGAGGCTTCCAATTTTTTTTTTTTCCTTTAGTTAGGATAACTGTTATGCCATACCTCCAAAAAAAGGTAAAGGATACCACACAGAATTACACAATGGCAGACCAAAATCCAGATTTCTCCAATAGATCCCTGAGAAATCCAGAGTCCTTAACAGGGGCCTTCCTGCTCACACCATCTCTAGCCATGTCATACACCTCACATGTTAGGACTTTTTCCCTTTGCTGCTCCCTCTGCAAGACCCTTTCCCCAGATAGCCTCATAGCTAAGGCCCTCCTTTAAGTGTTTGTCAAACCTCCCCTTTTATAACTGAGGCCTACCTTAATCACTGGTAGTCTTTAAATCAGCAACCACCTCCCACATCTACTCTGGATTCCCTCTTCTGTGATTGTTTCTTTTTCTTTTCTTCTGATCGCATTTACCAACGGCTATCACATTATGATATATAATATACTCGGTATATACTTACTGAATCGGGCTTCCCTGGTGGCTCGGATGGTAAAGAATCCACATGAATGTGGGAGACCTGGGTTTGATCCCTCGGATGGGAAGATCCCCTGGAGGAGGGCATGGCAACCCACACCAGTATTCTTGCCTGGAGAATCCCCACGCACAGAGAAGCCTGGTGGGCTACAGTCCATAGGGCTGCAAAGAGTCAGACACGATTGAGTGACTAAGCACATTTATTGAATTAATAGCTTGATTACTTCCTTAAAATTTTTATTTCTTCAGCTTTCTTTTTTCTTTTTTGGAACCACTATATTTATATATTGCTTCTCCTGGATTGCTCTTCTAAGTTTCTTATCTTTTAAAAACACGTTTTTCATCTTTTTCTTACGGTTCTACTTTCTGGGATTGCACTTGAAGATTCCCCTCTAGCCTTTGAATGAACTTATGATATTTATTTTTAATTTTCAAGGACTCTATGTTGTTTTCTGATTTTTCTTTTGTTATACAGTATTCTATTCCTATCTCCTAAATGCCACGTTTTCCCTTATCTATCTGCATGTATGAAACATAGAATTTTTAAGGATTTTTATCACTCATTTTATAATTTTTTTAGAAACAGCCAGAAACTGATAATGGGGTAATCCTATTGTATATAGAAATGAAGGAGTGAAAGAGTCTTTAATTTTTCATTTTATATCCATTGGTACTATTTGACTGCCTTATATGTTATTTTTATAATGATATTAATAGCAATAATGATGAGGAAGAGGAGAATAAAGAAGAAAAGTCATTAGATAAGCACCTTAACTTTTAACCAATATATTATCATATTCATGCAGCTCAAGAAAAGGACTATCCTTAAAATCACCATAGGCCCAGACAAAAATTCGGGTTTCATCAGACAACTTAATGTCCCTCTGCATTCTATAGCAGTTCTTCAATGAATAATTTAGTGTCCCTGTAATGAGTTCTCCTAACCAGTGTGCCTGTCCATCCTTGTATTATCTATTACAGAGAGAGACTTTGATGAAGGACCTTAATATGAGCTTTTATTCATCTGTAGTTTGGTACTTGAGTCTTGCAGTCTTGGGTCCCTTCAACTGGTCAAGCAGCAGTCTAAAAGGTAAATCTTTCAGTTATCCTTATTTGGTAGTTCCACTTTGATTATTGGGCTTTCACAAATGACCTCTTTTCTTGTGTAAGCCTTAACTGTTTTCTTGACAAGCATGAAATGGGGGCCTGAGCCATGACTCCCAAAGGAGAACACAACAAAGCAAGGTGACTTCTGTATCCAGGTTAGACAGCTTGTGCCAAGCTCCTGGCTGCTGTGTTTGAGGCACTTTGGGGCAGACCTGGCTGAGCCCAGCCTTCCACACACCAGTTTCCTTAAGCAGATACTGCCAGGAACAGAGGCCACGGGCAAAAGACACAGGGTGGCTGCCCCTGAGATTCTGCACCCATCCAAGGGATCCCCAGAGAGGATGAGCTGTGGGTGCTGCCAACAGCTGGATTGTCACTAAAGTTCTGCGAGGATTTCAGACCCATGACTGTCTTCACATCCTTGCCTTCTACTTGCCCTGCCAGCTTCCACAGCCCAAGGCTTTACAAAGTCTGACATAAACCCCTATCCTGCTCCTTTCTGTTCTCCTCTGTTTTCTTCATTAGAATCTTTAGGAGGTTTCTCCACCTTATCACTGGAGGACTTATTCATAAGGACTTATTCATACCATCGGCAACACTAAGAAGTAAAACCCTTTGTTTATGGTACCTTTCTATTATAAGCAAACTCAACCAAAACAGATGCCATCTTTTCAGATCTTGTTTTCTATTAACTGTTCACTTACTCAACAAGCCCGGTACCCTTCTAAGCACTGGGGATATTTTGGTGAACAAAGTAGACAAAAATCTTTATTTTCATGAAGCATATATTTTATTAAGAATATATGTGCCCTCTGAGTGAAAAACTTTTGTAACATAAAATATCAATCTCAAAGGAATTATCTTTATCAGATTATCTTGAGTGCTCAAAGACTATCCACAATGTTAAGGAATTAAATAATAATAGATTGAGGCAATCTAATTATAATCGCTTTTAGGAAATGTTGTTTTGAAATATATTTTTTAAAATAATAAATGTTTTGTGTTAGACTATTTCTATTGTTCTAAAGCAATGTATTATAGGGCAAAGAGATCTGGGTTAGGCATCAGAAGACACATAGTCAAATTCTGTCTCTGCTCTTAGTGTGATTTTGGGGAAGTTATTTCACTGCTCCGAGCATTGGTTCTGCCTCTCTGTTCTTTCCCTGACCCCTCCATAAAAAAGGATTCCAATACCCATTGGGATGTTTTTTATTTTTACTTATTTATTTATTTATTTGGCTGGTCCAGGTCTCAGTTGTGGAACGCAGTATATATGTATTTTTTTCTTAGTTGCTGCATGTGCGAGCTCTTAGTTGCAGCATGAGGCCTCTTAGTTGCAGCATGCGGGATCTAATTCCCTGAGCAGGGGTTGGACCTAGTCCCCTGAATTGGAAGCACAGTCTGAACCACCAGACTTCCAGGAAGTCCCTCCACTGGGATGATATTAAGATCAGTTATGTCCGCAATTTAGAACTGCCTGATGCAAAACAAGGCACTGTATGTAAATGGCTTCTCTGTGCAAAGAGAAAGGATTGGAAGCCCTTGTCAGAGCCCTTGATCCCAGCAGGGGAGCCTCCCATACTCAGATCCTGCAGCTCTTGGGGGTGGGGGTGGGCTGTGCCTGCCTGCACCCTGTAGGGGAAGCAGTTTGGAGCAGATGGTGGAGCCCACTCAGTTCAGGCTGTAGGGGTAGGAGGCTTTAGGACTGGATACTTCACAGATGGCCCTCCTGATGCAGGAAGCCCTCCACTTGAGCCATTTTCTTATGAAATAGCCTTGATTTGACTACTGCAATGTATTTGGAATGAAAACCCATGCTAATTTCCTTCAGATCCTTTTATGACAAGCCCAGTGTCCTCAGGAAAAATATGGAGAAAATCTAATTCAGAGGAGCAAGAGGAAAGGTCCCAAGCTGAATTATGGTAAGGGTGCATTGCAGAGCAGCTTAATTTATTTTTCACTATTATAAAAGTGAATTACATCGTCCTGGTTTCTCTAATTCAGAGGAATAAGAACTGTTAGATGCAAGGTAAAAGGTCCATCAAAATGATGGTGCTGTGGGCAACTCCCTCCAACAACCCTTAAAGAGGTTTATTTAGGATGATGTAAAAAGGGAGAAGACCAGAGACATAAATTTGGGGCCTCCTGAAATGTACTTGTAGCTGGGTTCACAGGAGGCCAGGATGAGACTGATTCCCATAGGCTTGAATAGGGAATTTATGCTGCTCAAAAAAGAAAATACAAATCAGTTCAGTTCAGTCGCTCAGTGGCGTCTGATCCTTTGTGACCCCATGAACTGCAGCACGCGCGGCTTCCCGGTCCATTACCAACTCCCAGAGCCTACTCAAACTCACGTCCATTGCATCAGTATGCCATCCAACCATCTCATCCTCTGTCGTCCCCTTCTGCTCCCACCATCAATCTTTCCCAGCATGAGGGTCTTTCTTTCAGTCAGTTCTTCACGTCAGTCCTTCCAATGAATATTCAGGACTGATTTCCTTTACGATGGACTGGTTGGATCTCCCTGCTATCCAAGGGACTCTTAAGAGTCTTCTCCAATCCCACAGTTCAAAAGCATCAATTCTTTGGCACTCAGCTCTCTTTATAGTCCAACTCTCACAACCATACATGACTGCTGGAAAAACCATAGCCTTGACTAGATGGACCTTTGTTGGCAAAGTAATATCTCTGCTTTTTAATATGCTGTCTGGGTTGGTCATAACTTTTCTTCCAAGGAGCAAGCTTTTTTTTTTTTTAATTTCATGGCTGCAGTCACCATCTGCAGTGATTTTGGAGTACCCTAAAATAGAGTTTGTCACTGTTTCCACTGGTTCCCCATCTATTTGCCATGAAGTGATGGAACTGGATGCTATGAACTTAGTTTTCTGAATGTTGAGTTTTAAGCCAACTTTTTCACTCTCCTCTTTCACTTTCATCAAGAAGCCCTTTACTTCTTCTTCACTTTCTGCCATAAGGGTTGTGTCATCTGCATATCTGAGATTATTGATATTTCTCCCAGCAATCTTGATTCCAGCTTGTGTTTCATCCAGCCCAGCATTTCACATGATGTACTCTGCATATAAGTTAAATAAGCAGGGTGACAATATACAGCCTTGAAGTACTCCTTTCCTGATTTGGAATCAGTCTGTTGTTCCATGTCCAGTTCTAACTATTGCTTCTTGACCTGCATACAGATTTCCCAGGAGGCAGGTCAGGTGGTCTGGTATTCCCATCTCTTTCAGAATTTTCCACAGTTTGTTGTGATCTACACAGTCAAAGGCTTTGGCCTAGTCAATAAAGGAAAAGTAGATGTTTTTCTGGAACTCTCTTGCTTTTTCAATGATCCAGAGGATTTGGCAATTTGATCTCTGGTTCCTCTGCCTTTTCTAAATCCAGCTTGCGTATCTAGAAGTTCATGGTTCACGTACTATTGAAATACCTTCACGTACTGTTGAAAATACAAAAAGATAATTTAAAAACAACTTTCATTGAAGACAGATTAATGAAATACATAGATTTAATATATTAAGGCACAAGTCACGATTCAAGAAAAGGAATTATTCTATCCTATCAGAAAGAAGAGAAAGAAAGGAAAAAGGGAGAAGATAAAGATATGAGAAAGCAGCATTCTTATAGGAAGTTTATTTTATTCTAAAATTCTGGGGGAAAAATCTTCTAAGTTATCTATCCATCCAAATGATGTATATAAATATTGAGACAAGTTGACAACAATAATATATGTTGCTTCTTGGAATATCTGAGCTTTGTAATGGCAGATATAAATAGGGTTCCAGGACCCAGTTCCAAAATGTGCCTTCCCCACAACAAACAGTTCTTGGACACCATCTGGTCATCCAAGATTACAGCTCAATTTTGACATTATCCCAAAGACAGAATCTACCCAAAGATAGAATCAAATGCCACAGGTAAAGGAGCTCAGTCCTGCAAGATTGCCTCCTACTTCTGACGCCCTGGTTGTTCCTGTGCTTCTGACTAACTGGTTATAAATCAGACATCCCCACTACCTCTTCCCTTGGTTTGATTACTTTGCTAAGCTGCTCTCAGAATTCAGGAAAAACCATTTATTCACTAGGTTACTAATTTATTACAAAGGATATCAAAGGATACAGATCAAAAGGAGGTGAAGAGATACACAGGGCAGAGTCCCTACCAAAGGAGCTTCTGTCCTCGTGGGGTTTGGGACCCAGCACAGAGTCACATGGAAGCATTCTGGTTCTCCAAGGTCCAGTCTCTCTTAACCCTCTCCTTCTGGGTTTTTATGGAGGCTTCATCATGTAGACACGATTGCATAACTCATTGGCCACTGGTAACTGATTCAACCTCTAACCCCACTCCCTCTCCCAGAAATTAAGTGGGACTGATTTCTTTCTGCAATGGTATTTTCAGTATGCAAGTAATGAAATCAGTTGCTTGTGTACTGTTTTTGTTTTTTAAATTGTGTCATTCTTGTTAGCGTGTACTGTTGTATCTCTGGTGGCTAAAAACAGATGGATGGCTCAGAAGTGCTCAGTTGCTCTGTCACGTCTGACTCTTTGTGGCCCCATGGACTGTAGGCTGCCAGGCTCCTTTGTCCATGGGATTTTCCAGGCAAGAAAATTGGAACAGGTTGCCATTTCCTACTCCAGGAGATCCTCCTGACCCAGAGATCAAACCTGCTACTCTGTGTCTCCTGCATTGGCAGGAAGATTCTACACTATTAGCGCCACCTAGGAAGCCTAGATGACTCAGAAATACTTCATTAAAGATAAAAGTTCTATTAACAACAACAAAAAAGATTATAGTCAATAAAATCATGACACAAATAGTAAACAAGTCTTTAGTGTGAATGCAGGATATGAATCTATATATACTGATAATTCCACACGTGTAGCTATAAATTAAAAATACAAAGGAAAAATACAATGGTTAATGTAAAAAAATTAGAATTTCACTGGACTAAGTGAAGCTTCCATTTCCAACACACCTCCTAAGAAACTTTTGAAGGTTATGTTTTGAAGCCATCTGTTTTCATGTCATTCTCAAATAAATAAAAGAAACTTGTACATATTTTTCAGAACAAATGTAAACAAATGCAGATCAAAATGGATAAATCTATCTCTCTTAAAAAGAGAGATGCATAGATTCAGTTTTTCTCTTTATAACAAAAATTAATATTAATCTTATTATTGCCAAAATGCTGTAAAACCAACCATAAAACTAATGACAATTATAATGCAGGGAAAGAAAATTGAACAAGTCATGGCCAAAAAAAGCCATTATCAAAATTTCTTCATACATCAATATACCTGGGTAATTCATTACAGCATTAGCTGCTATGATTAATGCAATCTCAATCTGACTCAGAGGCATCATCAAAAAAGCCCCTATAGCCCCACTCTCAGGATAATCTGTCCCATTCCCTGAGTAGTTTCATATCTAGCATATTTCCACGTGCATATTTTGTTTGATATCTTCCTGCTAGTATCACGAAGTCATCAGATTACAGGGATCAATTGAGTATCTTTGGTAAATATGTCTTTTCCTAGACATAACCATCATGTTATTTAGGTTTCTTCCAAGTGAGTAAAAATTATATTATGCCTTTGTGACCCACACTGTACAAAAATCACCTGCTTCTTTTTTTTTTTTTTCCAGTTGATTTTATAGACACCAGTTGTACTAAACTGATAAGTCTTTTCCCTGTCCTTGTATATTTGATTTAAGGCAAAAGCCAATTTTCTTCATTCGGTTGTGTCTATTTACTTTAGAGTATTATTTGAACTTGTATGTCCTAGTGTGTTTTATTGCTCACTGCACTCTGCACCATTGTATTTACTCTCTAATTACTGTATGTGTGCTGACAAGTGTTCCAATTTACAGCTGGACAAAACTAGAAGTGAATCATATTGCACGGGAGATATTCCCAACAGATGGAGAAACGGATGAAAATTTTTTGTTTTATGCTAAAAATTCAAAGTAAAGAAGATAATTTCTGGCTGTTTTGTGAGCACTGATGTAGACTAGAAAGCATGCATTGACATAAATGTTAATATGGGACCCACTAGAATGAACAATGAATAAACAGTGTTGCTGTGACAATGAGAGTCTGTGCCTGGTTTCCTGGCCATGAGGTGATTTATTCACACAGAACAGTTAGCAGCCAACAATTTGCCTCCTAATCACAATTCAGATTGGAAGGACACAGTAAAAATTGTTAATTAACTAAATGATAATCAGCAAACAAGTAAACACTGGCAAAACAAGACTTTACTTTTCCACACTGAAGTCTGTTGGCTTTAGAGAGAAATGGTGAATATGAGTCTTTGAGATGAAGTTTGAGATAAAAGCATTTCCTCACCACCTGGACCAAGACTGAGAAAACATGACTATGTTTTCCATTTTCTTCCTCCCAGTATACTATCACATAGTTAGGGTCTTTAGAAGCATAAACATGTCACCCAGGGTCAAAAGCCCACAATTTTAAAATCAAAGATTAGAATACATCAGGATTTTTTAAGGAAATTCAAATATTGGTACTATGGTTCAATTACTAAAAATTTAACTTTTCTCCAACAATTAATAATTTTATTGATTGCTTTGCTAAGAAGAAAATTGATGTCTGAATTTTGTTAACATAACAACTTGATTTCTGAAAATTTTCTCTCTCCTCCAATATTGTAAGTATATTTACTTTTTGTGAAAGAATTTCATGGCCCTGGTGATGCGAGAGAAGATGAAAACAAATGAGCAACAAGCAATACTCTTCAGATCTGAATTCAACAAGCATAAGAACAAGGAATCCATTTGCAAGATGAAATATGTAACCTTTCAGGATTTGATGGTTTATGTGAATATTGATTCAGCACCAAAAGCACTGAAAGTAATCATTGTCAACCGCAATTATATGTTCATCATGTGCTTTGTTCAAATTAAATTGCCAGTTATCTGTCAAGCCAAACAGGGGTGACCGTCCCTCCTGACACATAATTGTGGGTTAGGGTTTTCTAACTATGTCTGAAGTAAATATAATAGTAAAAAAAGAAGTGACTGAATAATGATTACTTATCAGGTTATTCATCATTCACCTAAATATAAAAACATTGGTAAAAAGTTTACAATTTTGTTGTTCTCAACAATATGAAATAGTTATTAAATTTAAAATTATTTACATAACATGAGTTTCCTTTGTATTTAAAATTTTGAGGACTTTTTTCAACTTGCCTAAAATTGATGGCCCATATAAAATTCCAAATAACCATTAAATGGTCTACTAAAGTAAAAAAAATTGACAACACTATTATAAAAATTACCCCATCACTCAAGATAAACATGAAACAATTTAACAGTCAGATTCACAAATTATACTGTCAAATTTAAAAATTGAAAACCAAATATATTTTATTTTAGGTATTCAACTCTATTAATTGTAGTGATATAACCTTTTATGACTTAAAAAATCAGAGAATTCAAATTGCAGACTAGAAGATACAGGTAAATTTTTAAAAAATGAGAAGATGTGTAAGATGTTTAACATGAATGATCACCCTTACTGATTTAAGTTAGTGTGATGGACACATGAGTGCCTGATAATGCCTTTATATTCCAGATGCTGTTCACATCATCCTGCCTTGACATTCCTTTAGCTCAAATACATTCATCCACCCACTTAGTTGTACACAAAACATTAATTGAGCACCTAGTATATCCCAGACACTGTTTTAGGTATGGCATAGACATCAAACACAATACACCAATGTTCTTATTCTTTAAAAAAAAAAAAAGCTTCATAATTAAAAGCACAGTGCTATGGTTATATATGTTCAGTTGTGTTAAATGTATTGTGACTAGTTAATAAAGCAGAAGAGGGGTTATGAAGCATCAGAGATACCCAGAAAACCCTTTTTGAGAAGGTAACTTCTAAAGAAAACAGAAACAACGAAGGCTGCAAGGCATAGCTCTATCTAGAGAAGAAGCATGCTGGGCAGAAGAAAGAGCAGAGGCAAAGCCTGTGAGTTGGGAACATTTGTGATGTGCTCAAGGAACAGTGAGAAGGTCAATATGGCTTGAATGTAAATGAAAGAAGAGGGATAAGGTCAGATAAGTAACGGGATAGGGCAGTTCATACAAAGTCTTGGAGGTTAGCAAGGACTTCTATTTTGTTCTGAGTAAACCACGAATATCCTCTGGATGATTTTGAGCAGAATTGTGATGTGGTCTGACTTGATGTTTCCCCAGATCACCATGACCGCTGTGAGCAGGGAGATCAATGCCTAGCTAATTCAGCTGAGAAATAGTGATGGTTTGAACCAGCTGATGGCAGCAAAAGGAGTTAAAGTGGTCAAAATCTGAATGTCTATTTCATTTGTTAAGTCTTCAGGATTTGGTGATGAATTGGATATGAGTTCCCAGACAATGAGAAGAATCCAGTGGAGACAAAAGGTTTTGGTCTACAACACTGTAAGTACAGTGGTGCCATTAACACAGCAGAAGGGGCAATTATAGTTGTGCTTGCTGCTGCTGCTAAGTCACTTCAGTCATGTCCAACTCTGTGCGACCCCATAGACGGCAGCCCACCAGGCTCCCCCGTCCCTGGGATTCTCCAGGCAAGAACACTGGAGTGGGTTGCCATTGCCTTCTCCGTCATAATTGTGTTTAGAGTAGAGAATACCAGGAACTCTTTTAAAGCATAAGTTTGCTATCCAAGGAGAGGCGTTAAGTAAGAATTTGAATGTGTGCTGCTGCTGCTGCTGCTAAGTCACTTCAGTCGTGTCCGACTCTTTGTGACACTATGGACCATGGCTCCCCAGGCGCGTCTGTCCATAGCATTCTCTAGGCAAGAATACCGGAGTGGTTTGCCATTGCCCTCCTCCAGGGGATCTTCCCAACTCAGGCATCAAACCTGTGTCTCTCATGTCTCCTGCATTGGCAGGCAGGTTCTTTAGCACTAGCACCACTCAGAAATTTGAATCAACATCTACAGTGAGGGTGTGGACAGGGAGGAGCAGCCTGCTTATATTAATCAGGATTCTTCTGCTGTAAACGGCATGTGTAAAGCCTGAATCCTGGTGGGAGCCCTCAGGAGATGACTCTGGACAGAAAAGGGAACAGGTCCAAGGACTGAATTCTGAGCTATTGTCATATGTAGGAGCAGGGGAGGAAAACAAGAACTAGGAGAGGAGACTGAGCAAGAGAAGCCAGGAAGGTAGGAGACGTCCAGGCAGAAATGGTGTCCTGGAGGTTACGTGGAGGGAATATGTCAGGAAATAGAGTGATAAGCTGACAAGCCAACGGAGCCTTGACCACTAGGTTTAACTTTAACAACACAGAAGTCAAGGGTGTTCTTGACAAGCCATTTTTCACAAAATGGTGAGGGAAAAACCAGATTGGTATGTGTTGAAGAGATGTGGAAGGACATACTTTGGATTAGCAAAGATGGACAAGTTTTGCTGAATGGATGAACAAGAAATAGGTGTTTCTTTTTCTTTCTGTACATATGTGAGGTCAAATATTTAAGAATGAATAGCAGTAAAACAAAACTTCACTTTTACTTTTCACTTTCATGCATTGGAGAATGAGATGGCAACCCACTCCAGTATTCTTGCCTGGAGGATCCCAGGGACGGGGGAGCCTGGTGGGCTGCCGTCTATGGGGTCGCACAGAGTTGGACACAACTGAAGTGACTTAGCAGCAGCAGAAGTAAAACAAAAAAAAATGGAGTAATGGGAAAGTATTGGCTGCTGGATAAACTAAAATACCATCAATTTAAACCAATGAAGGTTTATTTGTCATTTACATAACTGTCCAACGTGTGTGGTCCTTTCCAGTGGACAGCTTTCCTATATTTAGTGATTTAGAACACTGAATTTGTGAGGATTTGGGGCAAATACTTTTTCATTGTGATGTAATTGATATATAATGTTATATTAGTTTTAGGTGTATCATATTGACATATGTATATACTGTATATATGTCTATATACTTTACATATACATATGTATATACAGCAAAATGATTAACATAATAAGCTTAGCTAACAGTCAGAACCACACAAACTTACCAAAAAATAATTTTTATTGTGATTAAGACTTTTAAGGTCTAGGATTTTTTTAATTGGAGAAATAATAGGATATCTTTATGTGATGTGAATGATCCAGCAAAGCCCTACCAAAAGTGAAAGTTCCTCAGTCATGTCCGACTCTTTGCCACCACATGGACATTTATAGTCCATGGAATTCTCTAGGCCAGAATACAGGACTGGGTAGCTTTTCCATTTTCCAGGGGATCTTCCCAACCCAGGGATTGAACCCAAGTCTCCCTCATTGCGGGTGGATTCTTTGCCAGCTGAGCCACAAGTAAAGCCAAAAACCTACCAAACATTTCCCTTAACCTATATTCCCTCAGTTCAGTTCAGTTCAATTTGGTCACTCAGTCATGTCCAATTCTTTGCGACCTCATGAATTGCAGCACGCCAGGCCTCCCTGTGCATCACCAACTCCCAGAGTTCACTCAAACTCATGTCCATCGAGTCGGTGATGCCATCCAGCCATCTCATCCTCTGTTGTCCCCTTCTCCTCCTGCCCCCAATCCCTCCCAGCATCCCTCCTTGCATGGCAAAACCAATACAATATTGTAAAGTTAAAAAATAAAATTAAAAAAAGGAAAAAAATAAACATGACAACTAATACAGTAAAATATATATATATATATATATATTAACCATAAAGTAACATTTAATGAGGAGGTCAGGATTTTGTTTAGACCAAACTCAAAATGATCTGTGTTACAAAACAACTGCACTAAAGCCACCATTTCATTTTAGTTCCATCAAAATTGCTACATCAAAATGTCATGTAAATGTAACTCTTTCATATCTGTTTTTCCTAATCTCCTTTGCAAACACTTAGAACACAGATGCATCCCTTTTAAAATGCTTTCTTTGCTTGAAGTCTTTGTGTTTTAAACCTTAAATCTAAGTTTAGAATGTAAAGCTTGTTTCTCTTTAAGTTCAACTACTAACAAGCTATAGTGTAGAAATAGTTTGGAAGTCAAGAAGATTCTTCCTACTGAATGATCCCAACATCAGACCTTGAACTAAGCCAACTCCGACAATGAACATTTCATTGGCTCATCACGTACGACTGGGTTGAAAAGGTAACTACCTTAGACCAAGTTCCCAAGAGGAAGAACCTGAGACAGATTCCTGTGTCTGTGATTTACTAAGGAAGGAGCTGTCAGGAGAAACCTGTAAGGGACTGAGAGAAGCAGGATAAAACAGGGGAAGAAGCCATCAAAAACATGGACTTAACTGGTAATTAACCTCCTCCAGGTTCCACATGCCACTCAGTCACATGAATTTTGCCTGAGCTGTGTCTCTGTGAGATGAGGGGGCTGGACTTTTGTACCACGTGCTAGCCAGGTGTTGTCTGTAGCTTTCCCTCAGTGAAGCAAGGCTGCAGATTGGCCATAAAGAAGTCACTTCCCAGCCAAGGAAGTTCTGGCCAGTTCTCAGGGAAGGGGGCATCTGGGAGTTGTTAGCAGTGGCTGGAAGTGGATGAGTCATCCCAGGAAAGGTTCAGGATGGGGTAGTAGCAGCATTCACTATGGTGGTCTCAGTACTTGCCATCTGCTGCTGATGCTGCTAAGTCGCTTCAGTCATGTCCGACCCTGTGCAACCCCAGAGATAGCAGCCCACCAGACTCCCCCGTCCCTGGGATTCTCCAGGCAAAAACACTGGAGTGGGCTGCCATTTCCTTCTCCAAGTGAAAAGTGAAAGTGAAGTTGCTCAGTTGTGCCCGACTCTTAGGGACCCCATGGACTGCAGCCTACCAGACTCCTCCGTCAATGGGATTTTCCAGGCAAGAGTACTGGAGTGGGGTGCCGGTGCCTTCTCCAACTTGCTGCCTAGGTACCTCCAGTTGCTCCTAGGAAGGATGGTGCAGGTTCAAGGTAAGCACAGGTGTTATTGATAGCCACTGGAGCATCAGTGAAAGGAACTAAAAATTCTAAAAACATGATTTGCCTGAAAAGTTAGTATTTTGATCCATTGTCAATTTTCCCATGATCATCTTATTATTAGTATCCAGGCAAGCTGATCAGGATCAATATTCACCTCTACTGGTGCTGGCAGGAGCTGCCCACAGAGAATTCCTGGGGGCTGAGATTCAGAAACACCTTCACAGCTGCCTGCTATAAAGAAAGTTCCAGTCTACTGAGCATCACTGATCAAGGCACTTAGGTGATGTTCACAGTAAATGACACTGACTCTGTACTTGACACTTGTATCTAAATTTCATGCGTCTGTTCTTTCCAGACAAGATAAAATATTTTCGTTTTGTTGGTGACTGACAATAATCACTACAACTGCCTCCTTGAGATATCCATACAAGCAGACTCGACGCTTTATATTCATGCCTTTAAACATGCCTATAAAATTTGGCATGTGTACATAACTGCATACTTTTAATAAACATAAGTATATGTTGCAGGGCAATTTTAGGAGTTGAGGCAAACTTGTGTGCAGATTTTGGTCTTGATGCTTTGTAGCTAAATTTGGCCAAGTCATTTAACTTCATCAGGATTCAATTTTCTTATCTTGAAAAATGTGAATAAAACTAATCCACACCCCACCCCCAAGGATGGACATTGCCTCACATGATAAAACAGAGAAAAAAACTCGCACTGTATCTGGCAAGGAATCCTTGAATCCCTGTTGTTCCTCCTCTCCCATTCAGAAAGTGGGCTGGTGCTTTTTTTTTTTCCTTCTCTCTTGTCCTTCAAAGGATCTCATCTGAGCTAAGGCTGGTGCCAGGTTATCTTCCTGTGATATCTGTTTGCAGTCTGTCTTCACCTGCTCCAAGTCCTCAGGACCCTCTCAATGTCTCCAAAAAAGGGAAAAAAAAAGAAAGAAATTACCCCCACGGCAACTGTATTAGAGAGAATTATAACACTTCCTGAGTCTTCCCAAAAGAAAAGGTGGCAGTGTCCACACCCTCCCCTTGCGGCTGTTCTGAGCAGTCCTGGCTGCAGGCGACAGCTCCGGCCACCCCCACAGGGTCTCTGTCTGGCTTCTATTGTGCTCCTTCCTGTGTGTGTGTGTGTGTGTGTGTGTTTTAACTAACACTCCGAACACTTATTAAAGTGTTTCTTTCCAACAAATGTAATTTTCTGGTGAGAGGGGTTCTAATTAAAAAAAAAAAAAAGAGAGAGAAAGAAACCCTTATTATTGGTAAGAAGGCAAGCGGAGGGGCAGGTGAATTTAATACAAAACAGCTTCCTTGGCTAGGGAGGAAAACTCTTTCTACCAGTAATTTGTGATCTGGAGCTCCTCTTGCTTTTAGGGTCTAAATAACTGTGTAAACTTCATTTGTTTCATTTGGAACATGGCTGTCATTTTCTATCAGGAGGAAAAGGAGAGAAACTCCCCCTGCGAGTTCATCCCCCCATCACCTATCAGCCTCACGGGAACAAGCATCCTGCTTGTCTGTCCCTGCCCAGGCCCTTCATCTTAGAAACTGCATCTTAATTATAGCCTTTAAAGGGCTGCTTCATTCCAGGATCAATATGTCTGACAAAAAGCGAGCTCAGCTAAAAGCTCATTAATTCACATCTGACTAACTCAGGATTTGTGATTATTTTGGCAGGGGCTGAGCTTAAGTTTACCTCTGCTATTGCTGCTTACAAAGGTTTGGTCTGGCCAATTAACTGAGAAGAACAGAATTGCCAGCAAAGTATTTAGAAGCATCTATTTGCACGGAGATAACAGGCTGATTGTAGCTTCCAGATTGCTAAATTCCAACTAGGCAACCCCAGTTAACCACTATTTTGTATTAGCATTCTGGCCTCACAAACTGCAAAGTACACTGCCTCAAAAAATATATACAGATCCACTAATTTTATTGCCTTCTAGCTTATGCCTTTCCAGTGGTCATGTTTGGATGTGAGAGTTGGATTATAAAGAAAGCTGAGCGCCAAAGAATTGATGCTTTTGAACTATGGTGTTGGAGAAGACCCTTGAGTGTCCCTTGGACTGCAGGGAGATCCAACCAGTCCATCCTAAAGGAAATCAGTCCTGAATATTTTGGCCACCTGATGTGAAGAGCTGACTTATTTGAAAAGACCCTGATGCTAGGAAAGATTGAAGGCGAGAGGAGAAGGGAAAAACAGAGGATGAGATGGTTGGATGGCATCACTGACTTGATGGACATGAGTTTGAGTAAGCTCCAGGAGTTGGTGATGGACAGAGAGGCCTGGCATGCTGCAGTCCATGGGGTTGCAAAGAGTGGGGCACAACTGAGCTGAATTGAGTTGATGTGTTTGGTATATCATATCACATCCTCCATCCTGCCTGATTTCAGTTGCAACTGCAGTGGGCATGTCCATGTGGAACTAACCCAGCTCCACAGGCAGCATCCACTCTCCAGCAAGAGGTGTGCATGGTCCCTCCCCTTTTTGCTCAGGGCCTCCTCCGAACCCTTAGGAAAGGCAGGACAGAAGTTTAGGATGTTAATACCTGTGGGGATGATGCTTCACCAGTGGAGGTGCTGGATCTATTGTTGGACATTTGGGGAGCCCTTCTTCTGGGAAGCCCAGCTTCTCAGAAGTCCTGGCAGGAGTGAGTCCCTCTGGCCAACAGCTGGGACCTTAATCATTGTGTTTATGTTGGCCTGTCTAACTCCCCTTCTTCATATCATCATTTTTGAAATAAACTACCTGGCTCCAGTCACCTTTGGGGGAAACTTAAACTAAGGCATCCACTTCTTCAAAATTATATATGAAGCTATGTATTTGAGATGCTTGCTCTTTCCTTGCTAAATGCATTCCTCTCCTGTGCTTCATGGGTTTCAGTTCAGTTTAGCTCAGTTGCAAAGTCACGTCCAACCCTTTGCGACCCTATGGACTGCAGCACACCAGGCTTCCCTGTCTATCACCAACTCCCGGAGCTTACTCAAACTCATGTCCATTGAGTCAGTGATGCCATCCAACCATCTCAGCCTCTGTCGTCCCCTTCTCCTCTTGCCCTCAATCTTTCCCAGCATCAGGGTCTTTTCCAATGAGTCAGCTCTTCACATCAGTTGGCCAAAGTATTGGAGTTTCAGCTTCAGCATCAGTCCTTGGAATGAACACCCAGGACTGATCTCCTTTAGGATGGATTGGTTGGATCTCCTTGCAGCCCAAGGGACTCTCAAGAGTCTTCTCCAACACCACAGTTCAAAAGCATCAATTCTTTGGCACTCAGCTTTCTTTATGGTCCAACTCACATTCATACATGACTACAGGAAAAAGCAGGGCCTTGACTAGATGGATCTTTGTTGGCAAAGTAATGTCTCTGCTTTTTAATATGCTGTCTAGGTTGGTTATAACTTTTCTCCCAAGGAGCAAGCATCTTTTAATTTCATGGCTTCAGTGACCATCTATGGTGAATTGGAGCCCCCAAAAATAAATCTGTCACTGTTTCCACTGTTTCCCCAGCAATTTCCCATGAAGTGATGGGACCAGATGCCATGATCTTCGTTTTCTGAATGTTGAGTTTTAAGCCAACTTTTTCATTCTCGTCTTTCATTTCCATCAAGAAGCCCTTTAGTTCTTCACTTTCTGCCATAAAGGTGGTGTCATCTGCATATCTGAGGATATTTTTCCTGGCAATCTTGATTCCAGCTTGTGCTTCATCCAGCCCCGTGTTTCTCATGATGTTCTCTGCATATAAGTTAAGTAAGCAGGGTGACAATATACAGCCTTGACATATTCATTTCCCTATTTGGAACCAGTCTGTTGTTCCATGTCCAGTTCTAACTGTTGCTTTCTGACCTGCATACAGATTTCTCAAGAGGCAGGTGGTTTGGTATTCCATCTCTTTAAGAATTTTCCAGAGTTTGTGGTGATTCACACAGTCAAAGGCTTTGGCATAGTCAATAAATAAGAAATAGATGTTTTTCTGGAACTCTCTTGCTTTTTCGATGATCCAGCAGATGTTGGCAATTTGGTCTTTGGTTCCTCTGCCTTTTCTAAATCCAGCTTGAACAACTGTAAGTTCAGGGTTCACGTACTGCTGAAGCCTGGCTTGGAGAATTTTGAGTATTACTTTACTAGCATGGGACTTCCCTGCTGGCTCAGAGGTTAAGGCATCTGCCTACAGTGCGGGATACCCGGGTTCAATCCCTGGGTCAGGAAGATCCTCTGGAGAAGACAACCCACTCCAGTACTTTTGCCTGGAAAATCCCATGGATGGAGGAGCCTGGTAGGCTATAGTCCATGGGGTCACAAAGAGTCGGACATGACTGAGTGACTTTACGTCACTTCACTTCACTAGCATGTGGGATGAGTGCAATTGTGCAGTATTTTAAGCATTCTTTGGCATTGCCTTTCTTTGGAATTGGAATGAAAACTGACCTTCTCCAGTCTTGTGGTCACTGCTGAGTTTTCCAAATTTGCTGGTATATCGAGTGCAACACTTCCACAGTATCATCTTTTAGAATTTGAAACAGCTTAACTAGAATTCCATCACCTCCACTAGCTTTGTTCATAGTGATGCTTCCTAAGGCCCACTTGACTTCATATTCCAGGATGTCAGGCTCTACATGAGTGATCACACCATCATGATTATCTGGGTCGTGAAGATGTTTTTTGTATAGTTCTGTATATTCTTGGCACCTCTTCTTAATATCTTCTGCTTCTGTTAGGTCCATAGCATTTTGGTCTTTTATTGAGCTCATCTTTTCATGATATATTCCTTTAGTATCTCTAATTTTCTTGAAGATAAGTCTAGTTTTTCCCATTCTATTGTTTTCCTCTATTTCTTTGCATTGATCATTGAGGAAGGCTTTCTTATCTCTCCTTGCTAGTCCTTGGAACTTTACATTCAAATGGGAGCAGTGACCCCAAAAGAGATTGACCCATACTTGCCCATGAGTGTCCAGGAGTCTCCAGTGGAGATGTGGGTCAGTGATGGACTGTTACAGGGTTGGGGACACTGAGTGTAGCAGTATGTGCATGGGACCTATTGAAGGAGATGCCATTATCTTCATTACTTTCACCATAGTTTGGCCCCAGGTAAACAACATGGAGGGAACACAGCCCTGCCCATCAACAGAAAATTGGATTAACAGTTTACTGAGCATGGCCCTGCCCATCAGAACAAGACCCAGTTTCCCCCTCAGTCAGTCTCTCCCATCAGGAAACTTACATAAGCCTCTTATCTTTCTCCATCAGAGGCCAGACAGACTGAAAACTACAATCACAGGAAACTAACCAATCTGATTACATGGATCACAACATTGTCTAACTCAATAAAACTATGAGCCATGCCAGGTAGGGCCACCCAAGATGGATGGATAATGTCGGAGAGTTCTGACAAAACGTGGTCCACTGGAGAAGGGAATGGCAAACCACTTCAGTATTCTTGCCTTAAGAACCCCTGAACAGATGAAAAGGCAAAAAGATAGGACACTGAAAGATGAACTCTCCAGGTCGATACGTGCCTAACATGCTACTGGAGATCAGTGGAGAAATAACTCCAGAGAGAACGAAGAGATGGAGCCAAAGCAAAAACAACACCCAGTTGTGGATATGACTGGTGCTGGAAGTAAAGTCTGATGTTATAAAGAGAAATGTTGCATAGGAACCTTGTATGTTAGGTCCATGAATCAAGGCAAATTGGAAGTGGTCAAACAGGTGATGGTAAGAGTGAACATTGGCATTTTAGGAATTGGAGAACTAAAATGGACTGGAATGGGTGAATTTAACTCAGATGACCATTATAGCTATTATTGTAGGCAAGAATCCCTTAGAAGAAATGGAGAAGCCATCATGGTCAACAAGAGTCCAAAATGCAGTACTTGGATGCAATCTCAAAAACGACAGAATGATCTTTGCTAGTTTCCAAGGCAAATCATTCAATATCATAGTAATCTAAATCTATCCCCCAACCAGTAATTCTGAAGAAGCTAAAGTTGAACGGATCTGTGAAGACCTACAAGACCTACTAGAACTAACACCTTAAAAAGGTATCCTTTTCATTATAGGGGACTGGAATGCAAAATTAGGAAGTCAAGAAATACCTGGCATAACAGGCAAATTTGGCCTTGGAGTACGGAATGAAGCAGGGCAAAGGTTAACAGAGTTTTGCCAAGAAAATGCACTGGTCATAGCAAACACCCTCTTCCAACAACACATGAGAAGTCTGTACACATGGACATCACCAGATGGTCAACACTGAAATCAGATTGATTATAGTCTTTCCAGCCAAAGATGGAGAAGCTCTATACACTCATCAAAAACAAGACCGGGAGCTGACTATGGCTCAGATCATGAACTCCTTACTGTCAAATTCAGACTTAAATTGAAAAAAGTGTGGAAAACCACTAGACCATTCAGGTATGACCTAAATCAAATCCCTTATGATTATACAGTGGAAGTAAGAAATAGATTCAAGGGATTAGATCTGATAGACAGAGTGCCTGATGAACTATGGACGGAGGTTTGTGACACTGTACAGGAGACAGAGATCAAGAACATCCCCAAGAAAAAGAAATGCAATATGGCAAAATGGTTGTCTGCAGAGGACTTACAAGTAGCTGAAAAAAGAAGAGAAGCAAAGGGTAAAGGAAAAAAGGAACTGTATACCCATTTGAATGCAGAGTTCCAAAGAATAGCAAGGAGAGATAAGAAAGCCTTCCTCAGTGATCAACTCATGGGTTTAGGACTGTTTTTTGGTAATGATATCAAAAGAGTAATGTTGACCTTCTTTTTCCTTTTCTGCGTTTAACGCACTCCTTCCTTTCTCCCTACTGCCCTTTGCTTGGGTTCCCACAGTCCCCTCCTCAGTCCTCTAGCCAGTTCTCATCTATTGTCTGCCTCCTCCTTTTCTCCAGTATCAGCTTAAATTACCCGCTTCGACTTTATCCTCTTTCCAGTGTTCTGTTTCTTAGTGAAAGTGAACCTGCTCAGATAGTAAAGAATTCCTGCAATGCAGAAAACCCAGGTTTGGTGCCTGAGTTGGGAAGATCTCCTGGAGAAGGGAATGGCTACCAATCCAGTATTCTTGCCTGGAAAATTACATGGACCGAGGAGCCTGGCAGGCTACAGTCCACGGGGTCACAAAGAGTTGGATATAACTGAGCAGCTAACACTCCACACTGTCTGTTATTAACACAATCTTTATGAACTAATATAGTAGATGGATCCCTGTCAAAAGGACTCACTTCTTTTTATGTTATTCTGAAGCTAGAAGTGTGCGGTTTCAATACTTTGGCCACCTGATGTAAAGAACTGACTCACTAGAAAAGACCCTGATGCTGAGAAAGATTGAAGGCAGGAGGAGAAGGGGATGACAGAGGATGAGATGGTTGGATGGCATCACTGCCTCGATGGACATGAGTCTGAGAGAGCTCCGGGAGTTGGTGATGGACAGAGAGGCCTGGCATGCTACAGTCCATGGGATCACAAATAGTTCAACATGACTGAGTGACTGAACTGAACTCTAGGAACTTGGGATCTTTCCATTTTTTTTCAAACCATGTGTAAATCTGAGCAGATGTAGATGCCAGAAATGCTCCTGCCTTCTTGAGGCTTATTTATCTCAGGGTTTGAAACATCACCATCACATTGTTCTTTGAATTCCTTAGATCTTCCTCCTTTATCTTTTGGATCTCCTCATCTTCCTACTCTTCAACTCACCGTCACTCTCAGTACGATCCAGTGACCAGTAACATACGTAACACTTGGGAGTCTTCTAGAAATGAAGACTTTCTGTCCCACCGGATCCCAAAATTTGCAGTTTTCAAAGCCCCTTGGGTGATTCATATGGACATTAAAATTTGATCCATACTGCAAGGGTTGGCAGTTTCCTCGGTTTCCAAAGCTGTTTCTAGTTCTTGGTTTCTGCACTCTCAGGACATGTCTTTCTCAGCAGCTGCTACTGTCTAGGAACTGAGGACTACAGCAGCCTCTTTCCAGCTCTCTTCCCAGCTCATTTTCATTTGAGCAGCTCTTCAGTCGCCCACTGAGCATCCACATCCAGGTGTCTCAGAGGGAGCCCAACTCAAGATACAGAAGTATAGACACCCCAGTGAGGCTGGTGCAGGGGGTAAGCCTAGCCAGTATCTAGGCTGTCTAGGGCTAACCTACATGCTGATATCAGTCGGGACCAATTTCAAACTAGTTCAGATGATCATTTGTTGCTGTGGGGAAAAAAAGAATCATTTCTTCTTTCCTTGAATTCAGAGCCTAGGAACTTTTTATTTTTAAAAAACAAATGAGTTTCTTAACTCACATCTAGTCCTTTCAAAACAGCAACAGCAACAACAACATCACAACAACAGCAACCTTATATAAGGTTGGAGGAAATTTCCTCTTCAGGGCCAGTGAAGCTATGCCCTTGCTACTGGGGATATTTGTAGCCACACACATTATTGGAAATTGTCCTAGGCTGAAGTAGGAGGCTGATTTCCTCAAAGGTGTGCCCCCTCACAGGAAGTGGCCTGTGGCCAGTGATGAGATGACAAAGAGATACAGAAGTCCAGTCCTCTCGTCTCAATCTAGAACAACCCTGAGGGCTCCTTCTGGCTCTCGTAGGACCAGCTGAGGACTCAACTGCAGCCATACTGTGGATCAGACTTCCCCTCCTCCCAGTACTGCCATCCTCTCCCCCACAGGTCTATCTCCCTAGAGAGCTTCCCAGTTCAGAGCCTGTGTCCAGGGAGCCCAACCCATGACTCTACTGCTCCCTCACCCCTCCCCGTGGTACTCAGTCCATCAGTATCCATCTGGCTGCTTAAACTGGGCAACTGGGAGTGATTTTTGACTCTTCCCTCCATTTCAGGCCACATACTAGGATGTCACCATTGCAGTGATTCCTCCTTTCCATCCTTATGACTCTTGCCCTTGTAAAAGCGTTCCATCTGTTATCTGGATAATTGCAACAGCCTTATAGTTTAATTCCTCACTGAAACCATGATAATGTTTCTAGATTTTTTAAAAATGATGGTATCATTTATAATTCTTCAGTAGCTTCCCATCCCCTCAGCATAAAATCCAAACATCTAAAGACACCCTATGACTCCTGCTTGGTTCATTCCACACTAAGCTTACCTCTCGGAGGAGTTGTTTCATTGTGCTGCTGCAGGTTGTCAGATTCTCTCTGTTTGTTGAAGTGCCCTCTTTGATGCCAAGGTTGTGTTTTTCTATTCCAGTATCCCTGCAGCCTTGTTCAAGGTGTGAAATCTTGTAGGCCCTTGACTGAAAGTTTCCTGTGGGCATCTATTCAATTCCCCTTTGTGGGTTATTCCTCCCATATCACCCTTTCTAAATTCATGAAGTGAAACCATTTCGCTGTTTGCTTATGCATCTCACCTGTCGGGTACTTTTACTTCTTAAGAAAAACCATTTACACTTGACGGCATGATGATCCATGAGGAATTTGCTGGGGTGACCGGGTAACCAGGATTTACAGCACTCTACTGATGTGATTCTTTTTACGCATCCTGTAAATTTTAGTTATAGCTACACTTGTCTGTGGCCAGTGTGGACAAGCTGGCTCCTTTTTGTAATTTCATAGTCACAATAAGGTCACAAATCTCAAGCTGCCTTTTTTTCTTTCCCCACAACCTATTGCCTGAAGCCATACAATAGGCTTTCAACAGAAAATGTCAGTGTTAATAGACAGTCCCTCTAAATGAGCCAAGCAGTCCTATTTCAAGGTTATGTGATGTCCATCCCCATCTTTTGCCTAAAGGCTCAGGACTGAACATCTGTGAGGCTTTTCTCTATGACCAAGTGACCACACCTTTTCATATCTGTAGGGCAAGTGTGCAGATATGAGAATCAGATATTAGTTCCATCTGTATGCCTCGTCCAGTCACTAGTCTTGGAGAAGAGCCTCATGACCATACACGGAGACGTGCTCAGTCTTCTTAGATGTAGCAGGCATCTTTTATGTTACTACTGTGTATCTCACCCAGTGATTCACTCTATGCTTGACCTAAAATTATTCTTGGAGATTGTGGTGTTTAAAAAATAAGCATTGTATTTTAGAACAGCCCTATATATTACAAGAAATGTATTTTCCTTTTTGTATCTTGGACACAAAATTGCTTTTGGTTGTTCTCTTTAACTACTCAACTGAAAAATAATGTATTCTCAAAACATACTTACTAAATGAACAAATGTCTTTAGTGACTGCACAATGCCTCAAATCATATACAAGGTGAGGGCAAAAACTTTTGGTTCTGTATATTAATTGATTTTGTACTTTGCTTGTTGAACAGATGATTTTGAAAGTCAAAAGTGAGATTGATCATTATTACCACTTTTGTGAAAATGTTGCTGTGGCAAAGAAAAATACCCAATGGCCGAATTGGGAAATGAGAACTTAGATCAACATCATTTCCTGTCTCCCTATAAAGCAGTATTGAGATGGGGTATTTTTCTCTCTACCGTAAGAAGTACTGAAAATAAGCAATACAACTTACCTCCTTGTTCCAGAAAGACTTCTTCCAGGAAGATAAGAGTGTAAGCAACAGAAGTTACTTAAATGTCCTGACCAACAGAGTGCTTGTCAAGTGTCTCCTCTAAACCCTCACTGGTTTTGCTGAGCCAGCCAAAGCTATTACGTCATACACTCTGTCCAGACCCAATCAGTTCTGCATCTTCCTAGTGAAAGTGAAAGTTGCTCAGTCATGTCTGACTCTTTGTAATCCCATGGACTATGCAGTCTATGGAATCCTCCAGGCCAGAATACTGGAGTGGGTAGCCGTTCCCTCCTCCAAGGGATCTTCCCAACCCAGAGTTTGAACCCAGGTCTCTTGCATTGCAGGCAGATCTTTACATCTGAGCTACTAGGGAAGCCTTCATCTTCCAAATCACTTTAAAACTGACCCACTGAACCCTAAGACCCCACTCATATCATCCCTTTCTTTTTCTCAATTGAGACACTAAGTCCTGTAAAGTTAGTATTCTACTTTCGTGCAACATGTCTAATAATCTTAGCTTCCTCTGATTGGTAAGTTCTTCTTATCATCTTTTGGGGAAAAGATAGTTGGCAAAAGGGGCTGAAAAAGAAACTGAATGCACTACTTTGGGGAGTTTTTAATATAGTTTACATTGTAGAATCTAACATAGCTCTTGCATTAAAAAATATTTATACTTAAATCATCTCTAGTAACAGAAAACTTTCTAAGATCATTTTTTGTTATTTTCCTCCTTAGACAAATTAATCACAAAGTTCTCTCTTATTTCAGCTAAATTCCATCTCCTTTGTACATTAACCTCTGAAAAGCTCATGACAGGCTTGTGAAAAAAAATCTGATTTGTGCTTTTTTATGTGCACTTTCCGGAAACACAATTGCGATAATTCTTCACTTGAGAAACTTAAAGAGGATGGGAACTTACAACCATTCATTCTCATATATTTTAAAAAAATACAGATGGTTCCTTAAAGGCCTCAATTTGACAACAAAACACTTTTAACAAAAATCTAAGGAAATGTTTAGTGATGAGATTTATTACCAAATATCTAAATTCTAGTGACAGCCATTTTAAAAAATTGAATTCATCATAAATTAAGTAAGCAAGCTACAGTCGGTGACTGGGAAAATCTGTCCCATGTCTCCACTTACTTTTTCTCCTGTCACCTCTTTCCAAAGACACCGCACAGAGAGTTTGGGAGGTGGTTTTTTATGTCAGTGAATAATGATGTGGGCTTATGGGATGGTGAGTAAATTGTTTTTCTCAAGCTAGGTAAATTGAATTATGCCTTTGATCGATAGTGTCTGCATTTCTTTTTTCTTTTACTGTGGTAATATATATATATATATATATCTCGTAAAATTCTGTATCTGCATTTCTAAGTCACACTCACTTTTTAAAACTGCTTAGCTAATCTGGACTTGACCAATGTCTGGCCACTCTGGGTCATCATCAAGAGTGGCCACAGTGAAGCTGATCAGAAGGAAATCTGGGGAGGGACAAGCAGAATCACCATTTTACTCTTCACATACTCCAAGGAGGACACCAATTTGCATGACCTGCCCACCTCCTTAATGTGCGTCACCCATCTGCCGTAGCCAGACCTCTTTGTGTTTTTACTCAGAGACTTGTGGCCAGGGCGTTATTTGCCTGGGGGGAATGGCTACTGCCCTTCAGTCACTAAGTCCTGATTGACTCTTTGCAACCCCGTGGACTGTAGCCCACCAGACTCCAGGGAGTTCTCCAGGTAAGAATACTGCAGTGGGTTGCCATTTCCTTTTCTAGTAGGGGAATGGGAGAAGCGCTGATACAGATGATTTCAAATTATGTTCCATGAAGAACTGGTCTTTCAAGCAGAGACCATGTGTGAGCATGTCTTAGACCGTGAGAGTTACTTCCACCAAAGAAGTGCTGTATTTTTATTCTAACACAGTAGTGTTAATGAAGAAGTTTTGTTTTTAATAAAAGGCCAAAGTGTTCTTGATAAAATATTTAGAAGCTACCAGTCTGTTTCCATACTATAGTAAATTAACATCCAATTCCATTTAAGCTTTTTCCTATCCAAATTCATGGACACGATCAAGTCTGTCTGCAGATCTAGGTGGTTCACAGATTCCAGGCTGAGACCCCTGTCTTAGATCCACAGCTGACTGTTACCTGCCGAGAATCTTCCTCAGTTCATGTTAGTTCAGTTCAGTCGCTCAGTCGTGTCCGACTCTTTGCAACCCCATGAATCACAGCACGCCAGGCCTCCCTGTCCATCACCAACTCCCAGAGTTCACTCAGACTCATCGAGTCAGTGATGCCATCCAGCCATCTCATCCTCTGTCGTCCCCTTCTCCTCCTTCCCCCAACCCCTCCCAGCATCAGAGTCTTTTCCAATGAGTCAACTCTTCGCATGAGGTGGCCAAAGTACTGGAGTTTCAGCTTTAGCATCGTTCCTTCCAAAGAATACCCAGGGTTGATCTCCTTTGGAATGGACTGGTTGGATCTCCTTGCAGTCCAAGGGACTCTCAAGAGTCTTCTCCAACACCACATTTCATGTTACCTGCCCTGTAATTCTACATGATGCCATGTTTCATGCCTTTGGGCTGTTTCTTCCAGGGCTTCATCTACCTGTTGGGTCACTGTCACAGCATGGTCCCCGTGGTCCTCTCCTGATGGCCTTCTACTACCTGTGGAGTCAGATGTCATATCCTCAACAAGTCTCCCCTGACTCCTTTATCTAAGTAGTAACTCCCCCCATCCAATCACTCTCTTTCCTTCTACCCAACTTTACTTGCCTTTACAACTGCAATGAACTCTCTAAAATGTGTATTAAATGATGCACTTGTTTGTTGAGACTCTCTTGCCCTAGAATAGAAACCCCACCAATGCAAAGAAAGCGTATGTCTTTCAGCTGTATCCTCAGTGCCAGACCATTCAAGGGCTCTTAGTCATATACAGAAAACCTGTGATCCTACTTCATAACTTCCTAGATTGTTTGTTCTCTCATTGGCCACAGTGCGGGTTATTCATGCTCCATGTCATGCTAGATCCTTCTTGTACAGATTACAAAGCCATGGGGAGTTCAGCCTCCTTCCCTCCTTCCTTTCTCTAAAGAAAAGGAAATTCTGACACACACTCTCTCCTGCCTTGCTTTTTATCATGGATAGTGGGGCTCTGTTCAATAAGTAGACTCCCATTCACCTTATGCAAACAGAGTGATGAAAACAAGAACTTTGTTACATTGTTAAAAGAATGTCTGGTTCTGTTCACTGCCTTAGCATCCTACAGTTACCAATTCAGGGGAGAAAAGACCCCTCCAATCTGAAATCCTGGGTCTCTACTGTGCCCCAGTCTCCTACAGCATTGTACTTAAATTGCCCAAAAATAATTTTAAAATATTTCAATTTCTTACTCGTGTCAAGTCAAAACCCACTTTAAGCTCCTATTTTAGAAAGAAAAATCTCTTTTCTTTCTTGTTCTAAAATTACATCCCTTCACCAAAATGCCTCTAAATTCTTTATCCACAAAACTCCACAGACACTCAAGTTACATGGAAGCTTCTCTTTCTTCCATTCCCTAAATCACTCTGACTCACCTCCCAAGTAGAATCCCAGCCTGACTTACACCTATCAATTACTTATTTTATCTATCATCTATCTACCTACCTACCTACCTATCTCTCTATCATCTATCTGAACATGACTACTGGAAAAACCATAGCTTTGACTGTACAGACCTTTGTCTACAAAGTGATGTCCCTGCTTTTCAATATGCTGTCATAGCTTTCCTTCCAAGAAGCAAGCATCTTTTAATTTCAGGGCTGCGGTCACCATCTACAGTGATTTTGGAGCCCAAGGAAATAAAATCTGTCACTGCTTCCACTTTTCCCCTTCTATTGGTCATGAAGTAATGGGACAAGATGCCATGATCTTTGTTTTTTGAATGTTGAGTTTGAAGTCAGCTTTTTCACTATCCTCTTTCACCTTCATCAAGAGGCTGTTTAGTTCCTCTTTGCTTTCTGCCTTTAGAGTGGTACATCTGCATATCTGAGGTTGTTGATATTTCTCCCCACAATCTTGATTCCAGCTTATGATTCATCCTGCCTGGCATATCACATGATGTACTCTGCATCAATGTTAAATAAGCAGGGTGACAATATATAGCCCAGATGTACTTCTTTCCCAATTTTGAAACAGTCTGTTGTTACATGTCCAGTTCTAACTATTGTTTCTTGATCTGCATACAGATTTCTCAGGAGTCAGCTAAGGTAGTCCTGGTATTCCCATCTCTTTAAGAATTTTCCACAGCTTGTTGTGATCCACATAGTCAAAGGCTTTTAGCATAATCAAAGAAGCAGAAGTGGATGTTTCCTGGAATTCCTTTGCTTTCTCATGATCCAACAAATGTTGGCAATTTGGTCTCTGGTTCCTTTGCCTTTTCTAAACCCAGCTTGTACATCTGGAAGTTCTTGTTTCATGTACTGCTGAAGCCTAGCTTGAAGGATTTTGAGCATAACCTTATCAGCATGTGAAATGAGTGCAACTGAATAACAATGAAAATTTATCTATCCATCCATCCATCTATCCATCCTTCCATCTATCTATTATCTATTAGTTACAAACCACTTAGTAGTTTAAAACGATCATTTTCTAGTCCAAAATATCTGTTCCAAGATATTTATTAGCTATAAATAAAAAATAGTAACTTTAAAATGGAGAAATAAGAAAGAAACCACCTTGATCAGTAGATTAGGGTGAGCAGCCAACTTCAAATGCTGCACTTTCTGATATATTGAAGGGAAAAGGGTTTCACACCATTCATAAAGTGCAAAATCTCAGCCAAATTCAAATTGAGGGACAAATAACTGACCAGTCCTCTTCAAAAGTGGCCAAGTCATGAAAGAAAAGGAATGACTGAGGAACTGCTATAGATTAGAGGAGACTGAGAATACATAAACCAAATGCAACGTGGAATGTGGGACTGGATACTGAAACATAAAAAAGACACAAGTGAAAAAAATGGGTGGAATGTGGTAGGTCTCCAGCTGATAGTGTCAATTTCCTGGCTCTGCTCACTGCAGCATGGTGACATACAATGATGATTAGGGGAAGCTCAGTAAGGAGTCTATGGACAATTTCTTTACTATTTTGGCAACTTTTATACAAATATAAAATTAATTAAAAGTTAAAGACATGAAGTGATGTATTGCATTTCACCCTGTGGTTGTTGTCCTGGGTGATTCCTTTGTCTCACCTGGGCTCACAGATGTGGTGGCATTGATCTGGTGGCTTGGCTGGATGCTAGCTCATCTGGAACAGGGGACCACTGAGAATTTCTCATCATGGGACATTTCATCCAGGGCTGCTTCTTAATATCGAGGTCTCAGGAAATACTTTCAAGTTGCCAAAGGCTTAAGCTATAAGCCTCCAATTTCCTACCCTTGGCATTGTACACCAATTCTACCTCATACTGCAGGTCAAGCAAGTTCTGAGTGAAGACCAGGTTCAAAGGATAGGAAAATAGACTTCACCTGTAGAAAAAAGACCCTCCTCAGTGGCTCAGTCACATTTCAAAGGGCTGTGCACACAGGATACCCAAGGGCCTGATGAACACCAGGGCACCTCCCTCCACACTGCAGTCACACCTGCCTCACTACATGTAATCCTTGGGGAGTATGGGCATTCTCCCACCCCGGATCATCTTTCTTCATGCAAACATTCTCATGGAATATAAGTAATTCCATTTATCATACATCTCACTGGAGAACATATTGTCTGTGTGTATATGCAACTATGGGTGGCTTGTGTTTTGCATTTTTAGGTTTCTTTTATTTTGTGGAAGCAAACTTGATTTTCTCACCATTAGTTAAATTCTGTGTTTAAATTAGTTAAACACAGATGGTTCCAATATGTGTAAGGATGAGGGCTGGGTTGGAGGGCAGGGAGTGACAGGTTCACTATTTCACTGTCCTATTCACCAAAGATAACTCCAGAGAGAGGATCACTGAGTTTTCACCAAAACATTTATACATTTAAATGGCCCAGTCTCCCTTTCTTCCCTAGGGTTTTGTTGTGTTACATTCAGAAAATGTTTTGCTTAAAAAAAAAAAATATTGTCATATAGTTGATTTACAATGTAGTGGTAATTTCAGGTATACAGCAAAGTGATTTAGTTATATTGATACCTATGTTTATTGTTCTGTTGTTTTTTTTTAAAAGATTCTTTTTCTGTATAGGCCACTACAGAGTACTGAGTAGAGTTTTTGGTGCTATATAACAGATTCTTAATAGTTGTCTATTTTATCTGTAGTAGTATGTTATGTCAATCCAAATCTTCCAATTTATCCCTCTCCCCCCATCCTCTGATGACCACAAGTTTGTTTTCTATACCCGTGATTCTACTTCTGTTTTGTAAATAATTTCATTTGTACCCTATTTTATAGATTTGACATATAAGCAGTGATATTATATGATTATTTCTCCTTCTCTGTCCAACTTACTTCACTCACTATGACAATCTTTAGGTCCATCTGTTTTACTGCAAATGGCATTATTTTGCTCTTTTTATGGCCAAGTAATACTCCATAGGGTATGTGTGCCACTTCTTCTTTATCCATTCCTCTGCTGATGGATCTTCAGGTTGCTTCTGTGCCTGTCTGCTAAGCTGCTTCCATTGTGTTCGTCTCTGCAACCCCATGGACTATAGCCCACCAGACTCCTTTGCCCATGGGATTCTCCAGGCAAGAATACTGGAGTGGGTTGCCATGCCCTCCTCCAGGGGATCTTCCTGGCCCAGGGATCAAAACCTAGTTTCCTGAGTCTCCTGCATTGCAGGTGGGTTCTGTACCCACTGAGCCACCTGGGAACTATGTCCTGGCTATTGTAAATAGCGCTGCAATGAACACTGGGCACAAAAACAGAAATATAGATCAATGGAACAGGATAGAATGGTCAGAGATAAATCCATGCATCTATGGTCACTTAATCCATGGCAAAGGAGGCAAGATTATACAATGGAGAAAAGATAGTCTCTTCAATAAGTGGTGCTGGGAAAACTGGACAGCTGTATGTAAAAGAATGAAATTAAAACACTCCCTAGAACTGTATGCAAAAATAAACTCAAAATGGATTAAAGACGTACATGTAAGATTGGACGCTATAAGGAAAACATAAACAGTACACTCTTTGACATAAATCACAGAAAGATCTTTTTTGATCCATCTCCCAGAGTAATGAAAATAAAAATAAACAAATGGGATCTAATTAAACTTTAAAGCTTTTGCACAGCAAAGGAAGTCATAAACAAAACAAAACTCTTCAGAGTGAGAGAAAATACTTGCAAATGAAGCAACAGATAAGGGATTAATCTCCAAAATATACAAACAGCACATCCAACTCAATATAAAAATAAAAAAAGCAAATAACCCAATCAAAAAAAAAAAGGTGGAAAATCTAAATAAACGTTTTTCCAAAGAAAAAAATAGAGATGGTCAAAGATCACATGAAAAGATGCTCAACAACACTAACTATTGCTGTTGTTTACTTGCTAAGTCATGCCTGACTCTTTGACCCCATGGAATGCAGGCAGCTAGATTCCTCTGTCCATGGGAATTCCAGGCAAAAACACTGGAATGGGTTGCCATTTCCTTCTCCAGGGGATCTTCCTTACTCAGGGACTGAACCTGGATCTCCTGCATTGGCAGGCAAATTCTTTATTGCTGAGCCACCGGGGAATATTTACCCATTGTTGGAAAAGTGCAAATCAAAACTACAGTGAAGGATCACCTCTCATCAATCAGAATGGCTATCATAAATATAATCTACAAACAAGTACTGAAGAGGGGTGGATAAAAGGAAACTCTCCTACATTGTTGGTGGGAATGTAAATTGGTGCAGCCACTATGGAAAAAAGTATTGAGGTTCCTTAAAAAACTAAAAATATAGTTACCATATGATCCTATAATCCCACTCCTGGGCATATATACCCAGAAAAAAACCATAATTCAAAAAGAAAATATTTTGCTTTAAGTAAAGTCGTATGGTGGGTAAAAATCAACTAGTAACTGAACACGAAAATGGAAATCAATAGTTTTCTATAGAACAAGGAGGAAATAAAAAATTGGAAAGAGAACTCATTATCTATGTTCAGAGTAATCAGAGTTTAGAAGGAAATCTACCATTGGTTAAATAGACAAGGGCAAATGATGTGTCTCACAGAGGATTGTTATTTGTGATTTGATACATAAAGGGGTATTATACTCAGAGGTATTATACTCCAATTATGAGCCCTTATGGAAAATGGCAATAACACACACTTTATTTTAATTGAAGTTTGTGTTCAAATAGAAAATGAAAGTGAATTATATCAAAAGACCTGCATTTTTGGTCTGTCTGAGCCCAATAACAAGGCTAATGTGTTTTCCCTTACCACTATATGTTTTGATGTTACTTAAAAACAGACTCTGTCTGACCTTATTTCCATGCAAATAGAATAGCAATTTCCACTTTGGTCTAAGTCTCCCCAAGAGTTAATCCATCAGGAATGTCCTGCCTCATCTGTCTTCCAGACACAGAATGACAAAAAGCAGAGTCACAGACAACCGATGAGACCCCAAGCAAATCTGCGCTCTTCAATACTTTCAAAACTTTGAAATCAGGATAACCTTTCCAAGGAGAAGCACCCCTCATTTTAAATTATGTTAATATTTTTCCAAGATACCACACTTCATTTATGTCCTTCGCCTGAAAAACTGAAACCCTTTGAAACAGGAAATGAAAAAAGCCCTCTGCTTTCAGTCCAGGAGCTGGGAGGTGGGGATCTTATCATATCTTCTAGCTGCTCATACAGTGAAAAGTCACAATGTAAATATGTAAAAGAGTGTCCTTGTGGATATAACAGAGGAAGGGAGGGTGGGATGAACGGAGGAAATAGCATTTACATATATGCACTACCATGTGTCAAATGGCTTTCCCGGTGACACGAGTGGCAGAGAATTCTCCTACCAATGCAGGCAGGTTTAAGAGATGTGTAAGTGTGACCCCTGGGCTGGGAAGATCCCTGGAGGACGTCATGGCAACCAACTCTAGTATTCTTGCCTGGAGAATCCCCATGAGCAGAGGAGCGTGGAGGGCTACAGTCCTTCTAGGTTTGCAGAGTCAGACGCGACTGAAGTGACTTGGCGTTCATGCATGCATGTGTAAATTAGCTAGTGAAAATTTGCTGCATAGCACAGGGAGCTCAGCTAGGTGCTCTGTGATGACATAGAGGGCTGGGATTGGGGGTGGAAGGGAGGTTCAAGAGGGAGGGGGTTTATGTATATGCATGGCTGATTCACATTGTTGTACAGCAGAAACTAACACAGCAGTAAAAAACAATTATACTCCAATTAAAAAAAGATGTAGGTGATTTTGATGAGATAAAACTTCCCATGGCTGGGTGTATAGATTTGAATATTATATAAATGTATGTGTGTGTGTGTATTACCAATCAGGAAAATAAATAAATCAACACAATGAAAAGTTGTTATCAACAAAGTATGGGGAGATGGAAGGGCTAGTCTTTGACCAACTAGAAATAAGAGAATTGTCAAGTGGAAACAATGGAGAATTTAGACTAGAAGACCTAGGTCAACCACTTCTTTTTATAACCTGAGAGTTTTTACTTCACTGAGCCTTATTTCCACTTCTGTAAAAGTAGGGATAAAATGTTGTTATTTATATTTTATTAGAAAGGCCAAAATAAATGAGATAGATGTGTTATACGTGAAAGTATTTCTGTTCTCACATTGAACCTTGAATAACATTAGAAGCTTTTCCTTTTGCTGTTAGGGCTCCCTAGTTTACCTCTGTGCAATTCTAGAGTCTCACATTTTATTTTTCATTCTGTGGTGGAGCCTGCCTTAAGTGTGAGAAATTAAGACTTTCTTGAATCACAGGAAAGGTTTTATAGACAAAGCATGACTAAAAACGAAAGTGACAAACCTACATTAACACTGGAAGTTTACTATACAAAGCATAGTTCTCTTGGAGAACTAGACACCTTGAAAATTTTAATTTCAGAGTACAATACCCATCTGTGGCCTGGTCTTTCAATAAACATTTATTGAGTGCCTACAGTGTGCCTGAAGCTGTATCCAAAAAAGTTCATGATTAGAATACAATCAATGAATGATAATAGTCACTCAGTCGTATTTGACTCTGTGACCACATGGACTGTAGCCCACCAGGTTCCTCGGTCCATGGGATTTTCCAGGCAAGAATACTGGAATGGGTTGCTATTCTCTTCTCCAGGGGATCTTCCCTCCTCAGGGATGGAACCCAGGTCTCCTGCATCGCAGGCAAATTCTTTACCACTTAAGCCACCAGGGAAGCTCAGAAGACAATGAAATGGACTTCTAACTGGATCAGTTTAATCAAAAGTCATCTCCAGATTAAGGGGAAACTAACATAACACTGGTATTCTTGCCTGGAGAATCCCTATGGACAGAGAAGACTGGTGGGCTACAGTCCATTGGGTCGGAAAGAGTCTAACACAACTGAAGCAACAGTATGCACGCATGCACATTCCAGGGTGTCTGGCTCTAGGTGAGTGATCACACCGTTATGGTTATCTGGGTCATGAAGATCTTTTTTGTACAGTTCTTCTGTATATTCTTGCCACCTCTTCTTTATATCTTCTGCTTCTGTTAGGTCCATACCATTTTGGTCCTTTATTGAGTCCATCTTTGCATGGAATGTTCCCTTGGTGTCTCTAAGTTTCTTGAAGAGATCTCTAGTCTTTCCCATTCTATTGTTTTCCTCTATCTTTGCATTGATTACTGAGGAAAGCTTTCTTATCTCTCCTTGCTATTCTTTGGAACTCTGCATTCAAATATGTATATCTTTCCTTTCTCCTTTGCCTTTTGCTTCTCTTCTTTTCACAGCTATTTGTAAGGCCTCCTCGGCAACCATTTTGCCTTTTTGCATTTCTTTTTCTTGGGGATGGTCTTGATCCCTGCCTTCTGTACAGTATCACGAACCTCTGTCCATAGTTCTCCAGGCACTCTATCAGATCTAATCCATTGAATCTATTTGTCACTTTCACTGTATAATAATAAGGGATTTGATTTAGGTCATACCTGAATGGTCTAGTGGTTTTCCCTACTTTCTTCAATTTCAGTCTGAATTTGGCCATAAGAAGTTCATGATCCACAGTCATCTCCCAGACTTGTTTTTGCTGAGTATATAGAGCTTCTCCATCTTTGGCTTCAAAGAATATAATCAATCTGACTTCAGTGTCAATCATCTGGTGATGTCCATGTGTTGTTGGAAGAGGGTGTTTGCTATGACCAGTGTGTTCTCTTTGCAAAGGTCTGTTAGCCTTTGCCCTGCTTCATTCTGTATTCCAAGGCCAAATTTGCCTGTTACTCCAGATGTTTCTTGACTTCCTGCTTTTGGATTCCAGTCCCCTGTAATGAAAAGGACATCTTTTTTGGGTGTTAGTTCTAGAAGGTCTTGTAAGTCTTCATAGAACTATTCAACTTGGCTTCTTCAGCATTACTGGTCAGGGCATAGACTTGGATTACTGTGATATTGAATGATTTGCCTTGGAAATGAACAAAGATCATTCTGTTGTTTTCAGATTGCATCCAAGTACTGCACAAACTCTAAAGCACTTCAAACCCTTGATTGTCAGATTAGTGATTTGACTTGTGTGATGGCCAAAGCCTTCCCCCAAAGTGACACTACCCTGAAAACCCCTTTTGTTGTAAATCAGAATTTTCTAGCAAAAGCACAGCATCTTCAAACAGGCAGTGTGTTCCTTTGAGCTTTAATAGCATTGTCAACACTAGCACCCGTTCAGCCCGCCCCCTACAATGGCTTCTCTGACCACAATATTTAGGTTTAGAAATCATGCTCTGTGTTAACAGATCACATTACTGGGGAAGTATGCAGGTGGATCTGTATGAAGTATCTTTAATTGACACAAAGAACTCTGTCATCCAAACAATACGAGGATTAGGCTTTGCCTTTCACTGGAACGTTTCCCTGTAGGAAATGAATTTCATCAGTCATTTTTGTCAAAGTCAGGGACAGCCACTTTGTCAGCCAGATCTATTTATTTAGTGAGCAGCATGGCATTGCCTCGTGACCACTGGAAAGACAAGCACTGTCACTAAGCTGCTCACTCATTTCCCTCATCTGTGGGTTATTACACTGTCTTTGAGCAGCTCACTCTCAATTAGGGAGTTTTGGCATAGACAGCAGCAGCCTGCTGGGGCTGCGGACAGGATTGGCATACATCTTGGCATTGGGTCCATAGCAACTAATGAGCAAACATCCTTCTAGTAGATTCTACCAGGAGGGTATTGAGAGGAGTTCCTCTGTTTAACTGAAATTGTAATTTACTATTCAGCACTTTTCACACTATAACTTTCAGGCAATGTTTTTTTGTCATGAATTAAATTGTAATTGTTCTTTAGAGAAGCAGCAGTGTCTACCTGTTTTAGTGCCATGTCCTGTACTAAACCTGGCAGTTGACCTCTTTAGTCCCACTTCCTTCTTATTTTTTGTTGGATAAAGGAATGTACTGGACAATGGAGTGCATCACTCTCAAAGGCTGAGCTAACGTTTATTAAGCTCTTCTGGGTGCCAAGTGTTGTGCCAAATCCCTCCAAAACACCACCCCAGTGAATTTTCTCAGTGGTCCATTATCTTTATTTTCCAAATTAGAGGGGGGAAAATGGAACACCTGCTAAGTCCTTAGAAGATTAAGCACATGTGAACCTTGTCTTGGAAATCAGCTGACAAAACCCTATTCATGGTGCCAGAGAGAAAGAACACACCCAGTTTCAGATTCATATAGAAGACTGTTACCATTCTCCCCTCCACACTTCATTTTCCAAAAAATAAAAACTTGAGCATAGCCCTCCACCAGTTAAATAGTGGCCAGCCTATGTGTTGACTTGGAGAGACAAAGCAATGAGAAATCTTGCCATATTTTGCTTCTCTGTGGTTCCAATAACCCTAGGTTATTACAGTTATTTTTGACCAAACTTCTTCCTCTTATGCTTTCATGAATTCCAACACTCTATGAGTTTTCTTGGGGTAGAAACTGTGTCTTATTAATTTGCATTCCACTAGCTCCTAGTTGAAAGTCTGGCATATACTGTATGTACCATAAATATCTGGTGAAATGAACTTGAATGTATAAAACTTCTACCTGATTTGAGTGCTTAAAATTATTTAACATGGGGCAAGGACTTTCATTTTACAGTGAAAGATAAGGCTTAGAGGAAATGATTATCACAAAATTTAGGGTTCATGTTACCTTTAAATGGAGGAGAGAACTCCCATGGGCAAGGGGCACACGAGGGAGTTTTGAAGTACCAGTAACATTTTATTTCTTGAATTGTGTAGTAGATACACAAATGTTTAAGTGCTATTATTCCTTAGCTTTTTGCAGACATTTTTCTGTGTGCTTTATGAACCGTATGAAACATATGTGTATAAAAGTAATGAAACAGAAAAGTGCTTGCACATTTTAGAAAAAAAGACTCAAATTAAAATACACCTTGGTAAAGCAAAAACGTGCCTTAAATTTCTGTGTCAATGTACATGATGTTGGGCTGGCCAAAATGCTCCTTTGGGATTTTCCATAACATCACCACTTTGAAAGCCAATTCTCAAGAGACAAGTTTGGTGGACAGGAAAGTTTTGTTTGTTCTGGATACTAGCAACCAGGGGGAAGTGGACTCATTTCCAAAATTCAACTCCCTGCTGCCCATCAGTAGGCAAAAGCTTTCAAAGGGGGAGTGGAGAGGGGAATAAGTGGGAGGAGGGCTACATGCAGAGACAGTACAGTCAGCTCTGTCATCTGAAAATTGGTCCTCAGTGGTTTAAACAGTGAGCATCATCTTGTTTTAAGCACAGTTAATCTTCAGTTCCAGGATTGGTTTGTTCTCACTTATTTGAAGACAGTTCTTATGATCATGGCTATTTATGTCATCTCTACAGTCTGGTCATCACACAATTCTTCTTCCACATGGTGAGGGTTTCAGTATCTACAAGACAGCTCAGAGGACATGGCTCGGGATATTATCTGTAGCCCTTGGAAGAGGAACTAAAAGTTCTTGACTTTGTTTAATGGTGAACCTATTCTTATTTGGTCTTGTCTGGTTGCTTTCCTTTGCTTCTGCAGTTTCTCTCTTCTTTGATTAAATATATTCCTTAGGTAAAGTTTTTGTACAGACAAAAGGCAGGCAGAGGACATTGCAGGAGGTGGTTTCTGTCCTGGGAAGGCCCATAGAGTCTTGCTCTGTTTCACTATTCAGTTCACATGACACATGGAAAGATCTGTCTCCCACTCAGCAGGATAGCTGCTCTCTCCTCATAGTGGAAAAAGGAGTTTATTGCTGTTGTTTAGTCACTAAATCGTGTCCAGCTCCTTGAGACCCCATGGACTGCAGCACACCAGTTTTCCCTGTCTTTCACCATCTTCTGAAGTCTGCTCAAACTCATGTCCATTGAGTCGGTGATGCCATCCAACCATCTCATCCTCTGTTGCCCCCTTCTCCTACTGCCCTCCATCTTTCCTAGCATCAGGGTCTTTTCCAGTGAGTCAGTTCTTCTCATAAGATGGCCATGACCAAAGTCTTGGAGCTTCAGCTTCAGCATCAGTCCTTCCAATGAATATTCAAGGTTGATTTCCCTGAGGATGGACTGGTTGGATTTCTTTGCTTTCCAAGGGACCCTCAAGAGTCTTCTCCAGCACCACAGTTTGAAAGCACTGATTCTTTGGCTCTCAACCTTCTTTATGGTCCAACTCTCACATCCATATGGAAAAGAGAATGGAAGTCAAGTTTGAGGGGGAGGGGAGGTGATGCTGGATGAGGGCATTGTTGGTAGATCTGTTGATTATAGTGCAAAGTCATAGATCTCCCAGATTTAACACTATGATGCCCAGATGCAGCTATAGTACTACTTTTTAAAAAATTATTAGAATATGATTGCTTTAAAATGTTGTGCTGGTTTCTGCTGTAGTATGAAGTGAATCAACTGTACATATACATATATCCCCTCCCTTTTGGGCTTCTCTACTACTACCCTCCACCCCACTCTTCCAGGTCATCACAGAGCACCAAGATGACTCTCTGTGTTAAACAACAACTTCCCACCTGCTATCTATTTTGCACACGGGAGTTTGCATGTATCAGCCCAAGTCTCCCAGTTCACCCCATCCTCACCCTGCCTTCCTGTGCCTACATGTCTATTCTCTAGATCTGCATCTCATAGTACTATTGAAATAAAAGAAACAATAGGAAGTGAAATCTTGACACATTTCACACAAGACTTGTTGATGTATTATTGATGTATCTATCACCTATAAACGTTGCTGCTGCTGCTGCTAAGTCACTTCAGTCGTGTCTGACTCTGTGCGGCCCCAGAGACGGCAGCCAACCAGGCTCCCCTGTCCCTGGGATTCTCCAGGCAAGAACACTGGCATGGCTTGCCATTTCCTTCTCCAATGCATGAAAGTGAAAAGTGAAAGTCAAGTTGCTCAGTCGTGTCTGACTCTTTGCGACCCCATGGACTGCAGCCTACCAGGCTCCTCTGTCCATGGGATTTTCCAGGCAAGAGTACTGGAGTGGGATGCCAATAAAGGTTACTACATTTATAAATCAAACCTGAATCAGAGGATGCTAACTGGTATTACAAAATGGTATTAGTGAACTGCAGTGGCTTGACATTTGTCTTTTTGTTCTTCTGTATGAATTATTTTATGTTACGGCTGTGATTGTGCAGATCTGCACTCTGGAACAAACCAAGGTAAAGAGCTGTCCTACAGTGATAAAATGTCCACCCCTATTTGCTAAATGAATTCTTTCTGGAAGCTGACATTTCTGAGTGGGATGGTATTCTATTTGGAAAGATAATAGTTAAGTATTTTTTTCACCAGTGGATCAAGACCCATGATTGAGGATATTATTTTCCTCTATATAGAGTTTGTTCTGTGTTCCCATGTTTAAATTCAGAAGGCCAATGGAATGGAAACATAGAATTAACCTGATTGCAGCAGAAAGCATTCTGGAGTGAAAACCTCTCATTCTCGTGGTCGGTCTTAATGGGGAATCAAATGTGATTTGTGTTGTGTGCGGATGATTACTGATGGGTAATTATTCTAAAATATCTCTTTTCAAATCCTTTGCATGGCAATCAAGGAAGAATGTGAGAGGTTAGGCATTACATTACCAGAGTTATCAGTGGCATATAATTTCTTAATTATGCCTAAAAACGAAGAGCAAATACCTGCTGAAGGAGTTCCTGCATTTTCTTTGTGAAATGGAGTTGGAGAGCACACCGGCCCCTGAGCCTTCTTGAAGAGACTCTATGGTTTATAAGTTGTGTGCCAAGATTCTTTCTTTGTTCTAATTGCTGTGTGACTGAACCTCAGTTTCCTTATCTCTAAAATAGGAATATTGTCAAGAAGAAATCCTTTCTTCTCAGGGTTGATGTGTGAGTTATTTTGGGGAACAATACAAACTATTCCTGTGATGTCTGATGTATCTGTAACACAGAAGAGTCAAAAAATGGTAGTAGTTGTTATGGCTGTTATTACTATCAGTGTTAATACTATTCCTTATACTAGTTTTGATCAAAGCTACACCTGATTCAGGTGCAAACAGACTCAACTGAGATGAACGTCATCTCATATTCATTTCATTTTAAAATTAAATCATGGACACAGAAGTGAAAACAAACATGGGTATTTAAGATAAGTATTTTATTTAAATTTTTGTACTATTTATTTACTTTTTTGTTTGTTTTGGCTGTGCTGGGTCTTTACTGGGGGCTTGAACTTCTCTAGTTGTAGCACAAATGCTTATTTCCTGAATAAGCACAAATGCTTATTTCCATCCCTGACCCAGACCCCCTGCATTGGGAGCACAGAATCTTAGCCTCTGGCCCACCAGGAAAGTCCCAGCGATAGTATTTTAAAGATGATCAGAGAGGGTCTCTCACCACTTTTCCCTGAGAGGATCTCTTATTTGATGTGAGCTAACTTGCTTTTCAGCTTTTCTTTAGGGCAGTACATACTATTTGAATGCGGCAGCTACCTTAAATTGAATTAACATATGTGCTTACAAATTTCAATCCTGCATCCTCTAATTTTGTGGGGGAAATATGTACTGTTTTGATCTATTATGAAGGCTTGTCAAGAACAGATGAAGGGTTGAGAATTGTGACTACATGTGTTAATTTCTTCTGAAAATGAAAAGCGTACATCGCCACTTTGCATCCTTTCTTAACTGTTCCTACAGAACCAGGATTCTGCAGGCGGCCTTCAGCTCTCTGTGATGTTGATCTCCAGCTTTTGGGAGTCAAATTTATGGGCAGCGACAAGACAGAGGAATTTATGTACACGGTCCTATTGCTATCTTTGATTAGTAGGGCGGGGAGTATAGCTAATAAAAAACAGGTGTTTTATTTCATGAGGAGAACACAGTCTGGAACACATTTTTAGCTGATTATACAGTCTCTCTTTCATGCCCTTCCACCCCAGAAAGCTGCATGAGGCTCAGTGTGGACCAAGTGGCCTCTGTCAGCTCTTCCGTCTCCAGGCTGTGAGACTCTGTAGTCTCACACGGTAAACCCCTGGTGTTTGAGGCCACCAAGTCATCACAAGACTGTCACCACTGACAGTTTGCAAAAGCAGCCATGCTCACTCTCCTCCCCTGCAAGAAAACCTTCGCATCTCAGAGTAGCTGGTAATAAACTGTTGCTGTAAGAACGAGGGGAGCAAGCTTGAGAGAGGGGTTGGTGGTGTTGTCCACAACAAAACTGAAGATGAACTCATGATTTCTCATGGAAAAAATAGTTGAGCCCCGAAGAATGGTCTTTATCATGATTTTTGACAATGTGAAAGTCATTCTTTGTTAGTAACATAGTTTCAGATTGTACGCTGCTCTGAAAAACATGCTAAATATTAATTAACTTAATTAAAGCTGAAGAAAATAAATGGACATTTAGCAACATGTAAGAAAAAATCATGCATAGAAAATTGAACTTCAACTGGTTCAATAAAATACATTACGGTATCGATTTTTTAGATTTATGTATTTGTGTTATTTGGCTGTGGTGGATCTTCATTGCTGTGCAGGCTTTCTCTGGCTGCTGTGAGTGGGCACTGCTCTCTGCTGTGGCACGCGTGCCTCTTATTGTGGTGCTTCTCTTGTTGTGGAGCACAGACACTAGTTGAGAGGGCTTCAGCAGTTGCAGCCCATGGGCTTCGTTGCTTCATGGCATGTGGTATTCTCCCAGACCAGGGTTCAGACCCTACAATGCAATGTGGATTCTTAATCCCTGGACCACCAGGGAAGCCCTGGTAGAGATATTTTAAATAAATAGGAACCACTCCAGCCTCCTTGCCTAGAGAATCCTGTGGACAGAGGGGCCTGGTGGGCTGCTGTCCATGGGGTCGCACAGAGTCGAGCACAACTGAAGCGACTTCATTAAGATGGCAGCCCACCAGGCTCTTCTGTCCATGGAATCCCAGGCAAGAATACTGCAGTGGGTTGCCATTTTCTTCTCCAAAGCATGCATGCATGCTAAATCACTTCAGTCAACTTAGCAGCAGCAGCAGAACATTATTTAGAAACACTGAGCTCCAGGGTCAATTATTTGGAAATTAAGCTCAAGAAGGATGACAACATATTAGTACATACGCCTCCGGGGGAAAATACCAGGGGAAAATACTTCTGCTTTATATGTACATTGCAATTATGGCTTCAACCAGAAAGTGGTTCTTTGGTGACTTCAAACATACATATTGGATCAAGAAAACTTTTGGAAACAGGTAACTACTGTACATTTATTATATCCTAAGCATCTTTAGCTCTTAAAGAAAGAAAATAGTTTTGGATTTAAATGACTCTTGCAACTTCTATTTAAAGTAAAAGTTCAAATGTTTTGAGAAAGTTTGATAACATTTTTCAGTAGTGTTTGGAAAGCTATTTGTTCATTTATTCCAGATGCAGGAATCTGACCCATTTTTTTTCCTCTCAATTTTCTCCTGTTTTGACATCATCTTGTAGAGGTCAAGGTCAACATAAAGGGCAAAGTAATCCTCTGTATCTATTGCAACTCTGCAAATTGAAGGTAGTTGGAAATGTATTGGTTTTGAGTGCTACAAAAGAACCATAACATGTACACCCACTCTCATATCTACTGAAGGAGAAAGATGAATATGTGAGTCCTTGAATATATGAGTCCTTGGTGCAAAATGAACAGGCACAATGACTTCAACCCCTTCTGGGTAATGTCTCTCTTTCATTTATAGGTTGCATCAAGCAGGATTGCAAAGTTCATTGCTTCAATTTTTGCAAGGTCTCCAGGGCTGTGGGTAATCAGGAAGTACCAGCCACCCCTGGAGACATGTTGTTAAGTTGGATTTGCCCCCATAGAGCTTGTCTGGGGACAGGTTCTTCTGTGAGACATACATGACACTCATGATACTACCCTTCAACAAAGATTGATTCACGATAGTAGGGGCAGGTGGCTGTATCAGCATGAACGTGACCATGATTCTCTGAAGCCTTGGAAGAATGAACACTCATGGCTTTGCACGGGATCTTGCAGTAGGATGTATGTGTGATGGCACTTTCTACCTCTTCCTTCAGCAAAGAGTTTATGCTCTTGTTGTGTGGGCAGCACCATAATTCCATTTTCCTGTTCTCTGATAAGGACAATGTATATAGGATTGCCTAGGTGCATGCCAAATGAAACTTCATTACCCACTTATGGTCTAACACTTTTGTCTACCATATTCTTTCTCTTTCTTTAGTTAGGCTTTTCCTCCTCGTGGCTGCATGGATCCATTTTGTATATATGCTGCTACTTCTGCTAAGTCACTTCAGTTGTGTCCAACTCTGTGCGACTCCAGAGACGGCAGCCCACCAGGCTCCCCTGTCCCTGGGATTCTCCAGGAAAGAACACTGGAGTGGGTTGCCATTTCCTTCTCCAATGCATGAAAGTGAAAAGTGAAAGTGAAGTCGCTCAGTCGTGTCTGACTTTTAGCAACCCCATGGACTGCAGCATACCAGGCTCCTCCATCCATGGGATTTTCCAGGCAAGAGTACTGGAGTGGGGTGCCATTGCCTTCTCCATTTGTATATATAATATCCCTTTCATTTAAATTCCTGTTTCTCAAGTGGCTCCATTAGGAATTTAGAATTTCAGCCCTGGTGAGGTCTGCAAGGGAGAGGAAGAGGAAAGGAGGTTATAGTGAGAAGCACTGTATAGATTAGTGCACAGAATTGGTTCAAATTGTAGCACTAGGCTTACTACCAGTGTGACCTGGGGGGCTACTGGCTTGATCAGCAGGGGTATCATAGGAATTACCTTTCATAAGAATCTGAGAATAAAATGCCTTCCTCGCTATAACTCCAAAGGAGATGAGGACTATGAGAACTCAGAGCAGTCAATATTTGTCTTAGTGAGTACACTTAATGGATCTCCACTTTTTCCCTTTCATGCTTCCCCTGCCTTATGTCATTCCTGTCTTCAATCCTAGAACTAGATTTAAGAAATAACATGAAATTTCCTGCTTAGCTCAGAAAATGTGTCACCCTTCATTACATATGGCCTTAGCATTTTCATCTCTCTCATAATCTGTTTTCTCAGCAGCCACCCGCTCCAGTATTCTTGCCTAGAGAATCCCGTGGACAGAGGAAACTGATGGGCTGCTGTCCATGGGGTCACATAGAGTCGGACACGACTGAAGTGATGTAGCATGCATGCATGCATTGGAGAAGGGAATGGCAACCCACTCCAGTATTCTTGCCTGAAGAATCCCAGGAATGGAGGAGCCTGGTGGGCTGCCATCTATGGTGTCACACAGAGTTGGACACGACTGAAGCGACTTAGCAGCAACAGCAGCTTCAGTTCAGTTCAGTTCAGTCACTCAGTCCTGTCTGATCTTTGCAACCCCATGGATTGGAGCTTTTTCAAACTCAAGTCCATCAAGTCAGTGATGCTATCCAACTGTCTCATCCTCTGTCATCCCCTTCTCTGCCTGCCTGCAATCTTTCCCAGCATTGGGTCTTTTCCAATGAGTCAGTTGTTTGCATAGGGTGGACAAAGTATCAGAGCTTCAGATTCAGCATCAGTCCTTCCAATGAATATTCAGGACTTATTTCCTTTAGGGTAGACTTGTTTTAACTCCTTGCAGTCCAAGGGACTCTCAAGAGTCTTCTCGAACACCACAGTTCAAAAGCACCAATTCTTTGGTACTCAGCTTTTTTTATGGTCCAAAACTGACATCTGAACATGACTACTGGAAAAACTATAGCTTTGACTAGATGGACTTTCATCACCAAAGTAATGTCTCTGCTTTTTAATATGCTGTCTAGGTTGGTCATAGCTTCTCTTACAAGGAGCAAGCATCTTTTAATTTCATGGCTCCAGTTACCATCTGGAGTGATTTTGGAGCCCAAGAAAATAAAGTCTATCACTGTTTCCATTGTTTCCACATTTATTTGCCATGAAGTTATGGGACCTGATGGCATGATTTTTGTTTTTTAATGTTGAGTTGAAGTCAGCTGTTTAACTCTCCTGTTTCACTTTCATCAAGAGGCTCTTTAGTTACTCTTCACTTTTTGCCATAAGGGTGGTATCTTCTGCATATATGGTGTTAATGATATTTCTCCTGGCAAATCTTGATTCCAGCTTGTGCTTCATCCAGTCCAGCATTTTGCATGATGTACTCTGCATATAAGTTAAATAAGCAGGAGGGTAATATACAGCCTTGACGTACTCCTTTCCCAATTTGGAACCAGTCCATTATATGTCTCGTTCTAACTGTTGCTTCTTGACTTGCATACAGATTTCTCAGGATGCAGGTAAGGTGATCTGGTATTCTCATCTCTTTAAGAATTTTCCACAGTTTGTTGTGATCCATGCAGTCAAAGGCTTTTGTATAGTCAATAAAGCAGAAGTAAATGCTAGTCTGGAGTGCTCTTGCTTTTTTGATGATACAATGGATGTTGGCAATTTGATCTCTGTTTCCTCTGCCTTTTCTAAATCCAGCTTGAACAGTTGGAACTTCTCAGTTGAAACCTATCTTGGAGAATTTTGAATATTACTTTGCTAGCATGTGAGATGAATGCAATTGTGCAGTCATTTGAATGTTCTTTGGCATTGCTTTTCTTTGGGATTGGAAAGAAAACTGACCTTTTCCCATCCTATGGCCACTGCTGAGTTTTCCAAATTTTCTGGCATATCGAGTGCAGCATGTTAATAGCATTTCTTTTAGGATTTGAAATAGCTCAACTGGAATTCCATCACCTCCACTAGCTTTGTTCATAGTGATGCTTCCTAAGGCCCACTTGACTTTGCATTCCAGGATGTCTGGCTCTAGGTGAGTAATCATACCTTTATGTTTATCTGGGTCATGAAGATCTTTTTTGTACAGTTCTTCTGTATATTCTTGGCTCCTCTTCTTAATATCTTCTGCTTCTGTTAAGTCCATACCATTTCTGTTCTTTTTTGAGCCCATCTTTGCATGGTATACTCCCTTGGTATCTCTAATTTTCTTGAAGAAATATCTAGTCTTTCCCATTCTATTTTTTGCCTCTAATGTTTGCCTCTATTTCTTTGCATAGGTCACTGAGGAAGGCCTTCTTATCTCTCCTTGCTATTCTTTAGAACTCTGCACTCAAATGGGTATATCTTTCCTTTTCTCCTTTACCTTTTGCTTCTCTTCTTTTCTCAGCTATTTGTAAGGCCTCCTCAGACAACCATTTTGCCTTTCTTTTCCTTGGGGATGGTTTTTATCACTGCTCTTATACAGTGTCATGAACCTCCGTTTGTGTTCTTCAGGAACTCTGTCTATCAGATCTAATCCCTTGAATCTGTTTGTCTCTTTCAGTGTATAATCATAAGGGATTTGATTTAGGTCATACCTGAATGCTCTAGTGGTTTTCCCTACTTTCTTCAATTTAAGTCTGAATTTGACAGTAAGGAGTTCATGATCTGAGCCACAGTCAACTCCTGGTCTTGTTTTTGCTGCCTGCGTGTAACTTCTCCATCTTCAGCTGCAAAGAATGTAATCAATCTGATTTCAGTGTTGACCATCTGGTGATGTCCATGTGTAGAGCTGTCTTTGTGTTGTTGGAAGAAGGTGTTTGCTATGACTAGTGCGTTCTCTTGGCAAAACTCTGTTGGACTTTGCCCTGCTTCATTCTGTACTCCAAGGCCAAACTTGCCTGTTACTCCAGATATCTCTTGACTTCCTAATTTCGCATTCCAGTCCCCTATGATGAAAAGGGCAGCTTTTTTTGGTGTTAGATCTAGAAGATCTTATAGATCATCATAGAACCATTTAACTTCAGCTTCTTCAGCTTTAGTAGCTCTTAAGGGGGACAAAATGAAGGTAAGGTAGTGGGGAAATGGGAGAAACTCATCACTTCCTGTTTATATTTCCAGTGGGTAAAACTAATGGTTTTACACATTAGAAATTGCCATTTGTTTCAATTACTACACTAACAGTGAAAGTGAAAGTGTTAGCTCCTCAGTTGTGTCCAACTCTTTGGACCGCTTGGACTGTAGCCTGCTAGGTTCTGTCCATGGAATTCTCCAAGCAGAATACAGGAGTCGGTAGCCATTCCCTTCTCCAGGGGATCTTCCCAGTCCAAGGATTTAACCCAGGTCTCCTGCACTGCAGATGGATTCTTTATCATCTTAGCCACTAGGGAGGCCCATACTACCAGTAAATAATACTATTAATAATACTATTGCATTTGCTGATATCGATGCTACTAGTTTTAGAGTTTTGTGAGCACTTTGTGTCAGAAAATATACCCAGCACTTCACATAAAAGCGAAGCTGAATGGTGGTTCCAGCTCCCCCTGGGAGGCAGTGTGCTGAAAACCTCCTTCTTTGGTGGTTTTCTTTTGCCTTCACCATTATCACTCTATTATTGACATAAGAAAACTGAGGTTGAGCTCAGGAGGACAAGCGTATCAAGGAAAATCTGGAAATTTTCTATTGGTTCATAAAAAGGCATAACTGATCAGAGCAATGGGTGGTGACTATGGAGGGAGGTAGGCAAATCATGATCTTCAGAAGGAGAGAAACAACGACTAGAACCCAACCAGCCTGAGCAAAGCCCAGACACTGCTCTGGACCCAATGCTCTTTCTTGCCCTCAGCTGTTTCTTCTGCATTGTGACAAGTCATCACAGTCATGCAGACAACTTGGAGTGTCCCTAGGTCTGTCATGTGGCAGAGAAGAACTTGAAGCTAAAACACTAGATGATTTAATCACAATGATTGGAGCAGGAAGATGACAAGCTCAGCTCATTGATGTGGTTAATACCCCAGGGATATTATGGTTTACTTAGAAATCCCAGGTCTAGTGAATGGTTGTCTGCAAAAAAAAAGGTGTGGATTTGCAAACAGCAAACTTATGGGCAGGATTTTTTTTTTAATTATTATTGAAGTATAGTTGGTTTACAGTATGCTAATTTCCGCTGTACAACAAAGTAATTTATATTTATCCTTATATACACACGTATACATGGTGGCTCAGATCATGAAGAATCTGCCTGCAATGCAGGAGACCTGGGAAGACCCCTGGAGAAGGGAATGTCTAGTCACTCCAGGGTTTCTTGCCTAGAGAAATGCGGATGGAGGAGCCTGGCAGGCTATAGTCCATAAAAAAGAGTCAAAAAGAGTCAGATATGACTGAGCGACTATCACTCCAATTTCATAGATACATATGTATGCATATATACATATATATATATACACACACATATATACATATAGATAGATGCAGTATTTTCTATCTTCTTTTCCATTGTGGTTTCTCACAGTATTTTTGTTTTCACTTTTTAGTGGGGTATAGTTGGTGTACTATGCTGTGTTAGTTTCAGGTGTACAGCAAACTGAATGTGTTGCACATATACGTATATCCACTTTTTTAGGTTCTATTCCCATATAGGCCACTACAGAGTACTAAACAGTGTCTCCTGTGCTATACAGTAGGTCCTGGTTAGCTACCCACTTTCTATATAGTACTGTGTGTGTCAGTCTCAGCCTTCCAATTCATCCCTCCCTCGATCACAGGATATTGAATATGGTTCCCTGTGCTCTACAGTAGGACCTGGTTGTTTATTCATTCTATATGTAATAGCTTGCACCCAGGCAGACTCTCAAAATATAACATTTGAAAACTGCTGTGTCCTTTCTATTTTGTGTTTGAGATATAAATCTGTTTTTATTTTCACTGGTATAATTTGGTGCTGTAAAAAGGAGAAGTGAACCCTGAAGCCATTCATTCTTCTGCCAGCCTAGCCATATGGTAGCAGGGATCGTACCTTTTCAGTACAACCATAGAGACTGGTATTATGTTTCATGGATCGTTGAAACTTTAGAGCAGGATTTTCAAACATCAGAATCCCCCCAAAAGCTTGTTGAAACTGATTCCTGGGTTCCCCTCCTAGAGAAGGTGATATGGTACATCTAGGATGATGCTTATGATTTTGCATTTAAAAACATTTTTAAAAATTGGCTGTGCTGTGCAGCTTATAGGATCTTAGGTTCCCAAGCAAGAGTTAAACCCATGTCCTCAACAGTGACATTGCAGAGTCCTAACCACTGAACCACCAGAGAATTCTCACAGTACTGTATTTTTAATGCGTTCCCATATAATGTTGATGTTGCAGGTCTTTGGACACAACCTTGAGTAACACAGTCATAAAGTGTTACTGCACTGTGCAATTTTCATCTTCATCTTGTTCTGGGAGATTCCAGTCTCAGTTACACTGTATTGCTTGGGCAGAGAGACTAAGAAAATTGCACATCACATCGAAGCCCTCTTGGCCCTGGTAAGACCCTCTGGCAGTCTTTAGATGGCTGCTATTCTTAGAGTCCAAAGTCAATGTGACCTGAAAGGCAGGCACCCTTGGGAACTCTGAACAGGTTCACTCAACACCTCTGGGAGTAGGAGAGAAACGAGGTGTGTCAACTAAATCCTGAAAGTGGTTGGATGTGTTTTGCAAGGAGCACAAGGCATCAAATGACAGGCCCGCTTGGTCTCATCCAATATAATTTCTTTCTGGTTTACAAGGTTAGTCATGCACATTGGGTAAATTAAAGCTTCAGAAAGTAAGGACATCTTTCAGATCTGGCTGGAAATTCAATCACACCCTAACTGATTCACAGCTCCATTCTGGCCTGGCTCTGGTAGGTTGCTAAGTATTTAAGTATTTGTAAGTATTTATATAGAAATATTTGTTTTTATGGAAAGATGGGGCAAGATAAGGGGAGATGGGCATGGAGGTCAGATAAATTCTGCGTAAATACTTCAGGTTCTCTGTTTCCTTATCTAAAAATAGCAAAGTCAGTGATATTTAGCTCACAGAGTTCTAGGAAGGATGGCAGGTAAGCATGTCTAAAAGGAGTCAATGCAGATAGCTTGTCTGGTAGCTCAGTGGTAAAGAATCCACCTGCCAATGCAGGAGACATTGGTTTAATCCCTGATATGGGAAGATCCCCTGGAGAAGGAAATGGCAACCTTCTCAGGTATTTTCCAGGCTTCCTTGCCTGGGAAATCCCATGGACAGAGGAGCCTGGCAGGCTACAGTCCATGGGGTTGAAAAGAGCCAGACACAACTTAGTGACTGAGCAAGAACATGGCATCTGGAGCATAGTAATGCTCAATTAACACTTTTCTTTTCTTGTTTTTCTTGTGTCTCCTGCCTATAAAGTTGGAAGAATATGGAGACTGAAGGAAGAAAATAAATATTAGGTTTTTAGAAATAGCAAAATGGTTGGTCTCCTGGCATAAGCTGAATTAGATTTATTCTATTTTTTAAAGGTTAGTGGAACTCCAAGAACTGGCTTAGAAATCTAACAACTATCGGTGACAGAAAATCTATAAAATGGCATCATGTTCTCAAAGTAAAAGAGATATCTTGGGTTTTAAAGATAACAGGTGGAATATAGATGGTAAATATTCATACAAAGCCTATAGTAATTGAGAGTGGACTATGCTAAGTCGCTTCAGTCGTGTCCGACTCTGGGCGACCCCATAGACGGCAGCCCACCAAGGCTCCCCCGTCCCGGGGATTCTCCAAGCAAGAGCACTGGAGCGGGTTGCCATTTCCTCCTCCAATGCATGAAAGTGAAAAGTGAAAGTGAAGTCACTCAGTCGTGTCCGACTCTTCGCGACCCCATGGACTGCAGCCCACCAGGCTCCTCCGTCCATGGGATTTTCCAGGCAAGAGTACTGGAGTGGGGTGCCATTGCCTTCTCTACAGTGGACTGTACCAGCATCTAAAACCAATGTTTAGATTCAAAATATACATAATTGAGTGATTATGTATATAATCATTCATATATACGTATATATGAGTCTGGCAGAATGCAGGATACAGAAAGACAGTGGATCTGGGGCTTGATTTTAATTTCTGCTCTGCCCCTAGCCAGCCTTGTGACCTTGGGAACATCATTTAACCTTCTCCTAACACACATGCATCACCATCGTCATCAAGGCCATACTTCACATGCTAAGTATCTCCATCCAGTGAAGCGTTCCAAAGACAAAATCTAGGAGAAATAAAAGCTTTGACATTAAGGTGCTGATCTTTATAGCTGTAGGCAGCAACTCTGAAGACAGAATGTTGCTGAAGATCTCTAAAATTACCTCGTTCTGAGGCTTCTCTGCTCACAGCATGACATTAGCAGGAGGGTGGTCCCTAGATCCTCTCTGGAGGTTGGATCTCTACTATATTAATGTCATGAAACTGAGGCTTTATCTGCCTGGTCAGTGCTATCTCCCCACTATTGGCTCAGAGCCTGCCGTGTTATTAAAACTCATTATTTGTAGCCTGGCTGAGGAAAATGGATGAACGGCAAACAGTTGAGGCAATCGAGCCTCAAGAAAGCTGTCCCTGAGAGTTTACACAAATCAAACGGTGAAAATTTCCACCTTACCAGATTCTACTCAGACATAGCCCCAATTTCTGCCAGTGCTGAAAGAGAATTACAATAATCACTCATGTCTCCTTGTGGAAATAAGATATAACATTCATACTTACCCAAGGTGTATTATCACACATATTTCATTTTGGAAAGATTGAAATGGAAAATTAGTAGCTGTACTGATGACTGATGAAAAATAGAGGCAAAGCATTTAAAGTCACAGAACATGAGACGTGTTTTTCCATCATGATCAACTGAAGGCTGTCATGGAATCCACATGAAGTCACACCTATTGCCACATTTTATTCAAAATGATCTTTTAAAATGTACTAATTCAGTCACTTTGCCTTTAAAATATACTCTGAGTGCAAGTTATGTACATGATATTATGCTAAATAGTGTGGTGATAGAGAATGCATAGGACAGATTCTTCCGATAAGAACTGCAGTCAGTTGGAGATGTAGACAAATGCACACAAATCTACACATGGAGGGTCTGATGGTGTCCATCCTAAGTAGAGAGAGGGCTGATATTAAAGCTTTCTGAAATGTGCAAATAAAAACATAAAGAGCTAGAGTGATGGACATGAAAGATTGGGGAGGTGTAAAAGTATAATGATGAACCAAAGTATAATTGATGAAAGTGAAAGAGAAGAGTGAAAAAGTTGGCTTAAAGCTCAACATTCAGAAAACTAAGATCATGGCATCCAGTCCCATCACTTCATGGCAAATAGGGGAAACAGTGACTGACTTTATTTTGGGGGCTCCAAAATCACTGAAGATGGTGATTGCAGCCATGAAATTAAAAGATGCTTACTCCTTGGAAGGAAAGTTATGACCAACCTAGATAGCATATTCAAAAGCAGAGACATTACTTTGCCAACAAAGGTCCATCTAGCCAAGGCTATGGTTTTTCCAGTGGTCATGTGTGGATGTGAGAGTTGGACTATAAAGAAAGCTGAGTGCTGAAGAATTGATGCTTTTGAACTGTGGTGTTGGAGAAGACTCTTGAGAGTCCCTTGGACTGTAAGGAGATGCAACCAGTCCATCCTAAAGGAGATCAGTCCTGGGTGTTGAAGTTGAAACTCCAATACTTTGGCCACCTGATGCGAAGAGCTGACTCATTGGAAAAGTGACCCTGATGCTGGGAAAGATTGAAGGCAGGAGGAGAAGGGGATGACAGAGGATGAGATGGTTGGATGGCATCACTGACTCAATGGACATGGGTTTGGGTGGACTCTGGGAGTTGGTGATGGACAGAGAGGCCTGGCGTGCTGCTGTTCATGGGGTCGCAAAGAGTCAGACACAACTGAGAGACTGAACTGAACTGAACTGAAAAGTATAATAAAGAAATCAAAGGTAGAACGTATATGGAGATTGTGGGGTCAAATTAGTCAAAGAATCATGATGTGGAAAGGGTCAAGGGTCACCCAGAGATGACATTTACAGAGATGTCATTCACAGTGATGAACAGTCATGGTAGCTGTTTAGAAAGATTAAAGGGGCACTAATTTTCGAGTTTAAAGAAGTACATTGGAACCCCAGCTCTGCCACATACCACACACTTGAGTCTAATCTACAAACATGTTTTCCAATCTACAGAATAGGTTTACAGGTTTCATCTTAGAGGGATCTTCAAATAAACCAATATGGTAACATATGAAGCAAGAAGCTCCTTTTTCAACACACAGGGTAGAAAGCAAATCTTAATCTGCTCTAATACATGAAATGAAGCTTACATCTGGGCATGAAAACAAAGGCACAGTGAGAAATTGACAGGTTTGGCTGAGGCATTTGGTTGAATTGGTTTTGACAATGTTGAGTCAATGACACTACCCGCCTCCAAAAGTTCTGTAGGACAGATAATCAGAAAGCCAAACAATCCTCACAGTCATTCTTGGCCTGTTTCAACACAGTGTGTTTACCTTCCATTGGAATAGTTAAGCTGCTCAATGTAGAGAACTGAATCAGATAATACAGCCCTTGTTATTTTTATTTTTGGACCAGTTCATTTTGGCTGGAGATATTGAGAAAAGTAAGCAAACAACTGCCAAATTTCCACTTAGCCTGGTGGAAATCTACACAGAGATCCCAGCTGCGAATGCGGGTGAGTGGGGGAGGAAGGGTGTTGTTAAAGGATGATAAAATTTCTAGGATAAGAGGCAGAGGGCTCCTGGATTGTCCTCCTCTTAGGGAGTTCCCATTATGCACCATCAGAAAAATGTGTGCATCTGTCTGGGCTTCCTGTTTCACTCAGGATGCTATTATTTGCCAGCTCCCGGGATTCAGTTTTCCTTCTGCCTTCTAAATGACTTCTGAACCTGGTTCATACTTTTCCTCACCAGCTGATAATAACAATAACAACATCTACCAGCCAAGGCATATTATTTTGCAGTTTACAGATGTTTACTTAATGCTTCACTTGAGTCCCCTAAGAACCATGGAAGATTGGCATTGTTGTTTTCACTTTACAAATGAGGAAGAGGTTTAGTGGAGATAGGGGAAATTAGAGAAGAGAAGGAATATAAACCAAAAGTGTACAGAGCAGGGGAGGCTCCTAGGAGTGAAGAAGACCATGAGACGTCAGATAGTTCTCTGACAGGCTGTGTATCCTTAACCATGAGGTGTGTGGTAGGGTCTAAGCTTGAGTTTTGTACCTTCTTCCTTGACAATCACAGAGTTCAAAGGGTCCATCACTCTAAGGTGGCTAGAAAATAGCAGTCGCGGGTCCTGCATCCTGCCACCTGCCTGTCCCACCATCCATGGGATCTTATCCCCTTACCTAAGCAAGATCCAGCTTCAGCAATTTATATTCTTGGGTGTAAGAGGGTAGGGGGATATGATGGGGCATCAGAAAGACATTTGACTGCAAAAAAAGAACAAAGGCAAGGAATGGCAATGGGAGCAAAAAAAAAAAAAAAAAGAAAGAAATACTGTCAAGAACTGGTCAAATAATAAATCTATTGCTGCTTAACAAAGGCACTTTCTGTGAACAAATCTGTTGTGATGTGTACTTTAGTCCTTAACGACACTATGCCTGTCCATGTGGACTCGTTTCTTGAGTTCTTCTGATAGCTCTGAAAATTTTAAAACACTAATCATCCTTCTGTAAACAACAAGGGCAAATGGATTCAAGGAAAGTGCTGCCTAAAGATGACCTGAATCAAGTACATAATAACTTATCACCCATTCACGGTCTTTGCATTGGTCTTCATGGCTTATATTTAATCTTTAAGCTCATATTTCTCACCCAGAATGCTTAACAATGGTGCATGTCTCATCCCTCTGCATCCTTCCTTCACTTCTGTTCTCCTCTGTCCTATGGTTATAAGATAAACTAAGGAGAGATGGGGCCCCAGCCTGCAGATCTTTATGGTAGAATTATTTTATGTAATCAGGTCTGTCTTAGTCTGCTCAAGCTGCTGTAACAAAATGCTGAAGACTGAATGGCTTTAGCTTAAATACCAGAAATTAATTTTCTCACAGTCCTGAAAACTTGTAGTCCAAGATCAAAGGGTCACCAGGGTTGGTTTCTGGCAAGACTCCTCTTCCTGGCTTGCAGAGAACCTCCTTCCTTTCTGGCTGTGTTCTCATAGGTCCTTTCCTCTGTGGAGAGGGCAAGATCTCAGGTGTCTTTTCCTCATCTTTTAAGAACATCAGTTCTATAGGTTCAGGGTCCCACACTTATGATCTTATTTAACCTTGATTCCTTACTTGGAGGCCCTATATTCAAATACAGTTACATGTGGGGTTCAGTGCTCAACATATGAATTGGGGGGGTGGGGCACGATTATGCAGTCTATAACAACATTGGAAGACAAAAACATGACCCACAGATGATATTCCTGAATATTTCATCTCAAAGATGCTGATACAAGCGTTACTTTCCCCTTCCTGACACCCCTTCCTTTCTATCTCAGCTTACTGAATTCCAATTCCTCTTCCAAAAGCTCTACCAGACTTTTTCAATCTGAAATAGCCCAGAAGGGGGTGTTACCTTGTGACAACCCCAGAAGCCCTCCTGGAATGAAGCAAGGACCCCTTGGTCAGCTAAGGAGTAAATGCAAGAGTTTCAAAGCTCTCTGGGTTTGGGTATTGACCTTCTTCTTTATTCATGAAAACAAAGAGAGCTGAAGGCAAGACAGGATCACTGGGCATGCAGTGACACTTGGTGGAAACGGATCCAGGCACCATGGGGAGGGAGTGGATGGAAGGAAGGGGGTGACAACAGGGGTGTGTGAGGGTACGAGGAGGTTTCATCCCGGGCTGTGGTCCAGAGGCCAGGATCGATCGAGCTGGGCCTCGGACTGGGCCATAGGGAAAGGGGAGCAGCCCAGGTGCAAAACCATTTTCTCCTGAGGAGAGAAGAGGAGGCTCACAGTGCTGAGGGGAGCCAGGGGCTCAGTCTAGAGCAGTGGGGTCTCAGTAAATTCCTGCAGATGTTGGCTGCTGTTCCAGCGGTTTTCATCAGCCCTTGTATTGGCCCAAGTTCTGTCCTGAAGGACTCACACAGCCTCTGTGTGTGGCTCTCTAATTTCTAGCTCACACTACCCTTTAGACAAACAGAGTGGAGAAAGTATGTAATAGAAAAAACTTTCTAACACAAGGCTGTAAAGCAACTATATGCCAATAAAAATTAATTTCAAAAAAGAGAAAAAGCTTTTGTCTCTCTTCAGTGATATGGATTACAGACCTCAGAATCTTCTTTTCTTCCTTTAACCTTGGAGTGATAAAAGAAAGTGCTGACTTTAGAAAATGAATGGAGAAAAGTGAGACAAGAATTCCAGAAACATCTGGTTTTCATTCACTCTTGTGTTCTTGTCCCAATTCTACCACATTGCAGCAGCAGAATGCCTTGGAAGTCTTCTTAAAATGGCAGCATTTATTATTTAACATCTTTTCTAAAATGCATGACTCTATTTTGGGCAAATAATGAAATCTTTGATCATTTATATACACATGGAGGCCCAGAATCAATCATTCTGAACGTCATTCTTATATAATCCCAGGGTCATAAATAAATAAAATAAGTGCAATATTTAAGATGCAAGTACATGCCTGCTCAGGTATAGCAATTCCTTTGGTTTTTGTACGAAGTGCTTTATATGGGTTTGTTCTACTACTGACTTTTTCAGGATAGATTTTTCTAAAATAGAGAACAACAAATTTTGGTGGAGAGAGCTTGATTTTTCGCTAAGTAAAGTTTGATTGTGTTGTGTCACTTTGATGTACTTTTCCTACCAGCTCCTTCTCATCACTTTGCTTTCGGGTGTCGCTCTTGGTTAGCTCTCCTTCTCCCGCTCTGCATGCTCTTTGTCAATCCCCTTTGCTCTGTTCCCTCATCTCCCTGACCTGTCAATGTAGGAGACTTCCAGGGCTCACTCTCATGAATGGTTGCTATTAATATTTTTGTTTGTCACTGTCTTTTCTGATTCTTGGTGAACCCATGGACTGTAGCCTACCAGGCTTCTCCATCCATGGGATTCTCCAGGCAAGAATACTGGAGTGGGTTGCCATTTCCTTCTCCAAAAGATCTGCCCAACCCAGGCATTGAACTGGGGTCTCCCACAATGCAGGCAGGCTCTTTACCATCAGGAGAGCCACCAGGAAAGGCCCTCCTTACTTATTCAATCTCCTCTGGTCCCTTTGCTTTGTGACCATTTTCCACAATTATATCCCCAGTCCCAAATCCCCCTACCCCCATCTTAAGCTCAGTTTTCCAACTATCTGTTCAGTGTATCCACTTTGAGAGCTGAAAAGGCAGCTCAAGCCAAAAGTATATGATTGAATTCCCTCCCAAATCTGCTTCTCTTGTGGTCTTGTCCATATCAGTAAATGTCCAGTCTCTGTTTCCATTTGCTTGGGTCAAATTTTCAGACTTATCCTTGACTTTTCTGACTCCTTACATGGAATCCATCAGAACAACATGTAGCCTTAGCAGGATTTATCTAGATGCTCAACACTTTTGCCCTTTGCTGTCATGATCTGAGCCTGCACCATCAACAGCAATATATCCATAACTCTCTTTCCTTTGCCAACCTCAACTTTGCCCTTACAGTCTGTCCAGCAAAGCCAGAGCAATTCTTTTAAGATGTGAATCCTATCATGTTCTGTCCCATGTTATCTCAAACCCTCCACTAACATCTCAATTTATTGAAATAAAATCTTATGGTCTGGACTTCCCTGGTGGTCCAGGGGTTAAGAGTCTGCTTGGCAAAGCAGGGACAGGGATTCGATCCCTGCTCCAAGAAGATTCCATATGCTTTGGGGCAACTAAGCTCCTGCACCACAACTTCTGAAGCCTGGGCTCTAGAGCCTGTACTCCACAAGAGAAGCCATTGCAATAAGTAGCCCGTGCAGCACAACTAGAAAAGGTCCATGCAGAGCAATGAAGACTCAGCGCTGCCATAAATAAACAAATAAACAGAATCCAAAAAGAATCCTATGGTCCTGTGAAACCTGTTACCTTCCCAGGTTCAACCCCTATCACCTTCCTCATCACTTACTCCAGTGCAGCCCAGCTCATCTCCCAACTGTTCCTTTACCATGGCCCTGCCTCAGGGCCATTGCACATCTTGTTTGTACTCCCTGAAATTTCTCCTTCCAGGAACATGTCTTGTTCCTTCAGGCCACATACGTCACTGCGCAAACGTCCCCTTATCTGAGACAGCTTCTCTGATTAACCCGTCTAAAGTTGAATCCCTACCCCAACATCTCCACCCTTTCCCTATCTCATTTTACTGCAGTAGCCTTATTTCCATCTGGTATACATTTTCTTCCCTGCTGGCTCAGATGGTAAACAATCTGCCTGCCATGCAGCAGACCCAGGTTCGATCTCTGGGTTGGGAAGGTCCCCTGGAGAAGGGAATGGATACTCACTCCAGTATTCTTGCCTGGAGAATCCCCATGTCAGAGGAGCCTGGTGGGCCACAGTCTGTAGGATTGCAAGCAGTTGGACATGACTGAAGCAACTTAACACACACACACACACACTCAAGCCTATGAGAACAGACTTTTTAGTTAAGTTAGTTAATTCAAAGCAAGAGATCATTTTAATTTTTCCAGACCCTAGTGGTGTTCTTGGTTCCATTTCTGGGTATTGGGAAGACTGTGTGTATCTTCTGCGTCCTCTGGACAAGGATTGCACTACAATATTGAAATGGGTAAGGCTCAGAGATCTGAATGCTAACAGGATTCCAGATTAACAAATGCACAATTGAGTGAAAAGCATTGTGAGGACCGCCAAATGTACCTCTCTCTTTCCTCAATGAGACACTGTCCCATTTGGACAAGATCACAGCCAACCAGGTAATTGACACTGAGAGTCTTTCAGTGTTACCTGCTTTCCAGACCGGCAACTTATAAATGGCTGATAAATGAGAGAAGTGACTTGCATCATAGAAACTAAGATCAGGTACCCTGCTGTCGTTCAATTTTTGACATGGAAAGACCCTGCCCAGGAGAGTCTGCAAGGGCAAAACTATCATCCACAAGATCACGGTCCCCCTGTCAAGAAGTTGGCTGCCAGTTTAAGACAAAACAAGAGCAACAGGCTCAGCCTTCCCACTGGAGTGGTCGAGAAGACAGGTGCCTATGCAACAGAGCTTGACATTCAGATTGGCAAGAGGGGGTCATATCCTTGCTTTTACATTGTATCCCGTTCCTCTCTCAAGTTGTCTTGCAAAGATCATCTCCCCTCCTGGTAGCTGCCATAATTAGTATATTATTATCTTGTCATTATTCAAATTTGGTTTGCTAAAGCCTTCTGAACTTCCCTGACAGGGTGGTGATGCAAGGTCAAAAAATAATATTTCATACTTAGGGTAGTTCTCCTAGAAGCAAAGCTTGAGATGGGGATTCGAATACATGTAATTAATTGAGGAGGGTTCTAAGGAGGAGGGAGTGAGGAAAGCAGAGTAGGGTAAGGAAGGAGCCATGCAAAGATGTGGGTTCGGCTGAAGCTAATGCCACAGGGAACTGTGCGAGATGCAGGGGCCCAGAGACGAGATTTCACCTTGAGGCAAAGAAGCTGGTCACTACTGCCTTCTTATCAGTCAGCTGTTAAGTGTCCACAGAAATTTGCAGAGGCAACTATGAGCAGTTCTCAGGATTACGGAACAGCAGTGAGCTGCAAGCAATCAACACTCACTGCAGCTGGGTGACGGGTGGGTTTATCACAGGCAAAAATCAACTTCTAATATTTATTAGGCATAGTTGCTTTATCTAGATTGGAAATCTGGCTGGTTTTATTCTGTGCTAAGTTGCTTCAGTCGTGTCTGACTCTGTGCGATACTGCGGACTGGATCCTGCCGGTCTCCTCTGTCCATGGGATTCTTCAGGCAACTGGAATGGGTTGCCATGCTCTTCTCCAGGGGATCTCCCTGACCCGGGGCTCAAACTGGGTGTTTTATGTCTTTTTAATTGGCAGGCAGGTTCTTTACCACTAGAGCCACCTGGGACACCCTGGTTATTCTAAGGCAAAGAAAGAAAGTCTTTCAATTTTAGATATTAACCTCTTTAATTATCACTTGCTATTTCAGATACAAAGTAATTTTTAGCTCATTTAATCCTAATGACAACTCAGGAATGTAAGTGCTATTGTTATTTATTTTTTTATTGATGAAAAAACTGCTGAACTAAAAGCTTAAGAAATTTGGCCAAAGTACACAACAGAAGCCTATAAGAGTCTAGGTAGTCTGATTCCAGATTCCTTGTTTGTGGCCACTTGGCTATGAGATACCTACTAGATTATCAACACTTTGAGGGTAGATGTGGCACCATAAAAACTTACCCAATGCTTGACATATTAGAGGTCCCCATTTTGTGTTGGCTAAATGAACCAAAATGACCCAAATGAACCAAAAGAAATAATAATAGATACTTAGAGGCCAAATCCGTGCTATTAATTGGTTTAAAAAATGGATGTAAACATCTGAAACAAGGAGCTTGCTTCTTAATGCTAATTCCCCTACACCCCCCAAAAAAATTTCATTAGCTGCTACGCAGTCCTATAATAAAACTCTATTTGAAGCAAGGTTAAAGTAGATTAAGACATTGTACAATGAAATTTGGGTTTCCCATCCAACCATCCTCATCATTATTATTCCCAAGAGGGACCAGTGCCAAAATATGCCTAAATGTATTGATATTTCCAGACATCGTTTCTCTGAGTAGACATGTGCTATATATACTGTCTTCTGCTTTGCTTTTATTAACCTAGAACTGGATCTTGAAAATATTTCCCTATTAGCACAAGTAGTTTTAGCTCATTTTAAAAAATGGCATACTAGTCCCTCTGAAGACAGGAGGATAATTTAGATAGATAATTTATTAGATGCTTAAGTTTTATTACTTCCAAATTTTCTGCTCGCACAGATAATGCTTTCCTTGTGGCTCAGCTGGTAAAGAATCCGCCTGCAATGCGGTAGTCCTAGGTTTGATTCCTGGATTGGGAAGATCCCCTGGGGAAGGAAATAGCAACCCATTCCAGTATTCTTGCCTGGAGAATCTCATGGACAGAGGAGCCTAGCAGGCTATTGTCTGTGGAGTCACAGAGTTGAACATGACTGAGCACACAGTGCTGGGGAGTAAATTCTTTTGCAAATTGCTTTGGTTTCATTTATGAGAGAGTATCTTGAAAAAACTTAAGAAGTAGAATTTTTAAGTTAAAAAATTTGAAAGCTATTGATAAGCTTAACTACAATCAGGATGTGCCAAATTTAACAATTTTGGAATCCTGTAGTGCATAAAAATGGATTTTTTTCCACAGGATCATAGACAGTATATATTAGCAAATATTTAAATTTTTATCACTCAACTATTGCTAATTTTAGAACATGGTTACCTAATTTGCATTTCTTTAAAAATAAATGAAGTTGTACAGCTTTCCATAAATTAGTGGACAATTTATATTTCATTTTGTGGAATGCATATAAATATTACAAACTCATTTTAATATTGCACTGATCTGTCAAGAAAAAAATTTGGATGAAACTTTTTTAAAATTTTATTTCTTGTGATACAAACATTTAATAAGCGTTCTACCTTACTAAGTTTAAAATCAGGAGTCGAGGGAAAATAATCATCGAGAAAGAGTTATAGGCATTGAATCCACTAAACTTTAAAACCAAGATCAAACAGTAACAGTTATATTGATCATAAAACTTTTTGACAAAGTAAATATAAAAATGTTAAATATATACTTGTGTGTCTGTGTGTGTGTGCTCAGCCATGTCTGACTCTGTAAACCCACAGACTGAAGCCTACCAGGCTCCTCTGTCCAGGGGATTTTCTCAGAAAGAATACTGGAGTGGGTTGCCATTTCTTCCTCCAGTGGATCTTGTCTGACAAAGCTTTACAAATAGGTGTGAGAAAAGAAGAGAAGCAAAAGGCAAGGAAAAAGAGAAAGATATTCCCAACAGAATGCAGAGCTCCAGAGAATAGCAAGGAGGTGAACAATGAAAAAAAAAAATAGAGGAAAACAATAGAATAGGAAAGACTTGAGATCTTTTAAAGAAATTTGGAGATATCTAGGGAATATTTAATGAAAGAATGGGCATGATATAGAACAGAAACAGTAAGGACTTAACAGAACCAGAAGATATTAAGAAGAAGTGGTAAGAATATACAGAAGAACTTTACAAAAAAGGTATTAATGACCCAGATAATCACAATGCTGTTATCACTTACCTAGAGCCAGACATTCTGGAGTGTAAAGTCAAATGGACCTTAGGAATCAGTATTACAAACAGAGCTATTGGTGGTGATGTAATTCCAGCTGAGCTATTTCAAATCCTAAAAGATGATGCTGTTAAACTGCTGCACTCAATATGCCACTCAGCAGTGGCCACAAGTCTGGAAAAGGTCAGTTTCCATTTCAATCCCAAATAAGAGCAATTCCAAAGAATGTTCAAACTGCCACACAATTGCACTCATTTCACATGCTAGCAAGGTAATACTCAAAATCCTTCAAGCTAGGCTGTAGCAGTATGTGAACCAAGCACTTCCAGATGTATAAGCTGGGTTTTGAAAAGGTAGAGGAACCAGAGATCAAATTGCCAACATTCTTTGGGTCATAGAGAAAGCAAGGGAATTGCAGAAAAACTGCTTTATTGACTACACTAAACCATTCAACTGTGTGGATCACAACAAACTATGGAAAGTTCTTAAAGAGATGGGAATATCAGACCACCTTAGCTGTCTCCTGAGAAACCTGTATGCATATCAAGAAGCAACAGTTAGAACCAGACATGGAACAAAAGATTGGCTCAAAACTGGGAAAGGAGTGTGCCAAGGCTATATATTGTCACCTACTTATTTAAATTCTATGCAGAGTACATCACACAAAATGCTGGGCTGGATGACTTACAACCAGGTATCAAGATTGTCAGGAGAAATAATCAACAACCTCAGATATACAGAGGATACCACTCTAGTAGCAGAAAGCAAAGAGGAACTAAAGAGCCTCTTGATGAGGTTGAAAGAAGAGAATGAAAGAGCTGGCTTAAATCTCAACATTCAAAAAACTAAGATCACAGAATCTGGTTCCATGACTTCAGAGCAAATAGATGGGGAAAAAATGGAAACAGTGATAGACTTTACTTTCTTAGCCTCCAAAATCACTTCAGATGGTGACTGTGGTCATGAAACTAAAAGACTCGTGCTCCTTGGAAGGAAAGCTGTGACAAACCTATACAGCATATTAAAAAGCAGAGACATCACTTTGCCAACAAAGGTCCATATAGTCAAAAATACAATTTTTCCTGTAGTCATGTACAGATGTGAGAGTTGGAACATAAAGAAGGCTGAGTGTTGAAGAACTGATGCTTTCAAAGTATGGTCCTGGAGAAGACTCTTGAGAGTCCCTTGGACTGCAAGGAGATCAAACCAGTCAATCCTAAAGGAAATCAGCCCTAACTATTCATTGTAAGGACTGATGCTGAAATTCCAGTAATTTGGCCACTTGATGTCATGAGCTGACTCACTGGAACAGATCCTAATTCTGTGAAAGGTTGAGGTCTGAAGGAGAACAGGGTAACAGAGGGTGAGATGGTTTTATAGCATCACTGACTTAATGGACATGAGTTTGAGCAAACTCTGAGAGATAGTGTAAAACAGGAAAATCTGGCATGCTACAGTTCATGGGCTTGCAGAGTTGGACACAACTTAGTGACTGAACAACAGCAACAAAATACTTATGTAAATACCAAAGATTTCAAGAGGAATTTGAAGAGGATATACTAATTTCCTTATTTTTCAGAGGGGGTGGCGGTCAATACATCTTGCCAAAATTTGAATCATAAGGTTAAAAAATACTCTAAGATCTTAAAGTATCTCTAATTTAATTTATTGACTTCAGATTGCTCTTTTGGTAATTAATATCAGATGGTGAAGAAACATTTATCTGAAGCTCAATATTCCTTAATTTCAGGGCAGTTTTTATACCATACTCTGTTTCGGTTCAGTTCAGTCACTCAGTTGTGTCTGACTTTTTGCGACCCCATGAAGCGCAGCACTCCAGGCCTCCCTGTCCAACACCAACTCCCGGAGTTCACTCAGACTCATGTCCATCGAGTCAGTGATGCCATCCAACCATCTCATCCTCTGTCGTCCCCTTCTCCTTCTGCCCCCAATCCCTCCCAGCATCAGAGTCTTTTCCAATGAGTCAACTCTTCGTGTGAGATGGCCAAAGTACTGGAGTTTCAGCTTTAGCATCATTCCTTCCAAAGAACACCCAGGACTGATATCCTTTAGAATGGACTGGTTGGATCTCCTTGCAGTCCATGGGTCTCTCAAGAGTCTTCTCCAACACCACAGTTCAAAAGCATCAATTCTTCAGTGCTCAGCTTTCTTCACAGTCCAACTCTCACATCCATACATGACCACTGGAAAAACCATAGCCTTGACTCTGTTTAAATGTTATTAATTTTATTTAAAAGTCCAAGTAAGTGTAGCTTATAATGTGATAGCCATCTTTCTAAAATAATTTGTATCTATTTATCTGCTTATTGTTTGTAATTTAGATAGATTTTTGTTATATAGACATACCTGAAATAATAGCTCCTAAATGCTGACAATGATTATGTCTGAGTGGGATGATATGGAGTAATTTTGAAAATATTTTATTTATGTGTTTTTAATTGCTTAAATTTTTAACAATGCCATTATAATACATTACTTATTATATATAAAACCATTTTTCTAAAAATTACTTATGGAATTAAAGTAAAAGACATTTGATTAATACATACAAACTGAAAACCACAGTGGTCACGGACATGTAAGAATATGTCACACTTGCCAAGATCAGAGGGCTCTGGTATATAACTCCTTTTAAAAATAACTCCTTTTTCTATGCCGTTGCCAGAAGCACAGGGCATTTTTCTCCAGTATTTACTTTGAGATCCTGGCAGAGCTCCCAGAGGTAAATCTCACAAAATTGCTTTGCACCCCTTACCCACCAAACTCAGGCTTCCCTGGTGGCTCAGCTGGTAAAGAATCTGCCTGCAATGTGGGAGACCTGGGTTCGATCCCTGGGTTGGGAAGATCCCCTGGAGAAGGGAAAGGCTACCCATTCCAGTATTCTGGCCTGGAGAATTCCATGAACACAGTCCATGGGATCACAAAGAGTCTGCATGGTCTTCATTAAAAAATCTGGAGAGAATGTGGAGTAAAGGGAACCCTCTTGCATTATTGGTGGGAAAGTAAACTGATTCAACCCCTATGGACAACACTATGGAGATTCCTTAACAGACTAGGTGTAAAACTTCCATATGACTCAACAATTTCACTACTGGGCATACATATACCCTGAAAAAATATAACTGAAAAATTCACATTTATCCCAATATTCACTGAAGTACTATACAATAGCTAGGACATAGAAGCAACCTAAATGTCCTTTAACAAATGAATGGATAAAGAAGTTTTGGTATGTATACAGAATGGAATATTATTCAGCCATAAAAAGGAACACATTTGACTCAGTTCTATTAAGGTGGATGAACCTAGACTCTATGACACAGAGTGAAGTAAGTCAGAAATAGAAAAACAAATATCATATATTGATGCGTATATATGGAATCTAGAAAGACGGTCCTATCTGCAGGGCAGCATGGGAGACATAGACATAAAGAACAGACTTGCAGACAAGGGAAAGAAGGAGAGGGTGGGATGAATTGAGACAGTAACATTGAAACCTATACATTCAGATCAGATCAGATCAGTCGCTCAGTCATGTCCGACTCTTTGCGACCCCATGAATCGCAGCACACCAGGCCTCCCTGTCCATCACCAACTCCCGGAGTTCACTCAGACTCAAGTCCATCGAGTCAGTGATGTCATCCAGCCATCTCATCCTCTGTCGTCCCCTTCTCCTCTTGCCCCCAATCCCTCCCAGCATCAGAGTCTTTTCCAATGAATCAACTCTTCGCATGAGGTGGCCAAAGTACTGGAGTTTCAGCTTTAGCATCATTCCTTCCAAAGAAATCCCAGGGCTGATCTCCTTCAGAATGGACTGGTTGCACCTCCTTGCAGTCCAAGGGACTCTCAAGAGTCTTCTCCAACACCACAGTTCAAAAGCATCAATTCTTCGGTGCTCAGCCTTCTTCACAGTCCAACTCTCACATCCATACATGACCACAGGAAAAACCATAGCCTTGACTAGACAAACCTTTGTTGGCAAAGTAATGTCTCTGCTTTTGAATATGCTATCTAGGTTGGTCATAACTTTCCTTCCAAGGAGTAAGCCTCTTTTAATTTCATGGCTGCAGTCACTATCTGTAGTGATTTTGGAGCCCAAAAAAATAAACTCTGACACTGATTCCCCATCTGTTTCCCATGAAATGATGGGACCAGATGCCATGATCTTCGTTTTCTGAATGTTGAGCTTTAAGCCAACTTTTTCACTCTCCACTTTCACCTTCATCAAGAGGCTTTTAAGTTCCTCTTCACTTTCTGCCATAAGGGTGGTGTCATCTGCATATCTGAGGTTATTGATATTTCTCCTGGCAATCTTGATTCCAGCTTGTGCTTCTTCCAGCCCAGCGTTTCTCATGATGTACTCTGCATATAAGTTTAATAAGCAGGGTGACAATATACAGCCTTGACATACTCCTCTTCCTATTTGGAACCAGTCTGTTGTTCCATGTCCAGTTCTAACTGTTGCTTCCTGACCTGCATATAGGTCTCTCAAGAGGTAGGTAAGGTGCTCTGATATTCCCATCTCTTTCAGAATTTTCCATAGTTGATTGTGATCCACACAGTCAAAGGCTTTGGCATAATCAATAAAGCAGAAATAGATGTTTTTCTGGAACTCTCTTGCTTTTTCCATGATCCAGCAGAGGTTGGCAATTTGATCTCTGGTTCCTCTGCCTTTTCTAAAACCAGTTTGAACATCAGGAAGTTCACGGTTCACATATTGCTGAAGCCTGGCTTGGAGAATTTTGAGCATTACTTTACTAGCGCGTGAGATGAGTGCAATTGTGCAGTAGTTTGAGCATTCTTTGGCATTGCCTTTCTTTAGGATTGGAATGAAAACTGACCTTTTCCAGTCCTGTGGCCACTGCTGAGTTTTCCAAATTTGCTGGCATATTGAGTGCAGCACTTTCACAGCATCATCTTTCAGGATTTGGAATAGCTCAACTGGAATTCCATCACCTCCACTAGCTTTGTTCGTAGTGATGCTTTCTAAGGCCCACTTGACTTCACATTCCAGGATGTCTGGCTCTAGGTCAGTGATCACACCATCGTGATTATCTGGGTCGTGAAGATCTTTTTTGTACAGTTCTTCTGTGTATTCTTGCCACCTCTTCTTAATATCTTCTGCTTCTGTTAGGTGCATACCATTTCTGTCCTTTATCGAGCCCATCTTTGCATGAAATGTTCCTTTGGCATCTCTGATTTTCTTGAAGAGATCTCTAGTCTTTCCCATTCTGTTGTTTTCCTCTATTTCTTTGCATTGATCGCTGAAGAAGGCTTTCTTATCTCTTCTTGCTATTCTTGGAACTCTGCATTCAGATGCTTATATCTTTCCTTTTCTCCTTTGCTTTTCACTTCTCTTCTTTCCACAGCTATTTGTAAGGCCTCCCCAGACAGCCATTTTGCTTTTTTGCATTTCTTTTCCATGGGGATGGTCTTGATCCCTTTCTCCTGTACAATGTCACGAACCTCATTCCATAGTTCATCAGGCACTCTATCTATCAGATCTAGGCCCTTAAATCTATTTCTCACTTCCACTGTATAGTCATAAGGGATTTGATTTAGGTCATACCTGAATGGTCTAGTGGTTTTCCCTACTTTCTTCAGTTTCAGTCTGAATTTGGCAATAAGGAGTTCATGGTCTGAGCCACAGTCAGTTCCTGGTCTTGTTTTTGCTGACTGTATAGAGCTTCTCTATCTTTGGCTGCAAAGAATATAATCAATCTGATTTCGGTGTTGACCATCTGGTGATGTCCATGTGTAGAGTCTTCTCTTGTGTTGTTGGAATAGGGTGTTTGTTATGACCAGTGCATTTTCTTGGCAAAACTCTATTAGTCTTTGCCCTGCTTCATTCCATATTCCAAGGCCAAATTTGCCTGTTACTTCAGGTGTTTCTTGACTACCTACTTTTGCATTCCAGTCCCCTATAATGAAAAGGACATCTTTTTGTAAAACTAAATAGCCAGTGGAAATTTGCTGTATGATGCAGAGAGTTCAAATCTGGTGTTCTGTGACAACCTAGAGGGGTGGGGTGGGTTAGAAGATGGGAGGGAGGTGCAAGAGAGAGGGGACATATGTCTATCTATGACTGATATATGGCATATATACATACATATATATGCCATATATATACATACATATATATGGCATATATATTGCATATATTCATATTGATATATGGCATAAACCAATCCAATAATATAAAGCATAAATATATATGCAATAATATAAAGCATAAATATATATATATATATGGCATATATATATGTATATATATAAATATATATACATGATATATGGCATAAACCAATCCAATAATATAAAGCAATTAACCTCCAATTAAAGATGAATAAATTTTAAAACCTTGGGGGGGAAAAGGACCAAAACAAAAGCTGAAATGCCATTGACCAATACAGTAAAAATAAATAATGCAGATTATCTAGTAATCAAAGAAATTTAAGTTAAAATTCAAATCAGCCTTTTTTTTTAAAAGTCCAGCTTTAAAGACTTATTAAGATAGGCCTTTTCGTATCCTGGTTGGTAGCTCAGATGGTAAAGAATCTGCCTGCAATGCAGGAGACTGGGGTTCAGTCCTGGGGTTTGGAAGATCCACTGGAGAAGGAAATGGCAACCCACTCCAGTATTCTTGCCTGGAGGATTCCTTGGATGGAGGAGCCTGGAGGGCTACCATCCATGGTGTCACAAAGAGTCGGACACGACTGAGTGACCAACACTTTCAAAAATATAATCTAATACAACTTATCTAGAATCCAATTTGTCAACATATGTCTGGGTTTTAAAAATCTTTATCATCTATTTTGACTTCAGGAGCCTGTATTGAGCCTCTGTTGAGCCTTTAAACATGCTAAAATAATGTAAACATACACTTATGAAAATAGATGTATGTTCACTGTTATTTCTAGAAAAAATAAGAAACAATCTAAAAATCTAATCATAGAAGGAATATTAGAGTCTACAATAATTAATTGTTTCTATTTATTGAGCTTTCATTGTATGTTATATGTCCAATTTCATTAACGGCTTCACAGATGTGATCTCATTTTATCTTGATAATGACACAGGGAAGTAGAGACTCTTCACATTTTACATGGCTGCTCTAAAAGATTAGGAACATAGTAGCGATGACCAGATTCACAAGTGTGTGAAGTAAGGTTTGTATTCATATTACTGAAAAGTGAATGTTGTTCAATATTGTATACTTCTTTCCTCTACAGTAATTCTGTGTATCTGTTTTAAATGAGATGTTCATTATGTTGAATCATCACTGAATTGGCTTAGAAGTGATGCTGATAGAGGGTAAATGTTATTTCCTCAAGTTTGGTTATCCATATCTAAAGATGTTAAAAACAAATGCCAGCTTGAGGTTTCCAGTCCCTCATATTAGGAGCATGGCAGTTGCTACTCTGTCCTAACAACATGTAAAAAGTTGGACAGACTGAACTTTTTGGATCCATAAGAGAAGGGAGGACTCTGGGCAGTTTGCTGTCCCTAAGACTGAAGAGACAGACCAGTACAGGGAGTCATGGCTAATCTGAGCAATGACCTGTGAGTAGAAACCTCCATAGCAATGAGCGCTGGATGGGGAAACCTGAATTAGTCAATAACTGCCGGAGGCTTGGTGTGGGCAATTCCAAGAGTTAAACATTCCAGGGTGACCCAGTCTTGGGGGTGAAAAAGTGAAAAAAAATTTGCTCACTCATGTCAGACTCTTTGTGACCCCGTGGACTATACAGTCCATGGAACTTTCCAGGCCAGAATACTGGAGTGGGTAGCCTTTCCCTGCTCCAGGGGATCCTCCCAACCCCAGGATCGAACCCAGGTCTCCAGCATTACAGGCGGATTCTTTACCAGCTGAGCCACCAGGGAAGCCCGAGTTTTGTGAGTAGCGGGTGCAATGAAATTTTGTGAGATTTGCCTCTGGGACCTCTGCCAGGATCTCAAAGTAAATACTGGAGAAAAATGCCCTTGTGCTTCTGGCAGGGGCAGAGAAAAAGGAGTTATTTTAAAATGTACCAGAGCCCTCTGATCTTGGCAAGACCTTCCCTCAGGAAAACCTAATCTGGTAAGGGTTTTATAGTTTTAGCTCTTCTATTTATGTCTATGATTCACTTTCAGTTAATTTTTATATATAATATGAGGAAAGGGTCCAATTTCATCATTTTTCATGTTGATATCCAGTTGTCCAACACTATTTATTGAGAAAACTATTTTTTCTCCTTTGAATTGCTATGGCATCTTGTTGAAAACAAATTGAGTGCTTATTTCTGGACTCTCAGTATTATTCAATTGATCTATATGTCTATCCATATGACAGTACCACACTGTCTTGATTACTGTAGCTTTGCACATGGCACAAATATTAAAAAGAAACAAGTGAAATTAATTTCAACTATGTATTTTTAACCTGATACATTTAAAATATTATCATTTTAGTATGTAGCCAATATAAATTCTTAATGAGCTATTTTGCTTTTTTAAGTATTTTTTGATATGGACCATTTTAAAGTCTTTGTTTAATTTGTTGCAATATTATTTCTGTTTTATGTTTTGTTTTTTTGGCCACAAGGCATGCAGGATCTTAACTCCTAGACCAAAGATGGAACCTGCACCCCCTGCAAGGCTGGAAGGCAAAGTCTTAACCACTGGACAGCCATGGAAGTCCTTACATTATTTTTTAAATTAACCTTTAAATTCCATGTTCTATATGTATAGCACAGTTCAGACTTCCACATTTCTAGTTCTCGATCTCCATATGTGGCTAGTGGTTACCATATCAGCACTTCCCTAGGAGAAAACATACGAGCATATTTTCATAACCTTGTGGTAGGCAGTGATTTTTTTTAAAGCAGTAAAAAATATCGAGCACTAATCATAAATGAAACAAATTATAAACTTAACCAATAAAATAAAGTATTTCTGTTCAAATGAACTCCTAAGTGAATGATTATTCAAGCCCATTATAGATTGGGAGGATAATTCAGTATGTACATTCAACCAAGGGCTCATATCCAAAATATTTAAACAGATGACTCTATTGTCTTGTAAAGAGTCAAAGTTTTGATTGAGGATTTCACATAACTTTATGACGGTTTGCTGTATGTAATTTAGTTATCATGGAAATGATAATTATAATGCAAGAAAACACTACTATCCAACTACTAGAATGGGAAAAAATGACAATACTAAGACAATTTTAAAACTACTGGAATTCACACTTTGCTTGTAGGGAGTGTATATCTGTATGACCATTACGGAAAAACTGTTTGACAATGTCCTTTAACACTTAGCATTTGTTCCTTTATGGGACTTCTAAGTATATGCCAAACAAAAATGAGTACATGTATCCAACAAAATATATGTTAAAAAATGCTTATTTAAGAACAATTTATAGCTTCCCCAAATGACAAAACCCCCAACACTCATCAACAATACCATGGATAATCATATAATGATATATTCACCAATAGACTATATTAAACAATGGAAAAGAACACACAATATGTATAGCACTCACAGATGCAACATTTAGGAAAACAAGCCAGATGTGTAAGTTCACCTATGCTGTCAACTCATTTATATAAATCAGAAGGAAAAGCAAGTGAATCTGGGGTAACTGCCACCAGAATAATGGGTATTTTGTGGAGGTTACTGAGTGAGAGAGGACAAGACAGGCTTTCACATTGCTAGAAATATTCGATACCTTAAATGTGAGATAATTGCACCTGGATAAGCATATGGAGAATTTTATCAGCTGATACACCTAAGATTTGTGCATTTTATTGCATGCCCGTTACACTTCAATACAATTTTTGAAAACTTAAAAAGTATAATATGAGGCAATGAAAGATTCCTGTAGGTCAAACAACTCAGGAGTGATAGGAATAAAAATTTAATGATGTAGAAGATAAGTCTTTTCAAGGAAATAAAGATTGCTTGGACTAGAGCATGATACAGACCTTTCTAAGCTGTTTTATCCATCATTTTTTAGTCAATTTGGTTTGAATTTAAATTATCTTTATATTATGGCAGTTTTGATAACTAAATTGCTTCCATGATTTGAAATCTCCAGATATATTTAAGGGAAGGAAGAAAATAATTGCTATAATGAGTGAAAAAGAAGCCTTTCTGCCTCGAGCTTGCAAAGATAAGAGGGTATTTAATGGAGCTTTTCGTTTAACTTTAAAAGCATCCTGCATGGGGCAAACCTCTTTCCATATTATTTAATGATCCAGGAAGAGTATTCATGAATAGCAATCTAGTGTGCTGTCTGTAGGGTAGGAAGGAAGCAGAAAAAGTAAGTGGGGTGGCTTATGCCCTAAAAGACCCAGTAGCATTTATCCTGTCAGAACTGGGCTAGAGAGACTTCCCTGGTGGGCCAGTGGTTGAGTCTGTGTTCCCAAGTCAGGGGGCACAGGTTCAATTCCTGGTCAGGCAACCAAAATCCTAAGTGCTGTAGGATAGGACCAAAAAGAAAAAAACTGGACTAGAGAAAGATAAAACGGAGGCAAAGGAACACACATTAGGTGTGATACATGGGTACAATCAGTCCTTCATTCTGGACAGCTACTCTTTAACGTGATGGTCCCTAAACTTTGGCACCAGGGACCAGTTTCATGAAAGACAATTCTTCCATGGACTGGGAGGGGGGATGGTACAGGTGGTAATGTGAGCCATGGTTCAGGCAGGGGCTGGGGACCCCTGCTTTAAAGGATCCACTGACTCTGACACATGGCCAGACAGGGAAGAATGAAAATGGAATACATCAGGAAGTTTACAAAGACCCAGGAAAGTATCTGATCTGTTTCTCTGTATTCCCAGAAGCAATTATTTAAGCTTTGTGTCTCAGAACAAATTCCCTAGAAGGAGAACTTGAAACAGGGATTCCTTTGCTTGTGATTTCTTGAGGGAGTCGTCTCCAGTGGAATCTGTAAGAGACAAAGGGAAGCAGAGAGAGAAGTCAGGCATAGGTCTGGGTCCTGTAGAGTTGGGACAAGGCTCAGTCTGATCCCAAAGGGGCTCTGGATTGGGCATCAGCCACAGGGCTGCCCTAACCAGAAGCAAGAGGCATGTGTTTGTGAGCTATTACATGGTTTCATCTTGTAGGCCTGGCGTGGGAGAAGGGCAAGGGTGGGCAATTCGCAGGAGAAGGAGCAGCAGTGAGCTCTGAGCAGTAGTTGGAGAACAGGTGCACCAGCCAGATGAGGGGAAGGGGGAGGGGTGCCCGCAGCTCACACGCACTTTCCAGAAATGTGGAAGGAGGGCGTCTTAGCCTCACCCTTTCTTGCTTACCTGTGGCAATTGGGCAGGTGTCTACCTGCTTCACATTAGGCTCAGATCAGATCATATCAGATCAGTCACTCAGTCGTGTCCAACTCTTTGCGACCCATGAATCGCAGCATGCCAGGCCTCCCTATCCATCACCAACTCCAGGAGTTCAGTGAGACTCACGTCCATCGAGTCACTGATGCCATCCAGCCATCTCATCCTCTATCGTCCCCTTCTCCTCTTGCCCCTAATCCCTCCCAGAATCAGAGTTTTTTCCAATGAGTCAACTCGTCGCATGAGGTGGCCAAAGTACTGGAGTTTCAGCTTTAGCATCATTCCTTCCAAAGAAATCTCAGGGCTGATCTCCTTCAGAATGGACTGGTTGCATCTCCTTGCAGTCCAAGGGACTCTCAAGAGTCTTCTCCAACACTGTGGTGTTGGAAAAGCATCAATTCTTCGGCACTCAGCTTTCTTCACAGTCCAATTCTCACATCCACACATGACCACAGGAAAAACCATAGCCTTGACTAGACGAACCTTTGTTGGCAAAGTAATGTCTCTGCTTTTGAATATGCTATCTAGGTTGGTCATAACTTTCCTTCCAAGGAGTAAGCGTCTTTTAATTTCATGGCTGCAGTCACCATCTGTAGTGATTTTGGAGCCCAGAAAAATAAAGTCTGACACTGTTTCCACTGTTTCCCCATCTATTTCCCATGAAGTGATGGGACCGGATGCCATGATCTTCGTTTACTGAATGTTGAGCTTTAAGCCAACTTATTCACTCTCCACTTTCACTTTCATCAAGAGGCTTTTGAGTTCCTCTTCACTTTCTGCCATAAGGGTGGTGTCATCTGCATATCTGAGGTTATTGATATTTCTCCTGGCAATATTGATTCCAGATTGTGTTTCTTCCAGTCCAAAGTTTCTCATGATGTACTCTGCATAAAAGTTAAATAAACAGGGTGACAATATACAGCCTTGACGAACTCCTTTTCCTATTTGGAACCAGTCGGTTGTTCCATGTCCAGTTCTAACTGTTGCTTCCTGACCTGCATACAAATTTCTCAAGAGGCAGATCAGGTGGTCTGGTATTCCCATCTCTTTCAGAATTTTCCATAGTTGATTGTGATCCACACAGTCAAAGGCTTTGGCATAGTCAATAAAGCAGAAATAGATGTTTTTCTGGAACTCTCTAGCTTTTTCCATGATCCAGCGGATGTTGACAATTTGATCTCTGGTTCCTCTGCCTTTTCTAAAACCAGCTTGAACATCAGGAAGTTCATGGTTCACATATTGCTGAAGCCTGGCTTGGAGAATTTTGAGCATTACTTTACTAGCGCGTGAGATGAGTGCAATTGTGTGGTAGTTTGAGCATTCTTTGGCATTGCCTTTCTTTGGGATTGGAATGAAAACTGACTTTTTCCAGTCCTGTGGCCACTGCTGAGTTTTCCAAATTTGCTGGCATATTGAGTGCAGCACTTTCACAGCATCATCTTTCAGGATTTGGAATAGCTCAACTGGAATTCCATCACCTCCACTAGCTTTGTTCATAGTGATGCTTTCTAAGGCCCACTTGACTTCACATTCCAGGATGTCTGGCTCTAGGTCAGTGATCACACCATTGTGATTATCTGCGTCATGAAGATCTTTTTTGTACAGTTCTTCTGTGTATTCTTGCCACCTCTTCTTAATATCTTCTGCTTCGGTTAGGTCCATACCATTTCTGTCCTTTATCGAGCCCATCTTTGCATGAAATGTTCCTTTGGTATCTCTGATACTCAAACTTGGGCAACTTACAAAAATGATGTATCATTATGATCAAATCACCCATTTAACACTTTCTTTAAATAGACTCACCATTTTTTTTGATAAATAATTGCACTTTGATTCAGTAACACTGTGAAATTATTGTGTGTTTGAGTTACTTTAATCTTAATATATAGCCAGAAACATGCACAGCTGTTATTATTTAAGCACAATGTGTAGGTATGATCTGAAAGCCTCTCTCATGACACCCATAGTCCAAGGATCATCCTTTGAAGAGCAGTGGTTTAAGGAGATGTCCAAAAGCACACTTGATCTCAAAATATGGCCTTTGTCGTAGGAAACATGGTGTCCAAAATTACCATCCAGAAAAATCTTTGCATTAAGATTGAAAATGCAAATATGTCAGTTGACAAGTAAAAATCATTACCAAACATTATCACAGTTAATCTTACCCCTTGTATACAACAGGACACCCACAGAATACAATATAAGAGGTAATTTTTTAAAAATTAGCTACAGTTAATTTAAAATGCTGTGTTAGTTTCAAGTATACAGCAAAGTGATTCAGTTACACACACACATATACATATATATATTCTTTTTATTCACATTCTCTTCCATTATAGGTTATTACAAAATATTGTGTATGGTTCCCTGTGCTGTACAGTAGGTGCAGGTGTGTATGCTAAGTTGTTTCAGTCATAGCCAACTCTTTATGACCCAATGGACTGTAACCTGCCAGGCTTCTCTCTCCATGAAATTCTCCAGGCAATAATACTGGAGTGGGTTGCCATGCCCTCCTTCAAGGGATCTTCCCAACCCAGGGATTAAACCCATGTCTCTTATGTCTCCTGCATTGGCAGGCAAGTTCTTTACCACTAGTGCTACCTGGGAAGTCCATAGAGTAGGCAATTGCTGTTTATCGACTTTATATATAGTAGTACACATGCATTAATCCAAAACTCCTAATTTACCTCTCCCCTTCATCTTCTTTGGTAACCACGTTTGTTTTCTATGTCTGTGAATCTGTTTCTGTTTTCTAAATAAGTTCATTTGTATAATTTTTTAGATTCCACCAATAAGTGATATCATATGATACTTGTCTTTCTTTGACTGACTTACTTCCCACTTAATATGACAATCTTTGGATCCATCCCTGTTGCTACAAATGGCATTATTTCATTTTTTATGGCTAAGTAATATTCCATTTGCATATGTACCACATTTTCTTTATCTGTTTATCTGTCAATGGAAACTTAAGTTGCTTCCATGTCTTGTTTCTTGTAAATAGTGCTGCTATGAACACTGAGGTGCGTGTATCCCTTTGAATTAGCATTTTCAGTTACTATAGGATGCTGCAATCTCAATCCTGAATATATATCCAGAGAAAACTCCAATTAGATAGGTAAATTTTGATATTTGAGGTGGGGAGATCATAGATCCTGCCCAGGAGAGTTAGAGGAGGAGAGGATGAAAATATTGGGATAAATATATAAAAGAAAGTTGAGGAGAAGTGATCAGGATGCCAAGGAAAGTATCAAAATCCAGCCTAGCTACATTTCAGTGATTAAAACACGCTGGTATTAGTGAAAATATGGACTTGTTCAGTTCAATTCAGTTCAGTCGCTCAGTCGTGTCCGACTCTTTGCAACCCCATGAATCATAGCACGCCAGGCCTCCCTGTCCATCACCAGCTCCCGGAGTTCACCCAGACTCACGTCCATCGAGTCAGTGATGCCATCCAGCCATCTCATTCTCTGTGGTCCCCTTCTCCTCCTGCCCCCAATCCCTCCCAGCATCAGAGTCGTTTCCAATGAGTAGACTCTTGTATACTGCTAGAATAAAATATAAATCACACCTTTCTGGTCAATTGTCTTACGGCAAAATTAGCAGCTCAATATAATGGAACAGTTAAAAGAAAGCCAACAAATGATGCTAAACTGGATATTCATGGGCCAAGAAAAAACCCACTGGTCATTACTGACACTGCATACTGACACTGACACTACATAACTCCAAATAGATTATGGCCATAAAAGTAAACTTAAAACTATAAAACTTTCAGAATAAAACCAGAAAATATCTTTGTGATTTTTGGCTAAACAAAGATTGCTTACAACACAAAAGCAAGAACCATTAGAGAAAGACAGGGTAAATTAAATTGTATCTATTTTTTTCTTAAAGCTCTTTAAAAGGCGTTATTAAGAAAGCAAAAAAAAAGGAAGTGACAGTGACAAAATACTTGCAGAACGTGTATATCAGACAAAGGACTTGTATTCAGAATATATTTTAAAAAAGAACACTATAACACAATAAGAAGACACACAAGCTAATAAATTATGGGCAAAAATTTGAACAGAGACTTCACTAAAGAAGATATGCAAATGGCCAATAAGCACATGAAAAGATGCTCAATATCATTAGTCATCAGGGAAATGCAAACTAAAACCACAAAGAGATACCAGTACAGACTGCTGGGCAAAGGGGAGCCAGAGGGTCCTGATTTAACTTTTGGATGGTTTTTTCCTGTATTTTAACAGCAGGTCTTTTCAATTTTCAAGGGCAAATGTAAGCAGGAATTGTTAACGAGCCAACCCCGAAGGGACAGGGGTGTACACGATTTCATTAGGGCAATTGAAAAAATGGTAATTCTAAAGATGCTGTTTTTCATCTTTGCCATAATGAATGCCGGAGGTACAGGATGCTTAGTTTTCTGTGTCATTTCAGGCTGGGATAATGGGCTCCCCTGGGTCTTGCCTCAGTGGTGCTGCCTCACTCTTAGCAGGGAAACAAAATGACACCAACTTGCATCCCTGGCTTTGTCACATTCACACCTGAAGACGCTTTTATGTAGGCAGTTCTGGGAACGTGGGGATTTATGCTCGAATATGCTCGAATAATTGCCTCAGAGAAGTGAGACCTTTAGATGTTAGATTATGAGGTTGAGAGGAGAGAGAAGATGAAAGATGTTAAATAAATGTCCTGCTTCTGCGGTTGAGATAGATACATCATCGTCCCAGCTGCCACCGGTCACCACTAAATGAGCGTGCGTTTGTCACACTTCATTTAGCAGGCTTTCAGGACTGACTTAGCTTGAGCCTGGCCAAGATTACAGACTGTTAAAAGTCTCTAAACCAGAGTTCATAATAAATCCCCCTACAAAGCCTGAGCCAAAAGTGAAAGGAGCCAGGTTATTGTGGGGCTTTGTGAAAAGGATACAAGCAGGACCAATACTGCAGAGAAAGGGTTGGGGGACAAGAAAGAAGAAAAACAGGTCTTTTCTGGGGATTAATTTACAAGGATTTTCCTGTTTCTATATATATGAGCCTCACTAGCTGCAGCCAAATCATTCTCATCAACCCCATAATCATCATCAACAACCAATGAAGTAATAGAAACTGTGTAAGAATCTGAGGAATTGGAGGAGTGTTTGCAAGGGTGGGCTGGGGCAGGAAGTAAAAAATTTAATGTTGAGTTTTGGCATTGTTACAGCCCTGCTGTTCTATAAATGTATGTCTGCAGTCCATGGAAAGAAGCAATGGGTAGAAGAGGTGCAGTCAAATGTATAGGTACCTATCACAAAAGCTAAAGAAAAGTGTACCAGGAAACTGATCTCATCTTGCATAGTCTTCTGAATTCTCTGAATTAGGAGAAGCCATCATCTCACATCCATGCTCTTTGATCAGCTCTGTGATATGGATGTCAACACCAACCAAAAGGGAGCAAAGATGGAAGAACGTCTTCAGAATGCCTCCCGCAGGGCGAGTGTGGATGAATACCAGGCTCTGGTCTGTGAACCAGGAGGGAAGATGAAGACAGCTGAAAACTATATGATGTTGCAGGGAATGGGACAAAGCTAGGTGCAGAGAGCTGTCCAAACCAAGTTTATAGGGAGAATGAGCCAAATTGAGAAGTGTGGGTGAGGAATGGATGAAGCATAAAATACAAGGAGGAAAGGATGTGAGATGAACCTGAAAGCATGGGCAGAGGCCAGATCATGAAAAGGCTTCACATCCATGCTAGGGAGTCGCAACTTTATGCTGAAGATAGTGGGGAGACATGAGTCTTAGGGCATTGGAAGATCTTATTGTTGTTGCTCAGTTGCTGAGTCAAGTCCGACACTTTGCAAAGATCTTAAGGGCCTTCTAAAGAGATGATTATACTTAGAGTATAAAGAATGGATTGGAGGGGACCAAAACTGAGGACAGGGAAACTAGTGAAGATAGCTACACTGGTCCAGATAGGAATGATGATTAACTGACTTTCTGAACAGACAGAGGTGGAGAAATGGGGAAAAGAAATTAGATGGAGTCCAGAAAGCAGAATTGGCATGGATTAATGTGATTCACTGATTGGTTACAGTGTTTTCCTGTTTTGCTATTTGAAACTTGACAGAGCAATATCTCAGCCTCACCTTGGTTTCTCTCATGGGAGGTCTAATGCTTCTTTCTAAATTGTCCATTTACTGATAGGTCCAGATATTTTTGGGAGCATCCTCACTCATGTCCCCTTGAATTTGAAAGACTGTGGTACCATTATGAGAAGCTGGATCACCTAGTATTGTCTAGGAGGATATATTACACTATTGAGCTCTAGAGCTAGGCACTTGGATATTGCAGACAAAATCAAGTCAAGAAACAGTCAAGATTATCCTGCCCCCATGGCTGCAGCACATGTCGCCTTTCTGTGACCACTATTATATCCAAAGCACATGTGAGCATTTGTTGTGTCTACCTCAACTGTCGATGCAAACTTTTGCTGGTTTGTATCACTGGTTACAGTGATTGTTCCTAAGTCTTCCACCAATCCCAAGAGTAATTTGCTCAGCAAGGGGTGTAACTGACAGAATTGTTGGAGGCTCCCAACATTAAGTATTCAGATCCAATCACATTGTTTCTTCCTGGAGATGTAGGAATGTCCTAGAATGTAAGATAGAAGAGTTTCCACTCTCTGCTGTCTCAGAAAGCCACAGCCACCATTTCTGTACAATGGTTATGTCTTTAGTAAGATTCACAGAAGCTGACCTTGAGGTGATGATTCACGAGCAAGTGATTCTTTAAGAAAGTTCTTCTAGGGAAAAGCTGCAGTGGAGTAAAGTAGGGAAGAGGGAGGAAGCCAAGCAAGGATATGGTTTCAGGCAAAGCCCCAGTCTCAGCCTGATCCTACAGGAAGCTAAGTTGTGTAAGTTCCACATTGGAGTTTTCCTAGCTGGTTTTTCCTACTTATTGGCCAAGTGCCAGTCCAGGGGCTGTAAACTACCAGGCACTTCCTGATCTCTGCTAGTGATGTGGGCAAAGAAGTTTCAGAATCCTAAGGGCAGTCCTGCAATGATGCTTGCAGGTATGAGTTTTAAGGCACACAGAATTGAGGGGTGGGGAAGCAGAGAGGGTAAGAGGGACCTCAAGGAACCTTAGCAAAACCCTAGAAATGCTCAAAGTTTGCCTCTTTTTGTGCATGAAGTTGCTCAACCATATTTTTTAATTCCCTGATGCTCTTTTCATAAGTCCCTCATTGAATTAGTAGGCTCTGGGGATTTTGTCATGTCAGGTTGTTTTCCTATCCAATCATATTCTCAAATTTTTGAGCTTAAAGGGAAGAGGAAGGGACTCTTGGTTTTCCCCTCCCCAAAGCCCTGAGTTCTTTATGTAAATCCCCCCATAACTATCAACCTCTACATTTCAATATTGTCTCTCTCACGTACATCCAACATTGAAGTTCCCAGCTCATCAGAAACTCTGTTACCACCAAATTTGAGGATGAAGGAAGAGTCTGGAATGATACCCAGGATTCTCACTGCATCCCCTGAGCCCCTGTGCCCTGGCTTCTCTGGGAATTCCTGCAACCAAAGACCAGGCTTGGGAGTCTGAGCTCCTTGCAGGCAATTTCCCTAGTTCATACAACTTAAAAGACAAGAAATTGACAGGTTGGGAGATACTCTTGGGCTTTGTGAGGAGCTTGAAAAGTTAGGAGTGAAATTCAGAGAGGACCTTCAACCCAGATCCTCTCCTGAAACTAAAGATATAAAGAAAGCACAGGCATATTTGTTGTCCTGTGACACACATTTCCTACAATTATAGAGTAATAGAGCTAAATCAGAACTATGTGATCATCTGATTATATCCTTCCTGTTACAAGCCCAGAAAAGCTAGGTGACATGCCCTAGGTCACCTGGTTAATTGGTTGCAAAGGCAGTGCTAGAATCAAGGTCTTATGATTTCTATCAAGGTAAATACTTTTCTAAATTTGAAGATAAAAATGGCCATTAAAATTCTCTAGAATTTTATTATATTGATATTATTATATATATATTTATTATATATATATTATATATATTTATTATAAATGATAAATTTCAAATAAATGATAAATATCAAAATAAATTATATTTTATCATAATATTATCATTTACTAACTTTCTACCTCCAATCTTCATGCTTTTCGTGAAAACCATTAAAGCTTCTTTAAGTGATTTCTGTTTGCTTCAGAAACTATTGTCTAAATATATCTAACTGCACTATTTATAGTGATCAGTTTATAAATATTGAATATTCTCATGAATTCAAAAGAGGTCAAAGAATTACTCTTTTGAAGATAGTTGAGGCAAAATTTAAGCATATACACCAATTATTAAAAAAATACATCTTCCTGGCTATATTATTTCTGTATGTCCAATCACCCAGCTCAGGAACCAGATGCACTGCCTAGGTATTCCCTGGTATTCCCAATTCCACTGCTGCTTGGTTCTGTGGCCCTGGAGAAATTATCTAATCTTTCTAACTTCCAGTTTCCTCATCTGTAAAATGAGAATACTAACAGACTCTTCCTTACAGAGTTGTGAATGGATAAAAATCCATGCTGCATGTAACGCCTCCAGCACAACACCTGCTATATAAGCCTCCACTAATGGTAGTTATTTTCAGTGATTTTACCCCACAATTAAGATATAATTTATATACTATAAAATTCATTTTAAGAGGCACAGGTCAGTATTTTCTGGTAGATTCACAAAGTTTTACAGTCATCATCACTCTCTAATTCCAGAAATTTTTCATCATCCCTAAAAGAATCTCCATATCCTTTAACAGTCATTCGCATTCTCTCATCCCTCCAATCCCTGGTAACCGTTAGCTTAGTTTCTGTATTTATGTGTTTGCTTATTCTGGACATTTCACATAAATGGAATTACACAATATGCGATCATTTGGGTCTGACTTCTTTTACTTAATGTTATATTCTCAAGCTTCATCCATGTTGTACTATGTGTCGGTATTTTATTCCTTTGTTATGGCCAAATGACAGTCCATTTTACAGGCATATCACATTTTATTCATCCATCCTTCAATTGATGGGCATTTCGATTATTTCCCTTTTTGGTTATTATAAATATGCTGCTATGAACATTCATGAATAAATTTTGTGTGAATATAGTTTCAGTTCTCTTGAGTTTAGAAGAGAAATATTGGCTCGTGTACTAACTCCATGTTCAAAGTTTTGATGAATTAACAAACTTTTCCAAATTGCATCATTTTACATTTTTACCACAATGTAAAATGTCCCCATTTATTCACATCTTCAACACTAATTATTATGTGTTCTTTTGATTATAGCCATTCTAGAGAGTGTGAAGTGGTATCACATTATTTTGATTTGCCTTTCTTAAATGATTGGTGATCCTGAACATCTTTCTGTGTTCTTATTGGCAGTGTGAACATTCTTCACTGAATTGTCTGTTCAATTCCTTTGCACATCTTTAATTGGATTTATTTGTCTTTTTATTGTTGGATTGTAAGAATTCCCTGATTTTTATTGGGTATTATTTTATGGATCACATAACATTCCAGAAGCTGCAGACACAAAGATGAAAATATAGACCAAGTTCTGCTTCTTTTAACTTCCCTTCTAGAGAAGGTATAGATAACCAAAACAGCAAGCAAGTAAATGAACAATAAAGGCATCTGAGAGCAGTAAATGTTATAAAGGAAAGAAAATGGGGAATATAACTGTAACAGGAACCATAGGAACAATATAAGAAATGTGGATAGGGAAAGACATACTTTGAGTTGAAATGTACAGCAATAGAAAGAACCTATCATGGGAGATAAGCTACAATTGAAAAGATTTACTAAGATTTCAGTAACACAGGCAAAAAGGAAAACTGCATTTGGAAATAAAATATATCCCATAGCCAAAAGATTCCCTTTTACCTTAATGACATTTCTGGTAGAATTTTTGGTCAACTTGGTCCTAAATCTGCAAGTATATGACAGTATATAACTTATACCAAGAATTCCTTTTACATGTTATCAGGTAAGCAAATTTGACCTTGATATATTTTGAAAAATATATTGTACTCTTGACTTCAAGGCCCATGCAGTGCTTTTTACAGCTTATTGGGTAAGTACATATTTATTAAGTATATACATTTTAAGGCTGGTTCTCATCAGATTACAGTAATGAGGCCAAAGGGCAAGGTATTGCTTTAAATTATCCTTTTTTTAAGAAAATAGATAGCATGGGAAAAATCAGACATTCGGCAAAGTCAGAGCCAAGGTCTATGCTCCTGATATTGAACTTTCTTTCAAATCATTTTTCAAAGAAAATTCATAAAATATGAAGTGACCGTGTTTCCTATTTGCAAACAATGCATAAAACATAAAGTAACAGGCAGAATATTCACATTTTAAAAATGCAGTTTGGAATATAGTGTTCCCTTGCTTGTTCTGAACTGGCTGCCAGAGGAAATGAATAACAAGATCAGAAAAATCCAATAAAGGCTAAGTGTGCTTATGGGTAATTTCCCCATCATTTGGGTGTTGTTCCACTTAGATGAAGGACAGATACCTGAAACCACTGTGCACATTTCATTGTAATCTAAGGGGAAAAAAGCTCTCTGTTCAAAAATCCAATCTAATACATCTAAAACTATTCAACCAAGCACTCAACAACACCTTATTATGAAGGCTGGTGTTTTTATGAAATTGATGAAGAGCATAAATTCAAAACTGAAGTTAGCAAAAATGCCTCAAGAATAACTATATTATGAAAAGTAGTATCTGTTATTAGTGGTCATTAGACGCCCACTTTTTTAAACAACTATTTATTGGATATCCTGTACCAAATGCCTTCTGTAGATTCTAGGACACAAAAATGAGAAAAAGAGACAAAAGCTTTGTTTTGCACTTCTACTAATAATTCTTATTTATTTTAAACTTTTTATTTTTTACTGGGGCATAGCCAATTAACAAGCAAAGTTGTGATAGTTTCAGATAAACAGCAAAGTGACTCAGCCATACATATAGAAGTATTCATTCTCACCCAAACTCCCCTCCCATCCAGGCTGCCACATAACACTGAGCAGAGTTCCATGTGCTAGACAGTAGGTCCATGTTGGACAAAACCTTTTTCTTAATGAGACATTCCAGTGGAGGACACAGACAGTAAACAAATAAATAAGAAAACTTTGAAATGTCATGCATTCTACATAGAAAAGAGGGGGTTAGACATAATGATAGGAAGAATGGAGTTGGGCAAATTTCGCTTAAGGTTATTAGTAAAGATCTTTGTAAAACTGTAATATTTGATGAGAATTGAAAGACTAGGCTTGGATGAAATGTTTCATGTTGTGTTTTTGCATGTCACATGTGTGTGTTGTATAACCCTTTTTTACTACTATTAAAGAATGAATTCTAGTTTGCGTTGTTTTTCACTATGATTTTCTAAAAAGGTTTAAATCAATTATTATCATTGAGAAAATATTAGCATACTAAAACAATTTCTACATTTGTATGTCTAATACTTTACAAAAACTAGTTCTATTATATCCAATATTGTCCTATTCCAATAGTTAAAGGATCTGCTTGCTTAGTTTTTGTGTCAGTTATTGTCATAATAATGCTGTGTGACAAATCACCCCAAAACTCAGTGCTTAAAAAATCATTTATTCCAGTTCATGTTATCTCCAGTTCATGACTCAACAAGAACTGACTTAAATGGGCTTGGCTCAAAACTGTATGGTAGATAGAGGTCCTCCCTGAGTGTTTTTCATCCTCATTAAAGGAGGAGCTACATTTCAGGTAGCCTGGGAGATCCCATGGACAGAGGAGTCTGAAGGGCTACAGTCCGTGGGGTTGCCAAAGAGTCGGACATGACCCAGTGACTAAACAGCAACGTTTCAGGCAGAAATGCAGAATCACAAGAGACTGACTCTAAACATGAGGCACGCTTCAGGCATCTGCATGTGTCACGTGAACTAACATCCCATTTAGCAAAGCAAGTCACCTGGCCGAGCCCCAAGTCAAGTGATGGGGCAACACCCTGCCCACGATGTGGCCTAAGGCATCTCATTGCCAAGCTCAGCATCAGTGGGGCACAGTAACATCTCCCTTGCAGTTAAAGGGAGAAAGAAAACGTTTGTCACACGAAGGCCTAGTCTACCACATCTTTCACTCACCAACTATATATAGAGCCTCTAGTGCGTTCAACACTGTTACGTCCTGTGGGATATAGAACCATAGGATAGAAGCACTTTTATGAGCAAGGAAACTCACTTACGTATGCTTACTTGAGTCAGCAGCACAAGATGGCAAGTGAGAGGTGCATTTTCAAAAGAATCAGATAAAAAAGGTTTGGGCGTTAAAAGAAGGATGAAATTAAAGACATTCCTCATCTTACCTTGTCTTTTCAATATAGAAGATCTTTTTAAGCTGGAAAAAAAAATGTACGCATACTCCCTAGCATTTCCATACATAGCCTACAGACACAAACCCATGCATATGGGATACCTCTTGCTGGATGTTGAACATGTATTATATAATGTTCTATATTAGAACATTCTGTCAATTTACCCTATCAATTCCTCCTTGCCTGACATTTACTTCCCTATATTTATTGATGGTTTTACATGTCAAGAGCCTGTCATCCTTGGTCTTCAGGCTTTGTCTGCCCCTGGGTCAATGTATAGCCTGTACATGGGATTGGCCAGAAGGTGATGGATTTAAAGCCCTGGGAACTGCTCTTAGTCACGGATGGACCAGAGCTGATGGAAACATACCTCAACTTCTTGCCCCGAGGCTCACTACGAGTTCCCCCGCAGAACGGCGTTCTAGTCACTCACGGTGGAACCTGGTTCATTAATTAACACAGCCTCTTTGACTGTCTTCTTTTCCCTGTCTCTTTTCTCCAGTCCTTACCAGTGTGCTTCATGAGATCACTTCTTGAATAAATTAATTGCTACTTGTTACTTGGATCCTTGTTTTGGGGTTTGCTTCTGGGTAGTCCCAACTAAGATCATTAAAGAGACTGAAATAACTCAAAATGATGATGTTGAAACATATTTGAGATGGAAACATCAAACCCAAATCAAAAAGCCTTGAGGCAACCACTGTTTGACTTGGTATCTGGCTTGGAGCTTTTTATCTGTGCTTAGTGTCTGTATAAAAAGCAGAAGTTTCCATCTTTACAGAACACATCATATGCCTTATCAAGCAATGAATTTCAAGTTAAATTTGCATCACCGAGAAAGGAAATACACATCCAGCTGAAGGAATTGGGGGATAAATTCTTATGTAAACCTGAAGTTTTGAAGAAAACAGAACCACGTATCTATAGAATCTGACCATCTATTTCCTCTATACCACTATTAATTCTACAAACATTTAGTAAAACTTTACTACGTGAACAATACTATTCTATTTTTTTGAGATTTATCATTAGATTGAGACCTGGTTCCTCCTGTTCTCTACTTATAATCCAGTTGAGAGTCAGGCATGAAAGAAGATAATAAAAATTAAACTGTAATCTGAAAGTGAAAGTCACTCAGTTGTGTCTGACTCTTGGCGATCCCGTGAACTATACAGTCCATGGAATTCTCTAGGCCAGAATGCTGGAGTGGGTAGACTTTCCCTTCTCCAAGGGATCTTCCCAACCCAGGGATCGAACCCAGATCCTGATTTTACAGGATCCTGTAAACTGTAATGTAAATTATGGAAAATGTCATAATTGAGGAATTAGCACCCTGCTGTCTGCATGCACCCAACTTAACCTTGAAATGGAAATTTTTAACAAGATAATTTCACATGAACAGTCAATTATACCTTGGAATGTATTTTTGAAAAGAGAGAAAAGCCATGGCTGAAAATATAAAATAAAAATTAAAATAAAGACATATATAGTTTAGCATTCATTCTTTTGTTATCATTAAAAGACTCTTTTCTTAGAAATGGTCTAACATTAGAACCAACTTTGTGAAATTTGGATCAGGCAAAATTTAGCCAGAAAGACAGAATAGGGATGTTTGATTCAGGGGCAGAGAGCTTGTTGCACAGGTCCTGGAGGACAGAGAGGTCTAAGAGGAAGGTGGATGTCCCCTCTGGCTGCAGCAGGGGCTGGCAGCAGCCTCCGGCAGTGGAGACTAGCCTTGAGGCCCGTGCCAGCAGAAGGTAAAAGGCACCCCTTTTTTCCCTCCTTCCCATCGTCCCATCTGTCCTTGGGTCAACCCAGTGAGACATGGTGGTAGTAGAAGCCTGGGAAACACAGCCTATGAGGGGCAGCCCCTCCGGCCCAGGGACTGAGTCAGGGGCCAGATAAGGAAGTGATGGAAGGCACCCCAGCCCACAACCGGCATGAGAGCTCAAGTTCACATCTAGATTTTCTCTGCAAAAAAAGCCCACTCCTCTCCTGAAAAAAATACAATCCAGAAAAGCCTTTCTATATACATATACATATATATATATACATATATATATATATATATATAGTTTGAAATTCTGGCTTGGTAACATCAGTGAGTTAAAGTGAAGAAATATCTATTACCTGAAATTCATACTGTAGCTTCAAGTGAAAATGATTCTTAATCTTTCTCAGATGCAGCTTTCTAATAACTGTAAGCACATTCACATCTTTAGGTCTTGGTGGTTTGATCTACTTTGTATTTTGGATAAAAGTGTGTTCCCGTTCCTGGATGCTGTCTTGTTCCCAAGGCGATCACTTCTCTCCCGCTTTTTCTTTCAATGCATTAATTACTTGTCAGACCTATGCAGGGTTTAGCCCCTCCTCCCATTCCCCTGGGCACGTTGAAATAATTGGCTTTTTTTTTTTTTTAATATAAGCTACAGTAGAAATGCAAGAAGGTGGGGAGGGGGAATGGGGGTATTCAAGACAAGTTGTTTAAAGGAGGATGCAAAAGCAAAACATCAGTCACCAGTAATTGGTTGTCTCCTGATACAACCAACACTAGCTTTGTGCTTTTGTGGACTGTAAGATAAGTTGTGACATCGAAGTTATTATAATCCCATGCTTCTTCTCTCCTTCCTTCTTTTCCTTCTTCTTTCTCTCTCTTATTTTGCCACCCACATCCCCCTTCCATCTCTCCCTTCCTCTCTTCTTTCCTTCCTTTCTCTTGGTTTCTTCTTTGTTAATACTCTGAATTTTCCCTAAAATGTTTCAGATTATACATTTATAATCTAGCTAGAGAGGCACGTTAAATGATTAGAGAGCAGTAGAACATATAATAAGGTGATAATTATGCAGCCAGTATCACTAAGGAGAAAAAGAGAGGAGATGGCTGTGTTGGCAGCAGCAATCAGATTTCACATGCACTCTGGGAGGGGGCCTTGACCTTGAAGATGAAAGAATTAGGCCAGTGGCAAGTCAAAGGGAGAGTATGGCAGATGAAGGCTGGGTCGGGTAGAACCGCAGCCACAGGAAAGAGGTGAGCGTGCGGAAGAGGGACAGGTGTCTTAGGACCCTCCTTCCTGATGCCGCTGCTGGCCACCCATCCCCTAGTCTTTTAAAATCTCTAGTGATAAGCTAGGCAGCATTTTCACCCAAGCATCACTAGCCAGTGACCATTCAGGGCAGTTGCATAAACTCCAGGCCATCCGCTTGAAAGATTATTCTTATTTATCATTTCTGCAATTTTCATTGTTTTATCCCCAGCTTTCTTTTAAACACCTACCTGTAGAACACACAATTCAATAGCTTTCCCGAATGTGGCCATGAAATTTGTTCAGAATCAGGTTTTTGACCTCCCCCAACCAGGAAAAGCAAAAGTTAGTGAACAAAGTTCCAGTCCAACTAGATACTTGGAAAATTACTTGGCCAAAAAGAAAAAAATTTCATTTTTAACAATAACCATCACAAAAGAGAAGGGGGAAGTATGTTTTTAATATAATGGAGCTGTGCCCCAACTTTACTGAAATCAGAGTCCAATTTGACCTTGGGATGAGTCTTCTTAACACTTCTTTTTCATCTTCTCAACTTTTCTTTGGTTTTTCAAGAATTATTCTTGAACCGAGCTTTTAGGTTTCATTCTGAGACTGGGACACCTGACTCTCTTTGTCATCATTTTACAAAGAAGTGTACCATGTCTCCAGACTCTAACTGTTGTAGATTCTGCTTTCATGATGTGATCCAGAGTTTTCAAAGACACCTCAAATTAAACTGAAGATTTCACCTCAATTTCTGTCTTGATAACATTGAGCAAACATTTTAGGCCCGGTCTAAGCTTGGACTTGGATATATAGTCTTATGTCTATTTTTTAAAAAACAAATCATCCAGGGACTTCCCTGGTGGTTCAGTGGTTAAGAATCCACCTTGCAGTGCAGGGGATGCATGTTCGATACCTGGTTGGGGAACTAAGACCCCATGTGCTGCAACTACTGAGCCCACGTCTGTGCCCTGCAAGGAAGGATGCCACACGAAGCAACAAAGATCCTGCATGCCAGGTAAACTCAGTACAACCAAAGAAATGAATATTCTTGTAAAACCCAAACTATCCATTTTTATCCCTTCATGAGTGCTTACACATCTGAAGCATGAGGGGCAGTGGAATATCCATTCAGTCATGGAGGAGGGTATTCGGTTAAGTTCACTAAGTTGCTCAGTGAAGGGTCATATCTGCCAACCTGATAAGAAGCATCGTTCATATTTCCAACCCAGTAAAATTGCAAATTACCCTTAGGAAGAGATCTTCAGGGAAGTTCTTCAGTGGGAGACAAATATCAAATCCATAAGTACTAAACTGCCAGTATGCATTGATTTAATTTTGCCTCCTTTCTTTGCTCGGGGTGGTGATTAAGAACATGGGCCCCTGAAACCAGATTGCCTGGCAGACTACAAACCTGAATGCAGACTACACTAATTACCAATTATGAGAGCTTGAGCAAATTTTCTCACTTCTCTTTGCTCTCACTTTCCTTATATAAACTACTGACAATAGTAATACCTACATCACAGCATTGTTATTTGGAATAAATAGGATGATACATGTAAGAGTAAGACGTGGAAGAGTACTTGGCTTATAATAAGCACTCGGTAAATGCTAGTTTATTATCTCTATCCATTAATTACCCCCATCCCACTTCACCCTTGGGTTGAACATCATTTACATGATTTTCTAATGACTATTTTCAAAGCATGTTATCATGCAAAATAGATCAAATGAGCTCTGTTTAATGATTTAATTAATTAATCATTTGGGCTTTATTTAAATTAAATCCTAGACACTTTTTATCTAAGATATATTAATTTACTTGGCCTATTTCCTAGGCTCTTGTGAATAAAGGATGTCTGAATGAAATATATCCTTGCTCCAAATTACCCTGTCTGAAGGCTCTTGGAAATGACATCCCTGTCAGGAAATTCAAAGAGTATTGAAAACAAACAAACAAGCAAAACCTCATCCAGTCTGGTTGATTATGATTCTACATAATCAATAAATGGAATTTGGTGGTGGTGGTTTGGTCACTAAGTTGTATCCGACTCTTGCAACCCCATAGACTGTAGCCTGCCAGTCTCCTCTGTCCATGGGGTTCTCCAGGCAAGAATACTGGAGTGGGCTGTCATTTCCTTCTCCAGGGGACCTTCCTAACCCAGGGATTGATCCCTGATCTCCTGCACTGCAGGCAGCTTTTTAACCAACTGAGCTACCGGGGAAGTCCCCAGTGGAACTTGAGTTACCTTATTTTGGGAGCTTCCCCAGTGGCTTAGTGGTAAGGAATCTGCCTGCAATGCAGGACACTTGGGTTAGATCCCAAAGATCCTTGAAAGAAGGAAATGCAACCCACTCCAGTATTCTTCCTAGAAAATGCTATGGATGCAGAAGCCTGGTGGGCTACACTCCATAGGGTGGCAAAGAGTCGGACACGATTGAGTGACTAACACACACACACACACACACACACACACACACACACACACACACAGATATAATGTCCATCTAGGATTTCAGCCCTTATTTAGACTCGAAGGCACTTTTGAAACCCTGGAGAATCTAATAAAATGAGTAGAATCAGAAGCCTAGTAGTGGGCTATCGTACTTGGTGGGTGTGAGTATGGATTTTCTTTCCCTTTCCATTTTTATTCTTTTTAATAATGAATCTAAAACATTTATGATTCGCCAAGGGCATGTTTTCTAAAACTGAAAAAGTAACACAGTGTAACAGAAATAACATTCCAACCCACTGACTATTCACTATGATGGCATTTTGGAAACTAAAATGAGGGACTTCTTTCCAATTCACTTCAGTTTTTTTTAAACAAAGGGAAATTTGTATCTCTTTAATTTATGAGCTTTGTCCTTTTAATTTTCTCTTATTTCATTTAACAGTTGCAATTTAATAAGACTAGTTGAAAAGCTTTTTTTTTTTTTTTTGGTTAAGATTTATCTTGATGGAGAGAAGGCTAGTCTCAATTTTTCCCCCTGTTTTAGGAATAAAAGAAGCTTTAGTTTATATACTTGACTTAACCTGCCCATTTATTTGGAGGGCATATTCTTTATTTCTTTATTTCAACACTATCTTCCTACTTGAGATATTCAGGTTGTTCTAAACAGTCATGTAGAAAAGAGATGGATATGAATTCATGGGTAGGAAGAGTTTGGAAACAATTACAAAGAAACAAAAAGTACTCTTTTTTTCCTAGAAAAAGAACAGTAAGTGAGTGGTAGATGAGAGGCTTCCATTCGAAAATGCCAGAATAGTATCAGATTTTCTACTCTTCTACTCTACTCTTCTACTGCTGCTAAGTCGCTTCAGTCGTGTCTGACTCTGTGCAACCCCAGAGACGGCAGCCCACCAGGCCCCACCATCCCTGGGATTCTCCAGGCAAGAACATTGGAGTGGGTTGCCATTTCCTGCTCCAATGTGAAGTCGCTCAGTGGTGTCTGACTCTTAGCGACCCCATGGACTGCAGCCTACCAGGCTCCTTCGTCCATGGGATTTTCCAGGCAAGAGTACTGGAGTGGGGGTGCCATTGTCTTCTCCAACTACAGAGTTCTAAACTTCTTCCAAAATAGTATGGTATCCAAATCAATGATAACTTGGGAAGTGTAAATAGTTTGCAACTCAGATGGTCTGGTTGTTGTCCTTGAACTGTTAAATCAAAGGGAAGCAAAACCCCTGGGTGCCATTACTCCTGCCCATTTGGAGATAATGTCTATGATCTAAAACTCAATGTCATAGCCACAGACTTCCTGGACATTTGTTATCACTGTCCAAATCAGAGAATGTCTACAATACCTCTATGATCAAATTAATCAGTAAGAATTTCAAAGAACTATTTGTTTCAGGGAGGCAAAGAGTGACCATCCAGATTTAATTCATGAACTGATTGAGATCCAGAGAAATTATGGGGTTTATATGAAATTCCTCCTCTTTTTGGGTATGATGTTAAGGACTATAAATAAAAAGAGATATAGGAAGGGGACAATATCTACAATGCTCTTTCCTTAAAACATAATTATTGAAATGACACTTTTTCTTTTGACCTTTTATAAAGTTTAAAACAGAGAAGGTGATGGTACCCCACTCCAGTACTCTTGCCTGGCAAATCCCATGGACGGAAGAGCCTGGTAGGCTACAGTCCATGGGGTTGTGAAGAGTCGGACATGACTGTCGGACACGACTGAGCTACTTCACTTTCACTTTTCACTTTCGTGCATTGGAGCAGGAAATGGCAACCCACTCCAGTGTTCTTGCCTGGAGAATCCCAGGGACGGGGAGCCTGGTGGGCTGCCATCTATGGGGTCACACAGAGTCGGACACGACTGAAGTAACTTAGCAGTAGCAGCAAAGTTTAAAAGGACATCATCTAGCATTGTTTGCATTATTTCCTTGGCAACAAGTACTGTTTAGCCAGATGGGGTTTCTTATTGAGCACGTCTTTTTTTCCTTGTATCATCTTCACAGGTGTGTGTTGGTTTCTTTATACTTCTCTGCCATTTTGAAGATACTAATAACAGAGAAATACTTGAATGCATCTTTGTACTTCCCTGGGGACTTAACCTTGCATATAGATGGTTTTAGTATGGGCAAATATTTATTGATCGTTCAATAAAGTTGAAGTGGGCACAAAAGAAAGATCACTAGTGGTTTAAGACTCTGGTTGTAGATCTGTATCTTATGCTAGGTGGAAAACTGACCTAAGGTAGGCATTTACCTTACCTTAATGTAGGTACATCTTAGCCTGCTTGTGGTCTGTAAAAGCAGATCAGACTGAATGCGTGTAGAAACGCCCCAGTAGCTGCATCCCTTCACCTCTTCAACCTGCGTCATCCCACCTCCCTTTGGTTCTCAGTAATTTCTTAGATGTTAGGTCAATTTAATTTGTAATGTGTTGGGTACAAAAAAGATCTTAATGACCTGGATAACCACGATGGTGTGATCACTCACCAGTGATCACTAGGCAGTGGCCACAGCACTGGAAAAGGTCAGTTTTCATCCAAATCCCAAAGAAAGGCAATGCCAAAGAATGCTCAAACTACCGCACAATTGCACTCATCTCACACACTAGCAAAGTAATGCTCAAAATTATCCAAGCCAGGTGTAAGCAGTACGTGACCGAAAAACTTCCAAATATTAAAGCTGGACTTAGGAAAAAAGTAGAGGAATCAGAGGTTAAATTCCCACATCCGTTGGATTATCAAAAAAGCAAGAGAGTTCCAGAAAAATATCAACTTCTGCTTTATTGACTACACCAAAGCCTTTGACGGTGTGGATCACAGCAAATTGTGGAAAATTTTTAAAGTGATGGGAATACCAGACCATCTTACCGGCCTCCTTAGAAATCTATGCAGGTAAAGAAGCAACAGTTAGAACCAGACATGGAAAAACGATCTGGTTCCAAATTGGGAAAGGAGTACGTCAAGGCTGTATTTTGTCACCCGCTTACTTAACTTATATGCAGAGTACTTCATAAGAAATACCAGGCTATATGAAGCACAAGCTGGAATCAAGATTGCCAGGAGAAATATCAATAACCTCAGATATGCAGATTACACCACACTTATGGCAGAAAGCAAAGAACTAAAGAGCCTCTTGATGAAAGTGAAAGAGGAGAGTGAAAAAACTGGCTTAACCAATACAGTATACTAACGCATATATATGGAATTTAGAAAGATGGTAACAATAACCCTGTATACGAGATAGCAAAAGAGACACTCATGTCTAGAACAGTCTTATGGACTCTGTGGGAGAGGGAGAGGGTGGGAAGATTTGGGAGAATGACATTGAAACATGTAAAATGTCATGTATGAAACGAGATGCCAGTCCAGGTTCGATGCCTGATACTGGATGCTTGGGGCTGGTGCACTGGGACGACCCAGAGGGATGGTATGGGGAGGGAGGAGGGAGGAGGGTTCAGGATGGGGGACACATGTATACCTGTGGCGGATTCATTTTGATATTTGGCAAAACTAATACAATTATGTAACGTTTAAAAATAAAATAAAATTAATTAAAAAAAAACTGGCTTAAAACTCAACATTCAGATAACTAAGATCATGGCATTTTGTCCCATCACTTCAGGGCAAATAGGTGGGGAAACAATGGACATAAAGACAGACTTTATTTTCTTGGTCTCCAAAATCACTGGGGATGGTGACTGCAGCCATGAAATTAAAAAACGCTTACTCCTTGGAAGAAAAGCTACGACCAACCTAGACAGCATATTAAAAAGCAGAGATATTACTTTACCAACAAAAGTCCATCTATTCATTGTTTCTCCAGTAGTCATGTGTGGGTGTGAGAGGTGGACCATAAAGAAAGCTGACCACCAAAGAATTGATGCTTTGAACTGTGGTGTTGGACAAGACTCTTGAGAGCCCCTTGGACATCAAGGAGACCTACCAGTCAATCCTAAAGGAAATCAGTCCTGAATACTCATTGGAAAGCCTGATGCTGAAGCTGAAACTGCAATACTTTGGCCACCTGGTGAGAAGAATTGACTCATTTGAAAAGACCCTGATGCTGGAAAAGATTGAAGGCAGGAGAAGAAGGGAATGACAGAAGATGAGATGGTTGGCTGGCATCACCTACTTGATGAACATGAGTTTGAACAAGCTCTGAGAGTTGGTGATAGACAGGGAAGCCTAGCGTGCTGCAGTCCATGGAGTCACAAAGAGTCGGACACAACTGAGTGACTAAACTGAACTAAATGTGTTGGGTAGAATTTGTTGTTCAGTCACTCAGTGATGTCTGACTCATTGCGACCCCATGGACTGAAACACGCCAGGCTTCCCTGTCTTTCACCATCTCCTGAAGTTTGCTCAGACTCATGTCCATTGAGTCAATGATGCCATCCAGATGTAGCCACCTTCTCCTACTGGCCTCAATCTTTCCCAGCATCAGAGTCTTTTCCAATGAGACAGCTCATCACATCAGGTGGTGAAATTATTGGAACTTCAGGTTCAGCATCAGTCCTTATAATGAATATTAAGGCTTCATTTCCTTTAGGATTGACTGGTTTGATCTCCTTGCTGTCTAAGGGATTCTCAAGAGTCTTCTCCAGCACTACAATTTGAAAGCATAAATTCTTCAGTGCTCAGCCTTCTTTATGGTCCAACTCTCACATCCATACATGACTACCAGAAAAGCCATAGCTTTTATTATACAGACCTTTGTCAGCAAAGTGATGTCTCTGTTTTTTAATATGCTCTCTAGTTTGTCACAGCTTTTCTTCCAAAGAGCAGGTGTCTTTTACTTTCATGGCTACAGTCACCATCCCCAGGGATTTTGGAGCCCAAGAAAATAAAATCTGTCACTGTTTCCATTGTTTGACCATCTGTTTGCCATAAAGTGATGGCACTTGATACCATGACCTTAGTTTTTTGAATTCTGAGTTTTAAGCAAACTTTTTCAATCTCCTCTTTCACTTTCATAAAGAGGATCTTTAGTTCCTCTTCATGTTCTGCCATAAGCGTGGTGTCATCTGCATATTTGAGGTTATTGATATTTCTCCCGGCAATCTTGATTCCAGCTTGCGCTTTATCCAGCCTGGCATTTCACATGATGTACACTGCATATCAGTTAAATAAGCAGGGTGACAATATACAGCTTTGACGCTGGGTAGAATGGGGACATATAAAAAGCAAAGGAAGGGACTTCTCTGGTGGTCCAGTGGTTAAGACTTCACCTTCTAATGCAGGGAGTGTGGGTTCAATCCCTGCTTAGGAAGCTAAGATCCCCTGTGCCTTATAGCCAAAAAACCAAACATAAAACAGAAGCAATATTGTAACAAATTCAATAAAAGACTTCTAAAATGGTCCACATTTTAAAAATCTTTTAAAAAATAAAAATAAATGATAAAGAGCAAGGAATACTCTAGTCTTTGGGGATGAAAACCCAACTTGATACAGTGAATTTGTGTGTGTGCTAAGTAGCTTCAGTCGTGTCTGACTTTGTGTGAAACTATGGACTATAGGCTGCCAGGCTCCTCTATCCACGGAATTCTCCAGGCAATAATTCTGGAGTGGGTTCTCATGCCTGCCTCCAGGGGGTGTTCTCGACCTAGGGATCAAACCCATGTCTTTATGTCTCTTTCTTTGACAGGTAGGTTCTTTATCACTAGCACCACTAGGGAAAGTTACCACAGGTGGAAGAATGGAAATAGGAACTGAGGTGACTATACAACGTAGCATTTTAGCATTTAGTCTGGATGTTGAAAAACATTGTTATACCTTTTCTTCTCTTCCACTCATACAGAATTATTCTCTCTGAGGTAAATGATGCTTATTTGTAATTAAGGATATACAAAAAACTGGACAAGAAGCACACATAGGCTATTGAGGAATTCCCAGAGGAGATGATCACCATTGTTCCTTTTGGTATGTCTAAGTTTCCTCAAGTAGAAGGCAATGATGATCATCTGATTTATGGAGTCCAGGGGTAAGACAGATTCATGGCTATATTTAGTGTTGTGTAGAATGACTCTCTTTAGGATTGCTTATCTTGATTTGGATTGTCAGACCTCACATTTAAAAATGCTTTATTTTCATTGAGACACTCCTTTCTGCAGGTCTCATCCACCCTGTGTGTAATATGCCATAACAAATACATAAATCATCCCCAGCCAGAGAGTTAATGTGAGATTACAGTAATTTTGCCCTGAGTTCTGAAATTCTGGCACTTTCAGGGTTGTTACCCTATAACGCTTTTTTTTTCAGTGAAGAAATAATCACACTTTTCTCTATCTCTTAAATATATCTTCTGGCCTTTTCCAGGGCATTAATCATAAAATCCGTGTTTGATAAAAGGAGAAATAGAAAATAAAAACAAATGAATTAGATTGCAAACAGCATTGAAGGGAACTATGTGAATGCAGAGTATGTTGAGAGGTAAAGGTTTTTGGCTTTTGATATGTTAAATCAAAGAATCTTGATAGTGAGATATTTCTCCATGCCTTCAGGATAAGAAATGTTGAATAAAGGTGAATGTGATATATTCTATTTTCTTTTTATTCTTTTGGGACTTTTCACATAGTCATTTTCCCTAAACTGTGCGTTAAAATAATAAAAACTGGGATGTGTCTTCCTTTGAATAGTTAAAATGAAACTCTGATGGCTTGAAAATAGGCAATGGAAGGTAGTGAATAGAATTTAATTCACATTTACAGGATGGAAATTGTTTCAGAATGAGTTTCATGGCCCAAATTTATATATGTTTTATATAAAGGCAGATTACTAATAATAAGGATGAATCAGAATAAATATGAAAGTAAATTTTGTAATTATATAGATATGTGTTGTAATTACTCATTCAGTCGTGTCCGACTCTTTGTGACCCCATGGAGTGTAGCCCATCAGGCTCCTCTGCCCATGGGGATTCTCGGGCAAGAACACTGGAGTTGGTTGCCGTGTCCTCCTCCAGAGGATCTTCCCAACCCAGTGATCAAACTCAGGTTTCCCACATTGCAGGCTGATTCTTTACCATCTGAGCCACAAGGGAAGCCCAAGAATACTGGATTGGGTAGTCTGTTCCTTCTCCAGGGGAACTTCTCGACCCAGGAATCAAACCAGGGTCTCCTGCATTGCAGACAGATTCTTTACCAGCTAAGCTACCTGGGAAGCCACCAGTTATATAGATAACCTCAGGTATTCTGCATGTCTTCCTTTTACCATGTTTAATAAAAATATAAGAGTCACAAAAGACAAGTTTTCCTAAAAGCTGTTCAAATTCAAGTTGAATGTACAATATAATAACACAAAGTTCACCAGATAAACTTTTAGAAGATATATATCTTGTTTTTGTGCCATCACTTACTATCTCTAGGGTGACTTGGAGGTAAATTATTTAACCTTTATGAATATCAATACTCTCATTTTTTAAATGGTGAAAATATTAGCTTCTTGCCTCTTCTTGGGTGATTGTGAACATCAAACAAAATGATGGATGTAATTGTGCTTTAGAAAATGGCAAAATCCCATATCAAGCTGAGATATTATCCATCTCCACTTTCTTTCAGTTCTACTTCTTAACACAGCAATTCTTTTTTTAAATTTATTTTTTAATTGAAGGGAAAATGCTTTACAATGTTGTGTTGGTTTCTGCCATACAACAATGCAAATCAACCATAATTGTGTGTGTGTGTGTGTATATATATATATATATATATCTCACATCCCTCTGGTTCAAACAGTAATTCTTATTAACACATTTTAAGGGCTCTTGGAACTTGCATATCAGACAGATATAATGAGTTTTGATAATACTATCCCCTCTTCCACATGGAGAAGATTCTTCAGGACTATTCAAGGAAGTCCTTTACCAGATGTCTAACTTCATGCACTTTCTAGAATGTATCAGTAAATGATTTAGATAATATGCATTTTAGATTCAGTGGACTATTGTTACTGGAAAAAATTGAGAATAGCACAATATCTCTTACACAGTAAATCCTTAATATATATTTGTGGTTTGAATGAATGGATGTAATAGCAAATGATCTGAATGTGATCCAGGGTGACTCCTGGCCCATGCTGATCCTGTGATCCAACATGACTGCCTGATGGAGCTTTGTGAATACTGTTCCTCACAGGAAAGATTCCTCTACCGGTGATTCAGGCCCTCCTGAGCACCCCAGCTCACGTCCAATCTGGCAATTTATTAATAAAAAAAACTCTCTAGTCTGACCATATTCCAAAAAAAGTGTTGATTCTTCAATATCCTGATGCTACTGCTGCTGCTAAGTCACTTCAGTTGTGTCCGACTCTGTGCGACCCCGTAGACGGCAGCCCACCAGGCCCCTCTGTCCACAGGATTCTCTAGGCAAGAATACTGGAGTGGGTTGCCACTTCCTTCTTCAATATCCATAAAATCTGGAAAATGAATCAATCTGAATTTATTGAGTAGCTACTATGTACAAATTGTTGCTTTACTATGCATGAAGAAATGTACAAGTTGCTACTCTATCAGCGTAGTGAAATGAGTCAAGTGGATCTCTACAACAGCAAAAACACAATAATGTGAAAAATACACAAATGAAAACATCCAAGTCCCAAAATTGGCTTTTAATATGAAAAGACTTTCAAAAAAGAAAGAAGAAACCACAATTTCCAGAAATGAATAGTAACACAAAACCATGTAAGTAAATATACAAATCGATGCTGTAGCTGTTGGCCAGGTCCTCGTGTCCGGGGCTGGAGTTGGGATACCCACCTGGGACATGACACAGGGACCACAACCCTGCCAAGTAGAGGCTGACGCCAACACTTCTGCATAAAGCCAGGCCCTGGAAGTCTTCCTGCTCAGCCCACCAGCCCAGGGAAATGGGAAGGAAGCTTATCTCTGGCTTGACAGTCTGGGTGACAATTTTAGTGCATGTTAATAACCAGGATATAGACAAGCCTCACTATCCCCTACCCTCTCCCCTACAAAACCCCTTATGCTACCAGAAAGTCATATAGGTGGAACCATATAGTGTATAACCTGACACTGGCTTCTTTCTCTGGTCATAATGCCTTTGAGAGCAATCCTGTGCATCAGTAATTCCTTTCTTTACAGTGTTGAGTAACATTCTGTTGTATGAATGTGCCACAACTTGTTTATCTGTTGATTCATTGAAGGGCATCTTTTTTTCCAGTATTTGGTTGACAATAAATAAAGTTCTATGAACACTGATGTACATTTCTCTAGAATAAATCTCTAGTTTGGTTATGTGGTAAACATAGGTTTGACTTTATAAGAAACTGTCAAACCCTCTCCAAAGTCACTGTACTATTTTGCACTAGCACCAGCAATCTATGAGTTTCAACTGCTCTACATTGTCACCTAGTCTTAGTCTCTTCAATATTTACTTATAATTTTATTTTCCTAATAGATGTGTATCTTGCAAAGCTTTTATGTTGCGTTTTCCCGAAGGCAAATAATGAGGAGCATCTTTTCATGTATTTGCATGCCTTTTGTATATCCTCTCTGGTTAAGTGTCTGTTCAAGTCTTTTACTCTTTTAAAAAAAAATTGTTTTCTGTATGTTGAGATTCAAGAGGTTTGGGTTTTATTTGAACATATTTTATAAAAAAATTTTTATGTACCTTGAAAATATTCTCTCCCAGTTCTATAGTCTGTCTTTTCATTCTCTTCAACAGCAGCTTTTTCAGAGCAGTTTTTAAATGTCAATAAATTTCAACTTACCTTTGTTTTCATGAATTATAGTTCATGTGTCATATCTAAGAACTCTTTGCCTAATACCAGATCACAAGTACTTTTTGTTATTTTCGCCTAAAAATTTTATAGGTTCATATTTTAGTGTTAAATCTATTTTAGTGTAAATGTTTGTATTAGTTTTAAATTTTAGGTCAGAAGATTTTTGTTTATGCTTTTGGTATCTAGATTTACACTTTTTGAAAAACTATTTTTTCTCCATTAAATTCTTTTTGCATCTCTGTCAAATATCAATTGACCATATTTGTGTGGGTCTATGTCTGGACTGTATGTTGTCACATGGATCAGTTTTCAATACCACACAGTTAATTACTGTAGCTTTACAATAATCTGATGTTGACTATTATGATTCCCTCAATCTTATTCCTCTATTGCCCTTGATTATAACTGCACCATACTAGGCTTTGCAGTTCATAAATGTGGTATGTCTCTTCATCTATTTCAATCATCTTCAATTTTTTTTGCCAGTATTTTATAGTTTTCAGCACACATATCATGTATATGATATTTTAAAAATATTTATACCTAAGTATTTCAATTTCTATAACTATGCAAATGGTATTGCTTTTTTAAATTTTGCAGTTGTTGATGATAGTATATAAAATTCTTTTGATTTTTGGATATTGATCTTGTATCTTGTGATCTTTCTAAACTTGTATCAGTTGCATGTGTCATGTATGTGTTTGTTGTTTTGTATAATCTTGAGATTTTCTACATGGACAGTTATGTCTTCTGTAAATAGTGACAATTTTATTTCTTTCATTGTAGTCTGTATGTCTTTTATTTCTTTTTCCTGTTTTATTGAATTGGTTAGGACTTTCAGTAGGATGTTGAATAGCAATGTTGAGAGTGAATATCCTTGCTCAGTTTGTGGTCTTAGGGTGGAAAGGATCTTTTACCCCTGAGTATGATGCTTCCTGTGGATGGTTTGTTGAGACACAATCATTTTGAAGAAATTGCTTTCTATTCCTAGTATGCCAAGTGTTTTTATTATGAATGGGTACTGAAATTTGTCAAATGCAATCTATGTTTCAATTCATATGATCATATGGTTTTTATTCTTTAGTCTATTAATATCATAGATTAAGTTGCTAATTGTTTAAAAACATGTGAACCAGACATGTGTTTCCAGCTTAAAGCCAAATTGATCATGTATATTATACTTTATACATTATTATAATTTATTTGATAATAATTTTTGAGGAATTTCATGTTGATGTCTATAAGGGATCAATTCAGTTCAGTCACTCAGTTGGGTCCAACTCTTTGTGACACCATGGACTGCAGCATGACAGGCTTCTGTGTCCATCACCAACTACCAGAGCTTGCTCAAACTCATGTCCATCGAGTTAGTGATGTCATCCAGCCATCTCATCCTCTGTCGTCTCCTCCTCCCATCTTCAATGTTTCCCAGCATCAGGGTCCTTTCCAATGAGTCAGTTCTTTCTATAAGGTGGCCAAAGTATGGGAGCTTCAGTTTCAGCATCAGTTTTTCCAATGTGTATTCAGGACTGATTTCCTTTAGGATTGAAAGATTTTATATCCTTGCTGTCCAAGGCACTGTCAAGAGTCTTCTCCAACACCACAGTTCAAAATCATCAATTCTTCAGTGCTCAATTATAATGGTCCAACTCTCACATCTATACATAACTACTGGAAAAATCATAGCTTTGACCAGATGGACCTTTGTTGACAAAGTAATGTCTCTGCTTTTTAATATGCTATCTAGGTTAGTCATAGCTTTTCTTTCAAGAGCAAGGATCTTTTAATTTCATGGTTGCAGTCACCAGCTGCAGTGATTTTGGAGCCCAAGAAAATAAAGTCTGTGACTGTTTTCATTATTTCCCCATGATTTGCCACGAAGTGATGGGACCAGATGTCATGATCCTAGTTTTTTCAATGTTGAGTTTTAAGCCAGCCTTTTCCTTCTCCTCTTTGACTTTGATCAAGAGGCTCTTTAGTTCCTTTTCACTTTTTGCCATCTGCATATCTGAGCTTATTGATATTTTTCCTGGCAATCTTGATTCCAGCTTGTTCTTCACCCAGCCTGGCATTTCTCATGATATAGTCTGCCTATAAGTTAAATAAGCAGGGTGACAATATACAGCCTGATGCACTGTTTTCCCAACTTGGAACCAGTCTGTTGTTCCATGTCCAGTTCTAACTGTTGCTTCTTGACATGCATACAGTTTTCTCAGGAGGCAGGTAAGGTGGTCTGCTATTCCCATCTCTTTATGAATTTTCCACAGTTTGTTGTGATCCACACAGTTAAAGGCTTTGGCATAGTCAATAAAGCAGAAGTTGATATTTTTCTGGAACTCTCTTGTTTTTTCTATGATCCAACGGATGTTAGCGATTTGATCTCTTGTTTCTCTGCCTTTTTTAAATTCAGCTTGAACTTCTGGAAGTTCTCAGTTCACATACTATTGAAGACTAGCTTGGAGAATTTTGAGCATTACTTTGCTAGCATGTGAGATGAGTGCAATTGTGTGGTAGTTTGAGCGTTCTTTGGCATTGCCTTTCTTTGGGATTGGAATGAAAACTGACCTTTTCCAGTCCTGTGGCCACTGCTGAGTTTTCCAAATTTGTTGGCATATTGAGTGCAGCACTTCGACAGCATCATCTTCTAGGCTTTGAAATGGCTCAGTTGGAAGTCCATCACCTCCTCTAGCTGTGTTTGTAGTGATGCTTCCTAAGGCCCACTTGACTTTACACTCCAGGATGTCTGGCTCTAGGTGAGTGATCACACCATCATGGTTATCTGGGTCATTAAGATCCTTTTTGTATAGCTCTTCTGTGTATTCTTGCCACCTCTTCTAAGTATCTTCTGCTTCTATCAGGTCCATACCATTTCTGTCCTTTTATTGTGCCTGTCTTTGTATGAAATGTTCCTTTAGTAGCTCTAATTTTCCTGAAGAGCTCTCTAGTCTTTCCCATTTTTTTTTTGTTTTCCTGTATTTCTTTGCACTGATCACTTAGGAAGGCTTTCTTCCGTCTTCTTGCTATTCTTTGGAACTCTGCATTCAGATGTGTATATCTTTCCTTTTCTCCTTTTGCCTTTTGCTTCTCTTTTCTCAGCTATTTGTAAGCTCTCCTCAGACAATCATTTTGCCTTTTTGCCGTTAGGGATATTTATCTGTATTCTTTTTCGTGTAATATTTTTGTCTAATTTTGGAATTAGAGTAATGCTGTCCTCCTAAAATGAGTTGAAAATTGTTCCCTTTCTTTTCTTTACAGAAGATATTGTGTGATTTGTTTTAATTTATTTTTAAAATATATGTTTAGAACCTGAGGAGTTCTTTTTTCACATGGTTTTAATTGCAGGATTACACAAGTTATCTGTTTCATTATGATTGAGTTTTGTTGCTTTCTTTTGAGGAACTTAATTTTATCTAAGTTGCTGAATTTATATATGCAGAGATGATTTTTACATTCTTTTGCTATTTTTACAACCTTTGAGGTTTTATTGTAAAATTTTTAAGTTGATTAGGCCTCTGGCTCTTTTATTTTATAGGAAATTTGGGAAACAGATGAATATATTAATAGGCAACGCAGTGAAGTATTCAGAAAAAATTAGATTGTAGGAAACTCTATAGTACAAATTCTTGATTCCTTTAATATACAGAATACTGGGTGTAAAACAGAGAGTGAAAAGAAATCTACTGATAGAAAAAGAGAAAAACCTTAAGAATCATGCTACTCAGTGTATGAACATCATTTCAATTCAGATTTAAGTAAACACACTGAAAAAATAAACATTTATGTGGAAATAAGAAACTTTTGAAAGTAACTAGATACTTTGTGATATTAAGGGCATGTTTTGTTTTTCTTTTTTAATTTCTTAAGGTGATAATGCTACCACTAAGTTACTTTAAAGATTGGAAGATACACTTTGTTATAAATTGGAAGATTTACTATAATTAAGATTTTAATTGTAGACTACTTAGTCTGTAATATCAATGCAATGATAATAGAAATAACATTAATTTTTTCCCCATGGAATGTGACAAATCATTTTAGAGAGATATACTCAAACAGTTTCAAATGAAATATAATAGATCACATTTGTTACAAAAATAATTTAGTGGGAAAGAGTGGAAAGTAAGTAAGGCACTGTTCAAATCAAAATGGTCATAGCTTCATAATTTTTGTGATTGAGTGATGGTAATTTTCTCTACATTTACCATTATAAAATATTTTCATAATAAATATATTCCATAATAAAGAAACTTTTAAGGAGGTTTTCAACAATTTATAAAATAACTAGTTATTTAAGAAATCTTAATGGAAATAATACAATAGTTAATGAAAAATTGAGGATGATTCAACACTCATAGGACACAGATAGACTAGTACTTAAGGGAAAATTCATATATTAAAAAAGATTAACAACAAATGAGCTGAACATTATTCTCAAGAAATTAGTCAAAGAGTAGAAGAAATTGGTCATCACCACCAAAGACTAGACAGAAATGGGCAGAAATGGTAGGGACCTAACAGAAGCAGAAGATATTAAGAAGAGGTGGCAAGAATACACAGAAGAACCGTGAAAAAAGAAGCAACAGTTAGAATTGGACATGGATCAACATACTGGTTCAAAATTAGGAAAAGAGTATGTCAAGGCTGCATATTGCCACCGTGCTTATTTAACTTATATGCAGAGTACATCATGCAAAATGCTGGGCTGGGTGAAGCGCAAGCTCAAGCACAAGCACAAGCTGAGTCTGAGCAAGCTCTGGGAGTTGGTGATGGACAGGGAGGCCTGGCGTGCTGCAGTCCATGCGGTCGCAGAGAGTCAGACACGACTGAGCGGCTGAGCTGAACTGAACCAAACCAATGACCAAACAAACAGCTGGAAATAAATAATGAAGACTAGAAACTGATAAAATATCAATTAAATCTGTAAAACCAAGAGCTGATTCTTTAAAAGTACTATGGAGACTCTGGCAAGATCTAAGAAGAAAAAATAGATGTGAAGACACTAACAAATGCACTTCAAAAAGATATTTTAAATGAAGGTAATATTATAAAGGGCTTCCCTTGTGGCTCAACTGGTAAAGAATCTGCCTGCAATGCAGGAGACCTGAGTTCAATCCCTGGGTTGGAAAGGTCCCCTAGAGAAGAGAAAGGCTACCCAATCCAGTATTCTGGCCTGGAGAATTCCAAGGACTGTATAGTCCATGGAGTTGAAAAGAGTCAGAAACATTTCATGCCAAAACATTTGAAAGCATTCTAGAAAGAGAATTTACCACAGCTACCTCTTTAAGAAATAGAAAATCTTGGTAGACCTATACTCTTTTTTTCAGGACCAGGCTTGATTTTATTTAAATTTTGCTTAAATTTCAGGAAACAAATATGCTCAATAGCATGAAAAAACTGTTAAAAAAAAAAAAAGTTTGTCCTACAAGAAACAACTGGTGGTCATTAATCTTTAGCCCATTCATCTGGTTCATTGTGAAAAATAGCCAGAGGACATGAAAAGGGGTGCTGACTTAATGTGAGGATCAAGAGAAGCCATAAAGATGTTAACTTAAACAGTGTGACCTTTAAACTGATTGGTTATAAATGACATATTTTAAGGACAGGAGCCAACCAAAAATGTACAGATCAATAATAGTAAGGATATACATTGCTGCAAGTCCTGCCTTTTGGGGGACTCTTTACCCACTCTTAGTGTTTATGCTGAGAGCTTTGTACTTTCCTTCTCTTTAATAGATCCTATTCACTTGCTACTATGAAAAAAAATTGTCCTACAAAATTTCAAAAGCAGAGAAATCTTTTCATTTATTTAATGAGAGAAGAAATAGCACAAAATAGTATTAGAAATACAAATTGCAGTTTAATATTACTTATGAAAATGAATGCAAACATGCTAAATCCAATACTCAAAAATGAATTCAACAATAAATATTTAAAATCACTATAAATGAATTGAGATTATCACAGGAAAGCAATAATTGTTTAACATTACAAAAGCTATGTACTAAAATAACATCCCAGTTATTTTAGTAAAAATATGTTATGAGAAGCCTGAAAGAAATATAATAGAGGAAGTATATAACTTTATAAGAAAAATAAAGGTAAATACATTAAGAGATTTTGGTAATTGATTAAAAATACAATAAAATAAAAATGTTTGATTTTATACCCATTAATATAAATTATTTTATGGAAAGTTGGATTACTAAAATTAATATAGAAGAGTTTAGAGAATAGCCATGATAGTTTTGAAGGAAAGTAAGTTATAGGAACTTGCTTTTCCTGATCAAGATTTGTTATAAAATTAGAGTTGTTAAAACATCCTGAAACAAAAAGATGCTGAAATAAGAATTCTAAAATTATGAGGAAAAGATTTGTAAATTTACTACATTAAAATTTAAAATTAGATTATATTAAATTTAGATAACATTGACATTTATATTAAGATAAAAAGCACTATAAGTAGCTAAAAAGAAAATCTACATACATAATGGGAGGGTATATTAATGATACATGAAACAGAGAAAGAATTACTATTGAGATTATATCAGAATTATTACAAATGAGTGAGAAAAAAACAGCACAACTGAAGAATAGACAATATAAGAATATGAAAGCCATCTGACCTATAAGCATGCAAAAAGACAGTTCAGCCTTACTAATGATCAGGAAAAAGAAATTAAAACAGAAATAAGCTAGCATTTCATACTCATCAATTTGGGGGAATTTTAAATTGTGTGTTTGTGTGTGTATGAATGTGTTCGTGTGACTTTCAGTGTCAACTAGGCTATAAGAAAATTGGAGCTTTCATCCTGCTTATCTGATCAGGAATATGATGGAAGATGCTTAAAAACTGGCTTTCCAAGGGAAAAAAAAAAAAAAAAGACACACAAAAGCCGCACTTGAAGTATTGTCTAATCTCAAGGTCCCATTGGAAGGTGATGTTAGGGAACAGAGTAAAAGAGAGATGTGCACAATTAGAATTGCTCAAAACCTTGAGGTATAATTTAAAATGTATACCACTGAGAAAATCTAGTTTATAGGAACAAGGAGCATTAATTTTAAAAGGAAAATTAATAATCTAAATCTAAATCAAATCATCTAAGTGATCTAAACAGAAGCATAATAAAAACATTATATTTCCATAAAGGCATGGTGGTTAAAATGAATAAGTTAATAACTATGTAGATAAATTTAAAACATGACTTTAAGTGAACAAATAAAATTGCAATGTGATAGCAGGTGTGTAAAATTTGAAAACAATGCAATGTGACTTATGAACAGTCACATATATGTGGTAAAATATGAAAACATGGATGAAAAAGACACCAAATTCTTCCTTGTGGCACTCTTGGAAGAGACGGTGGGATAGAAAGGGAGTCTAGGGCTTCAGTTATTTTAGTAACACTTCATTTCTTTATGAAAATAAAGATGTGCAGTGAATCATTTTAGATCTGATTAGAGAGAGCATGGTTGTTGGTTTTATTGTCTTCCTACTTTTACCATATGTTTGAAATAAGATATTTGGGGTGAAAATCCTACCTCTGGCCCCCAAATCTTACAGCTATGATGAGGGTAAGATGCTCTGTAGACATGACTGGTTTATTCAGTATTGGATGACAGTGACATGCAGAGGCCCCCAAAGGGACTGTCATAACCTGAGGGAGCCAGGGAGGTCCTCACATTCCGTGAACGCTGCAGCTAACTGCCGCACCTGGAATGATCCCTGTGAGATTCGGTGGTTCTCAGCCTGGGACCACTGGGTGACCAGCACTTGGCTCACAAATGATTACAATGCAGTGTCAGCCTTCATCATACACAAAGCCAGGGATGCCAAAAGGAGCCATCCAAGGATACCAGGGGGATATCAACCTTGAATCATTACAGAGAAGGTGTCAGAAGTGAGATACAACAGAATTGCTCTGTTAACAACTGCATCCATCTCTTTCTTTCTATGGACTAGCTTCACTGAGCTGATTTGATATATAACCCAGGCATATTCCAGTCATCTCCAGGGACTACCTGGCTAAGCAACAGGAAATAAAAATCGCCATTTAAACTTGAAGGCTGTCTGTCCATGGATGGTCATTTAATAATGAGAAATTTCATGGAACCCTAGAATGTTAGGATTCAGAGTTCAATTAGGTCACTTATTTCTTCTTTTAAGTGTGGAAATGGAGGCACCTCAGCGATTGGGTGACCTACCAGATTTCTAGAGTGAAGGACAAAGTCTGGGACCCAAATGATTTAATTACAAACTGAGTGACTTGTCATAGCCACAAGAAATTATTCCATTACAGAGCTTCAGGGAAGACTGTTTGGGATTCTCTCTCCTTCGCTCTCTCTCTCTTTTATTCCAAGTTTAAAAAAAAAAAAAATCCATTGAAAATCCCATGAGAGCTGAAATTGCTGAAGACAACTAGCTCTTTAATTATGATGTGCAGTCAGCTTCTTTTACTCTTCACTTATCTCTCAAGTTGGATGGCCTGGTACCTTGGAATGCTCCCTGACAGGTCCCTGTGATTTGTATCAGCTCACAAAATTAAAAAATGCAGACTTGCAGCTCTAATTTGCCAGAATCCTTAAGATCTCTTTTATCATGCCCTGCTGGCTGGGTGGAAAGCAACGCTCTCTTTAGTGGCAATCTGCTCTAATCATTTTTTATTCAGGTGGCAGGCAGGGTTCAGGCAAAACATGAAAGAGAGTGATTGGAGCACAGTGTCTTCAGATGGCTTAAACTGTGTCACTCAGATAATTTTGATCCTTTTTCATTTAGCCACATTTAAACAGGTTTCTTTTGCAGCTCAGGAGACCAAACCCTGGCACAGGATATAAATAAGGTGCATCAGAAAAGATCATGGTGTTTGAAATCTGAAGTTACTCCCTTCTAGATGTATGTGACCTTCAGTTTCTAAATCTCTCTGAGTCCTCATTTCCTCATGGATGAAATAGGAAAAAAAAAAAAATGTACTCATCACTGGATTGCTCTGAAGGGGAAATGAGCTTTGAGAATTGTATGTGAAAATGTTTTATGTTTTTTAAAGTGTTACTTAAATGTTAGTACCCTATATTCATTTTCTATGTGAATTTTTAAGACTTGCAATCTTGTCTAAAAATCAGCTTTTAGAAATGTGGACATGTGAAAAATTTCCAGGTAAATATCTAACTGTCCCTTCTGAGTGGAAAAAAAAATTCATATAGATTCTGGTTTTATTTTTCCTTAGTTGGGCCATTCTGAAAGGTAGATGTAAGGATGGATTGCATAATATGCAATGATCTTATTTAATATGGGTTTCTGGAGAGGAGAGAGAAATTATTTCTTTACCACAAACTACAGCTGTTTATTTCATTTTATGAGAAAAAAAAAATCAATGAGAAAAGAAGACAGCTACTGGGGCCACCAGGAAGAAATTTTAAATGGCAGTTGGTTTGGGAGTTGGTTTAGAGAAAGTCTCTTCTTGATTGAGGAGGTAGATCTCATTTATTAAAACCTTTAAAAAGCACCTAAAAGTTACAGGGATTGAACTAAAAAGTATCATCTCTGCCTCCATTGAATATATGCTTCTTGACAATCATATTTCAAATTCAGTTGCCCCTCTGGTTAACCTCATTACTCACTAATCAAAGCTCAGAAATAGAATGTATTAGGATAGTCAGAGATATCTTACTCAGTAAAGGAAAATAGCACTACCACTCACTTCCAGATTCTACTGGTACTTAATTGTTCCTCTATCTCTCTGACTAAGGTAGAGATCTCTGACTAGATCTCGCTAAGGTAGCTTTCAAGTTAGAAAAAAATGCCAATTTTCTGTGTTTCCATGGAACACCTAGCACACTATTCAATACATGTTTGTTGAATTTTATTATATTTAATTTATTATATTTAATTAAAAATATTATATTTAATGTTTTGAGTTGGCTGGAAAGTTCACACAGGTTTTTCCATAAGATGGTACATGAAACCCCAATCAAACTTTTTGACCAACACAATACCTAAAACCTTATGTATGTAAAATAGGAAAATTCTTTACAAAGTAGAGCATCCTTATGGCGTAGGAAGACATTTCTAATCAGGCCTCAGGATGATAATCGTTTGCTATTCACTTCAATTTCCCAGCCACACAGGTGGGGAAACAATTATTTTCCCCTTCTTGGATTGCTTGTGAGAATAACTCCTTGAGAATAGGCCCTGTGTCTTCTACTCTTTTGCCTGTTTCTATGGTACAGTGCCAGGCAAAATGAGGAGCACACTTAGAGAATGACATCTTTGAAACCAGAACTTACAGAGTGCTCAATAGTCAAAGCTATGGTTTTTCCAGTAGACACGTACAGATGAGAGTTGGACCATAATGAAGGCTGAGTGCCAAAGAATTGATGCTTTTGAACTGTCGATGCTTTTGGACTCTTGAGTGTCTCTTGGACTGCAAGGAAGGTAAAACCAGCCAATCCTAAAGGAAATCAACCCTGAATATTCATTGGAAGTACTGATGCTGAAGCTGAAGTTGGCCCACCTGATATGAAGAGCCGACTCATTGGAAAAGACCCTGATGCTGGGAAAGATTGAGGGCAGGAGGAGAAGGGGATGACAGAGGATGAGATGGTCGGATGGCATCACTGATTCAATGGTCATGAGTCTGAACAAACTTTGGGAGATAGCAAAGGACAGGGAAGCCTGACGTGCTGCAGTCCATGGGATTGCAGAGTCGGGCATGACTGAACGACCGAATAACAATAATTTCAACTCAAGACCAGGTAGAACAAATATGTTCCCTAAACCAAGCACAAAAGATGTCCTCTTCTGGATAGCCTGACTTCAGATCCTCCATGCCAACAACCTCCACTCAGAGCACACCCAAAGCCTCTCTTTGTTCCCCAGGCTCCTGTTTGCCATTGAGTCTCTGCAAAATACAAGGCTCTGTTGCTACAGAAAACTCTGAGTAAGCAGCCTTTGCTCATGCTCTTTTGGATGGTCCTCTTTTGCTTCCAAATTCTCCACCCCTTATTTATTATCAAATCTGGGGCCTCCAACTCCTGATGGGAAACAGTTATTTTTTTTCTTCTCAATGAGGAGAATAATGAAAGACCAGCCATTTCTACTTTCAATACACAAGCAGATCCAGGCTTTTCACAGACACAGACCTTTATCAGCTGCCCAGTTGGGGGTGGTTTCCACCACTTCTCTCCAATATGGACCCTCAATATCTACAATATGGCTGCTGTAACTGGTGGTAACTCCCAAGAATGAGACGAATGTCAGTTTCCTTTTCACACTGTTACCTGGTAGAGTCCATGTGTAGTCAGGAAGCACTGTGTATGCTGCCTGATCATGCAGTAGTTACTATTAGAGTTATCAGTAGCATCATCACCAAAAATTGCATGTGTAAAGTCAAAATTATTTGTAAGGTTTATACTGGGCTTACTTTATCTTCCTTTGGGGGCAATATTTTATTTATACTTTAATGGGTTTTGCCCAGCCTTGCAAACATCTATCAATCTAGGCCAAGTAAAAGTAACCGGTGGACATTAATATGTTGATTGGCCTCCGGCTTCCAGTAAAATGTGAAGTTAAGTGAAGTCACTCAGTCGTGTCTGACTCTTTGCGACCCCACGGACTGTAGCCTACCAGGCTCCTCCATCCCTGGGATTCTCCAGGCAGGAATACTGGAGTGGGTTGCCATTTCCTTCTCCAGGAGATCTTCCCAACCCAGGGATGGATCCTGGGTCTCCCGTATTGCAGGCAGACGCTTTAGCATCTGAGCCACCAAATGTAAGGAAACCTAAAGCCCTATTAACAGATGGAAATACTATGATTACAAATGAACTTTTAAACAGAAAACCTTAATGTCTTAGCTCTGGAGTCATTTTTTTTCCTTTAGGTACAGTGTGTTTGTGTGTGTGTGTGTGTGTGTATGTATGTGTGTGTGTGCACGCGCATGCTCAGTTGTTCAGTTTTGTCTGACCCTTTGTGACCCCATGGACTGTAGTCCGCCAGGCTCCTCTGTCCATGGGATTCTCCAGGCAAGAATACTGGAGTGGGTTGTCATGTCCTCCTCCAGGGGAGCTTCCTGACCCAGGGATCAAAGCTGCATCTCTGGTGGCTCCTGCATTGGCAGGCAGATTCTTTACTACTAAGTACAGTGGTACTTCTGTGTCTATGGGTTCTGCATCTCTTACTTGACCAATCTTGGAATTCACAATAGGGGCTGTAGACTGTATTGTGCGATTTTATAGAAAGGACTTCAGCATCCATGGATTTTGGAATCCTCTGGGTTCCTGGAACCCATCGCCAGTGGATAGAGGGACTACTAAACTCACTCTCAAGTAAAATGAAGCTGAGGGCTGTTCATGGTGATTTGCCTCAGACCTGATAAATCTCTTAAGAATTATCTTGAAACTTGAACTACTCTAAGTCAATCCTAAACACACCATATGTTTAACTTTGTTAAATGTGTAAAGGGGCTCACCTGGGGAATCTTCTTTGCTCAGAGGAAGCCACAGAGGCTACTATTCACAGGCTTTAAAATCGGACTAACTTGCCTAATTGGTGATATTTATAAGTCTATTTTCCCCCATGCATGTTTATCTATTTACTTGTTCGTGTATTTAAATGTCCATTCTTTACAAGACCCCATGATACATGTTCATAATATAGTATTTAGCATAGCTTAACTCTAATCATCAAACTGCTCTGAGCATGTTAAAGGACCCTAGGTAGAGAATGTGCATCCTGATCATTAAAGAAAAACTCGCAGTCTTTCATATTGAGTATGATGTTAGTTGTTGATTTTCATATATGGCCTTTATTGTATCGAGGTAATTTTCTTCTATTCATAGTTTAACGGAGAAGGCAATGGCAACCCACTCTAGGACTCTTGCCTGGAAAATCCCATGGACGGAGGAGCCTGGTGGGCTGCAGTCCATGGGGTTGTGAAGAGTCGGACATGACTGAGCGACTTCACTTTCACTTTTCACCTTCATGCATTGGAGAAGGAAATGGCAACCCACTCCAGTGTTCTTGCCTGGAGAATCCCAGGGATGGGGGAGCCTGGTGGGCTGCCATCTATGGGGTCACACAGAGTCGGACACGACTGAAGGGACTTAGCAACTTAGCAGGTAGAGAAGAAGGAAGCAAACATGTACCTATGTAGATATCCACCACCTGTCAGGTCCTTCTCTTCACTGCATCTTCCCAACTGAAGATTCTTGCTTGACAGGCATCTCCATCCCTTACAAATGAAGGAAGGAAACACACAAATCAGGTGGACTAAGTTTGGGAGAGAATTTTGGTGACAAGAGAGAAAGACATAGCAAAGAGACTAATTTGGTTTTGCTTTTGTTGTTCATGTAGTTATAAGCATCTCTCAGGCATGAGAAAGATATTAAAAATAAGAGATACAGCTCATATAAATGTTTTTTAAGTTTTTTTTTTTTAATTTTAAGCACACCCACTGGTACTCTTGGTATTTTTGCAAGAGAGCAATATTTTGAATTGCTCGCAGCAGTTATCTTTGAAAAAGGAATACTGCTCAGAGGCTGGGCCATATGGAACTCCAGTTACATTCCAGTTACATAGGTAAATAAGCAATTACAATGCAGTGGTATGAGCACTTTAATCAGGGAAACATACTGAAGGTGTCTAAGCAGTAAGGGCAGATTAAAAGAGGAATGATATCTAAGCTGAGATCTGAAGCATGAGATATCCAGACAAACCTGGGCTTGGGAGAGAGGATCGACAATGAAGTCAGAGGAGCAGTAGGATTGCAAAGAATTATTCATAATGGCTGGAATAAAGTGTGTATGGAAGTAAAGGGAAACATAACCTTAGGAATGGCATTTTCTTTAGATAGTATCTTATAAAGTCCAGAACGTAGCCTGGGGTTTTCTTTAATAAGTTCTCCTTTCATCTGTGTAATATGCATCTCCCCATGCAATTAAAAATTTTTATTGTAGTATAGTTTATATACAGTGTTGTGTAAATTTCTGCTGTATAGCAAAGTGAGAGTTATTACAGGATATTGAATATATTTCCCTGTCCTATATAATAGGACCTTGTTGTTTATATATACATATTACTAGTTTGCATCTCCTAATCCAAACTCCCAATCCATCCCTCCCCAACTCTCCCCCTTGACGACTGCAAGTCTGTTCTCTGTGTCCATGAGTCAGATTATTTTGTAGATAAGCTCATTTGTGTGTATTGTAGATTCCACATACTAGTGATATCATATGGCATTTGTGTTTCTCTTTCTGGCTTTCTTTACCAAGTATGATAATATCTAGGTTCATCCACATTGCTGCAAATGGCGTTACTTCATTCTTTTTGATGGCTGAGTAGTATTCTATTCTATATATGTACCACGGCTACTTAATCCATTCATCTGTCTTGGGCATTTTGGTAGTTTCTATGTCTGACTTGTTAATAGTGCTTCTATTAATATTGTTGTTCAGTCTCTAAGTTGTGTCCAACTCTTGGTGACCCCATGGAATACGACACAGCAGGCTCCTCTGTCCTCCACTATCTCCCAAAGTTTGCTCAAATTCATGTCCATTGTGTCAGTGATGTTATCTAACCGTCTCATCCTCTGCCGTCCCCTTCTCATTTTGCCTTTAATCTTTCCTGGAATCAGGGTTTCTTCCAACGAGTTGGCTCTTCACATCAGGTGACCAAAGTATTGAATATTCAAGATTGATTTCTTTTAGGATTGACTGGTTTTATCTCTTTCAGTCCAAGGGACTCTCAAGAGTCTTCTTCAGAACCACAATTTGTTTTGTTTTCTTTCTTTTTATTTTTGTGTTTTTAGCTTGGATCTTTTTTTAATATATAAAAATTTATTTATTTTAATTGGAGGCTAATTACTTTACAATATTGTATTGGTTTTGCCATACATCAGCATGTATCCACTACGGGTGTACTCGTGTTCCCCATCCTGAACCCCCCTCCCACCGTCCTCCCCATAAAATCCCTCTGGGTCATCCCAGTGCACCAGCCCCGAGCATCCTGTATCATACATCGAACCTGGACTGGTGATTCGTTTCACATATGATATTATACATGTTTCAAGGCCATTCTCTCAAGTCATCCCACCCTCGCCCTCTCCCACAGAGTCCAAAAGACTGTTCTATACATCTGTGTCTCTTTTGCTGTCTCGCATACAGGGTTATCATTCCCATCTTTCTAAATTCCATATATATGCGTTAGTATACTGTATTGGTGTTTTTCTTTCTGGCTTACTTCACTCTGTATAATAGGCTCCAGTTTCATCCACCTCATTAGAACTGATTCAAATGTATTCTTTTTAATGGCCAAGTAATACTCCATTGTGTATATGTACCACAGCATTCTTATCCATTCATCTGCTGATGGACATCTAGGTTGCTTCCATGTCCTGGCTAGTATAAACAATGCTACGATGAACATTGGGGTACACATGTCTTTTTCAATTCTGGTTTCCTCGTGTGTATGCCCAGCAATGGGATTGCTGGGCTGTATGGCAGTTCTATTCGTGTGGCAGTTCTGTTCTCCATAGTGGCTGTACTAGTTTGCATTCCCACCAACAGTGTAAGAGGGTTCCCTTTTCTCCACATCCTCTCCAGCATTTATTGCTTGTAGACTTTTGGATAGTAGCAATTCTGACTGGCGTGAAATGGTACCTCATTGTGGCTTTGATTTGCATTTCTCTGATAATGAGTGATGTTGAGCATCTTTTAATGTGTTTGTTAGCCATCTGAATGTCTTCTTTGGAGAGATGTCTGTTTAGTTCTTTAGCACATTTTTTGATTGGGTCTTTTATTTTTCTGGAATTGAGCTGCAGGTGTATATTTTTGAGTATATTTTTGAGATTAATTCTTTATCCGTTGCTCCGTTTGCTATTATTTTCTCCCATTCTGAAGGCTGTCTTTTCACCTTGCTTATAGTTTCCTTTGTTGTGCAGAAGCTTTTAATTTTAATTAGGTCCAATTTGTTTATTTTTGCTTTTATTTCCAATATTCTGGGAGGTGGGTCATAGAGGATCCTGTTGTGATTTATGTAGGAGAGTGTTTTGCCTATGTTCTCCTCTAGGAGTTTTATAGTTTCTGGTCTTACGTTTAGATCTTTAATCCATTTTGAGTTTATTTTTGTGTATGGTGTTAGAAAGTGTTCCAGTTTCATTCTTTTACAAGTAGTTGACCAGTTCTCCCAGCACCACTTGTTAAAGAGATTGTTTTTTCTCCATTGTATATTCTTGCCTCCTTTGTCGAAGATAAGGTGCCCATAGGTGTGTGGATTTATCTCTGGGCTTTCTATTTTGTTCCATTGATCTATATTCCTGTTTTTGTGCCAGTACCATACTGTCTTGATGACTGTGGCTTTGTAGTAGAGCCTGAAGTCAGGCATGTTGATTTCTCCAGTTCCATTCTTCTTTCTCAAGATTGCTTTGGCTATTCGAGGTTTTTTGTATTTTCATAAAAATTGTGAAATTATTTGTTCTAGCTCTATGAAAAATACCGTTGGTAGCTTGATAGGGATTGCATTGAATCTATAGATTGCTTTGGGTAGTATACTCATTTTCACTATACTGATTCTTCTGATCCATGAACAGGATATATTTCTCCATCTATTAGTGTCCTGTTTGATTTCTTTCACCAGTGTTTTATAGTTTTCTATATATAGGTCTTTTGTTTCTTTAGGTAGATATATTCCTAAGTATTTTATTCTTTTCATTGCAATGGTGAATGGAAATGTTTCCTTAATTTCTCTTTCTATTTTCTCATTATTAGTGTATAGGAATGCAAGGGATTTCTGTGTGGTGATTTTATATCCTGCAACTTTACTATATTCATTTATTAGCTCTAGTAATTTTCTAGTGGAGTCTTTAGGGTTTTCTATGTAGAAGATCATGTCATCTGCAAACAGTGAGAGTTTTACTTCTTTTCCAATCTGGATTCCTTTTATTTCTTTTTCTGCTCTGATGGTTATGGCCAAAACTTCCAAAACTATGTTGAATAGTACTGGTGAGAGTGGGCACCCTTGTCTTGTTCCTGACTTTAGCAGAAATGCTTTCAATTTTTCACCATTAAGGATAATGTTTGCTGAGGGTTTGTCATATATAGCTTTTATTATGTTGCGGTATGTTCCTTCTATTCCTGCTTTCTGGAGAGTTTTTATCATAAATGGATGTTGAATTTTGTCAAAGGCTTTCTCTGCATCTATTGAGATAATAATATGGCTTTTATTTTTCAATTTGTTAATGTGGTATATTACATTGATTGATTTGCAGGTATCGAAGAATCCTTGCATCCCTGGGATAAAGCCCACTTGGTCATGGTGTATGATCTTTTTAATGTGTTGTTGGATTCTGATTGCTAGAATTTTGTTAAGGATTTTTGCATCTATGTTCATCAGTGATATTGGCCTGTAGTTTTCTTTTTTTGTGGCATCTTTGTCAGGTTTTGGTATTAGGGTAATGGTGGCCTCAAGAATGAGTTTGGAAGTTTACCTTCCTCTGCAATTTTCTGGAAGAGTTTAAGTAGAATAGGTGTTAGCTCTTCTCTAAATTTTTGGTAGAATTCAGCTGTGAAGCCATCTGGACCTGGGCTTTTGTTTGCTGGAAGATTTCTGATTACAGTTTCAATTTCCGTGCCTGTGATGGGTCTGTTAAGATTTTCTATTTCTTCCTGGTCCAGTTTTGGAAAGTTGTACTTTTCTAAGAATTTGTCCATTTCTTCCATGTTGTCCAATTTATTGGCATATAATTGCTGATAGTAGTCTCTTATTCTCCTCTGTATTTCTGTGTTGTCTGTTGTGATCTCTCCATTTTCATTTCTAATTTTGTTGATTTGATTTTTCTCCCTTTGTTTCTTAAAGAGTCTGGCTAATGGTTTGTCAATTTTATTTATCCTTTCAAAGAACCAGCTTTTGGCTTTGTTGATTTTTGCTACGGTCTCTTTTGTTTCTTTTGCATTTATTTCTGCCCTAATTTTTAAGATTTCTTTCCTTCTACTAACCCTGGGGTTCTTCATTTCTTCCTTTTCTGGTTGCTTTTGGTGTAGAGTTAGGTTATTTATTTGACTTTTTCCTTTTTTCTTGAGGTATGCCTGTATTGCTATGAACCTTACCCTTAGCACTGCTTTTACAGTGTCCCACAGGTTTTGGGTTGTTGTGTTTTCATTTTCATTCGTTTCTAAGCATATTTTGATTTCTTTTTTGATTTCTTCTGTGATTTGTTGGTTATTCAGTAGTGTGTTGTTCAGCCTCCATATGTTGGCCATTTTAAATAGTTTTTCATCTGTAATTTACATCTAATCTTACTGCATTGTGGTCAGAAAAGATGTTTGGAATGATTTGTTTTTTTGAATTTACCAAGGCTAGATTTATGGCCCAGGATGTGATCTATTCTGGAGAAGGTTCCGTGTGCCCTTGAGAAAAAGGTGATATTTGTTGTTTTAGGGTGACATTTCCTATAGATATCAATTAGGTCCAACTGGTCTATTGTATCATTTAAAGTTTGTGTTTTCTTGTTAATTTTCTGTTTAGTTGATCTATCCATAGGTGTGAATGGGATATTAAAGTCTCCCACTATTATTGTGTTATTGTTAATTTCCCTTTCATACTTGTTAGCATTTGTCTTACATAATGTGGTGCTCCTATGTTGGGTGCATATATATTTATAATTGTTATATCTTCTTCTTGGATTTATCCTTTGATCATTATGTAGTCTCCTTCTTTGTCTCTTTTCACAGCCTTTGTTTTAATGTCTATTTTATCTGATATGAATATTGCTACTCCTGCTTTCTTTTGGTCTCTATTTGCATGGGATATCTTTTTCCAGCCCTTCACTTTCAGTCTGTCTGTGTCCCTTGTTTCAAGGTGGGTCTCTTGTAGACAACATATATAGGGGTCTTGTTTTTATATCCATTCAGCCAGTCTTTGTCTTTTGGTTGAGGCATTCAACCCATTTGCATTTAAGGTAATTATTGATAAGTATGATCCCGTTGCCATTTACTTTATGTTTTGGGTTCGAGTTTATACACCATTTTTGTGTTTCCTGTCTAGAGAAGATCCTTTAGCATTTGTTGGACAGCTGGTTTGGTGGTGATGAATTCTCTCAGCTTTTGCTTTTCTGTAAAGCTTTTGATTTCTCCTTCATACTTGAATGAAATCCTTGCTGGGTACAGTAATCTGGTCTGTAGCTTATTTTCTTTCATCACTTTAAGTATGTCCTGCCATTCCTTCCTGGCCTGAAGAGTTTCTATTGAAAGACCAGCTGTTATCCTTATGGGAATCCCCTTGTGTGTTATTTGTTGTTTTTCCCTTGCTGCTTCTAATATTTGTTCTTTGTGTTTGATCTTTGTTAATTTGATTAATATGTGTCTTGGGGTGTTTCGCCTTGGGTTTATCCTGTTTGGGACTCTCTGGGTTTCTTGGACTTGGGTGATTATTTCCTTCCCCATTTTAGGGAAGTTTTCAACTATTATCTCCTCAAGTATTTTCTCATGGTCTTTCTCTTTGTCTTCTTCTTCTGGGACTCCTATGATTCGAATGTTGGGACGTTTAACATTGTCCCAGAGATCTCTGAGATTGTCCTCATTTCTTTTAATTCATTTTTCTTTTTTCCTCTATATTTCATTTATTTCTACCATTCTATCTTCTGCCTCACTAATACTATCTTCTGCCTCCATTTTTCTACTATTTGTTCCCTCCAGAATGTTTTTGATATCATTTATTGCATTATTCATTATATATTGACTCTTTTATTTCTTCTAGGTCCTTGTTAAACCTTTCTTGCATCTTCTCAATCCTTGTCTTCAGGCTATTTATCTGTGATTCCATTTTGTTTTCAAGATTTTGGATCATTTTCACTATCATTTTTCGGAATTCTTTAACAGGTAGATTCCCTATCTCTTCCTCTTTTGATTGGGTTGGTGGGCATTTATCCTGTTCCTTTACCTGCTGCATATTCCTCTGTCTCTTCATCTTGTTTATATTGCTGTTTGGGGTGGCCTTTCTGTTTTCTGGCAGTTTGTGGAGTTCTGTTTATTGTGGAGTTTCCTTGCTATCGGTGGGGTTGTATGGGTGGCTTGTCAAGGTTTCCTGGTTAGGGAAGCTTGTGTCGGTGTTCTTGTGTGTGGAGCTGGATTTCTTCTCTCTGGAGTGCAATGAAGTGTCTAGTAATGAGTTACGAGATGTCAATGGGTTTGGACTGACTTTGGGCGACCTGTATATTGAAGCTCAGGGCTATGTTCCTGTGTTGCTGGAGAATTTGCATGATATGTCTTGCTCTGGAACTTGTTGGCCCCTGGGTGGTGCTTGGTTTCAGTGTAGGTATGGAGGCGTTTGATGAGCTCCTGTCAATTAATGGTCCCTGGAGTTAGGAGTTCTCTGGTGTCCTCAGGATTTGGACTTAAGCCTCCTGCTTCTGGCTTTCAGTTGTATTTTTGCAGTAGCCTCAAGACTTCTCCATCTATACAGCACCATTGATAAAACATTTAGGTTTAAAGATGAAAAGTTTCTCCACAGTGAGGGACACCCAGAGAGGTTCACAGAGTTACATGGAGAAGAGAAGAGGGAGGAAGGGAGATAGAGGTGACCAGGATGAGATGAGGTGGAATCAAAAGAGGAGAGAGCAAGCTAGCCATTCATCACTTCCTTATGTGTGCTCCACAGTCTGGACAGCTCAGAGATGTTCACGGAGTTATATAGAGAAGAGAAGAAGGAGGAAGGAGACAGAGGTGGCCAGGAGAATAAAGGGGGAACCGAAAGGAGAGAGATAGATCCAGCCAGTAATCAGTTCCCTAAGTGTTCTCCACTGTCTGGAACACACAAAGAGATTCACAGAGTTGGGTAGAGAAGAGAAGGGGAGGGAGGAGAAAGAGGCGACCTGGTGGAGAAAAAGGAGAGTCCAAAGGGGAGAGAGCAGTCAAGCCAGTAATCTCACTCCCAAGTAAAAATGGATACTGAAGATTGGGTTCTTAAAGGTACAAAATTGATAACAAATACCAAAAATCAAAGATTAAAAATCTAGAGTAGAGGTTGGATTTTCAAAAATACAATATTAAAAAAAAGTCACAAAAATTATTATATGTATATATATGAAGTTTGCTTTAAAAAATAGGGTCTCTTTTTTTTTTTTGCAAAGTAATAGTAGGTTATAAAAAGTAAAATTAAAGCAGTAATAGAGAACTTAAAAATAAAAAATAAAAAAATTAAAGAATGATAATAAAAATATATCTAGGACTTTCTCTGGTGATTTTGTGGGCAGTGTGGTGTCATTTCATTTTCAAATAGTTCCTTGATCCGGCTTTTATTTCTCAAGATCTATAGGCCCCTTCCTAGGTAGTCGGTACTAACTACAGGGTTTTAATCTAGCACCTGTCACTTCCAAGGAGGTTCCTTGTGTTTTAGCTTCTTCTGTTTGCTCGTCTCTTCAGTGTCTAACTTCCTCCCTGACACAAAGGCGGTGGTGGTGGACACTTTTTTAGGCTCACTTGTTCAGTCATGCTGTGGGGAGGGAGGGACACTGCAAACAAATAACACTGGCATGTGCTCACAGTGTCTCAGCCACACTGGGTTTGTCCCCACTCATGGCATGTGTGCTTTCCCTGTCTACACTGCTTAGGCTCTAGGTTGCTCTGCTGGGAACCGTCCGAGGCTGGTTCTGGGCTGCATGCACCTCTAAGGTCTAAGCTGCTCAGGTTTAAGCACTTGGGTAGTCCTCAGAGGCACGGACTCGACTGAGCCTGCGTTTTGTGCCCTTCCCATGCCCAAGCAGCTCAGGTGACCAGGTGTTTGGCGAGCGTGGTCGCTGAGATTTAACGCCTCCCGCATCCCTACTGCTCAGTTTTCTGGGTGTACAACTGGCGCACCTTCTCAGGCAGATGTTGACTGTCCAGAATCCCAAGAAGTCTTAGTTAGCAAAGAAGCCTGCTTGCAGTTTGGTAGATAATGCCTCTCTGGGGCAGCAATTGCCCGCTTCCGGCTCTGGCTGCACTCGCCTGCCTGTCACTGGAGGGGGAACGGGCCGGTCTGCAGCCGGCTAGCTCTGCTCAGTTCTTTGTTCTGTGAGCGGGCCTGGCGGTGTCTTAGGTTAGGGCTTTTCACGTGGTAGCTATCCCACAATCTAGTTTGCTATCCCAAGTTAGTTCTCTCAGATTGCCCTTGGGGCATTCAGGCCCAGTCCTTACTCTAAGCAATGCAGCCTGCGCCACCCTGCCCAGTCGCCGCTTGCTAGTGGCGGGTGCAGGTGTCTGCGCTGCTTCTCCACTGGGGGAGTTACCACTGGGCACGTAATCTCTGGGTTTTAATTATTTATTTATTTATTTTCCCAGTTATGTTGCCCTCTGTGGTTCCAAGTCTTGCCACAGACTCGGCAGTGAGTATTTCCTGGTGTTTGGAAATTTCTCTCTTTTTTAAGACTCCCTTCCTGGGACGGAGGTCTGTCCCTACCTCTTTTGTCTCTCTTTTTGTCTTTTATATTTTTTCCTACCTCCTTTTGAAGACAATGGGCTGCTTTTTTGGGTGCCTGATGTCCCCTGCCGGCATTCAGAAGTTGTTTTGTGGAATTTACTCAGCGTTCAAATGTTCTTTTGATGAATTTGTAGGGGAGAAAGTGGCCTCCCCATCCTATTCCTCCGCCATCTTAGGACTGCCCCTCCCAGAACCACAATTTGAAAGCATTAGTTTTTTGGTACTCGGCCTTCTTTATGTTCCAACTCTAACATCCATATATGACTACTGGAAAAACCATATCTTTGACTATATGAAACTTTCTTGGCAGAGTGATGTCTCTACTTTTAAATATGCTGTCCAGGTTTATCACTGTGAACAGAGCAGTGAATTAAATTTTTGTCTGGGTATACGCCCAGGAGTGGCATTGCTGGATCATACAACAACTCATTTTTTTTTGTTTTTTGAGGAACACTCATACTGTTTTCCATAAGTGAGAGTCACTCAGTCATGTCCAACTCTTTACAACCCCATGAACTACATAGCCCATGGAATTCTCTAAGCAAGAATACTGGAGGGGGTAGCCTTTCACTTCTCTAAGGAATCTTCCCAACCCAGGATCAAACCTGGGTCTCTCACATTGCAGGCAAATTCTCTAATAGCTGTGACACCAAGGAAGCCCAAGAATACTGGAGTGGATAGCCTATCCCTTCTCCGGTGGATCTTTCCCACCCAGGAATCAAACCAGTGTCTCCTGCATTGCCGGTAGATTCTTCAACAGCTGAGTTACCAGGGAAGCCCCATAATGGCTACACAAATTTATATTCCTACCAATAGGGTAGGAGGGTTCCCTTTTCTCCATACTCTCTCCAGCATTTATTGTTCATAGTTTTTATTATTATTATTATTATTATGGCCATTCTGATCAGTGTGAGGTGGTATCTCATTATAGTTTTGAATTGCATTAATGAGATTGCAATTTAACTTCCACTTTGCTTAGTTTTACCTCTAGGTCTCAAGACTATCCTGTCCATGGGGTTGTTCAGTCGCTCAACTGTGTATGATTCTTTGCAACCCCAAGGACTGCAGCACACCAGGCTTCCCTGTCCTTCACTATATCCTAGACTTTGCTCAACTCATGTCCATTGAGACAGTGATACCATCCAACCATCTCATCCTCTGCCATCCTCTTCTTTTGCTTTGAATCTTTCCCATCTCTAGGGTCTTTTCCAATAAGTTGGCTCTTCTCATCAGGTGGCCAATACTTTGGCTCATGGAGTAGCTCAGCAAATAATCAAATTACTTAGCTGTCACCTTCTATGTACTAGACCCTTACATCTATCATCTCCAGTCCTTACAATAACCCTAAAAGGTAAGGTGATATTTGTTTTACTTAAGAAATGAGTAAACCAAGGCTTAGATGTCACTGATTTGCAAAAGATTACACATCAAAATGGAAACAGAAGCTACACTGATTTTCATGATACTGGACTGCTTTTCATGATTTGAGCCACAGTCAGCTCCTGGTCTTGCTTTTGCCAACTGTATAGAGCTTCTCCATCTTTGGCTGCAAATAATATAATCAGTCTGATTTAGGTGTTGACCATCTGGTGATGTCCATGTGTAGAGTCTTCTCTTGTGTTGTTGGAAGAGGGTGTTTGCTATGACCAGTGTGTTCTCTTGGCAAAACTATGTTAGCCTTTGCCCTGCTTCACTCTGTATTCCAAGGCCAAATTTGCCTGTTACCCCAGGTGTTTCTTGACTTCCTACTTTTGCATTCCAGTCCCCTATAATGAAAAGGACATCTTTTTTGGGTGTTAGTTCTAAAAGGTCTTGTAGGTCTTCATAGAACTGTTCAACTTCAGCTTCTTCAATGTGAAGTCAAGTGGGCCTTAGAAAGCATCACTAGGAACAAAGCTAGTGGAAGTGATGGAATTCCAGTTAAGCTATTTCAAATCCTGAAAGATGATGCTATGAAAGTGCTGCACTCAATATGCCAGCAAATTTGGAAAACTCAGCAGTGGCCACAGGACTGGAAAAGGTCAGTTTTCATTCCAATCCTAAAGAAAGGCAATGCCAAAGAATGATCAAACTACCACACAATTGCACTCATCTCACACACTAGTAGAGTAATGCTCAAAATTCTCCAAGCCAGGCTTCAGCAATATGTGAACCATGAACTTCCAGATGTTCAAGCTGGTTTTAGAAAAGGCAGAGGAATCAGAGACCAAATTGCCAACATCTGTTGGATCATCAAAAAGCAAGAGAGTTCCAGAAAAACAGCTATTTCTGCTTTACTGACTATGCCAAAGCCTTTGACTGCGTGGATCACAATAAACTGTGGAAAATTTTGAAAGAGATGGGAATATCAGAGCACCTTACCTGCCTCTTGAGAAACCTATATGCAGGTCAGGAAGCAACAGTTAGAACTGGACATGGAACAACAGTCTGGTTCCAAATAGGGAAAGGAGTATGTCAAAGCTGTATATTGTCACCCTGCTTATTAAACTTACATGCAGAGTACATCATGAGAAATGCTGGAATCAAGATTGCCAGGAGAAATATCAATAACCTCAGATATGCAGATGACACCACCTTTATGGCAGAAAGTGAAGAGGAACTAAAAAGCCTCTTGATGAAAGTGAAAGAGGAGAGTGAAAAGTTGGCTTAAAGCTCAACATTCAGAACACTAAGATCATGGCATCTGGTCCCATCACTTCATGGGAAATAGATGGGGAAACAGTGGACACAGTGTCAGACTTTGGGGGGGGTGGGTGCAAAATCACTGCAGATGGTGACTGCAGCCATGAAATTAAAAGGCGCTTACTCCTTGGAAGGAAAGTTATGACCAACCTAGATAGCATATTGAAAAGCAGAGACATTACTTTGCCAACAAAGGTCCATCTAGTCAAGGCTATGGTTTTTCCAGTGGTCATGTATGGATGTGAGAGTTGGACTGTGAAGAAAGCTGAGCACCAAAGAATTGGTGCTTTTGAACTGTGGTGTTGGAGAAGACTCTTGAGAGTCCCTTGGACTGCAAGATCCAACCAGTCCATTCTAAAGGAGATCAGTCCTGGTTGTTCTTTGGAAGAAATGATGCTAAAGCTGAAACTCCAGTACTTTGGCCACCTCATGCAAAGAGTTGACTCATTGTAAAAGACTCATGCTGGGAGGGATTGGTGGCAGGAGGAGAAATGGACGACAGAGGATGAGATGGCTGGATGGCATCACCGACTCGATGAATGTGAGTTTGAGTGAACTCCAGGAGTTGGTGATGGACAGGGAGGCCTGGCGTGCTGCAGTTCATGGGGTCGCAAAGAGTCGGACATGACTGAGTAACTGGACTGAACTGAGACTGCTTTTAACTGCTATAAACACTTGAGGTCTGCATTTCACCATAGGTTTTAGTAACAGTGTTAGCTCTTCTTCCCCTCACCCCGCATAAGAGATCTTCCTCACATTTGGCCAGCCTTTGTGCCTTTTTCAATAGCTTCTAACATAACTTAATAAGATCAGGATCTTAGGGGTTAGAGAGGCTTTGCCCCTCACAATCTGTGCCCTTGGAACTATTACTTTAGTCTCCCGAGAACTCTGTTCCTAATCTGTTACACAGAACCTGAATGGGTTCCTATTTCGTGGGTTGTAATTAAAATTCTAAGAACTTACTTAGGAGAAGAGTAAGCACAGTGCCTGACATAGTTCAGCCAGCAATGCATTTTACATTCTCTTCATGGACTTTTTCAACCTCAACTTTGTTCTAAACTTTCTCAGATTTAGACTATTTTGTCTTTTTTAGGAACTTTGCCTCTGTGATCACATCCACACAGTTCACCATTTAAGAGCCCCAAATTCTTAAATTAACAAAATGCCCACTGGTTATCCATATTGGTACATGTGTCATATGTATTTGACTACATACCATCATCATATGACATTTAAAAATATTCAAGATTTTCTTTTCTCTCTCTTTCTGAATAGAAACGAATTCCTTTGTTCTCCTAAGACCCTTGTGGTGAAAAGAGAAAAAAAAAATTTACACCCTCCAGTAAGTGTCTCTATGCTGACGTTTAGAATTATGTTACTTCACACAGGAAGTGAGTCAACTTTACTAGAGGCTCCAGTTACTCCAGATTCACCATCATCTCCTTATTTCACCTAGTTAATTACCAAAGCACCAGGGAAGGGAGGAAATGCACATAATGGATCATTGTACTTTTAAGAAAAATCTCCTTGCCAGTGCCTTTTGGGATGATGATTTTGATCTTAAGGAGGCACTGTCTCAGGAGGATGCAGGTTGCGGAGGCAAATGTCACAGTAAATAATCTGTGAACTGTCTCTTGGTACCCTTAACACCAGGTTCAGACCCCAGACATTTATCTCTCATGATGCTCTAGAGGTACTTCCAAGTCTAGCAGAGCCGTGTTGCAAGATAAATTGGGGAATCTTCCTTTTCCTGCTGACTGGGCTCCTTCAGTCGTGACAAGCCCAAGATGCTTTGGGACAGAAGGTTGGTTCAGAATGGTGGTATAACCAGCCAACATGACTCATGAAGAGGGTGTCAGATATTTTTGTCCTGGGCAAAACAAATGCACATGGCCACACGATTAATTGGAGACTCTGCAAATAGATTTCCAAATTAAGTTTGTGAAAAGATAAGAAAATATGTGAGGCTTTAGGTTGGTTTCCCTGGAAGCAGAGGCTGAGATGCATGTGGTTTACTGAGGGTTCTCAGGAGAAGAGGGGTCAGGGGGCCAGAGGAAGAGCTGAACGAGGACTTGGTCTTCTGTGAAGATGAACCTCAGCCTGATCACCTAGAGAGCTCTGGAGTAGGAATTCAACCTTAGAGTTGGTCCCACCTGAGGTAGGGGGCTGAGCATTTTGCATCTTTGCAGGCCATTCTGAGGGTAGTGATAGAGAACCTCTTTAGTGATAGCACTGTTATGACAGACTGGACTCCAAAAGAGTGTGCAGCCTGGAGCTGCTTAGCAGACAACACTGCAGCCAGGAGATTGGTACACTATCTGCATAAAGGGAACCTGGGCAGCAGGCCCTACACTTGCAGTAACTTTACCCTTTCTGATGTGTGTACCTGTGGATGGAGAGTATTTATCTATCATCTAATGTATTTGCCGACTTACCTGTGACCAATTTCAGACTGTCTTTAATGTTGGTGTCCCTATAGATTATTTCCATTTACCTGTAACTACCCCTCTAAATGACATTTTAAAAGCAAATTAAAATGTAGCATAGCTGTATTATCCAGTTGTACACATGCTTTTTGGTCTTCTGTTATGCTAAGCCAAAGAAAGAAAGAAAAAAAAAAAGACTGGAATGTTGCTAATAGGACAGAATTGCATCTCAGCCATGAGAAGAAAATTGATCCTTTTTTGGACTATCATAATTAGTACCCTCAGCATTTGATTTGCAAGATGTTATAATCTAAAAGGACTATTTCTATATATAAAATATAGCCATTAATCAAAGCAATTGATTTTCAAAACCTGTATATAGAAATCAGCCTTGAAAATTTAATATTCTTTCTGCAGGCCTCCACTTCCTGGAATTGAGGAAGTCATCAGCCATTCTCCTCACTGCTCTTTCCAGCCCATCCCCTCTCCCTGCTCCCTAAAACACCAGGTGTGAATTTCAGGTTACATCAGTTGCCTCTTGCCACAATAATGCTGCATAACAAGGATCTCAAAAACCAGAGTCTTAAAGTGATGAGCATTTTTCAAGTTATCAGGTTTTCAGGATTCTGGTTTAGGCTGATGTATTAGTTATTTATTTCTACATAACATATTTCCCCAAAATTTAGCACCTTAAAGAAATACACATTTATCATCTCACAGTTTCTCTGAGTCAAGAATCTGGTGTGGGAGGTGGGGCTGGGGAAAGGATGAAATTGGGTGATTGGGATTGACACATGCACACTACTGAATATAAAATAGATAACTAATAAGGACCTACTGTATAGCGTAGGGAACACTACTTAACACTCTGCAGTGGCCTATATGGAAAAAGAATCTTTAAAAAAGAGTGGATGTATAATTGAATCACTTTGCTATATACCTGAAGCCAACACAGCATTGTAAATCAACTATACTCCAATAAAAATTAATAAAAATACAATCTGGTATGGTTTAACTGGGTCATCTGACCTTGGGTCTCTCACAGGATGCAATTCCCACCTCAGCTAGGATCGCCATCCTTTCAAGGCTCATCTCCGGCTCAGTCCACATCCACACTTCCTCATGGGAGGGCCAGCAGCCTTCATATTCTTATGGGTAACATCACTTCCTCACCATGCAAATTTCTCCACACAGCCACTCACAACACAACAGTTCACTTCCCCCAGAGCAAGGGCCACAAGAGAGAAAGCAAAAGAATGAGCAGGACAAAAGTCAATCTTCTGCAACCTGATCTTCAAACTGACATTTCACCATATTCCTATATTCCACTCATTAGAAACATCAACAGGTCCAGCCCACACTCAAGGGAATGGAGCTTCACAGGGGCATGGATACCAGAATAATGGGAAGCCACCCAAGGTGCTGGCTACTATACCCATGCTCAGCTGGTTAGTTTCCTCTGGTTTTGACTATATTCCTTGTATATCTAGGGATCAGCTGCTATTAGCTGATCAAAGCTTTTTTGGTTGTAGTGACTTTACTCTGAGCCTGTTTTTTTTGTTGTTGTTGTTTTTTTTATACTCTAGAAAATTAGCTGGACACACTCTCCTGGTCATGGCAAAAGCATAGGAAAACAGGAAGAAACACCCAAAGACTCTTGAGGCTCTGGCTCAGAACTGCTACACCATTTCCTTTGGTGCATCCTATTGGCCAGACAGCTCATAAGACTGGCCCAGATGCAATGAGTGAAGATGAGAGCATCTCACCTGATATCCTTGAAGTCATCATTCACCCACACAAGGGGTACTCCCCTTCTTTCTTCAAGTTTTTGTCATTCATCCTCAATCTATACAATGCTCCTCCTATGGATGTTCCTGTGGATGTCAATGCCCACTTAATTAATCTTTTCCAATGGGGCCACTAATGTCATTTTAGGGGAGAAAATTCTTCACTTATATAAAACTATTCCTTGGGTGCAGGACATTTGACTGCCATGAATCTTGCAATCTAAGTGCCAATAATCCTTCCAGATTTGAAAATGCTCCAACAGAGAGAAATGTCACAGATAAGCAAGTGGAAGAGACTAGAATAATCCCCAAGTTACTGAATTGGAGTCAAAGACATCAATATGAATTCACTTTTAGCTTAATATATCAATAGATACAGATGGCTGCATAGAAAAATGTTTATACATATGGATGTACATATATATTTATATGTGTGTATATGTCTATATGGAGAAGGCAATGGCACCCCACTCCAGTACTCTTGCTTGGAAAATCCCATGGATGGAGGAGCCTGGTAGGCTGCAGTCCATGGGGTCGCTAAGAGTCAGAGAAGACTGAGTGACTTCGCTTTCACTTTTCACTTTCATGCATTGGAGAAGGAAATGGCAACCCACTCCAATGTTCTTGCCTGGAGAATCCCAGGAACGGGGGATTCTGGTGGGCTGCCGTCTATGAGGTCGCACAGAGTCGGACATGACTGAAGCGACTTAGCAGCAGCAGCAGCAGCAGCATATGTCTATATGTCTGCATATGTATTGAGATATATACATATATGTGTGATGTATACGCATACATGTATACCTGTATGCATATGTGTGTATGTTTGTATAAATATGTATGTATATTTTTCTTTTTTTTTTTATTTCCTTGTAGTATTTTTCTTTTCTTTTTTTTAAAATTTTATTTTATTTTTAAACTTTACAATATTGTATTAGTTTTGCCAAATATCGAAATGAATCCACCACAGGTATACCCACGTTCCCCATCCTGAACCCTCCTCCCTCCTCCCACCCCTACCCTCCCTCTGGGTCGTCCCAGTGCACCAGCCCCAAGCATCCAGTACCGTGCATCGAACCTGGACTGGCGACTCGTTTCATACATGATATTATACATGTTGCAATGCTATTCTCCCAAATCTCCCCACCCTCTCCCTCTCCCACAGAGTCCATAAGACTGATCTATACATCGGTGTCTCTTTTGCAGTCTCGTACACAGGGTTATTGTTACCATCTTTCTAAATTCCATATATATGCGTTAGTATACTGTATTGGTGTTTTTCTTTCTGGTTTACTTCACTCTGTATAATAGGTTCCAGTTTCATCCATCTCATTAGAACTGATTCAAATGTATTCTTTTTAATGGCTGAGTAATACTCCATTGTGTATATGTACCACAGCTTTCTTATCCATTCATCTGCTGATGGGCTGTGTATATTTTTCTTGCACTGTCAGCTAAGAGGCCCTAGAAGCAACAGCATTGTAGTAGCAACGAGCAAATCTAGTACTCAGATCTTGATTTCTAATACTGTTCTGCAGTAAAAGGAACCAGAACTCATTTGATAAATGGCTGATTCTAGACCTGGAACAGAAAATATACATGATAAACCTGGAGCATAGAAAGTAAGTGCTAAAAACAAACCAAAATCTTCCACAATGGTGGGGATATATCACAAGAACACAGGAGTCAAACAAAAGAGTTCGTAAGACTGGAACAATTTGGGTAACAAAATAAGCAAAGTAGGATTGGATAACACAAAATACAAAATAAATATCCAACCCATACTGGTATAAATAACTGGATCAATAAACAAATGGAGGAAAACAGACAAATCTCTCATGCAGAATTCCAAATAACTTATGTTACCCTGTGGTCCAGTATAACTCCTCACTCCTTAAGTGTGGTCTGCAAATAATAACTTCTTCCCAAGAAGCTCAGAAGGTAAAGAATCTGTTGGAGACCCAGTTTCTGTCTTTGGGTCCAAAAGATCCCCTGGAGGAGGAAATGGCACCCCACTCCAGTATTCTTGCCTGGGAAATCCCATGGATGAAGGAATCTGGTGGGTTACAGTCTGACAAAGAGTCAGACATGACTGAGTGACTAACACTACTACTAAGACTCCCAAGAGTAAAGTGTGGAAAGGAAGAAACAATTTGTAGTGGGGAAGCATGGTAGACATAACCTCCATCATGTCATCAAGGTGGACAGCATGCTCCCTTGATGCCAGGTGATGAGAAGGGCGTACATCTCTGTAAAGTGGGTTTCCCACAAAACCAATATTAATCCCATTCCAACCATGAGAAAAAAACTCCATTAAGGGACATTCTAAAGATGTGTGTTGAGTATTCCCCATGATTGTAAATTTCAGCAACAACTGGGAAAGTGGGACACTGTCACAGCCAAGGGGAGCCTAAGGAAACATGATGGCTAAGGGCAATGTGGCAGGCACCGTGGACAGGATCTTGGAACAGAAAAGGAAGGTTAGGTCAAAACTAGGCAATAGCTCTAAATGGGCACTTCAGTTAAAAATGGTCTGTCCATACTGGTTTGTGAATTGTGACAAATACAGCACACTCATATGAGATTCTATTAGGGGAAACCAGGTGTGGAGTGAATAGAAATTCTCTATACTAGTTTCAAAATTTTTAGTAAAATAAAAAAATACTCAAATTAGAAAGTTAATTTTAATAATGCCCTAAACATTTTCTTTTCTTCTTTGGAGGTTTGGAATTCCTTTTTTTAATTGAAGAAAGCTTGACCTATAATTTGTTGTGTTAGCTTCTTTTTCAGATTCTTTTTCCATATGCATGCAGGCACACTAAGTCACTTTAGTCATGCTCAACTCTCTTTGTGACGCTATGGACTGTAGCCTGCCAGGCACCTCTGTCCATGGGATTCTCCAGGCAAGAATACTGGAATAGGCTGCCTTGCCATCCTCTAGGGGATCTTCCGGACCCAGGGATCGAACCCGAGTCTATTATGTCTCCTGCATCGGCAGGTGATTCCTTTATCACTAGTGCCACCGGGAAGCCCCTTTTTTCCTTATGCTGCTGCTGCTGCTAAGTCGCTTCAGTCGTGTCCGACTCTGTGCGACCCCAGAGACTGCAGCCCACCAGGCTTCCCTGTCCCTGGGACTCTCCAGGCAAGAACACTGAAGTGGGTTGCCAGTTCCTTCTCCAGTGCGTGAAAGTGAAAGGGAAGTCCCTCAGTCGTGTCTGACTCTAGCGACCCCATGGACTGCAGCCCACCAGGCTCCTCTGTCCATGGGATTTTCCAGGCAAAAGTACTGGAGTGGGGTGCCATGGTTGAGTGTAGTTCCCTGTGCTATACAGTAGGTCCTTATTGGTTATCTATTTTAAATATGGTTAATATTTGGTTAACCATATTATGGTTAATATATGGTTAACATATGATTTATATGTTAATCCAAACTCCTAATAACCTAACATTTTCAACACCCTGCTTAAGTGACTGCATTCTTGTTTGAAAGATCCTGACGTTCATATCTTTGTCACATCCTTGGGCTCTTTTCTGCCAGGGAGCTTGTTTCTAGCCCCAGTTCCCACCTCAGCCACAGATGGTCACATCCCAGGCATGTTCATCCCCATTAAAGAAAGGCCTCAGACTCAAGCATCTCTCTCACATCTCCAGTGACCCTCAGCTCCAATATTTCTTCACCCCCTGGGTCAGAACCTTTGCTCCTGCCACTTTTGCCCTGTCCTCAAACCTCTTTGGAGAAGGCAATGGAAACCCACTCCAGTACTCTTGCCTGGGAAATCCCATGGATGGAGGAGCCTGGTGGGCTGCAGTCCATGGGGTCGTGAAAAGTTGGACATGACTGAGTGATTTCATTTTCCCTTTTCACTTTCATGCACTGGAGAAGGAAATGGCAACCCACTCCATATTCTTGCCTGGAGAATCCTAGGAATGGGAGCCTGGTAGGCTGCTGTCTATGGGGTCGCACAGAGTCCGACTCGACTGAAGTGACTTAGCAGCAGCAGCAAACCTCCTCGGGACCATGTGTCACTCTTTACTTGGCCTCCATTCTGAAATCAATCATCATAATCACTCCCAAGGATATACTCTCAATTCTTTTGTTTCTCTTGTGCTTTGACCTATTCTCTTGGCCAAACTCCAGCCATAACTTAATTAGATGCTCCATCAATACATCTTAGGTACCCATTTAACTGAGCACAGCTGGCCTGTGATGCTGCCTGGCAATCAGGCCACACTTTCCAACCAAGGTTACTTTCCTGCTCTTTGACAACAGTTTCATGCTTTCTCCTCTCTTCTCAAGCCTCCAGCATGGCTCTCCTTACCCTCACTTTCAGCTGATAATACATCTCCTTGTTTCAAGGCAAAAAATAGAAGCATTCAGAAGAGAATTTGCATACATTTCCATCATTATATTTACCTTCTCACTGCATCTACACCCATTAATCCTATTTTCTCCCCTGTTATTGTGGAATACTCAATACTAAGGTTAAATTGTACTTTTAGGTGCCACATCCTTTCTTTAAAAGTAGAAGGGGATTATTTTCTACCTCTCCTGCTTCATCAGCTTCTTCCTCTCCACTGGATCCTCACCATCAGTGTTATCAGGATGCTGTTATTTCCTCCAACTGAGAAACAAAACTTATTCCACTTCTCCCTCCAGCAGTTCCTACCCCATTTTCCCCTTCCCTTTTTAGTTACACTCCTTTAAAAAGTGCCCAATAATCTATCTCTCCAATTGATCACTTTTTATTCTCTCTTAAACCCACTCCAAGGAAACATTTCATCTACTGCTCCATCAAGGTCAAATCAAGGTAAGTATCACTAGTGACCTCTGGTGTTTGTAAACCCTGTGGTGGATTCTTAGCATATATTTTGTACATTTGATTCCCCCTTCCTTTAAATTCTTTCTTCATTTGGCTTTTAGCATTTCACACAGTAAAGGTTTCCTTCCTACCTTATTGGCAGCTCCTTCTCAGCCTCTCATACTTGTTTTCTGGTATCTTTCCAATCCCTTCATACTGTAGAATCCCAAGGCTCAGAATATACACTTCTTCTCTATCTACCTACACTTACTCTCTGTGTGACCTCATTCAATCTCTTTGTTTTAAACACATCTGTATACTAGAGACCCCAAATTTATATCCACACTTTGTACTTTCACCCTGAACTTGAGACTCATACATCAACTGCCTACTTGACTGTATCTGGATGGCTAATAAACATCACAAATCTAAACTGTACTCCTGATAGTCCTCTCATCCCTAGCTCTGTTCTCCCAGAGACTTTCCCTCTCAATAATGAACCCCATCCTGCCAGTTGCTTACTCTAAATGCTTGGCATCAATGCACGTTTCTATTTTGCTCACACTTCAGGCTCATGCCATTAGCAAATTCTGTTACTCTGCCTCCAAAACACCGCCAAATCCCACCATTTCTTATTATATCTATCATATCATCTAAAACCACACTAGTCCAAGTCATCATCATCTCTTAGCTGAACTGGTTTCATTGCTTAGTAGCTGATTTCCAAGCATCTAACGATGCCCCTTTTTGTCTTACCTCTAGAGACACAACAACTTTCTCCTGTTGATCAAGTCTAATCACATCAAACCTATGCTCAAAACACTCCAGAGGGTCCATCTCTCCAAAGTTAACATCAATGTCATCACAATGATCTACAAGCCTATAAAATGTCTTTGATCAAAATGTTTTATTAAAATTCCAGCTCTGGGCCTTCCCAACTGTGCATATCTAAGACCTGTTTAAGTGGTCGGTACCTTTGTAAGAATAAAACTGCTCTTACCCCTTAGGCAGATGCAGCCCTGTACCCGAGTTCACACTTGGGAAGCTGATAGTGGGCTGGATGGCAGACACGGCTGGTGCCACTGTGCAGTGTGCACACTGCACCGCTCTTCCAGTTCTATCCAGCATCCTGTCATTACCGCTGCGCACTAACTTCCTACCACTCTCTTCTGAATTTAATCTGCACAGCCACATGGCCTCCTTGTTCACGGACCTGACAAGCATATTCCTGCCTCTGGCGGTTTTTTTTTTTTTTTTTTTTCACTACCACAATAACTTTCTTCTTTCTCCATATAATACATATATACATATATATATATATATATATATATATAATTACTCCCTCGCTGCTTCAAGACTATGATCAATATAAACTCTTTGGTGAGGTCTTTAGTTCAACTCAGTTCAGTCACTCAGTCATGTCCGATTCTTCATTACCCATGGACTGCAGCACGCCAGGCTTCCCTGTCCTTCACCATCTCCTGGAGCTCACTCAAACTCATGTCCATTGAGCCAGTGATGCCATCCAACTGTCTAGTCCTCTACTGTCCCCTTCTCCTGCCTTCAGTCTTTCCCAGTATCAGGGTCTTTTCCAATGAGTCGGTTCTTCGCATCAGGTGGCCAAAGTATTGGAGTTTCAGCTTCAACATCAGTCCTTCCAATGAGTATTCAGGACGGATCTCCTTTAGAATGGACTGGTTGGATCTCCTTGCAGTCCAAGGGACTCTCAAGAGTCTTCTCCAACACCACAGTTCAAAAGCATCAATTCTTTGGCATTCAGCTTTCTTTATAGTCCAAACTCACATCCATACATGACCACTGGAAAAACTAGCTTTGACTAGATGGACCTTTGTTGGCAAAGTAATGTCTCTGCTGTTCAATATGCTGTCTAGGTTGGGCATAAGTTTTCTTCCAAGGAGTAGGCATCTTAATTTCATGGCTGCAGTCACCATCCTCAGTGATTTTGGAGCCCCAAAAAATAAAGTCTGCCATTGTTTCCACTGTTTCCCCATCTATTTGCTGTGAAGTGATGAGACCAGATGCCATGATCTTAGTTTTCTAAATGCTGAGTTTTAAGCCAGCCTTTTCACTCTCCTCTTTCACTTTTCATCAAGAGGCTCTTTAGTTCTTCTTCACTTTCTGCCATAAGGGTGATGTCATCCACATATCTGAGGTTATTGATATTTCTCCCGGCAATCTTGATTCCAGCTTGTGCTTCTTCCAGTCCACCATTTCTCATGATGTACTCTGCATAGAAGTTCAATAAACAGGGTGACAATATACAGCCTTGACATATTCCTTTCCCTATTTGGAACCAGTCTGTTGTTCCATGTATGGTTCTAACTGTTGCTTCTTGACCTGCACACAAATTTCTCAAGAGGCAGGTCAGGTGGTCTGGTATTTCCATCTCTTGAACAATTTCCCATAGTTTGTTGTGATCCACACAGTCAAAAGCTTTGGCATAGTCAATAAAGCAAAAGTAGATGTTTTCTGAAACTCTCTTGCTTTTTCTATGATCCAACAGATGTTGGCAATTTGATCTCTGGTTCCTCTGCCTTTTCTAAATCCAGCTTGAACATCAGGAAGTTCATGGTTCACGTACTGTTGAAGCCTGGCTTGGAGGGTTTTGAGCATTACTTTGCTAGTGTGTGAGATGAGTGCAATTGTGTGGTGCCTTTCTTTGGAATTGGAATGAAAACTGACCTTTTCCAGTCCTGTGGCCACTGCTGAGTTTTCCAAATTTGCTGGCGTATTAGTTCAGCACTTTCACAGCATCATCTTTGAGGATTTAAAATAGCTCAACTGAAATTCAATAAGCTCCACTAGCTTTGTTCATAGTGATGCTTCCTAAGGCCCCCTTGACATCACATTCCAGGATATCTGGCTCAAGGTGAGTGATTACACCATCATGGTTATCTGGGTCATGAAGATCTTTTTTTTAATTGTTCTTCTGTGTATTCTTGCCACCTCTTCTTAATATCTTCTGCTTCTGTTAGGTCCATACCATTTCTGTCCTTTATTGTGCCCATCTTTGCATGAAATGTTCCCTTGGTATCTCTAATTTTCTTGAAGAGATCTCTATTCTTTCCCATTTTACTGTCTTCCTCTATTTCTTTGCATTGTTCATTTAGGAAGGTTTTATCTCTCCCTGCTCTTCTTTGGAACTCTGTATTAAGATAGGTATATCTTTCTTTTTCTCCTTTGCCTTTCACTTCTCTTCTTTTCTCAGCTATTTGTAACGCCTCTTCAGAGAACCATTTTGCGTTTTTGCATTTCTTTTTCTTGGGCATGTTTTGATCACTGCTTGTGTACAGCGTCATGAACCTCCATCTGTAGTTCTTCAGGCACTCTGTCTATGAGATCTAATCCCTTGAATCTATTCGTCACTTCCACTGTATAATGGTAAAGCATTTGATTTTGCTCATACCTAGTGGTTTTCCCTGCTTTCTTCAATTTAAGTCTGGATTTTGCAATAAAGAGTTCATAATCTGAGCCACAGTCAGCTCCCAGTCTTGTTTTTGCTGACTGTATGGAGCTTCTCCATCTTTGACTGCAAAGAATATAATCAGTCTGATTTAGGTATTGACCATCTGGCGATGTTCACATGTAGTCACCTGTTGTGTTGTTGAAGAGGGTGTTTGCTATAATCTGTGCATTCTCTTGGCAGAACTCTGTTAGCCTTGCCCTGCTTCATTTTGTACTCCAAGGTTAAATTTGCCTGTAATTCCAAGTATCTCTTGACTTCCTATTTTTGCCTTCCAGTCCCCTATGGTGAAAAGGACATCTTTTTTAGGTGTTAGTTCTAGAAGGTCTTGTAGGTCTTCATAGAACCATTCAACTTCAGCTTCTTCAGCATTAGTGGTTTGGGCATAGACTTGGATTGCTGTGATATTGAATGGTTTGCCTTGGAAACGAACTGAGATCATTCTGCCATTTTTGAGATTGCAACCAAGTAGTGCATTTTGGACTCTATCGTTGACTATGTGGGCTACTCCATTTCTTCCAATTTGACTATAGTTTTTACTAAAGATATTCCCCATGAAGACAGAAGTATATATATATTTATATATGTGTATATATATATGTACATAAATATGTAATTTATGTGTATATATCATTTCAGTTCCGTTCAGTTGCTCAGTCATGTCCAACTCCTTGCGACCCCATGAATTACAGCACACCAGGCCTCCCTGTCCATCACCACTCAAACTCATGTCCATCGAGTCAGTGATGCCATCCTCTGTCGTCCCCTTCTCCTCCTGCCCCCAATCCCTCCCAGCATCAGAGTCTTTTCCAGTAAGTCAACTCTTCACATGAGGTGGCCCAAGTACTGGAGTTTCAGCTTCAACATCAGTCCTTCCAATGAATATTCAGGACTGATTTCCTTTAGGATGGACTGGTTGGATCTCCTTTCAGTCCAAGGGACTCTCAAGAGTCTTCTCCAACACTACAGTTCAAAACCATCAATTCTTCAGTGCTCAGCTTTCTTCACAGTTCAACTCTCACATCCATACATGACCACTGGAAAAACCATAGCCTTGACTAGACAGACCTTTGTTGGCAAAGTAATGTCTCTGCTTTTCAATATGCTATCTAGGTTGGTCATAACTTTCCTTCCAAGGAGTAAGCATCTTTTAATTTCATGACTGCAATCACCATCTGTAGTGACATAAATATGTAATTATACACATAAATATGTATATATATATATATATATACACACACACACACACATAAATATGTACTTTTTGTTTCCCCAGGACCTAGAGTGTTATCTGCTACATAGCAAGCATTCAAATTCTATACTATAGTCATAGACCTTTTTGATATAAAGAATATACCACTTATCTCTCTGAGTCATTTTCCTCATTAAGCAAAAGTTCTCTTTTCCTCTGGTGTTCCAGTTGTGCCTGAATATGCTTTCTTCTGCTCTGTCAAATACATCTTTCCTATCTGCCACATATACCCATTGACCTCACTCTTATATTTTTCTCCTCTATTTCCCAAAGGGGATCTCTAGGTCAAACACTCATATAGCATGATTAATTGGATGAGACTTCTACTATATAAATATTATATCAATAAACAGTGAAAATGGAAACTTTTCCATTTTTAACACCAGGTACATGCATCTATTTCTGAGAGTGAAACTCTCCAAAGACAATGGGAAATATAAACAAAATGGTACTTGAGGATGGTTTCAAAATGGCAAAGTAATCCCAGTCCCTAGTAAATACAAAAGGGTTTTCCCTGGTGGTTCAGTCGTTAAGAATCCACCTCCTAATGCAGGAGACTTGGTTTGATCCCAATTTGGGGAACTAAGATCGCACGTGTCACAGAGCATCTAAGCCTGCACAACACAGCTGCTGAGCCTGGGTACTACAAGTAAGACCTGACATAGCCAAATAATTCAATAGTTCAGTTCAGCGTTGCTCAGTCGTGTCCGACTCTTTGGAACCCCATGAACTGCAACATGCCAGGCCTCCCTGTCCATCCATAACCAACTCCCAGAGTCCACTCAAACCCATGACCACTGAGTCAGTGATGCCATCCAACCATCTCATCCTCTGTTGTCCCCTTCTCCTGCCTTCAATCTTTCCCAACATCAGGGTCTTTTCAAATGAGTCAGTTCTTCACATCAGGTGGCCAAAGTATTGGAGTTTCCACTTCAGCATCAGTCCTTCCAATGAATATTCAGGACTGATTTCCTTTAGAATGGACTGGTTGGATCTCCTAGTAGTCCAAGGGACTCTGAAGAGTCTTCTCCAACACCACAGTTCAAAAGCATCAATTCTTCAGTGCTCAGGTTTCTTTATAGTCCAACTCTCACATCCATACATGACTACTGAAAAAACCATAGCTTTGATTAGACAGACCTTTGTTGGCAAAGTAATGTCTCTGCTTTTTATTATGCTGTCTAAGTTAGTCATAACTTTTCTCCCAAGTAGTAAATGTCTTTTAATTTTATGGCTGCAGTCACCATCTGCAGTGATTTTGGAGCCCCCCAAAAATAAAGTCTGTCACTGTTTCCATTGTTTCCCCATCTATGTGCCATGAAGTGATGGGACCAGGTGCCATAATCTTAGTTTTCTGAATGTTGAGCTTTAAAAATAATAAATATAATGGTTGTTTCAATTGATTTATAATGACCCATAAGGCAACCCTAATTGCCTCAATAGGCGTCTAATGGGATGCCTCATCTTCCTAGGACACTTAGAATCCATCACTGTATTGCATTATGTCAAGGGGGCAAATGTGAGCTCTCTCTTTATTGTCTTTGGCAAACATCATCTCGTTTTTCTGTCAGGTGTCTGTAGTGGCTTTCTTTGGGTGACACCTCTGGCTTTGCAAAGTTTGGCTTAACTTTCTTGATCTCTGTAGACACCGACAACACAAACATGCTCTGTTTGTAGAAATATGTCATCTGTTGAAGCTCAGCAGGGGAATAGGAAGAGAAATCAGATTTTGAAGAAAGAACAACAGCACCATTTGGACAGCTGCAGGCATGAATCTCTGAAGAGGACAGGTGGACCAGGTTATGCCTCAGACTCTGAGCTTTTCTGGCCTCACATGGAGGCCTAGAAATAAAGAGGAAGGGCATGTGAGATGGGGCAGTGTGGGGCTGGCTCTGATTGTGTCGGTTGTTAAATTCATAGCATGCCCATGCTTCGCTGAAACCTGTTACTTTCCACAAGTTCAGAAGGCAGGTTTTTTAATCTATTTCTGGGGTTCCAAATGCCACCACTGTCAGAGTGCTTCAAGACATACAGGGACAGAAAATATTCTCTCAACACTCACCTCACCAAACAGTGAGTCCTTGCTGTGCACCAGTTACAAGCAGGCACAAAAGCTATGTGGGCCTTTAATCACCTGATTTCTGCCCCCTGAATGAAGTGTATGTCAGCTCAGCATGGTTAACACTTTTGATTGATATCAATTTACTTAAGTGCTACCTCTTTAAAGGCTTTTACTGTGTTCAAATACTATTTCTTGAGTCCAGCTAAAAAGTGAAATGCATTTATTAACTGTTTAAAAAGACATATGTCCTTTCAGATTAAAAACAACAACAACAACTGTGTATACCAATTTAGATACATAGGGTGTCATTGTTTCATCTTGACTACTCAACCCTCCATATTAACCACCATACTTAAAAACATGCTGATACTCTCTTTTTAAATTAATAAACATCAATTAATCCACTGGCTGTGTTTTTTATTACCAAATTCAGAGACTAGAAAAAAGAAAAACACAACCCAGCTGTTCAGCCCATATCCCTGATCTGGCTATGAAAGTAAGGAATTTGGCCACTTTTTTCAAGGCTTTTTTCACTTTTGCCAAGGTGATGGAGTTGGTCAAGCTTGCCCAATTTCCTTTCCCACAAGCAGGCAGAGCTGGTAAATATTATTGTCAATGGAAAATAGGTACAGTGTTATTCTTTTCCAAAAAGGTTTTCTTGGCCAAGTTTGAAAAATGCTACCTACGATATCTTCTTGGAAGCTTCATAATGATACATAGAATGCTCTAGGTTTAGATAAGCCCTATAATCCCTATTTAATTCCTTGTATCCTGAAGCTCTCACACTTTCCTGACCAAGGGATTCCTTCCATGTTGGAGCTGGAGGAGGAGCATACGGGAATGAGTAAGATTCAAGCTTTTGTGACAGGATGAGAAACTATTGGAAGGCTTTGAGCAGAGGAGGGACCTGATATTTTATGATTCATTAGGCTCCCCTGGGTCTTTGTGAGATGTGGCTGAAGGGAATATGGGAAAACAAATGCCAGAAAGTGAACTGGGAGGCTTTTGCAATAAAGCAGGTGAGCCAACAACATTAAGTTGAACCAGACAACAAAGGTCTAGATGATGAGAAGGCATCACTTTCCAGATGCATTTGGAAGGTAGAGCTTTTGATATTTTCTGGCAGATGGGATATATGATATCAGAGAGAAAAGTCAAGGATGATTTCAAGCTATCTGCCCTGAGGAATTGGCAGACTGTGGGAGGAGCACATTGGGGCACTTGGGGATAAATCAGGAGTGTAGTTTTGGAGCTGCCAATTTTATGATGACAGTTAGATGTTCAACAATAGCCAAGATGTTCTCTGGGATCCACTCTCTGAATTTGACTTCATTTAGCGCAAAGCAGAGGGCTCTCCACTCGGGCTATTCAGTAGAACTGCCTGCAGAGATTTAAAAGTTCCCTGGTCTAGGATGCTGCCAAACTAATTACTTAAACATCTCTGGGGTAGACCAAGGCATGGGCATGCTCAACACCCTCCAGGGGATGCAAATGCATAGTGAGGGTAGAGAACCACGGGATCAGTGGCCCCAGCAGTCTGTGGGCTTGAGATGACCATGGCGCATTCCATTAGATGTAGTGGCAGGATGGCTGTGCTTCCCAGATGTCAGGAAACTGGAGACAAGGTGTGCCACATTGCTGGGAAACAGACACTTTCCAGATTCTCTCTGCCTCTTCCTGCACGCTCTCTTTTCTTTCTCCAAGTTTCAAGGAAGGACTTCTAGCTTAGGTAGCTCATTTGACATGGTCTTCACTTAAATTAGGCAGCACTGATGGTGCCTAGAGTATTCAGACTCAGGGCCTGAGCCTTTTCTGCTGGTCTCTAGAGATGTGTGATTCATTGCAGAGTTATCTGAGAATAGAAGAGCATTTCAGAGCCCCCCTCACCACCCGGCCAGCACCATGTACCGTGGAAAATAATCTGAAAACAGTAGGAATTCCACAGCCCTTGAGCAGGTGGGTTTGAGAAAGCTACAAAGAAAGAAAGTGTGGAGACTTCTCTGGCAGTCGAATGGCTAAGATTCCATGCTTCCAGGGAAAGGGACCCTGGTTTGATTCCTTGTCGGGGAACTAAGATCCCACGTGCCACATAGCATAGTCAAAAAAGGAAAGAAAGACAGAAAGTTTGGGGACTTCTCTGGCAGTCCAGTGACTAAGATTCCACACTTCTAGTGAAAGGGACCCAGGTTCAATCCCTTGTCGGGGAACTAAGATCCCACGTCTCCACACAGTGTAGTCAAAAAGGAAAGAAAGAAAGACAGTTTTAAGGGATTTTGGGTCATAGTGCCCAGGTACTTAACAAAAAGGTAGAGGCATTCCTGGAACCCAAATATTTGCCTCCCTCAGTGAAACCTACACATGCAGGTACCACTTTAAGGGCTAGAGTCTCCAGGTAAATACTTTCACACACGCCACACACGAACACTCAACACACATACACATTCAACACACAGGCCACTCACATTTACACTAATAGACAATGCACAGGCTCTCATAATGCAGAGTCCCGCCTTTCATTTATGACCCCTCTCACGTCAACCCTCTCAAAAAATGAGTCTCAGGGGACTTACTCACACAACAGAAGAGAGAAAGCTGGGCTCTTGATTTACTTTCTAGGCCTCTAGCTTCTTTGTGATTTAACTGATGAGCTGTGGAATTTCAAGTCTCATGGTCCTGAGAAGAAAGGACCCTGGAAGATAAGTGTCCTTTCCAGTTCCCCTGACGTTACTCTATTTGGGTGCCAATAGACCCCATTCAGTCACAAAGCCATTGCTGAGAGAGGGAGAAACACAGGAGGACACTGACCTCCAAAGCCCTTTGCCAGGTGGGAGGTTTTGTCTAAGGCACTGCTGGTGAATTCAGAGCTGAGGAAAGCCCTGAGGGGACGCTGGTTTCTCCTCCAGAGGTGGCAGATGCAATCCGTGCCTTCCCACTTTCTGTGCCCTGACCTGGCTGGTACACAGTTGCTCATGTTTCAAAGCCCACCATCAGCATTTCTTTTTTTTTTTTTTAAATCTGCTTTTTTTTTTTTTTGCCTAAGCATTTTCTCTAGACTAGAAAGCCCACTTTGCCCACCCCTGAAGCAAACTGGAAGGTCTAAGGACCTGACACCATCAAAAAGGAATGTTCCACCTATCGCTGGTGGGAACTGGCGCCTTGACCTTTGAGTGGGATAATTTCGGGCTTCCCAGGTGACTCAGATGGCAAAGAATCTGCCGGCAGTGCAGGAGACCTGGATTCCATCCCTGGGTCGGGAAGATCCCCTGGAGAATGGAATGGCAACCCACTTCAGTATTCTTGTCTGGAGAATTCCATGGACAGAGGAGTCTCACTGGCCATAGTCCATGGGATTGCAAAGAGTCAGACCTGACTAACATCTACCCTGGGCTTCTAGAATTCTCTATAGGGATGGAGCCTACTGTAGTGACTGGTTTTATAATGCACCCTCTTTTGGCTGTTTTTTGTTTTTGTTTTTCTTTTTCTGTCTCCTTTTCCCATAATCCTACCAATGTTTTCTGGGATCAATCTAAGATAAACTATTCACATTGAAATTTTTACTCAGGATCAGCCTCTGGGGGACTTGACCTAAGACACAAGAAAAGAAGGAAATCCCCTGCAAGTGTAAATGACAAACGATAGAGAGAGGTCAGTTTACTCAAAAGGGCTCAGAATCCCACCAATATGTCTGTAAAATGGTCCTGTTATCGAGATTTGATTTATCAAGACAATTTGAGAAATGTACCTCCCTGTTGGGGCACCAAACAGGGTGACCATGTAAAGGGGAAGCAGATGCACTCAGCCTGTGGCCTCACATTTCTATGGCAACGACTATAATTTTCCAGGAGGGAGACAATAAAAAAATTCACATAAAACTTTTTATTGTGTAAGTGACACTGGTTGTTAGAGTCAGCAGTCAGAAAGCTACCCTGAGGACAGAACTTTCTCCCTATTAATGTAGAGAAAACCGCTAGCCTGCTTCCCAAATCTCAGAGTGTAGCATTGAAGATGCTAGGATTCATTCTAAAGGAGTTATAATACCAGTGAAATACAAGAAAGATGTAGCAAATGTGTGTTGCAGGAAAGATCATAAAGTAAAATCTAAGCACTTCAGAGTTCTTGGGGCAAGTTGAATCCACGGGAATTGAAAAATAAAGACTTGGGGAAAAAATGGACTCTTTTTACAGACAGGAAAATAACATATTTCTCCATTTTCATTGTCCAGTTTTTCTGGACTCAAAACTACTGCTGAAATCGTTTCCAACCATACAAAATAAATATTTAATGAGGATCTGTGGCTTTAGTATTTGTAACCAGGACTCTGTCTATAAAGATTTCCTTTTTCAATGTGGACACATGCCAACACAGGAACGCAATTGGAGAACAACCCCTGCACACAAATAACCCGACGTCCCCCTGTACCTGCTCCCATCTCCCATCATTTCCTTCAGTCGTGACGTCACCTCCTTTAGAGCCAGCCTCTGCGGTACCAGCCAGGGTTCCAGGGTCGTCATCCACTCCACACTCTCCACTTTAGTTCAGCTCAACGGGGCTCTGCATCACTCACAGGTTGTGAAGAGCTGCAAATGATGTAGGGATCAGCTTTACTATATTAACAGCGCTAAAGCGTAAATATTTTTTGGTAGGATATCCTGATTCATTAGTTTGGATAGCCCAAGTGCTGAGGCAAAGACCAGCATCTCTAACTGGTCTTATCCTCTCATACCTTGCTATTTCACAAAATAAAAATTGATTTCTTGCTTGGGTGACAAACACGTCAGTGGAGGGACAGGGGGATGTGTTCACAGGGTCATTCAGAAACCCAGCTTCCTTCCATCTATTCATTACACAATTCCTTAGACACCAGTTGTAAAATGACTGATTGGCTTTACTTTACGAAACAATCTTAGAGTCACAGAAAAACTGAGCAGAAGGTATAGAGATTTCCCGCATTCCCCCATCCACACCCCTGCACCATCTCTTCCACTGTTAACATCCCCCACCAGAGGAGTACGTTCTTACAAGCCATGAACTTGCGTCAGCAAATCATAATCACCCAGAATCCACTGTTTACATTAGAGTTGATGCTGTACATTCTATGCGTATGGACGAATGTTTGCTGATGTGTATCCACCTTCACGGTGTCACAGTTTTCACTGCTCTAAAAATTCTCATGCCTCACCTATTCATCTTTCCCTTCTCCATAACCTCTGGCCACCATTGATCTTTTTTTTTTTTATCTTTTTAAAATTAATTTCTATTAGAGTACAATCGCTTTACAATGTTGTGTTGGTTTCTGCTGTGCAGCAAAGTGAATCATCTATGTATATACATATACCCCCTCTTTTTTGAATTTCCATCACATTTAGGTCACCACAGAGGACTGAGTAGAGTTCACTGAGCTATACAGTATGTTCTCATTACTTATCTATTTTATATGTAATATCAACAGTATGTGTGTATATATATATATGTCAATCCCGATCTTCCAGTTCATCCCCTCCTTCCCCCCTTGCTGTCCATAGTTTTTTCTCTGTGTTTGTGTTTCTATTTCTGTTTTTCAAATAAGATCTTTTTATTGTTGTCATAGTTTTCTTTTTTCAGAATGTTATACAGATGCAATTGTGTAGTTCACAACATTTTCAGATTGACTTCTATCACTTAGCAACCTGCATTAAAGTTTTCTCCATGTCTTTTCATGGTTTGATAGCTTGTTTCTTTTTAGCTGTAAATAATATGCCATTGTCTGGATATTACACAGTTTTTTAAAATTTTATGTTGGAGTATAGTTTATTTATAATGTTGTGTTAGTTTCACAGGTATACAGTAAAGTGACTTAGTTATACAAATACATATATTACTCTTTTTCATATTTTTTTCCCTATAAGTTGTTACAGAATATTGAGTAGAGTTCCCTGTGCTATATAGTAGGTCCTTGTTGGTTATTTCATGCAGAGTAGTGTGTATATGCCATCCCAAACTCCTAATTTACCCTTCTCCACTACCTTTCCCTTCTGATATCCTTAAGTTTGTTTTTTTAAGTCTGTGAGTCTGTTTCTGTTTTGTGAGTAAATTATTTTGTATCATTTTTTAGATTCCACATATAAATGATACCATATGATATTTGTCTTTGTCAGATTTACGTCACTTAGTATGATGATCTCTAGGTATCCTGGTTTATTTAATCATTCATTTCCTGAACGGTGTCTTGGTTGTTTCCACATGTTTGGCAATTGACAAACATTTTATGGTAAAGGGCCGCATACAAATTATTTTCAGCTTCCTGAGTCTCTGTGTTCAATCTCTGTGTTAACTACTGCCATTGTAGGACAAAACTTCCATAAACACTGCATGAATAAATAGAGTAGCTGTGCTGCAATAAAACTTTATTACAAAAATAGGATATGGTATTCAGATTCCTGCCTTGGAGTCCCCCACTGGCTCTTAACAGCAGACAGGAAAAAGACACAGTGGAGGATCTGGATCATTTGGTAAATATTTTTAAGAAGACCAACTCCTATCACTTTAACCCTGGTCCCTTGTTCAGATCACATGACCTCACCCAGCTGCAAGGGAGTTTGGGAAATGTAGTTTAACTGTGTCCACATAAGAAGAAACAGGATTTTGTGAGCTAACATCCTTCTATACAAACTGAGAACTAATCATATTTTGTGATATAGTATCTCTGGAAAGGATATGCTGAGATTGTAAATAACTGGTTTTAAAAATCCCAGAAACACAATTGCTTTGGAAATTGGAAACTTTCTGACTCTATGATGAAGGAATTTTGCTTGCAAATTATGTTATGTTTGAAAGAAATTTTATTTAAACAATGTCAGAATATCAACTACTGTCTTGTACTTTGAGTGTGTGCATACTAAGTTGCTCTGGTTGTGTCTGACTCTTTGCGACCCCTATGGACTGTAGCCCACCAGGTTCCTCTGTCCATGGAATTTGCAGAATTCGTCCATATGGAAATACTGAGTAATTTCCATATGGATGAATTCTTCGAATCTTAACTAAGCATTAAAAAAGATCCTACTGGGACTTCTTCTGCTTGTAAGCAATTCGTTAAAGGGAGTAATGAATCTGTGTTTCTTCTTAAAAGTTCATATTTTATTCCTTTAATGGACATTACTCTTTCCCCAAATTTTATGAAATTTAAGAGATTTGACAGCAGTCATGAGCTTAGCTAATAAAACAAGTTTTGTTTTCTTATGTAACATGAGAGGAGAATATTATCAAATTCAGGGTTTATTTCTCTCCAATCATTCACCAGAGTGGTTATTTTCATGGAATCCAATCATAGAAAATAGTTACTTTTTTACCATTCAAGATCTGAATGGTGACCATATTTAGTAGCATTACCAAACCTAAGGGACTAAAAGAATATAAATAAAATTTTCATCAGACACTCTTGCCATGAGGAAAAGGAAAAAAAAAAATCCATTGTAATTGCTCTGGTGTCTGGTTTGGGTCAGAATAAGTAAAAACTGAAGAAATAAATCTAAAGCTCTTGACTTCATTTTTCACCCTTCAAGTCTTCTAATGAGGCAGAGCTGTGCAGATAAATCTAAAATTTTAATAAGAAAAAGTGAAAAATATATGGCAGTTCCTTCTGCAGTGCCCTTCTAGGTCACCCTGGAATTCTTAAAGTTATTGTGATTGCTCTAGATTCTGGGTATATTTCATATACTTTGAAAGTAGCTTGCTCCAAATATCAAATCACAATTAGAGTTGCCTTAGTTGTTGTGCTTTGTGTTTTTAGATGCAGTTTCTGGGAGATTAACCTAATGTATCCTTGAAGGCAGTAGTTTGGGAAGTTTAGCATGCAAAAGAATCACCTGGAAGGTTAGCAGGCTCCAAGCCTCACTTTCAGAGACTCTGAATCAGCAAAAGCTCAGAAGGAGCCTGGGATTCTTCATTTCTAACAAGCTCTAAGCTGATTGATGCTGGTGGTCTGATACCCCTCTATGATTGACATCAACTCCAGGGTCTTTCTATTGGAAACCCAACTCAAACTGGCTTAGAATAGAAACTGCATTGACTCAAAGAAAGTAAAAATCCAAGCAGTCTGTCTTAGACACTACCAACTCCATCTGTTCAAGTAATATCCTGAGGATCTAGTTTTTCTCTTTCTCGCCAGAATCCATTTCCTCTGTAGACATCATGGTTTGCAACACTCATGGTTGCAAATGGATCCTGGTGCTCTCGACCTACATTTGCTTGTTTCCAATTCCAGTGGAGAAAAGAGACTTTTTTTTTTCTTTCACCAACTGTTAAAAAATGTTCTCACTATTATTGGTTCTAATTGAGTCATGCCCTCACCTCGTTTTCGCTGTAACTCTAGGGACGTGATATGCAATTAGTTTGGGTTAATTTGGACCTACCCTGGGTTTAAGTTCTCAGGTACCCGCCATATCTGTTTTTCTGCATCAGAGGTTTTTCTGAAGCCACAGAGACTCTCCCAGTTTGAACTTAATTACAGTCTAGACATGCATAGGCATTGATGCACTTGCATTACCCAATCAATGGGGGACAGAGCTCACGGACAGCAGCCCCACCTCCAGTTTTCAGACAGTTATTACATGTATTCCATAACATTTTTTTAGAAGCTTGCCGTGGTGTTTTGTCCCCGTTGCCTTTGTGGAAACCAGCAATATGCTAGACTATGGAATTTTCCTCTTTTTCTGTCTCTGGCTCCTTGCTTTTCACCCTGCTCCTGGAACCATCTCCCCAGTTTTTGCCTCATTTACTACTTTTGGGAAAATCCAAATTATAGCCTGCCCTACATCATGTGGATTGACACTGAGGGAAGTGTTTCTCTAGACTAACCCTGGGGTTTTGTTTTATCAAAGAGGAGTAAAGGATGATGAGTAGGAAAAGCAACATATTTCCTCTAAAAGCTAGTTAATTCACAAATAAACAATATTGAATTGTGACTCAATCAGAATATGAATCAGAGCTAAAGTACCTTGTGCAGTGGATTGGGTGGGAACACATCACCTGTGGACTCTGTGGTGACCCAAGGGCTAAAGAGCAGATAAAACCAAGGAGGGTCTTGGAATGTGGGAATAGAAAAACCAGACCCTTATGGTCTTTCCCTCCCGCATGTTGTAACTATTAATGGATTTTGGTTCCTCCTGACCTGTATAACCTGTCTCCCCTCCTACCCCACAGGGAGAAGGTATTTTCCTTACTCTCCCCACCCCCCCCCACCCAGTATACATGCCTCATCCAATCAGCAAATGACCCATAAGACCCCATCCCACTCCTTGTACCCTGACTATAAAAGTGACTAAGGACCCCTGTTCAATGTTGGTTGTCCCTTGAGTTGGCCCACTGTACTAACAGCACCTCCCACTCTAATAAACTTTATTTCCCTCTCATTCTGTCTCATGTCTGGAAATTATTTTCCAACCCACTCCCAGACCATGACAGACTCCACTCCTGCAGCAGATAGACTAAACAAGAAGGGGAATATGTATCCTACGTTAATCTGAGACATGGATTTGGCTAAAAGTAAGTTCACTGGTGGTTCAGACAGTAAAGAATCCACCTGCAATGCAGGAGACCCAGGTTGGGAAGATCCCCTGCAGAAGGGGATGGCAACCCACTCCAGTACTCTTACCTAGAGAATTCTATGGACACAGGAACCTTGCAGGCTACAGTCCATGGGGTTGCAAGGAGTCAGACATGACTGAGCAGTTAACATACACCCGCCCACTCTCTCTCTCTCTCTCTATCTCTCTCTCTCTCTCTCTCTCTCTCTCTCACAAGTTTAAGAAACTAAAGCTGCATTGGTAGCCTCAATCTCAAGTAATCTTAAAACACCTGCTTCAAATTCCCAGTGCTGCCATCTCCCCAGCTCACCTAGAATTGTGCATTCCAAGTTTCCCACTCACTGTATGATGCCTCTTAATCTTTCATTTCTTAACTAAGCTCTGAGGCTCTAAAGTTTTCCTCTCCTGCATCCCATCTCTTGAGGACAGAACTTGGCTAAAGCTGGATGTTGGGCAGATGCCACTCTAGTTATTAAACAACAAGTAAAAGTGGCAGGACTGGCTCACTGGATGTGAGTTTGAGTGAACTCCGGGAGTAGGTGATGGACAGGGAGGCCTGGCGTGCTGCAATTCATGGGGTCACAAAGAGTCAGATACAACTGAGAAAATGAACTGAACTGAACTGAAGAATAGACATTACATGCTGAGTCTTCCTTCAGCCAGGAAATAATTTCATTATCACCCCTTTCTATAAAACATTACCCAAAGGTTTTATAGAAATGCATTCCAAGGAAGTTTTCTTTCCTGAGAAGCACATCCACCTAATCTTTGGAAATGCTGCATACTGCCTTTCATTTCAGGGCACCACAGTAAGCACTAACTTGTTAAATGCTCTGAGATAATTTGGCTGAGAAAATATTAACTCTAAGTAATCTGGATTTTTCCTAACTTAGTTGATTCTAGGTCTGTTGGAGTTTTGTTGTTGTTCCTGTTTTTGTAGTTCTTTGAAGGTGAAACTGTCAACATCTCAAAGGCCACTGCCTACACTTCTAGAAATTCAAGCCTAAACTAAAAGTGACACTAAATGTGGGAAGTTCTGTAACTGTTACAGACAGCATGCATACTAAGTTGCTTCAGTCTTGTCCAACTCTTTGAGATACTATGGACTATAGTCTGCCAGGCCTCTTTGTCCATGGGATTCTCCTGGCAAGAATCCTGGAGTGGATTGCCATGCCTTCCTCTAGGGGATCTTCCCAATCCAGGGATCAAACCCATGTCTCTTATTTCTCCTGCATTGACAGGTGGATTCTTTCCACTAGTGCTACCTGGGAATCCCTTATTGAGAGCAGAAGGATGCATCTTAGACATCCTTGTGGAAGTCAAGACTTCGCCTACCTGCACATGGTCTGGCTTCCAGGACTGTCTAAGACCCCTGCTCTCCCCCTTGGTATGGCTACTATTATTATTTCCCTGAAGGCAAGGAGTGCTGAAAATAAAAGAATCAGTTCTTTTTCTTTATTTTATTGAAGGATCAGTTCAATTCAGTTCAGTTGCTCAGTAGAGTAGTGTCCAACTCTTTGGGACCCTGTGGACCGTAATATGCAAGGCTTCCCTTTTCCATCACCAACTCCTGGAACTTGCTCAAACTCAAGTCCATTTAGTTGGCGATGCCATGCAAGCATCTCATCCTCTGTCATCCCCTTCTCTTCCTGCCTTCAATCTTTCCCAGCAACAAGGTATTTTCCAGTGAGTCAGTTCTTTGCATCAAGTGGCCAAAGTATTGGAGCTTCAGCTTCAGCATTAGTCCTTCCAATGAATATTCAGGACTGATTTCCTTTAGGATGGACTGGTTGGATCTCCTAGCAGTCCAAGGGACTCTGAAGAATCTTCTCCAACACCACAGTTCAAAAGCATCAATTCTTTGTTGCTCAGCTTTCTTTACAGTCCAACTCTCACATCCATACATGACTACTGGAAAAACCATTTAAGTATAGTTGATTATAGTTATTGAAATATAGCTTGTTTTATTGAAGTATAGTTGATTTACAATTTGTGTTACATTTCTGCTGTTCACCAAAGTGATTCAATTATGCATATATATTTTTTGTCATATTCCTCTCCATTATGGTTTATCACAGGATACTGAATATAGCTCCCTGTGTCATAAAGAAGGGATTGTTGTTTATCCATCCTATATGTCCTAGTTTGCATCTGCTAATCTCAAACTCCCAATCCATCCCTCCACTCCTCTTCCCCTTGGCAACCAAAAGTTCATTCTCTATGTCTGCATCTATTTCTGTTTCATGGATACGTTCGTGTCACATTTTAGATTCCACGGACAACTGATGTCATACGATATTTGTCTTTTTCTCTCTGACTTACTATACTTAGTATGATCATCTCCAAGTCCATCCAGGTTGCCAGATGACATGATTTCATTCTTTTTTTGTGGCTGAGTAAAAAGGTCATTTCTGTGGTAATCAATAGAATCAGAATTTGAGGCATCATGTCTGACACTGCAGTAGCATTTGGATGTGGCAGATGTAATATTTTTCATAACTTGATAGCTTGCAGTGAATGATGCTGGATTCTTGATCTCTGAAGAAGAAGATTTAGCTTAGTGACCAGGGGCCAGGCTTGATCACTCAAGAGCTTTTGTGTAGCAGAGTTTTATTAAAATGAAAACAGACAGAGAAAGCTTCTGACACAGACATCAGAAGGGGACAGAGAATGCCCCCCTTGCTAGTTTTACCAAGCTGTTTTGTGTCAGTCAGAAAGCTGGGAATCAGATAAGAGAAGCACATCAAGGCTGAGGGCGTTTCCCCAGGCCCCACTCCCGCCATGTGCATGTTTGAGATAGGATGCCATGAGGTGTGTTATCCCCCAGCCATGAAGCCATTGGTATGAATACTGGTTTGTTGAGCTATTTATCAGCCAAAAGTTAGTCTTAGGTGGAACCAGTTTGAAGAAAGGCAAATTCAAAAGCCAGTACAAAGTTTCATTAACATAGCTTAAGAAAAACATTTCCATGAAGAGTTTGTTTCCTCCTGCTGCCTAAGGGAGAGATTTAAAAAAAAAAAAAAAAAAAAAAACATCTGACACTTGCAGCCTATTTCCTCTGTTTGGAGACCCTTGGCCTTCCTGCCTATTACCCTCTCAACATGTTGCCTGAGCAACTCATATGTTTAAGCAAAGCCCCACATTTGGACTAGAGTGACTGTTGGTGATGTGTGTATGTGTTTCTAGGTGAAGGTGATTAAATCACACAGCCCAGAGTTACAGTATTTACTTTAAACATAGAAATTATAATATACTAAATGTGAAAGTTGCATTTTATATTTGTAATGGTAGAGAATTGATGTTATTTTAGAATTGAATATTAGGTTTATCAAGGAAAAGATCTGTACATTCGTAGAACTGGAACATTCAGCAGTATCCCCATAGTGCTTTTTTTAAAATGAGTTATAGTAATTTATTTTTTCTAATAGATGGTATTATAAGGTGACATACCTTAAAACCCCCAAATCTCTGAGTCGGATAGCTTTTCTTTTATTACCCACATCAAATTGAAGCCTCTGCCTCACTCCATTACTCTAAATCCCTCTTTCCTGCTTCACATTTCTTCATCACATTATCACAATTGTTCAGTCATGTAAATGTATTTCTTTGTGGTCCATCTTCCCTTCTGCACAATAGAATGGAAGCTGCATGAGAGCCTAGACTGGGTGTGTTCATGACACACAGTAATGCTGCCAAAAATATTAATATTTCTTGAATTTATGAGCACAAACATTATCAGCCCATGATCCTACTGGTTTTATTCCAAGAACTCACATACCTAATCTAGTCTTTCACATAACCAGACGAGTAACTGTATTTGGCAAAGAAGTTGAGGTTATACTCATGATTTTATGTCCCCTTTTCTCCATTAAGGTCTTAAAACTCTTAGCAAGTTGTAATTTAATGATTAGGAAATTTCAGGGTATTTTTCCATCAGGGTACTTGGCAAGTTTGAGATCAAAAAGATGACGTAAGTTTTACAGGTGAATGACATTTAACGGCAGCAGAAATTCTAACTTGCCCCCCAAAAGCAAATGTTCTATGGTATTACTCATAATTATAGAGAAATGTTGAAGTTATACAGAGAATTCATGGACAGAACTGTAGACACTTTCTCATTTGTATAGTTTTGCTCTTTCTCCAGTATTTGGTGTTATCAGGTTGAAATCTCTAAGCATGTTACCTGGGCTACCTGGAAAATTATCTTAGACTGAGTTACCACTTACTCATTTATGAATAAAAGTGATAGTAAATATTAGAAATAAAATATAAAAGAAACAAAATGCAGCAGACAATAAATGGTCACTACTGTATCATAGTATCAGCACATTTCATGAACTCTGTTCCATTTTCAGGGCTACAGTAACAGAGTACCATAGCTGGGTGGCTTAAAACAACAGAAATTTCTTATCTCGCGGTTCTGGTGACTAGAAGTCCAAAAGCCAAGTGTCAGCAGGGCTGGCCACGTACCCTCTGATTCCTGCAGGGGAGGTGCTTCCCTGCTGCTTCCTGGCCCCAGCCCTAGTGTCAATCCTTGGTCTGCAGTTGTATCATCTCAGTCTCTGCTCTGTCTTCTCACAGTGTTTTCTGTGGGAGTCTGTCTTCCCATGCCTATCTTCTTCTAAGGACACCAGTCATATTGGATTAAGGGCCCAGTTTGATGACCTCATCTTAACTTAATTACATCTGCAAAACCCTATTTCCAGATATGGCCACATGTACAAGAACCAGGGGCTAGGGATCAATATACCCTTTGGGGAGCATAATTCATAACTGAACCTCTCTCTCACCCTCACGTTCCACCCCTCTAGGGCATCACAGAGTGCCAAGCTGAGCTCCCTGTGCTGGACAGCAGCTTCCTGCCCACTCTCTATTTTATATATGGTTGTAAATATGTGGAATATTACTCAGCCATAAAAAAGGAATGGAATTGGGTCATTTGTAGTGATGCAGATGAGCCTAGAGTCTACCATACAGAGTGAAGTAAGTCAAAAAGAGAAAAACGAATATTGTATATTAATGCATATGTATGGAATCCAGAAATATGGTACAGATGAGCCTGTTTGCAGGGCAGGAATGAGATGCAGACTTAGAGAACAGACTGTGGACACAGCGGAAAGCAGAGGGTGAGAGGAATTGGGAGAGTAGGCTTGATACATATGCTCTAACTCTTTTCAACTTACCAACTTGTTGCCACTGCAGTGCCTTCTCAGCAAGGGAAGGAATGATCTTTCTGATTCAGAGAAAACTGCAAGAGCAGCAAATTCCTAAAGCTTTCAGAAAGAACAAGAGAGCCTGACATTGCCAGGTCCTAAAAGGCAAACAGCTTGGAGAAAGAGACTTAAAGTTCACAAATATCAAAGAGCTCCTGGAATATTGGGGGCAGAATGAACCATCCTAAACACAGTGAAACACAGATGAAGTTGCATTGGGTTCACTGGCTTTCCTCCCAGAGAAAAATTATCCTCCCCTTTCCAAAACTAGCGCTGAGCACACCATTAATTTGAAGTGGCTATTGTCTTGTGGAATGCATTATTTTTTAAAGCTTATGGCAGGAATTGACACTCAATGTTCCAGTATCTGTATTTGCACGGAGATACAGACAGCTACAATTGTGGCCCTGATAGGCCTTCGGAGGCAGATTTGATCTGACCTGTACCTAAAGCAAAGCCGTTTATCTGCTCTCTACAATAATTATCTTCTCATCTGGTCCTTCAGCTCTAGCATTATCCTTTATAGTTTATCCATCTTCTCTGATTAGATAAGGAGTACATTGCCGTTTTACATATAAGAAATAAATAATTAAAATGCCTTATGAGCTCATTGCTTTTAAAACATCTGTTATCTATTTCTTAAAACCAAAATTTTTAATGACTTTCTAGTCATCACCATAATTATTTTAGACAATGCTCCTATCATTGTCCATTTATGTTGTTGCCAAGGACACTGAAGCAGCCTAAATATCCATCACTGGATAAATAGACAAAGAAGATGTGATACATGTATACAATGGAAGGGTACTCAGCCATAAAAAAGAACAAACTTGGAGTATTTGTAGTGATGTGGATGGACCTAGAGTCTGTCATACAGAGTGAAGTAAGTCAGAAATAAAAAAACAAATAGTGTTTATTATTGCATATATGTGGAATTCGTGGTGGTTCAGGCAGTAAAGAATCTGTCTGCAATATAAGAGAGCCAGATTTGATCCCTGGATTGGGAAGACCCCCTGGAGAAGGGAATGACTATCCACCCCAATATTCTTGCTTGGAGAATTCTGTGGATGAAGGAGCCTGGTGGGCTACATGGACGCAAAGAGTCGGACACGACTAAGTGACTAACACGTTCAGTGCCTGTGTGTGGAATCTAGAAGAATGGTACTGGAGAACCTATCTGCAGGCCAGGGATGGAGGCACAGACAGAGAATGGACTTGTGGGCTCAGGGCGTGGAGACGGTGGGATGAACCTATCCACAGGGCAGGGACGGAGGCACAGAGAATGGACTTGTGGGCTCAGGGCGTGGAGACGGTGGGATGAACCTATCTGCAGGGCAGGGATGGAGGCACAGAGAATGGACTTGTGGGCTCAGGGCGTGGAGACGGTGGGACCAATGGAGACAGTGGCGTTGACCTACATGCACTATCACCTGCAAAATAGAAAACTTGGGTGAAGCTGCTATTTGGAAAAGGGAGCTCAGCTTGGTGCTCTGTGATGACCTAAACAGAGGGTGGGAAGAGGCTTTGGAGGGAGGGGACATGTGTAACTCATGGCTAACATGTTGTACAGTAGAAACTAACAAAACATTTTAAAGCAATTATACTCCAACTAAAGCTAAACATTATACTCCAAACATAAAATTTTAAAAAAGAAAGAAAGCAAAAAAGTATTCATATTCATCACATTTAGAGATAAACATTATTAATGCTTGTATATACCACAGCCTTTCTTTTCTATGGATTCCCATACATAATTAATTTTCTATACAGCTGAGATAATATGTATATCATAACATATCAATGTGTATCTTATTCTCCTGTTTGCTATAAAAATATATTTTCCAAACTCAAAAAATAAATAATAAAAATTGCCATAATCACCATCTTTGTACCCAAATTGTCGTGTGCACTGTAGCATTAATTTTAATTTTGTACCTTTAACTCCAAATTTTTAAAGCCTAGTAGCCAAAATATATACATTTTTGGATATGGAACTGTGGCAACCTTTGATGACAAATTGAAATTATAATGGAGTTGAGATGCTTAGATGGCATCACCGACTCAATGGACATGGGTTTGAGTAAACTCTGGGAGTTGGTGATGGACAGGGAGGCCTGGCGTGCTGCAGTCCATGGGGTCGCAGAGAGTCAGACACGACTGAGCAGCTGAACTGAACTGAACTGAATCACAATTCAAGTCTTCCCTGGTGTGGAAGGTGGATTCTTTACCATCTTATTCTCCTGTTTAAAGAATCCACCTTCAATGCAGGAAAGAATGGTAAAAAATGGTAAAGAATCCACCTTCAATGAAAGAAACCCCGGTTTGATCCCTGGGTCAGGAAGATCCCCTGGAGAAGGGAATGACAACCCACTCCAGTGCTCTTGCCTGGAGAATTCCATAGACAGAGAAACCTGGGGGCTACAGTCCATGGGGTCCCAAAGAGTCAGACGTGACTGAATGACTAACACAATCACAACTCAGGCATACAAAAATAGAGTTGGGTGGCCATTGAGAATCTGGTCTCAGACACATCTCAGCACCACTGAGAACATGAGCTTTCCTTGAACTGTAGCAGACCCAAGGACACCACCAGCTGTACTCAGAACAATACCCACCAGCAGCAACCTGATGTTCTCAAGGTCTCCCCTGGTAACTATGCAACCATTTCTGACCCCAACCAATCCCTGCTTAACAAATTCCTTTACTTCTTGTCAGCTCCAATTATAAATCTTGATAAATAACTCATGTAACTAACTGTAATACAGCAGATTTTGCCTTGATAAGCCTCTTCCATTTTGTAATCTAGTGGAACACAGTTCTAGTACTTTTTAAATCTGTCTCAAAGGCTGCAGTCCTAACAAACTCCAAATAAACATCTTCATTTCATTCAGCTCTCCATTTCTCAAATTTTGCCATCTAGGTCCCAGAAGCTTTGACCTGTTCTTTTTTTTTTTTTTTTTTTGTTAATTGAAGGATAATTGCTTTATAGAATTTTGTTGTTTTCTCACCTATTCTTCTATGAGGGTCCATACATGGGGTGAGTGATGAGAGGGTGAAAAATGGCAGCAGGTTTTGCTGCCGGGAGCCACCACGGGAGATCCCACCCATGACAAAGGTCATGTGGAGAGAACCTGACAGGCAAAGGTGGATCAGGCCTCAAGGGACCCCCTGGATCTGCTCGAGCACCTACCCCCAAACCAGAATCTGTCTGTCTTACTATTTTGTGCCTTTCACCAACTCTTCTGACATTAACAGGGGGCTATCCCCGACCACCTTTCTCTGGAAAAAGTCAACATAGGGCTTTAGTTAGTAAGTCTCCTGGGCATGAAAGGAATATTTCTATTTTAACCCCTCTGTTGGCATTCTAGCTTGCCTGACAGGTTTATCCATACTCTTGCAATTAACACACAAGATTGTTCACATCTCCCCAACCTTGAAAGGCATGGGAAGCCAAAACATTCTAAAAGTCCTAATAAGCATAGATTCCATTAAGGGATGAAAAATTATTAGAATAGATAGTGCTGGTAAAGGGCTTCATTATTGGGCCAATGCTTGCTACCAGGTGCCCATATCCCTTATCCATTGTGCACCTGGGAGTGCATTGGTTAACATGGTTGGAAGGTAAGAAAAACAAGCAGCAGCCTTGGAATTAACCACATCAGACCTTTGAGCTAATTGGTTCTTTCTTTGTTGTGACTCACTGCACCTTTGCTCCGTGAGAATGTAACTCTGTTTAGCACTTTCTGAGGCTGACATAGATTAGAAATCTAAAGACAAAACACTTCAAGGGAAAATAAGTTTTCTGGTTGAGCAGCCTTTATCAAAAAGGAGTCATAAAATGTCCACAGGCCTCCAAGGCCAGAAGATAATGTACACAACATTGTTTATGGGAAATGTATGCAGAAAAAATCCTGGTTTTGATAAAGACAAAACAGAGGTAATGTTTGGGCTGACTCTGTATGACTTTGCATCTTTCATTTCCCTCTATGTACAAGTCAAGGTATAAAAGTTCCTTTTGAAAATAAAGTTATGGGCCTTGCTCACCAAAGCTTGGTCTCCCCATGTCATTCTTTTTTTCCTTTTCTCTCTTTTTCTCTGTCTATTCTTCTTTCAGGATGACTCCTTGGAACACAGGAGCTTTACTGGCTTTCTGTGTTAATCAAGGAAGATCAAGCCTCTCTCTCTGCTTTGCTATCTTTTTGCCTATGCCGTCATCCTGAGGGTACCCCTGGATCCTGCTGGGGCTGGACCCCGGCATTTTGCTTCACTATTCTTGGGCTGTGTTCACTCATTTCCCTACATATACACATGGGAAAGGTCTACCTGAGGTGGTTCTCTGGCTCCTGACAGAATCAGATGTAGTTTCACCATCTCTGACTCTCATAAGAGCTGGAAGGACCTATTAGGAAAATCTTAGACTTCACCCCACATTGATCTACTATAACCAGCCAGCAACTGGGTGTGTGGCAAGCTACCCAATGTTGGGGGCAGACAGTCTGTGGTGTATAGATGATGCTTCTTTCAGTTGCTGTCCCCCAATCAATCAGGGCAATTAGAAGTCATGTTGTTTTATCTCCTCTTCAAACTCCCATCATTTAGACCCAATCAAGAAGCAGGAGGTGGTCTTCTCCTTCCCCGAATCTATTGGCTGCATTCCAATCAAACTTTTCTTATTGTTTCTGGCCCCCCTCCTCCATAGAGAGACCTCCATTCTTCATTCCTGTCGTTGGCAATGTAAATGACAGATGACTTTTTGCATGTTATCATCAGGACTTAGAAAGAATGGTTAACTGCACAACCCCTCTGATCAAGGCAATGAGATAAAAATTTATCTGGAAACCATTTTGCCAGATGACAGAGTAGAGGCCAAAGTCAAGGCAGAAAACTTCTAATTCAATAATTGTTATTAGCAGAAAGTTTTCTCCTTTGAGATTATAACCCAGTCTTTAGAGTGAAGAAAGAACAAAGTAGAATGAGTGCATCCTGTGGAAAAAAAGGGATTTATATATGCTTTCCTGGCCCAAGTGCCACTTAGAAATGCAGGTTTTCAGACCAAAAAAAAAAAAAAAAAACATTCTGAAGCACAAAAAGCATTTCAACAAGAACCCCAAGTGATTCATATGCATATAAAGTTTGAAAAGCTCTGCTCTGTATATTACAGGTATGAGCATTTGGTTGCCTGAAAGAAGCTCTTTTGAAAACTGACTCTGCTTACAAAACAAAACAAAATAAAAACAAACCATTAACAACTATTTTTACCTGGAAGAGCATCTGAATCCTCCAGAATTCAGTTGAACTACTTATGGGGAAAAGATTAATTTTAAGAGATGGTATATGTTTGCCTGAATCTCCTCTCATTTTTTGTTGCATAATTTTAAGTAGTTGATTTTACTGAATACAGGCAAATGGCCAGATTTTCAAAGAGCATAAAATTGTGTACATTGAAAAGTAAGATCTCATCCTAGAAATTAGTTTCATTCCTAGAGGCAATTACTATAACAGATTTTTAAAATACTTTTTCTATAATCTTCCAGAAATATTATAATATAAACATCTTATGAATCTCCTTAAATATAGTATTATGAATGCTATTTTGGACTTTGCTTTTTAGCACTTTTTAAGTATCCTGTAACTGTACATAGAAAGCTCAACTTGACAATTTTTATTATTTACATAAAATTTTTCTTATGTTTGTGTCAAAAATTGTTAATGTTGACTGTCATTTAGAATGCTTCCATCTTCTGTATTGCTTATTTTGGCTCTTCCAAATTATACTATAATGAATATCTATGTGCATATATGTTTGCACATGTGTATTTCTAAGAAATAAAAATCTAAGTAAATTTCTGGCTGTAAGGACAAGAGGCTTTAAAACCTCCAGTTTCATCCACGTTGTTGCAAGTGGCATGATTTCCTCCCTCTCTGTGGCTGAATGATGTTCCACTATGTATATAATATTTTCTTTGTTTGTTCATCTGTTAATAGACAAATAGGCTGTTTCCATGTCTTGGCTATTATAAATCAGGCTGCAATAGCATGATGGTGAATACATATTTATGAAATAGTGTGAGGTTTTTGTTTTTTTGTTTTTTGTTTTTGTTTTTGTTTTTATAAATACCAAGAGGAACTTCTGGACCATGTAGTAGTTCTATATTTAATATTTTGAGGAGACTCCATATTGCTTTCCATGGTGGCTGCATCATTTTACACTTCTACTAGGGGTGAAAAAGTGTTTCCTTTTCTCCACCTTTCTCCCAACACTTGTTATTTGTGGGATCCCATCATGGTTTTAATATACATTTTACTTTTCATGAGAAAGTTTGCAAATGATTTCAGAATTTTTTTCTTAATTCTCTGAACGATTATTTATCTGTTCTTACCTTTGCCCCTTGTATTCTCGCCTTGAGAACCCCATGAACAGTATGAAAAGGCAAAAAGATGAACTCCCCAGGTCAGTAGGTGCCCAATATGCTACTGGAGATCAGTGGAGAAATAACTCCAGAAAAAATGAAGGGATGTAGCCAAAGCACAAACAACACCCAGTTATGGATGGGACTGGTGATAGAAGCAAGGTTGGATGCTGTGAAGAGAAATATTGCATAGGAACCTGCAATGTTAGGTCCATGAATCAAGGCAAATTGGAAGTGGTCAAACAGGAGATGGCAAGAGTGAACATTGACATTCTAGGAATCAGCGAACTAAGATGGACTGGAATGGGTGAATTTAACTCAGATGACCGTTGTATCTACTACTGTGGGAAGGAATCCCTTAGAAGAAATGGAGCAGCCATCATAGTCAACAAAAGAGTCTGAAATGCAGTACTTGGATGCAATCTCAAAAATGACAGAATGATTTCTGTTTGTTTCCAAGGCAAACCATTCAATATCACAGTAATCGAAGTCTGTGCCCTGACCAGTAATGCTGAAGATGCTGAAGTTGAACAGTTCTATGAAGACCCAAAAAAGATGTCCTTTTCATTATAGGGGACTGGAATGCAAAAGTAGGAAGTCAAGAAACACCTGTAGTAACAGGAAAATTTGGCCTTGGAGTACAGAAAGAAGCAGGGCAAAGGCTAATAGATTTCTGCCAAGAGAACACACTGATCATAGCAAACACTCTCTTCCAACAACACAAGAGAAGACTCTACACAAGGACACCACCAGATGGTCAATACTGAAATCAGATTGTTTATATTCTTTGCAGCCAAAGATGGAGAAGCTCTATACAGTCAGCACAAACAAGACTGGGAGCTGACTGTGGCTTAGATCATGAACTCCTTATTGCCAAATTCAGATTTCAATTGAAGAAAGTGGAGAAAACCACTAGACCATTCAGGTATGACCTAAATTAAATCCCTTATGATTATACAGTGGAAGTGAGAAATAGATTTAAGGGACTCGATCTGATAGACAGAGTGCCTGATGAACTATGGACAGAGGTTCCTGACATTGTACAGGAGACAGGAATCAAGACCATCCCCAAGAAAAAGAAATGCAAAAAACCAGATGGCTGTCTGAGGAGGCCTTACGAATAGCTGTGAAAAGAATGGAAGTGAAAAGCAAAGGAGAAAAGGAAAGATATACCTGTTCGAATGCAGAGTTCCAAAAAATAGCAAGGAGAGATAAGAAAGCCTTCCTCAGCCATCAATGCAAAGAAATAGAGGAAAACAATAAAATAGGAAAGACTAGAGATCTCTTCAAGAAAATTAGAGATACCAAGGGAACATTGCATGCAAAGATGGGCTCAATAAAGGACAGAAATGGTATGGACCTAACAGAAGCAGAAGATATTTAGATGAGGTGGCAAGAATACACAGAAGAACTGTACAAAAAAAGATCTTCATGACCCAGATAATCACGAAGGTGTGATCACTCACCTAGAGCCAGACATCTTGGAATGTGAAGTCAAATGGGCCTTAGGAAGCATCACTACAAACAAAGCTAGTGGAGGTGATGGAATTCCAGTTGAGCTATTCCAAATCCTCAAAGGTGCTTTGAAAGTGCTGCACTCAATATCTCAGCAAATTTGGAAAACTCAGCAGTAGCCACAGGACTGGAAAAGGTCAGTTTTCATTCCAATCCCAAAGAAGGTGAAGGTGAAGTTGCTCAGTCATGTCCAACTCTTTGCAACCCCGTGGACTGTAGCCTACCAGGCTTCTCTGTCCATGGATTCTCCAGGCAAGAATACTGGAGTGGGTTACCATTTCCTTCTCCAGGGGATCTTCCCAATCCAGGGATTGAACCCGGGTCTCCCGCATTGGAGGCAGACGCTTTAACCTCTGAGCCACCAGGGAAGCCCAATCCCAAAGAAAGGCTGTGGCATAGAATGCTCAAAGTATCGCACAATTGCACTCATCTCACATGCTAGTACAGAGAAGGCAACAGCACCCCATTTCAGTACTCTTGCCTAGAAAATCCCATGGACGAAGGAGCCTGGTAAGCTGCAGTCCATGCGCTCGCTAGGAGTCGGACACAACTGAGAAACTTCACTTTCACTTTTCACTTTAATGCATTGAAGAAGGAAATGGCAACCCACTCCAGTGTTCTTGCCTGGAGAATCCCAGGGACAGGGGAGCCTGGTGGGCTGCAATCTCTGGGGTCACACAGAGTCAGACACTACTGAAGCGACTTAGCAGCAGCGGCGGCAGCACATGCTAGTAAAGTAGTACTTAAAATTCTCCAAGCCAGGCTTCAGCGATAGGTGAACTATGAAATTCCAGATGTTCAAGCTGGTTTTAGAAACGGCAGAGGAACCAGAGATCAAATTGCTAACATCCGATGGATCATTGAAAAAGCAAGAGAGTACCAGAAAAACATCTATTTCTTCTTTATTGACTATGCCAAAGCCTTTGACTGCTTGGATCACAATAAACTGTGGAAAATTCTGAAAGAGATGGGAATACCAGACCATCTGACCTGCCTCTTGAGAAACCTATATGCAGGTCAGGAAGCAACAGTTAGAACTGAACATGGAACAACAGACTGCTTCCAAATAGGAAAAGGAGTACATCAAGGCTGTATATTGTCACCCTGCTTGTTTAACTTATATGCAGAATACATCATGAGAAATGCTGGGCTGGATGAAGCACAAGCTGGAATCAAGATAGCTGGGAGAAATATCAATAACCTCAGATATGCAGATGACACCACTCTTATGGCAGAAAGTGAAGAAGAGCTAAAAAGCCTCTTGATGAAGGTGAAAGAAGAGAGTGAAAAAGTTGGCTTAAAGCTCAACATTCAGAAAACTAAAATCATAGCATCCAGTCCCATCAGTTCATGGCAAATAGATTGGGAAACAGTGGAAACAGTGGCTGACTTTATTTTTCTGGGCTCCAAAATCACTGTAGATGGTAATTGCAGCCATGAAATTAAAGGACGCTTACTCCTTGGAAGGAAAGTTATGACCAACCTAGACACAATATTAAAAAGCAAAGACATTATTTGCCAACAAAGGTCCATCTAGTTAAGGCTATGGTTTTCCAGTGGTCATGTGAGAGTTGAACTATAAAGAAAGCTGAGGGCTGAAGAATTGATGCTTTTAAACTGTGGTGTTGGAGAAGACTCTTGAGAGTCCCTTGGACAGCAAGGAAAGCCAGTCAGTCCATCCTAAAGGAGATCAGTCCTGAGTGTTCATTGGAAGGAATGATGCTGAAGCTGAAACTCCAGTACTTTGGCTACCTGATGCAAAGAGCTGATTCATTTGAAAAGACCCTGAAGCTGGAGAAGATTGAGGGCAGGAGGAGAAGGCAATGACAGAGGATGAGATAATTGGATGGCATCACCAACTCAATGGACATGGTTCTGGGTGAACTCCGGGAGTTGGTGATGGACAGGGAGGCTGGCGTGCTGCAGTTCATAGGGTTGCAAAGAGTCGGACACGACTGAGTGACTGAATTGAACTGAACTGAACCTTTGCCCACTTTTCTGTTGGATTGTTACCTTTTAAATAATCTCTATCTATTCAGATTCAAGTCCTTTGTCTTCTCTATGAGATACTAATTTTTTAAAACCCGTTATGCTTCTTTTGAGTTTTCCAATTTTTTTTTCATTTTCCTATTTTTTGTTTGTTTTTTGTTTTATTTTTGTTTTTTGTGTTTTTTTTTATTTTATTTTATTTTTAAACTTTACAATATTGTGTTAGTTTTGCCAAATATCGAAATGTAAGGCTTTAAATCTTTTTAAAATGTCCTAACATTATTGCCCTTTTATCTCTTTTAGTTTTGACTCAAGGCCTAAATCAATCATTTTCTCAAGACCTAAATCTACTTGGGCTTCCCACGTGGCCCTAGTGGTTAAGAACCTTCCTGACAATACAGGAGGCATAAGAGACACGAATTTGATCGCTGGGTTGGGAAGATCTCCTGGAGGAGGGCATGGCAACTCACTCCAGTATTCTTGCCTGGAGAATCCCACGGACAGAGGAGCCTGGTGGTCTACAGTCCATAAAGTCATAAAGAGTTGGATAGGACTAAAGCAACTTAGCACAAATCTATTCACATTCATAATCAACTACATTTAGAAAGAAATAAAGTAGTTTTTCTTTTGATTCTCTTAGGTTTCCTACAGAGAATCGTATCAGATGGATATCATGATAGGTTTACCTTCTTTTGTATTTTTGTTTGTCTAAGGCAGCAGACATTTGAGGTCTCCATTCCCACCAAACAAATATATAAGAACAGAAAAAAACTCCTGAGGGATCCCAGAAATATTTATCCCAGGGTCTCGCACAAGGACAAAGTCACACGTTGGTCATGATCTAATAACCCTTGAGTTGTTCCTAGTTAAGTAACAGTCCTAATAACCAGGCTAGTGTTGGGACTCATACAAGAAGTCTGCTAATGGTTTATATTTTGACATTTATTTTCTTTAGGATCTAGTACCTAATATCCTCTAGTACATAATATTTCAAATAATATCTTCTTTGAAATAATCCATGGATACTTGGGGAAAATGTAACCTAATTTATATTTTTACTGAAGTCATCTATTTTCTTATTTATTTTAGTATATCCTAGATCTGTCAAAAATTAGAGAAGTGTAATAAATCCTCCCAAATCTATTGTATCTCTGTGTCTATCTCTTGTTTCCTGAGTTGGGACTGTGTCTATTTTGCTGTTCTGTTTTCTACCACATTTAGCTTCATGAGGATTATAACTTCTATAAACAATTGTCCTTGGACTGCTTTATGTTTTCTATCTTCAATTTTACTTTGTCTAATATTAATACTGCCTTTCCTACCTTTCCTTGGGCTTCCCAGGTAGCTCAGCTGGTACAGAATCTTCCTGCAATGCAGGAGACCTGGGTTCTATCCCTGGGTTGGGAAGATGCCCTGCAGGAGAGCAGGGCAACCCACTCCAGTATTCTTGTCTGGAGAATCCCAGGGACAGAGGAGCCTGGTCGGCTAGTCACGGGGTTGCAAAGAGTCAGACACGGCTGAGCGACTAAGCACAGCACAGAGCACCTTTACTTGAGTTGCATTTTCTCTGGTTAACTTTGCACCTTTTTCATCATTTTCTTTTATTTATCAGTTGTAGGCTACAAATAGCTGGGCGTTTGCTTGCTGACCTGTCTGTGAATGTCTATATTTGAGTATAGGAGCCAGACTCATTTGTGTTTATTGTCAGACTTAAAGTGCTTCTTATGTTTGGATGCTGTCTTTCTGCTTGTCATTTTATGCTTCATTGTTATTTCATTTGCTTTCTCTTCTTTGCTGTATGGCTTAGCTTCCTTTGATTTTATCATTCTCTCTTTAAAATATACATCTTCTGTATGACATCCCTCATGGTTACATTTAAGGTTTTCAAAAATATTCTTCAACTTACAATCCTTTAACATTAAAGTTAAGAACAAAATAATAGACACTGATTTCCTTTTATGCAAGAAAAGCAATTTCACTTTTTTACATTGTAATACTTGCTATTCACCAACATTCATGCATTTTTTGTTATATTTATTTTCAGAATCAGATAATTATAATTGAAACACATTTGAATACTAAAGTATTATCTTTAAGAAGACAAATTAGAAATTGGCCTTCAATTGTGTGGCCAGATTTATCACAACTTGATAAGCAACTTCATTTTAACCTGTCTCAGTGATCATCAACCACATTTCAATACCTCAACTTCCTTCTTTTTGAATTGTTGATTCTTATTTCTCTCCCAGCTATTTAGAACCCACGGTAAAATTGTTTTGTCAAGGAAGGCATTTAGGCATTATAATACCTGAACCCTTCAACAAATATTAACATCTCTTGGTAGCTTATATACATTAAATAAATAAAAGCAGTCAAATATGAATTATACAAAATACATTTCCCCAGAAAACTGTGTAAATGTGTGTTACTTTTCATCCCTTAATGTTGTATAAAAGAATCTCCATCTAGCTTAGTGTTTGTGCTTTTCTCTTTGGATGTCAGTAAATATATATTTTTATAATATTTATTCTCTGTTGACATTTACCTAAACTATCTTAACTTATTTCATTATTTTATGGCCATAAAAAAATCTACAAACAATAAATGCTAGAGAGGGTGTGGAAAAGAGGGAACCCCCTTGCACTATTGGTGGGACTATAAATTGGTACAGCCTCTATGGAGAACAGTATTAAGTTTCGTAAAAAAACTAAAAGCTACCATATGACCTAGCAATCCCACTACTTGACAAATACCTGAGAAAATCATAGTTCAACAAGACACAACCCCAGTGTTCACTGCAGCACTATTTACAACAGCCAGGATACGCAGCGGCGGCGGCTAAGTTGCTTCAGTCGTGTCCAACTCTGTGCCACCCCATAGACAGCAGCCCACCAGGCTCCCATGTCCCTGGGATTCTCCAGGCAAGAACACTGGAGTGGGTTGCCATTTCCGTCTCCAATGCATGGAAATGAAAAGTGAAAGTGAAGTTGTTCAGTTGTGTCCGACTCCTAGCGACCCCATGGACTGCAGCCTACCAGGCTCCTCTGTTCATGGGATTTTCCAGGCAAGAGTACTGGAGTGGAGTGCCATTGCCTTCTCCAGCCAGGACATCGAAGCAACCTAAATGTCCATTAATAGATGAATGGATAAAAAAGATGTGATATATATATATATATATATATATATATATATATATATATAATGGAATATTACTCAACCATAAAAAGGAACAAAACTGGGTCATTTGTAATGATGTGGATGGACCTTGAGTCTGTCATACAGGGTGAAACAGTCAGAAAGCAAAATACAAATGTCGTATATTAATGAATATATACGGAATCTAGAAAAGTGGTACAGATGGACCTGTTTGTAGGACAGGAACTGAAACACAAGGGTGGAGAATGGACATGTGGACACAGTGGGGATGGGGAGGTTGGGGTGAACTGAGAGACTGGGGCTGACAGATACAGACGACCATGTGTAAAATAGACAGCTAGTGGGAAGCTGCTGTGCAGCACAGGGAGCTCAGCTTGGTGCTCTGTGATGACCTAGAGGGTGGGATTGGGGGTGGGAGACAAGGCTCAAGAGGGAAGGGATATATGTACACATGTAGCTGATTCACTTTGTTGTACCGCAGAAACTAACACAACATTGTAAAGCAATTATGCTCCAATAATAAACTTTAAAAAATAAAGCAAGATGGTTTAGGGATCAGGAAAGGCTTATGAAAAAGTCTTACTAAAGTTTCATTTTTTAAAAAATTTTACTCTGTATTAATGGCTTCATCTTCACTTACACTTTTAATTCTTAAGCTGATTATTGTCAATTCTATCACATTTTATCTTTTCATTCTATCAATAACCTCTTTTCTTCTGCCTTTATATTCTTAGACAGCATCTCAAGTGTATTTTCCTTATTACTTATTTTTAAATGCTTGTCCGACTTAAAGTCACTTGCAAGTGTTACTTGCTCAGTCATGTTTGACTCTTTGTGACCCATGGACTGTAGCACTCCGGGCTACTCTGTCCATGGAATTCTCCAGAAAAGAATATTGGAGTGAGTCCATTCCCTTCTCCAGGGAATCTGACCCAGAGATTGAACCCTAGTCTCCTGCATTGCAGGTAGATTCTTTACTATCTGAGCCACTAGGGAAGCTCTGGTAGGCTTGAAGTCATGTTGAAAATAAGTCACTTAGAAAATGGGTTCAGTTCAGTTCAGTCGCTCAGTCGTGTCCGACTCTTTGCCCCCCCATGAATCGTAGCACGCCAGGCCTCCCTGTCCATCACCAACTCCCGGAGTTCACTGACTCATGTCCATCCAGTCAGTGATGCCATCCAGCCATCTCATCCTCTGTCGTCCCCTTCTCCTCCTGTCCCCAATCCCTCCCAGCATCAGAGTCTTTTCCAATGAATCAACTCTTTGCATGAGGTGGACAGAGTACTGGAGTTTCAGCTCTGGCATCATTCCTTCCAAAGAAATCCCAGGGCTGATCTCCTTCAGAATGGACTGGTTGGATCTCCTTGCAGTCCAAGGAACTCTCAAGAGTCTTCTCCAACACCACAGTTCAAAAGCATCAATTCTTCTGCACTCAGCTTTCTTCACAGTCCCACTTTCACATCCATCCATGACCACTGGAAAAACCATAGCCTTGACTAGACGGACCTTTCTTGGCAAAGTAATGTCTGCTTTTCAATATGCTATCTAGGTTGGTCATAACTTTCCTTCCAAGGAGTAAGCGTCTTTTGATTTCATGGCTGCAGTCACCATCCTCAGTGATTTTGGAGCCCAGAAAAATACAGTCTGACACTGTTTCTACTCTTTCCCCGTCTGTTTTCCATGAAATTATGGGACCAGATGCCATGATCTTCTTTTTCTGAATGTTGAGCTTTAAGCCAACTTTTTCACTCTCCTCTTTCACCTTCATCAAGAGGCTTTTGAGTTCCTCTTTACTTTCTGCCATAAGGGTGGTGTCATCTGCATATCTGAGGTTATTGGTATTTCTCCCAGAAATCTTGATTCCAGCTTGTGTTTCTTCCAGTCCAGCATTTCTCATGATGTACTCTGCATAGAAGTTAAATAAGCAGGGTGACAATATACAGCCTTGACGAACTCCTTTTCCTATTTAGAACCAGTCTGTTGTTCCATGTCCAGTTCTAACTGTTGCTTCCTGACCTGCATATAGGTTTCTCAAGAGGCAGGTCAGATGGTCTGGTATTCCCATCTCTTTCAGAATTTTCCACAGTTTATTGTGATCTACACAGTCAAAGGCTTTGGCATAGTCAATAAAGCACAAATAGATGTTTTTCTGGATCTCTCTTGCTTTTTCAGGGATCCAGCGAATGTTGGCAATTTGATCTCTGGTTCCTCTGCCATTTCTAAAACCAGCTTGAACATCTAGAAGTTCACGGTTCACCTATTGCTGAAGCCTGGCTTGGAGAATTTTGAGCATTACTTTACTAGCGTGTGAGATGAGTGTAATTGTGTGGTAGTTTGAGCATTCTTTGGCATTGCCTTTCTTTGGGATTGGAATGAAAACTGACCTTTTCCAGTCCTGTGGCCACTGCTGAGTTTTCCAAATTTGCTGGCATACTGAGTGCAGCACTTTCACAGCATCATCTTTCAGGATTTGAAATAGCTCAACTGGAATTCCATCAAAACTGTGATATTTACTGGTGTCCTAAAATAGAAAATATGAATATTCATCAACAGATCAAAGGCATAGCCAACATCTTAATTCAGCCCTGTTCATCACCAACATATTCTGTATTTCGTAAAAAACAGGTAGAAATATAACCAGAAAAAGCAAATGAGAAAAACTTTGTTATTTCAGGAGATTTCATGCTAAATATGTATACCGTTGGGCCAATTGACAGCTAGTGGTATACTCATCAATAAATAGCTCCTTTACAGGTATGCAGAGTAGTAATAAGATCACTCTAGTGGCTCAGACAGTAAAGCATCTGTCTCAGTGCAGAAGACCCAGGTTTGATCCCTAGGTTGGGAAGATCCCCTGGAAAAGGAAATGGCAGCCCACTCCAGTATTCTTGCCTGGAAAATCCCATGGTTCTCGGAGCCTGGTAGGCTACCATCCATGGGGTCGCAAAGAGTCGGACATGAATGAGCGACTTCACTTTACAGGTATGCAACACACCAGAGTGTACCCGATAGCTAGTCTAGTATAACATCAACTATAATTCCTCCCTGAACCAGCATTCACACGTCACTAAAAGACAGGCACCAATATTACATGAATCTAGAGAATAGAGTATAGGTGGCAGATTGCACTCCTGACAATCAAGCAAGTCTTAATCACAAAAGCACTACCAGGCAGAAAGTTGGGAGGATGTCTTCAGAGAGTCTTATTTTTTTAAGTAAGAAAATGCAATACACACCTTAAGACACTGTCTGTGATAAAGATGAGTGTTCTCCATATTATCTTGATCCTCATTCATGGATATTAAAGGTAATGAGCACTCATGCCTCTGCTGGAATGATTGCAGAAAGACACTGTGACCCAAATTCTGAGTAAGCTTCATGTGACCTTAAGAGTTGTATGAGCCTCGTATGACCCTGAAAGTGAATCTTGACCAATGATGGATAAGAATTTGCTGGATAGATACCCCAGCTCCCTCACCCTTGGGGAAATTCTCTTGGTGTGCACTATACTATCTCCCAGAGTCCCTCAGCAAGATGATATTTAGATTCCCGCAGTGGTAATGGCTTCAGTAGCCCACTCTTTATTATCTGCCTTCCCCTCTGTTTCCCTTCTCTGCTGCTGCTGCTGCTAAGTCACTTCAGTCATGTCGGACTCTGTGCGACCCCATAGACAGCAGCCCACCAGGCTCCCCCATCCCTGGGATTTCCAGGCAAGAACACTGGAGTGGGTTGCCATTTCCTTCTCCAATGCATGAAAGTGAAAAGTGAAAGTGAAGTCGCTCAGTCATGTCCGACTCTTAGCGACCCCATGGACTGCAGCCCACCAGGCTCCTCCATCCATGGGATTTTCCAGGCAAGAGTACTGGAGTGGGGTGCCATTCACTTCTCTACTCCTATACTAATGCTTCTTGAGATCACCACTCTAATAAATATTGGGCACTGGGACTCTCTCCAGGCTAGATTTTGAGAGAATAAAAATCAAACAGACTCCAGCCAGAAAGAAAAAAAAGAAAAGAAACAAACAGAAATATTGGAAAAACTTTGGTGATGCCTCTTAATCTATATGGTCAGTAAAACTTCCTTTTGAGCATCCACTGATTAAAACATACCCAATCCAAAAAAAAAAAAAAACACATTCAAGATTTTTCTCTTCCTCTAAGCATTCAGGAAAATGTTCCCTTTTCTGATTTCATTAAAGTGAAATTGAAAGTTGCTTAGTCGTGCATGCCCTGACTCTTTGTGACCCCATGGAATACTCCATGGAATTCTCTAGGCCAGAATACTGGAGTGGATAGCTGTTTCCTTCTCCAGGGGATCTTCCCAACTCAGGAACCCCGAATTGCAGGGAGATTCTTTACCAGCTGAGCCACCAGGGAAGCCCGAGAATACTGGAGTGGGTAGCCTATCCCTTTGGATCTTCCTGACCCAGGAATAGAACTGGGGTCTCCTACATTGCAGGCAGATTCTTTATCAGCTGAGCTACCAAGGAATCTTTTGTATAATCTTTATCCCTCTTTATTCATCTTCATAGGAGGAGACATACAGACAGAGTGTGTGAATTTCCCTAAATCTTTCTTCTCTCAGGGATGGTCATTTCCTGTTCTCAGATCCACAGATTCAGGGCATGTTGCTGTGCTCAGATTCTAGCAAAATGCTTCAGAAATAATCAGGTAGAGTGTGATGAAGTTCTGTAGCCCTGAGGGGTGGTATTCGCCTCTCTCCTTTTTGCCCCTACTATACTTGAATGTATGGTCATTTGAGAATTATTTCTTCACTCCTGCTTAACAGTGGTTTAAAAAACATCACATGCACAGATATTTTGTCCTGTTTTCTCTCTCTTAAATGATCTCCATATTGTAACTAATGAAAATACTTTATTCCTTCTGCAAAAACCTGATGACCACAAGATGCCAATCATTCATGGTTAGTAGCTCTGCTCAGGATTCCCTATGTTTCTCCTTAATGCTTCTCAAGAATCATTTGCACTAGTTCCCAAATCCAGTACTTCTAGACATACTTATTGCTACAATTGTTACTGTATGTATTCAGTTGTTATGTAAAACAGTGAAACATAAATGACAAAAGAGAAAATTACAAGTTCTACAAGAACAAAGCTGACTGCTTCAGAAAGACTCAAAGGGAAAAGATTTTAAAGAATGTTGCATTTTAAAGAATGTTGCATTTGATTTAGAGATATGTGAGAAAACTGTAAAAGACTGGAAAATAAAACTAGATGTATGTGTGTGTATATATACACATACATATATATACACACACATACATACATATATGTCTTCCCCACTCATTTACTTTACAGGTGCTGTGAGTTTCTTACTCCATATTGAAGAGACTATGATTAATCTTGGACACACATTAGAATCACCTGGGAAATTTAAAAATATCTGGGCTCAAACTCAGAGATTCTGACTCTTCTATATTTAATGTAAAGTTGGCATCAGACATTAGTATTTATTTTTTTAAAAAACTCCTTATGGGATCTAATGTGTAGTGAGGATGCTAGAGTACGTAGCATCCTATCTTCACTTGGAAGAGTGGCCACTCCATCATATAATGCAAAGTATTGAACTCTGATTGTTTTTTCCTCAATATTGTTGCATCAGTCTAAAATTAGTGTGTCTCTTCCTTCAGATTCTAGCAATAGGTTATTTGTCATGTAAGATTACAATGAAGATGAAAGTTTCTATCTTCTGCTCATCCTTTACAAGCATTTTAAAGTATCTCTGCAGGATAAAAGCTCAAATGCTCCTACCCTGATGTAACAGCATTTGTGAAAGTCACTCAGTCATGTCAGACTCTTTGCAACCCCATGGACTGTACACTACATGGAGTTCTCCAGGCCATAATACTGGAGTGGGTAGCCTTTTCCTTCTTCAGGGGATCTTCTCAACCCAGGGATTGAATGCAGGTCTCCTGCATTGCAGGCAGATTCTTTACCAGCTGAGCCACAAGGGAAGCCCAAGAATACTGGAATGGATAACCTATCCCTTTTCCAGCAGATCTTACTGAGCCAGGAATTAAACTGGGGTCTCCTGCATTGCAGGCAGACTCATTACCAACTGAGCTATCAGGGGAGCAAGAATGCTACAGTGGGTTGCCATGCCCTCCTCCTGAGGATCTTCTTGATGGAACCCTCATCTCCTGCATTGGCAGGAAAGGTTGTTTTTTTTTTCCCTCATTGAAAACCACTACCACCACTTGGCAAGCCCAAGGTGAAGGCAGGGCGTGGAAGCCGCAAGTGAAGGAGGATAGGGTTCGAACCCACGCATGCAGAGCACAATGGATTAGCACTCCATCCCCTTGACCACTCGGCCACCTCGTCCTGATCACCTTGAACTCACTGGGCTTCCCTTGTAGCACAGCTGGCAAAGAATCCGCCTGCAATGTGGGAGACCCGGGTTCCATCCCTGGGTTGGGAAAATTCCCTGGAGAAGGGAAGTGCAACCCATTCCAGTATTCTTGCCAGGAGAATCCCATGGACTGTATGGGGTCGCAAGGAATCAAACACGACTGAGCAACTTTAACTTTCAAGAGTATTTGACCCTTTCTTACATTGAAAATGGCTGGAATTTAATTGAAAATTTAAAAATTGAAAATGACTGGAAAATTTTTAGAAGTATGTTGACCCTTGCTGCGGCTGCTGCTAAGTTGCTTCAGTCGTGTCCAACTCTGTGTGACCCCATAGACAGCAGCCCACCAGGCTCCCCTGTCCCTGGGATTCTCCAGGCAAGAACACTGGAGTGGGTTGCCATTTCCTTCTCCAATGCATGAAAATGAAAAGTGAAAGTGAAGTCTCTGAGTCGTGTCCGACTCTTAGCGACCTCATGGACTGCAGCCCACCAGGCTCCTCCGTTCATGGGATTTTCCAGAGTACTGGAGTGGGGTGCTATTGCCTTCTCCAGCACCCTGCAAGTAATGCTTCCTTGGTTTTTGCTACTTTTGTTTTTCATTGATATTATTTTATTAAGGTTTTACTTTATTTGTGGTGCATGTTACATCAGAATTCGTATATAAAAATGTACAATAAGCATTTAGAACATGTGTATGAATAATAAAATGAATTTATGTGTGCCTATCATCCGTGTTAAGAAACAAAATTGTCAAATCCAAAGCCTTTTAAGCTCTTCACCATCGCCTTGTTCATTTCTGTTCCTCCCACCCAGAGTGAACTAATTTCTCATTTTGTTCTATACTTTCTGCTTGAAGATAGTTTAACACATCAATGTACCTGCAAGTATGCACTGTTTTGTTTTACATATTTGACCATTAAATACTCAGACTCTAATCACCTCTTCCGGTACGTCTGGGACTTGCTTCTTTTATTCAATAGTGAAAGTGAAGTCACTCAGTTGTGTCCAACTCTTTGGGACCCCATGGAATGTAGCCTACCAGGCTCCTCCATCCATGGGATTTTTCCAGGCAGGAATACTGGAGTGGGTTGCCATTTCCTTCTCCAGGGGATCTTCCCAATCCAGGGATTGAACCAGGGTCTCTTGCATTTAAGACAGACGCTTTACTGTCTGAGCCACCAGGAAAGCTCCTTTTATTCAATATTATGCTTTCAGTATCCATCCATGTCAGTTGAGCTATTTCAAATCCTGGAAGATGATGCTGTGAAAGTGCTGCACCCAATATGCCAGCAAATTTGGAAAACTCAGCAGTGGCCACAGGACTGGAAAAGGTCAGTTTTCATTCCAATCCCAAAGAAAGGCAATGCCAAAGAATGCTCAAACTACTGCACAATTGCACTCATCTACACAATAGTAAAGTAATGCTTAAAATTCTCCAAGCCAGACTTCAGCAATATGTGAACCGTGAACTTCCAGATGTTCAAGCTGGCTTTAGAAAAGGCAGAGGAACCAGAGATCAAATTGCCAACATCCGCTGGACCATCGAAAAAGCAAGAAAGCTCAGAAAAACATCTATTTGTGCTTTATTGACTATGCCAAAGCCTTTGACTGTGTGGATCACAATAAACTGTGGAAAATTCTGAAAGAGATGGGAATACCAGACCACCTGGTCTTCCTCTTGAGAAATTTGTATGCAGGTCAGGAAGCAACAGTTAGAACTGGACATGGAACAACAGACTGGTTCCAAATAGGAAAAGGAGTATGTCAAGGCTATATATTGTCACCCTGCTTATTTAACTTCTATGCAGAGTACATCATGAGAAATGCTGGACTGGAAAAAGCACAAGCTGGAATCAAGATTGCTGGGAGAAATAGCAATAACCTCAGATATGCAGATGATACCACCCTTATGGCAGAAAGTGAAGAGGAACTGAAAAGCCTCTTGATGAAAGTGAAAGAGGAGAGTGAAAAAGTTGGCTTAAAGCTCAACATTCAGAAAATGAAGATCATGGCATCTGGTCCCATCACTTCATGGGAAATAGATGGGGAAAGAGTAGAAACAGTGGCTGACTTTATTTTTCTGGGCTCCAAAATCACTGCAGATGGTGACCACAGCCATGAAATTAAAAGACACTTACTCCTTAGAAGAAAAGTTATGACCAACCTAGATACATATTGAAAAGCAGAGACATTACTTTGCCAAGAAAGGTCTGTCTAGTCAAGGCTATGGTTTCTCCAGTGGTCATGTATGGATGTGAGAATTGGACTATAAAGGAAGCCAACCACCAAAGAATTGATGCTTTTGAACTATGGTGTTGGAGAAGACTCTTGAGAGTCCCTTGGACTGCAAGGAGATCCAACCAGTCCATTCTGAAGGAGATCAGCCCTGGGATTTCTTTGGAAGGAATGATGCTAAAGCTGAAACTCCAGTACTTTGGCCACCTCATGCAAAGAGTTGACTCATTGGAAAAGACTCTGATGCTGGGAGGGATTGGGGGCAAGAGGAGAAGGGGACGACAGAGGACGAGATGGCTGGATGGCGTCACTGACTCGATGAACGTGAGCTTTAGTGAACTCCGGGAGTTGGTAATGGACAGGGAGGCCTGGTGTGCTGTGATTCATGGGGTCGCAAAGAGTCGGACACGACTGAGTGACTGAACTGAACTGATGTCAGTGTATACATCTATAATTATCTCATTCTCACTGCATATAGAATTCCACTACCTGAACATAGATCAATGTACTTACCCATTCTGTGGAGCCTTAGAATAGACTGAAGTGTTCGTTTTGTTTGTTTGTTTGTTTAGTAATCACTATTTCAGTGAATACTTCTTTTAATGTTTGCCTGGTATAATCTAGGCTTTCCTGGTGGCTCAGATGGTAAAGAATCTGCCTGCACTGCTGATACCTGGGTTCCATCCCCGGGTTGGGAAGATCCCCTGGATGAGGGCATGACAACCCACTCCAGTATACTTGCCTGGAGAATCCCCATGGACAGAGGAACTTGGCAGGCTACAGTCCATGGGGTCGCAAAGAGTAGGACACAATTGAGTGACTAAGCAGAACACAGTCCAGCTGGTGTAATCTAGCAATAGTTTCTCTGTTTGCCCACTAATGGAATCTCTGCATCATAGGGTTTTAATACTTTCAACTTCAGTGGATAATTTCAAAGTGATTCCTAAACTGTACCTAACAGTTTATGCTCTAAAATGTCATCTCCCAGCCAAATCTTGGTACACTGTCTTTTTACTTTTTGCCAAATTGTAAGCTGTACAATATAGTATTGTATATTTATCTTACATTTCCCAGGTAACTATTGAAAAATATAATCTTTCCCAATGTTTGCCCCTAATTTATGATTCTTCTTTTGTGCAATGCTGATTCATATCCCTTGAGCAGTTTTTTGATTATGCTAGTTTTTAATTTTTAATAACTAGAAGTTATTAATATCTTCTAGATATTAGTCCATGGAGTTCTTCTTGGTATGTGTAAAATTTTCCTATCAGATTTTTTTTGCATTTTTATCAAGATATTTTTTGTGAATAGATGGTTTGATTTCAGTGCAATTACAAGACACTTTTTTAAGGTTTGCAGGTTTATCTTTTGTCTTACTTAAGAAAGCTCCCCTTACTCTAGGATAAGAAAGATATCTTCAAATTTCATTCCAAAAGATTTTAAATGTACCTTTAACTTTAAAGTCTGCAATTCACTCAAGATCAAATTTTGTCTCTGAATTGAGGTAGAAATCCAACTGCACTCAGTTTCCATATTGACAAATTGTAGATTTTGTAGATTAAGCACCGTAGATTAAATGTCCATCCATCCCTGGGATCTGCAGTGACCCCACTGATACACAGCAAGTTCTGTGCTCTGTCTCTTGTTTCGTTCATCTGTTTGATGATTTTGTCTCAGTGGCCCACTGTCTTCTTTTTTTTAATTAGAGTATAGTTGCTTTACACTGCTGTGTCAGCTTTTGCCATATGGCAAAGTGAATCAGCCACATGTGTACATATATCCGGACTGATGCTGAAGGTGAAGCTCCAATGCTTTGCCCATCTGATGTGGAGAGCTGACTCATTTGAAAAGACCCTGATGCTGGGAAAGATTGAGGGCAGGAGGAGAAGGGGACGACAGAGGATGAGATGGCTGGATGGCATCACCGACTCGATGGACATGGGTTTGGGTGGACTCCGGGAGTTGGTGATCGACAGGGAGGCCCGGTGTGCTGTGGTTCATGAGGTCGCAAAGAGTCTGACACGACTGAGCGACTGAACTGAACTGATACATACATCCTCATTTTGGGGGTTTCTTCCCATTTAGCTCACCAGCACCAAGTAGAGTTCCTTGTGCTATACAGTATGTTCTCATCAGTTATCTATCTTAGCCATCTCTGTCTTAACAACTCTAATTTTATAATGTTTTCATTTCTGATAAGATAAGCAACTTTGTCCTAAGGCATATTTTGGTTATTCTTAGGTCATTACTTGGTCACAGACACTTTAAAATTAGTTTGTTAAATTACACACACGCACACACACACACATACACACACAAACACACACTGCTCTGGATTTTGATATTGGAGTTACACAAAGAGAGATTATATAGATCAGTAGTTGACAAACAACAAACCATAGGCCAAATCTTTTCTTTGCCTCTGTTGTAAATAAAGTTTTATCAGAACACAGCCATGTCAGTTCTTTTATCTATTACCAATGGCTACATTCAAACTACAAAGGCAGAGTGGAGGAGTTGTGATGGCAGTTCTAAGGCTTGTAAAGCCTAAAATGTTTACTATTTGATCCTTTATAAAGTTTGCTGACCTGTGGTATTGACTATACAGGGGAATAATTGTATTTTTGTGATTTTGAAATTTTATATCCAGGAACATGATATAAATCTGGTTTATTAATTCTTCTTAAATATCTCTTATAAAGACTTACAGGTTTCCTCACAAAGGGCTTGTACCTATTTTGTTAGACTTGTTACGAGGTATTTTGTATTTTTCTTCTAGCAATTATAAATTGACTCTTTCAAAAATTATAATTTTTAATAGTTTATTGCAGGTGAATAGAAATGCAATTGTCTTTTATATAACAATGTATAATGATTTTATAACCAGATAATTTGCTAAACTGACATTAGTGTTTATAAGATATTTACACTTTATATTTTCTGAGTTCACATGTGAACTGTGAATAATGATTGCTTTATTTCTTCTTGTCAATCCACACACAATTGTAGTATTTTTTGTTTGTTTTGATTTAAGGTACAAGCTAAAATCTTCAGAACAATATAAGAAATAAGTAATGGTACTGGGAAAGTTCATCTTTCTTCTGCTTTAAAAGAAAATACTTTAATGTGTATGGTAGGGTTTTTTGTAGATAAACCTAATAGATTAAGGAATTCCTTTTACTGCTCATTTGCAGTGAATTTACATCATAAATGGATATAACAATTTAGCAAAAAAAAAATGTGTCTTTTGAAATGCACATCTTTTAATTTGTCAATGAGCACAATTTTGAAAGTGTGTTTCATGTGTGTGTATTTTCATTCATTTCATTTTTTTCTATTCTTTACTAGGTTGGTAGGCATAGCAGTTATTTACACTCTTTTAATCAGTACTCCAGGCTTTTTATCATTATGGTTAGCTTGAGTTCAGTTCAGTCTCTCAGTCGTGTCCAACTCTTTGCAATACCATGGACTGCAGCACGCCAGGATTTCCTGTCCATCACCAACTCCCAGAATTGGTGTCTGGGAGACAGACTCATGTCCTTTGCATCGATGATGCCATCCAAAGTATTGGAGTTTCACCTTCAGCATCAGTACTTCCAGTGAATATTCAGGACTGATTTCCTTTAGGATGGACTGGTTGGATCTCCTTGCAGTCCAAGGGACTCTCAAGAGTCTTCTCCAACACCACAGTTCAAAAGCATCAATTCTTTGGTGCTCAGCTTTCTTTATAGCCCAGCTTTCACATCCATACATGACTACTGGAAGAACCATAGCTTTGACTAGATGGACCTTTGTTGGCAAAGTAATGTCTCTGCTTTTTAATATGCTGTCTAGGTTGGTCATAACTTTCCTTCCAAGGAACAAGCATCTTTTAATTTCATGGCTGCAGTGATTTTAGAACCCAAAAAAATAAAGTCTGTCACAGTTTCCATTGTTTCCCCATCTATTTGCCATGAAGTGATGAGAACAGATGCCATGATCTTAGTTTTCTGAATGTTCAGTTTTAAGTCAACTTTTTCACTTTCTGCTTTCATTTTCAAGAGGCTCTTTAGTTCTTCTCTGCTTTCTGTCATAAGGGTGGTGTCATCTGCATATCTGAGGTTACTGATATTTCTCTCAGCAAATTTGATTCCAGCTTGTGCTTCATACAGCCCTGCATTTCTCATGATGTACTCTGCATAGAAATTAAAGAAGCAGGGTAACAACACACAGCCTTGATGTACTCCTTTCCCAATATGGTTAGCTTGAGGATGTCTAAAATTAATATTTCTATCCACTTTTTTTAACCTAAATCAACCCTCACTCCCATCTATATGCTGTTTTCAGAACTAAGACACTGAATAACTCATTTTATTGCATTCTCATAGAGGAAGGTAATGTCATTTGTGTGTTTTGAAAAATAGTCTGGTGATATTTTCCCATACCTTTAACAATTTATTTCTACTTACATTTTCCTTCTTCCCAAAAGCCAGCTTTCTTTAGTGAGAATCTTTTAGTACTATGTTCAGTTTTTGTTAGCTTTTGAAATACCTTTATTTTTCATCAATCTCAAAAGGTAATTTCACTGTGTAGAGAGTTCTGCTGCTGCTGCTGCTAAGTCGCTTCAGTCGTGTCCAACTCTGTGTGACCCCATAGACGGCAGCCCACCAGGCTCCCCTGTCCCTGGGATTCTCCAGGCAAGAACACTGGAGTGGGGTTGCCATTTCCTTCTCCAATGCAGGAAAGTGAAAAGTGAAAGTGAAGTCACTCAGTCATGTCCGACTCGTAACGACCCCATGGACTGCAGCCTACCAGGCTCCTCCGTCCATGGGATTTTCCAGGCAGGAGTACTGGAGTGGGATGCCATCGCCTTCTCCTAGTTGAGTTATTTTTCTCTCTCAATGGCGTCTTGAAAATACCACTATTCACTATGTCTTGTTTCCACTGTTAATATTGAACGAGCAGCTGCCAACCTAATTTCTGTAACTTTCCTTTTCTTTAAAGTTTCTCTTTTTTAAAATATTTTTAACTTTTTATACACCCAGGTGATAATATGTTTGGTTTGGTTTTTAATTATTCATTTTACTTTGGGTTCACTATGTTTCATGAATCATATGACGATTGGGCTTCCACTAATTCATTTTTAAAATGTTTATTGGAGTATAGTTGTTTTACAATGTTGTGTTAGCTTCTGGCGTTCTCAGAGTGAATCAACCATGCATATACATATATTGCCTCTCTTTTGGATTTCCTTCCCTTTTAGATCATCACAAAGCACTGAGTAGAATAGAGGATGCTATACAAAACAGAACTACCATGTGACCCAGCAATCCCACTCCTGGGCACATGTCTATAGAAAACCATAATTCTAAAAGATACGTGCACCCTGATGTTTATTGCAGTGCTATTTACAATAGGGCACGGAAGCACCTTAATGTCCACAGACAGATGAACAGATAAAGAAGATGTGAGAAAAGCATGCAATGGAACATTACTCAGCCATGAAAAGAAATGAAAGTGTGGCATTTGCAGAGACACGGATGGACCTAGAGATACAGAGTGAAGTTGTCAGAAAGGGCTTTCGTTAATTTCTTAAGATAATCAGACTTTATGTCCTAAGCATCACTTTTCCACTATACTCTCTCTTTTCTCTCTTTTATAAAATATCTTCTCACCATATCCAACACGTTGGCTTGTTGCCTGACTGCTCTGATTCTCTGTGCTACATTCTGGACCACTTCTTCAGTTCCCTATATAGCAGTGTCTAAATCTATGGTTTCCACACTGAGGTAATCCTTGGCACTGACTTTCCTCAAGATGACACACTGAACTTACAGGGGACACAGAATATTATAAATATCTTAGGGTAACATGATAAAACTCAACCCTGCATGGTAGTAAGACATTGAGCTGCTACCTTGAGGTAGCTCACAGTTTCAACCTTCTTTTTAATGTATTGTGCTGTGCTGTGCTTAATTTCTCAGTCATATGCAACTTGATGAGGATGTGATTTTTGCAGCTGGTGTGACCAAAATCAGGTACCACACAAATCAATATAAAACAGGAAATGAAGCTGCTCATGCCTGACATGAATCTACAGTTTAAAAAGTTCTTCAGTGCCTACTGCTGCTGCTAAGTTACATCAGCCGTGTCCGACTCTGTGTGACCCCATAGACGGCAGTCCACCAGGCTTCCCCATCCCTGGGATTCTCCAGGCAAGAACACTGGAATGGGTTGCCATTTCCTTCTCCAATGCATGAAAGTGAAAAGTGAAAGTGAAGTCTCTCAGTTGTGTCTGACTCTTCGTGACGCCATGGACTGCTGCCTACCAGGCTCCTCCGCCCATGGGATTTTCCAGGCAAGAGTACTGGAGTGGGGTGCCATTGCCTGCCGGACATATTTTGTTAGATAAAGATGGTTATTTAGGAATGTTGTTGTTCAGTTGCTAAGTCCACTCTGCAACCCCATGGACTGCAGCATGCCAGGTTTCCCTGTCCTTTACTATCTCCTGGAGTTTGCTCAAACTCATGTCCATTGAGTCAGTGATGCCATCCAACCATCTCATTCTCTCTTGTTCCCTTCTCCTCCTGCCTTCAATCTTTCCCAGCATCAGAGGCTTTTCCAATGAGTTGGCCCTTTGCATCAGGTGGCCAAAGTATTGGAGCTTCAACTTCATCATCAGTCCTTCCAATGAATATTCAAACTGATTTCCTTTAGGATTGACTGGTTTGATCACCTTGCTGTCCAAGGAACTCTCAAGAGTCTTTTCCAGCATCAAGGTTCAGAAGCATCAGTGCATCAGTTCATCAGTTTAGGAAGGAAACAGAACCATTATGTTTTATTCAATTTATTCTTATTAATTTTCAAATGGCTGCTATGTGTGTGTGTTAGTCACTCAATCATCTCCGACTCTTTGTGACTACATGGACTGTAGCCCACCAGGCTCCTCTGTCCATGGGATTCTCCAGTCAAGAATACTAGAGCGTGTTGCCATTTCCTTCTCCAGAGGATCTTCCTGATCCAGGGATTGAACCTGGGAATTGCAGGCAAATTTGTTACCATCTGAGCCACCACTAAGTTCTTATGGTAAGTGCTAAAAGATTAAGTGCTTCAACCTAACCTAACTACTTAATAGATGGAGTGATTGGGCATATTTTTGGGCCTAAATGCATCTTGAAAAAATTACTGAGATACTAAGGGCACCATGGAATGTAAAAGTTTGAAAACTCATGTCCTCTGCTTACTTTAGCTTTCAATCATGATGATTTCTTTTTCCAATCTATATAAGTATAATTTGGTTCTCTTTTCAAATCTGCCTTGCTCATATTTACCCATTCTTTCATAAACTAAACATATTTTACATATTGATACGTACATATTTCTCAGTATCTTATAGTGCTTCACTCTTCTAATATTTAAAATTGTATATTTTTAGATATCCAGTTGCATGTGTATATTTGATAATGAGGATGCTTTTATCATTTTTTTTTAAATCTACTTTCTTTTTTTTTTAATTTTATTTTATTTTTAAACTTTACAATATTGTATTGGTTTTGCGAAATACTGAAATGAATCCACCACAGGTATACATGTGTTCCCCATCCTGAGCCCTCCTCCCTCCTCCCTCTCCATACCATCCCTCTGGGTCATCCCAGTGCACCAGCCCCAAGCATCCAGTATCGTGCATCGAACCTGGACTGGCGACTCGTTTCATACATGATATTATACATGTTTCACTGTCATTCTCCCAAATCATCCCACCCTCTCCCTCTCCCACAGAGTCCAAAAGACTGTTCTATACATCTGTGTCTCTTTTGCGGTCTCGTATACAGGGTTATTGTTACCATCTTTCTAAATTCCATATATACGCGTTAGTATACTGTATTGGTGTTTTTCTTTCTGGCTTACTTCACTCTGTGTAATAGGCTCCAGTTTCATCCACCTCATTAGAACTGATTCAAATGTATTATTTTTAATGGCTGAGTAATACTCCATTGTGTATATGTACCACAGCATTCTTATCCATTCATCTGCTGATGGGCATCTAGGTTGCTTCCATGTCCTGGCTATTATAAACAGTGCTGCGATGAACACTGGGGTACACGTGTCTCTTTCCCTTCTGGTTTCCTCAGTGTGTATGCCCAGCAGTGGGATTGCTGGATCATAAGGCAGTTCTATTTCCAGTTTTTTAAGGAATCTCCACACTGTTCTCCATAGTGGCTGTACTAGTTTGCATTCCCACCAACAGTGCAAGAGAGTTCCCTTCTCTCCACACCCTCTCCAGCATTTATTGCTTGTAGACTTATGGATTGCAGCCATTCTGACTGGCGTGAAATGGAACCTCATAGTGGTTTTGATTTGCATTTCTCAGATAATGAGTGATGTTGAGCATCTTTTCATGTGTTTGTTAGCCATCTGTATGTCTTCTTTGGAGAAATGTCTATTTAGTTCTTTGGCCCATTTTTTGATTGGGTCATTTATTTTTCTGGAGTTGAGCTGTAGGAGTTGCTTGTATATTTTTGAGATTAGTTGTTTGTCAGTTGCTTCATTTGCTATTATTTTCTTCCATTCTGAAGGCTGCCTTTTCACCTTGCTAATAGTTTCCTTTGTTGTGCAGAAGTTTTTAAGTTTAATTAGGTCCCATTTGTTTATTTTTGCTTTTATTTCCAATATTCTGGGAGGTGGGTCATAGAGGATCCTGCTGTGATGTATGTCGGAGAGTGTTTTGTCTATGTTCTCCTCTAGGACTTTTATAGTTTCTGGTCTTACATTGAGATCTTTAATCCATTTTGAGTTTATTTTTGTGTATGGTGTTAGAAAGTGTTCTAGTTTCATTCTTTTACAAGTGGTTGACCAGATTTCCCAGCACCACTTGTTAAAGAGATTGTCTTTAATCCATTGTATATTCTTGCCTCCTTTGTCAAAGATAAGGTGTCCATATGTGCGTGGATTTATCTCTGGGCTTTCTATTTTGTTCCATTGATCAATATTTCTGTCTTTGTGCCAGTACCATACTGTCTTGATAACTGTGGCTTTGTAATAGAGCCTGAAGTCAGGTAGGTTGATTCCTCCAGTTCCATTCTTCTTTCTCAGGATCGCTTTGGCTATTCGAGGTTTTTTGTATTTCCATACAAATTGTGAAATTATTTGTTCTAGCTCTGTGAAGAATACCATTGGTAGCTTGTTAGGGATTGCATTGAATCTATAAATTGCTTTGGGTAGTATACTCATTTTCACTATATTGATTCTTCCAATCCATGAACATGGTATATTTCTCCATCTATTAGTGTCCTCTTTGATTTCTTTCACCAGTGTTTTATAGTTTTCTATATATAGGTCTTTGGTTTCTTTAGGTAGATATATTCCTGAGTATTTTATTCTTTCTGTTGCAATGGTGAATGGAATTGTTTCCTTAATTTCTCTTTAAGTTTTCTCATTATTAGTGTATAGGAATGCAAGGGATTTCTGTGTGTTGATTTTATATCCTGCAACTTTACTATAATCATTGATTAGTTCTAGTAATTTTCTGGTGGAGTCTTTAGGGTTTTCTATGTAAAGGATCATGTCATCTGCAAACAGTGAGAGTTTTACTTCTTCTTTTCCAATTTGGATTCCTTTTATTTCTTTTTCTGCTCTGACTGCTCTGGCCAAAACATCCAAAACTATGTTGAATAGTAATGGTGAAAGTGGGCACCCTTGTCTTGTTCCTGACTTTAGAGGAAATGTTTTCAATTTATCACCATTGAGGATAATGTTTTCTGTGGGTTTGTCATATATAGCTTTTATTATGTTGAGGTATGTTCCTTCTATTCCTGCTTTCTGGAGAGTTTTTATCATAAATGGATGTTGAATTTTGTCAAAGGCTTTCTCTGCATCTGTTGAGATAATCATATGGTTTTTGTTTTTCAATTTGTTAATGTGGTGTATTACATTGATTGATTTGCGGATATTGAAGAATCCTTGCATCCCTGGGATAAAGCCCACTTGGTCATGGTGTATGATCTTTTTAATGTGTTGTTGGATTCTGATTGCTAGAATTTTGTTAAGGATTTTTGCATCTATGTTCATCAGTGATATTGGCCTGTAGTTTTCTTTTTTTGTGGGATCTTTGTCAGGTTTTGGTATTAGGGTGATGGTGGCCTCATAGAATGAGTTTGGAAGTTTACCTTCCTCTGCAATTTTCTGGAAGAGTTTGAGCAGGATAGGTGTTAGCTCTTCTCTGAATTTTTGGTAGAATTCAGCTGTGAAGCCGTCTGGACCTGGGCTTTTGTTTGCTGGAAGATTTTTGATTACAGTTTCAATTTCCGTGCTTGTGATGGGTCTGTTAAGATTTTCTATTTCTTCCTGGTCCAGTTTTGGAAAGTTGTACTTTTCTAAGAATTTGTCCATTTCTTCCACGTTGTCCATTTTATTGGCATATAATTGTTGATAGTAGTCTCTTATGATCCTTTATATTTCTGTGTTGTCTGTTGTGATCTCTCCAGTTTCATTTCTAATTTTATTGATTTGATTTTTCTCCCTTTGTTTCTTGATGAGTCTGGCTAATGGTTTGCCAATTTTATTTATCTTTTCAAAGAACCAGCTTTTGGCTTTGTTGATTTTTGCTATGGTCTCTTTTGTTTCTTTTGCATTTATTTCTGCCCTAATTTTTAAGATTTCTTTCCTTCTACTAACCCTGGGGTTCTTCATTTCTTCCTTTTCTAGTTGCTTTAGGTGTAGGGTTAGGTTATCTATTTGAGTTTTTTCTTGTTTCTTTAGGTATGCCTGTATTGCTATGAACCTTACCCTTAGGACTGCTTTTAAAGTGTCCCACAGGTTTTGAGTTGTTGTGTTTTCATTTTCATTAGTTTCTATGTAAATTTTGATTTCTTTTTTGATTTCTTCTGTGATTTGTTGGTTATTCAGCAGGGTGTTGTTCATCCTCCATATGTTGGAATTTTTAATAGTTTTTCTCCTGTAATTGAGATCTAATCTTACTGCATTGTGGTCAGAAAAGATGCTTGGAATGATTTCTATTTTTTTGAATTTACCAAGGCTAGATTTATGGCCCAGGATGTGATCTATCCTGGAGAAGGTTCCATGTGTGCTTGAGAAAAAGGTGAAATTCACTGTTTTGGGATGAAATGTCCTATAGATATCAATTAGGTCTAACTGGTCTGTTGTATCATTTAACGTTTGTGTTTCTTTGTTAATTTTCTGTTTAGTTGATCTATCCATAGATGTGAGTGGGGTATTAAAGGCTCCCCCTATTATTGTGTTATTGTTAATTTCCCCTTTCATACTTGTTAGCATTTGTCTTACATATTGCAGTGCTCCCGTGTTGGGTGCATATATATTTATAATTGTTATATCTTCTTCTTGGATTGATCCTTTGATCATTATGTAGTGACCATCTTTGTCTCTTTTCACAGCCTTTGTTTTAAAGTCTATTTTATCTGATATAAGTATTGCTACTCCTGCTTTCCTTTGGTCCCTATTTGCATGAAAAATCTTTTTCCAGCCCTTCACTTTCAGTCTGTATGTGTCCCCTGTTTTGAGGTGGGTCTCTTGTAGACAACATATGTAGGGGTCTTGTTTTTGTATCCATTCAGCCAGTCTTTGTCTTTTGGTTGGGGCATTCAACCCATTTACATTTAAGGTAATTACTAAGTATGATCCCGTTGCCATTTACTTTATTGTTTTGGGTTCGAGTTTATACACCATTTTTGTGTTTCCTGTCTAGAGAACATCCTTTAGTATTTGTTGGAGAGCTGGTTTGGTGGTGCTGAATTCTCTCAGCTTTTGCTTGTCTGAGAAGCTTTTGATTTCTCCTTCATATTTGAATGAGATCCTTGCTGGGTACAATAATCTGGGCTGTAGGTTATTTTCTTTCATCGCTTTAAGTATGTCTTGCCATTCCCTCCTGGCTTGAAGAGTTTCTATTGAAAGATCAGCTGTTATCCTAATGGGAATTCCCTTGTGTGTTATTTGTTGTTTTTCCCTTGCTGCTTTTAATATTTGTTCTTTGTGTTTGATCTTTGTTAATTTGATTAATATGTGTCTTGGGGTGTTTCGCCTTGGGTTTATCCTGTTTGGGACTCTCTGGGTTTCTTGGACTTGAGTGATTATTTCCTTCCCCATATTAGGGAAGTTTTCAACTATTATCTCCTCAAGTATTTTCTCATGGTCTTTCTTTTTGTCTTCTTCTTCTGGAACCCCAATGATTCGAATGTTGTAGCGTTTAATATTGTCCTGGAGGTCTCTGAGATTGTCCTCATTTCTTTTAATTCGTTTTTCTTTTATCCTCTCTGATTCATTTATTTCTACCATTCTATCTTCTAATTCACTAATCCTATCTTCTGCCTCTGTTATTCTACTATTTGTTGCCTCCAGAGTGTTTTTAATTTCATTTATTTCATTATTCATTTTATATTGACTCTCTTTTATTTCTTCTAGGTCCTTGTTAAACCTTTCTTGCATCTTCTCAATCTTTGTCTCCAAGCTATTTATCTGTGATTCCATTTTGATTTCAATATTTTAGATCAATTTCACTATCATTATTCGGAATTCTTTATCAGGTAGATTCCCTATCTCTTCCTCTTTTGTTTGGTTTGGTGGGCATTTATCCTGTTCCTTTATCTGCTGGGTATTCCTCTGTCTCTTCATCTTGTTTAAATTGCTGAGTTTGGGGTGTCCTTTCTGTATTCTGGCAGTTTGTGGAGTTCTATTTATTGTGGTGTTTCCTCACTCTGTGTGGGTTTGTACAGGTGGCTTGTCAAGGTTTCTTGGTTAGGGAAGCTTGTGTCGGTGTTCTGGTGAGTGGAGCTGTATTTCTTCTCTCTCCTTTCGAAGACTTGGGTTGCTTTTCTAGGTGCCTGATGTCCTCTGCCGGCATTCATAAGTTGTTTTGTGGAATTTACTCGGCGTTTAAATATTCTTTTGATGAATTTGTGGGGGAGAAAGTGTTCTCCCCGTCCTACTCCTCCACCATCTTGGCTTCCACTCCAGTATACTTGCCTGGGGAATCCCATGGACAGAGGAGCCTGGCGGGCCACAGTCCATGGAGTTGCACAGAATCGAACACGACTTAGCAACTCAGCAACAATGAGGAGGCACTCATCTGGCTCGGCAGGGCTTGATTGTGTCCTCTGGCCACCTCGGGAAGTAACTCCATGCAATAGAGATGACATCATGTATTGCATCTCTAAGCTCACCGTGAAAACTCGTGGAGACTGAATGTCTTGTCTAAATCAACTGCCGATAATTTCCCAGTTAAATCCTATCTACATGTCCTCAGTTCATGGAATTCTCCAGTACTGCAAAAATATAATCTTGTACTTCTAACACTATTGCAATGTCATTCCCTTCTTTTCTTGGAGGAAGGGGGTGGATGGTGCTATTTTATAGAGTTTTCAAAAAGATTTCTGGAGAGAATCCATAAATGAAGAGTCGTCTGACCCAACACAGTGCCAGGAGTCTTTGAATGGCAGAGGCTCATAGTGAACTGATACCAGGCTTTAGTGTTTTTTTTTTTTTTTTTTTTTTTGGCCCAAACTTTGGGTCTTCTGAATGGTTGCGGCTGATAGGCAACAGTATGGCTCATTTCAACAAAGTGTAAAATTTTGTCTTTGGTCTCAATTCCCTCCCCACACACCAAGCTAGAATATGGACGAGACCAGGTTTATACATTTTATTCCTTCTCATTCCAGTGTAACTGGATGCCCAGCTAATGGGATGCTAATCCCTGCTGAAGTTGTGGGTCACACGAGTATTCCAAGTGTTGTGGATCTAGGACATATTAATTGACAAACAGTTTTAGTTTCCCCCAAAGAGCTGAGCTTAACAATGTAACACAATTGGAGTACATTAAACAAATTTATTATTGCAAACAAATGCATAGTAAACAACTGTGAGAATTACTATCTAGTACAGATTTCTTCCAAAGCATTACTGAAGGATATAACATTACTCCTATCTCATAAGGTAATGGTAATCATAAATTCTGCATTATCAAGATGCAGATGAAGTTAGAAAAACATTACTTAAAACTAGGTTGGAGCAAAAACAAAGTCTTGCAAAAATAACACTTTAAGTTTTCATTTGTCTATAGAAAAATAATCAGATGGCAAAATGAAAAAAAAAACCCAACTCTGTAAGAAAAGAATATTTTAGACACCTTGAGATGGGGAGAAGGGCAAGAGTCTATTATGACAGGAGAACTAACATGTATGGAGGATAGGATATAGCCTACAGCATCACCATGTTTGTGGTATACCATAAAATCACTTATTGTATGATTTAGCACCTATTTCCAGAAGGGGAAACTGAGGCTCATAGATACTAAGCATTTTGTCCCATTTTTCTGTCATGTGTCTATCACATGTCAAATAACGATTGTCCTGAATATTTGTGCCAGAGGCTAAGACAACCCAGGTTATAGGGCCTGTCTGACCAGTCACTTCTATGCCTCACAGTGAAGGATCAAGAGATTAGCTTGTTGGCTAATCATGAGCTTGTTTTCTTTAAAGAATTCAGTCTGGTACAATGAAATGATCTTTTGGGAAGGAAGCCAATTTTGTAGCAGCTAAAGTTGGGTATGAAATAATGTGACAGATTTAAAGACAAAACATCACCGCAGACAAGTCTGTAAATGACATATTTCCTGGAGAAAGGCAAGAAAGAAGGACATCCATAGGAATGATTTACACTGAATACCATCCCAGTTCTGAACTACGTTCTAACTTCAATGGAACCAAAAAGATATGTATTGAGCATACGGGAAACACATATTTGAACAAATAGTGCCCTCAAAAACCTCACAGTCTAGTATAAGTAATGTGTAATACTTCTTAGGCTTGAATAGTTTCCCATTTTGTAAAAGTGAGATAATACTTCTAAGCTGTTGTAAAGAAAGCTGAGACAGTTGTGCCCCAGGAAGTAAGAATAGCAGTTTTCAAACAGTTCCACAACACACCGTTTTCTAGATTTCTTCATACTTTTGCTGTACTAGATACATGGTAAATGGCTTCAGTTCTTCCTTTGTGGCTTAAGGCAGAACAGCCAGGTACAAATTCTATGAAGCTAAATAACTGATTTTATCTCCTCCTCTTACACCTACTTTGTCTTGCACTCAGTTATAATGGAATTTCTCTCTCCCTCTGATGGAATTTATATCTTCCTACCCAAGTGCTTTGACAATCACTCAAGCTAAATATTTAGATCAATAAGCACACATCTGGGCTGGAAGGCTTCTCATCATGCACTCAACTCTATTTATTTTATTCTCTATGATGACATGCTAGGGAAAAAAGTGCACTGAAAATAAGAGTTAAGAAGAAGAAGAAAACATCATATTTTTTTCTGTTGCTGGGGGTGAGGAGAAGGATGAGAAGGAAGTTGGTCCCTATACTGCCAGCTTCAACTTCTCTTTGTCATTAGGTTTTAACTTTCCCGACCAATGATAGCATACTTTACTGAATTCTTCAAAGCCCCCTCATGTTCTGTCTGCTCAATAAAGCTTTACCTGATTGTTTTCACTCTCATTATTTTCTCATTCTTTGAAATTTCTTATTAACAAAAACCAAAAACCCAAAACCCAATACCACTCATTTCAGCATGTGTTGTTGTTCAATTGTTAAGTCGTGTCTGACTCTCTGTGACCCCATGGACTGTAGCATGCCAGGTTCCCCTGTCCTTCTCTATCTCCTGGAGTTCGCTCAAATTCATATCCATTGAGTCGGTGATGCTGTCTGACCGTCTCATCTTCTGCTTCCTCTTTCTCTTTTTGCCTTCAGTCTTTTCCAGCATCAGGATCTTTTCCAATGAATTGGCTCTTCGCATCAGGTGGCCAAAATATTGGAGCTTCAGCAACAGTGCTTCCAATGAATATTCAGGGCTGATTTCCTTTAGGATTGACTGGTTTCATTTCCGTGCAGTCCAAGGGACTCTCAAGAGTCTTCTCTAGCACCACAGTTTGAAGGTATCAGTTCTTCAGTGGTCAGCCTTCTTTATGGACCAACATCTGAACATATCTACTGGAAAAAACATAGCTTTTTCTATATGGATGTTTGTTGGCAAAGTTATTTCTCTGCTTTCCACTACATTGTCTAGGTTTGTAATAGTTTTCCTTCCAAGGAGCAAGCGTCTTTTAATTTCATGGCTGGAGTCACCATCTGCAGTGATTTTGGAGCCCAATAAAAGAAAATCTGTCACTGCTTCCACTTTTCCCCCTTCTGTTTGCCTTGATCATAGGGTACTGACATAAAGCACATAGTATTAGGCCTGGCTCTTCCTTTACTGATAGCACCAGTATGTAAAGTACCTGATCAGTTCTGTATTTTCAATATTGAGAGCTCACCATCTGAAAAGGGGCTACTTCACAATGTCCAAAATAGGAACACAAAATATTGCACTGGAGGCTGGGCAATGCAGGAGAAAAACCTCTGCCACCTCCATGAAGATATATGATTCTTCCCGTGTGAATTTTGAACTCCCTCCCACCCTAAAAGTCGAACACACCATACGTTTATTTTCCCTGTCCCCCTTGAAGCTGGGACTTGGACACATTGTGAGGCTCTGCCAGTCAATCCCACCCTTCCTGTAGGTCTTGGAGTACCACTAACTGCATCAGAAGATACTTCCATGTCAAGGGCATAGTGTTAGCTATTTCCTCCACTGCTATATGGTTTGACCATTCCCCTCAACTACAGACTTCAAGGTGGTCATGAAATGTTCCCTGAGCTAGCCAATATTCTCCTTTAAACTGTGTTTCCTACCTAACTCATTTAGTTGGTATCATAGCCTGCAACTAAGAATACATTGACAGGAAAACTGGTAACAAAAATGGGCATGTAGCAGAAGCAGGTAATCAAGAAACTCTCTGAGAAATCTGGAAAATAAGAGATTAGCTGGTCTATTGGCAGAGAGGATTCAGTTAGTGTTAAGGGCTGGGCTCTGGCAGAGCGGGGAGAAAATTTAATTTAAGGCTTATCTCTGGTCAGTAGGGATGAAGTCATAACTCTGGTAGATCAATTGGCTACTTTCATAAAATAGTATAAAGTGATTCAAGGACTGAGGTATTGCTTCTAATGGTATTGGACCTGAGAAAAGAGATCAATGAGGTCACATTTCTTAATTTTCACCAGAGGCTGCAAACCAAAGGGACTTTATTTCAGTGAAAGAGTCACTATCATTTTCTATGATTTCTTTTAACCTCTTTTATCTCTTGTAGCTCAAGGTCTAGAAATTAAACATCTTGATCCAGTGGTTGTTATATGACAATCTAATTATATGCCTGCTGCATTTGCCGTTTCATCGAGTCTTTTAGAGCTTTGGTTATGAAAGATGAAAACTAAATAAAAAAAACTGGAGATTTCAGGTAATTTACCAGATCCCAAATCCTTGCAATCAAGCATGTAATTGCTTCAGTCATGTACTATTCTTTGCGACCCTAAGACTGTAGCCCTCCAGGCTCCTCAGTCCATGGGATTCTCCAGGCAAGGATACTGGAGTGGGTCACCTTGCCCTGCTCCAGGGATCTTCCTGACCCAGGGATAGAACTTGAGTATCCTGTGACTCCTGCATTGCAGGTGGATTCTTTACCTCTGAGCCACAGGGGAAGCTCTCCCAAATTCTTACTCCCTGTTAAGCTTCCCTGGCTGGCACAGATAAACTTTCCCCTCTCTCTGATAAGGCTCCTTAGACATGTTGAAGACCCTCCACTGAGGAAGTTTTCTTGGAAGGAGAAATACATTCTTTCACTTCACCCAATATCTTTTAGATTTCAGAGTCACAACCACTTATGAAGCATATATAGGAAAAGATGGGGCTTCCCTGGTGGCTCAGATTGTAAAGAATCTGCCTGCAATGTGGGAGACCTGGGATCAATCCCTGGGTTGGAAAGATCCCATGGATGAGAGCATGGCAACCCACTCCAGTATTCTTGCCTAGAGAATCCCTATGGGCAGAGGAGCCTGATGGGCTCCTCCATGGAGTGGGAAAAAGTTGGACATGACTGAGCAACTAAGCACAGCACACAGGGAGAGATGACTAACAAATGAGCTGTAATATTATGCAAATTTCTACCAATAAAAGCTGGAAAATCAGTGTAAGATTTTATTTCAATGATGTACAATCAAAGAGAAATAAAGGTGTTTTCTGCTCTTCCTGATTTATCAACATGCATGAATGTCCAGGAGATGCTGACTCATGGTGCTCATGTGTCTGCTGGGAGCACTAACAATTTAGCAAACAGAAATCTGAACTTGAAGGTCAAAGCAGATTTATCCTACGTGATCCTCTTGAACCCTCCCAAATGATGTCCCTTTAGAAAACCCAGAAGGTTCTTCCTTCACTGAAGCTTTGAAACATTAATTAGTGAGAAACATAGGTACAGTGGGTGATTGTGGAGTCCAGGAGGCTGGCGGAAGGCGCTTCCAAAGCCAGGATCCTGGATGGCAGAGGTCAAATTTAGGTGAGGTGCCCCAATCTAGCACAGTTTTTCGAGGGGTTACATGATAGATTGGTCAAATATCCCTCTTCCTCTCAGGTAAAACAGTTCATCAATGCAGAATGTTTTAGGCCAGCCTCCTTGTAAGCAGAGCCTGAGATGGAAGAATAGGGAAGAGATTATTTGAGAGGTTTCTTTTGTAAGAATGGGGGAAGGGAAGCAGTTTGGGGAGGAGGAGGAGCTGAGCAAGGGTGCTAATTTGGGTGTTCTGATCATCAATTCTGTTGTGTGTGGTGGGGGTAGTTGTTACCACATCAACAATTAATTCTCAAATACAAGCTGGGTGTGGGAGAATGAAACTCAATTCAGATATTATCTGCCTGGAGATGACATCTGATTCCTTGAGTTAAGGGCTCAGTCCTATAAGTCTCTCCCCCGACACCCGACCCCATCTCACATGTCAGTCACAAGCCCAGGCTATTATTGTCTGTGTTTTTCTTTCGACCCACCACCTACACACTAGAGGTTACAATGACCCCCTCCCACTCACAATGTCAATCACAAATTTGTACTCCTGATTGATTGGCTATAAACCAGAGATTCTCATGATACCTACCCTCCTTGGATTCTGTTAATTTGTTAGAGTCTCTAATAGAACTCATCTCCAGCCCTTTCCCTTCCCCAGAACAATCAACCCTCTAACCACCTGCCTCAAGTACCTAATAACCTTAGGTACTTGTCACTCCATACCTTTATCACTCTGGTGCATTCATGCTCAGCCGCTTCAGCATGCCCAACTCTTTGCAACTCCATGGACCATACCCAGCCAGCCTCCTGTGTCCATGGGTTTCCCAAACAAGAATATGGGAGTGAGTTGCCATTTCCTCCTCCAGGGGATCTTCCTGACTCAGGGATCGAAACTGCATCTCCTGTGGCTCCTGCAATGCAAGTGGACTCTTTACCACTGAGCCACCAGAGAAGCCTGGTTTTATTACTCTTACCACTTACAAAATTCTAAGGCTTTTAGAAACTGTCTGCCAGAAATTTGGACAAAGGCCAAAGATGCACATTTGACCCTTAAACAACAGGGAATTGAGATGCTTGGGTCCACTCATATGCTAATTTTTACAGTAAATATGCAGTTGGTTTCCCATGCATGTATTCACCAAACAGTGGACCCAAATTTCCATCTGAGATTGATTGAACCCGAGGATGTAAAACCTGTGAATACAGAGGCACGACTATAATACACTGTATTATATAAAAGATTTGAGCGTGGAAGATTTTCTTATATGTGGGGGCTCCTGGAATCAATGCCCCTTGAATACTGAGGGAAGACTGCATTTTTTTATAAATCACAATATCACATGTGGGGGCTCAGGTGGAGTTCATCTTGATCACACAAGAATCTCTAGAAGGTGAATTGCCACAGAGTTGATTCTACTCCCAAAGGCAAGGACCTCTGGTAGCTACAAATCCATCCATCATTGGCTATAGGCTACCCCCAGAGGAAATGTTACCTTCTCACCCCCCCCAATGCCCCACCACCTGGAAACATAGCTTTTACAAACCAAAGGCAGTTCTCAGCCAACATGACCAGCTCTGAGCTCCCAGCAGCCAACAATGTCAGAGGCTGTGGGATTGGAACACCAGCTCTATGAAGCAGATCTGGGCAGGTACCCAAGAGCAGCTCTACAGAGCCTAACACGATGTTGTTTTCCATCAGTTGCATCACATTTTTTATTTATATTGGCTTTCTCATCTACTAAAATCAATAAGTGTTTTTCATACCTATTGCTGTTCAAAGCTATATATCCCTTTCTGCTTTTGTACAGATTAGTTTTCTAACCTCATTGGAAAAATTGCTTTCCCCACTAGGATGTGTGATCTTGTTACATTTCCCCTTCTACTCAGCATGTCAATATCATTTTGGATGCTACTGTCCAATATTCCCTAAACCACCTGATTGTATGTGAATGCATTTTTGAGTTCTGGTTAAAAGTAGACTGATTCTGTCAGCAACATATGGTGTCTGAACATTCAGCCTATCTACCAATGTCCCAATATCCAGAATGTCAAGATCAAACCCAGTTAATGTCGATCACTTTGAAATCAATGTTTTGATTTCTCAGAAATTTCATACCTCTGAGGATAAAAGGTTTCATTGGTTCAAAGAAAATGGTTCTGAATTCATCAGATCAAAGGTTGTGAAAGAAATGAGTGTGCTGTCCTCCCCACCCCCAATTTAGAATTTTATTTCGAGCATCCAGTGTGTAAAGCTGGCCCCTAAAGCCTGTATTGAGTGCCTAAAGCCTTTTGTTTATGCTATTTTGGCCAGCTTTTTGTTGATCAGGTGTCTGATCCACAAAAAAATAAATCATTCCCTCAATGTCCTCAATGCCTGAGAAGTTAATGCAGATAGTGTCAGGTTGCCTGAGGTCCATTCTGTACTTTCTGGCCACATGGGTGGTTAATGCAATCAAGGATGAGATTAATTAAATTAAAAGTCTGCTTTTATTGCTCAGAAAATGCAGCAAATCCAATACTCTTTGACAGCCTGGAGCTGGAGGCCTGGGTCTAATGTGATCATGGCTAGATTGGTGCTTCCAGACAGCGTCATTTCAGGAGGCAGAAGGCCTCTGTTCAGGTCACAGGCTGCCTCTGCCTTGCATTTACAAGCCTTTAGTTAGCAATCCACATTATCTGCATTCACCTCCTCAGATGGTGACTAGACTACCCAGGCTTGAACCTGATACCTTCCATTTTGCTTCTAAATATGTTGCTCAGTTAAGCAGGGCCCCGTCTGATTACCACTAGCCCCTGTTGCTCTGTTGTGCCTCGGACATCTTAGGGGCCTGCTCTGTTCCTCTCCCCAGCTCTCCCCAACTGTGTCCACTTTAGGAATTGCCTTTTGAGAAGGCATGTATGTAAAAGTCAGTCCCCCTGGAGTGTTGAAGGAGACCAATTTATTTAGCCTGGCTCTACTAGGAGGCAGAAACTATATGCCCTTTGTCATTATCTTTGAATTAGCCCCTTTGGTGGTTGAATCGGGGTCAGGGGAAGATAGATAAAACAAAGATTTAGAAACAGAGAGAGTTTGATTGCTGCCTTCATAATTTACTTATTATAAATTATTGGCCAATTATTTAACCTCTTGGTGTCTTTCAAGTGGGCCTTAAGACACCCCTTTAAGACTATCTGAAGGCTAAAAAGAATGTAACCTGCATTGAAAGTCTGCTAGGTTTTCTTGTTTTTGTTATTATCATCATCATTAATCCAAATTACAGAGGCTCAAAGGGATCAGGTGACAATCAGATGAAGGCTCAATCCTAACCCTTTTCTCTATCAAAAACAGCCTATTGTAAAAGTAAATGATACTGGCTACTTCTGCTTTAATGCAAATTTCATCCTAAATATTGTTCCTTTCAGATGAAAATATACATTAAGCTGGAGACACCCAGTTTTATATGATGGAATTGAGCAGGATGCTATATGCCTGGGTCCCACTTCATGGGTCCCTGGTGGATTATAATTAGTCTGGAAATGCTTGGGCAGAAGAATAGTCAAAAGTTCTCAGTGATTCTGCCGTGCAGCCAAGATTAGGAACCATTGCACCAAGCCATCCCCCACCATGGAAGGGAATATTTGGTCAATGTTAAAGAGATGGGAATACAAGACCACCTGACCTGCCTCTGGAGAAATCTGTATGCAGGTCAGGAAGCAACAGTTAGAACTGGAAATGGAACAACAGATTGGTTCCATATAGGAAAAGGAGTACATCAAGGCTGTATATTGTCACCTTGCTTATTTAACTTATATGCAGAGTACATCATTAGAAATGCTGGGCTGGAGGAAGCACAAGCTAGAATCAAGATTGCTGGGAGAAATATTAATAACCTCAGATATACAGATGACACCATCCTTATGGCAGAAAGTGTAGAAGAACTAAAGATCCTCTTGATGAAAGTGAAAGAGGAGAGTGAAAAAGTTGGCTTAAAGCTCAACATTCAGAAAACTAAGATCATGGCATCTGGTCCCATCACTTCATGGGAAATAGATGGGGAAACAGTGGAAACAGTGGCTGACTTTATTTTTCTGGGCTCCAAAATCATTGCAGATTGTGATTGCAGCCATGAAATTAAAAGATGCTTGCTCCTTGGAAGGAAAGTTATGACCAACCTAGACAGAATCTTAAAAGCAAAGACATTACTTTGCCAACAAAGGTCCATCTAGTCAAGGCTCAGAGAAGGCAATGGCACCCTACTCCAGTACTCTTGCCTGGAAAATCCCATAGGTGGAGGAGCCTGGTAGGCTGCAGTCCATGGGGTCGCTAAGAGTCAGACACGACTGAGCGACTTCACTTTCAATTTCACTTTCATGCATTGGAGAAGGAAATGGTAACTCACTCCAATGTTCTTGCCTGGAGAATCCCAGGGACAGGGGAGCCTGGTGGGCTGCCATCTATGAGGTCACACAGAGTCGGACACGACTGAAGCAACTTAGCAGCAGCAGCAGTCAAGGCTATGGTTTTTCCAGTAGTCATGTATGTATGTGAGAGCTGGACTATAAAAAAGCTGAGTGCCGAATAATTGATGCTTTTGAACTGTGGTGTTGGAGAAGACTCTTGAGAGTCCCTTGGACTGCAAGGAGATCCAATCAGTCCATCTTAAAGGAGATCAGTCCTGGGTGTTCATTGGAAGGACTGATGTTGAAGCTGAAACTCCAATACTTTGACCACCTATATGCAGAGAGCTGACTCATTTGAAAAGACCCTGATGCTGGGAAAGATTGAAGGTGGAAGGAGAAGGGGATGACAGAGGATGGCATCACCGACACAATGGACATGAGTTTAGGTGAACTCTGGGAGTTGTTATTGGACAGGGAGGCCTGGCGTGCTGCAGTTTATGGGGTTGCAAAGAGTCGGACATGACTGAGCAACTGAACTGAACTCAACTGAACTGAAATTTAATTCAAAGGCATTTGATTTTAACCACTTTTGAGTTTCATTGAGGGTAGAACAAAATAGTATGAACTTTAAAATATTTAAACCGGCACAATAAGGAAAATTTGAAAACATATCACCAATTTCCATAGGGCAATGAAAATCTTTTGCCTTAAAAATATAAATAAAACAAATAAACTAAATTGCTTTGCTATATACCTGAAACTAATACAATATTGTAAATCAACAATATTGTAAATCAACTGTACTTCAATAAAATATATGTATATTCATATATATATTAATTTCTATATATATATATATGAACAAGTTCTAAGGTCTTGGTAAACCTAATGATGGAACAGTTATTGGATAAATAATTTTATCATGACTTATTCTGTCACCTTAAATCTTTTCTAGAACAAGGTATGAAATAGATCATTTAAATTGGCAAATAAGAGGTAAGTGAATTAATAACACTGATTTCTCCTTTTCCCATATAATACTACTAAAAGAATAATTTAAAAATTATTCCCCCTCTAGTGTTTGCAAGATTCCAATGTGTCTTCTCTAATCTTTGGCAGAATGTTATTACACTAAGAAGTTAGAGCTTAATATATGGATGGATATATTGGATACTGCTCTTTAGAAAGAGATATCAAAAGGCATTTTTAACTAGTATCTGTCAAAAGGTTCTTTTATAAAAAAATTCACTTTGGTCATTTTACAGCATGAGGAATCTGAGTTTCAGGGATCAAATCAGTGTCCCCTGCATTGGGAGCATGGATTGTAAACCTCTGGACCACCAGGGTTCTTCCAAAGGTTATTTCAGTTAAAATGAATCTTTCCTACTGTATAAGAATCACGACATTTTAAAGCAAAAAGGGACCTTAAGAGTTGCATCAATCAAAGTGCCTTACTTTCTAGATCAGCAGGTTAAAAATCAGAAATGCTGAGAGACTTTTCCAGCGCTGCCCAGGAATATACTAGCAGAATAGGGCTCAGATCCAAGTTTTCTAGAAAGAAATCCTACTTCTTGCTCACTCCAGACCACCACATATTGCAGATCCTATTTGTTTTTTTCCTTTTTCTTCTTCTTTTTTTTTTTTTTTTTGGTTTGATCATGTGCTCAGTCGTGTCTGACTTTTTGCGACTGCAGGGACTGTTGCCTGCCAGGCTCCTCTCCCCATGAAATTTTCCAGACAAAAATGTTGAAGTGCGTTGCTGTTTTCTAATCCAAGGGATCTTCCCAAACTTGAGTATCCAATGTCTCCTGCATTGGCAGGAAGTTTTTTGGTTTTGTTTTGTTTTGTTTAACCACTGCACCTTCTGGGAAGCCTATTCTCAAATCCCTTGTCTTCAAAAATGGGAGGGTGGAGGTGGAACCAGGAGTCCATTTTACATGTAATATGATGCCAGGTTATTGAATCACCCTTTCCCAGATGAACACCTTTGAGAAATTCTCTAATTTTAAAAGACCTGAATTGTCTCCACCCTGCCTCAACATTTTCTTCCTTGTTATTGCACCTGCCTCTACAACATGGTGCAGGGATGCACACAGATAGACGGGGGAGGAACGCAGCTGTGGTACAACAAAAGTTTAACAAGGCTGAGAGCTTCTGAGTGAGCTTGTTGCTGACCTAATTGGTGAGTCTGTGTCATTTCTACCTCCTCTCACCCTGTCCTCATCATTCTCCTCAAGCTCCTCCTGAGTACATGGCCATATGTAATTCTGAGGCAATTCCTCCAGCTTTGAAATTGATGGGGGTAGACTGGCCAAGGGATCTGCAGAAACTGACAGCCTCCTTGAATAAAGGGTTGAGCAGCAATGCTGATTCAGTGCCATTCATCAGCAGTCACTGAGAATGAGGAAATATTGTCCCTCATGACTTCATCAGTCAGGGAGATGTTGTCTAGAGGACTTAGGGCAGCCAGAGAGTGAGCAGTTGTTTCTTGCAACTTGTCATCAGCCATGGATCTCAACAGAGAAGATAAGGTCACAGAAGCTTAGCCAAAGACAAGGCAGGTGTTTTGTTTAGCCCCCTGGAGGGATGCTGATTCAGAAGAAAGAGAAATGAAGGCTTTCTTCAAGGTGGTCTGTTATTACATTTAATATGAAATTTTTATCCTTGCTTTCACAGACGATCCAGAGAAATAGGCATGGAGATCAGAAAAAGAAAGCTTATACTTCTTTATTGGAAGTGGGAGGAGGAAGAAGGGGAATTTTATCCTTTCCAACCATCATTTCCAGTTTTTGCCTGGCACCTTGCTCTACCCGTTTCCCCAGAGCTCCCCCTTCTCCTGGTCAGGAAGTCCTTCTTCCCATGATTCTGTGCATGGGAACCCTGGGCACAGCCACTCCCTATCACATCACCCTATTTCCCTTTCTTTATAGTACTGATTGCCATCCAGAATCATCTTGCTTTTCTTAATTGTTTCACCTATACCTGCTTCTAGATTCAACTGCATGGTGAATAAAGACCCCATCTTGTTCACATTATCCTATTGCCCACCATGGTGCCTATAAAACAATAGGATCACAGTGAATATTTGGTTAGTGAAGTAATTAATTGTGTGATTATTTTGTAAATGAATATTTGGTTAGTGAAGTAATTATTTGCATCACATATGGAAACACGACTCTCATTAAATAGTTATTTTCAGGTTGGGTAGTTGAAGCAAGGGGAGGAGATTTGTAGAACCAGCAAACCTCACAGTTCAGGAAACAAGAGGCCCAAGATGAACGAGAACCACGTGGGTTCAGACATCATGGTGAAGACTGGTGAGCAAGCAATGAGGAGCAACTGGGACAAGAAAAACCTGAAAACTAGGCAGATTCGTGCCTGTTCCCAGAGGTTTCCTCTCTTTATTTTCCCTTTGAAGGCCAGAATGTATCTCTTGGATTCACTAGTTTAAAGCCTGTCTTTGTTGTTCAGGGAAAATTTGGCTAGGAAGGGAAGGCAGCTAGGAGGGAAGAAGAAATCCTGAAAAAAATTCCTTGTTAGTCTAAGGGCATTGAATAGGTTTTTAACAGCCTCACATGTCCTGGGTTCATTGCCTTTTGTGAATGGACACTGAAGAGGGTTTAAATAAAATTTAATTTAAAAGGGTATAAAGCAGCATGATTTCAACAAACTTGCACTTTAGAATAGTGTATTCAAGGCATTCAGGCAAATGTTCAACAATGCTACAAGGACCTTCAAATTAAGAATGACATTTCCTTGCAACTTAAGTTAACCTTCATCACTACCATTTAATAACCATTTATTGAACATTTAGAATGTGCTTCTTAAACTAGGAAATGCAAATCCTTGAAAGGCACATCGTTTTCCAAGAGAACTCCAAAGAATAAGCATGTGTCATCTTCCCAGTATATGTGAAATGAAGCTGAAGTTTTGTATTATTAAATTCATAAAGAGTTTAATTTTAGAGATAAACCATGATTCTTTCAAGTGCTGGTGGTGGGGCTGTTTTGAATTGAGCCTCTGGTCTCTATAACTCTTGACATTTTGAAACAATTCACATCATACTTTATCTTCATCCAGTCGGCACCTCTTTTCTCTTATGGATTTCAAGTATCTACATCGACACCAATTATGAATGAGGTATTTATGTGCCACAAATATTCTGTGTGTTCTCTCAGGTTTTCTGGGCCTTGCCATTAGGATGGGGTCATCAGACAAGTTTTGGCCAATGGATCCTAAGTGGAAGTGATGGATATCACCTCCCAGATGAGCCAGATAATTGTTGATGTGTCTCCTCCTTCTCTTCTCAGTAATCTTGGGAGCCACATGTTGAGATGTTACAAATATCACATGAGGGCACCTGGATCCCCAGGTTACAAGATGGAGATTAGCCCCCATCATATAGCCTCAAATTTTTCATGAGCCAGAATTTTTTTTTTTACTGTGCTAAACCACTGAGATGTCAGGATTTGTTACCACTGCTCTCTAATACCCCACTCACAACCATTTCAAATTTAGGTGTTCCAGGTGAGGGTGGTAATCTGTTATATGACTGATCATGAAGATTTGGGAAGTCAGCTTATCTGCATCATCAAATCTGTAAGACTCTAGTTTTGGACAGAGGAGACTAGTTACACTTGTTCAAATGTCCTGGCAGGAGTTTCCGTAGATCCTCAAATTTAACTTTAGCTATTTCTCGCTTAGCTTCTCAAACTAAGCTGACCTTCTTAAGTGTTAGTTTGAAATTCTATGGGTATTGAAGTCCTGGAGATTTGTAAAATAAAACACAGAATAATGTATGAAAAGGACAAAAGGAATTAACTGTGAGTGTCAGAACTGCAATCACTCTTTGAAAGACCTCATCTCAATAGAGTTGAAAGAACAAGCAGACTTTCTCCATAACAAGGTGCCCTAAATCATTCTCACATTGGCGAGAGTTCCAATCTATCCTATTGAACTGCTGCTATCCACAACAAGAATATTATATTGCCTTTCATGTTAAATTGTATTGCAAGAGGCTGGCAAGAAACTCAGTGTACAAATCAAGGCTCAGATGAACACACTTGATAGAATAGAACTGAAATGGGACAAAGGTTGGGAGCTGGAAGAGTGCAGCAGTGCTTTGGAATGCAAGACCCTCAAATATTTCACCTTTTGTCAGAGGTGATAATGCTGAATTATACACTTTAGGAAATTAAGTCTTCTATTGAGAAGTAAATTACTTGCTCATCTTTGGATGCTGTGTTAACTCTCTCTAGACATAAGAATCTCCTAATAAGCAAGGGCTATGTCTTAAACATCTATTTTTGCAGGACTTAATCCAATACGTAAAGTGTACTGATGATAACAACTAGTATTGATAACACTAAATACAAGTCAGTTTGTTTGTTTGTTTGCACATATGTGTACTAATTCACTTAATTCTCAGAATAAGCCAGTGGAATAAGGATTATTATTAGCTCCAGCTTATATGTAAAAAAAGCTAGAAATCTCAATTATGGGAAATTTAAGCAAATTGCCCAAGGGCATATGTATAAAGAATACTGGACCTGGGTTTGAACCAGGTAGTCTGACTGTAGTGTGACATTGAATCATCGTGGCCCAATGCCACCTTTTAAAGTATTCATGAATGCAAGAAGGAAAGAAAGAAGGAAGCCTGAATGCAAAAAGAGATGATAAAAGGTATGGAAGAAAGATGGAAGGGAGAAGGCAGGGATGAAGGGATTCTGGAAAGAGGTCTGGAAGGGACAATGGACAGAGATCTGGAGGGAAGACTGAAAGGAAGGATGAAATGAATAGAAAGAAGGAAGAGTGGAAGAGGGGAGAGAAGAGTGACTGGCTGGTTGGCTGGCTGGGTGGAAAGAAAAGCAATTCAACTGAATGGTTAGACATACAAAATACAAGTCTTTTTCTTGCCCTAACAGTTTGCAATGTTCCTGTTGAGAGAGTTCCTGACACCCACGAAATAAAGATTCATGGCAAAGGTGACCTGAGCTTTCCTGAGAGTAATTTTGTTTCATTACCAACTTTACCTCTTCCTTCTCTTGCACATTGAGCCTGTGTGTGGTCTTCTACCCAGGATTTCTTCCTCTAAGGCTACCCTAGATTTTTTTAACTGGATATCACCTCCACTAAAAGCACTTGGAGACCAAAGAGGCTTCCACTTCTTGTGCCCTCAAGGACGCAGAAAAAGCATCATCAGTTTGGGGTGTCTCAGAGTCAGATTGTACACCCCTCTGGACATAGATATTGCTGTTGAACTTTTATTGTGAGAATGTATTCTTCAGTTAACACCCAGAGCCTCTGATTCCCTGATCAGTTCTCTTTCCACCACCTTTTGCCAGAAGCTCAAAAAAAATTTTTTTTTCCTTAAGAATGATATGTTGTGGACATTATGTATAAGTGTTCAGAGATTTGTAGGAAAAAGGGGAACAGAGTGTATGTGGTTGCCAAGTAAAGTTGCTTAGATTAGTTAAGTCAGGTATTAAAGGAATGCTGTGTCTTGACAAGTTTAATAATCAAATGAGCTTTCAAGATTTGGAAGACAAACTGCACCTGCCAAATAGGAACCATTACCTTCCTCACTTTGGCAGCTTGTCAAATCTCCATATGTGCAATATTTCAGGTTGTGTTCTCCAAGAAGAAAGCCCTGAGACAAGAATTCAAACACCAAGAGAACTTTTAGATCACCCCAGGAAAAACGGCTGGGAGGTAGGTGAAAAGAGAAAAGGAGGATGAAGAAGCCAACAAAGGGTCAGCTATCCATCAACTAGCACTGTTAACAACTGGAGCTTAACCCCCTGCGGGGAGCTCTGAAAACCACCAGAAGGGTGAGGAAGCTGATGTATCTACATATCTATTGCCATTAGTCATTGCCTGAAGGTTGCTCAAGATGGGCGGGTCATAGTGGAGAGATGTGACAGAACATGGTCCACTAGAGAAGGGAATGGCAAACCACTTCAGTATTCTTGCCTTGAGAACCCCATGAACAGTATGAAAAGGCAAAATGATAGGATACTGAAAGAGAAACTCCCCAGGTCAGTAGGTGCCCAATATGCTACTGGAGATCAGTGGAGAAATAACTCCAGAACGAATGAAGGGATGGAGCCAAAGCAAAAAGAATACCCAGCTGTGGATGTGATTGGTGGTGGAAGCAAGGTCCGATGCTGTAAAGAGCAATATTGCATAGGAACCTGGAATGTCAGGTCCATGAATCAAGGCAAATTGGAAGTGGTCAAACAAGAGATGGCAAGAGTGAATGTCGACATTCTAGGAATCAGCGAACTGAAATGGATTGGAATGGGTGAATTTAACTCAGATGACCATTATATCTACTACTGTGGGCAGGAATCCCTCAGAAGAAATGGACTAGCCAAGATGGTCAACAAAAGAGTCCGAAATGCAGTACTTGGATGCAATCTCAAAAACCGCAGAATGATCTCTGTTCGTTTCCAAGGCAAACCATTCAATATCACAGTAATCCAAGTCTATGTCCCAACCAGTAACGCTGAAGAAGCTGAAGTTGAACGGTTCTATGAAGACCTACAAGACCTTTTAGAACTAACACCCAAAAAAGATGTCCTTTTCAATATAGGGGACTGGAATGCAAAAGTAGGAAGTCAAGAAACACCTGGAGTAACAGGCAAATTTGGCCTTGGAATACGGAATGAAGCAGGGCAAAGACTAATAGGGTTTTGCCAAGAAAATGCACTGGTCATAACAAACACCCTCTTCCAACAACACAAGAGAAGACTCTATACATGGACATCACCAGATGGTCAACACCAAAATCAGATTGATTATATTCTTTGCAGCCAACGATGGAGAAGCTCTATACAGTCAGCAAAAACAAGACCAGGAGCTGACTGTGGCTCAGACCATGAACTCCTTATTGCCAAATTCAGACTGAAAATGAAGAAAGTAGGGAAAACCACTAGACCATCCAGGTATGACCTAAATCAAATCCCTTATGATTATACAGTGGAAGTGAGAAATAGATTTAAGGGCCTAGATCTGATAGATAGAGTGCCTGATGAACTATGGAATGAGGTTCGTGACATTGTACAGGAGACAGGGATCAAGACCATCCCCATGGAAAAGAAATGCAAAAAAGCAAAATGGCTGTCTGGGGAGGCCTTACAAATAGCTGTGAAAAGAAGAGAAGCAAAAAGCAAAGGAGAAAAGGAAAGATATACCCATTTGAATGCAGAGTTCCAGAGAATAGCAAGAAGAGATAAGAAAGCTCTCCTCAGTGATCAGTGCAAAGAAATACAGGAAAACAACAGAATGGGAAAGACTAGAGATCTCTTCAAGAAAATCAGAGATACTAAAGGAACATTTCATGCAAAGATGGGTTCGATAAAGGACAGAAATGGTATGGACCTAACAGAAGCAGAAGATATTAAGAAGAGATGGCAAGATAAGCACGATGGTGTGATCACTGACCTAGAGCCAGACATCCTGGAATGTGAAGTCAAGTGGGCCTTAGAAAGCATCACTGTGAACAAAGCTAGTGGAGGTGATAGAATTCCAGTGGAGCTATTCCAAATCCTGAAAGATGATGCTGTGAAAGTGCTGCACCCAATATGCCAGCAAATTTGGAAAACTCAGCAGTGGCCACAGGACTGGAAAAGGTCAGTTTTCATTCCAATCCCAAAGAAAGGCAATGCCAAAGAATGTTCAAACTACAGCACAATTGCACTCATCTCACACGCTAGTAAAGTAATGCTCAAAATTCTCCAAGCCAGGCTTCAGCAATATGTGAACCATGAACTTCCTGATGTTCAAGCTGGTTTTAGAAAAGGCAGAGGAACCAGAGATCAAATTGCCAACCTCTGCTGGATCATGGAAAAAGCAAGAGAGTTCCAGAAAAACATCTATTTCTGCTTTATTGACTATGCCAAAGCCTTTGACTGTGTAGATCACAATAAACTGTGGAAAATTCTGAAAGAGAGGGAATACCAGAACACCTGACCTGCCTCTTGAGAAATTTGTATGCAGGTCAGGAAGCAACAGTTAGAACTGGACATGGAACAACAGACTGGTTCCAAATAGGAAAAGGAGTACATCAAGGCTGTATATTGTCACCCTGTTTATTTAACTTATATGCAGAGTACATCATGAGAAACATTGGACTGGAAGAAACACAAGCTGGAATCAAGATTGCCGGGAGAAATAGCAATAACCTCAGATATGCAGATGACACCGCCTTTATGTCAGAAAGTGAAGAGGAACTAAAAAGCCTCTTGATGAAAGTGAAAGTGGAGAGTGAAAAAGTTGGCTTGAAGCTCAACATTCAGAAAACAAAGATCATGGCATCTGGTCCCATCACTTCATGGGAAATAGATGGGGAAACAGTGGAAACAGTGTCAGACTTTATTTTGGGGGGATCCAAAAGCACTGCAGATGGTGACTGCAGCCATGAAATTAAAAGACGCTTACTCCTTGGAAGGAATGTTATGTCCAACCTAGATAGCATATAGAGACATTACTTTGCTAACAAAGGTTCATCTAGTCAAGGCTATGGTTTTTCCTGTGGTCATGTATGGATGTGAGAGTTGGACTGTGAAGAAGGCTGAGCGCTGAAGAATTGATGCTTTTGAACTGTGGTGTTGGAGAAGACTCTTGAGAGTCCCTTGGACTGCAAGGAGATCCAACCAGTCCATTCTGAAGGAGATCAGCCCTGGGATTTCTTTGGAAGGAATGATGCTAAAGCTGAAACTGCAGTACTTTGGCCACCTCATGTGAAGAGTGGACTCATTGGAAAAGACTCTGATGCTGGGAGGGATTGGGGGCAGGAGGAGAAGGGGACGACAGAGGATGAGATGGCTGGATGGTGTCACTGACTGGATGGACGTGAGTCTGAGTGAACTCCGGGAGTTGGTGATGGACAGGGAGGCCTGGAGTGCTGTGATTCATGGGATCGCAAAGAGTCAGACACGACTGAGTGACGGATCTGATCTGATCTGAAGATTGCTCTGGTGGAAGCAGGTGCAGTTGCTTCTGCTACTTGCTCTGTGCCTCATAGATGCCAAGTAGACGCAAGCCTTCAGAGGGAGGCCTGGGGCAAAGAAGGGCAGGTGCTGAGGGTGGACTGGACCTTGTGCCCTGAAGCTGGCCCAGCAAGACTGGTGGGTAGGACCCAGGAGGGCATGGACGTGGCTCACCCAGCTCCATGCAGGCCTGAACCAAGAAGGGAATCATTCGACCTTTGGTTTCCTACCATGACTTTGAAACAAAGTGAATCTCAGTGAAGTGTTAACAGAGCACTATACGTCCTAGATTTTTTTTTAATCTTTTTTATTTGTTTTATTTTTGGAGAGTATAAATGCCTTGTGTTGTGTTAGTGTCTGCTGTACAATGAAGTGAATCAGCCACATGTATACATATATTCCTTCCCTCTTGGACCTCCTTCCTCCTCCCATTCCCCCATTCTAGGTCATCACAGAGCTCTGAGCTGCACTCTCTGTGCTATATGAAGCCCTAGATTATTAAACTCACTTTAAATGTGTGGAGACTGAGTCTTTGAGAAATTAATTGTCTCATCCTAAATCTTTATAACTCCAAAGAGGTGGAGATGAAAACTGCAGTTTAACTCTTCTGCTTTCGCAGCCAGGATTCTTATTTATATTATATCATACTGTCTCTGCATCAGAGTTAAATGGAAGCCGACCAGAAAGTTTCTGTCCTTCCCTAAAATCTAAGTATGGAAAAGGAGAGAGAGAGAGCCAAAACAGACTCTTACACGTTCGCTGGGATGACTCCAGGCACTCACAGGGTATGGAAATGCTGCTCTGGATTGTTTCATCTCGGTGGTGATTGATTTACCACCTCTTAGTATAACATCCTTGTACAGCTCTGAGCTCTTTGGGGGAAAGATTTAATTTCAGTTTACATTTTAGATAGAAAGGAAAGTAAAAAAGCTGTGAAATTGAGACATGAGCCACATTATGTCGGCTGTGATTTATCCCTGTATTTCTGGAGGACATCGGGCAGAGTAGCTAACATGTAAAATGAGGGGAGTCAGGCATCAGGGTCATGGAGGCAAAGCTTAAGAGAGGAGCTTCCAGAAGGTGGCCAGCCGATATTAGGAGCCCCGCCCTTTGCCGACTACCAGGATAATCTCCCAGACAGTCCATTCAGGCCTCTCTGTCTCCTTGCAAACCCTCCTCCAAACATGCCTGTCCTCTTCCTTCAGAGACTTTGCTCTCTGCTTTATAACTAGCACATGTACATCACCTATGGCTGGATTTCCCTTCCCAAGAGGTACATTAACCTTGCCAGACACCTTCTAGAACTACAAGTTTCCACACCAAATAAAGAGCCGGTCACGACTTTAGAAAGTGAAACCTGGGTTTGATCCCTGGGTCAGGAAGTTCCGCTGGAGAAGGGAATAGCTACCCACTCCAGTATTCTTGCCTGGAGAATTCCATGAACAGAGGAGCCTGGCAGGCTACAGTCCATGGGTCACAAAGAGTCAGACATGACTGAGTGACACTTTCACTTTTTTTAAGAGCTATTTCAATAAAGGTGATTTGTTCCTTATGGAATGTGATGGATTGATCTTCATACTTCTGTAAGTCTTTTGAGGGGAAAAAAAAAAAAAAAAAACTACACATTAGAACAGATTCTTTAACCAGGACACACCATGATTTAGATTTGTGGAAAATCATGTCAGATACGTAGGTCAGCACCCTGGGACATTGTTCCCTCCCCAGCTTTCAGATTTAATTGCTGGAAGCAGCTCACATGTAAAAGAAAGCATGAGAGTCTGCCAGGATGGAAAGAGACCTCACCTGCTGTCCATGTGGACATGGACTGCATGAGGCCAGCCTCTTAGCTGATAGAGGCTGGACCAGCAAAAGGCAGAGCGTCCTCTGTGTACACTCAGCAGCTTCTACCTACCAGAGAGCAGGGCAGGTATATGAGCCAGAGGCTTTTTCAGTGCTACAAGGAAGGAGAGAGACAGAAGTAGAAGACGAAGGAGAAAAATGCAGAAGGAGGAGGGGGTGTAGGGGAAGGTACGATTTCCATGTCAGTCCTCATACACCAGTTCTTAAAAAACAGAATCTGTGTCACTTGTTTCCTAAAGCCTGATGGTAAAAAAATCTCCCTCTATGTTTTCTTTCTAGAGATTTGCTTTTAAGAGGACAGGATGATGGTCCCCCTACAGGAGAGCTACCAGGGGTCTTGGGCTGAGTCACGGAACAGATGAGCTGTGAGAGTCTCCCTGGGGAGTGACCCAGAATCTAACGTCTAGTTTCCATTCTGTCGCCTTGGGACCTTGGCTCTGTGAATGTTTTCCCCCAGGCCATGCCTTCCCTTCTTAGGAAGGAGGTTGACTGAGAATGAATATGTTCATGTGAACCTCAGAGCAGTAACATGCTTGAAAAATCTCTGTTTAGAAATGTGCTTTCCAGTTACACTCTAAAGGCCCTGCTTGGTGATAGTTGCTACTGGGGTAAATCTGCTAACAGTCAGAGGCACCTAGGGTGGTTCTCAGCCAACTACAAACGAACAGGTCTTCCCTTTGCCTTCCTGATGGCACAGTCTTGGTGATTCTCTGTGAGAGGGCAGCTGCCTCCAGGCTGACTCTGCACCAACCAGGGTGCCTGGGGATAGTCAGGGCTGAAGGCAAAGGAGAAAATGGTTATCCTTCTCTGCTCATTCTGCTTCCTCTCGCTAGAGGGCTGAGGACATTTGTGCTCCTTTCAGAAGCAGGTGACAGAGAAAAGAAAGGAGTCAGAGAAGAAATATTCCCAGCCACAAGGTCTTCCCATATAGCTCTGGGTGGCGATAGGAGAGGGTCTGCAGTACCTACAGCGAGGAGGCAGGAGCCTGGTTTTGATCCATGTTCCTTTAATTCCAGGTATATTGATGAGTAGGAAGACAGTGCTGGGTACTAGGGGGAAGTAGAGAATGATGCCAGCTAAGGAACACAACACAGGCTATTCCAAAAGAGAGAGTAGTACCTCTTCTGTATCCTCTCACTCATAAAAGCACCAGAAGCTGGAGTAGGGGGAAGCCCGGGGGAGGAGGGGGAATCGTGGTGATTATTCCTGGATCACAGAGGGGAAGCCAGGGATGTCCAGCCACACCACCTGTAATGGCCGTGCTCTTGGTTCTTCCATTCAAAATGCAGAGGGGCCATGATAAAAATTGAGATGATCCTTGAGTCGATGAAGACACAGACCAAACCACCAAGACTCCACCAAAATATTGCTGAACCCTCCAGCAATTGTAGTAGACTGAGGCTCATTGAGACTGCAGTATGATTTCTGTTGCAAAAATGAGGAATAAAAGTTTATTGTCTGATCGGGGTTATTAAACGTCTCCTGGCACTTGAGAATTGGGGTTAAATTCCATTTACTGTTTCGCTGGTACATTTAGGTGTTAACTAAGACTTTTTGGAATCCACTATCTAAGCAAGTGCTGATATCTTAAACACGTGTGCTATGTTTTTGCCTTCACTCTGGAGTGATTTAGGCAATGGGAGTGAACTAAATCACCAGATTGACATTCCGCTTCAGTGCGTGCTCTTGAGGGGCCCTATGAGTTTCAGAATCTGAGGCTGCTATTATTATCTGATCTGCCTCATGGACTACAGCAGATATTTGCCCAAACCCATAAAACTTCTCTGCAAGGTCTATTGAATGTCGCTGGTATTTGTAACATAATCATCAAAATGAATTGTCGCTCTGGTGGTAGAATAAATACACAAGGGCTGATTAATCCACTTGCAGAAACCCTGAAATGAAGATAAAAATCACAATAACAGCCACCCTTAATATTAACCCTGTGGGGCTTCTGTTATTAATTGGTCTGGATTTGAGCATAGCTTTTAATCAACTGACAGAGTTTTAAGCTTACACCCCCCAGAACTGCAATTCATTTTCAGGAACTGTGAATTAAATGTTGAACAAATGTCAGGGAAGGTCTTTTTCAGAGCTCATCTTAGGACATTTCATCTACATCTGTATCTGGTAATAAAGCAGTCCAGCTGGGTACCCGACTGAGCCTGTGTCTGGGGAGAATTTGCCTTCAATTTTTCATAGAAGAAGGATGAAGGGAGAGCTTTGTTCTGCAGAGTAAACATGGCTTTGAATCTGTACCTGGATCTTTCAGGTCAAAGTAAGCATTCTCAGGGAAGGAGGGGGAAAGGATCTTAATGAAAATAATGGATTCAAACATCAGGATAATAAATCAGCCTGCAATGTTGATCTCATTAGGGCTCCTTAAATATTTGGATTTCAAGGAATTCTTTGAAAACCTTTTCTCCATAACAATAAAAATATGCAAATATATGTCCCCCAAGCGTAAACAAAATCCAAGAGGTTTATGTAGCCCCTATCATTCACCCTGTGATTCATAGGTAAAAGCCCCCATTTAGATGCTTTCATAGTAACTAGTGACTCTTTTGTAACCCTCTGCTATAATGGGTTCATCGCCTGTCTTTCTTGGTGATCTAGAACCTCCCTGAAGGCAGGAGCCACATAGATCCTCATTGCTAAACCCCAGCATATAAAGCAAGCCTGAGACACAAGTAGAGCTCAATAAATATTTATGAAATTATAAAGCAGAATTCTCATCTACTGAATGTTTAATATTCTGGTCCAAGTTTAAAAATGCTAAGTAAAAAAGAACGGAGAAAAATTTCCCAAATTAAGAGAACACTGTGGCCAGGCCTCCAGTCTGCATGACTAATAAACCTTTCATTGTGTATGATTCACTTCGTGATAATGGATATGTGGAAAGCAGTGGTTGTTTGACTCATTTAATGCTCTAAATCAGAGCTGCTCCAACTTTTGCCCACACAGGAGTCACCTGGAGAGATTGTGAAAACTCAGATTGCTAGACTCCATCCCACTAATTCTGATAATTCTGGAGGACTGGCTTGGGAACTTAAATTCTGCACTTTTAATAACCTCCAGGTGATGCTAACCTAAGGCGGCTGTTGGTCCATGGACCACTCTGAGGAGCAAGATTCTAAAAAGTTTGTGGAGGGATCCCTCCACATCTAAGGACTCTTGAAAGTCAGATCAGTTCCTCCTAAACAACAGAGCTCGAATCTTGAAGGCAGGTTTTTAGACTCTGGTTTCTGTTCCTGTGCTATTACATTACCATGCTGCTCCACACATGAGCTAGAATAACATCCTTATCACATTATGCTTCATATGCCTCATGGGATGTTCCTTCAGGAGATATGACTACAAAGTAATTAAGTTCTTAATTTGTTTTATTATATAAGTACTTTCATAACAGCATTAATCAAATTTTTCAGGAAGAAAAGTCTCTTCTAATCCCTTCATTTTATCAGAGGTTTCTTTTTGCAACTTTGTCATGAGCATGCTAATTTTAAATAGCTGTCATCATGGTGAATGTAAAATTTGTGTTCAGTTTTTACTGGGCAGATTAAGCAGTTTTATTAAGTTACATTGTTTGTATTTTCTTAATGATGGTGAACTGAATATACTAAAATGTACATGGGCAATTGAGTGTCATTCCTCAAATGTAGTCATCATGAGAGGCTTTAAATGTACTCCATTCAAGGCAGTTGATCAAATATACTTGGAATGATTCTTTTGAAAACATTCTCTGAACTAGTTTTTTTTTTTTTTTTACTTTTTATGTTTTTTTTAATCGAAGTACTGTTGCTTTACAATGTTAAGTGATTTGGTTATAAAATTGAATATATATATATATAATTTTATAAATATTGTTTTCCATTATGGTTTATCACAAGACACTGAATATAGTTCCCTGTCCTATATGGTAGGACCTTGTTGCTTATCCATTCCATGCATAGTAGCTTACATCTGCTCACCCGAACTCCCATTCCACCCCTCTCCCAATGCCCCCTCCCTTGGCAACCACAAGTCTTCTCTGAACTAGTTTTAGGGAGATTTAAGAAGAGGAGTTTCATTCAGTCTTTTTTTTTTTTTAATGTTTAATTTTATTTTATTTTTAAACTTTACAATATTGTATTAGTTTTGCCAAATATCAAAATGAATCCGCCACAGGTATACATGTGTTCCCCATCCTGAACCCTCCTCCCTTCTCCCTCCCCATACCATCCCTCTGGGTCGTCCCAGTGCACTAGCCCCAAGCATCCAGTATCGAGCATCGAACCTGGACTGGCAACTCATTTCATACATGATATTATACATGTTTCAATGCCATTCTCCCAAATCTTCCCACCCTCTCCCTCTCCCACAGAGTCCATAAGACTGTTCTATACATCAGTGTCTCTTTTGCCGTCTCGTACACAGGGTTATTGTTAGCATCTTTCTAAATTCCATATATATGCGTTAGTATACTGTATTGGTGTTTTGCTTTCTGGCTTACTTCACTCTGTATAATAGGCTCCAGTTTCATCCACCTCATTAAAACTGATTCAAATGTATTCTTTTTAATGGCTGAGTAATACTCCATTGTGTATATGTACCACAGCTTTCTTATCCATTCATCTGCTGATGGACATCTAGGTTGCTTCCATATCCTGGCTATTATAAACAGTGCTGCGATGAACATTGGGGTACACGTGTCTCTTTCCCTTCTGGTTTTCTCAGTGTGTATGCCCAGCAGTGGGATTGCTGGATCATAAGGCAGTTCTATTTCCAGTTTTTTAAGGAATCTCCACACTGTTCTCCATAGTGGCTGTACTAGTTTGCATTCCCACCAACAGTGTAAGAGGGTTCCCTTTTCTCCACACCCTCTCCAGCATTTATTGCTTGTAGACTTTTGGATCGCAGCCATTCTGACTGGCGTGAAATGGAACCTCATAGTGGTTTTGATTTGCATTTCTCTGATAATGAGTGATGTTGAGCATCTTTTCATGTGTTTGTTAGCCATCTGTATGTCTTCTTTGGAGAAATGTCTATTTAGTTCTTTGGCCCATTTTTTGATTGGGTCATTTATTTTTCTGGAGTTGACCTGTAGGAGTTCCTTGTATATTTTTGAGATTAGTTGTTTGTCAGTTGCTTCATTTGCTATTATTTTCTCCCATTCTGAAGGCTGCCTTTTCACCTTGCTAATAGTTTCCTTTGATGTGCAGAAGCTTTTAAGGTTAATTAGGTCCCATTTGTTTATTTTTGCTTTTATTTCCAATATTCTGGGAGGTGGGTCATAGAGGATCCTGCTGTGATATATGTCAGAGAGTGTTTTGCCTATGTTCTCCTCTAGGACTTTTATAGTTTCTGGTCTTACATTTAGATCTTTAATCCATTTTGAGTTTATTTTTGTGTATGGTGTTAGAAAGTGTTCTAGTTTCATTCTTTTACAAGTGGTGGACCAGATTTCCCAGCACCACTTGTTAAAGAGATTGTCTTTAATCCATTGTCTATTCTTGCCTCCTTTGTCAAAGATAAGGTGTCCATATGTGCGTGGATTTATCTCTGGGCTTTCTATTTTGTTCCATTGACCTATATTTCTGTCTTTGTGCCAGTACCATACTGTCTTGATAACTGTGGCTTTGTAGTAGAGCCTGAAGTCAGGTAGGTTGATTCCTCCAGTTCCATTCTTCTTTCTCAAGGTAGCTTTGGCTATTCGAGGTTTTTTGTATTTCCATACAAATTGTGAAATTATTTGTTCTAGCTCTGTGAAGAATACCGTTGGTAGCTTGATAGGGATTGCATTGAATCTATAAATTGCTTTGGGTAGTATACTCATTTTCACTATATTGATTCTTCCAGTCCATGAACATGGTATATTTCTCCATCTATTAGTGTCCTCTTTGATTTCTTTCACCAGTGTTTTATAGTTTTCTATGTATAGGTCTTTAGTTTCTCTAGGTAGATATATTCCTAAGTATTTTATTCTTTCCGTTGCAATGGTGAATGGAATTGTTTCCTTAATTTCTCTTTCAGTTTTCTCATTATTAGTTTATAGGAATGCGAGGGATTTCTGTGCGTTGATTTTATATCCTGCAACTTTATATAATCATTGATTAGTTCTAGTAATTTTCTGGTGGAGTCTTTAGGGTTTCTGTGTAGAGGATCATGTCATCTGCAAATAGTGAGAGTTTTACTTCTTCTTTTCCAATTTGGATTCCTTTTATCTCTTTTTCTGCTCTGATTGCTGTGGCCAAAACGTCCAAAACTATGTTGAATAGTAATGGTGAAAGTGGGCACCCTTGTCCTGTTCCTGACTTTAGAGGGAATGCTTTCAATTTTTCACAATTGAGGATAATGTTTGCTGTGGGTTTGTCATATATAGCCTTTATTATGTTGAGGTATGTTCCTTCTATTCCTGCTTTCTGGAGAGTTTTTGTCATAAATGGATGTTGAATTTTGTCAAAGGCTTTCTCTGCATCTGTTGAGATAATCATATGGTTTTTATTTTTCAATTTGTTAACGTGGTGTATTACATTGATTGATTTGCAGATATTGAAGAATCCTTGCATCCCTGGGATAAAGCCCACTTGGTCATGGTGTATGGTCTTTTTAATGTGTTGTTGGATTCTGATTGCTAGAATTTTGTTAAGGATTTTTGCATCTATGTTCATCAGTGATATTGGCCTGTAGTTTTCTTTTTTTGTGGGATCTTTGTCAGGTTTTGGTATTAGGGTGATAGTGGCCTCATAGAATGAGTTTGGAAGTTTACCTTCCTCTGCAATTTTCTGGAAGAGTTTGAGCAGGATAGGTGTTAGCTCTTCTCTAAATTTTTGGTAGAATTCAGCTGTGAAGCCGTCTGGACCTGGGCTTTTGTTTGCTGGAAGATTTTTGATTACAGTTTCAATTTCCGTGCTTGTGATGGGTCTGTTAAGATTTTCTATTTCTTCCTGGTCCAGTTTTGGAAAGTTGTACTTTTCTAAGAATTTGTCCATTTCTTCCACGTTGTCCATTTTATTGGCATATAATTGTTGATAGTAGTCTCTTATGATCCTTTATATTTCTGTGTTGTCTGTTGTGATCTCTCCAGTTTCATTTCTAATTTTATTGATTTGATTTTTCTCCCTTTGTTTCTTGATGAGTCTGGCTAATGGTTTGTCAATTTTATTTATCCTTTCAAAGAACCAGCTTTTGGCTTTGTTGATTTTTGCTACGGTCTCTTTTGTTTCTTTTGCATTTATTTCTGCTCTAATTTTTAAGATTTCTTTCCTTCTACTAACCCTGGGGTTCTTCATTTCTTCCTTTTCTAGTTGCTTTAGGTGTAGAGTTAGGTTATTTATTTGACTTTTTTCTTGTTTCTTGAGGTATGCCCATATTGCTATGAACTTTCCCCTTAGGACTGCTTTTACAGTGTCCCACAGGTTTTGGGTTGTTGTGTTTTCATTTTCATTCACTTCTATGCAAATTTTGATTTCTTTTTTGATTTCTTCTGTGATTTGTTGGTTATTCAGCAGCGTGTTGTTCAGCCTCCATTGTGGTCAGAAAAGATGCTTGAAATGATTTGTATTTTTTTGAATTTACCAAGGCTAGATTTATGGCCCAGGATGTGATCTATCCTGGAAAAGGTTCCATGTGTGCCTGAGAAAAAGGTGAAATTCATTGTTTTGGGATGAAATGTCCTATAGATATCAATTAGGTCTAACTGGTCTATTGTATCATTTAAAGTTTGTGTTTCCTTGTTAATTTTCTGTTTAGTTGATCTATCCATAGGTGTGAGTGGGGTATTAAAGTCTCCCACTATTATTGTGTTATTGTTAATTTCTCCTTTCATACTTGTTAGCATTTGTCTTACATACTATGGTGCTCCCATGTTGGGTGCTATATATTTATAATTGTTATATCTTCTTCTTGGATTGATCCTTTGATCATTATGTAGTGACCATCTTTGTCTCTTTTCACAGCCTTTGTTTTAAAGTCTATTTTATCTGATCTGAATATTGCTACTCCCGCTTTCTTTTGGTTTCTATTTGCATGGAAAATCTTTTTCCAGCCCTTCCCTTTCAGTCTGTATGTGTCCCCTGTTTTGAGGTGGGTCTCTTGTAGACAACATATGTAGGGGTCTTGTTTTTGTATCCATTCAGCCAGTCTTTGTCTTTTGGTTGGGGCATTCAACCCATTTACGTTTAAGGTAATTACTGATAAGTATGATCCTGTTGCCATTTACTTTACTGTTTTGGGTTCGAATTTATACACGATTTTTGTGTTTCCTGTCTAGAGAGTATCCTTTAGTATTTGTTGGAGAGCTGGTTTGGTGGTGAAGAATTCTCTCAGCTTTTGCTTGTCTGAAAAGCTTTTGATTTCTCCTTCATACTTGAATGAAATCCTTGCTGGGTACAATAATCTGGGCTGTAGGTTATTTTCTTTCATCATTTTAAGTATGTCTTGCCATTCCCTCCTGGCTTGAAGAGTTTCTATTGAAAGATCAGCTGTTATCCTTATGGGAATTCCCTTGTGTGTTATTTGTTGTTTTTCCCTTGCTGCTTTTAATATTTGTTCTTTGTGTTTGATCTTTGTTAATTTGATTAATATGTGTCTCGGGGTGTTTCACCTTGGGTTTATCCTGTTTGGGATTCTCTGGGTTTCTTGGACTTGGGTGATTATTTCCTTCCCCATTTTAGGGAAGTTTTCAACTATTATCTCCTCAAGTATTTTCTCATGGTCTTTCTTTTTGTCTTCTTCTTCTGGAACCCCTATGATTCGAATGTTGTAGCGTTTAATATTGTCCGGTTCATTCAGTCTTGATCTGGTTACCCAGCATCATTCCTTGCTGTTAACCTTACTTGACTCTGTAAGACTTCTCCCATTTCCAAAAAAAGCAAATGTTCCTTTAAAGGATTAATACTGGGAGACATGAAGAAGACTTACAGGTTCTGGTGATCGAGGCTGACTATTTTGTGATGTTATTCAATTCCTCCTAAAATGACCTAAAATTCCTATAAAAATACACTTCCTTCTCAGTAGACTAGTCTTAACTTCTTGTGGGGATACAAATATGTGAAAATAATAAATATAAGTTCAGCAGATTTTGTGATGTTACAACAGTCAAAACAATTCAGTACAGGGATATGAATAGAAGAAGCAATAATGGATGTGAAAAGAATTGCAAGCTGGATTTAAATTCAATATTTCAAAATAACAAGATATTTCAATCAATGTGAATTAATGGATCTTTCAATGTATGAAATTGAGACAAATCAGTTAGATATTTGAAAAGCATAATTAAGTGGATCTGTATCTAAATTGTTGCATTAAAATAAGAAACAATCCAGAGGAAAGACTGAAGTATTTAAATAAAGCTAGGGGCTTCCCAGGTGGCACCAGTAGTAAAGAACTTGCCTGCCAATGCAGGAGATGTAAGAGACGTGGGTTCAATCCCTGGGTTGGGAAGATCCCCTGGAGAAGGGAATGGCAACCCACTTCAGTATTTCAGCCTGGAGAATCTCATGGACAGAGGAGCTTTAGCGGACTACAGTCCACAGGGTCATAAAGAGTCGGACATGACTGAAGCAACTAAGCACACACAGCTGCAGCCAATAAAAGTACCCACGGAAAATACAGAAGACTGGTAACTTTGGCTATGTAAAATTCAAAAATTCCATATCATAAACAAAAGTCAAAAGAAAAATGCTTAGCCTGGAAAACTATTCTTAGCAAATAAAAATAAAGGACAGTTTCCTTAATTTCTGAAGTACTTTTTTGAATCAATAATGAAAGACCAGAATTATAATAGAAAAATATACATAATATTTAACCAGAAAACAGAACTTGAGCAGTTAATAGGCATGTAAAAAGTTGTGCAACACCATTCCCATTAAGAAAATGTACATTGAAACAAAAGTGAGATGTTGAGAGATTTTTCACTTATCAGACTGGAAGCTACCAAAAGATTTAATAAATTATATTATTGACAATGGTTAATAATAGGTAGTCTCATATACTCTGATAAGTTGATCACTACAACTTCATTGGATATCAATGTAAAGGATAAAAATCTATCAGAAAATAAAACATACGTACACTTAAAACCAAGAATGTATGCCACCATTACACTTACAAATGGGCACTGATATATTCACATCAATATATTCATTATAAAAATGACCTGTAGCAGTTAAAAAAGATGAGATGCAGCCTTAGACCCATAAGCAGGGGAATGGCTACATAAATTATGAGACATCCATTCAGTAGACTGTAGATAATTACAAAGAATGAAGTAGAGCTTTGTGTGCTGACAAGGAAAAATCCTCAAAAGGTACATTGTCAAATTAAAAAAGAAGAGAAAATAAAAGACAAATTACAGAATAGCATATAGAGTATATATAGTATGCTTCTGTCTTTAAAAAAAAAAATGAATGCTCAGTTAAAAAATAGTATCTAATATTTAATTACCCCCAGACTAAGTATCTCTTATCTCACTAAGAAATTAAAAGATAAAATGTGGTAATGGATATAGCAACCTATGGGACATGCCGTATAACCAACCTAACCGTTAGTAGTTTAAAACAATAAGGCTTCTCTTGCCACAAGAAAAAGGAAACAAGTTCATACCTTTTTGTGTTCGGTAGTACTCCATTGTACAGATGTACTACAGTGCATTCGCCCAGTCATACATTTGTGGACTTTGGTATTATTTCTAGTTTTTGGCTACTACAAGTGAAGCTGCTATAAATATGTACAAGTTAGGAGCATGAAAAGACAAGACATGCATGAAGAGAAAATAATTGCAGAATATCTGGAAAAGAGATTTTTGTATTTTGTACAAAAATGTATACCGTATCCAGAATATACAAAGGACCCTCACAACGCCCGCTCCACATGGCCTGATGGTCTTTATGTCATGGAAGTCTCAGGACTACAGTGCAAGAGGAAAGACCCAGTGCTCAAGAACTTAGCTAAATTCTGCTTGTACACCATTCTCAAGTCACAGGGCTAAGCAGCAGCACCAATGTGGGTCCAAATAAAGACACGGAAGCCAGGAGGCAACATTCGTTGGGAGCCGTGACTGTAGAAACTACTGAAGGATATGTTCAATCACCCTCATTTTACCTGTGAAGAAACTGAGTCTTAGAAAGAATCACGTGACAAGTCTAGAGGAGCAGAGGAGAAAGTTCCCTCCTGTTCCCTGACTTCAGAAGCGAGGTTCTGAGGACCACTCTATGGAGGATACCACAGCTGTCCCTGCCTCAAATCATTTTCTGCATTGTCTTCTGATCTTTAATTTTAACTTCACTTTTCCTTATACCACCATTTTAAACTAACTGGTTTCAAAGCGCTTCCAATTTCTGCTTCCTCTCACATCTGTCAGTCCAGTTAGTTTTCTGGCTGAGCATTTTTGGATGAGTGCTGCCTTCCTCCAACCCTACATTGAAATGCCTCCCAGAATGTCTTCTCACCTCATCACTGCCTCTCGGAATTCCAGAAATACTCAAAGTCTAGTCTGCATATCACACCTTCTAGCGTATCACACCTTCTACTCAGCTTTCTTCATTCACCTGAAGTAAAACTGGTTGCTGCTAATGACTTCACACTTTATCTTAACACCTTTATCACATACTGCAATATTTAGGTATGCAGCTTCTATGTGGCTTCCAGACTGTAAGCTTGCAGTAATATAGCTCTGTAGGCACCACTCTGCAGACCATAGCAAATGTGAGACGTTGACTGAATAAGGAAGCTGCTTTTTTTTTTTATAATTTGTGTTTCCTCTTTAAATACCTTATAATAGTGCTTCTCACGCTTTAGTGAGCATGAGAATTACCCAGGGATCTTTTTAAATGGTTGTAATTTGTAATCCATAGGTCTACCCTAGGGTCCAGGATTCTGCATATTTGGAAAGCTTCCAAGTGATACTGATGCTTCTTCTCCTCAGGGGACCATATACTAAGGAGCAATACCCAGGAAGACACAACTCTGAGGGCCCTGCATTTAAAATAATAGAGCAAGGGTTTTGTAGAACAAAACATTATTTATAAAACAACAACAAAATAAAGTCAGAGTATCCAGAATAATTTGATGAATTTCTTATCACCAGTTTCAAGTCAATGTATTTGACCTGTGAATCCTCCACCAATCCTGGTTTCTATTTCAATTTGTTAAACTGAAGTAAAAATTAATAATCTAATCTGGGATGTATCTGTAACTTTACATTTTCTCAGCTTATTGAAGAAAACTTCATAGGTGCTTCTGTCTCCCAAAATCTTCCTTAAATTTGCCTCAGCCTCAGTCTTGTTCTGTTCTCATCCATATCCAGCTACAACAAATGTGATCACATTAAAATACAAATTTGGCTCTTCCAAATGAAAATCATACATGGGTGAAGTCTAACTGTGTAAGTGGCTCCTATGACCCTTGCCTACCTCTCCAGGTCTTTACAGGATCCAAATAGAGCATATGAGATAGTTTAGGTTTATATTCAATAAACATCCACATACCTGCATCCAATGAAGGCAGAGTATATTCCCCCAAGTCATTCCTTTGGGCTTTGCTATGTAACTCGTTTTGGCCAATAAGATGTTGGTGCTCATAACACAGGCAGGGACTTTAAATGTGCATGGGTAGTTTGACTTGATTTTTTGCTCCAGTGGTCTATCAGGAGAAGAACATGCCTGGGTAACTCATTCCCCTTCTGCATGACCCTCAGAATAAAGACCTTGAAGAATCCACAAATCTAATCCATACTGTGTATCTATACCCAGTTTAACCACAGCTTGAAACTGAGCTATCCTGCTGAACTCATTGTAAGTCAGTCAAACTGTAGCCAGTCTGTAGATGAAACATGAGAATACATGCTCATGGTAGAAAGCCATTGAATTTTGAGCTGACTCATGTGACACAGCATTTTATAGAAAGAGCTGACTGATACATCACACGTCACAAATCTTTCGGTTCCTCTTCTTTTCCAATTTCCTTTTCTTCTCTGGACTTCCGCACACACTGCGCCTTTGGTCTGAGTCGCTCTCTTCCTCATCACTCCTCCTGGTTTGGCTGTCCACTAACATACCTTCATGGCCTCATTGTGGAAGCTTCCTTCTGTGAGAAGACTTCCGGGCTATCACATTCGGGCAGCAAACCACCCTACACAGTTTATCATCATGATGTATTTGCCTAATGGTGTTTCTTATCAACTAAAACTGCATGATACACTTTCTTTCTCTCCCACTTAACTTTAAACTCTCAGAATTTAGGAAGAATATGGATCTAATTTTGGAGCCCCAGTACCTAACACTGTGCTGGAACATTTTGGAACTCTTGATGAAATTGTTGAAACAACTCAATTTAGGGAACCAGCATTTCGTTGTGTGAGCTCTTTATGTCCCATGATGCTTTTTCTCTTACCTGATGTTAAAGCCAGGTTAGTAACTGCTAATAGAGAGGAGAGCTGTTTGAGCTTAAACACTCTCACAAAAGAAAAACAGAAAGAGAATAAGTGATGGGTTTAAATAATTCCACACCATGTGCCTTATACTTTAACGTGAGCTGAGAAGGAAGCGAGCTATCAGTTACACTGCAGAAAACATGCTGGGTGCATCAGAGATGCTCATATTTCATGACTGTTGAGAGGTAAATTTTGAACAATGAGGTTTGTGGAGACAAGAGTTAATTTAATTTCTGTCAAAAGATGCTAAGATGAGAATACAAGTGTGTGCAGGAAGAGAGACGGTGACACCTTTGGAGGAGACAGCAACGCATTTAAGTACCCCAGATGTGGTTGAGAGAAGCTTTACTTTAGATAAATATTAACCATTTACTGGGACTTGCACTGTTATGTAATTACATGATTATGACAAGGATCTTGGACAGCTTGTCTCCTCAAATTTTAGACTTGTCTTTTGTGTTAGATTTTTTCTCTTAAGTCCTTTGGAACCCTAGTCATACCCATGAAACATGCCATATAACCAATAAGCGAAAAAACCTTAAGTTGTCTCTCTTTTTTTTTTTTTAAATCAGTGTTACAAAAGACAAAGACTGAGCAGCTGTTTCAGATTAAAATCTAAAGAGAAATAAAACTTAAAACTGCATGTGATGTCTAACTAGATCTTATACAAAAAAATGCAAATGTTTTATGAATGATATCATTAGGAGAATTGTTGAAATCAGTTATGGATTGTAGATCATATGGAAGTATTATATCTAATGTTAAATGTCCTTGTTTTGGTAACTGTTTAGTAATGTTAGAAACCACCCTGAGTGTAAGAAATATGCATTCAAGTACTAGGGAAGAAAGGAGCGTGTTGTACCCAACATGTTTGGAAAAAGAGAAGAGAATGGTAAATGTAGCAAAATATTAAAAACTGATGAATGTGGTAAAGAGTGCATAACATTTCTTTGTACTATTCTTGTACATTATCTGGAAACTTTTAAAATGATGACAAAAATTTTTAACAGGGTTTGTTACCAGGACTCTCAGGGTCCATTCCAGTGAGCTGTCTGCATTTAGAAATCTCTTCACCACAAGGGGGCACTAAACCCTGTGTTCAGAAACAACTCCAAACTCCCGGACTTCCACGTCAAGATCTGCCATTGCTTCAGTAATCGCGTCTCGGCTCCAATACTGGGAGAGTGATTAATCTCACCAAGGAGGAGCACTGCAGGACGGTTGCTGTAGATCTCAGAGTTTACGTTGAAGCCACGGAGACTAGATCCCGAGAAGCAGTGGCTCCAGAGTTTCCGTACGATGGGAGTTCAGGGCCCACACTCTGGCTGGAGAAGCAGCAGGGGCCTGGTGTGGAACTGGGGCCACATGCGCTGCTGCTGCTTGTAATGGGTGGTTTTTCAGGAGGACCTTTGGAGGGAATAGGATAATCAGGGGGAGAAAGCCCCTGCAGACCACTTCTTGGTGCTGCTTCTGGCTCGTACACCAGACTGGATGTTATTTCCTTTGCTCGAATATTATCACAAGGCCCAGAAAAAAGAGCAGATGTGCATGATGTTGAGAGTTAAGAACAAGCTGAGACCGTCTGACATAGAGTTATCATCTCAGAAGTGATTTCATAAAATTAAACCACAGAACGAAACACTGCCCCTAAACGAACAATAAAATATCAAATAACCTTAGCTCTCATTTTTTATATATGCAAACATCCCCGCCAAAGAAGACTCTAAAAGCTACATGCAAATCTGTCCATGAGTGATTTGCTCTTTGTGAAACTGATCTGAAAAACTGTTTAGCTCTCAGCCTTAACTGTTGACTTTCTCTAGGGCTTTTCTACAAATAAACATTTTCCTTTATAGCACTTGGCCTGTAATGTTTAGGGATGCATTAAGTATTAACATAAAAAGTTCTACATTGCCTTTATATATCATTCATTTTATTTTTCTTTCAGATGGATGATTTATTTATCAAAACCCATTCTGATGGCTATGTCAGCTCCATATCCCTTTAGCCTTCCAGGAGGTAATCAGCAGAAACATTAAACATTTCTCACTTAAACATCTGGGAGCTTCTGCCTAAAGGCTTTCTCCTGAAGCTGGCATAGAGTGAGGGATAAACCAGAGTGCTGAAACATTAATGTTCTCTGTAAGAAACATCAGCCAATGAGAGTTGAGAGCTGGCAATAAATATCCCAGCTTCCCTTCGCCCTCAGTGGGATTGTTCTGAGGCTGGCCTCCTATCCTCTCTCAGAAGGTTCACACTCACTTTGAGTTCCAACTGTACTCTGTGGTAACCTCAGTGACACAGCCTTTTGGGCCACCTTCCCTTTGCTTTCTGTACCTCCCTACCCCTTCCCTGTGTTTCCTGCAATACAGCCAAAGAAATGACTTGAGCTGAAGTTTTTGTCTCTGGTTATTCAAACCAAAACACTTTCTCTGCCTAAGACACTCATCTACACCTGGGGAGATGGTGGTAACAAGGCAAAAAAAAAAAGTTCTCCTCTTACGGAGCTTACCTTCTTGTGGAAGCCGCAGAGATGAACCAAGCAAAATTCAAAGACAGACTATATCAGGACTACTGCAGAGTACATAAGTAAAACAGAATAATGGGCTGGAACATGGCAGAGTGAGTCTTTTGGAAGGCATATTTGAACAAAACTAGAAAAGGGAGAAAGGGTGAAATTTTCCAAGGCCTTCAAGAAAGCAGACCAGTCAGAGGACCTAGATAGAGCCAAACCCTGGGGCAGCAAGTAAGTGAGGCAATCCATGAAACACAAGAAAGGTCAGTTTGACTGGAGAGTAGAAAACAAGGAAGAAAATTATGTGAGTTTTAAGACAGAAACACTAGAACCAAAGATACATGGCGAAACTTTTACTTTAATATTATATATTTACATTTTCGTCAGTTTGTACATTTCTGCAGACAGTACAATATTAACTCACTGGAGAATATATATTCACTCGTTCAGTAAATATTTACTGAACATTTACCACACACAGGTACCATGTTAGAAATGTAAGGAATGGAACTAAGCAAATTCTTGAATCACTGTGCTCATGGAGCAGACTTTCTGGGGAATGGGACAGCATAAAAACCCTTTATTTCCATTTGTTTTAAGTGATGATTATGAACCATTATTCTTTAAATCATCTTTTGCTATGTGTGTGTTCAATTGTTCAGTTCAGTTCTGTTCAGTCACTCAGTCGTGTCCAACTCTTTGCAATCCCATGAATTGCAGCACGCCAGGCCTCCCTGTCCATCACCAACTCCCAGAGTTCACTCAAACTCACGTCCATCACCAACTCCCAGAGTTCACTCAAACTCACGTCCATCGAGTCAGTGATGCCATCCAGCCATCTCATCCTCTGTCGTCCCCTTCTCCTCCTGCCGCCAATCCCTCCCAGCATCAGAGTCTTTTCCAATGAGTCAACTCTTCGCATGAGGTGGCCAAAGTACTGGAATTTCAGCTTTAGCATCATTCCTTCCAAAGAACACCTAGGACTGATCTCCTTTAGAATAGACTGGTTGGATCCCCTTGCAGTCCAAGGGACTCTCAAGAGTCTTCTCCAACACCACAGTTCAAAAGCATCAATTCTTCTTTGGCGCTAAGCTTTCTTCACAGTCCAACTTTCACATCCATACATGAACACTGGAAAAACCATAGCCTTGACTAAATGGACCTTTGTTGGCAAAGTAATGTCTCTGTTTTTGAATATGCTATCTAGTTTGGTCATAACTTTTCTTCCAAGGAGTAAGCGTCTTTTAATTTCATGGCTGAAGTCACCATCTGCAGTGATTTTGGAGCCCCCAAAAATAAAGTCTGACACTGTTTCCACTGTTTCCCCATCTATTTCCCATGAAGTGATGGGACCAGATGCCATGATCTTCGTTTTCTGAATGTTGAGCTTTAAGCCAACTTTTTCACTCTCCTCTTTCACTTTCATCAAGAGGCTTTTTAGTTCCTCTTCACTTTCTGCCATAAGGGTGGTGTCACCTGCATATCTGAGGTTATTGATATTTCTCCCAGCCATCTTGATTCCAGTTTGTGTTTCTTCCAGTCCAGCGTTTCTCATGATGTACTCTGCATAGAAGTTAAATAAGCAAGGTGACAATATACAGCCTTGACATACTCCTTTTCCTATTTGGAACCAGTCTGTTGTTCCATGTCCAGTTCTAACTGTTGCTTCCTGACCTGCATATAGGTTTCTCAAGAGACAGATCAGGTGGTCTAGTATTCCCATCTCTTTCAGAATTTTGTGTCCAACTCTTTGTGACCCCATGGACTATAGCCCTCCAGGCTTCTCTGTCCATGGAATTTTCCAGGCAAGAATACTGGAGTGGGTTGCCATTTCTTACTCCAGGGAGTTTTCCTAACCCAGGTGGCACAGTCTGGGAAGCCCAGTGAAATTTTGGCTCAACTTCATAACTTTTCTATCAAGTTTCAATTACTAGAACTTAGTGCAATCCTATTTAATACTTTACATTTATAGCCTATCTAAAGCTCTCTCTTTGCACAAACTCTTCCAGATTCTAACTTTTCCAGTGGAAAAAGAAAAAGCCAGTGTCTTTACTGACCAGATACAGTTATTATAATTATAGATAAGGACATGGCTCTATTCTTGCTTTCAGTGGATCTGTTTCTATCTGACATAGATTTGTTTCTATCCTCCAGTAGATATCTGTGGTTTTCCTAAGGTTTTCCTTTGCCCTGTGTCTTCTATAGAAGACTCTTAGGGAGAGGCAGCTGAGTCTCCCTGCCAATGGTCCATGAGCTCAACCTTTTTTTCATGTCAGGGATCCCAGAACTCATCCAGGAGCCTCACAACTCCTGAACTCTGTTAACCGTGATCTTACACCTGGAATCACTGGGCCTGTTAAAATCCTCATCCTCTCTCTCCAAGAGTTACAAGAAACAATGCTATTACACAATGTTTTCCAAGCCTGCTGTTTGGACCACTTGAGAAGAATCCTGCTTTCAGAATATAACTGGACCACAATAAGACACCAGATCCTACATTCAGAGACAATTCCCAACTCCAGGAAGCCCATGTCAAGAAATTCCATGAATTGTGACAACATTCTCTACTCCAATTATTAAGTCTCTGCAGATTCTATACCTTGGAAAGTGTCCATCCCAAGTTGATGCCCGCCTTCCTTTCTTATAGGAGCCTAAAATTTCCCAAGTCTTCTTCTCTTGGAGGGCACAAAACTTGGCTTCATAAGATAAAGGCCACAGAACTTGGCTTCAGGAGATGACACCCTTTTCCTCTTGGCCGTGGCAGAAGAATCTCATAGCCATGCCATCGGTGCCCTGGAGGTTTTCCCTCAGCTGTCACCATGGATGAGCCACAACATCCCACTACAGCAGCTGTGACTCAGCTGAGAGCTCTCATCCTTGTGCTGAGGAATCAACATGTAAAAGAATTGATACATAAATACTGCAGCTTCCATATCCCTCAGGTGGGACAGCTCTGAGGTACGTTCTATATTGACTCCTCATCAAGTCTGAAATTCAATTGTTTTCAGCAGCAACTTGCTCCATAACACACTTTTCCCCAGATTTCCTTTCTGTTCTTACTCCCTTATGCCCCTTTGCAGTTTCCTAGAATTACCTCCCCCCCCAAAATTGCTTCCATTCAGAATCTGCTTCAAGAGAAACCCAAACCAAGGTGAGAAGAAAAATTCTTCTATTACAAACCCAGTCCTTTCAAAATAAAACCAGTGGAGTACTGCATTTATTTATGTCTCAGCTTCGGTAATTACCTACAATTGTGGCTCATTGTCACCCTGCTTATTTAACTTATATGCAGAGTATATCATGGGAAATGCTGGACTGGAAGAAGCATAAGCTGGAATCAAGATTGCTGAGAGAAATATCAATAACCTCAGATATGCAGATGACACCACCCTTATGGCAGAAAGTGAAGAGGAACTAAAAAGCTTCTTGATGAAAGTGAAAGAGAGTGAAACAGTTGGCTTAAAGCTCAACATTCAGAAAACGAAGATCATGGTATCTGGGCCCATCACTTCATGGGAAATAGATGGGGAAACAGTGGAAACAGTGTCAGACTTTATTTTGGGGGGCTCCAGAATCACTGCAGATGGTGACTGCATCCATGAAATTAAAAGACGCTTACTCCTTGGAAGAAAAGTTATGACCAATCTAGATAGCGTATTGAAAAGCAGAGACATTACTTTGCCAACAAAGGTCCATCTAGTCAAGGCTATGGTTTTTCCAGTGTTCATGTATGGATGTGAGAGTTGGACTGTGAAGAAAGCTGAGCGCTGAAGACTTGATGCTTTTGAACTGTGGTGTTGGAAAAGACTCTTGAGAGTCCCTTGGACAGCAAGGAGATCCAACCAGTCCATTCTAAAAGAGATCAGCCCTGGGTGTTCTTTGGAAGGAATGAGAGTCCCTTCGACTGCAAGGAGATCAACAGTCCATTCTAAAGGAGATCAGCCCTGTGTGTTCTTTGGAAGGAATGATGCTAAAGCTGAAACTCCAGTACTTTGGCCACCTCATCGAAGAGTTGACTCATTGGAAAAGACTCTGATGCTGGGAGGGATTGGGGGCAGGAGGAAAAGGGGATGACAGAGGATGAGATGGCTGGATGGCATCACCAACTCGATGGACATGAGTCTGAGTGAACTCCGGCAGTTGGTGATGGACAGGGAGGCCTGGCGTGCTGCGATTCATGGGGTCGCGAAGAGTTGGACATGACTGAGCGACTGAACTGAACTTAACTGTGGCTCATTGGGAAAAGTTGTGCTCAATATTAGGTACATTTATTTATATTCACACCAGCATTTGCATTTATAATTTTCTGTAGGTATATACACATGTATCACATAATCTGGACACAGGTCAAAATAAAGTATCTTGTAGCTCTTCATTCTCAGGGCTTCACAAATATTTTCCAGTACCATCTTTGCATCCTGCAGACCTCATCTGTAACAGGGCCTTTGGGTCTTGTCATACTCAATGACTCTTCCAGTAGCAGTTTCTTCAGCTCTATGAAAGTTCTGAAACTACTATCACACGGGGTAGAACACCAAAATATCCCTTGCCTGGAACATTCCTCCAAGGCTCAATGAGCAGAAGAACTAGGGAAAGAAGAGTGCTGGGTGTCATCCGTCCAGCTTTAGTGACTCAGCAAAACAACCATATGGACCGGTGGGTGGATGGGTGATCTTTAAAAGATTTCCGACATTAGGAATGGCTAAGCAAATGTTTTCTGTGCCTTGGTTTTCATGTGGAATCAGTCTTAATCGTTGACTTCACAGTGTATTAGTGTGAGGTATGGCACCAACTTAAAGACTTAGTTTAAAGAATTATATCAGAAAGAAAACAGGCATGTACCAGAATCTTATTTTGCAGCCTCCCTTTGGCCCATCAGGATGCCAGTAGCAAAGACTAAGCTGTGCTACATGTGTTCTCAACCTTGAAAGGAAATTCATAAGAGTATCAGTGCCAGTTTTGTCTTTACCTAAAAAGACAAAGCCAAAAACACTCTTGATTTAATTGAGAAGCCCCAGGATGGCGGGCATCTGTTCATCTCAAGATCAACTTCATCTTCAACTTCATTCTCACAGATTGATTACTTTTTCTTGCTCATGGAGAGCCTTGGCATATGATCTGTGTTTCTGACTCTCGAAGTTATTCATATTCATAGTGATTTTTTTTTTCAGTGAATCTCGCGGACACTGAGAATCCACAAGAATCTTCTCTGCTCCTGGTATAAGGCGGAATATCAGAGTAGTGCCTCATCTGTCAAAAATCCTTCCTTATTTCCAGAATCATAGCCCACAGTAATATCATCTTGTACCAAGTGGATTTCATACTTAACACTTTTTTCTAATGGAAATTTACAAGACTTATTTGCTTCACAGCAAGTGTCTTTGCTTCTGGACTGTGTATTTAAACAAAAACCAAGCAACTGTGATTCTACTATCAGGGAGAGGGGAATTTTCCCCTCTCTCCTTCTTAAGTTCCTGTGGCTGAACTAATAAAAAACTGACACAAGACAGATTAACAGGAGAAAAAGAAACCAATTTTAATCATTTGCCTGGAGGTCTCAAAGAAGTAGGACCTAAGAAGTGGCCAAAGCAGGCATCTTGTATATTATTTAGGCAAAGAACAATAAATTTGTGAGGAATTGACAGGACAAAGAAGCTTAGGTTTGGGGTGCTTAATTAGTGAAGAATCTAAACAGAATTTGGTCTTGGATAGCAAATTAAAGTACCAAGGTTTGTTTACACAGGCTTCTCAGTCCCGAATTCCTTATCTTTGGTGATAAGGGGACCTTTCTACCTCTGGATGCAAGGAGAATACCTTTCCCTCTTTCATAGCAGAGATTTATTTCCCACTTTCAGGGAGCTAGAAAAGAGGGTCAGAGTGTCTTCTTTGTGTTGGCCATTTCTTAAGTGACTTTGAAAGTGAAGTGAAAGTGAAAGTTGCTCAGTCGAGTCTCTCTGCAATCCCATGGACTATACTGGAGTGGGTAGCCTTTCCCTTCTCCAGGGGATCTGCCTGACCCAGGAATCAAACCAGGGTCTCCTGCATTGCAGGTGGATTCTTTACCAACTGAGCTATCAGGGAAGTGACTTTAGTTCAAGATAAAATACACTTGTATTTTAGCAGTCACTTAATGTTCCCCAACAAGCAGGTGTGGGGTTCACTAGGACTTAGTGCCTGCTCTTTTCAATTTTTTTCAGTGCCAGGAATCAGAACAAAACCAAATCTCTTTATTTTCAATCTACTGCTGTTGGGAAAGATTGAGGGCAAGAGGAGAAGGGGCGACAGAGGATGAGATGGTTGGATGACTTCATCAACTCAACAGACTTGAGTTTGAACAAACTCCAGGAGACAGTGAAGGACAGGGAATCCTGGCATGCTGCAGCCCATGGTGTTCCAAAGAGTCGGACATGACTGAGTGACTGAACAACAGAAACTGCTATTGACAGAAATATTTCTGTCTCGGGCTTTTTTGAAACTTTTTATTTTATATTGGAAAATGTTAGTCGCTAAGTCTTGTCCAACTCTGTGCAACCCCATGGACTGTAGCCCACCAGGCTCCTCTGTCCATGGAATTCTCCAGAAAAGAATACGGGAGTGGGTTGCCATTATATTGGAGTATAGTCAATTAACAATGTTGTGATAGTTTCAGGTAGACAGCAAAGGCATTCAGCCATACATGTACATGTATCCATTTTCCCTCAAACTCCCCTGCCATCCAGGTTGCCACATAACATTGATCAGAGTTCCCTGTGCTCTACAGTAGGTCCCTGTTGGTTATCCATTTTAAAAATAGTACTGTGTGCATGACTTTCCCAAAATCCCTAACTATTCCATTCCTCTTCATCTTTCCCCACGGCAACCATAAGTTTCTTTTCTCTGAATCTGATCCTTTCTTTTGGGAAGGGATGAGAGGGAATGTCTCAGGATGTCAGAGAAGAAGAAGAATATAGGAGCATGAATGAGTATGCATCTGTGTGAAATTCACCATTTATCCTGCCTGCATCTAGCAAGCAACAGGTATGTGATATACTTTACTCATAACTGCAGCATGTCTGTTTTTTCTCCTATATGTTTTCCAAACTTACACTAAAAGGATTCATCCAGTCCTCTTGTTCAGATGGCTCAGTGTTGTGTTTCTTCTGTTTACCCTGTGTTTGTGGGCTCTATAGCATTTCTATAATTATGTAACAATAGTGTTGTACTGTAATCTACCATATAGATCTATACATATGCAAAATTTTGGTCAGTTTTTTAAAGAAATATATCCCATTTGCAAAGGCACAGTAAAGTTGTATCTTATAGACTATAGGCAATAAAGCTAACAATAAACCTTATTTAACACACAATCACACATCAATATGCCATTGGACACAATTAGGGCTGCCTGTCCTGGGCCCCAACACTTCTGAGGAAATAGAAAAAACGAGAGATGAGAGCTACTGTTTCAACCAAGTGTCATGGCAGTTATATTTTGCTTTGGTTTTTATTATTGGAATATAATTGCTTTACAATGTTGTGTTAGTTTCTGCCGTACAACAATATCAAATAGCCATATGGGTTCATAAGCACCATTTTTCTAGATGCCATATAAATGCATTAATATATGATATTTGTTTTTCTCTTTCCAACTTACTTCACTCTGTGTGACAGGCTCTAGGTTCATCCGCATCTCTACAGCTGATGCAGTTTCATTGCTTTTTATGGCTGAGTAATATTCCATTGTATGTATGCAGCACATTTTTATTCATTCGTCTGTCATCAAACATTTAGGTTGTTTCCATGCCCTGGCTATTTTAAATAGTGCAGCAGTGAGCATTTGGGTACAGGTGTCTTTTTGAGTTATGGTTTTTGAGTGGCTTATTTCCAATAGCCCAGATAGAGGACAGTTAGAATCAAAATACCTCACAGGTTCCTAGATGCTTAACTCAGAGAAAAACATCCTATAATCTTCTACCACAGGGACTTCACAAGTACAGATTCCAGAAAGAGTAAAGCTTGAAACTTTCAATGAGGAAGCAAACAGGCGAGCAAAACCTCAGACTCAATTATCAATCAATGGGGAAGTATTAATATTTAGGGAAGCAGTAGAAGAAAAGAAGCTTATACTTTATTTCTCAGTCCTCAGGGTGGCCTTGATCTGAAAATCCCTTTGCTCTCTGTGACCCGTGCTCTCTGGTTGACCCGTGCCCCTAAGCTTGAGCCCTTCATTCCAGGGCCCCTCAGATGACCCCTTCCACGGTCACCGTTTCCCCTGCTATGGGTACCCGTGTCCTATCTCTGCTTCCCCAAGTCTTCAAGTTCCTGATTCAGGAATAAGCGGTATACTTTACTAGATGCTCTACACACAACTTCACATCGTTCACGTGGCATCATAGTCATCGTCACCGACTCCCAGTCTTCCTGCTCTCAGACCATCACACCTGGTTCGTCCTGAGAGCAGCATCTGGAGAAAGGAATGTTACGACCCTGAGAACAAACAGGAAGATACTTGTTATCCCAGCTGTGTCTTTTTCAAGACTCGACCAAGGCAACAAGATCTGGAGCCCAGAAGTGGCCCTTGACCAGAAACACCAGGCTGTGAAAGTGAGGTAAAGTTAGTTGTTTGCTTGTTTTCACTAAACTTGATATTGTTCTTCCCTCAAGGAAAAATGTTTTCCTTACTCTGAACAGCCCAACTAGAAATTAGCCATTCTGGAGCCTATCAGACCAGAAGTGGAATCCTCTCTGTGATGTCTAGCAAGCTATGGTTTGGCCTTGGGTTGTACATGGATGCCTTATCTGGAACTGTTAATGGTACACTCTCAGCCTGGAGAAGGCTACCTCAAAGACAGAGATGAAAGCAAAAGTGAAAATCGCTCAGTCGTGTCCGACTCTTCAAGACCCCATGAACTATATAGTCTCTGGAATTCTCCAGGCCAGAATACTGGAGTGGGTAGCCTTTCCCTTCTCCAGGGGATCTTCCCAACCCAGGGATCGAACCCAGGTCTCCCACATTGCAGGATTCTTTCCCAGCTGAGCCACCAGGGAAGCCCAAAGACAGAGATGACACCTGTAAAATCAGGGCAAGGCCCAGGGAATTTGCAAGTGCTTGAAAGTAGCTTGAAAGTGCTTCTTGTATGGAGAAACAAAGGACACTCCTCCAGGGATGTTCAGGAGGAGGTGGTGGCCTAATTGCCAAGAATGTGTCACGTGCAGGAAACAACCTCAGTTATCAAACGAGTTGAGTAGAGAGCGATGTGTGCATGCTAAGTCACTTCTTTGCCACCCCGTGGACTGTAGCCCTAAGCCTCCTCTGTCCATGGGATTTTCCATGCCAAGAACACTGGAGTGGGTTGCCGTGTCCTCCTCCAGGGGATCTTCCCGCCCCAGGGATCGAACCATGGTTCTTATGTCTGCTGCACTGATAGGTGGGTTCTTTGCTACTAGCACCACCTGGAAGCCCAGGAGAGTGAAATGGAAGTGCCAGAAAGCCCGGGAACCTGGCCCTGGGTTGACACCCAGCGGAGGAGGCTGCGGGGCAGCAGCACCTCGGCCTTTGGTAGTGTCGCCCTTCATGCTAGTCCAGGGCCCTCTGTCTGTCCTTTGTCCAAGAAGGAACTGTCCAGATCACGAGCCTAGAGCAGCTGGAAATTCCAAAACAGCTCTGGGGCCAGCAAACTGCTCTAGGGAGAAGGAACCACAGGAAGGCCTCCCTGACAGCGCCCCCGGCTCGCTGACAGATTGGCTTACACCAGCGGCCGCCAAACCTTTTACCACCTGGGACCGGTTCCATGGAAGACAAGGTTTATGGGAATGGAGGGGAGATGGTTTCGGAATGATTCCAGCACGTCACGTTTGTTGTGCACTTTGTTTTTATGATTGTTACGTCAGCTCCACCTCAGATCACCCCAGGCATCAGATCACAGGGGACCCCTGCTTCCAGGACCACCCGCACACAAGCCCCAGACCTTCATCCCAGTGACAACTTCTGATCTGGGTCTGGAACTAGTTCGGGGGAATGAAGAAAATGAATGAAAGCTGTTCCTCCCGTGGGATCATTCTTTCTCTTTGCTGAATAAATGAATGGAAAGCCTAGAGCTAATATTCACCCAAGTTCAAGGAATAAATTATGCTAAAGTACTTTATAAGTCCTTATTGTGACGTGTTAATTTGTATTTATTCTCATATTTCTCACAGGAACTCATCTATAAATCAATCTTTCCATGCCCTACATTGACTTCATTTTACACACTTGGAACTACATTAAACTGTCTTTCTAGAGCAACTTGTCCATAAGTCAGATGCTACTCTGTCACGGTGTAACAGAATTTTATTGCAAAGACTGACAGTTCACAGAGGCACTGGTTATTTTAGGATCAAATCCCCAGCACACTAACCACAATGTTCCTGGATTGATAAGTACAAGATTTACTGAAAACTGGGCCATTGCTTCCCTTTCTTACCAGCAATTTCAGAGGAGTCCCACTCCCCACTGTTTTGTGTTCTGACTATATACATATATATAAAACCCGCAAACATCTCTGGGTGAGAAGCCTCAGTGTTTCAGGATTAGAGACTTACAGAAAATAAGAATTGAGTTCATTAAACATTTCCTCCAGTGTGTAAGGTCTGCTGCCAATCTGCCCTAAAGCAAAGAAGCAATATTTGTGGTAATACAGAATGTAAATACTAACACCCTCACCACAGACACGTGTCTGAAGGGGCTGGAACTGAGCTGGGGTTATTGGTTGGATTGCCAGGGCAAGATTGCAACTCATCCCTCTGATTACATTCAAAAATCCCCCCTCGGAAAACGACGAGACTGCATACCCCCATGACTTGACATCATTGCATTCTACATTCTGTTCCCTAGAGTCACTTCTTCTCTAAGGTTTTTTGGTAAGAAAATCTATACTTCTTTAGAGAGGTCCACATTTTACTAAATGAATACATTTTCTTTGATGAAATACCTATGTTGTTTTCTAGATGGACAACTGAGGAAACCTTCCACGGCCTTCCTGGTGGTCCTTATTCTTTTATCCTGGCCATCTTTTCAAAGTATATGTAAAAAGTTGCAAACCACAGAGGCAGTATTTTCCTCACTGTTGAGGGGCATGACTTTTTCCTTTATAGCTGGCAATGGTACATTTTTGTGTAAGATTCTACAAAACGTTCACAAAAATCCAGATCCAGAGGCTTCTGCTCCTCTTCCCTGTAAAACGAAATGGGCTCAACTAGAATACACTTCAAGAGGCCTTTCAGATCTTTGAGTCTAAAGGTGATCTTTGGGAAGATAAAGAGTTACTCTCCCTTCCAATCCATCGTGCGTTTTCTTGTGAATTGAACCCAAGATGGATTAAAAACTCTTCAAAAGAATTTGATTCCACAACCTTATTAAGAAAACCTCACCAAATATCTTATCACGGACATTGCCTTGGTTTTGAGCCAAGGTTTTCTAGGCTCAAAAGTGAAGGTTTCAGGTTTCAGGCTACCTGTCTTTTTGTTAGGTCATTTGAGAGGGAGACAGGAAACCAATGACTCAGTTTAGAACTTTCTCGCAGAAATGAAAATGCAAAAATTCAGAAAGATGAAGTGAATTTCTCAAGTCCACACAGCTGGGGAACAGCGAGGTTGGGACTTGTAACTCCACATCTACCCAGTTCTTTTTTTCTCAGTATTTATTTATTTATTTGATTCCATCAGGTCTTAGATGTGGCACACAGAATCTTCATTACGGTGCGTGGACTTCTCTACTTTGGTGTGTGGACTCATCGGTTGCAATGAGAAGGTTTAGTTCCTCTGATGCATGAGGCCTTGGTTGCTCCTCGGGGTGTGTGGAATATTAGTTCACTGGCCAGAGCTTGAACCCATGTCCCCTGCACTGGAAGGCAGGTTCTTAACCACTGGACCATCAGGGAGGTCCCTACTTGATTCTCAATGAAGTATGTATTGAATCCCTGTCTCGTTGTTGGCACTGTGCCTAGTGGTAAGGATCCTAGGTGTTTAGAAGAAAAGATCCTGCCCTGAACCAGTGTTTAGGTGAAGAGACTTCATAACGACAAAACGCTGGGCAGTGGCCATGGAGCGTCAGTGTCTTACAAGCCTACTGGAATCGGTGAGCCCAAGGGTCAGTGTCGTACCAGACGGGGGCACCTCAGGTGGCCCGTAGCATCAGGGAAGACCTCTCAGAGGGGTGACGTATGTGCCGAGTCCTGAAGGAAGAATAGGACATAAGGAGCTGAAGACACGGACTCCAGGCAGAGAAGACACACGTCCGGGGGAGCCTGCAAGCCCAGCAGAGGAAAGCAACGCCAGCAGGGCCCCCGGTGGTCCACCGTGCACGGTATGGGGGCGGGGGGCGGGGGTGGCAAGCTCCAGCTGGAGAGACAGACCCAGCTCAGCTCACGGTCGCCCTGCCTGTCAGATGCGCTGACACACTTCAGCTCCCAGACACCGCCCCGCTGCCCACGCCTGCCACCTCTCTGTTCAGATCTATGGCTCGAGCCAGGGGGTTGGCAGCGATGGGTGGATTCCAGAGAAACTCAGGACAGATTCTCTAGCTTGTGTGAATGATTAGAGGAAAGAAATGAGGAACAGAAGGGTGCAATTGAGGACATCGTCAGAGCAGATATAGGAAGGTAAGCTATCTTTGTTTCCCCACCAACTTTCATTTTTTCTGTTGAAGTGCGTGAGAAACTCCCCCATGGGGAGAACGGAGCAGGCTAGAGTAGGTAATTTGGGGGCTTCTTGGGAGAGCTAAGTGAATAAACAGAGACATTTAACAGCCTCATTAATATGGGAGCGATGACTATAACTCCTGATGCACTGTTTCAGGGTAAGTTGCTTGGGTTTACCCAAGTTATGTGCAACGGGAGGACAGACAAATAGGCAAGGCCAGAGTTTCTGCCAACGTACCATGCACTAGCCAACCCCTGTCCTAGACCCTGAAGGTAACAATTCCTATCTTAGCTATTCCTAGGGTGGTGGGAAAGTTAAGAGTGTCATTGGGAAGTATTTTTGTTTGCTTATTTAAATGCTTGTTTGTTGCTTTAATATGACAGACACCATCAGGTCCTCAATGCCTACTTTTTTTTACATTTTAAATTTTAATATATTTATTTTTGACTGAAGGATAATTGCTTTACAATATTGTGTTGGTTTCTGCCACACATCAACATAAATCAGCTATATGTCCCCTCTCTCCTTTGAATTTCCCTCCCACCTTCCTCCTATTCCACCCCCTAAGTTGTCACTGAGCCTCAGAAATATTTTTATTTTTTTTTAATTGGAGGATAATTACCTTACAATCTGTATTAGTTTCTGCTATATAACAACTTGAATCAGCTATGTGCTCAGTCACTTCAGTCATGTCCGACTCTTTGCAACCCCATGGACCATAGCCTGCCATGCTCCTCTGTCCATGGAATGTTCCCAGGCAAGAACACTGGAGTGAGCTGTCGCTCCTCCTCCAGGGGATCTTCCCAACTCAGGGATCGAACCTGTGTCTCCTGCATTACGAGAAGATTCTTTACCACTGAGCCACCAGGGAGGCCTGAATTAGCGATATGTATACGTATATCCCCTCCTTATTGAGCCTCTCTCCCTCCCCCACCATCTCACTAGGACATCACAGAGTCCAGAGCACACTTACTCTTAATCACATTCTGGAAACTACCCTCAAAGTACATCACTGCTCCATGCAAAGGAATAATTCCCAGAAAATTTTTACAAAAGGCAAGTCTTCCTCTTCAGTTAAATTAGAACTGTGAGGGACAGAATATTTACCCGACAGAGTGACAAGGAAGGGGTGTACACCTCCCCCCGAAAGTTCCAGCTACCTCTTAGATTTCTGGTAGCAGAGCAGAGACTGACATCCTACCAGGTGGTTCTCCAGAGTTCATGCAAATGAAGCAAGAACAGTGACTGTTGCCGGGCTAATCAACAAAGTGAGATGCCAGTAATTAGGTTTCAACTGACTCACATCCCATTCTAAGCATTAATTGGGGGGGAATATGCAGATTGCTGGTTAATAATAGAACAGTTTTTGTTCCATAGTCATTTTCTTCCTGTTCATCAATTTGTTTGATTGCTTGTGTAGCAAACACTGGATCTTCCCTGTATATATTTAGCTATTTGAGACTTTTTTTTTTTTTAAACAGCCTTTTATTAATTAGAGATGTCTTTAATGCACAGTGGTAGCTCTTGATGGCCCATGGAAGATTATTTTGAAAATTGGGAGCTTTAATAGTGACATGGTGCTTTCAGAGAATGTTCATGTAGTGGGAAGTAGAATAAAGTGTCTTCCATCTGTGTGAGGGGGTGGGAGAGGCGAGACTCAGATTCTTAAATATACATGTGTTAGAGGTTCAGAGCACAATGTACCCTACTATTTACCCACTTTTGGATAAAATTATCTGCTTAGTCAGATTACAGAAAATTCTGTCCACCCTCAAATCCCATCAACCTCTCTTCTTTCCATATTTATGGTTCTGATTCATTAACATAATAGAGCTTTCTCTTTTAACTTTGTGGCACTTTCTCTTCCCAAGAAAGTTCAAACAGTCCTTTCTTCCTTCCTGGAATTATAACTTGGTCTGTGACACCTAGCTGCATTGGGGTCTATTTTTGTGCCTGGATCTGTTCTAAGGAGGGCTTCCCAGGTGGAGCTAGTGGTAAAGAATCTACCTGCCAGTGCAGGAGACAGAAGTGATGTGGGTTCCATCCCTGGGTCAGGAAGATCCCCTGGAGGAGGACATGGCAACACAGTCCAGTATTCTTGCCTGGAGAATCCCATGGACAGAGGAATCCGGCAGGCTACGGTCCCTAGCGTTGCAAACAGCCAGGCATGACTGAAACAACTTAGCACATGCACATGCTGTTCTAAGGAATTATTTACATACTGTAGGTACATGGCGAGTTTGTGAATGGTACCAGAAAAATGTAGGAATACAAATTATTGTAGGTTCATAGAGTAAACCAGGGATCTTCCTGGTCAACTGCCTTATAGGTGATGTGAAGGAAAGAACTATAATATGTAGAGTAGAAAATGAAATGATGGAGTGAAAGAGAGCAGAGATTCTCAAATTTAAGTGTGGATCAAAATCATGTGGAGCCTCTGCTAGAATCCAGGTACTGGGCCCTTAGAGATTTAGCCTCAGTAGGTGAGGGGTAGGCCAGGAACTTGCTTTCCTACAAGTTTTAGGAGATTCTGATGTTATGGGTTGACCCTTTGAGCAGAACAAATTAGAAAGCCCATGCTTCACCAAAGCCTTCGATGTGCAAAGCTAAACGTTTTAAACAAAGCACCATTGTGAAACACACGCAACATCTGCAGGGGTGATGAGAGCCTTCAGCTTCCTTTTTACAAATACTGATACAAACAAAATTAGGCAGGGCAATTATGAAACACCAGGCGGCGAGCCTAAAACAAATCAATGTGACTTTGGAACTGCTTTCTTTTCTCATGTCCGTGGTTCCTTAGGGAGCCCCAGTGAGAGCTTTGAGAGCTGGTGCTCGCAGGTCTGTGTCACAAAAAAGGTAAGGACTATAGCAAGGAATATTAGGGAACTCTTTATACCCTCTAATATTTTTTCAAAGATTACATCAAGTCAAGCCAACCATTTATCATAAACACCAAGGGGACAATGAAAAGTTGCCAGAGTAAAATCTCAGGGGCTTAAAAAAAAGAGAATAAAAGGAATTGATTTTTGCCTGGAAATAAGCAGATAAATGACTGATTCTAAGAGACACCTCTTTGTTGGGAAATACATTTTGATTTGTAAAGCCATGGTTGCCATATTGAAAATGTGTTATAGACCAGTTATTTTAGTGGGAACATTACTTCATTTAATCCTCATGATAATCAAATAATATAATGATTACTGTCATTGTCACTTTACAGAGGAGAAAACTGAGGCTTAAGGAAGTAAAGAAATTTGCATAAAGAAGATAACCTGTGAGATAGCTTAGAATTAAAATCCTGTTCTCTTTCCTACCATCTCAACTATTTACACATTGTGATACTTCCCTCCCTTCCCTCATATGTTCATGACGATTTTGAGATTCCATGGCACATCTCTTTCCCTTGACTCATTTTCCATCTTCTAGCAACATAGCAACTCCCCACAAAAATGGGCTAGGAGCAATGCATTTATTATTAATAACTGTATCCTAGGGAAAATCTGCAAGATCAAACCAGTCAATCCTAAAGAAAATCAATCCTAAATATTCATTAGAATGTCTGTTGCTAAAGCCAAATCTCCAATACTTTGGCTACCTGATGCAAAGAGCCATCTCATTAGAAAAGACCCTGGCTATTATAAACCATAAGATGAATGGATAAGAAAGCTGTGGTACATATACACAATGGAATATTACTCAGTCATTAAAAAAATACATTTGAATTAGTTCTAATGAGGTGGGTGAAACTGGAGCCTATCATACAGAGTGAAGTAAGCCAGAAAGAAAAACACCAATACAGTATACTAATGCATATATATGGAATTTAGAAAGATGGTAATGATAACCCTGTATATGAGACAGCAAAAGAGACACAGATGTATAGCACAGTCTTTTGGACTCTGTGGGAGAGGGCGAGGGTAGGATAATTTGGGAGAATGGCATTGAAACATGTAAATTATTGTGTGTGAAACGAATAAACAGTCCAGGTTCGATGCATGAGACAGGGTGCTCTGGGCTGGTGCACTGGGATGACCCAGAGGGATGGGATGGGGAGGGAGGTGGGAGGGGGGTTCAGGATGGGGAACACATGTATATCTATGGTGGATTCATGTCAATGAATGGCAAAACCAATACAATATTGTAAAGTAAAAATAAATAAATAAATTTCATTTAACAAGAAAAAAAAAACGACCCTGATTTGGGGAAAGATTGAAGGTAAAAGGAGAAGGGGATGACAGAGGATGAGATGGTTAGAAAGCATCACTGATGCAAAGGATATGAATTTGAGCCAACTCTGGAGATAGTGGAGGACAGGGGAGCCTGGCATGCTGCAGTCCATGGGGTCTCAAAGAGTCAGACCCCACTTAGTGACTGAACAACAACAAGGGTAAATCTACGTGCTAGCTAATGTTTCCCAGTACAAGAAAATTGCCCTAGGAGTGAAGATGATGATGCTATAAGAAAGACTAGTATATGTTTTGAGTTCCTGATATTTATGAAAACTAATAGGAGGTGTATAGCTTTGAGATACAATTCTTATTCATGTTTCATGGATATTGGTTTCATTGAAAATCTTTATTTTTATACTTAGGGCAGCATTGTATCCTTCAGGATGTGGTTGATCTCAAGAAATGTTAAAATCGACCCAGGGTGGCTCAAAACAAGAACTCAGGAGGTGGAAAACATGATGTCTGGAAGTGGATAGTCTAGACCGTGGCTCAGTGATGCCATCCAGGACCAGGCTTTTTCTAACTCACAGTGGTTCTCCAGCCCATCACCATCACTATTATCCTCTCTACGGATAGTTGCAAGGTGGCTGCTAGAGCATCTCTTTGCTGCAGCATGCCAAGAAGGAAGGAAGACCTGGGTTGGGAGAAGGGGGCTGTCTTTTCATCTGGAGATAGGATCTTTCCTGGGTGCCTTTTTATATTGATAGCTAGAGTAGAGAAGAGGTAGAGAGTAATCAGAATTGGCTGCAGTCAATCGAGATCCATTTCCTAGGCTTGGGCACACAGTTGATTTGGAAAGAGTCTGAATTAGGCTACAAGAATGAAGGAGGGTGTGGCTGTGGGTAGAAGCATCAATGTTTCCCCCAACAACAAGCCTTCTCCCATCTAAAGTCCTTGGCTGGGGAATTTGAGAGACTATATTCAGTAGGGCAGCACTTGCCTTCTAGGGGATCACAATTTAATCCAAATGGCCCTGCAGAGATCAAACACAGGTGATGATCAAGATGAGCAGAAATCACAGTTCTGGTAAAGTTTTATGAAAAACCACATATAATGTAGAAAGAACACTCCTTATTCGTTCTTCCCGTATTACACCTTGCAGTACGTGCTTATATGTAAGAAGACTTTGATTTGTCCAATAAATATCAGATAGCAGAAACAGAATGTGGGAAAATCACACATTTGCATTTGTTTTCATTTTTGAGAGTTGCTCTACTAAATGAGAGAAAGAACTTGATTTTATTCTAGCCCTGAAAATTATTACAAGTGACTCACAATGAATGTTGCATCATTTGATATTAATAACACTTTTAAAAAAGTAAGCCTGCAGGCTGAGTCTTTATTGGATTCTCTTCCAAATGCAATTCAAAGTTACTGAGAATGTGGGCTTAAAATATAAGGACGTTCACGAGTGATGAACTCCCACGTGCCACACAGATTCTCTGTGATTTGCAGCACTTGGATTTAGTTCACAGTCTATTCTATGAATCCCTTTGTAGTCCCAACTGCATCTCTGATTATGGAGCTTTTAGATACTTCTCTTCTGCATCATTTTAAGTAGATTTCAAAGTTCATAACTAAGGAAAGGCAATTTTTCTAGCCTGTCTCTTTTGTCCCCAGTAAATAACCTGTTTCAGGCCACTCGGTTAATTTCTCCTCCTAGCCAGCCATCCAACCTACATAGATTTTTTTTTAAGTTTATTAGAGTACAGTTTCTTTACAATATTGTGTTAGTTTCAGCTGTGGAGCAAAGTGAATCAAGCTATATGAACACGTATATTCACATTTTTTTAGACTTCCTTCCCATTTAGGTCACCATAGAGCATTGAGTAGAGGTCCCTGAAGTTTACAACAGGGTCTCATTAGTCACCTATCTTATACAGAGTGTCAGGAGTGTATATATGTCAATCCTGCCTCACTTATTCAGACAATTTATTTGCTCTTACAATAAAGCTTTAAGTATAACACTGGCAGAGAGCCCAAGGAAGTGTTCAATAAATGCTAGTTATTATTAGCTTTATAAGTGTTATTTTACTTGTCTGTAGTGTTAAGTGTCCTATTACCTCCATATCTTTACCCAGGTACTCAAGTGGAAATAAGTGTGCAGACTCTGAAGCTTAGAGATTACCTGGAACAGGTCTCCATCAGTTACAGGTACCATGGACAAATTCTTTCATCTCTCTGCACTAATGTTTTCCCCTCTGTAAATTGAAGATATTATAAGTACTATCCTCATTCTCATTTTTTTAAGGATTAGGTTAAAGAACATATCTGTGACTTAGATGACTTTGATTAGATGCATTAGCTACTGACTAATTCTATTACTTCCCACATCATTAGCAATGCTACTACTACAAAAGCTACTGCTTGTACCAAAGCTATTCTGAATCACTCCACTTTATTCAACATGTATTTCCATCTTCTCTGTCAATCTATATTCTCCCTATAGCCCCCCAAATCCTTAAAGGTTGTGTAACAAACTATCCCAAATACTTGGTTATATACAGTAAGATTTTAACATTTTCATGGATTCTCTGGATCAGGAATTCAGGCAGAGCATTGTGAGAACAGCTCATCTCTGCTCAGCAAGGTCTGAGTCCTGAGCTGGGAAACTTGAAGGCTGGCTCCACAGGCAGCCACAGTTAGAGCAGCCCAAGGCTGGGGCTGGGATCATCCAGTCCGTTCATTGGCTCACCTGGCACCTGGCCTGAGAAGACTCAGACAGCAGAGCACTGAAACAGCTCCCTGAGCATCTCTACAAATTTGTGAACTCCCCAGATGATCCAGTCTCCAATACTTTGGCCACCTGACATTGGAAAAGACCCTGATGATGGGGAAGACTTAAGGCAAAAGGAAAAGCAGGCAGCAGAGGATGAGATGGTTAGATAGCATCACTAACTCAATGGACATAAGTTTGAGCAAACTCTGGGAGATAGTGGACGACAGAGGAGCCTGGCATGCTGTGGTCCATGGGGAGTCTCAAAGAGTCGGACATGACTGAGCGCCTGAATAACAACATATACTTTCAGTGTAGCAGCTTCAGGCAGGTGGACATTTTACCTAACAACTGGGGGATTGCACGGTGTGTGTCCTGAAAGAAAGAGCAAGGTGTATTGCCTTTTGCAATCTAGCTTCTGAAATCAGACAGAATTAATTCTGTCATAGTCACAGGCCCAGAGAGGAGCATGCATCCGACCTTGCCATGGAAGAGTGTCAATGTCCCACTGTGAGCAGAGCATGTGCCATGTGAGACCTAAGTGTGGGCATAAATGTGGACTTAGACATGAGCATCTTTGAAAACTAAAATTTTTCATGCTCCCATCAAATCAGATCTTTAACATGTAGAACAACCACCCTTTGCCTTGGAAGACTTCTTGTTTCTCTCCCACAGTCCATTATGTTGGGGAAAGAGCATTTTTCTCTAACTTGGTGGTCTCAAAGGGAGGAGAGGAAATGTTTCTGGAGTGGGTCCCCAAGTAACTAGTCCTAAGTTGAGAGTACTGGAGGAGATCAGTGTTATCTGCCGATTGTTTGACAGCAAGTTTTTCTGCTTCGTGACTCATGGATGCTGACTTTACTGCTTCAATGTCACATCCCTAAAGAGAGTCCTTATTTTTCTCATTAACTGGATTTTAGCACTAGCTCTTCAACTTCTAGGTTTCTGGAACTTCCTTTCTATTATCAGCTGCTATATTCATCTGACATTTCCATCAAGTCTCCCAAACTCCACCAATGTCTCCTATTGTTTATTATAGTCAACCCAGATTTCTTAGCTTCCTTGTAAGAAGAGCCATGTAGTCACTTGTCACTCCTTCCCTTTAGCCTGGATTCTTGTTTCTTCTCAAGTAAGATTTTCCACTATCTCTTCTCTTGCCTTTACTTCCACTAGAATGCCCCACCAGGTTCCTTCTTGTATAATTTCCTGTTCTTTGTCACTTTCAAACCAGATTCAAAGCTATGACCCCCCCCAAGGAAATACTTTCATTCATTCATACATCAATTGGCACTAATATGTATACACACACATGCACATAGACACACACACTACTAACAAAGTCTTTTTAGAAGATACTTTTAAATGCTTGAAATGTTGCACCAGACTGGGATTATGTTGCCTGTATATACTCATCTTGATCAACCTGACTCCAGGGTGTTTACTTCCTAATGTGTCTTTGGTATTTTCATGACACAAGCACATCAGATTGCATCCTATATTGCACATACATTAAATGTGTATTCACTGCCCAGTGGATCCTACTGGCTGACAGAGTTTGGGTTATGAATGGACAGTGTTATAAAACCCTCCAAATCATCTGATATAAATATTTTACCAGAAGAGGAAATCAGATGTTGGTCTAATTATAAACCAGCAGAAGAAAAATGGGTAATGACTATGAATGTCACTAAAAAAAAAAAAAAAAAAATGAACTGCTGTCATGTCTCAGAGAACTTGAATATGTTTTGTGTCCCTTCCCATTCTTTCTATTGGCCTACTCTGTACATGCCTGAAAATGGCTAAAGGTGTGTATTTTATCCCATGGTTTTGGAGAGAAAATTGAGGAAACATTCATGGGAAGAGGAGGGATGATGAACCTTGAGAACAGTTGTGTAGAGTCTATTGCCTGATGAGACGCTCATGGTTTTTAGGTGTCTCTTTGAATTTGGCCGTGCCACTGGAATCACTCCCTCTCATTCTGTAGCTCAGCTTTATATCAAGAGTATCCACTGGGGTAAGGGTCAGAGTGTTTCCAGGAAGGTGGTATGATTTCGTTGTAGTGTAACCACTTGGCTGAACTGAATTACACCTCCCCAAAGCCTCTTCTTTTATGTTCCTGGTTAGAATGTGTCATCAGAGATAATTTCACACAAGATTTGGAGGTTGAAGGTCATGCATAGCTGTATGCTTTCACTTTGGGGAGGTTGGAGAAGATGCTTTTGTCTCTCACGCCTTCTCACCAATGGACCAGTTCACTCTACTGCTGCTGGACAGCGCCTGTGCTTGCAACTGGCCCGCCTTCCCCGGGTCTTCCTTCAATGTCTCCAACTCTTGGGCCAGATGTGTTTAGCCCATGACAAAGCTCCGCTTCTTCAAGACACCCATGCCACCAAGATGAGAAGCCAAAAGAATGCCATGGGCTCTGCAGGCCCTTGATCTCTTCCTCTTTACCTCCACCTTCCTTTCCCAACTGCCTGCCCTGGGAAGTTGAGCAAGTCTTATGGAGACAGTTTAATGAGCTGCCACATGAGTTGGTACAGGTCAAATCCCTGTAACAAATCCACATATATATGGATATATATAATCCCAGTGGTTCTGCTTCTCTGATTAAACCTGATGCATACAGAGGGTTTTAGTATTATTTTTCATAAAATGGAATATATGTCATATTTCAAAAATAATATGTTCTTTCTGGGTGGAAAAAAGATAATGTAGGATTTGGGAATTGGTTCAAATATTGAGAGCTCTAGACCTTCAACTTTTCAAAATGTTCCATCTCTATCTATATATGGCAAGAATAAAAACATTCAAGGAAAGCCAAGCAGTTTACTAAACATTGGTGATTCTCTTTATAGTTGATCTTCAGGAGATGGAACTATTTTTCACTGAATTTCTTTTTCCCTAAAGAAACTCAGTCTTCACAGTCACTCCTCTCTGATCAGAGAGATGTACTCCCAAACTGTCTTATTCCTTCTCATATCAAACTGCATGTCAAAGAGGTCCTATCTACTTATTCATCCTTCGACTTTTGAACTGAAGGAATTTTTCAGCTTAAAAATATTTTTTCTGCATTGCACACTGAGAGGAGAAATCAGTGTTAGCTTCTGAGAGAAACAGGGAAGGCTTTGCTAAGTTGCTGGCCCAGGGAGCAGAGCCACGTATGTCACGGAGACGTTCGATTCTGTGCTTTTCCCCTATGAAAGAATGTTGCAAAAAAAGTTCATAATAAACCCACTAGCTTTGCAAATCTATTTACCATTTGCTGTCACCCTGAAGACAGTCATGAAAAGGCAAACTCTTGTTCCATGCCTGGTGACTAGACAGCCATCACGGCAGCCTCCCACTGGAACCTCCTCACGCATGTTAAACTCTTCCAGTCTTTGAGTCCCGCACATTCCAAGTCAGCATTGCTTTCTATTGTGTTGACAAGCATTAGCTACTGCCATCCCATGTGTCATGGTGGGACACCGAGACCCGTCCCACCTCCTTTAAATTTGTTTTCTGGAGTTGATTGTTTATATGAGATCAAGCAACGGATGGAACTTGTGGTTGGTTGGTTTGTGGCTGATGTGTGTTGCCTTTGCCTCAGTTTACTAGTATATAAACTGAAATGGTAATAACCGTTTAATAGAGCCGTTGGGAAGATCAAAATAGAGTGACAAGATCGCCTGCCTCCAGTTCCACACATCCTCCGTCAGGCTGTGGAGTTTGGGTGAACTTATCCAAGAATTTGTTTGCTGTGATTGTCACTTGGTGAGGGTCATCTATCAAGCCTGGGGTGCAGTGTGGATGCTGTCAAAGCAGGGGGCCTTGAGGTGGTTTTCTCCTGCCTCTCAGAACACCCTGCAGCTCAGGTCTTCCCCATAGCTCAAACAGCAAAGAATCTGCCTGCAGTGCAGGAGACCGGGGTTCGATCCCCGGGTTGGGAAGGTCCCCTGGAGAAGGAAATGGCAAGTCACTCCAGCATTTTTATCTGAGAAATTCCATGGACAGAGGAGCTTAGCAGGCTATAGAGTCCATGGGGTCACAAAGAATCAGATATGACTGAGTGACTAACAACAGCAACAACTCAGCAAACCCATGTCTATCACTTTCAGGTAACGGAGGAAGGAATTCAAACTTTTTGACATTTTTCATAAACTCAGACAATACAGGAAGAAGGAAGGTATGTCTGTGAATGTCCATATACTGGTTTTGCTTTGTGGAAAACTGCTACTTATTTATTGCCTAATGCTAAGTATTTCATACTAGCTACTGGGTTTTGGGCTCCCCAGGTGGTGCTGCTGGTAAAGAACAGCCTGCTAATGCGGGAGACATGAGCGACATGGTTTCGATCCTTGTGTCAAGAAGATACCCTGGAGAAAGGCATGGCAACCCACTCCAGTATTCTTGCCTGGAGAAGTCCATGGACAGAGGAGCTTGACAGGCTACAGTCCATGGGGTCGCAAAGAGTCAGACTCGACTGAAGCAACAGCATGCACGCACTGGGTTTTAGCACACATGTCTGATGATATAGCTTTAAAACTAGTGTTCTTGGAGTCCAATGGAACAGATTTGATTGACTCATGAATTCATTCTTCAGGACCTTGTTGCCTTATGCCTTGCTTCATCTCTTGCCAGCATCACAGGTGGCACTGATATCTGAATTTTTCATTTCTGTAATCTCCTTAACTCCGATGATCTCCACCACCATTGAACTTCAACCACACACTCCCATGACAATACCAAGAACCTGAACTAAGCCACATTCCCTAACCACAAAACTAAGGCTTGTACTTTATGAACCTCTCTGCATAAGTCCTTTGACCTCATTATTCTGCTGCCCTCATTATTACACTTTCCTACTTTCTGCCTGTCATCTTGTGATACCATTAATAATACTTCAGTTTATCTTATCTTTAACTCCATCGACCTATCTTGTAAAATTCTGAAGCTTTATTCCTCCAACCTTCTCTTCCTTCCTGTCAAGGTGCTGTGGAGCATCACTCGAAAAAGTCCCCAGTAATTCTTCATGCCACTCCGCTTGCTGACATGCAATGGCCCTACTGCATGTTCTTTGTTTATTCCAAACTTTCACAAGTTCCCCAATAAAGTCTGCCTCTCTTTCTAAAAAACTCTGCTCCTCCAGATCAAGAAATATCATTATATGTGCAAGATACTGGGCAACGTCCCCAACTCCAGCTTCTAGCATAGTATCTGGCATTTTTTTTAAATCAATAAACATTTGATAATGAAAGAAGACCTACCACACGTCTGAATATCTCAGAGGATAATTCTCCAAGCCTCACAAATAAAATCAAGAGACAAGTTACAACCATTTCAACTGTTTCCATCCATGGTAATCATCTCAATCCATCATGAACGTCTTTCTGTCCACATTCCCAAAGCTAATTCTTTAAATTGCACATTTCAAAAGGCTTAATCACTCTGTTAGTTACTCATTCTATCTTCTAAATTTTCAACTATTTATTCTCCAAAATCTCCCTCCTCACAGTGTATGCACATATTCAACTTTCTCCATGTAAAGAAAATTCCTTCCTTTATTATGCTTTCTTTTCAGTCATTTGTTTGCAAAGCAGTTACTCACCCTCCTCACCTTTCCTTAGATTCTCTACCCACCGAAACATGACAAACATATTCAATATTCCAACTCTGGTCTCTCACTAAAAGACTTAGTTTCCAAACCAACAGACATTTTCGAACCCTTCTTGGACCTCTTCTTCCTTTTCCAATTCTGCTTTTATTTCTTCCAACTGAATACTGCTGCTGCTGCTAAGTCGCTTCAGTCACGTCTGACTCTGTGCGACCCCATAGACGGCAGCCCATGAGGCTCCCCTGTCCCTGGGATTCTCCAGGCAAGAACACTGGAGTGGGTTGCCATTTCCTTCTCCAATGCATGAAAGTGAAAAGTGAAAGTGAAGTCGCTCAGTCGTGTCCGACTCTTAGCGACCCCATGGACTACAGCCCACCAGGCCCTCCGTCCATGGGATTTTCCAGGCAAGAGTACTGGAGCGGGGTGCCATTGCCTTCTGCGAACTGAACACTAGTGTTCTCCATATGTCCATCTTCAGGCCTCTTCTCCCCTACTCTACACCCTAAATGTAAAGAAAAAGAGGAAAACAATAAAATAGGAAAGACTAGAGATCTCTTCAAGAAAATTAGAGATACCAAGGGAACTTTTCATGGAAAGATGGGCACAATAAAGGACAGAAGTGGTATGGACCTAACAGAAGTAAGAAGATATTAAGAAGAGGTGGCAAGAATACACAGAAAAACTATACAAAAAAGATCTTCACAATCCAAATAATCATGATGGTATGATCACTCACCTAGAGCCAGACATCCTGGAATGTGAAGTCAAGTGGGCCTTAGGAAGCATCACTGTGAACAAAGCTAGTGGAGGTCATGGAATTCCAGCTGAGCTATTTCAAATCCTAAAAGATGATGCTGTGAAGTGCTACACTCAATATGCCAGCAAATTTGGAAAACTCAGCAGTGGCCACAGGACTGGAAAAGGTCAGTTTTCATTCCAATCCCAAAGAAAGGCAATGCCAAAGAATGCTCAAACTACTACACAGTTGCACTCATCTCACAAGCTAGCAAAGTAATGCTCAAAATTCTCCAAGCCAGGCTTTAACAGTACATGAACCATAAACTTCCATATGTTCAGGCTGGATTTAGAAAAGACAGAGGAACCAGAGATCAAATTGCCAACATCCGTTGGGTCATCAAAAAAGCAAAAGAGTTCCAGAAAAATGTCTACTTCTGCTTTATTGACTATGCCAAAGCCTTTAACTGTGTGGATAACAAACTGGAAAATTCTTAAAGAGAGGGGAATACCTGACCACCTGACCTGCCTCTTGAGAAACCTGTATGCAGGTCAGGAAGCAACAGTTAGAACTGGATGTGGAAAAACAGACTTATTCCAAATAGGGAAAGGAGTACATCAAGGCTGAATATTGTCACCCTGCTTATTTAAGTTACATGCAGAGTTCAGTTGAGTTCAGTCGCTCAGTCGTGTCCGACTCTTTGTGACCTCATGGACGGCAATGTGCCAGGCCTCCCTGTCCAACAGCAATTCCCACAGTTTACTCAAACTCATGTCCATTGAGTCGGTGATGCCATCCTACTATCTCATCCTCTGTCATCCCCTTTTCCTTCAATCTTTCCCAGCATCAGGGTCTTTTCCCATGAATCAGTTCTTCACATCAGGTGGCCAAAGTATTGGAGCTTCAGCTTCAGCATCAGTCCTTCCAATGAATATTCAGGACTGATTTCCTTTAGGATGTACTGGTACATCATGTGAAATACCAGGTGGATGAAGCACAAGCTAGAATCCAGATTGCTGCTAGAAAGATCAATAACCTCAAATACACAGATGACACCACCTTTATGGCAGAAAGCAAAGAACTAAAGAGCCTGTTGAGGAAAGTGAAAGAGGAGAGTGAAAAAGTTGGCTTAAAACTCAACATTCAGAAAACTAAGATCATGGCATCTGGTCCCATCACTTCATGGCAAATAGATGGGAAAACAATGGAAACAGTGACAGAGTTTATATTTTGGGGTTCCCAAATCAATGCAGATGGTGACTGCAGCCATGAAATTCAAAGATGCTTGCTCCTTGGAAGAAAAGCTATGACCAACCTAGACAGCATATTAAAAAGCAGAGACATTACTTTGCCAACAAATGTCCATCTTGTCAAAGCTATGATTTTTCCAGTAGTCATGTATGGATGTGAGAGCTGGACTATAAAGAAAACTGAGAGCCAAAGAATTGATGCTTTTGAACTGTGGTGTTGGAGAAGACTCTTGAGAGTCCCTTGGACTGCAGGGAGATCCAATCAGCCCATCCTAAAGGAGATCAGTCCTGAATATTCATTGGAAGGACTGATGCTGAAGCTGAAACTCCAAAACTCTGGCCATCTGATGCAAAGAACTGACTCACTGGAAAAGACCCTGATGCTGGAAAAGATTGAGGGTAGGAGGAGAAGGGGACGGCAGAGGATGAGATGCTTGGATGGCATCACCGACTCAATGGACATAGGTTTGGGTAAACTCCAGGAGTTGGTGATGGACAGGGAAGCCTGACGTGCTGCCATCCACGGGGTTGCAAAGAGTCGGACACGACTGAGCAACTGAACTGAACTACTTTCTCATCTTGAATAACTCATCTACAAATTTGACTAAATTTCTACCTCCCAAAGCTAAATCTCGTGCATAGATTTCTGTTGTTTCCACAAAGTGTTTAACCTCAACAAATCCAAATTTGAACTAATCTTCTGATCCTCCACACCCAAACCTGACCTGCCATCCCACTGCCCAAATCACAGAAGTCACCTGAAGCAGCCTTCTCACCCTCACCACCTATAATCAACCCTTAATTCTGTCAGTGAAAACTCCTAATGCCTCCCCAGTCAAAATGAGCTCTGGATAAATAAGGTTGAAAATGCCTCATATTTTATTTTTCTCTTGGGACATCAAAAAATCTGAGAATTTTTACAGTAAACAACGTCTTTCATTTTGTTTAATCCAGCACTTTCAAATTTACAACCACCACTCCCATTGTTAATACCTATAGAAATTTCACAGAATTAAACATTCCTGTAAACAGTTTGGGAGCTTCCCAGGTGGTACTAGTAGTAAGGAATCCACCTGCCAATGCAAGAGATGTGTATTCAACCCCTGGATCAGGAAAAGCCCCTGGAGGCAGGCATGGTAACCCACTCCAGTATTCTCGCCTGGAGAATCCCATGTACAGAGGAGCCTGGCGGGTCAGGGTTCATAGGGTCAAAAAGAGTTGAACACGACTGAAGCAACATAGCACACGTGCATGCACACATGGAAACAGTTTGAAGACTTGTTCTTTGTTCCCCTTTCTCCAACTGTCACTGCATAATAATAGATACTGCTGATACTCTGCCCAGTTTCCTCAGATATTTTTTTACCAACTTTATGCCACCTTTGCCCAGCTTCTGTCTTCCGGCCACGCATAGTTTTGGGCTTTCCTGGTGGCTCAGACAGTAAAGAATCTGCCTGCAATGTGGGAGACCCAGGTTCGATTCCAGGGTTGGGAAGATCCCCTGGAGATGGGAATGGCTACCCACTCCAATATTCTTGCCTGGAGAATTCCATGGACAGGGAGCCCGGCAGGCTACAATCCACGGTGTCACAAAGAGTTGGACACGACTGAGAGACTTGCACTTCACTTCAGCTTTTGACATTCAGAGGATTGTCCTTGGGCATGAAGTGTTGCTGTGCTCCTGATCTGCATGAGGCAGACCCTAAGCCAAGGCTTTGTGTGCTTCTGCTCTAGAGAGATCCAGAGGAGGCTCAGAACCCACACCTCCTTCATGTACCTTCTAGCCAATGGCCGTGGGTGTGATACAGTGAGGTGTAATTTATACTACAGGCCTCATCGGGGATTAAGCTGAGACTAAGCCCATTCCTGAACACATATCCTTGCTTGGCTTTTTGGCCTCCTCTGTTCTGCTTCCCATATTTCCTCATGCGACCTTCTGTAAGCAATGCCTTTGTAAATCAGTTCAGTTCAGTCGCTTAGTCATGTCCGACTCTTTGCGACCCCATGAACCGCAGCATGCCAGGCCTCCCTGTCCATCACTTGCACACAAATCCTGGCTCAGAGTTTGCTTCCTGCCAAAGAGAGGCCATCACTTTTATTGCAGGCTCTCTCCTTTTATGACTCAAACTACCTCCATATTCCATTGCCTCTCTGCTTTCAACCTTCCCTTCCTCCATTTCTTCAGGGAAAAACCCCTTATCCAGGCACCTGGACATCCACCATCTGACACAGACCACATCCTCCAGCTCCAGCTCCTCCTTCCCTTCCAAGTGAGCCTAACCTCTGGCTGTACTAAGCAACCATTATTTTCCAAATATACAAGTGTCCATCAAGGCATCGCAATATTGCACAAGCTATGTCTATCATCAGAAGTGTCCTTTCTCACCTTTTCAAGTCAGCAAATCTGTACTCTTCCTTCAAAAATATTTCCAGCATCCAAGTGACCATTTCCTTAACACTGTCCTCTTGCAGTCTAGCCCTCTGCCCTTCACTTCTAAAAATGTTTGGTCATTATAGTCTAATTGTTCAAATGCTGTCTGACTTCCTTTCTAAGCTGACCTTTCTAAAGGTCAATTATTCTGAAGGAATGGTCTTGCTTGCTTTGACCATCAGAGAATCCCTTTAATAGCAGAAGGTACTCAGTAAAATATCCATTACAACCTAGAAATCACCAGTCCATTCATCACTGAGTCCTGGGTTTGAGACATCCCTGTCACAGGCTTAGTGACCTAACTAATCTATGAGAGCAATGAAATTTTTCAATTGTCTCTGTCTTCCACATTGCCAGTCACAAATTATCTAAGTCAAATCCCATGCACAGACAACATCCCAAAATGGAATGTTTGATGTGTCAAATTGCTCTCCGTAAGCTTGCTTGCCAGATTTATTTGGGCACTTTAAAGAAATTAAACATCAACTTAATTTTGTGTGAAATAATTAGATTCTACCTTCTTAGGTACTGAAGTCTTGCAGGGTTGAACAGTTAAAGCGTATTTACAAAAGAACAGCTGTGTTGCAGGAGGAGATTGGTGGTTCTTATTTTCACTATTGAGGAGTGGATCTGGGATTTCAGTACTGATAAAGATACAGTGACCCCAGCTCCTGACCTCAAAGTACCTTTCTTTGTGGGCTTGCCAGTGGGTCTACAAAGATAAACATTATGCGTCCATGTTTCTGGTGGCGTTTCTTTAAAAATCAAAATTAATAGTTCCCCACTGCCCTCTGTCCTCAATTCCCACTACTTGGGAGGATTTTGTAGATAGATCTGTAGCTTGTACGGTCTGTTGAATTTTATAAGCCCCAAATGGGAAACGGTACAGCGCATTATTGGTTTAGCCTTGTCTGTGACCTACACACCAAAAATGTCATCTGGCTTTTGTCTGGAACAGAATTCCCCAAGAGGTCTCTCCTGGAGGCTTCCTGAGTTTGTTTATAGACTGCTGGTTACAAACAAACAAATCAGACCATTCTTCAAATAACTGACCAGGACATTTTGTTATATAATTAATTTATTTACTTTTAATTGAAGGATAATTGTTCTACAATATTATGTTGGTTTCTGCCAAACAGCAACACGAATCAGCCATGGGTATACAAATGTCCCCTCCCTCTTGAACCTCCCTCCCACCTCCCTCCCCATCCCACCCCTCTAGGTTGTTACAGAGCCCTGGTTAGAGTTCCCTAAGTCACACAGCAAGTTGTGGTGATCTATTTTACATATGCTAATGTATATGTTCATTCTACTCTCTCCATACATTCTACCCTCTCCTTCCTCCCCCTCCCCCATGATGTCCGTAAGTCTGTTCTCGATGTCTGTGTCCCCATTGTTTGACCAGGACATTCTAATTCCAATGCTTCCATATAATAGGATTTATTTTTGTGGGAGTAAACAAATACCTGTTCATTTATATTATATGTAATATGTCCAGAAGTCCAACACAAAACACTTATTTTGGAATTAGTGTAATGTATCTTCCACTATTTTCTATCTGCATCCTTTGTACTCTTTTTTCTTTCTTCTTTTTATTCAATCTTTTCACCATGTGAAAAACAAGGTTAGTGACTTAAATTATTATTTCTCCCAGTTCTATGGGTTGAATGGGTGGTTCTTCAGACCCAAACTGAAGAACTTTCCATGCATCTGTTGTGTGCTATGGGTTGTCCAGGAGACTCCATTGATCCTGGCCGGGTTCTTCCATGTATCTGCAGCCTCCGCCAGGACATCTGGCAGGCTTGCCCTTTCTCTCTATATCTCATACACTTTCAGACTAAGCTGGCACGTTTTCATAATGAAGACGCTATTGGCAAGTCACAAGGCTGCCCAGACTCCAGGGTTGGCCCAGAGACCACCTCTCCTGATGGGAAGAACTGCTCAGTCATTTCACAAAGAGTATGGACACAGGGAAAGCGGTAGGGTTGAGGCCATTTTAAAAATCAGTCTCTGTCCTACAGAGTGAAGCAAGCCAGAAAGGGAAAAACAAATGTTATACATTAACACATATATGGGGGATTCCCAGGTGGCTAAACGATGAAGAATCCACCAGCAATGCAGGAGATACAGATTTGATCCCTCAGAAACAGTGGTCTGGAAGACCCCCTGGAACAGTAAATGGAAACTCACTCCAGTATTCTTGCCTGGGAAATCCCATAGACAGAGGAGCCTGGTGGGCTACAGTCCATGGGTCACAAACAATTAGACACAACAGCACACAAAAACACACAACAACACATATATGTGGAAACTAGAAAAATGGTAAAATAAACCCATTTGCAAAGCAGAAATAGAGACAGACATAAAGAACAAACTTGGCTTCATCCAAGGAGCGAAAGAGAGGGTAGGATGAACTGGAAGATTGGGATTGACGCATGTGCACTACTGATGCTCTGTGTAAAAGCAGATAACGAATGAGAACCCACTGCACAGCACAGGAAACTCTGCTCAACGCCCTGTGGCAACTTGATGGGAAGGAAATTCAGAAAGGAGGGGATGATATACATATGTCTGATGCACTTTGCTGTACAGTAGAAACTAAAGCAACATTCAACATTGTAAAGTAACCATGCTTCATTTTAAAAACCAAAAAAAAGAATTTTTAAAAATAAATATGAGTGCTGCTGCTGCTGCTGCTAAGTCGCTCAGTCGTGTCCGACTCTGTGCGACCCCATAGACGGCAGCCCACCAGGCCCCGCCGTCCCTGGGATTCTCCAGGCAAGAACACTGGAGTGGGTTGCCATTTCCTTCTCCAATGCATGAAAGTGAAAAGTGAAAGGGAAGTCGCTCAGTCGTGTCCGACTCTTAGCGACCCCGTGGACTGTAGCCCACCAGACTTCTCCATCCATGGGATTTTCCAGGCAAGAGTACTGGAGTGGGGTGCCATTGCCTTCTCCGAAATATGAGTGCAGTCTCTCTCATTAGGTTGTTGGGTGTGCCATAACTTCAACGTTTTCAGTTTACACCCTCCCAAACATACCTTGGGCTTCCCTGGTAGCTCAGACGGTAAAGCATCTGCCTGCAGTTCGGGAGACCCGGGTTCGATCCCTGGCTTGGGAAGATCCCCTGGAGAAGGAAATGGCAACGCACTCCAGTATTCTTGCCTGGAAAATTCCATGGGCTGAAGAGCCTGGTAGGCTACAGTCCATGGGGTCGCAAAGAGTCGGACATGACTGAGCAACTTCACTTTCACTTTCACAAACATACCTTCTTGTCCTTAAAACTTGTGCTTAGAATATCATCTAAGAAACATATTCACAGAGAGATGAATGTATCCTAAAACTAAATGTGTTTTCTATATGGAAAATAATTCTAAGAGACTACCTCACCACCCACCCCAACATACATGTACAACTGAGAATCTCGAAAATAATGAGAAGCATACATAAGCGAGTACTTCCAAGAAGCATTCTGCATGGCAAGGGGAAGTTCTCAGTAAAATTCTCTATATAATAGCAATAGTGATAACAAATTATACAATAATATCTGTGTGCATTTATTGAGTACTTACTATGTGTCAGATTTTGAGCCAAAAGCTTTAACTCACAATCACATTGCTTTGAGGAGGTTATTATGGGTGTAGTATCCATTTCATAGGCAAGGATACTGAGGCTTAGCTAGATTAAGTCATGTGCACTCTGCCCCCCAGTTATCTGATGACCAGGTCAGGATTTGCATCTGCACTTGCCTGTCACAAAGTGGGCGCTCTTCACCATCGTGTGCACCCATATCTGGCTTTCTCTACAAATTAATGGTAAGATTGATGTACCATTCCTCTCCACCAGTGGTTCCTAACATTAACTGGAAACCAATGTGTGGCAAAACCCACAACATTGTAGAGCAATTATTGCCCAGTTAAAATAAATAAATTAGCTTGAAACATACCGATGCTTTGGATCTACCCTAGAATTGGTGGAAGATGTGCTCAATGTGGGAATCTTAAAATCTCCTCCAGGGACTTCCTGGTGGTCCATTGGTTGAGAATCTGCCTTCCAAGGCAGGGGACCTGGGTTCAATCTCTAGTCAGGAAACTAAGATCCCACATGCCAAGCTGCAACTACTGAGCCCACTAGCCACAAATAGAGAATCCATGGGTCACAGTGAAAAGATTCCGCATGATGCCATGAAGATCCCATGAGTCACAACTAAGATGCAATGCAGCCAAATAAACAAATATATTAAAAAAAAAAAAAAACTTAAAATCTCCCCTAGATAATTATGCCATGAATACCAGCGCTAAGAGTGATCCATAGACCAGTGGCATCAGCATCACCTGAGCTTGTGAGAACACAAAGTCTCCAATCTCTCCCGAGTCTGCAGATTCAGGACATATATGGTGAGGATCAGGAATCTGTGCCTCTAAAATTCCCCCAGATGATTCTGATGCACATGAATGCTTGATGATTACCATTTTACTTTCTTGGGCTCCAAAATCACTGCAGATGGTGACTGTGGCCATGAAATTAAGAGGTGCTTGCTCCGTGGAAAGAAAACAATGACAAACCTAGACAGCATATTAGAAAGCAGAGACATTGCTTTGCCAACAATGGTCTGTATAGTCAAAGCTGTGATTTTTTCCAGTAGTCATGTATGGATGTGAGAGTTATTCCATAAAGAAGGCAGAAAGCCAAAGAATTGATGCTTTTGAATCATGGTACTAGAGAAAACTCTTGAGAGTCCCTTGGACAGCAAAGCAATCAAACCAATCAATCCTAAAGGAAATCAACCCTGAATATTCATTGGAAGGACTGATGCTGAAGCTGAACCTCCAATACTTTAGCCACCTGATGCAAAGAGTTGACTCATTGGGAAAGACCCTGATGCTGGGAAAGAGTGAAGGTAAAAGGAAAAGATGGAAGCAGAAGATGAGATGTTTGGATGGCATCATCGACTTGATGGACATGAGTTTGAGGAACCATTGGGAGATAGTGGAGGACAGAGGAGCCTGGTGCGCTGCAGTCCACTGGGTCACAAAGGGTCGGGCGCAACTTAGCAACTGAACAACAACAACACTGATGATTCAACTTTGTGCCAGAGAACCACCTGGAGAGCTTGAAATTGGAGATGTCTGGATCCTGCCCCAGAACGACTGAAACTGCATTTCCCCAGAAGTCTCCAGGCGATGCCGGTGCACCCAGAATTGAAAACCACATCTTTATTCCAAATAGACTGTCTTGCTTAGTGTATTTCTAGTGTATGGACATTGGGATCTATTAAACTACAGTGTTTTATCCCTCTCATGAGAGACATAAGCATAGTGAATACAAATCTTTGTTCTAAAAGAAAAGTCTGGTGCTAAAAGTTAAAAATCATATTCTCTGGTAAGAGCACAGTCTGATACTTCGGGATTCCAGAAATGACAGATTGATTGGTACCTCAGCTATAATTAGTGGGATATAATCAAAGAGGGATGGCTGAGCTGTGACCACTGGTATGAAGCCTCCAAGGCCCCAGGACCCATAATTGTGTGTCCCAGCAGAAGCCTGAGTGCAGTCATTATCCTTTCTAGAAATAAATAAAATGCCAAAGCATAACTGAATTTAAGATTAAATTCAGAAGCTGATGCCCTGTGTGGACATTGGATCTCCCACAGCAAATAAGAAATCACATTCTACTTCTTCCCCAAATTGCCATTTTCGATCTCCGTTGGCATATCTGAGAAATACTGGCTCATTACTAATTGGCCCCTTAGCTCTGAGTCCTAGAACAGAAGAAATTAGGTTTAGGAAATATTTCTATTGCAGGTTACCTGGAAACTTTAAAAATGCCTCCTTTAGTAATTTCTATGGAGAGTCCTCCATGTAAGACAGAGGATCTGTATACATTTAGGGATCATACTGCTTTTAAATAAATTTTCTTTTTGATTAAAATGACTTCCATTCTTATGGTCTTCAATTAGCTTATGAGTCAGTAGTATACATTTACTGCGTGCTTACTGGCCAGAAAGTATGATACCCAATACCATGGGTGACTTCAAATAACTTGTACATAGTAGAGGGCTTCACAGGTGGTGCAGTGGTAAAGAATCCACCTGCCAATGCAGGAGATGCAAGAGACACAGGTTCAATCCCTGGGTCAGGAAGATCCCCTGGAATAGGAAATGGCAACCCATTCCACTGTTCTTGCCTGGACATTTTCATGGACAGGGAACTTAGTGGGCTACAGTCCATGGGACAGCAAAGAGTCGGACACAGCTGAGCAACTGAGCATGTCTGCATGTGCATAGTAGAACTTGCTACCTGAAGCATGAGTCCCAGACCAACAGGACCAGCATCTTTTAGGAACTTATTAGAAATGAAGATCCCAGGTCCCAATCCAGGCCTACTGAGTCCTCTTGGTAAGACCTCCAGGGGAAAGTGAAAGTGAAAGTTACTCAGTTGTGTCTGACTCTTTGCCACCCCATTAGTCCATGAAATTCTCCAGGCCAGAATACTGGAGTGGGTAGCCTTTTCCTTCTCCAGAGGATCTTCTCAACCCAGGGATCAAACTCAGGTCTCCCAGATTGCAGGCACATTCTTTACGAGCTTTAAAGTTTGAAAAACACTGCAAATAGAAGATGTGGTCTTGTCTTCTCAAGGAAGTTGAAAAAGCACTACATACATGTATGGAAATCATATTCAACATTAGGGATGGATCAAAACATGGTCCTTGCCCTTGAGGATCTTAAAGCTTACAGATGAATGTCATAAGTTGAATAATTAATGAACTTAGGCCAAGTTCCATAGAAGTAGAGCCTGAGAGAGAAAGTTGGTGTGCATGACATCGGGATAGAGTGGGAAAGGCTGGATGGGCCAGGTGAAGGGGCTAAGGAAGGAAGGAAGGATGTGGTCCCAGCTGGAATCAGCCCTGTGTACCCTGTGAAGAGAGTATCTGGCTATGAGCTGCCCCTAGATTTGGAGTTGAGGACAAAGATGCATTTAGATACGTTAAACTTAACAACTCTCCTTCCTAGCTGAGTCAGTTTCCCTCAGAAGCATACGCCTGTGATTTAAAGTCATCCTGTTGCCTTCCTGAACATCTATGGCTTAAGCAGAGCTTGCAGTGGCCAAAAAAAGTCATCAGTCATGGACAAAAGCTTCTGTAAACACTAGTCCAGACAGGACAGATTAGGAAATCTTGAAACTGGATAATCAATCAAGAGAACAAATACTCCTTAGCAAACGCTGTAATATTCACATTGGGCTTCCAGTTAATCAGTTTACTGGGCCATCTGTCTAAGGAAAGTAGGCAGGAGTCAGTGCTCATTGTTGGAGCCTGCAGGGAGCTAGGAGGAGACTGCATGATGACGGAGCTTCTCACTAACATAAAGGAACCCAAAGGAGTAAGTCTTCCACCCATTGCTTTCTTGCCTGAAAGTTGTTGGGAGCCTCAACTCTCAGAGAACAGCTCCATCAAGTTTGCTGGATATCAGACACATACGCTCAGGCCACCAGCCTATATGCATCTGAGAGGGCCTGGGACAAGTCAACAACATTTTCTAGTTGAATTTTATTTTAAAATTATTCTTAAATTTTTAAAGATTATTGAAAGAGTATTTTTTTAGCCAATATTATTTACTTCGGGGGCTTCCCTGGTGGCACAGCAATAAAGAATCAGCCTGCCAATTTAAGAGACAAAGGAGATGTGGGTTCGATCCCTGGGTTGGGACGATCCTCTGGAGTAGGAAATGGAAACCCATTCCAGTATTCTTACCTGGAAAGTTTCATGGACAGAGGAGCCAGGTGGGCTATAGTCCGTGGGGTCGCAAAGAGTCAGATGCAACTGAGCACACACACACTCTTACTTTTTTGTCAGCTGACCTTACTGGACCCTTTCCTATGTAATATTCTATACACAGGATTATAAATGACCAGAGATGATCCTTAATTTAAAGAACTTGCAGGAAGATGAGTGGGGTGAGAAAACACATAAAGGGCATCATCTCCACAACCCCAGCCTCATCCCAGCTGAAATATCCTCCACCCAGGGCTTCCATACATGGAAAATACCCCCTCCCCATCTGACTGTAGCTCACAGCACTGAAAGATTCCAACAGAAGGACAAGGTCTTTGTATGCTAAGATTATTACAGTGACCGACACATGGTAGGCATTCCATGGGTGTCTAATAATTGAATGAGAATGCACTAGAAATACAAGGCAGCATTTAATATCTTTGTCAGCAGTATTGGACAATTTGGAAAGAGTGCTCAGGGAATGTTTTTCCAAACATTAACTGAGTTGTACTTAAATAAAAAAAGAAAAGGTGTTCTTACGTGGAAGGTACAGATTTTAACACACATAGAAGCAGAAAGGTGTACCCAGACCTCTGAGATACAGATGATTGCTCACTTGCCATGGTGACTTTATCTTGGAAAAACAGGAAGAGATAGTGGTGAAAGTCATGTCAAATTATTTGCATGGATTATTTTCTGGGCTCTATAAAAATCCCATGCTGCTGCTGCTAAGTCACTTCAGTTGTATCCTACCCTGTGCGACCCAATAGAAGGCAGCCCACCAGGCTCCCCTATCCCTAGGATTCTCCAGGCAAGAGCACTGGAGTGGGTTGCCATTTCCTTCTCCAATCCATGAAAGTGAAAAGTGAAAGTGAAGTCGCTCAGTCTTGTTCGACTCTTAGTGACCCTATGGACTGCAGCCCACCAGGCTCCTCTGTTCTTGGGAGTTTCCGGGCAAGAGTGCTGGAGTGGGGTGCCATTCCCTTCCCTGGGAGTTAGTAACTATTACTGGCTTTATCTTACAGATGAGGAAACACAGACCTAGAAAAGAAACATCTGTTCTACATCATTCAGTGATGTGCAAGGGCTAGGTTTGGAATTCAGTGGTCTGTACATGGACTCTGAGTTGGGAGCCACTGCAGTCGCTGCCACCCTGTAAGGTTAAGTGAACGACCTCTGGACCCGGACCAAGAGCCATTTCTCTGAAGTCATTGGTTCATACTCTGCTGGACAAGTCATCATCTCCAACAGAATAGTTGGAGGGGCTGAGGCTGGAAATCATTTGGAAGAATAGCAGTCTGCAAAAATATTTTTCTAGATTTCTAATTGTGGTAGCAGATGCTGTAAGTCAGACAGGTGCAATTGCTGGATCATATCAAAATTCTACGTTTGATTTTTTGAAGAGCTGTCATACTGTTGCCCAGAAAAGCAACACAATTTTACATTTTTACCAACAGTGCCCAGGGGTTTAAATTCCTCCATGTCCTCACCAACACTTGTTAGTTTAGTTTTTCTTTTCTTTTAATAGTAACCATCCTAATTGGTATGAGTTGGTTCTGATTTGCATTTCCCTAGAGATTAGTGGTGTTGAACGTAAATTCATGTTCTTATTGGCCATTTGTATATCTTCTTTGGAGAAAGGTTCTCTTCAAGTATTTTGCCTTTATATTTTTTAAATTTTTTATTATAAATTTAATTATTTTAATTGGAGGCTAATTACTTTGCAATATTGTATTGGTTTTGCCATACATCAACATGAATCCACCACAGGTATACATGTGCTCCCATCCTGAACCCCCCTCCCACCTCCCTCCCCGTACCATCCTTCTGGATCGTCCCAGTGCACCAGCCCCAAGTATCCTGTATCATGCATCGAACCTGGACTGGCGATTCGTTTCACACATGATAATTTACATGTTTCAATGCCATTCTCCCAAATCATTCCACCCTCTCCCTCTCCCACAGAGTCCAAAAGACTGTTCTATACATCTGTGTCTCTTTCGCTGTCTCACATACAGGGTTATTGTTACCATCTTTCTAAATTCTATATATATATATATGCATTAGTATACTGTATTGGTGTTTTTCTTTCTGGCTTACTTCACTCTGTATGATAGGCTCCAGTTTCATCCACCTCATTAGAACTGATTCAAATGTATTCTTTTTAAAAATCAGATTTGCTTTGTTGCTATTGTTAGCAAACTCTATTTTTTTAAGTTTTAGCTTTACAAATAAATAAGCATGAGTAGAAAGTACAATTGCCACGTACTCTCACCTCTGATACTTAATTTTTCCTATTATTAAAATCTTGCATTATTGTAGTATATTTGTCACAATTGATAAGCCAATATTAATACATTATTAACTAGATTTCATAGCTTAAACTAACGTTTGGTTTTTGTGTGTGTGTTGTACATTCTATGGGTTCTGGTAATGTATAACCATATAATGACATGTCCCCACACTTATAGTATCATATAGGATAGTTTCACTGTCTTAAAATTTCCCTATGCTCAGCCTATTTTTTAAATATTTATTTATTTTTTAATTGAAGGGATAATTGCTTTACAGACTTTTGTTGTTTTCTGTCAAGCCTCAGCATGAATCAGCCATAGGTATACATATATCCCCTCCCTTTTGAACCTCCCTCCCATCTCCCTGTCCATCCCACCCCTCTAGGTTGATACAGAGCCCCTGTTTGAGTTTACTGAGCCTACAGAAAATTCCCCTTGGCTATCTATTTTACATATGGTAATGCAAGTGTCCATGTTACTCTTTCGATACATCTCACCCTCCCCTCCCCTCTCCCCATGTCCATAAATCTATTCTCTATGTCTGCTGCTCCATTGCTGCCCTGTGAATAAGTTCTTCAGTACCATTTTTCTATATTCTGTATATATGTTTTGGAATACAATATCTATCTTCTCTTTCTGACTTGCTTCACTCTGCTTAATCAGATCAGATCAGATCATTCACTCAGTTGTGTCCGACTCTCTGCAACCCCATGAATCACAGCACGCCAGGCCTCCCTGTCCATCACCAACTCCCGGAGTTCACTGAGACTCACGTCCATCAAGTCAGTGATGCCATCCAGCCATCTCATCCTCTGTCGTCCCTTTCTCCTCCTGCCCCTAATCCCTCCCAGCATCAGGGTCTTTTCCAATGAATCAACTCTTCTCATGAAGTGGCCAAAGTACTGGAGTTTCAGCTTTAGCATCATTCCTTCCAAAGAAATCCCAGGGCTGATCTCCTTCAGAATGGACTGGTTGGGTCTCCTTGCAGTCCAAGGGACTCTCAAGAGTCTTCTCCAACACCACAGTTCAAAAACATCAATTCTTCTGCATTCAGACTTCTTCACAGTCCAACTCTCACATCCATACGTGACCACAGGAAAAACCATAGCCTTGACTAGACGAATCTTTGTTGGCAAAGTAATGTCTCTGCTTTTCAATATGCTATCTAGGTTGGTCATAACTTTCCTTCCAAGGAGTAAGCGTCTTTTAATTTCATGGCTGCAGTCACCATCTGTAGTGATTTTGGAGCCCAGAAAAATAAAGTCAGCCACTGTTTCCCCATCTATTTCCCATGAAGTGGTGGGACCATATGCCATGATCTTCGTTTTCTGAATGTTGAGCTTTAAGCCAACTTTTTCACTCTCCACTTTCACTTTCATCAAGAGGCTTTTGAGTTCCTCTTCACTTTCTGCCATAAGGGTGGTGTCATCTGCATATCTGAGGTAATTGATATTTCTCCCAGCAATCTTGATTCCAGCTTGTGTTTCTTCCAGTCCAGCGTTTCTCATGATGTACTCTGCATGTAAGTTAAATAAGCAGGGTGACAATATACAGCCTTGACGAACTCCTTTTCCTATTTGGAACCAGTCTGTTGTTCCAGGTCCAGTTCTAACTGTTGCTTCCTGACCTGCATACAGATTTCTCAAGAGGCAGGTCAGGTGGTCTGGTATTCCCATCTCTTTCAGAATTTTCCACAGTTTATTGTGATCCACACAGTTAAAGGCTTTGGCGTAGTCAATAAAGCAGAAATAGATGTTTTTCTGGAACTCTCTTGCTTTTTCTATGATCCAGCGGATGTTGGCAATTTGATCTCTGGTTCCTCTGCCTTTTCTAAAACCAGCTTAGGTTCATCAACCTCATTAGAACTCACTCAAATGTGTTCCTTTTTATGGTTGAGTAATATTCCATTGTGTACAGGTATCACAACTTCTTTATCCACTCACCCGTCACTGGACATCTAGGTTGCTTCCATGTTCTAGCTATTGTAAATAGTGCTGCAATGACCAATGGAATACATGTTTCTTTTTCAATTTTGGTTTTCTCAGGGTATATTCCTAGGAGTGTGATTGCTGGGTCATATGGTGGTTTGATTCCTAGTTTTTAAAGGAATCTCCATATTGTCTTCCATAGTGGCTGTATCTATTCACATTCCCACCAACAGTGTGCTCAGGCTATTTATTCATCCCTCTTCCACACCCCTGGTAAGCACTGATGTTTTTTTTTTTTTCTTTCTCCCAAGTTGTGCCTTTTTTTTTTTTTTTCCAGAATGTCATATAGCTGGAATTGTATGGTTTGTGGCCTTTTCAGATTGGCTTCTTTCACTTAGCAACTTGTATTTAAGGTTCCCCCACTTCTATTCACACCTTGATAGCTCATTTCTTTCTGTAAATGAATAATATCCCATTGTATGTATACACCACAGTGTTTTTCTTCCATCCACCTACTGAAAGACATCTTGATGTATCTGTCTTGGCAATTATGAATAAAGCTGCTGTAAACATCCATGTGCAGCTTTTTATGGGGGCATAAATTTTCAATTCATTTCAGCAATTACCTAGGCATGTTATGGCTTGATCAAATGGTAAGAGTATATTTAATTTTGTAAGAAATTGCTAGATGATCTTCTGAAGTGGCTATACTATTTTGCATTCCTACTAGCAATGATTGAGAGTTCCTGTTCCACATTCTTGCCAACACTTGATGTTGTCCATGCTTTGGATTTTAGCCATAATGACAGATGTGTAGTGATATATCATTGTGTTTTAATTTGTAATTTTTTAATGACATACCATATTGAGCATATTTTCATATGTTTATTTTCCATTTGTTTATCTTTGATGAGGTATCTGTTCAGACCTTTTGCCCATTTAAATTGGGTGTTGACTATGCCAAAGCCTTTGCCTGTGTGGATCACAATAAACTGTGGAAAATTCTGAAAGAGATGGGGATACCAGACCACCTGACCTTCCTCTTGAGAAACCTATATGCAGGTCAGGAAACAACAGTTAGAACTGGACATGGAACAACAGACTGGTTCCAAATAGGAAAAGGAGTATGTCAAGGCTGTATACTGTCACCCTGCTTATTTAACTTATATGCAGAGTACATCATGAGAAATGCTGGGCCGGATGAAGCACAAGCTGGAATCAAGATTGCTGGGAGAAATATCAATTACCTCAGATATGCAGATGACACCACCCTTATGGCAGAAAGTGAAGAGGAACTCAAAAGCCTCTTGATGAAAGTGAAAGAGGAGAGTAAAAAAGTTGGCTTAAAGCTCAACATTCAGAAAACTAAGATCATGGCATCTTGTCCCATCAGTTCATGGCAAATAGATTGGGAAACAGTGGAAACAGTGACAGACTTTTTTTTGGGGGGGGGGGCTCCAAAATCACAGCAGATGGTGATTGCAGCCATGAAATTAAAAGATGCTTACTCCTTGGAAGGAAAGTTATGACCAACCTAGATAGCATATTGAAAAGCAGAGACATTACTTTGCCAACAAAGGTCCATCTAGTCAAGGCTATGGTTTTTCCAGTGGTCATATATGGATGTGAGAGTTGGACTGTGAAGAAATCTGAGTGCAGAAGAATTGATGCTTTTGAACTGTGGTGTTGGAGAAGACTCTTGAGAGTCCCTTGGACTGCCAATGGACAACCAGTCCATTCTAAGGGAGATAAGTCCTTGGTGTTCATTGGAAGAACTGATGCTGAAGCTGAAACTCCAGTACTTTGGCCACCTCATGCTAAGAGTTGACTCATTGGAAAAGACTCTGATGCTGGGAGGGATTGGGGGCAGGAGGAGAAGGTGACAACAGAGGATGAGATGGCTGGATGGCATCACTGACTTGATGGACATGAGTTTGGGTAAACTCTGGGAGTTGGTGATGGACAGGGAGGCCTGGCATGCTATGATTCATGGGGTCACAAAGAGTCAGACATGACTGAGCAACTGGACTGAACAGAACTGTGTGTTTTCTTATTGTTGAGTTTTAAGAGTGCTTTGTATATTTTAGGTACAAGTCTTTTTTTCAGGTATGGTTTTGCAATATTTACAAGTCTCAGAATTATATACATGTCTCAGTCTGTGATTTGTTGTTTCATTCTCTGAACAGTGTCCATCATAGAGCAAAATTTTTTAATTTTAATTAAATCCAACTTGTCAATTTCTTTTCTAATAGATGGTGCTTTTGTAACTGTATCTAAAAAAGGCATTGCCAAACCTAAGGTCACCTAGGTTTCCTATGCTAGTTTTTAGGACTTTTATAGTTTTGGTCTATGATCCCTTTTGAGTTAAACTTTGTGTAAGATCTGTGTTTCTATTCCTTTTCTTTTCTTTATTTCCTTTGGCTTGTGGATGTCCAGTTGTTCCAGCACCATTTGTTGGAAAAGCCTATTATTTCCCCTTTGAATTACCCTTGCTCCTTTTTCAAAGATCAATTCACTATATTTGTGTGGGTCTATTTATGGATTCTCTCTCTTGTTTCATTGATATGTCTGCCTATTTTTCACCAATAGTCCACCCTCTTCCTTACTGTAGTTCTATGTCTGAGTTATATAAAGTTACTATATATATGTGTGTGCGTTAGATATAAATTTACTATAGCTTTAAGTATGCTACTTAAAGTATGTGTGCGTTAGATATAAATTTACTATAGCTTTAAGTATGCTACTTAAAGTATAGCTTTAAGTATATGCTATACTTAAAGCTATACCATGCCCTTCTGTTTATCAGCACCCCTCAGTCTATCACCAGAGTATTGGCAGCTGGTATCACCAACCACTAGCTAGCTATTGAGATCAACATCAATGGATCAATCATGTTATTAAATGTTAATGCATCTTATAGAGATTTCTACTGCCTTGAGGCATAGAATGCAGTGCCTGGAGGACACTCAAATGACGTGGCCAGGAAAGAGGTAGATTGGGGGAGGCAGTAGCAGGCTGATCACCCGTCGTACTGCCTGTTAAGCCATGCTTGGAGCTGAGTTCTGGGATGAGACCTCTCGGTTGGGGGCTGCCATCAGGTTCCAGCTTGTTGCCCATCATCCAGGATCCTTCACTTTGCCCACTGACCCTCTACCTTCTAAATATTTAAATTCCTCTGCAATAGCCGTCCTTTTAGGTCTCTACAGTCTCATCCCTAAAAACACTTCTCCTTTGACCCACAAAGACGGATTACACACACTCACATACACATATATATTTCCTCCTCCTGCCACGTGTGATGTAAAGAATTAGACTCTGTGTCCCAAAGTGAGTTATCAACTCTGTCTAGAACACAGCCAATAAAGAGAGGGGTGTAATCTCTGATAAAGCCTTGTCCCTGCTCTGCACATTTTTATTTGCTAGTAATCAGTATATAATCCACACTACATATTGAAGTACTCCCCCTTTCATTTTCTCTGTCTCTTGAGTATACAATCCTGGCTGTAAGCAGCGCTAGTCTTATATTGGTTTTTTCATTCAAATCCCTTTCCATCAAAACTCACACAAAAGGACTAGCCAAGTGGTGAAACATACAGGGATGAATTATGCCTCTTGCTATGGTGACCACACCTCAAAACAGTACAGAGTGATGATAGGTTCCATCAAGGCAAGGAACACAAAAGACTTTTGCCAAATTAGACAACTACACAAAGAGGGGTATTCTGTTCTCATGGAGTAGAGAACAGTAGTCAGTCATTCTATCCCTCACCAGGATAACACTCCCAATTTCGAAGCCATTTTGGGTAAAGTATTCTATGTGAGATCCAACAGTGTCAATGGATTCAACGGTAAAGAGAATTGGACAGAAAATGAAAGCAATTCTTTTCCATGATTGCTAAATACCATAAAAGTCCATGTTCTCTGTAAAGAAAAGCTTTAGAGCATGAGGATTTATTTCCTCAAAAAGAAAATGAACATGGTTTCCAGATAAGACTTCAGTTCATAACTCTAAATTGCATAAAGTAAAGAAACATTTTCACTCTTGTCATCACAATGAATAGAAATATTTTCATGCTTATTTTTTCTTAGAAAAATAGTCACGGTGGGTGATACATTATGTTTGTTGATAACTGCTTGGTATCAATAGACATTCAAAAGGTATCCAGCCCCAACTTGAAGCAATAACAATATTCTACATTTTTAGCTGCCACTAGAGTGTAAGATAGAAGAAGGTGATGGCACCCCACTCCAGTACTCTTGCCTGGAAAATCCCATGGATGGAGGAGCCTGGTAGGCTGCAGTCCATGGGGTCGCTAAGAGTCAGACACGACTGAGTGCCTTCACTTTCGCTTTTCACTTTCATGCATCGGAGAAGGAAATGGCAACTCACTCCAGTGTTCTTGCCTGGAGAATCCCAGGGACGGGGGAGCCTGGTGGGCTGCCGTCTATGGGGTCGCACAGAGTCGGATACGACTGAAGTGATTTAGCAGCAGCAGCAGCAGCAGAGTGTAAGATAGACAGCAGGACAAGGGGCATATTTTCAGCTCACACTTTTTCAAGTACCGACTAACTAGTAGATGGACCCTGCCCTTTTCTTACTTCTCTTTTCACTTATCCACAATTTGTCCATTTCATGTTTCATCGTGTCAAAAGAGAGATATTATACTGAGCAGTAATAAAATTCAGAATCATCAGTTTGGTTACTTTTTTAATATAACTGATAAAAGGCTAAATAGGAACAGATGTTGAAGTTACTGACACAAATTTGAGATTCAGGAATATTTGATTTTATTTGGGTTCATGTTTTCCCACTCCCTTGGCTGGTTCTTACCATAATTGTCAGGACATACCTTGCATACATAAACATTCAATAACTATGAATTGAGCAAATTAATACATAATGCTTGGGTTTGCAAAGTTAATGAACTATGACAATTGAAACATTTGAAATATGGAGTTGAGGAGCTGAAGTTATACTTTTAAAAAGTTTCATTTGTTTGCATGTGTGTTTAAACAGCCCATGGGGCTAGGAGCTTCTGTGTTGGGCAGAGCAACCAGCATGGAGTTTTACAGATGAGATCACACAACCTTTCTAGCACCTTCTCCCCAGAGGCCTGCCACTCTCTCAGCATTTCCGTAGCATATTCTAACTCAGTATTTCCAAATATAAATAATGCATAGGTATCTTTTAAAAGAGAAACAATATTCCTCAACTCTAGTGCTGCTTCAGAATTTGATTTGTCTTTCATACTATGTGATGCATGATGGCACCACTTTTCCATTATTAAACACCCACAAAACCTTCATTTGTCTCAGGTAATGACATTGTAGAGCTTTTATGCAGCTCCATAACAAAAAAGTAGGTCCTAAAATGGCAGGACAAGTCTTATAAGAATCATCTGGGGAACCCGAAATAGGCCTTAAAGCACGGCTCTTTCATCCGTTCATCCAATGAAAATCCTAAAAAAAAAATTCTTCTAGAGAATTCATAAACCTCAGTTTGATCAATGCTGTTCTAACATCACTTGTAAAATATCCTACTTCATGGCACTATGCTCCTGACAAAAACCTCCAGTTTCAGAAGATGAGTATCCCCAAGCAGGATTCTAGCAATGCTGACAGCCAGCCATGGAATCAACACAATCGGGTCTAGTGTAGGGAATCCTCTCTCAACAAATCAGAACGCACTGCGGAGCTGGAGCTCCTTTCCCCTCTAGAATGGTCTGCAAGGAAAAGCAAAAGGATTAGCTAAATATCACTATCACCAACTTGCAGCCTGATCATGAGAAAGTCACTTTGGTCATTGCACATCATTCTCTTGTCTGTTTCATGAACCTGAGTCTCTCTGAAACATTTAGTCTTGAAAGAGCTTCACGAGAGGTTCTGATGTCAATCTAAGCCTGTTTCTGCATCTCTGCCCTTGTAAGGACCACCATACCCTCTGTGATCAATGTTCACTTGCTGTACAATGAGTTGTACTTTTGTGGTCAGGATTTGGTGCATAGAATTCGACTCAAGAGGAATGACTTAATGATGTAGATGTGCATTGCTCCTCATGACCCATATTATGAGAAACCCCCTACAACATAATGACTTGTAAATAACTTCACACCCTCCTGCCTATCTGAAATGTACATTTCTTCATTGGAATATTTAATTTTATATTGTGGGTTGTTTTAATATCTCCCAACAAATTCATTAACTCCTCAATGTTACCATCCCAGCATCTCCTTTTTTCTCTCCACACCCATGAGTCATTTAGAGTCACTGGCATAAAACAACACCGTCACTAGCCTCCTGAAGAAACAGAATCAAATCTGCCTGTCCTATGGGGCTTTGTAGTGTTACTGAAGGATGGGGATTCTACAGCAGTGGGCTCAACTCTCCACCATCTCCCTCCCTGCTTTCTGCTCATCCTCTGCAAACTTTCAAAGATCCACTGGAAGCCCTCCCCCAGTCTCCACCTCAAGGGAACTCTCCCCCAAAACTCCTACCCCACTTTTGCTTTTGTTCACCAGTGCAGGAGATGTGAGAGGTGCAGTTTCGATCCCTGGGTCAGGAAAATCCCCTGGAGGAGGAAGTGGCAATCCACTCCAGTATTCTTGCCTGGAAAATTCCATGGGTAGAGGAGCCTAGCAGGCTACAGTCCATGGGGCCTCAAAGAGTTGGATACGACTGAGAGACTGAGCATACACACATAGGAGAAAAAAATAGTCCAGGCAAGAGCCAGTTTGCATGATGTGTAAACTCCATTCATTGAATCAGATTTTTTTAAAGAAAATGTTTCTCTAAGTACCTCTTTCTTATGTGCATATTTGAAGTAGAGTGTTTATTTCTTCCAGTTGCTAGCATAGCCAAGTGTCACATGGCACATCACATTCACATTTAAGCTTAAATACATTAAAGCTGGTGCAATTTCCCTGAAGAAAAACGTGACTTCAAAGAGTACTCTGATTATGGTATTATCCCACTCAAACGGAAACAACATCAGCAAATTTGCCAGGGGATGGATTTCAATGACTAAATTCAAATCTTCAGAAGGCATAATAAAACAGTAGAAAACATTCCAAATGATCCAAATCACTGAAGATGTAATTTTTAAAATTATAACCGGTTTTTTCAGAGAACTTGTCTGGTGACCCAATAGTTTCAGAATCTTGAAAATCCTCTGAGGGTATTAAAAACATGTAGAACCAGACAATTTATAGCCTCTTAACTTCTTAATGGTCTTCCAAATTTGCAGTTTCATCTAAATTTATACATCTTCTGGATAAGAAGTATGATTTCAATATTCAGATAGGTTTGTCACTTAAATATTGCAGTGGAACTAATTGGTAGTCATCAACCTCAGAAACTTACATTCTATTGTGGGAGAAGGAAATAAAAGAATTAGAAGACTCGTTGATTAGCTTTTGGTGCATGACAAACTAAAACTTACTGGCTTAAAATCTTCCAGGAGCTGTCCCTATGGGCCAGGGCCACAGGCCAGCCTTGTCTCTACATTACATCATGCATATACAAGGAAGCCAGGAACACAAGTTTTCTTGATTCGGGTTTTAATTTTGTCTTTACTGAAACTGACAAATTACAATTATCAGATAGCTCCTCAACTATGTTATTTTAGTAAAAATAAATTTAATGTAAAAATCCCCATGGTTCTGCAGGTCAGTAATTGGGGCTAGGCTGAACTGATTGGCTGTCTTGATCTCAGTGGGCTAGCTCACATGTCTGGGGTCAGCTACCAGATATCTGTAGCTGTCTAATCTAGGATGATTTTGAGTGGGACATTTCATTTCTGTTCCACATTTTAAAAATATCTTTTATCAGGGTAGCCTGGGTTTGTTTTCATGGTAGTTTCATGGTTCCACAAGAAAGACAGAATTATGAAATACCTCTTAATATCCAGAGTCATAGTGTCGTTTTTGCTGCCCAAGCAAGTCACAGGTCAGACCAAAGTCAAAGGATGGAGAAACAGACTGTCATACTAAGCCAAGTAAGGTATTTAGACAAAGAGACATATTGGTATGATGTATCTCTTATAAGCAAAATATAAAAAGATAATCTAAAAGATACAAATGAACTTACTTACAAAAGAGAAACAGACTCACAATCTCAGAGAAGGAATTTACAGTTACCAGGATGGAAAGGTCAGGAGAAGGGATAGTTAGGGAGTTTGGGATCAACATGTATGTACATACTGTTATATTTAAAATAGATAACCAACAAAGACCTACTGTATAGCACAGGGAACTCTGCTCAACATTATATAACAACCTAAGTGAGAAAAGAATTAGAAAAAGAATAGATACATGTATAGGTGTAACTGAATCACTTTGCAATACACCTGAACCTATCACAACATGGTTCATCAACTATGCTGTGCTGGGCTTAGTCGCTCAGCCATGTCTGACTCTTTGCAAAATCAAAGAGGCTCCTCTGTCGATGGGAATTCTCCAGGCAAGAATATGGGAATGGATTGCCATGCCTTCCTCCAGGGGATCTTCCCAATCCAGTGATCGAACCCAGCCTCCCAAATTGCAGGTGGATTATATGCCATCTGAAGCACCAGGGAAGCCCAAGAATATTGGAGTGGGTAGCCTAACTCTTCCACTGTATAATTGCAGGGGATTTGACTTAGGTCATACCTGAATGGTCTAATGGTTTTCCCTACTTTCTTCAAGTTAAGTCTGAGTTTGGCAATAAGGAGTTCATGGTCTGAGCCACAGTCAGCTCCCAGTCTTCTTTTTGCTGACTGTATAGAGCTTCTTCGTCTTCAGCTGAAAATAATATAATCAATCTGATTTGAGTTCTGACCGTCTGGTGATGTCCACGTGTAGAGTTATCTCTTGTGTTCTTAGATTGTTTGCTGTGACCAGTCCATTCTCTTGGTAAAACTATGTTAGGCTTTGCCCTGCTTCATCTTGTACTCCAAGGCCAAACTTGCCTGTTACTCTGGGTATCTCTTGACTTTCTACTTTTGCATTCCAGTCCCCTGTGATGAAAAGGATATCTTTTTTTTTTTTTTTTGGTATTAGTTCTAGAAGGTCTTGTAGGTGTTAATAGAACCATCAGCTTCAGCCTTTTTGGCATTATTGTTTGGGGCATAAACTTGGACTACTGTAATATTGAATGGTTTACCTTGGAAATGAGCAAAAATTCTGTCATTTTTGAGACTGCTCCCAAATACTGCATTTCAGACTCTTTTGTTGACTATGAAGACTACTTCATTTCTTCTAAAGGATTCTTGCCCACAGTAGTAGATATAATGGTCTTCTGAGTTAAATTCACCCATTCCAGTCCATTTTAGTTCACTAATTCCTAAAATATCAATGTTCACTCTTGCATCTCTCATTTGACCACTTCCAATTCACCCTGATTCATGGGCCTAACATTCCAGGTTCCTATGCAATATTGCTCTTTACAGCATTGGACTTTACTTCCAACACCAGTCACATCCACAACTGGGTGTTGTTTTTGCTTTGGCTTTGTCTCTTCATTCTTTCTGGAGTTATTTCTCCATTCTTCTCCAGTAGCATATTGGGCACCTACTGACCTAAGGAGTTCATGTTTCAGTGTCATATCTTTTTGCCTTTTTATATTGTTCATGGGATTCTCAAGGCAAGAATACTGAAGTGGTTTGCCATTCCCTTCTCCAGTGGACCACGTTTTTTTAGAACTCTCCACCGTGACCCGTCTGTCTTGGCCCTACACGTCATGGCTCATAGTTTCTTAGATTTAGACAAGGCTGTGATCCATGTGATCAGTTTGGTTAGTTTTCTGTGATTGTGGCTTTCATTCTGTCTGCCCTCTGCTGGATAAGGAAGAGACTTGTGGAAGCTTCCTGATGGGAGAGACTGACTGTGGCAAAAACTGGGTCTTGTTCTGAAGGGCAGGGCCATGCCCAGTAAATCATTAATCCAATTTTCTGTTAATGGACAGGGCTGTGTTCCCTCCCTGTTTTTTGGCCTGAGGCCAAACTATGGTAGGGGTAATGACACCACAGTAAGCCACTCAACCCACACTTCTGCCAGAGACCCCTGCACAACTCACAGGCAAGTCTGGCTCAGTCCCTGGTGGGGACACTGCTCCTTTCCCCTGGCTCACGGTGCACACAAGGTTTTATTTGTGCCCTCCAAGAGTCTGTTTCCCCAGTCTTGTGGAAGTTCTGTAATCAAATCCCACTGGCCTCCAAAGTCAAATTCCCTGGGGTTTCTCAGTCCATTTGCCAGATCCCGAGGTTGGGAAATCTGTTGTGGGTTCTAGAACTTTCCTAACAGTGGGAGAATTTCTTTGGACAGAGGATTATATATAATCAATCACACTCCAATACAAAATAAAGAGGTTGTTTTTTTTTTTTTTTTAAAAGGATGGAGAAATAGGTTCCACCTCTCCTGGAAAAAAAACTTTTAAAGCCACATGGCAAAGGGACGTGGACACAGGAATGGGAACAACAGTAGTCATTTTTGCAAGAAATCTCCCATAAAATCATTTCCCAACTTTGAAGAGTTTCAAACCTACAAGAGTAAGTAAAAAATTCACCCAGGAAATTCCCAAGGATAACAACAAGGTTGTCATCTCTATTTGCTATCAATTAATACAAGTTACCTACTCACCATTGTTTCTACTTGAAGAGATTTTCCACTTACTTACCCAGTCCTGTCTCTACTGTAGTCACACCTGATCTCTTCCATGTTCTTGGTTTTCTCCAATTTTTTAAACCAAAACAAAATGTAATGGTCAATTGTTGGTGATTACCGTCTAAAATTTTCCTGTGGTAGTTGATAGCTGAGGTACTTGGAGAATGTTTGTGATACTTGACCTGGATGGGGAAGTTTCACAACTCTAAGGATTTAATAAAAGACCTATCTGCTGTCCTGTGGACTTCCCTGGTGACCCAGAGGGTGAAGGATCTGCCTGCAATGCAGGAGACCTGGGTTCAGTTCCTGGAGAAGGGAAAGGCTACCCACTCCAGTATTCTTGCCTGGAGAAGTCCATGGACAGAGGAGCCTGGCAGGCTACAGTCTATAAGGTTGCAAAGAGTTGGGCACGACTGAGTTGATTAACACCGTCACTTTCATGTGGCATTATGGGACACCATCCCTGAAGTTCCGCACCTACTTGTGTAAGAAAAATGGAAAAACTCAAAAATTTATTAATAGTACTGCACTTGGGATGCAAGCTTAGATAAGGACATGAGGGTCTTATCAGTCCAGACAGGAAGGCATGCTCCTCATCAGAGATCCTGGCATTGGACCTGGGCTGCCAGTAAATAGCACTGGCAGTGAAGCCCACTTCTGGACTTTCACCAGTGGGGGGCTGACATGAAGGCTAGTGGACATGTGCAGGGAGATCCCTCTAGACCAGTGTTGTCCAACAGCAGAATAATGTCAGGCACTTGTGTAACTCTGAGTATTGTAGTACAGGTGAACTTCACTGTATAGTCCTTTGCTTTATCACAGTTTACAGATACTAATTACTTTTTTTTTTTTTTACAAATTAAAAGTTTGTGACAACCCTGCATTAAGCAAGTCTATCAGCACCATTTTTCCAACAGCATTTTTCTCACTTTATGTCTCCATGTCACATTTTAGTCATGCTCACAATATTTCAAATATTTCCATTATTATTATATTTGTTATGGGAATCTGTGATCAGTGTTTGATGTTATTACTATGATTTGCTGAAGTCTCAGAAGATGGTTAGCATTTTTAGCAATATTTTTAAATTAAGGCATATCCATTGCCTTTTAGACATAATGCACACTAATAAACTACAATATAGTCTAAGTCTTATATGCACTAAGAAACCAAAAAAATTCATGTGATTCACTCTATTGTGATATTCACTTCATCGAGATGGTTAGGAAGTGATCCCACAATATCTCCAAGGCATGCCTGTGGTCACATTTTAAAGGTAAAAAGAAATACATGAAATTAGCTTTAAGAATATATGTTTAATGCTATGTATCCCAAATATTAAATCATCAATAAAGTATGACACTCACTTGCCTTTGAGGGCAAAATGTATGCCATGGTCCTGTCTGCAAGCTCTGTGTCTAGCACAATGCTTGGCCCATAATGCGTCACGAATATCTGTAAGCTGAATGAAAACATAACACAAACACCGACAATAATCAGTGGGTAACTGTTGTATGCTATGAGGTGGTTCATTGTCTAGAAGCATAAGCACTTTATTCCATAAAGTTTTGGTTAAAATTCTTAAAACTGAAGGCCATCCCAACTATTTTAATCATAGGATCTTAATCTTTAAATTATATAAACAACTTACATCATCCCTGACTTCCACTCAGCAGCTTATCAGAGGACAGAAATTCCTTAGACATGGAGTAAGTCTGACATTTAGCAGTGTTAGAGAGACAATCAAGAGAGCGTTGTAAAAACAGCCCTTGGGTGCCGCAGGGTCCTTCATAAGGACATATATTTATTTTCCAGTATGTGGATTTCATGTAGTTCACACTTACACCTCCCATTTGACTCTGAGTTCTATGACAGCTATTTTTTTCTGCTATGAAATCACTTAGACTCTTAACTCCACTTGATGGGCGCTACTTCAAATATTCCCAAAGCTCTCTGTAAATGTCCAAGCTTCCTTTCTGCATCCATAAATACATCAGTAAAAGAAGAATCACATATCACGTCAAAAGACAGGTTCAAATTTTAGCCTGAGATTCTCTTTGAAGTTAGCAGTCTCTAAAATATAAGTCACTACTTTTTAAAAAATGTTTTGTTTTTTTTCCTGGACAAAGAAAGACAGGGTGTGAAAGGAGGGGAAATGTGAGCCCGAGGAATAATTCTCAGTGGCTGGCAGACCCCAAAACTGGACCCACCAACCTGACCAACACTACTGGCATATTTAATGGGAGTGAATCCTCATGGCTGAGATTATCAACAAGCAACCTCTCAGCTTTTGTCTCCCTAATCATTTAGTCAATAACCAAAACTTGTTTAACATTTCCTATTGTTTTAAAAGATTGCTTTGATGTGGACCATTTTTTTTAAGTCTTTTTAAAATTTGTTACAATATTGCTTCTGTTTTATGTTTTGGTTTTTTGGCTGAGAGTCATGTGGAATCTTTGCTCCATGAGCAGGGATCAAACCCACATTCCATGAGTTGGAAGGTGAAGTCTTAACCACTGGACTACGAGGAAAGTCCCACCATTTTATATTGAGCAGAGCTAGATAAAGAAAAACACACAGTGTGGCAGGAACAAAAGTCATAATCCTTCCCATCAAGTTGCTTTAACTTTATTTGGTAAATAAGTCCAAGGTCACCTTGAGCCACTATTTCACCTTTTTGCAATATCCCTTCAATGGAGCAGGATTGCCTCCTTAAAAGACTTTCCTACCACACCAATAATATACTATGCTTTACTTTACTTTGTTATTTTAAATTATTACTGTATTACAACCTGGAAAATGATAAATGATAGACAAATAGATGTTTATTTAATTGGGGCTGTTTCTGTCTCTAATTTGGCTAAGGTACTAAAAAGTAGGGGAGAACACAGTAGGTGCAGGTACTTGCACCTTTAGAAAGAAGTTGCCTGCATGCTCTCATTTCCGTCATATCTGACTCTTTGTGACCCTATGGACTGTAGCCCACCAGGCTCCTCTGTCCATGGGATTCTCCAGGCAAGAATATTGGAGAGGGTTACCGTACCTACTCCAGTGTATCTTCCCGAACCAGAGATTGAACCTGAGTCTATTCCACTTCCTGCACTGGCAGGTAGCTCAGTTGGTAAAGAATCTGCCTGCAATGCAGGAGACCCCAGCTTGATTCCTTGGTGAGAAGATCCCCTGGAGAAGGGATAGGCCACCCACTCTAGTATTCTTGGGCTTCCCTGTTGGCTCAGGTGGTAGAGAATCTGCCTGCAATGCGGGAGACCTGAGTTGGATCCCTGGGTTGTGAAGATCCCCTGAAGGAGAGCATGGCAACTCACTCCAGTATACTTGCCTGAAGAATCACCATGGACAGAAGAGCCTGGCAGGCTACAGTCCATGGGGTCACAAAGTGTGGGACATGACTGAGCAACTAAGCACAGCACAGTGCCACCTAGGAAGCCCAGAAATGAGAGGTTAGGCTACAACAAGAAGCAGTTTGGGTTTCCCTAGTAGGTTTGATCCCTGGGTTGGGAAGATCCCCTGGAAAAGGAAATGCAACCCATTCCAGTTTCTGACAGAGGAGACTGGTGGAAGTTTATGGCCTGAGCCCATACTCACCTCAAGTGTATGAAGAGGTTAGAACATCTCAGAGAAGGAGAATTTGGGAATGTTGGTGGTGGTTTGTTGTTGGTTTGCTTCCTCTCCCAGGGTTTGTCCCCAGTCTGATGGAGACCTTTGGAGACTGTCCCCTTCATGGTGTGAAACACTTTGTGGGAAAATCTCATGGAGAAAAATAGATTGTGGCCACCCTTGTTAGTAAAATGAAAATCTTTAGCTATAAATGAAAGTAAGAAGCTACTTAAATGAAATGGTTTTGTGCCTACATATAATTGGAGAAATTTTTTGTTATTGGAATGATGATATGAGTTGAAGAAGTTCTGGGATTGGACCAACATTTCATCCAGGAAATTTCACACAGAATTGTCAAAATGGTGTTATGACTGTTTCCCAGAGCTTATTATTCCAACACATCAGTTCCATATTTTTATGTGCTTGCTGATTTTCCATCTTCCCCATTGGAATATAAACTCCCAAGGGCAAGGACCTTCTCTCTTTTACTTGTCACTGATTCCTCCCAGCCTAGAAAAATGCCAACACGTTGTGAGTGGTTTTTAAATATCTGTTGATTAAATTCACAAGTGGGTAGCAGGGCGTAGGGGATCAGAAGTTTTCTACATGATTTTTCTATTTTTGCCAAGAAAATTTAAGTTTATTTGAAACAGAGATTGCTTTGGATTTTAAGTCCATATTCCCTGACTTGGACAGATGTTGTTTTTTAAAATTTTTTAATATTTTCCTTTTTAAAAAATTGAAGCATGGTTGATTTACAATATTGTGTTAGTTTCAGGTGTACCAAAAGTGATTCAGATATACATATACATATGTCAATTATTTTTCACATTCTTTTTCCATTTAGGTTATTAAAGATTATTGACTATAGTTTCCTGTGCTATATAGCAAGTCCTTGTTGGTTATCTATTTTATGTTTAGTACTGTGTCTATAGTAATCCCAAACTCCTAATTTATCCCTTAATTCCTTTTTGATAACCATAAATTGTTTCCTATGTCGGTGGGGCTGTTCCTGTTCTGTTTATAGGTTCAATCTTGAAAAGAATACCTTGGCTGAATGTTTTTCCAAGAAAAGAAATATAAAAAACCTGTTATATGTCCTCTGGAAGGAATAGAATAGGAATAATTCTTTGCACTCTAGCCATAATTTATCCTGGCTTCAATGGAGGAGGCTCAAAAGTCACATTTAGGCTTCTCTTGTATAAAGTCACAGCTGCCTAACGAGAGTCAGCGTGTGTAACTAATTACGACTGTGGCAGCTTTTCTTTCGCCTTTGCATTTTCTCATGTGATATTCTACTGCTAATAAAACTGTCAATTTTCTTTTACTTCAATAAAAGGTCACACATGACAACAACCCCCTTTGCCTACTAACAGCAAGAGCCTTTATTAATATTTTAAATGTACACAGTGATATTTCCAAAAGGTCAGATTTTTTAAGAGACATAAAATGTCAGTCCTAATTCTTTTCCCTCCTTTTCTCTGCCCCACATCACTACCACTTTGCTCTTCAGCCTCAGATATTGTGCTTATTATAAAATATGTTCAACCAGGTAAACAACAGGTAGGGTATCGGGTAAGGGGCATAGCAGGGGAGGCACATGCATTTCCAGAGTTCTCTCATGGCTAAATGGACAAATGTTACCAGAAATTGGCAACTCTCTGAATATAAAGATACTCATGAGCCATCAGCAATCAGATTTATAATCTTAGTACTTTTTCCAGTGCTAGAAATACTAACAGGCACAGTGATAAGGATTTTACATGAAATAATTCATTATCTAGGAAAAAATTCTCTAAGCTGGGTGCTATTAATAGCCACATTTTATAAATGAAAAAACTGAATCTCAGAGACATAAGGCAATTTCTCCAGGATTTCATGCCTGATCTGAGGCAGATTCTGCCTCTTAATCTCTACATCACACAACCGTATCCTACTCCCTATCAAGCTCTCCTCTGTGATCAGTAATTTGTTGTTGTTATTCAAGTCATGTCTGACTCTTTGTGACCCCATGGACTGCAGCATGCCAGGATCCCTCTGTCCTCCACTATCTCACGGAGTTTACTCAAATTCAAGTCCATTAAGTCAATGATGCTTTCTAACCACTTCATCCTCTGTTGCCCTCTTCTCCTTTTGTTGACTTTCAATCTTTCCTGGCATCAGGGTCTTTTCCAATGAGTCAGCTCTTCTCATCAGGTGGTCAAAGTATTGGAGCTTCAGCATCAGCATCAGTCCTTCCAATGAACACTGAGGACTGATCTCCTTTAGGATGGACTGGTTGGATCTCCTTGCAGTCCAAGGGTCTCTCAAGAGTCTTCTACAACACCACAGTTCAAAAGCATCAATTCTTCGGTGCTCAGTCTTCTTTATGATCCAACTCTCACATTGGTACATGACTACTGGAAAAACCATAGCTTTGACTATGCAGAAATTTGTCAGCAAAGTGGTGTCTCTGCTTTTTAATATGCTGTCCAGGTTTATCACAGCTTTCCTTGCAAGGATCAAGCATCTTTTAATTTCAGAGACTTCTCTGGTGGTCCAGTGGTTGAGCACAGGGGTTTCTGGTTCAATCCCTAACAGAAAACTAAGATCCCACTTGCTGCAATCAGTGACAGACTTATGGAAAGGTAGCTGGCTAGTGCTTCGACAACATCACTGGCTATGAGAGAGGATGCGGTGCACCAGGTTACTCAAGAAGAGAGCTGTAACTGACAGGTAACAAACAGGATTTGCTCACTCAGTTTGCCTAGGAAAGCCAAAAGGTGGTTTCTGACCATGGATATAATTCATAAGGATCCTTCACCTCTCTCCCTGTGAAACATGATTTGCAAAGTTGCCTAATGTTGGGCTTTACTAAACCAGTGCCAGTTACTGAAGTGCAGATTTAAATTTACCAATTTAAATCCCCTAGACAGGTAATTTTATTTAATTTAGTGTATATAGAGTCCTTTAAGTATTTAATAAAAAACTGGGAACATTCTACTTAGACAAAGTAAGATACACACAGCATTATTACAATGTGTTTTCTGTGTTACCAGAATTTCAGAGACTATGGAGGCTTTAGCATTTAAATACTTCTTTCTTTGGTGTTAAGATAAGTCAACAAACCATTTTATTTAAATATCAAGATATTGACAAGAATTATTTGTTACTAATCATCAGGGCCTTTTGCATGTATCCTGGAGAGTCAGGCGAGAGAATCACATCTAGTCAAGCAAACAGTGCCCAGAATACTCTACAAGGAACTATTACATATTCTTTTTTCCATACAAATGAGAGGATAACCCCCGCTGCAAAAAAAACTCCCTGAGGGGAGTTAGAATTCCTACATCAGTCCAGTAATAACAGAGTATCCCCACCTCCGCAGTCAACAGAGGCCAAGTGGAGAACTGAGAATTCAGTCTCTGACAGTAAAGAGGTGGTCCTCCTAACCCCTTGCCCTGCTGGAACTGCGTAAGAGAAAAACCAACTGAAACAGGAGGTTTGAACAAGAGCAGAATCTTGGGGCCAAATACAAACAGGCAGGTTTCAGTCAAAAGAGTATTCATCATACTAAGGACCAGGAAAATCTAAAACTGCACTAAGAAAGACAATAAAATAAAAATGAACAAAGCTTCTGGACCTGTGGCACTAAAATGAATATCTAATATGTGTGTCATTAGAATTCTGGAAGGAGAAAAGAAAGAGAGCAAAATTTAAAAAATATTCAAAGAAAGAATGGCTGAAAACTTTCCAGATTTGACAAGAAATGTAAACCTACTGAGTCAAGAAACAGTGAATTTAATATAAACAGAATAAACTCAGTGAATCCACACTGAGACATATCACAACTAAATAGCTGAAAACTGAAGACCAAAAAAATCTTCAATCCCTCAGACCCCATATCTTAACTATGGGGGGGAAAAAACTTAAACAACAGTTTCTCATCAGAAACCATGGGGGCCAAACGGAACAGTTGCAGCAATTTTCAAGTGTTGAAAAAAAAGAACTAATAACCCACATATAATCTATACCAAGTGAAAATATCCTTCAGGAATGAAGGGAACATCAAGATCTTCTCAGATGAAGGGAAATGAGGAGACCTGTTGCTGGGATATATTTCCTAAAATAATGGTTTAAAAAGTTCTACAAACAGAAAGGAAATGATTTAAAAAAAAGAAATCTTGGGAAAATACCATAAGCACAATTGTGGGTTAGGCACAGTGGATTCCCCTGCTCAATTAACCAACAGGATCTAATTGGCACCTAGAGATCACATCACCCAACAACAGCAGAATATATATTATTGTCAGACATTCACCGAGCATGTAACAATACAAACTATATACTGGACCATAAAAACAAACCTCAACAAGTTTAAAATAGTTGAAAAGATGCAGAGTGTGTTCTCTGACCAAAACAAAAACAGTAACAGAAAGATAAAGGGAAAATGTCCATAATTTGGAAACTAAACACAGTTTCTCTTCAGAGCTAATGAACTTAGGGAATTTAGACATCATTGAAACTACAGGGTAGCCAAGTAAAATGCTAATGTGAATGTAATGACCAACCTAGAGACAACTTACAGAGATTGTAACTGAAATCTAGTACTTAACAGAAATTCAGTAATTTTACACATTATATTTTCCACATTTCAACTCTTATGGAATATTAGAAAAACACACTTACAAAAAAAAAAAAAAAACCCATACTTTGTAGCCAGAGGACAACTATTAATATTAGTCCATTCAAAGCTATGGGGAACTTCTAGATAGTACCACCTAAATAAAGATCATCTTGGAAAGGATTTACAAATATGTACAGATTGAGGCTCCAATGGACTAAGTAGGTTCTCAACATCAAAGGGAAGATCCTCCAAGAAATTATTTTTACTAAACATATTTATTTCAAAATAGAATTTAAGGAAATATGTTTCAGAAGAAATACAGAAAGAGTATGCTTACCCATCTCAATCAAAGTCGCAGCGAGCTAAGTTTTGAGTCCAGTTTCTGCCTTTAGTCCTATACTCTTTCTGCAGTACCATTCTATCTCTATCTGAGGCAAGATAGGTCACATACCATGGTTGTGTCAACCTCATTTCAATTTCTACTGCCACACATTTGAAAATAAATGTATTTAAAAATAAACAGATGAATTATATGTGTAATCATCCATACACTAATGCACAAGAAACAATCAAAAGAAATGACCAACAGAAGACCTGGAAAGGAATCTCATTCCTATTATTAATGTTTGTATGACTTTAGTAAAAGCCTATAATCTTTCAGAGACCTGAGCTGAGTGGGGTTCACGTCTTTGTTTCCTATTGTTAAAGGTCTTATTTTAACAGCATATGAGGGACTTCCCTGGTGGCCTAAAGGTTAAGACTCTGTGCTTCCAATGCAGGAATGTGGGTTCGATCTTGGGTCAGGGAATTAAGATCCCATATGCCTCACAGCCAAAAACCAAAACATAAAACAGAAGTAATATTGTAACAAATTCAATAAAGACTTAAAAAAAAATCTACATCAAAAAAGCTTTTTAAAGAAGAGCATATGAAATAAAACAAATAGATGAAACTTCAGCTGAAAGCAGCAGAAGTAGGACACTTCTAAGTAATGATTGCTGCAATAGAGAGAAAATTAAAGCACCAGACATCTGGTAAAAAATGGGTCTCCTACTGAAGCATTTCTGTTCCAGATCATGCCTGAGTTTCCACCTTTCTCTACCTTCTTTCTAAAGTCTCTTAGTTGTAAATCTCAATAAAACCTTCAGAAGGCAATTTGGTAGAAAAATGTTTTAGCTAAATGTCTTCTGCAATGATATGCCTACAGGATTTAATTCTTCCTGCATATGTTTCTCTCATCTTACAAGGATGTTGAATACCTAAATATCCCCTTCTGGATGGTTCCTCAAGCAGAACTGAGTTAACTTCCAGTTGATGACCAATTTAACTCCCACGCACACTAAAAAGTATTTTTAAGAACTGCAGCAAAGTGAAAAAAAAAAAAAAGAAGTGGAGGAAAAAAAGGTTGGAGAAAAGCTTGTAAGAATTAGAGTTCTAGTTTATACCCATATCTCAAGAATTCACAATTGTTTTTACAAGCAAGGTTTAATAGATATGACATTCCATTCCTTGCTACATTTGCCACTTGTATTTCTCATAGCAAACATGAGCCTAAACATCAGTGATTAATCCAACAGAACCTTAGGAGTCTGAAATATAATTTTTCAAAAAAAAATATGTAAAGGGAGTGAAATAAGCCAATTAGGAGAAATGTACAAGACAAAGTTGGTACAATTTAAGGTAGCTGAGAATAGAAACTAAAGAAATGGAATTTGGAGAGTTAATGAAACTATTCTGTTTGCCTACATGTCTCCTCTGCCTTGGGCACAGCTATGGAGATCTAAAGGTTTTTATAATCTGCATCATCCTTGGAAGAGGTATTCACTAGTAATAGCATCAACCCACAAATGTGGATATGACCAAATGGCTGCTATGTTGATGGAATAATTATAATGAAGACTATATACAAAGATGGAAAGTGCCAAAGTGAAGTATCAGAAAGAGGCTTTAAATTATAAAACCTTAGAATCGTACTTTCCCCCAAATGGAGTGACATCACTTTCAACTCACACCTCTGGTTCTCCCCTCCTGCATGCCCATCCAGTACCACTAATCTGGCAGGGGCAAGAAAAGGAAACTTTTTCCCTGTAATAAGCCAAATGGATGTTGTTCCCTCCTCTAATTGATACTTTGAGTTTGCACAGAACAAGTCTGTCATCTCTTCCACGTGGCAATATTTTAAGTATTTGAAAGAGCTATCACCTTCCTTTCTGGTGTTTTCATTTCCTCCAAGCTGTATAAAAATACAAAAGCCTATATACATCATAATTTTGACTACATAAAAATAGTTCTCATGAGAGAAAATGAAAGAGACACTGAAGTAGGATGGAGAAGATAAGCATGATCTTTTTCTCCTTTTCTATATTTTCCAAATGTTCTCTAAGTTTGTGAAATTGTTTAGGTAATAGGGGGGAAAGGTATAAAAAAATGAAAGTGTTATCTTTCCTTCTGAAAAAAAATGTAAGAGAAAGAGAAACAAATCCATTTGCTGAATTTTTGGCAAAAGTAGAGATCATATAATTCAAGATTCTCCTCATTTACATGCTAAAATTGAGACCAAAATAGGTGAAGAGTCAACCATGGTTATTTTTCAGGATGACCCAGTCATAGCCTCAAAAATGAGTTTTCTAGACGAGATATTACTTTGCCAACAAAGGTCCATCTAGTCAAGGCTATGGTTTTTCCAGTGGTCATGTATGGAAGTGAGAGTTGGACTGTGAAGAAAGCTGAGCGCCAAAGAATTGATGCTTTTGAACTGTGGTGTTGGAGAAGACTCTTGAGAGTCCCTTGGACTGCAAGGAGATCCAACCAGTATATCCTAAAGGAGATCAGTCCTGAGTGTTCATTGGAAGGACTGATAATGAGGCTGAAACTCCAATACTTTGGCCACCTGATGCGAAGAGTTGACTCATTGGAAAAGACCCTCAGGCTGGGAGGGATTGGGGGCAGAAGGAGAAGGGGACGACAGAGGATGAGATGGCTGGATGGCATCACCGACTCGATGGACATGAGTTTGAGTGAACTCCAGGAGTTGGTGATGGACAGGGAGGCCTGGAATGCTGTGATTCATGGGGTCGCGAAGAGTCAGACATGACTGAGCAACTGAACTGAACTGAAACACCAGTCTAGGGTTCATTTTATCACATTAAGTCCTTCAAATTGCCATAAAGTAAAGGTATTGCAGTCGATTTAATGTCCTTACTCATACTGCTTGGGATTCCTTAGATTGTCTCCATGGATTCATTCATCAATGATGGAAGATAAAGAAATGGAATTTGAGAGATTATGGAAATGCCTTGTTTTCCCATATCTCTTCTTTGGTTGGGCACAGCTACAAAGATGTCTAAAGCTTTTCAAAGCTGAGTCTTCTCTAGAAGAGTCACTGTAAGCCTATCAACCCAGAAATATCAAAATGGCTACTGTAGCTCTATTGACAAAAAGAAAACATTGAAGACATTGTAAAGACAGAGGGTGGCCGTTAGTAAGACCTCTCATGTTTCTATGTTTTGAGTCAAAGAGAGACCCCTTTTAATGTCTGGTGTCAGAAAGTCAAGGAAAAACCAGGTAATTACACCTATCTTGTTTGTTCTGACTTATCAACTAATCACAGGTTTTCAAAAACACATGTCTCCCAAGAAGACAGGTAAATGCAGGCTTGAAATGGCCTGGATATAGAGGGATGTTCCTAGTGCCCTGGTGAGGATTTCCCTGGGCTGCACGCTCTACACTGGCTCTACACTACCTAACTTTTCCATCAACCTTGAGCTCTAGGGACCACAGGGATGACCTGCTCAGTGACACTCCCTTTCCTTCCCTCACTCCCTTCCAGTGCTTCCTGGGTCACTTTCCAAAAAAGCTGCTGGTTCTCATGACTGTGCTTTAGGGTCTGCTTCTGGGGAAACGCAAACTATGACAACCCTTTCATACACACTCACATGCACACACCCCTGAATACACACCTAGGACCAGAAGGTGTGTTAACCATGTACATCAGTTAGAAGTAATCCAGAAGCCAACGGGGCAGTAAATGTCTCTTCTATTCTTGACATGACTGAACAGAATCCTGTCTACAGTCAAGTTCCTTTGGAATTTGACTTGGAGGCAAATGTGTCATGGTAAGAGTTAAGTCCAACCATCCATCTTTGGTTATTCCATCACCCCTTACAAGTTTATCCTCTTCCTGGTATACAATGAAATAGTTCTATTTGGTAATGGATGGAAGACAGATTTAGCTTGTCACAACAGTCATTATAGGAGCCTCAATGGAACTCAGAGGAATAAACACAGCAACAAATCCTGTGCTAAATATTGACTGATACACTACCTCTCTCTCCGTTGTCGTGGTGTGGAACTTTACAGTAATTCATAGACTATTTCCCTATTGTTTCCTAATAACCAGCAGGGTTTAGAAGAGAAGTGAGCCTACTTGCCATTAAAGTCACTTTACTAAATCAGATCAAGGACATTATTAAACATGTCCAGGAATTTTTAGATAAGGAAGAGAAATTAACCAAGAAAATCCTTCAAAGCACTGTCTTTGCTTCTATCCACAGTACTTTGGAATTTACTCCCTGGAAGGGAAAGTTTAAGAAATTATATATAATTTCATCAAAGTGTTGACTAACAACTTACAACAATTTTGCCTTTTTGCATTTCTTTTTCTTGGGGATGATCTTGATCACTGCCTCCTATACAATGTCATGAACCTCTGTCTGTAATTCTTTAGGCACTCTATCAGATCTAATCCCTTGAATCTATTTGTCACTTCCACTGTATTATTGTAAGGAATTTAATTTAGGTCAGACCTGAATGGTCTAGTGTTTTTCCCAACATTCTTCAATTTAAGTCTGAATTTAAAGAATTCAGGAGTTCATGATCTGAGCCACAGCCAGCTCCTGGTTTTGATTTTGCTGACTGTATAGAGCTTCTCCATCTTCAGCCACAACGAATATAATCAATCTCATTTTGATACTGACCATCTGGTGTTGTCCATGTGTAGAGTTGTCTCTTGTGTTGTTACAAGAGGGTGTTTGCTATGACCAGTGCATTCTCTTGGCAAAACTCTGTTAGGCTTTACTCTGCTTCTTTTTGTACTCCAAGGCCAAATGTGCCTGCTACTCCAGGTATCTCTTGACTTCCTACTTTTGCATTCCATTTCTCTATGATGAAAGGCCATCTTTTTTTTTGGTATTACTTCTAGAAGGTCTTGCAGATCATCATAGAACCATTCAACTTCAGCTTCAGCATTGGTGGTTGGGGCACAAACTTGGATTACTGTGATATTGAATGGTTTGCCTGGAAAGGAGCTTAAGTACTGTGTTTCAGACTCTTGTTGACTATGAGGGCTACTCCATTTCTTCTAAGGGATTCTTGCCCACAGTAGTATATATAATGGTCATCTGAGTTAAATTTTCCCATTCCAGTCCATTTTAGTTCACTGGTACCTAAAAGGTCAATGTTCACTCTTGCCATCTCCTGTTTGACCACTTCTAATTTACCTTGATTCATGGACCTAACATTCCAGGTTCCTACACAACATTGTTCTTTAGAGCACCGAACATTACTTCCATCACCAGTCACGTCCACAACTGGGCACTGTTTTCACTTTGGCTCCATCTGGAGTCATTCTTTCTGGAGTTATTTCTCCAGTCTTCTCCAGTAGCATATTGGGCACCTACCGCCTAGGGAGTTCATCTTTCAGTGTCATATCTTTTTGCCTTTTCATACTGCTCATGGGGTTCTCAAGGCAAGAATACTGAAGTGGTTTGGTTTTGTACCACCATCCCCCAAAAAAGAAAAGCAAAATGGTTGTCTGAGAAAGCCTCACAAGTAGCTGAGAAAAGAAGCTAAAGGCAAAGGAGAAAAGGAAATATATACCCATTTGAATGTAGAGTTACAAAGAAGAGCAAGGAGAAATAAGAAAGCCTTCCTCAGTGATCAATGCAAAGAAATAGAGGAAAACAATAGAATGGAAAAGACTAGAGATCTCTTCAAGAAAATTAGAGATATCAAGGGAACATTTCATGCAAAGATGGGCACAATAAAGGACAGAGATTGTATGGACCTAACAGAAGCAGAAGATATTAAGAAGAGGTGGCAAGAATACACAGAACTATATAAAAAAAAGATCTTAATGACCCAGATAACCATGATGGTGTGATCACTCATCTAGAGACAGACATCCTGGAATCTGAAGTAAAGAGGGCTTTAGGAAGCATCACTAGGAACAAAGCTAGTGGAGGTCATGGAATTCTAGCTGAGAGATGGAATGCTGGAAGTCCTGAAAGATGATGCTGTTAAAGTGCTGCACTCAATATGCCAGCAAATTTGAAAAACGCAGCAGTGGCCACAGGACTGGAAAATGTCCATATTCATTCCAATCCCAAAGAAAGGCAATGCCAAAAAATGTTCAAACTACCACACAATTGCACTCATCTCACACGCTAGCAAAGTAATGCTCAAACTTCTTCAAGTCAAGCTTCAACAGTAAGTGAACCATGAACTTCCAGATGTTCAAGCTGGTTTTAGAAAAGACAGAAGAACCAGAGATCAAATTGCCAAATATTGGATTATAGAAAAGGTAAGAGAGTTCCAGAAAAACATCTACGTCTACCTTATTGACTATGCCAAAGCTTTCGACTCTGTGGATCACAACAAACTATGAAAAATTCTTAAAGAGATGGGAATACCAGGCCACCTTACCTGCCTCCTGTATGCAGGTCAAGAAGCAACAGTTAGAACCAGACATGGAACAATAGACTGGTTCCAAATTGGGAAAGGAGTACATCAAGGCTGTATGTTGTCACTTATTTAACATGTATGTTAACATATATAGAGAGTACATTATGAGAACTGCCTGGCTGGATAAAGCACAAGCTGGAATCAAGATTTCCAGGAGAAATATCAATAACCTCAGATATGCAGATGGCACCGCCCTTATAGCAGAAAGTGAAGAGGCACTGAAGAGCCTTTTGATGAAATTGAAAGAGAAAAGTGAATAAAAATGAAGATAATAGCATCCAATCCCATCACTTCATGGCAAATAGATGGGGAAACAATGGAAACAGTGATAGACTTTAGTTTTTGAGTTCCAAAATCAGTGTGGACAGTGACTGCAGCCATGAAATTAAAAGACGCTTTCTCTTTGGAAGAAAAACTATGACCAACCTAGGCAGCATATTAAAAAGCAGAGACATTGCCCATGAGTAAGGACATATCCTGCTCTGGCTCCAGTGCATGCCTCCAACCGATGGTCTCTACTCTGTCTTTGGTTATTGCTGTATAATGAGAGTTGGAAAGTGTCAAGACTGATGGAAGCTGAGTAACAGAAGTCAGCTCCTTTACCTCCAGAGAAGTAGCTTCAGAACTTCCTTCGGGCAGGCTGGGGCTGGGATTTCTAACACTGTGCTCTTGTTTGGCTTTGCCCATCCTTTTCCCCTGTCTTGCTTCCCCCTAATCTTCATCAGTTCCTCCTGGGAGGATGCAAATCCTGACCTGAGAGTCTGACTTTCAGAGACCTGAACTAAAGAACTCTCTAGGCTGTAGTTTCTTTCAGCTCTTAATATCATGGATTCCATCCTCTTCCTTCCCTGCCCTTCTCCACTTATCCTTGCCCCATACCGGTCCTTACTAATTGGTGTCTTTAAAAAAAAAATGAAGCCTGTTTACTTCCTTGGCCTGGGTCTTAATTGCATCATACAGGATCGTCACTCTTCCACGCAGCATGCAGGGTACGGAATCTTTAATTGCATCACATGAGATCTAGTTCCCCAACCCGGGATCCAGCCCAGGACCTCTGCATTGGGACCATGGAGTCTTAGCCACTGAACCACCAGGGAAGTCCCCTAGCTGGTGTCTTAATATATAATTTCCATCCAGAGACTGTGTTCTAATTAATTCCAGAGGACATTGTGTCTTCAAGCCTCAGAGCTCTGTTCTGAAAAACCGCCAACTCTGCGGCTATGTCTTTAGCTATTTCTTCTCTGAATTACTACTGCCAAGTTCCATGCAAATGTGGAGCTGCCAGAAGCATGATGTTCCTTCTATAAGCAAACAGTTCCCCTAAAATGTCCTTAAACTGATGTCTGAACATCTTTCACGGTTGTGGTAACACGATCACTAATGACAATGGTAGCTATTGCTTATCAAGTACTTAATGGGTGTGGGTCTCTGACAGGATGTTCTACACCTTGTATCACCTAAGTCTCAGAGAAACATGTTAAGGTGAGTGTCATTACTCTAATGTACTATAATTTGAGAGAAGCAGGCAATGAGAGTTAAGGAATTTGTCCTATTGGGCATGGCTACATCACATGGCTACAATGTTGAAGATCCAGGCTATGTGCTCTTCAGTTCAGTTCAGTTCAGTCGCTCAGTCGTGTCCGACTCTTTGCGACCCCATGAATCGCAGCACGTCAGGCCTCCCTGTCCATCACCAACTCCCGGAGTTCACTCAGACTCACGTCCATCGAGTCAGTGATGCCATCCAGCCATCTCATCCTCTGTCGTCCCCTTCTCCTCCTGCCCCCAATCCCTCCCAGCATCAGAGTCTTTTCCAGTGAGTCAACTCTTTGCATGAGGTGGCCAAAGTACTGGAGTTTCAGCTTTAGCATCATTCCTTCCAAAGAAATCCCAGGGCTGATCTCCTTTAGAATGGACTGGTTGGATCTCCTTGCAGTCCAAGGGACTCTCAAGAGTCTTCTCCAGCACCGTAATTCAAAAGCATCAATTCTGGTACCAAAACCCAGTTCTAACCCCACTCTTAATGGTGTTTCCCAATAAGAAAATGTGTGGATGGGCTTCCTGCCATTAATGGGACAAAAATAAGGCCCAGGTATTCTTCCCAATGGGCTTCCCTGGTGGCTTATATGATAAAGAATCCACCTGCAATGCCGGAGTCCTGGGTTCGATCCCAGGGTTGGGAAGATTCCCTGGAGAAGAGAACAGCTACCCACTCCAGTATTCTGGCCTGGAGAATTTCATGGACTGTATAGTTCATGGGGTTGCAAAGAGTCAGACACGACTGAGTGACTTGCACTTTCATCTCTCCCAATGATTGAAAGCCCTGTAGACTCAGTTGAGTCCCACCTCTTGCATCCTGTTGTCAAGCCCCCTGGTCTTGCTGAAACAGGTTGGAGCTCAGGCTGTCCATTTTCTGTCCTGCTGGGACCCTGCTTGGTAACCTACTCTCAGCCAATTGCATTATTCTTGGATGTAGCTCAAACACTCAGCATTATGCTATTCTTTCTGAGATTCTCAAAAATAACACTTGCACAAAAGCATTTGGGGGCAACATAGGATTTACTGAGGCAAGTGTCTTAACAGCAATTATACAGGAAACAATGCAGTAGGTGTGAGGGGCGTCTTTGCCCTTGAAGCTTCCCCACACTCACTGCTCAACTGGGGATTCCTCCTTCTTTCCACAAAATCATTGAAAGTCCTCCTCTGTCTGTTGTATAAATGTGGAAGCCAGTTTGAATCTGAGTTTCAGACTATAGTCACACATCAAAGGCTTTTTTCAGTAGAGGTAGCCTTCTGCCATAAATGAATTTCTTGCATCTGTTGCTAAGATAAACATTATTCCTATGTTATTTATGTAAAGTTAAGGAGAGCTATCTCAGTTGGGGAACAGAAGAGCGTTTATGCTCTCCTCCTGACCCCCAGAAAATGCAAATGAGGGAGAAACATGAGATACCAGCTCCTGAGATACTCCACATATGAAGCAAAATAAAGAAGGGTCAAAACAGACTCCCAAAATTGTGATCAATGGGATGTGATTACATTGAAAAAAACTCAATGGCTTTAATATACACACATATATACAAAGAAATGCATCATAATATAATGATGCAATTTACATGACAGTCAAAGGATTTATTTAAGTTAAAAAAAAAATGAACTACAAGTTTTGGGAGTGATCAGATCATGAATTCAGGTTTAAAGATATATGATGACTATTTTTTCATTTGTGCCAGAGTTTCTTTCTGAGTATGAGTATGACTTCATTTGAGAAAATATCAGTTTTAACTTTAAGGCTCTCCATGAATGTGAAGTGCTAAGTGGGCCATCTTCTCCCCTACCTAACTCGGTATCATATACTTTGGGTAAGCATCAGCCCAAGCAGCAAGACTTACTCCTATTTGGGTAAAAGTATCTCTCACATATATATCAATTAAGAGATGGAAGACATACATGAAAGAGCATTAAGAGGAAAATATACAACCAGACTAAATAAATGAAAAGACACATTAAATAGAGCAGTTGCTTTCAGGACTGCCCCTAAATAATAAATCATTTTGTCCAATTACTGCATTTATCCAATTGTGTAAACAAACCCCTGAAACCTCTACAGTAAATACACTGCTGTGCTGTCTGTGCTACATGCACTTGCAGAATCACATCAATTTAAAACTAAGGAAACAGTCTACATCATATTATCCAGACTCTAAGATATCCCATAGTTGATGAGGTTACATAAGACATTAAGTTACTTGACAAGAAAATGCCAGAGAAAAATAAAACTATTACAATCATCAGTTCAGTTCAGTCGCTCAGTCGTGTCCGACTCTTTGCGACCCCATGAATTGCAGCACGTCAGGCCTCCCTGTCCATCACCAACTTCCGGAGTTCACTCAAACTCACGTCCATCAAGTTGGTGATGCCATCCAGCCATCTCATCCTCTGTCATTCCCTTCTCCTCCTGCTCCCAATCCCTCCCAGCATCAGAGTCTTTTCCAATGAGCCAACTGTTCACATGAAGTGGCCAAGGTACTGGAGTTTCAGCTTTAGCATCATTCCTTCCAAAGAAATCCCAGGGCTGATCTCCTTAAGAATGGACTGGTTGGATCTCCTTGCAGTCCAGGGGACTCTCAAGAGTCTTCTCCAACACCACAGTTCAAAAGCATCAATTCTTTGGCACTCAGCTTTCTTCACAGTCCAACTCTTACATCAATACATGACCACTGGGAAAACCATAACCTTGACTAGACGGACCTTTGTTGGCAAAGTAATGTCTCTGCTTTGAATATGCTATCTAGGTTGGTCGTAACTTTCTTTCCAAGGAGTAAGCGTCTTTTAATTTCATGGCTGCAATCACCATCTGCGGTGATTTAGGGTACCCTAAATGTAGCTCAACTTAAAAGGCTATCAGAGTACATCCAAGTGTGTAGTTTTCAGCTTTCCTCTAGAAACAATGAGTAGAATCAATGCCTTGTCAATGAGATATTAAAAAGAGAGAGTATCATCTTTTTATTCACCATAGGTTCAAAATGGAAGAGCTTCTTAGATGACTAGGTATCATGAAGCTTTGGATAAAAGAAGTGAAAGTGTTAGTTGCTCAGTTGTGTCTGACTATTTGTGACCCCATGGACTGTAGCCCGCCAGGCTTCTCTGTCCACAGAATTCTCCAGGCAAGGATACTGGAATGGGTAGCCATTCCCTTCTCCAGGGTATCTTCCTGACCCAGGGATTGAACCCAGGTCTCCTTCATTGCAGGCAGATTCTTTACCATCTGAGCCACCAGGGAAGAAGATAGATAGACTCCAAAAATAAGGGGTACCAATTCCTTCTTGCTCATGCTGCACCTCACCTCCAGAAATAAGACCCAATCCCTCCCCCCATGAAACTGAGGTGGCCTTAGTGATTTGCTTGACAATAGAATGCTATAGAAGTGAGACTCTGAGCTTCCAAGGCTAAGTCTCGCAAAGATTTCACCTGGGTCTCTTGAATGCCCCTTCTCTGAACCCACCTTCTGTACTGTGAGAAGCCCAAATCACATGGACAGACCATGTTCTAGTTGACGGTCCCAGATGAGCGCCTAGTTAACACAAGCATCAACTGCCATCCATGTAAGCGAGTCATCTTGGATGTCCAACCCAATCAAGCCTTCAGATGTCCATCTCCTGATGAGCCATCTGACCACGGTTGGGTGAAAGATCAAAAGCGAGAACCAAGTAACCAAGCCCAGTCCACCCACAGACCATGTAACATACTAGTGTGTAGTCAGTCATCTTATATTGCTGTTTCAAGCCATCAAATCTCAGAGTGGTTTGTTCACAACAATAAGGAGGGAAAAGGAGGGAAGAAAGCAAAAAAAAAAAAAAAAAAGCTGCTGAAATGTCTACTAAATTACATATAGAGGACATACCTCACATCTACAAATTTTGCATCACAAAAGGGAGGATCTAGTGGAGAAATGTATGTTTTGAAAAACTTTCCCAGATTCAGTAAGTTTCTTACATGAACCAGTTAATATGGGACAGTTTTGTAGCTTGCAAACCTTAAGTATTTAATTACCATATAATTCTGAAACTCTCTCCTTAAGCAAAGATTAATGAACTCAATCTATGTTAAAATATATATAATAAGAGACTATAGAAATGGTGATTGATTCTGTGAAGATAGAAATCATTCATTTGGAATAACATTAAAGTTATTTTTTGAGTTATTTTATTTAATTAAAACTAACTTTTATTTTATCCCATAAAACGTTGCCTCTTGGTATCAACTGTAAATTTGAGGGTTTAAATCTGCAGGAGCTTCCTGAACCCTCTAATATTTTCATTGCCATGCTTTTCATTTGAATAATTCAATTCTGAAGTATTTAGAGGAGTAATTTAAAATGAAAAGTTATTATCTCATTTCTTTATATAATTCATAAAAAGTGGTATATCTTTATTTACTTAAAATGTGTTAATATTTTTGGCTTAGAATAACAGGGGTAGGAAAACTTTTTCTGGAAAGAACCAGAAAATAAATATTTTTAGGATTTGAGGGTCACATAAGGACCTTGTTATACAATCTTTAAAAAAAAAACAACTTGGCTCTGGGGTATATAAAAGGGAGCTTATGGATGTATTTGGTTGATGTGCTCTAGTTTGCAAGTCACTGATCTAGAAAAAAAAGTTTATGCACAGAATGTGGCATGAATTAGAAAAATACAGTCTTTGTCAAATATTACTTTGAAAATGCTGGATTAAAGGTAAGCAAGTTTCTTGTTTTAGAATTTCTTTACTATGTAAACATGTATTGCAGATACCAAGAGATAGATCCAGGGCCCTATATACGTTCCCGAACATATTCTTAACTGTAGAAATACTGTCTTCAAGGTCATCTTATGGGAATAGTGTCTTCCATAGAACTCTCTTGGAAACGCACATTTAGCTTAGGGAACGTGACCTGAGTTCTAAGGAAATGACTGAGAGGAGCACAGACAAATGAGAAGCCTGGAACAAGGGCTCTGGCGTTAGTGTGGTGCAGATGAAAATGGTTTCTGTGTTGAAATTTAGTTCCTGAAACCATCCTGGATTAAGTGCCTGTTGGACATGCGGTAAAGCCTACCTTTTCACAGGAAAACCTGAGAGCTGTCTGCCAATTTCTTAAGGACGGAGGGTGGATATTTGGGTCAGACCAAAATAGCAACATCCGCACTCAGGAACTTACTGCCTACTTAGAAAATTACCTCTCTGACCAGGAAGTTGCTAAGAACAAAGTCATAATTTTCCTTCCTTTCTTTTTTAATGTGTCTGACAGCTTCAAAATAGAAACTACTAAGAATGTTATTTCCCCCCTGATGTGATAAAAGGCTTGATAAAAGTGGAATTAAAGTGATTAGACAAAATGTGAAGCTTTGGTGGCCTCAGTTTTTGTTGTCTATGGAATCTCTTAACCGCTTACCTTAGGGTCACCAATCTTTTACTCTAGCAACAACATTTTTATTTGTTTGCAGCTTTTCATTTTTTCATTGGAATTTCAGGATCAGGTAGAGGAACGAACATTGGCTTAGGTTGCAATTCCGTTATGCGTTAATGGATGAAACTGAAAAAAAAAAAAAGTAATACGTAAAAATTAAGTAACATAGCATATGTAGAGTTATTATCAGGTCATATACACAGAAGGTGATTAAATAGGATTTTTTTTTCTTTCTTTTTTATTCTGTTGCCTAGTTAACTCTCAGTTAGAGGCCCAGGCAACACACCACACTCTGAACGACACCCACACATAAAAGGACACATGGGTGTGTCTGAGATGATCTTAGATAACAAGCAGAGGCAGCTGTGGATACAGAGGGTCAGTTTTCTACATTGACAAGGATGTACTAGGTTGGTTCAAAAAGTTCTTATGGAGAAAATCTGAACAAACTTTTTGGCCAACCCAATACCAAAGCTTTGTAAAGATCAGAAATCAGTGATCCCCAAGGGTGAGAAACTGAGCTGTAGAACAAGGTATGCTACGGAGACTGGTTTCTACCAGGCAATTTTCTAGCAGACGAGACTGTTTTGAGGGGCTCTGCAGTATCTTAAAGGCTTTCGTGTGTGTGTGTGTGAGTGTTCAGTGGCTCAGTAGTGCCTGACTCTTAGCGGCCTCATGGGCTGTAGCCCGCCAGGTTCCTCTGTCCATGGGATTTCCAATACAAGAATACTGGACTGGGTTGCCATTTCCTTCTCCAGGCGATCTTTCCGACCAACCCACGGATCAAAATCCGACACTGTATAGTACAGGGAACTCTATTCAGTGTTCTTGTTTTTCAGTCACTCAGTCATGTCCGACTCTTCACAACCCCAAGGACTGTAGCATGCCAAGTTTCCCTATTCTTCACCATCACCCAGGGCTTGCTCAAAGTCATGTCCATTGAGTTGCTGATGTCATCCTACCATCTCATTCCCTGTTATCACCTTCTCCTCCTGCCTTCAATCTTTCCCAGCATCAGGGTCTTTTCCAAGGAGTCTGCTCTTTGCATCAGGTGGTCATGGTATTGGAGTTTCAGCTTCAGCATCAGTCCTTCCAATGAATATTCAGGATCTATTTCCATTAGGGTTGACTGGTTTGATCTCCTTGCAGTCCAAGGGACTCTCAAGTCTTCTCCAGCACCACAGTTTGAAAGCATCAATTCTTTGAACTCAGTCTTTTTTATCATCCAGCTCTCACATCCGTACATGACTACTGGAAAAACCATAGCTTTAACTAGATGGACCTTTGTAGGCAAAGTGATATCTCTGCTTTTTAATACACTGTCTAGGTTTGTCATTGTTTTTCTTCCAAGAAAGTGTCTTTTAACTTCATGGCTGCAGTCACTGTCCACAGTGATTTTGGAGCTCAAGAAGTTAAATAAGCAGGGTAACAATATACAGCCTTGATGCACTCCTTTCCCAATTTGGAACCAGTCTGTTGTCCCAAGTCTGGTTCTAACTGTTGGTTCTTGACCGGTGTACAGGTTTCTCAGGAGGCAGGTAAGGTGGTCTGGTATTCCCATCTCTTTAAGAATTTTCCACAGTTTGTTGTAATCCACATAAGTCAAAGGCTTTAGCATAGTCAATGAAGCAGAAGTAGATGTTTTTCTGGAATTCTCAAGCTTTTTCTATGATACAAAAGATGTTGGCAATTTGATGTCTGGGTCCTTTGTCTTTTCTAAATCCAGTTTTACATATGGAAGTTCTCAGCTGTATAGTGACCTAAATGAGAAGGATATCCAGAAAAAGAGGGGATATATGTATACAGATAGCTGATTTAGTTTGCTATACAGTAGACTACACCATAAAAATTAATATGGAAAATAAATAAAGTAAAATGCCATGTCTCAAAAAAAATCCATTCTTGATTTCAGAATTTAAAAACCCATAAAGTAACAGTATAACAATGTTCTGAAATATAAAGGATCACAACCCAAAGTCAGCACTAGGTTTATAAGGAACTAAAAAGCATTTTCATTAGTGTTGGAAGTAAAATAAGGGTTCTATACTATCACCAGTATCATTTAATGCTGCTTTAGAAATACCAACAAACACAATTAAACAAATCAAAAAAAAAAAAAAAAGAGGTTTTAGTGAGAAACTGAGAAATGAAGTGCAGATGTTAATATGGAAATTAGAAAGAATCTAATTAAAAGTTACCACAAACTGAGAATTCAAACAAGATCTGGGCACAAAATTAATGCATAGAAATCAATAGCTTTCATGCATTCAAATAATCAGAAGACATAATGGAATAAGATACAACATGTAGAGGAGCAACTGAAAAAGTGATGCATACATGAATTTAACAAAAATATGCACAATTTGTTAAAAAAATATTTTACAACACTAGTGAGATGCAAAAAGGAGAAAAAAAACAGGGAGAAATCCTGTGTTCTTAGCATTTTTTACTACTAAGCAGTCTTGGGTTGGCTGTAAATTGAAGACAGTAATCCAAAAAGAAGTGAGTGGTATTCTATTTGGAACTAGATAAAGTCACTCTAAACCTCATATGGAAAAATAAGCAAACAAAAATAATCTTGGATATTCATGGGGTGCAATAAAGAGTGAAGACTAGAGCTATAAATACTGATGCTCCTCTGTCCATGAGATTTTCCAGGCAAGAATACTGGAGTGGGTTGCCATTTCCTGCTTCAGGTACAATACAGGGAGGACGTTAAGTCACTTCAGTCGTGTCTGACTCTTTGCGACCCTGTGGACAACAGTTGTGGACAACTAGCTCACAATAGCTGCATATTAAACGTTGATATTATCATTAACAGATTAGGTGAGATTGTAAAGTTTGAAAACACATTTTATTTGGTATCATTGTGAAAAAAAGTATCTTTCATTGCCAGTGAAAGCATAAATTGGAACAACCTCTGGCAGAGCTACCTTAAAAGATGTATCAAAATTAAAACTGCACATACCCTTTGAAATGACAATTCATCTCTAGGAGTTTACTCCATAGATATGCATTTGTCAAATAATGGATATGCAGCTCCATTCCTTGGAGCATTACTTATAACTGTAAAATAGTATAAACAACCTACATGTCTATTAATGAGGACCAGTTAAAAATTGTGAGCAATTTATTAAAATAAAATAGTACAAAGCCATTAAGAACTAGCAGAACTATTTGAACTGATATGAAAAGATAAACTTTAAAAATATCAAAGTGCAGAATTGCATGTAAAATATGTATTATTTCTGTGATTACAGAAAAATAAAAGATTTTCTCCAGAAGGATACACAACTGACTGGTATTTGTTATTGCCTCCAGGGAAGGCAAGCTGTAGCTTCAGAATGAAGAAAGAAGGTCCTCTTCATTGCCTTTTTTACAAAAATCACTTTTGATTGGAGTATAGTTGCTTTCCAGTGTTGTGTTAGGTTTCTGCTGCTGCTGCTGCTGCTAAGTCGCTTCAGTCGTGTCCAACTCTGTGCGACCGCATAGACGGCAGCCCACCAAGCTTCCCCATCCTTGGGATTCTCCAGGCAAGAACACTGGAGTGGGCTGACATTTCCTTTTCCAGTGCATGAAAATGAAAAGTGAAAGTGAAGTCGCTCAGTCGTGTCCGACTCGTCGCGACCCCATGGACTGCAGCCTACCAGGCTCCTCCATCCATAGATTTTCCAGGCAAGAGTACTGGAATGGGGTGCCACTGCCTTCTCTGTGTGTTAGTTTCTACTGTACAGCAAAGTGAATCAGCTGTATGTATACGTATATCTCCTCTTTTCTGGATTCTCTTCCCATTAGGTCACGACAGAGCAGAGTGGAACTCCCTGAGCTATACAATAAGGGTGTGTTAGTTATCTATTATATACATAATATCTATAGTGTGTATAGATCAATCCCAATCTCCCAGTTCATCCCATTCCCTCTTTACCCGCTTGGTGTCCATACTATGTCTGCGTCTCTATTCACAGCCCTTGGTACTCTCCCCATCCACTCTTTATATATGTGTGTGTGTGGGCATGCTCAGTCACTTCAGTCATGTCTGACATTTTGTGATCCAATGGACAGTAGCCCATCAGGCTCCTCTATCCATGGGATTCTCCAGGAAAGACTACTGGAGTGGATTGTCATGCCCTCCTCAAGGGAATCTTCCAAACTCCAGGATTAAACCCACGTCTCTTAATGTGTCCTGCATTGATTGGAAAGATTTTTTAGCACTTGCACCATCTGGGAAGCCATGTGTGTATACACATACACAAATAAATTATTTATTTATTTATATTATTTAAATATATAATATATATATATATAAAGAGTGGGACATAACTGAGGGCTGACCCACACACATATATTATTGTATACATATATATATATAAGCCTCTTATCCTTATCCATCAGAAGGCAGACAGGATGAAAACCACAATCACAGAAAACTAATCAAACTGATCACATGGACAACAGACTTGTCTAACTCAATGAAACTATGAGCCATGCCGTGTAGGACCACCCAAGATGGACGGGTCATGGTGGAGATTTCTGACAAAATGTGGTACACTGGAGAAGAGAATGCCAAAACATTTCAGTATTATTGCCTTTAGAACCCCATTAAGAGTATGAAAAAGCAAAAATATATGACACTGAAAAATGAACTCCCCAGGTTGGTAGGTGCCCAATATGCTACTGGAGAAGACTGGAGAAATAACTCCAGAAATAATGAAGATACAGAGCCAAAGCAAAAACAATGCCCAGCTGTGGATGTGACTGGTGATGGAAGTCCGATAGGAACCTGGAGTGTTAGGTCCATGAATCAAGGTGAATTGGAAGTGGTCAAACAGGAGATGGCAAGAGTGAACACTGACATTTTAGGAATCAATAAACTAAAATGGACTGAAATGGGTGAATTTAACTCAGATGACCATTATATCTACTACTGTGGGCAAGAATCCCTTAGAAGAAATGGAGTAGCCATCATGGTTAACAAAAGTGTCCAAAATGCAGTTCTTGGGTGCAATCTCAAAAATGACAGAATGAACTCTAATTGTTTCCAAGGCAAACCATTCAATATCACAGTAATCCAAGCCTATGCCCAGACCACTAATGCTGATGAACCTGAAGTTGAATGGTTCTATGAAGACCTACAAGACCTTCTAGAAATAACACCTAAAAAAGTCCTTTTCATCATAGGGGAGCGGAATGCAAAAGTAGGAAGTCAAGAGATACCTAGAGTAACAGGCAAGTTTGGCCATGAAGTAAAAACTGAAGCATGGCAAAGGCTAACAGAGTTTTGCCAAGAGAACACACTGGTCATAGCAAACACCGTCTTCCAACAACACAAGAGACAACTCTACACATGGACATCACCAGATGGTCAACACCAAAATCAGATTGATAAAATTCTTTGCAGCCAAAGATGGAGAAGCTCTATACAGTCAGCAAAACAAGACTGGGAGCTAACTGTGGCTCAGATCATGAACTCCTTATTGCCAAATTCAGACTTAAATTGAAGAAAGTAGGGAAAACCACTAGACCATTCAGGTATGACCTAAATCAAATCCCTTATGATTATACAGTGGAAGTGAGAAATAGATTTAAGGGACTATATCTGATAGACAGAGTGCCTGATGAACTATGGACGGAGGTTTCTGATATTGTACAGGAGGCAGTGATTAAGACCGTACCCAAGAAAAAGAAGTGGAAAAAGGCAAAATGGTTGCCTGAGGAGGCCTTACAAACAGCTATGAATAGAAGAGAAGTAAAAGGCAAAGGAGAAAAGGAAAGATATAGACAATTGAATATAGAGTTCCAAAGAATAGCAAGGAAAGATAAGAAAGCCTTCCTAAGTGATCAATGCAAAGAAAGAGAGGAAAACAATAGAATGGGAAAGGCTAGAGATCTCTTCAAGAAAATTAGAGATACCAAGGGCACATTTCATGAAAAAATGGGCACAATAAAGGACAGAAATGGTATGGACCTAACAGAAGATATTAAGAAGAGGTGGCAAGAATACACAGAAGATCTGTACAAAAAAGATATTCAGGGCCCAGATAACCACAATGGTGTGATCACTCACCTAGAGCCAGACATCCTGGAATGTGAAGTCAAGTAGGCCTTAGGAAGCACAAAGCTAGAGAAGGTCAGGGAATTCCAATTGAGCTATTTCAAATCCTAAAAGATGATGCTGTGAAAGTGCTGCACTCAATATGCCAGCAAGTTTGGAAAACTCAGCAGTGGCCACAGGACTGGAGAATGTTAGTTTTCATTCCAATCCCAAAGGAAGGCAATGCCAAAGAATGTTCAAGCTAGCACACAATTGCATTCATCTCACACACTAGCAAGGAACTGCTCAAAATTCTCCAAGACAGGCTTCAATAGTACGTGAACCATGAACTTCCAGATCTTCAAGCTGGTTTTAGAAAAGGCAGAGGAATGAGAGATCAAATTGCCAACATTTGTTGGATCATCAAAAAAGCAAGAGAGGTCCAGAAAAACATCTAGTTCTGCTTCATTGACTATGCCAAAGCCTTTGACTTTGTGGATCACAACAAACTATGGAAAATTCTTCAAGAGATGGGAACAACCAGACCACCTGAACTGCCTCTTGAGAAACCTATATGCAGGTCAAGAAGCAAGTTAGAACTGGACATGGAAAAACAGACTGGTTCCAAATCAGGAAAGGAGTACATCACCCTGCTTTTTAAAATTATATGCAGAGTACATCATGTGAAATCCCAGACTGGATGAAGCACAAGCTGGACTCAAGATTGCCAGGAAAAATATCAATAACCTCAGATATACAGATGACACCACCCTTATGGCAGAAAGTGAAGAACTAAAGAGCCTCTTGATGAAAGTGAAAGAGGAGAGTGAAAAACTCGGCTTAAAACCCAACATTCAGAAAACTAAGATCATGGCATCCGGTCCCATCACTTCATGGCGAATAGATGGGGAAACAGTGGAAACAGTTAAAGGCATTGTGGTGCACAGCCTCAGAGGTTGTGGCACAGGCTTAGCTGCTCCATGGCACGTGGGATCTTAGTTCCTTGACCAGAAGTCAAACCTGCATCCTTTGCACTGCAAGGCAGATCCTTAACCACGGGACCCCCAGGGAAGTCCCTGACACTGCTGTTTGTAGCCCCGTGGAGCCACTTTTAGATAACTGTTCACCCTGCATTTATGCCTACCGAGCCTAAAGGATAATTTGACTATTTTAAATTATTTCTATGGCTTGAAGTTGTTACGTGTTTGCTATTAACACCAATTCTGATGGTTTTTAGAGTTACTCAGTGCTGAGTCTTTCGTGGGAAATGCAACCCCCACTCTTACACTACTAGTTTAGAAGCTTTATTCTTCTTGTTGTTAGTTCATCTACTATTGGGCTTCCTTGAATTTTTGTTGTTCAGTTGCTCAGTCATGTTCGACTCTTTCCTTGAATACCTTATGGTGAAATTGGTAGCTTGCCTTTATAATGCCTGTCTTTCCAAAGAAAATTCATGGTCCAATGAGATATCCAATATAGTCGTAAACTTGCACTTCCTTGGCCCTATACTTTTTTAGTATTTGGCTTAGATGCCTCAGCAAATCATTATACATTCACTTTATATACAAGACAACCAGAATTTTATGGATCACTATGTTCTGGGGAATCATGCCAAGCAGACTTCTTAAGTCAATATGAAAATTGTAGAACTCAGCAGTTTCAGCCAAAGCATATGATGTAGATTGCCAATTAGAAAATTAGAGGGGAAAAAAATTAACTCTGAATTTACAAGTTTTCCAAATGTTACCCCATAATCCTCACATAGGCTTGAAGTCTAGAGTCACACAAAGAAGCTGAAAGCAATGGGGTTTGTAAATACAGCTCTTCTGATTTCTCATCGAATGCTAATGCCTCAGGTTGTGTGCTGCGGATGAGGACTGGGAGATGAGGCGGCATCTCTTCTCCTTTCTATTCTTTGCTGCTGTTAGTTCCAATGTTCATAATATATGCACTGGGCTTCCCTGGTGGCTCAGAGGTTAAAGCATCTGCCTGCAAAGGGGGAGACCTGGGTTCAATCCCTGGGTTGGGAAGATCCCCTGGAGAAGGAAATGGCAACCCACTCCAGTATTCTTGCCTGCAGAATCCTGTGGATGGAGGAGCCTGGTGGGCTATAGTCCACAGGGTCGCAAAAAGTCAGACATGACTGAATGACTTAACTTTCACTTTCACTTTGATAGATATAAAGCATTTCAGAAATGGCTATACTCTCCACAGACTGGAAAAAAAAAAGACCAAATACCAGTGGAGCTGATAAATCTTGAATTTACTTCATGATCCTTGGTTCCAGTGTTTGTCTTCCTTCCTCCAAAAATAAACATCTTTTGAGAATCCTCCATGTAAAATTGTTCCTAATAGAATCTACTTGGGCGTGGTGATGGCACAAAAAGGAGTATATCGGGCTCTGCTGCCTGGGACTGGTGAGAGAAATCTTTTCAGAAGATAAAATCTAAGGTGTACTTAGATGAGTAGGTGTATGATATAGAGAAGCATCTCAGGCTGCAGCTAAACAACTAGAGAGAACGCTCTGGTTGTTCAATTAGGCAGAAGCACAGGGAGCTTACACCGCAGCAGGGGGAAGTGAGGTCAGAGAGCAGGCAGAGCCGGACTAGAATCTCTGGGTGGTCTGCACCGCTTACAGCAGGAAGCTCAGGGAACTCATGGGCTCTGCTTCATCTGCCTCCCTTTTCAAGACCGAGAGAGAAGTGGCAGGGGTTCAGTGTCCCCCAAATTAGTCTGTGCTCAGGGGCCACTGCATTTCTGAAGTTCCCTGACATGCGCATATCCCACCAGCCTACAATTACATAAGCTTTAAATTCTGGAGCTAGTATCAGCATGGCACAGAGGAGCTGGAGAGAGAGAGAAAGGTGTTACCTTAAATGACCACTTTTTAGTCACCACGGCAAAACCAACCTGGAAACTAGATTTGATGAATTTTAAAAACCTATAAAACAAAAATTTTACTTACCTCTAATTTTCTCTTTCAGTCTACATCATAATATTCACTCTTTGGTTGAAACTGCTGAGTTCTACAAATTATATTTTTGCAAATCATCTTTAAAAAAGGAACAGTTAGTACTTTCAACTTAAGATCTACCCAATGTAAAGCCATTTTTGCAGGTCCCAGATTTTAATCACCATTAAAAAAAATCTCTATATCCACTCTTCAGAACAGATTTATTTAATTGACTATCCCTGCTACTTGAGCATGTTTTCATACGTGTGTATGGATTGTGCTTCACTGGTGTTTTTCTCAGCACCCAGAAAAGGGATCTTTTGCACATAGTAGGAATTTAATATATTTTAAAAATGAAGCACATGGTGTTCCAAGTAAAATTAGATAGTTGTATTGAGTTAAATATAAGACACCATCTGGATCCAAAGTTAGCCACACAGGTAGATGCTTTGATGCTCTCAATTACCTGTAATGAGGAGAGGGCTACTTGTCGCTGTTTTACTCAGTCGTGTTCAACTCTCTGCAACCCCACGGACTGCAGCTTTCCAGGTTCCTCTGTTCATGAGACTTCCTAGGCAAGCATACTGGAGTGGGTCGCCATTTCCTTCTCCAGGGGATCTTCCCAACCCAGGAATTGAACTTGTGTCTCCTGCATTGGCAGGTGGATTCTTTATAACTGAGACATATGGGAAGCCTGAGGGCTACATGGGGACTAGCCAAACCAGTTTCCAAACTCTTAGACAGGATCAGTCAGTCAGTGGGTTCAGTCACTCAGCCATGTCAGACTCTTTGCTACCCCATGGACTGCAGCACGCCAGGCCTCCCTGTCCATCACCAATTCCCGGAGCCTACTCAAACTCATGTGCATTGAGTCAGTGATGCCATCCAACCATCTCATCCTCTGTTGTCCCCTTCTCCTCCTGCCTTCAATCTTTCCCAGTTGCCCCAGAGTCATATTCCCACCTTCTTAATTAAGTTTCAGGAGGAAGCTTTAAAGAGAGAAAAAAAAAATCAGAATCAGAAACAAAATTAGAAACAATTCAACCAACCCAAGAGAGTAGAGGATTTGACTTCCAGTAGACTATAAACCTCATCATATGATCATAATAATACATCAGCATACTAAGTGACACACCCACCAATGCCACAGCAGTTGACAATTGCCATGACAACAACTGGCAAAGTCCACGTATGCTAAGTCATTTCAATAATGTCCTACTCTGCAACCCTATAGACCATAGCTCACCAGGTTTCTCTGGCCATGGCATTTTCCAGGCAAGAATACTGGAATGGGTTGCCATTCCCTTCTCCAGGGGGTCTTCCCAACCCAGAGATCGAACCAGCATCTCCTGTGTCTCCTACAGTGGCAAGTGGGTTCTTTACCACTAGCGCCACCTAGGAAGCCCAAAATGTTAGCTACGTCTGACTCTGTGACCCCATGGACTGTGGCCTGCCAGGTTCGGAATTCTCCAGGCAAGAATACTGGAGTGAGTTGCTATGCCTTTCTCCAGAGGATCTTTCCAACTCAGGGATTGAACTTGGGTCTCCCATATGACAGGCATATCTTTATCATCTGAACCACCAGGGATCCCCGGAAAAGTCCATACAAGGACTGAAAAGAAGAGTTGCATCAGTTTCAGGTTCAGATCACAACCCTGTTCTTGGTAAGTCATGAATATTCCTCCCACTCTTTCCGAATGTGGTGTCTCTTGCCCCATTTGGGTTGAGAAATTGATTTGCAAACTAGCTTTTACCTTCTCCATTCTTTAGCCATTGAATAAAGCTGGTGTCAGTTCCAGCCTCAGCATCAGTTTTGTTACTGGCTTTGCAGATCTGATAAAGAAAAAGAAAAAAAAACTCCTCGGCCAAGACAAGCCTCCTTTGCTTCCCTGGTGGCTCAGACGGTAAAGCATCTGCCTGCAATGCGGGAGACCCGGGTTTGATTCCTGGGTCAGGAAGATACCCTGGAGAAGGAAATGGCAATCCACTCCAGCACTCTTGCCTGGAAAATCTCATGGACGGAGGAGCCTGATAGGCTACATCCATGGGGTCGCAAAGAGTCAGACACAACTGAGCGACTTCACTTTCACTTTGGCCAAGACAGGGGATCTTGGCCCAGGTTAGCACCAACTGGGTCTGGTTGACCAATTCAGTAAAATGCAGATAGATTTTGTGACTGGAAAATAACACTTAACAAACCATAACTGTGACTTGCTTTTTCTCAACAATTTACAATCAACATCCACAAGCAGCTGAGTGTGGCTTCAGTAAACATAAGGATGTCACAGAAGAAAGAGAAGCTAACCACGGTGCAGTTGTGTCCAGGTGCTGTAGCCACCACCTCCAGTGAGTCTGGACACTAGCTGACTGTTACAAGTCCAGTTAAGCGACCACTTGAGAAGCGATTAAGGATGGCTGATAACTCTCTCTCTCTGTAGTCCTGCTGAGCTCAGCTAATGCAATTTTTTTGGAATTAAAATCAAATTGTAGTCTGTCCATTAGGAGATAAGAAGCTAATGTACCTTAACACATTTGTCTGCCTGCTTCCGTCACCCTCGCTTGCCATCTTGGCCAAGAGGCCCTTTGTGGTGACGGGAAAGAGCCGGCATTTGTTGCTTCAGGCACTGAGTTCAAACTAAATGTCTCATCCTTTGTCCATCAGGCTGCTTTCATACTTGGAAAGAGCTCTGCCTTAAATCTGTTCAGTTCTCATTTTCTTCTTGGTAAAGACACTGTCTTCTTATTCTATGTCTCTCATTAGACTGTCATCTAAAATTTATACTCGTTTTTAATAGAACCAGTGCTGTCTCCTAAATCTTTTCTCATGTACTACCTTGTCTGGTAAAATGCTGATAAACTTTAGGAAAAACCTTAAAAACAAAAAATGACCCATTGCACTTCATTATTTTATAATGCAGTCTCTATAACCTCTGAGCCACCAGGGAAGCCCCATATTACAGCATTTATTATAAAGTTACTATAGCCAATTACATATTTCCAAAGGGTGTCTTAATTAAGGAGAAAATACCATGGTTTTCCACATCAATTATAATAAGAAATGATTATGAAGAATGTGAATAAAAACAAGAGATTAAAAAAAAAGTGGTCAAGAACTGGTGCTAAAGCTTAAAAATATTTAGAAATGCTTTCATACAAATGTAAATTCTTTGTAGTAGAGTCCATCTGAATATTCATTAAAATAATGTGAACATGGAAAAAGTTATTACCTCCAGTGAGTAATATATCTGTTCTTGATGCCTAAAATTATGTTTAGCTTTGACTACTGTATGTAGAAAATACTTCTGTACTGTTGTAATGAATATAGCAATTTAATTAGAAAGTATTATTTCAGAAAGAAATTTGACTTGGGAAATTTCCAGCTGTATTAGTGTGTTTCATGTAACTCACAGTAAGATCTATAGTTCACTGTGAAGTCGCTCGGTTGTGTCCGACTCTTTGCGACCCCACGGACTGTAGCCTATCAGGCTCCTCCGTCTATGGGATTTTCCAGGCAAGAGTGCTGGAGTGGATTGCCATTTCCTTCTCCAGGGGATCTTTCCAACCCGGGTCTCCCGCGTTGCAGGCAGACACTTCACCGTCTGAGCCACCAGGGAAGCATAACTGTAGCAAAACAGTTATGCTTAACATAACAAGAAGCATAACAGTTCACTGTAACTGGTAGCATTTGTTGTTTGCTTAGTGTCCTAGGCATTATACATGTATTATTTTGTTTATTTTTGCATCAACCTGTTGAGGTAGGTTCTATCACTACTTTGCAATTCTACAGATGAGTATATTGAGACACAATGGTTTGAATAACCCATCAAGGCCAGCAAGTGACCATGCTGATGACCCCTTGCCCCCTCTTTGTTGTTTTATTTCAGGCATTATATAAAGAACCAGTTTGAGAATATTGAGGTTAGACCATGCATTGGCTGATATGAAACACTCCAGCTGTGCTAAGATGATCCCATATAGCCAACAAGCACTTTAGAAAGTCTGGTGACTGAATATGAATGAGCCCTTAAAACTCTTCTAATAATTCTGTGCGGAGTGATTCATAAAAGGTCTTATCTAAGCCTTGATTCACTGTTCTTCAAGGATGAATTTTCATGATAGATAGAATCCATTTTAATCTAAAACACCAATTTTTTTGCTCTAAATGAGTTCAATGGGTATCTCATCTCTGGAAATACTTGGTTACCTAAGAATGTAAATTGTCATCTTCCCATTAACATTCACTATTGTTTAGTGAATGGCACATTTAAGATCGTTTTTCTACTTGAAACTGGATCCATCCATCAAAATTTTACCTTGGGTTGCTAAGTTTGAAAAGGTCATGTGATATCTCATCTTCTTTGGCTGTGAACACATAAAATAAGTGTGAGATTATTCAACTAGAGTGGGCTTCCCTGGTGGTTCAGTTGGCAAAGAATCCACCTGCAATGCAGGAGATGAGGGTTCAATCCCTGGGTTGAGAGGATCCCCTGGAGAAGGAAATGGCAACCCACTCCAGTATGCTCGCCTGAGAAATCCCATGGGCAAAGGAGCCTGGTGACTACCATCCTCAGAGTCTCAAGAGTTGGACACAACTTAGCGACTAAACTACCACCACCATTCAACTAGAGTAACAGAATTCCCCAAAGAGAGGGGGTTGAAGGCCAGATCTTCCATTAGCTCTTGCAGTATCTTTCAGTTGGATTTCCTCCGATAATTTCCAACATATTACTCATTTCTTCTAGCTGTAAAGACTAATACTGTGTTCAAAACAAATGCATATCTTGTCATTTTTCCACTTTACTGACCACTGACCAACTCATTAACTATTCACCTTGGTCTCCATTCAAATGAAACATTTCCATAGCAATAAGGAGTTACTCTGTTCGTAAGGAATAGAGTAAAATGAGTGATATGACGTGCCAAGCCTGTCATAAGACTGGAGATAAAAGAATAGGGCCCTAACATGACACCTTCTGAGGTCAGACACAAAGGGACTAAGCTGGAGTCTACCCACATGTGCTTTAACTTCTGAAAAGTTAGTTTGATAGCTAGTCTTGATTTAGTCATTGTGTTTTCTCTTTTGTATACTGTTTTAGATGGAAAGTCACAGACTAGGGATGTTAAGCTACTAAAGAAGTATCTAGGAATATATAACTGAAAATGAGATGGTAAAAAAAAAAAAAAAAAAAAAACACTGAAACATTATTGCTTTGAGTCTTAGTAAATTATTTCTGCAAATTGTTCTAAATTCGATGACAAACAAGCAATACTTTAGAACCAGTGCTGTTCTCTTTTCCAAAAATCTATCTAACATTTTAGATTGTGAGTAGCTAAATAGTCTCTGACTCAAGGTGAAATTACCTTCTGTTAGCCTTGACATTAGAGCAATTGGAGGAAGGAGGCTTCATGTTCTGCAGTTATCTGAGAAGGAAAACAAACCACTTAGTTACCAGCTAGACTCTGTTATAATAATCATAATCTTTTGTAAAAAATCAATTAAATGCAAGGCATTTTAATTCAGTATCTCTAGTCCTCATGGCAACCAATCAAGTAGGTATTATTATCACTGTCTTAAATAGAAATGAAAACTCCAAGAGATTACATGTGCCCCACATCCAAAAGCTGGTAAACACTGAAGTCGATACCTGAAGTCAAGTATTATTGGTTCTCAAATCCATGCTCAGTCTACTACTAACTTTTAGGTTCTAGCTTTAATTTAGAGCACAATTTAATGAAATGAAATTTTCCTGGAGCCCTAACATGATAAAAAGTGAGGTGGTTCTGGTTGAACTGAGAAGAGAAAACGCAGAACTTTATTACTGAGATCCCTTCCCCATCCCCCACCCTCTCTGCAGAAGCTTCAATGTTTCATGGGAAGCCAGGCATTTGTGCAAGCTCCCTGTTAGGTCTCCGATCAGCAACATCCCCACCATAAACGTGAGCTTACTTCTGTGTATCAGCAATCCGGCACAGACTCAGAGGCCTGGAGGTGCTCCCAACACAATCCCACCGCAACTGTAAACAGAAGTTTCTTTTTCTCCTCCTACCATGAGTTTTAAAGTCATAAGTCTTTATGGATCAATGTGGCTATTTCTCTTTTGGGTTTTAATTTCTGATTCCAAAGTCTAAACTCAGAATGGTAAGAAGACTATTACTGAAACGTCATGCAAACACAATAGTCCCTCCCACACTGTTGGTGGGAATGTATATTGGTATAGCCACTATGGAGAATGATATAAGAAACTAAAAACAGAGCGACCATACGAGCCTGTGATACCACTTCTGGGCGTATATCTGGATAAAACCACAATTCAAAAAAATACATGCACCCCAATATTCATTGCAGCACTGTTTAAAGTAGCCAAGACATGGAAGCAAATGTCCTAAGTGGATAAAAATGATGTGGTACATATATACAATGGACTATGACTCATCCATGGAAAGAGTGAGATAACGCCATTTGCAGCAATGTGGACAGACCTCGAGACTATCCTACTAAGTGAAGTAAGCCAGACAGAGACAAGTATCATATGGTATCACTTGCATGTGAAATCTAAAAAAAATGATACAAATGAATTTATTTACAAAACAGAAGCAGACTCACAGACTTAGAAAACAAACTTATGGTTACCAAAGGGGGAAGGGGGAGAGGGTTAAATTATGAGGTTGTAATTAACATATAATCAACAAGGATCTAATGTGTAGTACAGGGAACTCTACCTAATATCCTGTAATAATCTAAATGAGAAAAGAATCTGAAAAAATAATAGATATGTGTATATGTAAATCTGAACTTTATACTTTGCTGTACACCTGAAACTAATATAACACTGTAAATCAACAATCAGTTCAATTCACTTCAGATCAGTCGCTCAGTTGTGTCCGACTGCTTGCGACCCCATGAATCCCAGCATGCCTGTCCATCACCAACTCCTGGAGTTCACTCAGACTCACATCCATCGAGTCAGTGATGCCACCCAGCCATCTCATCCTCTGTCATCCCCTTCTCCTCCTGTCCCCAGTCCCTCCCAGGTTCAGAGTCTTTTCCAATGAATCAACTCTTTGCATGAAGTGGCCAAAGTACTGGAGTTTCAGCTTTAGCATCATTCCTTCCAAAGAAATCCCAGGGCTGATCTCCTTCAGAATGGACTGGTTGGATCTCCTTGCAGTCCAAGGGACTCTCAAGAGTCTTCTCCAACACCACAGTTCAAAAGCATCAATTCTTTGGCACTCAGCTTTCTTCACAGTCCAACTCTCACATCCGTACATGACCACTGGGAAAACCATAGCCTTGACTAGACAGACCTTTGTTGGCAAAGTAATATCTCTGCTTTTCAATATGCTGTCTAGGTTGGTCATAATTTTTCTTCCAAGGAGTAAGTGTCTTTTAACTTCATGGCTGAAGTCACCATCTGCAGTGATTTTGGAGCCCAGAAAAATAAAGTCTGACACTGTTTCCACTGTTTCCCCATCTATTTCTCATGAAGTGATGGGACTAGATGTCACTACTTCAATACAAAATAAAAAATAAAGGTCTTATTTAACAAACATGATACAGCACCTAGAAAGGTAACATTATTTATATTTTTGTATACTTTACATCCACACATGAGATATATATATATATATATATATATATATAAAACACATATATTTGAAAGTATAGTACATGCACAGTCAAACATAAAAAATGAAATTAAACTCCCTTATGTTTCTCTGTGTGTTAAATATGAAATTAGAAAAACTATCTCTCCACTAAGAAATTTTCCCTTGGCAATGCTGCTCAAGGCAGAAAGATGTTATTTTAAATTCTTCTCTCATTAAAAGAAAAAAGAGCTTCTTCAGAGCTTGTGTGTATTTATACCAGAGCTTAACTGGCATTTTCATCGTGGTGTTTATGAATCGTAATATAGTTTCACTGCAGTTTCTGACATGCTCATTAATTTGTTCCCAGCGGCTGTTCATTACCAACATCATAAGCAAAACCCGCGCTCTCCATGGGCACTGAGGGTCCACCGGAAATGAAGCAGGCAGGGCTCCAGAGCATCTGAGAGCTGAGCCGGCGACGTCACCTCCCGCAGCAAGCTGGAGGAGGCAGCCGCGAAGAGAGGCACCAGAGCCTTCCCGGGGCCTTCACGCCCTCTGAGTTTCGTGCTGACATGGAGCAGTGATGTCTCGAAAAGGACGGGACTGTGCTGTCTCAGTGATGTGCCTCCTCTGATCAGCCTGCTCAGGATGGGTTACCGCGACAGTTTCAGACTTTCCCCTGCCAAGACGACTTAGGGACCTTTCCTGTCTTCACACCGTGATGCTGCTTCCTGTGCTGACTTCTGTCAGTGGGGAGTTTTGAGCTCTGAGCCGGACTCTGCCAAAATCTCTGGAATGTGTCAGCCAACCAATGCCACAAAAGAGCCTCATTGAAGTTTGCTGTCAAAAAGTCCTGTTTTTGGAGGAACTGGATGTTTAAACAAGCTGGCTTGAAAAATAACAAAAAATGAAGCCTTGTCTGTTAATTCTTTGTGGTTGTCAGCAATCCCCTGGGCCCCTAGATGAGGCCACACAGCACCAAAGTCTTAGATGACCAGAATTTCACCTTGACCAGAGGAGTGTGGGCTCTGGGCATCTCAGGAGATACTTCTGAGCTTCATTTTACTGTTTATGGAGCTGTTTCCATCTACTCCACACACTGGTAAGCTCACTGGGAAGCGCGGATGAGGCAGGACAAGGGGAATGATTTTTCAGGTTCACATGAGACCATGCATGTGAGGGACACAGATCAGAGGAGCTCAAGTTAGAGCCCTGTTACACTGGATAAACCACTTAACCCTTGACCTTGAGATGTTTCATCTACAGATTCAACAAGTTTCAGGATTAACAGAAGACCACATGGGTCCTTCTGAATAGCAAAAGAGTTATTTGAATGTGGTCCACTCTTGTTCAATTCTAAAATGAGATATTAATATGAATGTGTTTGGTGATTAGCTTAGAGCAAAGCTGGACGGCAGAGGCCTGGTGCCAGGTGCGGACACCAGGAGGCCTGCCTCCTCCAGAGCTCACCTGGAGGTCTAGAGCGCAAACTCTCCATCACCTTCTCATTGGGGAGACTCCACAATACAGACCAGGAGGTTAGAAAGAACAGTGAAGGGAGCTCTTTCAGGGGCTCACCCCAAACAGGGGGGTCACCTTGAACTCCTCTCTCTTGTCTCACATCTGGGCTGTCTACAAACTTGGTCAGCTCTATCTTCAGAAGATCCCGGCTGTTCACTGCCTCCACAGCTTCCATCCCAGGGTAAGGTGCCATCATGTCCCCCTGTATCTCTGAAGAGCCTTTGAGTCAGCTTCTTGCTTCCACCTTTGCTTTTTCCTGTCCATCCTCTTTGCAGCAGCCAGACCCATCATTGTCAAAATGTTAAAAGGGACATCATCAGCCTCCTGTTCAAAAACCCAGGGTTGTTTCAGGCAGAGTAAAATCCAAAATCCTCATCACAACCAGAGGGACCTTGATGACCTGGTCCCAGGCCGCCCCCATGAAAACATCTCCTTCACTTCCTACCGCCCCCACTCCCTCTGCTCCAGGGGCATTGGCTACTTCACTCTTCCTGGAAATACATGCGCACACATGATCCTGCCTTTCTAATCAGAAAGAACAAACCTGACTCCATATTGGATCTCTTTCTTTTGTTTAAACTTTGTATTCTATAGCTTGTGTTACAAGAACATTGTCTGTAGCTTGAAATACACAGGATAGCCCATTCTCAAGGCTCTGACCTTTAAAGGTATAACAGTTTTCCATTCATACAGAGATATAAAGTTGCAGAACAGAGAATAACATTTCTCTCATTGGGGTTTACAGGAACATTGTGGACTACCTCTGTGGACAGCTGCAAGAATGAAAGAGCCCAACACCAAGACGTTTACAGCAACCAACCACACCCCCTCCCCTTTTAGTATAAAAGAAACCTGAACTCTAACACTGGTAAGATGGTTCTTTGGAACGTCAGTTCACTATCTCCTTGGTCTTCAGGCTTTCTGGATAAAGGCACTATTCGTTACCCCAAAGAACTCATGTCTTGATTTATTGGCCTGTAGTGTGACAAGCACGATGAACCTGGGCTCAGTAACAGCTTGGAGCAGTTTGTCCGTTTCCTCTACTAGAAACACTCTTTTCTGGGAAGCCCCAAGAGTCCATGTTCTCCCTTAGAATCTTACTGAAATGTCAGCTTTACAGAGAAGTGCAGCCCTATAATAGTGTGAGTACATGCACGCACACATATGCACGCCTACATGCACGCAATGTATGTTTACCCTCCACTCCTTACCTTCTTTATTTTTCTTCATACACTTACTGTCACCTTCTCTATATCATTCATTTATTTTTCTATTGTCTGTTCCCCACCTCCTTCCCCAATCAGAATACAAACTTCCTAAGAGCATAGTCCTGATCTACTTGATTCATTATTCTATCCCCCTTGTCCAGAATACTGTATGATACATATCAGGTGTTTAATAAATTCCTATTGTAGAAATGACAGCATGAATGAATTATTTCAGATACTAGAAGTCATAAAAGTCATGAAACTGTTTTTAAAAAAGTGACTAATTTACTATAACGGTGCAGAAAGTAGACATGACCTTAGCCAGCAGGTCCCAGGGTACAGACAGCCACATTAACCTTGACGTCACAAGAACAACCCTATGTTGTATAGCTAAATCTTCCACTGTCAGGTAAAGAGGCAGCCGTGACCCTCCCCCCCGCCCCTGCCATTAGAAAGAATCACCCCTTAAAATCATTAGGAAACAACCAGCCTAAATTTATATGCAGCCTACGTTCTTCTCCGTGCTAGAGCTGATACACTTTTCTGGACACTTTCCCTGAGATTTCACCTCCTGCTTCCTCAACTATGTCTCAGGCAGCAATTTCATGCCACACAGAATACGAATCTAACAGGTGAATTTCCATCCTGGGGACAGTTCTCTTACTACTGATGTGGAAGAAAACGTAAACAAAGCTACAGTGAAGTCTTCCTTTTGAGGCTGAGAACAGTCAGCAGAGAAAGCAAGAGAGAATTGTAACAAACAAAAAAAGCTATTTGGGACATGGGAAAATAAATAAACATCCCTAACTCCTTTCTTTAAAAGTTGCATAATGTTCAATAGAATGTATGTATCATAATGTATTCAGTCTTTACATTGTTGATGCCTTTTTTCAGCTTACTTTTCATTCTCTTCCTCTGCAAAGCTGCAGTAAACAATTCGCTGCTGCTGCTGCATAATATCATCATTTTCTTGTGCTTTTATTTCTGTAGGGAAGAGTCCCTGAAGTGGGATTTCTTGGGCAAAGGGTATCAATACTTCTGTTTTTTAATTTTCGTCAGTATTTCCAGTTTCCCCAAATGTGGTAGCAATTTACTCTCCCGCCAGAAATGTATCAGAGTCTCCTCTTTTGCCTCCCCATAAACTCTTACCATATGAGATTGCCAATGTGATAACTGAAAAAAAAAAAAGGCTATTTCAATTTTTTTGTTGTTGTTGTTCTTTTTTTGTTATTTTATTTTTAAACTTTACAATATTGTATTAGTTTCGCCAAATATCGAAATGAATCCACCACAGGTATACATGTGTTCCCCATCCTGAACCCTCCTCCCTCCTCCCTCCCCATACCATCCCTCTGGGTCGTCCCAGTGCACCAGCCCCAAGCATCCAGTATCGTGCATCGAACCTGAACTGGCGACTTGTTTCATACATGATATTATACATGTTTCAATGCCATACTCCCAAATCTTCCCAACCTCTCCCTCTCCCACAGAGTCCATAAGACTGTTCTATACATCAGTGTCTCTTTTGCTGTCTCATACACAGGGTTATTGTTACCATCTTTCTAAATTCCATATATATGCATTAGTATACTGTATTGGTGTTTTTCTTTCTGGCTTACTTCACTCTGTATAATAGGCTCCGGTTTCATCCACCTCATTAGAACTGATTCAAATGTATTCTTTTTAATGGCTGAGTAATACTCCATTGTGTATAATTACATTTTTCCTGCATGTGTTTGAGCATCTTTTTCTAAATTTTCTGACTTTTTGCAGATCTTCTCTGAAATGTCCTATTTACTGGAATGATTAATCTTTCATTTTAATTTTATCAATTGAAAGAGTTATTTGAACAGTTGAGACTGTACTCTTTTCTTGGAATTTGTTGTAATTATGTTAATAATATATAGAGAGTTTGATTTTTACTTTACCAGTGTCATGTTTACCATACTCTTTTAAAAATATTTATATAGTTAAATGTCTTTATTTTATGATGGCTTCTGAGATTCCTGCCTTGTTTGAGAGTGCTCCAGCATCCCAGAGTGGTAAAAATATTCTCCTACAATTTGTTCCAATACCATCATATTTTTATTTATGTCCATAATGCATGTTGAATTTACATTATGTGTAGAGTCAGGAAGGGATGTCACATGTTCTTCCACATAGGTAGCAATTATTACAGTAGGATATAGTCAAAAACTATCCCAAATTAAAACGCAATCTTGATCACATGATAAACTTCCAACTATACCTAGATGCAATTTCTGGTTTTTTTCTCAGGTGCGCTGATGTAAACAGCTTCCCTGAAAGCCATTATGATCACCTGAAATTAGATGTGTTTTGCTGACAGAATTGGTCAGATAGGGTCCACATACTTTGTCAAATTTTCAGGCAGAAGTTCTCTTACTTTAGCTGAAGTTTTCCACTAATTCAAGCCCCTTGATGGGACATCCACTGGACCCTTACATGCACCAAACACACTCCTAAATAATTTTTATAGATTTCTTCTTTTACTCCTTATATTAACCTTATAAGACAATTATTACCTTAAAGCCCATCTTGCATATTTAAAAAACTGAAAACTAGAGACTTCAGTTGTTGAGGCTTACAAAGATGATCGATATTGGGGCTGAGATGTGGAGCTTACAGTGGTATTCCCGAGTCTGTGCTCATAACAGTGGGACTCCACCAACCATGTACTTTTGCTGTTGTATCTTTTTTATCTTTTTTACTTTTTCTAAAAATTATAGTATAATTGCTTTACAATGTGTTAGTTTCTGCTGTCCAACAGTGTGAATCAGCTATATGCATACATATAGTCCTGCCCTCTTGAACCTCCTCATCCCACACCCATCTCACCCTTCTTAGGTCATCACAGTGCTGAGCTGACTGTGCTATACAGAAGCTTCCCACTAGCTATCTATTTTACATAGGGCTGCTGCTGCTGCTGCTAAGTCACTTCAGTCGTGTCCGACTCTGTGCGACCCCATAGACGGCAGCCACCAGGCTCCCCCGTCCCTGGGATTCTCCAGGCAAAAACACTGGAGTGGGCTGCCATTTCCTTCTCCAATGCAGGAAAGTGAAAAGTGAAAGTAAAGTTGCTCAGTCGTGTCCGACTCTTAGCAACCCCAGGGACTGCAGCCCACTAGGCTCCTCCGTCCATGGGACTCTCCAGGCAAAGTACTGGAGTGCGGTGCCATTGCCTTCTCCGTATTACATAGGGCAGTATACCTTAAACGTTCCACTTATCATAATACAGAAGGTACACAGTGAATACCTGTTTGGGTGGAGCTGAATTCTTCTTCCATAGCCCCTTAGAATAAATTTGGCTCCATCAACTATGGTTAATGAAGGCCCAAATGGCCTCTGCTTCCTTCATGAGCCTGCAAAACATTCCATCAGAAAACAAAGTGTGAGTGGAATATAGATAAAAGAATAAGTGTTCAATACCTCATGATTGGACTAGACCTTTAACTTAAAAAAAGAATAAAACAATTTTTCATGCTACAGTCTTCTAGCATTTGGAAATAAAGACTTGAAATGAGTTTGCTTCTTGAAAACCCTGACAATTTCAAAACAAGGTAATTTCAGGAGCTGCAAAGCAACAGCCTGTAATGAGTTCTGCTAGAGACTCTTCTCACCGGGAAATGACTGAAGACAAGGAGATAACCTCTCATTAATTCCTTGTTAACTATTTTAATCAGGATTACATCACTGTCTCTCTCCCAGCACAGACAGTTGCCAGCAGGTTTTGGTGATCCAATCCATTAAGCTGACAACATGGAAAGGTCTGGACAGAAAGAGAGGTCACGTTTATGCCCCCAACCGCATCACAGGGGCCATATTTGATGAAAACGTGACCCCCTCGCCCCATTCCTCAGAGCGGCAATTTCTATTTCCAGTTTATTGTCACACATTCCTCAAAAGCCGGACACAAATGGCTTCTTTCGATGAGTTCTCACATGACTGCCCTGTGGCTTGGAGCAAGAGAGCCGTGCCGGGAGTCCTGGCAGGCAGACGCCAGCAGCTCCTATCTAGGGATCCAGACCCATTCCCCGCCGGGCAGAGCCTGTCCCAACCCGCAGGGTGACAAGAGTATCCAGTCTCCTCAGATTCACCCCTCTGGGACAGAGACTAGTCCACGTCCACCGCCCAGGGCTTCAGGAAACCTGCTGCGCGTGTGTGAGGGGCTGGGGGCATTCTGCAGCCGTGAAAACCACCAAGAGAAAATAGAGCCTCGGGGGCTTAGGATTCCCCTGTGGTCAACACTGCAGCTCTCACTCAACTCGAGTCACGGCCCTGCGGAGACACACCCCTTCCCGATTTTTAGTGCATGTCGGGTGAACAAGGCACCATACTCCTACTTCAGGCTGCCACACACGACTGGGGACCAAGCAACTGACCGCTGTGGGGACCGGCTCAGGGACGTGTGCACGTGGCCCAGTCACAGCCCATGAGCTCCACCTGAAGGGCTTCCGGGCGGCCACGTGGTGTGGCAACGCCCACCCTCCCCTTGGCTTGCACACCCGCCGCTCGCCGGGAAGAGCTGCGGAGTCGGCATCTCCAATCAGCTGCCTGCTATTGTATGTGGACTTGGCTTGTTAATCTCACCTGTCTGGACCCCAGTTTCTTTATTTCTAGTGTAGAAATAATCTAAGTGCGGGTCTCACATGAAAAATGTAAACATTAAAGTTACTGTGTGTAAAGTAATAAAATGTTAAGTAGCAAATTAAAAGCTGATTGAAGTATTGTCTTTTTTTCTTTTTTTTTCTTCCCCAGGGGCTTCTAGGAAAGAAATTCTCATCCTTTTCTATGGGATTTGAAGCCTGGAAAATGTAAGGTCTAGAAGTGCCATGTCAACTTCAGGAAGCAAGTGTCTGAAAATAAAGCCTATGTGGAGTTTCCTAATTTAAGAGAACTTAAGAGAGGAGAGCGGAGAAGGCAATGGCAACCCACTCCAGTACTTTTGCCTGGAAAATCCCATGGATGGAGGAGCCTGGTAGTCTGTAGTCCATGGGGTCACTAAGAGTCAGACACGACTGAGCAACTTCACTTTCACTTTTCACTTTCATGCATTGGAGAAGGAAATGGCAACCCACTCCAGTGTTCTTGCCTGGAGAATCCCAGGGACAGAGGAGCCTGGTGGGCTGCCGTCTATGGGGTCGCACAGAGTCGGACACGACTGAAGCGACTTAGCAGCAGCAGCAAGAGAGGAGAGAGTGAAAACTGATCCTGCTGATGTCATTTGAGGCTCAGATCAAGCTGTGCCTAAAGCCAGCCCTTTTCCATGGCATTCTCTTTCTCTTAAGCAGGTTTGATTTGGTTTTTCAGGAAATTTTACCCTAACTCTTACTTGCTTTTCTCTCTGGGGTGCAGCTGTGACTAATTCTGGCTTTGTGTTCTGTGTGACTCCGTGGACCAAAGCCTAGGAAAGAAAAGCCGGAGGTGTCCTTCACACTTATATAGAACTACAGTGCTTGAAAGCTGATTCAGGAGGGAGCAGACTTTTGAGTATACCCAGAGTTGCCTGGATCTCCATTCCTTCAAGTTGGAAGAATAATATTTCACAGCATCTAAAATTTCTACATGAATTGGCAGGTAGGCAGAGTACATACTGATGAGATTAAAAGAAGTAACCTACAAGGAACTGCAAAGCCCTGAGCCCAGATGCTCACCTAGAGGGGCATAATTGTGGACAGTAGTGATACGCAAAAAGCACATAGACGCTCAGATGATCCCAGATGGTGGGGAGAAGAAGAGATTGCCAAGTCACCTTTGGATGGATTCAAGGATCGTGGCACCAGGAAGACACATGTGGATTCGTATACACTGTTTTTGAGTTGTGGTGCTGGAGAGGACTCTTGAGTGTCCCTTGGATTGCAAGGAGATCAAAACAGTCAGTCATAAAGAAAATCAACCCTGAATATTCACTGGAAGAACTTTTGCTGAAGCTGAAGCTCCGATACTTTAACCAGCTGATGCAAAGAGCCGACTCGTTGGAAAAGACCCTAATGTTGGGAAAGAGTGAAGGCAAAAGGAGAAAAGGGTGACAGAGGCTACGATGGTTAGATAGCATCACTGACTCAATGGACATGAATTTGAGCAAATCAGGGAGATAGTAGAGGACAGAGGAGCCTGGCATGCTGCAGTCCTTGGAGTCACAGAAAGTCTGACATGACTTAGTGACTGAACAACAACATGCATTAATCTGCTCGGATACCCGGAGCTGTGCTAGAATCCCAACATCAGCCTGCAGAAATCTATCTTGTCCTTCTTTACCTTTCTGAACTACAAGTGGTTCCATTTTCAGACCCAAATTCACTTTAAAAGTATCACTTTTAATTTCTTTATTCATGTGGTTGCTTTGACCAACAATATACACACATGAACACACACACACACACACACACACATCCCACTCCTCTCTGATTTCTAAATATTTTAAGAAATATTTCACCTTATTCAAATCTCAAATAACTTCAGCCTATAGCATTCTGCTTTCCATGAAATTTCCTTTCCATGAAGTTCCATCCATTAAATTAATATTTCTCCAGAAACATGTGTGTGCTACGTCCTGTTTCTGCAGACACTGGGAGAACAGCAGCAAAAGTACAAGGTCTTGCCCAACGGAGTAATGGTAGTGCTTAAGGATTTCCTCCATCCTCTGCAACAGAGAGCCCAGATTGGCAGCATTAGTCAGTTTTCATGGTGTAAAGACATCTACTATGGCCAATTTCAAACTACTGACATAAGTTGCTGAAAGATGAGTAGTAGTATACTGTCATGTAATATTTCAACTCTAAAGACACAGTAAATACAAATAACATCTAGAGCATGAATAAGAATGTTAAAAAGCAAGTAGAAAATGATAAGGACTAAGCATTTATTACCTTTGTTTTCAATGTAATTCATTTAATCATGAGTTCATGAGTTCATATACTTTAATTTTCAATAATGGCTGTATTTCAAAGCCAGCTCTCAAAATTCCTGGAAATTTAACAGGTGGCTCTCATGACCCAGTACAAGCTGGATACAGCATACCACTGGCCTTCTCTATTGGTACATGTCTTCTAGAAGATATTTAAAATAAACAGGCAAACAAAATGCTAAAGAATTAAAACAACATATAAAATATAGGTACTAAAATATATGATGGTATATCTGAATCTAATATAATGTTATGTGTCATTATGTGTGTTGCTGTGTTTGCTCAGTCATGTTCGACTCTTTGAGGCCTCATGAACTGTAGCCCTGCAGGCTCCTCTATCCATGGGATTCTCCAGGCAGGAATACTGGAGTGGGTAGCCTTGCCCTCCTCCAGGGGATCTTCCCAACCAAGGGATCAAACCCAGGTCTCCCACATTGCAGGCGAATTCTTTACCATCTGAGCCATCAGGGGACTCTGGTGTATGTCATTATATATAAGTTTAAAATAATTAATAAATAAAGTATTCTCTCAGCATATTAAAAAGGAGAGACATCACTTTGCCAACAAAGTTCCCTGTAATCAATGCTATGGTTTTTCTAGTAGTCATGTACAGATGTGAGAGTTGGTCCATAAAGAAGGCTGAGAACCAAAGAACTGATGCTTTCAAACTGTGGTGCTGGAGAAGACTCTTAAAAGTCTCTTGGATCTCCCTGTAAGGAGATCCAACCAATCAATCCAATCCTACAGGAAATCAACCCTGAATATTCACTGGAAGGACTGATGCTGAAGCTGAAACTCCAATACTTTGGCCATGTGATGCAAAGGACTGACTCACTGGAAAAGACCCTGATGCTGGGAAAGATTGAAGGCAGGAGGAGAAGGGGACAACAGAGGACGAGATGGTTGGATGACATCACTGACTTGATGGACATGGGTTTGAGTAAACTCCAGAAGACAGTGAAGGACAGGGAAGCCTAGCATACTGCAGTCCATGGGGTCGCAAAGAGTGGGATACAACTTAGCAACTAAACAACAGCAACAATAAAATATATCTAATGACAATAAGTATTGTGTTGGCCAATAAGTTTGTTTGGGTTTTTCTGTAAGATATAATGAAAAATGAACCTTTTGGCCAATCCAATATTTTGGGGAAAAAAATCAGGATAAGGAGATATTGAGCATCAGGAAAATGGGAGTTTATTTTAGGTAGAGTGAACAAGAAACACTTGTCAGAAGAGTGGCAAACCTTTTCTCAAATCAGTAAAGGAGTGAAAACTAAAGAGAAAATCCAGAAAAAACGCATTCCCAGTGGAGAGTACAGCGTGTGCAAAGGCCTCGAGGAAGAGGTAAGTTTTGTGTATTCGGAAATAGCAAAGCTAGTATGACTAGAAAGGAGTACACATGTGAAGGATACTAAGAGAGGAGGTTGAAGAGACAGTCTTGTCAACTGTGGGGAGGAATTGCCCTTTCAATCTGAATAGGCCGAGAATCCATTGGAAGGATGTCCAGTGGGAGTAACTATCCTAGTAACCATGTTATTCAGTTCAGTCTTGTCCCAACTTTTTGCGACACCATGGACTACAGCATGCCAAGCCTCCCTGTCTGTCACCAATTGCTCAAACTCATGTCCATCGAGTTGGTGATGCCATCCAGCCATCTCATCTTCTGTCGTCCCCTTTTCCTCCTGCCCTCAATCTTTCCCAGCATCAGGGTCTTTTCAAATAAGTCAGCTCTTCTCATCTGGTGGCCAAAGTATTGGAGTTTCAGCTTCAGCATCAGTCCTTCCAATGAATATTCAGGACTGATTTCCTTTAGGATGGACTGGTTGGATCTCCTTGCAGTCCAAGGGACTCTCAAGAGTCTTCTCCAACACCACAGTTCAAAAGCATCAATTCTTTGGCTCTCAGCTTTCTTTATGGTCCAACTCCCATATCCATACATGACTACTGGAAAAACCATAGCTTTGACCAAATGGACCTTTGTCAGCAAAGTGATGTCTCTGCTTTTTAATATGCTGTGTAGGTTGTTCATAGCTTTTCTTCCGAGGAGCAAACATCCTTTAATTTCATGGCTGCAGTCACCATCCACAGTGATTTTGGAGCCCCACAAATGTCTTTAACTGTTTCCATTGTTTTGCCATTTATTTGCCGTGAAGTGATGGGACCAGATGCCATGATATCAGTTTTTTTAATGTTGAGTTTTAAGCCAAATTTTTCACTCTCCTCTTTCACTTTCATCAAAAGGCTCTTTAGATCTTCTTTGCTTTCTGCCATAATGGTGGTGTCGTCTATCTGAGGTTATTGATATTTCTCCCAGCAATCTTGGTTCCAGCTTGTGCTTCATCCAGCCCAGCATTTCACATGATGTACTCTGCATATAAGTTAAATAAACAGGGTGACAATATGTTTAAAAAAAGCAAAGACAAAGAGGTAAAATTATTTTAATTATACTTAACCCAGTGTTCCCAAAATATTCTTATTTCAGCATTATTATAAAGTTGGGTCTTGACAAATATTAACTGGTTTTTGAAAGAGAAATAGATCTTCAGCTACCTTATAAATGATACCCTCTTTCCTTCATGCAGAGAATTACAATTCTATGCAGGCAGTGTCCATTCTACCAGTTAATCCTCTTTGGAAAACGTCTATTGATTTTATTCAATATATTCGCACCTCCAGATTCAGTGAAATACTTCAGAGTTACGATCTTCTGCCCATATTGTACCAAAATAATGCAGTTAGCAGTCATAAAACTCTGTCGGGGGGAGCACAAAGGCATTAAGCACTTTTAGCCCCCACAGTGAAGCAGGCAATAATGGATAGTTAGATGTCCCTCGGTCTCTGATCTTGGCATAATGCCCCTCTCTTGGGGTTCCACTCTCTCAGGGTCTCATTGGAACACAGCTCATACGCGGCAGCCTGAATCCTGCTTTTATGGTGTATGACAGCAGATGCTTAACTTAACAGCCTCTTTATTCTCTTCTTTATACAAATGCAGTGCCTTGGCACCCATCTTTCTATTGAATTGCTGTCAGGTAAGGCTTTGCCCAAGGTCAACATAACAAGACTCTGCCAGCTACCACAGCCGACGTTAATACATCTGGAGGATTTATGTCAGATTCCAACTGCTAAAGACTGAGCTGATAATCGTAGGTATGTGGCGGAGGCATTAGCATTTCTGTCTGTGCAGATTTCAATGCCTTATTAACTTTTCTGAGAAACGTTTACCCAGTGGGAGAAAATACTGAGTTGAGTTAGGGATTCCTCACTGCCCACCACAGGCAATGTCATAGAAATCTCTATTGCTTTCTGCATGGAGAAATTAACCAGGGTGGCACATCGTTATGGCTCCTAATGAATATGAATACCCAAACATGAAGAATCCAAAAATCATTAGAGCTGGAGAGAAAAAACGTGCTTCCAAGTACGATCCCTCTTGGAGGCCCTCAGGAATTATTTTCTTGGAACACAGTGAATGATGATTTTATGTATACTTCCAAAGAATGTAAAATCTGGCCCATTCTCCGGAATGCATACCAATAGTAGCTACAGTATAGGCTGTCTTTGGAAAACTCTCCATTTAAATGCAAACAGCTACAAAAAGAAAACCAAACTGTGGATAAATAATAATTCAGAAGACGGCCTGAGCAAAGTGAAAAGGAGTTCACAGAGGTCAATTTTTTTTTAATGCATTTTAACTCTTTGAACAGAAATACAGAACCCTTTTTAAGTACCAGAGATGAAAACTGATCACACTTGGTTTTCCGACTCCCAGTGCGCTCTATGATTGGCCTTCCCTGGTGCCCCAGACAGTAAAGAATCTGCCTGCAGTGCAGGAGACCTGGGTTAGGGCCCTGGGTTCGAAGAGCCCCTGGAGAGGGGAATGGCTATCCATTCCAGTATTTTTGCCTGGAAAATTATATGGACAGAGAAGCCTAGCAGGCTACAGTCCTTGCTTTATGATTATCAAATGATGAGACTAATGGTTAATTCTAGCCACTGAATTCTACCAAGGAATTAGAGGCAGCTGCTACAGTAGTAATTTTATGGTCAATAAATATATGACTCTTCTTGGGAAAAAATAGTTCAGTCTTTTCTTAATAATGTCAAATAACCATCCGTCACACTGGAAAGAACTAGTGTACTTGAATTGGCACCTTTTGGAAGGTCGCTTCTTACAGGTCACCAGCTGACTCCCTCAGCTGGGCTGTGCATTCCTCGATGACCTTCATGCCTCGTGAGACCCTAAGCTTCTGCAAGATGAGGGTAAGAACTATCTACCATGTTTTCATATCCTTCAAACCTTCCAGCACATTGCAATGTCCAGAGTTAATCCCCTCAAATAAGTCTAACAGAACTACTGTTATCATGAAATTTCCATTATAGGAATTGTAAGAAACATAGATCAGACTTTTAATGGCTGAACATTTATTAAAACCTCTGGTTTTCACTTACACTCATAGTTTCTTTTTTTTTTAATTTATTTTATAATGGAGCATAGTTGATTTAATAAGATGTTAGTTTCAGGTGTAGAGCATGGTGATTCAGTTATATATACACATGTACCTATTTTTCAAGTTCTTTTTCCATTTAGATTATTACAGAATACTGAGCAGAGTTTCCTGTGCTGTGCTTGTTGCTCATCTATTTTAAATATAGCAGTGTGGACATGTCAATCCAAAACTCCAACACTCATAGTCTTCATTCAAGATTTCTATTCAAGATCCTGAGCCTGTCTGTGAATGTTTTCTACCCATCTGTTACTGGAGATTCTGAAGGATATAAGGGGTTGGCTGTTCTTTGCCCCAAGAGTATAGCCACTCTGAGGATGTCTTTAGGAGTTCACTCAGCTCCCTCTTTTGTAAAAAAAAAAAAAAAGGAAAGAAAGAAAAGGCAACTGTGAAAAGCAGATACTTATTATATACTCCTCACCAAATGTAGAACTTTAGAAATGTTTACTCTGCCTCTAATTTCAACCCAGCATAGCACAACATGTAAAATATATTTTCTTCTAATATTTCAGATTCTCTTAGGAACTCTGCCTTCCATTTCATCAAATGCAAATTGAATCCCTATTATGAGTAAGGCAGAGTGCTTCACGATGTAGTACATTCAGAGATGTTATGGCAGAGCCCCGGCCTCATAGAGTTGGTCATTCAATGGGAGAAACAAGGCAAGAACTCATGTAACTTGTCAAAAGCCATTTGACAAAACATCTTTATGAGCAAAAGAAGACTGACTCAACAATCTTTTATATAAATCCATTAATGTGGTGTTCTAGGATAGTCACAACCAATACATGGTCACCAAAAAAAAAAAAAAAAAATGAGAGCAGTGGTGTCCTCCGGGTGCAGGAGTGACTGGTTAAGGGCATAAGGGCATACTTACTATTTTGGAAGGTTTTGGGGTTACACAGGTGTATGCATTTGTTAAACTCATCATATTATCTACTGTGGATGTGTGCAGCCCATTGTATGCAAATTTTACCTAAAATAACCATGAATAAATATGGAACTCTGGTTAGTGATATGCTACTGCAGTATTTAGGGAGAAATGTGCAAACGTCTGCAATTCTCTTTGAAATGCATAGAAAATAAGATGGGTTGATGGACGGATGCAGAATGGATGATGGATGAACGGATGGTAGATATATGATAAATCAAATACCATAACGTATTAATGGTAGATAGTAGGTATAATGTAAGAGGGTTCACTATAAAATTCTTTCAATTTTTCTTCATGTTAGAAAGTTTTAATAATAAGTATTGATGGGGGAAAATAGCTTCTTATATGAGGAGAAATTGTCAAATGTTTCTTGAAAAACACATGAAGGATTTTGAATGGTAGAACATCAATAAAGAACATCCACCATTGAGTGAATAACAAAAGCAGAGTGCTAAAAAAGTGACAAGCATGGTCAGGAAACATGAGCTTGCTCACGTGTAGAACATAAAAGGAAGAGAGTGGAGCCAGGAGGAGTGTAGCTGAGGTCACACCATGGAAGACTTCATGCCAGGCTGGGAATCATGAATTTCTGGATACAGTGAACAGCCCCCGTTGAAGTCTTCTGAGCAAGAGGATCGGGGGGATCATAATTTCCATTTAGGAAGGGGCTTGAGTAATAGAAGAGGCGTAGGGGCAGAGAGAGTCATTGTTGAGTGATGGGAGTCTGAACCAGAAAGGAAACAGGAGCTAGATACGTGGTGTTCTGGAGTCACAAAACACTCAGTATGTGGCAGAAGCGTGGTTGCAACTCAGAACACTGAGCTGCCTTGCCTTTGCCTCTAATGACCCATGTAACATTTGGCCAGTCCTTCCATTTCACTTCTCTGATAGGCTGATTAAGAAATTGTTCCCCAATTCCCACTTCTCCCTGTTTTCATATCCTGAGCCTTTCTGCTCTTTCCATTAGGAATCTGATCTGGCCTTGTGGCTTGCTATTGCCAACAAAATGCAGTTGAAGTTATAGCCTCAAGGGGATTCACACGCTTCCACTCATTTTCCTGGCCCCCTATCACTACTATGTGACCCTGCCCCAGCCAGTCTTCTGGAGAATCACCAGTTCACAGCCCATCTGGTAAATAAGGACATCCTAGGCCAGCTTACACCTGTTGACTCACAAGCATGACCAAACATGCACGAATGAACCCAGAATCCAGTCTGACTGAGACCAGAAAAATCTCCTAGCTAGACTTGTAGACTCGGGAGGATAAAACAATATTTAAAGTTACTGAGTTTTTGAAAAGTTTGTCATGCATCAAAAGCTAACTGAAACAATATCTTGAGACCTTGAACGTGTCATCTGTAGAGAAGGGAACTAAATGGAATAAATTCTAGAGATTTTATAATTTTGTGTAGCTTCCCCCTAGCTTCATTATTCTATGGTTTTAAAATGAAATGAGAGACTTCATTGTCTTGTTAAATATATTGATCTCTTGGACTCTAGAAAGCTGGTGGGCATTAGCTGCACCATATGTGCACATAAAGAGGTAGGCACTAGGAAACATACGTGGGTGTGGAGGTGGGGGTGGAGGAGTGGAGCAGCTGCTGCTGCTGCTAAGTCGCTTCAGTCGTGTCCGACTCTGTGCGACCCCATAGACGGCAGCCCACTAGGCTTCCCCGTCCCTGGGATTCTCCAGGCAAGGACACTGGAGTGGGTGGAGGGGAGCAGAGGCTGTGCTGAATAGTGCAGGATCCAGAGAAAAGGTTACCTGCCAGACTGGGGTCCATTTTTACTCTGGTCCGGTACTCTAACCCTCTCCTCACTGCAGGTCTTCCTAGACTTCATTTGAGAAATGCATTTTCATTGCTTATATTGATTTTATACCCAACTTTCTCTTGTGTAGAAAAGGACAAGACTATTGTAAGCTTTAACAATTGGCTGGGATTTATATGGTCAAATGGATTAAGCCTGTAGAGAAATCATTAGGCTTTCTTTAAAAATAAAGCAACAACAAAAAAAATCCTACTGTTCGCTTAATGGAACAAAATAGTCTCTACCCAGAAGATCTCTCAGGGCCTAAATAATGCATATAATAGTATGGGGGATTCTATTGATCCCCCTGAACCCATCTATAAGTGCTAAACCTGCCTTATTCTTTTTATTTTTTTATGATGAGCTGTTTAAGGAAACTGAACCATTTAAAGTTTCAAATTGCACTAAGTTGGAGCAAGTTACTTAACCTTTCCAAATACTTGACAGGGATAAATAACTGGAGAGCAAACGGCTACTGTCGTAGGGTTATTGTGATAATTAAATGACATGCACATGGAACAGTTTGAGACATGCTCTGTTGCTCAGTTAACATCCATTTTCCTACTCTGCATATTAATTCATTGCATATACATCATTTAAAGTCTAGCTTAGATGAGGCTCCTTTGTAATCTCTTTATTCGTAAGGTCAGCTCATGTTAAACCCTTTTCCCCTCTTATTTATATATGCATATATGGGGTCTCCCAGGTGGTGCCAAAGGCAAAGAACCCATCAGCCAAAGCAGGAGGCCTAAGAGCTGGTTCGATCCCTGGGTCGGGAAGATCCCTTGGAGGAGGAGATGGCAACCCACTCCAGTATTCTTGCCCGGAGAAGCTTGGGGGGCTACAGTCCATAGAGTTGCACAGAGTTGGACACAACTGAGGTGACTTAGCATGTGCACACACACATATACATGTATGTATATGATATGAGGTCTGTATTGTTGAAAAGTATTTCCTGGTCCACTGTTAGAGATACAAGAATTTTCTGACTCAGTATTCACTACTGCAAGGAGATCCAACCAGTCCATTCTGAAGGAGATCAGCCCTGGGTGTTCTTTGGAAGGAATGATGTTAAAGCTGAAGCTCCAGTACTTTGGCCACCTCATGTGAAGAGTTGACTCATTGGAAAAGACTCTGATGCTGGGAGGGATTGGGGGCAGGAGGAGAAGGGGACGACAGAGGATGAGATGGCTGGATGGCATCCCGGACTAGATGGACGTGAGTCTGAGTGAACTCCGGGAGTTGGTGATGGAAAGCGAGGCCTGGTGTGCTGTGATTCATGGGGTTGCAAAGTCGGACATGACTGAGCGACTGAACTGCACTGAGGAGAAGGCAATGGCACCCCACTCCAGTACTCTTGCCTGGAAAATCCCATGGACGGAGGAGCCTCGTGGGCTGCAGTCCATGGGGTCGCTAGGAGTCAGACACGACTGAGCAAATTCACTTTCACTTTTCACTTTTCACTTTCGTGCATTGGAGAAGGAAATGGCAGCCCACTCCAGTATTCTTGCCTGGAGAATCCCAGGGATGGGGGAGCCTGGTGGGCTGCCGTCTATGGGGTCGCACAGAGTCGGACACAACTGAAGCAACTTAGCAGCAGCATGTGTGTGTGTGTGTGTGTGTGTGTGTGTGTGTGTATCACTTTGCTATACACCTGAAACATTATAAATCAACCAACTTCAATAAAAATCTTAAGATAAAATTAAAAAAATAAAAATTGACTAACCAAACAAAACAAAAAAGAAAGAGGTAGAGTTTATTTCTGTCTGAATGAACTCTGACCAAAATTTTTTTTTATACATACTTGTTGGTGCTTCACTTTATATTGACCTATAGAACTTTCTAATAGGTTCATGTGGTTTGTCTCCCCAGTTAGCTTTTACACTCACTTGGGGCTTATGTGTTGTACTTTATTAAAAACTTGTTCTTCTAAAGCTTAACAGAGCCAGGCAAATGCTGAAGGTTAATAAAGGGTGATTGATTGATAACAAAAGATAATAAAGTTACTTAATCTGACTGCTATTGATTATAAGGCATCTCAAGTGCCCTACAACTAAGTATCATTTTTTAATAATTTGTTGAGGTATAGCATACATAGGGTTTCCCAGGTGTTTCAGTGGTAAAGAATCTGCCTACCAGTGCAGGAGGCTCAAGAGACATGGGATTGATCCCGGTAGGAAGTTGCAACCTGCTCCAGTATTCTTGCCTGGAAAGTCCTATGGACAGAGGAACCTGGTGGGCTCCAGTCCATGGAGTCGCTAAGACATGACTGGGGGACAGCATGCACGCATAGGATACATACAGAAAGGAGCACAAACCATACGTGTACAACCCTATGAGTTTTAACAAAGTGATCATATCCAGATAACCCCTCCACCATTTCAAGAACATTGAAGTCCCCCAAAGCTCCTTGAGTCCCCTTCCAGTTAATACCAAAGATAGCCATTACTCTGACATCTAACAACAGGTCTTTGTTGGTTTCTTGAAGTTGATAAAAAGTGTGTTCTCATTAGTACCTGACTTCCTATCAGTTCAGTTCAGTTGCTCAGTCGTGTCCAACTCTTCGTGATGCCGTGGAAGGCAGCACACCAGGCCTCCCTGTCCATCACCAGCTCCCAGAGCTTGCTCCAACTCATGTCCATTGAGTCAGTGATGCCATCCAACCATCTCATCCTCTGTCATTCCCTTCTCCTCCTGCCTTCAGTCTTGCCAAGCACCACGGGTCCTTTCCAAGGAGTAAGTTCTTCGCACCAGGTCGCCAAAATATTGGAGTTTCAGCTTCAGCATCAGTCCTTCCAATGAATATTCAGGATTGATTTCCTTTAGGACTGACTTGTTTTAATTTCTTGCAGTCCAAGGGACTCTCAATAGTCTTCTCCAACACTACAGTTTAAAAGCACTCTTTGGCACTCGGCTTTCTTTATGATTCAACTCTCACATCCATACGTGACTAATGGAAAAACCATAGCTTTGACTAGATGGACCTTTGTCAGCAAAGTAGTGTCTCTGCTTTTTAATATGCTGTCTAGGTTGGTCATAGCTTTTCTTCCAAGGAGCAAGTGTCTTTTAATTTTAAGGCTGCAGTCACCATCTGCAGTGATTGTGGAGCCCCCAGAATAAAGTCGGTCACTGTTTCCACTGTTTCCTCATCTATCTGCCGTGAAGTGATTGGACCAGATGCCATGATCTCAGTTTTTTGAATGTTGAGTTTTAAGCCAACTTCTTCACTCTCCTCTTTCACTTTCATCAAGAGGCTCTTTAGTTCTTCACTTTCTGCCATAAGGGTGATGTCATCTGCGTTTCTGAGGTTACTGATATTTCTCCTGGAAATCTTGATTCCGGCTTATGCTTCATATAGCCTGGCATTTCACATGATGTACTCTACATAGAAATTAAATAAGCATGGTGACAATACCTTGACGTACTCCTTTCCCAATTTGGACTTTTTATAGTTAACATTTTTCTTTTGAAATTCATTCATGTCTTTGCATGGAGCTGAAGTTCTTTCATTCTCATCAGCATGGAACATTCCATTGTAAGAATACAATCTGTCTATTTACTCTTTCATTTTAATTGAAATATAGTTGATTTACAATGCTGTGTTAGCTTCAGGTATACAAAAAGTGATCCATTTACTCTTGATGGACACTGGGTGTGCTGCTGTGAACATTCACATGCACATCTTTTTGTAAAGATATGGAGTCAGTTCAGTTCAGTTGCTCAGTCGTATCCAACTCTTTGCGACCCCATGGACTGCAGCATGCCAGGTGTCGCTGTCCATCACCAACTCCCAGAACTTACTCAGACTCATGTCCATTGAGTAGGAAATGGCAATCCATTCCAGTATTCTTGCCTGGGAAATTCCATGAACAGAGAAGTCTGGCAGTCCATGGGGGTCACAAAGAGTGGGACAGGACTGAGTACACGCACGCGTGCACACACACAATGCATTCAATAAATGCTGAATGTATACCTAGAAGGAGAGTTGCTGGGTCATAGGGCATATCTATCATCTATCTATCTATATCATCTGTCATGTCCTGTCTTTAGGAGAGACACTGCTAAAAAGCTTTTCAAATGAATTGCACTAACTTTGCTTTCACCAGCAATGTGCCAAAATATTTATCAAATCCATCCACATTATAGAGCAGAGTGGCAGTGTCCTTGGTGCCAAGTGGTTAAAAAGATACGTGTGCACATAGAGATCTGAGGACTTCTCACGGTCAGTTCCTTAGCTCCCTTGCCCCACCCACATCTTGGTAAACTTTGGTGGAGAAAGGGCACAGAGTTTCATAACAGTGCATGTTTTCCAATGGGTTTTAAAAGGAATCACTGTTCTCTGGTGGGACTTGTACAGACAGGTTCTTCCTCTTTCACCTCTCCTATGTATTCTGTTAAGAGGGAAAAAACTTGTTTTCAGAAGATGGAAAGATAAAAAAAGTAAACAGACTGAGAAGACAGACTCAAATGTGTATGTGATATTTCCCACAATTGTGAGGTTTTCTCTTCATTCTGTCTCTATTTTCATATAGATGCTTCCACTCAATTTCTCTCGCCTGGGCCAGGGACAGCCTATGCTCCAGAGTGCCCTCCTTTGCCCATAGCAGGCTGTGAATCAACAGACTTCTGCCTCAAAATGATGTTTACTGCCATCATCAGCAACTTATGTTTGCTGGCAGCCCATGTCAGCTGAGTTAAGATCATAGTTAGTTATTAAGGAAGAGGCTGATTGAGGAAAGAACAGATTGTGAATACTGGCTTTGTAGCCCTTGAATTTTAGCCCATATATTTAGAATTCATATGTTTTCATAGTGCCTTACACACAGTAGAAACTCAGGAAGAATCTCATTAGGATCTTGCCCTTTGCACTTGGGAACAGGTTTATAACATGATGACTTGGGTAAGAGGCTACATGTTCCTCCCCTAGACTGTCAGCCTTCTGCGGACAGTGCCCCCACGACGTTGCCAGCACACAGCAGAGTGCCTGGCAGAAGCTCTTCAGATATGCTTCAAATCTTCAGTGACAAATGTAATTAATGCCAAGGAGCAGGGGAAAATATAAAATAGTCCAGATAACTGATAGCTAAACAGAAACCCAACTGATGAGTTCTTTAAATGATCCTCTCGCATCCAACATAGCTGGCACTCAGCCCTTGGTTCTAACAGGGACACGCAGTTTATCTCCATGTGTATGTTTTGAAATTGAAGCACAGTACAGCAGGCATTACATCTATTATAAAAGCCCCTTCTTAGAACAATACTGTGTCAGGCAAGCCTATTTGAGCTTCATATATGCCAATTAGACAGGCTTATATAAATCTTTGAAGGAAAGAATTTTCCCCTAATTAGTTTCTCTCCACTATCCAATAGAACCAACTTGCTCATACTCCAAAATGACCATAAACCAAGCCACCGAGGGTCCTTTGACATATTTAAAAGTGATAACATAATCATTGTGATTTAATCAAGTTCATTTCAAGTTTATTGCTAAGGGATACGAGGACTGGTCATGCTCCCCAGGCAGATTCTAAAGGTTTTTGGCTTATGGGGAAAAAAAACAAAACAAAGACAGCTTGGGATGTCATCTCTTGAAAAAACAAAATTAAAATGTGCCTTAATTTGGATTCCCATCCGAACATTCTATTGATATCCTTTTTCACCACCCAGATGTTCTGTAAGCAAATGTCATCAGTACTGTTTAAAAGAGACTCAGAAGTATTTTTCACTTCCAATACTTAATGCTCTGTTTTCCCTTCAAGATGAATTGTAGACGATGACGCTGAAATTATTCAATCTAACAGCACTTCAGAATAAAGACAGTTGTGGTAATAACTGCTCTAGAAGAACACAGGGGCTTTAACCCCCATGTCTCCTTATTAGTTTGTCATGAGCTATTGACCACCTATCACCTCTTTTTCTAACCTTGTTTTGCAGAGTGATTTATTCACATTTATTTATTAAGGATATTACATTATTTACAGCTTGTTCATCGACAGTCTGTCTCCAAAAGTGACAAGGAAACAATATAATTTGCTATCCTTAGTAAATATCTAAGGAGGAAAAAAGAAGATATTATGCAAACCTTCTTGAAATTCACAAATGAGGCAAGATAAGAATATCAGCAGAATTTATAACATCTGTACTATGCCTTGATTTTAATATATTGCAGCCCCACCCCCACTCACCCATCACAGTGATGCCTTCAATATTTTACTCTGCTGGCCTAACACACAGCTCACAATTTTAAACTGATAAATCTGAGGGCATAAATTTTATATGCTTTTTGCAAAACAGCAAGGCTGAGGACAGACTGTACATTCAGAGGATTATAGCCTGTTCTAATTCATGCCGTTTCCACACTTTTCCTGTCCTTTATGGAGGCTTTTGGAATATTTCAAACAAATATCAGAGCTTTGTGTTTATGCCATGTTATAAAGAATATCTGAAGGACAATGTCTGTTTTCCAAATCATCTCAGTTATGGAAAGAAAATGGATTCTACTTTGAGTCCAAATGTAAGAGTAGCCCCACAAATGAACATTTAAAATCTGTTTGGGATTTGCTGCAGAAGGCAATGGCACCCTACTCCAGTACTCTTGCCTGGAAAATCCCATGGACGGAGGAGCCTGGTAGGCTGCAGTCCATGGGGTCATGAAGAGTGGGACACAACTGAGCGACTTTCACTTTTCACTTTCATGCATTGGAGAAGGAAATGGCAACCCACTCCAGTGTTCTTTCGTGGAGAATCCCAGAGACAGGGGAGCCTGATGGGCTGCGATCTATGGGGTCACACAGAGTCAGACATGACTGAATCGACTTAGCAGCAGCAGCAGGACTTCCAGCTGTTTGTTACTAACATAGGCTCCATCAACAGGTGGATGCAGTGTGATGGGGCATCCAGGGAAAGGTTGATTGCCTCAAGATATTCTATTCTCCTCTCTTCCCATTCCTCCTTATCGCTCTCCCTCCTCCAGTCCTATGAGAGTCCATGACATTTAACTGATAGAAAAGGCAATCCCACTCCTGGGCATATATCCTGAGAAACCATAATTCAAAAAGACTCGTGTACGGCAATGTTCTTTGTGGCACTATGTATAATAGCTGGGATACGGAAGCAATCTAGATGTCCATCAACAGATGAATGGATAAAGAGTTGTGGTACATATATACAATGCAATACTACTCGGTCATAAAAAGGCATGAAATTGGGTCATTTGTAGTGATGTGACTGAACCTAGAGTCGGTCATGCAGAGTGAAGTAAGTCAGAAAGAGGAAAACAAATATCATATATTAATGCATACATTGTGGAATCTGGAAATAGGGTACTGAAAGTGAAGTTGCTCGGTCGTGTGTGACTCTTTGCGACCCCATGGACTGTAGCCTGCCACGTTTCTTTGTCCATGGGATTTTTCAGGCAAGAATACTGGAGTGGGTTGCCATTTCCTTCTCCAGGGAATCTTCCCAACCCAGGGATCTAACCCAGGTCTCTTGCGTCGCAGGCAGATTCTTTACTGTCTGAGTCACCAAGAAAGTCCCTAGAAATAGGGTAGTGAGGAACCTATTTGCATGGCAGGAGCAGAGAAGCAGAGGTAGAGAGTGGGCTACACTCCTTCCATCTGGAAGGAGGGGGATGACAAACTGAGGGAGTAGCACTGACATATATACATCACCGTGTGTAAAACAGACAGCTAGCAGAAAGCTGCCGGACAGCACAGGAGCTCAGCTTCAGGCTCCGTGACGATCTAGAGGGGTGGAATGGAGGGCGGGGGAAGTGGGCAGGAGGCTGGCGAGGGAGCGGATGTGGATATATATACAGCTGATTCATGCTGTTGTACAACAGAAACTAACGCAACACTGAAAAGCAACTATATTCCAATTAAAAAACAAATTAAAAAAAAGAAAAGGTAGACGAGGGAAGACCATCTCTGGAGTTAATTCCCTATTATAAACTCAACGCCCCTGGGGATTGTGCCCTACTCTTTATTGTAAAGGCTTAAATTAGTAGAAAAGTAGATTTCTTTTAAAGGAGATAGGAAGATCCAGAGCATAAGTTGGGGGGAGGGGACAACCGAGGAGGACAGACTCAGTGACGGAGACCCCTGAGTTGTGGGAGTACAGTGGGCAGAAGACAGAAATGACAAATGTGACACCATGTCGCCACCCACTCCCATGCTTCTGGGAGATTTCCCAGTCAACCACTGCACTCCTTCTCGCCAAGTTTTCACGTGGCCTCAGGCTCTGCCAACACTTCAGGTAGCCCCTATGGAACAGAGGGAGCTGCAGGTGTTTGAAATTATGCACCACTTCTGGTTATCAAAACGGACAACTGGGATTAAGAGTGGCCTTGGAGGTTGAGGAGATGGGGAAAAGAGGTTTGGAACTGGGCTGAAAGGCCAACTTTCTTTTGGGGCCCTGTTAATAAGAAAAGTGACTATCATAGTAACTAAAGGCTACCACGTATGAAGTCCTTACTATGTGCTTCATAACCTACTGGATTCTTTATTTAGTGCAATGAAGTGTACTTACTAAATTGGGATGCTCTAGACTCATGTCTCTGGAGAAGGCAATGGCACCCCTCTCCAGTACTCTTGCCTGTAAAATCCCATGGATGGAGGAGCCTGGTAGACTGCAGTCCACGGGGTTGCTAGAGTCGGACACGACTGAGTGACTTCACTTTCACTTTTCACTTTCATGTATTGGAGAAGGAAATGGCAATCCACTCCAGTATTCTTGCCTGGAGAATCCCAGGGACAGAGGAGCCTAGTGGGCTGCCGTCTATGTCTGACACAACCGAAGCGACTTAGCAGCAGCAGCTGCAGCAGAGTCATGTCTCAGAGTTGGAATCTTAGCATAAGAAGATACCAAGAGATTTCAAGCCTCAGTCTCTCATCTGTAAAAGGGGGATAAAATTGTCACCATAGTAAATTCCCTTGGCCTGTTTCCTATATTACTCGTGACACATGATCATCTTTCTATAAAAGATCGCTATGTAGCAACATTATTTCTAGATTATAAATCAGAATATTCTCTGTGTTTTTAATCCTTCCCCTCTCCTCTCATGTTGAGAGCAGAGATTCTTCCCCAGGCACACAGAGCAGAAGCACATTTAAAGGCCTAAGGGCCTAGTGAATAGCCTACTAGTCACTTTTTCGTCTCTCAGAGACAAAGTAAGCATGAGGTTGCTGGAAAGTCAGAGGAGTGAAGCATCTGTGGGTCTTCTTGAGCCAGAAGAAAGACGGGCCGGGGGGTGGGGAGCTGCACTTAAAGTGGAAAATAGAGAAAGAACCTTCCATGATGAGATCCAGGATAAGCAGTAGAAGCGTTAATGCCGATGGTCTTCTCTTGATTCCTTAAATGTCCCTGAAGAGAGGGTGGATGACGTGGAATTTTTTCCTGGGAGATGGGGATGTGAAGCCTCCCTTCCTTCCTCTGTTCCCTAACAGTGGAACAAGCAGAACCTGCCCCTCTAAGTGGGATAGTGGTGAACTCACAGCCAAAAATATGGCTCTTATAAGCCAAAACCTAAAGGATGCTGTCCAATAGAAATATATTATGAGCCACATACATAAATAATTCAAGGGCTTCCCAGGTGGCTCAGTGTTAAAGAATCTGCCTGCCTATGCAGGAGACACAGGAGACCCTGTGTTTGATTCCTGGGTTGGGAAGATCGCCTGGAGGAGGAAATGGCAACCCACTCCCGCGTTCTTGCCTGGGAAAATCCTATGGACAGAGACACCTGGCAGGCTACATCCCCTTGGGTCGCAAAGAGTCAGACACGACTGAGTGACTAAGCACTTATATCATTTAAAATTTCTCTAATAGCTGTGTTTTAAAAAGCAAAAAGAAACAGATGATATGAAATTTCCGTACTGTATTTTCACACAGTATATACAAAGTAGTATCATTTCCACGTGTAATCCACATGAAACCGATGACACCAAGTCTTTAAAATCCAATACATTAGTTAAACTTATAGCACATCTCAGTTTGGATGAGCCATGAGTGCTAATGGCTGTCTTGTTAGTCAGTACAGATCCATAATCTTCAAAGCCATCCCGAAGACTGAAGGCATCATCTCTATCTTCACAGACAGGAAAAATAGAGAAGTCATACAACTTGATGAAGAATTAATATTTAAAACCAGTCCTGTCTCACTCCAGCCTCTACTTGAGTTTGTTGACTTACACTGATTTCTTGGGCATCTTTATGAAGAAATGTGAATAGTAACCTGTCAGAAGGCCAACATGAGACCAGAGAAATTAAGGAAGTACAATTCCACACACATATTCTACCACAATCACCACCTAAATTTCATTTTTTGCTAGGATCTTCTTTGCACTTTTTAAAATAATCTATTAAGCAGGTGTCAATACTGTTGTAGATGCTTACTTTGGCAACAATATGGCAGAGGTCAGCTTCTTCAAGTCAAGCAGGAAATAGTCAAGGCCGCAGGTAAAATGTTTAAGAAGAGAGACTCCAGTGAAGCAGAACTCAGAAATGATCATTATCATCAGGCATGTGAAATAGATTTTCCCTCATGGGAATTCCTTCCAAAGTACAGAACTCTCAAAGCCACTTCCTAAACGGCTAGAGATTTAGAACAGGAGGAGGAAGGGAACGGGTTGGCGTGTTTTGCAAAACTGCCACCTGCGTCCACTGGAACTCTCCTTTCTCCTCATCCAGTTGGAGCCAGCTGAGAGGAGCCTCAAAATTTTAATTACAATTGTACTCAACCTTCGCAAAAGGATGTATGTAATACAGCTCAAGAGAAAAGTAAAACTCAAGAAATTGAACTGTCATTTTACTGATTAGAACATTTTGATCAAGAAAATAGGTAAATGTCCCAAGATCACAGAGCCTATAACCATAAGATGAGGACTAGGAATCTCCTGATTTTCAAAAGTTGCCAACCCAGAGAAGAAGAGAAGTTATTTGCAATATATGTGTCTAATGGAGGGCTCATGTTCAAATCTATAACAACTCCTATTCATCAATTTGAAAAGGACAGATCACCCAATAAAAGAAAAATTGGTGAAAGGCTGAAACACACACTTGATACATGTAAATATACTAATTACCAGTTAACAGTTGTGTGGACTATGTTCACACATAAAAATTCCATAGAAACTTTTTTTAAAAGTTTAAAAAAATAACTTTTTTTTAAAAGTTATTTATTTGACTGTGCCAGATCTTAGCTGTGGCATGTGAACACTTAGCTGTAGCACGTGGGGTATCATTCCCTGACCAAGAATTGAACCCAGGCTCCCTGCTTTGGAAATGCAGTCTTAGCCACTGAACCACCAAAGTCCCAATAGAAGTCTTTTCTGATAAGTGCTAAAATCTGGAAACAAATCAAATGTCTATCGACAACAGAATGGACTGAAAATCAATGCAATGTGTTCACACAGTGGCAATGAGAATAAATGAACCACTGTCATATGCAACATAGATGAACCTCATAAACATAATATTGAGCAAGAGAAGCAAGAAACAATAAACAGATGCACAGTTTATTTATTTAATACTCCAATACAGGCAAAACTAATCTGTAGTATTAGAAGTCAGAATAGTGGTTAGTCCCATAGGAGGACCAGATGGGTAGTAACCAGAAGTGTGTGTGTGTGTGTGTGTGGTCCTAGAAGTCTGAAAATGCTGTTTTTTGTTTTGTTTTGTTTTTATCTAGGTTCTGGTTACATGGGTGTGCTTGATTTCTGAAAGTATATCAAGTTATACACTTATGATAAGTATATTTTTCTGTGTGTATATTATAGTTCAATGAAAGCTTTTATGAATTGTAACTAAAATTGCTAGAATTCTCCCCAAACTACTTACTTGTCCTAGATAGTGGATTTGGGAAATAAATATTTCAACATCGCCCCACTTCCTTCACCCCCACCTCTGTCAGCCATGCCCATGATCCAGGAAAGTATCTTCTGGGTGATTAGAAGCTCAATTTAATCAAATACTTCAGTGAAAATTTAGGATAGGAGTTATATTGAGGTCGCTCAAGCCTCAAAGTTCTTTTAAAATAGAATCAAGGTGATGCTTATATTTAGAACACTTTTTTCTTTCCTCTCCTATAACCCAGAGCTCTCCCCAGGGTTCTCAAGCTAAAGTTTGCACCAGGAATTTTGCACTAATAAACCAATAAAGATTACTTTTATCACTCAATTTTCTAGACCTTATATATAGAGGAATGTCAAAATGGCATTTAGAAAGGAGGCCAACTTCTGCTTTGGGGATTTATAATTGTAGCAACACTCCCATGATGTTGCAAACACAAACTGTCCTTCTGGCAAAATTTAGGAGAGCTCCCATCCCGTAGGAAGTTCTGTGGTGCTAAGGCAATTCTCAAGGGTCTAGTTCTGGAGGCTTCCAACAGTGACAGAGCCTTGATGTTGTTATTAAAGAAGGTTTAGCAGCTTTCCTCAACCTTGAAGAAAAAGTCAGCGGCGGAATAATATCATCGAAAATAAACTGACTTGCTTCCCCCTTCTTTGCTCACCATCTTTTTCCCCCCATCCCTGGTGCTTAAATCATTTCTGCCTCATCAATATGACTGTAAAACAAGGCAACAAAAAGAGAAAAGGTAATTCTTAGTCTTTGTTTTTCAAAACAGAGCTTGGAGGAGAAGGTGGAATGGAGCCAGGGAGCACCCTTCGGCTGCCCATCAACCGAGAGCTGCTGGCATACGTCTTCCGGGTGTGTGCTGACTCCTGGTTGTCCCCTGCATGGCTATCCACAAAAGCAAAGCAGCCAGTACATATCACAAGCTGTCCCATCCCCAGCTCTGGGTGGACCAGTGGAAGGCTCTACTGAGCCTTATGAGTCCATAAGGGAGTATATGGTTGTGGCCTCCAAGACCACTAGATTGGGCAACTGGAAGACCTAACAGTCTCTTCATCAACAAAGGATGAACGAGAAAGTATGACCCTGTTTCCCAAGGCTGGTCAGAAAGATGCAGCACACCTAGCTCTTCACCTCCAGGAGAATCCGCAGCTCACGATGATGACGCTTTCTGATGTACAAGTTAGAGCTGGACAGACCTGCCCTCTGTAAAACCCCACAACCCGGGAGATGACCATGAACAAAGACCCCATGGTCTCCATGGACCAGCTGTCACAGAGGGTGTGGTTCACTGCACCAAACCTCAGCCCAGCGGACCCTGCCCCTGCAGCTGGCTGAGAAGCTGGGCATCACTGGATTTGGGTAGAGTGGGGTTTTGAAGCAACCAGAGAGTGCTGAATTGATGCTTTCAAATTGTGGTGCTGGAGAAGACTCTTGAGAGTCCCTTGGACAGCAAGAAGATCAAACCAGGCAGTCCTATAGGAAATCAACCCTGAATATTCATTGAAAGGACTGATGCTGAATTTGAAGCTCCAATACTTTGGCCACCTGATGTAAAGAATCAATCCAGTGGAAAAGACCCTGATGCTGGGAAAGATTGAGGGCAGGGGGTGACAGAGGATGAGATGGCTGGATGGCATCACCAACTCAATGGGCATGAGTTTGAGCAAACTCCAGGAGATAGTGAAAGACAGGGAAGGCTGGTATGCTGCCGTTCATGGGATTGCAAAGAGTTGGACATGACTAAGCTGCTGAACAACAACAAGGCATTCATAAGGCACTGAACAGGACAAGAGGGATGGATGGCCTTCACAGAAACAAGGACCGTGAGTGCTGGGGAGGTGGCAGAGCAGCGAGATCAGACAATTGATCTCTCCATCTGCAGTCCCCACAGCCCAGACCTCTCAATCTGCAAGCACAAGACAATATACTCTTTCCCCTCCATCTTCCAATCACTAAAGTTCATATAGAATTGGAAAAAAAAAAAAAGAGTTTTCCCCCGTGGAGTCCATTATAGATGAACTAGAGCCTTGAGATGTAGACATCAAGAGACAGGTCTTCATAGCTCCTGTGTTGCTACTCAAAACCACACAGTTGCCCTAAGAGGGTGCCTTTTAAGTATTTAATTTCTAATCGCTTTGTTGAGTTATCATTGATATGCATATACTGCATATATTTCAATCATGCCATTTCATGTGTTAACATATGTAGACAATCCATAAAACTGTCATCACAATCATAATAATGAACATGTCCTTCATCCCCCCAAATTTCCTCATGACCTTTTAAAATCACTCCTTTCTGCCCCATCCCTGCACAAACAGGGATCTGATGTCTGTTCTATAGATTAGTTCGTATTGTCTAGAGTTTTATTTAGGTGCCATCCAACAGGATGTTAGCCTACTGTCTGGGGTGGAATTTATCCATGGTGTTGCTTTTATCAGGAGTTTATTCCTTCTGTTGCTCATTGGCATTTGATATACAGGTACCACACACACACATACCTGAACATACATACATGGAACTTTGAAGGGTGTGGCAGAGATATAAAATTTAAAAAAAAAACTATTTAAGTTTCCTTTCTTCGCCAATCTGGATAAAATTTCCATAGAAAATGATGTGTAAAACTCTCTACGAAAATTGAGAGAATAAAACCAGTGGTTTCTCTCCACCCAGGGACAATGTCCAGGTGAGATGGAAACAGATGGGAAGACCTTCTGATAGGCAGAGGACCCAGAATATAAGAGAACAGTGTCCGAAGTCTAGATAGAAAGGCAATTTTAGTGATACTATCATGGGCAAGCAGTGACAGCCAAGAACATCCCAGATAATGCAAGTACAGGGGTAGGAAGCTACAGGCAGGAAATGCTCACTGTGAAAAAGAAGCAGGCAAAATCCCTAAGTGGAATGAGAAAGCCCAGACCCACCTTAGAAAATGCTGTTTAAATTTACCTTGGGATTAAATTTAACTGGGGTTAACGGTTCCCTAACTGGAAATTAAATTGAGTTACATAAGAGAACAAATTACAACTTGCACAAGGGAGCACTTCCCTCTGAAGTCACACCTGCTGTAGAATTGGGTGGATGATTCTAAATGCGAACGCGCTGGATGCTGATTCCTAATGATAAAGTCCATGAGATATTGATGTACAAAGTCAACAAATGAAAACAATTTTCCTTTACATTCACCTGTCTATCCCAGGTATCATCCTGGCTTTGTAACAGCTTCATCTCTTGCTTTCCTACCTGCACCTCACACTCCTGCCTCTGTACAGACAGAAGGACTCTGGATTCTGCTAAACCCTCAGGTCACATTCTTTACCTGTTTAAAGTCCTCAGATAGAAGCCCATGCCCTGTTAGTGGGTGCCCGCCTTAGCTGGTGCTGTGCTCAGGCACTCAGTCAGGTCCAACTCTTTTGCAGCTCCCTGGACAGCAGCCCACCAGGATTCTGGAGTGGGTTGCCACTTCCTCCTTCAGGGGATCATCTCACCCAGGGGTCGAACCTGCATCTCCTGTGTTTCCTGCATTGGCAGGCAGATTCTTTACCACTGAGCCTCCAGGTTCCCATCTTAGAGGGGCTGCCTGTTCCACTCTTCCACTCAGCCCCAGTTCCCAGGCAATCCTGCCACAGCCCAGGCTGCAAACTCTGTATTCCCTCCATTTGTGTCTCCTCCAGAAACTCCCCAAGCCACCCTGCCTCACTTCCTACAGCCTTTTTCTCCAAAAACCTCTTCTTTAAAAAACCTTTATGGCCAGTTTTAAAATTTCAACCTCAGCCAACATCAGCCCCCGAATCAATAGGTACATAGATGACTTATTCCAGGCTAGGATAATTCCCCCTGGTAGGTTTCTTTTTATTTTAATCACATTTTTAAAATTTTTGTTTTATATTGAAGTATAGTTGGTTAGGGGCTTCCCAGGTGGCCCAGTGGTGAAGAATCCACCTGCCAATACAGGACACTCCTGTTTGATCCCTGAGTTGGGAAGATCCCCGGCAGAAGGAAATGGCAACCCACTCCGGTGGGTTTCTTGCCTGGGAAATTCCATGGACAGAGAAGCCTGGTGGGCTACAGTCCATGGGGTCACAAAGAGTTAGACACAACTGCACACATGCATAGCTGGTTAACAATGTAGTTTCAGATGTACAGCAAAGTGATTCAGTTATACATATTTTTATTCTCTTTCAGATTCTTTTCCCATTTAGTTTATTACAGAATATCAAACAGAGTTCCTTCCCTGTGCATTAACAGTTATCTCCCTGTTGAGTATCTATTTTAAAAATAGTGGTGTGTATATTGGAGAATCCCTGATGGCTCAGCTGGTAAAGAATCTGCCTGCAATGCAAGAGACTCAGGAGACTTGGTTTCGATCCTTGGGTCAGGAAGATCCCCTGGAGAAGGAAATGGCAATTCACTCCAATATAATTGACTGAAAATTTCCATGAGCAGAGAAGCCTGCAAGGGTAGAGTGCAAAGGGTCCCAAAGAGTCTAATACAACTAAGTGACTAACAGGCACTCAGTGTGTATATGGCAGTCCCAAACTCCCGATTTATCTCTCCCCCCGCCACCACTTACACCTAGAAACCGTAAGTTCATTCTCTAAGTCTGTGAGTCTGTTTCTGCTTTATAGACAATTTCATTTGTATGGTTTCTTTTTAGATTCCACGTATAAGGAATGCCATATGCTATTTCTGCTTCTCTGACTTACTTCACTCAGCATGAAAATCCCTAGGTCTACTGAAATCTCCAATGCCAGATGAACGGGTAAGGATGATGTGGTATATATATTCAATGAAATATTACTCAGCCATTAAAAAGATGAGATAATGCCATCTGCAGCAACACGGATGGGCTTAGAGACTGTCATGCCGAGTGAGCTCTTTTTCTGATACTTCTGCGACTGACCCCCCCCCCTTCCCTGGTGGGTAAAGTCATTTTTTTAAATACATTTCTGTGTTTCATCAAGTTCCAGACAGATCTGGGGGCTCTGGATATCACTACAATGTCTGTTATCTCTGCCCCAGTCCATTATAATTAGAGTTTAATTCTGAAAAGTCTATTAATTTTCAGCTTGAGGGGGAATATCACTGTAGCTCTAGGGAATATTTCCTTTCCCAAGACACATACTTGCAGGTGATGTAAGGAAGCAACTACTTGGGTTAATGAAAATACCATAATTGAATTTAATCAGTTCCAACCAAAGGGCAGAGAGTACCAAGACTTTTTACATACAGTAATTTCATTCAATAACCCTAAGGGGTACATACTATCATCCATCCCATTTTATAGAATAGGAAACTGCAGCATAAACGTATTAGGCAACTCACTAAAATTGTATAGGAACAAGTGACAGACCTACTGCAGTGTTATATATAAAGTGATAACTCAAGGATAATATTTAAAAACTTAACAACCAGCACAGTAATATAAATTACAATGTAAATCTATCTATAAGTCAAAACATAAAGGAAAACATTTCTTTTTATTTCTAAACTAAATTATAAGCATAAAAAATGATAGTTTGGTGATATAAATTATAACACAAATCATTCATCAAATTAACCTAATAGTTCCCTAATTGTGTGTTAATTCTAGGAAATGTTGTATAATCTTTTGCGGGAGGGGGCCATCCCTAGCTAAATCTCTTTGACTCTGAGTTGACAGGTTGCTGTATCAAGCTATCCCAATGGTTTCCTTAGTAAACCAAAAGTGAGGACTTCTCTGGTGGTCTAGTGGTTAAGAATCTGCCTGCCAATGCAGGGTACACGGGTTCAATCCCTGGTCCAGGAAGACCCCACGTGCTAAAGCAGTGACACCTCAAGCCCCCAGCCCAACATGCAGCCACCAGTGCCTCCTGCTCCTGTTCTGTGGCTGCACAGTAGCAGGAGCGGGGATGGAGCAATACCCTGGGGGGCGTTTCTGTAGATCACCATAGAGGAAAACCACACAAGCAGAAAATTCTAGAAAGATGCACAGAAAACTTGGTTACAGCCGTTACCTCTGGAGCTTGGGGAAGGTGGACAAAATAGACATAGGACCCCACTGCTGCTACTGCTGCTGCTGCTAAGTCGCTTCAGTCGTGTCCGACTCTGTGCAACCCCAGAGACGGCAGCCCACCAGGTCCCCCGTCCCTGGGATTCTCCAGGCAAGAACACTGGAGTGGGTTGCCATTTCCTTCTCCAATGCATGAAAATGAAAAAGTGAAAGTGAAGTCACTCAGTCATGTCCGACTCTTAGCCACCGCATGGACTGTAGCCTACCAGGCTCGTCCACCCATGGGATTTTCCAGGCAAGAGTACTGGAGTGGGTTGCTAAAAACACTTAAAAGCAAATGCTTTCATGTGTTACTTTCATAAATAATATTTGATAAAATTAAAATTCCATTAAAATTAATTTCATAAAACGAATTAGCTGGAGGAAAATAGATTTTAAAAAACTACTATCCTCTGTCTTAAACATTAAATTCTTTCCATTGACCCCCATTTTCCTCTGCTAATCTAATACACTTTAATCCAATCTAATATTAGATTATTATCTGGATAATGATTGAGCTTCAGCTCCCAGTATTACTGTGTAAGGTTCTTTGCTATACTCAGTTATTGATTCATTTAAAAATATTATTTTAATGAGCACCCTCTTTCGGCCAGGTACTGTGGTAGGTTATGTGGATAAAGAATGAACACAGCACATATGGCCCCTTCTCACAGCACTGCAGATGGAGACAGGAATTGTAGAAGTGGAAAGGAATATATCTGATGCCTTCACTGGAGACTCACAAGCAAAATGAATAATAAAGTTAAGAATTAAGGGAAGAAGACAGACCTAAACCTGCTGTTCATTGCTGGCAGATAGAGGATTCTAGACTAATTCCAGGAGCAACTGGAATTAGTTGAAGCTACTGATGAGTTTCCAATTGCTAAGCTACCAGATTAGATTTGTGTTACTGAAAAAAACGGTAGAGAAAATTGATTTGAAATGAGCAATATACAGTTCATTGGAAGGACTGATGTTGAAGCTAAAACTCCAATACTTTGGCCACCTGATGTGAAGAGCTGACCCATTTGAAAAGACCCTGACGCTGGGAAAGATTGAGGGCAGGAGGAGAAGGGGACGACAGAGGATGAGATGGTTGGATGGCATCACTGACTCAATGGACATGAGTTTGGGTAAACTCTAGGAGTTGGTGATGGACAGGGAGGCCTGGCATGCTGTGGTTCATGGGGTCACAAAGAGTCAGACACCTCTGAGTGACTGAACTGAACGGAACACCTGGTTTTTCCAATAGTCATAAGATTAAAATGTAATCAAATGCAATCAGCATCAACCCTCCCCTGGAATGATTTAACGCCCAATAAATAGAAAATAATGAACAAAGAAAAACTTACATCCATAAGGAGCAAGTAAAAAAGTCCACCAGTTTAACATGCAATCATAGTGTTACCAGGTGCGAGTTCATGTGTCCTATGCACAGTGAAACCAAAAATACTGAAATGTTGGAATTTGGAGCAGAGAAAGGTTTATTGGAGGGCCATGCAAGGAGAATAGATGGCTCATGCTCCCCAAACCCCAAACTCCCAGAAGGGTTTCAGCAAAACATTTTTAAAGGGAAGATAAAGGAGGGGCATTGTTGGTTGTTGCAAACCTCTAGATGTTGGAATCCTTTGTTCTTGCCGCTGTCCACCTAGGTCAGGTCATGATGTTCCTATAAACCTCCAACAGCACAAATGTTATTATCTGTTCTGAAACTTTTAATCTCTACATGAATGGAAAACTGTTACCTCTTCAAAGGTCAGATCCTTGAGGATGGGCTATTCTGTGTATTTCAGGCTGTAAGTCACATTCTTTTTTTTAATTAATTAATTAATTATTTTATTGAAGGAGAATTGCTTTACAGAATTTTACTGTTTTCTGTCAAACCTCAACATGAATCAGCCATAGGTATACATATATTCCCACCCTTCTGAACCTCCCTCCCATCTCTCTCCCCATCCCACTCCTTTAGGTTGATGCAGAGCCCCTGTTTGAGTTTCCTGAACCTACAGCAAATTCCCGTTGGCTATCTATTTAATATATGGTAATGTAAGTTTCCACATTACTCTTTCCATATGTCTCACCCTCTCCTCCCCTCTCCCCATGTCTGTAAGTCTATTCTCTAGTCTGTTTCTCCATTGCTGCCCTGTAAGTAAATTCTTCAGTACCGTTTGTCTAGATTCCATATATATGCATTAGAATATGATATTTATCTTTCTCTTTCTGACTTACTTCACTCTGCCTAATAGGCTCTAGGTTCATCCACCTCATTAGAACTGACTCAAAGCTGTTCCTTTTTATGGTTGAGTAATATTCTATTGTATATATGTACCACAACTTCTTTATCCATTCATCTCTTAATGGACATCTAGGTCTTCCATGTTCTAGCTATTGTAAATAGTGCTGCAATGACCAATGGGATACCTGTGTGTTTTCCAATTTTGGTTTCCTCAGGGTATATGCCTAGGAGTGGGATTGCTGGGTCATATGGTGGCTTTATTCCTGGTTGTTTAAGGAATCTCCATACTATCTTCCATAGTGGCTGTATCAATTTACATTCCCACCAACAGAGCAAGACTGTTTCCTTTTCTCCACACCCTGTCCAGCATTTATTGTTTGTAGACTTTTTGATGAGGGCCATTCTGACCAGTGTGAGGTGATATCTCATTGTTGTTTTGATTTGCATTTCTCTAATAATGAGCAATGTTGAGCAACTTTTTCATGTGTTTGTTAGCCATCTGTGTGTCTTCTTTGGAGAAATGTCTCTTTAGGTCTTTTCCCAATTTCTGATTGTGTTGTTTGTTTTTCTGGTGTTGAGTTGTATGAGCTGCTTGTATATTTGGGAAATTGATCCTTTGTCGATTGTTTCATTTGCTATTGTTTTCTCCCATTCTGAGGTTTGCCTTTTCACCTTGCTTATACTCTCCTTTGCTGTGCAAAAGATTTTAAGTTTAATCAGGTTTCACTTGTTTACTTTTGTTTTTATTTCTGTTACTCTAGGAGGTGGGTCATAGAGGATCTTGCTTTGATTTATGTCATTGAGTGTTCTGCCTATGTTTTCCTCTAAGAGTTTCATAGTTTCTGGTCTTACATTTAGGTCTTTAATCCATTTTGAGTTTATCTTTGTGTATGGCGTTAGGAAGTGTTCTAATTTCATTCTTTTACATGTAGCTGTCCAGTTTCCCCATCACCATTTACTGAAGAGTCTGTTTTTGCCCCATTGTATATCCTTGGCTCCTTTCTCAAAAATAAGGTACCCATAGGTGCATGGGTTTATTTCTGATATTTCTATCTTGTTCCATTGGTCTATATTTCTGTTTTGGGGCCAGTACCATACTGTCTTGATGACTGTAGCTTTGTAGTATAATCTAAAGTCAGAAAGATTGATTTCTCCAGCTCCGTTCTTCTTTGTCAAGACTGCTTTGGCTATTCGGGGTATTTTGTGTTTCCACATGAATTGTGAAATTTTTTGTTCTAGTTCTTTGAAAAATGTCATTGGTAATTTGATAGGGATCACATTGAATCTGTATATTGTGTTTGGTAGTATAATCATTTTTACAATACTGATACTTCCTACCCAAGAACATGGAATATCTCTCCATCTGTTTATGTCATCTTTGATTTCTTTCATTAGTGTCATAATTTTCTGTGTACAATTCTTTTGTCTCCTTAGATAAGTTTACTCCTAGATATTTAATTCTTTTTGTTGCATTGGTGAATGGGATTGATTCCTTAATTGCTCTTTCTGATTTTTCATTGTTACTATATAGAAATACAAGTGATTTCTGTGTATTGATTTTGTACCCTTCAACTTTGCTAAATTCACTGATTATCTCTAGTAATTTTCTGATACTATCTTTAGGGTTTTCTATGTATAGTATCATGTCATTCATCTTCAAACAGTGAGAGATTTACTTCTTCTTTTCTGATCTGGATTCATTTTATTTCTTTTTCTTCTCTGATTTCTGTATCTAGGACTTCCAGTACTATGTTGAATAATAGTGGTGAAAGTGGATGCCCTTGTCTTGTTCCTGAACTTAGGGGGAATGCTTTCAGCTTTTCACCACTGAGAATAATGTTTACTGTAGACTTATCACATATGGCCTTTACTATGTTGGGGTAGGTACTGCCTATGCCCATTTTTTGAAGTTTTGTTCATAAATGGGTGCTGAATTTTCTCAAAGGCATTTTCTACATCTATTGAGATTATCATATGGCTTTTACATTTCAGTTTGTTAGTACGGTGTATCATGTTGATTGATTTGTGTATTTTGAAGAATCCTTGTATCCCTGGAATAAACTCAGTTTGATCATGGTGTATGAGCTTTTTGATGTGTTGCTGAATTCTGTTTGCTAAAATTTTGTTGAGGATTTTTGCATCTATGTTCATCAGTGATATTGGCCTGTAGTTTTCATTTTTGTGTTGTCTTTGTCTGGTTTTGCTATCAGGGGGATGGTGGCCATGTAGAATGAGTTTGGAAGTGTTCCTTCCTCTGCAATTTTTTGAAAGACTTAGAAGAATAGGCATTAGCTCTTCTCTAAATGTTTGATAGAATTCTCCTGTGAAGCCATCTGGTCCTGGGCTTTTGTTTTTGGGGGGAGATTTTTGATCACAGCTTCAATTTCAGTGCTTGTAATTGGGTTGCTCATAATTTCTATTTCTTGCTGGTTCAGTCTTAGAAGATTGAACTTTTCTAAGAATCTGTCCATTTCTTCCAGGTTATCCATTTTATTGCCATATAGTTATTCATAATAGTCTCTTACAATCCTTCGTATTTCTACATTGTCTCTTGTAACCTCTCCTTTTTCATTTCTAATTTTGTTGATTTGATTCTTCTTTTTTTCTTGATGAGGCTGGATAAAGGCTTGTCAATTTTGTTTATCTTCTCAAAGAATCAGCTTTTTGTTTTTATTAATCTTTAGTATTGTTTCTTTCATTTCTTTTTAATTTATTTTTGCTCTGATCTTTATAACTTCTTTCCTTTTACTAATTTTGGGGGGTTTTGTTCTTCTTTTTCCAGTTGTTTTAGGTATAAACTTAGGGTGTCTATTTTATGGTTTTCTTATTTCTTGAGGTAGGATTGTATTGCTATAAACTTCCCTCTTACAACTGCTTTTGCTGCATCCCATAGGTTTTGAGTTGTTGTGTTTTAATTGTCATTTGTTTCTAAAAATTTTTTAATTTCCCTTTTGATTTCCTCAGTAACTTGTTGGTTATTTAGAAACATATTGTTTAATCTCCATGAGTTTTTCTTTCTTACAGTTTTTTTTTTCTTATAATTGATATCTAGTCTCAAACCGTTATGGTTGGAGAAGATGCTTGATATGATTTCAATTTTGTTAAATTTACTGAGATTTTATTTGTGACCCAAGATGTGGTCTAACATGGAGAATATTCCATGTGAACTTGAGAAGGTGTATGTATTCTTCTGCATTTGAATAGAATGTCCTGAAGATATCAATGAGATTCATCTCATCTAATGTATCATTTAAAACTTGTGTTTCCTTATTAATTTTCTGTTTTAATGATCTGTCCATTGGTGTGAGTGAAGTGTTAAAGTCTCCTATTATTACTGTGTTACTGTCAATTTCTCCTTTCATGTCTGTTAGCATTTGTTTTGTGTATTGAGGTGCTCCTATGTTGGGTGCATAGATATTGGCAATTGTTATGTCTTCCTCTTGAATTGATCCCTTGATCATTATGTAGTGTCCTTCCTTATCTCTTGTAATATCCTTTATTTTAATGTCTATTTTGTCTGATATGAGGATTGCTACTCCAGCTTTTTTTTTTTACTTCCGATTTGCATGGAATATATTTTTCCATCTTCTAACTTTCAGTCTATATGTGGCTTAAGGTCTGAAGTGGGTTTCTTGTAGACAGCACATATATGGGTCTTATTTTTGTATCCATTTAGACAGTCTGTGTCTTTTGGTTGGAACATTTAATCCATTTACATTTAAAGTAATTATTGATATATATGTTCCTATTGCCATTTTCTTAATTGTTTGGGGTTGATTTTGTAGATCTTTTTTCTTCTCTTGTATTTCTTGACTATAAAAGTCCATTTAACATTTGTTGTAAAACTGGTTTGGTGGTACTGAATTCTCTTAACTTTAGCTTGTCTGAAAAGCTTTTTATTTGTTCATCAGTTTTGAATGAGGTCTTTGCCAGGTACAGTAATGTTGGTTGTAGATTTTTCCCTTTCAGTACTTTAAATATATCCTGCCATTCCCTTCTGGCCTGCAGAGTTTCTGCTGAAAGATGAAAGACTTCCTTAAAGACTTAAGACTTAAGTGGTGGGGTTTCCCTTGTATGTTACCTGTTGCTTTTCTCTTGCTGCTTTTAATATTCTTTCTGTTTAGTCTCTGTTAGTTTAATTAGTATGTGTCTTGGTGTGTTTCTCCTTGGGTTTATCCCATATGGGCCTCTTTGTGCCTCTTGGACTTGATTGACTATTCCCTTTTCCATGTTCGGGAAATTTTCAACTATAATCTCTTCAAAATTTTTCTCATACCCTTTCTTTTGCTCTTCTTCTTCTGGGACCCCTATAATTCGAATATTGGTGCATTTGATATTGTCCCAGAGGTCTATGAGACTATCCTCAGTTCTTTTCATTCTTTTTATTTTATTCTGCTTTTCAGAAGTTATTTCCACCATTTTATCTTGCAGCTCACTCATTCATTCTTCTGCTTCAGATATTCTGCTATTGATTCCTTCCAGAGTATTTTTAGTTTCAGTTATTGTGTTGTTTGTCTCTGTATGTTTATTCTTTAATTCTTCCAGATCTTTGTTAACTGATTCTTGCATTTTCTCCATTTTGTTTTCAAGGTTTTTGATCATCTTTACTATCATTATTCTGAATTCTTTTTCAAGTAATTTGCCTACTTCCTCTTCATTTATTTGGACTTCTGGGTTTCTAATTTGTTCCTTCATTTGTGTAGTATTTCTCTGCCTTTTCATTTTTATTTTTTTAACTTACTGTGTTTGAGGTCTCCTTTTCCCAGTCTTCAAGGTTGAATTCTTTCTTCCTTTGGGCTTCTGCCCTCCTAAAAGGTTGGCCCAGTGGTTTGTGTAAGCTTCATGTAGGGTGAGATATGTGCTGAGCTTTTCTTTTTAGCTTGTTTGTTTGTTTTGCCTCTGATAGGCAAGGCTGAGTGAGGTGGTAATCCTATCTGCTGATGATTGGGTTTGTATTTTTGCTTCGTTTGTTGTTTAGATGAGGCATCCTGCACAGGGTGCTACCGGTGGTTGGGTGATGCCAGGTCTTGTATTCAAGTGGTTTCCTTTGGGGGAGTTCTCACTATTTGATACTCCCTAGGGTTAGCTCTCTGGTAGTCTAGGGTCTTAGAGTCAGTGCTCCCATTCCGAAGGCTCAGGTCTTGATCTCGAGTTTTGTGTGGTTCTCTATATTTTTTTCCACTGGTCAGGTACTCCTGTCTGCTCTCAGCTGGTGCTCTGCATGCACTTCTGTGTCTGAAGGTGTATTCCTGATGTATCTGTGGAGAGAGATGTACTGCACATCCACCTGATCCTCCGCCATCTTGTTCTCTTTCTCTCTCTCTTTTTTAATTGGAGGACAATCACTTCACAACACTGTGTTACATCAACACAGATATAAGCCACATTCTTGATTCAAAGCAAAAGAATATGAAAGTTAATATATGGCAAAACCAATACAATATTGTAAAGTTAAAAAAATAAAATAAAATAAAAAATAAATAAACTCTGTTGTTTTACACCTTAAAAATATATATATATGAAAGTTACAGTAAAAGAAACAGATCCAACATGGAGTCAGTGCTGTTCTTTCCAATTACAAGAGCAGCACAACTCCAACTCCAAACTTTCCCATATTAACCAAAAAATAATTTAAAGGAAAATATGGATCTCATTTAAAGTAAGTCTTTGTCTTATTTGCTGGGATGTGGCTGATTGCTCCTCCTGGCATCCCTAGAGTTTCCGTACTGCAATCCTTCACCTTCACTGAGTTGGATCCTCTGCACATTCTCATGGATGCTCATGTACATGTGTTTTTGTTGTGGAATCAAATTACCATGATCTTTATTAGAAAATGTTTACCTGATGCAAGTTTCTGATTCCTGGTCTGATTACATGTCTTTATTACATGTAATCTGATTACATGTCTGATTACATGTCTTTATTTCCAATTCAGTAATTCAGCCAGTTGTCATTTCTCCAAGCTTTTTTAGATTGGTGAGTATTCTGACAAAGGATCTCAGAATACATCAACTCAGAATATCTTAATGATTCCACATCCAGCTTATCAGGGGGTGCTACCCAGTGAGATGGAAGTAATGTGCTTTTATTCTGCAACTGGCAGGTGAAATATTATATTTGTTTTACAGTAAACGTCATCCTTCAAACAAGAGGCATTTGCAGCTCTGAGGGGCAGTGAATTTTCTTCCTTTAGATAAACCCTGGCGTCCATCTCACATGCTCCTCTGTAACAAGGAAGCTGATCAAAAGTGGCCTTGCCTTGCTAAATCAACTACAACTGGAAAGCTGGGGTGAACAAACATACTTTGGTATTTTATTGCTTATTCCCATTTTCATTTTACAGGGTTTAAAAGAGATGAAAACAGTGCAAACAGGAAGGGCACTGAGTAACCATTGACAACCCTCAACCCCCACCCCACCCCCAGGTGGAGTTTCCAATAAAAGTGTATTTAAGTCTGATCTCAGCATTGTCTTGGTGGAAGGCCTGCTGTGGCAGCCACAGCAGTTCTGGAAATTGCTTACAGAGGCAGCAGGTGGTCAGATGGTAGCCCAGGGCGGGGTTGGTGGGGGGGGGGTGGGATGCGGTGCCCTAGAAGTGGACTGGCTACCTAATCCATGGGCCCTGTGCAAAATGAAAATGTGAGTCCCTGGATCAAAAATGATGTAGACTCTCAAGAGAGTGATGGCTAAGCTGCACATCAAGCTCGTGACCCTTGTGAGAATGGACTGCCACCCAAATCTGCCCCACCTGGAACACAAGTCCAGCAGCAGATACATGGTGGAAGTCAAGGCTCCACACAGTGTCAGAATGTAGAGGCTAGGAACCCTCCATCTTAAGAAGAGATTTACAACTAATGGCCTTGTTTAAACAGCCTGGCTAGCCTCAAAACCTTTATTTATTTATTTTTGTCTTATTTTTCATTTATGGACAAAGAGGCAGTGATCAAAAATACATTAAAATATAAACAGAGTTTCCATCTAAAGGTATTTATTTCTTGTAGAAACTAGAAAGGATTCAGCCAAATGGCTAAAACGATCCCATCTGGGTGGGGGAGAGAAGGTGGGAGTGACTGTAAACAGCATATTTTCAGTTGATAGGAGGAAAGGGGATAAGCTTCTCTAGAAACAGCTGGTTGCCATGGTAAAATGGGGAGAGAGCAGTTTCTCCAGCTTTTCTCTTCTGATTTAGAAACACAGCTTTGAGGAGAGGGGCTCAGGGGGAACTTTAAGGAAAAGAGTAGCACTTGGAGCTCCTGTAAAGCTGTAGGAAATGACCTCAGAGGAGGGGTTAGCTGAGGTGTCAGCCTCCCTCCACTCACACCTCATAGAAAAAGGAAGCAAGAATGCAAGGCTCCCAGGAACCTCCAAATTTGGGAATGGGATTGTAAACAGTGCTAATCGAGTAGGAATCCTGTACCCAGAGCTGTGCCAGGCACCTTCCGGACATCATTTTGTTTAATTAGTATATTCCTCACAGCCCCCTGGCATGACACATTTTATCATCCTCATTTTGCAGAGGAAGAAACTGAGATCGAAAGGTCACATAATTTGGCTGAAGTCATTTTGCTGTTAAGTGGCAGGCTCCAGATTTGAATCTTGACAGGATGTGGTCTGTAAAAAAGCTGAACAAATGCTACAAGATAAAGCCATATCACAGAAATCATAGACTTCGTAGCAATAAAACCAGTGTCATAAATAATGAGTGTAATAATTTGGAAGATTAAAAGTTTAATTGGCAATAACGGTTTGGCATTAGTCCCTATGCCTTAAATATTTTGGGATTGATATTTGGCTTTTCTTGTATCTTTTGGAAATGAGTTCTATGAGGTAATTGGTAAAAGATCTCAGATCTCAGTTTTTCATCAGAAGAGAAACTGTCCACTTTTTTGAATAATAAAAACAACAGGTGCTTGATATCATAGCATCTCAAACAGATGCTAAAAGTGTGTTATCCTTTTGATACCCAGGGGGCAGGATACGGGAGGTATCCAGGGGAGGCTAAGTGCCCTACAGTAAATGTTCAATAAATGCCTATGGAATGAACGACCACAAAATGGGGAGGGAGAGGAAGGGAAGGTGCAAGTGATAAGAAGATTAAAAAGCTTCTTGTTTCTTCCATATTTGTTATTATTTAACTTCAATAATGCCAATTTGTACTTCTAAGCAGGTCACTGTATGATAAGTAAAAGTTATGAACCTTCATACAAGGATACATAGATGTAATTATATATCATTAAGTAATTCTCCTCCACCAAGGATATATTTATAAGCCTACAGTTGTCATGGGACATGCATTTTTATGGTAGAAAGTAATTTAGTAACCTTGAACACTAACTGCAACTTCATTTCTACAAATAATTTCTATTTACATTGATTAAGAATTCTATGTGGTAAAGAAAGATTTTCCATCTTCTGGGTTACTCTCCTACCAAAAGTGAAGCAAGGGAGGTGAGTATCCATTTTTCCCCATTTTGGCCCAACAAGGACCCTTAGATCCATGGAGTGAAGCAACGCCCCTCTCCTCTGCCTGCCTCTTTGCACCTTCAGGTTTGCCTCGGGAGCCCATCACAATGGCTGATCAGCATTCCTAGCACAGTCACTGGTCCATGACACCTGCCCAACAAAATTCCTTCCTTTAGAGCCATGGTATGTACACTGGCCCTTTTCACCACCATCTCCCTGTCCATCACCTGAGCTTTGTGACTTATTCCCTTGTATTCTCAGGCACCTGTCACAGTTGAAAAAAGGCCCATTAAGCCAACCTCCACTGAAATATTCATTGTTGATAACTGCATAATGTGTCACCTGCTCAGAAATATTTGCATGTTGTGTGGGACTTAGAAACAGACAAGTCTTATCTGGCGTATAACCCAGTCACTGCTCCATAAATGATATTCGATGAACTGTTTGAATTAAACTAACAAAGTAATAAACCTCTAATAGTAGAACTTTAGACACTAATATAGTCTAGTAGGGAATCCATTCTTGGACAAGGATGTTTTCCAAGCTTAACTTAAATCCCACATAGAGTGAACTTTAATCCTGATTCCCTGCATTAATCAGAAAAATCTCTGGCTTACATCTGGATGGAATTCCTTCCAGCAACATATAACCTAAATCCTTTCCTACACGGTTCCATGGAAACTGAGCAAAGTGATTTGCTTTCCTCCACAAAAAACTTGTTCACATTTTTGAGGATTATAGTGCTGGGGCAAAGTGGGTTAGGGAGAGGCTGACTTATTATTCAAGTGAAATGTTTATCCATAGGACTTTTTTCTATGAAGTTATGAAGCAATTCAAATGTATAAAGCTAATATTGTTTCAAATTAACTTGTACCACATATTTAATTGCTTATGCCTTTCTACTAATTAGCTCCTAGTAATTATACAAAAGAAAAATCTTCTAATCTTCATTACAGAATATGTTTTAAGATGTGGGCACTTGGTTCCATTTTTTTTAATTGATTGAAATGTAACAAATATCACATTGTACTTGGGTTTTCAGTTCTTAAGTGTCTCCATTATATGACCTTGGTCAGTAAATTTAAACTTTGCTTTAGTTTCTTGTTGGCAAGATGGGAATTTGATTATTTAACATTCTCTCACACCTGTTTTGAGCCAGGCACTGGTCAGAAGGCTTTGCAAATGTGAGCTCATTTAATCCTCTTGGCAACCTCAAGGAACAGTACTATTAGGAGACGGGTTTTTCAGATGAGAGAACTGGAGAAGAGAGAGGTTAGTAACATGCCCAAGGTCATACAACTGGCAACTCATAGTCAGAACTTGAACCCAGGTACTCTGGAGTCTAAGGTTTTAACCATTGCATGGCAGCCTGCCTCCATAAGCTGAAAGCTTGGGTCCTAAAGTAACTAACGGTTTGGGGATGACCTGGCCATGACTTAAATCGCATGGAGAATGGATCTGCTTGACACACAGAGGCCCTGAAAGACACGTGAGGGAGAAGGAGGGTCTCTGTTACATGCCAATGAGCGTTCAGTTCATTTGGTTTCCCCGGGAAGCGGTCCATGAGACAGGTATACAGTTTACTTAAGAGGTGATCACAGGAAACTGGGCTTCCCTGGTAGCTCAGCTGGTGAAGAATCTGCTTGCAATCAATGCTGGAGACCTGGGTTTGATCCCTGGCTTGGGAAGATCCCCTGGAGGAAGGCATGGCAACCCACCCCAGTATTCTTGCCTGAAGAACCCCCATGGACAGAGGAGCCTAGCGGGCTACAGTCCATGGGGTCGCAAAGGGTTGGACATAATTTAGTGACTAAGCATAGAACAGGAAACCATGATGATTGGGGGAGTGGTTGAGCAAGGCAGTGGGGAAGAAACACTGGAAAGAGATGGAAATCAGTGAAACAAAACATATATTTATGAGCAGATCACCCAGGCAAAGGGAGCTCAAACCCACCTCTGACCTCTGGGATCAGGGAACCATTTTTAACATGGTTGAAAATAGTCACTCCCAAGGGCAGGGAAGCTGATGTGGTTAGCCATCACCTCCCATTTCTCATAATTCCTGGGGACATTAACTCCCTGGAACTTTGAGCCCAATGCCTGCTCATGGGCCTACCCATGCTTCTTTGGGCATAGAAAGCATTCAAGCAGAGACACAGGCGCTGAAGCAGGAGGGCCAGCAAACACCAGGACCACATGCATGACAGAATGCAAGGTACAGATACCCAATTATGACCATTTCATCCAGTTAGGAACCGTGCGGCCATCTTCTCTGCACAGATGTTGTCTGCCTTCCAGTACAGAGGTGTTCTCTCTTCCTGGGCTTTCCCTGCTGTCAGGTATGAGCATCACTCAACCCCAAGAACATGCCAAGTATGAAATAAGAGTTTCCAGGATTCATTAATTCATTTAGCAAGTTTCTGTGGAGCATCTCTCTGAACCAGGAACTCTTCAGTCACTGGGGATACAACAGTTTAAAAAAAATGTGTATATAAGCAAAGATTCTTGCCACATGGAGCTTATCTTCTGTTAAGGGAAGATAAGAAAAAAATATAATCCAGACGTGAATTGTATTATATGCTGGAAGTTCAGTGCTGTGGGACGTAGACAGCAGAATAAAGGGGATTGGAAACCACTGTGAGATTGATGCAATTTTAAATATCATAATCAGGGAAGACTTCATGGAGGAGGTGACATTTACACAGAGATTAGAAGGAGGTGAGTGTGAGCCATTCAGATGTCTGGAGTGTGGCAGGAGTGGGTAAGGAGTGTGAAGAGCACTCAAGTTGGGGGAAACAGTTGGTGCGTGGAGATGTGAGTAGGGACAATCAGGGAAAGAAGGGTGGTTGTGCAACTGGATGGAAATAGTCACGCGGGAGCTGGTGGGTGGTGGGATCAGAGAAGCAAACCCGGGTCAGATCCTCTGGGTTGGAGGGCATTACAAAGACAGGGAGAAGATAGGAGACAGTGAATGGAGTGGTAGCTGGGATTTGAGTGAGATCACTCTGCTAAGAACGGGCTGTGGAGGGCAGAAGAGAGAGCGATGGGTCAGGGCGGAGGCCACTGCAGTCAGAGATCCAAGCGAGAAGACCGGGAGGTGGCCCAGGTGGCGGCCGCAGGGACGGTGAACAGAACTGTGTCATGCTTTGATCGTAGAAAGAATTTTCAGAAAGTCTACGTAAAGCATACAAGAGAACCATAGAGTCCCAGGGCATAAGATCTGGGGGCCTGGACTCAGGTCCTAGACCCTCATGTCAGTCGGAGAATCTGAACTCAGAAATTCAGAGAGCACGTGTTCCTTTCCCAGGGACACACAGCTGAGCTAGGAGGACATGTCAGGACTTGTACTTTCCCCATCCCCTGACCCCTATGGAGTGCGTCCAGTGATGGAAGCCGGCCAATCCCCCACGGAGAGGCCACAAGCAAATGACCTGGAAGTCGTGCTCCCGCCTTATCCCTGCCACCACTGCCCTTAGCCCTTCAGAGCAGTGACATTGTTCTTGGCTGAGCCCAGACCCAGCTAATAGTCCTATTCTCGTGGAAGGCTTGCACAATTCAAGGAGAGATAGTAACCTCCTGGTAAAATCTTGGGGTCCTTTCATGATGTCACAGTGCCTGTGCGTTGGGAACTTGCTCATCGCAATGAGTAACATGCTCCCTTCCCCTCTTTTTGTTATCACTTTGACATTTCTCACAAACACATCTCCTGCTCCTCTAATAATGTGTATGGGGCTGTTTGGCTATCAGCAGCAAAGTTCCCCTGAAAAGCCAAAGTATTAGTCCCTCAGTCCTGTCTGACTCTGCAACCCCATGGACTATAGCCTGCCAGGCTCCTCTGTCCAGGGAGTCTCTAAGCAAGAATACTGGAGTGCGTAGTCCTTCCCTTCTCCAGGCGATGTTCCTGACCCAGTGATCAAACCCAGGTCTCCTGCATTGCAGGCGAAGTCTTTATCATCTGAGCCACTAGTTCCCTTGGGTGATCTCAAAACCATGGTTCCCTGCTCGTCTCACAGTCAATTTGATATCAGTAGGGACCTTTGCAAATAACATCCCTGTTTTATATATGTATCATAAAAGAAGCCTCATAACAAATATCTAAAGACTGATTTTCCACTCATATGGGGCTGAATTAGGACACCAGCTCTGGAATGAAAGCAAAGTAATTTGGAAGAAAGGTCATTTCCACCAAAAACCCCCACCCTGCCCCACCATGCCCTGGGACTGAATTACATACCTTCCTCCCTTTTATTAGACATGTTTAACTAATGGGAGCACCAGTGAATCAAATTTGTCTTATATTTGCTACAGAATGCAATGTGTACAATTGTCTTACAAAACATCTAGGTTACTGGTTAGTTTTTTCTTCATCTAGTAATAGAATCAGTTTGCATTCTCTGAGCATATATCCATCGGCTAGCAGGGAAGCCTCCAGAAGCCTGCTAAAAGACAGGAAGAAGTCTGTCTTGACACAGAGCCAGCTTGGCTCCTCCTATAAAACTGCTTATTCAGCTTTCAAGGTGACTTTAATATGGGGCCCATCTATGCCAAGTATTATTTTGAATATCATGTTTTATTGTAAAGACTAAGTCAAGCTCTCTCTCTCACCCAATACTGATAACAGAAAACAACCTTGAGCCTAACAGATTTTTCTGATTATTCTTTCCCATTCTTTCTTCTGACACCCTTGTCATCACATTCTTTTCTGAAAACTATGAAGTAACCCGTGTCTGCATCAAGTTATGGGACACTGTATCCAGTGCTCCTGAAATCTGAAGTTATATTTGCTTCTTAAAACACAAATAATAAACTCCCATCATTGGAAGGACTGATGCTGAAGCTGAAACATCAATATTTTGGCCATCTGATGCAAAGAACTGACTCATTGGAACTGACTCATTCCCTGATGCTGGGAAAGATTGAGGGCAGGAGGAGAAGGGGACAACAGAGGACGAGATGTTTGGATGGCATCACCAACTCAGTGGACAATGCATCTCAGTCCCAGGGCATGGTGGGGTCGGGTGGGGGTTGTTGGTGGAAATGACCTTTCTTCCAAATTACTTTGCTTTCATTCCAGAGCCGGTGTCCTAATTCAGTCCCACATGAGTGGAAAATCAGTCTTTAGATATTTGTTATGAGGCTTCTTTTATGATACATATATAAAACAGGGATGTTATTTGCAAAGGTCCCTACTGATATCAAATTGACTGTGAGTAAACTCTGGGGGATGGTGACGGACAGGGAGGCCTGGTGTGCTGCAGTCCATGGGGTCACAAAGAGTCAGACATGACTGAGCGACTGAACTGAACTGAACTTTTCTTCCACCTTTCATTCAAGATCTGGAGATGGGGTCCATGTGGAGATGTTCAAGGCAGTTCACATTTTTATTTCTGCTGGCACTACTTACAATAGCCAAAACGTGAAAACAACCTAAATGTCCATTGACAGATGAATGGATAAAGAATATGTGATGCATATACAATGGAATATTATTCAGTCATAAAAAAGAATGAGATAATCCCATTTGCAGCAAATGAACCTAGAGGTTATCATACTAAGTGAGGTTAAGTCAGAAAGAGAAAGACAAATGCCATATAATACCACTTGTTTATAGAATCTAAAATATGGTCATAGAACTTATCTATGAAATAGAAACAGACTCACAGACACAGAGAACAGATTTGTGGTTGCCACGGGGAAGAGAGTGGGATGGACTGGAGTTTGGGATTAGCAGAAACAAACTATTATATACAGAATGGATAAATAAGGTCACACTGTAGTGCACAGGGGATGATATTCAGTATCCTATAATAAGCCATAATGGAAAAGAATATACGTGTGTGTGTGTGTGTGTGTGCGTGTTCCCCAATGGCTCAGCAGGTAAAGAATCCACCTGTAATGCAGGAGAGGCGGGTTCAATCCTTGGGTCGGAAGATCCCCTGGAGGACGGCATGGCAACCCAATCCATTCTTGCCAGGAAAATCCTATGGGCAGAAGGAACCTGGTGGGCTATGGTCTATGAGGTTGCAAAGAGTCAGACACGATGAAGCAACTGAGCACACGTGCACACACAGACACACACACACATAACTGAATCACTTTTCTGTACACCAGAAACAAACACAACATTGAAAATCACACTTCAATTTAAATATAAAAAATCACAGGGCTTCCCTAGCAGTCCAGTGGTTAAGACTGAGCTTCCACTTCAAAGGATGCAGGTTTGATCCCTGGCTGGAGAGCTGTATCCTCCATGCTGATGCCTGCACAACATGGCCAAAAAGGAGAACACTAACACCCGCCCCCTACCCCCCAGAAAAAGATTTTACCTCTGCTGATAAGAAATGCTCTTGGGACAAAGTAAATGTTACCTCTGCTTGATTGACTCTTGTTTACAGGAAGAACACTGGAGAGATTCAGATCGGATGTGCTTGAAAATGGGAGGCAGGCTCAGTCTCCACACAGAAAGGGATTTTGACAGGAGGAGTTTATGAATATGTGGGGGCAGAGTCTGGATTTGAAAGTGACATGCTTACCGGGAGATGAGATGTTCACGCCTGCTTAAATCCTTCTGTGTGGTTATTAATAATCCCTGAACATAACAAACTCACAAGGCATCTGTTTCAGTTACAGTGAAACCGAGCCACCGCACCATCGGGGGGAAAACAGACGAAGCTTAACCCCGTGGTTCCATGAGGAAGCAGGCAGCCCTGGACGTGGATGAGCAGTGATGGCTGCACCAGTTCCTGGCACTGGTACCCAGGAAGCTGGGACAGAGAAAAGGAAATAAATTGGATCACAGCCCAGGTGGCACTACCACCCTGTTGGGCAGCAGAAAGGGGTGCAGAAGAGAGCATGTTCCGTAATTCTGCCGAGTCCCTGCGGAGATAGGCTGCGATGCGCTCAACGCTTTCAATAAGACAGAAGTGTGATTCAAGAGCGGGGTAGTGGCGCTGGTCATGGTGGTGTTTCGAGATGTTTGCTGTGTATCTGTCCCATTTGCAGCTGGTCACTTTACCTGCCTTGGCACTGGCTTCACACACTGCCGGCTCATCTCCCTATCAGTGATTCTGCTTTTGGCTTAGTTTCTTTCACTTCAGAAAGTCAGTTTAAAAGTAAAGATGTTATCTGAAAAAGAGTGGTGCATTCAACCATCTCTGCTTTCAGCAATTGTGGCCTGCTAAAAGGTCATTTCTGATGGGTGGAAGGATCTGGGCACTAATCATGACCCTTGACTCTAGGTCTCTGCTACTCTAAAGGTGATCCATCCAACAGCACCATCACAATCTCCTTGGAGCTTATTGGAAATGCAGGACCTCAGCTCTACCCCAGACCTGTTCAGTCAGAATCTGCATTTTTAAAATGTATTTTAATTTCTTGTCCCTGCTGTGCAGCATGTGGGGCCCTAGGTCCCTGACCAGGGATTAAACCCACACCCCTACATTGGACGTGCAGAGTCTTAACCATTGTACCACCACGGAAATCCTAGATCTTTTAACAAGATCCCCAGGAACTGCATGCGTCTAGTGAAGACTAAGTGCGTTCTAGGTTCCCTGGGATCACCGGGTTCTAGAAAGCTGTCTTTGGAAACACAATGTTGGAAGTTACAGAAAATAAAGTTTTCCTACTTGATTATTTGGCCTTGGGAGACACAATATGCTTATTTCTATTATTCCACTAAACAGTTGTATGTCTCAGGAATATTAAAATACAAAGGATAGGGGATAAAGGAAAAGAATGAAAGAATAAATGAAAAAGAAAAGGAGTAGGAACAAGAGAAGAATTAAACTGGTTACAGCAAAAGCAGGACTGCACTAGACCATGTCATAAAATGTCCATGGCCCTGTGTCTTTGCGTCTGGCTGAAACAGAATCTTTCACTGGGTATTCGTCTCTTTCTTTCTGTTACACCTTTGTTTGAAAACAAATGTTTTCGAAAGGTAATAACAAATGTGGCATTAGTGAGTCCAGGTTTGCAACCTGGCAGTTTTGCTGTAGTAGCAAAGGAAAAAAAAAAAAAACAACTTATCTTCCAATTATTTTATATTAAAAAAAAAAAAAACAAATCCAAAACTCACTTTAGTAAACCCAACTGGGCCATGGATTCATGGCTGGAGCAATCGCTCAGATTGTCCAGGTCAAGTCATACGCATGCTCCTTGGCCAATGGGGTAAGGTCAGTCCCCGTGACCTTTGAGTTAGGAAGATGTGATTTCCAAAGGAAAATCCACTTTCTCTTACTTGAAGAAGAGGCAACAACAACAGATACCCAATACTTTGGTGTCTTACAAATTAATATTTCTATCGTCATTTACTGAGGCCCCACTTTGTGTCAGGAACAACGAATCACATCAAGATGAATAGTGCCAGTCCTGGAAAAAGAGGACTAGAAAAACCCCTAATTATTGTGCAGATAATTACCGTGCAAAGCCAAGTGGAAGCACAAGTCCTGTGCTATGGATTCTAGAGAAAGGAGTGTTTCATTCTGCATTAGACACATGGAATGGCTTTTTGGGGCTTCAAGAATGGCTGGGCTTCCAAAACATGGAGCCAGGAGGAAAGCAAATACTAAGGTTTAGTGGACATGTGACCAATTCTTAGAGTTTAGGAAGTAAATCAATGGGGAATTGGGGCCAGATAGCAAAGGGCATCTTTGAATGTGAACTTGCTATGAGTTTAAACTTTACTTATTAGAAAGGAATCTTAAAAAGGTCTAAAGAGGAGAATGACACCCAGAGAGTGTTTTGAAAAGGACGTAAGTTTGAAAACAGTTGTGGAAGGATTATTAAAACCATGGATGAGGGATAAATTTAAATGTGCTTAATGACCCTTCAGATGGAAAAAAAAAAATCAAGATTCTTTACGCCACACGCTGACATCTAAACTGACGTCAGCTGGCCATCAGGGGCCCCAAACGGTAACACACTGGTTAATGCACGCGTGCTAAGTCGCTTCGGTCAGGTCTGACTCTTTGCAACCCCACGGACTGTTGCCCTCCAGCATCCTCTGTCCATGGGATTCTCCACACAAGAATACTGCAGTGGGTTGCCATGCCCTTCTCCAGAGGACCTTCCTGACCCCGGGATCAGACCATGTCTCTTACGTCTCTTGCATTGGCAGGCAGTTTCCTGCCACTAGCACCAGCTGGGGAGGCCCCGCTGATTAGTAGTTAAAGACAATTTTCTACTGGGGAAGAACTGGGTGAGTTAGTTAAAAGTCAATCCTTAGTGCCTGCGGCTGTTGAATACATTCTGTAACAAATCTGAAGCGTGCTCCTTCTCTGAAGAACTAGACATCCAGGGGTTTGGATTATATTTTAGGTGGGGGCTGCCCTGTACTCTTCCTCCTGAAATATAATACCATAGCTTTTCTGATCTTAATTTTAAAAGACGAAAAGACTACAGAGGGAGGAAAGGAGAATAGAAGAGAAGAAAAGAGGGAGGAAGGGCGGGAGAGAGGATGGAAGGAAGGAGGGAAGAGGGGAGGAAAAAGAGCAAGGAGGTAAGTAAGAATGGAAGAAAACACCCAAGGGGTACAGAGACCAAGGTGAGCAGGAAAGTCATTTACCTAGTCTGGTCGGATTCTCAGTGTTTTCCTTGAATCGATCTCCCGCCAGAGCTGACTTTAGACAATCCTTAAACTTGTGAAGTCAGATGTCACTCTGAGTGCAGGCCTGCTCTGCATTTGACCTTCATGCTCAGTTCTGACGGCGGTCTGCAGTGCATTTAGAACTTTTGCGGAAGGTGCTGCTGGGAAAGGCTGTTTGATAACAAAACGTGAGGCTGTGCTGCGGCTCCTGACGGGATGCCTGGCCTTCTGTTGGGGGGAGTCTCCCTTAGAGCGTGTCGACGCTTCTCTGAGCCTCCACAGGCACTGAGCTGGGCTCTGGCCTCCCCAGGGATCCACCAGCCATTCCCAGGAATCAGAGCCCTTGGTCTCCCAATGAGCAGTGTTCCTGAGCATGCAGGTCTCTCCAGTAATGAGATGCCAGGAGTTTAGGGATCATGCTCAACACACAAATGCCACCAAGCCAAGGGGTGCCTGAACATGAGAGGGTCGTCCATTCTGGAGGGTATTTCAGGGAGGACCATCACATCCTCCCCAGCAGCGAACAACTGCATCTTCAAAGCAATCTCATAACACATGGCATCTGCCCCGTATCCTCTGGAATCAATACCACTCTCTGCCGCTTCTCCATGAATATTGGTGTGTGTACCTCAGTGCGTGTGGAGGCGTGTGTTGTGGTCAGATACCTAAATTTCATTTGTGAAGTTTTGTTCTTGGTCACTGGTTTCACTTGAGAAGGACTGGATCTGAGGTGAGCACAGACAGCACATGACCAAGAAAGGAAAATCACTACTCAGTCCCCAAACCCTGACTTTCTCTAAAGTCACTAAAATTTCTGCAATATCTTTAAATTTCAAAATATTTCCCAATATATGCTCCAATGTATATTTCTTAATGTACACTTTTTCTTACATTTGTCCATAAATTTTTTCACTATTTTTTGATGGGGTAATATTTTCCTTCATCTTCATACCACTGATCATGTGTATATGTGGTCTGTGTGGATATGGACTGCATGTGTGTATTCATGAATACGTGCATATGCTGTGTTTGGGGGAGAGTGAATGGGTGTGATTACAGGTGTGCACTTGAGTTGTGTGTGTGTAAATAGTGTGTTTGTGATTGTATCTGGTGGTACATGTGTGCATTGAAGTAAGTGTATCTGTGCTTGGGATGTGTGTGGTTTATACTTGGAAGCCTACGCGTGTATATGGAGTGTGGCTAGGTATACATATGTGGTGTGGGGTGCAGCATACATGGAATTCATATGTGTTGGTGTGTATCTATACATATCATGTTTGGGAGTGTCAAGGGTGTATGTGAAAATTGTGTGTATATGCACTTGTGGGTGCCAGTGAGTTTCTGGACTATGTGCTGATGTAATAAAGAAATAGTTCAGGAGAATAAGAGAACATTGTTTTCTTACTTTTTAAAAAAAATCTGTGTTTGAAGTAGATTTTGAATATTTGTTTTCATACACAAAGCAGTTATTCTAGTTTTTAGCCAAAGGCAGCTGTCTTGGACACTTGGGGAAATGCCCAAAATAATACTTTCTAAAAGCAATTTAAAATTGAAATGGACATGCCATTTTTTAGGTGTCCAAAGGGATGACAGAAGATAGTTGATGGTGTGTTATTTGAGAGAGAGAAAAACTATTAAAATGTTTGACTGTAGCAACAATAAAATACTAATGAACCAGAAGAACAGATGGAAATTGAAAAGCGTGTGCGGTGTCAGAACCCAAAATACAGCGATTTTTTAAATTACAGGGTTTGTTCCCCTGAGAAAGGAGCTGCAGTGTGCTGATAACTTGATGACACCCAGGATTCTTACTGTAACACAGCAACACCATTTTCTGCCTGCAACCTGCAAAAACTAATTAATTACGTAGCTTTGGTTACCAGGTTAGAACCAAGTGTTGCTGCCCAATTTCCAAAGACTGAACTTTCTAAATTGTCAGAACAGCCTTTTCCTAATTGTCTGCTGACTACTGTAGATAGTTACAAAGTCTGCTATAAATTGCTATTAAGGAAAATGTCTCATGACAAATGGCTTGCTTTTTTGACCATTTGGAAAGTCTTTTCTTACAGCTTTGAAAATTCTTGAGTTATCCAGACTTCTTTAGTGGACTGAAGTTTGTCCTATTGAGTTGTACCTCAAAAGATAGTGTGTAAACCAGGAGGGTGAATGGCTGTTGAGAAGGGTTTTACAATAGTGCCAGCTGGGTGTTCCAGGCTAGATATGTGAAGGAGAAAAAATATTTCTGCTCTAAACAAAAGACCCCAGGCTACTTCTTAAGAAAGAAGTGAGATTTTAGAAGCTTCCTGAGCACAAACTAAGTGGAAAATAATGTTCTGCCCATTGCAAAAAAAAAAAAAAAGTATCCTTTTTGTGTTACTTTTTCCCCTAGAAGTAGTTGGGAGTTGGAAACCAAAATGAATGCAGGGGGCCCAGTGGGAACTGTGAAGGGGTAGACTCTTGTCTTGAGTCTCTGGTGGTTCTCTGGGCCTTTCCCCCAGTGCTTGCTGCATTCCTACTGCCAGAGAAACAAGCCCTCTAGTGGCCACTGGAAACATGAGTGGATAGAGCCACCCTGGAGAACAGCTTGCTGGAATTTTCTAAAATTGTAATCATAAACAGTCTATGCCCACAGTATCTTGCCTAGAGAAACACTCATCCACAAACCCCAGGAGAATGGTACTAGAGTATCCAACACAGCATTGCTTGCAATAGCAAGGAATTGGAAGGGATTTCATGTTTACCAATAGTGGAAGGACTGTGAAATAGACAGTATATTTAAGTTACTGAATTACTGGCAGCACTTTATATTGGATGTGTTTATATGAGTTACCATATGAATTCCAGTGTATGGCATTGAGTTAAATAAAAGCAAGTAGCAGAAGAAATGTGAAAGTGTTCTTGCCTGGAGAATCCCAGGGATGGGGGAGCCTGGTGGGCTGCCATCTATGGGGTCGCAAAGAGTCAGACACGACTGAAGAGACTTAGTAGCAGCAGCAGCAGAAGAAGAAAGGAGCAGCTCCTCATTACTCATGAGTTCCTCATATGCGAATTCACCTATTCATTGAAATGTATTTGTAATTCTAAAATCAATACTCATGGAACAGTCACAGACATGCATGGTGGTGGAAAATTTAAGCTGCCTGACATACACGTTTTCAGCTGAGTTTAAGCAAGATAACTCTGCTTTCCTGTCTCTGTTCTCATCCTACAAATAAGTGTCCTAGTCAGTCTATCAAGTGTAGATTTTTGCCGCATTTTCGTGCTTGTCGCTGGTCATTTTGCTGTTTGAAACACCCCCCAAGATAGTGCTGAAGTGCTGTCAAGTGTCCTTAGGTGCAGGATAGCTGTGACGAGCCTTGCAGAGAAAAGACACGTTAGATAAGCTTCATCTGGATATGAGTGATGGTCCTGTTGACTATGAGTTCAGTGCTAATCAATCAACAGACTGGGCCATCCAGAAAAAAGGAGAGGAAATTCACCAGTCTGTTCATAATTCTGCTCCAGAAAGTTCTAATGTTAGTTAAGATCTACAGTGCTATGGAAGAGATGGAAAAGTAGCCAAATTTGTGGATTCATGAGCTGCTGACCGATAAAAATGAGGAGTGGACAGCATTGTTGTGAGGCTGAGAAGCAAAGAAATTGATGGTCCTGTCACCCAGGGTCAGGAAAATGTCAAACCCTTCTCAGCAGAGTGCTGGGGGCTTGTGAATTTCACAAAGCAACACCAGGTGAAAAGTGTTACATTTGCAGAGGCTGTGAAAGATTTTTTTTTTCTTGCTAAGTGTTTTACAGGAAAAGGGGTAAATGAAAGAGTAGATTTTCAGTGATGCTGAGATTGACTTGTTTTATAAGAATATTGGTAAACAAAGCTCTGCAGCACGAGTGGCCCTTTGGTTGATCATAATGTGGTGAGCAGAGACACGCAGGAATGTCACCCTGTCTTTCCTCTAGGAGCAAATATTTCAATATCTGCTCATTCAGGGCCCTTGACACCTTGGAAGGAAAGTTATGACCAACCTAGACAGCATATTAAAAAGCAACTTTGTCAACAAAGGTCCGTCTCGTCAAGGCTATGGTTTTTCCAGTGGTCATGTATGGATGTGAGAGTTGGACTATAAAGAAAGCTGAGTGCCAAAGAATTGATGGTTTTGAACTGTGGTGTTGGATAGACTCTGGACTCCAAGGAGATCCAACCAGTCCATCCTAAAGGAGATCAGTCCTAGGTGTTCATTGGAAGGACTGATGTTGAAGCTGAAACTCCAATACTTTGGCCACCTGATGCAAAGAGTGACTCATTGGAGAAGACCCTGATGCTGGGAAAGATTGAGGGCAGGAGGAGAAGGGGATGACAGAGGATGAGATGGTTGGATGGCATCACCAACACAATGGACATGGGTTTGGGTGGACTCCGGGAGTTGGTAACGGACAGGGAGGCCTGGCATGCTGCAGTTCATGGGGTTGCAAAAAGTCGGATATGACTGAGAGACTGAACTGAATGAATGGCACCTTACAAAATATAACTACTGCAAATGATGAGCATATACTGCAAACATTTGTCTCTATGTGTGTTAAAAATATTTCATACTAACTGAAAGTGATTCTCTAATAAGTGAAGTTCCATTTAATTTCTGCTAATTTCTCCAGTCATAAATCTAATACTTCCAGGTCAGATAATACTTTCATTGCACATCTTAGTTATGTTATATTTTTATAATTTTTTTTGTTTGTTTTGGTTTTTTAATCTGTTAAAGTGAAGTCGCTCAGTCGTGTCCAACTCCTTGTGATCCCATGAAATGTAGCCTACCAGGCTTCTCTGTCCATGGGGTTCTCCAGGCAAGAATACTGGAGTGGGCTGCCATTTCCTTCTCCATTTAATCTGTTGCTGCTGCTAAGTCACTCAAGTCGTGTCTGACTCTGCGACCCCATAGACAGCAGACCACCAGGCTCCAAGAACACTAGAGTGGGTTGCCATTTCCTTCTCCAATGCATGAAAGTGAAAAGTGTCCTTTGCTACTTTTAAACATCAGCTGTCATGGGAACTGTGACTGATACGTCTTTTTTTTCTAGTTGTTTTAGCTATTTTTTGAAGTTTTGAAGTGTTTGCTTCTAGAAATTGGCTTTTTGTGTAAAAGTGGAAGGTAATTTGGCACTGACTCTAATTCATCCCTCTATGAATTATCGTAATTGGGAGGCATACACTCAAGTGTGAAAGGATGGCTAAGAATTTGTTATTTCATAAATGAAAACTTGGATTTTTCTTCCTTCTGCAAAAATCTCATAGGGCTCTTTGTCAAAGGAACCATTTGCAACCTTTTTGAGTATTGCAATGTATCTGTATAATTAAGGCAAAATCTGATAAATAAGTAGGTCTCGTCTAATGCACACAGGTCCCATTCTTTTCTAAGAATCTAAATTATTTTTAAATCACCTTGGAATATAAATTGAAAATTAAAGAGTAATAAAAAACAACAATTTCTACTTCACCTCTAACCAGATTTCCCATCTCCAACCAACTCTGGCTGTGGTTTAGTGGACTGTGCGGCAGTCTAACTGCTCTTCTTGATTATAAGTTATTGGACATTCAAGGAGAAGATGCATCTACCTTGGCAAATATATTATTAAAATCTTTGAAATATGCTTGCACAGAGTAATGGAAACATTACTGCACAGATAGGAAGGAAATAACCTTATCTGTGTTGTAACACCAATAGGACTGTCATAAATATGCAGTTATCCTGAGATGCTTGGTAAGCGGATGGGCCTTCCGGAAAGAGAGCAAGGGTTTCAAATGCATACATGAAAAGTGATATGCTGCCATCTCTCTGTATTGATCCTATAGGAACTGGGATTCCAGGGACTAGAGACCTGGGAGAAAAAGTGGACGGGGTCATGTAGCAGCCAGTCAGTGCCTCACTTGTACTGACCTCATTTTGTACCACTCCACTGCTTGCCTTCCAGTTTCCAGCATGTAAGAAACCCTCAATCTCCAGAGCCCACTTTGCTTGCTAGTGCAGCTTGTCAGAAGTCCTGTGCAGTGGATACCACCCTACCCCAGCAGTCCTTAGGCAGTGAGTGAGGGCTGCCCGCCTGCACTCAAGGGCAGACCTCTGGAGTGTGTTCCGCACTGGCCCCCAGAGCTCCCTGATTGGACTGGAGCTCCAGATGCCCACACTGGATCTCTCTCTCTCTCTTTGGCCTCTTTTCCTGCCTTGTCTCCCTTCCCCACTCCCAACCTCGTTTCCTAGGAATCACCTGTCCCCCTGCAAATAAACCATTTGCACTCACATCTTTATCTCAGAGTCTGCCTCCAGGAAAACCAAGGATGCAGGTTTGCCAGGTTCCAGAATCCTCTAAATGAATAGATGTAGGCCCCTTATATTCACTGCTGGTGTCACAAATGAAACAGAAAACCAGAAACAGAGATCAAAAAAGTATTGTCACTGAGGGGAGTAACTGGCTGGTACTGGGTGAGTCCCAGCTGCAACTAGCTCCAGCCAGCTTGATGTCATTTGCCAATGGGACCTTTGGTTTGCCAGATCTTCTAATAGGAAATCTGATGTTTAAATGTTCAAAACTCATTCAAACTTTTTAAAACCTCAAAGCACAATACAAGTTTGGAAAACCATGAGATCTGTCAGTGAAAGTAGAGCATGTGCACAACCTCTGACAAAGCAATTTCACTCCTGGGTAGTTAAGAGAACTGCGTACTTGGAAGCATGAAAAGACATGTACTAGAATGTTCATGGATGGACTAGAATGTTCATGCTATATTCATAACAGCTCCAAACTGGAAAGGACACAAATGATCATAAACAGTAGGGTGGATAGATATACTGTGCATATCCACATGTATCCATGTGATGGGATACCATGTAGCAAGGGAATGAGTGAATCATTACTACCCACCACAATAGGAATACTCTCAAACATCACACTGAACAAGTTAGAAACAGGAACATGCCCTGAATGATTCCAATATATAAACTACATAAATGAACAAAATTAGTCTATGCTGATAAGTGTCAGAATAGGCTTCTCAGTTCCAAATCAGTTCTCCTACTCACCTGCCCCACTGTCCTCATGCATAAGGATGGAGACGTTCTTCATAGTTAAATTCTTCCTGCCTCTTTTAAGGTGTAATTCTTCCTGGGATGGGTGGTAACATGAATCTATAAGTCATCACACCTTCACATGAATTAGACCCCAACATTGACAGAAGACCTGCTATAGAGCTCATAGTTTTTCTAGGAACTGTAGACATGGAAACGGAAAAGTCAAATCCCCACCCTGTTGGATGGGCAATGCCTAGAAAAGCCACCAAAGCCATATTACTAGTTATGTAGGTCTTAGTTACTGCTCACCCCTTAATCGATTGATGACGACAGGGGTCGTGCTCATGAGATCACGCTCATTTACTTGTGTCATTCAGATGGTACCTTTGAAATGGAAATTGGAATTGGAAATTGGATGTAAACCTTTAAGACTACTTCCATATTACTTTGAGTTCCCTTAGAAACATACTCTGAAAACAAAGATTTAAATGTAAGTACCCTATCTTGGGGGTTTCCTAAGTGGTTCAGAGGTAAAGAATCCACCTGCCAAGGTAGGAGATGTGGGTTCAATCCCTGGGTTGGGAAGACCCCCTGGGGAAGGAAATGGCAATCCACTCCAGTATTCTTGCCTGGGAAATCCCACAGGCAGAGGAGCCTGGCGGACTACAGTCCATGGGGTTGCAAAGAGTCAGACATGACTGAGCAACTAAACAATGACAAGAACCTTATCTTGGAAGGAATTCTGGAAAATGCTAGTAAAGGAGTGAAGAATGAGGCAGACAAGGGAAGGCTGAAGGGCAAGGGGGCTGGGGTATTTATACACCCTTCCTATCAGTATTAGATGAGGACTGATTATGATTCAGTATTAGATGAGGACATTGATTCTCTGTAATTTTCTGTATGGCAGAGAAAGCCCTAGAGGTTAAAGAAAGTTTGGCATTGAAATATGTATAATATCATATATGAAATGAGTCGCCAGTCCAGATTTGATGCACGATACTGGATGCTTGGGGCTGGTGCACTGGGACGACCCAGAGGGATGGTATGGGGAGGGAGGAGGGAGGAGGGTTCAGGATGGGGAACACATGTATACTTGTGGTGGATTCACTTCGATATATGGCAGAACCAATACAATATTGTAAAGTTTAAAAATAAAATAAAATTAAAAAAAAAAAGAATTCATTGACAGCTAATTTTGAAAACTTGAAGAAAAAAAAAAGAAAAGAAAGGCAGGAACCAACGATTGGAGTCAGATGAAATGAAATGTTGGACAAAAGAAGCCAGAACCCAGAGTACAAACTACACATTATAGGGGCAGAGCATTTACAGCCTCTGCTCTGACCACCCATTCGAGGCAAGTTTTTCAAATGAAAATCTGGGTGCAGTTAAAAGGAAAGAGACAAAATGAATGTTGGACCAATAAGTATCACTATGTACTCAAGCTAGAAGTCCGTCATTAAACAATGAAACAACCATGTGTGGAAAATAGCACCCTTCTGTTTGTCTTGAAGTGCTCGCCAAGGTAATCCTGCCGTGTGTCTACACTGGCCCTTGGGCAGCTAGCTTCCTGATCACACAGTCAGTGCTTAGAAGAAAAGTGACCCCAGAATCTGCCTCACTGTGGGATGTCAACTCAAAAGAATCTTCACCAGTGCAGGAATCCAACTTCAGTGCACCTTGCAGGTGGCCTCCAGCCTTTCCCGCCAGTAGAGAGCACACTCTCTCTCAAGGCAGCCTCTTCCATCAGTAGAAAGTCTTGCCTGTTATATGACTCTGGCATGATAACTGAGTTCCGCATCCGTACGACTTCCTCTGTGTTCCTCTCTGTTGCTCTCTGACCCATCACCCCGCCTTATACTTGCCTTGGACTCTGTTCCCACCTCTGCAATGGCATCTCAGGTCCATGCACAAGGGCCTTGGATGGGCACTGTGTTCACAGCATGGACGTGGTGGGGGTATTTCTCTTTCATTTGATCTTCATCATGAAGATTTTCAGATGAGGTCAATGAGATTCAGAAAGGTTAAATAACTTGGCTGGGATCCTACAAGTGAGAGAAGTGAGGTTCAAACACAGAAGTATCTGACGCCAGTATAACACTTCACTCACAGAGTTCCTGGGGGTGGGTGGGGAAGAAGTGTGTGTGTGTGTGTGTGTGTGTGTGTGTTCCCCCCACCACTCCCAATCCAGTCAGCAGCGCTCTGTTTCCCACACCCATCACTGACTCCAGGTATACAGTGAAACCAACCTCACATCAGCAGCCCTGACTCTTCCCTTCCCAGCCATCAACATGTGTTTTGGGGATCCCCAGCCTCCAGAGCTGATGACCTGCCACCAAAAGAGCAATGGGTTCTCTTGCTCAAATATTTAGGGTCCTTAATGGCTAGATGATGCAGAGAGGCAGCTGTGGAGCCATAGGAAAATTAAGGTTCTCTGCGGGATTCGTGGTGCCACCCAATCACATCATATAAACATAGGCCCACTCCCTCAGCCTGTGGCTACACTTAGCCTTAGACCCCACCTACACTGAGACTGGTCTGCCCTGAGGAACCAAGACCACTGGCCCACAGTGAAGACCAGCATTGGCCCTGGGGCACACACCAGAGACCTCTGCCACGACTCCTGTTTCAGATTCTGCGTGTCCTTTCCCTTTTATTCATTTTTTTTTTAATATTATTTTTATTTATTTGACTACACCAGGTCTCAGTTGTGGCATGGGGAATCTTTAATTGTGGCACGTGGGATCTAGTTCCCAGATCAGAGATTCTACCCAAGCTCCCTGCATTGAGCATGGAGTCTTAGCCACTAGACCACCAGAGAAGTGCCCCTTTTAGTATCAATAAAGTCACAGCCCTGCCTTATGGATTCTGCAGACAGACGTGATAACCACACTCTACAGTCCAGTTGTCTCCCTAGAGAGTTTTCATTCTCACTGGAAAGCAATGGGACAATCAGAGCTATTTCTGGAAAAGGCTCTTCTTTTCAGGGTAAGAGTGAGAAGTTTTAATCAGACGCTATTGCTATTGCTAAGTCACTTCAGTCGTGTCCGACTCTGTGTGACCCCATAGACGGCAGCCCACCAGGCTCCCCCGTCCCTGGGATTCTCCAGGCAAGAACACTGGAGTGGGTTGCCATTTCCTTCTCCAATGCATGAAAGTGAAAAGTGAAAGTGAAGTCGTTCAGTCATGTTCGACCCTCAGCGATCCCATGGACTGCAGCCTTCCAGGCTCCTCCATCCATGGGATTTTCCAGGCAAGAGTACTGGAGTGGGGTGCCATTGCCTTCTCCGAATCAAATGCTACACACTCCAAAGTAGGCTCTGTCTTAAACTATTGATGGGACAAAGGGCTTGTGTCTCAAATTCTCTGAGCATCAAGCCCCATGTGGATATGAGGATGACTTTCACCACTTTCCAGGCTGCCCTGAGAATTAAGTGTTATGATACCTGCAGAGGCTCCTTGCATACTCTACATGATCACTAAAGTCATTTTTCTTCTCTGGCTATCAAAGCAAGTCCCCACGATCATTCCAGTATAGAAAAAAGAACGTTGAGATCAGGGTTCTCTCTCCCTCAATCTATCTTTCTGGCTTACATATTTTTCAAAAGTATTGTATGAGACAGTGACACTAAGCTTCCTCGGCAGAGTCTGCGAGTAACAGGGATGTGTTTTCTGAAGGACAGAGAACACCCCTGCTCCCCTTCCTTTTCCCCTGCACTGGTCTCAGCCATTGCTCAATTGTGTGCCGTATCTACCCATTCGCGGTCTGTCAGACTCCGCTACAAAATCTGCCTTCGCCCCTGCCCTAAACGATCATTTTCCCTTTCCTTGCTCCCTTCTGGACTCTCCTTTTCTTTCCTGCTTTCAAACGAAGGCTTGTCTTTCCCTCCCCCAATCGATTGATCTTAAATTCAGTCTCCCGCTGCTATGATTTTCCTTCAGCTTGTGGGTTGTTTAACTTACTGCACGCCGTGGGGGATACAGATACGCCTCAGACGTGAGGCTAAGTGGAAGGCGTATTGTGTCAAATGGAAAACGCATCCCAGTTGTCATGGGGATGGTAGTGCTATTTTCCTGAAGACCTCTGGCCCTGAAACTTCGTTAAAAGTTACGATTTTTTGAGCATCTTACTGAAGCAGGACACCCTAGAAGAAAAAGAAAAAAAAAAAAAAGGACCCATCAGGAACTCGTGGATGAAATTCACAAACTGAACACACCTGGGTAATCAGAACCCAGATCAAGTAAGAGACCGATGACAGAACTCCACTTACCTGCCCATCATTATCCTCACAGAGGTTACCACTCTCTGACTTCTGGCAGCATAAATTAGTTTTTAAATCTTGTAGGAATGAAACCACACATTAATGGACTCTGTTCTGTCTGCCTTCATTCCTTAAATATTGTTTACGAGATTTATCCATATCTGTTTTATGCCACCCCCTGGAGAAGGAAATGGCAACCACACTCAGTCAACCCACAGACTGGGTGACTTCACTCTCACTTTTTTATGTCGTAGCAGCTCACGTTTTCTCATTGCTGGACCATGTTCCATTGCATAAACATGACACAATTCATTATCTATTCTATTGTCAGTGACCATTTGGAAAGTCTCCAAAGCAAGGCTTTTATGAGAAGTTATGTTGTGAAGGTTCTTGTACATGTCCTCTGCACACACGTGCGTTTTCTTGGGTATACAACTAGCAGTGGAATTGCTGGCTCCTGGGTATCCACATATTCAGCTGTAGCAGACTACCATTGTCTTCTCTGAATCAGACACTACACACTCCAAAGTAGGCTCTGTCTTAAACTATTGATGGGACAGAGGGCTTGTGTCTCAAATTCTCTGAGCATCAAGCCCTATGTGGATATGAGGATGACTTTCACCACTTTCCAGGCTGCCCTGAGAATTAAGTGTTGTGGAAAATTAAGTGGAAAATTAAGTTTTCCAAAGTGGTTGGATCATTTTATCCTCCCATTGTCATGACATAAGGATTCCAGTCACTCTGTATCCTAACACTTGGTATTGTTTGGAGACGTTTTCTTGTTTTCCTTTTGCTTTTTTTGTTGTTGTTGTTGTTGTTTTGCATTCTGCTGGATGTTTAGTTGTTCCTCATTATGGTTTTAATTTTCATTCTCCAAATGAAAAATGAAATTGAGTACCTTTGCACGTATTTATTAGCCACCTGGATATTCTCTCCTGTAAAGTGGAAGTGGAAGTGTTAGCTGCTCAGTCATGTCCAACTCTTTGCAACCCCATGGACTGCAGCCCACCCAGCTCCTCTGTCCATGGGATTCTTCAGGCAAGAACGCTGGAGTGGGCTGCCATTTTCTTCTGCAGGGGATCTTCCTGATCCTGAAACCCGGGTCGCCTACGTTGCAGGCAGATTCTTTACTGGCTGAAACAGCAGGTCTATTCAAATCTGTTGTATATTTTTAAAATATTGTTACTGTCTTTTTCTTAGTGATTCAAAACTTTAACATGAGACTAAAGTGAAAAGAGTTGGTCACACTTTTATGGGCTTTTCTATCACTCATCCTAACTTTACAATAACTATAGATGTCTTCAGTCATCTCTAACAGTGTCTCTAGTTGTTAGACGTTTCTAGAAGCAATTTAATTTTATTCAAAAAAGGTACTCTGCAGCACTCTGAGAAGTATGGAGAATCAGAAACCTGGCTTGGCTGTTTCACTTACTAGCTCTGTGACCGTGGGTAGATCTTTGTATCTCCATCTGAAAAAATAAAAAATTTGGATTTAATATCTTTCAATTCTAGGACTCTATTAAATAGTAATAAGATCTATAGTTTTGGGGGGTGAGGAACAGGAGAAAAAGGAGACTAGAAACTTAGAAAACTTCCACAAAATTGGTCAGTCCTGCTTTTAAGTTAAAAGGACACTAAACACTCTAACCTTAATAATAATTTCTTCCATGCTCTTGCATGTTTTAAATTTTACTAGAATCGTAAGCTTTCCATGTTAACAGAAGAGAAATTGTATATCAATATGCTCTGTTTATCCTTCTCCTCTTTTCTTTTGTGGAAAATAGTACCTAGATCAGAATTGACTGGAAAAAAAAAAGTCAAAAAACCAAAATTGTGGTTTTTCGAGTGTGTGTCTAAAATAGAGCTAATAGAAAACACTCACTATCCCCCATTACCCAGTGGTATGCACTCTCCTAAGACCAGCCTGTGGCATCTGACCTCCGTCCTCCACACTTTGACTTAAGACCCCTGTAAACATCTAAACCACAAGCCTGAAACCTACATCTCCTTCCTCTTGCTTCTCACTAGCAGCTTAACTCCAGCTGCCAGATGACAAGCTCTGTTTTGGCCTCACTCTAACCATCAGTGTATAGAAACTAATATTAAAAAATGTCTTCACAACCTCAGAGAGAAGAAAGGTTTCATACAATAAGATACAAAAAGCCCTAAGCACAGAGGAATTTACTAATAAATTAGACGATAAAATTAAGAACTTGGGTTCATGCAAAAACATATTAAAAAACTGAAAAGGCAAGGCACAGTGTGAAGAAAGATACATGTGTAACAAACAAAGGGCTTGTATCCAGATTATAAAAGAAAAAAATATTATAAATCAATGCTTTTTGACAGATAACCCAATGGAAAATGGGCAATCGCTTTGAACAAAGACTGACAAAAAGAGGATAAATTCATAAACAGATACGGCTTCATTAGTAATCAGAAAAGTGCTTATTAACACTTCAAAGAGACATAGCATGTACACCAGCCTAGTTAGTGTTTAAACATATCACAGTACGAAATGTTGAAGAGGGTATAGAGAAAACTAAAAATCTCATTCTTCACTGCTGCTGCTGCTGCTAAGTCACTTCAGTCGTGTCTGACTCTGTGCGACCCCATAGATGGCAGCCCACCAGGCTCCCCCGTCCCTGGGATTCTCCAGGCAAGAACACTGGAGTGGGTTGCCATTTCCTTCTCCAATGCATGAAAGTGAAAAGTGAAAGTGAAGTCACTCAGTCGTGTCCGACTCTTAGAGACCTCATGGACTGCAGCCTACCAGGCTCCTCCATCCATGGGATTTTCCAGGCAATAGTACTGGAGTGGGGTGCCATTGCCTTCTCCGCATTCTTCACTAATGGAAGCACAAATCAGAACATCCACTAAAAAACAAACAAAACAGCTTGGGAGTATCTACTCCAGTTAAAGATTAAAGATACATACAATCTGTGACTTGGTAATTCTACTCAAACAGCCTATAAAACTGCATACATATGTGCTCCAAAACCTGTGAACCTATTAATAGGCTTATCATTTACTATTCACTGCATTATTCTCTGCAGCAAAAGGTTAGAAACAGCTTAAATGCCTGTCATTAGTACAAGATAAGCTATTCAATATTATGTATTCATACTGTAGAGTACTATACAGTAATGAAAATGAATGGCTAAAGTTATATGGGAGAAGACAGATGAATCTTTAAAATATGAGAGTAGCTAAAGAAAACAAATGAGGAAGAATACACACTACTTGATTCCACTGACACTAAATTCAAAAACAGGCAAAATTTGACTCTTTAGGGATTTAGTGACTGAATAACATCAAAATACTAACAAAATAGCACCTGATACAAAGACCCGACTGATTGGAAAAGACTCTGATGCTGGGAAAGATTGAGGGCAAGAGGAGAGAAGGGGACAACAGAGGACGAGATGGTTGGATGCATTATCGCCTCAATGGATATGAGTTTGAGCAAACTCCCAGAGACAGTGGAGGACAGGGAGGACTGGCGTGCTGTGGTCCATGGGGTCACAAAGAGCTGGACATGACTTAGCTACTGACCGACAAAAACAGTAAAACAGTGGCACCCTCTAGCCGGAGGAAGAGTTATGCACGGCACTTTCTGGACCGCTGGCAATGTTTTCATTCTTGACATGATGGTAACCTTCACGATGAATTCTTACATTGTTTAACAGTATTTTAGGAACTTTTCTCCATATATTTTATTCCATTACATTATATAAATTAGTGTTTTTCATGTTTGGCATTTAATAAGCACTCAATAAATATCAGTTACTATCATAAACACATGACAATACTATATTTTTATCCTACTTTGTACTTTACAAAGTGTTTGTCATGAAAATCACCTCATAGGAAAATCACCTCATTTAAACCCAGGCATTTTTATCATTGCTATGAGAAATCTAAGGCTTAATCTTCACATGCGTGCACACACACACACACAAATGACCAGGTTAGAGCATAGCTGGAACCACAACTCTGGTCTTCTGGTTTCAAATCTGACCCCTGTTTTCTATGCCATGTTGGTTAATGGGAGAAAGATGAGTAGAGAGCTTGACAACCTAAACTCCACCAAGAGCTAGTGCTTTTCGACTGTGTAACCTGAGTCAAAGACCTTGGTGTGCGTGTGTTGGTTTTCCCATCTGTCAAAGGGACATAAAGACTTCCTACTCTGCACAGAACTTCATGAGAAGCTGAGATGGCAGAAATGCATTTGTGTTGTGATGTGTGTAAAAACGCTACACAAATGTAATGAGTGTTATTTGGATGTACTCTGACCTATGCTTTGAGGCCGAGCTGAATTCACTGTCAATGCTAAATCAGCACTGATACAAGTATCTCTCTCTCCCCTCCTCTCAAGGCTTCCACCCATCTGCCCACCAAAATAAATAAATAATGGAGAGATTAATCTAATTGGAAGGCTTGCACATTGGGCCCAGTTGAAACCAAGCCATCCATGCCCAAGCCAGGCAAATGTAACTGGAAGCAGCAGAAAGCCTACATCATTTCTTTACTAAAAGTGGATACAAGGCATTTTCTCAACGCATCAGCCTGAGGTTAAAGCGCACAGTCTGGGAAATTAAGCTTATTCTCAGCCAACTTTCATGGAAAACAATCTCTAGGACTATCTCATGTGTCTGCTGATAGAGGGGCATCAATTGGGAAGATTACGTCTGTTATCAAGGGAAGCAATGAACTTTCCATTTACATTGAACTTTTATAATCTGATGAGAGAAAAGGTGCATTTATCTAGTCTTTTAAAAAGGAAAAGGAAACCCTACAGATTTGTCCATTATACCTGCCAAGAATCTAAAGTGAGGTCAAGACAAAAACAGATTACATTTGAAAGTGTTAATAAGAGTTTATTGAGAGGCCTGCAAGCCAGATCTCCCCTCTGTGGGTTTCTGAATGGCTTTGGGAGCTGGGCTATTCTTAGAGTAATGAGAAAGAGCCTTATCTCAAACCATAGGAAATTCAAAGACTCCTATGGCTTCAAAAGTCTTATCAATACACTTTAGTAGAACTAAAAGCCAGCGTGGTTACTAATCACAAAAACCTGCCCAGTGTGGGGCATAGGGGAGAAGCCTTAAGGAGCACAGACGTGCAATTTTCAGTACAGCTTATTAACAGCACTGAAAAGGACCCTCTAATTGTTCCATGACTAAATCGTGTTCTGAGGCAGTACCAGCAATACAAGTACTAGTGAGTTAGAGTTATGGGTTATAGGTATCAGACACTGACTCTGACTTATTTAAGCAATGGGGAATATATTGGGAAAATATTGGGGATTCAAAGAATCAGTGAGTGGTTGGGTTTTAGAGGATGTAGGAGCACAGTGCAGGATGCAGGAAGCAAGAGACACAACAGTGGTTTCCAGTCTGGAAAACCCTAGTCAGCACACCACCTTATCATGTATGATCTGTCCTCACTGTGTTCTTGGGTCACTGCCTCAAGATTAGTCCCAGAAGAGAACAGCTGGTTATTTGAGTCATAAGTAATCTCCCTCTCCCCTAAATAAACCTATAGAGGGAACAAGAGAGATGGAATATGGCTCTACTCAGCTTAAAAAATAGGCACTGGATACCTGAGCTTTCTCTTCCCCTAAGACTATACATGGGCTCATAGGGAAAGAAATGGATGCTGTATTGGTCAGTTTTTTGCTTCAGTTATGCTGAATAACATGCATTCCAAACTCCAATGGCCTACAGCAACCAACATTTCTTTTTCTTGCTCTTGGGTCTGTGAGTAGACTAGGATGGCTTTGCTTTAGGTAACAGACTGACGGGGGCTGCCTCCAAACCACAGAGCAGAGTCATATCTGCTCCATGCCTCTGCGTCCTCCTTGGACAAATGGCTACTCCAAGCATGTTACTTTCTCATATTAACAGAAAACCACAACAGCACAAAAGGAGGAGTTGCTGCTTGCCTCATCTCTGCTCATATTCCTTTGGTCAAAGTCCATCAAATGCTCAAACCCAATTTAGTAGGGCAGCCAAATCTACTCCACCCCAAGGAAGAACAGAAGGAAAGTGAATAATATTGGTAACAATAATGCAATCTCACACAGATGCTAAATAAGCATCCTCTACACATATGTCTTAGTCACCTCACTAACAACTCCCCAAAGCTTCCATTCTGTGTCTGATCCAAGTCATCAAGTAAATATTCATGAAAAAGATCTTGGTCACTGTTGCTGGAGGATACATGCTAATTGTCCCTCTATGTGTCCTTCAGATCTCAGTCCTGCTTTCTTGGTTAATTATAAACATGCTTTTTTTTCCCCTTTTAGATAACGAATGCCTTTAGGGCAAAGCATGTATCTTTGTGAGGATCTTTGCAGATGCTTGGCTTGTAGTTGTTTCCCTTGAATCGCTGGTGAACGAACCAATGGGACTTTTGCCAGTCACTGTAGTCGCGCAGAGTCCCTCAGCCTGAGAAAAGGGTGGCATCTATGACCCAGGACAAAACCAGTGATTTGGATAAAAGTTTGTTTAGACTTAACACCAAAGTTTCATAGCCAGCATGAAGGAAAGACAAGTCATTTACCCCCTCAAATCTCATGTCTGGCTCCTTATCATCCCAAATCCTGACTCCACCCACTGCCAGTCAAGGTCGAGGGCACTTCAGCAAATGAAGGAAATGCCCAAACCTGCATTTAAGGAGGCCCTTCAGGTCTCTCCTCCTTTGCACTCTGTCTAAGCACCCTGTCCTCACTAAGTGGCTTCCTCCTTCTTGAAGTCGTGTAGCATTCTTTCAGGTACTGTTCACCATGAACACTATCCCAGGCCAGATACTTACTTTTACACCGTTTACCATATTCAGTTCTTACAACTTCTACACTAGGCAAGAACAATTGACATTTTTGACTGCTTCACTTGGCAGCTCAGCCTGGACTTTACTTGTTTTGCACTGCTTACATTGTTGGAGAGGCATATAAAAGTCTGAAAGTCTGAGTGTTAAAAGTGCAAATTCAGGAATCGGACAGCTTGAATTCAAATCCTATCCTCAACCCTTACTATATGTGTGAGCTTGGACATGGTTCTTAACTTCTCTGTGCCTCAGTTTCCTTTTCTACATGGACACTGTAATAGTACTGAACTTATAACAGTGTTGTCAGTATTGGACGGGCAAAAACACCCAGAACAGAACAATGCTTGAAACATTACAGGTGTTTAATAAATGTTTGGAAGACCCATTGACCCTTCATCCATCTGCTTGGCACCTTACCCCATGACCAGACTCCCCCATTAAGGACTGACCCTCATAGCTGAGACTGAGACATGATTCCGGTAGATGGGCCCAGACAGCGGGATCTGTACCATGTTATCCAGAATGTCTGTGCTTCTTCCCAACTTGATCAAAAGAACAAAATCCTTTGTCTCTTCTGTTTGATTTTACATTGTAGCATTTTTTGTTCATTCTCCTTCAGCACCTGTCTAGAGGTTAGCTAGTTTTTGATTATGGATTTGATGACTTAAGCCAGTTTATTATTTTTATTATGAATTTGACAGCTTAGAATTTTTGTTCTTAATTTGGACATTTATATCTCATTTTCTTTACGAGAAAAATCTAGGAATTATAGTTTTAACATCATAATAAGTAATATTAAAATAAATGGCAAGCCATGAATTGGGAATTAAAACAGCTAATAATTGGACTGGAGAAATATAAAAATGCTGGGTTAAGTGAACCAGCACCAGTCTAATTTAAATGTCTAATTAAAAGTTACTTGAAGGCACAACATACACAAGCTGCACTGCAGTCTTCTAGGGCTGGGAAGGAAGCTCGGTAACCAGAAGAAAAATCAGAAGTGCATGAAGAAATGGGAATGGACTGTAATCTTTAAGCAGGGTGCTCCATTTTAATCAAGGCTTGTCCTACTCTACATCCCATTACCACTTCATTAAAATACTCTGTCCCCGGTGCTGAAACTGCTGTTAGTTGTTTAACAGCAGAGTAACCATGCTTCAAGCCAGGAAGGGAGGTAGCAATACCCGGCTGCAGGCAGGAGCTTTTGTTAGCTGAAGCACTATTTATCCAGAATTGCCTGAAAGTAACCCAGGAAGAAAAAGAAGAAGGACTGTGATTAGGCAAGTTTAGATGCGAACTGATTTGACAAGAACAAGCCTGCTGGTCTGCAGGCTGATTCACAAAGAGGGCTATTCATAGCAGAAGGCTATTTAGCACATTGTCAAATATGACATTCTAAAAATGCAGCATGATCATTGGTACAAATAACTAATGAACAGTGACAGATTTAGATTGCCTGTGTAAAGGTGGCCGGATGTGTGCAGTTAGGCAAAAAGAACTCCATCACCATATGAGGGGCTGAAAAAGAAGAAAAAAACCCGAAAGTGTCGAAAGGAAGATTCTAAAATCGGGTTTGTTTTCAGAAGTTGCCAATTCTGGCACTGTCCGTTTGTCATGTCACCTTTGTCTCTCAGTCTTCTCATCTGTAGTACAGGATAATAATTGCACCTACAGCTTTCTAAGATTTAACCTGAGATTAAAGAGTAAATTCTCAATAAATATTGGCTATCATTAGTAGTATTTTTATTGATAAATATTTTTCACTCTTAAGGAAGTGTGAAGTGTAATCATTTGTATAGATATCGCTAAATTGAACCTACATTCTAAACTGAGCACCATTTATAGTTAAATGGTACCTCTGCTTCTGAAGGAGGCAATTTCTTTCTCTAAATATTTTTCCTGTTTCAGAGGTCAAAAGTAGATTCCTACATTCCTTTAAAGATGTCTCACGTTTTCTTTTCCTCCCCTTTTCTTACTGTCATCAGTTTAGCTTACTCATTCATTCATGCATGCATTTTTTAAAATTTGTGTTTGTTTATTTATTTATGTATGGTGTGCTGGGTCTTCGTTGCTGCATAGGGCTTTCTCTGGTTGTGATAAGCGGGGCTGCTCTCTAGTTGCCGTGTGCAGGCTTCTCATCTCAGTGGCTTCTCTTGTTGCAGAGCATGGTCTTTAATGCACTCCAGCTTTATTAGTTGCTGCATCTGGGCTCAGTAGTTGTGGTGCATGGGTTTAGTTGCTCCTCCCCATGTGGAACCTTCCCAGACCAGGAATCAAACCTGTGTCCCTGCATTGGTAGGCAATTCTTAACCACTGGACAACCAGGGAAGTCCCTCATTCATGCATTTTTAAAAGCCATTTTTATGTGTCAAGCTCCTTTAGTGAATCAGGCATTGTGCTAGCCTAGCTTGCTAAGAGATATCAATCAAGGAGTTTAAAGATCTGTCATGAATGAAAAGAACTACCTTAAATACAACAATCTCCAATATATATCACATTAACAAGTGCACATCCATGTTAAGTAGGTTTGTTATTATCTCCATGTTACAGATGAGTAAACTGAGGCTTAGAGGAGAGAGAACGAAGGATCTGTCTTTAAGCACCTGCCTTCAGGTCTCAGGGCAGATACTGCAATGTCCAATCTGTGCTTACACCTCATTCAAGGGGTTCCCTTTCTCAGGACCCTACAAAGGGAACAGTTTGGGGAAATGGAGTAACTTTGAGACTAAGAGTACCCAGTAAAGGACAAAGTCCCAGCTCCTCCTCCTTCCCCACAAGACACTGCCAACAAAAAGAAAAATCTCTGCAGTCAAAATGGGGTGTATGCAGCAGATGAATTATCCCTTATCTTTACTTCAATTCCCTTCTTAATGAATAAATGAGTAAATCAATAGATCCCTAGGTCTTTGGCACCCCTTCTTACTCCATGCAAGTCTTGTTTTTATTTTTTTAAGCTGAGCAACCTAAACAACCAGAGGCCATTTTCACGGTTTACCATCTAACAAAACACAGCAGTGGTAATTAAAACAATCTGGGGGTAGGGAAAGGAAATCTGTCACTGCTGAGACTATCAAGTCAAGAAAGTGCTCTGGGAGTGAGGCAGAAACACTGACAATTTGTTAGATCTAACCCGACTGACACAGAATAAAAGGATGAGGCAGAGACTGTGGCTGGCAAATGTCAGCTTTGCGTGAACAGCCCATGGAAAAACTCTGAAAAGCCGCCCATAGTTTTCATCTTCTGCCAAAGCCAGGAAGGAACCGGATTCCCTTTGCACAAATAAGAATTAGCTACTCTGTAGTCACTGGTTAAGGTCAGCTTTGGAAAGAATGACCATATCCCCATGCCAACTTAAAATCAAGGGTTAATTAAAAAAAAAAAACCTCATATACTTACTTTAAAGTATTGTAACTTTAACTTTTACTAGATTTTAAGAATAGTGCAAGTCTTTCAGGGGCATAGTCTCCTTTTCCTTATTCTAAGGTATTTCATCAAGTCCACATCCATTTAACCCTCCAATTGGGGTGAAATTGTTCAGTAACTCCTGCCTCCAAATTGAACCCCATAAAGTAAAATCAGCAAGAACTACCTGGCAAGACTCCCTACTGCTCTCGATTCATTTTGCAGGATAGGTTTCCCCAACCAAGTAAAAATCATGAAATCCAATGAATAATTTTTGGTCCTCTGTATCTCACACAGCTGTAATCTTATGGCAAGGAGATCACCAATGATTTGAGAATGCTCACACAATAGGAAAAATAATCATTGAATTTGGAGCAGTTCTTCTAATCTCATTTATTTTGTCATGCTGGTTGGCTAAAGGACATAGATTGGACAAATTACAACAATAGCAACAACAATAATTGTAGGTAACCACTGTGAGAAAGGCTCTGCTATTTATGGTAAATATTGTCATTATTTTACCTCAAAGCACTCCTGTGAAGTAGGGACATTTATTACCTCTACTTAACTACTCAGAAAATGCCCACATTGATTTAAAATGATGGTGGCATTCAATGCACACAAAAAAACTAAAATTAAAACTTTGGTTTTACTGCCTTCACAAAATTTGAATCATTTGATTTACTATAACAAAAATATAAGCATAGTATCAATAGTCAGTATAGGCTACTTGCGTATACAGAGGATTTCCAGTATTTAGAAATTCAATAGTTTTTAGCCAGATAAAACTAGAACACTTAATTACCTTTGTCTAGTTCCATTTTGAATAATTTTTGAAGAACAGCAATTCTAGGCACAAGAAAACCTTCTCAACAGCATCATTAGATACAGATATTGGAGAACAGAAAATATTAAGGGATGGAGCTAGATAAATATGCATTGAAGAGGTAAAATTAGCAACTCTAGGGGAGTGGAAGGTGGAATTACATATGCTGCTTTTCCCACACATTTTCTAAATCTTTATTTTATAAAAAGACTAATAAAAATGCAAGAAGCTATTAACTTTGCCAAAGAATTGCATCTATTTTTGAATAAGCAGTTTGTTCCTTTAAATTCAAGAGTCTAGAATAAGTGCCAACAAGACACACTTTTTAGATCTCTGCTTTCCCTCCTTAACTGTTCCTCCTGGTAATTTAGCCACAATCTGTTGTTCTTATTGGCACTGTCCAGCCAACCAGTCCAGAGTCAAGGGGAGCAATATCTTCAGAGAACACAAGGCAGTTCTAGGCAGGATAACCCCAGATGTTCATTTCAGAGCTAGAGGCCCCAGCCTGAGAGAGAGAGAGAGAACAATCCAAGGAGGAAGAATGAGTCAGGATAAAGAGAAAGCAACTCAAGACAGAGAGAGATGAGGTACAAAGTAGGGTAGAGGCAAGGAGGCTCAAAGCTGTGGAACAAAAGTAATTCAGAAGCAAATCTTGCAATTATCAGAGTCTAATCAATAAGTCTTATACAGACCTAGTTGGCCTCATACTCATTGTGTAGCCTATGAGTCATGCTGCCTGTGTAAGGCACCCAAATGGACAGGTCACAGTGGAGAAGTCTGACAGAATGTGGTCCACTGAATCAGTTCTTAAAGAGAAGGGAATGGCAAACCACTCCAGTATTCTTGCCTTGAGAACCCTATGAACAGCATGAAAGGGCAAAAGATAGGACACTGAAAGATGAACTCCCCAGGTCAATAGATCCTTGATTTGCTATGGAGATCGCTGCTGCTGCTGCTGCTGCTGCTAAGTCACTTCAGTCGTGTCCGACTCTGTGTGACCCCATAGACAGCAGCCCACCAGGCTCCCCCGTCCCTGGGATTCTCCAGGCAAGAACACTGGAGTGGGTTGCCATTTCCTTCTCCAATGCATGAAAGTGAAAACTGAAAGTAAAGTCATTCAGTCATGTCCAACTCTTTGCAACCCCATGGACTGCAGCCTACCAGGCTCCCATCCATGGGATTTTCCAGGCAAGAGTACTGGAGTGGGGTGCCATTGCCTTCTCCACTATGGAGATTAGTGGAGAAATAACTCCAGAAAGAATGAAGAGACAGAGCAAAGCAAAAACAGCACCCAGTTGTGGATGTGACTAGTGATGGAAGTAAAGTCTGATGCTGTAAAGAACAATATTGCTTAGGAACTTGGAATGTCAGGTCCATGAATCAAGGCAAATTGGAAGTGGTCAAACAGGAGATGGCAAGAGTGAACATCAACATTTTAGGAATCAGTATACTAAAATGGACTGGAATGAGAGAATCTAACTCAGATGACCATTATATCTACTACGGTGGGCAAGAACCCCTTAGAAGAAATGGAGTAGCCCTCATAGACACAAAAGAGTCCAAAATGCAGTACTTGGATGCAATCTCAAAAATGCCAGAATGATCTCTGTTCATTTCTAAAGCAAAGCATTCAGTATCACAGTAATCCAAGTCTAATCCCCGACCAGTGATGCTGAAGAAGCTGAAGTTGAATGGTTGTATGAAGACCTACAAGACGTTCTAGAACTAACACCAAAAACGATGTCCTTTTCATCATAGGGGACTGGAATGCAAAAGTAAGAAGTCAAGAGATAACTGGAGTAACAGGCAAATTTGGCCTTGGAGTACAAAATGAAGCAGGTCAAAGGCTAACAGAGTTTTGCCAAGGAATGCACTGGTCATAGCAAACACCCTCTTCCAACAACACAAGAAAAGACTTTACACATGGACATCACCAGATGGTCAATACTGAAATCAGACTGATTATATTCTTTGCAACCAAAGATGGGGAAACTATACAGTCAGCATAAACAAGACCAGGAGCTGACTGTGGCTCAGATCATGAACTCATTATTGACAAATTCAGATTTAAATTGCCGAAAGTAAGAAAAACCATTAGACCATTCAGGTATGACCTAAATCAAATCCCTTAGATTAGACAGTAGAAGAGAAATATTCAAGGGATTAGATCTGATAAACAGAGTACCTGAAGAACTATGGACGGAAGTTCATGACATTGTACAAGAGGCAGTGATCAAGACAATCCCCAAGAAAAAGAAACCCGAAAAGGCAAAATGGTTGTCTGATGAGGCCTTACAAATAGCTGAGAAAAGAAGAGAAACTAAAGGCAAAGGAGAAAAGGAAAGATATATCCATTTCAATGCAGAGTTACAAAGAATAGCAAGGAAAGATAAGAAAGCCTTCCTCAGTGATCAGTGCAAAGAAATAGAGGGAAACAATAGAATGGGAAAGACTAGACATCTCTTCAAGAAAATTAGAGACACCAAGGGAACATTTTGTGCAAAGATGGGCACAATAAAGAACAGAAATGGTATGGACCTAACAGAAGTAGAAGATATTAAGAAGAGGTGGTAAGAATACACGGAAGAACTATACAAAAAGATCTTCATGACCCAGATAACCAAGATGGTAGGATCACTCACCTAGAGCCAGACATCCTGGAATGTGAAGTCAAGTGGGCCTTAGGAAGCATCACTACAAACAAAGCCAGTGGAAGTGATGGAATTCCAGTTGAGCTATTTCAAATCCTAAAAGATGATACTGTTAAAGTACTGCACTCAAAATGCCAGCAATTTGGAAAACTCAGCAGTGGCCACAGGACTGGGAAGTGTCAGTATTCATTCCAATACCAAAGAAAAGCAATGCCAAAGAATGTTCAAACTATCGCACAATTGCACTCATCTCACACGCTAGTAAAGTACTGCTCAAAATTCTCCAAGCCAAGCTTCAACAGTATGTGAACCATGAATTACCAGATGTTCAAGCTGGATTTAGAAAAGACAGAGGAACCAGAGATCAAATTGCCAACATCCGCTGGATCATCAAAAAAGCAAGAGAGTTCCAGAAAAACAACTACTTCTGATTTATTGACTATGCCAAAGCCTTTGACTGTGTGGATCCTAAGAAACTGTGGAAAATTCTGAAAGAGATGGGAATACCAGACCACCTGACCTGCCTCTTGATAAATCTGTATGCAGGTCAAGAAGCAACAGTTAGAACTGGACATGGAAAAACAGACTGGTTCCAAATCAGGAAATGAGTATGTCAAGGCTATATATTGTCACCCTGCTTATTTAACTTATATGTAGAGTACATCATGTGAAATGCCAGGCTGAATGAATCACAAGCTGGAATCAAGATTGCTGGAAGAAATATCAGTAACCTCAGATATGCATATGATACCACCCTTATGGCTGAAAGCAAAGAGGAACTGAAGAGCCTCTTGATGAAGGTGAAAGAGGAGAATGAAAAGTTAGCTTAAAACTCAACATTCAGAAAACTAAGATCATGGTATCTGGTCCCATCACCTCATGCAAATAGATGGGGAAATAATGGAAACAGAGGCAGACTTTATTTGGGGGGGCTCCAGAATCACTTTCCATGAAATTCAAAGACACTTGCTCCTTGAAAGAAAAGTTATGACCAACCTAGACAGCATATTAAAAAGCAGACATTACTTTGCCAACAAAGGCCCATCTAGTCAAATCTATGGTTTTTCCAGTAGTCATGTATGGATGTGAGAGTTGGACTATAAAGAAAGCTGAGCACTGAAGAATTGATGCTTTTGAACTGTGGTGTTGGAGAAGACTCTTGAGAGTCCCTTGGACTGCAAGAGATCCAACCAGTCCATCCTAAAGGAAATCAGTCCTGAATATGCTGAAGCTGAAACTCCAATACTTTGGTCACCTGATGCAAAGAACTGACTCATTGGAAAAGACCCTGATTCTGGGAAAGATTGAAGGCAGGAGGAGAAGGGGACAACAGAAAATGAGATGGTATAATGGCATCACTGACTCGATGGACATGCTTTCAAGCATGCTCCAGAAATTGGTGATGGACAGGGAAGCCTGGCATGCTGCAAGCCATGGGGTCACAAAGAGTCGGACATGACTGAGCGACTGAAGTGATCAGATCAGATCAGTCGCTCAGTCGTGTCTGACTCTTTGCGACCCCATGAATTGCAGCACGCCAGGCCTCCTTGTCCATCACAAACTCCCGGAGCTCACTGAGACTCACGTCCATCGGGTCAGTGATGCCATCCAGCCATCTCATCCTCTGTCGTCCCCTTCTCTTCTTGCCCCCAATCCCTCCCAGCATCAGAGTCTTTTCCAATGAGTCAACTCTTTGCATGAGGTGGCCAAAGTACTGGAGTTTCAGCTTTAGCATCATTCCTTCCAAAGAAATCCCAGGGCTGATCTCCTTCAGAATGGACTGGTTGGATCTCCTTGCAGTCCAAGGAACTCTCAAGAGTCTTCTCCAACACCACAGTTCAAAAGCATCAATTCTTCGGCGCTCAGCCTTCTTCACAGTCCAACTCTCACATCCATACATGACCACAGGAAAAACCATAGCCTTGACTAAACGAACCTTTGTTGGCAAAGTAATGTCTCTGCTTTTGAATATGCTATCTAGGTTGGTCATAACTTTCCTTCCAAGGAGTAAGTGTCTTTTAACTTCATGGCTGCAGTCACCATCTGTAGTGATTTTGGAACTGAACTGAATCATTAAGTCTTGTGTAGACCTAGTTGGCCTCAAGGACAAATCATAGTCCTTGACCAAAGAGGAAAGAGGTCTTATCATCTTTACCACCCTCATTTCCCAAAGGGAATCATTTTGACCCTTGCACTGATTGCTATTTTAGTAAACCATGTTCTGCTCTGGAAGTCAGTGAAGACTTTGCATTCACAGACAGAGTGACAAAGACAGAGCTTGTAAGTAGTAATAGTGATAGTAATGATAATAATTGTTTCAGAAGTAGTAATTGTAGTTTTAATAATCATATTTAATGAGAGATTATTGCATGCTTTCACTGTATTGCATGCTTTTACTAGCATAATTCATTTAATCCTGACAACTCTGCTGCTGCTGCTAATCATGTCAGTCAGGTCCGACTCTGTGCGACCCCATAGACAGCAGCCCACCAGGCTCCCCCATCCCTGGGATTCTCCAGGCAAGAACACTGGTGTGGATTGCCATTGCTTTCTCCAATGCATGAAAGTGAAAAGTGAAAGTGAAGTCTCTCAGTCGTGTCTGACTCTTTGAGACCCCATGGACTGCAGCCTACCAGGCTCCTCCGTCCATGGGATTTTCCAGGCAAGAGTACTGGAGTGGGGTACCATTGCCTTCTCCCCTCAAAACTCTGTTTCACCCATTGTGTAGAAAAGGAAAGTGAGCCACAGAGTTAAGTTCCTTGTCTAAAAATCTACAACTATCATAGACTGGAGTCAAGATTAGAATCAAAAACCAAAGTCTGTCTAAATATAGGGACTTTAAAAAATATATATGAGGACTTCCACTGGTAGGAAGAAGGATAAGACATACCATGCCCCATTTCTTACGCTAGATACAACTAAAATCCCAAGATGCTATACATTAAAATAATTAAAAAAATAAAAGTACTCTGAAATGCAGAGAGAATAAGGCAGATAAAAAAGGGGCAATCCAGAAATGTTAATGGACACAGGCCAATAAAATCCTCTAATAAAAGCCTACTCTTCTAGACAAAGGACCAGGAAAATAGAAGCCTAGTAAGACAGAAAACTTTGAAACAGTAACCACATTCCTGCAAATAACTAAGGCGGCGGGGGGTGGGGGGGGGGGGGCGGCGCGGGGCGGGGTGGGAAACCTGTAAACCACTCATGACAGTAAGTACATTAAAAGTAAGCAGTCCAGATACATCAATTAAAAGATGTAGACTGGCAGACTGGATTAAAAGTATCACCCAACTATATGATGCTCTCAGCAAGGAAAAAAAAAGACACTTCAACATGCCTCACACTTGGTACAAAAATTAACTCAAAATGTGTCACTGACTTAAATATATAACATAAAGCTATAAAACTTTCAAAACAATAAGAAGAAGACAAAATCTTTCAAGTTTAGGGCTAGGAAAGAGTTCTTAAAATTTTGACAACAAAACATGATCAATAAAAGGAAAAATTGATATATTATACAACATCATAATGGAAAATTGTCACTCTGTAAAGGACAATTAAGAAGACAAGCTACGGACTGAGAAAATATTTGCAATTCACATATCTGAAAAAGGACTTTAACTAGACTTTAAAAGAACTCACAAAAATCAACAGAAAAAAAATCCAATTAGAAAATGGAAAAAAGACGTAAAAAGATGTATTTCTGAAAAAGATAAGTAGATGACAAATAAGCACATGTAAAGATGTTCAATATCATTAGCTTTCAGTTCAGTTCAGTTCAGTCACTCAGTTGTGTCCTACTCTTTGTGAGCCCATGAATCGCAGCACACCAGGCCTCCCTGTCCATCACCAGCTCCCGGAGTTCACTCAAACTCACATCCATCCAGTCAGTGACGCCATCCAGCCATCTCATCCTCTGTCATCCCCTTCTCCTCTTGCCCCAAATCCCTCCCAGCATCAGAGTCTTTTCCAATGAGTCAACTCTTTGCATGAGATGACCAAAGTATTGGAGTTTCAGCTTTAGCATCATTCCTTCCAAAGAACACCCAGGGCTGGTCTCCTTTAGAATGGACTGGTTGGATCTCCTTGCAGTCCAAGGGACTCTCAGGAGTCTTCTCCAACACCACAGTTCAAAGGCATCAACTCTTTGGCACTTAGCTTTCAGGGAAATGCAAATTAAAACCACAATGAGATACCACTATCCACACTGCAGAATGGCTTAAAAAATGACAATATATGCCAGTAAGAATGTAGGTATATTGGATCACTCATATACTGCTGGTACAGCCATGCTGAACAACAATTGTCCATCTCTTTAAAAAGTAAATATGCAACTACCACACAACCCAGACATTGTTGTCCTGGGCATTTTACTGCACAGAGATGAAAACATGTTCACACAAACACCGGTAAATGAATATATATAACATTTTTAATCATAGTACCTCAAAAATGAAGACAACTCAGGTATCCTTCAGTGGGTGAATGGTTAAGCAAACTGTTGTACATCTATACAGTAAATACAGCTCACTAATAAAAGGGAACAAACTATTGATATGTCCAGCAATCTAAATTAATTCCCAGAGAATTGTACTGATTGGAAAAAAAAAAAAAAACTGATCCCCAAAGTTATATACTCTATGATTCTATTATAGAAATGGAACACATGATACTGATTTTTAGAGGTTAAGGAGTGGTTGGAGACTAGAAGGAAGTGGATGTATCTATCAAATGGCAAAATGAGGGATCCTTTGGTGTTGGAAATATTGTGTATCTCCACTGTATCAAAATCAATATCTTGACTATGCTATTTTACTATAGTTTTTCAAAACATTGCCATTAAGGAAAACTGAGTAAAGGGTATATTTACCTGTGGATTACCTCTATGTATTATTATCATATGCACAAATTTATATGCATCTTATACCAAAATGAAAAGTTTAATTTAAAACAAACCTCAACATAGGCTGGTTAGAGTTCTGCAGCTAGTCATCAAAATGTGCATGCTCAGTTCTACCATAACGTGTCAGGAGAAACTGCTCTTCTGCAAGCTCGCTTGGCATGTGAAGCCAATCTCCCGCTATCTGTACAGACACCATCCTCCAGCCTGCCCACATTCTCATCTTCCTTTGAGACACAGAAGGTTCTGACTCACCTCTCTATTTTGATCTTCCACTGATTCTAAATATACATCCGAACACTAAGTCACGCATACATATGTATAAATGCTAAGTCATCACAATTCCTATTATCTACTCAAAGCTTTAAGTCAGAATCATGACACTGCCAAACACCGAGCAGCTACAGCAGCACATATTCCACACAGATGGCTCACAAGTCATGGCTTTTGTCCCCAGAGTTCTGCCCAGTAAACCTAGCAGTAAGCATCTTACAAATAGGTACAAATAGGAAGCAAAAGACATCAAGTTTTCTTGGATAATAGGAGCACAGAAAAAATTCCAAAACGTTCCAAGTGAGAGTCAGTTATACAGCCTTCATTGTATGGATTAAGAAACTTTAGGTTTTGTTCTGTTTGTCTGTTGTTATTGTTCTTGTTGTTTGCATGAAGGGAGAACAGAATGAAAGTTTTGGGCTCTGTACCCTGCCAAAATACACATATGCACTTTTGTCAATTGATCAAAAAAAGAATCACTGCTGAAATTATTTTCTCTAACCTGTATTAATTGGAGAAGGAAATGGCAACCCACTCCAGTGTTCTTGCCTGGAGAATCCCAGGGACGGCGGAGCCTGGTGGGCTGCCATCTATGGGGTCGCACAGAGTCAGATACGACTGAAGCGACTTAGCAGCAGCAGTAGCAACAACCTGTATTAAAGAATGCTTAAACATTTAAGCATTCTTTAATAACATTTGATACAGCAACCTGTATTAAAGAATGCTTAAACATTTAAGATATGTTCCTATCCAAACTGCAAATGTCGAATGCATGTCTCAAATCCTTGAGCCTGTGATTACCAGATTTAGTGTACGGATCTTTAGAGATACTTGTTAACTATAAACATCTCTACTTTATTGTACTGTTTTATTCTTATATTCAAATTGCTAATATTCCTTATCTGATTGTTAGTCTTTCAGTCACTTCCAACTCTTTGCAACCCCATAGACTGTAGCTCACCAGGCTCCTCTGTCCATGAAATTCTCCAGGCAAGAATAGTGGAGTGGGTCACCATTCCCTTCTCCAGGGGATCTTCTTGACCCTGGGATTGAAGCCAGGTCTCCTGCATTGCAGGTAGATTCTTTACTGTGTGAGCCACCAGGGAAACCCCACTCTTTGTGACCCCATAAACTGTAACCTGCCAGGTTCCTCTGTCCTCCACTATCTCCCAGAGTTAGCTCAAATTCATATCCATTGTGTCAACGATGCTATCTACCATCTCATGCTTTGCCACCCCCTTCTCCTTTTGCCTTCGATCTTTCACAGCATCAGAGTTTTTTCCAATGAGTCAGCTCTTCACCTCAGGTGGCCAAAGTATTAGGACTTCAGCATCAATCCTTCAAATGAATGTTCAGGGTTTATTTCCTTTAGGATTGACTGGTTTGATAGCCCTGCAGTCCAAGGGCCTCTCAAGAGCCTTCTCCAGCATGACAATTTGAAAGCATCAATTCTTCAGCACTCAGGCTTCTTTATAGTTCAACTCTCACATCCGTACATGACTACTGGAAAAACCACATTCAAATACCTAAACCGACAGGTCAAAAAGTATTGCTAAAACTAAGATCAATTTTTCTTTTGTATGACTTAGAGCCTGATTTCTCAGCCTTGGCATTACTGTTGTTTTAGACAGAATAATTCTTTGGCAGAAGACCTGTTTTGTGCATTGCAGGATGATTAGCACATTCCTGGCCTCTACCTAATAGACATCAACAACATCTGCAAGTTATGAATCAAAAAAGGATTCCAAACATTGCTAAATATTCCCTTGGGATCAAAATTCCCAGCATTTAGAACTACTATTGCAGACAAATAGTCAGACATTCAAGGCATGGTAAACGTTATAATATGGCCAAATAGTAAATATCAGTAACATAATATTTTCTATATTGATATAAATAATTTTCCACTCAAATTAATTCAATTTCATCCTTTTATACAGTACACATTAGCTAATCATGCTCTAATTCTTAGAATTACTCTGCCAGGTGGGTGTCATTCTTTTATGCAAACTGATGTTGAAATTGGGCTGCAGTTAAGTAAACTGTTCAAAGGCTCAAAGATAAAAAGACACAAAATTGATTTTTTTATTTAGCTGGATCTTTACCCATTGCTTTCTGTTTTGAAATAGCAGTTGACAATATTATTATATAGTGCTTTTTGTGTGTGTGTGTGTTTTCGGATACACCCTTGAAGCCATCAAAATAATCTATTCCATAAACATATCCATCAGCTCTAAAGCTTTCCCACTGTCCTTTTTATTTATCATTATTATTATTATTATTTATCTTTCTTTCTAGTGATCTCCTGTACATCATAGTGCCTATAGTAAACAATACCCGGCTGTATACTTTAAATTTTCCTAAGGCATTAATTGTTGTTGTTCAGTCTCTGAGTCACGTCCAGCTCTTTGTGACCCCGTGGACTGCAGCACGCCAGGCTGCTCTGTCCTTCAGTATCTGCTGCAGTTTGCTGGAATTCATATCTATTGAGTCAGTGATGCTATCTACCCATCTCATCCTCTGCCATTCCCTTCTCCTTTTGCCTTCAGTCTTCCCTTGCATCAGGGTCTTTTCTAAGAAGTTGTATCTTATATTAAAACTGGGATATTAACTGAGATTCTCTAACTTATAATCAACCTTGAATATTAACACATATCTTTATAGCAACTATAAAGATTCCTAATTATTGTAATCATTCCCATTCTGCTTTATTAGATATTTTTTTTTACATATAAACTTGTGAAAACCAGACTCAATAGAAATACATCAACATTTATATAATATTTTCACTGAGGACCATTTACTATTCATAATACAAACATTAAATAATAAATTACTCAGAAAGTCTTTGTCTTCTAAAAGAAATATTCAGATCATATATACATTGTAAAAAGTAATTTTTTTCTTTCTTTTATTGAATTATAGTTGATTTATAATGGGTTAGTTTCACACATACAGATTCAGTTATACATACAAATATATCTATTTTTTCAGATTATTTTCCCTTATAGCTTATTACATAATACTGAGTATAGTTCCCTGTGCTATATTGTAGGTCCTTGTTGGTTATCTACTTTATCTAGAAAATACTTTTGAATTTGTAAACTACATCCTGAATCATCTCCATCATTAAAAGTATAATTTTCAAGTGAAAATCATGCCAACTTACCTTTTTCAATTGACTTACAGAATCATCTCAAATCAAAACTCCCACCCAAGTAATTCTCATTGTATGACACTTGGCACCTGGCAGCTGCAGAGCTATGCTGGATTTCTCTACTGAGTCCTTCCAGATCACCTTCATAGCAGAGCTTGGGTCAGACAGCGTCTCACTGTTGCTGCCATCACGATCTTAGCTCAGGCCACAGTCTGTCTCCTAGACAATGACAGTAGACCGAGCCCATCTCCTCCACCTTTGCTCCACGCAGACTAAGTTCTATGTGGCAGCTAGAGCAAGACCTGAGATAGGTTAATCTACTGAAAGAGATGCTCATCACACTCCCACCTGGAGCCTTCCCATCACACTCAGGATTAAACCCAAGAGATCTTTCCGAGAGCTGCAGAGCTGTAACAAGTTGGCACCCGTCTCGCCCGACTCCAGGCCTTGCAGCCAGCCTGGTCTAGCTGCTCTTCTTCAGACGCATCAAGCAAACTCCCAGCTTAAGACTTTCATTCTGGCTATTTCGCTGGCTCTTCCCCTAGTATGATCCTCCCCAGATCTTCTCTTTAGGCTCTGCTCTAGTACTACTTCCTCTGAGAAGCCTTTCCTGTCCACCCTGTGTGAAATATAAGGGGGTCACATCTCCTAAGTCTTGACTCATTTCCCTTGCTTTATGTCATGTGACACTTCTTAATAATTGATATTATATTGCATCTGCTTTCTGCTCTTTTGTTGAACTGCCTTTCCCTCTAGAATGTAAGCTCTACACAGACAGGGAACTTAGCTTGTTCTTTACTCTGGCTCTGGGATCTAAGTTTATTGTTTGTCCTCAATAAATATCTGATGAGTAAGTGAATGAATTAAACCTGAATATTAACAGGGGCCTCAAAGTCTTCTGAGATTTAGGTGAGACTTTCTTAAGTGTCCCTCCTACCCCCACCCCACCCCACACACCACCACCACCACCACCTACACATACTCTCTACGTTACAGAGCTCTCCTCAAGACTTCCAGGAGTTTCCAAAGCCTTTTGTTGTCAGGGCACCTCTAGTTCCAACTGCTTGTATTCTTGGTTTGTGAATCATCTTGCCATCCTGTGTTCTCCATCTCTGCCCCACAAAAAGCCTTCTCCCTTAAGCCAACTTGCTGCTGCTAAGTTGCTTCAGTCATGTCCGACTCTGTGCGACCCAATAGACAGCAGCCCACCAGGCTCCCCTGTCCCTGGGATTCTCCAGGCAAGAACACTGGAGTGGGTTGCCATTTCCTTCTCCAATGAATGAAAGTGAAAAGGGAAAGTCGCTCAGTATGTCTGACTGTTAGCAACCCCATGGACTGTAGCCCACCAGGCTCCTCTGCCCATTGGATTTTCCAAGCAAGAGTACTGGAGTGGGGTGCCATTGCCTTCTCTGAAGCCAACTTGTGTGTTTGGCAAACTAACTGAAGTTTTATGGATAGTAAAAGGCAAGGTTTTTACAGAGACTTTATAAAGAAAAACTCTGAAGTACACGTTAAAGTGAAGTGTGAAAGTGTTAGTTGTTCAGTCCGACTCTTGCGGACCAACTCTTTTGCAACCCCATGGACTGCAGCCCACCAGGCTCCTCTGTCTGTGGAATTCTCCAGGCAAAAATACTGTAGCTGTTGCTGTTCTCTTTTCAGGGGATCTTCGCAACTCAGGGATCAAATCTGGTCTCCTGCATTGCAGGCAGACTCTTTACCATCTGAGCCACCAGGGAAGCTACATATTAAACATCCTTCTTTAAAATCCTTCAGTCACTACCCCCTACAAAGGAGTTTTTCATAAGCACACTACCTTGTAAGTTTTCCTAACCCCACACCGACCTCCCTGTCCCTGCCTCACTTCATCGCTCCCTCATGTCACACTCTCTAGAGTAAAAACATGCTCCTCTCCTCATTTCACACAGAAGGCTCATTCCTTCCTTTCTTGCATTTGATCTTTATGGCTTCATGCTTTAGGATCTCTCCTTCCATCCCCCAAAGCCCTTAAAGGCATTTTCCAAAAGAATGTCCAAGTCAACTGTTAAGATGATATACCTATGGCTTCTTAAGCTATGAGAGGCTCTATTATTTCACATGAAAATCACATATTGCCACCTGAATAAATATATCTCATCCTTATATACACTAACAATCTTTCATATATACATACACATGTGTATATATGTACATAAAGACAAGCATACATATAAACACATATGTACATATATACTATATTTTAAATATATAGGTATATATATCACCATGATTCATAAAAGAAAGATTATCAGAAAGTATTAATAAATTCACATGAATTCATAGAAACTATCACTCATCTGGTATTTTTGTCGGTTCAAAAAAGAGCAACTTTAACCAGGCAGATGTCTGTAAGCCTTTCTGATGTTAAAAACAGTTTCCTCATACTTGAAAAGACTGTGAGTTTATCACCTATCCAATATCTATTTTGGAAACAGCATTTAGAGTGAAAAGGGACAAAGGTAGCCATCCTTATAGATTCCCTTCATGCCTGTCAAGTATTTTCACCAGCAATTTCCACAGGGATGGAGAAAACACAAACACTCTTCATTTCGGAATGACATGGACATATCATTCCATGAAAAAAAGCAATATTTAGTGTGTCCTCTAAAAGTAAGAACATGTTGCTTTATCATTTGATTGTGAGACAGGTCTCACTTACTGGAGAGAAGAAACCCATAGCCCTGTCGGATGAGAATTACCTGCAACCTCAGGTAGTTAGGTGATGCTGTTGGTGAAAAGACTGGCGCCCACCAATCATAGTACCTGAACCCTCTGGCAGGATTGTCATCCAGGTCGCCTTGCATTTTTATTGCATTTCCAACAGTTAAAGACCTCTTATCTCTCATGTTGTATCTGCCATACCATGCTGGGTCTTGGGAAGAATTGGTAGCCATTACTATGTCCCCTAAAATACTGCCTCTAGTACCTCCAGTATCCTGGCATATGCTAGTGAATTATATCACCCAGTACTCGCCGGTGAAGCTAACTGCCTAATAGGAATCCTAGGTCCTAAGGCCAAATATTCTATGCTAGTACAATCTTCCTCTGTTCTAAGATGACAGCATCTTCAGTGTTAGTAGAAGAGTCTTGAGATCCATTCTTCAGGCCTGGATTAGATATTCTTGGCCCTTGAGCTGCACCTATAAAAGCCAATTTTGGCAATTCCATATGCCGCTTATATCTACCTCTGGGAAGAAGGGCTACTAACTGTTTAGCTGCAATGACTATATATAACTAGATGTGGACAGGGGTAGAAGAGAGACTTCTCAATATATATATTTGATGTTTGAACATAATAAACATATTACCTATTTTTTAAATGCAATTAAAAGGAGAAAAGGTTAAAGCAATAATTGCTAGAAAATACATATAGAAATAACTGCATCAATTAATGTCACACAGTTTCCCTCTCTACTCCAAAGTTTTTACATGCATTTGAAAGTGACATTTTAAGCCACAAAAATAAAAGCATATAGTGGACAACAGAGAAAGCATCCCAAAAGTAAAATAACATCATGATGGCAAAAGAGTGTTTTATAGATTTCTCAAAGAACACATTAAGATTCAATTTTAGTTAAACCTAGATAAATGTTTAAAATTCAGAGAGGAAAATTAAAAGTAAGGGAAATTTCTACTGTTTAAGAGTGGTGAAACTAAACGTGACACAGATGGTTCCTCCACTGGGGGTTAGGAAGGCGCTATTGACATCCTTTTCCCTCGCTCTTCACAGCCTAACTGGGGAGACAGACAACTGAATGGATAATTAAAATACAGTGTGACATTATACATAAAAAACAATTCCATGTAGATTGCTGAGCCAAATACAAGAAGGAAAGCAAGAAAACTTCTAGAAGAAAATAGCCAAGACCATCTTCTCTCTTTCAGGACAGAGAAAATTTTCTTAAACACACCAAAAAAAAAAAAAAAAGAGAGAGAGAGAAATCATAACCACAGAGGAAAACAACTAATACTTTGGGTGACATTAAAAATAACTTTTGTTCATCAGAAGACACAGTTAAAAGGTGAGAAGGTGGGTCACATGGTGTGAAAAGACATTCTCACCATGTATAGCTGGCAAGTCACATCTACAAATTAATAAGAATAAGAAAGATACTCAAATAGATGAGCAACTGACATTTACAAAAGAGGACACCTATACAACCAGTTAACATCTAGGAAGCTTCCTTGGTGGCTCAGTGGCAAAGGATCTGCCTGCCAATGCTGGAGTCACAGGTTTGATCCCTAGGTTGGGAAGATCCCCTGGAGAAGGAAATGGCAACCCACTCCAGTATTCTTGCCTAGGAAATCCCACGGACAGAAGAGCCTGGTGGGGTACAGTCCACAGTGTCACAAAAGAGTCAGATGTGACTTAGTGTCTAAACAACAACAACAACACATGGCCATTAACAGCTATGAAGTACCAAAAGAAAATTATGACCACAATAAGATACCACTATGGACTGCACGGAAGCGGGGCTGAAAGGAGCTACCCCTCGCCCAAGGTCGGGGCAGCGACCGAGAATGCCATCAGCACACAAGCGGCCGAGAGGAGCTACCCCATGTCCGAGGTCAGGGGCTGCAGCTGGGAGGAGCTACCCCATGCCTGAGTCTCAGGAGGCGGCCGAGAGGAGCAACCCCAGGTCCAAGGAGCAACAGCTGTGCGGGCACAGGAGGGCCTAGAGGAGCTACTCCATGTTCAAGGTCAGGAGGGGTGGCCGTGAGGAGATAGCCCTTGTCCAAAGTAAGGAGTAGCGGCTATGCTTTGCTGCAGCAGCTGTGAAGAGATACCCCACGTCCAAGGTAAGAGAAACCCAAGTAAGATGGTAGGTGTTGCAAGAGGGCATCAGAAGGCAGACACTGAAACCATACTCACAGAAAACTAGTCAATCTAATCACACCAGGACCACAGCTTTGTCTAACTCAATGAAACTAAGCCATGCTGTGTGGGGCCACCCAAGACGGACGGGTCATGGTGGAGAGGTCTGACAGAATGTGGTCCACTGGAGAAGGGAATGGCAACCCACTTCAGTATTCTTGCTTTGAGAACCCCATGAAAAGTATGAAAAGGCAAAATGATAGGATACTGAAAGGGGAACTCCCCAGGTCACTAGGTGCCCAATATGTTACTGGACATCAGTGGAGAAATAACTCCAGAAAGAAGGAAGGGATGGAGCCAAAGCAAAAATAATACCCAGTTGTGGATGTGACTGGTGATAGAAGCAAGGTCCGATGCTGTAAAGAGCAATATTGCATAGGAACCTGGAATGTCAGGTCCATGAATCAAGGCAAATTGGAAGTGGTCAAACAGGAGATGGCAAGAGTGAATGTCGACATTCTAGAAATCAGCGAACTAAAATGGACTTAAATGGGTGAATTTAACTCAGATGACTATTATATCTACTACTGAGGGCAGGAATCCCTCAGAAGAAATGGAGTAGCCATCATGGTCAACAAAAGAGCCCCAAAACGCAGTACTTGGATGCAATCTCAAAAACGACAGAATGATCTCTGTTTGTTTCCAAGGTGAACCATTCAATATCACAGTAATCCAAGCCTATGCCCCAACCAGTAACGCTGAAGAAGCTGAAGTTGAACAGTTCTATGAAGACTTACAAGATCTTTTAGAACTAACACCCAAAAAAGATGTCCTTTTCATTATAGGGGACTGGAATCCAAAAGTAGAAAGTCAAGAAACACCTGGAGTAACAGGCAAATTTGGCCTTGGAATATGGAATGAAGCAGGGCAAAGGCTAATGGAGTTTTGCCAAGAGAATGCACTGGTCATAGCAAACACCCTCTTCCAACAACACAAGAGAAGACTCTACACATGGACATCACCAGATGGTCAACAACGAAATCAGATTGATTATATTCTTTGCAGCCAAAGATGGAGAAGCTCTACACAGTCAGCAAAAACAAGACCAGGAGCTGACTATGGCTCAGATTATGAATTCCTTATTGCCAAATTCAGACTTAAATTGAAGAAAGTGGAGAAAACCAGTAGACCATTTAGGTATGACCTAAATTAAATCCCTTATGATTATACAGTGGAAGTGAGAAATAGATTTAAGGGACTCGATCTGATAGACAGAGTGCCTGATGAACTATGGACAGAGGTTCATGACATTGTACAGGACACAGGGAGCAAGACCATCCCCATGGAAAAGAAATGCAAAAAAGCAAAATGGCTGTCTGAGGAGGCCTTAAAAATAGCTGTGAAAAGAAGAGAAGTGAAAAGCAAAAGAGAAAAGGAAAGATATAAGCATATGAATGCAGAGTTCCAAAGAATAACAAGGAGAGATAAGAAAGCCTTCCTCAGTGATCAATGCAAAGAAATAGAGGAAGACAACAGAATGGGATAGACTAGAGATCTCTTCAAGAAAATTTGAGATACCAAGGGAACATTTCATGCAAAGATGGGCACAATAAAGGACAGAAATGGTATGGACCTAACAGAAGCAGAAGATATTAAGAAGAGGTGGCAAGAATACACAGAAGAACTGTACAAAAAAGATTTTCACAACCCAGATAATCACGATGGTGTGATCACTGACCTAGAGCCAGACATCCTGGAATGTGAAGTCAAATGGGCCTTAGGAAGCACCACTACGAACAAAGCTAGTGGAGGTGATGGAATTCCAGTTGAGCTATTCCAAATCCTGGAAGATGATGCTGTGAAAGTGCTGCACTCAATATGCCAGCAAATTTGGAAAACGCAGCAGTGGCCACAGAACTGGAAAAGGTCAGTTTTCATTCCAATCCCAAAGAAAGGCAATGCCAAAGAATGCTCAAACCACCACACAATTGCACTCATCTCACACGCTAGTAAAGTAATGCTCAAAATTCTCCAAGCCAGGCTTCAGCAATATGTGAACCGTGAACTTCCAGATGTTCAAGCTGGTTTTAGAAAAGGCAGAGGAACCAGAGATCAAATTGCCAACATCCGCTGGATCATGGAAAAAGCAAGAGAGTTCCAGAAAAACATCTATTTCTGCTTTATTGACTATCCCAAAGCCTTTGACTGTGCCCTGCTGCTAAGTCACTTCTTTGACTGTGTGGATCCCAATAAACTGCGTAAAATTCTGAAAGAGATGGAAATACCAGACCACCTGACCTGCCTCTTGAGAAACCTATATGCAGGTCAGGAAGCAACAGTTAGAACTGGACATGGAACAACAGACTGGTTCCAAATAGGAAAAGGAGTACGTCAAGGCTGTATATTGTCACCCTGCTTGTTTAACTTAAATGCAGAGTACATGATGAGAAATCCTGGGCTGGAAGTAGCACAAGCTGGAATCAAGACTGCCGGGAGAAATATCAATAACCTCAGGTATGCAGATGACACCACCCTTATGGCAGAAAGTGAAGAGGAACTGAAAAGCCTGTTGATGAAAGTGAAAGTGGAGAGTGAAAAAGTTGGCTTAAAGCTCAACATTCAGAAAACGAAGATCATGGCATATGGTCCCATCACTTCATGGCAAATAGATGGGGAAACAGTGGAAACAGTGCCAGACTTTATTTTTGGGGGCTCCAAAATCACTGCAGATGGTGATTTCAGCCATGAAATTAAAAGACGCTTACTCCTTGGAAGGAAAGTTATGACTGATCTAGATAGCATATTGAAAAGCAGAGACATTACTTTGCCAACAAAGGTCCATCTAGTCAAAGCTATGGTTTTTCCAGTGGTCATGTATGGATGTGAGAGTTGGACTATGAAGAAAGCTGAGTGCTGAAGAATTGATCTTTTGACCTGTGGTGTTGGAGAAGACTCTTAAGAATCCCTTGGACTGCAAGGAGATCCAATTAGTCCTTCCTAAAGGAGATCAGTCCTGGGTGTTCATTGGAAGGACTGATGCTGAAGCTGAAACTCCAATACTTTGGCCACCTCATGCGAAGAGTTGACTCATTGGAAAAGACCCTGGTTCTGGGAGGGATTGGGGGCAGGAGGAGAAGGGGACAACAGAGGATGAGATGGCAGGATGACATCACTGACTCAATGGACATGAGTTTGAGTGAACTCTGGGAGTTGGTGATGGACAGGGAGGCCTGGTGTGCTGTGATTCATGGGGTCACAAAGAGTCGGACACGACTGAGTGACTGAACTGAACTGAACTGATACAACCACCAGAATGCCTAACTACTGACTATGTCCATTTGGGGCAACAATGGGGAAACTACACACGGTGCTAGAGAGAGAAAATTGGTTAAGATCAAAACTGATCTTAATGATCCAAAAGAAAGGACTTTTCTGGTGGTCCAGTGATTAAGAGTCCATGCTCCCAATGCAGGGGAACTGAATTCAATCCCAGATCAGGGAACTAGATCCTGCATGCCACAACTAAAAAGATCCTGCATGCTGCAACTAGGACCTGGCACAGCCAAGTAAATAAATATTAAAAAATGAAAGAGCATATTGAAAACTTTTGGAAGTATTGAGGCCGAACATACATCTAACTCAGTAACTCCTAGATAAGCACTCCTGAGAATGAGTGCTTATTTCCCCAAGACAGGAGCAAAAACATTCATAGCATGATTTTACTTACAATAACCCCAAATTGGAAATGACCCAAATGCTTATCAACAATAAATCAATATACATATAACTAGTGGTCTGTACATACAATGGTACGCTATACTGTAATGATTATAAAATGACTACAGCTATATACCGTGGGGCTTCCCTGGTGTCTCAGATGGTAAAGAATCCACCTGCAATGCAGGAGACATGGGTTCAATCCCTGGGTTGGGAAGATCCCCTGGAGAAGGCAATGGCCACCCACTCCACTATTCTTGCCTGGAGAATTCCATGGACAGAGGAGCCTGGCAGGCTACAGTCCATGGGGTCACAAAGTATCAGACATGACTGAGTGACTAACACCACTACTACTGTACACAATGACATAGAAAAATCTCATAGGCATATTATTGACGAGAACATGAGATATAAGAAATCAGCATAACATTATATGTACTACATGATTCTACTTACGTAAGTTCTGAAATAGCCAAGGTAATTGTATCAAAAACCAAACCGTAATTACCTTTGGGAGGAGGAAGCATACTGATTGGACGGGAGTATTAAGAGGGTTCTTGCATGCTGTTGTGTTCAATTTCTTGGCTTGAGTGGTAGTTTTATGAGTATATTTACTTCAAGATAAATAAACTGTACACTATGAGTGTTGTGCACTTTTCTGCACAAATCTAATATTTAAATGAGAAAGTTTTTAAAAATAGAATGTTTCAGAATCCACTAAGGGAACACATTGAAGGAAGCCCCAAAACTGGTTTAGATAATTGGGGAAAGCTCCCTGGCAGGCCACGCTGAACTCTAGAAGATGTGTTGGAGTGAGCTTGATCAATGGCAGGAAAAGAATGTTCCAGAACAAAAGCTGGAGGTGAGAGAGAATTGCAATGCCTCCTAGGAACTGTAGCTATTTCTTATAGCTGAAGCACAGTGTTTGGAGGTTGAGAGGGAGGAGAGAAAAGATGGGAGAGTTGAGAGGGTCCAGGTTAGATGGAGTTTCAAGCCCTGCTGAGAAATTTGGACACTGTTCTTGGAGCTGGTTTAAAGGGCTGGTTCTAAGTAAGGAATAATGTGATTAGATTTGTATGTAAAACCATGCCTACAACAAAGTATTGAGAATAGAAGATAGGGGTTACTGGAAAAATCTAAACTACAGGATATGGAGTGAGAAAGACAGAGAAAAGCAAAGCTGTTAAAGGGTATTTTGATAGCATGACTTGGCAAATGATCGATTATTTATGAGACACACAGAGGAGCCAAGATAAGTTCCAGGCTTTAGCCTGTGCCATTTTCTGAGAATAGAACATGGAGGATGTACAGTTTGGGTGGGAAAGATGGAGTTAATAGACCAGCTATAACTCACAGTTCTGGAGGGCAACACAGTAGTGAGATTCTAAACAGCCCAAGTGGGACTCTCACATTTTATGGCGCTTTTCTAATTTTCCTAGGAGTTTCATAATAGCCGTCTCATTCTAGTCCCTCTGTAGCCTCTGGCGTGGTCCACACAGGCATTATCATTCTGCACAGCAAGCTCCCCACCACAGGTCTGAGGGGACATTGGGACACTCTGTGAGCTTGACATAGAACAGGGAAAGGTAGAGAAGCTCTACCCCTGTATCCAGGACTCTGTACTTCCCACCCCGTGGCTCTTACCTGGACCACTGTGATGGTAAGCCAAAGCAATGCATTCCAAACACTTTCCGTGATGAAGGAAGTACATAAAGTCTATATTATTATACCTGAAGAGCATCTGTAATCTAAAGAAAACCCGAAATGAGCCCAAGCCATCTTCCCATCTTCCCATCACCATTGCTTTCTCCTCACATAATCACCTAAGCAAATCTGAGATTATCCTTCACCCTGACTTGGATTTGTACTCATTTGCATGCCTTCTGAGGTCCAATTATTGATCTTCATAAGGAGCAGCTGTGTTCTGACAGGTAGGTGGCCTGGCTATTTGTCCAACAACATTAAGACAAACTCCTGACAACTTTACATCTTTGCCATGAACACCCAGATTCAGGGTCTCATCAAACACTGGGGATGCCTTGGCATCCCATGCTTGAGGCCTCCCATTACCCTCCCAGATACACATTAAGGTGATGAATTCTATGTCAACTCATATTATTTATCACTTTCAAGATGGGCGGTTAAAAACCACCGTCGTCCAATTTCTCATATATCTGTCACAAGCCAGTCAGGAAAGTCCACAAATTGCTGACACTTGAACATTTTCTTTCTGGAGGAGAAATAAATGAAAGTGCCATTTCTCTATGTTCAACACAATATCAAATTTAAAACTAAATATTTTTCTGCTAATAAACAGAAAAGAGTCTCTTAAATGGGACATGTTGGTGTCATTGGGATATTTGATTACAGGTTGATGAAATGAAATGAGTAGAGAGATAGAGTTCATAAATCATTTTATCTGAATGAAATTTAAAATGAGTGAGATTCAAAGAACTGAAATGGAGAATTAAAATGTTGAAGCAACAACGTCAGGATCTCAGCGTTTGTGAACAGGTCCTCTAAAACAAAGAATCTGAGGCTTGCCACCAAAATGTGTGTTATTTATACATTTTCACATTCTACATTTCATTCTGTTGTTGGGATTCACACACACATATGGTACATGAGATAATATAAGGGAATTAATTGTATCATCTGTCACTTATAAACCAATAGAAGAAGCAAAATGACATGCATAGGAACACCTTTATCTGAGACTCAGAAATTGACAAGTGTCAGGCATGATGGATCATGCATTGCAGGAAACTCAGGGAAGAACAAGGAAAGAGACAGTCGTCAGGTAGCCTGCGATCAGAGGGTGGATGTACCTACAAGTGAAGCCTGATATTCCAAACAGTAACTAGCAGCTTTTTCTTGGAGGCTCCCAAGCACATAATGCAGCCCTATATCATCAGCTGGGAAAGACCCTATTATAGCCTTGCCCTTCATTTTACAGAGGAGGCTTCAGAGGACTGAGAAATTGAGAAACTGAGCTGGTGTCACACAGCTGTTAAGGGGCTATCCTGTGAATAGACCTTAGAACTCCTGAGTCTGTGAATGTCCATCTTTCTTCCACCTTGACCTCATGCATTGTATTAACTGATACCATAAATCTCTATTGAACATTATGTGTAATTAAGGTATTGTACTGGCTTCCATGGGAATGATTTGACACCATTCATCCTCATTTTGATCAAACAAATCAACTAGTCTTTACCAAACACTTGGTTATCCACCAAGAATTTAACATCACTGAGAATCATTTGTTTATTCATGTTCTTCCTCTTCAAAAATGATACTTTCCAAGTACCCTTTCCATCTGCACTTCCTGGTGTAGCTACTGTTGGCAAACTATCTGCATTGGCACCTCCTACACTCAAAACAGGCCAGCTCCCTTTGCCTCCTTGGAAGCAGAGCTAATTTCCAGTTTTATGTCCGGTTTTATGAGGACATGATGTTTTAGATTGTATTATCACCAAAGTCAGGTCTTGTCTTTTGTGCTCCTGGTTTCCCCCACTTATGCCGTCACGTCTCAGTCCTGGGCCATCCCGCTGTGTCCTAGTTGTAAGACAGACGAGAAGGAGGGTGTGTGGCTACAGGGAAGACCCAAGGGGCCACAGTAAGCCTGACCATCCCAATATGTAACAGTTACTGGATCCTGCTATTGTTGCTGTTTAGTTGCTAAGTCTTATCAGACTCTTTTGTAACCCCATAGACTATAGGACTCCTCTGTCCATGTAACTAAGGCATTGTACTAGCTTGACTGTAGCCCACCAGGCTTCTCTGTCCATGGGATTTCCCAAGCAAGAATACTGGAGGGTGTTGTCACTTCCTTCTCCAAGAGATCTTCCCAACCCAGGAATCAAAACTGTGGATCCTGTATTGCAGGCAGATTCTTAACCACTGAGCTCCCTGGGAAGCCATCATTAAATAGTTAAGAAATCCCATGATTAGATCATTGCTGCTGCTGCTAAGTTGCTTCAGTCATGTCCGACTCTGTGCGACCCCATAGACGGCAGCCCACCAGGCTCCCCCATCCCTGGGATTCTCCAGGCAAGAACACTGGAGTGGGTTGCCATTTCCTTCTCCAATGCATGAAAGTGAAAAGTGAAAGTGAAGTCGCTCAGTCGTGTCTGGCTCTAGCGACCCCATGGACTGCAGCCTACCAGGCTCCTCTGTCCATGGGATTTTCTAGGCAAAAATACTGGAGTGGGGTGCCATTGCCTTTTCTATTAGATCATTGAATACACCTTTATTGGGGACTTTCCTGGAGGTCCAGTGGTTAATATACCATGCTACCCATACACGGAGTCTGGGTTCAACGCCTGGTTGGGAACTAAAGTCCCACATGCTGTGCAGTGTGGCCAAAAAAATAAATAATAAATTAAACATAAAAAATGAATAAATACAATGCATCCAAATATACATATATGTATACACCTTTATTTTATTAAGCACTACCCTCTCCTTTTAAATGCAAATACTTTTGAAATAGTTAGTACAACAGATCTGTAGCTTAGAGGATCAAACCATGTTTCTCTACAGGCGGGAAAAATGAAGCAGAACAGAACATCCAAGGTGGTGGTGAAGTGATCCCCGTAATGACCTCAGATGAATCCAGTCCTGGGAAAGGGGGTGAAGATCTAGAGCCATTCTGTGCAGGCAAATTGGCCCCATGCAGTCTTCTCTGGGGTGTTTATAACTGTAATCATCATAACAGTCATTAAAGCAGCTGATATTTATCTGAGGCTTATGATGTTCCAGACATTTAGCTGCAAGGATGATACTGCAGAGGCCACATTCTCCTTTGAGAATCTTAAACCTTCATTCCTGAGCCCTGCTAGTCTGCCAAAATATTATGACAGATCTTAGAATACATCACCTGTAAAGTGACTGATTCTCCCCTTATGGAACTGCCATATGAAATAAAGAATATATTTTACTTATTAATAACATAGTAATTAACAATGATATACTAAATAATATAATATTTTATAATATAATAATATATTTTATGTTGATAAAATATTTTACAGATGACCCTTGAAAATGCTGATTTGAACTGCATGAGTCCATTTACATGGAGATATTTTCAATGGTAAATACAACAGTATTACATGGTCTGCAGAGGAATCACAGGGAGAACTGACAATAAATTTTATGCAGATTAACCCCTGACTTGTCCAACGATCAACTTTAATTACAAACATGGTTACTTATTTAGTAGGTATAAATTTACCTATAATTTCTAGGTATCCACACAGGAAATACCACTTTCTTTGACAACCACAACTCAAGGATGGATCCTAGAGCTGAAGGGTCAAGGTTTGAACCGTGGCTCTGTTTCTTCCTCTGTAAAATGAATTGTAAAATGTCACCTCCTAGGGGTTTTGGCTCCTCTGTCCATGGAGATTTTCCAGGCAAGAATACTGGAGTGGGTTGCCATGGCCTCCTCCAGGGGATCTTCTTGACCCGGGGATCGAACCTGCGTCTCTTACATCTCCTGCGTTGGCAGGCGGGTTCTTTACCACTAGTGCCACCTGGGAAGCCCAAATGAGTTCATATTTGTGAAGTAATTAGAAGTGTGGCTAGCACATAGTGCCCACAATCCAAGAATCTAAAACCTAGCTTTATTTGATATGTATAACATATATATGATATACGTATAATGGCATGCTTATCATTATCCCAGTTTTTCCTCTCTCCCCTTCCAAGACCAAGGAAATTATTTTCTACTCAAGATGGAAACAAGTGTGGAAACTAGAATGCATTCCATTCTAGTCTTCTTTCTTTATCTTGCTGGCAAATCTTCAATTTCCCCCAAGAGGACAGGGTTTTAAAACAGAAAACCTGGGAGATCTATAGACTATTACTCGTCTCCTGGCCTCACCTTGGGAATCGCTCCTCTGAAACATGATGGGAGGGAAAGGGGGAAACCCAGTGAAAGAAGAAAAGTTTTAAAAGCGAGGTGAATATCTCCATCTATCAGCCTGCCTCATGTAAACAGGAGGGTTGTTTTTAACAGGAATCGAGAACATCAAGAATTCACAGAAGGCTGGGTGCCCCCTGCTAGTCTGTCCCTGAGAACCCAGAAACCACACCCTTCTGCCATGGCCGGGCTCTCACACTGCCCCCAGCACTGAGCCCTGGAGGGCATTCGAGCAGGGAAAGCAGAGGCCGGGGCCACAGGGACGAGTGCAGCTGGCTTCCAGCCCTGCGGATGCCAATGCTGGCTTTCTGCAGAACTGGGATCTAACCCCACAAGGTGGCCTCTGACCACTCAGTCCCTCTAGTCACCACCAGACAACAGAGGCAGGCAATGATGCCAGCTGCTGACTGGACTTTGTGCAGGCCAGGGTGCTTCTAACTTGGGTAGAAATACCACAAGTCAAGAGACCCTTTCTCACTTCAGCCACAAAATAGAATTCAAGTGAACGGAAGTCCTTGTTCTTCATTTTCTGCTGAGATATCACCCCTTTTGGGGTATATGGGCAGCCCCGTTGGCTCAGACAGTAAAAGAATCCACCTGCAGTGCAGGAGACCCGGGTTCGATCCCTGAGTCAGGAAGATCCCCTGGAGGTTGGATTCCACAGGACATCAGGCACTGGGAAGGGAAGGTGGCTGTGAGATGGAACAGAGCAAGCACAAAATGGGTCCCTCAGGTGTGAGCTGCAGGCCGTGAGGATGGATGGAAAGCTGGTTGCCTCTGCCCTTGGCAGTCCGACACCCCCCAGAAGGCAGAGTCTTGGTTATGTTGCTGGGCACACACAGCTGGCCTCTGGGTTGGAGGAGCTGCGGGAGGAGTGCGCGACAGCGGAGCAGCCACAGGCCTGAGTGCCACCTCCACCCGTGGCAGGTGAGTGTCTCAGATACGGCGGGCAAGGGCCACAGCACGACGGCTACCTCCCTCCACACCCGCTTCCCACCCTCGAGTCTCTGGAACCACGCAGGAAGAGGGATTCTGAGAGGCAGTTCAGCCTGGTGCAGCTGACACACTGCCACACTGCCCCAGTGCCTTCCCCTCCACCTGCATTTCCTGGATTCAAGGATTCTGTCGCTGGGTGTAAAGACAAGGCAGACTTGGAAAAAAATGCTAGGGGTGTGTGTTCACGTGTGTGTGTGCACATAGATAGGGCTATGACCGAAAGGATGCTTAGAAATGGTGTATTTCACAACCTTCAGCCCTATTCTTCCCCAGAACTGTATACACGTGGGGTAGAATCACAGTCACACGTCTATAAGTTAACAGTCCTCAAGGGGGCGATCATCTATAATAACCAATGAAACCACACATCTCTCTCATCTCATCTTCAAGACTGTAACTACACTGCCACCTGCCCTTTGATATTTTCTTCAGGCTTCAATCCCAGTGAGAATCATCAATGGGTAGTTTTACCAAAAAAATAAGGTATGAAATTTAGAAAGGTGGTACCGATGAGCCTATTTGCAGGGCAGGAAGAGAGACACAGACACAGAGAATGGACGAGTAGACACAGGGGGTGAAGGGGAGGGTGGGTGAATCGGGAGAGCAGGACTGACCTATATGTACCACCTTGAGTAAAAGAGCTAGTGGGGAGCGGCCCTCTAACACAGAGAGCTCAGCTCAATGCTCTGTAACGACCTGGGGGGTGGGACGGACGCGGGCAAAACAGAGGCTCAAGAGGGAAGGGATATGTGTGTACATATAGCTGACCCACTTCATTGTACAACAGAAACCAGCAACACTGTAAAGCAATCATACGCCAATAAAAAAAATAAACGCACCAGTATCTAAAGCATGTATAAAGAGGTAAATCAATAAAGAGAATAATATTCCAAAAAAGAAAAAGCTGAATAAATAGATACTGTCATTAGTGCACATAAAAATGAAATACGAACACTGAACATCTTTATGATTTCATGCAACATAAACTATGTTTTGCATTGTTAACCATTTCTATATCTTCATAATTATAACTGGCCAGTAATATAAATTAGTCTAAAACTGATGGGAGAAGCATAAGATAACTGTTCTAATTATTGCATTAAAGAATACTCCTATGGCTGATACAATTAGTGATTGCGAGCCTTAGTGTCCTCAGTTGTTGATTTATATTTACATGGTTATATAATTCCTACACTGTTTCATGTCTAATTTTTAAGCATAAAATAATTTGTGTGAAAAATGAAAAAAAAAAAAAAACCTGTAAATCCAAACGAGAGGGCTTCAGAGGTCTTGGCCCCCAGAGTCTCTGCTCGAGGCCAGGCCCCTCTCCTGTCTCCGAAGCCTTCAGTCTGTTCTGACATTTGCTGTCACATGGACGCCACCATGCAGCCCGTTCCCTAGTGGCTCATCATGCAGGGTCCTGGAGGACAGGGGAGGATACTTAAGGCAGGAACAAAGGAGGTTTCATGGAAGAACTACTCACCAAGGGGGCGGCCGGTTTCCGGAAGCCACCTGCCTGGGGAAACAGTCACGGGTTAGAAGCTGAGACTGCATGAGGGGGCCCAGTGGGATGGAGCGTGCCTGGCGGAGGACACAGCTGCAGCTGGGGAAGGAGGCCTCCCCACCCCAGCTGGCGGTGTGGCCCAAACCCTCCTCTCCCACCCAGAGATGGCTTACCCATGCCTGTCTCCAGAAGACCTGGCAGGAAACCAGAAAGTGGCATCGTCCAGGAGCAGTCATCTGTGGGAGTCAGCTTTCTGGAGCAAAGGGCAGGGCAGGGAATAGATCTGGGGGAACCATTGGGACCCCACTGGCTTCTCAGGCATCACTTCTCCTTGACAATCATGACTTCAGTGACCAAGGATACATGGTGGCCAGAGCAGCAGACCTGCAGAGACACCTGGGGCGGCCACTCCCAGCATTACAGAGCAGGACACCAGGACCCAATCCCTCTCCCAGCAGGTGTGCAATAGACCTTACAACGCTGACAACAGAGGCTGGGCCATCTCTGACGTTTCACCGGAGATCCCGGACAGGCGTTCCCTGCACCCTGGTATCAGCTTGATCTCTCTTTCTGCTCGAAGGCTACAGAAGCCCTCGAGGGGAAACTGCAAAACAGGAAAAGCTTTAGGCTCCAGAGGCACCTGCCTATCTCCCAGCAGATGTCTTTCCACCTTCAAGTTGCCACAAAGCAATAGCATTGCTTTTACTCTCATATTTAGATGGAGAGGCATAAAAATACACCAACATGAAAGTAGCACTGTGGTCTGTCAGCAACGCAGCTCATCTGCAGGGCTAGACCGTCTCTGCTGTCCACCTGAGAAGGCGGCCCTCAGCCCACACGACCGGAAACAAGGCTAGGAGGAGCAACCGAGGTCTCTAGTCTGGACACAATGGCCAGGACCTGCCCGGGAGATCAGCCACTTCCTGCCTCCAGGTAAAGGATCTGCTGTGGGAGAGAAAGCGATGCTTCTAGACCTACGAAGGCAAGTGGGGATAAGAGAGAAAAATACAGAAAAGCACACCAGGTACTAATTAAAGAATTGTGTATATATACATAACTACATTTTTATATATAGACATATATATACATATATACATATAAATGTATATGTACATATATATATATACATGCACACACACCCAGAAATAAAATGCAGCATAATAAACCTAAGAAATGCTGGAGTAGAAGAGTACAGAGTCCCAAGGACCCCAACTCCATCTTGGAGGCATATGGATATACAGTGGCTGGAACATAACAGACTTTCAGTAGATAATTTCTGACTTGCCCCTCATAGGCTAAGTATAAAATAACGTACTAAACTGAACATTCCAGGTGTCGGGCACTGAGTAGGGAGAGCCGTTGCCTGCAGTCAGTGGCCAGGGATCTAGCCGGAGGGGGCCCGAGCAGCACGGCCCGTAGGTCCCAAACACAAGCACAGAAACGAGCGTCTGCTCGTCCCGGCAGCCCTGTCAGGTGAGAGGCTGGACGGGTGCACGGCCCGTACCATAGGATCGGGGTTCAGTCCTGCTGTACTGTCCCATCTCTGTTTCCAGAAGTATCTGGAAGGATTTGCCACTTTGATTCCATCCTAGACACTGATCACCCTGAACTCTAGAAGCTCAATGTTTTGCCAGATCGGCAAGTCTCTGTCCTTATTTATTTATTTATTTATTTTTTGTCTTCTAGGCAAACCCCTGTTCTTCTATGAAAATCAGACCCAGACTGAGAGAAAAAGGGAAGACTTAACTTTTACTCAATAATTACCTCTTTTTTCAGATTTGATTTTTTGTTTGTTTTCACTTTCTGCCATATGCATTATGACCTTTTCAATTAAAAATTAGCTTAAAAAGACCAATCATCTGCATGCTGCCATGCTGCATGCTGCCATCTTCCTGCCATTATTCGTAGGTGCTAGCTTTGCGGGAACTAAAGAGACTCTGGGTGAAAGAAGAGAGTGAAAAAGCTGGCTCAAAACTCCACATTCAACTCCTTGGAAGAAAAGCTATGACAAGCCTGCGTGTGCTATGTCACGTCAGTTGTGTCTGACTCTTTGTGACCCCATGGACGATAGTCCTCCAGGCTCCTCTGTTCATGGGATTCCCCGGGCAAGAATACTGGAAAGCGAAAGTGAAAGTCGCTCAGTCATGTCCAACTCTTTACGACCCCATAGACTATACAGTTCATGGAATTCTCCAGGCCAGAATACTGGAGTGGGTAGCCTTTCCCTTCTCCCTCCTCCAAGGAGTAGGTTGCTATTTCCTCCTCCAGGGGATCTTCCTGACCCAGGGATCAAACCCACATCTCTTATGTCTCCTTCATTGGCAAGTGGTTTCTTTACCACTAGCACCATCTGGGAAGCTCTGGGACAAACCTAGACGGCATATTAAAAAGCAGAGACATCAGTTTGCCAACAAAGGTTCATATAGTCAAAGTGACGGTTTTTCCAGTCACAGACTTGAGAGTTGGACCATAAATAAGCCTGAGTGCTGAAGAAATGATGCTTTTGAACTGTGGTGCTGAAGAAGACTCTTGAGAGTCATTTGGACAGCAAGAAGATCAAACCAGTCAATCCTAAAGGAAATCAACCCTGAATACTCACTGAAAGTACTGATGCTGAAGCTGAATACTTTGACCACCTTATTCAAAAAGCCAATTCATTAGAAAAGACCCTGATGCTGGGAAAGATTGAGGACAGGAGGAGAAGAGGGTGACAGAGGATGAGCTGGTTGGATGGCATCATCAGCTCAATGTACATGAGTTTGAGCAAACTCTGGGAGATAGTGAAGGACAGGGAAGCCTGGCATGTCGCAGTCCATGGGGTTGCAAAGAGTCAGACACAACTGAGTGACTGAACAACAAAAACTGTGGTAGCAAAACTGGCAGCAAGGGAGAAAGGTCTGCTTTGATCCCAGCCTCTGACTCAATCCGCCTTTCTGCAACAAGTTCATCAGTGAGACACAGTAGCAGGACTGACCTCCTTTGCTCCGTGCACTTCAGCGCTGCAAAACCCCGAGCTCCTTGAACTGCAGAAGCACCAGTGTGCGGGACCCAGCTCTGTGCGGCCTCTCTGCTGAGTGACTCCCGGACATTCTGTCAGAGGCTGTCTCAGAGAGACAGATGTCAAAAGCTAAACTCATTTTGGCCTATGCTGCCAACACCTGTGTTGTGAACCTCTTTCCTAATAGATTGGATAGAAAGAAACCAAGTGGTATCCGGTAGTAAATTACATAATGATGACTCATTCTTTCATCTAATCCAGAAGTGTCATCTCTACTAACAGTCACAGAACTTCAAATTCTTCCAGAAGCCCTTCCTGTGTGGTTGCTTCCCGATTCAGCACCAGCTATGCTCCCTCAGTTTTCCAAGTGCATCTTCCCTGATCCTGGTTCACAGTCTTTCTGCTCACTAGACTCCTTCCTTTCCCCCAAATCAGCCATGAATCCAACTCTTTCATCTCCCTGGATACTCAGTTGCAAGCCCTGCATTAAGAACACACATGGAGTCAAAGGAAGCAGATGGGTTGTTCAGCATTTGTCACAAGAAGCCAGATGAGAAAACACAGGAAAAAGAAAAGTGGAGGAACGTGAGGCAAATGATCTCTCCTGCTGGCAAAGATACTTTATGAAAATGGGCTCTAATTTTGATGGTGTGAAGGCAGGTCTTGCCTCCTGCTATAAAATCAAGCCCATCTTCTGAGTGTCATATCAGTTGAAGTTGGTCTCTCTTGAAATTGAGACCTTGTGCAAGCTCATTTTTATATAAATATTTTAATTAATAGATGCCTTCATCAAGCATGAGAAGAATTAACACTCACCAGAGACCCTGAAATTAGATTGATTATCTGCATCTTAATTTGCTTTTTTGACACCACTAATTTATTTTTAATAGGTTTGTAATTTAGCTTTATCTGTTTCTTATTCTGCTTGGCAGATTCAAATGTCTGCAGCTTCCAGTCAGCCTCTATAACCTTTAGGCACTGCTATCTGCTCAGTGGATTAATTTTTAAATTATCCAACCCAGTGCAGGGAAGAATTTCAATTAATTTCTATATGGGAACCAGACCAACACCCCATCCTCAGCCAGAAATAGTGATATTTAAAGGAAGGAGAAGGCTGGTTACAGGGGGAATATAGATCAACACAGTACATGCTCACTCTTCTATTACAGAATCTGATGTCCTTGAAATATCTTTCCACTTGAATTAGTGGCATTGATACTATTATTATAGTGAAAATAAATGTTCCCCTGTTGGCACCCATTACTGGCAGGCTGATTTATGGAATATTGGTGAACAGAGGGCTGGGACCTTTCAAAAGGCTTTTTTGAATTCTCCCCATTTTTAAGTATATGCACACTTTAGTATTCTGAAAAAAATCACCAGAATTTCTTTCAAGCAGGAAGCTGTCTTTGTTTTGGAGAATCCCTTGGTAACTTAATGGAGTCAGAAGTAAGATAAAAAAGTAGAAACCCAACCACAGAGAAAAATGATTGTGTCTCTGTATGGAAAAACCAGTTAAACAACAGATACTGAGGGGTAGATATAAGAAAGTGTGCCATTGGAGGAACTTGTATAGAGTGAAAAAGCACTGTGATATTTGCACACTAAGATAGCTGCCATGGGGGTGAGCAGGAGGGTGGTTGCATTAATCCAGATAATGCAATGTGGTCGTGATAGTCACAGCCGAAAGGCATGCTGAAGGAGGTGGCAAGAGAGGGCCAAATTCAAGACACTTATTTTTAAAAAATCCACTAGGATCACTGATGGGCACATGTGGGGAGAGGGCAGGTCATGGGTGAACCCGCACACTTCAGGCTCAAGAATCCGAGCGGCTGGTTTTAAGAGCCAACACTGAGAACAACAAAGGCGAGCTGGAGTAGAAATCCAGCTTTCCATTTTAGGCCAGTGTGTCTCAGAGGTCCACAAGATAGCCAAATGGAGACAGCACACAAACAGCTGGAAAAGTACGACTAAAGGCCAAGGGAAAAGTCTGGCTTAGCGAGATATTAGCCGGGCACTGCCACTGTAAGACGGCACTTACATTACGAAAGTGGATTCGGTCATCTAGGGAAAGGGAGAGAAGAGAGCGAAAACACGCCCGGTTCTTAATCTGTGCACGAGTGCTCACTTGCTTCAACTGTGTCCTACTCCTTGCGACCCCATGTACTGAAACCCGCCAGGCTCCTCTGTCCATGGGATCCTCCAGGCAAGGGTACTGCAGTGGGCTGCCATGCCCTCCTCCAGGGGATCTTCCCCACCCAGGGATCGAACTCGCATCTCTTATGTCTCTTGCATTGGCAGGCAGGTTCTTTACCTGGGACGCCCTCTTAGTCTCTAGGAATCTCAAAATTGGACTGGGTGAAAACACAGGAGCCTCCGATGGGGAGGGAGGAAAGGCAGCTCTCAGAAAAAGGGGCGTTCTGAAAAGGAAATGTCATCGTGGTTAGGAGAATGCTTCCTGGAGGGGTGCCAACTGCAATCAGGGTAGCGGAAGAACCAAATAACACCGGAACAAAAAGTCAATTTTACCACCGTTACTCTGTTAGATATTTTTAATCCTTTTGAAGGCACGAGGAGAGTGAGTGCTGAACTTTGAGGCAGGACTGGGCCTTTGCTAGCACAGCCGTAACAGGAGTACAAACATGCCTGATAGAGACTCCCCAGTGTCCAGAGGGAATAGCATCCCTGGGGGCAGCTGCTCTCTGAGCCCGGAAACAGCTAATGATCTCACCTACCTACACTTCAGACACCTGCAGTCCCCTTAATTCTGAACCCCAGGGACTCCACATTAGCATTCTTCTCAGAGCAGTGATTGGGGATTTGTATAAAAGAATGTTAAATTCCTTTAGGGGTTAAACAAGGCCTTATTCAACTCTGCGTTTTGTGCAGCACCAGGACAGTATGTAATGCAGAGTTAAGTCTTCAATTCATGCTTTTCAACTGTGGTCAAGATGTAAAAAAAAAAAAAAAAAAATTCTGGAAAGATTTTAGCATTGTCCAACTCTTTGTGACCCCATGGACTGTAGTCCATGGAATTCTCTAGGCCAGAATACTGGAATGGATAGCCTTTCCCTTCTCCAGGGTATCTTCCCAACCCAGGGATTGAACCCAGGTCTCCTGCTTTATGGGCAGATTCTTTACCAGCTGAGCCACAAGGGAAGTCCAATAATACTGAAGTGGGTAGCCTATCCCTTCTCCAGCGGATCTTTCCCACTCAGGAATCAAACCAGAGTCTCCTGCATTGCAAGCTGATTCTTTACCAACTGAGCTATTAGGGAAGCCTTTTTAGGATTGTCAGTGCATTATAAAAGATGGAAGAACCTGGCCCTGAAACTAGCAAAATCAAAAATGAACTAATCTACAAACATATTACTTTTCTAATTTAAAGGAAGATCCTCACACAGGCTAAGTAATTAAAGAAAAAATGGAAAAGGTTAATCACCCAAGAGACAGGGTTGTCTGGTAATATATTGGTAGTTAGGTAGGAGAAAGGCTCAAAGCCCAGCTCAATATTTCTTCTTAACTGAAAAGCATAATCAGAGTGGGCCAGGAACCAGAACCCATAGTGTCTTCATAAAATGTGCTTTAAAATAATTTACTCCATTTTTAAACTTTAACATTTTTATTGTAAAATTACTTTACAATGTTGCATTAATTTCTGCTGCATAATGAAGTGAATCAACCATGTATACATGTGTCCCCTCTCGCACCTCCCTCCCTCCATCCCGCCCCCTAGGCTGTCACAGAGCACTGAGCTGTTCCCTGTGCTATATAGCGGCTCCCCACTAGCTGTCTATTTGATACATGAAAAGTGAAAGTGTTAGTTTCTCAGTTGTGTCTGACTCTTTGGGACTCCATGGACTGTAGCCCACCAGGCTCCTCTGTCCATGGGATTCTCCAGGCAAGAATACTGGAGTGGGTTGCCATGCCCTTCTACAGGGGATCTTCCTGACCTAGGGATCAAACCTGGGTCTCCCACATTACAGGCAGATTCTTTATCTTCTGAGCCACCACATGGTAGAGTATATATGTTGATCCTCCTGTCCCAATTCATCTCATTCTCCACTTCAGCCTTTGTGTTCACATGTCCCTTCTCTATATCTGTATCTCTATTCCTGCCCTGAAAACAGGCTCATCTGTAAAAAAAGTTCAATCAACCACCTGGACATTTAAAAAAATAAAAAATTAGAAATAATATAATCAAGTGAATTCCCCCATCTGGCATATATTTTTTTTCAGCTGAGAAAAAAATTAAAATCTTGAGTGGTCATAATCAATATTCAATAAATAGTTGCTCAATAAAAAAAATAAAATAATTTGCTCCAGGGGCCTCAATGGTAACGCTTACTCACAACACATGGACTGGAGACCCAGAAAAGACCATCTCTATATGATGTCACTTTTATGTCTCACACAGAGTAACTAACCATGGCCCTTTGTTCCCAGAATATCACCCAGTTTATCATCTTAAGAGTAGCAAAGTAGTCTTGGGATTTGTAGGAGAGGTTTACATACAGTGAATGAGGACAGGGGTAAGAGGAAGATTTAGTGAGAAGCCTGGAAAGGACTAAGAAATGGTGGGGATGAGGTAAGCAAGATAAACCTATCTTAACCATCTCCAATAAAGCAGAAGAATATATCACCCTGTGCAGTTAGAAAAGGGAGTCAGGAACACCTGAGAAGTGATCAAGAAAGACTTCAGCTGCTGACCACAAGTTTCACATTTGTGTTTTCTGAGCAAAGCACCGTGCAGTCCCTTAACCCCTCACTTTTCAAAAGCCCATAACCTGAGTCCTCACTTTCTCCAGCCAGAACAAGACAACGTTCCTCGTGGTCCTAACAGGTCCTAACAGTGGAGGTTCTGAGCGGCATCTTGGGTTCCACCATGTGGACCTGATCTACGATGGGTTGACAGGCACTGTGGAACTCTGAGAGTCATCTAGCCTGTTCTTCTGATAAAAGACCACAGAATCTACAGAAAATACTTGGAATATTAGAGTCCAGACCCTTCCTCCCAGAATCCACAAGAATCCTAGTCCAACTCATTCACTGGACAAAAGAGGACACGAACCAGAGATACCCTGCATGCAGGAACAGGTCACACAGTTTCTCAGCTGCAGAACCAAGACAGCAACGTTGTCATGGATGAAGTTTCTCACCTTCTGTTTCAATTTGTTTATCTGTAAGTAGGGGTGATCATAGAGCTTCCCAGGTGCTTCTAGTGGTAAAAAAAAAAAAAAAAAAAACTGCCTGCCAACACAGGAGAGGTAAGAGATGTGGGTTCAAGCCCTGGGTCGGGAAGATCCCCTAGAAGAGGGCATGGCAACCCACTCCAGAGTCTCACCTGGAGAATTCCATGGACAGAAGAGCCTGGTAGGCTACAGACCATGGCCTCATAAACAGTTGAACATGACTGAAGTGACTTAGCATACGCACGCACGCACAGGGATGAACATGGTCACCCTGATGAGTGGGAGTGGGGAACAAAATCATGGATGTGTGTAAAGTATCTGACACAGAGATTGCTGTGATTAGCACACAGCCCATGTTTAATAAATTATCCTCTCCCTCTTTGCCCTTTCTTTCTACCCACAACATGAAGCTGTACCTAATGCTGTTGGAAATAACAGATTAAAGAAAATGCCATAAAGAGTGAAATAAATCAGAAGAGAAAAACAAATATCAAATATTAGTGCATAAATGTGGAACTCTAATAAAATGGCATTGATGAACTTATTTGCAAATCAGAAATAGACACAGACATAGAAAGCAAACATATGGACACCCAGGGGAGGGAAGGGGGTAGGAGGAATTGGGAGAATGGAACTGATGTATAGATAACTAATGAGAACGGACTGTGTAGCACAGAGAATTCTACTCAATGCTCTGTGGCGACCTAAATGGGAAGGAAATCCAAAAAAAGAGGGGATACAAGTATACACACAGCTGATTCACTTTGCTGGAGAGCAGAAACCAGCACAACATTGTAAAGCAACTGTGATCAATAAAAATGAAATTTAAAAAAATGAAAATAAAAAATAAAGAAAACCCAAACCCTTTTCTGCTTTTAAGGGCACCTAGGGAAGGGAATTTTCACACACTCCCCCTCCATATTTCAAATGAAGTCTGTTTCTCTATGTGCCATCCACAGAGTGTTAAATAACTTGGAAGCTGTTTATGTTGCTTCCCAAATACTGGTTTAAAAGTCCACTTTTCTTTCTTGGTTGTAATGCCCTCAGCTTGGGTCAGGAAGCTCTAGGTAAGAGCTTGTGACTCTCAGACTCTCAACAGAAGCCTCAAGCCAACCCATTCTCCACAGACTAAGCTGGGAGAGATTGCAGCTCCCCAGAGGAGAGCTGAATTCACTTCCTTCTGCAGCTCCGCAGGGGCCAAAATGAAAATAATTTCGTTGATTTGATTTTTCTCCCTTTGTTTCTTGAAGAGTCTGGCTAATGGTTTGTCAATTTTATTTAACTTCTCAAAGAATCAGCTTTTGGTTTTGTTGATTTTTGCTATGGTCTCTTTTGTTTCTTTTGCATTTATTCCTGCCCTAATTTTTAAGATTTCTTTCCTGCTACTAACCCTGGGGTTCATAATTTCTTCCTCTTCAAGTTGCTTTAGGTGTAGTTAGGTTATTTATTTGACTTTTTTCTTGTTTCTTGAGGTGAAAGCCCAGAGATAAATCCATGCACCTATGGACATCTTATCTTTGACAAAGGAGGCAAGAATATACAATGGAGAAAAGACAATCTCTTTAACAAGTGGTTCTGGGAAAACTGGTCAACCACTTGTAAAAGAATTAAACTAGAATACTTTCTAACACCATACACAAAAATAAACTTAAAATGGATTAAAGATCTAAATGTAAGACCAGAAACTATTAAACTCCTAGAGGAAAACATAAGCAAAACACTCTCTGACATAAACCACAGCAGGATCCTCTATGACCCACCTCCCAGAATATTGGAAATAAAAGCAAAAATAAACAAATGGGACCTAATTAAAATTAAAAGCTTCTGCACAACAAAGAAAACTATAAGCAAGGTGAAAAGACACCCTTCAGAGTGGGAGAAAATAATAGCAAACAGAGCAACAGACAAAGAATGAATCTCAAAAATATACAAGCAACTCCTGCAGCTCAATTCCAGAAAAATATATAATCCAATCAAAAAGTGGGCCAAAGAACTAAACAGACATTTCTCCAAAGAAGACATATAGATGGCTAACAAATACATGAAAAGATGCTCAACATCACTCATTATCAGATAAATGCAAATCAAAACCACAATGAGGTACCATCTCACGCTGGTCAGAATGGCTGCGATCCAAAAGTCTACAAGCAATAAATGCTGGAGAGGGTCTGGAGAAAAGGGAACCCTCTTACACTGTTGGTAGGAATGCAAACTAGTACAGCCACTATGGAAAACAGTGTGGAGATTCCTTAAAAAACTGGAAATAGAACTGCCACACGACCCAGAAATCCTGCTGCTGGGCATACACACTGAGGAAACCAGAACTGAAAGAGACACGTGTACCCCAATGTTCATCGCAGCACTGTTTATAATAGCCAGGACATGGAAGCAACCTAGATGTCCATCAGCAGATAAATGGATAAGAAAGCTGTGGTACATATACACAATGGAGTATTACTCAGCCATTAAAAAGAATACATTTGAATCAGTTCTAATGAGGTGGATGAAACTGGAGCCTATTATACAGAGTGAAGTAAGCCAAAAGAAAAACACCAATACAGTATACTAACGCATATATATGGAATTTAGAAAGATGGTAACAATAACCCTGTGTGCGAGACAGTAAAAGAGACAGATGTATTGAACAGTCTTTTGGACTCTGTGGGAGAGGGCGACGGCAGGATGATATGGGAGAATGGCATTGAAACATGTATAATATCATATGTGAAATGAATTTCCAGTCCAGGTTTGATACATGATACAGGGTGCTCGGGGCTGGTGCACTGGGATGACCCAGAGGGATGATATGGGGAGGGAGATGGGAGGGGGGCTCAGGATGGGGAACACATGTTACACCCGTGGCAGATTCATGTTCATGTATGCCAAAACCAATACAATATTGTAAAGTAAAATAAATAAACAGAAAAAAAAAAATTAAAAAGGCAGAGCCAAACTGCCCCCCCCCCCAAAAAAAAACATGAATTTCACTTGCTCCCATGTTGTCTGTGGCAAGCGGTAAAGATGACAGAGCTGCAGCCCCTGGCACCAGGGGGCCAGGATGGCAGGGACGCCCACTTCGTTAGTGCGGCCCACAGAGAAGGCCGCAGCCCACCTAGGCCATCCTCACGCTGAAAACAAAATGAAAGTAGCCTGGGGAATGACGAAGGAAATACAGTATTGAGGATGGAAAATTTCTCCAGTATCTATGGCATTGGATAAAGTAAAAACACCTTCAGCCATAAACAGATAAAACAACTTCCTAAAGATAAGCCTGAATGTGTTGGTGCGAGAGTTGGTGTCCGAACCAGGGTTTGAAATGGTGTTTCCTGCACTTTAGACTATACAAAGACAAAAAGAGACTCTGACAAAGAAGTTATTCAAGATGGAGTCAGAGCATTCATCCAGAAGAAAGCACAGCTAACACTGTTAGGAACAGAAATGGGCTATGTCGAACCAAATGATCCAGTGAGTTTGTGTTCAATAACCCAAACATCAAAGGAACGTGTGGCTGTGGAGAAAGCTTTAACATTTGACTCCTCAGGCCTGCTTGGGCTGTAGGCCCCTGGAGAGCTGTGGCAGCTCCAGGGCTCTTTGAAGAAATCACGTGACTGTCACGTGCTTAAGGTGTGTAATGTATGGCTGCCTTACAAGGAAAACAAAGTGATGCATTTGAATATTAAAAAAAAAAAAGGAATTTCACAGACTCTCAATAGCCATATGGATGCACTAGTCATTTGGATATTTCTGTGTAGCCAATTCAAACAGCAACTAATGAGAAATATGTTTTATGTCCATAAATTTTGGCAGGAAAAAAATGAAGAAAAGAGATACAATGTGCAGGAATGGGGGATAACACAGGTCTTGGAATCCACACAAGATGCAAAGAGTTGAGTGTCATCCCTCTTGACCTGATTACTCCTCTCATATCATGAATATATATAGTTCCCCAAACTTCGGTCATCACATTGATTTCCTTTAAATCTTGCTCACCACCTGCCTCTTCTTTCTTAATCTTGAAGAATAGAAAAGCTGCTGCTGCTGCTGCTGCTGCTAAGTCGCTTCAGTCATGTCCAACTCTGTGCGACCCCATAGACAGCAGCCTACCAGGCTCCGCCGTCCCTGGGATTCTCCAGGCAAGAACACTAGAGTGGGTTGCCATTTCCTCCTCCAATGCATGAAAGTGAAAAGTGAAAGTGAAGTCGCTCAGTCAGGTCCAACCCTTAGCGACCCCATGGACTGCAGCCTACCAGGCTCCTCCGTCCATGGGATTTTCCAGGCAAGAGTACTGGAGTGGGGTGCCATTGCCTTCTCCAATAGAAAGACTAGTCAAATGCAAAAGAATAAAATATTACTACATGCGTATAGAGTTTAGTTCAACTGAAGCATGTTTCCTATGAGGAATCCTGAGAAAGTTGCATTGTAGGGATCCAAGCACAGAAAGTCCCCCAAAGACAAAAGTTCAAATAACTTACTCTCAGCTTAGCTGTAAATCAAAAGAAGAAAGAAGAGAAGGTTTTACCGAGGTTATTTAGGTTTCAGGGAAGGCATGTTGGCTTTAGGTACGTCTGGTCTTTATCTAACTTGAAAAAGGCTTAGATTTCAAAAATGAAACTATGCAAATGATTAGTCAGTCATTTTGTGTAAATGCTTTAGACTTCTGATGTTACTATGGAAAAGAAAGGAAAATAAAACAGCTTCAGCACAGCCCCAGTAAGCTTAGTCCATGGACAGCACATTAAATCCTGAATTACATACTCCACCAAACACTTCCTAATGAGCCATCCAACTCTCTGATGTATATAATATGCCTTTTTAAAAATGCATGAATGCGTATTCTACCCACTGATTTGGATGGCTCCTTTGGGTTATTTAAGTTTCAAAGGAGTCCATCAGTCTCCTAGGTATAACATTCTGTGAATGCCTTAAAAGTGAAAATTCAGAAATTAGAAGCTCAAAATACCTTGAAGGGGAACAATATATCAGCCCCTAAACCAGGCTATATTCCAAGGCAAGGTTGATGAGGCAGCCACCTCCCCGAGTTTCCCATCTTTTGTCAGTTGGGGTCACAGTCTCTCTAAAGCAGCTATAAATCTGTTCAACTTCATTATACAACTCCAGCTTGTTTTATATAGAATTAGAATCCAGTGAGCTCCTCTGCTTCCCAGGTGGCACAGTGGTAAAGAACCCACCTGCCAATGCAGAAGACTCAGGTTCGATCCCTGGGTCAGGAAGTTCCCCTAAAGGGAGAAATGGCAACCCACTCCAGTATTCTTTCCTGGGAAATCCCATGGACAGAGGAGCTGGTGAACAACAGTCCCTAAGATTGCAAGGAGTTGGACATGACTGAGGGACTGAGTACGCACAACCTCCTTTGACTCCTGTCTGTGATGCTATTATATGACTGTTTCTTGAATTCTGGGAGGTGATTGTCCTGAGCAGGGACAGAGAAGATGTTCAAAGCCCCACAATTAGGTCCCCATGGGCTGTTCTGCAAAGACTGTGAAGATTGGGGATCCCCAGCCTAATGAAGTTGGTGGATCCAAAAAGGAAATACTTGTGAGTAGAAAAGAAAGAACAGATCACATGAAGGGCTTACAGATAAAGGGTGAATACAACCCTTTTTCTGGGGAAGCACAGGAAATAAACAATGCACAGCTCAGCAAGCCAAGGGATCCAGATGGGAGAAGGGAGAGGGAAGGGTGAAGAAGTAGGTGCGAGGCAGGAAGGAAGTAACTTTACTTTGGAAACTTCACCGTGCCAGACAGTCTCATTTAGCCCCGCTTGCAATTTGACAGGTAAATGGAATGACCTTCATTCTACAGAGAAGGGAACTGAAGTTCAGAGAAGTTCAGAAATGTACCAGAAATCACACAGCTCAGAGCGGAGTCAGAACTCACACCCAGCAACATGTGACCACAAAGCCTTTTGTGCTCCACTTGGCTAAAGAAGGATGTAGTACAACGGAATCCCAGGTATTGCAGAGATAGGAGGTTATGTCTGGAGGAACCCAGAGGTATCATTCAGCACAGCCTGACCACCTGGGTCATGTTTCCTCAACTGTAAAAGACAAAGCTCACTTCGTAGGGTCATTGTGAGAGTTGAGTTAATATAAATTTAGCACACAACATGTGTGCCCAGCACATTGAAATTCTTACATGAGTGGAAGCTAATTGCCATTATATTGCTTGGTTAATGATTTATTTCTCTAATCTGCTTACGGAGGTTTGTGTTAGACTGGCCAAAATGTTCCTTCAAGTTTTTCCTTAAGATCTTATGAAAAAACCCAAATGAACTTTTAAGCCAACCCAGCATTATGGGCCCATAGCTGTGTATATATTACAGCAAGTGCTTGAGGCTGTTTCAAGTCTCTATAGACATCACTCATATTTTTCCAACAGTATGGAAATCATAAATTAAGATGATCTGGGTATGATTTGAGTAGGACAGGCTGGTTGGAAAATTTTAGATCATGACCCCTGTTTGAGAAAGTAAGACCAGGGAAGCTGCTTCTTTCCTAAGGTTGAGGTATGACACAGAAATGAATCTGTCATCTCCATATAATTTAGATTTATAAAGAGCTGATGTAAACCTCAACACTGATGGAGCGGGAAGGGGAAAGGAGCTGGTCTAATCTGATGCCCTCATTGGACACGAGTGGCCTGGCAGCTCAGAAGAGTCCGGTGTGTCACAGGCAAGTCTTGACAGTCCTTTCCAGGGTCTGGACACTGATAGTTGCACTCTGCCAGTGTCCCAGGGGTGCTACAGTCACCCTAAAGCACAGTCAGAAATGACACACTGTCCGTGCAGTCACCTATAAGACAGTGCAGGTATCATGGCGTCAGTGGGTGGACCAGATGACATCAGTGAAAACAGACCTCCTTGACCTCAAGGATCATCCTTTCTAAGATTACTCAGATATGACAAAGAAGCAAGACATTTCCACCACAGCCTCACAGAACACAGGCACGGACCCCAGGAGTGCAGGAGGAGACCTGCCCAGGGGCAGCTCTGTCTCTCAGTGCTGAGAGATGACTTCCCACCATAGCACAACCTTCCTGGATGAGACCACAGGGAAAGGATCCACGTATCCTCTCAGTGGTAGTGCTGCTTCTCGAGAGAATGCAAACCCCCTCAGAGTGCCCATAAACCTGTGAACGCCCCCCTTTACTTTCTTTCCAATGGTTCCTCACTTTTCCATGATGCTTCTCACTTTAAAAATTTTACCTTGAGATACAAAGATGAGAAGGAAAGAAAAATGGAAGTGCTTTCGCTGCATTTTGTTGTTGTTTTTCCAGATCCCAAGTCCTGGACTCTGGCTAGGGTACCATTTCTTCAAGTTGCCCTCACCATCTCGAATTTTGTCTCACCCAAGCTGGAAGCCACAGGCCATTCCCTGCATCCTAGCACTTTGCATTCATCAGGCCACTGTGTGCCTTGCCTGAGCCATCCTGGTGATGCGGCGGGCATTATGGGTAATCAGAGAACCCCAAGACAGAGTCACAGCTGGGTTGGGAGACAAGAAAAACCAGCTCTGATGATTTTCCTTGTAAGGCTGATCTGACATAACCACAAGATTCTGACACAAAGAAGCCCAGGTTATAAGTGTTGTGCTTAAAAATGAGGAAAGGGGAAATACTTTCCTTAAATTGGTCCATAGGGCTTCCCAGGTAGCTCAAACAGTAAAGAATCTGCCTGCAATGTAGATAATCTGGGTTCAATCTCTGGGTTGGGAAGATCCCTTGGAGAAGGGCATGTCAACCCACTCCGGGATTCTTGTGGAGAATTCCATGGACAGAGGAGCCTGGTGGGCTACAGCCTTGGACTTGCAAAGAGTCGGACATGGCTGAGTGACTAACACACACAATGTCAGAAGGATTAATTGAAATTCATCCTAACTGCAGATGTCAGTCTACTTTCCTAGAGGCTGTACATTTCACTTGGGCTCATGTTGCTGCTGTCCCTGCCTTGCCCTTCAGGCTGTAAGGCACCTTAACATGCGCCTGATAATAAGCCCAACTCAAGGATGATTTCCTGTGTTCTGAGAAGTTGACTGACATGCAGACAAACGCTTGCCCCAACTGTTTCCTGGTGCTTCTATCAAGAGGATGGAGGGAACTTATGCACAAATGTCCCCAGGAGCAAAGTCCAATGACTACAATTCATACGGTAAGAACGACAGAGAGAAAAGATCCCTGCAGACAGAATTTCTAGGGGGATCAGAGGAGGTGGTAGAGATAGGAAGTGATGGAGATGGAGAGGGAAGGACCCTTCAGAGAAACTTCCTCTAACAGCTAATGCAAGCTGACCATCAGCTGGCCTCAGGGTACTGACTAGCTCTCCCCTCTGCTTTACTGCCAAGAATCCTGCCCTGGGAGACACTGACTTCGCCATTTCCTTACTCAGATCCTATTCTCTTAGCAGCATTCCTGGCACCAAGTCCACTTTCGGAGTGGAAAGGTCTTGAGAAAAAAAATGGGAAAGAAGTTGAGCTGTCAGTCAATCTTCTTGACACCATTTCTCTGTTTGTTTGTTGAAAAGGAATGAATTTTCTTTCTCTTTTCCTTTTGGGCATAAGGTTCTCTCACCCCAAATGAAGTATTCTGAAGCTCAGCCCAGCCTGTTCTGACCTGCAAAAGATTGAGTTAATTAACCTTTCATGGGCTGATTACTTTCAACCTTTTTGTTAGCACATTGGGGAAATATGTTAGTGGTTACTAATTAAAGGTATTGATATACCTTTACACTTCTTCAAATTCTTAGATTCCTAGAACTAAGTTGATTAAGAAAAAAAAGGGGGGGAGTATCTGTTGAATTTATGAAAAAGCGACGCTCTGACCTTATTCTGTAACCTATATTTGTAATTGAGTTTTGGGAGTTGAGACCATTTTGTCAGTATAATGACAGCTCAGATTTACTGTGTGTTTTTCATGTGTAAGAAATATGATAATTTTTCATGTGCCATGTTATTTAGCTTTCACGATTCTATGGGATAAATGTGAGTATCAATCCCATATTAAAGGTGAGAAAGTTAAAGTTTAAAAGTCAAGAAAATTGCCCAAGATCACAAAGTTAGTGCACACCAGAGGAGGGACTTAACGTGAGAATCTGTCTCCGAAGACAATGCATTTAATCTCATCAATGCTGACTTAACCCTATGACAATGCAGTCATTATTTCTGGAGTAAGAAGGAGGTAAAAATAAAATCCACTTGCAATTCCAGGGTGCATCATTTTTTTCTCACGATTATCCCAGACACTTCTTATCTCCACCCAGGAGCAGCTAGGCTGGATGGTCTGGCTCTGGTGTCTTCACAAGGTGGCAGTCAAGCTGGCGGATGTGTCTTGAGACAAACCGGGACCTGGGGCCTGGGATCCTTTGTTGCAGGGCTTGCATCCAGACCAGACAGATGCCTCTTCCAGAAAAAAATACCCACAAATTATATGGGACTAAAAACAGCTGTGTGCATGTGTAGTTGGGGCAAATTATGGACAAGAGTATACAAAAAGACCAAAATCCCAATTGCCACTTCTGAAAAGCCAGGAGCAAAAACGGGGTACTGCTCATGCCCCTTGCACACAACACCACCAAAAGGGTGGGCAAATCATCTAAAGCCTGATCCCTGGACACACCCCTACCCTCACTCCTTGTAAGGAAACAGTTTGCCCCTACTCCTTGGGGAGTGAGCTAGCAAGGGAACCTGTTACTTATTTTCACTTCTTCCTGCTGCAGCAGGAGCACTAGTAAAGCCTTGCATGAATTTCTGTTGATTGAAAATGAAAGTGAAAGTCACTCGGTCGTGTCCTACTCTTTGCGACCCCGTGGAATTCTCCAGGCCAGGATACTGGAGTGGGTAGCCTTTCCCTTCTCCAGGGGATCTTCCCAACCCAGGAATCAAACCCAGGTCTCCCTCATTGCAGGCAGATTCTTTACTAGCTGAACCACAAGGAAAGCCCTCTGTTGTTTAAGGAAGGCCAAAAACCCTGGTTGGTAACAGACTGAAAGCGTGACTAGGGCTCTGACTCTTGCTCACTCATGTTATTGTTGAGAGTTTCTTGCTGACTGATGGCCAGAGACCTCAGTTTCTCAATGCATGGCCACTCCACAGCCCCCTAAGGATCCTCATGACACAGCAGCTGTATATGACCCAAGAGGGACAGAGTCCAGATGGGAGCTCAAATTTTTTAGCGCCCAGGAGAAACATACCATCAACTCTGTCATATCCTATGGGTCACACAGCTCAGTCCCGGTACAAAGCGGGAGGAGGGGCTACAGGAGAGTGTGAACACCAGGAGGCGGGAACACCCTGGGGGCCACCTTGGAAGCTGTCTACCCTCCTTCCTTTTCTCCACTGTTCCCTAAGCACAGAATGCCTTTACCCTCTTATCTGCCTGCCTTACTTCTACTCATCCTAAAAACTGATTCAAATGTAATTTTTCTGTAAAGTTGTTGTTAGGCACTAAATTGGGTCTGATTCTTTGTGATCCCATGGAGGCAGCATGCCAGAGGGTGGCAGAAGGCAGAAGGACTGAAGCCTTCCCTGTCCCTCACCATCTCCTAGAGTTTACTCAAACTCATGTCCATTGAGTCAGTGATGCCATACAACCATCTCATCCTCTGTCACCCCCCTCACCTCCTGCCCTCAGTCTTCTCCTGATTTTCATGACCCTGGTAATTGTTAACACACTGACCACGTTATACTGTGAATAATTGTTTATAGGTTGTCTTCTGGATCTCCCAAAAAGGAGAGACAAGGCTTTCCCTCAGAGAATTTACTTCGAGACGTGATTCCCTAAAGAAACAGAGTGGGCACTGAGAAGGATGAGAGACGGCAAAGGCAATCCAAGAAGCAACTTTTGAACTGCTCAGCCCCGTAGGCAGCTGGGTTCCATCCACTGGGACTGTTAAGGATCCAGGTTCTTGGACTCTTTAATCAATAGACATAGACAAGAGGCCAGATGAGAAATTCAGGTAAGGCTTTACTGGGATTCATGCTGCAGCACAAGGGAGGGAAAACAAGTAACAGGCATCCCTTGTCTGCTCCCTGCTGGAGGTTGAGCTGGTCTCTGAAATGGGGTGAGTACAGGATGGGTCCAGAGGTTGAGCTGGAGGGCTGCCCACCCCGTTGGTGGTGCTATGTGCAGGGAGAATGTTCGGCACCCTACCTTTGCTCTTGGTTCATCAGAAGTGGCAGTTGAGTTTTTGGTCTTTTTATATCTTACCATTCATACTTTTCCCCAACTAAATGCACACAGTTATTTTTAGTCCCTGATGGTTTCTTTGTATCTGCTGCTCAAGGAGACGTTTGTCCAGGTCCAAGCACTGCAGCCAAGGGTCATAGGTCCCAGCCTGTCTCAAGGCCCTCTGACGGACTGTCTTAAGTGTACCTGGAATAGTCTGCTTGGAGAAAAAAGAGTATTTACTATCCAAGTCCTCTCCCCACAGTGATCAAGATACATTCAGAGAGTATTGGCAATGATGCAAAAACCAAAAGATGTGGGGTATATAGGACGTGCCCTTAGGATACACCTGTGTGCGGCAGTGGCCAAAACAAAATGGTGGGGTGGGAGGATATAGCTGCTGAACATAATGTATGGATCTCAATCAAGGCCAGAGGTAGTGCATCATTTTCCTTTGAGTCCTAGAGTATAGAACAGGGCCTGGTGGTAGTGATGGTTTAGTCGCTCAGTTGTATCTGACTCTTGAAACCCCATGGACTGTAGCCTGCCAGGCTCCTCTGTCCATGGGGATTCTTCAGGCAAGAATACTGGTGTAGGTTGCCATTTCTGTCTCCAGGGGATCTTCCTGACCCAGGAATCGAACCCAGGTCCCCTGCATTGCAGGCAGATTCTTTACTGACTGAGCTATAAAGGAAGCCCCAGAACAGGGCCTAGAAGCTGGAAAAACTGTGGCAAACTGTTCAACCATCCTGGAGAACCTTAATTTATTCAACAAATATGTACTGAGCCTGTACTAAGAACTAAGTACCATGCAAAATACAGATAATCCTGTTGAAGTGATTGACAAAATAATTAGTAATGTACAGGTACTGGCCAATCAATCAATTCCCTGGTGACTCAGCAGTAAAGAATCTGCCTGAAATGCAAGAGACCTGGCTTCAATCCGTGGGTCAGGAAGATCCCCTGGAGAAGGGCATACAACCCACTCCAGTACTCTTGCCTAGAGAATCCCATGGACAGAGGAGCCTCACGGGCTACAGTCCATAGGGTTGGACATGACTGAAGTGACTAAGTAGCAGCAGCAGCAGCAGTACAAGTACTGGGCAATCAAGCAGTAGGGTTAATTATCCTAGAATTCACTTTCTTAATTCAAACGTGGGGGTCTGGTGATCAGGTGGCTCAGACTCCACCCTCCCAACACAGGGAGCCCCAGTTCAATCTCTGGTCAATAAACTAGGTCCCACAATCTGCAACTAAGAGTTCACATGCCACAGATAAAAGATCCTGCATGCTGCAACTAAGATCAACGATCTGGCATGTCGAAACTAAGACCCAAGGCAGCCAAATAAATAAATATTTAAAAAACAAATGAACAAATTTGGAAACAGTTGAACAGTGAGGCATAAACCAAAAATATTTACACACATATCCAACAATGGACCTTTTAGGACTTAAGCATGGAGTATGGAGGAAAGAGATGACTTAGGGAGCCATCAAGAGAAGAAAAAGGAGAATGGTCATTGAATACACATACAGAAGGAAAAGGCATTTCCAGGTAAGAGGGAGGGTGGTGAGAATGCGCATGAAAGCACACATCGACCATTTCAAAATGAATGGGCCATTCCTTGACACGGCTGGAAATGAATCAGAAATACAAATAATAAAAGTCTCAAGAATTATCAAGCCTCAGGATAGAGAAGTGCAAGGTACAAACAGCATATAAAGATGGGATGTGCAGGGTCATATTAAAGATGTAAAAGTTTATTCTAAGTAGTGACTAAAAGGAAAGTTTCATGCTCCTCTATCATTTGCTTGCCAAGCTTCTGGAAGGACTGCACAGAAACATTTATTGGTCAAATAAATGGACAAGAGTTTGAACTTTTCATTTTAAAATGAACAAACTAAATTTTGGACTTCTATTGCAGATTAAGAAAATTGCAAGACACTGTTCCTTCCACCCTACTTAAGAAGGCAAACAGGAAAAGCTCTAAAATCATTTTTTCAAACCTGTCAGAGAATGAAGGACACAAAGAAGCCTAAATGAACTAAGATGTAGAAAATAGCCATCTTTCTGGGAGAAAAAGAGAGTTGAGGCTGCCCAGCCCCAGTGGAGGGTGGAGGAGGAGACTCCTCTTTAGGACAGGACCTGTGCTGCAAGAGAAGCTCAAAGGTGATTCATAGACCAAGGAAAATACCAGGTGGAAACTGGGATCACAGAGGAAGAATACAAGAAAGGAGAAACTTGTGGGTAAAAATAGAACTCTTTTAAAATGATCATACTATGCTGTGTGCATGCTTAGTCCCTGCAGTCATGTCTGACTCTTAGCGATCCCATGGGCTGTAGCCTGCCAGGCTCCTCTGTCCGTGGAATTCTCCGGGCCAGAATACTAGAGTGGATTGCCATTTTCTTCTCCAATCATATTATACTACATTTCTTTAAAGGAGTATTGATTGAGACAAAATAATGAGAGTATTTTGTAGGGTTTATAACATAACATAGTGCCAATTAAAAGGAATGCACAACATGAGAGTTGCAAGTTAAGCTTTATTTGGGGCAAAATGAGGACTGCAGCCCGGAAGACAGCATTCCAATAGCTCTGAGAAACTGCTCCACAGAGGTAGGGGGGACGGTCCGTATATAAGTGATTTTGGTGAAGGGAGAGTACATGCAATCAAGCATGTATTTTTGTTTCTGCTAGTCACAAGGGGCAGCAATAGTCAACATGAAAGATTTTAGTGCTCTTGTAAATATAAGGGGATACAAGAATTGGGCTCACAAAATCAGCTTCTGAAAATATCTAACGATCTGAAGACCTGTTCTGCCAGTTTTTCCCAAAGCACAGAGTACCTCATTTCTGCTTTCCAGCCTGAACTCCTTTCAGAGTGTACTGAAAGTCAGCAGCTGCAGCAACACATAATTTAATCTTTGTAGAAGTAGATGGCAAGTGCCAATGGCAAGTGTCAATTTGTGGTTGACAATGGTAAAAAGAAATGACTAGAGCATAGAGGGCCGGAGGGAAGTAAATTTAACTCTGATGTTACAAATTCTTACACAGGACAGATGGACAAGTGAGGCAAATAGAAACTAAAAATAGCAAATGATAGCCATAAACCCACCACCGTGATAATTATATCTAAATATACAATAACAACAAAATGGGAATTGAAAGATAGTATCTAAGAAAATGAAGGAAGACCCAACTATTTGTTGCCTACAGAGATGTCTTTTTCAAATAAAAACACAAATTGGTTGAAAGTAAAAGGAAGGGAATTGATCTAACATATAACAGTAAGCAAAGAGAAGCTGGAGTCTTGGCTGTATTAATATCAGACGAGGTAAATGTCAAGACAGAAACTGTTTTAAGAGATAAAGAAGGACTGGACTTCCCTGGTTGCACAAGAGGTAAGAATCCACCTGCCAATGCAGGGGACATTGGTTCGATTCCTGGTCCAGGAAGACTCCGCATGCCATAGGGCAACTGAACACATGGGCACAGCCACCGAGCCTGCGCTCTAGAGCCCATGAGTCACAACTACCACGCCTGTGCGCCCATGAGTGTAGCGCCTGTGCACCCCCACAGAGAGCACACACGCACCGCAGCTAGGGAAAGCCCACCCAAAGCAGTGAAGACCCAGCACGGCCAGAAATAAACAAAGAACGTTATATTTTAAAAGGGATAAAGATAATCGTAAAAGAAACTTATCTAGAACACAGAAGTAATCCTAAATAGGGGAAATGTTGAATCACAGAACTTCCAAACACATGAAGCGAAAACTAACATAACTGAAAGTGAAAGTGAAGTTGCTCAGTCATGTCCAACTCTTTGCGATCCCATGGACTGTTGTCTACCAGGCTTCTCTGTCCATGGGATTTTCCAGGCAAGAGTACTGGAGTGGGTTGCCATTTCCTTTTCCAGGGGATCTTCCTGACTCAGGGATCAAACCCAAGTCTCCTGCATTGCAGGCAGACGCGTTACCCTCTGAGCCACCAGGGAAGCCATAACTGAAGGAATAGTCAAATTCACAATAAGAGATGTCAACATCAGCTCAGTTATTGATAGAACAATCTAGAGGCAAATATTTGCAACGCACATAAGTGATAAAGAACTTGTATCTAGAAGATACAAAGAACTCTTACAACTCAATAATGAGACCCCCCGCCAAAAAAAATCCAGTGTAAAAACTGGGCAAAGGACTTAAACAGACATATCAAAGAAAATACAGTAATGGACAATGAGAAGAGGAAAAGATATTCCCTCCCATTAGTCACCAGGGAAATGAAAAATAAAACCGTGGTGCAATGCCATTACACATCCACTGGAAGATCTGAAATTAAAAAGATCGGAAATGCCATGTCACCAAGCATGTAAAGGCATTGAAACTATGATACAATACATTGTTAATCGAAGGTAAGAGGGCTTAACCAATTTGGAGAGCAGTTTGCCCTATATCCCAGGAATTCCAGCCATTTAACAGGAGAAATGAAAACCAGTGTTCACACAAAGCAGCTTTATTTACCATAGTGCAAATCCAGAATCAACCCGATTATCTGTCACCAGGGAAATGTAGAAACAAATTGTAGTATATTGTGGTGCACGCATATAATGAGATACTAGAAAGCAATAAAAAAGAACAAACTGTATTCATACCACGTGGATGACTCCTTTAAAGACACTATGTTGCTCAGAAGAAGCCAGGCACTAAGATACCATACTGCATGGAATCCAGGAACAGGTGAAAATAAAGTGTAGGGCTAGAACCCAGAAAAGGGTTGCTCCTAGTGTGAGGACAGAATTTCTGGAAAGGGACATGATGGGGCTTGCTAGAGGGATAGAAAATGTTTAGTAGCTTATTTGGGGTGGAAATGACTTGAGTTCCCCATGTCCCTAATACATGAGTGTCAGAGTCCATTAAATACAATAAGAATAGTAATATCTGTTTATGGTATTTACACAAATCATACCTCAGACCCCTCCACTCCCCACCCCCAAAATTAGGGAACTTGAAAGCCTTTACGTTAACCAGATGTCGCTGCAATAATGCCCAAATAACCCCAAGGCTCAATGGCTTGCAACAGCAAACACTTGTTTCTTGCTCACAAGTGTGCAGGTTGACCAGTTATCCTGTGAGATGTGTCCTTCTGGGGGTTCTAGAAACTGCCCAGGGAAAGATCTTCTCATGGCTGACCAAAGTAGAAGGGCAGTGGGCAGTGAGAACACTTAGACCCTCAGCTTTTAACTAGCATCCTGCCATGGCCACCATCCATTGGCCGAACGCAGCCATCTGGGCAAGTCCAGAACCCCTGGAAGGATACCCCACGCCCATGAGCCAGGACAAGGGTGGAGAGAGGAGGGGAAGCGTGGGCACACATGCACCACAGCCTCCCTGCCTCCGGGTCATGTAAGAGGGAGGACAAAACCAGGTCTCTCCTGACAGCTAGCCCAGCATCTCTGCATCAGCCCTCACTGTCTCCATGCGGTCTGGAAGCCAAGAGACCACAGCTGTGTTCCGGAGGAAAGTTCCAGCACATCTTCACACGGACTGCCAGAGAAGTGTGAGGAAACCAGAACCACAGTGCTCCGTGTAGATCTGATGGAAAGCTTCTCCCTGGTTTCCCTGGTTTTGGGGAAGCTGCCTCCCTCCCAGGGAGACACAGCGCTCTGCATCTGCACTGGGAGGAGAAACCTCTGTTCATAGAAAGAAATGCAATACAGCCATCTAATGGATCCTGGCTGCCATAGGCTGGCTTCTGCTTCCCCAGGACCACCTGAAGTGGATGACAACGCCTGTCTGAGCAGAGGGGCCCACGGACAGAGGTGAAGGGCTGTCACTGGCCTGTTCAATGATTTACAGCAGCTGCTCTTCGACTCTCTGGGGAGCAGTATTACCTGACCTCAACCCACCCCAACATAAACACCCAAGAAGGAGACTAGACAAAACTCTGTCCTACAAAAAGCAAAGAAATGAGGCCAATTTTCACCCAGTTACACCTGGTGGAGACCAGGCCCGGTGAGGCCATTTCTGCCTTGAGTAGTTAGATAAATCAACCGGAAAGAAACTCCAGCTTCCTTGTTCCTTCTGAGCATGCTAAACTTTCTACTCCCTGTGTGATCCAGAACACAGAGTCAGCCCAGCAAAATCTCTGAGTTCCTTTCCACAAAACTATGGTCTGGCCCCAGGCAGAATCTGAGCTTTCCCCCAAGCTCATGACTGCAGGCATTTGTCCACGAATGCAGTCAACTGGAGAAGTCATCCGATCCTGTCCACTCATCCAACGAACAGTGACTGCTCACCTGCTGGATGTCAGGAACTCTGCTCAGCCCTCGGGCTAATGCTGTGAATGAGAAAAACATGCTCCCTTCCTGCCCAGAGCTTATACACAATAGATGAGATAGATACTGGTGAAGCAGTTTAAGTGTGATGGGAGGTGAGGAGCAGAATTTCAAAGGGGTCTTTGGAGCTTCAAGAACTGCAGGAAGTACTCCTATGCTACCATAATGGTGGCCAGATCCTTTAAAAGGGCAGTGTTACAGGGCCTTGTGTTTTGTGCTTTGGCTGCAGTTCTTTTTTTTTTTTTTTCCCTGAATGCTTCAAGTTCTACAATCTTCTCCTGCCTTCTCCTGCTTCTTATGGTTTCAAGCTGAAGAGCATAAATGCACTTACATTTTTGAATGCACTTATATTTATACAAACCTAAGTGGGGAAGTTTAACTCTGGCCATACCCTATGGAGGACAGAAACAGTTTGGGGAATCTCTGGGGCAGTGACTGAGGCAGCAGTGACCCCAGAGGCCACACCCAGGCCCCTCCTATACTCTCCCATCTCTTTCAAGACTGAAGTGGATATTGAGCCTCTTTCTCATGTGCCTGTTGGCCATCTGTATGACTTCTTTGGAGAAATGTCTATTTAGGTCTCCTGCACACTTTTGACTGAGTTGTTTGGGGTTTTTTTAATAGTAAACTGTATGAGATGTTTGTATATTTTGAAAATTAATCTCTTCTCAGTAGCACCATTTGCAAGATGCTCAATATCACTAATTAGAGAAATGCAAATCAAAACTGCAATGGGGTGTCACTCGCCTCACACATGTCAAAATGACCATCATTAAAGTCTATAAATGATAAATGCTGGAGAGGATGTGGAGGAGAAGGAACCCTCCTACACTGTTACTGGAAGGTGAATTGGTACAGCCACATGGAGAACAGTACGAAGGTCCCACAAAAACCAAAGGTAGAGTTACTGTGTGATTCTGCAGTCCCACTCCTGGGCATTTATCTGGAGAGATACATCATCCAAAACCAGACATGGACCCCAGTGTTCATCGCAATACTGTTTGCAATGACCCTGGTGGCTCAGATGGTAAAGAATCTGCCTGCAGTGCAATGCAAGAGACCAGGTTCAATCCCTGAGTTGGTAAGAACTTCTGGAGAAGGGAATACAACTCACTCCAGTTTTCTTGCCTGGAGAATCCCATAGACAGCGATGCCTGGCGAGACACAGTTTATAGTGTTGCAAAGAGTCGGACATCACTGAAACAGTTTAGCCAAGCACAGATTGCCTAGAGAATTCTATGGACAGAGGAGCTTGACAGGCTATATAGTCCACGGGGTCACAAAGAGTCGGACACGCCTGAGCAGCTAACATTTCCACTTTTCATTTTACAGTGAAATAGATAGAGAAGATGCAGTACATATACACAATGGAATATTACTCAGTCATAACAAAGAACGAAATAATGCCATTTGCAGCAACATGGATGGATTAAAGAGAATCATACTGAGTGAAGTAAGTCAGACAGAGAAGGAGAAATATCATATGGCATTCCCTATGTGTGGAATCTAAAAAGAAATGATACAAATGAACTTGCTTACAAAACAGAAACAGACTCACAGACTTTGAGAAGTTTATGGCTGCCAGCTGGGGGTGGGGGAGAGGATGGAGAGAAGAGATAGCTAGAGGCTTCGGGATGGGCATGTACACACTACTATATTTAAAATGGATAACACAGGGACCTACTGTATAGCACGTGGAACTCTGCTCAGCGTTACGTGGCAGTTTGAATGGGAGGGGTTTGGGGGAGAATGGATACATGTATATGTGTGGCTGAGTCACTTCGCTGTTCACCTGAAACTATGATAAGTTTGTTAATCAACTGTACTTCATGCAAGATAAAAGCTTAAAAAAAAAATAATTCAATTTTGTTTTTTAAAAAAGCGACTAAAATTAGAGTTACCTTATGATCCTAAAATCCCACTCCTGGGCATATATTCAGTGAAAACTCTAATTCTCTAATTCAAAAAGATGCAAGCACCCTAATATTTACAGCAGCCCCACTGTTTACAATAAACAAGACATGGAAGCAACCTAAATGTCCATCAACAGATGGATGGAAAAAGATGTGGTATATGTACATTGTAATGCTACTCAGTCATAAAAAAGAATGGAATAATGCCACGTGCAGCAACATGAATGGACCTAGAGATTAGCATACTAAGTGAAGTAAGACAGAGATGGACAAAATCCTATGATATCACTTATACGTGGAATCTTAAAAATGATACAAATGAACTTATTTATAAAATAGAAACAGACTCACAAGCATAGAAAACAAACTTATGGTTACTAAAGGTGATGGGGGAGATAAATAAGAGTTTGGGGTTAACATACACACATTTATTATACATAAAATAGCTAAACAACAAGGACCTACTACATGGCACAGAGATCTATATTCAGTATGTTCTAATAACCTATAATGGAAAAGAATCTGAAAAAGAATATATATATATGTGTGTGTGTGTGTATGTATGTATATATATATATATATACATATATATATATGATAAGGCACCTCTTCTTCCTGGCCATGCTCTCCCAAAGCATTTCTAAAAAGCACCAGGGAAGATCCACTCGGGCTCTGCACCCAGCCACTGTGTGGTGTTAGGAAAGGGACTCAAACGCTCGTGTCCTTTTCAGTTTCCCGTCAGTTGAATGAGTAGGGAAACCTAAAAGTCCAGGTCTAGCTGATGTTCATGAGGTACCATGGCAACCAAAGCCATGAGAAAAATAAAATTAAAATATAATTCCTACAGAAAATGTAACTGAAAAAATACTTTCTTGTTTCAACCATTTATCCCTCAGAAGGTTTTTCCATAGCTTAGAGCCAGGACCACAAAAGAGCTTCCCTGATAGCTCAGCTGGTAAAGAATCCGCCTGCAATGCAGGAGGCCCCAGTTTGATCCCTGGGTGGGAAAGATTCCCCTGGAGAAGGGACAGGCTACCCACTCTAGTATTCTTGGGCTTCACTTGTGGCTCAGCTGGTAAAGAATCTGCCTGCAAAGTGGAAGACCTGGATTTGATCCCTGAGTTGGGTAGATCCCTTGGAGAAGGGAAAGGCTACACACTCCAGTATTCTGGCCTGGAGAATTCCATGTACGGTATAGTGTAGTCCATAGGGTCACAAAGAGTCAGACATTGAACGATTTTCACTCACAGGACCACAAAAAGGGTCAGCAACAGTGCTGCTCCTTAAATTTTTCTTTTCTTTTTTTATCTTTTGGTTTGTTTGTTTGTTTGTTTTATTTTTTATTTTATTTATTTATTGAGGGAGAAAGAAAGAAAGTGAAGTCGCTCAGTCGTGTCCAACTCTTTGCAACCCTGTGGACTGTACCCTACCAGGCTCCTCCATCCATGGGATTTTCCAGGTAAGAATACTGGAGTGGGTTGTCATTTTCTTCTCCAAGGGATCTTCCTGATCCAGGGATCGAACCCAGGTCTCTCACATTGCAGGCAGATGCTTTACCACCTGAGCCAAGGTGGGGTTTTATTCTCCCACCCAGAATGTTATATTTAGAAGAAACTATCATTAGCAAAAATTTGGCATTCATGCAGCACAGCTTTCTGTTTATAAACAAACACTCAGCCTAGGTATGTTTTTGTTTAGCTCACTAAGAACAAATAAAATTGCTCCAGCCAGCTTTGAAGAGTGATGTACATTGCCAGGTGCAGAAGGAGGGGGATGTGAGGTGTGGTGCAGAAGCCCCCAAGGGGCTTAGGAGCTTGACACCAGGACCAGTGGAATTCATTTAGACTTTTTTCTTCTGACTCTGTGTGAATTCCAGCAAGAGATGGCATCTGGGGAAATGACTTACAATTTGTTCCCAGAGAAGCCCAACAGGAGAACATCACCCTGCAATTGAAACTCAGCTGGTCCACAAACACCAGGTCTTGGAGAGACTTATCATATCACCAGGATGACGTCAGCATTTTCCTAGGGCTAGAGGCTGGGATCCTCATCAAAGTACAGGATGAACAGGTCGGGGCTGGGGGTCCCCGGTCCCCATGCCTCCCTTCAGAGCTCTGCCGATCAGCAGCAGGGAAACTATAAGAGATAATGTTTGCCAAGTATTGATAGGGAAATAAATCACAGTCTCCCTTGCTTGGACTAGACTTCAGGCCAGCCTCACCTCTTGGTCTATATTAGGGTTCACTCTGATGTCAGAGAAGGTGACTGTGAACACACACCCAGGACTACACACGCATGCACAGACACAGGGTTCCACCATTAACTGCATTCTCCTCCTCCCTTCCTCCTTTCAGCAAACATTTGGTGAATTCCTATTGTATGCCAAGCATTTGATCTGAAAGTCGAGTTGGTAGATTGGAGCTGGTGGTTGAAGTGACTGCAGACAAGCTTTCAGTGGGGAGTGACTTGGATCCATTAGAACTCTTAGCCGTGTGGGAATCAGTGGCAGAAACCTGCAGGTTCATCATTCCAAGGCTCTGGAATCAAAGACTCAGAGCTTTTTATTTTCTTTCTTCTGACTTTGTGTTTATACTCAGTAGAGAGAAGAACTTCCCTGGAGATCTAGTGGATAAGACTTCACCTCCCCATGTAGAGGATGTGGGTTGGATCCCTTTTTCTGTAGCTAAGATTCCACATGCCTCAAGGCCAAAAAACATCTCTTAAAACAGAAGTAACACTGTAGCAAATAGTACTTTGTTACAAATATTACTTTGTTAGAGAGAGTGTGAGGGATGACTTATTCTATTAAAAAAAGGAGACAATGTTTCCTGTAGAGGATATCTGTCTTTCCATGGCTGGTTAGTGTCTATGAGTTGCATTCTCAATAGCTGAATAGATGTATTTGCCCTTGGCCCACATGGCTGTCTCATCATAGGCAGCCTCCAACAACCTAGGAGGTTGAACATGTTCAAAAAAAATTTTAACATAAAATAGAATCCAAAAGATTTAGAATATGGCTCTAAGCTTAATTTCACATCCAAGTAACTGATAGACAACAGTTGTAAGTGAGTGCATTGGCTTTAAAAGGGGAAATGGTCCAAAGAACATTTGATTTCTCTTAAGGCACAAATTAAAATATCTGTTCCCTCCAGAATGAAGGGCATTTAGTTTCTTAAACCTACTTTAAGAGAAATATGTTCATTTTCAGGATACTTAAGCTTACAGTTTTCTATAAAACTACTCTTTCTTAGGATTCTAGCTGAAACTGCTAATCTGCTGAACTGACTCACTTAGCAAACATTTTGAACACTTGCTATACATCAGACGCAGTTCAGCCATGCAACTAGAAAAGCCATATATCACGTATTCCCTTTTATGTAAAAACTCACTCATTTAATCCGCAATTGTATTCAGGGCACCCAGTCTACATTAGAAACAGAGAAACAAGGGACCAAACAGTCTCAACTTCCACACTGCTCCCAGGCCAGGGGCCAAAAAGTTCAACAAAAATGAGCTGCTGTGGTATTACACAGAAACAGATTGATATATTGAAGGGAATGGGCCATAAGGAGTGGTTGATGCGATGTGGAGGGACCAGGAAAGGCCCCAGAGGTGCTGAAACTTCAACAAATGAACCAGATTGATGAGGATTTGATTGGGAGACGGTTATTAAGGAGAATTCTAGGTAAGAAGTGCAAAAAAAGGAAGTCTGTCTCCTTGCTAAGGGTTACAAAGACCAAACTTGTCAGAAAACAGGAAAAAAGGAAGACAGTATCTGCCTAAAACTTCTTTCTTTCCCTCTTCCCATGGATGTAAAAGCCATTGAAGCAGTCAACCCCCAAGTGAGTGAGAAAATGCAATTTACAAACATGAAAGGTTGGGTGGTCTGCTGTCTTCCACCACTAAAGAGAAGGGGGCAAAAACTGTATTCTGGGACTTTGGGATCTCTGGGGTGTGAGTTGAAACTCAGCTCAGCCACTTTCTAGCTCCAGGACTATGGACAAACTACTTAACCTCTTCTGTGAAGTGAGGTCAATACGAGGATTCCTCAAAACTGCTGAGAAAATTAAATGAGAAAATGACTATAAAAGCAACTGCTATAAAGGCAATAAATACTACAATGATTTAAAAATGTCTTTTGATGTCTTATGATGAGTAACTTCTTGATCCCAATGATGAGTCTGTAGATATTGAGTGTGTGAGTGTGTGGAGCAATGATTTCTGTTTTGCACAAGGTTTTTCTTAACATCAACATGTTAAATATAGAGCCAGTCATGTTTGTCCAAAATATGTGAGCATTCACCTGTGCGAAACAGGTCCTAGTCTAAGTTCCTGAATAACGTCATTTTTATTTTGTTTAAAGTCCCGCAAATAAGGAAAGGTGATGTTAATTTTTCCTTTCCAAGTGTCAGTACTTGTAAGCAGACAGTTCTTGTGTACAAAGCCCACTTTTAGTATAAAGTCCTGATGCAGTCCAAAAAGTGATTCTGTTTGTGTGTGATTTTAGACTAGATAGATTAATGCATGGACTTGATTTTTTAGCTCTTCATATATCACTAACTAGCTGTGTGACATCAAGCAAGTCACGTCGCCTCTTTGTGCTTCCTTTTATGCATATTTTAACATTGAGATTGTGGGGTTGCTGTGACATAAGTTAATTCATGGTAAGACAGTGCCTGACACATGCCAAGTTCCTATATTCAATCAGTATGGACTATAAACTAATGGTAAAGACCACAATGTTTATTGACTGTGAAACTTTCTATGCTAGTTATCGATTGTTATATATCTAGGGACTGTAGATCACTGTGGCTCCTAACAAAATTAATCATTAGTTATTATTGATATTGCCTGCTTCCCAGGTGGCTCAGTGGTAAAGAATCCACCTGCCAGTGCAGGAGATGTGGGTTCCAACCCTAGGTCAGGGAAAATCCCCTGGAGAAGGAAATGGCAACCCAGTTCAGTATTCTTGCCTGGGAAATCCCATGGACAGAGAAGAGTCTGGCAGGCTATAGTCCATGGGTCACAAAGAGTCAGACATGACTTAGCAACTGAACAACAATGACAAATTATCGATGTTAATCCTCTAATTTATGGCAAAGATTGCACACCCATATTATTTGGGATAATGACCTTTTTGGGATTTGTTTTCACGGGCAAAATCACTTAGCGGCCATCCAAAATATATTTGTTCAAGTAATAGATATTTGATTGGAGTGCATTTTTGAATTGACAGATGGATATGAATATGTTGGATGTTGAGATTTCATACCTTTGCGAGGGGGGGTGGATAATTGAAACTCAACTGTGCAAAGGTCGTGAGGTGCAACCTACCCCACTCCCTTCAAGTCATCCATGACTAGAAACAAATTGCTTTCTCTCAGCCCTCTCTACTTGAGTGACTCCCAGACTCATGCAAGCCGTGGAATCCTTTTTTCAAATAAAAGTTGAAGTGGAACTCCAAATATCAAACAGGCTCAAGCAGGGTGGCCCTGGGGAAGCGTGTAAGGACTGAAGAGCCTGAAGGTGCTCCAGCTTTTCCCTGCTGTCACCTCCCTGGGGGCCCCTCACACCTGTCCTGGGTGTGTCATGGGACACAGTTAGAGCATCTGCACAAACACACAAATGTAGGCTGAGTGGAGGGAAAGGAAACGTATGAAGCAGTTCGCTTTATACTTCTTTCTGAAACCTAGTTTTATAGAAACAATAGTATATATTTCCCAAGATGAAAATCATTAGTGGGTGTTAGGAAATAAGTGTTTTTTAATTATTTATTTTTTTGTCTCCTGTTTTAATTGGGGTATATTGCTTTACAATGTTGTATTAGTTTCTGCTGTACAGCAAAGTGAATTGGCTATATGTGTGTGTGCATGAGCCTCTCTTTTTTTATTTCCTTCCCATTTATGACACCACAGAGCATTAAGTAGAGTTCCCTGTCTGCTGTACAGCAGGTTCTGAAAACCTGTTTGCAAGGCAGAAATAGAGACATAGACATGGAGAACAAACCTATAGACGCCAAGTAGAGGGAAGTGGGAGGGAGGATGAATTAGGAGCTAGGTACTGACCTATATACACTAATACATATGAAAAAAGAAAATAAAAGAGTCTTTGAATTTTAAAAGTGTATGTGAATTTTAGGAATGAGACTTCACTAATTCTTTCAAAAACCAACTTCCTTGGTCAAAGTGAAACATTTACTAATTTATATGTTTGAGTAGCCTTAAGAACCTTTCAAGACAGATATAATAATCATTCTATTGCAGGCACTAACTTGTCTTAAGCCTTTATACAGGAAGTAAGTGAGTTGAAGGGCAAGTCCACACTCACTGAAGTTTGAAAGAGAGAAGTCTTCAAGCTGCAATGTCACTCTTTGCTTTTGAGTAAGATGAACATGATCAGGGATGAGCCAAAGAGAGATATTAGCTAGAGTTACTAGAAGACACTGATCAAACCAGACTGACTGGTGACTGGTCAGAGTCACTGACTCTGTGACTGAATCAGACCCCAGTTGGCTCAACTGAGCCGTGCCCATCCTAAACCTCCAGGAGGTGAATGCCTTTACTGTGAGATCAGCAGTCCTAACCTGCTTCATTCAGAACTCACACGAAAATAACCCTGACGCTAGACAGCTAGAGCCTTCTCTCATGGTGTCACAGTGTAGCTATCACTTTGTTCATATTTTTAACGAATTATACGAATGCATAGCACCACTTATTGGGAGAAGAAAGAGGCATCAATCTGGTTATTTGTGAGTAAGAAATCACCCGGGAAGACAATCCAGTCTATCAACCAATTATCATGTGTGAACTTAGAGGCTGAACATTAGAGGTAAGGAGAGTGCTAGTGCTGGAGTCCTGGGAGGGCTGGGCTCAAATTTCAGCTGTCACTCACTCTGTGTCCCACCAGAGGCCTTAGGAAGACACCTGAACTGCTCTGAGCCTCAGTTTCCTCACACACAAAATTTAAGGCTGAGAGAATAGCTATCTCATTGGTTTATGATGATTTTCAGTTCATTTCAGTTCAGTCGCTCAGTCGTGTTCAACTCTTTGCAGCCCCATGGACTGCAGCACGCCAGGCCTCCCTGTCCATCATCAACTCCTGAAGCTTGTTCAAACTCATATCCATTAAGTCAGTGATGCCATCCAACCATCTCATCCTCTGTCATCCCCTTCTCCTCCTGCGTTCAATCTTTCCCAGCATCAGGGCTTTTCTAATGCGTCAGTTCTTTGCATCATGTGGCCAAAGTATTGGAGCTTCAGCTTCAATCCTACTGATGAATATTCAGGACTGATTTCCTTTAGGATGGACTAGTTGAATCTCCTTGCAGTCCAAGGGAGTCTCAAGAGTCTTCTCCAACACCACAGTTCAAAAGCATCATTCTTCGGTGCTCAGCCTTTTTTGTGGTCCAACTCTCACATCCATATGTGACTACTGGAAAAACCACAGCTTTGACTAGATGGACCTTTGTCGGAAAAGTGATGTCTCTGCTTTTTAATAAGCTGTCTAGGTTTGTCACAGGTTTTCTTTCAAGGAGCATGTGTTTTTTAATTCCATGGCTGCAGTCACCGTCTGCAGTGATTTTGGAGCCAAGAAAATAAAGTCTGACACTGTTGCCACTGTTTCCCCATCTATTTGCCATGAAGTGATGGGACCAGACGCCATGATTTTATTTTATTTTATTTTTTTCAATATTGAGTTTTAAGCCAGCTTTTTCACTCTTCTCTTTCACTTTCATCAAGAGGCTCTTTAGTTCTTATTCACTTTCTGCCATAAGGGTGGTGTCATCTGCATATCTGAGGTTATTGGTATTTCTCCCAGCAATCTTGATTCCAGCTTGTGCTTCCTCCAGCCCAGCATTTCTCATGATGTACTCTGCATATAAGTTAAATCAGGTGGCCAAAGTACTGGAGTTTCAGCTTCAACATCAGTCCTTCCAATGAATACTCAGGACTGATCTCCTTTAGGATGAACTGGTTAGATCTCCTTGCAGTCCAAGGGACTCTCAAGAGTCTTCTCCAACACCACTGTTCAAAAGCATCGATTCTTTGGCACTCAGTTTTCTTTATAGTCCAACTCTCACATCCATACCTGACTACTGGAAAAACCATAGCCTTGACTAGACGGGCCTTTGTTGGCAGTCTCTGCTTTTTAATGTGCTATCTAGGTTAGTCATAACTTTTCTTCCAAGGAATAAGCGTCTTTCAATTTCATGGCTGCAGTCACCATCTGCAGTGATTTTGGAGCTGAAAGAAATAAAGTCTGCCACTGTTTCTCCATCTATTTCCCATGAAGTGATGGGACCGGATACCATGATCTTTGTTTTCTGAATGTTGAGCTTTAAGCCAACTTTTTCACTCTCCTCTTTCACTTTCATCAAGAGGCTCTTTAGTTCCTCTTCACTTTCTGCCATTAAGGGTGGTGTCATCTGCATATCTGAGGTTATTGATATTTCTCCCGGCAATCTTGATTCCAGCTTGTGCTTCATCCAGCCCAGCGTTTCTTGTGCTTATAGACAATCAGAAACTCTTTCCCACCCCACACTAATTGTGTTTTTATTTTGTGGATTAGAGTGAGACTACAGATGGTCACTAATTCCTTTCCGTTTGTTAAAGTGTCACCTAGTGCACGTGTCATGACTAAGATCAGTGAATAGGCAAAGCTTTGTCCAATTCCACATACTGAAGTCAATTTGATGAGATAACACACATTAAATGCAAAACAGAAAGTCTGTCATGGCATCACTGACTCGAAGGATATGAGTTTAAGCAAGCTCCGGGAGTTGATGATGGACAGGGAGGCCTGGCACGCTGCAGTCCACCGGGTTGCAAAGAGTCAGACATGACTAAGCAAGTGAACTGAACTGAACTGATACATAGGTAGCCTTTGGCATGTGAAGAATGTGTACAAGTGTTATTTTGCAGAACAACTCAATTAACCTCTCTATTTGTCCCATCACGTGGACTAACCCATGTGTCATATTCTGGCCTGAGAAGTATTTGAAACAAATTTCTCTTCCCTATGAGGAATTCTCTTTTCATTTGCTAAGATAATATTTGTTCTCGGCCTAAATGCAAAGTCTGATTCAATAATACAGAACAAGGACTGAGTACATGGTTTTGAAGACAGATGATCTGGAGAGAAGCCTGATACCACTTCTTATGACCCTTTTTTCTCCTCTTGGGCAACTTTATCACTCCTAGTGCCTCAGTTCCTTCATCTATTAAATGGGGTAATAATACTATCTACTTCACAGGGGTGTTGTAAGGATTAAATAAGTTAGCATCTTAAGAAAGTAAAAATTAGCTTAGACTAAGAAAGGAGAAAAATCTGCCTGGCATTTCATCAGACTGGGAAAATAGACAAAAAAACCAGCTGCGTATTTCATAGCAAACAATATTCCTCCCAAGGACACACTACAGTAGTAAAACATCATAAAATACTCCCCACTGGGTGACAACTGTTTTCTCACTTACTGAGAAACTTTTTCTCCAAAATCATAGACTGTTATGAAACACTCACTGATGTTTGAAATCAGACAGTATAAATTAAACATTCTATTCTTTGTGTTTGATTTGTTTTGGTCTTAAAAAAAAAAACACATACATTTCTGAAGATCAGAAGCCCAGATCAGCTTGCCTGGTTCTTCTGCTAAGGGTCTTACAATGCTGAAATCAACATGTTGGCAGGGTTGAGCATCCTACTGAGCACTTTACTGTAGGGAAAGTCTCTGAGCTCATCCACGTTGCTGGATGAACTTGGTTCCTTCCGACTGCAGGACTAAGGTTTCCTTGCTGATTGTCAGCCAGTCTGGTCTCTGCTCTGGAGGCTTTCCACAAAAGCATTCTACATCTTACTTAGAGAATCTCCATCACTTTGACAAAGGAAAACAGCCTGGACTTAGAGTTCATGTGTGGGTCTTCAATAAGGGGCATCTGGCCATAATGCCTGCCTTAACTTGACTGTTTCAGAGTGAAAGAACCCTGCCTGATGTACAAACCTAACACTGATCTCTCACACACAGCCTGCTTTGCTTTGAGCCCATCAAGATGCTGCTCCAGTTACATTTCGCCTAAACTCCTCTCTTCTTCAAAATCCTATCATATCTGCACAATTTCCTTTCTTTCACACTACACTTTCTCCAGTGCGTGCTTCTTGTCAATGAAATGATAATCTGTCTTAATGGAACCAGAGACTTGTCCCGGGGTGGTCTTAGACTGCTAGGACTAGAACAGCTTAAAAGAGAGCCTGGTACATGAAAATGCTTGACTTTATCTTGCCTGTAATAACAAATATAATAATCCTGGTGATTATCATATCATAGACTCTGTGAGCAAATGCAAATAAAAGGGCAACGATGTGGTGCCAAACAATGCTGTGAAGAAAATGATTGGGAAAAAACAAACAAACATGTCAGCATACACCATTTCTGCAGAAATTGCTGTGACCACAGAGATTTTCCAAAGGCAAATTTCCACTTCAGAAACCTCCCTTGCTGTCATGTGGCAGCACCCTTGGTGCTGGCAGAAGCCGTTCAGTCATTTGAAACAACTCTACAAAGTGCAGCCTGGCCCCACGTTTACTTCTCTGGGACTGTGAGTCAGAACCATTAAGACACAGCACGTCAAGACTTTCAACTTGCTTTGAAATCAGCACTATGACTGATACGAAGTGGAAAAGTTGATCTTAGAAACGTTTCTCACTTTTTCCTATGAAAAATATGAAGTGCTTATATTTTTAATAATAATCATGGAAGTGAAAGTCAGTTATGTCCAACTCTTTTCAACCCCATGGACTGCAGCCCGCCAGGCTCCTCTGTCCATGGAATTCTCCAGGCAAGGATACTGGAGTGGGTTGCCATTACCTTCCCCAATAATTGTGATAACCTTGACATAATGTGAAAGGTTTGGGGGGATGTTTCAGTAGCATACCAGGCCCCAATTTAGGGCTCAAGGAGGACCTATTGAGGAAGGAGGACATCAGGCATCAGAAAGGGATCCTGAGAGCACCTCCGTATCTCTGGCTCACCTGACCACCATCTCTCACTTGTGTAATTACTATTCATAAAAATAAATTCAAATGACATCAAAATGATCTGTACTGTTCTAGGGCGTGATAGCTTAGGAGTAAAGGATGTGAACCTAATACATTTTTTTGAAATGGCTATCTTATCCTGAAGATTGTGACTTCAGAGGAACTAAGGTGATTGGCAACGGAAAGACTCAGAACATGTGAAATTCTTTAAAAATGTGTTGACTTAATTTTGCCTATGTTACACATAATAAAAAACTTTGCACTTAAAAAAAGACTCAATTTGAAAGATTTGAGTCAGTATCTAGCAATGTTTGGCATGTAATAAATTCTCAACTAATATCTGTTCAATAAACATATGTGTGCTTCAGACAGAATACAACCTTCTGGAAATGTGAACAGGAAAAAAATAATGTTGATGAGGGCATGAGAAAGGGCATCTAGACAGCAATGTAAAAATAGTTCAGATATAAATAGACAAAGCCTGCTCTAGGGGCACAGGAATAAAAAATTGTAAAATTCGGCTTAGACCAAGAAATTCAGCTTACTGATTAGGAGATCTTATGTACTTTCTTTAAGTCTATGAATGTTCACTCTCTACACTGGAGACACAAACTTTCAGTCTGTACTTTGCTTCCAATCTCAGAAGATCCTCAAACTCTAACCAGATGCCTTTGTATAAACACACCTTATATCAACTTACAAGGTCTTACTAAGTTAAGAAACAAATACATGAAAAAACAGTCGATGCACTAATATATTATTTGTTGCATTCTTTAGCTATTTGCTAATGTATTTGAGCTTGGGGGTAGTATTTAAAATACAGCAAAAGACACAAAGAACAGTACAGGGAACACCCAATGTAAGAAGTAAAGCAACTATCCAATCAAAATTCTGTCTCTGATTACAGACTCCTCTCTCCCCATCAGAGGAATCAACAATCCTGTTTGGGGATTTTTATTTCCATATCATCCCTAAGCTTTTTAAACATTTGCAATGATCCCTCTTAAAGTTTATACAGTAGGCATTGCATATCTTAGACTCTTTGTGACCCCATGGACTACAGCACACCAGGCCGCCCTGTCCATCACCAACTCTCAGAGCCTACTCAAACTCATATTCATCGAGTCAGTGATGCCATTCAGCCATCTCATCCTGTTGTCCCCTTCTCCCCCTGCCTTCAATCTTTCCCAGCATCAGGGCCTTTTCCAATGAGTCAGTTCTTTGCACCAGGTCACCAAAGTACTGGAGTTTCAGCTTCATCGTTAGTCCTTCCAATGAATATTCAGGACTGATTTCCTTTAGGATGGACTGGTTGGATTGCCTTGTAGTCCAAGGGACTCTCAAGAGTCTTCACCAACACCACAGTTCAAAAGCATCAATTCTTCAGTGCTCAGCTTACTTTATAGTCCAACTCTCACATCCATACATCACCACTGGAAAAACCATAGCTTTGACGAGACAGACCTTTGTTGGCAAAGTAATATCTCTGCTTTTTAATGTGCTGTCTAGGTTGGTCATAACTTTTCCTCCAAGGAGCAAGTGTCTTTTAACTTCATGGCTGCAGTCACCATCTAAAGTGATTTTGGAACTCAAAAAAACAAAGTCTGACACAGTTTCCACTGTTTCCCCATCTATTTGCCATGAAGTGATGGGCCCAGATGCCGTGATCTTAGTTTTTTGGATAATTGAGTTTTAAACCAACTTTTTCACCCTCCTCTTTCACATTCATCAAGAGGCTCTTTAGTTCTTCTTCACTTTCTGCAGTAAGTGTGGTGTCATCTGCATATCGGAGGTTATTTATATTTCTCCTGGCAATCTTGATTCCAGCTTGTGATTCATCCAACCCAGCATTTCACATGATGTACTCTGCATATAAGTTAAATAAGCAGGGTGACAATATACAGCCTTGATATACTCCTTTCCCAGTTTGGAACCAGTCTGTTGTTCCATGTCAGGTTCTAACTGTTGCTTCTTGACCCGCATGCAGATTTCCCAGGAGGCAGGTCAGGTGGTCTGGTATTCCCATCTCTTTAAGAATTTTCCACAGTTGGTTGTGTGTGATCCACACAGTCAAAGGCTTTGGCGTAGTCAATAAAGCAGAAGTAGATGTTTTTCTGGAACTCTTTTTCTTTTTTGATGATCCAACAGATGTTGGCAATTTGATCCTTGGTTCCTCTGCCTTTTATAAAACCAGCTTGAACATCTGGAAGTTCACAGTTCACATATTGTTGAAGTCCAGCTTGGAGAATTTTTAGCATTACTTTACTAGTATGTGAGATGAGTGCAATTGTGCAATAGTTTGAGCATTCTTTGGCATTGCCTTTTCTTGGGATTGGAATGAAAACTGACCTTTTCCAGTCCTGTGGCCACTGCTGAGTTTTCCAAATTTGCTGGCATATTGAGTGCATGACTTTCACAGCATCATCTTTTAGGATGTGACAGAGCTCAACTGGAATTCCATCACCTCCACTAGCTTTGTTCATAGTGATACTTCCTAAGGAGCACTTGACTTCACATTCCAGGATGTCTGGTTCTAGGTGAGTGATCACACCATCATGGTTATCTGGGTCATAAAGATCTTTTTGCATAGTTCTTCTGTGTATTCTTGCCACCACTTCTTAACATCTTCTCCTTCTGTTAGGTGCATACCATTTCTGTCCTTTATTGTGCCCATCTTAGCATGAAGTCCTCACTTGGCAACAAAAGATTTCACATGCCACAGCTAAGACCTGATGCTACCATAAATAAATAAATGAATATTAGAAAATAAAGCATCACCTTCTCTATTAAAAAAATAAAAGGATTGATAATGTAAAGGCTATACACACTGACTGTTTGAAATATTTTGAAAGATCAAGAATGAGAGATAGAGACAGAGAGAAATCAGAGTAAAGATGAATCTATTTAACCAACAAGGAAAGGCAGTCAAATAAGTTAGGAGTTGAAAACGCAGCACAAACGCCCTAACTGAAGCACGAAGCCTAACTGATAGTCTTGCACATGCCTTCCACCAACAGAGCTGTACATATGCTAATTCTTCTTTGACTCAGTGCTTGTTTGGCCCCCAAAGGTTGGGATTCTGAATTAGATATCTGAGAATGGAAAAGTTATTTTATCTCTAACTCTCAATTCTTCCCTACTTTTAACAGTATGACTTTTCCATAAATGTTGTGTCCCTAAGCACCCCTGCTTTCTCCTTCTTGTCATGAATAATGTACACAGCACAAAGAAAATCAATAATACTCTTTTTTTATCCTAAAGTTATCACTTTTCACCAGCATTCATTCTTCTTCTTTTGTCTCCTCTAGGAGAAAGTAACGTTTATTATGTATGCTTGATCGATGGGAAAACACACCCAAACTATGAACATAAGAAGATTAAAAAGTCTTTAGTGCAAATTAGACCATCCTTTCCCCCTCTCTTCCATCACACCCTCTCCAAAAAAACACAATTTTACAACCTTCTAGACTAAGGAAATGGCAACCCAGTCCAGTACTCTTGCCTGGAAAATCCCATGGACGGAGGAACCTGGTGGGCTACAGTCCACGGGGTTGCAAAGAGTCGGACACGACTGAGCGACTTCACAGACAGACAGTCACAAACTATATTGTTACTGTTGTTGTTTAGTCACTAAGTCGTGTCTGACTCTTTTGCAACCCCATGGACTGCAGCCCATAAAAGGGACTTCTGTGGCTTGTATATTGTAGAAATGTGAGCATTTTTGCAAGATAACTATGAAAACATGCTTGACTGGATAAAAGGATTTGCCTTGTTTTACTAAAAAACAAATGCAAGCCATAAAAAGTTAAGATAGGCACTAACAACAAAATAAATTATATTTTAGTTACACATTCAATGTTTTTATAGCAAACTCCTTTCTCCACAGAAAACCTTCAAGGTATGATCACTGCCATAAAACACTACATCCTATTTCTCAAAGGGAAAATTCCAGAACACTGAAAATCTAAGATCCCTATTAAATTTAATTTATGAATTTTTACTGGCTAAGAACGATCTCCTCTGATCTGGCTGCTCCAGTTCCCTTTTAATGTCTCTCAGTCTCATCCATTTGGAAACAACCCGAGCTTTTAAAATACCAACCTGAACTATCCAATGGGAAATACTGAGAGAAATCAATACTCTCCCTGGCATTTCAGTTTCAGAGAGAAACCCAGGCTTGGTGTCACTGACAAAACCACTTAGTCTCAGGGATGGAAAAATAACCCTCCCCTTTTCCTGAAGCAAAGTACATATTTCATGGTAGATTGTGGTTATTGAAAAGATTTTCAAGCCATTTAACTGTTATAAGCTATGCTTTATTCTTGCACAAAACCTCTAAAAGGTAGACGGGATCTGCCATGATTAGCAAACAAGCACAGACACAAAGAGTCCTTGTACATTTTCAAAGACTTTTCATCTGACTCTTGATCAAGCCAGGTTTTGTCTATTCGGCATTAGGAAATTAGGAAGCCTTTAAAGTTACTCAAGATTTACAACAATGACCTATGATTCTAAGTACGCTCAACAACTTTTAAATAATATTCCAACTAGCAGTACTTGCAGTCTTTTTTTTTTAATAGATAATTTTGCAAGAGGTAAAGGTACAGAGATAAAGACTCCATTTGTCCAATGCCAGAAATACAAGAGACTCAGCTTCAACCCCTGGGTCAGGAAGAGTCCCTGGAGGAGGAAATGGCAACCCACTCCAGTATTCTTGCCTGGAGAATTCCATGAACAAAGGACTTGGTGGGCTATAGTCCATGGGGTCGCAAACAGTCGAACACAAATGAGCACACAGCACGCAAGGCACAGGAGGAATGTTATTGTGTAGAAATGTGTTAGCCCCAAGGCAGATGTCTGGTGGTGCCATCTAAAGCTTGTTTTTTTTTTTTCTTTCTTTCTTTTTATTTTATTTTTTTTAATATAAATTTATTCATTTTAATTGGAGGCCGATTATTTTACAATATTGTACTGGTTTTGCCATACATTGACATGAATCTGCCCCAGGTGTACATGTGTTCCCCATCCTGAAGCTTCCTCCCACCACAACAAAGCAGTCATACTCCAATACAATTTAATTTAAAAATAATAAATAAATAAGGAGCCAAGCTTCATTTACTTATTCATTTTTACTGATTTACAATGCTGTGTTAGTTTCAGATGTACTGCAAAGTGCTTCAGCTATACATATATATGTACACAAATCTACTCTTTTTCAGATTATTTCCCATTACAGGTTATTACAAGATATTGAGCCAAGTAATCTGTATTATACAATAGGACCTTATTGGTTATCTATTGTATATATAACAGTGTGTATCTGTTAATCCCAAATTCCTAATTTATTCCTCCCTCAACCTTTCCTCTTTGGTAACCATAAGTTTGTTTGTCTGTGAGTCTGTTTTGTAAATAAATTCATTTGTGTCCATTTTTAGACACACACAAGTGATACACACAAGACACACACAAGATGATATTTGTCTTTCTCTGACTTAACTCATTAGCATTCTAAATTGTCTATGGGAGGTGGGAGAGGTCCAGAAAAGACCACATACAGGGAAGGAATGGAAAGTGACGGAGGGAGAGGGACAGGCGGAGAAGGAACAATGGAGAGCAGACAAATACTGGTTCTATTTTTACCTCCTATAACGTCACAGTTCTCCCTGATAAATGAACACATTAATAAACCTGACAGTTGTCTTTAAGGAAACATACAGATTTTTTTTTTCTTTAACCCATTTTACATTTGTTTCTTTGGAGCTACACTAAACTCCAGAATATCAGTATAGATATATCATTGTTTAGAATATCAGTAAGGAAAAATGAAATCACTACACCTGCTGAATTTTAGCCTAAGTTGGAGAAGATTCAGTTTAAAATCAGGGAAGATTCTAGTTAAAGTTGTCTTTAAGACTTCTAAAAATATAAAGTATGTGATATTCCCAAAGATATAGAAAACTAAAAATACACAGTGTATACAAAATTTGTTTCAACAGATAAAGGCATCTACATGCAACAATATCTAAATTGGTTCTTAAACTGTAATAGCCTAGAATTTAAGCTAGAGAACTTTGCCTGATATTGCTTTAAAATTAAATATCCAGGTAGATTGATTTTTTCTTCCTTATAGTATCATAAGTATCCCACCCCCTGATACTTCCTTATAGTATCATGCTATGCTATGCTAAGTCACTTCAGTCGTGTCCGACTGTGTGTGACCCCATAGACGGCAGCCCGTCAGGCTCCACCATCCCTGGGATTCTCCAGGCAAGAACACTGGAGTGGGCTGCCATTTCCTTCTCCAATGCATGAAAGGGAAAAGTGAAAGCGAAGTCGCTCAGTCGTGTCCGACCCTTAGCAACCCCATGGACTGCAGCCTATCAGGTTCCTCCGTCCATGGGATTTTCCAGGCAAGAGTACTGGAGTGGGGTGCCATCGCCTTCTCCTTATGGTTTCATAGTACTTTCCAATTGGCAGAGTGGTAAAGAATCTACCTACCAATGCAGCAGACACAGGAGACAAGGGTTCAGTCCCTGGGTCAGGAAGATCCCTTGCAGGAGGAAATGACAACCCACTCCAGTATTCTTGCCTGGAAAATTCTACAGACAGAGGAGCATGGAGGGCTACAGTCCATGGGGTTGCAGAGTCGAAGACAGCAACTGAGCGTGAGTTCGGTGGTATCGTCGTCATTGTATCTGGGGAGTTTCCAAGTTCATTTATTTGTATTTCTCTCTCTTTAGGAAAAGCATGCATTTGCTCACACTAATCTTAAATGTATGGGAAAAAATAACTCATTTTTAAATTTCTTTATAATGGACTTTATATTTCTCACAACCTGCTTGTGTGTGTTTGTGTGTCTGTGTTGCAAGGAAAAGGCAATCCTGACTCATGTTGGAAATGTTTCTTTGACTTGCTTTTCATAGCTTTTGTTATTACAGTCATACAGAATGGCCTACCTCAGAGAATCCTGCCCTTCTGCTTGACTGTTAAACTACTTTGTTCAGAACACTGTCCACCTGTAGATGGCAGGAAGGGAGAAATTAACACATCCCCTGCCTGAGGTTTGCCATTCTAGGAGATGTTCGCAAGATTAATGGTCTTTTTACTTTTCTTCCTCACCTCCCTCCATCTCTGATCTGTAAAAGAACCTGGCATCCAGACCCGGATAAGATGGTTATTTTGAGGCTCTATCCTGCCATCTTCTCAGTTTCTGGCTCCCTGATTAAAGTCGTCCTTGCCTCAGCACCTCGTCTCTCAGATTCATTGGCCTGTCGTGCGGTGAGCAGAACGAGCTTGGACTCAGTAACATGTGTGCACACATACGTGTGTATGGTTTAATTCTGTGGGGTAGCGTGCAGGTGATGTGTATAGATTTTTAACATTGTTTTCTTCTGAAGTGTAATTTACAACAGAAATATGTACAAATCATAAGTGCATAGCTGGGCAATCTTTTTCAAAATTCCCTGTAACCCGAGCTCAGATCCAGAAATGGAAGAAACCCAGCAGCTCAGAGTCTCTGCTGGTAAGCTGCAAAGACTCTCACGTAATTCTGGGTCATGTGCTCACTTTGCAGCCCTCAGGGACAGAGCCTCCGTGCCCCACCACATCCTCTGGCAGGACCCTCTACCATTCTGCCAAATATTTCTCTTTCCCCTCTTTGCAGAGGAGGGTAAAGGAGACGGGAAAACTCAGGTCCCATCCATGTGTCAACTTAGAGTTATGTTTTATTCAGTGGGAATTTTTAGGGGAGCAGGAGTCAGGTTATATAGAAGTTTGCAGCAAATGGCAGGTAGTCTGAACATTAAAAGCATTTGGGGGAATTGAAGAAAACCAGATACATCAAGTTAAGGAATTTAGTGCTTTGGGGAAGGTGCAAGAGCCTGGGCTCACTGAAATCATTCCTTTCATATGCATCGCAGCTACTGGAGCCAGTATCCTGCCTTTTTTTGCATCCTGAGTTTCTCAGAGCTCACCGGGAGTGGCTAATGGCTGCTGGACCACAGGTTCTGTTCTTCCTGGTTGCCCTCAGGGCTCAGGAATTCACATTAGGAGGGCCAAAATTGCTGATGATTGGCATATCCTTATTTACTGATGTGACAGGAAATACTCCATCTCTCACATGCCATTACCAACTCAAACTCTTCCTGCCTAAAAAGACTGCACCAGGAAAATGCCATCGGTGGGACTGCACCAGGCTAGAGCGAGGGCATTCTGAGAGGCAGCTGCTGGTCTTGGAAGGAAGGGCAGAGGCCCATGTCTGCCCCTCCCCTCTTTCCACCCCTCATGCCAGCACCATCGCCTACTGTTCAGTTTTCAGTGACCATATGCAGAAATAAGGGCTTGCAAGCTCCATGCAGTGTACCCTTGGAGGCCACCCAGCCCCCGTGCTCCTGGACTGCTGCACACCCACCTGAATGAGGTTAAGGAAATTCGGCCCCTCCAGTAGATCCAACTTAAACTCGGGAAGTGATCTCCAGCACCTAACCTAATACTCCTGTAGTACTACAAATTGGCACTTGCCAAGAGCATTTGCCAGTGACCGCACAGCAACAACAAGGGTGCTCATCTCTGCCCCTGCAGAGACTGAGCCCTGTGCCACTGCAGCTGCCAACCTTCAACAGCCCCTGAGGGAAATTCAGGGGGGAAATGGGGCACTCTGTGCTCCAGGGAAACTGGTGAAACAGGTCTTGAAATAGTTATATATTCTTAGAAACTGATTTCCTGATCCCAATCCTTGCATCTCCTCATACCTAAGTGAAGTGAAGTGAAAGTCACTCAGTTGTGTCCAACTCTTTGTGACCCCATGGTCTATACAGTCCATGGAATTCTCCAGGCCAGAATACTGGAATGGGTAGCCTTTCCCTTCTCCAGGGAATCTTCCCAACCCAGGGATCAAACCCAGGTCTCCCACATTGCGGGCAGATTCTTTACCAGCTGAGCCTCATATCTAGAAAAGCACTAAATGCTTTCATGGTGACGTCGGCTCCTGGTGACTAACAGAAAACCTCTTGTAAAATAAGCACTTGATTGAATTGAACTCCCTCATCACCAGAATGTTTTATATTGACTTTCTGGCATGGCCTCTTTAGAGCAGTCTCTCAGAGCTATCTGAGGTGCTGTCTCCTGGGCTGCAGTCCTCATTTTGCCCAAAATAAAACTTAATTCGCTAGTCTCACATTGTGCATCTTTTTAGTTGACACTGTGCTTCCATCTCTCTTCAAATTTTCCTTTCTTCCACACCATATCCTTCTCCTCCAGGGCATTAACTCTTCTAGCTGAGTTTTCCCTTCCTTCACTGTGAATTATCTACATCCTATCCCAGCAGTCATTAAAAAAAAAGAAGGTATCTGCCCTATGGTAGAAGAAAACTAGAATCCTTTAAAGTTAGAAAAAGTACTTTCTGACCCTCAAAATCCTGATTTTCAAGATGCTTGTCACAGCTTGCAGCCCAGGAGGCCAGGCAGCAGTCCTCATTTTGCCCCAAATAAAACTTAACTCGCAACTCTCAAGTTGTACATCTTTTTTAGTCCACAGTTATGGCAACCACCAAGGGACCCAGAATGGACTTCCTTCCTTCGACTGGACTCCATGAGGAACTGGAGCATTGCTACCAGCAGTGGCCCCTTGCACCCATCTGCTTCCTCAGGGAATGCAGACAAATTTGGGTAAGTCTCTCCTGGTTCTTGAATCTCCTGTATTGGTTGAGATTCTGTTTTATTTGATGGTGGAGCAGGTTACTTGCCCCCTCCCAGCAGGAAAGATACTGGAGTGAGGGGGGTGGGTGAAACATCCAGGATATACCCACTCCTGGTCTAGACACTGAGTGGAGCTCAGCTGAAAGATACCGAGAAATTCCCACCCAGGCAAAAGATACTGGGTGGGGGGCTGGCTGAAAGATGCCAGGGGAATTACCCACCCAGTGGGAAGGTCCTGGGTAGGGGGGCTCGATTGGGAAAAAATCGAGAAATACCCAGGGCTCAGCTGAAAGATGCCGAGGTTGCTCCGTCGTAGGGGACTGAACGGTCTTGGCTAAGTGGTTAAGGAAGAGGCTGATCTGACACTTTCCCTCAATTTGACTGCCATTATAGAACTTGTCAGGGTAAAAGTGAGGAGAATCTATCAGAGCTTTGCTCTGAAAAAGGAACAAGACTCCTCCCAGCCGGTTTTGGTTTTCTCAGGTGACTGAGAAATTTACAGGAATGGTGGAGGCCTAGGCCTCATACCATGCAGTGGTCCCGCAGGGAAACCCACTCATTAATTAACACACTTGCTCATCTGGGGGTCACGCATAAGAACTGGCCATTCAGCCACCTGAGCAGCCATGGTGGTCTTAGATCTCTGGAGGCAGAATCCGAGACACGTAGGCCAAGCTGCGATGACTCTGGGGTGACTTGTGGAGGAGTTAAGCTCATAGGCAGCACATCGGCCCACTACACAAGTTCACTAGTGATTTTATCCCTGACAAATTCAGCTTAAAATGGGAAAGAGAATCTCTCAAAAACAGAAACAAAGTGGGTGTCCGAAAGCCAGCCTCTGACCAATACTCCAGCCAGGTTCATGCACAATACACACTGAGCTCATTATTGCAAGTACGTACCTAGTTAATTGCAGAAATTATACTGAAAGAGATCTCAACCTAAAATGACCAAATTGGGGTCATATTACAAAATGGATATTTTGTGCACACAATTAGAAAAGATTGGCCGTGCTTACTTTGACTGGTATCTGGAAGCTTCTAAAACACGAAATGACAGAATAACTTCTTTGTAGAAAACCAACAAGAAATGGCTTGAAACTATCAAAACTAAAAAAGACTGCTAGCACTGACTGTGCCAGGTCGCAAGTCTAGTGGAACTGGGAAGTCACATTTTGCATTTACACCACTTGGCTTTTGCTTTCTGGGCATCTCTTTGCCTTTTGTTTCATTTGCAGTGTGACTCCTGGCTGGTAAAGTTCTGGTTCGGTTTGGTTGTGTGGGTTTGGTTTGAGCACACAGACATCTGGTCCAAACTGCTCAAGCTAATAGGGAATTGCTCACTCTAAGGTTCCACACTGCACCTGGGAACCCCTTGAGAAAAAAAAAAAAAAATTTTTTTTTGGCTGGTCAATCTATAGCTATGATCCAGTGACAAGAAAAATGGCCTAAAAATATTAGCTCTTTATTGACATAAGATAGGGAAATGGACTGAAGTTCCCTTATGTCAAGGACTTCCTCCTGTAATCAACAGCCTGTGGCTGATCAAACTGAGACCCCTACTTCACCAGAGGGACAGTCCCTGCTGAGACCAATCTGCCCTTGCTATCAGGGCCAAGTTGAGCACTATCTGGTCTAAATTTTGGTTATAAAACTATGATCACAGAAAAATACAATTTTTCACAATGTGGTCACAATATTCTTTAGATTCCAGAGAAAACTTAAGGAAAAAAATTATCTCTTTAAACATTCTTGCCCTAAGGAAATAACTCCTCCTATATCTTTAGACCAGAGCTCTCTGGACCACTTATCTAGACCATCTCTAATTCCTGAAACCAAAAGAAAGAAAAAGGGGAACAAAGTCATTTAAAATCTTATTCCAACCATTGTTTACAACTAGTGAGTTTTATTCTGTGATATCTGATTCATAATCTGGCTCATAAATTTGGAAAACAAAGCTACAGGATCTCTTGTGTCTGTTTGGATATATGTATGTCTCAGTGTGTGTCTTTGTTTTTTGGATAATATTGCTGATTGCTGATACCAGTTTGTAAATGAGTTCTAACCTAATTGGCCTTAAAATAAAAAAAAAAAAAAAAAAAAAGGAAGCACTTGCAAATCAAATAATTCTAAATACAAGAGAAATTAAACTAAATGAATTTCAGGTTCATATGAACTGGGAAATATTCAGTATTAAATACCTGATACTAATGTTTGTTTGTTGATCTAACTAATGTGGACATGTCTAAGTGTAATTAACATTAAGCAGAATATTTTCATTATACCTAGGTTTATACAAATTATAAGTTAAATATTGTTATATCTGTTACAAGTTTGTCAGCAAAGAAATCACCTTGAGTGAAAAAACTTCTAAAAAAAGTAAGTGAGATATGAGCCTTTAGATAAACTCTATTAAGAATGATTATGCTTTTGGAATGTCTATCTAAAATAGTCTCTAGATTGGGGTAACTTGAACTTCTAAGGGTTGTGCTAAACTAAGTGTTGGAAGTCTATTGAATAGCTAACTCATTTCCAAATAAAATAAGATTTTGAAACATTTACTACTAAACACTAATTACCTCTTACAAAGAAACTCAAGAGATTTGGGATCACAGCAGGATCCTCTATGACCCACCTCCCAGAATATTGGAAATAAAAGCAAAAATAAACAAATGGGACCTAATTAACCTAAAAACTTCTGCACATCAAAGGAAACTATTAGCAAGGTGAAAAGACAGCCTTCAGAATGGGAGAAAATAATAGCAAATGAAGCAACCGACAAACAACTAATCTCAAAAATATACAAGCAACTCCTACAGCTCAACTCCAGAAAAATAAACGACCCAATCAAAAAATGGGCCAAAGAACTAAAAAGACATTTCTCCAAAGAAGACATACAGATGGCTAACAAACACATGAAAAGATGCTCAACATCACTCATTATCAGAGAAATGCAAATCAAAACCACTATGAGGTACCATTTCACATCAGTCAGAATGGCTGCGATCCAAAAGTCTACAAATAATAAATGCTGGAGAGGGTGTGGAGAAAAGGGAACCCTCTTACACTGTTGGTGGGAATGCAAACTAGTACAGCCACTATGGAGAACAGTGTGGAGATTCCTTAAAAAACTGGAACTAGAACTGCCTTATGATCCAGCAATCCCACTGCTGGGCATACACACTGAGGAAACCAGAAGGGAAAGAGACACGTGTACCCCAATGTTCATCACAGCACTGTTTATAATAGCCAAGACATGGAAGCAACCTAGATGTCCATCAGCAGATGAATGGATAAGAAAGCTATGGTACATATACACAATGGAGTATTACTCAGCCATTAAAAAGAATACATTTGAATCAGTTCTAATGAGGTGGATGAAACTGGAGCCTATTATACACAGTGAAGTAAGCCAGAAGGAAAAACATAAATACAGTATATTAACGCATATATATGGAATTTAGAAAGATGGTAACAATAACCTGGTGTACAAGACAGCAAAAGAGACACTGATGTATAGAACAGTCTTATGGACTCTGTGGGAGAGGGAGAGGGTGGGAAGATTTGGGAGAATGGCAATGAAACATGTAAAATATCATGTAGGAAACGAGTTGCCAGTCCAGGTTTGATGCACGATGCTGGATGCTTGGGGCTGGTGCACTGGGACGGCCCAGAGGGATGGTATGGGGAGGGAGGAGGGAGGAGGGTTCGGGATGGGGAACACATGTATACCTGTGGTGGATTCATTTTGATATTTGGCAAAACTAATACAATTATGTAAAGTTTAAAAATAAAATAAAATTAGAAAAAATAAATAAATAAATGATGTTTGGTGCCATCCTAAAATGTTCTAAGAAAGCAAAGTTTTTAGAAATTATCACTGGTATTTTTGCTCACCAATTATAAAATGCTAATATAAAAGTCATTTCTTCATTGCTTAAGGAAAGTAAGAAGTGTGTTCTCAGTAAAGGAATGAAAAATGGAATTGCATTTTGTGAAGGCAAAAGGAAGTAAGTCTGACTGACAGGTGGCTTTTTAGGATGGAAGAATAAAATAATGGGTACAGAAAGTGATAAGGTTTGTGGAAAGTGAATCATGAGAAGAGAGTTTTGTACATGTTTTAAAATAAGCTTAAAATAAATTTAATTAAGTTTAAATAAAGTAAGCTGGTGCAAAAACTTGAATTTAGCTTTTCTCTCTGTTAAGATGACACCTTTTCTTCAGATGTTGAACTGCCTTTGATAATAGATTTAAGTTTCTTTATCTCTTAAATGATCTGTTCTGAAATCCTTTTGTTGCTTTGGTTAAGTGAATAGCTATTGTTTCACAGTGACCTAAACCATATCTAACTGAGTGTTCTAAACTTTTTTGATATTTGTTGACAAAATTTCCTAAATCATTCTAATGAAGAAGATTTCTAGCTAACTTTGGGATGCTTCAGAGGGCCCCTGAAACATCTCAAAGAGAGATATTACACTAATTAGGTTCATTTTGTGTACAGAATTACATGGGGAGTACTGTCAAGTGAGTAATAAGTCTCAGGCTATGTTGTATGGCAAATGTTACTAATATAGATATCCTAGAAACTGGATGGAATTCCTAAAATTCTGATATGTTTGGCTAAAATGCTATCAGGCATAATTCTAGTTACTATCTCAAAATATTGTCCTAGCACAAACCAAGTTTTGCAAAACTGCTTCTTCTTCAAGAAGATTTATAGAAAGGACTTTTAGATAAAAAGCAAGTTTCTGAACTGGGTAAAGATTCAAATGGAAAAACCTGATGACTTCACAAAGGTTAGCAAAAGGACTAAACAAACTGGTGAATATGCTTATAACTTTTATGGTTTCTATCTGAAAAATTACTGATTTGAATCTGTGTTTTCCCGGTTTAAGAAAAAAACCTTTCCGTCAAACTAATTATGATGGTAATTTGGTAAAATTATATTTTATAAACAAATTGAAGCATTTATCTTTTCTCTCTATGTGAACCCTCCAGAGACTGGAAGCTCTTAGTTTCCAGTTACTTCATCAGATAAGTTAGGAAGGTTATCTCACTAACAGAAATCTCAAGGAATTTTGCAGACCCTGAGAAGGGAGGAACTTACTTAGATCTGTTAGGCAAAATATGTGATAAGACTCCTAACCCTATAAGTTTTTATTTTAAAACTCCAGTCTGAGACTTTATAAAAGTTTCAGCACAGCAAAAAGGTCTATGATCAATTATGGTTATATAAATCATCAGACCAAGTTTACTGAAACCATACCTATATTACAAACAAATCTTAATTTGGTTATATTTGGTAAAAATGATAGTGATTTTAGGGGAAAAAAATGTTTCAATGAATGTTAAGTCCCAGTTTGTTAATGGAGGTTTGTGTCTACTAAGACTCATTTCCTGGATAGTTCTATGCTGTTAGGGTATATTAATGTAAAACTTTTTGGCATTGCCTTTCTTTGGGATTGGAATGAAAATGGGGAAACAGTGGAAACAGTGTCAGACTTTATTTTTTTGGGCTCCAAAATCACTGCAGATGGTGACTGCAGCCATGAAATTAAAAGACGCTTACTCCTTGGAAGAAAAGTTATGACCAACCTAGATAGCATATTGAAAAGCAGAGACATTACTTTGCCAACAAAGGTCTATCTAGTCAAGGTTATGGTTTTTCCTGTGGTCATGTATGGATGTGAGAGTTGGACTGTGAAGAAAGCTGAGCACCAAAGAATTGATGCTTCTGAACTGTGGTGTTGGAGAAGACTCTTGAGAGTCCCTTGGACTGCAAGGAGATCCAACCAGTCCATTCTGAAGGAGATCAGCCCTGGGATTTCTTTGGAAGGACTGATGCTAAAGCTGAAACTCCAGTACTTTGGCCACCTCATGTGAAGAGTTGACTCAGTGGAAAAGACTCTGATGTTGGGAGGGATTGGGGGCAGGAGGAAAAGCGGACGACAGACAATGAGATGTCTGGATGGCATCACCAACTCGATGGACAAACTCAATCAGAATGATGAGCTAAGTCTCAATTAAAAAATTAACCTCCTATCTATTAAAAGGAAAACTCCCACAGTCATGGGGAGGATCTACATGGTTAACACCAGGCTATGGTCATTCAAGTTTAAAGGCTCCTCTATGTTGGGAATGAATTATGAGACAAGAACTTTATGAACTATGCCTACCATTACCCTTAGAGAGAGTGATTGGTATGGAACTCAGTGGGTTTGTGGCACTAATTTATGGCCTTGACATCTACAGGGATGGACACAGAGGTGTAGCCTGCGCTTTCCATGAATTTAAGGTCATACACGTCAACAAATTAGAGGTAACCCTACCAAATCTACCACTGGTATGATCCCAACAGGTCAAAGATCTGTATTCTATTGGCATGACCATTTAGCAGCTTTTGTGTGTGTGTGTGTGTGTGTGTGTGTGTGTGCTTTCATTGGGGTTAGAGGATGTAATTGGCCATATCAAAGCCTTAACAATTTTCATAAGTTTTAAATGATAGTAACAGGATATTAGCCTATTGAATTCTGAGATCTCTATGATGAGAAAGGCAGTGCTACAAAATTGCAAGGCCCTTGACACAGCATTTCAGGGAGATATCTGTGCTATAATTCAAAGTGAATGCCATATTTTCATTCCTAATAAATCCTTTAATGTAACACATTTGATGAACCACATGAAAAATCAGATTTCTGCTTTAAATGACCCATTCCCTAGTTTTGATGAGCTTTTAAAAACAAAACAAACAAACAAAAACTGGTTTGGTGTGGGAGGCTCACGGCTAGAGTAAGTAAGTAAGTGTTAGTCGCTCAGTTGTGCCTGACTCTTTGTGACCCCATGGACTGTCCATGAGATTTTCCAGGCAAAGATACTGGAGTGGGTTGCCATTTCCTTCTCCAGGGGATCTTCCCAACTCAGGGATCAAACCCGGGTCTTCTGTACTGCAGGCAGATTCTTTACTGACTGAACTACAAGGGAAGCCCCATGGCTAAAGTATTCACTTTTAATCCCCCTAATGTCATTAACTATGTCAATACCAGACCACCTGACCTGCCTCTTGAGAAACCTGTATGCAGTTCAGGAAGCAACAGTTAGAACTGGACAGGGAACAACAGACTGGTTCCAAATAGGAAAAGGAGTATGTCAAGGCTGTATATTGTCACCCTGCTTATTTAACTTATATGCAGAGTACATCATGAGAAACACTGGACTAGAAGAAGCACAAGCTGGAATCAAGATTGCTGGGAGAAATATCAATAACTTCAGATATGCAGATGACACCACCCTTATGGCAGAAAGTGAAGAGGAACTAAAAAGCCTCTTGATGAGAATGAAAGAGGAGAGTTAAAAAGTTGGCTTAAAGCTCAACCTTCAGAAAACGAAGATCATGGCATCTGGTCCCATCACTTCATGGGAATTAGATGGGGAAACAGTGGAAACAGTGTCAGACTTTATTTTGGGGGGCTCCAAAATCACTGCAGATGGTGACTGCAGCCATGAAATTAAAAGACGCTTACTCCTTGGAAGGAAAGTTATGACCAACCTAGATAGCATATTCAAAAGTAGAGATATTACTTTGCCAAAAAAGGTCCGTCTAGTCAAGGTTATGGTTTTTCCAGTAGTCAAGTATTGATGTGAGAGTTGGACTGTGAAGAAAGCTGAGAGCCGAAGAATTGATGCTTTTGAACTGTGGTGTTGGAGAAGACGCTTGAGAGTCCCTTGGACTGCAAGGAAATCCAACCAGTCCACTCTAAAGGAGATCAGTCCTGGGTGTTCTTTGGAAGGAATGATGCTAAAGCTGAAACTCCAGTATTTTGGCCACCTCATGCGAAGAGTTGACTCTTTGGAAAAGACTCTGATGCTGGGAGGGATTGGGGGCAGGAGGAGAAGGGAACAACAGACGATGAGATGGCTGGATGGCATCACCGATTCGATGGACATGAGTTTGGGTGAACTCCAGGAATTGGTGATGGACAGGGAGGCCTAGCGTGCTGCAATTCATGGGGTCACAAAGAGTCAGAAACAACTGAGTGACTGAACTGAACTGAACTGAATGTCATTAACTATATCATTTGCAATTTGCTTGTTTCACAAGATTATTATTTCTTGTATTACCAAGTGTATGACTGAGCCTCCACCAAAAATAATGATGACTAGACTTGAAGCAGTTGATCAAATGTATAGCTCGATATAGGCTTCCCTGGTGGCTCAGAGGTTAAAGCATCTGCCTGCAATGTGGGAGACCTAGGTTCAATCCCTGGGTCGGGAAGACCCCCTGGAGAAGGAAATGGCCACCCACTCCAGTATTCTTGCCTGGAGAATCCCATGGACGGAGGAGCCTGGTGGGCTACATTCCACAGGTTCACAATGATCAATGACTGTAATCGTGTAACTCTGGATATGGGAAGATGCAACAAAAGAGGAATACTTTTCTCCTGGACCATAACTAGAATACAGGTGTCCAGGGATCTTTGACTATTAAGACCTAGTACAGGAACAGCACATTGAGTGGCCTATCAATAAAAACCTTCTTTAGAACTGGGAACTAGCCTTAACAGCAATGCGGGACGAAATGGTAATGAAAAGTCCCCCAAAGTATGCCTGGATTTGTGACCACAAGGGGGCCATGTCAACCACAAATTGGCACTTACCAAGAGCACTGCCAACGACTGAACAACAAAGGCGTTTGCCATCTGCCTCTATGGAGATCGAACCCCATGCTGCTATAGCTGTTGACCTTCAACAACCCCTGAGGGAGTTCAGGGTGGAGTGAGGCACTCTGTGCTCCAGGGAATCTGGTGGGACAGGTCTTTTGATAGTTGGATGTTTTTAGGAACAGGTTTAATGATCTCAATCATTGAGTCTCCTCATATCTAGAGAAGCACTAAGTCCCTTCCTGGTGACATCAGATCCTCATGACGGACAAAAACCTTCTGTAAAATGAGTGCTTCATGGTATTGAATTCTGCCTTCACCAAAACCTTACATATTGTCTTTCCCCGACTGCCGTTTTGGAACAGTCTCTCAGAGCTATCTGAGATGCTGCCTCCTGGGCTGCAGTCCTCATTTTGCCCCCAAATAAAACTTAACTCACAACTCTCAAGTTGTACTCTTTTTTTAGTTGACACTTGCTGCATGAGAAGGGTGAGGGGGACCCTGTATTTCATGTCAAGAACTGAATTTTTTCCTCTTAAAATATTTGCTACAATAATCCTAATCCTAATCTGTTTTCCAACCCCCTTCCCTCACCCCAGCAATTTATCCATTTCCTTGCTTTGAAGCAAAAAAAAAAAAAAAGACAGAAAGTACATCAAGAAGAGGAAGAACTCACAAACACAGAAACATAGACTCAAAATGTCATGTTTCAAAATACTACTCTCAAGAGATACAAAAATGCATTAGCATAAAATACACCAAAAGTAATTTTGGCACATCTCCCAATTTGCCAGCATGTAACAGAACCACACTTGGTGATTAACGAACCCTAATTCATCAGCTTCAGAAAACCTGGGCCAAGTAATTCTGAAAATAAAAGAGGGACATTAGTAGCTTGTATTTACATAGTGTTGTATTGTTTGCAAGATGCTTTTGAATACTTACCTTAGAAAAGAAAGAAAGTGAAGTGGCTCAGTCATGTCCTACTTTTTGCGACCCCACGGACTGGAGCCTACCACACTCCTCCGTCCATGGGACTTTTCAGGCAAGAGTACTGGAGTGGGTTGCTATTTCCTTCTCCAGAGGATCTTCCTGACCCAGGGATCGAACCAGGGTCTCCCGCATTGTAGGCTTTACTGTCTGAGCCACCAGGGAAGTCCTAAAATATCTCCAGCTCAGATGTTACCTCCAGTCCTACATGAGAGTGAAAGTGTTAGTCACTCAGTCGTGACTGACTCTTTGCAACCCTATGGACTACACCCACCAGGCCCCTATGTCCATGGGATTCTCCAGGCAAGAATACTGGAGTGGGTGGCCATTCCCTTCTGCAGGGGATCCTCCCAACCCAGGGATTGAACCCAGGTCTCCTCCAGTGCAGGTAGATTCTTTACCATCTATGCTACCTGGGAAGCCCGATGTAACCCTATAACACCTGTGGGTTCTGTTTTGCTATCTTCGCTTAGAGGCCTAGAGCAGTTAATCTATTTGCCACCAACCAACATAGTGGTGGTGGTTTAGTCGCTAAGTCGTGTCCTACTCTTATGAGCAACCAACGTGGAACTAGACTTTGAGAACAAAAGCAAAACACAATTTAAGGCTGCCTTTCTTGTGGATTTAGAGGTAGAAATGAAAAGTGTATTGGGGGCGAACTCTTCTTGCTTTCGTAGGAGACACTTCAGGGAAGTCCTTCAGATTACGTGCCCTGGAGAAACACTCAGCAGGTGAAGAAACTGAATGAGGTGTGCTACTGAGAAAGAAGTGTATTGTTGAGAAACAAAAGCCACTCTTTCCCCAGAACAGAGCTCTCCTTAGCGGCTATTATGATGTGAATTGATACTTCGTTTCCTGGGCAGGGATCAGAGACAGGGGTTGGGGGTTTGTACTCTGGAGGATCCTAAAAACTTGGACTCTTGAAATGGGAGACAGAGAGAGTCCCAGAGCAGAGATAAATTGCTGAATTCTAGGAAAAGCGTTATCTAGTATTGTAAGTTTACCCTTTTCTGCATTGCGATTTCCTTCCGGCATCTTTAAGCATCAGTAAGTTCTGTTGAACTCAAAAGGCACATGCAAATGGTTCTTTGAGGACTATCTCAGACCATATAGATGTCAACCCAAAATAGTAACAATGATAATAATGCAGGAAGCTGCAAACAAAAGACTTTATTTGGTGCTTTAAGAATTTCATCTCAAGAGACATAGATTCAGGTAAAACCAAGAGTGTTCCAAGGAAGTGAAAGAGTCCAGGTTTAAAAAAAAAAAGGCCCCAAGGTTGTTAAAAGTTGCCTGACAAAAATCATGATTGACTCTGACTCCAGTCAGAAGATACTTGTCCTTAAGGAATCATGAGTTACTTTTAGAGAAAAGGTCTGATAAGTAGATAGGCTGTCAGATGTTCTGGATGATGTCATCAGGTCAAAGCCATCCAGACTCCTTCATGGTAGAGGCTTAATTTCAGAGCAATACTGACTCTATCTTAATTTCCCTTTCATAGAGAATAGCTACATACAAAGAGAAGAGGGGGTGGGGGCAGAGACTTGAAGAAGCAGAAAGGGAGGGGAGTGGGGAGAGATGAGCCTCCACATGGAACCTGAGCTGCTAAGGGTACAGGTGGACCCGTGGAACACTCCCATGCTCCCCAGTGGTCTCAGAATACCTGCTCACGTCCAAAGGGAGCTCCAACTTAGGACACCAGATAATAAAAGAAAGAGGGCATCCCACAGTGCAGGACACCTGCACTGTTAGGGTGCAGGTACAACTGTTACCCCGACATGCAGCCAACCCAAACACTGTGGGTACAACTGTTACCCCAACATGCAGCCAACCCAAACACTGGCACACTGAGGTTTGCAGTGGAAAGCGTGTTTATTCACAAGGTAGCCAGCGAGGAGATGGAAGGACCAATCTCAAATCTGCCTCCCTGAAGGTGAGGGGCTCAGGGTATTAATGGGATAAAGAATAAAGAAGCAGTGTGGTCTGAAGTGTGGAGGGCACAGGGAAAGGTGATTGGGAAAAGGCACAGTCATCATTGTGCCTAAGGATGAGTAATGGCTGATAGGGGACCAATCATGATGAGAGGGTTGGAACTTTCCACCCCACCCTCTGATTTCCAGGAAGGAGAGAAGGCCTGGAGATTGAGTTTCATCACCAATGGCCAATGATTTATTCAGTGGTGCCTTTGTAATGAGATATCCATAAAAATCCAGAAGGGCAGGGTTCAGAGAGCTGCTGGGTTGGTGAACAAATAAAAATTGAGGGAAAGGTCAGTCACAGAAGCGCCATGACCTTTTCCCCATATCGTGCCCTGATGCATCTCTTTCTTTGGCTGTTGATTTATATCACCGTTTATTTTGTATTAAACCAGTCATCCAGTGAGCACATTGTTTTTCTGAATTCTGTGAACTGCTCTAGGAAATTAACTGAACCCAAGGAAAGGAGGGGATTGTGGGGATTGTGGGAATCTATTGACCAGAAGCAGTAAATGTAAAATTGGCATCTGAAGTGGGGGGGGCAGTCCTGTAGGACTGAGCCCTTCCTCTGGGGAATCTGATACCATCTCTGGGTAGACATGTCAGAATCGAGTTGTAAGACACCCAGCGAGTGTCAGAGAACTGCTTGGTGTAGGAGGAAACCTACCACATGGGAATTGGGTGCATAATCTTACTGGCCCTTAGTAAGCTCCGTGAGTGTCCATCTAGGCTGATGACAAATATCGTACGTATACCAGCTAATGGTCCAGTGATTTTCAAATTTATTCTAGGAAAAATGAAAACTGCAAGTTAATTGGAATTAAAATGTTCTAGCACTTTGCATTTTGGCATTTTAAAACCATTGTTTTGCAAAACAATAGGAAAAAAAACCCTTCCGTGTGCTTTGGGGTCGGCTTCCAGCTCCTCACAGGTGGCGTTTGCATTGGTCTGACAGTAAATCTGTCCAGGATGCTGAATAAACAATAGTTTGCCTCCAGTTGGATTTTCAATTATACCAGACATGTCATCTGATGTCTGGAAGCCTGAGGCTGCTGAAGAAAAGACTGCCTTTGCAAGGTTATTTAAAGGAGATCTTTGTTTACATGCCCCAAAATGTCCTTACCTCATATATCTCTTCCAGTCTGACATGCTCTCTTTAAATCCCAAAGGTTTTCTGTGTTCAGAAGCTCCTTATCTATTATTATATGAAAGTCTCTGGGGGAAAAAAAAAACTTCTGTATCAACTTATATTTCAAGGAGGACTGAAGCATCAAAGGCTAACAATTTCTTGCAACCCGGGGTGATGGGAGAGGTGTATGGAAGTTAGGGAGGAAGGCGTGGGGCACAGGACAACTGAGGATGAGCTATCTCTAAGAGTGGGGGCAGATGAGAAGGATGGGCTCTGGGAACAGGACAAGGTTCAGATGCCCACGAAACCAGCGCCCATGTCTCTCAGCTTCTACTTCCTCCTCTAAAAAAGAGCAGAACAATGTGTCCCTTACGGGGTGGTCTCAAACAAGTGAGGTGAGTGGACCCTGCTTGTCACTCTGCCCATTAGAAGAAAGTGACAGCCACAAACTCCACTCTGGGCTCTGGAGTCGTGGGGGTCAGGCCTCCTCCACCACTTGTGTGACCCTGGGCATCCCTTAACCTCCATGGATATAAAGTGCAGACACAGCCTACTCATAAAGAAGGTTATATAGGAGGCATTTTTTTTTTTAACTTCTAGTTAGAAAACCATAGGCATCATTCAAGTCTATTGCATTATGTTAACCATTTAAAGGAAGTCATCAATTGATATTAGGTTGATGGCTTATTCATTATTCCTCTGAACCAGAACTAATCAAACTAGTTATTCATTAGTCAGAAATGTTTGTTTGTAGTCATTATAGTTGAAATACTATCTTTCCGGTGTGTTAGTGGGTAAGTCTTGTCCGACTCTCTGCGAATCCATGGACTGTAGCTCACCAAGCTCTTCTGTCCATGGGATTCTCCAGGCAAGAATACCGGGAAGGGTAGCCATTCCCTTCTCCACGGGATCTTCCCCACCCAGGATCTTCCTCATTGCGGGCAGATGCTTTACTGTCTGAGCCAACAGGGAAGACCATCTGTCTCATAGCTATACTGAAAAATACCATTGAGGAACTATGACACCTAATAAAAAGTAAAATGGAGAAAAAGTGAGGCTGAAATTTTAAAGTTCAAGTTTCTTGTGTTCAGATCCCACTTCCTACCCCCACCCCTGTGCCCCCAACTACTCCATTCATTTCTCAGTGAAACGCTTTTTTCCGTCTCAGCCACAGGGTGTCAGTCTAAGCTCAGCCATTGTCTCTTTTTTCCGAAGCCTGAACAGATTCTTTCCCTTCCCTTCCCTTCCTCTGCATTCCCAGCAGATGGAGCGTCTCCAGATCTCCCGCACCAAGTACACCGCCATCCTTTCCTTGAGTTCCGAGCGCTTCTAAGGGTCTCCGCTCGGCTCAGTGTGCAGTCTCCGGAGGAGCCGCCCTTCCCTCCCGCCGCCTCGGTAGGCGGAGTTCCCGGGCGAGCGAGCGCATCCGCCGCGCTTCCTGCGCAGGAACCGAACCCGCTGTCCTGACTCGAGGGACGGACGCAGCGAACCTGACTCCCAACAGGGGCGGGGAGACGGCACAGGGCTGGCTCAGCATCTCCGCGGTGCGCTTGTAGCTTGTCCCCCCACCCCCAAAGTTGTCATCCGAACCTTCCCTGGGGATGAGAAATAAATTCGGGAGCTTCTAGAATCACGTTCTCTCCATGCATCAGAAAAGGCAAAAACAAGCAAACAAAAATGCAGCTTATCTTTGCCTTGGGTATGAGGAGCCTCTAGCTTCCTTGAAAACAATGTTCAGTGTCAGAGATCAATGATTCAGACTGAATTCTAGAGCCTGGAGTGATGAATTTGAACTTAGGGCACTTGTCTGTCTGCCAGGAGCTGGGTGAAAAAAAGAAAAAAAAAAAAAAAAGAAGAAGGTCCAGTTGTGACTCTCAGGGAAGATTGAAGAGCTTCGGTGAGACCAAGCAAGGAAAACATCAACTTAGCTGCTGCCTTTTGCCAGAGGAAGAGATCTATAGACATTTCTCTAAAGAAGAGATCCAGATGACCAACAAGCACAGAAAAAAGATGCTCAACATCACTGTTTATTAGAGAAATGTAAATCAAAATAACAGTAAGGTACCAACTCATAGCACTTAGAATGACCATCATCAGAAAGTCTAAAAATAATAAATGCTGGAGAGGATGTGAAGAAAAAGGAACCCTCCTACACTGTTGGTGGGAAGGTAAATCGGTGCAGCCACTATGGAGAACACTATGGGAGTATCTCAAAATACTAAAAATAGAGTTACTGTGTGATCCAGCACTTCCATCCCCGAGCATGTATCCTCAAAAGATGAAAACCCTAATTTGAAAAAATACATGCACCCCAGTGTTCAGAGCAGCGCTACTCACAAGAGCCTAGACATGGAAGCAACCAAAGTGTCCATTAAGAGAAGAACAGATAAAGAAAATGTGGTGTATATGCAATGTAATGTTACTCAGCCATAAAAAAGAATGAAATAACACCATTTGCAGCAACCTGGATGGACCTAGAGATTATCATACTAAGAGAAGTGAGTCATGGAGAGAAAGACAAATGTCATGTGATATCACTTATATGTGGAAGATAAAAAATAATACACATGAACTTATATACAAAACAGAAATAGACTCACAGAGATAGAAAACAAGCTTACAGTTACCAAAGGGGAAAGAAGGGGAGGGAAGAATTAGGAGTTTGGAATGAAAATATACACACTTCTAGATATAAAATAGACAAACAATAAGGACCTACTGTATCGCAAAGGAAACTAAGGGACATGAATTTGAGCAGATTCCGGGAGATAGTGAAGGACAGGGAAGCCTGGCGTGCTGTCGTCCATGGGGTCACAAAGAGTCAGACATAACTTAACAATGGAACAACTGTGTATATATATGTATATATCACTTTGTGTTTATTTGAAACTAACACAACATTGTAACTCAGCTATAGTTCAGTTTAAAAGCACTTACATAACCGCTGCTGTCACCTGCCTAGGCCCCAGCATCAAGGCAGGTGCAGGGAGCCCTGGGGCAGGTGTCAGGAGCCAGTTCTGAGACTTGCTCTGCTGAGACTGTAAGAACTTGAGAATGTGCCTCTGCAGTCTGGGCCTATTTTCTTGCCAAAAGGCAGTCTGTTGCTCCTAGCAGTGCACAAAACCAGTCTGAGCCATGGCCCCTCCGCCAGGATGAGCAGCCCAGGCCCCTGCTTATCTCTTGCTCTGCCCTCGGGCCACCAGAATGATGGCCACCAGTAATTTCCATCCAGATGAACTGCTATGCTTGTGGACACTTTGGAGAACACGATCCAGTGGAAACATTCTCGGCCCTTTCCTGCAGCTGATCTGTGGGGATCAAGTATCCAGACACAAAAGTAAGGCATCCTCTTTTTTACTGACTTCACTCCATATGACATTCTCAAGGTCCAACCACATCTCTGCAAATGGCAGGATTTCATTCCTTTTTATGGCCAAGTAATATTCCATTGTATATATGTACCACTACTTCTTCATCTATCTCTCTGTAGATGGACATTTAAGTTGCTTCCATGTCCTGGCTGTTGTAAACACTGCTGCTGTGAACACTGGGGTACAAATTATGGTTTTGTCTAAATATATGCCCAGTAGTGGGGTTGCCCGGTCATATGATAGTACTATTTTTGCTGTTGAAAACAACACAACACTGTAAAGCAACTATACTCCAATAAAAATAATTTTTTTTTAATTAAGGCATTCTAAGTAAGTGGGCCTGGGAAGGTGCTTGATGTGCATGCCTGTAAAATGGGACACATGTTGGGATATTGTTCACTGGACAGGGTTGTGTAAAAAAGCATTCAAATGTCACGCCCTAGGATGCACACCTTCAAGATCAGGGTCAACTCCGAGGAAAGGGAAGAGGAGACAGCAAGGAGAGTTGGATTTTGGTTATAGGTGCTATATTTTTCTCTTTAAAACACTTTTTTTTTTTTTTTTTTTACAGAGAAAAACATGTTGCCTGGTAGGATGCAGATGGCAGGTGAATAGTCTCTGCAGCCTGGGTGTATCTTCCACTGGGGCCTCAGGAGACACTAAACCCACAGATCAGCAGGCTTCTGCTGCTCCAGGAGTCAACTCCAGGGTAACTTCCGTGGACAGCGAAGGAAAGGGACTGCATGAGGCTGTTCAGTTCCCCCAGAGAGCAGGTGGCTCAGAGGATGAGAAACTCAGCTATGGTCAGAGCAGCTCCAGGCTCCACCCAGAGCAAGTCAGGCCTGTGAGCTGCCTTTGGCTTCTCCTCTCAGAGCCAAAAAGAGAATGTGACATCCAGGAGGAATGTCATGTTTTGAAGGAGGCTTTGCCGAGGTTGGACAGACAATTTGCCTGGGCAATCGCTGCCTTCTTCCTGTCCTGCTGCTCCTTGTCCCAAGAAAAAAATGCAGTAGGGGAAGGGGCTGTGAAGCAGGTTGAGAGTTCTGCAGAGGGAGAGGGGAGGGCCAGCTTCTTCCCGGGTGCAGAGTGTGATGTGTGAGTCAGTGGACCCTGTGCGCAACCCAGCTCCCAACTCAGCCACCTGGGGCAAGTTCCCTGTATATGTCTGTAGCTCAGTCTTCTCCTTGGTAAATCCTTCCAGTAATAGAATCCACCTCTGGTTGTTAGGAGGTTAAAACCCCAAGATTCAAAACAGTGCCCACGTACCGTGCTCAGTATATGTTAGTTCTGGTCATCTCTACTGTGATTTACTGACTACCCTGATTATGAACAGATGATTTCTCTGAGCCTTAAAGGTCCCACCTAACTCCAAGCCCCAAAGAGATAAATAGGTGAAGTTTCTATTAGGACCACCTACTGCAAAGTTGTAATGAAATCCAGACCCTCCTCAACTGGGTCCCATTGACATGGACAAGGAACCCCCCAACCTGACCTCTGCATCAGAATCACATGAGCCTTTATAAATAAAAATATTTTTAAAGGATGCATGTGTGCATGCTAAGTTGCCTCAGTCGTGTCTGACTCTTTGCAACCCTCTGGCCTAACCTGCCAGGCTCCTCTGTCCATGGCATTCTCCAGAAAGAATACTGGAGTGGGTTCCCATGTCCTTCTCCAGGAGATCCTCCTGAGCCAGTGACTGAACCCGAGTCTCTTATGTCTCCTGCGTTGGCAGGCATGTTCTTTAGCACTCGTGCCACCTGGGAAGCCCTAAAAGGATGATACATCATAATAGTCTAAACCGGTAATGTTAACTATTGGCATAAGCAAATGCAGTCACCTCTTGGTATCCTTGAGGGACTGGTCCTGGGACCCCACGGATAGCAAAATCCATGGATGCTCAAGTCCCTTTTGTAATATGGTAGAGTAGTTGCATTGGAGAAGGCAATAGCACCACACTCCAGTACTCTTGCCTGGAAAATCCCATGAACGGAGGAGCCTGGTGGACTGCAGTCCATGGGGTTGTGAAGAGTTGGACATGACTGAGCAACTTCACTTTCACTTTTCACTTTCATGCATTGGAGAAGGAAATGGCAACCCATTCCAGTGTTCTTGCCTGGAGAATCCCAGGGACAGGGGAGCCGTGGGCTGCCATCTATGGGGTCGCACAGAGTCAAACACGACTGAAGTGACTTAGCAGCAGCAGCAGAGTAGTTGCATATAACCTACACACATCCTCTCACATACTTTTTTATCTCTAAATTATTTATAATACCTAGTACTGTGTAAATGCTTGTACAGTTGACCTCTGAAAATGCAGAGGTCAACTAACCTCCCCCACCACCACAGTCTAATATCTGAGTATAATTTTACAGTCAGCTCTCCATGTCTACGAATCCCTATGGTACTATAGTCAATATTGGGTTGGCCAAAAAGTTCATTCAAGTCTTTCTGTAAGCTGTTACAAACTTTTTGGCCAACCCTATATTTAACAAGTCTGTGTTGTTGAAGGGTATTTAAATACAATGAGTAAAGGCTATGAAATAGTTGTCAGCATGCAGCAAATTCAAACTTTGCCTTCTAAAATTTCCTGGAATTTATTTCAAATATTTTCAAAACCCATGTTCAGTTGAATCCATGGATGTGAAACCCACAACTGCAGAGGGCTGACACAGTAAAATAAGCAGTTCCATCAGTGGAAGGTCACAACTTGACCTTGTGACTCGAAATTATCTTCTTTGATGGCAATTTCTGTTTCTGTTTAGACCACAGTACCTAGAAATCTGTCTCTAGCCCAGGTTTCCAGGGACATACCCCTAGAAGAGTTCTTCTTGCTACATTGTCAGTGCTCTCCAGCCAGTGACCACAGGAAACAGATCTGTGGTTGAATAAGTTGATTTATAGCTTATTAAAACAAGGGAAACACCGTGGAGAACTTTGGGGTCTCTCTTTAAGAGCAAGATAAAGGTTGCAAGTTTCTAGACTATAGGATCTGGGCTTGAGTTAGGTGGTCTAGAGGAAAGTTCAAGGAATTGAAGCTGTGCTCTGCAGTGGATGCTGTCAGGAAGTGGAGTCGATTATATGATGGGGTGACTTTAAAAACCTTATCTAAATTTTGGGAGGCTTTTCTTCTCCAGGCTCCCTTGTTGAGTTGGAGCTGGGCAGGGAGGAGCCATACTGAGACCTGTAAGCAGAGGCCAAACCTGGCCGTGGAACAGACTGTCCCGGAGCCACTGAGGAGCCAACTCCATCTTCCTCACGGTGCTCAGCGTGGGTGGCACCTGGGTCTGCATCTCCACGACCACAACGCAAGATTTCTGGACTGCCGGGGGCACCTGCCAGTGAGGCCCTGCATTCTGTTAAAGAAGGAGCCACAACTGTCGACAGATTTTGAAAGTCTTCTGAGAAACTGTCAGCACTGCCAAGTGTTGGAGAAATCTTTTCTGCTCCTTTGATGGAGAGAAATGAGCAAATCCAATCCAACAGTAGGCTATGGAGGACAGTTATCACAGGCTGCAAGGAAACTGTCAGTGAAATGTGTGATTCACTGCTTATCACCTTGAACTATGGTCACTCAATGCCAGGAAGGTGCTAAATCGTGCACAGTGAGAGAACAGAATAAATAGTACGCAGCTCAAAACAGAACCTGAAGGAGCAGCTGAGACGGTGGAGGAGGAAGACCCTGAGCTCACTTCCTCCTGTGAGCACACCAAAAATGCAGCTACTTACAATGAGAGCACTCTAAAGACGAAAAGAAAATATCTCTTACAACTAAGGTTGTAAAGAAAGAGCCACGATGATATGGGGAAGAGGGACCAAGTAGAGGGGCTTGGTCCCTCTTCCCTCAGTCGCAGGCTGTTTTACTCGCCTGGAGTATGTAGCTGCAGCAGGAAGTGTCTGCTACAGAGGAAACTCCCCCTTGGTTGGTTAAGAGGAAATTCACATATTGTGATTATTCATGTCAACTCTGGCCAATAAATTTAAACTGGTTTGCTGGGTTTCCAAAGAAGAAATGGTGTCATCCACAATATCTGCTAGGGTTGGAAATAAGTCTTGAACTCAATGCAATTTTTTCAGTTGCATTATCCCTACCATGGGGGTCACTATTCCCAGTGTATGTGTGAAGGGGTCTGTTTTCCCTCTCGGAATTCTCTCAAGTAAACTCTGTTTGCCTCTTTCTGCAGGTTTCTGGATATTATTTCCTCAGGGAAACATGGTCTCCTAGAGAGATGATAGTTTCAAATATGCAAAAGTTTCTAATAATTGTCCTGAAAATGCAGGATTCATTTGAGGCAGATGATAGACACCAACCTATGCTTGTATTCGAGATCATCCTGAGAGCCAGGTAATCAGCAGAGCCTAGTGGGGTATGAACTCTACTGGGATTATTAGACATTAGTTTGCAACAGTACTGACCCAATATTTTATCCCTCAAGGAATTAAACAGTTCCTGTAAAGCAGCCTGGAGTTTATCTGACTATTGGACCAGTCTTATATCAGTCTCCACGGGGGCAGGCTTTTTTGAGAGGGGGCAATGGCGCCCCACTCCAGTACTCTTGCCTGGAAAATCCCATGGATGGAGGAGCCTGGTGGGCTGCAGTCCATGGGGTCGATAAGAGTCAAACACGACTGAGTGACTTCACTTTCACTTTCACTTTCATGCATTGGAGAAGGAAATTGCAACCCACTCCAGTGTTCTTGCCTGGAGAATCCCAGGGACGGGGAGCCTGCTGGGCTGCCGTCTATGGGGTCGCACAGAGTCGGACATGACTGAAGTGACTTAGTAGTAGTAGTAATAATAGCTTTTAGCAGAAGCACTGTGTTGATGTAAGTCAAGGTTCAGTTCTGATAGTCTGAACTTGGATCAATTATGTGAGAGAAACTTATGTACTAGAAATATCTGTAGGAGGAAATTTACCTTAAATTTTTGCAATAGTTATTAAACTTTTGTCCAGAAACTATTGCCTGAGAAAAATACACCAGAGTTGTTTAATTTTCCCCAAGCAGCAGAAAACTGTGGCATGGGGTGGAGGGGTCAGAAGTGACAGGTTGAAGATAATGTTAAGATGTTGTCATAGGACCAGGAATGAGTTTTTTTAGTATAGTTTTTTGTAATGTACTTATTTTCTAATTGAAGGATAATTTTTTACAGGATTTTGTTGTTTTCTGTCAAACATCAACATGAATCAGCCACGATTTGATTCCAAGGCGAAGGGAGAAAGAGGAAGGGTGCTGAAGAACAGAAATGTATTTTGTCCTGACGCCTTGGGTGAAAGCCATCTTGTGGGCTCTCTTTCTTTGATTAAAGAGAGGAAGGCGGCAGGACCATGGCTACCAGACAGGTGTTAGTCCACTGGTTTTTATTTAATACCAAGTCCTTTGTGAGGCATCCATGGGACACGTGTTACTAGGATGTGTTTCCCAGCCTCCAAAAATTGAAGAGACTCAAAGCAGACAGAGGATATCAATGTGTTTTATCATCTTCAATGTCTGAGAGAGAAAAAGAGACATGTGTCTCTACTGCTGGGTAGAGAAGGTTGAAGAATGAATGATGCAGGAGAAAAGACAAGCTCTCAAAGAGCTGGGTTTCTGTGTCCGGGTGAGCACCCTCACTCAACAATCGCTGTGTACATTTAAGGGTAAGCGGTAACCAGTACCCGGCCCTGACCTCGTGGGCCGCCTCGGGGGGCGAATCACTAAGACTTCTCCCCTGCTGCCCAAGTGCTTTGGTGCCCACACAGGAGCCATCGTCAGCGAAGCCAGTGCGCACGCACCACGGAAAGCCGGGGTGTGCGCGTGATGCTTAGGAAAGTGCAGTCAGGGTGATGCTGCTGGTGCTGCTCCGAGGACTGTGCTTCTTGCTGATTCTCTGTTGTGCTTGGTAACTGTGCTGATTAGATTTCACAGCTGTCTTGTCTCAAATGCTGTCCCTTTAAAACTGCTGTGCATTACAATAAAGATGGAACGCGATAAGAACCGGCTGATGGGAATTTAGACCGTCTGTATGGGATTTTATTGTTTCATCTGGAAATCCTACAGTTATTCTTCCCATTAACTGAGCATTGACGCATTCTAATAAAAAGCATACATTTTAAAATTATTCTGTGGACACATTGTAACCAATTTTGAACATAGCAGTAAATTTAAATACATGTTTGCAGGACTCAGTTTTGTTTTTGTTGCGTCATTGTACTTTAGATGTCTTCTGCTATTTGGGTTATTTCATTTTCCTTCCTTACCTCCCCTGTAACTGTTTTTTTGAAGCACCATGTGGGATTCTAATTAAAACATTATAATCTGGTCATGTTAAAAATTGCTTGGATTTCTATTCAGATGTTACTTATATCGCCTTTAATACCAAGTCCTTTGTGAAGATTTTTTGAGAAACTTCTTATCTTCTCTTTATAAAGAGCAGACAAAACAGGAGTAACTGTGTGCTGCCAAGTCTCTTCCTCTGTGTGAGATATATCTATTCATTTTCCAGAGGTTGACATTTTCCTCTTACAAGCAACCTTTCTGTACTATAAGACTAATGCTGATTTGGGGAAGATTTTAGTTAAAGTTCATTTAGAACCATATTGGAAGGCATGTAATAGTTCCAATAGATCAAAATTGTAATAAAATATAATAAATGAGCTTCAACTACTAACACATATAATATAGTACAGGCATATCCCATTTTACTGGGCTTCACAGATACTGTGGGTTTTTGTTTTGTTTGTTTGTTGCAAATCAAAGGTATGTAGCAACTCTGCGTTGAGCAAGTCTCTTGGTACCGTTTTCCCAACAGCATTTGCTCACTTCATGTCTCTGGATCACATTTTGATAATTCTTAAAATATTTCACACTCTTTTCATTATTATTATTGCGTTTGTTTTGGCGATCTGTTATAAGTGATCTTTGATGTAACTGTTGCAACAAGATAAAGACTTGCTCAAAGTCAATGCTAAACGATGCTTAGCATTTTTTAGGAAAAAGCATTTTTGATATGTACATTGCTTTTTAGATGTAAAGCTATTTTACACTTAATAGACTATAATTCATTTTTATATACACAGATAAACAAAAAATCTGGTGTGACTCACTTTATTTCAGTGGTCTGGAATCAAACCCTTGTTATCTCCAAGGTATGCTTGTATGTAGACATAACAAGGACTAACTTCAATTCCTGTCACCTAAAATTGGCCCTATTTAGCTGGCTACTGTGAACGTGAACCTGAAGTCGCTCAGTCGTGTCAGACTCTTTGCGACCCCATGGACTATAGCCTACCAGGCTCCTCTGTCCATGGGATTTTCCAGGCAATAGTAATAGAGTGGATTGCCATTTCCTTTTCCAAGGGATCTTCCCAACCCAGGGATCGAACCCGGGTCTCCCACATCATAGACAGATGCTTCACCGTCTGAGCCACCAGGGAAGTCCCCACTCCTTGCCTCTCAGCGTCCCCTCGATTCTCTTAGCTGAGTGTCCCGCAGGGCCCGAAGCATTTACTTGGGAAAAAAAAAAAAAAAACTGGCTACTGTAGAGAGTATTAAGTATAGAACTAGCCTGAGTTTTTCCTTATGACACTCTTGCCACCATTTGAAGAGTCTTCCAGGTTCATGGACTTTGACCCATTTCCATTAGTAAAAGCACATAAAATTAATGCACACATTTACTCACACTGCATTCGGGTGTGTGGGAAAAGATGGCATCTTTATTTCTCTAAAATTGACTGATTTTATCTCACAAGTGCCACCTACTGGGTTGTCCGTGTGCCTGTGACTGTGTATGGGAGTTCAGATGCACCAAAATTCTCAAGAAAACTTTTTTGTTGAAGGAAAATATATATAACAAAATATGCAAGTATCTAAGTGTTCAGCTTTGGGATTTTCCAAAAACGCACCCATGGAGTGAGCACCCAGATCAAGAAAGGGAACATTACCAGCACCCTCAAACCACCCCCTCAGGCCACTCCCTGCTATTAAACCTAGAGTGGGTGGTGGGCAGTAATTGATATAATTCAATCTGATAACCCTGATCTGTTTCAATATTTTAAACTGTTTATAAAATTGTCCTTTATGTAACATGCTCAATCTGTCACATGATATATTCCCTTTCCCCCTTTTCTGTGCTCATCAGAGAGAGCATCTAATTATGGAGGCTGTAGGGCAGAAGTGTTGTCATGATCTGAAAGCAGGAGGGTCTCAGATCTGCAGTCAGAATCCACATGGGTTCTGGGAAGGGTCGATGCTCACTCTGCTGTCCTCAGCTTCTGGTATCTGGTATCACTCAGGTAGTGCATAGTTGAGCAGTGCCTGGTTACTGCTTCTGCTAACCGGGCCCCCATCAATGCGTCAGTTCTGGCTGACGCTGTGAATGCCTTTTGGTATAAGGCCATGATCTTGGCCCAGACGGTTCCACGATGATGCTTCTTTCTCTACCACAGTCAGCTTCAGGCAAGATCCTTGACCTTACTCCCAGGTTTCTCTATTTCTCCTCTGAAGGGGGATGTAGGAGCTTCCAGGTCCCACCCATACCACATAGGAACTGAGGACAGCTTGGGGAGACCGAATTCAAGCTCTTTCCTAGTGCCTAAGTACACAATGCAGGAGAGATGGGTTTGATTCCTGGGTCAGAAAAATCCCCTGGAGAAGGGAATGGCAACCCACTCCAATATTCTTGCCTGGAGAATTCCATGCACAGAGGAGCCTGGTAGGCTACAATCTATGCAGTTGCAAAGAGTTGAGCACGACTGAGCAACTAACAGGCAAGTACATTTCTCTATCTTCAACACAGTGAAGCTATATTCTCCAGGGTCATAAATGTGAACTTGGTCTTGAAAGGGCGACTAGACACACGTCTGATCACCTGTCCACCCCCTGGGCTGGGTCTTTGGTGCCTGCAGGAGCATCGTTGCCCATTTCCAGGTTGGAAGTGGCCATATGCTGCATTCTCTTAGGTCTGCAGATCCTCCGCAGTGTTTCAGGCAAGCGAGCCACCTCCCCCGCGTTCTCAGGCTGCCCTAGACCTATCCGTAGGTTTGCATTTTAAAAGCCCAGCCACATTGAAGTAAGCCAGAAAGAAAAACACCAATACAGTATACTAACGCATATATATGGAATTTAGAAAGATGGTAACAATAACCCTGTATGCGAGACAGCAAAAGAGACAGAAATGTATAGAACAGTCTTTTGGACTCTGTGGGAGAGGGAGGGGGGGATGATTTGGGAGAATGGTATTGAAACATGTATAATATCATATAAGAAACCCAGTTCAGGTTCGATGCAGGATACAGGAAGCTTGGGGCTGGTGCACTGGGATGACCGAGAAGGATGGTATGGGGAGGGAGGTGGGAGGGGGGTTCAGTATTGGGAACACGTGTACACCCGTGGTGGATTCATGTTGATGTATGGCAAAACCAATACAATATTGTAAAGTAATTAGCCTCTAATTAAAATAAATAAATTTAATTTTAAGAAAAGAAAGAAAATAATAAATAAAAATAAAAAGAATGAAATGAAAAAAAAATTTTTTTAATAAATAAATAAAAGCCCAGCCACAGGACTAGGAGTTAGAACCTCAGCACCTGATACGTTCCCTGCTCCTCCTTCCCCTCCATCCCCTTTGCTCCCTCTCTTTAAAGCAAATGTTGAGTATGTAAAGCAATAATTCTCAGGCTTTTCTTTCTTTAATATTATATCCCACCCAGGGCCGTAACCTTCCACCGGGCTTTTCTCTCCTCCACTGTCTGTCCATTCATCCTTCTCCCAGCGGCCATGGATAGAAGAGGTAGAAAAACTCTATGATCCGAGCCTCCAGGTCCACACTGTTTATCTGTTCAGTGGGACCACCGGAGTTTTAGAAGATTCTTTCTCATGTAACAAAGCCTGACTCTCAAGACTCTGATTTAAAAACAACAGCAGCAATTATTTTATATGACAGGTCATCTTCTTTACTCTTTCCATTTCTGCTAGAACGATTCTCATCTCTCGCCATCCTCCCAAACCCTCACTTTACCCATCTGCCCAAGGAGACAAGGTACTTCAGGTAACAGGAGAGAAGGCCATAAGTACAGAAACCTAAAATAGAAGAGCATATTCGTTTATTTCAAAATGCCAATCCTAACATACAGAAATGAATTAATGAAGAATAATTTTAGCATTTCCTGTCAGTAGTACTGCACTAACACAGAATCATACATTGTAAACTCTTATTTACCAGCTTCAAAAGCATTAAGACTTGAAAATAAAAAATGCATATTTATTTTTATAGAATATTGTTTATGCAATGCTTTCACATAAATTATCTCATCTTATTCTTACTCAGTGAAGTACGTATTACTGCCCTTATTTGGAGGTCTAGGGAAGTAAAACTTTTTGTCATCAGCATATAGTGAGATAATCATATGAAACCATGCTCCTATATTAAAACCCATCTTTCACTTCACTTCAGGTCAGTCACTCAGTGGTGTCTGGCTTTTTGAGACCCCATGGACTGCAGAACGCCAGGCTTTCCTATCCATCACCAACTCCCAGAGCTTGCTCAAACTCATGTCCACTGAGTCAGTGATGCCATCAAAACCATCTCATCCTCTGTTGTCCTCTTCTCCTCCTGCCTTCAATCTTTCCCAGCATCAGCGTCTTTTCCAGTGAGTTGGCTCTTCACATCAGGTGGCCAAAGTATTGGAGTTTCAGCTTCAGCATCTGTCCTTCCAATGAATATTCAGGACTGATTTCCTTTAGGATTGATTGGTTTGATCTCCTTGCAGTCCAAGGGACTCTCAAGAGTCTTCTCCAACGTCACAGTTCAAAAACATCAATTCTTCGGCACTCAGCTTTCTTTATAGTCCAACTCTAACATCCATACATGACTACTGGAAAAACCATAGCCTTGACTAGACAGACCTTTGTTGGCAAAGTAATGTCTCTGCTTTTTAATATGCTGTCTAGGTTGGTCATGGCTTTCCTTCCAAGGAGCAAGCATCTTTTAATTTCATGGCTGCAGTCACCATCTGCAGTGATTTTGGAGCCCAAGAAAATAAAGTCTGTCACTGTTTCTATTGTTTCCCCATCTATTTGCCAGGAAGTGATGGGACCAGATGCCTTTGTTTTCTGACTGTTGAGTTTTAAGCCAACTTTTTCACTCTCCTCTTTCACTTTCATCAAGAGGCTCTTTAGTTCTTCTTCGCTTTCTGCCATAAGGGTGGTGTCGTCTGTGTATCTGAGGAAACAATGCTTCTATATTAAAACCCATCTTTCATGTAGCCCTGAAGGTAAAAGTTAAAAATAGCAATCAGGATAGACTCACTTGTTTTTGAGAAGAACTATCTTTCTGAGCCAGTTTTGTCATGAAATGTATAACAAGCGAGGGCCCATTATTTTGGGAAAAATTGAACACTGGCAAGGTAATCGTAGTGCTTCCAAATGAGGAGATAGTTGTCCCATTTAAATACGTGCTGGGCTGTGGGGTTACATGACCACAGAGCTGAGTGTGATGTGATGTGGTTTCATGCTTTGCTTCATCAGAAAAGGACTAGAGTCAGTTCTCTGGTTCTTCCATTCTGAAAGACACTAAAAATCTGTGCTTCTCCTGGGACAAAGCATATACCCTAGTATATGGCATCAGGCCAGGAGCTTTGTATGGCCAGCAGAGAAATCAAAGGGAAACAGCAATTCATGAATTCTCAGAAAACAGAATTTTAACTTTTCCCTTTGGGCATTGCGGTTCCTAGATGTTATCCAAGTGTCCGGAGAGTAGAATTCACACCCCTTCTGTAAGTTATGATTGGAGGGTCATCTTTGTCCATGCTCTTTGTCAGAAAAGTCTTGAGAGAACTACGGAGTGGGAAAGGGGTCAAAGACCTGCAAGAGGGGACTGAGCCTGCAGCTTGAGGTGTGAGGGGCACAGGTGGGCTTGAGAAACTTTCTAGCGCTCCTCTGGGGTCTCAGAAACAACTGTCAGGACCCACGGGGCTGCTGGGGAAGGAGTGGAGGGTTAGGGTGGGGCTCAGAGCAAGGACAAGTGAACAATAAAGGAAGACCTCCTCCCATATATTGGAAATTAATTGGGTGCAGAACTAGTCATTTTTGTGTTTAGTTACTAAGTCATGTCCGACACACTACGACCCCATGGTCTGTAGCCGGCCAGGCTCCTCTGTCCATGGGATTTCCCAGGCAAGAACACTGGAGTGGGTTGCCTTTTCCTTCTCCAGGGGATCTTCCTAATCCAAGGATCCAACCTGAGGGTCCTCCATTTGCAGGCAGATTCTTTACCACTGAGCCGCCAGGGAAGCCCAGAATTAGTCATATTTGGAGGTAATTAACCTGTGTGGGGCTTCCTAGGTGGCTCAGTTGTAAAGCAAATGCCTGCTAATGCAGGACTGCAAAGAGACTCGGCTTTGATACTGAGTCGGGAAGATCTCCGGGAGGAGAAAACGGCAGCCCACTTCAGTATTCTTGCCTGGACAGTTCCATGGACAGAAGAGTTTGGTGAGCTATAGCCATGAGATGCAAAAGGTCAGACAAAACTAAGCACGCTTGCACTTACCCTGTGCCATTTGGATTAGCCAAAAACATAAATATTATCTTTCTCATATATACCCTTCAAATTCAATTAAGGAATATCGCCACGCCATCCGAAAAAAAAGAAATAGCTGCTTTTGTTTTCTTTCTATTCTCAGGCCACCTCTGCTCGCACCCACTCGCCAGTCCACAGGAGTCATTTGTTAGTGACGCGGCTATTTCATGGTCAACCACAAGATGTCAGCGCAAGCTCAGTCCTCTCACCATTTCCCAGGCCCGCGGAATGAAACTTGTTTTCTTTCTGTCCGGGAGGAACTTAGAGATTCAGGTCCAACGACCGCAAAGACCACTGGGTGGTCTTCATGGGTAAGACCCTCGGCCTCGCGATCCCGAGCAGACGGAGCGTCTCTGGATCGCCGGCACCAAGCACACCGCCGTCCTTTCCTTGATCTCTGCGCACTTCAAAGGGCCTGCGCCTCCTGGTGTGCAGCCTCGGGAGGAGCCGCCCTTCCTCCCCACCGCCCGGGGAGCGCGGAGTTCCCGGGCCGAGCGAGCGCATCCGCAGAACCCCTGCCCTGACCCGCAGGGAGGACGCGCTGTACCTGCCTCCCAGCAGGAGCTCGGAGACAACCCCAGGGCGCGTTCGGGGTCTCTGAGATGCAGAGACGGATGAAAACAGCTTTTCCTCTTGTAGCCTGCCCTCGCCTGTTAAAAGAACCTGCCCTGTGGTGCGGAATGCCTGTGGGAGCTCCTAGAATCACGTTTTTGCCACACATCAGAGAAGGCAGAAAGGAGGCGGGGGCCGCCCTGTGAATTTTGTAAGGGTGGAAATAACCGCTTCCAGACACGTCCAATCATGCACGGGCTTTCGGCTCTTTCCTGGGCCAGCCTGGCGCTGGTGGTCATCGGTAATGACCCGTGGAGGACACCACGATGCGTATGGAGCAGTGAGACCCAACCCCAGGGCACGACAGACTCCCCCAGACTCCCAAAGGCCGCTTTAATCAAGGGTGTTGGGGAGGCCGGTAGTTGGCAGATTCTGCTTCACCGGATGAAAATCTGAACCAAAACAAACAAGGAAAAAGAGCTACCAAAAAGTCACATGAGAATGCACCCTCTTCTCAGTAAATCATTTAGAAGTGCAAACACTGTGTTTTACCTTTGAAAAGTTCTGTGTAGTTATAGCGACTACTTGAAGGGTGACTTGTGAAGTTTTAATCATTTGGAATGCCTTTTTTTGTCCAATCACTAAATCTCAACATAATGGGGTAAAAAGAAGAAAAGGCTTTTCTCTACTTCCCACAGTATTGTTTTCCTTGGCGCTCTGCAGGATTTCCTTGTCTAGTCCCTCAGGTGCATATTCAGCAGAGTCCGTGATATTATAGTCACTTTCAATTTCAAGGTTATATTCATTTAAACTTTTAATCTAAATGTCCATTATATGATATGTGCTCAAATACTCAGTCGTGTCCAACTTTTTGCAACCCTATGAACTATATAGCCCACCAGGCTCTGTCTGTGGGATTTTCCAACCAAGAATACTGGAGAGGGCTGTCATTACCTGCCAATTCAGGAGACATGGGTTCCATCCCTAAGTTGGAGGAGGAAATGGCAACCCACTCCAGTATTCTTGCCTGAGAAATCCCATGGACAGAAGAGCCTGGTGGGTTACAGTCCATGGGGTTCTCAAAAGAGTCAAACACGACTTAGTGACTAAACAACTCTCTCTCTCTATGTATATGTATATGTATGTATGTATGTATGCATATATATATATATGTATATATATCTCCTCTCTCCTGTTCTCCAAGCAAAGGCCCCCATTTCAGAACTGATGAGACAGTGATCCTCTCTTTTACTCCAGCAATTTGGAGCTGGTAATGGGAAGACATTGTTGACCTCTGAGATCGCTCCTGATCCTTTTCTGGCCTTGGGCTCTTCTGGTGTTGGGTGAGGAAGAAAGGTTCAGGGAAAATAGTAAAAGCCTTTTTTCCTGGGTGAGTTTGCCATTTTTTTCTCTGGTGGCTGCTGCTTCCGAGCTCCCACAGACTGGCCACCAAACCCTCCAAGTGAAAGACACTTTCAAACACTGGCCCTCCCCAGATTTGATGCACAAAATCTTTCAAAGGTCTTACTAGGGTCTCCCTGCAACACAGTTTGCTGATGTGTAACTCCAGCCCCTTTCCAGTTTCCTTTATATTCCTTTCCTGGTGGAGACTCCCATACCCTAGTTCTGGGTAAGCAGGCTTTGCTTTTAAGCAACCGTCTCCAGTGAAGAATTGATGTATCTGCATGCTTAGTGGTTCAGTCATACCCAACTCTTTGCAAACCCCTGACTGTAGCCCACCAGGCTCCTCTATCCATGGAATTTTCTAGGCAAGAATACTGGAGTGGGTTGCCATTTCCTCTTCCAGGGGATCTTCCCAACCCGGGGATTGAATCCGAGTTTCCTTCATCTCCTGCACTGACAGGAGAATTCTTTACCACTGTGCCACTTGGGAAGATAAAATGACACAAAACTGGCTCTTTTCTGTGATGCCACTGTAGCCAGCTCTGCATTCCAACTGTGAGTGTGCAGAGATCTCCGCCATTGGTCCCTGCTCTCTGCCCTGGCCCTTGTCTTTTCTCTCCATCTTCAACTGGGCTTGGGAAGGTGGGTGAGCTTACGAGCCTGGGGAGACGTCCATCTGGGGAAGAGATCCAGCTTTCCCCCTTTGCAGGCACCCCCATCTTTATGAGTGATTTTGTTAGAAATGTCATCATTTGGTTTTAGAGATGAAAACACATCACTATTATGAACACCTGTTTCCCCAGGCTGATACCCACACTTCTTATGAATCCCCCTGCTTCTCCCAGTGCTTCTATGTTTGGCTGACTTTGATGAATAATAAAGATGATGCATCTCACTGTGTGAGGCCTGGAGCTGGGCCTAGTCCCATCGGTTTTAAGAAGATGGGTGTGTAACTCACTTTGTCCTTAGGTCCACTGTGTTAAAGAAAAGAAGACAACTCTAATATGTTTTGAGTACTTACTTTCTTTCAACTAATTATCACAGGAAGACAGTAAAGTAATATGATTCTCACTTGTTAAATGAGGAAATTTTAAGCTTTAAATATTAAGAGGTCTTACAAATAACTGAGAGAAGAAGAGAAGTGAAAGGAAAAGGAGAAAAGAAAAGATATACCATCTGAATGCAGAGTTCCAAAGAATAGCAAGGAGAAATAAAAAAGAGAAAGACTTTTTAAGTGAACAATGCAAAGAAATGGAGGAAAACAATAGAATGGGAAAGACTAGAGATGCTTCAAGAAAATTAGACATACCAAGGGAACATTTCGTACAAAGATGGGCACAATAAAGGACAATAAAGGACAGAAGTGGCATGGACCTAACAGAAGCAGAAGATATTAAGAAGAGGTGGCACAAATACACAGAACTATACAAAACAGATCTTCATAACCCAGATAACCACGATGGTGCGTTCACTCACCTAGAGACAGACATACTGGAGGGTGAGGTCAAGTTGGCCTTAGGAAGCATCACTACAAACAAAGCTCGTGGAGGTGATGGAATTCCAATGAGCTATTTCGAATTCTAAAAGATGATGCTGTTAAAGTGCTGCACTCAATATGCCAGCAAATTTGGAAAACTCACAGGACTGGAAAAAGTCAGTTTTCACTCCAATCCCAAAGAAGCACAATACCAAAGAATGTTCAAGCTACTACACAATTGCACTCATTTCACATGCTAGCAAAGTAATGCTCAAAATTCTTCAAGCTAGGCCTCAGCAGTATGTGAACTGAGAACTTTCAGATGTATAAATTGGACTTAAAAAAGACAGATGAACCATTTTGTTGTGATCTACATAGTCAAAGGCTTCAGCGTAGCCAATAAAGCAGAAGTAGATGTTTTTTCTGGAACTCTCTTGCTTTTTTGATGATCCAACAGATGTTGGCAATCTGATCTCTGGTTCCTCTGCCTTTTCTAAGTCCAGTTTGTACAAGCCTTTGACTGTGTGGATTACAACAAACTGTGGAAAATTCTTAAAGAGATGGGAATACCAGACCACCTGACCTGCCTCCTGAAAAATCTGTAAGCAGGTCAAGAAGCAACAGTTAGAACTGGACATGGAACAACAGACTGGTTCTGAGTAGGGAAAGAAGTACATCAAGGCTGTATATTGTCACCCTCTTTATTTAACTTATATGCAGGGTACATCTTTCAAAATGCCGGGCTGGATAAAGCGCAAGCTGAAATCAAGGTTGCCCGGAGAAATATCAATAACCTCAGATATGCAGATGACACCACCTTTGTGGCAGAAAGTGAAGAAGAACTAAAGAGCCTCTTGATGAAAGTGAAAGAGGAGAGTGAAAAATTTGGCTTAAAACTCAACATTCAGAAAACTAAAATCATGGCATCTGGTCCCATCACTTCACAGCAAATAGATGGGGAGACAATGGAAACAGTGAGAGACTTTATTTTCTTGGGCTCCAAAATCACTGCAGATGGCGACTGCAGCCATGAAATTAAAAGATGCTTGCTCATCAGAAGAAAGGTTATGACCAACCTAGACAGCATATTAAAAAGCAGAGACATTACTTTGCCAACAAAGGTCCATCTAGTCAAAGCTGTGGTTTTTCCAGTAGTTAATACAGATGTGAGAGTTGGACTATGAAGAAAGCTGAGCACAGTTTGGGATAAAATGTTCTAGGCCAATATATTTCAGACTGCAGGGCTGGTTCTAATTTAGAACTGACTATAGACCTGGAGTTGAGGGAAAGAAGTGCTGGCAGTCGCACCCAAGCCTGGTAACTGCTTTGGTGCTCAGCTTTCAAACTGTGACATTGGAGAAGACTCTTGAGAGTCCCTTGGACTTCAAGGAGATCCATCCAGTCCATCCTAAAGGAGATCAGTCCTGAGTGTTCATTGGAAGGACTGTTGCTGAAGCTGAAACTCCAACACTTTGGCCACCTGATGCAAAGAGGCAACTTGTTGGAAAAGACCTTGATGCTGGGAAAGATTGAAGGCAGGAGGAGAAGGGGATGACAGAGGATGAGATGGTTGGATGGCATCACTGGCTTGATGGACATGAGTTTGAGTCAGCTGAGAGAGTTGGTGATGGACAGGGAGGCCTGGCATGCTGCAGTCCATGGGTTCCCAAAGAGTCAGACACGACTGAGCAACTGAACTAAACTGAACTGAGGAACCAGAGGTCAAACTGTCAACATCTGTTGGATCATACAAAAAGCAAGGTAATTCCAGAAAAACATCTACTTCTGCTTCATTGACTACACTAAAGCCTTTGACTGTATGGATCCCAAAACACTGTGGAAAATTCTTCAAGAGTTGGGAATACCAGACCACCTGACCTGCCTCCTGAGAACCTGTATGCAGGTCAAGAAGCAACAGTTAAAACCAGACATGGAACAATGGGCTGAATGAAAATTGGGAAAGAAGTATACACAAAATTGTCAAGGATGTATATTGAAATATTTCTCAGCCATAAAAAATGAATTTTTGCTAAAATGAAGCAACCGACAAACAACTAATCTCAAAAATATACAAGCAACTCCTACAGCTCAACTCCAGAAAAATAAATGACCCAATCAAAAAATGGGCCAAAGAATTAAATAGACATTTCTCCAAAGAAGACATACAGATGGCTAACAAACACATGAAAAGATGCTCAACATCACTCATTATCAGAGAAATGCAAATCAAAACCACTATGAGGTACCATTTCACACCAGTCAGAATGGCTGCGATCCAAAAGTCTACAAATAATAAATGCTGGAGAGGGTGTGGAGAAAAGGGAACCCTCTTACACTGTTGGTGGGAATGCAAACTAGTACAGCCACTATGGAGAACAGTGTGGAGATTCCTTAAAAAACTGGACATAGAACTGCCTTATGATCCAGCAATCCCACTGCTGGGCATACACACTGAGGAAACCAGAAGGGAAAGAGACACGTGTACCCCAATGTTCATCGCAGCACTGTTTATAATAGCCAGGACATGGAAGCAACCTAGATGTCCATCAGCAGATGAATGGATAAGAAAGCTGTGGTACATATACACAATGGAGTATTACTCAGCCATTAAAAAGAATACATTTGAATCAGTTCTAATGAGGTGGATGAAACTGGAGCCTATTATACAGAGTGAAGTAAGCCAGAAGGAAAAACACCAATACAGTATACTAACGCATATATATGGAATTTAGAAAGATGGTAACGATAACCCTGTATACGAGACAGCAAAAGAGACACTGATGTATAGAACAGTCTTATGGACTCTGTGGGAGAGGGAGAGGGTGGGAAGATTTGGGAAAAAAAAAAAAAATTAAAAAAAAAAAATGAATTTTTACTATTTGTAGCAACACGGATGAACTTGGAGGGTATTATCCTAAGCAAGGTAAGTCAGATATAAAAAGGCAAATACTGAATGATGTCGCTTATATATGGAAGCTAAAGAATACAAGCTAGTGAATGTAACAAAGAAAGAAGCACATTCACAGACATTAGAGAACAAACTAGTGGTTACCGTAGCAAGAGGGAAGGGGAAGGGTCAACCTGGTAGGGGATTAGGAGGTACAAGCTACTAGATATAAAATAAACTGCAGGGATATATTGTACAACACAGGGAATATAGCCAATATTTCATAGTAACGATAAATAGAATATAACCTTTTAAATTGTGAATCACTATATTGTATACCTATATACATATATAATATGTATATATTATATAGCATATAATATGGAGAAGGCAATTGCACCCCACTCCAGTACTCTTGCCTGGAAAATCCCATGGATGGAGGAGCCCTGTAGGCTGTAGTCCATGGGGTTGCTCAGAGTCGGACACGACTGAGCGACTTAACTTTCACTTTTCACCTTCATGCATTGGAGAAGGAAATGGCAACCCACTCCAGTATTCTTGCCTGGAGAATCCCAGGGAGAGGGGAGCCTGGTGGGCTGCTGTCTATGGGGCCGCACAGAGTCAGACACGACTGAAGCAACTTAGCAGCAGCATATGATATTGTACATCAACTACATTTCAATTTAAATGTCAAAAAAAAATTTTTTAAAAGAGTTGTTGAGGGCTTACCGTGAACAGAGAAGAAATGGAATGTGATGTGTTCTCATTTTTAAACTAGTTTGCAACTGGGAAAGGGTCGAAAGGCATAGAGAAAATGAACTATAATCAAAAGTGAAAGTGAAAGATCCTATAACAAAGCTAAACGTCAAATTCTAAAGGGATTCCGAGGTTCAAGTACAGGTTCGGGGGAGTGGATGTCTAGAACATTACAGTCTGAGCTGAATCCTGGGAAATGGACAGTCCATGGAGATAAGAGACGTCAGGGACAACTTGAGGGTGGAGAACAAACAGCAGGAAAGAAAGCAGAGAGGCAAGAAATCTCTTAGGAAAGCTAGTTTGGCTGGAATGTAGAGTGTAGAATTTATGTATTTGAGATTGGGAGATAAGTAAGGTTGGATCACAGAGAATCTTCGCTGTCAGTCTGAGGTTGTGACTGAGATGCCATTCAAAGAATTTGAGCTGAGAATTATTTCACTGGAGTTGAACCTGAGGGCAATGAGCCTTGAAGACGCACATAGGATCCATTAGAGTGGGAGAAACTGAAAAAGTGAAAATAAAAGGTGGAACAATCAAGCAACCATTACAATTATCATGGGATGTATTATAAGAGGAAATATTGGCAAGGAAGTATAACAACTGGAATCTTGCTACACTGATGGTTGGAGTATAAAGTGGAACAACCATTTTTCAGAGTTGTTTGGCAAATTTCTTATAACGTTTAACCCTATCTTAAGGCCCAATAATTTCACTCTTAGGTACTTACCCAAGAGAATGAAAATATATGCCCACAAAACACTGTTAGGAAGTTTGGGATGGACATGTACACAATGCTATATTTAAAATGGATAGCTAACAAGGACCTGCTGTATAGCACAGGGAATTCTGCTCAGTGTTATGTGGCAGCCTGGATGGGAGGGGAGTTTGGGGGAGAGTGGATGCATGAATATGTATGGCTGAGTCCCTTTTCTGTTCACCTGAAACCATCACAACATTGTTAATTGGCTATGTGTTAGTCACGCAGCCATGTCTGGCTCTATGTGACCCAGTGGACTCTAACCCGTGAGTCTCCTCTGTCCATGGAATTCTCCAGGCAAGAATACAGGAGTGGGTTGCCATTCCCTTCTCCAGGGGATCTTCCCCACCCAAGGATAGAACCCAAGTCTCCTGCATTGAAAGCAGATTCTCTACCATCTGAGCCACCAGGGAATAAATACCCCAATACAAAATTAAAAGTTAAAAAGAAGAATATTTCCAGCAGCCTTAATCAAAATATGGTCCATCAACAAGACAAATTAGATGAACAAATTGCAGTGTATTCATATAACGGAGAGCTATTCAACAATTAAAAAGAGAATGGACTATTGACATATACAATAACATTGCTGAATCTCAAAAGTATAATGTTAAGGACATCAGATAAAAGTCTGTGCCTTGTGATGTCATTTACATGAAGTCTAAATTCAGGGAAGTTCATCTATGGCAATAGAAATAAAAAACATAGTGGATGTTAAGGGGGGGGAAAGAAAGGAATGGATGGAGAATGGGGTGGAAAGCTATGTGAGGGAACTTCTTAAAAGGTGCAAATGTTCTGCATCCTATTTTTGGTGGCAGTTACATGTATTATGTAATTGTTCAAAACATCTGAACATGTGACAACTCTGCACTTTATTTTATGCTAATAACATCTAAGTTTTAAAAAAAAAGGAAAACTAGGACATTGATAATGTAGTACCCCCTCAACCTCCCTGAGAAAAACACCTAACAAGTCAAAACCCTCAAATTTATTATCTGAGGAATGGATCAAAATAAAATGGCAGAAATAATGGTTGAACAAGACCTAAGTGTGAGCGATAAAACCAGTAAAAAAAACCTGTAGTATATATGAAATAACATACTCAGGTTTAAAATATGAATGTAATTATTTTTATAAGAGATAGTGAATGTTATAAAATTAATACTTTAATAATCACCCATATCTCAAATGCTAAATTACAGCCCCAAATTCTGAAGTCACTGGGAAAAGATAAAGCAGTGGTTTGTTCAAAGAAATCTATAATTAAAATGACTAAAGTCCTACCGTAGAAAAAATATTATGCTCAAATGTCATATTTATATATTCAAAAATATATAAATATATATTTATATTCATGTGTAAACTCTTTTTAAGGAATATTTTTTCAATTAGGTTCATGGCTCATAAAAGTTCCTTTAAGGATCAAACTGATTTGGCTGCCTATATTTCTCACCATGAGAAATAATTTAGTGCTTAGAAAAGTATGTCCTTCTATCCGTAGGGTAGGTAGAGCTCATGTACAAAAGATAGCATACAGCTTTATGTAATTAGCTTAGAAAGCAAAATTAAATTACTGTTCATTATCTTTCATCCAGATAAGCTCTATGAAGCATATACTTAAGATTACCTGTTTGGGAAGTCAAAAATTATATTTACTGTTCAAAAACAAGATAGAGACCTATAGAATCTGTTGTTCTTGTGACTTACTTGGGGAATAAAAGTGAGTTAAGGGCAGTAGAAAGTCCATTTGAGCAGGAAAATGTAGCCTTGCACTACGCATAATTCATGTACTTCTTTTTAGAAGGAAAGATAAGCTGTTACCTAGAGGTATATTTTCAGTGATAAGCAGGTAATATTCTGTGTAGGAATACCAGAAGTCTGTGCAAATATTGTGTAGAAAGTTGAGAGTGTGAGAGAGTGAAACAGAATGCAAACTCTGGAAATACACCAGGATAATCTGGGGCTCTCCATGTTCCCACTCTGGCTACTAGTTACTTCTCTCAGCCTCTACTGCTCTAAGAGACTGGCACATGGTTGCTGGAAATAAATGGAATGACTCTTAATAGGAAAATAGTTGAATAAATCATGGTAAATGTCTATAAAGAAATATTAGATAGTTAATAGATGCAGTTAATTAGATCCATTTTGACATGTGTACTGTTTATATGTTAATTGAGAAAAAGCAAAATTCAAAATAACATGTATCATAAGTATTCATATTGGTAAAAACAATTCTTAAGGGAAAAAAATCCCCATATAAAGTATGAAAACATAGCCAATACTGTACTAGACGAGTTAATAATATTGTCCAGATTTAAGTGGGAAAACTTGACAGATCTGTTTACAGTATGCATGTCAACTGCTATAATAAAGTGGCTTAGAAAATATGTGGACTATACAGAAAAATTCAGGAAAGCTGGGTTAATACAGATGGATGGATGAGTGGATGGATAGGAAAAAAGATGAAAGAAAAGAAAGGAGGAAGAAAACTTATTTTTCTTCAAAAATATGAAGGCATTGTTCTATTGTTATTCTAATATCTGAGGTTTCCAATGATAAGTCTATTACCAAAATATTTTTTTTATCCTTATTGTTCTGATATTTCATAATCGGGATCTAAATGTAAGTCTTTCTATTTAAAGAATGTGGTTCATGATTTTCCCTGTTATGAAAATTTTCACTATTATGGGTTGCAATTCCAGCACTGTCACTTATCGCCTAGATAATCGTAAGCATTTTACTTAATTCATAATTTTCACTATTATTTAATAGTTCTTTACCAAATAGACCAGCACTTCCCAACAGAACATTCTATGATAATGGAGATATCCATGTCTCTAATAGCCAGTATGGAAGCCACTAGCCACACATGGCTTTTGAGCCCATGAAATGCAATTCATGTGATTAAAGAAGTGAATTTTCATTTTAATTTCCTTTTAACTGCTTCATGTTCCAATAGCCACATGTAGCTAGTGGCTACCATGTTAAACCACAAATATATAGACCTTTATTCATCCATATAGAAGTGCTTTTATGAGGTGTAATTATTAGAATCGTAAATCAGGAGGTGAAATTTTTAGTTATGTGATTCAGAATGCCATAGCCAAAGGAAAACAGCATATATGAGGTTTAAAAGAGAGCCAATCTCCTTCTTCCTGAAAATACTAAGCTTCTGAACTCTTTTTCTCTTCTTTTCTTTCTTTCTTTCCTTTTTTCTTCTCATTTTTTCATGCAGAAGAATTCCAGATGTGTGGTATAGACCTGTCTACATCACAGCAAAGGAAGTAGCATGGTTTACTGGATCGCACAAGCCAAAAGAACGTCAGCAGTGCAGGAAATGCATGAGGCACTCCCCAAAGGGTTTCATTAGGATAACTCTTATCTCACCTGTCATGATCTTGCTCACTAGTCCTAATGAGTGACTCACGCTGGGTCTTGAATTCAGGCCAAAGCAGTACGTATTCACAGCTGAGCTCTCACTGAGCGTCCTCTTGTTTTCATCATTTGTGGCCCTGGACATCTCCTCGAACATCAGGGATGTGTCCGTTTCAGCAGTAGACCCATCCATAGAGGGACTTCTCCCAAAGCTATCGCCACTAAATACAAAACATTTTAAGAATACGGGTGGATATTTCAACCATTTCTTCAGATTATATTCTGCATAGGATAGACATAGTCTTGTGAAAAGAGTTCTGGACATTGTGTCGGGAGGAATGGTCTCTAACCCTGGGTCTGCCATTAGCCCAGTGTGTTCTTCCTGCCATGGGCACTCAGCTGCACTAAGCCCCAGTTCCCCCAACTGCAAAGCGGGTGAGGGGATCTTCTACAACATCAATGTTAGCATCTCTTACTGCTTTCTAGTTGGAAAGGTTGTGTCCCCCAGAACTGACCCAGGTAAATAGGTAGGGGTCGGGACAGACTGAGGGTTCTGTTTCCTTGTTACTGGATCCTCAGAACAGGGCATCCTGGTGGAAGGGAAACCAACCTGCTGCCTGGTGACTGGATGATGTTAGGGACTTCTAGAACACATTTCTGTGTTCAGATGATGTCGCTTCTCACCGTCCGTCTGGAGACTCCTCAAGCACATGTGGACTAAGACGGTAGGAGACTGGCAGCCCAACGGGACCTCTGCAGGTAAGAGTTCCTTCCCCGCCACAGCTAGAGCTTCTCAGCCCGGCTGTGGGCAGCGGTAGTTTGGAGCTCTCAGCGTCACTATGAGCATCTTGCTTCCCCACTCATAATCATTGACCCCATTTGTCTTGAGGCTTTCTTGCTTTATCTTTAATGGCCTGCTTTCTACTTTGGGAAAGCAGTTCCTGAGAGTGTTTTGGGGTCATTATGGGTGGTTCATGCCCCTTCCATAAAGACTGCATTTTACTTCCCTTTAATATGCATTTCACTTTCATAAATGAAAGTCTATAGGATATCTACAAAGGTGGAGTCCATAGAATAAACCTATTTAAAACAGCATGCCAGTTTCATTTTCAAATAATGGGCCTTACTTTTAAAACAATGGATTTAACTGTTGGAAAAAAATATAATAAATATACCATGAAGTGTTCAAAAGTCTGGAAACACAAGGAAAAATGGTATATTTATTGCTTCATCTACTTGATGGACATGAGTTTGAGCAAACTCCAGAAGATGGTGAAGGACAGGGAAGTTCTACAGTCTCTGAGGTCACAAAGAGTCAGACACGACCGAGCCACTGAACAACAGCAACAATTGTACATTATACAGATGGGAAAATTGAGTCTCTGATTGGCTGAGAGCTCAGAGTTGGGTAAGGAGTAGATCAGATCCAGAATCCAAGTCCATATTGTTTTGTGTATCTTGTCCCACATTAGGTATAAGCATCTCAAATTAGAACGTATCTGTATATTTTTTCTCACTGAAAGTTTATAAATACCAAGACACCAACCAACTCACCTTGAAAGTGATTCAAGACTTTTTTAAAAAATCATTATCTTTTCATTAATTTACTTAAAGAATGTTGTGAAAATTTTCATGTACTTTTAAAGAGAAAACTTTTTATCCTGAAGCCCATTTTTGTGTATAATGAACGTGTTATCTTTCTATGACATTAAATATATGTGCCTATCAATGTTCCTTGCTAAAAGTAGAAAGCTTAATTGCAGGGTGTATCGTGTCTAACCTGTTTATACCACATATGGCCCAATATCCTGAGCAGCTACAATAATAAAGACCTAAGCAATCTTCAAATGCTTGGGCTGAATAAGAGATTGTAATAGGCTCAGCCAACATCCTCATTTCACAGATGAATAAACCGAGGCTCATTCACTCGTTCAGCACACCTTTGTTGGACATCTGCTGTGCACCTTTCATAAGATTCAGATCAGTAGGTTAGAAAAAGATGAATCAGCCCAGAGAAGTCAAGTGATTGCCCGAGAGCACACACAGCCACGTGCCACATCTAGGATAATGACAGCTGGGGCACGGTGATCAGAACATCTAGGACTGAAATGAGCTGGCACCTATCTGACATTATTTATGTAGATGCTAGTGGTAAGAGGACCAGTGGATACAAACCTACCGACTACGGAGGGAAGAAAGTCTGAGGAACATTTTTTAAATATTAAAGCCTAAGAACTTCACAATACTCTGTAATTATCTATAAGGGAAAAGAATCTTAAAAAAAAAAAGAACAGATATACATGTATGTATAACAGATTGAGAGAGTTAGGGTGAATGCCAAAGAATCGATGCTTTTGAATTATGGTCCTGGAGAAGACTCTCGAGAGTTCCTTGGACATCAGGGTGATCAAACCAGTCAATCCTAAAGAAAATCAACCCTGAATAACTTATTGGAAGGACTGATGCTGAAACTGAAGCTACAATACTTTGGCCATCTGATTCGAACAGCCAACTCATTAGAAAAGACCCTAATGCTGGGAAAGATTGAAGAAGGAGAAGGGGGCAGCAGAAGATGAGATGGTTGGATAAGATCACCGATTCAAATGACATGAACTCAGGCAAACTCTGGGAGATAGTGAGGGACAGGGAGGCCTGTTGTGCGACAGTCCATGGGGTTGCAAAGAGTCGGACATCACTTAACGACTGAACAACAGCCTAACGTATTGACTTTGATGTGCACCTAAAAAAACTAACACATCACTGTAAATCAACTATACCCCAGTAAATTTTTTTCTTTAAAAACTGAAAGCATCAAAGAAATATTTCCAGGCTTATCTAACCATGTCACTTGGATTGAAGAGGCATGGCCTGATGGACAGTTGAACATTTAACAGCAAATCGGGGTGGTGTGAGACTCAAAAAGTATAAGGTGAACCCCATTAGACTCTCAAGCAGTCATTGCTGCCATGGGTGGAAACAGATACTTCAGACTCACATGTTTCTCTCCTCCACCCTACTCTCCAAGTGAAACCTAAGGGCATGCCTGCCTAAATGGATACCAAACAACAGATAGAATCAAGCCTTTTTGAGAAAACTAGGAGGCTAAGGGGAAAATAGCCAAAGCAAATCCATTTCTGTATCACTTCCCCACCAAGGAACCCACCCACAGTATGAGCATAGTACACTGGAAGTTGTAATGAAAACCTCCCACACTTGTTCTAGAAAGGATTAGAAGAGGCATTCCAGGTCACCACAGCTCCCAAACCATTGCTGATGCCTCCACCAGATCCTTGGCCTCTGGGCAGACCCAATTTACCTTCAAGAGCAATGAGATCATAAAAAGACTAACACACCATTGCTTATGCCTCCAAAGCCTACTCAGTCTTAACTCTGTGGGAGAGGGCCTCCATCTGGGAAACTTTCTTTAGATTATTTCTGGCCTCAAGAAGGTTGCCTTTGGAACTAGAATGCTTCCAATGACGGAGAATCTGGCTAAGGTGCAAGGGGCATGTTTCTCTATGCCTCCTAAGTGTGTCATCAACTGCCAATGCAGGAGACTTAAGAGATGTTTGTTTAATCCCTGGTTTGGGAAGATCCCCTTGAGGAAGGCATGGCAACCCACTCCAGTATTCTTGCCTGGACAATTCCACGGACAGAGGAGCCTGGCAGGCTACAGCCCAGGATTGCAAAGAGGTGGGTGTGACTGAAGCAACTTGGCACATGTGGCATACACGCATCAGTGTATGAAAGTACCTATTTCCTTGAATCATTGCCGACATTGAAGGTCGCTATGCTCTAGCATTTTGTCATTCTTATAGCTCTTGGTGGACATCTATACTTCAAAAGATAGATTTGTAATTTTTCATTTCTTTGTACTTTAAAAGTGCTGATGTGCTGTTATAAAATGTTCGTTTTTTAAATCAAAAAGCTTGCATGTTCCTATTGTGCCTATCAGATTTTTATGACAATAACAGTTTTAGAATGTAACAGATATAGAAAGCAACCATCATCTCCCATAAATATTTTCTAGTTCTTGTCCATATGCATTTGAATTTTATAAAGATATAGTTCTCACGTGGTGCAATTTTGTACTTTCAATTTTTTACTATACATTACAAAATAAATACTGTCCTTGTCTTCCCTTTTACCAGCTGCTTAATGTTTCATGGTGTATATCTGGAAACTAATTAATGATTCATCCATTGTTGACTGTCTGAGCTACTTTCTGGTTTAACATTTACAGATAACTATGAAGTTAAAATATTCATAAATATCAAACCATCCTTTTTACAGCAGGTCTTCCTTGGAAAATGTTCAAGGACAGAGCAGAATAAATGTGCTAACAGACCTTGAGATAGAGTGACACACTCTTTTCCAGAAGTTTAGTACCTATTCATCTGGGCACAAGCAGAGGGTTAGATTTCTGAATGACACGCAAAGATCTCTACATAAGAACTTGGCAATCTTTATTTTTCAACAGTTTTTTTTTTTTTTTAACATTTTAAAACTATGGTATTCGGAAGGGATTCTTAGATGAGGAAATAATTAGAAGAGAATGTAAGAGGGAATAACATGGCCTTGTTTATGTTCTATTTCTTGAATTGGAAACTATTAGTCAGATGTGTTCAGTTTGTGAGAACTAGGAGAGATTGGGGCACTTTTCTCTATGTATGGTGTACATCAATAAATGTTTAGGAAACACGCTGCTGGGATTTCATGGGAATGTCTATCACATTGCAGAAAGACACCTGAATGCTCTGGAATACTTTGCCAAGCATCACTTTGGACTGAATTTGAATGTCTATTTACATCATATATTTTGTGCCACAGACCATCAAGAATGTTCAAAGTCCTGCAGGGGTTAGGAAATTGCCTCAAGTCCCAGATGACCAAACATTCTTTGTTTCCTAAACTTTGGGAGCAATCTGAATGTGGCACCATCTGGAGAACCAGATCTGTCCACCTGGAGCTTACTATTTCTCAAATTAAACTTTGGGAAACTTATCTGGTGACAAAGCCCAGAAAGGTTAGATACAGTTCTGAGATCCGCAGCTAACTAGTGGAAGAACTAGAACTAATCCCAGGCCTCCAGATCCCCAGAATGGGTTTTTCCCCAACTTCTCTGCAGTCTGAGACCAGTGTTAGCCATATGGCTGTTGCTCGAACTCCAGCCAGACCTGGAGTCAGCTCTCTGGTTGTGTTTTCAGTCCTTCTGCAAATCATTCTCAGCTTTGCCTCTTTATTACTTTGGAACAGGTAGTTTTCTCCTGGGAGAACCGTGGACTTTTTTGTTATTGGAGTATAATTGCTTTCCAGTGTTGTGTTGGTTTCTGCTGTACAACCAAGTGAATCAGCTACATGTATACATACATCCTCTCCCTCTTGAGCCTCCCTCCTACCCCCTCAGCCCGCCCATCACATAACACCGAGCTGAGCTCCCCGTGGTGCACAGCACCTTCCCTCTAGCGGTCTATTTTACACACGCTAGTGAATGTGAGTCAACGCTACTCTCGAAGTTCATCCCACCCTCCTCCTCCAGCCATATCCACATGCCCATTCTCCACATCTGCATCTCTCTCTGTTCCTGCCCTGCAAATAGGTGCATCTGTACCATTTTTCTAGATTTGATATATATGTGGTATTGGTTTTTCTGTTTCTGACTTACTTTACTCTGTATGATAGACTCTTGGTCCATTCACACCACTACAAATGATCCAATTTTGTCCCTTTTTTATGATTTAATATTATTCCATTATATGTAAGTACCACATCTTCCTTATTCATTCATCTGTTGCTGGACATTTGGGTTGCTTCTATGTCCTGGCTGTTGTAAATAGTGATGCGATGACCGTTTGAGTACAAAGAAGACATACAGATGGCCGAAAAGCACCTGAAAACATGCTCAATACCACTGATTATTAGGGAAACCCAAATCGACAGTGTAATGAGGTATCACCTCACTATGACTGTCAGAATGGCCATCATAAACAAATCTACAAACAATAAATGCTGGAGAAGGTGTGGAGAAAATGGAACCCTCTTGCACTGTTGATGGGAATGTAAATGGATATAACCACTATGAAGGACAGTATGAAACTCAGCAGTGGCCACAGGACTGGAAAAGGTCAGTTTTCATTCCAATCCCAAAGAAAGGCAATGCCAAAGAATGCTCAAACTACCGCACAATTGCACTCATCTCACACACTAGTAAAGTAATGCTCAAAATTCTCCAAGCCAGGCTTCAGCAATATGTGAACCGTGAACTTCCTGATATTCAAGCTGGTTTTAGAAAAGGCAGAGGAACCAGAGATCAAATTGCCAACATCCGCTGGATCATGGAAAAAGCAAGAGAGTTCCAGAAAAACACCTATTTCTGCTTTATTGACTATGCCAAAGCCTTTGACTGTGTGGATCACAATAAACTGTGGGAAATCCTGAAAGAGATGGGAATACCAGGCCACCTGATCTGCCTCTTGAGAAATTTGTATGCAGGTCAGGAAGCAACAGTTAGAACTGGACATGGAACAACAGACTGGTTCCAAATAGGAAAAGGAGTTCGTCAAGGCTGTATATTGTCACCCTGCTTATTTACCTTATATGCAGAGAACATCATGAGAAACGCTGGACTGGAAGAAACACAAGCTGGAATCAAGATTGCCGGGAGAAATATCAATAACCTCAGATATGCAGATGACACCACCCTTATGGCAGAAAGTGAAGAGGAACTCAAAAGCCTCTTGATGAAAGTGAAAGTGGAGAGTGAAAAAGTTGGCTTAAAGCTCAACATTCAGAAAACCAAGATCATGGCATCCGGTCCCATCACTGTATGGGAAATAGATGGGCAAACAGTGGAAACAGTGTCAGACTTTATTTTTCTGGGCTCCAAAATCACTGCGGATGGTGACTGCAGCCACGAAATTAAAAGACTCTTACTCCTTGGAAGCAAAGTTATGACCAATCTAGATAGCACATTTAAAAGCAGAGACATTGCTTTGCCAACAAAGGTTCGTCTAGTCAAGGCTATAGTTTTTCCTGTGGTCATGTATGGATGTGACAGTTGGACTGTGAAGAAAGCTGAGCACCGAAGAATTGATGCTTTTGAACTGTGGTGTTGGAGAAGACTCTTGAGAGTCCCTTGGACTGTAAGGAGATCCAACCAGTCCATTCTGAAGGAGATCAGCCCTGGGATTTCTTTGAAGGGAATGATGCTAAAGCTGAAACTCCAATACTTTGGCCACCTCATGCGAAGGGTTGAGTCATTGGAAAAGACTCTGATGCTGGGAGGGATTGGGGGCAAGAGGAGAAGGGGATGACAGAGGATGAGATGGCTGGATGGCATCACTGACTCAATGGACGTGAGTCTGAGAGAGCTCCGGGAGTTGGTGATGGACAGGGAGGCCTGGCGTGCTGCGATTCATGGGGTCGCAAAGAGTCAGACACGACTGAGCAACTGATCTGATCTGATCTGATCTGACCGTGTTACCTAGCAATCCCACTACTAAGTGTATACCCCAAGAAAACCATAATTCAAAGAGAAGCATATGTATTTTATACTTTGTGCACCTGTTGCCTCCTTCACCTAGAAAATCTTCCTGTGTTCAGTTCTTTGAATATCTTACCTCCTTGAACATACTCCACATGGCACTCTACATAAAGTAGTTTTTACAAATAAGGACTACCCCAAAACACAGATACCAAATTTTCTCCCAATTCTCGTCAACTCCGAGCCCCATGTCTGACCCCCTCCCTCTTGAGGTCTCTCTGTTCCTGCTCTGTTCCCATGGCACTTGTGTGTCTTTATAGTTTCATGCACTCTGGGGTGGGCAGTGAATCCTCTGCCCTTCCTTACAGCCCTCTGAACTAAGCTTTATTAATGTCTCCACTTAACGATGAATAAACCAAAGTTCAGAAAGGTGAATGGACTTGTCCAGAGTCACACCATGATCATAATCCATACCACATACTTTAGCCTCTGATTCTATAACCTCTTTCACTTAGTTGTCTAAATATTTACTTAGGATTTATTCAAAGTACATTAAACTGGATGCCCTGGGAATTAGAAAGGCTGTTCATAAATTACTTCTTATATGTTAGATAAATCTCTTCCACCTAATGTAGAACTCCTAAGTAGAACAGAGTGCATCCTGCTTGGCAGCCTCTTTCACTGCCTAGCCCAGCCCAGGGCCTAGAATCAGTATGTACCTAATACCATGCTGATTATCTTAGGATCCTCTCAGCATGCCACCAAGATCATAAGACGCCAATCAGCAATCAACCATTCTTTTCCTGAGATTGATTCCAGGGTCTTTCATTTCCTGGTCATTCTTATTTTTCTTATTAGAAAAAAAAATTTTCCTTGGGTTTTTTAAAATGATTTTTAAATTCAAACCAGACCTAAGCAAAAGTGGAAATTCCAACCTCCCAAAATCGTATGGCAAATCATTGACTAGTTTGTCATTAGAAATTCTTTTCTGAAATGGTAATAAGCATATCAAGTTTCAGGGAAAATATACAATAAATTTGTAAACATTAACAATTCATAAATGCCTTGAATTTTCAGAATAAAGTTCAATGGCACCAACAGCCCAAATGAAAAATAAAAACAGGTAAATTAGACTTCATCAAAATTTTAAAATTTTGTGTTTCAAAGAATACTGTCAAAAAAGTAAAAAGATAACCTACTGAATAGGAGAAAATATTTGCAAATCATATGTATGACAGACTATTTGTAACTAGAATATATAAAGAATTCTTGCTAAGTCTGCTGCTAAATCACTTCGGTCGTGTCCGACTCTGTGCGACCCCATAGACGGCAGCCCACCAGGCTCCCCCATCTCTGGGATTCTCCAGGCAGGAACACTGGAGTGGGTTGCCATTTCCTTCTCCAATGCATGAAAGTGAAAAGTGAAAGTGAAGCCGCTCAGTCGTGTCCGACTCTTAGCGACCCCATGGACTGCAGCCTACAAAGCTCCTCCCATGGGGTTTTCCAGGCAAGAGTACTGGAGTGGGGTGCCATTGCCTTCTCCTAAAGAATTCTTACAACCTAATAATTAAAAGACAAATAACCCAATTTAAAAATAGAGGAGTTCAATAGAATCCTTCCTCCAAAGAAGATATGCGCATAATCAACAAGCTTATGAAAACATGCTCAATATCACTACCACTCAGGGAAATACAAATCAAAACCCTAGTGAGATGCTACCTCATGCCTGCTAGAATAACTGTAATAAGGAAAAAAAGAGAGAGAATTAAAACTGCTAGTGCGGATGTAGAGAAATCGGAATGCTCATCTGTTGCTGCGTGCAATGAAAATGATACAATCACGTTGGAAAACAGTCTGGCAGTTCCTCAAATGTTAGAGTTAATATTGCTTTTGTTCTGTCACTCAGTCATATCTGACTCTTTGTGACCCCACGGACTGTAGCACACCAGGCTTCCCTGTCCTTCACTGTCTCCCAGAGTTTGTTCAAACTCATGTCCATTGACTTAGTGACGCCATCCAACCATCTCATCTTCTGTTGCCCTCTTTTCCTCCTGCCCTCAATTATTCACAGCACCAGGGTGTTTTCCAATGAGTCAGCTGTTCATATCAGGTGGCCAAAGTATTGGAGCTTCAGCTTTAATATCAGTCATTCCAATGAATATTCAGGGTTGATCTCCTTTGGGATTGACTGGTTTGATTCCTGCTGTTTAAGGGAGTCTCAAGAGTCTTTTCCAACACCACAGTTCAAAAGCATCAATTCTTCAGTGCTCATCATTCTTTATAGTCCAACTCTCACATACGTACATGACTACTGGAAAAACCATAGCTTTGACTAAACCCACCTTTGTCAGTAAAGTGATATCTCTGCTTTTTAATATGCTATCTAGGTTTATCATAGCCTTTCTTCCAAGGAGCAAACGCCATTTAATTCCCTGGCTACAGTCACCATCCACAGTGATTCTGTATCCTAAGAAAATACAGTCTGCCACTGTTTCCATTTTCCTCACCTGTTTGCCATGAAGTGATGGGACCAGATACCATGATCTCAGTTTTTTTAATGCTGAGTTGTAAGCCAGCTTTTGCACTCTCCTCTTTCACCTTCATCAAGAGGCTCTTTAGTTCTTCTTCAGTTTCTGCCATAGGGTGGTGTCATCTGCATATCTGAGATAATTGATATTTCTCACAGCAATCTTGATTCCAGCTTGAGCTTCATCCAGCCTGGCATTTTGCATGATATACTTTGCATATAAGTTAAATAAAAAGGGTAACAACATACAGTCTTGACATACCCCTTTTTTAACTGTGAACCATTCTGTTGTTTCATGTCTGGTTATAACTGTTGCTTCTTGACCTCCATACAGTTTTCTCAGGAGGCAGATCAGGTGGTCTGGTGTTTCCATCTCTTTAAGAATTTTCCACAGTTTGTTGTGATCCACACAGTCAAAGGCTTTGGTGTAGTTAATAAAGCAGAAGTAGATGTTTTTCTGGAACTCTTTTGCTCTTTCCATGATGCGATGGATGTTGGCAATTTCATCTCTGGTTCCTCTGCCTTTTCTAAACCCAGCTTGTATATCTGGAACTTCTCAGTTCGGGTACTATTAAAGCCTAGCTTGAAGGATTTTGAGCATTACATTGCTAACATGTGAAATGAGAGCAATTATATAGTAGTTTGAAGATTCTTTGTCATTGCCTTTCTTTGTGATTGGAATGATAACTGACCTTTACCAGTCCTGTGGCCACTGCAGAGTTTTCCAAATTTGCTGGCATATTGAGTGCAGCACTTTAATAGCATCATCTTTTAGGATTTTTATGTATGGTCTAGCAATTCCTCTCCTATGTGTATACTCAAAAGAAATAAAAATCTATGTACAAATATTCACTGCAGCATTACTCATAATAACCAAAAAGTGGAAACAATCCAAATATCCACCAACTGATATATGGATAAACAAAATGTGGTATATCTATACAATGGAATATTCAACCTTAAAAAAGGAATAAAGCAGTGATAAAAAGCCATTCCCAAAAGAACACGTATTGTATGATTCCACTGATACGAAACGTTCAGAAAAGGTAAAACTGTAGAGTCCAAAAATAGGTGAATAGTTGTCTAACTAGAGGAAGGTGGTAGGGAGGTAGGGGGAGAGGGAAACTGAGAAATGAGCAGTAACTTCTAAGGGGTGTGGAGTTTCCTTTTAGAGTCATGAAGATGTTCTAACATAGCTTTGGTGATGATTGCACAACTCTGAGTAGAGTGAAGTCACTTTCCCTTAAATAAAGGAAATCAGCAAACTGTGTGCTATTCAATTTCAAAACACTAGAAGAAAATATCTGAACTCATGTCCATGTTACTTGTGGTCTGTTTCTATGAATTTTTTCAGACTTCCCTACGTACATGTGATTTCTTCATACTCATCATCAGACTACTATGGCAAGAACTGGATATTAACTAGTTCAAAATGGAGTGAGGGAAAGTTGTCAGATTCCCAGAACTGGAAAAACAGGTTGAGTTTAGATTTGGTGTGTTGCCAACTTAAGTTTCCTTCACTAGCTCAGTCACAGGAGGGGAAGAAAAAAAAAGTAGCCATTTGGAAAGAAGATGATGTGTCAACCAATATCTTCTGGATGTTTAACCAATCTTGGTTACTGGGCAACCAACACCCTATTCAAAGGTCAAAACCCAGTTAATATACAACCTTCCCTTCCCCACTTCCTTTCAGAGTAGAGAAAATTCATCACAGCGGGTTGTGTATGTTGTTGGTGCATGAGAGAAGACAAATTTGGGGAGGAAGGAGACTTACTATGACAATAAGAGTAACAATTTTACGATTCTATACAATGAATGCTATCCAGCAAGAAGAATGAACAAATTATAGTTACATGCAACTGTATCCAAAAACCTCACAATCATAATGCTGAGTAAAAGAAACAATCTCTGCTGCTAGAAGTCAAGATAATGACTACCCTCGGGAAAGTTAAGACTGGATGGGGTCCAGGGCTAAACCATTGCCTTAGGTCTACTTATTCAATATATTTTCTCTATCTGGATGTTCAAGAAGAAATGCAGCTCTTCAAAATGTTGTGAACCATGAGATCAGGGCAGGAAAAAAACAATGAATACAAGCTAGTCTGAAGAAGGCAAGAATTCTTATATATGTTATAAGATACTTCATATGTTATACCACTACAGATGCCATTTGACTTTGAATGACACCTTTCTTGGAGTTTGGCATGGTGAGAAAAAGGAAAATAATCAGGATTGACTGACTGATTTTGAATCTGAATACCAAGCATTATCTTTTGTGCTTTTCTCTTTCCTCCGTTGAGAAGAATAATTCATTTGATCAGCAGTTACTCATTAATTGTGTTGTCATCTATTCCTTTTCTGAAAAATATTTGTTTAGATCTTTTAATTATAAGGAATAAATTTTATTTTACATGCACATTCCTTGCCTTCTCAGTTAGATTCTTAATTGCTGGCAAGCGGGCAAGTCTCTTTAGCTGTGTCTGACTCTTTGTGACCCTGTGGACCATAGCCTGCCAGGCTCCTCTGTCTATGGGATTCTTGAGGCAAGAATACTGGGGTGGATTGCCATTTCCTTCTCCAGGGGATCTTTCCAACCTAGGGACCGAACCCACATCTTTTGCAGCTCTTCCATTGCGGGTGGTTTCTTTACCACTGAGCCACCAGGGAAACCTCTTCATTGCTAACCACTTAAATATTATATATTCCTTAACTCTTGAGAGTCCCTTGGACTGCAAGGAGATCAAACCAGTCAATCCTAAAGGAAATCAGTCCTGAATATTCATTGGAAGGACCGATGCTGAAGCTGAAACTCCAATACTATGACCACCTAACGTGAAGAACCGACTCATTGGAAAAGACCCTGATGCTGGGAAAGATTGGAGATGGGAGGAGAAAGGGACGGCAGAGGATGAGATGCTTGGATGGCATCACCTTTGCGATGGACATGAGTTTGAGTAGGCTCTGGGAGTTGGTGATGGACAGGGAAGCCTGGCATGCTGCAGTCCATGGGGTTGCAGAGTCAGACATGACTGAGCAACTGAACTGAACTGAACTGATTCCTTGATTCAACTGACATCCATTACCCAGCATCCTACAGGCATAATGTAGATACAAAAATTATTGGCTCAGCAGTCTTCATTTCTTACCAAATGTTGCTTTGAATTTAAAAATCCAAAGCTAACAGCTTGCTTTTTCTTGAAAATACTTAAAATGAGGACTCTAAGGCCTTCCAATACTTTAAAACTTACAGGAGTATTGCATGTGTAATCCTAAGAAATGTTGACCTTAAAACTGTTCGGGGTAACAAAGGTCAAGGGGTTAAAAGCATGCTTGATAACTATTGGAAACACAGCTCTCTTACAGAGTGTTTTTTAGCTACCTGGGACCTAAAATTAAACAAACCATTCTCTGAGCCTCCATTTTTAATGTGCCAAATAGAAATTTTACTACCTATCATTGTGAAGATTATTTTGAAGACTAAATGAAATGTGGAAGAACCCTGAGAAACTGTTGGGAATATTGCTGATGGAGCAAAAAGAGGATGAGAGTGGCGGTTTAGACGCCAAAGACGAATGGCAATAGTGTAATCTTCCAAAGTAAAAAAGCTTAATTCCCAAGCTTTGTTTTCAAACAAAATTTCGTAAAATGAACACATCAAGGGTTTCATTCAATTTGTCATCAGTAATCAACAGTAGTATGTTAACTGGGTCAAGGGAGAATTTGAATAATGGACAAATATTGATGTAGATAGATATAAATAGAAATGAAATTTCTAAGTATAAAATGGAGTAGTGTCTTCTAAGGTGATGCAATATAATGTTTGGGGTAGTCTCTTCAAATTGGCAGAAATTGATTATATCTCTACCAGTCAATATTTATTTGCATGGTTAGCCACAAGAATCATCATAGCCTTTGCTATCAGTTTTCTACCTATTGACGTCTATCCCTACAGAATTGTAAAATAGTAAACATAAATCAATCAAAAAAGCTTGCAGAATCAGATGATCTCCTCAGAATTTACAAACCGTGAAAGGACACTGCATAATTTTTCTCATTTATTTCCAAGTCATGAGCATTTTTTTCTTACAAATTTATATACAGTATACTTCAGTGTATGCAACTGAATGGAAACACTGTGAAATACTTAAGCTCACACACATCCATTTCAGATACTATAGTGGGACATTGTCTGCTTGCTTTCTTTGTATGTATTCATTTGTTTCTATGTTGTAAGGTAGGTAGGTGAATAGCATTGTAAAGTATTATTCTGATATATGTTATTCTAAAACATATGGATTATTATTAGAATAATACATTAACTAATGGGCATCATCACAGTCCTCCCCATCCCTCATCCTAGCTGTTAAAATGTTCTTTTCTCATTGAACTAAGAGGGAGAGCTTACAAAAAGAGAATGCAGAGGAATAAAAAGAGTAAATAAACTATTCTGGACTTCTGTGTTCCAAAAGTGAAGTGCTTAGGGGAACACAAAAACACTCACATGAATGACAGCAGCAGGTTTGGGGAGAAAGGGGTGTTCTGGGGGACTCGAGGAGAGATGCTTCCAGGTTGAGCAGAGGGTGATTAGAAGGGAAATAAGGCGAGCGGAGGCACAGATGGGTGGCAGTGGGAGGGGCTTGTCCTGCACCCCAGGCAGTGCCGCTTAGCAGGAGACACTCCCTTGAGCAGGAACCTAGGTGAATGGGGCCCTGGGCAAGTTTGGAAGGACCCCCGACTCCTAGTCTGGCAGGGCGAGCAGAATGACTTCTTTGCCTTCCCACATAGCGCAGGGAAAGCAGAGAGAAATCTGAAATCTGCCAGAATTGAAGTGGGCAGAAGGGCAGAATTAGAAGACACCCAATAGCATGTATCAAGGATCAAGAGAAACAGGAGGGAAGGAGGCAGTTCGTGCATGTTTGCTAAGTCACTTCAGTACAGTCTGACTCTTTGTGACCCTATAGACTGTAGTCTGCCAGTTCTTCTGTCCATGGGATTCTCCATGCAAGAATACTGGAGTGGGTTGCGACGCCCTCCTCCAGGGGATCTTCCCAGCCCAGAGACTGAACTGTGTCTCTTATGTCTCATGCATTAGCAGGTGGGTTCTTTACCACTAGTGCCACCTGGGAAGCCCCAAAGACAGGGCACAACCTTTGAAAGAATGATATGGCCCAGGGACACAAAATAACCTGATTAGAACCAAACGGGTCCAAGATAGCAAGCAAGTTGACATTCACTAGACCTTGAGCTTCAGTATATGCTCACTGTAACACATCAGCAAGCTACATGACCACCCACAGGCACCATGAAGGTTCCAACCATCAGAGATCAAAATGTGGCTGGTGGCCCAATTCCTGGAAATCTCTGCCCCTTCCCCAAAATAGTTTGAATGATCCTGCCACTCATTCAGTTCAAGCGGGGAGCGAGCTCCGCCCCTGGCAAAGGTCATGAGGAAGGAGGCTTGGCATACGCAAAGGCGGGATCAAGCCTCAGGAGTCTCCCTGGAAATTCTCGAACAATCTACCCCCAAAACCAGAGTCTGCCTACTTTCTGCTTTGTGCTTTCACCTACACCTCTGACTTTACGGGGGGCTGTCCCCCACTACCTCTCTCTGAAAAAGAGTTAGCTTACAGCTCCAGTTAATAATGCCTGGGTGTGACAGTGTTTCAACCTACAAACTCCCTTGGAAGTCCTCTAGCCTGCCTGAATAGGTTTTTCCGGCCACATGTGATTGCTCAGAGCCTCCAAACTGTGAGAGGCATGAGATGTTCTAAACTGTCTAAATACAGATTCCTTTGAGCAGTTAAAAGATTGATTAGAAATTGTATTGGTGAAGGGATTTTCACTTGTTGGGCCAATGTTTGCTGCTAAGTTTCCATATCCCTTATCTGCTGTGTCCCTGGCAGTGTATTGATTAATATAATTGGTGTAAATAGTAGCTTTAATGTTTGTAACCTGGGACCCTTGAGTTAATTCTTTTTCTTGTTATACCCCACCACACCTTTGCTCTGTAGGAATGCAACTTTATCTAATGCTTTTTGGAGGCTGGTGCCTGACTTTAGAATAATCACCTTCAGAGGAAAAGGCCTCCAGGCCAGAAGATGATGCAAATCACCTAAACTTTTGCATATGATAAGTTTGCAGGAAGAAAGCCTGGCTTACTGCAGGACTCTACCCCTTCCCCCATTATCCTCTATGCATAACTTAAGGTATAAAAACTACTTTGGAAAATAAAGTGCGGGCCTTGTTCACCGAAACTTGGTCTCACCATGTCGTTCTTTCTCTTACCTTCTGGCTGAATTATTCAGCCTCTTTTTTCCACTGAATTTCCTCACTGAGCTATCCTTATTCTATTACTCTTTATATCCTTAATTAACGTTTAATTAAGCAATTGTTTCCTGATCCTCGCCGACGCCGTCCCCGCTTCGAATTCCCTGGATCCACCGGGGCTGGACCCCGGCAAGTTCAGTTCAGTTCAGTCGCTCAATCATGTCTGGCTTTTTGTGACCCCATGGACTGCAGCATGCCAGGCTTCCCTGTCCAGCACCAACCCCCGGAGTCTACTCAAACTCATGTCCATTGAGTCGGTGATGCCATCCAACCATCTCATCCTCTGTTGTCCCCTTCTCCTCTACTTTCAATCTTTTCCAGCATCAGGGTCTTTTCCAGTGAGTCGGTTCTTCGCATCAGGTGGCCGAAGGATTGGAGTCTCAGGCTGCTTCTTCCTTCTGCGATGACCCACACTCTGTCTGTGGAGTGTGTTTTCTCTAAATAAATCCACTTCTCAGCTATCACTCTGTCTCTCACTGAATTCTTTCTGTGATGAGGCAATGAGAACCCAAGAACCTGAGCCTCAGTAAGTCCAGACACCAGGTAGGTGGTTCTCATTAAAATATTGTGCATAAGAGTCCCAGGCAGTGTTTTGGCTGGGTTCGAGTCCTAGCACATGAGTTCAAGTCCCAATCTGAGGTGAATGGTTTCACAAGGACATTGACATTCTCCAAGTCTGCTGTCTCCATCACAACCTGATCTCACAAAAGCTCCTCATAACTAGATGTCTGGACTGAGATTATCTTAACCACCTAATGGAAGGAGGAGACAGTGCTCCAAATTAAAATTGAGTAGTAGGAAAAGGTTATATTTGGGCACAGAGTAGTCACGGGCTGTTATTTATATGCTGTACATACGGCGGCTGTGCACCGCAGCGCAGCGAGCTCAGCCCTCAGCACGCCCGTCATTACTGCACATCATTACACTGCACCCTGTTACCAGGTAAGGGGTCTTGCTCAGCCGTTGGTCGGTGCTTCAGTGGGCACCACCCACAAGCAACCAACTATTAAGAAATGACAGTTAGTAAAGGGATTCAGACCACAGTGGAAGAGTGGTTGTGAGGTCGAGAGTCAGGTAAGAGGCAGACCCTGGCCTTCTCCCTTCAGGGAACAGACTGGGAATTACTCCCTGCAGGGCTCCAGAGCCCTCGGCCCAGCCCTCAAGGCAGTGGTAAACCTCTCTCCACTTTGGGCAGCCTGAGGAGACTGAAAGCCACCGGGGCGGGATGGCTGACTCCCTCGGGGATGACAGCTAGGCAGAGTGTGTGGGAACCAGGTCCTAAAGGGGCTGCCAATCGAGATCTGCATCCTCTTAGCCGAGACTGGGACCGTGGAGCGGGAAAGCTGCGCTTTGGGACCTTTGCCCTTCCTTGTCAGGAGGGAGAGTAACATTCATTTGATAGAAATTTATAGGAACATTGTTACCTGACCGTGGCCTGACCTCAAGAAAAAAGGATCTGAGGAGGGTTCAGGATGGGGAACACATGTATGCCTGTGGCGGATTCATTTTGATATTTAGCAAAACTAATACAATTATGTAAAGTTTAAAAATAAAATAAAATTTAAAAAAAAAAAGAAAAAAGGATCTGACATCAAGAAGTCTGCAACAATGAATCCCACCCCTCCCTCAACTTTTCCTTTTAAAGGGGCTTGCTGAGAGCTATCAGTCACTTTGGGGTTCTTAGGGCATGAGCCACCCATCTCCTTGTATGAACCTGTAGTCAATTCTTCTCTCTTCTAATCTCTAATGTCTTAGTATTGATTGGCCTCACCGTGCTTGGGGCACATGGACTTGTGATTTGGTAGCTGTGCTTAGAGAGATTTAGCCCACCAACAGGCCCAAAGCTCAATCTAGAGATTGAGATCTAGAGATCCTTAGAAGGATCCACAATCCTGAACCTCTTATTACCAGCATCAGAAAGGCTTAGCCACATGCCTCTTAGAAGCTTAGAAAATTTCTCCATCCCAAGGCAGAGAATAATCTGAGGACTCACCTCCAGGGTCAGGCCACCAGAGGGTGGATTTATCCTTTGAGAGTTTGGAACCAGATAGATTTTTTTTTTTTTTTAATGGAGGCTAATTACTTTACAATATTGTGGTGGCTTTTGCCATACATTCACATGAATCAGCCATGGGTGTACATGTGTTCCCCATCCTGACCCTCCCTCCCAACTCCCTGGAACCAGATAGATTTTTAAACTGCCCAGTAAAGGTGTAAAGTGACCCAGTCATACTTAGGAGTCCAGATATATTACCTAGGAGAGACAGGAGATATAAATGCCTTTCATGGAGTCTTCGCATTCAAGAAGTTTGGAAATAGGTTTTAAACAACAGTATTTTATAAACATTTTTAAGGGACTACTTCCCTAGTATTCCAGTGGTTATGACTCCAGGCCCCCAGTGTAGGGGGCCCAGGTTCAATCCCTGGTCAAGGAACAAGATCGTGCATGCTGAAATGAAGATCAGGCATAGCAAAATTTTTAAAAATTGGCATTGACATATACCCACTGGTATATTTAAAATGAATAAGCAACTAGGTCCTCCTGTATAGCACACATGGAGCTCTGTGCAGTGACATGTGGCAGCCTGTGGGGAGGGGATGCTGGCGGGGAATAGATACGCGTGTATGTATGACTGTGTCCCTTAGCTGTGCACCAAAAGCTCTCACAATGTTTAATCAGCTATTCTCCAGTATAAAATTTAAAGTTTAAAAAAAAAAATTAAGAGCCTTTTATCTTTCCTGCATTGCTGCCACAGTGATGTGGCAATGAGTATATTGCCATGATTGTGGGAAAGACTGCCCAGGGTCAGACTCTGGACCGTCTGTGCTGAGATGTCTAGCAGTCATGAAAATCTACCTTTCTCTCTTCTTCCCAGATGCACAGATAGCTTCATGGCATTTCCCAGCCTCCTTTACCGTGAAGTATGGCCAGGTGCCTGAACTGCAGCCAGCGGAATTAGGAAAACAAGATGTGTGTCACTTCCAGGCCTGACCCATAAAACTCCCCCAGGGACACTATTCTTTCTGTGCCTTTTCTCCTGTGGTCAAGGGAAGGGAGTGGATCACAATGGTCTTGGAAAGCACAATCTGATATGGCCTGGGTCACTTCAGTGGACCTCACACTTGAGCTGAGTTATACGGTTCCTGTCAATGCCCAGGGCCCTTCCTGGTTTCCTGTGTAGAAGTAACAATTTGCAGTCTCAGTCCTCAGCGGAGCCTTCTCAATGGATGACCTCATATCATTGATTAAGCTTAGCTTGTGATATTTGGACCTTTTTTACTTAACTCCACGAATGTCATGATATTATCACTAACGTTATTTATGGTGGCTCAGTGGTAAAGAACCTGCCTGTCTATGCACAAGACTCAGGTCCAATCCCTGGGCTGGGAAGATCCCCTGGAGAAGGAAACAGCAACTCACTCCAGTATCCTTGCTTGAGGAATCCCATGGACAGAGGAGGCTGGTGGGTTACAGTCCATGAGGTCACAAAGAGTCAGACACGACTCAGTGACTTGAGCAACAACAGTGTTTGTGAGTAAAGGAAGAAGAGAGACTCAAAACTTTTGTACCGCATGCTTTCCGATGTTCACTCACATAGTCCATGTAGCAGCCCTGGAGGCCGTTATCATCTTTTATAGATGGAAACAAACAAGAATCAGAGAAATACATTCACTCAATCCAAGCAATGCTAGTTATCTATGCCACCCAGCCTTCACAAGATACATATAACTAAAATCAAAGTTGAGGCTGTTTCATTGGACAAAGACCATTCAGGTCACTGTTTACTCACAGCCATTCTATTTTCTACCTTCTTAACTTGCAGGCAAAACAAAACTACATGATGCACGTGCCGAAATGCGCAGCATCAGCACCGCTGTGTGCCAGGAGCATGCATCTGCATTTTAACAATGACGTAACTACCTGATGGTACGTGACTCCCGCAAGAATGTGACAAGAGCTGAGAAAAGGAAGGAGACTGTTTTGAATTCTGAATGCTCTTGAGCTAATCTTATCACATACTTGTGGTTTGGCACCATATCCAAGAGCTTGGAGACAAATAGGCAAACTCTCGTGATGCCTGGTTACTATGTAATGTTTCTGAGTCTCTGCCTTCCCTTTTCCAGGACAAGTGTCCCCTCAGGTCTGAAGGTAAATGGCCTGTGAAATGAGTAACATGTTCTGATTCAGTCAGTCCAGTGGTTCATAAGCTTGATTGGATGCTTGCTTGTGCCTGTATATTACACTTAGCACTAGAAGGAGTGGGTTAAGAGCGTAAAGTAAACACAGTTTTCCCTCTTCAATCACAAGAGATTTAATTCTCCCAAAGCAGTCTTGATAGAAAAACACACAAATTGGAATCTTAAAGTTCAAAGAAGCTTGCGTGCAGTCGCTCAGTCACGTCTGACTCTTTGTGACCCTATGGACTGCAGCCCACCAAGCTTCTCTGTCCAAGGGATTTCCCAGGCAAGAATACTGGAGAGGGTTGCCATTTCCTTCTCCAGGGGATCTTTCTGACCCAGGGATCAAACCCACATTTCCTGCATCTTCTGCATTCGTAGGCAGATTCTTTTCCACTGAGCTACCCGGGAAGCCCTTCAGCCCTTAGAGTTTGATAAAATTCATTGAATTCATTGAATTGTTCAAACAAGCTTAGAGTTTGAAAAAAATTATTCAAACCCTTAAGATCTGTGTATTTAACTATCTGTAAATTCTACCTTAAAAAAAAAAGAGAACAACAAACAAATCTTAATGAGATATCACTATACACTCACCCGAAAGGTTAACACATTTAAAAGACTGACAATACCGAATGTTGCTAAGGATGTAGAACAACCAGAATGCTCATGGTCCAAACACCTGGAGCACTTGTCAATATCGTCCAAAGATGAGTATGTGCACACTTTATGTCCCAGGGATTCCATTCCATAGATACCCAACATTAATGTATGTATATGGTTACAGAGAGATACACTGGAAAATTCACAGTGTCAACATTAGTTACAACCTAGAAACAATCCAAATGGCCACCAAGTAATGCATAAATAAATGGTGATATGTTCATAAAATGGAAACTCTATACAAGTGAGAATGAACATGTTATTGGTACAAAAGGAAAACCTCTTAAGGCAGTAAATGACTGGAGGAAGCAGACACAAAAGGATATATTCTGTATAATTCTCTCTGGATCAGATTTAGAGGCAGAACAAATCTGTGATATAGAAATCGAGAGACTGTTTTCTGCGGGAGAGAAGGGAATGCGAGTGTGGCAGAGCATGAGAAGAGGTATGTATGCTAGACACGTCCTATTTCTTGATCTGATTGTAGCTTCCAGAGAAGGTCACTTGTTGAAGTGTGCTTTGGCCTATGAATATTAGATTGCAATTAAAAAAAAATTCCCAAAAGTAGTTTGGGATAGTCAATCTGAGAATGAACCTATGGAAGCCTTTAAAAATATGCATTTACTGTATTCCTTCAAAACTAAAAACAATAAACTAAAGATACACTCTGTGATTTTTTCTTTTTTATCTATTTCGAGTTAGTAGCTATAGGTACCGTGGTAGGCAGCATAATGGCCACCCAAAGATGTCCATACCATCATCCCTGGAACTTCTAAATATGTTATTGAACACGGCAAAAAGGATTTTATGAAGTGATTGAAATTATTCTGACATTATCTTGGAATATCCAGATCATCAATCTAATCACATGACTTCTTGAAAGCAGAGAACCTTCCCAGCTGTAGTCAGTCAGAGATGCCACATTGCCGGCTTTGAGGTGGAGGAAGGGGGCCATAAGCCCAGGAACACGGGTGGCCCCTAGAAGCTCAAAAAGCCAGTGAAACAGATCCTCCCCTAGAGCCTCTAGAAAGGGATGTACCACAGGATACCTTTTTTCAAAAATTAATTGTTACTGGAGTATATTTGCTTTAAAACACTGTGTTATTTTCTACTATAAAGCAAAATAAATCAGCTATAAGTACACAGACACACACACACACACCCCTCTTTTCTGGATTTCCTTCCCATTTAGTTCACCACAGAGCATTGAGCTATATGATAGGATCTCATTAGTTATCCATTTTATATATAGTATCAATTGTGTGTGTGTGTATATATATGTCAGTCCCTGCTGATACCTTGATTTTAGCCCAGTGAGAGCCATGTCAGAGTCCTGACTTACTGCAAGGTGATGAATCTGTGCTGTTTTAGCCAAGTCTTTGATAATTTATTACAGCAGCAATAGAAAACTAATAAAGACACTGAGCACATAATCTCCATTTATCATCCCTTGGTAGCTAAAAACAGGATCTCCACTCAGGAAAACTTTAAAGAAAGGATAAATCCATTTTACTTTTTCTCCAAATAAAATACATGCTAAAAGAATCTGTGGAGCTTGATCCTCATTCAAATGTTTAGGCCTTTATGATATTGTAACTCAAAATGCATGGCTTTCCTTCCCCTAACGAGGATGTAGAGACCTTCTTCTCACAAATATCTGGCAAACATTTCCTGTAGGAAGCACAAGAGCACAGCTTTCCTGTCTCTCTCCCAAATTTATTGACGTTTTACTCAATGAACATATTGAGGTTTCTCATATGCTAACTCTCCTAATGTTCAGGGCAATCTGATGTCATAATTCAAAAGATCCAATCGGATCTCTGATCAACTAACTGGGCCCTGTTTGTTTTTGTTTAGGTTTCCCCCAAATAGACTCTGAGACAAGGATTCGGATGCAAGCAGTTTATTAGGGGGTGTTTTCGAGAAGAATGATAGGTAAACCAGGAAAGGAGGAAAGCTAACAATAGATGCTTTCACATCAGAGTTACTGTCAAAGGGAAAGGGACACAATCCCTCTGGGACTCTGGAGAGACTGTGCACACCCCTCAGAATCATCCCGTAGAGAAGAAAAAGTACGGGGCTTTTATAGACAGCTCCTTACCCTCGTTGGCTGAGGATTGCTCCAAGGGATGTGACTCCCCAGCACATCTGGCCTCGTTGCACGAGCGGAGCACATGCTGTGGTCAGAGAACCTGCTCAGGCACAGAGAGATGCAGGAAGCAGCTGGCAGGTCAGAGGACTGTCTGTTGAAAGCCAGAAGCAGTGACTGCATCTGCAATGGTGGGTATGACTTGCTTCAAGCAGAGGTGTGTGTGTGCGTGCTCAGTTGCATCTGACTCTTTGTGACCCCATGGACTGTAGCCCACCAGGTCCCTCTTGTCCATGGAATCTTTCAGGGAAGATTACTGGAGTGGGTTGCCATTTCCTACCCCAGGGGATCTTCCAGACAGGGATCAAACCCTCATCTCTTGCATCTCCTGCATTAACAGGCAAATTCTTTACCACTAGCGCCACCTGGAAGCCTTCAAGCAAAGGTGTGTGTATGTTAAATCGCTCAGTCAGTCGTGTCTGACTCTTTGCAACCTCATGGAATAGAGCCCTCCAGGCTCCTCTGTGCATGAAGTTCTTCAGGCAAGAATGCTACAGTGGGTTGCCATTTTCTCCTCCAGGGGATTGTCCTGACCCAGGGATCAAACCTGGGTTTCCTGAATTGCAGGCAGATTCTTTACCATCTGAGCCGCCAGGGAAGCCACTAGGGAAGCAAAGGTAGGTAGTGATAAATATGTGATTCTTGACTTTCTCAATCACAGTGGTGTACAAAACCCAGATGCGTCAGAACTACACTTCACTTGACCTTGGTTAAAAGTAGCTGTTTCCATCAGAGAGCAGACAAATTAATGCGGTCATTTTCTGGGGTTTCTCTGAGAATTTCAGGGACTTCTTGGTCAATTCTGATTTCCAGTTTGGTCACAAGTCTCCAGTTTGGTCACGTGTTTCCCTCTTGTCCCTCTCTCTCTGTTCTAAGGTTGCTTACACAGTAGCCCACTCTGGAAGGAGCAGAAAGTGAACAACCTTCTTTCTGTTCTGGGTTTCCACATCCGGCCTGCAGTGTTCTGTCTGCTCAGTCTCGCTCTTTGCAACAGTGAAGCACGGTGCTTCCCCAGGGGTGTGCTGGATGTTCTCTGGCACCAACACGCACTTCCAGGCAGCCTGCTGCTGACTAGCCTCCAGGACACAGCAGCAGTCCCTCTCTAGCCATTCTGAGTACTCACTAACAACCTCCTTGATTTCCTGGCAGCCTTGAAGGCACTAACGCCTTCACAGTTGCTTCTCAGCCCTACTTGGAACCCACTGAAGTATCTGGATTTCCTTCCACTCCTTTGGAGAGCAGAGGATATCAAGAATGCTGTATGCAATCCCCTCCCTGGGCATATATCTGGACAGAACTATAGTTCACAAAGGTACATGCACTTACATGTTTATGGCAGGATAATTCACAACAGCCAAGATGTGGAAACAAACTAGATGCCCGTTGACAGATGAATGGATAAAGAGGATGTGGTCCATACATACAGTGGCATACTACTCAGCTGTAAAAAATGTGAAATAATGCCATTTGCAGCAGCATGAATGGACCAAAGCAGCAGTCCCCAGCCTTTTCGGTACCAGGGACCTGTGTCATAGAAGACAATTTTTCCACAGACTCAGGTTGGAGATGGTTTTGGGGTGATTCAAGCATTTTACATTTATTATGCACTATATTTCTATTATTATTTTATCAGCCCCACCTGAGGTCATCAGGCATTAGATCCCAGTGTTTGGAGACCCCTGAAATAGATTATTCTGCCTTATGGACTATGCCAAAGCCTTTGACTGTGTGGATCACAACAAACTGTGGAAAATTCTGAAAGACACGGGAATACCAGACCACCTGACCTGCCTCTTGAGAAATCTGTATGCAGGTCAGGAAGCAACAGTTAGAACTGGACATGGAAAAACAGACTGGTTCCAAATAGGAAAAGGAGTATGTCAAGGCTGTATGTTGTCACCTTGTTTATTAACTTATGTGAAGAGTACATCATGAGAAATGCTGGGCTGGAGGCACACAGGCTGGAATCAAGATTGCCGGGAGAAATATCAATAACCTCAGATATGCAGATGACACCACCCTTATGGCAGAGAGTGAAGAGGAACTAAAAAGCCTCTTGATGAAAGTGAAAGAGGAGAGTGAAAAAGTTGGCTTAAAGCTCAACATTCAGAAAACAAAGATAATGGCATCCGGTCCCATCACTTCATGGCAAATAGATGGAGAAACAGTGGAAACAGTGGCAGACTATTTTGGGGGGCTCCAAAATCACTGAAGATGGTGATTGCAGCCATGAAATTAAAAGACGGTTACTCCTTAGAAGAAAAGTTATGACCAATCTAGACAGCATATTAAAAAGCAGAGACATTACTTTGCCAACAAAGGTCTGTCTAGTCAAGGCTATGGTTTTTCCAGTAGTCATGTATGGATGTGAGAGTTGGACTGTGAAGAAAGCTGAGCACCAAAGAATTGATGCTTTTGAACTGTGGTGTTGGAGAAGACTCTTGAGAGTCCCTTGGACTGCAAGGAGATCCAACCAGTCCATCCTAAAGGCGATCAGTCCTGGGTGTTCATTGGAAAGACTGATGAAGCTGCAACTCCAATACTTTGGCTACCTTATGCGAAGAGCTGACACATTAGAAACAACCCTGATGCTGGGCAAGATTGAGGGCAGGAGGAGACAGGGATGAGGACAGAGGATGACATGGCTGGATGGCATCACTGACTCAATGGACATGAGTTTGAGTAAACTATGGGCGTTGGTGATGGACAGGGAGGCCTGGCATGCTGCGGTTCATGGGGTTGCAAAGAGTCGGATACGACTGAGCAACTGAACTGACTGACTGACTGAACTAGAGATTATGGGACTAAGTGAAGAAAGTTAGACAGGGAAAGACAAATGTCATATGATACGGTTTAAATGTGGAATCTAAACTATGGTACAAACAAACTAATCTGAAAAATAGAAACGGACCGACTGACAAAGAAAACAGACTTTTCGTTGCCAGTGGGGTATGGGGTGGGGGGAGGCTTGGGAGTTTGGAATGGGAGTTTGGGGTTAGCAAATGCAAGTAAAGTATATATAGGATGGATTAACAACAAGGTGCTACTGTATAGCACAGGGAACTATATTCAATATCCTATAATAAAACATAATGGAAAAGAGTATGACAGAGAATGCATATATATATATATATATATATATGTATGCATAACTAAATCACTTTGCTGTGCAGTAGAAATTAACACAACATTGTAAATCAGCTCAACTTCCACTTCAATAAAACATTTTATTTTTAGAAAGCGAGCTATGAGTTGTCCTCTGGCCGCCTGCTTCACCCCTTCCTCCTGCTCTCCCAGCTCCTCGTCCCGTCTGCCATTCAAAAAGGACTCCAGACTTCCGGTCTCCCTTGGAGAAAGTTGACCTGTCTCTCTTCACACTTACAAGGTCTCTTTTCTCATCTATTTTCCTATGCATGCCTTACATTTGCACTTTCATGCCACTCCCTCTGTCTGAAACCTTCTTTCCCCATCTTATCTCCTGATCCTCTCCCATTCATGTTCCAAGTCTCTTTCAAATCCTGCCTTTGATGTGTGGTTTTCCATGACTTGGCAAAATTAGCTGCTCCCTTATCTTCTATGCACCCTGGTTTTCTCGAACCCACCCCACCCCCCGCCCTCGCCCACCTCCACCGCCACACACACACACACACACACACTTATTGGACTAGAGCTCTTGATGTGTTTCTCTTGCCCACAATTCTTTGAAGGTTCTGGTTGTGTCAAATTCATCTTTATTTCCTAAGAGCCAGGAACAGTGATTGGCCTATTTAGACAATCATTAATTTGAAAGAAATCTAATTGAACTGCATCTAATAGACCTGTCTCAGAGGTTCGTTATTACTAGAACTCTGCTTTGATACAGGATAAATGAGTTTCATGTGTATATTATCCATCTTATTTCAACCATCAAAGAGGTAACAAAATAAAACTTTATTAAAATGTTGTCCTATAACATGGTTATGGCATTTTATTTTTAAATTAAAAAGGAAATAAAATTGAAATAAGCTTATCTCAAAGATTTAATTTTTAAAAATCTGTATTTTGACATCATTTGATATCTATTCAGTCCAGTTCCCTATGCCTACAGAAGCCTGACAATGAGAACTGAGGCTGTAAAAGATCTAAAGGAGTTATCGGTGATTAGATTATCACAGCTCTGCTTTATTAAATGCACTGAACTTATTAATATATGAGCTAATGAAGGAACTTGATGTCCAAGGAACAGCAATACAGGAAACCAGGACTAAAATCATCATTGCAGCAACCAAAGAGCTGGGTCTAAGCACACAATGGAACAACTGTATGCAAAGAAACAGGATCCACCAAGATGCTGTAAAACAACTACATTTTTTTAAAATTCTCTGGTGGTTCAGGTGGTAAAGAATCCGCCTGCAATGCGGGAGACCTGGGTTTGATCCTGGGTTGGGATGTTCCCCTGGAGGAGGACATGGCAACCCACTCTAGTGCTGTCGCCTGGAGAATCCCATGCACAGAGGAGCCTGGTGGGCTACAGTCCACGGGGCCGCAAAGAGTCGGGCACGAGTGAGCAAATAAGCACAGTGTGGAAACATGGCAAGGAATGGTGTGACCAGAAAGAGGTGAGTGGTGGAGGATTCCAGAACTTGCTCTTCCTAGATAAGCAGGTAAGAGCAGATCGCTGCACAGTCTAAACTCAGAGTTCCCTGATGACACGATGGCAAAATATGGGGCCAGCCAGAGCCTGGGGATCTGAGTCAGCCTTCCCGGATTCCAAGGCCCTGGGCACCCACACACCTGTTGATTCTCTTTCCCCTTAGGAATGATATCAGGAGCCTCAACATCCCCAAGAGGGTACACTTGTTCCTTAAAGTCAGGTGACTGCATTTGCAATCCTGGGAATATTGAATTGAATAGGGGCATGATAAAGAAAATCAACCCATAGTATTAATACTTGTCTATTAAGTTTAGGAATAATCTATGTGTGTGAATGAGCTAAAGAATCTATAATCATTAAGTCAGTATACATAACAGAATATTAAGTTTTCTACAGACAGTATTAGGATATTGAGAAGAACTTGGATTTGCCATATAAATTTATTTTAAATGTATTAAAATTATATGATTCATGTTTGTGCTTGGCTAGGTTTTGCTTGCTCAGGCTAAAAGCTTCCCCAATAGCCATTTAAAGTATTCAAAATAAAATAAAAGTGTTCTATGTTCTAAATTTTAAAGGTATTAAATTAAGTTTTAAGTGCTTGAAGGCAGTGCTTTAGTTGTTTGTAAATGACATTCTTGCTTTAAGAATTTAGCCTACTCAAAATACATCTATCACATATTATTCAATTAACAATGTGAAAGTGATTTTTCTTATTTCATACAGAACTTTATAGACTGAACTTTACTAGGTCTCCATTTCTAATTTAATATGCCAAATATTAATCTAAAACCTACTTATGTAAATCCTCATTGCTTTATACAATGATTACCCTATGAAAAAAAAGAAATTCATGTTGACAGAAATAAAATGTTTGGGGGTTTAACAAAAATCAATAGCTGCTCCCCAAAATATAGTGACATCAAGAAGCTCATCTCCAAGTATCTAGAGTTATAATACTGACCCTCAAGTACTACTTAGGAATACCCAGGTTTATGACTTGAGTCTGAGCCCTGAAGGTTTTGGGGTTCTTTAATAGATGCTCAGTTTCATAAGTAAAATGTTGGGACATCCACTGGGAAGGGGAAGTTGCCTGTCCTTTGCTAAGGGACATTCTGAAGGTAATTACTATCGTAAGGGCTTAGGTGACACTTGTCCCTGGAGGATTATACCATGAAGAAAAGCAGAATTACCCCACTGTTGCTGACACTGGGGTAAGAATCAATAGATTTTCTTTTTTCTAACTTGAAAATAGCATTGCCATTCTATTAGCAAATGTCTTGATACAAATTAAAAAAACCAACGTAATATCTGATATCTGCATTGTTAGTAGCTGGCCTCCTTCTGTTGTGCTATTTACAAACAATTGATGAGAAAAGCTTTGGAACAGAATTTTCTCTACACAGAATTTTTCCATACTGAGTTCTTTGAGAAGTGTAAGTACTTCCTTGCAGAGGAATCCCAGAGTATCAAATTCTAGTAGATACTGAAATGCCATTACATCTTTGCATCTTTTTTATATAAATTACAGGATTTTAATGGTCAGAAAGGCTAAATAAAATAGTTTGTTATTATTTGCACAATTCAGTCAAATTTCCTAAATCATAAAAATTTCTGTTACGTCTTTATTTGGTGGTTGATGATTTTCAGGATAACAGTTGAAGGAGAGATGTTCTATCTGGGAGTCACTCTGCACCCAGAAATTCTAGAATTCAAAACATACTTCTGACCCACACTCATGTGGCTTTAGAGAGGTCACCTAGCACGTTGGGATTTTAGTTTATGCATCAGCATCACCCTGTATTATAAAAGTAAAGACTGAATCACTGAGAATTAATGGATTACCAGATACCATATAATTCTGACCATTTGTTTGGTTTGTTTCCTCCATTTTCTACCAACTTTCCATTTCTCAATAGGTCCCAGAACTTTTTCAGAACACACTACCAAGCCTCTGAACACCCCTTTCTTGCCTACCCCTAGAAGCTTACAAAGGTACAAAAAAAAAAAAAAAGTCCCTTTAGGAAATACCACAAGGCCATCAATTAAGTACTTAGATATTTGCCTTTAATACACTAATGGGCAGGTTTATTTTAGTCTTCAGTTAAGAGATTTCTTGAATAGAAGATATGCAAGGTGCTGCTAGCTGCTTTCCCGTGAGGGTAGAAATTACAACTGTCTTGTTCACTGTTGTGTGGAAAGGCTTAGCAAATGGCCCAAGACACAGTAGTTATTCAAACATTTGTTGAGTTTGCTGGTTGATCTAAAGCAGTCCTAGTTATTCATACTCAATATTTAGTTTGTATTTTAGTGATTGAATCTTTAACCCATTTGGGTTGCTTTAACAAAATACCATAAACTAAGTGCCCCATTAAACAACAGAAATTTATTTCTCTCAGTTCTGGAAGCTGAGAAATCCAAGATCAAGGCACCAGAAGACTTGATGTCTGGTGAGAGGTTGCATACTAGACAGCCACCTTTCTGATGTGACTCCTCAGGACTGAAGGACCAAGGGATATTCCTGGGCTTCTTATAAGGGCACTAATCCCACCACAAAGGTTCCACCCTTCTGATCTAATCATCTCCCAACAGCCTCACCACCTAATAGTTTCACCTCTGGGAATCTGGATTTCAACTTGTGGAATTAGGTAGCATACAAACATTCAAACCAATAGCAGTAGATACCTTTAAACCCAAAACCACCACTCACTCAGACAGACCTTCACATTTATTTTAAATGGAGATGATATGAAACAATAGCCACACTGATTGTACATATCCAAGGTACCTGATGTTTGAAAAGAATTTCACATATTCCAGTATGGCAAGTTTCAAAAGTGAGAACATGTAGTACATACTGCATGAAGGTCATTATATGATTACCCAAAGTTGGCAGTTGAGATTAGAAAGAAAAAAAGAGAAGCAGATTTCAACTGTGGTTTGAAATGTTTTCTTTTGTTTTTAATTTGTGTTAAATATAGTTTTCATTCTGTCTGCCCTCTGAGAGATAAGGATAAGAGGCTTATGGAAGCTTCCTGATGGGAGAGACTGAATGCAGGGAAACTGGGCCTTGTTCTGATGGATGGGGCCATGTTCAGTAAATCTTTAATCCAATTTTCTGTTGATGGGTGGGGCTGTGTTCCCTCCTTGTTGTTTGACCTGAGACCAATCTATGGTGGAGGTAATGAAGATAATGGCGGCCTCCTTCAAAAGGTCCGGGGCACACACTGCTGCATTCAGTGCCCCTGACCCTGCAGCAGGCCACCACCAACCCACGCCTCCACTGGAGACTCCTGGACACTCACAGGCAAGTCTGGCTCAGTCTCTTGTGGGGTCACTGCTCCTTTCTCCTGGGTCCTGGTGCCCACAAGGTTTTGTTGGTGCCCTGCAAGAGTCTGTTTCCCCAGTCCTGTGTAAGTTCTCTAATCAAATCTCACTGGCCTCCAAAGTCAAATTCCCTGGGGGTTCTCAATCCCTTTGCCAGATCCCCAGGTTGGAAAATCTGTTGTGGGTCCTAGAAATTTCTTAGCAGTGTGAGAATTTCTTTGGTATAATTGTTCTGCAGTTGGGTATCTGCTCGGCAGCTTTATGGTGGGGTTATTGGTGACCTCCTCCAAGAGGGCTTGTGCCACAGGCTGTGTGAATAATCAAATGGATCACATGGACCACAGCCTTGTCTAACTCAATGAAACTATGAGCCATGCCATGTAGGGCTACCCAAGATGAACAGGGCATGCTGGAGAGTTCTGACAAAATGTGGTCCACTGGAGAAGGGAACGGCAAACCACTTCAGTTATCTTGCCTTGAGAACCCCATAAACAGTATGAAAAGGCAAAAATATATGATCCTGAAAGATGAACTCCCCAGGTTGGTAGGTGCCCAGTATGGTACTGGAGAAGAATAGAGAAATAAATCAAGAAAGAATGAAGAGATGGAGCCAAAGCAAAAACAACACCCAGTTGTGGAAGTGACTGGTGATAGAAGTAAAGTCCAATGCTGTAAAGAAAAATCTTGCATAGGAACCTGGAATGTTAGGTGCATGAATCAAGATAAATTAGAAGTGGTCAAACAAGAAATGGCAAGAGTGAACATAGACATTTTAGGAATCAGCAAACTAAAATGGGTAAATTTAACTCAGATGACCATTATATCTACTACTGTGGGCAGGAATCCATTAGAAGAAATGGAGTAGCCATCATAGTCACAAAAGAGTCTGAAATGCAATACTTGTGTGTAATCTCAAAAACTACAGAATGATCTCGGTTCGTTTCCAAGGCAAGCCATTCATTATCACAGTAATCCAAGTCTATGCCCCAACCAATAATGCTGAAGAAGTTGAAATTGAACGGTTCTATGATGACCTATAAGACCTTCTAGAACTAATACCAAAAAAAGATGTCCTTTGCACCATAGGGGACTGGAATGCAAAAGTAGGACATCAAGAGATACCTAGAGTAACAGACAAATTTGGCCTTGGATTACAAAACAAAGCAGGTCAAAGGCTAATAGAATTTTTCCAAGAGAACTCACTGGTCATAGCAAACACCCTGTTCCAACAACACAAGAGAAGACTCTACACATAGACATCACCAGATGGTCAACACTGGAATTGGATTGATTATATTCTTGGAAGCCAAAGATGGAGAAGCTCTATACAGTCAACAAAAACAAGACCAGGAGCTGACTGTGGCTCAGATCATGAACTCCTTATTGCCAAATTCAGACTTAAATTGAAGAAACTAACCAACAGACCATTCAAGTAGGACCTAAATCAAATCCCTTACAATTATACAGTGGAAGTGACAAATAGATTTAAGGGATTAAATCTAATAGACCAGAGTACCTGAAGAAATATGGACGGAGGTTCATGACATTGTACAGGAGACAGGGATCAAGACCATCCCCAAGAAAAAGAAATTCAAAAACACAGTTATCTGAGGAGGCCTTACAAATAACTGAGAAAAGGAGAGAAGCTAAAGGCAAAGGAGTAAAGGAAAGATATATCCATTTGAATGAAGAGTTCCAAAGAATAGCAAAGACAGATAAGAACGCCTTCTTCAGTGATCAGTGCAAAGAAATAGAGGAAAACAGTGGAATGGGAAAGACTAGGGATCACTTCAAGAAAACTGGAGATATCAAGGGAACATTTCATGCAAAGGAGGGTACAATAAAGGACAGAAATGGTATGGACCTAACAGAAGCAGAAGATACTAAGAAGAGGTGGCAAGAATACACAGAAAAACTATACAAAAAAGATCATCATGACTTAGAAACCACAATGGTGTGATCACTCATCTAGAGCCAGACATCCAGGATGCCAAGTCAAGTGGGCCTTAGGAAGCGTTACTACAAACAAAGCTCGTGGAGGTGGTGGAATTCCAGTTGAGCTATTTCAAATCCTGAAAGATGATGCTGTGAAAACGCTGCACTCAATATGCCAGAACATTTGGAAAGTTCAGAAGTAGCCACAGGACTGGAAAAGGTCAGTTTTCATTACAACCCCAAATAAAGGCAATGCCAAAGAATGTTCAAACTACTGCACAATTGCATTCCTCTCACACACTAGCAAATAAATGCTCAAAATTCTCCAAGCCAGGCTTCAACAGTACATGAACCATGAACTTCCAGATGTTCAAGCTGGATTTAGAAACGGCAGAGGAACCAGAGATCAAATTCCCAACATCCGTTGGATCATCGATAAAGCAAAAAAATACCCAAAAAAATCTACTTCTGCTTTATTGACTATGCCAAAGTCTTTGACTGTGTAGATCACAACAAATTGTGAAAAATTCTGAAAGAGGTGGGAATACCAGACCAGCTTACCTGCCTCCTGAGAAATCTGTATGCAGGTCAAGAAGGAGCAATTAGAACTGGACATGGAATAACAGACTGGTTCCATATTGGAAAAGGAGTACATCAAGGCTGTATATTGTCACACTGCTTATTAAACTTACATGCAGACTGCATCATGTGAAATGCCGGTCTGGATGAAGCTCCAGCTGGAATATAGATTGTTGGGAGAAATATCAATAACTTCAGATATTCAGATGACATTCCCCTTATGGAAGAAAGTGAAGAACTAAAAAGCCTCTTGATGAAAGTGAAAGAGGAGAGTGAAAAAGCTGGCTTATAACTCAACGTTCAAAAAATGAAGATCATGGCATCTGGTCCCATCATTTCATCGCAAATAGACAGGGAAACAATGGAAACAGTGACAGACTTTATTTTCTTCGCTCCAAAATCACTGCAGATGGTGACTGCAGTCATGAAATTAGAAGATGCTTGCTCCTTGGAAGAAAAGTTATGACCAACCTACACAGCATATTAAAAAGCAGAGACATTACTTTGCCAACAAAAGTCCATCTAGTCAAAGCCATGGTTTTTCCAGTAGTCATGTATGGATGTGAGATTTTGACTATGAAGAAAGCTGAGGGCTGAAGAATTAATGCTTTTGAACTGCGGTGTTACAGAAGACTCTTGAGAGTTCCTTGGGCTGCAAGGAGATCCAACCAGTCAATCCTAAGGTAAATCAGCCCTGAATATTCATTAGAAGGACGGATGCTGAAGCTCCAATACTTTGGCCACCTGATCAGAAGAACTGACCCATTGGAAAAGACCCTGATGCTGGGAAAAATTGAAGTCAGGAGGAGAAGGGAATGACAGAGGATAAGATGGTTGGATGGCATCATTGACTCACTAGACATGAGTCTGAATAAGCTCTGGGAGTTGGTGATGGACAGGGAAGCCTGACATGATGCAGTCTATGGGGTCGCAAAGAGTCAGACATGACTGAGTGACTGAACTGAGCTGAACTGAAAATATAGTTAAGTTACAATGTATTAGTTTAAGGTGTAGAGCAAAGAGATTCTGTTGTACATATGTATGAATAAAAATATACATATTCTTTTCTTTACTTTCTCTTCTATTATAGGTTATTACAATGTATTGAATTGAGTTCCCTGTGCTATACCGCAGACCCCTGTTATTTATCTATTTTATATGTCATCATCATCATATAGCCGCTCAGTCATGTCTGACTCTGTGACCCCATGGTCTGCCAGACTCTTCTGTCCATGGGATTCTCCAGGCAAGAATACTGGAATGGGTTGCCAGTTCCTTCTCAGAAGTCTGTATATGTCAATTCTAAATTCCTAATGTATCCCTCCTGCCTTCCCCTTGACATGTTTTCTTTACATGTGTTTTTTGCCCCCTTGTCAAAAAGAAAGAAAGAAAAAATGTGAAGAAAAGATGAGAAAGAAGGATGGGGGAAAGAAAACACAGGAAATTCAAAAAGAACAGGGATGGAAAGGAAGAAGAGGGGAAAAAGCTGAAAAGGTGGAAGCATCTAAGGTTTAGAAGTTTTACATCAAAATCCTTACTCAGAAATAACTTTGTAGGGTCAACAGAGCTCAGTTAAAATAACACCATGTACTTAATGTGTCTTTCTAAGGTGAGGCAGTCAGACCAGCAGTTACCAGCACTCCTTCTTAGTCTTCTTTCTTTTATATAAATCTAGAAGGAAATAAGCCAACACAGATTTAGCTCCCAAATCTTAGTGGAGCAACCATAGAAGAGAGCAGTCCTCCTCTGAAGACAAAGGCTGGGAGAAATGCAATAAAAAATTCTGATCCTGAGACCAGAAAGGAAGGGCACACTTAGTACTTTTAAAAATTTATTTACTTATGATTGGAGGATTAATTGCTTTACAATATTGTGCCAGTTTCTTCCATACATCAGCATGCATCAGCCATAAGTATACACATGTCTCATCCCTCTTGAACTTCCCTCCCACGTCCCACCCCGTCCCACCTCTCTGGGTTGTCACTCTGGTTTGAGTTCCCTGAGTCATACATCAAACTCCCATTGGTGATCTATTTCACATACACTGATGTTAGCTCCATCATTTGCCCCAGGTCTCTATGGGAAAGGATACCTTCACAGGCAAAAGCGTGGTTGGGAGAAGCATTCTGATCACTTCCTTTGTCTGCCACATCTTCCTAGAGGGGAGACAAACCCTGCCCAAAAGAGCTGAGAACCAGGACATGAGGCTCTGACAACAGGGCTACTTCTGTCTTTTTGTTGTGTTTGCTTGTTTGTGTTCACTGACCCAAGAAACGCGTTTCTTTTCTAAGTGCCTGATGTTGAAGAAGTCTCCATTCAAGAGGACCATGAGGGCAGGCTTGGGAGGACTCACACAGGCTGTAAATAATTAACGTTGTCCAACAATCTGTCTCATCACAAGGCCTTTAGATCTGTCTGGTGACTAGTGCATTGAGAGAATAAGAACCGATAAGTAAACCAGAGCTATCAGGGCTAGGATGCTGCCTCCAACACCTGTGTTCATAACAAACTCCCCCATCAGAGGTTAGCCCACAAAAAAGGTTTTATCTAACTTTATAGCTGGAGAAATCAAGGTAAAAGAGAGAAAACCACTTTCCCAAGGTCACATAATAAAGGTAATGCAGTTATGCATGTTCAGTCACTCAGTCATGTCCGACTCTTTATGACCCTATGGACTGTAGCCTGCCAGCCTCCTCTGCCCATGGAATTCGCCAAGCTAGGCTGCTGGAGTGGGTTGCCATGCTCTCCTCCAGGGGATCTTCCTGATCCAGAGATTGAACCCACATCTTTCTGGATCACTTAGTCCTTCTTGATGTCACTGGTTTTAACCTGGTAGGTTCTGAATGGTTTTCGTTTGCCATTTTTGCATTATGGTAAAGTATATATGATATCAAATTTACCCTTTTAACCACTGTTAAGTGTATAGTTCAGTGGCATAGGGCACATTCATATGGCAATCATCACCACCATTCATGCCCCGACTTTTTCCATCTTCTCCGACGTTAAAAAGAAACTTCCCATCTCTCCTCCCTCTAGCCCCTGCCAACCACTTCTGAACATTCTTTTACAGCAAAAAGAAGTGTTGACTTTGACCTTGGTTTACAACCAGAAATGTAATTAGATGCAGGAGCAGGGTGAGGAAAGGGTAAATGTCAATTCAGCACTGACTGTCTTCGGGAGGAGACACCTGGGGAGTGTACTGTGGTATGTGTGTGTGTGTGTCTTTAAAAGATTCTCCACCTCCCGGCCAGCCTCCTTACCATTTGCCACTGGGTTTTCCAGCCGGCCGGTTGCCTCAATTCAGGCTAGGAGCTGGCTATCTCCTTTGTAGTTCCAGGAGCAGTTTTGTTGCCATGGAGGCCACAATCTGATTTGAGGAATGTAAAGGTAATCCTTTGCTTTTAGTTCCAAAGATCTGCTCCAAAGATAGGCTGTTGCTCTTCCTCTGGAAAACCCTGATTGGTAGCTTTCCTCCAAGCGCTCAGTCTGAAGTGCTTTATCCTATCTCCTCACCAACTTCAAAAACTCAAGCTCTCCCGGGGCCTCTGGAAGGGAGTCTGTGGCCTCCATCGACTTCCCACAAATGGCTGATCCTGGAGGTGGTGCTGTTTACAATGGGACGCCTCATAATCAGAGTGCCGCCGACTGTCACGGGGGAAACTGCTGGAAGAACGGGGTGGTGAAAGAATCCCAGGTAAGAAGCGATCCCTCCCCCTTCATCTGAATGACCGGGACATTTCAATATTTTGCTGTAAAGCTCTTTGAAGCTGTCCTCATTGAAAGTCCTTGGCAGAAAGTGTTTTCCGTGTTTGGACTCTTTGCTTCGGCTCATTTCAAATGCTTGGCTACTAAAAAGTTTAGATATGGGTTAAGGAGGGAATTTCTTCTTTATACAGGAGAGGAAATATGTAGACCCAAGAGCTTTCAACTCCTAATGTACAAACATCCCTCCTAGACTGTTGTTTTCTCTCAAGAGTTTTAGGGAGCACAGTTGCAAAGGCTAAAATTCTTGAGCTGAATTTCAGTCCCTCAGAAAATCACAACAGGCTGCATTCACCATGCTTCAAAAGAAATAAAAAAGGAAGCGAAAGTAAACGCTGCTGAGATTATGTGGAGTGGGTGGCATTTTCCCCTGGTAGGGTAGGAATGTCTCTCTGTTTGAAAGGCGACTTCTTTTCGGTGTTCCGTGGAGCCTTGTCAGAACTCACAGCTTGATTTGGGGCCAAAGTCTTTCTTTGAAATTTGACATCACAAGCATTCCTTTTTATAAGACACTTCAGAAAGCGTGGCTTATTGTTACATGCTGCACACAGGAACCAAACAGACTTTGAATTGTTTTCCCATGTGAGGCTTTAAAAAATTTTTTTCACTCCTGCTCTGGCAGAATGTTTGAGGGAAACGTGCTGAGGAGGAGGAGGAGGAACCCAAAAAATGTTGTCAGCTTATTCAAAGAGGGAGCCAAGCCGGGTCTGCAAGATACTTGTGAAAACAGTCAGGCAGTCCCCAGCTTCCCACTGGATGCCCAGCCCTCTGCTCTGAGCTGCAGGAGCAGCAGGGTGACCTCACCTGCTTGGGAGCAGATTAGCATAGGCAAACCAGCAGCTTTACTCATGGAAAATGAGAAGCTGAGTGGCAAGGAGCCCACTCGGGAGAACTGGGGGGAAGCGGGGACAAGTCAGGTGGTTCTAAGATCACAGGACAGGTGGGGCTGCTTGGAGGCCAGCTCACGATTCAGTGAATTAAATTCGTGTCCAGGGGACGAAAGAGGTGGAGAGGGGGAATCGCTCTGGAGTCTGGGTCGTTTGTGAATAGGCTGTAGTCTCCAAAATGTGCTCCTCTCTCAACAAAAGCCCTTACCCTAGCCTTGAAGTGCCTACTAAAACCCTCAGGTCTGGCCTCCTCCAGCTGATTATTCGGTCAGTCAAAAAGTGGATTCGGGTTTTTCCATGCTATCTTCCTGACAAACCCGAATGACCTTATTGGCCCTCCCAACATAATGTGAAGAAAAAGTATTTAAGTCTCATTATTCACGTGAGGGGGATCATATTAATTCCCACCAATTCTTCATCACTGCATCAATTCAGATCACTACCACTCAGGACTCTCTTTGCCCCTAAAATGACTGTAACACTGGCCCCTGGCCTACTCACCTTCTGAACCATCCCCACCCTGAGGGCAGAAATGCATTTAGGGGATTCCTTCTTTCTGTCCCTACTTTATCTTGGTTCTGTAACCACCCTCTAGTGTCTGAGGCTAGAGACTTAGCTAGATGGTGACGACCACTCCTAAGTAAGAAGAAAAGCCAGAATCCAGAAGGTTTGTTACTAAATGCTCCTACAAGACTGTAAATAACTTTGAATTCACCCACACTTGCCAAGGAGCAGCAGGAAATATTAGGGCAGCCACTGCCTTTTCTAACAGCTCTTTCTGAGGGAAGGAACATCCAGAACCTATTTGCTCAGATATATTTAGGTGTTACTAAGTTGAAATTGGCTTCCACTGAGAGCCTCAATTATGGCTTAAAAAGTATGTTCCAGAAAGAAGAAACCCTGCTGGGTTCTTAGGGCAGTAGGGCAGACGAGGGTCTGTTTTCCCCTCTGTGGTTGTGGGTGTGGTCGCCTTTCCCATCATGATCCTCAGTCACCGGCTTTGGCCCATTTCACTTTGAGGACACCCTAAGCAAACTGAGTCTTGACCAAAAGCCTTGCAGCTTGAACCCAGTCCTCGTAGAACAAACTCACTCTTGGAACCCAGCCACCATGTTTGAAGGAAGCCATTGCAGCTCAGGAGAAGCCCAAGCAGAGAAAGACCAAGTAACCCAGGACAGATGTGGCACCAGCTGGTAGACGGAGTGAGTCAGCTGTCTTAGAAGTGGGTGCCCCAGCCCTGGAGTCTGTCTGTTCCAATTGTACTTCATGGAGTAGAGATGACTTGTCCCTACTGCTGCTAAGTTGCTTCAGTTGTGTCCGACCGTTTGTGATCCCATGGGCTGTAGCCCTCCGCATGCTCCTCTGTCCGTGGGATTCTCCAGGCAAGAATACTGGAGTGGCTTGCCATTTCCTTCTCCATGTCCCCCCAGCCTTGCTCAGATTACAGATTCTTGAGCAAACAAGAATCGTTGTTCTAAGAATGGTGGTGATTTATTAAACCACAATAAACATGTAAACACATGGATATTCTATTTCTTTAAAATGCCTAGAAAAATCATTCTACAGTCTTATTACAACCATTCTCAATGCCTTCAATTTGAGGAAACAGTTTTGCCCATCAATCTTTGGCAAAGATTCCTTTTCCTAACCTTTATATTTTTATTTTGTTTTATTTTGTATTTTGCATAAGGACTTAACGTGAGTGTCTGGCTGGTAAAACCAAACACAATGAACTCATATGACATCAGTGCAAAAGCACAATCGTTTCAGATCAGATCAGATCAGTCGCTCAGTCATTTCCGACTCTTTGCGACCCCATGAATCGCAGCACACCAGGCCTCCCTGTCCATCACCAACTCCCGGACTTCACTCAGACTCATGTCCATCGAGTCAGTGATGCCATCCAGCCATCTCATCTCCTGTCGTCCCCTTCTCCTCCTGCCCCCAATCCCTCCCAGCATCAGAGTCTTTTCCAATGAGTCAACTCTTCGCATGAGGTGGCCAAAATACTGGAGTTTCAGCTTTAGCATCATTCCTTCCAAAGAAATCCCAGAGCTGATCTCCTTCAGAATGCACTGGTTGGATCTCCTTGCAGTTCAAGGGACTCTCAAGAGTCTTCTCCAACACCACAGTTCAAAAGCATCAATTCTTTGGTGCTCAGCCTTCTTCGCAGTCCAACTCTCACATCCATACATGACCACAGGTAAAACCATAACCTTGACTAGACAGATCTTTGTTGGCAAAGTAATGTCTCTGCTTTTGAATATGCTATCTAGGTTAGTAATAACTTTCCTTCCAAGGAGTAAGCATCTTTTAATTTTGTGGCTGCAATCACCATCTGCAGTGATTTTGGAGCCCAGAAAAATAAAGTCTGACACTGTTTCCACTGTTTCCTCATCTATTTCCCATACAGTGATGGGACCGGATGCCATGATCTTCGTTTTCTGAATGTTGAGCTTTAAGCCAACTTTTTCACTCTCCACTTTCACTTTCATCAAGAGGCTTTTGAGTTCCTCTTCACTTTCTGCCATGAGGGTGGTGTCATCTGCATATCTGAGGTTATTGCTATTTCTCCCGGCAATCTTGATTCCAGTTTGTGTTTCTTCCAGTCCAGCATTTCTCATGATGTACTCTGCATGTAAGTTAAATAAACAGGGTGACAATATACAGCCTTGACGAACTCCTTTTCCTATTTGGAACCAGTCTATTTTTCCATGTCCGGTTTTAACTGTTGCTTCCTGACCTGCATACAAATTTCTCAAGAGGCAGATCAGGTGTTCTGGTATTCCCATCTCTCAGAATTTTCCACAGTTTATTGTGATCCACACAGTCAAAGGCTTTGGCATAGTCAATAAAGCAGAAATAGATGTTTTTCTGGAACTGCTTTCTTTTTCCATGATCCAGCGGATGTTGGCAATTTGATCACTGGTTCCTCTGCCTTTTCTAAAACCAGCTTGAACATCTGGAAGTTCACGGTTCACATATTGCTGAAGCCTGGCTTGGAGAATTTTGAACATTACTTTACTAGCGTGTGAGATGAGTGCAATTGTGTGGTAGTTTGAGCATTCTTTGGCATTGCCTTTCTTTGGGATTGGAATGAAAACTGACCTTTTCCAGTCCTGTGGCCACTGCAGAGTTTTCCAAATTTGCTGGCATATTGAGTGCAGCACTTTCACAACATCATCTTTCAGGATTTGGAATAGCTCAACTGGAATTCCATCACCTCCACTAGCTTTGTTCATAGTGATGCTTTCTAAGGCCCACCTGACTTCACATTCCAGGATGTCTGGCTCTAGGTCAGTGATCACACCATCGTGATTATCTGGGTCATGAAGATCTTTTTTGTACAGTTCTTCTGTGTATTCTTGCCATCTCTTCTTAATATCTTCTGCTTCTGTTAGGTCCATACCATTTCTGTCCTCTATCGAGCTCATCTTTGCATGAAATGTTCCTTTGGTATCTCTGATTTTCTTGAAGAGATCCCTAGTCTTTCCCATTCTGTTGTTTTCCTCTATTTCTTTGCATTGATCGCTGAAGAAGGCTTTCTTATCTCTTCTTGCTATTCTTTGGAACTCTGCATTCAGATGTTTATATCTTTCCTTTTCTCCTTTGCTTTTCACTTCTCTTCTTTTCACAGCTATTTGTAAGGCCTCCCCAGACAGCCATTTTGCTTTTTTGCATTTCTTTTCTATGGGAATGGTCTTGATCCCTGTCTCCTGGACAATGTCACGAACCTCATTCCATAGTTTATCAGGCACTCTATCTATCAGATCTAGGCCCTTAAATCTATTTCTCACTTCCACTGTATAATCATAAGGGATTTGATTTAGGTCATACCTGAATGGTCTAGTGGTTTTCCCTACTTTCTTCAATTTAAGTCTGAATTTAGCAATAAGGAGTTCATGGTCTGAGCCACAGTCAGCTCCTGGTCTTGTTTTTGCTGACTGTATAGAGCTTCTCCATCTTTGTCTGCAAAGAATATAATCAGTCTGATTTCGGTGTTGACCATCTGGTGATGTCCATGTATAGAGCCTTCTCTTGTGTTGTTGGAACAGGGTGTTTGTTATGACCAGTGCATTTTCTTGGCAAAACTCTATGTCTTTGCCCAGCTTCATTCCATATTCCAAGGCCAAATTTGCCTGTTACTCCAGGTGTTTCTTGACTTCCTACTTTTGCATTCCAGTCCCCTATAATGAAGAGGACATCTTTTTTGGGTGTTAGTTCTAAAAGGTCTTGTAGGTCTTCATAGACCCGTTCAACTTCAGCTTCTTCAGCATTACTAGTTGGGGCATAGACTTGGATTACTGTGATATTGAATGGTTTGCCTTGGAAACGAACAGAGATCATTCTGTTATTTTTGAGATTGCATCCAAGTACTGCATTTCGGACTCTTTTGTTGACCATGATGGCCACTCCATTTCTTCTGAGGGATTCCTGCCCGCAGTAGTAGATATAATAGTCATCTGAGTTAAATTCACCCATTCCAGTCCATTTCAGTTCGCTGATTCCTAGAATGTCGACATTCACTCTTGCCATCTCTTGTTTGATCACTTCCAATTTGCCTTGATTCATGGACCTGACATTCCAGGTTCCTATGCAATATTGCTCTTTACAGCATCGGACCTTGCTTCTATCACCAGTCACATCCACAGCTGGGTATTGTTTTTGCTTTGGCTCCATCCCTTCATTCTTTCTGGAGTTATTTCTCACTGATCTCCAGTAGCATATTGGGCACCTACTGACCTGCGGAGAAGGCAGTGGCACCCTACTCCAGTACTCTTGCCTGGAAAATCCCATGGACAGAGGAGCCTGGTAGGCTGCAGTCCATGGGGTCACTAAGAGTCGGACACGACTGAGCGACTTCACTTCCAATTTTCCCTTTCATGCACGGGAGAAGGAAATGGCAACCCACTCCAGCGTTCTTGCCTGGAAAATCCCAGGGACAGGGGAGCCTCATGGGCTGCCATCTCTGGGGTCACACAGAGTCGGACACAACTGAAGCAACTTAGCAGTAGCAGCAACTGACCTGGGGAGTTTATCTTTCAGTATCCTATCATTTTGCCTTTTTATACTGTTCATAGGGTTCTCAAGGCAAGAATACTGAAGTGGTTTGCCATTCCCTTCTCCAGTGGACCACATTCTGTCAAATCGGGTTGCCCCACGGGCATGGCTTAGTTTCATTGAGTTAGACAAGGCTGTGGTCCTAGTGTGATTAGATTGACTAGTTTTCTGTGAGTATGGTTTCAGTGTATTTGCCCTCTGATGCCCTCTTGCAACACCCACCTTCTTGGGTTTCTCTTACCTTGGGCGTGGGGTATCTTTTCACAGCTGCTCCAGCAAAGCGTAGCCATCGCTCCTTACCTTGGACGAGGGGTATCTCCTCACCGCTGCCCTTCCTGACCTTCAATGTGGGATAGCTCCTCTAGGCCCTCCTGCGCCCGCACAGCCATGGCTCCTTGGACGTGGGGTTGCTCCTCCTGGCCACCACCCCTGGCCTCATGCTGTCAAATCCAAAGTGTAATCATTCAACCTGAGGAGGTCTGTAACTTGCTGCCTTATCTAAGAAATAGCAGGCAAAGAAGGATGCATGCGTTCAGGTTTAGCTGTTTTGTTGATTGAAAGAATATATATTTTAAAGTATATTTCATATCTTCCAATTATAAATTAATTTTATCTATCGGTTAAAGTTTCCTAGAAAATGATTCTCTTTAGAAACACAGGTAGATTGACGTTAACCTAATTATTCTCAAGGAATCCACTCCAGTTATTTTAAAATACACTTCTTTTAATCTTCCTACTAAGTATTGTCATCTCTCTTAGTTGGCCTGAACTAATGTTTTAATGAAATTCTAAAGTATCCTAACCCATAAATTCATGTGAGAAGTTGTTGCCACCATATTATGATAGAAAGTCATAGGGCCATTCATTCACCAATTAAACATTTGGAAACAAACACTATGAGCAGGGCTCAGAGAAGTATTCAAAACTCTTCTCCATAATCTACTTCATCCATCACAATTCTCTCTAAATAATGCTTCACTCAAAAGCTTTCCACATTGCAGATCGTTTGATTACAGCAGAGGTTGAGATGACAAATACCCAGCAGGCTGGCAAGGCCCGGGGTGGACAATAGAAAGAGGTCAGCGTGGGTTAAGTCTTCCCAGGTGGCTCAGCAGTAAAGAGTCTGCCTGCCAAGCAGGAGACACAGGATCAATATCTGGATCAGCAAGATCCCCTGGAGAAGGGAAGAGCAACCCACTCCAGTATTCTTGCTTGGAAAATCCCACAGGCAGAGGAGCCTGGCAGGTTGCAGCCCACGGGGTTGCAAAGAGTCCAACATGACTCAGCAACTAAACAACAGTAACAAAGCACGGGTTTGCCCAAGTAGAGCAAAGCAACTCAGGTAACAACAACAGCAACTACTCAGGACGCTGTTGTGTTGACAGATGTTATGATTTTCAAAAGAAGCTGGAAATCCAGATGGGGGAGGAGGGGAAGAGAATATCCTAATTTTTAAGGATTGTCATTTAATCCTTCAAAAGGCCAGTAGTGTAGATTTCAAGGAGACATTGCTACCAGCCACAAGTCTGTAATCTCTGAACTAGTGTTTAGTCACTAAGTTCTGTCCAACTCTTTGTGACCCCATGGACTATAGCCCACTAGACTCCTGCATCCATGGGATTTTCCCCACAAGAATACTAGAGTGGGTTGCCATTTCCTTCTTCAGGGGATCTTCCAGAGCCAGGGATTGAAACTGCATCTCCCACATCTCCAGCATTGCAGGCAGACTCTTTACCGCTGAGCCACCAGGGAAGTCCCTCTGATGAGAAAAATAAGAGGTCCTAAATAGAGTGATTCAGGGAACTTGGGTCTTCTTAATTTAGACTTATTTTATATATTTTTAAAAGCAATAGGTGTATCTTACTTCTTAATTTTCTTGACTTGTTATATTAACACATATTCCTGGAGTGTGCAAGTTTGAGGAACAACTCTGACTCCACCATGTATACTGGGTTTCCCAGACTGACCCTGATTTCAAATAATAGGTGTCAAGAAGTCACAGAACTGACACCATTTTACTGCTCAATCTTCCTCTCTCAAACTTCATAGGAAGTGACATACAAACTTTTTGTTAGATAGTGCACTCATATATCTTGGTGACCATTATTATTCTCTGGCTATGATATAACTGGGTCTTCAAAAGTTGCCCAGGAAAACGGCTATGTGTAAATATGATTATCCTGTCAACTACAAGTTATACCTGACTGTTCTTTCCCTGCCATGTAGAGCTTATCCTTTGGAAAGTCAAGGATCCTTTGGGATATTTTCTTTATTGCAGAATTTTCCATGTAGAAGGCTCATGTGTTCCTAGACTTTCTCGGGTCCCCAGATTAAGAACCTTAACTCTCACACCCCGATCAGAAAAACCAACAAACCCGTCTTTCCAGAGAAGACAGGGTAAAGGGATTCATAAATTGATTTACCAAGGAGGAAAAAACAAAAACAAAAACAAAAACCACACACACACAGAGTGAAGCCAAAGTGATTCAACAAGACCACTTGTTATTAATCTATTTAAAAACTTTATATTAGAATTTTGTACCCCACTTTTTAATACTATTTTCATATTTCTTTTACTATAAAACTACATTTATATCCCGCCTTACAACCTTGAGTAAAAATGAACTCTCCAGGGAGATATTTCTTTTCTGGTGGCTTTTCACAACCCAGCAGCCCTCAGGATTTCCCAGGGAACCCCTTAAGGAAGAATGATAGCAGGAAAACGAGCTTTGACCTCAGCTAGAATTCAGAGAAGGCAATGGCACCCCACTCCAGTACTCTTGCCTGGAAATCCCATGGACGGAGGAGCCTGGTAGGCTGCAGTCCATGGGGTCTCGAAGAGTCGGACACGACTGAGTGACTTCACTTTCAATTTTCACTTTCATGCATTGGAGAAGGAAATGGCAACCCACTCCAGTGTTCTTGCCTGGAGAATCCCAGGGACGGCGGAGCCTGGTGGGCTGCCGTCTATGGGGTCGCCCAGAGTCGGACACGATTGAAGCGACTTAGCAGCAGCAGCAGCATTGGGTTTGAGTCCTAGTTTGCCCCTTACTAGCCGTGCCTCATCGGAAAAGTCGCTTCATGTCTCTGATCCATACCTCATAAGGCAATGCTGAAGATTTGATGAGATAGTGTATTCTAGGCTCTCAGTAACTCTCACATGTGTAGTCGACAATAAATGGTAGCTTTTATCTCTGGAAGTTAGCCTGCAGCTATCTCTTACTCCTCTACTGCTATTTTAAGAATGTTCAATACAATGCCTGGCATGTAACAGAGGCTCAAAAAATGATAGTTTTATGCCTTGAATTCCCTTATCCAGTGGTGGCTTTATTTTACTTGGTCTGTCGGCAGCACTTGACACAAATAATCATTCCTCCTCCTTCAATCACTTTGCTCTCTTGGCTTCCAGGTATGACCCTCTTATACCACCAGCTCTTCCTTTGCAGTGTCTATTCCTGGCTTTACTCATCTCCTTGACCTTTAAACAGTGGAGTGACCCAAGGCTCAGTCCTTGTACCCCTTCTCTTTCCTAACTGTAAATACCTCCTGATTGGACCTTGCCCCATCACTATACGAACATCACTATCCATGTTTATGTATTATGCGTACATATGCCATTTCCAATAGCTTACTTGATATTTCACTTGGAGGATCAAAGTCATCTCCAACTTAACCTGCCCAAAACTGAGCCCCTGATACTCCTTCTATCCCAAACATGCTTCCTTTATAGCCTTTCCCATTGCAGAAAATGACAACTCTAGTCTTCCAGTAGCTCAAACCAAAAACATGGAATCGTTCATGACTTTTTCATTCTACATTGAATGAGTCAGCAAATTCATGATCCTCCCTTCACAAGATATCCAGAATCTGACCACTCCTCACCTCCCCACAGCAACCTCTCTGGTCTCAGCCCCCACAATCTCTCACCTTGATCGTTTTGGAAGCCTCATCCTTTTTCCCCATTCTCTGGTTATCCACTACTGAATAACCACCCATACCAACACAGAGCAATGCTAAACAACAGCCATTCGCTATGATCATGGACTCTGCTGGGTAGGAAAACACCCTGCAGAGATAGCTCTTCCTGGTTCCATGATACCTAGGACTTTGACTGCAGGACCTAGAACAGCTGAGCCTGGAGCATTCGCCTGCAAGATAGAGTCCTCAATCCCATGACCCATGCAGTCTGAGATGGCTGAGAAACAGGGCAAGCCAAGACTGTGGGCTGCATTGCCCGTATGTCCCCACCAGCAGGGAGGGCTCCAAGAGTTTTCTCGTAAGTAAAGCAGAACTTTCACAGCCTTCTGTACCCTAGCCTCAGAGGTCAGCTTCATGAACACCTATTGAAGCAGTCACAAGCCCACCAGCTTCAAGCACAGTCTTTGAGAATAAACAGGCATATAATGCCTACTTAGATTTTTACCAAAAGTAAAGGAGTAAATTTAAGAATATGCTTGGAAAGCAAGTTGATGATGCTCTTATTGTATTTGTTATGATGTTACTTTGATCGAGGCAGACTGGCTTTATTATGCAAGACTCTTGTAAGTGTAGAGATATTTTTTTTCAATTGCATTGTATTTTTTTTCATTGGTATTATAAATGAAGACAGAACAAAGTAGAATGCTTTGTGATGTCGTATGGCAATTGCATTTTTTGTCTTTCTCTGGGTAAAAATGTATTAGATCTGTAGTTAAAGTCTTTTTTGAAAGCAAAAGCAAACAAACAAATTTAAAAAAACAAACACCTACCTCTCAATGGAAAGATGATTAAAAAGCTTATAGACATCTTTTAAATTTCATACCCTGCTTCCACCCCTGCGCCCCCTCCACTACGATCAGCAAGACTGCTCTCAATACAGCAGCAGAATGATCCTTTTGAAATGACATCAAGAGCTTGGTGTCATTTGGGCAGAGTGAGCTTCTGCCCAGATCCTCCCCATGGACCCCATTTCACTCAGAGTAAAAGCTGAGATCCTTACAATGACCACAGGCACCATGGGCACTCTGATCCATCCATGACTCAGCTCTTGCCCCTTTCTGGGTGCTTGGGGTGTTCTAGTCACACTTGAGCCAGGAGCCCAGGACCTGCCCACCTGGGGATATCCCTACATCCTCTCCCATTTGTACTTCCCAGAAATCCACGTGACTATACCTCCCTCCTTTCAAGTCAAATGCTACTCACAATCCTATCAAAATTGCAAACCTCCTTGCTTCCTGCCTCCCTTAACTGCTTGTTTTCTTTAGTACTTAACACCATCTGCATGTATACACATAGATTTATTTCCTCTGTATTTGTCTGCCTCTGGTTCTAGAATGGGAGCTAGGCTCTAGCTGAGATTTCCATCTTACTCACTGCTGAATCCCCGGAACCTCAACCAGAGCCAGTACACAGTAGGTGCTCAATAATAGTTGCACAGTGATTAAAGACCTGATTTCAGCTTGCTTTATTTCCTTTGCTGGTTCTGGTTCTTTAAAAGATGGAAAAGGCCCCACCCATATGATACATAGTCTACTTTGTAGGTTTTGAACTGTCTAACCTCTTATTAATTAATTACTAATTTAATTATTAGTAATTAATTAATTAGTAATGAAAGGTTTCCTATCCTTTGTTGGAGAACGTAACTACTGTTTACTTCCCTCTTTTTAAACATCAGTAGATTGCTAGATTATTTTGTGTGACCAGGTCACTACATACTTTTTATGTTGATATCCAAATATTAGGTATAATCTAAGCCTGGGGTTAGGGAATGTGCTTTCAGCAAGAAGAACTTTTTAAAGGAAATTAAAAAAGAAATAAATGTTATTAATTTATCCTGATGATTCTACTACCTCTTAATAGAAGATGAAATATGCCTGGATTAGAAGGAAAATAACTAATACCTCAGGGTATAGAGACCTGTTATCTGGTTTTAATAAAAATTCTGCATTCTCAGGATCGCATATCCAAGAAAAACCAGAATAACTTGCTTTCCCATTCATGACCCTGTATATGAGATGATTTTTAATATTTAATTTAACAAATTTTGCATCACACTGTATGCTAGGAATTTTCTAAATACAAGCTTATTTGATTCTCAGAACCTTATGAACTTAATTATGCAAAGCATTTTTATATTATAGAAAAGTTCAGTAAATTTGCTTAAGATTAAACCTCCTGTTAGTGGAGACTGGCCCCAAGGTCTGTGTTTTTAATCATTAGAAGAAAAAAAAAAAGCCTTTTCTTTAAACTTTTTTTTTTGTGAATAATTTCAAACTTACAGAAAATTAAAAGAGTTCTGCAGTGAATACTCATATACCTACCACATAGAATCTGCAATTAACATTTTATTGTATTTGTTTCACCACGCTTTTTTCTGTCTGCACATCCCTCTACTCAGCCATCAATCCATATGTTTGGTGCATTTCAAAGAAAATTGTAAAATCAGCACATCCAACCCCTAAGTATTAGCCGGACTGCAATATTTGTCCATAGCTCTTTTTTTTTTTTCTTTTGAGGCAAAATTTACATTGAATTTTGGCTTATATCACCTTTTGATTTCTCTTGTTGAAAAGAGTTCCATAATGTAGTTTTGACTGTAGCAAGATTTATAAAAACCACTCACTTGACATTGGAGAGCTTAACCTCTGGACAAAACAACTGAGTGGTGTGTAAATTCACATCTAGTGAGATGGAAGATGGGCTTCCCAGGTGGCTCTAGTGGTAAAGAACATGCCTGCTAATGCAGCAGACATAAGAGACGCAGGTTTGATCGCTGGGTCAGGAAGATCCCCTGGAGGAGGGCATGGCAGCCCCCTCCAGTATCCTTGCCTGCGAAATCCCATGGACAGAGAAGCCTGGAGGGCTACAGTCTGTAGGGTCGCAAAGAGTCGGACGCAACTGAAGCGACTTAGCCCAGCACAGCAGAGATGAAATAAGGACTCAGCAGAGCCGCTCCCTCTTGAGAAACTCCCCTGCTGTACATCTGTAATTCTGCAGAGATCAAGAGCCATTTTCCTCTTTTTTTTTTCTTTAGTATAATCCAGCGAACAGGAAAGGAACTTAGTATAGAAATTCTTACATTTCCATTCCATGCCCTGTCTTTCTTACATGTGGAGTAATGAGGTTCAACAAAGCTAAGTGGCTATCTCAGAGGTTACACCAGTGTGAGACACCCTCATCATTCCAGTTTCTTGATACCTCAACCAAGGACCTTTCTGGAAAGATCCATTTTATTGGAAACCTCCCACCTGTAAAAGTAATCAGGCAGGGACTAAGGTATTTGATGATTCATAGTGGTACCTGCTGAAGAAGGCAATGGCACCCCACTCCAGTACTCTTGCCTGGAAATCCCATGGACGGAGGAGCCTGGTGGGCTGCAGTCCATGGGGTCGCTAGGGGTCGGACACTACTGAGCGACTTCACTTTCAATTTTCACTTTCATGCATTGGAGAAGGAAATGGCAACCCACTCCAGTGTTCTTGCCTGGAGAATCCCAGGGACGGGGGAGCCTGGTGGGCTGCCGTCTATGGGGTCGCATAGAGTCAGACACGACTGAAGTGACTTAGCAGCAGCAGCAGTGGTACCTGCAATTGCAAATTCTTTAGCTTTGACTTCAAAATTGATGCTGCAAAATTGCATTTGTCTCATGTAAGATGTAAAGGCCTCTTTTTTCCTATTTCTCCAAATAAAAGACACACAGAGGGAGCCTCCTTCTTTGTGTATCTTAGAAAAAATATGTCAGAGAAATCAATATTTATTTAGAGTTAATGATTGCTGCTACACACAAGATCCCGCCAAATGTTTATGCTTTTTGAAATATTGTTAATTCTCACCTATCACTTTCAAATTTCACATATAAGGATCCAAGATCCAAAGAAGTGAGATAATCACCCACATGGAAGGCAAGTATTAGGAGGCTATTACGACCCCTAATATCACATAAGGGCTTCCCAGTTGGCGCTAGTAGTAAAGAAGCTGCCTGCCAATGCAGAAAACATGAGACGCAGGTTCAATTCCTGGGTTGGGAAGATTCCCCTGGAGGAGGGCATGACAACCCACTCCAGTACTCTTGCCTGGAGAATTCCATGGACAGAGGAGCCTGGTGGGCTATGATCCATAGAGTCACAAAGAGTTGGGCATGACTGAAGTAACTCAGATGCACCCAAGCAGTATCGCATAAATGGTTGCCACATCTCACAGCCCCACTGTTCTCTTAAACTGAACCATCATATAGAGATTGGGAGCAGGGCCTCCCCTTAGCACTGCTTGGGCTTGAATTTCAGCTTCACATCATCATTTTGTGGCCTTGGGAAAGTGATTTAATCTCTGTGCCTCAGTTTCCTCATCTGGAAGATGAGGATAATAGTAGTGTCTGCCCAGTGGATCCTGTGTAAGAAGTAAATATGATAGCACATGCAAAGACTCAAAATGATTTCTTGAAACTTAACCAGTGCTTGCCTGGCCCCTTTTAACTTTCAGCATCAGCTGTAATGATCCTTATATCCAAGATCTTGTTGGACTCTCACAACTATGCTGTGAAGTTTTGAAGGCTGTTGACCCATTTCATGGATGGAAAAAACTGGGCTCAGAAAAATAATGAGACCAAAGACGCATGGATGAAGGGGAAAGAGTTAGACAAGAATCTCAGACATATTTTGCCTCTAAGTTCAGGGATGTCTCAAAGGACTAGACACACAGTAGGCCCATACTCTGCATACCAACTGCATCAACTATTCCTCACAAGAACAGGCAGGAAGTTACAGAAAATCAGTGCCTCTAGTCTTCAGTAGATATATTCATAGCAAGATATGAAGTGCTATTTTGGTCATTACACTTAGAAAAGCAGCTTTGGGGGTCAGTCGTAGTAATTTTTTTAAATCTATGAGATTGTACAAGTCTTGAATAATGTTAATTCCTATCTTAGATTTTCATAGCCAGGCAGCAAAGTGATTTTACATGGCACATCAGATAGCACAACTTCCTATAAATCTTTCTTTAAAAATCATTGACCTTTGTCTTTACATGTTTATGGCATATAGCATGTGTGTTCCTCAGAATTACCTTCTTCTGAGCCTTCGTGAATCCTCAATTTCATTTTTAAGTGTGTGTGCCATCATGAAGGCTTGCTTCCAGACCCAGCATGGGAATGCAAGTCAATTCACTTCTTGGTTCCTTTGCTGAAGTTCCCTGAAGCAATGACATTGATGATGTGGTAAGGATTCTTACGTCTTGCAACAAGGCCTGTTTCCCAGTCATCTACTTTGATAGTCTGAAAGAAACTGGGCTCCAGATATTCTCAAACACTAGAAGATTCATAGCAGAATTGATCTCAGATCTCAGAGAAGCATGAAATCTCATTGTATAGGTCTTAGCAACATATTTCTCAATAAAGAACAGAACTGAGACTCACTTGCGCAATATCTCAGAACGGCCAATCCGGGATAAGACAGACGCCTGTCCACTACCAGTTTCTAGAGCTTCTACACAGTACCGTTTCTCAAAGTGCAGAATCCAAAACAAACCCTGGTGGAGCCCTTGACAACAAGGTCTTTTGCCAAACCATGCAAATAACGAGGGTATCTGGGTAAATCCCACAACTGATGTAAGGTTTGATGGACTGGTTTGTAAGTTTATGCAAGAGGGGCTGCCATTTCATTCATTGGACTATGCTTCTCACTGATTAGTTCTTTCCAAGCCCACCACATATAGGTACCTATATGCAAAGACACAAAAGTTCTCCACAGGGTGGCCTGAGATAATGACCCAATGGCTGAAATAAATAGGCTGTGAATATCAGTTTACGTTTTTTAAGTGTTATATCAATCTTTATACCAGTCAGATGACTCATGCTTTGTGTCTGTCCATTACTTAGGGCCCATAAATTATGATGGTTAAAAAAAAAAAAAATGCCTGTAACTTCTAAATGGTTGATTCAGGAGTACAGGTAAAAACTAATCAAGACTAGCCTTGCTCTGGGAGAAGTTACTTTTAATTTTTTTTCTGTATTGTATACCACAGTACAGAATAACTTTTTCTAAAAAAAAAAAAAAGTTAATCAGATAATTACAGGTGTGACCGTGAATGTTATCAGGTTTTCTTGGAAGCAAAGAAACAAATCATTGTGGTACCATACTCTTGGGAAATTGGTTGGTTGGAGACATTATGTCTACTTTCCCAAGAAGCAAAAGGTTTTCATGGAAAATCAAATGCACACTGCCTTCCATGAAAACTGAAGATTTCAGCCAGAGAAATTGTATGCATTCAAGCAGTGCCTCTTTAAGGACACATTCTCTCTTCAAAGGCAAGCAAAGAATGAGCCAGGTTATAGGTTAACTGAACCTAGACTGTTCTAGACGTGCATAAAATATAAGGGATTTTATAGGGTGACGGGCAGAGGAGGAAGGAAGGTAAAGGAGAATAGGTCTGTGAAACCATGAGCCAAATCCTGATAAACACACAGGGAAGGGAGACCAGTGCAACTTTCTTGGTAGGGGGCTTTCTGCTTCTTCAGGTTACTCAATGGCAGGTACTGCTTGGTCCATCTTCAGGGAATGAGAAGTTCTGGTTGGGGTTCAGAGGGTTCAGGGGTTCAGCATAATCAAAGGCCAAGAAGAAAGTGTTTCCATTTGATTCAAAGAGAAAAGCCATTGTTTATACTTCAAGTTCAGTTCCCTGAGCTCAGCCAAATGACTCAGGACCACATTTTGTGTGGCTCTGGAGCCCTACCCTCGTTTCAACTGACCTATGAGTCACCAGCTGCCTGGCAAGAGAAAGGAATGCCACAGCACACACCTCACTTGTGTGGCAAAGCTCATCTCTGGTGTTAATTCACTCTCAGGTAGCTTAGGAGACACTTTCCTTTTGATTTTGGCTCGTAGGTTCCAACTTTCAGAATCAGCAGAATGAGTTTGCTTCATCAAATATTCTTCCTCAGTGGATACAAGAAAGACTTTTTAAATTTTATATTGGAGTGTAGTTGATTAACAATGTTGTGGTAGCTTCAGGTGTACAGCAAAATGATTCAGCTGTATATGTGTGTGTGTGTGTATACATATATACACCTGTATCTATTTTTTCAAATTCTTTTCCCATTTAGATTATTACAGAATACTGAGTAGAGTTCTCTGTGCAGAATGGAAAGATCCTTGCTGGTTATCTATTTCAAATAGCAATGTGTACAGTCAATCCCAAACTCCTAGTCCATCCCTCCCTGCCATCCTTACCCCCCACACACACCCTGTTAGCCATATGTGTGCTCTCTATGAGTCTCTGTTTTATAAATAAGTTCACTTGTATGATTTTTTAAAAAAGATTCTCCATATAAGCGATATCATAAGCTATCTGTCTTTGTCAGAATTACCAACCACACAACCATGAATCACTGTGAATCACTGAATGTTGGGGTTCCCTGAAGATCCACTCATGGCTTTGCAGGGGCTCTTATGAAAACAGATATCAGATATCAGATCAGATTTTAAACCAGCATTTGCTTAAAACTCATCAATGGCCTCCCTTAGGATCAAACCTCTGATCCTAAACTCAGTTTACAAGCTCTGTACAACCTCCCCAGCGGATTTATCCATTTATTCAACAGATATTTGTTGGATACCTACTTCGTATCAGATGACCTTCTAGGCACTGGAATACTAATGATGGACAAAGTGGATGACATTTCCCCTTTAGAACTGACCAGCCCCTCGCTAGTCCCTGCCAGCCTGCTACCGTACCGCCTTCCCTCCCCACAGTTTCCAGGCTCTTCCTCCTGCTGGGAACACTGCACTTTGTTAAATCCTACTGACTTTTTATTCAGTCACTCAGTCACGTCCGATTCTTTGTGACCCCATGGACTGTAGCACACCAGGCTTCCCTGTCCTTCATTATCTCCCGGAATTTGATGCCATCCAACCATCTCATCCTCTGTCACCCCCTTTCACCTCCTTCCCTGAATCTTGCCCATCAGGGTCTTTTCCAGTGAGTTGGCTCTTCTCATCAAGTGGCCAAAAGATTGGAGTTTCAGCTTCAGTATCAGTTGTTCCAATGAATATTCAGGGTTGATTTCCTTTAGCACGGACTAGTTTGATCTCTTTGCTGTCCAAGGGACTCTCAAGAGTCTTCTCCAGCACCACAATTCAAAAGCATCAAATCTTTGGTGCTCAGCCTTCTTTATGGTCCAAATCTCACATCTGTACATGACTACTAGAAAAACCATGGGTTTGACTATATGGACCTTTGTCAACAAAGTGATATCTCTGCTTTTTAATACACTGTCTAGGTTTGTCATAGTTTTTCTTCCAAGTAGCACACATCTTTTAATTTCATGCAGATCTTATTTTAAGCATTGTCTTCTTGAGGGAGACCTTTCTCTTTTCTTTTACAAGGTCAGATCCTGTCCTATCCACTCCATAGCCCCATGACTTATTCATCATTTCCCTTTTTGTAAGTAATTGTTTTGCATCTGCATTTCCCTTTAGACCAGGAGTTGGCAAACTTTCTCTGCAATAGGCCAGATAATATTTTCAGCTCTTTGGGGCACGCAGTTCCTGTCCCAACTACTCATCTCTGTTTTATGGCAAGAAGGAAGCCATGGACAACAAATAAACAAATGACTGAACAAATATGCCTACAGATAATCGTACTAAGTAAGTCTAAGTAAGAGAAAGACAAATATCATATAATATCACTTATATGTGAAATCTAAAAAAAATGATACAAATGAACTTATTTACAAAACAGAAATAGACTCATAGACGTAAAAGATAAACCTATGATCACCAGAGGGGAAATGCAGGGGGAGGGATAAATTAGAAGTTTGGAATTAGTACATACATACTCCTATATGGAAAATAGATAAACAACAAGGACCTACAGTGTAGCACAAGAAACTACTCAATATCTTATAGTAACCTATAATGGAAAAGAATCTGAAAGAGAATGCTGCTGCTAAGTCACTTCAGTCGTGTCCGACTCTGTACGACCCCAGAGACAGCAGCCCACCAGGCTTCCCCATCCCTGGGATTCTCCAGGCAAGAACACTGGAGTGGGTTGCCATTTCCTTCTCCAATGCATGAGAGTGAAATGTGAAAGTGAAGTCACTCAGTCGTGTCCGACTCTTAGCGACCCCATGGACTGCAGCCCACCAGGCTCCTCCATCCATGGGATTTTCCAGGCAAGAGTACTGGAGTGGGGTGCCATCGCCTTCTCCGTGAAAGAATAGATTCATGTATATATGTAACTGAACCACTTTGCTGTACACCTGAAACTAATACAACATTGTAAGTCAACTATACTTCAATTAAAAAAGAGTTCCTAATTAAAACAAAAAATTATATTTCAATCAGAAAATTTAAAAAAAAGGAAGGGAAAAAATGAACAAATGTATAAATATGGAAAGCCATTAAATTTCTGGTTTGCTTTTTCCACTGCTTTAGATGTTGTTAGATTAGATGTTGTCACTGAAGACTTCTTGGTCTCTGGTCCTGAGATGTATTCTGCACGCACAGAAAAGCTCTGTGTTCCTCAAGTGATCCAGCTGGTTTTAGGTAGATAAGAATATTTTCTCCCCCCACCCCCTTCCTTGGCCCATAAGCACCAGGAGGATGGAAGTCATAAGATAAAACAACCCGAATGACTCGTCCACTGCCAGGCATAGCTGCATAAACATGGTAGTCAGCCTTCTCAGGAGAGTTGACAGCTACTCATGCCCATCTGGGAAGGAAAAAGAGCCAGTCCCATGGCTAATTTATTTCTGCAATATGTTCCAATCTGTCATGTCTCAGAAGTTTAAGTTTTGAGCACCTCAAAACTTAACTTGACGAACGCTCTCTCACCTGGACTGAGGAATTATAACTTAACAAGAAGACAGTGGGTGGTAGTTAATCTCAGTGATATTGAAACACGTGTGCATTGCTTTCTCTGGCTTATCAGGATAGCTTCAGAAAAGCTGTGCTCCTCAAGTGATCCAGCTGGCTGTAGGTAAGATTAGAACACTGCAGTCATTACAGGCTGATGAAGGATGACCGCTTTGTTCCAAAGTTCAATTATGTCCACCTGACTTAGAGACTCCACCCCAGCCGTCAAATCAGGCAAGATCCTGGGAAAGGTCTGGCTCATCCTGCTGTGTAGGCCTATTCGGTTCCAGTAGGCACTACACATTTCATCTCCAAACAGGCAGGAAATGAGGTCCTTGCAAGGTCCCATTCCTCTCGTTTCCACCACGAAGTGCCTGTGCTGATTCTCCTGTCCTGAGAGACCCTCACCTCCTCCCTCAGCGTTTCCCAGTCTTGGCTCTGTCTCATTCACTCACTCCTACGCAGATCTTCGTGTGGCTTGCTCCTAAGGACTTCATTTAGTCCCTCCAAGCCATCCGACCTTTTCTGTGACTCCTTCACTTCCCACTGTGGAAGCCTGGGACTCTTCATGGGCGGCCCTGACTTGTTCCCTAACTTCCCTGGTGGTGGTGGATGGGCAAGCCGAAAACGCGGGGAAAGCGACTTGACCTCTCAACGACTGAACTTGTGCACCATGACAAAGAAAGTTTGGAGTAGCTAATACATAAAGACCTTGTGCCTTCAAGAATTTCCATGTTTATTACCTGTCTGTCTGTCTTTCTGACTTCTGTGGACACTGAGGCCTAAATCTTTTAATGTGATTCTTTCTGTCATGCACCACTTCACACAGAGATGCTCAATATACCAAGAATTAAATCTTTGGCTCAGCTTTCTGGAATAAGCTTGCCCAGAATCATTGGGCAACATTGATTTGATTGATTATCTCATTTCATCTTTTTTTTAAATTATAGTTGATTTACAATACAGTTTCAGGTGTATGACAAAATGATTCAATACTTGAATAGATTATACTACATTTAAAGTTATTATAGAATATTCTTTACATTCCCTGTGTTGTACATTACACCTTTGTATCTGATTTATTTTTTACATAGTGGTTTGTACCTCTTAATCACCTTTCCCTAGCTTGCCCCTCCCAGCTGGTAACCACTAGTTTGTTCTCTGTATCTATGAGTTTATTTCTGCTTTATTATATTCATTTGTTTTAGTTTTTTAGATACTACATATAAAAGAGAAATTACAGTATTTGTTTTCCTCTGACTTATTTTACTAAGCATAATACCCTCCAGGTCTATCCATGTGGTTGCAAATGGCAGAATTCATTATTTTTTAATACCAGAGTATTATTCCATTTTTATATATATATATATTACACACACACATATACATACACACACACTGTACATACATACACTGGGGTACATATATCTTTTTAAATCAATGTTTTAATTTTCTTCAGATAATTACTCAGGAGTGGAACTCCTGATCATACGGTTGTCCTGTTTTAAAATTTTCTGAGGCACCTTCATACCATTTCCACAATGGCCACGCCAATTTACACTCGCCAGATTTAAATTAAAATATTGGCCAATGCAGACAGGTCCTGATGTATTCTTTTCCTTGGGGAAGTAACTTAGTTCCCAGGCTTCTTCCAAACCCTTCTAAGCAAGATTTAGACATGAAGTATCTATTCTTCAAGATAATATTTTAATAATATTAAGGCAATATTTAAAAAATGAGTCACCAGACTTCCCTGGTGGTCCAGTGGTTAAGAATCCACCTGTAGATGCAAAGGACACAGTTCCATCCCTGGTCCAGGAAGATTCCACATGCCCAGGATCAACTGAGCGCATACACCACAACGACTGAGCCCACGGGGTGCTACTACTGACTCCTGTACACTCTAGGGCCTGTGCCCCACAAGACAGGCCGCCACAGCGTAAAGCCCACATGCCACAGTTAGAGAGTAACCCTCGAACCACTAGAGAAAGCCCACACACAGCAACAAAGGCTCGGCACAGCCAAAATAAAAACATTTGTTACAATACTTTAAAAAATGCACCACCAAATCTCATGGCAGAACCCGATATAAGTTTATTTCTCATTCCCATGAAGTCCAATGGGCACTTATAGGAATCTGGAGGGGTAAATGGTGACGACTCTGCTCCACATGGCCATTCAGGTCACCAGGATGAGAAAAGCTCTGCAGACTAGACTGGGTAGCTTCCACGGTCACAACAGCCGTCAGCATTCAGATGGCAACAGGGCAAAGAGAGAAAGAGACGGGTCAGGAGAGAGCCACAGGTCAGGCTCAGAGATGGCACGTTTCAGTTCTACCAATTTCACACTGATCAGAACTCAGTCACACCATCACGCTTGTCTGCAACGGATGTGGGACTTGTAGCCCAGCTGTGAGAAAGAGGAGAGGGAAGTGGTTTGATGCTCACAGCCAGTCTCCCCCACAATGGACATTAGTGTGAAAATATTTGAAACATTCAAAAGGCCTAAGTGAGAGATAATAACAGCTATTATTTTTTGCAAGTGATCCTTTATTTTCTGTCCTTTTATTAAATAACCTGTCTTTTTAAAATATTTTTGTAATACAATGTGATGAGTATTACAATGGTGTTGTGCAGTGAGAACACCCAGCCTGGATCTTTTTAGGAAGTGAAGACAGACCTAGGTCTTAAACAGTGGATATTAGGCAGGCAAAGGTATAAAGGGTGGCGTAAAGGAGGCGGGCAACAGAGGACAGTCAAAAAAGGAGTGGACACCAAAAAAATTACAGGAACGTGTCAGCGTGAGAGAAGGTTTGGAAGGGCATAAAAATCAGGGTATCAGGATGTGAAATGAAAGCAGCCCACATGTTTGTGACAAGATGATACGAGTTAGACTAGACATAGGAGTTTGATAAAGCATTTCTAAACATTTATATCTATAGCAGACTGTGATTACAATACTCATTTCTTAAAATGCAATGCAACTTTAAGATATTAAGTACCCTTCCAGCTAAGGTAGAACTATGCACTCTCATCTCTCTTGCTTCATTCCACTTCCATAAGCTTTGGAGCTGTATCATTTCTACTACTTCAGCCGAATCAAACTGGCATTCCAAAGTATTTTAGAAGAGAAATAAATGGCAACTTTGAAGTCAAAAAGATTCTCAAATGTCTTAGAATAAAAATAGAGGATTCTACTGAGGAGAGCGCTGCTTTGAGTTTTAGCTGCCACTGTGAGTGAAAGTTTATTATACACACACAACACAACATACGGCGTACACACTCAGTAAGGAAGGTATACTTATCAGTCAGAACCGGGCACTCATTAGCCAACCAGAATGGATGCTCAGGAGAAATAACTGAGATGAATATATTGTGAATACTAGGTGAACACCAGTCCCACTCACCTCCACCAGCCTCTCACCTACAGTTCTTGTTACTCTCTTGACTGGGGAAGAGACCTGATCTACTGGATCAGCTGGATCCTCAGCTGCCAGTACTGGAAGACTCAAATTTAAGGAGATTAAAAATAAGATTTTGTTTTTCTCATGTAATAAGAGTCTAGAGTTGGGAAGAGTCTCTAAGTGGATGGTCCCTGGATTGGTTGTTTTGATCCCTTAACTCTTGGTCATCAAGGATCAAGTCTTTCCATTTCTTCTTTCTACCATCTTTTGTGCATAACTGTCTTCACCTGTGGCCACAAATGGTTGCTGCAATTCCAGATGACCCAAGCATCATGGTCTTTCTCAACGTCAGTATCTCAACAACAACCCCCCAATGCCTCTAACCCCCACCTCTTTGTCCCCTCTCACATTTACTGCCTCCTCATGGGTCCTCAGTCTCTTGCTTCTCCCTACATATAGGTACTGGCCAAGGCTCTATACATATTCTTTCTCTTTCCCAAATATTTCTCTAAAAGCAGTATCATTCATTCTAGCAGTTCCCTTTATCATCACACTCAGAAGATTTCAGGAACATTTAATGAGTGTTTGCTCTAGGACAGGTCCTTTGCATTTATTATCTAATTTAATTTTCAAAATAAACAATGGATATGAACTTGGGCAAATTCCGGGTGATGGTGAAAGACAGGGAAACCTGGTGTGCATTCATAGGGTCACAAAGAGTCAGACATGACTTGGCTACTGAACAACAACAGAAACCTTATTAGCTCCATTTACATTGAAGGCATTTGAGAGCAAGAAAAATTAAGTGACTTGCATCAAGTCTTACAGTCAGCAAGTGAAATGCCTGAATCCGAAGCCAGGCAGTCTCCCTCCCACCCGAGCTCTCCCTGCCATCAGGCCCTGCCTCCCTTCAAGACTGGGCTCAGATGTCCCTTTCTTTAGGGAGCCACCCCTGATCACCCCATGTGATACAATCTCTCCATTTGTGTCACTCTGATGACATTACTTTTTGCTCAATGTTATGATTATACTTTTTCCCCTACCCCCACAGCATTATGCTATCAATTCTGGGGAAAAGAGGCTATATTTTTTATTTCCTATCCTCTTTAATAGTAGCCTGTTGTGCTGTGCTCTGCTCAGTCCTGTCCAACTCTTTGCAGCCCACCAGGCTCCTCTGCCCATGGAATTTTCCAGGTAAGAATACTGGATTAGGGTGCCATTCCATTCTCTAGGGGATCTTTCCAAGCCAGGGACTGAAGCCTGGTCTCCTGCATTGCAAACAGATTGGTTTACTGCCTGAGCCCAGGAAAGCCCAATGTTAGCCTACAGCAGTGAAAAACAGGCAGCCAATAAGGGACCTGCTCATTTGAATGGACCTGCTCATTTCCATCTAGGTAAAGAACCTGCCTGCCCATGAAGGAGACATTAGAGACACAGGTATTATCCCTGGGTTGGAAAGATCCCCTGGAGGAGGGCATGGCAACCCACTCCAGTATTCTTGCTTATAGAATCCTACAGTCCCTGGAGGGCTACAGCTAATAGGGTCACAAAGAGTTGGACACAACTGAAGCAACTTAGCATGCACAGCACGCATGCTCATTTCCATCACTTGATGGAAATGCAGGAAGTAAACAGCCCACAGTGGGTCGCCGAGTCCCAAATGACCAGGCACTCTGGGAAAGGTAGTTCAGGATCTATTGGGGTTTCCAGTCACCCCACTCCAGTACTCTTGCCTGGAAAATCCCATGGATGGAGGAGCCTGGTAGGCTGAAGTCCATGGGGTCGCTAAGAGTCAGACAGGACTGAGCGACTTCACTTTCACTTTTCAGTTTTATGCATTGGAGAAGAAAATGGCAACCCACTCCAGTGTTCTTGCCTGGAGAATCCCAGGGATGGGGGAGCCTGGTGGGCTGCTGTCCATGGGGTCGCACAGAATCAGACACAACTGAAGCAACTTAGCAGCAGCAGCAGCAGAGCTACAAAAGAAAAAGTAGAACATCGAAAGATGTATTTCTAATAGGTAGAACAAAGGAAGTGCATCACAGATTACCACGCTGTGTTGACCTTGGCTAGCAAATCTTTTAAGCAAGATTTTAAGCTTTATTTATTTTGACAGTACAGATTCTCATATTTCAAAAGAATTATCCAATACCAGATTGAGAAACCCTTCCCAAGAGGTGCTACCAACTTCAGTTTTCATTAAAAAATTCAGTGAATGTGTTATTTTTCATCCATTAAGAAAGACCTATACATTTCCAAATAACATTGCTCTCCATGAAGGTATCTCATTTTCTGCCAAGCAAAATTACATTAAATTAAAAATAAACTCATATAAGAGACAGTAAAGCAGATACCAGTTGAGGCCAACAGACACTGTTGGAAACCCCTTCTTCATGATAAAACTATCTTCCAGAACAAATCCCAGGGGCAAAAAAAAAAAAAAAGGGGGTTACAGAAGCCCAGTCTCTGCACCCAACTGAGGGTTTTATTTCCATAGAGGTAGACGGTCTGTTACATACAGCACAGGTTTGCCTGAAAGCCAACTCAAGCAAAAAGTTCCCATTGATTTGGCCATATATGGAGCTCAGTAAGGGCTTTAAGGTCAGACAAGGAAAAGGGGAAAACACACTATCCTCACAGGATGGCCTTGAATGTCCTGAAAGTTTCTCTTCCTATATGTGCCTATGAGACTTGGCCAGCTTCCCAAGTGGCGCAGTGGTAAAAAATCTGCCTGCCAATGCAGGAGATGAAGGAGACATGGGTTCAATCACTGGGTTGGGGAGATGCCCTGGAGTAGGACATGACAGCCCACTCCAGTACTCTTGCCTGGGAAATCCGATGGATAAAGGAGCCTTGCAGCCACAGTCCATAGGGTTGCAAAGAGTTGGACATGACCGAGCAACTGATCATATACTCACGTGTGATTTAGTCATCCTCTAAATCAGCCAAAGGGGTTCATTTGTGAGCAGGTTACATCAAGGTTCTGAAGTCACCCACACTGGCACCCTTCACCCACCCTTCTTCATCTATGGTGCCCTTAAAATCAGGGGGTCCCAAAATTTGGTCCCATGCTTCCTACTCTTTTTTATTTTGTCCTTTATCACGTTTGCCTTTAACCATGGCTCACTCAAAGTAGCTGAGTCCCCCATCTTATACTTCAGCCAGGCCTTTCTCTTTTTCTTTTTTCTCATTTACATTAATTTATTTATTTTAGTTGGAGGCTAATTACTTTACACTATTGTGGTGGTTTTTGCCATACATTCACATGAATCAGCCACGGGTGTACATGTGTCCCCTATCCTGAACCCCCTCCCCGCTCCCTCCCCATCCCATCCCTCAGGGTCGTCCCAATGCACCAGCTTTGAGTGCCCTGTTTCATGCATCAAACCTGGACTGGTCATCTATTTCACATATGGTAATATATATGTTTCAATGCTATTCTCTCAAATCATCCCACCCTCGCCTTCTTTCACAGAGTTCAAAAGTCTGTTCTTTACATCTGTGTCTCTTTTGCTGTCTCGTGTATAAGGTCATCGTTACCATCTTTCTAAATTCCATATATATGCATTAATATACTGTATTGGTGTTTTTCTTTCTGACTTCACTCTGTATAATAGGCTCCAGTTTCATCCACCTCATTAGAATGGAATCAAATGCATTCTTTTTAATGGCTGAGTAATATTCCACTGTGTATATGTACCATAGCTTTCTTATCCACTCATCTGCCGATAGACATCTAGGTTGCTTCCATGATCTGGCTATTGTACGGTGCTGCAATGAACCCTGGGCTACATGTGTCTCTTTCAATTCTGGTTTCCCCAGTGTGTATTCCCAGTAGTGGGACTGCTAGGTCGAATGGCAGATCTATTTTCAGTTTTTTAAGGAATCTCCACACTGCTCTCCATACTGGCTGTACTAGTTTGCATTCCCACCAACAGTGTAAGAGGGCTCCCTTTTGTCCACACCCTCTCCAGCATTTGTTGTTTGTAGACTTTCTGATAGCAGCCATTTTTACCAGCATGAGATGGTACCACATTGTGGTTTTAATTTGCATTTCTCTGATAATGAGTGATGTTGAGCGTCTTTTCATGTGTTTGTTAGCCATCTGTATGTCTTCTTTGGAGAAATATCTGTTTAGTTCTTTGGCCCATTTTTTGATTGGGTCATTTATTTCTCTGGTATTGAGCTGCATGAGCTTTTTATATATTTTTGAGATTAATTATTTGTCAGTTGCTTCATTTACTATTATTTTCTTCCACTCTGAAGGCTGTCTTTTCACCTTTCTTATAGGTTCCTTCATTGTACAAAAGCTTTTAATTTTAATTAGGTCCCATTTAATTTTTATTTTTATTTCCATTACTCTGGGAGGAGGGTCATAGAGGATCTTGCTGTGATTTATGTCAGAGAGTGTTTTGCCTATGTTTTCCTCTAGGAGTTTTATAGTTTCTGGTCTTATATGTAGATCTTCAATCCATTTTAGTTTATTTTTGTGTATGGTGTTAGAAAGTGTTCTAGTTTCATTCTTTTACAAGTGGTTGACTAGTTTTCCCAGAACCACTTGTTAAAGAGATTGTCTTGCATCTCTAACTGCCCCCAAACACTCCACTTAGGCAAGCAGACAGCACCTCAACTCCGCAGGTTCCATGCACACTCACTGTCTCCTCCCATGTGCAGATCTCCTTCTGTTCCCCTCTTCCTCTTATCCACATTCCAGTAACATTCCTCCCCGGTACTGTCATGATCTCCCTTGACCTTATACCTAGCCAGTTATGAAATTTTATCAGATCTATTTCCTGAGGCTCTCAGCCCCTTTTGCTAGAGTCTGGACAAGTAAGGAAGGAAGGAATCCCCTTACATATCCCTATGTTGTGGAAAGAACCAGGAGGTGGATCTTAACTGGGTTGGCAGGTCACCAAGAATGCTGGAGATGGATGCAGTTCAAAGGTCATACAGAGAACAGAACCCAGGAAGGGAGCCGAAGATTGGCACTGGCCATCATCAGACCTAGGACTGGTGTGAGGACACAGAGGGAGGTCACGATCTCAGGAGCAGGGATGGAGTCTGGCTCATTCATCTAGGAATTCCTAGAACCTGGCATGTTGCTGGTTCACAGAAGACATCCAATTAGTGCCCTGTGCTCCCCAATGCAAGGCGTTGGTTATTTCCTTCACCTTCCATTCCAGCCCTCATGTTAAGCAATGCTCTCTCACTTTCATTATTTTAAACCATCAGGTAGCACTTGGGGGAGATATTAGACAAAAGCAACATCCAATAACATTAGTTTGGGTTGTCGAGAGAAGACACTATTGCCAAAACTCGGCTTCTAATCACCAGTGTTAAATAGAAATGCAGAGACAGAGTTTGGGGTGAAGTAGAAAAGGATAGTATTATTGCTTTGCCAGGCAAAGGGGCCACAGTGGGCTTCCAAACTGAGTGTCCCACCCTGGAGGGTATAGTGAGGACTCACAGTGTTTAAGGGGCAGGGCACGGTCAGGTCATGGGCATTCTTCTGATTGGCTGTGGTGAGGTTGTCAGCATCATCAACCTTCTGGTTCCAACCAGTCTGGGGTCTACATGCTGATGAGCAGCCTGCAGCTCACTTTTCCCATCTGACAGGGGTTTTCAGTATCTGCAAAACAGCTCAAAGGACAAGGCTCAGAATATTATCTATAGTATTCAGGAAAAGCTAAAGGTCCCTGAATTTATTGAATGGCTAAAGTATTATTATTTTGTTTTGCTTGACTATTTTCCTTTCTTTCTTCATTTTCTCCCTTCTCTGATTAAATTTACTCTTTGACTTTAGTTTTTCTACAGACAAAAGGCAGGGGGAGGACATGGGTGGAGGTCTATTCTGAGAAGGCTTCATAGGGTCCTGCTCAATTACAACACTGGTGTAATGGATAAATAAGGAGTCAACCATTTTAATAAGATTTAGTAAGATTTTGTGGGCTTTTGACTGAACAATGCAAGTGTAAAATATCATTACAAAAAGGCTTTTCAAAAATTACTTTAAAACCAAATAATGTAAATAAAAAATATTCATCTATCAGGTAGACTTTTTTGGTTGTCAGGACTAATTCCAAAAATACATGCAACTCCAACAGTATACAGGAAATAAAGGCATATAGTGTAGAACCCGGTGTTGGTGGAGTCAAATGGTGCTTACACTATGACAGTAACGAAGACATTATTTCAAATTAGCATGCTTTTTACATAATTTGCTGTTTTTCAGTTGCCCAATCATGTCTGACTCTTTGCGTCCCCATGGACTGCACCATGCCAGGACTCTCTGTCCCACACCATCTCCCAAAGTTTGTCCAGGTTCACGTCCATTGCATCGGGAATGTCATCCAGCCATCTCATCCTCTGATGCCCTCTTCTCCTTCTGCCCTCAATCCTTCCAAGCATCAGAGACTTTTCCAATGGGTCAGCTGTTCACATCAAATGACCAAAACACTGGAATTTCAGCTTTAGCATCAGTCCTTCCAATGAATAGTCAGGGTTTGTTTCCCTTAATATTGACTGGTTGGATCTCATTACTGTCCAAGGGACTCTCAGGAGTCTTCTCCAGCACCACAGTGCAAAAGCACCAATTCTTTGGCATTCCACCTTCTTTACAGTCCAACTCTCACATCCGTACATGACCACTGGGAAAACCATAGCCTTGACTATACAGACACTTGTCAGCAGAGTATTGTCTCTGCTTTCCAACACACTGTCTAGGTTTATCATAGCTTTCCTCCCAAGAAGCAAATGTAGTCTGATTCCAGGGCTACAGTCACCATACACAGTGATTTTAGAGCCCAAGAAGAAAGCCTGCTTCCACCTCTTCTCCCTCTATTTGCCATGAAGTGGCGGGACTGGGTGCCCTGATCCTCGTTTGCTTTTGCTTTTTAACATTTAGCTTTAAGCCAGCTCTTTCACCCTCATCAAGAGGCTCTTTAGTTCCTCTTTGCTTTCTGCCATTAGAGTGGTACCATCCACATATCTGAGTTTGTTGTTGTTTCTCCCACTTATCTTGATTCCAGCTTGTAACTCATCCAGCCTGGCATTTCCCTTGATGTACTCAGCATATAGATTAAGCAAACTGGGTGACAGCAGACAACCCTGTCGTATTCCTTTCTCAATTTTGAACCAATTGGTTGTTCCATACAGGGTTCTAACTGTCACTTCTTAACCCACATACAGGTTTCCCAGGAGACAGGTAAGATGGTCTGGTATTCCCATCTCTCTAAGAGCTTTCCACAGTTTATTGTGATCCACACCATCAAAGGCTTTGGCATAGTCAATGAAACAGAGGTCCATGTTTTTCTGGAATTCCCTAACTTTATGATCCAGCAAATGTTGGCAATTTGATCTCTGGTTCCTCTTCCTTTTCTAAATCCAGTTTGGACATCTGGAAGTTCTTGGTTTGCATAACGCTGAAGCCTAGCATGCAAGTTTTTAAGCATGACCTTACTAGTATGGGAGATGAGTGCAATTGTCTGATGGTTAGCACACTCTTTAGTACCACCCTCTTGGGAATTGGGATAAGGATTGACCTTGTCCAGTCCTGTGTCCACTGCTCAGTCTTCCAGATTTGCTGACATATTGAATGCAACACCTTGATGGCATCATCCTTTAGGGTTTTGAATAGTTCTACTGGAATTCTGTCACATCCACTAGCTTTATTAACAGCAGTGCTTCCTAAGGCCCACTTGACTTTGCTCTCAGAATGTCTGGCTCTGGGTGGCTGACCACACCACCATAGCCATAGGCCTTTTTTATACAGTTCTTCCATGTATTCTTTCCCTCTCGTCTTGATCTCTTCAGCATCTACTAGGGCTTTACTGTTCATGTCCTTTATAGTGCCCATCTTTAGGCAAAATGTTCCCTTAATAGCTCCAATTTTCCTGAAGAGATCTCTAGTTTTTCCCCTTCTGTTGTTTTATTCTCGTTTTATACCTCGTTCACTGAAGAAGGCCTTCTTGTCTCTCCAAGCTCTTCTTTGGAAATCTGCTTTTCGTTTGATGTAACTTTCACTTTCTCCCTTGCTTTTCACTTCTCTTCTTTCTTTAACTGTTTGTAAGGGCTTCTCAGATAACCACTTTGCCTTCTTGTTTTTCTTTTTCTTTGGGATGGTTTTGTTCACTGCCTCCTGTACAATGTTACAGGCCTCTATCCACCGTTCTTCAGGCACACTGAAGAATTAACCCCTTGAATCTATTCATTACCTCCACTGCATATTCATAGGAATTTGATTTAAGTTGTACATGGCTGCCCTAGTAGTTTTCCCTGCTTTCTTTAGTTTAAGCATTAATTTTGCTATAAGAAGCTGATGATCTGAGCCACAGTTAGCTCCAGGTCTTGTTTTTGCTGACTGTATATGCTTCTCCATCTTTGGCTACAAAGAATGTAATCAATTTGATTTCAGTATTGACCATTTGGTGATGCCCATGTGTAAAGTCATCTCTTGGATTGTTGAAAAAGGTTATTTGCTATAACTGATGCTTTCTCTTTGCAGAATTCAGTTAGCCTTTGCCCTGCTTCATTTTTGTCCTCCAAGGCCAAACTTACCTGTTACTCCAGGTATCTCTTGACTTCCTACTTTTGTATTCCAATCCCCAATGATGAATAGAACATCTTTTGGGGTGTTAGTTCTAGGAGGTCTTCTAGGTCTTCATAGAACTGATCAACTTCAGCTTCTTCAGCATTTGTGGTAGGGGCATAGACTTGGATTACTGTGATGTTAAATGGCTTGTGATGTTGAAATGAAAAGAGATCATTCTGCAATTTTTGAGGCTGCACCCAAGTACTACATTTCTGACTCTTTTGTTAATTTATGGAGGCTATTCCATTTCTTCTATGGGACTCTTGACCACAGTAGTAGACATAATGTTCATCTGAATTAAATTTGCCCATTCCTGTCCATTTTAGTTCACTGATTCCTAAAGATGTCTATGTTTATTCTTACCATCTCCTGCTTGACCACATTCAATGTTCCTTGATTCATGGACCTAAAATTCCAGGTTCCTATGCAACACTGTTCTTTGCAGCATCAGATTTTACTTTTATCACCAGACACATCCACAACTGAGCATCATTTCCACTTTGGCCCAGCCACTTCATTCTTTCTGGAGCTGTTAGTAGCTCTCCTCCATTCTTCCCCAGCACCGTATTGGACACATTCAGACCTGGAGGATTCATCTTTGGTGTCATATCTTTTTGTCCTTTTATACGATTCATGAGGCTCTCACAGCAAGTATACCGGGATGGTTTGCCATTCCCTCCTCTACTGGATCATGTTTCATCAGAACTCTCTGCTATGACCCATCCATCTTGGGTGGCCATACATGGCATGGTGGTACATGGCATCTTATATAATGCGTCAATCTAAATATACATGTGTAGGCTAAATTAGTATATTAAGTGTTAGTAGGCACTTTACAGTTTCCTGTAAATCACTAAAAGTGATCAAAACACTTGTTATGGGTCATCTCATTTGGAAATGGAGAATCTGAGGATTGCATTATCTATGTTAAAAAGGGAACCCTCTTACACTGTTGGTGGGAATGCAAACTAGTACAGCCACTATGGAGAACAGTGTGGAGATTCCTTAAAAAACTGGAAATAGAACTGCCATACGACCCAGCAATCCCACTGCTGGGCATACACACTTTGGAAACCAGAATTAAAAGAGACACGTGTACCCCAATGTTCATCGCAGCACTGTTTATAATAGCCAGGACATGGAAGCAACCTAGATGTCCATCAGCAGATGAATGGATAAGAAAGCTGTGGTACATATACACAATTATTACTCAGCCATTAAAAAGAATATATTTGAATCAGTTCTAATGAGGTGGATGAAACTGGAGCCGATTATACAGAGTGAAGTAAGCCAGAAAGAAAAACACCAATACAGTATACTAACGCATATATATGGAATTTAGAAAGATGGTAATGATAACCCTGTATACGAGACAGCAAAAGAGACAAAGATGTATGGAACAGTCTTTTGGACTCTGTGGGAGAGGGAGGGGGAGATGATTTGGGAGAATGTCATTGAAACATGTATAATATCATATAAGAAATGAATTGCCAGTCCAGGTTTGATGCAGGATACAGGATGCTTGGGGCTGGTGCACTGGGATGACCCAGAGGGATGGTATGGGGAGGGAGGTGGGAGTGGGGTTCAGGATTGGGAACACTTGTACAGCCATGGCGGATTCATGTTGATGTATGGCAAAACCAATACAATATTGTAAAGTAATTAGCCTCTAATTAAAATAAATAAATTTAAAAATTAAAAAAATGAATGAATGCGTAAATATTTATTAATTAGTAACACTAGGAATACTTTATTCACTAATGCATTGAGCAAAAATTAAGCTACTATATGCAAATTAGTTAACCAGAAACAAAAATGCTTTGATATTTAAATATAGGACAGAAATGGTATGGACCTAACAGAAGCAGAAGATATTAAGAAAAGGTGGCAAGAACAAGCAGAAGAACTATACGAAAAAAGATCTTAATGACCCAGATAATGACAATGGTGTGATCACTCACCTAGAACTAGACATCCTGGAGTGCAAAGTCAAGTGGGCCTTAGGAAGCATCACTACAAACGAAACTAGTGGAGGTGATGGAATTCCAGCTGAGCTCTTTCAAATCCTAAAAGATGATGCTGTGAACATGCCACACTCAATATGCCAGTAAATTTGGAAAACTCAGCAGTAGCCACAGAACTGGAAAAGGTCAGTTTTCATTCCAATCCCAAAGAAGGGCAAATACCAAAGAATGTTCAAACTATCGCACAATTGCACTCATCTCACACGCTAGCAAAGTAATGCTCAAAATTCTCCAAGCTAGCCTTCAACAGTATGTGAACTGAGAACTTCCAGGTGTTCAAACTGGACTTAGAAAAGGCAGAGGAATCAGAGATCAAATTGCCAACATCTGTTGGATCATAGAAAAAGCAAAAGAGTTCCAGAAAAACATCTACTTCAGCTTTATTGACTATGCCAAAGCCTTTGGGAGTCACAACAAACTGTGGAAAATTCTTAAAGAGATGGGACTACCAGAGTACCTTACTTTTCTCTTGAGAAATCTGCATGCAGGTCAAGAAGCAACAGTTAGAATGGGACATGGAACAACGGACTGGCTCCAAATTGGGAAAGGAGTATGTCAAGGCTGTATATTGTCACCCTATTTATTTAACTTATATGCAGAGTACATCATGAGAAATGCCAAGTGGAATGAAGCACAAGATAGAATGTAGATGGCTGGGAGAAATATCAATAACCTCAGATATGCAGATGACACCACCCTGGTGTGCTGCAGTCCATGCGGTTGCGAAGAGTTGGACGTGACTGAGCAACTGAACTGGACTGGACTGCACAGATATTTAAAGTCTACTTACCAGTGACATTTGCTGCGTGTTGTTCAGTCACTAAGTGGTGTCTGACTCTTTTGCTACCCCATGGACTGTAGCCCATCAGGCTCCTCTGTCCATGGGATTTCCCAGGCAAGAATACTGGAGTGGGTTGTCATTTCCTTCTCCAGAGTATCTTCCCAATCCAGTATCAAACCTGCAGCTCCTGCATTTCAAGTAGATTTTTTTTACTGCTGAGTCACTAGAGAAATATTTTCATTAACATTTTACTAAGAAAAATTTCAAGCATGCAGAAAAGTGAAAAAAATTATATAACAATCTCCAATATAGTCTCTAATGCATCTAGATTCAGAATTCTCCCAAAATTGCTTTATGTATGTATTTAATTTTTGATGAACCATTTGAAAGAAAATGGTTATAACATTTCACCCTCCTTACGCCTTCAGCATGCATTGACAAATATTAAAACATCCTCTCACACAACTATACAACTACCATCACTCCTAACAAAAATAACAAATCCTCAAAAATATACATTTCCTGTCCACATTTGGGTTTCCACAGTTGTTTAAAATATGTGTTTTTACCCTTTTTTTTTACAATACAAGAGGATCTAGTGGAAAAACATACAGTACACTTGAGTCTCTTAAGTCCCCTCTCCTACCCTTCATTCTTTTTTCCCCAGCTTGACTGAGGTGTAGTTAATAAATAATAATTTATGTATTTGAGGTATACAATGTTATTTGATATATGTATACATTATTAAATTATCACCACAATCAAGCTAATTAACATACCTGTCATCTCACCTAGCTAAGCATGTGAGTGTATGTGTGTGTGAGATGAGAACACTTTGGATCTACTGTCTTAGCAAAGTCAAGTATGCTATACACTATTACTCCCTCTAGGTACCATACTGTACATTGGTCCCCAGAATTTCTTCATCTTATAACTGAAGACTTGCGCCTTTGGACCAACATCTTACCATTTTTCCCACTCATGGTCTGGAAGCCACCAGTTTACTGTCTACTTCTGTGAGCTCAACTTTTTTGATTCCACATATAAGTAAGATCATGCAGCATTTGTCTTCCTGAGTCTGGCTTATTTCACTCAGTATAATATAATCTAGGTTCATCTACATTGTCATAAATGACAGAATTGTCTTGTGTGTGTGTCTGAATGATACTTAGCGTGTGTGTATACACAAGCTACATTCTCCTCATTCATTCATGCTTTGATCAACAGATTGTTTCTATATCTTGGCTCTTGTGAATAATATAAATATCTCTTCAATATACTGATTTGATTTCCTAGGAAATGCGCCCAGAAGTGCGATAGCTGGATCATGTGGTAATTCTTTTAATTTTTGGAGGAAACCCCACACTGTTTTCCATAATGATTGTACTAATTTACATTCTCACCAGCCGTGTACAAAGGTTCCCCTTTCTCCACATCCTTATCAACACTTGCTACCTCTCTCTCTTTTATTTTGTAATAACAACGTGTTAGAACATGTCAGGTGATATCCCTTTGTGATTTTGGTTTGCATTCCCAGATGATTAGTGATGTCGAACACATTTTCATGTAACTGTTAGCTGTTTGGATGTCTTCTTTGTCTATTCACGTCCTCTTCCCATTTTTAATTGAATTGCTTGGTTTTTTGACTTGTATGAGTTCCTTATTATTATCAACCCCTTATCAGATATGTGGTTTGCAAATATTCTCTCTCATTCTGTAGGTTGACTTTTCATCTTGTTGATCATTTCTTTTGCTGAGCAGAAGTCTTTGGCTTCATGTAGTCCCACTTGTTTATGTTTTGCTTTTAAAAACCAAGTCATAGGACTTCCCTGGTGATCCAGTGGATAAGAATCTGCCTTGCAGTACAGGGGATGCAGGTTTGATCCCTGGTCTGGGAACTAAGACCCCGCATGCTGTGGAGCAACTAAGCTTGAGCTCCACAAGTGCACCACAGTGAAAGATCCTGCAAGTAAACAAATAAAAATTGAAAAAAAAAATAAAATCAAACACAAGTCAGTTGTCATAAAGAAAGTCCCATGTTGTGGATTATCTGATTGTCTCCTCATGAAGTTATTTACCTGATATTTCTTGTAAAATGGAATTTAGATATTAGAGTTTCGCTAAATTCAGCTTAAATATGTCGTCAGTGTATTGAATATTACATCATGATAAGAGTATAGAGTGGTGAGTTGTCCTATCATCTCTGATGGAATTGGATTCCCTGATTAAGGTTGTAATCCCAGGTTTGTGATTAAGGAGTAATTTACAGAGGGATACTTTGGTATCTTGCAAAAACCCTATTCCTCAATCATTTTTCACTTAACGGATTTAGAATCTGTTGATAATTTTTGCCTGAATCAATTATTTCTTTAAGAGTTGTGGAATAAAATGTACACTGCTGATTACCTTCTTCAGTGATCAACTTCCAATTTTCTCCAAGTATTTTCTTTATCTTAAATGTGCTCTTTGACATGTAAAAGATTGAAAGTTCAAAATTTTCAGTGTTGTAGTTCATTGTAGTGGAAGAGTGCTCATTTTCCATTTCCATTTGTCTTTTCAGCAAAACGGAAATTCAAATTTTTACAGGCCAATTGTGGAATCCTTTGAGGAAGCACCTCTTCATGTTATGGTTTTCACTTACTTGGGATATGGAATCGGAACGCTATTTGGCTATCTCAGGGACTTTCTGAGGAACTCGGGAATAGAAAAATGCAATGCAGCCGTGGAGAGAGAAGAACAAAAGGTACGCATGAGCAGCTCCCTGAGTCTTTGTCAATGTCAATTCTTCTCTGAAGTGTGCTCATAAGTGATAATGCATGTATGGATCCCGAAAAGAGTGATATGCTCAGCAACCACTCAAGGCAAATTCTATTGCCCTGAACCCCGTAAAAGCCCCCAAAGTTACCCATGTATTCATGGACTTATTTTCTTTACAATATTTATTGAGCAATTACTAGATGCCAGGCTAAACTAAAGGTTTCCTTATACATTATCACAAATATAATTTTTAAAACAATCCCATGAGATAGATTTCAAAATAGCATTTTAAAGGTGAAAAATCAAAATCGGAAAGTGAGGGCATGAGTGGGACTGTATTCTGATCTCCTAGTTGTGAGCTGAGTATTATTTATATTCTATACTGGACTAGGAAAGTGTTTTTGAGTGACATGAGGTCAGGGTTTCATCTAGATCAGAGTTTCTCAACTGTGGCACTATCGACATTTCGAACTGGGTAATTCTTTGATGTGGGAAGCATTGCAGGATTTTTAACAGCATCCCTGACCTTGACCTACTAGATTCAATTAGAACTCTCCCACATACTTGTGACAATAAAAAATATCTCCAGACATTGCCAAATGCCTTACAAAGTGGAATATCACCCTCAGTGTAGACCCACTGATCTGGATACTTTCAATAGTGAATGTATAAATGTCTACATCATCTCCTTTTCACATAGAGCTAACAGGACAACTTGGAAAATATTCAGAAATCTGTGAAGAGCCTGTGTCCTTTTACCATGTTTTCCAACATTGGTTCAAATGATATACGATGCCATGAATCTCTTTTTCCCTAAAACTTGCTTTAAAATATACAATTGTGGCCACAGATTATTCCACACGATGGAGCCTTGACCATATCTAAGTAAAGCATCATTGACACATGTAATAGGAGAATCTCGAATCCTATAACTTACTGACCAGTACCCATAGTAAGCTAAGCTCTTATTATAGCAACATAACCATGAACAGGTCATGTAGAACACTTATCTTGGAATTACCAAATTGGAATTAAGTTAAGCATACCTTCAAGGGAAAATCAGGCCCAGTTTGACTGTTGAACTCTCTCTTACCTTAGCAAGGACTAAGTCGTATGTTCTACTCCAAATGCATGCGTACTATGTCACTTCAGTCGTGTCGGACTCTGCGACCCCAGGGACTGTTGCTAGCCAGGCTCCTCTGTCCATGGGGTTCTCCAGGCAAGAATACTGGAGTGGGTTGCCATGTCCTCCTCCAAGGGACCTTCCTGACCCAGGAATCGAACCCAAATCTCATGTCTCCTGCATTGGCAGGTGGGTTCTTTACCACTAATGCCACCTGGGAAGTCCCTATACCAAGTAATGGGGACTAATAGAGAAGAAAATATAGGTCCTTCCAGCAGAGAATTTGAAGTCTGGTATGCAAAAAAAGACTCATGAGCAAAACAAATGATAAAAAGTGATGATGGGGAGGAAGTTGATACGGAAAACAGGGATCTGTGTCCTGTGCTTCTCTTAGGAAGTTAGGAAGGCATTATGCTGGGCCTGAGTGGTGAGCAGGTATTTGCCTATTGAGCAAGGTACAAAGGAAGACAGTCTGTAAGAGGGCTGCTTGTGTCAAGCAAGTCAGATTCGTTTGGAGTGTGTATTTTGTGCCAGGCACTGTACAACAGTCTGGAAACATAGGAATAACTGAGGCAGATAATGGCTGTAGAGAGCTAACCACAAAAGAAGCAATTGCAGTGGAATTTGATAAGAGGAACCATAGAGGTAAGTAGATGACATCAAGGAGGCAAAGAATAGAAGCATTTAACCTGGACTTGGTGTTCAGTGAAGCCTGCTGGGGGGAAGAGAAACTTAAATTGACATCTAAAGACTGAAGAGTAAGTAATAAGGCAACGCGTGTGGCAAGATGAGCTGGAAGGAGTCTTCAAGGAAAGGAAATATGGTGTGAAGTGGCCCAGAGATAAGAGAAAACATTGAACATGTAAGGAACCAAGGAATTCTAATGATCAGAATGTTGTGAGAGTGGGATTACGTGGGGAGAAAGATTGCTTGAGAGGCAAGCAGAGATCTTACTACAAGGGGTTTTTATAAGCCACAGACATTTGTTATAAGAACAATGGGAAGGCATTGAAGGATTTCAGGCGGAGGAATGCAGATTTGCAGATTAGAAAGATCGTGTTCACTGCAGTGCGAAAAATGGATTGCAGGAGGACAACACAGGGACCAAAAAAAGAGAAAAAAATCCAATTAAAAGGTTGAGGCAGAGTCCAGGTTGATAAAAAATCTAGATGATGCCTTGGGCTGGGCCCAGGTTAGTGATAGGCCCTGAGAGACAGGCCAAGAGATGCTGAAGGGTTGGAATTAGGACTACCCCACCAGAAAAAAGAATGAAATCATTCCATTTACAGTAGCATGCATGGACCTAAAATCTATCATAGTAAGTGAAGTAAGTTGGACAAATATCATAATGTAATTTATATGTGGAATTATGTAATGTACATAATGTAATTTATATGTAGAATTATGTAATGTACATAATGTAATTTATATGTAGAATCTAAACGAACAATACAAATGAACTTATTTACAAACAGAAATGGATTCACAGACATAAAAAACAAATTTATGGTTACCAAAGGGGAAATGGAGAGTGGAGGGATAACAGAGGAGTTTGGGATTATCAGATATACACTATTGTATATAAACTAGATAAACGACAAGGACCTACTCCATAGCGCGGGGATGTATTAATATAGTCAACATCTTGTAATAATCTATAATGGAAAAAATCTGAAAAAGAATATTTATCTAACACGACTGACGTGACTTAGCAGCAGCAGCAGCAGCAGCAGATAGATATATCTATTCTGTATAACTGGATTACTTTGCTATAAACCTGAAACTAACACAACATTGTAAATCAACTGTACTTCAATTGAAAAAAAAAAAAGAGGTAGAGTTAGGGATGATTGATTTGACTTGGGGAATTATGGAGATGTACAAATCAAAGTCCACACTTGGTCTACGACTTGGGCAACTGGATGTAAAGAAGGCAATATCATATATTGAGATGGGAAATTGAGAAGGAAGATGGAGGTGGAGGGGAACGTGATCAATTCACTTTGAAACAAGCTGAGTTAAAAGAATTGACAGCTGGATAGAGAGGTCTAGACCTCAGAGAAAAGTCTGAGATGGATATTGTAGCATCTTCAGTATATCTGGAGCATACTGAATTAATCAAAACCATAGGAGTGGATGTGATCTCCCAGGGAAGGTCTATGGAAGAGAAAAAGACAAAGGGTGTGAAGAGGACAGAGAACTTTAGAGAATGTTATAAGTGGCAGAGATGGAATTCCAACTCAAGACTAGAAGCAATGCGACAATAAAAATCCGTATAATAGTCTAGGAAGAAGATAATATGTGCTTGAGTTGGGGAAGAGGCAAGATGGAATGAAGAAAAGCAAGCTGGTTATAAAGATATTTAGGGGGTATAACCAACAAGTCTTGGTTGCTGAGTATATGGAAAATAAGACAGAGGAGGAAACCAGGATAATCTCACATTTCTTCTTTGGTCAGATACAAGAACAGCAGTGGCACACCCGTCACTTGGGGACTGAATTAGTAATACTAAGTGAAAAGATTAAAAAAAAAAAAAAGGCAAAATCTCCCTCCAAAAGAGCCCTAAAAAAATCTCAGACCCAGAGCACCTGCTATCTCAACAGACTTGATTAATAATCAAGACACTAAGGAGGAAAAAAGACAACCCAGACAGATACAAGGTTTCAATATTTTGCTTCAATTCTTCTTTTAATCCTTTAAAGGCAACTTTAGAGTTGAATTGCAATGTATTAAAAGTACATTTTAATTGCAATGTATTAAAAGTACTAGCTATAGTACTTTCTCAGTGATGTCATGGCCCGACTTTGCTAAATCCAGAATAGGATGTCAGAAAATACAATTAAAGGAATATCAAGCATTGTCAGGGATTTTAAAAACTCAAGTATGGCTGCATGTCTCAATCCCTGTGGCCCCTGCTTGTATAAGACTTATCAGTTGCGATACTGTGTTTCCGTTAGACTCAGGCAGTCCCAGAGCCCTACAAGTAAAGCCCAGATATTTCTGGTTCATCCCCAGAGATTTTTACTCCCACATATAACAAAAACGGTTCAGGAAGTTGTAACTAGAAAATGTGGACATAAATCTCCAAATGTTTGCATGAATTAAAGCTTGCTCATTCTTATCCATACTTGGCATTCTGAAACAACAGCAGGATGGGCCCAGTGTGACTTTCTCCTGAGTGTTTTGAAGGATGGGGTTCATGAAGGTCACTGGGTGTGAGGCATGGTTTTGTCCAAAGCAAACAGACAGCCCAGTGCTGGGCTTCCTGTTTGGATCTGGGTGGGTCCAAAATGAGAGAGTTTCCCTGGGAACCCAACATATTAGCCAGCAGCTTGTGGGGTGGGAACGCTTTAGTCCCTTCATTCTCGTCTCAGTTAACAACCAAAATGATCTTTTTAAACCTTTTTAAGTCGGTTCACATGGGCATCTCTGGCCGAAAGCCTTTAATGCTTTCCTTTGTCGCTCAGAGTAAGAGCCAGAACTGGTCAAGGTGCTACAGAACCGCCCCCTTGATGAGCCCTGTCCCTGTTCCACAAGGACCTTCTTCCTCTTCCTCAAACACAGCCCCTCACACCTACCACAAGGATTTCTCACTCGCCTTTCCCTCTGCTCAGAATGATCCTTCTTCCCTCAGATACCAGCACAGTTCACCCCCTCACTTTCTTCATTAAATCCATCCGGACATCACCAGCTTTAAAGGCAGCAGGAGTCACCAGCAGTGGTATCCCTAGACTCCCCAACCAGGCTTGGTTCCAAATGCCTTCTGGCTGCTTCTCAAAAGCAAATGCACCCTCACAAGACAGGCATATTTTCCATGATTGCATCTAGCTTTGGGGAAAAACTCCAAAATCAAAGTTTGAGAAATAGTTTGTAAAATATGACCATGAGTAAAATCAGATTATAACTACCCATGGAGAGTTTTCAGGTCAACATTTATTTTGTGATTGTTGTTTAGTTGTTTTGTTTTTGTTTAGTCTCTAGGTCCTGTCTGACTCTTTTACAACCCCCCATGGACTGTAACCTGTCAGGCTCATCTGTCTGCAGGATTTCCCAAGCAAGGATTCTAGAGTGGGTTGCCATTTCCTTCTCCAGGGGATCTTCCCAAACCAGGGGTCAAACCTGCATCTCCGGTGCTGGCAGGTGGATTCTTTACCACTGAGCCACCTGCGAAGCCCCAGCGTTTATTTGGATATATATAAATATCCAAATATCCAAATATCCAAACACCCACAGGCATGAAATTTCTGACGTGTCATTAAGTTAGTCAAATCATTTTGTTTTAGTTCTTTCACAGTATAGACTTTTCTGCTTCCCTTAGCAAGAAGGAATCTGCAATAATAGGTTTTTAACAAGAATAGTAGCAAGGTTGATGGATCTCGATAAAGTAGAGCTTTGCTAGCATCTATCAGTTAGTACTAAGTACTAAGTACTAAGTAAGTACATGTGTGGAATGAGTGGGTTATGACTAGCCTCTTCCTGTGTCTCTTTCCCCTTTCCTTTTTATTATGGGAATAGCTGCAAAAGCTACGTTCATCTTTCCTTTCTCTTTCGTGCACTTACTTACACAGATGCTCATTTGCACTCACCCTCTCCCTTCCTTAAGGTATGTTCATAACATACATTTGTTGTGTGACTGTCTTTTTTATTTTTTCAAGAAATTGTACGCTGAAGATCTTTACCTGCCAGAAGAGGATTACCTTCATTGTTTTTAATAGCTACATGATGGTATTGTACAGTAAGGTTATATGATTATTTATTTTTATTATTGAAAATAATGCTTCAGTGAGCATCCTATGCATTTATTCAAGGATAATGCATAGAAATGACTTTCCGGGCCCAAGAAATAAATATTTTCACTTCCAAAATATTGGCAAATTGCCTTTAAAAAAGATTACATAGCATGTCTCTAGTAGTATGCAAGAGTGCTTGCTTTCTTGCCAGCACTTGATACATTGATATTATCAAAATATTTCTCATTTTTGCCAATTTGATAAGGGAGCTTTTTTTTTTTTTAATGTTCTTGTGTTTTTCTGCATTTCCCTGGTTAATAATGAGACTGAGCTTTTCATATGATTATTTCTCATGTATGCTTACTCTTCTTGTATTTCCTATTGATATCATTTGCTCGTAATTTTATTAAATTATTTTTCTTATTGATTGAGGGAAGCTCTTTCTGTATATCCTTTATCAATAATTTGCCTCTTAAATCTGTTTTAATTATTTTTTCAATTCTGTTTCCAGGCTTTTAACTTTCTGTGCTATATTTAACCACACGTATATTTTTAATTTTTAAATCACATGTATCAAACACCTCCTTAATGTTTTCTTTGTTGTTGGTTTTGCTATTTTTTGCTGTCCTTTCTCTTTGTGAAGGGGGAGTAGTTTAGGAAGGCTGTTTTCATCTTGTAAGAAAGATAAAAATTTTTCCTCTAGTTTCATTCAGTACTTTTATAATTTGGAGTAGTTATTCATTTAATCTACAAACTCATCTAGGATTTAATTCCATGTGCTCTGTGAAGTAGGACTATTTTTTTTATTGAAGTACAATTGTTTTACAGATTTGTGCCAAACCCTACTATATAGTAAAGTGACTCAGCTATATATATATATATGTGTGTGTGTGTGTGTGTATGTATATATATACAATCTTTCTTTAATCTTCTTCTCCATTATGGTTTATCACAGAACATTGATAGTGGTTCCCTGTGCTATACATTAGGACCTTGCTGTTGATTCATCCTAAATGTAATAGTTTGTATCTACTAAGCCCAGTCTCTCTCCCGACCCCCACACCCCAACAACCACAAGCCTGTTCTCTATGTCTGTGAGTCTGCTTCTGTATTACAGATAGGTTCGTTTGTCCCATACTCTAGATTCCACATATGAGTGATATCATATGGTATTTGTCTTTCTCTTTCTGATTGGCTTCACTTGGTATGATCATCTCCGGCTGCAGCTGTGTTGCTGCAGATGGCATTGTTTTGTTCTTCCTTACGGTTGAGTAATATTTCATTGCGTGTACACGTATTCACACCTTTGTTCACTCATCTGTGGATGGACGTTTAGGTGGTTTCCATGTTGCTGCTATAAACAGGAGTGCATGTATCTTTTTGAATTGCAGTTTGTCTGGATATATTCCCAGGAGTGAGATTGCTGGATCATATGGTATTTCTATTTTTAGTTTTCTGAGGCATCTCCATACTGTTTTCCACAATGGCTGTACCAATTTATATTCCCACCAACAATGTAGGAGGATTCCCTTTTCTCTGCACCCTCTTCAGGATTTGTTATGTGTAGATCTTTTAATGATGGCTATGCATTGGAGAAGGAAATGGCAACCCACTCCAGTGTTCTTGCCTGGAAAATCCCAGGGACGGGGGAGCCTGGTGGGTTGCCGACTACAGGGCTGCACAGAGTCGGACATGACTGAAGTGACTTAGCAGCAGCAGCAGCATTCTGACTGGTGTGAGGTGGTACCTCATTGTAGTTTTGATTTGCACTTCCCTGATAACTAGCGATGTTGAGCATCTTTTCACGTGCCTGTGGGCCATCTGTATTTCTCCTTTGGAGAAATGTCCACTAAGGGCTTCTGCCCGGTTTCAATTTAGTTGTTTGTTTTGTCGTTGTTATTTAGTTGTGTGGGCTGTTTTTATCCCTTAGAGATTAAGCCTTTGTCTGTTACATCATTTGCAAATATTTTCTCCCATGTCATAGCTTGCCTTTTCATTTAGCTATTGTTTTTTAATGGTTTCCTGTGCTGTGAAAAGCCTGTAAATTTAATTACATACCATTTGTTTATATTTTTATTGCTATTGCCTTGGGAGACTGACCTAAGAAAACACTGGTATGATTTATGCCAGAGAACATTTTGCCTAGGCTTGCTTCTAGGAATTTCAAGGTGTCATGTCTTATGTTAAGCCCTTTTGAGTGTAGTGTAAGAGCATGCGCTAACATCACTGTCCACCTTTCCCGTTACCTTTCCCAGAACACGCAGCTGTCCACCTTTCTAGGCACCATTTGCTGAAGAGAAGTTTTCCCATTTTATATTCTGCCTCCTTTGTTGAAGGTTAACTGACTGTAGATGGGTGGGTTTATTTTCCGGCTCTCTATTCTGTTTCATTGATATCTATGCACATTTGCATAGCAATACCACCCTGCTTTGCTTACTGCGGTTAGTTGTATCTGAAGCCTAGAAGAGTTATGAAGGGGACTACTTTTTCAAGGGATTTTTAAATTGTCTCAGTATCAGTAATTGAATAGTTCAATTACTTTTACCCACTGACATGAAATATCGGCCAACATGTTGATTTTTTAGGTGAATTTACAAGTTTTCAAGTAGTTTGTAAAGATTTTCTCTATATACACCTTAGAATTAGCTTTTCAGGTATTGAATTTTTAAGAAGGAACTGTTGCTGCTTTAATTGGTAATGTATTAAATCTATGTTTTGACTTTGGAAAATTTGACATCTTAATAATAATATAATATTTTTCTTTTTATTCTTTGCATTCAAAAAGGTGGTATGTCTCTCCTTTTATTTAGATATTATGTCCTCAAATAAAATTTTATTTATTTTTAATTTTTATGTATTTTTTATTTAATTTTTTTAGCTTATCTTATTCTAAAGTCATCATTTTCTCTTATTATTGTTATTTGGGTACAATTTTTTGATTATGGTACTAATTAAATAGTACTTTTCCCCATCTTCGATTCTAATTAGTTATTGATGGCATACAGGAAAACTATTGCTATTTTCATATTTTAAGTTCAAAAACTCTCACCTTAATGAATTCTCTTTTTAGTTGTCACAGCTTCTCAGATAGTTGTATTGGAATTTCATGTGTGTCATAGAAAACTGTATATTGTCTTTTGATCTATTATAAAAAACTTGTTAATTATGCTATTTTTTGTTTGTTTGTTTTAATTTATTTATTTTAATTGGAGGCTAATTACTTTACAGTATTGTATTGGTTTTGCCATACATTGACATGAATCAGCCACGGGTGTACATGTGTCCCCCATCCTGAACCCCCTCCCCCCTCCCTCCCCATCCCATCCCTCAGGGTCATCCCAGTGCACCAGCTTTGAGTGCCCTGTTTCATGCATCAAACCTGGACTGGCGATCTGTTTCACATATGGTAATATACATGTTTCAGTGCTATTCTTTCAAGTCATCCCACCCTGGCCTTCTCCCACACAGTCCAAAAGTCTGTTCTTTACATCTGTGTCTCTTTTGCTGTCTCGCATATGGGGTCATCATTACCATCTTTCTAAATTCCATATATATGCTTTAATATACTGTATTGGTGCTTTTCTTTCTGACTTCCTTAACTCTGTATAATCGGCTTCAGTTTCATCTACCTCATTAGAACTGATTCAACTGCATTCTTTTTAATAGCTGAGTAATAATAGCTGTATATGTACCACAGTTTTCTCATCCATTCATCTGCTGATGGACATCTAGGTTGCTTTCATGTCCTGGCTATTATAAGCAGTGTTGCGATGAATATTGGGGTACACATGTCTCTTTCAATTCTGGTTTCCCCAGTGTGTATGCCCAGCAGTGGGATTGCTGGGTCTTATGGCAGTTCTATTTCCAGTTTTTTAAGGAATCTCCATACTGTTCTCTATAATGGCTGTACTAGTTTGCATTCCCACCAACAGGGTAAGAGGGTTCCCTTTTCTCCACACCTTCTCCAGCATTTACTGTTTATAGACTTTTTATAGTTTATTTTTATATTTATATTAATATAATATAATTTTATTGATTAAATAAATTAAATAATATAAACATTTATAGTCTATTGTTTATAGACTTTTTAGAAAACCTTTTTGCCCTCACCACAATCGGTAGTTTCCCTAACAGGGAGTGAACCTGGGCCCTCAGGAATAAGAGCATGGAGTCCTAACCGCTGGAGCACCAGAGAATTCCCTGTTGTGGAGTCCTAGGTGCTGGAGCACCAGAGAATTTCCTGATTTTCTTTTTTAAATATCTACTTTTTTGTCATTTCACAGGGCTTTTAGACGTGTGGAAGAACACATCCAAGCACTGAATGTACCATCTTTTTTCAACCTCTCTCTAATTTCTTAATAAGAAAAATCAGATTTTGCCCTTCTTACTTTGTGTTTCTTGTACTTCAGTGAATTGTCTATAATAAAATTACCCTTCCCAACAAAAAAGGAAAACATAAACATATTTTATTATTTTTCTGAGCTCAACTGTGGTAAGAGAAACAACTCTTTCTCAAAAGGAAGTAATGCAATAACATGAAATATTAGGTGAAAAGAGAAGTGTTACTGTCAGCACAAGTAAAAACTGTGTTTGATAGTGACTTTTCCCTCTCTCTACAAATCCATAGTTCTATTTACTACTGAATGAGAAGGTAGTTAAACCTGAAATGAAGAAACATACTTCCAAATTTGGTAGTATTTTTTGCAATAGACCATGGATATGTTCACTTAGCCCTGCAGTGTGGTTTGTTGAAAAGAGTATTCATTGGTACAAATCTCAATCTGTCCACTCAGATTTTCTGACTTTCTGTTAAATTGTCTATAAAAATAGGATAGATAAATCTATAACACTTGGAAAATGATAAAGTACCTTACAGGGTTACTGGTAGAAAAAGAAAGAAAGTCATATTGCAGAAGAAACAAGGTCATTTTGTGGCTGTATTATTATTATTAGGGTTTCTCCACCCTCCTATAAGGCTTCCCTGGTGACTCAGCGATAAGGAATCTGACTGCCAATGCAGGAAATGTGGGTTCTTTCCCTGGGTCAGGAAAATCCCCTGGAAAAGGAAATGGCAACCCACTTCAGTTTCTGCGCTAGGAAATCCCATGGACAGAGGACCTGATGGGCCACAGTCATTGGGATCACAAAGAGTTGGTCGCAAGTTAGCAATTAAACAGCAACGATGACCCTCCTATACCCTACTCCAGAAAATAATTGTGTTCTTGTGGCCGAGGGTTCACTCTCACATCCACCTTTTGTGTCAGGAAGAAAAATATAGTTAGTAGACCATGTGACTCAGAGGATGAGATGGCTGGATGGCATCACCAACTCGATGGACATGAGTTTGAGTGAACTCCAGGAGTTGGTGATGGACAGGGAGGCCTGGTGTGCTGCGATTCATGGGGTCACAAAGAGTCGGACACGACTGAATGACTGAACTGACCTGAACTGAGACCACGTGATGAGCTAAATATGCAGATGGATAAAGATACATCCTATTGCAGCACTTCAGCTTTTGCAACAGCTAGTCCAGATTCATATTTTGATATAGTGACAATGCTGTGGGAGGCTTACCTGAGACTAGAGGACAATGACCTTTGGAAGGCATTCACTGCTCGTAAAGAAACCTCATAGTGCTCAAAGGAATGAGGTGAGGTGAGAAAACACCTACACAGAGGCAGGAACCTTCATGGCTGCAGAGGAATAGGAGCTCTGTAACTAGAAGGCAGAACTTCTTCGCTGGACCAACCAGATCTAGTTTTTTGTTTTTTGTTTTTTTTTTTAATTTTTATTTCATATCAAAGTATAGCTGATTAACAATGTTGTGCTAGTTTTGGACGTACAGAAAAGTGATTTGGTTATACATATGGCTAATGTTTTTCAAATTCTTTCCACATTTAGGTTTTTACAGAGTATTGAGCAGAGTTCCCTGTGCTATACAGTAGATTACTGTTGGGGATCTATTTTTAATCTAGCAGTGTATACCTGTCAATCCCAAACTCCCTAACAATCCCTCCCCTATACCCTACCTCCACCCCCAGCAACCATAAGTTTGTCCTCTATGTCTGTGAGTCCATTTCTGTTTTGTAAATATGTTTATTTGTATCCTTTTTTAACGATTGAACATATAAACAATATCATATGTCATTCGTCTTTCTCTGTCTAACTTACTTCACTCAGTATGATAATCTCCAGCTCCATCTTTGTGGTGGCAAATGGCATTATTCTTACATTCTAAGCTTTCCAACCTCATTTTCCCCTCTCAGGAACAGGTAGATGACTGAGCCTGTGATTCAGATTTAAGTTAGCATTTATACCACCCACAAAACATAGCTCTACTTGGTTAAAAATTGCCCTACCTCTTCAACAGAGAAGTTTCAAGTGGCTAATTTATAGAAATTTCTATTGCATGTGGAGATTATTCCATAGCAGAAAGTCCTCTCTCACCCCACAAAATTGGTTAGAATCCCCATGTCTTGCTTTCAGAGCTTTTATCTCAATAAAGAGCTAGCTTCCCATTTCTTCACAGGTAGAAACTCTGGACCTCTGAGCCAGGAGCCAGAAGTTTGGGCAGGGCAGAGCATGTTCTCACCTCCCCTCGGGGCGTCTAGAGACACATCTTCATGAGACCTCAGTGACAGAAGCTGCAGACTTTTTCTTAACTCCTCCATGGCATGGCGATTTGTTGGCCTTCGTATACCATATTATAGGTCACTTTTTGAAATTTTTATTTTATATTGAAGTATAGTTGATTAACAATGTGTTAGGTTCAGATGTACAGCAAAGCGATTAAGTTATATATACACATGTATCTGTTCTTTTTCAAATTCCTTTCCCATTTAGGTTATTAGAGAATATAGAGCAGAGTTCCCTGTGCTGTACAGTAAATTCTTGTTGGTGATCTCTTTTAAATGTAGCAGTGTGATGTCCGAAGTGACTGCTGGTAGACCAGATGGAGCGGAGGTTGACCAAAGTCCAAAGTACTCAACTAATTGGGCCTAGTTTTCCTCACAGGTCAAATGCCTATTTGAACTCCATGATTTCCGTTGTTCTTTCTGCCCTGGTATCTTGAGCATCTTGAGCATCTTGTGGTTCCATGTCTGAAATCAATTTTATTTTAATTTTGTAGGCATACTATTTTGGTTCTTTTCTTTCTAAAATCAGCTGTTTTCTTAAACCAAAGTTTAACTTCTCCTCTAAACTAACTGCTAACTCTATTTTGTGTCAGATTGCTCATCAAACCTAGAACTATCATTCCATTCAGAGTCCAGACATATTACTGACAGATCTACTTCTTTCTTTTCTTTCTTTTTGTAAGATAAGTTTAGATGACTTCATTTCAGATAAGAAATTAAAAATTAGAAATAGAAGTACACAAGCAATGTTTGGGAATATAGAGGAACTGACAGATCAGTTTAAAAAAAAAGAGGTCTGAGAAAAATGCATGAAATCAAAACAGAAATAGTTTGAAAAAGATTTTCCTAGAATGACATAATCAAATTTTCTCTCAAATATATGTCCATTTCCATGTTAAATGTAAAAGGGTACGATTATCATAATCTATAGATTTAAATAATAGTAAAATCTATTTAAGGGCATTTCACTATTTGAGAGAAAATATATTTGATATGAGAATTTCAACTTACAAATGTCATCAGTAGAGTTGCCCAACCATCCTTCAAATTCACATGCACTAGTCCCCAGGACTTTTTCTTAGAGACGATCACAGTTATCCCCAGATATGATGCCATTGTCACTAAAAACCAAAAAGTGAAATAACGGAAAAAAACTGTGTCATGGATCCAGCCAGCAGCCATCAAAAGATGCAGATTCTATCTTTTTCCATCCGATTGGACCCTCTCAGAAGATGAGAGGGCCAGATTGGTAGCATAAGAAGTCCTTCTGCAAAGCCTTTCCCCATCATCTTCCTTGTGCCTTTAGGATATAAGTTCCATTTCATAAGAGGAAGAAAGAAGTTAAAGAAAATGAGAGGGGGAGTAGGGAAGCTCACCACTCCCAATCTTCAGTGGCTCCTTACTGCCCCCAGGGTAATGTCTGAGTTTCTCATGAGCACATGTAAGGCTCCCATGTCCTGCACCCAGCAGATTCGGCAGCCTCACCCACACTGCAGTGAATGGTAGGGAACTCAGGCGACAGAGCCAGACCAGCAGAACCTTGGCTTTGACTCCAAGTGAAGTGGGAGCCATTATAAGCTTGAAGCAAAGAATGACAGGATCCATCATGTTTTATTCTTGCTCATTCTTCTCAAATATACCCTACATTTCCAGCAAAGAGACCAATTTACGCTGAGTGCCCTCTCTAAGCATACCTACCCATCGTAATCTCATCACACTGTCAGTGACCATCTCCAAAGCCTCTCCTGCATAAAGCCATCTTGATTTCTCTGGCAAAACATGATTCCGCCTCTGGATAAAATCTTACAAACACCCAAACTATTTGACTTTGCCCGAGGTTTGCATTTTCTACCTTGTTCTAGCTTAGGAGTTAGATGACAAAGTCAAATATGTCTTGCTCTGAGCCTCACCTGGATTGCAGGTCCCTCGGGCATGGATGACATTTGATACAGCGAAACAGTGCTGTTGCTTCAACTTTGAGAGAAGCCAAATGCCTCCAGAAGCTCTCCAACTCAGTGTCTATGCCCTTGGTCACCTGCCAGCAGTTATGCCCATAGATCCAACAATTCAAGTTCATCCACGTTTCTAAACACGTTATGAGCGGGACTATTCGTGGTCAAAAAAGTTAAGACCAAATAATCATCCAACTAGTTCTTTCCAACTAAACTGCTTTAGACATAAACACCTCTTGGTACATTTTCAATAAAATTCACTGGGATTCATTGTCTCCAGCATTCTTTTGGAGATTTGTGTTGTGCTATCATTTTTGATACCTTTATTTGCCACAGGTTTTCCTTCTCCCACTAAAACGGAAGCTCCTTGGAGGTGAAGAACTCACAGAGTTATTTGTGGACCCGGCCCATCCCCTTACCCAAAACCCTTGCTCAAAATATTTGCAGATGGAATATTTTCATGGCTCCTCCACATCTTTCAGTGTTTATTTGTAAATGAACTATAAAAAGGGAGAGACCAAAGTAAACTTCTGCCTCTCTTATAACAGGATTTTGTGCCACTGTATCAAAACTTTGAGAATTTTTATATACGGAACATTTATATGAGAATCAGAGACAACTGGAACCGGCCCATCTGCAGTGCCCCGGGAGCTGTGTTCGATGTGATGGAAAGGGTGACAGATGACTACAACTGGACATTTAGGTGAGGCAGCCATCTGGATGGGCTTGAAAGAAAATGCTTTCAAGGAAATTCTAGCATGGGTGCCAGATTACAGATCTGAAAGAAAAACAGCAATGAAACAGCTGGTCTTCCATCATTCAGCCCTTTGCAAGCCCTCATGGTGCCAGTGGGGAAGTCACAGTAATTAAGTTGCCAAGGGCAGCTTATTTGTATTGCAATTAAGAGAAATCTGTGGCAGAAGGTGCAGGATACACAGAACCAGCCAGGAAGAGTCTTTTTCAGCTTTATTGACAAATTGTACCCTTCTAGTTCCAGCTGAAGGAGCCCATGATGACCATGGCTGTTTCTCTTTTGAAAGTCCTTGCTGCAATTTAAACCAAGGTGTCATGAAAGCAAGCACCCAAGAAAAATCAGAGCTGAGTAATACTCTATGGCCCAGCTACCTTTTCCCAATGCTCTGCCCAGATTCATGATGGAGTTACTCTCCTCCAAGGGCAAATCTTTGTGGTGACAACAAGGCTGATCAAAAGGAAAATAGAAAAGATGTGATTTAGGCCAAGCCTAAGATCTCTTTCTGGTAGTATTTTATGGTACCCTAGGATGATATTGAATGAAAAAGTCCTTTGTGTTCACCTGACCTCTCTGCAGGTTTACTGGAAGAATCATCAAAGATGTCATCAATATGGGGTCCTATAACTTCCTTGGCTTGGCAGCCAAGTACGATGAATCCATGAGAACAGTAAAGGAGGTTATAGAGACATATGGCCTAGGCGTGGGCAGCACCAGACAGGAAATGGGTATGTACGTTCACTATTTTGAAATTTTTTTCAGTTAGACCTGATTCCTGTGGCTACTTCTCAAATCTAGATCATATCTAGATTGTGTGCCACAAAAAGCTATTTTAAAATACAAAAAGAAAAAGGTATATTATGGCCTCTTTGAAAATTTCAAACATTATGCTCATACTAGGCAGTTTATTAAGATTTTAATTCTCCAGAACAAATAAAAATGATTCTCTCCTCACCATGTGATCTGAAAAAAGCAGCTATCATACCTCTTCTATCTGGTCCTTTTCTGAGTCATTTTCTCCACTTTTATTAAGCAGCTTTGCTATTTTTCAATCACAGGCTTCCCTGTCCTTCACTATCTCCCAGAGTTTGCTCAAACTCATGTCCATTGAGTCAATGATGCCAGCTTTATTAAACAGGTTTATTGAGGTTTAATTATGCCTTGAGATATAATAGGAAATGGCAAGCCTTGCTAACACTCTTGCCTGGAAAATGCCATGGACACAGGAGCCTGGTAGGCTACAGTCCATGGGATCGCAAAGAATTGTACACAACTGAGCAACTTCATTTCTCATTGAGGTATGATTACTATTAAAAGGAAAACATTGTACTTATTTAATATGTATAATTTAATGAGTTTGGACATATGCATATTCCTGTGAAACTGTCACCACAATCAAGGTAATAAATATATCTATTACCTAAGAAAGTGTCATATCACCCTCCTTTTTGTGGTAGGAACACTTAGCATGAGATTAACTCTTTTTTTTTCTATTTTTCCCCTAAATAAAATTTTATTTTTACTTATTGAAGTATAGTTGACTTATAACATTATGTTAGTTTCAGGTGTACACCTAGCAATTTTATATTTTGAGGTCTACTCTTTTAACAAGTGTTTCTAGAGCACAGTACAGGATTGTTCTAGGCATTGTGTGGTAGGGAAGATTTCTAGAACTTACTCATCCTGCATCTCAGAAGTGTCATACCCATTAAACAACAACTTCTCATTTGGATTTAGCTCTTTCTCCTTCTTTTTTTGGTGATACCCACCACTTTTGTACTTGACTATTGCCTATTTCTGCTCCTCCTGTGAAGGGAGGAATGGGTCTCCTTGACTGTTGTGTTGAATGAATGGATGGATGAATGATGAATGAATGGGAAAGGTAGAGCCAACAATCTTTTTATTTCTTTTTTAGCTGAAACAATTTTCTCTTAAAAGAGTAAAATCTGAGAAGGAAACTTCTGCTCCCCACACTTCTGGGAGAATGAGGGAGCAGCTTGTTCCTGTAGCTTGGCTTCACTGTTCCTGGCCCAGTGTCTTCTCCTATATGATCTCATTTATGCCTCTCCAAAACCTGTGCTGTAGAGGCAGTACAAGTGGTGTTATTCGCATCTTCCAGAGGAGGAAACTGAGGACCACATAACTCAGTGATGTGCCCACAGTGGCAGCTGCGGTAACTCCTAGTCTCACTCAGCTTTTCTACTAAACAGTTTTCCATCTGGGATAATAAACACAGGGCTCACCAGATCAGCCTCAGGCCTAAGAATCAGATGCAAATCTACCAAAAGTGGATTCACCATTCATGAAACATGCCACTCCTAGAGAACCAGTTGGCAGAAGGGCTTTAAAAGCCAGCAATTAAAAAGACCGGTGCAATAAATCAATATCACAGTAATCCAAGTCTATGCCCCAACCAGTAATGCTGAAGAAGCTGAAGTTGAACGGTTCTATGATGACCTATAAGACCTTCTAGAACTAATAGCAAAAAAAAAGATGTCCTTTTCATCATAGAGGACTGGAATGCAAAAGTAGGACGTCAAGAGATACCTGGAGTAACAGGCAAATTTGGCATTGGAGTACAAAACAAAGCAGGGCAAAGGCTAATAGAGTTTTCCCAAGAGAATGCACTGGTCATAGAAAACACCCTGTTCCAACAACACAAGAGAAGACTCTACACATGGACATCAACAGATGGTCAATACCAAAATCAGATTGATTATATTCTTCGAAGCCAAAGATGGAGAAGCTCTACACAGTTAGCAAAAACAACACCAGGAGCTAACTGTGGCTCAGATCATAAACTCCTTATTGCCAAATTCAGACTCAAATTGAAGAAAGTAGGGAAAACCACTAGACCATTCAGGTATGATCTAAATCAAATTCCTTATGATTATACAGTGGAAGTGAGAAACAAATTTAAGGGGCTATATCTGATAGAGTGCCTGATGAACTATGGACGGAGGTTCATGACATTATACAGGAGACAAGGATCAAGACCATCCCCAAGAAAAAGAAATGCAAAAAGGCAAAATGGCTATCTGAGGAGGGCTTACAAATACCTGAGAAAAGAAAAGATGGAAAAAGGCAAAGGAGAAAGGGAAAGATATACCCATTTGAATGCAGAGTTCCAAAGAATAGCAAGGAGAGATAAGAAAGCCTTCCTCAGCAATCAGTGCAAAGAAATAGAGGAAAACAATAAAATGGGAAAGACTAGAGATATCTTCAAGAAAATTAGAGATACTAAGGGAACATTTCAGGCAAAGATGGGCTCAATAAAGGACAGAAATGGTATGTTCCTAACAGAAGCAGAAGATATTAAGAAGAGGTGGCAAGAATACACAGAAGAACTATACAAAAAAGATCTTCACAACCCAGACAACCACAAATGGTGTGATCACTCACCTAGAGCCAGACATCCTGGAATGCAAAGTCAAGTGGGCCTTAGGAAGCATCACTATGAACAAAGCTAGTGGAGGTGATGGAATTCCAGTTGAGCTATTTTAAATCCTAAAAGATGATTCTGTGAAAGTGCTGCACTCACTATGCCAGCAAATTTGGAAAACTTAGCAGTGGCCACAGGACTGGAAAAGGTCTGTTTTCACTACAATCCCAAAGAAAGGCACTGCCAAAGAATGTTCAGATTATTGCACAATTGCACTCATCTCACAGGCTAGCAAAGTAATGCTCATAATTCTCCAAGCTAGGCTTCAACAGTAAGTGTACCATGAATTTCCAGATGTTCAAGCTGGATTTAGAAAAGGCAGAGGAACCAGAGATCAAATTGCCAATGTCCATTGGATCATCGAAAAAGGAAGAGAGTTCCAGAAAAACATCTGCTTCTGCTTTATTGACTACACCAAAGTCTTTGTGTGGATCACAATAAACTGTGGAAAATTCTTAGAGATGGGGATAGCAGACCACCTGACCTGCCTCCTGAGAAATCTGTATGCAGGTTAAGAAGCAACAGTTAGAACGGAATATGGAATAACAGACTGGTTCCAAATAGGAAAAGGAGTACGTCAAGGCTGTATATTGGCACCCTGCTTATTTAACTTATATGCAGAGTGCATCATGCGTAATGCCAGACTGGATGAAGCACAAGATGGAATCAAGATTGCTGGGGAAAATATCAATAACCTCAGAGACGCAGATGACACCACCCTTATGGCAGAAAGCAAAGAACTAAAGAGCTTCTTGATGAAAGTGAAAGAGGAAAGTGAAAAAGTTGGCTTAAAACTCAACATTCAGAAAACTAAGATTATGGCATCTGGTTCCATAAAGTCATGGCAAATAAATGGAGAAACAGTGGAAACAGTGAGAGACTTTATTTTCTTCGACTCCAAAATCACTGAAGATGTTGACTGCAGCCATGAAATTAAAAGATGCTTGCTCCTTGGAAGAAAAGCTATGACCAACCTAGACAGTATATTAAAAAACAGAGACATTACTTTGCTAACAAAGGTCCATCTAGTCAAAGCTTTGGTTATGTATGGATGTGATAGTTGGACTATAAAGAAAACTGAGCACCGAAGAACTGATGCTTTTGAACTGTGGTGTTGGAGAAGACTCTTGAGAGTCCCTTGGACTGCAAGGAGATCCAACCAGTCCATCCTAAAGGAAATCAGTCCTGAATATTCGTTAGAAGGACCGATGCTGAAGCTGAAACTTCAATACTTTGACCACCTGATGTGAAGAACTGACTCATTGGAAAAGACTCTGATGCTGGGAAAGATTGAAGGTGAGAGGATAAGATGATGACAGAGGATGAGATGGTTGGATGGCATCATCAACTCGATGGACATGAGTTTGAGAAAGCTCCAGGAGTTGGTGATGGACAGGGAGGCCTGGTGTGCTGCAGTCTGTGGGATCACAAAAAGTCAGACACAAGTGAGTGACTGAACTGAACTGTGCAATAAATTGCCATTCAAATTGAACACATTTTTATCCACATACTCAGTACTTAACTAGAACTCCAGAGTCTATAAGTGGTTTTCCAGATTTCTTGGGAAAGACATGGTATCTTTTTTTTTTTTTTTAATATTTATTTACTTGGCTACATCAGGTCTTAGCTGCAGCATGCAGGATCTTCGTCATGTTGCATGGGATCTTTTGTTGTGACATACAGACCCTTGTTGTGGTGTGCGGGCTCAGTAGTTGAGGGTCATGGGCTGAGTTGTTCCGTGGTATGTGGGATCTTAGTTCCCCAACCAGGGATCAAACCAATAACCCTTGAACTGCAAGATAGATTTTTAACCATCGGACCACCAGGGAAGTCCCAACACTGTATCTTTATTTTGAGGCATGAGGGCTGGAGAAATAAGCAGGGAGAGGAAGAAAAGTTCTCCTCCTTCAGAAGAGCTGAGTCTCCCACAAGCCTGGAAGGACACCTTGTCAAAAGAGACACGGAGTCAGAGACAGTCACAGCCACCAGAACCTTAAGGAGACAGCCTGGCACAGGCTTCCAGTGAAGACAGATCCAGAATAAGGGTCCCTGATTCTGCAGATTCAACAAACCCAGAGAAACCAGACAGAGATGAGGAACCGTGTCTGCACTGCCTACAGCCGACATGCTTTCCCCACCTGCTCATCCTTCTGAATTGCTGAGCTTTTAATGTTCACTTGCTTCCTCGAGCTCTCCAGTTCAAGCTCTCTGAAGAAAATTTTAACAACTTCCAAGTAAACAGAGAGAGAGCAAAACAAAAGCCACCGCAGTAATTTTAGCAAATAGAAGAACTGAAAACAAGAATGTAAGCAGTCAAAAACTATATGACTAAACAGGGTACATTTGAAATTGTTTTGCAAGATTAATAGTAACCTGAACATAGCAGGTAGGAATTGGTAATATAGTTTTGAATGCCATTTATTTTAAGAAATACAAGTTACTTTTGAAAATGTGTACTACATAGAAAATGTTAGCAGGGCCGATAGACTAACAATACTTTGGAAATATAGAGACTTAATTTTTACTAACTGAAATAGCTTCTTGAGGAACTCGAAATAAAAGTTTAGGGACATTTAGATTGAAGACAAAAAGAGAAGAGGACGGCAGAGGATGAGATGGTTAGACAGCATCACCAACTCAATGAACATGAACTTGAGCAAACTCTGGGAGATAGTGAAGGACGGGGAAGCCTGGCGTGCCACAGTCCATGGGGTCGCAAAGAGTCAGACACAACTTAGTGATTGAACAACATCAATCACTTAAAATACTTCCTAGAACTTTTAAAAACAGTTTCCAACATTCAAAGGGGGAAAGAACACAGAAATCATATTACAAAATAGAAAAATTCAACAAAAAAGAAATCAAGAAGAAATGTTTAAAATGTAGTAAAAGGATAAAACATCATAAATATTATGTTGACAAAAAATATACATTTAGAACACATTTGCTTACTGAAAGCAAAAGACTGAGCCAAAAACTAAATTCAATTATGGGCTGTAATCAAAATACAACTAAATGAAAGTTATTCTAAAAGGTGAAAAAATGGGAAGATGGGTCCCAACCAGACACCTGATTCCACCTCCCTGGTACAAACAACACTAAAAAAACACCCTCCGTGCCCAGGAGAGAGGTTGGGACAGTGGAAGGAGTACTAAAAAGTGCCCAAGAGTAGGGTGTTTGCCAAATCTGCACCTAAAATTTTAAAACCAGGCCCAAAATAGAGCTGGAAATGACACATTTCCAGACAGATACGTACAGAATTGCAAGTGGTATTTTAAGATGTGAAGTGCTGTGCTGCTGCTTATTTTTCTGAACAACTAAAGGAGAGCAGAACTTGGAGCTCAGGGAGGTTTGGACCCTCTCGTGGGTGGATTTAACATTTCACAGGCTGAGGGGAGTGGATGACTGTGATGTTTAAAATGTCCTAAACATGAGACAGAGTGAAATGGCAACTTTGAATCGTCATTCAAGCGTTTAAAATCTCTGACCCGTTTTCAACTCGTATCTTCTATACCAGTGCTGGTTTTTGTTAGAATGCTCCCTGATCTGGGCTGTCTCCTTGAAACTGTGTGCCTTATGCAATGTTTTTGGTCACTACAGACTAGCCTTTTTTTTTCAATAATATTTTTAATCTGTTGTGAAAGATTAAGCATTTTTGACTTTAGGTGTGTGACATTACGCTCTGAATTAGGGATGTCTGGAATGAACAGTCTATTAAGTGTTGAGACTGATACTCTTTTTAAAGTGGCTTGCCTTCAAATTTTTAGCTGGAAAGTCTATAGATTAACTGTCTTTGCTGAAAAGTAGCTGGAATAACTACTGAAATTTATTTAGAAATGGATTCAAAAACTACACAGTTATTTAGATTTTTAGCACTAGGATTGAGAATTGTGTAAAAACTGTTCATAATGTCTGAGTAGTAGCATCAAACAATCAGTAATATCTTCAGGAAGTCCTTGGAGGCCTAGTGGTTAGGATTCGATGCCTTCATTGATGGGCCCAGGTTCGATAACTGGTCAGGGAAATAAGGTCCTACAAGCTTCACAGCATGGCCTAAAAAAATAAATAAATAAAAATGAAATGGAAAAAACCCATCAGTATTATCTTTATTATGCAAGATATTTCTGTATGTGGAAGATGTTTGTTTGAATATATTGATTTAACAATGGCAGACACTGATGCAGTCACCCTAAGGCAAGGTATGTGCAGAATTGCTTGTTCTTACGTCACAGGAATTAAGCTTCAAGAAAAGAATAAACTGAAACCTGAAAAATAAATAAATAAATGACCGAAGGTGTAGTACAAATGCAAACAGAAAGGAAAGCAGTTAAGGAAAGTTAAGATTAATGCATGAATTATTAAACATAAGAAGAGATTCATCTTATAAAAATTATGTAGAGAGCCTTCTTCATAATGAAGATCAGTGCAGTGCCCAGAGAGTGTGCATTAAGTAACACAGCAGAGGCATAGATGATTCCTAATTTTTCTATAGAAACTGAAAATTAGTAGGATAATGAATTATTCTAGGAGGTTTCAAAAATCATGTGGGTCAACTTAATGTGCCTGATTAAAAACAAAAGCAACAAAAATAAAAAATGAAATAGTGATAGGAGACTAAAGTAACTTCCACTCTTTGAAAAATGAAGGCAAAAAAAAATAAAGACAAAGAAGACATTGATGGTATAGTTATTGAGTTTAGTTTAATAATTATGTATTTAATGCTGAACTTAAAACGACCAACACAACATTGTAAAGTAGTTTTCCTCCAATTAAAAAATAAACTTAATAAAAAAAGAGAACAAAACATAAATTTTTAGGAAAACTGTTTGAAAAAAGGAAATAGGAAAAGTTGTTAAAGGCTTTTTTTTAATGATGTTACATACCGTAAAAATAAAATTCATGTTTCCTGAAAAAAAAAAAAAAAACTATTACCAGTAGATGTAATCTTTTTAAATACTAACTTAATTTTCATACAAATTTACTATATTTTATGCACAAAGCAAACCTCATTAAATTCCAAAAAATGAAATCTACATAGGTCACATTCTTGGGCCACAGTGAAATAAAACTAAAAATTAATACCAAAATTAGAAATGAAACCTTTTTAAAAATCACTTGGAAGTTTTAAAGCCCTGTCCTAAGTAACTCTTGGATCAACATGGAAATGAAGTCACAATGAAATCATATTTAGAAACTAACAATTATGAAAACATCATAGGATCCAACTAGTTGTGTACTCAGAGGAAAATATGTATTCTTACATTACTAAAGTAGTAAAACTGAAGCTAGTAAACTAACCAATCAAAGGAACAAGGGATAAGAGGAAAGCAAAAGTACCGAATTGTTAAAGATTAAAACAGAAAGATAAATTAGAGAAGAGTAATTTCTGTTGTGCTGAGGCACCTATATTTTATAATGACTATATAAGTCACTAGAGGTGATTCTGATGACCACTCAGAGTCACCCACCACTAAGCCAGCATAACCCTGATCCCAAAATTTGGCAAACAAACATTTCATAAAAGGAAAATTATAAGGCAATATTATTTGAGAAAAAAATATATAAGAAATTGGCATTGCATGTTCAAGAGCACAGTCAAATAACAGAATACCATGAGCGAGTAGTTCTATTCAGGACTGTAAGGATAGTTAACTCAGTAAGACACTTTGTAACCTTGAAAGACCCAAGAAGAAAACACATGAATATTTTGATAGATGTCACTAAAGCAGTTATAAAATTTAGTATCCATTCCTTATAAAACTTTTAATAAGATAAAGAGAAGAGATTCTTGAATGGAATAAAAAAATATCTACTTCAAACAATAAGACTACACTTTGTGATGAAACTTCTGGTTACTAGAAGCTTTCACTTTGAAGTCAGAGAAAAGATGAAGATGTGTTTTTACCACCATTTTAGTAACCTTTGGAAGTACTAGGTAGCATAATTATTCATTAATTTTTTATTCTTTATGTCAATAAATAGCCACTCAATAAGTACCATGTGACAAAATAAGAAATATATGTGCAATTAAAGAAGAGGTGAACAGATGATCTGGTCGCTTCTTTCTCTAGTTTTTAAGCCTTGATGTTTGAGGACTAAAGTGACCCTCTGAAGGGGCTGTTCTCGAGACTATTATAGAGATGAGGGGTGGTGGAGCAGGAGGGACAGGGTCCGAGTCTACTTTCCACCATTTTACATAGTAAACTAACAAACATTTATTAGAAACAACAAATATTTAATGAAGAATTCAATAAAGACCTAAATTCAAAAAAGACAATTTTAAAAATTCAATAAGCCCATGATCCACAATCAATAAGAGGACATACTGGGGAAAATAATATTATTAATAAACATGAGGAAAAATAGCACAGACCTAGGGGATAAGCTTATGTTGAAAATGTTTAGAACTTATTTGAAGAAAACTATAAGATTTTTATAAAAGACCTAAAAGAATACTTGAAACAAACAGAAAGATATGAGTATCTTAGAAAGGAACATCTCATTCTTAAAATTTGATCCTCTCTTCCCTAATTGAAAGGGTAAATTAAACACAATCCCATGACATAAATAAAAAGAGTGGGCAGTGTGGGTCTAAACTGAAGCTCTAGAGACAGGCACAGTTCGGTCCACCCATTTGTATAAGAAAAAGAACAGTATTTCAAACCAGCTGGAAAAGGATCAATTATGTCATAATTAATTTTGTGATAACTGGCTGATCATATAAAGAAATCATCCAGATTCCTGCCTCACACATAGTATCTTAGTAAGCTGCACTTCGCTAAACTGCTAATGTGTTTACAATTGTAGGTAAAAACAAAAAGTCACCAGAAATAACTGTATAAATAAAACTGAGACTGAGTGAATGACTAAATGGATGAAAGGATGAACAACTGAACAGAATAAAGCTACTCAGACAATTCAAGTACAAAAGGCATTAGTTTTGTGTCCCTTGGTAAGGACCCTGCTGGAAATGTCAGACTGCAGCACCCTTGATGTGAGCAATGCTTGTGTCTTAGTCCATGGGCTGATGTAACAAAATACCACGCACGGAGTAACTCATAAACAATGAGTGTGCTCCTTGCAGTTCTGGAAGCTGAAAGTCTGAGATCAGGGAGCCAGCGTGGCGGGTGGGGCCCTCTTCTGAGCTGCCGACACCTCCTTGTGTGTTTCCTCATGTGGTGGAAGGGGTGAGGCTGGCTTTTGGGGCCCTCTTTTGTAAGGGCACAAATTCTATTTATGAGGGCTCCATCCTCGAAACCCCACCAAACCTCACCTCCAGATACCAACACTCAGGACATTAGGTTTTCACCGTATGGATTTTAGGGGAACACAAGCATTCAGACTCCAGCCGCCACTTCACTAGCTTGTCACTTATCAACCCTCAGCCCTGCAACCCATAATGACCTCCGGTCTTTCCAATTGTACTCACCTCACCTGGCAGAATCCGCTTATGTGGCAGGGATCCATTCTAAATGATCTCCATGCAACACAAGCTGCTCAGGTCCATAGAACACAGGGACTCTTCTTGTTCGGAGAGACAAGTTGCTCCCAAGCCACCACTAGCCACAGCTATCCTTTGGATTTCACAAACCTGATTCAGACAATGGTCCACCGTGTGCCTGTGCTTCAGGGAATCAGAAATAGCTTTCCCAGAAACATAAGGCAAAAGATACAACAAAATGAAACATTTAAACTTCTGTACCAAAAAAAAAAAAAAGAACAAACAATGTCAACTAAGAGTCAAAGAACAAAATTAGAATTATTCACCTATATGTAACAAGACATTCATATTCTTAATGTGTAAAGTGAAAGTGATAGTCACTCAGTCGTCTCTGACTCTTTGCAACCCCATGGACTGTAGCCCAGCAGGCTACTCTGTCTGTGGAATTCTCCAGAATACTGGAGTGGGTTGCCATGCCCTTCTCCAGGGGATCTTCCTGACCCAGGGATCGAACCTGCGTCTAGCTCCTCCCGCATTGCAGGCAGTTTCTTTACAGTCTGAGCCACCAGGGAAGTCCAGGGATGTGTAAAGACTCTTACAAATCAAAAGAAAGAGAACATCCCAGTTTAAGAAGTGGGCCAAGATTTTGACAAATTTCAAAGCAGACCAAACTTCAGAATTAGGACAGTGTGATGTTCCTCATCCCACTTTTTCATTATCACCTCCTCTATGATACTTTAACAGCCCAGAGACACTAAGTATTTGTCTACATGGTACGCAGATGTCTCTGCTTTACCTAAAAGTAGAGTAAGGTACGCTCCCTCCAAAAACCAATTTTCAACCGTTTGGGAGCAATATCCCTGTTTAGAATGCATATGTTACCTTTCGGGGAGGAGGATGGTGATCAAGGAGGGCGCAAAGGGACTTCCTGGAAGCTGTTCATATTGTTTGCTTGTTTGTTTATCTTGATGCAGTTATGTGAGTTCTGTTTATGAAATTTCATAGAGCTCCATATGGACAATTTGTTTCCTTTTCTCTAGGTATGGCTAGTTTAAATGAAAATTTAATTTTTTAAAAGTAGATTCAGTACATAACTGGACAATTAAGAAAAATAAATGTAAATGGTCAATGAGCTTGTGAAAAATACTCTGCATTTAAAGAAAAAGTGATGAAGATGCAGAGTTACCATCTTTTACTTCATTGGCAAAAGACAAAAAATAAGATCCCATAGTTTCAAAAGAGTAAAGAAAAGGGTACCCTTATATACTATATTGTTGATAGAATAAATTGCAGGACAATTTGAAAATGTATCAACAATAAGCTATTTAACTCAGCAGTTCCATTTTGAGACAGTTTGCTTTGAAAAATTTGAAGGTGTTCAATGAGGTATGATTGAGAATAATCATTGAATTATATTTAATAATAGAAAAAAATGAAATAAGTGAATTTCCAGCCATAGGAAATTGATTAGATATACTTGGTAGATCTGTTTAACATAATATTAATTAGTCATGCAGAGTTATAATGTAGTTGCTCAGCAGAATGATTGAGAAGAAAGTCTCTGGGATGAGTTGCTGGGATTCAAATACTAGTCCTTCATTTGAATGGACCAGGGCCTGAGACGGAGAAGGCAATGGCAACCCACTCCAGTACTCTTGCCTGGAAAATCCCGTGGACGCAGGAGCCTGGTAGGCTGCAGTCTATGGGGTCGCACAGAGTCGGACACAACTGAAGCGACTTAGCAGCAGCAGCAGCAGAAATGGTTGCACAGTTACAAGAGACCTTGAGACCTTAAGGTGGCAGCTGGCAACTGCTAACAGGTATTGTTTTGAGAATGGCAGGTGCTGTCCTTGAGTTTGTTAGAGTTCAGAAAAGTCAGGTTCTCAGTGATACAGGAACATGTCTGAAACCGCGTCCAGAACGGCCACCTTGCTCCATTTCGGATGCCTGAAACACAGTTACTCTATTTTGGTTTTTAAATGCATTCTTTTCTTTAATGGTTAAATTAGAACCATTTGACAGGCCACAGACAAGTTACTCTAGTTAGCATGTGTGCTGTGCTTACTTCCTCAGTCGTGTCCGACTCTGCGACCCCATGGACTGTAGCCCTCCAGGCGCTTCTGTCCGTGGAGATTCTCCAGGAAAGAATATTGGAATAGGTTGCCTTGCCCTTCTCCAGGGAATCTTCCCAACCCAGGGATCAAACCCAGTTTGCAATGCAAACTGCATTGCAGCCAGATTCTTTACCATCTGAATCACCAGGGGAGCCTCCAAAGTGCAACTTGCTGAAACCCGGGATTGAACCAAGGACCTTTAGATCTTCAGCCTAACACTCTCCTAACTGAGCTATTTTGGCAACTTAGCATAAAGACTTGACATTTGTGTCTCTATTCACAATTACTTCAACTAGTTAGCATAAAGTTTTTTAAATCATGTGTAGGCCAGGATGATTTCCCCATACATCAATATGTGAAAATTTCTTCCATCAATTTCTCCCCTCTTCTCTACTTTTGGTCAGCAAAGAGATGTAGCTTCTTGGTCTTTCTTTCCCCGTGTACTGGATGGTTAAAAGGGGATGTGTTGTCATGTACCCCAATATTCACAGCAGCACTGGTTACAATAGCCAGGACATGGAAGCAACCTAAATGTCCAACAACATATGAATAGACAAAAAGATGTAGCACATGAATATGATGGAATATTGCTCAGCCACCAAAAGGAACAAACTGGATCATTTGTAGTGACGTGGATGGACTCTAGGTGGATGGACCTAGAGTGTGTCATACAGAGCGAAGTAAGTTGGAAAGAGAAAAATAAATATCATATATGAATGCATATATGTGGAATCTAGAAAATGGTACAGATGAACCTATTTGCAAGGCAGGAATAGACACAGATGTCAAAAACAGACATGTGGACACAGATGGGGAAAGGAAGGGTGGGACCAATTGGGAGAGTACTGGCATATATAGACTGCTGTATGTGAAATAGACAGCTGGTGGGAAGCTACTGTAAAGCGCAGGGAGCTCAACGCTGTGATGACCTAGAGGGGTGGAGTGGCAGGGGCAGAAGGAAGGTTTAAGAGGGAGAGTGTATGTGTGTGCATATAGCTGACCCACTTCATTGCACCGCAGAAACTAACACAACATTGTAAAGCAATTGTAGTCTAATAAAAAAATAAAATTTTTTTAATTAAGATTTCAAAAAGTGGATGTGTAGTAATAGCATATTATCTGAATCCACGTGCTCTGTAAGTCCTCTGGGCTGCCATCTGCCTCCCTACAAAAAGTGTGCTGGGACTTCGCTGGCAATTTAGTGGCTAAGATTCCATGCTTCCAACGCCAGGGAGGTGGCTTCCATCCCTGGTCAGAGAACTGAGATCCCACATGCCATGTGGCATGGCCAAATTTTTTTTCAATTAAAAAGTTAGCTGATATAGATAAGTACTTGGGAAGATGAATCCCCTAGATTTAAGAGCAATTGTCCAGATTTCTGAATTCGCTGCACATCAGGGTATATCAAGCTATAGTCTCCTTTACTTCATTTAGACTAACAATCCTGTTAAATCCAAATATACTAAGGATACGGGTTAACTTTCATTGACATTGGTACTTGTGTATATCGTTTAACCACTGATAATGTCAAACAATAATCAGTCTCAAAGCTGCCAAGAACAAAGAACTTTGTTTGGGATCTTAAGAATTGTAGTTCAGGAAACAGATTTGAAAGAGTCTTCTGAAGGGAAAGCAACATCTCTCAAGAGTCACACACACTGAATCTGAACCTTGGCTCTAGACTTACTAACCACTGCCCTCGGGCAAGTGAACTAAACCCTGGTTTTGGTGTCCTTACCTGTAAAACAAGTTCATAACTTCAAAAAGTTGTATGACAATTAATTAATTTAAAGCTTGAAATGTTTCAGTAGGGCAGGTTATCACATTGCTAAGGAGATAGCCTGCCCGTATTAGCTCTATCTCCTTTGGGTAAGTGGCATCACTTCTGTGTCTATTTCTTCATTGATAAGATAAGGACCAGGGTGCCTATTTTATAGAGTGTGTGAAGGTGTAATGATTAAATTAAATCACCACAGTACATAAGTGGACCCTCATTAGAAGCTGATTCCCCTTCTTTCTTCTACCTTTGTATTTAGAAGTGGGTTTTTAAAGACAGAATCAAATGTGAATTTGCTCTGTACAGTAGATAATAGTGTATTAATAATAATGGTACTGGGATTATATAAGCAAATTCCCCTGTTTTTAGGAAATAGTGAAATGTTTAAGGGTAGAAAAGGCATCATGATTGTAATGTATGAAGTAGTTCAGAAAAAATTACATTTTATATATATAATATATAAAAAGAGAGAGAATGGTGTTTAAAGAAGCATACTAAAATGATAACATTTAGGGAATCTTGAGTGAAAAGTATTTAAGGATTCTTGGTATAGTTCTTACAGCTTTTCAGTATGTCTAAAATTTTATCAAAATAAGATGTTTAAAAGAAAAAGTGTGAAACATAACTCTACTGTGCATGTGGTCAGAGGTTATGTACAGGTCATTTGATCCACTTAAAAATTCTCCTCTTATTGAGATTATTTGTGACAGGAAAGCTCATCATAGTTATGTATCCATGCCTCACTTAAGGTTTTTGTTTGCATGGGATTCTAATTATCTATTAATGCTTTAACCTTCCAAGGGGTCAGGAGTTTGCTTGAAATTAAGGCCTGGGAAGGTGGGCAGATAAAAATTGTTTCTGCTGTTTTACCGGACTTCATCAGCATGAGTGTTCTCTCGGCCCAGCAGCAGTGGCCAATATTCAGAGTGGCAGTGTGTTCTAGACCCATTTCAGACACCACATCTGGCTTCTAGGCTTTCCTCTGATTCACAGGAAAACAAAGGTACTCGGGAGGCTCTGTAGGTCCACAACCCCTACTAGACCGGTCAAAAGTGGACTAAGCAGAGAGCAGGTATTCTAGGAACCTTGTGGTGGAGAGCTGAGAGGTGGGATCCTTTAGGTGGAAGGGTCGATGCTCCTTCTAACGCAGGAATCACCAGTTCAAGCACAGTGGCTCAGAAGTGGGCTGGGAGCCGTGGCACGGTAGGAGGGGCCAGATGAGAAAGCTGGCAGGTTGCCACCGTAAATGGCCACCTACTCCTTGCTCACGTCTAAGGAACAGTTGACAGACAGGATATTCTGGATGAAAAGTGACGACAGCCACAGTTTGGAAAATAGTCTTTCCACGTGCTGCATAGGCAAAGGTGGTGGTTGGGAAACGGGCTTGTTAATAACACCCACGCTCTGTACTATTAACCAGTGTCAATATCATGACCAATACCATTAGAAAATCAACTGAAATGTGGAGTTCCTAATTTGCTACTTTTCCTTGAATCTGATTTTTATTGATATGACTGATGGTGGCATAGCCTGTGCTTGGCAGGCAAAAGCCCTGCAGAGAGAGCTGCCAAGAGCATATACCCAGCTTGTATTCATTCTTTTATCACAACGTAGATTTCCAGTAGCCACTGGATAAATAAACCATCAGGATAAGAGCAAGTGTCAATATAGGCACAATGTCACAATTTGGATATCCATTCTTACCAGCCTAGGTGTGGTTGTTACTGACTTTCAGAGACTAAAGAAAAGATGAAAGTCATCACAGAGGGAAAGAGAAATAAAGATTATTGTGGATTTATTTGTACCTTCAGAATCTGCCTGCCGATGCAGGAGACTTGGGTTCGATCCCTGGGTCAGGAAGAACCCCTGGAGAAGGCAATGACAACACACTCCAGTATTCTCGTCTGGGAAATCCCATGGACGGAGGAACCTGATTGGCTACCGTCCATGGGGTCACAAACAGTCAGGCACGATTGAGTATGCACACTCACGGTATCAGTTAGGACTATAGCTCTGCTTTCTTGGGATTCAAAAACTGCCCATATTTACATATCAGCAACAAAAGGTTGACTACTATTCTAGAATTCCTAACGCGCTCAGATCAGTAACTGCCACTTGACAGGACTCAAACATCTTCATTCAACCAGGACATGGCTCGAACATCGGTAGAAGCAAGCGAGTTAAGTTTCTAGTGCCCATTTTGTTTCCTCAAGGTTCTCCTACATTTTTATTTCCTTTTTTCAGTTTTAATATTTTTATTGAAGTATAGTTGATTTACAACACTGTGTTAATCCCTACACTTTCATTTCTTGAATCCAAAGAACAGGAGCAGGAAAGCAGCCGTCCAGTAATTTTTCTTAAAATCCCCACCCCATCCCAGACTAGCCTAGTCTAACTTTGAAAGTCTTGGCTTCCTAGAGTAGAAAATGTCCAGCCATCCTGGAAATCTCTCAAATCTGTTGATGAAACTTGAGCGATGGACACTAATCAGAGAAACTCCATGATCATGGGAGTTGGGAGTGCGGACTATTCTACAAATTGAGGAAAGTAGAGCCCTAGATGCAAAACCGCTAATAACTTGTAACCCACCTATGAGACATCCGGTCACAGAAACTGATAGATGTGAGAATGTACTAACCACCCAAACACTGGAAATTCATAAGACTGGTTTCTAAGGACTTAATATGGTCACCTGCATTTCCTCCCTTCTTCTTCCCTTTGAGTCAAGCTAATGAAAGAGACCTGGAAGAGGGCAATTTCTTGGGCTGTTCGTAGGCACATCCACTTCCATATTACCTTAAGGACTTTTCATGATGCAACTGTTACAGACAAGCCCCTAAAACATCAGATTTGGGGAAGACGTAAGTGGAGGAAGACAGCACAGTGACTCACCATGAAAATCTACTGATACACTTCTGGGTGATGGGGCCAGGACACTGTTGTCCCCTGATCTCTGGGCAGGAAAGGCTCATGGAGAAGGTTACCCAGCTGAAAAAGTTTGGGAACCCGCCATCCTCGCTGGAGGCCTTCCTCAGGCGTCAGTGTTCCCAGACTGATGCTCCCTGCCTGGTGGCCTGGTGGCCCTGGCATCACAAGGCTTCTTGACATTTTTCCCTGTGCCATTCCCTCCTCTAGCCTCAGTCTTGGCTTCTTTTTCCTCAAAAGGCAGCATGCAACTCAGCAAGCACCTGTTATGTGTCAGTACTGCCATAGGCACCATGGTTGCCAAGACAGACGTCCCACACCCAGTATCTGCGCTCCAAGGGTTCTTCCTATAATAAGGCAGCCCCATGAACATCCCCAGTGAAACTTACTAAGTGCTACAATCATTCTGTGATGAGGCTCATGCAATCGCAGGGGAGAAGATGACCAAGTTTGCCTAGGGAAGCTGAGATGGCATCCGAGAAAAGATGTTATGTTAGGTGGGTCTCAAAGAATGACTCAGAGCTGCAGAAACTCATTCTAGGTGGAGGAGAGAGCACTCCTAAGGTCAAGGATGCCTAAAACAGCACTTCTCCCAATCCCTCCAGCGAGGAGAGATTGCCAGAGGCCATCCGGCTGTTTAGTGGGAGAGCTGCCATCAAGACCAGTTCCCTCATGGCTACGCTGGTGGTCCTCTCACCACCCTTTAGGATACAGTCTCTGCGAGGTAAAAACAAGTCTGACAAATGTGCCCACATTTTATCTTTAAATTTCAGTTTCTTTTCTTCACACTATGTTATATCTTGAATAATAAAGTTTTCAATTACAATTTAAATTTCTAACTATTCACCACCTCCAAATCTTGAGTGAAATTGACTCTGCTAGAATGTTTGTTTTCTAAACAATGTTTTCAGACAGTTTGGAGGATAAATGAATTCAGATTTGAGAAAAAGACTACCAGCTAGCTATTGTGACCTCTCAGGAAGAGCAAAGATGGGTCATCAGATATTCTTTTTTATGTTAAATGCAAAATAAAATTTTCAGCTCACCATACAATGCTTTCTCAAGTTTAACACTTCATCAATTTAGTTCAATAAGCAGGCTGACTTACCAATTTAGATAAAATTCTGATATCACACTCTGTATAGTCAAATGTGTTAATAGAAGCATGATTATAATAGTCCTGAATATGCTAACAATATTTCTCTAACTTAAATCTAAGTTAAGTCTGCTCCTATGTTCTATGAATATAAATTACAGCATTTCTCAGTTTGTACATTTTTTATTCTGTTAAGTGTATTACTTAGAGAAACAAAAATAAAATGCAAGACATGTGTAATTTAAATTTTTTTAGTAGCTGCCTTTTGAAAAGTTTAAAAAAAATCAGGCAAACTTAATTTTATAATACATTTTATTTGACTCAATATATCCCAAATATTACCATTTAAAAATGTAATCAATAAGTAAAATATTAATAAACTATACTATACTGTTTTTATTGTCTTTGTACTATCTTCAAAAAATAGTGGATATTACACCCTTCCATGTGAGCTCAGTTGCTTCAGTCATGTCTGACTCTTTGCAACCCTATAGACTGTACCCAGACAGGATCCTCTGTCCATGAAGATCCTCCAGATAAGAATACTGGAGTGGGTTGCCATTTCCTTCTCCAGGGGATCTTCCCAACCCAGGAATTGAACCTGCATCTCTTATGCCTTCAGCATTAGCAGGCAGATTCTTTTACCCTTCCAGCACCTGTCAATCCAGACATTAAATTTTCATTGGTTAAAGTGAAATAAATGTAAAATAATCTGACTAAAACAGTAAAATTGTGTTTAGTAGAGAATATTTTCCAGAGCTTCAGTTTTAACCTTTAAATTAACTAAAATTTTAAAAAATGTAACACTCAGCTCTGCCATCGCACTAGCCATGTGTAGTTGATGGCTACAATACTGGAGAGCATAGATGCAGAACTTAGAGCGAGGGCAAGCATAAGACTATGGGAGCCTTGACGCTCTCCGTGAGGCCTGAGGGACTGTACGTAACATGGGGAGAGGGGGGTGCTAGAATCTCCATACTCTCCTCCATAGTGGCTGTATCCACGTCTATTCCCACCAACAGTGTAGGAGGCTTCCCTCCTCTCCACACCCTCTCCAGCATTTCCTGTTTGTAGATTTTTGGTGGTGGTTGATTCTGGGGTGTGGGGCTTCCCACGCGGCATTAGTGGTAAAGAACTCACCTGCCAATGCACAAGACAGAACAGGTGCGGGTTCATCTTTGGTTTGGGAAGATCCCCTGAAGAAGAGTGTGGCAACCCACTCCAATGTTCTTGCCTGGAGAACCCCGTGGACAGAGCAGCCTGGTGGGCTACAGTCCATGGGGTCACAAAGAGTCAGACATGACTGAAGCGACTTAGCGCGTGCACACACACACACACACACACGCACGCACATTCTGGGGTGTGAGGTGGCACCTTACTGTAGTTTTTTTACAGAATTGTATTTACTTATTTATTTTTGGCTGTGCTGGGTCTTTGTTGCTCTGCAGACTACTCTTTAGTTGTGGTGCATGGCCTTTTCATTGTGGTGGTTCCTCGTTGCAGAACACAGGCTCTAGGGTGCTTGGCCTCAGTAGCCGAAGCACATGGGCTTGGGAGTTTTGCCTACTGGGCTCTAGAGAACAGATTCAATAGTTGTGGCACATAGGTTCAATTGCTCCACAGCATGTGGAATCTTCCCAAATCAGGGATCAAAACCGTGTCTCCTTCGTTGGCAGCGGGATCCCTTACCACTGAGCCACCACTGAGCTACAATGCAGGAAGCCCTCATTGCAGTTTTGATTTGCATTTCTCTGATAGTGATGTTGAGCATCTTTTCATGTGCCTCTTGGCCATCTGTATGCATATATAGGGAATCTAGAAAAAATAGTACAGGTGAACCTATTTGCAAAGCAAAAATAGACATAGACAAAGAGAACCAAAGTATGGACACCAAGAGGGGAAGGGAGGGAGCAATAATTTGAGAGATTCAGATTGACATATATTCACTACTCTGTATAAAATATATAACTAATGAGAACCTATTGTAGAGAGAAGGGGGAAAAATAGTAAAAAAGAAATAATAATAAAAAAAGAAGTGGTCAGAGAGTAAGCTTTTAAAGGTGGTAGAGTCGTAAAAATGTGAACTTTGGAGTTAGACTTGACTGTCTCTGTTGATTTTTATCTGTTACCGCTTCCCACTTCAGTTTTCTTATCTGTAAAGTAATAATACCTGCATTATTGGGCCCTTAAAATTAAATGAGATAACTTAAATAGTGGGCTTTGAAATCTAGCACATTCCAAAGGTTCAGTAAATTATAGCTTGATTGCATGTATGAAAGTCATGAATTCTGCGTTTAAGAGTGGGGAATCTCTGAGGGAGTTAGAATTTAATTATTCGTGGGGTGTAGGGTGGGAGGAAAGAGGAATTGTGGCATTTTTTATAAATTTTATTACATGATAAAACACATATATATAGAAAATTGCTCCAATCATAAGTATAAAGTTCAGTGGATTGTCACAAAAAAAACATACCCACATAACTCGCACCAGGATCTAGAAACAAAACGTCTCAGTTCAGTTCAGTTCAGTTCAGTTGCTCAGTCGTGTCCGACTCTTTGCGACCCCATGAATCGCAGCACGCCAGGCCTCCCTGTCCATCACCAACTCCCAGAGTTCACTCAGACTCATGTCCATCAAGTCAGTGACGCCATCCAGCCATCTCATCCTCTGTCGTCCCCGTCTCCTTCTTCCCCCAATCCCTCCCAGCATCAGAGTCTTTTCCAATGAGTCAGCTCTTCGCATGAGGTGGCCAAAGTACCGGAGTTTCAGCTTTAGCATCAGTCCTTCCAAAGAAATCCCAGGGCTCATCTCCTTCAGAATGGACTGGTTGGATCTCCTTGCAGTCCAAGGGACTCTCAAGAGTCTTCTCCAACACCACAGTTCAAAAGCATCAATTCTTTGGTGCTCAACTTTCTTCATAGTCCAACTCTCACATCCATACATGACCACTGGAAAAACCATAGCCTTGACTAGACGGACCTTTGTTGGCAAAGTAATGTCTCTGCTTTTGAATATGCTATCTAGGTTGGTCATAACTTTTCTTCCAAGGAGTAAATGTCTTTTAATTTCATGGCTGAAGTCACCATCTGCAGTGATTTTGGAGCCCCAAAAATAAAGTCTGACACCTTCCACTGTTTCCCCATCTATTTCCCATGAAGTGATGGGACCGGATGCCATGATCTTCGTTTTCTGAATGTTGAGTTTTCAGCCAACTTTTTCACTCTCCTCTTTCACCTTCATCAAGAGGCTTTTTAGTTCCTCTTCACTTTCTGCATCTCAAAGCGCTTTGCATGCTTCCAAGAAAAGTACCCACTTTTCTGACTTTTAGAACTTCTTTGGTGGCTCAGTGGTAAAGAATCCACCTGCCAGGGCAGAGGTGGAGTTTCATCCCTGGGTTGGGAGGATCCCCTGGAGAAGGAAGTGGTAGCCTACTCTAGTTTTCTTGCCTGGGAAATCCCATGGACAGCCTGGCGGGCTGTGGTCCAAGGAGTTAGACATGACTTAGCAACTAAACAACAACAGCAAATACCTGACTCCTAACACTGGTACTATCGGTTGCTTCTGTTTGTAAACTATAAATGGATTCATACAATATGCGTGTATACATATCTGACTTTTTTCACTCAACCACATATTTGTGATGTTTTCCATGTTGTTGCATGGAACATTAGTTTGTTTTTTCTCATTGCTGTGCTGAATTCTACTCTATAAATACCCCCCACAGTGTATTGATCCATTCTACAGTGTATGAGTATTTGAATTGCTTCTATAATGGGTCTACAGCCAACAGACCTGCTATGAGCACTCTTGTATGTGTCTTTTGGTGATGGGTAAGCATTGGAATTTGAGTCTTCAGTCTTCAACTTGTTGAGAACAGAAGACTCACCCACCCTATTATTTCATATGCAGGAACCTTGGATAAGCATAAAGAGCTGGAGGATCTTGTGGCTAAGTTCCTGAACGTGGAAGCTGCTATGGTATTTGGGATGGGATTTGCAACAAACTCAATGAATATCCCTGCACTCGTTGGAAAGGTGAGTCTTTGTTAACATAATTGTCTTCTGCTGTGTTATTCCTGAGACAATCTGAGTAGACCCTCTGTTAGACATATAGCTGAGAAGTTTCTTTTCTTAGGATTGGATGTTCAGCTTTTTGAATATATGTACTATTACCAACCAGGGTCCTTTCCTAATCAATAGAAATTGATGAGACCAGACAAGAGATTAAGACAAGGCTTTAAGGGGGCCCCAGGAGCAAAAATAAGTAAGAGGTTCCCTTACTTGCTCATTCCCTGAAGGGGGACGATCTGGTTTCTTACATGAGGTGAGGATAGAGGTGGGTCCAGAGGTCAGGCTGAAGGGATGGCTTAGGTGGTCTGCCCACTGCTGTGGTGATGTTGTGTGCAGGGACCATGTGCAGTACCCTGTTTTTGCTCCCAACACCCTGCTTCTTCTGCTGGCTCTTCAGAAGTGGCAGTTGGGTTTTATATTTCGTTGTCCATAATATGCAGTGTATGCATACAGCTATTTTTAGTCCCACAAAAATAACTTCTTTGTACTTTGTTGCTCAAGAACACAGAGAGGTTCGTCTAGGTGCAAGCTCTGCGGCAAAGGGTCCCAGGTCCAGGTCCCAGCCTGTGTCAGTGCCAGCTGAGTCCAACAAAGTTCTTGGTCATGAGATTCCAGTTATAGAATCTCAGCCCTAGATGTGAGTCAAAATTCCTCTTCCGTGACAGTTTAGCAAGTTCAATTAAATTTCTAAGCTCCTGAGTCATCATGTTCAGTGTAGCAAATGATTGTTAAGCATTTATTTTGACAAAACAGTTTGCTTGTGTAATTCACTTTTTTGTTCATTCAGTAAGTCACTTATTGAGAATCTTCTGTGTCCTTCAATGAGGCAAGATGTAGGGCATACAAATATGTATAAGACCTTTGTCCTGTAAATTCAGGTAGTTTACAGTCTAATGGGGTATAGCGTCCAACTCTATGCAATCGTATGAACCATAGCCCGCCATGCTCCTCTGTCCATGGGATTCTCCAAGCAAGAATACTGGAGTGGGTTGCCATGCCCTCCTCCAGGGGATCTTCCCACTCCAGGGATCAAACCCACATCTCTTAAGTCTCCTGCATTGGCAGGTGGGTTATTTACTACTGGTACCACCTTAGAATGAATATTACAGAAAAGGTGTGCCCATAAATGGGAAGGGACAAAATAATTCTTTCAAGAAAGGCTGGGGTGCCTATACAAAGAAGGTGACATAAGAACAGAATCTGGTACTTATCTGTTTAGATAAGTAAGTAATGTCCTTAAGAGAAGGAAATGGAAGTATCATGTATAAAGCACTGAAGTTTAAAAGAATTAGAACAGAAGAGAATGGTTGAAGTAGAAATCAGAATGAAGACAGGTACCAAATTGTAAAGAACTTTGCAGCATAAATGGTGGTAGAGTTTTGGAAATTCTTCTGGAGAAAAATGGAGAATTGGTTGCCTCATTTTCAGTAAGCAAGTGCCGTAATCAGATTTCTGTTTTTAAAAATCTGACTCATGGCAACTAATACAATGCAATATATAATCTTTGATTGGATTCTGCACTGAAAAAACAAAAAAGAAGGAAATGAAACTTCTACAAAAGACATCAAGACATTTTTAGGACCGTTGGCAAAGTCTGATATATTAAGTGATGACTCCTTGTGACCCCATGGACTGTAGCCCATAGGATCCTCTGTCCATGAAATTCTCCAGGCAAGAATACTTGCCTTTCCTTCTCCAAGAGATCTTCCCAACCCAGTAATCCAACCCCCATCTCCTGCACTGCAGGCAGATTCTTTACCATCTGAGCCACCAGGGAAGCCCATTTTAAGTGATAGCATTGTATTAATGTTTAATTATGATGACTGCATCATGATCATGTAGGAGAATGTCCTTTTTCCTAGTGGATACATGCTAAAGAATTTGAGTGAGATATGATGATTTACAACTCTCATATGTTCACCAAAAAATTATAAATACACAATGTCTGGAGTATGGAGATGTGAGAATTTTGCTCCCTTTGGCCTCAAAAATTTAAAATGTATCATGTGTGAAATTTCTAAAATATAAGGAAGAACTCAAAGATTCTGGCTGGCCACAAAGGAAAAATGCTTTCTTTCTTTCTTTCTTTTTTTTTTTTTTTGGCATGTCCCTGCATTCAAAATATGGTTGGGCAATTTCATAATTTAGAAATCTTTAAATTAATAAAGAAAAATAGTTTATAAACATAAATTGATAAGCAGTAAATTAGAGTGACCTTCTCTCCTTGCCTCAGACTGAATTGCATCCATACTTTTCCAGATGCAGTTTTAACTGTAAAGCAGTGAAGTTTCTGTCTACATGGATGTTACTATACTGTGGAATTGGGAATCAGAAAAGAAGAGCTTGAAATGTCTTGCAGGGGAAAAAAAAATGAACTAACAACCCTACCTTCTAGTCTCAGTGCTTCAAAACCGTTTCAAATAATCCAGCAGGAACTGGAAAATCCCAGAAAATCCATGCCCTACCCAAAAGTATATTCATTTTCCTGCCAACCATCAATCCTGTAGCATAAAAATAATTCAAAAAGATGTTATTCCCTTAAGACGGTTCCCATCTCTATCAGCTAATTGCTCTTGAGGATCTTATCCATGCAAACATATAAACACCCGTTTAAACTCTCGGCCTTCTAAAATTAAAGAGGGCTGTGGGAATCCATGTTACAGGTCTAGAAGTGAGCTCCTATTCCTGCGTGTCTCTTCCCCTTGACTTTATTTATCGGCCTGTGTTCCATGTGCTTGTTTTCTACACAGGGATGCCTCATTTTAAGCGACGAGTTAAACCACGCATCCCTAGTGCTGGGGGCCCGACTCTCAGGCGCGACCATAAGGATCTTCAAACACAACAGTGAGTATCAGTGATTTTATCCAAGAGGTACCACTTGCTCCTAGACAAAAGCAAAGATTATTGATGCAGCTTTGTCCTTGCTCTTCACACTGGGAGCTTAGCTAATGAAACACGGTTATGTTTATATTCACAACTGGCTTGTTAACCTCCGGTGACCTGGAGCAAATGGTTGAACTGCATTAAGCACCCAGATTGCTAAGTGTAATCCAAACATATTCGTGTCACTGTCATTAATGGTCTTACAAAGCGGCTGCCGAAGCTATGGCAGAGCTCCTAGAGTGAGTACAATTATCAGAAGTGTAAAATTGCCTCCTTTTTTGGAACTGCCTTGGGGAAGTTTGGAGACTTAAGTTGTTATTTTTTTTTTAGTTTAGTTTTTTTATCAAAGTATAGCTGATTTATAATGTTATATAAATTTATCATTTCTATTGTTAATTTCTGCTGTACAGCAAAGTAACTCAGAAATGGCTCGGTGGTAAAGCATACTCCTGCCAATGCAGGAGACACAGGAAACTTGGGTTCGATCCCTGGGTTGGGAAGATCCCCTGGAGGAGGAACTGGCAACCACTTCAGTAGTCCTGCTTGGAAAATCCCATGGACAGAGGAGCCTGGTGAGCTGCAGTCCATTGGGGTTGCAAAGAATCACACATGACTGAGCATCCATGCAGTCTTGCATAATGTTTACCTCAGGGTACTGAGTATAGTCCTACACAGTAGGACCTTGCCATTTATCCATTCTCTGTGTAACAGTTTGCATCTACTGAAGTTCCAGCTCTCCCTCCCCATCCACCCTCTGTGAGTCTCTCCCTGTTTCATAGACAGGTTCATCTGTGTCATATTTTCCTTTATTTTTACTGAGTATTGTCGATTCACAATGTTGTGCCAATCTGCTATACAGCAACATGACTCAGTTATGCACAGGTATACATTTTTAATATTCTTTTCCATTATGGTTTATCACTGCCTGCTAAGTCACTTCAGTCGTGTCCGATTCTGTGCGACCCCATAGACGGCAGCCCACCAGGCTCCCCCGTCCCTGGGATTCTCCAGGCAAGAACACTGGAGTGGGTTGCCATTTCCTTCTCCAAAGCATGAAAGTGAAAAGTGAAAGTGAAGTCGCTCAGTCGTGTCCAACCCTCAGTGACCCCATGGACTGCAGCCCACCAGGCTCCTCCGTCCATGGGATTTTCCAGGCAAGAGTACTGGAGTGGGGTGCCATTGCCTTCTCCAATGGTTTATCACAGGATATTGAATATAGTTCCTTGTGCTATACAGTAGGATCTTGTTGTTTATCCATTCTAAATGTAATAGTCTTCCTTGGACAGTCCATAAAGATGAAGATGATGAGTAGATAGGGTGATAAAACAGATGGGATGTGTTAATAACAACCACAAGTATGCTATACGGCACGTGCTGCGCTGCGCTTAGTTACTTGCTGTGTCCAGCTCTCTGCAACCCCATCAACTGTAGCCTTCCAGGCTCCTCTGTCCATGGGATTCTCAGGCAAGAAACTAGAGTGGGTTGCCATGCCCTCCTCCAGGGATCTTCTCAACCCAGGGATTGAACCCAGGTCTCCAGCATTGCAGGCAGATTTTTTGCCATATGAGCCACCAGGGAAGGCCAAGAATACTGGAGTGGGTAGCCTATCCCTTTCCCAGGGGATCTTCCTGACCAAGTAACCAAACCAGGGTCTCCTGCCTTGTAGGCAGATTCTCTACCAGCTAGCTACCAGGAAAGCCCAGTATATAGCATACATAAATTTACAACCATTGATTTTTTTTTTTCCTAAGTATAGGCTTTGACCCAAACATTTGTCTTCTTGTTTTATAGCCTACTATAATGTGGTCCTAGGCAAATTACTTAACCTTCCTAGATTGTTATTTACTAATTCTAAAAATAACCTCTATTATGATGCCTGATTCATGGTATGGAACTAATCTGTATTATGATGCCTGATTCACAGTATGTTGGAAAAGAAATATAAAATGCCTGGTAATAGAAGCTACTGAATTGTTTGTACCTGCTGTGTTATTAGATGAATCTAAGTAAAAGGTACTTGGATGTTCTTTGTAATATTCTTATTCTTGCAAATATTTTGCTAAGTTTGAAATTATCTTCAAACAAAATTGTAATTTCTTAGTCCTTTGCCAAAATTACAATGGAAGAATTTCAATTTATCTTCCAATTTTACAAAGCTCTTAAAACGTTCAGTAACTTATTCTTCATGCTCTCTCTTTGGGCCCAAGAAAATAGATAACAGTTCTCATTTATATCTTTTAATAAATGCTTACTGTGGTTATTTTATATAAGCAACTAGCATTTACTGAGAATTTACACTGCACCAGATGCTGAGTTGATGATCTTTCCTTACGTACTTATTTAACCCTGTGGACAGCCCCATGAGGGTAGTACTAGTTTACAGATGAGTAAATTCAGGCTCCACAACAGGTTGCTTAATACTTGTCTAAGATCAGTGCTGCTCTCAATATGCCAGCAAGTTTGGAAAACTCAGCAGTGGCCACAGGACTGGAAAAGGTCAGTTTTCATTCCAATCCCAAAGAAAGGCAATGACAAAGAATGTTCAAACTACCACACAATTGCACTCATCTCACACGCTAGCAAAGTAATGCTCAAAATTCTCCAAGCCAGGCTTCAACAGTACGTGAACTGTGAACTTCCAGATGTTCAAGCTGGATTTAGAAAAGGCAGAGGAACCAGAGACCAAATTGCCAGCATCCATTGGATCATCAAAAAAGCAGGAGATTTCCAGACAAACATCTACTTTTGCTTTATTGACTATGCCAAAGCCTTTGACTGTGTGGATCACAACAAACTGTGGAAAATTCTTAAAGAGATGGGAATACCAGACCACCTGACCTGCCTCCTGAGAAATCTGTATGCAGATCAAGAAGCAAGTTAGAACTGGACATGGAACAGCAGACTGGTTCCAAATCAGGAAAGGAGTATGTCAAAGTTATATTGCAGAGTACATCATGAGAAATGCTGGGCTGGTTGAAGAACAAGCTGGAATAAGATTGCCAGGACAAATATCAATAACCTCAGACACACAGATGATACCATCCTTATGGCAGAAAGCAAAGAACTAAAGAGCCTTTTAATGAAAGTGAAGGAGAAGAGTGAAAAAGTTGGCTTAAAATTCAACATTCAGAAAACTAAGATCATGGTATCCAGTCCCATTACGTCATGGCAAATAGATGGGGAAACAATGGAAACAGTGACAGACTTTATTTTGGGGGGCTCCAAAATCACTGCAGATGGTAACTGCACCCATGAAATTAAAAGACATTTTTCCTTGAAGAAAAGTTATGATCAATCTAGACAGCATATTAAAAAGCAGAGACATTACTTTGCCAACCAAGGTCCATCTAGTCAAAGCTATGGTTTTTCCAGTCGTCATGTATGGATGTGAGAGTTGGACTATAAAGAAAGCTGAGCGCCATAGAATTGATGCTTTTGAACTGTGGTGTTGGAGAAGACGCTTGAGAGTCCCTTGGACTGCAAGGAGATTCAACCAGTCCATCCTAAAGGAAATCAGTCCTGAATATTTATTGGAAGGACTGATGATGAAGCTGAAACTCCAATACTTTGACCACCTGATGCAAAGAACTGGCTCATTTGAAAAGACCCTGATGCTGGGAAAGATTGAAGGCAGGAGGAAAAGGGGACAACAGAGAATGAGATGGTTGGATGCCACCACTGACTCAATGGACATGAGTTTGAGTAAACTCCAGGAGTTGGTGATGGACAGGGAGGCCTGACATGCTCCAGTCTGTGGGGCTCACAAAGAGATGGACATGACTGAGCAACTAAACTGAACAAGACCCATTTCAGGCCTTTAGCCTCCAGAACTGTAAGATAGCAAATTTGTGCTATTTTAAAGCCATAGATTTGTGCTAATCTCTTACAGTAGAAAACTAATAGACTTTCAGTCTCAGATATACAAATCACTTGTTCTCTCTCACTAATGTGCTCAACCCAACTTTTACCCATAAAGAATTCTCCCTGCTGCTGTATTTACATCAGAACACAACCACCTTTGAGAGCAGGGCTAGTTTCAGTGTCCTTGGAACAACTTCTCATTTGAGATGTTCCAGAAATGAGATGGTATAGGGAGGGAAAAATAATTTAATTAATTCACAATAGGTAAGGCGTCAGTAGCTGCTGGCTGTCTTTATTGCTGGATGAGTTCTTGGATCGCAAAATGTGGGCAATTACTGTTCACCCTCCATTTCTGCGTATTCCACATCCACTGGATTCAACTATCCACAGACTGGAAATATTTGAGAAAAAAAAACTTCCAGAAAGTTACAAAAGGCAAAACTTTAATTTATCCTGGAATAATCCTAAATACCTCAGTAAACAATGATATTTTAATCCTTAATAGGTACAAGTGCTGACTGGAATAAAGTAGAGATTTTTCAAAGAATCTGCTGAAGATATAAAGTTGCCTCCCTGGGTGTATAAGAGGTGTGCAACCAGGCCAGATAGGAGCTAATAACTTGTGAGATGGAGTTTAAGAATGGCCACCTTCATGACGTATTTAAAGTGATGAAAGAGAAGAATCTACAAACAATAATAGTCTACACAGCAATCTCATTCAGATTGGAGGATAAAACAAAAGCTTTCCAGGCAAGCAAAAGTTGAGAGAATTCAGCGCCACCAAACCAGCTTCAGAACAAATGCTAAGGGAACTTCTCTAGGCAGGAAACATAAGAGAAGGAAAGGACCTACACAAAATAAACCCAAAGCAATTGAGAAAATGGTAATGGGATCATACACGTCAATAATTACCTTAACTGTAAATGGGTTAAATGCACCAACCGAAAGACACAGAATGACCGGGTGGAGGAGAACATGTGCATGCGTGCACTCCCACTTACCACATCACTCCGCCTAACCCCCCAAATTGTGCGTAATTATTTTATACTGCTAGGTTAATCATATTTCCATTATGGCTTGCAATTGTAATTATCTTTGTTTTTTTGGTCTGGCTACTGATTGTGAAAACTGATAAACATCTTTTACTGTTGTGATTTTGTAACTATTATTCACTTAATACCACTGTATCATGATTGGTCAACAGAAAATAATAGGATTCTATATCACTAAAACTACTATTTAATAGGAAAAGAAAAAGTCTTCCTCTCTGATCCCTGTCTGATGGGCATGTTCCAAGGCTTTGAGGAAGAAATGGAAGGCTTATTTATCAAAAGTGAAGGTGGCTTCAAGAAAAGAGGAAAATGTAGCACTTCACGAGCAAAGAAAAAAAAAAAACTATCTTAAAATATCAATAATGTCACACAAATAAAATCAAATGTAGCTGAGACAAATGTAAAATCCTACATTTGGGCTTGAAGAGTCTGTTGCAGTATGAGAAAGAACTCGATAGTGGTTTGCGTGGGGGAAAAGTATTTTTGTTAACTGGGTGACATGATTGCTGAACAAGAAAAACTGACTGATGCAATTCTTTACTGGAAAGAGGAAAGAAGTGAACAAATGAATAAAGTCTGACTCATTGGAAAAAAGAATGGCCACCTAAACTGGAACGTTCTTGAACATCAGGATTGTGGGGTATCACACAACTGTGTGTTCCATTTTGTTGGGCTTGCCTTCACCTGTGTCCTCTGCTTACATTTAAGGGTGCTGTCCTGACCTTGGAGGGAGAAGAGGTCCTATTTTTATGTAGATTAATACCAGAGAATACTTGCTTGTTATTTAGAGTAACTATGAATTCATCAGAGTTCTGGGTCCTTGAATTTTTATATTCTGTATGGGAAAAAAGATATACCTGGATGTGAGTCTGAGTGAACTCCGGGAGCTGGTGATGGACAGGGAGGCCTGGTGTGCTGCGATTCATAGGGTCGCAAAGAGTCGGACACGACTGAGCAACTGAACTGAACTGAACTGAACTGAACTGAACTGAAGTATAGTTAAGACTATTCAGACCGGCATAATAAATGTTGAATCCTATGTGACCGGGTTTGACCAGTAACTTTGAGCTATTCATCATTTCCCCGCCTGCCTGCTAAGTCCTCCAGGTGAAGTCCGACTCTTTGCGACCCCGTGGACTGTAGCCCACCAGGCTCCTCTGTCCACGGGATTCTCCAGGCAAGAATCCTGGAGTGGGTTGCCACACCCTCCTCCAAGGGATCTTCCTGACCCAGGGACTGAACCCGCGTTTCCTGTCTCTTGCGTCGGCAGGCGGGTTCTTTCACTACTAGCGCCGCCGGGGAAGCCCCCATCATTTCTCTGCTGCTGCTGCTAAGTCGCTTCAGTCGTTCCTGTCCGATTCTGTGCGACCCCATAGACGGCAGCCCACCAGGCTTCCCCGTCCCTGGGATTCTCCAGGCAAGAACACTGGAGTGGGTTGCCATTTCCTTCTCCAACGCAGGAAAGTGAAAAGTGAAAGGGAAGTCACTCAGTCGTGTCCGACTCCAGCGACCCCATGGACTGCAGCCTACCAGGCTCCTCCGTCCTTGGGATTTTCCAGGCAAATCCCCCAAATTAGAATGAGGAACTGAAAAGACTAAAAGAAGGAAAGTTCTGAAAGGAAGGCAATATTCTCTAAGGAAAAATAAACAACACTTAAGTCTATTTTTAGCAGAATCTATCACCAAGGATTAGCTCTTCCTCGCACAGAGTCAGACACGACTGAAGCGACTTAGCAGCAGCAGCAGATAGCAGATGTGGACAGTTACTGTCAGCCTTCCACTTCTGCTTGCTCCACAGTCATCAGATTCAGCCAACCACAGACTGAAATTATTCAGGAAAACATTTTCCAGAAAGTTAAAAACGCAAAACTTGGACTCCCTGGGGGTTTAGTGATTAGAAATCCGCCTGCCAATGCGGGGGACACAGGTTCAATCCCTGGTCCTGGAAGACCCAACATGCGGAGGAGCAACTAGAGGGTAGCTCCTGCTTGCCACCACTGGAGAAAGTCCATGCACAGCAAAGAAGGCCTGGCAAGGCTAAAAAATAAGTAAGTAAACAAACAAAATTTTTTAAAAAGCAAAACTTTATCACATGCTGGCAACTATTTGTACAGGATTTACATTGTATTAGGTATTATAAAGAAAGCTGAGCGCCAAAGAATTGATGCTTTTGAACTGCAGTGTTGGAGAAGACTTTTGAGAGTCCCTTGGACTGCAAGGAGGTACAATCAGTCCATCCTAAAGGAGATCAGTCCTGAATATTCATTGGAAGAACTGATGTTGAACCTGAAACTCCAATACTTTGGCCACCTGATTCGAAGAGCTGACTCATTTGAAAAGACCCTGATACTGGGAAAGATTGAGGGCAAGAGGAGAAGGGGGATGGCATCACCGTCTCAATGGACATGAGTCTGAGTAAACTCCGGGAGTTGGTGATGGACAGGGAAGTCTGGCGTGCTGTAGTCCATGAGGTTGCAAAGAGTTGGACCTGACTGAGCGACTGAACTGAACTGAACTGAACTGAGGTATTATAAGTAATCCAGAGATGATTTAAGTTATATGGGAGGATGTGCATAGATTATATACAAGCACTATGCCATTTTATATAACTGACTTAAGCATCTGTAGATTTGTGAGTCCACAGAGGTTCCTGGAACCAGTCCTTTGTGGATACCAAGGGACAACCATGTTGAGATCCCAACGATCATTTATTCAACATTCACTGCTGCTAAGCACTGTATTAAGCCTTTTATATAATCAGCCATTTAAATTTAACAAAAATCCAGATTATATTTCTCTTCACTATTCTCACTTATTAAGGGAGAACTAGGCTCAAAGTGACTGAATGACCTGACCAAGGACACACACAACATACGATGAGAGTCAAAATTCAAACCCAAGTCTGTTGCTCCTGTCTTGGTTCATTTTCCGCAGGACCAGACCTGAGACGTGATGTGAAGGCAGGTCCTTTCTTGAGGAAGTGATCCCAGGATGCAGGCAGATGAGCAGGGGATGAAGACAGGGAAGGGAGGCAGCCAGGAAAGAGTGTGCTGTCTACCACTACAGACAACCGGGGAGCAAGTCTACCAGGAGGCTCTGGGCACCAGAGTGAGCTGCCTCAGTGTCACCCCACCTGAAGAGTGGGAGCTGCAGGATTTACCCACCAGTTCCCGCTTGTTGGTTGGTTGAGGGCTGTCCTGACTCAGGCTGAGTACACTCCTGCAGCCAGAAAGAAATCTCTTGGACAAAGAATAGCCTGTGTTTGCAGTGAGAGGACCCAGGTGCATGGACATCTCTGGATGATACTCTTCCACTCTCGCTAAGTCCAGCTACTGCCAGACCCCATGGAGGACCCAGAGAGAGACATGGATTCTCATGTGAAAATCAGTCTAGTGTGATGTCTTATCCTGTTAGCAGCCTGTTAACCCAGAAGCTGGAGTCTGGCCTCTGGCACCATGCTAAAAATATCTCCTTGCACCGTCTACTGCGGGTAGCTCCAGGGAAACAGCCAACACTTAGTTTGTATTTGTGACTCATCAGTGCCATAAAACAGACTCTCCAGCCATTTCACAGCACTGGCCAAGGCATCAGCTCCAACCAGGGCCCCACAGGCTTGGTCTCCTTCATGATTCTGGTGCGTTGAGGAAATAGGTCCAAGCACCGTGGGGTACCTGGAGGCCTTTAGTGAATGCGTCCTCTGGGCTGAGTATATCATCACCCTAAGAATTCCAGGACCTCAAATCCTGGGTGAATTTCAACTTTCTGGAAAGGTCAACCTCTGCTTTCAGAGGTCTGTGGAAATCAATCAGAACTGAGTTTTGTTTTTGCTTTTTCTGAACCTGCTCACTTTACTGGTAAATGCATAGGATGTAGATTCTAGGATAATGTTTCCTAGACTTTAATGACGGAGAAGGCAATGGCACCCCACTCCAGTACTCTTGCCTAGAAAATCCCATGGATGGAGGAGCCTGGTAGGCTGCAGTCCATGGGGTCGCTAAGAGTCGGGCATGACTGAGCGACTTTACTTTCACTTTTCACTTTCTTGCATTGGAGAAGGAAATGGCAACCCACTCCAGTGTTCTCGCCTGGAGAATCCCAGGGATGGAGGAGCCTAGTGGGCTGCCCTCTGCCCTCGATGGGGGTCGCACAGAGTCAGACACGACTGAGGCGACTTAGCAGCAGCAGCAGCAGACTTTAATGTACAAGGAAGCACTGTGTGGCGACTTGTTAAAATGCAGAGTCCAGACTCAGATCTGGGCAGGGGCCTGAGCATCTGCCTTTGCAACAAGCTCCCAGGTGATGCTGCTGTTCCAGGCGCTAGGCCACACCTGGAGCAGAGAGGTGTGCGTAAGCTCCATACTCGAGCGAGTCACAAAGGGCTTCTTGAGCTGGTCTTGAAGAGGAGAAGCAGTCTTTTCAACTAGGAGAGTTGCATGAGGTCAGAGGAATGGGCAGGCCAAGAATTTGGAGTGGTTTGGGGAAAAAAAAAGTTGAGAGGAAGACCCGGGATTCTTTCTAGAGGCATTCACAGGCCACGAGGACGGGGAACAAAGGATGCAGTGTCTGTGGGAACACTCGGGGCCCTGCCTCTTCTGAGGGCTCACGAGTGTCATTTGAGTGGAAGGTCAAACCTATAAACATCACTTAGGTTACTTTACAAGCCACAGCCTTTTAGATCTCCAGGCTCTTGAACTAGATTTTCACTTTAATAAATAAAGCAATTGCCTCTATACCTTTTAACAGTAAGAGTATTGAACCCTTGCTGGAATGAAACTTTCACATGCACGCACTCATTTCAACCTCAGCTACATAACAAGACACCTACCAATTGCCCCTTGCTCCAGATGAAGCAAAAAGGCACGTGGTGGTGAGGTGACTTGTTCAGAGACAGAGCTGGAAAGAGGCAGAGATGAGATGTAAATCAAGGAGGTCTGAGTTCAGAGTTCCCCTTTGAAACACAATGAACTTAGACCTCCTTTCCACTCCATGCCTCCCCCGATGGAAGGGTGATGTACGCAATAGGCTGCGGCTTCCATCTCTTATGCAACTCTCCCGGGTCAGGGCAGCTGGGTCAGGCGGAGGCAGGCAGCACTCACTGGGCACCTTTGGCTGCCCCACGACCTGAAACATAGCATCTAGGTGCTGACTCAGGCTCCCACATTGCTCCCCGAGTCAAGGCTCACCTTCCTGCCCTGGTCCCACTCACCCAAGGATCCCACTCAGTCCATTCCCACAGGCCCTTGCCTGAGGATCCAAGACCTCCCTGCTGTATCAGGCCCCGAACCTGAGTGCATGGGACACCCTGTCCCTTTATGCAGACTCTGTCTGCTCATCTCATGTCCCCAAGGCCAGACAGTTCTGCAGTGACCCTCTCCCCTGCCTCCAGCAACCAGCACACCCTCAAACCTCAACCCAACTCCTCTCCTCCCTGCTGCCCTTTGCCCTCTTCCAGGAACCTCACCTTGCTTCTTTGACTTACAAAAGGCCACGTGATACCTGCCCCATATTTATAGATCCATCCAGAAGACCTGAACCAAAGTATGTAACCAAACTGCTTTGCAAAGGCATCACTTCTCCAGGACATCAGAAATGCCCTCACCGATCTTGCGGAGGAGACTCCATAAATGTGACTTGAGAAGAACATTTGCTTTGCTTGCCAGAAGTGGCCATTATGATCATGTTTCCCCCCAAAGGCTACACAAGGGAGCAGTCCCCCCAAAACCGTCTTATAAGTAAGACTAGGGAACTTCCCTGGAGGTTCAGTGGTTAAGACTTCCCCTTCCAATGCAGGTGGTGCAGGTTCCGTACCTGGTCCGGGAGTTAAGATCCACATGCCCTGTGGATCTTCACCAGAACTTAAAACAGAAGCAATATTGTAACAGATTGAATAAAGATTTTAAAAATGGTCCACACACACACAAAGTCTTTAAAAAGAATAATTTATCATCAGTCACAGTTGCTTTAAGTATCTGTTGCTTGATAGTTCACATTTGGGCTCAATATTGGAGGAAGCCACTGAGTGTCTCTGCAGGCACCCAAGGACGTGGGGCTGGGGGTTAGGGGATGGGTGGGCGGAAGAATTAGAAAGAGAAACAAGTAGCATTTCTTCATCATCCAACCATCTTTTCACTTAAGAAGCAGCTATTGAGCTGCTGAGTATCTTTTGTCTGTAGGCATGAAAAGATTTGGGCAAGCATCCCACAGAGCAGGGAGCCAGAGGATGTATCCAAATGCACTGCAGGCAGGTTTCCTGGAGCTCTGGGGGGTGGAGGTGAATTGCCAGCACACTGGGCAGCGTCTGGGAAGCACAGCCTTCCATGCGGCCCCCACTGCGGCCCGGGATGAGCCAGCAGGGCGGGGCAGTGAGGGATGGCTGGGGACAAAGTTCTCCTGTCTCAACAAAAGCTCAGTTGCACAAGAGATGAGGAAAGAGGCGGCCGTGGCAGGAGAAACCGTGTCGGCACTGTACAAGGGAGTTAAAAAGAGGCCAGGGACCCAGTTCTAATCTCTAGGAAGAGGCTCTTTGAATTACACCAAACCTGCCTTCTGAGATGATTACGGCTTCTTTGTAATCGTCTTTGACTTGGGCTCTCTTCTCAGTGTCCGTGTAGATCCCAGAAGCTTGCTGATATTATCAGGGCTTTGAATTCAAAAACAGGTGCAGGATCTGACACAGACAGTCATTGCCACCTAAAGCTGGTTGGCGCTTTGGGCACAAAGATGGGCTCTTCCTGGGATTTACTAATTCCTTAACTGGTGACAAACTAGGGCAGCTTCGAGCCAGAATGTAGCCCCCAGGCTACATCTCATCACCCACCATGCCAGCTCCCTTCTCTCATCCTGTCACAAACCAAAGGAACCCGCCTTGATGAGCCAGGTGTGGTGGTGAATAACATCTCAGGCATTGTTGTTACTCAACGTTGTGATGATTGCAAGTCCACAGTGTGTCATTATGACTTTGTAACAACACGGTACGATAGCACCGTGTGGGTGCACCTGGACAGCGTCAAATGTACTCTTTTAATTTCCCTAACTCAAGTTTTTTTTTATACTCTGACCAGAAACTGATTTGTTTAGTCTGAATCTTTTTTTTTTGGCTTTGTTTTGGGTTTTATTGGTTTGACAAACTTCTGACTTTAGTTTGCTTATCTGAAAACAGCCAAAACCTAATTGTTCTTGCCTACTTCTCAGAGGTGTCATAGGGATTAACATAATGTGAGTATAAGTACTTTAATAAGTATTATTATTCAAAAATCCCTTGCAGATGTTAGCACATGATTTGCTGAAACAGTAGACTCTCATAATGCCTGCAGAACATAAGCCATAATCCCCTGAATCCTATAGGTCTGTAACCCACACTGTAGAATTATACAGTAAGAACCTGAGAATCAGAATGTTACCATGTTACCAGATGTTACCATGGGTCCAGAATCCTACAGTGAGTGAGGTCATACCTCTCTGTGTCTAGCCTCAGTGATTCTGTAAAGAGGTTAGCTAGTTTATCCCCCAAGGGGGAAACATGACTGACTGATTCTCCCTTTGCGCGAGGATGGTGGGTGGACACCAGGGGTCTTCTCAAGTTCTGCTAAAAACTTCTCCCCAAAGAGCTGTCCATTCATGACAAACACGATGAGTTCCCTGCTGTCTGCAAAACGTGGCAAACACATCGATGGCATTTGCAGGCTGTCTGATATTAGAAGAATGGATGGAAACGTTTCTTTTCCTTAGCGGTGTTGACTTAAACTCCCAAACTCAGCCTCTAAGATGTATGTGACCTTTTTGACTGCATGCTGCTGCTGCTGCTGCTGCTGCTAAGTTGCTTCAGTCGTGTCCGACTCTGTGCGACCCCATAGACGGCAGCCCACTAGGCTCCTCCGTCCCTGGGATTCTCCAGGCAAGAATACTGGAGTGGGTTGCCATTTCCTTCTCCATGAAGAGTATGATAATCTAGGCATGTGCAGGTTTTTCAAAAGCTTAGAATATCGATTTTTTTCCATTACAAATATCGAGTGTGATAAACTTTGATGTTCATCTACAGTGGTGATATCCCCACTAAGAGAGCAGTCATCATTCTATTCTTCTCCAGAAGTTTGCCTCTTTGCAATCTCCCATCTCTTCCCTAGGCAACTAACTACTGGGAGAATATTGATTTTTAAATGACTCATAATTTAGTTCACTTGGGTTTTCTTTTATTACTGGAATCACATTCATCATGTATTATTTCTGTATAAAGACTTGTAAATTCCAAGTCCCAGGAGGAAAAGCCCTTTAAACAGTTCTGCTTAGACTCATCATCTCTTTATTCTCTGAATCATCATCTCTTTATTCTCTTCCAAGACTAACTGGCCTTCAGCGGCCTACAGGAAAGGGAGCTGGTTTCTCCAAGCACAAGGGTTCCTTCAACACTTTAGGAGCCCAGCTGAAAGCAAAAAGTCAATAAAAGTGAAGGGCTGTTATCCCTGAAATTCTCAAAGAAAGCTGCTTTTTGTTTCCTTGGCTGCCCTCTAGTGATCAATGATGCAGAAACATACTGCATCTTAGGTCATGACTCAGATGTATCTGCCTGTCTTTATACAGAGTGGAGTAAGCCAGAAGGAAAAACATAAATACAGTATACTAACGCATATATATGGAATTTAGAAAGATGGTAACAATAACCCGGTGTACGAGACAGCAAAAGAGACACTGATGTATAGAACAGTCTTATGGACTCTGTGGGAGAGGGAGAGGGTGGGAAGATTTGGGAGAATGGCATTGAAACATGTAAAATATCATGTAAGAAACGAGTTGCCAGTCCAGGTTCGATGCACGATACTGGATGCTTGGGGCTAGTGCACTGGGATGACCCAGAGGGATGGTATGGGGAGGGAGGAGGGAGGAGGGTTCAGGATGGGGAACACATGTATACCTGTGGCGGATTCATTTTGATATTTGGCAAAACTAATACAATTATGTAAAGTTTGAAAATAAAATAAAATTAGAAAAAAAAAACAAAAAACAAAAGCTAAAAAGACAGTTACTTAAAGAAATACTACTGCAAGCATGAGGAAACTGTCCTTACTGATAATTCATATTTATATCCCAAAGTGTCATTCCCTTTCCTGTTTCCTGGTCTACAATCCTTTCTGTGAAAAGATAAAGGATTCAACTATTACATAGCAAATTAGCTCTAACACAGCATTGCTGCTACTGCTGCTGCTGCTGCTAAGTCACTTCAGTCGTGTCCGACTCTGTGCGACCCCATAGACGGAAGCCCACCAGGCTCCCCCGTCCCTGGGATTCTCCAGGAAAGAACACTGGAGTGGGTTGCCATTTCCTTCTCCAATGCATGAAAGTGAAGTGAAAGTGAAGTTGAACACTGAGCATTAGGACTAGGCTAAAAGGATGAATAAGATAAGGTCCCTGCCTTCCCTGGAGGATAGACGTGAACTCAAATAATGAGCAATGTGATGAGTGCTTAAAAATAGAATAGACGAGACTGTATCTGTTTTCTGGATAAGTTCATTTCTGTTGCTTTTTAGATTCCACACATAAGTGATGTCATATGGCATTTGTCTTTGTCTGACTTACTTCACTTAATATGCTAATCTCTACATCCATCCATGTTGCTGCAAATGGCATTATTACAGCTGAGCAGTATTCCATTGTGTATGTTTACCGCATCATCTTAAACAACAAAGTCCCACTGTAGCGCACAGGAGACTATGTTCAACAGCCTGATAGACCATAATGGAAAAGATTATAAAAAGGAATGCATATATGTATAACTGGAAAAGGCAATTTATATATATAAATCATTAAGGACACAAGGAAGAAAGAAAGCCTGCTGTATTGGCCAAAAGAGCTCTAGTGGAGTCTTGCGTGATGGGTGGATGTTCTCCAAACAGACAAGAGAGGGAAAGTGTGTAAGACAGATGAGAGGCTGTGTGTTGAAGAATATTGAGAAATAATATCAGGAAGATAGCCAGGAGCTAGGTTAGGAAGGGCCTTTGGGAGGCTGCGTTCATTTGCTGTTCCTGCAACAAACAGCCTCGAACCCTCAGTAGCACCCAGTAAATATCCCCTGATTTTTCACACGTGACTGAAGATGGGCTGGGCTAACTGTCCTACTTGGGCCCCTCCTGGGACCAGCTGGGCTAGCCCTGGGAGTGTTCTTTTCCTGTTACTGGCAGAAGCACAAGAGGAAAAGCAGAAACACGGAAGGTCTCTTCAGGCCATACTCAGAACTCGCCTGCTGTCTCTTCCCTGGATCCTATTAGCCAAACCAAGTCATTGGCTGAACCCAAGTCAGAAGCAGGAAAACATCCTCCACCTCTTTAGTGGGAGGGCTGTGAGCTTACATGTCAAAGGACTCGAATGTGCGGAGGGTAGGAATTAGGGCCAATAATAGCACCTGCCGCAAGTTCTACCTTGGAAATGCTGGGTTTGAGGTCATTATGCATTTTTCTAAACTGTGGTTGGAAAATGTAGCTCAAAATACAGATCTTCTGTATAGGAATGGAGTCTAGATAACAGTGGATACGTGTATAAGTATGCTTGATTCATTTTGCTATACAGCAGAAACTAACACAGCATTGTAAATCAGCTATACTTCAGTTAAAAAGTTAATTTAAAAATGTTAAAATCAAAGTAGAGAATTTTCATTGAAAAAAAAAAAAAAAGGATTGGCTTTGGGTGATGGATCCAGGAGTCTCGAGACCCCACGCACCAGACTTGTGGACCCCCTCCCATGGCAACTAGTCCAGAACCTCTAGGGCTGAGACTGGGGGTGTGCACATTAACCAGGTCCCCAGACGATGCTTCATATTGTCTGAAGTCTGAGCCCCCCTGGTAGATAAGTGACATGAAAATGACACTGCCTTAAAGTTTTGAAGCAAACCTGGGACCGCTTTACTCCAGAATGTGGCCTCCACGCCGCATCCATTCACCCACCCCCCAAAGCCTAGGCAGTGAGACCCCTGCCGGCCAAACACGCTGCCACTCGAGCAAACCCAGCTAAACTCTCCCAAGATGGTGCCTAAAGGATCGACTGGTGAGTGTTAGATGATGACATCTCTCCAGGCTAGCTTTAACCTGGCAACAAATCTTCAGCCTAAGAAATGCATTTCGTGCGTTTTTTCAATCTCTAAAAGGCGCCATGGAAGAGCTTGTGAAACCATGTATCAATACCTCCACTAGAGGCTTATTCTCCCTGCTTGGAAACCCAACTTCTCATCTTGTCAGAGTTAAATTTTACTAAGAAATAGACTGCTCTCTCCCCTCCAGTTGTTCTCTGATTCCAGCTTTGCTCTCTGAAAATTCAGGCCCAAGCCTGAGTGTAAAATATCTGACTCCTACTCCATAATTAAAAAAAAAAAAAAGAAGGAAGAAAAGAAAAACCCTTTCATGACTCCAAATTTTTTGTATTATTTAAAGACATGCAGAGCCTAGAGAAGCTCCTGAGAGATGCAGTCATCTACGGCCAGCCTCGAACCCGCAGAGCTTGGAGAAAGATTCTCATCCTAGTGGAGGGCATCTACAGGTAGGTGAACAACCAGAGACCTGTTCACACACTGAGGCGCACAGCAAGCTGACAAGTGGGGCAAGGCTGACCTCTCCTAGTGAAAGAGACAAACGAATGAGATAAAGGGGAGAGGAAGGGACCTGAGCCAAAGCCACCAATGTGAGCTGTCAGGGGTTGGCTCACCTGACCTGTCCATGACCATACGTATGGTGCAGCACCTCAGAGGCTGGTGTACTGGAGAAAGTGTCTTCAGAAATGTCCTGACTAATGGTGCTAGCTTGCATTGATTCCTCCCAGTACCCTTGGCTGCCCCACAGTTTCAAAGACCTCTGGGGCTGGGTTACTCAACTTCAGAACACTCTTTGCCTTTACGACAAAGGCAAGAAAGTAGGTACCGCTGATGGGAGCTCAGCTGCCCCTAATTCAACAGTGCACCCAAAGTCTAGTTGCTCCTTGAACTTGGCCAATAGTTGGCATCAGAACACAAAAGGCCTGCACATTTTCCTCAAGGTAAGGCTAACCCGGAGCGCAATTCTTGATTCAGAGCTGGGAAGAGGAGATGGTTTTTGCATCTGAAGACATGTTCAGTCTTCTCTCAGCTTGTGGGCTGAGCAGACACAACATCCTCTAAGCCGGTCAGAACTGCACTTTCATACTGAGGGTTGCAATTGAATTTGCTTCATTCTCCAAATTGATGATTGTTACTAAAGTCGAAATTGCCCCAAACCCGGCTTCTGTCGGATGCCCTAATCCATGAGTCAATGAAGTTGCTCATTCCTAAATCAATGCTCAGTCCTAAAGTCAGAAGAATCAAGGGTGATACTTCCAATGATATAATTATGGAAAGATAAACAATATTTCAAGGAAGGGAGTGAGGGCTTAAATTCCCAACAAGAGGGAATGTGGTTGCGAAGGAAGTCTGCCATCAGGAGCAGCATTTCTTCCCGTTCCCAAGGGCACCACCCGAGCATACCTGTCAATTGTCAGTTGTCACAGCCACAACAGAGCACTGCTGGCCCCAGGTGGGCAGAGGCCAGGGATGATGCCAACCCCCTTACAGCACACGGTAACATGCTCAACATGCCAACATGCTCAACATGCTCAACATGCTCAACATGCCAACGGTAATGAGGGTGAGAAGCCCTGCTGTAGACTCATGTAACCAACCACAGGCCCGGAACTTGCGACTTTTAGGAAATAATCTCGATTTGACTCTCAGGCTGTCACGACCTCCAACTTGGGTCTTTCTCCCTGTGAGATCTGTGCCAGATGCCAGCCTGGGAGGAGAGCCCTTATCTAAACACCTGTCAGTCAGGCCTGGACTGGGGGGAGGGTGGATCAGCTGAGCCAGAGATGGGCATCTCCCTGAAGCAGAATAACAGAACCCAATTGCAAACAAACAGAACTCAGCTCCACTAAAAGGAAGTTGTGTGTTCTGAGTACTTTGATTATGGCTGAATTAAGCGGACCACCGGCATTTCACTGTCAAATAGTCCCATCAGTTACAGAAAGAAACCCCTTGGTAATGGCTGTGCTGGGGCTGGGTCCTACCTGATATCAGCAAAATCAGCAATCAACAAATGCACCGCTACTTCCCAGAGATGTATTATGGGTGTATACCTTGTTAACATCCACGTGAATCTTCCTTAGAATTTTCACTCTCAGATCTTTTTAATTTCTGTCTGTGGTTTGCCCCATGGGCAAAGTCCCCCTACCACAGACAGCTCACATAAATCAATTTTTTCAAAACTCCCAAAAAGAGTAGTTAGCCAAATCAGTCTCAAGGTAGTTATCAAGGTAGAAAAGTCTAGATACCAAATCCTAGAAGTCAATAAACTCCACAACAGCAGGTATAATAATAGTAGTAATAGCAATGATACTACCACCATCCATAGATCATGAAAGTATTAATATGTATATAGAGAAGACAGGGGAGTCAGGATTTGGAGGGAGGCCTGGACGTGGGCACAGATCCTGTGTTGCTGCCTATAGCAATGTGTCCTTCATAGAATTCCTTTGTAAAAATTAAATGAGATCATACATGCCAGTGCTTGGCAGAAGCCCAGCCCAGAGTAAACCCACAGTCAAGGATAGCAGTCCTCATCATTAAATTTATTTTCAGTTGAGGAAGACACAGTTCAGAAAACAGTAAGCCATCTGCATGGTGAAGCTATCTGACACCTTGGAGAATGGGTGTCAGAGGACAAAGTATGCATTTATCAAGTGCCTACGCATTGACGCATTAAACATTTCATGTGGGGGGCACCACCAGTACTCTTGAGGGTATTGTGAGGATGGAGGCACTCAGGTTCCAAGATCTAGATAACTTGCCCCAGGGAAGGTAACTGAGATAAAGCAGAACTGGGATTCAAACCAGGTGGCTCTGCAGGGATAGAGACCCAATAACCAAAGAGTCTGCCCATGTGCCCGCATCCGATGAAGTGAACGTGGAAAATGCAGAGGCATCCATTTGACCTTCCTCATCAACCCATTTAGGGCTTAGTTTCTTTATCTGTAAAATAGCGAGATCGATGTCTAGAGTTCCATGATCTGGGGTTCAGAAGTACAATAGTATTGTTTTGATGTTCTCATCTGCATTTTCCTTATTTTTAAAGTCGTTCTCTTCTAGTTTTGTGTTTCTGGGAAGCCCAGTAGTCCATTCATGGTGGTCGAGAAGTTTTAAAATCGTTCAAATATACACTACAGTCAGGGAAAGTGAAAAGTGTTAGTCTCTCAGTCATGTCCAACTCTTTGCAACACCATGGACTGTAGCCTGCCAGGCTCGTCTGTCCCTGGAATTCTCCAGGCAAGAATACTGGAGTGGATATCCATTCCCTTCTCCAGGGGGTCTTCTGACCCAGGGATCTCATCTGGGTCTCCTACACTGTGGGCAGTTTCTTTACTGCCTGAGCCACCAAGGAAACATTAGAAATGGGAGATGGGTCCAAAATAACCTTGGATATAAACCAGTATAGCTGGAGCCTAAATTTTCTAAATAAAATTAATCAAGAAATACTATCTAGTCATATCCAAAACTACATATATAAACAAATGTTGGAATCTCAGCATGCCATTGTCTCTAAGAATATAAGCCATTCTCTTGACCCAAATAATGTAAGTTTAAGAACTGAGAACTTCAGTAGTAAAGTCTAACCTCTATCCCTATGGTATAAATGAATAAAGACAAAGGAAAAGAAAACAGTAGTTACTTGATTTTTAATTAATTTCAGCTCCTTTTTTTTTTTCTCCTCTCTTTCCACCTTTCTTCTCTTGGATTATACTCTGGGCCCACCAAGGAGATTTTTCCACCGTGTAAGTTGGCAAACCAGTGGCTTAATTCCCAGTCATGCCAGTGGGTAATATGGTTTAAACACAGAGGAGAAGGTGGTGAGAGGGAGATTTAAAAAAGGAGTCTTGTCACTTAGCTAATACATTATGTAACAGAAAAGATATAAAGAGATTATTCATTGGCTTACTGGTTTAAGAATAATCCAAATCCCTGCAGAGAGATTTCAATTAACAAGTGAAATTATTTTTACCTACAGTTGTATTTTAGTTTTGTTTTGTTTTGTTTTTCCCCTCTATTGAAACCAAAAGAAAACATGACCTTCCACTCAAGAAGAAAATACTGTTCTTAGGTTTGTTTGTTTGTTTTTTCATCATTTTTGGCACAGTATTCTTTGACAGCAATTTTAATAACATAGATAGCCTTTTCAAGTACAAACCAAACTCAATATACCACTATGGGGAAAGATTCAATTCAAATTTTGTCACATTGAGAAAATGAAAACTTATTGTGGATGAATATCACTCTTTATAAAAACTGAGTTTTCTCTAGAACTCTTGTGTGCCCTGCATTAACTCCTGGAATCAGCAGTATTGCTGAGTCATTAATCTTTGAGGAAGAAATATAAACCAGGTGGACAGACTCCTAACATCAGCTAGACCAGCGCCAGCAAAGATGACTAATTAGCTGCCTAGAGTGTCTGCAAAGTGTTCAGTGTGAACTCTGGATCCTGCCAAACTCGGTTCCAGAACAAAAAATGGCTATTTGTGACATGTCAGGTTTTTAGTGTGTTTGTGTTACCAACTTACAACATTTTAAAAGGTAAGAAGAAGGTTCTAGAATTTTGAGGGCATCCATCCATGTACTGGGTATGACACCCATATGCCTCCTTCCTGAGTCAACACAGAGGGCTCCCAATTTCTCAAATGAGGCCCCAGTGCTACCATTTCCTCCTAAGCTCCTCCTGAGGACAAGAGCAACCCAATGGGTGCCCACTATGTGTCAGACACTTTACAAGTACTATTTCTAGTAATTCACATTGAGGCTTTGTGAGCAGTGTGCTATCATTGTGTTAATTTTACACCCAAGGAAACTGAGGCACAGAGCAGCAACTAAGTTGCCCAAGTCCTGAATTAGTAAATGATGTGACTACCACCTCAGCTTATGGGGTCAGAGGGCTGGACTCACCGTCAATGGCAATAACTTTAACAAGCAATTACTCTAAGAAAATACTGGAATTAACTTGCAAACTTAAGTAAGAGAAGATGACTCTATGATCTTCGTGTTGTTAAAATCTGAAAGCATCCATTCAGAATGACCTTGTGAAAAGCACAAATAAGATGGACTTCATTAAAATTAAGAACTTAAGCTCTGCAAGAGAATATCTAGAGTGTTAGAAGGCAAGTCACAGACTGGGGGAAATACTTGCAAAAGATCTGATAAAGCACTGCTATCTAAAAGATGCAAGGAGGAGAATGCTTAGAACTCAACAATAAGAAAACAAACAACTGAATTTAAAAAATGGGCCAAAGACCTTAACATACACCTTACCAAAGAAGCTGTGCAGATAAAAATAAGCACGGGAAAGGATGCTTCACATCGTATGCCATCAGAGAAAATGCAAATTAAAACAATGAGATACCACTACACCTATTAGAAGGCTGAAATCTGGAACACTGGCAACAGTAAGTGCTGGTGAGAATGTGCAGGAACCCAGAGCTCCCACTCACTGGTGGTGGGAATGCAAAGTGGTCCCGTCACTTTAGATGGCAGTTTTGTGGTTTCTTACCAACATACTCTTACCATAAAATCCAGCAGTCTTGCTCCTTGATATTTACCCAAAGGAGCTGAAAACTTCTGTTCTCTCAAAACCCTGCACACAGATGTTTGTAGCATCTTTATGTATAATTGCCAAAACTTGGAAGCAACCAAAGTGTCTTTCAATCAGCAAAACTGGTGGTGCATTCAGACAGTGGAATAGTAGCACTAAAAAGAAATGAGCTATAGTCATGAAAAGACACAGAGAAAATCTAAATGCATTTTACTAACTGAAAGAAGCCAATCTGAAAACATCACATAGCATATGATTCCAGCTATATAATGTTCTGGAAAAGGCAGAACTATGAAAACAGCTAAAAGATCCCTGGATGCCAGCAGTTGGGTGGAGAGATGGATAAACAGGTAAAGCACAGTGGATATTTTAGGGCAAAAAAAAAAAGTAGGATGTATTATAATGACAGGTACATGTCATTATGCATTTGTCCAAACCCATAGAGTGTATGATGATGAAACTCAGCCCCTGAGCACTGGTGCTAGACTGAATCTCAGAGACAGAGTTTTGGATGGAGTAGAAAGGAATAGCTCTATCGCTTTGCCAGGCAAAGTGGGACGCAAGGGGATAATGCCCTTAAAACTGTGGGTCCCAACCTGGGGGGATTTGGTGAGAAGTTTTACAGCAGTGGTTCCAAGGCAGGGTTCTGGGGGTCAGGGTGTGTGTGCAGGGCCTGTATTCTGGCCTCAGGTGGTCTCCTGATGAGGTCATCACTCTGTGACCTCGGGAATGAAGAATGTGTCATCAAGTATTTAACATCCTCCACCTGGGGGTTTTAAGTCTGCAGAAGAGCTCAAAGACACTGTGTGTGTCGCTTGAGGCAGAACCAGAACCCGGCCCCAAGGCTGCTCTGTTGTCTCTTGACTGCTCTTCCCTGCACCCCGTCCCTTCCCTGATTAGCAGCTTATGGGCTCCCTGGTGGCTCAGATGGTAAAGAATCTGCCTGCAACGCAGGAGATCTGGGTTTGCTCCCTGGGTCGGGAAGATCCCCTGGAGAAGGGCATGGCAACCCACTCCAGTATTCTGGCCTGGAGAATCCCATGGACACAGCAGCTTGGCAGGCTACAGTCCATGGGGTCACAACAAGTCAGACACGACCGAGTGGCTAACACTTTGGAACTCAGGAAAAGTTATGAAGGCTGAAGCCTATTCCCTAGAAACAAGAAACAGGGGACAGAAAGGCTTTTGTGCCCAGGAGCCCCACAAGGCCCTGCTCAGTTTCACGAACAATGCCAAGGGTGAACTCTAGTATAAACTGCGGGCTTTAGATGGTGACGTGCTGGTGGCGGTCAACTGGCTGAAAGAAATGCACCGCTTTGGTAGGTATTGTTGACAAGGGGGGAGCTTATGCCTGTGTGATGCAGACAGCATATGGGAAAACTCTATACCCTCTGCTCAGTTTTGCTGTGAACTCAAAACTGCTCTGAAAAATAAAATCCATTTAAAAAAAAAAAAAAGTGGGGCTTCCCTGGTGGCTCAGTGGTAAAGAATCTGCCTGCCGATGCAGGAGACTTGGGCTCAATCCTTGATCCCAGAAGATCCGACACGCCACAGAGCAACTAAGCCCGTGCACCCCAACTATTGAGCCTGGGAGCTGCAACAACTGAGCCCAGGTGCCACAAGTACTGCCACTGTCAAGGCCTGGAGCCCGCGCCGCACAACAGGAGCCACCTCCATGAATCGCAACTAGAGAAAAGCCCGTGCGGCAATGAAGACCCAGCAGAGCCAAAGTTAAATAAATAATAGACGATTCTTTTAAAAAGATCATCCACTCCCCATTGGTCTAGGTGACTACCCAACAGCTGGACTGTTTTGACTGAATGGACCTAACACTTAAGCTATTTTCTTAATACATTAAATTTAATAAATAAACTAAGAAGAAGAGACGGTCAAGTCTCTGTTTGCATCAGTTGACTAGTTCTTGAACTAAACTGATGGGTTCCTTGAATTGTTTGACAAGCTCCTTCATGGGGGTGAGAGTGTGAGTCTGTGTGTTTTCATAGAGCTTAGCTGACGGCGCAGTCAAAACTGTGTGGGAAAACACAGCTTACAAGATGTCCTGAGAACTGACTGAAGACAGAAGTTCTTTTAAATCCATTGGGTTCCAGAGGTGCCATGTATATACGAATGCTCATTTTACTTGCTTATTTGCCTCCTGTCTTTCCCTTTGCTGGAGAACTTAAAGTGATTTTGCAATTTAAAACCCCAAGGAAATTTACCAAATTGCAAACTGCTGTGAAAAATTAAGCACTTAGGGCTAAAACAAAAGTTAATCTATAGCAGTGGTTCTCAAGTGCTGTCTGCAGCCAGAAACCCTGGAATCTCTCGGGAGCTTGATAGAAACCCAAGTTCTCAACCCACCCCAGACCCCCAATGGAAACTCTGGGTGGGGCCCAGAAACCTGCCTTGTAACAAACCATTCGAATGTAATAAAGCATTCAAAGGATTCTGATGCTCACACAAGTGAGAAGCATTGCCCTAAAGGAAGAGAGGGGACACCAGCAGACACCTCAAATAAGCCTTCAGGTTCAGTAAGGACTCAACAGGAGAGCCTAAGGCCTTTCTCCTATGCTTTAATGAACACTGTGATGTCTTAAGAGACTTCCCTGGTGATGATGTCTTCAAGTTCTTCTGTGTGTTTTTTATTTGTTTGTTTGTTTGTTGTTCCTTATATTAGGCAGAAGTGCCTTTCCCTGTAACTTCGGTGCTGATCTTCTCTTTTAATTTTTTTTATTTATTTATGGCTGCGCTAGGTCTTCACTGCTTTTCACGGGCTTTCTCTCATGGGCGAGCAGGGATTACTGCTTGTTGAGATGCACAGGCTTCATTGAGGTAGCGTCTCTTGTTGCAGAGCAGAGGCTTCAGGAATTGCAGAACAGGCTCAGCAGTTGTGGCACAGGGGTGTCGTTGCTCTGGAGCACGTGAAATCTTCCCAGACCTGGGATCGAACCTGTGTTCGCTGCATTAGCAGCTGGGATTCTTATCCACCATGCTATCAGGGAAGTCCCTTTTGTGTGTTTTTACTTCCTTCCTTTAATATTCAGCAAGTCAAGCACTGAGTTTAGGTCAGACATGCTGCTAAGTCACTTTAGTCGTGTCCGACTCTTTGCGACTCTATGGACTGTAGCCCGCCGGGCTTCTCTGATCATGGGATTCTCCAGGCAAGAATGCTGGAGGGGGTTCTGGCCAGGGATCTAATGCATGTCTCTTGAAAGTGTCAGTCGCTCAGTAGTGTCCAACTCTTTGCAACCCCATGGACTGTAGCCCATCAGTCTCCTCTGTCCATGGGATTCTGCAGGCAAGAATACTGGAATGGGTTGCCATGCCCTTCTCCAGGGGATCTTCCCAACTCAAGGATCAAACCCACATTGCCAATAGATTCTTTACTGTCTGAGCCACAGGAAAGCTTTAATCCATGTCTCTTAATGTCTCCTGTATTGGCAGGTGGGTTCTTTACCACAAGCGTAGCCTAGGAAGCCTGGCCAAATAGACAGAAGCAGGCTGATATAGATGCATTGACATAGAGCAATGTAATTAAAATTATCAAAATACCTGGAATCCAGTCTGATCAGTCTAGTTATGCTAGTTGACTTTACAAATAAGCTAATTAACAGCACAGTGAGCTAAGTATTTACTTGGGAATTAGCTTTAACAACTCAAAGCACTTAAATTCATTGAATGTAAATTAATTTCCCCCCAGTGAAACGAAACCAGAGCAGCCTTACAAGATTGAGAGCACGTCTCCACCAAATAAAATTTGCCCGGTTATCCCTGTTTGGTATCAGGGCAGAAAGGGAGAGTGACACAGAGCCTCCCTGGCGGGTGCTCACTGCTGACAAGCATTTGTTCTTTTGTCCTAGCATGGAAGGTTCCATCGTGCATCTGCCCGATATCGTGGCTCTGAAGAAGAAATACAAGGCTTATCTCTACATGGATGAAGCTCACAGTATTGGGTCCGTGGGCCCCACCGGCCGGGGTGTGGTGGAGTTCTTTGGACTAGACCCCAGAGATATTGATGTATATATGGGCACATTCACCAAAAGCTTTGGAGCCGCAGGAGGTTACATAGCTGGAAGGAAGGTAAGAGACAGATTCCTTGCATCTATTTAAAACCTGAATGCCCTGGGAATGCAGTCTTGGGGGTCCTCTGGTTTCCCTGAGGGCTTCAGTTCAGTTTAGCACACCTGACTGATTAAGGCGGCCTGGGCAGCATGGGTTCACAGGCATGGGAGGCCCAGAAGGTCAAGGAGCTCATTCTCTGATAGTGCAGAGGTTCTTGTGATGAATAATCCTGTGATCGTGAAACGACAACTCTGGCTGTGTACATAGGCAAAGACAGTGCAAAGGAGAGAAAGACTCAGAAGAAAGACTCAGAAGTCTCAGAAAGACTGTCAGTCTTGTAGCCCAAGGGTGACGAGGGGGTGTGTGGGTCATATTTCAAAAAGAGAATGCTGTTTACCAAGCCACAGAAGTGATGCTGCAGAACTGTAAGTAGTTTGGGAAAAACCTAAGGTGGCTGGTAGGAACAGTGGCAGAGGTCAGATGTTGAAGACACTGACCCTCTGCGACAAGATGTGGGTTTTCAGAGTTTTAACAAAACAGTGGCAAGATTGGAGATCTTTTTTACATATTTTATTGAAATATAGTTGCTTTGCCATGTTGTGTTAGTTTCTGCTGCAAGGCAAAGTGAATCAGCCATACGGACACAAATACCCCCTCTCTTTTGGATTCCCATCCCATTTAGGTCATCACAGAGCACCGAGTAGAATTCCCTGTGCTACCCGGTGTATTCTCATTGGTTATCTACTTAATACATATTAATAGTATCAAGAATGTATATATGCCAATCCCAATTCCCCAATTCATTCTACCCACCTTTGCCCGCCTTGGCATCCACATGTTTGTTCTCTCATCTGTGTCTCTATTTCTGCTTTGCAAATAAGTTCATCTGTACCTTTTCTCTAGATTCCACATATAAGAGATTATGCAATATTTGTTTTTCTCTTTCTGACTTCTTTCACTCTGTATGACAGTCTCTAGGTCCATAAGAGATTTTTCTCTGCCAAGTAATTCTCTCCCACAGTCTTGGATAAGCCATGAGTCTAATCTTGTCATCCTCTCGTATCTTATTTGTGTGACTGAAGATTCTGAGCTGATGGAATTAGACTAAGTGTTATCCCTGTCATTCCACTGCCAACATCACCCAGGAGGTCACCAAAATGAAACAAATTTTTGAAAAGCTTTTAAAAGAAGAGGGAAGAAGATGAGAGGAAGAAAATGAAATATTAAAACCTGACTTTCAGGGCTCACAAAGCCAGTTCTCTGCTCCATCATACAACAGTTTTACCAGAGCCCTGATGGTTCTCTCCTCCAGCTGTACACCTACCCCAGAGGGACTGGCGTTGGCTCCCCCGGGGAGGGCACAGCAGTGTATGCAGATGGCCTGTGGCTTCTCTAAAACTCCCGATTCCTCCTCACTGTCACCAACAGGAATAGGAGCTCAGACTCCTGGTAAACCAGCTAGACAAACCAGGGAGGACAGCTGAACACAGTCTGGGTGCGGAAAGCCCATGATTTAAAACTGCAGATTTTACTGCGCGCAACCCACCCTGCCATGAGACGCGGCACAAACGCTAAAAATGTTCAGAGCTCCCGGTGACCTTCGCCATTCAAAAAGCGCCACTTTCATCTAAGCTCAAAGCACTGCTGTTCAGCCTCCTTCCACAGGCCTGCAGGAATTCATCGAGGGGTACTGAAAACATAGGGAATGCCCAGGATCTTACAGAATTCAGCTAAAGTCTAGCGCGAGGCTCGACGTTCCCTTCCTCGACTGTCGAAGCCATGGGGTCTGCTGCTGCTGCTAAGTCGCTTCAGTCATGTCTGACTCTGTGCGACCCCAGAGACGGCAGCCCACCAGGCTCCCATGGGGTCAGAGGGTCCTAAATGTAGGTGAGCCCTCGCCCAGGCTACTTCGTTTTGTGAGCTTGCAGTTTTGTGATGACTTTAGCAGCAGTTCTGAGCTACAAGATTTTTCACCAAGCGTAACTCTGTTTCCTGAGCCGAGGGAACCTGAATAAACTGAAGTGAGCGGATCCTTGAAATGCTGTCAAGTTCGGCAGCTGTCATCATGTTCCCCCTTAGAGTTCCTGCATGTGGTTACCCGCTGGAAACAGAGGCTCCCGATTGCCAGTTCACGCCCAGCTCAGTACCTCTCTCACATACTTCCCATCCTGAAGGCAGGCGGACTGTTTTTAAAGTGTATTTGCTCTTGCCTACCTACCTTCTGTTGATCTGCGGTAGATACGGAGCCATTGTAAAAATCATTAATATTTAGCATTTGCCTTAATCAGGAAGAAGAAAAATATGTGGATCATTTTTTGTTCTTTAAAAAACAGCTTCTTGGCATACTTGAAACCAGAAGGATGTCTCATCCCGGTCCTTCCCCCTTCTCCCTCTATTTTACACTGCAGTCTCTGAATTTACCGCTAGGTGGCAGCGAGAATTAGAGAGTGTTTGGCAGAGACCCGTTAACCCTGAACCGGGAAGATGAAAAACCAAGAAAACACCCGGCAGTTTTCAAGGCGTGGAGGGTGAGCAGGATATGAGGCCTGAAATGGCAACCCACTCCAGTGTTCTTGCCTGGAGAATCCCAGGGACGGGGGAGCCTGGTGGGCTGCCGTCTATGGGGTCGCAGAGAGTCGGACACGACTGAAGCGACTCAGCAGCAGCAACAGCAGAGAGAGTGTCTCGTGTTGTTCCCTGATGATTTAAAATTCAGTCCGGTAAAGAATTCACCTGCAACGCAGCAGGTCCCAGTTTGAGTCCTGGGTCGGGAAGATCCCCTGGAGATGGGATAGGCTACCCTACTCCAGTATTCTTGGGATTCCCTGGTGGCTCTGACGGTAAAGAATCCGCCTGCAGTGTGGGAGACCTAGGTTCGATCCCTGGGTTGGGAAGATCCCCTGGAGACGGGAAAGGCTACCCACCCACTCCAGTATTCTGGCCTGGAGAATCCCATGGACAGAGGAGCCTGTCCCAAAGAGTCTTACCCGACTAAGCACAGCACAGTACAGATAAAAACACCTGCTTGAAGTCATTTTGGTGAGCCTGTGACAAATGCAGGTCACAGGCTGGTTTCCTTCCAGCCTAATGAGCTCATGAGTTAATCGTACTTAGTATCTGCTCCTCTGTGCCTTTAACTTGTTAAATTATGTTAATTTTAAATTATGTATAGTTTCCATTTAAATCATGGATTTTAATTCCTCTGGACTTTGAAGAATTTTGTGAAGAATTTTCACTTTGAATTTGTTTTTTAATTGATAGGACATAGGATTGGGCAAATGCTGAAAATCTTTGGGAAAAAAATCTTTCTAGTATCTGTTTAAATAATTCGAATTCAGTTTTCAGAGTTTCATGTTACATACGTTTTTCTGAATATTTTTAAATAGATATCTCAATTCGAGGAAGTATTACAAAATATCCAACATTCTAGATATTAAATTCTACAAAGGCAACAAAACTAACCATAAACAAGTTAAAGTGTACACACTAGGACTTTACATTTTTCTGAATTATTGATAATTTCAAGTTCACTATGTTCCTGGGCTTCCTAGTAAATCTTGAGAGGTGAAATAATCACTTGGGTCCCAAAATCTAGAAAACGATAAAACTCTCTGGGTCTTAACTCTCTTTTTAAATGTCAATGTGCAGGGACTGTAATCTTAATAACAGTTTCTAGGAGGCTCCAGAAATCTTTATGGAGCAGGTCAAGGTCAGAAGTGCATGCATTAGCAACCAGATGTGTCACAGAAGAAAAAATATTTGGAAACACACAAGAGAAAAATTGCTTTGGTGCTAAGATACAACCTCAGAGAGTAGAGATTTTGTCTTCATCCCAGCCTTCCAGTAACAAAATGTCCTAGAAATTCATGTCTGCCTTGGCCCAACCAACTCTCCTGACCCCAGGGAAACTGCTAAAACTGTCTCTCAAGAGCCAGCTGGGTTTCACTGTTTTGCCCACTGTGAGTTCGGAGCTGCTGTAGCTGAGCCATGAACAACCCACACTGAAGCTTTCTATCCTTTCAAGAACTTCAGGTGAAATGTCAGGTACTTCTCTCCACCTGTCAGAGCTCCCTCCCTTCTTCTTTGAAGAAAGCCTGAGCTGATGGGGCTGGTTTCCTTATTTTTTTAATTTGCATTGACCCAGTTGCTGAGGAGATGGGGTCAACAGCACAGACCCCAGCTTCTGGGGTCCAGATTTCTCTAAGGCACAGATCCCATGTCCTCTTGCATGCCTGGAGCTGACCATGGGCTTTCACAGCCTCCATGAGACCAGAGATTTGCAACTGAATGCAGCAAAGGTGACCCTCAGGGCTGATAGGGTGCAGGGCTGGGATTCTAGAGGAGGGGCCGAGGGAGAGCAGCTGAGTTTGGTGTGAACATTAGCCCAGAAGCCTGGCACCAAAGGCGGAAGCCAGCTCTGCTCTGCATGCTCAGCCCTGGCTGGAATTAACAGCCCTTTGAAGGAGATGGGGGTCATGGAATGAATGCCAAGATGTTTACCCTAAGAGCCTCCTGTCCGACTTCCTCAGAAAAGCCACTCTTGTCCTTGAACTCCAGGTTCAGGGTTTTGTACTTCCTAATGGTCTTGGAAATCTCAGTCTGAGAAGACCTCTAACCCTCCCTGAGGGAAAACACAGCCCAGACTCTCCTTGCCTAGGACCGAAGCCAACTCTTCATTCAGGGCTCATGGCATCCAGTGGGCGAGTGATAGGAGCAAATCGGAAACCAGGAGCCAAGGCTGCCCTGAAGATGCTCTGCTGAGGTGCCCCCGGGAGCTCCCCTCTCTGAAGAACACAAGCAAGCTAACTTCCATCCACACACTCAGACTCTGAGAAGGTAGACTCAGTCTGAAAGAAATAAGATTGTGGACAAGATGGTCTTTCTCTTAAAAGGAAGTGATACTGTGCCGATGAGGCACTTACTCAAACTTAGGATGCACGTGACCTTGGTTTTGTGAAATTTCTCAACTCGTGAGGGAAATTGAGGACTGAGGACGCACCTTTAGGAGGCAAAGCCAGCTTTGTTTCACTTCTTTGATCTTTGTCAGTGATGCGCCAAAGCTAAGAGAATATTGCTAGACTAGTTCCTAAGAATACAGCTTTGTACCCCCTGACTGAACCTCAGGGACCCTCAGCATCCTTCCTTGGTCCCTAAAACCCTTCTGATTTCCATTAGACCATCAGTATCTACCAGACCCCTGCAACGTACTCACCACTACAGATTTTAAGAGAGTATATAATAAAGTCTGTAACTCTGTTTGCTACTCTCAAGGAGGTCCCAGTCTCTTTGGAGAAATAAGAGGAATATACAGGACACATTTTGAGACTGATACAATTCAATCCATGGTTTAGAACTGTGAACAGGTGCGTGCATTAGAAATTCTCCCCTTCCTCACCTCCCCCCAGGGTGCAGTCTCTGTGATTAGGGGAAACACCACATGAGTAGCGATGAACAGTCTTCTCTGCACTCCCCAGGGCCTCCCCATCACCGTACCAGCTCCTCTGCTCTGAAGAAGTAATATAATCTGATGCTAAAGGGTGGGAGAAGGGGGAACTCTAGAGCCAGACTCTTTGGGTACAAATCCTTGTTATCGAGCCACTTTTTGGTGGGATAATGTTCTGATCTGTTCCTTAACACAGTGACCCCACCTATAAAGTAGAGATCAAAATAGTACCTAACTTATAGCGCTACTGAGAAGCTAAAATGAGTTACTGTAGGTAATTATGCATGTGAAATACATTTAAAATTCTTACAATGGAGCCTCAAGCAGCCCATGGATATCGGCTTTGGGTCTATCCATCTCTGTAGTGAAGCACTGTTTCATCAGGTCTAGATTCTCCCTTCTTTGAAATGCCTCTTTTCCTTTCTTTGCACTCTCACTGTTACCACCCAATAAGGATGGGAGAAGTGTTGGGGTGCAAATCTTTGATGCCCAGATCTACCAATGTGTGGAGGCATAAGCATACAGCATGACCCTCTGCTGGACGAGGAGGCTGGGATAAAGACACACCAAGTATCTGGTTTTTGCCCCCTCCTCCCACCTCATGCTCCAAGTGTTCAGACTCTCCGAGCTGGCCATCCATTAACAATAGCCACCAACAGCACCAGATACTCACTATGCAGCAGATGCTTTTCTAAGCACCATGTATATGTTAGCTCTAATCCTCATAATGACTCTGAAAAAAGTATAACTGTTGTCCCATTTCTCAGAGAAGAAAACTAAGGCACAGAGAAGCTTAGTAATTTGCTCATGGTCTCATATCAGCAAGTGGCAGAGCCAGGATTTGAACCTAAGTGATCCAGGCTCCAGAGCCTATCTCGTAACTCTGAGGTCAGACCTGCCCTGGAGGGAACAACCCCTCATTACCTTTCTTGGAGGCACTAGCTTTTCCATCTGCCTTCATTTGGCTCCTCCATCCTGTGCCGATTAACATACCATCTTTATCCCTAATTTTAGCCCATGTCCATGCCTCTCCCCTCATCTGCAACTATCCAAATCTACTCATCCTTTAAGGCCAAGTCACCTCCTCAAAACTCTCCTTCCTGGACCACAGGAGCCCACATCATCCCTTTTCCTGCATCCCACCCAGCATCCTGCTGGGAGGTACCAGCTTTCAGTAGAGAAAGAAAACCCCTGCTTCTGCTCATAGAGGAGCATGAAGAACAGCCTGGCTGCAGCTCCTCTGGAAAATGACCACCTCTTTCTCCCTGATGCTCCCTCGCATCCTCCATGCTCCAAAGTGAACTTCTTGGACACCATGTGGTCAGTGACGGATACTACCTCCATCAGATGATGAAAACGCTTATAAGATTCACTAAACAAAAGAACAAACAGAAAACTTAATTTTGATTTTAGTGCAAGTGGAGAATGGCTGCTGGGGACTAGGCTTTCTGTCCTCCTCTTCTTCTCAGGTTCCTGCACGTGGAGCATAGTCCAGAGCATCTCCTTGTACAGACTTGCTGGAAAGAAAGATAGAAGGAGCGTGGAGGTGGTGGCGGGGGGGTGGTGGGAATGGGCACAGAAAGGTGGGGAGAAGGGAAAGAAGGGAGGTGGGGGGGAAGGAAAGAAGGGAGGAAATAGAGAGGAAAAAATAGAGAGGAAAAAAAAAAAACTGGAATGGAGAGTCTAAAATTAAAAGACCTAAAGAGGAAACCAGAGTAGAACGATGGAGAGGGAAGAAGACACAAAAAATCAGGATGTCAAGAGTGTGAAACGCAGGGGAAAGAAAGTCAGCGGAGCAGGAGTGCTGGAGAGGGGACTGCAGACAAAAGACATTCCGAAGGGAGCAGGGCAGGCGGACTGGAGCTACCTGGTCCTCCAGGGGGTCAGGCAGACGTATCACACCACCAGCCGCCAGGGAGCCAAGCCACTGCCTACTGCGGGAACGTTTAGGAAAGTGTATAGTGACTTCAGGTACTTTACTTACGCCACTAATAACTTTAGTTACTAGCTCATAGGAAGATAAACAATGTACACTTAAAATGCTTGGGTAAGGACGCATGGCTGTGAGCTACCAGGACACCCACCCTGAGAGGGAAAAGTGACAGGCGGGCATGGTGCCAAGCACAGAGGTGGGCGTGGATGTGGCCAGTGCAGGGGGGTCAGGAGGAGACGGCCTGCTCAAAGCAGAGCTCCCCCCAGGTCACCTTCCAGGCAGTGACTGAGAAGACACCGAAGTGGGGTTCTAAGCTGTCTCATGATCCTGGAAGATAAGTGACCGCCACTTCATGGACCCCACTGCTCACTCAGAGCCATCCTGAGCACACTGGCATTTCTGAAGGGCACCCCGAGGGTCCTGGGCTGTGAGCCAGGAGGATGTCTTCCCAGCCGGGCTGAGTGTCCCCGGGCACCAGCGCTCAGCCTCCCCTAACCACACCGCTGTAGAAGGAGGTGACTGGAGCTCCTTCAGGCTCTTGGCATGCTTACGCCGACCTCAGGTTCAGGCTGATCAGGCGTGCAGGTGGAGAACCATTTCTACCACCGTAGGGACCAGCATCCTGCAGCCAGCCAGTGCTCCTAAGACTGCGGTGCAAAAATCCCAGTGGTTCTCTCCAGCCCACGGCACACTGGAGTTTATCTTGTCCTTACCTCCACGTTGGGTCAATCTCTCCTCTCCCTTCTGCTGCGCCCTTACACTGGAACTTTTCTTTATATCTTTGTCTTTCTTCAAGACGCAATCCCACTGCCTCAGTGGAGCTTCCCGTGTCTACTTCCAAAGAAGCACATCCCCTCTTTCTCCTCTGCCTTCTGGTAGCCTCGCTGCGTATATTAGTCTGCATATCTTGTTACTTCCCCTGCCGTTACTTCTTCCTGTGCACAAGCTCATGTACTACGCTCAAGGACAAAAATAAAAAGACACATTCTAGATCATTCTTTGTACCCTCCTGCATACTAAACCACTGCTCGCATGACCTGGATACCCAAACAAATGTCTAGGAGGCCATTTTTCCTTTACACATCTGGTTTTGAGGTTCCCTGGTGGCTCAGATGTGAAGAATCTGCCTGCAATGCAGGAGACCCAGGTTCGATCCCTGGGTCGGGAAGATGCCTTACACATCTCAACTCCAAATCTGGAGCTCCTATTTTTGTATACCTTCTATGTTGTTGAGGGAGAGGCTGAGAAGAATGGATAGAAAAAACAAATAGCTTAGTGATGCGCCTGGAAAATCAGACCGCGTTCAAGAATCAAATGTCTTCTGCTGTAATGTGTGGAGATGGGTCCACCAACACAGATTTATTTGCCTTCTTTTTGGATTTCCCTCCTTCGTTAAAGGACCTTGTGGATTATTTACGGACTCACTCCCATAGCGCTGCTTATGGCACATCCATGAGCCCCCCGGTAGCAGAGCAAATCATCAGAGTAATGAAACTCATCATGGGACTAGATGGGACCACAGAAGGTAAGAGGGTCTGCAGCAAGCCCAGCTCCCTTTCATTCCTTCCTAGACCCCTCTCTGCCTCCCTTCTGCCCCATCAACCTCTCCCTTTCTCAAATATACTGCTTTGTCTTAATGTAACCAATTTGTAAATTAAGCCATGTGTGCATTAATAGTACATAATGCGTAGTAGTACGGAGTACATAAATGTACTGGAACAGCCATTAGCACACAGAAAGGGTGAGCAGGGCAATGCTTTTTTAAAGCAATGAACACTTTCTAACTTACCTCTTCATGTGATCAGCAAATGTGGATGATTTTGTTTAATTAGTCGTGTTAAAATGAAGCCTGCCTGGTGTGTGTTTGCCTGTGCTTTCTGGGGATGGTCATTTGTTTCCCTAAGAATGAACTAGTCAATTTAATATTCTTTTTTTAATCCCCCACCCATCTATTCATTCATTAATTCATTTCTTCGATCATTACTCACCAGGGTTTGGGGAGAAGGAATCCGCCACTCCTCATTCAAGTATATACAGAGAAAACACTCACAACAATAATTGATCAGCCATTTCTCTGATGTTGGGTCTCCATGGCCAAGATGTGCTACCTCGTTTGACTCAAATGAGCTTACTCTTTTTTTCTTTTTTTTTGAAATATGCTTTCATCAAGGGCTGTTAGACTTCACCTTCTATCTTTAAGATATAGTTGATACAGCTTCTACTGTGTACCACCATAGGGCACAGTGATGACTAGGGGAGTTCTTGCTGTCAAGCAATCTAGTGAGTGTGTTTATAGAAGCAGCAAATTATCCTGGCCCCAGAACTGCGCACTGGGCTATACCATCCGTGTGCCCTGTCCCACCTCCGAGCTGATGTGAAACCCTACAGTGCTTAGTGCAACGTCCTGAGCGAGCCTACTATTTCAGTAAAAGTATGAAGAGGTCCATCATTGTTTAATATTATTAAAGCGACAAAATACTTGATTCACATACACTTTGTACCCAGAAACCTACTATATAAAACGGACTAGAACAGGGCTGATATGGATAACGTAGCGTCTTTGAAAAGGTGTTAGTTGCTCAGTTGTTTCTGACTCTTTGCAACCCTGTGGACTATAGCCCGCCAAGCTCCTCTGTCCATGGGATTCTCCGAGCAAGAATGCTGGCATGGGCAGCCATTCCCTTCTCCAGGGGATCTCCCCGACCCAGAGATCAAACCAAGTCTCCTGCAATGCAGGCAGATTCATTACCATCTGAGTCTCCAGGGAAGCCCTTACCCTGGTCCCTGATGCCCTTCCGCTGAGCGCTAGGGCTCCGCAGGTCGCTAGGTTGAAAAGAAAATGGTAGACTTTTCTTTTTCACTAAAGAAAAAATGGATTTGAGGTGACTTTGTTCCTCCATGTAAAATGTAATGATTGACTGACTTCTACGGTTATTTCCAGCCTTGCCTTTGGGGTTTTTATGATTCTATGTCTTACTGAATAGTCTATGTGAAAAGGAAATGTGATTCCAGTCTATGCATGCTGCAGTGCTTAAGGGATGAACTCAAAGCAGCTGCCGGGACTTGATTCCTGGGACACTGCTTAAGTTTCTGTGTGGCCTTAGGCAAGTGTCTTCATTGATCTGTTCAACTCTAAGTTACTTCTCTGTGCTTCAGCTCCTCCAGTTGCAAAATGGAAAGGCTATTGATGAGCTAAGGTTTTTGTGAGAATTAGATAAAATAAGACATACAAGATTTTATTATGACTGAAACAATTCTATCTATGGTAAGCATTATATAATTGCTTGCTAGATGACTTGGTATTATTCCTGAAGTGTTCAAGAAGTATTTGTGCTACCTCAGGGATGCTGTAGGAAGGATTCTTATGATGGAAGTGAATGAAGTAAGACTAGATTTCCGTCAAGGTCCTGGGTTAGTCAGGATAAGCTAAATTATGCCAGTATAACAAATAAGCCTGGAAAATCACAGTGACTTAACTGAACCAAGGTTTATCTCTTGCTCATAGATCTAATTCGGAGAAGGCAATGGCAACCCACTCCAGTACTCTTGCCTGGAAAATCCCATGGACGGAGGAGCCTGGTAGGCTGCAGTCCATGGGGTTGCTAAGAGTCGGATACGACTGAGCGACTTCACTTTCACTTTTCACTTTCATGCATTGGAGGAGGAAATGGCAACCCACTCCAGTATTCTTGCCTGGAGAATCCCAGGGACGGCGGGGCCTGGTGGGCTGCCGTCTATGGGGTCACAGAGAGTCGGACACGACTGAAGTGACTTAGTAGTATTAGTAGCATAGATCTAATATCAAATATAACACAAATTGGACAACTTTCTGTCCACTTCCCCTCATGGAAGTGATTCAGGCTTCTGCTGGCTTGAGGCTTGGCTGTCTCAACACATGGCCTCCACAGTCACCATGGTAGCCAATAAGAGCATCAGCCTAGAAGTAATGCTTATCATCTTGCTTACCATCCATTGGGCCAAAACTAGTCACATGACCCACCTGAATTTGGGGAGGTGGTAGTAGTAAATTAATGGGTCTGAATATGGACATGAATAAGCAGATATTATTCAATCTTTTAAAACTGAAACTCAAAATAGACCTGTCTCCATCCCCACATGAGCTACCAGGTTATGTGAAAAAATTAGTTTGGAACCACTGGCTTCTTGCAAAGTCGTCTTAATGATATTCTTGACTGCATGGATTTCTTAATGAAAAAAAGTTATTTGAGACTTCAGCTAAAATGCAAGTTAAATGAATTGTACTGTGATGACCAGAATTATCCAATGATTTTATTTTAAAGACAAATAACTAGAAAAAGTTTACTCTGAAAATTAGCCTATGTCTTCATAAAGATCACTGACTTTTTAAGCCCTGTAGGTTATATATTTTTTGTTTTCTTTTTTTAATTAATTAATTTATTTTATTTGGAGGCTAATTACTTTACAATATTGTGATGCCTGTAGTGTATATGTTATCATCATCCATTGATTCACACATACCCAACTCGACAATCTTTTCCTTTCTGCCTCTGGACAGCTTTGCCACTTCATCACAAACAGAACTCACTCTGTTTAATCAAAAAGATCTCCAGAAAAGTTACATTCAAAGATATGATCATAAGCCCTTTGATAGCCATCTGTCATCAGTTTTTCTCCCTCCAAGGAGGGAGATATTTCCTTTAGTTTTCTCTCTTAGCCTCTAATTAAAGAATTGCTTGGTCATTATTTTTAACCTCTCTCTTCAGTCTTATTGCCATTTTCAGAGAGAACAGAAAGAAAAAAATAAGAGAAAAAGCTATGTGTACAGTCTGTGTCCTCAGAGTCTAGATAGGGGAAGCAGGGAGAAAGATTGAACAGTTTCTTTTCAAAGAAATGAACAAAAGAAAGCGATAGAAAAGAAAATTGATAGAATCATCAGCCAAGTTGCAGATGGTTCAGCCTGACATGGCTTTTGAAGAATTCAAAGGCACCCAGTGAATGATCACCCTGGCCTCATTGACAACAGTGCCTGCTTTAAATAAGATAAACAAGACTGGTTGGGAGCATTGCATTAACTCACCCCTTTCTGCAGAGATAGACCAACTCCCAGGGTAAAGTTGCCCAAAGCTCAAAGGACTGCACTACATCAAGCCCGAGCTGCCTTACAGGGTCTGAGAAACTGCCCTGCTCTGAGCCTTCATCTTCAGCCTTCTCCCCTCCTGCTCTGATAGGAGCCTTTCAAGGCTTTGTTTTCGGGTTGAGTTTGGGGAGCGGTTGGCCAGATCTGTTCCTTGATGAATGTCTTCACTTTAATCTGCAAGGCAAAGCCATACGCTTCAAAGAAAGGCAGGCTGCAGGAATAAGGTCAGTGTTCCTTTGAAGCCAAGGTTCAAAGATGAAATAGCAGTCCCAGTGAAATGACAATGTTTATGCACAAATAGCCACCTTGACTGCAGCCAGGCTCCTCGCGGAGCTAATATACACGAGCTGAGGGTCTGCAAGCTGCCCAATCCTTTCCCCAGCACCGAGGCCCTTTTCATCCCCTGGCCCATCGCCCTGTACAGCACAATGAACCCAAAGTGGAGATTTGGTTTCTCCGTCCTACCGGACATTGAGTGGTCCACCAGCCAAACACCAACACTGTGAGCCCCTCAAGGGCAAAAGCTGTGTCTTACATTAATCTGATGTTCCTCTGAGTATCCAGCCCACTTCTTGGCTTAATAAACATTCCATGATTCAACTTTCACCTTGCAGGCCCACTCAGTTTCAGGTCAGTGTTTATGCTGAACAAGATGGAGGGAATGTTTGTCTCATAGGACTGGGAGCTGGGGGGCAGTCCCACGCCAGTTGTGGCAACTGCAGAAGGGGTCACTCAGCGATGGGGATTGCCCAGAGATGGACACTTCTTTGGTAGCGGTCCAGAAAGATGGCAGCTCTGTCGTTTTCTTTATCGCCCAGAGAGCCACAGGAGGGTGAGCCCCAAGCTGCACCAACCACTCCCCTGAAGGAAGCATTGTCTACAATTGTCATCTTACTATTTATTTAAATTTTTGATGCATATTTTTCAATTAATCAGTCAACATTCTTTTTGAACCCCTAATTGGGGTTCTCTGTCCCCCCAACTCTGGGTAACCTTTCACTTCTCAGAGGAAACAGAAGTTGTATCACGTGGAGGGTTTAGGGGGTGTGCTTTGCGGCCAAACTGTGTGAGGCCCGGTCCCCGACCCGCCACTTGCTCCATGAAATGGCCAGTTGCCTGCCCTCTCTCAGCCTCAGTTCCTTCATTATAAACTGAGGTTGTAGAAGGATTAAGTGATGTAATACAGAATAGTGAACGCGGCATGATGCTTGATGCGTAGTAAGCACCCGATAAAGGCAAACGATTCCTTTCTCCTCTTCCTTCTCTAGTTTATCCAACAGTGTTTATGCACCCTGGAATCTCCCCATCTCTCAGGCCTTACACCTGCTCCAGCAGCAAATCCAGCAGCAGTTCCTTTGACGTAAAGCCAGATGCGGGTCTTCTCTCACGCTCCACCACTCCCTCCATCAGCTCTCACCTGGATCACTGGAGTGAGTCCCCACTCCCCACGCTTGTTGCCTTGTGACATTCTCCACACCGAAGCACGATTACCTTTTTTTAAAAACTCACTCAGACTGGATCACTGCTCCACTCAGAGTTTCCCACTGTTTTCCATCTTAGTATAAAAGTCCAGACTGTGGCCTTCAAGGCTTCTTCTCCTGACGTGATCTTCCACATTTCCCACCGCTCGCTCCCTTGCTTGGTCTGCTCAGAGCAGGTAGTGTCCTCGCTTTTCCTGGAACCCAGGGAACAGCTACTACAGAGGAGGGTCTTCGCATATGCTGGTCTTCCTGGAACAGCATGTTCAGCCAACACCGACGTGGCCCGCTCCCTCACTTTCCGCCCATCTCTGCTTGGAATCAGCCTCATGAGAGGAGCCGCTGGGTGCTGAACTGCACACCCACCGCCCATCCCTCTAATCCTCCTCACCTTGCTTCAGTCATCACAGCGCTCATGAGCACCGGGCGAATAATCCACAGATCTGCCTGTTTTCTGGTTTCCCTCTCTAGAATGTAAACTCCAGGAGAACAAGTATTTCATCTTAGTCTTTACACTGAGAACAGTGCCTGGCAGTGACAAGTTCTCAACAAATATTTGTTGAATCCTTCTCTCTTTCCCTTTCAACTCAGTAAATAAAAGACCCTTATCTCCTCCACACCTCTGTGCTTGATTCTCTTCCTTCTCACCTTGTAAACAGCATTGGCCCCTTTCCTCAACTATGAACTTGATCATTTCCTCCCCCGTAAAAACCTCCCCTCACCCCTCCTTTTGTTCCTACAGCCATTGAGTCGCATCCCTTCCATTGCTGCAAATCTTCCTGAAAGAATGGCCCATGTGCCAGCTCCCGTTCTCCTCCCCGCACAGCTATCAGCCTTCGTCCTCTGGCCATTTCCCTGGACTCTGTCCCTCAGAGGGCACCACCGCCCGCCTACCCTGCCGCTGCTCCCCCAGCCAAACTGGACGGACATCTCCACCTCACCCTCCCTTCCTGAGAACAGTCTTCCCTTAGTTGTGGAAGACGCTCTTCTTTCTGGTTCTTCTTTCTTTGTCTGTCCTTCCTCTCCTTTACTGCTGGGTGCTCTTCCCCAGCTACACTTGCCGGAATTCCAGCCTCTGCTCTCTTTATGCTTCCCTCTGCCCATGCTTGCCCCCCCGTTCCCTTCTGTTGTGTAGAAACATGCTTCTCAAACTTGAACTCACATCAGTCACCTGAAAAAGGGATGGAAGAAACCTCTCCACCTCAGGACACACAATGGATTGCTCCATTGGCTAACACATCCTTGTCTCACCAGCATGGCTGTTGAAAAAAGGATCTCTGTGATTTCATCAACTTTTCCTGCTGTTACTTCAGTGCTAGGCTGATGGAATTCACCAACTCTGTGAATCACAAAGCCACTTTTGCTATCGTAAAAAAGTGAAATTGTTAGTCACTCAGTCACGTCTGACTCTTTGCGACCCCATGGACTGTAGCCTGCCAGGCTCCTCTGTCCATGGAATTCTCCAGGCAAGGATACTGGAGTGGGTTGCCATGCCCTCCTCCAGGGGATCTTCCCAAACCTGTGTCTCCTGCATTGTAGGCAGATTCTTTACCATCTGAGCCAACAGAGAAGTCCCTTTGCTATCATATACATGGCAATATTTGATGTGTTTATAATTGAGTGTCTGATAAGGTTTCCCTAGAAAGGACAGAGTAGTGGAAATTTACATATAAGTGAAAATAAATAGAGTTCCAATTTCTAATATATACTATCCAACTTTGGTAGAATACATTTTCATTGTTGCTAATAAAATCTCCTGTGCTTAAACAATAAAGGAAAATAGAAGATTCTTCTAAAAATAGAATCTTCTAGTTTTCTTCAAAATCACACTTGTCTTGCCCTTAAATAGGACCTTCTGGGTGGCAGGGTGGGTGGCAGGATGGAATAATGAATTGTGTTTTTCCTTGATGTAAATATAGGATTTGACAGGATGAAACACAATAAGCTGTCTTACCTTCATAATTTAATATGTTTTCTCAGTATAATATTCTGGGATTATTGCTGCAAAAAAGATAGGACAAATAGTATTACCAGCTTCCCTCTTCAATCGTCTTACAAATCAAACTTAGATATTATCCAGATATTTACCTCAATTCTCCACTTTCAATATTTCAGTGTGAGACCCAGGCTTTGGTAAACATTAGCAGGAAGGTCAGTAAGAGAGGGATGGGGTAACTGACCCCCCAAATTAGATCTAAGTACCCCTGTCATTGTGCCGATATGGGCATTCTTCCTCAAGCAGAGCTTCCTTGGCTCTTTAGAAAATAAAAATCGTGATGAGCCCAAGATCTGAGGAGGAAGTGTTAGATAGACATGCTCCCCAACAGAGGGCCTCCTCACACTGATTTTCTGAGATTCTTTTTATTTCTTGCATGACTTGAAAGGTATTCAAAACATTCTATCTGTGAAGAAGCTGTTACTTCAGCCCCAGGTTTCTGTTTGCACGTCCCTCTGCTGTCTTTGGCAAGATTAAGGAATGAAGATTCAGCTAATGTGATTGCTCTTCTTTTTCCCTCTGCATACTGGCCTCTCCCTGAAGCGGGGAGGTGATGTCTTTTAAATCCAAATTTTGATTAGATTATAGCATCACTGGTTTATGGTGACTATTCTCAAAACTGAGTGTTCTGCCCCTTCCCTGCAAAATCTCTGGTTCTATTCTCTGAGAATATCCAAAGGGTTAAAGAGGACTGTGGTTTCTGTTCAAAAAGGAACAACAATGGAAAAGGGAAAGCAGATGATTTTGGTGGATGATGTTAGTGGATGAAGTCCAGATCAGGTTTAAAAACACAGATGAGTCAAAATCAAAGAAAACAATGGTGGTCCTTTCTGCTTTCCAGCAACTTCCACTTTCCTCATTGTTGACCCCTGGGCCACCACCCAGACCTTCCTTGCTCCCAAAACCAGACACAGATGCCCTTGTGTTTTCTGCTGCTCCAGCTCTCTCTCAGAACTTCAGACTGAAACCTGGGGACTGGATGAAACCTGGACTCAGCACAGCTTGGAATAGGGGGGTGTTGATGCTGGAGTGACCCTTCTAACTTGTGCCAGCAACCCCAGACCTTCCATAACTATCCTTTCTAAAGTACCACCCCCTCCCTTGTGGGTGACTATCTACTCCTTCATTCCACACCATTTTCCTCCGTAGGGTCCATCACCACTTAGCATTATGTTCTTGTTTCTTTGGTGATTGTCTGTCTCCCCCAGGAGAGTACAAGTGCCATGAGGGCAGTGATACTGTCTCAGCCTCAGGCGATATATGTTGGCTGGATGAGTGACGCCCCACCCCCTCATTCAGTGTAAGCTTTGGCCATATCCTATAACTATGCACAAGGCTTTGGTACCACCCTTCTGCATGCTTGTGATGTTTCCTCTGTCTAGAAGACTCTCATCTCTCCCCACACATCCACTATACCCACTCTTCACCGTCTGAACCTTTGTTCAGGCTTCTAAGCCCTGTCTTGATGCCACAGACAGGAAACAATCCTTTCCTCCTCTGTCTCATGCAATCCTTGCCTCTTATGTTAGTCACACACACCTTAGTCCAGTCCTCCAAATATGTAGTGATTAGTTAGTTATTAATAATTGTGCCTTAAGCATCAAATGGGCTTTCCTGGTGGCTCAGACGGTAAAGAATCCACCTGCAATTCAGGAGACATAAGTTTGATCCCTGGGTCAGGAAGATCCCTGGAGAAGGGAATGGCTACCCATGCCAGTATTCTTGCCTGGAGAATCCCATGGACAGAGGAACCTGGTGGGCTACAGTCCATAGGGTTGCAAACAGTTGGATGCAATTGAGTGACTGAGCATGCATGCAAGCATTAAGTATATGAATGAATGGAAACTGAATGACCAAATTTAAGGCTAAGCAGATTCCCTGAATTCTATTCACTCTCTGTAAATAATTATAGTATCATTTCTGTAAAGGTTACTTATAGAATTATTTTGGTTCAAATACTGGATTTATGATCACTTCCTTGGTAGATACATGCATAAGCCAAAATGTATAGTTCCTTTTCTATTCTTTTGAAAAATGAATAGTTTTACATGATTACATATGCTAAGGCTTGTTCTGGACACCATCTAATATAGAGATGAGTAAGCAGGATAATTCAAGTTATTGCTACCAAATCACAGAAGCAAAAATGGAGTTTTTCCTTTAATTATCCAAGTAGTAGCTGAATCCCTCACTTAAGGTTTCCTCTGGAGACACCATCCAAAGCTCAACTGTGCATTTGACTCACACAGTAATCAGCAAAGACTGGCACCACTTAATTCTCTGTCCGAGCTGAAGTGTATTTCCAAAATACAGGTAAGAGGGTTTTTTCCTGTATGGCATTTTTCCACTAAGTATGCTGAGGGACCTCTGCCCTCCTCTTCCCCATCTTAATGGTGATTTGCACTTAGGATCCTTTTCAATCAAGAAATTTCATGTTTTCATGACATTCCCTGGAAACTAGTAATGAGAGATTGAGGAACTAAATTTCCCACAGAAAAATTAGAGTTTCCCTTGTTTCCATTTAGCCAACGGAAAGCAAATGGTCATTAGGATTTTGAATCCTTGAAAATTTTTCATGGTGTCTTTCCTTACAAGATCAATTTTGGTTAAGTTCAACTTGTTGTGATAATGAAGTCCAACACATAACACAATAGACATTTATTTGTTGTTCATATAAAGTCCAAAAGGGATGTTAACCCAGCCTCCTTCTATCTGGTGGCTCCTCCCGCTTCAATCTATGGTTTAAAAGGTTGGGGCAAGGAGCTAAGATGACCTGTGTGTGGGACGTTTTCAGGGGCCATGACTGAAAAGGCATGTTTCATTTCTGCCCACATCCTCTTGGTAGAACTGGGTCGTGTGACCTTGCCTAACCACAAAGGATCCTGGGAAATGAAATTAGCCATCTGCCTTGGAGAAGGAAAGGGTTCGTTGAATAGCCAGCCAGTCTTTGCCGCAGTACTTAACCTCAGTCCAGGACATTCTTTCCCCTGCCTTTCTGACGGATGTATATTGTGGGAAGACATTGTATATTTTAAAGAGTTTCCCAATCTTTCTCTATTGACTTAGTAAATAAACTCTTGACCTGGAATGGAATAAAAGTAGCTAAAGAAAAAAACAAAACAAAACAAGGTCCAAAAGACTGAAGATGAGTCTGTTCCTTTATAGGGACGCTCAGGGCTTCTAGTCTGGCTTTTACGAGAAACACTTTGGCTTCTTTTTCACAGAACCTGATTCCAGGCCATGGCAGGTACTGAGATCGTTATCATTATGATGGTGCTAAATTCCCCAATGCTGTGTACTTTTTGGAGGCAGAAAGTGGACCCTGGGCATAATGCTTCCCAGAAGAAACTAAAAAGACTTGAAATTGGAACAGCTCTGGAAGTCAAGCCAGAACAGGGGAGAATGTATATTTTGGAAGTGGTAACACACTCTCAGAAATTCAGGACATTTTGGGGGAAGGGAGGATGTGATGAGACAGAAAATTATAAATTGCATCTTTATCAGAAAATTATATTGCCATTTAAAACATGCAATTTTAAACCGTGGGCCTTTGGGTTAATTATCTGAATTGGGTGGGTTTATTTTGAGACATCCCAACTCTCTTATTCAGCCACACTTTGGTTATCTGGGGACACGGACTAAAAGGAGGCAAAGAGGCTAAAAAAGTATCAAACTTCTGATGTTCATCATATCAGCACCCAGCAGGTACAAACCAATCAAGGTAAAACTAAATTCTAAACCCAGGCAGGAAGATAAAACTAGCAACTTTATATAAAGATGGAATGTATATGAAAATACGATTCTATGCAACATTGCTTTAAGCATCCATCTATTTTGGGAAGCATCAAAAACTGCATGCTTCTGTTTTGTACACATGGGCGAATTCAGTCCACATAAATCGTTCTCTACCATACCTGGGATTTTATTTAAAAATTTTCCAGAGGCTTAAATTTCTATTTTTTTATTCAATTCTTAACAGGGGTTGAATAAAATGGCAAGATCTTTCAAATAACTTCATTTATGAACCTCAATCATTTTTCTTTTCTTTATCCTCCGGAGAGGAAATTTAAAAGAGTGAGACTTAAACTATAACGCATTTGCACTGGAAAATCCAGCTATGCCTCATTTTTAAAATATTTTGTCTGGATTATTTCATTCATCCTGCTCATTTGTGAAATTTTATCGTGAGATTGGCAGGTGAGATACTGACCCCACTCCTAACCCGACATGGACTTGGAGAAAGTGGCCCCCGCGCCTTCCAGCTGTGACCTTGGACCTTTGCTCTGGTCCCTGGAACAGGGCACACATATTTTTACACTTGAGTTTGATAGGTTTAAAAAAAGGGAATACTAACTGGGAAGATTTAGGACTTTGAAGGCGGAAAGAAATGAGTATACTGGGTGACAGCAATTCACTCTCCAGAGTGGAGTTTTCTTGCTTTCCTGCTGTTTGCATTTGACATGAGACTCATTCACAAACTTCTAAGATATTGCTTCTCCACAGGGCAAGCTGTTTGGAGGGCTGCAAACCACGCCTTTCCATCCAAACCATCAAGCTTATCCTGTGGCCGTTCTTGCTAACTTACTCTTCACCCAGAAGCTCTATGAGGAATAAAGAGGGACAACCAGACAGGACTGTGATCAGGCAGATGAAGCCATGATAATTAGAGGCGGAGTTTGTAAAGGTCTTCTCAGCACCTACCTTGGCAGGGAGTTTAGCAAATACAAATGCACTTCCTCCAAGTTCTTTTTACCCCTGAAACCCCAACACATTGTTAGTTCTGTCCCTCTGCAGTCCCTCCGTGAGTGCAGAGAAGTCCACAGAGAATCCCACCTGAAACGGGCCGTCTGGAGCCCCTGGCATCTGAGACCTGTGGCCTTGCTCAGGGAAGACCCCTGCCGCTGCTTCCTAAATCTGTTTGGCCCTTGGTTGCCAGCTGGAGACACAGAGAAATGCAGAGAAAGAGGCAGAAGGCGCAGAGGGCTGTGCTTTCTAAACGGTTACAGGCCACTGGCCTTTCAGCAACAGTTAATGCAGAACAGATGGCAGGTGCTACGCTCGGCTGGCTCTCAACTGAGAGGCTGCCTCTGTCCATGATTAATCACCTGTGCTGGGGGGTCAGAAAGTTCTACCTGGCCTGGGGGGCGGGGAGCAACCTAAGGTTGGAGTTAGCAAGCAAAGTGCCAGTCATTGCCTCTCTGCCCTATGGCTGCTCACATGTTTTCAGGACCACAGTCGGGTGGGGAGGGCATCCAATAAGCAGAATTAGCCAACCCGGGGAAGCCTACCTAGGAGGGGAAGTTTGTCTGCTTCTGCAGAAATGGCTCAAAAACTGGTCCATAATGTTCTGTCCCTTCATTTCCTTCCCCTTGAGTTAGCCAAGGGTAGAAGTTTATGGCAGACCAGTAAATTCTGCACTTGCTTTGAGGCCGTAAACGATTTCCCCGGCAGGAGTGTAAAGAGAATCTGTTTGTCTTTTCCATGGCACTGGGGCAAAAGGATAGTGTAGCCACTTCCTTCCTCCCATCCTACAAACAAGATATCCTTTTACACCAGGAGTCCTGCAGAAGTTTCCTCTTCACTTTTGTTTCCTCTTGTGTGGATGGGGAGATGGGGCGTTGTGATGTAACACACATGGAATTCTCTGTCGGTTCAGTCCAACTGGAGAAGAACGTGATTCCAGCTGTAGGATCTTTGAGGGTGAAGGGGAGTTGCTGTTACACATTGATCTTTGTTTTTCCTGTCACAGGTTCATTTTCAACTGAACACCAAAAATCGCCAATACACTGGGGGCCGTACCCTAGCCCCACTCTTGTCTGGAGAAGTTGGGGAGAAAACCAGTTACCCCACCAGCCACAGCTGGGGAGGATTAAGCAGGTGGATTTGTGGCTGTGCTCTGGGCTAGAGAGAATGTATTAGTTCTCTATTTCTGCATAATAGATGACCACAAGTTTCAGGCTTCCTGTTTTTATCTTTTGGCCGGGCTGCACAGCATGTGAGATCTTATTTCCCCAACCAGGGATTGAAGCTTTGCCCCCTGCACTGGGAGTACAGAGTCTTAACCACTGAACTGCCAGAGAAGTCTCAAACTTCAGAGGTTTCAAACAACACCCATTTATAATCTCACAGTCTCCTGGGGTCGGGAGTCTGGGCAGACTCTGGCAAGGCAGAAATCAGGGTGTCAGCAGCTTTCTCTGGAGCTCACCCTTCTCTTCCAAGCTCACATAGGTGTGGCAGAACCCAGTTTCTGAGGGTTGCCAGACTGAGATTCCGGTTTGTCTGTCAGCTGGGACCCCACCTCAACTGCTGGAGACTTGAATTTCTTACCATGTGATGCCCTCCATTTTCAGAGTCAGCAGTGGAGAATGTCCCTGTTAAGACCCCTCCCTCCCTCTTTGAGTCTCTTTCTTCAGGGAGAGCCCAGGCCTTTCTCAGAGCTAACCTGATTAGGTCTTAGGTATTGGTTAATGCCCCTAAAATTCATTTTGCCTTAGTAAAATAGGACTTTATGTGAAGATTTCCAGTAGTTATAAGCTTCATCTTGAATACTCCGAATGAATATTAGTCTAGTGAATATTTAGTTCTGGAAGATAAGAACATGTAAAAACGCATGTCCTAGGCACCAAAACAAAAAAGAAGCAAACAAAAAACTGAGGTTACAGGAACAACCAGAATGGCTGTGGATAGCACAGGTCACTTCTGCTGGCCACAGCTTCAGAGGGCAAATCCAAGCAAGTCAGTTCAGTGCTTGATGATGACTGAAAATGAATGGTTTTTAATCTTTTTGAACCATAGAATTTTTTTTCAGATGAAATGTACATGGAAGCCCATGTTATAAAATCGTTGTATAACTTTACAACACTCTTATAGGACCAGTTGGGTCCCAGACGCTCTCCAAAGTGCTTAAAATAAAATCCTTGTAACGGTACGAAATGGACATGCTTACTACTGTTACTGTCATTGTCATTATTCACATTTTACTGGTGAAGAACCTTAGTTGCAGAAAGATGAGATGCTTTGCTCTAGGTGGCAGAGCGGATTTTGAACCCAGGAAAATCAGGCTCCCAGTCCTCAACTCTGTTGGCGTGGAAGCACGTTGGAGGTGGGGGGTCTGTTCTCCCAGCTGCTGAGCCTCCACCTCACCTTTTCCCCCCACCCCCTAGGCTTCCTCAGTACAACCTGCCTGGCAAACACTTTGAGAACCGGAGAGTTTGAATACTGTATACCCTGCCTCAAAGGGGCTGCCGAGGGGCTTCTTCCATGTGCACCGTCGCTTGGAGCCCTTTCAAGGAACTCCAAGAAGCCGATTTTCAGCCACAATCTCTCCTTGGCCACAGCCGTCGCTGCAGCCCCTCTCTCACCCATTTCTGCTGCCACCCTGGCCTCCTCCTGTGCCTGGCCACCTCCAGCCTTCCCTTACACGCTGCAATCTCCTCTCCCGAAACCCCCTCAGAACATGGCGTACCCCGTTTGTAATGCTGCCTGGACTCTCTAGTGCCCACCAGCTCCTAGGCTGGCAACTATAGCCCTCTGGGTCTTATTCCCCTGACCTTTCTCCTGACGGTGAACCAAATGTTCTGGGCAAGTGGGCTACCGAGCCCCCTCTGGTGCAAAAGGTGTGTTCTGGCCACCTCCGGGGTCTTTGCTCCAAACTCCCAGAGCATTTCTTCCACAGGGCATTCAATTTTCCACCGTTTGTGATTATTATATTAATTTTCATCATCTATAAGCTCCTTGAAAACAGTAGACACGTTTGTCTTTTAACCCACCACACAGCAGCCACCGCAGTGAAAAGCAGTAAGTAGCATTCTCCCCAAAGTCCCAGGAGACAGATCGTTACCATCCCCACTTAACAGAGCAGTAAATTAATGCTCAGACACGAGTGACTTGCTCATCTTCATGGCAAAGAGAAAAGGGTGGATGGAAGCTGACACACGGATCTGTAGATGGAGCAGAAAAACGCAAAAATACTCGGAGACAAAATTGCTCTCCAGGGTCTTCAATTAGAATCACCCTTATTACCTTCATAGAATCAACAGCCACAATAATTCATGACTACAAGGGCTGGTTTTGAACTAGGGTAACACCACAGTCACTCAGGGGAAGGCTTTCAAGAAGGTCCACACCAGTCCTGCTGGAGCAGAATCTCTGCAGATGGGGACTTACCCCTGAGTATCCTAGAAAACAAAAAATTCCCTGAGGACTCTGGTGTGCTCCCCTATTTAAGAATCACCAATTCACAAGGTTCCCAGAAGACTCCAGCCTCCCAAGTTACCCTCATTCCCCATCATTAGTAACTTTCTCAGGAACTGCTCTCTATTTAAATGCAAATTAAAATTAAATCATATCACGTATTCTGTAAGGATTCAAGAAGCACTGCTGTGTGACAGGCCTGCTGACTGCCTCTATCTGTCTTACAGCCCTTCTCCCGTGTCTATTATCTGATATCTGCCCAGTCTACTGGTAGACTCTGTGCACACCCTAAGTTGCTGCAGTCATGTCTGTTTGTGACTCCGTGGACTGTAGCCCTCCAGGCTCCTCTGTCCATGGGATTCCCCAGGCAAGAATACTGGAGTGGGTTGCACGCCCTCCTCCAGGATGTCTTCCCAACCCAGGGATCAAACCTGTGTCTTTTATGTCTCCTGCATTGGCAGGTGGGTTCTTTACCACTAGCAACACCTCGGAAGCACTAACTGGTAGATTATTTCTTGCCTAACTGGTAGATTATTGTACAGCCCTAGAATTTTTTATCTTCTCCTCCTTATTAGCAGCTGGCCCTTCTCTGATACACAGTGAAGGCTTTTCATTTGTGAAATGTATGAACCCATGAATCTTGGGACTCATACCTCATCGGGAATAAGTTTAACAGCTTCTTCAAAGAGCAGACTCTGATAAACTCGATGGCGCCACCAATGTCCGGGTCCACCGGGTAACGCAAAAGCCATCTCCCAGCCTCAGTCTCCTCGTCTGTGAAGGGGACCCAAAAGCACAGAGCCTGACTCATAGTAGCTGCACGAGGGATGCTCATTCTTACCTCTCCTTGTGGATTAAGCCCCAGACGGTGTCTTTGAGCCGCGAGTGGCTTGGTAGAGGCACGGAAACGAAAGCGTCCAGCCTGCCCAGTCCCACTCCTGCGTGTATTAATGCCACTCCTGCGTGTATTAATGGGGGCATGGAGAGGCCTGGGCAGTCCTTGGCACATGTGCGTGTGAGCATAACACACACTGTAACCTTGGAATCTGGACATCAAAAGGGAGCGCTTCAGCGCCTGATAAAAACGTGTGTTCCTTTCCGCAAACCACTCCAAACCCTGTTTTCGCCATCCCACTGGGAAGCTTGTCACTGCTAATGTGATTCTTATGATTCTTGCTGCTCTGTAGCCTCTTGATCTTTCCTGAGATCTCCCTGCCCCAGAGTGTGTTGGAAACAAAATGTCCTGTCTGGTGTCCAGAGCTTAAAATAACAGACCTTGGGTTTCTGCTGCCACGTTGAAATTTTACTCCAAGATCTCTCCCCAGCACCGCCGCCCCTGCCCCTCCCTGTGCCTGGAGGAGAAGCCTAGTGTGAGCATCAGACAAATGAATGGAAGGGAGGGGTAGGCCATGGAGGGTTGGGGTGGGAGCGGAGGGGCAGGGGAGACCTTCTGAGGCCACTGCTGGGGCACCCTGGAGGATCAATTTGGTTGTTGAGAAAGATCAACTTCTTAAACTGTGCGACAGGTTTTAAGGGAAGATTCTACCCACCACCCTTTCCCAGCACAGCTGCCAAGAAGCAGGTTTGAGGTCTCCCAGTCTGCATTCTGCACTGGAGGGGAGCGCCATGGGTGTCTCTGTATGTGCCCTTTTCAACCTGGGGCGTAAAATGAGTCCCCGCCACGGCATCTGGGTCTATGCACATTTCCTCTGTTAGACAGTTAGCTTGAAAAGTCTGCAGAAAATAGAGTGTGTCATTGGTATTGGCTGGCAAATGCGCCAGAGCCTTACAGAGGGAAATGCCTTTCTCTTTCTTGCCAGCCGATGGTTCAACAGAGAAGAAATTTTCCTTCTTTAGCTTCTGACAGGTCATTCTGGGCATGTCCTCTGTCCACAGTGCCTCCTGGCCCTCTGAAGATTGAGTTGTCCCAAGCATATTTTTGGAAACTCCACTGATGATTGTTTTTATTAGGGGACTGCACGGCTTTGTAGTGGGACGCTTAGGGTTTTATTTGTTTTCCTTCCCCGGCCCCAGCTGTTTTTGTTTTAACAGCATTGGAGAGAAGGTTAAACCCAGTCCATCCCTCAAGTCGGCAGAGCTAGAAACCCGAGTGGGCCGAATGGCACCCTACAGGTCATCTGCCCAGCTGGGTCCATCCCTGACCTTATCCAGCCTCACAGGAGGGGCGAGGTTGACAGTGGGGTTGATCTCCAGTCAAGTGAGCATTTTGGAGCTGATAACTGTTCGGGAGCAAGTCACCTCCCAAATGTACCGCTGGAGACCCCAGGCGTTCAATAACTGCTGGGATGTCATCTTGCCAAACAAGAGGCAAGGACATATGCCCGTCTTTTTACTTTCCATGTCCCACCAAGGAGCATGACTCAGCCAAGACACAGCCAAACACAGCCACCCGTGGCCTTGGGGCTGAACTGCTAATGGCCATAGTTTCTGAAACACCGAGTTTCCTTGGCTGCACCTGGTGAAAGCCAAACTCATGCTTGGTCTCATTCCCAGAGATGCCAATTTCATTGGTCTGGGGTACAGTCCGGGCATGGGGCTCTGCCAAGCTCTCTAGATGCTCCCAAGTGCCACTGAGGCTGCTGAGAACTGCTGCTAATGGAAAAATGTAACTAACCTTGTAAATATCTGTTTCCCAGACACAGTACTAAGCATGTTCCTGCATTAACCCCTTTATTGCTCCAAGTCTTCCTGTGAAATAAGTTTATTTATTTCCAGGTAAAACTGAGGTTTTAAAGCCTTAAGTCGTCCACGTGGAGTTTGGAGTTTCCTAGTCCATTTAACTCCAGGGCTTATTCCTTTTCCAGAGAACCAAGAATCTAGCAAAATAACACAATTGCATAAGCTCTCCAGCACTCTACATAAGAGATCTCACCCCTAACTTATTTATCTGGGCAGGGCCTCCCCTGTCTTCTCTGTAATAGGCTGAAGGAGAATCAAAAAGTATTTAACTAGGGACCTTATGTGTTGCAAAGGGAAGGTCATTACCATGCCCAGTCTTCATCCAGGACCCCTGTATGAAACGACAAGTGCAAAAATTCTTTCTACTTTGACAAAGTGCTTTTCAAACAAGAAGCTCAAAGTACAGCATAATTAATCAAATCCCCCGCATCCTGTAGATGAGTAGCATTTTATATGTACAAATCTCTCTCTGCCTCCAGGCCCTCCAACAGTAGGAGAATGTTTCCAATTTTCAGAAGTGAGCAATAGAGTAATTGAAAGGAGCTATATCTTGGCCAGCTCAAAAGACGTCAAGCCATCTATAGTAGCCCTATGTGAGAAAAAGCGGTGTCCACAAAGTGTGTCATAATGGCTTGCCTGCCATGCTATGCTGCATGCTTCAAAGAGGGAAAAGACGGCAAGAATAAAAGATCCAGTTCTTAAGAGTCAGCTGCCCCTGTGATCAATATTCTGATCCATCTGGTCAACTCTCCAAAGGATCTAGAAGCCAGAAAGTAATGACATTAGCTGGTGATCCAGTTACATGGGTTAATCAAGGCAGAGAGGACAGACGGGGCCGATTAAGTAGCAGGGCAGCTCAATGATGGATGAGTCATTATGGGCAAGTGCAAAGATAATGCCATTGGGAAAAGCAATATAGTCATTCAGGTACTTCCAGACCAGGAAATCCTTCTAGTCCTAGAGGGGGATCATTTAGGAAGTATCAGACCCAGCCTGATGAACTCATCTATTCATTGTACAGCTAACCATCAACAGAAGAGCTGAACGCACAAGAGGACGAGCCATATGGAATACATTTTGAAGACTGGGATGTATATCTGTGCCTTCATTTGGAACACCTTTTTTTTTTTATTTTATTTTATTGACGTATAGTTGATTTGCAATGCTGTGTTAGTTTTAGGTGTACAGCAAATTGATTCAGGTATACATGTAGATGTATACATTTGTTTTTAGATTCGCTTCTCATAGGTCATCACAGAACATTGAGTGGTTCCCTGTGCTATTAGTATATAGTAGATCCTCGTTGGTTATCCATCTTATGTATAGTCGTATGTGTACATTCATCCCAAGCTCTTGATTTATTCCCTCGATGTTTCCCCTTTAGTAACCATAAGTCTGTTTTTTGTGTCTGTTTCTGTTTTGTAAATAAGTTCATTTGTATCTGAATCACCTTCTTTAAGCAAGTCATAGTCCAGCCCCTCTTTTCTGATCCACAATACCCCCTGCTCCTATGTTCTCATCTTCCTAAGCACGCACAGTTTCAATGTATGGATGAAGAAAATTTTTTGAAGTAATGACAAATATTTTTCTTCTTCACTTCTAGTTCTGTCCTTCGAATCGCTTCCTCTCTGTACCAGAAGACACTTCAGCATGTTCCAAAACAATTCTTTTTTTTTTTTTTAAAGCACAAAAGAGGCTGTGTCTATGCAACAAAATTTATGCAAATGGTTCTACACCTCTCCAAGTCCCTTTCCTGGATTCATGTTGCAAATCTGAAATTTTAGGGGAGAGAGCTTATTGTTTCAGGAAGGTGGGTAGGAAACTAAAAGCCCGTATGAATGAAGGTAAACTATACCTGTAACTAACTGTTTCTTTAAAACCAAGTCCCAGCTAGGAACCCTCAAAGCAACAGGTATCCATGAGCGCCATATTAATGACGCCAGTGAATGCCAGTTCTCGTGACTTCTTTTCCCTCCCTGATTGTTCTGCTTTTGTCTCCCTTTTAAGCTCCTCTTCCCAAGCACTCAATGCTGGATTCTCCAATCCCTGTACTTCTGGTTTTTCAGACAATCTACTCACTTGTTCCTTCTATCTTGCCCTGCCCTCAACCACTTCTTGCTGGTTCTCAACCATTCTGTTTTTTCTACAAACTATAGGACCGTTGCATCTGTTTTCTGGGTGAGGAATTCCCTCCTCTTTATTTTGGTAACCTTTGTCTATCTTTCAGATCTCAGTTCACTCATCACGCGTTGCTTTCCTCGGACTTGGTCTAAGCTCTCCACTGTGGACTCCCAAATACCACACGGCATTCGTTACCACCCTCGTCAGAGTTGCAACTTTACATTCATTTGTGATTATTTGATTCATGCCTGTCTCCCCCAGGAGACTGTTTCTATCTCTTTTCTCTCGTTGCTCCTGACTGACCTTGCACTGCCCACTTCTCTACTTCATGGCTACCCTAGTTTCTACTGACCAATGATTTCCTCTGTCTCATAGATTCCAGTAATACACTTTTCTCTCAATTCCCATCATTTTTTGTTTTTCATCCAGTTGTTGATTCTCTCTAAATTTTTTATAGTCATGCTCTACTAGCAAGACAGTCTTACTGGTTTAATTCATATGTATTATCTCTTTGGCAAAGTTCTCATGAGAGACCCACTCACAGCTCCCGGGGCAGCAGCCAAATGAACCAAGCGTATCCTTCATCCACGGGCTGTTGCCAGCCTGGGGGATAGGTCAGCTTTCTGAAGAAAGTATAACAAACAAGGTGTTTTCTCCCTCATGGTCTGCTTTCTGAGGACTGGCAGAGCTGGGGAGGGATCTTCCTGGAGAATGAGGATGCGGGAAGGGGTGAAGAGTAATGACAGAAAAGAAGAGGGATAGTTGAGATTTGCAACAATCTCCTTCTTGGTTGGTGTTCTGTTTCCTGTCACATTCCCTTCCCCTGAACTAACGTGTCTATAGCACTTAGCAGATTCCACACACTGTGGGTACCTAGTAAATAGGAGTTCACCTCCTTTGTTCTGGCGAGACACACTTCCTGCTCCCCTGCTGCCCTGCAGCCTAGCATGACTGTAGTTGGCAGCAGTGGCCAGCAGCACCATCCCCCAGACCCTGTCTTCCAGGCGCAGGGCAGGTCCCGGGCATCAGTGCCCACCCTGCCCACCAGGACATCTTTGCCCATCCTGCTCTGACCCTCCTCCAGCCCTTAATGCAGGCCTGCAGAAAGACTTAACAGCACTTGCCAAGACAGTCTGATGGATTTCACGCCTATTTCCTTCCAGGGCTGCAGAGAGTACAGCAACTGGCAAAAAATACAAGATACTTCAGACAGAGACTAAGCAAAATGGGATTCATTGTGTATGGCAACGAAGAGTCTCCTGTGGTCCCCCTGCTCCTTTACATGCCTGCGAAAGTAGCGTGAGTATCCAGCAGACCCCCACCATAACACCTAAGCCCCAGGGTGATCTGATGGAGATGGCGCTCCGACACCAGGGGACTCTTTCAGCGCAGATGCTGCTTTGCATCTTGCGCAAGATGCTAAGCTCAAAACTCACTTGTCCAGTTTCTCAGAAGTCACAAGGTCTTGTGGGAAGGGAGCCAGGTGCTGCGGCCCACCATTTCCACGCTCTGTGAATTGGGCGAAACCACTTGCTGCCTGAGGCCTCAGCTATAAATGAACAAGGGTCCTGCCCTTCCTCCTGCCCCAAGATCTTTCTCAGGGAGAACCTCAAAAGACCCTCTCTCCCAACATTCAAAAACAACATGACTAGGCTCTGTGCACTCTCCCGTTGAACTCTCATAGCCATCCTCCAAAGAAGGCAGCCTCATGTGTGGGGAAACTGAGGCTGAGAGCAGTTAAACAGCTTTCCAAAGTCAAGACCAAGTGTAGGAAAACCAAAAGGCCAACCCAAACTTAGGCTCTTGCTCCAAAGCTCTTGCTCCCAACACCAAATTTTAATACCTCTCCTGTAAGCCGACTTCAGGCTCTTTTCCACTGATTGTGACTCTGAAATTGAGCATTAGTAACAAATGCATAAAGAGAAAAAAAAATGACTTTTTCTCAATATGGTGTTAATGAGTTTTTCCAGGAGTCATTCTCCAATCTGCTAGACATGAATGAACTCTGTGATTAAAAAGAAATTAACTAAAATCTTTTCTAAATATAAAATATTTGTGTGTCTGACCCAGCACATGGGAGAAAGTAATTATCAACAGATGTTCATCAGATTCTGGAGGTCCTGACACTCCTTTAACACAACCGTATTGTTGGAACGTTCTATTTGATTCTCTGACAGTCTAGGTTGATTGGCAGACTATTAGAAGTAGTATAGAAAAGAAGCTCTGGGGCTATTTGTTGAAAACTCATGATGGTTAGGACTGCGTTAAACATTCCTAAAAGATGGTTTCTTTGATGTCCACTCTCACGTCATTTCGCCAGGGCCTCGTGCACCACCGTTGTCCACCACTGAGCCCTTTGTTTGTGGATCTGGGTCAGGAAATCAGCGCTTGGGGTGGCCCAGAAGACAGGGTGCTTCGGGAACGCCACAGGACACTGCTCTGTGCTGATGGCGGGGAGCGGGGACAACGGTGATTCCGAGCGGCAGATACCCCAAAGCCCTCTAGCATCTGGTCTTGGATGGCACGGAAAAAGTCCACATTTACTCAGAGTGGCCAGGGAAGTGGCGTGTTCCGACTCCACGCTTAGCCCATGCTTATCTAATACCTTATGATTTGCTCAAATGAAAACACCAGAAGTAAGCTTGCTTTATTTTAGAATGCGTCAAGTACACAATACTGGAGGGTGGTGTTAGGGAGTATGCTTGATATTTGATGATGGAAGCTGGAATTAGAACCTCAACAGGATGGGAAGTTGAGTCCATCTAATGAGAAGAGCCCACGACAAACAAAACAAATGCACTTAAGTGCATGGTGACAGAATGAAAGAGAGTTCTTCTCCTGCTTTATATGACAGGAGTCCTGACTTGGCAAAGCTAATGTGAAAAACGAAAGTAAAACTGAGAAGGAGTTTCCTGGAAAAGTTGTGTTCTAGAGTATAATGAGATGTTTGGAATGAAAAAGAATTTTCATTCTGTCTCTTCCTCATTAAACCAAACTTCTGAATCCCTGATTTTCTCATATTGAAAATGAGATATATCAGGGTACATTGGCCAGTAGTGGGATTGCTGGGTCATATGGTAGTTTTATTCCTAGCTTTTTAAGGAATTTCCATACTGTTCTCCATAGTGGTTGTATCAACTTACATTCCCACCAAGAGTGCAAGAGGGTTCCCTTTTTCTTCATACCCTCTCCAGTGTTTATTGTTTATAGATTTTTTTAATGATAGCCCTTCTGACCAGTGTGAGGTGATACTTCATGGTAATTTTTATTTGCATTTCTCTAATGATAAGCAACATTGAGCATCTTTATACCCTGCTGCTGCTGCTAAGTCGCGTCAGTCATGTCCGACTCTGTGCGACCCCATAGACGGCTGCCCACCAGGCTCCCCCAACCCTGGGATTCTCCAGGCAAGAACACTGGAGTGGGTTGCCATTTCCTTCTCCAATGCATGAAAGTGAAAAAATAAAGTGAAGTCGCTCAGTCGTGTCTGACTCCTAGCGACCCCATGGACTGCAGCCCACCAGGCCCTTCCATCCATGTGATTTTCCAGGCAGGAGTACTGGAGTGGGGTGCCATTGCCTTCTCCTCTTTATACCCTGAGAAGATCATAATTCAAAAAGATGCATGATGCATGTACCCCAGTGTTCATTGCAGCACAGTTTACAATAGCCAGAACCTGGAAGCAACCTAGATGTCCATTGACAGATGAATGGATAAAGAAGTTATGGTACATATATACAGTGGAATATTGTGCTGTGCCAAGTCACTCAGGCATGTCTGACTCTTTACGATCCCATGGACTGTAGCCTGCCAGGCTCCTCTGTCCACAGGGATTTTCCAGGCAAGAATACTGGAGTGGGTTGCCATGCCATCCTCCAGGGTCTCTTCCCAACCCAAGGTTCGAACCCATGTCTCCCATATTGCAAGCAGATTCTTTACCATCTGAGCCACCAGGGAAGCCCAATGGAATATTATTCAGCCAGTAAAAAGAACAAATTTGAGTTCGTTGAAATGAGATGGATGAACCTTGTGTCTATTATACAGCATTAAATAAGTCATTAAAAAATATCACATATTAACACATGTATATGGAATCTAGAAAAATGGTACTGATGAAGCTATTTGCGGGGAAAGAATAAAGACTGTGAAAATAGAGGGGGAAGGAGAGTGGGGATGAAGTAAGAAAGCAGCACTGGCACGTGAACACTACCATGTGCACGCTACCGTGTGCAAAACAGATGGCTAGTGGGAAGCTGTGGTGTAACACAGGGAGCTCAGTCCGGTGCTCTGAGGATGGGAGAGGGGAGGGAGGGGACACGTGTGTAATTATGGCTGATTCAAGTTGTGCAGTGGAAACCAAACAACATCATAAGACAATTATCTTCCAATTAAACATAAATTTTAAAAAAGAAAGAAAATGGGATTGAATAGGACCTATTTCCTAACATCATTTGAAGATTAAACAAGATGAAGTGTATCAGCATTGGCATGTCACCTCTTACGGTCTACTCAGTGTTGGCTGTTATTTTTAATTGTATTAATAGTGCATATGAAGCACTTTGTATAGTGATTGAATAAGCACTCAGTGGTAGACATCATTATTACAACTACTTCTACCACTGTGGCTACAATGATTATTATTACTAGTTTCAACTGAGTGTAAGATTGAGTCATTGTGGTTGCATGTCTTTTTAAAATAATTACAATATTTTAAAAAATCTTTATTTTATACAAGATAAAGTAAAATAATTATTATCCTTTAATAAAAATAAAACTTCCAGGAAAAGAGTAGGAAAAGATCTTGCTATGTCCTGCATCAACTGGACCTTGGATGATATGTCGAATAATCTAATACCTTTCCATGTAAGATAGTTTTAAGGAGGAGCTAATATTGCTGAATGTTAATTATATGCTAAGGAAGGCTCTTAAACCCAATGTTCAGCCATTGAAGGTGGGATGCCTAGCTCGGGTTTACAAATGGAGACACCTAAATGCACAAAGTCAAAACTATTTTCTCAGTGTCACTCCTGTGGTAGGTACTAGAGCCCAGAGTTCAGGTCAGTTCCATTTGCCTCCTAAACCAGGGCTCTTTTCAGTGCACTGCACAGCCTCTCAAGCTTTAGTCCATGCGGGAAAATACACATCTCTTTAAAGCAAAGCGGAGTATAATTTAACCGTCCTTAATGTCATCATTGGTGAATCAAAAGGGCATGGATTAGTACAATGGGGGCTATACAATTAGCACCAAAAAAAATCTAATTATTTCTGTTGTTAAGGAAACTTAGAACAGTTTAGTTCCAAAAGGTAATGTTATCTATTGTTGGCAGGAGTAGCCATCCCCTGGTCTTGTTTTCTTCTCGGATATTCCTTCGATGGAAAGTTTATATGCAGAAAAGCTTTTGAAACAGAGGGTTAGTTGTCTCAGCCAGTGTCTGAACACTTTTTCCATTTGCTTATTTAAAAACCTTTGATTTTATTAAAGAACCGTGATTTCTTCACATTTCCCCCCACTGCAGAATAGAAATATGATCTCTAGCCAGGTATCCTTTTGAATAAAGTCTTACTGCAGCTCTACCACTGGACTCTTCTATGTAGTAGAGTAGAATGTGATTTCACTGATAAAAAATCACTTAAGTAATCAGAAGAATTGTATTTCGTATTTGGTGGAGGACTGACATTTTCCAGCCCCAGGCCTCATCATGTGCTTGGAGGATGGTGGTGCAGAAAATGCACTGATGCTGTGTTCAGTGCAAGGCGAATATTTTATTCTTCTTATTCAAGTAGTTTAGTTTCTTTCGGGCTGTGCCAGCTCTAATTTGATTTGGGGAGTACAAACCCAGAGGCTCATTATGCTGAACATTCAGAACAATCATATACATTAACTGAAGGAGGCTAGCTTTAGTTGTGTAAGTTGTAAGCTTTAAATTTAGACATGCTCCAGGGAGGCCTCAGATTAACCTAATGAATCAACAGGCATATATTTCACTCTACATTCTTTGGCAAAACTCACTTCCTCTGGTACAAAGAGGAAAGTGCAGACAGTGAAAATGGTCTTTGGGGAGTCCCGACCAGAAATCATGGGTCAGGTGGTTTGTACTCTAGCGATAAAAGCTCTTGACTTATTTCTCAGACAATTACAAGCTCTCATCCTGTGCAGTTCCGTGGGCAGCCTTCCATAGGGTGATCAAGAAAGAGAAAGAATGGCCGGTTTTCAAGCTTCCTCAGTTAGAAAGCTCCATCTCCTTGCAACCTTCCCAAATCAAAGGCTGAATCTCGCCTTGCCCGAGCCAGGGGGCCAGAGAGGCTGTGTTTGGTGGTCCCTGTAATCTCCATCGCTTCCTTTGATAACCCGCCTTCTGCCCGAGGAAACCTAAAAGCCGTCAGCTAAACAGGAGGAGAAGGAGAGACCCCACAACCTTCCTCTCTGTGGCTGCATAGAGGATTCTTCCTGAAACTCAGGGTTTCTGTGGTGCTGTCAGCTTCCAGCCTAAAATAAGACACCCGCAAAGGAGAAGGAAATGGCAACCCACTCCAGTATTCTTGCCTGGAAAATCCCTGGACGGAGGAACCTGGCAGACTACAGTCCCTGGGGTGACAGAGTCGGACATGACTTAGCGACTAAACAACAACCACCGCCTCTTAAAGCTTAGAAGATCTGAGACCTTTACCCCACTTGTGGGCAGAGCTTCTCAAGCACAAAGGAGTCCTGTGGGGAGTGATGAGCACAGAGAGGGAAATACTTACTTACTTGGACGCACAAGCCTGTGCCTGAGGTTGGATCTCAGTGCAAGAAATTTACAGACTTCGGGAGCTCAGTATTCTAGAATCGTTACTGAGATTAGCTCTGAAATGGCACCCCGCTCCAGTACTCTTGCCTGGAAAATCCCATGGATGGCGGAGCCTGGTGGGCTGCAGTCCATGGGGTCCCTAAGAGTCGGACACGACTAAGCGACTTCACTTTCACTTTTCACTTTCATGCATTGGAGAAGGAAATAGCAAACCACTCCAGTGTTCTTGCCTGGAGAATCCCAGGGACGGGGGAGCCTGGTGGGCTGCCTTCTATGGGGTCGCACAGAGTCGGACACGACTGAAGCGACTTAGCAGCAGAAGTAGTTAAGGGAAAGGAATCCTAGCTTTAAAAGGTTTTACTCTGTATCACAGAGCTTTGAAATTCTATGACCTACGCCTCTAGGCTCCTACTAGAGAAAGACTCTGTGAGTGAACACTTCTTTCCCTCCCACCCTCCTCCCCATCCCCGCTTAGTCCAGCCAATGGGTTTATTATCCCTGAAGGCACACATAAAAAGTGAGAAGACCCTTGCTATTTCATATCTTTGGCTTGATGGAAAATAAAATCCTTGGCTCTGGAGAGAGAACGTGGCTTGGGGTTGTCTCCTGCAGACCCTCTGATCCTGATTCTGAAATTACAGTCACGAAGTAGAGGCTTATAAGAATCTCCACACTGTATTATCGGTACTGTATTAAGTATTGAAAGCATATAGGTTTGCATATAACAAATTGTTTCCTTATGTAATTGCATTGTGTTATGGTTCTTTTTATTGGAGTATAATTTCTTTACAATGCTGTGTTAGTTTCCATGTACAACACCATGAATCAGTCGTATGTATACATATATCCCCTTCCTCCTGAGCCCCACTCCCGCCCCACCCCCACCAATCCCACCCCTCTGAGTCATCACGGAGCACGGACTGGGCTCCTTGTGTAGACAGCAGCTTCTCATTAGCTGTCCATTTTACACAAGGTAATGAATATATGTCAATGCTACTCTCTCACTTCATCACACCCTCTCCTTTCCTCTGTGTCCACTAGTCCCTGCTCGAAGTCTGTGTCTCTATTCTCATCCTACAAGTGTGTTAGGGCTTTTATTCCTTAGGAACTCTACAGACAAAAAGTTTCCATATATGCAAATTTGTCCAACCAGGATCACGGTCGTGTCCATGTCCATCCGCATTTTCTGCTCAGTGTCGAAGACTGAACACACCATTGTCTAATGAACGGGCCATGTCCCACAAAATACACGCACAGTTATGGGTGCCACCAAGTGACTGGCTGCCACATTTCCTGGTCAATTGTATTTGACGGAAGTTTCATTACTTCAGTTATCTTCTACTTATTTTTTAAAAACAAAGTCATTAGCCACATTCCGTTTTTTGCAGTAGAATTTTGTCATGTCTCAGTTAACCTCCTTCTTAATCTTTCCCTTAGGGCTTTTGCAAGGCATCTATTAAACAGAAAAATCGGTGTGGTGGTCGTTGGATTTCCAGCTACGCCCCTTGCAGAAGCGCGGGCTCGGTTTTGTGTTTCAGCAGCACACACCCAGGAGATGCTGGACACGGTGAGTGCCCACGGCCCAGCAGAAGCAGTGGGATGGGGCCTCGGAGTCTGAGTGCCTTCTTTTACAGAGCTTGCTTGGGTTTCCGTGGATTTCTCTTGGATGGTGTAAGGAAACAACACCAATAACCCTCACTACTTAGAAAAAATAAGGGGATGGGGGAGGGGAGTCCCAGCAACGCACAACAATGTGATCAACTCGGCAGACAGAAAAGAAAACCAACCCAGGGAAGACTTGAGTCAAGTCAGTGTTTCGGTTTCACAGCAAACACTGACTGAGAAGCCAGACGTCTGCTCTTGGCTTCTTCTTAAATGCTGATGCTGATTTCTTGTGCTGTTTCAGCAGCAATTGCCTACACCCTGGCACTGGTCAGAGCCACTACATCCATCACAAGAAAATAGGACCCAAATAAGCCACATTTGGAAAGCCAACAGCAGACAGACCTATTGTAAAAGCTCATCCTACCTGGGATGCAAAGGATTTCAAAACCATTTTACCATTTTACTGTCCTTAAATTTCAATCTCTGTATGAATGAATACTACCAGATCCAAGCCAGGTCAGTCAGTTTGGAATTGATGAAACTGTCTCATAAAAATCAATGCAGTTTAGCAAACGCTATCAGATGTCTGCTCTATGCAAAACTCTGGGGCAAAAAGTCTAAGAGGACGTACTATAAACAGGCACCTCATAATCATACCAGAGAGAATAAATTCACCTAGTGAAGAATGACAACCGCAGGACAGACACTCTAGATGACAATCTAGTGAAGATAACTGCAGGAGCGTGGAAGTGCAGCGAGTCATCACATGTAAGGAGCTATTTGAGCAAAATAAGAGATGATGAGGTCAAGGGCAATGGGAGCAAAAGAAATGAATCTAGGAACAGACATTATGCATGCATGGATCTGCCAAGACTTGGCAAATATTTGGATGCAGGACACATGTGGGCCAGGGAATCAAGGATAATCCAAGGTCTCTAGTCCTCTAGTGAATGAAGGACAGCAGAGCCAAGTTACTAGGAAATAAGGGTATGTGGCAAAGAATAGCAAATCATCAGAAGGACTAGGGGAATCAAATGAGCTCAGTTGTAGACAGGTAGGGATTACATGTCTATGAGCCATTGTTGGGAAAGTTCCACTATTATACATAGGATGGATAAATAGCAAGGACCTACTGTATAGCACAGGGAACTATACTCAATATTCTGGGACAAACCATAATGGAAAAGAATGTGAAAAACAATATATGTATGTATAACTGAATCACTCTGCTGTGTAGAGAAAGTTAATACAACACTGTAAACCAACTATACTTTAACAAAATTTTTAAAAAGGAAAATCCAATTCTAGAGCTTAGGATAACACGCAAGACTGGAGTTGCTGTAATGTGAGGAACTAAGGGGAGATCCGGGCTTCCCAGGTGGCTCGGTTGGTAAAGAGTCTGCCTGCAATGCGGGAGACCTGGGTTTGATCCCTGGATTGGGAAGATCCCCTTGAGAAGGAAGTGGCAACCCACTCCAGTATTCTGGCCTGGAGAATTCCATGGACAGAGGAGCCTGGTGGGCTACAGTCCATGAGTCACAAGGAGTTGGACATGACTGAGTGCCTTTCACTTCACTTCAAGGGGAGATCACTAAAGTCAATGGTAGAAGAAAGAATTGTCCAAATATAAGTACATGAGCCAAAGGCAGACTCCAGAAGTGCCTGCATCTGTGGGTGGATACAGGAATCACAGATGAGGAGCTGGGCTCAGATGAAGCTCAGTTCATTTCAGTTCAGTCACCCAGTCATGTTCAACTCTTTGCGACCCCATGAACCACAGCACACCAGGCCTCCCTGTCCATCACCAACTCCTGGAGTTCACCCAAACCCATGTCCATTGAGTCGGTGATGCCATCCAACCATCTCAGCCTCAGAGTCAGATGTGACTTAGTGACTCAACAACAAGAATAACAAAACACAGCAATGATTCATTAGATGACACATTAACAACTGAACTAACTCTAGGTTTTGAGATGATGGGAGAACTTTGCTGTTTCTGTTCTACATTGTCCAATTTCTCTAAAATGAGTGTATATTTCCAGTATATTAATTTTAACAAATCATTTCTTCTAAATATAATGAATGATGATAAGAAAGGGTCTATTCAGTCCAGTTCAGTCACTCAGTCATGTCCTACTCTTTTCGACCCCATGAATTGCAGCACACCAGGCCTTCCTGTCCATCACCAACTCCCGGAGTTCACCCAGATCCATGTCCATCGAGTCAGTGATGCCATCCAGCCATCTCATCCTCTGTTGTCCCCTTCCCCTCCTGCCCTCAATCTTTCCCAGCAGCAGGGTCTTTTCCAATGAGTCAACTCTTCGCATGAGGTGGCCATAGTACTGGAGTTTCAGCTTCAACATCAGTCCTTCCAATGAACACCCAGGACTGATCTCCTTTAGAATGGACTGGTTGGATCTCCTTGCAGTCCAAGGGACTCTCAAGAGTCTTCTCCAACACCACAGTTCAAAAGTATCAGTTCTTCAGCGCTCAGCTTTCTTCACAGTCCAACTCTCACATCCATACATGACCACTGGAAAAACCATAGCCTTGACTAGATGGACCTTTGTTGGCAAAGTAATGTCCCTGCTTTTGAATATGCTATCTAGGTTGGTCATAACTTTCCTTCCAAGGAGTAAGCATCTTTTAATATCATGGCTGCAATCACCATCTGCAGTGATTTTGGAGCCCAAAAAATTAAGTCTGACACTTTCCACTGTTTCCCCATCTATTTCCCATGAAGTGATGGGACCAGATGCCATGATCTTAGTTTTCTGAAGAAAGGGTAGATAAGATTTTCAAGAAATTTGTAAAGACAAGAAAAACTGGTTTAGAAAAAGCTTTTGAAAGTGGAGGGAGACTTGAGCATGTTTACACATCGATAGAAGAAGGGAGATATGAGAGGAACATTGCAGGTATGGGGAGAAGTCCACATGCTGAGAAGCAAGCTCTAGAGACAGCAGAAGGGATGAGTAACCTGGGTGGATTTGCATCTTATTTCTGACCCAAACAACATTGAGAAACTCAATGAATAGCCAGTTCAGTAGATATCAGACCCTGTGGTTGTCTTCACAAGTTAATTCCTACAGATTACCTGGTTTGGAAGAGGCATGGAACTTTCACCTAGACAAACGCCTCTAAACTTTTGAGATCATCAAATCAATACAAAATTTTGAGCAGGTTTCTTACTAGAAGAGAATATGAAAAATGACCCTTTGAAAAGTCAGGGCATTAAGGTGGTGACTGAACATAAACAACACTTGCCAAAAATACATATTATTAGACAAGTCTATTCAGTGACCGCCTTTGGAGCAAGACAGAAACAGGGCCACTTTACAAGCACAAAGTGACTTAACATGTACCTCTTCCTACATGAATGGTAGTCCTCAGTAAAGGACTGAGGTCAGCTTTAGTAGGAGGAGTGGTAGTGTTAGTTGCTCAGTCACATCTGACTCTGCAACCCCGTGGACAGTAGCCCACCAGGCACCTCTGTGCATCGAATTCTCCTGGCAAGAATACTGGAATGGGCAGCTATTTCCTTCTCCAGGGGAGTTTCCTGACCCAAGGATCAAACCCAGGTCTCCTGCATTGCAGGCAGATTCTTCACTGTCTGTGCCACCAGAGAAGCCCAAGGTCAGCTCTAACCTTTTAATCCTCCCACCTTCCAAATAAGAAATCTACATATGACCAACCCTGAGTTTCTCTCACTTCTTGGCAGCATCCTACCCAGAACTGGCCCCCTATTTTCTTAGAATCCTCTCACGCATGAATCCAAAGGTGGCAAGTAACTCTTCCCAGATGTTACGAAGATGGTTCAGGAGTGTGTATTCCCCGCGACAGCAGAAGCTGCATAAAGCCAACTTTTCTCGAGTCCTGGTGTGTTTCAGGTAGTTGATCAATGAGCCTCAACATAAATCCATTTTGAGATTATATATGCATTACCAGCATATTATGCACATTTTACAACAGACACCAAAAACAGTTAAATAGTTTGAGATACTACGTCACATCTGTCAGAATGGCTGTCATCATAAAGAACACAAGTAACAGGTGTTGGCAAGGATGTGGAAAACAGAGAACCCTCGTGCACTGTTGGTGGGAACGTAAATTGGTGCAGCTACCATGAAAAACAGTATAGAGGTTTCTCAAAAGATAAAAATAGAACTGCCACATGACCCGGGAATTCCATTCCTGGGTATATATCTAAAAAAAAAAAAAAAAGCCACTAATTTAAAAAGACACATACACTCCCAATGTTCATGGCAGCATTATTTATAATTGCCAAGATATGGAAGCAACCTAGGTGTCCATCAAGAGACAAATGGATAAAGAAAATGTAATGTGTTCACACACACACACACACACACACACACACACACACAATGGAATACTATTCAGCCATAAAAGAGAATGAAATTTTTCCATTTGCAGCTACATGGAGGGATGTGGAGGGCATTATGAGAAGCAAAATAAGTCACACAAAGACAAATTCTGAATGCTATTGCTCATCTGTGGACTCTAAAAAATACAACAAATTAATGAATATAAGAAAAAAGAAACAGACACAGACATAGAGAACAAACCAGTGGTTGCTACTGGGGCAGGAAGGGCAATATGGGGGCGGCTGAGCAGGAGGCACAAGCTACTGGGTTTAAGATGGACTCAAGGATGTATCGTGCAACTTGGGGAATACAGCCAATATTTTGTAATAGCTGTAAACGGAAAGTACCACTTAAAACTGTATTAAAAATAAAAATATAGTTTTAAAAGATTGAGATTAACAAATAATTGAAGTCCTATGCTCCCCTCCCACGTCGTCCATGAATTGTCTCCCTTCGCCCCCAAGTATGTGGGTCCTTCACTTTCAAAGCCACCGACCTGCCCCATCCCCCACCTTCAGCAAAAGCAGTAGAAACTATCCCAGATTTATGCCACTTAAAATGTAATGTCTGTTGCTTTTTCTTAGTGCTTATATTTGGTATAAAAGTTAAGAAAATGCATTGAAGTAAAAAGAAAACTTTAATCACCCATAATTGTACCACCTAGAAATAAACTATCCATAACATCTTGATAGAGATATTAACTGATGTCAGTTTGAAAGTCTTCCTAACAGAGAACGTCCAGAAGCCCCATGAGTCATTTATTCTGATGTTAGCAACTCTTACTTTCCCTTTTTTAAAAACATTAGACTCTAATATCTTTCCATTTTCTTTTGACTGGTTGAGAAACACAGAACCAAAATGTTAAAAAAAAAAAAAAAAGCATGCCCAATTCTGTAGGCTTAGCAATAGACTGGAAGGAAAATTTACATTGTGTATATTCTGGACTTCAGTTGTTTCATTTGTAAAATTGTACCTTTACCTGTCTGGATTAAGAGAATTGAAATAGATGAGCTCTTGGTCCCTTAGGGTTTTAAACTCTATTATTCTATGGAGCGTAGAGCTGAGTATTTAAAAGCTGAGAGTGGGAGGGATGAGGAAGCATGGGAGAGAGAAAGGAGGATGTTCATTTCCCTACATATGGATTGAACCCGGGTCTCCTGCATTGCAGGCAGATTCTTTACTGTCTAAGCCACCAGGGAAGGAATTAGTTACCTCCAAGTTCATTTTCTTCCTGGTCAGGTTGATTTCTTGTGTCATGAGGACTTAATCGTAATCTGTGAACATTTTTCTTTTTCTCTCACAAGTTTATACTGTCATTAAATTTTAAAAATAAAGACTTCAAGGGTAAGCATGAATCAAATGCGTTTCTTCCTCTCTTCACATCCCCACAATATCTTAAACACGTGTAATGTGGAGTTAGACTGTTAAAGAATATGAAGTAAAATGCATTCGGCTCTAACATTCCTCTCGGGCTGGTTTATGAACCTCAGCTTAGTGACTTGGATCTTTTTCCTTTTCTTTAAAAAGCAAATAAGCTGGCAAAAGAAGAGTGTGGTTTTCTGTGAGACCTCAGAGGGCAAGGCCACTTGGGAGTTTAAATAAAACTAATGGAAGGCAATCTCTTTGCAGGTTTTGGAAGCCCTGGATGAGATGGGTGACCTCCTGAATCTGAAATACTCCCGGAACAGGAAGTCAGCACGCCCGGAACTCTATGATGAGATGAGCTTTGAACTTGAGGACTGAGTTTCCTGGACCTGAACGGACCCTAAAGACTTGGCCAGGAAGACCTCCTTCTTTGTCTCAAAAGGAATATAAACGGATTTCTCCTCCTTTCTAAGGACAGTTTTGGTTTCCAAAACAATTTCATTGAACCAAGGGAGAAACAATCGTTGTTGTGTTTTTAATGTCTCTATAGAGACATTAATGTTCTCCTCCCCCAAGCATCCTGCCACAAACACACACATACCACACACACATTTCTTAGAATATTTGTAATGGCAAAGAGCCTGCGTTTTAGCTGCTACTGTGCAGCCTCTTCGGTCCAGGCCCTTTTAGGAATTCCAGCCAAATGAGAGGGTTTTGATTTTTACTTCAGTAGATCTCACTACGTGTTTGCTAATTTTCTCTGCAGATGGGGGCAAGGGAGGTGGGCAGTAGCTGGGCTCCTTCTTATCCATGAAAGAACCAGCTAGAACTCATCCGTATCATGGGAAGTTCCAGGTGGGAGGGTAAAGAAATGTTGCCTCTACCACTTGTCACATTTGGACTTTTTCCAAGGACGAGTGTCAGAAGCCATATTGAGTGTTTGAAGGGAGAGCGCAGACCTGGCCAGCAAGACCAAAGACGTCTTTACAGGAAACTTTCCTTTTCCTGTTCCTGGTTTCCTACAGTTTTATAGCTGAGCTTTTGAGGTTTGGAAAATTCAAGACTTTTGTTTCATCAGGAAGAGGGAAGAAAGCAAGCAAGCCAACTGTAGGCCTAGACTAAACTGATAAAGGTGTGACGGTGTGAGCGTCCTTGTTGCCTTGTGGACTGAATGTTTCGCATCGCTTTTACTACACTGAGAAACGAGCTGTCCTTTTCCTACTGAGTGTGGAGTCCTTTAGAGCTGACTCCTAAGACTACACTTGAGAACGGATCGGTTAAAAAGTGACATTTAAAAGTAAATGCTATTCAGCTTTTCAATTCTGACCCCTCCATTCAGACCTATTAACAGTACTGTCCTCTGGCATAAGCACTCCACTTTGGTGCTAAGTGGGCTTTACTTGAGTTGCCTCTGTCTCTCTGTCTCTATACATCTGCCTGTCTGTCTGTCTCTCCCTCTCTAAATGTGAACACACACTTCTCTGCAAAAGTAGCCCTTTGCTAATTGAATCTAGTCGGTATGGAAAAAAAGCCAGTAGAAAACCTTATCTTTAACAAGCCCCCAGATGGTGCCCAGATTGGGAAACTCTTAAAAAGCAGTGGTGACCTTTTACCAAAGCTTCTGTAATAGTTCAAATGAGTTACAGAACATTCCACTCCATCAAATGACACTCTAAACAAATCACTTCAAGAGAGGTTTGACTTCACGTGACACAGACGGACACGGCTCTCATGCTGCGTGCTGGAGCAGAAACCCACCCACGCCCCCCGTGTTCTGGGGGCCCGGATGCTCACAGCTTTTTAAAGGATAAAGGCGATCAGTGTGGAAAACGTTTTATGGAGGGAACTATTACCCTAATAGGTACATCAGCTAAAAACTGGATCCCATGATAAAGTTCCCCCTGAATTTTTGTAAGGAGTCCTATAAGCAGAAGGGGACAGGAAGTGGGTCCTGAAAATGCAGTTGCTCCATCCAATGGCTGATTTTGATAACTCAATTCCAACAGAGACTAAATTTCAACTCAGTGAACCAGTGCAGCATTCCTTGTGCAAATAAAATATATACTGTATACATATGCCAAGAAAAGGAAGGCGCAGAGGTCTTTTCTCTTGAAAATGTATGTTTAAATGAAGTTGATCTTAGTTAATTGTCCAAAATGAATCTTCATCAAGATGCCAGAGTGCTGAGTCATTGATTAAATTCTCCAACATGAGATCAAGAACCTGGCTCTGTCAGACTGTCTGTGCTGAATATGAACTTATGAGAACAACTGTAATCCAAATGGAATGTTTCCTGAGCACATTAGAGGGGTTCAGGTCCCAGAGGGTTAATGATATAAGGATATATGTCTTATAGAGTGAGACTGGTTAAGAGGGTACTTGTGAGAATTTTTCATTTTTATAAGAAAAAATCTACTGCTAAGTTAATAAAAGTGTGATTTCAATTCAATAGGTATTATTGGGCCTTTATAGCTATACCAGAGCCAAAAATGTCCCTTTGGTTGGCTCTGTTTGGAAAGATAATTTCCTAAAAGAACTGTAATGGCTTACACCCCCAACCCTCCCAACTGTGAAGAATGCGTGTGCGCATGCACACACATACAAGCACATTTGCCCCTTTCTTTACAGAGCAAGAGTTTAAAGACTCAGAGATGAGAATCTGGCTGACTAATAAATAGATGAAAGATGCTATTTCTAAAAATGACCTTCAGGGAAGCAGAAGAGGAAGGATCCAGACTGATATTTGTAAGGAGGGTGTATTTGCATAATAGCAAAATGGCATAGACACCTTCCTAATCTTACTGAATGCAGTATCCTGTTGTTGACTATCTTGCCTTTTAGCAGGCTTTGGTTTGACAGAGACTATGGGCTTCAGAATGTACTAATAAGCTTATTAAAATAAAGATCCCTGGGCCCCAAACCAGACTTCCACTGAATCAAAATAGCTCCAGTGCCCAGGAATCTTGCTTTTCAGCCTGTCTTCCCAAGGGGATTGTCAACCAGGTCATAATTTGAGAACCAGGGCTTCCCTGGTGGCTCAGCTGATGAAGAATCCACCTGCAATGTGGGAGACCTGGGTTCAATCCCTGGGTTGGGAAGATCCCCTGGAGAAGAGAAAGGCTACCCACTCCAGTATTCTGGCCAGGAGAATTCCATTGACTATGTAGTCCATGGGGTCACAAAGAGTTGGACACGACTGAGCGACTTTCACTTTCATTGGGACTGGTAACTCTAGTAACTTTCCCAGGAACTTTGTTCTGATTCTCTGTTGGTGATTAAGAGTGTTTATATTGTTAAAGTAAATTAATTATTCTAAACTTTTCACCCCAATGCAACATTTTGTTCCCATTTCAAGGTACCTTCTCTTTCCCCAAAAATGAACCCAGTGTTGAAGAATAACCTGCCATTCATTTGAACAGAAGTATCTCTTCTCTAGCTCTCCTTCATCTCCTTTGTGTCATTTCTTACAAGATGTTCCTTTTTATTTTCATGACTTTGTTCCACCGATTGTGGTATCTTGTTTCCTTTTTTTCTTCCCACCCCCTGAAAAAAATCTTCGACTTCTGATTATTTATTTATTCCAACAGTAGCTCTCAAGCCAGGTGAAAGTCTTAATACTGTCCAAACATGCAATGCTCCTCGGTGTTTGTCTTCAGAGATAACAAATACTATAAATGAGTTACTCTGACCGAGGAAACCTTGGCTCTCTTAAATATAGGATTTGATTTATGGCAACAATAACAATTGTAATTTGAACTTATCATAGTTCCTTGGCAGTTTTTTCCCAGTTTCACTAAGAACAATATATTCGAAGTCTTTTTTCTCAGGATGCTACATGGAGCTGTATAATATTTAAGAAATTAAAAGGAGACTGTATTTTAAATGTTTCTAGGTATTTATCGTGGGACATTGTCTTAGGGTGTTGTGGTGTGGTGTTTTGTATGTGTGTATGTATGTGTGTGTTTCACTGAAACATTTGAGGTGACCAACTTCATTATATTCTCCCTGTGATACATTAATTTCTTTAATAAACCAATCACCCAAATTGGCAATATAAAAATGAGTTGATGTTTTTGTGTTGACTTAGTTTGGGTGACCCACTCTAGTGTTCTTGCCTGGAGAATCCCAGGGACAGAGGAGCCTAGTAGGCTGCCGTCTATGGGGTCACAGAGTCGGACACGACTGAAGCGACTTAGCAGCAGCAGCCCTAAAAAAAAAAAAAAAGACTAAGATTTGCTTTTAAGAATTTCATTGAGAAAAAATGGCCCAGGGTGGCGAGCCACGACTTGCACTATGTCACCAGAGCCAATGGTGCTCATCTCTTCCCAACTCTGTTTTCAGTGACATCACCTTTATAGCTGGAAATTGGCCTTGTTGGGAGTATTTACATCACAGAAACTGGCAAACACTACAGATTGGTGGTCTGGAGAGCTGGCTGTTAAATGTTGATCAGGCACACCACTGAGACTGCATACAGTGTTACAATATCTAGGTTGGAGGGAGGGAACAGGCTTGGAAACAGAAGTTGCAGTGTGATGTCATCATAACAAAGGCTTCAGTAAGCCCCAGAGAAGCTATACAACTGAGATGGGCCTTTAGAAGTAGCTCAAAAGAAGGCGAGGGTGCCAGGTCTGTCCCCCTACCTACTAGTTAAAGGATGCAGGCTACCAGGGCATCCCTGGGGGAGAGTGGTAACTTAGACAAGACAATTCCTTTCAGTCAAGGGAAATTCTTGGGGAAGGACTCAGCTTTGAGCTGATAGCCATCCATCCACTTAAAACTTTTACTTCTAAAATGCATAATTAAATACTACTGAGTCTCTGAAGAGAAAAATAAATATTGTATATATTTTTAATTTATGTATGTAGTTTATTTTGTTATACATACCTATATATAATAAATATGTTTATTTTTAATAACTATATTTATTTATGTTATTCTCTTTAATGACTATTACAAAGAAATTAATGAATACAGTTTAACATTACTTTAAAGATGTTGACTTCCTGGATTGTTTGAAAAATTTAGTCAATAAAAAGATGACCTTAAAGTTGAAAAAAATTTTATTTCTAATTTACACACTTTAAAAATTTTCATAATGGAAAAATCTAAACATACAATAATACAGAACAGTATAACAAACCCACACATGCCTATCACCAAGCTCCAAACATTATCAATTCATGGCCATCCATTTTCATCTGGTGCCCCCTCCCACCAGATTACTTGAAGGCAACCTCCAGGAATCTTACGACGTCATCAGTATGTATTTCACTGAGTCTCTGTAAAGGGTAGCTATATCTTAATTTGTTGTTTCAACCTCATTAAAAGATAAGTCTTCAGGATAAAAAGAAAAAAGGCACCAAAATGAGTTAAATGTTCTCTGTCTCACATCCTGCATGAGAATTCTCTGGAGTAAGAGTAGATTTATTTTTGAAGCAGATATGTGGTGCCTTGAAAGATAATAAATCAATCACTTGGGGACATTTCTCACGCACCAGACACTGTATACAGAGCTGTGACATCGGGACTCCCCTGGGGGTCCAGGGCTTAACATTCTGTGTTCCCAGGGCAGGGGGAACAGGCTTGATCCCTCATCAGGGAGTGAAGGTCCTACCTGCCACCCAGTCCAGGCAATAGACGGAAAACATTCCCACTAACCAACAGTATATCATCCTTAAAAAAATAGCAAAGAGCTCTGACATACATTATCTCCTAGGACTCTCTTGGAGATGAGTAGTGGACTCACAACCACAGTATTGAAGATGTCAGGGGAGTACCAGGGCCTAAAGAGGGCTTTCAAGACTCCAACAGGATGTTGCTTTTTTCTGCCCTCCTCCTTCTTGAGTCAAGTTTCTTAAAAAGTTATTTCAGCTAAACTTGATATATTAGCAGAGGTAATTCAAGCAGGAATACGTGAACCCAGCTTACGTACTTGAAAAAAAGGCGATGCCTGGGACAGGGTTGAAGGTAGAAATTGTTACTCTCATTCTCATTCTACTCCTTGGTCCAGATGATAGGCTCACATCCACTGTCTGCAACTCAACTGCCCTGAAAGGTTATCACTGATACAAATCAATGAAACATCCATCATGAGAAGGTAGGAGCAGAAGAAAGAGGGTGTGTTGTGTTTTTTCCCCACCATGGCATGAAACAGTGCTCCCTTTCATTCAGTCCAGATGCTGATTTTTATATCAAAAATATTGATTGAAGGAGCTAGCGATTTTGGCTCCCACCCAAGTTTATTCAGGATCTTTCTTAATTAGGTTGGGTATACTGCCCATGGCCAGGGTAGAGTGTGGCTCCAATCACCACACGCTCTCCACTTCATCATCGGCTGAGGAATAAGGCAAGGAAATTGCCGCTTCTTTGTTTCTCCAATTCCATGAGTTTTTTTTTTTTTCCTCTGGATTTGAAGCATGCATGGAACAAATGTGGAAGAATGACTGAAAGAAGTGTAATGGCTTCACTGAGATGAGCTCAAGCTAGCCTGCTTGACTTGGGATCCCCAGCATGAATAAGGCCCTGTGTGTGAAAAATGAAGGGGCAGCCATGTGAGATCATGGAAAAAGATCTTGACATCTTTCAAATGAAAAATGTTCACCAGGTTGATGCAGCCAATCAGACTATGAGTTGTTGTTTTTTTTTTTTTTTTTTGAAGGGAAAAATAATCTCTTTAACCAACAATACATGATTTCCTTATAATTTGTCTACTTTGCACATGATTGTAGTTCTCATACAACTATTTTAATAATGTTCATATCAATTTCGTATACTTTATACCACTCTTTTAAAAACACTCCTGCATGCATAAATATCAATAAATCATGGTCAATAATTATAGACATCTATGATGAAAAGTGGTTTTCAATATGCATAAAACAGTGTTGATCTTAAAAAATACAACCCAGATTCCCAAAAATATTTTCAACTAAATATCTAAGAGTTTTTAACTAAAAAAAAAAGACAAAAAACAAAACAAAACAAAAAACCCCTAGGCAAAACCTCAAAGTATATATTTGTAAGATTTTTTATTAATGGGACAATTCATTAAGTTGGATCAACTAAGTAGGATGAACCAAATGTCAAAGATTGTCCACATAGATACTTCTATGACTCCTATAGGTGTTACAGGTACATTACATGGAAAATTAAAATACTATATTAAAGTGGGTCTATTTCTACTATAATGAACATTAACTCACTGAAAAATTGTATGTTTTACAGGAAATTTCATGTACTATTTCAATCAGTCAGTCAGCTCAGTCCCTCAGATGTGTCCAACTCTTTGCAACCCCCTGGACTGAAGCACGCCAGGCTTCCCTGTCCATCACCAACTCCCGGAGTTTACTCAAACTCATGTCCATTGGGTCGGTGATGCCATCCAACCATCTCATCCTCTGTCGGCCCCTTCTGCTCCTGCCTTCAATCTTTCCCAGCATCAGAGTCTTCTCCAATGAGTCAGTTCTTCGCATAAGGTGGCCAAAGTAATTGGAGTTTCAGATTCAGCATCAGTCCTTCCAATGAATATTCAGAACTGATTTCCTTTAGGACTGACTGGTTTGATCGCCTAGCAGTTCAAGGGACTCAAGAGTCTTATCCAACACCACAGTACAAAAGCATCAATTCTTTGGTGCTCAGCTTTCTTTATAGTTCATACATGACTACTGGAAAAACCATAGCCTTGACTAGATGGACATTTATTGGCAAAGTAATGTCTCTACTTTTAAATATTCTGTCTAGGTTGGTCATAGCTTTCTTCCAAGGAGAAAGCATCTTTTAATATCATGGCTGCAGTCACCATCTGCAGTGATTTTGGAGCCCAAGAAAATAAAGTCTCTCATTGTTTCCATTGTTTCCCCATCTATTTGCCATGAAGTGATGGGACCAGATGCCATGATCTTCGTTTTTGGAATGTTGAGTTTTAAGCCAACTTTTTCACTTTCTTTTTCACTTTCATCAGGAGGCTCTTGGCTTTCTGTCATAAGGGTGGTGTCATCTGCATATCTGAGGTTATTTATATTTCTCCCGGCAATCTTCATCCAGCCCAGCATTTCACATGACATACTCTGCATATAAGTTAAGTAAGCAGAGTAACAATATACAGCCTTGATGTACATCTTTCCCAATTTGGAACCACTCAATGTCCAGTTCCAACTGTTCCTTCTTGACCTGATACAGATTTCTCAAGAGACAGGTAAGGTGGTCTGGTATTCTCATCTCTTTAAGAATTTCCCACAGTTTGTTGTGATCCATACAGTCAAAGGCTTTAGTATAGTCAATGAAGCAGAAGTAGATGTTTTTCCAGAATTCTCTTGCTTTTTCTGTGATCCAATGGATGTTAGCAATTTTGGTTCCTCTGCCTTTTTAAATCCAGCTTGAACATCTGGAAGTTCTTGGTTCACGTACTATTGAAGCCTAGCTTGGAGAATTTTGCGCATTACCTTGCTAACGTGTGGGATGAGTGCAATTGTGGGATAGTTTGAACATTCCTTGGCATTGCCTTTCTTTGGGGTTGGAATGAAAACTGACCTTTCCCAATCCTGTGGCCATTGCTGAGTTTCCCAGATTTCCTGGCATATTGAGTGCAGCACTTTAACAGCTCAGCTGGAATTCCATCATCTCCACTAGCTTTGTTCATAATGAGGCTTCCTAAGGCCTACTTGACTTCACACTCCAGGATGTCTGGCTCTAGGTGGGTGACCATACCATGTGGTTATCTGGGTCTTTTTTTGTATAGTTCTTTTTTTGTATAGTTCTTCTCCGTATTCTTGCCACCCCTTCTTAATATCTTTTGCTTCTGTTAAGTCCATACCTTTTCTGTCCTTTATTGTGCCCATCTTTGCATGAAATATTCCCTTGGTAATTCTAATTTTCTTGAAGAGATCTGTAGTCTTTCCCATTTTAATGTTTTCCTCTATTTCTTTGCACTGATCACTGAGGAAGGCTTTCTTATCTCTCCTTGTTGTTCTTTGGAACTCTGCATTCAGATAGATGTATCTTTCCTTGTCTCCTTTGCCTTTTGCATATACTACTTAATAATAGCCAAATAGAAAAGAAACATGCCAGCTATTTAAACTATTAATATGTTCCTTGATTGTGAATCTAGATGGAAGATCAAGGATTACCAGATATTTGAAGAAAACCAATAACACCAAAATGAATAGCAAAGATGAAAAAGGAAAAAAAAAAAATTCACCAATAACAACAGACAATCATAGAATAGGGAACTTTTAAAATATTCTAATTATTGCTCTTATGGGTCAAGTTGATTGTGTAAAGATATCACATTTCCAAAACAAAAAGAGGTTGATATGAAAAGGAACCAGAGTTCATAAAATTAAAAATCGTATTTAAATGTTTGGTGAAAACAAATTAATAGAGCAAATTAAAAAAGCAACTTTAAAATTTAAATCTCTCTCAGAATATAAATCCAAGGACAAAAGAAATGGAAAACATGAGAGAAAATTTTAAAGATAAAGGAGCAGAAGAACCAATATCTATCTAACAAAATGTTAAGAAAGAAAGAATAAGGAAAACTTAAGGCAGGGGGAAAAAAAGAACATTAAAGAAATAATACAGAACTATTTCCCTGAGGCTGAACCAAAACAGATGGTAGGAAAGGCCCAATAAGTACTGAGTTGATGAATAAAAATAGATTTTCACTTAAAAGCATCTTTGTGAAACTTGGCCACAACAAGGATAAAGAAAACTAAAAATTTTTCAAATTAAAAAAAATAACAATCTCACCTACAAATGTAAAAGTAACAGATTTTACTTCTGAATATTACAAATGTGTCCTCCAGAAAGTTTGTTCCAATTTTCGTACGCATCAAGTAGTCTATAAAAATATTCATTTCCACCTTCTGGGTCAATGCTGAATATTACCATTTCTATAATCTTTGTCAACCTGATGGAGAAGAAAATGGGTTCTTACTAATGTCTGACTCCCATTTACTAGTGACACTTCTTTCTCATGTATGCGTGGCTGTTTGTATTGGTCTCTTATGCGTTTTTGGTTTGTATCCCCTGCTGCTTTTTCTTCAAGGATGTCTCATTAGCATTTCCTGATGCTGGAGGAGAATGAAGAAATGACTTCGATTTCAGAGGGAAATAGTTTTGAGTCTAAAATCCTATATCCAGTAAAATACGTCTAACCAAGGTAGGGGGAAATAGGGACTTTTTTAATGTTTTTTTTTTTTTTTTAATGTAGGACATTGTTAAAGTCTATTGAATTTGTTACAATATTGCTTCTGCTGTTTATGGTTTTTGGGCCATCAGGCATATGGGATCTTAGCCCCCCGACCAAGAATCGAATCCACACCCCCTGCACTGGAAGGTGGAGTCTTAACCACTGGATCTTCAGGGAAGTCCCAAAATAGGGAGTCTTTAACATAAAAAGTTTACAAAGTTTACTTGCTCAGTACCTTTTCTTTACAAAATTTCTTATCTAATAGTCCCATAAACACATCCAAGCAAAAGAAAGACAGGGTATCTACAAAAGAACAGAATTAACCCAGGAGTATAACAATAAGCAATGGCACCCCACTCCAGGACTCTTGCCTGGAAAATCCCATGGACCGAGGAGCCTGGTAGGCTGCAATCCATGGGGTCGCTAAGAGTCGGACACGACTGAGCGACTTCACTTTCACTTTTCACTTTCATGCATTGGAGAAGGAAATGGCAACCCACTCCAGTGTTCTTGTCTGGAGAATCCCAGGGGCGGGGGAGCCTGGTGGGCTGCTGTCTATGGGGTCACACAGAGTTGGACACGACTGAAGTGACTTAGAATAGCATAGCATAATAATAATAAATCAAAATAATAATTTATTAGTTAAAGTAGATTAAAATTTGTAAGAAAGGTGATGGGCTGGTTTTTTTCTGGTAGAGAAGTCAAAATCCATGTCTCTAGGTGGCAAGCTCCTCCTCATGTTTCCAGGACACAGCTACCCATCGCGGCTCCACTAAGGCCTAGGACCTTGTCATGTCGTGTGTGGTTGAGGCTGCAGATGTCAGCCCGTGGGAAAGGAAAGCTGAGCATAGAAGAGGCCCAACTCCTAGCACCATCTGATAGTCGACTTAACCTTGACCCTTTGGACGTCTTCCAAGGAGGATGACAGGCCCTGCTTCCACAATCCCAAAAAGAGCATCCAGAGACCAATAAGAAGCAGAATTGTGTGGTCACTCACCTAGAGGCAGACATCCTGGAGTGTGAAGTCAAGAGGGCCTTAGGAAGCATTACTATGAGCAAAGCTAGTGAAGCTGATGGAATTCCAGCTGTGCTATTTCAAATCCTAAAAGATGATGCTGTAAAAGTGCTGCACTCGTTATGCCAGCAAATTCGGAAAACTCAGCAGTGGCCACTGGACTGGAAAAGGTCAGTTTTCATTCCAATCCCAAAGAAGGACAATGCCAAAGAATGCTCAAACTACCACACAATTGCACTCATTTCACATGCTAGCAAGGTAATGCTCAAAATCCTTCAAGCTAGGCTTCAAAAGTGAGAAGTGAACTGAGAACTTCCAGGTGTTTAAACTGGATTTAGAAAAAGCAGAGGAGCCAGAGAGCAAATTGCCAACATCTGTTGGATCATAGTAAAATGAGGGAATGCCAGAAAAATATCTACTTCTGTTCACTGACTATGCTAAAGCTTTTGCCGTCAAAGGTCCATCTAGTCAAAGCTATGGTTTTTCCAGTAGTCATGGAAAAACCATGTGGATGTGAGATTTGGACTATAAAGAAAGATGAGCACTGAAGAATTTATGCTTGTGAACTGTGGTGTTGGAGAAGACTCTTGAGAGTCCCATGGACTGCAAGGAGATCCAACCAGTCCATCCTAAAGGAAATCAGTCCTGAATATTCATTGGAAGGACTGATGCTGAAGGTGAAACTCAAACTTTGGCCACCTGATGTGAAGAACCAACTCATTGAAAAAGACCCTGATGCTGGGAAAGATTGAAGGCAGGAGGAGAAGCAGATGACAGAGGATGAGATGATTGGGTGACATCACCGAGTTGATGGACATGAATTTGAGCAAGCTCCGGGAGTTGGTGATGGACAAGGAGGCCTGGAGTGCTACCTTCCATAGAGTTGCAGAGTCGAACACGACTGAGCAACTGAATTGAAAGCCTTTGATTGTGTGGATCACAACAAACTGTGGAAAATTCTTAAAGAGATGGGAATACCAGACCATCTTACCTGCCTCCTGTGAAACCTGCATGCAAGGTCAAGAAGCAACAGTTACAACCGGATATGGAACAATGGACTGGTTCAAAATTGGGAAAGGAATACGTCAAGGCTGTATATTGTCACCCTGCTTATTTAACTTATATGCAGAGTTAACTTATATCCATGCCCGGGCTGGATGAAGCACAAGCTGGAATCAAGATTGCTGGGAGAAATATCAATAACCTCAGATATGCAGATGACACCACCTTAATGGCAGAAAGCCAAGAGGAACTAAAGAGTCTTTTGATGAAGGTAGAAGAGAAAAGTGAAAAAGTTGGCTTAAAACTCAACATTCAAAAAACTAACATGACAGCCACTCCCATCACTTCATGGCACATAGATGGGGAAACAATGGAAACAGCGACAAACTTTATTTTCTTGTGCTCCAAAATCACTATGGAAAGTGACTGCAGGCATGAAATTAAAAGAGGTTTGTTACTTGGAAGAAAAGCTATGACAAACCTAGACAGCATATTCAAAAGAGGCATCACGTTGCTGACAAAGGTCTGTATAGTCAAAGCTATGGTTTTTCCAGCAGTGATGTGAGAGTCAAACCATAAAGAAGGCTGAGCACTGAACTGTGCTGTTGGGGAAGACTCTTGAGAGTCCCTTGCACTGCAAGGAGATCAAACCTGTCAATTCCAAAGAAAATCAACCCTGAAAATTAGTTGAAAAGACTGATGCTAAAGCTGAAACTCCAATACTTTGACCATCTGATTCAAAGAGCTGACTCATTGGTAAAGATCCTGATGCTGGGAAAGATTGAGGGCAGGAAGAGAAGGAAGCGAGAGGATGAGATGGTTGGATGGTAGCATCAGTTCAATGGACATGAGTCTGAGCAAACTCCAGGAGATAGTGATGGACAGGGAGGCCTGGCGTGCTACAGTCCATGGAGTCACAGAGACTTGGACACGACTGAGCGAGTGAACCAGAACAACACCCTGATTTCTCAGTCCCTATAGATCCAGCCCTCCTCCCCCAGTACTGCTCTAATACCCACCCTATTTACTCCTGACTGATACATGAGACCTTGTAAGCTCCATCCATAGGCTGGTCCTAGAGCCCAGAGTCAGGTCCCCACAGCTAGCTGGTGAGCAGGTCAGCCTGTCCCTTATCCCATGTCTCGTTCTCTTTTCATTCACTTCAGTCCTCAGAACCAACATGTGCAACACTCTCAGCTAAGGCATCTTTGGAAAGGGTGAGCTGAGCCCTGCTGGAGGAGCGGGCACTGCAGTGGTGGGTGTCCATCCACATGCAGCTCTCCAGCAGTGGGAACACTGTCCTGGCCACCAGAACTCTGAGCGTGCTAAGTCTGGCCCATATGCTCCTCAGGATATGAAAGGAGAGGTGGTAGTTTTCTCGCCTCTACGATCTTCACTCTGCCTCTCAAATTGTCACACCTCACTTTGGGACCCTCCTGTGTTTCATTAGTGATGGGGAAAGCCAGCCAACTGGGGATTAGTATAGGTTTGTTTGGGGCTGGTTCTTTTAAAATTCCACTTTCACAGGGGAATAGCCCGGGGTCAACTCTCCAGTGAAATGCTGGAAACAAGAAAATATGGTGCACTTTATGGCTTGTTTATCCATCTGCATCTTCCCTGGTGCATGTTCCTGGGGTCTCTCCCCCTCATAGGTTATGACCTTTCAGGATTTTGCAGATTGTTCAAAGCTACTCTTCAGTGACAGTTTAAGGACAACAAGAGGTAGCCACTAAAAATAACAGTGTGCACAGCAATTCATCCCTGCCCCATCCCTGAGCAGTGTCTTCCTCCATGTTGACCTTTCAGCTTTAAATGTGAATATAAGTGAGCCATGTGAAAATAGCATCTGTATGCAATAGGGCCTCCCCTTGCAGAAGTAAGAATGAGGTAACGTGCTTTTAGAAAACTCCTGTTCAGCAGAACTCCAGGAGCATTCTTGTCTAGTTCTTTTAAATGTGTATTTCCAACGTTAATGATGAGACAGATGTTCTATTAAAAGGGGAAAGTACTAGAAACAAGAATCTAACAGCAAGCTTCATACTTTGAAACTTGCTGTTTCTGCCCCTGGAAAAAATGTAAAGATGCTTAAAAGGAGAGACACATGAGTTGAACATAGATTTAGTTAACCAAAGAGATAAGAAATCATTTTGAAGCTGTCCCGTGTTCACTATCGTGCCCTTGAATCATTCTGATATTCCAATGCGGACAAACTTTAGTCCTGGGGTCTAAGTCACCAGGCACACTGATCACTTCCTGCTTTAAGCACCTGCCTCCTTCTGTCTAAGGGTTTTCTGTGCGTTCGGAGCCCCCAACCACACAAAGCAAGAGTTGACGCCCCAAGAGCAGCCCTCCTCAGTGCGTGATGAGAGTCAGCAGATGAGCACCTTGATTCCTTTCCCATCTGGAGGCATCATTTGAAGGCAAGTTCTGCACAGTCTCTCAGAGTGCCCTCAACAGGCTAGAGCTCCAGCTGCTCACTGTGGTAACCTGCTCATCAATGAACATTTTATTGGCTGTCTTCTTGACTACATCTCCCTTCCCCATGCTCTCATCTCCCAAATAAACTCCAACTGTTCAGATACTTGTCCCTGAGTCTGCCATCAGGTGAACCCAAGCAAGATACATCTTCCCTTTGGCCCACAAATATCTAAGTTTGAGGTCTGTGATCTTACTGAAGTCACAAGAACTTGTCCTGTCTAGCATGACGTTATTATAACCTTCTCCAAGAAACCAAAAATTGACATTTCCAGAGGACCGTCTTGCCACAGATGTTACCAATTACACAGAAAGTGCCCAGGCTAGGTCAGGTGGATCTCAGCTCACTCACAGAGAGAGGAATGAAAAATAAATGCCAGGGAGGGAAAGAGGAATCCTTCAAAAAATGTCTCCAAACATTTTCCACCACAAATACCTACTCTCCATGGGTAAATAAGAATTATTTGAAGTTATAATGGCTTAGAACTTTCAAAAACTAATGACAAAAAAAAAAAAAAAAACTAATGACAAACACTAAATCATCACAGATCCAGGAAGGTCAGAGATGAAGAATAAATACAAAGAAAACAAATGAAACCCTTTTGCATATCATATTCAAACTGAAGAAAAAGACAAAGAGAAAATCTTGAAGAAGCTAGAGGGGGGGAAATACCTTACCAAGAGAAGAACCAGGATAAGAATTACAGTGGACTTCTCATCAGAGACCATGCAAAGAAAAGGAAGGTGATATGAAACATTTGAAATGTTGAAAGAAAACACACCACCAACCTAGAATTCTGTATCCAGTGAAATTATCCTTCAAAAATTAAAGAGAAATAGAGACTTTCTCCAGAGAAGGCAATGGCACCCCACTCAAGTATTTTTGCCTGGAAAATCCCATGGATGGAGGAGCCTGGTAAGCTGCAGTCCAAAGGGTCACTAAGAGTTGGACATGACTGAGTGACTTCACTTTCACTTTTCACTTTCATGAATTGGAGAAGGAAATGACAACCCACTCCAGTGTTCTTGCCTGGAGAATCCCAGGGATGGGGGAGCCTGGTGGGCTGCCATCTATGGGGTTGCACAGAGTCAGACACAACTGAAGTGACTTAGCAGCAGAGACTTTCTCTGACAAACAAAAATGAGGGAATTCATCACCAGTGAACCTGGTCTGCAAGAAATGTTAAAAGTTCTTCAGACAGAAGGAAAATAATATAGGTAAGAAACTCAGATCTGGATAAAAACAGGATTGTCAGAGAAGGAATAAGAAGCGATACAGTAAACTATGTCATTCTTATTATTCTTAAATCAGTTTGAATAATCACTTTTTAAAAGTAATAATAGTAGCAATGAATTACAGTGAAAATAGCATATAGATAAGTGAAATTAATAACAGCAATGTCACAAGGGATAGGAGAGATAAGTTGGGAACATTCTGCTAAAAGGTACTTGGACTTCATGTGAAGTGTTATAGTGTTATCTGAAGGTGGACTTAGCTTTTTTTAAGATATATTTTACAGTCCAGGGAAACCACAAAAATTATTTCAAGTATAACTGATACGCTAAGAAAGAAGATAAAATAGGACTGATCATGTAAAATGCTCAATTAAAACAGACAAAGAATTACAACAGAAAGAAAAAGAGAAGGGAGAAGAGGGCCCCCCCCACAAAAAAAAAAGACATACAATGAGAAGAAAACAAACATGATAGATGTTAATCCAATTATATCAATAATCACTTTAAATGTGAGAGCTCTAATATGCCATTTAAAATACAGAGATTGTCACTCATGGATACCAAAGGGGGAAGGGAGGGTGGGGTGAACTGGAAGATTGGGATTGATGTATATATACTGCTGCTGCTGCTAAGTCGCTTCAGTCGTGTCCGACTCTGTGCGACCCCACAGACGGCAGCCCACCAGGCTCCCCGTCCCTGGGATTCTCCAGGCAAGAACACTGGAGTGGGTTGCCATTTCCTTCTCCAATGCATGAAAGTGAAAAGTGAAAGTGAAGTCTCTCAGTCGTGTCCGACTCTTCTCGACCTCATGGACTGCAGCCCACCAGGCTCCTCCATCCATGGGATTTTCCAGGCAAGAGTACTGGAGTAGGGTGCCATTGCCTTCTCTGGTATATATACTGCTAAGTATAAAATAGATAACTAATGAGAGCCTACTGTGTAGCATAGGGCACACTACTCAGAGCTCTCTGGTGATCTAAGTGGGAAGGAAATCTAAAAAAGAGGGGATATACATGTATGTATAGCTGATTCACTTTGCTGTACAAGAGAAACTAACACAACATTGTAAAGCAACTATACTCCAATAAAAATTGTTTTAAAAACAGAGATTGTCATAGCGTTTGGAAGATCAAACGGGTGGTGACTGGAAGAGCTTAGATATGCTCCCAAGACTGAATCCATGATAGAGGTTCTTTCTGCTTCACCAGAGCAGTGGTTTCCTTCATTTAAAAAAAAGCACTGACATGTTTGATATACAAATATCTCCTAAGCTAAGTTACATCCATCAGAACATAAGAACAAAAACATAGAGTAGAAATCTGAAATAAGCCTAGATATTTAAAAAATTGTTAAGTGATTGCGTATACCAGTTTGAAATGCATGAGGCTGCAGGTAAAATAATACTCGGTAAACACTGGCTTAAATAAACAGGGCTTAGATTTCTCCTCTAAAAGAAAGTCCAGAGACAGGCAGTTTCTGGCAGGGGTTCCATTGCTCAACGGTTCCATCTGGGAGCCAGACTATTCCTGTCCTTTCACCCCCACTTTCCTTGGCTTTTGTCCTCATGTTTTTTGCCTAATTATCACAAGCTGGCAACCATAGCTCTGGACTTCACATAATTGCCTAAGGCAGGGGAAGGAGGAAAGGGAAAGAGCCATCCTGGTAGAATATGCCCCGTTTTTAAAAGAAATGGAACTGAAAGTCTCTCTGAAGAACCTGTTTACATCTTATTGGCTGAAACTGTATCACATAACCACCTGTAGCTGCAGGAGGCTAAGAAAATGAGTATTTTGCTTTTCTAAGCTATTGAAGTGAGGTAGGTGAGGGAAAAGAAGCCAGGAAAAAGCCCCGCATAGTGGCCAACATTGCATATCCAAATAAAAAGAGAATACCTGATTTTCTAGCTATCATTAGTTTCACTTTCTTCTTTTGTTTTCTTGAATGTATGGTTTCTTGGGGGGAAAAAATGGCTCCAGTGAATATTCTCCATATAAGGCATAAGTTTACTTAAAAGTGAAATATCTTTCTTTTTCCTTTATTTAATTTCCTTGCTGGTCTCCAAGCTATAACCTGGACTGTATTGAAGCTTTCATGGATTATGATTATACACTTCAAGTGATAAGATATAATAATTTAGGTGAACATGTTGTGCAACTGACAAGTAAACTCCCTCTAGGTTTTGCATATAAGAAGTTTAAGTTATTTCATCCTAGGATGATGAGGGACATTTGGTGCGGAGCACCAAGCGAGGTGCTCTCAGAATGTTCTCAACTGCATTTTTGAAAATCCAACTCCAGATGACATTTTTAAACAATAAATGGAGTTCCTCAGCTTCATCAGTTTTGTCCACCTAATCAAGAATGTGACCAAGGACCCCGTTTTTGTTTTTCACTTTGGGGGGTCTTTTTATCTGTCTTTTCTACCATCAATGCCATTGGCTTCACCCTAAGGCTGAGTTGCCTCGCACTCACATGACGGCTGTCAGGAACTACAAGACAATGTATTTTCTTATACACATGTAAAATATAAAATCAATTTAAAAAAAATGAATTCGCTCAGTGGTGTCCGACTCTTAGCGACCCCATGGACTGCAGCCCACCAGGCTCCTCCATCCATGGGATTTTCCAGACAAGAGTACTGGAGTGGGGTGCCAATGCCTTCTCCATCTCAATCATGAAGCTGTCATAATTACTGGGCAAGGGAAATTTTGATGATACATTTAGGGTTACATTAAAACATAAAATTGGTATCATTGTTAGAACACATGAAGATGATCTTTCCCAGGAACTGAAATTAAAATTTTTACAAGAAGCCAAAATCCTCAAGCAATATAACAAATAAAGAGATATCTTTTTCTTATCCTGCCCATTTAGTTTGCCACAGTCCTTCACTTTGCTCTAACTGAACTGAATCAATCATTGTGTCTACTAAGGACACAAAAGTCTGGCTGCCTTCAGCCAACTGAAGCCCATCCCCATAGCTGGGGATGGAGTCAATCCCACACAAACTGCAAAGCATAGTTGCAAAGTGGGAGAGAGAAGACAAGAGGGTGCTGGGGAGACAACAACCATTTTCAGTAGAGCCAGATTCCTGCACTGCTTCCTTACCATCTGTGAAATGGGTCCCTGTGAACCTCAGATCCCTCCTCTATATGAATGGTAAAACCTGCTCACCATCCCAACCCATCCCTCAAGTCCTTGTAAAGATTAAGATAACATAAATAAAGGTCCTTTGTAAACAGTGAGGTATTCAGTGCTACAAGGTACATAAATTATCAAGTGCTAAAAGTAAACCACTGGATGGGTTTCCACTATACATACTGAGCAGCTGCTCTCATTGACCTGCATCATTTGGCCTTTCCCACTCCTGCTCACACCATCCACCTTGCAACTGGCCACAACTCAGTTCAGTTCAGTCACTCAGTTATGTCCAACTCTTTGTGACCCAATGGGTTACAGCATGCCAGGCTTCATTGTCCATCACCAACTCCCAGAGCTTGCTCAAACTCATGTCCATTGAGTCGGTGATGCCATCTAACCATCTCATCCCCTGTAATCTCCTTCTGCTCCTGCCTTCAATCCTTCCCAGCATCAGGGTCTTTCCCAAAGAGTCAGCTCTTCACATCAGGTGGCCAAAGTATTGGAGTTTTGACTTTGGCATCAGTCCTTCCAATGAACACTCAGTACTGATCTCCTTTAGGATGGACTGGCTGGATCTCCATGCAATCCAATCTCAAGAGTCTTCTCCAACACCACAGTTCAAAAGCATTAATTCTTTGGTGCTCAGTTTTTTTTGTAGTCCAACTCTCACATCCATATATGACTACTGGAAAAACCATGGCTTTGACTGCTGCTGCTGCTGCTAAGTCGCTTCAGTCATGTCTGACTCTGTGCAACCCCATAGACGGCAGCCCACGAGGCTCCCCCATCCCTGGGATTCTCCAGGCAAGAACACTGGAGTGGGTTGCCACTTCCTTCTTAGATGGACCTTTTTCAGGAAAGAATGTATCTGCTTTTTAATTTTCTGTCTAGGTTGGTCATAGCTTTTCTTCCAAGGTGCAAGCATCTTTTAATTTCATAGCTGTAGTCACCATCTGCAGTGATTTTGGAGCCCCAGAAATAAAGTCTCTCACTGCTTCCATTGTTTTCCCATCTATTTGCCTTGAAGTGATGGGACCGGATGCCATGATCTTTATTTTCTGAATGTTGAGTTTTAAGTCAACTTTTTCATTCTCCTCTTTCACTTTCATCAAGAGGCTCTTTAGCTCTTCACTTTCTGCCATAAGGGTGGTGTCATCTGTATATCTGAGGTCATTGATATTTCTCCCAGCAATCTTGATTCCAGCTTGTGCTTCATCCAGCCTGGCATTTCATATGATGTACTCTGCATACAAGTTAAATAAGCAGAGTGACAATATACAGCCTCAACTGTTGCTTCTTGACCTGCATTTCTCAGGAGGCATGGCAGGTGGTCTGGTATTCCCATCTCTCAGAATTTCCCACAGTTTGTTGGGATCCATACAGTTGAAGGCTTTGGCATACTCAATAAAACAGAAGTAGATGCTTTTCTGAAACTCTCTTGCTTTTTCAATGATCCATCAAGAGTTGGCAATTTGATCACTTTCTAAATCCAGCTTGAATATCTGGAAGTTCACAGTTCATGTACTGTTAAAGCCTGGCTTGGAGAATTTTGAGCATTACTTTCCTAGCATGTGAGATGAGTGCAATTGTGTGGTAGTTTGAGCATTCTTTGGCATTGCCTTTCTTTGGGATTGGAATGAAAACTGACCTTTTCCAGTCCTGTGGCCATTGCTGACTTTTCCAAATTTGCTGGCATACTGAGTGCAGCACTTCCACAGCATCATCTTTGAGGATTTGAAATAGCTCAACTGGATTTCCATCATCTCCACTAGCTTTGTTCATAGTGATGCTTGCTAAGGCCCACTTGACTTTGCATTCCAGGATGTCTGGCTCTAGGTGAGTAATCATACCATCGTGGTTATCTAGGTCATGAATATCTTTTTTGTATAGTTCTTCCGTGTATTCTTGCCACCTCTTCTTAGTGTCTTCTGCTTTTGTTAGGTCCATACCATTTCTGTCTTTCATTGTATCCTTCTTTGCATGAAATTTTCCCTTGGTATCTCTAATTCTCTTGAAGAGATCTCTAGTCTTTCCCATTCCATTGTTTTCTTCTATTTCTTTGCATTCATCACTGAAGAATGCTTTCTTATCTCTTCTTGCTATTCTTTGGAACTCTGCATTCAAATGGGTATATCTTTCCTTTCCTCCTTTGCCTTTCACGTCTCTTCTTTTCTCAGCTATTTGTAAGGGCTCCTCAGACAACCATTTTGCCTTTCTGCATTTTTTTTTCCTTGGAGATGGTCTTGATCCCTGCCTCCTGTACAATGTCACAAACCTTGGTCCATAGTTCTTCAGGCACTCTGTCTATCAGATCTAATCCCTTGAATATATTTGTCACTTGCACTGTAAAATTGTAAGGGATTTGATTTAGGTCATACCTGAGTAGTCTAGTGGCTGTCCTTACTTTCTTCAATGTAAATCTGAATTTAACATTAAGGAGTTCATGATCTGAGCCACAGTCAGCCCCTGGTCTTGTTTTTGCTGACTGTATAGAGCTTGTCCATCTTTGGCTGCAAAGAATATAATCAATCTGATTTCAGTATTGACCATCTGGTGATGTCCATGTGTACAGTCTTTTCTTGTGTTTTTGGAAGAGGATGTTTGCTATGACCAGTGGGTTCTCTTGGAAAAACTCTGTTTTTAGCCCTTGCCTTTGACTGTGTGGATCACAATAAACTGTGGAAAATTCTGAAAGAGATGAGAATACCAGACCACCTGATCTGCCTCTTGAGAAATTTGTATGCCGGTCAGGAAGCAACAGTTAGAACTGGACATGGAACAACAGACTGGTTCCAAATAGGAAAAGGAGTACATCAAGGCTGTATATTGTCACCCTGCTTATTTAACTTATATGCAGAGTACATCATGAGAAATGCTGGGCTGAAAGAAACACAAGCTGGAATCAAGATTGCCGGGAGAAATATCAATAACCTTAGATATGCAGATGACACCACCCTTATGGCAGAAAGTGAAAAGGAACTCAAAAGCCTCCTGATGAAAGTGAAAGTGGAGAGTGAAAAAGTTGGCTTAAAGCTCAACATTCAGAAGACTAAGATCATGGCATCCTGTCCTGTCCCACCACTTCATGGGAAATAGATGGGGAAACAGTGGAAACAGTGTCAGACTTTATTTTTCTGGGCTCCAAAATCACTATAGATGGTGACTGCAGCCATGAAATTAAAAGACGCTTACTCCTTGGAAGGAAAGTTATGACCAACCTAGATAGCGTATTCAAAAGCAGAGACATTACTTTGCCAACAAAGGTTCGTCTAGTCAAGGCTATGGTTTTTCCTGTGGTCATGTATGGATGTGAGAGTTGGACTGTGAAGAAGGCTGAACACTGAAGAATTGATGCTTTTGAACTGTGGTGTTGGAGAAGACTCTTGAGAGTCCCTTGGACTGCAAGGAGATCCAACCAGTCCATTCTGAAGGAGATCAGCCCTGGGATTTCTTTGGAAGGAATGATGCTAAAGCTGAAACTCCAGTACTTTGGCCACCTCATGGGAAGAACTGACTTATTGGAAAAGACTATGATGCTGGGAGGGATTGGGGGCAGGAGGAGAAGGGGATGACAGAGGATGAAATGGCTGGATGGCATCACTGACTCGATGGATGTGAGTCTGAGTGAACTCCGGGAGTTGGTGATGGACAGGGAGCCCTGGCGTGCTGCGATTCATGGGGTCGCACACGACTGAGCGACTGATCTGATCTGATCTGATCTGCTTCATTTTGTACTCCAAGGCCAAATTTTCCTGTTATTCTAGGTATATCTTGATTTCCTACTCTTGCAAGGGCAAAGGAGAAGCCTCAGCAAGATGGTAGGAGGGGCAAAATCACATTTAGAATCAAAGCTCATACTCACTAGAGACACTTAGAGGGCTCAGACAAAACCTTGTGCATGCCAGGAGACCCCATAGAGACTGAGCCAGACCTGCCTTTGAGTGTTTGAGTGTCTTCTCAGCAGAGGCCAGCCATGCGGCCAGGGGCTCTGGGTGCAGCAGACCCCATAGAGACTACGCCAGACCTGCCTTTGAGTGTCTGAGTGTCCCCCTGCAGAGGCGCAGGCCAGCAGTGGCTGGCTGCCGGGCCAGGGGCTCTGGGTGCAGCAGACCTTGGTGTGTCATAAGTCTTCTTGGAGGAGGTCGCCACAAACCCCGAGCAGATGCCCCACAAACTGCAGAACAATTATACCAAAGAAATTCTCACACTGTTAAGAAAGTTCTAGGACCCACAACAGATTTCCCAACTTGGGATCTGGCAAAGGGACTAAGAGCCCCCAGGGAATTTGACTTTGGAGGCAAATTGGGATTGGATTACAAAATTTACACGGGACTTGGGAAACAGACTCTTGGAGGGCACAAACAAAATCTTGTGTGCACCAGGACCCAGGAGAAATGACCAGCGACTCCACAAGAGACTGACTCAGACTTGTCTGTGAGTGTCCAGGAGTCTCCAGTGGAGGCTTGAGTTGGCAGTGGCCTGCTGCAGGGTTGGGGGCACTGAGTGTGGCAGTGGGTGCACAGGACCTTTAGAAGGAGGCCGCGATTATCTTCGTTACCTCCACCACAGTTTGGTCTCAGATCAAACAACAGGGAGGGAACACAGCCCTGTCCTTCAACAGAAAATTGGATTAAAGATTTACTGAGCATGGCCCACCCCTCAGAACAAGACCCAGTTTTCCCCACAGTCATCTCTCCCATCAGGAAGCTTCTATAAGCCTCTTATCCTTATCTTTCATAGGGCAGACAGAATAAAAATCACAATCACAGAAAACTAATCAAAGTGATCACATGGACCACAGCCTTGTCTAACTCAATGAAACTATGGGCCATGTAGTGTAGGGCCACCCGAAATGGGTGGGTCATGGTGGAGAGTTCTGACAAAATGTGGTCCACTGGAGAAGGAAATGGCAAACCACTTCAGTATTCTTGCCTTGAGAACCCCATGAATAGTACCCAAAGGCAAAAATATATGACAGTGAAAGATGAATTCCCCAGGTTGGTAGGTGCCCCATATGCTACTGGAGAAGAGTGGAGAAATAACTCCAGAAAGAATGAAGAGACAGAACCAAAGTGAAAACAATGCCCAGTTGTGGACATGACTAGCGATGGAAGTACAGTCTGATGCTATAATGAACAACATTGCATAGGAACCTGGAATGTTAGGTCCATGAATCGGGGCAAACTGGAAGTGGTCAAATAGGAGATGAAAAGAGTGAATGTCAACATTTTAGGAGTCAGTAAATTAAAATGGACTGGAATGGGCAAATTTAACACAGATGACCATTATATCTACTACTGTGGACAAGAATCCCTTGTGGACAAGAAGAAATGGAGTAGCCATCATAGTCAAAAAAAGAGTCTGAAATGCAGTACTTGGATGCAATCTCAAAAATGACAGGATGATCTCTGTTCATTTCCAAGGCAAACCATTCCAAGGCAAACCATTCACTATCAAATCAGATCAGATCAGATTAGTCGCTCAGTCATGTCCGACTCTTTGCGACCCCATGAATCGCAGCACACCAGGCCTCCCTGTCCATCACCAACACCTCGAGTTCATTCAGACTCACGTCCATCGAGTCAGTGATGCCATCCAGCCATCTCATCCTCTGTTGTCCCCTTCTCCTCTTGCCCCCAATCCCTCCCAGCATCAGAGTCTTTTCCAATGAGTCAACTCCTTGCATGAGGTGGCCAAAGTACCAGAGTTTCAGCTTTAGCATCATTCCTTCCAAAGAAATCCCAGGGCTGATCTCCTTCAGAATGGACTGGTTGGATCTCCTTGCAGTCCAAGGGACTCTCAAGAGTCTTCTCCAACACCACAGTTCAAAAGGACCAATTCTTTGGTGCTCAGCCTTCTTCACAGTCCAACTCTCACATCCATACATGACCACAGGAAAAACCATAGCCTTGACTAGACGAACCTTTGTTGGCAAAGTAATGTCTCTGCTTTTGAATATGCTATCTAGGTTGGTCATAACTTTCCTTCCAAGGAGTAAGTGTCTTTTAATTTCATGGCTGCAGTCACCATCTGTAGTGATTTTGGAGCCCAGAAAAATAAAGTCTGACACTGTTTCCACTGTTTACCCATCCATTTCACATGAAGTGATGGGACCGGATGCCATGATCTTAGTCTTCTGAATGTTGAGCTTTAAGCCAACTTTTTCACTCTCCACTTTCACTTTCATCAAGAGGCTTTTTAGATCCTCTTCACTTTCTGCCATAAGGGTGGTGTCATCTGCATATCTAAGGTTATTGATATTTCTCCCGGCAATCTTGATTCCAGCTTGTGTTTCTTCCAGTCTAGCATTTCTCATGATGTACTCTGCATATAAGTTAAATAAGCAGGGTGACAATGTACAGCTTTGACATACTCCTTTTCCTATTTGGAACCAGTCTGTTGTTCCATGTCCAGTTCTAACTGTTGGTTCCTGACCGGCATACAAATTTCTCAAGAGGCAGATCAGGTGGCCTGGTATTCCCATCTCTTTCAGATTTTCCGTAGTTTATTGTGATCCACACAGTCAAAGGCTTTGGCATAGTCAATAAAGCAGAAATAGATGATTTTCTGGAACTCTCTTGCTTTTTCCATGATCCAGCGGATGTTGGCAATTTGATCTCTGGTTCCTCTGCCTTTTCTAAAACCAGCTTGAACATCAGGAAGTTCACGGTTCACATTTTGCTGATGCCTGGCTTGGAGAATTTTGAGCATTACTTTACTAGCGTGTGCTGCTGCTGCTAAGTCACTTCAGTAGTATCCAACTCTGTGCAACCCCATAGACAGCAGCCTACCAGGCCCCCCATCCCTGGGATTCTCCAGGCAAGAACACTGGAGTGGGTTGCCATTGCCTTCTCTGACTAGCGTGTGAGATGAGTGCAATTGTGCAGTAGTTTGAGCATTCTTTGGCATTGCCTTTCTTTGGGATTGGAATGAAAACTGACCTTTACCAGTCCTGTGGCCACTGCTGAGTTTTCCAAATTTGCTGGCATATTGAGTGCAGCACTTTCACAGCATCATCTTTCAGGATTTGGAATAGCTCAACTGGAATTCCATCACCTCCACTAGCTTTGTTCATAGTGATGCTTTCCAAGGCCCACCTGACTTCACATTCCAGGATGTCTGGCTCTAGGTCAGTGATCACACCATCGTGATTATCTGGGTCATGAAGGTCTTTTTTGTACAGTTCTTCTGTGTATTCTTGCCATCTCTTCTTAATATCTTCTGCTTCTGTTAGGTCCATACCATTTCTGTCCTTTATCGAGCCCATTTTTGCATGAAGTGTTCCTTTGGTATCTCTGATTTTCTTGAAGAGATCCCTAGTCTTTCCCATTCTGTTGTTTTCCTCTATTTCTTTGCATTGATTGCTGAAGAAGGCTTTCTTATCTCTTCTTGCTATTCTTTGGAACTCTGCATTCAGATGTTTATATCTTTCCTTTTCTCCTTTGCTTTTCGCTTCTCTTCTTTTCACAGCTATTTGGAAGACCTCCCCAGACAGCCATTTTGCTTTTTTGCATTTTTTTTCCATGGGGATGGTCTTGATCCCTGTCTCCTGTACAATGTCTCGAACCTCATTCCATAGTTCATCAGGCAGTCTATCTATCAGATCTAGGCCCTTAAATCTATTTCTGACTAAAAAATCTATTTTGAGGCCAAGGGCGGCGGCCAGGAGGAGCAACCCCATGCCCACGGCCAGGGGCGGTGGCCAGGAGGACCAACCCCATGTCCAAGGAGCCATGGCTACACAGGCGCAAGAGGGCCTAGAGGAGCTATGCCACGTTGAAGGTCAGGAAGGGCGGCAGTAAGGAGATACCCCTCGTCCAAGGTAAGGAGCAATGGCTGTGCTTTGCTGGAGCAGCTGTGAAGAGACACCCCACGCCCAAGGTAAGAGAAACCCAAGTAAGACAGTAGGTGTTGCAAGAGGGCATCAGAGGGCAAACACACTGAAACCATACTCACAGAAAACTAGTCAACTTAATCACACTAGGACCACAGCCTTGTCTAACTCAGCGAAACTAAACCATGCCCGTGGGGCAACCCAGGACGGGCAGGTGATGGTGGAGAGATCTGAGAGAATGTGGTCCACTGGAGAAGGGAATGGCAAACCACTTCAGTATTCTTGCCTTGAGAACCCCATGAACAGTATGAAAAGGCAAAATGATAGGATACTGAAAGAGAAACCCCCCAGGTCAGTAGGTGCCCAATATGCTACTGGAGATTGGTGGAGAAATAACTCCAGAAAGAATGAAGGGATGGAGCCAAAGCAAAAAGAATACCCAGCTGTGGATGTGACTGGTGATAGAAGCAAGGTCCGATGCTGTAAAGAGCAATATTGCATAGGAACCTGGAATGTCAGGTCCATGAATCAAGGCAAATTGGAAGTGGTCAAACAAGAGATGGCAAGAGTTAATGTCGACATTCTAGGAATCAGCGAACTGAAATGGACTGGAATGGGTGAATTTAACTCAGATGACCATTACATCTACTACTGCAGGCAGGAATCCCTCAGAAGAAATGGAGTGGCCATCATGGTCAACAAAAGAGTCTGAAATGCAGTACTTGGATGTCATCTCAAAAATGACAGAATGATCTCTGTTCGTTTCCAAGGCAAACCATTCAATATCACAGTAATCCAAGTCTATGCCCCAACCAGTAACGCTGAAGAAGCTGAAGTTGAACAGTTCTATGAAGACCTACAAGACCTTTTAAAACTGACACCCAAAAAAGATGTCCTTTTCATTATAGGGGACTGGAATGCAAAAGTAGGAAGTCAAGAAACACCTGGAGTAACAGGCAAATTTGGCCTTGGAATATGGAATGAAGCAGGGCAAAGACTATTAGAGTTTTGCCAAGAAAATGCACTGGTCATAACAAACACCCTCTTCCAACAACACAAGAGAAGACTCTATACATGGACATCACCAGATGGTCAACACCGAAATCAGATTGATTATATTCTTTGCAGCCAAAGATGGAGAAGCTCTATACAGTCAGCAAAAACAAGGCCAGGAGCTGACTGTGGCTCAGACCATGAACTCCTTATTGCCAAATTCAGACTTAAATTGAAGAAAGTAGGGAAAACCACTAGACCATTCACTATCACAGTAATCCAAGTTTATGTTGACCAGTAATGCTGAAGAATCTGAAATTGAACGGTTCTATGAAGCCCCACAAGACTTTCTAGAACTAATACCCAAAAATGATGTCCTTTTCATTATAGGGGGCTGGAATGCAAAAGTAGGCTACGCCTATGGCTAAGGCTTTTCTCTGGGCACCAGAGCCCTCTTCACATATGTGGGTGTCAGGTCCCAACTGCCGGGAACTAACATTCTCTCCTGCAGCTCAGGAGCAGCCCAGCCTGTGACTGATGCAGTTGGGGAATAAATTCCTTGCTCCTGTGGTGGGATAATTCTGGGGCTTGTTCTGCACAAATCCCAGAGTGGTGTCTCCAGTCGTCTGCTCTGGTAACTGGCTTGCTGATGCACCTGGTTTGGGCTTTCTTCCCTCCCTGTCTCATTCCTCCCCTGAACCCCTGCTCCCTGGGATCACCCCCAAATAACCTCCTTGCACTTACAACCTTTTCTTAGAGTCGCCTTCTAGAGGAATTCACATGAAGCCATACACCAAAATCATATCACACAAACATAAGAATGCTTATTTGACACAAAAAGCATATTCCAGACATTGTATTTTAAAACATATGTAATGATTCTCTTAAAGTAATTTCTGTGTGACTTTTCATTTTCTATGTATAGAGTACCTTTGTTGCTGATTAATTCATTATGTTGCTAAACTCACTGAGGGGTCAAACATAGCTTGACTCCAGAGAAAGATGAAACACAAGCAATGGTCCCCAGATGTATTTTTTACAAAGTCCTGTCCTGAAGATAGATAATGCCATTAGAACCCAGAAGTTACAATTAGTATATTTATCAGTAAAATACACACTAGACTGTGATGAATTTGCATGTTTGAAGGCAAAAGAAAAAAAAAAAATTTGTTCAAGATGCATCCACTTACCCACTGCTTTTTTAAAAGAAGTTTTGTTTTGCACTAAGTTCATTTTTATTGTAATCAAGTGATTAAACTGAACTGGAGAGATCATTTCACTTAGGCTCATAAGAAATAACAGCCTGTTGTGTTATGTAAGCATTCTGAAAAATCGATTTGGTTTTAAGCCATTCAGCAGAGTTGCATACAAGTATTATAAATGGAATGTCTAGCTATATTTGCTTCCTTATTTTCCAATTGAGTTCAAATTTGTTTTAAAACTTAACTCTGCCTCAGAGCCTTTGTACTTGATCCCTTTATCTCTGCATGACTGGCTGTTTCTCATTATTTGGGTGGTAGAAAGTCCCTCTTCACCTATATAGTCATGTATAGAAGCCACCAGTCACATGTGGATGTTGAGTACTTCATAGGTGCCATCAGTTCAGTTCAGTCACTCAATTGTGTCCGACTCTTTGAGACCCCATGAACCACAGCACGCCAGGCCTCCCTGTCCATCACCAACTCCCAGAGTCTACCCAAACCCATCAGTGATGCCATCCAACCATCTCATCCTCTGTCTTCCCTTTCTCCTCCTGCCCTCAATCTTTCCGAGCATCAGGGTCTTTTCCAATGAGTCAGTTCTTCACATCAGGTGGCCAAAGTATTGGAGTTTCAGCTTCAACATCAGTTTTTCCAATGAACACCCAGGACTGGTCTCCTTTAAGATGGACTGGTTGGATCTCCTTGCAGTCCAAGGGACTCTCAAGAGTCTTCTCCAACACCACAGTTCAAAAGCATCAATTCTTCAGGGCTCAGTTTTCTTTATAGTCCAACTCTCACATCCATACATGACCACTGGAAAAACCATAGCCTTGACTAGATGGACTTTTGCTGACAAAGTAATGTCTCTGCCTTTCAATATGCTATCTAGGTTGGTCATAACTTTCCTTCCAAGGAGTAAGCAACTTTTAATTTCATGGCTGCAATCACCATCTGCAGTGATTTTGGAGCCCAGAAAAATAAAGTCAGCCACTGTTTCCACTGTTTCCCCATCTATTTCCCATGAAGTGATGGGATTGGATGCCATGATCTTAGTTTTCCGAATGTTGAGCTTTAAGCGAACTTTTTCACTCTTCTCTTTCACTTTCATCAAGAGGCTCTTTAGTTCTTCTTCACTTTCTGCCATAAGGCTGGTGTCATCTGCATATCTGAGGTTATTGATATTTCTCCCAGCAATCTTGATTCCAGCTTGTGCTTCATCCAGTCCAGTGTTTCTCATGATGTACTCTGCATATAAGTTAAATAAGCAGGGTGACCATATACAGCCTTGACGTACTCCTTTCCCAAATTGGAACCCGTCTGTTGTTCTATGTCCAGTTCTAACTGTTGCTTCCTGACCTGTATACAGGTTTCTCAGGAGGCAGGTCAAGTGGTCTGGTATTCCCATCTCTTTCAGGATTTTCCACAGTTTATTGTGATCCACACAGTCAAAGGCTCTGGCCATACAGAATCCATTTACATTAAACATACATTGGGTGTTAAAGACTTAGTATAAAGAAATCTAAGAAGCATCTTGTTAATAATTTTTATATTGATTATATGTTGAAATGCTATTTTGGATATATTGAGTCAAATGTATATTATTAAAATTAATTTTGCCTGTTTCATTTTACTTTTCTTAGCATGACTGCTAGAAAATTTTAATGTTACATGCAGCTCATGTTTTGTCCCATGTGATATTTCTGTTGTTCGGTGTTGACCTAAAGCTGGGCCCACACTAACCTCAATACTCTGCTTTATTGTCATCACAGCACTTTTCCACCCTTGTGTGTGTGCTCAATCACTCAGTCGTGTCTGACTCTTTGAGACCCCTAGGACAGTAGCCCACCAGGCTCCTCTGTCGATGGAATTTTCCAGGCAAGAATACTGGAATGGGGTGCCGTTTTCTACTTCAGGGATCTTCCCAACCCATGGGTTGAACCCGCATCTCCTGCATCTCATGCATTGGCAGGTGGATTCTTTACCACTGCACCACCCAGGAAGCCCTTATCACCCTTACACAAGCCAATTCTAAACTGTGCTGTGCTGTGCTTAGTTGCTCAGTTGTGTCTGACTCTTTGCAGCCCGATGGACTGTAGTCCAACAGGTTCCTCTGCAATGGGGATTCTCCAGGCGTGAATACTGGAGTTGGTTGCCATTCTCTCCTCCAGGGATCTTCCCAACCCAGGGATGGGACCCAGGTCTCCTGCATTGCAGACAGATCCTTTACCATCCAAGCCACTAGGGAAGCCAATGAATACTGGACTGGGTAGCCTATCCCTTCTCCAGGGGATCTCCCCAACCCAGGAATCGAACCGGGATCTCCTGCATTGCAGACAGATTCTTTACCAGCTGAGCTACCAGGGAAGCCCAATTCTAAACTAGTTACTTGTAAATAATGCCATTTTCAGTAACATAGATAGACCTAGATATCATCATACTAAGTAAAGTAAGTCAAAGACATAGCAGATGATATCATTTATTTATATGTGGAATCTAAAATGATAATACAAATAAACATGCTTACAAAATAGAATTAGACTCACAGACATAGAAAACAAAGTTATGGTTACCAAAGGGGAAAGGTGGAGGAGGAATAAATTAGGATCTTGGGATTAGCTGATACACACTAGTATATTAAAAATAGATAACCAAGGACCTACTTATAGCACACAGAACTATATTCAATATCTTGCAATAACCTACAATGGTAAAGAATCTAAAAAATTACAAATATATGTACTATATAAAGCTGATGCTGCTACTAAGTCATTTCAGTCGTGTCCGACTCTGTGTGACCCCATAGAAGGCAGCCCACCAGGCTCCCCCGTCCCTGGGATTCTCCAGGCAAGAACACTGGAATGGGTTGCCATTTCCTTCTCCAATGCATGAAAGTGAAAAGTGAAAGGGAAGTCGCTCAGTCGTGTCCGACTCTTAGCAACCCCATGGACTGCAGCCCACCAGGTTCCTCCGTCCATGGGATTTTCCAGGCAAGAGTACTGGAATGGGGTGCCATCGCCTTCTCCACTATATAAAGCTACATATATATATATATATATATATATATATATATATATAACTGAATCACTTTACTGCACACCTGAAACATTGTACCTCAGCTATACTTTAATTAAAGACATAAACTACTTGTATAGTACAATTATACAAGTAAACTCTAAATTGTTAACTTGTATACTGTAAGCTATGGACTTCACTGGTGGCTCAGATGGTAAAGAATCTGCCTGCAATGCAGGAGACCCAGGTTCGGTTCCTGGGTCGGGACGATCCCCTGGAGAAAGAAATGTCTACCCACTCCAGTATTCTTGCCTGGAGAATTCTATGGACAGAGGAGTCTGGTGGGCTACAATCCATGGGGTTGCAAAGAGTCGAACACGACTGAGCGACTAAGTTTCACTTTCATACTGTAACCTCCAAAGGATCTGGTCACTCAAGCTTATCCTACACCAGTGTCCAGCACACAGTATAGCTGAAAACATATTTTATGACATGAATAGATGAAGAAATAAAGGAATGAGTGGCCCAGGCACTCTGTCGTCCTACGAGGTCCCCTGTCAATCACAACTCAACTTCATTCGGTTTCCACCATGTTGATGCGCTGGACAGGATCTCCCTAGAGGCAGAGAAAGGGCAGGCACACAAAAGAAGCAGAACTTGCTCACTGGCCATTTCTTAATTCTATTTCATGGTTTTCTTTATGAAATCACAATCAGAAATACAATACATTTGGCTCGTCTGGTAAGAATGACCAACACACCCAAGACAGACCTAGTTGAGCAGAGGATTTGCCAGTTATTAGGAAGCTAATGACTCAGTAACTAAGGTGACTGACCGGGATCAAAAAGACTTTAACTGACCTTCTGCTTGGCCAACAATCATTACAACAATCAAGAAGCTGGAGGTACTTGGTTGGGCTAGAAGTCACCACTAATTGCTGGCCTCTGAGTCCTATAACTGCCATCAAATGGCTACCAGTGATATAATTAAACTTCACAGTTGACAACCCCATTAGGAGGAATGGGAAAGTTCACACTTGACTCACTACTATTATTTTTAGATTGCCTTTCTAAAGACTCAAAGACTTTGTCCAGACCAAGTCAAAGTCTACTTATCTTTTGCGCACAGAATTGGCTCTGTCCTGTACGGAAAGTCATGAGTCTGGAGTTAGGCAACCATTGTGCTCTATAAGTTATATGATAAATTGAACTGTTTTCTCCTTATTATCCTAGAATAGAGATTTCTATATTCAAAGAACAGGAAAGGTATGCAGGGTTCAACTCACATCCAGAGAGCCTAGGGTTCAAATTTTATCCTGGCCAATGATTTACAGGCAGGTTTTAAACAAATTTTTAACCTCTTTCTGTCTCTCTTTCCTGATTTTGGATATGCCCACACCAAAATACTTTAGTTGCCATGAAAATTTTTTTAAAAAAGAATTTGATTCTCATGTATATCCTAATTATGCCTTTCCTAACACAGAAATTATTTCCAAAAATTAATTGAAAATATCATCCTGTGTGAATATATAAATAGCAAAGCCTGGAAAATTTCAGTCTAATTAATATTTTGATATTTTTCTAAATATATCACAAATTTTCAATTATTTGGGAATGTCTGGATTTTTTTATTTTTCAAATTATGAAAGTATGATAACACATTTACAGGAGACTTGGAAAATACAGAACAAAGTGACATATCATTCCACTACATATCACAACTATTTTTTAAGTAGATAAATTAAGATTTTTGGTTGGAGTTTCAATATCAAACTTTCAAAAATTAACAGAATGAATATATAGAAAAGTAGAAGGATATAGTAGACCTGAAAAGCACCATGAACCATTCAACTTAATTAATGCAATAATTTATGCAATTTTCACACAACAGTAGGATACTAATTCTATTCAAGTTCCCATAGACTACTGTATCACATATTTATTTCCTGGGTTCTTTTTTTTTTTTAAACAACATAGTATTTCTTTATATTCTCAGAATTGGATTAGAATGTCTAGTGGAATATCTGAATTCTTAAATGCTTTGGTTTTAATTAGATTCTCATTATTATATAGATGTGACCTGGTAAAGGGCTACTCTCTCTTCCTACCTTGTACCTCATGCTTAGACGCTCAGTCACATCCAGCTCTTTGCGACCCCATGAACTGTAGCTTGCCAGGTTCCTCTGTCCTGTCCTTGGGATTTTTCAGGCAAGAATACTGGACTGGAGGAACTGGTTTGTCAGTTCCTCCTCCAGGGGATGGTCTCCACCCAGGAGTAGAACCCAGGCCTCCTGTGTTTGCTGCATTGGCAGGTGGATTCTTTACCACTGAGCCACCCGGGAAACCTTATACCTAAATGTCTGGAAATCAGCCCCACTCTCTCTGGTTTTTGTTTTGTTTGCTTTGCTTTTTTGTGGGTTTTTGCTTTTGTTCTCTTTTTTGCCATTAACTCCACCTCATTCACAGACCTACATATTCATTTTCATTCTCGGTCTTGTCATTCCCCTCTACTAAAACGTTCTTCCTTTTCCCGTTTCTCCGTCCTGCCATTGGATGCTTGCTCAGTGTCTTCCTCCTTCCTGAAAACTGCCTGTGTTAATTGGCTTCTATTTGAATAACAGCAGCACAGATAGTTTAATTCATTTCCCCCTCCTGCCCTTCCTTCTTTCTTTTTCCTTTCCTCGCTCCTTTCCTCCATGTATTCCAAAAATATGTCTTGTGCTTCAACTCTTCACTAAAGCCCAAACAGCAAGTGAAACAGACCTGGCTCCTGCTCTGTGAAAGCTCCTCTCATGAAAGAAACAGGAATGCGTTTATCTCCGCAGCTCATTCACCAGCCCTCTTGAGGAGAGGAATCCTTTGCATGACGCCAGACAGAGGAGGTTCTGAGGAATGCCTCTTAAACTGACGAAGACCCTACAAATGAATTAATATTTGTGTTCATGACTGATGTATGTGTTTGCCTCCTCAGCTCTAGTTCTGATTTTCAGTAGCCCACCAACCCTGAGGAAGTCTCCTCAGCCTTTCTGGGGAATAGAGGAAGCGAAGAGGGGACAGCCTGTGCTCAAGAAGCTGCCAAGATGGTGACCAATCAGGGATTTACAAATCAAGACATCACTTGGACTCCGGTTTCCAAGACTTTTTCTTCTGAGCCAGGATGCTCTGCTGTAGATTAACTCTGTTAACAATGGTGTTGATTCCACTCTGTGGATAGCCCAGTCCCAAGGCCTGAATTGAGAACTCATACACTTGATGCAGCTTTATTTTTGAACTGTAGTGCTGAAGAAGACACTTGAGAGTCCTTTGGACTGCAAGGAGATCTAACCAGTCAATCCTAAAGGAAATCAACTCTGAATATTCATTGGAAGGACTGATGCCGAAGCTGAAATTCCAATACTTTGGCCACCTGATGCAAAGAGCTGATTCATTTGAAAAGGCCCTGCTGCTGGTAAAGATTGGAGGAAAGAGGAGAAGGGGGGCCACAGAGGATGAGATGGTTGGATGGCATCACTGATTCAGTGAACGTGAGTTTGAGCAAACTCCGGCAGATAGTGAAGGACAGGGAGGCCTGGCGTTCTGCAGTCTGTGAGGTCCCAAAGAGTCAGACATTACTGAGCGACCAGACAGCAACAGTCACTAGCAGTGATAAAATCCAGTTTCACAAACTTGTGAATTTACCCTTTCAGATTCCAGTGTCTCTCTTCAAAATGATTCCAAAGAAAGTAGCAATTTTCCCCTTCTCATAAAATATGAGCCGATTTCCCAAAACTCAAATAAAAGTCATTAAAAAAAAAAATTCACGAAAGGCCTGCTGGCTCCTGCACTGACATTTTTGCATTTGCCTCCTTCCTGAGTTCCAAAATCAAGCTAACAAGCTGAGACAGAAACCGTAGAGATAGAAAGAGTCCATTAAAATGGTCATTTGCACCATAATCTGTGTTAAGGAAATGGGACTCCCTGTGACTGCTGTTGGTTGTTAAGATGGTGCATCTGATTCATTAAACTGTGATTTTCCCAGAGTAGCGATCTACTAGGGGTGTCTTCTCCACTTCAATGAGCACTAAATATATTCCTAGAAGATGGTCAACCCCCAGACTAAATAATAAACAGTATCATAAGAACATCACTATGAACTGTCACTCTCTAGTAAAAGCTCCTCTCTCTCTCTCTCTCTTTCTCTCTTTGGATCCCAATCAAGGAAACAGTGGAAACACAGTGTCTGAGGCTGGAGAAAAGCATAGTATTTAGGACATGTTTTGCTAATTTTACCATAAACCCAGTTGACTTAGTTCATCTACAGACAATGTATAGTTTCAAAGAGAAAGGAAAAAAAAAAAAAAAGCCTGAAAATACTAATAGAATGACCAAAGGAGGAAAATGACATTTGAGTTAAATTTCCACCTTCTCTGGACTATGTTCAGGGCCGCTCCCCATGCCTCAGCAAAGGGGAGGGGTTAGCATTGAGCTTCATTAGCCGTAATGAAAATTACACATACTTTCAAAGAGGCTTTTATCCCCCAAGCTTGAAGTGCTCTATAAACACTAATTAATTTAAGCTCTGGCCAGTCCAGTACCATTATGTCTTTTGTAAAGAAGGGTAAACAGAAGTGCAGGAAGTTAAGTAGTTTCACTAGGCTCCTTTGCCAGCTGGCTGCAGAACTGTGAACAAAATCAGGTCTGAATGACAGCCTCCCACCCCAGTTACAGGCCACAGAGGCTCAGGTGAGGGAGGGAAGAGGAGATCCCTCAAAATTAGGGAAGGTGAGGAAGTGGCTAAATTTTAACCAAAGATGCAGGGAAGCAGTGCAGCTGATACGATGAACATTAGCATACAGATCACTGACTCCCTTTGTTTTTGAGGTGGGGCTTCTCTAAATTTAATGTGCAGATAAATCTCCTGGGGCGCCTTGCTAACCTGTGGATCGTGGTTTGGCAGGTCCCTGGAGAGGCCTGAGGGTCTTTATGTCTAAAGAAGCTCTCTGGTCTTGCTGTGATTTATGTCTAAGAGTGTTTTTCCTATGTTTTCCTCCAAGAGTTGGATAAAGAAGAAGTGGCACATGCATATACAGTGGAATATTACTCAGCCATAAAAAGGAACCAAATTGGGTCTATTATAGAGATGTGGATGGACTTGGAGTCTGTCATACAGGGTGAAGTAAGTCCGAAAGAGAAAAAATATTGTGTATTAACACATACGTATGGAATCTAGAAAAATGGTACAGGTGAACCTATTTGCAGGGCAGGAACAAAGACACGGATGTAGAGAGCAGACATGTGGACACCAGCGTGGGACAAACGGGGAAATGAGGATCTACAGATACATGTTACCATGTGTAAGACAGAGGGCTAGTGGGAAGCTGCTGCACAGCACAGGGAGCTCAGCGCAGTGCTCTGTGATGACCTAGGGGGTGGGGTTGAGGGGGTGGGAGGGAGGGACAAGAGGAAGCAGATACATGTATGCATATAGCTGATTAACTTCTTTGTGCAGCAGAAACTAACAACATTGTAAAGCAACTATACTCCAATTATACAAATAAATAAACTTTCAGGTGATACTGATGGACGCTGCTGGCCATGGACCACACTGTGTGGCAATTTCTTTTTTTATTATTAAAGCTTTTTTTTCACCCAATTCTGTACTACTTGACTTTTTTCAGTAACTGTGTTATCTTTTTTTCTTTTAAAAATTGTCACATGATATTTGTAGTGGGGGGGGGTGGTTACATAGATCTTGAAGTGCTTGATTCTATGAGTTCTAATGAATCCATGCACCTACATGACCCACAGTGCTATCAAGATGGAGGTCATTGCCATTTCTTCAGGAATTCACAGACCCATTCTTTGTAGCCATGGTATAGGACGTTTCTGTAAAAGGTCAAAATAGAAAGGGAAATTGGAACTTCTAAAATGAGAAGCATGTTACTACTCTAAGCCTTTTAAGTTAAGAAAATAGAGTCATCACAACCCCACTCATTTCATTGTGACTTCCCTTGGAATTTGGAGGCAGGACTGCAAACACATTATGTTGCAAACATCAGGCTGGAATCTAGGTCACCTGCCCTTTGATCCCAACACAGAGAGACTTCCAGTCCTTTGAGCAGGTCTGCCTTCCCTCTTCCTACAAAATGTGCAAGAGGAATTTCACTTCATGACATTTATTATTCAGTATTGGTATTTGTAGTATTTCTCAGCCTTTCCTTAAAGAGGATACACTAAAAAAAAAATTTAAGATGATTTTTAAAGAGCAAGAACTAGACTGAGGCAAATTTGCACTGCAATGGCACCCCACTCCAGTATTCTTGCCTGGAAAATCCCATGGACAGAGGAGCCTGGTAGGCTGCAGTCCATGGGGTCGCTACGAGTCAGACACGACTGAGTGACTTTACTTTCACTTTTCATTTTCATTTTCATGCATTGGAGAAGAAAATGGCAACCCACTCCAGTACTCTTGCCTGGAGAATCCCAGGGACGGAGGTAGGCTGCCGTCTATGGGGTCACACAGAGTCGGACACAACTAAAGCGACTTAGCAGCAGCAGCAGCAGAGCAAGGGACAATATAGGTAAGATGAAAAGAAACAAACGCCAGGGACTTTTTTAAACAATTCTAAACTACCAAGATGAAAAAGAAGGCATCTAATCAGTCATTCAGAGTTTTCTTTTTTCTTCCATGAAGATAAACATCTGGACATTTGGGAACATTTGAATAATTAACTCAGTTTTTCATCATAAACAAATTAACTGGTCAACTTTTACTGAGAGCAGGGTTATCTGAAAAGTATAGTGCTAGGTTCCTGCCTGGGAGTCACAACTGCTGGGCCAACATGCCACAGCCACTAAGCCCAAGCCCCCTAGAGCCCATGCTCTGCAACAGAAGAAGCCGCTGCAATGAGAAGCCTACACGCCACAGCTAGAAAGTAGCCCCTGCTCGCCACAACTAGAGGAAAGCCCATCAGCAGTGAAGAGCCAGCACAGCCAAAGGTGAGTAAATAAATAAAATTAGCTTTATTTTTAAAAAGAAGAAGTCGCCAGAGAGGAGGTGAAAGGTTCGATAAAGGGCATGCCATCACGGAAGACAAAAGGAAATCTCCCAGAAGAGTAGCCTTTGAGGTGTGACCTCAGGGACAGCAGGTGGACAGGAGAGGCAGTGGGTAGTCTGGCAAAAAGAAACACAAGTAAAGGAATAAAAGTGGGAAGACACAGATGCAAGTGTTGGGAAACAAATCCTTTTTATCTTGTCAAAGGAGGAAAAAGGCAAAGTGAGTGTTATTTTCATTTGAAAGTGGTAGTTACAGGAAAATGTAAGTCTGGGCTTAAAGAAGTCTTCATGCATAGCCACGCTTTCCTCTTTCATTCGGGAAATGTTACAGAGAGCCCACCATGTGTCCGCACTGTGCTAGGCTTTGGGTGGACTCTGATGGAACAGACATGGCCCCTGAGCTCAGGGAGCTTACAGACTCACTAGGGAAGCAGACCAAAAAAACAGTAAGTAAACTAATACACACTGACACATACTGAAAAATTCTGTAAATGAAGGAAATGCAGACTTGTGGAAAAGACATATAAAAGGAGGGACATATTTTATATAGGATGATCAAGGAAGACCTCTCCGAGGAGGTAACATTTCAGCTAAGATCTGTAGGGCTTTAGGACTGAGAGTTGGAAGGATGGTGACTTTTAGCTGGGTTGTGACAGTTTCTCATTGTCTGAGCTCTTGCAAGAAGAGGACGTCTTTCTTCTTTCTGGTGGACTCTGCTACTGTTGTCCTAGGGCATGAGAGCTCCCCCTTCTGGCCTCCTGATTCTATTTTAATTGAAGTTTCTTTTTAACAATTTTTAAAGCCTCAAGACAGAAAAGAAAGAACGTATGCCAGGAACTGTCAGAAAAACAATGACTCTGGAAGTTAGGAAGGCAGGCATAGAATGGCCCAAGATCAAGTGGGGCCAACAGGCAAAGACCAAATCTTGTAGTCTTGTGAGCCTTGGCAAGGAATTTGCATTTAATTCTATGCAAATCACAACCCCAGTTGGGTTTTAAGAGAGGAGTCACATGGCTTCATTTGCATTCCTATAACCAAGTCCTAGAGATCTAATATGAAGCATAGGGCCTATAGTTATAATACTATATTGTGGGTGTTAAAATCTGCTGAGAGGGTAAATCACAAAAGTGTTCTTATCACACACACTCACAAAATAATAATAACAATAATAAATAAAGGGGGTGGGAGGAAACTTCTGCAGATGATGACTGACTACGCATATAGCACATGGTTTAACAGTCATAATTCAATGAAGTTTTTTTTAATGGAAAAAATAGAGTTAATGTATTCTGGGGAAAAAATGTAAGGCCATTCCTTCTATTGTGAGAAAAGGGGATTACTGAAGGGGAAAAATGAAAATAAAGTCAAGACTTTTGGAGGAGCCTTGATGAGAGCCAACAGAGGTCTGGCTGAAGGGCTGGCATTGGGGGTGAGAAGCTGGTGAATTTTAGATGTATTTTTTGAGATTAAGATCCAGCAGGGCTTGGTAATGGACAGACTATGGAGAGTGAGGGAAAGGAGAACTGTAACTGGGTGGATGGTAGAGCTTAATTTGATGCTACTTTGGATTTTCCACGCCATAGCTTCCTGTATTAGTATACATCTTTGAAAAGTGAAAGTGGCTCAGTCGCGTCTGACTCTTTGTGACCCCGTTGACTATACAGTCCATGGAATTCTCCAGGCCAGAATACTGGAGTGGGTAGCCTTTCCCTTCACCAGGGGATCTTCCCAATCCAGGGATTGAACCCAGGTCTCCCACATTGCAGGTGGATTCCTCACCAGTGGTCACAAAGTAAGCCCAAGAATTTTGGAGTGGGTAGCCTCTCCCTTCTCCAGAGGATCTTCCTGACCCAGGAATCAAACAGGGGTTTCCTGCATTACAGGCAGATTCTTTACCAACTGAGCTATCAGGGAAGTCAACGCATCTTTAAGCACTATCAATCAAAAAGAAAATGCAATATCCAATTCTCCTATGAATTCTTAAAATGCTATATATATACTACAGAAAGTTAACTATCTAAATGTTTAAGGGCAAAGAAAGGAAATACGGGGAAATACATGCTGATTTCATCCTGAGTGATCAGAAATATAACAAATATGAGTTTAGCTTTCTGATGTGATAACCTGTGAAAATTTAAATGTGAAGAAAAATTGAGGATGAAGGAATAAAAAATTGTGGGCTTTTTTAGATGATAAACTTTTTGAAGATTTCCACCCCTCCCAACATCTCTCCTGTCCCCACAGGCCAGACAGAGTCAGTAATGTGCTGATTATCATTTATTTTGGGGGCGGGGGGGAGGCTTGAAGTAGGGAGTAGAGAGTGGCGGAGCCCTGATTTGCATATTTACTGATTGCTATGGGATGAGTATGCCTTCCACGGCCGATTTCAGCTACCAACATAAATAACATCACTGAACACAGAATTGGGAGGAGACGTACAGAAGCACAGCATTATATCGTATTTTCAGCATATTGCTTCAACAGATATGAACAAACTCAACACCACAGGCAATCGTAAAATGGAAGATAATGAGGAAATAAGTTTTGAGCAACACCTATGCTCTTATTATAACTGACTTAGCTGTTCAGTCGCTCAGTCGTGTCTGACTCTTAATTAGTCAGACCTATTTAATTGTGCATTTATGTAATTTAATTCCTAAAAACAGCCATGTTTAAAAGCAAGCCCGTAAAGCTCCTAGTAATTAAACATTTGACTCTCACAAGGCAGTCTGTCTTTCTCCCACACACTATTGATCATTCCATAACTCACAACACATACCAATGAAAGTGTGTGAATAAGTTTTACTGGCCACCTGGACTAACAAAACCTCTATCTTCTCATTCAAATTCTAGAAAAGATTTATCTTGGAACTTCCCTGGCGGTTCAGTGGTTAAGACTCCATGCTGCCAATGCAGGGGACACAGGTTTGATCCCTGGTCAGGCAACTAAGATCCCACGTGCCTTGTGGCCGAAAAGAAAAAAAAAAAAAGATTTGTTTTCTATCTTGACTGAATATCCATTAATAAGCAATTACTAAGCATTAGCTACATGCTCAATAACTAGGGGTTGAGGAATATAAGTGACATATATTGAAAGTTACTATGTGCCAGACACTGTTGTAATTTTTAACTGAATTAATACCTGCAGCGACAGTAGCTACTAGCATCAACAATGGTATCTAATAGTATAACAGATACAGTTATTGTCCCTATTTTATGAGGTAAATTGGAGCACAGAGGTCAATAGGTTGAAAACATGACAGTTTGAATCCTTTCTCTAAAGTTAATATAAATAAATAAAAATGAAGCAAAATCTCTCCTTCAGCAATCTCAGGATGACCCATGTGTATATGTATCTACTTCATATGCAAACATTCATCTTAATGTTCATGGATCAAACTCTCCTGCCTTGTCTAGACACTGGAAGTGGTTTTGCATTGTCAATTGCCTCAGTGCACTTGAAATAGTGATCTATTTTCACAAAATGTGCCTTTATCGGTAAAAAAAAATAGAATTTAGTTAAATGACAATAGGAAAAAGCGATCATTGGATTCAGTTAACATGGCCAATACTTAATAATCAGTAATGATTTATCATACATTTTTATAGCCTTTGACTATTTCTCTTCACGCCACGACTTGTAGAGATTTAAGTTATAAAAATAGTTTATATGCCTATAAAAACCAGAAGCTCTGTTCAATGGAAAACAAAGAAAGTAATTTGTACTGTCAAACTCCCTTTTACAATTTTAAAATAGGACTGGGGGCTGGGAGCTTCAGGCTAAGTACAAAAACTACAAGGATAAGCTTACCTTTTAAAACAATTTCTGACCCAAGTCTTTAAATCCATTTTGAAACGACAATAAATAGGCCTCTCAGAGCGGGGGAAAAAGTGTTTATCCAAGTGATCGTCACATTGGTTCACACCAAAAACAGCTTTGCAAAATCGTTTCGCATAAAGCTTAATGACACAGTAAGACTTCTCAGAATCCTCATGAATGTAACAACTCAAATAATAGTACTCCAGCATCTATACGTTTAAAGACAGACTTAATCAGTCTTTTGAGTACTGATTGGTTTTGGATTTCCATAGTTTTATTTTAATTATGAGCCGTCTTAGTTCCAAGTTTCAAACAACATAATTGCTTTCACAACAGAATTCCCCCACCTTTGAAGGAAACGGAGTGACAGAGGCTCCCCTTAGAGTGCTGAGTTGCTCTGCCTGTCTGAGCCACTTTTAGTCAATTATTTTATATTTACAGCTCACAGTTGCCCTCCACCCCACCCTCTTTGCCATCTCCAGGATCCCTTGTTGGAGTTTTCAAGGGCCCATTCCGTTAATCTTTGTAATAGAATTCTTCCCCTGGGCATGGAAATATTGCTGGAGCCTCTTTCAATAATTTTAACAGGGTGTAGTACAAAAAGATAATTATTTCTTGTGGGGGAAATGTCCCTTTAATCGTGGCTTATATTTTCTTCCCATTTTGAAGGAAGCCCACTTTGGATTTGGTATGAGGTAGCGGGCAATTTAAGGGGGGGTAATACAGGAGAGGGCCCAAGGTGTCAGTTAGAGAGCAGCTGGGGTGTCCTTGCCCAGCCAGGCCACTTTTACCGTGGTTCTGACTGGAAGGAGGAGCAGACAGCGTGCAGAGAGCCTGGCAGCCGGGAGCAGTGGTTTGGTCAGTGTGTGTAGAGGCCCTGGGCCCCACCCGCCCAGCCTCCCCTCCAAGTGGGGGGCTCACGGTCGGGCAGCTATGGTCCCTTTTGCTGAAAGAGCCAATGCCTTGGCTCCCACATTTTCTGGAAAGTTCTGTTATTGAACTCTGGAAACATTAATCAGGTTAAATGGCTCCTCTGCTTAAGACCCTTTGCTGGCTTCCCATCTTTCTTAGCATGAATTCAAACCTCTATCCAAGGAGGTAGCCCATGCCCAACTCTCCCCATCATCCACCTGCTCATCTCTCAGAGCCGCCCCATCGTCCACCGGCTCATCTCTCTCAGAGCCGCCCCATCGTCCACCAGCTCGTCTCTCTCAGAGCTTCCCCCATCGTCCACCTGCTCATCTCTCAGAGCTGCCCCATCATCCACCGGTTCTTCTGTCTCAGAGCTGCCCCATCATCCACCGGCTCATCTCTCTCAGAGCTTTCCCCATCGTCCACTGGCTCGACTGGCCTTGGGCACACCAGGCCCTTCCTACTTTCAGGACCGTTTGAAGCACCTGAAACTCTCCTCAGTATGTTTTTTCTCAAATTATTGTCTCTGTTCACAAGTCATCTCCTCAGCAGTGTCTTCCCTCAAGCTGTCTGCCATAGTGGGAGGGGCATGAGCACGAGGGGAGGGTGTGGAGGCAGGTGTTAGTGGGCAAGATGCCCCTGTGGGTAACAGGGACACCAGGCCCTCTGAAGACCCACTGGGAGACTGCAGAGCAGGTCTTGAAGGAAGCGGTGGATTTGCCCATCACCTCCTGGGTGTGCTTTGGTGGAGGGGCTCCAGAATCACAGGTGATCGTAGCAGGGAGTCCTTGACATCTCTAGTGGTGCCAAGTGGTGGGCTGCAGTCCATGGGGTCGCTCAAGTCGGACACAGCTGAGCGACTTCACTTTCACCTTTCACGTTCATGCATTGGAGAAGGAAATGACAACTCACTCCAGTGTTCTTGCCTGGAGAATCCCAGGGATGGGGGAGCCTGGTGGGCTGCCACCTATGGGATCGCACAGAGTCGGTCACGACCGAAGCGACTTAGCAGCAGCAGTAGTGGCGCCAGGGCAACACAGGGCATTGGCAGTGGGGCTTACCAGCTCTTCCCTAATCCTCCTGGGACTAAATCCATGGACAGCATTCCAGGAATACAGCTAGTCTGAGATTTGAACTCCAGCTCTAACTCATTGAGCACACTTGGGTGGCCCCTTCCCTCTCTGAGGCTCAGTTTCTTCTATTGTAAAATGGGGATTTGGATCAGAGCAGTGGTCAGGAAGATCCCCTGGAGAAGGAAATGCATTACTGCCTGGTGAAGTCCATGGACAGAGGAGCCTTGTGGGTTACAGTTCATGGGGTTACAAAGAATCAGACACAATTGAGCGCCTAACATTACTACTACTAGTGTTTCTAGGAGCATATATGTTACAAGTGGCACAGAGGTAAGCTTAGGTCATAAATGGCTGGGTATGTTCTCACCCTAAGGGTTATGCATTTTTATTAGACTGGTAACTCTAACTTCTAAAACAAATACTTTCAGGGTTCCCAGTAGTTTAACACAGTGAGCACCAATTTCTCACCCCTGAAGCGTCCAGGGCAGACTGGTGCGATGGCAGGAAGGGTGGAAGGAATGTAGGAAGATCTCTTATCTACAAGGTAGTTTAAACATCAAGGTTCCTTCCCACTACTGACTGTGCCATTTTCTAGGACCCTAGAGTCCTAAACTACATTCTTTTGCATCCAGGAATCAGGCAAGGAAAGAGAGAAAGAGAGGAGATTTCAAGAACTGAGTCTAGAAATGAATAAATCAGTACTGCTGAGCCTGACTATTCTTGATCTAATCATTCTTGTTCAGAATTCAGTCATATGGTCCCAACTAACTTGGAAATGCAATCTTCCTAAGTGCCCAGAAAAATAACAAATGACACGTGAGGGATGCACATAGAATGATCACCGCCACGGTACGTAGAGATACACACACACACACACACATATATAGATACAAGTACCAATACAGATATGAAAACTATAATGCATTGACATTTATACACTCTTGGTGCTTTGAATAAAATAGATGACTAATGAGAATCTACTGTATAGCACAAGGAACTCAGTGCTCTGTGGTGACCTAAATGGGAAGAAAACTCAAAAAAGGGGGATATATGTATAGGACTGACTGATTCAGCTTACTGTACAATAGAAACTAACACAATATTGTAAAGCAACTATCCTCCAATGCTGCTGTTGCTGCTGCTAAGTCGCTTCAGTCATGTCCGATTCTGTGCGACCCCATAGACGGCAGCCCATCAGGCTCCCCCGTCCCTGGGAGTCTCCAGGCAAGAACACTGGAGTGGGTTGCCATTTCCTTCTCCAATACGTGAAAGTGAAAAATGAAAGTGAAGTCGCTCAGTTGTGTCCAACTAGTAGCGACCCCATGGACTGCAGCCTACCAGGCTCCTCCATCCATGGGATTTTCTAGGCAAGAGTACTGGAGTGGGTTGCCATTGCCTTCTCCGATCCTCCAATAAAAATTAATAAGAAATATAACACGCCAAACTTTAATTTCATGACTGTTATTGCTTGGATATGGATAGGTGTAAATGCTTCCCAGGTGGCTCAGTGGTAAAGAATTTGCCTGTGATGAAGGAGACAAAGGGTTCAATCCCTAGGTTGGGAGGATCCGCTGGAGAAGGAAATGCAACCCACTCCATTATTCTTGTCTGGAGAATTCCATGGACAGAGGAGCCTGGCAGGCTTTAGTCCATGAGGTTGCAAAGAGTCAGATGACTTAATGACTAAATGGCAGCAGCAGCATACACATATCCCCTTTTTTGGATTTCCTTCCCATTTAGGACACCACTGAGTAGCATTCCCTGAGCTACACTGTCAGTTCTCATTAGTTATCTATTCTGTACATAGTATCAATAGTGTGTGTGTATATATATATCACTCCCTATCTCCCTGAAGGCCTGGCCTCAGAACTGACACACCACTGCTTCTGCTCATATGCTCTATGTATGGTTTGCTTCAGCCCTGTCCGACTCTTTGTGACCCTATGGACTGTAGCCCTTGAGGTTCCTCTGTCCGTGGGATTCTTCAGGTGAGAATACTGGATCTTCCCGACTCAGGGATTGAACCCACATCTCATTTGTCTCCTGCATTTGGCAGGCAGGATCTTTACCACTAGCGCCACCTGGGAAGTCCACCTACACGCTATAAGCCAAGGCCCAAGGCAAGCTGCATGGCTACACCATGTGTAATCAAAAAAGAGATTGCAGACTTTTAGGAAAAAATATATTCTGTTTAGGAATCAGTGAACTAAAGTGGACTGGAATGGGTGAATTTAACTCAGATGGCCATCATATATACTACTGTGGGCAAGAATCCCTTAGAAGAAATGGAGTAGCCATCACAGTAAACAAAAGAGTTGGAAATGTAGTTCTTGGGTGCAATCTCAAAACTGACAGAATGATTTCTGTTCGTTTCCAAGGCAAACCATTCAATATCACAGTAATCCAACACTATGTCCCAACCAGTAATGCTGAAGAAGCTAAAATTAAATGGTTCTATGAAGACCGACACGACCTTCTAGAACTAACACCCAAAAAAGATGTCCTTTTAATTATAAGAGACTGGAATACAAAAGTAGGAAGTCAAGAGATACCCGGAGTAACAGGCAAATTTGGCCTTGTAGTACAGAATGAAGCAGGGCAAAGGCTAACAGAGTTTTACCAAGAGAAAACACTGGTCATAGAAACACCCTCTTCCAAAAACACAAGAGAAGACTCTACACGTGAACATCACCAGATGGTCAACACTGAAATCAGATTGATTATATTCTGTACAGCCAAAGATGGAGAAGCTCTATACCATCAGCAAAAACAAAACTGGGAGCTGACTGTGGCTCAGATCATGAACTCCTTATTGCAAAATTCAGACTTACATTGAAGAAAGTAGGGAAAAGCCACTAGACCATCCAGGTATGACCTAGATTCAATCCCTTACAATTATACAGTGGAAGTGACAAACAGAGTCAAGGGACTAGATCTGATAGAGTGCCTGAAGACCTATGGATGGAGGTTCGTGACATTGTATAGGAGGCAGTGATTAAGACCATCTCCAAGGAAAAGAGAAGCAAAAAGGCAAGATGGTTGTCTGAGGAGGCCTTTCAAATAGCTGAGAAAAGAAGAGAAGCTAAAGGCAAAGGAGAAAAGGAGAGATACGCCCATTTGCATGCAGAGTTCCAAAGAACACCAAGGAGAGATAAGAAAGTCTTTCTCAGTGATCAATGCAAAGAAGTGGAAAACAATTGGAACACAATTGTTTTGGAAAACAATGGAATGGGAAAGACTAGAGATTTCTTCAAGAAAATCAGAGATACCAAGGGAACATTTCATGCAAAAGTGGGCACGATAAAAGACATACCATAACGGTATGGACGTAACAGAAGCAGAAGATATTAAGAAGAGGTGGCAAGAATACACAGAAGAACTGTACAAAAAAGATCTTCATCAGATAACCATGATGGTGTGATCACCCACCTAGATCCAGACATCCTGGACTGTGAAGTCAAGTGGGCCTTAGGAAGCATCACTATGAACAAAGCTAGTGAAGGTGATGGAAGGCCAGTTGAGCTATTTCAAATCCTAAAAGATGATGCTGTGAAAGTGCTGCACTCAATATGCCAGCAAATTTGGAAAGTCAGCAGTGGCCACAGGACTGGAAAAGGTTAGTTTTCATTCCAATCCCAAAGAAAGGCAATGCCAAAGAATGTTCAAACTACCGCACAATTGCACTCATCTCACATGCTAGTAAAGTAATGCTCAAAATTCTTCAAGCCAGACTTCAACAGTACATGGACCGTGAAATTCCAGATGTTCAAACTGGATTTAGAAAAGGCAGAGTAACCAGCCATCAAATTGCCAACATCTGTTGGATCACAGAAAAAGCAAGAGAGTTCCAGAAAAACATCTACTTCTGCTTTATTGATTATGCCAAAGCCTTTGACTGTGTGGATCACAATAAACTAGAAAATTCTGAAAGAGATGGGAATACCAGACCACCTGACCTGCCTCCTGAGAAATCTGTATGCAGGTCAAGAAGCAACAGTTAGAACTGGACATGGAACAACAGACTGGTTCCAAATTGGGAAAGGAGTATGTCAAGGCTGTATATGGCCACCCTGCTTATTTAACTTATATGCAGAGTATATCATGCAAAATGCCAGACTGGATGAAGCACAGGCTGGAATCAAGATTGCCAGGAGAAATATCAATAACCCCAGATATGCAGATACCACCACCCTTATGGCAGAAAGTGAAGAAGAACTAAGGAGCCTCTTGATGAAAGTGAAAGAGGAGAATGAAAAAGTTGCCTTAAAACTCAAACATCCAAAAAACAAAGATCATGGCATCTGGTCCCATCATTTCATGGCAAATAGATGGAGAAACAATGGAAACAGTGACAGACTTTATTTTGGGGGGCTCCAAAATTACTGCAGATGGTGACTGCAGCCATGAAATTAAAAGATGCTTGCTCCTTGGAAGAAAATAGCACAAAGGTCCATCTGGTCAAATGGTTCTTCCAGTGGTCATGTATGGATGTGACAGTTGGACTATAAAGAAAGCTGAGCGCCAAAGAATTTATGCTTTTGAACTGTGGTGTTGGAGAAGACTATTGAGAGCCCCTTGGACTGAAAGGAGATCAAACCAGTCAATCATAAAGGAAATCAACCCTGAATATTCATTGGAAGGACTGATGCTGAAGCTGAAATCCCAATACTTTGGCCACCTGATGTGAAGAACTGACTCACTGGAAAAGACCCTGATACTGGGCAAGATTGAAGTCGGGAGGAGAAGGGGATGACAGAAGATGAGATGGTTGGATGACATCACTGATTCAGTGAACATGAGTTTGAGCAAGCTCTGGGAGTTAGTGATGGACAAGGAGGCCTGGTGTGCTGCAGTCCATGGGGTCACAAAGAGTCGGACATAACTGAGCAACTGAACTAAACTGATATGCTATTTAACTCAAAAAAGCATATATATTTTTAGAAATTATGAGATTACTGTATACTAAGGAATTTGTGGGCTTCCCTCAGAGCTTAGTTGGTAAAGAATCTGCCTGCAATGCAGGAGACCTGTGTTTGATTCCTGGGTTGGGAAGAACCCCTAGAGAAGGAAATGGCAACTCATTCCAATATTCTTGCCTGGAGAATCTCTGGTGGGCTATAGCCCATGAGGTCACAAGAATCAGACAGGACTTAGCGACTAAACTACCACCACCAGAGAACTTTATAAGAAATGTAGTCCAAACCTATCTTCAGAGACATATCATACAGTATAATTATTCTTATTTCAGTTAATTGAGGTACAACTTACCAGCACCCAGATAAAAAATGGAACACTTCTGGTACTTTGATGATTTCCTTGTGCCCCATCCTAGTCTATACTCCTCCCAAGACACTATTTCAATCACTCATTTTGATCAGTTTTTTTTTTTTTTTAATTTTTTTTTTATTTTGGTCACACTGCACAGCTTGTGGATTCTTAGTTCCCTGGCCAGGGAGGGAACCACATCCTCTGTATTGGAAGGCAAAGTGTAAATCATTGGACAGCCAGAGAAGTCCCACCACTTCAGGGTGGTTGGACATATGCTTGAGCTTCATATAAGTGGAGTGCTACAGAATTTATTCTTTTGTATCCATTTTTCCTGTTAATCATCATGTCCATGAGAAGCACCCATGTTGTTACACACAGCAGTCGACCACCAGTTCTTTTCCATTGATGACATTGCATGGATTTATTGAAAACTGTTTATCCATTCTAAAACTGATACACATTTGGATTGTTTCCAGCTGTAGATTATTAGGAACAAAGCTGCTCTGAATAGTCTTACATATGTCTTTTTGTTGATATAAGCACTTATTTTGTTGGGTATCTCTCTCTTAATGGCCTTTTAATTAAGGGGGTTTTGTACAACATGTGTCCCAAAATAGAAGTTAGACTAATCAAATTACATATATTCATACAAGATAATATGCTGCAGCCATTAAAAGTTTTCTTATAGACAACTTTCAATGACCATAAGCAATATGGCTTCAGTCATGTCCATAAACTATGTAAAAATATCTAAATAGGCATGCAGGATGTGTATATTTGTATGTGCATATATGTGTATGTGTTTAGTGTGTGTACACGTATGTGTAAACAGAAAAACACTATCCCAGAAAGTTAATGGTGATCATCTGTAGATGACAGAAATATGAATAATTTCAATTTTCCTTTTTTTAATAATTTTCCATATTTCCAGCAGTGAAAATATATTACTTTTATAATGACGAAAAAGCTTAATAAAATAAATAATAAGAACATATATCTACTCATTAGTAAAGTCTTGTACTACAAACCACATTTCCACAATGCTTCTTTTCATGTATTACATTTATTTAATCTATATGATATATAAAATCTTGCCTCTTACCATACCAGCTAATGAGTCAGGATTGATGTGGTCAGGCCAAGCAGACATCCTCCTCCGTGGCTCTCAAGAGACTATCCTGTGAGTCCAGGTTCTCATTACTATGGTTGTATAATAACCAGGAAAAATAACTATCCTAACACGAGAAGAGAAGGAGGAGCAAGAAGAAAGCCAGCATCTGAGGCCTTAATTGAGATCAGATTACCAGATGAATCTCCATAAACACAGTCATTACAAAGTACCTAGAAAATATTAGCACGATATAACTGCATGTTATGTTGCAGAAGCAAACCCTTTTATAATGACATACAGGTTTACTCTATTTTGAAACATAATCTAATATTTCTTATTATTATCCAGGTTAGAGTAAATGTCTTTTTTAACTGCTATCTCATGTCACTGTTGTCACACAAAGCTGGTGTTTCATTCTGCCTCATCTTCATCATTTCAGTTAAGTCTATTTGTTGCTGTTTAGTCGTTAAGTCGTGGAGAAGGCAATGGCACCCCACTCCAGTACTTTTGCCTGGAAAACCCCATGGACGGAGAAGCCTGGTGGGCTGCAGTCCATGGGGTCGCCAAGAGTTGGACACGACTGAGTGACTTCACTTTCATGCATTGGAGAAGGAAATGGCAACCCACTCCAGTATCCTTGCCTGGAGAATCCCAGGGATGGGGGAGCCTGGCGGGCTGCCGTCTATGGGGTCGCACAGAGTCGGACACGACTGATGCAACTTAGCAGCAGCAGCAGCAGGATTCATTAAATCAAGTCTAACTCTTCTGCAGCTCCATGGACCACAGAATGCCAGGCTCCTCTGTCTGTGGGATTCTCCAGGCAAGAATACTGGAGTGGGTTTCCATGCCCTTCTCCAGGGGATCTTCCCCACCCAGGGATCAAACGTGTATCTCCTGCATTGCAGGCAGATTCTTTATCACTGAGCCATGGGGGAAACCCAATGAAGTCTATATTCTCCTATAATTTGCCACAAATATTTATCTGCAAAACTCAACCATAGTCAAAATCAGCTTAGGAAGGGTCTGAGAAACAGGAAGATTCTGCAGAGTATTTCCGTACAGAATTTATCTAGTCCAGGGGTCAGTACAGGGGCGGTGTCCACAGGCCATTGCCAGCCCAAACTGTCACCTTTTGTACCGTCTTGGAGCTAAGAATGGGTTTCACATTTTAAAGCAGTTACATACGTAATGTACTTAATTTTTCTTCTTGCCTCACAAAGCTGAAAATATTTATTATTCAGCCCTCTAAGTAAAAACGTTAACCCTTGCTCTATCCAGCCCACCCATGACACTACAAATTTTTGTTCACATACTGGTGTTTTAGCGGAGATAATTCTATATGGAAATAGTACCATGCCTTGGACATGGCCATTTTATATTCCTCCTAGACATACAAGAATTGTCCATTTTCCAGCTCCCCTTGCTGCTGGGTAGAGCCACATGACAGTCTCAGCCAGTGGTATGAGGTCCAGCCCTTAAAGCCTCCTGAGCAATCTTCCCTTTCTGTCTTCCCTCGTCTGCTGGATAAGGCACTGGATCTTTAAATCAAATGAAGGCTGCCCTTTGAATACCAAGGTATTCATAGTACAAGCAAGAAAATGAATTTTTCTTGTGTTAAGTCTTTGAGTTTGGGGGGAAGTGTTTCTTACAACAGCCAATGTTACTTTCCCTGGCTGGTATATGTAGATTTTTTTTTTTTTTTTTCCAGTATCACTGGGCCTGATATCACCATGGCATATGTTTACTCACAATACACACACACAAATGTGAGAACAGTTTACTCTTCGATTTTTATGAGTATCCAAAACAAACAAGATGATTTGGCTTTCATATCCCCAACAAATAAAAGTTTCATTCTCAAATGCTAGTTTTTGTTGCCATGGATAAAACTGAACTACAATTTGGGAACCAAGTTAGACACCAGGTAAATAAAGGAAAATCTCAATCTTGTAAAATAACAACTGCCCCAAATTTGAGCTCCAAAAACGTGTAAACAGTTCTTTCATGCTTATACCTCCACAAGGCCGTTTCATGTCCAGCTTTCATCATCCTGTTTACCAAGTGAGAATTTTCGGATTTCAGTTTAGACACATCTGGTTCACAAATGAGCCACGACACCCCCAATCATTGTGAAATCCTCACCACAAGCATTGGTGATGAGATCTTGTGTTTATTAGGAAAGATGTGAGAACCAGTCTGTTGTGAAGCTATTTTGAGTGGAGACGTCTCTGATGTGGCATTTTAGAGGTGTCAGTTTGATCTTTCTTTGTTGAAGAACTATTGTCATTAAATTCACTTCTAATTGCAAATTCATCAGTTTTAGCTTTCTTCCAGATATAACCTCACCTGGACCAGTTGGAAAAAAATAATTCAGCTGCTGTTTAGTTGTTAAAAAAGAGTTGACATGACCAATCTGTTGGTGTTTTCTTCATGTCTTTTTAAACTTCCCTAGGTATCTTTAGATTCCTTGCAACTTTTTCAGTGCATCATAAAACCAAGTCATTTACTATTTTGAGATCACTGAAGTCAAGGGTGATTAATAGCAAATTAATTTCTCTTTTGTCTTATACCAAATCTGGCTTACTAACAAAGAGAGGAGAGAGAGAGAGAGTGAGGCTAAACTACTCACAATGACTTGATAATAACTTTTGATTACAGCAAACAAACAAACAAAAAAATAACTGAATCACAGCCTGTGCTGTACACCTGCAACTAATACACTGTAACAATCAACTATATTTCAATGGAAAAAAATCAAATCTGAAAATAATTCATTAATTTGAAAATCAAGCCTGGACCCCTCTCTATTGCTGATCCTGCTCACAGTGCCAACTGTCTTGCTTTTCACACTGTCTGCACTGTTGGTTGAGCCCAGGGTAGGCAAGCTGTGAGCTGAGAAGCTGAAGGAGACTCGAGGAGTAGGAACTGCAGACGTGTTTCTTCTCTCCTGGCTGGCACAGCAGCCGTGGCAGCAGCCATAACTTAAGACAGCACAACCATACACAACCCTTCAGGGCTTTTCCGGGTGAGGCTCATAGAGGCATTTCACACAAAGGAGTGGAGACCAAGCAAATACCTCGTGATGCGCATGCATGGGGCTATAAATGAGCTCAGCTCTTACGTTATTATTTACAAAACATGGGGCGAGAGAGCCTGAACACACTGCTGCTACTGCTGCTGCTAAGTCACTTCAGTCATGTCCGACTCTGTGCTACCCCATAGACAGCAGCCCACCAGGCTTCCCCGTCCCTGGGATTCTCCAGGCAAGAACACTGGAGTGGGTTGCCATTTCCTTCTCCAATGCATGAAAGTGAAAAGTGAAAGTGAAGTTGCTCAGTCGTGTCCGACCCTCAGCGACCCCATGGACTGCAGCCTTCCAGGCTCCTCCATCCATGGGATTCTCCAGGCAGGAGTACTGGAGTGGGGTGCCATTGCCTTCTCCGCCTGAACACACTCTCTGGGCTAATTTGCTCTCTCCCTACACCCTCCTCCCGAAAAAGACCCAGTCAACATTACTACATGAAGAGGTTCTTATTTTATGCATTTTACAAATAAGTGTCTTTACATTCCACAGAATTTTCAAGATGCTTGACTGTGACTGTCAAAGAACATATTTTGACTAAATAAATATATAAATAACTTATTCGTAAAAGAAAGCCAACCTCTAACATGGTCGCAGCCCACTGCTCTGAGGGGCCTGGACAAAGTTAACAAAGAATTTAGGACAACGTGGAGTAGGTTCCCAGGAAATTAGACGAACTCTCTTTGCACCCACCTACATATCCTCAGTCAACAACTCTTCCCATTTAATCAAGACCTCTGCATCTGGAGAGAGATTCCCCAACAACTGGGCCATCAGGAGTATGGGCCTTGCAATGGGACACACACAGGAGAATGTGTCACCATCCGGGCAGTATTCCTGCACAAAAAGCATGATCTGAAATTAGTCCTGGAGAAACAGACACACTAGTGTGAATTGAAAGTCATTCTGCACAATCACCTGACCTAGACTTTTCGAATCATTAATAAGACAAAAGACCAAAAGGAAAAGGGTGGGGTGGGGAAGAGATGGCAATTGTTCAAGACAGAAATAATGAGATGGGACCGTGACAACCACATGCAATAGGGAATTCTCACCTGAGTCTTGAATAGAAAAAAGGTAACTAGAAAGGGTATTGTGCTGCACGCTATGCTCAGTCGCTTCAGTTGTGTCTGACTCTTTGCAACCCCATGGACTGTCACCGGTCAGGCTCCTCTGTCCATGGGATTCTCCAGGCAAGAACACTGGAGTGGGTTGCTGTGCCCTTCTCCAGGGCATCTTCCAGACCCAGAAATCGAACCCGTATCTCTGGCCTCTCCTGCACTGCAGGCAGGTTCTTTACCCACTGAGCCTCTTGGGAAGCCCCAAAGTGTATTGTAGGAACAATTAGAAAATTTTGAATGTGAATGTAAATTAGATATAATTGTATCGATGGTAAATGTCCTGAGCCTAATTATATTGTGATGATGTAGGAGAATCCCTTTATTCCTAGGAGCTATACACTGAAATATGTGAGGAAAAGGGTTGCATTGAGCACTTTTTCTGTGTGACAAATCCCCACAAAAGAGCAGCTATGTATTTAGTTTATTTTTCTATTTAGACTCAGCTCCCCTGGGAAGTTCCTGTGAGCTCTGTTGGGGTCCCTTGTGTGTCTGTGATCAGCAGCCAACGGGTTGGACAGCTTTGCTTCTGGGGTGAGTCTGGTGGTTGGCTGGAGTGACTAGAACCCTGTCTTTGTCCCACCAGCAGGTAAGTCCTGATTATTCACAGGCAGAGGCAAAGTTCCAAGAAAGATACAGAGAGAGAGGAAGCCTGTGAAGTTTCTTGAGACCAGACCACAGAGCTGATACAACCTCACTGGTGATGCATTTTCTCAAAGCAGTCACAAGGTCTGCTCAGAGTCTGGGGGTGGATACCTCTGCGTCACAGTGGGGAAAGCTGAGAAATCACATTGTAAAGGGCCTGGCTGTGGTGAAGGAAAAACTGTGGTCATTTGTGCCAACTACCACAAGGATGGATTGGTGTTCCTTCAATTATACCTGAAACATTTCTATAGGATTAAAAGCCTTCTAAATATAAAGCTTCAAAATCACTGTGGATGGTGACTGCAGTCATGAAGTTAAAAGATGCTCGCTCCTTGGAAGAAAACCTATGACAAAACTGGCAGCGTACTAAAAAGCAGAGACATTACTTTGTCAATAAAGGTCCGTCTAGTCAAAGCTATAGGTTTTCTGGTAGTGGTGTACGGATGTGAGAATTGGACCATAAAGAAGGCTGAGTGCCATAGAATTAATGCTTTCAAACCGTGGTGCTGGAGAGGACTCTTGAGAGTCCCTTGGACTGCAAAGAGATCAAACCAGTCAATCCTAAAGGAAATCAACCCTGAATATTCATTGGAAGGGCTGGTACTAAAGCTGCAATACTTTGGCCACCTGATGCAAAAAGCCAACTCATTGAAAAAGACCCTGACGATGGGAACGATTAAGGGCGGTGGAGGCTGGGGAGGGGTGGCAGTGAATGAGATGGCTGGATGGCATCACCAACTCAATGGACATGAGTTTGAGCAAACTCTGGGAGATGGTGAAGGACAGGGAAGCCTGGCGTGCTGCAGTCCATGGGGTCACAAAGAGTTGGATATGACTGACTGAACAACAACAAATAAAAAGTTGAAGAGAGAAATGGAAGATAGCACTAGAAGTGAGATACCAAGAGAAGTTGTGCTGTGTGCTTAGTCGCTCAGTCCGACTCTTTGTGACCCCCTGGATTCTAGCCCACCAGGCTCCTCTGTCCATGGGGATTCTCCAGGCAAGAATACTGGAGTGGGTTGCCATGCCCTCCTCCAGGGGCATGTAACTTGTAAAGTTAAGTTTATATTATTGTCTAAGTCCATTCAAACGTACAGTGATGAAAGTCAGAATATTGTTAACATCTGGGTAATGGGTTATTGGAGTGCTGGTAATATACTGCTTCTTGATCTGAATAATAAAAATTTCATGAAGCTGTATACACTTAGGATATGCACTCTTTTTGGTAGGTATGTCATACTTTAATATTTTAAACTATACTTTGAAAAGTAGAAAGAGCAATGGCCTTGAAGCGAAAACCTGATGCTGCCACCAACTCCTTCTGCAATACTGAAAATGTCCATTTAATTCCCTGGGCTTCAGTTTCCTCATCTGTAAAAGGAAACCTGATGAATTCTAGTTGGCCCCTACCCACCTCTAAACCCAGAGATGCAACTCTGATCAGTTTCCTTTCTTTCTGCCTAGAAATTATTTGTCAGAAGTTTTTAAAAAAAACCTATGATATATAATATATAACATGGTAATTATACAAATTATAATTATATATTTTCTCCTCCAGCTATAGCATGTCTGAGAATTTATTTTGTTTTGCACAGAAATAATTATAGCAAAGCCAAAGCAATAAAGGAGTCTCTTTTTTAGTACAGATGAGCACTACAGAGGCTAGCTATTTGCAGAAATCAGTAGATGGGCAGGACATCACATTTTAAGGTCACACTAGAAAGGTAGCCAAGGACCCTGCCACATAAGGAAGAACCATCGTGAACCCTTTCAAAGAGCCAACCCTATTTCACCACCACTCCTGCCCATGCCTGAGAAGAACAACCCTCCCCCAGGAATGCAGCTTCTCCCCCTCCTGGGTCACACACTCAGGGGTCCCTTGGGCCCTGTGTACAGCCAGGGGCTCTAAGGATGAAGTGAAGAGAGACACAGCATCCCTCTGGTTCTCACACGTGTGTGTGTGTGTGTGTGTGTGTGTGTGTGTGTGTGTGTTAGAGCCTCAGGAGCTGGAACAACGCTGGAAGTCCAGGTGTCCCACCAGCCTAGCTGTTGCTTTAGTGGGTAGAGCCCCCAGGAGCACCTCTGAGCCTCTGAGAGTGGTGATTTTCTCACTTGTGAGCACTGTGACCCCTGCACAGTTCAAAGGACTCTAGTGGAACAACATTTTGGAGTTTTTGTTTGTGTTTCCTTCAGGGCTTAAAGTCTACCTCTCGGGATCCTGACAGCTACTATTTTCTGCAGTTTTCTGAAAGCTGCATCCATGGGAAATATATTTATGGAACAACCACCAAGTGACTTCATAAGTGAATGAGACAGACCAGTTCCCTGCCCTCACAGACACAATCTGGAGTCCTTCATCTATTGGACAGAGAGATCTGGAACCACTCATCTTGCCTCCTGTGGGAGTGACAGTGGAACCTGAGAACAGTTTACAGATGAGGAAACTGAGCCGTTTGTTGCTTAGTCCCTAAGGTGGGTCCAACTCTTTTGTGACCCCATGGACTGTAGCCCACCAGGCTCCTCTGTCCATGGGATCTCCCAGGCAAGAATACTGGAGTGGGTTGCTATTTCCTTCTCCAGGGGATCTTCCCAACCCAGGAATCAAACTCAGGTCTCATGCATGGCAGGTGGATTCTTTACCACTGAGCCACCAGGGAAGCCCATAAACTGAGCTGAGAGAGCTAAAGTAACTTGCCTGAGAGGTTACATGGCTGGTCAACAGAATCCATTCAACCCCATTTTGCTGCAAGTCCTCCATGGATGGCCCTGAGACGAGGTGGTAGAGTGTGTCCATCTCTTAGAACAGGGACTGGCAGAAGCTAAGTCATATGGTCTAGCTGTCTGTGTATTCTGCTGTTCAGTTTCTCAGTCATGTCCAACTCTCTGCAACCCCAGGGACTGCAGCACACCAGGCTTCCCTGTTCTTCACCATCTCCCAGAGCTTGCTCAAACTCATGTCTGTTGAGTTGGTGACGCTCTAACCATCTTGTCCTCTGTCGTCCCCTTCTCCTCCTACCTTCAATCTTTCCCAGCATCAGGGACTGTGCCAATGGGTCAGCTCTTCACATCAGGTAGCCAAAGCATTGGAGTATACAAGGTCTTATTAAAACACTGCCACTCGGGACTTCCTGGTGGTCCAGTAGTTAAGATTCTGTGTTTCCACTGCAGGGGGCATGGGTTTGATCCCCGGTCGGGGAACTAGGCTCTAGCATGCCACATGGCACTGTGGGGGAAATAAAAACAGCCACAACCGTTCGTTCATGCATTTTCTTTGACTGCTTTCCTGCTGCAACAGCAGAGTTGGCCAGTCACAACAGAGGCCTGACAGCCCACAGAGACAAAGACATCTGCTCTCTCTTCAAAGACTTGCCGCCTGCCCTCACAGCACGTGGATTAGGGCAACGCGAGACCAGGAGCACAGCCTCCAAGTTTAGTGGCTTAACATATTCTTTCAAGTTTATTTTTCCTTAAAAAGCCAAAAATAGAGTTGCCATATGAGCCAGTAGTCCCATTCCCAGTCCCAGTAGGCATATATTGGAGAAAAAAAAAACTCTAATTCAAGAGGATACATACACTCCTGTGTTTACAGCAGTATATGATTCACAGTAGTTAAGGGATGGAAGCAAGCTAAATGTCCACCAACAAGTAAATGGATAAAGAAGATATCACTGCAGATGGTGACTGCAGCCATGGAATTAAAAGATGCTTATTCCTTGGAAGAAAAGTTATGACCAACCTAGATAGCATATTGAAAGGCAGAAACATTACTTTGCCAACAAAGGTCCATCTAGTCAAGGCTATGGTTTTTCCTGTGGTCATGTGAGAGTTGGACTGTGAAGAAGGCTGAGCGCCGAAGAACTGATGCTTTTGAACTGTGGTGTTGGAGAAGACTCTTGAGAGTCCCTTGGACTGCAAGGAGATCCAACCAGTCCATTCTGAAGGAGATCAGCCCTGGGATTTCTTTGGAAGGAATGATGCTGAAGGTGAAACTCCAGTACTTTGGCCACCTCATGTGAAGAGTTGACTCATTAGAAAAGACTCTGATGCTGGGAGGGATTGGGGGCAGGAGGGGAAGGGGATGACAGAGGATGAGATGGCTGGATGGCATCACTGACTCGATGGACGTGAGTCTGAGTGAAGTCTGGGAGTTGGTGATGGACAGGGAGGCCTGGTGTGCTGTGACTCATGGGGTCACAAAGAGTCGGACACGACTGAGTGACTGAACTGAACCGAACTGATATATAGATATAGATATAGATATACACACAAAGGATTATTACTCAGTCATAAAAAAAAATGAATTTGAGTCAGTTGTAGTAAGGTGGATGAACCTAGTGTCTGTTATAGAGTGAAGTAAGTCAGAAAGAGAAAAACAAATATTGTATATTAACACATATAAATGGAATCTAGAAAAGTGGTACCGATGCACCTACTTTCAGGGAAGGAATAGAGATGCAGATGTAGAGAAAGGACCTGTGGACGCAGCGGGGGAAGGAGAAGGTGGGAGGAACTGGGAAAGTAGCGCTGACATACAAACACGACCACACGTGAAAGATAGAGCTGGGGAGGCACTGTGTGCGCAGGGAGCGCCGTCTGCTGCTCTGTGACGACCTAGAGGAGTGGGATGGGGGGAGGAGGGAGGCGTAAGAGGCAGAGGATAAACACATAATTATGACTGATTCAGTTGTCGTACGGCAGAAACTAACACAACATCGTAAAGAAATCTTCCTCCAACTAAAAAATAAATTTAAAAAAATCTTCAAAAAAAGCTGTGGTAATATATGCAGTGGAATACTACTCAGCCATAAAAAATAACGAAATAATGCCATTTGCAGTAACAGGGATGGACCTAGAAATTATCATACTAAGTAAATTAAGTCAGAAAGAGAAGGACAAATACCATGTGATATATGTAGAATCTAAAGTATGATACCAAATGAACTTACTTATAAAACAGAAAGACTCACAGACATAGAAAACACACTTACGGTTATCAAAGGGGTAACAGGGGTGGGGGCAGGATAAATATTGAGTTTGGAATTAGCAAATACAAACAAAATATACAAAATAACTTAGAAGAGAAGTCAAAGACAAAGGAGAAAAGGAAAGATATACCCATCTGAATGCAGAGTTCCAGAGAACAGCAAGAAATAAGAAAGTCTTTTTAAGGAAACAGTGCAAAGAAATAGAAGAAAACAACAGAATGGGAAAGACTAGAGATGTCTTCGGATAAGGCAATGGCACCCCACTCCAGTACTCTTGCCTGGAAAATCCCATGGACGGAGGAGCCAGGTAGGCTGCAGTCCATGGGGTTACACAGAGTCGGATACGACTGAGTGACTTCACTTTCACTTTTACCTTCATGCATTGGAGGAGGAAATGGCAACCCACTCCAGTGTTCTTGTCTGGAGAATCCCAGGGACGGGGGAGCCTGGTGGGCTGCTGTCTATGGGGTCGCAGAGTCGGACACGACTGAAGCGACTTAGGAGGAGGAGGAGGAGAGATGTCTTCAAGAAAATTAGAGACAAGGGAACATATCATGCAAAAAATGGGCACAATAAAGGAAAGAAACAGTAGGCACCTAATAGAAGCAGAAGATATTAAGACAAGGTGGCAAGAATACACAGAACTATACAAAAAAAGACCTTAATGACCCAGATAACCACGATGCTGTAATCACTCACCTAGAGCCAGACATCCTGGAGTGTGAAGTCAAGTGGGCCTTAGGAAGCATCACTATGAACAAAGCATGAACAAAGCAAGTGGAGGTGATGCAATTCCAGCTGAGCTATTTCAAATCCTAATGATGATGCTGTTAAAGTGCCACACTCAATATGCCAGCAAATTTGGAAACCTCAGCAGTGGCCACAGAACTGGAAAAGGTCAGTTTCCATTCCAATCCCAAAGAAAGGCAATGCCAAAGAAAGTCCAAGCTACCACACAATTGCACTTATTTCGCACACTAGCAAAGTAATGCTCAAAATTCTCCAAACTAAGCTTCAATAGTATGTGAACTGTGAACTTCCAGAATTTTAAGCTGGATTTAGAAAAGGCAGAGGAACCAGCCATCAAATTGCCAACATTTGTTGGCTCATCAAAAAAGCAAGAGTTCCAGAAAAACATCTACTTCTGCTTTATTGACTATGTCAAAGCGTTTGACTGTGTGGATCACAAGAAACTGTGGAAAATTCTGAAAGAGATTGGAATATCAGACCACCTGACCTGCCTCCTGTGAAACCTGTATGCAGGTCAGGAAGCAACAGTTAGAACTGGACATGGAACAACAAACTGGTTCCAAATCGGGAAAGGAATATGTCAAGGCTGGTCACCCTGTTCATTTAACTTCTATGCAGAGTACATCATGCAAAATGCAGTACTGGATGAAGCACAAGCTGGAATCAAGATTGCCGGGAGAAATATCAATAACCTCAGATACTCAGATGACACTACCCTTATGGCAGAAATCGAAGAGGAACTAAAGAGCCTCTTGATGGTAAAAGAGGAGAGTGAAAAAGCTGGTTTAAAATTCAACATTCAAAAAACTAAGATCATGGCATCCGGTCCCATTACTTCATAGCAAATAAACGGGGAACAATGGCAATAATGACGGGCTTTATTTTCTTGGGCTCCCAAATCACTGTGGACAGTGACTGTAGCCATGTAATTGCTCCTCGGAAGAAAAGCAATGACAAATCTAGACAGTGTTTTAAAAAGCAGAGACATTACTTTGCCTAAGAAGGTCTGTCTAGTCAAAGCTATGGTTTTTCCAGTAGTCATGTATGGATGTGAGAGTTGGACCATAAAGAAAGCTGTGTGCCAAAGAATTGATGCTTTTGAACTGTGGTGTTGGAGAAGACTCTTGAGAGTCCCTTGGACTGCAAGATCAAACAAGTCAATCCTAAAGGAAATCAATCCTGAATATTCATTGGAAGGAATGTTGCTGAAGCTCCAATACTTTGGCCACCTGATGCAAAAAGCTGACTCACTGGAAAAGACCCTGATGCTGAGAAAGACTCAAGGCAGGAGGAGAAGGGAATGACAGAGGATGAGATGGTTGGATGGTATCACCGACTCAATGGACACGAGTTTGAGCAAACTCTGGGAGATGGTGAAGGACAGGGAAGCCTGGTGTGCTGCAGTCCATGGGGTCTCAAAAAGTCAAACACATCTGAGCAACTGAACAACAATGTATATAAAATAGATAACTAACAAGTTCCTGCTGTATAGCACAGGGAACTATTACAATATCCTGTAATAAATCATAGTGGAAAAGAGTATGAAAAAAGAATATATTTGTATAACTGGATCACTTTGCTGCACAGCAAAAACTAACACAATATTGTAAATGAACTATACATCATTTAAAAAAAAAAAAAGGTTATTTCTAATCACACACTAGCCTAGCTAAGGTGTTCTGGGCAGAGTTGGAGTGGGGTAAAGGCTCTGTGCCAGGAATTCAGGCTGATCATTCGTCACCCTGCACAGAAATATCCAGCCACCAGGCTGAGCCAGGACTCAGTCACACGGCTGTATCTAACTGTAAAGGATATTGGGAAATGTAGTCAACTCGTGTGTCCAGGAAGAAGAGGAAACAGGTTCTGGTGAACATCTAGCAGCCTCCACCACAATCCCTAAATGCTAATCATTTTTACACCCAGAAAAGCCTCTGGTTTTGACTTTGCAAAAAATCTGATTTACACCTCACATACAGTATGCATGAGTGTAACAGTTTTTTTAAAATTGAATCCTTATCTTCTTGAGATATATACTCAACTATGTATCAGTGAAATGATATGTCATGGATTTGCCTCAAAATAATTTGACAATAGAAAGTTAGAGTACAGATTTGGTCACAAGTTTTGTTGAAGTTGGGTTATTTATTATACCCTCTTTCAGTTCAGTTCAGTTCAGTTGCTCAGTCGTGTCTGACTCTTTGTGACCCATGAATTGCAGCAGGCCAGGCCTCCCTGTCCATCACCAACTCCTGGAGTTCACTGAGACTCATGTCCATCGAGTCAGTGATGCCATCCAGCCATCTCATTCTCTGTCGTCCCCTTTTCCTCCTGCCCCCAATCCCTCCCAGCATCAGAGTCTTTTCCAATGAGTCAACTCTTTGCATGAGGTGACCAAAGTACTGGAGTTTCAGCATCATTCCTTCCAAAGAACACCCAGGGCTGATCTCCTTTAGAATGGACTGGTACCCTCTTTACTTTTGTATATATTTTTAAGTAATAAAAATGTATTTTAAAAGACTATACTAAAACTACCCTTTGCTATCTTCCAACAGTTTTAGTTAAAAAAAAAAACAACTATATATATATATATTAAAAACAATAAAATCCTGATCATAATAGACTACAAGGTTCTCTTCAGTTATATTAACTATAGGTGTTCTGGCTTGTTAATTTCTCTTATTTTACCCAACTATTCCAGTCAAACAAGCCTGTCTGCAAAAGAAATGGACTAATAATAAAAATAAAATTTGTGAAAGAATAGTACAATCAAGACAGAAGAATTAATATTTACAGATCTGCTACTTATAGTAGGAATAGTCTAAGGAGAGTTAATTCATTAAGTGAGGTCTGTATAAAAATCACATGCTGTATCCATTAAACAAACACAGATTAAACATCTACTTCACGCAAGGCTCTGTGCTCAGCTCTAGAAATATAATGAGAGGAGGGAGCTGTCCCGGTCTTGAGGATTGTACTTGTCAGGACAGGTTGAACTAGCTGCGTAGCGAACATCCCCAAATCACAGTGGTCTTGAACAACAAAGTGTATTTCTTACTGCACAAGGTTACGTGCCTGTATTCCTGGTGCAATAACTCTCTGCTGAGCAGTAACTCAGAGATTTGGGCTCCTCCCAACCTCAAAGTCCTTTGCCTACAGAAAACAAAGAGAGTGTGATAGATGGTCACTTAGTGTTTAATGGCCAGATCAGAAAGTGACAGAGCTCTCCACCATCCCACCTGGACCCAGTACTGCTGAAAAGTGTTCTCTAGCTGTGAACAAAAGAAGAGAAAAAAAAAACCTGGGTACTGGTGTAAGGGAGATGTGCTCTGGAATGTTCTGCCACAAAGGTGATCCAAGTCTGGTATAAAGGCAGACACACAAACAGACACATTCTACTAATGCACAGTTAGATCAATAATAAAAGATATGAATAAAGTGCTATGGAAACTCTTAAACAGGTAGGATTTTTAAAGTTTCCATTAACTGTTGGTATGATTTCCTAAATGTGCTCGACACTTAATTTGCTTGGGCTATTAAATTTATAATTCTTTTTCACAAAACTTGCAACCCAGTTTTCCCTAACTCCTCAAGAGCAGAGCACTGCCCGTAGCCTTGTTTGGGAACAGTCATCACAGGGCATGGAGGTTTATCAATACTAGTTATGTGTGCTTACTAGAACATAAACTCACCTGGAATTTGGATTTCACAGCATGCAAGAATTTTAATAGGATTCATTCATACATTTGTTCGACATTTTATACAGACTTTAGTCCCCAAAATTCAATTTACAATTTTTACAACATTTTACAAAGACTTTGATCTCCAACTCTCCTTTTACACGTTTACAAGAATTTACACTCGCTGCAAGCATTTCTTTCCAACGTTTTTGTAAAAGTTATTTTTCCTAGGATCCAAAAAAATGTTCATTTTAGATGAGAGGAGAGGAGGCTTACATGTGGAGATTGTGTTTGATGGAAACACAGGATACAGCAGAAGTGACTGGATTCTAATTTAGACCAGCCTGCCTCAAGCAATGGGAAAGTCATTTGTCCCTGTGTGCCCACATCACAATCTGGCACAACTGGGGGTTAGAGCCAGCCTAAACTCTCTCTGGACACAGGATTCCTGTTTGCCATCTTAATTTACACATTCCATCGATGTGCTGATTAGCCTGGACTCCCTCACATCTTTCTAAGTGATTCTAACTTGGAAACACACAGGAGGATCCCTGTGGGATCTCAGAGCCGCTGGGATCTCCTCTTTGATCTCCCATCTGAATCCGGGACAATCTATTGTTTCAAATTCTTCCTCAGCGCTCCAGTTGACAATTATTGGCATTTTAGAGCCTCGGATTGCAATAGGATGCCTAACAGACCCGCTGCCTGAACATTTAAAGCACTCACTCCCTCCCAAAGCCATTGCTCCCTTCCCAAAGCCCTCCCCGCCCACCACACACAAAATGACTGAAAAGGAGAGAAATGGAGTGCTTTAAGAAGCTGTCAATGAAAGTGAAAGAGGAGAGTGAAAAATTGGCTTAAAGCTCAACATTCAGAAAACCGATCATGGCATCTGGTCCCATCACTTCATGGGAAATAGACGGGGAAACAGTGGAAACAGTGTCAGACTTTATTTTTGGGGGCTCCAAAATCACTGCAGATGGTGACTGCAGCCATGAAATTAAAAGACGCTTACGCCTTGGAAGGAAAGTTATGACCAACCTAGATAGCATATTCAAAAGCAGAGACATTACTTTGCCAACAAAGGTCCGTCTAGTCAAGGCTCTGGTTTTTCCTGTGGTCATGTATGGATATGAGAGTTGGACTGTGAAGAAAGCTGATCGCTGAAGAATTGATGCTTTTGAACTGTGGTGTTGGAGAAGACTCTTGAGAGTCCCTTGAACTGCAAGGAGATCCAACCAGTCCATTCTAAAGGATATCAGTCCTGGGTGTTCTTTGGAAGGAATGATGCTAAAGCTGAAACTCTGGTACTTTGGCCACCTCATGCGAAGAGTTGACTCATTGGAAAAGACTCTGATGCTGGGAGGGATTGGGGGCAGGAGGAGAAAGGGACGACAGAGGATGAGATGGCTGGATGGCATCACCGACTGGATGGACGTGAGTTTGAGTGAACTCCGGGAATTGGTGATGGACAGGGAGGCCTGGCCTGCTGCAATTCATGGGGTCGCAAAGAGCCGGACATGACTGAGCGACTGAACTGAATGACTGAACTGAATGTGTTAGTAAGATGCTAGGGTTGGTTAGGATTTTAAAGAGGCTCACAAAGCATCTCCAGAGCAGTAACTGTCTCTTCTTGCCCTTGACACAAAACCAACCGGTGCACCAAGCTTTGGGCTTCCCTGGTAGCTCAGCGGTAAAGAATCCCCCTGCCAATGCAGGAGACACACGGATTCCCTCCCTGGGTGGGGAAGATCCTCTGGAGAAGGAAATGGCAACCCACTTCAATATTCTTAGCCTGGGCAGTCTCAGGCACAGAGGAGCCTGGCAGACTACAATCCACGGAGTTCCAAAAGAATCGGACACGACTTAGCGACTAAACAACCAAATACTACACTTTAACCACCGCTATTCAAATACTGTAAAAGGCCAGGGCGAACACTGCCCCCACCCCGACCCCCGTGAACTTTCGTAATGATAAAAGTGTTTTCGGTCTGAATTTGGTGAAGACTTGGCTGAGGTGCCTTGTATAAAGACAGGAACTCTCGGAAGGGAGTTGATTTAAGAATCTTACTTGAGTTTGTAAGGATGGGAGCGGGGGAAGGGGGCGTGTCGTAGAGAAAGGTTTGTTTAATTTCAGTCCCCAAGGGAGAATGGAGAGGCTCCATCGCCGGGACATTGGAATCCAGGATGCGAGGTGCGCTTGGAAATTGGGGAAATTTGGGAACGCCTAGGCTGAAGGTTCCGCTCGCGGGGAGAAAAGGACGGGGCGGGCACAGGGGAGGAGGCAAGGAGGGGCCCGAGGGGAGGCGGTGGAGGCGGAGTATAAAAGGCCCCGGCCAGCCCGAGCGCCCGCCACTCCGAGCCCCTTGGAGAAGGCGGGCGCCCGGGCAGGATGCGCGGCGCCGCTGCGGTGAGCTGAGCCCAGCCCCGGACTCGGCTCTCTCGTGCATCCGAGGCGAGGACCGCGCGCCCTCTGCTCGACCCTCGAGCCCTTCTACCGGCCGGCTGTCCCCTGCGAGGCATGAGCGGCGCGCGGGAGTCCGAGGTTTCAGCGCGGTCATGAGACGCTGGCCCAGGAGCGGCAACTGGGCGACGGCAGCCCCCAGGGCCCCTCCGGGCGCGGCGCCTCCGGGATGAGCCCCCCGACCCGCGCCGGCCTGAGCTGAGACTGGCCCCCACTGCCCCACCTCCGTCCTGCGCGCCCGAGCCGCGGGCACCTCACCCCTGCCGCTTCTTGCCGAGACACCTGCGCGCTGGACCAGACGGACGCCCGGCGAATCGGACTCGCCTCCCTTCCCAGGCTCTACCCACCGCCGCGGGCGCCTGAGCAACGGTGCTCTGTGAGCAGGCAGCCCACCGTCCGGGAGCGAGTGTCAAGACCTTTCTGGAACGACCCCGTCTCTTCCCCCTCGTACATACGCCAGCTGCAGGGAGGGGCGCACAGTCGCCGGCAGACACCTGGCTGGGCCGGTGCCCTCTCGGTTCTGCATCACCACAACTCCCAACTCCACTTGTCAATAAAAGTTTCCAACCTCGCCCAGGCACCCCCCACCACCCCAAAGCCCCGGGCCTCGGCGCGCGCGGGGCTCTGCGCTCGCCGGCCGCAGCGACCTCGGCAGCGGGGGCGCGCGCTCGGCGCAGCCCGGCAGGCGGACACGGACTCCGGAGGGGCTCGCGGGTCACCTCCAGTGACAGCCCCCGCGCACCCGGGGCCCCCGTCTGGAGCCGGCTCTCCCGAGGACTCGGCGGCGGGGCGGCGCGGCCCGCGGCCGGGAGGAGCGCGGGGAGGAGGGGAGGTGGCTCGTCGGGTGAGTGGCTACGGGCGGCAAGGGCGGGGGAGCCAAGCGTGGAGGTAACTGCGGGCCGCCGCTGAAGCCCTCCTCCTCCTCCTCCTCCTCCTCCTTCTCCTCCTCCTCCTCCCGCTCCCCGCGCTCCTCTGGCGGCCGCTCCCGCTCCAGCTGCGGCGCCGCGGCCACATCTGCGGCGCCCATGTGCGCTCGGGGGCTCGGCTGCGCCCGCCCCGCCGCCGCCCCCGCTGCCCGCTGCCCGCAGGGTGGGCCCCGGCCCGGCCCGGGCCCCGGGCGGCCCGCCGTCCCCGCCGCCGCCGCCGGGGAGCGCCGGGGTTCGCTCCGCCGCCGGCTTGGACGCCCCCGGCCCCGCCGTGGCTCCGCCGTGGTGCGGCGGCGGGGACGGCGGTGGCGGCTCCTGCTCCCCGGGCCTGGCGCGCCCCGCCGCAGCCAGCGCCAGTGCCGCAGGCTCGGGGAGCGGGGCCCCGGCGGGGGCCGAGGCGGGAGCCGCGCTGCCGGACTCCCGGGCTCCGACTCCTCCTCCCCCGCCGCCGCCGCCGCCCGCCGCGCCGGGTCCTAAAGCCGCACGCCTGCGGAGGATGGTGCGCCTGGCGGCCGAGCTGCTGCTGCTGCTGGGGTTGCTGCTGCTCACGCTGCACATCACGGTGCTGCGCGGTTCCGGAGCCGCCGACCGGCCGGACGCGGCCGCGGCCAACGCCAGCCGGACCCCGCTGCAGGTGAGTGCGCCGCCGGGCAGGGGCGCGCGTGGCGGCCGGGACCCGGGTGGCTGGGTGCTGACCTCGCACCTGAGAGATGCGGGGAGGCGGGTCCCCGCTCCACCAAAGAACAGGTTGTTTGGGCAGTTGTTTGGCCGGGGCCACCCGTCTCCAGCCTGGACGGAGCGGGCTAAGTGCTTGGAGGCTGAACCATTTCGGAGGTCCGGGGGCACGCTCCTCCGGGTCTGTCCCCAGGTACCTGAGCGTGAGACGGGCGGAGGAGTGTGGAGCACGCATGTGTTGGCTTTGGGGTGCTTTCAGTCTTCGGTTGCCCTTCAGAGGCGAAGTGATGTTATTCTGAGAGGCGGGGGCGGGGGGAGGAGCGGGAGGAGACCTCAACTTAGGACAACCCCCAAACGAGGTCTGGGAGGAAGAACCCGGTTGAATCTGCCAACTCAGAAAACAGTGGCAAAGGTCAGGAAATAATTTCCCAGAAGAAAGTATCCCTGGTCGCCCACGTGGTCCCCGATCCAACCTTGCACCTTCCTAGCCTGCGGAGGGCGCGGAATCAAGCCACCTGTTGTACTTTGAGATGGCATTACCTGGGGCTTTAAAACTTGACAGCAAAAGACTTCTTACAGCGTTCTGCCCCTGTTGAAGGTCGCCTTAGGAATGGAATTCTGAGGGTCTGTGCAGCTCCAACGCAGTGGGTGGGGGAGTCGCAACTAGGGAGGAGATAGCGGGCCTCAGACGCAGAATGGATTCTCCGGTTTCCAAATAAAGAGTTGCCTAGGTAGGGATTTTCTGCCGCTCCCTTGGAAAACACCTTTCCTTGGGTCTGTCAGAGGTGTTGACAACTGTCAACGTGGGGCATGGGTAAAGAAGTCAGCAGGGATTTTCCAAGGAGGCAGCAGGAATTCACTTCTAAAATCTCCTCCTCCAAGCAGCCCCTCTGAAAACTCTGTACTCTGTAATGTCCAGATAAGCATCATCCATTGTTGCCAAAGGGTTTTAAGATCATTGCCCTGTTAATTCTTCCCTCACATCTTTATGCAGTGTGTCACCTAAAAACCCTAGTGTAGAGAGATTCCCCTAAATACTTCCAGAGTGCTTTCCATGTGCTAGTTTTCAGTTCTTTGCAGAACTTAACTAATTTAATAATGTACTATATTGTTAATATCCCCCCTCCCCCCGCATAGATGCAAAAACCGAGGTACAGAGATTAAGAAACTTGCAAAGTTTACACATCCCAAACTCGTGGTTTGTTACACCATGTTCTCTCTCTGGCAGGATGTTGTAGACTAAAGCAAGGTGATCTTTAGGCAGGAATGTAAAACCAGGAATGAAAAAGAATGCACCCCAGAGCCTAAAGTTCTTTTAACCTGGGGATATTTCTGAAAATGTCTTAATTTTGTGAGGTCCTCTCCTCTTCTCTGGTGGGCAAACAGGTTCAGTGAAAGCCTGACCCGATCTCTTTGGGGAAACTGAAGACACCCCCATTCCATAGATGGTGGTACACCCACCCACTGTAACACTGGGAACAATGCCTAATATCTTCAGGAATTCTGGAAGTCATATTCTATACATGATGCTTTCTTTCGTCATGGACTCATGAAAAGCTGTAAAAATGATGTTCTATGGAAAAGTAAATTTGGCAGATTTTTTTATGAGGTGTTTGCTATCATTAGAATAACCTAGGCTTGGCCTTTTCCGTTTGAATGTTAAGGTGATGAGAGAAGCAGCTGGTGGAAGTGGCCACTGCAAAGGGGAAGTGGATTAAATTCTCAAAAGAGCCCGGGGCTGAAGGACTATCCCAGCAGAGCAGAAGAAATGGGGGATTTAGAAAGAACAAGGCTCCTAGGAGTAGCTTGAGTCCCAAGTAGCTGGTAATCCATCAGCTTTCAGCTTATCTTGTTAATCATGTTTGGTTATTCTGTCCACTCAATTAACTTATTCAGACAGATTGATGAGTTTAACAGTTTAGTTCATAATTTTACTCTCTTTTGTAATTTGTTATTATAAAAGTTTTATATTCTTCCTGATTAAAGTTATTCCTTTGGCCCTCTGACTCTCAAAAGTATTATGATTCAACTGAAGAGAGTGTATTCTGCCAAGTGAGGAGGTCTGCAAAATACACTTATTAGTCTGTGGTTTTCAGGGTTCAGGATATGAATTCACTAGTAGCAGGTGTATTTGAAAACAAAACTGTGGGCACCATATTCTGTATGTTTACTGGTGATGTTTAACCCATCTTAAACTGCATTTAAATTTAAATGGCTGTGGGATAGCTTACGCTGCTAAAAATCATCCTTTGCAATCCAAAAATTCATCAATCTTTATGTTACATTATTTTTATCTTTGCTTAAAATATTCTAAAATATGAGGTTGGAGTCAGAAAGACACAATGGTAGCTCTGTTTACCCAAACTGTAGTATATCGAGGAATATTGAGTCCCAAGGACGGGGGAGCCTGGTGGGCTGCCGTCTATGGGGTCACACAGAGTCGGACATGACTGAAGTGACTTAGCATAGCATTGATTATTTTTTAGCCTGGGGTATTTCAGTTGTTTTCAATGTTGTGTTAGTTTCTGCTATACAGTGAAGTGACTCAGCTATATGTACGCTGATGATGTACGTACATCCCCTCCTTTTTGGATTTCCCTCCTATTTAGTTCACTATAGCACACTGAGTAGAGTTCCCGTGCTGCACAGCAGGCTCTCGTTAGTTATTTATTTTATACAGAGTAGTGGATATATGTCCATCTCAATCTCCCAGTTCATCCCTCCCCGCTTTTCCCCCTTGGTGTCCATGAATTTGTTGAAGGTCAAGTGTAGTATTTGTTCTTACCAGGTTAATATTTGGGAACATTTACAAGCGATGCACCTTTGTTAAAGAGCTGACATATCAAGGGCATCGAATAGAATAGAAGTAAGAATAACAATAGTAGCTAAGATCTGTCAAATGTCTTTTATGTGTCATGCTCTATTCTTAGCACTTCTCATATGTTTTCTTTGTAAATCCTCACAAAAATCTCATGAGTTAGGCAATATTGTTATCCCTGTTTCAAATGAAAAAACTAAGGTTAGGTAACTTGGCCTGAGGTTGCAGAGCCAGAAGCTGCTTAATTTGTTGTTATCTTATGAGTATAAAAATCTTTGAAGAATATTTGTGTTCCAAGTTCTTGATAAAATTATGCTGGCTACAAAAAAAAGGGTAACAATTTACACTATCAAACACATCTTGACAGTGTTATTGTGTCAAATATGAACACATCTATCTATCTGCATGATGTATACATACATACACACACATGTAAACATGACTAACCAGGGGTGTTTTTTCTGGTATTTTCAACATGCTATGCTGTGCACAGAGTCGGACATGACTGAAGTGACTTAGCAGCAGCAGCAGCAGCAGCAGCATGCTGTGCTAAGTCACTTCAGTCATGTCCAACTCTTTGCAACCCCATGGACTTTAACCCACCAGGCTCTTCTGTCCATGGGATTCTCCAGGCAAAAATACTGCAGTGGGTTGCCATGCCCACCTCCAGAGTTTCAACATACTAGGAGATAAATTTTTGACTTTGTAAACTGTCTCTATACCGTTAGGTATACTGTTATGAGGCAGTAATATAATGCTGTTTCTATTGGTTATGTGGTTCATAATAATAAATAAGAATGTTAGTCTTTATACTGTTTTCAGTATTTTAAAATATAAGAAATTTTACAGTTGTCTGTAACAGCTATATAAAAATGCACAGAAAAATCAATTTTTTCACCTTTAAATGAAACCTTCTCTCTTCTTGTCTCATGTTGATCAGATACTCAGATTAGCTTTTTCATATGTCTTTAATTGATAAATGGTAATAAAACAATTATATATAATCAAAAGCATCCTGGAAGACAGAATATCCCACAGTAGATCCACAGGCAATGATAATAATAACTGTATCCCTTTAACATATGTTAGTCACTCAGTCCACTCCAATATTCTTGCCTAGAGAATCCTGTGGACAGAGGAGCCTGGAGGGCTGCTGTCCATAGGGTCGCACAGAGTCGGACACTACTGAAGTGACTTAGCATGCATGCATACATTGGAGAAGGAAATGGCAACCCACTCCAGTATTCTTGTTGGGAGAATCCCAGGGACAGAGTAGCCTGGTGGGCTGCCATCTATGGGGTCCCACAGAATCGGAAACGACTGAAGTGACTTAGCAGCAGCAGCAGCAGCAGCAGTCACTCAGTCATGTGTGACTGAGTCATGACTCTTTGCAACCATATCGACTAGAGCCCACCAGGCTCCTCTGTCTATGGAATTCTCCAGGCAAGAATACTGGAGTGGGTAACCATTCCCTTTTCCAGAAGATCTTCCTGACCCAGGGATCAAACCCAGGTCTCCCTCATTGCAGGCAGATTCTTTACCATCTGAACCAGCAGGGAAATTCAAATGAGTGCTTCTCTACTAAAGCTCAGGTTCAGAATCATGAATTTTTATAGATTTTATATAGTAAAGCTAGAATTAATTCAAATAATGTGATTTAAGAAAGTATTTGAAATCATCAAACTATTTTTGCAATAACATTAAAGCAAGCCAAACTCTGAAATGTAACTGTTTTTGTTCTCTAACTCCTAACCCCCATCATCCATCTACTTGCCTTCAATAAAACTATTTAGTATCTTGTACTCACTGCTTCAGTCAAGAGTTGATCTGAGCTATGAATAGCAATAAAAGCAAAAGCAACATTTATTTGTACTTAATGCTACTGAGTTTCTTTACAATGACCCTATGAGATAGATAGTATATATACCCTCATTTCACAGATGAGGAAATTGGACCCACAGAGATTTGAGTAACTTACCCAAGGTCATACAACCATGATGGGCAGGGCCAGGATTCAGACCCAGGCAGGCTGGAGTTCTTGTTCCAGTCCCTGACAAGACTCCTCCAGCTCTGAGTCAAGTCAACAACCTTTGTGTTTCTTATTTTGTGACTTGCCTTGCCCATTTTCCAGGTAGACTGTGTTCTCTTATCTCAGGAATTCTTTTTAAATTATGGCTAACTGGCTCTGCTGTCCCTGGGATTCTCCAGGCAAGAACTCTAGAGTGGGTTGCCATTTCCTTCTCCAATGCATGAAAGTGAAAAGTGAAAGTGAAGTCGGTCAGTCGTGTCCGACTCTTAGCGACCCTGTGGACTGCAGCCTACCAGGCTCCTCTGTCCATGGGATTTCCCAGGCAAGAGTACTGGAGTGGGTTGCCATTGCCTTCTCCAACTTAACTATTACTACATAATAAATCATCCCAAAACACAGTGGCTTAAAACAACCACATTTTATTTGCTCATGAGTTCATGTCAGCAATTTGCCCTGGGCTCTGCTGGGTGGTTCTTCTGCTGCTCTTGCCTAGGCTTCTTCAACTGGCTATCACCTTCTGTTGGCTTGACATGGGCTAGGTAGTCTAAGAGGACCTCAATAGTACATTTGATAGTGGTGTTTGCTGTCACCTATGAGAAATAGATTTAAGGGCCTAGATCTGATAGATAGAGTGCCTGATGAACTACAGAATGAGGTTCGTGACGTTGTCCAGGAGACAGGGATCAAGACCATTCCCATAGAAAAGAAATGCAAAAAAGCAAAATGGCTGTCTGGGGAGGCCTTACAAATAGCTGTGAAAAGAAGAGAAGTGAAAAGCAAAGGAGAAAAGGAAAGATATAAACATCTGAATGCAGAGTTCCAAAGAATAGTAAGAAGAGATAAGAAAGCCTTCTTCAGCGATCAATGCAAAGAATAGAGGAAAACAACAGAATGGGAAAGACTAGGGATCTCTTCAAGAAAATCAGAGATACCAAAGGAACATTTCATGCAAAGATAAGCTCAATAAAAGACAGAAATGGTATGGACCTAACAGAAGCAGAAGATATTAAGAAGAGATGGCAAGAATACACAGAAGAACTGTACAAAAAGATCTTCACAACCCAGATAATCACGATGGTGTGATCACTGACCTAGAGCCAGACATCCTGGAATGTGAAGTCCAGTGGGCCTTAGAAAGCATCACTATGAACAAAGCTAGTGGAGGTGATGGAATTCCAGTTGAGCTATTCCAAATCCTGAAAGATGATGCTGTGAAAGTGCTGCACTCAATATTCGAGCAAATTTGGAAAAGTCAGCAGTGGCCACAGGACTGGAAAAGGTCAGTTTTCATTCCAATCCCAAAGAAAGGCAATGCCAAAGAATGCTCAAACTACTGCACAATTGCACTCATCTCACACGTTAGTAAAGTAATGCTCAAAATTCTCCAAGCCAGGCTTCAGCAACATGTGAACTGTGAACTTCCTGATGTTCAAGCCGGTTTTTAGAAAAGGCAGAGGAACCAGAGATCAAATTGCCAACATCCGCTGGATCATGGAAAAAGCAAGAGAGTTCCAGAAAAACATCTATTTCTGCTTTATTGACTATGCCAAAGCCTTTGACTGTGTGGATCACAATAAATTATGGAAAATTCTGAAAGAGATGGGAATACCAGACCACCTGATCTGCCTCTTGAGAAATTTGTATGCAGGTCAGGAAGCAACAGTTAGAACTGGACATGGAACAACAGACTGGTTCCAAATAGGAAAAGGAGTTCGTCAAGGCTGTATATTGTCACCCTGTTTATTTAACTTCTATGCAGAGTACATCATGAGAAACGCTGGACTGGAAGAAACACAAGCTGGAATCAAGATTGCCGGGAGAAACATCAGTAACCTCAGATATGCAGATGACACCACTCTTATGGCAGAAAGTGAAGAGGAACTCAAAAGCCTCTTGATGAAAGTGAAAGTGGAGAGTGAAAAAGTTGGCTTAAAGCTCAACATTCAGAAAACGAAGATCATGGCATCTGGTCCCACCACTTCATGGGAAATAGATGGGGAAAGAGTGGAAACAGTGTCAGACTTTATATTTCTGGGCTCCAAAATCACTACAGGTGGTGACTGCAGCCATGAAATTAAAAGACGCTTACTCCTTGGAAGGAAAGTTATGACCAACCTAGATAGCATATTCAAAAGCAGAGACATTACTTTGCCAACAAAGGTTCATCTAGTCAAGGCTATGGTTTTTCCTGTGGTCATGTATGGATGTGAGAGTTGGACTGTGAAGAAGGCTGAGCGCCGAAGAATTGATGCTTTTGACTTGTGGTGTTGGAGAAGACTCTTGAGAGTCCCTTGGACTGCAAGGAGATCCAACCAGTCCATTCTGAAGGAGATCAGCCCTGGGATTTCTTTGGAAGGAATGATGCTAAAGCTGAAACTCTGGTACTTTGGCCACCTCATGCGAAGAGTTGACTCATTGGAAAAGACTCTGATGCTGGGAGGGATTGGGGGCAGGAGGAGAAGGGGATGACAGAGGATGAGATGGCTGGATGGCATCACTGACTTGATGGACGTGAGTCTGAGTGAACTCCAGGAGTTGGTGATGGACAGGGAGGCCTGGCGTGCTGCGATTCATGGGGTCGCAGAGTTGGGCACGACTGAGCAACTGATCTGATCTGATCTGATGCTCTTTCTTCATCCTCAAGGAAGTTATCCTGCATATCTTTACATGGTGGACTCAGAGCAGACAGAGAGAAAAGGCCGAAATTTCAAGGCCTCTTGATGAACTTATAGGAAAGTGAAAGTCATCAGTCATATCCGCCTCTTTGCGACCCAATAGACTATACATTCCATTGAACTCTCCAGGCCAGAATACTGGAGTGGGTAGCCTTTCCCTTCTCCACGGGATCTTCCCAGCCCAGGGATCAAACACAGGTCTCCCACACTGCAGGCAGATTCTTTACCAGCTGAGCCACAAGGGAAAGCCAAGAATACTGAAGTGGGTAGCCTATCCTTTCTCCAGCGGATCTTTCAGAACCAGGAATTGAACTGGGGTCTCCTGCATTTGCAGGCAGATTCTTTACCAACTGAGCTATCAGGGAAGCCCAATCTAACTTCAGCCTCATTGTATTGATTAAACAAATCACTGCATCAGCTTAGATTCTAAAGGACCAGAAATTGACTCCTCTTGATGGGAGGACCAGCAATGGAGCATGTGTTCAGGGTTGGCAGGAGTCATTGTGGCTGTCTTTGCAAAATACCTACCATATTAACCTTTTAGGTCAGAGACTGCAAATGTTGAACCACTCTTGTATTCATCTTTTAACATTGTTTATGCTGCCTTTGGTCATGCAGAAACTTTTTATTCTAAGTGTAATCAACTCTGGATCATTTCTAACATGACTTTTAGTTTTCAAGCCTTACTCAAGAAAGAGTTCCTCAAATAAAGATTGTCAAATATTGAAACATATTTTATTCTAATGTTTTTTAGTGTTTTTGTTTTTCTTGTTTAGAACTACAACTTACTTTGAAGTTATTTGTGGGTTTAAGATAAAGATAAAACTTTGATTTTTGTTGAAGTGAATAGCCACTTGTCCTATCATATTTGTTAAATATTTTGTTCTATATTTGTTAATACAAAATACCATTTTTAACATGTACTAAAATTTTCACATATACATTACTGGGATATACATATATATATATATATATATACATATGTAAGAAACAAATGTCTTGTATATACATATACAAAAAACAAATGTTTCTTGACATTCACTTTTCTATTAATGTTTTATACCGTATAACACTATAGTTTTATTTCATGTAGTTTCATAGTATGTTTTAATAGGGAAAATATACTTTTATTAAAATTGTTTACTTAGAAATTCTTATGAAATGTCTATTTTCAAACAGATTTAAGAGTTATTTTGTTTAAAAACTCATTGAGCTTTTACTGAGAATTGCTATATATATTTTGGGGAGGATAAATTGACAAGAATTGAAAATTTTATAATATTATCCTCTGTCTCAGGACATGGTTTAGGTATCTCTGTTTCTTGAGTGAAGCTTCATAGCTTTCTTCATCTTTCTTTTCACATTTCTTTTGACAAGCTGTTTTCAAGGTTTGGCTGCTATTGTGAATTTTTCATTTTATTTCCTGTTATGTTCTCCAATTCATTAGTTTTAGAATCTAGGAAAGCTATACTTAGCAGTATGCACTTACAGTTTTCTTGGTGTGTGCATGAGAGCTAGCAATATCCATTTCTGTAGTAATATCATTGTGGTTTCATGGTGTGCGTCAGAAACCCTTTTTTGTTCACTTTAGCACTTTAAATAATAAGAATTATCTATTTCTTATAAGATTGTTAGAATTCACTCACTGTTAGCCCTCTTGGGTTTGGCACCTCTTCGACTGAGATCACTGATTAATGTTCCATGTTATTCCCTGGTCAACAGCCTATTCAGATACTATAACTTTTCTCTAGTCATTTTTGATCATTTATACTTTCTCAAACATCATATGTTTTATTGGATTTTTAATCTATCAGTATAAAGTTTTATATAATGCATGCATATTTTGCAAATATTTCATGACTACACTTTATGATATACCGTTCTTTATGATATACAGTCTTAAATCTCTTTATAAGACCTATCAAGTCAAGGTGGTTAATTATATGGTGAAAACCCTTCATCTTGATTTACTTATTATTTACTTATTTACTTACTGCTTATTCCTCAAAGAATTCAATTACATTCTGACCCTACCACTGTGCATTTTTCTGTTCTCCTTATCATCCATGAAGTTTTGCTTTACTTGTTTAGAATTCATGGTGTTAGGAGACAAAACGTCTTTTTTGGTGGGTTTTTGGGGGGGATAAGAGGGACCAGTCTAGTGGCTTTCAGGATCTTAGTTCTCCTACCAGACCAGGGATTGAACTCATGCCCTCCTCAGTGAAAGCAAGAGTCTTAACCACTGGTCTACCAGGGAATTCCCTGGTGGTTATATGTTTGTCAAGGTGAAATTCCTCATATATCTTTTTATTGACTTTTCAACATGTTTTGATAGTAATTTTGCATCTCTTGCTTATTTTTTTTCTCTTGCCATTCATTGGGTATCTTTTTCCAACCTTTATTTTCAGCCTTTCTCTCCCCTTTTTGTTTAAATATCTCTCTTATTAATAACCAATAGCCAGTTTTTCTTTTGTCATGTAATAGATCAATGAATGTAACCCACCTGTATTTATTGTGATTACCAGTAGATTTGAAGATATGTTTTCGGTTTTATTTGGTGTTTTCAAATTTTCTTCATTTTGCCTCCCACCTTCCAGTTTATCTATGTGAACTTTGGCAAGAGAGTTAGCCTAGGTCTAAATGTCCTCATCTCTTAAATAGGTATACAGAAACTATTCCTTGTGTTGTAAGAATCATGACACTGAATGCATGCGAGTGCTCTGTTAGAGCTTGGCACTTAAACGTTTAGTAAGTATTGAAATATTATTTACTTAGTTTATTATTCCTCAAGTTTGGAAAGAGTTTTATCTCTCCAATTCTTAACATTTTAGCAAACAGATTTGAAATCATACTTTTCTATCAATGTTGAGACTCAATGAGTATTTATAATATAACCTAAATTTTCCCTAGTGGCTCAGACAGTAAAGAATCTGCCTCCAATGCAGGAGACTCAGATTCAATCCCTGGATTGGAAAGATTCCTGGAGAAGGGAAAGGCAACCCACTGCAGTATTCTTGCCTGGAGAATTGCATGGAGAGAGGAGCCTGTTGGGCTACAGTCTAGGGGGTCACAAAGAGTCGGACATGAGTGACTTTCACTAAACTTTCCCAAAACAAGATTCTAACATGCCATTTCTTTCTCTTATCTCTCTCAAATTTTAATCACATTATCTGAATATTTAGTGCTAGGTTATTCATTTTTCTTTCATTCCTAATATCTTCCTTCTTTCCTTCATTATTTTTCATTTTTGCTGTCTTAGGAATAATTTCTTAGCAGTAGTATAATTCTCCCAATCATTCAGTTCAGTTCAGTTCAGTTGTTCAGTCATGTCCAACTCTTCACGACCCCATGAACCGCAGCACGCCAGGCCTCCCTGTCCATCACCAACTCCTGGAGTTCACTCAGACTCACGTCCATCGAGTCAGTGATGCCATCCAGCCATCTCATCCTCTGTCGTCCCCTTCTCCTTCTTCCCCCAATCCCTCCCAGCATCAGAGTCTTTTCCAATGAGTCAACTCTTCGCATGAGGTGGCCAAAGTACTGGAGTTTCAGCTTTAGCATCATTCCTTCCAAAGAAATCCCAGGGCTGATCTCCTTCAGAGTGGACTGGTTGGATCTCCTTGCAGTCCAAGGGACTCTCAAGAGTCTTCTCCAACACCACAGTTCAAAAGCATCAATTCTTCGGCGCTCAGCCTTCTTCACAGTCCAACTCTCACATCCATACATGAACACAGGAAAAACTATAGTCTTGACTAGACGGACCTTTGTTGGCAAAGTAATATCTCTGCTTTTCAATATGCTATCTAGGTTGGTCATAACTTTCCTTCCAAGGAGTAAGCATCTTTTAATTTCATGGCTGCAGTCACCATCTGCAGTGATTTTGGAGACCAAAAAAATAAAGTCTGACACTGTTTCCCCATCTATTTCCCATGAAGTGATGGGAAAGGATGCCATGATCTTCGTTTTCTGAATGTTGAGCCTTAAGCCAACTTTTTCACTCTCCACTTCACTTTCATCAAGAGGCTTTTGAGTTCCTCTTCACTTTCTGCCATAAGGGTGGTGTCATCTGCATATCTGAGGTTATTGATATTTCTCCCGGCAATCTTGATTCCAGCTTGTGTTTCTTCCAGTCCAGCGTTTCTCATGATGTACTCTGCATAGAAGTTAAATAAGCAGGGTGACAATATACAGCCTTGACGAACTCCTTTTCCTATTTGGAACCAGTCTGTTGTTCCATGTCCAGTTCTAACTGTTGCTTCCTGACTGGCATACAGATTTGTCAAGAGGCAGATCAGGTGGTCTGGTATTCCCATCTCTTTCAGAATTTTCCACAGTTTATTGTGATCCACACAGTCAAAGGCTTTGGCATAGTCAATAAAGCAGAAATAGATGCTTTTCTGGAACTCTCTTGCTTTTTCCATGATCCAGCAGATGTTGGCAATTTGATCTCTGGTTCCTCTGCCTTTTCTAAAACCAGCTTGAACATCAGGATCATTATTTAGACTTAACTGTAAGATTTATTTTTTTAAATTTGTCTGCTGCTGCTGCTTCTGGAGTCTCATATCTTCATCTTTTATTTTGCTGGAATACATTCTCAAAAAGTTCTCTCCAAAAGGTTTTATCAAAAGATAAACTCTTAGGTGTTCCCTGGAGGTTTAGTAGTTAGGATTTAGCAATCTCACTACCTGGGCCCTGGGTTTAACCCTGGTCAGGGAACTAAGATCTTACAAGCTGTGTGGTATGGCCAAAAGAAACAGTGAAACAGATAAACTCTCAGATTCTAAAATTTTAAGTACATCTTTATGTGCTTCTCACACTTAAATGCTAATTTGGCTGTTAGTTTTTTTCTATCTTGTTTCCCCTCAGAATTTTGAAGATGTAATGCAAGTTTTTTTTTTTATAGCATCTCATGTTTCAGTGAAAAGTCTGATGCTTTTTCTTTGTAGGTGATTTTTTAAGTGGAAGCTTTTAGGGTTTTTCTCTTTGTTCATAATGCTCAGAAACTTCATTAGCTTGTGCTCAGAATTAGGGCCTTTGTTGTTAGTCCTCTTCAGCATGTGGTGGGTGCTTTCAATCTGAATCCTCAAGTTTCTCTTCAGCCTGAGAAAGTTGCTTATTTCCAATATCCTTGTATTCATCTTCTGGAGCTCCTGGTAGACTTTGACACTAATGTTAGGATTTCAAAATCGAGCGGTCTTCCACATCTCTGATGTTTTTCTCTGCATTTTTCTAATGCAGTTCATGTCTTAGCCGAATCCTCCAGCTTTGGCAGCCCTAGTGTAGCTCTCTCACTGTTTATCAGTTCCCTGCCCTTACCCTTTTCACCTAACTTCTGTAGCTTCTTCTCTTTTCTTCCCTTCTTTTCTCTTCCTTCCGTCCTCCCCTCCTCTGCTCCTTCGCTTTTTTCTCTCTCTACATATTTAAAACATTTTTAATGATGAATAATTTACATACAATAAGATGAATGCATCTTAAAGATTCAGTTCCATTTTTGACAATTATATAATACCTATATAACCACTATCAAAATTAGATACAGAACATCTCCATCATCCCCAAAAGTCTTCGAGTGCACCTTTGTAGGCAATTTACACACCCCCCCATAAGCAACCAGTGTCTTACTCTTATCAGCATGGATTAGTTTGCCTCTTTGAGATCTTCATGTAGATGGAATTGTATGGTGTGTATTTGTGTGTGTGTGTGTGTGCCTGTGTATGCATCTGGGTTTCTTTTGCTTAACATATTTTTTTTGGTATTCATTTTTGTTGCTGTGTACACCAGTAAGTTTCTCTTCTTTATTGTTAAGAGGTATTCCATTGTATAACTATGCCACAGTTTATTTATCCCTTTCCCCAATGATGGTCATTTGGGTTGTTTCCAATGGTTTGGATGCTTACTGTAAATAAGATCATATTAACTTTTTTGTACAAGCCGGGACATAGGTTTTCATTTCTTGTTAGTAAATACTTGCTAGTGAAACTGACACAGGCTCTATTCTTTGCGTTGCTCTGGGAATTCCTCTGAAGAAACGTGCTTCCTCTGGCAGTCTTTCTCTCACTTTCTCAACTCTGTAATGCTTCACTTTCAATTGGGTACCATCTGTTTCATATCTGCCAGAAATCATTCCTTCTTCTATAGACGTTCCCTCTCAGCTTTCCAATTCTGTTGGGAGTTTATTCTTCTATTTCATCTTCTTTTTCAGTAGAATTTAGAGAAGGAAAATAAGTAAATGAAAATACCCAGTCTGCCACCTTGAATTGAAACCCTGTAATTTTATTTTTCACTTCTTTTCCTGTATACAAACCAGAAGAAAGTTCTCTTATTTGTGCAGCCCCTTCATTCATTCTTTCCCAGCCATGTTCTAAAAGGCATTGATTGTGAGGCTCAGAAGTCATGAGAACTATCCATTCAATTAAGAAGAATCTATTGTGTTTTTAAAGCCTCCAAAGGAAAGAATCCTGTTTGTACTTGTATAAGTACTTTATATATATATATATATATATATATACACACATATATGTATATATATATGTAATTGAAGTATAATTGACTTACAATGTTTCAGATGCACAGCAAGGTGATTTGGTTATACAAATACACGTATATCATTTTTGAAATTATTTTCCATCATAGATTATTACAAGATATTAACTGTAGCTCCCTGTGCTATACAGTAAATCTTTGTTGCTTGTTGTGTATCTATTTTTTAATTAGAAATCTAGCATTCTATTCACTCTAAGTCAAACAAGTGGAATCAAACTGTCATAATTTTTTAGCTAGGCAAAAATTCACGTTTTCAAAAATATATATATTATCCATATTTATATATGGATACAAAAACTTTTCTCCTACACTTGATAAAGTCCTGAGAAAGAACATCAAAAAAAAAAAAAAAAAAAGAAGAGATGGAGAAATTGGAGAACATAAATGAAATGGGAGCACTGAATTTGAAATAGAAATAGTGAAACAAACTAGCTAAACGATCATCATATAGTCCAGTTGTTTTTAACATGACTGCTCATTACAAACATATCTGGAGAAAAAAAAGCAATACCTGAGCATTTGTGTTTTTCAAAAAATTTCACGATAATTCTGATATGCATCTGGATTTTAAAAAGTGATTACAGGTTTTTTCTATTAGACTCTAGTTTTGGTGATATAGAGTTCTATTATTTTTCTGTTGACCAATCATGATACAGTGGTATAAAGTAAGTAATAGTTACATAATCACAATAGTAAAAGATGTTTATCAGTTTTCACAATCAATAGCCAGACAAAAAATAAAAAATAATTACAATTGCAAGCCATAATGGAAACATGATTAACTTAACAGTATAAAGTAATCACTAACAATTTGGGAGAGTCAAGCAGAGTGACGTGGTAAGTGGAAGTGCATACACACACACGTTTCCATCCACCCAGCCAGTCTATGTCTTTTGGTTGGTGCGTGTAATTCATTATACTTAAGGTAATGATTGATATATATGATCCTATTACTGTTTTCTTAATTGTTTTGGTCTTATTTTCTGTAGGTCTTTTCCTTTTTCTTGTGTTCCCTGCCTAGAGAAGTTCCTTTAGCATTTGTTGTAAAGCTGGTTTGGTGGTGCTGAATTCTCTTAACTTTTGCTTATCTGGGAAGCTTTTGATTTCTCCATCAAATCTGAAGCAGAGTCTTTCTGGGTAGAATGTTCTTGGTTGTAGGTTCTTCCCTTCCATCACTTTAAATATATCATGTCATTTCCCTCTGGTTTGTAGAGTTTCTGCTGAGAAATCAGCTGATAGCCTGACGGGAGTTTCCTTGTATACTGTCACTTTTCCCTTGTTGATTTTACTATTTTATCTCTGTGTTTAAGTTTTGTCAGTTTGATTACTATGTGCCTCAGTGTGTTCCTCCTTGGGTTTATCCTGCCTGGGACTCTCTGTGCTTCCTGAACTTGGTTGACTATATCCTTTCCCATATTTTGGAAGTTTTCAGCTATTATCTCTTCAAATATTTTCTCAGGCCCTTTTTCTCATTCTTCTCCTTCTGGGACCCCACTAATGCGAACGTTGGTGCCTTTAATGTTGTCCCAGAGGTCTCTTAGGCTGTCTTCACTTTTTCATTCTTTTTTCTGTATTTTGTTCTGTGGCAATGATTTCCACCATTCTGTCCTCCAGGTCATTTATCTGTTCTTCTGCCTCAGTTTTTCTGCTATTGATTCCTACTAGTGTATTATTCATTTCTGTTTATTTGCTCTTTAGTTCTTCTAGGTCTTTGGTAAACTTTTCTTGCATCTTCCCATTCTTTGCCTCCATTCTTTTCCCGAGATCCTGGATCATCTTCACTATCACTATTCTGAATTCTTTTTTTTGGGAAGGTTGCCTATCTTCACTTCATTTAGTTGTTTTTCTGGGATTTTATCTTGTCCCTTCATCTGGGACATAACTTTCTGCTTTTTCATTATGGTTAACTTTCTGTAATATGTTTTGTGACACTGTGCTTCTTCTTGCTTCTTCTGTCTGCCCTCTGATAGCTGAGGCTAAGAGGCTTGTGTAACCTTCTTGACGGTAGGGGTTGGCGATGGGAGAAACCGGGTCTTGCTCTGGTGGGCAGGGCCTTGCTCAGTAAAGCTTTAATCCAATTATCTGCTGATGGGTGGGGTTACTCTCCCTCCCTGGTAGTTGTTTGGCCTGAGGTGACCCAGCTCTGGGGTCTATGGTAGGGTTAATGGTGAAGTCCAAGAGGGTTTACACCAAGGGGGACCTTGCAGTACCCCCATCCCTGTGGTGAGCCCCTGCCGACCCGCACCGCCACAGGAGGCCCTCCAACACCAGCAGGTAATGGTGGTTCAGTCTCCTGTGGAGACACTGCTTCTCTTCTCTGGGTCTTGGTGCATGCAAAATTTTGTTTGTGCCCTCCAAAACTGGAGTCTCTGGTCCCCCAGCCCTCTGGAAGGCCTATAATCAAACCCTGCTTGGCCCTCAAGGCCAGATTCACCAGGGATTCCCAATCCCTTGGTTGGATCCCCAGGCTGGGAAGCCTGATGTGGGGCTCAGAATGTTCACAACAGTGCAAGAACTTCTTTGATACTATTAATCGCTAATCTGTGGGTTGCCCACCTGGCGGGTATAGGACTTGATTTTATCGTGATGGCACCCCTCCTACTGTCTCGCTGAGGCTTCTTCTTTGTCTTTGGATGTGGAGTATCTTTTTTGGTGGGTTCCAGCGTCCTCCTATTGATGGCTGTTCAACAGCTAGTTGCAATTTTGGTGCTCTTGTAGGAGGAAATGAGTACATGTCCTTCCACTCTGCAATCTTGATCTGGAAGCCTGTACAAGTACGTTTTTACAGCCATCAGTGACCGAATATTTTTTTCTCTACTGTGTCCTTTAAATCTTTTTTGACCCATCTTAATATCATGTTTGCTCTTCTTTTCCCACTATTTATTCCCTTTTCAAGAAACATCTCATGCAGGACTTGAAGGTTATTATTTAATAGTTCTTCTCCACATTTGATTATCTCAGTTTTTAACTTGTCTTCACTGATCTAATTTTACAATGTTTTACTGGTGTACGTGATCCTCTTATTTCTCTTTCGTCTGCGGACATCTATGACCTTGGCTCAGGATTCTATGATTCACAACGGAAAGGGCAGTGATGAAGCCCCTTTCTTCAGTGACAGCTAAGGGTACCTCACTGTCTGCGCTCATTCCTCAAAAGGCAGATTATTTAAGGGCTGGGACTGGGATGTCAGCTTGGTTCCCAGGACTGAATGCAATGAGGTTGAAGAAGCAGCAAGGGAGTGTGTCACTGAAAAAGAAAAACTCATTTTGCATTTTATTTAAACCTTGTCTGTACTACTCTTCCATAAGAACGTCATAAGAAGCCCTAGACATGAAAGATATAAAGCTTAATTTCTTTCTTTCTGTGGTGTGCCAGTGCAAATGTTGGGTAGAGTGCGATGAGAAGAAAATAGACGTGCTAAGTGCCCAGTGCTCCTCTTTGGACTGAGCACTCACTGCCCGTCCTGATCAGTGACCTGACCATGTAGCCTTGTGGCTCCTCCCCTTCCCCACCTCTTTCCCTTTCTCCTACCAGAGCTTCCTGGGGATATCTCCCAAGGACCGCTTGCTCTTTGTCTCAGGGTTTGCTTCTGGAAGAAACTAAACTAAAAAGCGGTAGTCAAACCTCAGCCATGGGATCACTGGCCACTTCTTCAGGTGCAGGAAGATGTACAGTGCAGGGTTTCCATGAGGTGCCTGCTGTTTCTCGCTGCTGTTAACAAGGCTGACGTCTGTTCACCTCAGAAAGGGATGACCAGTGAGAGCAACAGAATCAAACCATGCCATCCCCTCCCAGAGCAGCTGGGCAGAGCGGAATTCCAAAGTCGTAGGAATGGCAAAGGTCAGGCCTAGGCAGAGCCTGTGAATGGCTTGTGTGTGGAGAGATGACTGTTGTTTTCCTCGGGAGAGCCTCGTCCCATGCTTGTTTGCCATTTTAGGTGGGAGGATGAGCGATGGTGGGAAGCCCTCAAGGGTGTGTGAGAGCACCTTCTAATGCCTAAAAAAGGTAGTGGTCAGGGTTCCTGGGTAAGTGTAGCTTTGGGTCAACTCCCCAGGCACAGACCAGCATGTGTCACTGGAAAGTTGTTTCTGTAAACTGAGTAGAAGTGAAAACACCAGGTTCACTCCTTCCTGTTGAACTGACCCCAGCACATCTTAGTAAACCAAGTCGTCTCACACAGAGCACTGTCTCCGGCTGATGCACCTCCGTCAGACAGCAGCCCTCCTGGGTCCCCTTCCCCAGAAGGAACAGCGCTTCAGGGCTGAAGGAGCAGGAGAATTTCAGCCTCGTGTCTGGGGCTCTGGGCTGCCAGACTCACAGTCTGGAGCACCTCGATCCCAGATGTGCAGCAGAAGTGACCCTGGAAAAGGCAGGTTGACTGTGAATTCAAGAGGCTGCTTCCTGCTGTACACTTCATCTCTATTTTTGAAAATACCAAGGTGTGGCTAGAACCTATATGAAGCACGCCAGGGGGGCTGGAAATGATGTCATAGGTCACCCAGGTGCTACCTTACTCCCACCAGCATCGAGAGAGAGCATTCATGCCAAAGCCAATGAAACAAAGCACATGCCTTGGCTCCCAGCCACCTCTTAGAGACTGTGATGAGGAGACAACAAGGAGGAAAATGGCAGTTGTGTTATTATTTTTAAAAAATACTGTTTTATTAAGGTACAGTTGGCATACAATGAACTGTGCATACTCAAAGTGAACAGAGAGGAGTTAACACCTGTGAAACCATCACCACCATCCAGGTAATGAATAAATCCACCATCTCTGAAAGCTTCTTTGTGTTCCTTGGGGATTCCTCCTTCATTCCTCAGGAACCTCCACCACTGATCTGCCTTCTGTCACTATGGATCCGTTTTTACATTTCCTAGAGTTTTACATAAGCAGACTGGTACGGAATGTACAGCATGGGGAGCTCTTTTGTGCACCATAATGATTCTGGGATGCATCCACGTTGTTTGGTGCATACGAGTTTGATCCTTTTATCACCAGCTGGTATTCCATGGTATGTGTACACAATATGCCTTTCCATTTACCCAGTGAAGCACGCTGAGGTTGCTTCCAACTCGGGCCTATCAAAATAAGGATGCTACGAGTGTTTGGGTGTAAGTCCTTGCATCGTGAACATATGCTCTCATTTCTCTTGTGTGAATTCTTAGAGGCAGACTAGCTGGGTATATGTTTAGCTTACTTAAAATTGTGGCAGTCTTTTTTTAAACTTTTTTGAGGGAATATAATTGCGTTACAATGTAGTGGTAGTTTCTGCTGTGCAACAAAGTGAATCAGCTGTATGTATATGAATATCCCCTCCCTCTTGGTCTCCTTTCCACCATTCCCATCCCAGCCCTCTATGTCATCACAGAGCACCTAGATGAGTTTCCTGTGCTTTATAGCAGGTTCCCACTAGCTATCTGCTTTACACATGGTAGTGTATAAATATATATGAGCTTCCCAGGTGGCACTAGTAGTAAAGAACTTGCCCACCAATGCAGGAGATGTAAGAGATCAGGTTTCAATCCCTGGGTTGAGAAGATCCCCTGTAGGAGGGCATGACAACCCACTCTAGTATTGCCTGGAGAATCGCCATGGACAGAGGAACTTGGTGGGCTACAGTCCATAGCATCACAAAGAGTCAGACGTGACTGAAGCGACTTAGCACACACACAATCAGTGTAATATATATGTCAATCCTAATATTCCAGCTTGCCCCACGCTCACCTAAAAAATAATAATAAATAAATAAAATAAGATTGTGGCAATCTTTTAGAGGCACTCACATAACACGTTGTGGATCTATAAAACCCAGGACACTGTTAGAAAATGAGAGAATTCGGAAGTTTAGTTGCAGGATGGTATCTTCCTACAGCTAATACACAAGTGTATAATCCATAATATATTATGGAAAGCTGAAGGAAGGGGAGAAGATACCATTTCCTTGGAAAGAATTCTCCTACCTTTTCAGGATTCTCCAAATCAAAAGTTTCAGGGGGCTCAGTCCTCCAGGTGAGCATGGTTGCTGGTGATGGTGATGGTGGTGGTAGAAAGAAATAGTTGCTGGATAAGAACCAGTGAGAAGAGTCTCCTAGAAGGAGACTTGACTTCCTCTGTAAGCTGCTGTTTGATGTCCCCTTCATCTTCTTGTCCTGATGCCCTGCCTGACTGGAAGTTAACAGAACCAGAAATAGATTTGTATCTCCTGCCTGGAGACTCAATTACATTGTGACTTGGAAATCTGGTATTGGTTATGAGCCCAAAACGAACTGGAAGCCAGGTTTATTGCTGGAAATCTTCAAATTTCAGGAAGGACAAAAATTCAAAAGGGGAGATCTCATTAAGTGTTTCTAATCCTTAGCCCAGGAAAAAGACTGCAGGAATGTTAACATGAGCTGAAACTCTGGCCACGCTGGACATGAGAAGAGTGATGACTTGTAGAAACCCACAGAGGATTCTTGCTAGAGGGCAAGGACTATTCTTTACTGACACACAAGGTGGCCCGTCCTCTGCCCCAAGGGACATGGAGCAGTCGTGACTTGCAGGTACAGGCGAGAAGCTAGGGGTGATTTCTCCACACTTGCACCCACGGTGTGGTTCATGGGGCAGCAGCAACAGTGTCTCCTGGAACTCATTAGAAAATAAGAATCTCAGGCCCCACCCAGAATGACTGAATCAGGATCTACAATTTAATCAGGGCCCCCCGGTGAATCACATGCTCGTCACAGATTAAGAAGCTCTGGTCAAGATGCATGCTTTTCTTGCAAGTTGCATGTCCCCAGAAGCACTCAAGACAGATCAGGTATTATTGCCCAGTTGAGTGCCACAACAACCTACCCCAAACCTCAGTGGCCTGTAAAAACAAGCATGTATTCTCATGCCTGTGGGTCTGTGGGTTGCTGGGGCTCAGTAGATCTAGGCAGGCTGGGCTCCAGGCTAAGGCTTGGGTCTGGGTTTCTTCCTGCATCTCCCGGATTTACACAACTGGCAGGCTACCTGCCCTGCACTCCTCTCACGGTGATGAAAGATCACAGAAAGGCAGAGGCAAGCCCGAAGGACAGGTACACTCCAGGCTTTGCTTAGATCACATTTGTCAGCATCCTCTTGGCCAAAACTCATCACAAAGCCCAACAGAGTGGCCGAAGGCTTTGGATTTGTTTCAGTGCTTCCTCTGCTTCTCATGTGTGTGCCTTCAGCAAAAGTCTCACACTTCTCTGTGCTTCTATGTCCTGTTCAGTAAATGGGATAGTAAAAGTGGGATCCATGGGAGGTTATAACGCTGAAAGGACCGTCCTTGACGCATAAGGACACTTCGACCCATGAATCTGGTGCTACAGAGCAGCGTGACCTTGGACAAGTCACTTCAACTCTATGCATTTCATTTTCCTTATCTAAAAGTAGACTAAAAAAAAGTAAATAAAGATAGACATCCTAATGGGATAATTATACTGATTTTTAAACTTTATCTTCAAACATGGTGACAATGATGCTGATAGTGATATAAAAGCTAACCTTAAGCTTTTATTCTGTGCCAAGAGCAGAATAAATAACAACTTTGTATGTATTTGCACCTTTAATTCTCACAACAGCCCAGTGAAGATTCTTTCCCATTTTGCAGCTGAGGAAACGAAGGCAGAGCAGTGTCATGAAATCAAGGTTTAATATCTGATTGTCCTGAGCACATTGTGTGGAGGGAAAGGCATCGCAGAAGGGAGGCAGTCCAGGCTGGCTCCATGTGCTGATGCCTATTCTGCCTCATGTCTATCAGTGATGCTTCTAGAAAGGTTACTCCTGGTGGCTTCTCTCATGTGGGAGAAGGAAAGGAAAGAGCAGGGGGCAGCTAGGGAGAAAAGGCTGGGAAAGAGCTGGTGTCCTGGTTAAACAGGCCCTTCCCACACTGGGCTTCCCACATGGCTCAGTAGTAAAGAATCCGCCTGCCAATGCGAGATGCAGGATCGATCCCTGGGTTAGGAAGATCCCCTGGAGAAGTGAATGGCAACCCACTCCAGTATTTTTGCCTGGAGAATCCCATGAACAAAGGAGCCTGGTGGACTACAGTCTACGAGGTCTCAAAGAGTCAGATATTACTTAGCGACTGAACAACAAGAGTAACTTCTGACCCCACCCACCATGCAGCCACGTCCACATTCCAAGAAACGGATGCTGGAGGGATGTGCTGAACATTTCCAGTGGGACCCAACCGGTAGCCAAGGCTGTGTTGTGCAGCTGTTGGACCTGGCTTTGGGCTGGAATCAGACTGAGGGGAAGAAAGAAGAGGCGAAAGGGTTAGTCGCTCAGTCACGCCTGACTTTTTGCAACCCCATGGACTGTAGCCCACCAGGCTCTTCTGTCCATGGAATTCTCCAGGCAAGAACACTGGAATGGGTAGTCATTCCCTTCTCCAGGGGATCTTCCCAACCCAGGGATCGAACCTGCGTCTCCTGCACTGCAGGCAGATTCTTTACCATCTGAGCCATCAGGGAGTGGGGCCTGCAGGATCCTGCCTCTGAGAAACCAGACCCAGAAAGGCCATGGGTTGCTCAGTCCACACTGGATTCCACCAAAAGTGGTTTCTGAGTCAAGAGACATACGCTTCTCTCTTTCCATCTTCCTTCTGCCTGGTCTCTCTTGTGCAGTTTCACTGCTTAAAAACGGTGTGTTCCGTGGTGGGGGTGGGACTGTGCCCACGGATACGTTATTCATCACCCGTGGGCTTTAACGACCAAAGCCGGCAACACCTTTGCAGGGCGTCCCTTACGAAGGGGCACCCTTCCCTGCCTTCCTTTCTCAGACCTAACAAGAGAAACAGGCAGACCTGGGGACAGGAGTTTTGCCAGCTCTCTGAGCTGTGTATTCAGCTTTCCAATTACAGTTTCTGGCCAGAAGAATCTTTTCCTTGTGACTAATCAGATTCTTCCCTTTCCTTGGTGTGTCACAAAGTCCTTTCCCTCAAGGTCTTCTGAGGAGAGAGTGGTCAGGAATTTTTAAGTGTTTCCCATAGTTGAGAGGAGTATCGTACTTCCTTTTCTGGTTGTGGCGTTACACCGCTAGTATCTAATCAGCTTGTGGGCCACCGTGGTTCTAGACCTTTCCCTGTCGTCCTTCCCATGTCTCTGACAGCCCTGTACCCCCAGTGAATTTTATCCTTTGTTTTGCTTTGCTTCTGACAGAACTTGTCTCATACTTTGGATATGTTCTGTAGTGCCTTCTCCCTTCTCTCTTTGCTCCTCAAACGTTGGATTGGGACCAGTCTCGTGTCAATGATCTTAATAGCTTAGTAACTTTGTGATTGTCACAGAATTGAGAACTGACTAGGTTGATGGCTTCAACAGAAAAACAAACAAAACTTAAAAAAAAAAAAAAAAAAGTATGACCACTAGAAGTGTGAAATCACTATTTTATCTCACAGAATGGCAAAATGGAAACAGAAACTAAAGACTGTTGGCAAGAATGTGGAGCACCTATAGGGAATACAAACAGATGGGAACACTTTGGAAAATTGTTTTTCCAGAGTAGCTACTAAGACAGAATATATATGTACCCTCTGACCCAGCAATCCCATCCTGGGTATATTCCCCACAGAAATGTATTCCTCCGTGGACTCAAAAACCTAAAAAAGAATGCTCACAGCAGCACTAGTTAAAACAGACCCCAAACTGGAAAGACCCAAAGTGCCTATCCACAGTAAGATGGATAATAAGGCAGTAAGTGTGCACACTGGGAAAGAGCAAACAGCCACACACAACATGTACAACTCCACAAACGTCGTGTCACGCGGAAGGAGCCAGTCACAAAAGTGTACATGCAAGAAAATTCTGCTAGTGTTAAATGACCAGGAAAAGCTAATCTATGCTGTTGGAACAGAGAAAACACCAGCCACCCTCATTAAGGGGACACGAGGGGGCATCTGGCTGCTGCTAATATTGTTTCTCAGTCTGCGTGTTGGCTACACGGTTGTGTTCAGTTTGAGAAATCTCACTGAGCTCTATAGTTATAGACATGCATTTCTCTATATGGATATCATCCTTCAGTTAAAAATACAGTAAAGAGGGAATTCCCTGGTGGCCAGTGGTTAGGACTCCATGCCTTCAGTGACAAAGGCCCAGGTTCAATCCCTGGCAGGGGAACTAAGATTCTATAAGCCATGTTGTGTGGCTAAAAATAAAAATTAACTAGTTAATTAATTTTTTAAAATACAGTAAAGAAGGTAGCAGGCAGGGTAGATAGTATAGGAGAGATGGCCTTTTTTCACTGGGAAAGGCAACCGGCAGCCCAGAGGCCACTCCCTGTTCTCCTTGGTGTATCCTGCCCTGCAGGCTGCTCTCCAAGTTTTAATGAGTGTGGACTAGTTTCAGCATCGAGGGGATCCTGCTCTGCCTCCGTGGCCCAGTACTATTGTCATGACATCAAAGACCAACTGCTGGCTAAGATACAGTCCATGTGAAAAGAGTGACCAGCAAATTTACTGCTTGACTTCACCCCTTTAGATGGAACTGGCCCCGTGGTCCCCTTTCAAAGCTCGATTGTGGACATATATCTTCTTTATAGGACACCACGTACAATAAAGCGAGGCAATAACTTAAAATATTTTTAAAAGAATATCTTTGAGAGCACTGCAAGATGGGCATTCCATCACTGTGGTTACATGTTCTCAAACACTCCTCAGGGTCTAACCATTGGTCTGAGAGCCTTCTATTCAATATGGTGACTTTTTTTGACTCATCGGGTTATATTTTTATGCTCCAACCCTTTCCCTAGGCTCTGCAAGGTCTTCGGAAAGTCATTAATGAGAGGAGATCTGCCTCAAGTGAGAGGGCCACATCACCCAAGTCAGGCAAAATAGCAAAGTTCATATCCCATTATTCATTAACTTGTTTGGAGTTATCTTTTATGGAGTCAACATTTTTAAAGGACTGAGGCCAATCTAAGCTCCTGGATTGGTTCTGTGCAGTTCCCCAATAATCCACATGGACCGTATTTCTTTGCATAGCCCTGGTGTGGAAATCTCAGGCAGTTGTTAGCGTTTACAGACAGTAGAAACGGGCAAGGAAAGAACTGAGTTGTTTTGTATGATTCCCAGAAAATGAAGCACCTTATTCCCTTTCTAAGAGGGAAAATATTGCCTAGCATACTCGTAAAATGACTTATAATGTAAAGGATGTCTTTGGCTTGACTTGGAGTCTTTCTCCAGGTGGCGGAGACTGAAGCGTCTGCAATCAACATTACCAGCCTGAATGGAACCATCCAAAATGATCCTTCCAATATGTGATCACTTATTACAGCAGGGAAATCAGTTCACAGAGGATACAGCATTCTAAAGAGTGGCCAAGTCAGTCCTGGCTCAGAGCGTCCCCTCCTGTTTAATCCATTACTCTTGAAAAGTGCAGCGCACCATACTTGGCTGGAGAAAGGCCAACAACTGGACAGAACCTGCTTTCCGGTTTCCTCGGCCGGCATGCTCAGTCAGACACAGCACCCAGGTGAAGCGGCTGTGACCTTCCTGCTGAGACTTTGACGAAGGCCAAACACCCAATTCCAAAGACACCTTGGAAAGGAGATCTCACCTGTAAGCGGGAGTAAGCATCAACTAGAAGATACTGGAAATATTCGGAGAGGCCGGAGAATCCCAAGAAAGTGACTGTCGTGTGGAACTGCAGGAGGGGGTGATGAGAGCCAGGCTCCCTGGAAGGCACCCAGGGGCCTCGCCCCGCTGAAGAGCCATCCCACGTGGTCGCCACACCACACGTTTCAGTCTGCCTGCCCTCTGCGCAGTGCGAGGCTCTGGGATAGCCCTAACGTGCACATCCACACCCTTGGCCTTCCGTTTGTTCATAAATCGGGGAAGGGGGGGGAATAAGAGAAGGAAAGTGACCAGGGAACTCAATTACAGAGTGATGTGGCCCCGGGTAAGGGGGACACGTGTGCCTTGGGGCCAGGAAGAGCACAATTCATCTTCCTACCGTGAAGAGAGAATGAGGCTGTGAACACAGGGGAAAAAAGAGACAGAATCGTAGCTTCAAAGAGCCACCTCCTAATGAAGGAGACGCATTTTTCCTCTGGTACTGACTGAATGGTTGCTCCAAGATGGCTCAAACCATTAACTCAATTTACTTTACTTGGAGGGCTCCGGGGGGTGTCCATTGTTCTTTCGGGTTGGGGTTCTGCATGCTGCTTAGGATGGGGAATGGAAGGAGGGCTGTGGAAACCCGCCAGTGCCGTGGAGCCCGCCTGGATGCCGGGAGCTGCCTGAAGGCTACACAGGCTCCCTTTCGAAGAAAAACTCGGTATCCACAAAAGCCCAAGTGTTCTGCCTGGAGTGACCTCGGGGGGTCACCAGCGGCTTTCCTCCTGAGACCCAAGGAAAGCCAGATGCTGGCGGGGAATTGCTACAGCCGCGCCCCTGGAAGGTTCTGTCCTGGTCCAACAAGACGAGGAGGATGCCTTTTGTGTTGCCAGGATACCTGGGCACATGACAAGTGCCGTGCTTACGAGGGTCACTGCACGTGGGCGTGCGTGCCCACTGCCCTGCTCACTGGGCTGAGCAGGTTCCTCCGGCTCAGCACCATCCCCACAGCCACAGAGAGGCTCTCTGCTTAGAAGGCAGGCTGCAGATGAAACCCTAGAGTGTCACTGTTGGTGAGAAACCTTGAAAACTGAGTCCCAAACGTCTCTTTTTAGACACGAGGGATCAAAAACCCGGAGAAATGGAAGGACTTGCCCAGTTCCTTACTACTTATTCCAGGATGACTGACCCTCAAGCCAGTCCTGTTTCACAAAGCCTCACAAGCCCACTTCTGAGCACCCTAAGAGGTGTCATGGTTTTTCTTTGCCAAAGATAATTGGAGCTGATGTCCATTTCAAGTGCCTCGACCCTGTGATGTTACAGTTGCAGTTTTATTGTCAAGGGGAGTCGAAAGGAAACTAAGTGAACATGAATTGTGTTTCTTATTTGAGAGACTTTCGGGTAGCAGTCAGGTAAATGAAATAACATACATGGAAGCGTAGGACATGACCCACCCACAGATAAGGGCTCCACAATTCCATTCACTCATTCAGGACTCACATACTGAATGCCCCTGCTATGCAGGGGTTGCACTAGGTGCTGGAGATTAATAGAGAACAAGCTTCTGATCCCGGTGGGGGAGAGCAGGTCAGGCAGGTAAAGTGACAAGTACTGAAGCCTTAAGGTGGGAAAGACGTCAGCTTGACTAAGGGGCAGAAAAGAGATGGAAGGACCGTGTGTAAGGGAGAAGTGGTTTCTGAACTTGTAGAAGAAGGCAGGGCCCTGTAGGTCATGACGAAGAATCTGGCTGTTCTTTTGAGATTAGCAAGAAAGGAAGCATGAAAGAGATTTTGAGTGATGGCTTTGTCTGCTTTGTGGAGAATGGGAGGGAAGGGTACAGACATGTCAGGAGGTTTCATCATAAAGTAATCCAGGCAAGAGAGGAGGGCACATGGGCCAGGATGGAGCGGAGTGGACGGCTAATGCATGCAAGACACAGTTCTGACACAAAGCTAACAGGATTTGCTGAAGGATTGGACTTCAGAGTCCCAGATAACTTCTGGTTTTATGGGAGGGGGCAGTGTATGGTGTCCATGTCAATGGACCTGTATCAGACATGCGACATTTGAGATGTTTGTGGATGTCTAAATGAAGATGATGAACAGGGAAAGGGGTCAGACTGACCAGGAACTGAGTCTGGAACATCATGACCAAAGTGGTAGAAGGAAAACCAAGGGTTGTGTTACAGAAGTCGAGGGAGGAAAGTGACTTCAAGCAAGAGACCTCCTGTTGAATGCTTCCATCGGAGCAAAGATAAGGACACAAGGTGCCCACGGGGAGCATGACCATGGCTGGTGCCTTGATGACGCTGTTTCAGAGGCACTATAGGAACAGAGGAGCCTCTCCTGGATGATGGCACCACCAACCCGATGGACATGAGTGTGAGCAAGCTCCAGGAGATGGTGAAGGACAGGGGAGCCTGGCGTGCTGCAGTCCACGGGGTTGCAAAGAGTCGGACACAACTGAGCGACTGAACAACTCCCGGATAAACGAGCATGTGGGAAGTGAGGAAGTAGAAACGGAATCTAAAAGTAAGTCTTAGAGAAGTTTTGCTATGAAGGGGAAGCATGCTGATATGGGACTGAAGGAGGAGTTTCTGGTTCATTTGTTTCAAGATTGGAGATACCAGGGAATCTTTGATGCTGATGAGCCTGAGCCAATAGAAATGGAGAAATTAATGATGCCAGACTGAGAGGCAAGGACTGGGCACTGGAGTCCTCGAGAAGGCGAGAGTGTGAGCGTGGGAACTGGCCTCTGATCGAAGCAGGGGTGGCCATTCCCTGAGACAGCTGGGACGAGGGAGACGGTGAGCTACATGTACAGGTCAAGTGCTGGGAGCGTGAGCGTGACCGTCTGAGGGATGACTTCCGTTCCCTCAATGAATATGCAATGAGGACAATGAGTGGAAAGTTTGGAGAAAGAAGATACAAAACAGTCCATCTTGAACACTGGAGAAGGCAAGCTTCTGAGCAAACAGCAGTGGACATTGGAACAGTCCTAAGAGCTCATTAGGGGTCTGAGAACGTGAATCTAAAGTGCAGCGATGTTTTCACATCAGGATGTTTTATTTTTTCCCATCACCCATCTGCTTGGCTACTAACCTAGAGAAGTCAAATCCTTGGGTTCAACCAGAACTGAACTTTTGCCCGTGAATAGATCAGAAGGAGTGAAGGGGGCAAGGAGAGTTGAGGGGCAGGGGTTACAGAGGAATAGTTACAATAATAGAACCCGTGTTGAATAAACAGAAGTAAGAGAAGGCTGAAGGATGGGGAGAAACTGGTATGGAGTGAAGATCGCATTGAATTTGAAAACTAGGGAGAATAGCTGATGGAGGTTCTGATGTCTTCTTAGCAGTCTCAGCTCAGAAGGGACACACATCGCTTCTGCTCCCATCAGTCATACTTGAGTCAAGGTGGCTAGAAAATGCATTCTCATTAGGGCCAGGCCCGGGGCCGGGGGCTACCTCCGCTGGGGAGCGGCAGCCCCTGTTGTTGGAGGACAGCTGGCCCTCTCTGCCTCATTGCTCATGGTGGCTTCTGCTCACTGCACTCTGTGCGTGCACCTCCGGGTACCACACTGGGCCTGTGCGTTCATTGGTTTGCTTTCTTCCTGCCTCACCCATCGGTTTCCTTATCACGTGACCAATAATGGACCATTACTTGCCACACAGCCCACCACTTCTCAAAACACCAGGCCTGAGTCTAAAAAAAGAGAAGGCCAGTCCTTCCCCAGAGCCAAAACCCAGGGAAGAAATTAAGCATGTCCACAATTTGAAAGTCACGTTTATCACCCTTCAGCATCTATTTGCACTGTGAATATTTATCTGGATACTAATCAGCAAAACACAGTTTGGGTAGGACTTGTTATAACCCATCTGATAGGGAAGAAGGACTTAGAAATTCACAATATTCGTGCATTAAGAGTAGCAGGTGCAACTTTCCCTGAATTATTCCAGCGTTAGAAGGAAAGATGGACTTATTTTCTCAACTAGCTGAATAATATGTTCGCTTTAGTGGAATGACAGAAGCCCCAGCGCTCACAGCGTTTGAGAAGTTTATTTATTACCACAGCTGCAACAGAGGTGGTGCTAATCTAGCCACAAGTGAAAGAGAGACCCATTAGCCAGGTTTAAATGGTGACACTTAAGAACAAACACAATGCATTGTATTGGAGGAGACACAGATTCGATTCCTGGGTTGGGAAAATCCCCTAGAGGAGGGCGCGGCAACCCACTCCAGTATTCTTGCCTGGAGAATCCCATGGACAGAGGCGCCTGGCGGGCTGCAAAGAGTCGGACACGAGCGAAGCGACTGAGCACAAGCACAGACACATGAACAAACACCAGCGGGATCCTTTTCTCTTTTCCTTCACTCCCAGACAGGCGAGGGAAACTCAAGCGCAGAGAAAATTTGCCTCAGTCCTGGACGAGATGCAAAGATCCGCTCGCACTCTCAAAGGCTGAAAGACCTCCAGGAGCAGGAGGGGATTCGGAACAGCTCACCTCTGATCGGCATGCAGGTGACAGCCCCTCAGCACTAACGTGACCCCAGATCTTGCCTAGTGTCAGGTTCAAATGCAGAGTCTCTGTTTCCACTGCCAAGGAAGATCCATATGCGAAGACCAGCCTTAGCTGCTAAAGAGAGTGTGGTTACTTATTTGTGCACAGCATATCTTCAGGCTCTACAAAGTATGTGGCAAGATAGTTCTGTAATTTCTTTTTCTCACAGCAAGAGGGCAGATGAAAAGAATTTAACTACAAATAATTATATCTCATACAAAAATAATTAAAAGGTTTCCTATTGAGGTTTATTTCTCAGTTCATAGGCATGATATTAACTTTTCTAAATACATCCATAATTCAAACATATATGAAAAGCGACTTCCCTAGCAGTCCAGTGGTGATGACTTCACCTTCCAAAGGATGAAGTGTAGCGGGTTCGATCCCTGCTCGAGGAGCTTAGATCCCACATGCCTTGCAGCCCAAAAATCAAAACATAAAACAGAAGCAATATTGTGACAAATTCAATAAAGACTTTTTTAAAAAGGGTCCACATCAAAAAGTCTTTTTAAAAAACAACAACAACAAAAACCCATAAATGAAGAGATAATGAGATTTTTTAACAATCCCTGGACCAAGTTTTTTAGCTGGCATTCAAGTATTTTGGTGCCATTCATGTGTTTCTTCCCTGGTGGCTCAGATGGTAAAGAGACTGCCTGCGATGCAGGAGACTTGGGTTTGGTCCCTGGGTCAGCGAGATCCCCTGGAGAAGGGAATGGCAACCCACTCCAGTATTCTTGCCTGGAGAATCCCATGGACAGAGGAGTCTGGCAGGCTACAGTCCATGGGATCGCAAAGAGTCAGACATGACTGAGTGACTCACCCCCATGCGTTTCTGGGATGACTCACTATATGTTAAAAAGGATATGTTCCCATTTTAAGACCCCTAAAAGCAAACACCAATGCAAAATCAAAGGATGGTAAAAGGTGGACAAAGGAAAGGTGTGTTTCACCTACGTGTCAGTTTCAGAAGCATCTGCCTGGCCTGGTGTGTATGGCATTAATTTCCTGCCATTTTTCTATTGGAATGCCCCCCTGAGTCGCTTGAAGTTGAAAATCAAGTCATGTTTCTTTAATCAGCCCTAGGAAACAGTGAAAGAAAGGGATGGTGGAGAGATTCCTTTTTATGAAAAGTTTCTAAAATCAACAAAGCCTAGAAGAATGAGCATGTACAACTTTGGGCCATGAGTCTGGGATTTTAACTTCAGAGAACATATGTTACTCACCATCCCCAAGTCAGTTAAGTATCTTCCTCCCTGTATTATTTGTCTCCTGTTCCAATATTTAGCAGCTTGATATAATCTCAGAATTTATATAGAGAATAATCTCAGAATTTCTGTGCATCAGGAAATTGAACACTCTTGGTCCAGGGTCTCTCCTAGCCTGATGCAGTGTATCAGGCAGGGCTGTAGTCATCTCCAGGCATGGCTGGTGGAAGACTGGCTTCCAGGCTGGGTCATTGGCAGGATTCTGTTTTCCCCAGGGCTGTTAACCGGAGGGTGCCCTCAGGTCCTTGCCATGTGGGCTTCTCCATGGGGCAGCCCAAATATGGCAGCTGGCTTCATCACAGCCAGAGAGTGCTAGCAAGATGAAACTCGTGGATTTCTGCTACCTAATCACAGTGACTTCTGATCACTTTTGCCTTATTCTGTTTGTTAGAAGCAAGTCACTTGTTCCATCCAATACTCAAACGGAGTGAACTGCACAAAGGTGTGAATTCCAGGGGATGGGTTCACTTCCCCTGAACTCGGACATTGCTCCCTGCCCGTTTTTGTTGTCCCAGGGATGACAGTTCCCTTTTGCTCTCCGGTTTGGTGACCTGGTCTTTCCTTTCCCAATCTCCTTTTCAAGTCTAGCTTCTCTATTCTCATGCTCATCAAAATATAGTAAATACTCAACTTCATCTTCTTAAAAATTGTTGCCCTCCTTGCTTAAGAAGTCCAGTGGTTCCCCCTATTTCTTACCTCAAAACTGGTATTGAGGAGCTGTGTATCTGGAGTTAATCAGCTTTTCTTGCCCTTTGCTTTATAGGCGGAATTTGCAGCCAGATCAGGCTCTCACTAGTCCTTGCGCCCTCCTGTGCGCTTTCGCCTCTCTGCTCTGCCCGAAACTGCCTCCTCCCTCTTTCCAGCTGCAAAAATTCCAGACAAACCGCAAAAACTTCCTGTGAGCTGTGGAGGTAGAAATGGGTTCATGTCTGAACCCGCTGCACAGCCATTAAATGAAGATTACATATGTACAGTTATCTATCTAGCTGTCTAATCTGTGTCTGTGCAGTGCATCCATTTATATAGATATATGTATCCACATGATGATTATATAATTGTATATATATATCAATATACACATAACTGTTTGTATATATATAATTTTATATATATGTAATATGGGCTTCCCAGGTGGTACTAGTGGTAAAGAACCCACTTGCCAATGCCAGACACATAAGAGATGCGAGTTAGATCCCTGGGTCAAGAAGATCCCCTGGAGGAGGGTATGGCAGCCCAGGCCAGTATCCTTGCCTGGAGAATCCCATGGACAGAGGAGCCTGGCGGGCTATAGTCCATGGGGCCACAAAGAGTCGGACACAACCGAAGCGACTCAGCACACACATGTATATAATACAATATAACGCAGAGTAATATAATATACTCATCCCTTCCCCACTCTGCCTGCCAGATCAGAGTAAGAGTCTTGAGAACAGGGTGGCAGCTTACTTCTCTTTCCTTTCTCACAGCAGATACAGTAGCCCTTGGCGTGAGGTACTTGTTCAATAAAATCTGTAATGTCATACAGTAATGTGCTTTCCAAAATGCCTTCCCCACATTTGGGGAGTGGATATTGTTATTTTCATTTTATAGATGAGGAAACTGATACCCAGACGGTTTACTAACATGCCAGCAGTAGAGCCCTCCCTGACTAAATCCCTGAGTGCTCACAGTGGCCTGGTTTACAAGCAGGAAGTGACCAGTTTGGACTTCTCCATTCATATTTGTTTTGTTTTTTTTTCTTCTAAATGTAAAACCACCTAATTTGACTTGATTTTTTAATGGTACAATTCACATTCACCAACCCCTGCGCTATAATAAATGTCCTACTCTTTGAATTTTTTTCTTAACCACGACAAAGGATGGGATTGAAAAGAGATTTTTTAAAATAAATAAAAGACCCATCAGGGGCCGGAGGAGGGCCTGGATCTGTTTTTATGTGAATTAACCATTTCAATTTACCCAAAAAAAGCAGTGTCAGGAAACATCATGTTCTTAAATGTCACTTTGTGCGTCTCTTGCTGTCCCCGATTCACTTCTGACCCTGACATGAAGGAAGCCATCATGCAGATGGTAGCCTGCACAGGTCAGGGAGGTTCTAGTGACCCAGGATCCCTTTGCCAGATGCCTTGGCAGCAATCACAGGCATTTTTGTCAGGAAAGTGGCTTGTGTGTGTGTGTGTGTTGATATGTGTGTGTGTGTTGATGTGTGTGTGTGTTGACGTGTGTGTGTGCTGATGTGTGTGGGTGCATAGGTATGCGGGAAGGAAGAGGGATTTATAAGAGGGACTGAAGCATGAAAGATAATTATTCCTAAACCCCACTGTTCAGACCTCTGTAGGCAACATTCTGAATCCAAAATGACTTTCAGCCAAGTTGTCTTTGCACCTGGGAACTGTGAAAAGGATTGAAAGCTTCTAAAGGAGATGAAACTTGACCGCCACAAGAAGTGACTTACAGCCCTAGAGGCTCAGATGTATTGACATAAGGTAATGAAGTAGGGAAGAATTACAGTTTTCAAAAAGCAGTCGGCTCTTGGCTTCTCTTTTATCGCAGTGTGATGTGTGTGTCCTAGAATAAAACCCTCTAACCACAGTGCAAAATTGACATTCACGCAGCAGGCGTGGTTTGAATCCCTTTCTTTTGTGTGTCTGACACTAAGGAAAGTCGGAATTTCCTCTATGACTTTTTCATCATGTGTCAGTATTGTGGTTTCCAAACACTGTATGGATCTGATTTTGCCAGTGGCAGGGGGGCAACATGCTGCCTATGGCAGTGACTGAAAGTGTTGGAGGAATTATCTATCTGGATAAGTCCTAGGAATTATCCAGGCAGTGACCTGGAAACTGAGGCAGAGTGGCTGCCCAATTCATGTTAGAATCTTTATTTTGTGCATGAATCATCAGAAAGCTTTATTCTCTAGCATTTCTTCACTCCGTTCTGCTTCAAGAATATTTCTTACTGCTACACTTGAATTAGGGGCCTGATGTCCAGTGAGTGCCTGCGTGCTAAGTCCCTTCAGATGTATCCAACTTTGTGAGACCCAATCAACTGTAGTCCACGAGGCTCCTCTTTCTGTGAGATTCTCCAGGCAAGAATACTGGAGTGGGTTGCCATGCCCTCCTCCAGGGGATCTTCCTGACCCAGGGATCAAATCTGCATCTCTTATGTCTCCTGCATTGGCAGGCGGGCTGTTTACCCCCAGCACCACCTGGAAGCCACTGACATCCAGTAGCTGGTGATTATCCAAAAAGCAGAGCATGAGCTGTGTGTATAGCTGTGAACCGACTCATGTGGCCATGACCAACTAGAAAATTTCATATAATTTTGACAAGTGGGTGGATCATTTATCTTAATAGATGTCTACACATCACTGGAAGCTATATTTTTTTTCTGTTACCTTTTGCCTGACACACTGTTTCCTGGTCTATCTCAGGAGCATCTCAAGTTGATCGAAAGTGTGCTCCATCACTTCCCAGCAGGTGACTTCGAAATACATGAGACTGGGACTTCCCTGGCAGTCCGTTGGTTGAGACTTTGCCTTCCAGTGCAGGAGGCTGGGGTTCAATCCTTGGTTGGGGAGCTAAGATTCCACATGCCTTGAAGCCAAAATTAACAAAATATAAAACAGAAACAATATTGTAATAAATTCAATAAAGACTTGAAAAATGGTCCACATTAAAAAAAAAAAAGACATGAGACCATTGACCTTCACTCCTGGAGCTGGTTCCTGTAACACTATAATTTCTGCCACTATGCCCCTGTTCCCTGGGTGATCTTGTTTTCTCTCTCAGCCCACTTCTTTCCCCCTCCTTCACGTGATCCCAGTCTTAGAGGAACAACTTCTGATATCCTAAAGGGATGTCACATGATGACTTTTGATGCCATCTCTTTGATCCCACAAGATGTTTCCCTGTTCTGCATTACCAGCTGTTTGGGAGGAAAAGAAAAAAAAACTGTGGAATAAATATATTTTCATCTACAAAGCATAGCACCAGCTTTGAATTTTAATGTTAAGATGCAAATGAAAAGCAGGTTAAAAGTATATGATGTCAGGAAGAGAGTTGATAAACCTGAAAATGGTAGAAAACCTTGTTATCTGTTACTCTGCTTGTATAGGAGAAAAAGCTATTTACCTTTGGGTGAGATTGACTTAATGCTGTGGGCCAAACTCTGGCTTCAAGTCCGTGTGGTCAGCCCATGAGTCCTGGAAAGAATCCGGCTTTGCTTTTATCCAAATATTAGTCATTGCTGAGTAGATTTTTTAGGATGATTTTTTTTAAAAAAGATCAATAAAATAAGGCACAAAGACTTGGAAGAAAAGTCAGCTCGTACATGGAACCGGGTCCCTACGACTAGTCCACTCTCCCAGCAACTGAGAGCGAGCGGAACAGGCCTGAGTGGGGGCCAGCAGAGTCAGCCCGTTGCACAGGTGGACCAGGACTCAGGAGTGGGTGCAGCCAGCGTGGGCCTACTGCCTCGTGATCCCCCATCCCTGCTTCTGCCCCCTAAACTGCTGCCACGAGGCCAGACGTGAAGCCAGAGCAGGCCATGCCAAATGGACGGATGCGGAGGGACCACACGGAGCCCGTTTTGCTCCAGCAAAGCAGTGATGTGTTCCAGGCAAAAACCCAATCTGGGATGTTTTGGCCCAAAGGAAACATTTACAACCAAATTATACACCTTGGAGAATAAATGAGCTTTCATTTTGGAAGGAAATCCTACCAGGCTCTTTATTATTTGCACCACAATCATAAAGTTGGTTTTAATCTCTATAGTGGAATGCTGCTGAGTTGGCCAACTGGCAGGCCCCGGCGGTTTGAGTGGGCACCACTTCATCCTCAAGAAGGTGCGATGGGAAGCAGGGACACAGCCTCCTCCTCCTCCTGGAACTTTTTTCTCGAGATCCATCATTTGCTTTGTTTTGTGTGTGTTCATTGCAACTTCAAAGCAGACTCCGCTTTTCTTTCTCTTTTCCTTTATTCTCATTTTTAAAAATTCTTGGAGCCTTCCAGAAAAAAAAAAAAAAGACTTAATGTAATGTTTCCTTTCTAAATTGATGAAAATCCAGGAGTAGGTCCAAGAAAATCTATAATGAATTTCCATTGATTGCTTGGAGGGGAACTGAGTATCAAAGCTCAGAGAGAACAGAAGGGAAGGGCTTAAGAGGCAAGTTCTCTTTTTCAACCTTGACAAAGACGTTGGGTGATTTAAACCTGCTGGGAGTCTGCTCCCAGGACTCATGCCATGAAATGACCTTATCAATATGGTAACTGGAGGGCTTAGGGCTTCTGGGGATGGCCTGGCCTTCAAATATATTATACTATTATCATATCCGGTGTAGGGTCATGTGTCCAAGTTTCGAGTCTGGATTAAGGAAGTTTCCCTACTAGAATGTGAGGATGTGCTAGTCTTTTTAGTTAGGAAACTCCCTGAAAGGGCTCAGAGGGGATTGGGCTTACAGAGAGCTCTGCCCTTGCATTGAAGATCTTAGGATGCAGTCCTTCTGGGCTCGTGGAGTTTCACACCTGAGCAGGAGCCGCTGAGGTGAGCCATGGGCCAGGCTTCCACGCTCACTGAGCAGGCCAATCCTGGCAAGTCAGCTAAAAATCCTATGTGGTTCCCAAACTTTGCTATGCATCGGAACCCCTAGGGGTCTTTTAAAAGTACTAGTGCCTGGATCCTACCCAGACACCCTGATTTAAATGGCATGCAGTATGACCTGGACATCAGGAAGTGAGCAAAGTTTGGGAACCCCTGCTAGAGACTATAAACCCCATGAGGGCAAGGACTGTCCCTGTCTCCCCTCCATTGTATTCCCAGCACTTGGCATGGAGTCATTGGTGCTCAGGAATTACATGAGTAAATGAGTAAATGAATAAGGGTACTGATGCTCATCTGCCCACACACCATTAAAATGAATCCCAGCGAATGAGGTGATTTCAGCACCTAAATATTTGGGGTGACTGAGGGTGGAGGGTGCTAAAGTTCAAGGAAGACCTTGCCCCCATCCATTTCACCCTCTGCTTCTCCCTACTTACAGCATCCTGAGAATGACTGTATAACCTCTTCATGGACCACTTTTCATTTTTGCAACCTCTCAAGGGTAGGATCATTGATGCCTTTGTGTCTTTCATAGGTCAGGAATTTATACCTGAGCTCCCTGCTACCTGAATTTTCCTGTCCCTCCCCTGTAATGCTTTAATTATCCAGAGATAGATATACACAGGCGTTTGGCAGCCAGGACGTGGGGGCACCCTGCACCCCGCAGTTGGCCGCTCCGCACTTGTTCTCTAGTCTGACGCTCAGCGTTTCCACGTCCCCCTCCTGCAGATGCCGAATGCTGGCAGCGGATGAATCAGCTTTTATTGTAACAGTGTTTATGGAGGCTGTCAGTTCTTAACCTTAAAACTGAACCATGCTGCTTGTATTTTTCCAAGCGATGGAGAGTGTAAAGGACTAATGAGAGCGGAGCGTGAAGAGATCAAACGTGCGCCGGGGAATCTTTGTTCAAGACCTGGAATGGGCGAAATTCCACTCGGGGCGGGGGCGAGGATCCCAGCCGGGATCTTCTACTCCGCGAGCTTGAGGCCTGAGATCATGGTCTGGCAGAGAGAGAGCGAGGTGCGCGGGAGGCAGGGAACACGGACCGGGCATGAGATGCTTCCTCTCTCTTTGGAAAAGCTAGAAACTATTTCCTTTGGTCAGAGCGGGAGCAGATCCACTTGCAACAAACTGTCTCCTGACCCTTTAGAGCCTGCCTTCAAACTCAGGGTTTTGAAAGAAACCATTCATAAGCCCGTGTAATGGGCTTGGAGAAAGATGGAGAACTTTCTGCCGACTGTGTGCCTTTTCTGTAAGCTCTGGGGAGGGTGTTTAGAGCTCTCAGTGACTGAATTCCCAGGGATTTGGTTAAAAACCGGGTTTAGCTGTATCTAGAAACCAGTCCTTCTACGTGCAGAGGTGTGGAGTGGGTGGGAGAGAGTCGGCCTTAAAGCAGACACGTGGTGTTGTCACGGAAGAGAAACAGATTTGTTAGCTGAGTGGAGCTCTGCTTGCTACCTGAGCCTTGCCAGTTGGGGCCTGCGAGGCTTGTTGGAAGAGTGTTTTTGTGGGGTGGATTCCTGGCAGCAGTGGGTGCTGCCTACGGAGACTTCAGACCCCCAAGATGAAGGCATCCATCAGGCTTCTGTTTTCTGGAAGGTCTCCCTGAAGAATCAAGCAGGTATGCAAGTTGGTGAATGAACGCTCGTTCTTCGAGAAGGATCGTTTGGCTTGGATGGTGACTGCTGTGTATGTGTCGGGATGGATAGATCTTGCTTATTCAGCCTCACCCATGAGTCATTGCTTAAATCTCCTGGAAAACTGCAGGTTAGGAGTTGCACAGTCTCCAACTGATCCTTGCAAATGGATTTTCAGTGGCAGGGTTTGGGGACACCATGGAGCACTCAGGTCAAAGAGACTCCGTTTGCAAACCCAGCATCTCTCTTCCACGTGTTTCATAAGCTGATGGACAATTTCTCTCTATTACACCTGCTTTGGGGCCCCCTTCTGGGCCTTGTTTAATCCTCTGCAGGCCCTCTGAGCTGGAAAAGTTTACCCAGTCGCCCATCAGGACACAAGCCTGTCCCTCCCCATGGACCTGTTCAAAGACGAGCCCACACAGCGTGGGGGAGAGAAATCAGCTGGAGATGCTCCGTGGCCCCACTTGGGGCCTGGCTGCCCAAGCAAGTGGGAGAGGCAGGGGCCCAGGGAGGCCGGGGCCCACGGGCCTCGACTCTCGTCGTTCAGGGTGCTCCCAGTCTTCCGGGTTTCATCTCCTCAGCCCCTGTGTCCATGGTGAGTGTCACTTGACTCAAGAACCCAGAAGGCGAGGGGTCTGCCCTTCCCCTCACGGTGTTCTCATTGTGGGGGGATCCGTGGCTACTCAGAGGGTCTCCCCAGGCTGAACTGGAGCTGGGGCGCCTTTGCTATTTCCCTGATCACATCTCCCTTAAAAAAAGTGTGTCAGCCCTTTGAGAGTCCTTCATTGTCTGGACCTCATTCCCTCTGCTAAAGTGACCCCAGGAGAACAGCTCCTAACTGCAGCTCAGCCACCCACTCCTCATCTTATCTGTGTTTGTGCTGAGTTTCTCAGACATTGGCCTGCATCAGAAACACAGGGAGGGCTTGTTAAAACACAGGCTGCTGGGCCCCACCCCAGAGACTCAGATTCTGCAGGGTGACGGTGGGGCCTGAGAATCAGCATTTTGAACAAGCTCCCAGATGGTGCCAGTCTGAGGACCACACTTTGAGAACCAGTAAGTCAAAGTGATAACCACATTTTCTTTTCTCTTTTCTCTGAGCTTGATTGGGAAAGAGTGGGCTATTTAGGACATTTTAAAATTAAAAATTAAAACAGAAATTACTATTGAAGCACACATATACATATGCATGCATCCTCAGTCACTCAGTCGTGTCCAACTGTTTGTGACCCATCGGCTGTAGCCTGCCAGGCTCCTCTGTCCATGGGATTTCCCAGGCAATAATACTAGACTGGGTTGCCTGACCCAGGGATCGAACCCACATCTCCTGCATTTTTTGCACTGCAGATGGATTCCTTACCCCTGAGCCACCAGGGAAGCACATATATCCATATGTGTATATATATTAAAAAATGTTTTTGCATTTATATACACACATATATTTATACAGATATTTATATACACAAATATATATTTATATACACTTATGTACATATAAGTCTGTGCATTTGTGAATCAGTATGTGTATGGATATACATTGATATAAAGTCTTAGAACTATTTGACATTGAAGAGAAGCAAATTCAGAAAGTGTTCAGGGTCAGAAGTGAATTCCAAAGAACAGCATCCCTGGGACCCTGTGCTTCCTCCTTCCCGATCTCCTTTCTGCCCCTCCCAGCCCACCCCACGCCCCAGGCTTCCCAACCCTGCACTCCCCGGAGGCTCCCCCAGGGCGGCTCCTCGCTGCGCTGACTGAGTGTGGAGCAGTGAATCGGTCCCACCCGGGCGGCTGTCACAGTTGGCACCCCCGGCGCAGTTTTCCACATTCTCTCTCTGGGCAAAGGGAGGCACCAGGTATGGCCCATGACATGACTTGGGGGCTGGTGACCATACCAAGACGTGTGGCCGTCAGGTCAGTGGAGACCACGCCAAGAACCAAGTCAGAAAGACCTTCCTCACCCCTATGCCCCGGGACCCAGCTATGGTTTCAGACAGGCAGGGTGAGGAAAGTGTGCCTAGCCTATCAGACTTTAAACTCCTGCTTGTCCACGTAGTCGTGCATGCATGGATGCATCATCCATCCAGACGGCAGCAGTGAAGTCCTACACGTGCCAGGCTCTGGGCTAAGCGCCCAGACACAGAAGCGACACAACAGACAGAAGCCCCGCTTCAAGGAGCTGACTCTCTGATGGGGGCCAACAAGACTGCATAAGACAGTTTTGCTTGTATGTAGAATAGTCTTGTCTTGTGGCACAGAGTATTAAGGACATACACGGAGTGATGGAAGGGAACTCCCTTGGGGGAGGGACAGTACTTGATGATTGCAGAAGTCCTCCGTCTCTGGAGGTGATATTTAAGCTGAGATTTGAAAGGCAGAGAGTGACAGTAGTAGCCTGGACTAGGACAATGGCAGAGGAATTTTAGAAATAGCCAAAATACTCAGCGGCCAAAGAATCCACCTGCTGTGCCGGAGACACAGGAGGCGCGAGTTCAGTCCCTGAGTTGGGGAGATCCTAGAGGAGGAAACAGCAACCCACTCCAGTGTTCTTGCCTGAAAAATCCCATGGACAGAGGAGCCTGGTGGGCTACAGTCCATGGGGTCACAAAGAGTCGGATGAAAATGAAGAGCACCCAAAGATAAGATAGGTCTATGAAATAAAGCCTGATTTGGGGGGGCTTCCCTGATAGCTCAGTTGGTAAAGAATCCGCCTGTAATGCAGGAGACCCTGGTTCAATTCCTGAGCCAGGAAGATCCCCTGGAGAATGGATAGGCTACCCATTCCAGTATTCTTGCGCTTCCCTTATGGCTCAGCTGGTAAAGAATCTGCCTGCAATGCAGGAGACCTGGATTCAATCCTTGGGTTGGGACATTCCCCTGGGGAAGGAAACGGCTAACCACTCCAGTATTCTGGCCTGGAGAATTCCACGGACTGTATAGTCCATGGGGTCACAAAGAGTCAGACACAACTGAGTGACTTTCACTAAGGATGAATGGACTTGAAGAAGCTAATGTGGCTAATGTAATTTACCCCTTGTGCAGCTGTTTGCAGTTCAGTCAGTTTTTGCCTGCCTTAATTAGTCAGACACTGAACAAAAAATGAATAAAGTTCTAATAATGTATAAAAATACAATGAAAAGGAGCAGTATTCTTGCCAGGAAAATCCCATGGACAGGGGAGCCTTGCAGGCTACAGTCCATGGGGTTGCAAAGAGTCAGACACAACTGAGCAACTGAAGACATATGTCAATGTATAAAATACAAGAGAGGAGAACAAGGAGAGACTGATTCTGCTGAGCATCGGGGAAGGCTTCACAGAAACGGCAGTAGCTTCACAGGATTTGTAAGGAGACATAGGAGTGTTCCATGTTGCCAAGGGAAGGAAGGGCTTTCCAGGTAGAGGAGACAGAGACCTTTGACCCAAGGGTTTCTATTAGCTTCTGTCTGAGTTACAGCAAGGCACCCTCTCTGGGGAGAAGACACCATGTCCTCCAGGCTTGGTTTCAGCCCATGCTTGCCCCCCACCAGGCTCTTTTGTTCCATGCACAGCTTATACCACAGGCATGGTGGCCCTGAATGAAACTGCAGGGAGTCGACTGTGCCCACACCCATTGGGCTTTGAAATTTGGTTTCTTTACCCATCCATCCACTCAGAGAGCATTTATCAAGGTCCAGATTCATTTTGAGACAGCAACTCCAAAGGGAAAGCCTAACATTTTGTGATTCAGTCTCAGGAGACTTGTTGGGGCGGGGCCGGGGGAGCAGCAGGACTCTGCCACCAGAGCAGCCAGTTCCCTCGGAAGAGCCGAAGGCCAGGAACCAGGAATCTCGCATTCTGGACCCCGCCCAGACACCCTCCCGTGTGCTGGCCCCTCCCCAGCCATACCCTGCACCCCATTCTGTAAAAAGAAGGCACTGAATTCTTAGACCCAGCTCATACCCTGCTCCCACTTGGTAGAGCTGGTGTAACTGTTTTCAGGACGAGCTGGATTTTCCTGTGGGATTGTAGGTACGAAAATGGCTTTAAAACTGATGCTGAATGCATCACCCTCCACAGCCCTCCCGAAGTCAGACATCTTTGGAGAGGCTGCTGGCAAGATTCAAGGGTCTCCCTCTGTATCCTGGCCACTCTTTAAAAAAAAAAAAATTAAATTGAACAGTGTATTTGCATTTTTGTTCAGTTCAAGAAATTTTCTCTCTCTCTCTCTCTCTCTCTTTTTTTTTGGCTGAGTGGCATGCAGGAGCTTAGATTCCCGAACAGGGACAAAACCCATAGCCCCTGCAGTGGAAGCACAGAGTCTCCACCACTGGACTGCCAGGGAAGTCCCTCCTGGCCATTCTTGACACTGGGGTGGTTGGAAGAAGTATTGGCCTTCTTCCCTGTGACTTTGGCTAACGCCAGCTGCTTTCTCTTGTCTCCATGGGTCCAGAATGAGCCCCCACCTGTCTCAGCCATATCTTACAGCCATGGTCAGCCCCAACTGGACGCTTTAGGAGCTGGTGACTTTGATGACATCCTCAGCTTCAGTTTCCTCATCTGTACAATGGGGGTGATGATAATGGTACCCATCTGGTGGGAGCTTTGGGAGGCATTGATTGAGATGATCCGTAACAAGTGTTTGGATAAGACTACCACAGAGTTAACACTGGAAAGAGGGGTGGAGGTGTAGCTGGTTATGATGAGGGAAGATAGAAGCTGGGCTGAGAAGCAAACATTCAAGAGAAAAGGTATCAAGGTAAAAGTGAGTCCTAGGAAAGGCCAGTGGGAGACGGGAATCATAAAGGGAGAGAAGTGCTTATGCTACCGGTAAGCTCCTCCTTTTAGAGGTGAGAACACTAGGTTATAGGGGAATAATGGACCAAGGTAGGGGCCCTCTGTTTTTTTAAAAAAAAACGTATTTTCCTGCATCCTTTATAATTCAGAAAATAGCAGTAACAGAAAGCTTGGCATCTTAAATCCCTGTGACCTTTCCAAGTGCCATTTCTCTATGACTCCATTTCTACTTTATTTCTCCTTGTGTTTCTAGTAGTTATTTAAGTTCAGCAGGTAAGTCTTGTGCATACAGAAGGGAGCACAAATCATACATGTACAGTTCAACCAGTTCCAGAAAGTGAACACGTTGTGTAACCAGCTTCCAGAAGTAGAATGTGAGGACTGCCCTGGTGGGCCGGTGGCTAAGACGCGACGCTCCCAATGCAAGGGGCCCAGGTTCGATCCCTGGTCAGGAAACTGGATCTCACATGTCACTAGAGATACCACATGCTGCAGCTAAGACCCAGTGCAGCCAAATCAATATTTTTTTTAAAGAAACAGAATGTGGCTCTTGTGGCCTGACCCCCCCGCTCTGCCACAGGGCTCCCTTTTCATTACCAGCATCCCCAGTATCGCCACTGTCCTGACTTCTAACAGCATTACTTAGTTTTGCCTGCTTTTGAACTTTATATAAATAGAACCATACATTTTATCTGGTTTCCTTTGTTCAACATCATGTTTGTGAAATTCACTGATAATGTTTCATTGTATGACTATTTTATGCATATACCTTCCTTATATATTCTGCTGTAGATGGCCATTTGAGTTCCTGTCGCTTTCAAAGCTCACCCCAAATGCTTAGCAAATCTCAGGAAGAAAGTGATGACTCCTAAAGCTAATATCCAAAGCAATAGTGTGGGGCCCTGCTCTTTGTGGCCTGTTTTCTCCATTCTCTGCCTCATCTGGCTTCCCAAAATAAAGTCCCCTGCTTACTATATGAACAAATTTGAGAATGCATTTGTAAGTCCAATTTGTTCCCGAGTCCAACAAAGTTAGCCTAGGTACCCAACTAACACAATCGGCTATAGGGTACTATATTGGAATAGGTTTAAATACTTTTCACACAAATAACATGTACATAAAAGACAAACAAACATAAAGAATATAGCAGTTTTACTCTTACACTAAAGTGCCCTGAAGAGTGCAGAAGTATAACAGCAGCTGGCATACAAGGACTGCCACGCATGTTCACATCTTTCAAAGTTCACAGCTTGAAGATGGGTATGCGGGAGACTTGCTGCAGAGCCCAGAACTCTTGCACGAAGTATGATGTGCCGTTTCATTCCTGTCTTTCCCATCATTAGTTTGCCAGCATCCGTTGTAGTCCATGCTCATTATACCAGCTCTTTGTGTTGACCAGCACTTACTGACCCTGTGACGGTATCAGCCTGCACAAGCCAAGTGGCTTTGAGCTGGACTGGCATCTGGATAGTTTTCCTAAGAAAAGGTGGCCAGGACCCCCATAACAAACAAAGTAGGGGAGCAGAGCTGAGAATTAAATCAGCAACATGCTGCTGGCCAGTGTTCTTGAAGCAGGCCCCTTGAACCCGTTGCCTGAGTGGAAGCTGCAGTGAGGGAAGATGGGAGATTCAAGGCGGCTGCAGACTCTCTTACTCTAGAGAACCCCTGGGAGAGAAATTAGGACAGCATACAGTGGGAGGAACAGGGTTGCGGTGCCTACTCTGCTAGCCAGAGGCCTCTCAAATTCAATTTCCTCCTCCTTGGAACACAAGCACTTGTGTCTGCTTCAAGGGGTGTTGTGAAGATTAGACACAGCGTCCCATGCCTGGCCTGGGTGGTGGTGTGCTTTGTCCCAGATACTTCCCGTGTGCCCAGTGTCTTCCATTCACCTCTCCAGACTGACCCCGCAGCCTTCCCCACCCTGTCGTGTGCCTCAGCTACATGATCTGTATGTATCGTATCAACGGACTCCCTTGATCTTGAGCTTCTGATTGGAATTGGCCAACAGTAAACATGACGAGAGAGGAGAGGAAGAAGAGGGAGGCATCCATATTTTGTAAGACCCATGTACACACACACACCCCACCTCGCACTGGGGAGCAGCAACCGCTCCCTTTCCTTGCCACTCCAGGCCTGGAGGTATAAGATCTCCCTGGCTTTACCAGCCCTGGACACCTCAGCATCTTTGGTGGTTTCCAGCCTCCTTGTCCAGAGAAGGCAATGGCACCCCACTCCAGTACTCTTGCCTGGAAAATCCCATGGATGGAGGAGCCTGGTAGGCTGCAGTCCATGAGGTCGCTAAGAGTTGGACACGACTGAGCAACTTCACTTTCACTTTTCACTTTCATGCATTGGAGAAGGAAATGGCAACCCACTCCAGTGTTCTTGCCTGGAGAATCCCAGGGACGGGGGAGCTTCGTGGGCTGCCGTCTATGGGGTCGCACAGAGTCGGACACGACTGAAGTGACTTAGCAGCAGCAGCAGCCTCCTTGTCCACCCATCTGTCAGCTCTTCTTTCATTAAGCTCCCTAGGTCACATGTACCTCAGTGCCACCCATTTTCTGCCCAGGTTCAGACAGACACACCCTCGTACCAGGATGTTTATCTTGGGGAGAGTAGCAGCATGTAAGTATGTGCTCTGGTGCACCCCCTTTCATGATCATCCCCAAAAGAAAGCCCCTAAGAAGCTCAGTCTTCTCTTTCCTTGAACCTCAGCTAACTGAGCTCAAGTGGGAGAATGATCTTTACCAAGAACAAAACTAGCAGGTGCTTTGTTTTTCTGGGGTCAGAATAAGAAATTGTATGGGGTCAAGGAGTTAACATCAATAAAGTGGCTGAAAGTGGTCCGGTGGGTGCCCTCTGCCAGTTGATGCTTGGCCTTCTGCTCTTCCCAATAAGAGGAGAAACCCACAAAAAGTCCTGCTTACAGATCATACTTCTCCATACTTGTTTCTACTTGTTAGTGCATTAGACAAGTATCCAGAAAAGGATCTTTTAGAGAAAATGAAAGAACCTTAAATGGTTATTGTTAAAGAGTCAGTAGATGGTGAGCTGCAGAATCAGAAGTATGGATGGTTTTACTTCCTTATATTGGACTCCTTCACTCTTAAAGAATTTCCCACTTTCTCCCTGGCATTTCATATGCAAGCATTTCTTAACTTTCCCACTGGAGTCTGAAATCTTAAAGACAAAACCCTGTCCAGATATGATTTTCATAAGAGTCTCTTGTAACATGGATACATATCCGGAATTCCCTGGAAGTCCAGTGGTTTAGGACTATGTGTTCCACTGCAGGGGGCCCAGGTTTGATCCCTGGTTAGAGAATTAAGATCCTGCAAGCATGTGGCATGGTCCTAAATGAATAATAAAATGAATTCTTGTCAAAGCTTTATTGAACTAGCTAATGAGAGAACTAGGAAGATGCTAGTGCCAGTTAAGTGCTTGTGAGGAACAGATATTTATCAAATTAGTGGAGAAAATCATGACCGAGTAGATTTGGAGGGGCATTGACCCTATTATTCATTGTTGGCTTTTTCCCCAGTTTTGTTGAAATATAATTGATATATAACATTGTGTATATTGAAGGTATATAACATAATGACTTGAGATACGATACCTTGTCAATGATTAGCATAGTAAGTTTAGTTAACATCCATCACTTCACATACTTGGAATTTTGTCCCTTATGATGAGAACATTTAACAAATTATTGTTTCTACCAGACCAAAAAATAAATTATATTTCTACAGGGTGGAAATCTCCAAGTTCACGTGTAACAAAAAATAAATTATATTTCTACAGGGTGGAAATCTCCAAGTTCACGTGTAACTTTTAGCCTAAGCCTTTTGTGTGTGTGTGCGTGTGTGTGTGTGTGTGTGTGCTCACTTGCTCAGTTGTGTCCTATTCTTTGCAACCCTATGGACTGTAGCCCGCCAGGCTCCTCTGTCCATGGGATCTCCCAGGCAAGAATACTGGATTGGGGTGCCATTTCCTCCTCCAGGGGATCTTCCCAACCCAGGGATCCAAACCACGTCTCTTACGTCTCCTGCATTGGCAGGTGGATTCTTTACCACTAGCGCCACCTGGGAAGCCCTAAGCAATAGTAAATAATAAGTGAAACAAAGGTCCATTCTTCTAGAAAAGTAACCAGGGACAGGCCTGTCATACTATATGCTCTGCTGAGAACTGATCAACTCGCAACCACCCTTTTGCTTTATTTCCAAGTTTGGCTCATTTCTCCTCACAAGGTATACGCTATTGAACTGCCTCACCACAGGCTCACGGCACCTGGCCCAAAGCAGATGCCCACAACATGCCTGTTGAGTGAACCTATGAATAGAGCAGATCTCCATTCATTTATAGAAAAAGATTAGCCAAGCGAAGTCCAGGGCCCACAGTCGCATCAGCTGCCAGCTTTCCAAGCAGGGATCAAACAGTTTCCCTGGAGGAGAACAGAACAGCAGTCCAAATAAGAACAATCTGTACCGGCAGGTGGGAAAGGGGACCGGTCCTGGTGGGGTACAGCTTTCTCTTCACCTCAGGCCATAATCGGCCTATGATGGCTCTATAATTGCTTTATAGTGTCAGTAGGGGTTCCCCAATAAATGAGCATTGCTGGTTTCTGGCAGCTAACAGAGCCATACAGGTGCATCGTGAAAGTGTGAGGGAGCATTGTTAAGTCTCAGCTCCAAATCTTTGAAACACTGGCTGTGGGGCTGTTAACAGAGCAGCCCCTGTGAATGATGGAAGCAGTAGGCAGGGGGATGTTTTTCAGCAGATCTGACCCAGCTTTGAGTCGGCAGGTGGAGGGATGGGGGAAGGTGCCGAGGAAGATAACATTTGCACTGCATGCCTTTAGAACCATCAGATTTTTGTTTAATTTCCTCACCCTCAATTTGATGTTTTTAGCCTTTTGGTATTAACTATTTGGAAAAGACTCTGATGCTGGGAGGGATTGGGGGCAGGAGGAGAAGGGGACGACAGAGGATGAGATGGCTGGATGGTATCACTGACTCGATGGACGTGAGTCTCAGTGAACTCCGGGAGTTGGTGATGGATAGGGAGGCCTGGCGTGCTGCGATTCATGGGGTCGCAAAGAGTCGGACATGACTGAGCAACTGATCTGATCTGATTTTCCTTTAATCATTGGAAAATTTTTTTTTTTCTGGGACAAGTGTCTCTTGAGGATTCTATTCCTAGGAGGTGAGATAGATGGATTGGGAGCTTTTCTCTAGTTCTCATCCTATGTTGATGAGAACAACATACTCATCCTCATACCCGTTTTACAGAAGGAATAGCTGAGGTCCTGTATCAGTTAGCTTCTGCTGTGTAACAAACCACTCTGAATTCATTAGCATAAACCACAATGTTTACTGTTTCTCATGATTCTATGGGTCAACTAGGTGGCTTTTCTAGTCTGGATTAGCTCAGTTGGGGCCAGATGGTCTAACATAGTCTCCATTTGTGTGACGAGTCATTGGCTGGCTGTTTAGTCTAGGGTAGATTATCTGTTTCACCTATCTGCCTTCATCCCACAAGCTAGCCCAGGCCTCTTCACATGGTGGTCTCAGGATTCCAAAGAGCAATTTAAAAAAAAAAAAAAAGTCGAGCTCCAGTGTACATTTATCTCTGCTTACTCTTGTCCATCGGCCACAGTAAGTCACATGACCAAATGCAAAGACAGTATAGCAGACCACTACCCAAGGCATAGATAGTTATAGGAGGAATCTGCGGACGTTTTCGCAAACCCTACCAGTCTAGGTGCAAAGGTACAGAAACTCGCCTAAGCTCACAAAACTAGGTAGGGGCAAGGCAGGGCAGAGACCTAGGCCTCAGACCTCCTGGCCCAGGCCCCATCCTCAACATCATAAGCCCTTTTCTAGGATTCCAAGGTGAAAGTCCAGTTCCCTCTAGAAACCTAGTTTACAGGTACTGGGAGCAGAGAAATTCATGGTAGGTTTCAGTGATGGGTCTTCACTTTGGGTGTTGAGAGAAATACACCTTCTTAATTAAAACAATAGCTGAGCAAGGGTCCCTCGGGCCATCCCCACCCCAGGCCAGTCTGAACTCTGCCAGTCTTTACCGTTTGACTTGCCTCCCAGGTTCCGACAGCAGAACACCAGCCTTGACTTGGTCTTGGGTGTCCCCCTTGCCATGTGGGGAGACGCTGCATCACTGCAGGGGCCTCCACCTCTGGGGTCTCCTTGTCCTGTTCTGTGCTCTCCCTCTGGTCATGGGAGGACTTAAGACAGATGGGCCCTTTAGGCATGCTAATAATTTGATGTCTCTGCAACTTGGGTCCTGGAAAAGGATCTGGAGAGTTTACCACTCTGTTTTCCTTCCCAGATAATGGAGAAAGCACAATTTTAAAAATCCACAGTAATCCACATTCATTAAATATTTGCTTCAACTTTGGCTTAGAGGGGGAGCTGATCTCCACATGGCCGAAGTCCCCTGGTGGCTACCCTTGACCTGTTCCTTGATCCCTGAACAAGTTCAAAGTCAACCCTTAAATTCAAATCCCTCTCTCAGCACTCAGCAGACAAGACCTTCCCTTAGCTTACAGGGGCACCGGGCAGGGGGAGTGGGCAGCACGCGTATCTCACACCCCAAGAGATGTTATTTATGCAAGTGTCTCATCTAGGCAAATTCACCACCTCCCTGGAGCAGAATTCTGGAAAACACAGTCTCTCCATCCACTTCCATTGGCAGAGATGGTTCAGATGATGTGTGAAGGTTTCTTTGGCCAAATTGGCTTCCCAGCCTTGAACTCTGCTTCTTACGTGTTTTCTTAGACTTGAAAGAATAATTCGCATCCCATTTCTGTCCATTCTTTAGTCTAACAGGACATAAAGGAAACGGGGCCCGGGGAGCTCTCACTCTGCTTTCTTCGCCAACAGCGAAGAAAAGCACAACTTGAAAAATCACCAATAATCCACACATTTTCAAGATCAAAGCTGTTTACAGAAGCATCCAAGATGAGCTAGTGGGGCATTGACTCCCGTTTTGTCAACTGGCCCCAAGAGCCTTCAATTAAGAAAGAAGCACGGGGGTGGGAGACTCTCATCAGCGGCCCCTTCCCCTCTGGAGCCAGCTCCATGCCCAAGTGCAAGGAGTCAGCCATTCTTCATGCCTTCCAAAGCATCACCCGAGATCATAAGCGAGGTCACTCCCAAGCCCTAGAGTAAACAGCCCTCTGATACATTCTGCCCCCAAAATGGAAGATTCCTCAGCTATTAGTCAGACTTTCAACAGAAGGCTCCATTCCCAACCAAGATGAAACACTCCGGCATTCCTGAAATGTGATGTGCCTATGTCACTAGCTCCCAGGGTTGTCTTCAGGGTCCGACAGCAAAGATCGGAGTACAGTTATGGCCACTTCCCTCTGCCAGGAGTTTGTCTTTCCCTGCAAAGGAGCATTGCGTGTTCATGCTTGCTGTAACATACAGCCATGGATGTCTGCTCTGTTCCTGCTACCTGAAGGGGTGTGATCACCATCACTTGCCAGCAGAAGGTGGCCAACCTCACCATCGGTGTCTTCAACAACGCGGGCTTCCCCCCAGAGATCTGGTTCCTTCTCTCCCAGCCTGCGCTGAGCAAGCCTCCACCACCAGTGGGTGCCAGGCCTGTGGTCACCATCTCACAGCTGTCTTCCTGAGTCCTAAGAACAAGCAAGCATCCCCCACCACCTCCTGAGAAGGCAGCTTTTCTGCCTGAAATTCACACCATTCATCCTTTGATTTTCTCTTCCTGGGAGCGCTCGCACCCCCAATCATGTGAAAAGATAATCACTGTGCCCTTTTATCCTTTTTTTCTCCCCAAACAGGGAAACTTGTGCTCTTCCCTTTGAAATACCACCCATGGCATTCTTGAACTTATTTTTAGACGTGTGGAAACATTCCAGACAAAAATCGATGCCCAGCACAGATAAAGCCCCGAGTGTGTTTATCGTGGGGAGAAGAAAACGGAGTGTTTTAATGTGGAAGGAGCGTGGCCATATGCCTGGATGCAGCGTGGCTGCCTTTAATCTGCAGAAAGGAAACAAGCATTGTCGATAATAATATGCAGCTGTCCAGCCCAAATGAGGACATATTGCTAATTAGCTATATTGTTAATATATTTTAAGGAGAGAGGCTGCAGTGACGTTAATTATAATCTTTGTTGTTGGTTGTTCAAAGTCTATGAGACCAAAAGCCTTGCTAATAATATCTTCTTTAATATCTTCAATAGAAGATTCTTGGGGTTTTTTTTTCTTTAGAATCCCACATAAAAGCCACATTAGGGGTAATGAGGCCTGTAGCCTGAGCCTAATTAAAACAACATCTAACTAAGCCTGTGGCCATCATTATCATCAACTAGTACTTATTGGGTGCCCCCCGAGCTCATTTGGAATTGGAGGGTGTGGGGTTTGAGATTGCAGATACGGCCTGTTCTTTGCCCTCCAGAAATTTGCCATCCCGTCTGCCTCCAAGAAGTCTGCCTGGTTGCGTTAATCTGGGAATAGTTACCACAGCCTTGAAAGAAAGAAAAAAAAAATAGGCATTAAAACTGTCCAAGCCAGCCACAATTTGTTACTAGTGTGTGCCTCTTCTGAGGTTCTGGAAGTGGTCAGATCAGCCCTGGTTTTCACACACCGGCCTTTGGTTGAGGTTTATGGAACAGGGCAGGTGGCAGTGATTCTGAGCACGGTTTTTCCAAAGGTGGACGCACCGCTCCTTTTCACAGCTTGATTGTCCTCCCTGGAGCTGATCGCCCTAAATAGCTCTGGGGCTTGGTTCTCCAAAGAACCCCTGCCTCTCTCAGTCCTGTGCCAGATGAGCAGCTGCCGACTCTGCTGTGAGTGCTCTGACCTCGATGTGGTCCATGGCGGTCCACCTTGGTCACAATGCAGCCAAAGGGATGGATCCCCCCGACGTGGCTGAGGGCGGCGGCCGGACGTCCCGGCTCTTGGGCAGGGGATGTCCCGTGGAGAAAGTACACGAGGAGCAAAGTGTCTGGGCCTGTCATCTTGGAAACCGCACCGGGGCTGCCGACGAGAGGTTTCCTCAGCCATCTTGGCAGAGCTTTCCTGGGAGCATTCAGAGCTAGTGACGGGAGCCAGGGAGGCGATGCCCGCCCATAGAACGCCAGCAAGCCTCCAGCTGACCCAGAGGATGCCACCAGGGAAGTGGTGGCCTAATGGAAAAGTCACAGCACGCTAGGAGAGAAAGCTTTCAGACCAAAGGCTGGTGGGCGCAGACATCTGGGGTTGGGCCTGGCATTTGTATTATTTATCCAGTGATCTCTTACTGAAGACAGCAGAGTGGCAATGAGCCTAACCCCGACTCCATCCCAGCCTGATGGCCCTTGGGCCTCAGTGCCAGGCCCTGGGAGGCCTTGGGGAGTCTGCACACTCCGTGTCCTTCGCCAGGATCGCCAAGTTCACTGGCCCATCTCCCTGTCTGCTCTGTGATCGTCACCTGCTTCCCAGGCTTCACGGTACTCATTTGTTCAATCTTGGTTCAGACATTATTTCCTCAAGCAAACCTCCATTTCTCTTTAATACAAATGTTCCAAGTAAGGAGTTTTATAAGCCCTACCTCGAGTGCGGATGATGGCTTTTCCTGGCTTCCTCTGTTTTGTGAGTATCATCGTAGGTTCATTGAATGTCACGGATGCAATGCATGGCAGTCAACGACAATTTTTGTGTTTTGACACCCAAAGTATCTAATCCCGGTGCACCGAGGGCCCTTCAGGATGGCTCCCATGTTGTTCCGAGGGAACACCATTAATTCCTGAGTCTTCCTTGGTTCCTGCCACAGGAGAGCATCCCAAACTCACTTGACTTCCCCGCCCCAGCTCTGGAATCAATCATTTGTCCAAGGAGATCTGGATTCTTTGAGGGCAAACACCTCGAAATTTTTTAGTGATAGGATTTTCAGACAAATGAAAGGAAATATGACATTACCCAGCAAGTAACGGGTTTGAGAAACGCAAGGTACAGATGCTGAAACAGTGAGAAGATTCTATATGTGGAAGGAGGAGGGAGGTGGTAGAGGGCGGATTTGCAAAGTCAGCAGCAAGGCTGAGCTCTCGTAACCTGGCTGACACCGTGAAGGTCTTGGAAATGATTCACTAAATGCTCGGTTGGTACCCGCATAAGCTGGGGATGGTACCCAATCCTGAGTCACTTTGCTGAACAGGGCTTTTCTCCCTTTATTGGTGGTCACAGTTCTCAAATTAGAGTCACACAGGGAACATTGCTACTCGCGCCTCGGTTGTCCTCGATGTTACTGTTTGTAGCAAGGGTGCAAGAAGTTCAGAGGTCATCATTCCAGGGCTACTATGAAGGCTCTCGTGTGTTACCAGGGACCTCAGCCCCTCTATCTTGCCATTCAGCCACCTTTAGAGAGTATCTTCAACCTCATGCCAGCAGCCTCATTTCACTTCAAACACTTGTATTATCCACACTTCAGGCAGGAGAAAATGAAAGAGAGAAAAGAGGCAAAAGGTAAACTGACTCTGCCTTCTGTCTAAGAGTCGTATCAGGGACCTTCTACTTACATCTCATGTGACATCACGTGTCACATGATCATCCCTTCCTGCAGTAGGTGCTGGGAAATGAAGTTTTAGCCAGGCGTGTTGCCTTCTGAAATCAACCCTGAATTTAAAAAAAGAAGAATGGATATTGGAAATTGCAATATCTGCCACAATAATACTGCCATCTAAGGCAAAACACCAGGCTACATGAGCACAGAGCCTATTTTATTATTACTGTTAGCATTTTATTATTACCTTATTCCTATTTTTAAATAAGAATAAATTATAGAAAAAATAAGTTGTAGAATAATGGAGGGACAGGAGCTATGCACAAAGGTGGGAGAGTCAAGTGGCAGCTGAGTAGTGTGGCCACCGTATGTCATTCCCCTCACAGTTGAACAATGTGTGAGTGCAAACCACTTACTAGCTTTAGTTCTTCTGTTTCTTTATTAGTGGTCACGGCTCTCAAATTAGAATGTTGTTCCTAGAGCTGCAGCAATGTCACAGGTCGAAGGTCAACTCAAAGACACGTTGTGGGCAAAGTGATATTTTCCCAAACTGAACTGATGCCCTTGTCTCACTTGAATTCAAACCAAATGAATCAGGCAGTTCCTTGGAAAGAGTGGTACTATTTCTTAAAGAGCAGACTCTCCAAAGCTCACGTTTTCAGAGAAGGATGCTTGCTTTGCTGAATAAAACACCAACTGTTTAAATCTTCATTTTGCGATCCACCCTTCATGAGAATCCTCGCTCTGCTAGGATTGTTATGTGAACTCGGTGAGTGAGTTTGGCCCTGCAAGGAGGTCTTGCAGATGGGGCCTCTGCAAGGAGTGTAGTGTGTCTTTGAGAAAGGATGAAGAAATGGTGTTTTCCTTCCTTATTCGCAGACCCAGTCTACTGTCTCCTGCCCTAGATTCTTGATTATCAAAATAATGGTTGCTCCTGAATCTTGTTATTGATTGAATAAAGTAGAGCTTCATTTTATGTGAGCCATTGTAAGGCACCCTTCTCCTACTTGATCAGTGCTGTGTTCAGTCATGTCTGACTTTTTGTGACTCCTTGGACTAGCCCACCAGGCTCCTCTTGTCCAAGGAATTTTCCAGGTGAGAATACTGGAGTGGGTTGCCATTTCCTCCTCCAGGGGATCTTTCCAACCCAGGGATCAGACCCAGGGATCAAACCCACATCTCCTGCATTGGCAGGCAGATATTCTACCTGAGGGCTTCCAGTTTCCAAACAGTTTGAGAGTGTACCAAGGTTTGGAGGGAGCCAAGGTTTCCAGGTCAACATGTGTTGTAGAAAAGCAAGAATAATTCAGATATTCAGAGATCATGATTAGCACTTTTTATGATTTCCCATTCCCATCTTTTAGACACTTTGCAAACGCTGAGCTTGTTTGAGGGGAGGTGGGGGGAGGCAGGAGAAGAAGGATTGGGGAAGGATGGAGAGAGGCCACAATTGTGTGCATAGTTCAAGCCAAAGCATACTTTGTGCCCCCATCTTCCCAGCACAGGCACTTGTGGCCTGAATCGTCCAGCCCAGTTGCCCTGACTCTACATTCCTCTTTTCAAGTGTAGACCCAACCCACCCTGAGTTCTCTGGACCATCCTGCTGGGACAGTGTGGGATTCTTCTTATTGCCTGCTTTGCTTTCCGTGGAGGATCGTTCAGCCACAGAGAGTCTTAGTTCATGTCTAAGCCAGGATGACTGTGTGCCTCTCCTCCCAGGAGAAATTCCAGAGTCAGATCAAGAAACCCGTCAGAACCCCAGCCCTTGTTTTATCAGCCAGCTAAGCCAAGCGACAAATATGCAGCCCAAATACCTTTCCTCTCTCTCAGAAGCAATGAACATGAACTTGGGCAAACTCTGGGAGATGGTGAGCGGCAGGGAAGCCTGGTGTGCTGCAGTCCCTGGGGTCACAAACAGTCAGACACCACTGAGCGACTGAACAACAACAACATCTCTTCTTCTAAAATAAGAGTTGTTGTAGTAGAAAGACTGCTTCATCACAAGGGAAAGGAAAGGGGGCACCATCTTTTAAAGATTTTTTTTTATGTGCACTATTTTTAGTCTTTATTGAATTTGTTAAAATATGGCTTCTTTTTTACATTTTGGTTTCTTTCTTTTTTTTTTTTTCTTTTATTTTGGCCAAGAGGCATGTGACATCTTAGCTCCCTGACCAGGGATCAACCCTCACCCCCTGCATGGGAAGGTGAAATCTTTTTATTTTTTTTTAATTAATTTATTTTTTAATTGAGGATAATCACTTTATGGAATTTTGTTATTTTCTGCCAAATATCAACATAAATCAGCCATAGGTGTACCTATGTCCCTTCCGTCTTGAACCTCACTCCCAACTCCCTCCCCATCCCACTGCTCTAGGTTGTCACAGAGCCCCTGTCTGAGTTCGATGAGTCACACAGCAATCCCCACTGGCTGTCTGTTTTACATATGGTAATGTAAGTTTCCCTGTTAACTCTCTCCATACACCTCACCCTCTCTGGAAGGTGAGCTCTCAACCACTGGATTGCCAGGGAAGGTTCCCTCTTTCACCCAGCCTAGCAGCGTGTTCCGGTTGCCACCATGAAGCCAAGGCAGGATTTGCAGGGTATCCCTCAGGGTGTGGGAGAGCAAATCATGCACCCTTTCTGAGAATTAGATTCCCAGAACCTGCTGCAAGAAATTTTCCATGAGAAGTCAGATGTCCTCACTAACATTACTGGGGATCCAGGGAGAAAAACAAGAGAACGAGGGCATTCAGTGAGCTTGCCCCAGGCCACGATAGAGATGTTTTGTGTTGAGGAAAGAATTAGCCTGCCTCTCTCTCACTCTTTCTGCGTGCTGGATGGGACAAGCTGGGCATAATGCATTTGGCCTCTGTTGTGTTGAGCAATGTCCAGGAATGCCAGGGCAGCTCTCTCTAGGAGGCTATGCCAGGAGACGAAAGCATGACAGAGAGGTGACTGGAAAGGTGTGCAAAGACTCTGCCCCCGGCCACATCTCCCGAGCAAAGAGGAAGGGCAGGCAAAGACCTGATGAAGGGCAGCAGCTCTCCCCTCCCTAACTGCACGTGTTAAAGAGGAGCTAGCAGACAGGCTTCTTCCTAGCTCCGTCCTCTTCTCAGCCTCTGGGAACATTCACAGACGTGATCTCTGCACCAGGGAGTTTATTCCTCATCCCATGTCTGTTTAGAGAGATAGAAAAATCCAGCCCCTCAGGTCAGCTGTTTAATGAGATGGTCATCCGCTGCATGTGTTCCGTCCTCAGCCCACTCTTGACCTCGGGTGCTCAGAGTCAGGAGTGTTTTGATCCCAGATGTAACCCCTGACTGGGTCCGAGGCGCGCAGGCAGAGGGGGCGGGGAGTGCGTGCGGAAGCAACGTGCTGGGATATCCACTCCAAAACCCCCAAACATGCCCAAGAATAACAAGGACATTAACCGCTGACCCAAACGCGGGTGAAATTCTATCTCCACATTGCCCTCCACCAGTAAACACGAAAATGCTACCCCTTAGGGGATGGAGGAAGCCTCCAACCAGAGGGCCAGGGAGAAGGCGAGGAGAAGCTACTCTGGGAAAGAAGTCCAGCAACTTCCACGCTCTCTGATCACTGGGAAAACATTTTCCCCCAGTGACAACCAAACACAGACCTTTTTTGCTAGCCTGGAAAAACAACAGACTTGCAACTTTTCACGATAAAGACCCTCAATTTGAGAACGCCTTTGTGTGACTTTTTCTTGGGCTGTCCCCCACCTCTCCATCCCCATCTCAGGTCCTTCTCCCCCGCTTCGCTCTGTCCCAGCCTCACTGGCCTTCTCTCTGATCCTCAAGTGAGCCAAGTCATCGGCATCCCAGGACGGTCTTCCTTGCTTGTCCCTCTGCTGTGTTCTTTGCTCAATAATTGCAGCTGTTCAGGTTTCACTTTGCAAGCTGCCTTTTCAGACAGGTCTTCCTCAGCCACCTACATCGTGTTGTCCCTGACCACTGTCTGTTATTTTTCTTCTGAGCAATCACTGTTCTCTGATCCGACCCTATTCGTGTGTGTATTTGTGGTTTATTCCCCCCGGTTAGATGCGCAGTCCAGTAGAACAGGGCCCGTGACTGTCTTGTTCATGGCTTTCCTATGCCTAGCACATGGTTGACACATGTTGACTGGATGGCTGGAAGGATGGATGAGTGGATGACTGAAAACACTGAAGGCAGGAAGGAGGGAAGGCAGAAAGGAGGGAAGAAGGTTAAGTAGGTTGATAAGCAGATGGATGGAAAAGATGATGGATGGATAGATGGATGGATGAACGGATGGATATAATCAATGATTTGACTGAAATATTTTCAGATCTTTTGCTAACCCACACCAAAGAAACAAGCTGTGGACACTGGGGTTATAACTAAAGCCAGAGTGGTTAATCAATTGAAGCTGTGATAAGCAAACTATAATTTGATTCCATTTCTAAATGAACAACTGTTCTCCATTAAGCACTTCAAGCTCCATCAGGCTCTTCATGTTGACATATGTTGATGTTGGATAAATATCCCATAATACACTGTGCTATGCTAAGTCACTTTAGTCGTGTCCTGCTCTTTGCGACCCTATACATTGTAGCCCACCAGGTTCCTCTGTCCATGGGATTCTCTAGGCAAGAATACTGGAGTGGGTTGCCTTGCCCTCCTCCAGGGCATTTTCTTGACCCAGGGATCAAACTCATTAGCCCTCAGAAAATCCCCAAGTAGCAAGCTAGGAAAATTTTTCTGATAATTTAGCTTTTTAAAGATGGGAAAACTTAGCCATGGGAAGAACAATGATTTGGGAGTGCAACCCTGGCTTAATTCCAACTCCTGGAATTGTCCTCGTCTCAAATTTTTAAGGGTAGCATTTCTAAATCATGCTTCTCCTGTTTATTTATTTGCTTGTTTGTTTGTTTCAGAATAACCTCAACATGGAAAGTGCCTCGACATCAGAAACCAGCTTTCCTCTGTCCAAAGAAGCACCCGGGGAACATTCAGACCACCAGGCTGGGCACCAGCCCATCCCCAGACAGCAATTCCAGCAAGAGGTTGGGCACCCTTCATTGCAAAGAGATGGCCCCAGATCCTTTCTCCTTGACCTACCCAACTTTCCAGATCTTTCCAAAGCTGATATCAATGGACAGAATCCAAATATCCAGGTAATGCTGGGCAACTGAAAGGTGGAAGAAAATGAAACAGTCTATGCCTTTGTTTTCTGATCCGATCCCACCTCCCTTTTTCCCTTAGCCCTTTGATGAATCCTGTTATCTCTGCCAGAGCAATGTTATATCACATCTGTGTAAACCCTGGATTGTAAGATGCATCGTTATTTTCTGAACCACTGAAAAAAGAAAACAGTGCTAATTAGAGTATGGCACATCCAAGATTATAAAATTTATCCAGATCTGATTTCAGAGCTGTTGAAATAGAAAAATAAAACAAAATAATATGCTCTGAAATTGATGAAAAACGGTAGCTATAGGGAAAGGCCAGTCTAACGCGTGAGTAGATGAGGCAAATTATCATGTGATTTCCAAGACACTCAGGAATACAAAGCCTCTCTGCCTTGCCTTGATCTCCAGAAGTTCCTTTAGGAGGCAACAACACTTCAGTTGTCGAATTAGTTGCGCTAAAGTGTAAAACAACTGATGAGAAATTTCGATAAGAATAGAGTGAAAAATAGAAGTTCCTAGCAGATAGCGGAATGCATGCCACTAGGATGGAGTGGGATGAAGCTGAAGAAACAGGAGGTTAGGGAAAGGGGCTCCTGGAATTGAAATTAAGAACTCTCATCGGCACTGAAATAGCACAGTCTACTCAGCAAGGCAAAGGCGGATCTGACTTGACTCTCCCAACATGTTGAAGCCAAACATGTTGTCTTCTTCCGATATTACCAATAATGCAACTAATTCTCCGCAAGTTACCATTTGGTTTGCTTGCCCAAAGTCACATGGCTAGTAAACAATAGTTGGGGCTCAAACACAAGTGTTCAGGCTCCCAAGAAAATTCACCCTACCAGTCCGTGTGTCAAAGACAAACTCCTCATTTTGAATTTCACTTGCCCCTCCCTCTGTTTCTCCCCAGAGATGGGCCTCATGCTGGTGGAGGGAGGCCCGTCTCCCTGGGCCGCCTGGCCCCTGCACACCCCTGTCCTCAAGTGCTGGCTTCCAAACTTGTAAGCTTTGTCCTCAGTTCTTTTCACTTGGGGAAGGGCAGTTCAGTTCAGTTCAGTCGCTCAGTCGTGTCTGACTCTGCGACCGCATGGACTGCAGCACGCCAGGCCTCCCTGTCCATCACCAACTCCCAGAGTTTACTCAAACCCATGTCCATTGAGTTGGTGGTGCCATCTAGCCATCTCATCCTCTGTCGTCCCCTTCTCCTCCTGCCCTCAATCTTTCCCAGCATCAGGGTCTTTTCCAATGAGTCAACTCTTTGCATGAGGTGGCCAAAGTACTGGAGTTTCAACTTCAACATCAGTCCTTCCAATGAACATTCAGGACTGATCTCCTTTAGGATGGACTGGTTAGATCTCCTTGCAGTCCAAGGGACTTGTAAGAGTCTTCTCCAACACCACAGTTCAAAAGCATCAATTCTTTGGCACTCAGCTTTCTTTACAGTCCAACTTTCACACCCATACATGACCACTGAAAAACCATAGCCTTGACTAGATGGGGAAGGGCAGCTTGTCCTTATTCTTTCTCTGTATCAAATTCCAATTGACTTCCACGGCAGAAAGAGTACACCTCAGTTAGAACAATACACCCACCATTCCCCTACCTCCCCATGTATAAAATGTTGTGTTAGCTACTGGGAAGTTAAAAAATGTCAGACCTTAAATGTAAGGTCTTCCCTCCAGGAAATGACCTGGGTGTGAAGGTTCCAACTGCCACCTAAGAGAATGCCAGAAGGATCGTGGAGCGGAGCAGAACAAGTGCTGTGCTCCATGGAAGGCGGACCCAGATAGACGGAAGGGTTGGGAAGGGACCTGATCATTAGGGCGGGGCAGAGACGAGGGCAGAGAAGTGAACAGTGCTCCGGAAGTCAGGCTTTGACAACCCATGTGCTGAAATCATGTGCACCAATTCAGGTTTCCGATAGGTCTTGTATCAATCCAGCTGATTAATCAGAAAAACAGGCCATTTTCTCCATTGTCCTCTCTCCAGGAACTGTCCACATGGCTCTCTGATAAAGAATACAGGACCCACTTGGGGGAGGTGCAGACTGACCAAAAAAGGCATAGATAACCCCTTACTGTTGCTCAGTGTGACTCCCCATCCCTCCTTCATTGACAGGAAGTGATTTTTCCTTGTTGATGGATTCTTTTGGCTGTAGGACCAGACCACCCTTATCCCAAGGGTGCTTAGCCCATGCCCAAAACAATTTGAGGTTTGCTGCGGCTTGCAGTTTTTTTTTTTTTTTTTTTTTTGAGAGATGGGCAATCTCATTGTGGAGCTTAATGCTGAGGACTGAGCTATTAATGCCATCAATTTAAGAGTTACTGATATAAACTTACAAGAAAAGGCCTGGATACAGGGGACTGGAAGGTTGCAGTCCCCACGTTGGAAAATTACCAAGTTCATGGGCTCCACCTAGGACTGAATTTCTAGGAGAATTTATCTAGGAGAATTTCTCTCTCCCAGATAAGTCCATCAGTCAGGAAGTCCCCAGACATCACTTGGGTCTTTTTAAAATATTAGCTGAAATGTCAAGGAAGAACAGCGATGCAAAGGCAGTTGAGATTCTCAGATCTGGGAAACCCTGACGACTTTTCCATAAAAAGAAAAGGGCAACCATGAAATGCTAAGCCCACGCCAGCCCACACGATGGATTTGTACATGAGCTCAGAAAAGCCCCAGAACTCACAATCCATTTTTCATCAGCATAAGCTGTGCTGTTTAGCCAGATGAAGAGAGCTTTGCAACAGTACCGCTGGGCTTCCTGAGGGGTGAGGAGGCTGTTGGGGTTGATGGAGAGAATTATAAAGCGAGACCAGGGAGCAGAGAATACATGGAGGATGAATCATGAGAAGACCACTCTTGAGACCCTCCGACAAAGCCTCTTGGACTTTCATAAAACACAGTTTTTATAAAGTGGAAATCATTTGTCCTTGTCCCCTCTGAGCCCACAGCCACCTGTTTGTACAGACTTCTAACAGGTACAAAGCAGTCAGCGTTTTGTCTTCCACTGGTCTCAGCACTGCCCCAGTACCTATGGGAAGCTCGCCTCCACGCCCCTTCAGAATGGGCTGCTTTGGAGCACAGGATGGGAAGGGAACCAGGCTACTCCTATGAGTTCCCTAGATGTTTCTTGAGTTTCCTTTTGTACAGAAGAGATCACTATACCTCCCAAGAGTATAGGTTTCCCCATTGCTCCAACAGGGCAACCCGTTCCTGGCAAAATGGACTTGAAGCGAAAGATGCTCCAACCCAGATACCGTCACACCCAAGGACCCAAAAAGACCAAGCCAGTGCGGTCCTGCTGCCTGTTGGCCAGTTGGGTCATCCCTCTGCCGCTTTGCACAAGCCCCGTGACTGATAACTGCCTGGGGCCAGTCAGAGGAGTAGAGGGGCCTGTGTTTTATTGGTCTAATGACCTGTTGGCCCCAAAGAAAGGAATACTGAGCTGTGTTCCTGGCCTTCTCTCTCTGGGAAGACCAGCAAAGAAGAGCGTTGGTTGCTCAGAAAGATGCTCAAAGAAAGACCGATGTGTGGTACCCCTGAGAGCTCCAGCCCTAGGTCTGAGTACAAGTGTGTGTGAGTGCGCATACACACACACACACACACACACACACACACACACACAGCTGGCTGCTGTAGCCTCAAGCCTCACCACACGAGTAAATCGGCTCCCTGGTAGTCCTTTAAAAGGTGAGGTGCTTTCTCAAAGGGGGTGATGGTTTTCATGCTGACAACTCTTGCCCCTTCCTCAGAGCTCTACCATTTTGCTGAAATCCACTGGCTTGACACAGGGCTGATGCAGCCAAGCAGACAGCCCCACCAGTCACCCTGGGCCATCCTCTCGTCCCAGGGAGCGGACTGCAAACAGGTGAAGGCGTACTGGGGTCGGCTTCCACTGCCGGGCCGTCTGACCTCATCTCCCCCTCACCCTCCGGCAACCTGCCCCCAGCCCCCACCCAGCTAGCCCTCCCTGGAGCGGGGAGTACACAGGCATTTGATACCCCTGTCTCTGAACCACACCCCAGCCCCGCCCCCTTGTCTGCAAGCACTTCCCACGCTCCAGGGCTGGGGTCCACAGTCTCCCCCTACGACCACCACCAAACCGCCCACACCTTTCCAAAGAGACAATGCTGAGCTGGGCCTCTTGACTTTTAGGAAGGGAAATCCTTTAAAAAGCCCAGCTTTTCAGAGCTTTTTTTTTTTTTTTTTAAATAAACCGCTGAAGCCAGGTGGCCTCTGTCCCAAGTGAATTGGGCTCTTCATTTTAAGACTGGCTTCAGGCTGTGGAAGTGAGTAGGGGGTGGGGGTGGGGGGGAAAGCCCAACAATGCACAAAATAGAAAGAAATAGCCTCAAACTCTTGAACCCAATCTCCATATTAAATTTAAAACAAAACTAGAAGTTGGGTTTTGGCAACAAATAAATAAATAATCCACTCAGGAAAGAAAGTAAATCCCCCAGGGCAAGTTCAAGCAGAACGTCAGTATCCTTGGCTGGGTTTCTGCTCCGCAGCTGATGGTCAGATAGCAGATGCAGAAATTTCTAAAATAAACTCATTATTAGGCTCACTGCATCAATTCCTTACCACAGTAGCTATTCACCACCAAATATTTCTCTTTTCTGGGTCTATCTGAGATTCGTATTCATTTCAACCAATGTGTTTCTTTCTTTTCTTCCATTGAGGGAGACTTAAAAATAGTCTTCTAAAAGCCCTTTTTTCCCCTTGTGCAGACTTATTTACACGACTGCAGGCCTCTTGATGTAATCAGATGACTTGGCCAGGGCTACAGGTGTTGTACGTGCTTCTACTTCTGATTTTCCCACCTCCTTTCTTCCTAAAATTCTTTTGGGATGGCAGGCCTGGCCGAGTAAGAACCAAGAAATCACTGTGCCCAAGACATGGACCCACACCCTCCTGGAGACAAGCTGATTCTGTTCTGATTCTCAAGGGGGCCCTGCTGTCCCCATCGTGAGCCCGAGTCCATCCACCTCTCTTTGGGCTCCGGCAGCACCATTTCTGTCAACCAGGCTTGGCCTCTGTGGCTGCTGAAGGTTACTTGACCTCCGTAGGCCTCAGTTGCCTTGTCTATACAATGGGAATAACTATCTAGGTGTAGTACCTTTGTAGGACAATACTCCATAGTGGTAGGGTTGTGCGGATTAAATGGGCTTCCCAGGCGGCAATAGTGGTAAAGAACCCACCTGCCACTGCAGGAGACATAAGAGACATTCGATCCCTGGGTCGGGAAGATCCCCTGGAGGAGGGCATGGCAACCACTCCAATATTCTTGCCTGGAGAATCCCATGGACCGAGGAGCGTGGTGGGCTACAGTCCTTGGGGTCGCACAGAGTCAGACACACGGCTGAAGTGACTTAGCTTCTCATTAATCACAAGGATTAAATGAGATCATCCATGGGAAGCACTCAGCAAAGGGATGCGGGATGCTTCCCCAGATTGGTGGACGCTGGCTGGTGATGGCAGCAAGCGTGAAAATGACAGAGGAGACCAGTATAAAATAATTAAGAATCAGGAGATCTCGTTTTGAGAGCAGCTCTCCTTCCTTGCTGTTCACCTAAGGAATGTGAACTCTCCAGGCTAGTTTCTCTGCCTGAAATGTGGGGCTAGCTTTTGTAGAACAAGAAGTGATCCCTGAACAGGAATGCTGGAAGGCTCAAAGCATTCATGGCGCTTACCTGGAGCTGCCAGAGTTGTTTTGAGAGCACCAGTGGGTCTGAGAGGGAGGGATTATATATCTTCCTGGTCCTTTGTGTTCTTTCTTTGGCATTTGTCAAGGAAGAACGGTTACATTATCGGGGGCGTAACCGTTTGCTGCTCTGTGCTGTTGAGGAATCATTTCAACTCCCAGGGCTTCTCTTCATCTCTGGGAAATAAACACAAACCCAAACTACCTGGTCACCGAAGCTCTCAAGCTTGATAGTCCTCTAAAAGGGCCAACAAGTTAGAAGATTCTAGAAGATTCTCCTGAGTTCCGAAGATCAAGCCTTCTGTATTCTCAGTGTCGTTAGTTTATTGCTGATTAGACTAAGAATTGTGTTCGTTTCCCAGTGGAAAGTGCTCTTCAGTGCTAAAGAGTGTGTTTCTAATAAATGTTTGAACTTTCAAGAGGAAGAAAGAAACTGGTAATAGTGCAAAGGATTTTACCCTTTCCTAATTTTGGACGGAATTCTCAAACTTGGCACTTATTCTAGTCTCTCTTTCTTGGATCTGACAACATTCAGCAAGAAGTTGGACTTGGGTCTTTTGGAAAAGTTATTTTTCTTTTACTGTCTTGATTCATGGTATGGAAAAATCCAGAAGAAACAAATATACTAAAGATGCTTCAATGCTGTGTATTGAAGACGCCAAAGGTAAGATCTAGCTCTACCTGGAAATCCACTGTGCTCCCTGCCACACCTTCAACTCGTCACACTGATTATTGTTCAAGACATTTTTATGAACAGATTCTTTGATGCTAAAGAACATGTAAATAAGAGTGAGAGCAACAGGAAGCATAAAACTGATCTCCCTCTACCTCCTTCCATTTGAGAAGTCACAATCATGCTCATTAAGTCTTTTTAATTGGATGCCTATGAAATTTCACGTTCAAGATTAGATTTGTTCTTTTGATATCAGTCCGAGGTTTCCACATTCCTAACTGCAGGGAAGGGTGGATCCTAAGGTTTGCATGGTTTTTGTTTTGTGTGGGTTTTTTGTTTGTTTGTTTGTTTGTGTTATTTTTAATTCAGTTGGAGCAGTGGCTAGAAATGAAAGGGGAAAAAGAAACCTCTAAGCTGATGAGATTTAGTCATCGATAATAGTTTTTGGAGTAAATTTGTATTTTGCTACTCATTGCCTGGCCAGGCAACAAATCTGTTTTGTTTGGATCCAAGCAGCAGTTTGGGGGGAAAAAGAATCATATTGACGGTAATAGCTTAAAACATGGAATTGTTTTGATTCCCAGCTTGGAGAAATTGCAGGGCACGTTTTGTTTAGGCAATCCCTTTGACTCCAGCCTGGATACAAACGGAATACCAAAACTGTCCAGCCTGTTCCCCCTTATCTCCTACCCAGAGACTGATCTTATTACCATAACTGCAGGCTTGCCTGGCTCTTGGCAGCCTCACGCCTCCAAGACCCTTAATAGCCTTGCAGACAATTGTTGCGGCTCAGTTGTTCTGTCTGCAGGCATGGGGGCTGGGACTGCATAGGAGAAAGGTTGTGTCTTCAAAGGCTGGGCATCATGGTATCTCTGCTGGCTCAGGTCCATGCAACCCAGCTGTGCATGCCTTCCACTACATCCTTGTAGGGTTGCGTGTGGGTCCTGGGCACTGTCCCTCTCCAACAGCCATCCCTCCAGCAAACAACAATGATATAAGATGAATGATGTAATTCTTCTTTTTGTCCTTTTGGGGGATTACTAAAAGTTCCATAATTATTTATAAATATGCAAGGGATGCTTACAAGACTGGGGTGATGGTGGTAGCATGGAATCAAGCCAATGGTGCCCTCGTAGGCATCCCACACCAGAGGAGATGCTCTCGGCCTGCCACGGCCCAAGTGTACTGGGGTAGAAGACCACACCCTGGACCTTGTGTCTGGACCACACAAGGCCACCATGAGCAGGGCAACCTCCTTTGAACGTCGAAGAGAGTAGAATTCAAACTTTTCCATTCCTGAGACAAAAGGAAGGGTCTGTTTGTCTCAGGGATTGGCATGACCCGGTGCAATTTGGCAAAGCATCTCAGCAAGCCTCTCAGATGTCGAGTTAGGGCAAAGCTAGAAGAGCATCTGCCCAGTACATCTTGCGCTGATTACTTGGAGCGCATGTTTCTGATTCATTTGCACATAACTCATCCAGGGGTTGTTGCAAGAGCCGTGTGATGGCCAGAGGAACCCAAGGAGTCTTTCATTATGTTTTTAAAACAAGTTTCTCTATGTTGATTGTCTCTCGGAGCCAAGAAGCTGCATTCTTTCAGCCCTGTGACTTCGAAACGAGGCTCCGTAAATCCAAGAGTGAGTTCTGACCTTGACTCTGGGACTGTCTGCTCTGACCCTGAGGGTGGGTTAAGGAGGAGTCTGTGCTGGGTCTGTTTTCCGAGATGAGTGAAACTCACAGCTGGGACAGCATGGACCTTGTGTTCACATCTCTACACGACCTGTGGCATCCAGCCCCTACCGGCATCAGTGGGCTCTGGGCTCACCTGGTCACAAGAGGGGACAGGACCTAGATGACTGACTTTTTGAGAGACAGTTTGGAAAAGTTCATATGAGGACAGGCTCTGGAGCTAGAACACCCATGGCTGCCAGTTACTAGCTGTGTGATCTTAGGCAGCCTGTTAACTTCCCTGTGTCCAGTTCTTCTGTCTATAAGAAGCTGTCTAGCCACTACTCTGAAATTTAACAGCTTGAAACAACAATCACTGGACTGCTCGGGGTGCTGTGGGTCAGGAATTTGAGCAGGGCTCAGCTGGGAGAGCTCTTCTCTGCTCTAAGTGCTATGAGCTGGGGTGACCCGGTGGTGCTAGAAGATCCAAGATGGCTCCCAGCTCAACTGACTGGGGCCTCAGAGCTTTCCAGGGACTTGGGGAGCCTTTGTTCTCTGCTGTATGGCTCCCTCATCGCATGACGGTCATGTGCACAGTAGTCTAGACTGGGCTTCCATACGTAATGGTAGGAACTTTCTGAGAGAATGCAAATGGAAACTTCAAGACCTCGTGCGGCTGGTCACGTTGACACACCTACCACATACTATGAGTCCTTAGGTCAACCCAGACTGCAAGGGAGGGGATGTAAACCCCGCCTCTTGGTGGGAGGTGCGGCACCCACAGAGCAGAATGGGAGGAGTGGCAAAGACATCCTTTCAGATCAGTAACCACAAGGGCTGATCAACAGAACCAACACTATAGAGTCGTTTTGAGGATGAAGTACATTAATATATGGAAAGCCTTTAAAACAGCGCCTGGTACATGGTTAGTAAGTGTTTCGTTTTATGAGTTGTTCTAGTGCCATTCATGGTACACGTTGACTCCTTGAATTAAAGACTTCCCAGCAACGTAGTCATCCGTAAATCAGGGGCCCTGTGATACACTGCTTCCTCCCAACGCAAGGCCCGTGGGCATCGGTTCCTCCGGGCGTCCCTGGAGGTTCTCCCGCCGCCCTGTCACTGTGCAGCCTCCGCTTTCCCTCCCGCGGGAGGCGCGTTTCCCTCCGCTCTCAGACTTTCTCCCGAGGGTCACCCGGCGTGGAGGCTGTTGACTCCTCCTTGACCCTGGCCTGTTTTGAATTCCTCAGGTCACCATAGAGGTGGTGGATGGTCCTGACTCTGAAGCAGAGAAAGATCAGCACCCGGAGAATAAACCCAGCTGGTCAGTGCCATCCCCCGACTGGCGGGCCTGGTGGCAGAGGTCCTTGGCCCTGCCGAGGGCCCAGGGCGGTGACCAGGACTACAAGTACGATGGCACCTCAGACGACAGCAACTTCCTCAGCCCCCCCGGCGGCTGGGACCGTCCGGCCCCGGGCCACCGGATGTTTGAAACCAAAGAACAGCCAGAATATGGTGAGTTTACCACCCAGCAATATAAAATCCGTGCAGAGAATAAACGAGGACGATGAGGCCAGTGGACGTGGAGCCAAGCAAAACCCTGTTTACAGTGTGTGGCTTTGAGTCTTCAACAAGGCAGACCTCATACAGACTCTGTCCACCCCGTCCACAGAAGGCCCAAGAGGCCCCCTCACCACATTTTTCTAGAAATACTATAATTTTAAAATAATGCCAATTATCCTCGGAAAGGTTTTTTTTTTTTAAGTTAGGGATCTTTGAGGTCCTGCCTTTTTTTTTTTTTTTCCAAAAAATGACGAAACCACTGAAATAACTTCCTCAAATAGTGTGTGCGTGCTCAGTCATGTCCAACTCTTTGAGACCACATGGACAGGAGCCCAGCTGCCTTCTCTGTCCATAGAAATTTCCAGGCAAGAATACTAAAGTGGCTTGCCATTTCCTTCTCCGAACTTCCTCACGTATTTGACTGTAAAAACCTGTATTGAAAATCCATTTAGTGAAAAATGGATTTTGACCTGTCTCCTTTGACCAGGCAACTATGTTATGTTTACCACTGGTAGTGGAGTGGCCCTTAGAAACCCTCATGGACATGTATGTCTCCAGTTATCAAAGTGAGGCATCCCCAGCAGCAAATTTCAAGACCCCGAGTTGGGACTTTGAGTTTCCCATGCTTTTAGAGTAGGATAGGTGAGACAACAAGCAATTTCTAAGTTCAATGGCTTAAAATAATCCATGTTCATTTCTCACTTAAGCTGGGATGGAAGACAGGGTCAGGGGAATGTGGCTCCACCCAGTCATTCGGGGACCCAGACTCCTTCCATCTTTAAGCCCCACCAACTGTGAAGGCCTGAGAATCACCCACTGGATGCTCTGCCTCTGACTGGCAGACAAGTAGAGAGACAGAGCCTGTAAAAGGCTCTCATGCTTTCAACCCCCTCAGCCTGGAGAAGACAAATCACATCTGCCCAGATTCTACTGGCAAGACTTTGTCATATGATCCCATGTAGATGCAAGGGAAGCTGGGAAATGTTTTCTGTGTGAACTAGATGAAGAGGAAACCGATTTGGAAAGCATCTGGCCAGTCTTCATGAAGAATCGGGCAGGGTGCCCCATGTTATAAGAGTATCTGATATGTTGCAAATGCATCCACCATGATGATGGCCTTGTGGTTCAGCCTCAGCAGACTCAGGAGCAGACGGTCTACAAGGGTGACTTGTTTTGCACCATTTGCATTCTCACCCTTACCCCCATTTTCAGCAAAAAGGCCACTTGTATATTGGCAAGTCGTTTCTGCCTGCTAATAGATGATCCTAAGCAACGTCCAAAAGAGTAGGACTTTCTTCCCAACCACGTCACTTAGTCGCAACTGACATTGAACACATCTTCTGCCCATCATTCTGCTAGGTACTGGGAATCCAAAAAAGATTAAGACATGGGCCTTCCCTGAAGAGCATCTCACCTGTTTTTGAACCAAAGGAGAAAACTTAGTAGATGGAGCAAAAGAATGCCGCAGTAGAGATACACAGTAAATGCTAGAGAAGCAGAAAGAGAGCTCCCAGACCCCACCCAACCGCTCATAAAACCTTCCCCTTTCCCAGAAGTCCAATTTATTTTCCAAGAAGGATTGGGAACATTAGCCAACCTTTCTGTAGCGGTTGCCTTCCACAGTCCCTCTTCATAGCAGCTCTCAAAAATTAGCTCATTTAATCAGCTCACTGAGGCAGAGACCCCACTTTACAAATGGGGAAACTGAAGCCTGGAGAAGTTAAGCAACTTTGACCAAAGATTCATCTCAGACAGTCTAGGTACGGAGTCTGTCCTCTTCATCACTGTGTTATTCTGCCTCTCGGGGGCAGAGGGGGCAGCACATCCTTTAGGGCAGTAAAGTGGATCTATAAAGCGACAGTTAGATTGGAAGATAGGAATGGGAGTAGAAGTCCAGGGCTGAGCTGTTGAACAAGAGAAATACCGAGGATCCCAGAGTGCTGGCCTGACCCTGCACAGGACTGCAGCTTAACCTGTCTGCCCAGCCCTCGTGGAACATGGTCTCTCTGAATGAGGCTCAGACCCTCAACATCACAATCCATCCACTGCCTGTGAAAACGTAATGCCTATCCTGGGTCCAAGCCCCTTCCCTACATATCTCCAGGTATGGTCCCCAGGCCAGTAGATCAGCATCCTCAGAGACCATAAAAGAAATGCAGACTTTCAGACCCCACTCCAGGACTGTTCAATTTCAGACACGCTAGAAAAATGAAAGTGACAGGGTCAGTCGCTCAGTCATGTACGACCCTTTGCAACTACTATCCATGGGATTCTCCAGGCAAGAATACTGGAGTGGGTAGCCATTCCCTTCTCCAGGGGATCTTCCCGACCCAGGGATCGAACCGGGGCCTCCTGCACTGCAGGCAGATTCTTTATTGTCTGAGCCACCTGGGAAGCTCCTGATCTGGAAGCACGAGGCCCCACACACCAGTGTTTCTCAGTATGGTTGCCCATACTCCTCTGGGCATTTATTTTTTAAATCCCAATGCCTGGACTTCTCTCTAGATCATTTAACTTGGAGTCTCTGGGGTGGGACCCAGGCATCAGGGATTTTTAAATCTCCGTGAATGACACCAGGGTGCAGCCCAGATCGAGGGCCACTGCAGTCCTTCCATGGAATGTGCAGGAGTGAGACCTGGAGTCCTTGTATGCTTCTTTCTTTTTTTAGTCAAGGTCAGCAGGTGATTCTCATGCTCATGGAAGTTTGATGATCACCACTTAGAAACAGTTTTTTCATCTAAAGTTTTTACACAATATATTCTGCTGAATTTATGAACATTAAGAACCTCCCCCTCCATTTCCATCTTGAGGGTAGAATTTGCCTCTGCTGGAGCAGTTACTTTCGCTGTCACAGCCACCTTCACCCCAGATTTCTAGATCTACAATACCTGGGGGTTGGGGGGGTACCCTGTGTCTGCATCTTACAGCATCCCTGGGTCGTGGAGAGACTTCCATCCTGATGATTGTGAGGTCTCTCTTAGTAACACTGCCATCATTAAACTGTGGTTCAGTCATGTCTGACTCTTTGCAACCCCATGGACTGTAGCCTGCCAGGCTCCTCTGTCTACATGAACAGACCGTGGGGTCGCAAAGAGTTGGACATGAGTGAGCAACTAACAGACACACACACTCCCGCATTGCAGGCAAATTCTTTACTGTTTGAGCCACCAGAGAAGCCCTAGACATCAGGATTCCTACTTTATAAAGTAAATCTGGTCCCTTTATGGAACCCCTAAAGCAGTGCTTCTCAGACCTTTGCTGCTGCTGCTGCTGCTGCTAAGTCGCTTCAGTCATGTCCGACTCTGTGCAACCCCATAGATGGCAGCCCACCAGGCTCCCCGTCCCTGGGATTCTCCAGGAAAGAACACTGGAGTGGGTTGCCATTTCCTTCTCCAATGCATGAAAGTGAAAAGTGAAAGGGAAGTCGCTCAGTCATGTCCGACTCTTAGCGACCCCATGGACTGCAACCTACCAGGCTCCTCCATCCATGGGATTTTCCAGGCAAGAGTACTGCAGTGGGGTGCCATTGCCTTCTCCGACCTTTATATGCACACAAATCATCTGGGCATCTTGGTAAATGCCTCGCCTGAAGCCACAGATGAAGAAAAGGGGCGGGCGACCTGGTGAAGCCGACCCTGCTGGTCCTTGGACCACACTTTGAGAAGCAAGACTGTAAGTGTGTAGCTTACAAGCTACAGTCACTCAGTAGCATTTGCAATGTGGATGAATCATTACTGCTTCTCGGGATGGCTCACAGGGAATATACAAATTCCAGAATTCTTTACAGGATCAGATGAGCGAAGTCCCCTTTTATTTCAATCAGCAAGAAAGTATAGAGCAATTTCTAAGTGTTTATCCCTGTGTCGGGGGCCAGGGAGGATACAAGGAGAGAACATTCAGCCCAGAAAGGTGAGGTTCATGCAGTGGCAAAGCAGCACCCATCACTGGGCTTTTGGACTTGCTGCCCTGTCTGAGGCCAGCTACAGTTGCCATAGGAACTGGGCTTAGTGGAGGCTATCAATTGCAAACATTTGAAGTTAGCGTTTTTAATAAGAATGCAAATGTCTGCAGCCAGAGTATTTCAGAAAATCCTTGGTGAAATAAGTAGAATGTAGCAGCGTCTTTAGAATAAATTATAAAATACACAGCAAAGTTCAGTTCAGTCACTCAGTCGTATCTGACTCTTAGCGACCCCATGAACTGCAGCACGCCAGGCCTCCCTGTCCATCACCAACTCCCAGAGTCTACCCAAACCCATGTGCATTGAGTCTGTGATGCCACCCAACCATCTCATCCTCTGTTACCCCCTTCTCCTCCTGCCTTCAATCTTTCCCAGCATCAGGGTCTTTTCAAATGAGTCAGCTCTTCACATCAGGTGGCCAAAGTATTGTAGTTTCAGCTTCAATATCAGTCCTTCCAATGAACATCCAGGACTGATCTCCTTTAGAATGGACTGGTTGGATCTCCTTGCAGTCCAAGGGACTCGAAAGAGTCTTCTCCAACACCACAGTTAGAAAGCATCAATTCTTCACCGTTCAGCTTTCTTTGTAGTCCAACTCTCACATCCATACATGACCACTGGAAAAACAACAAAAGATAGACCTAATGTGTGATGGTGGAAGCATGTAATGACCATGAGTCAGCTCACCCTTGGCCTCTTTGTGTTTGAGATACTTAAGTTGTCACCCAGGGCAAATAAAGGGTCCAAATAAGTATCTTTCTGTCAAATAATAGTATACCATCCCCAAGATTGCTGTAAATAACCTGATAATGCAATCAGATGAACACAGCCAAGTGTAATTTGGGCTGGTAGTCGATTCTTTGCAATTCTCTGACAGACTGTGGTCCTGTTTTAATAGATTTCACAGCGATTTTTTGGGAAAGGTTTTTCTTTGTCTTGTTGAATTATAGCCACATAATGGGTATGTTGGTCTTCTCTGGTGGCTCAGATGGTAAAGAATCCACCTGCAATGCTGAAGACCCGGGCTTAATCCCTGGCTTGAAAAGATCCCCTGGAGAAAGGAATGGCTACCCACTCCAGTGTTCTTGCCTGGTGAATTCCATGGACAGAGGAGCCTAGAGGGCTACAGTCCATGGGGTTGCCAAGAGTCAGACATGACTGAGCGACTAATGCACTCACATACAATAGGTATCTTAAGGAAGGGCTGTTTGGGCCAGAATCAAAGCTGCTGGAATATCAGGATATAGAGCAGGATATGGCCAGAGCAGGCAGCTCTCAGATCTCATCCCAGCCCTGCCAAGTTTGAGCTGTGTGACCTTAATCAAGCACCTTAACCTCTCTGAGCCTCAGTGTCCTTATCCATAAAAGGTGAGTGTTTCCACCTACCTTGCAGGGTTATTACAGCAGTTCAATCAGGGTGTTTGATTGAACACCCTGGTTCAATCAAACAGACAGAGCCGCTGGTTAAGGCAGGGTTTCAGTAAGTGGCAGTCACAATCGTCTAGCTAGGATTAGTGGTGGAGGTTTGCCAGTGGCTCAGCCAAGACTCAAGTCACTTCAGTTGTCCAAATACTGTAACTGGACCGCAGAACTCGAGTGCCCTGAAAGTATATAATGACCACTTTAAAATGTCAAATGACATCCTAGAAGCCCAGCTCTCAGCCCACTGCCCTGTGGATTGTTCTCTGCCCTCACTCAGCTCTTTGGTGTCACAGACAGGGCTGCCACAGCCTCACATAAACGTTCACAGGGACTAGTCTACTGTCTTTGTTGTCGTCCTTGTAATTACTGGGGCTCAAGTTCATCTTCTGCTCTCAGCGATGCTCCCTGGTAGGTAAGCCAATGAAAATAGGCTTCTTTTATTATAGCAGAAGGGAAGATTGCCCTCAGAGCTTTGTCGCCTCCCCTACATCAGAAATTCCTTTCTGTCCTTCAAATACATTAAACAATAGAAATCCCTGGGAGGAGGGGCTTGGCTGGGATGCTCCTCCAGGGCTGTGTGCTCTAAACACTTCTGGCGAGTGGACTGACGTGCCCACTTTTTGTTTCACTTCCTTGCTAGGCCAACAGGAACGATCAGCCATGTGGAGATATCAGTGTTCCATGTCTAACTTTGGGGGCCCAGCGTAAAGAAGTGTTTGGAAAATAAATGGCTTTGCTAGCTTTTTTTTTTTTTTTTTTTAAGCCATGGAGAAATCCACTTCAGATCAGATCAGATCAGTCGCTCAGTTGTGTCCGAGTCTTTGTGACCCCATGAATCGCAGCACTCCAGGCCTCCCTGTCCATCACCAACTCCCGGAGTTCACTCAGACTCACGTCCATCGAGTCAGTGATGCCATCCAGCCATCTCATCCTCTGTCGTCCCCTTCTCCTCCTGCCCCCAATCCCTCCCAGCATCAGAGTCTTTTCCAATGAGTCAAGTCTTCGCATGAGGTGGCCAAAGTCCTGGAGTTTCAGCTTTAGCATCATTCCTTCCAAAGAAATCCCAGGGCTGATCTCCTTCAGAATGGACTGGTTGGATCTCCTTGCAGTCCAAGGGACTCTCAAGAGTCTTTTCCAACACCACAGTTCAAAAGCATCAATTCTTCGGCACTCAGCCTTCTTCACAGTCCAACTCTCATATCCATACATGACCACAGGAAAAACCATAGCCTTGACTAGACGGACCTTTGTTGGCAAAGTAATGTCTCTGCTTTTGAATATGCTATCTAGGTTGGTCATAACTTTCCTTCCAAGGAGTAAGCGTCTTTTAATTTCATGGCCACTTACTGAAGTAATAAATCCTTGATGGTTCCAGAGTCTCCAAGCCATTCAGAGAGCATTCATAGGGAAGGTTGTTCTGGTGTATTTGTGACAGCTTTTGCTACTTTGTTGTTTTCTTTTAAGAATTAAAAATAGTATATTTATTTTTTGGCTGTGTTGGGTCTTAGCTGCCCGGTGGCATGTGGGATCTTAGTTCCCCAACCAGGGATCAAACCCACATTCCCTGCATTGACAGGTGGGTTCTTAACCACTGCACCACCAGGGAAGTTCCAGTTCTTGCTACTTTAGAAACCACTCAACAGTAAAAAAAAAAAAAAAAAAAAATCCATCTGCAACGCAGGAGATACAGGTTCAATCCCTGGGTCGGGAAGATCCCCTGGAGAAGGAATTGGCAACCAACTCCAGTATTCTTGCCTGGGAAATCCCATGGACAGAGGAGCCCGGCAGGATACAGTCCATAGGGTCACAAAAGAGTTGGACACAACTGAGCGACTAAACAACAGCAATCTAAAACTTACTGGCTTAAAAGCACACATGTCTTTGAGAGAGAGAGTCTGCAGGCTGTCTGCACCATTGTTCTGCTCTGGGCTGACTTGGCTGGGGCTGTGTGCTCCAGCATGGCTTCATTCCCCATGGTGGGATCCCTGCTGGCCAGCTGGGGTGCAGGGACCGGTGGGCCTCTCCCCCTCTGGCCCCACACCTTCCGGGCTCACCCAGGCTCTTCACGTGGTGGAAGAGTTCCCTCAGGGACAAGGCAAGCCCTGAGGCGCCGGCACCTTTCTAGCCTCTGTGTTGCATCATGTTTGCTGTTTTTTCAGGGGCCAGAGCAAGTCACGGAGAAGGCAATGGCACCCCACTCCAGTACTCTTGCCTGGCAAATCCCATGGATGGAGGAGCCTGGTGGGCTGCAGTCCATGGGGTCGCTAGGAGTCGGACACGACTGAGCGGCTTCATTTTCACTTTTCACTTTCATGTGTTGGAGAAGGCCATGGCAGCGCATTCCAGTGTTCTTGCCTGGAGAATCCCAGGGACGGGGGAGACTGGTGGGCTGCCGTCTACGGGGTCGCACAGAGTCGGACACGACTGAAGCGACTTAGCAGCAGCAGCAGCAGCAGCAGAGCAAGTCAGAGGCCCAGGGCTGGGGTGGATGTGAAAGGGGGTGGGTACATAGAGAATTATGGAATCATCTTTCACAGAATTTGATACAGTACTAACGTTCAATAATTTAGACCAAAAAAAAAAAAAAAAACATAAGAAATTACCTCAGGCAGGGATTCCAAGATGGTATGTTTAATGCTAAAATCTCAACATTCAGAGACAATATTCCCCCAAGCTAGCTCTCCATCTTATCATACCAGGGAGGACGTCCTGCCAGAGAATTCTAGGTGGCTGAGGCCCCTTTGCTTCTGCTGAGCCGAGCAGGATACCTCTTGGCATCACTTGGATTGTGTCTTAGGCTGAGACCCACCCCACAGGGGACAGCAGCTCTCCCTCCGTGAATTAATCAGCTTTCTCTGACTCACCCACTGCCCCCTTTTTATGAGTGTGAAGACAGTATCACCTGACTGGTGACTTTTTGTGGTGGTGGTTGTTCCTTGTAACAAATCAGACCCCAGGAAGAGCCACAGGGAGGTGCTGAGTGTGCTCCTGCGTGCGTGTAACACATGGATACACCCACCGACAGGAGTGCGAGCGTGTGATTGTTTCAGGCACATCCTTTGTGTCCTTGGCGAGTTTACCAAGAGGCCTGGGAGGTGGCAGCCCCGGCCCCCTGCTCAGCAATCTCTCCGGTTCCACTGCACTGATGCTCAGGAGGAGATGGAGAGATGGAGGCAGCCAGGGTGGGAGGGGAAGCAGACCCACCTCCCTTGCACGAGGCAGGAGTTTCAAACATCTGCTTGGCCACGTGGTTGGAAAATCATGTCTTAGAAGGGAATCAAAATTCAGAAAAACCCCTTTGGGGGAGTCAGGAGAAAGGGATGGGGCCCCCGGGGGCAGGTGAGGTGTGGCTGGACTCTCAACCGTGGGTTAGGGGAAAGGATTAGGACTACCCCCACCGACTCTCACAGTGGGCTAAAGTCAGTGGCCCTGGGTTTGCCTGAGACTGAACGCGCTGTAAACACAGCCTGGGAGTCTGGCCCGGGTCCCGCAGTTCAGGTAGAAACATGTGTGGACCGCATTCTTGCCAGGCCTGCGTAATAACAATCACCGAGACCTGTTCCGAGCGGAGCAGGACCCTACCCTGTGAGGCCAATGACTGGGGCTGCATGCTTGGCACTGGCAGAGGCCCCAAGGCTGGAGGAGGATTTCAATAAAGCGGGAAAAAGTAGTTCAGACGAAGATGCTGCAGAGTCAGGCTTTCGAGCAAAAGCGCTTAGCACTAGGGCCCAAGCTTTCTTTTCTCTTCCCCTTCGCCTTGAGTGGGTCATCCATGCACTCCAGGACTTAGTTTCCTTACTCCTAAAAAGAGGAAATTAGGTGAATTCCCTGGTGGTCCAGTGGTTAAGACTCCAGGCTTCCAAGGCAGGGAGTGTGGATTTGATGCCTGCTCAGGGAACTAAGATGCCACATGCCAAGCAGTATGGCCAAAAAATTTTTTTCTAATTTTTTTTTTTAATTAAAAAATAAAAAGAGCAAGTTAGTCTAGATAACATACCAACCTCTCTCATGGCCCTCAAGCCCCCAGTCTGGTTCATTTCTCCTTTTTCCTTACCACTCACTGATTTCTGATACACTGTATAATTTAGTCATTTTTGTGTGTGTTTTTTGATTATTGTCTGACTCTTCTCACAAAACTATTAGTACCACAGAGCAGAGATCCTTGCAAGTTTTATTTAATGATATATCTCATATACCCAGAATTGGGCCTGGCACATAATAGAGTATTTGTTGGATGGATGTTGAGTGATGACCTCAAAGAACCATCTAGCTCTACCATTATGTATCAGTTATCAGGGCTTCCCTGGTGGCTTAGCTGGTAAAGAATCTGCCTGCAATGAGGGAGACTTGGGTTCAATCCCTGGGTTGGGAAGTTCCCCTGGAGGGGAGCATGGCAACCTGCTCCAGTATCCCCACGGACAGAGGAACCTGGCAGGCTACATACAGTCCATGGTGTCACAAAAGAGTCAGACAGTGACTAAGCACACATCAATTGTCTACTGCTGCATAACAACCATCCCAAAACTTGGTGACTAAAACATCAGCAGTGTATTATTTCTCTACAATTCTGTGACTCAGAACTTCAGGCAGGGCTCCACTGGGCAGCTTCTCTACTGCCAACAGCACCAGCTGCATTGAGCTGTCCCCTGAGAAGTGCCTGGAAGGTCCAAGAAGGTTTTATTCCCATGTGGAGTGTTTTGGGGCCCATTCATGTGACTCCTCTCTGTGCATGTGAAGGAACTGGTGGTTGTCATTTTGGAAAATCTTTACAATATTACTGCATGGCCCCAGGAGAAGGCAATGGCACCCCACTCCAGTACTTTTGCCTGGAAAATCCCATGGATGGAGAAGTCTGGAGGGCTGCAGTCCATGGGATTGCTAAGAGTCGGACACGACTGAGCGACTTCACTTTCACTTTTCACTTTCATGCACTGGAGAAGGAAATGGCAACCCACTCCAGTGTTCTTGCCTGGAGAATCCCAGGGACGGGGGAGCCTGGTGGGCTGTCGTCTATGGGGTCGCACAGAGTCGGACGCAACTGAAGCGACTTAGCAGTAGCATGGCCCCACGCTCTGTGGATGTGTACATTTTCAATAAGCACTTACTAGGCATCTTCTGGGCTTCCCTTGTGGCTCAACGGTAAAGAATCCACCTGCAATGCGGGAGACCTGGGTTTGATCCCTGGGTTGGAAAGACCCCCTGGAGAAGGGAAAGTCTACCCACCCCAGTATTCTGGCCTGGAGTATTCCATGGACTGTATAGTCTCTGGGGTGGCAAAGAGTCAAACTGAGCGACTTTCAGTTTCAGACATCTTCTGGGCTTCCCCAGTGGCTCAGTGGTAAAGAATCTGCATGCAGTGCAGGCGCCACAGGAGACTTGGATTTGATCTCTGCATCAGGAAGATCCCTTGGAGGAGGGTGCGGCAACCCACTCCAGTATTCTTCCCATGGACAGAGGAACCTGGCGGGCTACAGTCCACAGGGTCTCAAAGAGTCAGATTTGACTTAGCATGCACGCACACAGGCATCTTCTAGGGGTCCGAACCTCAGAGAGAGGCCCTGCTAACATGAAGCTAATCCCTGCAATGAGCTCTGGGGCCATAACTTTTCGCCTCCGGCTGGCACCTGGTCCCCTCCAACAGTGGGGACGCTGCAAGTGGGCAGTTGGCAGGCAGCCGGACGGGGGCTGTGAGGGTTCTTTGGGCGAGGCTGGTGACCATCTCCCTGCTCCCTTCCAGATTCCACAGACGGTGAGGGCGACTGGAGCCTCTGGTCTGTTTGCAGTGTTACCTGTGGGAATGGCAACCAGAAACGGACCAGGTCTTGTGGCTATGCGTGTACTGCAACCGAATCTAGGACGTGTGACCGTCCCAGCTGCCCAGGTGGGTGCATTTGGGGTGTGGCTCTACGTTCCAGAGAAGCTTGTCCTTTTTGTTCTATTTTCTAGTTACACAATTTCCAAGTGTTATAGTCCATTTACAGTTATAACAAAATACTGGCTATATTCCACGTGCTGTATAATACATCTCTGTAGCTTATCTTACACCTGAGAGTTTGTACACCCCACCAACATCCCAGCCCTATGGCGCCCCTCCTCACTCTCCCCACTGCTCACCACTAGTCTGTTCTTTGTGAGTCTGGTTAAGGTTGTAGCTTCTATTTAAAAATTTATAGAAATTGACTGTTTACAAGACAACCATTTTCCTAATGAGAATTCTGACCAGACTTGGACAAGAGACAATGAGCTTAGAGGATGAAAAGATAGAGTTTCTGAGCCTGGTATGCAATTGCAGTAAACATGACCTAGAAGACAATACTACCATGTACTTAATTTAAGGAGTGATTCTGGTTAACTTGGCCCTTTGATGTGGAATTGGTTGTACCTTAAAGAGACACATGAAGATGGATGTTCGTGGGCTAATAAGGAAGCCAGGATCAGAGGCTTAACGGCCATCTACAGAAAAACCGTGTATTAGCCTGAGAGTTGCTGAAAGTTCCAGAGGGAGCAAATTGGGGCACCTTGGCATTTAATTATTGCTTTAAACTGCATTGTCCATGTTTTTTAAAACTTAACTAATAATTGCAAACTTAGTGAGAGGCCATATTGGAGTAGATAACAATTGTGACTGTAGTAGTATCGTCAAGCCGCCGTCTAGTCTTGTTTCTGTATGGCCCACACATTTTTAAAGGGCTGTGAAGAGAGAGGAGGAGGAAGAGAAAGAAGGATACGCAACCAAGTCCGAACGTGAAATGAATTTATTTACACAATGTAAATAGATGCATGGACATAGAAAACAAACTTACGGTTGGCAAGAGGGAAATGAGTGAGGAAGGGGTAAATCAGGAGTTCAGGATTAACAGATATATCCTACTATAGATAAAATAGATAAACAACAAGGACCTACTGTATAGCACGGGGAATTATACTCAGTATTTTGTAATAACCTATAATGGAAAAGAATATGAAAAAGAATATATATGATATACATGTGATACCAAATGTATATTCTTATTGTTTTATATATATATATATGTCACTTTGCTGTACACCTGAAGCTAACACAACATTGTGAATCAACCGCACTTCAATTTTTAAAAGACCATATGTAACCTTGCTTGCTTGCTTGCTTGCTAAGTTGCTTCAGTCGTGTCCGACTCTGTGCGACCCCATAGACGGCAGCCCATCTACAAAGTCTATACTTTCTGACACTTTACCTAAGAGTTTATCAACTCCTGGTCTGTGGTTTTCCATCTACCATGTTCCCCACAGGCAGGCAGAAAACCAGCCTAAAACACTATCTCAGGCTCGTCCAAGAAATCACACTTTCCAAATGATTTCCTCTGAAAAAAATTTCAGGGACAGACCATTTGATTCCCCACACCCCAGACTTCCTTTTTCTACCCCTAGAAACTTTGTTCTCAAACCACAAGGCTGAGATTTAGAACAAAAATGTGGGGGAGCAAAGGGTTTTCTGCCAGTAGCGAAGATCAGATGGGGCATGCGCGTGGTAGCAGAGGGGCGTGCGCAGAAGACGGGGCTGATGTGGGAGAAAAGGCCGTTCTGGACCCCGTCAGCCGTGCGGATGGATTTCCAAAAGTGCTTGATCAGTTTCCAGCAAGAGGTTTGTCCTGATCTTTCCCATACTCATCACAATGAAACAGAGGTAGAAGTCTGGTGGGATGGGTAGAAATAAACCAACAAATAATAACGAGAAGGAGGAAGAGGAGGAAGGCAGGAAGAAAGTGAAGAGGAGAGGGAGAGGGAAAAGAAGATGAAGACAAGATGAAACAAAAGAAAATGAAGGTAAAGATTGGGAAGATGAGGAAGAAAAAAGATGATAATGAAGGTCATGAAGAGTAGAACTCTTTGAGTATTTCAGTATCAAGCAAACTTCTAAGGTCTTTGCATGTGTTATTTCGTCTAAGCCTAACAATAATGTCATGAACTAAGTACTGATGATGGTGTTCATTCGGCAGCTGTGGAAACTGGGTCGCGTGGGCTAATTTGTCTAGAGTCATGCAAGAAGCAAGTGGTCAGCTGGGATTTGAATCCAGGCAGTCGGATTCCAGAATCCATGTTCTTAGCCATTAAATTCTTCCACCACCACCAGGGTGAGGGGTACTGGGCTCAGGCACATGTGATTACAGACAGCTTTTCATGTCAGGGCTTGGCAGCTTGCCTGTTGCTTTCTCCTCCAGAGTTGGCGTGCAGACACAAAACAGTGGACCTAGATAACTTGGTAGCAGGTCTCATCTCTCCTCCCATTTTGAATGTTTTCTCTCACTGCTGAAAGCGGCTTGGCCAGCAGCCCTGTTCATGCATTTCCTTCTCATCTGACCTGGCTTCCGTCCTTTCCGCCTTTCTGTTCCTGACTCCCCCAGCTTTGCAGGGCTCCCTTGAACATGAAGGATCTTCTTTTGCACCATCTCTTTCCTTTCCTGGTGTCTTGATTCTCAGCCTCACTGGAAAGACTTACGGGCCAGGCAGCCTCCCTGGCCTGGTGGTGATGACGCTGTAAAAATCTGTCCCCTAGGCTGACCGTACAAATAAGCTCGAAGGGCCTCACATAAAATCAGAGCGAGCCCCTTAAAAGAAATCAACTCACACCCAGCAGGACAGCCAAAGTTCTCCAACAAATAGTCCACATTCCACTGTTCCTCCCTCCTGACTGCTTCCACTTGCCGGGGGTTCCCGTTCACAGAGGAAGCCTGGGTGGGGATGGTCATTTGAGTAGGGGAGGGGGCCAGGAAACGTGAGGCAAACTAGGTTTAGTTGCTCAGAGCAAGTAATGACAAACCCAGCATATTCTTCTTTTAACATTGAATTTTTTTGTTTTTAACTTTTTAATATTTATTTTATTCAAGTATAGTTGAATTACAATGTTGTATGGCAAAGTGATTCAGTTATACATACATATATATATATATATATTTACACTACATTCTTTTTCATAGTATTTTCCATTACAGTTTAATCATAGGGTATTGGATATTGTTCCCTGTGCTATACAGTAGAACCTTGTTGTTTATCCATCCTATATGCAATCGTTTACATCTGTTAATCCCAAACTCCAATCCATCCCTCCCCCAGCTTATTCTTTTTGCAGCATCATCAGCGGTGCTGAAAGTCCCAACATACAAGAAATGGGTCTTTTAGCTGTGGACCACTGCATCCTCAGAATGAGCTAGGCAAATATTCACGGAGAAAATGTCAGCCAACACTTACTGCTTCTTAGCTAAGTGCTTTCTTTATGCATAACTCATTTAATTCATTCAAGGCTCTGAGGAAGCTTGTTGGTTCTCCCTCCTTAGGGATGTGAAACCCGAATCACCCAGAGGTTCTGGGGCTTACCCAAGTCACTCACTTGAAACCCAGCGAGTCAGTCCTTAAGACCAGTGTTAACCACTAGACAGGTTGTTAACACTGGACTTCCCTGGTGGCACAGTGGATAAGAATTTGCCTGCCAGTGCAGGGGACGTGGGTTTGATTCCTAGGTCGGGAAGATTCCCTGGGGAAGGAAATGGCAGTCTGCTCCAGTGTTGCTGCCTGGGAAATCTCATGGGGAGAGGAGTTTGGCAGGCTGCAATCCATAGGGCTTCAAGAGTCAGACACAAGTTAGTGACTGGTTCACATTGTCATCCTGACACCTCCAGACAAACACACATCCTGACGTGTGTCCAGCACCGCCCAAAACCCCACTCCTGGGACCAGGGAATGAGCTCCTTAGGACATTCAGGCACATTTGGATCTGATTTCATGCCGCAAATGGTATCTGGGGTTTTAATATATTTTATGCTCTATACCTGCTTTTTACTGTTTCCTCTGTTGGCAAGTTTCTGCCCATGAGTAGTAATGAATACAAAAAAGGCTTTGTTCAGGCGTATTTGTTTTTTTATTTGCCAGTGGGGCTGGGGCGGGGGGAGGGGAGGTGACTTTTTCCATATAACTAGAGAAAAAAGAGCTCCTGTCTGTGTCTAGGAATTGAAGACACCTTCAGGACAGCTGCCACTGAAGTGAGTCTGCTTGCGGGAAGTGAAGAGTTTAATGCCACCAAACTGTTTGAAGTCGGTATGAAGAGTTTTCTTTTCGTTTTTCATCCAAATATTGATCCAGTGCCTTAGAGATTCCTTTTGCCTTTGCCATGCCGTCCTTGGATCCATTTGAATGTTGCATCTTCCTCTTACGGGGTCCAGTGCTGTCGGCGTTTTTCTTGCTTACCAAATATACACCAAGCAAAAGGGAGCCTCCTGCAGTGACAGAGCCCAGCAGCCTTGCTGCGTCCACCCCAGCACGCGGGTGGGACCACCCTGCCCCTGGCGTGGGGCTCACCCATCAGGGGGCCTCAGGCCTCATGGAATCTCTTCTCACAGCCCTCACCAAGTGTCCCCAACGAAATAAAGAAAAGATGATGTCAGCTTCCCAGCAGAGGGTCACGGGGAGTAAGGAAGAGAAAGGGCACTTCCTCAACGTTATGCCTTCCCCATCCCAAGCCCGCCCCAGCCCCCCACCACATGAGTTTTCTGTAAACCTTTGTAACACCCTGCTACTCCTCTGATAGAAAGTGCCAGAGCAAGTACAATAAACATGGGCCAAACAGAGTTAAAAGTGTCTACTCAGCAAGGGGAAATCCTGCTGTATAAAAATAGCTGCATGTGCTTCTGGATGTGATTTTATATTGCAGAAAGGTAAGATTCCTTCTGTCCCATTTCTCATTTGCACCCACTTCTGCTCTCCTCAGCCAAGCTGGAATCAGTTTGGAAATCCTGTTGCCCAGGGCTTCCATCACAGTCCTTCATGTACACCCAGCTGCCACTAGCAGAAGCCTTCTGCAAACACAGTGCATTTGATCCCCCAGATTTAAAGGTTGTGGGAGTTTTGCATAAAATAGTAAAGCAGCAAGGCAGGCTTTTGGGGCAGAGAGCAACTCTGTCTTCCCCCGTTTCCTGCCCCACAGGCAGGCAGCTGCTTTGCCCTTTCACAGGGGATGGGGCCAGGTGCCCGCCCTGGGCAGCTCAGGGCACACCGGATGAGAAGGGTTGGCATGTCAGGCAGGTTCCGGGCAGGAAGAGGCACAATCCACGCTCAAATCAGGTGACAGAGGAGCATTTGATGAGGATCTGTTGGCAAAGGTGTGAGCAGGTGGATGGAAACCAAGAAGGGCTTGTATAGCACTCTGGGACTGGCAACACGGGGAGCCCGCACCACCCGCTGGACTAAAGGGGCTAGGGGAGGGGTCCCGGAACCACTGGGTGGAGTGGACACACTCCTGACTCCCAGAAGGATGTAGCCAAGGGAGGGAGGAGCCTCAGGGACCGCACCCTTACCTCGCTCCTTCTTCTTTCTGCCACCCGACCTGGTCCTTCCATCGGCGTACCCCAATTAGAAACTAGGGCTCAGGGAGTCCACAAATCAGATCCACACAGGGAAGCCTTCCAGTGTAAGGAAAAGGGAGATGAGGAGACAGAAGGACAAATGGAATATGCCCAGCAGGGGTGAGAAAAGCTTGACTCGCATAAGGTCAAACGTCTTAACCGACTCCCACCTCAGTTTTCTGATCTGAAAAATGGTCTAAGGTAATGGTGTCTGGGCTTCCCTGGTGGCTCAGATGGTAAGGAGTCTGCCTGCAATGCAGGAAACCTGGGCTTGATCCCTGGGCCAGTAAGATCCCCTGGAGGAGGGCATGGCAACCCACTCCAGTATCCTTGCCTGGAGAATTCCACGGACAGAGGAGCCTGGTGGGCTACAGTCCATAGTGTTGCAAAGAGTTGGACATGACTAAGCGGCTAACATTTTCATACTTTAATGGTGCCTACCTCCTAGATCTATTGTAGAGTTGAATGAGTTGATACTCATAAAGCACTGAAAACATTCACACTGAATACTCCGTGTAAGTCTGATTAAAAAAAAATATAATAAGTCAATGGATGCAAGTCCTGTGTGTACATGACTTTTGATGCCCTTATGCCCTGGAGGGAAAGTGCAAAGCTGTTTTCTGGAGCCTCTGTGAATCTTATTTCTGAAAACCTTGCCCTCTGAGGAGGACCCCCACTGGCTCTGCAGACCTGCACTTCCCAGGATAGACCTTCCATTCTCTGCAGCAGCGCACTCAGGAGCTCGCTGGGGTGGAGTCCCAGAGTCTGGTACCTTCCTGCAGGTGGCGTTCCCCACCCTGTTCTGTGTATGGTCTGCTTGCCTTCTGGTTTAACCCTCCTGGGACTTTCTTGAGATGGGTGCTGTTTTTATCCCCAGTTTAGAGATGAGAAAACTGAAGCCCACCGAGGTAGCATGCTTTGCACAAGGTCACAGAGCTACTAAGTACTTGAGCCGGGATTTGACGCAGGCAGTCTGACACATGCTCCCACACATGCCATCTGAGGCCAGGCCTTTCCCATGCTCCTGAGAGGTGCCCCAGCTCTCTCTTCCTCGTTTCCCTCAAGCTGCAAGCTGGCTCCCAATCCTGACCGCTCAATTTTCACTCTTGACACCACCAGCTTCCCAGGACCCAGGTCAGTGGTGGGGAGTCACTTCTGACACCTCCCTCCCTCCAAGGCCTGGCAGCCCCACCTCCCCGACTACTCCTGATCCCACCCTCCGTACCGGCCAAGCATCTCACTGGGACTCTTACAATTGGCATTGAAGAGCTTGCTGTCGCTCAAAAACCATCCGTGCTTCCCTAGTGCCCTCTGAATGAGCCTAAACCACACTGAAGACCCCCAAGTCCTGACACCAATGATCTCCCTTCTGTACATCCTCTGCTTCAGGGAAACAATGTGTTCCCTGCCCTCAGACTCTCTCTGCTTAACCGTGGGCTGCACAGTTACCGCCAACCTGGCTGGCCCTCCTCTCTGCTCTTGGACGAAGTCTGGGTCCAGTCCAGCCCTCTGAGATGGGATTGGACGTTCAAAACCCTCCCTGGGGGAGCCCCCTGCCTGCGAGGGACAAAGGCATGGGAGCAGGAGGAGGCGGGGAGAGCTTTCAGACGGAGGGGTGGGCCTGACCCCTGCCTAGGGAGGGAAGGAAGGAGAGAGGACCGGGAGGCAAGAGCGTCCGAGAAGCTGGAGAAAGTCTCACCTACACGCATGGGGAAGCCAGCAAAGGCTGCCTCACCTGGGAGTCCCCCCTCAGGCAGCACCCTGCCTGACCACAAGCAGCCTGAAGGGAGCACAAGCTGGATGCGAACTCCAGGGCAGGTGCACCGCACCAGGCACCCCTGAGGCCTTCTTGCAGGAGCTCTGAGCGAGACAACTGTGGCCATCCCTCCAAGCCTCCGGGCCAGCCCAGGGTCGCTCACCCCTGGAAGCACCCCTGACTTGCCCTGATAGAAAATGACATTTTTTAACACTGGAGGGATATTTTTGCTTTTGCTCCCCGCCACACACCCCTGCATTCCACCATGGAGGGTTTCCTGAGATATGGATCATCCAACCCAGTGCAGCTTCCTGAGCCAGCCGCTGCAGGAAACCTGCCCACGCCTCATCCTTACACCCCAGCAGCCCCTGGGGGTCTCTGCCTGTGGGCCTGTTCTGGCCCCCAGAGCCCACCAGTGCATGAATGCACAGTCATCCATAAGTCCAGGAGCAGCCCCCAGTCAGTGACGGATACCCAGGCCCCTGCCGAATAAAAATACCTCTCTTCAAAGACTGTATTCCAAGGATTATTTAGTGCAAAGGGCAAGGGGCCTGTTCGCGATAGATAGAACACTGCATCTAGAGGCCTGCAAGCCTCTCAAGGGTTAGGGCTAAAGAGCTTTCTTTGATAGAGGAGTAAATAAGGCTGGAAGAACCCTGTGAGGGGACGTGAGATGGAAGAGTGTCAGAATCAGACAGGACATCAGAGAATGTTCTACTGGGAGACCAGCCTATTTTCAGGAGGCACCCCTAAGGAAAGGCCCAGGCTGAGGGCAGGCCCAAGTTCAGGGACTTGAAAGAAGGAGAGGACATTCACTAAAGTTTATTTGAGATACATTTTGCTCTAATTGATCGGTGGGGACGAGCAGTTTAGCTAATCATTTATCAGGCAAAGAAAGGGAATCTGGAGCGTCTACGTCTGGGTTTTGTTTTGTTTTGTTTCTATTTGGCTGCATGGAGTCTTGGTTGCAGCATGCGGGATCTTTAATCGTGGCATGCAGGGTCTCGTTCCCTGACCGGGACGCAAATCTGGATCCCCCGCTTTGGGAGTGCCAAGTCTTAACCACTGGACCACCAGGGAAGTCCCTGTGTCTGGTTTTGTCATAGGAAACACAGGGGCAGCGGTGAGACTTACTATGTCCTGTGGGGAAGAGGGTTCTTACAGTCAGTGGTTTTCCAAAATGTGCAAAAGTGGGGAGATTTCTTAACCTTGGCTGTTTCGCAGGATCACGGACCTTAGGTAAAGGTCCACCCTGACTCTGAATGGGTTTCCTGGGTCCTGGGAAAAGAGACTCCAGTCTCTCCAGTGGTTACGTGTTTGATCCACACTCCACACTGCCCCCCTCCTTCCCTGTCCTGCCTCCTTCCCTGCTGGTGTTTCCCAGAATCACCTCCCAAAGAACTGTCTCCACTGCATCTTTGTCTCAGCGTTTGGGAAAACACAGACTTCACCAACCCAGAAGCCCTAGACTCTGACGACTGAAGGACCCAGAGTGAACACCCACAGGGACAGGATCAGGCAGGGAAGGTGACAAATCAGTGACCTCCTGCCTTGACCAAGAAGTGGTCACTTGTCCCCTGTTCACAGGACCACTTGTTCCCATGGGAACAATGTAGGCCCAGCATCGGTATATCTTTTGTTTTTCCAAATGGAACAGGGAATCTACATGAGTAAATAGAATCAACTAATTCTTAAATATTGGCAATTAATTCATTATTTTTAAATACTGTAACGGCCAATCACGATACACCTCTGATGACAAGTTCTGGCTATAAGCCTACAGGTCAGTGGCCTTGGGCCAAATGTTAAATTCTCTGAAACCAGGGTCCACCAGCCTCTTCTTTAAGGCATCTTTCATGGAGATTTGCATATAATGATTGTTACTGTGTCCTGCCTAAGGTTAAGAGGTTAGGCCTAGTTTAAACAAGTCAGTGAGTAGTAGAATAAAACTTAGTCTTACAAGTATTACTTTCAGGTACTTTCTATCACTTGTTGCTTATTTAAAGGGAAGATTCAAAATGGATCTCTGAATTATTGTTCATTTGGTTATGAGTAATAGATAATGGGCTTATGGTTATTCAGGAAACCATAGAAAATACACCTTGTTTGTTTGGTTTTTTTTGTAGATGCCTACTAAAACTTGTTTTTCAGTCACTAAACCATGTCCAGCTCTTGCGACCCCATGGTCTACAGCAGGCCAGGCTCCTCTGTCCTCTACCATCTCCTAGAATTTCCATTGAGTCAGTGATTTTGTCTCACCATCTCATCCTCTGCCACCCCCTTCTCCTCCTGCCCTCAATCTTTCCCGGCATCGGGGGCTTTTCCAATGAGTTGGCTCTTTGTACCAGGTAGCCAAAGTATTGGAGCTTCAGCATCAGTCCTTCCAGTGAATTGAAATCAACCTTCCAGGGTTGATTTCCTTTAGCATTGACTAGTTTGGGAATAATAATATTATATATTTCCAAAAGAAAATTTTAAGGAGGGTAATATAATGATGATTGAGTCTAGGTGATGGCATCTAGGCAGTCATATAAGTATATTTTCTCTCCTGTATATCTGAAAGTTTTTTCATAATATAAACTAAGGAATTGGTGGTGCAGAGAACCTTGTGGACAAAGAAATTCCCAAGTTCAAGGACAATGAGTGTGTTCACCACACCAGGGGCTGCCACTCAGAATGGAGAGGTTGACTTTAAAAGTCATCCTGCTCCCAGTTTTGCACGTGATGAGAAGTTTCTCTGTGGCCTTTTTCAGACACGGACAGCTGTGAGCGCTGGATGAGTTGCAAGAGCGAGTTCCTAAAGAAATACATGCATAAGGTGATTAACGACCTGCCTAGCTGCCCCTGCTCCTACCCCACCGAGGTGGCCTACAGCACAGCTGACATCTTCGACCGCATCAAGCGCAAGGACTTCCGCTGGAAGGACGCCAGCGGGCCCAAGGAGAAGCTGGAGATCTATAAACCCACAGCCCGGTATTGCATTCGCTCCATGTTGTCCCTGGAGAGCACCACGCTGGCTGCCCAGCACTGTTGCTACGGCGACAACATGCAGCTTATCACCAGGGGCAAAGGGGCGGGGACGCCCAACCTCATCAGCACTGAGTTCTCCGCGGAGCTCCACTACAAAGTGGACATCCTGCCCTGGATCATCTGCAAGGGCGACTGGAGCAGGTATAATGAGGCTCGGCCTCCCAACAACGGACAGAAGTGCACGGAGAGCCCCTCCGACGAAGATTACATCAAGCAGTTTCAAGAGGCCAGGGAGTATTAAAGAGACGCCGCCGCTGGTGTTCCCGACACAAACGCCCCGCGCTGATCGCAGCCCGGCGGAGAGCAGCTCTCACCAGCGTACATGTACACGTGTGTATATACCACATTTGTCGTGAGTTACACGAGGGCTTGGCGCCAGCCCCTCGCAACTGCCATCTGAAGCCACCGTTGCCATCTTCAATGTCAACATTCCCCTTGGAACTCTTCCGAGGGAAGGACGTTCTCAGGAGGATGTAGAGAAAGAAGCCGGAAGAAGAACCTGAAGTCGTGGTGGGTGGAATTCAACTCACCTCGGATTCAGTGGTTCCCAGAGAAGCAATGGGGCAAAGAGACTGAAATTGTAAACGTGATAAGCAGTTTTATGTATAACTTATTTAATATGAATGTGATTTATGCATAACCTTCTCTCTGGAGTTGTCATCCCGAAATTATTTAATCACTTCCGTGAGAGTTCAGAAAGAGGCTTAGGGAGGTGGAAGAGAAAGGGAATTTTTCCAGGAATGACTTCTTAAAAATGAGAAATGCAATAGAAGGATATCAACATAAGAAAACCTGAAACCAAAGGTGAGTTAGCCAGTGAAGTACCTTGCTGAAGTCTCAGCTGCCAAAATGCCCTTCCCTCAGACTGGTAGAGGGTAGAGGGGGAGCAGCTGGATATTTTAAGAGCAAATCTGAGACCTGGTTTTAAATAAGCTTTAAAATATAGGATGATATTAGCACAATGCTGTAATTCTACTAAAAGACCCCAGAATGGTAGAATTTCTGCTCATGCCTTAATAGGTTCAGAAGGCTACAGGAAGGTCAGACTTAAAAACAAGGATTAGCACTTTTCCAAAGAAAACTGCAAAATAAATGGAGAAAGAACATGAACTTCATTTCATCTATTTTATTTTCATACCATCTTAATAATTTTTTTCTCCACCAATATATTTCCAGTAAATAAATATAAAAATGAGGAAGGGAACTCATCTAGAAAATCCTAATTTTTTATGTTTTAAGAAAGGAAAAAAAATACATTATTTTTGTAAAGTATTTATTGAGTCACTGAGTCTTGTGCATCAAGCAATTATAATATTGGCCTGGTTCTGTAGGGTGGAACTTAGGACAAATAAAGAGTTGGTTCTTATGCAGTCTTTACTTGCAAAACTCCAGGAAAAGAGATTATATAATAAAATCATAATAAAATGTGTTACCTGCAGTAAATGTGTTACCTGCATATATTTATGATACAAATTCCACAAATAGCCATGGTAAAGCAGGGTTTCAAGGCAGGGGAGAGGAAGGTTCAAAACAGGTGGGAATAGAAGGCTCATTGATTGATGTAATGGTGAGTGGTGTGAGTCAGTACCTTTGGCACCAAGAACATCAACCCAGTCCCCAAGAGACCGAAGCTCATTGACACACGTGCAAATTTTTGCCCATCCAGAGCTAAGAAAGCTCTGAGAAAGCCAAGCCAAATCAAAGGCTTAAGACAAGCCCAGGTGAATGGACCACTTCCACACAAAATTTTGCAATTACAGTAATAAATAGAATTCTTCATCCTGCAAGTGATTCCTTTTCCAGATGAGGAAACCAAAACTCAGAAACAACAGGTCAAATCGGGCCCATCTTTCATTTCCTAGTCCAGTGCTCTGTCTACTATATCAAATTTTTCACGTCCTTATATTCCTAATCCTACCCTTGGGTTCTCTTAGTAAGATCTTGTTTTATGGGAAAGCTCTTTTCAGTCATTTATACTTGAGAATAAGTTATACATACATTGCCCACTCTCAGGATATTTATATTTGAGATCTATTCCTAACTCTGGGAAGAGAATCTGTATTCCGATTTGAAAGAATTTTAGGCAACTGAATTGCTGGGGAGAGAATCAGTAGGTTCATATATCAGGGAAGATTTGGTTCCTAATAATAGGAAAACCATTTTTGCCAAGAGAGTTGGTTGCGATGGAATGCATCGCCTTCGAGATGGCGAGTATCTCAGGACAGGTATTCAAGCAGAGTGAGTGAAGATGAATCACGTGAGAGGCTCATTTTAGTGATGAGGAGAGACACAAACATACAGCAATCACCCCCTCTGATAAGTGTTCTGTAAAGGATAAGTAGACAGTCCTCTGGGAAAACAGAGGCAGGAAACGGGGCAGTACCTGCTGGATCCAAGGGAGGAATGTTAGAAGAGGGAGAGCAGGTGGATGCCTTCAGAATAAGGAGACACAGTAGGCAGAGGCAAGAAATCAGGCAAGAGCGTGGTGGTTTCTGAAAACTGGGATGTTTAGAGTGACAAGCCAGAGGGATAAGAATAGCAGGTTATGGAGCCATGTCTAAGGTGTTTCTGTTAAGGATTTAGCATGGGCTTCCTACATGGGCTGGTGGCTCAGCTGGTAAAGAATCCGCCCACAATGCGGGAGACCTGGGTTCGATCCCTGGGTTGGGAAGATACCCTGGAGAAGGGAAAGGCTACCCACTCCAGTATTCTGGCCTGGAGAATCCCCTGGACAGAGGAACCTGGCAGGCTATAGTCCATGGGGTCACAAAAAGTCAGACATAACTGAGCAACTAACACTTTCACTTCACTTAGCATGGAAAATGAAAGCTCTTTCCTACTATAGTCCGAATAGCTGATATGAGCAACATTTCCAATGGGCTCCTTGCCTCTTAATATCAGACCTTCCTGACAAAATGAACTGAGAGTTAGAAGATGAGGTGAATTGGGAGCTGGGGAGGGTTCCTGGGCCCTTCACCTGCTGGGAACACCACTAGCCTCCCACCCATCATCCAGACATTGCCATCCTGTCTGGAAATTTGCTGAACTATAATTTGCCTCTATCCAGATGTCCCTCATTCACTAAGGGCCCCAAGCCAGCCCCAGGGTAACCTTGGGTAATCCCTTCATGGAAAGCAGATCATGTGCTCAAGGGCCAACTTTGCCCACCGCAGAGTAGTCTGTCTGCTCCCTCGCCTGTAGCACCAGTGACTGCAAACCCCTCTCATTGAAAGCCTTGCTCCTTGGCTGATCCTTGGAAAGAGAGCCCTTTCTCCAGCAACCCACTGGGGCTCTGGGGGGCCGTGGCTGAGCAAGCCAACAGCCGTGGACAGAGGAGCCAAGGCCCTCTGGTGGCCGTGTGTGGGAAGGATGAAGACGAGGCCCCCGAGGAGCTGGGCAGCTTCCTGGCCCCATTCAAGCATCTACCATGATTAGTTTCCAAGTCTTTCCAACTTTGTAGCTCTGTGGCCAAGGAGTAGATTTCCCCACCCTGAGACCAGGGACCACAGATCCAAGAATAGGTACCACACCAGCCACCCTTCCAGAAGACACACTTTGTTCCTCTGTGCTGATCACTCTACCGTGGAGTCAAGCAGGTTACATCCGTTTTACAGACAAGGCACAAAAAGCCCAAGAAGGTCCTCTAACCTGCCCAAGCTCATGAGGCTGTGTACATGGCAAAGCTGGTTGCAGCCCATTCTGTCTGATCACTAAGTCCATGTTCTTAACCGTATCCCCTACTCAACTCTTTTTCTAATTCTTCCCACCACTTAGGATTAGGGCTTTGCTCCAGCTCACTCTGCCTTTGATCAGGTTGTTCAAATCTGCCAAATGTCCCTCCACCAACCTTCAGGATGTCTCACGTTGGTGACAGAAGGCCTGGCTTCAGCTCTGCCCAGTCCTTCCATATTCCGCAAGAGGATCTGAATCCTATAGCTCAGCCCTTTCTCAGGCTGGGTGGTCAGCAGAGCCTGACTTTCTAAAAGACAGCCTGCCCCACGGATAAGAACAGAGACCAGCCTGTTTCCCCTGCTGCACCCAAGCCGCATGTCAACCACTGCTGTTGGCTAGACCTTAAGGGCAGATGCGGGGTCTCATGCATTCCTTGGCTCCCAGCCTCAGGCTCGGTACCTGGCGGATGTCATCAGGCAAGGGATGGGGCAGAAGAGTGTGAGGACTGAGTCAGACTGCCTAGATCCCAGTCCTGGCTCCCTCAGCTGGGTAGCTTTGGTTAATTCAATCAGTTTCTGCATATTCCAGTTTCCTCAAACAGTTGTTTGGAGAATGAAATAAGAGATATGAAGTTCCTAGCATGGGGCCTGTCATGGACCCTGTGCATTAGTGTTGAGTCATTGAAGAATTAATTATGGAGTGTATACTAGTTGCGAGGCATTGTTCTAGATGCCAGGGATGCAGTGGCATACAAATCCAAGTTTTCTTGGTGGAGGGGAGATGGCTGATAAATCAATAAGTGACTGATCTGAGATAATGGTAAGTGATAGCCAGAAAAATAAATTTTTTGATCACATGTGTATGTTGCATTATTTAAATTAATGCTAGTTGTTATAATAGATAAGCCTCAAAATCACAATGGCTTAATACAAAAACCTCCAAAAAAGTATGTTTCTGGTCAACTGACTCCCTTCTAAGAGAGGAGTGGCTCTTTTCTTCTTCAAGGTGTGACTCTCTCAGTTGCCCTAATGTGTGCTAAGTCACTTCAGTCAGGTCCAACTCTTTGCAACCCTATGGACTGTAGCCCACCAGGCTCCTCTGTCCATGGGATTCTCCAGGCAAAAATACTGGAATGGGTTGCCGTGCTCTCCTCCAAGGGATCTTCCCGAGCCAGGGATCAAATCCGTGTCTCTTACATCTCCAGCAATGGCAGGCGGGTTCTTTACCACTAGCACCACCTGGGCAGCCTGATAGAAGCTCTGCTAGATTTCAGTACCATACCGTGTACTTTTTACAAGATGAAAATAAACCCCTAGTCTTTATGATGAGGGGCTTCCCAGGTGTCACTAGTGGTAAAGAACCCACCTGCCAATGCTAGAGACGTAAGAAATGCTGCTTCGATCCCTGGGTCAGGAAAGATTCCCTGGAGGAGGGCACAGCAACTCACACCAGTATTCCTGCCTGGAGAATTCCACGGACAGAGGAGCCTGGCAGGCTGCAGTCCATGGGGTCACAGAGTCAGACACGACTGAAGCAACTTGGTATATCGTTAGGTTCAACAGGCAGGAAATGATTCTGCCAAATTCCTCTAAACATTTCTGAACACATTTTCTTAATTTTTAACTTCATTTCTTGCGGACTAAAGACGAGTCCTGCTTCAAGGGACCACACTTTGAGTAATACTGCTCTAAGAACCTGAGTGACGGTGATCAACGCCCCTTGAGTGTTGACTTAATTCTGGCCCGATGGACAAAGAGTCATGAAAAAACTTCCCAGGAAGTGGAGGGGGTGGGGGGAGGAGCTAGGGCTCTTTCTTTGTCTTCCATTTACAATTTCCAATGGAAAAATGTGTGGGTTGTCACCATTATGCCTGCATGGTTTCAGACAAATTAAAGGCTTGCCTCAGTAATTACTGGGTGGGTATACTCAGAAACATACATCCATGTCTACAGATCCTGAATACAGTAGTGTAAATTAAGGCAGAAAGCTTACAGCCAGTTGCTTTTCTGAGGTTAAACATTGGTTTACTGTATAGGATTAGAAGAAGTGGGGTGTTTTCCAGAATCAGAAGATAAGACTTTTCAAGAACAAATTTATGGAAACAGCAACCTTTTTGTTGCTCCGGAAGAACAAAGCTTAGATAGAGACTTTTTTTTTTTTCATATCTCCATGTAGAGATTTGAAAAGCCAGCATATAAAGACCAGTGCCTTGCTGGTAATGGCAAAAACAACATCATCCTTAGCCATTTTAGCAGCAGGGGGATCTGTGGGGGGCTGCACTGAGACACAGCTGCAATAGCAAAGCTGGGTAAGAATTTTATGGCTTTGCTAATTTTCTATCTGTTCTGGGAGTCATAAATGTGCCCTTATAGATATTCATGATTGCTCTTAAAATGAAAAAAAAAAAAAACAACTTTCAAACGACACAGAAAAACCTTTCATTCTTGAGGCATGCAATTCATGGATGATTTTCAAAATGTCATGTTTGAGTTGGGAAAGTAACATTTCTTGAACTAATCAGCCAATAGCTTCAAGAATATGACTCAAAGGATATAAAAATTTCAAACCTGACTTTCAAAGAAGAAAAAGAATTCTTTTTTCTCTGCAAGTTCCTAAGTTTATTTTTTCGCAAAGGTCATGGCTCAAAGTTAGGTTTATTTGCCATGGAAAGGAACGGTCTAAATGAAGTAAACTTTTAATTCCTTAGTGAAAGGGAATGGTAGCAGATCTTGAAAGGCACCATTTTAAAATTTTACACCAGTAGACAGGGAGGTTCAATTTGGTTAGCTGTACCCCTCACCTCTTTAATCCCAACTTGGTTGGGTTTTAGGTTTGTTGGCGGGGGGCAGTTGGGTTCTTTTAAATCTTTGGAGAGATGAACAAATGGAGAAAGAGAAAAGCCAAAAAGATAAAAAGGAAAATGAAAAAGAAAAAAAGAAGAAAAATTCAGGATCTCCAGGATGAAATTCTCTTTGGAACCTCTATTAATGTAACTAAGGTAAGATCCTCACAAAGGGGACGCTGGAGAGACCCGCACCATTGATGCACCTGCCCTCCAGGAGAATTTCCATCCCCAGGCAGGGATGGCTGGGTCCCACCCAGCCAGCCACCCAGCCAAAACCAGGAAGAGATTTTCAAAGATGGCCCAACTTAAAGTCACGTGATCAGGATTCCTGAGAGCAAGAGAGCAAGGTATCCTGTGCCGATCGGCTGGGAAGGTTAGGACTTTCTGACAAGAACATTTCAAGGTCCTTCTTTGCTTCCAAGAAGAAGCCTGCCTCTAAGACACTCTTGGGGGCTCCCTCCTGCTATTACAGGATATTATAAAGAGAAAAATGGGCTTCCCAGATGGCTCAGCGGATAAAGAACCAGCCTGCAATGCAGGAGATGCAGATTCGATCCCTGGGTGGGAAAGATTTCCTTGAGGAGGGCATGGCAACCCACTCCAGTTTTCTTGCCTGGAGAATCCCATGGACAGAGGAGCCTAGCAGGCTACAGTCCATGGGGTTGCAAAGAGTCGGACATGACTGAAGTGACTTAGCACTCACTTAAAGGGAGAAACCGGAGAAGGCAATGGCACTCCACTCCAGTACTCTTTCCTGGAAAATCCCATGGACGGAGGAGCCTGGTGGGCTGCAGTCCATGGGGTTGCTGAGGGTCGGACACAGCTGAGCAACTTCACTTTCACTTTTCACTTTCATGCATTGGAGAAGGAAATGGCAACCCACTCCAGTGTTCTTGCCTGGAAAATCCCAGGGACAGGGGAGCCTGGTGGGCTGCCGTCCATTGGGTCGCACAGAGTCGGACATGACTGAGGCGACTTAGCAGCAGTAGCAGCAAAGAGAGAAACCAAAAGAGGAGGGCAGGGATCCAGTGCTGGAAAGATAAAGGCTGGTTCACCACTCACCGGCAGCAAGTGGCAGGAGCTGAAGCTTGAGTTAAAGCTGAAGCCTCCCTCTCTGCAGCCCGTACTCTGCTTTGCTGTAATGCACAGCCCATCACTTCTCTGACTGCTCCTCTTGCAGCCCCTCTGCCACCCAACAACTGGCCATCTTGCAGCCAACTGCCGATTTTGGAGCCAATCTTTTGTCAAAGAGGCTCTTCAAATGCTATCACATGAAAACATACCTCCAGGAAAATGCACACATGTCATAAGGACACAGCTCAGTGAATTTTCACAAAATGAACCATCACCGGTCATGACACCTGTGACAGAAGTCAAGAAATGGAGTATGAGGCTTATGAGAGGCTCGTGGGGGTGATGCCAATGTTCCACAACTTGGTTATGGTGGTAGGCATTTGTCGAAACTCACTGAATTGTGCACTTAAGGAAACTGAATCTCATCATATGTAAATTTTACCCCAATATGAAATAAATAAATAAAACATTAAGGGCACTCCGTGACCCCTTCCAGTAGGGACTGACTTTCCCACCAAAAGTCATCAGTATCGCGACTTCTGCACTAGATTAGTCCTGCAGAACTTCAACACAAAGGCACACAGCTTATGCTCCTTGAGATATGGCACCTTTTGCTCCACACCGCATTGTGGGGTTTCCCTCACTGCTCTTTGCAGCCATAGGTCTTGCATGCCCATCACTGCCTCATATGGCTTATGTCTATTTAGCCATTCTCCCATGGGTGGGAGTGTGGGCTGTTGCCAGCTGGGGGCTCTTGCAGATAGTGCTATTATGAACAGTCCAGGGCATGTCACTGGGGCTCATGTGCACAACATTTCTACTGGGAGTGAATTTGGTAGGCCAGAGGGTGTGCACAGCTCTATCAGACACTGGCCCAGAGTTTTCCAAAGCGATTACATTGATTGGCCCTCTATCCAGGAGTGTGTGAAGGCTCCAGTTCTTGAGCAAATCTTCATCTCACTCCTTTTACTAAGTCTTCGCCGACTGTTCTGTTCCTTGATCTCTACGTTCTTATATTTAAGTCAACGCATGTGTACTGACACCGTTACTGTTCACCATTCTGGGCACCAGAGAAGTGAAAAAAGATGGACAGGGACCGGGTCCCACAGGGGTGACTGACTCAAATGACTGTAATGCGATGTGATCGGTACCGTGGGGAGCAATGAGGACATGACTTGTCAGAGCAATTATAATTAACAAGCCAGAGTTGCCACACTTTATTTATGACAGCAAGGCTGATAACATCAAGTACTGGCAAGACAGTGAGAAAACATACTCTTTATCACCACTGGTTGCAGTGATATAAACAAGAATAATTTGACTATCCCTAGCAGTGTTGAGGCAATGGCACCCCACTCCAGTACTCTTGCCTGGAAAATCCCATGGACGGAGGAGCCTGGTGGGCTGCAGTCCATAGGGTCACAAAGAGTCGGACACAACTGAGCGACTTCACTTTCACTTTTCACTTTCATGCATTGGAGAAGGAAATGGCAACCCACTCCAGTGTTCTTGCCTGGAGAATCCCAGAGACGGGGGAACCTGGTGGGCTGCTGTCTATGGGGTCGCACAGAGTTGGACACGACTGAAGTGGCTTAGCAGCAGCAGCAGTAGTGTTGAAGCTGTCATGTAGCAAATTCCCCAATTTCCCTCCTGAGGGTCTTTTTATATTATCAAAAATTAGAAACAAGTAAAATTGCCCACCAGTAGAGGAATGTACAAATAAGCCATGTTATATACATAGGATAGAATACCATCCAACTATTAAATGATCTAGAGCTAGGCATAGCATCACAGATGTGCCATAAACATATAATGTGTAAAAAAGCAAATTACAAATGGGTATGTAAAGTATTACACAGTCTTCAATCATTTGAAAACTCACAAAACACTACTGTATTATGAATGGACACTGACATAAGGAATTAAAGAATTAAATTATGCGTGGGAAGGGTAAATAAAACCTCAGGATAACAGTCACCTCTAGGTCTGAGTGATAGCGAGTGGGTGGAGAAGAAGAGAAATTTTAGAGGTAATATTTTATTTCTTTTTCAAAAAAAGAAACCATAAATATGTAACAATGTAACAATAAAACCTAAAATATGCACACGTACAGATATGCAGATGATACTGCTCTAATGGTAGAAAGTAAAGAGAAACTTCACTTAATGAGGGTGAAAGAGAAGAGTGGAAAAGCTGGCTTGAAACTCAACATTCAAAAAACTAAGATCATGGCATCTCTTCCCATCACTTCATGGCAAGTAGAAGGGGGAAAAGTGAAAGCAATGATGGATTTTATTTTCTTGAGCTCCAAAATCACTGCAGATGGTGACTGCAGTCATGAAATTAAAAGACACCTGCTCCTTGGAAGGAAAGCAATGAAAACCCTAGATAGTATATCAAAAAGCAGAGGCATCAGTTTGCTGAGGAAGGTCCATCTAGTCAAAGCTGTGGATTTTCCAGCAGTCATGTATGGATGTGAGAGTTGAACCATAAAGAAGTCTGAATGCCAAAGAATTAATGCTTTTGAATTGTGGTGCTAGAGAAGAGTCTTGAGACTCCCTTGGACAGCAAGGATATCAAACCAGTTCACCCTAAAGGAAATCAACTCTGAATATTCATTGAAAGGAGTGTTGCTGAAACTCTAATAGCTTGGCTACCTAATACGGAGAACTGACTCATTGGAAAAGCCCCTCATGCTAGGAAAGACTGAAGGCAAAAGAAGGCGGAGGGGGCAGTGGATGAGATGGTTAGAGAGCATCTCTGATTCAATGGTCATGAATTTGAGCAAACTCTGGGAGATGGTGGAGGACAGAGGAGCCTGGTGTGCTGCAGTGCACGGGGTCCCAAAGAGTTGGAGATGACTTAGCAACTTAACAGCAACATATGGCAAAATGTTAATACTATTTAAGCCTGAAAATTGCATAGGGTGCAACTGTTAAATCATTTTCTGTATATGTAATGTATTTTAAACTAAGGACTAAAAAGAAGCAAAAGCTGAGAAGGAAAACTAAATGAAGTGGTGACTTACGAGGCTTCCTACAAGGGAACAGCCCTTGGCAGTTGTGGGCACACGCAGAGCAGGAGGCAGCCAGCCATGCCATTGACTGCAGTGACGCTGGTGCTGAGACCCTGTGTTCACCTGGGAGAGGCCCAAGGGGGCATTGCACCCTGTCACCTCCAGCCTACAGCCCCAGCAGGGCGCCTGGCACGTGGTCGACTTAGAGGGAGGCAGCTATCTGACCAGTACCAATCACACGGAAAGCATTGACCCTTTTGAAAACCCCATGTAAGGATTCAGCCCACTCCCAGGAGGTGACCCATGTCCCCAGAGTCAGAGGCAGGTGAGGGAGCCACAGGTAGTTCTGCAGAGAAAGGGGCCCTGGGCTCCCATTCCTGCCAAAATGGACTCAGACCCCTGACCCCACTAATCAGGCCCTGCGGTGAGAGCCCCCGACAGTACCCCCAGCACAGCTGAGGGGCTCCAGGGCCCTAGGAAACAGGAAGTTGTCTTTTTTCTAAGAATGAAGACAAAGGCCTAGGATGATGCAGCGAATTCCCAAGACAGTTCAGGCTTCACTAGTAGAGCTGTGTTTGAGGAAATGCATGTGTGACATGTCGCTTGAGTCATGTCCAACTCTTCGCAACCCCACGGACTGTAGCCACCCAGGCTGTTCTGTCCATGGGATTCTCCAGGCAAGAATATTGGAGTAGGTTGCCATGCCCTTCTCTAGGGTATCTTCTGAACCCAGGGATTGAAACTGCATCTCCGGCAACTCCTGCATTTCAGGGGGATTCTTTCATTTCACTGCTGATCTACCTGGGAAGCCTGTTTGAGGAAGTATTTTTACCCTAAAAGAATTAGCATCATCCCGTGTTTGCCAACCCAAGAGTAGAACTTTTGAGACTCACGGGACCAGTCAGGGTTCAAGTCTGAAAACAAGAGAACTTAACTCTGCTTAATTTATACAGAACAAAAGCACGTTGGGTAGATACTAGGTAGCTTTAGAAAGATTCAGCTAAATAAAATCACATCACATGTTAATGAAGAAGGATGCTCTATCATGTAGGATTAGATTTAGCTATATTAGTTTAGAGAAAAACAACTGACCATGGCTTAGATAAGGTAGAAATCTATTTCTCTCTTATGAAAAATACATCTCGAAGTAAATAGTCCCAGGTAGGTATGGACTCCAAGGTCCTTCAGTCTCGTTATTTTACATTTCTTTTTGAGCAGTTTCCACTTCATGGTCTAAGATGACTGCCCAAGCTCCAGCCATCATGTTCATATTCCTGTCAGCACAAAGAGGAAGGAGTAAAGCAGGACTTCCCGTAAGTTGCAGACACCACATCTCCTTGCTTCCCATTGATCAGAACTTAGTCATCCAGCCACACCTAGTTGCAAGAGATGATGAGGAATATCATGTTTATGTGGGGAAGCCATGTGCCCCAGATTCTGTGATGAATAAAGAAGATACGGGAGAGGAAATTAGAACTTCTCTCATAGGGGTATAGACCATATAAACTGTGCAGGTGAGAGCTGTAGGTGCAGGGTCCTTCTGCAGCATGCCACTTGGAGCTGAGCTTCTCTCCCGGAAAGCGATGCTGGCTGCTGGGATCCAAGTAGAGAAACACTCTGTTCCAGGAAGTTCCAGAGGTTGGCCCCACAGCATCTAAAATCCTCAGAAATGTTGCAATGTCAACGTGATGTTTGTCTCTTGGCCCAGACCTGGTGCCTTGAAGGCTAAGTTAAACACGGGGACCTACTACATTTCAATCCCCATTCAAACCCCAGCACCTAGCCCAGGGCTTGAGTGGCTCTCAAAGAAATGTTTGTGAAACTGATGAATAAATTGTTACATTCAATGGATTCCCACATAAAAATGTGACTATTTTTCATGTGTATGTAAATATTTTTAAATATTCTTGAATTCATAAATTCATAACCTTTTTTATCCATGTGTGTTTTCTTAGTGAATGTCTAAGTGTGTGTGTTAGGAGGTTGGCAGGCAGCAGAGTCAGATTCTTGGACCTGACCGCCTGTCCTTAATCTGCTGACCACTGGTTATGTGACTTTGAGTTAGAGTCTTAACTGCTCTGTGCTTAGTGTTCTGTGATTAGCAAGTGTTACTGTTTGTTGCTTACAGGGTTGTCATGAAGGTTTCGTGAGTTAACATTTATATTATGTAAACTGGGAGTGTGTCCCTTAGAATCGTTATCAGCACAGAAAGTTAAGAAAAAGAAAATATTAAAAATGCAAATCCCCTTTTGCAGTCTCCTTTTTTAATGTCACGAAGAGATTCTCCTCTGAACAAAGCTAGAAGCTGTCACCCAGCGTAGATGACTTTCAACCCGGCAGCTTTCTTAAAGCTGGCCAGAGCAAGTCACTTCATCATCATCAAAGATAGTTTGCAGTGCATCTCCTAGGTGACCGGCTCTAAGTTACTGAGTCACGGAGCAGAGATTCCCCCACACCCCTCACACCCTGTAGCCTTGGTTGATGAACTCAGTCAGCAGGGACGGACAGTGTTTCTCTCTCCAAACCCTCCACCTACCAAGTCACTGCACCCCAGCAGCTGACCATGTTGCAAACAGAGACCAGTTCCCTTTGATGCCCAGAGCCAGACGAGGTCCATATGAGGCTCTCAAACAAAGCTTTTGCTTTGTTTCTAAACAACTTAAGAAGAATTAAAGGAAAAGAAGTACTCTATTTACTCAAGCTCCTTTTCCGGCTCAAACAGAAAGAAAAACCCAAGGCCCAGGGAGGGACCCAATGAGACAGAGAGAGACATCCTTTGAGAAAGAGACAGGGAGCCCAGGACAAGGAATTGGCTGCAGAGCTTAGATTACTGCCTAAAAGATGATGGGGGTGGGGGTGGATACGTGATCTTTATCTAATCAGACAGTCTACCCAGGAAGTCCCTGAGATCAAAGCCGGGGCGCTTTTTATTTAGCCCTGTGTCAACTTAAAAACAGTTCTGGCAAAGCCACAGATCTGGACAGGCTCACACCTCTCCCCGCCCCCACCGCCCTGACCTGTCTCTCCGCATCTGAACTCTCTTAACATTCCATTTGGAATAAAACCCTGGGACGAAAAGAGTCCCCAGGATTACCATAGGAAGACACCACATTTGACAGTGTTGGGGTAGAAAACGCCACGGTCCTTCCTGGCTCCGTGGAACAGCTAGGTGTGCACTCTAGGGGAAGGTGGCACCATTTCGTCTCTCTGCCTAGATGTCCTGCCACTCAGCATCCCCCAGCCATCAAAGGAGCCCCAAAAGGTACCCAGCCACTTGTCCCGAGCATATTCCCCAAGCTGCCAGGCGTTGCGTCAGGACAGCTCTGGGGAAAAGCAGGCACTAAGGGGGGAACAACCAGACTGCCACGTACAGCTAAGGTCCCCAAATCTTCCTTGGTCCAGTGGATGAGCAGATGGGCAGGGTCGGGGGAGGTGTATTCACATAAAGCAGGAAACACACTGAGACTAGCCTGCTATAAAGACAGATGCTGAGGAGACTGGTTCAAAGGGAGGGGGCGCATTTCTCAGAAATATAGGGGCTCCAGGGCAATGGGACAGGAAATTGGAACCACACTATAAAGGTAGAGAGAGAGATTCTCGGAGAAAGGATGGACCCCAAGTCCCCTCCAGTGCGTTACCACAGAGAAAGCGCATCACCTTCTCGCCCGAGGCAGCCAATAATCATTGCATCCTTTTCTTCCAAAACAGAGGTGGCACCCTCCATTTGTTACTAGCCATAAGAAGTGAAGCCCTTACAGTCATTAGGCTTACAAGACATCTTATCCAGGCTTCCCTGGTGGCTCAGTGGTAAAGAATCCCCTTGCCAATGCAGGAGACATGGGTGCGATCCCTGGTCAGGAAGATCCCACGTGCCTAGGAGCAACTAAGCCTGTGCCCTGCAGCAAGGGAAGCCGCTGCAGTGAGAAGCCCAGGCTAAGCCCACCACAACTAGAAAATTATCTCCCCTCACCGCAGCGAGAGAAAAACCCTCACAGCACAACTGAAAATAAATAAAACTTTAAAAATATATATTCTCCTATTTTATCTGTATGTCTACTTTCTGATCATAAATTTCATGTGATGAACTGGCCTCATCATTTTGGGTCTCATTGTTCTTATACATGTCATGGACTGCTCCTAACGTTGATTATTAAAACAAAGTTTTTAAGGAGAGGATGTAACACTCATCTTGAAAGAAAACCTAGTTCTTCAACCCCAGTAGCCTAAAATGGAGGCTTCCTCATGGAAGAATGGAAAATCTTTCTTTTGTCCCCTCCTCTAGACAAATTTTTTTTTTTTTAAATAGCCAAACTGATGAGAAACGCCATATTTCTTGCGAACCTTTCTGGGTTTCTATGCGATCAGCTCTTCACTCTTAGGATACGTTTTTCTCCAAGAAATGTTTTCTGTTTCTTCTAATGAGGACAACAGCTTGCACTAAAGAAGAATGATCATTTTAAGCCAAGGAACATATGAAGTAATTGATTAAGTAATTGATTGATGCTCTGTAGGAAAACAGTGCAACTTCAGGCACCATCTATGGGGTCTTGTTGTAAAATCACCTTTAACAACACATATTAGTGCTCACCTAATCATTTACAAAGTGTGTCCCTGTGGGCTGATTTTCCTGGCCCCAACTCACAGGTAAGGAGATGAAAGGGGAGAGCAATTAAGTGACTGGATTAAAAATACACAGGACACTGTAGGGATCAATTGCCTCGTTCCCTGAAAGAGACAAGTAAATATGAGGTGTGTTTTTAAAATATAACTTCTAACTTCAGGACTTATGAAGCCTTAAAATGATGGGCTGAACTCAGAGGAGTGGAAAGAGGGTCTTGTCTATTTTCAGCAGAAGCGTTGAATTTAGACTCACATCCTTCGGTCTCTGTGAAGACTTGTGGGTTTTAATCGTGACAGGATGAGAGCCTTTTGGACGAAAGTAAACTAAGTTTCACCGGGCTTTATCCCTTAATCATGATCTTCTGTTTCAAATCTTCAGAAGTGTGAGCTGCCACAAGTAGAAAGGGCTGAACAACGGAGGTCAAACCAGTATCTACAAGAGGTCTTTCCAAGGACACACTTAAGGACACTGGGGGAAGGAGAGGGTGGGACAAGTTGAGAGAGTAACATTGAAACATGGATATTACCATATGCAAAATAGACAGCCAGAGGGAATTTGCTGCGTGACCTTGTGATCTGTGATAACCCAGTGAGGTGGGGGGGGGGGGGTGGTGGGAGGTGGGAGGGAGGTTCAAGAGGGAGGGGACATACGTACGCTTATGGCTGATTCATGCTGATGTATGACAGAAACCAACACGGTATTATAAAGAAATTACCCTCCTATTTAAAGCAATTATCCTCCAATTAAAAATAAATACATTTTCAAAACGATGCCTTTCCATTTTCTTCAATTTTCCAGGCACTGATCTCTTCGCAGGTCAGGTGCCAAATCTGGTGGCAAAAATGGCTTCCAACACTTCTGCAGAAAACACCCACTAAACATATATTACACATATATTAGATAATAGATACGTTTAAAGTCAGAAGTATCCTTAGAAATCATCTAGTTTAAATTTCCTGTTTTCCAGCTGAGAAAACTAAAGCCTAAGAGGGGCAAAGAGTCCTGTTCATGGAGCTGAAGAAAGGCTCCTAGCTTTAATGATCACATTTAAAACCACTGATGAGAAGATACTTTGTTTCTTTTCTGCTGCGGCTTCTCTTGGTGGTCAGCTACTTCTTTCTTGCTATTCCAAAGAAACAAATCAGAATATTTCTCTTTGTTTTTATAGGAAGGTCCGAGCCAAAGAGCGGCCAGAGGCAAGGAACAAAGAAACAATGCACCGCGGTGACCACCAGGGGGTGCCCAGAGGACAGCCCAACCACGCCAGGGTGACCCCAGAGAGTCTCCCTTCTCATGGGAAACACATGTGATACCGCAACCCAGACTATTATCTTTTGTTCTTAGCGAGGGGTTAGAGGTCTCAGGTCCCTTCTGAAAAGCAAGGTTGCACATCTGTCCTGAGAAAGCAAATCTGCAACATGTGTAAACCTCGTGCTTGAGGTTTAGAGCTCTTGTTTGCTGGCTTGTTCTTCTGATACCTGTCTCCATAAATAAAATAGAGAGGAACCTGTCACTTCGATTCCCGAACAAGGTAGAAGAGAGCTGAGATTAGATGCCAAGAGAGGATTCACAGATCTGCTGCGGGGAAAGGGATGGGGGCAGAGGGTTATAATGTAACTCACCCCCTTCCTCAAGCTGTTTCTTGAAACAGTCATCTGGTTGTTCCCAGGGACATGACCATGGACAAAACCCCTTCTGCCATCAGAGGACAAAACTCCCTCTAGGAGAAGCCAGATCCAAAATAATCAAGTCTTCAATGAATCCCACCTGCATCAAAGCACTGACTTGTGGTTAATACATATTTATTCATAATTCATTTGATGAACTGGGTATTTGGTCATGACTATTCCTCCACATGCCATGGGCTGCTTGTAGAGCTGCTTATTAAAATAATTTTTTAAAGAGTATTCAACACTCATCTTGAAAGAAAACCTTGTTCTTCAACACTAGCATTTTGAAATAGAAGCTTCTTTATGAATTAAAAAAAATAATACTTTCATCAACCCCACAAAAATTTTCTTTCCACTTGTTGTGATCACTTCCTCCACCCCAACCCTCCTGGTCTCTAAAAATCACTGATCACTATAGGTTTGTCTGTATGAAATGTCTTGTAAAAAAAAAAACACAGCAGGTTACCTATTGCACCTGGCTTATTTCACTGGGCATAATGCCTCTGGGATTCATCCAAGTTGTTTTGTGTGTGTGTGTGTGTGTGAGAAAGAGACCTTGATTGGTTCATTCTTTTATATTGTTGAGTAGTATTCCATTGTCTTAATATACCACAATGTATCCATCATCCATTAAAAGACATACTCATTTGGGTCAGTTATGAAAAGAGATGTTATAAATAATTGTGTACAGGTTTTTTTTAGACACATAAGATTTGATTTCTCTAGGGAAAATATCTAAGAGTAGGTTGGCTGGGTCATATGGTAAGTCTATAATTTGACTTTTTAAGAAACAAATGAATGATTTTATAGATTGGTTGCACCATTTTGCATGCTCACCAGTACGCAAATACTGAATATATGAGCATTCCACTTGCCATCCATCCTCATCAACACTTGGTATTGTCAGATTTTTATTTTAGCCATTTTAAGAGGTAAATAGTACCTCATTATGTTCTTAGTTTGAAATTCCTTAATAGTCAGTGATGTTGAACATCTATCCATGTGTTTATTTGCCTCCCAGATATCTTTTTTAATTGAATATCTTTTCAAGTCTTTTGCCCATTTTAAATTTGGCTTTGTTTTGTTAGTGTTGAATTTTGAGAGTTCTTCATAGACCCTAGCTAAAAGTTATTTGTCAGATGTGCAATTTTCACAAATTTTCTCACAGAATGCAGTTTTTCTTGCCATTTTCTTGAGTGTATTTTGCATGGCAAAAATTATTGATTTTGATGAATTCTAATTTAAATTACTTTATCTGTTAGGATTTTGTGGGTTTTGGGGAGTGTGGTCCTCAGCAGTGAAAGCATGGAGCCCTAACCACTGGACCATCAGGGAATCCCCTATCTACTGGCATTTTGGTGTTAGGTCTAAGATATCTTTGTCAAATTCCAGGTTAGGAAGATTTTCTCTTTTGTTTTCTTTAAAAATTTTATATGGTTTGAATTTTATGTTTAGATCCATGTGATTCATTTTGAGTTGATTTTTATATAAAGTGTGAGGTTTAGGTCAAAGGTTACTTTTTCTGCTTAGTATGTCATTTATTGGAAAAACTCTCTTTAATTATATTTGCACTTTTGTCAAAAATCAGTTTATTTTGCTCATTTAGGTCTTTTTCCAGATATTCCATTCTGCTTTGTTTCTCAGTAAACCTATCCTTTCCCCCAGTAACATGGGGCTTCCCTTGTAGTTCAGCCAGTAAAGAATCTGCATGCAGTGCAGGAGACCCAGGTTCGATTCCTGGGTTGGGAAGATCCGCTGGAGAAGGGATAGGCTACCCACTCCAGTATTCTTGGGCTTCCCTTGTGGCTCAGCTGGTAAAGAATCCACAGATGTTCCATTCTGTTTTGTTTCTCAGTAAGCATATCCTTTCCCCAATACTGTCTTGATTATTGTAGCTTTAAGGTAAGTCATTAAATCAGGTTAGGTTCACGAACTTTACTCTTTTTACAGAATTTTTTTTTTTTTTTTGGCTATTCTAATTCCTTTAGCTTTCTACATACATTGTAGAATCAGCTTGTCCTTATCTATAAAAAATTCTGACAGCATTTTAATTAAAATTGCAATAAATCTATAGGTCAGTTTGCGTACAGGTGACGTTTTACTATATTTAATCTTGCGATCCACGAACGTGGTATGTCTCTCCATTGATTTAGGACATGTTCCATCTCTTTCATAATATTTTAAAGTCTTCAGCATATAGATTTTGCACATTTTTTTTAGATATAGAAATTATTTCCTTTTTCTGAGCTATTGTTAGTCATTGTTATAGGCTTAATTTTGTTTCCCCAACATTCATATGTTCAAGTCCTAACTCACAGTATCTTCTAATGTGACTATACTTAGAGACAGTGTTTCAGTTCAGTTCAGTCGCTCAGTCATGCCCAACTCTTTGCAACCCCATGTACTGCAGCAAGCCAGGCCTCCCTGTCCATCACCAACTCCCGGAGCTTGCTCAAACTCACGTCCATTGAGTCAGTGATGCCATCCAGCCATCTCATCCCCTGTTGTCCCCTTCTCCTCCTGCCTTCAATCTTTCCCATCCCATCCCAATCAGAGCCTTTTCTAAGGAGTCAGTTCTTTGCATCAGGTGGCCAAAGTATTGGAGCTTTAGCTTCAGCATCAGTCCTTCCAATGAATATTCAGGGTTGATTTCCTTTAGGATTGACTGGTTTTATCTCCTTGCAGTCCAAGGGACTCTCAAGAATCTTATCCAGCACCACAGTTCAAAAGCATCAGTTCTTCGGCTCTCGGCTTTCTTTATAGTCCAACTCTCACATCCATACATGACTACTGGAAAAACCATAACTTTGACTAGACGGACCTTTGTCAGCAAAGTAATGTTTCTGCTTTTTAATATACTGTCTAGGTTGGTCCTAGTTTTTCTTTCAAGGCACAAGCATCTTTTAATTTCATGGCTGCAGTCATGATAGCAGTGATTTTGGAGCCCAAGAAAATGAAATCTATCATTGCTTCCATCGTTTTCCCATCTACTTGCCATGAAGTGATGGGACTGGATGCCATGATCTTTGTTTTTTGAATGTTGAGTTTTAAGTCAGCTTTTCCACTCTCCTCTTTCACCTTCACCAAGTTAATTCCTCTTTGCTTTCTGCCACAGAGTCTTTAAAAAGAAAAATAAGTTAAAATGAGGTCTTTAGGGCGGGCCCTACTCCAGTAGGACTGGAGATTGGGACACAAACACACACAGAGAACATCATGTGAAGACGCAGGAAGACAACCATCTACAAGCCAGAGTGAAAGACCTCAGAAGAAACCAACACCCTCAAAAGTTGATCTCGGCTAAGAAAATAGACTCTAAGTAAATAGACTTCTGTTGTTTAAGCCATCCAGTCTGTGGTATTTTGTTATAGCAACTGTGGCAAACTAATTCAACACCTTTTCTTTCCAAGTTCAGTTGTTCACTGCTAGTTTTAGAAAAATGATTGGTTGCACTTACCTTATACCCCATAACCTTGTTAAACTCTAATCTGAGTCCTACAAGCTTTTTCTTGAAAGTGAAAAGTGAAGTCACTCAGTCATGTCCGACTCTTTGCGACCCTGTGGACTGTAGCCCACCAGGCTCCTCCATCCGTCCATGGGATTCTCCAGGCAAGAATACTGGAGTGGGTTGCCATTTCCTTCACCAGGGGAATCTTCCTGATCCAAGGACTAAACCCAGGTATCCCGCATTGCAGGCAGACGCTTTAACCTCTGAGCCACCAGGGAAGCCTCCCCTATCATGTCATCTCAGATAGGGACAATTTTATCTTTTCTTTTCCAATCTGAATGGCCCTCATTTCTCACTCTTGGTATGGCAATGGCTGGGACTTCCAGGATGATGTAGAAGAGGAATAACATGATTAGATATCCTTGCCTTTCCAATCTTATAGGAAAAAATGTTGTCTTTATCCATTAAATATGATATTAGCTAGAGGATTTTTATAAATTATAATTCTCAAGTTGGAGATGTTGGTTTTATTCCTCGTTAAGAATGTTTATCATGAACAAATATTAAATTTTGTCAGATGTTTTTCTAAACTATTGATATGATTATGTGGCTTTTCTTCCTTTAAGTATTAAAACATTGGATGATGTTGATTAATTTTTAAATACTGAATTGACCTTGCACTTGCTAGATAAGCCCCAATTGGCTTTATGTGTGGTTAAATCTGATTTTTCTAATATTTTTGTAGATTTTTAAAAGGTATTTTGGTAGGTTTTTGCATCTGTATTCATGAGGGATATTGGTCTGAAGTTCTCATTTCTTATAATGCCTTTGATTTTGGTATCAAAACAGTAATGGTCTCATAAAACGAAGTTAGAAGTGTCGTCTCGGGCTTTCTTGGCTCAGTGGTAGAGAATCTGCCTGTCAGTTCAGGAGACACAGGTTCCACCCCTGGGTCTGGAAGATCCTGTATGCCATGGAGCAACTAAGCCTGTGTGCCACAGCTACTGAGCCTGTGCTCTGGAGCCTGGGAGCTGCACCCGCTGAGCCCAGGCGCTGCAACTACTGAAGTCTGCACACCCTAGAGCTCGTGGCCCACAACAGAAGCCACCTCACTGAGAAGCCCACACACTGCACCTATAGGAAAGATGGAGCAGCAACAAAGACACAGCACAGCCCGAGATAAATAAATAAGACTCCCTGCGCCATCTTTACCAAAAAGAAGAAGTGCTACCTCTCCCCCCTGCCCCCTTTTTTTTTTCTGGAGGAGATTTTATAGAACTAGTGAAAGTCACTCAGTCATGTCCAACTCTTTGTCACCCCGTGGACTGTAGCCCACCAGGTTCCTCTGTCCTTGAAATTCTCCAGGCCAGAATACTGCAGTGGGTAAGCCGGTCCCCTTTCCACGGGATCTTCCCAACCTAGGGATCAAACCCAGGTCTCCTCCCTTGCAGGTGGATTCTTTACCCTCTGAGCCACCAGCAAATAAATAGTGGACTATGCCAACAACAACAACAACAACAACAAATCCAAGCCTGGAATTTTCTTTAGTGGAAGATTTTTAAACTATGGATTCAACTGATGTACTAGTTATAGGACTATTCAGCTATATTTTTTAAATTGGGCGAGTTTGGTAGTTTACAGATTTTGAGAAATGTCTTCCTTTCATCTACACTGTAGAATTTAAATGCATTGACTTGCTGATACTCTTCCCTTATTATCTTTTTCATGATTGTGGAGATCTGTATTAACATCCTTTCTTATAGTCCTGACACTGGCAATTTTTATCTTCTCCCTTTTTTTTTTTTCTTTTATCAGTCTTGCTAGAGTTAATTTATTTTATTGAACTTTTTAAAGAACCAGCTTTTGGTTTAATGAATTTTCTCTATTGCTTTTCTCATTCAATGTCATTGAATTCTGCTTAGATCTATAGGATTTCCTTGCTTCTGTTGCTTTGAGTTTGTTTTTCTTGCCCTCATTTCTAGTTTCTTGAAGTTGGCCTTCCCTGGTGGTTCAGTACTAAAGAATATACCTGCAATGCAGGAGACTCAGGTTCAATCCCTAGATGGAGAAGATCCCCTGGAGGAGGAAATGGCAACCCATCCCAGTATTCTTGCCTGGAGAATCCCATAGACAGAGGAGCCTGGTGGGCTACAGTCCATGGGATCACAAAAGAGTCAGACGCCAGTTAGACAACACCAAACTTGAAGTTGGATTGACTTGACTCCCTATTTCCTGGTATAAGCATGTAATGCCTTAAACTTCCATCTGAGATCTGCTTTATCCGCATTGCACAATTTTGACACGCTGTGCTTTCACTTGTTGTTTTACGTATCTTCTAATTCTCTGTGTTTGTCTCTTCTGTTTCCTTATTCCTTAATCCTTCTTTTCTACTTTCCTTCCTGCTTTTGATTGAATAGTTTTAGTGTTCCAAGACATTTTCCCACATCTCAGATAGACATTTCCCACAAGTCAATGTCCCCCTGACTCAAGGCATAGCCCCAAATAACAAGATTATTAAGGAGTTTCATGCTTTACGAAAAGCCACCATGCTCACATCTTAAAGCACATACTCCCATGGAACAGGAGTGATGATTTACATTATCAAAAGATTTAAAGGGTCTAGAGTGGACTATTGGAGAAGGCAATGGCACCCCACTCCAGTACTCTTGCCTGGAAAACCTCATGGATGGAGGAGCCTGGTGGGCTGCAGTCCATGGGGTCGCTAAGAGTCAGACATGACTGAGCGACTTCCCTTTCACTTTTCACTTTCATGCATTGGAGAAGGAAATGGCAACCCACTCCAGTGTTCTTGCCTGGAGAATCCCAGGGACGGGGGAGCTTCGTGGGCTGACGTCTATGGGGTCGCACAGAGTCGGACACGACTGAAGCCACTTAGCAGCAGCAGAGTGGACTATGCAGTCCCCTGTTCTGATAAAACTGCCTCCATTTTCTGTTAGAGAATCGCCTCTGCTCCACTCATAGTTCATGGGATTTGGGTTATATGAACTTAAACTTTTTAATTTTTGCTTAAACCAGTTTGAGGTGAGGTTTTTGTTGTTTTTTTTAATCCTCTGCAGAGAGACAGTCCTGATGATGAATACAAATTCCTGTACATAGGAAGCTCCATTGTGCTTTTAAGTTTTCTTTCTTTCTTTTTTCACTTTCCTTTTTACATTCTGTGATACTGGTCTGTAAATGTCACAAGGACCAGGATGATGACTCTCTTGTCCACCATACAGTGGTTTATGACCAGCACATATTTGTGGAATAAATGAAGGGCCACTGGTCTTCAACTGGAGTTGGCTGGTATCAGGGTGCAAATGGTTGGTGGACTCACTGAAGGTAATGAGGCTGGAACATGTTTCCTGACCACAAACGGGATGGTCCACAGACACTTCCCCACATTACGTCCTCTCTTGGACTGAGGCCATAACTGCACATTCATTCACCGTGTCCCTAGAGATCACAAAAATGTTATCCCATCCTGGACAACTTCGGACAGTATGCTTTGCAGTTTTTGAGGTAGAACTTATTTACTTGAGAACTGAATTAGCCTGTGATTTTTGTCTGTCAAAATCCACACTTGCATACAAGGTTGACTATATAATTTGGGGAGCTCAGTACAAAATGAAAATGTAGGGCCCTTGTTCCAAAAGCAGGGGAAAAATGTGCCAATAAATGTACTGAGATATGAAGTTCTTCCCTCTCTTCCACAGTAATTCTTGACTTGTCATAGTGCTTTTTATTCACCATTTAATGATATTTGAAGTAAATAAACATTAAATCAAGATCTTAAGTCAGTAGCATGAATCTCACCACTCATCTTTGCACACCTCAGTTTTAAGTGTAAATGTAAGAGCATTTAACCTGTGTAAGGAATCACCAAAGTACACATTTTGCATTTCATGACTGGTACATCCATATACATTTCATTCTTATCAGAACATTGGAGATGCTGCAAAAACTAACCCAAACATTTTAATTTCACTTCTTCATACACTCATGTTCTAACAGTCTCCACTTAGGACTCACTGATGAGTTAGGAAGGATGAGAGGAAAAGGAGCAATTATACATTGTCCAAGCTTTTCCCTCCTTTTCATGTCATTTTCCGCAAACACAGTTGGCTAACAGATTTCTTGATTATGTGTGTTTCTTACAAAGCCATTTCCTCCTTTCTGCAGCAGCTTCTGGTTTCAACGGCAAGCGTGGCTTCCCAGGATATCAGTGCTCTGACTTGCTTTGTATGCCCTAGACGTGCATTCAGGCATCCAGTCTTGCTCAACTTGCATGCAGCACAGGCGCACCCGAATTCTGTGCTCACAGGCCACCACGAACATTCTATGAGAATGAACAGCAGCCCCACATGCTGAACACACCTCTTCTGCTCACGTGCAACTTCAGACTTCACTTACACAGGTTAAAAGATAAAATTATTAAGATTGCCCAAGATAGCCATGGCAGAGCACTCAACAAAGTGTGGGACCCTTGGGAGCACAGGTCCGTGCAGCTGCCTGAGTCACAAGCTCACGAAGCTGGCCTGGCCTGTATGTTGTCGAAATCAGCAACAGTGTGAGTCTCCATTTTGTACTTGTTTTATTGCTCTCCCCACACTTGACCTCCTGGGAAATCTGCAGAATCCAGTGTGACATTTTGAGATCATTAAGCATTTGACAGGGGAGGAGAAAGAAATTTAAAGCAAATGTGTCAGGAGTCACACCTAATCAAAGATCAATCCAAAGGCAAGATAAAAGCACTTTGGAAAATACAACATGAGTCCATAGCAAGATAGGGTTTGATCCCAAACATTTTGGGAACAGGTCGGTTATGTCAAGGAACACATAGACGCTCTCTAAAACATCCTGAAACAAAAATATTCACATTTTTTTCCACCTGTCACAATCCCTTTACCCTGTCTCCTTTCAAAAAGACAGAGCTGATGTTCCATATGTAAGCTATAATGTTCAAACTTAAACAGCTTAGTGATATAACTGGATTGTAGTCCATGTGAAAAACAGTACCTCATTGTTCTATCAACAAGAAATAAATCTTATGACAAATTAAAGGTAATATCCCTTTTATGCATTATAAAAATATGCTTTTGTTTCATTTTTATTTTTGAAATCTTTTAAGAATGCATCACACATTTACCTTCTTAAAAAGAGTGTTCAGATTCCTATTTGACCTTTCCTAGGGGACTAAGGATTATTATGTCAAACATCAGTTATCATACTTTCGATTGGATTCAACAAACATTTACTCAGGAGCATTTATAGGCAAGGCACTGTGCCAAGACATTTAATGGCTGTCTTAGTCAATCTGGGATGCTCTAACAAATGCACCACAGGCTAGGTGACTTATAAATGACAGAAATTTATTTCTCACAGTTCTGGAGTCTTGAAGTATGAGGATACCAGCAAGTTTTGATGAGGCTTTTGGTGAGAGCCTTCTTCCTGGTTTGCAGTCAGCCAACTTCTCCTTGTATCTTCACATGGCAGAAAGAGGACTAGCTGGCTCTGGCCTTTTCTTATAAGGGCACTAACTTCACGGATGAGGGCTCCACCCTCATGACATAACCACTTTCCAAAGGCCCAACTTCTGAATATCATCACATTGGGATTAGAGTTTCAACCTGTGGGATTTGTGGGAATACCGTCAGTTCATTGCAATGGCCCCTCTATTTGGTTTTTACGATTCAACTAGAGAGATAAGGCAGACGTGTAAATTCAAAATTCCTCTCAAAACACAGCAAGTGCTATTGCATAAATCTAAACAAGTACCATGAGGACACAGAAAGAGAGGGAGAGAATGTTATGGGAACCCAAATTGGTCCTAAAGGATGATTTGTGATGGCAAGAAAGGGTGTGCCATGTAAGAACTTTATGAGTCAGAAATGGAAATTCCGGGGTGTGAAACATTGCAGAGTAGTTTGTTGGAAGTAAAAAGTGAAAGTGTGAAAGTGTTAGTCCCTCAGTCATGTCTGACTCTTTGTGACTTCATGGACTGTAGTCCACCAGGCTCCTCTGTCCATGGAATTCTTTAGGCAAGAATACTGGCTGCTGCTGCTGCTAAGTTGCTTCAGTCGTGTCCAACTCTGTGCGACCCCATAGACGGCAGCCCACCAGGCTCCCCCCACCCCCCCCCCACCCCCACCTCTGTCCCTGGGATTCTCCAGGCAAGAACACTGGAGTGGGTTGCCATTTCCTTCTCCAATGCATGAAAGTGAAAAGTGAAGGTGAAGTGGGTTGCTATTTCTCCTCCAGGAGATCTTCCCTACCAAGGAATAGAACCTGGGTCTCTCACATTGCAGGCGGATTCTTTACCATCTGAGTCACCAGGGAAGCCCATTTTGTTGGAACCTCAGGTCATATGTTTGGCGATATATGAAACAGTGAGGGAATATTAAATATTGTATCTACAGATAATGGGGAGCTGAAGATGCTTTTATAATAAGAAGGTAGCACCAGTGTTACACTTCAGTGCAGCTATGCTTTTTGAAACTTGTTTGTACTTGTAGGAACTGCCGTACTATTATGTGTTATTTTAACTTGTTATTATAAGTTTTCTGTCACTTTTTGGTATGCCAGCTATTCTTGATACTTTCAGTATATATGACTACATTCAAATCTAACTTTCTACTAAAATTCTGTTTCTGGTCTACTAAAAGCTAGGAAACTAAATAGCCAAGATTATTAGAATTCTCTTTAAATAAACACACACAGGCCATGAGAAATTTACTGAAATTTAATATCTCTCTAGATTTTTATTTCACTTAGTAAATAGCAAGGATTCACCTTTTAATGTATAACTTTGATTCCAACAAACAGTAAGACTTCTAAAGGAAACTTTTGATTAAAAATAGTGGAATTGGCCACAGCTATCTTTTCTTTCTACCCAAATCTTATTGAAATGATAGCCAAGGAATTTAAAAAATAAATTAATCAACAAGGTCAAAGAGGAGGAGAGACGATTTGTTATAAATGCTTTCAACAAATTTTTGGAAGGTGAGAAATAGATGGAGAAACAGTAATTACCTTGGCAGAAGGAAGAAAGGAGAAAGCCAATTGCTTGCAGACAAGTGGGAACAGAGCTGCTTCACCCTGAAGGAACTCTGAGTGGCTTGGGGTTTATAAAGCAATGAAAATTCCAAAAGGGAGGCGAGAGTAAAGACCAGTGTGGAAAGGGGCATCTGTTGGAAGTCTGCCGATAGCATGTTTGAGCCCATAATGTCTCCTCTCCCTCCGTGTGCATCTATGCGACTACCCTTTCTTTGCTTCAGGGCAGAGAGTTGGAGATTGTCTTCAGAGGACTCGGACTTGGCAAGCAAGCCCTGGGAAATGCAGAGGTGAAGTAAGAGCAAAATAAAGGTCCATGTGTCATACTGCAGGTGCCCCGACCCCCTTTCCCCACCTGGCTTCCAGAACTCCTTTCACCCGTGCAGGCATACGCACACAGACACACACACACACACACCCCGGCAGGAGATCCAGGTTACCCTCTAAAGGGTCCAGAGAAAAGACCTATGGATGATGACATTTGGGAGCGCTTCAGTGAACCAGCGATTCACCCTATGGTAGAGCTTCCCCATGCAGTCTTAGCACCCCCAATCATCATGCCTCACTTCTGAATACAGACTGAGTGGTTTTCTTCTTCCTGACACCAAATATGTGGTATCTTTTCCAACACCATTTCTCTAACTCTCCGAAACCAACTAGGTGTCCAATGATTCAAGTCAGTTTTACCATCCACCTAGAGTTAAAGTCTGATCCCCACAAGTTAAAGGGTTCATTTCTACAAGTCTACTCCACATTAGAGGCCAGTCATAAGTCTCAGGCCTCCCATATTTCTGACCGACCAGCTTTTATATAAATTGAGTGTTCTCATAAACCCCTCCTTGGGTTTGACAACTTGCTGGAATGACTCACAAAACTCAAGAAAGCACTTTACTTACTATTACTGGTTTACTACAGAGGGTACAAGTCAACACGGCCAGATGGCACAGATGCCCAGGGTAAGGCATGGGGAGAAGTTCACAGGACTCCCATGCCTTCTTCGGGCGCACCACCCTCCCTTGGCACCTTTAAGTGCTTACCTACCCAGAAGCTCTCTGAATCCTGTGGTTTAGGATTTTCATGGAATTTTCATTACATAGATGTGATTAAATAATTGAGCACTGGTGATTCAACTTGATTCTCAGCTCTTCACCCTTCCCCAGAGGTCAGTTGTTGTTGCTGTTCAGTCAGTAAGTCATGTCTAACTCTTTGCAACCCCATGAACTGCAGCACACCAGGCTACCCTGTCCATCACCATCTCCCAAAGTTTGCTCAACTCATGTCCACTGAGTCAGTGATGCCATCCAACCATCTCATTCTCTGTTGCCCCTTTCTCCCCTGCCCTCAGTCTTTCCCAGCATCAGAGTCTTTCCCAATGAGTCAGTTCTTCACATCAGGTGGCCAAAGTATTGGAGTTTCAGAGGGTAAAGCTAAGAGTCCCAACCCTACAATCATCACTTGATCTTCTTGGGGATGGAACAGCTGCCATTTTGAAGCTATCTGGGCTAGTCTATCTGAAATGGAACAGAATTCATGTAGGAATAAATTAAAATTTTTTAAATATTATTAACATTCTCATATAAAAATTGTCATGGTTGGTGGGCAAAAATTGAGCCAAGATGCTACAAAATCTACAGACTCTTGGTCAGATTGCCCAGAGGACCATAAGTATTGATTCACACAGGCAGTTTGAAAATAAAGTTTCAGAGAAACAAAAGTTGTTTCAGGAGTATAACAGAATTCCAGTGCATGTAAAAGGTGGGAAAGCTGATGCCCTTGGTATAGAGCCACCTTGATTCTTACAGTTGATGGAACAGCAGATGCCAGCTGTGGTTTATATATCAGCTGGCTGTGGATTCATTTCTCAAAAAGCAGGATTGACTTCAGTTTATTCTCCCATGAATCAGTCAGTTCAATACCATTAGCTCTCTGTGGACCAATAATCTGATAAATAACTGAGTTCTTTGAGGATCTATATTTATTTACTTGTACTAGTTAGTTAGTTCAGTCTCTCAGTCGTGTCCGATTCTTTGCGACCCCATGAATCACAGCACGCCAGGCCTCCCTGTCCATCACCAACTCCCGGAGTTTACTCAAACTCATGTCCATCGAGTCGGTGATGCCATCCAGCCATCTCATCCTCTGTCATCCCCTTCTCCTCCTGCCCCCAATCCCTCCCAGCATCAGAGTCTTTTCCAATGAGTCAACTCTTTGCATGAGGTGGCCAAAGTATTGGAGTTTCAGCTTTAGCATCATTCCTTCCAATGAACACCTAGGACTGATCTCTTTTAGAATGGACTGGTTGTACTAACTGCCGCCAATTAAGCAGGCTTTACCATGAAAAAAAATTCCCAAATAGAAAAGAAATGAAAGATTTCATCCCCAAAGAGCAGGTTGCTATATATACATATATATATATAAAAGCAGAGCTCTTGAAAATGAAAAATATGGTGGTGGACATTTTTTTTAAATTTCATAGAAAGTTGGCAAAGGTGAGTAAAGTTCCCAGAGAGAAGAGGCAGAGATCAAGGAAATATAAACTAAGAAAAGAAAGCAAAATAGTGGATTAGCACACTATCCACCATTATGAGTTACAAAAAGAGCAACAAAACAAAAACAAAAAAAAGAGGGAGAGAGAGAGAGGAGAGGAAAGTATCAAAGAAACAATACAAAAGCAAGTTCCCAAGATAGAAAGACATTGGTTTTCGTTGAAAGAGTTCTCTGAGGACTCTAGGCTGTAAAGGATGAAAATTTTACAGCAAAGAACACAAGTGAGAAATGTATGAATGGCGGGGTGAATAAGAAGGTCCTAAAAGTCTCCAGAAATTAAAAATAGATCATATAGTCATTAGGTAGGAAGACTCCAGATGGACGTTGAGTTATGCTATGGCTTTTGCAATCTTGAGAAAGACTGAGTTTCACGTATGTGCTGCCCTTGAACTCAGAAGAGCACCTCACACTGGGGCTTGATGCTGTGGTCACCATTTTTTTAATATTAACTTTATCCTTGAACCTGTGTTTTCTGAATGAAGTCTGACAGGACAGGGGTGCATGCAGAGAGTTGTCTCCTGGCCGGTCCTCACCTCCCTGGCCTGGGCTCCTGGTTACCTGTTCCCTGACCCCCACCCGGAGAAGACTATACTCACTCACCCACCCAACCAGTACCCCATGCCTGAGGGTGTGTGACATTAAAACAGCAAAGAAAAACACCCATGTGAGGATGAAAGAGAAAGGTCACAAAAGAAAGAAAAAAGCTTTTTTCCTGCTTTTTGAGGGAAAAAAAAAAAAAAGCTTCACATTATCATTTTCACTGGGCCCCATGAAATATGTGGCCAGTCCTGGTTTCAATTTAGAGACTGCTGGAGAAGCAAGAATTTTTTCGTACCTCAAAAGCTCAACTGTGAATATCACCAGAGATAAAAAGAGCAGGTCCTCCTAACGCTGGTGGATTTTATAACGATGTCAGGATGGTTCCAATGTGGATGCCCATCCTATGTGGAAATTTCTGGTTCTAATGCGTCTTTTCTGAGCCATGCGCTGGCTGTGGAATTAGAGTGCTGACGCCAGACCCTGGATTCACATTTGGACAATATCTGACCCCCAAGAAAAGATGGTTTCAGACAGAACTAGATCCTCCCATGGGAATCCATGAGTGAATGCGGGGGCTTAGTGGAGTTTTCGCCATTGGAATGGAGGCATTTGCATTGGGACAGTTTCTCGGGGTCTTCAAAATTCCAGTTGGAAATTCAAGTTACAGCAAAAATCATCTCAAGGAGGATGAGACTCTGGAAATGACTTCCAAGAATGAACATGACTTCCTTCTCTGGGGAGTTTGAGGAGGAAAAGCACTCTCTTGGTGCCAGAGCCAAAGGGCAGAAGGCGTGAAACACTCAGACTGACCCTGTACCCCCTACCCCCACCCCTCCGCTCCCCACCTCCTGGGTCTCCGGTTTGCATTTTCTCAGACACCAGGGGCATTGCCGGCTGTGAGAATAGCCAAGTCTCGACCTTGCTTCTGAAGTCAGTCCTGCTACTTGCTTCACCACGAGCCACTTTCTGGCAGAGCTGAATTCTCCCCCATCTCCCCCTCAGCGGCCACCCCCGGAGCCTCAGGCCTCACCTGATTTGGTGACCTGACGACTGCCCTCAACACAGGGATTTGCATCGTAAATTGCCACTAAGAGGCCCCTGATACACGTCTTCCTCACAAATTTCTGCTGTCGTGCTCCTCAGGCAGAAGCTGGTGTATCCACTCGTGGCAGGCTGGTGGCGCATCAGACAGGTTCTATTAACTTGGTTGCCAGGTGGTAACCATATTACTTCACGCTTCCCGGGAGATTTTGTGCAACACGATTACCTTTGACAGGTCTTGAATGGGACAGCAATTTTCAGCAAATGTTTTCAGTAACCAGAGGCCAGAAGGAAAGGAAATGGGAACGCTTTGGTTCAACTCTGAGTGTGGCTCTGACAGCTCTTCAGCACCTCTGTAGTGTTAGAAACTGGAATTCTGTGGAAATTCGGGCACGTGGGCCTTGATGGAAGGTTGCTGAGCAGGGCCAATGGTTCCCACTGTATTTACGAGAGAATGTGTCCTCACACGGGGTAAAAATTCCTTATCTTGGGGAAGTTCTTCAGAGCTGCAGGATACAGTAGAGTTTTCTTTCATCGGGGTTTCATGCTAAAAATATCTTATCCTTCTTCACACTAATCGCACACTGAAGATGTTGATGTGCACTTCTTGGACTCGCATGAGTTTATAGCACCCTCAGCATTCCTGAAGATGTAGGTCAATTCACACTCCACGTATTTAGTTTTTAGTTTCAGGAAAAAGAGACTAAAAGTCATCACAAGTGGGTTATTCAAGATCTGGTCTTACAGGGGCCCTGGTGACTGAGTAGTAAAGAAGCCACCTGCCAATTCAGGAGACACAGCTTCAATCCCTGGTCCAGGAGGATCCCACACACTGCTGAGCAACTGAGCCCATGCACCACAATGACTGAGCCCGTGCTCTAGAGCCCAGGAACTGTGGCTACTGAGCCCACGCACCCTGGAGCCCATGGTGCACAAGAGCACCGCCCTGCAACAAAGGGTAGCCCTGGCTCACCACAGCTAGAGAAAAGCCCACATAGCAACGAAGACCCAGCATGGCCAAAAATAAGTAAAGGCAAAAGGTTAATTTTTTTTTTAGTCTGGTCTTACAGAGTAAGAATATGAAAGCCAGTCGCTTCTCCACACGCCCCCACCCCCACCAGTATCACCAACACACACACACAAGACACATGTCACTTTCCAAGATAATACAAAACAAAATACCCACAGTATCTAGTCACACATCATGGGAAAAGAAAAGAACCATCTGGTTCCCGAAGAATCAGGTAGTAAAAGGCTTGATTACACACAATTGATAATTCTGGGGTTGAACATAAGGTCAGGCGGCCTTGACCACATCCCCAGAATGGACTCTGATTCACATCCCGCTGGCCTGGTGCAGAGCACAACTTCCCTAGGGCACACCCAAGAGAAGAGCCTACACTTTGCTCCCATTTCGTGAGCAGAGTTTTACAGACAAGTTTCCTTTTGATCTCCAGTCACTAGACACATGATATCATCAGCTCTAAATGAAGCCACATTTTCCCTCTCTCCCAGTGCTGGTCTCGTGGGCAGGGGAAACGCCGGCTAATCTGTAACATGCTGCAGATTGCAACATCTCTTGGTGTCACCGTCCGTCACCTTCTTATTTGGCTTACTGGCCATTTTGTCAATAACAGTTACTTGGGGAATCGATTTTGATTATAAACTTTTCCTGCATACCTCATCCCAACCAGAGTTTGACTTTTGGCCATTACTGCTTTTGAACTTGTTTCCATGTGTCTCCAAACTTTCTTTTCTTGTCCATGACCTTTGGGCAGAGAACAACAGTCCCAAAAGAGATCTGCAGAGAACATCATAGAGAATAACTCATTTAGACCTGCTCCTTGTTTCCCCAAAATCACAAGAGGTGGTGTGTCAACCTTTTATAATGAACGTGAATCTTCTGCTTGGTTTGAAAGATAAGAAAAGGAAACACAACAGTCAGCATGTGTGTAATCAAGCCACATCACGCACAAGGACAAAACAGTAGGTTGAAGTCTTTTCTGTGACTACTTTAATAATAATAGCCTAAATCAGTTTCAGCAACAGTCCTTCCAATGCATATTCAGGGTTGATTTCCAGGATTGACTGGTTTGATCCCCTTGCAATCCAAGAGACTCTCAGAGCCTTCTCCAGCATCACAGTTCGAAAGCATCAATTCTTCAGCACCCAGCCTTCTTATGGTCCAACTCTCACATCCATACATGACTACTGGAAAAACCATAGCCTTGACTATATGGACCTTTGTCAACCAAGTGGTGTCTTTGCTTTTTAATATGCTGTCTAGGTTTGTCATAACTTTCCTTCCAATGAGCAAGCTTCTTAATTTCGTGGCTGTAGTCACCATTTGCAGTGATTTGGGAGCCCAAGAAAATAAATGCCACTTCCACTTTTTCCCCATCTATTTGCCATGAAGTAATGGGACCATTGGTTAGTTAGGCTAATATTTTCTCACTTGGTCATAGGTCACAGTTCTAACCAATGAGACCCAAATAGAAAAAAGAAATCTCCTAAGGGAATTTCTGTGAAAACTCTGGATTCTCCTCTTCCTCCTTTGATTAGAGTTGTAGCATATATCTCAGGACTCTGAGACACCACAACAATGAAATTCAATGTGTTAAGGATGACAACGTGGGCACCTGAGCATCACTGAGCAACTGAACCAATGCCAGCAACCTCCTACCTTTAAACTCCTTATCAAGTGGGGAAATAACTGCCCACTTATATAAGCTGCTGCTAATCGCATTTTCTGCTACATGCACTATTCCTAAGTGATACACCTAATCACCTAGAAAAAGCTTCATTTTATCAACATATACTGTTCTAAGGGTTTTTGTTTTGAAAGAGATAAACAACCTGCCTTCTTGTTTAACCCCAAACTTTTCAAATTTGCCATTTAAATTAACTTTAGTAATAACTGTATTTTTGTAATAACAATAATAATAATAACTGATGTTCTATGGCACTTAGGTTTCATTATCTCATTAGTCTTATCTCCATTTTTCTTTGGTGGTGGGTTTTTTTGTTTTTTTTTTTTTTTCTAGCTGTGCCTCTTGGCTTGTGGGACCTTAGTTCTCTGACCAGGGACTGATCCCAGGCCCACAGCACTGAATCCTAATCATTGGACTGCCAGGGAATTCCTCTTTTATCTTCATTTTAAAGTAAGAAAACTGTGACTATAGTTAACAATACTATACTGTATAGTTGAAAGTTCCTAAGAGAGTAGCTCTTAAAATTTCTCATCACAAGAAAAAAACTTTTGAGCAATGTGAGGTGATGTATATTAACTAAACTTATTGTGGTGATTATTTTGCAAATACATAAATCATGTTATTCACCTTGAACCTATACAGTGTTTTATGTCCATTATATCTCAACGAATCTGGAAAAAAGAAAAGAAAGAAAACTGAAGTGCAGAAGAGACTGAAGCTGTCCAGGAAGTAGTTGGGACTTAAGTTCAAGTACTGTGGTTGTAAATACTTCCCTCTTTCAGTCATATGATGTGCTAAGTCTTCTTCAGTGAAGTCCAGCAAAGACTCAAACCTACTGTTTGGAGACTGAGTCAACAGGAGCTTTCCCAAGGTCAATTCTAAAAGCCAGCTGTGATGTCAACCACATCAAGAGCAAGGTTTATTTCCTAAGCAGTTCACCCAGACAGAGCCTCGTGGCCCCAAGGCCCATCATTGTATGAGGTAGGACTTGGTTCCAGCAGTGGAGTGCCTGTTGGTGTCACATTAAAATTCATACAGTGAAATCCTAGTCCCAATATAATATTTGAAACTTGGGGGCCTTCGGGGGGTAATTAGGGTGGAGCCCTGGTGGATGGAACTAGTTATAAGAAGCAGCTAGGGCGCTAGTGAGCTTTCTTTTCTGCCATGTGAGGATACAACAAGAAGATGGCCACCTGCAAATGAGAAAGAGAGCTGTCACCAAGAACTCAAGCACGCTGATACTCCGACCTCAGACTTTCAACCTCCTGAGCTGTGAGAAATAAATGCTTCCTGTTTAAGTCATCCAATTTAAGGGATATTGTTATAGCAGCCTGCACTGACTAAAACTTTTCCCAAAATGTCAGAGAAGAAGTACGCTAACTTTTCCTAGTCCTCTAGACAGTGGTCCCCAATCTTTTGACACCAAGGATGGATTTCATGGAAGACAATTTTCCCACAGACAGGGGTCAGGGGGGATGGTTTGGGGATGATTCAAGTACATCACATTTACTGTGGGCTTTATTTCTATTATTATTGTATCAGCTTCACCTCAGATCATCAGGTGTTAGATCCTGGAAGTTGGGGAACCTTGCTCTAGAAATAGGATACTTTCATCCTTCCTTTTCTAATACCTTTCATTTATTTAGGTAACCTCAAATAACCTCAAATTTGGTTTTTAAGTACATGAACCAATCTTTTATAGCATAATAATAAAGAAGCTAGCCTCTGTATTCAGAGAAGGCAATGGCACCCCACTCCAGTACTCTTGCCTGGAAAATCCCATGGACGGAGGAGCCTGGAAGGCTGCAGTCCATGGGGTCGCTGAGGGTCGGACACGACTGAGCGACTTCACTTTCACTTTTGACTTTCATGCATTGGGGAAGGAAATGGCAACCCACTCCAGTGTTCTTGCCTGGAGAATCCCAGGGATGGGGGAGCCTGGTGGGCTGCCATCTATGGGGTCGCACAGAGTCAGACACGACTGAAGTGAGTTAGCAGCAGCAGCCTCTGTATTTACACAGAGCCAAATTCCATTGTGGCCCCACTACCTACTAGGTATGACTTTGAGCAAGTTATTAGTAACTTCCTGGGAATTCAGTCCTCTTGTCTACAACACAGGGATAATATATTCACAATATTTCAAGGGAGTTTTGAGGATTAAATGAGATACTGTGAACCTAAGAATGTGAAGCTCATACATATAATGTTTTATGCATATTTCTGATGATTCCTGCTATCTCTTCCAATTCTATAACTCAGTAACAGGAAAAAAGAAATTGAAGTGGGTACAAATGTAAATGCGTATCTTTCAACTCTTTACTTTCTATCAATAACACCTCTCCCCTTATAACCTGGTTTTTCTGGTGCCAGATTCACTGATGGTTGATGTGGATTTAGTGCATGTCTGCTTTGTGGCCATCAAGGTGGCATAACCCTCTACCAGCAAAAAGACTACAACTCACTGATGGTTCAGATGATGGTTAGTGTCTTTTAGCAATAAAGTGTTTTTTTGATGTATGTACTTTTTTTTTAGACATAATGCCGTTACATACTTGAGAGACTACAGTAGAGCGTAGACCTGTTACATGCACTGAGAAACCAAAAACTTCTGATTTATTGCATGACTCAATTTATTGTGATTTCCCCTGACTGTGGTGGTCTGACACTAAACCTGCAGCATCACTGTGGTGTGCCTGTCTATACCGGGAAGTTTGGGTTACTGCTGAGGGGTCAGCAGTGAAACTAAGGAAATGTGTAATCATCAGAGATGCCAGCTTCTGACTACTGCTATTGGCATGTGCTAGAAATTTGAGTTCTGAGAAAGACAGTGGCAGCGGCCTGAAGAAGGGAAATCATAATACCATTGTTTGCGCCAAACATCACGAGACAGATATACTTTATAAATATTATTCCTTATCGCATCTCTATTAGGTCGGTTCCATTAGCCTATTTTGTAAGTGAGGAAATAGGAGTTCTGAGAAGTTAAATCGCACACCTAAGATCATGGTTCTAGAGGAGAGGGGAGTCAGGCTTTGAACTGAGGTCTATCCAACTCTAACACCAGGAAGCTAAACCACTAAGCCAACTGTCCAACTATGACTCCAGTACCAGAGAGGCCACTGCACAGGTTGGAAGACCTGAGTCTTCTGAGCTTTCAATCTTCTCTTTCTATATGATCTGAAGCAACTTATCTGCTTTGTTTGAACTTTGTAAAGTCAAGGTTGATGATAAATCAAAGGAGATGACGTGCATATGAACGGGTTCAGCAACCAGCCACAACCAACTCTTCTTCTGAAGTCCCTTTCTCTCACCTCCTCCTCCCCACAGTGATGAACTTTAGTTGGCAGATCAGTTGCTCTTGCTACCTTTACAAACAACTCCAAAACTTAGTGGCTTAAAACAAACACTTGTTGTTTGTTATTTTATTATTTTTCAGACTTCTATGACTGGCTGGATGTCTCCTTACATAGACTCTCTCATGTGTCTGGGATCCAATGGGAGGGTCAGCTGGGGGCCAATGATTCTAGAAGGGCCACAGTTATATGCTGGGGATTTAATGGCAGTGGGTCAGGCAAGGAGGTGATGCACCGAGTGTCTCAGTCTCTAGCAGGCTGGCTGGGGCTTGTTCAAATGGTGGTCACAGAGAACTAGAGAAGGTGTGCAAAGCCCAGGTTCACAGCTAGCATGTGCTCACCTCCACATTCTATTAGCTGAAGCAGGTCACAGGCCAGCCCAGATGCAGTGGGGGCGGAAACAGATTCAGCCCTTGGATGAGCGGAGTGCAGACTCACGTGCACAGTCAGGAAGGGCACGTGGCATCGGAACCACCAGGGACTGCTGTCAGCCAGTTCTGCAGAGCCACTCATGTGCTCAGCATTCTCGAGTTTTCTCTGCCCCAAGAACCAGACGGTTTGTTTTTCCAGTAGGGCACAGATTGCAGGTCTGGTTGGGTTGTTTGTTTTTGTGATTGTTTTGACTTTTAGCTATTTCCAGGATGTTTCTTTCAGAGAGGAAAAGGGCTTAGTTCTATCCCCATGATCTGTGACAGCCAAGGAAACCATAAACAAGATGAAAAGACAACCCTCAGAATGGGAGAAAGTAATTGCAAATGAAGCAGCTGACAAAGGATTAATCTCCAAAATATGGAAGTAGCTTATGCAGCTCAATATCAGAAAAACAAACAATGCAATCAAACAATGGGCCGGAGACTTAAACAGACATTTCTTGAAAGAAGACATACAGATGGCTGATGAACAGATGAAAATATGTTCAACATCACTTATTATTAGAGAAATGAAAATCAAAACTACAATGAGGTATCACCACACACTGATCAGAATGGCCATCATCAGAAAAGCTGCAAATAATAAATGCTGGAAAGGATGTGGCAAAAAGGGAACCCTCTCCCACTGCTGGTTGGAATGTAAACTAATACAACCATTATGGAGAAGAGTATGGAGATTTCTTTAAAAAAAAAAAACAAACTAGCACTACCATATGACCCAGCAATCCCACTACTAGTCATATACGCTGAGAAAACCATGGTTGAAAAAGACACAGGTACCCCAATATTCACTGCAGCACCATTTACGATAGCCAAGACATAGGAGCAACCTAAATGTCCATCAACAGATGAATGGATAAAGAAGTTGTGGTACATATATACAATGCAATATTACTAAGCCTTAAAAGGAACACATTTGAATTAGTTCTGCTGAGGTAGATGAACCTAGAACCTGTTATACAGAGTGAAGTTAAGTCAGAAAGAGAAAAACAAATATCATATATGAATGCATATGTATGGCATCTAGAAAAATGGTGAACCTATTTTCAGGGCAGGAATAGAGACTCAGATGTAGAGAACAGACTTATGTACACAAAGAGGGCAGGAGAGGGTGGGACGGATTGAGAGAGCAGCACTGGGATATGTACATTACCATATGTAAAGCTAGTGAGAACTTGTTGTATAATACAGGGAGCTCTATGACAACACAGAGGTGTGGGGTGGGGTGGGAGGTGGGAAGGACGTTCAAGAGGGAGAGGACACTTGAATACCTATGGCTGGTTCATGCTGATGTATGGCAGAAACCAAAACAACACTGTAAAATAATTATCCTCCAATTAAAAATAATTTTTTTATTTTTAAAGATGAGCTGTGACAGAGTGTTGCTTTGTGGTCAGAGGTCCTGGAACCTGGGGCAGAACCAGCAGAGACTGAGACAGGCTCTTGGGGCACCAGAGGCTGCCCTTTCCAAATAAGAAGATGTTGGTATTTTCCTCTGAGGCACGTGGAGCTGCCCCACAGCCAGGGTTTTCCACATCAAAATCTTGACCAGAGCTCCCCGGCCTTGCCGGGGACCAGGGAGAGCTCACCTCACCAGCTGGTTGGAAGCACTCCCAGCCTGATGGATTTGTGGAACTCCGGCTGGCCCTCAGTGATAATATTTGGCTCACGCTTCCTCTGCTTTAAAGTTTGGATATTGCACAAGACGTACAAAAGGTGGCAGAGAGCCTTGGAATGTCCCTTTGATGAAATCACCCTGGGGCCTTTTGCAGGAGGATGAGAGGGTCACATGCTCCCTACAGGGTCCTCCTGATGGAGTGTGCATACCAGGCGTGGGCGCTCACTCAGCTTGGGTCACTTCCCTCCATCTGGGCCTGGACAGGGAGAAGCTCGAGGCTGCGGCTGCAGAAAGGCAGGAAGGAATGTCTCAAGAAGAGGGAAAGTTGAGCTCATGCACTTTGCTGGCAGAACCTCTGAGAACAGGGCCTTCTTGGGAGAAACTATTGCAACACGGCTGAGAAGCTGCGAGGTCAGGGAGGGTCCTGGGTCACGGAGGGTTGTGGGGTGGGGGGGGAGTTGTCCAAATGTCTGTTCCTGGCCTCTGTTCCCTCAGGCAGAGTCTTGCATGGCGGCACCCCTGCGAGAGTGGGCAAATGAGAAACTTCACCATCACTCCACCCTACTCACACGTAGGTATTAAATGAGATCCGGCAGGAGGCCAGGACCATATCTGCCTGGAGGCTGCCTGGGGAAGCCAGAGCCTCCCCCAACACCACCCATGGCCACCTCACCCAGCACTCTCTGGAGGGCAGAGCTCAGCAGCACCTGCAGGAGGCCCAGCCTGGCTCTTGGGAAATGGCCCTGCTGGTCTGCATTCCCCGGGTTCTTGTTTCCTGGCTCTGGAGACAATGCCAAGTTCAGTTCTCACCCACAGGAAAGTTTCCAAATCGGAAAACCAAGGAGGTGCCACAAATCACACCCAGATCAGGGTACAAACAAAAGAAGCCCATCCGCTGTCTTTCCGTGTGTTTCTCCCAGATGGCTCCAGGACCCTGGCCTGAGGGCAGCAGATCTGGGCCAGGCAAGTGTGGCTCCTGCCTACTTCATGAGAAGGTCCTCCTGACCCAAGGATGGCCTAGCTCCTTCCTCAGATGTGCAACCCCCCGGCACCACCATCTGGCATTCTTGCTCCCCTCTAGGCCTCAGTGAAATGCAACCCCCCTCCTCCCACTCATACCCTGGCCCTTCACCTGGGACTCCATTTGCTGAGCATGTGCCCAGGTCTTCCAGCAGATGGCTGCAGCCAGCCGGGAGGAAGAAAGGCTGTACGGACCCCAACAAATAGGGTCCATTCCTGCAGAATCCAGAACCTGGGAGGATTTCTAAGTGGGCAGCCCCGTCTCCAAGATCCACCCCAAGAGCCAGGCTAACCTCACCCATGAGCTTTGCACACTCCCATATCATCAGCCACTTAGGAATGGCCTTCCTCTTGAGGATGTCCTGCTCCACCATTTTTTCCACTGCTTCACCAAGACCGAGTCCATCTTTCTTTGTATTTTGTTTTTTTATTAAAGACTACACTCTTTTTAGGAAAACAAATATCATATAATATTGCTTGTACGTGGAATCTAAAAAATGGGACAAATGAACTTGTTGCAAAACAGAAATAGAGACACAGAGGAAGAGAACAAGCTTATGAATTCAAAGGGGGCAAGGAGGGTGCGCTGAACTGAGATTGGGGTTGACATATATACACTAATATGTATAAAACAGATTAACTAATGAGAACCCATTGAGTAGGAAACCCTACTCAATGTTCTGTGGTGACCTAAAAGGGAAGGAAATCTAAAACAGAGGGGATATATGTATAACTGATTCACTTTGCTGTACAGCAGAAAATAACACAATACTGTATAGCAACTGTACTCCCATAAAACTTAATTTAAAAAAATAGAATATCCTATTTTTGGGTATCCAGTGGATCTTTTGGTTGTGTGATACTATCAGGACTGTCACCCTGAGAGGGAGAAGCATGACCTCTGAAGGCTAGGATGTACCCCTGATCTTGAACTCCAGGCTCTTGGAGGGCAGGTGGTGGGGATGCTCTCCAGTCTACAGTGTCTGGAACCCACACACATATGCCCAGACTGAATCTCCCAAGTTTCCTTCAACACAACCCTTAGACTTTTCAGATTCTAAAAGGGTGCAATTAACATAGAGGCAAAGGGAAGGGAGAGTGTCTGTGTAATAGGAAGGGAAATTGGGAGCAGAGAGATGGGGGAGATGCTCAGATAAATTACAGATTCTGAAGATTTAGCAGAAAGATCTACCGGTACACATCTCTGTGCCTAGAGGAGGCTTTCTGGAATGAAAGCTTTATTCTTTCAACAATCTTGTGGCTACAGTTGGTAACATCCAATTTACCAGGAAGAAAATACCAAGTGTGAAAGAGGACGTTCACTGAGGCCAAGTACTCCAGCATCTCTCATTCTCCTCCTGTCTCCCCAGGGCCTTGTCTTCTCCACACATCCCCGAGTCCTTCTGATTCTGTGTTCACCTGCCTCCAGGCTCGCTCAGCACCTGACATGATTAATGGGCCATGACAGGCCCAGGAAACAGCCCCAGCGCCTCCAAGATTTCTTTGGCTTTCTTTCACAGCAGAGGCCCTGCAGTCAGGATTCTACTGCACTCAGTCCATGCAAAGAGATCAGGCCTCTTACAGGTAAGCATGTCCGGTCAAGCTGCCCGCACCCACTCCCCGTCCACAGGGCACCTTCACACATTCCTGGGCTGGAGCCTGGAACCTGCCCTGATTCTACCTTTAAAAACCTGGTGAAATTAACACAACATTGTAAATCAACTAGATTTCAACAACAAAAATTTTTTTTTTGTTTAAAGAAAGAAAACCTGATGAAGATTTTTGAATCCTTTCCATCTCTTTTTTAAATTATAAAGACAATATAACCACATTACAGAAAACAAAGACACTGCATTTAAATTTTTGCTTTTATTTGTTTTGTCCTTATTTGTTCACAGATAGGTTTATTTTTCTTTTTCACATTCTTTTCCATTATGGTTTATTGCAGGATATCAAACATAGTTGCCTGTGTTATACAATAGGTCCTTGCTGTTCATCTATTTTATCTGGAGTAATTTGTATCTGCTAATCCCAAACTCCTAATTTATCCCTTCCCCACCCCCTCTCCCCTTTGGTAACCATGAGTTTGTTTTCTACCTCCATGTGTCTGTTTTGTATATAAGATCATTTCTGAGTCTTTTTTTTTTTTTTAAATAGCAGTAGTCAGAATGTAGAAAATTCTTTTGGCTCACTTTTTCTCCCCTCCATTGCCCTTTGTGATCTGGGAGGCCTCTGGGCCCAGGAGTCCACCCAGGGCAGAGTGGGTCAGGAGCCGCTCATAAGGCAGCGTCCTGGGGCTGACCGCGTCGTCCTCCTCCTTCCCTGTGAGAAGCTGGGGCGCCCTCGGCCTCCACGGGGCGCCCTCGGCCTCCACAGGGCGCCAGGAGAAAGCCGAATGGCTTCCCGGAAGTGAACACCCAGCCTATCCGGGGTCAGGGCTCCCGCAGGTTCCCTGGCGGCTCCGTGGCTGTCAGGGGGAGGTCGAGCTCGCGCCTTTTCCCAGTGGGTGATGCAAGGCTGGCCCTGCCCAGAACAGAGCCGTCAGTGTCTCTGGAGGACGGACCTTGGCGCCAGCTTCAGAGTGGGTGGAACACTGAGCTTTTGTTAGTGCGCCAGCCTCATCCATTCCACTGTTTCCATAAACCCAGCGGGTTTCCCTGACTCTGCCAGAGGTAGACTGGAAGGGGGAGCCCTTGTGTGAGCAGGACCCTGGGCATGGACCCTCACCACTGCCACAGCCTCCTCAGTGCCTAGACAGTCTCTTCACATGAAAACAGCTCCCTCCCAAGCCTGAAAAAAACGAATGAAGAGCGGGACTGTTTGGCCAACACGCTGGCTAAGAGAAACCTTGGAGGCAGCTCAACGGCTACTGCTGTTCCACAGGGGCCACGCGTCCAAACACAAATATTACACTTGGCAGTCTGGTTGTCTCCTGATTCACAACTTAAGATGGCGCTTTGGGGGGGTCATGTAGAAGTTGGGGAAGAGAGAGATGAAGAAAAAAGATACTAAGCCTCCTGGAACAAAGTGAGCTTTTGATTTCTAGACAGTATTGAACTGGTACTAGGGTTTAAAATCCACCCTGGTTAAAGGCTTCTTTTCTAGGAGTTTTTGGAGCAGAAGGAATTGTGTAGGTGCACCCCCTCCCCCAGCTCTTCCTGTTGGAGCTCTCAGGACAGAAACCTGAAAATAAAAATGGCAGTGCCTGGATTCTTGGGAGACTGACATCTAATCCCCACAACTCAAGACTAGAAGCCATGGCAGTCCACTTCATGAAGATTTTTCCTGCACCACTGTGTGGTACAGAGGACGAGATGGTTGCATGGCATCACTGACTCAATGGACATGAGTTTGAGCAAGCTCTGGGAGACGGTGAAGGACAGGGAAGCCTGGCGTACTGCATCCATGGGGTCACAAAAAGACGGTCATGACTGAGTTACTGAACAACATTGTGTCCTGTATTCTTTTATGAGATGGCCAGAGGTACAGCCCCAACAGGAGACAGAGGGGAGGCTCAGTTCAGTCAGTTCAGTGGCTAGTCATGTGTGACTCTTTGCGACCCCATGGACTGCAGCATGTCAGGCTTCCCTGTCCATCACCAACTCTTGGAGCTACTCAAACTCATGTCCATTGAGTCAGTGATGCCATCCAACTATCTAGTCCTCTGTCATCCACTTTTCCTCCTGCCTTCAATCTTTTCCACCAGTCTTTCCCAATGAGTCGGTTCTTCACATCAGATGACCAAAGTATTGCAGTTTCATCTTCAACATTAGTCCTTCCAATGAATATGCAGGACTGATTTCCTTCAGGATTGACTGGTTTGATCTCCTTGCAGCCCAAGGGACTCTCAAGAGTCTTCTCCAACATCACACTTCAAAAGCATCAATTCTCCAGCGCTCAGCTTTCTTCATAGTCCAACTCTCACATCCGTACATGACTACTGGAAAAACCATAGCTTTGATTAGATGGACCTTTGTTGACAAAGTAATATCTTTGCTTTTTAATATGCTATCTAGGTTGGTGATAGCTTTTCTTCCAAGGAGCAAGTGTCTTTTAATTTCATGACTGCGATCACCATCTGCAGTGATTTTGGAGCCCAAGAAAATAAAGTCTGTCACTGTTTCCCTTTTTTCCCCATCTATTTGCCATGAAGTGATGGGACCAGGCAGCATGATCTTAGTTTTCTGAATGTTGAGTTTTAAGCCAATTTTTCGCTCTCTTTTTTTACTTCCATCAAGAGGCTCTTCAGTTCTTCTTCACTTTCTGCCATAAGGGTGGTGTCATCTGCATATCTGCGGTTATTGATATTTCTCCCAGCAATATTGATTCCAGCTTGTGCTTCATCCAGCCCAGCATTTAGCATGATGCAATCTGCATTTAAGTTAAATAAGCAGGGTGAAAATATATAGCCTTGACATACATTTCCCGATTTGGAACCAGTCTGTTGTTCCATGTCCAGTTCTAACTGTTGCTTCCTGACCTGCATACAGATTTCTCAAGAGGCAGGTCAGGTGGTCTTGTATTCCCATCTCTTGAAGAATTTTCCACAGTTTGTTGTGATGCACACAATCAAAGGCTTTGGTAAGTCAGTAAAGCAGAGGTAGATGTTTTTCTGGAACTCTCTTGCTTTTTCGATGATCCAGTGGATATTGGCAATTTGATCTCTGATTCCTCTGCCTTTTCTAAATCCAGCTTGAACATCTGGAAGTTCATGGTTCACGTACTGTTGAAGGCTGGCTTGGGGAATTTTGAGCATTACTTTGCTAGTGTGTGAGATGAGTGCAATTGTGAGGTAGTTTGAAGATTGTTAGGCATTGCCTTTCTTTGGGATTGGAATGAAAACTGACCTTTTCCAGTCCTGTGGCCACTGCTGAGGTTTCCGAATTTTCTGGCATACTGAGAGCATTTTAACACCATCATCTTTTAGGATTTGAAATAGCTCAACTGGAATTCCATCATCTCCACTAGCTTTGTTCATAGTGATGCTTCCTAAGGCCCACTTGACTTCACATTCCAGGATGTCTGGCTCTAGGTAAGTGATCACACCATCATGGTTATCTGGGTCATGAAGATCTTTTTTGTATAGTTCTTCCGTGTATTCTTGCCACCTCTTCTTAATATCTTCTGCTTCTCTTAGGTCCACACCAGTTATGTCCTTTATTGTGCCATCTTTGCATGAAGCGTTCCCTTGGTATCTCTCATTTTCTTGAAGAGATCTCTAGTCTTTCCCATTCCATTGTCTTCCTCTATTTCTTTGGATTGATCACTGAGGAAGGCTTTCTTATCTCTCTCTGCTGTTCTTTGGAATTCTGCATTCAAATGGGTATATCTTTCCTTTTCTCCTTTGCCTTTCACTTCTCTTCTTTTCTTCGCTATTTGTAAGGCCACCTGAGACAGTCATTTTGCCATTTTGCATTTCTTTTTCTTGGGGATGGTCTTGATCACTGCTTCCTGTACAATGTCACAAACCTCCATCCATAGTTCTTCAGGAATTCTATCAGATCTAATCCTTTGAATCTATTTGTCACTTCCACTGTATAATTGTAAGGGATTTGATTTAGGTCATACCTGAATGGCCTGGTGGTTTTCCCTACTTTCTTCAATGTAAGTCTGAATTTTGCAATAAGGAGTTCATGATATGAGCCCCAGTCAGCTCCCAGTCTTGTTTTTGCTGATGGTATAGAGTTTGTCCATCTTTGGCTGCAAAGAATATAATCAATCTGATTTCAGTATTGACCATCTGGTGATGTCCATGTGTAGAATCTTCTCATTTGTTGGTGGAAGAAGGTGTTTGCTATGACCGGTGTGTTCTCTTGGCAAAAGTCTGTTAGCCTTTGCCCTGCTTAATTTTGTACTCCAAGGCCAAATTTGCCTGTTACTCCAGGTATCTCTTGACTTCCTACTTTTGCATTCTGCTGCTGCTGCTGCTAAGTGGCTTCAGTCATGCCTGACTCTATGCGACCCTATGGACAGCACTCCACCAGGCTCCTCTGTCCATGGATTCTCTAGGCAAGAATACTGGAGTGGGTTGCCATTTCTCTTGTATTCTAGTCCCCTATAATGAAAAGGACATCTTTTTTTGGGTGTTAGTTCTAGAAGGTCTTTAGGTCTTCATAGAGCCATTCAACTTCAGCTTCGTCAGCATTACTGGTTGGGGAGACAGAGGGGAGGCTCAGGAAAAGCCATCGTTTACTATACACATGGGTCCTACAGGGAGGAAGAATGGTGTCTACACAGGCCATGTGGGAAAGATACCAAGGTGATCAGGAGGCAAGAGACCTTCAGAATGAGGGGGGATGTTCAGGTCATGGCCTTCATTGGAATTCTATTGGAAAGGCAAAGCAAGGCAGGGTCAACTGTTTAGGACTGGCTCATCTAAATATTTTCAGTGGGCTTTGGACTTCAAAGGTGGTCCTTCATTGCCTGGCACCTGGCCCTGGCCCTGGAATGATTAAGGTACCCTTCTAGGGTGCATGGGCCAGGTATAGCTCTGGATTGGTTAGTTTACATGTCAGGGACACATTCCTGCCTCATTCCTTTGCTACTTCTAATAATTGGTAGCCCAGGGAGGGGCAGTCAAAAATTTTTTCTAAGATGGGAAAACATCATAGTATACAGAAAATTATGAATAGTACACAATGGGCTTCCCAGGTGGCTCAGTAGTAAAGGATCCATCTGCCAGTGGTGCAGGAGACATGGGTTCAATCCCTGGGTCAGGAAGATACCCTGTAGGAAGAAATGGCAACCAACCCCAACCCCATGGACACAGGAGCCTGGCAGGCTACAGTCTATGGGGTCACAAAGAGTTGACACAACTGAGCAATTTAGCATGCACACATGTACATAATACGCAGTAGTCTTCTCCAGTTGAGACCACAGTCAATGAAAATACACCTGACCTCATCAGGGATGCCAAATCCCAAAGACAACAGAGTTCTCTGCATAGCACCATGCCAGCAACGAGGCACATATAGTGTGCTGAGTTAAGTGCACCTGGGGATGGGCAAGGAGAGTCTTCCCAGGGGTGCCAGAGCTGATGGCTGATGGGGGGTGGGCAGCAAAACCCACTTCTGGGGCTCAAGCCTTTGAAACTGGGGGTCCCAGACTTCAGCAGTCATATGAACTTCAGAGAAGCTAGAAAAATATGCAGTCATCTGTTAAGCTGCCCTTTCTTCATTTATGCCCCAGCTATCTTAGCTCCTTAAGAGATACACAATTTGGGGTTCCCTTCCAGGAGGGCATTGCAATACATACCATTTGAACCGATGCTTGTGCTTCTAATCTAATAATTATCGTGCAGCCTTAACCTCTTAGATGCTCAAGTATGTTCATAATAGAGGAAGTTAAAAACAACAAAAGTCAACAGTGAAAAGTGAATTGACTAAAAACATTCTGTAGGTGTATCTGTATCTTCACAGAAAGAAAACTCTATGTATCAGAGCCCTTCTCTGCCTGCCCCCCACATTCCTGCCTTGACTCATAAAACAGGAGGCCCCTCCAACTCTGTGGCTTTCTCAACAGCTCTGAATAGGCTGCACCCAGCCTTGGCACCAACCATTCACCCTGGAGAGACTGGCTTATGTCATAGAAGCCAGTGGCACAGAAGGTGATGGGGCCATTCTGCCTCAAAGCCCTGACACAGAGTCTCCCCCTTTCTTAGCCTCTCGGACCTGCTCCCATGTGGTTGGCAGCCTTGTTTCTTGCCTCAGAGACCAAGTCAGGCTCCTTTTTCCAGTCCCAGCATCTCAGGTTGACTTGGATACGTGAAACTAAGGCAGGCTCATGTGGGGTCTGGATGCCTCAACTTGAGCAGTTAATAAAGCTGGGGACTTTGATTCCATTTTGGCTCAATTCCCTGTGTTTATTAGTGTCAACTAGACTCCCAGAGGGGAAAGGGTGAACCGTAAAATTCAGTCAACAATCCCCACCTTGAAGCTTGGAATGCTTCAGGCAGTTAGAATCATTTTGTGTTCCATCAGGAGTGGGGAGTATTAAGGGGATCACTCCTGGCATCCCAGAGATGGGGGCAAGGGCCAGAGATGCTGTTAAACAGCACCCCAGACTCAGGGCATCCCCACACAGCAAAGAATCATCCTCTTGTCGTCTGTATCATCCTCATCTACATGTCTGTAGTGCCAAAGGTGGGAAACCCTGGTCTTAATATTGGATACATATTGGGGGGGGGGGCAGATAAATTGGGAGATTGACATTAACATATACATACTCCTGCTGCTGCTGCTGCTGCTAAGTCACTTCAGTCGTGTCTGACTCTGTGTGACACCATAGACGGCAGCCCACTAGGCTTACCTGTCCCTGGGATTTTCCAGGCAAGAACACTGGAGTGGGTTGCCATTTCCTTCTCCAATGCATGAAAGTGAAAAGTGAGAGTGAAGTCGCTCAGTCGTGCCCGACTCTTAGCGACCCCATGGACATACTACTACATATAAAATAGGTAACTAACAAGAACTTACTGTATAGCACAGGGAACTCTACTCAATACTCAGTAATAACCTACATGAGAAAAGAATCTAAGAAGAGTGGATATATGTATGTATATGACTGATTCACTTTGCTGTACAGCAGAAACTAATACAACATTGTAAATCAATTATACTATAATAAAAATTGATAAAAAAAAATACCCCCTCCAAAAAAAGGATACTTATGAAATCTGACAACAAACTGTCTACTATTTTCTGTGTCCCCTCATTTTTCTGCAATATCTCTTTGTTGCTTCAGTAGTAATAATAAATAAAAGTTACATAAAATGTCTGTATCACAATTAGGATTTATGGAATGGATGAACGATGGGAGGAACAATATGACTTCTGAGAAAGGGTAGCTAAATCTATGAACTTCTTGGGGCAGGGACATCTATATTTTGTACCACTTTGTTTTCTGAACACCTAGGTTGGTAGAGATACTAGGTTATTATGGATTGGTGGATGGATTGGACCTGCCTCAACATCCTTGTTGTCCTTCTTGTTGTTCAGTTGCTCAGTCATATCCAACTCTTTGTGACCCCATGGACTGCAGCACACCAGGCCTCACTGTCCTTCACCACCACCCAGAGCTTGCTCAAACTCATGTCCATTGAGTCAGTGATGTCATGCAACCATCTCATCCTCTGTCATCCCCTTCTCCTCCCACCTTCAATCTTTCCCAGCATCAGGGTCTTTTCTAAGGAATCAGCTCTTCACACCAGGTGACCAAAGTGTTGAAGCTTCAGCTTCAGCATCAGTCCTTCCAATCAATATGCAGGACTGATTTCCTTCAAGACTGACTGGTTTGATCTTCTTGCAGTCCAAGGAACTCTCATGAGTCCTCTCCAACACCACAGTTCAAAAGCATCAATTCTTCAGCATTCAGCCTTCTTTATGGTCCAACTCTCACATCCATACATGACTACTGGAAAAACCATAGCTTTGACTAGAAGGACTTTTGTCAGCAAAGTAATGTCTCTGCTTTTTAATATGCTGTCTAGGTTTGTCGCAGCTTTCCTTCCAAGGAGCAAGTATCTTTCAATTTCATGGCTGCAGTCACCATCTGCAGTGATTTTGGAGCCCAAGAAAATGAAGTCTGTAACTATTCCATTTTTTCCCCATCTATTTGCCATGAAGTGATGGGACCAGATGCCATGATCTTCATTTTTTAAATGTTGAGTTTTAAGCCAGCTTTTTCACTCTCCTCTTTCACTTTCATCAAGAGTTCCTTTTCACTTTCTGCCATAAGGGTTTGAGAATACCCAAATGTCTTATGGTAATCATCCTGTAACATATATATGTTTCAAATCATCATCTTGTACATCTTAAACAATGTTACATGTCAATTATATCTCGATATAGAAAAAAAAATTTTTAAGATAAAGTGACTGAGGAACATCAAAAGTTCAGGTGTGGCCACATGTTTGTGACTATTTATTGAAGAAAATAAAAACCTGGTTCCTGCAGACAGCTCTGGTCACTCCTTGGAAGGCCTCCTCGAATAACAATATTGCCTGGAAGGCAGAGAGATTGGGTCTGACAGAGTCCTCTCATAGTTGAGCAGGAGTAGCGAGAAAACTTGGCACGTCAACCCATCCTTAGGGCCTAATGGATTTCATGGTGACTTTTTTTTTTCTTTTCCTTTCCACTCAAATAAAGTAAACTTTTAGTCTCAGTCACTGCTGTACGGGTCGTGTGGTGCAAGTCAGGGAGCGTGTCGTTCTGTCTGCATAGGTTTGTTATGGCTGGTCAGTCCTAATTAAAAGGCTTTCTTTGTCTTGTCTTTGGTACTTCCAGACATGGCACCTGGGCTTTATTTTTAGCTCTGAACATCGCTGTCATTTTCCTGTTTTGTTGCCAGATGAATAACATAACCTGGGTAAGCTAAGGCAGCCTGCGAGGAATATTTTTCTCACCTCCTTTCTTATTCTCTAGGACAATTCTGGACGCAGAGCAGATCAAATGCCATGTCCTATGTGTTGGTATTTTTGACAGGCCTCAATTAGAGCAGTACAGTTAACTTCAGCCTGTCATTTGTGTGGGCTAAGCTGTTTGAAACAGTTTTAAGGGGTCAGCCACTGGTGGGAGGATGATTTTCCTATAAACAAATGATGGCAACTGTGTCTGGAAGACGCCAGCTGTGGTTTGGTTCCAGGAGCCTTTTGAGATGTCAGAACTGGCAGTTCCCTTCCTCTTTGGCTCCACACCTTGTCTCTGTCCTGGGACAATGCTTCTCCATTCCTTTATCAGGAGATTCTGATAGGCCCCTGAGATGTTCGATTCTAGTTCCATTTCATCATCACTGGTGCTAAAGATGCAACATTTAACGCCCAGTAACTCCATGGAATAACTTACTTGAAGGGCTGCTGGGTATGAAGTTTTAAGTCCTTAGGAACACCTGGAAAAATTGATTTCAATTTTATAAAAGTTAATGGTTCACAGAGACCATGTCACTAAAACCACTTTGGCCATAAGATCATTTCACTGGGGCAATATTTATACAAAAGTCATTATGATTGGGGGAATGGAAGGGAAAACACGCAGATAACCAAGAGGAATTTAAATTAGGAAGATAGAAATGAAAATGGTGAAGGAAAACCCACCTTTGTCTTACATGACTTGAAATTTTTATCTTATCTCAGTAGATTGTCACCAAAATCTTGATACTAGAAAGAAAGGCTTTACCCATTCACATATGAAATAATAGTCTATTTGCAAGTAGTCTACCAGAAAAAAGCCACTCCAAGAACTAATAGATGAATTTATCAGGGTCACAAAAGAAAGAAAGAGCTAAGTAAATAGAGAGACATACCACATTTGTGGGTTGAAAGACTCAACACAGTTAAGGTGTTAATTTCTTCCAAAAATGATCTAAGGATTTGACTAAATTCCAATCTCAATCCCATTAGGATTTTCTTTTGTAGTTATAGTAACACTGGTTCTAAAATTTATATGGAAAAGCAATTAGAACAGTCAATGCAGTTTTGAAAAAGGATGATAAAATTGGAGAAATCATGCTATCTAATTTTAATATTTATTATAAAGCAACAGTAATTAGAACCATCAACATTTAAAACTTTTGTCTACAAAAGATGCTGTTATGAGAAGGAAAATCAAGCTACAGATTGGAAGAAATATTTGCACATCTTACAAAGAACTTATAACAGAATACATAAATAATTCTCAAAACTTGACAAGAAAAGAAACAATCTAATTTCAAAATGGGCAAACAATTTGAATCTCTCAAAAAAGAGATATAAAGATGGTAAGTAAGCACATGAAAAGAAGCAAAATATAATTGGCCATAAGTAATTGCAAATTAAAACCACAGTAAGATATTACTGTGCTATAGAATGGCAAAAAAAAAAAAGAGAGAGAGAGAGACAGAGAGACAATACTAAGGGTTGAAAAAGATGTAGGGTCCCTGGATACAGTGTTGTTGGAAATGCAAAATAGTATAGCCACTCTGAGAAATTGTTTTTAAGTTTCTCATAACATTAAACATGTGCTTAACACATGACACAGCAGACCTACTCCTGGGTATTTACCTTAGAGAAATAAAAACATATTCACACAGAAACCTGATCACAAGTATTTTAACAGATTTATTCATAAACTCCCCAAACTGGAGATAACCAAGATGCTCTTCCGTGGACATTTGTGAACCACCCAACAAGCCGTGGTACAATCATGTAATGAAATACAACTGGTTGGCTGATGTCACAGGAAAACCCAAAGGAACTTTTCGGCCAACCCAATATTCAGCATTGAAGAAGGTACATGTAACAAATTAGATGAACCTTAAAGGCACCAAGCTGTACAAAAGAAGACAGTCTCAAAAGGTTACATATTATATGATGCCTACTAGACTACATTCTGGGAAAGGTAAAACAAGAAGGACGGACAATAGATTAGTGGTTGTTGGGGGCTGGTGAGAGGGTTTGCCTCTAAAAGAGTAGCGTGAGAGAATTTGGAGAGTATAGAATCGTCCTGTTCTATGATTGTGGTAATGGTTACTTTTTTAAATTAATTTTTATTGGAGTATAGTTGATCTACAATGCTGAGCTAGTTTCAGGTGTATGGCAAAGTGAATCAGTCATGTATACATATATCCACTCTTTTTAAGATTCTCTTCCCATATAGGCCATCACAGAGTATTAAGTAGAGTTCCCAGTGCTATATAGTAGGTCCTTATTAGTTATCTTTTAGTTATACTAGTTCAGAGAAGGCAATGGCACCCTACTCCAGTACTCTTGCCTGGAAAATCCCATGGGTGGAGGAGCCTGGTAGGCTGCAGTCCATGGGGTCGCTAAGAGTCGGACACGACTGAGCGACTTCCCTTTCACTTCTCACTTTCACGCATTGGAGAAGGAAATGGCAACCCACTCCAGTGTTCTTGCCTGGAGAATCCCAGGGACGGGGAGCCTGGTGGGCTGCTGTCTATGGGGTCGCACAGAGTCGGACACGACTGAAGCGACTTAGCAGCAGCAGCAGTTATACAAAGTTAGTACTATTAGTAGTGCATATGTGTGGTACTGGTTACTTTTATCTGTACTTGTACTAAAGTACATATACACAAATATCAATTTTATAGCAGGTTTGGATTTGGATTTGTACAAATTATGTTATATGCCTGACACTAATATAATGTTATGTGTCCATTACATCACAATAAAAAAGAATAGGCTTGAGTACTCATAGAACAGTTCTATCTAACAGAATATTTGGTAATGAGAATGTTTTCTGTGATATTCAGTGCTGTGGCCATTAGTTACATATGACTAGGATGCACTTGAAATGTGGCCAGTATGTGACACTGAATTTTTTAAAAATTATTTTAACTTTAAATAGTCAAATATGGCTAAGCAGCTACTGTGTTGAGCAGCACAGTTACAGAAAACTGGAATTGCTATGTTGTGTTCCAAATCTCATCTAACTTGCACAAACACAGAAATCAGGAATATCTAGAATGATGAGAAATAAAAAATTAATTGCATATATATTTGTTGAGAATGTACTATAAGGCACAACACATACATTTAAAATAAAATGGTCAAAATTTTTTAGTCAGAAGAAGATTTAGAAAATAAAGTAGATCAAACCTTTCAAGAAGTAGAACAGATAGAGAAAGATTTTTCTTAAATAATGATAAGAGCCCTGGGGAATCAATCTAGGAGATCCACGATCTGAAAATGGCTATTCCAGAGATTTGGAGAAAAGAGGGAAAGAAATTATCAAAGAAATATTAAAAGAAAAATTCCATTTTTGAAGAACATGCCTTGAAACTGAAAGAGGACACTGAGTGGCCAGTACTCTGAGGTTCATGGAAATAAAGGGAAGAGCCTAAAATCTATCCCAGGGTAGGCGGAGGGAATGTCAATTACAAAGGATTAGAAGTGAAATTTGCTTTGGGCTAATCACAGCAATGTGTGCTAGAAGCAGCGAAGGAGTAGAGTTTCAACCAGGAATCTATATACAGCCAAATTATAAATAATTGTAAGAGGAGAATAAAGACATTTCAGACACAGCCCTGAACTAAAAAATAATTGCTCTCTGTGCCCTTTCTTAGGAAGCCACTGGAGAAGGCAATACTACGAAAGGAGGGAGTAAGCTAATCAGGTGGGAGAGGTGGGAATCCAGAAACGGGGCATCCAGAAAGGGAGGTCACAGGGTGATGGCAGAGAAAAAGTCCAGGATGACAGCTGTGCAGCAGCCCCAAAGACTGTATCAAAGCAGGCGTGCAGAGGCCTTCCCTGGTGGCCCAGTGGTTAAGAATTCGCCTGCCAATGCAAGGGACGTGGGTTCGATCTCTGGTCCAGGAAGATCCCACATGCTGTGGAGCAACTAAGCCCATGCATCCAGACTACTGAGCTCATGATCTAGAGCCCAGGCTCTGCAGCAGGACAAGCAATGAGAAGCCTGAGCATCAAAACTAGTGAGTAGCCCCCTCACCACAACTGAGGAAAGCCGCAACACAGACCCTGCTGCTGCTGCTGCTGCTGCTGCTGCTAAGTCGCTTCAGCCGTGTCCGACTCTGTGCGACCCCAGAGACGACAGCCCACCAGGCTCCGCCGTCCCTGGGATTCTCCAGGCAAGAACACTGGAGTGGGTTGCCATTTCCTTCTCCAATGCATGAAAATGAAAAGTGAAAGTGAAGTCGCTCAGTCATGTCTGACTCTTCGCGACCCCATGGACTGCAGCCTACCAGGCTCCTCCATTCATGGGATTTTCCAGGCAAGAGTACTGGAGTTGGTTGCCATTGCCTTCTCCGAACACAGACCCAGTGCAGCCAAAAAGAAATAAATAAAATCTGTAAATAAAAAACAGAAGAACAGAGGGGTCTGGTAGGGAATCTTCAGAGGAGAAAAAAAAGGAGACTAGAGAAATTATCTAGTTTATTATCTATAGCCATGTTTGAGCTTTTGAGAAAAAAACTATCAATCAATGGATATTAACAAACCTGATGGAAAAGCCTGAACCATATGGCTGGAGTAAACCTTATTTACAATCATAACCATACAAACAGTGATAATTGATTTAGCTAAAAATGATGGTGTTTAATTATGAGAATAGAGAGAAAGGAAAAGGGGAGGGGTGTATAAAGGTATTGTGTCTTTATAACACAGCAGGAGTCGACACACAGGATCAAAAATGAATAAATCCAGAAAGAGTATAAGCGAACAGAGATAAAGAGCAGAAGAAACAGTTGAAAGAAATTAAAGTGGGCCTTGGGCAGCAGGACTTGGGGGTATAAAGGAGTAAGGACTCTGCTATTTGAGAGTATTTTACTTAATTTTAAAATTATATCCATATATTTTATGGAAAAGAATAACTTTTAAAAGGGGAGAGGGGAATTACTATTCCTGGGCTACAGATCAGAGAGCAAAGATTTAGTTGCTGAGGGGAACCATAAATTGTAGCACAAGCAACTTTCTAAAGGCTCCCTTCTGCACACACTACCCCCAAATGATGTGACGATATTACACAAGGGAAGAGAAGGAAAGACATGCCCAAGCTCCACCCTCCCTTTTGGGAAATTCTTGGCTCAGCTCACAACACTGAGTCTTTGTTTCATGATCTTTGCAAGACTGTACCCTTTTGGAGGTGAGATGTTTACTTTCCACGGCCAGAAAGTTTCCTACCTCCCTACCTGCCATACACGTGGCTGAGGAGTTGCACAAGCCTCAGCTCGCGTCCTCCAACACTGGTGTGTCAAGCCCTGGCCACAAAGTCTAGGTAACATGATGCTGATGGTGCTTTGGAATGCTTTATGGACTGGCTCTGTCTTCCATTTCCAGCAAGTGAATGGTTCATGATGTAACTAGGGATCTGGTCGGTAGGGAAATGACAGCTTAACTTCACCGTACTTAACTGCCTCTGTATAACTCTTTCCCCTGTCCTTCCTCCTAACCTCTCTGTCCTGTTTATCTTGGCCAAGGAGGTCTCCCATTCCCACAGAGCCCTCTGGAGATCTCACAGTTCCTCACGTTGGCAGCAAAGTGGCCATGCTGATGCCATGTGCAAACTCGCTCATGCTGTGCTGTGTTAAGTCACTTTGGTGTGAACTACTCTTAGCAACCCCCTGGACTACAGCCCACCAGGCTCCTCTGTCCAAGGGATTCTTCAGGTAAGAAACTGGAGTAGGTTGCCATGCCCCCAGGGGATCTTCCCCAACCAGGGACTGAATCCGCATCTCTTACATCTCCTGCCTTGGCAGGTGGGTTCTTTACCACTAGTGCCTCCGCCCTAAATGCTAAGACCTCCTTAGAATCATCCACTGTTATTAATGCACTAACATGCTGTTGCTACTTCCTCTCACTCTCCACTCCCACTGGATTTTATTTTTATTTTATTATTATTGTTTTGGCTATGCTGGATCTTCACTGCTGTGCATGGGCTTTCTCTAGTTGCAGTGGGTGGGCTTTTCCTTGCAGTGGCTTCTCTTTTCAGGCGGCATGGACTCTAGGCCCTCAGGTTTCAGGAGTTATGGCTTTTAGGCTTAGCTGGTCCACCACGTGTGGGATCTTCCCAAACCAGGGGTAGAACCCGTGTCCCCTGCATTGGCAGGCGGATTTCTATCCACATACCACTAGGGAAGTCCTTCTCCCTAGATTTTTGACAGTTTCGTCTTATAAAGCAACCACAAATCAAAAAAGTAAAGTCAGACAAAGAACAAAAGGAGAGAAGCATCACAAATTTAAATCTCAACATCAGGACTTGTTCAGATGTTTCTTTGTTTGTTTGTTTGTTTGTCGTGAGGCCTGTGGGATCTTAGTGCCCAACGAGGGACTGAATCAGGACTGCCAGTGAATTCCTGAGATGTCATAATATTAAATAATAAGCTTTTTATGTTCCAATAAAAATAATAAGTTTTTATGAGTTAAATTCAAGAGATGGGAAAGCAGCAGTTAGTACTCCAAGAGACCACAGATTCTGCCAGATTTAACAATCAACAGTGCGAGCAATTGTGTAACAAACCATCTCTTCACTCAGCACATAAAGGTCAGAGAAACCATCTGTCTTCTATGCTCAGACTGAGGACCATGGGTTTGGGTTTGGGGACTGAGGAGCTGCCAGCAACCTTTAACCTAACCATCAGAAACAAGCCTCCATCAACATGACCTTACTATTCATTCCAGAATATTTTTGCCCAGTATATATCCCAGTGTTTTCTCCAGGAGCTTCCTGAAAACCTATTTCTTTTTAAATAATGGACCACTCAACCAGCCCATTTCTCAGGTTAACAGATTGCTCCCTAGGAGAGACAAGACATCTCTTGCACCAGAATCCTTACCTTTCACTGTCCATCAGTCTCAAACTATTAAAGCATAAACTTTTTCCACTTGGAATCCCCACATTTAAAAGCCTGCCTTACACAAAAATAGAAATAGAGATCAATGGAACAGTATTAAACACCCAGAAATAAAGCTATGCATGAATGGTCAATTAACCTATAACAAAGGAGGCGAGACTACACAATATTGAAAAGACTGTCTCTTCAACAAATGGTTCTGAGCTGTTTATAATAGCCAGGACATGGAAGCAACCTAGATGTCCATCAGTAGACAAATGGATAAGAAAGCTGTGGTACATATATACAATGGAATATTACTGAGCCATTAAAAAGAATACATTTGAATCAGTTCTAATGAGGTGGATGAAACTGGAGCCTATTATAAAGAGTGAAGTAAGTCAGAAAGAAAAACACCAATACAGTATACTAACGCATATATATGGAATTTAGAAAGATGGTAACGATAACTCTATATGCGAGACAGCAAAAGAAACACAGATGTATAGAATAGTCTTTTGGACTTTATGGGAGAAGGCAGGGGTGGGATAATTTGAGAGAATAGCATTGAAACATGTATATTATCATATGTGAAACAGATCACCAGTCCAGGTTCGATGCATGAGACAGAATGCTCAGGACGGGTGCACTGGGATGACCCTGAGGGATGGGATGGGAGGCAGGTGGGAGGGCGGCTCAGGATGGGGAACACATGTACACCTGTGGCAGATTCATATCAATGTATGGCAAAAACCACTACAATATTGTAAAGTAATTAGCCTTCAATTAAAATAAATAAATTTTTAAAAATGGTGCTGGGAAAACTGTATAACCACATGTCAAAAAAAAAAAAAAAGAAAGAAAGTAGACCATTATTTAACACCATATACAAAAATAAGCTCAAAATGGATTAGGATGGAAATATGAGACCAGACACCATAAAGTTCCTAGAAGAAAACAGGCAGAACACTCTGACATATATCCCAATGATATCTTTTTCAAGCCATCTTCCAAAATAATGGAACTAAAAACAAAAATAAACAAATGTGACCTACTTAAACACAACAGCTTTTGCCCAGCAAAGGAAACAATAAACAAGTTGAAAAGACAACCACAGATTGGGAGACAATATTTGCAAGTAATGTGACTGACTAGGGAATAGTCTCCAAAATTTACAAACAATTCAAACAGCATCAAAACAAACAACCCAATCAACAAATGGGCAGGAAACCTAAATAGACATTTCTCCAAAGAAGATGTAGATATGGCCAAGAGGCACATGAAAAAGTGTTCAACATCGACAATTATCAGAGAAATGCAAATCAGAAGTACAATGAAGTATCACCTCACACCACTCAGAATGGCTATCACAAAAAAATCCACCAACGATAAACACTAGAGAGCGTGTGGAGGGAAGGGAACCCTCCTACACTATTGGTAGGAATGTAAATTCGTGCAGACAGTATGGAGAAAGTATGGAGGTTCTTTAAAAAATACTGTATGACCCTACAATCCCGCTTCTGGGCATATATCCAGAGAAAAACATGATCTGAAAGAATACATACACCCTAATGTTCATTGCAGCACTGTTTACAGTAACCAAGACATGGAAGCCACCTAAAAGTCCATCAACAGAGTACTGGATAAAGAAGATGTGGTACATATATACAGTGGAATATTACTCAGCCATTAAAAAATGAAATAATGCCATTTGGAAAAATATGGCTGGACCTAGAGATTGTCAAACTGAGTGAAGTAAGTCAGACAAAGGTGTGTAACTAAAAGAACATATTAAAAGGTTTGGGGTGGTTATTGTACAGCAACGGATAACTGAAAAAACCTACTCTGTGCATATGACACCTTATCTTTAAAATAGGAGAAGAATGGGGAAAAGGGATCATTAGGGAGCTTGGGAAGGACATGTACGCACTGCTATTTAAAATGGATAACCAACAAGGACCTACTGTACAGCATAGGGACTCTGCTCAGTGTTATGTGGCAACCTAGATGGGAGGGGAGTTTGGGAGAGAATGGATACATCTATACATATGGCTGAAACCCTTCACTGTCCACCTGAAACTACAGCATTATTTACCAGCTATACCCCAATACAAAATAAATTTTTTTAATTAAATAAAAATAAAAGCCTGCCTTAAACCACTCAACATATATATCTAAGCCTCTATCCGTATCTGCCCTCGACTGGTCTAAGTTCCCACTAAGACATGATCACGATGGTGTTCTCCCTTACGGCAGTATGTACTAAACAACCTTGCTTGACCGATGGAGCACTGCCGTGGTCTTCTGGGGGACTTAGCAGTTGGCAAACCATGCAGGTTTCGATCGTATTTGTAGAGTCACAAGTGTTGACTTGGCAGTTTTGTTCTGTTGGCCCCTTTTCCAATTCACTTATTCATTCATTCAATTTTCTTTTTGAGTTCTGTGTACCAGGAGAAAGAAGGAGGTTTGGTTCTAATGTCATAAAATAATGAAGAGAGACACTCACCCACTAATCCCACAAATATAAATGACTGTAAACCATGCTAAGTGCTGTAAAGGAAGGCTGCGTGGTGCCAAGGAAGTGGTTAATGGGCCATCTGTGAGAAACCTGCAAAAGACTAGGCCCCCAGGGCTGAGATAGGAGGGATGAGTAAGAGGTAAGAGGCTGAAAATGGAGACGGAAAACCTTGCAGGTTGAAGGATAAAGTCATCCCTATCAGGCTAGGAATTCACTAGCATTTTCTGCAGGTCCTATACCTTCAGGATCAGACAACTCTTTTGTTTCTTAGTGAAAAAGAAAGCCAATGTTTCAAAGAAAAAGAGAACCAAAGAGAAGAGACAACACACCTGTTTTCTAGTATTCTTTGGGTATAATTAAAAGGACATATTTCAAATGTCGGGCTGAAGTTTCCATACTGCATTGGTACAAAAACACCTGGAATTTTCTACTTCATTAGAAGATCAGTGAGATCAGTGTTAATGTCCACATTTTAAAGATGAGGTGTTGTGTGCACATAGTAGGTTGTTTCTGTCACCAATCGCTGCATAACTAACCACTCCAGACTTAGTTGTTTAAACATTATGTTACTGTTCTCGATTCTGTGGGTTCACCTTTTAGTTCTTCTGTTTCACATAATAATGACTGAGACAATGGGATAACTGGAAGGTCCAAAGTGGCCTTGTCTGGAGCTCCCTGGTGGTACCGTGGCTAAGACTCCACCCCCACCCCCCCAATGCAGGGGGCCTGGGTTCAATCCCTGGCCAAGGAACTAGATCCTGCATGCCACGACTAAAGATCCCACATGCCACAACTGAGACCCAGTGCAGCCAAATAAATAAAAATAAATATTTTAAAAGTGGTCTCATTCACGTAGCTTTGAATCACGTAGTTGACACAGGTCGCTTGCTAGTCACTTCACTGAAGCTCTCTCACATGGCCTTCTCCCATGGGGCTCTGCTGTGCTTCCTCCCAGTAGGACAGCAGGGCTCCCAAAGGAATGTTCTAAGAGGAAGAAAACAGAGGCTTCTGATCCTTTGAGGCCTGGACTGAGATGTCCCGTGACTTTAACTGTGCTGCTTTCCATTGCTCAAAGCATTGACTGAGTTAGTCACGATTCAAAGGGAAGAGGAAGAAAACAAACACGCACAGTCAGAGAGGGAAGGATCGCAGCCCTGCTTGGAGACCGTCCCTTACATAAGTGCTCACCGGGCATTTGTGGAATCAACAGACAAATGGCACACCCAAGGCCCACAGCTGGTCAGAGCAGGATGGGAGCAGAGGACGCAGGCAGGTCTCTTGGTCTTTGTCTGCAGTGCTGAGGATCAGCGGAGGGCTGAGGACACAGGGGCTCGAGCAGGATTCAAACGGGCTCTGCCATTTCACCTTGAGAGAATCACAGCGCCTCTCTGTGATGGAGCAGCTCAGTTGCTCCATTAAAATAGATAGTTCCTACCTCAGAGGGCTGTTATAAGGATTAAACTATTTAATATGTATAAAGTGCTTTTATTCTAAGAGTTGAAGTATACTTTCATATACTAAGAGCTATGCTAAGTATTAGCTGTGAGTATTCTGGGTTTCCCAGGTAGCACAGTGGTAGAGAATCTGCCTGCCAGTGCAGGAGACATGGGTTCAATCCCTGGGTTTGGAAGATCCCCTGGAAAAGGAATGGCAACCCACTCCAGTATTAGTGTTTGGAAAATGTCATGGACAGCAGAGCCTGGTGGGTTACAGCTCATGGGGTCTGCAAGAGTCTGACATGACTGAGCAACTGACCACTCACACTCACGTGACCATCCTACCAATTTGGTCGTGGTACTGAAACAGGAGGGAAGGGGGCAGGACACAGCCAGTACAAGAGTGGCGTGGCCATAGGAAATGACGAACTGGTTAGAGCTAACTAGTCCAAGCTAAGTGCCACACCCACGGAAACCATGACAGTTTCCACACCAACCATCAGAGAGCAAAAAGTGGGCGGAGATCCAGTTCCTGGAAATCCCCACCCCTTTCCCAAAATAGTTGGAATAATCGTCCCACGCACTAGCCTATGAAGTTACCCAGCCCATAAAAACTAACCACGCCATGTATCGGAGCCATTCTTGCCTTCCAAGATGGCCCACATGTCACACTGTGGAGTGTCTTTTTCTCTCAATAAATCCACTTTTTACCTATCACTTTGTCTCTCACTGAGTTTTTTCTGTGATTAGACATCAAGAACCTGGGCTTCACTAATTCCTGACACCAGGTGTGTGATCTCAGTTAAAAGACTGTGGATTCGAGTCGCAGTACGGTTTCAGTACCTCTGGTGGTGCCCGTACTTCCTGCCCTCACAGTAGGCGTCTGGCTCTTCCCCTGGGGCAGAAGTATAACATAGCAGGGAGCTGGTTCTTGGGGTGTGTACCACTTACTTGACTTCCAGAAAACGTTCCTTGAACCTTCTCAAAATAGGATGTACCAGACGTATCTCCCATGAAAAGAACATTCAGATTTTTGAGGCAGAGCATCTAGGGAATATATGCTGCTGCTGCTGCTAAGTCGCTTCAGTCGTGTCCGACTCTGTGCGACCCCATAGACGGCAGCCCACCAGGCTCCCCCGTCCCCGGGATTCTCCAGGCAAGAACACTGGAGTGGGTTGCCATTTCCTTCTCCAATGCATGGAAGTGAAAAGTGAAAGTGAAGTTGCTCAGTCGTGTCAGACTTAGCGACCCCCTGGACTGCAGCCTACCAGGCTCCTCTGTCCATGGGGTTTTCCAGGCAAGAGTACTGGAGTGGGGTGCCATTGCCTTCTCTGAGGAAATATATATAATTGGTGTTAAAATAATTTATTCTTACTAAAAAGCAGTAAGGTCCCATTTATGGTAATTTAAAAATTTTTAGATAATTTGATTAAGAGCACACACAAAACTTTTATGACAATCTTGCTGCAGGAAAGGAACTATACCCATGTGCCCAGACAAATTCAAGGATTTATGCTTAATGGAGAGATTTTATAAGAAAAGAAATGGTTAGATAATTATTGTAAAAGAATCCACCTGCAAATGCAGAGGACACCAGTTGGATCCCTGGTCCAGGGAGATCACACATACCCGGGGGCAACTAAGCCGGGGCAATGCAAATACTGAAGCCTGTGCTCCGCAACAAGAGACGCTACCACAGTGAGGAGCCCACGCACCCCATCGAAGAGCAGTGCCCGCTCATCACAGCTAGAGGAAGCCCTCTCATAGCAACAAGGACCCAGCGCAGCCAGAAGTGAATAAAAGAATTAACACATTTTTAAAAATAATTTATCACAAATGCCAATTTCTTCCTATGAGAAGTTGTGCATACAATAACCTTCAAAAAATTTTCCATTCCAGATAAGATTTGGGATAAGTTTTTATTTTAAATACAAATGCACTAAAAATGATGGAGGGGAAAAAAATGTTACGAGTATTTCTCAGTGATGGGACTGTAAGGAAATTCAACTTTCTTTGTGTTTTTAAAATTTTCTAGCATATCAATGCATTACTTCTGGAGTTCCTTTAATAAAAAAGAGATGCTTTCCCACTATCATTTAAACGCGGAATTCCATTTCTTCATTGTAAAATGTTTGATTATGAAGAATGAAGTAAGAAATATGAAAGTGTGGTCTGGGAGTCTGTGGCGGACAAGCCATGTCTTCTCAACAGCAGTGAGCTGAAGAGTAAAGTGAGGTTAATAAAGGGAGACAATTCTTTGGGAGGAAAAGATGCCAGAGAATGAGGTGAATAGCGCCATGGCCCTTGGGGAAGGCTGAGTGCTGATTTGGTCTTAGTAACTCTCCTACATCTTTTGTGCCTATAATAACCAAAGATGGACAGAGAGCAAAAGTCCACTTGAACATACAACAACCTGCCCTGTGTTCCTGCCTAGGAGCTTACATGACCTGGACTGACACTCCTAGTCTTGAAAACAAAGACTCAGGATTTGAAGTCTACACATCTGAGCTGCAAGATGGGCCAATTTGCTGAAATACCTCTGCTCATCAAAAGAAAAAAGAATGTGGAGTGACCTAGCGTAGTCTGCGGCTCAGCAGGTGCCCTAATTACTTCATCTCCCAAGATCAAGTTAGAATGCATCTTTCTAAGTCAGCCTACTCCTTATGCTGTGGTTCAGAACATATTTTGTGGAGGTAAGAAAACATAAAGAAAAAAACAGACAACTTCTAGATTTTTAACATAGCAACTGAGAGTAAATGAGAACAGCATCAACCAACACGGTGGATTCTGGGGGAGGAGCAGGCTGAGGTCAGGGGATGGAGACATAGAAACGAAGGTTTGACATGTTATGAAAATGCTTTATTGGATGTCACCATGGAGATGCAAGTCAACAGTCTGGAGTTCAGGTGCAGTTCAAGCCATCAGACTCAGTAAGATTGTCCATGGAGACAAGAGGGCTGGGAACCAAGCCCCGAGACCACCAGTGTTCAGAGGGTGGGAAGCAGAGAGAAACCATGAAAAGATATGGGGAAAGAGAAACCAGGGAGGTCTGAAGAAAACCTTAAGGGTGAGCTGTGTCAGACTTCGAGTGAAGAAAGCTTTTAACTCGAAGTCTTCTGTTACTCCAGCTTATCTTTAAACAATTCTTTAAGGAATGGCTACACTATTCTAGCCCTATAACCTACCTCTCCCAGAACTACTGAAAAGATATGCAGTATGATTAAGTCTTTGGATCATGGCCCATTGTCCTCCCAGCCACCTATGTGGTTGATTGTTTTCTTCCTGCTGCCCAGGGAAAGGTCAGCCAAAACAAAGTCCCCCTGCAGGAGAGATTTATTCTCTGGCCTTTATGATATGAAATGAGTCTTCCTTCATTTAACCCATCATTGACTGCCTGTTCTAAAAAACAGTGTGCCTTCAATAGACATATTCTCCCCTCAAGAGATGGCTCCGAAGAGCATTCTTCTCCTGGGTGTGTACCAAAAAGCATTTTCCCTTTCCTTACAGACTCAGAACTGCTCTTAGCGCCAAGAAGGTAGTGTTTTACTTGGTTCCACACACACAAAATGATCTAACTCAGATCAGGGATCAAAAACAGTGAGCAGCTCAGGAATTGGTTTCAGGAGCCAAAGTACCAACGTTACCACCACCTCAGTCTCACTGAGCTCTGGGCATTGTAGCTAATCAGTTGGTAACATTGAAAGACTCCTTTTATGGAGGCTTCTCCACCATCAATGAACTCATTTTATATAAATATTTAGCCAGGCAATAAACTGGACAGCCTATATTACTCAACATCAGCCTCAAAAGACCCTCCCGATTTATATACACAAGCATCTTGGTGGAGCAATACATTTTACACGCATGACATGGTCAGCGATAAATATACCAGGGTAGGTCAAACCCTATTTGGTTCTCTGCTTTTAACTGTCTTGGGCTTTGTGTGTTTCTTTAATCAGTTGGATGATTTAGATAAACAACGTGTATTAGTCTTTGTAAGTATAACATGCCTTGAACTTTCTCCAGATATTCATTCCCATTCATCATCATAATAGTTGTTCCCCCTTGGCCATCATTAAGATTAGAAATGTCCTTGAACCATTTAATGATATTCCACAAGACTGGACAGACTTTTCATGCCTTGATGAATTGCGATCACTCAGCTTAGACCAATGAAATTGGATATCCTTTAATGTGCCTGATGACTCTAAGGAGTTTAGGGAAAGCAGTGCCTGGGAATCAAAGTGGTTTCAACAGAATAACCATTCATTTGCGGGAACATGCATGAATTGAGTAAAATCTGATTAATGAGTTAGTATCTAATTCATTGCTAACTACAATGGAAATTTTTTTCTTTGTTTCTACTCCTGAATATGATTTTACCTGCAAATGTCCCTTTATTACAGAACTCATTAGAATGCACAAATTAGGTACAAAATGATTTTTTAAGCCCAAATCAGACTGTTAAAAAGAATGAGGTTCCTCCAAACAAAGTGACAACCTAAGGGGTGGGGTGGAGAAGGAGATGGGAGGGAGTTTCAAAAAGGAGGGGATATATGTATACCTATAGCTGGTTCATGTTGAGGTTTGACAGAAAACAGCAAAATTCTGTAAAGCAATTATCCTTCAATAAAAAATTAATTAATTAAAAAAAAAAAGAATGAGGTTCCTCCAAGCAAAGTGACTTTAAGATGTTCACATTGCTGATGAGGAAAGCATAAAAACAAAGCTGGGTTAGGAGTGCTTTAACTAACTTGCAGCCGAAAAAGACTACTTGCCTCTATTTTATGGGGCCAGGCTGCTCCAGATGGTTACTACGGGAATGTGATCCCCAATGTCTGTGTGATATGAACTAACAGACTTGGCCATTCAAGTCATAAATGTCTTTAATATTTTTACTAACAGAGCAGTTCCACCAGTCCTAAAACCATTGACATCACTGTGGTTTAGAACTGGCCAATGATACTGGCATGTTTAAGTTAACTATAGGTTCTTCCACAAACCACGATCTGAGACAAGAGGGTTGGCAACAGGACCCTGAGTGGAAAGTGGAGAGAGTACTGTGTTTGGAGTCCTGGTTCTCTCACTGGCAATTGGATCAAAGTACTTAAAGGAGCATCAGTTTCTTCCTTTACTCATCAATTATTTATTAAGCATCTATAGTATGCCAGGTGCTATTCTTGGGATACTGTAAAAAAAAAAAAAAAAAAAAACCAGAATATGGGGCCCACATTCCTTCACAGTTCTTGATTAATATAACTTTCTACCTTCCAGAATTGTTGTATGGGTCAAATGAGGTGTAATAAGTAAAAGTACTCTGAAATACTTTTCTTCCAGAAGTAAACCCTGAGATGAGAATTTGAGTGCAAGGATTTTCTTTGGGAGGTACAAGAAATGCTGAGAGTGGAAACACGTGGCAAGAAAGGAAATGCAGTCAATAAAGGATGCATTAGTGAGGAAGTCACCCCCATGGGAAACTGGAAATACTACATGGACATCCTGGGCAGTGGTGCACACACAGGCCTCACCGAAATCCCATCCCAAAGTGAGGCTAAAAACCTCAGCTCCTGAGGATCATGCGTTGAGGACTGCTCCAGAAAGTGTTCATTCCTTAGCACTCCTGGCCTGTCACAGGTCATTCTGGAGAGAACCCTTGGGCAGAGAGACGCATATACTGGTAGTTGGAAATCAGCTGGATCACACTGGAAATGGTGGTGTCCAGGGATATGATGTGCAAAGAATAAACTTCTCATCATTCCTCCACTGGCCAGATGGTGCCCGCTGGGCCCCTTCCCCCATTCACGTGCCCCAGTGTTTAACAGACCTGCAGGCTAGCTTATATTACATTAAAAACTCCTCTCATTAACCAACTAGATTTGGAAATAGTAAGCCCTGAGTTTCTCAAACTGGAGTATGTGGGCTCCTGTAAGTTTATAGATATTGCCTCCAGAACCCATGAATTCAAAGAATTTTGTAATTAGAAATGTTTTCATTTTGATGACAAAAATAAATTAAAACAAACATATTCAGGGTCACTTTGTAACTAATACGTGAAAGGCAATTTTATTTGCATTTGCATTTGAAGTTGTGGTAATGGTGACACCAGACAAAGATTTCAGGTAGCTGGAGAAGAAAGGCACGGCCAGGCAAGTTGCACGGAAACGATAGCCTGAGTGGATTATTTTCATTGTTCAGGGTTGACCAGAGATAGTACATATAGCAGTCTGTGTGCCAATCTTTGTCAGCAGTAAGTGCAGAGGTCAACTCTCAATTAGGAATTTTTCATGAAGCAGCTGCATCACAATTTCCCAGGGTGTGTTTAAAGTGGACTGGCTAGAAAAATAATGGGTAGGTAGTTAAAGACAAGTTTATTATCCAAAAGGAAGTGTAATGCCAATCATGTCAGATGATGGCTATCAAGTGCAAAAGCAGGAGTCAAGTCAATGAGTTCGGTTTCCACATAACTACTTCTGTAATAACAATCTGCCTCTGGAAAGATGAAGTAGTACTTTCCTCTATTCCTTCCACTAAGCACAGCTGAAAAAACATGGGACGTTATCTGTAAAAAATAAGAAGAAAAGCTGGAAAGGTGGAGCAAAGAAGTCAGAGCAGTTGGGCCCCTGAACAAGGCATGAGCAGGCTGAGTGTTCACTTCGCCTCATGTGTCCAGACTGGGTGCTGGAGAAGCTAGTAACCCAGGGACACCAACAGGCACAGACAAAACAAGCCCCGAGGAAAGACTGCTCTCTCCATTCCAATGGACAGACAAGGAGCAGCCCAGCAAAACAAGAAACTTTTAGATAATAGTGCTCTGTGCCAGCCAAACTTCACAGGCTAAGCGTGCATCTCCATCCCACCCCTTCCAGTGAAGGTCAAGGGGACAGCCTAGACTTCTCCCCACATCAGGTTGTGACAGGCGTCCCACACCCCCTCTGCCAAGTCATGTCAGAGAAGGCCAAGTGGGCACTAGAAACTTCCATCTCTTCTAGGGAGTACAGACAACATGTCCTCCTCATGACCCCCACCAGCTGGCATGGTGTCTGCAAAAACTTAGTGGGACCCTACACTCACACCCCACCAAGCAGTAATAAGAAGCCATTCCCCCATGAGTGTCAGTGCAGCTGAGTGGGGCATGCTTTCCACTTTTGTCTGGCAAGTAGTAAGGGAGCATTCCCCTTCTCCCACCAGGGTGTTGTCAGAAGAGTTCTGCTGAAAGATAAGGTTTTTAAATAAGATCCAGAGACTTCAAACATAATATCCTACATATCCAGGTTTCAAACACCACTCATACCAAGAATCAGGACGATCTCAACTAGAAAGACAAATCAACAAGTGTCAACACCAAGATGTTAGGGCTGTCTGACGAAGATTTTAAACAAGCTGTTATAAACATGCTTCAACAAACAATTAGGAACATGCCTGAAACAAATGAATAAAAAGCAGAAAGTCTCAGCAAAGAAATGTAAGATTTAAAGAAAAACACATGGAAATTTTAGAACTATTAATAAAAGCCATAATGACCAAAATTAAATGATGATTTGAGACAAAACAATGACAAAAACAATGTAATTATAATCCATGCTCTTATATCATTGTTAAAATGAACTTTATTAATTTTGGATTTTGTTGTATTCACTTGCAAATCTACTGGGATTATGACTAAACGCTGGATGCTTGGGGCTGGTGCACTGGGACGACCCAGAGGGATGGTACGGGGAGGGAGGAGGGAGGAGGGTTCAGGATGGGGAACATGTGTATACCTGTGGCAGATTCATGTTGATATATGGCAAAACCAATACAATATTGTAAAGTTAAAAAAAAAAAAGAGCTATACACGTAAGACGTTTCTACCTAGTTTTGTGTTTATACAAGTGGCATTATTTTTAAATAACTTATGTTAACACTTGGGAACTATAAATTTTTGTTTCCTTTACAAGGGGTCCTCATTCAAACAAGCAAATGTTTATTTATAAAATCTTTTGTGTTGAATTAGGGACTTCTGTGGTGCCTCAGATGGTAAAGAATCCACCTGCAATGCAGGAGACTGGGTTTGATCCCTGGGTCAGGAAGGTTCTCTGGAGAAGGGAATGGCCACCCACTTCAATATTCTTGCCTTGAGAATCCCATGGACAGAGGAGCCTGGTGGGCTACACGGGGTTGCAAGGAGTTGGACATGACTGAGTAACTAACCCCTTCACTTTTTTTTTTTCACTTCACATAGGTTGACTTGTTCCCCACAACATTCATTCATATGTTGAAGCCTTTACCCCAGTACCTCAGAAAGTGACCATTTTGGAGATATGGCCTTTAAAGAGTTGATTAAGGTAAAATGACGTCATGTGGGAGGAGCTTAGGACACCACATTCACAGAGGAAGAAAGAAGACAGCTGTCTACATATGGCCAGTCATAAAGTCTGACCTAAAGAATGTTTCATGGGCCTTTAAGAGAGTGTGTATTCTGCTACTGTTGGGTGAAGTATTCTAAACATGTCTCTAGGTGCACATTATATACAGTGCTATTCGAGTCTTTTATTTCCATGTTGATATTCTGCCTAGTTGTTCTATCCATGCATGAAGGTCCTCAGTCCCTGAATCATTGTCGGAGGACAGCTGTCACTTGGACTTCATCTGTGTGAGAAAGCTTCATCATAATAAGACTTTGAGACTTGGGGGGTTATCTATCTTGCAGCCAGCATTGCCTTAAATAAAAGAGTTTCATGTCTTGGGAATCAATCATCTGCTGCTAGCCCCTTAGTTATAAATATGAATCAAATGAAATTAAAGCAAAACATGGAAAATATGACCAGACACTGAAGCAATGGAAGAGATTTTGGTAATTGACACTGAATCCTTTGTCTCTGGTAAGAAGTCTGGTTTGACCAGAGCGTCTGATTTGGGCAGCTGCTCAAGAATTGGGCAGGGGAGCTAGATGAGAGCAGATCGCAGATGGTAACCCTTACTTCAGTGCCTCACGGAGGCCAGCTTTAAGGGATGGAAGAGCACATCTAAGAGCAAGAGGCCTTCCGAGAATATAAAGTGAGTAGTGACATTAACATGTTTTCTCTCATCCAGTCCCTTATTTACTCCATTCATTATCCTTAGAGTTGTTACCCTATAGATAGTATTCATCTTTTTTCCTTATGTATCCTCCCAGAATTTATGTATGCCTACAAGAAGATATTTGTACATAGTCTTTGTCCTAATCCTTATCCCAAAGACAGAAAGTTATACACACCAATCTTTACTTTGCCCTTTTCATCTAATATATCCTGAAGATCTTTCCACATCATCAAAAAGATAAACGCATCTTCCTTTTCAGCAGCTTAATATTATTCCATTCTATGGATAGACTGTAGTTCATCTGACACCTTTGTCGTAAGTGTGGGTTATCGCTAAGGTGTGCCCTTAATTGTGTCCAACTCCTTTGCCACTCCATGGACTATACCCTACCAAGCTCCTCTGTCCATGGAATTTTCCAGGCAAGAATGCAGTTTGCCATTTCCTACTTCAAGGGCTTTTTCCCGACCCAGGGATTGAACCCTTGTCTCTTCTATCTCCTGCACTGGCAGGTGGATTCTTTCCCACTAACACCACCTGCAAAGCCCTTCTGATCCCCAATAATCTGCTATTATAAACATGCTAAACAAATATCCTTGCACATTTGTCATTTTGGTATGTGTGCAGGTGTATCAATAAGACAGATGCCCAGAAGTATGTTTCTCTCTTAGAGGGCAAATGCATGTGGCGTTTCCAACATATTGCCAAATTGTCCTCGGAAGTGCTGTATTACGTACTTCTACCGTCGATATTTGAGACTATTTCTATATGGTGTGCCAAGGTTTTAGACATTTGCTTAATAAACCAGCACACAAAACACAGTATTCAGAGTAGGTCGTATAAAGGTGTGAAGGGGGCTGGAGGAACTGTGGCATCACAGGTCCACAACTTTTTAAAACATTCATTTACCTGACTGTGCCAGGTCTTGGTCGCAGCGTGTGAGATCTTTAGTTGTGATGTGTGAACCGTTAGTCGCAGCATGTGGGATCTAGTTCCCCAACCAGGGATCAAATCAAGGTCCCCTGCTTTGGGAGTGCAGAGTCTGAGCCACTATTTTTTTTTAATTTATTTATTTTCAATTGAAGGATAATTGCTTTACAGTATTGTGTTGGTTTCTGTCAAGCCTCAACATGACTCATCCATAGGTACACCTCCCTCTTGAACCTGCCTCCCACCCCTCTAGCTTATCACAGAGCCCGTTTGAGCTCCCTGAGTCATACAGCAAATTCCCATTGGCTATCTATTCTGCAAACGGTAACGTATGTTTCCATGTTACTCTCTCCATACATCCCACCCTCTCCTTCCTTCCCCCCAAATAGCCCATAAGTCTTTTATCTATGTCCACATCTCCATTGCTGCCCTGCAAATAATTTCATCAGTACCATCACTCTGGATTCCACATACACGTCAGTATACAATATTTCTCTTTCTGACCTACCTCACTCTGTATAACAATGAGTCACTATTTTTAAGGAAGCTAAACTCTTATGGATCTTTAACTTAATTCAATTACCTTAGTTTAGCACAGGAGGATGGAGAAGGCAATGGCACCCCACTCCAGTACTCTTGCCTGGAAAATCCCATGGATGGAGGAGCTTGGTAGGCTGCAGTCCATGGGGTCGCTAGAGTCGGACACGACTGAGCGACTTCACTTTCACTTTTCACTTTCACTTTTCACTTTCACTTTTCACTTTCATGCATTGGAGAAGGAAATGGCAACCCACTCCAGTGTTCTTGCCTGGAGAATCCCAGGGATAGGGGAGCCTGATGGGCTGCCGTCTATGGGGTCGTACAGAGTCGGACATGACTGAAGCGACTTAGCAGCAGCAGCAGCAGCAGCACAGGAGGAAATTGTGACCTCTAAGAACCTAAGCCACTTGTTCAAGATCACATAGGAGGTTAGCCTGGCAGAGCCAGCCTGTGTTCTCCTGCCTCAGTTCACTGCACTATTGATGCTTCTGAAAGGCAGAATAATGGCCCTCAAAGACGCCCAGCTCCCCACAACCTGTAACATGTTGCTTGCATGGCAAAAGGGACTTTGCAGATGTGATTACAGTATGGACCTTGAGATGGGGAGATTATCCTGGCTTGTTCAGCTGGGCCCAATCAAATCAGAAGAGCTCTTAAAAGTGGAGAACATTTCCTCACGGTAGCCAGAAGAGATCTGTTGGAAAGGAGATTAGTCAGGGATTCAAAGCATGAGAGGGACTCAACCCAGCTGTCACTGGCTTTGAAGACAGACAAAAGGGGCCAGGAACCAAGAGTGTCAGTGAAAACTGAAAACAACCCCCAGCCAGCAGCCAGCAGGGACATGGGAATCTCATTCTTACAGCCTCAGGGAACAGAATCCTGCCCACAGCCTGAAAGAGCTGGAAAAACATTGTCCCGTGGTACCTCTCACAAGGAATACAGCCCTGCCGCCATCTTGATTTTGAACCACAGGAGACGGAGAAAGGAACCAGCCAGGGACTTGTGACTTACAGGACTGTGGGGTGATAATCTCGTGTTGTCTCAAGCTGGTAAGTTTGTGCTAATTTCCTAGGGGAGTACTACACCACTGCACACCGGCTCTTCCATGTCACCATGAGGAGCCTTCATTTACCCATTTAACAATATTTACTGAAGACCTATTATGTGCCAGGCAGTGTCTCAGGTGCTGGAGCGATAGCGTGAGTGACACAGAGATGCTGTTTCCAGGGAGCTTACTTTCACACAGAGGGAGGCCTCTAAACCAACAAAGATGTCCGTTAGATGGTAGAGTAGAAAGTGGTGAGTGCCAGAGGCAAATAAATAATGCAAGAAGATGATGGAGCAGGCTGCGGGGGAGTGTGGTGAGGAGGGTGCTCACTGAGAAGGTAATATTTGAACAGAGTTGAAGGAGCTGAGGAAGAAATAAGCCATGCGGATCTATCTGGAAAGTGTTTTCCAAGGAGGGGTAAAAGCAGGCACAGTGGTTCTGAGATAGGAGCATGTCTAAGCTGCTCCAAGAACAGCAAGGAGGCCAGGATGGTCAGAGCAGAGTGAGCAAGGGCAGGCAGCATGCCAGAGAACGACAGGGAGCAGAGCCTCGGGTCTCCTAAGGGCTCTGGGACAAGAGGTACTGGAAAGATTTGAGAAGAGGAGCACCCTGGTTGCATTTCACCTGGCTGCCAGGTAGACAAGTACCTGAGGGACAAGTGCAGACACAGGGGGCCAGTGCAGGGCCCTGCTGTGATGAGCCAGGGCAGAGACGATCTGGATGGCTGCAGTGGCCTGGTGAGAAGTGGTTGGCTTCCAGATATACTTTAAAGGAGCAGCAACAGGAGGGACTTTCTTAGTGATCTAGTGGCTAAATGGCAACCCACTCCAGTACTCTTGCCTGGAAAATCCCATGGATGGAGGAGCCTGGTAGGCTCGCTGGGAGTCGGACACGACTGAGCGACTTCACTTTCACTTTTCACTTTCCACTTGCATGCATTGGAGAAGGAAATGGCAACCCACTCCAGTGTTCTTGCCTGGAGAATCCCAGGAATGGGGGAGCCCGGTGGGCTGCCGTCTATGGGGTCGCACGGAGTCGGACACGACTGAAGCGACTTAGCAGCAGCAGCAGCAACAGTGGCTAAAACTCTGCACTTCCAAGGCAAGGGGCCTGAGTTCGATTCCTGGTCAGGAAACCAGATCCCATATGCTGCAATTAAGAGTTCGCATGCCACAGCTTAAAAAAGATCCCGAACGCTGCAATGAAGATTGAAGATCTTGCATGCAGCAACTGAGCGCAGCCAAATAAATAAATGTTAAAAAAGGAGGGCCAATAGAATTTCTTAATGGATTCGTTGTAAAACAGGAGAGAAAGTAGATTCAAGGATGTTGGGTGAGTGGCCCCTGTATATCTTGACTCTGTATTCATGCCCTTATGCAGCCCCTTCCTCTTGAATCTGGACTGAGCCAGGGGACTTGATGTAAGCAATAAATGAAGCAAATGTTGGGCCAGTCCTGAACTTAATCTTAAAAAGGCACGGCAAGGGAATTCCCTGACGGTCCTGAGGTTAAGAATCCACCTTCTAATGCAGGGGACAAGGGCTCATCCCTTGGTTGGGGAAGTAAGATTCCCATATTCCACAGGCAGCAGCTTCTGTTTTTGTGCTGCTGGGAACCTGAAGGCACCACATCTTGTAGGAGAGATGGTCTGAAAGGACCATGTCGAGAAGCCTCGAACAGAGGGAGAGGCCCTGAGCCTACATGGAGAAAGGATGCTCCGCAGCCCAGCCCCTGTCTTACCCTTCAGCTCAGCTGAGCACCAGTGCCTACCAGTGAAAGCACTGGAAAGCCACTGAGAGAGGCTGAGTCTCACTGACAGAGCTATAAGCAAATAAAAAAGCCATTGTCAAAGCTACTAGGGTTTGGGGGCAGTTCACTGTGCTGTGAAACATGGAAAAAAAAACAAACAAACAAGGATTTGGGTCTGACCATCCAGAAGAATGGTGGGAGCATTAACTGGACAGAGTGGCAGCTAGTTAACAGGCTTGGGGGGAAATCTTGAATGGAAAGATTCAAATCTTACTGCTTCTAAATGCAAAAGAAACATTCATTTCCCTTAATATAGTAGAAGAATGAGATCTTCTGTTAAACACTGCTGGATTTCCCAAGCCCAGGAATGGCCGTTTTAGGAGCAACCCTTTGTATCTTCAGCATAATAGCAAAGCAGACGGTAAAGGAACTGTTTAGATTTTTTTTCTTGGCAGCTTCTGAAGCTCTGCTGACAATCAGCGAAACCCCGACGGCAGTTTCAGGCAGAGAGACCCTCGCCTGGTTTTTCCAGCGTTGCCACTGTGGTTTCAGGGCTCCGGGGACGCCAGCACCTCAAGGAGCACCCACCGTGCTCGCTCTCCCTCTGGCTTCCAACAGCTGGTCGGGAAGAATCGTTCTGGGCTTGGCGGATGGGCTTCTGGAAGCTGAGTGTGCAGCCTCAGAGCAAGGGCCCTGCCAGTTCCCCCGTTAACCCTTTCTGTGGCCGTCCACCTCAGGGCCAGGTGGGCGGGAAAAGAAACGCAGCTTGGTCAACTTGGTCAGCCTGTGGGGCTCTGATGGCAGATATCTGGGCGGGTACATCGTTCAGTTCCCCCAAATTAAGTGCTGGGGAGAGGCGATGTATTGCTTAAGAATTCTAACACCCCAGAATAAATATTAATACGAAAGGACTACCTTCTGTTGCCCACCACCGCTCACTCACTCCCACCTGCAGCCCCAGAGGTATGCCCACCCACACCTCCTTCCCCGGCTCATCCAGCTGTGGGGGAAGAGTTTCAGTTCAGTTCAGTTCGGTCACTCAGTTGTGTCCAACTCTTTGCGGCCCCATGGACTGCAGCACACCAGGCCTGCGTGTCCATCATCACTCCCGGAGTCCACCCAAACTCATGTCCATTGAGTCGGTGATGCCATCCATCTCATCCCCTCCTGCTCTCAATCTTCCCCAGCATCGGGGTCTGTCAAATGAGTCAGCTCTTCGAATCAGGTGGCCAAAGTATTGGAGTTTCAGCTTCAGCATCAGTCCTCAGAATACAGCTAAAGGCAAACGAAGTCATCGTCCACACAAAGGCTCATCTTCTGGGTTCAACCTTTTCTTAGACCAGTTTGGGGGCGGGGGACTTCCACCTACCCCTACTTCCACCTACTTCCACTTCCACCTCCAGATAGTCTCTCTGGAAATCCAAACCCCACCATGACCCACCACTGCAGCCCTAAGTAGGGCAAAAAGACTGGGCTTCAGGGCACAGAGGGGTTCACACTATTGAGCAATTAGAGGGCTCCTGTCAGAGGAAAGTTGATGGGTTTGACTCAAGAAATACATACTTTTTTTTAATGTTAGGAGGCATTGTTTAAGAATTTAACTATATACTAAAGGGAAAAGGAAGAGGAGGGATACATTAGGAGCTTGGGATTAACTGATACACTATATAAAAAACAGATAACCAACAAGGACCTACTATACAGCATAGAACTATACTCAATATTTTATAATAATCTATAAGGGAAAATAATACTTTTTTAGCTAATACTTTATAATACTTTTTCAGATTATATCTTTATATATAATGGTCTCCAAGAATAGGTGCTGAAAATAGAGGTCAGAACTCTGAAGGGTTTATAACAGTTTTCATATAAAATATATGTATTCATATACCTATGTGAATTAGCCAAATCAGCCTTGTGGGAGGGGAAGTGGGTAATGAGGTATATGTAACCCTACAGGTTTGGACAGCTTTCCATAATATTATTAAGTGAAAACTGAAGGCTATATAACTCCATTTAGGGGTTCAATATAATCTGACTTGTGTGTTAAAAGCACAGAAAATTCATGCATAAGAAGAATCTTTAAGAATAGAAACTAAAGGATACAAGCTAAAGTGTTAAAAACCGTTGTCTCTAGGGAAATGGGGTTATGAATTAATTTTTTTCTTGCTTTTATTTTTATTATAGTAAGCATAGATCGCTTTTGTAACAATGATCAGATTTTTTAAAATTTCACAATAATTGATAATTCTAGCACTTTTTAAAATCTTCCCTTCTTCAGTCCCTGCTCCCCTCTCTCACACCCTCCATCTGTTGCAACAGAGTAATCTTGCTCATCTCAGGTACCCAGAATGAACATCACCACTCCCGAACATGGGGCCAGATGACAAAAGGCTTCTGAGCAACCAAGAGATGTCCCCACGTCAATAAACTAAAACACATCCATTTTGCTCACAGACAAGCATCTCAGACTAGTACTGATGACTTGTTTATGTATACTTAATCAGTTCAGTTCAGTTCAGTCGCTCAGTCGTGTCCGACTCTTTGTGACCCCATGAATCGCAGCACGCCAGGCCTCCCTGTCCATCACCAACTCCCGGAGTTCACTCACACAGTTCTAACAGACATTGGTATCTGAGTTCAAGTGCACATTTAGAAAAGGCAGTTAGAGGATGAGAAAGTACCCACCGCAGGCACACACACAGGAAACAGAGAGAGCTGGCAGAGGTGACAAGCGAGGACAGAGTCCAGACAAGACTTCCACGCCAGTAGGTCCACACAAGGACTCCTCAGGATACAGTGCACACCCTCTGCCTCCTTGCCAAGGTCAGAAGAAATCCCCGTTTCTAAACTCAGAGAGGATCACAGGGATGGCTATGTCCAAGAGAACCAGACCTCAAATGCCCAGGCCTTAAAAAGAAACAGAAAACCGGATCATCCACATTAAAAGTGGGCACCTTCAAACAGAGCTTCAGAGTCTTGGTGACAGAGGCCAAACTTGGGAATGAGGTTATATTCTTGTTCCTTTCTACCTTTCCTGCTTTTGAGCGAAACGATGTTGATCTTATATCTGTCAGAGTCTTCTTCTCGTTCCACTATCTTTTCTTCAATATCTGATCTTATAATCAAGGCACTTATACTACCCCCATTACTTTTTGCCTCCATGATCCTTACGTGTCATTTTTCCCCTTCTTGGTTTCACAACAGTCCTTATATTAAAAAAACCAACAACTAGAAAAACATTCTTAATGGACTGTTTTTGAAGGGGCTGTGCCTTTTATACTGACCAGTTTTTAAACTCTTCATAAAAATGGTGTTTAACAAGCCCAAACTTTCAAATGTGAATGGGATAAAGTCAAAAGGAGATGAAAGAAATGGCATTCCTGGTGAAATAGGTCAGATGATTTTCAGATTCCAAAGTGTCCTGATAGTTTTATGTGATCCAATCCAGTTCCTGAAAAAAACCCTGCCAACAGGTAACAGGTCTTTGAAAGCTTTTGAAGCCAAAGGCTCCCTACCAGCCAGCCGATCTCTTACGAAGTTCTTGGCCTCATTAAGAATGAGAAACAGATACTACGGCACCGACCTGTCTACAAGGACACAATGAGACAAACGTAATTGCTTGTATGAGGGATATAAGTCAGCAACTCCCAAATCATTCATATTTATACCCACTCCATTTTGGTTGTCTTTCCTTTATAATTTGGCCATACATCGATGTCAAGTGTATAATTTCATCTGGGGCTTTATCAGTTACCGCCCAGAGCCATGATTATATGGTGGGAACTTCCTCCCCAGCACGTCTATCTTTAGTATCTTCTTGATAGTTACCTCTTACATGTAAAATCAAAAGGAAAGTCTTGGTTTTCTTATGTGGCTCCAGAATCACTAAATATAACATTTAGAAGCAATTTATCAACTGAAACTATTGACTTTTCAGTTGCCATTGCCATTTCTCAAAGCAAAGTGTTCCTATTCCTTTCCTTCATTATTTTTTTTTAATCAAATTACAGTGGAAATTTTAGGGACTTCTACACTGACCACACAATCATGCACTAAGTTCATCTTTCATCTTGCTGGTGTCCAGTCTAATAACAGAGATAAAACTGGATTTTGAACAATCAGAAGCACAGCTAGAGGCATACAGGTATGATTTCTGGAAAAAGTAACTTTTTACAAACAAAATAAAAAACAACTCTCCACTCTAGGATTCAAAAGATAATTTATTAGTCAGAGGAGAATCACACACTATATCCAGCAATATGCTTCTTTTATTTTTGTGCCTTTTATCTTAAAAATATATTTAAACAAGAAACAAAGATAATATTGAATTTTCCCATAAATTTTGCTTTCTTATTTACAGTGTTACATTGTAAATAACATTCCATTATACACAGATTAAGGACTGCATTACTGTATGTTCTCTTTACATATTCTTTCATAATACAGTACACACAGCTCGAAACTATGCAGGATTTAAGCTTAGAAAAGCTTGAGGAAGGAAGTACAAACTTTATCAATAAGACTATTATTTAAAAAGGTTCTGACCTTAATTCTCTGCTAGATTGTTTCACTGAAACCATTCTTTGTTAAAGAAAAATGCCCCATATGAGGGATGAGAACAACAGTTTAAGTCACCACAGGATCCACTTAAACTGGCTAACAAATAAAAATACTTTGTTACTAGCACTGTTATCAGGAGCACGGCCACTGTCCATCATTGCAACAAGTAGATTTACTCTGCAGTTTCAGACACATTACATGTTACATCAACACAGTCGGTACTGCTTTGTGAAATCAACCACTTCCTGCAACTTTAGGTTTTACCTGTAAACAGTTAAAGCACGCATTTTGGGAAGATGATTTAATCATTCCTGGTCTGAGGTTACATAATAAGGAGGAGTTTCTAATTCATTGAAGAAGCGAGCACACGCGCACACACACACTCACACACACCGCATCCCGCTCCCCCGCCCAAGACCCGCGTGTTGCCAAGCACTAACTACAGCAGCACTAGTGTCGCGAGGGATGCGCGAGGGACGCACGAGGCTGCGACAGAAGTTATGAAACGAGGAAGGTTAAACATCCAACTTCCGTTAGAACCCCGTGGAGCCCGGGTTCGGTGATGCCCTCGACGCTCCGGGTTCCGCTGGAAGGCTCAGCTCACCGGGCTCTCCAGGCGGCAGACGCCTCCTTCAATCGCCACGGATTGTCCGGCCACCGCGCCAGGAGGGAGTCTGGAAATATGAGTCTGCGGAGGGGAGACGAAGACCGTTAGAGGCGCCAGCTGTGTTTCCTCCCCTCCACGTGCGACGAAGGGGTAGAAAACACCAGAGAATCTTGGCTTCTCTTTGCTTCTGAGAATCTCCAGGCTGTGCTCGTGGGTAACTCAGGGGCAGACAGATCCTGTTTGTTCAAATCTTAGGGGATGTTAACTGAACACCTACTACATGCCAAGCACAGCACTGGCAGGGGGAGGATTCCGAGATCAGGACAGCACGGAGCCTAGGGTTTAGTCATACTCAGAACAAGAATGGTTTTCAGGCCAGCTATACTGAGCATATTCCAGTTACCTGAAACTGGCAATTGATACACATCTTGTCCTCTAAACATTCAAAAGTGAGGACACCTGATTCATATTTATCCCCTCAGTTTACTTCTTAAAAGAGTTAAGCAGCTTACAAAAATCAGACCACTCAACCTCGCCTCAGTGAGGGAATGAAAAAAAGAAAAAGAAGAACTTACAAAATAAGTTAAAGACAGGCATGACTTCACACAAAATCGAGCCTGAGCTCTGCCCCCATGCTGGAGGCAGAGGGCTGCCTGGTCTCCCAGCTTCCCGGGGGCAACGAGCAGACAGGGGTCCGTGCAGTAGAATGGGATCACACAGACCAACTGCTCAAAGAAGAACACTTCCTGGCATGGAGTCCAGGGAGCCACTCCTCTTGCAGGGCTTTACCCGCAGCAGGTACCGCGTACAGCGGGCGGGTGAAGACAGCATCTGGAGAACAAGGGGCTTTGTAAGGCTGTGTATTACAGCATCACGCAAAGGAGGTCAGCAGGCAAATTTCTTCCATGAGGGGTCAGCCAGGAATTCCTTTTTTTTTTTTTTTGATGATCTCTCTTAATCCAGGGATAGATAAATGTCGGAGTTTCTAAGAAGAACAGAGGGAGTGTATATCCTTCAGATAATCCTCTCTGATTCTGCTTTTCCTAAGGACTGAACAGAGGGGAGCTCAAGTCCCAGAGTGCAGTCGCTGGATGCAGCGGGGGAGGTGGCCAAGCCTGGGGCAGGGGTGACATCCTCTTGCGCAGCCAAAGATGACGCAAGCACGTGCGTTAGCTGGAACAACACGGAGGCTAACTGATTTTAATTCTTAGGTATCATTGCATAACTCCTATGAGAGCAACTGACATAGCAATTTGGAAAGTTCTGGAAAATAGAAAATGTTCTCTGGGTATCTAGTGTTTCTGTATGCAAGGCAGGAAGCCACCTGTAACCTGCAGGACAGAGGTCTGTTAGCTCTGGGCACAGCAGGCCCTGTGCCATCTCCTGGGAGGGGGGTATCACTGAGCTCACCCGCCAGACCCATGCCTCTGGCACCATGTCCCAGAGTCTGGCCTCATTACTGCTTGCATCTGAGGGTCGTACCTGGGGGTATCTAATAAGTACGGATGTATTATACCGGGAAGTCCACTGTAAGACACTCGTGGATCGCTGTTTCTTGTGATGTCTCATTAACCTCAAGGGAGGAGTTTGAAGACAACGTGTCGTTTGAGTCTGCTACCCAGCAGCCCTCGTCACATCCAGCCGCCTAAGGCTCAAATCCACAATTCCCAGGGCTCCGTGTTGTGGGGCCTTTTATTCTTTCAGGAATTCATTAGCATGAAGCCAAAGAATTTTTTCCTCAGGCATCATTCATCAATTAAAAAGAACAGTCTAACCAAAGACAATCCCTGAGAGAGCAGAAGCCCCTTAAGCCCCTTCATCCCTTATCACCCTCTTCAGCCAGGAAATGGTCACGTGATTACAACAGGGATCAAGAAGATAGAAAACTATACAGTAGTTCCTCAATAAATTAAACACAGAATTACCATATGATCTAACAATTCCACATCACAGTATATACCCAAAACAAGTAAAAGCAGGGACTCAGATATTTGTACACAAGGCTCATAGCAGCTTTATTCACAAAAGCCTAAACATAGAAGCAAGCAACCCAATGTTCATCAAGATATCAATGAGCAAAACATGGTCTGCACATACAATGGAATTTTCAGCTTTAAAAAGAGTTGACATTCTGACACATGGCACAGCATGGGTCAGCTCTGAAGACACTAAGCTCAGTGAAATAAGCCAGACACAAAAGGACAAATATTGCATGATTCCACTTGCATGAGGCGCCTAGAAGTCAAAATGCAGAGATGGGAAGCAAGAAGGTGGTTGCCAGGGGCTGGAGGGAGGCAGAATTAGGGAGTCATTACTTAATGGGCACAGAGTTTCAGTTGGAGAAGGTGAAAAGTTCTGGAGATGGAGGGGGGTGACGGTTGTACAATAAGGTAAATGTACTAAGCGCCACTGCAAAGCACACCTGAAATGGTTACCATGGTAACTCTTATGCAGTGTGTGCACGTGTGTGCATGCTCAGTCGCTTCAGTCATGTCCAACTCTTTGCAGCCCTATGAATGTTATATATATTTTAGCATAATTTTAACAAAAGAAGAAAGCAGAAATGACAATTTTCTTCCTAGTCTAGAACTGTATTCTATAAGATGGCATTAAAAGAAGGGGTTAGCTGGAATGAATCCACAGTGCAGACCCCAAAGGAGAAACATTACCACCACATCCATGAAATTAAAAGATGCTTACTCCTTGGAAGGAAAGTTATGACCAACCTAGATAGCATATTCAAAAGCAGAGACATTACTTTGCCAACAAAGGTTTGTCTAGTCAAGGCTATGGTTTTTCCAGTAGTCATGTATGGATGTGAGAGTTGGACTGTGAAGACAGCTGAGCACTGAAGAATTGATGCTTTTGAACCGTGGTGTTGGAGAAGACTCTTGAGAGTCCCTTGGACTGCATGGAGATACAACCAGTCCATTCTAAAGGAGATCAGTCCTGGGTGTTCACTGGAAGGAATGATGCTAAAGATGAAACTCCAGTACTTTGGCCACCTCATGCGAAGAGTTGACTCATTGGAAAAGACTCTGATGCTGGGAGGGATTGGGGGCAGGAGGAGAAGGGGACGACAGAGGATGAGATGGCTGGATGGCATCACCGACTGGATGGATGTGAGTTTGAGTGAACTCCGGGAGTTGGTGATGAACAGGGAGGCCTGGCGTGCTGTGATTCATGGGGTCGCAAAGAGTCGGACACGACTGAGTGACTGAACTGAACTGAACTGTTCACAAATAGGTTGAAAATTTCCAATCACATTACTTAAGATATCTGTCCCTAAAAGAGAAGTCCAGAGGAAAATTTATCCTCACATTTCCTGGAGATACAGAGAGAACCCAGTGAGACTTCCTGGCAGTCCAGGCACCAGAAGTAACAGAGAATAAATTAATTTTTAAAAGATCAGAGTGACCGTGTGTCCAAGCAGACAGCCTGTAACTTGACCAGGGTGATGTCTGTCTTAAAGCAAATGATTTTCTTTTGAGCATGAAAAAGACCCAGAATTAGAAGGAAGAAACCAGGAGGCCAGGGGACTTGATAACAATCCCTTGAGATCTACAAAAACACAAATGGCCAATTCAAACTCACTTCTAACACTCCCAACCCCACCAAGTTTACGACAGAAAAACATCTAAATAAACTGAGCTAAACCACAAAGTATCAAGGAGAGTTAGGAAGGGAGATAAAAAAGAATTTGAAAAGATGACAATGGTCTTCAGATATTTATTAATGGTACATGGGCAAAATACTTCAAAAAATACATTGAGATTTGTATAAATTGAGCTGTTTGCCTAACAGAGAAATGCTCACCCAGACAAACAAGTTGTTAAGATTAACTTTTCAGGATTATCTCTTCCCTAAATTATCACTGAGTCAATTACAAAACACACTGGGCATGATTTTGGTGTTGAGAGGAATAAAATGATTAATCGTCCAAATGTATGTCAACACTTCACCAGTTTCATCCATCAACATGATCTTCAAACTCATCAGAAAATATGACCTTGGCCTGGAAAAGTTTGAACCAAGATGTACTTGATGCTTTCTGTGGAGATTTCAACAGAGCATCAAATCATATTATAAACAGTGGGGCTGTTTAAGAGAATATTTTATATGAGTGTTTATCTCTAAAAGTTCTTCTGGAGAAGTGGGTTTGAATTCCTCGAGCCTAAAAATAGACCACTGTCTACAATGAACCTGCATGTCAGCATTTTAAAGTGCAGTGAAGTATTTTACACTGAGTGTATAAGGACTGTGCAGACTCGAGCGTGTCCTACAAGTATAAGAACTTAACATGGTATCTTTAAAACCAGAGTAGCAAAGTACTGTACTGGAATTCAGAATTATAAGAAATAACACGTGAACACAGCAGATGCCAAAGCTGCAGCATTTTGGGTCTTCTCCCTCCGTTCCCTGGGAACGCCCCACTCACACAGCGCTCTAACCAGGATTCCGTGACTCATGGCCGCTTCAGTTTTCTCCAGGAAAGAGCACCTTTACCGGACCCTCCCCTCAATCTAGCAGCTCTTCTTCTCGCTCCTACAGCTCCCAGCTGAGCATTTCATGGTTTTCGATGCAACTGTTCAGGTTTTGGTTTGCTTGGAATTTTTGAGTCTCTGTAGTTGAAAGTCCAGTGAAGGCAAGAGTTCGTCTTGCACACACTCCTCTACGTTCCCTGCACTTGTCAGAGTGTCTGACACAAGCATATTCTAGAAATGTTCACTGAGTGGAGAAGTGACTAGAACATACCCTTCGGGGCTCTGATTATGTACAAAGAATCTCAAGCGTTTTCACGCATGGGACCTATTTGGTTAAAAAGTCAATCACACTAATTTGTTACAGTGAAGACTGTTTTTAAATAGATTTTTAAATAAGCATGGACTGGTTCCATTTCCCCACTTTGCAAGTGATTATGGTGTTAGAATGGACATAGAACCTTAGATTCTGAAGATGCTGATGTCTCCACACCAATGGAACCCAACGGCCTTGGAGTTAGAATTCTCTGCTTTCTTAATAATTCCCTTAAATGGCCAGACAGATCCTTGAGGTTAACACTCCTAGAAGAACTGTCACTTTATAAATTAAACTGTCTAGTCAAAGCCATTAATCTTAGGTTTGTATTTTTTTTTTCTATTAAAACCAAAAGCATTGTATAATAACATATTTAGCCTGAAGACTTCAAAATGAGAAAAAGAAAAATATAATACAGAAATTATATAATTGTTTGATGTCCTAATCACAATCTAAGTAGTAGCTGAGACTTCCTATCATTCATACTCATGTCTTTAAATCTTTTAAGACCACCTTAGTGACTGCTTTTTTGTGGTTTCCAGGAAAACTACAAGCACACAATTTAATTCTGAAAGTCTCAAAGTCTTTATTTAGTGGTTATATTTTAATCCATCTTTCCACTCGCCAGAGAGTTGCTTGAGACCTGCCACAACAGTCAAGGGAAGAAGATTATTGTCCTCCTTTGGTGGGGGTCAGGAAAATAAAATATAGACAGACGTATTAATAGCTAAAAAAAAATAAAGCTCTTGGAAATGTTTTACATTGGTTTCATAATTCTGAGAGTTTGGTTTCTGTTTTTTCAAGAAAACAAAAACAAGTTTTTTCATCAATCACTGACTAGGAATCCAGAGCACCTTGGCTTCCGGGCTACGCTTCTTCCTGGACACAGCGCTGGACCACACTTCCCAGCCTTCTTTTGCAGGGACCTCATGTGTGGCTCATGATTGCAGTCAGGCTTACAAACCCACCAGGCTTCATCAATCTTATAAACCGTTCTCCTGTGCTTTCTCTGATGACCTGAGGCCTATGTGAGGTGAGGAACCTGGGACCCCGAGTCATACTTTGGAAGAGAGCCCTCTGCTAATCAGAAACTCCAAACTGTATTTTATGTGAGTGAGAAACACGCTTCTCACTGTGTGTAAACAATTATACATCTATATTCTGGGGTTTCTTGTTATAGCAGCTGGAGCTATCGTAACCAACAATGATTCTAGCCAGGCTTCGGCACTTATGTGCTGTGTAACTTCTGCTGGTTACTTAACTTCTTGGGCGCCCACCTCTAAAATGGGGATAGTAACATTGTCATCAGGTTGACAAGGACGGTACGAGACACTGATGCAATGAGAGCACACGCCAGTAACTGTTAGATTCTTATTATTCAAACACACACAGCACTGTCAGACACAAAGCATCATGCAGGACAATCTGACGGATTGTTTGACATCCCAGAATTAGGAAATTCTATTTGAAATGTTTGATATTCTTTAAAAATAGGATGAGATATTTTCATGAAAAATTAGCTGCATGCTAAAAGGTAACACTGAAGAAAATGGGCACTGTTTGGCCAATATTCTGATGCTGCTGTTTTGCTGTCACTGATACAACAATTAAAAATTGCTGAGTATTTACTAACTACTCAAGGCTGTATGGCAACCCACTCCAGTACTCTTGCCTGGAAAATCCCATGGACAGAGGACCCTGGTAGGCTGCAGCCAACAGAGTTGCTAAGAGTCAGACACGACTGAGCGACTTCACTTTCACTTTTCACTTTCATGCATTGGAGAAGAAAATGGCAACCCACTCCAGTGTTCTTGCCTGGAGAATCCCAGGGACGGGGGAGCCTGGTGGGCTGCTGTCTATGGGGTTGCACAGACTTGGACATGACTGAAGTGACTTAGCAGCAGCAGCAAGGCTGTATATTGTCACCCTGCTTACTTAACTTCTATGCAGAGTACATCATGAAAACGCTGGGCTGGAAGAAGCACAAGCTGGAATCAAAACTGCTGGAAGAAATATCAATAACCTCAGATATGCAGATGATACCACCCTTATGGCAGAAAGTGAAAAGGAACTAAAAAGCCTCTTGATGAGAGTGAAAGAGGAGAGTGAAAAAGTTGGCTTAAAGCTCAACATTCAGAAAACGAAGATCATGGCATCTGGTCCCATCACTTCATGAGAAATAGATAGGGAAACAGTGGAAACAGTGTCAGACTTTATTTTTTGGGGCTCCAAAATCACTGCAGATAGTGACTGCAGCCAAGAAATTAAAAGACACTTACTTCTTGGAAGGAAAGTTATGACCAACCTAGATAGCGTATTGAAAAGCACAGACATTACTTTGCCAACAAAGGTCTGTCTATTCAAGGCTACAGTTTTTCCAGTGGTATGGATGTGAGAGTTGGACTGTGAAGAAAGAGTGAGTGAGTGAGTGAGTGAGTGCCGAAGAATTGATGCTTTTGAACTGTGGTGTTGGAGAAGACTCTTGAGAGTCCCTTGGACTGCAAGGAGATCCAACCAGTCCATTCTGAAGGAGATCAGCCCTGAGATTTCTTTGGAAGGAATGATGCTAAAGCTGAAACTCCAGTACTTTGGCCGCCTCATGTGAAGAAGTTGACTCACTGGAAAAGACTCTGATGCTGGGAGGGATTGGAGGCAGGAGGAAAAGGGGACAACAGAGGATGAGATGGCTGGATGGCATCACTGACTCAATGACTGAGTCTGAGTGAACTCCAGGAGTTGGTGATGGACAGGGAGGCCTGCTGCTGCTAAGTCACTTCAGTCGTGTCTGACTCTGTGTGACCCCGTGTGCTGCAGTTCATGGGGTCGCAAAGAGTCGGACACGACTGAGCGACTAGACTGAACTGAACTGAACTGAAGGGCTTTGTTATATACCAGTCTGCTGTATCACTAATCTTCTAAGGCTCAAAAACAATCAGCTTAACATGCTCGGGTGCTACAGAGGAAACCAAAGTGATAGAATACTGGAAAAGGGTTTACAATACTCCAATGTGCGTTTTCCAACACCAGCAAGCAATTAATTCAAGTCTGAGGATATTGGGGGCTTCCTAGGTGACGAGGGGCTTCTCTGATAGCTAAGTTTGTAAAGAATATGCCTGCAATGCAGGAGACCCCACTTCAGTTCCTGGGTCAAGAAGATCTGCTGGAGAAGAGATAGGCTATCCATTCCAGTATTCTTGGGCTTCCCTTGTAACTCAGCTGGTAAAGAATCCGCCTGCATTGCAGGATACCTGGGTTCAATCCCTGGGTTGTGAAGATCCCCTGGAGAGGGAAAGGCTACCCACTCCAGTATTATGGCCTGGAGAATTTCATGGACTGTATAGTCCATGGGGTTACAAAGAGTCAGACACGACTGAGTGACTTTCACTTTCAGGTGGCGAGAGTGGTAAAGAATCTGTCTGCCAATGCAGAAGATGTAAAAGACACAGGTTCAATTCCTGTGTTGGGAAGATCCCCTGGAGGAGGGCGTGGCCACCCACTCCAGTATTCTTGCCAGAGCCTGGTGGGCAACAGTCCATAGGGTCGCAAAGAGTTGGACACACCTGAAGTGACGTAGCACACATGCAAACTGTGGCTATTGTCTCAATCCTGACACTGTCTACCAGGAGACAGTCAGTCCCCGTGGGTAAGAACTCAGTCACACAAGACTGCCTCCCCGCAAGTCCAGACGCCAATACCAGGTCCAGATTGTCACCTGCATTTCTGGCCCCCAGCTATAAATCGGCTGTAAGTAGGAGATTCCCACCGCCCTATCCTCGGGTTTGATTAATTTGCTAGAGCAGCTGACAAAATTCAGGAAAATCGTTTACATTATTGCAAAAGGACATAATTCAGAAACAGCCAGATAAAAGAGATGCCTGCCTAAGGAAGGCAGGCAGAGGTTGGGAGCCCCCATGCCTTCTCGAAAGACACCAGTCTCCCCAAATCTTCACATTCATATTCTCAGAAGCCCTCGGAACCTTGTAATTCTGGGATTTTTACAGAGGCATCATTACATAGGTATGATTAATTGAATTATTGGTCACTGGTGACTGAAGTCAACCTCCAGCTCCTCTCCCCTCCCTATAGGTCAGGGGGTGGGGCTGAAATTTCCAACTCTCTACCCATATGGTTGGTTCCCCTGGTAACTAGACCCCAGCCTTAGGTCATTTTGGGGTTTTCCAAAAGTCACCTTTTTCCAACAGTTTATTAAAATAAACTCAGGTGTGGTTGAAAGGGTCTTGCTACGAATAACGATACTCATTTCAGCTTTATGTCTCTGAAGTGAGACTGAAGACTAAAGGTCAAATATTATATATAACAAAAGATACTCCTGTCGCTTTTTTCACTTAGAAGTTCCAAGGGTTTGTGGAGCTGTGAGTCCGGAGCCATGGAGGAAGAACAAATATGTACTTTTTATAATAAATCACAGTATCACAGATATCCTGCCACAAACACCGCAGGAGGTCGAGAGAGAGGCTGGATGTGGACCAAGGAGGTGGGGCAGACTCTCCAGAGGCCACGGCACTGGACAGGACAACAGTGGGACACAAAAATGATGTCTGGAGCCTGCAGAAAGGAGAGCTGACTCATGTGTCTGGTTTGAGCCACGTGGTATTTCCAACTTTTCAAAACTTAATAGAAAATATTTTAAAATAGGGAACTTACACACAAGCATCTTAATTTCTAGCTATTCTTGAAAACCTGGGCAACCCTTGCATTTCCTCACTAGAGTAAAGTCACAGCTACCTGCTTTAGAAGGGCATTCCTGGCCGTAGTTTTCCACCGTGTTCTGCCTCTGGCGTGTGCTCAGGTGGCCCGAATGTCTGTGGCTGTCAGCAGGTTACTACTGTCCACTGGGGCCAGACAGTGGCAGCCTCATCCTTCCATCATACGGCTCTCCCTTCAACCTTTGCCCCAAACTGGCCCTGTCCTGTTTCTAACAAGATACTGAGTTATTTTCCAGGGACAACAGAATGAAACCTCAAGTCTTGCAGCAGAAGCATGCAGGAGATTTTTGATCTCAGACAACTTGGAACCTAAGTTGTCCCCCCTTCCCGATTCCATCCAAAGGACCCAACCTGGTGAACTCTAGAGCCCTCTGAGAAGCAGAGGGTCTGCCGTCCAGGAAGATCCAGTGCTGAAGCCCCCCTCCCACACCCTACCACGAACGGCCAGGCCCCAGAGCCCTCTGATCACAACCTGCCCAACCAGGGCTTCTGCACACCAACCTCCTCCCCTCCCTAATAAAAGTGTGACCAAACCCCAGATGGGGGGACAAACTTAAACCATGTTTTCTGGCCCCTTGCCTGTCGACCTTGCAACAAGCTTTTCTTTTCTCAGAAGCTGGTGCCATAGCATTGACTTCTATGTGCTTCAGCAGTGAGTCCATTGCTTAACCTGTCTGAGTAGCCACTAATAATCACTGCCTGCTGCTGCTGCTGCTGCTAAGTCGCTTCAGTCGTGTCCGACTCTGTGCGACCCCATAGACGGCAGCCCATCAGGCTCCCCTGTCCCTGGGATTCCCCAGGCAAGAACACTGGAGTGGGTTGCCATTTCCTTCTCCAATGCATGAAAGTGAAAAGTGAAAGTGAAGTCGCTCAGTCGTGTCCAACTCTTCTCGACCCCATGGACTGCAGCCTACCAGGCTCCTCCATCCATGGGATTTTCCAGGCAAGAGTACTGGAGTGGGGTGCCATCGCCTTCTCCTAATCACTGCCTAGGCCCCGTTATTTTGAGAGTTACTAACAGGTGGTTTCCTGATTCTGTTACTGTCAATACAGAAATAGCTGGAATTCTTCTGTAAAGAACTTTCTCAACTTTTAGTATTCTAAAACAAAGTGCATATAAGAAAGGGAGGATAAACACTAGATTCTTTCACTTCCTTTTCAGGGTTCAGAATAATAAACCTCCACAAGCAGCCAAATACCTCCTCCTCATCATGTCTGTGAATTTAAGAAGGCAGTTTTGTTAAAGAAATTACAGAAAGAGATTATAGAGGGAGGATGGCTTTGGGTGGGGGAAAAGGGAGGGAAATAGAAGGAACAGCATTTTCTCTATTCACACCAGCCAAAGGTCAACTCTTCTATGTTAGAAAAGAAAAAATCGGAGAACTTTAAGAGCTGCTTTTGAACTGTCAACAAGAATAAGACTGGCTGGACTGACTTGATAGTTGAGTTTCGGATGACTAACTTTTAGGTTCACCTGTTTTAGGTCAAAGATGGGACCTGCAGAATGAGTTAGCTCCTTTGGGGCTGACACAAAATGAATATTGTTGTCAGTTAACCTAGTAAAGTTTGCTCAAGATCAGTTTTACTGTTTAGCAGAATGTTCTCTTCATATAGATAACTGAGGGTGAGGACGGCGTATTTGTCTGCCAGGGCTTCTGAAACAAAATTATTTTCCTACAGTTCTGAAGGCTGGAAGCCCAAGATCAAGGTGTCAGTAGGGCAGGTTTCCTCTGAGGCCTCTCTGCGTGGCTCACAAGGAGCTGTCTTCTCTCAGCATCATCACCTGGCCTGTTCTGTGTGTGTGCAAATCTCTGGTATTTGTGCTTCTTAGGAAGACATCCTGTTGGATTAGGGCCCCATCCTTAAAACTGTTTGAGCTTAATCACTTCTTTAAAGGCCCTGTCTCCATATATAATCGCAGTGTGGGGTAGAGCTTTCAGATAAGAATCTGGTGGGGACAGAAGTCAGTGCATAACAGATACAGACTAAATGCAACAATGCCCCACATGTTGCAGGCTGCGTTTGTTCTCTGAGCTGAAACCCTCCTGCGCTTCCCTTGGCTCATCCTCTCTGTCTCCACTTGCCTCCTTGCTGTTCCTCAACCACACAGCACATTGCTGCCTCGAGGTCATTGCACGTGCGGTTCTCACTACCCGGAAAGCTCTTCCCCGCAGTGCCCAAGTGGCTTCCTTGCTCACTTCTGCCAGATCTGTACTCAAAGTTGCCTTTTCAAGAAGGGTTACACTGGCCACTCACCGGCATTTCATGACCAATACCATTTCTGCCTCATGTGTCCTGTTCCTTACCATATCTATACTTCCCTGATATCTCAGCTGGTAAAGAATCTGCCTGCAATTCAGGAGACCCCAGTTTGATTCCTGGGTCGGGAAGATCCACTGGAGAAGGGAGAGGCTACCTATTCCCCAGTCTTCTTGGGCTTCCTTGGTAGCTCAGCTGGTAAAGAATCCGCCTGCAATGCGGGATCTCTGGGTTGGGAAGATCCCCTGGAGAAGGCAAAGTCTACCCACTCCAGTATTCTGGCCTGGAGAATTCCATGGACTGTATAGTCCATGGGGTCACAAAAAGTCGGACACGACTGAGTGATTCTCACTTTCACTTTACCATATCTACCTAGCCATCCACTTTGCTCCTCTATCTCATTCATTGCCTGTCTCCTCCTTTGGGACAAAATCTCAGAAGGGCGAGGAGTTTTATCTGTTCACTGCTCTTCCCTCAGGACCTAAAAGACAGCCAGGCCCATGGAGGGGGCTCTGTATATTTGCTAAGCAAATAGAGAATTTTTTTTTTTTTCTAATGAGGATTTGGGAAATGAAAGAGAGCAAAGTGCAAATTAGAAATTTTAAAGTTCTTAATTTTATGTTTTGTAGTTTTTGATTATAGCTTGTAAGTTTGTTCTACATTTTTTTGCAGAGATGTGCTAAGGGCTTTTGATTATAGCTTGTAAGTTTGTTATAAACATTTTGAAGAGATACGTGTAAATAAAATGATCAAAATGACATTGAAGTTGTGAACCTTAAAACTCTGATAATAAAAAAGTCTATGTACTTCCCAAGACGGACAAAGAACATAGAAGTCATATAACCTGACACCATCTGTGCACTCATCTTACGCAACAACCACACGCACACCATCCTCTCCGGGAGAGATGGCCGAGGCGGCGGCACCAGAGCCGGGTGTGGGCTGCGGGCCTGCCACGTCCTGCTGCCCGAATGACACTGAGCAATTCAGCGGATGGTAGGAGGGCTACCTTGTTTGCAGGGCATTTTCCCTCCTCAAGGGCAGGACAAGGGTGTCTCACGTTCAATTTTATAACTTATCATGAAAATTTGAAGAGCCCGATATCTTTCCCACCCAATTTCCCTTATTAATTCTGCCTTATTTTTCAAATAGTTGAGTCCTAGGTAAAATATATTTTTCAGTCTATTAACAGCATCACATAAACTCCCTTAATACGACCCAGAACAATGTGTATATTGTGTAGAATACACGATGGCTTAACTGCAGGCCCAGCCGGCCTTCTGCATCATCACCGTGCTGCCCAGGACGCAGGGAGTTGCGGCAGGAGCCGGCATCCCAGCTGAGCACACCTTGTGCCCTTACATGGAGAATTCTTACCTGAGGTGATAATAGTCGCTTTTTGCTTCTTTTACTGGCACGAACGTGGCAGACCTTAAGTGACCGATGCCCGGGAGGACAGCTGAGGAAGTGTGTTTGGTTGATTTTTATTTTTTATTGCTTTGTTTCTATTATGGGCTTTTTTATTCCCCCTGTTAATGAGTAGAGTCAGGAGACACTACTCCCACCCCTGTCCTTTTCCCAGAAGTTCCCTCCCCATCGCTTTCAAGAGCTGTCTTTCAAGGAGCCACAATATGTGAATAAGAATATTCTGTCTGAGCATTCTTTGTGTGAGGCATCAAAGCTTGGAATGTAGTTTAAGGCTCTAAAAATAGAGTTTGGTCTTCAGACTTCATCCTGAAAGCAGATGTACTCAACTAGTTGACAGTTTCACATGAAACTGCTTAATATAATCCAGAATAACATGTATATTTTATAGAATAAAACCCCACATAACTACAGGTCAAAAGATCTGGGTGCTCACTTCCCTAACCCGTCTGATATCAGGAAAATCAGTGAAAATCTCAGGGCTGTAAAACAAGGATTCTGGGTTGGACAGTCTCTAGAGAAACCTTGCCAAGTTTTCACAGTCTCTGACACTGACTTCCTTTAGGTCTTGTATACACTGTGAATGAATCTAAAAACAAGCATTTTACTTCTATCCCAATCACTCACTGTCTTAAACTAAAAGTAAGAAATATGCCAGAGCAATCTGAAGATGTAATTCTTAAGTTCAACCTCACAAATCAGAAATATCGACAAATGGAGGAACCGATGCCACATGTTAATCATCTTAGTGTATGTTGCCCCCTACCTCATTTTCTACATTTAGAACAAGGACGCCATAAAAGACCACTGACAAATGTGGACAAAGCACCAAGACAGCACTGTAGTAAATTTCATCATGAGTCCTGAGACGAGGCTACATAATGGGAAACGTTCTATTGTTCTCACATAGAAATATCAAGGAAGCTCCAAATAAGATGAAAATGCAGTCTTATGAAAACAGCATGTTGTTTTAGTCTCCTGGCAAAGTGTGTTACTTCTTTTACCACCGCCCGTCAGTGGCAACATCACACAACACTGCCCCTTATGGTTAGCTTAAAAGCCCTGTGAAGGCATCCACATAAACAGGGTAAGCCCACAGGACCTATTGTATCACCACTCACATGGGGACTTATCATGGATATTCCATTCTGCTAAAGGTGATAAAAGCTCTACACTATATCACGAATATTTATTCTCTACTTATTAGGAGGGGACAGAAGAATGAAACACACATGGATCTCACTCTGAAGGCAATTAGGTCTTTGTAGGATGTGGAAGCTAGTTCCTTATGAGACTAGTTTCTTGTAAAATCTTAATAAAAATATGAAGTCCCTAGATTTGCATAATGCTTTAGTTTCCATAGTGCCTTTGCATTCATTGATGAGACCACCTCAAAATAGGCTCTCAGGTAGAAAGATGTATAATATATCTATTTTTCAGGTGGAAAGAAGCCAGGCTCAGAATGGCTATGTGGTTTGCTTACAGTCCCAGAGGAAGTGGAAAAACTGAGCCTTGAATGAAAGCCTTTGGATTCCAAATTCAGGGCTTTCTTTACTCCCACAAAGCCTTACCATGAAGGAGTCTAAATTAGGCTCTGTGAAGAGACACAACTCTCACTACAGGAGGTTTATGACTAAGTAGTTTTTCAGGGTGAAACAGGGCTTGCTCAGAAAAGCTACTGCCACACATTTTACCTACAAATTTCAGTTTGATTCTGGGATTCAGAGACCTGGATTTGAGCCTTAATTCTGCTGAGGATGAACTGGAGCAGGGGGTAGGCTCACTAGATCTCTGGGTTTCAGTATCTTTGTAGCCCAAAATGAAAATTTTTACTCAATTATATCAGGGGTTCTTTCTGATTTGAAGATTTTAGACAGTTTTGCATTAGAAAAGCCCTCTAAAGGCTGTTTAATTTTTTTTTTTTTTCAAAAACCCACATGTTTAAATTTTCCTAGAATTCAGTTATAGATTTTTTTTTTTTAAACAGTGCTTGTAAGAAGTAATTGAAACCCAAATTGTACCACCTTTCTTTTAGATCCAGCCTAACTTAAGAGTGGACCTCTTAGACAGTGGTGTTAGGGCCATCTACATCAGAATATCTGCGGGTGGGGGCCAGGAAGCTGGATTTCCACACCTAGGCTTTGAACCCCCAAGTCTTCAGGAACAAAGCCTGCCTTAGGTTACCTCCTGGATAAAGAGGAAGGCAGTCAGGGAAAAGGGACAGCAAACACATCATACAGATGACATGGAAACACTGCTGACACCATCATGTTAATCGTGCATTCTGACACTCTGGAGACCTTTACTCTGATTTTTAAAACAGTCTTCATTCTTCTTTAAATGTTCAAATAGGAACATGACTACCTTTCTGTTAAAAATTCATTTAAAAAGAAGAAGAAATCAGAACGTGTCATTCCACGTAGTCCAAACGATCACAACTGTGTAAAAAAAAAAACAAAATCACAACTGTGGAAGCCAAAGGAAATATACGAACACGCTGACAGTGGTTAATGTGGGGCGGCTTGCTGCACTCCAGGATTCACTCAGGGCCAGGATCACCTTTCTTTTTCTTTCTTCTGTATTTTCTTAATTATGTAGCAGAGTGATTTAGCTGGCGTTTAATGAGGCAGCATAACCTATTGAGGAATTAATCTGTGTCCTTTCTTACTGTTGGAGACCCACTGCAGGAGGCATGACTGTGTCCCCAGTCCACTCCTGACCATTGCCGAGAAAGAACGAACAAAATAACGGACCCACACAGAACCCTTCGACAGCATCTTCTCCTTGATATACCCCTCTCCTTGGTTTCCAGGACCCCAAACTCACCTGTTTCTCCTCAGCCTCTGTGGCCACAACTTCTCAGTCCCCTTTGCAGGCCCCCCACATCCCCGAGCTAATGGCACTGGAGCTCCCGAGGACTCAGGCCCCTTCTCTCCCATCTGTGGTCACTCCCTTAGCGATCTCATACAGTCCTTCATTTTATGAAAGCATTTGTATGCTGAGATTCCCAAATATACATCTCCAGCTTGGGCCTCTCCTGACAATGACCTGTTTAGAAGCTTTGGTTCTGGGGTTCAGACCACCTGGCCTGAATCTTGGCTTGACCTCTGTGGCCTCATATACGTAACTTCGTATTTCAGATATTTCTTCCAATGGGAGGAGGTATTGAGCTGAGCAGAGGAGATGCGGCCACGCCTGGCAGGCCCCTGGGCAGCATGGAGGCTGGGGGGTTGCCTCTGCTTCTGTCAGAGGAATCTCTGGGCCACCATTTCCTAAGTAAAAACCAGCAGGTGGCCTCTTCTTGGAGACCCTGACGAGGAAGCCTCAGCACCTGGATGACGTGTAGTGAGTGAAAGCCCAGAATGGCAGTTATGGTCTTCTGCTTGGTAAGCTGACAGATAACACGGATTTTTTTTTTTACTATAGCTTGAAAAGACTATCTTGTATTTGAAAAGAAATGAAAGGCTAATGTTGAAACTATCATAAAGAGTGAAACTACTATTTGTCTAATGGAACTACTTCCTGAGAATTTCAGTTGATCTGTCAGTGAGGAATTAGGGAGTGGCAAAAATAAAAACCACCAACAGACTCTTTGAAGAAAATTCTCCTCATCCAAACCATCTGCTCCCTGACTTATTGATCTGACCCAAAGAACTATGAAAATGTTGGAATGAGAGAGGGCAGGGCTTCCCGGGCTGGCTTCTGCTGGTCCCAGGAGTGGCTCTCTGGAAAAAAGGGAGCCCGGCCGAATGTCAGCCCAGTCCATGTTTCTTAGAGCCGGGCAGGCACCTGAGCAGGTGAAGGTCAGACACCCTCCAATAAAGGAAACTGTGGACGCCACAGGCCAGCTCATCCTAGATGTCAATGGAAGCCACCCTTCAATTCCGGCTGTACGGGAACCTCCCTTCTCTCTGCCCTAACACTGAGACCTCAGATCCCTTTGCTGGTTTTCCTTCACCTCCCCAAACCACTCAGTGTTGGGGTATCCCAGGACTCAAGAGTTGGGCCACTTCTCCTCATTTTGTAGAGAAACATCTGTGAAGTGTTCTGGACATAAAGTGAAGCCCCTGGTTACACTGGAGAAAGAGGACAGAGAATAATTCTCCAGACCCAACTCACCCTCCAGCTGCCACTTCATTTCTTTTCATTCCCAGCAAAGTTCTTTAGAAGACTTGCCTGTTCCTATTTCCTCAGATTCTGTCCTTCCATTTCTCTCTAAACCCTCTCCACTCAGGTTTTTTGCTTTGATGATTGCACTGAAATGGCTCTTTCCCAAGGTGAGCCATGCCTTCCAAATGCTAAATTCAATGGTCTGTCCTCAGACCTAACCTCATGGGCCCAGACTGCAGGAGCTGATAAAGCTGGATCGCCCTCTTCACCTTGAAATATTGAGACCTCCCCTCCTTGGTTTCTATGACAGTCCCCCAGTTCCCCACCAACCTGTGTGGCCATTTCTCAGCCTCTGTGCCAGGTCCTTCACTCCTCTGACTTACGAACACAGGACCTCCTCGGAAGTCTTTTCTCCTGACTCTGGTCTCTCTTAGTGATCTCGTCTATCCCTGCAGTTTTGTTTTTTGGTTTTTTTTTTTTAGCATTTATGTGCTGAGATTCTCAGATAGGCATCTCCAGTTTGGTCCTCGCTCCTGACACCCTCAAGCCTGCTTCCTCGCTCCTCACCTTCCTCCTCACCTTGGTAAACGGCAGCTCCATTCTCAGCACTGCCTTCTCCAGTTCCCTCATACCTCCACCCAGCCCAGTGACAGACCCTGCTGGCTGCATCTTAAAATGGGTGCAGAAGCCAGCTGGCGCTCAGCACCTGCACACGGCTTATGTTCTAGTCCAGCTCATCACTCTTGCTCACACAAGTGGCAACAGGCTCTCCTGCTGGCTCCCTTTCAGAAAGCAGCGGGAGTCACCTCTTCCAAAGTAAATCAGACACTCTCAGTCCTCTGCTCCCTAGCCTCCAATGGCTCCCATCTCAGGGGAAGAGCCCAAATCCTAACTACGACCAATAACAACCCACAAGGTCTAGTCCCACTAAGACTGTGACACTAAGACCAGGCTTGTCACTGTGCCTTCATCACATCGGGAACGTTCACTCCTGCCCGAAGGCCTCTGCTCTTGCTGTTCTTCATATCTGGAATGTTCTTGCCTTGCTCCCATAAACCTCCCAAGACTCTCACACTGGAAACCTCACACTTCTTAAAATCCTCCCAGCTTGACGCGTCTTTCTAGCACTTACCACAAACATAGTCTGTGCCTTATTTATCTTGTTTAGTATTTCCCCCACTAGTGTGTAAGTACAGGAGTACAAGGATTCTTGGCTTTTTTGTTCACCACTATGTTCCCAGGAAAGCACTTGAATATAATGGGCACTCAACAGTATTTGTTTAATAAATATTTCATTTTAAAAAACGAGCTGCTATATTTCATCAAAATTCTACTCCTAAGTAAACTGAGTTTTTTTAATAGCTAAAATCTCAAAGCCAAGGAATCAAGGCTTCTTTCCTAGTTAATCATTATTAAATACGGTAATAAATCCCAGATTAGCTCTACTACTGGTTAACTGAGGTTAAGAAGAAATGGATTTTTGTCATCTTTGATGGTGAAAACCTTATAGATTGTATTTATTTCTTTTCTGCCCCAATTATGTATGGCCTAATGAACAAAAACATAAATTGCAAGACTCAGGAACTTGTACATAAGAGGTTATCACATTAAAGACCAGGTCCTTCCTGTCTGAACTGGCTTTGCAAGTTTATAGGAATTTGGGTTGGAAGCATGTTTTATTCAGGGGCTACTGGGGCTTATTACTAATGGCCTAGTAAGAGCTTGTTTAAGAGCTTGTTTTGCCAAGATCTTCCATTTTTAACGGAGCAGGTTCTAACTGTTGGCAGGTTCTAACTGTTCAGAATTTTACCATAATATACACAAGACCTATCAATGGAAGAAGTCGGGGGATTATTGGGCTTTTCATCCCTTATAGGAAGCATATTTAAAATATAATTAATTTTCAAGTGAAGAAAAAGCTGTTTCCAAGTACTTTGAGCATCTCCTAATAACAAAGTGTTAATACAACCCTCATTCTACATTTCTTTTCATCTCTTCACACTGCAGCAGACAGGACAGTCCAAACATGTACAGTGCAGTGATGACAGCTCAAGAGCATAAAAGTAAATCGCCATATGTACCACAGAAGTATTTGAAAGGAATGTAAATAGAAAGAGTAGCTCAACCATATCCAAATGTCTCAATTAGTTATTACTAAAATGTTAAAATTTCACCAATTTACAGCACTGCTTTACTTACAAGACATAAAAAATTATACATAATAATCAGCAGAGAAGAATTTTAATCCTTAGGATTAGACAGAATGGACACTCCAAGTTGAAGACTTAAAAAAAGACAAAAACTATATTATTTGAATGAATGGTACTAAAATAAAAATGCATTCTAGCAGTTAGACTTCACTTGGGGTTCAAAATCTACAACACAGGTCAGTTTCTGATGTCTGTGAGTGAAGCAGGCCAGGCATAGGACTGACAGAGTGGAATGTCCAGGCCCCACCAAACAGGAGGCCACCACTTGGGACCAGCTAATCATGGCTATGTAGGGAGTGGGTCGCAGTGTGGCCAAACATACTCTTAAGAGAAAACAAGTCAGGAGGAAGAAAACTGTACTTTCACAGAAAACTTAAAACATTTAAATCTTGTATAAAGATTTTATACAAAATTTCTATTTTGTATAAGTCCAAAAATTTTTTAGGTAATATTTTCAACTTTTTAAAAAAAGCGATGTGTTGCTGAAGCCAGCTTTTGAGCTCAACTCTGCAGGTTACAGGGAAGGAGGGACAGTGAGGATTAAATAGTATATCCAAAAAACCATCTGGCCTCAAAATCTCACCCTCAACTTCAACGTGGAGCCACTCGTAGAAGACATCTCTATGGAATGAATGCCCATGTATGCAGGGTCTGGCAGGGCCATTAGAACCTCCGAGTACACTGCATGCCTGTAAATTCAGTTCCTCTCACTACTCACCTTCTTAATAAAATAATGTAATGAGAGTTCTTACAACATATAACCAATGGGTGACACTGAATATTTACAACCAAAGAAACCAATGCCATGCTTTAAGTTAGGAAGGTAACATGAAATAAGAATGGCATGACCAAGATTATGGCCTTTTTTGTTTTAGGATCGGAAAAAACAGGAAAAGATTTCTTTCCTCATTTGTCCACTGCTTTTGAACCAAGAGAAAGAAAAGGCCATCCTGTAATCACTTCTTACTGAGTAATCAGGCCAATAGTTCTCGTGAATGCCTGTTTCAGCTCCATCTCACAGCTTTGTGTTGTCCTGTGGGTAAACAGCAGGCATGTGTCTGCTTTCGGAAGGTACCCATTTACCTAAAACGTTGGGTACTAGCGGGTAACAAGCTGACATTCCAGTGCTGCGTTCACACCTGATGGGGACTCTGTAAACTGATGACCATGCACGTACATAGAGGCAGGGAGATTAACGCTTTCATTATCCCCATGTTGCTACAATAAAAAACAAAAAGGCTTACTCACCACCTTGCAACTAACATGGAGTGTCTACAAGTCCAAGCAACAGACATATTTATCTTTGCAGAGATCCAACCCTACACCACGATTAAAATGAGATTTATTTGGATAAATATGGTTAATAACTCTGAGAAGATTTATGCTCTTGCCAACATGGTGAATTCCCTCTTTGTGTTTATTCTATTTATTGCTTTGGAGCTTTGTCAAATGAATCATTTGGAAGAAACTGATGGCATGAGGCTAATTAGGCAAGAAAAATAAAGCTAACAACTCTGAGAAGCAAACTTGAGGCTGAGGAAACTTCTGTCTTAAAGTTTGTTTTTCACATATTCAACCTTCTACAGTCTTCTCCTGTTTGTCTAAAGGACTTTCTAAATAGACCCAATGGGATCCTCCTGGCAGTCCTAAGAGCATGGAAAAGAAATACAACTTTCTATATTTGAAATTCTGGGCAAGCTCAGAAGGTACAAGTAAAATCACTGATTAGCCACTTTTCCTTCTGCTCCGTAAGCGCACTTGCCAAACGTAGCTGTCTGGGATGTTTCCCTAGTACAGAGCTTGCTGGCGGCGCCTAACACCATCCCAGGGCAGATGGCCTCCTGCCAGGGATCAGACTCTTTCAGCTGTTGAGTAATATGGGGACTAGACTATCAAAAGCAGCTAATATTTGGCTTAGACCAAGGCCAACTTGTATCTAAGTGGTTCTTCATAAATCTAAAATATGGTCCAATAAATCCACCCAGTGGCTGAATGTCACTGGCCACTACCATGGAACTGAAGTCCATTTTAAGAATTCACGGTCAACCCACCTAAAGATGTTCCACTGTCTAGAGCTCAGGGGAATCTGAGAAGGTTGCCTGCATTCGCCCAAGATACACTCAACAGTAGCCAGTAAAGAATATTCTTCTCTCTTACTTTTAAAAGCAAAATTATTCAGTTAGGTGAGCTTAACTGGAATGCTGCAGGCAACTTAGGTTTCATTTCAAAATCTGTTTGTAAGGCTGTCAAGTTGGTAGACGCCAGTCAGAAAGCTTTGTAAAAGGGCTCCATTACCACCATACTGGCCTGAACTGCAGGGGTCAGTGTGTGTGTACGTGTGTGTCCATTCTTGTAGCTTCAAACAATTTTATTTTTCCTCTTCTGGAATCTCTGAATTCACTTGTCAGTTGGTTTATAATAGAATTACGTTTTGTCAAAAAGGAATAAGCCTGACCATCTCCACCAGGGGATCAGCGTGAAAACATAGGAGGTATCAGTCTTGTGGTAGGAGATGTGGATGGCACCTTGGAAGCACAGTTAGTGTAAACGAGGCTGCGGAGCTGCAAGGCGCCAGCCCTGAGAGACTCTCACCACTTCTGCCGTCACTCGGTCCTCCCAGCACCGCCATTACCCATCACAGCACATGTATGAACAGCTCGATTATACGCCCTGTGGTTTTATTTTCAATTAATATTCAGAATACTACGAAAGCACCAGTAATAGTCCCATTTTAAAGATAAGGAAACCAACAGTTGGTGTTGTAACCTGTCCTGGGTTATAAAGCAGGAGCCTCAGGAGTGAAATTCACCTCTGGCTAACTCTGAAGCCTGTTCTCTTATTATATCACATTGTCTCTTTATACACGGCCTTGCTGACATCTTTTAAAAACCCTCCTCCTATTGCTCTGCCAGGAATGAAGCAGTCAGAGCTTTTTTCTTTCCTAGGAAAAGTCTTATCTCTTTCTGAAGTTTAGTTCATTTAAATTTTTCTACTATACTCAGCTCTTTGGATAATTTTTAAAGTCCATGACTTTATAGTTGTATCCAGCTCACTCTCATTATTGGGAATAGGAGCAACAGTCTCCTCTGACTTTCTTCATCCTAACTGGAAGTGGAAGTCTTTTTCTCACTTCTCGTGGTAACTCCCTCTTGTGTTGTTGTTGTTTGATCGTTAAGTCATGTCTGACTTTTGCAACCCTACGGACTGTAGCCCACCAGGTCCCTCTGTTCACGGGATTTCCCAGGTAAGAATTCTGGAGTGGGTTGCTATTTCCTTCTCCAGGAGGTCTTCCCGACTCAGGGATCAAACATGTGTCTCCTGCATTGGTAGGTGGGTTCTTCACCACTGAGCCACCTAGAAGCCCCCATCTTGAGTTCCTCATGTTTATATTTAAGTCTTCCTGCATACCTTTCCTTGAGAGGCAAGTTAAGCCTAGTGAAAAACTCTCAGAAACCTTATCTGTGCTATCCCTTCTACACAGACATTTACTGAGATTTTTTAAAAGACACAGAAACTATCTTCATAAAAACAAGTCATAGTAGATACTACATCTGGGGTTGCAAAAATCCTACCAAAAACTGAATAGTGACATATATGCGAATTAATCTGGAATGCAGAATTTAGAATTTTGCAGATGGCAAACAAGTATCTAGGAATGAAGGGCCATAATATATACAATATCCATAATATACGAAGGACTTAACTCATCTGTATTCAGACATTAGATTTTGTTTCCTTGTTCCTATCAAGTCTGACCCAGGAAGGACTTAGGGCAGAGTCAGGTTTTCTTGCTCTCATTTTACTCGTGAGGCCTCTGAAATCCAGAGAGAGTGACCACCCAGCCATAAAGCCTGCAAGAAAAGAGGGGGAGGTGGACCCAGGATCTGGCAGCCCAGTGCTGCACCCATTCCAATGCTTGTTCAACTGCAACACTAAGCGAATGTGCCATAATAGCCAAGGGTGATATTTTTTAAAAACTTTTTATTTGAAAATTATTCCAAAAATATACAGAATAGTTCAAGGAACACCCACACCTCCTTCACACAGGTTCACCTATTGCTAACATGTTACTTCATTTGCTTTGTGATCTACCATCTGTCTGTTCAGGGCTTCCCAGGTGGCACAGTGGTAAAGAATCCACCTGCTAATACAAGAGACGTGGGTCTGACCCCTGCGTGGGGAACATACCCTGGAGAAGGAAATGGCAACCCACTCCCGTATTCCTGCCTGGAAAAAATCCCATGGACAGAGGAGCCTAGTGAGCTGCAGTCAATGGGATCACATGAGTCAGAAACGACTGAGCCACACACACACATCTGTCTGTCCATCCATCCACATAACAATATTTTCTGAACCACTGAGAAGACATTGTATAATTATGGCCCTTTACCCCTAAATACTTGAGTTTATATTCCCTAAGAGTAAGAATATTTCCCTACATACTACAGTACAAAGATATTTTAAAATGATAACATCTACTACCTATATCCCCTTTTGTTCACTGACCTAAGAGCATATTTTTAGCGTTTTCTCCCTACCATCCAGGGTCCAGCATAGGATCAGTTACCACATATGCTAGTTGTCACTGCCCTTTAATATTACTTAATCTGGAACATTTCCTCAGCCTTTGTCTTTTACGACATTGACATTTTTGAAGAATATAATCCCCTTTTCTTTCTTCCGAGAATGATCTTCATTTTTGATTTCTCTAATGTTTCCTTGTGATTAGGTTCAGATGGTACACTTCCAGATGGGATACTGCGAAAGAGATGCTGTGTCTTTCTCAGGGTCTCACATCCAGAGGCACGTGATGTCCATCTGTCCCTCACGGTGACATTAATTCTGATCACGTGGTCAAGTTGTTGCCTGGTTTTTCCATTATATACTTATTATTTTTCCCTGAAACTAATAAGAACCTTGGGGCAACACCTTAAGACCATAAAATAGCTTGCTCCTCCTCAAGGATGAATTTTTATAACGGTATTTTCACTATGTTATTAAAAAAAAAAAAAATGACCTCTACATCGTAAAAGAAACCTAGGTTTTACTTATCATTCTCGAATAAGTCGCATGCCAATTTTAACATCTGTTTTTATTACATTAGTGCATGCACACTAGCTGTTTATTAGAAACCATTCGTTAACTGTCTGCTGTCTTGGGTAGGATACTGGCAATTTGATTTTTAGATTCAGCTGGTATCAATGCCCTAATTTTGGTTCAGTTAAAAAGAAATCTCTTTAACTTATGCAACAGTAGGGATTTAGAAATTAAATTAAGGTATATAACTGCAAAAACATTCTATTAAAAAAAGAAACTTATAAAAGAACTTACTCCTATTTGTTCAAATTACGTATGGATTCTGGTTATAATGGTATTAGTTATTATCCAGCCTTTTCTAAATAGTACTCTTTTGGGTGAACTTTAATTCAAGGTCTTAACTTGGATTAAATATAATTAGCTTATATAAAATGTTTGAATGGCAAAGTGATTTTAGTTTCTGAGTTTGGTAACAAGCAGAAAGGAGGTAATTTTTGGAAGGCAGAGTAAATTAAAAATATTTTTTTTTTCCAGAAGTTGCTTTTAAATTTAAAAAAATACTATGGCTATTGTTTTAGTTTTTAAAGATGCCTCCTTTCTCATTTTGCCACCACAGTTTGCAACATACATGAGAGCATGTTTCACAAACTGTCATCATGCTGAGTGGGTATATGCCACTAATTCAATAATTCTTTCATAGAAGTAAGGAAACCAGGGCCAGTAGGCCAAAGGCTTTCTCTCTTAAAAAGAATACAAACTTTGCTGTAGCCCCTCTTTTCTCTTTTGAGCTCAATCTCTCATCTATAATTTTGCCATACTTGCAATACAGTAAAATTCCAGGCTTTATGACAGAAGAGATAGTTTTTGGTTTTGTTGGTTTCTTTCTTTCTTTTTTTTTTCATCAATAGAATTCAACAACCAAAGCTTTAGCGCTTCGGGGTTTTTTTGTTTGTTTTTTGCTCGGGGGTTGCGGGGAAGCATCTGTAGCCACGGGAGGAAGAAAGGGAGAAGCCTGAACTCCCGGCAAGGAGGCTCAAACACGCGACTGACGAGTGAGGCGAAAGCAGCGGCCCTGTCTGTGGCCCACCGACGCCACCAGCTGCAGGATTTACCACCATTATGCAAACCACGCCCACCAGATGTCACGCGATGCAACCGGAAGCCAAGCAGCCTCGAGTCGTGCTCTTTCCTCCCATGTTTCATGTTAAATAGCAAGGTGTCTTCAGGGGGCCACCAGCAGGGACAACAGGGACCTTATAACAGGATAACAGGGATAACTCTCCACATACAGGCTTAAGGACATGACCGTCCCCAGCAGACAGGCTTCAGTACTGAGGTGCACCTCTTCCAGGTCTTTTTGTTGATGTTGTTAAGAAGCGATCTTAGCTCAGATTCTACATGTCAGGGGCGGGAGAAGCTTAACTGGCCGCAAGCCAGTTAAGGATTTTTGTGGCTTACCAGGCTTATTATAAAATAATAATAATAACAACTGTTTTTTGCCATTGGGAAGAAAAGAATATTTTCTTTTTGAATGTTTGAAAATATTTAAAGTCACTTTTCCACTCGTTATTCTTTCCTTTACTTTTAATTGGAAGAGAACTGCTTTACATCGTTGTGCTAATTTCCACTCATTGTTTATACCATTCTATTCAATATGGTAGCCACTAGCCACACATGGCTATTTACATAAAATTTTAAATTCTGTTCTTCAAGCACACCAGCCACATTCAAGTGCTCAAGGGAATCTGTATGTAGTGAGTATCCTATTGGACAGCACAATATAAACACAAAACATTTCCATCAACACAGAAAATTATTTTAGTGTTGCTCTAAACTCATCATCTTTTTTAAATGAACCATTATAATTCAATTCTCCTTATACTATGGAACAAAACAATCTTCCTGCATACTCATATGAAATAAATATATGCGTACAATCCAAATACTATATTAGGCAGCTGTGAGACAAAGGTGTTCATTGGAAGGACTGATGCTGAAGCTGAAGCTCCAATACTTTGGCCACCTCATGTGAAGAGTTGACTCATTGGAAAAGACTCTGATGCTGGGAGGGATTGGGGGCAGGAGGAGAAGGGGACGACAGAGGATGAGATGGCTGGATGGCATCACTGACTCAATGGACGTGAGTCTGAGTGAACTCTGGGAGTTGGTGATGGACAGGGCGGCCTGGCGTGCTGCGATTCATGGGGTCGCAGAGTCGGACACGACTGAGCGACTGAACTGAACTGAACTGAGACAAGGGTGGGGGTGATCTCTATAATACTGTCACAAACACACGCTGTCCTCACAAAGCCCTGTGATGCTACCAACGTGCTGGACAGTATTCAGAGGCCTGCCTGGACGGGTGTTCCATGACAAAGAAGCAAGAAACTATCCTTTCTTACGCGTCACCTTAATTTGTTAATGATGCCACCTATATCAAACAGTTTACATCAGAAGTTTCCTTACTTGCATTTTCAAATGTGTAAAATAAATCATGTCCTTTGGAAAAGAGGCTGCCCAGCTTCGCAGCTTTGTAATTGAGGTACTTTAATGCCAAGTAAACATCGTAGGCCACAGCTGTTTCTAAAAAATTTTATGAACAAGAACAGGAGGCCGGTATAATATAAATCCACAAATGATGCTTCTGACTCCCAGGCTCACCCGCTGTGAGGGCAGGGAGGCCAGGCAACTCAAGAGGAGCCGCGTGGGCTTCTCTGCCACGCTGTAACCCCTGGGGGACGGCGGGGCGCGGGCCACACGGGGTGCAGACCTTTGGCCCTGCCCTGAGGATGCCGTGTCAGACCACCTGGAGCATGAGACAGGCAGCCCTTGCACACGAGTGGCTGCCTCTGCCCTCACACGGGCAGGGTGCGTCCAGGTGCTGGGCTAACTCTGCCTCAGCTTCCTTGAGGTCTTCCCATCCTCCCCACAAAACCACCCAGCCCCATCAACCCATTACCCACTTTCTCTTCCCCAGTCCCAGTTTCTTCTTATTCACAACAAAGAAGAATAAGGTGGAAAAAAAAAAAAAAAGGTTTTTCCTAATTTCCTCTGCTCCATCATCAAAAGCTAAAAAAGATCTGCTATTTTTCTTTGGGATTGGTGACTGTTCTTTATCAGATTCTCATAAAGATCATAGAGCTACCACCCAAGAGAAGCTAAAAAAAATTCCCTGTGTCCATCTGGCCAGTTGGAGGTTCCCGCGCTGTCTGTAAGCCCTTCTGCTCATTCCCCTCCCGCCCCTCCTACCCTCTCCCACCCAGCTCTCCCCACTTACCTTGGCCTTCCCATCCTGGGCGGACATGTAACCAACACACATGCTCTCGGTCGTGTGGCTCCACAGAAATTCCACTGCCAGGGAAGGGAATACAAATAGGCACATTCAGATCACAGATGGAAAATAAATCTCTGCTTTTTAATAGAACAGTTAAAGATAGCTTTATATTTAACACACTCGGCTCCCGACTTTCCATTCGCTCCTTCATAAATGTCAAGATGATTTAGTACTCAAAACTGTGTAATGCTATTTACTGTGAAATGAAAAATGTATTTCTTTCTTGTCAAAACTTATGATTATTACATGTAAAATAAATGCTCCTCTGTTTGAAACTTGTAACATTAAACACACACACATGCACACACACTCATGCACACAGTATACAATGATTTGGTAAACGTAATATTCCATAACGTAGTTTCCTTTAAAACACACACACTCTCTAGGTCAAGGTTTTTTAAATGTCATTCTCTATGAAAAGGAACCAGGGTTCCTTGGAGAAGTGTTGATTCCAGGGCCTGGGCAGAGAAAATATTAAACGAATCTGGAACATTTTTTTGTGCCAGAAGATGAGGAAGTCCTCGAAGAATGATGAAAGCTTGGGAAAGGGCCCACGGATCAGCCTGAAGAGACCCCCAACTGGCCATATCTGTGTCAATCTAAATATCAGAATAAATAATAACAGTAAAGAATTATCATCACTGAACAAAATTAAAATCAACAAGCCCATACAAGTCCTAGGTCCCAGGTCTCAGCCTGTCTAACTAATACAAACAAATAGGAATAAGTAAAATGGGGGAGAAGAGAAGGCACTTCCTTGAAGCTGAATGTCAATGAATAAATACAGAAGAAATGATAAAGTTAGAAAAGCATCACACTTTCAAAAACCAGGAAAATTTGAAAAGGAGTATGCTTTTTACACAGTCTCAATGGAATCTCTCCAGAAAATTCCTATGAAATACAAAGGGGCAAAGGGTAAGTTCACTGTGGAGACATGCGATGGACCCCACTTAATCAAGGGATGGACGCTGATATCACCGAGTCAGGGCAAATCTACACAACGCGTCTCCGGACCAGACACCCTGAGACTCACGCCACTTCTGCAGTGTTCCCGCCAGAAGCACAGATTCAGAATGGCAGGAGGAAACGCCACACAAATCTGATATAGGAACACTAATAAACAACTGACTTGAACTCTTCAAAAGATGTCAAAGTCAAAAAATATAAAGAAAGTTGAGAAACTGTTCCCATTTAAAGGCGACGAATGCATCCCAGGGAATTTCCTGGTGCTCCAGGGGTTAAGATTCTGTGCTTTCACTGCTAAGGGCCCGGGTTCAATCCTGGTCAGGGAACAAAGATCTCACGAGCTGCACAGCATGTCCAAAAGTAACAGAAAGAAAGAAGACAAAGACGATATGACAACTAGAGGCAATGTGTCCTTCTGGGATGGAGCCTGGATAGGGGTGGGGGTGTTTGAAGGGACATTCCTGAGATAAGTAATGGACTTTGAAAACGGACTATGGATTAGAGAATAGTGTGGTATCAACATTAAACTCTGTGATTTTGCTAACTATACTGTGATTACTTAGAAGAACCTTGTTCTTAAGAAATATGCACTGAAGTATTAAGAGTAAAGACTCTTCACCTTGCTCTCAAGTCATTCAGAAAAAAAGAGTACACATTTAAATGTGTGTGTAAAGGGAAGAGGGATGGAAGGAAGAATTAAAAATGGAAAAACAAACGGGGGAAATGAAAACAAAGAGCAAATGCGCGTAATCACAGGTGACCCCTGTTCTATTCTCAAAACGTCTGCATAAATTTGAAATTATATCTAACAGTTACAGAAAGAAAAATCCTGAGATACACATGAAATTCTGTCACCTTCAGGCACTTACTTGCAAAACTCTATGCTGTTTTAAAGGCATTTTTAAAGCTTTGATGCACTTGTACAAAAATTTCACAAGTCCCGGGTAATAAAACTGCCTCGCTCAACACCAAGCCTCCGGGTCCTGAGCCATCCATCTCTCTCTCTGAGCTAATTAGGCCTGAAGACTGTGTGGGCTGAGACACAACTGCGGGCTCCGCTGTCCTGACTCTGAAGGCCTTGCCAGACACGTGGGGAAGGCAGAGGCCTGAGAGGCAGCTCTGTGCGCCTCACATAGCAGCTCACTCTCTCATCATTAATAGCTCGAAAACGGCCGACCTGTTCTGTAGCGCTCCGCCTACCAGTGCAAGAAAACAGTGTCAGGCAGTGAAGCAAGCTCTCTCCACCAGATGCTTTCTCTTCCTCACACATCTGCTTTGAACTTCAAAAAGCCTGACGTCCAGAGCAAGGTCTGGGATATTCTAAATTGCCTAATAGAGCAAAGGCATTCAAGTCTTACCAAACTTCCCTAGTGTGGTGCCAATGCAATTATATTTAAATACAAAATTCAGGTATTTCCAACACTGTGACCTCTCTTTATTCCCCAAACGTTAAGGTGGTAACTGTTCATGAATTAGCCAAGAAAAAAATGCATGGAAATATAGTCAATTTAATCATGAAAGTAAAGGATAAAAACACTGTGTATTATTTTTTAAGGCACAATTTTGATGATTTCAAACTACATTATTCTCTCTGAAAATATAGCCTGCTTTAAGGAAATGTAACACACACAAAAAATGAGACTCACAAAGCAGGATAAACTGGGTATAATGATTGACCACATTAAATATTTTTCTATTAAACAGTTATCAATAAAGTGTCTAGATATAGAGTTTGCTGCTAAGTCACTTCAGTCGTGTCCAACTCTGTGCGACCCCATAGACGGCAGCCCACCAGGCTCCCCCGTCCCTGGGATTCTCCAGGCAAGAACACTGGAGTGGGTTGCCATTTCCTTCTCCAATGCATGAATGTGAAAAGTGAAAGTGAAGTCACTCAGTAGTGCCCGACTCTTAGCGACTCCATGGACTGCAGCCCACCAGGCTCCTCCATCCATGGGATTTTCCAGGCAAGAGTACTGGAGTGGGGTGCCATTGCCTTCTCCAGATATAGAGTTTAGGAGTTCTTAAAGTAACTCAATGTTTAGAAATTCAGTCTTCCTTCACTCTTTTCACAAATAAACAAAAAAAGGAGGTGCATTTACTGACACTTTTTTTTTTTGCCCAACCTTGTGGCATATGGGATCTTAGTTACCCAACCAGGGAGGGAATCTGTGCCCCATGCAGTAGGAGCATGGAGTCTTAACCACTGGACTGCCAGTGAAGTCCCTGACACACTCTTTAATAACAACAATTCAAATTAGTTGCTAGTTCAGGATAGCTTGATACACTCAGCAGGAATTGTCTACTATTTAAATCATAAAATGCTTTTAAAAAGAAATCTTATTTTAGTGTATATCTCAACTCAATAATTTAATACACTATTAATAGTAATTTAACAAATTATTTCTTGTTGGAGGACTTCAGGGAGGCAGGAGAGGAACTCACAGTGATAATTTTTCATCTGCCAAGCATTGCTTTTCACGGCGGAACTCAGCAAAGCCTGGATGGGGAACTGGGGCTCAGAGAAGGGAGGTAACAGTCTCATAAAATACTGGTGGGAATATGACCATTTGAAAATACATTGCTGTAATCTGTGGTAGTTATGGTCTGCAAGTTTGCCATGAACACTGAATCAGCAAACACTGAGCCATTGCTCCCAAGGGAAATACAAGGTTAAGGTCCTGCAAGCCTCTGTTCACAAAATTTTCAAGAAGTAACCTTATTTGGTGTGTATTTTCTGTTTAGAGACACCTTATATAACATATGGTGGTTTAGTCACTAAGTTATGTCTGACTCTTGGGACCCCATGGACTGTAGCCAGCCAGGCTACTCTGTCCATGGGATTCTCCAAGCAAGAATCCTGGAGTGGGTTGCCATGCCCTCCTCCAGGAGATCCTCCGGATCCAGGAATCAAACCCGGGTCTCCTGCACTGCAGGCATGTTCTTTCCCAACTGAGCTACAAGTGAAGCCCCTGTAACATATACTTCTTATACATAATTAACTTGTTTGATGTTTCTTTATAATAATACACTAGCCAAGAAGAACTCAATACTTTCTTGACCCTGGATGACCTGCCCACAAATTTCTTTGGCTTTCAGCTTCACAGTAATGCTGTCCCTCATGCTCTTTTTACCAGTTGTCATCTCCTGACTCCATGAGTTCTGCTACTTTTCCAGCTCAAATTTTCCCCCACCCTGCTCATGCCCACAAATGACTGGGAAAGTGCTGGAGTACTGGTCTTTCAACTACAAGTAAATTTCATCAAGCAAGAAGAGTCACAAATTTTCACAAATCTGAAAATAATGAGGATAGATTCCTTTTATCAAAATGACATACAGTTCGAGCTAGCAATTCTACTTTTAGGTAGAGTGTACAGATATCCCTTTGTATGTATAAAATAACATCTTTACACAGATATTCACTGAAGTAATTTTAATTAGGAAGAAACTGGAAATATTAACAGCACGGCTGCCTTTTGGTGGGAGCATATATGAACAACTACGGTACCCTATTCAGTGGAAAACTATGCAGTAATTAAAAAAGAGAAAGGTCTATGGGGATGATATGGAACCATTCACACTAAGTGTTTTTTCAAACGTTTTGCCAGGAACCACAGTAAAACCAAAGCAAAACAAAAAAGCCCCCTACATTGTCACTGAATACATGGGCTCTTTATATTCTGTGGGCTCCTTATATTCTGTGTGCTACAGTGAAAAGATTCTGCTCTTGACTCACTAAATTAGACCTCATTAATGTGACATGCTACAGTTTGGGGAAAAAACACTAATCTACAAAATATACAGTTTATCTAAAACAAAAGACAAGGTGAAGAAAGATGGGAAAAAAATGATACTGCTCATTTCTGTGAAAGAAAATAAAAGGGCACCATGGATGACTCATGTTTGTAAACACATGGGATCTCTCTGGAAGAACATCAGAGGAACCAGCAACAGTGGTTATCACGAGAGAGGCAACTGGTGATTCAGGAAGTGGAGGGGGGCAACCTACTTTTCACCACACATCCAGCAGCTGCCACCCTGCCTTCCAGTGCGGAGGGTGCAGGTTCGACCCCTGGTCAGGGAAATGAGATCCCACTTGCCTTGCAGCCAGAAGACCAAAACCTAAGACCAAAGCAGTATTGTAACAAACTCAATTACATCGAAGAAAAGCAAAGATGTAAGTCCTACTCAGTAAAGGAGCTGTATTTCTTACCACTGGTGACACCAAGAAATCTATAACGTATTTCTGGATTTTAGGGACTAAAACGTCTTCTACACTAAAAAATTGCATTTTATGGTAATAGCATTAAAAATTATTCTAATAATAATACAATTAATTGGGCAGATGCTTTATCCAAGTACCAGGAGTTTTCCATGTGTAATTATTACATGTAGGGGACCACAAACTCCAGGAACATGCAGGGTTGATGAGCGGCCTGTAGTGGCACGTCTGAGCCTGAGAATGTGTTGTCTGAAACAGCATTTTTGGTCAAGCTCAAGCTGATTTCCGTTTAAAGAAACCTCTGGCCTCTTGGTAAGGATCATGCTCCTGTGGTTTTATTACGCAGGTAGACTAGGGAAAAGGAGTCCAAAATGGCAGTGGATAAAGGCAAGGAAGGGGAAAGCCCGTGAAAATAGAACAAAGGGAGGTCAAAGGAAGGTCCAAGGACCAGAGCGAAGACTTCAGGTAGAACAAACAGCACTCCTAGCTAAGCCCAATTTACATAGGGCAGGCCCAGGTGGAGGAAAAAAACATAAAAGGAGGAGCCAAAGCGCTTTCTCTCCCGCGTGTGTGCGCGCTCTTTCTCTCTCCCTCTCTCTCTCCTGCTATCTCCTAAATAAAATAGAGCTGTAACACTGATTTGCCTAAGAGCTATAACATGGTTTGTCCAAGACCTGAGAGCTGTGATGTGCCGAGGGCTTTAATGTCCGTTGCTCCAAATCTTTGTTGTGACAAGACAAAGAACCGAGGAACATACACTAGCGTGACAGTTTCACACCTCAACTACTGATTTGAAAAAAGCTTTTGTGTTTAAGAAGGCCAAAGCCCAAGGGATGGTGTTGTTCAGTCACTCAGCCACATCTGACTCTTTGCAACTCCATGAACTTCAGCATGCCAGGATTCCCTGTCCTTCAGTATTTCCCAGAGTTTGCTCAAACTCATGTCCATTGAGTCAGTGACGTCATCCAACCATCTCGTCCTCTATCGCCCCCTTCTCCTCCTGCCCCCAATCTTTCCCAGCATCAGGGTCCTATCCAGTGAGTCAGCTCTTCACATCCAAAAACTACTGGAAATGCCTAGGTGATGAAAAGACCTTCATCAGAAAACGCTAAGAACACCTAAAGCCAAGCTGCCTTTCTGAATGGGTTTAAGCTATGAAAGATGGACACAGGGATTCAGTAGGATTCTTCTCCACCAAATGACTGTAAACACATTCCAGCAAAACAGCACGACGTGAAAAAAGGTCAACACTGCGGATCCTGTTCCAGTGCTGGGGAATGGATGAGGCGCGGACGTTCCGTTCATGTGCTCCTTGAGGAAGACAAGCTAATGGCCTTCTGGGGACAGCTGGAATGGATTTGTACATAATCTCAGAGGCCAGACTGTCTGAAAAGTTGTTCTGAATGTATTGGAACAGATGAATTCACCTGCGGTATAATGTCCAAGAGCAGCTGGCCTAGAGCTTAGGGCCCTCCACTGCCTGAGACAGCCTTCAGCCCCGGTGCAGACCTGCCTTTTAGTGACAGTTAAGTCAGCACCTTCCCTGGTTAATACAAGGAATAGAAACCACCCCTTAAATGATGCTCCCCCTAGGATACCTCTTTCTCTTTCAAAATGATTCACATGGCATCCTGTTTAAGTAAAACAAAGTTTCCTTACCAGGGTTGCGAGCAAGTTTTTTCTATTCAAACAGATTCTTTTCTGACCAGAAAGAAGCCCTCAGCTACTTTTTTTTTTTTTTTAAGTTGTTCTCCAATTGTTGTTAACAACCCCCAGCTGCACTGGCTCCCACACCCATTTAAAACCCCTCTGCCTGGCTGCATATCCCAGACTTTCTTGCAGAGGAAACAGAACTCTAAAATCAGAACCGTCTTGGGCTGGGCAGTTGCCAAGTCAGCTGCCGCTCCTTAGCCTTAGGTCAAATGACTCACCCTAGGACATTTTGCACAGTGTTTAAGTTACTCCTCATTGAATAAAGATAAACTCATTTTTTAAAATGGGAAGGAAGAGGAACTGTAAATAGAATAATCTCATCTTATCTCTATAGATTTCCCCCCAGGTAGTGAGGTTCTTTATAACCCAGTAGGGAGTTCATTCAAGGATGCTTTCCTGTCCTGACACGGAATCCTTAAGATTCATAAAATGCATGTCCCATGATTACCATGAAGTAGCCTTGAGTTGGCTTGCTTCCTTGAAAACCTTTCACCACTCAACTGTCTTGGGAACTATGGGGCTGGAGTTCTATAGAACTCCCTCTACGCCAAGCCAAGAAAATAATTCCTCCCTCTTTTCAAGGCTCACTCCATTTGTTCAAGACTAAAGAAAGATGTTGACTGAAAGAGGAAGAGAAGGATGTGGGTCAAAGAGTAAAACAAGCCCTGAAGGATATTATTCAATTCTCTTTCTGTTTTATCATTTTATTGTATTAGAAACTACCAGAAATAAGGGGCCAAAGGCTGGAACTTGGAAGTTCTCTGCTGAAAAGGAAAGCATTTGGTGAAACAAGATATACTGAAACATGATTTCATTCATTCAACAAATATTTTTTTAGGCTTTATTTCATGCTAAAGGTGATCTCTATTACCCTGTGAGCGGATAAAAACTGACTATAAAAATCTTTCAAAATGTTTTTCTGTGAGTTTTAGGAGAACCAAAGTAATAAGAATTATATAGTCACTAAAATTTTAAGTCTTTGTATTCTTTATTTCAGATGGAAAATTTTGTGGTCAAAAGGAAAGACACTATATGTTTAGATTATAGCTAGAAGCACACTACTCATGATGGAGGAGAAAATGACAGATGAAAATAAGTCTATTTCCAATTTTTTTAAAGTAAATTAGAAATATTTAACAGTAGAAAAGTTACGTGATAAAGCAAATGATAACTATTGATGGTCAACATATCTGGCCTTTAAAAATGAAAACCAGATCTGAAAAATACAAACTGTGGAGCACTACCTCCATAGGTTAACACAACTGAGTTGCTGAAAAGTTTTTAAATATCATGTCTGCTTTATTCACTTTGCATCTAGGAATAAGTTATTTAATTTGCTCCTTTCCATCTGATCCTTAAATAAGAACCAAAATGCCAGTCTATCTCTTATGACTACAGTGAAGATGAAATAATCCCAAAACATTGCAGAGGTGCAAAAGAAATAAGTTTCCAACCATGATACTGGACTTGCTTACAGAACAAAGTTTTAGTTACATTTTAAAGACAAGGTATTAACATCAGATAACCAGCCATAAGTACTTCTTTCCCCACTACCGGTCTAATGACTAATTTGCCTTCTTTTTGAGGGTTGTTTTTATGATCGTGTGAGCCCAGCAGACTGCCTGGTCACAAGTGCTCGTGGTGGCATGTGCCATGAAATGGAAACAAGTGACTCTGCTGGGCCCCAAGAACGAAGGTCCTTTGAAGTGCATGTGTTCATATGTGCTCACCAAAATTTTAATGCCAGTAAAAGCAAAAGGCAGTTGGAATTTTAATTTACAGTAAAATGACCTTTTATCTTTTTAATGTTCCAGGAAGCATCAATCTAACATTTTTTAAGTCATGGCAAGTTTTCGTAACAGTGACAAGAAGAGTACTCAATAAAGAACATGGCCTGTTTTGGAAAGAAGTGGGAGAGAATGCCACGTTTCAGTTCCAATTGGGAGCTGAAGAACAGTTGATTTCAGAGAGCAAAGTCTAAAGTGATAAAGCAACTCATTACCCTTTCAAGTAATCAGGTAAGAAACTTCAGAAATTCTCAGAGGAGAAAACACCTGCTGCACAATTTATATAAAGTTCAGACAGGCCCATGTGGGGGCTTCAAAGATAAGGGTAAATGGGCAGTTTCTTAGGCTGGGCGGTGGGTCCACAGGTGTTCATTTTATTATAATCTTTATAACTTACAAAGTTATTACATTCTTCTTTTAAAAATACATAAAACATTTCACAATAAAGATGAAAAACAAGGGGGGAAAGTAGCTGGTCAAGCAGAAATAATACGTACAAAATTTAATGATCAGCACCATGAACATACTCCAGGACAGCAGAGAACCTGAAGTTATTACTCTCTGGGTGAGGTGAAGGTGACTTGATGGGAAAGGAACAATTATCACACGTGCTCATCAGACAACCAGCCTTACCCTGAACTGTGGGCCTTCCATCTATTTAGGAAGAGGAACTCCAACAGACAGGCTTGGTGGAAAGACTGCTGGCTGAACAGGCAGCCTTTTCACCCCTACTAGCCCCTGTGCCAATGGCACCCCACTCCAGTACTCTTGCCTGGAAAATCACATGGACGGAGGAGCCTGGTAGGCTGCAGTCCATGGGGACGCGAAGAGTCGGACACGACTGAGAGACTTCACTTTCACTTTTCACTTTCATGCATTGGAGAAGGAAATGGCAACCCACTCCAGTGCTCTCGCCTGGAGAATCCCAGGGACAGTGGAGCCTGATAGGCTGTCGTCTACGGGGTCGCACAGAGTCGGACACGACTGAGGCGACTTAGCAGCAGCCCTTGTGCCTACTATCCTGAATTGCTTAAGGTTTTCCTCAAATATAAGGAGTTTGCTTCACGCTGCTCTTCACACTATTGCTTCCTATTAACCACTCTAAGGTAAGACCCCTGAACTCCACAGGATCTGCCAGGTTCCCATCAGCATGGACAGGATAGGCTACAAGGGAAAAAATGCACCCAAACAGTGTGATTGGTTGTTCACGCTATATATTTGCATATATTCTAATTACTTGTACTGACTCAAGCTTAAAATGGAAAAGAATTAGTATTTTCCACTGGAAAGCTTGATGTGCCTTTGTTTACACAATTATAAACCATATTATACTATACACAGCAGCCTCAATAAAGTACTTCTGTAGAGGCCTGGAAAACACATGGAATTGTACATTAGCAGGTAAAAATATATTGGTTTTTTCCCTCTAAAAGCAGAGAGAAAATTAATTATTCTCAGCTGTTTCATTCCAGGGACAAGCATTTGCTTTGTGTTAAAGCAGTGATTTGTAGGCTGGGCTTTGCCAGCATCTCCTGATCTGCGGGGTGGGAGGTGGTGGGATGGATGTTGCAAACACATTCATGTCCAAATTGTCCTTTTACAAGGATGTTTGCAAAGGCTGTCTTCTGGGATCCGTTTAAACTGTCTCCAAATATCCTTGTTCCTGGACACTCGTCATTATCCAACATTTCCGACCCATCTTGTTTGTTTTTTAAGAGCATGGGAGGATATTTTATGTGACATTTCATTTTTCTGGAAGAGTGGTCAATTTCTTTAAAAATTTCTGCTATAGAATCAGTAAAGAAATTCCATGTGGCACTTAATTTATTCCTCCAATAGTTACTTGGAGCCTACAATGTAGGGTGGGGACAAAGGTGGATTTGACACAGTCCTTGTGACATTGTACAGGAGACAGGGATCAAGATCATCCCCACAGAAAAGAAATGTAAAAAAGTAAAATGGCTGTCTGGGGAGGCCTTACAAATAGCTATGAAAAGAAGAGAAGCAAAAAGCAAAGGAGAAAAGGAAAGATATAAGCATCTGAATGCAGAATTCCAAAGAATAGCAAGGAGAGATAAGAAAGCCTTCCTCAGTAATCAATGCAAAGAAATAGAGGAAAACAACAGAATGGGAAAGACTAGAGATCTCTTCAAGAAAATTATAGATACTAAGGAAACATTTCATGCAAAGATGGGCTCGATAAAGGACAGAAATGGTATGGACCTGACAGAAGCAGAAGATATTAAGAAGTGGTGGCAAGAATACACAGAAGAACTGTACAAAAAAGATCTTCATGACCCAGATAATCACAATGGTGTAATCACCCACCTAGAGCCAGACATCCTGAAATGTGAAGTCCAGTGGGCCTTAGAAAGCATCACTATGAACAAAGCTAGTGGAGGTGATGGAATTCCAGTTGAGCTATTTCAAATCCTGAAAGATGATGCTGTGAAAGTGCTGCACTCAATATGCCAGCAAATTTGGAAAACTCAGCAGTGGACACAGGACTGGAAAAGGTCAGTTTTCGTTCCAATCCCAAAGAAAGGCAATGCCAAAGAATGCTCAAACTACCGCATAATTGCACTCATCTCACACACCAGTAAAGTAATGCTCAAAATTCTCCAAGCCAGGCTTCAGCAATACATGAACCGTGAAACTTCCAGATGTTTAAGTTGGTTTTAGAAAAGGCAGAGGAACCAGAGATCAAATTGCCAACATGTGCTGGATCATGGAAAAAGGAAGAGAGTTCCATAAAAACATCTATTTCTGCTTTATTGACTATTCCAAAGCCTTTGACTGTGTGGATCACAATAAACTGTGGAAAATTCTGAAAGACATGGGAATAGCAGACCACCTGACCTGCCTCTTGGGAAACCTATATGCAGGTCAGGAAGCAACAGTTAGAACTCGACTTGGATTGGTCGAGATTGGTTCCAAAAAGGAAAAGGAGTACTGTATATTGGCTGTATATTGTCACCCTGCTTATTTAACGTATATACAGAGTACATCATGAGAAAGGCTGGGCTGGAAGAAGCACAAGCTGGAATCAAGATTGCTGGGAGAAATATCAATAACCTCAGATATGCAGATGACACCACCCTTATTGGAAGAAAGTGAAGAGGAACTAAAAAGCCTCTTGATGAAAGTGAAAGAGGAGAGTGAAAACGTTGGCTTAAAGCTCAACATTCAGAAAATGAAAATCATGGCATCTGGTCCCATCACTTCACGGCAAATAGATGGGGAAACAGTGGAAACAGTGTCAGACTTTATTTTTTTGGGCTCCAAGTCCCTGCAGATGGTGACTGCAGCCATGAAATTAAAAGACGCTTACTCCTTGGAAGGAAAGTTATAACCAACCTGGATAGCATATTAAGAAGCAGAGACATTACTCTTCCAACAAAGGTCCGTCTAGTCAAGGCTATGTTTTTTCCAGTGATCATGTATGGATGTGAGAGTTGGACTGTGAAGACAGCTGAGCGCTGAAGAATCGATGCTTTTGAACTGTGATGTTGGAGAAGACTCTTGAGAGTCCCTTTGACTGCAAGGAGATCCAACCAGTCCATTCTGAAGGAGATCAGTCCTGAGTGTTCTTTGGAAGGAATGATGCTAAAGCTGAAATCCCAATACTTTGGCCACCTCATGCGAAGAGTTGACTCATTGGAAAAGACCCTGATGCTGGGAGGGATTGGGGGCAGGAGGAGAAGGGGACGACAGAGGATGAGATGGCTGGATGGCATCACTGACTCGATGGACATGAGTGTGGGTGAACTCCAGGAGTTGGTGATGGACAGGGAGGCCTGGCATGCTGCAATTCATGGGGTCGCAAAGAGTCGGACATGACTGAGCAACTGAACTGAACTGAACTGAACTTGCCTTCAAATGACTCACAGTCTGGTGGTGTGATGCTCATGTTAGGGGAAACACGGACCTAAACTTCCTATCCTGGCCAGGCAAGATAGTCGCCACAAGCAGGATTTATCTTACTGGTAAGGAACATGAAACTAACAAGCGACCACCAACCGGAAGAATTCAGGAAAGGTGAGGAGGAGAGAGGAGACCCAGTCCATTTGTCCTGCCAATCTCCCAGAACCCTCCTTGCTGGAATCTATCTTAGCTGAGCGATGCACCTGCCACCAGGAAGAACCCTGAGTCAGAGCAACTGGCCAAAGACAACCTGGAAACTAACTCAATTGTCATAAAACCTGAGACTGCAAGCCACATGGCAAAAGCAGTTCTTCTGGGTTCCCTTACCCTGCTGCTCTCCACCCGGGCGCCCTTTCCCAGTCAAGTCTCTTGCTTTGTCAGCGCATGTCTCCTCAGACGATTCATTTCAGGAGTTAGACAAGAGCCCACTCTTGGGCCCTGGAAGGCATCTCAGATGCAATGGATCCTTCTTTAAGCTATTTCCAAGCCCTGTACCCTCCACATGAACAACTGGGGCTCAAAGACCTGTGCTCAATTCCACTCAACTGAATTTAGAAAAAAAGATTAAGAAATGCTGGCCTAGTGGGAACGGCAGGCATTCCAGTACGTGTCTAGAATGTCACAGTGACTGCTACAAAGGTTGGAGATTACACACTGCAAAAAGTATACAGAGAAGGGACAAATCACCTGGGGAGAGGGCTTCCAAAGGATTCCAGGCAGTTCCTCTCTGGGCTGGGTCTTAAAGAAGGAGTTTCCTAGCACAGGTAATAACAGCATGTGAAAATTAATGGCAGAAAGATACGACCCTTGGAAGAAGACAGAGCAATATGGAGTTCCCAGAACTCAGGTCAGTGGAGACGAGCAGAGGAGAAGGAGTGCGAGTAGGAGGTGACACTGAAAGCTGCTCCAGCACCAGATCAGGCTGTGCTTCCCCTGTCAAGTTACTTTCCATTTCCCATCTATCTTCTAGGGAAAGAGGACGGAGTGGGTATGAGTGTGTGTGCGTCCTCACTGAAGAATTAAAAGTAGGAGCATGGGAGTAACAGTAAGAGACACAGGTTTCGCTTTATCTTAGGATACATAGAAAGTTATTATATAACACAGAAACTTATTTCAACATTAAGCTTAAACAAGCAGTACACCAGTCACATATACTTCTGTGATTCTTTTTTGACCACCATCTCTCTAATGCTGGAGTTGGTGTGGCTCTCTAAGACACAATTCAGTCAAGTTCTCATTTTTGCCCTCTCTGCTTCAGCACAGTCAGCTTCTGTGTTTCTGAGCCATGGTAAGGTTCCCTGTGTCATAGAGGGACAGAGGTCTGGAGGCAGGATGGAGGTGGGAGATGGATAGAGGTGGGGAGCCTAGAGGTTGCGGAGGCTTAGGAAACAGTCTGGGAAAGAGGGATTTGGGCATGCAAAGTAAGGGGGCACTGATCACCTTTATCCAAGCAGAGAAGTGGGATCCACTGATGCAACTGGAAGTCCTGAGGCCTGAGCCGCCTAAGGATGCAACAGAACACCTGATTCATCCCTGTAGTTCTTTAGACAAACCAGAGGACCATTTGGCAGGGAGAGCGTTTCAAAGGTTGATTTATTATCTATCACTGCATAAATTACCCCAAAATGTAGTGGTTTAAAATGACAAACATTTTATTATCTAAGTTTCTGCAGACTAGGAGTTCAGGAGTGTCTGTGCTGGGTGGTTCTTTTTCAGCATCTTTCATGAAAAGACCCTGATGCTGGGAAAGATTGAGGGCAAGAGGAGAATAGGGGACAACAGAAGATGTGATGGCTGGATATCATCACTGACGAAACGGACATGAGTTTGAGCAAACTCCAGGAGACGGTGAAGGACAGGGAAGACTGGCTTGCTGTGATCCATGGGGTCACAAAGTGTTGGACACGACTGAGCAACGGGACAACAACAACATGAGATTTCAGTCCAGAAACCTGCCCAGATCCTGTCAACTGCAGGCTCCCCTGGGGCCAAGGCTGTTGGCGGGAAGCCCCAGTGTCTTGCTGGCGGTTGGAAGGTGGTCACAGTTTTTTGCCACAGGGACCTTTCCGTGGTGCTGCTTGAGTGTCCTTGTGACATGGTAGCTGGTCTTTCCTGGAGTGAGTAAACAACGCCTTTTCTGATCTTGCCTTGGAAGTCACAGACTGTCATTCTGACATATTCTTATGCATTGGAGAGAGTCACTGGGGAGGGAATTAAACTCCCTCTCTCTCAAACAATTTATGGACAAAGCACACATAACAAAGTCATGCAAGAGGACTTTGAAAGTTACTCTATAGCTGGGATTCTCCAACTGTATTCCTGAGTCAGTAACAAAGGCCAAACCTTGAAAGGGCCTGTTCTTGAGCCATCCCACCCTTGAAGCAGCGCCTGGGGCTCTTGTAATTGACGTATTTGTCAAGAGGGGTAGCTGGGTAATGGCTTCCTGGAAACTCCATCAAGTGGCAATGGGGTTTGACTGAAACTGCATTTGTGGTGTAATGGAAATGCTATTAATGATTTTCAGAAAAGAGAGTCAATATGGAAAAAGCTGAAGTTTGAGATAGTATATATATTATACAAAAAATATATTGTATATATACTATACAAAAAAGTATATGTATATTGTATTTAATTATACAAAAAAGTGATACATACAGCAGTTAAGTGTTTTTTTTTTTTTTAATTTGGGGAATTGTTTTGTTTTGTTTGGATGTATAGGAAAGAAAGACTTCTCAGCCTTCCTGGTTACTTGATATTACCAAACATTAAGGAGCTATGAGTTGATGAAGTTATATTTTCATGAGAATTTTATACAGTGATAAATGAGAAGTCATGGGCCAAACATGAAGCAAATTACGTTGTGGCCTGATCTGGAGCAATTAACGTGGTAAAGCCTTGAAGAACCCACTTGAGCTTGATGTTTGAAACATTCTCCTTTTACAGGCAGGGGCTTATGGCAGATACTTCCTTTCTGATGGGTCTAATCTTCTACTCCTGAGATCTGCAGTGAATAATATTTACATAATCATGACACTACCAATGCTGGTTATTAATTGTCACTGTTTGGAATCAAACTCTAATCAGAGTGCAGAAAGCAAGATGGCTGTAGAACAGAATGCAATGTTACTATGACAACAATGGTGTGGTTGCTAGAGGTTGAGGTGAGGGTTGGGAATCATGGAGGAAGAGGAAAGAAGCTTACATAGTCCAAGGGGTGAGGGATGGTTGGAAGAGATGATAAAAGCTGATGAGTCAGGAAGTAGTGCATTAAAGTTGCAATAAAATTAAATACACAACTTCAGATTAGAGTTCTCACAAAAGTCATGAGGAAAGGTGACAGGGAGTGGTACGAGCTCTGCCCTTAATTTTTTCCCCTAAGAGAGTCACACATTACTGATTAATGGAGAAACAGAACAGGAGCACATTCTACAGAATGAAGGTGAATCCCACGAGAACAACCAGGAACTGGTAGCGAAGGTGACCTTCACATCTTCTTTCTATCCTTCTGTACACATTTACTTTCTCACCACATACTCAACACGTGTAAGTTTCTTAAAGCAAAATATGTAAAAACCCACATCACTGGCAGAAGCTGATAGGAGCCTACGTTCACCAGGTTTTAAACTTCACAAACAAATGGCAAGACTTCACTTATTCCATAAAGCAACACTTCACATTTTATTCTTCTCCTTGACATGGAGAGTAGGAACCAGTGTATGAATGACTACTTCAGTGATAAAAACTAACATGAGCCAAAATTCTATGACTTATCTTTAAATATACCTTTAACTCCAATAACGAAAGGACAAGCGAAAAAAAACAAACAAAACTCTTACAATTTCCAGGATTGACTTGAATGGGTGAAAGCCCAGGCTCAGTGAAAAACAGAAACTCCATTCTAGCAGCAGGCTATGAAACAGTTTCAATAACTGTCCCCTACCCTGCCTCCCAGGACTAAAGACTTTTTCTGAGTTTTTATGGAAGGCTCAGGAACATCCTCTGCATATTTTATTTGATTTTTTTAAAGATCGTTTTTTAATATTTACTTTTATTTATGTGTTTATTTGGTTGCGCCAGGTCTTAGCTGTGGCACTTTGGATCTCTGATCTTTGTTTCAGCATGTGGGATCTTTAGGCGCAGCACATGGGATCTTTAGTTGGGCCATGCCAACTCTTAGTTGCACCATGTGGGATCTAGTTCCCCAACCAGGGCTGGAACCCGGACCCCCTGCATTGTGAGCTCAGAGTCTTAGCCACTGGACCACCAGGGAAGTCCCTCTCTGCATATTTTAAAGACAAACTCCCTGCTACCTAAGTGTGGAAGATACTCAAAGGTTTAAACAATGATTAGGATACCAAAGAAGCAAGTAACTATTTGCCTCGGTTTAAATGTTTTTGGCCGGGGGTGCTAGGAACAACCTAGGTACTGAGTATAGTGGGTGGAAACAGGAAGAAAATAAATATAGCAATAAAAATTATGAAGTTGGTGATCAGGTGGCAAAAGAATAATTTTCTATAAAAGTGTGGTGTTTCCCCACCCCCCACCTTTGGCAAATGAGAGGAAAGATTTTTATGGAAGTTCTTCAGGCTTCTAAAGAAAAAATAATTTTTATCCTCATAAGAAATGCTAATTTTTCTATTTTATAGACTCATAAAACTTCAAAATAGGAAGGGACTTGTACTACAGCAATTCACAACAATCATACAATACAGATCAGGTGTCAACCATGCTTGATAAAAGTAATTTTATACAAACAGCTGAACTACCACAGCCGTGAGAATGACTTGTAGTGCTTATTAAAAAAATATAAGAAACTTACAGAAGAACGGATGACCACTGAGTAGTATTACCGTACATAATGGACTACTGTATAGCGATGAGAGTGAACTAGCTACCGTCACAACACAGATGAAGTTAACAGGCGTAACATTCACTGAAGACATCAGACACCAAGGAAACATATTCTATGATCCTATTTATACAAAATACAAAACCAAATAGAACTAATCAAGGTGTTAGAAGTTTGAATGGTTATTAACTTTGAATGGGAAGGGTTATATGGGAGCTTCTGGATTAAAGTTCTACTTTTTATCTACATGCTGGTCACATGGGTGGGTTCAGTTTGTAATATTTTCCAAGCAGTTGCAGTTATAATGATTTGTGTACTTTTCTGAATGAACATACAATTCGATTAAAAAGTCAATTAAAGAAAAATAACATATAGGGGCCCCTGCTAGCTTATGTGGCACATTCACGTGGATTTTTTAAATGCCCCTCGCTCTGGATAAATGACTTAGGAAAAGGCACCTCTATGGGTAGAGGCTCCCCCACAAGTCTGTGCCTTGTCAAATGCAGGGTGGGCTGGGTGGGCTCCATCCCTACTGGTGCACTTTGTCAGAGACAAAGCCACACATCTGGGTGGACATCTGCAAATCTGCAAAATATTCATGGGACCCTTCCTCACCACAGCATTATGAGCAGGCAGGGCGGACATCCTTCCAATGTGGAGGAGAAGGTGGCACAGAACAGTGAGACTGATGCGTGAAGGCATCACAGCTAATAAGCCATGAAGCCAGGGTGAACTTCTAGGCCAGTAGGTCTTCACATGATTCTGATTCCTTTTGGGGAGCAGAAGAGGAAGAAGCTTCTCTCTGTGTTACTGTGTTTACTGCTATGGGTCATCTCAAATGCTCTGTCAAATAAGGCAGGGGATAAATACATGGTCCGATATTCTTAATGTTGGGCTTTAGTAAAGGTGTTAGGTTCTCAGTCCATTTGGAAAACATGCTATAATCATATACCCTGAAATGAATATTTACCTTGTAGACGTTAACCTAGGCAGAGAGGTCAGTGGAATAGAGATGTGTATACCTACCAATAGAACATCCAGGCCCACCCACAGGTTAAAATGATCAACGTAAGGATATAAATCTGTCTGTGTCTCAGAAAAAAAGGAAAGAGAAAGACACCCACATGATGTGCAAGTTTAACTTACCCAGAAGTGTCTGCTTATTTTGGGAAGAGTTAGGCTCTGCAGAACACCAGCAGGACCGGAGGACAATCACCCCTCCAAGCACGCCGTCTTCGCTGGCCAGGAAAGGTGAGCCTAGGCACAAATGACCGGTGGTCATTTTCAGTTCATTTTACTCTTTTCACTCCCAATTTTCATTTGATTATGGGAACAAATGTGTGGGATAAGTAAGATTTTGAAAGATGCCTGTTTTCTGATACTCGCTGTTGTTCATATCTTGTCCAGGCTGGATCACGAAGGCAGGCTTGAGCCCTAACAGACAGAGACAGTGCCAGATGCTGCCAAGGAGACATGAGCAGGGGTGGAGCGTGCATGACCGTATTCAGAATGGAATTGGAAACACTGCCAGATTAAAGGCCCAACACACAAATACAGCAAAAAATGTTCAGCAGCTCCCTTTGATCAGCTCTTCGGGATCACTTACCAGGCTCTCCCTGCTGTCAGGGGCATGCCACCAAAAGCTTCCATTTACAACCTTAAATTCAATTTTCAACAAAAAGCCACAAAGTTTATAACAAACTTTTAAAAATGCTCCTGATGGTTTACACAAATAAGGGTGAAACTGTATTTCTATTATGAGAGTCTGGTGGTTAGAAACGGCCGTGCTTCGGAGATCTCACACACTGAACCATTGTGAGCATTTCAGCAACACTGCGTTTTAAAGCCCCTCCTTTTTCCTCCCCAAGGACATCTTCTTCGAACATCTGGCACAGCAAGTGAGCACGTGGGGAACAAATGCAAAATTAACCCAAGTGCTATCAAAGAAAGTCATAAAAATAAAACCCAGCCAAATTGGATTTGGGGGGAGCTTCTGGTTAAACTTAGTAGATTAAATACATGCATTTATCTCCACTCCTTTCTCAAATCCCAGTAAACTGGGGGAAAGGGAAGGGGAAAGAAAAAAAGAGCCATGGCCCAATAAGGACAGAGAAAGAGACGAGGGAAAAACAGAAAAACAGACCTTTAGAAAAGAGAAAGAAGACAGACAAGGAGTTGCTCACCTAGCGGACCTGGGAAAGCTTCCAAGGGGTGGAGGTGGGGAGGAAGCAGGAAAAAAGGCTGTTTGGAGTTGGCAGACACCTATAAGAAGCCACCCCAGTTTTGTCATAAAATCAAAAAAGGAACAGAAATTGGAGACTTCAAGTTCTGGAGGCAGGAATACAGGGTGCGCCTGAAATAAAGGTAGTTGGTTGAAAGTGTCCAAAAGGATCTTCTAGACCAGGGTGGGTAAACTATGACCTGTCTAATTTACAGCCTATTTTTGTACTGTCTGTAAGCAAAGAATGTTTATTTTATATTTAAAGGGTTTTTTGATTTGATTGCTTTGCTTTTTTAAGAGACAGAGAAGAAGGAAGAGGAAGAGAAGAATCTGTGGTAGAGACCAAAGTGTTGCCCACAAAGTCTAAACTCTACTCTCTGGCCCTTTACAGAAAATTTGCTGACACTTGATCTCAAGTCCCAGATTCCTATCTAGAGAGGAAGTTACTCCTCCCCAGCCCTAGAGGAAGCAGGATATTTACTCTCTAGAGAGACTGAACCAGAGGGACCGGAGGTTCGGGTCACTGGGCTCAGCCCAGGGCAGGAGGGAGGCTCCACTCTGAAGTTAGGGGCTGAAGGGGAGGCCTTATGTGAAACAACCAGCTCCCTTCACCGACAAGCTCCACGGATGCGAGAACGCTGATACCCTCCAAGCAAGAGACTGGATCACTCCTTTTCAGTCTCAAGAGTATTTCCAGTCTCAATTCAAACCAATTCAAGACTAAGAACCTACTTGAGAGAACCTAAAAACATCACTCGTCCTTGCTTTATGGGGATGGCTTAAAGATAACAAGTGTGACTCACATACAAAGGGCTTTCAGCTCAGATTCTTGATACTTAAAGAGCACAGCTCAGCTCAGTTCAGTTCAGTCGCTCAGTCATGTCTGACTCTTTGAAACCCCGTGGACCGCCGCACACCAGGCCTCCCAGTCCATCACCAACTCCTGGAGCTTTCTCAAACTCCTGTCCATTGAGTCGGTGATGCCATCCAACCATATCATCCTCTATCATCCCCTTCTCTTCTCGACTTCAATCTTTCCCAGCATCAGGGTCTTTTCCAATGAGTCAGCTCTTCCCATCAGCTGGCCAAAGTATTGGAGTTTCAGCTTCAACCTCAGTCCTTTCAATGAATATTGAGGACTGATTTCCTTTAGGGTGGACTGGTTGGATCTCCTTGCAGTCCAAGGGCCTCTCAAGAGTCTTCTCCAACACCACAGTTCAAAAGCATCAATTCTTCAGCACTCAGCCTTTTTTATAGTCCAACTCTCATATCCATACACGACTACTGGAAAAACCATAGACTTGACTAGACAGACCTTTGTTGGCAAAGTAATGTCTCTGCTTTTTAAATGCTGTCTAGGTTGGTGATAGCTTTTCTTCCAAGGAGTAAGCGTCTTTTTATTTCATGGCTGCAGTCACCACCTGCAGTAATTTTGGAGCCCCCCAAATAAAGTCTGCCATTGTTTCCACTGTTTCCCCAACTATTGCCATGAAGTGATGGGACTGGATGCCATGATCTTAGTTTTTTGAATGTTGAGCTTTAAGTTAGCTTTTTCACTCTCCTCTTTCACTTTCATCAAGAGGCTCTTTAGTCCTTCTTTGCTTTCTGCCATAAGGGTGGTGTCATCTGCATATCTGAGGTTATTGATATTTCTCCTGGCAATCTTGATTCCAGCTTGTGCTTCATCCAGCCCAGCATTTCTCATGATGTACTCTGCATACACGTTAAATAAGCAGGGTGACAATTTACAGCCTTGAGGTACTCCTTTTCCTATTTGGAACCAGTCTGTTTTTTCATGTCCAGTTCTAACTGTTGCTTCCCAACCTGCATACAGATTTCTCAAGAGGCAGGTCAGGTGGTCTGGTATTCTCATCTCTTGAAGAATTTTCCAGTTTGTTGTGTTCCACACAAAGGCTTTGGCATAGTCAATAAAGCAGAAATAGATGTTTTTTCTGGAACTCTCTTACTTTTTTGATGATCCAGCGGATGTTGGCAATTTGATCTCTGGTTCCTCTGCCTTTTCTAAAACCAGCTTGAACATCTGGAAGTTCACATACTATTGAAGCCTGGCTTGGAAAATTTTGAGCATTACTTTACTAGTGTGTGAGATGAGTGCAACTGTGCAGTAGTTTGAGCATTCTTTGGCATTGCCTTTCTTTGGGATTGAGTGAAAATTGACCTTTTCCAGTCCTGTGGCCACTGCTGAATTCTCCAAATTTGCTGGCATATTGACTGCAGCACTTTCACAGCATCGTCTTTTATGATTTGAAAGAGCTCAACTGGAATTCCATCACCTCTACTAGCTTTGTTCATAGTGATGCTTCCTAAGGCCTACTTGACTTCACACTCCAGGATGTCTGGCTCTAGGTGAGTGATCACACCATCATGATTATCTGGGTCATGAAGATCTTTTTTGTACAGTTCTTCTGTGTATTCTTGCCACCTCATCTTAATATCTTCTCCTTCTGTTAGGTCCATACCATTCCTGTCCTTTATTGAGCCTATCTTTGCATGAAATATTCCCTTGGTATCTAATTTTCTTGAAGAGATCTCTAGTCTTTCCCATTCTGTTGTTTTCCTCTATTTCTTTGCACTGATCCCTGAGGAAGGCTTTCTTATCTCTTCTTGCTGTTCGGTATATCTTTCCTTTTCTCCTCACAGACAACCTAGAATCACTAGCTGTTTCCATTAGGCCTCTGGGAGACACAGAGAGCAAAAAAGCAAAAAGGTAACAGAGGGAAAACTTAGGCAAATACTTTGAGCAGAAGAAAAAGCAAATTTAAAGGTGGGGGAAGGGGAAAGATTCCCTGGCAATCCAGTAGTTAGGACTTGGCACTTTAACTGGGAGGGCCCAGGTTCGACCCCTAGTTGAAGAACTAAGATCCTGTAAGTTGCAACCCCCAGAAACACAAGAAAAGAAAGACAGAGGTAAGACATGAGAGAGAAAAAGACATTTTTAATCTGAACAGGCCAGAAGATCCAATAGTTGATTAAAGGAGTTTCAAAGAGAACGAATTTTAAAAAATGAAAGGGAACAAATTTCAAAAGAAATAAAAAACAGTTCCAAGAATTGAAGGATGAGTGTTCAGACTGAAAAGGCTCATAAACCTCCCAGCATAATTCATGGAGGGAAAAAAAAGCGCCATGAAGATGTATCACTATGAAATATCAAAATACTGAGAAAATAAAGGTCTAAAAAATTTCCAAATGGGAAAAAATGACCACTGGAAAGGCAAGTGGACTTTAATGGCATTGGATTTCTCTACAGCAACTCTGGGATCTAGGTGATTTGGAGGTAACATTTTCAAAATGCAGAGAGAAAATTATTTCCAACCTAGAATTTTATCCTTGGCCAAAATGTCAATCAAGCATGAAAGGAGATTGAAGCTGGACAAAGTCTCAAAGAATTCACCTCCCATGCACTCTTTCTCAGAAAGTTGTAGGACAATTGTACTTTGGCAAAATTAAGGAATAAGGGAAACAATGGGAAAAAAATGAAGATCTGGGAACAGGGGCTTTAAGACAAGAGAAGACAAAAGTATTCCTGGGTGACGCACAGCTACAAACAGGCTTGGAGATCCAACGAACCAAAACGACAGAGAGCCAGAGAAAGCTGGAATGGTATTTCCAAATGGGAAAAAATTTAAATTTATAAGATACATGCTGAGTTTTAAATTATTGAGAGGAAATGTCTCACATTTTGAGGGAAGAGAGAATAAAAGAGTGGTTTAAAAAAGAAAAAGTGAGGTAGATATTAACTGCAGACAAAATACAAATTTCTACAGAAAATGAAATTAGAATCACAGCACACTATGTAGCTCAGATGTCAATGGCTAGAGTAAAAAATATAAACTTTACACATGGATGAACTAAAATACAAGAATATAATACATTAAGAAGAGAAAAAGCCTATGTGGGTGAGTGTAGGTTGGAAGTTGGAAATATAAAGGGACTAAATCCTTGCCTTCCTTGATGTGAAGACGATAACATCTAAATTTGATATCCAAATAGTATTTAAGATTGAAAAATCAAGAAATAGTAGTATAGGCATGTTATGTTGAATTATAGATGTAAGTTTTAGAAAAAAAATAGTTAAGAGACTTAAAAATAGGAGCTTCCGGGGATAGAAGCTCAGTGGGGTATAGAGGGTCGGGACAAGGAACTACCTATTTTCAGGATAAGCCTAGGGGCACTGCTTGTCTTTTTAATTCATGTGTGTGTGCCCACGCACGTGTGCATGCACGCGTGTGCACACACACACACAGCTTTGCAATGAAAAGCAACATATATTTAAACTGTGGAACCAGAGTGCAGTTTTTTTCTCCTCAGCCCCTCAGAGAAGAGGGAAGGGAGACAGGGAATTCGCAGCCACCCAGAAGCTATCCTAAGGCCCTAGATCCATACTGTCATGCTCTGTAGTTTTATTTCCAGAACCAGCATGAGAAGGCTTTTTATGATCATTTTACAGATGAAGAACCTGAGGTTCAGAGTGGTTCCATGATGTGTTACAGCCATGCCGGAGCTGGGGAGGAAGGCTTCCTCCCATGTTTCTCTGAGCCCACGATCATGCCTGCTTTGCAGCAGAGCCTCTCAGGGAACAGGAAACTTGGGATAAGATTACATCCCACCACACCTGCATGAAGGCTCTTGGCACCTCTACAGCTGTTCCTTTCCCGTCATAACCAGGAACTTCTTCTCGGGTCCCCATAACTCGTCTGTGCGCTGAGTCACTCAGTCATGTCCGAATGTTTGTGACCCCATGGGCCATAGCCTGCCAGCCTCCTCTGTCCATGGGGTTTCCCAGGCAAGAATACTGCAGTGGGTTTCCATGTCTTCCTCCAAGGGATCTACCCGACACAGGAATGGAACCTGTGTCTTCTGCATCTCCTCATTGCAGGCAGATTCTTTACCACTTAGCCACCAGGGAAGGTCCATCGCTTACCTAAGCATAAAACCTACCTCTTCCCTCTCTAAGGACTCAACTCTTCAAACCACATCAAGTCCTGTGAGTTCCTTGTGGTTGCACCTGCTCCTGGTATGTCCTTCCCACCAACAGGACCCTTGTTCACTCTCCTTGTCCTTCCTGCTCCAATCACACACCACTTCATTAATAAATGAATGTGTACAATGTGCCAGGACTCATCGGGCACTGGGGATACCGCAGTGAACAAACGAGGCTCCTGCCCACATCCAGCCTGGGAGACAAGTAATAAACTCATACATCAACAAGGAACCCACCGAGTTGGTAGGAAGTGCTGTGAATAAAATGTATCCAGGCAAATGTTGACAGGTGTGACTGGGGCTAACACTTTAAATCAAGTGTCAGAGAAGGCATCTTTGATAAGGCACCAACCACGTGAAGATCTGTCGAAGGAACATTCCAGGAGGATGAACCAGCAAATGCAGATACCCTGAGGTAGGGAGGAGCATGGATGTTCAGGAAATAAAAGGAGGCTGGAGTGGCCAAACTAGATGATGGAGAGGAAGGGAGGGCAGAAAGGCAAGACCACCTCACATAAGGTTACAAGGAGCTTGTGAGCCCAGCAAGAAGTTTGGATTTTACTCAAAGTGTGGTCAAAGATGACAAAGGGCTTTAACCAGGTCAGTGGTAGTTATCATTTACACTTGTATAAGGTTACTCTGCTGTGCAGAATAGATCAGAAGGGCAGTGTGGAAGCAGGAAACCACTGAAAGAGCTTGGTTATGAGTTTCTAGTGGCTTGGGTGAGCCTGGTGGCAATGGAGACAGTCAGCAGAGGGTGGGTCCGGGGTACATTCTGCAGGCAGAACTAATAGGGTTGTTCATAGAATAGACGTTGGTGTGGAAAACAGACATCAAAGTTTACTCTAATAAGAAATATGCACCCCAGCTGTGATTACACCAGTAAACCATTCAGAAATGTTCAATGACTCCCAAGTGCTCATGGAATAATGTCTAAACTCCTTAGCCCAGACCTGCCTTCCTCTCTCTTCCCAATCTTACATCCCTATTTATTTTCACACATCACTCCAGCCAAGTTGGACTTCCTGTATTCCATTTCCTTAAGATTTCCCCCTGGGCTCATTGTTGTGAACTGTGCTTCCCAGCTCCTTATCCCCATGAACTGGAATCTATTATTTTTTCTTTATTTTTTTCTTTTTAAATTTTGTTTACTTCTTGGCCAGGTCATGTGGCATGTTGGAATTTTAGTTCCCTGACCAGGGATCAAAGTGGAAGTACTGAGTCCCTACCATGAGACCACCATGGAAGTCCCTGAAGTTTATTCTTTAGCTCCAATGCCGTTTATATAGAAGGTGAGTATTTCTCACTGCTTTAGGGTGAGAGTATCTGACTCACCTTTGAGGCCCTCTTAGTGACTAACAAAGTTCATGAACTTATTCACCGCCTTCCCCTATCCCTAGCTCCCTGCCACACATACACACATGCCTGCCCACAGCACTGCCGTGGGCCATGGGTGCTCGGAAAGGGTACTGGGTCCCCTGGGTACCATGCAAGCTCAAATCAGGGCTCCTCACCCTCAATGTCCATTCATTCAATGATTTAATGAAATAATGATTAAAGTGCTATATTTGAAGATTCTAAAATTTTTATGGAAGTACTCAGATTTCATATAATCACTGTGGTGTTTTTTTTTTTTTTCAAGTGCATTAATTCTTTTCCCCTAGTGAATATTTTAAAAATATGGCTTTTATCATTCCTTTACTCCTTTTCACCTCCATACTCTGGTACCATAATCCACAAGCCATAAAAATTTCTTGCTTAGATTATTTTAGCCATCTCTAAATTTGTCCCCCTGCTCCATATTTATTCCTTATAATCTCCTTGACCAATTACTTTTTTTTCTTTAAGCCGTCCAATGACTTAAAAGAATAATCAGATCATTATGATAGCCTATGAGGCTCTACTGATTTTATTTTTCTTTTTCTCTCCAATCACATCTCCCCATTATTTCCTCCAAACACAGTGACCTCCTTTACTATTCCTCAAACATTCTGGGCAAGCTTTGACCTAAAGATTTTGCACAAAACCCTGATTTTACCTTGAGTACTCTTCCTATAAACAATGCTATATTTCACCAACTTTGGGTCTTGATCCAGTTTTCAATTTCATAAGACTTTCATCTCCTTATTTGTTGCTTCATTTTTCTCCATGGCACTTGTTAATACCTGATTTATTACTTTATCATGCTTATTTATTTTGTTTATTGTCTATCTGTACTAGAATACAAGCATCACTGGAAAGATTTTTTCTCTATTCCTTTTTATGACCTCTTAGCTATATGCCTGAAACACAGTAGGCATTAAGTAAATATATTTGAATCAGCGAATGAATAACTTTCACTGATAACTGGAGGTTGATGAAAATCCCATAGTTCTGTAAGACGAAAATTGTGATATGCTTCTTCTCTGGATATATTTTTATAATTCCTAAGGACATTGGAACATACCAAAATTCCTCTTGAAAACTTTTTCTCTTAGATTTTAATCTATAATAGCATCCCATATCAGCTTTATAATCAAAACTTTTATATAATCAAAACTTTATAATCAAAAAAACACTGTGGTGTTTTTAAAAAAAGCAAACCAATACTGACTCAGACAGAAGACCCTGTTTTGACTCTCAAGGTAGTAACTGTGTGGTCTTAAGCAAGAGATTTTTTTTTTTTTTAATTTATATGCTTCAGTTTCTCAACTATAAATCATGGATATTATAAAACACCTTTCTGAATTATGGTGAGGGTTGAATTTACATATATGAACTTTGTAACCTCAGAGGTGCTACTTAAACATTTGGTGGTAGAAATCTTAATGGTAAGAACAGACTTCAACATTTTGCTCATCCTCAAAGATTACCACATTGAACAAGATCTATTTCTATACCTTCCTGATTAACCTTCTACAACAGCTGCAACTAGTGCTCAACTGACATTCAGTGACTGGATGGTGGTGGTGACAGGGTATCAAGTTTCCAAGTTAAAATATTAAACACTGTTGTATAAAAGGTAACAACATTCTTATTCTTCCCAGTAAGAAAAATTCACTTCAAGTGAATGTTGGGCTCTGTGATATGCTTTCTATAATCAAATAGGGAATTGGGAGGCAAAAATTAACTAGGACAATTCAAAGTTCCATATGCAAGTAGCTGCATAAAGTAAAGAAGATTAAAAGAAACAAAGAAATAATAAAAATTAAGATTCATTTACACTACTAAAATATCTCAAATTGATTCTCAAACACCCAAATCTATAACTACTATCTTATGAAATTATAATTACAGATGCTAAGAAACACATTCACTCTGATCAAATGTGTATAATCTGTATAATCATTAAGATTGTAAGCCCAGACTGTACACAAATGAGACACCTGCTAATTGTATTTGTGCCATATCTTTAAGGATGAAAAATTTGAAGAAACTTAAGGAGAAAATCCCTGTAAATATGAAGGCAGAGAAGTTAATGGGAATGTAAATCCATATTCTTTTCACTGCTAGTGCCAGAATCCCAATTAGAATGATTTTAAGTAAAAAGGTGGATTCACTGGCTCATAAAATCCAAGAGAAAGAACAAACAAACTCCTAGAAGTATAGGGATGTGAGGGGTGTCAGGGACAGCTAGAAACAGCTTCTCCCATGCAGACGCAGTGGCCATCTACGGAGAGCTCCAGAGCAGTGTGCCTGACACAACCCTCGCCACCAGAGAGACCCCCCCTCCTTGTCAGGTTTCCCATTCTCAGACACCACCAATCAGACCTCGGAAGTCAGGAAATCCAACAGGCCTGGGTTGGTTAGGGGGTAAACCTAGAGGAGTGGAGTCATCGATGGACAGACAAATCCACAGACATCCACAAAACACACATGAATAGAAGACCGGGCTACACAACCAGGAGCCCGGTGCTGTCTACTTGAACTTGGACAAGCCATTTTATCGCTCTGAACCCTGCTTTCTTCCCTCATCGGAAAAACTGAGAGACTAGACTAGTAAGTCTAATGTCTTTATCAGTTCTAATAGGTAGGAGTATTTTCAGTTTTAAAGATTCGTGTCTCCCCACCAGCAGCAACCAGACATTATCTGAGGCCAATAAGCCAAAGCATTAGACCTCCTTTTGCAAAACTTGATACAACACTTCCTCTCCAACATGTGAGAACTGATCAAGAATCTATTCTAAAGCCAGAAGGCAGCTCTTACTGTTCTACTCTCCTGTCGCATTTCACAAAGAAATCCTGTCTTTTCAATACAATTCTGTGCACTGCTTTTTTCTTTTTAAAGTCTAGATGACAAACCACTTGAATGGCATTTTCTTTTCCAGGAATTACACATATATCAAGAAGAGATATATTGATAAGGGTGCAGGGTGGCGGGGGTGAGTGAGAAGGTGAGAGAGAGAGGGAAGAATGATGATGATGATTTGTTTGGCAGTCCACTGAACAAGAAAATGGACTTGGAAATAAGGAATGATCCCTACTGAAAACACACACCTCTAACTTAAAAGAACAAGAGAGATTATAAATACTCTTTAGACCCAAAAACAGGCTAATAGTTCATACTTCCTGAATGACCAAGGACTTCTCCTCTAAAGATGCATTTAAGTTAGTCAACATAACTCTCACAGATGTGAAGTATAGCTGAATGACATGAAGACCACATAACATAATGAGGGGACTGGTCACTAAGTTCAGAGAGGACAGCTCCGTTAATGAAGAGCCACTCTATTCTTCTACCTTTGAGATGTCTTCCAGATTGCCGCCATCATCCTATGAGATAGATATTAACTGCCTTCTCTCCTTTCCTGCTCCCACAAAAATCCCAATGGAAGGATCATTACTGTTGTTAGGCAGGTGAGACACTGAAGGAAAGAAAGGCAGACGCTGAGGCACAGGAAGGAAAACGACCCCCGGAAGCACTGAGGGGGACGAGGCGAGCAAGGCACCACATGACTGGTCCAGATCTTCTCACGTGCACCCAAGGATACCTCTGCTCCTCAGAACCCCACCTCCACCACTGCTCCACAGCGGCATCCCGATGTGTGGCTTTCTGGTGATAAGCATAGTTTTAAAGACTGCAACTGAACTCCTTAGAGAAGAGAGTCGCAATGAGTCAGGCTGAGTTGAGCTGAGTTGGGAGAGCTGATCTGAGTGGGGCAAATGACTCTTTTGAAATCCTTGATCTAAAAAAAATTTGAAATACAGGAGAAGTCAATTTATTTTACAACAGAAAACTCTAAATTATAATCAGAACAAAAATGTATCAAAGAGACATTCAATCTTTGGATAAATTTACTGATTCTGCCACAAACATTAAGAGCAAGAAACCAAATTAAGGTTTCCATTAAAGCCTCTTTCTTGCCTTAACCAAACATTAAATGTATGTACCTGATACTATTCTAGAAATGACAGGAGACTTTTTAAAAAAATTGACAGAGGGCTTCTGACTATACCAGCCCAACTGCTACCTGCATGTGGAGGGATCCATGATTCCACAAACTCACCCTAAAGCAATGACAACAGGATGAGAATGGGAATCCCTAACAAAGAACACTTCATGCAAGGATGGGCACAAAAAAAGCACAGAAAAAGAAGATATTAAGAAGAGGTGGCAAGAACACACAGAAGAACTATACAAAAAAGATCTTAATGACCTGAATAACTACAATGGTTTGACCACTCACCTAGAGCCAGACATCCTGGAGGGTGAAGTCAAGTGGGCCTTAAGAAGCATCACTATGAACAAAGCTAGTGGAGGTGATGGAGTTCCAGCTGAGCTATTTCAAACACTAAAAGATGATGCTATGAAAGTGCTGCACTCAATATGCCAGCAAATTTGGAAAACTCAGTAATGGCCACAGGACTGGTAAAGGTCAGCTGTTGTCACTCCAATCCCAAAGAAGGGCAATGCCAAAGAATGTTCAAACTACCACACAATTGTACTCATTTCACATGCTAGTGAGTTCATGCTAAAAATCCTCCCAGCTAGCCATCAACAATACATGAATCAAGAACTTCTAGATGTTCAAACTGGATTTAGAAATGGCAGAGGAATGAGAGATCAAATTGCCAACATCCATTGGCTCATAGAAAAACCAAGGGAATTCCAAAAAAAATCTACTTCTGCTTCATTGACTATGCTAAAATGTTTGATCGTGTGGATCACAACAAACTGTGGGAAATTCTTAAAAGAGATGGGAATACCAGACCACCTTACCTACCTCCTGAGAAAGCTGTGTGCAAGTCAACAAGCAACAGTTAGAACTGAACATGGAACAACAGACTAATTCAAAATGGGAAAGGAATGTGCCAAGGCTGTACATTGTCACCCTGTTTATTTAACTTATACTCAGAGTACATTGTGCCAAATACTGGACTGGATGAATCATAAGCTGGAATCAAGACTGCCAGGAAAAATATCAATAACCTCAGATACACAGATGACACCACCTTTATGGCATAAAGTGAAGAGGAACTAAAGAGCCCCTTGATGAAGGTGAAAGAAGAGAGTGAAAAAGCTGGCTTAAAACTCACCATTTAAAATACTAAGATCATGGCATCTGATCCCATCACTTCATGGCATATAGATGGGGAAACAATGGAAACACTTAAAGACTTTATTTTCTTAGGTCCCCAAATCACTATAGACAGTGACTACAGACATGAAATGAAAGATGCTTGCTCACTGGAAGAAAATCTCTGACAAACTTAGGCAGTGTATTAAAAAGCAAACACATCACTTTGCTGACAAAGGTCTGTATAGTCAAAGCTATGGTTTTCCCAGTAGTCATGTATGGACGTGAGAGTTGGATCATAAAGAAGGCTGAGCACTGAAGAACTGGTGCTTTTGAACTGTGGTATTGGAGAAGACTTTTGAGAGTCCCCTGAACTGCAAGGAGATCAAACCAGTCAAAATAAAAGGAAATCAACCCTGAATATTCATTGGAAAGACTGATGCTGAAGTTGAAGCTCCAATACTGTGGCCACCTGATGCAAAGAGCTGACTCATTGGAAAAGATTCTAATGCTGGGAAAGATTGAAATCAGGAGGAGAAGGCAGCAACTAAGGACGAGATGGTTGGATGGCATCACTGACTAAATGGACGTGAGTTTGAGCAAGCTCCAGGAGAAGGTGAAGGACAGGGAAGCCTATCATGCTGTAGTCCATGGGGTCACAAAGAGTCAGACATGACTGAGTGACTGAACAGCAACAACAGAGAAGAAGGTGAGAGCAGCCTGTAGAGAACTGAAGACTCACTGGAGGGAAAGCCAAGGGGCCAGTTTTCTAGCCCTGGTCCTGGAACTTTCCATGTTAACTTTAACAGGTAAGACAAAGGTCTTCTGCCCTCAGACTCTGCAGGATCCCTCCAAGCTACTGGGGTTTGGGGACAACACCACCTTCACCTTCCCCATGACAACTGCCAGAACTTCTATCTCCAGGAGTGTAACAAGTCTGAAACTTATGATGACATAGGCTCAAGACAGGGTCCAGACTAGGGAAACATCCTCCGTGAGGGTAGGATGGGTGTCACAGATTCATACTTCCCTGCTAATGCTAGACTAGAACCCACGAATTTGAAAAGTACAACATCCATTCAGCAGTTGCTTAATATTTTATAAACATTCACTTTAAGATATTTAAGAATCAACCTTGTATCAAGCACTGTTTGGGGCCTGTGGTGGTGGTTGCTGTTCAGTCGCTAAATCCTGTCTGACTCTTTGTGACCCCATGGACTTCAGTACGCCAAGCTTCCCTGTCCTTCACTATCTCCCAGCCTTTGCTCAAATTCATGTCCATTGAGTCAGTGATGCCATCAAACCATCTCACCCTCTGTTGCCCCCTTCTCCTCTTTCCCTCAATCTTTCCCTGCATCAGGGTCTTTTCCAATGAGTCGGCTCTTCATCAGGAGGCCAAAGTATTGGAACTTCAGCATCAGTCCTTCCAGTGAATATTCAGGACTGATTTCCTTTAGGGTGGACTGATTGGATCTCCTTGCAGTGCTAGGGACTCTCAAGAGCCTTTTCCAGCACCACAGTTCAAAAGCATCAATTCTTCAGTGCTCAGCCTTCTTTATGATTCAACTCTCACATCCATACATGACTACTGGGAAAACCACAGCTTTGACTATACGGACTTTTGTTGGCAAAGTGATGTCTCTGCTTTTGAATACACTGTCTAGGTTTGTCATAGCTTTTCTTCCAAGGAGCAAGCATTTTTTAATTTTTTGGCTGCAGTCACCATCCACAGTGATTTTGGAGCCCAAGAAAATAAAATCTGTCGTTTCTACTTTTTCCCCATCTATTTGCCATGAAGGCAAAATCAACATCCAACATGATCTGAGTGTTGAAAATTTAATGCCTAATGTAACAGCATTAGAAAGTGAGGCCTTTGGGGAATTTGCTGAAGATGGCAGAGGAATAGGACGGGGAGACCACTTTCTCCCCCACAAATTCATCAAAAGAACATTTGAACGCTGAGTAAATTCCACAAAACAACTTTTGAATGCCAGCAGGAGACATCACTGTGGATGGTGACTGCAGCCAAAAAATTAAAAAATGCTTGTTCCTTGGAAGAAAAGCTATGACAAACCTAGACAGTGTATTCAAAAGCAGAGACATCGCTTTGCCAACAAAAGTCCATATAGTCAAAAAAGCAGAAAAGCACCCAGAAAAGCAGCCCATTTGAAAGGAGGTAGGAAAAAATATAAAAGATAAAAAGAGAGGCAAAAGAGGTAGGGACGGAGATCCATCTTGGGAAGGGAGTCTTAAAAAGAGAGGTTTCCAAACCCCAGGAAACACTCTCACTGGCAAGTCTGTGGTGCGCCTTGGAACCTCAGAGGGCAACATGACTGGGAGGGAAAGTAAATAAATAATTAAAACCCACAGATTCCGTGCCCAGTGGTAACTCCCCCAGAGGTGAAGCAGCACAGACACTGCACCCGCCACTAGCGAGCGGGGGCTGGGCAGGGAGGCGGGGGCTGCACTGCTTAGAGTAAGGACCCGGCGTGAATGCCCCGAGGGCAATCTGAGGGAACTAACTTGAGATAGCAAACCAGACTGTGAGAGAGCTACCCCAGGAAAAGCCCTACACCGCCAGGCCCACTCACAGAACAAAGGACTGAGCAGAGCTAGCCGGCTGCGGACCGGCCCATCCCTCTCCGGTGACAGGCAGGAGAGGGCAGCCAGAGCCGGAAGCGGGCAATCACGGCCCCAGAGAGGCATCATCTACCAAACTGCAAGCAGGCTTCGTTGCTAACCAAGACTTCTTGGGATTCTGGATGGTCAACATCCACCTGAGAAGGTGCGCCGGTTGTACACCCAGAAAACGGAGCGGCAGGAACCGGGAGGCGATAAGTCACAGAGACCGTGCTTGCCAAACACCTGGTAACCTGAGCTGCTCCGACCTAGGAAGGGCACAAAACGCAGGCCCAACCAAGTCTGTGCCTTTGAGGACTATCTGAGTGCCTGAACCTGAGTGGCTTAGACCCGGGAGGTGCATGCAGCCCAGGGCCAGCCTTAGACAGTTCCCAGCAGAGCAACCTAGAGCCTAAGCAGTGTAGACAGGGAAAGCACACAGGCTGTGAGCAGGGGCAAACCCAGTGTGGCCTAGACACTGCGAGCACACGCCAGTGTTATTTGTTTGCAGTGTCCCTCCCTCCCCACAAGATAACTGAACAAGTGAGCCTAAAAAAGTGTCCACCACCGCCCCCTTGGGTCAGGGCGGAAATTAGACACTGAAGAGAGCAGAAAACACAAGAAGCTAAAACAGAGGGAACCGCCTTGGAAGTGACAGGTGCAATAGATTAAAACCCTGTAGTTAGTACTGACTATAGAAGAAGGGGCCTATAGATCTTGAGAAGTATAAGCCGGATCAAGGAACTATCTGAAAATGAAGTATAGATGGAGAAGTCTTAAGGCTACTGTAAGAATAAGACTGAACACCAGTGGCGGGAGGCTTAAGTCCAAATCCTGAGAACACCAGAGAATTCCTGACTCCAGGGAACATTAATCGATAGGAGCTCATCAAACATCTCCATACCTACACTGAAACAAAGCACCACCCAAGGGCCAACAAGTTCCAGAGCAAGACATACCATGCAAATTCCCCAGAAACACAGGAAAATAGCCCTGAGCTTCAATATACAGGCTTCCTAAAGTTACTCCAAACCCGTTGACATCTCATAACTCATTACTGGACACTTCATTGCACTCCAGAGAGAAGAAATCCAGCTCCACCCTCAACACAAGCTTCCCTAGCCAGGAAACCTTGACAAGCTACCCGTCCAACCCCACTCACAGTGAGGAAACTCCACAATAAAGAGAACTCCATAAACTGCCAGAATACGGAAAGGCCACTGCAAACACAGCAATATAAACAAGATGAAGAGGCAGAGAAATACCCAGCAGGTAAAGGAACAGGATAAATGCCCACCAAACCAAACAAAAGAGGAAGAGATAGGGAATCTACCTGATAAAGAATTCCAAATAATGATAGTGAAAATGATCCAAAATCTTGAAAACAAAATGGAGTTACAGATAAATAGCCTGGAGACATGGATTGAGAAGATGCAAGAAAGGTTTAACAAGGACCTAGAAGAAATTAAAAAGAGTCAACATATAATGAATAATGCATTGCTATGCTGTCACTTCAGTGGTGTCTGACTCTGTGTGACCCCATAGACGGCAGCCCACCAGGCTCCCCTGTCCCTGGGATTCTCCAGGCAAGAACACTGGAGTGGGTTGCCATTTCCTTCTCCAATGCATGAAAGTGAAAAGTGAAAGGGAAGTCTCTCAGTCGTGTCTGACTCTAGCGACCCCATGGACTGCAGCCTACCAGGCTCCTCCGTCCATGGGATTTTCCAGGCAAGTGTACTGGAGTGGGGTGCCATTGACTCTGGAGGGAACCAACAGTAGAATAACAGAGGCAGAAGACAGGATTAGTGAGGTAGAAGATAGAATGGTAGAAATAAATGAAACAGAGAGGAAAAAAGAAAAACAAATTAAAAGAAATGAGGACAATCTCAGAGACCTCTGGGACAATGTTAAATGCCCCAACATTCAAATCATAGGGGTCCCAGAAGAAGAAGACAAAGAGAAAGACCATGAGAAAATACTTGAGGAGATAATAGTTGAAAACTTCCCTAAAATGGGGAAGGAAATAATCACCCAAGTCCAAGAAACCCAGACAGTCCCTAACAGGATAAACCCAAGGCAAAACACCCCAAGACACAACTCTTCAGGCCAGGAGGGAACGGCAGGACATACTTAAAATGATGAAAGAAAATAACCTATAGCCCAGATTACTGTACCCAGCAAGGATCTCATTCAATATATGAAGGAGAAATCAAAAGCTTTACAGACAAGCAAAAGCTGAGAGAATTCAGCACCACCAAACCAGCTCTCCAACAAATGCTAAAGGATCTTCTCTAGACAGGAAACACAGAAAGGGTATATAAACTCGAATCCAAAACAATAAAGTAAATGGCAATGGGATCATACTTATCAATAATTCCCTTAAATGTAAATGGGTTGAATGCCCCAACCAAAAGACAAAGATTGGCTGAATGGATACAAAAACAAGACCCCTATATATGTTGTCTATAAGAGACCCACCTTCAAACAAGGGACACAAACTGACTGAAAGTGAAGGGCTGGAAAAAGATATTCCATGCAAATAGAGACCAAAAGAAAGCAGGAGTAGCAATACTCATATCAGATAAAATAGACTTTAAAACAAAGGCTGTGAAAAGAGACAAAGAAGGCCACTATATAATGATCAAAGGATCAATCCAAGAAGAAGATATAATGCCAGGAGCCGGCATATTGCATATTGAGTGCATATTGCATATTGAGTGCAGCACTTTCCACAGCATCATCTTTCAGGATCTGGAATAGCTCAACTGGAATTCTATCACTACCAGGAGCCAGGGACTCCGCCCGTGGCAAAGGTCATGAGGAAGGAGGCTCGGCATACGCAAAGGCGGGATCGAGCCTCAGGAGTCCCCCTGGAAATTCTCGAGCATCTACCCCCAAAACCAGAGTCTGCCTACTTTCTGCTTTGTGCTTTCACCTACACCTTTGACTTTACGGGGGCTGTCCCCCACTACCTCTCTCTGAAAAAAGAGTTAGCTTACAGCTCCAGTTAATAATTCCTGGGCGTGACAGTGTTTCAACCTACAAACTCCTTTGGAAATCCTCTAGCCTGCCTGAATAGGTTTTTCCGGCCACATGTGATTGTTCAGAGCCTCCCAGATGTGAGAGGCAGGAGATGTTCTAAACTGTCTAAACACAGATTCCTTTGAGTAGTTAAAAGATTGATTAGAAATTGTACTGGTGAAAGATTTTTCACTTATTGGGCCAATGTTTGCTGCTAAGTCTCCATACCCCTTACCTACTGTGTCCTTGGCGGTATATTGATTGATATAATGGGTGTATAGAAATGTAAGTAGTAGCCTCAATGTTTGTAACCTTGGACCCTTGAGTTAATTCTTTTCTTGACTGAGCCCACCTCACCTTTGCCCTATAGGAATGCAGCTTTGTCCAATGCTTTTTGGAGGCTGGCGCCTGACTTTGGAATAATCACCTTTAGAGAAAAATAAGTTTCTTAAAATGTTAACAGGCCTCCTGGCCAGAAGATGATGTAAATCACCTAAACTTTTGCATATGATAAGTTTGAAAGCCTGGCTTCGATTAGGACCAGGAACTGCTGTCCTTGCATGACTCCACCCCTTCCCCCATTATCCTCTATGCACATATTAAGGTATAAAACTACTTTGGAAAATAAAGTACGCCCCTTTTTTGTTCACCGAAATTTGGTCTCCCCATGTCGTTCTTTCTTTCACCTTCTGGCTGAATTTTTCCTCTGAGGCGGGGAAGCTCGTCAAGCCTACTAATTTGGCCTGGGCTTCTAAGATCTGACTGGGGAGGCCTTAGTGTCTCCTCTCCTTCGGGAGAACGGGAGGACACCCGCAGCCTTCGTAGGTGACGTAAATTCTCTGCTTTGGAATTTTATTCAGTCTCTTTTCTTCACTGAATTTTCCTACTGAGCTATCCTTATTTCAGCCTCTTTTCTCCACTGAATTTCCTCACTGAGCTATCCTTATTTCAGCCGCTTTTCTCCATTGAATTTCTTCACTGAGCTATCCTCATTCTATTACTCTTTATATCTCTAATTAATATCTAATTGAAGCTATTGTATCCTGATCCTCGCCGAAGCCATCTCTCCTTCGAATACCGTGGATCAGCCGGGGCTGGACCCCGGCAATATAACAGTTATAAATATATACGCACCCAACATAGGAGCACCACAATATGTAAGACAAATGCTAACAAGTATGAAAGGGGAAATTAACAATAACACAATAATAGTGGGAGACTTTAATACCCCATTCACACCTATGGATAGATCAACTAAACAGAAAATTAACAAGGAAACACAAACTTTAAATGATAACGATAGACCAGTTAGACCTAATTGATATCTATAGGACATTTCACCCCAAAACAATGAATTTCACCTTTTTCTCAAGTGCACATGGAACCTTCTCCAGGATAGAGCACATCCTGGACCATAAATCTAGCCTTGGTAAACTCAGAAAAATTGAAATCATTCCAAGCATCGTTCCTGACCACAATGGAGTAAGATTAGATCTCAATTACAGGAGAAAAACTATTAAAAATTCCAACATATGGAGGCTGAACAACATGCTGCTGAATAACAAACAAATCACAGAAGAAATCAAAATATGCATAGAAATGAATGAAAATGAAAACACAACAACCCAAAACCTGTGGGACACTGTAAAAGCAGTGCTAAGGAGAAGGATCTTAGCAATACAGGCATACCTCAAGAAACAAGAAAAAAGTCAAATAAATAACCTAACTCTATACCTAAAGCAACTAGAAAAGGAAGAAATGAAGAACCCCAGGGTTACTAGAAGGAAAGAAATCTTAAAAATTAGGGCAGAAATAAATACAAAAGAAACAAATGAGACCATAGCAAAAATCAACAAAGCCAAAAGCTGGTTCTTTGAGAGGATAAATAAAATTGACAAACCATTAGCCAGACTCATCAAGAAACAAAGGGAGAAAAATCAAATCAATAAAATTAGAAACGAAAATGGAGAGATCACAACAAACACAGAAATACAAAGGATCATAAGAGACTACTATCAGCAATTATATGCCAATAAAATGGACAACGTGGAAGAAATGGACAAATTCTTAGAAAAGTACAACTTTCTAAAGCTGAACCAGGAAGAAATAGAAAATCTTAACAGACCCATCACAAGCAAGGAAATTGAAACTGTCATCATAAATCTTCCAGCAAACAAAAGCCCAGGTCCAAAAGGCTTGACAGCTGAATTCTACCAAAAATTTAGAGAAGAGCTAACACCTATCCTACTCAAACTCTTCCAGAAAATTGCAGAGGAAGGTAAACTTCCAAACTCATTCAATGAGGCCACCATCACCCTAAGACCAAAACCTGACAAAGATGCCACAAAAAAAGAAAATTATAGGTCAATATCAGTGATGAACATAGATGCAAAAATCCTTAACAAAATTCTAGCAGTCAGGATCCAACAACACATTAAAAGATCATACATCATGACCAAGTGGGTTTTATCCCAGGGATGCAAGGATTCTTCAATATCTGCAAATGAATCAATGTAATACACCACATTAACAAATTGAAAAATAAAAGATTATCTCAGATGCAGAGAAAGCCTTTGACAAAATTCAACATCCATTTATGATAAAAACCCTCCAGAAAGCAGGAATAGACAGAACATACCTCAATATAATAAAAGCTATATGTGACAAATCCACAGCAAACATTATCTTCAATGGTGAAAAATTGAAAGCATTTCCCAGGAACAAGACAAGGGTGCCCATTCTCACCACTACTATTCAACATAGCTTTGGAAGTTTTGGCCACAGCAATCAGAGCAGAAAAAGAAATAAAAGGAATCCAAATTGAAAAAGAAGAAGTAAAACTCTCACTGTTTGCAGATGGCATGATCCTCTACATAAAAAACCCTAAAGACTCCAGGAGAAAATTACTAGAGCTAATCAATGAATATAGTAAAGTTGCAGGATATAAAATCAACACACAGAAATCCCTTGCATTCCTACACACTAATAATGAGAATACAGAAAGAGAAATTAAGGAAACAATTCCATTCACCATTGCAACAAAAGAATAAAATACTTAGGAATATATCTACCTAAAGAAACAAAGGAGATCCAACCAGTCCATTCTAAAGGAGATCAGTCCTGGGTGTTCTTTGGAAGGAATTATGCTAAAGCTGAAACTCCAATACTTTGGCCACCTCATGCGAAGAGTTGGAAAAGACCCTGATGGAAAGACCCTCATTGGAAAAGACCCTGATGCTGGGAAGGATTGGAGGCAGGAGAAGAACGGGATGACAGAGGATGAGATGGCTGGATGGCATCACCGACTCGATGGACATGAGTTTGAGTGAACTCCGGGATGTGGTGATGGACAGGGAGACCTGGTGTGCTGCAATTCACGCAGTCGCAAAGAGCCGGGCACGACTGAGTGACTAAACTGAACTGAACTGAGAGAAACAAAAGACCTATATATAGAAAACTATAAAACACTGGTGAAAGAAATCAAAGAGGACACTAATAGGTGGAGAAATATACCAAGTTCATGGATCAGAAGAATCAATATAGTGAAAATGAGGATACTACCCAAAGCATTCTATAGTTCAATGCAATCCCTATCAAGCTACCAATGGTAATTTTCACAGAGCTAGAACAAATAATTTCACAATTTGTATGGAAATACAAAAAACCTCAAATAGCCAAAGCAATCTTGAGAAAGAAGAATGGAACTAGAGGAATCAATCTGCCTGACTTCAGGCTCTACTACAAAGCCACAGTCATCAAGACAGTATTATACTGGCACAAAGACAGAACTATAGATCAATGGAACAAAATAGAAAGCCCAGAGACAAATCCACACACGTATGGACACCTTATCTTTGACAAAGGAGGCAAGAATATACAATGGAGAAAAGACAATCTCTTTAACAAGTGGTGCTAGGAAAACTGGTCAACCACTTGTAAAAGAATGAAACTAGAACACTTTCTAACACCATACACAAAAATAAACTCAAAATGGATTAAAGATCTAAATGTAAGACCAGAAACTATAAAACTCCTAGAGGAGAACATAGGCAAAACATTCTCTGACATAAATCACAGCAGGATCCTCTATGACCCACCTCCTAGAATATTGGAAATAAAAGCAACAATAAACAAATGGGACCTAATTAAAATTAAAAGCTTCTGCACAACAAAGGAAACTATAAGCAAGGTGAAAAGACAGCCTTCAGAATGGGAGAAAAGAACAGCAAATGAAGCAACAGACACAGAATTAATCTCAAAAATATACAAGCAACTCCTATTGGTCAATTCCAGAAAAATAAACGACCCAATCAAAAAATGGGCCAAAGAACTAAAAGGACATTTCTCCAAAGAAGACATACAGATGGCTAACAAACACATGAAAAGATGCTCAACATCACTCATTATCAGAGAAATGCAAATCAAAACCACAGTGAGGTACCATTTCATGCCAGTCAGAATGGTTGCTATCCAAAAGTCTACAAGCAATAAATGCTGGAGAGGGTGTGGAGAAAAGGGAACCCTCTTACACTGTTGGTGGGAATGCAAACTAGTATAGCCACTATGGAGAACAGTGTGGAGAGTCCTTAAAAAACTGGAAATAGAACTGCCATACAACCCAGCAATCCCACTGCTGGGCATACACACCGAGGAAACCAGAATTGAACGAGACATGTGTACCCCAATGTTCATCTCAGCACTGTTTACAATAGCCAGGACATGGAAGCAATCTAGATGTCCATCAGCAGACAAATGGATAAGAAAGCTGTGGTACATATACACAATGGAGTATTACTCAGCCATTAAAAAGAATACATTTGAATCAGTTCTAATGAGGTGGATGAAACTAGAGCCTATTATACAGAGTGAAGTAAGGCAGAATACTAACGCATATATATGGAATTTAGAAAGACGGTAACGATAACCCTGTATGCGAGACAGCAAAAGACACAGATGTATAGAACAGTCTTTTGGACTCTGTGGGAGAGGGTGAGGGTGGGATGATTTGGGAGAATGGCATTGAAACATGTATATTATCATATGTGAAACGAATTGCCAGTCCAGGTTTGATGCATGATACAGGGTGCTTGGGGCTGGTGCACTGGAATGACCCAGAGGGATGATATGGGGATGGAGGTGGGAGGAGGGTTCAGGATGGGGAACACATGTACACCTGTGGCAGATTCATGTCAAGGTATGGCAAAACCAATACAATACTGTAAATTTTTTAAAAAATTAAAATAAACAAATAAACAATTTTAAATAAATAAAATAAATTTTAAAATAATTAAAATGAAAAAAATAAAAATAAAAAATAAATGGATAAAAAAAAAAGAAAGAAAGTGAGGCCTTTGGGAGGTGAGCAGGACATAGAGCAGAGTTCTCATCAAGGTGATTAGTGTCCTTATAAAATAGGCCCAAGAAAGTTCTCTATTCCTTCCGGCCATGTGAGGACACAATGACACGTCTGCAACCTGGAAAAGGAGCTTCATATGACAACATGGGCCACCTAATCTTCAACTCCCAGTCTCCAGAACTGCAAAAAATAAATTCCCTTTGTTTATAAACCACTCAGACATTTTGTTAGAGCAGCACACCTGGATTAAGACATCAAGTCATCTATAACATTACAAATGATAAAAGTGGTAGAAAGGAAAACCAGGCAGCATAGGGGAGATAGAGTAACATGGAGGATACACAGTTTTAATTATGATGGTCAGGGACAGCTTTTCTGTCCTATGATAATGATACGTAAATGACAAATGAGACATTTGAGGGGGAAAAAAAACCCAAGAAAGTGAGAGAACAGCAATACAGCTACTGGGGTCTGGGGGCAACGATGTTTTCAACATAGTAAATAAACGCATCCCACATATAATCCTGCCTAACCACCAGGGTATTCCTCATCCCAAGTCAAGAGAAAGAAGGGCTAGTATTCACCTGATTGTTAATAGCTGGTGTCCCTACTGGTTTTTAACTCTCTTGACTCTCCCTCGACAAAAGGCACATTTTCATTCAGATCAGATCAGTCGCTCAGTCGTGTCCGACTCTTTGCGACCCCATGAATCGCAGCACGCCAGGCCTCCCTGTCCATCACCAACTCCCGGAGTTCACTGAGACTCACGTCCATCGAGTCAGTGATGCCATCCAGCCATCTCATCCTCTGTCATCCCCTTCTCCTCCCGTCCCCAATTCCTCCCAGCATCAGAGTCTTTTCCAATGAGTCAACTCTTCGCATGAGGTCCAAAGTACTGGAGTTTCAGCTTTAGCATCAGTCCTTCCAAAGAACACCCAGGACTGATCTCCTTTAGAATGGACTGGTTGGATCTCCTTGCAGTCCAAGGGACTCGAAAGAGTCTTCTCCAACACCACAGTTCAAAAGCATCAGTTCTTCGGTACTCAGCTTTCTTTACAGTCCAACTTTCACATACATACATGACCACTGGAAAAACCATAGCCTAGACTAGAGGGACCTTTGTTGGCAAAGTAATGTCTCTGTTTTTGAATATGCTGTCTAGGTTGGTCCTAACTTTCCTTCCAAGTAAGTGTCTTTGAATTTCATGGCTGCAATCACCATCTGCAGTGATTTTGGAGCCCCAAAAAATAAAGTCTGACACTGTTTCCACTGTTTCCCCATCTATTTCCTATGAAGTGATGGGACCGGATGCCATGATCTTCATTTTCTGAATGTTGAGCTTTAAGCCAACTTTTTCACTCTCCTCTTTCACTTTCATCAAGAGGCTTTTTAGTTCCTCTTCATTTTCTGGCATAAGGGTGGTGTCATCTGCATATCTGAGGTTATTGATATTTCTCCCGGCAATCTTGATTCCAGCTTGTGCTTCTTCCAGCCCCGCGTTTCTCATGATGTACTCTGAATAGAAGTTAAATTAGCAGAGTGACAATATACAGCCTTGACGTACTCCTTTTCCTATTTGGAACCAGTCTGTTGTCCCATGTCCAGTTCTAACTGTTGCTTCCTGACCTGCATATAGGTTTCTCAAGAGGCAGGTCAGGTGCTCTGGTATTTCCATCTCTTTCAGAATTTTCCAGTTTATTGTGATCTACAGAGTCAAAGGCTTTCACATAGTCAATAAAGCAGAAATAGATGTTTTTCTGGAACTCTCTTGCTTTTTCGATGATCCAGCGGATGTTGGCAATTTGATCTCTGGTTCCTCTGCCTTTTCTAAAACCAGTTTGAACATCTGGAAGTTCACAGTTCACGTACTGCTGAAGCCTGGCTTGGAGAATTTTGAGCATTACTTTACTAGCGTGTGAGATGAGTGCAATTGTGTGGTAGTTTGAGCATTCTTTGGCATTACCTTTCTTTGGGATTGGAATGAAAACTGACCTTTTCCAGTCCTGTGGCCACTGCTGAGTTTTCCAAATTTGCTGACTGACATATTGAGTGCAGCACTTTCACAGCATATGTGCAAATAGATGGGGAAACAGTGGCTGACTTTATTTTTCTGGGCTCCAAAATCACTGCAGTTGGTGAGCCATGAAATTAAAAGATGCTTACTCCTTGGAAGGAAAGCTTTGACCAACCTAGACAGCATATTCAAAAGCAGAGACATACTTTGTCAACAAAGGTCCATCTAGTCAAGGCTATGGTTTTTCCAGCGGTCATGTATGGATGTGAGAGTTGGACTGTGAAGAAAGCTGAGCACCAAAGAATGGATGCTTTTGAACTGTGGTGTTGGAGAAGACTCTTGAGAGTCCCTTGGACTGCAAGGAGATCCAACCAGTCCATCCTAAAGGAGCTCAGTCCTGGGTGTTCATTGGTAGGACTGATGTTAAAGCTGAAACTCCAATACTTTGGCCAACTGATGCGGAGTTGACTCATTTGAAAAGACCCTGATTTTGGGAAAGATTGAGGCAGGAGGAGAAGGGGACGACAGAGGATGAGATGGTGGATGGCATCACTGACTCACTGGACATGGGTTTGGGTGGACTCTTGGAGTTGTTGATGGACAGGGAGGCCTGGCGTGCTGTGGTTCATGGGGTCGCAAAGAGTTGGACATGACTGAGTGACTGAACTGAACTGATACCTAGATTATTCTGATACATTAATGAAGTTATTACCATACAGATACCAATGACTTTGTCATAACTTTATAGTATATTCTACCTGACTGAGCCTCTGCTTATTCAGGCTTCCCTGATAGCTCAGCTGGTAAAGAATCCAGCTGCAATGTGGGAGACCTGGGTTTGATCCCTGGGTTGGGAAGATCCCCTGGAGAAGGGAAAAGCTACCCAACTCTAGTATTCTGGCTTGGAGTATTCCATGGACTGTATAATCCATGGGTCACAAAGAGTTGGACACGACTGAGCGACCTTCACTTCACATTATTTTCACATCAGTCATTATTTGCACAACATTCTCATTACTTCCATGTGATTGTTTCATATGACCTTAAAAATAGACTTCTTTAGTATTCCCGTCTCCTCCTCTCACTGGAGTTTTCATATGAACATAATTTAATAAAATTATTGGTGATTTTGCTTAGAGTCAGGGTGTCCCGATAAATTTTTCTGAAGAAAGCCTAAAGATGGAGTTAGTTACATTCTTGATACCTCCAAATACTTGAGGTCCTGTGGATTTTTAGACAAGGAAATATGACATGGAACCTCTAAATAAAATCTGCAAGCTTGCCTCTCTATAGTTTAAAAGGTTCAAGTAAGTATATTTATAGAATGTCTTCTGAGATGTAAATTTAATATGAAAAGTCAACAAATAATTTTTTCTCCATGGTCAGTTCTTATTCTTCAGATCCATCCTATCATATCTATGACAGGCTATAGTTGTAGTACCGTATAGTACTTTATAGTAGCCATCTATATTACTCCCAAATCAAGAAAATCATTCTCAACAATCCTCAACCTACTCACACAAAATAAGACAAAATCAAAACAAAACAATTAACCCTCAATTCTATGAGGCTGGATGGCAAGTTGTTTTTGAGTGAAGTGAAAATACTCTTGATTGGCAAAGCTTTAGGTTCACTAATCAATCATAAGTGCAATGCATACTAAGTCGCTTTAGTAATGACTATAGCCCAAGGCTCCTCTGTCCATGGAATTCTGAAAGCAGGAATACTGGAGTGGGTTCCCATACCTTCCCCTTCAGTAGATATTCCCAACCCAGGGATTGAACCTGAGTCTCCTGCATTGCTGGCAGATTCTTTACGCTGGGCCACCAGGGAAGCCTCATACATATACTGCTGCTGCTGCTAAGTCGCTTCAGTCGTGTCCGACTCTGTGCGACCCCATAGACGGCAGCCCACCAGGCTCCCCCATCCCTGGGATTCTCCAGGCAAGAATACTGGAGTGGGTTGCCATTTCCTTCTACAATGCATGAAAGTGAAAAGTAAAAGTGAAGTCGCTCAGTTGTGTCCGACTCTTAGCGACCCCATGGACTGTAGCTCACCAGGCTCCTCCATCCATGGGATTTTCCAGGCAAGAGTACTGGAGTGGGGTGCCATTGCCTTCTCATGAAAAAAAAAATTCTGGGTAGAAAAAGTTATTACTTATGGAATTCTAGATTCCATTTGTGCTAGACACCATGTAATATTTATAATATAATCCAAAGCACTAATGTTTAAGAGCAATGACTTTTACTTCAGGAGGACTATGACAGTATTTTTTTAATCTTTTTTTTTTTTTTTTGAGCTATAGCTGATTTACAATAATATATAAATTTCAGTTGAACTTAATCAGTCTTGAATATTCATTGGAAGGGACTAATGTTGAAGCTGAAACTCCAATACTTTGGCCACCTGATGAGAAGAACTGAGTCATTGGGATAGACCCTGATGCTGGGAAAGATTGAAGGTGGGAGGAGAAGGGGACCACAGAGGATGAGATGGTTGGATGGCATCACTGACTCAATGGACCTGAGTTTGAGTAAACTCCAGGAGTTGGTGATGGACAGGAGGCCTGGCATGCTGCAGTCCATGGGGTCACAGAGTCAGACACAACTGAGCGACTGAACTGAATATAATGATTCATGATTTTTAAAGGTTATACTCCGTTCCTAGTTATTTTAAAATATTGGCTATATTCCCTGTGCTGTACAGTATATCCTTGTAGCTTATTTATTTTTTACATATTAATGTACCTATTAATCTCCTACTCCTATACTGTCCCTCCTCCCTTCCCACTCAGTAACCACTAGTTTATTCTCTGTATCTGTGAGTCTGGGATTTTGACATTGTTGTTGTTACACTCACTAGTTTGTTTTATTTTTTAGATTCCACATATAAGTGATATCAAGATACTGTCTTTCTCTGCCTTACTTATTTCACTAGGCATAGTGCCTTCCAAGTCTATCCATGTTATTATAAATAGCAAAATTTTATTCTTCTTTATGGCTGATTAGTACTTGAGTGTGTGTTTATCATATCCTCTTCATCCATTTATCTACTGATGGACACTTAGGGTGCTTCTATATCTTGGCTGGTGTAAATAATGCCGCTATGAACACTGGGGTGCATATATTTTTAACTAGTGTTCTCGTTTTCTTTAGATATATACCTGGGAGAGGAATTGTTGGATCATATGGTAACCTTATTTTTAGTTTTTTGAGAAACCTCCATACTGTCTTCCTCAGTACCAATTTACACCCCCACCAATAGTGTGCAAGGGTTCCCTTTTCTCCACATACACACCAACATGTGTTATTTGTGATCTTTTTTCATAGTCATTCTGGCAGGTATAAAGTGACATCTCGTGGTTTTGATTTGCATTTCTCTTATGATTAACAATGTTGAGCATCTTTCCATGTGTCTGTTGGATAGCTGCATGTCTTTTTTGGAAAAATGTTTGTTCAGGTCTTTGCCCACTTTTTAATTCAGTTGTGTGCTTTTTTGAAATTGAATTGTATGAGCTATTCATATATTTTGGATATTAGCCCCTTACTGGTCATATCATTTGCAAATACTATTTTTTTCTCCCATTCAGTAGGCTGTCTTTTTTGTTTGGTTGATGGTTTCCTTTGCCACACAAAAGCTTTTAAGTTTAATTAGATCCCATTTGCTTATTTTTGCTTTTGTTTCCTTTGCTTTAGGGTTAAGATCCAAAAAAGAAAAAAAAAAACAAAACTCTACAATTTATGTCAGAGAATGTTCTGTTCTCTTCTATGAGTTTTATGGTTTCTGGTCTTATATTTAGGTCTTTAATTCATTTTGAATTTATTTTTGTATATGGTGTTAGAAAATATTCTAACTTTATTCTTTACATGCAGCTGTTCAGTTTTCCCAGTACCACTTACAGAAGAGAGTGTCTTTTCTTCCCTGTATATTCTTCTTTCCTCTGTCCTAGACCTTAAGTGTATGGGTTTATTTCTGGGCTTTCTATTCTGTATCATTGATTTTTGTGCCTTTTCTTGTACCAGGAACATACTGTTTTGATTACTGTAACTTTGTAGTATAGTCAGAAGTCAGGGAATGTGATACTTCTACCTCTGTTCCTCTTCCTCATGCTTGTTTTGGCTATTCAGGGTTTCTGTGTTTTCATACAAATTTTTTAATTATCTGTTGTTGTTCTATGAAAAATACTACTGGTATTTTGATAGGGTTGCACTGAATCTATAGATTGCCTTGGGTAGAATTGTTCATTTTAAGAATATTAATTCTTCCAATCCATGAATATGGTATATCTTTCCATCTATTTGTGTCATCTTCACTTTCATTCATCAGTGTCTTACAGTTTTCCAAATATCCCCACTTGATTTGGTAAACACACACATGACCAAATAATGCAGATATTCATAATGCAGATATGCAGCTAGGAGTGCAGGGGACTGTCTCCACCAGTTACCACACAAAGTTTGCCAAAAGACAACAGCCCTGTACAGCTTTGCTTACTTTTACTCTGTAAGGTCAGAGCTTGCTTGCTGACTGTGTTGAAGCATATGACGTTGAGGCTTCCGATAATGCTTCTGACTCAATCTTAGAGTCAGTTTAATGTAATAACTACTTGCTGTGCTCTAGTAAACTTTACTTTTAAGGAAAGAAATCTGTCTTACTATGGCAGAATGGCTTCATACAGTCTTTGTCTGGAAAGCTTGATAAAATGCTGATATTGTGATATAATAAGGAATATATATTTTGGTCTTTATTCAGGATTCCTGGCACACAAATCCTAAAAGCCTGTGATTTCCTGTGTAAGACCAATAGGTGCATCTTAATATTTAGTTTTGTTCCCAGTTCCTGAAAGAGCTCCAGAGCAATAAAAGTGAAATGAATGTCTCTGGTTAATCACAATAAACCCCTTTCAACCACACCAGAGTTTATATTAATGTGGTGACTCTTGGAAAACCTCTAGGTAACCTAAGAATGGCTGGGGGGGATGGGGGTGGGCGGGGGCTGGTTGCCAGAGGGACCAGCCAAGTGATTAGAGGGTTGAGACTTTCAGCCCCACAGGTTTCACCTCAGGGCAGGGAGAAGAGTTAGAGGTTGAATTAATCACCAATTGGCAATGATTTCATCTATCTTGCTTATGTAACAATGTCTCCATGAAAAAACAAAAGGATCGTGTTTGGAGAACTTCCAGGCTGGCAAACATGTGGGGTGACTGGGAGAGCAGTGAAGCCAGAGAAGACATAAAGGTTCCATACCCTTTGCTCTCTGCACCTCTTCCACCTGGCTGTTTATGAGTTGTATCTTTTTATATATCAGAAATGTCTAGTAACTAAGTAAGTAAACTGTTTTCTTGAGTTCCATGAGCCACTCTATTAAATTAATAGATCCTAAGGAGGCAGTGGTAAGAATCTCAGAATTTTCAGCTGTGGGTCAGAAACTCAGGTGACAGCCTGGACTTGGGATTAGCATGTGAGGGGCAGGGCGGCTGATCTCGTGGGGCTGAACCCTTAACCTGTGGGATGCGATGTTATCTCCCGGTAGAGAGTATCAAAAATAGAGTTCAACCGCAGGACACCAGCTCATGTCCTGAGAGTCAGAGAAATGCCTGGTGTGGGAACCAACTCCCTGATACATATGGAGATGAGCAGTGTTAAAACTGAAGTCCTGAGAGCAGAGTAGACACACAGGAGGGTTTTTCCCTTATGGTGAAGACTGATGCTGAAGTTCCCATCAAGTTTCTGGATGCCCCAGTATTTTTTACATTTGCTACTGTATTAAGAGGGCATACAGTTAGATAATTATGAATGCATATTATCAATATCATCTATTAGGGCTTGGGTTCACAACTCTAGATCTAGAAACACTGCAGTGTTTACGCTGTGAACTCTAAATGAGGTTATCATGTATCCGTACACATTGAGTTACTATTATAGTTTGCACCCATAACAGGGAGACACTGGTTAATGCAGGAGGGCATTTACAGAGAGGGCTAGACCACAGTTAGAAACTGCACCAATGTAATCATGTGTGAGGCTTTATATCTTAAAAATATCTGTCTATGTATTACATTTTTAGTGAAGTCAGTGAAGATACCAACTACTAACTCTGTATTCGGCATTCACCCAAGCAAAGTGAAGTCGCTCAGTTGTGTCCGACTCTTTGTGACCCCATGGACTGTAGCCTACCAGGCTCCTCTGTCCATGGGATTTTCCAGGCAACAGTACTAGAGTGGATTGCCATTTCCTTCTCCAGGGGATCTTCCCAACCCAGGGATCGAACCCGGGTCTCCCGCATTGTAGACAGACGCTTTACCATCTAAGCCACCAGGGAAGCCACCCAAGCACTGTGGTACACAAAACAGTAAAAAATAAAAGCTGTTTCTGAAAAACTTACAATCCAGATGGCAAGATACAATTTATTTAGATAAAGCTAGAGAACGTGTATATATTAAATTTTATACACAGACTCATATATACAAATACACATACTACACTGTATGTATACTATATATATACTACAAATATATGTGTGTATATATTTAATATACTATATAAAGTGTATATATAATATATATTATATACTATATATAGTGTGTATATATATAAAATATACTATATACATACTATAAATATCTATATCTGTCTACTAGAATGCAATGGCAACTAGAACATCTTGTTCACCACCCATGACTTAGAATAGTGCCTGACAAAACAGGTGATCAATAAATACTTGTTTGATGGATGAATGAATAGCCTAATAGAGGGCCTCTTGTTAAATAGTTTAGAACTTGATAAGGGCACACACACTGTATTAGGGGAGGGCCTCAGGGTAGAGGAAAGAGGGGAAAATCTGGATTGAACTTGGACAATGGATTGAACTTGGATCAGTATCATGTCCCCAAGCAGGCACTAGAATGAGCGGTCACAGCTCTTCACTAATTGGGCCAGATGAACCTTGACAAAGGCCACAAGAACACAGAATATTCAGAAAATGGCAGGCCCTCGATATCTGCTCGATTTTCGAGGCCCAGAGGAAGGCTGAACAGCTGCCTGGCTGTGAGTTCGTGGCGGGACGCTGCCCTGCACAGGCTACATTGGGGAAGGGCAACCGAGTCTGGACACAGAGGGCGGCTCTGTCACACCAAGTAGCTGAGGGCTTGTGAGAGGAGCAAAGAAAAGGACAGGAGCGGGGCCTGGTAATCCAAGGGACAACGTGCAGAGAGGGTCGAGGTGGGAGAACAACAAAGAAGAAACAAACCGAACTGGCTAAACTGAAGCGATGGGCAGGGTAGTGGGGGGAATGCCAAGGAACCAGTGTCCAAAACTGGTCAACCTGCTGAAATGGGAACAGCAGAGGAAGAGAACGATCTGGGGGGTGGGGCAGCAAAAGAGAAGGCTGAAGCGACAGCTGTAAGAGTCAGCAGAGAGTCCCCAAGAATGTGAAGAAGCTGGTGTCATCTGTAAGAGCTTCAAGCTGATGACAGTGGTTACCATGGACAGAACTTTCAAAGAACAGAGCCCTAATTATATTTTGGTTGTTGTTGTTCAGTAACTAAGTCATATCTGACTCTTTGCAACTCCATGGACCACAGCCCACCAGGCTCCTCTGTCCATGGGATTTCCCAGCCAAGAATACTGGAGTGGGTTGTCATTTCCTTCTCCAGAGGATCTTCCCAATCCAAGAACTGAACTCAGGTCTCCTGCACTGGCACACAGATTCTTGACCACTGAGCCACCAGGGAAGCAAAAATATTATTAGTTGTTTCAAAAAGTCAAGCAAGCACTGCTCCATCCAGGGTTCCCACATTGAGAGCTGAATAAGTGTTCCTTTTCTGCTGGGAGTGTTGCACATGGGAATGGACTTAAGGAAAATTTAAAAATGCTATACTGAAAAACTGGGCTTCCCAGGTGATGCTAAGTGGTAAAGAACCCACCTGCCAACGAAGGAGACTTAAGAGATATGGGTTCCATCCCTGGGTCGGGAAGATGCCCTGGAGTAGGAAATGGCAACCCACTCCAGCATTCTTGCCTGGAGAATCCCCTGGACAGAGGAGCCTGGTAGGCTATAGTCTATGCGGTCACAAAGAGGTGGACACAACTGAAGCAACTTAGCATGCACACATACTGAAAAACAGGTGGGGGAACAACAAAAAGGTGACCCATCATCTTTAAGGGTGTGTGGACACCACGGTTGCTTTACCTTCGTTTGTCGACAAGGGTTCACCATGTGCCCGTGAGTTATGCACTTGACCCTGTTCCGTGTGCTGGGTGTACACTGGGAAACAAGACTGACTTGGTCCCGGCTCACAGGAAGGCTACATGCTATAGCAGGAGGCAGTCAAACAAGGAAATACACACCTGATATTACAGCTGCCACAGAGGAAACAGAGGAGGAGGTGAGGCGGAGACTGATGAGGACAAATGGAGACTGATGCTCAGGCCTTTCTCAGCAGGTGGCATTTTAATTCAGACTAAAAGTTGATGAAAAAGGGATCAGCTAAAGCTTGCCAATGCAGGAGACATAAGAGGTGCATGTAAGAGACATGGGTTCCATCCCTGGGTTGGGAAGATCCCCTGGAGGAGGGTGTGGCAACCCACTCCAGTATTCTTGCCTGGAGAATCCTACGGACAGAGGAGCTGGTGGGCTACAGTCCATAGAGTCTCAAAGAGAAGGACACGACTGAAGTGGCTTAGCACACAAAGACAGGAAAGAGGAATAATGGAGAGGAAGAAACATTGTATGCAAAGGTCCTAGGGTATGAAAGAATCTGGAAAATCAGAAAAACAGAAAGAAAACAAAGGAGGGCAGCCTAATGAGCAAGGGAGGAGAGTGAGTGAGCAGGCCCGAGGCAAGAGGACAGGCAGGAGTCACATCGCAAGGCCATGAGGTCATGTCTGCATTTTACCCTCTGCAGCGGAGGACCGTCAAAGGCTAGAGAAGAAACCAGAACAGGCTGCTCTGTGGAGCACAGACAGGCTTCGGGGAGGGTCAGGAGGAGAGGCAGGAATGTGCGGAGGACACCCGTGTGGTCCAGGTGAGAGCTCCTCCCTGTGCGTGCAGAGGCTCCCTGGCTCCTGGACGGCCTCGCTGCCCCTGGGCCCAGAGAGGCAGCTGAACGGACCACAGCCTCCCCAGCACGTCAAGCACACGCTGCTCAGAGAACCCGGAGAGGAGGAAACGGCACTGGGGATGGAAGGCGGGTGTCTGCCAAGGAGAGCATCCAGGTCACTGCTCCCAGGAGGGGCCCAGGTACCGCACTGGCACACATGCCAGGGGTCCCTGTCCCTGACCTGTCGTTCCAATCAGGTCATTTACATGTCCCTTCATAATCACGCAGGATCCACAGCAGTGCCCTGAGGACAGCTGGCGGGGAATCCTGGGCGCAGCGCAGTCAGCGCTTCCTGTGAAATTCCTTCCTTGGTCCACGGCTCTGAGTCCTGCCCTAGGTTCGTCCATCACAGTCTTGTTCATCTCCGAGCGCCCTCCCTGGCGCCACTCAGCACAGCTCCCATATGTTAACCTTAGTGGCTGGCAGGATCTATTTCTCAGCTTGTCTTTCTTTACTAAATAAACCCCTGAACTTTTTTTTCACCTTCAGTGTGGAGTTTTAGCTGCCCTGTTTGATTTAATTGTGAATTTTTACAGTCTACACATGCCTAGAAGCCTTGGGCTGTGGGTAGCCTTTTACTAGAGGTCTAATAAATAAAACAAAAAAAGGAACTTCAGAAGTAAACCATAAATGACCTAAAGGCTGACTGATAGGCAAAAATGAGAGCTGTAAATTTTTTAATCTTTTAAAACAATTTTTGGAGAGTGAGATCTTATCATAACAGAGCAGCTAGAAAGAAACCAAAGGTAATGAAAAAACTTAACTCCTTTCCTTAATTTTTATTTGTGAAAGTATCTCCATGGAACTCATATGACATCAGTGGCATTGAAAGACCAAATTAATCTGTCAGTCACTTTTGTTTTAATTTATAGAAGGATGGCAGAAGAGCATCAAACCCAAGAAACTCTTAAGGAAAAAAAAAAAACTTTTAATAAAATAACAAAATAAGATTTTAAAAATTTTAAAGCTTTGTAATGAGACAAGGGCTAGAAACAAAAGTTAGGTACTTAGTAGGAAGAAATGAGCAACATAACCCACAAGGAAAACTTGTATTTTTGTCCTTAACATACGAGAAGAGGGATAAAAATTTAAGATGGAGTTCTATAAGTTTCTATCAAGAAACCGCACGATCTAGATAAATAAAATTTCAAAAACAGAATGGTGTATATATAATAGGATGGGTTTAGGAAATTATCAATCAATAAAAAACGCTTTGTGTTCAAAAATGAGTTTTTAGTAGAACTTTTGTAAGGAAAAAAAAAAACGCATTGTGAGTTTAGTTGAAGGGTTTAAACTAAAATGAAGAAAATGGTTTTTATATAATTTTTCTGTATAAATATACATAGATGAATATATAAAAGTATCAACACTTCATAAACAGCCAATAATAATCTGGGATAAAGAGGAGATATTTTTCTTAAGGCTACTGGGAACTCCATCTACAGATCAGCAAGTTTGTCCAGAGGCACAGATACATGCTCATCTTTTCATAAAGATGTTATGTTAATAAGCTGAGATAGACATGGAAATGTCACTCTAAGAATTGGGGGAATTCCACAGAACCAAGGTCTCTTCTGGGCTTGGGTCTCAGAAGGAGAGCATCACTAAACAGGAAAAAGATCCTCTGCTCAAAAATTGTCCAACAACATGGAAATGGAGTGAAGCACCACCGTGAGACTCCACAAAATACTAACTTTGCAGAGAGGCTCCAGGGATGGTTTCAATTGTACGTTTTCAGTTAGGCGTCTCCACCAAGACAGACAGCTGAAGACAGCCTGGCCAGTGGTGGTGCAAAGCCTTCATCTAGCTGTGCAGCCAAGAGGCGAATGCGGGACACAGTGGCCAACCCAAGACCCTGCAAAGCGGCACACCTGTCTCAGGGCCGCTTTCAGCAGAGCACGACCTACGCCCACAGCTGAGTGAACAGTGTTGTTTTGATGGTGAGCACCCCGAAGGAAAGGAGGCAAAGCCAGTCATTCAGGCTGTTCATTCCACAGCTAAGTTTGCGCATCGAGTTCTGGGCCAAAGAGGAGAACTTCGCGCTGTGCCCACCCAGGACTCCTGAGCCCCGTGGCTGTCTCACGGCCCTGTCAGTTGATGCCACAGCTCAGCAAAGGAAAAGCAGATCTGAGGACGCGCAGACGGACTTGCCAACATACAATGTTCACGCTTGTGGATTCAGAGAACAGTGCATTTCTCTTCCTCTCTTCATTGTGACAAACAGCTGGCATTTCTACACTTCTTAGGGGAATACAAGGTCTGAAATGGATGCAAATGTAAATCAGCTTCACGAAAAGAATCAAATATCATGCCATGTCCAGGCGGGCGAGGTGGGGTTGGGAGTCATCTTCCTTCTTCCTTCAGGCTGTCCCCAGACCCTGAATTGGATGAATTTCCTGTCATCAGATTCGTCCATGCAGCAGTTCATCTACTGGCCCCTAGAGGTCACTCCCCATCACTGCTCTAAGACTGATGTCCTCGTCAATGTTTCTCTGACATCCTTCCTGCCATGGTTCCTAGTGACTTCATGGTGTGGAGGGTATGCCTCCAACTCCTTGACCTCTCAATTCCTTGACCTGTTCTCGCCCAAGAATCTTGTCCTGCACTTGATGGCAGTCACCCACTCTCCCTATCATACCCTAGTCCTTGTGACTGCCAAGTGAGCATGTCCCTAACCACTACCCCTGACTTTCCAGCACGCACCCTCTAGTTCCCAGACTCCAGTGATCTCTCAACCTGTCCCCGGCCCCTCAATCTCCACTTTGGTTCCTAAGTGGGCCAGCATCTGTGATCTGTCATGATCACAAATTCCCTACAGAATCTGCCAGCTCTTGCGGCTTGCTGCTAAGTCACTTCAGTCGTGTCCAACTCTGTGCGACCCCACAGACGGCAGCCCACCAGGCTCCCCCGTCCCTGGGATTCTCCAGTCAAGAACACTGCAGTGGGTTGCCATTTCCTTCTCCAATGCATGAAAGTGAAAAGTGAAAGTAAAGTCGCTCAGTCGTGTCCAACCCTCAGCAACCCCACGGACTGCAACCTTCCAGGCTCCTCCATCCATGGGATTTTCCAGGCAAGAGTACTGGAGTGGGGTGCCATTGCCTTCTCTTCTTGCGGCTTACTCATGTCCAATACCAAATGCCAACCATAATTAAACCCTACCCTGTGCCTGCACCATAAGCTGAATTTGGCTGAAGAATCACATAATCATGTCAAGCGTTCTCTGTAAATTCATGAGCACTATCCTCAATTTGGGGCTTCCATGCTGCCCTGTAATCGTCATACATTTCCCAAGCACAGACTTTACTTTCTCATTTCTCCTCCAATTTCCAATATCTTGTCCTCCATCCTAACTCTGCAGCTGACCTGGCTTCCTAATTTCCTAAGAAACATGGTAACAACCAGAAAGAGCCTTGGCAAGCTCGCTCAGCCCCTTGATTTGGCCACATGGACTTCTTCCTGGTGGCCACAGATAAACTGCTCGTTGTTCCTTCAAGGTCATCAGCTCTGCCTATTCACAAGGTCCCTTCCTTCTCACCCACCCCTGGACGCCACAATAGAGATTCACCACCCCCTCCACAGTCAGCCCTCTCCACACACACACAGCATTCTTTTGTCTATTAGATCGTTCTCCTAGATCACTTGCTCTTAATTTCTCCTATATAGAAAAACAAAACATAGACAAAATGAAACAAAACCCACCTTCCTCTACAGCTGTTACTCCATTCTCTTCTTCCTTTTAAGAAAGGAAAGATTTCTTGAAAGATTCGTGCTCACTGTCTTCTACCTCTCTGCTCTCATTCTCTTTCCTTACCCACTCAAATTGGGATTTTAATCCCCATCAGAGCACCCAAACCCTCTTTGCAAGGCTACCCACAACCTTCACAGGGGGCTACAGTCAAAGATCAATCCCTCAGCCTTCGTGTTACTGACTACTCGCCAGCAGCACTTAACCTGCTGATCACTCTTTGCTGCTTGAAAGTTTTTAGTTCTTAGATTTCACAAACTACTAGACTTTCTCCAGGAAGAGCATCAGCTGTGCCTCCTCAATTTCCCTGCTGGCTCCTCTTCATCTTCTTGGCTTTAATTCTGGAATATTCCAGAGCCATTCAGTACCTTTTTGATTCATATTCATTCCTCTGGTGATCTGGTATTGTCCATCACTTTAACATGTCATCAGCACACCCTCGATTCTCATGTTTATTTGAGTCCATGCCTCCCCCACCCCCGAAATTGAGATTCAAATATGCAACTGCCTAATCTACACTTCCACTTGCATGTTCAGTAAGTGTTAGAGGAAACACACTGACTGAAATCGCCCACCCTGGCCAGGCACCATAGTAACTATCTGTGTGAATTATTTTACAACAGGAGGTCCTAGTAAGGAACAGGGAACTAATAAGCCACCACCAACCGGAAGAGTTCAGGAAAGGTCAAAAGGAGATGCCACGTGCCCTACTGACCTCCCAGAATCCTCCTCGCTGGAATCCATCTTGGCTGAGCAATGCGTGCGCCACCACAAAGGACTCTGAGTCAGAGTGACCGGCCAGAGAAAACCGGGAAACTAATCCTATCACCATAAAACCTGGGACTGTGGGCTACATGGCACAGCAGTCCTCCTGGGTTCCCTCACCCTCCCACTCTCTGCCCAGGCACCTTCTCCCACTAAAGTCTCTTGCTTTGTTAGCAAGTGTGTCTCCTCAGACAATTCATTTCTAAGTATTAGCAACAACTCCTTTCGGGGCCCTGGAAGGGGTCCCCCTTCCTGCAACGTAAGCACCACCTGAAACTCTTGGTCTTTCCCCCAAGACTTCATCCTCCTGGAGGCTTCCCCCACATCAACAAACAACAACTCCATTCCTTCAGTTGCGCAGGCCAAAACCCAAGTCATCTTTGACTCTCTTTATCCCTCACCCTGTATCAACTGATTAGCAAATCATGTTAGCTCTGCCTGTGAAAGCTACCAACATTCACCCTCTGCTTTCTCTTTGACCAGCATCGTTCTAGTCTAAGCCACTGCTGTCTGTTATTACTCAGTCCAGCCTCATAGACCCAACTGGTCTCCCGTGTTCCACTCCTGCCCCGCAGTTCACTGTCAGCACTGTGGCCAGAAGGACGTGTTAGACCTAAGTCAAGCCGCGCTGTTGCTCTTCGCAGCACTCTCCACGGCTCCTATCTTACAGTGGCTTACAAGTCCCAACACGCTGGCCCAGGCTACCTCTGAGCTCATCCCCAGCCCTTCTTCCTTCTTCCCCTCACTCACTCTGCTCAGATCACCCTGCTCCTCTCAACCTCTCCAGACATACTGCGGCCTCCTTTTCACCTGCCGTTCTGGAATGTTCTTCCCTTCATTTGCCACTCAGCTCTGTTCCTCACCTTTGGGTTTTTGTTCAAAAGTCTCTTTAGAAACCACAAGTTCCTTTCCTGTACTTACTATCCACCTTTCCTACTTCATTGTCTCTGTAGCTCATATTACTATAGCATAGACTATATTTTTAACTATTTGTTTGTCCGCCTGACTTGATAAAATGGAAGTTCCATGACAGTATGCATTTTGTTTTATTCATTGCTATATGCCACACACCCAGGGTCTGGTATAATGTCTAAAATGTGGTGTATGCTCAAATAGTCATTGAATGAATAAATTAATGTTTTTGTAACTACCAAGATGGAAGGTCTCTTCTGGATCATCTAGGCCAGGGATTGGCAAACTTTCTCTATAAAAGGCCAGACAGTAAACAGTCTCAGCTTTGCTGTATAAGGTAAAAGCAGTCATACACAGTATGTAAAACAATCAATGGGGCTGTGTTTCAATAAAATTCTCTTTACAAAATCATGTAGCTAGCAAGATTTGACCTGTGGACCACAGTCTGCCAAACCCCAATCTAGGTTATTAGATCTGCTGCTGTGCATTAAAGTTTTAATCACCAATTCTCCAAGAATTTATTAAACAGACTTTATAATTACAAGAGCTAGAAAGGACCATCTAGACCAAGAATCATTTAATCCAACCCCTGTGGCCGACAGGAGATGTATACGTAGTATCCATTCTTTCTTTCCAACTAAAATGAGTCCAATTTTATTGAAGGGACAGCTCAGAAATTTCTCAGTCTCTCTGCAGCTAAAAGTGACCAGAGGACACAGTTCTGATCAAGAAGACCCAAAAAGAATTGAGTGGGAGGCCCTTTCAGGAAAAGTCCTTTAAAAAGGTTTCAGTTATCATATGATCCTGCAGTCCCACTCCTGGACATTTATATGGAGAAAATTCTAATCTGAAAAGATACATGCACTCCAAAGTTCACACTGGCCCTATTCAAAACAGCCAAGACATGGAAACAACCTAGATGTCCATGGACAGATGAATGGATAAAGATGTGGTGCATGCATACAGTGGAGTACTACTCAGCCTGAAAAAAGAACAAAATAATGCCACTTGCAGCAACACAGACAGACCTAGAGTTTGTCATACTGAGTGTAGTAAGTCAGACAGCGAAAGACAAATATCATATGACATCACTCACATGTGAAATCTTAAAAAAATGATACAAATGAACTTATTCATAAAAGAGAAATAGAATCACAGACATGGGAAACAAGTTTGTGTGTACCAAAGAGGATACAAGGGAGTGGGGAAGAAGAAGAGATAAATTAGGAGTTTGGGGCTAACATATATACACTGGGAACTATACTCAGTATCTTATAACAACCTATAAGCAAAAGAATCTGAAAAAGAATGTATAACTGAATCACTTTGCTGTACACTTGAAACTAACACAACATTATAAATTAACTATACTTCAACTTGAAAAGAAAAACTTTCTAAAAAGAAAAAGTGATTCACAGGTGGCACACTACTTTTGCTGTGACCTCAGGGAATGGGAAGAGCCACACGATATGGGCGGCAGAGCCAGAGGAGAGGGCCAGGAATGTGGAGGAATGTGGGGCTGGCGCACAGGTTCTCTGGATGTCTTATTAGGAGAGGAAAAATTAATCTCCTGGTAAGTCATGCTAAGTGGCTTTTAAAGAGGGAAGATAAGTCCTTGGTTAAGCCACTATAAGTAACTTTTAAAGAGAGAAAATGAATCATCAAAGATCCTAAAACAGACCAGAGACTTGAACTTCCCTTTCACTTCAGTAGCCTTCCTCTCGTACTGCTCCCCTCAGAGTAGATTCTTCCCGCCACAAAAGACACAAAGTGCAGCGACCGATGGAAACCCAGACCTGCTGTGACTTCAGCAACCTGGGGTTACTTTTCCCACCAAACAGGCAGTCTAGAGCAAAGTGCTTTCACATACGCAGCAACAGCTGTACAGTGTCAGGGCCATGATTTCTATGAGTCTCCCATTTCCTCATGGCTACAATATGGTTGCTCTTACTCCACGTATTACATTCACATTCAGGAAGGGAAGAAAGGAAAAGAGCTGATGGCAGTCCCTTTTATCAAGAAGACAAAAAGCTCACCCAGAAAACTTCAAGCAGACACTTGCTTGTATCTTGTCGGTTTGATGCATATTGTATGGCCTCTCAGCCATACAATAACCAAAGGAGTCTCAAAATGTAAATAGTTTTTATAGTCTAAGTAGTAGAGGCATGGGAGGGCAAAGGACGTTGAGAACGACTACAGGACAATCCAGCTCACAGTGCGTGCCACTCTGAGTGTGTACCACTCTGAGTGTGTACTTGGACAGGGTGCAAAAGTTAGTCTGTAGAAGCAATGAATACAGTGTGACCCCTGACAGTTTATATTTTTTACTGCCTGCCTTAAGAATATTTTAAAATGTGACAATATACTGCATTTTAGATTTGAAGCATAAGCTGAAAACTAGAAATACTGAGGGCTTTTCACAATTCCAAAAGTGAAGCATTAACCAAGTAGTTATATATTTATGTTTATATGCTTCCTATTAAAATTTAATCCTCCTGTCAAATAAATGCACATCCAAAACTTAAAAATATTTACTTCCTGTATATTTCTCCTTAAATATAAGTTTTCAATTATTTAGCGAACTACGTTACAATTTTAATTAATTTCTCAGGATCTACAAACCAGTTTTGTTCCCTCAGTTTTGCTAAATAGTAAACAGTTCAGATATAACTTAAGTCTCAAAGATTTGTAACTTTTTTTTATCATAAGCTTTCCTACAAAGAAAGTCAATTACCCTACAGAGTCACCATTAGCCTTCAGTGCAAAAGCATTACATTCACAAATACTTTTATCTGAGCCATTGAAATGTGTCAAACGTTATAACTCTTCTTCTTAAATACTCAGAAGATACCTCCTAAGAACAAGGATATCTTCTTCCTTAACCACAATATTCTTATTGTGTCTCTTTTAACAGAACTAGAGCAAATAATCCTAAACTTTAAAATTTATATGGAACCATAAAAGACCCAGAATTGCCAGGGAGAAAAAGTAAAGCTGGAGGCATAAACTTTCCAGCCTTCAGACAATATTACAAAGCTATAGTAACCAAAACAGGGTGGTACTGGCACAAAAGCAGACCTATGGATCAATGGGACAGAACAAAGAGCTCAGAAATAAATCCCTACACCTATGGTCAATTAATCTAGGACAAAGGAGGCAAAAATGCATCAATACAATGGAGAAAAGACAAAATCTCTTTAGGAAGTGACGTTGGGAAAGCTGGATAGACACATGTAAACCAATGAAGCCAGAACACACCCTCACATCATACATAAAAATGAACTCAAAATGGGTTAAAAACATAAGTAAAGAGATGAAACTCCTAGAAGAGAACATAGGCAAAACATTTTCTGACATAAATTGTACCAATGTTGTCTTAGGTCAGTCTCCCAAGCCAGTAGAAATAAAACCAAAAGTAAACCAATGGAACCTATTCAAATTTATCAGCTTTTTCACAGAAAAGGAAACCATAAACAAAACAAAAAGACAACCTACAGACTGGGAGAAAACATTTGCAAATGAGGAGACCAACAAGGGCTCTGTTGTTGTGGTTCAGTCACTAAATTGTATCCGACTCTTTCGCAATTCCATGAACTGTAGCCTGCCAGGCCCCTCTGTCCATGAGATTTTCCAGGCAAGAATACTGGAGTGGGTTGCCATTTCCTTCTCCAGGGATCTTCCTGATTCGGGGATCAAAATCTCCTGCACTGACAGGTGGATTCTTTACTGCTGAGCCACCAGAGAAGCCCATAATCTGAGCTTAACCTCACCTGAAACTGAAAAATCAACCCAGAAGTGAGATAAATACCAGAAAGTCATCAGTGTCATTGAGCCTCAGATGGACTGTTTGAGAAGCTGTCAGTGTGAACCGCCCACAATTAATGCTAATGAATGGACTGGGCTTCACCACACTCACAGGAGGTTCAGAATAATGTTGTTTACATGTACTTCGGTCTTCACAAATATGTGGTTTCCACAGGCTCAAAAATCATGGTTACTCTCAAATATCTAATGGCTTTTAAAGAAAAATTAGGTTACGATGAGGACAAGCGACTTCACAACCATAAAAACAACTCTAAAATCTATTATAAATATTATAATAATTATGGATTTCCTTATTTTACCCACATCCACCAAATGTAACTTAAGCCCTATTCAAACTAATCAGTCAGTTATATGTACAACTCAGCCTTCAGCTTCGTATGACTGAACTTTCCTTTCCTTCTTGCAACATTATAATTATGTGCTCCAAGTTTACTGTAACTATTAATATTAGTGTCTTTTCTCCACATGCTCACAGCGAAAGGAACAGACAAAACCCTTTTTTGATCACCTAATCAGTACCCTTTGGAGGAAAAGAAAACTCTAGTATGGAAACAAAGATCTTTATTTTTCTTTCTTTTTTTTTTCTTCAGCATGGGATGAAATACATTCTTTGAGTGGTTTTAATTAAATCCTAATACTTCATAAACATCTTTTAACAAAAATTCAAAATAAAGTACCTATTGTGAATGCTCAGCAGCTCCCAATTCTGTGATGGCACCAACCTTTATAATCAAGTCCACGGTGCCTAAATCTGGCCAACTTTGAAAACAAATATACCAGCAACAAAACTGGTAGGTTTTTTTTTTTAGAGTAACATGACACTGTTTACAGAGCTGTTTTGCTCTTTTCCTTTTTCAGTACTGTGCTTATTACTTGCTTTCTAACCAAATACTATTACCAAATTATTTCCAGTTATCAAAATTTGGTAGGAAATTTAAATGGTCTTTTCTTTGTTTCCCAAAAGGCTTGAGTAAGAACACATTTGCTATTGTTGACATCATCATCCTCTGCTATTTAAAAAGCACCAAGTGTCCAAAACACATGGGATTTCCAGGCTCTAAGAGAAGGCTAGAGCTCTTGTGTAAACAGGAAACCTAGGCCACAGGGACAAAACCAGCTTGGGTTGTGAATGCACAAAGCCCAGCAAAGTCACAGCTCTGTTGCCAGATACCCACTTCCACTCATTCCAATAAGCTAATTTTGCTAATCTGCTGCTGTTCAATTGTTAGTAATTTAATACAATCACAAGTTTTTCTTTCTTTCTTATTTGTAACAGGAGAGGAAGAAGAGGAAAATGACTGAGTTCCCCAGGACAGGACAACCCAGCTTTCTCTAAGACTCCCCTTCAGGAGCAGCACTTCAGCCACACCACAGGAAGCACTCTCTGGGCTTCTTGGAAATTGTGCTAATTTCAATTTAATAAGCAGATGAACTATTTATTTTCAAATGATGATTACCTGGGTCAATAAATGGGAATTTTAACCACCCGCTCTAGCCAAAGAAAGAAAATTATGTGTCAAATTCTTACAACTTTCAACAATTCCACTAAGTATAATCTAACCAATCACTCTTCCTATTCTCCCTCCTCACAGCCTGACAGCACAAGCTTTCTGCGTCTTGTTTTAAGTGAGATATATGATTACTTCTTAAGCCTCTTTCAATTCTGCCATCAGCTTCCTAAAGAACATTCCTGAAGGCCCTGAGAAAACCACATTCATTTCTAAAGTGACTGTCAACCTTGTAGTCACTTGCTATCTTTCTTCTATTTTCCTTTTGTCCCTATCCACCCACTTACTTAAATTTATCCTGATTTGTAAAATGACTATACACTTTAAAATATTCTGTATATGTATCTACGGTCACTTGGGAAGAACAATCTGACTGATTTTGCAGCTTGCTGATCCTCCATGAGATACACTCTAGTTAAAGGAGAAAAAAGATGAAAGGCAAAGTATCAATCTTCAGTAAGTTTGTGTGCTACTGGTGCACAGTTGAAATGCAAAGTTGTAGACGTCAGTCATCTACTGAACTCTCAACCATCCAGCTTATCACCAAAGACCTTGGCTGGAAGACCATCATTTCTGATCCTCTTTCTCTCCCAGCTGTTGAGAGACGTTCTCCTCTTACCCTGCCACTGCACATGCTTGAAAGTTGACTCATACCCTCCTACTGACTTGGCCTACCAGCTGTTTCTTGATATTCCTTTATATCTCTAAACACATGGAAACTCCTTGGTTATCTCAAAAAATTCAATGTCTCTGGCTTCAAGATGAGTGTCCTCCTCGTCATATCTTTTCTCCCTCTCTTTCCTGTCTCCTCACAGGTCAGTCTTTCCACCCATTCTGAAGGCAGACACCTTAAAGGTCTTCACCCTCTCCTTAATTCATTCCACAGATGTTCTCTTTGCTAGACACTCTTCTGGCTGCTGAGGATACCACAATGCAGGGCGTGTGGGGTAGAATAACAGTCAAAATCTCTGCTCTCAGAGTTTGTGCCATGCTTAGGAGAGACAATAATAATAAAGTACAGGATAAAGTAAGTGTCAAGAAGAAACACAAACCACAGTAAGAGAAGTTAAAATTGTAGGCAGGGTGGTTAGGAAAGACCTCTTTGAGGAAAGGACATACAAGCACATCTGGCCTCCTCAGCTGGATCATCCATTCTGTGAAAGATGCCATGAATTCCATAAATTCCAAGGGCAAGTCCAGAGTCTCAACTTCCCTCTCAAGCTCCAGGCCCACATATCCAACTGACTGTCTTGTCTACAAACACCTCTATGCCAATACAACAGTCCAAATCAACCCCATTCTCTCCATGTGTTCAATGTTCCATGCATGACATTCTTATCATGTCTTGTTGCCCTTGTAAGTCCAGGTCCAAGAGAATCAAAACTCTACTTACTTTGATGGTTCTTTCACTGCATTTGTCCCATTCAGTCATCCATCAAGAACCTCAAGGATCCTCTCGCTGAGAGTCTCTGGCTCCTGATTCTCCTTTCTGTCTACTCGAGTTCTGCTTCTCTACTTGCCACAGCCTTCACATTAGCAGTTTCACCTACAGGGCCTCCCTCCTCCGATCCATCCCATGTCCTACCATTGCACTCCATTGCCAAAGCCTTATGTGGCTCTCTCCAATACAGTAAGTCCAATTTGGGGGTGTTCTTTTTCATTTATCATTACACCACTCTCCCTAATATACTCTGTCCACTTGTTAAGTTAGATTAGTTGCTGTTCACAAACCCAGTCCAAGAATCTCCCTCCTGAAGGAACCTCATTCATGACATTCCCCTAGATCTACTAGATATGACACCTCTTCCTCTGCTTCTTCTGAACTCTGCTTTTCCTACTTAACATATTAAGGGTTTAATTATGAAGTTTTTCGTAAAACATAAAAAGATACATGTAGCATATTAACAGAACACATGAAATAGAACAAATGTTGATTGATCTACCAAACAACTAGAAAAATCCAACATTATTAATACTGTTTAGACTCCCCAGGTCTTCTCTCCCAAAGGAAACCACCATCCTGAATTATTTTTCCATAACTTCTTGCTCTCGTACATAGTTTTACCATGCATGCATGTCTTAATAGTGTCTGGTTTTGCAAAGTTATATTCATGGTGGCAACACTGACTGCAGTCCTTGGCAAACTGCATTTTTAACTTAGTATTATGATTTTAAGGTTCTTTCATAAGGATGTGTGTTCTCTGAGATCCGTTCATTTTCACTGCCACACAGCATTCTCCTGTTGATGGACATTGGAGTGGTTTCCATTTCCTGCTATTAAGAAAAAAACAATCCTGTACATATTGCTGTGTGTGTCATCCCGGGCATGTGAATATAGGACTAGAATTTCTGGGTTGTGGGACACACACATGTTCCACTTTTTATAAGACTGATAAATATGTTTCTAAAAATGACTGTATCTATTGAAAAACAGCAATGTCTAAAATTTTTACTTATTTCATATTCTCTACCTAGTGGCTCTAATATCTAAAGTCTTTGGTGGTCTGGTTAAAGTTTTTGTTGACATACTTTCTCTCATTGTAACTCTCCATCATGTGTGTTTCATTTTAATTTTAGCTCTTATTTTGAATTCACAGTTGAGCACTTCTTTGAGACCTGAATGGAAAGAGCACTTCTTTAGGAAGGATTTTCATTTACTTCTGTCAAGCCTCTGGAAGCTTCATGTAACTAGGAATATCTTAAACAAAGATTCTAACCCATTCATTTGAAAGTGTGATTTTGTCATTAATATTTTGTCCAACATTATTAGATTATTTGCAGTCAAAATTTCTAGGATCTCCATTTGACAAAATTGCAAGGAATGAAGTCCCTATATTTCCTCTACTTTAGTATGAAACCTACATTTCACATTTAAACTGCATCTTACATTTACTGTACATTTGACTTTTTTCTCCTCATAGAATGCAAGTTCCTTGACAGTAAGGCTGATCTGTTGTATTTATCTGTGAATGTTTCACAGTTTTCACAGCAGCCAGCAAAGTATATTCATGGCTTTCAATGAATATTTATTAAACAAAAATATGTCCAAAATTCTGCAGTATAAAAACCTAGGGCCCAACAATTAGTGGTAAATAATGCATTCAGAAAACAAAGATCATGGCATCTGGTCCCATCACTTTATGGCAAATAGATGGGGAAACAGTGGAAACAGTGTCAGACTTTATTTTGGGGGGCTCCAAAATCACTGCAGATGGTGATTGCAGCCATGAAATTCAAAGACGCTTACTCCTTGGAAGGAGAGTTATGACCAACCTAGACAGCATATTCAAAAGCAGAGACATCACTTTGCCAACAAAGGTCTGTCTAGTCAAGGCTATGGTTTTTCCTGTGGTCATGTATGGATGTGAGAGTTGGACTGTGAAGAAGGCTGAGCGCTGAAGAATTGATGCTTTTGAACTGTGGTGTTGGAGAAGACTCGAGAGTCCCTTGGACTGCAAGGAGATCCAACCAGTCCATTCTGAAGGAGATCAGCCCTGGGATTTCTTTGGAAGGAATGATGCTAAAGCTGAAACTCCAGTACTTTGGCCACCTCATGCAAAGAGTTGACTCATTGGAAAAGACTCTGATGCTGGGAGGGATTGGGGACAGGAGGAAAAGGGGACGACAGAGGATGAGATGGCTGGATGGCATCACTGACTCGATGGATGTGAGTTTGAGTGAACTCCAGGAACTGGTGATGGACAGGGAGGCCTGGTGTGCTGCGATTCATGGGGCCGCAAAGAGTCGGACATGACTGAGCAACTGAACTGAACTGAATAGAATGCTTTAGGGATGCCTAATTTATTGTTTTATTTTACAATTTGGACATAAGAGTACAACAGGCTATATATATCACAATGTTTATGACAATGAAGGAAAAACATCTTTTTTAATAGATTTCAAAAAATAAGTTCTCTGAGGAAGAAGAATTTAGGGCTTGAAAAGAAGAAACATGCATGAAGAATATGGAGAAAAGTCTTGTAAGAATCCAAAGATGCACTGGTAAAGAGACCAGTATATACTTTATGGTTTTCTAAATTATAACAAAACTCATGAAATATCATATATGACTTCAGATAAGAAGTTCCAATGTATAATGACAATATACTTTTGCTCCTCCTATGAAACCTAATGCTTACAAATTATCAGGGTTTTACCTAAGAAGCTGGTCATTAAAAGAAAATATATATCAAATATAATTTCCCAAGTTGGCAGAAAATCACAGAAGTGGACTCCCTACAAACCCAGTTATTGATGGCATTCTGGCATCATCATAGGGTGACAGCAAACCTATGACGTCAGAAAGAGTGTAAGCACATTCCCCCAAGGAATGACATAAAGGAACACAGAGCAAAACCCCTTCTTTAAAAAAAAATCATAATACTATACACCACATAGAATTTTTCAGTAATAGTCACCTAGTCTGTATTTTGATGATATCAACAATTTAGCTTAGAAATTCATACAGAAATTTGATTCTTACAGATAACATTTCATCAATGATCATATTTAGTAGAGAGCCAAACCAACTAAAAAATGTACTATGACATTACTTAGGGCTTCCCTGATAGCTCAGTTGGTAAAGAATCCACTTGCAATGCAGGAGATCCCCGTTTGATTCCTGGGTCAGGAAGATCCCCTGGAGAAGGGATAGGCTACCCACTCCAGTATCCTTGGGCTTCCCTGGTGGCTCAGCTGGTAAAGAATCCGCCTGCAATGCAGGAGACCTGGGTTTGATCCTTGGGTTGGGAAGATCCCCTGGAGAAAGGAAAGGCTACCCACTCCAGTATTCTGGCCTGGAGAATTTCATGAACTGTATAATCCACGGGGTTGCAAAGAGTTGGACACAGCTGAGGGACTTTCACTTCACTTATGACATTACTTGTAGAGAACTGGGCAGGAAGTTATAATGCCACCCTGAAGTTCACATACCACATGTTCAGCCGGAGTTTGCATGAAAAAAGAACAATTCATAAAACCAAGTTTGTTCAAAAACAACCATGAATAGGAAAAGTCACATCCAAACATTGTAAGAGACTGTGTGTGTGTGTGTATAATTTAAAAAGCACAACTAAAAAGGAAATCTATTTATTTCTTTTCCCTACTTAACTAAGCATTCAGTCTATAATCAACTGGTTAGTATGAAGTATTATTAAGGCACTATTTTTACAGTACCTTTTTTTTATGGGTTTTGTATGTTATACAAACAGTGGTTTTTTGAAAAATGGCACAAATTGGTTACTCTCTTTTATGCTTCCTATATTAAGTCAAACCAAAGCTCTGGTCTTTGCATTAAAGGTAACGTAAGTGGAAACAAAAACATTTTAATCTTCAAAATGTCTTTCAATTTTACTCTATTCATTCTATCACAGTAAAGTTTTATTTATCAAAAATCAATTTTCAAAGAACCCTACATTTAAAATAATTTCAGAGGTTTCACATTGCAAAAAAATGGGGGTGGGGAATCTTTTAATGAGTTACTGACTACTTTAGAAAAAATACATAAAAACACATTATTTAATCATAGCGTAAAATTACTTTTTAAAAAATCCCTTATGATTGTGGAAGGTCACAGATATCAAACATACCACTACTCAAAAAGACAGGGTTATTTTAAAATTCTGCACAGATGATTATTACTGTGTCATTTTAGAATATTTTATTTAAGGCAATTTTACCATTAATAAAAGTTTAAATGTCAACTGAAAGAAAATCATCCAAACAGTACAACAGAAAAGTGGTCTAAAGTTGTGAGCAGATAATTCATAGACACACAAAAGGCCAAGTAATATTTGAAAATGTACTCATCAGAAAAGAGATAAATTACAACTGGAAACCATTTTTTTAATCCATGATTTTAGGGAAAAAAAATTTTTTTAATGTGATAACAAGCACTGGGAAAAGAGTATGGAGGAGATGTCCAGTTTCTGGTGCAATATATACAGAGCTTAGAGGTCATCATTCTACACTAACAAGTAAAAAGCGGAACAAACTGAAAAACCAACAACTCTTCTTAGGTCCATCAGAAGAGTGAGGTCACACGATAAACAATTGCCTCTGCAACTGAATAAACAGTCACACAGAAAGCACCACGGATGGGGGCAGCCCCATGAGCAGAAAGGGCCACGGGAACCAGTGCCTGGGTAGGAAGATCTGAACTGTAGCTGAAGAACTACCAGGGGCTTAGATAAATGTGTCCTGAGCATCATATAAAATATTCATATGTATATACTGTCATGAGAATCTCCAGATATATTATTTGTGAATTTTTTTTTTAAGAGAAAACAAAGGAAGCAAGAAAGGAAGAGTATCATGATGCCTTTCCACAAAACCAAGTGGTGTCAAGCTTGCCACAAACATCACTAGAGAGGATTTTGACCAAATCACCTTAGACAGAAACTTTCAACCCACCTATAATGGTTTCAATTTATAGTTTCAAGTAAAGACTAAATTGACTTTCACACACACATTTTAGGTTGGCTGGTGAACAAACCAGGAACCGAACAGAATTTTGGACCTAGGAAGGACTTTGGGGACCATTGAGCTAGACCCCTCTTTTACACATGAGGAAACTAAGGACAAAGAGACTTATTTTAAAACAAACAACTAATTTCATAAAATAGTAAAGAACCTGACCCCCTTGCTTCTCATCCAGGCTTCTAGTAAAATCAATTTACTTTGTTATAACATTTTGTAAATATCATCTATGCTTCTTGAAAATTCTCAAGTGGTCCCAGAAATTTTTTATTTTCCAATCCCATTTCCAACTCCAAATAAACTGATTAAAATTCATATTAAAATATGATTACACCTCATATTTACAAGTGTAATCTAGTAGAGAATTCATAAAATTTAGCATGGTGGAGGAATTTAGAAATTGTCTCTTGTTTAACTTTTTTTTTTCCCCTAAAGAAAACAAAACAGAACTTAAGTAACTTGTTAGATCCAGTGAGTCAGACACACAGTTAAGAGCAGAACCCAGCTGTCCTAACTCTCAGAATAGTCTTCGCTATTCCACATTATGTTTTACTTATAAAAGGAAGGGGCAGCATGATCTTGCAAAACCAACACCCACTGACTAACCGGCTGAGTTTGGGCAAGTCACTGGACTCTTGTAAAATAGGTTGCTTCACGATTTAGTGAGCACGGGTGATAAGCTGAGCTCTAAAGTTTCTTACTCCTTTCCGAGAGTCTGGAATTTTTCAGACGGGGTTCAATATGCATGAGGTCATGGGATGGAGTGGGAAAAGAGAGTACTGCAACCTAACTCTCTGAGTAGTTTCAAAAGTTATACAAAAGGCGAGGGTAACAAAGTATCAGAAGGGAAAGGAGGGGAGCTCAGACCTGGAGATGGACAACTAGCTAGTGAATCTGTGGTTTCGGATGCAAGAAAGGGCTTCAGGTCACTCTCAACAGGGAGGAAATGGACATGTGCCATAACCACAGGGTTTCCAGGATGTGAACTTCTCCTAAGTGCTGACTGTTCACCTCTCAGCACTCCTTCCCATTGTTCTGAGAACGCAGCTGGTATAGCTGGACAACTAATAGCAAATTATATAAATTATATACGTTGTTAAGGCCAAGAATTTGGTTTTCTTTAAACCCAGCATTCCATGATGGTAACTTAAAGCAAAAGAACAAAAAGAGGAGTCTGATGCTGATACATTTGAGGATGGAGTAACATGAATGCCATCAACCTTTTTCTGAAAAATAAGGCAGACCTCAAAGGCCGTTCCTAACACATTCCTCAGCTCACAATTTGTTATCAGGTGATTCTTACCAGTATGCACGTAGTTCATACCATTATTTACGTTTTCATAACCTCAGGTCATATGACTGGAAGAAAGCACCTGTTACAGAATCTCTTCATATTGAAACTTTTCTATAGTTATTCACTCTCTTCTTCCTTCAGATAAATCCAGTTCTTTTTTGCCTATAATCTGTTTTTCTTTCTCTCTCTACGCTAAAATCTTCCCTAAAAGGGCATGATACTTACTAAGGGCTGAGCGACCATGCATATAAATCTGAGGAAGTAATTCAGTTTTATCCCCATCCCTGGAACCCCCTATCTAGCCCATCAGTTGCATGCTTATATGTGGTCCTTTGAATGGACTTTCATAAATTCTAAGCAGAGATCGCTTTGAGATGAAAAGTGTTTTGAGTAGGTAAAGCCTAAATTCTGACAAGATAGATCAGGGCAACCCTTGCTAGCCAGACCCACACCAACACCCTAAAGGTAGGGTTGGGGAAGGGGTGTGACTAGACACCTGGACACTGTGGGAAAACTGGGGGGAAAAGCCCTGATCCCTGGCTGATGCAGCCCTGCTGCCCGTCGGGAACACTTGCTCTACCTAAGAGTTATGTAGGTGCCGAGCCCCCGCCATGCCAACCCCACTGTCATATCTCGGTCTCTGTGCCCACAGTCCTGTCTTCCCGTCTTTTTCTGGCTTCCTGGGCCAGTTCTAGGAGTCTGCCATCAGTGAGTCCTTTCAGGGTGATTTTTTTCCTAGACACCTGTCTGTATTGTCCTCACCATATAATTTGCACCTCATATTATCCTCTTGATTCTCTACTTAGAGATGCCCTCCAGATTAAACCCTGTGATAGTCTTTCCCTAGTTTATGCGTTATGGCTTCTTACTCTAACTTATTTTTAACATTTTATATAAAGCAAAGAAGAAGTATGGTTAATATTTCTTATACAATTTCATAAGCCTTTCATAGAGGTAAGTTCAATGTTAAAAAGATGGGAAAATCCAGAGTCAAATAGTTTTAAACAAAATAACAGATATTTATAGGGAAATTGGTAGGCTACAGAAAATCTTTCCACAGATTAGACAAAGGCATCCCTTCTTCCAACCAGATGTAGCTTCACAACGGCAAATGGAGCCAGGCTGGATTTCAACTCAACCCTAGACAACTATAAAAAGAGTCAAGTTGCATCACAGAAAAGATTTAAAGGAGGTAGTCCTTTGAATTTTGTTTTAATAGAATTTTATTCTATTGTATATCATTCTAATCTTGGACAACGTTTCACAGCTTGGGTGTTCTATTGGTTAGATGGTAAATTTTATATAGTAGTAGCTATTTTGATGGAATTTATTTTCACACCAATGTGAATTGAGTGTCTAAGTCCATGCTAGGCCCTGGACTTTGGTCTAGCAATACAAACATGATACCTGACTCATGAAGCTTACAGCTCAGCAAAACAATCTCTATTTAGAAGGAAATTATATTTTTTTGACATTATACTTACTAATGAACTTGTTTTGCATAGTCTCCAGCAAAGCCTGGTGGGCATCTTCAGCTTGGAGAGCGTGTGAACATTCTCTGGCTAGTATGGTGCGCACGAGATGCTCCCCACACCCTAGAAATCCAAAGAAACCAAGAACGGTTGAGCAAAGGCAGTACTAAATATCCTTCTTGTCTTAGTAGCACTAAGACGCCCATATGCACCACTAAAGAAGTAGTTATGTTGGAAAATAATTCATTGATGGATGAAATGATTTCTATGCGTAATCTATTTAGTAACTTCAGTCATGAGATTTGGCAGAAACTAAAGAAACACAGGACTGTCTAATCTTGAAAGGAAATGAAGAAAATAAAAATAATTCCCCTTTGTCATACGAATTATTCACATAAGACAGGAATTTAGATTCTCTACCTAGGAACTATTGAGGGTTCTGTTTCATTTCCTTTGCTGAATAATCACAAAAAACTGTTGTATAATTTCCACACAGTAGGTTCTTGCTGGTTATCTATTTCATATGTAATAGTATGTATATTTTAATCAAAAGCTCTTAAGTTCACGAAATTTAAACCAATACAAACTGATGTAACACACGGTTCTGTTTGGCTAGTGTGTATCTGACAAACATTAGGCAATAAATCTACTGTAAAAATATAACCTGCAATTTTTAAAATAGTTCCATTCATTTCAGAAGTTTTCTCTCCATATGTAGACCTCTCCTCCTCTCCCTCCTCCCTGTGTCCCCATATACACATGCACATACGCATATACACATGTGTGTATATTATGTATACACATACATTACACACTCATTGTCAAAAATACAAACTATTCAAAACCTGTCATGCTTTTTTTTTTTTTTTAAATCACCTATGTTTTGCCAGAAATCTTTGTTGTTGTTCAGTCATTGTGTCCAACCCTTGGCGACCCCATGGACTGCAGCCCGCCAGGCTCTTCTGTCCTTCACTATCTCCCAGAGTTTACTCAGATTCATGTCCATTGAGCTAGTGATGCTTTCTAACCATCTCATCCTCTGCCGCCCCCTTCTCCTTCTGCCTTCCATCTTTCCCAGCATCAGGGTCTTTTCCAATAAGTCAGCTGTTCACATCAGGGGGCCAAAGTATTGGAGTTTTAGTCTGACTGCCAGAAATACCTTTCCCATATTTTTTGGTAAAGTAAATATAAATCTCTTTCAAGATCTCGATATCTCCTTGAGAGTATCTATACTTAAGACCTTCATCTAGGTATGCAATTTAATATATAACTTGTGGGTAGGATTATGGTGATACCTATTTTGTTAAAGCTTTGCACTATTATTTTTATAATTGGGGAAAAATTAAAATACAGCTAATAGAAAAGAAACCATTTTTGACACTTATTAAAAGTCCATAAAATTTAATTCCCTTTGTATATATATTTGATGTTGAACAGTGAAATGTTATACTCTAGAACAATAATAATTATTAGGAAATTGTCATATTATAAGCTAATTGGGTATTCAGAAGGTTATGTGCACATGACTCAAGTCAAACAGCTAAACCACATGAAGTTAACATTACATCAAAAATATACAGTATGTGGCAGAGAGGTTTTCCTCTCATGTTATACAGGAATATATACGGTTTTCCAATGGTTGGTTGTTTTCCAAGAAACTTAAAATTATCACTTCTTTTCTGACATATATCACCTTTAACATAAGAGCCTTGACATTAAAAGTTTGTTCTCCTGTAGGTTCCAAACCTGTGGCGGATTCATGTTGATGTATGGCAAAACCAATACAATATTGTAAAGTAATTAACCTTCAATTAAAATAAATAAATTTATATTAAAAAAAAAAAAGAAATTCTGATTTCTGTGGTTTTATGCACAAATTTCTAAGGTTTCTTACGACATGCTGGCATACAGCTGAGGGCTTTCCTGGTGGCTCAGCTGGTAAACAGTCTGCCTGCAATGAGGGAGACCTGGGTTCAATCCCTGGATTGGGAAGATCCCCTGGAGAAAGGAATGGCAACCCACTCCAGTATTCTGGCCTGCAGGATTCAGTCCATGGGGTCACAAAGAGTCAGACACGACTGAGTGACTTTCACTTTCATACAGCTGAAGTGTGATTCAGAGGCTAATAGGTCCATTCTTTATCCGTTAATATTAGAAATAAGTCTTTCAATACATCTTCCTTTTGTTCTTAATCATGCAAGCAAGAGTGTATTTATTTCCTCATATTTTAGCAGAAAACATGGGTTATACAAAGAATGAAAACCTAACAACAAACCAAGAGGAAAAGTGATAAATAACGAATTCTTAAAGAGCTTAAAATGGTACACACTTATTTAGCATCAATAAGAAAGACAACTAAATAAACTAAATGAACTAATGAAACAAACAGTGAATTCACAGCTTATGTTTTAAAAAAACACCTTTGAAGATGCTGTGGAACCAATTAACTATTCTGAAAATGAATAAATGAAAGAAAACAATCAAGCGTTTCTCTGGCGTTCCTATAGGAACTCCATAGTAGGGTGGTCAGAATGTTTATAAAGGAAAATTCTCTTCATAGCACTGTCCTGGTTAATAAATGAAGAAGTCAACAAAATTAGAATAAAACAATTTGTAATCCATAATGTAATAATTGATAAAAGCAACAATCATCAATGGCTGTTAATATCACAAAAAGATATAATCAGATATATGTCCCTTGATAAAATTACACCTTTATAGTCTTGCCCCATGCCAAAAAAATTACACCTCAACCTGATCAAGCCTCTAAATTCAATTACTAATTTCCAGGAATAAAAAACATGTGCAAAACCTACAGCTAACTTCATACTTAGTTGTGAAACACTGAATTGTTTCTCCCTAATATCAGATTCTATGAAGACCTACAGGACTTTCTAGAACTAACACCCAAAAAAGATGTCCTTTTCATTATAGGGGACTGGAATGCAAAAGTAGGAAGTCAAGAAACACCTGGAGTAACAGGCAAATTTGGCCTTGGAATACGGAATGAAGCAGGGCAAAGACTGATAGAGTTTCTCCAAGAGAACACACTGGTCATATCAAACACCCTCTTCCAACAACACAAGAGAAGACTCTACACATGGACATCACCAGATGGTCAACACTGAAATCAAACTCATTATATTCTTTGCAGCCAAAAATGGAGAAGCCCTATACAGACAACAAAAACAAGACTGGGAGCTGACTGTAGCTCAGATCGTGAACTCCTTATTGTCAAATTCAGAATTAAACTGAAGTAAGTAGGGAAAACCACTAGACGATTCAGGTATGACCTAAATCAAATCCCTTATGATTATACAGTGGAAGTGAGAAATAGATTTAAGGGACTAGATCTGACAGATAGAGTGCCTGATGAACTATGGATGGAGGTTTGTGACATTGTACAGGAGACAGGGATCAAGACCATGCCCATGGAAAAGAAATGCAAAAAAGCAAAATGGCTGTCAGGGGAGGCCTTACAAATAGCTGTGAAAAGAAGAGAAGCGAAAAGCAAAGGAGAAAAGGAAAGATATAAGCATCTGAATGCAGATTTCCAAAGAATAGCAAGGAGAGATAAGAAAGCCTTCCTCAGCAATCAATGCAAAGAACTAGAGGAAAACAACAGAATGGGAAAGACTAGAGCTCTCTTCAAGAAAATTAGAGATACCAAGGGAACATTTCATGCAAAGATGGGCTCAATAAAGGGCAGGAATGGTATGGACCTAACAGAAGCAGAAGATTTTAAGAAGAGGTGGCAAGAATACACAGAACTATACAAAAAAGATCTTCATGACCAAGATAATCATGATGGTGTGATCACTCACCCAGACCCAGACATCCTGGAATGTGAAGTCAAGTGGGCCTTAGAAAGCATCACTAGGAACAAAGCTAGTGGAGGTGACGGAATTCCAGTTGAGCTATTTCAAATCCTAAAAGCTGATGTTGTGAAAGTGCTGCACTCAATATGCCAGCAAATTTGGAAAACTCAGCAGTGGCTACAGGACCGGAAAAGGTCAGTTTTCATTCCGATCCCAAAGAAAGGCAATGCCAAAGAATGCTCAAGCTATTGCACAATTGCACTCATCTCACACGCTAGTAAAGTAATGCTCAAAATTCTCCAAGCCAGGCTTCAGCAATACATGAATGGTAAACTTCCAGATGTTCAAGCCGGTTTTAGAAAGGCAGAGGAACCAGAGATCAAATTGCCAACATCCACTGGATCATCGAAAAAGCAAGAGAGTTCCAGAAAAACATCTATTTCTGCTTTATTGACTATGCCAAAGCCTTTGACTGTGTGGATCACAATCAACTGTGGAAAATTCTTCAAGACATGGGAATACTAGACCACCTGACCTACCTCTTGAGAAACCTATATGCAGGTCAGGAAGCAACAGTTAGAACTGGATATGGAACAACAGACTGGTTCCAAACAGGTAAAGGAGTACGTCAAGGCTGTATATTGTCACCCTGCTTATTTAAGAAATATGCAGAGTACATCATGAGAAACGCTGGGCTGGTAGATGCATAAGCTGGAATCATGATTGCTGGGAGATATATCAATAACCTCAGATATGCAGATGACACCACCCTTATGGCATAAAGTGAAGAGAAACTAAAAAGCCTCTTGATGAAAGTGAAAAGGAGAGTGAAAAAGTTGGCTTAAAGCTCAACATACAGAAAACTAAGATCATGGCATTCGGGTCCCATCACTTCATGGGAAATAGAAGTGGAAACAGTGTCAGCCTTTATTTTTGGGGGCTCCAAAATCACTGCAGATGGTGATTGTAGCCATGAAATTAAAAGACGCTTACTCCTTGAAAGGAAAGTTATGACCAACCTAGATAGCATAGTAAAAAGCAGAGACATTACTTTGCCAACAAAGGTCCGTCTAGTCAAGGCTATGGTTTTTCCAGTGGTCATGTATGGATGTGAGAGTTGGACTGTGAAGAAAGCTGAGTGCCGAAGAATTGATGCTTCTGAACTTTGGTGTTGGAGAAGACTCTTGAGAGTCCCTTGGACTGCAAGGAGATCCAACCAGTCCATTCTAAAGGAGATCAATCCTGGGTGTTCTTTGGAAGGAATGATGCTAAAGCTGAAACTCCAGTACTTTGGCCACCTCATGTGAAGAGTTGACTCATTGGAAAAGACTCTGATGCTGGGAGGGATTGGGAGCAGGAGGAGAAGGGGACGACAGAGGATGAGATGGCTGGATGGCATCACCAACTTGATGGTCATGAGTTTGAGTGAACTCCGGGAGTTGGTGATGGACAGGGAGGCCTGGCGTGCTGCGATTCATGGGGTAGCAAGGAGTCGGACATGACTGAGTGACTGAACTGAACTGAACTGAATATCAGGAAAAAGGCAATGATATCTGCTTTTATCACTTTCATTCAACAATACTTCAAGCCACTGCACTCTGTCAAAATGAAGTAGAAAGCATAAAGATCAGAAAGGAAAGGTAAAAACTGCTTCTTTTGTAGATGATATAATTGTTTACACAGAAAAAATCCCAAAGGAATCTACAAAACCACCACTAGTATTATCTCTCCATGTTCTTCCCATCTGGCTAGGAGTCTAGGGCAAAGGTTGGCAGCAGACTCCTGTCTGGTACTTATCAGTCCCCAAAATATGAACTTGATTTCCACTTCTTCTCCATCCATGCACACAGCAGATTGTTTCTGAGCACCTACTTGGTGCTACCGCCAGAGCACACAGCAGTAGGCAGAGGCGCTGCTACTGTTTTCAGATCTGCCCAGAGGTGCTGGACCCATGACTGTCTACTGAATACTCAGTGAATGGCCACCCTAGGCAATCCAGATGCCTGTGCCTTGACTGAGTGCTTTACAGACCAAACCTGGGGATTTGGATGGAAACCCTGGATACAGGAGGCCCCTAGACATCCCCACAGCCTGCAGAGAGCCAGTCTCCATGGCCAGGTCTCTCCCATTAATCCCAACTTTTAGACTAGTTCCAGTTCACTCTCTCCTGGTGGGCTTTCTATTCCGGAGACTCCCACACCCAAAGACATCAGAATTATAACACATTTCCTCTCTCATGGGGATCCTCAGCCTCTAACAACCCATACTAAAGATGAATTCACAATAAAAAAAATCACAAATCACACACACTGAGAGACTTATAAGGCAGAATGAGCATATGCAAAAACAGAGGGATTGCCAAACAAAGAAGTGGTGATAACAGAATAGTGGTTGACAAACATTTTATATTTTTAAAAAATTATAATAAAAATTTTAGCATTTCCTTGAAAGGAAAGTTATGACCAACCTAGATAGCATATTCAAAAGCAGAGACATTACTTTGCCAACAAAGGTCCATCTAGTCAAGGCTATGGTTTTTCCTGTGGTCATGTATAGATGTGAAAGTTGGACTGTGAAGAAAGCTGAGCGCCGAAGAATTGATGCTTTTCAACTGTGGTGTTGGAGAAGACTCTTGAGAGTCCCTTGGACTGCAAGGAGATCCAACCAGTTCATCCTAAAGGAGATCAGTCCTGGGTGTTCTTTGGAAGGACTGATGTTGAAGCTGAAACTGACTCATTTGAAAAGACCCTGATGCTGGGAAAGACTGAGGGCAGGAGGAAAAGGGGATGACTGAGGATGAGATGGTTGGATGGCATCACCGACTCGATGGACATGGGTTTGGGTGAACTCCGGGAGTTGGTGATGGACAGGGAGGCCTGGCGTGCTGCAGTTCATGGGGTCACAAAAAGTCAGATGCGACTGAGTGACTGAACTGAACTGAACTGAAACATTTTAGGCTTTGAAGGCTACGTGTGATTCCTGTTAAATACTGTTTTATTTTTGTAACAACCCTTTTAAAAATTAAATATCATTTTTTGCTCATTGGGCATGCAAATACAGGCCATGGCCAGATTTGGCCCACTGATCTTAGTTTGACAAGCCTGATAATGGAAAAACCTATCATACAAAGATGAAAAGGGAGATCATTATCAAAAAAACAAAACAAGGCAATCTGAGAGCCAGGGATTGGGAGAGGTGAGCAGATTTTCCAATGAATCAAATAAAACTTTACAGATTAAAAAAAAAAAAACTGTTTAAAACTCAATGCAAGAGAGAGAATTAGAAAATACACCCATGGGAAAAAACTTAAAAGCAGCCTAGAATGATAAAGAGAAGGAAAATGAGTTAAGAAGCCTGAAGTGTAAAACGAGAAAATCCAACATATTAATAGGCATTTCGAAAGAGAAGAGGAAAAAATGAGGAAGGGGCATTAATATTTGAAGAAATAATAAATAAGAAATTCAAGAATTTAAGTTATAAGGAAATCCTTAAATCGAAGATACATACAGAGATCCAAAGAAAATGAATAAAAACAAATCCATCATTAATATACTATAGTGAAACTCTGGACCAAAGACAAAGAGAAAATATTAAAAACTAATCAAAGAAAATTAGCTCAGTTGGTAAAGAATCTGCCTGCAATCCAGGAGACCCCAGTTCGATTCATTGGTCGGGAAGATACTCTGGAGAAGGGATAGGCTACCCACTCCAGTATTCTTGGGCTTCCCTTGTGGCTCAGCTGGTAAAGAATCCGCGTGGAATGCGGGAGACCTGGGTTTGATCCCTGGGTTGGCAAGATCCCCTGGAGAAGGGAAAGGCTACCCACTCCAGTATTCCGGCCTGGAGAATATAGTCCATGGGGTCGCAAAGAGTCAGACACGACTGAGCAACTGTCACTTTCACTTTCACTTTCAATCAAAGAAAAAGAAGATCTATAAAAAATTTTTTACCTTAACGGGTAAGTTACATATTCCCAAGCAACAGAAGAGGCCAGAAGAATAATATCTTAAAGCTAAAGATGATAAGGCAGTAAACAAACAAAACAACTTGTCAACCTAGAATTAGTTACACTTCCATTCAAGACTGAGGATCAACACAGTTTCAAATTTACAAACTCATTCCTTTGAGATTTAAGCTCCCAGCTTACTTCTACTATGCCCGACACCACACCTTCTCATAATTCTTGCTGATTTTAGCATCTACCTAGATAAATCTCTCAATATCTTAGCTTCTGGATTTTCTGATATCCTCTCTTCTGAATAACCACACTGTGTCATATGGTCACTCCTATGACAATGCCATAATCAGTAATATTAACTCTTCCACAGTCTCAGTTGCAATTACCCCACCCCTCCTATTTTTCCAACTCAACTCTTGACCACTCTAATTGCAACATTCCCTCCACTTCACCAAAAAGTGCCATTCCATTAATTCCGTGGCTTTATAACTATTCCTCACTGCTCTCAGATCCTCACCCCCACCTTATCCAACTAAAATCCCATGCTTCATTAACATGTATCTATTCTCTTACTCCTGAAAGTCAAGTCTCGCTCACGCATCAAACTTAACTGGCAAAAGCCTACGCTGGAGTATCAGCCAGAATAACTACACGAGGCTGCAAAAGCAAACCACCCCCACATCTCAGTAGCTTAACAACAAAAATATTTGCCATTAATGCTGTAAGTTATACCTGGGTCACCAGAGAGTGAGCCTCAGATAATCACCCGGGAACAAACCCAGGCTGATGGAGGCTCCATCATCTATAACAGCACCTCCTGGATCATATTCCCACCAGGAGAATGAGAGGGCTACTAAAGGCCATCTTACAGCTTTAGCCTGGAGGTCACACATATCATTTCCACTCTAGTCCACTGGCCAGAAATAGCCACAATGTCTCAGCAATTGCAACAGGGCTGTGAAATACAGAGGAGCATATGGATATTCAGGAAGCACTACATTAAATGTCTCTGGGACATCGGAGTAAACCCAACTTCCCATGCTTGCACCTGCACAGCTAAGCGAGGCACGGCTCTCATCCTGCGACCACGGGGTGACATTCATGAGCAAGAAGGCCCACCCGCTGAGAAAAGCTGGAGAGGAAAGACAACCCCAGGCACCACACAGCACTGCTGAGTAGTCCAGTCAGTCCTGGCTCCTCCGAGGCTTTGTGTTAAGCGGGATTTAACACAAAAGCAAAAAAAAAAAAAAAAAAGCAAACTGTTTAAACGTCTACAATTGAGTTCTCTTTTTTAAGCCCAAATTCATTCTACGTTTTTTTTCTTTATATTGGTTTTATATATATATATATATATATAAAACATGAAATTTACCATTTAATCATTTTTTAAGTGTAGAATTCAGTGGCATTCTTATTCAGATTGTACAACTATCACAACCATCCATCTCCAGCACTTTTCCATCTTCCCAAACTGAAACTCTGCACCCATTCAACAACCCCTCATACCCCACTTCTCCCCAACCCTGGCAACCATCATTCTACTTTCCATTTCTATGAATTTGACTACTCTAGGTATCTCACGTAAGTGGAATCATACACTTTTGTCCTTTTCTGACTGATTTAATTTGCTTAATATAATGTCCCCAAGGCTCATTTCTTACTGAAACAGGTTTCAGAATTCCCTTCCTTTTCAAGGCTGAATAACATTCCACCATATGCACATACCACATTTGGCTTATCTGTTCACCTGCCAATGGACACTCGGGACCAAATGCACTCCTAATCTACATAAAGAGCCATTTACTGGTGAAAGAAAATGGCTTGGCAAACTTTGCACCAAAAGAAGACCACTTCTTTCACCCAATTATACAACTTCGCATTGAGTCAATTTTTGATAAGTTTATGCAAATGTATTTATCAGACACCATTAGAAGACATGAAAAAAGACTTTATTAACTGAGCTATTTCGGAAAATTCATGATACATTTAATTTCTACCATCAACCAAATTTTTTAATTTGCCTGAATAAATATGAGTAATTTGATTAAAATAAATCCTTATGGTGCCTGAAAATGGAGTCTTAGATAATTAAGAGCCCCTTTTATCTGTGTAAAGGATGACCACTTCTCTGAGCCACGTGAAATCACTTCCAGGAAGCCATTGTTAGAGCGCTTATGTGTGGGTTTGTTTAGAATCTAGAAGAATTAATGAAGTATTTTTATTTTTTCCTCATCTTGACATTTCCATCAATGTCATCATTTCTCTAGTTAACACTGGCCAAGTTACAAAAGAACTTCTCTGTATCTTTACTAAAGGAAAGACCTGAGAACTGTGGTCTAGTTCAGAGACCTTCTGTATTCCATGTATTCAATTTTCTCATTCTCTCCCTCTCCCTCTGTCTCTCTCACCCACACACACACCCCTACCTTAAGGCCACAAGTTCCTGCAATGTAGGAGGTCAGTATTTTTCTATTCTACAGTCAGACTGATGTCTGAATCCAGATTATTTAAACCTCAGTTTCCTCAACTGTAAAAATGGAAGTTAGGAGTCATAACTACCTCACAAGGACAAAATGAGAGAACACGCATGGAACATTTGGTGTGAGGCTGGGCACTGAAAAAGCACTTCACGCTGCGGTGAGGATACTGACTGCCTTAAGAAAAACCATTAGCTATCATTTTCTGTCTCTCCTCATCCTATTCTCTGTATTTTGTTTCTGTTAGAACAAGGTGATTCCCAGCTGGCCTGACAACCATCACTGAGAGCCTAGAATATAGTTAAAAAGGAGTTTAGCCTTTAACTTGCAATTCTGAAGTCTGCTGTTTCCAAGAAAGCTGAGCCCTCAAGCAAGGGTCAAAATGATCATGTGGTTAAACCTTGCATTATCAGAACAAAACAAATAATATGATGAAGATTTCACTTAGCTTGGTAGGAAACATTTTAATAGTGGTTCTCCAGGGATTATGGATTATACGTGATTTTTCATTCAATATGTACTCCTCTTATTTTTCCCAATTTCTGTAATAAACGCCTATCGCTTTTTTCCAAGAAGTTCAATGCCCAACATCAATGTTACACTCCTGCATTCACCATACTTTCTCTTCAGGTAAGATGGTAAAGGGCAAGGCAGGGTCTCCTGTAATGAGATTTGGTCTCATACACTTCACTGTCCTGTATATGAGTTCATGAATGAATGCTACAGGTGTTTTATTTTATCCAACCTCCATCCAGGTGTTTTATCCATTTGGTATTTTTACCTCAGCATTATTGATAGATGTATCCATCAAATTATTAATAAGATAATTAAAAACATGTAACGTAAGAGTCCAATAGTCATATTGTCAAACCATGTTTTACTTCCAAAAGGTTAAGTAGCACAATGAAAAGCATTTGCATTAAGGACTGCTGCTGCTGCTGCTGCTGCTGCTAAGTCGCTTCAGTCGTGTCCGACTCTGTGCGACCCCATGGACGGCAGCCCACCAGGCTCCCCCATCCCTGGGATTTTCCAGGCAAGAGTACTGGAGTGGGGTACCATTGCCTTCTCCATGCATTAAGGACAGAGACACACAAAAACTTACCGACTCTTGGGTGACACTCAAGACACATCTTCATTGCATCTCAAGATAATTTTCAGTTGTTTTATCTTTGTCTCATTTAGTGGTGGCAGCAGTGGTAGGAATGGAGCCAGATTGTTACAAAATGAAAGCTCAAAGGCCCTTATGTGTCCAGTGTGTAAAGCAGTGTTCATACGCAGGGTTTTGATGCAGCATTTACACAGTAGAGGATTTGGATGTAATTCCCCCAGAGGACCTCAACAGGAGATTAGGATTTTTAAGTATAACTCCTAATCTTACAGACCTTCTCGCCTTCTGGAGACTCTCGATTTCTTCCAAACAACTCTAACCTCAGTACTGATCAAAAGAGTCCCCAGAAGGGGTGAGTGAAGCTGCATTCACAGGACAGAATAACCCACATTTCCAGGCTGCCTGCACCCCAGAGCAGGATCAGGGGCCACAAAAGCTCACAGTCACTGCTCCTGGCACACCACGCATCTCCGAGGCTTGCTGATGACTTTCAAGTATTTATGTCATCTTATAAATGCTGCTGTTCACTCTTGCTGTGGCGAGTGGGCATCTGAAAATCTTTCAACACATCCCCTGTTAGAAGTCCACAGGGACAGAGAAGTAATGAGGAAAGATCTTTCCAAATTTAAAAGGAAACATTTGGGACTTCAGTTTCCACTATTGCAACATCTCTTTTTCAACAAAGGAATTTATTACGTGGTACGTCACCTTTTCCCTGTCAGAGGATTTACGGCCAATTTTGGAGTTGGGTTACTTCTGGTTTTCAAGCTTGTCTTGTGAAATTAAAGAGAGGGCTGCCTTAAAAATGATAGAACACACGTGATTTCACTCTTCACAGTGTCCCCATAGTTATCAAACCTGGAACCTATTATATACAAGAAGAAAACATAAGGGGCTTTATAAAGAGATGGAGTGAGTAGTGAAGATGTGTGAGCCAGTCTGGCCCAACAGGCGTGGGCACCAACACACACTTGGTGTCCCCCCAGTGTTCAGTTCTCTCTAACCTCTCCCCCATCAGCACCCGGTGGCTATCTACAGTAATCTACCAAAAACAACTCAGGTTTTTTCTTATAAACAATAAATAACCAACAGAAAAAGCAATTTTACAATTATCTCTTAAAGACCTCATCTCCTACAGACCAGGATGCAGCTGATATATGCTTTAACATTTCATAATTATTTAAAATACAGAAAAATATATGAGAACAATGACAAAAAGGAAAATCTCTCATCTAGAGCACAGTGCTAAATATACTTAATGCATATGCTAAATATACTTAGTGTGTATGCTAAATATACTTAATCCTGGATATTTAGACTGCAAGGAGATCCAACCAGTCCATTCTGAAGGAGATCAGCCCTGGGATTTCTTTGGAAGGAATGATGCTAAAGCTGAAACTCCAGTACTTTGGCCACCTCATGCAAAGAGTTGACATTGGAAAAGACCCTGATGCTGGGAGGGATTGGGGGCAGGAGGAGAAGGGGACGACAGAGGATGAGATGGCTGGATGGCATCACCAACTCGATGGACGTGAGTCTCAGTGAACTCCGGGAGTTGGTGATGGACAGGGAGGCCTGGCGTGCTGCAGTTCATGGGGTGGCAAAGAGTCGGACACGACTGAGCGACTGAACTGAACTGAACTGATATTCATGTCTATTTTATTGAGAATGTATAATCAAACCACAGAAGATCTATCTACTACATAAATGGAAAGAATTCTAGTTTTGTGAATGCAAATATCTGCATACAAAAAAAGAGCTTCCAAAAAAAATGAGTGTGAAAAGCCTTTATCCAGTTTGCCACATCAGAGAGCCAGGGGTCTGTGGCTGACAACACAGAGGTGCCCACCCTGAAGTTTGAGGTGCTCCATCTTTCTCTGGGCCCTGCTCTTCAGCAGTGTCCCATCTCAATGTGAGGACATATCTGACATTTACTGTTAGCCTCAATACAGATGATGAAACAGGATCCTGCTTCCTGCTCTAAGTTTTCCCAATTTAGTTATCTAAACACGACACGCTCATCAGGGCACTGGGGACAAACGGTGCCAGGCAGCAGAAAGATTCAGAGAAAACCACCTCACAGAAGTGGGGTTCCTTGGCTTATGTTGGAGCCCATAAAATTCTATCACTACTATTGCACGTGTCTGGAAAACATTCTCCGTGTGTGAAGGGCAGACTACTCTCCAGGAGAGAATTTCATTAGAGCAGTGGCTGCCGCAGGAGCAGCAAGCACCGATTCCATGTCTGGCTAATGCTTCTGTACATCTCCCCTCTGGACTTCTGTTCCACTGCGGAAATGAGGGGAACCACCTCTGCCCATGGAACCTGAAATGAGTCACTTAAGACCTCTGTATCTCAGGTTCCGCCCTAGAAAACATAAATGGCTTAGGCTTAAATGGTTTCAAATTCCTTGGGACAAAATTTATAGCTGGAAATACTTCTGGAATGTCAATAACTTTCTGGTTAAAATTAAGTTAAGAGGCTCATAATAAACAAACCACTTAAAAAAACCCTTTTTAAAAAGCTGTTAATTCATGAAATAGTGTATTTAGATTGTTTTTTCTAACCTACTTGTTTTTAAGGGGGAAGATAAAAAGTGACTGATTCACTGTTAAGAGATCAACTACTGCACACCTGGCACTGTCAGAACATCATCACTGTAAAGCCCTACAATTCACTTGCAAAAGGAAGGTACTGTCATCCCAATTTGACAAATAAGAAACATGAAGTGGAAGAACTAAGATTCTAAAATGCAAGTCTTAAAACTCCAAGTAAAATGCTTATTCCAAGAGAGTACACCACTACAGAAATAAGGCTAATACCATCCCACAAACAAAGAAAATATAAGCAAAGAAAGCTCAAAAGCCTGAATCCATGATTAAGATCAAAGTAGTAGTTAGCTGCAGATAAGCAGCACAACAAATTCTGCCGCCAATACTTAGGACCGGAGATAGCCCCCAATCTTAACTATGACATTCTAAAAACAATCACTAAATTAACCCCAAGGGAATTAATGTCAAAATTGGAGACTTCATTTTGCATCAAACCAGAGACTGCATTTTATGAGTTAAAAAAAAGGCCAAAACATAGCTGTAAACAATCTACAATAATGTAGATGTGATGTAATTAAAATAAATTTCAGCACACATATAGAGAAGATGGAGAAGCTCTATACCGTCAGCAAAAACAAGACCGGGAACTGACTGTGGATCAGATCATGAACTCCTTATTGCCAAATTCAGACTAAAATTGAAGAAAGTAGGGAAAACCAATAGACCATTCAGGTATGAACTAAATCAAATCCCTTACAATTATACAGTGGAAGTGAGAAACAGATTTAAGGGACTAGACTGATAGAGTGCCTGAAGAACTATGGATGGAGGTTCGTGATAATGTACAGGAAGCAGTGATCAAGACCATCCCCAAGAAAAAAGAAATGCAAAAAGGCGAAATGGTTGTCTGAGGAGGCCTTACAAATAGCTATGAAAAGAAGAGAAGGAAAAGGCAAAGGAGAAATGGAAAGATATATCCATTTGAATGCAGAGTTCCAAAGAATAGTAAGGAGAGAGAAGAAAGCCTTCCTCAGTGATCAGTGCAAAGAAATAGAGGAAAACAATAAAATGGGAAAGATAGAGACTTCTTCAAGAAAATGAGAGATACCAAAGGAACATTTCATTCAAAGATGGGCACAAGAAAGGACAGAAACAGTATTGGACCTAACAGAAGCAGAAGATATTAAGAAGAGGTGGCAGGAATACACAGAAGAACTGTACAAAAAAGATCTTCATGACCCAGATAATCACGATGGTGTGATCACTCACCTAGAGCCAGATATCCTGGAATGTGAAGTCAAGTGGGCCTTAGGAAGCATCACTAGGAACAAAGCTAGTGGAGGTGATGGAATTCCAGTTGAGCTATTTCAAATCCTTAAAGATGATGCTGTGAAAGTGCTGCACTCAATGTGCCAGCAAATTTGGAAAACTCAGCAGTGGCCACAGGACTGGAAAAGGTCAATTTTCATTCCAATCCCAAAGAAAGGCAATGCCTAACAATCTTCAAACCACTGCAAAATTGCACTGATCTCACATGCTAGGAAAGTAATGCTCAAAATTCTCCAAGCCAGGCTTCAACAGTACATGAACCGTGAACTTCCAGATGTTAAGGCTGGGTTTAGAAAAGGCAGAGGAACCAGAGATCAAATTGCCAACATCCACTGGATCATCAAAAAAGCAAGGACTTCCACAAAAACATCTACTTCTGCTTTATTGATTATGCCAAAACCTTTGACTGTGTGGCTCACAACAAACTGTGGAAAATTTTAAAAGAGATGGGAATACCTGACCTGCCTCTTGAGAAATCTGTATGCAAGTCAAGAAGCAGCAGTTAGAACTGGACATGGAACAACAGAATGGTTCCAAATCGGGAAAGGAGTACATCAAGGCTACATATTGTCACCCTGATTATTTAACTTATATGCAGAATACATCATGAGAAATGCTGGACTGGATGAAGCACAAGCTGGAATCAAGATTGCTGGGAGAAATATCAATAACTTCAGATATGCAGATGACACCACAGCTATGGCAGAAAGCAAAGAAGAACTAAAGAGCCTCTTGATGAAAGTGAAAGAGGAGAGTGAAAACGCTGGATTAAAATTCAACATTCAGAAAACTAAGATCATGGCATTCGAGTCCCATCACTTCATGGCAAATAGAAGGGGAAACGATGGAAACTGTAACAGACTTTATTTTCTTGGGCTCCAAAATCACCATAGGTGGTAACTGCAGCCAAGAAATCAAAAGACGCTTGTTCCTTGGAAGAAAAGTTATAACCAACCTAGACAGCATATTAAAAAGCAGAGACATTACTTTGCTGACAAAGGTCCGTCTAGTCAAAGCTATGGATTTTCCATTAATCATGTATGGATGTAAGAGTTGGACTAGAAAGAAAGCTGAGCACTGAAGAATTGATATTTTTGAACTGTGGTGTTGGAGTAGACTCTTGAGAGTCCCTTGGACTGCAAGGAGATCCAACCAGTCCATCCTAAAGGAAATCAGTCCTGAATATTCATTGGAAGGACTGATGCTAAAGCTGAAACTCCAATACTTTGGCTGCCTGATGTGAAGAGCTGACTCATTTAAAAAGACCCTGATGCTGGGAAAGATTGAAGGCAGGAGGAGAAGGGGTCTACAGAGGACGAGATGGTTGGATGGCATCACTGACTCAATGGACGTGAGTTTGAGCAAGCTCCAGGAGTTGGTGGTGGACAGGGAGGCCTGGTGTGCTGCGGTTCATGGGGTCACAAAGAGTCAGATATGACTGAGCAACTGAACTGAACATTGTAATATATGCCAGATCTCAAAGCCCGGGAAACAAACAATGGATTTATACTGTTAAAAGAATCTCACATTTGTGAAGTAATATATTATTATTCTACACAGACTATGGTAAATTAATGATGCATATGTAATATCTAGAGCAACCACAAAAAACATAATACACAAAAGTATAATAAAATGTTAATAGAGGAAAAGAAAATGAAATATTAAAAAAATAATCAAACCAAAGGATATAGGAAAAGAAGAACAGAGAAAGCAAAGAGCAAATAGAAAACAAAAAGCAGGATGGTAGTTTTAGTCCAAGCATATCTATAATTACATTAAGTGTAAATGGACTAAGCACTCTATATGTAAAAGGCTCAGATTATCAATGTGGATTAACTTTAAAAGGGTATTGACCCAGCTTGTTTATAAGAAACATACATTAATATAAAGACATGATAGGCTAATAGTAAACATAGTATTACACGGAACATAATATACCAGACAAGCAGTAAGTGTAAGAAAGCTGATTTGACTATATTAATGTTAAGCAAAGTAAACACCAAAACAAAGATTATCTAGAGATAAAGAATATTTTATAACAATAAAAGTACCAGTGTGTCAACATACAAAGTGTTAAAAGTTAAAATATATTTTTATTTTATAGAACAACTATATGAACAAATACTATGGAAACATAATATTTAGTGAAAAAAGCAAGTCACAGAGGACGGTATATCACATAACACCATATTCCTATGGCTCAATAAAAATCATAAAACTAAATAATATACTGGTTAGAGATGTATACACATGTGATTAAACTTTTCTTAAGCTAAAAAATGATACACAGAATTCAGGATAATAGTTTTACTTCTGGAGGACAGGCAGGGGTTTGGAAAAGAGTAGACATGGATACTATTACTAACGTTCATTTGTAACCTAATGATAAGTTCAATGAATTTAATTTCATTTTGTTTCATAACTTACTTATGTAATATAGTATTTTATATGTAGCCAATATTGCCATTTTAAAAAACTTAGTTCTTAATAAGAAAAGATACAATTAGTCAATACCCACCAATATCCTTAAAAATAATCAATCCTTTTGAGTCTTAAGGAGTATTTCTAGGAATTTTGGTAAGGAAATACACAAGTATACAACAGTTAAACACAAGAAAATCACTGTTTTTAAAACAGCAAAAAGCAAACAATAAAAAACAGGAATTAACAACTCATTGGTCATTCTAAGAGACTAAAGCAACCACAGAATAGAATTTTATTATATGAAACTATTTAATATAATTAAGTTACTATTTAGATCACTAGCTTAGAAGTTAGTGAATTCCTAAACTTTATAAGTTAAACTAGGGGTACTTACATGGACATTATGGAGTCTCCAACTAGGAATTCCATGCAATTTTTCTAGAATTGTATGTATAGTTATGCAGGTAACTGTAGTCACAAGCATGCTTCTAGGGAGAAGGTCTATAGTTTTTATGTTCTCAAAAGAAGAATGGTTACTCAAAAAAAAAAGTTACTAAGGTAGCTAATCTTCAAAGATGGCTACCAATGAACAAAGCCGCCCAGGATTCATACCCATATGTAATCCCCTTACACAATGAACCTGGATTGTGACCCTGTAATTAACTTTACCTAATGCAATGCAAGTTCCAGGCCTAAACCATAAAGAGGACTGATAGCTTTTGCACTTTGAGTGTCCTAAGCAACCATGTAAGAATCCAGCTGCCTTGTGGAAGAGGCCATGTTAGACCAGAATTAGTCCTAATACGACATGGGCAGACAGCAGAGCCAAAGCACCTGGGCATACCAGCTGAGCCCATCATTCTGGCTGTGCCCGCCTGGGCACCAGCCACGTGAGGAAGCCACCATGGACACCTTGGGAAACCACCATCTAACCCTACCCACACGAGAACCCCCAACCAAACCAGCAAAAGGGTGATCCACTTGAGATCTAGTTAACACATACAATCATAAGAAGAGGATTATTCTTCTAAGTCACAAAATTTGGGGGTGATTTGTTAAGCAGCAAATAGGCAGCTAAACAACTACAGACTGCTAGTTCAGACTGAGTAACCTCACCTAATTAAGGACCGAATATTCTATATGATGGCTGAAATGAAAATCAGAAGCTACCCATCAGAACAAACTGGAAAATTCTTAAAGAGATGGGGATACCAGACCACCATATCTGCCTCTGGAGAAACCTGTTCAGGTTGAGAAGCAACAGTCAGAACAAGACATGGAATAATGGACTGGTTCAGAATCAGGAAAGGAGTACATCAAAGCTTATCATCACCCTGTTTATTTAACTTATGCAGAGTACGTCATGCGATATGCTGGGCTGGATGAATTAAAAGATGGAATCAAGATTTCCAGGAGAAATATCAATAACTTCAGATATGCAGATGATACTAACCTAATGGCAGAAAATGGAAAGGAACTAAAGAACCTCTTGATGAAGGTGAAAGAGGAGAGTGAAAAAGCTAGCTTAATCACTTCTTGGCAAATAGATGCGGAAAAAATGGAAATAGGGACAGATTTTATCTTCCTGGACTCCAAAATCACTGTCAACAGTGACTACAGACATGAAATTAAAAGACAGCTATTCCTTGGAAGAAAAGCTATGACAAAAAAAAAAAAAAAGAAAAGCTATGACAAACCTAGACAGTGTATTAAAAAGCAGAGACGGCATTTTACTGACAAAGGTCTGTCTAGTCAAAGCTATGGTTTTTCCAGTAGTCATGTATGGATGTAAGAGTTGGACCATAAAGAAGGCTGAGAACCAGAGAATTGATGCTTTCGAACTGTGGTGTTGGAGAAGACTCTTGAGAGTCCCTTGGAGTGCAAGGAGATAAGATCAAACCAGTCGATCCTAAAGGAAATCATTCCTGAATATTCATTAGAAGGACTGATGCTGAAGTTGAAGCTCCAGTACTTTGGCCACCTGATGTGAAGAGCAGACTCACTGGAAAAGACCCTGATGCTGGGAAATACTGAGGGCAACAGAACAGGATGACAGAGGGTGAGGTGGTTGGACAGCATCACCGACTACAGGAGACAGTGAAGGACAGGGAAGCCTGGCGTGCTGTAGTCCATGGGTTGCAGAGTCAGACATGACTTAGCGACTGAACAACAATCCATCAGAGGACATAACATCACTCCCCAGTCCTCCGTGCAATAATCTCTGTTGATGCACATGCACGCCCCCCCCTCCCCCGCCACACACACACACATCTCTGCCATTTATATAATAGTTTCACTGAGTAAAACCAACTTCACCTTGATTTCATGTACTTTATTCACGTAGGCTCTTTTATTACACATAAATGAAACATAGATCAAGCATACACTTTGCCCTTATATTAAATGAAATGAAAAGAAGTGAGACCCTTACATGACCCTTCATTTAAAATATTACAGTGGTTACTTATGTAAATCACTTTCCTTCCCTCTGGACTAAAAAAGAACAAAGTAGACTGAGGTTCAGGGAACACACACTGAAAGGTATTTTATAATGCTAATAAAATAGCATTGTATTATGTCACAGTAGGACAAACACAGTGCTTACTGCACAGAAATACTTTCTCTTTATTAATTTCCACAATCATCTTGTAAATGATATTTGAGAAGGAAACAAATTCAAGCAGAACCAGGAATCCTGCCCCAGAACCAAGAAGCAAAGCAGAACATAAACAATATGAAACAGCCAGATCCCATTTCATCTATTCAATTTGAGTGAAATGAAGACATAAACAAAACTCTGTGGTGGTATGGTGTTTTTTTTTTTTTTAATCTACTGCATTTGATTTTTCAAAACAAAAACATCTATTTCCACAGCCAAATTTCTGTTAGCCAAAAATAATGGCAAGAGGCATGGCTCTGGTAAGGACAGATTTAAGTGATAAGTATACATTTTTAACTCTCTAAACACCTACACCTCACCATTTCTAGTAGGACAGTGGATGATTATATTTCAGTTTGGCCCCGCTCTTTTTTCACATTTCTCTACTGTCACTAAGTAAAGACTGTTTAGATTCTATGAGCACTCAGGCACTGCTTGACTTTTCTGAACCTCAGTTTTCTCATTTGAAAATTGTAATCATTATGTACAAAGCACTTAGCACAGTGCCTGATCATAGCAAGTGTTCAACAGATGATAGCTGCTGTTATCATCCTTATTGATAATCACCAAATGATATCAAGTATCAATTGATATCAAGAGGCCGGATCCTGGCATTAACCCACACAACTGTGATTTCCTTCTGTGCTAACAGAATCCTGATTTCGTTCATGCTGCTCCAGTCATCTGTTGTTGTTCAGCCACTCAGTCATGTCGAAATCTTTGCAACCCCAGGGACTGAAGCACTCCAGGCTTCCCTGTCCTTCACTATCACCTGGAGTTTGCTCAACTCATGTCCACTAAGTCAGTGATGCCATCCAACCATCTCATCCTCTATCACCCTCTTCTCTTTCTGCTTTTGATCTTTCCCAGCATCAGGGTCTTTTCCAGTGAGTTGGCTCTTCACATCAGGTGGCCAAAGTATTGGAGCTTCAGCTTCATCATCAGTCCTTCCAATGAATATTCAGGACTGATTTCCTCTACGATTGACTGGTTTGATCTCTTTGCAGTCCAAGGTACTCTCAAGAGTCTTCTCCAGCACCACAGTTTGAAGACATCAATTCTTTGGTGCTCAACCTTTCTGGGGAATAAAATTTGGCAACCCACTCCAGTACTCTTGCCTGGAAAATCCCATGGACAGAGGAGCCTGGTAGGCTACAGTCCATAGTGTCACAAAGAGTCAGACGCGACTGAGTGACTTCACTCACTCACTCACTCAACCTTCTTTATGGTCCAACTCTCACATCCGTACCTGGCTACTAGAAAAACCACAGCTTTGACTAAACAGACTTTTGTCACAAAGTGATGTCTCTGCTTTTCAAGAATTTGTCTAGGTTTTGTCATAGCTTTCCTTCCTAGGAGCAAGTGTCTTAATTTCATGGCAGTGGTCATCATCTGCAGTGATTTTGGAGCCCAAGAAATAAAATCTGTCACTGTTTCCATGTTTTCCCCACCTACTTGCCATGAAGTGATGGAAACAGATGCCATAATCTTAGCTTTTTGAATGTTGAATTTTAAGCCAACTTTTTCACTCTCCCTTTCACCCTCATCAAGAGGCTCTTTGCTCCTCTTCACTTTGTGCCACTATAGTGGTATCATATGCATACTGAGGTCATTGATATTTCTCCTGGCAATCTTGATTCCAGCTTGTGGTTCATACAGCCTGGCATACACATGATGTGCTCCGAAAATAAGTTAAATAAGCAGGGTAACAATATACAGCCCTGATGCACTCCTTTCCCAATTTGGAACCAATCAATAAAAAAGAAGCAGATGTTTTTCTAGTAGTCTCTTGCTTTTTTTGATGATCCAATAGATGTTGGCAATTTGATCTCTTGTTCCTCTGCCTTTTCTAAATCCAGCTTGAACATCTGGAAGTTCACAGTTCATGTACTGTTGAAGTCTCACTTTGAGAATTTTGAGCATTACTTTGCTAGTGTGTGAGAGGAATGCAATTGTACATTAGTTTGGACATTCTTTGGCATTGCCTTTCTTTGGGATTGGAATGAAAACTGACCTTTTTCAGTCCTGCGGCTACTGCTAAGTTTTCCAAATTTACTGACATATTGAGTGCAGCACTTTCACAGCATTCAGTTCAGTTTCGGTTTAGTCGCTCAGTCATGTCCGACTCTTTGTGATGCCATGAACTGCAGCACACCAGACCTCCCTGTCCATCACCAACTCCCGGAGTCCACCCAAATCCATGTCCATCGAGTCGATGATGCCATCCAACCATCTCATACTCTGTCGTCCCCTTCTCCTCCTGCCCTCTATCCCTCCCAGCATCATTGTCTTTTCCAACGAGTCAGCTCTTTGCATGAGGTGGCCAAAGTATTGGAGTTTCAGCCTCAACATCAGCCCTTCCAATGAACACCCAGGACTGATCTCCTTTAGGATGGACTGGTTGGATCTCCTTGCAGTCCAAGGGACTCTCAAGAGTCTTCTCCAACACCACAGTTCAAAAGCATCAATTCTTCGGTGCTCAGCTTTCTTCACAGTCCTACTCTCACATCCATACATGACCACTGGAAAAACCATAGCCTTCACTAGACGGACCTTTATTGGCAAAGTAATGTCTCTGCTTTTTAATATGCTGTCTAGGTTGGTCATAACTTTCCTTTCAAGGAGTAAGCATCTTTTAATTTCATGGCTGCAATCACCATCTGCAGTGATTTTGGAGCCCCAAAAATAAAGTCTGACACTGTTTCCACTGTTTCCCCTGTTTCCCATCTATTTGCCATGAAGTGATGGGACTGGATGCCACGATCTTAGTTTTCTGAATGTTGAGCTTTAAGCCAACTTTTTCACTCTCCTCTTTCACTTTCATCAAGAGGCTCTTTAGTTCTTCTTCACTTTCTGCCATAAGGGTGGTATCATCTGCATATCTGAGGTTATTTATATTTCTCCCAGCAATCTTGATTCCAGCTTGTGCTTCATCCAGCCCAGCATTTCTCATGATGTACTCCGCATAGAAGTTAAATAAGCAGGGTGAAAATATACAGCCAATATACAGTACTCCTTTTCCTATTTGGAACCAGTCCGCTGTTCCATGTCCAGTTATAACCGTTGGTTCCTGACCTGCATACAGGTTTCTCAAGAGGCAGGTCAGGTGGTCTGGTATTCCCATCTCTTTCAGAATGTTCCACAGTTTATTGTGATCCACACAGTCAAAGGCTTTGGCACAGTCAATAAAGCAGAAAATAGATGTTTTTCTGGAATTCTCTTGCTTTTTCGATGATCCAGCGGATGTTGGCAATTTGATCTCTGGTTCCTCTGCCTTTTCTAAAACCAGCTTGAACATCTGGAAGTTCATGGTTCACGTATTGCTGAAGCCTGGCTTGGAGAGTTTTGAGCATTACTTTACTAGCGTGTGAGATGAGTGCAAGTATGCAGTAGTTTGAGCATTCTTTGGCATTGCCTTTCTTTGGGATTGGAATGAAAACTGACCTTTTCCAGTCCTGTGGCCACTGCTGAGTTTTCCATATTTGCTGGAATATTGAGTGCAGCACTTTCACAGCATCATCTTTCAGTATTTGAAATAGCTCAAATGGAATTCCATCACCTCTAGTAGCTTTGTTCGTAGTGATGCTTCCTACTTGACTTTGCAGTCCAGGATGTCTAGCTCTAGGTGAGTGTCTACACCATCATGGTTATTTGGGTCATTAAGACCTTTTTTATATAGTTCTATACAAACATGTTATTCTTGCCACCTCTTCGTAATTTCTTCTGCTATTGTTAGGTCTTTATTGTCTCTGTCCTTTATCATACCCATCCTTGCATGAAATGTTCCCTTGATATCTCCAATTTTCTTGACAAGATCTCTAGTCTTTTCCATTCTATTGCTTTTCTCTCTTTCTTTGCATTGTTTATTTAAGAAGGCCTTCTTATCACTTCTTGCTATTCTCTGGAACTCTGCGTTCAGTTGGGAATATCTTTCCCTTTCAACCTTTCCTTTTGCTTATCTTCTTTTCTCAGTTATTTGTAAAGCTTCCTCAGACAACTACTTTGCCTTCTTGTATTTCTTTATCTTTGGGATGGTTTTGGTTAGTTACTCTTGTAAAACCTCCATCCACAGTTCTTCAGGTACTGTCAGCCCCATCTAATCCCTTGAATATCCTTCTTTCTTCAATTTCAGCCTGAATTTTGCAATAAGAAGCTCATGATCTGAGCCACAGTAGCTCCAGGTAGGAGCAGAAATAGAAATGTGCACTCTTTTTTTCACGATATTGTGCTAAATTGCTTATATTACAATGACAGATATAAAGAAATGAAGTAGGTGATGATATCTAGGACTTGCTAAGGAGAGTTGCCCCAGACATGAAGAAGATCAAAATAAAACTTACCTCTGCAAAGCACATAGTGAGTTCTGAAAAATATCCATGAATTTGATGACAGGGGCAGGGTTTCACCTATCAAAGTTGTTCTGAGGAAAGCCCAGGGCCATACAGAAACTCAAGTCTGCTGTGCGTATGCTTATTCCAGGTATAAACAGGCTATAACACTAAAGTGAAAGGCTCCAAAGAAGGAACTCTTACTAAGATGTGAAATGAAATCAAAACTACTAAGACAACTCAGATGACTGAAAACATGTAAGACAAATACATGGAAAAATATTTCCATTAATATTGCATCTCTCAAGAGGGAGGGGACATATGTATACTTGTTGCTGATTCACATTGTTGTACAGCAGAAACCAACACAACACTGAAAAGCAATTATCCTCCAACTAGGAAGATGGGTTATGACAATAACATGGGTAGAGTATAATGTTTCTTGCCTATGATCCTTTTTTACTTTATATAAGACTATGAAGTCTTCTACAGTAGATATTACATAAAAAATTACTTACATATTTTGAACTACTATTAATGCATATTAAAACTGTATTCAAGTACAAATCAATATGTATGCCTGTGAAATTAAATATGTAGGCTCCAACCCTTTAATAAAAGCTAATGGTTTTGGAGAGAGACCAGAGCAAAAAAAAAAAAAAGAATATTATATCTCTATATCCTACCAAATTTACGCTAACATTCGAAAGAAAGCCTAACAAGTAAAGCAGAGGCACATCTAAACTTCAAGGATAAGGAAGAAGTCAGATAAAAGAAATTTCAGTAAATCTTAAATCGTTACTGTCCTCTGACATAAATTTTACTATCTGTCTTAGTGACATGGGGCAAATATTCCGTATTTCCAGGAACACACCATCACATCATCCTAGCAGAATGTTCTATCATCAATATTAGTAAACAGTGACTATTATGATAGATTACAACACATATAATTTACCAGGAAATTATGAAGAACCAGGAAAGCACTGTCACGTGAGGCTAGAATATAGAGAAATAGATGCAGAAAACAGTATTACAAAACATACAACACTGAATCCCGAGTAGCAGGAGGTGCGCGGATACAAAGTGATAACATCCATGGCAATTAACATATCTGTACGTCTCTCCTCCATAAAGAAAGATGCTCCAGTCCTGGTGGGAACAGGTAGACACACCCTTCCAACCTGCTCCCTCCATTATGATTCCAACCCAAGTCTGATTTCCAAGCCCATGACATCCCAACCACCTTCAGAGCACACCTTCTCTTCCAGTCAATAGACCTGAAATGCCAATGAGGAATGTAAAAAAAAATCTCTAATTCCTGTCTAACTCAGATTTTTAAAAATGATTATCCATGTTTTCTACTAGCCAATGCTTGTAAAAAAATTTTTTCATCAAAGCCAAAGACAAATACAGTGAACAAATGTACTCTTTCTTGATACGAATAAAAATATTCTGAAAATTAAAATGTAAGGTATCCTTCAGTCATGATGTGTTATACTGTAGGCTGAATCATGCTGTTATGCAGTAACGAGGACCAAGACATGTATATAAAAGCAAGCTAATAAAAACACAAACAACAGTTCCTGCATTTTACACTTAAGTGTCTCCACTTTTTTCTCCATGATTCACCAATAAACCTTTTGGCCCAAATTAACCAGCCACCATGGACAGAGCTGGTTAAACTGAAATACATCTGTTTAAGGATTATATCTTTCTAACCTCTTTGCTGCTGCTGCTGCTAAGTCACCTCAGTCGCGTCTGACTCTGTGCGACCCCATAGATGGCAGCACACCAGGCTCCCCCGGCCCTGGGACTCTCCAGGCAAGAACACTGGAGTGGGTTGCCATTTCCTTCTCCAATGCATGCATGCATGCTAAGTCACCTCAGTCGCGTCTGACTCTGTGTGACCCCATAGATGGCAGCACACCAGGCTGCTCTGTCCCTGGGATTATCCAGGCAAGAATACAGGAGTGGGCTGCCATTTTCTTCTCCATCTAACCCCTCTAGCCACACCTTTTAGAGCTGGCGGGTTGTTTTATCCACCTCTGCTTGCAACAAGAACCTTAGTTAATTTGTATCAAGGTTAGGAGTATCCCAGATGAGTCAGAAAACATAAATATCATTTCTGCCAGCCCTATAATCCCTCCTCAGTGGTGCCTATCCATGCAGGCCCATATGGTCATGTGCTGACGATCAATTAAAGCTCTCAGAGATACCAAAGGTCAAGGATATCCACCACATTGCCTTAGCTTTAGAACCACTAAAACGTGATGAGACATAAAGTGTATGGGATGAGTGTTACAGGCAAGGCACAGCTGGCAACAGCACCACTTTGTCCATCAAAATGGACCGCAGGACTGGTACCACCTGGGGGCATAAGAAAAACGCAGACTCACAGGCCTCTCCCAGACCCACTGGATCGCAATCTGCATTTTCCTTTTGGTCATGCTGCGTGGCACGTGGGATCCTCGTTTCCCTGGTTCTTAACCACCGGACCACCAAGGAAGTCCCATACTCTGGATTTTACCAGGTGATTCATACATGCTAAACTGTGGGAAGAATGAGCGTTAAAAAAAAGATCCTGAGAAACTGTTTCTGAAGATACATCATTAAAATTATTATCCCAAATGACTCTCAGAAGTAGAAAACCTAAACCAAGTTTGGGTCTAAAGAACCATGTGCCTCACTCTGAAAATATCCAGGGAAACCTTAAGAGGAACCAAAGTTCCAAGCATCTGAGAGCTCAAGGCCTGAATTCCTGAGCATCGTTTTTTTTTCAAACGTAACAGCTTGCAACATCAGACATACTATGTACCTTCAGAAAGTGATGAGTTATACCATGTACAACCTTCATAGCAACAAATTATCAATTTACAAACTCAAAGTCAACATATTGTGCCTCACAGTCATTTAAGCTGGCAAGACTTTAAAGTACACACAAATCTGAAGTAATGCTTTGGAAATATTTGATTTATGTTAAACAGTGCTCTGGAATTTAAACATTTGTATGCTCCACCAAGCCCTTTTCCTGGCCAACTGGTTCACTGGTCGGCTTACATAGATGCTTCCAACGTAAGATGCTGCCCAGCTAAATTTAATATTTAAAAATGTTTAAGACCTCTCTGTGTATTTTTTAAAATCAATCTTAGTTCAAGTAAATTTCCTGTGCAGCAAAAGAACACCACCACCACCATAACAAAATCATACCCCAAACGGCCCTGTGCTATAAAAGGTGCTGCCGGCATCGAGTGAACTCTGCCTCTAACGAGAACCTTCTACAGAGGGAACCAAGATGGCAAAGCTGCGAAGGCCTTCGGTCCAGTAGGGAACACAGAGCAGCGTGTCAGAAAGAAATTGTTTTTCTGCTCCTTTTGATGGGTTGCGCTTTCAAGTCAGGAAATGAGAAACAGGTGTGCCAGAGGGCACACACATCCTCGCCCCACACTGCAAAACACGCGTTTTCAATTTGCAAACATGAAAGGGACTCCTGTTGAATGAAAGAAGAAATGAAAACCCAGCTCTGTCTCTGCGAACCATATGAAGGCGGCTCAGAAAGGCTCTGACAAGCTGCTCGACTTCCTCCCTCTCCGACTGACAGCAGGTAGTGCTCGACAATGGGAAGGAAAAGGCATTCTTTCAAGTGAGAACAATCAAAGGGAGAATTACACGAAGGATCAGAGCGCTGGCACTTTAACCCATCACTTGATCTCATGCTTCTGTTTCTACCATTGCTTTACCTTGCGTCTTCAAATTACAAGTCTGTTCTTTCAACAAATAACAAACGATGCAAAATAAGTCTCTGGCCCACCCACCCCCCCCCCCTCAAAAAAAAATCTGAGAAAGTGCAAACAGTAAAAGAACATCTTGGAGTTCACTTGATCTACCATCACCTAAGTGTACAGTCTCTTTCAGAAAGACCTACTTTTCTTCATGAAGTCCTGCGCTCTCCTGCAGCACTGGAGACATTTTAGGGGCTTAGATGAATGTCCTGGTGGTGCTGTTTAAAAGCAACTGGCTTTGGTGGGCCTTTGGGGAGAGGGTGTATGGCAAGAAGGAAGAGGTACTAAAGGCAGCAAAAGGAGCCAGGCGGCCAGGTGTGCCAAGGTCCACTTGGGAGGCTCTGCAGGGAGCATCCCTCAGCTGTGTGGACACAGCAGAGCCCGGTTCAGCGCAGCAAGCCTTTATTTTAATGTATTTCTAGACTAGCAAGAAACTTCCCTGTGTTAACAAGTAAGGCCGTAGACTTCATGCCCTTTGAGAATGGGGACTGTCTTCTCCTGTATCACAGCCAAACACTACACAGCACAGGATAAGAGCCTATAAAACAGCTGCTGTGTTATAGCTTGAGGGCAGCTACAAGTCTTCTTACATAAGAGCAAAATGCCTGAGCTCATGTTTGTGGGAAACACACCCTTCACATCTAAAATTAAGTTTTGAAGAACATCTACAGTATCATAAAAATATTCATTACAGAATATTAAATGGGCAAAGACTAACAAGCTAAACGACAGTCATTTGTTCTATCTACCAAAAATCTACCCAAAATATTAACACACTATCACAGCATAGCAACGTTAAAATTTCATTTTCCAAATTATTTTCAATGACCAAGTGTTATTTCACAATCAGGGAAAAGTCCACTCGTTTATTAATAAAACATCCAAAATGCACGATACCAAAGCTGTCACACGAATCTGGCTTCCTAAGAAATAACCTAGCAACGTTCAGAACCAAAAGCAGGAAATAATGTATTAATAGTTCATCAGATATGAAGTGACCTAATTAGAGTAAACGATGGTCCTGGAGTAGAATTCCCATCCCACATAACTACTTTAGTTTTGGGAAGTGTGCTGGGAATTTATCGACTCTGTCATCTGTAAATGAACAATATTTCCTCCCCACCCAGACTAACCAATCAGTCCAAAGAGTCAAGTGGTCTTAAGAGGATGATATTTACAAACATATTAGGGTTTTATCTATGCTCACATCTAGAAGTCATAAATCACACAAAAAGATTTCTCAAGACATTTACATATTAAATCCCAAATTACTTCAGCTTAAGTGTCTGCCCTCTAAGAATCTTGAGTGCAAAAGATTCAGTTCAGTTCAGTCCAGTTGCTCAGTCATGTCTGACTCCTTGTGACCCCATGGACTGCAGCACGCCAGGCCTCCCTATCATCACCAACTCCCAGAGCTTGCTCAAACTCATGTCCATTGAGTCAGTGATGCCACCCGACCATCTTGTCCTCTGTCATCCCCTTCTCCTCCAGCCCTCAATCTTTCCCAGAATCAGGGTCTTTTCCAAGGAGTCAGTTCTTCACATCAGGTGGCCAAAGTATTGGAGCTTCAGCTTCAGCATCAGTCCTTCCAAAGAATATTCAGGACTGATTTCCTTTAGAATGGACTGGTTGGATCTCCTTGCAGTCCAAGGGACTCTCAAGAGTCTTCTCCAACACCATAGTTCAAAAGCATCAATTCTTCAGCACTCAGCTTTCTTAATGGTCCAACTTTTACATCCATACATGACTACTGGAAAAACCATAGCTTTCACTAGATCGACCTCTGTCAGCAAAGTAATGTCTCAGTTTTTAATTTTTTATTATGCTTTCATGATAACAGATTATGAAAGCTTGTTTCATACAGACAAGAAGCTTCCAAGAAGCCACACTGTCAGCCACATCAGTGAGAAAGAACACTCCCTAGCAAGGCAGGTAAAGGAGCTAGAGTGGGCTGAAGAGTCCGGGCCCCACCCAGAAGAACCAGCCCCCTCTGTCTGAAGCATGGCTCATCACGCCAGAGCAACCTAAAAGATAAAAGTTCCGTCTTCACCTCTTTTCTAAAAGAATGAGCATCTCCCTCTTCAAAGGGTCCCCCTCTTTATACAAAAGAAAACTTCAATACTTAGTCAAGACCATCCAGAGAGCACCCAATAAGACCCCAGGTTAAGACCCACACACCTTGGACTCACCCCTCTTCTTCAGGGATCTCTGTTCTCATCAGAACACACCACTCTCAACTCTGTACTTACCTCCTCTCAGCCCTGACTCAGCTGGGCATGACCTAAACCACTCCACCTGTTGTGCCCCCAGAAAGGTGATGTTGAAGCCCTAACCCCAAGGTGGTGGCGGTGTCTTTGGGGAGGTAATTAGGGTTTTATGAGGTCATGAGGGTGGGCCCCCCCAGGATGGGATTAGTGTCCCGGTAAGAAGAGGAAGAGAGATGGTAGCTCACTCATGTCCATTCTTCCTCTCTCTCTCTCTTTCCCTCCCTCCCTCTTTTCCTCTGTCCTTGCCTCTATCTCTCTCTCTCTTTCCACCATGTGATGACACAGCAAAAAACTGGCCAGCAGCAAGCCAGAAGGAACCAAATCTGCTGCCACCATGATCTTGGACTTCCTAGCCTCCAGAACTTGGAGAAATAAATGTTTAAGTCACACGGCCTATGGTATTTTGTTATAGCAGTCTGAGCTAAGACACACCCCAGTATATCTGTTTGTTTATATCAATTCACATCAATTCATTCAAAAAGCATCAAAGACTCTGTCGGATGAGCACCATTCAGACATCAGGGAACAAAGCTGAGGAAAATCTCTACCTTCATGGAGTTTCATGTAGCAGAGAGAAGAAGACTACAAAGATAAAATAAAGACACAAAAGGTATGTTAGACGTGATACATTCTATGGGAAAAAATAAAATGTGGGAGGGGGCTGGGGGATGTTACTGAGGGAAGATTTACATGTTTAAAACAGGGTGGTTGAGGAAGACCTCTGTGAGAAGGTGAATCACCTGAATCAAGAGCTGATGAGGCAGAGGCAGGGGTGTAGATACTCAGGTGCATGCATGTGAGCTAAGTTGCTTCAGTTGTGTCTGACTCTTTATGACCCTATGGACCATCAGCCTGCCAGGCTCTCCTGTCAAAATCCACATCTCTTTGTGTGTGTGTGTGTTGCATTTTTTTAAATTAATTTATTTATTTTAATTGGAAGCTAATTACAGTACTGTACTGGTTTTGCCACACTGACATGAATCTGCCACGGGTGTACATGTGCTCCCAATTCTGACCCCCTCTCCCCGCTCCCTCCCCATCCTATCCCTCTGGGCCATCCCAGTGCACTGGCTTTGAATGCCCTGTCTCATGCATCAAACTTGGACTGGTGATCTATTTCACATATGGTAATATACACGTTTCAATGCTATTCTCTCAAATTATCCCACCCTCGCCTTCTCCTCAGTTCAGTTCAGTTCAGTCGCTCGGTCATGTCCAACTCTTTGCGACCCCATGAACCGCAGCACACCAGGCCTCCCTGTCCATCACCAACTCCCGGAGTTCTCTGAGACTCACGTCCATCGAGTTGGTGATGCTATCCAGCCATCTCATCCTCTGTCGTCCCCTTCTCCTCCTGCCCCCAATCCCTCCCAGCATCAGAGTCTTTTCCAATGAGTCAACACTTCGCATGAGGTGGCCAAAGTACTGGAGTTTTAGCTTTAGGATCAGTCCTTCCAAAGAAATCCCAGGGCTGATCTCCTTCAGAATGGACTGGTTGGATCTCCTTGCAGTCCAAGGGACTCTCAAGAGTCTTCTCCAACACCACAGTTCAAAAGCATCAATTCTTCAGCGCTCAGCCTTCTTCACAGTCCAACTCTCACATCTATACATGATCACTGGAAAAACCATAGCCTTGACTTGACGGACCTTTGTTGGCAAAGTAATATCTCTGCTTTTCAATATGCTATCTAGGTTGGTCAAAACTTTTCTTCCAAGGAGTAAGCGTCTTAATTTCATGGCTGCAGTCACCATCTGCAGTGATTTTGGAGCCCAGAAAAATAAAGTCTGACACTGTTTCCACTGTTTCCCCATCTATTTCCCATGAAGTGATGGGACTGGATGCCATGATCTTCGTTTTCTGAATGTTGAGCTTTAAGCCAACTTTTTCTCTCTCCACTTTCACTTTCGTCAAGAGGCTTTTGAGTTCCTCTTCACTTTCTGCCATAAGGGTGGTGTCATCTGCATATCTGAGGTTATTGATATTTCTCCCAGCAATCTTGATTCCAGCTTGTGCTTCATCCAGCCCAGCATTTCTCATGATGTACTCTGCATAGAAGTTAAATAAGCAGGGTGACAACATACAGCCTTGATGTACTCCTTTTCCTATTTGGAACCAGTCTGTTGTTCCATGTCCAGTTCTAACTGTTGCTTCCAGACCTGCATACAGGTTTCTCAAGAGGCAGGTCAGGTGGTCTGGTATTCCCGTCTCTTTCAGAATGTTCCACAGTTTATTGTGATCCACACAGTCAAAGGCTTTGGAATAATCAATAAAGCAAAAATAGATGTTTTTCTGGAACTCTTGCTGTTTCGATGATCCAACGCATGTTGGCAATTTGATCTCTGGTTCCACTGCCTTTTCTAAATCGAGCTTGAACATCTGGAAGTTCACAGTTCACGTATTACTGAAGCCTGGCTTGGAGAATTTTGAGCATTACTTTACTAGCGTGTGAGATGAGTGCAATTGTGTGGTAGTTTGAGCATTCTTTGGCATTGCCTTTCTTTGGGATTGGAATGAAAACTGACCTTTTCCAGTCCTGTGGCCACTGATGAGTTTTCCAAATTTGCTGGCATATTGAGTGCAGCACTTTCACAACATCAGCTTTTAGGATTTGAAATAGCTCAACTGGAATTCCATCACCTCCACTAGCTTTGTTCCTAGTGATGCTTTCTAAGGCCCACTTGACTTCACATTCCAGGATGTCTGGCTTTAGGTGAGTGATCACACCATCTTGATTATCTTGGTCGTGAAGATGTTTTTTGTACAGTTCTTCTGTGTATTCTTGCCACCTCTTCTTAATATTGTCTACTTCTGTTAGGTCCGTACCATTTCTGTCCTTTATCGAGCCCATCTTTGCATGAAATGTTCCCTTGGTATCTCTAATTTTCTTGAAGAGATCTCTAGTCTTTCCCTTTCTGTTGTTTTCCTCTATTTCTTTGCACTGATAGCTGAGGGAGGCTTTCTTATCTCTTCTTGCTATTCTTTGGAAATCTGCATTCAGATGCTTATATCTTTCCTTTTCTCCTTTGCTTTTTGCTTCTCTTCTTTTCACAGCTATTTGTAAGGCCTCCCCTGACAGTCATTTTGCTTTTTTGCATTCCTTTTCCATGGGCATGGTCTTTATCCCTGTCTCCTGTACAATGTCATGAACCTCCATCCATAGTTCATCAGGCACTCTATCTATCAGATCTAGTCCCTTAAACCTATTTCTCACTTCCACTGTATAATCATAAGGGATTTGATTTAGGTCATACCTGAATGGTCTAGTAACTTTCTTCAATTTAAGTCTGAATTTGGCCTTCTCCTACAGAGTCCAAAAGTCTGTTCTTTATCTCTGTGTCTCTTTAGCTGCCTCACATATAGGGTCGTTGTTACCATCTTTCTAAATTCCATGCTGCTAAGTCACTTCAGTCGTGTCCGACTCTGTGTGACCCCATAGATGGCAGCCCACCAGGCTCCACCATCCCTGGGATTCTCTAGGCAAGAAGACTGGAGTGGGTTGCCATTTCCTTCTCCAACGCATGAAAGTGAAAAGTGAAAGTGAAGTTGCTCAGTCGTGTCCGACTCTTTGCGACCCCATGGACTACAGCCCACCAAGCTCCTCTGTCCATGAGATTTTCCAGGCAAGAGTACTGGAGTGGGTGGCCATTGCCTTCTCCATCTACATTCCATATATATATGTGTTATTATACTGTATTGATGTTTTTCTTTCTGACTTACTTCAGTCTGTATAATAGGCTCCAGTTTCATCCACCTCATTGGAACTGATTCAATTGCATTCTTTTTAATGGCTGAGTAATATTCCATTGTGTATATGTGCCACAGCTTTCTTATCCATTCATCTGCCAATGGACATCTAGGTTGCTTCCATGTCCTGGCTATTGTAAACAGTGCTGCAGTGAACACTGGGATACACGTGTCTCTTTCAATTCTGGTTTCCTCGGTGTGTATGCCCAGCAGTGGGATTGCTGGGTCGTATGACAGTTCTATGTCCAGTTTTTTAAGGAATCTCCATGCTGTTCTCTGTAGTGGCTGTACTAGTCTGCATTCCCACCAACAGTGTAGGAGAAAACCCACATCTCTTACATCTCCTGCATTGGCAGGTGGGTTCTTTATCAGTAGTGCCTCCTGAGTAGCCCAAGACACTCAGGGTAGAGAGTTAAAGGGAAAGGAAGGATGCAGGCAGAGAGGCCCTGAGTGGGAGTGTCCCTGGCAAGTCCGAGCACAAGGAAGCGGCTGAGTGAGCAGACAGGAAAAGCCAGAGCTGCAGCCTGAGGGGAAGGTGGGCAGCACCGCATCGGCCCTGAGTAAAGGCTGTGGCCTTGCTCTAAGATGGGACATGCTGGCCAGTTCAAGAGGAGGAATGACACGCGATTTGAGTTAGGTTTAAACATCAACTGCTAGAGGAGTTACTGAGAACTGAATAAAAGGGGAAAAGGAGCAGAAAACAAGGGGCCAGCTGGGCACTCCTGCAACAACTCAGATCAGAGATGACAGCACCCTGAAGCTGCTGATGGCACCCAGGGTGTTATGAAGTGGATGGATTTTAAATACACTTAGAGAGGAGTGTATTATTTGTTGCTGGAGTGGACTGGGTGAGATAAAAGAAGAGAGGGTCAAACATGACTCCAAGATTTTGGCCTGAGATAATGGGAGGCTGCAGGTGCTCTTTGCTGTGTGGAGAAGCAGGTGGGGGAGGGAAGGGCAACATCAAGAGCTCATAGTTGGATGGGCTATTCATTGGGAGGACCGATGCTGAAGCTGAAGCTCCAATACTTTGGCCACCTGATGTGAAGAGCTGACTCACTGCACAAGACCCTGATGCTGGGAAAGACTGAAGGCGGGAGGAGAAGGGGACAACCGAGGATGAGACGGTTGGATGGCATCGCCGACTCAATGGACATGAGTTTGGGTAAAGTCTGGGAGTTGGCGATGGACAGGGAGGCCTGGCATGCTGCAGTTCATGGGGTCTCAAAGAGTCAGACATGACTGGGCGACTGAACTGAACTGAACTGAGTTGCCTATTTACACACAACAGGTGGGTGCTTTGAGAAGCAGTTAAAAAACCAAGTTCTGGGAAGAAGCCCAAGGTAGAGATTAAAAGGTGGGAGTTGCATTGGACTGGATAACACTGAGGCAGCGAGTATTCAAAGACACAGAAAAGGCAGAGGGCTGGCCTCAGGGCACTGAGAGGTCAGGGAGATGAGGAACAGTAACGAAGGAGGCGGAGGATAGCAGCCAGTGAGCTGGGAAGAAAACCGTTCACGTTGGATGCTCTGGGAGTCTATCAAAAATCGGATTTTCCAGGGAGCGAGTCATTCAAGCAACTGTGTCACACACTGCTTACAGGACTAACGGATGACCACTGGGCTTTGGAGGCGACTGAAAATCTTGACAAGAGCAGACTGGTAGAAGGGAGGAAGAGGCCCAACTAAAGTATATACAAGAGTTGATAAGTGGACTTCCCTGCTGGCTCAGTGGTGGAGAATTCACCTGCCAACGCAGGAGACACAGGTTCCATCCCTGATCCGAGAGGATCCCACATGCCATGCAGCAACTAAGCCCGTGAACCCAACTATTGAGCCTGTGCTCCACAGCAAGAGAAGCCACCACAGTGAGAAGCCTGCACTCCCCAACTAGAGAGGAGCCCTTGTTTACCGCAACTAAAGAAAAGCCTGCTCAGGGGTGAAGACTCAGCACAGCCAAAAATAAATAAATAAATATTTACCAAAAAAAAAAAAAATAATCATAAAGTTCAATGAGTGGAAAAGACTAAGTGAAATAATAGACATGAAATACAGGCAACTCCTTGAAGATTCACCTTGAAAGGCTGCTACAAAATAGGGAAAAGAGTTGGAAAGGAGGCTGGACCCCTAGGTGATCTGCACCCAGGGTAGAGAGTAGAACAGGGCTTTTATTCATGATAATCAAGAGACTGAGCCACGAAAAGCGCTTGTGACAGACAGAGCACTAAAGAGAAATAAGAGATGCTCCTAAGAAGGAAACAGAAGCATGGGCTCCTGCCTGCCTCCCCATCCCTCCTGGGCCCCAGAAACCACAAACTCCAGGACACACGTAGATGTCTCACCAGTGAGGTCCCACTGGCTCTTGGGACTCCACCCTCAGAGGCAAGCCAGCCCTGTGCCCTCCTGACAAAGGCATCTGGGAAGCAGAGACACACAGGAAACCTCCCACCGAGGGGCAGGGGCAGACCTGTGGCTGGTGGTTAGGAGAAAGAGTCGAGAAGGGGCCACATACTGACATACTTCCCCACCCTTGCAGAGGAGACTCCAATCACTGGCTCAGAAATATTAATATCAAAGCAGGAGCCTGGTCTCATTCTTCACATTTTTTTATCCCATCCATCTTTGAACCTACTCTTAACAAGCCAGGGGCACACCCTCACCACCCTCTGATTTCTGAAACAGCTAAGACCAGGAAAATCAAAGAACCCAGAAAGTCAGAAATCACCAGGTTTCCTCTAGGGTAGCAGACTGTTCTTCATGACAGAACACCAGGAAAGGGAGACTGCAGCCGCTGTCTCCTGATCACTAGTCAGCTGCCACAAAACCCCCGGACTTGCTATTTCTCTTTAAGAAAAAAACCAGACGGCACAGACAAGTAACAGAAGACCAATGTTAAGGTCAGCCAGAGCATAAACTTAATCTCTTGCTTTTTCCCTCCTTCTGATCTTCTAATCCTCGATCTGCTCTTCCCTTCCATAGCCAGAGAAAGACCACAGATGTATCTTATATTACACATCTGATGTGTTACTGAAAAATTATGTGTGAATCCGATTCTGGCAAATTAAATCAAATTTAAAAATGCTGTTTAAGGAAATTTCATGGTGGATAACCTTAGAATCCTATGAGAGGGAAGAATCACATACACATTTCTCTCTTTTTCAGTGAAATATACTTGACATGTAACATTGTATACATTTAAGGTATACAACATGTTAATTTCATACATTTATTTCCTGTAATATGATTGCCATCATGCAATAATTAGAACCTCCACCACATTACATAACTACCTTTCTTTTTAGTGGCTGGAATAATTGTGTTCCAGTCTCTTAACAAGGCTGATGATTATAATATTGTTGCCCACACACACACATTTTTTAATTCTGTCTATGAAGCATTTACTAAGTGCAAAGCCCTATGCCAGGCACTCAGGAAACACAAATATACTCACAGAGCCCCTGTTCTCAGGAGCTTACACCACTGCTTAAAGAAAGCTTCAAACGTTTATTTTCACAAAAAACGCTGAGAATAAAAGAAGGGCATGCTCTTTTTTCACATTTTAAATTTTCAGAAATCAGGAGGCACACTGCAGTTGACAGCATCTTCCCACGGCTCTGCTGCAGGCAGCAGCTGGGACACAGCCAGCTCTGCCTCTGGAGGTCAGCTGCTCCCATCTGCTAACCCCTGCTGACCCTTCTGCTGAGTTGCGTTCCATGTTGGAACTCCATGTGTTGAGTTTAACTGCCATTTTCAATGTCTTCAAAAGGACTACAATCTGATACAGAATTCAAACAAAAAGTGATTACATACATAGGAATGCATGGAAATGGCAAAGAAGCACGACCTTGCTATCAGGGAAGCAAATATTTCTTGTTGGGAGAACACCCCCAATGCAATACTTGCAAAGTAATAGCCATGTGTTAAGTGATGACAAAGCCATGTGTCATAATATAACTGGCAGTCTCTTCCCCCTCTAGTGTAAGTGTCTTACATGGGTATATTTTGTTCTAGGATATAATGGTAAATGTAGAGGCAACAAAAGCAAAAATAGACAAGGAGGTCTATGTCAATCTAAAAAGCTTCAACACAGCTACGGCAATAAGCAACAGTATGAAGAGGACACTGATGGAATGGGAGGAAATACTCACAAACCACATAACTGATAAGGTATTAATATCCAAAATAGACAAGGAACTCCTACAACTTAATAGCAGAAGAAAAAAAAAGATCAATATTGAAACATGGGCAAAGGACTTTGACATTTCTCCAAAGACACAGAAACGGTCACTAGGTACATGAAAAGGTGTTCAGCATCACTCATCATCTGGGAAGTGCAACAGAAGACCACAAGGTATCACCTCACACTTGTTAAAATGGATATTACCAAAAAGACAAGAGACAAATGTTGGTGAGGATGCAGAGATATGTGAACTCTCATACAGAGGAGGTAGGAACGTGGTTCGGCTGCTATAGAAAACAATATGGAGGTTCCTCAAAAAACTACATGGGACTATCACAGGATCCAGCAGCTCCACTTCTGGGTATTTATCCAGAAGAATTGCAATCAAGATCTCAAAGAGGTATCTGCACTCCCACATGAGCTGCATCATTATTCACAACAGCCAAGATGTGGAAACAACCCAAATGCCCTTGGACAAATGAGCAAGTTAAGAAAATGTGGTATATGCATATAAGAATATTATTCAGCCTTTAAAAAGAAGGAAATCCTGCCACACACGATAACACTGATGGACCCAAAAGACATTATGCTCAGTGAAATAAGCTAGTCACAGAAGGACAGACATTGCACAATTCCACTTAAATAAGGTACCTAAAATAGTCAGACTCATAGAAGCAAAGAGTAAAACGGTGACAGCCAGAGTTTAGGGAAGAGGAAAATGGAGAATTGCCATTCAAAATTCACAAGGTTTCAGTTATGCAAGATGAATAAGTTCTAGAGATCATAGGTCAGCTCATTAAATCCTCATGGATATTAAGATAATGCTATTCGTGTTGTATAAATAGCTACTTGCTAGGATGTCTCAGCCAGTGAATCAAGAATCTGAACAAGAACCTATGTATTTCCTTTGCTCCCTCTCAAGCTCAGCAAATTTCCAAGATGCCAGAACATTAGTCAGAGTTTGCTAGGTGAGCTCCTGCCCTCTAACTTCTTCCCCACAAGATGCTGGAGTTTATCCCTCAGGCTAATAACCACATCACCTGTCTGGCCTTAGGAGAGTCCTACCCTGACCATAACTAGCTATCTTCCCTCTGTCTTTCACTAATCATCTACCAAGAACTATAAAACTAAAATGTAGGCCAGGTCTCTGGATTTTCTGCAACAGCCTACGGCATATGTCCTTTTTTTTTTTTTTTTTGACCAAAAAATTGCAAAATTCTGTGTTCCACCTTTCTTCTGACTTACTCAGCCAACTCGGCCATGTGTTTCCATCGTCAACCTCATAGCAACAGCCCCAGGAGAAGTAAGAGTGAAGCAATCACAGATGGAAAGAACTGGAGACTTGCTCTATTATCCTCATGTTCTGCTGGCTGACAACTTGTTGTTCAGTCCCTCAGTCGTGTCTGATTCTTTGTGACCACTGACTGCAGCACTCCAGGCTTCCTTGTCCTTCACCATCCCCTGGAGCTTGCTCAAACTCATGTCCATTGAGTCAGTGATGCCATTAAACCATCTCATCCTCAGTCATCCCCTTCTCCTCCTGCCTTCAATCTTTCCCAGAATCAGGGTTTCTAATGAGTCAGCTCTTCGCATCAAGTGGCCAAAGTACTGGAGCTTCAACTTCAGCATCAGTCCTTCCAATGAATATTTAGGACTGATTTCCTTTAGGACTCACTGATTTGATCTCCTTGTAGTCCAAGGGTCTCTCAGGAGTCTTCTCCAACAGTTCAAAAGCATCAATTCTTCGGCACTCAGCTTTCTTCATGGTCCAACTCTCACATCCATACATGATTACTGGAAAAACCATAGCTTTGACTAAACAGACCTTTGTTAGCAAAGTAATGTCTCTGCTTTTTAATATGCTGTCTAGGTTGGTCATAGCTTTTCTTCCAAGGAGCAAATGTCGTTCAATCTCATGGCTGCAGTCACCATCTGCAGTGATTTTGGAGCCCAAAAAAATAAGGTCTGTCACTGTTTCCATTGTTTCCCCACCTATTTTCCAAGAAGTGACAGGACTGAATGCCATGATCTTTATTTTTTGAATGTTGAGTTTTAAGCCAACTTTTTCACTCTCCTCTTTCACTTTCATCAAGAGGCTCTTTAGTTCCTCTTCACTTTCTGCCATAAGGGTGGTGTCATCTGCATATCTGAAATTATTGATATTTCTTCTGGCAATCTTGATTCCAGTGTGTGCTTCATCACCTGGCATTTCACATGATGCACTCTGCATAGAAGTTAAATAAGTAGAGTGACAATACACAGCCTGACTTACTCCTTTCCCAACTTGGAACCAGCCCATTGTTCCATGTCTGGTTCTACCTGTTGCTTCTTGACCTACACACAGGTTTCTCAGGAGGGGTAAGGTGGTCTGGTATTCCCATCTCTTGAAGAATTTTCCACAGTTTGTTGTGATCCACACAGTCAAAGGCTGTAGCATAGTCAATGAAGCAGAAGAAGATGTTTTTCTGGAATGCTCTTGCTTTTTTGATGATCCAACAGATGTTGGCAATTTGATCTCTGGTTCCTCTTTTTCTAAATTCACCTTGAACATTTGGAAATATTTATTTCACATACTGTTGGCTTGGAGAATTTTAAGCATTACTTTGCTAGCATGTGAAATGAGCGCAATTGTGTGGTAGTTTGAACATTCTTTGGCATTGCTGTTTTTTGGGATTGAAATGAAAACTGACCTTTTCCAGTCCTGTGCCACTGCTGAATTTTCCAAATTTGTTAGCATGCTGAGTGTGGCACTTTAACAGCATCATCTTTTAGGATTTGAGATAGCTCAGTGGGAATTCCATCACATCCACTAGCTTTGTTCATAGTGATGCTTCCTAAGGCCCACGTGACTTTGCATTCCAGGATGTCTGGCTCTAGATGAATAACCACAACATCATGGTTATCTGGGTCATTAAGATCTTAGTCCTTAAACTTAAGAAGGCTATAACATGATAGGCTGGGCATCAAAGCTAAACATCTACACTAGATATCTTAGACTAGAAACCTAAAGTTATCTTTAATCATATAAAACTATCTTCAGTGGATATGAGATGAACAAAGAAGGAAATATTCAAGGGGAAGGGTGAAAGACTTTATTTTTACAGTTTAAGCTTACCCCTTTATTGCATTCTACTTAATAGACTCAAACCCATAAAGTACACTCCTATTCCAACTTTCATATCACCAATTCAAAAAAGAAGGGAGATGGACAACCCCAAGGAGACTGAATTTCTTTCCCAAAGTGACACAGTCAAGTAGGCTCTCAGAATTTCAGCTTAAAGTAGAATTCAGGTCTCCTAACATGCAGACATAAGAGTAACATTTAAAAAGCAACAAACCAACTTGCTGAACTACATATTGACCAAAAATAAAAACACCACACATGATAGCAACTGATACTTCTTTAGGAAAATGAAAATGAAACAATGAATCACCTGTTTTAGACTTTGATTTATTCAAAGACCACAATTTTCCATAGACATGGGCCATACTTAATTATGCATACATAATTATGCATTAATTATGCCATACTAATTCCTAAGTATTATGTGTAAAGATTTTCATGTACCAGCAATATTAAACTAAAAATTAACTCATATGATTGATTACCTTTGCTCATCTCTTCAAATTAGAAAACAATTTTTGGTCTATAATATTAGTATGATTTAGATTCAACATTAATTTGTGTTTGGACTTCACCTCAGTGGCTCAAAATCAAATATTTCCACCAATGCAAGAAAAGGATCAAGGTCACGAAGCTGCTACAACAGGTGGGCAGTTGAGGGGTCTGAACTAACAGGGTCAGGTCAGAAGAAATGGAAAGAAGATACAAGTTTGAGAACGGTGCCAAGAATTCAAGTCTGACTAAATAGGTTACGGAAAGTGAAAGTCACTCAGTCACATCCGACTCTTTGCCACCCTGTGAACTACACAGTCCACGGAATTCTCCAGGCCAGAATACTGGAGTGGGTAGCCATTCTCTTCTCTAGGGGATGTTCCCAACCCAGGGATCGGACCCAGGTCTCCCACACTGCAGGTGGATTCTTTACCAGCTGAGCCACCAGGGAGACCCAAAATAGTGATGGCAATAAAAGAGGCAAAGAACACAGGAGAAAGGTGGCCACAGTGCGGGAATAAGGAAGAAAGGTGTTTATTTGTGCTGCTGAACCTCATGTGCATACATGACACCCACAGGGATGTGTCCAACAGGAAGGCAGAAAGGACTAAGGTGGACTTCAAGCGTGAAGTCCAGAGTAGGGACAGACATGGAAGCCAGCACTCTAAGAGATAACCACTGAGACAGCATCAGATCACCGAGAGGAAGCCCACAGTGAGACGAGGAAAGGCTGGCAGAGGCCCACTCCTGGAGCTACTAGCAGTGGGAAGAAGACGGAGCAGGCCAAGGGAGTGGGACAAACCAGGAGAGGTCCAGGATATACACTAGTAGTAGAGACCCCAGAGAGGCAGGAGTAAGTAAGAGAGGAGGGCGACTGGACTGGGCGGCTGGGCAGTGTGGCGGGGCAGAAAACAATGCGGAAGAAACCAGAGAGAGAAAAGAAGGAAGGGCAGCCATACCCACCCACCTTCCCAAGAAAGCCTGAGGACATCCAGCACAAAGCCCTAGGATTCGGACTTGAGAGATGACACAGCAAAGCAGGTGAACCAATATTATTCTGTCAGCCGCACATGTCAGCCACATCATGAGCTTCAAGTACATCTGGCACAAGCATATGAAAACCTGGATTTAGACAACAACCATTCTGCCCACCCAAATCCACTCTACCGAGACACACACACACACACACACACAAACACACACATTTCTGAATGATAAAGACTCTTCTAATACAAATACAAAAAGAGGAGCTACATTTTATCAAAAGTATATGCCATGATATACATTTTGAAATACACCTTGTAAGATTTATGTCAACATTTTACTCAAGAAATGACATCTTAGTCTTTTCAATGCCTTGCTACTTTTATATCATGTTGGCCCAAATTTGGCACTATCATGAGTCATTAGAGGGAAAAAAATCCATTAAAAATATAATTAAATTTTAGTTAACCCCAAAGTTGTATTGAAAATGTTGGCAAACCATTTACACTGTGAAACAATTCTAAAACATTCCCAAGTATCGAAGATCTTTCAAGCATCAAAGTTCTGATCCATGAGGTGTCTTAGCACAGACTTTGTGTTTACATAAAAACGCTGTTTTCAATCAATAAATGACCTACGAGGTTGAAGTAATGAAAAATGGTCATGAAAGCAGCAAATACCTGAGGTACTCACAGCTGTGGAGTAGGGATTATGAGCTCCAGTATTTTCAGCCCAGCAGCCACATCCATAAAGAGCAGCCTGGGGGAAAAAAAGGTAGATAAATATAAATACAGCATTTTAAGAACATTATACATAATTGCTAGCTTTCAACAGAAGCCAGAAATTATACCCATCTAATAAAGCCTCATCTAATAATGATGTATAGCACACGCGTGATAACCAGAGGTTGAGTAAGACCTACCCAGACAATGGTCCTAACACTATCAAAACCATTTCCAGCTAAGGATTAATCTAAAATTTTCAGAAAAGAGAAAAAAAAAATTCTTAATCTTATCAACAGTAACTTCTTCCTTCCCGGAAAAAAATCTTCCCTCTGCTGTAGGCTTGTTGGGTGTGGCTCTTCTGGACCCTTGAAATAACCTCTCAAACTAGGTGTGTGTCAGTCAGATTACTTGGGGAGCTTAATAACCGTGGGTCCCCAGCTATATTCCTGATGGTCTGGAGGCTGTCCCGGGAATCAGCATTGTTAACCAGGCCTGGAATTCAGGTGGTCCCCCTGCCACCCTCCAGTAAACCCTGCTTCAGGCTTTAGTGCCTTTTTCCTCCTCCTTCAGGAGAGAACAAGAGGAAATCCAACTGTTATGCACCAAAGGGCCCAGTATATGCTCGCCACTGCTCTAGATTCTGGCAGACAGAAAGAGAGGCGACAAAAAGGCCTCCTCAAGCTAATCGCTCTGTGAGGTGGCAGAACAACTTTCTGTGTCTGAAACCACCAGGAACACAAAACACGACTGTGTTTTTATAAAGTGTGTGATAATCATTCCCATTTCGTTTGCAGGTGTGCCACCCAGAATGTCTGGATTCCCCTCTTCAATATCTACTATGATTTCTCTGCCTTTGCAAGGGGAATCACAATTGCTGACTTTTCCATTCCTTAGAAGCAGAATTCAAAAAACCCTTAGATGGTTATTGCAGAGAAATACAAGGAGGCGTGGTCAAGAATGTTTATGATCACCTGTTTGATAAGAGCAAAATATTAGCGGTAAAGAAATGGCTAAATAAACATTGGCACAGCAACATGTGGAATTTACTGCAAAGGTTAGAAAAAAAAGAATTAGAAAAAAAAAAAAAGATACTTAAGAACTATTACAGAAAAAAAACTCCAAAACACTGAGTTTTAAGAACCATTACAGAAAAACTCTGAAACATTCAGTGTTAAAAAAAAAATTCTACAACAATATATTCAGTATTCTCGGTGAACTGATGAAGGAAAAAGGTACTCCCACAAAAATAGCACTGCTATATTCTAGGAACTTATTTGGGAGGAGTGGAAGCTAAGACAGAGAATGGTAACCAGACAGATTTCAATTTTCTATGATGGTTTATTCCTTTTACAAGGACTTCAGAATTAATTTGTTCCAATATTCTGCATAGAACAGGGGTTTTCAGGAAACAGTCCAGGCAGTTCTGATACCAAGAACTTCACCACTTCATGTGGGAAAATATACCCATTTCGGACCCTTTTCATTGGTGGGCAGTTCTTCCTTCGATTGCTTTAAGGAATATCCACCTTCTTGTAACTTCCACCCACCAATCCTGGGTCTACTCTCGAGAAATACTTTAACCTCCCCCTAAGAGTTCTCCAAATTTGGCTTTTCTAATGCCCTGATTCCTCTTTTCTCTCTCAAAGAATCTGTGAAAAGTGAAAGTCTCTCAGTCATCTCTAACTCTACGTGACCCCATTGACTGTATAGTCCATGGAATTCTCCAGGCCAGAATACTGGAGTGGGTAGCAGTTCCCGTCTCCAGGGGATCTTCCCAACCCAGGGATCAAACCCAGGTCTGCTGCATTGCAGGCGGATTCTTTACCAGGTGAGCCACCAGGGAATCTGTGAACTGTTCCCCAAGAGGTTGAGATGCACACGCCCACTCCACTTCCCTAATGACCCTCCTTGAGAAATGACCCTAAGTCCAGAATAAGGGAGATGAAATCTGACCATGTTCGTGTGATCCAGTTGTCACCCGTCGCTGTCACTGAGAAGACCTCTCTTAAAAGCAGAAACAAGAACTGAATGCAACACCCCTAATATGGCAGACAGTAGGAAATCTATTACTGCCTGTGAAAACACCATGCTTCTAAAATAAACAAGACAGCTGGGTGAGGGTGGCAACTGAAAGTCCTTCAGAAGTGATTCAGCTCATAGATTTCAGGAAAAACTGGCAAACCTGTGGGCTAAAGCCATTCAACCGGTCCCACCTAGGATGGGTGCTGGGTCAGCCAGGGCCTCAGAGAACATGCGGCCTCAGTGAAAGGGTCCAACCTTCCTTCACTGAAAACCCTGGATATCGGTCCCCTTTCCATTTCTCACAACTATCTTGACCTGGAGTTCTGCACCCAAAAAGTAGTAAGTAAGACCACAAGGACACTCCTTGGAAGCCCAGTGGAGGTCATGAAAAGAATGTTTATCTTACTCTTGGTCTCCTTTCTCAGCAAATTTCCTTTATGCTATCTCTCCTCAATTTCATGACCTAAAGTTGTCTTCCTTCTTCATTTTCTGAAACAGGCTGGGCTGAGATAGTGACAGGTAAGAAAAAAGAATCAGAGACTGTCCCTCTCCTATCCACTCTGTTAGATAAAACACAACGAACTTAAGCAGACCTTTAAAAACAAAAAGCTTCCTTCTTTTTAGTAGTAAAATGTTATCAAAGCTACTGTCGTGCAGTAAAAGTAGGTCATGCAAATGATGATAGTATAATTATCATTTACTCTTCTCTGGGTCTTTGTTTCCTTTTTTATAAAATAAGGATATAGTAACATGCACTTCACAGTGTTGTAGGATCACGGGAATTAACACTCTTGCTCCACACAGCCAGCAATTAATAAATAGCAACTGCCACGTTACTAGGAGGGACTATGATAAGCGACTGAAATGCATGGTATCATTTAATCTTCTAGAACTTTCTGAGGTAGCTATTTATCCCCATTTTACAATTGTGGAAAATAGAACTTCAGGCGTTGAGTAACCTGTCCACGTGAGGGGACTGGTAAGTGGGGAGGTGAGGTTAGAATAAAGTTTACCAAAATCCCAAATCCACACTCAACCCCTAAACTCAACCGCCTGTTTTCATGTGGGTCAGGTAGGGTTTGGAGGACAGTAGAACATAATAATTCCTTTTTCATGTCACATTTGTAAATTCTAATTAGTATAAGCTTCGGAAGGAATGATGCTAAAGCTGAAACTCCAGTACTTTGGCCACCTCATGCGAAGAGTTGACTCATTGGAAAAGACTCTGATGCTGGGAGGGATTGGGGGCAGGAGGAGAAAGGGACGACAGAGGATGAGACGGTTGGATGGCATCACCGACTCGATGGACGTGAGTCTGAGTGAACTCCGGGAGTTGGTGATAGACAGGGAGGCCTGGCGTGCTGCGATTCATGGGGTCGCGAAGAGTCGGACACGACTGAGCAACTGAACTGAACTGAACTGAAGGAAGCAAATGAAGTTTTCTTTCAAATTGCCACTTTAGCATCTGAACTGTTATATCTATAGCAGGGTAAAATGTGTAATATGCTAAAATTTAATAGCTTTTTGTGCATTTAAAATGTATATAGGAATACCTAGTTTTAGCACATTTTAAAAAATATGAGTCTTTGCTTTTCAAAGACAGTTTGCTTATGTATTGTTTCATTCTATTCTGCTTGTTAAGAAGGACAGCCCTCTACCTCTCATATGATGCTTCCACGTTTCCAGGCTTGTTGCCTCTCTTCCATCTGAGCAATATAACCCGATTAAGCAACTGCTTTCCATGTAAGCAACTTTACCCTCTCCTTCACACCATTTCCTGATTTTTCAGCCTTCACAAACTGTACATTCATAAACCAGTCACGTGGGGCAAATTAATATGTAAGCTTTTTTTTTAAACTGAGGTACAACTGACACATATTTTATTAGTTTCGGGTAAACAGACTAATAATTCAATATTTGCATAGAATGCAAAATGATCAGTTAACATCCGTTAACTTCTGTCAGCATACACAGTCGCAGAACTGTTTTTCTTGTGATGAGAACTTTTAAGATTTACTCTCTTAGCAGTTTTCAAATATGTACGTGTAAGCTTTACAGTATTTCTTTTTCCAAGACAACTCCATGTGCAGTGCAGCAGAATAGCTTCAAGATTGCTGGGTGTAATGTCCTGCTAACACAGTCCAGAACTATCCTTGGTTCTCTTGTTGCTATTTTGCTAACCAAAACAAACAAAAACCAGTGAAAAAGTCATGGGAATGGCAATGCGATGAAGGCGGCTTTGCTGGCTTTTCTCTCTCTTTCTCTACCAAGGCATCCAGATCTGATATGCCAAGCTTGGTTTTCCTATTCCAAACTTGACAAATACACAAGACTTTATTATGTGGAAAAATACCATGACCAGACAAAGACTTTTTATACTGAGTTCAAAGCGTTTACACATGTTGAGTAATCATGTTCCATAAATCCCCTTGCATGGCAGGCAAAGAGTAGCACAAAATTAATTATTCTTCCCTCCCCTTCCCACCATAGCACTATGAGTGGTTTGTCCGCCATAAAGGGCAGGTCACAGAATGTCACCAGGGGCTTTGCAAAGATGTCCTCCATGAATCAGATCACCCTGCTCTGAGCACTCACTACCCACCGCGTCCAAAGCAACTGTGACGTGGACTCTTCTTCAAACACAAGATACAAAGCACAAAGGGCATGCCAAGCAGCGCTCCAGAGGCAACGTGAGATCTCGGTACTAAGCTCACACACGCCTCACGCAACTGTGACACTTTAACAGACTCTGTGCCGTGCTGCCTTGCTGTGCTGTGTACTCAGTCGTGTTCAACTCTTTGCAATGCCATGGTCTGCAGCCTGCCAGGCTCCTCTGTCCATGGCATTCTCCAGGCAAGAATACAGGAGTGGGTTGCCATTTTCTCCTCCAAGAGACCTTCCTGACCCAGGGATCAAACCCGCATCTCTTGCATCTCCTGCATTGGCAGGCAGGTTCTTTACCACTAGCGCCACTTGGGAAGCCAACAGACTCTGAGGGCATCCAATTTGTTTGTTCACTCAACAAATATTTGTTAAGCCAGTAAGTAATGTGCCAAGTTGGTATACACTCAGAAAGATTATTAGATCAAATGGATTGTTAAATTTCATTCTTAATTTAGTGCTAAAGGCTGGAGATGGGGAGTTGGGGGTGAAGAAGATGTACAAGTGAGCTCGCAAAAAGCCAGTTGCACATAAATTCAGCCTCCCTCATACCTCGATTTCGTGAGTAGTATCATGTGTTGGTGACTTGAAATACCAGTTAGTCTATAAAACCGCTGAAATGCTTAATCAGAGAAAGGATTAGAGTCAAAATGCTACTGTTCCTTGAATAGAGGAAATATAAAATGCAACTCTGAAACCATTTTCCCACCTGAAAAGCAAGCAGTCATACAGTCGGGTGCTCACTTCTACAGAGAATGACATTTACAAAGAATGAACATGGGACTCAGTGCATTTATTACATATCTGATAAATACCCAGGCCAGTACCCAGCCTACTGAAAGTAGTTCAACACACAATTATGTCTGTTTGGTTATAAAGATCAGTAAGAACCCTAGTATTCTGAGGTGGGTTTTCATTTTAGAAAAGATCCTAAACAGGCAGCTGATGATTCATACTACCTAAGTGTTAAGAACAATACCATTTGTTTTTTCTAAAGACAAAAAAAGAAATGTCTCTACTGGTTCAAAAACTTGTGAGCTAGCAAATTCTACGTTCAACTTGTGAGGCTAGTTTAAACACCTCAGTGTTCCTTACCTGCCCAACTCTCCCCGGATGTTTCAAGGCCAAGCCTCCACTAGAAACGGCGGCAGCCACATTCCCTTCGTGGTCCACAACCACAGCGCCCACTGTGTCCAAAGGGCCCGAGTCGTTCTCCTGTGGAGCAAAGGGCCAGAGCGTTCACTGAGCACGGTGCACAGCAGCGACCCAACCGCACAACACTTCAAGGACAGTCATGACACAGCGAAAGCTGAGCTTATCCTTAGCTGGAGCATTCGGCAATTGCCTATCTATTGTCAAGCTGACGCTTAAATCCGGTTCAAGTCAAAACTTATTTTCCAGTGAAAGATCCTGAGCCAAGAGTGTCTGCTTGCTTTTCTCTAATAAGAAGCCTAACATGCCTTTCAAAGGGAGGAAGAAAACAACAGTATAAATTGTAATATATCACTGTATCACCTTAATCTCAAGAATTCAGTTCACGACTGAGAATCTGGAAAGGAAAAGATCTACGGTATAAGTGAACTTATAAATGTTCTTATTTGTATTTCTTTAATACTATGCAAAAATTTCTAAAAGTAATATATTCACCACAATAAATGGAGAGAGTGACGTTCAGTCTTGAACTAGACCATGCTACAGTTTTCTTTAAAATTTCTTCCTTGTGAGACACTTGATGGCAAACCCCCTTCTCTGCTATGTTAATAATATGGTTGCCACTCATATGGCAGAAAACTGCACGTTCCTGGGAGCCATCTTTGTGTTCCTGGGTCTTGTTCCAGGCCTCACACACTTAAGGCATTTCACACATATTGACCATGAGCAGCTGTCTCTTGCCTCGAAGATTTCTGGGTCACCTGTGCAAGGCAGACCAACTTTACACTGCTGGATAAAAATCAGAAGTAAAGGGAGTGGGAAGGAAATTTCATGAAAAATTACCTTTTTAGTATACTAAAGGAGGGCTGTTATAGGTCTTTAGGTTCATTGTGGTCATGGTGGTATATATTTTTAAAGTCTAGGTCACTGGTGCCCTAGAACCTGAGAACCCCATCCTCACCCATACCCCCAAGTCTGTATCAGAGTCAGGGACAACCCCATGTTCAAAGAGACTTCTGTCCATGGACTCTACTTTTGAGAAACAAGGTCTGATACTATCCCATAGGTCATGATCAGCCAAATGTCTGCTCTACTCATTCTAAGGCAAATAATTTTACAGGCACAAATCTGCCGAAGGAGAGACTTAAACCACCTAAGACCAACATTATGTCAGCATAAAAGATTTAAGCTCCCTCTTGTTCCACTACCAATTGGCAGCATACCACCATGACCATACCACCATGACCATACCACCATGACCATACCACAAAGTATTTTAAAACATGATCTTAGCAATCTTACTGCTTCTTTTAGAAACAGACTACTCTCATACAAATAAAAAGGCACTGTAGAATAACCTTCCTCAAAAACAGCAACAACAAAGTCAGGAAAGGGTATTCTTTATTAGTCCTTTTTTATTAACTGTGACTGCTGATCCTACTCAAACATTCCATAAAACAGAATTTTACTGAGGGGACACATAACATATACACAACGATATGAATTATCTGTAAAAACAATTCTCTGCATTTCGATCAGGATATCGTGACTTTAACTTTCATCCCTTTGAACCTTACTGTACAAAGACATGGAAGGATTATACATAGATGGATTTACTATAACCTGTTTTTCAAAAATGAAAAAGCAAGCAAAAGATAGAGAATTCTGTTCCAAATTAAGCTAAATATTCCTAATGGCTAGCAACACCTGCAAAAATCAGAATTACTTCATAAAATATTCAAGAATTAGTTTATAGATTTCAAATACTGAAATGGAAACTGAAAGATGATGAAGTAATATTTAAGCATTTTTACGAAGTGCAGGTAAATTGAATGAAAGACAAACAGTGGTATTTTGGCTATAATAATTTCACCGAGCTCGTGTATATAGAAAAGAAATCTTAGAAAGTTTAAAAAATATACAATGACTGTTATTATATAGAGCTACTATTATACTCTTACACTCCATAAATACTTAGAAGTATATGCACCACATAGATACACACAGACCTAATGTCCTTGACTGAAATATGCTAGTTGCATTAATTTTTTGATAAAATTGTTATTAAAAAGCAATGGCATAAATTATAGTTCTTGTCAGATTAAACACATGCGTATAAAGTTGACATACAGATTCCATGTGTCATGGAAAAGACAAATAAAACTTTCTACAATTAACTAATGATCTAGTCATCTCTGTTGAACTTAATGTCAAAAGTTTTCATTTTTCTCACTCCAAATTGGAGATGGCTATTACATAGTTATTGTAAGAATTAAATAAAGTAACACATATAAACTAATAAATCCCTTAGAACAAAGTGTAGGTACTTTCCACGTGAAAATTAAGTCTCTAATCTGCACTAACTCTGAAACCTGCCAAGAGACATCATCTATCAGTTACGTATCTCATTAATGTGGTCTTTCTTCTGTATATGCATGAGTGAGTGCATGCTAAGCCGCTTCAGTCACGTCCGACTCTGTGTGACCCTATGGAACATAGCCTACCAAGCTCCCCTGTCCATGGGGTTCTCGGACAGAATCCCATGAATACTGGAGTGAGTGGCCATTTCCTCCTCCAGGGCTTCTTCTGTACAGAATTACTCAAGTATCAAATAGATAAAATACAAGAATAATATCTCGAGTGTAAAAGCACATCCTGAACCTGATGTATGGTGAGATTATCCTAATATAATAATAAATACAGAAATACATTTTATTTTTAAGATAGCAAGTCTTCCCAAGACTTGTTAGGCTGCTGAGTAGCATTATAATTGGCCTGAGCTTCCACTTGAGAAACACAGCTGACTTAACACCTTCCATGACAGCACAGTAAGTGCAACAGAAAGCTTCCCCACCTTCAAGCATCCTGAAGATGCCATGATAGATCTGGGTCCGGGAAACCTAGACCGGGCTCCACATTTGGCTCCTAAAGCCAGTCCCCTGCAGTAGTGGGGCCTCTGAGGGCTCAGAGTGTATCAGCTGTGTGTATAAAAGAAGGAGAACTTAGCCAGAATTATCTGCTTTCATGTGTCTGGCTTGGCTGAAACCAAGGAAAATTTGGATATAAGAATACCCAATGACTTTTCTCTTCTTTCTTCAGAAAATCCCGCTTCTGATGTCCAATACTAAAAACGATGTTTCTGTAAAGCTATGGTCAAGATGTCTGTTTTTAAATAATCTTTTATTCTTTGCTTAATAAATATACATTAAAATCTTTGCAGCACTACACAGATTAGTGCCAAACATATCTACAACAGAGAAAAAAGTTTATTTTGTAAAAATCTTTGCTATTAATTCCCTAAATCATTCACCAAAAGTAAACAGAAACATTTTCAGTTCAAAACAAAAATAAAGTGTGTTAACCGTGCTTTTAAGGGGCTTTAATATATCTGAATTACAGCTTTAACTATAAATTCATATCATAACAAAGTTCCAGAGGATTACCTAAAAATTCCGGTCTCTCAAAAGTAGCAAAGGACAATGTTTTCCAACTGGCAGAACTCCTATACAGAGTTCTGGGGCTGCAACATTAAAGGTGGAAAATGCATTGGTTTTAATCTCAGTGTTTTGTTTTGTTTTTTAATAATCTTACACATAACATACTATGGGATTGTTTTCTTCAAAGTGGAACCATTTGGGAGCCTCAGTGTACATGTTGAATGAGCATGTGTAAGCGATGGTAGAGATCAGATGAACATACTCATGACTTAGATTATTATACAACTGAACTACAATGGAAGCATTGTTGTTGCTGCTGTTGTTGTTTAGTCGCTAAGTTGTGTCCAACTCTTTGTGAACACCATGGACTGTAGCCCACCAGGCTCTTCTGTCCATGGGCTCTCCCAGGCAAGAACAGGGGAGGGAGTTGCCATTTCCTTCTCCAGGGGATCTTCCTGACCCAGGGATCAAACCCACATCTCCAGCATTGGCAGCAGGTGGGTTCTTTACCACCGAGCCATCTGGGAAGCCACAATGGATGCTTTACAAAGCTTTAAAACATTTTTATTCTTATTCATATGCTGTTTAATTAATAGTATTTAATTTGAACTCATAATGAACGACTGGTTAAGAATAGCAACCTAAGATATACTGGAGTTGAAATCAAAATTGAGGAATTTAATAAAGATGATAATTCTGATAAGTTCTTTAAAATAATATTAACTAGATTATTAAATTCGTTCATTTGATCAAAATACTGACAGAATACATCTCAATGACTTAAAATCAGTTTAAAAATATAATGATGAATATATCTAGTTTGGCTTCTTGTGTTTCTGGAATAAATATTAATCACAATTTTAAAATTCTAATTCAAAAAAATTTAACTCTAAATTAAATATACACACCTAGCTATGACTCAGCAACTATACCCCTAAGTATTCACCCCAAACTGAAAAACTGAAACTGTTAGTCGCTCAGTTGTGTCTGACTGTGTGTGACCCCGTGAGCTGTAGCCTGCCAGGCTCCTCTGTCCATGGGATTTCCCAGGCAAGAACACTGGAGTGAGCCAAACTCCTCCAAAAGACTAGAAGCTCCACAAAGGCAGTAATCTTTGTATGTGTTACTCACTAGCATAAGCGAAGCACCCAGAAAAGGACTTGACACCTCTTAAGTACTCAAAATATATTTGTTGAATGGATGAACAAATAAACAAATGAATAATATACTTTTAAGAAAAAGGAAAATAACTGCTGTGATCTAAATGTGCCCTTCCAAAGTTTCACCTATTGCAATCCTAACCCCCACAGTGATGGTAATGGAGGTAGGGCATCAAAAAATGAATAGGTCATGAAGGCAGAGCCTGCATGAATGAGATATGCCATTGTAGAAGAAGCCCAAGAAGTTTCCATGCCCCTTCTGGCATGTAAGGCTATAGCAAAAAGATGGCCATCTAGGAAGGAGGTCCTCATCAGATATCACATCTGCCTATGCCTTGAAGTTGGACTTCCCAGCCTCCAGAACTGTGATAAATACATTCCTATTGTTTGTAAGCCATCTGGTCTCTTGTATTTTGTTGTTATAGCAGTCTGAAAGGACTAAGACAATAATCCAAGAAGGAAAAGGACACTCGGGAATGAAACAAGGAATGAGCAAGCAAATACAATGGCAAACATGCATGTAAATCAAAATTAATATTGTCTTCAAAAATAATAATAGTGTATTATTGCGCTTCCTTGGTGGCTCAATGGTAAAGAATCTGCCTGTCAATGCAGGAGACCTGGGTTCAATTCCTGGTCCAGGAAGACCTTACATTCCAAGGAGCAACTAAGTCCATGTGCCACAACTACTGAGCCTGCATTCTAGAGCCTGGGAGCTGCAGCTACCGAAACCCGCAGCCAGGGGAGGAGCTGCAACGGGAAGCCTGCAAGCCACAGCTAAAGAGCAGCCCTGCTCTCCACAGCTAGAGAGAAGCTCGAGTGGCAGTGAAGACCCAGCACAGCCAAAAAAGGAAGCACAATTATTTAAAAAAAAAAAAAAAAAAGAGCGTTATTAGATGATCAAGATGGGGTTTAAAATCTGGCTATGTTATCACAAATACACCTGAAAAACAAGGACGTGAAAAAGCTGAGAGCAAAAGGACAAGGGAAAGAAAAGAGATACCCAGTGGGACCAACCCAAACAATGGAACTAATTAACATCAAGAATACCAATTTTAAGACAAAAGGTTAATAGGACTAAAGGATGTCTACATGGTAAATACTGAAAGTTTAGATAAGCCAGGGCGATATAGTAATTCTAAATCTGTATGTACCTAAAATGAAAAATAGCCTCAAATGTACATAAAGCAAAAACAGAGCAACATAACGAGATAGTTTAACACATTTTTCTTACCCATGAATAAGGAAAATGACTTAAAGCAAACAAACAAACAAAAATTCAGTAAGAAATAAAAGATCTGGGGACTTCCCTGGTAGAACAGTGGATAGGAATCCACTGGCCAACGCACGAGTTCAATACCTGGTCCAGGAAGATTTCACACGCCATGGAACTAAGTCAGTCTGACACTACTTCTGAGACCACACTCTAGCGCCTGCAAGCCGCAACTCCTGAGCTCGCGCTCTAGAGCCCAGGCTCTGCAACAAGAGGAACCATTGCAATGAGGGGCCCATGCACCATGAGGCAGAATAGCCCCTGCTCGTGGCAACTAGAGAAAGCCCACGTGCAGCCGCGAAGACACAGCACAGCCATAAATAAATAAATACAATTTTTAAAAAAGAAAAGGTCTGAATAGCACATTAAAAGGCATTCACGGAATTTTGCTCCAATTAGAGAGAAAGCATTGTTTTCAAACACAAGTAAGTATTTTTAAACATTGACCACACATTAATCCATAAACTAAATCACAGCAAATTTCAAGAAACAACATCAAACAGAAAACACTCTCTGACTACAATACAATTAAGTTAGGAATCAGTAAAGGTAAATAAAAATTTTTTAAAAAGAAAAAAGCACTGCTAAATAACTTATGGATCAAATAAATCTAAATATAAACAAAAATACAAAATAACCAGTAATAATTAAAAATACTACATTAAAGAGAATTCCCTGGAAGTCCAGGGGTTAGGACTCTGTACTTTCACTGCCAAGAGCGCAGGTTCAATCCCTGGTCAGGGAACTAAGATCTCTCACAAGCTACATGACCAAAAAGAAATAGACATATAAAACACTGCATTTTAAAACTTGTGAGAGATGAAATAAAAGTGGTACTGAGAGGGAAATTAATACCCAAAGTATTGATATTACAAAAGAAACAAAATAGTAAGCTAAGTGCCCAACTAAATAAGTTAGAAAGGGAACAAGAAAAACACAAGGAGAAAAAACAGAAGATGAAAAATCAATGAAAGAGGAATGAACACCAAATGAAAAGATCCAAAAAGGCAATAAAATAAATAAACAGAAGAAAGAAGGGCAAAATCAGTCTGTGACTGAACAACTTGTCGAATGGACAAACTGAATGAATGAAATTGAACAGGCAATGATTTTCTCCAGGCACCAAAGCTCAGCAGGGCTCAAGCCTCCCGCCTTCTCCTCCGGGGGGAGGCTTGGCTCTTGGCAGTAACAGAAGACACTATCAGATGTCATGGTAGAGGTGGCGTTCCTGACTCACTCTGCATCCCCTATCCCTGCCCCACAGAGAAATACCACCCTTCTCCAAGTCCCAAGGTCTCGAAAACCCCAGAAGAGGTCTTCTCAATCACCTCCTAAACACACAGGGGCCCTGGCCCTGAGAGCACAACCTAAGCCTAGCAGCTCTCCCCTCTCTGGAAGCCTCTTTATACACTGGCTTCTTCTAGGCTCCTCTGCGGCTTGTCTTGCCCCTCATCCACCTATAGGCAGCAACAAACCAAGTGTCATGACACTTTTTAATTGTACCTCATTAATAAGTCAAACTTTCTGTCCTCTGAAACTGCCTTTTGCTGTTTTTATGCATGATCCAGGCTCAGCCTCTCCAAAGCAGTTTTCCTCTAACTTCTCGTATTCCTCTGATTATTTCATATTTCAATCTTCCCTAAATATAATGCTTTTGCACATCATTCCTAAATGAGTTTTGTCCCAAGAGCACATCCTTAACAACTGCTGAGAAATCTTTCACTGGTCCCATAATAACCAAACTGAAGCCCAGAGTCGTTTCTCACAATGTGGAAGTGATCTTTATTTCAGGAGGCTGTGCATGCTCTGTGGTCCAGTGTTCAAAACAAACTTCTAAGGCTTTTCCCATGAAACACGAAGCCTCTCACTTTATCCACAAAGAGATGATATGTCTTTATATTGGACACACACCCCACCATTCGATGTTTTCTTCCGGTAACACTTCTTTACCGCCTTCTCATCCCCTAGATCAACCATCTGGATCACACTCCTCGCGTTTGACTAACCAATTCGGTTTCTTTAATTCCAGATTGCTTTCCTAAAAGCTCTAAATAATTAGTATTCATACAATATTTTAGCTTTAAGTATTTTAGCTTTTACTTTTTCTACTGGAGAGCTGGTCATCCTTCACTGTCTTAAACTCAATGATTGCTGTCTGGGAAACAAGTTCAAGGGAGGAGGAAATCAAGATTATTTGGCAGTTTCACCTCCGAGAGGCACATATACGAAAGGACTTCAACCACAGAGATGGTGCACCATGCTACCAGCACACACACTAATAGGCTATGAATGTCATTACCTGGGCAGATTAAAAACACGTAAATAAATGAGCTAAGACTTTGCTAATTAAATAGACAGCAACAAAGTCTCTTTAATAAGAGCAGGCAACCTTTTTCAATTTAGTTGTCCAATTTGGCTCTTTCCAGGAACACCTGGTCGTGGTCTGGACTTCTGGTCTCGCTTTCATTTCAGACTTACATGTACCTTCTCTGGATAAAATTACACTTTTTCTTTTAAATACCAGCACTCCACTGGCCTTTGAACTGACTCTTAAAGCAGTGGGGAATAACAGATAAAGGACTCAAAGGTAACTTGGACAATCTGGAGTCTATTCCTGCCAATGAAACACCATGACAATTGGGATGGGTCATTTAATCTGGATTTAAATTCCACCCTCTTCAGACTTTAGAACAATATTTGACACTGACTTTAGTAACAAAGTAACAAGTTACTTCATGTGATGTGAAATTTTTTTAAGTACAGCAGTATTCATTTGACCATATAATTATGAGTATACTCACAAAAATAGAAATTGTTATTTAAAATGATAAATACATAACAACTAAAGATCAGCATATTAAAAAGCAAAAGGGGAGCAGAAATGCCCATATACTTATTTTCCTTTTGTTCCTCAATAGATTAAAATCTTATTAGAAATTAGAGATAAATCAAAGAATTACAAAGAATAAGAAGGAGTTAAGTATAGTTTAGAATATAAAATACAATCTAAACTAATTATGATAGTACTAAATCTCAGAAATTCTAAAACCATTCAAATTAACTCCAATGATGTTTTCAGAGACTTCCAACACTTCAAAGCCTATGTTTAACGCAAATAGCCGCGTTATATTTCAAAATATTCTCCTCATTTGGGTCCAAGTACAGTCAGTGCAAATGGATGTTCGGGAGGACTCTGGCTTTGGACTTATTTCCTCCATGGCCTATTTCACTTTGCCAAATTCTGTGAACATCTGAATCCTTTCAACTGCCGTGCCCCCATGGGGGATTACAGACTGCCAAAACCAGAGTTTGGTCTGACCAGAAAAGTTTGTCAGAAGTTGGTGCACTGTAGTTTGGTTTTTGCATACCAAAAATTGGATCATGTACTGCTATTCACGCCGCCTCTCTAGATGGTCTCACACGTTCACATTACCTGCCCAGCCCCCGTGAGCATTTGGATTTGAAAACACTGTTCTGCAGAAACTCTGTAGTGCAACCTGCTTATCCACTCACAGGCTTCTTCTAAACTTAGGAATTTCTCTTTCTCTCTACAGTTATGTAAGCCCTACTCTTTAACCAAGACATTAGACCCAAAGACTAAAGTATTAGTCACTCAGTCATATCCAGCTCTTTGCAACCCCATGGACTGTAGCCTGCCAGGCTCCTCTGTCCATGGGATTTCCCAGGCAAGAATACTGGAATGAGCAGCCATTCCTTTCTCCAGGGGATTTTCCCACCCCAGGGATTGAACCCGGATCTCCCACATTGCAGGCAAATTCTTTACCGTCTGAGCCACCAGGGAAGGCCCAGCTTAAACTCTAGCTCTTCATAAAGCCTACCATGTGCTTAGAGTGACTTTCTCCATCCTGCTAATCCCTGCAGCTCTTGTGGATGATTTCATTCTTCTGCCACATACCAAATCAGTTTGATATGAGTTTCCTTTATTGCTTAACTCCTCTGGAACACATAAAATGGTCAGGGCCTCTCAATTTATTCCCTAAAACCTGCTTGAAAACCTGTGTATAAATAGTACTCAATAAATGCTTGCTGGTGATAATGATGAAGTCAAGGTAAAATAGGTACTGCAAAGAAAAACTAAAGATCCCAAGAGGCCATGACCTCCGGTGGGCACGCCACTCCAAGCCTGTGCACTCCTCCAGGTCACTGACTGGTGAGTTCCTCAAAGTTTTAGGTGATACAAATCGGTGAAGCAGTGAAAATGGAGCACTGCCTATTCCTTGACTAAAAAACATAAAATGACCACAGAAGAGATGACAACGCTTGTACAGTGAAAATGCTCTCAATGTGGGGGGCGGGGGGAGAGCACAACCACAGGCTTCATAGACCGTCTTAGCTTGCAAGGCAATCCCCATTTCCATTCCATCCCCTATCGCTCCTTGGAAAATCACACAACCAAAATAAACAAGTGCTAGAAAATGGGTAGGAATTTTTGTGGTGGTGAAGGTTCATTCTTTTTCCTAGGGGGAGAGAAAAAAAAAGACATGTTCTAAGAGTACATTTGTAAAACAGGCATTTTTACCTGCATAACAGAAGTGGGAATTGGTCACATTTCTCTAGATGGCTAGATGGGCACGCCCCCTTGTGGACACTTCCTGACTCAACTCTAGAGTGGTTGGTTGCTTCTGAGATATTAGTTCCCTACAATCACTTCCTTCACTTACTGAATAATATTATTAGTACTATTTCCAGACAACTTAACTTTTCTTTCATTATATCCCCAAATACAAGCTTATTGTTAAAAGAGAGGTATAGTTTTGGACTAACAATATGCCTGAAGCATTAGAAAGAAGATTCAAACTTGTAAGACTTACAATTAAAGAAAATAACAGATGCATTGCTCTCTCAAAATTTATAGTAGAATCATTGATTGTAGATGTTAAAATTAGTAATGTTAATTGAGTAAAGGTATTTTTCAAGGCACTGTGATAGGAATTAAAAACAAATGCTTATGCCCCTATATGCCTACATGAATAAGATAAAATAACCACACACATCAATCTTAAAATGGCAAAAGCAGCAGATAATTCAACAAGCACTTATTGAGTGCCCATTACATGTACTAAATAGAAGAAAGGAATTTGTTTTAATCTGGGTAGCATTTGAGCTGGTCCTTAAAGAAGGGCTTGGATTACAGTTTCAGTAGGCAAAGTGGCAGGTATTCCATTATTAATTATCATTTATTCCACAAAGAGAAAGAGACATGAGCAAAACTTAGAAATGAGAACTTTCATCAAATTCATTAAAAATCAAATGCAGAGATGTAATTGGTAGTAGGGGGGGAAAAAAAGATTATTCCAGGAGAGAAATAATGGAAAAGGAGGTTGGGTACAAGCTTGAAGAGGGTTTATAAAGTCAATCTAAAGAAACTGGGTTTTAACTACAGATAGCAAACATTCTATTGAAGTTTCTCCCAAGAGAAGGATAAGACCAATACAGGTATTTTTAAGGAAATGTAAATTGGGATAATACACAGACTTAAAGAGGAATGGGGAGAGTCTAGAAGTAGGGAGGCCAGTTAGAAAGATACTGCAACCATCCAGTCATCAAGGAAAAAATGGTATAGATTTAAGAGTGATAGGTATGTCAAAAAGAAGCAATCAAAATAAAACAAACAAAACAAAAAATAATACCTATATTTATCAATTGTTTAATGAGCACTTATTATATATATTATATAATATGAGGTTAAAAGATGCTTGCTCCTTGGAAGGAAAGCTATGAGAAATCTAGAAAGCATATTAAAAGCAAAGACAGCATTTTGCCAACAAGGTTCATATGGTCAAAGCTCTGGTTTTTCCAGTAGACATGCATATGGATATGAGAGTTGAACCATCCTTTAAGAAGGCTGAGTGCTGAAGAATTGATGCTTTTGAATTGTGGTGCTGGAGAAGAGTCTTGAGAGCTCCTTGGACAGCAAGGAGATCAAAGCAATCAATCCTACAGGAAATCAACCCTGAATATGTATTGGAAGGACTGATGCTGAAGCTGGAGCTCCAACACTTTTGCCACCTGATGCAAAGAGCCGACTCACTGGAAAAGACCCTGATGCTGGGAAATATTACGGGCAGGAGGAGAAGGGGGTGACAGAGAACGAGATGGTTGGACAGCATCACCAACTCAGTGGACATGAGTTTGAACATCAAGAAACAGTGAAGGACAGGGAAGCCTGGTGTGCTGCCATCCATGGGGCGGCAAAGATCGGACACAACTCAGCGACTGAGCAACAGACGTTATACGCCAAACTGAGAAACCATGGCAACCAAAACAGATAGGGTCCCTGTCCTCCTGGAACCTGCACTGTAATGGAAGAGAAAGACATCAAACAAGCACCCTCAGAGAAAGGCAGCTGGAGCTGCATGACCGCTTGAGTGACAGGTAGGAGGGGGAAGGGCAAAATTTCCGGGATCTGGAATCACAGGACAAAGGCCCAGACTCCTGCAGCATCTTGACAGTGTGACCTCCTGAGAATAAAAGAACAAAAGACTGGAAAGAAAGACAGGCATCTGCTCCTATCAAGTCCTGTGGGATCTGTTAAGGGGCTGCACTTTATTTCTAAGTGCAGCTGGAAGTGACTGAAGAGGGTCATGACAAAATCAAATTGAACTGTTAAGTGATTCCATGAATGCTGTGTATAGAACTGACTGGAAGTGGCAGCAGCAGACGGACTGGGATGCTACCACAGTCATGCAGGAGATGGTGATGAACCTTGACTAGACTTGCTGAGCTAAGCTAGACATGAGATGTGTAATAAGCAACTGGAAAAGTCAGGGCATGAAAGTGGGATGGAAATAAAGATTTGGACTCATTCACTCAAATACAGTTTCATGGGCACTGTGTCTGGTGCCTGTTGAAAAATAAACAATGACCTGGAGACAAATTCTGGAATAAGGTGAAAGGAGAAAAGAACTCCAGTCTTCCTAGAGGAGAGCTAAATGAGGAGTGGACATGAACTTAACTGGATGCAATCATGGAACTACCAACTCCTCTAAAACATTCTATGTTCACTGAAGAAATGATTACTGAGCAGGTGCTTTTCCAGGCCCACTGTGACATACTAAGCAGAAAAAACAACGACTCTCAAATTCTGCCCCAATACCTTACACATCCCTGCAGATTTTCATTTAGTAAATTGAGAGTAGAGCCTAAGAACCTCCCACCAGTACATCTAAAACTACCCAGATGGGGATTTTCCTGGTGGTCCAGAGGTTAAGACTGCATGCTTCCAATGCAGGTGGCGAGGGTTCGATCCCTGGTCAGGGACATGTCATGCAGTACAGCCAAAAGAAAACAAAAACAAACACACTACACGGATGAAGATAACAGTTAGCAGGTTGCACACACTAGAATAAAGAATCTCTCAATGAGAGAATCAAGAGGTTTGGACAGGCTCTGTTTTGCCAGGGAGAATATATTAGAGAAGTGTCACACGGAAAGACGGCAGTCAGCTGGCACCACATGCTGACAGTATGGCTGAGCAATCTCATGTCCAGAGCGGCTCCACGTCTGCCCCGGGCCTCTGGACTGGCCCATGTCAGACCTTGACCAGACCTTCTCTGGTCAGACCTCTCCTGGTCCCCTGTACCCATCTCAGCCAGCAACACTCCCTCCACTCCTTGAGTGATCCCAGCCTCGGCTCTTGAATAGTTTCTGGCCTGTGACTTTTTATTCAGAATGTTCTAGGCTGATTACAGAAGACGTGGGCCAGTCAGGACTTTGAAAACTCCAGTTTTCCTTCATCTTACTTAAGCAGTGGGTCTTATCTTCTGATCTTAAAGCATCCCTGTTACTGACCTCTGTGTGTGTGTGTGTGCGCGCGCGCGCGCACCAGTGTATACACATTTGTCTTTTCACGTGCTGGTTTATTCTGCTGGCCTTAACACATGCGTATATTGGCTACACACGTGTTAACACCACTATATCTGTGACAGGTCAACTCAGGTCATTAACACGTGGGGATACAGTATGAGGACATATTTAAAAATTCTGACTTAGAACCTCATGCTGTAAACATCATGATCTGAACCAATTCCCAGACAGGAAGACGTCTATGAAATTCCATTCACTGGAGGAATTTCCACTTAGGAAAGCTATAATATGACAATTTGTACATTATATACACGGTCAGCTAAGATTATCCCAATGATAACGAAGGAATAACTTCATTTTCCCCTCCTATGATTCTGGTTAAATATCAAAACTTACAGGAGGCTCTACAGAGCTGATGGATACTCAAAACAGAGGGCGGATTTACAAGTCTAACAACATCTGATGTCAACCTATAATAAGCCTCCTGGAAAACCACATTCCCTTACAAAATAAAAACAGCAGTTATGGTCTGTTAACACTGATTTCTTGCCTCACTAATCTCACTTATAATTTTAAAACTCAGTGTAAATTTAAGGCATAGTTTCATGAGGGTTTAAGAAGATTTGGGAAGAAATCCAACCTACTAGGTATTGAATCTTTATACAAGAACTTAGAAACTTTTTCTGAAATATTGCCCAGCTATCGAGGGTTGAAAGTTCTGGATATGGATAATTGATGAATTGGCATAAACTGCTACAAACTGTAAATCTTCAAAGAAACTCCATCAATTTACATTGCAAAGGAATACTGCTCATCAGACTGTATAACCTATGTCAATGCATGAGGTGGTAGTAATCTAGTAATAGAAGCAATTAAGTTACTGACCTACTTTCTGATTCACACGTAAGTGCTATATGTAATTAATCAGTAATCAGATAATCTTCAGATCAGATCAGATCAGATCAGTCGCTCAGTCATGTCTGACTCTTTGCGACCCCATGAATCACAGCACGCCAGGCCTCCCTGTCCATCACCAACTCCCGGAGTTCACTCAGACTCACATCCATCGAGTCAGTGATGCCATCCAGCCATCTCATCCTCTGTCGGTCCCTTCTCCTGCCCCCAATCCCTCCCAGCATCAGAGTCTTTTCCAATGAGTCAACTCTTCACATGAGGTGGCCAAAGTACTGGAGTTTCAGCTTTAGGATCATTCCTTCCAAAGAAATCCCAGGGCTGATCTCCTTCAGAATGGACTGGTTGGATCTCCTTGCAGTCCAAGGGACTCTCAAGAGTCTTCTCCAACACCACAGTTCAAAAGCATCAATTCTTCGGTGCTCAGCCTTCTTCACAGTCCAACTCACATCCATACATGACCACTGGAAAAACCACAGCCTTGACTAGATGGACCTTTGTTGGCAAAGTAATGTCTCTGCTTTTCAATATGCTATCTAGGTTGGTCATAACTTTCCTTCCAAGGAGTAAGCATCTTTTAATTTCATGGCTGCAGTCACCATCTGCAGTGATTTTGGAGCCCAGAAAAATAAAGTCTGACACTGTTTCCACTGTTTCCCCATCTATTTCCCATGAAGTGGTGGGACCGGATGCCATGATCTTTGTTTTCTGCATGTTGAGCTTTAAGCCAACTTTTTCCCTCTCCACTTTCACTTTCATCAAGAGGCTTTTTAGTTCCTCTTCACTTTCTGCCATAAGGGTGGTGTCATCTGCATATCTGAGGTTATTGATATTTCTCCCAGCAATCTTGATTCCAGCTTCTGTTTCTTCCAGTCCAGTGTTTCTCATGATGTACTCTGCATAGAAGTTAAATAAACAGGGTGACAATATACAGCCTTGATGAACTCCTTTTCCTATTTGGAACCAGTCTGTTGTTCCATGTCCAGTTCTAACTGTTGCTTCTTGACCTGCATACAAATTTCTCAAGAGGCAGGTCAGGTGGTCTGGTATTTCCATCTCTTGAAGAATTTTCCACAGTTTCTTGTGATCCACACAGTCAAAGGCTTTGGCATAGTCAATAAAGCAGAAATAGATGTTTTTCTGGAACTCTCTTGCTTTTTCGATGATCCAGCAGATGTTGGCAATTTGATCTCTGGTTCCTCTGCCTTTTCTAAAACCAGCTTGAACATCAGGAAGTTCACGGTTCACATATTGCTGAAGCCTGGCTTGGAGAATTTTGAGCATTACTTTACTAGCATGTGAGATGAGTGCAATTGTGCGGTAGTTTGAGCATTCTTTGGCATTGCCTTTCTTTGGGATTGGAATGAAAACTGACCTCTTCCAGTCCTGTGGCCACTGCTGAGTTTTCCAAATTTGCTGGCATATTGAGTGCAGCACTTTCACAGCATCATCTTTCAGGATTTGGAATAGCTCAACTAGAATTCCATCACCTCCAGTAGCTTTGTTGGTAGTGATGCTTTCCAAGGCCCACTTTACTTCATATTCCAGGATGTCTGGCTCTAGGTCAGTGATCACACCATCGTGATTATCTGGGTCGTGAAGATCTTTTTTGTACAGTTCTTCTGTGTATTCTTGCCATCTCTTCTTAATATCTTCTGCTTCTGTTAAGTCCATACCATTTCTGTCCTTTATCGAGCTCATCTTTGCATGAAATGTTCCTTTGGTATCTCTGATTTTCTTGAAGAGATCTCTAGTCTTTCCCATTCTGAAGAAGGCTTTCTTATCTCTTCTTGCTATTCTTTGGAACTCTGCATTCAGATGTTTATATCTTTTCTTTTCTCCTTTGCTTTTCCCTTCTCTTCTTTTCACAACTATTTGTAAGGCCTCCCCAGACAGCCATTTTGCTTTTTTGCATTTCTTTTCTATGGGAATGGTCTTGATCCCTGTCTCCTGTACAATGTCACGAACCTCATTCCATCGTTCATCAGGCACTCTATCTATCAGATCTAGGCCCTTAAATCTATTTCTCACTTCCACTGTATAATCATAAGGGATTTGATTTAGGTCATACCTGAATGGTCTAGTGGTTTTCCCTACTTTCTTCAATTTAAGTCTGAATTTGGCAATAAGGAGTTCATGGGCTGAGACACAGTCAGCTCCTGGTCTTGTTTTTGCTGACTGTATAGAGCTTCTCCATCTTTGGACAGGAAAATATAAATTTTAATATGTTACTTACAATTCAAAGAAATAATTTCAAATGGAAGATAATCACTCCACAGGATGAATTTATAGGTTTATAGAAAAAAATTAAATATATGAAGTATACTTCTTTATGTAAAAGAGAAGGCAAAGGAGTTTCTTACTTCTATTTACTCATGTATCTACGCATTAACCATCTTCTTGAGAGACACTGTAGGACACCAGATCAAGCAAATTTCTGCAAAAGAATAATTACTCCTTCCCTGCACACATAATACACAGACACGTACACAAGTACAAATAGAGCAATCTGAGGAAAATATGTTGTTTTTCATGCATTTATTTTCTTTGATCTTAACCTACCTCTCACCCAAAAAATACAGTGATTTAGTATGATACAGTTAAGCGTTTACATAATAATTTCAAGATGGTGGATAAAAGGGAAAAATGTTACCCACAATATACTTCAAAAGAATAGAATATATTTATATGAAGCGCACAAAGCAAGGCCCAACATTTCCTGTCTGAAACATGTGGCCAATTTGATGTCCCTATGTGGTGGCTAAAGAACACAAAATTAAAAGTTGTAGCATCTCTTTAGAGTGGTTTTGAACACAGAACGCTGTACAAAAGCATTCAAGCCTTTCTAAACTCATTCATTGAAAACAGAAGAATGAAGGATACTCACATAATGGGAAGGGTCTGATTGTCTATCATTTCCCCACCCTACACAAGTACTGCTTTACCTAAAAATTATGAAATTAATTGAAAACTTAAATTATTTGTAAAAGTGATGGGAGGAGGCAAAGAATTCCATGTACATTCAACTGTAAAATCTGTTATTAAAGGAAAAGACATGGAAACTATTTTCACAATATGCTTGTGAAAAATGAAAGGGGAAAAAAAAGGCTTGAACATCAAAAATGTTGAGATCAAACAATACCCCCAACCTCTTTTAATACTCTAAGAATGAAAGAGCCCCTTCTAGTAACATCCAGGGCTAGCTGTTTGAAACTGATATTTATGAAATGTAGACTGTCCTGGGCACTGAGTCTATTTGTTTTCCCAACCTATGGATTTGTCCTCTTGGTAACACCTCCTTCCCTTATATAACAAGGTTATGTAACAATTCAGTCAGTCCGGTAGCTCCAGCTAAGAGCTGCTATTGGTCAATGAGTTAAGCACTCATTCCAAAAGAAAGTTTCCTTTTTCAAAAATGCTAAGATTGATGCTAACACCATTACCTTTTACTTTTTGTATCAAAACAAAAGATAAATTTAAAACATGTCATCACTTCATCACATATACCACAAGAATTATGGATCCACATTCTAACAATGAGTCCAAGGCAACACTGCCAGGGGAGAACCAGACGCAGTGCGTGGGAGCCACAAAGGACAGAGGCGCACACTAAAGGCCACCATGAGTGCTGGACTCGGGCTGAAGGAGACCCCACAGGGCCAACAGTTCTGGTTTCGACACAGACAATGTGTTATCACAGCTCAATTAAATAATGTCAGTCATTCAACAACATGGTTCAAATTTCAATTACATGGTATAGTAACTGTGAGTAATTGCATAAAGTATAAACTTCACTACTAGCTCTTCAGTCCAAAGATCACTGTTAACTACATAGTCGTCCATCATTATCAGTAACCAATCGTGTCATTTTATTCAAAGCCTGTCCTGATAGACAGCGAAGTGTGTAGTTGTGCTGCCTCCTTGTTTCCCAGTGATAAATCCACATGCCATTTTTTTTGGAGAAGGCAATGGCACCCCACTCCAGTACTCCTGCCTGGAAAATCCCAAGGACGCAGGAGCTGGTGGGCTGCAGTCCATGGGGTCGCTAAGAGTCAGACACGACTGAGCAACTTCACTTTCACTTTTTACTTTCATGCATTGGAGAAGGAAATGGCAACCCACTCCAGTGTTCTTGCCTGGAGAATCCCAGGGACGGGGGAGCCTGGTGGGCTGCCATCTATGGGGTCGCACAGAATCGGACATGACTGAAGCGACTTAGCAGCAGCAGCAGCAGCAGCCATTTTTTTAAAAATTGACAATCTAAAAAGGACACTATACAAACAAGATGAAAGTGAACCAAAGAAGCAGTGATAATGCTGGAAGTGAAATTCCAATAAAAAATAAACAAAGTTACAGAAGAAATAGTTGACCATGGGAATTTTAGACACTGTCACCATTCAAGAGACTTTAGATCTACACTCAGAGGAACTCAGTGAAGACAAATTGGTCAATATAAATAAGGAATGTAGTTGTAACAACAAGGATCAAGATGTCACAGAGGAAGTAACACTTGGAAAAAATTTGACATTAAAGGAACTGAGGGATCACTTATAACATGGAAACAGCAAAAGATAAAATGGTGAAAGCAGATCCAAAATTCAAAGGGAGTTTGACAGTTCACCATGACATAATCAGATACTCACTCCACGCTGTAAGTTATATGACAGGAAGGCAAGCATTGTTTAAACTACTCTTGATAATGAATTTTTTATACAGAAAAAAAAAAAACCTCTAATTCTGATGTTTTAATTAGTGTACTAAATAAATATTCATTTTAATTTTCTGCTTATTTTTCTATGCATTTATAACCAACAATAAAAGAATTTTTAATGTTTTGACAAAAATGTTTAAAGGTCACGGAACAAGTGTAACTTTTGCCATTAAAATCCCTTGTACGATCTTGGTTTGCATGGTCGTTTTCATGGTCCAGCACTATCATGCAAAGTGTGGACTGCCTGTATACACTGCAAGGGAAAGAAGTGGGTAAGAGAAAATCCAGAGCAGCTGGGCCTACCCAGAGAGGGGAGTGGAACAGACAGCAAACAATTACTGCCTATATATTAACAGCACTGCAGGTAAATAATAATCTCCTCCTTCTCCAGCATGTTTTCCCCGCTAAGTCACACACAAAAAAAGCATGGATGAAACAAAGATACCAATTATTAAGAACAGACAATTACTCAGAATTTATTCCTCATTTTTTAATATTATATCATAAACCCATGTATTCTGAAACTGAAAACAAAATGGGTTTTATTTGATTTATGGGTAGATTAGCAGCTTACGCCAGTATTGGTTTGCAGCAACAAGGGACATATTAATTGTGGGGAGAAAAATGACAAAAGTAAGTTCTCCGTTCACACTATGCACTATAAATTACCTACCTAATAACCACTCTCCTCCCCTTCCTTTGACAAGGAAAGAACTATTTTGTTGGGAAGATAAGTCATGAGCTGAGAGAGAGTAATTAGGAAAATCCACTCAATTTCTTAGGCTCTTTTGCAGCTGGGAATAGTCATGTGACCAAAATAAATAACTAAAGAGGACTCCATTGAGAGGGAGCCTGGAAAACCTTTGCATCCCAGATAGAAAGGTGACAGACACATCTGGCACCAGTCTCCCCTTCCCCACCCTCCATGGTCTCACTTTCTCACCTTCAATGCAGATGTGACACCTCAAATTAAAGAAACCATATTCCACCCATAAGGCAAGAGGCGTGAGAGAAAAGGCCCAAGAGAAATCCCAGATATGTTGGCTCCAGAATCACTAGAAGCCTGAGCTCACGAAAGCTTGCAACCCACCCACTTCGAAATTTTTTATACGCCAGGGAGCAGGGGGACAAATATGCATTTCCTAAGTCACTGTCAGGTTTTCTGTTGTTTGCAGTCAAAAGCATCACAGTGATTAACCATTCTTATTTTAAACTAAATCAAATCTAAGTGTAGACGGTCAGAGACTAAGGAAAATAAAAATACTCTGATTGAGGTAGCAAGCTAATGAAATATTCTTCTTGCTTTAACTCTGATTTCTATTAGTACTGTCCATGGGGTTGCAAAGAATCGGACACGACTGACTGAACAACAACAAAATAATTAGTACTTTGACAAGGTCTGGACAATCAGTCACCTTTTTAAGAAAAAAGAGAAATATCAATGCAACAAAAATCTCCAAATTTATTTCTTTTTTTATCAGGCTTAAAAATATTTATTCTACTGTATACTCCTTTCAAGACAATATTTACGTCCTCCAACACTGAATAACCAAGGAAGTGAACATTAGCAAAGTTACCAAAAACCCTATTCTTCTCATTATGTTTATATACCCAGCTCACAGCTTCTTTTGTGTAGCCACAACACGCAGTAGTGCTGGGCCTTAGTCAATGCTGGCTAACCAAAACGGTGTGGAAGCTATACACACAAAACAGGCAGTGATAAACTAAACACAGGTCAATTTAGAAAACAGCTATTTGCCCTTTCCCGTCACATCTCTAAAAAGTTGCTATACTTCCTCTCAAAAATTGTAATTTCCTGCTCCATTGGCTCCTTATCTGGTAGCCTGTTCTTTCTGGGAGCATTTTTATCACCTCTGCCAAGGTTACGCAGCAAACATCTGTAAGACAAAACCTGTGGCCAGCACCCTTCCCTAAAGACAGAAGCTCGGTCAGAGTCATTTTTGTAGGTCAATGTCAAAACACAGTGCTTCTTAAAGTTTAAACATTCTGAATACTGAAAACATTTTCCTGTCATTTCAGGTGTCTAAACCACGCCATCTGAATCATGCCTGAACTCCAGCTGTGTACCCACCACGGCCAGCATCCCTTAGCACCCTCCCTTCTCCACGGCAAGACTCCGCCTTGCGGAGCAGCTTTCTTTCTCTTCCGGCGGAGCAACATTAAAGACGAAGGCAAACCACGGCAAAGGCAAGATGATGAGGCCTCCGTGAGCGACCATCACCAAGCACGTGATCATCTCTTGACATTTCTGTTTCTCCTAACAGCCACAGAAGCAGAATATCACTATTTTCTATTTTAAATATCGCTATTTTAAAAATAAGTAAACGGAGACTTCATAGGTGAAATTATCACTGAATTCTCAGACGGTCACTGAAAACAGTAAAGTGTCTTGACCCCGCTTCCAACTCCACAGCAAAACTTCTTGAAAGCATTATCTCCACTGTGTTCTCCGGATGGCGCCTCGGCAGCAGGTCTACAGTCCTCCACGCTAGGGAGACCGTCCTCACCCGGGTCCGCAGTCACCAGGTCCTGAGTCCACAGGCCCGGCCTCCGCCCGCCTCCTGTTTCTCAGCAGCATCTGACCTGGTGACGACTGGCTCTGAGCTGCTCTCTGCTTCCTGGCCGCTCTCTCCTGGGGGCCCTTCTACCCCACTGGCTGCTCCATCTTTTTCTTTCATTGGTTTCTTCTCCCAACATAGACATGTCAGTCTGGCCCGGGTTCAGTTTTCAGACCTCTAACTTCACTCACTCCTCAGTGAGCTCATCTGGCCATATGGATTTATATTCCTTTTATGCCAATAATTTCCAAATGAGAAACTCCCTCCTGACCTACCCCTAAGCTTCAGATGCATACAACCAACTCCACAGTCAGTGTCTCCTGCTACCACATCAAGCTTTTCATTGGAAATCCTCCGAACCAGGTTGATGAGTGGCTGTTTAAAGTTTTCAAAAATTGATTATCCTCTGGGTAATATCCTCTGTACTTACAGAATCATGAAAAAGGACACATATTATAAATACATCCTTTCTTAATTAATACACAAAACCAATTCATTCATTCACTAGCCAATCTTTTTAATATAAGACCAAAGCCCATTCTCTGGATGTAAGCCCACATATAAATGTTCCATATCATCTTTCTATAACACCCTGGATTGTCCTATGATTTCAAATTTTATCTAAAATAGAACAAGAATATAAAGACATTTAACAACACACTCTGAATACAGAAAGCTTCTAGATTTTTATGATTTTTCTCAATCTTTTATAACTGACTTGCCCCAACTTAATTCTATGGCAAAAATAATTCTATTTTTATAGACCCACTCTGCTTTTTCAAATTAGTTTTCAAACAAACAACCCTTTTGATTCTCAAGCAGACAACTCTCTTTTTAAGCTCAATGACCAACCTAGATAGCATATTGAAAAGCAGAGATATTACTTTGCCAACAAAGGTCCATCTAGTCAAAGCTATGGTTTTTCCAGTGGTCATGTGTGGATGTGAGAGTTGGACTGTGAAGAAAGCTGAGTGCCGAAGAACTGATGCTTTTGTAGTGTGGTACTGGAGAAGACTCTTGAAAGTCCCTTGAACTGCAAGGAGATCCAACCAGTCCATTCTAAAGGAGATCAATCCTGGGTGTTCATTGGAAGGACTGATGCTAAAGCTGAAACTCCAGTACTTTGGCCACCTCATGCGAACAGTTGACTCACTGGAAAAGACCCTGATGCTGGGAGGGATTGGGGGCAGGAAGAGAAGGGGATGACAAAGGATGAGATGGCTGGATGGCATCACCGACTCGATGGACGTGAGTTTGAGTGAACTCCGGGAGTTGGTGATGGACAGGGAGGCCTGGCATGCTGTGATTCATGGGGTTGCAAAGAGTCGGACACGACTGAGAGACTGAACTGAACTGAACTGATTCATCAGTTTACAGGAGACTCGAAGAACTATGTAACTATAGCAACAGAAAACAAGAGCATAATGAGACTCTTAGTGGCACAAAATTCAACTGAAGAGGGTAGAGGAACAATGCACACTAAAAGAGGTCTATTAGCTTTGGGGGCTTAGGGTACTTTGGCATCCGATAATATGTTTATGGTGAAAATAAAAAGTATTGGTTACTGTGAGTCTGTTAAGGGGATATGGACTAAGACAGTTATTTTTCTCCACTTCCCACCTCTATCACCATGAAATCATACTTTCTCTAACTCCCCTCACCTTAAGAAATGTCAATACCCAAATGACTAAAACTAAAACCTTTAAATCCCCTCTCTCTCTCACCAATCTTTCAGACACCGGTAATTTCTGCCCTTTGTAGGAACCCTTACATATATCCTGGATGTAGTCACTTCTCTCCATCTCCATCATCCATGGTCCAAGTCGCTATCATCTCCCAACTATAAAAATTGTGCACCTAGTCTCCTCACTTCTGTTCCAGCCTCCCCATTCTCCACATAGCAGCCTGAAAGAACTTGGTAAAACCTATCTCTCACTAAGAGAGACAATTTCGTATGCATTCATACGTGAGTAAACCACACACAGCTATAACAGAAAGTGTAAGTCAGTATATAAGCGATTACAGAAGGGCTAATCAAAAAAGAATACTGAGATTCCAAGTTTATCAAATGCTGACGTGACATGAGATCAGGAACTGGGTGCTGACTGACCTTGAAGCCATAGGTGGGGAAGACTGTTACAGCTCTTGTTTCCATTCCCTAAAACACCTAATAAATGCCACACATGGACTCATGATGGCACACAAATGCGTGAAATGCAAACAAAGAATGTTTAAGAACAAGAAACACACATGCAATTAGAATATGCAAAGAAGCCTACATGAATCCAATACACACATTTCCCTCTAACACTCCATCCCCTGAACAGCCATTTTCACCCAGAGCTGCAATGGCCAAAACAGTGGCCAGGAGCCACACAGAGCTACTGAGTGCTTAAAAATATGGGGAGGACAAATAAGAAGTTAGATTTTTAATTTTATTACATTTTAATTAACTTTAATTTTATAACAGATATTCAATTATTGGAAAGTTTTAAGTATGCTTGTAATGTAACCTGTTATATAAACCTACCTTATCAACTATTAATTTTATGATATTAAATACAGATCAAATATTTCGAATGAAAATTTAGTGTCACAATTGAGACGTGCTCTAAGTGTAAAATATACACTACTTTTGAAGACAATACCGAAAAAAGAAAATAGAATAGCTCGCTAATAATTTTCTCATTGGTTAACGTTTTTAAAGCAACTTTTGGGTTCATTGGTTTAAATGAAATAAATATTAAAATTAATTTTACCTGTTTCTTTTTACTTTTTTAAATGTAGCTACGGAAAACTTGAAAAGTACATATGTGGCATGCATTATATTTCTACCGGGTCATACTATTCTGGAACTTATATATCTAAATGCAAGCTAAATATATCATTATGATACATTAATTATTAATATTTCAAACACCTCCTGACCTTTTCACTTGATTGTCTTCTTTTCTTTAGTTGAATGAAATCTGTTTCCACCCTTTCTGCCAGCTCTAGTTTCCTCTTGTTTCTTTTAAAAGCAGCTAAACTGAATCCTATAAAAGAAACATTAAAAATAACATTTGAAAAATATTAGGGCAGTAGGGTAGACAAGGTATCCTGAAGAGCCTTCTCAAGACAAAATCCTTAAGAATGTTGGATAAAGGGTTTTATACGCCTTTTCAAGGTACACTGAGGTGAGAGGAGAATAAAAAAAGAAATAACCTAAGATTAAAAATTAAGGAAAAGGTCAAATCCAGAGAGGGAAGTGCATTCTGAAGGTAGATGCTCTCCAGCAGTGTCTGCTAATGCATGCCACAGCCAACTCTGATTTTGAAGGGCTCTGTGCATAGAAGACAAAAGACACTGGGACAGTGCAGCAGGAGAAACCATATCACAGATCATCCACATAAGAAGGGGAAACCCAAAGGGTGATATACCTGATGAAAGGAAGAACTAGAAAACACAACAATACACAAAGATTAGGAAACTTGTAAGTTGACTTGGCTATAACCATAAACAGACTTGGCTATAAATATGAGAAGAAAAGTCATGTTACACTTGGCTGGTTCAGGATGTGGAGATCTAGTGTGTGTGTGTGTGTGTGTGTGTGTGTGTGTGTGTGTCTGCGCGCAAGCACACATGCACACAGGGTGAGCATGGGCTTCTGCTTAGAGAAGAACAATTGGAATTATAAGGAAAAAATACAGATACATATAACATTAAAATATTTTAAAATATTTTAAAATTCAGACAGAATTAACAGATTTCATATTACTTATGTGCCCTGGAAAAAACAAACAAAAAACAAATGATTTTGGTGAGGTAATACTTCAAAGACTCATTAAACACAAATGCAAATACTCCCTGGAAAAACCTGCGTTTTTTCCTCAAAGAATTTACATGTTCCAATTAACATGAGCCCATCGTTTAAAAAAAAAAATCATAAAATGAATGAGAAATAAATCACACCAAATGAAAAATAAAAATCAGCCAAACATTAGAAAGTGTAATCCAACCTATGAAGACTTCACATACTGGAATAATCAGTCATACACAGAGTATAAAATATGTTTATGCTCATAGACATAAGAAGATATTGAATGTATAACTAAGGAACAATAGATGATAAAATGTCCAGACAGACTTGAGGAAGAACCAAACAGAACTTCGTAAAAAAAAAAAAAAATACAATAATTGGAATTTTAAAATTTAACATACAGATTTAAACAATTAGATTCACCTGATGAGAGAATTACAAACTGGAATATAACATTGGAAAGAATACAAAGTTTTCTGATAAAAGCAGACTAAATTATTAAGAGAATTTCTCCCATCAAATATTATCAAAAATACTGGATAAAACATGAAAATTACCACCTTAAAAGCATTAAAACAAAAACTTATTAAAAATATCAAGCTTTTCTGGGGATAAACTAAGGGCTTTTTAGCATTGGCTAAAACTAGCGCAGTTGAATTTGATTCTACAACATGAAGGACAGCCATAAGTCCAATCCAGAGGAGGGATCCCCCACAGGAAGACTAGGCTAGAACCAAGCAAACCCAACCCTACCCTCTAATCCAAGACCAACTGCATTTAGGCAAAACGGCTCTCCTCAATGTGCTGAAATACCTGCTCATCCAGAACACCATATCCAGTAAAATTCACTTTCAAAAATTAAAGTGAAATAAAAATAGCTTCAGGTGAACAGGAATGAACAAATTCATCACTGGCCAGACCCTATACTAATGAGAATACTAAAGGGTGTGCTTCAGTAACAGACAAAATAATACAAAGTGAAAGCTCAAAGACAAAAAAAAAGGTATGGAGACAGGTGGGGGATTAAATGCAAAGGAAAGGGTATATGTGCAGGCAAATATAAATGAAAACTGACTAATTAAAAAATGAATAAAGTTTCATCGTACTTTTAAGTACATATTAATTTCCTCCAAATTGATGTAAATTAATCATAATAACTGGAAAAATAACAAAGATCCTCTAACATATCACTTTTAAGATTAAACAAGAGAATGTTAAATAAGGAAAAACAAATGTTAGGAAAATTAGGTGGAAAAGGAACCAGAGCTGCCTTCAAAACAAAGTCTAAGAACAATACTGTAATAATGGATTCCCACCCCCCTCAAAAAAAAAAGGGTAATGGAAATGACCAATAAGTTTACAAACACATTCATGTATATTCTAAGAGAATTTGAGAATAACACTGATATTTCATACCGGTTGGAAATCTACATGTTACTCAGTAAACTTTCTTGGCACAATATGTTACCTATTTGGGGGAAATAGTACAAGTAAATTCCTACCTCACACTACACACAAAACTGAAATCATATAATAACAATTTAAACATATAAAATCTAAACAAAGAAGTCCAAAAAGATTAAACCATCACACATGAGACATAAATATCAGTCTTTTTATATCAGTCTTTTTGAGAAAGACCTTAATTTTATTTTTTTTTTAACTTCGGAGTATTTTACATTGAATGTGATCAAAGCCAGAATCCACCAAAAAGATGGTTCACTGATGGGCTTCCAGGTCAAGATGGTGCAGAAGAAGGACAAACACATATCTCCTCCTGCAAGAGCACCAAAACTTCAACTAGCTGTTAAACAACAGGAAGATGCTGGAAGCTACCGAAAAAGATGCCCCAAATCAAAAGACAAACAAGAAGCCAGAGACAGATGGTTGCAATCATGATAAAATCAAATCCCATACCCGCTGGGTGAGTGATCCACACACTGGAGAACAATAATACCAAAGAAGTTGTCACACTGAGGTGAAGGTTCTGAACCCCACGTCAGGCTTCCCAGCCTGGGGATCCACCGAGGGGACTGAGAATCACCAAGGAATCTGACCTTGAGAGCCAGCAGGGTTTTGATTACAGGCCTTCCAGAGGACTGAGGGAAACAGAGACTTCAGTCTTGGAGAGCACAAACAAAATTTTGCAAGCACCAAGGCCCAGGGTAGAGGAGCAGTAACCTAAAGGAGACTGAACAAACTACGCGTAGTGTTGGAAGGCCTCCTGTGGAGGTGTGCGTTGGCAAGGGCTCACCACAGGGACAGAGACACTGGAAGTCCCCCTGGGCGTAAACTCTCTTGGACTTTACCATTCACCTCAGTTCAGTTGCTCAGTCATCTTTGACTCTTGATGACCCCATGAATAACAGCATTCCAGGCATCCCTATCCATCACGAACTCCCGGATTTCACTCAAACTCATGTCCATCGAGGTGGTGATGCCATCCCGCCATCTCATCCTCTGTCGTCCCCTTCTCCTCCTACCCCCAATCCCTTCCAGCATCAGGGTCTTTTCCAATGAGTCAACTCTTTGCATGAGGTGGCCAAAGTATTGGAGTTTCGGCTTCAGCATCATCCTTCCAATGAACACCGAGGACTGATCTCATTTAGAATGGACTGGTAGGATCTCCTTGCAGTCCAAGGGACTCTCAAGAGTCTTCTCCAACACCACACTTCAAAAGCATCAATACTTCGGCACTCAGCTTTCTTCACAGTCCAAATCTCACATCCATACATGACTACTGGAAAAATCATAGCCTTGACTAGAAGGACCTTGGTTGACAAAGTAATGTCTCTGCCTTTTAATATGCTCTCTAGGTTGGTCATAACTTTCCTTCCAGGTAAGCGTCTTTTAATTTCATGGCTGCAATCATCATCTGTAGTGATTTTGGAGCCCAGAAAAATAAAGTCAGCCACTGTTTCCACTGTTTCCCCATCTATTTCCCATGAAGTGATGGGACCAGATGCCATGATTTTAGTTTTTTGAATGTTGAGCTTTAAGCCAACTTTTTCACTCTCCTCTTTCACTTTCATCAGGAGGCTTTTTACTTCCTCTTCACTTTTTGCCTAAGGGTGGTGTCATCTGCATATCTGAGGTTATCGATATTTCTCCTGGCAATCTTGATTCCAGCCTGTGCTTCTTCCATTCTTCCAGCATTTTTCATGATACAGCTTTGAAGTACTCCTTTTCCTATTTGGAACCAGTCTGTTGTTCCATGTCCAGTTCTAACTGCTGCTTCCTGACCTGCATATATGTTTCTCAAGAGGCAGGTCAGGTGGTCTGGTATTTCCATCTCTTGAAGAATTTTCCACAGTTTATTGTGATCCACACAGTCAAAGGCTTTGGCATAGTCAATAAAGCAAAAATCGATGTTTTTCTGGAACTCTCTTGCTTTTTCCATGATCCAGTGGATGTTGGCAATTTGATCTCTGGTTCCTCTGCCTTTTCTAAATCCAGCTTGAACATCTGGAAGTTCACAGTTCACATGTTGCTGAAGCCTGGCTTGGAGAGTTTTGAGCATTACTTTACTAGCGTGTGAGATGAGTGCAATTGTGCAGTAGTTTGAGCATTCTTTGGCATTGCCTTTCTTTGGGACTGGAATGAAAACTGACCTTTTCCAGTCCTGTGGCCACTGCTGACTTTTCCAAATTTGCTGGCATATTGAGTGCAGCACTTTCACAGCATCATCTTTCAGTATTTGAAATAGCTCAACTGGAATTCCATCACCTGCACAAGCTTTGTTCGTAGTGATGCTTTCTAAGGCCCACTTGACTTCACATTCCAGGATGTCTGGCTCTAGGTGAGTGATCACACCATCATGATTATCTGAGTCGTGAAGCTCTTTTTTGTACAGTTCTTCTGTGTATTCTTGCCACCTCTTCTTAATATCTTCTGCTTCTGTTAGGTCCATACCATTTCTGTCCTTTATCAAGCCTATCTTTGCATGAAATGTTTCCTTGGTATCTCTAATTTTCTTGAAGAGATCTCTAGTCTTTCCCATTCTGTTGTTTTCCTCTATTTCTTTGCATTGATTGCTGAGGAAGGCTTTTTTTTTTTTAATCTCTCCTTGCTATTCTTTGGAACTCTGCATTCAGATGTTTATATCTTTCCTTTACTCCTTTGCTTTTCGCTTCTCTTCTTTTCACAGCTATTTGTAAGTCCTCCTCAGACAGCGATTTTGCTTTTTTGCATTTCTTTTCCATGGGGATGGTCTTGATCCCTGTCTCCTGTACAATGTCATGAACCTCATTCCATCGTTCATCAGGCACTCTATCTATCAGATCTAGGCCCTTAAATCTATTTCTCACTTCCACTGTAGAATCATAAGGGATTTGATTTAGATCATACCTGAATGGTCTAGTGGTTTTCCCTACTTTCTTCAATTTAAGTCTGAATTTGGCAATAAGGAGTTCATGATCTGAGCCATAGTCAGCTCCCAGTTTTGTTTTTGCTGACTGTATAGAGCTTCTCCATCTTTGGCTGCAATGAATATAATCAATCTGATTTAGGTGTTGACCATCTGGTGATGTCCATGTGTAGAGTCTTCTCTTGTGTTGTTAGAAGAGGGTGTTTGCTATGACCAGTGCGTTCTCTTGGCAAAACTCTATTAGCCTTTGCCCTGCTTCATTCAGTATTCCAAGGCCAAATTTGCCTGTTACTCCAGGTGTTTCTTGATTTCCTACTTTTGCATTCCAGTCCCCTATAATGAAAAGGACATCTTGTTTGGGTGTTAGTTCTAAAAGGTCTTGTTGGTCTTCATAGAACCATTCAACTTCAGCTTCTTCAGCATTACTGGTTGGGGCATAGGCTTGGATTACTGTGATATTGAATGGTTTACCTTGGAAACGAACAGAGATCATTCTGTCGTTTTTGAGACTGCATCCAAGTACTGCATTTCAGACTCTTTTGTTGACCATGATGGCTACTCCATTTCTTCTAAGAGATTCCTGCCCACAGTAGTGGATATAATGGTCATCTGAGTTAAATTCACCCATTCCAGTCCATTTTAGTTAGCTGATTCCTAGAATGTCAACGTTCACTCTTGCCATCTGCTGTTTGACCACTTCCAATTTGCCTTCATTCATGGACCTAACATTCCAGGTTCCTATGCAATATTGCTCTTTATAGCATCGGACCTTGCTTCTATCACCAGTCACATCCTCAGCTGAGTATTGTTTTTCCTTTGGCTCCATCCCTTCATTCTTTCTGGAGTTATTTCTCTACTGATCTCCAGCAGCATATTGGGCACCTACCGACCTGGGGAGTTCCTCTTTCCTTTTCATACCTTCAGACCCCAGGGCTATGTCGCCTCATGCCATACAACTACCAGGGAGGGAGAGTAGCCCCACTCATCTACAGATAATTGGATTAAAGCTTTACTGAGCAAGGCCCTGCCCACCAGAGCAAGACCCAGTTTTTCCCATTGCCAACCCCTCCCATCAAGAAGGTTACACAAGCCTCTTAGCCTCAGCCATCAGAGGGCAGACAGAAGAATCAAGAAGAAGCACAGTCTCACAAAACATATTACAGAAAGTTAACCATAATGAAAAAGTTGAAAGTTATGTCCCAGATGAAGGGACAAGATAAAATCCCAGAGAAATAACTAAATGAAGCAGAGACAGGCAACTTTCCAGAAAAAGAATTCAGAATAATGATAGTGAAGATGATCCAGGATCTTGGAAACAGAATGGAGGCAAAGATTGAGAAGATGCAAGAAATGTTTACCAAAGACCTAGAAGAACTAAAAAACAAACAGAGATGAATAATACACTAGAAGGAATCAATAGCAAAATAACAGGCAGATGAACGGATAAATGACCTGGAGGACAAAATGGTGAAAATCACTGCTGCAGAAGAAAATACAGAAAAAAGAATGAAAAGAAATGAAGACAGCCTAAGAGACCTCTGGGACAACATTAAACACACCAACATTCGCATTATAAGTGTTCCAGAAGGAGAAGAGAAAAAGGACCTGAAAAAATACTTGAAGAGATACAGCTGAAAACTTCTCAAACATGGGAAAGGAAATAGTCAACCAAGTCCAAGAAGCTGAGAGTCCCAGGAAGGGTAAATCCAAGAAGGAACACACCAAGACACACAGTAATCAAACTGACAAAAATTAAAGACAGAAATAAAATATTAAAAGTAACAAAGGAAAAATGACAAATAACATACAAGGGAATTCCCATCAGGCTATCAGCTGATTTCTCAACAGAAACTCTACAAGCCAGAAGGGAATGGCATGATATATTTAAAGTGATGAAAAGGAAGAACCTATAACCAAGAACACTCTACCCAGCAAGACTCTGCTTCAGATTTGATAGAGAAATCAAAAGCTTTCCAGATAAACAAAAGTTAAGAGTAATTCAGCACCACCAAACCAGCTTTATCACAAATGCTAAAGGAACTAGAGAAGTTCCTGCCTAGAGAAGACAGGAAACACAAAAGAAGGAAAAGACCTACAGAAAATACATCCAAATCAATTAAGAAAATGGTAATAGGATCATACAGATCAATCATTACCTTACATGTAAATGGATTAAATGCACCAACCAAAAGACATAGACTGACTGAGTGGATGAAATCATGTGCACATATGCACTTCCACTTACCACATCGCTCTACCTGACCACCCCCCAAACTGTATGTCATTATTTTATATTGTTAAGTTAATCGTGTTCCCATTACGGCTTGCAATTGCAATTATCTTTTATTTTTTGTCTGGCTATTGATTGTGAAAACTGATAAACATCTTCTACTATTGTAATTATGTAACTATTACTCACTTAATACTACTCACTGAATACCATTGTATTAATCATGATTGGTCAACAGAAAAATAATAGAACTCTTTATCATCAGAACTAGGATTAATAGAAAAACCTGTAATCACTTTTTAAAATCCAGATGCATACCAGAATTATCGTGAATTTTTTTTGAAAAATACAAATGCTCAGATATTGCTTTTTTCCTCTGGAGGTCCAGATGTTTCGCTTAAAAACAACTGGAGTATATGATGATCTTTTATCTAGTTTGTTTCATTCCTATTTTATATTCAGTTCTCCCATTTTATTTAGTTTATGTTCTCTAATTTCTCCATCTTTTTCTTTATGTTCTTTTTCCAGCCTCTATCTAGTAGAAAAACTTTTGTATACATACATATAAATATGTATAATATATATTTTTTGAAAACTAATGAATTTTTGCCTAACTAAAAAATTATGACATTTTGATTCTACTTGTTGGACTTAGTATGACTAGAATGCTAGATTTCTAATTAAAAAATAGATATGAAACTTTGTGATCCCAATTCTCCAGGCCAAAATATTGGAGTGCATAGCCTTTCCCATCTCCAGGAGATCTTCCCAACTTAGGGATCAAACCCAGGTCTCCTGCATTGCAGGCAAATTCTTTACCAGCTGAGCCACAAGGGAAGCCCAAGAATTCAGGAGTGGGTAGCCTATTCCTTTTCCAGCAGACCTTCCTAACCCAGTAATTGAACAGGTGTCTCCTGCATTGCAGGCGGATTCTTTACCAACTGAGCTATCAGGGAAGCCAAATTAAAAAACAGATATGAAACAAACAACAAAGGTTTACTGTATAGCATAGGGAACTATAGTCAATACCTTGTAATAACTTATGGTGGAAAATAATTTCAAATATAATATATGTGTATTTGTATAACTGAATCACCTTGCTGTGTACCTGAAACATTGTAAGTCAATTATACTTCAATAAATATATATATTTTGAAATCATTTTTAAAAGACGGTTCATTGATAAAAACCACATAAAATTTTAAATGTCTTAAGGTGAAAGATATCATATGCAAAAGTAAATGATAAATGACATTGTTTAAAATTTAAAGGTATATGCAAATAGTTATGAGATAAGATTAATATCCCTAAATCAGAATGGTCTAATATAAAATTAATAAGTTGGAGATAGAATTAAGATGGCAGAGTAGGAACCACGAGGAATCTGTCCCCGCACCGAGACAACTGGCCTGCTAGAATCTGTCTAAGGTAAGTATTATGGAACTCTGGAGTCTATTAAAGAGGAAGGTTTCCAGGGGAAGGCGTGGATATAAACTGTGGTTAATTTGGGTGAATTTCAGCTTATAGTGCAGAAGCCTCTACCAACTCCCCACTCCCAACCCTGTGGCAGGCAGCCAGACACACATTCCTACAGCAGCTTGCCCACAGCTTGTGAGAGCCAGGTGAGCAATAGAGACCCTGTACTCCACATACCAGAATCCATACTCTGATTGCTGGTTCTGGGCTGAGGTACAGACAGAGACAGACAGCCATTGTTGCAATGCCTCTCCCTCCATCTGAAGTGACCTCCAGGGAATTCAAAAGGCTACTGCTTTTTCCTCTTTTCAGAGACAGGCATTTAAGGAGATATACAAACGGCCAGTAAGCACAGGAAAAGATATTCAACAGCATAATTATTAGGCAAGTGCAAGTAAAAGTCATGAGATACCACCTCATACCATCAGGATGCCTGTTACAAAACAAACAAACGCAGAAAATAACACGGGTTGACGAGGCTGTTGAAGGCTTCCCAGGTGGTACTAGTGGTAAAGAGCCCACCTGCCAGTTCAGGAGACTTAAGAGAGACATGGGTTCAATCCCTGAGTTGGCAGATCCCCTGGAGAAGGGCATGGCAACCCACTCCAGTATTCTGGCCTGGAGAATCCCATGAACAGAGGCGCCTGGCGGGCTGCAGGGGGTCACAAAGAATTGAACACAACTAGTGACTTAGCACTGATGAGACTGTGGAGAAACTGGAACCCTTGTACACTATTACTGAGAACTTTAAATGGTGGAGCTGCAGTGAAAAAGAGTACAATGGTTCTTTGAAAAACTAAAAACAGAATTGCCATATAACCTGGCAATTTCACTTCTGGGTACCCAAAAGAATCAAAAGCAGATATTTATACACCTCTGTTCACAGCAGCAATTATGCATAATAGCCAAACACCAGAAGCAACCCAAGTTGCTTCAACCCAGTCAGTGTATAAATGGATATACAAAATGTAGTGTATACATAAAACGGCGTATTATTCAGCCTTAAAAAGAAATTCTGACATGTGCTACAACATGGCTGAACCTTGAGGACATGATGTAAGTGAAATAGGCCTGTCACACAACGAAAAGTGTATAATTCCACTTATAAAAGGTACCTAGAGTACTCAAATTCATAGGGACAGAACTCAGAAAGTTGGCTGCCAAGGGCCAGGGGGAAGGACACGAGGGAGGAGTTAGCATTTAATGAAAACAGAGTTTCAGTTTTTCAGATGAAAAGCATTTTGTAGACAGATGGTAGTCACAGTTGTACAGTGTAAATATAATTAAAGCCACTGAAATGTACCATTAAAAATGTTTAAGATGGTAAATTTTACATTGTGTACTTTACCAAAATTTAAAAGAAGATTTATGAAAAAATGTACGTGAATTTTTATTTATAACAGCATTATTTACAATAGCCCCGAACTGGAAACACCCAAATGCCTTTCAGTAGATACAGGATGAAACAAACAGTGGTACATCCTCTGTTCAGCAATTCAGACGGTACAAGCTATTGATAGGCACAATCACCTGGATGGATTGCAAGAAAATTACACTAAGTGATAAAAAAGCCAGTTTCCAAAAACTCATATCCTGTAGGACACCATTTATATAACATTCTTGAAATGACAAAATTATACAAATGGAGAAAGATTAGTAACTGCCAGGTGTCAAGCAAAGGATGAAGGTGGGAGGTGAGTGGGTGAGACTATAAAAGAGCGACATGCGTGATCCCTGTGGTGATGGAAGTGCTGTGTATCTTGACTGTCAATATCTTGAATGCGATATTATACTACCAGTTTGGCAAGATGTTCCCATGGGAGGAAACTGGGCAAAAGGTACATGGAATTTCTCTGTATTATTTCTTAGGATTGCATGTGAATTTATAAGTACTTCAAAATAAAAAATTTGAAACTGGCCATATTAACTAGCCATATGAAATTAAGTGTTGATATATCTATGCTAAAACTCTGCAATTACAGAATAAATGTTAATATCATGCTATCTTCCAAAGTATCCTAAACAGAGACAGAAAAACTACTGAAATATAAGAACACAACCTAGCCATAGAAAAGAAGAAAACGGGATTCTTTGTGGCAGAATCATGCCCATAAACTGATAGAATAGGATGTCCTTAATCTACTCTTAATTTAAAGATGTACCACAGGACCTATCAAAGCAAAAAATAGCTGAAAATTAAGGAACAGATGGTAGCAACTTTGTAGCACAAACTAAGGTTGTCTTTTACCAAAGGAAAACAAAATCACATCCCTTTCAACTTCAACCTTAATGAACTTTCTATAAGAATTCAAAAGAATGTACATATTCCATCCCAGACATTCTGAAAACCGAATGCACTGAAATTACCTCCAAAACTTTAAAAACGGCAGATGCCTGGGTCCCGTCTAAAAGCTGCTGTTTTAATTGATTTTGAGTGCAGCCAGGGCTTCAGGATATTTCAAAGCTCCCCAGTGACTGATGTGCAGTCAGAGCTGAAAACCACTGCTCTAATGGTTACACCTAACTCCAGATACGATCAATCACTAAAATCATCATATCAGTCAGTGCTACAGAGCTAAGCCTATTCAATTCTGGTGAAACCACATCACCATGATCATCTTCATATCCAGCATATGGTGAGGGTGATATTAAGAGTCAACATCTGAGCATTTCTATGGACCAGAAATTGGAGTAGAAATTCTTTACAATATACATTATTTCAAGGAATCACAACATCTCCATGAGAAAAGTTTCTAGGAGATAACTCGCCCCTGATCATAAAGGCCTGCAAAGTATGTGGTCATAGTATGAGCTACTATGTGGTCATCAAAGGCACCAACTGTAAACAGCCAGATTCCTCAAAAGTACACAGTAAACCACTTAAGAATCTGGCAATAGCCAGCCAAATGGTAAATCCACATCCTGTATGAGTCAGTAAGTCTAATTCCAACTATTTAGCACAATAAAACATATATTAAGTGATGTGTACAAGAATATTCATGAAATCATCAATGTTAATGGCAAAAACTAGAAACAACCTGAATGCCTATCAATAAAGAAACTAAATAAATTGGTAAAATGCTATTCAGCAGTTTAAAGTTAATTCATCTCTCTATATATCAACATGGACAGATTTCAAAATACTTCTTGCTGACTGACAAAAAGATATTTTTGAAAATCATATTATACCACTATTTACCTAAAAACTAAGGATACTGCAGTATGATACCATTTATCTACTTATAAAAAGAATACTACTACACATTTCAATACTTCTGTTGGAACAGAGAAAAGCAAATCAAAGAGGTAACTGTGCTTATCAGATTGGGCAGGAGACGGCAAATGGGAATGGAAGTATAAAGGAAGACCAGGTTTACGGAGAATGCTCCAATATTTGAGAACACAACATATTCCTATGCCATGCAATTAAAAAGTAATAATACAATGTTTAGATACATTTATTTATATTATTTTATTATTATAGGGCTTCCCTGATAGCCCAGTTGGTAAAGAATCCGCCTGCAATGCAGGAGACCCCGGTTCGATTCCTGGGTCAGGAAGATGCCCTGGAGAAGAGAAAGGCTACCCACTCCAGTATTCTGGCCCAGAGAATTCCATGGACTATATAGTTCATGGGGTCGCAAAGAGTCAGACATGACTGAGCGATTTTCACATATTTACAAAACATATAGCTTATATCAGATTAACCCACAGATCAACTGTTATAAACTCTGGACAGAATTTTTAAATTTAAAAACACACACACACACCTATTTGAAGGCAAGTGATCAAAAGCTGACAAAAATAGGAGAGGATTCAACCACTGAGAGAAAAGAAACACACTGGGTGAGATCCACATTCAAATAGCTTTCCCCACGAGGCACTCCCTACTCTGTGAGACGCACAGAAAATAGAGCTCAGGTAGAAAACCACAGTCTTACAGGTCAGAAATGAAGGAGTGTGGGGCTACTGAAGTCACTGGAAGGGAGAGAGGAATCCTGCAAAGGAGAAACCTACAAAAGGAAGCCCAAAATCTATGTATGTGTCAGTCCCTCAGTCGTGTCTGACTCTCTGCGACCCCACGGACCATAGCACGGCAGGCTCCTCTGTCCATGGAGTTCTCCAGGCAAGCATACATGAGTGGGCAGCCACTCCCTTCTCTAAAGGATCTTCCCGACCCAGGGACTGAACCCTGGTCTCCTGCACTGCAACAGAGCCACCACAGAAGCCCCAAATCTATGTGAAAGTCCCCTCAAATCTTGAATGAGAGCTTAACTGTTCATACAGGATGCAAGATTCCATGAAGTCCACAGAGAAGGGACTTCCCTGATGGTCCAGCTGGTAAGACTCTGCACTCCCAATGCAGGGGCCCAGGTTTGCCGCCTGGTCAAGGGACTAGACCTCACACGCCACAACGAGGATCCTGCGGGCGGCAGCAGAAGAGCCCACATGCCACAGTGAAGACCTGGTGCCCACATGCCACAGTGAAGACCTGGTGCAGTCAAGTCAAAAAAAAAATAGTTCACTGAGGAAAATAATGGCTGAAAAGTGGACAGATGTTTTAGTAAATACCCACTGTATGAGAGACAAAGTTTGAGACTTTCCAGTGTAAACCCCAGAAAGACCATATCTTAGGAATAAAGACCACAGCTGGTACTAAGGGACAACTCTAGGATTAAGAACAAAATTGAAACAGACTCACTTTAACAAAGCCTGAAACAAGGCTGTGACAATATCAAGGTGATTTGCAAATAATTTAATTACATACTAGAACAAGTTCAACATCATTCAAAGGAAGATAAATCATAGTTTCTAAAATGTATCATCGACATGCTCAAATTGTAATTTAAAAAAAAAAAGTTTAAGACATGCAACTAAATGGAAAATTTGTGACCAAGGTCACAAAAAAAAAAAAAACTATCAATTGAAACTGACCTACAGATTACCCAGATTTCAGAATTACCAAATATTTCAAACAATTAAAACATTGTTATTAATAACAATGATAAATATGTCAACAATGGATACAGTGGGTTGAAGATATGGGAAATTTCAAGACAGAGATGAAAGCTGTTTCCTTTTTTTTTTAAGGAAAACTTTAAAACTGAAAAACACAACATCTTGTGCTTGCTTTTTTAAATCATAACAAAAGATTAATATCAAATTAGATACTGCAGGAGGAAAGATAAACAAGCTCGAAGACAATTCAACAGAAACCACAAATAGAAGAAGTGTGATGGTTAGTTTTATTTGTCAAAGTGACTGAGCCAGAGTGCCCAGATATTGGTCAAACACTATTCCAGGCGTGTCTGTGAGTGTGTGCTTGCTGAGGATGAGATTTACACTGAAGTTGATAGAGTAAAGCAGACTGCCCTCCCTAAACTGGTAGACCTCATTTAATCAGCTCAGTGCCTTAACAAAACAAAAAGGCAGAGACTCTCCCCTGAGTAAGAGAGAAATCTTCTTGCCTGACTGCCTTTGAACTAGAATGTCAACTTTTTCCTACCTTCAGACTTGAACTGAAACATTAGCTCTTCCTGCTTTTGAGCATGCCAGCCTTCACACTGAAACTACACAGTCCAGCTGACCTGGTTTTCAAGCCTTTGAACTTAGATTGAAATCACTCCATTGACTCTCCTGGTCTCTAGCATGGTGTCTGATCCTGCAGATCTTGGGACTTGTCAACTTCCACAACTACATGAGCCAATTCTTTATAATATCTCATAGATAGATAGATACTGGTTCTGTTTCTATGGGAATCTTGATTATCACAGAAAGCAGAGAACAAACACTGGGAAAAAAATTAGAGCTTGAATAATACATGAAAGTGTCAAATGTTTACTATAGGTGAAATGCAAGTCCTAGAAACAGAAGAGGGAGAGCAAGAATATAAGGGAGAGTAACTGTTTAAAAACTGGATCCACAACAAAACCAGCACAAAGAAAACCACACTTTGGCAAAAACAAATAAAAAGAACAATTCTTAAAAACAATCAAAGAAAAAGAAGACACATTATACAGAGGAAAGCAGTAACAATCATGTCTGACTTCCTAACAGAAACAATGGAATCCAGAAGATAATGGAATAACATCTTTAAAAAGTGTTCAAAGGATACAATGGAACATTATTCATCTAGTCAAGGCTATGGTTTTTCCAGTAGTCATGTATGGATGTGAGAGTTGGACTGTGAAGAAAGCTGAGCGCTGGAGAATTGATGCTTTTGAACTGTGGTCTTGGAGAAGACTCTTGAGAGTCCCTTGGACTGCAAGGAGATCCAACCAGTCCATTCTGAAGGAGATCAGCCCTGGGTGTTCTTTGGAAGGAATGATGTTAAAGCTGAAGCTCCAGTACTTTGGCCACCTCATGCGAAGAGTTGACTCATTGGAAAAGACTCTGATGCTGGGAGGGATTGGGGGCAGGAGGAGAAGGGGACGACAGAGGATGAGATGGCTGGATGGCATCACTGACTCGATGGACATGAGTCTCAGTGAACTCCGGGAGTTGGTGCTGCGATGCATGGGGTCGCAAAGAGTCGGACACGACTGAGAGACTGATCTGAAGAAGGAAATCCTGATATATATAGATATATCATCTACAATATAGATGAACTTTGGAAACATACTAAGGAAATAATCCAGACACAAAAGGACAAATATTATGTGATTCCACTTAGAGAAGGAACCTAGAATAGGCAAACTCATAGACAAAGTAAGCAGAAGAGAGGTTACCAGGGGCAGGGAAGAGGCGTGGTGGGTAATCACTGTTTACTAGATACAGAGTTTCTGTCTGAGTTAAGGAGACAATAGGAATGGACAACGGTAATAGTTAATCAACACTGTGAATGTACTTAATACCACTGAGTCACACACTTAAAAACTGTTAAAATGGTAAATTTTACATTATGAATATTTTAACACAATTTTTTGAAAGTGCTAAAAGAAAAAAAAAAACAAAAACCTGCCAACCTAGAAGTCTATATCCAACAAAAAATATCTTTTCAAAGCAAAAGGAAACTAAGGACTTTTTTTCCCCCAGATAATGAAAGCTGAGAAAATTTTTCACTACCACATCTACCACATTACCAGAAAAGTTTTTGCATTCCAAGCTAAAGGAAATGATGCCAGAAAGAAATTCAAATCTACATACAGGAATGAAATAAGTAATTATATGTGAAAATGTGTAAGAAATTTAGGATAAACCTTAGAAAGACATTCTGAAAGTTGAAGGAGAATAAAAACCTACAAATTATGCCCCCTAAAGGTACTCAAGTATAAAGCATTATCATTAAACAGCACCAAAACACCATTTTATTTATACTGAGGATTAAACAAATGGCTGAATATCGGATGGTATTTAAAATTTCTTTAATCTAAATAATAGTTATAGCTTCTCCTTTTAAATTCCTAAGTCAAAACCATTCTTTTTTGCCAAAACAAAAAATGAATATATCACTTAACTTTCAAACACCTTATTTATTCAGAGATTTCTTGTTGATTGGGTATATGTCATTAAAAAAAAAAAAAAACCTATGATACCTTATGTTTTTCTTATTCCAAGTATAAAATACTAATATATAGTCAAAAATAATTTTGCCATCTTGCAAAAATCTAGTACTATTTTATAATATGTTTTTATATAAATGTTCTGAAGTAAAATTGGCAGACTGAATGCATGAATTCATCCCCATGCCCTACTAAAAATTTACCAGAAAGAAATGTAAGTGGGGAGGAAGACTGTCATACACAAGGGGTGAGTATAAGAGAAGAGTGATATCAGCAGTTTTAGAAAATAGAAAGCAAGTAACTAATTGAGCAGAAGAAGATGAACCCCAATGCCCACTAGCCAGGACATCACAAATCAAACTAATCTCGGCCAAACTAAACTAATTTCTGCCAAAGAAACATCAAGAGAACTTGAAACAGAAGGCACCTGGTGTGTCTGAAAGCCAGGTCGGGACTAAAACCAGGAGAACAGGCAGATGGAGACGCCCAGATCCTTTCCTTGCACTTGCAGAAAACATGAAGCTACCTCCTGGAGAGACTGAACCAGACGGGCCCCAGTTTAGCTGACATGGAGCACAGCTGGGAGCAGGCACGGACTCTACCTAAAAAAACAGACTTTGACGTAAAAGTCCGAGGAAGGCAAAGGAGCACCTCCAGCCCTTTCCATGTGCTATACCCAAATACGGGATACCGCCCTCCCAGAGGTGGGAAGACGTCTCTCCCTAACCCAGGAGAAAAACTGCATAGAGAAATGACCACGCCTCCTCTCTTGAGGTCAAACAGACCTGCCCTCTCACACAAAGCTGCCAACAGGCCTTTAGGTGCCTCACTCGGGAATATGAAACGGCAGAGGGCCACTAGATAGCTGAGGAAATTAGCAAACATGTATTAGTGTCCAAAACACAACAAACACAAAGACAGAGGAAGCAGAAATAGCAGATAAGAGCACATTTTAAACCATAATATCCCAAGAGAGAAAGCAAAAATGCTGAGTTCATGAAACAAGAACAAGGATATCATGTTTTAAAAGTATTAATCATAGATCCATGGATTGGAGCCCACCAGGCTCCTCTGTAAAGCCATGGGATTTTCCAGACAAGAGTACAGGAGTAGGTTTCTATCTCTCCTCCAAGGGATCTTCCCGACCCAGGGATCAAACCCACAGCTCCTGCATCTTGGGATTCTTTACCTGCTGAGCCATCAGTAAAGCTGAAAAATACTAAAATCAAAATTACAAATTCATTAGAAGTAGAAGATTTGGAAGATAAAATTGAAGAAACTTCCCAGACAATAGGATAAAAGAGATTTTTAAAAGGAGAAAAAAAAGTAACTGTTGAAAAGGATACATAGGATTAGAGCACAAGATCCAACCTCTAATTCATAGATATTAGAAAAATATAGAGAAGTAGGTGGAGACCGTTATCACAAGATCTTCTAAAAAAAAATCTCTCCAAACAGAAGCAGATGGATTTCCAGATGGAAAGGCCAAAAGTGGACTCAGTAATCATAAATAGAAAAACAGACTTATCCCAAAGTATCATTGTCGTAATAAGAACATAGAATAAAGAACTTCCTTTGAAAGAGGAAAAATACACCACAAAGAACTGGGAACCAAAATGCCAATGGACTGCATATTAGCAAGACTGGAAGTTAGAAGATGGAGCAATTTCTTCAGAAACCTAAGTGTAAGTGATTTCCCATCTTACATATACCAAATGTGGGAGTAAAACAAGAAAAAAAAAAAAAAAAAAAACCCACACATTCCATTCAGGAAGCAGCCACATTGATACTGGAGAGAGGAAAAGGCAACTCCAGAGTGACAGAGCAGTGAGGAGCAGAGGACAGCTGCACAGCAGGCCTAGGGGCAGCACCCAGGCAGAGCCAGGTTGCCAAGGGGCCTGTGTCCAGGGAAAAACAAAACCAACTGGCACAGCGGCTCTACCCCAAGATCCACTGGGGAGAGCTTAAAGCAGAATTAGTGACAGGGACTGTGAGAACACAGAGGTCTCATCCTCCCTGCCTCCCTGCACACACACTTCTCCCGCCTGCCTCTCGCCAGTCCAACTTTCAGTGATATTAAACTCATTTTGTGAATATGTTACTAACAGCTGGTCCTTGCTAAACACTTGCTGTGATAGATAATTATCTCTTTTTTCTACAACTTGGTTTCCTTGGAGCCAATGAGTCCTCATTTTTCCATTTGATTATTTAAATTATACTCATAGATTACTTGGAGAAGGCAATGGCACCCCACTCCAATACTCTTGCCCGGAAAATCCCATGGACAGAGAAGCCTGGTGGGCTGCAGTCCATGGGGTCACTATGAGTCGGACACGACTGAGCAACTTCACTTTCACTTTTCACTTTCACGCATCGGAGAAGGAAATGGCAACCCACTCTAGTGTTCTTGCCTGGAGAATCCCAGGGATGGGGGAGCCTGGTGGGCTGCTGTCTATGGGGTCGCACAGAGTCGGACACAACTGAAGCGACTTAGCAGCAGCAGCATAGATTACTTAATAAAATTTTTTTTTAATTTTGTCTATGTTTTTAAACAATTTCTTTGTTTTATGATAAATATGCAGTCATGACTTCTTTCTCAAGATAGACATATGAAACACACAAATATAGATATTTATATCCATTTTTTACTTTTTAAAGTCATTATTAGATTTAATCATGTCTTTATAACAATTTCTAGTTACTTTATAACATTTTATTATAAGAATATGTGACGGTTTATTTACTTACATTCTTCTGGGTTGGATATAAGAGTTTCTCAAAATTTTTTATAATTGTTAATGTTTTTCTTTCTCTTTTTCTTAATTGAAGTATAGTTGATGTACAATATGATATAAGTAGCAGATGTACAGTACAGTGATTCACAATTTTTAAAGCTTACACTCCACTTATAGTTATTAGCTATATTCCCTGTGTAGTACAATATATCCTTGTAGTTTATTTTATACATAATTGAATTTTTTTTACATTTTTAATAATGCTCACTGAGCACCCTTCTACATAAATTTGTCTATATCTCCAATAACAAGTTCAGAGAAGCAGAATGGGTTTAAGGCTTTGGATTTATATTACTCAACAACATCCTCCCAAATTTCTGCCAATCTACATTTGTACCTACAATGTATTATGTTCATCTGACCACACACTTACCAGCAGTAATATATTTTTTAACTCCTTCACCAAGTAAGAGGGATTTAACAAGTAAGATTTATCATGTACTCATCTTAATTTAAATGTCCCTATTAATTATGTTTTATTATCTATTTATGACCTTTGACCTTTTTTCTGTTTTTTTGTTTTTCCTTCTCCTACACTTGGTACCTAGATAGGCCTTCTTCGGCTCAAGGATTGGTAAATGTTGACCTATGTTTTCTTCTCTCTCTTTAAGTGGGTGGTATTATGGTTTGACTGTCAGTAATTATTTTAAGTAGCCTACAAAGGATCCTTTAACAATACTTCTATAAAAGCATGAGAGAGCAGGAGTGGGGGGCCCTCAGGAAGATAAAGTTGACTGAACATCAACCAACTTTCTACGTATCTTTTAACTAAAATATTTCAATATACAAGCTTTCTTCCTTAAATACAGGTGCTACATGGATCAAAAGCAATGTAACACTTTCAGGTATATATGCTAATACAGCTTAATTTTGAAAAGTTTTTACTCACTTGTGGTCATGATGCTAGGAGGGCAAGAGGGTATTCCATGATCTACTGCCCATCTGTAGGCTCCTTCTCCAACTAAAAAGCTAACAACAGAAAGATTATTCTTTTAAAAATTCAGTGTCATCTTCTCCTACATGTATATAGGCAATAAATAAATATATTTATTTGTATACATATATTATTTATATACATATATAATAAAGTAAGATAAGCAATATAATAAGACAACTAAAAATTTTGCAATACCTCAAAATAGCTATATACCAAAAGAATTCATTTAATTTTTCCCCAAGTTAGACATTTTACAGTTGGAAACAGTAAATGGTATGATATCATTTGCAATAACTAATAAGTAAAAATTGGTAAAATGCAACATAAGAAGTAAAAATAGTTGATTTCCCAATGGAAAATATAAAGATTTATCTTGGATCAAAGTGGTTCTCAGTTTTTGTACAAGAACTATTTTAATCATGTTAAGAGTTAAAGCTTAAGCAAGTGTCTTCAGAGTTGGTATTCTTGCCTAGCATAACAGCTGGATCTATCCAAAATGAGTGGGGTACATCCAGAGATGCCCAAACACAATGATATGCACTTACATTTCTAAGCCTCGATGCAATACACACACACACACACACACACATATGATTCAGAACCGTATTTTCACTGTGGTAAGGTAGTGTGGTGTGCCCCAGAGGTCATTTTTTAATCCCCAACTGCAGGTTTTAACATAACAGAAAGTGAATAAAAGGATACTGTTAGCTAACTGTAAAAGACTTCCTTTCAAAGATTTCAAATAGCATGCAGGATAATTAACCACTCCATTCCCTAACACAGTAATAGCAAGCAGTTACCATAATAATCAATCACTTCATCTCCTTCCACAGCCAACTTCTTAAAGATCTCAGCCAGCCAGTAATGGATTCCTTGAACTAGAGCCTACTCATTAGTTTCCTGCTCCCCATTTTTTGTTTCTATTCCTCTAATCATCCAACAATAAAAACTCAAAGTAATATATATTGAAGTCTTTAGATTTGATTGTTAATAAGATCAATGACAGATCAGAAGAAAGTCAAAGTAGATACTTAGAAATATATTCAAACAGTTCCAAAGAGAAACTACATTGTTAGGCTCAATAACTTTTCCAATATATACAGAGCTTGGAGCTGAGGGAGCTTTTAAAAAGAAAAAAAAAAAGAGGAGGGAGAGAGTCCACAAGAATAAACAACTTCACCTCTTCAAACTTGCATTTTTTAAAAAATTCTAAAGGACTCCAAAAATAGAAAACAGTTCTCCTATTCTTGTATCAAATGAAGACCACTGAAAGAAACAGCCAAGAAAAGCTGTCACATAAAGGAAAACGGAAGAATAATTCAAGTAGGAACTTGGATGCAAGTTGAACTATCCTGATGGCATTTGTAGCACTTTCTCCTGCTCCAAAAAGACTTTGATACAAGAAATAACTTCTACTCATGTGAAAATGTAAAGGAGATGCTGAAGTAGTGCATAAAATGATCAAGACAGAAGTTTGGAGCTGAATCTAATATCCTCAGCACACCCACTGGTCATTTGGAGCTCGATCCCAGTATCTGGGATCAAAAGCATTTTATAAAATATGCTTAGTGTTATTTTTCATTTCTCAATCATTCATAGATTTGATTCTAAATGAAATCAGTTTGCCACTGTCTGCAATGCAAGTTTTTAAATGTTAGGCATTTTATAATATTTACCAAGAAAGTGAGCATCATGGATGCTTCTGAATACCTCACTTTCCTTACTATCCAAAATTACATGTCCAGTAGTGCAACATCACAAAAAAATGGCATATAACTGCTTTTAAAATCATTTTAAAACACTATAAAATTATGTGAGCTTGGTTAAAAACTATACAATCAAAAGGGCTTCCCAGGTGGCGCTAGTGGTAAGGAATCCACCAGCAATTCAGGAGATACAAGAGATGTGGGTTTGATCTCTGAGTTGGGAAGATTCCCTGGAGGAGAAAATGGCGACCCACTGCAGTATTCTTGCCTGGAAAATCCCACGGACAGAGAAGACTGGTGGGCTACAGTCCATGGGGTTTCAAAGTCGGACAAACTGAAGCAGCTGAGCACATCCTATAAAAGCAAAAAATCACTTCCCAGAACACTAACTGCAGCACCAACTCAAATTTTTCCCAAATATTCATGATTCTCCAAGGAGAAAGCTTTCATAGAAGTTTCATCTCAATTCACTAGGAAACCCACTGACTCCACCTTGTTAAAACACTCAGAATCTGGCCACTTCTCACCACTCCCCTGCACCACCTGGGTCTGAGCTGCCTCCGTCGCTCTCCTGGATTGCTGCAACAGCCCCTCACTCTCGTGCTTGCCTTGCTCGGTTCCCTGCCTTGGTCCAATCTCAACACACTAGCCACTGATATCCTTGGGAAATGCAAGTCAGGTAATGACACTCCTCTTCTCAAAATCCTGAGAAGCCCCTTGTGACGACACTAGCCTGCAAACTGGAGCCTTTGGCAGAATTTCCAGGTGCTCTCGTGATCCAGTCCTCTCTCCCCTTCCTCCCCTCATCTCCCCCACCTCCTGGTAAGGCTACTCCAGCGTCCCGTAAAAACACAAACATGTCAAGGGAGCTCTGGCCTCAGGGCCTTGGCCCTGTACAGTCAGGGTCTTCCTTCTTTCCCAAATGGCAAATTTCTCCATCTGTTTAAACATATCTCCTTGATGAGGCCTGAAACTCAATACTTTAAAACTACTCAACACTCTACACTCTTCTACCCAGTACTCTTAATCTCTCTCATTCTGCCCTTTTTACATTTTTTCCACCTTATGACATACTATACACTGTGTGTGTGTGTGTGTGTGTGCTCAGTAGCTCAGTTGTGTCTGACTCTTTGTGACTCCATGAACCAACCCAGGCATCGAACCCAGGTCTCCTGCATGGCAGGTGAATTCTTTACCATCTGAGCCACCAGGGAAGCCCAGACACTGTATAGCTTACATATTATCTCTGTTGTTTACATGTCTCCCTCAAATAAACTGTAAGCTTCATTACAGCAGGGATCTTTGTTTTTCATTGATATCCACATAGCCACTCAGAACAACGCCTAGAACACACTAATCATAAACAAACAACTGCAAGATACTCAACAAAATAATAAATGAGGGTGTCAAAATTCTCTAAAGGACAGCACTGTCCTTGTGTTATGCTCTCCTTAATTTATACTAAAGCAAGTCTAAAGTGTTACGCAACAAAAGCAACAGTGTACTGAGACCAGTGCTGACCGGGTGACCGTCAGCGAGCTGAGATACTGAAGGGCCAGCACAACCAAACACACAGAGACGCACCAAGGCCGCCTGGGATTCTACGGATGGGAACTGTTTTCAAAAATCATGACGCTATTGTCAGTCTAAAAATGGGTAATTCAGTGACTTTAGAAAGCTCTCAAAACTGCTTAAAATGCATTATGCTAGATAAGAGAGACAGAGAAGAAAATGATAGCTGCTTCTTTGGACTTCAAAACAGATTTCTGCCTGTTTTACCTAGGACTTCTTTGTTTACCACAAACACACAGAATTGAAGAAAGACCATCAATTTGGTGGCTACTGCTTATTTACAGCTTACAAACACAGAAAGTGCAAATAAAGGAGAACCTGCTATACGTGGAAAAAGAAATAGTGAACATATTAAATAACAAGGATTTAACTCTTCTCAAAATGTTATTGTAAAAATTTGTAAACACGTACATTACAGTGAATAGTCTATAGTGAATCCAAAAGGATCCTCACCCTATCTCACCAGTGATTAACACACTGCTCGTCTTTACTTCACTCCCATCCAGACCATTCTGAAGCAAACCTCAGACATCACATAACTTCAAATATAAATATTTTAACGTCTCTAAAAAAGCAACTTAAAAAAAATACATAACCACAACATAACAAATTGACACCTTAAAAAATTTAACAATAAATCCTTGGAATCAAAAGTTTATTCAATTGATGTTCACATTTCCCTGATTTTTTCCTAAAAGTTGTGCTATTATTGTTATTTTGCCTTTTAAACTATTTTATTTGAGGGGAAATCCAACTAATCCATCCTTATTTTCTGATTAGTTGATAGGTCTTCTTATGTTTCTTTTAATCTATAGGTCTTTAAATATTCTTTTCACATTCATACAAAAGTACTAAAATCTGAATGAATTTATGAAATACAATAAGTTTAACTGCATTTTCAAATAAACAATGTACCAAAAACTAAATTTGCATCTCAAAAAATCCTAGGGTCTAACGGGCTGGAGGAAGCAAAAGCTGGAATCAAGATTGCCAGAAGAAATATCAATAACCTCAGATATGCAGATACCACCACCCTTAAGGCAGAAAGTGAAGAACTAAAGAACCTCTTGATGAAAGTGAAAGAGGAGAGTGAAAAGGTTGGCTTAAAGCTCTACATTCAGAAAACGAAGATCATGGCATCCATCCCATCACTTCATGGTGAACAGATGGGGAAACAGTGGCTGACTTCATTTTTCTGGGCTCCAAAATCACTGCAGATGATAATTGCAACCATGAAATTAAAAGACACTTACTACTTGGAAGGAAAGTTATGACCAACCTAGACAGCATATTAAAAAGCAGAGACATTATTTTGCCAACAAAGGCCCATCTAGTCAAGGCTATGGTTTTTCCAGTGGTCATATTAGGGATGTGAGAGTTGGACTATAAAGAAAGCTAAGTGCTGAAGAATTGATGTTTTTGAACTGTGGTGCTGGAGAAGACTCTTGAGAGTCCCATGGACTGCAAGGAGATCCAACCAGTCCATTCTAAAGGAGATCAGTCCTGGGTGTTCATTGGAGGGAGTGATGTTGAAGCTGAAACTCCAATACTTTGACCACCTGATGCGAAGAGCTGACTCACTGGAAAAGACGCTGATTTTGGGAAAGATTGAGGGCAGGAGGAGAAGTGGACGACAGAGGATGAGATGGTTGGATGGCATCACTGACTCAGTGGACATGAATTTGGGTAAACTCCGGGAGTTGGTGATGGACAGGGAGGCCTGACATGCTGCAGTCCATGGGGTTGCAAAGAGTCAGACACGATTGAGCAACTGAACTGAACTGAACTGAATGAGCATTTTAGGTTAACTCATATTAAACATGAAGCAACAATGTTTTCCAAGCCTTCCCTTTTTCACCAAAAGAAACAAAATTTCCAAAAATTATAACTTGGACTTCCCCAGAGGTACAATGGATAAGAATCTGCCGGCCAATGCATAGGACACAGGTTCAACCCTTGATCCAGGAAGATTCCACATGCCAAGGAGCAACTCAACTGTGCACCACGACTCCTGAGCCCACACGCCACAGCTGCTGAAGCCCAGATGCCCAGAGCCCATGCTCCGCAGTGAGAGGCCACCACAACGAGGAGCCCACGCACGGCCACTGGAGAGCAGATCCCGCCTGCCACAACTAGAGAAAACCCACGCACAGCGACGAAGACCCAGCACAGCCAAGATAAATAAATGAATGAAATGAACTATACAGTGAAAAAAGAAAATGCCAAGTCAAACAAAACTATTAAAGTTTATACTTATAAAAAATTATAACTTATTCTATAATAGGTTAGGAGTTAGCAAATTTTTTCAGCTAGAGGGCCAGACAGCAAATAATTTAAGCTTTGTACCCAGATGTCTCGGATGCAACAGCTCCTTTGCAGAGCACAAGCAGCCACAGGCAGTATGCACACAAATGGGAGTGGCTGTGTTCCCAAAAAATGCGACTGACAAAAACAGGCAGCAGACCAGATCTGTCCCATAGGCCGTAGTTTGACAACCTTTGTTCTAGATGGTAAGGCCTATCAAAGTTACACCATATCATCACGGAGGAGAAAAGAGTGAAAATATACTTTTATAAATAAAATCAACTTGGGAAAACATGGCACAGTTTATGATAATCAGTTCAGTCGCTCAGTTGTGTCTGACTCTTTGCTAACCCATGAATCGCAGCACGCCAGGCCTCCCTGTCCATCACCCACTCCCGGAGTTCACTCAAACTCACGTCCATTGAGTCGTGATGCCATCCAGCCGTCTCATCCTCTGTCGTCCCCTCCTCCGTTCCACCAAATTTATGAAGATATCAAATATTCAGCTAGTCTGACCAAATACCAAAATTTAAATAATGCATCATGTCATGCTGACAATAACCAGAAAATTAAAATATAAAAGATTATCAGCTAATAAAAATACCATTCCTCCTAAAATTCTGCTGAGGGATTTATTTTTTTAAGAAAGAATAAGAGTTTACAAAATTCTAACAACTTTCGATGCAGCTGAAACAGATATACTCCCTGTCTTCCTCAATGAGGTATACAGAGAGATGAACTTTTTATTTGAAGACTTCTTAGAAAACACCCAATGCTCTGCTGCCCCCATAGTTACCTGCCTCTTCAATAGATGACAACAGAAGACCATGGTTTCTAAGTCTTCCATCTGCTTTTGATAGTTTTTATATCCCTATATCTAACACACAGGAATTAAACAATAAATATTTGCTGAATGAAGGAATGGTAAGCGATGAGTAACTAAATGGATGTAAACAGCTATTTCTTACTATTATAAAAGAATTTTACTGCCTTGTTATGAGTTCTAGTCTGCTGCTTCTAATGTGATAAGGAAGGACTCCATAAAATTTTAATAGTATAACAAGTCAAATAAGGTACTCAGTTTCTTCATCTACAAAATGTATGTTATGCTCATAAATCATTTTATGATATTATGAGACAATGCATATGAATCACATAAAACAGTGCCTCTCACAGTGTACGAATGCATAAGGGTCACTATTATCATTACAGAAATTACATAACTAGACTTATTAGGGTTGCGTGTAAACAAACTTAAAGTAAAAACATGATAAATTTAATTTCATTTATTTAGGATACTCAGGAGGCTTTTCTGGTGGCTCACATGGTTAAAAAATCTACCTGTGATGTAGGAGAACCAGGTTCAATCCCTGGATAGGGAAGATGCCGTGGAGGAGGAAATGGCAACCCACTCCAGTATTCTTGTCTGGAGAATTCCATGGAGAGAGGAGCCTAGTGGGCTAAAGTCCACAGGGTTGCAAAGAATCAGACACAACTGAGCAGCTAACGCACACAAAGAATCCTCAGGGAATCTGGGTTTTTTCCACAGTGCAGGTATTTGAGAGATTTTTGCTTTTGGACAAGATGGAGTAACAGGAATACATTTACACTCTTGCCTGAACCAAAGGGGAAAAAAATCAGACAAATACAGAAAACAGTTTTCACACATTAGCCAGTAGGCAGCATAGGACAGTGATCCTTGAGAGAAAGGAAACAAACTGGATAAACCTTATGATGGCCCCGCTTACTGCCTGGAGAGTTTCCTGCCACGGCACAGGAACAGGAACTCAGAACAGGAACCCTGCAGTCTCTGTGAGTTGAAGACAGAGAGCTGGGCATCCAGAGACGCCCAGGTGGCCAGAGTTCACAGGGCAGAAACCCGGGGAAGAGAGTCACACAGAGAAAAGACTCCGGAAATCTGCAGAGTCCCTCCAGTCTTCAGCTTTGTCTTCAGTGTATGTGTAAAAAGAAATTATCAAAGTCTGGGAAAGAATAACATGCAAGTTTTAAAGGTAACAATCCCCAAGTTCACATAGGGCCAGAACAGCTCCTGTTCCCAGTAGTCACACTAAAAAAATAAAACCTCATTCTGGTTACATCTGTTATAGTACTCAGAAGGGTTTTGCCTAGCAGCAAAGCAAAGTTAGCTCAAGGCTAAATGCTTCTCTAGTTCGTGTAACAAAGTATAAAGCAAGGCCTGAAAGGATGACGCTGTCTCTAAATAAATTAACCACATCCTAGAATTGAAGTACAAAAATATCCAACACCAAATAAGGCAAAACTCACAATGTGTGGAATCTAATAAAAAAATTACCAAACGTGAAGAAGCAGGAAAATGTAACCTATAATGAGAAAAATCATTCCATTGAAAACCCAGAAATGACAAAGATGATAGAATTAGTAAACAAAGATATTAAAAGTTACTATAATTGTATTCATATGCTCAAGAAGTTACAGGAAATATTAAACATGTTAGGCAGATACACAGAAGACATTTTTTTAAAGATACCAATCAAACTTCTGGAGATTAAAAACTACAATGTCAGAAATGAAAAATAAACTGGATGGGATTAACAGGTGACTAGGTATTGCCACTCAGTGTTCTTCCCTGGAGAATCCCAGGAATGGGGGAGCCTAGTGGGCTGCCGTCTATGGGGTCGCACAGAGTCGGACACGACTGAAGTGACTTAGCAGCAGCAGCAGGTATTGCCAAAAAATAATTAGTAAACAGCAGTAGAAATTATTCAAAATGAAACAAAGAGAAAAATTAATGGGAAAAATAAAAAAATTATCAGTACCACTATGAGAGGTCAAATATACATGTAACTGGAATCCTAGAAGACAGAAGAGGAGGGATCGAGAAAGACACATCTGAAGAAATAACAGCCAAAAATTTTTCCAAATTTGATGACATATATCGCTACATATCCAGGAAGCAAAATGAACACAAACCAAAGACATTACAGGAAAACTACAGACCAAAGTCTCTCATAAACACAGATGCAAAAAGTATTTTAAAAAGTTAGTAAATTGGATCCAGTAACATATAAAAGGATAATACATTGTAACCAAGTGGAATTTATTCCAGGAATGCAACTGTTACTTTAAGAGTCGAAAATCACCCAATCACTGTATTAACTGACTAAATAAGAAAGAGCATCACAAATAGATACAGAGAAGTATTTGAAAAAGTACAATACCCATTCCTATTAAAAATTCTCAGCACATTAGGAAAAGAAGGGAACTTTCTCAGCATGATAGAGAGCATCTATGATAAACCTATAGCAGCCATAATGTGTGTAAAGTGTTAGTCATTCAGTCATGTCTGACTCTTTGCAACCCCGTGGACTGTAGCCCGCCAGGCTCCTCTGTCTATGGAATTATCCAGGCAAGAATACTGGAATTGGTTGCCCCTTACTCCAGAGGATCTTCCTGACCCAGGGATCAAACCCGTGTCTCGCATACTGCAGGCAGATGCTTTACCATCTAAGCCATGAGGGAAGCCCGTCATATCTAAGGGTAAAGAACAAATGCACCCTCCCTAAGATTACAAATAAAGCAAGGGTGTTCACTCTCGCATTTCTATTTCACATTGCATAGGAGGTGCTAGGCAGTGCAATAAGGAAAAAGAAAGTAATTAAAGGAATGGACATAAAAAGGAAATAAAACTATTTTTATTCCCAGAAGACAGAACTATCTATGTAGAAAACTTCATGGAATCTATAAAAACAAAATGAGAACAAATGAATTTAGCAAATTTCCAAGCCAGAATATCAATATAAGGAAATCAATTATATTTCTATATTGGTAAGGAACACTGGTATTTAACTTTTTTAAAGTATGAAATTTATCACAGCAACAAAAAGAAACACTTACGTATAAACTTTTTTAAAGCTGTGCAAAATCTGTACACTGAAAATTATAAAACACTGTTCAGAGAAGTTAAAGAAGACCTTAAAAAATGAATCAAGTTAAAAACCTAATCAAAATTCTAGCAGGTTATTCAAAGAAACTGACAGGATAATTATAAAATTCACATGAAAGTGCAAAATGCCTAAAATGGTCAAATCAATTTTGAAAACAAAAAATAAAGCTGAAGAACAATGTGAGAAAATTAGATCACTAATTCCAAGCAACTATAGGATCACCTTCTGACATTATTTTAATACAGAGATGACCATTGCTTTTTCACATATATTTCATCTTTGTAAAATATAAAAATATTATACATATCCCCTTTGACAACTGCCTCATCTTGTTCCTTCCTTCCTGCTTCCTAGAGGTAATTACGGTCTCGTGACCTTCTTTCCAGAACTTTTTTGTACATCTATGTACGTGTCTGTGTAGACTTAGAAAATCAGAGTGCTAGCATACCTCGGAGATACTGCAGGTTCAGTTCCAGACCACCACAATTAAGTGAACGTCACAATAAAGCAAGTCACACAAATTTTCCGATTTCCCAGTTCATATGTTTACACTACACTGTATTCTATTAAGACTGCGATAGCACTATGCGTACAATAATACTGGACACACCTTAATCTAAAAACAGGATATTGCTAAAAAATGCTAAGCATCACCTGAGCCTTCAGCAAGTCATAGTAAACAACACTAAACACCACTGATCATAGAGTACCATAACAACTATCATCATGAAAACATTTGAAATATTGGGAGAATTACCAAAATGTAACGCAGAGACATCAAGTGACCAAATGCAGTTGGGAAAATGGCTCAAAGCACAACTACCACAAACCTTCAATCTGTTAAAAAATATATATATACAGTATCTGTAAAGCACAATAAAATGAGGTATGCCTTTGTTGTATGTGTTTAATACCATAAAGGAATAGATGAGAATGAGAAAAGCTTCAATTCTGGACAGCTGTTACCTAGGGCAGGGCCAGAGATGGGGTCGGGGTATGAGCATGGGTCAGCAGAAGGATAAGGATGCCCTTAGCAAGGATCGCATCTACACAGCTTCGAGTCTCTTGGTAATGTTTTGTTTTCTCAACCTGGCTGGTAGGAAATAGGGATACCTTGAATACATTTGGGTAAAAAGATTTCAAGATTTTTCAAAACTATATCATTTTCTATTACTTGAAAGTCAAATAACAGTGATTCCTATAGTACCACTGTCACAACTTCCAATACAGGATATTAACGTAACCTTAACAGCCAGGCGTACTGAACATGTATAGTACTGAAGACAGTTGAGTATGAGACAGTACTGAGGCATAATTGTTACATTATTATCCACGTTATCGTGAAGAACAGTATGGAGGTTCCCTAAAAAACTAAAAACAGAGCTACCATATGACCAGGTAATCCCACTCCTAGGCACATATCCAGAGAAAAAGATGAGCCTAAAGGATACAGGCATCCCAGTGTTCACTGCAGCACTGTTTACAACAGCCAGGACATGGAGCAACCTACGTGCCCATGCATATTTCACTTCAACAGGTGAACTATAAAACATTACATATATTTTATATGTACTGATGTTGAAAAAATCTCTAAGACATACTATTTAAAGAAAAAAAGAAAGTTTCAAAATAATATGTACATTGATTTTTTTTAAATATGCATAACTCTGTTTACAATGGCTAAGGCATGGAAACAACCTAAATGTCCACTGACAGAGGAATGGATGAACATGTGCGGTGCGTGTGTGATGGAATATCACTCAGCCATTAAAAACAGTGAAATAATGTCATTTGCAGCAACATGGATGGACCTAGAGAGTCATTCCGAGTGAAGTCAGCCAGACAGAGGAGGAGAAACATGGTGTGACATCCCTTCTATGAGGAATCTAAAAGGAAATGATAGAATGAACTTACTTACAAAGCAAGAAGAGACTCAGACTTAGAAACTGAACTATGGTTGCCAGGGGGAAGGGATAGTTAGGGAGTTTGGGATGGTCAGGGGCACACTGCAATATTTAAAATGGATAACCAACAAGGACGTACTGCACAGGACATTGAACTCGGATCAATTTTATCAGGCAGCTTGGGTGGGAGGGGACTCTGGGGAAGAACTGATACATGTGTATGTACGGCTGAGTCCCTTCACTGTTCACCAGAAACTACCACAACACTGTTAAGTGGTTGTACTCCAATACAAAATTAAAAGTTCAAAATAAAAAAATTTAAAAACTGGATTAAATATATCATTAGGCATGTTAACAGGATGTGATTACATTTTGCAAACACAGAAATTTACAGAATGATATAAGGGTGAAATACAATGGTGAGGATTTGCTTTAAAATACTACAGGAAAGAGACAGGTACATGAGACAGATGAAGGGCAAAAATATTAATTACTGGAGCTAGATGATAGGTTTGTGCAGGCTCTTTACAACATTCAAGTTCAAAGTTTTTTAAGGAAAATTATATTTTAATGCTGCAGAAAAGATGAATCTTACTAATGTTAGTGTCACAATGTGCTTCTCCAGAAGAGCAAAATTAAGTACTTTTACTCTGAAAACTTCTCAATAAAATGAGTTTAGACTCTGGACTCAAACATGTAAGATATTTTTAAATTCCTATAATAAAAAGACCCCAGTTAAGCACTTATTAACAGCAAAAGCATCTCTACAATCAATTACAAAACTTAAATTAACTCTGATCTCTTTTGCACATTAATCCATAATATTCTCTTCCATCCGGAGCTCTCTCTCAAAACAAAATGTTTCGAGATCACAGAACAAAGAGTGTCGTCCTCTCAAAGGCAAGGTACTGCTGATGCGTAACCAACAGCATCAGCCTTCTGTGGATAAAAATAGCCTTCAAACACCGCATGCACCAAAGACCAAGGTCCTGGGGGAAGACGGAGAAGAGCAAAGCAGTTACCAGGGAGGAATTCGGCCGGCTGAGAGCTTGCCCTTCTGCCCTTCACACAAGAGTCTGTTTGCAACTGAGACTGGGTTCTTGATTCCTATAAAATAAAATCAGCAGAAAGTGAAATCAGAAAGTCTTCAAGTTTCCCACTCAATTTTGTGGCTGTTTCAATAAGACAACTTTTAAGTATCAATATCTTGGAAAACTGTCTATAAATATACTAATGAAAACTGTTATTTATCATGAACAGTAAGGAGCAAATCAAATATATGAATACCTATAGGTATAAGAACAGAACAAATATAAAAACATACATTCTCATTTTATCATGTGCTATAGCAGCAAAGACTGAATTTGAAATAACACAAATTTAAATTAGGTTCCTTTTTAATAGATTTCAGGATAGAATTAAAAATTTAACTGGAAATTTGCCATCTATTATCAAAACCATGAATTTCCTCTAAGGAATACACCTGAGTACAAACAGCTTCAAATTTCTCTTTAGGGAGAAAAATTAATGGACAAAAATTTTAAATCTCACCTGCAAGAAAGAATAAAGTCCTACAAATGGGGAGAGAGTAGGGAGAAGAGGCCAAAGGTGTACAAGACTGAAATTGATGTGGCTAGGCTTGTTTCCAAGAGGGAAAACAAAATGGAGAGGGAGAAAAGGGTGCTTCTCCAGAGGAAAATAGGACAGGAGGTATTAGCGTGAAAAAGAACTGCCAGGGTGACAACAATAATAACAAGTATGACAATGACTACGACAGAAGCCGGTGACAGTAACTTAGGATCCAGTATGGGCCAGGCCCAGTGCCAAACCTTAACCAGCATCAGATTATTTAACGGACACTTCACCTCTATCACATAAGTACAGTTATAAACCCTGTATGATTACTGAGCAAACATTTGCAAAGGTTAAGTTACCTGCCCAGGATCACATGCTGAGATTTTAACAGAGGCAGCTAATGACCACACCCTTGACCACTAACTTATAGTCTCAGAACACTGTTAATACAAAAAAAAAAAAAAAAAACAGCAGGATATAAAGAGACTGAAAAACCTCAGATTAAACAACAGATTGACTTAAAACTAGGTATTTAGCTAAACACCAAAAACTACTGTCCCCCACTAAAAAAGGATAAACTATCAAAAGAAGAAAAACTCAGATCTCTGTACGAAGCTCTTAAAATAAATTTATTTCTGTGTATGATGATTCAGTGGCATAAAGACATCAATTAACTGATAAATTAACATAAATTCAAAGCTATAAATTCACCATCAGAGCTTCAAAAGGACATCTGCTGCTGCTGCTGCTGCTAAGTCGCTTCAGTCGTGTCCAGCTCTGTGCAACCCCATAGACGGCAGCCCACCAGGCTCCCCCGTCCCTGGGATTCTCCAGGCAAGAACGCTGGAGTGGGTTGCCATTTCCTTCTCCAATGCATGAAAGTGAAAAGTGAAAGTGAAGTTGCTCAGTCGTGTCTGACTCTAGTGACCCCATGGACTGCAGCCTACCAGGCTCCTCCATCCCTGGGATTTTCTAGGCAAAAGTACTGGAGTGGGGTGCCATTGCCTTCTCCGCAAAAGGACCTCTATGATATATGAAAAACTGACTCTTAAATTCACCAGGTAAACTTTGTAAAAAAAAAAAAAAATTAAGAGGCACTCATTTTACATAATACCATTTCTTATTCAAAGCTACTGTAATTGAGTGTGGTTTGTGTACAAAATAGACAAATATATCAGTGGAACAGAATAAAGCTAAAGTTGAGTTACAGACATGTGTGAATGAGGATATTTAATACGTAATACAGACAGTACTTCAAATGTAGGAAAGGATGGACTGTCTGTGAGAGGCGGACAGAACACAGAGCGATGGGGGTCAGACTGCTTTATAACAGTACCAGCTATCAACGGGTTGCTTTGCAGCTATAAATGCACCCTTGGTTGCCTGATGGGTAAAAGTGGGCATGGGCCATCTAACCATGCAGCTGTGGCCAGCTGGCACACGGCTCAGCTTTGTCAGGAGAGGGCACTGGAGATACAACGCAGCGGCCGGGCTCCGGGAGCTCACAGGCATTCACACTACGTGACCCACACGGCTCTCTCCAGCGCCAAGTGCTGCGGGGTGCAGCTTCCTCCAGCATTTGCCCACCACATGTTTTCCCCAACTCCTGACTCAGGCCACGGCAGCACAGCGGACAGCCCCAGAAAGAAAAGGACCATAGTCACGGACCCCACACCTTCTCCTCAGTCCCACACATAGCAAAGGATCCTGTGGGGCTGGCTGTCTAGAGAGCCAAAACCCTAGTCATCATCCTAGGAACAGAGGTTTACCTCCCACAGCTTCCTGAGCTCTGTGTGCCCACCTGCCAGTCTGAGCCCCACAGGACGGTTTCTGCTCCCACAGGAAAACGGCCTGGGTAACCCAACAACCTCTCTGCCAGACAGCAGGCTGCAGCCACACCTTGTTCAGTGAGGTGTGAACTTCCTTCCACATTTCCCTTACATGTGTATTTCCCCTTTGCTCTTTACATTAAGCTTCTCCAGTTTAAACTGCTGTGTAGTATCTGTCTCCTAGCTGGACCCAGTCTGATACAATAAACTTGGACAAATTGCTAAATCTCTCCTGTGTCTCAGATTTCTCAATTATAAAGTGGGGATAAAAGTATTGATCTCAGAAAGTTTTCCTGAGCACTAAATGATTTAACACACATGAACTACTGGAGAACAATCCATGGTAACAGTCACCCAATAAATGGTTGTTGTTATTATCCTTACTATTATTACTCAATAAACTATACAGGGACAATTTGTTGATCACTTCAGAAACTGATCAACAAACAATGCATTCAAGAAGCCAATGAAAAATAAATTACACATATATTTGAAGAATATGTAAGTGATGGACTTACAGTTATGACTGCGAGCTGACTGTGGCACAGATCATGAACTCCTTATTGCCAAATTCAGACTTAAGTTGAAGAAAGTAGGGAAAACCAAGAGACCATTCAGGTATGACCTAAATCAAATCCGTTACGATTATATAGTAGAAGTGACAAATAGATTCTAGGGATTAGATCTGATAGACAGAGTGCCTGAAGAACTATGGACGGAGATTTGTGACATCGTACAGGATACAGTGATCAAGACCATCCCCAAGAAAAAGAAAGGCAAAAAGGCAAAAGGGTTGTCTGAGGAGGCCTTACAAATAGCTATGAAAAGAAGAGAAGCAAAAGGCAAAGGAAAAAGGAAAGATGTACCCATTTGAATGCAGAGTTCCAAAGAATAGCAAGAAGAGATAAGAAAGCCTTCCTCAGCGATCAATGCAAAGAAATAGAGGAAAACAACAGAATGGGACAGACTAGAGATCTCTTCAAGAAAATCAGAGATACCAAGGGAACATTTCATGCAAAAGTGGTCACAACAAAGGACAGACACGTATGGACCTAACAGAAGCAGAAGATACTAAGAAGAGGTGGCAAGAATACAGGGAAGAACTGTACAAAAAAGATCTTCACGACCCAGATAATCATGATGGTGTGATCACTCACCTAGAGCCAGGCATCAAGGAATCCGAAGCCAATTGGCCCTTAGGAAGCATCACTATGAACAAAGCTCGTGGAGGTGATGGAATTGCAGTTGAGCTATTTCAAATCCTAAAAGATGATGCTGTGAAAGTGCTGCACTCAATATGCCAGCAAATTTGGAAAACTCAGCAGTAGCCACAGGACTGGAAAAGGTCAGTTTTCATTCCAATCCCAAAGAAAGGCAATGCCAAAGAATGCTCAAACTACCGCACAATTGTACTTATCTCACACACTAGCAAAGTAATGATCAAAATTCTCTAAGTCAGGCTTCAAGTACTTGAACCGTGAAATTCCAGATGTTCAAGCTGGATTTAGAAAACGCAAAGGAACCAGAGATCAACTGCCAAAATCTGTTGGATCACTGAAAAAGGAAGAGAGTTCCAGAAAATCATCTATTTCTGCTTTATTGACTATGCCAAAGCCTTTGACTGTGTGGATCACAATAAACTGTGGAAAATTCTTCAAGAGATGGGAATACCAGACCACCAGACCTGCCTCTGGAGAAACCTGTATGCAGGTCAGGAAGCAACAGTTAGAACTGGACATGAAACAACAGACTGGTTCCAAATAGGAAAACAAGTACATCAAGGCTATAAATTGTCACTCTGCTTATTTAACATCTATGCAGAGTATGTCATAAAAAATGCTGGGCTGGATGAAGCACAAGCTGGAATCAAGATTGCCGGGAGAAATATCAATAACCTCAGATATGAGATGATACCATACTTATGGTAGAAAGTGAAGAACTAAAGAGCCTTTTGATGAAAGTGAAAGAGGAGAGTGAAAAAGTTGACTTAAAGCTCAACATTCAGAAAACTAAGATCATGGCATCCAGTCCTATCACTTCATGGCAAATAGATGGGGAAACAGTGTCAGATTTTAATTTTGGGGGCTCCAAAATCACTGTAGACGGTGACTGCAGCCATGAAATTAAAAGACACTTGCTCCTTGGAAGAAAGTTATGACCAACCTAGACATAATATTAAAAAGCAGAGACGTTACTGTGCCAACAAAGGTCTGTGTATTCAAAGCTATGGTTTTTCCAGTAGTCACGTATGGATATGAGAATTGGAGTACAAAGAAAGCTGAGCACCGAAGAATTGATGCTTTTGAACTGTGGTGTTGGAGAAGACTCTTGAGAGTCCCTTGGACTACAAGGAGATCCAACCAGTCCATCCTAAAGGAAATCTGCTGCTGCTGCTGCTAAGTCGCTTCAGTCGTGTCCGACTCTGTGCGACCCCATAGATGGCAGCCCACCAGGCCCTGCCATCCCTGGGATTCTCGAGGCAAGAACACTGGAGTGGGTTGCCATGTCCTCCTCCAATGCATGAAAGTGAGAAGTGAAAGTGAAGTCGCTCAGTCGTGTCCGACTCTTAGCGACCCCATGGACTGCAGCCTACCAGGCTCCTCCGTCCATGGGATTTTTCAGGCAAGAGTACTGGAGTGGGGTGCCATTGCCTTCTCCCAAAGGAAATCAGCCCTGAATATTCATTGGAAGGACTGATGCTGAAGCTGAAACTTCAATACTTTGGCCACTTGATGTGAAGAACTGACTCCTTCGAAAAGACCCTGATGCTGGGAAAGATAGAAGGCAGGAGGAGAAGGGGATGACAGAGTATGAGATAGTTGGATGGCATCACCAACTCAATGGACATGAGTCTGAGTAAACTCTGGGAGTTGGTGATGGACAGGGAGACCTGGCGTGCTGCAGTCCATGGGGTCACGAAGAGTCAAACACGACTGAGGGACTGAACTGAACTGAACTGAAAACCTTAAGAAATGCAAAAGCCAAAAAAAGAAAAACAAACAAACAAAAAAAAGAAATGCAAAAGCCATAAAAAGGAGAATAATAAGTTTGACAAATAAAAATTTAAGTTCCAATATGATAAAGCACATTATAAACAGGGTTAAGTGGCAAGCCACACAAGAAGTGTAAGCAGAGAAATGCTAATGGCCTTGAAAAATATGAAATTTCATTAAATGCTAATAATATCTCATAATAAAAGAAATTAAAACTAATTGAAATGCTCTGCATACCTATCACAAAAATCAGAAGAGATACAGAAGATTACAACAAATGTGTAAGTAAACTGACCTAATTGATATACATAGAAAACATACCCAACAACTACATAATACTGTTTGGAACTTCATATGGAGCATTCATTAAAATACACCATAAGCAGAGCCACAAAGTAAGTCTCAAGAAGTTTCAAGGGGTTGGAATCTTTCAGACCATGTTCTCTGATGACAGTGACATTAAACCGGAAGTCAATAAAATGTTTAGGCAAATAAATCTGACAATTCATTTTAAAAAGACAAATTCCTTGGAAAATACACATAAGAAAAATATAGATAGTCATGAACCTGGTAAGAAAATTGAAACCCATGTATTTAAAACTTTCCACAAAGAAAATTCCAGTAACTCAAAATAACCAATGAATGCTTCCAAATAATTTTTAGAAATCATTTCAATTGTATGCACCCTCAAAGAATAGAGAAAGAAAAACCCAACTCATTATAGAGCCAGCCAAACATGATTCCAAAATCTAAAGAGAATATTTTAAGTTAAGTAAAATTAAACCGGATCATTGCATGAACATAGATGTCAAAATCTTAAACATCAGGAAATCAAATCCAGTGGATGTAAAAAACAAGATAAAAAATTCAATCAAGAAGACTTTATGCCAGGAATGAAAAGTTGGTTTAGCATTCAAAAAAAAAAAAATCATAAATTTTATATCTACAAAATAAAGAATAAGAGTCAAAGATGCAGAAAAACACTTAATATTCAATACCCATTTAAAATAAAAATGGGTATTGTAAGCTATCAGTAAACTAAGACTAGAAAGAAACGTCCTCAATCTGATGAAGAGCATTTATGGAAATTGTGTAGCTGGCAGCACACAGTATGGTGAAACAGCTCAGAGTCCCCTCTGAGGCCAGGAACAAAACCAGGATGTGCACTATCATCACTTGTGTTCAGTACTGCACTGCGCCAGAGCCAGAGCAATAACGCAAGGAAAAACAAAAACGTTCAATACCGGAACGGAAAAGCAAAACTGTCATGACTCACAGATGGTGTGACTGTGTATATAGAAATTATGAAAGAAATTTATTTTTCTAACTGCTTAAATTAACCAAGTTATCAAGACCACTGAATACAAATCCAATACACAAACCTCAACTATATTTCTAAATACAAAAATAATTGGATACTAATATTTTAAAATATATACTTATAACAGCCATAAAAAAATATCTGGAATAAATCTAATAGCAGATGTATAAGATATCTATATTAAAAACCATAGATATTGCTGAGAAAAGTAAACATTACTTACATAGATGTACACATTCTATGTTCACAACAGAAAGATGCAATATTATTAAGATGTCAGTTGTCCACATATGGTTCTATATATATATTCAATGCAATACCAATCACAGTCTCAGCAGGGGTTTATTATGAACACTGACAAGTTGATCCTAACAATTTTACGAAAAAGCCATAAATTGAAAAATAGCCAATACAACTATAAAGGGGAAAAAAGGAAGCTGGAAATCTTATACAACCAGACTATCAAGACACAATGTCAAGCGATAGTAATGAAGACGGTATGGCACCAGCAATAGCACAACAGACAGAACGATGGAATAGAAGGGATAGAGACAAACCGCTACACATACAGTCATCTGATCTGCCAACACTCTTCGGAGGAAAGGATTATCCTTTCTACTGACAATGGCAATAAGCCATCTGGATATTCATAAGAGGGAAAAAAATTAATGTTGGTTCCGACTTCACCTACTCTAAAATAAATCCGAACTTCATAAGAAAGCTGACTGCTGCTGCTGCTGCTGCTAAGTCACTTCAGTCGTGTCCAACTCTGTGTGACCCCATAGACGGCAGCCCACCAGGCTCCCCGTCCCTGGGATTCTCCAGGCAAGAACACTGGAGTGGGTTGCCATTTCCTTCTCCAAAGCATGAAAGTGAAAAGTGAAAGTGAAGTCGCTCAGTCGTGTCCGACTCTTAGTGACCCCATGGACTGCAGCCTACAAGGCCCCTCCATCCATGGGATTTTCCAGGCAAGAGTACTGGAGTTGGGTGCCATAACTATGAAGGGTTAAAAACAATAGAACTTTTATCTTCAAGAGGAAGCTATCCTCAAAATTTTGGGTAGACAAAGATTTCTTAAAATACAAAAAAAAAAAAAAAATTAGCCATAACATAAACACTTGATAACTTAAACCTCATTAGAAGACTGAAAAGGTGAACCAGGCTGGGAGTAGATATTCGCAATACATGTATCTGACAAAGGATTTATATCAAATATATAAAAATTACTCCAACAAATCAATTTTAAAAATCCAATAAAAAGTACACAAAAAACAAAAACACAGTACACAAGGATATCTCGATGGCCATGACATATGAAAATGTTCTCAATCTCATTAGTCACCAGGGAAACTCATATTAAAACAGTAATACCACTACACACATATCAAATGGCTACATTTTAAAAAGAGTGACAATACCAAACATTGCCAAAGATGTCAAGTAACTGAAATGCTCATAAATCGTGGGAGTATAAAAGTAACAACTACTTTCGAAAACTGGGCAGTTTCAACTGCAGCCAAACACATATGTATCTAAACTTACCATTCTAAATCCTAGGTTTATACTCAAAGGAAGGAAGTGCATATGTCTACCAAAAAACTTCTACAAAAATATGCACTGCAGTTTTTTTATTATTATTCATAAGAGTCAAAAACTAGAAATTATTCAAATATCCACTGAGGAGAGCCAAATAAGTTATTATATACTCACGCAACAAAATGCTGCTACCACAAAATTTTAAAAACTATTGTGATACAAATCATACGTCATTCTCACAGGTGTAACAGTAAGCAAAAGAAACCAGACACAGAGGGATATGATTCCATTCATATGAATTTGAGCCAAGGGCAAATTAATCTATAGTGCCTAAAGTCAGAATCTGGGGAGGAGGAGGAGCAGGGGGATGGGAATACCAGCGATATAAACTAAGGAGAGGCATAAAGAACTTGTCTGGGAGTTTGGAAAGGTTTTCTATTTTGACACGGAAATCTTTTACGTCTCGATTTTGGGTGTTGGTTTACAAGGCTATATACATGTAGGAATTCATGAAGCTTTATATTTAAAATCTGTGCCCTTCATGTATATTTCACTTCAATAAGTGAACTACCATACGTTACATATATTTTATATGTAGTGATGTTTAAAAAATCTCTAAGACATCCTATTTAAAGAAAACGAGAAAGATTCATAATAACTGATATCATTATTTTTAATTTACCATTACAGTTTCAAAATACATTTATTTTTTTAAAATATGTGCAAAACTGTATTTCTATTACATATAAATACAGATAAATGAATTTTATTTTACTGGTTAAACCCTCCAGGGAGAGTTTTGGAAGGAAAGATTTGGAAGATCAAAGGTAAATTTTATTTATATCATTTGAATTTTTTAACAATAAAAATATATTATTAGTATATTCAAATAATTGCAAAATTAATGGAATATGCCAATTCCAATTTTAAATGTCTGTAATCTCTTGCGGGGATGAAGGAGAATGACCACACTCTAAGCAAAGACTTGGACATATGCTGTTTCACTGTTTTCTTTAAAACTATCTATAGGTAAGACATTATGTTTTAAATTCAATAAAAGAAAAAAATGTTTGTTTTCAACATTAATACAAGCAAGAATGATGAAAACAACTGGGCTGTTCTTTAGGAGGAATGAAATGGTAATATTCAGTTTTTTTTAAGAGTAGAGATAATGTGCTTTAATGTTTACATACCACTCAGTGCCCCAACAGCTCCAAAATTCAAGGATTTTCCATCCATTATACTGGCGTCACATTCAATTTCACCCAAGAGATTTAGATTGGACCCCATTCCTGCATTTGTAAAAGGAGAATCCTAAAAGATAAAAACAAAAATTAAAATACCATTAGTCTTTTTTTTAATTTACCATTAGTCTTAAAGAAAAGTTGCCAATGCTTAAAAAACTCTTCTAAACACTAGGAAGGTAAAGAACACTTCCCAACTCACTGTATGAGATCAGTACAACACTGACTCCAAAACAAGACAAAGACAAGGAGCAAAAACTACAGATCAATATACTCATGAATAGTGACACCAAAGTCCTCAAGGAAACAAAATGCAGCAAAATATGGAAGCATTATATACCATGAACAAGAGGGATTCCAGGAAAACAAGTCTGGTTTAATAAACTCACTGTAATATACCATGTTAATACAGAACAAAACCAAAACCAAAAAAAAAAAAAGATCATATTAATAGACCAAGAAAAAGTATTTGACAAAATTCAATATGCTTTCATAAGAAAAACACTCAACAAACTAGAAATAGAAGGGACTATACTTAACATGATAAGGGCATCTATAAAAGTAAGTCCAGAGCTAACATCATAATTAATGGTGAAAGACCCTTTCCCCTAGCATCAGGAACAACACTGCAATGCTTGTCTCACCACTTGTATTCAAAATTATAGTGTATATTCTGGACAGAATAATTAGGCAAGAAAAAGAAACAAAAAGCATCCAGATTAGAAAGGAAGAAGTAAAATTACCTCTTTTGGAAGATGACATGAACTTGTATACAAAAAAAATCCTAAAATCTCCATTAAAAAACTATTATAACTAATAAAAAAAAGTTCAATGGGGATATAAGCTCAATATGCAAAAACCAACTGTATTTCAGTACATCAGCAATGAAAAATCTGAAAGTGAAATTAAGAACACAATTCAACTTACAATCACATCAAAAAGAATAAAATACTTAGGAATAAATTTAACAAAAGAAGTGTAAGATTTGTACATGTACATAAAACATGGTTTTAAAAAATTAAAGGCCTGAATCAAAAGAAGGACCCATGTACATAGAACAGAAAACTTAGTATCTTTAAGATGGCAATACTCCCCAACTTGGAGAGTATGGGATTGGGGAGTATGGGATTGGGGAATATTTGATATGGGATTCAATACAATCCCATATCAAATCCTCACTGCTGTTTTTTTTGCAGAATTTGATAAACTAATTTTACAATTCATATAGAACTACAAGAAATTAAGAACAGTCAAGACATTAGTGTTGTGTAAAGTTCTAGGAAGCTTTTCTCACATGCCAGAAAGGGGCTGGGTAGATGGCAGTTTTAAACTTTCAGCTTCCTTAGCATCCTCTCACATGAGGACCCAGACTGAGACAGATACTAGGAGTTGGACAGGGGCGGGGGGGAAGGGGGTGTCATCTCATTGTCTCTGGGGATCCCCACGCCCCTAGCCCCTGTTTCTCTTTTCTCAATATTGATTAAAGGTGAGCTTTCAAAGGCTGCCAAACCACGAGTTACGCTTTAGCCCAGGCCATTGTGCCTTCTGATGTTTATGGATTCATGGAAGTAGAAGCTAAGAGCAGTGTGGACGGGCTAGTGGGTAGCAGAGAACATCAGGGAAGATGAATGTTTGCTTCGTTAGGGTCCCTGAAATGGCCCAGGCCTGGTGGGTACCAATTAAACTTTGCAAGGCCTAGAAGTCCTAGGCTATCTATCCAATGCTTCATGCTATATCACACAAGCCCCTTTGCCAGGGTGGGCCCAGATGCCTTTGAGCTAGACCACATGTGGACAGTCTGGTCCTTGCTGACTGGCAGGACAACTCCTAAGAAATGTCCTAGTGCAAAGTCAGAAGTCAGCAGATGATGTTGAGTTTCTGTCCCTGAAAAACTACAAATGGGGTTTAAGGAAAAACTGGGGCTTCTTTTTTAAATTAAAACAAAACAAACAACAACAACAAAAGAATAGTCAAAACAATCTTTCAAATAAAAAAACAAAATTGGAGGGCTCACACTTCTAGGTTTTATAACTTACTACAAATTACAGTAATCAAGACAGTGTGACATGGACATACAGCTAAGGACAGATATATAGATCAATGCAGTAGAAATGTCCAGAAATGTCAACCCATCAGGGTTCTCACGGAAAGAATACTGGAGTAGTTTGTCATGACAAAGGTCTGTATAGTCAAAGCTAGAGTTTTTCTAGTAGTCATGTACGGATTTGAGATTGGACCATAAAGAATTCTGAGCAGCAAACAACTGATGCTTTCAAACTATGGTGCTAGAGAAGATTCTTGACAGTCCTCTGGACAGAGGGAGATCAAACCTGGAAATCAACCCCGAATATTCACTGGAAGGACTGATGCTGAAGCTGAAGCTCCAATACTTTGGCCACCTGATGCAGAGAGGGCGACTCATTGGAAAAGACCCTGATGCTGGGAAAGATTGAAGGCAACAGGAGAAGGGGGCAGCAGAGGATGAGATGGACGTGATTGATTCAACGGACATGAATTTGAGCAAACTCTGGGAGATAGTGAAGGACAAGGGAACCTGGTGTGCTACAGTCTATGGGGTAACAAAGTGTTGAACATGACTTAGTGACTAAACAAGTTTTCTCCAAAAATGGTGATGGATCAACTGGACATTCAATGCAAGAGAATATCTGAGTCAGAAATCTCAGTCAATCCAGAAAATTAACTCTGTTCTAAGCTAACACAAATACTATCCAGGAAATCAGGGAAATTCTTAATCCACCTAAAGATCACCAAATGTACAAAATCAACTACAAATGTCCCCAGTTTCTTGAATTTCTGCCAGACCCAAGGAAAACTGACCACAACACAAAGATCTCCATCATGTGTGTTAACACCTATAACTTGAGTAAAGGGGTCAGGGATTTGAGACCAGGGCTTTTGTCCTAATGCAAAGAGAAAACCTAATTGTCCATAGGATTTTACAAATAAGATCACAGGGGAAAAAACCACAAAGGGATTGTAAAATTAAATAGAAAATGAGTGATACAGACAGTAAGTATTTTGAGAACTCAAAAGGAAACGGGCCAGTATGAGATGAAGAAGTTAACAGCAGTCTTCCTGAAGAAGGTATAACACAAAAGCAAAGACTGGTCAGAAAATTCCACTTGGTGGATATGCTGGAAGCAACATGTAGGCAGCCATAAAGTGTCAGAGTCACAGAAGACACATTTAGGGAATACAGTTGGCTGGAGCCAAAGAGACAGACCGCTCCATGTCACTCATCAGAATCTGGACTTGACTGGGAAAATGACGAGAGGCTCTTCAAGCTTTCTGTAGAAACAAAGGTCAAGTATATTGATCAAGGAAACATAAACTGATATTCACATATTATTTGAAAAGGAAGAGGAGGAAACTGAAATGAGAGAGACCAAAAGAAGGCCTTTTGACAACATAGGTCTGAAATGATTCCAACAGGGAAAAGGAAGAAGAAAGAGAAGGAAAGGACCATAACTTCCAACTTGGGAGACAAATAAAACCATTACTAAGAAAAAGCACTTTCTAAGATGAAGGGAAGAAAGTGGGTAATTAGGTGTAACGAGTTTGAATAAGGCCTTCCAAGTAAATAGTGTACCTAAATCATTTCACAGCTTAATCTTGGGAAAGAAATCCAATTTAGGACAGACTATGGTTTAGAACAGATAAAGACTGAGTTTTTACCCTAGATTATTTCCTTTTTCTCTTTTCTTTTTTTTTTTTTTTTGAGCAGAGAAAGGGTTTAATGCAGGGTCAAGCAAGGAGAACAGGTGGCTTGTGCTCAAAAACCTGAACCCATATATTAAAAAATATAAAAACCTAAGTCAGAAACCTCTATGACACTGAACAGAGAAACTGTACAAGTAACACAAGTAAATTACCACAGTGTGTGTGTGTGTGTGTGTGTGTGTGTGTGTGTGTGTGTTAGTTGCTCAGTCATGTCTGACTGTTTGTGACCCCATGGTTGCATTCCTTCTCCAGGATTACCACCATATTTCAAGGTTTTTTTTTTAACTCTACATAACCTCCTTGCCAATTACATATATCTTTCAAAATATGTGAGAAAGGAATTGAAATGTGAGAAAACTTTAAATTTAAATTTATGGGTGCTTCAGTAATTCCCAAAATATACATATAACATATAACAGTACATACACAATCGCAACAATCTTTAAAATGAATAAGCTCTATAAAATTAGGGTTTTCCAGGTGGCTCAGTGGTAAAGAATCCGCCTACCAATGCAGGAGACGTGGCTTCGATCCCCGGGTTGGGAAGATCCCCCAACTCCAGTATTCTTGCCCAGAGAATCCCATGGACAAAGGAGCCTGGGGGACTACAGCTCCTAGGGAGTCACAAAGAGTAGGACATAACAGCACAGATGCGCGTGCACATACAAACTTAATTTGAATATAATACTGAATATAGTATAAAAATATAAATACAAATATAATGCAGGAGACACAGGAGGAGAGGATTCAACCCCAGGGTTGGGAAGATCTGCTGGAGGAGGAAATGGGAACCCACTGCAGAATTCTTGCCTGGAAAATTTCATGGACAGAGGAGCCTGGTGGGCTACAGTCCATGGGATTATAAAGAGTTGGACATGACTGAGAGACTGAGCAAGGATACAAAGTTAGAAATCCCAAAGTGAACAAAACCAAATTATTCTAAAAATGACTCTTGCCTGATGGCTTAAATTTGATATCTTAAAAATACATAAGAAAAAACAATATAAGCAATTTTTTTCAAAAATATTTCTCCTACTTCAAAATACATTTATAATGTCAAAAGTGTGTCTACTAAACCTCTGCTTCTGACCCTGAAGCCATAATAGGGATCATATGTGTCCTCCTAACTAGGAAAATCAGACAAAACATATGAAATACACAGACTCCATTCAATAGCTGGCACAGGATTATAATCCTGAGAAAAAGACACAAATCAGGTGCCTCCAATTAATCCCTAGAGATACTCTTCAGGCCACAGAAGAAAGAAGAGGAACCCAAAAAAGAACCAAAATTCTTCCAAAGTTGAGGAGACAAAGTTAGAGGTTCATGGAGGCCATTAAAGTCTGACTATGCAGTACCGGATGCAAAAAGGAGAGAGACCCAGAGAGAACGCCAGACGCCCAGAGGGCCCTGACCGTCCAGGCGCACTAGCCTACAGAGCCCGAGAGGGCTGCCAAGGCCAACGCAAGAACCTCAGAAAAGAGGAAGCCACACAGTTCCCGGCACTCACAGAGGGGAGAGTAAGTCAGCTCCCACCAGCCCGAGTGAGGACACCAGGAAAAGTCTCAGAAGGTAACGGCAAGAGTTGGGCCAAATCAGCCCTAGAAAGGAGGCAACTCTAGACTTGCACTAGCAAGGTTTTAACAATGCCACAGAAGGATCAAAACAATCTAAACTAACACCAGTGTCCCAGAACAAAGTCCTACAATATTTGAAGAAATACTACAATATCCAACTTCCAAAGATGTAAAACTCACCATGTTTAAAAAAAAACAAAGATGACCAGCATGCAAATAAGCATAAAACTATGGCTCATAACCAGAAGAAGTTATCAAAACAATAAAAACAGACCTAGAGATGACAGTTGATAGAATTAGCAAACAATTCTAATGTTAACTAACAATGTTAAACTGTATGTTCAAGCAGATATAGGAAAACAAGAAGAAGGGGAAAAAAGGAAGCCATAAAAAAATAAACATCTAGAGATGAAAAATATAATAATCAAAGGTAAAAACTCTGATGCAAAGAAAGATTTTCACATTAGGTATAAAGGAAATCTGAATAAAGTATGGACTTTAGTTAAACATAACGTGTCAATATAGGTTCATTAATTGTTAAAAATGTATCATACTAATGTAGACGCTAATCAGGTATTGGGTATACTGAAATTCTCTGAACTATTTTCTCAGGTTTTCTGTAAATCTAAAACTGTTCTAAAATTAAAGATTTATTTTAAAAATATCAAGCCACAGTCTGGGAGAAAAATTTTATAAAACATAAAGGTAATGGACTTGTATCCAGTACATAAAAAAATCATACAACACAGTAAAACAATCCAAAATTTTTAATGGGCAAACAGTTTCATGTACAGATTGCAAATAATACATTAGAAGATGCATAAGAGCATTAGTCATTAGGGAATGCAAACTAAAACCACAAAATACCACTAAAATGGTTAAATTTAAAAGGCCAACAATAGTGAGTTTTGGCAAGAATGTAGAGCAACTGTAACCCTCATACACTGCTAGTGAGAATAAAAATAGCAAAGAGTTTGGCAGTTTCTTTAAAGTTAAGCATACATTTACCATAGATCCAGCAATTCTACTCGTAACTATTTATCCAAGAAAAATGAAAGCATATGTCCACATAAAGACTTAAATGAAAATGTTCATATCAGCTTTAATCAGAACAGCCAAACACAGGACAATACAAATGCTCATCAACTGGGAAAGGGATAAACAAATTGTGATACACCAATACAATGAAATTCTGTTCAGCAACAAAAGGAACAAATTTCTAATACATCCAACAATATGGAGGAGTCGCAAAAGCATTATACTAAGTGAAAGAAGCCACTCACAAAGGCCACCTAATGTATGATTCTATGTATACCAAATCCTAGCAAAGGCCAAACTGGGATTAAAAGGAGAGAGAGTAATTGTCAGGGGCCACTGAGAGGAGGGGAATCCACTGCAGATAGACGTTATGAGAAAACTTTGCAGGCAATGAAGATGTTTTATGTCAAGACTGCATTGGTAGTTACATTGGTAGCTACTTTTGTCAAAACTCATCAAACTGTACACTTAAAAAATTGGTGAGTTTTGTTGTATGCAAATTACAATGAAATTGACAAAAACGTGTACCTATCATTCAGTATAAACTGATCACCACATATACTAACCTTCCCCTTATAATGTACATAGGCTTTCTACATGGTCATTTGTTGTTGATTTTCTGAGCTGAATCACTTTATACAACTAGCAATCATATCCAATGAGTAACTAGAGAACCTTTTTTAAAATCCTGTTATTCCCCTATTGAAAAACCTACAATGTCCTGTCACACTTGAGAATAAAATCTGAAGTCTCACTTTCCAAGATTTACCAGGGCCTGCATGACCCAGGCTCTGCCCCTCTTCTCTCCCTGTGCACCACACAACCGCAAGACCTCCTTGCACCTCCCGGAGCACAGGAGGAGCACTCACACCTGCAGGCTTTTCCATTTTGAAATGCTGAGCTTAGTGAGGAAAAAACCCTGATGCTGGGAGGGACTGCGGGCAGGAGGAGAAGGGGATGACAGAGGATGAGATGGCTGGATGGCATCACCGACTCGATGGACATGAGTTTGGGTAAACTCCGGGAATTGGGGATGGACAGGGAGGCCTGGCATGCTGTGATTCATGGCGTCGCAAAGAGTCGGACACGACTGAGCAACTGAACTGAACTGAACTGATAGCAAGGGAAGAATCAACAAATAAAGACTGCATACATGTGTGTACAGAAACATATGTGTGTACCATTTGTACGCATGTATAAATAGCTGATACCCCACGTGATAAGTACCAGAAAGAAGAATAAAATGGGGTGGGGTACTTTCCCTTCAAACCCAAGACTCCATTCCCCAAACTCTCTACATGACTTTCTCCCCTATTTTGTTTACATGATATCTTCTGGGCAAGTGAAGTCGCTCAGTCGTGTCCAACTCTTTGCAACCCCATGGACTGCAGCCTATCAGGCTCCTCAGTCCATGGAATTTTCCAGGCGAGTGTACTGGAGTGGGTTGCTATTTCCTTCTCTAGGGAATCTTTCCGACCCAGGGATTGAACCCAGGTCTCCCACATTGCAGGCAGATGCTTTACTGTCTGAGCCACCAGGGAAGCCCATGCAAATCTGGGCAGGTAAGTCCCTGCAAATCTGACTTAGCATTTCCCTGACCTGACCTAACAATTTTTTCTCTGATTTTTCTTTATGGTACTTTTTACTTGTTGACATTATACATAATTGTCTAATTCTCCCCATAGAATGGAAGCCCCATAAATACAATAGTTTGTCTTTTTAGGTATTTTATCCCAATGTCAAAAGTAATACTTGGCACACAGTAGGTACTCAATAAATATTTGCAGAATGAATAGGAGTTAATTACAAACATAAATAAATAGAATAACTCATCACTGTGAACTATAATCCCTAAGGAAGCTGATACTCATTTTTGCAGGTTACTCTATAGAGAAATGCCAGAAAAAAATGTCATAGAGTGTTAAGAATCCATCCCTTTCACAGTTTAAACAAGAGAAGTGAAATAACTTTAGGAAATAGAATTTCACCTCCTAAAAGATAACATTTAAAAACAAAATATTTTTCAAACTTACTTCTAACTTTCAAAGGAGACAAAGCTATAAAAAGCAAGATCCCTTTGACTGCTTAACCCAGCAGAGAGAGGACGAGAAGGCCAAGAGGCAAGTCAGGAGCTACACCCCACCATGACATGGAAACCCTGTCTGAGTAATGAAATTTGGAAACACCAAGCCAAGGCAAAGATCTGCAAAGCATTACTCTTTCACTATAAACCACAACCTGTATTACCCATTTAATGTCCTTTGCTGAAAGCATAAAATAAGAACTGTTTGCAGGACTATGGGGTACACTCAACCTCTGGGGATCTATTATAAGACCTCTATTAACAGTTCTCACAGATGCAAACAATTTAGTTTTCAAATGCTGTACAAAAACTAGACTGGAACATTATAAAATAATTTTTATATAAAATGATTTATGTTTGTCCAATTTCCAATCTTCCTTTAAGGAGAACTTAGACATTTACAGGAAATTACTAATATGTTAGTATTCATACCCTGTAATCCAAGGGCAAATTCAACAGCAGAATGAAACTATGTGATAATACACTGTCTTATTCAAAATTAAGTTATGCTAAGACATCAAAATCATTTTTATGACAACCTTCATTAGTAAGCAGGTAGCAGCATTATTAGTCTAATGCTGACGAGAAACAGAAAAAAGATGAAACAGCTTCTTAAACAAACTATTCCTTGAAACTTTTAAAAACAGAATAGTAAAAACAGGATGTATACTGTGTTGTTATAGTGGTTTTCAAACTAACACTTGTAAAATTTGTACAATAAGCCTACCCTACCTGACACTATCCTAAAAATTACAAATTCCTTGGTATTTCATCATCAATTCTCATTATTTACAGAATGAATGGAAGCCAATGCAAAATGTATTACAAAAAAATCATTTGGGGATATTTTTATTAAGCAGCCAATTAAGCTCACATTTTCAAGACTGATTTGTTGAAAGATTTCCAATTTGGATTCCTCTGTGGTAGTACAGGCTAAGATTCATTCATTCATCCAACAAATATTTATTGTTCCTTTATGTGCCAGGCAAATCTTGCTGTAAAGAGTCAGCTCTGTTACATAGCTCAGGCTTTGCAGGCCACACAGACAACTCTACGACTACTCAACTCTGCCTCTAGAGCATGAAAAGCAGCCAGAGAAAATACACAAGTGAATGAACTTGGCTGTGTTCCAGTAAAACTTCATTATAAACACTGAAATTTGAATTTCATATAATTTTCTGGTGTCAGGAAATATTATTCTTCTTCTGACTTCATTTCAACCATTAAAAAAAAAAAACAACATTCTCAGTTTTCAGACCATTCAAAAACAGGCAACAGTCCAGATTTGGCTTTCAGGTCATGGTTTATTAATCCTTGACCTAACCCACGGTGATATGGCAGTGAGCGTAAAAGAAAAATTTCCTTGCCCAGATGGAAGCTCATTCTAGCTGAGACAGACTATAAGAAACTAAATAAATTCGATGGCATATGAGCAGTAAACATAATGAAGAAAAACAAAACAGGACAGGAGATAGGAAGTAGTTGGTGGAGTAATTACAATTTATTTTTCAAGTGTTCATTTTGATGTAATTTCAGACTGACAAATAGGCAACAGCAGTACAGCATCAATAATATATGAAAAACTCCTATAATTGTCAACAATATTAACCAAAAAACAACCAAATTATAAAATGTGCAAAGGACTTAAATAGACTTCAATAGACATGTATACGAAGATATACAAATGGTCGGCAAGCACAGAAAAAGATGGTCAACATCATTATTCATAGAGAAAAAAATCATAATCACAATGAGGTACCACTTTGTACCCATGAGGTTCGTTATAATCACAAAAACAAAAACTACGGTACATTGCTGTGGGCAGTGTAAAATGGTTCCGCTGTCATGGAAACAGTTTGGTGATTTCACAAAAAGCTAAATACAGAATTGCCGTACGACTCGATAACTTGACAAATACGCACTTGTATGGGAATGCTCACAGTAACACTGTTCACTATTCATAGCCAACCCCTTTTACAGCAAAAGAGCGGAAACCAATCAAATGTCCATCGGTGGATGAATGGATAAACAAATCGTGGTATACACATGAATAGTGCTGAATAATACTGCACAAAGATGAATGACACACTGATATGATCCAGGCCATAATGTGGAAGAATCTTGAAAACACGCTAAGTGAAAGAAGATCCAAAAAGTCCCATATTGTATGATTCCATTTACATGAAATATCCACAACAGGTAAATCCAGAGAGTTAATGAAGATTGGTGGTTGCCAGAGGATGGGGAGGAGGGAATACAGAGTAACTGTTTAACCGGTACAAGATTCCCTTTGGGGAGAGAAAACTATTTCAAAACAAGACAGACGTGGTGGTAGCACAATATTATGAATGTTTTAATGCCACTGAATTATTTACTTTAAAATGACTAATTTTGTGTTCTATGAATTTCACCTCAATTAAACAAAAAAAGCGGACACAAAAGGATACATACTGCATGATTCCATTTCAGAAAAGGTTTTACCCCAGAGTTCTCCATGAGACAGCAGACAGAAAACCACAATCACAAAAAACTAACCAATCTAATCACATGGACCACAGCCTTCTTTAACTCAATGAAACTGTGAGCCATGCCATGTAGGGCCACCCAAGATGGACGGGTCATGGTGGAGAGTTCTGACAAAATGTGGTCCACTGGAGAAGGGAATGGCAAACCACTTCAGTATTCTTGCCTTGAGAACCCCATGAACAACATGAAAAGGCAAAAAGAGAGGACACTGAAAGATAAACTCCCCAGGTCACTAGGTGCCCAATATGCTACTGGAGATCAGTGGAGAAATAACTCCAGAAAGAATGAAGAGATGGAGCCAAAGCAAAAACACCCTCCATTGCAGATATGACTGGTGATGGAAGCAAGGTCCAATGCTATATAGAGCAATATTGCATAGGAACCTGGAATGTTAGGTCCATGAACCAAGGCAAAGTAGAAGTGGTCAAACAGGAGTTGACAAGAGTGAATATTGACATTTTAGGAATCAGCAAACTAAAATGGACTGGAATGGGTGAATTTAATGCAGATGACCATTTTATTTACTACTGTGGGCAAGAATCCCTTGAAAGAAATGGAGTAGCCATCATGGTCAACAAAAGAGTCTGAAATGCAGTACTTGGATGCAATCTCAAAAAAGACAGAATGATCTCTGTTTGTTTCCATGGCGAACCATTCAATATCATGGTAATCCAAGTATATGCCCCAACTGGTAATGCTGAGGAAGCCAAAGCTGAATGGTTCTATGAAGACCCACAAGACCTTCTAGAACTAACACCCAAACAAGATGTCCTTTTCATTATAGGAGATTGGAATGCAAAAGCAGGAAGTCAAGAAACACCTGGAGTAACAGGCAAATTTAGTCTTGGAGTACAGAATGAAGCAGGGCGAAGGCTAATAGAGGTTTTTCAAGAGAATGCACTGGTCATAGCAAACACCCTCTTCCAACAACACAAGAGAAGACCCTACACATGGACATCACCAGATGGTCAATATCAAAATCACACTGATTATATTCTTTGCAGCCAAAGATGGAGAAGCTCTATACAGTCAGCAAAAACAAGACCAGGAGCTGACTGTGGCTCAGATCACGAACTCCTTATTGCCAAATTCAGATTTAAACTGAAGAAAGTAGGGAAATCCACCAGACCATTCTCATATGACCTAAACCAAATCCCTTAAGATTATAAAGTGGAAATGAGAAATAGATTGAAGGGATTAGATCTGATAGACAGAGTGCCTGATGAACTATGGACGGAGGTTCATGACCCTGTAACAGGACACAGGGATCAAGATCATCCCGAAGAAAAAGAAATGCAAAAAAGCAAAAGGGCTGTCTGAGGAGGGCTTACAAATATCTGTGAAAAGAAGAGAAATGAAGCGCATAGGAGAAAAAGAAAGATATAAACATCTGAATGCAGAGTTCCAAAGAATAGCAAGGAGAGATAAGAAAGCCTCCCTCAGTGACCAATGCAAAGAAACAGAGGAAAACAATACAAAGGCAAAGACTAGAGAAATCTTCAAGAAAATCAGAGATACCAAAGGAAATCATGCAAAGATGGGCTCAATAAAGGACAGAAATGGTATGGACCTAACAGAAGCAGATGAAGAAGAGGTGGCAAGAATACACAGAAGAACTGTACAAAAAAGATCTTCACAACCCAAATAATCATGATGGTGTGATCACTCACTTAGAGCCAGACATCCTGGAATGTGAAGTCAAGTGCACCTTAGGAAGCATCACTATGAACAAAGCTACTGGAGGTGATGGAATTCCAGTTGCTGCAAAGTCATGTCCAACTCTGTGCGACCCCATAGAGAGCAGCCCACCAGGCTCCTCTGTCCCCGGGATTCTCCAGGCAAGAATACTGGAGTGGGTTGCCATTTCCTTCTCCCAGGAATTCCAGTTGAGCTATTTCAAATCCTGAAAGATGATGCTGTGAAAGTGCTGCACTCAATATCCAGGCAAATTTGGAAAACTCAGCAGTGGCCACAGGACAGAAAAAGGTCAGTTTTCATTCCAGTCCAAAAGAAAGGCAATGCCAAAGAATGCTCCAACTATCACACAATTGCACTCATCTCACACACTACTAAAGTAATGCTCAAAATTCTTCAAGCCAGGCTTAAACTGTACATGAATCATGAATTTCCAGATGTTCAAGATGGTTTTAGAAAAGGCAGAGGAACCAGAGATCAAATTGCCAACATCTGCTGGATCATCGAAAAAGCAAGAGAGTTCCAGAAAAACATCTATTTCTGCTTTACTGACTATGCCAAAGCCTTTGACTGTGTGGATCACAATAAACTGTGGAAAATTCTTCAAGAGATGGGAATACCAGACCACTTGACCTGCCTCCTGAGAAATCTGTATGCAGGTCAAGAAGCAACAGTTAGAACTGGACATGGAACAACAGACTGGTTCCAAATAGGGAAAGGAATCCGTCAAGGCTGTATATTGTCACCCTGTTTATTTAACTTCTATGCAGAGTACATCATGAGAAACGCGGGGCTGGAAGAAGTACAAGCTGGAATCAAGATTGACGGAAGAAATATCAATAACCTCAGATATGCAGATGACACCACCTTTATGGCAGAAAGTGAAGAACTAAAGAGCCTCTTGATGACAATTAAAGTGGAGAGTGAAAAAGTTGGCTTAAAGCTCAACATTCAGAAAACGAAGATCATGGCATCTGGTCCCATCACTTCATGGGAAATAGATGAGGAAACAGTGGAAAGAATGGCAGACTTTATTTTGGGGGAGCTCCAAAATCACTGCAGATGGTGACTGCAGCCATGAAATTAAGAGACGCTTACTCCTTGGAAGGAAAGTTATGACCAACCTAGATAGCATAGTAAAAAGCAGAGACATTACTTTGCCAACAAAGGTCCATCTAGTCAAGGCTATGGTTTTTCCAGTGGTCATGTATGGATGTGAGTTGGACTGTGAAGAAAGCTGAGCACCGAAGAATTGATGCTTTTGAACTGTGTTGTTGGAGAAGACTCTTGAGAGTCCCTTGGACTGCAAGGAGATCCAACCAGTCCATCCTAAAGGAGATCAGTCCTGGGTGTTCACTGGAAAGACTGATGCTGAAGCTGAAACTCCAGTACTTTGGCCGCCTCATGCGAAGAGCTGACTCATTTGAAAAGACCCTGATGCTAGGAGGGATTGGGGGCAGGTGGAGAAGGGGACGACAGAGGATGAGATGCCTGGATGGCATCACCGACTTGATGGACATGGGTTTGGGTGGACTCCGGGAGTTGGTGATGGACAGGGAAGCCTGGCGTGCTGCGATTCATGGGGTCTCAGAGTTGGACACGACTGAGCGACTGAACTGAACTGACTGGAAAGGGCAGAAGGGGCTTTCTGAAGGGCTGCAAATGTTTCTTGATCTGGGTGCTGGTTCCCTCTGAAAATTCAAGGAGCTGCTTCTGTACCATAAATATGTATGCTTTTCTATATGTATACTACACTGCAATGTCTTAAAATAAAAGATTAAGAGCAGCTTTTCTAGAAGCAGTCATCACTGTGGGTGGGGCTCCAAGGGCTCTCTCCATGTTGTTTCTTACAGCTGCATATAAACCTACAATTATTCCAAGATTAATTTTTTTGTTTAATTCAGAGAAATGAACATTTCCAGAGTCCTGTCCCCAAAGATTCTAACTTAGGTCATGTAAGGTGAAAGGAGAAACTGTTCTTTTTTTTTAACAAGCTCCCTCAAGTGAATCCGATCCAGTCAGAGCATGGCCTTCACCTTGAGAAACTCTAACCTGGATGAACCGCTTATCTTCACTTTCTCCTCGAACCCCACGTTGAAGAGGTTTGTAAAGGTATCTATGAGCAACAGAACAGAGAATGTGGAGAGAAAGAAAGTAAAACTGAATCATGAGAAGCTACAAGAGGTAGCCACTCTGGGAAGTGGGATTCAACCTCACCTGGAGAGAAATGAAATGAATCAGGAAAAGATTAATAAAATGTGACAGAGTCCCTGATAAAAAGGATGTACAAAGGCTTCTGGGTACTCACCACAGATGCAACCACAAATATTATGCACAAACCAGTGATTTATCTTAGTGTTCTTTCCATCCAGAAGTAGTGGAATCAAGATTGGAAGCTAACTATCCTTTAGGTTCAGAAATGGGTGCAATATGCTTGCACTTATGGTCACTTCTGGTACGTTCTTCACTACAAACACTGAAAATAATATTTTACTTCAGGGACTAGAAATAAATGAAGGATTCAGCCAGGTCAGCTCTAGCTCAAACTCTTTGGAGTGATGTATTAATACTTTGGTTCTGGTTCAAACTGCTTCTATGGGAAATTTTTTGAAAAGTCTTTAGTTTGAAGTTCATTTTCAAAGTAATAGTTAATACCTTAGTCCAATTTCAATTTTAAAAACTCAAATCAAAACTCATACCACTCTTATTGTTGGTAGAAATCCCTGTGGTAACAATTTGCAACCTGGAGCAAAAAACTTAGGCCAATTAAATCATCAGTTCATTCCCTCAGGCCTTCCAACAAGACAAAAGTTGGCATATCTGTCCAGGCCTTATTTTCAGCTGTACCTTGAGCTGAAATATAGTCTAGTTACACAGCTTCCTATCCTGAAAAAGGGGTAGCTGTCACTCTGCTTTGGCAGACTGCAACCCTGAAAGAATACATGTGACCAGATCTCATTTTTCTTTCAAAAGAAATCAGAAATCCAGATTTTTATAAGTCTCCTGATTTTAAATGTTTCCAACAAATTCCAGTTTTTAAGAACTAGTCTATGGGCCAATCAACATACATCTGTAAACCATCTCTTCTGGACCCTAACTTTGTAAAGGTTAATAAAGCTTCATACTTCTCCAGATGCAAATTCAAAGTCTTCAGTTTTCCCCACAATAGAGATTTCAGGCAAAGCAGCTCTTTGACACAAATGCCAGTCCCAGCAACAAATCATGATTTCATTGGATATTGAAAATACTGAATATGTGAACTTCTTGCTACTTACAAATGATAAACACAGTAGTTGTTCTGTCGCTCAGTCGCATCCAACTCTTTGCGACCCCATGGACTGCAGCACGCCAGGCTTCCCTGTCCTTCACCACCTCCTAGTTTGTGCTCAAACTCATGTCCATTGAATCCGTGAAATACAGAAGTAGGCTATTTAATCTGTGCTGCAGACTAACTACCCTGCATCAAAGCACTTTACTAAGAGCTAGGTTAGAAGTCAGAAATGCCACATATCTTCTGATTGTGATAATTAGAATCTGTAATGCTTTTTTGCATCTCCAAAATGAGACATAAGCTTTCTACTCAGAATCCACAAGAATGATGAGATATCATAATATTTTTCTCAAGACTATCTTGATCACCATTAGTATAGACAACTTCATCTACAACTTTACACAATGGTGAATTGTCATTGCCAACATGATGAAAGAAAACATGGTATTCTCTTTGGAATTAGCAATCTGGACCAAAACAAACCAAAAAAACTCCAACTGAAAGTATCAGTCATTCAGTCATGTTCGACTCTATGTGACTCCATGAACTGTAGCCCACCAGGCTCCTCGGTTCATGGAATCCCCCAAGTAAGAATACTGGAGCAAGTTGCCATTCCCTTTTCCACGGGATCTTCCCAACACAGGAATCGAACCCAGGTCTCCTGCATTGCAGGCAAATTCTTTACCATCTGAGCCACCAGGGAAGCCCCATAGAAATCAACAGCAAAAAAAAAAAAAAAAAGAAATCAACAGACACATTTGCAAATTCATTTTCAGGTCACTGAAAATAAAACCCAGAAAAACCTATTTTGCTTTATGTGTTGAAAACAAAGAGATTACTCCAGTAATGGTGTGCCTGTTCTGAGAGTTACTCTCTAAAACAGGGTCATATAAGAATATTTTCATCCAAATACCAGCCATAAACAATTAAGACATGATTTACTGAGATACGTGCTATTGTTTATATTTAAGTTTTTGGCCAATTAATACTAAATACATTAATAAAGACTGGAAAGTTTAAGAATTAATGAACTCTAACCATTACGTTTCAGCAGAGTTAGTTGGGAAAACATTTTTACTAGGCCCAAACGAAGTATCTTTCATTCATTAATACAGAACCACAGGGCATACTTAGACATCAGAGGCTCAATTATCTAAAAAGAGTTCCTAGGGAAACAAAAAAACTTTCCATTTTCATTCTGTAACTGGTCCTTTACAACAGAAAGTATTCTTTCCTTTTTGGCATTCCCTCTTTTCTCTCTACCTCAGGACATATTCACAGATGCACTGGCTGCTTTACAGACATGCTAAAAGTCCATGCTGTGGTTGATCAAAGTTGGAATGCCTGAGGAAATTACTCAACTGAGACAGCCCGGAACTGTATCTAGCCAAAGAGTTACAGTGCTCCACTTCTCACATGTGTTAAAGTAATATTTTAGCCATCCTGGATGTAAGTTAAGAGAACATTTGTTTGCATCACACTCTGTGAACAGTTGAGTCAAATATACTATGCTGAATATCCAGTTTGAGTATCTCTGACAGTTCATTTTTTTAACTGTTCAATTACACACAAAGAAATACATACTTTATATTTTTTTAAAACAGTCACTCACAACAGCCTATGTATTAGGAACTAAGACTTTTAAATGATCTTCTTGAGCATCGAAGCTCTTCTAGGAAAGTCAGAATAAATGCATCAAATACATCTTTTGTTCATTTGAGCATTTGTTGACCTGGCACACAATATTCTGTCAAAAATAGAACCAGATTTTTTCTCTAATTTATTATTAAAAGTATCTTAATTAAAAAGCACTGCCCATCTGTATTCACCTTCTTTCCATTATTAATCTGCCTAATTTGCAAATAAACGGATAGCATAATTAAGCAGAAAAATGACATCACAGCAGTTTGTTTTCATGGGTTTTTTAATTGCAAGCCACCGAATTCTGGTACAAAGAGTTACTTGTCAAACATAACACAAATCTCTGAAATAAAATATTGGCTTCAACAGACCTGCACATCTGAAATAGTTTTAAACTTTGTTTTAGTTGGAGTCTTTACGATATCCAGGAAGAGGTTAGCACACCCGGTAACTGAAATTGTCCTTTCCACATGAGCTACAATAGAAAAGACAAATGGAGCTGTTTCTCTGGTAAAGCCAACTTTGGCATCTTCTTATACTTCCCTTTAACCTAAACAACAATACCTTTTAACCATGTTGATGATAATGTGAAAATATCGCCAAAAAGAACCTAACAGACCACAAAATTATAATAATGTAAACCATCCTTCTGTCAAATGTGAAGTGAGGACATGGCAGACTGGAGGGGCGAGGAAGTGCCACTAACTTGTAAGTATGAACTGATAACTATGCTTTTAATTTAAAAGATGTCCAGCCCACTAGAAAATGCTAACATCTGCACACACTTCCAAAAGAGGAAAACAAAATAAGTTCCCCACTTGGAATTTTCTGAGAAGCCTAGTAAGTGCAGCAGTGTTGATACCCAGTGCTATATGCGTGTCATAAACTGTCAGGAAACGTGATTACCATGCAGGATGCTGGGCCCTGAGCGGGAACAACTGCCAGTAAAAACTCCCTGGCAGGCGGAAGGGCCAAAGCACTGCTCTCAACTGGGATGCCTAGGACTCAATTTTAAGCTATTTGCTCCACTACCGTGAGGTGCAATCCTTCATTATTCTAACAGTTAAAGTCTGCTATACATATAAAAATTAGATGGCAGGTATACACCGAGAATGAATGGGAGGAAAAAACAGAAGTAATGCTTTGTTCTGCTTTGTAGCAGGGTTTAGGATATGATCTTGATGAGACTCCTAAAAATTATACAACAAATTTCTTTCTCATGCCTTTCCAGATTCTGAATAAAGTCCCATCTTTGAGAGAGAGATTAAAAACTTAAAATCAAAGGCAGTCTTTCAGACTGACCTTCATGATTATCAGCCTGTGACTTTGCTGAACACAGAAAAACCTTCTTAAGCCTAGTCCTTCATTACCAAAAGCAAAAAACAATAGGTGTTAAATAATAAAATTGATGTCCCCAAATGATACAGATCCAAACACACACACATACCACACACACACATCACACACACATACAAAATGATTCAATAATTGCAGTACTATAAATGCAAGGGCCAATGAATCTAATATCTCGAGTAATTTAAAGGAAGATATTTTATACTCAACCCAAAAGTCTAAATTGCTGCCCATAATCAGAACACAAATTATCACCAATTCCATCATATTACCAAATGTAGCTTTTAGTAGTTCAAAACTGAATTCTAAAATGTAGTATATTCTTAGAGAGTGATAACTCCCAGAGGAAAACAAGGACTTATATATAAAGCTACAAGCTCCTTGACAGTGAAGTCGCTCAGTCGTGTCTGATTCTTTGCGACCCCATAGACTGTAGCCTACCAGGCTCCTCTGTCCATGGGATTTTCCAGGCAATAGCACTGGAGTGGGTTGCCATTTCCTTCACCAGGGGATCTTCCCAACCCAGGGCTCAAACCCGGGTCTCCCGCATTGCAGACAGACGCTTTACCGTCTGAGCCACCAGGGAAGTCCACTAGCTCCTTAGACACTGCTAAGTCTGGTCTTGGACTGTATTTTCTACCACATTCAGCCAAGATGAATTCATGTGATAAGGTGCACACAGCTCATCAAGAAATGGCGAGAAAAAGGTGAAACTGTTTCCATGTTCCCATCAGTAAAAAGCTCTGTAACACAACAAGCACTGTACTTAAAAGCTTTGACTCAGCCAAAAACTAATACACAGTTTTGATGCTGTATAAAAATTAACCTGGAATGTAATCATTGATTCAGTTTTCTTTTTATTCTGAAAAAATTAAAAGAATAAAAAAAAAATCACTGCTTTTCGTTAATTAAGCAGATACTTTGTGCTAAAGAGCACACTTAATGTCTAGGGTCTTAGAAAAAGAACAGATGCACCTAATGTGTGAACACAAACAGTAAGTTACAAGTTGCCCCTTATTACTAAAGGCAAGAATCAGCATCAATACTCAAAAACAGTGTTTTAGAAAGAGTGTAACTTACTTTTACTGTCCCAGGCTAACTGGGCTGTGTCTGGTGCTTCTTTGTCTGCACTTGGCCACCCACAGCCTGTCTTCTAATTAACTCAATGCTCTAGCAGCAGAACAAGCAAACAAGCTGCCTCCCATCTGTGTACAGCTCTTCAGGACACATTTGCCTTGGTCAGAAGGTGGAAATTCTTGGGAGAGGTGATTTTCTCTGCCTCTTCACAAGAAGAACATGGACACTTGGCTGGATGCAACTCCATGAAGTGTAACTGTGTGTGTACACCTCAAAAAATAAAACAAAAAATGCAGAGAAACATAAAGACTCTATAAGCAGATGGAATACACAGAAATACTGAAGCACCCCTGGAAATACTGCTAAACAGACAGCAAAGTAGAGTCTTTGACTGAAATAATCAATGATAACCAAGTTGAAAAAAATAAAGGTACAAACAGCATCTGAAGTCAAAATCCAAATTTCATGCAATGAAAACATTTGAAGTACTACAAAGCAGAAAAGGTAAAACTCCTTGCTTCACATACATAAAAACAGGATCTCCCCCACTCCCCATTACAGACAATAAAATATATGGCCAATGGAAGAGAAAAATGAGACTTTAGGGAGTTGTGGGACTAAAATTGGACTCCTCAGTCACACAGTTGAGGGCATTTGTTGTATCTGTGAGCTAGATGCACGGAGCTATCTCTCTGGCATGTTCAGCCCCATAGGGGCGTGAGGGGGAGCGGGAAGCAAGGAGCTACTGAAATCCTCAGCTCCCTTCTGCTTATGAAAAGATCGTTTCTTAAAAACAAAAAATGTGCAGAACAGAGATGCTCACTTATTTTAAATAATTGTTGAACTCACAAATAAACATTAATGACAGTAATGCAGCTGCCCCTACGTTTTTGCAACAAAGACTAAACACCAAAGTGGGATAGGGAGCAGGTGTGGTTAAGCTTCTAATCATAAAGAAACCCTAAAAGCAAATTTGTTACAGGCTTGGCGAGAGAAAGGCAGTTATATCAGACCTTCCCAGTATTCCCTCTCATCCAAGATATGCCCATGCGCCAGCAGCAAGCCACACCGTCTTCCTGACCACGAAGCAGCCCAAGGACTCACAGGCCTTCGGGGCTCTCTCTCCCTTCGAAGCACACACACAATTCCAGCTAGAAGAATAAAGCCAAAGGAAGGATGTATGGCCTAATCCTATAGCTGCGCAGAGCCCTGGGCTGTGGTCCACCAACCACAGGGAGGACATTCTGGAGATCCTTGCTTTTTAGACATGCATGCAGAGCTGGCTCTACAGCTCAGGATGTAGAGGTCAGATAAATGCATAAAAGCATTATATATAATCATATAAATGTACAATAACGCAAATATCTCCTTTTTCTCCCTCGCACCCCAAACTTTCAGCCGTCTGGATAAGAAGTTACTTCTATAAAGGATTTACCAAGGTTTACAAGCAAGCACCACATTGGATTATATAGAGATCCAAAGACAATGGTCCATTTTTAGCAGACACTGTGCACAATATAATCTGCTCTTTAAATGCTAAAGCATCTGGACAATCAACAAGCTTCCACCATGAAGTACCATCTCCTCTGACCATAGGAAATATAAAGAATGAATCAACTCAACAAAAGATGGCAAGGTCCACTTAGAATAATCTAAGTTCAGCAAAACATTTTTAACAAGGAGGCCTGTACAATTTACCTTTCACCATATGAAATTCAAAGGCTATACTTATCACTATTGTTAATGCATAGTATTCTGCTTACCAATATAATCAGCTTTCAAAACATATTAACCAAAATCTCTCAAAGGATACACCCAGCCAACCATCCATTAGTTTCCTCACAAGACCAGAAGTAACCTCGCATCAGTTTGCCAGTCATATTTCACCTATTATTCCTTATCAGAACTTTTTAATCCTCATCTTAATACTTTCAAAATAAATTTTTTGATGTGCAAAGAGTGCTTCAGTAAGCATTTTATGAGCTCATTTTCTATCAGAATCTATGAAACACTCTTTACTTAAGCAGAGGCATTATGACTTACCCAGATCTAAATCCAGTTTTCTCACAGAAAAAAATTCATATCAGAAGCTGTACATGTGAAATGTACAAATTACGTACCAACTATGGTCTTAAATTTAAAATCCACTGTCGCTATCCAAACCAAAACTATTTCAAAAGCAGGCATGAAAGCAACTGTCTTCCAAATGCACAGCCCAGGCATGAAGATCAAGTTGCTGCACAAATTTATCTTCTCTGCTGGGAGGGAAATCAGAAGTGTACTACCCAATGGATAGGAGTCACTTTCCCATCAGTTACAAAAAGAATCTTTAAAAAACAATGAATAATGAAACAATGGGACCAAATCACTTTAACAATAAATTATTAAAATATGATCTATAAAACTGACCTTTTCATTTTCTTCACCACATTGTGAAGACAAGCAAAATGCACACTGGCATCCACATCTCATTTTCACCCTCACACTACCGAACACCTCTCATTCGAGTGGCCACCTTCCCTCCCAAAACCCAGAAGGGAGAAGCTAGTCAGCGTCATAGGCAGGAACTTCCACACTCACCCTCCCAGCCCTCTGGCGCTTTGCAGTTGTCTGTCTTGGTGGGTGAGAAAAATGAAACCACCCAAGGGAATAAGATTCCAAGAAAAGCTCAAAAATGATTTGTTGAGGTGGACTGTATAAATTATAGAGGCCACCAAAACCCAACTTTTTTTATTATAAATTTTATTTCACATTGTCTCTTTCTCCTCTGGCATCAAGTTGAGGTCAATGTACTTTTCACTATTTAGGTAAGTGAAAATTTTCATATTTTTCAAAATACAAGGCCAGACATCCCTTCTGGCCAATAAGGACCATTAAACCCATTAAACCATTTCAATCCACAGTTAGCAAAGTCCTCAAGGAACTCAAACCCAGTGCAGCCACCTACCTAAGTGATAATGTAACAAGCAAGTTTAAAAAGTATGGTTTTCTTGAAGTCAAAAAGTATATCCCAAAGTCAAAAGACAAAGGTATGATGGTTGCCCATATTTATTTGATAATTAGGACAAAACTCAGCTCTGCTAAATAGATTGACCAGAACTAAGGATAAGTGGTTACTCTCAAATTAAACATAACAGTATAAGTGAGATTCTGGAACTTTTCAGTTGACTGAAAGGACTTAATATTGTTACTCTTATTTTTCTAAGTACAGAAAACATAAGAATCCAATTTTTATATATCCTTTCATTGATTCAAACTATTAGAATATGTCTTTAGTTAAACTCTTTATTTGAAGACCACCCTGTTCAAAGATGACGAATCACAATTATCCAAGGTGACAGCAACGGCAGGAGGCCATATATGCATGACTTCCAACATAATTCTTAAGGTTCAGGAAAATTCCTCCAGTTAGTGGACCCTTAACCTTTAAACTACTAACATATATTTCAATCAAAGATTCCACATAAAAATGAATTTTTAAAGATAATTCATTGAAATTCTTCCACACACTTAATAATTAAAGGGAGGAAAATACACTAAACTCATTCAGGCCACAGTCCAGTCAAAATAATAGAACACATTTGTTTTTTTAAAAATCTTCATATCCACACTCTTAAAAACCACAGGTCATCATTCAAAACTGTAAAGCTCATTCACATGTAACTCGTTCCAAAATGTATTTTAAATCAGTTTAAGTATACATAAGTAAACTCTTTGAAAGTAGGATTGATTCATCATGGGGAAAAAAATGTAACAAAATATTCAGCATAAGTAGGACTTGAGAAAATTAAAGGTATTCTAAGATGAAAAGAAAAAGGAAAACTTAATTTTACTCAATTTTGTATTCATAGTTGCCCTTAAGGTATACACCCAGCTATGCATTAATCTCTCCCCAGGCCCACACTGGCTCCATGTACCTGTAACTTCAGGACACTGTCTTCTACACAAAGAAGTCATTTGCAATTAATAATTGAATTAAGTTAGATGAAGCTTCCTTTGTGCATGTGTTTTGAGTAAAGGTAAGATTTGGTGGTAACCACATCAACCTTCTTCCTGGCACCACTTTTCCCCTTTTATCCACAACATACAATTAACTTTCCACAAATATTCACTTCACATATATCATTTCCAAAGCACCTCACAATAGTCATTATTGATAACAGTTATGAGTAGCTTACCATATGCCTCATACTGTTCTAAGTGATCATCATACATTAAGTCCGTAAACCTTCACAACTCTGTAAAGCAGAAATTATCATCCTCATATCATAAATGTGTAAACTGAGCCAAGGACAGGCTGGGAGGTGCCCAGCGCTTTGTGGCTACCAAGTGGTAAGAGCTAGTGTAGGATCAACCAGTCTCAACAGAAAGGGACCACATGCCCCCAGTCAGATGCCTCAGGCACCAAACTACATGCCCACCATCTGTATTCCCCTTCCGTGACCACATACCCTAGGACCAAGCTCAAAGTGTTAGCAAGAGAGTGTACAATCCACAGAGCATGATCCAAAGCAATGAATCAGGGAAACAAGGCTAGCACTTTTGGTAAACTCTGGGCAATCTTCACCGGTAAAAAGCAAGGCCTGGCATGACAGAGTAGGTGCCCTGCTAGTAGGAGCCTAATCCAGTCAACTGGGGACAGTCTTCTCTATCACCTCCTTCCTCAAACTCTTTGTTTTATCTTTAAGTCTCATTTGATTCCCCTAGCAATCTTCTCAAGCAAAAAACTATTCACTCACTGCCCTCTAAACTGACTTAACACTAATCTACCTTCTAAAAATTTGAGAAAAATAAGTCAGGCTTCTGAAGCCCTCAATATCTCCTGGACAAACTTATCCTCAGGGTCTAGATTAAGAGAACTGAGAGACCCTCATTCTGAAGTAGCAAGGATTACAGCAAACTTGAGAAACTCTTCACTGAATTCCTCAATGCCCACAATTAACTAGAGACCAACCTAACAATCACACTGGACAAGACACACCCAGCAGAGCACAGCTTCAGTGTATACATAGCCCACTGATACATTTGTGAGGAAACCTCTCCTTAAACTTGGGATACTTCTAGACAGTTGGAATTTTTTGTTTTCTAAACAACAGAATATATATTACTTTGAGAAGGTGTGAACTTCAGGAATTTTTCTTCTGAAAATATTAAGGAAATTCAAGCATCAAGCCACCAGTAACTTGTATTCATGAATCTCGCAAACCCAGGGGAAAAATTGAAATTTAACCAACTTCTTTATATTACTCAGAGAAGTCTCCAATAAGACAACCTAACAAGATTACAGACTGCTTCTTCATTCTTCATTGTTAATACTGCTGGGAAACACTGCTCGTGTCATTGATGGCTGACTAAACAACAGTTTCATGTCATTTAAGAATAACGGACACAAACTCACAGCTACTTTAAATGAAACAAATAGAGAAAAGAAATACCTCAAGCTCCACCAGGGCTGCAGTCACTGCATCTGTTGCAAGAGCACCAGCCTGTAGCTTTTCAATTGCCTATGAAACCAAGGAGCAAGGTTATTCATTGTGAAACCACAGCTTCTCAAACATACTCAGGAACTTTTCAAAGGCTTAAAGAAGTGTAAGAGACATTTAGAGTTAACAAAAATTGATCACTACAGTTCTACAGTTCCATTCCATACTCCAAGAAATAAACTACTTAGATTTAAAGTAAGCAATTATTCAGGAAAACTAATGATATACCTAAACACAAACTGCAAGGAATTTAGTAAGTGAAAGGGCTTCATTCATCACAGGGCTGTTCACATAGCCTGAGAAATTACATGAATGCCATTTTGAAATCTGAATTCATATTTTATTAGACTAAGCTAATAACTTCTTATTCCACCATTACTACTCTCCCTGTGTGTGTTAGGTGCTCAGTTGTGGCCAACCGTTTGCAACCCCATGGACTGTAGCCCACCAGGCTCCTCTGTCCATGGGATTCTCCAGGCAAGAATACTGGAGTGGATAGCCATTCCCTTCTCCAGGGGAACTTCCTGACCCAGGGATCGAACCCAGGGCTCCCACACTGCAGACAGATTCTTTACTGTCTGAGCCACCAGCGAAGTCCCTGCTACTCTCTCTACTCCAACTATAAAAAATAGTGACTCAGTCTCAAAGGCATTTCAGAATTCTTAGATGGAAGCATACTTTTGACAACAGCATTTGTGATTCTATAAGGTATTTTACATTGAGATTAAACATATAATATTATTTTGTAATATAATCTATAGAGAGTCAAGGTCACAAAATCACCTTGCATCTTAGGTATAAATAAGACAGGAAAGAAAGAGAAGAAAAACTGATCTTTAAATGAATTATTGAAGCTCCAACTTAGTCAACAAAGATCAGAAACTAAGAACTGTATTCCTCAGGAAACTTTTGAGAAGTTCATTTATTGTATACATTAAGGAGTCTGGTTACACACTCTAAATGTATTATATACAGAACTATATTCCTATAAAGGTAATCCATTTCTTTTCAGATAACAAAAAGATTTTACACTTTGAAAAATAAGATTAAAAATATAAAATAGCTTAAAGAATATTTACCTTTATTATAATTTTTTAAAAGACAATGCAATCACTGTAACAAAATATTCTCATCCATTTATGAGATTTCATTCATAAGAAAAACCTTGGATCTCTAACTAAATATAATCCTCTTTAAATGGTAATAAATATAAATGAAAAGAGTGAGAAAGACCCCTATTTACTTGATACGCAATGTCCAATTAACATTCGATTTGCATAAAAGGTAATGGAAGGTTTGCCTACAAGAGTATATAGTCAGGATCAAAATAAAAACAAACAATATTTCTTCCGAGTCCATTCCTGCCTCCACATTTAGCATTCAACAATTTAGCAAAACCTCAAAACCCAAAGATGAAAAAAAAGCACAACGGAGTACAAAGGCAAAGCTCAACTTCAGAATGACAATGAATTTGCTATGATACAAACTACGTGATGAGAAACAGAAGAAAACGATAATCTCCCTAAGAAAAACACTCATTTTAATTTTTTTATTATTTTTTTCTTCCCTTCACAGAAAGCCACATTGGCTGCCTTTGAGCTGTTTTCCCTACTCCTCCTATAGAGCTCAACACCGCTGCAAAGATTAAAAGGTATATGATTATGTGCCCACAATGCCAAAAATACGGACTTTGATCTGGGAAAGGAAAGAAAAGATCTAAACATGATTTGGAGAATAAAAAACACAAAACAAAACAAAAGACTCCACAAATATGAGCAAAATTATTTTGTGGTCCAAGCCAAAGTCTGTCTTATAAATCAAACCTTAAAATTCTGAATTTCAAGGTAAAGCTGCTTTATGGTCAAGACTAAAATGTTTCAATCAGACAGAATACATTCTCTCCATACCTTTTGACAAGCTCTTTTGCATACATGCTTATATTCCTTGGCTTTGGATTCAGAATGATAACCTGCACCTGTAGTGGGGAAAAAAAAATCAATGGTTAACTATCATTAAGATATCAGAGACCTTGCTAACATATACAAATAGTTCATGCAAACTGATGCTTTCTGAGTGACAAAAAAACTACTGTCCTAAGTGTATGGACTCTTAATAACGTAATCTTAAAAATCTTTCTACACCATAAGCGTTTTCAATACCATGCCTTATCTCCTTTTTCAAAAGCTATTTTCCTACCAGAGGCACCAGAAATAGCTTATGTTCCCAAAGAGGCTTCGCCAAGGTGACCTCTCCTCCTTTTGAAAACTTCCCCAAAGTTAAGAGTGTTTTTTAGAGGGAGTTGATAACCTAAGCAGTGTCAAGGGCAGAGTGCCTTTAATTTCCTCCCTGTTGAACTTTGGAAAGTCCTTGTCAGAATTCTTAAGAGTAACTTCAGAAAACTAGGTAGTTTTATTTAAAACTTGAAATGAACAGGTGTTACATCCTATCCACAACCACCACAAATATCACCTCTCCTACCCTAACTTCTCCATTCTTTCACCCCTGGAATGTAGCTCAGAGTGTCTGAAACACCAGGGATGATATATTCACCACTGCCTATCCTAATCACTCAGCAACTTCAAGAGAAAGGCTCTGAAATTTATTTCCCTAAAAGGATTAATACTTGCTTAGTTAGGCATCTGAGAATAAACTAGAAAGAAACCAAGAAAAGGCCTTTCATCAAAGTTCCTTAACTTGCTCTGAACCTCCCCCTCAGACCCCACTCCCAGTCCCCTTCTGGGCCCCAGAGGACTACAACACAGGGAAGGTTAAAGAACTACATCTCTAATCTTCAGGCCTCCTCCTGTGAGGCTGCAGACTACAACACACACTTAGCCCATCTTTCCTCAATGCAGACAAAGAGTGGGCCCAAGAAGCTATGGTTAACAGGCTCAAGGGAGTAGAAAACAAGTCCAAACAACAAGAGTCCATAAAACACGCAAATTCTAGTCCCATTTCTCAAAAGAACTCAAACTTCACAGAACCTGTGCCAATGTTTATGAGGACTCTCTTCATGGTTCTCTAATAAATGCCATCTTAGATCTCAGACCCCAACCTTGCAGCAGTATTTCCCACATGGGATACTGCAGCCAAATAGATAACTTTAGTGTGTGGATAGCAGCAGTAATGAACTTCCCTGACGGCTCAGTGGTAAAGAATCTGCCCACCAATGCAAGAGACACAAGAGACACGGGTTCAATCCCTGGGTTGGGAAGATCCGCTGGAGGAGGAAATGGCAACCCGCTCCAGCATTCTTGCCTGGAAAATTCCATGGACAGAGGAGCCTGGTGGGCTACAGTTCACAGGGTCACAAAGAGACAAAAGTGAGCGATGAGCACAAACATGAAAAGTATAGGTAGTATACAGATCTAGGGAAAAAGCAAGAATCTACTATTCAAATGACTAAAATTTGGGCAAGTCTCCTTTAATATGAAAAAAAAAAAGCAAAAGTTTTAAAATCTCTACACTGGAATTGAAATTTTGTCCCTTAAATGTGGAAGGTATATAATGCTGCATAATCAATCGTTCTATTTGACCTTCTAAGAATTTAGAAGGGGAAAGTCATCCTTAATCCACACAATTTCCTGCCATAACCCAGACTTCCTCCTATTATAGCTGGTCCCAGCACCAGCTGTAAGAGTCACTGCCATCAGGTATGTGTCTGACACAGGAGGGAGTCTGCAATGACTGCCACAGAAGGCAACCCTTTCCAAATCATCAAATGTTCCGTGTTGTTACTGCTTACATATCTTAGGGCTTTCTTGCACATTTTTCAAACACTCGTCATGAATAAAATAACTCACTGGGTCCTGTGAAAGATGCACCACCAGCATGATGCAGTAGAAGGAACACTGGCCTGGGAATTTCAGTTGTTTCTATAAATTTACCTCATTTCTTTGAAAAATCATTTGAAAGAAAAGAAGACTGAACCTTTTGTTTGTTCACTGTTTGATTTTCCTGGATTCGATTCTGTAAGACTTCCCAACTTGTCTGTTCAGTTTAGCTATAGCCAAAGGTTAATGATCAGACAGAATGCCAGTCTGACAAAAAAGAAACAATGCCACTCACCCCACATCAAAGCAAAAGGGAGAGGAAAAAAAAAAAGACCGGGGCAGAGCTGCACTGCCTGGAAACCCTTGATGTATCAGTGGTGGGGAGTCGGGGGTTGAACTTCACTGTGTCGTCTTCAAGGTCCTCTGAAGCAGAAATCAGAGGCTGACGGAGCGCCAAAAGCACTAGAATGGGACTGGGGCCCACCTGATGGTTTCTCAGCCTGGCGCTACTGATTAGCTGTGTGCCTGAAGCCACTTAACCACGCTGGTTTTACGGTTCCTCATTTATAATATTAAGAAGGCAAAAACTACCTTTAAGATTGTATAAATTACACTCTAAGATAGACAAAGTCAAATATGGGGTGAGTAAAATTTTTTCCAACAGCTTTATTTTTAAAAACACAAACCAGAGTTTAAACAATTACTTTGTCTGGTTTTAACAACATCTAAATATATCTACTATATGGAGTAAAGGGCTTCCGAAGTGGCACTGGTGGTAACAGAATCTATTTGCCAATGCAGGTAAACGAAAAGATACAGGTTCGATTCGTGGGTGACTAAGATCCCCTGGCCGATGGCACGGCAACCCACTCCAGTTATGCTTGCCTGGAGAATCCCCAGGGACAGAGGAGCCTGGCAGGCTGTAAGTCCATAGGATCGCGAAGAGTCAGACATGACTTGAAGCGACTTAACAGGCACAGGCACATGGAGTAAAAGCACTAGAGGAGGTGAGTGACGGGGACAAAGGAGGTGCCGTCACTGTAAGACCCTCCACGTGGGGAGCTCAGGGGAGGCCTTCACTCTGTGCAAGTCAACCTGTGGTTCCAACTCCTCCTGCGGTGTCCCTCCCCCAGATAGGAAACTCAGTTCCTGGTGTACTTCAAGGCAAAGGAAAGGAAACCATTATTCTCATCTTCCAGCTCAGCTGCTCACAGCTTACCTGCATGCACCAACACAAAGCCCCCTCGCTTCTCTTTATGGGACTGCTTCGTTTCCAACTCTTTCACTGTTGTTTTAACAGCCGAAACTTGAGATGATCTGGAAGGCAGCCCTTCTCCAGAACTCATCCCCTTCTCCATGGTCATTCTCCAAGATTACCATCTTCTATTGGGAAAAGTGCATACTTCCATCCAAAAGTAACTGCAGAAGAGGAATTACCCTAAAGGAAAACAGGCAAAGACGGCATGCATTTCTTTCCACTAACACACACGTATACAGATTTGCGCTCAGATAACTTTCAAGAAAACCCCTAATTTTAAAGTTATTTAACTGGGTAATACAAAGAATATAAAAAGGTTAGAATTTAAATCCCTTTATACACTGACAGGCCTTGAAGTCGTATAAACAAAGAACTGTTGTAAAAAGATTTCATGTTGAGTCCAAAAGATATTTTATCTTTCATTTTATCTACATTGAAGAAAACCTCTTCTTAAATATCACTTTCTACTCTCTCCAAACCAAATGCTAATAACCTCTGGGACATTCTAGAACCATAAGCAGTGCTGGCAACATCACTGAGCCTTGATTTAAAGCCTAGATTGCTGCTTATTTCTTCCTCCAGCTTTATTGAGATATAATTGACATACACCCGTGGATAAGTTCAAGCAGTACAACCTCAGGATCTGATACACATATATACTGCAAAATGACTGCCACAAGGTTAGTTAACACATTAATCACCTCACGTAAGTACAATCTTTTGTGTGTGGTGAGAACATATAAGAGCTCAAGATTGCTGCTTGCTTAAAAAAATGAACCAACATACAGATTTACTTCTGCCTATAGAGACCTTTTTATGAAAAACAGTTTAATGCTTCAGAGTTCAATGTAAAACAAACACTAACAAATTTATAAGACTAAAGCACAAAATTAAAATAATACTTATACAAATACTTATTCATTTTCATAAAGGCATTATTTCTGAGGTTCTCAAAAGATAAACAATAAAACAAATTACAAGCAACATATGCCACAAAGCTTCTAATTTTTCTCACAAGTTCACAAGCTTCTCACAATCTTGACTTAATAACAATAATGACGGTAAAACACACTTCAGACTGGGGAAAAATGGATCGTTTGAAAAATCAACAGAGATTTGAAGAAAAACAAAAACAATCCCAAAGTCACGTGATTGAAACTACTTAAACACCTAGATTCACACTCTAAGGTAAAAATCTGTACCTTAGTCTAAATTGAGGAACGGGGAGGGACACAAGGCTTTAAGAGTGACAGCCAACCAGTTCAAAAGAATAGTGTCACGCAAAGTGTGGCCCACAAACTAGTGCTGGTGACCAGTCTGCAAGAGATTATTTTTTATTCATATACCAACTGTCTTACATCCACGTTTTCAATAAACAATGACAGTGTTTGTAATTCTTTTCTATTTCCCCAAGTTTTGTTTATAATTATGTATTTTTATAATCTATTTAATAAAACAGAATTAAAACCATCTATAAAAACTGGAGATTCACAAGGAAAAGACTCAAAGTACAAAAGGCACATTAATTCACTCTAAAACTTACATCTTCCAGTGGTATAATTATACTTTTGAAATAATTTTATCTGCTACATCAGATAAAAACATGAGCTTTTACTTTTATCTTTCACAGTTTTCTTTTGAGATTTTTGTGGTATTCTGTTTTGTTTTTGCATTTTATGAAAGTAATGGTCAACAATGGATTGAAAAAATTTTAAGTTGGTTCTTCACACAGGAGATGGTCTGGAAGCACTCTGTGTGTGCATGCATGCATGGTAAGTCACCTCAGTCATGTGGGACTCTTTGCAAGCCCATGGACTGTAGCCCGCCAGGCTCCTCTGTCCATGGGATTCTCCAGGCAAGAATACTGGAGTGGGCTGCCATGCCCTCCTCCAGGGGATCTTCCCAACCCAGGGACTGAACCCACATCTGTTATGTCTCCTGTATTGGCAGGCAGGTTCCATACCACTAACACCACCTGAGAAGCCCAATATTGTATTTTAACTTCCTTTAATTCCTGGTTAAAAAGAATCCATTTAATTATTATTATGTATCACTTATTTTAAAGGACAAATAATTTAAAATCATATATATATATAATTTGCTGTTGTATTAAAATGTTTACATATATCATAAATTTTTATTATAAAAGAGTACTGAAGTTTATTAAATAACAGTAAGTTATAATGCCTGCTTTTGTTTTGTAGTGATAAGTATCTCTCTGAGGATGGATTTTCTTCCAACTGCTTCACAAGGGTCTGCCTCAATTACCTTTACTTGACTTCGGTTATTTCTCTGAGATAGGTTACTATTTATTTCTGTGTCAGTTGACAAAGTCAGTTTAAATGATTAGCAGTTTATCTTCCAGTCTATATAGGCCATGATGCCTGACCAAGTCATGAAATGAGCTTGGGCCCACTAGACCCACAAACAGCTGTGTGAAAACTCAGGCTTCGGAAAATTCAAAGCTTCAGTTCAAATGAAAACACATCCAAGCCGTATGAGTTATAAAACCTTCTCTGACTCACTGTCATCAGATGCATTTTTTTTTCATGAATAACAAATTAGAACATCTACATATTATAACAAATAACGTTTGATGTAATAGGCATTTTTAATATATGTGAGAGATTTGCTTGCTTCTCAAGCTTGTCTGAAAAAAATTAAATGTGGAAGATGAATAAATATGCTGTTTCTTGAGCAATCTACCATCTCTCAGAGACTAGTTGAAATTTATTTATTTAACAAACCATGTCATCTCTCTAAACTCCTCCAAAACTGCTGGCCCCAAAGTTCTGCAGCACTGGGAAAGGAACTCAAGTAGACAGGCTAGCCAATGTACAACTCTGGCCTCCAACTTCCAATGGTTACTGGAATATTTTTAATTCAATTAGAAATGAAGCAATTTCTACTCCAACACCAGTTTTTGTTTAACTCAGAACCCATTAAAAGTCTGACATTCATAACAGAACTCCAGCAAATGTCCTAAAAAAGACACAAAAGGCAGAAGGGGGCAAGTGAGCAAATCCCAGTTCACAGAAGAACTATATAACAACCTAAACAGATCAAAAGATGCTAAACCTCACTCAAAAGAAAAAGGCAAAATAAAACTACACTCACGTATCAGCTGGACTGGCCAAGTTAAAGAGTCATTCTCACATGTTGCAAGGAGTAGCACAGAATACAACAACAAGGTCAATTTGGTAAAATCAACCAAAATTACAAACATACACTGAAGGATAGTCTGTAATGGTAAAGATATAGACCAACAGTATGTCTTGATAAAAAAGTAGTTAAAAATAAAAGCAGCTCTTAGAAAAAATGAGAACTTTATTGATACACAAATATGAAACAACCAATGTTGAAGATATTTTGGTAAGCAAAAAAGGCATGGTACAGAAACGTATGCAGTACCATATTTTGAGGGAGACAAGAAAAAATAATACAACTAAATATATACACAAAGTGCAATCTGGAAGAATACATCAAAAATTAGCACAATAGTAGTTACCAAAAGATCTGGGTGACTGGTGGACAAAGGTGAAATGCAAATTCCACTATTCACCATTGTGCATCTTTTGATTTTGAACAATCTGAATGTATTACTTAAAAACAAAAAATGTTTTCATTCATTTATTTCTTTATGAGAACACAAGATAACTAGCCAAGTTCAGGTCTCAAAATAGAGCAAGCCAGTGAGATTCCACTTTAGTAAGAGGAGAAATGTCATATTCTGAAGGTTCTCAACACTCAACCCACCTAGAGAAGGAACAGACAAAAACACGGCCCGTCAACAATACTGGCTGAGAGGTCAGTATTTTGGTTTTGTTTTTTTGGATCTTGAACTTCTAGGGCCACATAAACCACGGATAACCCTAAATTTAAAAAAAATAAAACTGTTATTTGATCTCTACAGTTGAAACTAAGGAGTAAAAAATAAATCATGTAGATTGACATCAGATATCCCTGTGATATTTTTATCACATTTGTAGTCATTATTACAAATAATTATTTGAAATGGATGAATCATATTCACACCAATACATTGATCCATAAAGAAAATGTTTAACACTTCAGCTCAGTCTTTGAGATAACAGTCAACACAAAAAGTTTCCAATCAAAGATGCATAAGCATGTTATAGCTTTACACAACAGAAAACAATTTTATGCATCATTTTTATAATGCCTGTGTTCCTGAATGATAAGTCTGAATATGGACATTCTGCAACTTCCTATCGGTGATGGTACTAAAATTCATTTTATTATATCTAAAAAACACTGGCATCATATGTGAAATGAATCGCCAATCCAGGTTCAATGCGTGATACAGGGTGCTCAGGGCTGGTGCACTGGGATGACCCAGGGGGATGGTACAGGGAGGGAGGTGGGAGGGGGGTTCAGGATGGGGAACACATGTACACCGTGGCAGATTCATGTTGATGTATGGCAAAACCAATACAATATTGTAACTAGCCTCCAATTAAAATAAATAAATTTATATTAAAATAAGTAAAAAATAAAAAACACTGGCAATGTGTCCATCCTCTGCAACAGTAGCTTAAAAAGTAAACATAAAGTTACTGTGTGTGTGTGTGGTGTGTGTGTGTGTGTGTGTGTGTGTGTGTTAAGTTGCTTCAGTAGTGTCTGACTCCTTGTGATCCCATGGACTGTAGCCCACCAGGATCCTCTGTCCAGGGGATTCTCCAAGCAAGAACACTGGAGTGGTCTGCCATGACCTCCTCCAGGGGATCTTCCCGACCCAGGGACTGAACCTCTATCTCTTATGTCTCCTGCGTTGGAAGGCAAGTTCCTTACCACCAGCACCTTTGGGAAGCCCAGAGTTGCTACATGACCCAGCAATCCCACTCCTAGGTATACATTCATTAGAACTGAAAACACATCCACACAAAAACTTGTACATGGATGTTTATAGCAGAACTATCCATAACAGTCAGAAAGTGGGAACAACTCAAATGTCCGTAAGCAGACCTTGGTTAAACAAAATGTGGTATATTTAGACAATGGAACATTATAGAGCCATAAAAAGGAATGGAGGGTTGATACACACTATGGCATGAATGAACCATGAAAACAATGAAAGAAGTCAGACAAAACCGGCCACATACATTTCACAATGAAAGAAGTAAGACACAAAAGGCCACGTATGTTTCCATTTATATGAAATGTCCAGAGTAGGCATATCTAAAAAGATAGAAAGTAGATTAGTGGTTGCCTTGGGCTGGAAGGACAGAGGAGAATTCAGGAGTGACTGCTAATGGGGGCAGGATTTCTTTGGGGGAGGGGCAATAAAAATGTTCTAAAATTGGCTGTGGTCATGGTTGCATGGTATTTAGTCTCAATAACTACCAATGAATTGTACACTTTACATGGGTAATAATATGATAAACGAATTTTATCTTAATAAAACTGTTGCAGGGGGAGGGTGTATTTTTTTCTTCCCAATAAATTGTATCTTTACCTGTAAGATCTATCTTCTCCAAGTTACCAAACCTAATGGCGTCTTTGAACATAGTCTTCAGCTTGCAGCCTTTGATTCTCTAGATGTCCTGTTCTCCTTGGCAAGCATGCCAATTGACTATCCTAGCTCTTCAAGGCCCCTCTGATGACCCCTCCCAGCTCTGTTTTCTTGCCTGACTTTCAAACAGAATGTCCAAACACATAAGTCTAAAATGCCTCCTTCAGCAACTTCATTCAGTATCAAGCTTTCAAAACGATCCCTTCGGTAAACCAGATGATTCCTAACTCTGTCTCTTAAGCTCTAGCCATAAGTCTCCTGGAGAGCTCAACCTGGATCCTCCAAACTCTTAGCCTACCAAAAACAAATTCACCTTTCCCCAGAAATCTAATTCTTTCTACATTACACCTTACTTTTAATAGCCCAATCCTTTCCTAACTCACCTTATTGGCATCTTGGACTCTGCCCAGTTTCCAAATCCTATAGATTTCTTCTCAAGCATTTAACTTCCTTTTTCCTACTGCCTTGACCTTTGCTCAGCTCACATACCTCTTAGCGTATTACAGAAAGCATATTAACTTTTCTCCCCAAATCCATGCTGTCGTAAAACAATCATCTACAAAAGGCTGCCAAAGTAAATCTCATAAAGGACAATGCCAATTAAGACAAACAGCATGCCAAAAGACATGAGCAGGCAATACATAAAAGAGGAAATATAAACTGGATAGCCAATATTAAAGAAAGAATATTCAAAGAAATACAGAAAAAGATAAAAAAACTAACTAGCACTGTACTGCCATCAAAAACTGATGTAACCAGTTTGAAATGGAATGTGTCAGAAAGCATCAAGAGCCTTAAAATGTATGATGTTGTATATACGCTCTCCAGAGATACTTCATATATGAACTAGCCAACACAGACACAAACAATAGTCCCGCAAATCCCTCTAAGAGTACTGGGAGACTAGAGAAGAGGGAGGGGCAAGGATGAAAGGGAAACTTGATTTTTCTCTATCTAATAACTTTTTATATTTGATTTTTTTTTTTAAACTGGGTACCAGTAATGCTGAAGAAGCTGAAGTTGAACGGTTCTATGAAGACCTACAAGACCTTTTAGAGCTAACACCCAAAAAACATGTCCTTTTCATTATTGGGGACTGGAATGCAAAAGTAGGAGTCAAGAAACACCTGGAGTAACGAGCAAATTTGGCCTTGGAGTATGGAATGAAGCAGGGCAAAGGCTAATAGAGGTTTGCCAAAAGAATGCACTGGTCATAGCAAACACCCTCTTCCAACAACACAAGAGAAGACTCAACACATGGACATCACCAGATGGTCAACACCGAAGTCAGACTGATTATATTCTTTGCAGCCAAAGAAGAAGCTCTATACAGTCTGCAAAAACAAGACCAGGAGCTGTCTGTGGCTCAGATCATGAACTCTTATTGCCAAATTCAGACTTAAATTGAAGAAAGTAGGGAAAACCATTTGACCATTCAGGTATGACCTAAATCAAATCACTTAAGATTATAAAGTGGAAGTGAGACATAGATTTAAGGGACTAGATCTGATAGAAAGAGTGCCTGATGAACTATGGAATGAGGTTCGTGACATTGTACAGGAGACAGGGATCAAGACCATCCCCATGGAAAAGAAATGCAAAAAAGCAAAATGGCTGTCTGGGGAGGCCTTACAAATAGCTGAGAAAAGAAGAGAAGCGAAAAGCAAAGGAGAAAAGGAAAGATACACCCATCTGAATGCAGAGTTCCAAAGAACAGCAAGGAGAGATAAGAAAGCCTTCCTCAGCGATCAATGCAAAGAAATAGAGGAAAACAGAATGGGAAAGACTAGAGATCTCTTCAAGAAAATTAGAGATACCAAGGGAACATTTCATGCAAAGATGGGCTCGATAAAGGACAGAAATGGTATGGACCTAGCAGAAGCAGAAGATATTAAGAAGAGGTGGCAAGAATACACAGAAGAACTGTACAAAAAAGATTTTCACGGCCCAGATAATCACGATGGTGTAATCACTCACCTAGAGCCAGACATCCTGGAATGTGAAGTCAAGTGGGCCTTAGGAAGCATCACTACTAACAAAGCTAGTGGAGGTGATGGAATTCCAGTTGAGCTATTTTAAATCCTGAAAGATAATGCTGTGAAAGTGCTGCACTCAATATGCCAGCAAATTTGGAAAACTCAGCAGTGGCCACAGGACTGGAAAAGGTCAGTTTTCATTCCAATCCCAAAGAAAGGCAATGCCAAAGAATGCTCAAACTACCACACAATTGCACTCATCTCACCAACCTAATTAGCATATTCAAAAGCAGAGACATTACTTTGCCAACAAAGGTCTGTCTAGTCAAGGCGATGGTTTTTTCAGTGGTCATGTATGGATGTGAGAGTTGGACTGTGAAGAAAGCTGAGCACTGAACAACTGATGCTTTTGAACTGTGGTGTTGGAGAAGCCTCTTGAGAGTCCCCTGGACTGCAAGAAGATCCAACCAGTCCATTCTAAAGGAGATCACTCCTGGGTGTTCTTTGGAAAGACCGATGCTAAAGCTGAAACTCCAATACTTTGGCCACCTCATGCGAAGAGTTGACTCATTGGAAAAGACTCTGATACTGGGAGGGACTGGGGGCAGGAAGAGAAGAGGACGACAGAGGATGAGATGGCTGGATGGCATCACCGACTCGATGGACGTGAGTTTGAGTGAACTCCAGGAGTTGCTAATGGACAGGGAGGCCTGGCGTGCTGCGATTCATGGGGTCGCAAAGACTCGGACACGACTCAGCAACTGAACTGAACTGAACTGTACTGTACTCATCTTACACGCTAGTAAAGTAATGCTTAAAATTCTCCAAGCTAGGCTTCAGCAATACGTGAACCCTGAACTTCCAGATGTTCAAGCTGGTTTTAGAAAAGGCAGAGGAACCAGAGATCAAATTGCCAACATCCACTGGATCATCAAAAAGCAAGAGAGTTCCAGAAAACATCTATTTCTGCTTTATTGACTATGTCAAAGCCTTTGACTGTGTGGATCACAATCAACTGTGGAAAATTCTGAAAGAGATGGGAATACCAGACCACCTGACCTGCCTCTTGAGAAACCTATATGCAGGTCTGGAAGCAACAGTTAGAACTGGACATGGAACAACAGACTGGTTCCAAATAGGAAAAGGAGTACATCAAGGCTGTATATTGTCACCCTGCTTATTTAACTTCTATGCAGAGTACATCATGAGAAACGCTGGGCTGGAGGAAGAATAAGCTGGAGTCAAGATTGCCAGGAGAAATATCAATAACCTCAGATATGCAGATGATACCACCCTTATGGCAGAAAGTGAAGAGGAACTAAGGAGCCTCTTGATGACAGTGAAAGAGGAGAGTGAAAACGTTGGCTTAAAGCTCAACATTCAAAAAACTAAGATCATGGCATCTTGTCCCATCACTTCATGGGAAATAGATGGGGAAACAGTGGAAACAGTGTCAGACTTTATTTTTGGGGGCTCCAAAATCACTGCAGATGGTGACTGCAGCCATGAAATTAAAAGATGCTTACTCCTTGGAAGGAAAATTATGACCAACCTAGATAACATATAAAAAGCAGAGACATTACTTTGCCAACAAAGGTCCGTCTAGTCAAGGCTATGGTTTTTCCAGTGGTCATGTATGGATGTGAGAGTTGGACTGTGAAGAAAGCTGAGCACTGAAGAATTGATGCTTTTGAACTGTGGTGTTGGAGAAGATTCTTGAGAGTCCCTTGGACTACAAGGAGATCCAACCAGTCCTTCCTAAAGATCAGTCCTGGGTGTTCACTGGAAGGAATGATGCTGAAGCTGCAACTCAATACTTTGGCCACCTCATGTGAAGAGCTTACTCATTGGAAATGACCCTGATGCTGGGAGGGACTGGGGTCAGGAAGAGAAGGGGATGACAGAGGATGAGATGGCTGGATGGCATCACTGACTCAACGGACATGGGTTTGGGTGGGCTCCAGGAGTTGGTGATGGACAGGGAGGCCTGGCGTGCTGCGATTCATGGGGTCGCAAAGAGTCGGACATGACTGAGCAACTGAACTGAACTGATTTACTAAAAGAGAAGATTTAAGTTCGCTGTCTCTGTGAACAAGATGAATGTACGTTAACTTGATTATCAAGGCCAGAAGAGAAATTCAGAATAAAACACTGTTTTTGCTTCAGGGACTTTCATGGCACTGATTTAAGGTCTAAATCTTGACTCCATTTCTCTCAAATATTGTTTCATATTCCTACAGCATATGATGACACTATTTCTTTTTTTTTTAAGCCATTTAGAAGACTTCCACATGTCGTGTTTGCCTCTGGTGTTGAAGGTTTTCACTCTAGGTTTACTGAGCCTTTTAGAAGCAGTTGAAGGAGGAAGGAAGTCATGGAATCCATTCATCTTACAGCAAAGGCTTTTAGAGAAATCCAGCCCTTAAGCTATAGCAGCTGATGAAGCGATTTGTTGCTCTTATTATGAGACTGAAGCTTTAATTCCTCATTAAATAAGCTCCAAAACATACTTATTTCATCTTTAACCCAGTAATTCCACTTCTGAGGACACTTTCTACCAAAATAATTTTAAATATAGAAAAAGCTTTATGCCTTTTAAGCTGTGTTTAACATAGGATAATTTAGAAAAACAAAAATCTCGGAGTGACTTAAATACCTAACTTAGACAATCTATGTATTTATGGTCAACTGTTTGTTTTGTTTTTTTTTTAAAGGTGCCAAAGGTCATTCAATGGGGAAAAGACAGTCTTTTCAACAAACGGTGCTGGGAAAACTGGAGAGTCACATGCACAAGAATAAAATTGGACTCCTACCTCACACCATATACAAAAATTAACTCTACATAGATCAAGACCTAAATGTAAGAGCTAAAACTACATAAAACTTACGGAAAAAAAAAGAGTAAACCTTCATGAACTTGGATTTGGCAGTGATTTTACACATAACACCAAAAGCACAAACAACAACAAAACCCACAGATAAACGGGACTGCACCAAAATTTTTAACTTTTGCACTTCAAGGAACACCATTCAAGGAAGTGAAAAGATACTCCACAAAATGGCAGGGGGTGGGGGGATGGAATGGAAGAAATATTGCAAATCTGAAAGGGGACTTGTGTCCAGACTATATACAGAACTCATACAACTTAAAATTTTCTTTAAAAAACATTTTAATTCAATTTAAAAATGGGCAAAGGAATTGAATGGACATTTCTCCAAAGACATATAAAAGACCAGTAAGCACAAAGAAAAGATATTCGACATTATCAGACATCAAGGGTATGCAAATCAAAACTACAAGATGCCATTTCCCAACCAACAGAAGGCTATAATCAAAAAGACAGAATAAATACCAGCAAGGATAAGCAGAAATCAGAACCCTTATATCCCGCTTGTGCAGGCCACCCTGGAAGACACCTGGCAGTTCTCAAAAAGATAAACAGTTCCCACATGACCCAGCAATTTCATTCCTAGGTATACAGCTAAGAAAACTGAAGACACGCGTTCACACAAAAACTTGTACCTGGATGTTTATAGCAGAATTATTCATAACAGTCAAGAACTGGAAACAATCCAAATGTTCATCAACTGATGATGGATAAACAAAATGTGGCATATTTATATAATGAATATTATTCGACCATAAAAAGAAGGCTAAGTCCTAATACATAATACAAGTGGATGTACCTTGAAAACACTATGCTGAGTGAAAGAAGGCAAGACAACAAAAAGCCCCATATTGTATGATTCCATTTACATGAAATGTCCAGAATAGGAAAATCCATAGACACAAAGTAGACTCCTGGTTGCCAAAAGATGGGGGAACAAGGGGAAAGGAGATCTAATGAGAAGCAACTGTAATGTGTACAGAGTTTTTTTGGAGGTGATGAAAACGTCATGGAATTAGATACTGATAATGGGTGCACAACTTTGTGAATATACTAAAAGCCACTGAAATTTAAATTTAAAAGGGTGGAATTTTATAATATCTCAAAAAATTCATACAACAGACGCAATGTACAAAACATATGCTTCTTAGCGAAAATCGTATTTTATATACACTATAATCCTAAGTGGGCTTCCCCTGTGGCTCAGCTGGTAAAGAATCCACCTGCAATGTGGGAGACCTGGGTTCGATCCTGGGTTGGGAAGATCCCCTGGAGAAGGGAAAGGCTACCCACTCCAGTATTCTGGCCTGGAGAATTCCATGGACTGTAGAGTCCATGGGGTTGCAAAGAGTCAGACAGGACTGAGCGACTTTCACTTTCACAATCTTATGTAGGTTAAGTATATGCAACTTTTTAAAACGTAGAAAGATCAAAATGCTGGGCTGGTGGAATCACAGATGATCTCTTCTTAAATATTTCTGCATTTTCCAAATATTCGTTAATAAGCATGCACTGCTTTTTTATAAGTGCGGGGGGGGGGGGGGAGAGGCGAGCTTTATTCAAACACAAAAGCAAATTATTAAACTCCCAGTGTATAAAAATTCCTTAGTTTCTTGTACAGTGATCCCAGTCACACGGTCCCCAAAAATACTTTGCATTCCCCTTCCCTCCCCTCCAGAGGCGAATGAAGCTGATCTCCCTCCTCCCGGAAACACGATGCCCTCTATTTCCAAGGCACCTCCAATTCCTGTTCCCCACCCTCCTCTCAGGTTACTCCTGCTCCATCCTCTAGGTCCTTTCCTCTCCCCTCTCCAGCTAAGCAGTAAACGCTAACTTCCCGCGGGGCTCTAACCAGGGCTCTAACACACTACGGGGCTGCTCCGCCCCGACCGGCTACACACGACCGGGGCGCACACTCCCGGCTCTCCCAGAACCTGGAACTCGGAGAAACCGCAGCCCGAGACCGCACCGAGCGTGAGGGACTGCCAAGACCCCCTCCCCAAAAACAGCCGGCCCCTTCCCCGCAGAGGGGAGGAGACCGCAGGGCCGCAGCCGCTGGGAGAGGGCGCCGGGACGGGCCCCACGCGCGACCAGGGCTCGGAGACGAGGCACGCCTCGGGTCCCGTCCTCCGGCACCGCCCCCGGCGAGGAGCATCCTGCGCGCCGCCCGCCCCCGGCCCAGAGAGCACGTCCTGGGGAGCGCGCGGCGCCGGGGAAGAGAGAGCGCGCGGCGGCCGCAGCCGCGCGGACAGCGTGAGGAGGGACACTCACCCGCATCAGCCCAGAGCCCTCAGAGCACCGGAAGTAGCCACCCGCCCGTTGCCAGGGTGAGGAAGCGGGGGTGACGTCAAGCTCCCCCATTGGGTCCGAGCGCAGCCACGTGTCCGGAAGCAGCCGCCCAGAGGCGGCTCTGCCCCGCCCCCTATTCTGGCGCGGCTCACCTGGCCGCAGAGGTGCCGGGAAGACCCCACCTGGAGCCGCCTTTTGAGCTGCGCAAGCGCCCTCGCCTGTCTCTCCCAGCCCCTTAATGGGCCGGAAGGCTGTGATCTTCTGATCAGAGTGGTCGGTATCCTAGCAACGTGATGTCAAATTAAACCAGTCGCCACTTACTGAGGTGTCACTGACAAGCTTAATTTCATCCAATCCTTGCAGCCCTCCCCTCCCCACTACACCGTAGGGATATCTAGAGTTCTGCCTGAATTACACGTGGGAGACAGGGGCTAGCCTTGCTCTGGAGAGGATGAAAGTGGGAGTGGCCTTTCTTTTACCATCTAGCATCTAAAACCAAGACCTATTGATAGTAACATGTAATCTCTTTCATGTTTCTTGTAATTATTAACATGAATCATCTACCATGTAACCACCATTAAACCTATTCTGTACTTAATAGTTTTCAAAGTGTGGCCCTCACATGAGCAGCTTCAGCATCACATGGAATCTTACCAAAAATATGGATTCTTGAGCCACACCTCAGACTTCCTCAGTCAGAAACTTTGGGTTTTCTACGGGCGTAACAGGGCCCTGCGGGGCTCCTGGGCATGGAGGACTTTTTGTCCCCCATTCTGTACCTAAGACTCGCCTCCATGACCTTCTCCGAGTTCAAAAGGGCAGGATAGCTGCTGATCAAAGGAGAAACAGCAAGGAAACCACCTGAGGCAAGGTTAAAGAGACCAGAGGGGGTCTTCAAGATTAGGAGAGGACCACCTAGGACCCTGCACACACCCTAATCTTGTCAGCAACCCCACCCTTTTGAAACTGCAGAAGAAGAAAAGAAGACTCTATTATCTTGATCCTTATCACATACTCTTTCCTGACTTTATGACGTCTCCCTGCTCACCAGTGAGGTGGACACAGTTCTTGAGACCTACTGGGTTTCCCCTTTGCCTGACAATGTAATAAAACCACTCTTTCCTTCCCCTCTATAATTCTATTTCTATATTTCTGTTTGGCATTGATGCACAGAGAGCCAAGATTTGGGCAATAGTTTAGGACCAAAAGATCTGTTCTAACAAGCCATCCAAGTGATTCAGATGCACCTAAAATTTGAGAACCACTGAACCAGAGGGACTTTCTCTTTAGCCTAACTGCAGAGGTGGAATGGGGAGAGTGATGGAAGGAGTACCTACAGAGAGGGGAGCCATAAAGACATGTACTGCCAGCAATCAAGAATGGAAGTCGGGAAGACAGTCTGCGGCTAGTATGGGAGTGAGACAGCAGAACTGATTCCCCTGGAATTCCTAGATGAAAGTATGTGTTAAATGTACAGGAAAGACTTCTCAACTTCCAGTAATTCCAAATCCATTTTATTAACTTTTGTGTTCTCCAACATATTTTCTGCTAATATTCTTCTCTACAAACAAAAATAAAATAGTATTTAAAAGGTCTATTGTGAAAGTTATCTATAAAGACAGAATTTTGGACTTAAAAGGAAATGTAGGGCCCTATATTAAATGGTTTAAATAAGAAGAAAAAGAAACAGTGTTTATTGCAGAATAGATAGTGGTAGTGCAGTGCTTAAGAACAAGGATTCTAGAACCAAGAGAATCTGGGTTGGTATCTCAACCCTATCACCTACCAATTGAGTCACCTTGAACGATTTACTATCTTTCTGTGACTCAGTTTCCACAGCTGTAAAATGAGGATAATAATAAAATCTCTCATAGAGTTGTTCTGTGGACTAAACTAAGCTACATGAAGTACTTAGGAAAGTAATAAGTAATAGTAAGATCCATAAATGATACTTGGAAAAAAAAATTACATTTAGTTTGTTACCTGAAAATATGTGAAGACTCAAACTTCTTTCTCAAATAAATGACACATGGTATAAAATAAACCAAAAATGTCCAGTTTGCTCTTGGAGTAACTGTTATTGAAATTTAGAAAATTCGTGCTGTATAGTCAGCGAGTCAGTCAGTTCAGTTGCTCAGTCATGTCCGACTCTTTGCAACCCCATAAGTTGCAGCATACCAGGCCACCCTGTCCATCACCAACTCCCAGAGTTCACTCAAACTCACGTCCATTGACTCAGTAATGCCATCCAGCCATCTCATCCTCTGTCATCCCCTTCTCCTCCTGCCCCCAATCCCTCCCAGCATCAGAGTCTTTTCCAATGAGTCAACTTTTCGCATGAGGTGGCCAAAGTATTGCAGTTTCAGCTTCAGCATCATTCCTTCCAAAGAACACCCAGGACTGGTCTCCTTTTAGAATGGACTGGTTGGATCTCCTTGCAGTCCAAAGGACTCTCAAGAGTCTTCTCCAACACCACAGTTCAAAAGCATCAATTCTTTGGCACTCAGCTTTCTTCACAGTCCAACTCTCACGTCCATACATGACCACTGGAAAAACCACAGCCTTGACTAGACGAACCTTTGTTGACAAAGTAATGTCTCTGCTTTTGAATATGCTATCTAGGTTGGTCATAAATTTCCTTCCAAGGAGTAAGCGTCTTTTAATTTCATGGCTGCAGTCACCATCTGCAGTGATTTTGGAGCCCAGAAAAATAAAGTCAGTCACTGTTTCCACTGTTTCCCCATCTATTTACCATGAAGTGATGGGACAAGATGCCATGATCTTAGTTTTTTGAATGTTGAGCTTTAAGCCAACGTTTTCACTCTCCTCTTTCACTTTCATCAAGAGGCTTTTTAGTTCCTCTTCACTTTCTGCCATAAGGGTGGTATCATCTGCACATCTGAGGTTATTGATTTCTCCCAACAATCTTGATTCCAGCTTGTGTTTCTTCCAGTCCAGCATTTCTCATGATGTACTCTGCATAGAAGTTAAATAAGCAGGGTGACAATATACAGCCTTGATGTACTCCTTTTCCTATTTGGAAGCAGTCTATTGTCCCATGTCCAATTCTAACTGTTGCTTCCTGACCTGCATATAGGTTTCTCAAGAGGCAGGTCAGGTGGTCTGGTATTCCCATGTCTTGAAGAATTTTCCACAGTTTATTGTGATCCACACAGTCAAAGGCTTTGGCATAGTCAATAAAGCAGAAATAGATGTTTTCTGGAACTCTCTTGATTTTTTGATGATCCAGTGGATGTTGGCAATTTGATCTCTGGTTCCTCTGCCTTTTCTAAAACCAGCTTGAACATCTGGAATTTCATGGTTCACATATTGCTGAAGCCTGGCTTGGAGAATTTTGAGCATTACTTTACTAGCGTGTGAGATGAGTGCAATTGTGTGCTTAATTTGAGTATTCTTTGGCATTGCCTTTCTTTGGGATTGGAATGAAAACTGACCTTTTCCAGTCCTGTGGCCGCTGATGAGTTTTCCAAATTTGCTGGCATATTGAGTGCAGCACTTTCACAGCATCATCTTTCAGGATTTGAAATGGCTCAACTGGAATTCCATAATCTCCACGAGCTTTGTTTGTAGTGATGCTTTCTAAGGCCCACTTGACTTCACATTCCAGGATGTCTGGCTCTAGGTGAGTGATTACACCATCGTGATTATCTGGGTCATGAAGATCTTTTTTGTACAGTTCTTCTATGTATTCTTGCCACCTCTTCTTAATATCTTCTGCTTCTGTTAGGTCCATACCATTTCTGTCCTTTATCGAGCCCATCTTTGCATAAAATGTTTCCTTGGTATCTATAATTTTCTTGAAGAGATCTCTAGTCTTTCCCATTCTCTTATTTTCGTCTATTTCTGTGCATTGATTGCTGAGGAAGGCTTTCTTATCTCTCCTTGCTATTCTTTGGAACTCTGCATTCAGATGCTTATATTTTTCCTTTTCTCCTTTGCTTTTTGCTTCCCTTCTTTTCACAGCTATTTGTAAGGCCTCCCCAGACAGCCATTTTGCTTTTTTGCATTTCTTCTCCATGGGGATGGTGTTGATAACTAGAAGGTAAATCCTTTATAATATAGGCATTCATGTATTAAACATATAATTAGATCCTATGCATTATACATGAGAGGTACTGAGAGTGTGAAGGCTTGGAAGGAGGGTTGGAGGACCAGAGAGGTCAGTAACATGAGCTCAGCACATGCATCCCTGAAGGCGGCACACTGAGAAACAGCTGTACCGGCTACATGTGAACACATAGAAAGACAAAAGAACCCAACTTACCCTCAAATAATGTTCAATAGAGATCTTATGTACACACAGACATGTGTGTGTATATATGTGTTGGGTCCACACACCGTGTCAGGGGATCATTACCATCAAATTGTTGTTTTATAATAATACTAAAATGCTTATTTATCTTTCTATTCTCATTCTCTTATGAGCATGAAATATACAAAAAGTTTATAGATGGGATTTCAAATTTCATACTGCCATTGTCTTTTAAATGCCCACAAGTTGTCCAGTTTTGGTATACTCTCACAGTATATACACAATTATCCGACAAGGCTATTAAAATACCCTTTCCTTTTCCAGCTACAGTCTGTGGGAGGCTGAATTTTCTTTATATACTTCAGCCAGTACAACATATAACATCAAATTGAATGCAGAGGCAGTAAGGAGAATAGAGCCAGCTTTTTTTAGCCAGACAAAAAAATTTGCAGTAGCAAAAATAACACTTTTCTACTATTTTTTGTTTTCAAAAAATATAATTACTTACTAAAAATATGTCATTTATGCAACATGCAATGGATTTATTTTATTTTTAAATAAAAATACTATTTTACATTTTGGGTGTATCTTGAGTATAGTAAATATTAACAAATATAACAAGTATCTGGAGTATTCTCAATTATTTTTAGGAGCACAAAAGTGTCCTGAGACCAAAAAGCTGAATAACCACTGATACAATTGTTATAAATTTAGTCTGTATAGGATAGTAGTATTTAGAGGGACTTTGAAATCAAATAAACCTGGGTCTATCTCCTAGGTGTGCCACTTACTAGGTGCCTAATATTGAACAAGTTACATAATCTTTCCTAACTTTGTTTTACTTATCCAGAAAATGGGAATAACAATACCTAATTCATGGAATTGTCCAAGAGTAATTAATGTAATGCATGTAAAATATTTAGCATATTGGCATTGTAGTAACTGCAATGAGCAAGCACTTAGTGAAAGTGAAAGTGAAATCGCTCAGTTGTGTCTGACTCTTTGCGACCCCATGGACTGTAGCGTACCAGGTTCCTCTGTCCATGGTATTTTCCAGGCAAGAGTACTGGAATGGGGTGCCATTTCCTTCTCCACTTAGTACTTGACTATAAAAAATGTGACATATAAGAGTATTTGAGAAAGCACAAGAATAGAGAAGAGGCTGGAAAGAAGAGACAAACATTTCAAGCTGAGAGAACAGAATACGTAAAAACACAGAAGCCTGCAAAAGACTGAATTCTGGGAACTCTAAACAGCTTATTCCTGGGATCATAAAGTAGAAGGAAGTGCTGGATATTATGTGAGAATAAATTATGGAAGCCTTACACCATTCTGCAGAGTTTGAATTGTAGCCTGTAGTCTGTGGGCAGCTAATCATTTTCTAACTCAGTAGTGACGATGGTCATATTTGCCTATTAATATCTCTCCCCTCTAAACCTATGTCCATGTTCCTCATTTTGAATCCAGGCTGGCTTCTGACTTGTAGGAAAAGTGACTCTAGGAGAGGTCACAAAAGCAATGCAGCTTCTTTGTGGTTCTCTCTTAGAATGCTTTACCCTTGAATCCCAGCCAACATGCTCTGAGGAAGCCCAAGCGGCCTCATGAAGAGACCACATATAAGATGACCAACAGCCCCGGGTAAGAGCCCAGCCAGCAGCCAGCACCAAGTGCCAGTCCAGCAAGGGAATGGGCCTTTGGAAGACTCCAGAGCCTAGTCCAGCCTTCTGTTCTTACTGAAGGTGGTTTGTGTGTTTCCCAGTGTAGATTTTAGTCATCAGAGGCAAGTCAAGACACGTGTCCTTTCCAAATCCTGACGCATGGAACCCATGAGTATAATCAAATGGTTTTTGTTTTACACCTCTGGGTTTTTATGCTTCCACCAGTACTTGATCACAGACTCTAACAGTACCACAGTTTACAGCTCCTGAGTAGCTTTTTTTCTTAGTTACTTTTCTACCACTGACTTCTAGGAATAGGACTGAAGGTTTATTACATAGTAATAGTAACAGTTAATTACATTGCAGGAGTAACTGTAACAGATTTTGTTACTTGGAAGTGAAATCTGTCCTAACAAAATAACATAATAACAAAACAAATGGAATCTGTCCTAATAAAATAACATAATAACATAACAAAAGTAAAGCACATGGCCTAGGCTTTGAGACTCCACGAAGACCAAAGGTGGGAGCGGATCCTACCAGAGAATGTTAGCAGACGCCTGTAAGGCCTTGATCCCCTGGAGAATGGAACCTTGCACTCTTCAAAAGGCCTTGAGAATGCTGCAGTAGGGCTCAAAAAAAACCAAGGAGAATATTGTTGGAAGACAGAGGAAAGGCTCTCTCATTGATAGTGCCAGAAAATTGGCCCAGGCTTCACAGACAGGAGGAGCAGACACCACGTAACAACAGAGCCAAAGACTGGAGTGATGATGGAACTGCAAGCCAAGGAACGCCAGAAGTCAAAAACGAACACCGGAAGTTAGCAAGGATGGGTTCTACCTGTTGTGGCAGTCCAAGTGCAGGTTGGAAAATAATTTCCCGGCACAGAGTATTTTAGAAGAGAGAGAATTTATTGAGAACAAAGGACTGAAGTGGTGAAGGCCACTGCAAAGACAGCAAGCCACCATCCTGATAGACCAGGGAGAACCAGCCCCTTTCATGGGCTTGCAGCCAATTTTTATAGTCTCAGGACAAAGAAAATTCCTATGGGGAGGGGTGGGATTAAGTCATTGATTGGAGGTCTTTTGGTGCCCACCTTGCCTAATATGGAGACAAGAACTGGCTGGTTAGAGGGGCCGGATGGCTCATGACAAACAGGATGGATCATGACAATGGTTGCCATGGAACTTGACTAATTCTGGATTTATTGCCCTATGACCTCCACCTAGGGCTCCATACTACCCAAGGTCTTAAAATGAATATGGCTCTGCTGACACCTTAATTTTGAATTTCTATCCTCTAGAACTATGAGAAAATAGATTTTTCTTGTTTTAAACCACCCAGTTCATGGAACTTTGTTACAGCAGTCCTGGGGAACTAATGCACACAGTGTTGCTAAGAGCATTCTAGTCTGTGCCTGTTTAAAAAATATTGATTTATTTATTTGACTTGTCAGGTCTTAGTTGCATCCTGTGGGATTTTCCTTGTGGCACGTGGACTCTCTAGTTGAGTCACGCAGGTTTAGTGCTCCATGACATGTGGGATATTAGTTCCCCAGCCAGGGACTAAACCTGATTCCTCTGCATTGCAAGGTGGATTCTTAAACACTGGATCACCAGGGAACTCTCTAGTAGGTGTCTTTTCTTGAGTTATGTTAGGGCCAGTGTGAAGAAAGCAGGAGAGACTCCATCTTGAAGCCTGTCATATGTCTTAAAGACAGGATGTAAACTGGGCCTAAACCCTGCCCAAGAGTGAGGAAACCATTGCTAGTGAAAACCAGGTCTCCTGGAGACTTCCCTCCCTACAGATGACAAACGGAGGTTATAGTTGAGGTCAGGCTGCCCCTGTTAGATTAACCATGGAGACATCCCCCCTTGGTGTATAATCATTGTTCCCTCCCCCCCGCCCCCCGCCCTGTAACCTTAATTGTTGGTTTCCTAGCACCTACTTGTAAAACTCAATCATATACAACAAAGAGGTTGCTAGCATATAACCAGTCATGTATAAAACTGGGCCTCTGAGAAACATCAGGGGCCTTGTTGGGAACTGATTGCCCTTGGACTGCTGGCATAATAAACTGTACTCCACTGTCTTGAGTGCCCTCTGAGGCGTGTTTTGTGATTCCAGATTCCACAACATTTCCACCCACATTTTTTATGCTCACAGTACTAGAGGTTGACTGGGATCAGTGAGCAGTTTTCACTCAGGGGTCTCTTGCGCTATTGTAGTTACAGGGCATCTAAAGCTAGAGTCATCTGAAGGCTTCTTCACTCACCTCCGATGCCTGGGCTGGTGTAACCCAAACAGCTGGGCAGGAGTGGGGCCTCTCTCCATCTGCAGCCTCTCCATAGGACTCAGGCTCTCTTGCAACGTGAAGGTCACAGTCCAGTTGGACCTCATACATTGCAGCTGACTGAGCCCTTGCATAAGCATTCTAAGCATAAGTGAACACCACCAGTCCTCTTAAACTAGACCCAGAACTAGCAGAGTGCCAGTTAACGCCATACAGAAGGCCAGTCAAAAGGGAGGTCCAATTTGAAGGAGTGTGTCCAGGGGAAGAGAGATAGCACATGACATCCCTTGTATGTGGAATCTAAAAAGATACAAATGAACTTATTTATAAAACAAACTCACAGACTTGGAGAATGAACCTACGGTTGCCAAGGGGAAAGATGGGGGAAAGCGATAGGGAGTTTGGGATGGACACGTATACTCTGCTATAGTTAAAATGGATAACCAGCAAGGACCTAGTGTATAGCACAGGGAACTCTGCTCAATGTTATATGGCAACGTGGATGGGAGGGGAGTTTAGGAGAGAATGGATACCACACATATATATGGCTGAGTTTCTGCTGTTCACCTGAAACTATCACAATATTGTTAATCAGCTATACACCAATGCAAAATTAAAAGTTAAAAAAATAAAGGAGTGTGTCATTCCCTCCACGTGTTGATGGGGACAATGGCCCATGCCAGTAGAGAGGGCTGGGGGACTGAGGACAGCATTCTTGGAGACAAGCTGCCATGCTCAGTAATGGTTCAGTGGCTGCATATGACCAAGATCTCCTTTGCTAAGTAAAGCCAAAATATGAATGTATCGAATGAATGGGGTAACTCACAGAAACAAAGGGAAAGCTCTCAGAAAAGAGAAGATCCAGAGAAGTTCTAACTATCTTGCAAGAGCTGATGGGCAAGATTTTCCAGATGCAATCATGGGATGAATCGATTTCATCTGTTTCTGCTACTTGTATCTCTTTGTTCAATATTTAAACTCCAGGATTAAAAATAATAATACTTACTATTCTCCAAGGCATGAAAGTACAAAGTGAAAGTTAAATCACTCAGTTGTGTCCAACTCTTATCGACCCCATGAACTGCAGCCTACCCGGCTCCTCCGTACATGGATTTTCCAGGCAAGAGTACTGGAGTGGGGTGCCATTGCCTTCTCCGATGTGTGTATATATATGTATACATTATATATATACATGAACACTAGGCTACGAAAACTACAGATGTTCACTGTCCAGGGAGCTTTGAGTGTAACTTTGCCTAAAATAGGGGTTTCCCTGGTGGCTCATATGGTTAAGAATCTGCTTGCAATGCAGGAGACCTGGGTTTGACCCCTGGGTCAGGAAGATCCCTGCCTAAAATAAGAGGATCGGTCAGGATCTTCCCCTCCCTATGATTTTCCCTTACTATCTACCCATACAATATTGCTTGTTTCTGTGAATTCAATGCTGTTTCAGTAAACTTAAAGCATATCGTTTGTTTGGAACTGTTAACCCTTATACTTTTATATAGTCTAGAACCGAGACCATTTCTCCTTCCTTATAATCTTTTCAAAGAAGAGTGTGCCTGATGTGCGGGGAAGGGTGGGGTGTGTAATGAATGTATTTAGCGTCTGTTTCAATGTTTCTTTTAAGAATGAGGATGATGTTGAAGGAAATTTCTATATTAAGCTATAACTTTTTAAACTTCTTATAGAAATTTTCAAAGATTTTTTTTTTAAGTAGAGAGGATAATATCATGGCATCCCATATTCCAATCACTAATTAATCTGTAGTTTTCCTGGATTTGTTCTGCCTGCGCACACTTTATTAGCTCACACCTGTTTCTGGTGTCTGTACGTCATCTCCTTGGCCGCTTTGGATTCCGTCTCTGGTAGGCAGCTCCCACTTGCGCTGTCAGCGTTCTGGCCCAGCATCACTTCTGACGCTACAGTCGCTTGCTCTGCCTTAACGCCCAAGCCTTGCCCAGAAATGCTTGGGCAGTAACACCCCCTCGGGTGCTCCAGCCTCGGTCCTTCAGGCCAGTCTGAAAGGCATTCTGTAAGCTTCTCAGAGTTCTCAGGGTCGCCCACAGCAGCAGTTGATGAAGCATCCTCTTCTTTTCTTCTTCCCTGCCTCACTCTTCATAATCCCTTACTTCCACTTCCTTAAACCACCTGCCAAAAACTTCCTCCACCTGATCCTTTCTCAGGGTCTGTTTACAGGGGGATGCAAATGAAGATTGGCTGCCTTCATTCAGTTATATCTTTTGGTTACCATCAAACTCTAAAGTACGTTCCTATGAAGCTCATTTTACAGACGGACTCAAGATATTTTTCAGGACACTGGCCAAGGTGGCTAATTGCTAGAGGAAAAATTAGCAGCAACATAATTCTGCTTTTCTACAAAAAAAAATTAAGGATAGTCTCTTTCAATATTCCTGCTTAGCTGAAAAGTGGAAGGAAGGAAGAGAAGGGACGGGAATGGAAGGGAAAGAAATAGATAACCTGTTCTTTCTGACAGTTCCTACTGCAGAATTAAAATGTGCTTTAAAGCTGAATATAAATAATTTGACCCATCCAACCTGAATTCTGAGCTTTCCCTCCAAATCCTAGACTAGAACCTTCTAACCCATGAGTGCCCTTTGGATGTGTTAGCAAGTGAATTGGCTGTCAGCACCTTGAGACCTGGGAACACACCCAGGCCTCCAAGGAAGCAAGGCCCAGGGGTCAGGGGACAGAACTATCGTAGCCTAGGGTCTCTGATGGGAAACAGATGCTTCCAGCTGTCGCCTGCCGTCAGCCTGCTCACTGACTGTTTTCAGCCCTGGCTCCTTCTGGATAGATCCAGCTGTACAAACACACTTTTATCCACAAGCTGACTGTGGGGGCAGTCAATGAATCTGTCTTCTTTTCTATTACGGGAGTCTGCTTGTGTTGAATCCAAGGCTTAACTCATCAGAATAGCAATTAGACAAAGGTGGATTTTTTTTTTCTTTTCTTTGTAATATTTAGCCCCTATTTTCTTTGCTTTCAGGATGCCTGGGTGGTATTTGTTGATGCTTAATCTATTAAGAGTTGAAGGCAAAGGAATCTGTTTGAAATAAGAGTTCTTTAAAGAGAGGCAGGGTGGGGGTTCAGAATGCTTGAGTATTAGCTGTAACCATATGTCCCTGTGAATAGCACTTAACCTTTAAGTGATATTAAAGTGTCTCATTTCCCTTTATCTGTGAAATGAATGCATTAAGCTAGCTGAGATTTCCCATTACTAACATTTTAAATAATTTGTCATTTTTCTGTTGTTTTTTCCTTCTGACTTTATATTTATTTCTTAATTGAAGGATAATTGCTTTACAGAAGCAATTAACAAATGTTCTGAACAGTCCAGTCAGCACTTACAAAATATTAGCAAGAGAAGATTCCTTAGAGAACCCAGGCACTAGTAGGCATTTCTTTCCTTTTCTCTCCCTAGCATCCCTTCCTTTTTCTCTCAGTAACAACATCCCTTGGACTATGGAAAGTGACCCCCAACCCCACTTTAGGTAGCCTTGCTGGGTGTCCCAATCAGTCTCCTGGAAGCCTGGCCCAGGTATGAGCAGGTGACCCGGGTCTAGCTAACTGCACACCATCCCTGGGACTATTAAGTCTGGGCTCATGATTCATTTCAGGCCAATCCAAATTCTTCCCTAGAATTGTATAGTATTGAAGAGAGAATCCTCTTTACATGTTGGGTTATTCAATTGAGAGAGGTGAAATCTGTGGTCATTCCCTTTTACTGTTGCGTGGAGAAAATCCGTTGAAGTTGGAAAAGCTGAGAGCAGCGCATGGAGAGAAGAAGAGTAAAGAGACAGGGAGAGATTTCAGAAGGTCTGGTGTGAAGCCCCTCCCCCCGGTTATATGTGCCCCTCTCTCTCTCTCTCTCTCTCTCTCAGTTTGAGGTAGCTTGCTGTGACTTCCAACCGAAAGAGTCCTGACAAATACATAGTCAATTTTTTAAATATAATTCTCATAGTGTTTGGGATGTGTCCAAGGCACTGGGGCCCGATCACCTCCTGACTTCTGATTTCCAAGCCAGTTCTTTTATTCTTTGTGTTTCTTCCAACTTTGTATGATGAAAATTTCCAAACACACAAAACACTTGAAAAATGAAAAAAGCAAGCACCTGTATATCTACACTTCACAGGACTTGCTTTATCACATATCTAGCCATTTCTCTATCTGGACATAAGCCTGTCTATTTTTTCAAAATAAAATACATTTCAGGGACTTGCCCAGTGCTCCAATGGTTCAGACTCCATGCTCCCAAAAATTAATAAATAAATAGATTTCCAAGTGAGTTGCAACCAGTTATCTTTTTGTTGTGCCCTACCTCAGCCCTTACAGGCATGGTGGTGTCTTGGGTGGGGATTGGATGGGCGAGCTGGTTTGTCCACTTGCTTGCACAATGGTCCCTTGTGGTGCAGATGGAGCCAAGGATGGGAAAGGATGTAGCTGTTTTGTGAGTCAGAAGCCTCCCTAAATAAGAGTGGTAAGCCTGGAGGAGACCCACAAAAAGTAAAAACACAAGTGGACAACGTAACATCATTAGCAAAAAGCGCTGTGAAGGAAATAAAGCAGAGATTGTCATAGTGTATGTCTGTGTGTCAGGGAACACAATACAAGATCAATCTTAGGAAAGCCTCATGGAGGAAGTGACTTAGCTTGTACCTCAAGGAAGAAAGGAAACAACCATGACATAAGATTGGAGGAACAAGATTCAGGCAGAAGCCAGAGCCAGTACAAAGGCCCATGGGGGTACTCCAGCATCAGAAAGAAGCTAGGCAAAAGTACTCCCCATCTTCTCCTCTTCTTATCCTTATCATCAGCAGCATCTTCAATAGGACTAGCAGTACCGATGATCTGTGTAATTGCTAGGTCATGCCCAACTCTTTGCAACCCCATGGACTATAGCCTGCCAGGCTCCCCTGTCCATGGATTCTCCAGGCAAGAATACTGGAGTGGGTTGCCATTTCCTCCTCCAGGGGATCATCCTGACCCAGGTTCGAACTCACATCTCCTGCATTGGCAGGCAGGTTCTTTATCAGTGAGCCACCAATGAAGCCCCTAAACCTGAATTTGTTTCTGTTTTGCTTGTGTATTCATTTGTATTGTTTTTAAATTGCACATTAGAGATATCATAGAGTGTCATACAAGTCTCTTCTCCACTCTTGGCTGCCCTAAACCCGGTGCAATGCTGTGGCATGGAGGTGGTGGGGACAGAGCATCACCATGTAGTTAATGGGATCATTCACAGGAAAGCCAGGAATGTTGCTTCCCAGCAGATACTCGTGACCACTGAGTATGGAGGGCAGTGTATGAGCAGGACTCTGGAAGGGGTAGGGGGATGGGACAGAGGGTGGACTAGGTATTCTTTGAGTTCCCAAAGCTGGGTTGGAAGGGAAAGAGGATTACAGTAACCAGACTCCCCCTGCCCTTATCATCATCAGCATCTTCAATAGGACTGGCAGTACTGATGATATATTTATTTAATAATCAATCATTGCCATTTCTAGATGAATTGAATTATTACATGTCATTGTAACTCTGTTAGCCAAACGGTATCTCTGTAACCCTGCCTGTCACTTTCAAGACAAAAATAAACAGCTCCCGGAGTAGTTTTGACACACAGAAGCCGCATAAGCCTACAGAAACAAGCTGGTCCTAAGGCCGAACATGCTGGTCTTTCACAATTTCGCTAGTCCAGAGAACAGTCTCAAATTACATCCCAAACAGCTCAAGCTTTCTTGGGCTTGCTCTTTTAACATCATAATGGGCAGGCCCTTGGCCAAAAAAATTGTTAGTTTATCTAGTGTAAATGGCTTAAATATGTGTTTTAGCATTAAAATGGTCCAAAACCAACACTTTGCATTGCTTTCAAGAGCCTTTTTGACCTGCCCTCAGTGGAAACCAGATTAACTTAAAGCTTTGTAGGTGAAATGTCAATCTGCTGGGGGACTGATCTGCCCTCAGTGGTTCCAGGTCGTGAGGAGATAGGCCTCTTTAGTTTCTTTTATTTTCAGTAATTGTTTTCCTTTAATTGTGGAGATATTTGTTCAGAACACATGCTTCAAGTTTTATTTTTATGGCTTTTTAACCATGCCATGAATAATGTCCAAAACATCAATATTAAACCAAGTTAATACCATAACCAATCGGGAGGACATTTGGATCGAGCGTGTAGTCAGCTGCATTTTTCTAGTCCAGTTCTACAAGTATAGCATAGTAGAACTGGAATAGAAAAGTCCAAATATCCCTAGAAACAACTGCATGGAATTTCTTAAATGCAGCAATTATATATACCATGGTCATTGAAAGCCAGATTTACCACTGGAAAAATTTATTTCCTGGGAGCAAAGCCATATTTACTAAAGACAAATGTATGACAAGGGTGCCCCTCAGGATTCTCCAAATGTGAATTTTTGCATGTGCAAATGTGGACACATGGTCACATTTCTACAGCTGCAGAGCGGGAAGATGCTGGATGCTGTTGGTGTCCTCAGATGTCTGTAGCCATTTCTGGGCCTCTCCCCTGGTTTCTGTGTTCTTACCAGTCAGTGTGCCCCCACTCTCTTCAGGGCCTAGCAGCTGGAGCCACTGCCGAGAATGCCAAGTGCTGGGGGCCATAGCCCCTGGGGGGGCCTTTGGCCAATGAGGGCTGGTACAGAAATGCGAAAGCCCGGCTTCTTCCCCTGAAAAAGTACAAACTCAGAGGTGTGGTTTTGACTCTAAAGCTTCCTTGTATGATCAAGCAGAAGCTGGGGCTCTGCTGAAAATCACTCCTTCACTTAGTTCTCCCCTTCCCCAGCCTGTCTCCTCCACTCCTCCACCTGTCTCTTTGGGAAATCCTTCCTTCACATCCTATGGGCCCCAGAGCTGAGTCATTCAGTCCTGTCCTACTCTTTGTGACCCTCTGGACTATAGCCCACCAGGCTCCTCTGTCGATGGGATTCTCCAGGCAAGGATACTGGAGTGGGTACATGCCCTCCTCTGGTGGATCTTCCTGGCCCAGGGATTGAACCCAAGTCTCCTGCATCTCCTGCATTGTGGGAGAATTCTGTACCACTCTGCCACCAGGGAAGCCCACTTCACATATTAATTGCATGCAAATCCTCAACTCAGGGTCTACTTCCTAAGAGCCATACATACCTGATAGGAAGTTCATCAGCTCCAGTCCACTCAGTTCACAGATGGTTAACCCCATCCATCAGCCCACAGATATGTGTGGAAGGCCCACCATGTGCCAGACCCACGGTAGGCATGGAGAAGACGCTCTGGCTAAGCGTAAATCACCAAGTCTTCTGACCAGGGCCCACATTATCTTCTGTCAGGTGTGGTGTGAGAGTCCCACGAAGGGTGTCACCAAAGACATATGCGTGAATTCTCTCCTGCATGTCAGTGCTTATTAAGTTATTAAAAAATGTACATGGAAGCTGGGAAAGAGAAACCTAATGACCATGCATAGGAAAGTTATGCAAATCAGTTACACCCATGGAAAGTAGCCCTGTAGAAAACTAAACTATAAATTTCCCCGAGTCCAGCAACATTCACTGAGAAGCTAAAACACTGTGATCTGATTACTGAATCATTTTCTTCTAGTCTCTATTACTTGTCTTTAAGGTTTGCAAATATTAAACATAACGACAGATAGGAAATTGTAGGAAGTGGTCTTATTTTGCCCAAAAGATCCTAAACACTCCTGTGAGAAACTGCCTGTAAAAGTACTTCTAATCTCACCCTACATTCTAGTCATTCATCCAATAAATATTACTGAGAAACTGGGATAAAGAGCATCTGTCCAGGCTGGCGTTTGTTTTTTTCCTAGTCAAAACAAAGGCCTAGAAATTGATTAGTCATTTCTAATCAAACAAACAAACAAACAAAAAAAACTGTTGTGATTCAGATACCATCTGTGGTAGGTACAATGTCTAATGTACTATTCCCAGGAAGCTGTGAAGATGTTCTTTTATAAGATGAAGTGGTCTACACCCCATCTATACTTCCAACATGTAAGTGTATGGAGGTGTGGTGTTTCCCCCACACCAACAACCAGAGCTCCAGACACCAGCTGGATCCTATCACTGAACTCAATTCTGGAGACACAATCCACCTGGAGACTGCATCGAATCCCACAGGTTAAGGGCTCAGTCCAAGACTGCCCCCAGCGTTAGATGCCCAACCCAGGCCAGGCTGTCACCTGTGCTTCTGACCAACGTGCTAGTGACAGGAGGCTCCTATGGCCCTCCTCAAGCTCCATTAACTCGCTAGAGTAGCTCACAGAACCCAGGAAACACTTTCCTTACTAGGTGACTGGTTTATTATGAAAGGCTATAACTCAGGAACAGCCGGATGGAAGAGATGCCCAGGGCGAGGTGTGGGGAAAGAGCCCAGAGCCTATCCATGCCCTCTCCAGACAGACAGCGGGCCCCAGACCCCAACCCGGAAGCTCTCCGAGCACTTCCCTTTTGAATTTTTACGGAGGCTTCACTCCATAGTCATGCTTGACTAAATCATTAGCCCCTGGTCTTCCAGAGGCCTAGGGGGCAGGAGAGGGGCGGGACTGACACTTCCCTCTGTCTAGCACACAGGTGGCTCTTCTGGCTACCAGTCCCATCCTTGGTAGCTTTCCAAAAGTTGCCTCATTAACATAACAAAAGACACCTTTGGAGCTCTCATCCTTTAGGAAATTCCAAGGGTTTGGGGGTTCTGTGCCAGGAATAGTATCCAAGATCAAATGAATGTTTCTTATTAAAAACCATAATATCACACAAGGCAAAGGGGAAATAAGATTAGAGATAGAACTAACATTGCCAATCAACCAATTTTAAAATATCTAATGGCGGAAAGTGAAGAGGAACTAAAGAGCCTCTTGATGAGGGTGAAAGAGAAGGGTTGAAAAAAGGCAGGCTTAAAATCCAACATTCAAAAACCTTAAGATCAAGGAATCTGGTCCCAACACTTCATGGCAAATAGGTGGGGGAAAAGTCGATATAGTGATGGATTTTATTTTCTTTGGCTCCAAAATCACCACGGATGGTGCCTGCAGGCATGAAATTAAAAAACACTTACTCCTTGGAAGAAGAGCTACGGCAGCATGTTAAACCTAGACAGCATGGACTGACAGTTCCAACCGTCTAGTACGTACTTGGCTCGTACACAGTCGGCAGAGACAACATTCTGCTGACAAAGGTCCATAGCGTCAAAGCTATGGTTTTTCCAGTAGTTATATATGGATGTGAGAGTTGGACCATAAAGAAGGCTGAGTGCCTATGCTTTTGAACTATGGTGCTGGAGAAGACTCTTGAGAGTTCCTTAGACTGCAAGGAGATCAAAGCAGCCAATCCTAAAAGATATCAACCCTGAATATTCACAGGATGGACCGATGTTGAAGCTGAAGCTCCAATACTTTGACTACCTGATGTGAAGAGTCAACTCATTGGAAAAGAACCTGATGCTGGGAAAGATTGAGGATAGGAGGAGAAGGGGGAGAGAGATGATGAGATAGTTGGATGGCATCATCAACTCAATGGATATGACTTTGAGCAAATCCCAGGAGATAGTGAAGGACAGGGAAGCCTGGCTTGCTGCAGTCCATGGAGTTGCAAAGAGTCAGACACAACTTAGCAACTGAACAATGAACAACAATCATATGTTGCTCTGATGGGATCAGTGTCATCAGTGTATGGGTGCTAAGTCACTTCAAGCATGTATAACTCTTTATGATGCTCTGGACCATAGCCTTCCAGGCTCCTCTGTCCATGGGATTCTCCAGGCAAGAATGCTGGAATGAGTTGCCAGGCTCTCCTCCAGGGGATCTTCCCCAAATGTCATCAGAAGGGTCCTTAAATATGGAAAAGGGAATCAAATAATGCTATGTGAGAAAGACTTGAATGATCATAGCTGGCTTTGAAGATGGAAAAGGGAATGGGGCTAGGGCATGAACCAAAGAGTGTGAGTCACCTCCAGAAGTGGGAAAAGGCAGGAAAACGGATTCTCCCTTAGGGCCCCCAAAACTGAACACTGCCCTGCTGACACCTTGATTTTAGCCCAATGAGACCCATTCATACAACAGAATTGTAAGATTATCAATATGTGTTGTTTAAAGCTAGTAAGTTGTGGGAATTTGTCACAGCAACAGTAGGAAACTGGTAGACCATCTGCCTTCCAGGTTAAAGATGGCTTCTGAAGAAACTGCAGAACCTACTCAAGGGTCACAGCCTTAATTCTTTTCTTATTCACTCAGTTTTTACTCCCCTGCCCTGTCTTTGAAATGTCCTGCCATTCTTTCTGGCTGTCACCGGGGTCCTCTGTATTTTCCCTGACCCTCTTTTTTACTCAGATCAACTGCAGTCAGATCTCAAGTGCCATCACGTTCTTCTGGATTCAGTACAAAACTCACACCAACCACAGAGAATATTTTCAAGCTTAGAAGTGTTCGTTTCCCTTGCAGTTTACAGTTTGCTATGTCCAGCTTCCTTTTTGGCTTCCCCTTCTATTTTTATATTCTATTTAATTTGAAATTTTGCAGACATGATGTTCTGTGATGATAGCAATAAAAAATGAAATCCAGATGGCTTTATGACGATTGGAAGAAAATTTCCAACTTCTCTGGACAAGATACATTAAGATCAAAGGCACAGAGTGATGACATCAGTATCACCAAGGCCCCAAATAACTCCACATGCATTTACTCACAGACTCATTTATTCATTTAACTGTACATTAACAAATACGAGTGCTGACCATGTGCCAAGAACTGCTCTAGGGGCTGGAGATCTCGGCCCTTGTGAAACTTATATTCTGGTGCACGGAGGCAAGCAGTAAACTAGATAAGTAAATAATATGATCTGATGAAGATGGGATAATCAATGAGAAAAAAAGAGCAAGATATTTGGGATAGAGTAGGGGTGTGTGTGTGTGCGTGTGCCTGCCCAGTCATGTCTGACTCTCTTTTGTGACCCTGTGGACTGTGGCTCACCAAGCTCCTCTATCCATGGGATTTTCCAGGCAAGAATACTGGAGTGGGTTGTCATTTCTTTCTCCAAGGGATCTTCCCAACCCAGGGACTGTGCTTAGGCCTCCAGCACTGCAGGCAGATTCTTGACCATCTGAGCTACCAGAGAAGCCCTAGAGTAGGGATGATACCATTTAAGTTGGTGGACAAAGTCAGCTGCACTCTAAAAAGTGACATTTGATAAAAGACTTGAATGGGACTTCCCTAGTGGTCTAGCGGTTAGGAGTCAACACTTTCACTTTCATGGCCCCATATTCAATCCCCAGTCAGGGAACTAAGATCCCCCAAGCCCCACAGCATGACCAAAAAAAGAAAAAAAAAAAGATTTGAAGAAGCTGAGGGTCTGAAATGACTGAGAAGCAACCAGTCCAGAGGCCAAGAGGTGAGAAGAAGCCTGAGAGCTCAAGGAGTTGCAAGATGAGTGTAGCTGGAACAGAAGCGAGAGTGGGGAGAAGAGAGAGCCACAGAGGCACCAGAGGGGAGGATTTTGATTCTGAATGAAATGGGGACTTAGAAGTCTGCACTCAGTTACAACGTGTGTGTGTTTCCCCCCGCTTCACACCCAACAATTCTCTGACAACGGCTAGGTGCCCTACCATTCAACCCAGTTCTGACTGGTGAGAGTGTCGGATCTCCCACATTGAAGGCTCCATCCCGCAACATTGCCCTCCCTTCACATCAAACCCCAGCTGCAAGTCCTGATTGCCACCTGTGCTTCTGACCCGCTGCTTACAGATCAGAGGCTCCAATGGTCCCCTCCTTGGGTTTGAGTAATTTTCTACAGCAGCTCACAAAACTCAGAGAAATATCTTACTGTTGCCAGTTTGGTATAAGAAGATAGAACCAAAGAACAGTCAGACATAAGAGATGCACAGGAGAAGGTGCGTGGGGAAGCAGGCGAAGCTTCCAGGGCCTCTCTGGGGATGCTTCTCTCTGCAGTGAGTGTTCACCTACCCAGAAGCTCTCAGAACCCTGTCCTTTCGGGGTTTTATGGAGGCTGCTTTACACGATCACCTTTGATTAACTCTTCTCCCTGGTGACTGCACTTCCTCTCCAGGCTCTCACCCCTCCACAGAGGCTGAGGAGCAGGACTAAAATTTCTAACCCTCTAATCATCGAGTTGGCTCCCCTGAAAATCTGCTGCCGTCTTCAGATGCTTCCACACCCTACACGTCCTGTTGGACTCTTCTGTGACCCCATGGACCACAGCCAGCCAGACTCCTCTGTCCATGGGACTCTCCAGGCAAGAATACTGGAGCGGGTTGCCATTTCCTTATCCAGAGGATCTTCCCGACCCAAGAATTAAACCCACCTGTCCTGCATTAGCACGTGGATTCTTTACCACGGAAGCACCAGGGAAGCCAAAGGACTGTTTTTATCACTTAGGAAATTCCAAGTGTTTTAGGAGCTCTGTTCAGGAAGAGGACAAAGACCAAGTATATATTTCTTATTCAAACTCACCATATCACAGGAGCCATTCCATGGCTTTAAGACCAAGAGTGACAGGACCTTACAATGTTTTAAGTGGACTGTTTTAGTTGCTGAGACTCAACTACAGAGCAGCAGAGGAGGAGCAGGAACATATTGATGAGGCGATTTTACAAATTGTGATGAGCGCTGACGGCCACTGGTGCCAGGGTGGTGGCAGTGGGCACAGTGAAAGGCAGCTTTCCAGTTATATTTTGAAGATGGGGCCAACACAGCTTCATATTAGAACACATGTGTGTCCTGTGAGAAAAAGAAGGGTAAAAGAGGAGGCCAAACTTCCTTGGAAGGATGGCATTTTCAGTCATTGACTGTGGAAGGAAGACTCCATAGGGGAGGGGAAGATCAGAAGATCAAGTTGGGAGGGATTAGCCTTTCTCTGTCCAGTAGATATCCTGGCTTACCAGGTGGTGCTAGTGGTAAAGAACCCACCTGCCAACGCAGGAGGCATAAGAGACACAAGTTCGATCCCTGGATTGGGGAGATCCCCTGGAGGAGGAAATGGCAACCCACTCCTGCCATTCTTGCCTGAAGAATCCCATGGACAGAGAGCCTGGCAGGGTACAGTCCATGGGGTCACAAATAGTAGGGTGTGATTGAAGCGACTTAGCACAGCACAGAAGATATCCAAGAGACGTTACCAGCTTGGCAGTAGGATTTATGAGTCTAAAATTCAGGAGACATTTCTGAGTTGGAAATACATCATGGAGAGTCAAAAATATTAAAGTCAAAAACTTAAAGTCATGAGAATAGAGATGAGACCACCTACGAGAGAGGGTGAAGATAAAGGAAGCTGTCAAAACCTGAGCTTGATGGCATTCAGCATTAAAGAAGGCAAGGAGACGAGGAAGAACCCATGAAGAAGACTGAGAAGGAGTTGATGGGCTAGGAGGAAAACCATTGAGTGTGGAGACCTAAAAGCCAAGTGAGGAAATGTTCCCAGGATAGATTTAGCAGCCCTGGAGGTACTTGGTTCACCCTGACTGGGGCAGTTTCTTGGAACACTCGAGGCAAAGCCTAATGTGAATTGGTTTAAAGGACACTGGGAGGAAAACATGGCCGGTTCTTTAGAAACAGCTTTGTTTACCCAAACTCAAGTGAAGCAAAGAAAGAAGCTATAGCAAGAGAAGTGAGGTCAAGAAGATGTTTGTCTTACAGTAGGAAAAATAGCAACATGAGGAAGTATGCTGATAGGAGAGATCCATTGGACAGGGAGAAATTGCTGGTGTCAGAGCAGAGGGCAGAATTGATGGAGTTCTGTTTTTGAAGAGGAAATGCTACTGCTGCTGCTGCTAAGTCACTTCAGTCGTGTCCGACTCTGTGTGACCCCATAGACAGCAGCCCACCAGGCTCCCCCGTCCCTGGGATTCTCCAGGCAAGAACACTGGAGTGGGTTGCCATTTCCTTCTCCAATGCATGAAAGTGAAAAGGGAAAGTGAAGTCGCTCAGTCGTGTCCGACTCTTCGTGACCCCATGGACTGCAGCCTACCAGGCTCCTCCATCCATGGGATTTTTCAGGCAAGAGTACTAGAGTGGGGTGCCATTGCCTTCTCTGGAACAGGAGATGCTATGGACCAGTATTTCCCAAGTTTTGGTGTGTGTCAGGATGCCCTAGAGGGCCTGTGACAACACAGACTGCTGATTCTTTCCCCAGCCTCACAGTGTCTGATTCTGAGATGCAACCAGAGAGTTTGCATTTCTAAGTTCCCAGGCCATGCTGATGCCACAGTTTTATGGGCCATGCTTTTGGAACTAGGGTTATCAAGAAGGGGATTGTTGACTCTAAACAGGAGTCCCTCCGTTAGTCTGCAGTAACAGATCTGCTCATTAAAGTATTTCTACAGGAGGGTTTATGTTGGAAAGATGCAGTCAAGAAGACGAGAACAGTTAACACAGCCAACCTCTGTCTTAGGCTGTGTGATCTACCTAGAGGAGAAGTCACTTCTCCTTGCTTCCAAGGAGAAGTCACTCAGCCTAATCTACCTTTGCAGGCACATTACCTTCACCGCCGTTTTTCAGCTGTGAAACGGTTGGTTCACATGATCACCGCCTTGACACGATTGGAACGCCCAGGCGGCCTCTTCTGGCTGAGCTTCTGCAGCATTCTTGGGAGTTCCAGGTGCCTCACGCCCCCAACCAGCTCTTTCCAATGCGTGTTCCATAACATCGCAAAGCAGCTTAACTCAGTTTGATTGCGTTGTTTTGCCAGCCAGCATTTGGAATTGCGATTAGCTGGGGGCCAAGCCAAAAAATCTCAAGATGCCCGAGTCTTGAATATTTTTTTTCTTTTTGTTCTGCAGTTTTCATCAATTGCCAGAAACAGCCACTAGCAATCGATATTTCCATAGTGTTTTTTCTTTTTTTTTCTTATTGAGGAGATGAGTATAGCAATATATGTTTAGACTGTGACAATGGCAACTTCCTTCTGTATATCTGTCTGGGGTTTAAAACCCTTCCATAGACATTCCAGGCTAGAGCGCCTCTCCTCCGCCGGCCTTCCCCAAGCTCCAGCGGCTTCTATTTCCGGCTGCGGATTCTGTCATAAAGCGGAGACCTCCTTTCAATCGCGGTGTCGCGGGTCCCTCGCGCCTCGTCCCGGGTCAGCGCGCAAGGACGGTCACGGTGGGGGGACTGCTCAGGCAGATAAAAAAAAAAAAAAAAAAACCCTTCCATATCCAATTTATTATGCCCATTATAAACACGAGGAAATTGAGGCTCACAGAGAGTAAGCCAGAACACCAGGTCTTTGAATTCTAATTTTTAAAAAAATATACAGCCCTTTATAAGTTTAAGATGGACAACATAATGATTTGACTTACTTATATTGCAAAATTATTATCACAATAAACTTAGTTAACATCCATCATCTCATAAATACAAAAGGAAAAAAGAGAGAAAGGAGAGGGAAAAAAGTTGCTTTCCTTATGATAAGAACTTTTAGGATTTACTCTGTTAGCCATACAACAGTGTTAACTGTAGTTGTCATCTTGTTCATTATATAATTTTTCTTATAATTAGATATCTGTACCAATTCCCCCACCCATCACCTTATACCTCTGGTAACCAAAAATCTGATCTCTTTTCCTATGACTTAGTGTTTGGGAGTTTGTGTGTGTGTGTGTGTGTGTGTGTGTGTGTTTTATAGATTCCACAAGTATTTATCTTTGATTTATTTCACTTAGCATAATGCCCTCAAGACACATCCAGGATTTTGCAAGTGGCAGGATTTCCTGCTCTTTTGATGGCTGAATAAGAACATTTTCTTTATCCATTCACCCCTAGATGAACACTTAGGTTGTTCTTACGTCTTGGCTATTGTAAATAATGCTGCAATGAACATAGAGGTGCAGATAGCTCTTCGACTGTGATTTCATTCCTTCAGATAAATATATAGAAGTGGAAGTCTGGATGTTATGATAGCTCTATTTAAAAATATAAAAACCGTATCATTTGAGTCATGAATTTTTTGAAAATTAAAAACACAAAAACCTTATCATTCGAACCATTCCCCTGAGTACCAATGCTGATTTTCATATAGTTAAGCCAAAGAGACCCTTATGAAGGCATACTAAACTTATGTTGAAAAATTTGGTCCCTTCCAGAGAGATAGTGCTAATATAGGTCTACAGGAAGAAAGATTTTTCTCCGAAAATTATGAATCTGATTAACACTCTTTGTTAATATAGCTTGATATAGTTTAATGGAATTATATCATTTCCAGAGGCAAAAAAGCTCCCACACCTTACAGGTTATAAAGCCTTAGAAATAAATTTAAAAGTTTGCTGTGTTTGAGAGTGACTGTATTTCTAATGAGTTGTTTGTACAGTCAGATATTTTGGATGCAAACAATAGAAAGATTGTGGTTAACTGAAAGCAGAAAAGAGATTCACTAGAAATTAGTTGATTGCTCATAGAATTGACAAGAAATTTGGAAAATGAGCAACAGTCAATGGAGGCTCTAGGCTTGCAAACTTGCAACCAAAATCTTACTGCAGGAAGAGTCTGTGGTTATGATGTCACTCTCACTGGTCACTCCTTGCTACCACCAAAGACGTTAAATTTAAACTGTCCCTTCTTCTGTATATCACTGAGTCCAGATTCAAGAGTCTGAGAGAAAGACAGCATCTGATTGCTTGAGTCAGATCACGTGGATTTGTTATTGCTGTTGGGAAGGGGAATGGTCAGAGAGGAATTGCCTCCCACCAAAATCCACACGATGGCAAATTTTAGAGGTAAAGCTTAAGAATGTATTCATTACTAGGAAGAAAAGAGGCCCCCGCGTCAATGAGCTATTGTTGAAATAATGCTGTGGCAATGGCACCCCACTCCAGTACTCTTGCCTGGAAAATCCCATGGATGGAGGAGCCTGGAAGGCTGCAGTCCATGGGGTCGTTGAGGGTTGGACACGACTGAGCAACTTCACTTTCACTTTTCACTTTCATGCATTGGAGAAGGAAATGGCAACCCACTCCAGTGTTCTTGACTGGAGAATCCCAGGGACGGGGAAGCCTGGTGGGCTGCCGTCTATGGGGTCACACAGAGTCGGACACAACTGAAGTGACTTAGCAATAGCAACAGCAACAATAACAAACCAGTCAGTACTAAAGGAATCAACTCTGGATATTCATTGGAAGGACTGATGTCAAAGCTGAAGCTCCAATACTTTGGCCACCTGATGGGAAGAGCTTATTAGAAAAGACCCTGATGCTGGGAAAGACTGAGGGCAGGAGGAGAAGGGGATGACAGAGGACGAGATGGTTGGATGGTGTCACTGACTCAATGGACATGAATTTGAGCAAACTCTGGGAGATAGTGAAGGACAGGGAAGCCTGGCATGCTGCAGTTCATGGGGTTACAAAGAGTCAGACACGACTCAGCCACTGAACAACATAGCAACAACAAAAATTCAACAACCAAAAAATACATGATGAATACTTAGTTTTCACAATCTTGGTCTGCTAATTGGGCTGGGAAATTCTGATCCTGGTCGTGAATTTGCTTACTGTGGCCCCAGATTGCAGGTCAGGTTCAAGACTTCTCCACATGTTTCTCATTCTAGAGACAATAGCTACCAAGATGTGCCCATGGAGATGGCAAAAGCACAAGAGACCAAGTCAAATCACGCAGGCACATTTAAAGCCTCTGCTTGTACAAAAGCAAACATACAGATCAATGAACAGAATAAAGAACCCAGAAATAAACCCACACACTTATGACTAATTAATCTATGACAAAGGAGGCAAAAATATACAATGGAGAAAAAGCAGTGTCTTCAAAAAATAGTGTTGGGAGCATTGGATAGCTACCAGTAAATCAATGAAATTAGAACATTCTCTCACACTATATACAAAAGTAAACTCAAAATGGATTAAAGACCTAAATGTAAGACATGACACCATAAAACTCCTGGAAGAGAACAAAGGCAAAACATTCTCAGACATGAATTGTAGCAATACTTTCTTAGATCAGTCTCCCAAGGCAAAAGAAATAAAAGCAAAAATAAGCAAATGGGACCTAATCAAAGTTAAAAGCTTTTGTACAGCAAAGGAAACCATTGGCAAAACAAAAAGGCAATCTATTGAATGGGAGAAAATATTTGCATATGATGCTACCGGCTAGGGGTTAAAATCCAAAATACACAAACAGCTCATACAACTCAACACTGAAAAAGCAAACAACCCAATCAAAAAATGGTCAGAAAACCTAAATAGACATTTCTCTAAGGAAAACATACAGATGGTCAACAGGCACATGAAAAGATGATCAACGCACAGAAACTAAAACAACTTTGTAAGCAATTACATTCCAATTAAAAATAAGGAAAGATGATCTACGTTACTGATTATAAGAGAATTTAAATCAAAATCACAGTGAGGTAGCATGTCACCCTGGTCAGAATGGCTATTATCAAAAAATCTACAAATAATAAATATTGGAGAGGATGTGCAAAAACGGGAAACTTTGTACACTGTTGATGTGATATAAATCAGTATAGAGGTTCCTTAAAAAACTAAAAATGGAGTTACCATATGATTCAGCAATCCTACTCCTGGGTACATATTAAGGAAAAAAAGAAAGAAAATTTTAATTGGAAAACATGTGTGTGTGCATACCAAGTCACTTCAGTTGTGTCTGACTCTTTGTAACTCTATGGACTATAGTCCGCCAGTCTTCTCTGTCCATGGAATTCTCCAGGCAAGAATACTGGAGAGGATTGCAATGCCATCCTCCAGGGAATCTTCCCGACCCAGGGATTGAACCCTCGTTTCCTGCACTTGATCTTAGCCAACAGGCCGAGAAGCGATGAACCCACGTTTCCCGTGGCTCCTGCATCGCAGGCAGATTCTTTACTCCTGAGCCACCAGGGAAGCTCCAATTTGAAAACATACAGGCACCACAGTGTACCAAGACACGGAAACAACCCATGTCCATCAACAGATGATCGGCTTAAGAAGATGCGGTACTTACAGATACAATGGAATACTGCTCAGCCATGAAAAAGAAGGAGCTGCTGCCATGTGCAGTGACACTGATGGATCCAGAGAATACTATCATTAGTGAAGTAAGTCAGACGTGCTAAATTGCTTCAGTGACATCTGACTGTTTTTCGACCCTATGGACTCCAGTACTCCAGGCCCCTCTGTCCAGGGATTCTCCAGGCAAAGATACTGGCGTGGGTTGCCATGCCCTCCTCCAGGGGATTTTCCCGACCCAGCAACCAAACTCACTTCTCTTACATCTTCTTCATTAGCAGGCAAGTTCTTTACTGCTAGTGCCACCTGGATAGCCCAGTAAGTCAGACAGAGGCAGACACATATCAGATTATGTCACTTTTTGTTGTTCAGCCGCTCAGTCGTGTCCAGCTCTTTGTAACCCCATGGGCTGCAGCACTCCAGGCTTCCCTGTCCTTCACCATCTCCCAGACCTTGCTCAAACTCAGTCCATTGAGTCGGTGATGCCATCCAACCATCTCATCCTCTGTCATCCCCTTCTCCTCCTGCCTTCAATCTTTCCCAGCATCAGGGTCTTTTCAAATGAGTTGGCCCTTCACATCAGGTGGCCAAAGTATTGGAGCTTCAGCTTCAGCATCATATATATCACTTATATGTGGAATCTTAAAAAATAATACGAGTGAATCTATACACAAAACAGAAACTCAGAGACACAGAAAACAAACTTATGGTTGCCAGAGGGGGAGTGGGGAGGAAGGACAAATTAGGAGTATAGAATTAATCAATGCAAACTACTATTCATAAAATAAATAAGCAATAAGAACTTATTGTGTAGCACAAGGAGTTATATTATATTCAGTATTTCATAATAACATATAATGGAGTGTAACCATAAAAAACTGAATCACTGTGCTGTACACCTGAAATTAATACAATATTTTAAGTCAACTATACTTCAATTAAAAAAATTTTTTTTAAATACCTCTGTGCCAACCTACTCCAGTATTCTTTCCTGGAAAATTCCATGAACAGAAGAACCTGGTGGGCTACAGTCCATGGGGTCTCAAAGAGTCAGACACGACTGAGCAGCTGAGCACACACACACACACACACACACTGCAGGTATGATATCTGTTAACACTTCATTGGCCAAAGTAAGTCTCATGGCCAAGTTCAAAGTTGATGGATGGGTGGTATAATTTGTCTCTTCTGATGGGAGGCATTCGAAAGTTGCCTGGCAAATGCATCAATATAAAAAAAAACTTATTGTAAACAATAAAGAATGAAGAATAATGATATAATCGACCCCAGGCCCTCCAGGCTACAAAAGAAGGATCAAGACTAGTGAGGCTTTGACTTAAGGCCATATTGGAAACCATCATTGCCTGTCAAGGGAATGTTACAAATGATAAAGGTTTTTAGGTTACAAGTTACACCAAACCCTGGTTGGGACCTGCAGTTGGAGTATCCAGAAAGCCTCAGTGGGAAGAAGACTTTTAAGGCTAGTTGGTTGTCTTTTTTTTTTCCCTATTCCCAATATCTTTATTATTCCCTAGAATCATGCAAAATGAAAGTCTGCAGATGATGGCAAAGAAGACTGAGGTCATGGACCTGAGTCAAGAGGTCATAGACCGAGAAGAGAAGAAGAGAAAGGAAGAAGGGGGGAGAATACAAGGACTAGAAGAGGAAATTTAAGGGAATTTACTATCAGAAGGTAGAAAAAAGGTAGAAGCAGAGATGATCCATAGCATTGCCCACTGCTGAGGTGGAAATTCAAGTAGAGGCTTCCCACACAAAGCTTGCGTCTCTTTCCTGTAAATGGAGGGTATCTTACCCTCCACTCCTGTCAATGGCCCATTCTAGGACAGGAAGTCCTCCAAACGAGTTTCTGAATTCAGGCTTTTGACTGAGCTCATTTCCCAGAATCTGCTCTTGGCCGCCTTTTCCAGTTGCGCAGTATGAATCAGAATCATAGTTAATGGTTCTGAAAAACAGAACTTCTGATACTTCTTTTACTTGGAGAAAGAAATAAATAAACCATGCAGTGAGTTTTCTGATGCATTTCAGAGTAATCTTCATGTTAACTCAGTGAGAAAGTAATCTGATTTTCTCTGAAAGAGAGGAGAACATTATCTTCCATATTTAAGGAGGCGGGGGGAACCACCAAGATCAATAGATTCCAGGGCCAGGAACTACTACAAATGTTCCCATTTTTAAAAAGAATTTGTTCTGACCTCACCTCTAAGGGACTCAGCATAAGTGTCTTGGGCTGATTTTCCATTTGCTAATTAAAAGTTCCTTGTCAGCAGTATTTATCATTATTATTATTGGTGAGTGAATCACCATCTTTTTCTACCAAATCTATTTTCCATGCTCACCCATTCTAAATGCTGGCTTACAGCTCCCTCGTGGGTGCCAAAACAACCCACTCAGATGTGCCATCTCTGCATTTCTTTGTCAAATCTTTTTGCTCTCCAAGCTGACTTAAAGTCTCATTTGAACAACTGCCTGCTTTTAAAATTTTCTGGATTGACATCTGTCTTACTCTCAAACCAAAACATTTTTTGCGTTCTTCCAAGACCAGCTCAGAGACCCTTAATGAGGCATCATAAAAGAAATAGATCTGCCTTCAGTCTGGCATCTTCTAGGGTAAAATTGTGAATTTCGAGTTTGCAAATGCATGAATTTCCAAGGCTGTGCTGTAGATCTAAATCCTCTCTGTATTCATGAAATATCATGACAGTGGAAATTCTAATCAATGCATTAATAAAGCACCACTCCAAACCTCTTATTTATTTTTTAACTGGAGAAATTTTAACCTTTTCATTTTGAAATAATTTCTAACATTCAAAAACATTGTAGAAATACTTCAAAAATATTTGTATAGCCTTCATCCAGCTTCCTCAAATGTTGACAATTCATGTGACCACAGAGCAATGATCAAAATCAGAAAATTAGCATTGATTCAATACTATAATGTATCTTATTCAGTTTTTCCTTTTTATTTATTTATTGAAGGATAATTGCTTTTCAGAATTTTGGTGTTTTCTGTCAAACCTCGGCATCAATCAGCCATAAGTATACATATACCCCCTCCCTTTTGAACCTCCCTCCCATCTCCCTCCCCATCCCACCCCTCTAGGTTGACATAGAGCACCTGTTTGAGTTTCCTGAACAATACAGCAAATTCCTGTTGGTTATCTATTGTTATCTATTTTACATATGGTAATAATGTAAGTTTCCATGTTGCTCTTTCCATACATCTCACCCTCTCCTCCCCTCTCCCCATGTCCATAAGTCTATTCTCTATGTCTGTTTCTCCATTGCTGCCCTGTAAATAAATTCTTCAGTACCATTTTTCTAGATTCCGTATGTGTGTGTTAGAATATGATATTTATCTTTCTCTTTCTGACTCACTTCACTCTGTGTAATAGGTTCTAGGTTCATCCACCTTATCAGAACTGACTCAAATGCATTCCTTTTTATGGCTGAGTAATACCATTTCCTTCTCCAGAGGATCTTCCCTACCCAGGGATCGAACCCAGGTTTCCCGCATTGGAGGCAGACATTTTAACCTCTGAGCAACCAGGGAAGCCCCAATATTCCTTTGTGTATACATATCACAACTTCTTTATCCATTCATCTGTTGATGGGCATCTAGGTTGCTTCCAAGTTCTAGCTATTGCAAATAGTGCTGCAATGAACAATGGGGTACATGTGTATTTTTCAATTTTGGTTTCCTCAGGATATATGCCTAAGAGTGGGATTGCTGGGTCATATGGTGGTTTTATTCCTAGTTTTTTAAGGAATCTCCATACTGTCTTCCATAGTGGCTGTATCAATTTACATTCCCACCAACAGTGCAAGAGCATTCCCTTTTTTCCACACCCTCTCCAGCATTTATTTTTTGTAGACTTTTTGATGAGGGCCATTCTGACTGGTGTGAGGTGACATCTCATTGTAGTTTTGATTTGGATTTCTCTAATAATTTGTGATATTGGGCATCTTTTCATGTGTTTGTTAGCCATCTATGTATCTTTTTTGGAGAAATGTCTGTTTAAGTCTTTTCCCCACTTTTTAATTGGGTTGTTTGTTTTTCTGGCTTTGAGTTGTATGAGCTGCTTGTATATTTTGGAAATTAATCCTTTGTCAGCTGTTTCATTTGCTATTATTTTCTCCCATTCTGAGGGTTGTCTTTTCACCTTGCTTATAGTTTCCTTTGCTGTGCAAAAGCTTTAAAGTTTAATCAGGCCCCACTTGTTTACTTTTGTTTTTATCTCCATATAACGTATCTTATTCAGTTTTGCTAATTGTCCCCCTCATCTCCTTTTTCTGGTTCAAGTTTCAGTCCAGGGTCATATTTGCATTCAGTTGTCATGTCTCCTTAGTATGCTTCAATTTGGAACAGTTACTGAATCTTTCTTTATCTTTCAGGACTTGGGGAATTTTGAAGAGTCAGTTATTTGGGGGCCAGTTATTTTGCAGAATACTCCTCAAATTAGGAAATTTATTTTTAATTAATTAATCTGACAGACATTTATCGAGTGTTAGCTGGGGAACCAGCAAACACTATCCTGACCTTCAGGAGATTTGTATTTTTTTTTTAATTTATTATTATTATTTTATTTATTTATTTTTGGTTGTACGAGGTCTTTGTTGCTGCTCGGGCTTTTCTCTAGTTGCAGTGAGTGGGGGCTACTCTCTACTTGCAGTGCAGGAGCTTCTCATTTCAGTCTCTTTTGTTGCAGAGCGCAGGCTTCAGAGCATGGGCTTAGTTGCTCCAAGGCATGTGGGATCTTTCCAGATCAGGGATTGAACCCATGTCTCCTGTATTGACGGAGAAGGCAATGTCAACCCACTCCAGTACTTTTGCCTGGAAAATCCCATGGATGGAGGAGCCTGGTGGGCTGCAGTCCATGGGGTCGCTAAGAGTCGGACACGACTGAGCAACTTCGCTTTCATGTTTCACTTTCATGCATTGGAGAAGGAAATGGCAACCCACTCCAGTGCTCTTGCCTGGAGAATCCCAGGGACGAGGGAGCCTGGTGGGCTGCCGTCTATGGGGTCGCACAGAGTCGGACAGGACTGAAGCGACTTAGCAGCAGCAGCAGCTCCTGTGTTGGTAGGCAGATTCTTTACCACTGAGCCACCAGGGAAGCCTGGGAAATCTATTTTTTGTTGTTTTGTTTTTTTGCTTTTTTGGCTGTGCTGGGTCTTCGCTGCTGCACACAGGCTGTCTCTAGCTGCGGCGTGAGGCGTCTCCCTGTGGCGGCTTCTGTTGTTGTGGAGCACAGGCTTCAGGGTGCTTGGGCTTCAGTAGTTGCAGCATGTGGGCTCAGTAGCTGTGGTGCGCCAGCTTAGTTGCCCTGGGGCATGTGGCATCTTCCCGGACCAGGGATCGAACCCATGTCCCCTGCATTGGCAAGTGGATTCTTAATCGGTGGACCATCAGGGAAGTCTTTAATCTTAAAGTACTGCCTCTCCCTTTCATACTTCTCCAACCCAAATTCTGGAAGGGTATTAGGGTTCTGCTCTTGTGAGCAAACATGTGCTAAGGGAAACATGGTGAAACTATGTCAAATAAATATTTATTTCTTCTACACATTAGGGACATCCTGAAATACAGGGCCTCATGCTACTGATTTCATAAAGCTTATATGATTGAGTCTGAAATTTGGTCATCATTTTCAAAGAAGCCATCAAGTAGAATTTAATTCTTTGCGAACAACAGAAGAAGCAAACTCAGGTTTTTAAGGCCATAGAGAAGATGTATTGGTCCACGTAACGGAGAAATCTGGTGCTAGGCTGAACTTCAGGCAAGAGCTTCCTGACCCAGGACTTCTAGGGTCTTTTTACCTAAACTCTACCCATCTCTGTTTGGTTTCATCCCAAGGCTGATTCTCTCTTTGGTCAAAGAGTGGTTACCAATAACAATTGGTATGACATGCTCTTTTATCTATAGCCAGAAAATTACTTAACATTGTCTCTAGCTCAGTCACTCAGGCTAAAATATGGAATGCACTGATTGCCTTAAACCAATCATAGTTCACCTCTGGAGCTAAGAGTTAAACTGCTGTCATCATTTCACATGTGGGGTGCTGCTGGGGAGATGGAGAAATGGGCACTGCATATGCAGGTGACTATGTCCACCCCAAGCTGGAATCCTTAGAAGCAGAAGTGCAGTTTAGTGTGTATATGGGGAAGGGAGACTCTGCACAGGTGTGTTCCAATAGATGCTCAATCAGTGCTAAGATTGTCTCAGTGAGAATGTCAGAAAGAACATTCTGGAAGAAATCAGGCATGGTAACTGAGTGATAATGGTTTTTATTGCTGCTTGTATATAGTCCTGTTGGCTCATTCAGTAAAGAATCCACCTGCAATGCAGGAGGACCTGGGTTCGATCTCTGGGATGGAAAGATCCCCTGGAGGAGGGCATGGCAACCCACTCCAGGGTGCTTAATTGGAGAATCCCCTTGGGCAGAAGCGACTGTCAGGCTGCAGTTCATGGGGTCACAAAGAGTCAGACACGACTGAACAGCTAAGAACACACGCACGCACACACACATAACACTGTCTTTAGTAGCTGTTTCAACCCATGCAAGCTCAGGTGTGTTCTGCACATGGCATACGGGATAATGGCGGTCACCAAGAGAAAAATGGGATCCTTGGGCAGATAGGTTTAAGAGATGTTATCTGTATGAAACATACCTATGCCTCCTCTCACATCTTCTTGGCGCACTGTTGTATTCCAGCCATTGCCATGGCAACTCCACTGTGGGCAGGTAACTCACTTCAGTCACATCGTGTGTTTTCTGCTCCGTAGTTCTTTCCACCACCTGGCACAACACATGTTATTTATTTGTTTGTTTATGCCCTCTCCTTCCAGTAGAAGTACGTCCTATGATTATTTCCATGTATGTAAGAATGTGAGTTCTGTGAATATTTATTTGAACGTAGCTGTGTGTTCGTCACTGTTGTAATTAAATGTTTCATTCACTGCACCCCCTGTACCTACAACAGTGATTAATACATAACAGTACTCAAGAAATATTTATTAATTTAGTGAAAACTATGCGAAGAAGAGAGTGATCAGATTGTGGACAAGAGATAGGTGAACCACTTGTGGTACCCCTGGACTTTGCAGTTGCATGCTTTCATTATAAAGAGCTTTCATTTTTGATCGGGCTAGGAATTGGGTTTTTAGGAGGAACTTGCAACTGAAAGAATCCCAATACACTATGGAACTAAATATGTCTAAATTTTCCCCTGTAGCAAAATGGGAAATCTATTACTATCTGCCCAGCCTGCCTTACAGACCTGTTAACATTTGTGAAGCTCAATTGAATTACTACGTATGGAAGCACCTGGCTGACTTCAACATAATTCTGCCATGTGTGATATTGTGATTCACTGCTGCTGCTGCTGCTAAGTCACTTCAGTCGTGTCTGCCTCTGTGTGACCCCATAGACGGCAGCCCACCAGGCTCCCCCGTCCCTGGGATTCTCCAGGCAACAGCACTGGAGTGGGTTGCCATTTCCTTCTCCAAAGCATGCAAGTGAAAAAGTGAAAGTGAAGTTGCTCAGTCATGTCCGACTCCTAGCGACCCCATGGACTGCAGCCTACCAGGCTCCTCCGTCCATGGGATTTTCCAGGCAACAGTACTGGAGTGGGGTGCCATTGCCTTCTCCCTGTGATTCACTACTAGGTAAATAATGGAATCCTAGCATTAAAAGGAAATTTAGACTGGGAAACTGTATTACTTACAAATTATCAGAAAAGCTGTTCTGGCAGTCCAAAGTTCTCATCTAGGGACAGGATTCTACCTAGCTCCACTGAGCAAACTTACAGGGGTAAAGGAGAACTGAGAATAAAACTGTTCGACAAGTTAAAAAAGAAAAGAAAAAGAGCAAGTGGTGGGGGTTAGGGGACTTGCAGATAACCATACCCAGACCCCTTCTTTTTATAGACGAGGCCAAGAAAACATCAATGTTTTGTTCAAGGTTACATAGCTACTTCAGTGGCAGGATCAAGACCAGAAACCTAAGTCTCTTGGCTTCCAATCCCATACTCTTTCCAATACCACAAATTCACAATTTTCTACTTCTGAAGTTTTTCTCTGTGTTTTTCCTTCTTCTAAATTTTTGGAGATAAAGCATAGTTTGGGGGATCAAACTTCAAGTCTTCTCCATTTCAATATTTGACCAATGGAAGAATTTTCAGACAGAAGAAGGAGAGAGAGAGGAGGAAATTCTTCTTTCAGTATTCCAGAGCATTCCTGCCCAAGAAAATCTCAATTGCTGAAGCCGTTGGCTGCCACCTCCGTTCAGAGGCCTAAGACTCTTTCTTCCAAAGACTCTTGGCTCTGAGAGCTTTAAATTACACTGGTCTTGTATTAATTCCTGCAGGTCTTTTCACAAACATTGAACTAGGTAATAAAAGAAGATCGACTTTCAAAGAGAAAGGAGAAAACATCCACACAAGTATATAAAATGTGAGGAGTACACGAACAGGAGTGGAATGTTTGAAGACGGGGTCCACTCTTTATGGAGCCATTTCTAGGATCATGATCAGCCCTTGATACAATGGTGAAAGGGCTGCACAAGCATTGGCACCCGGCCTGGCTCCTGTGACCTTTCTGCAGCCACCATCATGGTCCTGCTCTCTTTACTCTTACTCCTGGCTCTTAATCTCATCACACATCTTGAGATGGCAAAGAAATGTCAAATTGGGATTTCCCTTGTGGTCCAGCAGTTAGGAATTTGCCTGCCAACACATGGGGCACAGGTTCGATCCCTGCTCTGAGAGGATCCCACATGCCTCAGGTCGACTAAGCCTGTGGGCCACAAGTACTGACCTCACTTGCTGTAACTACTGAAACACTCGTGCCGTGGAGCCTGGTGCTCTGCAACAAGGGAAGCCACTGCAAAAAAAAAGAGAGAAACCACCTCGACAAGAACCTGCACACTGCATTGACCAGTAGCCCCTGCTCACTGCAACTAGAGAAAGCCCTAGCATAGCAACAAAGACGCAGCACAGCCAAAAACAAACAAATTTCTAAAATAATAAAATTTAGAAATGTCATGTTGGCAGTGGCATGCAGAGATCTGAAGCTCAGAGATATATTTTGGGGGTCACTCAAGCCTTACAGATTTTCCCAGCAGAGGGAGCTAGCTCACAAAGAGCACAAAAGCCAGGCCATCTCAGCTTGACTCAGGACAACTCTCAAGACCCGCTCTGACTTCTCTGCCTCTGGACTGGCTCAGTCTGTCATTAGCCCCACACTGTTCAACTTCTCCCTGTGTCCACGTGTGCTTCTTTACCTCCCTTTCCTCAGGTGTTCATACCCAGGACGCTCCGCAGTCAACATCCTGAGCATCAAACTACATCTCAGAGTCCGCTCTCCAGGGAACCCAACTTGCAGAACACTCCCTTGCCCCATTCCTGTTTCATCTATGCTTCTGGGTTCCCTATTTCTTGACTTGCTGATGGTACCTCTTCCCAGTTTTTCAAGAATTAACTTGACCATGTGTTCTTCTGTCCCAGGTTTCCCAGAACCTGCCAGTTCAGCTGTTCTCTGTTGGTCTCAGCACTAGGAAACACCTTCTAGTCACTCGCTAAATCCTACTAGCTGAGGCTCTATTTGTGGGGACCCTGATGTTCATGCCTTGGGACAGGGTGAAGACCAAATCCTCTGTTTGGAATGGATGAGCAGAGAATGCACAGTGCTAGCATCCTAAAAGAGCCATTGGGTCCACTGAAGTGGGATAAAAATAACCACAATCCAAGACAGAAGATGTGACAACCATCCAAGTACACAGGCACTGCTTGAAATTCTGTGACGAGACTCTGAACCACAAAGCCACTGCTGAAATACCAGAGGAGGCCCTAAAATTGTGAGGTCTCCAATGAAATACGATAGAAAATAAAAATTTCTATTTATCCCCAGTTGTCTGCTTTTTGCCTAAATTCATTTGAATTTCTGAGCTTATCACCATTCCTCAACTTGTAGATATATATATATATATACTCATCAGTCAGTCAGTTCAGTTCAGTTCAGTTGCTCAGTCGTGTCCGACTCTTTGTGACCCCATGAATCACAGCATGCCAATCCTCCCTATCCATCACCAACTCCCGGAGTTCATTCAAACTCATGTCCATCGAGTCGGTGATGCCATCCAGCCATCTCATCCTCTGTCGTCCCCTTCTCCTCCTGCCCCCAATTCCTCCCAGCATCAGGGTCTTTTCCAATGAGTCAACTCTTCGCATGAGGTGGCCAAAGTATTGGAGTTGCAGCTTCAGCATCAGTCCTTCCAATGAACACCCAGGACTGATCTCCTTCAGGATGGACTGACTGGATCTCCTTGCAGTCCAAGGGACTCTCAACACCACTGTTCAAAAGCATCAATTCTTCGGCGCTCAGCTTTCTTCACAGTCCAACTCTCACATCCATACATATATACTCATAGTGTTGTACTATTATTTATTTATTTTTAATATTTAATTATTTTAAATTAGCTTAAAATTTGTCCACAGTTACTTTACTTTCTCAGCTGAGTTACAGTGTCCTGTCTTCCACTTCTGCGGATTCATTTCTGGAAATAAATATTTAATGTACTTAATGAATAAATATATACACAGAAGAGAATGGCCAGATCATCATGCCAATAGCATGGTTTGAGTTTCTGGATCCAGCTGAACCTGAAGACTTCCCCCCAAGCTTTTTAGTTACAGGCATCAGTATGTTCCCCGTTTCACTTGTGCCAGTTGGAGGTGGGTTTTCAATAAAAGGACTTGTAGTTAGAACTCTGGCATACCACGTGACTTTGCGGAAAGTTGTTAAATGTCCCTGAACTTGTTTCCCAAGCAGCAAAAGGGTAAAACCCTGCCTACCTCAAAGGGAGCAGATGCTGTCATATTCTCTTGAGTATTACAGGTTCCCTCAAGCTACAGGTTCACCTGAATTCCAACTGCTAGCATTTCAGTATCTTTGCCAGAAGTCTTCTTAGCTAGACCAGTTTCTGCCCCATCTACTCACCCCGAGCAGCAAGTATACAATTTCCCCAACTCCCTCAGTCCTGGCGTGGGGCGGGGCCCTTGGGTGGGGATCACTGTAAGGTAGTCTCCTGTGCTGTCCTCAGAAGTTCCCCAGTGAGCTTAAGCTTTGGCTGTCCACAGTGGTAACCTGCCTACATCAGCATTTCCTGTGATCTCATCCCGAATAGACTGCTGACACTCAGATTCCTGTCCCAATGTTAGTTCTCTGCTGCTGCTAAGTCGCTTCAGTCGTGTCCGACTCTGTGTGACCCCAGAGACGGCAGCCCACCAGGCTCCCCCGTCCCTGGGATTCTCCAGGCAAGAACACTGGAGTGGGTTGCCATTGCCTTCTCCAATGCAAGAAAGGGAAAAGTGAAAGTGAAGTTGCTTAGTCATGTCCGACTCTTAGCGACCCCCTGGACTGCAGCCTACCAGGCTCCTCCATGTATGGGATTTTCCAGGCAAGAGTACTGGAGTGGGGTGCCATTGCCTTCTCAGTCGTGTCCAACTCTTTGTGACCCCATGGACTGTAGCCCGCCAGGCTCCTCTGTCCATGGAATTCTCCAGGCAAGAATACTGGAATGGGTTGCCATGCCCTTCTCCAGGGGATCTTCCTGACCCAGGGATTGAACCTGGCTCTCCTGAATTGCGGGCAGATTCTTTACCATCTGAGCCACCAGGGAAGTGGTTTAAACTCAAGTAAACAATGAAGCACAAATGCAAACACAAAAGCTGTGATAAGCACTCTCACCTTGAAGCCACGCTGTTAAGCTCTTCATTTTATTCTATACACAATTATGTGTATTTTAAAGATAACACTCCCAGGGAACTTCCCTCGAGGTCCAGGAGTTAAGAATTTATGCTTCCAATGAAGGGGGCGTGGGTTCAATCCTTGGTGGGGGAACTAAGATCCCACATCCTGTGTGGCGTGGCCAAAAAAGATATGTCTCTCTCCTAAAGATAACTTTCCAAAAGTGTCCTCTTCACTGGATTCTTCAGATGAAAGGATAAGGGGAATTCTACACACGCTGTCTTACTTTAAAAACAGCTGAAAGTATGTGTACATTTATAGAATCAATTACATGCACCACATTAATGTGGCTGAAGCTGGGATATATTCCCACATGACAACCAAGAATCCCACAGAACTGTGCTGGGTGAAAAAGTATTTATTGTGGCTTAGAGAGGCTCTTGCACAAGGTTCTCATCTTGGGAGGATGAGAAATGAGACATCTCTTAATAAGCCAGTCTGCAAGTTTAAAAACTAACTGCACCTACCATGAGATTGTGAGTAGCAACCGCAGCCCTCAAAGAGGACTTGCCTTGTGTTCCCAGTGTGGGAAGACTGCTGGGCCCCGCTGGTCTTATCAGTGACACCTGCTGCCCCAGCTGGGGAGCATTACTGGTGGCGTCATCTTCAAAAGCAGAGGACAGGGAACACAGTCCAAAGAAGAACCCGAAATGCGGGCAGATGGGGCTGGTGGCTTGATTGGCAGGTTCCTCCACTTGGGGAGCTGGAGCAGGGCCATTACGTCCTGTTTCCTGTGCTGGTGGTCACCAGCACTCATCTTGGCAGTGACCCATCACTTGCAAAGCTGTTTCAGATGGCTGGGAATTTCCCTCTCTTCCCACAACCTTCTCACCCTTCCCCCATTCCATTACTTGTACCCCAAACCACATCATCGAGGGTGCACTTAACCTCTGCGTTACAATTTATGAATTATTTCAGACCTACTTTGGCTCCTACCCCAGTTTCTACTATTATTCAGAGAATCATAGACTATCATAGTTGTAGGCCTCCTTAAAAATAAAATAATACTGTGAATGCATATGTGTTTACATATATAAACACACACACAGGACTTCCCTGGTGGTCCAGTGATTAAGAATTCGCCTGCCAATTTACAGCACACAGGTTCGATTCCTGGTGTGGGACGATCCCACACACCTTGGAGCAACACAGCCCACGTGCCACAGCTACTGAGAACCTGCTCTAGAGCTCGTCCTCTGCAACAAGAGAAGCCACTGCAATGAGAAGACCATGCACCACAGCGAGGAGCAGTCCCCGCTGGCCTCAACTACAGAAAGCCCGCATGCAGGAACAAAGACACAGCACAGCCAGAAACAAATAATAAACACACACACATTTACCAGGAAGGCACACAGATAACAGATTCAAATAGATGATGGTCGATAGGTAGAAAATAGGCAAATGTGGTAAGAACTTCAAAGTTTTTTATTTTGCTTTTGTCCAGTGTTATTGAGAGGTGATTGACATATAACTTGCATAAGTTCAGGTGTTACAATGAGTTGCTTTGATACATTACATGCTGCAAGATGATTACCATCAGAGCTTTAGCCAACATATCCATCACATCACATAATTACCTTTTTTGTGTAAAGTGGTGAGGACATTTAAGATCTGTAGTGACTTTCCATTACACAATGCAGAATTACTAACTATAGTCACCATGCTGCAGTTTAGACCCCTAGGACTTATTCACCTTATAACTGGAAGTCTGTACTCTTTGACCAACATTTCCCCATTTTCCCAGCCCCTGGTAATTACCACTCTACTCTCTGAGTTTACAAATGCAGTAACATTTGAACCACTGGGGAATGTTGGTATGTGAAAGTTGTTTATATTATTCTTGCAACCTTACTCTGACATTATTTCAAAGCTAAAAATTTTTTCTAAAACAAGGCAAACCAACAATAAGCACACTACTATAATTATGATTCCAGTAAGTAGTAATTTTTAATTATTAAAAACCTAATTTTTAAGGCAGAACACCCAAAAGCTATTTTAAAAGGCTTTCTTTAAAAAAATTTTTTTCCTTATTTGTTTTTGGCTGTGCTGGATCTTCGTTGCTTTGAAGGGCTTTCTCTAGACACAGCGAGCAGGGGTACTCTCTGTTGCAGTGCACAGGCTTCTCATCACAGCGGCTTTTCTTCTTGCAGAGCATGGGCTTTAGGCACAAGTGGTTGTGCTGCACGGACTTACTTGTTCCTAGGCATGTGGGATCTTCCTGGACCAGAATCCAGACTGTGTCCCCTGCATTGGCAGATAGATTCTTATCCACTGCACCACCAGGGAAGTCCCTTAGAAGGTTTTCTTCTCCCCTCCCCCCACTTTTAAAAAAATTTTTACTGAGATGAAAGTCACATAACATGAAAATAACCATTGTGAAGTGAATAACTCAGTGGCATTTTGTACTTCGACTGTTGTACCAGCACCACCTCTGTCCAGTTCAGAGTCCATCTCATCCTTCTCTTGGCCTCTGGCTGCCTCTATAAATTTGCCTATTCTGGATATTTCATATAAATGAAATCATTCCATGTGTGTCTTCTTATGTCTGGCTTACTTCATTTAGCGTAATGGTTTTGAGGTTCATCCATGTTGTGGCATGTACTAATAGGTCATTTTTATGGCTAAATAATATTCCATTGTATAGTTATATCACAATTTGTTTATCCATTCATCTGTTGAGAAATCTTTGGGCTCTTTCCACCTTTTGGCAATCGAATAGTGCTGTTATAAACATGGGTATTTATGTATTAATAATAGAACACCTAAATTCTTATTGTTTTTTAATGTTTATTGATAGACATTATAAGTTCATGCCTGAAGTATATCTAAGCTTAGATTTCTTGGATATACAAGTCAATTCTTTTTTGTGTGTGAGTTGGATTGGGTTTGGTTTCTGTCAACTTGGAAGAATCCTGACTGCTACAAACTTTAAAATAGCTCTCAAAATGTTGTTTTTTGGATCTATGAGGTTAGGGAGAAATCTGTTCATTAAGAATACCTTTTTGAAACATAGCCAAGTAAAATTTTCTGAAGTTCAACACTCTTCTGTACCCAAGAAACTTGAAATGAATAAGAATCTGAAATATTTCTGAACTAGAAGAATGATCTCAGTTTAGCACAAAACATTCTGGAACTGTATCTGCCACCACAACAGGATAATCATAACATGGAGCTTTTGAATCAGAAGCTTTTTGCATGCGCCAGATTTAAAGAAATTCATAGCACTGTGTTCGTGAAAGAATTAGAACTTTAAAAACCATCTCTCTCCTAAATCACTGGGTAATCATTTTTAACAACTCATCTGAACAGAAGTCCTTAAACACAAATGCTGTTCTTTATTTCTTCTCTCAACATTTGCTTCCTGCCATCCATCTTCCAGCTCTTGCGGTCAAAGGAACTTCAGATTTTCTTTTCAAAAGTCTTCTAGGAATTGCTTTTGGCTCACTTGATAAAATCCTCACCGCATACACTTCTTCAGAAGAACATGGTTTCATCTGATTTCTGTTGAAGAAAAATCAAGCAACTGGAGGATTTATCTGCTGACAACCTTAAAAGGAGGTCTCATTACCTTCAGTTCATTTTGATCTTGGGGTCCTTGACTCACTCGGTTTATGAGGATGCAAATACGGTGTGAGTTCTGTCCAGGTTCCCTCCCTGACATGGTGGATCAGCAGTGGAGTTTGTATCTCCTTCTGCCCCTTGAATCTCTTTCCTCTCTTGTTTTTCCCTCAAGGCTACTATGGATTGAGCCAATCAAATACCCAATTCCCAGAAATGTGGTCATGGTAGAAGACGTTCTAATTCAGTCTGACTTGTTCACTTGAACTGAGATGAATTGAGGAATCATCAGTCATTTGGGGGAAACATGTTTGGATATGGTCAGTGAACATGACCTGAAAAGTAAAAGGAGAAGAGAGGACAGAAAGGATTGGGGGAGTTAAAGAGACAAAGAGAAAGAAACAGAGGGGAGGAAGGGAGAGAGATTTTCTTGGTTTATATGACTGAAAAGACAGAGGAATCTATCTTCAGGTAAGGCTTGATCAAGTGGATCAATGACCTCCCCAAGGACCAGGCTTTTCTGCATCTCTTCTCTATCTATGACAAGATCAAGATGATCACCACAAGCCCTCAGGGCTATACAATTTTTTCTTTCACCCAAAAGGAAAGAGATCCAGAATTTCCACTTGAAAGCCCCCCACGTCTTGCTGACTTGATGGACATAGGTCACATGCTCACCTCTGCATCAGGTACTGTGGCAAGCAGGGAGATGAGCAGGAAAGACTATGTTCATTGGATGAGTCTAGGTCATGCGTCCCACCCGTAGAAACAGAGCAGAGATCAGCACCCCCAGACCCACGCAGATCCCTAGTAGAAACTTGGGACTATAGGCAAGTGGGCAAGAGGGAAGTGGGAACGGAATCAAATAATGTACACCATATTCATCTTCTTGTTTGGCCAGACAACTTCACATCTTGATAATTCCTCCTTTTTAATCTCCATTGGCTCCTGCTACTTATAGCCAAAGAATGTTAACTAAAAGCATCCTCTTGGAATAGTGAAGAGAGAAAAACAGTGGCCCAACCTTCAGGGAGAGGTTGGACACTTAGCTTATACAAGAGGACAGTAACAGAGCCGGGGTGGCACTGCCCACCAATCCACTCCCCACTGGAGATGCCAAAGTGACCAGCTCTTCCCCCAGGCCATCTTTGTTCTGTCTTTCCTCCCAAGGTGTGACTATATCACCAAAAATTATATGATTCTAGTGTACATTTCACTAAGAGGGCCCCACACCAGCCCCTGCTATAACCTGTACTTAATAAAAGGAACAGAACAGCTGGACAAAGAACTGGCAGAGCAGCACTTACTGCATAGGTCAGTCTCCAGTGTGGCTTGTTTCTGGAGGGTTTTCAGAGGTAACTTTCCTGAAGGACTTTCAAGGAACATTTTTTGCAAAAACACGTTTCCAAGAGAAGTTTTGCTGGTTTATTAAGTTGGACTCCATCATACCCAGACAGATAACTATCACCTGCGAGAAGCTAATGAAGCTGACCAGTGCGAGGGATAGAATATCACTGTGTCTACAAACATGACAGTTTGATGGTTTGGCTCATATTGAGCAGTTATTAAAATGGGTCTCAGTACTTTGCGCACGGTTAGACCTTAATGAATATTGTGACATGGTATGGCCGATTTAGACAAAACAGTCGTGCCTGGTAATGTATCTTGGTGAGATAGTCTAGACCCTGCATGCTTGAGTGCTGTTTGGGGGCATTTCATGGTGGTTTAGTGCACAGAGAGAGGTGTCCTAACTTCTAATACCACTTCTGCCATGAACTATTTGTGTGATCTGGGGAAAATTACATAAGGTCTCCGAGTCTCAGGTTTCCCCCATGGTGAAATGGGAAGAAAAATGCTTACTCTACTTGTTTTTCAGAGTTATTAAAAATCAGTGGCCTGTGCGCTCTTGGGCAGCAGCTCGATGTCTTTTAGGGCAGAATGGATGCTATACAAAAGGAAAATTATTCAGACGGAAAAAAATTGTTGGTGCCTCCAGAGACATTCAGTGAACAGTTTATCCTGCCTAATGCACCCTTGGCTGTTGAAATAGAACCCAGTACAAAAGTACAACCCAGCGGTAAGCATAAAGTCTCCAGAACTCCACAGAAATCCTAATGAAGATGGTATGTCTACTTCTGTGTTGCCAACCCCCAACTTATGATCTTTGACCCAAAAACTCAGGAAAGGTATAAATTAAGAAAAATAGTCTCTGCTCTCCAGAGCAAAGCCTAATGCTAACTCAAACAATGAAAGAGACTTTGAGAGCCAAACACCCAGCTCCAGATTTTCCAAGCAGAAAAAGTAAATATAATGGGACCTACTTATGGTAAATTTGGACACTGTGATATATCTCCAGGAACCTAGCATATCCCCTCTTGGTACCTACCTAGCAGAAAGACATTCAGGGACTTCCCTGGCAGTCCAGTGGTTAAGACCCTGAGCTTTGAATGCAAGGAGAGCAGGTTCAACCCCTAGTTGGGGAACTAGGATCCCACATGCCATGGGTTGTGGCCAAGAAAATACAAAAAAAAGAAAGATATTGTCATGCATGTCCACCATAGACAAACAAAAAGTGCTTAGAGCTGGACTGTTTGTAACAGCCCTCAAGTGGAAACAGGTAGGTATTTAAATTAACTTTCCAACTTTCTTCATTATTATTTCAGCATCTGAAACCTATAGGAAATTAGACTGGTTGTACAGAATCCAAGGAGACTGAGAATTCTGTCAAAGGGAAAGTTTTATCCATTCCTAGAATGACTAACAATTTGTGTGTGTGTGTGTGTGTGTGCACACGCGTGTGTGAAAACGGGGTATTTTCAGTAAACCCACATGTGACAGGTGAATTGCCAGCAAAGCTGTTAAGAAGTGACACAAGGACTTCCCAGATTGCCCGGTGGTTAAGACTCCGCAGTTCCACTGCAGGGGGTGTGGGTTTGATCCCTGGTCCGGGAACTAAGATCCCACATGCTTTGAGGTGCACCTTCACAAAATTATGGCAGGACAAAAATGAAATTACATTTTTAAAAAAGAAGTGACACCACTCAGCTGTCTCACGACACAGGGAGTCAGAAGGAACAGAAATCTCTCCAAGCTAACTCAAGGAAAGATGGAGTTATGTAAGGATCCCAAGGAAACTTGAGGGGCTCAACTAGCTAAGTCGCTTCAGTCGTGTCCGACTCTGTGCGACCCCATAGACGGCAGCCCACCAGCCTCCCCCATCCCTGGGATTCTCCAGGCAAGAACACTGGAGTGGGCTGCCATTTTCTTCTCCAATGCATGAAAGTGAAAAGGGAAAGTGAAGTCGCTCAGTCGTGTCCGACTCTTAGCGACCCCATGGACTGCAGCCTACCAGGCTCCTCCGTCCATGGGATTTTCCAGGCAAGAGTACTGGAGTGGGGTGCCATTGCCTTCCCTGGCTCAACTAGAGGAAAGACAACTGGCAGCCATGTTCTCCTTGTCTCCAGAGTTCCATGGTGTCTCATCGTTGTCACTTTCTACCTGTCCTTCTCTTCCATCTCATTTCTCTCCGATGCTCAATTCTCTCCAATTGCTTGTTAGGTAGCCTGGTGCCAATCAACTCACACGATGGCTTTGGGCTGAGTCTATGTGACCCTCCAGTCTGGCTAATTGACTTTATTTCTCTCTCCCTGGAGATGCTTTTCAGACACTCAATAAATATTAACTGACTTGGTAGACACTCAATAAAAGTAAATACCTATGAATCACTGGGTAGACACTTAATAAATATTAATTTTCTTTTCCCCTTCAGAGAATGAACACCATTGGAGTAGAAAAGAATGTTTGTTTGATAGTGGGTTCATGAAGCAATATTCTTTTCCCTGCCCTCCACATATGTAAGGTAGAGAAAATACTTCCAGTTGGGTAAAGCACCCTTCTGGAAAGACCTCAGAAATTCTGACCAATTTGGCAAATTTACAAGATTGAACCAGGTCACTATTGTTTCTTAAATCAACATACTTTGTGGCCATGAGAAGGTGTTTATCTTCATGTCCCCAAAGTTGTGATTTGTGATTTTATTATATAGTAAAAGAAAGAATAAAAAACCCATTCAACCTCCACCTAGGTGAGGGCTGTGGATGACTTTTGTGTTAACTCTGCAATGAATGAATCTAAATCTTGATTGGGAGTTGAAGTGACACATAACTTAAATGCTGAACTCTCTTGTGACGAAGCATGAAATAGGATCAGATCAGTGACCTTTAGCATACACTCTAGAGGTGACATGCATGACATTTCCACTGGCCCACAGACTAGCTCTACAGGGTAAATGCCTATAACATAGTCTGTGTTTGTCTGCACCACACCCACTCCCACCCCATCCATTCTCCACCCTTCCCTCCCCTGTTGTATGGCTGGCAATCTGGCCCCTGCTGACCAGAGCTCTTTGTAAGCGACTCTTCTGGTTGGGTTTTGACAGAGGGAGACCCTCATAGTGCTGCCCTTAGACCCAGGCAACAGGGGCCAGCCCTGGGCCCGATGTTTTATATAGCAACATAGACCGTAGACACATGCAATAAATAAATAAGTAAATATATATATATGTATATAAAGATTAAAAGACACATGGGGGACTTAACTGGTGGTCTAGTGGCTAAGACTGTGTCCTCCCACTGCAGGAGACCTGGGTTTGATCCTTGGTCAGGGAACCAAGATCCCGCATGCCTCAGAGCAACCAGGCCTGCAGTCCACAAGAGGCAACAAAAGATCCTGTGTGCTACAACTAAGACCAGATGCAGCCAAATAAATACATAAATAATAATTATTCTTAAAAAAAGACACATGGGCACTTGGGTTTCTTGGGAGAGAGCACTACCATCAGAGTGCACAACGCTCAGTGGGCAGGAGAACTTAATGGCTGAGACCTTAGATGAGAAAAAAGACATTAGCTTGCTAAATTTGTCCCCTTTCAGAAGCACAACAGGTTTTGGTGGTGCTAGGTACTCATTTTCTTGCTTCTCTTTGGTTGTTTTAATTCAAGCTCTGTGTATTTAGTATTTACAACACTGTCAGCTGTTGCCCAAGGAAGGCTGTGTGTATGCACTCCAGATGTCACCTGAGTGAGGCATGAAACTGAGTCTACATTTGGCAACTGGATGAACATCAAATGCTAAGATGGTAAATAGATTTGTGTTTTAAAACTATTTTTAAAGGTTCTATTAAACTTTAAAATGCTTAGATTTTGAAAAGTAATAATTTTTGAAGGTTCTAGAACAAAAAGTTTTTGAAGGAAAATATGAAAAATAATTTAAAAGTTTTTACATTTGCTTTGCAAATTTTATGAAACTTTGCTGAAATGTTAAGTACAACAACAATTGTATTTTAGCTTTAATCTTTTCACCTTTATTATCAACAAAATATAAATTATATGAAATCTAGATAATAGAACACAGTGATTTTCCTGATATTAAGATAGAAATTAATTTTATGGACTATATATAGGGAATACTTTATAAATTGATTATGTCTTTATTACTCATCCAAATGTTGCTGGCCATAAAAAGCCAATCATATGTCATCATAATTAAATGTGCTGCTAAGTCACTTCAGTTGTGTCCGACTCTGTGTGACCCCATAGACGGCAGCCCACCAGGCTTCCCCGTCCCTGGGATTCTCCAGGCAAGAACCCTGGAGTAGGTTGCCATTTCCTTCTCCAATGCAGGAAAGTGAAAAGTGAACGTGAAGTCGCTCAGTTGTGTCTGATTCTGTGCGACCCCATGGACTGCAGCCCACCAGGCTCCTCTGTCCATGGGATTTTCCAGGCAAGAGTACTGGAGTGGGGTGCCATCGCCTTCTCCTAATTAAATGTAGTTTTTTAAAATATTTTGTTGACTTTCAATTACATAAAAAACACATGTTTGCATATGTTTTCAATTTTGTGGTTATAAAGGTATATCTGTTGTTTTGGAGCAAGTTGTAAACTTTGGTGTTGTGGGCCAGACAGTTTCTGTTACGACTCTTACTGAGTGGAGTGTTAAGTGGCCATAGATAACACGTGAAAGAGTGGGAAGAGGTGTGTTCCAAAAACACCAAAGAAGGCAGTGGGCTGGGTTGGGTCTGCAGGCTGTAATTTGCTGATCCCTGTGTTTTCCCAGGAGTCATATATGGATGTGAGAGTTGGAACATAAAGAAAATTGAGTGCCAAAGAAGCAAGGAGATCAAACCAGTTAATCCTAAAGAAAACCAGTCCTGAATCAAAGGACTGATGCTGAAGCTGAAGTTCCAATACTTTGGCCACCTGATATGAAGAACTGACTCATTGGAAAAGACTCTGATGCTGGGAAAGATTGAAGGCAGGAGAAAGGAATGACAGAAAATGAGATGGTTGGATGGCATCACTGACTCAATGGACATGAGTTTGAGCATGCTCTGGGAGTTGGTGATGGACAGGGAACTGAACTGAACTGTGTTAGAGGAAGCAGACTGTGTGAGACTCTGAAATAGAAGTTTGTGTGCAGAAAATTTACTGCAGGAGGGTAAGACTCGGCAGGAAGAGAACTTGAACTGGGTGTAGTCACAGTAGATACCTCAGCTGGCCCATCGGGGAGCCGGCCTTCAGGGTTGACCCTTTAGTCTTGCCCCAGCTCAGGGCAAAGTGGCTTGGCCTTTATACCTCCACATGCCCTGGACAGAGACTGCGAGGTGTGACCCTAGATAGGGCATCTCCCTTCAACAGAGGGAAGTGCCCAGAGGGGGACCCCGCTGTGAACTGTCAGTACCTCAACCTCAGAATCAGTGCCTCCATCTTAAGGAGAGTTGTGATGGTTAATTTTCTGTTATATGCTGGGTCACAGTGTCCAGATACTTTCTCATGGAATGTTTTTTTTTGTTTTTGTTTTTTGTTGGCCCCAATACATGGCATGTGAGATCTCAGTTCCCCAACCAGGGATCAAACCCACACCCCCTGCACTGGAAGGTGGAGTCTTAACCACTGGACCATCGGGTCCAGATACTAGGTCAACCATTGTTCTAGACGTTTCTGTGAAAATGTTTGTGGATGAGGCTAACACTTAAATTGCTGGACTTTGAGTAAAGCACATGACTCCCCCACCCCCTACCATAATGTAGGTGGGCCTCATGCTATCAGATGAAGGCTTGAACAGAAGAAAAGGCTGACTCACCTGAGCAAGGGGGAAACCTGCCAGCAGACCGCCTTCAGACTTGAGTCACAGCTTGCCTGTTCCTTGGGTCTCCTGACTGATGGCCCGCCCTGCAGACTGTGGGCTTGTCAACCTCCACAGTCAAATGACTAATTCCCTAACGTACGTTTCTCTGTTATATACATACATCCTATTGGTTCTGGAGAACCCTGGCTAAAAGAAGAGTTCTTGGTGATGCACCAGAATGTTTACTCTGACTGTCAAAACAGGAGGACAGAACATGCATAGTGTGCAATCTTGCTTTGCAACTTTTAAATATTCAAGTGTATGGCACGTGAGCTCTGAGAAATGAAGTATTTCCTGCCGTATCAGTAAACAAGGGATATCACAGTCATCAGCAACTGCAGCCGCCATGGAGGGTGAGTGAAGTGGTGAGCCCCGCCAGGACTCAGAAAGGAAAGAATACCCACCATCCGGCGGCCCTCAGATGGCAGCTATCCCCACGGTGAGCCCCAAGGGGAGTCAACATGTGAAAACCCAAGATACTGGTCCCAGATAGATTAGGTACATATCAAAGGAATGATTTCAGTGAGCCCAGATTCTTGCATTTTCCCATAAAACAGCGCTAAATTCCTTAACTTGGCATATCAGGTTTTCCTTTAATTAACGATAATCTTTTGGCATTCAGACTACCTGCCCTTTGTTGTAAAACTTCTGTATAACCTGGCTTCCCCCTGGACTTCTCAGAGCAGTTACCTCAGACTTACTTGAGATTCTGCCTCCCAAACTGAAAGTCCTAAAAATTCCTGCCAAATAAAACATAACTCTCAACTTTTAGGTCATGAATATTTTTTAAGTCTACAGCCCCATGGCACGCTCCCCTGTCCGATGGCGCTCTTGAGCAGTTGACTAGGATCTGTAACCAATTGTAGGCATCTCTTTTAAATTTGATGTTCTCTGGTATCAGTTTGGTAGCTTGAAATCATCATGGTGAGAGTATTTCCAGTAGAGAAGTCAGCAAACACTACACATCCAGGCTGGTCGTGTAAATGGTGGTTATACATGAACCTATCTGTAAGGGGCTGGATTCCACAAGTGTTAGGAGCAGGCTTGCCTCTACACCAGCAGTTCACCAAAGACGGAAAGTCCCTGCTGCATGGCTTCCTCTGCCCTGAGTTCCTGTAACTCTGTTTCCTTCCCACAACCCTCCAGAAAATGGCAGGTCACAGCTCCCCACGGTTGCTCTGCTCTGAGTGCATTCCTGCTTCTGACTGTCCCTTGGTGAGGAGACCCTGCCCTGCAGCCTCCTCCTCTGAACCGTCTGAGACAAATTGTTTCCTTCTGGGACCTTGGTGGCACAAAAGGGGGCCGGCAAGTCTGTCTCTGGCTCTACGCTCACTCTAAGGTTCAGTGTCATCCCTCCCACCATTTCCAGTTTCCATCATTTGCACCAACAGCTGATAACCTGTTTTATTTCTTATCTTCTCTCCTTTATGCCTTGTCCGTTCTCTACTCCTTCCAAAAGGCACAGGCAATAGGGTGAAATCCCAGAATCAGTCTCCAAGTCACATGCCAAGGGATATTCCACAGCCAGGCGTTTTGTCCCTCAGTCACCTTGGTTATTAAAAATGTGTGTCGGTGATACTCAGTGAGGTTAATTTTGGAATCCCCAACTGTGTAAAAGGAAGACAAAAGACAACTGTCAAAATTAATTGGAAACAATGTGTTTAATTTCAGAAGGCGAGAGTGATAGAAATCACATGGAACTGTTCATCTCTGGCTCATCTCTTTGAATTATTTTAAGAATCAAAACCTCTTGTGGTTTTGACTCATAATCTCATATTTCTGCATGTCTGATGTACACATTCAGTAATAGGTCTGGGCTTAGGGCAAGAGCCAGGGGCTGTGGGTGGGGAGTGGGCCTATGGACCCTGCACCCCACCTGGATCATGGAGCTGGTGGAGAGGCCTCTGTCTGGAACACACCACATCAAGGTGTTCTTGACCTTTTTAAAATATATATATAATTTTTATTATATTTTGACCAGACCATGTGACATGCGATATCGTTGTTCCCTAACCAGGGATTAAACTCGCGCCCCCTGCACTGGAAGCGCAGAGTCTTAACCATTAAATAGCCAGGGAAGTCCCTGTTCTTGAACTTTTTTCTTGTTATGGCCTCCTGAAGCTTATGGACCTTTCCCAGAAGAATGGTTTTAAATATAATACAATCACATTAAACTATATTTAAGTAAAAAAAAAAAAAAAAAGGTTGGGGGGCTTCCCTGGTAACTCAGATGGTAAAGAATATACTTGCAATGCAGGAAACCCAGGTTCAGTCCTTAGGTCGGGAAGATCCCCTAGAGAAGGGAATGGCAACCCACTCCAGTATTCCTCCTTGGAGAATTCCAGAGACAGAGGAGCTGGGTGGGCTACAGTCCATGGGGTTGCAAAGAGTCAGACACGACTGAGCAACTAACACACAGACACACACAAGTACAAAAAATATCACCACACGATAGCTCTGGAGTTTGGGAAGGTTTTCAGGTTGCCTCTGCTCTTCCAGCCCCTCTGGTCACACTGCTTCCCTAAGTTTGCATCAGCGACTCTAGACACAACACAGTGTTGGTGAGCTTTAATCAAAAACAACAAAGAATAACACTGCTGTCTTCTTTTTTTTTTTTTTTTTAAATGACCTTTGCTTTTTCTCTTGGAAGGAAGGAAAGGGGGGGATCAGAAAGAAAGAAAGAAGGAAAGAAAGAAAACCAGGGGTTGTTGGCTGGTATGCTCAGCCCTTCTTCCTTCTCCTCCTGGAAATAGACCCACCTGCCCTCACCCAGTGAGTGACAGGCAGAGTCCAAGAGAGTGAAATAAATGGACCCACCTGACCCAAGCTGAACCAATCATATATTCTATTCCAGAAAATTGCCCATTGAGTAGAGTTGTCAAGATGTAAAACAGTCGCTTCTGAGACAACTAGGAGCAGCATTCTTGGGATAAATTTCCAAGCCACTGCTGACAGAGATTCCTGGAAGCACCTGGGTCCATCATTTGGAAAGTTTAGCTTTTCCTTTGAATCCACGAGCTAAGCATTAATCTGTCAATAAACCTCTTCCTTTGCTTGTAACCCAGGAACCCTAACTGACCCAGAAATGACTTCTGGCTTTGCTGAACGCTAATGTGGAGGAAATCAGCATAATCTGAAGAAGGAGAAGACCAGGGGAGCTTCTCTCCAGGGTGTCAAAGTGGAAAGGCAGGATCTCAGGACAGTCAATCACAGTGAATCCTTGAAGAGGTCTTCCAGCCCCAGCCATCTGTCTTCCAAACCCCCTAGTCCCAACAGCCAAATACTTTTGACACACTTTCAAAGTATTAAGTTTTACAGTAGTAGAGGCCTTGGCCATTATTTAGTCCATTTTACTAGGTTTTAGATTTAAAATGTAAAGCTTTTTCTTTTACATTTTGTTTTTGTTTTAAAGTTTGTCCATACCCCACAGCTTGGAGGATCTTAGTTCCCCTACCAGGAATGGAACCCAGGCCCGAGGAGTCAAAGTGCCAAGTCCTAAGCACTGGACCATGAGGAAATCCCCATAAAGGCTGTTTCTTCTTCTTCTTTTCTTATCTTGTACCATCTAATAATACAAAGATCTTAAATGAGTCTGACCAGCAGTTTCACATTTGGATTCACATAAAATTACTTCCAGAGGCATTGGTGTGTTTTTGTTTTGTTTCTTGATGTGGACAGTTTTTAACATCTTTATTGAATGTTTACAATATTGCTTCTGTTTGTGTTTTGGTTTTTTTGGCTGTGAGGCATGTGAGATCTTAGCTCCCCAACCAGGGATCAAACTAGGGTCTCCTGAATTGAAAGGTAAAGTCTTAATCACTGGCTGACCAGGGAAATCCAGAGGCATTGGTTTAAATCAATGGCAAAACCATGTTCCCAATCCAGGGAAACTCCAAGAAAGGATTTACCAACCTTATATCAAAATGGATTGATTTGGAGAGGTGAGGGGGGTGGGGGGTAGGCATTATTTTCTGGAATGTGATAATAATAATAAAGTGAATAACAGCTAAGACTTCCTGAATAATCAGTGTGTATCAGGCAATGTTCAAGAGGCTTTTTCAAGCATCATTTTATTTAATCCTTAAAAGCAAAGTATTGTGAGCAAGACTATATTGAGGGTGTAACATCAAACCTGAAGAGGTTAAATTGCTAGCTCTAAATCATGTTAGTAGTAAGTGGTAGAGCTGGGATTCAAAACCAGATTTCCCGACTCTATAAATATGCTATTAAGGCTATGTATAAAATAGATGGGCTTCCCAAGTCGTGCTAGCGGTAAAGAACCTGCCTGCCAATGCAGGAGACATAAGAGGTTTGATCCCTGGGTGGGGAAGATCCTCTGGAGGAGGGCATAGCAACCCACTCCAGTATTCTTGCCTGGAGAGCCCCATGCACAGAGGAGTCTGGTGGGCTATGGTCCACATGAATGAAGCGATTTAGCATGCACGCATGCACACATAGAAATAGATAACTAAAGAGAACCTACATATAGCTCAGGGAAATCTACCTGATACTCTGTGATGACCTAAATGGGAAGGAAATCCAAAAAGGAGGGGATACATGTATATGTATAGCTGATTCACTTTGCTATATAGCAGAAACTAACACATTGTAAAGCGACTATATGCAGATAAAAAATTAATTAAAAAAATAAATCCTATACTCTTAACTAGCAAGTTAGTTCCTACATATTCATCGCTGTGGACACCCTCATTATTTGTCTTGGGTCCTAAAGCTAGCTGCTGGCCTGGTCAGACTCCCATTTTTCCCAGCCTTTGTATACTGCACAGCAATGATGTAGTGGTGGGAGCCCACCACAGTGTAACAAAGCCCCTCATTCAGGATTGTCCCAATAGGAAGGATACAGTCTGATGTGACAGCAGTAGACACGCTACAAGTAGGCCATCAGAAGAAAAATAATTAATATAAACAATAATAATAAATTATGCATAACTTTTAACATTAATCAAGTTCAGGAGGAGGGATAAATTGGGAGATTGAGGTTGGCATATACACACTACTATAAAAAAAATATATAACTAATAAAGGCCTGCTGTATAGCACAGGGAACTCTGCTCAATGCTCTGTAATGACGTATATGGGAATAGAATCTTAAGAAGACTGGATTTATGTATATATATAACTGATTCATTTTGCTGTACAGAAGAAACTAACACAGCATTGTAAATCAATTCTACTCCAATAAATTTTTTTTAATTAAATAGGCAATGCCAAGAAAATTAATTAAGTTCTCAGGGGAGAAAGAGAGCTTCCTTGCAGATACATACAAAAAGACCAGTATGAGGAAGGGTACTGAGTCCCAAAGGGTGGAGGTTGGGGCAATGAAGCATCTCAGTCCAACTGGATGGGTTAGGTCACACTGTAAAACAGTTAACTCCAAGCTGAGTGGCTTGAAGTGCTATGAATCAATGAAGAAACAATGGTGACTTTCTCATTTTGTATTAGGTTGATGCAAAAGTAATTTCGGTTTTGCAACTGTTGAACTTCGCCATTTACTATTAGAACACATTCTTAAATAAATGTGGTATGTTTACACTTTATTTTAATGTACATTTCTTGTTTTATATTTTTACCAATGAATTACTACTTGCTGTCTATTTTTTATGTATTTTAGACTATGGAAATGATGTTAGACAAAAAGCAAATTTGAGCGATTTTCTTATTGGAATTTAAGATGGGTCATAAAGCAGCAGACACAACTTGCAACTTCAGCAATGCATTTGGCCCAGGAACTGCTAATGAACATACAGTGTGGTGGTGGTTCAAGAAGTTTTGCAGAGGAGACTAGAGCCTTGAGGATGAGGAGCACAGTGAGTGGCCATTGTAAGTTGACAACGACCAACAGAGAGGATCATCAAAGCTGATCGTCTTACAGCTACTTGAGAAGTTGCCCAAGAACTCAATGCTGATCATTCTATGTTTGTTTGGCATTTGAAGCAAATTGGAAAGGTGAAAAAGCTTGATAAGTGGGTGCCTCCTGAGCTGACCAAAATCAAAACAATCATTTTTTTGAAGTGTAGTCTTCTCTTATCCTATGAAACAACAAAGAACCATTTGTCAATTGGATTGTGGTGAGTGACAAAAAGTGGATTTTATAAGACAATCAGTGACAACAAGTTCAGTGGTTGGACCAAGAAGCTCCAAAGCACTTACCAAAGCAAAAAGCTTCCTGATCTCTGGTGATCTACTGCTGGTCTGGTCCACTCCAGCTTTCTGAATCCCGGTGGAACCACTACATCTGAGAAGCATGCTCAGCAAGTCAGTGGGGTGCACTGAATCCTGCAATGCCTGCAGTCAGAACTGGTCAGCAGAAAGGGCCCGGTTCTTCTCTGCAACAATGCCTGGCCACAGGCCACACAACCAACACTCCAAAAGTTGAGCGAATTGTGCTACAAAGTTTTGCCTCGTCCACCATAATCACCTGAACCCTTGCCAACCACTCCTTCAAGTATCTCAACAACTTGTTGCAGGGAAAATGCTTCCACAACCAGCAGGATGCAGAAAATGCTTTCCGAGAGTTCGTAAAATTCTGAGGCATGGATTTCTATGCTGTGGAAATAAACACATTTATTTCTCATTGGCAAAAATGTGTTGATTTTACTGGTTCCTGTTTTGATTAATAAAGACGTGTTTGAGCCTAGTTACAATGATTTCAAATTCAAGGTCCAAAACCTTGAATAATTACTTTTGCACCAATCTAATAGTACTGAAAAACAACCCAAATAAATTAAAAATAAAATTTAAAATATATATTGTATAGGAAAAATAAAATTAAACAATCTGTCTTTTTTGTCCAGGACAGGGAATCTGATAAAACATCATGGTGTCCAATGTTCATAGATGTACTATTTACAGTAGCCAAAACATGGATGTAACCTAACTGTCCACTGATAGAGGAATGGATAAAGATGTGGTACATATATACAATGGGATATTAGCCATAAAAACATCACGAAATAATGCCATTTGCAGCAACACGAATGCAGCTAGAGATTATCATGAAGTAACTCAGAAAGAGAAAGACAAATGCTCTATGCTATCACTTACATGTGGAGTCTAAAATATGGCACATATGAACCTATCAACAAAACAGAAACAGACTCATAAACATAGAGAGCAAACATATGGTTACCAAAGGGGAAGGGGGAGGAATAAATTAGGAGTATGGGATTAACATATACACACTACTACATAAACAGAGAATAGATAACCAACTTGAACCTACTGTACTGTATAGGCAACCGTACCTAATGTCTTATAATAACCTATAATGGAAGAGAATGCAAAAAAGAGAGTAAATATAAATATATATGTATGTATAACTGAATCACTTTGATGTATACTTGAAATCAACACTACATTGCAAATAAAGTATACTTCAATAAAAATTAACAACAACATCGTGGGGAAACATTGCAGTCCTTTAATGGACCAGAACCTGGTGGTCTGGAGTCGACGATAAGAAAGTAAAAGAGATAAAGAGAGAGAAGAAAGAAAGAGAGAGAGAGAGAAAGAAAGACACGGGGACCCAAGCTCTGATGGAGCAAAGATACTTTATTAGCAGAAATGCAGGCTTATATGTCTTTAGTAAGATGATTACTCAGCTATTACACAGGATGAAATTTTATCAATAGCCACAATATGGATAGTCTAATACATACAAGGTCGCTGATGCTGAAAAGAGTCACTGAAGGGAGTTACTGAAAGGAATCCAAGCAGGTATCCTTTCTCATGATCTCAGTCCTGAGAACTGCATGCAGCTTTACTCGTCCTCAGAATAGGAACTGATAAGGAACAGAGAATCCTTGAGAAATAGAAAACAGCATGCAGAAATCCTCCTGTTAAATCTTCCCTGACAATTCCCCCTTGTTTATTATATTTGTAAAAAGGGTCTTGACCAATTGAGTTTGTTTAAACAATTTTTGCATAAGGGCAATGGTAAACAACAAATCTAATTGTAACAAAAGGAAGGGGAGCACAAGCTTGTATGAAATATGACAGATTATAATGAAATATAATGAAATATTTACTATGATTGGTCTCTGTGAAATGTCCAGTCCAAGTCCCAAGTTCTTCAGTGCTCGCAGCAAGTTTCTAGATGTCTCATTGTTTAGGCCCAATCTGTCGAGGACGATTCGAGGAGGAGGGGGGCCATTCCACCGTCAAGCCACCCACGAAGTCCTTCGTCATGGTAATACTCCATTGTCGTGTTAGCAACTTTCCATGCTACCTGAGTAGCACAGTCACACACAGTGCTATTAATATCATCTGAGCAGTTAGATAGCCACATACCATGGGGTCCCCCATCGACAATTGTATGCTTAGCCATAAACATTAATTTTCCTGATTTTGGAAATCCTGATTTTGGATTTTGGTCCCTTTTGATACCCTGCTCATGTCTAACTGTCTACCTATTTCCCTTCTCAGGCATTTGGGAACCCAGTCTCAGGGGAAAAGGGGCGATGACCGCTCTGGTTTCTTCAGGCTGTACAGGGGCGTCGTGGGGTTCTGGGTTCCCTTTGCCTGGTCTCTGTCAGGGTGCATTAACAGAGGGAGATGAGAGTCCATGGAATGATAAGGTGACTTGTTTCAGCATTGTCTAGGTGTTGGCCAAGGAATATTCTTGTCATACTACCATTTGGAGATTTGTTGTATTCTGGAAGAAACAAACTTAACAAGAAAGGTAAAGGTACATGGCTCAAAGATTAATAGAAGTAGAAAAGCTGTTCAGGGGCTACCAGGAGAACTAGGATCACACATTGGTTCATGACATTAGTGTTTCTCTAGGTATGAGAAGGTGCAAGAATTTGGGCTCATAAAATCTTTACTTGAAAACATTTGGCTGTCTGAAGGCCGGTTCTTCTGGGTTTTTCCCAGAGCACAGAGTGCCTTATTTCTGATTTCTACCTTGAACTCCTTTCAGAGGGTGTTGAAGGTCAGCAGCTTGTAGTGGTCATGATGTAATCTTTGTGGAGGCAGCTGGCAACTTCCAGGCAGCAGGGTCCCTTTATAACCACATATTTGACCATGTTTGGGGGACATTTCTTGGCCATTGTGTCTCACGGTGCTGGGAAGGCTCATTTATCAATTAACCTCAGCAATATTATCTAGAGACAAAGACATGCATTGAGCCATACATATATATCCAGACAGACAGAGATCTCATAGTTTTCTGCTTTAAGATTTAAAAGGTCTTTTTGTCCCCTCTTCTCTTTTTTAAAACCAAGGTTTTCTTTTTATGCAGTACACTCTTGGTCACAAACAATATTCTGATCATTCAGCCACTACCAACATTAGTACATAGGTCTTGGGAAAGTAATCTCTTAAAAATGAACAGTCTCAATTTCTAGGCTCAGAGATGATTTTTGCAATTATATAATTCCATGACATGAACTTTTATTGGATTTAACAGTTCTGTGATATAGCTATTTAAGAGGAACAAGGAAAAATCAACCCAATCAAACACTATGCATCTAAAAAAACACACACGTCTATAAAGCACATGGGTGCATTCTATTCCACAATTACTGAGCTCCTATTATGTGCCTGTCATCGAGTATTAGGCTATCATCAGTTCAGTTCAGTTCAGTCGCTCAGTCGTGTCTGACTCTTTGCGACCCCATGAATTGCAGCACGCCAGGCCTCCCTGTCCATCACCAACTCCCAGAGTTCACTCAAATTCATGTCCATCAAGTCAGTGATGCCATCCAGCCATCTAATCCTCTGTCATCCCCTTCTCCTCCTGCCCCCAATCCCTCCCAGCATCAGAGTCTTTCCCAATGAGTCAACTCTTCGCATGAGGTGGCCAAAGTACTGGAGTTTCAGCTTTAGCATCAGTCCTTCCAAAGAACACCCAGGACTGATCTCCTTTAGAATGGACTGGTTGGATCTCCTTGCAGTCCAAGGGACTCTCAAGAGTCTTCTCCAACACCACCACAGTTCAAAAGCATCAAGTCTTCGGTGCTCATCTTTCTTCACAGTCCAACTCTCACATCCATACATGACCACAGGAAAAACCATAGCCTTGACTAGCCGGACCTTTGTTGGCAAAGTAATGTCTCTGCTTTTGAGCATGCTATCTAGGTTGGTCATAACTTTCCTTCCAAGGAGTAAGTGTCTTTTAATTTCATGGCTGCAATCACCATCTGCAGTGATTTTGGAGCCCCCCAAAATAAAGGCTGACACTGTTTCCACTGTTTCCCCATCTATTTCCCATGAAGTGATGGGACCAGATGCCATGATCTTCGTTTTCTGAATGTTGAGCTTTAAGTCAACTTTTTCACTCTCTTCTTTCACTTTCATCAAGAGGCTTTTTAGTTCCTCTTCACTTTCTGCCATAAGGGTGGTGTCATCTGCATATCTGAGGTTATGATATTTCTCCCGGCAATCTTGATTTCAGCTTGTGTTTCTTCCAGCCCAGCGTTTCTCATGCTGTACTCTGCATATAAGTTAAATAAGCAGGGTGACAATATACATAGCTGGATAATAATAGCCATGCTCTGTAACCATGTCCCTGTTTGGGCGCCACTTGTTGCTGTCCTTTAATGGACCAGAACCTGGTGGTCCAGAGTCGATGATAAGAAAGTGAAAGAGAGAGAGAGAGAGAGAGAGAGAAAGACAGACACGGGGACCCAAGCTCTGTTGGAGCAAGGGTACTTTATTAGCAGAAATTCAGGCTTATATATCTTTAGTAAGATAATTACTCAGTATTACACAGGATGAAATTTTATCAATAGCCACAATATGGACTGTCTAATACATACAAGTTCGCTGACGCTGAAAAGAGTCACTGAAGGGAGTTACCGAAAGGAATCCAAGCAGATACCCTTTCTCATGATCTCAGTCCTGAGAATTGTGTGCAGCCATGGCAATCCACTCCAGTACTATTGCCTGAAAAATCCCATGGATAGAGGAGCCTGGTAGGCTACAGTCCATGGGGTCCCAAAGAGTTGGACACAACTGAGCATCTTCACTCACTCACTTACTCGTTCTCAGAATAGGAACTGATAAGGAACAGAGAATCCTTGAGAAATAGAAAACAGCATGCAGGAATCCTCCTGTTAAATGTTCCCTGACAGGGAAATACTTTCTATGATCACTGGAATGGGATTTTTCTGGAGTGCAACAATCATTACATTGTCTGCAGCCTAGGGTTCCATGTTGGATACCTCTTTGAAGCTAGTCTTGGATTCTTGTTGTATTTCACATATATAGTCCCTGGCCCTCCCCACTTCCCCAAAGAGGAAAAGAGACAAAGAACTACAAGGGTTAATAAATACTGATGGGTTACTGAAAAAATCCAACAGTTCAAAATCAGTGACCCATGATGTAGCTGGTACAGTGGACATCCACTGGAGCAATTTGTTAATTCTTTTTTTGGAAACTGGTTCTCATCGACCGTAGTTGATGGGTGAGCAGTGAACACAAGCTGGGCCAATCACATTGTGTCTCTGGAAATTTAGAACTTAGACTATATAAAAAATAATTTTGAAAAGAATCTTTATTTGAAACAATCTCAAACTTACAGAAAATTTGCAAGACAGTACAAAGATATTTGTTGCTTCCTAAATTTTGTGAGAGCAAGCTCCTGACATGATGCCTCATCACCCAAAGACATACTTTTCACTGAATTTCAGTCATCAAAAGCAGGAAATTAACACTGATAACGGCTACCAGTTCATCCTCAGGCCATTCAAGTTCTTCCATGTTCTTTATAGTTAAGGGTCCAGTTAAGAATTATGACATTTCCCTTTATTAGCGCTTGGAATTTAAAAAGTGATATATGGCCTTCCCAGGTGGCTCAGTGGTAAAGAATCCATCTGCAATGCAGGAGACCCAGGTTCAATCCTTGGATTGGGAAACTTCCCTGGAGAAGGAAATGGCTACCCACTCTAGCGTTCTTGCCTGGGAAATCCCATGGACAGAGGAGCTTGGCGGGCTACAGTTCATGGGGATGCAAAAGAGGTGGACAGACTGAACAACTGAAGAACAACGAAAGTGACATCTAGTAACACAAAGCCATATACAAAGGTTTCCAGAGGAAAGCCTTCCCAGAGGTACTCCGTTATCAGCATCTTGTGCGTACTTCTTTCAGTCTACTAAGTTCCTCTTAGCGCCTGAAAAACTAAGATCAGGTGTTGAAGTTCCTCCATTAAGAACGTTATTTGTTTGTTTTTGGCCTTGTCTCATGGCTTGTGGAAACTTACTGTCCTAACCAGGGACTGAACCTGGGTTCCCTGCAGAGGAAGTGCAGAAGTGCACAGCCCTAACCACCAGACTGCCAGGGAACTCCAGCCCTTTAAGAATGTTGAATATCTGTTAGAACTTTACATCAAGACAAAGGTTAAAGAAAAGGAGATTTCCGTTTTCCTTCCCTCTTTATAGACATTAAGGATCCTTTGTTGTTTAGTGCTTTAAAATGCCTAGAACATTTTTAGATTATCATATAAGTCATAATTCTGTAAAATTGCTTCTGTCTTCAGTTCAGTTCAGTCGCTCAGTCACATCTGACTCTCTGCAACCCCACAGACTGCAGCATGCCAGGCCTCCCTGTCCATCACCATCTCCCAGAGCTTGCTCAAACTCATGTCCATCGAGTAGGTGATGCCATCCAACCATCTCATCCTCTGTCATCCTACTGACTTCAGACTTTCCCAGCATTAGAGTCTTTTCCAGTGAGTCAGTCCTTTGCATCAGGTGGCCAGAGTATTGGAGTTTCAGCTTCAGCATCAGTCCTTCCAATGAACATTCAGGACTGATTTCCTTTAGGATGGACTGGTTGGATCTCCTTGCAGTCCAAGGGACTCTCAAGAGTCTTCTCCAACACCACAGTTCAAAAACATCAGTTCTTTGGCACTCAGTTTTCTTCACAGTCCAACTCTCACATCCATACATGACCACTGGAAAAACCATAGCCTTGACGAGACAGACCTTTGTTGACAAAGTAATGTCTCTGCTTTTTAGTATGATGTCTAGGCTGGTCATAGCTTTTCTTCCAAGGAGCAAGTGTCTTAATTTCATGGCTGCAGTCACCATCTGAGGTGATTTTGGAGCTCAAGAAAACAAAATCTGTCACTGTTTCCCCATCTATTTACCATGAGGTGATGGGACCGGATGCCATGATCTTTTTTTTTTTTTTATGATCATAGTTTTTTGAATGTTGAGGTTTAAGTGAGCTTTTTCACTCTCCTCTTTCACTTTCATCAAGAGGCTCTTTAGTTCCTCTTCACTTTCTGCAAAAAAGGTGTTGTTATCTGCATATCTGAGGTTATTGATATTTCTCCCAGCAATCTTGATTCCAGCTTGTGCTTCTTCCAGCCCAGCATTTCACATGATGTATTCTGCATATAAGTAAAATATGCTTCATAGTTTCATTGAGTTAGACAAGGCTGTGGTCCATGTGATTAGTATGATTAGTTTTCTGTGACTGTGATTAGTTTTGTTTAGTTATATACATTTGTTGGTATATAATATTCACAAGGAAATTTACCAAGCTTTTCTTAATATTTTACCTTACATAACTGTATATATATATTTTTAAAATTATAATTATATAAATTGTATATAACCAGGGCTTCCCTGGTGGCTCAGAATCTGCCAGCAACCCTGGTTTGATCTCTGGATTGGGAAGATCCCCTGGAGGAGGGCATGGCAACCAGCTCCAGTCTTCTTACCTGGAAAATCCCATGGACAGAGGAGCATGGTGGGGTACAATACATAGGGTCACAAAGAGTTGGACACAACTGACCTCTAACACTTTCATATAATCGAACAGACAAGTTACCTTCATTTTAATAGTATCAGGACAAAAAGTTCCAAATTCATTCCTGAATCTTAAACATAAGGCAAAAATCTCTTCTTCTAATTACATAAAAAGTGGACCTATAACTTAAAATGTGGAAACGTTGATGGTGTCATCTTACTCTTCTTGTTCAGTGGGCTGAGGAGATTGGCCTATTGGTGTCAATGTGAGTAAAACAAGGCTAACAGAAGAAAACAGAGGAGTAAAGCAGTTTCTGAGGACATTGCGTAGTTCCTGCTCTCAGCTTCTTCCTGAGGACTGACTGCCTTTTGCTTTGGATTCAGTGCCGTGAGATCCCACAGGGCCTTTATCATAAAAATCTACCCTCACATCTTTTAAAGTTTTTGCTTGAGGTAGTTTGAATTGTTTTATGTTTCTTGCAACATTCCTAAGGCAATGGTCAGGGGATTGAGGTTCATTTGAATCCAAAGAAATCTGAAGGATCACAGTACCTAGGTGGTTTCTGATACTGCTGGGGCCCTCTGGAAGAACTATAAAATTGTTCTAAACAAAGCTTTATAACAGATCCAAATAGAAGAACATACACAAATCCAATCATTTTCAGAGTTTTTCTTTCATCAAATAATGAGCTGCTGCCAGATGAAACTTTTTCTTTTAGAGTCATTCCACTGTAACTTAAATGTCTTTCCTAATTCTTGGTTTATTGATTTTTCCAAAAGGATTTAAAAAATTTAATGTACTTTATTGGCCATTTCTTGCCTTATTCATCAGATGAGCTTCTTGAAACATGATACAGTACATTATTTCTTACTAGTATGAGAGAAAAGATACTTCTGATTAATTTCAGATTTTAGTAAAAAGGGTTAAAAAACTCATGACCGGCTACTCAAGACAAGATCATGTGTAGTATGAAGGATAATGACTCAATTTTAATTTTAAAAAATTCATGGAAACAGCTCATAACCCCAAAGCTGGCATTTCTCACAACTTTCCTCAACACAATATAATCTTAGTCTATTTGCTTTGGCATTGTCATATAGCATGAAGTTCTCATCTCTACATTTTTGCAAATTTTGGGTAATGCATAATCCATACTTTAGGCTGAGCACAGACTCTCATTCACACTCTTTCACTTTCCCATGTGCCTGATTCTGGTTACTCTTGGCAACTCCTTTTTCATAAACTTTTCAAGGAAGTGATAATGTGAACCCAGAGATGCTGAATATAGAGTTTGTAACTCTAATGTCAGTGGGGTTTGTGGAACAAAGGTTCTCAGTTGCCATCCAAGAGGTTTGTCTAACTTCTCTTGACTCATGTCCATATCCAGAAATCTTGGAAACTTACATGATTGAGCATCCTGTTTTGGCCCTCTCAAGCTGTAATTACTCTAACTATAATTTAATATCAAGTTTCCTTAAGAATATGGAGAAATGATCTGCAAAGCAGGGCAAAATAGTCCATAAAGACTATGGCCCAGGACTGCTTATTGTTCTCTTAAGATAAAGGTAGAACTGCAAGTAATAGACTTGAGAAAATAGTGGCTTAAACAGTATTTTCTTTTTCTGTCACATAGTTGTTTAATTGATCAGTTGTGTCTGACTCTTTGTGAGCCCATGGACTGCAACATATTGGCTTCCCTGTCCTTAACTATCTCCCGGAGTTTGCTCAAACTTATGTCCATTGAGTTGATGATGCCATCTCATCCTCTGCTGTCCCCTTCTCCCGCCTTCAATCTTTTTCCAGCATCAGGGTCTTCTCCAATGAGTTGGCTCTTCACATCAAGTGGCCAAAGTATTGGAGTTTCAGCTTTAGCATCAGTCCTTTCAATGAATATTTAGGACTGATTTCATTTTGGATTGAGTGCTTTGATCGCCTTGCCGTCCAAAAGATTCTCAAGAGGCTTCTCCAACATCACAGTTCGAAAGTGTCAATTCTTCATCACTCAGACTTCTTTATGGTCCAACTCTCACATCCATTCTGTCACATAGTTATCTCAAAAAAGTCCATGGATGATACGGTGGCTGTGCGCCACAAAGTCCTCAGGGATCCTGGCTCCTTCCAGCTAACTATTCAGTAGTCATCAGTCTACATAATGAAATTACTAGTAGTACGTGATTTTATTATTATGATTACATTATTTCTACATAATCAATTTAATATTATTTCTACAAAATGGAGTTTTGTGCTCAGGATCCAATATGGCTGCTGGAACTTAAGGCATTACATCTGCATTCCAGGCAATCAGATAGGAGAGAAGAAGAGGCAAAATTTACTAGTGTGCTAACATCAAAGGAAGGTCCCTAGAAGCTGTCATCTGCTTCCACAAAACACTGTGAAGAAGGTTGGGTAAAATTGTTTTATTCTGGAAAGTCCTATGTTTAACATGGAAGACGGAAAGAACACATATTGAGAAATAACCATTAGTTTCACCCACAGTCACTGAAGGTCCCTTGAGGAGCATGTATAACCTTTTTTATTGGTCTAATCTTCTTAATCATCCTATCAACTATGGTCTAACTGCTGGTATAGAGTTTTCTTCACTTATGGGCTGTTGCTTATACTCATGATTGCAAAAGCTACAGACTCAGGTGATCAAATAACAGAGCACTTACTGTAATTGTAATATATATTACAATTAATACAATTATATATTACAATTATATTAATGTGCAGGGGAAGATTTTCATGAAGTGGATGGTGAGCCAAGCCTCATTTTCCAAAAATGGCTGCAACCATATTTTTGGACATGCATACTCTTCAAGGACTTTGCCACTCTCTTCTTTAAGAGGTGGAGTTTATATCCCCTATGTGGGAAGACCTTTTCAACCACCTCAGTGAGTTAAGTATGGATGGCAGGAGTGACACTGTGACATCGGAGTCTAGACCAAAAAAAAATGAGAGCCTCCATCTTGATCACCTTTGGAACCCAGCTCCCATGCTCCTAATCAACCGCTGGCACTAACTTGCAAGTCACTGAAGGAGGCATTTTGGAAGCAAATCCTCTAGTTCTCAGCTAAGGCCAAGTGGAGAATACATGAGCCTTCTCCACTGAGCCATCTGGAAACTGAGTATTTTAAGAAAATAAATGATTATGGTTGTTTTAAATTGCAGAGTTTGAGGGTGGTTTGTTATAAAGCAATAGGTCACCAGGATGGTCAGGATCTTCCCTTGTAGCTCAGTCGGTAAAGAATCTGCCTGCAATGCAGGAGACCTGGGTTCGATTCCTGGGTCAGGAAGATCCCCTGGAAAAGGAAATGGTAACTCACTCCAGTATTCTTACCTGGAGAATCCCATGGACAGAGGAGCCTGGCAGGCCATAGTCCATGCAGTCACAAGAGTCGAACATGACTTCATGACTAAACCAGCACCACCATGGTCAGGAATCAAGGAAACTTGCATGATCTTGGACAGTGAAAGTTAGGCCTCATGAGCATGGGAATGTAGACTTAGGAATGGGAGGACTGGGAATTCCCTGGTGGTCCAATGATTAGGACTCCACGCTTTTGCTTTCACTGCCAAGGGTGAGGCCCCAACCAATGGTCATGTAACTGAGATCCCACAAGTGTGGTTAAAAAAAGAAAAAGGAATAGAAGGATCATTCAGAACCCAATATTGTTCAGGTGAGATTATTTTGTATCCTTGAGTGTCAGCATCCAATCAGGAGAAAGAAAAAATTTGAAGAACAAAGTTTAAATAATCATTTTAACAGGGTATTAGAGGAACCAGTTGTTGTTTAGTTGCTAAGTCATGTTTGACTCTTTTGCAACTTCATGGACTGTGGCCGCCAGGCTCCTCTGTCCGTAGGATTTCCCAGGCAAGAATACTGGAGTGGCTTGCCATTTCCTTCTCCAGGGGATCTTCCCATCCTGGGGATTGAACACTTGGCTCCTGCTTGACAGTGATTTCAGTTCAGTTCAGTTGCTCAGTCGTGTCCAATTCTTTGTGAGCCCATGAACTTCAATATGCCAGGCTACCCTGTTCATCACCAACTCCTGGAGCTTGCTCAAACTCATGCCCCTCAAGTCAGTGATGCTATCCAACCATCTCATCCTCTGTCATCCCATTCTCCTCCTGCCTTCAATCTTTCCCAGCATCAGGGTCTTTCCCAATGAATCAGTTCTTTTCATCAGGTGGCCAAAGTACTGGAGTTTCAGCTTCAGCATCAGTCCTTCCAATGAATACTCAGGACTTATTTCCTTTAGGATGGGCTGGTTGCATCACCTTGAGGTCCAAGGGACTCTGAAGAGTCTGTTTCCCTCTATTCCAAACTTTTTTTTTAATGAATGAGTGTTCAGTTCAGTTCAGTCACTCAGTCGAGTCCGACTCTTTGCGACCCCATGAATCACACACGCCAGGCCTCCCTGTCCATCACCAATTCCCAGAGTTTACTCAAACTTATGTCCATCGAGTCGAATGAGTATTAAATTTTGTCAAATACTTTCTCTCTTCTTAAACCTGTTAATACAGTGGATTACTTTGGTTGGTTGTGAAAGAATCAGTTTTGCATACCTGGAATTAAACCTCCTAGGCCATTTAATTGGAGAAGGCGATAGCACCCCACTCCAATACTCTTGCCTGGAAAATCCCATGGATGGAGGAGCCTGGTAGGCTGCAGTCCACGGGGTCGCAAAGAGTCAGACAAGACTGAGTGACTTCACTTTCACTTTTATGCATTGGAGAAGGAAATGGCAACCCACTCCAGTGTTCTTGCCTGGACAATCCCAGGGACGGGTGAGCCTGGTGGGCTGCCGTCTATGGGATTGCACACAGTTGGACACGACTAAAGCAACTTAGCAGCAGCAGCAGGCCATATAATTAAACCCTCTTGGTGTATAATTCTTTTTATACATTGTTAGATTTAATATGCTAATACTTTGTTGAGGATTTTTATGCTTAAGTTTTAGAGACAGATGGATTCTCCAGAAGCAATCTCATTTCTACATATTAACAATAAACACCAGTGTGCAGGTATTATTTGTACTGTCTTTGGTCTTTGTATTAAGGATACCACAAACGACAATCAAAATGAATGTGACCTTAAGAGTCACCCAAACTACCCTCACATTGTGTACTGAAGTGACAGTGGCCACTTTTTTATCCTGAGTTTTACTATCAGGAATTATTGAGAATCTAATATTTTTGGTGTAGAATGTTTAACAAAGTACCTGATAATGCTATTCTTTTTTTTCTACTTAAAAAAATATCAACTTTCTGAGAAAATGAGCCAGGGCTGTGCATATGTTCTATTTATTTGTTATAATCAAGTGTGTGCCTGACTAGTAAAATGAGACTTACAATTAAATATAGTGACTTAAGAACAAAGGGCTCAAAAACAAAAACCCAAACCAAACCAATTAAAAAACCAAAGGGCTAAAAAAACCCCCAAAAACCAAAGAGCTAAATTTCACAGTAATTTAAAAATCAAACTGAGTAATCCCCACACTATGATTAAAGTTTAAAGGAAAAAAGTCTTTTTCCTTGCATAATGAAATATATACAACTGTTTATAGACAATATTCAAAAATACATTAAGATTCATGATCTTTTAGTGATGAGTATGTAAATACTGCTTTATTTGGCTGAACCACCTAACCATGTCAGCACTTTATGGTAAGAATACCATGCCCTGCACATACTCTGCATTTTTCTGTTATTATGAGCAATTTTAGATATCTTCTTTTTCCCTTCCCCTTTCAGAGACTGTTTATATGCCCTTATTATCTTGACATCATTCTGTGTCTTATACCTTTTTATTCTCGAAAATATATAGTACATTGGCGGGCTTGAGTTTTTATACCGATAATGTCAAGTTTACTGTTAATCAAAAACTTGGCCAAATTCCTACTGCCTTTTTTTCCCCCAAGTGATCATTTTGGATTTTTTAATTTTCATTTACCTATATAGCACACCTACTTCTTCTAAGTGGTCAGTTAACAGTTTATAAAATCTAGATCAGATGAGATCCAGGAGTATTAAGGCCTCAAAAGTGTGTTTTAATTTAATTAAAAAAATTAAGATTCCTTAAATTCTACAGCAGCATATCTACCATTCCAGGCATTCCAAAAATCTGAAGGGCAGACAGAAAGATTTCCTGCTACTATAGCGACTGATCTGATCTGATCTGATAGTTAGAAAAATCATCACAGAGTTCACAAATATTTCAAATACAATTATGAGTAATGCAAACCTGGAACTGCCTTTTATGGAGATGTACTCTTAAAGAGTTAGTTAGGTTTTTAGATAGTTTTCCAGAGGGTAATTTGAGGTGAATAAGATGAAATAAATCAGTGTTCACAAAATAATAAAAACTTTTATTTATAAATTAATAAACAAACTATAATAAACATGACCAAACAACAAAGAAAGTTACTGGCTTCTATTCATTATGGCTAGAAAAATAAATTATTTAAACAAGTATCTAAATCTGCCTCCTGCTTCCAGAGAAATAAATGTATTGCATGTACATATTTTCAAATTGTTCCCAACTCTTATTCCAACTCAAGACTTGGGTAGTACTCTATTTTTTATATAGGAATTGTAAACAGACTTTACAAAAGCTAACAGAGTAAAAAATATTAAAATTTTATAAACCTTATAGTCTGGATTGATTATGATTAATTTGTGGAAATATACAAATCTTTCAACCATTCAGTTTATACATGGAAAATAAATTTTATGACTGTCAGATTTTACTTATATTCTTGAAAGGTTGACTGTTCCCAATAAGTAATCCTTCCACCACTTCTGTATACTTTCTACATTCTCAATTCAAAAAGAAACAACATACAATTATTTGACTTTTTGTTTTTTTCTTGCTTGAAACTGCTCTGTTTTGTTTTTTACAGATTTAATCAACATTGACAAGGCAGGATCAATGGACCTCTTGTGTGATTCCTTCTGAACCTCACCCTCCTTTTCACTCGTTGCCTGAGTCAGCCCCTGTTCTTTTTGTTCTCTCTGACGAGCTTTCTCCTCAAGGATTCTTTCCATAGCTTTTGTTTTCTTGAAATTAGGATCTGAAGGATCCAAATTGAACAAGTGGGAAGTATACATTGCCTGAAACCTTGCATCCTTAACATTGACCTGCAAACCCAAAAGGAAAGTACAAATACATAAAATTAGTAAACCAAAAGGCCTAGAAATGAGACCAGAGTTCAAAAAGTCAGTGAGTTGATGATAAAAAATACAAATGTATTTTGCACTGACTCATTAGAAAGCCATTCCTCCACAGATCTTCAATGAAGTCTTTAGGTTTATTCTTGAACCACATGTGCAGGGCACACTGTTCTTATCACACAATGACAATATCCTTGGAAGGGAATTATCGTAGTCTATATGTTACACTGTGGCCTGTTACTACCTCAGCCTCTTAGACTGTCTGCAGGAGTGACCACAGGAGATGCAGGCTCACCTATGCTTACAGTGTGAAATCTCTTTCTGGCTGAGATAATTAAGCCAGTGATGGCATCTCCTGTTGGAATTTTAGGCGAAGTCACTGCCTTCTTAGTACAATAAATTTTTTTTTCAACCTTGGTGCTAAAATGAGCAGCTACTGAGAGTGAATCATACAGCAGATTTAAAGACCATGATGGGAAAGATGGTACCCCCAAGACTAAGATCTGATCAGATACAAGCTCCAAATGTATCCTTTATCGTTCTACAAAAACACTGCATTCCCACATTTTAAGAGAATACTCTTAACTCCAGCCAGGCCTTCAAGTATTGCCGGGCACAGGAGTGACCAGACAGAAAGTGAGCATGACTTCCTGACTGCCACTCATCATTGCCCTGTGAAAAAGAGCCCACCCAGAGATGGACTGTAGAGTTATTTGCAATAAGGACCACAGGCATGATACTACTACCACACTCACAAAAAATGTTTTTATAGGTGATGGTCATCATGCATAAGACATCATTTTCTGCATGATGATTAGTTATCATAATAGAAGATTTGACTATATATCATTCTCTGCTTTTAACTTTTTCTAAGAAAACTAATTTACCAAAAATTGATTCAGTGGAACAGCACCATACTTGGAGCTGACTTACAGAAACCAGAGTTACACAGTGGTCTCAAAGTCCCTCTCAATGCCGCTTAGAAGTTATTTGTATGCTTCTCTCAATTCTCCAAACAATTTCAAAATCTCTCCCATCTTCTTCTGAGTCTATTCTTCCATGCTAATGGATGGAAGTCATCAAATAGTTCCTGATAGCTGTCTGTAGGTTTTCTGTACAGGGCTCAAACTCATGCATGGGGACTGTGTGGCCACTAGAAATATGTATTTTAGCAAAAAAAAGAGGGGAAAGAGGGAACAGTGGAAACAAGAAACAGAGCAATTAAAAAATTGTGGCCTGGGACTTTCCCGGTGGTCCAGTGGTTAAGAAACTGACTGCCGAGCGGGAGGAGCCAAGATGGTGGAGGAGTAGGACAGGGAGAACACTTTCTCCCCCACAAATTCATCAAAAGAGCATTTAAACGTCGAGTACATTCCACAAAACAACTTCTGAATGCCGGCAGAGGACACCAGGCACCCAGAAAAGCATTCCAACTCTTCGAAAGGAGGTAGGAAAAAACATAAAAGACAAAAAAAGAGACAAAAGAGGGAGGGACGGAGTTCCGTCCCGGGAAGGGAGTCTTAAAAAGAGAGAAGTTTCCAAACACCAGGAAACCTTCTCACTGCCGAATCTGTGCCGAGCTTTGGAAGCACAGAGAGCAACATAACAGGAAGAAAAAATAAATAAACAATTAAAACTCGAAGATTGCGAGTCCTACGGTAACTCCCCCAGCGGAGAAGCAGCGCAGAGCCTGCACGCGCCATTAGCAAGCGGGGGCTGGGCAGGGAGGCGCAGCGCGGGCTGCATCGCTTAGAGTAAGAATCTGGCCTGAATACCCTGAGCACTATCTGAGCGAAATAATTTGGGCTAGCAAACCAGACTGTGGGATATCTACCACGCGAAAAGCCAGCCCTAACCTAAGACCGCCAGGCCTGCGCACGGAACAAAGAATTGAACAGAGATAGCCGGCTGCAGACCTTCCCCCTCCGGTGACAGGCAGCCAGAGCCGGAAGGGGGCAATCGCAGCCCCAGAGAGACATTATCTATAAAACTGTAAGCAGGCTTCTTTGCTAACTAAAACTTTTTGGGGGTCTGGACGGTTAACATCTGCCTGAGAAGGTGCGCCGGTTTTACACCCAGATAACCGAGTGGCGGGGAGGCGATAAGTCGCAGCATTGGCGCTCGCCAAACACCTCATCACTTGAGCTGCTCGGACCTGGGAAGAGCACAAAACTCGGGCCCAACTGAGTCTGCGCCTCTGAGGACTACCCGAGTGCCTGAACCTGAGCGGCTTGGACCTGGGAGGTACATGCAACCCAGGGCCAGCCTCGGATTGTTCCCCGCGGAACAACCTAGAGCCCGAGCAGTGTGGGCAGGGAGGCTACACGCGTCGTGAGCGGGGGCAGACCCAGTGTGGCTGAGGCACTGTGAGCGCACGCCAGTGTTATTTGTTTGCAGCATCCCTCCCTCCCTCCCCACAGCGTGACTGAACAAAGAGAAGAAATACAGCTCCACCCATCAGAACACCGACACAAGCTTCCCTAACCAGGAAACCTTCACAAGCCACCTGTACAAACCCACACACAGCGAGGAAAAGCCGTAATAAAGAGAACTCCACAAACTGCCAGAATACAGAAAGGACACCCCAAACTCAGCAATTTAAACAAGATGAAGAGACAGAGGAATAGCCAGCAGATAAAGGAACAGCATAAATGCCCACCAAACCAAACAAAAGAGGAAGAGATAGGGAATCTACTTGATAAAGAATTCCGAATAATGATAGTGAAATTGACCCAAAATCTTGAAATTCAAATGGAATCACAGATAAATAGCTTGGAGACAAGGATTGAGAAGATGCAAGAAAGGTTTAACAAGGACCTAGAAGAAATAAAAAAGAGTCAATATATAATGAATAATGCAATAAATGAAATTAAAAACACTCTGGAGGCAACAAATAGTAGAATAACAGAGGCAGAAGACAGGATTAGTGAATTAGAAGATAGAATGGTAGAAATAAATCAATCAGAGAGAATAAAAGAAAAACGAATTAAAAGAAATGAGGACAATCTCAGAGACCTCCAGGACAATATTAAACGCTACAACATTCGAATCATAGGGGTTCCAGAAGAAGAAGACAAAAAGAAAGACCATGAGAAAATACTTGAGGAGATAATAGTTGAAAACTTCCCTAAACTGGGGAAGGAAATAATCACCCAAGTCCAAGAAACCCAGAGAATCCCAAACAGGATAAACCCAAGGAGAAACACCCCAAGACACATATTAATCAAATTAACAAAGATCAAACACAAAGAACAAATATTAAAAGCAGCAAGGGAAAAACAACAAGTAACACACAAGGGAATTCCCATAAGGATAACAGCTGATCTTTCAATAGAAACTCTTCAAGCCAGGAGGGAATGGCAAGACATACTTAAAATGATGAAAGAAAATAACCTACAGCCCAGATTATTGTACCCAGCAAAGATTTCATTCAAGTATGAAGGAGAAATCAAAAGCTTCTCAGACAAGCAAAAGCTGAGAGAATTCTGCACCACCAAACCAGCTCTCCAACAAATACTAAAGGATATTCTCTAGACAGGAAACACAAAAACGGTGTATAAATTCGAACCCCAAACAATAAAGTAAATGGCAACGGGATCATACTTATCAGTAATTACCTTAAACGTAAATGGGTTGAATGCCCCAACCAAAAGACAAAGACTGGCTGAATGGATACAAAAACAAGACCCCTACATATGTTGTCTACAGGAGACCCACCTCAAAACAGGGGACACATACAGACTGAAAGTGAAGGGCTGGAAAAAGATTTTCCATGCAAATAGGGACCAAAAGAAAGCAGGAGTAGCAATACTCATATCAGATAAAATAGACTTTAAAACAAAGGCTGTGAAAAGAGACAAAGAAGGTCACTACATAATGATCAAAGGATCAATCCAAGAAGAAGATATAACAATTATAAATATATATGCACCCAACACGGGAGCACCGCAGTATGTAAGACAAATGCTAACAAGTATGAAAGGAGAAATTAACAATAACACAATAATAGTGGGAGACTTTAATACCCCACTCACACCTATGGATAGATCAACTAAACAGAAAATTAACAAGGAAACACAAACTTTAAACGATACAATAGACCAGTTAGACCTAATTGATATCTGTAGACATTTCATCCCAAAACAATGAATTTCACCTTTTTCTCAAGCGCACATGGAACCTTCTCCAGGATAGATCACATCCTGGGCCATAAAGCTAGCCTTGGTAAATTCAAAAAAATAGAAATCATTCCAAGCATCTTTTCTGACCACAATGCAGTAAGATTAGATCTCAATTACAGGAGAAAAACTATTAAAAATTCCAACATATGGAGGATGAACAACACCCTGCTGAATAACCAACAAATCACAGAAGAAATCAAAAAAGAAATCAAAATTTGCATAGAAACGAATGAAAATGAAAACACAACAACCCAAAACCTGTGGGACACAGTAAAAGCAGTCCTAAGGGGAAAGTTCATAGCAATACAGGCACACCTCAAGAAACAAGAAAAAAGTCAAATAAATAACCTAACTCTACACCTAAAGCAACTAGAAAAGGAAGAAATGAAGAACCACAGGGTTAGTAAAAGGAAAGAAATCTTAAAAATTAGAGCAGAAATAAATGCAAAAGAAACAAAAGAGACCATAGCAAAAATCAACAAAGCCAAAAGCTGGTTCCTTGAAAGGATAAATAAAATTGATAAACCATTAGCCAGACTCATCAAGAAACAAAGGGAGAAAAATCAAATCAATAAAATTAGAAACGAAAATGGAGAGATCACAACAGACAACACAGAAATACAAAGGATCATAAGAGACTATTATCAACAATTATATGCCAATAAAATGGACAACGAGGAAGAAATGGACAAATTCTTAGAAAAGTACAACTTTCCAAAACTCGACCAGGAAGAAATAGAAAACCTTAACAGACCCATCACAAGCACGGAAATCGAAACTGTAATCAAAAATCTTCCAGCCAACAAAAGCCCAGGTCCAGACCGCTTCACAGCTGAATTCTACCAAAAATTTAGAGAAGAGCTAACACCTATCCTGCTCAAACTCTTCCAGAAAATTGCAGAGGAAGGTAAACTTCCAAACTCATTCTATATCACCCTAATACCAAAACCTGACAAAGATCCCACAAAAAAAGAAAACTACAGGCCAATATCACTGATGAATATAGATGCAAAAATCCTAAACAAAATTCTAGCAATCAGAATCCAACAACACATTAAAAAGATCATACACCATGACCAAGTGGGCTTTATCCCAGGGATGCAAGGATTCTTCAATATCCGCAAATCAATCAATGTAATACACCACATTAACAAATTGAAAAACAAAAACCATATGATTATCTCAATAGATGCAGAGAAAGCCTTTGACAAAATTCAACACCCATTTATGATAAAAACTCTCCAGAAAGCAGGAATAGAAGGAACATACCTCAACATAATAAAAGCTATATATGACAAACCCACAGCAAACATTATCCTCAATGGTGAAAAATTGAAAGCATTTCCTCTAAAGTCAGGAACAAGACAAGGGTGCCCACTTTCACCATTACTATTCAACATAGTTTTGGAAGTTTTGGCCACAGCAATCAGAGCAGAAAAAGAAATAAAAGGAATCCAAATTGGAAAAGAAGAAGTAAAACTCTCACTATTTGCAGATGACATGATCCTCTACATAGAAAACCCTAAAGATTCCACCAGAAAATTACTAGAACTAATCAATGATTACAGTAAAGTTGCAGGATATAAAATCAACACACAGAAATCCCTTGCATTCCTATACACTAATAATGAGAAAACAGAAAGAGAAATTAAGGAAACAATTCCATTCACCATTGCAACGAAAAGAATAAAATACTTAGGAATATATCTACCTAAAGAAACTAAAGACCTATATATAGAAAACTATAAAACACTGGTGAAAGAAATCAAAGAGGACACTAATAGATGGAGAAATATACCATGTTCATGGATTGGAAGAATCAATATAGTGAAAATGAGTATACTACCCAAAGCAATTTATAGATTCAATGCAATCCCTATCAAGCTACCAACAGTATTCTTCACAGAGCTAGAACAAATAATTTCACAATTTGTATGGAAATACAAAAAACCTCGAATAGCCAAAGCGATCTTGAGAAAGAAAAATGGAACTGGAGGAATCAACCTACCTGACTTCAGGCTCTACTACAAAGCCACAGTTATCAAGACAGTATGGTACTGGCACAAAGACAGAAATATAGATCAATGGAACAAAATAGAAAGCCCAGAGATAAATCCACGCACATATGGACACCTTATCTTTGACAAAGGAGGCAAGAATATACAATGGATTAAAGACAATCTCTTTAACAAGTGGTGCTGGGAAATCTGGTCAACCACTTGTAAAAGAATGAAACTAGAACACTTTCTAACACCATACACTATAAAAATAAACTCGAAATGGATTAAAGATCTAAACATAAGACCAGAAACTATAAAACTCCTAGAGGAGAACATAGGCAAAACACTCTCCCACATACATCACAGCAGGATCCTCTATGACCCACCTCCCAGAATATTGGAAATAAAAGCAAAAATAAACAAATGGGACCTAATTAAACTTAAAAGCTTCTGCACATCAAAGGAAACTATTAGCAAGGTGAAAAGACAGCCTTCAGAATGGGAGAAAATAATAGCAAATGAAGCAACCGACAAACAACTAATCTCAAAAATATACAAGCAACTCCTACAGCTCAACTCCAGAAAAATAAATGACCCAATCAAAAAATGGGCCAAAGATCTAAATAGACATTTCTCCAAAGAAGACATACAGATGGCTAACAAACACATGAAAAGATGCTCAACATCACTCATTATCAGAGAAATGCAAATCAAAACCACTATGAGATACCATTTCACACCAGTCAGAATGGCTGTGATCCAAAAGTCTACAAATAATAAATGCTGGAGAGGGTGTGGAGAAAAGGGAACCCTCTTACACTGTTGGTGGGAATGCAAACTAGTACAGCCACTATGGAGAACAGTGTGGAGATTCCTTAAAAAACTGGAAATAGAACTGCCTTATGATCCAGCAATCCCACTGCTGGGCATACACACTGAGGAAACCAGAAGGGAAAGAGACACGTGTACCCCAATGTTCATCGCAGCACTGTTTATAATAGCCAGGACATGGAAGCAACCTAGATGTCCATCAGCAGATGAATGGATAAGAAAGCTGTGGTACATATACACAATGGAGTATTACTCAGCCATTAAAAAGAATACATTTGAATCAGTTCTAATGAGGTGGATGAAACTGGAGCCTATTATACAGAGTGAAGTAAGCCAGAAGGAAAAACACCAATACAGTATACTAACGCATATATATGGAATTTAGAAAGATGGTAACGATAACCCTGTATACGAGACAGCAAAAGAGACACTGATGTATAGAACAGGCTTATGGACTCTGTGGGAGAGGGAGAGGGTGGGAAGATTTGGGAGAATGGCATTAAAACATGTGAAATGTCATGTATGAAAAAAAAAAAAAAAAGACCAATGCAGGGGATGTGGGTTTGATCCCTGGTCCAGAGAGATGGCACAAACTGGACAACTGAGCCTACCTGCATCAACTGTCGAGCCCATGCACCCTAGAGTTCATATTCTTCAAGAGAACCCATCACAACAAGAAGCCTGGGTACCACAGCTACAGGGCAGCCCCTGCTCACCAGAGCTAAAGAAAGCCTGTGCAGAGCAACAAAGAGCCCACACAGCGAAACGCAGACCCAGCACAACCAAAAAAAAAAAAAAACACGCCTACTGCCTGGCCCTTGCACAGAGTGTGACGTGAATCTGCTACTCTGCAGTCAGGCTTAACGATGCAGAACCTTCCCAGTGTGAGCATCACACTACATGTGATTCTAATGCTAAAAGCTACATATTTTGGTGCAGCATAGCTACCAAAATAGAAGCCTACTACTTCACCTGATGCTCCAAGAACCACCCTGAGGATGAACTGGTTATACTGGACTAAAAGATGGTAGCTTTGGCTCCACAATGGGTCCTTCCTGAGATCAAGGGGCCAAGCTCAATTTTTATCTAAAGAGCTGACTTTAGATTCAACGCCAGCTTTTAATAGAATAATGATTTTTGTCGCTGGTTACCTCAAAGTCATCCTCCAATAATTCCTTCTTCTTCATGAGCTGTTTTTTCTTCTTTTTGCTCAGATTCTGGTGCTCCACAATCTTGTTATAATTGAAGTGTTTCTTGCTCTCTTCCTCCTCATCCATCACAAGCAAAGCCATTTCAGCCTGTGGAGAGAAAAAAAGAGTTCAAATATACGACAGTGTTTTTCTTTCCTCAAACAGGAGTATGGAGCACAGAAATCCCCTCAGAAAAGGAGAAGCCAGTCGTCAGTGCTCTGGGATGACACCTGTCTTCCATCACAGACTGTGGATCAGTGAACTCATAAAGAAATTCACAGACTGCTGTAGAGCAACAGGTATAATTTTTTGGAGCAATATCACTGACAACAGGAGAGGGGTGAACACTTTATCTAAAAACCAGACCATATTTCACATTATGTAACTGATCAGTAGGTGGTAGAAACAAAAGTCCTCAAGTTCCCCAAATAAAAATTCCTCATTTTCACTTTGGTCTTTTTAAGCAGACACTAAATCTCATAAACATGTAGTAGTTTGTGATACAGACTAGACTTTCCAAACATGTGCTTTATGAACAATGAATTCCTTTTTTCTTGTGCTGTTTTTGCCTCTACTTTTCCAATATTGATATATGAAGGCAAGATCTTAATATTTGCTTCTGAAATCTAATGCCTGTTTCCACTCAACAGGTATTTTCTACTGACCATGGGATTAAATGTAAATCTTCAAGAATCAAGTAAACCACCATGCATGCTACAGAAAATACAATCTTCCTCCACCCACTTAGACTGCTTTAATTTCCTCTCCTTTCTATGACTGGTACCTACAGTTGGCTTTCTTTTTAGAATGATTTCCTACAAACAAAGATTTTCTTTGTGTTCCTTAACTCTATAAACACTACTGCATATGCAATAAAAGATGCATTAAGATGCAGAGTTTAGGTGACCAGTCTGGCTCCCTCGTAGACAGTGCTAGGAACATCAGACTCAGGAACGCTGCTGACTCCAATTCCTGTCTCAGCAAAAACACGCTATTTTGTGCCGTGGATTATGTGGAGGTGCTTAAGGATAATATTCACTACACTTCCAAGAAAGGCTTTAATTCTGCACATTAATTTTCAACAATAAAAAGAGAGACAGGAGCATTTAAGAAGCCATAAAGCAAACTCTGTATTACAGGACAGATTCAGACTGAATTAAAACCATGTCAATATTATTTTGAGGTTTTAATTTAGTATTTTTGTCTCTTACTGTCAGTTTTGCCCTTTATTGTCAGTTATAATAAGGGTTTTAAAAGATATTTTCCTCTTAATCACAAAGGGACATGCCTTGGGTGTGAATTAAACTTTAACTCTGTACTTGGAGAAATATTTGGTGAAAAGGAGATATTTTAAAATTATGCTGCTAAAATATTTATAAATTTCATTGTTAAAATCAGTTATTTTTTTATTAGACATACTGGAAACTCACATGGACACCTTCACTTAAAGTGTACATATCACTTGTCCATTAAAAATGTAAACATGACCATTACCTTTTGTCTTTCTATTTCAGCTTCTTCCTCTGGAGATATGTCATCTTTTGCAGATTTTGTTGATTTTTTCTTTTCTTTTATACCTGGCACAACAAACCAACATAGAAGGGTTAAAAATTATGACTATCACAACAATTTGCTTATACTATTTATTTAAAAAATTTTGTTTGTAACAAAAATGCAAGGTATCTAGAAATAATCTTACCAATAAATATATAGAAACTAAAGAAACTAAAAAAAAAAAAAAAGTATTACTGAGATGACTATGGGTATGAATAGAATAATAAAAGTCTGTACATGATGAGTGAATATTATAAAGGAATTTCTTCTGAAAGTAATGTATAATTCTACATCAATTAAAAAGAAAACTTATAAGATCATTTTAGCAGAAACAGAATAAACACTAGATAAAATTCAGTATCCTCTCATAATATATATACATTTAATAAAATTCTAAATAAAATTTTATTCAAGGAAATCTTTGCAAAGAATGAGATAGATCTGATTTACTAGTGATACAGTATGCTAAAGTGTACTACAAAGTGAAAAAAACCAAAAATGCTGTAACTATACAATGAGAAAAACAGAACAGTATGGCTTAGTATATAATAAAATGTAACATCATACATCACTGGAAAAAGAAGGGATTATTCAATAACTGGTGCTGGGCAATTTGTTCTATTCTGCAAAATAATCCTTGAGCTATAGCTGTGTGCATGTGCTCAGTCACTCATTCGTATCTGAGTCTTTGCGACCCCATTCACTATAGCCCACCAGGCTCCTCTGTCCATGGGATTTCCCAGGCAAGAATATTGGAAGTGGGCTGCCATTTCCTATTCCAAGGGATCTTCCCAACCTAGGAGTCATACTGCATAATGTACAGAAAAACAAAATGCAGATGTATTAAAGAATTAAACACTAAAAAACCTATGAGAAAATACAGGGGAACAGCTACCTGATCTTAAGTAGAAGAAACGTTCTCTTAGCATAAGAACAATAGAAGAGATCAAAGGGAAAAAAAAGTAATTTAAATATGTAAACTCTTAAAACTCATCAGCAAAATGAAAAACTAATCTGTTTAGTGACAATTTGACAATAACTACCTGGAAGTAAACGTTTAACAAAATCCTTTCTCCTTCTCCAAAGACAAAGCTGATCTTTGTTTAACTTCCTGTGTCTAGTATTATTAGACAAAATTACTTATGGTAAAAGTGGCTCCTGATTAGAAAAACTTCCAAGGATGCAGGGACTTCTGGAGACCACAAGATGTTAGATGAGATGTTCCTGAAGGAGAGGGAGTAACCAATGGCAGCTAAGAGCACTTGAGTCTGCAGTGACTGACTTGGGTTTAAACTCTGGCTCAAGTTTACTCAAGCTATAGCATTCGTGTTTTGTGTCCTTCTTTGTAAAGTGGGGATTATAACAACTAATTGCACCTAGCATCTAGGGTTACTGTGAGGACTAAATAAACTAATAAATGTGAAGAGCTTAGTTAATGTCAGGCACATGGTGCTATGAACTACCTGCTATTATTGTGATAACATTCTGACTACATATATATGATGTTCTGGGTTCCTTGTGATCACACAGATGCTCTGTTTTTTTTTCTTCTTTTTGTGTGTCTGTTGGGAAGAGTTCAAAGAGAATTTGGTGTCAAAGTATGAAGAACCAGTCTGAAGAGTAAGAAGGTTCAGAATCCACAAAGCCACCTTTCAGAATGTTATTACACCATGTCAACCTTCTCTGAGCTACTGGACACTGTCTTATTTGTATTTGGATGAGCTCAGTTTTGTCCTTCCAATGCAGAGAAACCAATGGTTACTACTTTAGAAAATAGTAACAATTTAATACTGCTACAGCACTTACCATGCACCAGGAAATAGTGCTATTTACTTCCTTTTATATACGAACTACTTTAATCCTCACAATAACCCTATGAGGTAGATTCTATTATTTATTACAATTTTCACTCTGTTGTTGACAAAACTGAAACAGAGAGAGACTGAGTGATTTGTCTCAAGTTGAGTAAGCAAAGGAACCATGAGTCAAACCCTAGCACTCCAGTTCAGGCTCTGGTAACCCCCACACTCTACACTTCACTACCAAATGTCACTCTCCCTTGAGTAGTTCTTTACATTTAAAAAGCACTTTGTTGTGAAATAATAAATTTCAGAGAACATATGATGGCTGAATAACCACATCCAGTGGGGGATAACAGGAAGTCAAGAGAAGCTTCGTTTTTTAAAAATTTATTTATTTTTAATTGGAGGACAATCACTTTATTATATTGTTATAAACACTGTTACATTTTTGGTTTCTGCCATACATCAACATAAATCAGCCATAGCAATACATATGTCCCCTCCCTCTGGAACCACTTTAGAAGCTGCCTTGTGGGCACTAGCCCTCTGCATGGGGGCAGCCCTGCCCAGCTGAGAGAAGATGATGGTGTATAAAGTGTGGCCAGGTTCACTCCTCACTGCCGCTAAGGCATCTACCTGTCTGCACTTTCAAGGAGAAACATTATTGTATGTAGTCCTTTCTCTATCTCTAAGTCAGACTGTGTTCCTTATTTCAAATGTTTTTCAGGGAATGATCTGTTTTGAGATTATAGCCTTTTCTCTGCTGTAAAGTACATGCACGTACGTGTGTATATATACACACATACACACATATAGAAAAGTATCCTCAAGGTTCCACTTTCTTAGGGTCTGACTCCCACACCCTCAGTTTGCCTCTGCTCCTATCCCCTCTTAAGGCCAGGGCTCCTTTTGAAGTGAACAGACAAGTGACACATGCAGAAGCTCTCTCTGTTGCACGGGAAAAAATCAGGCTGTCCATGATTAATACATGAAGGAGATAAAGATCTTCACATACAGCTGTGGGAAATCATTTCAAAGAGCCCACAATGAACTGTTTCAGATTTTTATAACAACCTGGTGAAAAGCCATAAAAATAAACTTGAAAGGAAGACTTCAGTAAGGGAGGAAAAAAATCTCCAAGATGGTTGGGACTAAAAATGATATCTAATTTTACATGATGAAAATTTCTTTGCTCAAGAAGAATTTACTGTGTGCTAAACCAAACTCTTTAGTCTGAAGATAAATAACGTGTAGATACCCTTTCTGCACTGTTAACAAGATTGTTGTAAGTGGGCACATCTTTATTTATTTATTAAAAAAAAAAAAAAAGCATTTTCCCTTTGGAAAGTTTTCAGATCTAATTTAGATGAAGACTACTGGGGAAATGAAAGTCCCTGTTCTGAAATGTTATCTTTATAATTTCATTTTCCATTACTTGTAATGTTAGAGAACTGTTCCTATAAAAAAGTTCTTTCAGAGTGTTCAGTTGAGCATTTCCTGTGGGACAGCAGTTAAGAGAACTCACTGGAGGGCAGACTGGTCTCCGTACTGACCAGCTGGGAGTGTTAAGTCCCGTAATGATTCACACTTAGCAGCAAGCTACTGCACCCAAGAGTGCTGATTCATAACCAGATTCAATATGCAGCCTGTGTATCTTCCTCTGAACCAAGGCATTCGGCCTTGCCTGGAAAGCCAGCAAGTCCTTGTGTCCAGCTCTGACACATATGGATCCTGGGTCTGGTCTTTACAATGCACTTGAAGAGTTACAAAATGCTTATAAAAGCATTTGTAAACTATAAAACAATACATGAGTAGTATACCATAAGCCACTCACCATAGTGGCTGGATGAACCAAATACGTTTACTTTACTGATTTTTTTTTCCCATCACGTTGTGTGGTCTGTGAGATCTTAGTTCCCCCTTAGTTCCCATCCAGGGATTGAACCTGTGCCCCCTGCACTCCAAGTATGAAGTCTTAACCAACGGACTGCCAGGAAGTCTCACCTTATTAGATTTTCTTGGTATTTTATCAGATATCTAAAGTTTTCAAGACAAAGGATACACTCTAATAGGCTATATTTACATGTGATATACTTTAATTCACTCCTACTTCTTAAAAAACAAAATCTTATTAGAGTTTATGCAGTTAGATAGCAATAAGCACATTATCTCACCATCTCACTTCTAAAAAAAAAATGTTTTAACTCATTCTAGAAGTACATTTTCAAAACTTTCATCTAATATTGAGTTTGCGGCTTAGAATAAAATAGAAAGAATACAGCAAATTTACAGTGTATGGGGAACAAACAGAAGGAAGAACTAAAAAAGATTTCTGGTACTCATATTGGCTCCTGCTGCTGCTGCTAAGTCGCGTCAGTCGTGTCCAACTCTGTGAGACCCCATAGACGGCAGCCCACCAGGCCCCCCTGTCCCTGGGATTCTCCAGGCAAGAACACTGGAGTGGGTTGCCATTTCCTTCTCCAATGCGTGAAAGTGAAAAGTGAAAGTGAAGTTGCTCAGTTGCATCCGACTCTTAGCAACCCCATGGACTGCAGCCTACCAGGCTCCTCCATCCATGGGATTTTCCAGGCAAGAGTACTGGAGTGGCTTGCCATTGCCTTCTCCATATTGGCTCCTAACTCGAGCCAAATACCAGGTCTGGCATCAGTCAGTGAACTCGATTTCTCCGTATTTTTTGAACGGTGTGTAAGTTAGCCCTGGGACTGCCTAGGATAAAGGTGTTATAAACACACCCAAGTCCATCTGGCTTAGAATGTCTCTGTCCTGCTCAACTGTGGGAACTGAACTATATACCCTTCCAGACACAAATGCTTTTCCTATCTCACAGCTGTTCCTTCTCAGCTTCTTAAACTTTCCTACCTTCCAGGCACACCTTCTCCAGGACAGGGTACTTTATGTAGGCTCTTGACTTCAGAGCCCAAACCTGCATCTTCCTCTCTCACCAGCGCTTCCTACCTTTCATTCTGTGGTTTGAAATACTATTTATAAGCTAACAATTCCTAAGTATATACTTGCAATCTGACTTTTCAGCTGATCTCCAAAGCTCATATATGAATGCTAACCTAATACCTCCATGTAGCCATCTGATTGACATCTTAGACCAATTGTATCCTACTGATCCTTTCCTAAGATTCTCCTTAATTCAGTAAATAGAAGAACATTATCACAGCCACAGGACTGGAAAAGGTCAGTTTTCATTCCAATCCCAAAGAATGGCAATACCAAAGAATGTTCAAACTACTGCACAATTGCACTCATTTCACATGCTAGAAAGATCATGCTCAAAATCCTCCAAGCTAGGCTTCAACTGTACGTGAATCAAGAACTTCCAGATGTTCAAGGTGAATTTAAAAAAGGCAGAGGAACCAGAGATCAAATTGCCAACATCTGTTGGATCACAGGAAAAAGCAAGAGAATTCCAGAAAAACACCTACTTCTGCTTCATTGACTATGCCAAAGCCTTTGACTGTGTGGATCACAAAAAACTCTGGAAAACTCTTAAAGAGATGGGAATACCAGACCACCTTACCTGCCTCCTGAGAAACCTGTATACAGGTCAAGAACCAACAGTAAGAACCAGACATGGGACAACAAACTGGTTCCAAATTGGGAAAGGAATGCATCAAGGCTGTATATTGTCACCCTGCTTATTTACCTTGTATGCAAAGTGCATCATGAGAAATACTGGGCTGGATGAAGTACAAGTTAAAATCAAAGACTGCTGGGAAAAATATTAATAACCTCAGATATGCATGACACCACCCTTATGGCACAAAGTGAAGAGGGACTAAAGAGCCTCTTGATGAAGGTTAAAAGAGGAGAGTGAAAAAGCTGTATTAAAACTCAACATTCAAAAAACTAAGATCATGGCATTGGTCCCATCACTTCATGGCAAACAGACTGGGAAACAATGGAAACAGTGACACTTTATTTTCTTGGGCTCCAAAATCACTGAGGATGGTGAAATTAAAAGATGTTTGCTCCTTGGAAGAAAAGCTATGACAAACCTAGACAGCATATTAAAAAACAGAGATATCACTTTACTGACAAAGGTGGGTTTAGTCAAAGCTATGGTTTTCCCAGTAGTCATGTATGGATGTGAGAGTTGGACTATAAAGAAGGCTGAGTACCAAAGAATTGATGCTTTTGAACTGTGGTATTGGAGAAGACTCATGAGTCTCTTGGACTGCAAGATCAAACCAGTCAATCCTAAAGGAAATTAACCCTGAAAATTCACTGGAAGGACTGATGTTGAAGCTGAAGCTCCAACTCTTTGGCCACCTGATGTGAAGAGCTGATTCACTGGAAAAGACCCTGATGCTGGGAAAGACTGAAGGCGGGAGGAGAAGGGGACAACAGAGGACGAGATAGTTGGATGGCATCACCAACTCAATAAACATGACCGTGAGCAAGCTCTGGGAGATGGTAAAGGACAGGGAAGCCTGGCACACTGCAGTCTATGGGGGTCACAAACATTCGGACATGACTGAGCGACTGAACAACAACTGCAGAGATTCAAAACAAGAATCTAGGAGTTATGCTAAATTTCTTCCTTATCCAAATAAAAAATTGGTAAGTCTACCTCCAAAATATATCTAGAATCCCATTCAGTTTCCTTCTTCCAATATTATTACTAGTAAGCTGTCTAGACTAACCATCACCTCTTGTCTAGACCTCTGCAAAGGCCTGGTCTCTCAGCTCTCACCATGCTTTCTTCAGTCTGTTCTCTTTGCAGGACTCAGAGGAGTAGGCTTACATACACACCATACCATGTCACATTTTTGCTTTAAGACCCTTTCAGTTCAGTTTAGTCGCTCAGTCGTGTCCGACTCTTTGCGACCCCATGAACCGCAGCACGCCAGGCCTCCCTGTCCATCACCAACTCCTGGAGTCCACCCAAACCCATGTCCATTGTGTTGGTGATGCCATCCAACCATCTCATCCTTTGTCGTCCCCTTCTCCTCCTGCCCTCAATCTTTCCAAACATCAGGGTCTTTTCAAATGAGTCAACTCTTTGCATCCGGTGGCCAAAGTATTGAAGTTTCAGCTTCAATATCAGTCCTTCCAATGCACACCCAGGACTGATCTCCTTTAGGATGGACTGGTTGGATCTCCTTGCAGTCCCAGGGACTCTCAAGAGTCTTCTCCAACACCACAGTTCAAAAGCATCAATTCTTCTGTGCTCAGCTTTCTTTATAGTCCAACTCTCACATCCATACATGACTACTAGAAAAACCATAGCCTTGACTAGATGGACCTTTGTTGACAAAGTAATGTCTCTGCTTTTTAATATGCTGTCTAGGTTGGTCATAACTTTCCTTCCAAGGAGCAAGCATCTTTTAAGACCCTTTAATGGCCTCCCATTGTCAGTGAGTAAAATCCAAATTTGTTGCTGGACCCAAGGCCCTGCCTCATACTAAACTGCCCTTCTGCCCACATTCCAGGCACAATGGTGTCCTTCAATTCCATCACACATTCTTTCTCACCTCACAGCTGTTCTACCCACTTTCCCCTCATTTGCAATGCTCCTTCCCCCAGCTCTCCCTGCCTGACTCCTCCTCATTCTGCAGGTCTCAGCTCAAATGTTACCATCGGAAAGAAGCTTGCTTCACCCACCCTATATAAGAAAGCCACTCTCCTTCTTCTTCCCAGGTACATGCTCTGTATTATCCTATTTATTAGTTCCTTTAGAACGCTGATCATATTCTCATACCATTCTTATTTGTTTACCTGTAAAGAATCTGCCTGCAGTGCAAGAGACCCAGGTTTAATCCCTGGGTTGGGAAGATCCCCTAGAGAAGGAAATGGCAACCCAGTAGCCCTACCTGGAAAATCCTATGGATAGAGGAGCCTGGTGGGTTACAGTCCATGGGATCACAAGAGTTGGACATGACTTCGTGACTAAACTACCACTTCATGTCTTCCCTTCCCTAAAACCATAAACTCTGAGGGATGTAACTCTGCTTGTATTATTAGTACTGTATCTCTAGCATACCAGAGTGCTTAGCACCTGGCAGGTACTCAAAAATATTTATTGACAGAATGAATAAACAAACATATGGTAAGACCATTTCTTGGTCTAATTTTTATGTAAATAAAAAAAAAATCACTTTTTCCTTAAACGAAAACAAGACATAAATTATTATTCCTAGGAAGTATTCTGAAATCAAAAGTATATTGAAAACAAGCAAACTTTATCTGTATTTTCCTTTGGAACTTCTGATACTAACTTTCAAGGAAACTATTCACAATTTAAATGTGCTGATTCCAAGAAACAAGCTACCCTAAGCCACCAAGCTACATAACTTACTCTTTGAATCCTACTCTGAGTTCTGCAGTTTGACCAGATTTCACAAGCCAAATGAAGCACTTTGGAATGAGAACAAGGAAACGATAATGCTTCACATTTCTCCATTATAAACTTGGTTTCCTGAAATGCGAGGATAAAGCTAAAATCCATCATCTTTTAGAAATGACTGCTCAGGTATGATAAGAAGAAGAATATGCAAAGTTTCCATTTCTCTTTCCAATTCCTAAGAATCTCACATCCTATAATACAGACTTCATTCATCTTGATCCCCTTTTCATCAATAAAACATCAGTACTAAAAGGCTATAACAACCAGGAAATAATTTTGAGCAATTCTGACTTTCCTGTAGAGAACTATTTTGGCCCACTAGTCACAAGGGACGAGAAGCAGGGAAACTTCATAAAATCCTTCTCTTTACAATGCCAGCTTGGAGTTGCTCCAGGAGCAAGCCTTTGGGGTTCATGTGTGTGGTATGCAGAGCAGGGAAGGGCAAAATGCATGAGAACAAATGGAAAAACCTTACAGTGGTCCCATACTGACTTGTCCAAGTATGGTCTGAACCTTACCACACATATTTATACACACACACACTTACATGTACGAAAAAGGTAAGAATGAATGCATTCAGGAGAGAATTGACTGGTGCATGTGCAATGGAAACAAGGCTCCTTGGAAATTGGAAATCAGATACCTGAGAGTTTATTTAGGGATTCAAGGAAAAAGGGGAGGAAGCTGGCTTTTCAGCTACATGAAAGCTAATTATGAAGCAGAATAAATGAAATGGGATAAAATGAAACATAGATGCTGGGTCAACTGGAGCCAAAAGTTTTCACACTATGTACACGTTTCACACATGCAAGCCATGTAAAAATTTTAACATATCCACATAAACACAAATGGATTTATTTCATACTTTCAATTCTTCACAGACTTTGCAAAGAGACACCTGGAGTGGATGTGTTATAAAAAAGCAGTGAAAGCACACAAAGATATGACTTCCTTTTTTCCTCATCCTTTTATAATCAATCTACCTAGAAAGGAATCCCTAGTAAACTATGAAATTAATCATGTTCACCCAAAGCCTCCTATAATGAAATTACTTCTTGTACGTACAGGGAACATGCTGACCCTCCTATCTGATCAGTGGTTACATCTAACAGGACAAACTTGCTTATAAGCCACTAGGGAGCTACACAAATTCTGGGGATTCTGAAAGAATGCATAGTTTACATTGTTTCTACCCATGTCACCTTTTTTGCTTTAGATTCCAACTGAAGATTACAAATATGGGTTGGCTTACCTATTTTTTTAGCTTCTTCGGCAAAGTATGGGTCATTCATATCAACATCAGAGGGAACATCATCTTCACTGGCCTCTTCAGCAAGAGCCTTAAAGATGAATATAAAAAATAAATACAGTTTATTGTAAGGACCAAAACAAATAAATGTGAAGAAAAACCTAATTTCTTTTAAATCAAGCAGTTCAATCTAAAATTAAACTGGTTTTCAAAAATGGCTAAGTTTACAAAATAACTTCTAATTAACTCTTTTGTTTGTTCAACAAATACTTATGGAATACTTCATAAATGCAGGAACTATACAGGGCTTTTGAGAGAGACAAGAGTTATCAGATATATGGTTTCTGTCTTCAAAAATTTTATGATCTATTAAAAGAAATTAGCCACATAAACAAAGGTATGGTGGTGGTTTAGTTGCTAAGTTGTGTCCAACTCTATGCAATCCCACGGATGGTAGCCTGCCAGGCTCCTCTGTCCATGGGATTCTCCAGGCAATAACACTGGAGTGGGTTGCCATTCCCTTCTCCAGGGGATCTTCCCGACCCAGGGACTGAACCTGGGTCTCCTGCATTGCAGGCAGATTCTTTACTGACTGAACTACGAGGGAAGCCCTAAACAACAAAGGTATATAGCAATAATAATTAAAGATAGGAAGTTCCAGAAGAGACAAAAATAAAACACGTTCAAGGAAAAGAATACTTTTAGATGGGTGATCAGTGAAGTCAGGTAGCCTTAATCTCTCACAAAATTGAGAAATGGCAGTGATTAACAATAACATGAAGTAGTTCACTGTGGAAGCCTGGCAGGCTGCAGTCCACGGGGTCACAAAGAATCAGAGATGACTTAGCGACTGAACAAGTGCATTGTGGGTTATCTTTCAAATCATTATTTAATGCAATTTATCTGCTGGTTAATTAAAGAAAATGTTATGAAATTTCAAAAATACAAAAGCGTAAGCAAGGTATAATGAACCTCCTGTTCTCATCACCCAATTTCAACAATTACTTAATCTATAATCCATTCAAGAAAACTTCTGCACTAATTTTAGGCACATCAATTGTTTACATTTTCCCTAATCAAATTTGAACAGTTTACTAAATTAGTGTATTTAAGTTAAAAAAAAAATCAAGTCTATAAAGTAAATAGAATATATGCAAACTAAGATCAGACTAACCAGATGGAGTTTATCCCCAGGAATTTACAATATGTGTCATTTTAAGAAAAATATTTAGATAAATCCATGCACCTATGGATACCTTATCTTCGACAAAGGAGGCAGGAATATGCAATGGAGAAAAGACAATCTCTTTAACAAGTGGTGGTGGGAAATCTGGTCAACCACTTGTAAAAGAATGAAACTAGAACACTTTCTAACACCATACACTATAAAAATAAACTCAAAATGGATTAAAGATCTAAACATAAGACCAGAAACTATAAAACTCCTAGAGGAGAACATAGGCAAAACACTCTCCGACATAAATCACAGCAGGATCCTCTATGACCCACCTCCTAGAATATTGGAAATAAAAGCAAAAGTAAACAAATGGGACCTAATTAAAATTAAAAGCTTTTGCACAACAAAGGAAACTATAAGCAAGGTGAAAAGACAACCTTCAGAATGGGAGAAAATAATAGCAAATGAAGCACTTGACAAAGAATTAATCTCAAAAATATACAAGCAACTCCTGCAGCTCAATTCCAGAAAAATAAACGACCCAATTAAAAAATGGGCCAAAGAACTAAATAGACATTTCTCCAAAGAAGACATACGGATGGCTAACAAACATATGAAAAGAGGCTCAACATCACTCATTATCAGAGAAATGCAAATCAAAACCACAATGAGGTACCATTTCACGCCAGTCAGAATGCCTGCTATCCAAATGTCCACAAGCAATAAATGCTGGAGAGAGTGTGGAGAAAAGGGAACCCTTTTACACTGTTGGTGGGAATGCAAACTAGTACAGCCACTATGGAGAACAGTGTGGAGATTTCTTAAAAAACTAGAAACAGAACTGCCATAGGACCCAGAAATCCCACTGCTGGGCATACACAACGAGGCAACCAGAATTGAAAGAGACACGTGTACCCCAATGTTCATCGCAGCACTGTCTATAATAGCCAGGACATGGAAGCAACCTAGATGTCCATCAGCAGATGAATGGATAAGAAAGCTGTGGTACATATACACAATGGAATATTACTCAACCATTAAAAAGAATACATTTGAGTCAGTTCTAATGAGGTGGATGAAACTGGAGCCTATTATACAGAGTGAAGTGAGTCAGAAAGAAAAACACCAATACAGTATACTAATGCGTATATATGGAATTTAGAAAGATGCTAACGATAACCCTGTATGCAAGACAGCAAAAGAGACACAGATGTATAGAACAGTCTTTTGGACTCTGTGGGAGAGGGCGAGGGTGGGATGATTCGGGAGAATGGCATTGAAACATGTACATTATCATATGTGAAATGGATCGCCAGTCCAGGTTTGATGCATGAGACAGGGTGCTCAGGACTGGTGCACTGGGATGACCCTGAGGGATGGGATGGGGAGCAAGGTGGGAGGGGGGTTCAGGATGGGGAACACGTGTACACTCGTGGATGATTCATGTCAATGTATGGCAAAACCAATACAATATTGTAAAGTAATTAGCCTCTAATTAAAATAAGTAAATTTATATTAAAAAAAAAAGAAAAACGTTTAGAATGCACATTGCTAAACATTATCCTACATGCTGAAGAAGACTTGCCAAACCCTAAGGAATGTTCATTTTGGTATTACTATCCTTTTGAGAACAAGGACTACTAAGAATTTTTCACCAAATTATTATAATCGGTTTAGCAGTAATATGATGTCTATAGCAAAGATTCTAAAATACTTATATATCTAACTACATATATATTTACATATTTTTAAAACTGTTCTTTTATATCTAAAGTACAGCTGTATCAACTATGGCAAATAAACATATATTCATTTCTTCAGTAATAATCTCTTAGTATCAAATTGAAGTGACAAAGAGTTGGGGGAAAAATATTTTTAACCTGAATTCTTCAGATTCTCCTTTATGTGGAGAATGTCATGAGGTGGAAGAGGTCTGCTGAATCACCAAGTCTAACACTCAGTCTAGAACAAACTGAGCACTCAACAAACCTATTTTTAATATCGTTGATAAAACTAGTCCAGTCTAAGCTCATTAAAGGGAAAAGGTAAAAGCACAAGATAATATCAAAGTACCAATCAAATGAAAATCAAACAGCTGCTAAATGTCTCACAGAAGAGTGACTACTTTACTGACCCCATGCAGACCTACTTGTAAGTCTTCCAGTAAATGATGGCTTAATAACTTGTGGAATTATTCCATTTTAAAGATATTTTACTGCCTGGGAGAGGCAGAATATCAATGCAGGCAGGGCTCTGACCTCATTTCCTCATTTTTCTATCCATTTCCAGAAACATGGAGTATAACAGGAGTACAAAAGTCAGTCCACTGCATCATTCAACTCCGAAGCCCTCTTTCAATACTGCAGTTCTTGCATAGCACAGAGAAACACTCCAGTACAGCAGAAAGCACTGGAGCAAGAGACTGGATTCTGGCACCAGCCTGGCAATTAACGAGGTGCGTATTCCTAGAGGAAGCACTTCATTTTCTACAACTATCAATATAAAACATCAGGGTTGGACTAAAAGTAATCATTTAAGATTCCTCAGGTTGTAAAATTCTCTGACTAGTGATATAATCTTAAGATAATGAATGAACTGCTAGGATGCTGCATTTCATTGACAAGACAGAATATTTTTATTGGCAGGAACCCTAAGTGTCTCTGTTATTATTAAGGACTCTAACTCTGGAAAGATGTTATTTCTGAATCATGGGAGTCAAATTGATTTTTCACAGACAACATATTAGCACAGACAAAATATCTTCAAAAAAGGGGTCTAATGACAATATGTTAAAAGATCTATACACAAATACTGAAAAATTTCACAAATAGTGAAAAAAGCATCTTGAGAAATATACAGAAAAAATTTCATTCATTTTGAAAATGTTTCTCTCTATATATGCTCAAGTAAAAATGTCTGTCTGTACCTCTCTTTCTCACAAACACAGAACAGAATCAAACTGTCTTACATTTAGAAATGTACTAAACTATGCATTTTATTGAGGTAGCACATAAATGTAAAATATTAGAGCACAGCATTTACAGTGGCTCTGGGCTTTTACAGGTTTTATGCATCATTGTGTAGCCTTGCAGAAAACACTTAACCTACCCCAGTGAGTGGTTATGTTACAAGACAATGGGTGCCAAGCACTGGTACCTTCTGATACTTAGTGGCTGTTTGATAATTACTCAATCATAATTATTGATACCTTCTGTTTCTTTTTCAGCCTTTTTTTCTCTTTCTTCTTCTCTAAAAATTGTTCCCAAGGGGTCAGTTTATCCTTTCCTTCCAATTTGTTTTTGACCATCTCTTCTGCACTTTCTTTAAGGCCTAAGGGAAAACACAAATAGTTTAGTTTAAAATGTTATATCTTCACTCACTTTAAAATGTAATTAACCAAAAAAGATTATTTTAATATATTTACTAGATAAACAAGAAAAAATGAATACTCCAATGTCACAGAGTAACATAGTATCAACTTACATCAAAGCTATTTACTAAAAACAAACAACTATAAACCTAACCAAACCAAAATAGATAAACAAACCAACCCAGCAGCTAAATATATGGTCAAGCTACTAAAGAAAACTCCTTTACTTAGGCTCAAACTTTATTTCTTGGTATGTAATTTAACCACTTGAGACTCTAAAGGTAACTGGCCTTTAACACAGTTATTTCTACTTGCTTCTGTTGCCCAAGTAAAAGCTTATATACCCTGGAAACTATAGGCGACTAACAAAAATTAACAAAAATTAGTAAGACAATCTCTGTGGAAATAACCCAGGAGGAAAGAATTCTTGTAATTTCTTATCAAGGACTCATTCTGTGAGTATACATCTTTAAGATCAAAAGGGCCATCATGTTCAGATTCCACTTTGTATGGTTTAAGTTCTTTCAGTGATGTTATTCGCTCTTATAGGTTTCTTGCTCCTTATATTCTGTGGTTCCTGAAATGTTTATTGGTGGCTAATGCAATAACTAGAGAGGGGTGAGAAGAAAGAAAAAGCCCCAAGGCTGATCTATCAGTTCATGAAGACCTTACTACTGCCACAGTAAAGGAAATGCAATGACTGTGTTATCACCTTTGATAAAAAAAATGTTTATTCTGGAGTATTTTTGGGAGATCATGTTCAGTTTGGGAAGAGGGGTCTTTAATATTTGGAGAACACAAAATCCATTATGAAATTAATGGAATGATTCGAGAGACAAGGTCAATCCAGATCATCTTTCCAGATACATTCTAAATTCTAAGAAAGTGAAAACCATTCTAAGGATATAATTCCCTTCTTCCCTGATGAGTATACTGAGACTGAGGATATTCAGGAACTTGCCTAAGAACACAGAATAAGGAAGCTATATACAGTTAGACTTTTAACTCCTAATTATCCTCTATACCATTACCAGATCCATCTAAAATGCTGGTTTGGTCGAGAATAAAGAAATGCATAGTCCACGAGTAAAATCTAAAGCTTTGGGTCTCAGGTTCCTTATCTGCAAAGTGAGGCTGGGCTGGATCAGAAGCATACAACTTCCTCCTCCCACATACACTGTTTTCCCTCTTAAAAGAAAATATCTGGTAAAAGTCCAAATGCACAAAAGAACTGAAAGTCATACTTTGGGTCCTTAGCCCCAAAGAATAGCATGAAATAGCTGGAACAGATGATTTCAAAGATCCCCTCTTTGGCTTATAAACCAAGACTTAATCTCTAAATTTCTATAACTTAGAAAAGCATTAAAGTATATGCATACTCAAGGTTACTTAGATTAGTTTTTATGACACACTACTGCTATGTCTGGTTTATGAGAATACTCTGATTTATGGGATGCCAAATCAGAAACTCAACTCTCAATTCAAAAATGTTTCTTGTAAAAAAAACACAGTTCACTTTACTAAGCAGTTTTCAGGAGAAATGTGAACTGTAGAAAACATGTCCAGATCTCTGACTGAAGCAACAGATACATAGCACCTTAGGAAACGTAAACACTGGTACTCACTTGGGAGAAAGCAGCAAATCCTGACAAAACAAGTTGATTTCAAGCAGGAAAATAAAATAATTTATATATTATGCCTGTAGGTCAGCACACAGTCCAGTCTCAAATTCTAAATGCACAGTATTGTTATTAAATATGTTTAAATAATAATCTTTAAGGTATTCTACTACAGTTTCCTCAAACATGAAAGATTTACTACTCCAAAATACTAAATTAAGCAATATATTTAGAGTCCCCCACCCCCACCCCACCAAAATGTCTTCTATGGTTAATTTTAATCCTTGAAACATAAACTCTACTCCTATCTTGGCATGATGTTAAGAAAGGTGTTTCTTTTACACGACTAGACCACTGGTTTAATGGGTTTCAATCTCTAAGAACTACTCCAATGTGATGACTGGGTCCTGACATTTTTGGGGGGACATGCATGGATATCCTTATAACTTGATAAGAACTATGGAATCTCTCTCTGAAACACTGTACTAGAAAAACTTGTCTACAATGTTCAAAAGTTTATAGATCTTCAACACTCATTTCTGTGGAAGGACATGGATATCCTTATAACTTGATAAGAACTATGGAATCTCTCTCTGAAACACTGTACTAGAAAAACTTGTCTACAATGTTCAAAAGTTTATAGATCTTCAACACTCATTTCTGTGGAAGGACCCAAAGGGCCTCAGGCAAACAGCATTATGGGGCAACAGAGGTCTCGAGGAAGGTGGGAGTCTGTCTCCCAATTTCAAGACTTACTGGTCCTGACATTTGCAGGCGCTACACGAAGGTTTCTTATTGCAGTATGCCTGTCATTTTGGACCAGATGATTCTCTGTTGTGAAGGACTATCCTGTGCACTGTAGGATGTTAAGCAATGTTATCTGGTCTATCATACTAGCTGCCAGTAGCCCCAGTCACGAAAATCAAAAATTTCTCCAGAGTTGCCAGTGTCCTCTTGGGGAGAAAAATCTCAACTCAGAGAACCACTGTTCTTGACAATGATTAGAAGTCAATTCTGAAAAGAAGGGCTGTATTTCAATATTTGTGTCACATAAACTATGTATTATTTTATTTGGTACTTGATTATAATAATGTCTTTCCTACTTTAGCAATTTCAACTGAGTATGCCTTTTCTTTCAACCAGAACAAAGGCAGCTAAAGTCACCTTCTTTTGTATCCCATAATACTTAGCATAGCGCCAGACACATAGTAAGTACTTAATAAGCACTTAATTGATCTGTCTTGAAGAAAGAATTCTTATTTTAAGCCAAGTGTTTGATCTTTCATGTTTGGAACATAGTCTTTCCAACAGAAAATGAATCAAAACTTTAGGATCTAAATAAATGGCCTTCATCCCGAAGTGGTTCATGCAATTTTTTTTTTTTTTTTTAAGGAACTACAGCTCTAGAATAATTCATAAAATATCATTCTTGGGAAATATTTTCCTAGTATTTAATTTGTTTATAACTAAAGAAATAGCATCTTCAGTTAAATCCAGTCTGAAATTTTTTGCTTGGCTCTCACTTAATACACCAAAATAGTAGAATGACAAACACATTGCAATGAATTAATACACCACCACGATAGCTTAAAAATGCTTTGTTCTTGCTGTCATCATGAGGTCATTTAAATCTCTGCCACAGATCACAGCTGTTTATATTCTAAATTCTTAAAAATATGCCCATCCCAGAAGCTTCTTGGCATAAGCACAAGAACATTCTTCAAACAGTTTTAGCCTTATTTGAGAGTAGCCACTATGTGACTGAAAAACAACTTCATTATAAATGTCTAGTTTTGTGCGTTTGTTTTTTAAAAATTTTAAGCATATATTCAAGGGCTGTTGAATTAGTTAAAAATAACATTAATAATCCTACAAATAAGGGGTGAGAAACTCTTTAAAACTAACCATGAACTTAGATGACTCAATTTTAACAATAATAATTTAAGTGCAATTTATTCAGAATTATTTTGGCAGTTTGCATACACACAAAAATACTTTCAAATATTCTTTCAAAAGCCACTAAAATAAGAATATACATTTCTTCTGACCTAGCTCATTTCAAATTTTGAAAAGTCTTCAAAGGGCAGGACATGAATAATAACTTATAATAACTCAACTAGGTACTATAGTTGGTTTTGTTTATAAAAATAAAATAAATATTTTAAGATTTCTGATATAGGCTGAAACTGGCACTTTTTAAAAATGTATGTAAGAACTCAGGATCCACTGAAAATATTTATGAACACTTATGGTTCAATCTTTATTTATGTATGTTTTATGTTTAAATGAGGCCATGGTAACACTCAATTCCAAAAGTAGCTTGTAAAATGTAACTAACTACCATCACCAACTGAACTCCCAACAAGGAATTCACTCTGGCTCTAAGGGTTTTTAGAGGAAAATAACCAACCATGCCCTGAGGAACACTGACATCAAAAATACCCCTTCAAACTGGTCAGTTTTCTCCAATGGTGGGGGGAGAGAGAGATTAACTTATCCTTCCTTCAAGCATATCAGATATGCAAAACTACAAATCTTCGTAATGAGAAAGATGAAGATTTGAAATGTTTTCAACTTGGTTCAAGATTTGTTCATAAAAAGTTGTTTAGAACATTGTTCACAATTTGGTTCATAATCTGAACTTCTGTAACTCTTTTTTTCCTAAACTCTTACGGTATATATTCTTTTATTCTGCTCTATTTAATACAGTTGCAACTTTACACTTATTTGTGTGATCTTTTTTTAAACTATTATTAATGGCTATCTCCCTTACTAGGTTGCAAGCTCCATGATGGTAGAGGCTACAGCTTGCTTTTTTTTAAACCCCAACAAAGGTAACCCTATGCTAGTGGAGGGCCTACTACATAGCACACGCTCTGTTGAATGAATCCAAGTGCAGTTGAAGGGATACATAAGTCAACTTTGTTCCCAACCTTATAGACAGGGGGCAATAAATTCATGAAATTAAAAAGTAAAATAACAACTAGCTCTGGGAACAATAGTAAATAACAGAATTTACCAATCAGCCAGACAGAGCCAACAAAAGCTCTCTGTATGCACTTAACACTGTCAGAATACTGTTATATCTACTACATGGGAACAACACAGACAGTTATAATAAAGAGAAGAGAGTAGTACAGGTAAGCTACTTCGACTGGGAAGGCTTCTCATGTAACACTTAATTCTGTTTCTCCTAAAAAAGTCAATGAGGTATTCAAAGAAGACATCCCAAAATATGCACTAAATGAATAAATGTTAAGGCTTTTTATTGTTGTTCACTGTCCAGAAGCCATTTCAGTGGGTAGCAACTGGTTTACATTTGCCTTGAATTTGGGCTTATCATCCTCTACCCTCTTCTGAAACCCCTTTTACCCTCCTATAGAAGGATGTCTTCCATTTGCAAGTATATTCATTTCACTGTGAACTAAGCTGTCCCTGCTTCTTAGAATCAAATGTTCTTACAAAGCTGACTTCAAATACAAGACATTTGGGCTTCATTAGGAAGCTATTGTTTCCTGTATTTGTCTGTACTTTATTTGTATGTTGTCTTTGCCTTTCAAGTAGCTTGTGATCATAATGTACATAATAGTAAGCTGTCCTTAATACTCACAGAGTAAAACTCTGGCCAAGTCTGATGAAGCCATTCTGCTCTTTAATTTGTGGCAAAGAAGACTGAAGAACTACTTTTCTATTGTCACTTTTTATCCATAATGTTTACAGACAAAGTAGAAAATAAATGAAAACTTAAATGAATGGCTAAGACATAAGGAAGCTAAGGGAATTTTTTGGAATCTAGTCAAAATAAGAAAGCTCAAAGGGAAATGTTTAACTAGCTTAGACGCAGGGATTTTCCTTGGGGACATACACTAATTTGCTCTGGTTCAGCATGGATCTTGGGTTTTAATGGGCTGCTAGCCAAGGAGGCAGGGGACTGAGTTTGGAGCTCGATCTAATTGCAGGCCTCAGCAGAGACCACCACCACGAGGCCAGGGTCCTTTAGGAGATGATGCTCCTCCTCCAATGGTTTAGAAGGAATACATGCCTTTCTTGGCTTTGGCCACGGGCAGAACTAAAGAAGTAAAAACATATTTTCTCCCTCAGAAAATTTATAACCACAGGCCCCCACATCCATGGGTTTGTGGCTAGGATTCACACTATTTGTGTGGCTCCAAAACCCTAATCCAAAAATTTGGTTTCAATTGGTCCAGGATTGGGAGTGCCCTTAGGTACCTGGCAAATACTCTCTAAAAGAAGCATGTTTTTTTGACTCAGGCCTCTGAGAATTCCCATAGGTAAAAAAAGATTCAGGAACAATGAGATCATAATAAAAATTCAATATGAACCAGAGTAAACGGAAACAAGTCAGACCTACAAAGGCTAAAGATTTTGGAATTATACAGAATATAAAGTCAGCACAGTTTAGAGAAACAAAAGAAATTAAAAGATAAGATTATTAAAGGTATAAGACAGATTAGAGAAGGAAAAAATTTCCAGAAATGAAAAACAACTGAAATTATAAAGTCAACCAAGATAAACAGCAGACAGAGGTAAAGAAAAAATTAATGAACTGAAAGAAAGAACTGAAGAAATTACCTAGCACGCTGCACAACAGACTCAAAGGTATGGAAGCCATGAGTTAGATTCAGAATGAGAACATACCACACAAATCAAATGGGATTCTCAGAAGGAGAAAATAAAGATGACGGATATTTTAAGAGAAAAGGGCTGAGAAGTTTTTGGAATAATTCTGGTTATCCAATTAATTCTAAGCAAGATTAAAGCTACCAAGCAAAAAATGACTTAGATACATACCATAGTGAAACTCTAGAATACTAAAGTATTTTAAAAGCCAGAAACAAAGATAGCACTGTGGAATACAGTCAACTCTTTCCATGACAAGGGTTCAGAAGCGGGCCCCTGGGCCCTGGGATTAAAACAGTATATTCTTTAGTTAAACTGGCCTCACTTGTAAAGGCATCCTCACATCAAGAGGAGTCAAGGGGAAGCCTTGAATGTAAAGTAAATATGCCCCTCCCTAGAAAAGGATAAGGAGGTGACTAGGTTGGCATATGGAGAAGGCAATGGCACCCCACTCCAGTACTCTTGCCTGGAAAATCCCATGGACAGAGGAGCCTAGTAGACTGCAGTCCATGGGCTCGCCAAGAGTCGGACATGACTGAGCGACTTCACTTTCACTTTTCACTTTCATGCACTGGAGAAGGAAATGGCAACCCACTCCAGTGTTCTTGCCTGGAGAATCCCAGGGACGGCGGAGCCTGGTGGGCTGCCTGCCGTCTATGGGGTCACACAAAGTCAGACACGACTGAAGCAACTTAGCAGCAGCGGCCGCAGGTTGGCATATTGTCAAAGCTATGGTTTTCCAGTAATCATGTATGGATGTGAGAGCTGGGCAATAAAAAAGGCTAAGCACTGAAGAATTGATGCCTTCGAACTGTGGTGTTGGAGAAGACTCTTGAGAGTCCCTTGGACTTCAAGGACACCAAACCAGTCAATCCTAAAGCAAACCAACCCTGAATATTCATTGGAAGGTCTGAGGCTGAAGCTGAAGCTCCAACTCTTTGGCCAACTGATGCAAAGAGCCGACTCACTGGAAAAAGCCCTGATGCTGGGAAAGACTGAAGGCAGGAGAAGGGGACAACAGAGGATGAGATGTTTGGATGGCATCACTGACTTGATGGACATGAATTTAAGCAAACTCAGGAGATGGTGAAGGACAGGGAAGCCTGGCCTGCTGCAGTCCAAGGGGTCTCAAAGAGTCAGACATGACTGAGCGACAGAACAACAAGGTTGGTGCATCCATGGCAACAGCAGATACTCTTCCCTCCCTAATTCTCAACACTCACAGCCTCACCACAGTCTAATTCTCAGAAGTTACCCACACACCCACTCATCTGTCACATCTCCCTCTCCCTTCAATTCTCTATCACTGAGTTCTCCGGAATTTGTGGTACATCATCAGCAAAAACCCAAACACTGCATCTCTGCAGGTTTTCTGCATCTTCTTGCTCTAACTGCAGCCTGGCTCTCCCCTGAAGGGTCTGCACAGGGCAGCACTTTCCAGCACTCGCTGCTCATGGTGGTGGGGGCATTTGGTTTCCTCACAGAGCAGTCACCAACTGGCCTAGGGCAAAGGCGGGTGTGTGAATCAGTAAAGCTCTCTATCTAGTTTTAGGAAGTGTTAGTGGCCCAGGCTTAGGCAGAGTAACTTACTGACCAATATAAATCAGGGACCCAATCAATAGATCCTTACAGGTTTGAAACTCTGGTACCTGAAAGAGGTGGTATGTCTGAGTTCTGGGGGTAAGGAGAGATTTATTCTATAAAAAGAATTTAAAAGATCTGCCATGCAGAAGAAGTTGAAATTGAATTCCTACCTTATATCATAAAAAAAAAACAAAAAACAAAAAACCAACTCTTGATGAATCAAGCACTTAAGTCAAAAATCAGTCCCAAATGATACAAATCCACCCTCCACACCAATATTAATAAACTTAAGAGCTTTACCACAGAATTCAGCCATTTAAAGAATATAATTCAGTGGTTTTTAGTGCATTGACAGATATGCAGAACCACCACCACGGTCAATTTTAGAACATCTAATTCTTCTCAAAAAGGAACCTTTCTTTCTTCAGGTTCCATCAGGTTGAGAGTTCAAGTCCCTCTCTTCAGGTTGAAGCATACAAGACACTTCAACACTGCCCACCCCTCAACCACTAATCTCTATGGTTTGTGCTGGATATTTAATACAAAATCTATGCCACTTTGTGACTGGCTTCTTTCACTCAGCATAGTACTTTCAAGGTTCATTCACTTTATAGCATGCATCAGTACTTCATTCTTTATATGCACCCATACTTTTTAGTTAGTTAGTTCAGTCTCTCAGTCGTGTCCGACTCTTTGCGACCCCATGAATCGCAGCACGCCAGGCCTCCCTGTCCATCACCAACTCCCGGAGTTCATTCAAACTCATGTCCATCGAGTCGGTGATGCCATCCAGCCATCTCATCCTCTGTCGTCCCCTTCTCCTCCTGCCCCCAATCCCTCCCAGCATCAGAATCTTTTCCAATGAGTCAACTCTTCGCATGAGGTGGCCAAAGTACTGGAGTTTCAGCTTTAGCAAAGAACACCCAGGACCAATCTCCTTTAGGATGGACTGGTTGGATCTCCTTGCAGTCCAAGGGACTCTCGAGAGTCTTCTCCAACACCACAGTTCAAAAGCATCCATTCTTTGGTGCTCAGCCTTCTTCACAGTCCAACTCTCACATCCATACATGACCACAGGAAAAACCATAGCCTTGACTAGACAAACCTCTGTTGGCAAAGTAATGTCTCTGCTTTTGAATATGCTATCTAGGTTGGTCATAACTTTCCTTCCAAGGAGTAAGCGTCTTTTAATTTCATGGCTGCAATCACCATCTGCAGTGATTTTGGAGCCCAAAAAAGTAAAGTCTGACACTATTTCCACTGTTTCCCCATCTATTTGCCATGAAGTGATGGGACTGGATGCCATGATCTTAGTTTTCGGAAAGTTGAGCTTTAAGCCAACTTTTTCAGTCTCCTCAAGAGGCTTTTTAGTTCCTCTTCACTTTCTGCCATAAGGGTGTTATCATCTGCATATCTGAGTTTATTGATATTTCTCCCAGCAATCTTGATTGCAGCTTGTGCTTCTTAATGAGATGAAAACATATACAATGGAGAGCAAAGGAGTGAATGCTGAAATCTGGATGATGGTTATTCTTAGGTAATAAGAAGCAGGAGAGATCAAATGGATGGATTTAAGTTGTTGCACAATTCTAGTTTTTGTAGTGTTTTCACTTATTATTTACTAAAAATAAATAAAAGAGAGTCATGCTGGATCAATGATAAGAGTGTCCTAATCCAAAGATGGGCTCCATAAAAGACAGAAATGGACCTAACAGAAGCAGAAGATATTAAGAAGAGGTGGCAGGAATACACAGAAGAACTGTACAAAAAAGATCTTCACGACCCAGATAAGCACGATGGTGTGATCACTCACCTAGAGCCAGACATCCTGGAATGTGAAGTCAAGTGGGCCTTAGAAAGCATCACTATGAACAAAGCTAGTGGAGGTGATGGAATTCCAGTTGAGCTATTTCAAATTGTGAAAGATGATGCTGTGAAAGTGCTGCACTCAATATGCCAGCAAATTTGGAAAACTCAGCAGTGGCCACAGAACTGGAAAAGGTCAGTTTTCATTCCAACCCCAAAGAAAGGCAATGCCAAAGAATGCTCAAACTACTGCACAATTGCACTCATTTCACACGCTAATAAAGTAATGCTTAAAATTCTCCAAGCCAGGCTTCAGCAATAAGTGAACCATAAACTTCCAGATGTTCAAGCTGGTTTCAGAAAAGGCAGAGGAACCAGAGATCAAACTGCCAACATCCGCTGGATCATGGAAAAAGCAAGAGAGTTCCAGAAAAACATCTATTTCTGCTTTATTGACTATGCCAAAGCCTTTGACTGTGTGGATCACAATAAACTGTGGAAAATTCTTCAAGAGATGGGAATACCAGACCACCTGACCTGCCTCTTGAGAAACCTATATGCAGGTCAGGAAGCAACAGTCAGAACTGGACATGGAACAACAGACTGCTTCCAAATAGGAAAAGGAGTACATCAAGGCTGTATATTGTCACCCTGCTTATTTAACTTATATGCAGAGTACATCATGAGAAATGCTGGGCTGGAAGAAGCACAAGCTGGAATCAAGATTGCCGGGAGAAATATCAATAACCTCAGATATGCAGATGACACCACCCTTATGGCAGAAAGTGAAGAGGAACTAAAAAGCCTCTTGATGAAGGTGAAAGAAGAGAGTGAAAAAGTTGGCTTAAAGCTCAACATTCAGAAAATGAAGATCATGGCATCCGGTCCCATCACTTCATGGGAAATAGATGGGGAAACAGTGGAAATAGTGTCAGACTTTACTTTTTTGGGCTCCAAAATCACTGCAGATGGTGACTGCAGCCATGAAATTAAAAGACGCTTACTCCTTGGAAGAAAAGTTATGACCAACCTAGACAGCACACTGAAAAGCAGAGACATTAGTTTGCCAATAAAGGTCCGGCTAGTCAAGGCTATGGTTTTTCCAGAGGTCATGTATGGATGTGAGAGTTGGACTGTGAAGAAGGCTGAGTGCAGAAGAATTGATGCTTTTGAACTGTGGTGTTGGAGAAGACTCTTGAGAGTCCCGTGGACTGCAAGGAGATCCAACCAGTCCATTCTAAAGGAGATCAGCCCTGGGATTTCTTTGGAAGGAATGATGCTAAAGCTGAAACTCCAGTACTTTGGCCACCTCATGCGAAGAGTTGACTCATTGGAAAAGACTCAGATGCTGGGAGGGATTGGGGGCAGGAGGAGAAGGGGACGACAGAGGATAAGATGGCTAGATGGCATCACCAACTCGATGGACATGAGTTTGAATGAACTCCGGGAGTTGGTGATGGACAGGGAGGCCTGGCGTGCTGTGATTCATGGGGTCGCAAAGAGTCAGACACGACTGAGCGACTGAACTGAACTGAATCCAAAGACTGTAATTAATGAACTCACATGAACTAGAGGTTCATAGGAATAAAAGGACACATTTAGTATATTTGCCTATACCACTTTTGTTCTTCAAAGAACATTATAGAGGAAATAAAAAGGAATAAACCAACTAGAAAACGTTATGCACAAAATATACAACTGATAAACGATGAGCCCAAAATATAGAAGAACGCCAAATACAGGAAGAACTCCTAAGAATCACGAAAGCACAAAGAACACGACACTAAAAATGGTATCAAAAGATATGAATAGATATTTCACAGGTAAGAAAGCAGGAAAAAAATGGTTTCTTCATCAGTAATTAGGCAAATGTCTGAGCAATCCTTTAAAAACATGTCAGGCCATATCACCTCCATTTCCCATTGCCTTTCCAGTACAAGAGAAAGACCATCAGCCACTACGGAGAACAGTGTGGAGATTCCTTAAAAAACTGGAAATAGAACTGCCTTATGATCCAGCAACCCCACTGCTGGGCATACACACTGAGGAAACCAGAAGGGAAAGAGACACGTGTACCCCAATGTTCATCGCAGCACTGTTTATAATAGCCAGGACATGGAAGCAACCTAGATGTCCATCAGCAGATGAATGGATAAGAAAGCTGTGGTACATATACACAATGGAGTATTACTCAGCCATTAAAAAGAATTCATTTGAATCAGTTCTAATGAGGTGGATGAAACTGGAGCCTATTATACAGAGTGAAGTAAGCCAGAAGGAAGCCAGAAGGAAAAACACCAATACAGTATACTAACGCATATATATGGAATTTAGAAAGATGATAACAATAACCCTGTGTACGAGACAGCAAAAGAGACACTGATGAATGGAACAGTCTTATGGACTCTGTGGGAAAGGGAGAGGGTGGGAAGATTTGGGAGAATGGCATTGAAACATGTAAAATATCATGTATGAAACGAGATGCCAGTCCAGGTTCAATGCACGATACTGGATGCTTGGGGCTAGTGCACTGGGACGACCCAGAGGGATGGTATGGGGAGGGAGGAGGGAGGAGGGTTCAGGATGGGGAACACATGTATACCTGTGGCGGATTCATTTTGATATTTGGCAAAACTAATACAATTATGTAAAGTTTAAAAATAAAATAAAATAAAAAAAATAAATAAAAAGCAAAAAAAAAAAAAAAAAAAGACCATCAGAGGCCCTTTGTGATCTGGCCACCTCTCTGCCCTCACCTTCTACTACTATCCACTCCCTGGCTCATTCTGCCTCATTATTCCTGAACAAATCAGAAATGCTTTCCCCTCAGGGTTTTTGCACTTATTGCTTCCTCTGCCTGAAATGTCCTTTCCCAGGATAACACATAAGGTACAACATACTTTCCATTAGCTCTTTGTACAAATGTCACTTTCTCAGTGAAGCCTTCCCTGACTGTCCTGTTCACATTGTTACCCACTCCCACCCCTGAACTTCCTATGCCCTATCCAGGTCTTATCCTTTTACTTCCACAGCCCTTAACCATCATCTGATTATTTTACCCATTTACTAGTTTACTAATTCCATTCCTCCCTGCTCTCCCTCAACGCACACACTAAAATGGAGGACTCCACAACGGCCTAGATCTTCGTCTGTTTTGTTTCGTGCTATTAGAGAAGAGTTTGGCACACACGGCAGGAGCTCAACTAATTTTTGAGCCTAATACACAAATTAAAACCATAATGAAACACCATTACTTATATACTCAATTGGAAAAAAATCACCTGACAATTATCAATTAACAGTGAGAATAAAGAGCTGTGCAATCTCACACTACCAGTTAGAGTAAAATGCTATAAGCACCCAGGAAAACAATCCAGCCCATGACCTTGTTAAGGTAATTGTGAGTATGCTATACAACCAAGAAATCTGACACATATCCAACAAGTTCTATATATACCTTGGTGACAAGTCCAAGAATATTCACAAAGACACTGCTTTTAAGGGCAAAATACTGCAACAGCCAGCAACAGAATAGATACGATATATCTATAAAGGAATTCTATATAGCAGTGAAAATTAATGGACCATGTCCTCACATACGGAGAAGGCAATGGCACCCCACTCCAGTACTCGTGCCTGGAAAATCCCATGGACGGAGGAGCCTGGAAGGCTTCAGTCCATGGGGTCGCTGAGGGTCGGACAGGACTGAGAGACTTCACTTTCACTTTTCACTTTCATGCACTGGAGAAGGAAATGGCAACCCACTCCAGTGTTCTTGCCTGGAGAATCCCAGGGACGGGGAGCCTGGTGGGCTGCCGTCTATGGGGTCGCACAGAGTCGGACACGACTGAAGTGATGCAGCAGCAGTCCTCACATATGGATTATGGATAACTCTCAAAAATAAAATATTAACAGCAAAAAGAAATGACAGAAAAATACACAGAGGATGCTTTTATAAACTTCAAAATTAATAAAACTGAGTAAAGACTTTAGGATACATGCATGAGTGGTAAAACTACTATATAGAAAAGGGGAATGGTTAACGTGGAATGCAGTTTCATATTTTCTTCTGGGAGAAGGAGGAGGGTGTAACAGGGACTGCAGACATTGGTGATGTTCTTTCTTAAGCTGGATACACAGGTATTCATTTAACTTTTTTCCTTTAACTGTATACATACACTGTTTACCTTTTGTGTCTACGTTCTTCTTCCCCACATTAAAGTGTAAAAAAAAAAGGGTGTGTGTGTGTGAATGTTCACTCTTTGACAACTACGTGCTGATAAACTGGCTTTCACTAACCTCTCTCATTTAATTCCCATCAAAATAATAGGTACTTACACTCAGATTTTCTGATGTAAGCCCTCTGTGATCTTTCCATGATCACAGTAAACTACTAATGTTATCCCAAACTTCATTATAAGAAGGTCCCAATCTATACACTGTTTTAAAAATTCACCTATAAACTAATGGCCTGAAACTCAGGTGTCTGTTTTCCTCCCTGGGAGAGACTACAGAAGCTACTAACATAAGGGCATTTTGAGGCTGCAGTACAACCAAAATAGCATTTCTAAATCAATTAAACCAAAAAACCCCATCTTTAAGAAAAATGAAAAGAAATGAAAAGCACTTTGGCTTCACTAGCTTTTAATAAGCTAGATTTTTCTTGCTGCTGCACTCTTAAGCATTTTCTTCTACCTTTACTGGGATGAGTTTATGTAAGTAAACTGTAATTCTGACTAGACTACTGTTAAAAAGACTTCCCAAATAACTATTAGGAAAGCAGTGTATTCCTAACCTTTTTCCAATGATGACAGATACAAAGAATAATGCTGTAGGGCACAATGGAGTAAACGAGAGTGACAACCAGAGGAGGAAACGAAGCTGGGGTCTCTGGGTGGCCTCAAGGAGAACGGCATCAATCCTTGAGCAAATCAGTAACTCACAGGCGGTATGCTGGGTGGGAATCTCTGAAGCAGAGTATCACTGAAGGTTTACTCTTTCAACGTTTCTAATATTTGCAATTACCCCAGATCTTATTTCACTGGCAATGTCTTCTACTGCAACATTGAAAAAATTATAGAATAAGAGTTAATAGAGAATGAAAGTAACATTGAAATTTAGAAAATTTAGGACTTCGATTTATATCCATGGCTGCTTTTATAAGCCACTGTTGTTGCAATTCTTAGGGATTCTCTATTGACAGAAATCTACTAATTTATGACAGGTCAAGCATTCTTTGTGTCCAAAAAGATATCAGAATTTTGTAACACTAATTAACAACACATGCCTAGAAACCTGCAGTGTTCAACAGCAAATACACAAAAGCTTTTCCTTGCCCTTTTTTTTTTTTTTGAAACCTTCAGAACAGAAACCTTACTAAACAGAAGAAGGCTTCTCAGAAGACAGGCTTCTTAGACATCGTCACACATGTGATCCTGGCCATGGACCAAAATGTTCCCTCACGCTGAGAAGTCTGTGCTTCTGGCTCAAAATTATGCATCCAAATAAATTACTTTAAAAATATTTTTAAATTTCTCTATGCCTCCACAGAAAGAAGGAGTAACAGTAACCTATAGTGAAATATACTTTATGACAATCTAAGCTGATGATGCTTAGATCTCGGTGAATTGTGGTGGAGAAGACCGTTGAGAGTCCCTTGGACTGCAAGGAGATCAAATCAGTCAATCCTAAAGGAAATCAACCCTAAATATTCATTGGAAGGATTGATGCTGAAGTTTCAATATTCTGGCCACCTGACGTGAAGAGCCGATTCATTGGAAAAGACCCTGATGCTGGGAAAGATTGACAGCAGGAGGGAAAAGGGGTGACAGAGGCCTCTGTTGGATGGCCTCCAGTCCATCAATGGATGAACTGGAGAAGCAAAGTGTATGCACATACATACATGCCATGGGATGTTATTCAGCCTTAAGAAGGAAGGAAGGAAATTCAGACTTACACCACAGCACAGATGAATCTTGAGGACATTCTGCTAACTGAAATAAGCCAGTGACAGAAAGATAAATACTTTAGGATTCCATTTATATGAGATATTTACAGAAGCCAAAATCAGAGAGAAGCCAAAATCAGAGAGACAGAAAGTAGAATGGTGGTTTCCAGGGGTTGGGGGAGGGCCATTGAAGAGTTGTTTAATGGATACAGAGATGTAGTTTCATAAATGCTTCTGGAAATGGATGGTCATGATGGCTGCACAATAGTATGAATGTTCTTAATATCACTGAACTATACACTTAAACACACCTAAGATGGTAAAGCTTATGCTATGTGTATTTTATCACAAAAAAATTGGGGAAAAACCCGAATGTGTTAAAGTAGCATAAGGATATATGGCTTTTCAATTTTAGGGGGACAAAAAAAAAAAAAAGAAGAAGAGCAATAATGAAACTGCTGAAAGCAGTCTGAGTGAATTCTGTCAAAATAACATATGGAACATGTGTGAGAAAAACGACAGTTTGCTAGCCAAGCAGTTAGGATATAGAATGATGACGTGGGACAACCTCAAACAGAAAAAGCAAAAGCTCTGCTTTAAAGACCAAAGAATTCACAACTTCAAACAAATCAGCATAGCTGTGGGAAAACAATACATGAAACACACTTTCTGCTCTTGAACCAACTTCAGGCAGATTATAAATCTAAGGCAAAGTCCAAAAAAGTACTACTGTCTGGAACTCGTGGCTGCAGATGCAAACAGCGCAGCTGGCGTGATACACATGCAGAGGGAAGGACCACATGAAGAGCAATGGCCTAGCTGCTGGCAACCAGAGGCCCTTATTGATTTACATACTTAACTGGGATCCTAAAATAGCAGACCACTTAACCTAAAACTTCTAAACGTATGAGAATCTTGAGCACTTTCTGAAAATAGTGTTATTATAAAAATATCTTCAGTTTTGCTTTACATTTTTTTTTAAAGCTTCCTGGAAAACTTTTTAAAAACTTAAATCTCAACAGAGAAAATTATCTTTAAAATAATCCAGGAAATTCTAAGAAATTTACTGGCAACTCTACAGAGAAAATGTGCTAGCACTGTTTTTTCAGATAAACTCTAGCTGCTTCTCATTTTTACAACACATTCCACAAATGATTCAAATGTTTATTGGTTTCTTTTTTCTTTTTGCACAGCAAGAAGTTTCAGCTTATTACCTTACAAGGCCCTTACAGTCAATCTGTTAACTAGATGATTTACAGAAGGAGTATACACCTAAGTTTTAAAATTTGAGCCATCTACTAGCTGTGGCCAAGTAACAATAGTGCACTGCAAACTGGTTTCCTCCCCCTGACCAAAGTATGAAGCAAAATGCAAACTCTTTTCAGCTTATTTGAAGTTCAGTTTTCCGTTTAATGCTCTCCTCTACAATGAACTCAAAATTTTAAACATCTGGTTATTTTAAAAGTTCTGACCAAAAAAACATTTTTTTGTGACTATATCTCAAATAATGGATATACTGGCAATAAATGGAAATAGACACATAGCCAAAAGTAAATAGTGAACAGGTTTTGAGAAGTCTGAAAATTAAACTGTTTGAAGCCGGGCTGCCTAGTAAAATGAATGCCCAACTAATTCAAAAACATTTTATTTCTAAATAATGAATAATACCATAGCCACAGTCTGTTTACACTTCCCACTGGGTCACTGAATACAGAAAGGGAGACAGGATAAAGATGGGGAAAAGGAAGTACGAAGGATAAAGAACAGATACCAGAAACAAAGATTTATGCTGTATACCTTAAACTCACAAAGTAACATATGTCTATTATATCTCAATAAAGTTGGAAAAAAAACCCAAGTCAGATTTTACTGCTCCTTAGTTCAAACACTCCAATTGCTTCTCATCTCACTCAGTGAAGACATCCAAGGCCTAAAACTGGCCTGCAAGACCTTCTCACTTGGCCCTGTTACCTCTGACCGCGTCCACTGTTCTCTCCTTCACGCCCTCCCTGTGGTCACACTGCTCTCCATGTGCTCCTCAAACAGCGTCAAAGCCAGTCACTTGTCACCCCTCTGCTTGCACACTCTTCTCTCATGGTTCACCCCTGACCTCTACTTCCTTTTGCTGCTGTTTAGTTGCTCAGTCATTTTTGACTCTTTGTGACCCCATGGTATGTAGCCCACCAGGCTCCTCTGTCTATGGAATTTTCCAGGCAAGAAATATTGGAGTGGGTTGCCATTTCCTTCTCCAAAGGATCTTCCCAACCAAAACATCAAACCTGTGTCTCCTGCATTGGCCAGCAGATTCTTTACCATGGAGCCACCTGGGAAGCCTTCTACTTTCTAAATATTTTCCTACCAAAGACTTATCTGTCTCCCCTTAACCAGAATATAAGCTTTAAGAAGTCAAGGATTTGTATGTTTTGCTCATACAAATGGTATCTAGAATGGTTCTTGGCATATGCTTAGTAAGTATTTGAAGGAAAGCTTAGGCACTGAAAAAGCTGAATAGAAAAAAGACTAGATGTCCTTTCACCAGTGTCTATTAATCAGCAGGTAACTAAGAAACAGAGGACATTTAATCATATCTAATCTCCTTTAGGGATTCCCAGGTGGCTCAGTGGTGAAGACTCCACCTGTCAATTCAAGAGACACAGAAACACAGGTTCAATCCCTTGTTTGGGAAGACTGAAGGAGGAAATGTCAACCCACTTCAGTATTTCTCGCCTAGAAAATTCCATAGACGGAGGAGCCTGGCGGGCTACGGTCCATGGGGCTGCAAAGAGTCGGACATGACTCAGTGACTGAGCACACACACATGCCTAGTCTTGCAAACATCTATTTCCCTGTCAATCTAGGCCAAGTAAAAGTGAATGCTTAGCAACAGGTGAGCATTAATATACTGGCTTCCCAGGTGGCTCGGTGGTAAAGAAGCTGCCTGCCAATGCAACATACATGAGTTCGATTCCCAGGTCGCGAAGATACCTTGGAGAAGGAAATGGCACCTGGAACTTGCCAGTATTCTTGCCTGGGAAATCCCATGGACAGAGGTGCCTGGCAGGCTACAGGCACCTGGGGTTGCAAAAAAAGTTTGACATGACTCAGCGATTCAACAGTAACAATCTCCTTTAAGATGACAGACAAAGAAACATGTCATTATGACACGTCTGTTCATATTCTGGATGAAATGTCATAGGTCAAAATATACAGCTTGCATTATCTACAACAAAAAATTATCACAGGGATTAACTGAACTATTAATACCGGAGAGGTTATTATATATTTATATGAGATAAAACTCATTATGCTTCACTTTTATGTATATCACAAATTTCCCAATGAGGCAAGTTCATTAACGAAGGCTTAATATGCTAATTACATGTGCCATCTTATCTACTCATCAAAATGAGTCAGATAGGATACTTTTCTATTAATAGTGACACACTGAGATGGGAAACAATACCCCACATCAAAACAATGAATTACAGCTTTCCTTAAAAATCTTATAATTTAACATTTTAAATTATTTATAACATTAATAACATTGTATTCTCACATTTCCATGAGGAACTAAAATATCAACAGAAAATATAGTTCATTCTAGTTATTACACCATGTACCTGTTATCTGCCTCTCTTAATACTTACTCTTAAGGAATTAAAACTCCTAATGTTATTATACTGCATGCGTGCTAAGTCAATTCAGTTGTGTCCAATTCTTTGCAACCCTATGCACAGTAGCCCACCATGCTCTTCTGCCCATGGGATTCTCCAGGCAAGAATGATGGAGTGGGTTGCCACGCCCTCCTCCAGGGGATCTTCCTGAACTAGTGCGTCTCCTGCACTGGCATGTGGGTTCTTTACCACTAGCGCCACCTGGGAAGCACACTATATGGTGCAATCCAAGGTAAAAAAACAGAAAGTTTAAAGTCTAAATTTTTTTTTAATCAAGCTAAGCCATAGTCCAACAAGTGTTAGTAATTATTAAGAGTACTTATTATTTTTCTAAAGAGTTTAACATTTGGGAAATTCAAGTCACAGAAAACTGATGTGTGATAAAGTACAATCTTATACTGACCCTCTGTGGTTTACCGAAGTATAACATCAAAAAAGTTCTGTGGTTCACGATAATTGTTACCGGGAACATACATTCCTTAAGACACAAATTCAACAAAATACACCTATGACATGAATAGTACTCTGTACTATGAAAGTACACTTATAATACCTCGTAAAGCTACTGCTGCTGCTAAGTCACTTCAGTCGTGTCCGACTCTGTGTGACCCCACAGACGGCAGCCCACCAGGCTCCCCCATCCCTGGGATTCTCCAGGCAAGAACACTGGAGTGGGTTGCCATTTCCTTCTCCAATGCATGAAAGTGAAAAGTGAAAGTGAAGTCGCTCAGTCGTGTCCGACTCTTAGCGACTCCATGGACTGCAGCCTACCAGGCTTCTCCGTCCATGGGATTTTTCCAGGCAAGAGTACTGGAGTGGGGTGCCATTGCCTTCTCTGCCTCGTAAAGCTAGAAAGGTATTATTAGTCCCCCTTTCCAAATAAGTAAACCGAGATCCTGAAAGAGAAGTTCATTTGTCTCATCTAACATGTCAGTGTGTAACAGACCCCTTACATTCACACACACACAGAAAATGCACACACTTACTCATGTGCACAACCACACCAAGGATCTACAGGTTAATAATACCCCATATGGGGCCTTCAAAAAATACTGCGGTTACAGACTTTAAAAAAATGCATTATACAGCAGAATATCAATTTTCATTCGTTCAACTAAGAGCAAAAATTATATTGTGAATGTTGATGATAATTCCATGAACCTGGCACTTTCATCATTGTTGAAGGCACTAAAAACTGGTACAACCCCTTTGGAAAGCATTTGGTAATAATCTCAAGACACAAAAAGTGTCTGTGTCCTTTCCTAGTAATTCCATTTCTGGGAAGCTATCCTATGAAAATAATTCAAAATATGGAAAAAGCTATAGATTATTTATAACATTCTAGATGCTTGGCATCTGAGATTTAAATTTTGAGGCTTGGACACTGGTAGTTTCAACAGTTTGTGAGAGAACCACAGGTTGATCCACAGCATATGTCAAGTTGCTATGTGAGTGAGGAAGTCATGTTACTGACTGGTGAGTGAGTCTGACTGCCATTAGCTTCTCCTTGTGGTCTTTGCAGGTTCTCACATGCACTGACATTTCTAAAATAGGGGGCTGGGGAGGGAGGAGGAGCATCTTTGTTAAAAAATTGTTTTTATAAGTAAAAGACCCTAAAAGAGTAAGCCTATTACTTGGCTGGTGATGAAAGTAAAGAGATCTAAGAAAGTACTGATATTTTTGGCTTTGGGATTTGTAACAGCCTTAGATCACATTTCTTTTCAACGTCATGGGCCTACTGAAGTGAAAGATTAGAAATATTAAAATATGATTAATATTAGAAATATTATTTAATATTCACCAGTAGAGAAATGATAAATTAAACCACAATCTATCTAATCACTCAGTGGCTGAATAAGGGAAATGGAATTACAGATGATAATTTTCATTTTATATTTCAAAATATTTTACATGACATTAATATCACATCCACAAATAGCAAAGTCAAGATAAAAATGTACTGCTACATATCAGAGGGAACAGTTGCTAATTTATTACCAGCATTGCCCTGATAACACTAAGCTAAGGACACTGCAAGAAATGGAAACTATAGGCAAGTATTCCTCATTAATACAGGTGCAAAAATCTTTAACAAAACTTTATTAAACTGAGTCTAGGAATAAAAAGAAGGATAATGCACCATGACTAAGTGAGGTTTATCCTAGGAAAACTGTATTGCTTAAATCTTCCTATGCATCACTTTTTGGTATTTTTCACTATATAAACTATATTAAATATTTTATCTCTCTAAAATATTTAATAGAAAACTTTCAATCAAATTTATTTTACATCTTCTTTCTTATATTATCACCTGGGTATCTCAATTTAAAACATATTCATTTAAAATATCTTCATTCAGTAAGCTCATCCTAAGATTAGAATTAAGCTACAATTTCAACATATTTGATTTAAAAGACAGACTCCAACATTTCTTAGAATCATTAACCCAAGGACCTCAAGTAAAAAAATTTCTTCACACATCTCTGAGTGGTAGGTTCAAACTGCCTTACTGTGAAATTTACTGACAAAGGATACTCAATCCCTTAATGCAGCCTTTACTGAACAATTCTAACAACACAGAGAATTCCTTTATACTACCTTGAAACCTTTCATTCAACTTTTATCCACTTGTGAAACACTGACTTCTGAGGTAGTAACTGAGATTAAGTCTTCATTTATATACTTATCATGCAAGTACTTGAAAATATTAAGTCACTTTAGATTCTTCCTCTCCAGGCTACATTAATTGTGGTCCCTTAGCCACTGTTCATATGCTAATACTACTAAACTTCATTTTTTCTTTTCACCACTTCTCGCAAAAGCCAAACATTTAAAACAAATGGGTTAAAACACAGCACCGAATTCTTAGAGAACATGTAGGAGACATATGGACATCCTGATAAATTTACTGTAAGAACCTATCCTCAAATATCGAATTATGCTAGTCTCCCCCCTCCATAAAAACAATCTATGAAAACACATATTTTACTCTCAGTGCAAAAACAAATGAGTTGTAAGAAACAGAACTAAATGAATACAGAACACTTAACTTTTAAGCAATGGTGTTATTAACAGTATTCTTTCATCTAGAGACAAACTGAGGCTAAAATAATTGAAATATTGCCAAAAATCATATTTATCTTTAAGATATACATAAAAATCAATAATTCGCAAACACAGTATTATTCACAAAGATACATGCTGATTTGCCCAGGACTGTTAAGAAAAAATATCTATGTTAGAAAATTACCCTCATTTATCCTCTTACCTTGGTTTAGCATTGACAAGGTTTTAATTATTATTGTAGTAGTATTTTACTACTCTAAAAAGTTCCTGAATCCTTCAAGGCAGTTATAAAATTCATAATGCTATATATACTTCTTGGACTATCCAAGAATATTTAAAAATTGTGTTAATTGAGATGGAAAACTACGTATTACATATTTTGTGTTAGTGAATCTTCACTAAGTAAAGTCTACTAGTGGTTACTAGAGAAAAATTCACTTATGAATTACATATTTTGAAAAGAAGTTTAATGACTTTAGAATACATGGTGCCTGGAATCAAGTTTCTACATTCTGAGAACACTGGAATCAAGCCTAGGAAAGGCCTACTTTCATAAATGGGTAATTTATAGTGAGTAAATTAAAGAAACCAAGAATAAGCCAGTAAGAGTCTAAAACAGTAGCCCCAAAGTGAATTAAATGATGTATGCAAATATTATATTAACTTCCTCACAAAAACGTTTCCTGAAAATGTGATTTTTTTTAAGTTAATTTTTCCAAAGAATTGATCTTCTTTTCTATTTGATGTCCCCAAATGAAGGAAAACAGTGAACATTTGGTTAGTATCTAATTCTTACCTGGAACCCACTTAATTTCCATTTCCATATCATTTTCTTTGCTTTTCTTTTCTTTGTCTTGAATAACTTGTAAGAGTTGCCTATATTTAGCAATTTGTTCTTCATCATCCTTCTGACTTTTTTTTGTTTTCCCATCTTCTTCTACACTGACTCCATCATCACCTAACAAAAAAAATCAATTTAACTGAATATACAGAAATAATTTCACTTCTAACTTCACTGTTCAATCTCAGCCACTGCAGCAATCTTCTCAAAGCTGTCAGATACACTATAACAGCAGAATATCAAAATCAGACTTAAACTTAACACAAAATGAATTAAGTGACTTAACTCTTATTTACAATAAAAGATCAGCTGCAATATTAGTACAGTGATAACAGTATACTTGGGAATCTCTGTTTTTACTAAAATTCGTATCTCAAAATAATCGTGTAGTCATGTAACACCCTTGAACTTCTCCACCCTATAAGCAAGATAGCAGGGATGGCATTTTTTCCCCCTTTATGTCTCCTACCATCTAACACATATATGGTCAATAAAAGGAGTCTCAGTAGTGCTGGGATGCATCTGATACATGGACTTAGCTGTTCAATGACACAGATAAAGGAAGCTGCCTGTTATCTAAAACAAAGAGTAACGAGTCCTTTCCACGTGATAATGAGCAAGCATACTTACTCTCAGGGTCTCATTAGCACACAAAGAATAAAAATGAACAAATTAGAAGCTTGTGATTTAATTTTCCCATGTGGAAAAAGCTTCACATTTCCATTTCCCAATTTTATAAAAATAATCATAATACAAAGGAACAGTGTAAAATTCACGGGCAACAAATACCAAAGAAACTAATACGTGAAAAGTTTGTTTGCTATGTATTTCCACTGTAATTCTCCACGTCAAAACAGAAATTAAGAACCTAGGTTTTAATGCAAAACATACAGACTAACTGAATTGAGTAAATGCCCTCAGTAAAGGGAAATTTTACAGAAGACCCTCTCTTCTATGAGCTATAACTAACTGGTCACTAAATACATCCGATATTATTAAGCATTTAGCTTGAAACATCAATGTTAATAGATTGTCCTTACATCTTCAAAAGGTGACGTGAAAAAAATTGGTTAAATAAATGTTTTTATAGGTTTTTTTCCTCTGAATGAATAAAAAATAGTCCACAACATTCTTTCCATCCTATCACACTTTTACATTTTCACTTGAACAGCTGAAATTCATTTTTTTCCTGTTTGTGCTTTATGCCACAATAATAATGTTGGATGGAATTCTGTCATGTATCCCGTAATTCAATGGATAAAACATCAGGAACGCATTAACAAAATGGCAATGTATTTCTTTCTATTAAAAGCTTACTTCTGAAAACATAATTAGAAGCAAGCTGCTTCCAGGTTGAGATTTTAGTGGTAAGTCTCTGATGGCCTACTTTAAATTGATTTTTTCCAGTACTAAAATTTTACTTTCTGAAGCTCTAAAATGTGGGTTAACTCATGTAAGTCTGTTTTCTCCCAATTCAAGGACAATACTTTGTGAAAGACTTAATTCTATATAACGAGTGAAAAAAAACTGTAACAGTAAGAAGCCCTGGTATGATCTCTTATAAACTACAATAGGAACATCCAGTAACTTCAAAGCATTCAAATATACTAATGTATCTATCAGAGATACTAAATTATAGATTATAGTAAGCTTGCAATCAATTAAAATACTGAAGAAAAATGCATGTTTTTAAAAACTTAATTAGTACATTTCAAACAAAAAGCCATTAATCCTTAAAGTTTTAGAAGTAAAAATATACGATATGAGGTAGTATGCTAAGACTTTACATATGTTATCCCAATCTTTTCAACCACGAGCAGGTACTATTATGATCCCCATTTCATAGCTACGAAAAGAAAGGCACTGGGGCAAAGAAAATCTAACCCAAGCCTCAAAGTTATTTTAAAAAGAAAGAAGAAAACTTCAAAGAACGGACAAATTAGTGAAGAATTACCAAATCAAAATTAAGGAGAAGATGATCATTATCGAGAGGACCCCATTGCCCTGAATGCACGTACTAGTCTACCAAACAAATAGCCCTGAGACTAACCGACAGTTTTGGCAGTCTCACAGGCCAGTAAGACAAAAGTTAAAAAACCAACTAGTACCCCATATTTAAATAAGTAGGGACCCCGAAAGATACACTCCAGGGCAAGGATCAACCAGAAGTAGACTAGCATAGAAAGACAGTGGATTAAAAAAATACAGGAGAGAAACAACATGGAAGTTACAGTGAAAAGATTCAATATGTATTTAATTGAAGTCCAGGGAAGGGGGAAGAAATACCTGAAGAGATAATGGCTGAAAGATACCATGCCACAAATTCAAGAAACCCAACAAACCTCAAGCATAATAAATTTTAAAAATCTATTCTTAGTTCATATTAAAATTGCAGAAAGACAGAAAGAGAAAACTTTTAAATGCAAAGAATAAAATCCAGACAACCTTCAAAAGACTGAAGAAAGTAGACTGACAGCTGACGTCTCAAAAACAACAAATCAGAAGCCAGGGGAATATTATCATCAATGTGGGAACAAGAGGACTGTCCACCTAGAATTTTTTTTTAATCAAGAAAATATATTCACAAACAAAGGCAAAATAAGGACATATTTAGACCAAACTAAAATTCAATTTTGGAAATTACAACAAATATACTTAAGGTAGAAAGAAAATGATCCCAAACAGAAGTATGAGATTTAGAAAAGAACAAGGAGCAAAAGAAGTAGGGAAAATGTGAGTAAATGTAAAGAAAACAATAATATTAATATCCTACGGTACTTAAGAAGTAAAGCACACAGAATAGCATGAAAGCTCTTTTAAGATTCCTTGTATTCTCTAGGAGGGTAAAAATATTAATTAGTATTCAACTTTAATAAGGATGCAAGTCACAATTTCTAGGATAATCACTAAAAGAACAGGAAGAGTCTACTTTGTAAACTAACTGAGCAGAAAAATGGTATGTAAAAGATAACCCAAAAGCTCTTAGTTTAAAAAAGGTATGGTAATAAAGCATTTTACTTGTTTAGGTGATTGCATAACTGTAAGAATCATGTGTCGTCTAAAAGACCAGACCCTTTTTTTGTTGAGGATAGGGTTTTAAAAAAAGTGTCTTTGGTTGAAGAAATTCAGGCTAAGAAAATATCTCTAAATAAAAAACTTCAATTACTATCTATAAGTATATATAATACTGTACATGTGAGCATACTTCACAGGCAATTTAAGGATTAGATATTCTCTTTCAAGCTACTGACAAAGACATATTGTCATTCGTAAGTCTAGGCTAAGTATTCAAATGCTTACAAAAGCAGACAAATACCTTGTGCTTCCTCCATTTCCTCTTCATCTTCACTAGAAGAAGCTAAATAGGCTTGAAAATCCATGTCCAAAAGTTCTTCCTTTTTAAATCTCCTGTTGAGTGTTGTAATTCTTTCATGATCAGTCTCATCCCAAGTGATCTCCACCTTCCACCAAGTAAGAAAAAATAACATATAAAAATGGAAATGTCAGCAACCCAAACTTGTAAAGAATACTTATTGTTAATGTGGATGTTTAACAGTAAACAGTAAAAAGACATACTAAAATCAATAATATATAACATGCTTAGGGCAAAAGTCTCTACCTGTGGAAAGGGAAGCATTTCAGTTAACCTGTGCCTGTATCCTAACTCTCTACTATATACAAGGCACTTCATTGCTGGGAGTAAAAATTCATCAGTATGGACTGACTGTGGTGAAAACAGGAAACTGCACTAGTGAAAAAGTTAACATTATTATGAATGAGTCAAAACATGTTTTTCACCTGGAGTTCTAGGCATTTCAAGAGGTCTACAAACTGAAATTTCCTGATAAAGCTTTTAGAACAATCTCAGTGTGGTCCTTTTTCCAAAAGAGATTAAAAGCCACTGATTAGAAAGGCATTTACTGGTTGAAAGCACAGGAAACCCTCATGACACAGGAATTTATCTATAACATGATCGGTCTGGTGACATGTTCCTGTCCTCTACGAAGCCCCCATTCTGAGTCTTGTTAGAGATTTAATCTCCATCACAGGGCAGGTTCCACATCCTTACTTTTTTTCCCCCTCAAGCTAATCTCCCCAAATCAGAACATAAGAGATCCAATCCTTAAAATAACTGCCATTGTTGGAGAAATTACTGCTAGTTCCACAATTCAGAATTATTCCTATTCTGATCATTAAGACTGAGCTGAGGACCACAAAATCACTTCTGAACTGAGACAGACATGGATGATACAGCTAGGCCATAGGAACTCAAGACTGGCTGACCAGATAGGCCTGCCTAGTTTTTAGGCTTGAAAATAACATGATCCTAGGTTTTGTGTGACTGAATCTTTCAGACTTCACTTACTGCACACTGGTGGGGTTTCCCTATACTCAGTAACTAATCATGGCCACACAGTGTCCGCAGGCTGCAGGTGGCAGATACAGCAGCTCTCTGCCACCGGGCTGGCCTCAGAAGAGCACGCTGGTTTGTCACAAGAAAGGCAATGAGAAGCCTGTGTGGCTGCTGCAGAGTTCAGCTGTGGGTAAAAGGTACATGGGGCAGGAGAGCAGACAAGCTAGGCAGCTAAGTAACAAACTAATTCAATAAAAATCTTTTGGCTGTTTATTATTAAGCATTACTGTGACACTGAAGTAGAATTATTCTACTTCAATTGTTTTTACAATCTGGGGTCATATCTGCAGAAAAAAATGTGTCCCTATTTTAAATTTGCACTGCTTCTAACTGTGATTTGAAGTAGTGTTAGCTCCTTGCCCCTACTCCCTAGGATACTAATAACTGACATATTACATTAAAGAATTTAGTTAAGTAAGACTGTATGGGAAAGATAGAAGAGAAAAAAGAAACATTTGCAGATAATTGACTCAGGCTTAAAGGCATAACAAAAATCTGGAAACAGGTTCAAATAGATGGGGTAGATAAAAATGCAAATACACTTGTGTTTCACTTCTATTTGTACTTATGCATTAAAACTTTGAATACTTTCCATTTCTAAAGATGCTATAAGTAAATAACAAAGTCTTTTCTTAAAGCAACAACAGAGTCCAGCTATATACTTTCTAAAGTGAAGAAATACCGTTGATGTTCCCATTGCAGCAGATGTGAAATATTTTGGTTTATATGCTGTTAAATCCACTTCTGAGGCTACATCCTTGGGCTCATCATCAAAAGTAATATCATCTGGTATAAACCTAAGAAACAAAGGAAAAAAAAGAATTCATTTAAACACATGCTGCAGTGATAAACAACCAGAGTTTAGATTGTCTTCTAATTAAGTATAGTTTATACATATATACCACATAGAGGTTCTACAGAACACACATGCAGATGAAGTAAACAATGTTAGAAATAATCTTGGCACAAAACTTTTGAAATTCATAAGCTATAAATCTGTAATTCCACTAAATCTAAGTGAACTCTGTAGGTAGAAACCCTGCATTAGGAGTTCAGTTAATGTGAGTCTGGTGTAAACACACACGAGTCCCTCATGCTTCAAAAAGACCTAGATTCCTGATAACACAGTCACTGACTTGCTTCATGATATTCTGAAGATCAGACAGAATTATCAAAGGGGAAGTACTCTGAAAATAAAGTATCATACGAACAAGATATCACTGAAATAATGAAAAGCTTAAGGCTGATTCTTCAACACTAAAAATTTTAATATTATCTTATAATTTCTGTCACAAATAATAGCAGTTAAATGTAAATTAGCTACTGTAACTGTTTGACAATTCTTAGCCATCAGGCTAATGAACGGGAGGAAAAAAGCAAAGAGAAATGATCCATGGTTATTATATTTAGGTTCTATCATTTTCATAAATTTTATTTTCACACACACAAAAAAGCATGAGCTATATATTGCACCAAAAATGATATTTGAGGGAAGGAATGAAAAATCAAGGTTCATTAGGTCTACAGAATATCCTCTACCGCATACACTTTTGCACAGACTTAGTAGAAGAAACATAACCATCTGAGATCAATATTTTAAACATTGTCAATAGGCATGATTTTGAGGTAGATGAATAAAGAGTTCCCTAGATAGTAGGATAGCAGCAGAAAACTCAATTTTCTTTTATGAAGAAAATATATGACAAAACAGGGGATGTAAGTTTTTCCCATGGTCATTGATCTTGTTTTCTAGGTACTGCCAGAGGTTATTCTAACACTGCATGGAAGTGTCCCAAAAAGGAAAAGAAAGAACAAAATGATCCTGAGAAGAATATGTAAACGTGAACTCATGACAGGCGGTCTGACATTCTAATGTTTAGTAACTACAATTAATACATTTAAAACAAGCACCTCCTTTTGAAATTATTAAAAAGAGAAGGAAACAGCTTGTTTGATGAGTTAGGTTTTTCTTGCTATATACTTAAGCATGCTAAAATCTTACCCCAAACTATCAATGCAAAAAATTTTATTTGTATTTTTTTTTTCTAATTTTATTTTATTTTTAAACTTTACATAATTGTATTAGTTTTGCCAAATATCAAAATGAATCCGCCACAGGTATACATGTGTTCCCCATCCATGAGTCAGAATGCTTTTGAAGTATGAAAGCCAGTGACTATCAACTGATGCATTTTTTTTTTCCCCTAAAATATTTCATCTTGACAAGAAAGTCTCTAACAAACTTGGATAGCAGGAGGGAGGTTCAAGAGGTAGAAGATAAAAAAAGAAAAAAAAAAGAACCAATGATTGTGAAGCATGATCTTAATATACTGATGTGTCTATGTATTAGTCACCTGCTGCTGCTAAGTCACTTCAGTCGTGTCTGACTCTGTGTGACCCCATAGATAGCAGCCTACCAGGCTCCCCCGTCCCTGGGATTCTCCAGGCAAGAACACTGGAGTGGGGTGCCATTGCCTTCTCCGGTATTAGTCGCTTAGTTGTGTGCAACTCTTTGTGACCCCATGGGCTGTAAGCTGCCAGGATCTTCTGTCCATGCAATTCTCCAGGCAAGAATACTGGAGTGGGTTGCCATTTCCTACTCCAGGGGATATTCCCGATGCAGGGATTGAACCCAGGTCTCCTGGACTGCAAGCAGACTCCTTACTGTCTGAGCCACCAGAGAAGCCTTAATATACTGATAATTTAAAATTAAAAATCTTAAAAAAAAAAAAGTGATTTCTATTGACAGTGTCACAGTAGAATGGTTTACTGGGTTCAAGGAACTAGGCTAATGATAAAATGGTACGACAGTTTAGCTTCCTGGTTTCCTTAGAACAGACATTCCCAACCACATAAGGTTTTTCAGCTTGGGTCAGTGATCCTGAGCACATGGTGGAAATAATGCCCAAGTCTGAAGACAAGGCCAGCAAGACCATCTACTCTTAAGCACTGTCCAACAGAACTTTCTATGATGATGTCATCAAAGTTCTGTTTCTTTTCTGCCCAACATGTGGCCATTAAGTACTTGAAATGTGTCCAGTGTGACTAAGCAGATGAATTTTAAATTTTTTAAGTTTTTAATTAAATGTAAATAAGCCAGCTATGATTGCTGGCTACTGTACCAGACAGCACGGATCAAGAGACACTAGTCTATTAGCAAATGCCTTTGCCTCCACCTCAATGCTTTTGGTAAAGTTACTTCACTCTGGTTCCCTAGTTCTAAAAGACAGCTGCCAAGAAATATCATTGCGTAAAACCTGCCATCCTAAAAACACATCTGACATACCTGAAAGCACATAAATGTGAGGTGACTTCTAACACTTTAGCATTTTCTCATTTCAGTTTTCTTTCTTAAGAGTGATGTGCTACAAGAGCATTCTACTAAAAGGGAGAAATCCTCTTAGAAAATGAAGCAACAGAGAGCACTACCAATTCTAATATCTCAGTTCTTACAGTTACATTGTGCTACAAGAATAAACTGGTACCACACACACAAATTACCTTAGATCTACAAACGAACAACTACTTTCGAATTCCAGGCCATCACAATCCTCATAAATTTTAGCAGCTGTTTCAGGAGAATCACAGTCTACTACTGCATAATAGTATTTCAGTCGTTTGAATTGATAATCTCTCAGTTTTTCTCTAGAGGCCCTAAAAAGGGGGAAAAAATCATTAGGTTTACTTAAACAGGAACACAAATACCTCTCTCCTTGTAAAAAAGAAATGTAACTGTTCCAAGAAAAACATATTACAAACTGGCTTTTATTATAATCCATCTTCCTTTATGAATAGCCTTCTTCCCTAACATTAAATACTTACACACAATTTATTATTTTGACAAGGTACAGACTAGGGATTTTGACTGGAATTTTGTATTTAGAAAAAGGAAAGCAAGAATTACACGTGGCTACCTATAATTTTAATTTTTAGAAGAGATTATTTTTTGTTTGTTTGATTACCATATACAGCTTTCTCAAGTAAATCCACTGAGGAGGACCACTGCAGTATAACATATGCTAGGAAAGCACTAGCTTTTATTATAAACAAATACCTGATCTTATAAAACTTTATTCATGTGTTGTCAAGACTAAATGGTATTTAAGTTCAACTTACTTAACTATAGCTTATTCTTGGAGGGTCTTCATCTGGCAAATAAAAATTTGCCACCAATTTTTATTAAGTGCACATACAGCTCCACCTAGTGGATTCAAAAGTACTTAAAATTTATTTCTCTACATTATGATGATTAAGAACTTTATTATTCTTGCATTCTTATATTTTTCTATTTAACTAAGATAAATTATATAATTTGGAGGTAAATAGTTTCAATTCCCTTTACATAGAAATCAACATCTAAGAAAAAAAGCAAAATTTATTGATTCAGGTTTAACCATGAAATGTTTTTCAAAACTGCAATAATTACTTTCACGAATACAGAAATATAAATATATACAGAAAATGTGTTTGGAATACTGTGTCACTTCTGGCAGACTTTAACTTTCTTTGCAATCTATTTTAACCATGAATGGCACAAATATAAACTTTAGTTTCAATTATCAAAGTGACCAGAATTCTGAGTTAGTGACACAAACTCATATGAGGTTTAGTTTTATTTTCTGGAGTGTTTTAATACCAGTCCTTTTCAGGAGCATCTTCAGGAATGCTTAATAACTCCACTGGTCCTTGAACGTGCTCTTCCTTCATCCTCTCCTTTCCAAACTCTGAAGGATATATCTAAACAAACAAAAAAATAAGATCAAAGTAATTTATACTTCCCTTTTCTCAAAATATACAGATCTTTGAAAGTCAGGAACTCTAGACAACTGGACAGAATGCAAACAGCAAGAATGGCACATACATACACGCTCCCATGTGTGAAAAATGACTGGATAAAATAATCTGAATTAAATCTTTGGTATTTTTTTTATCCCGGCTACTTTTGAGAGTCAGGAAATATAATCGTATTAACCTGCAGTGTTTTGTTACTACCAGGCTTAATATTCATTTATTAACTAATGTATGCTTTTTTCAGTTGTCTGAAATATGTAATTTATCGACTAGGGAATCCAAGTTTTTCTCACTAATCTAAGTTGCATAAAACAGGTTTGGTTTTGTTTTTTTCTATGAAGCCAAGCCAGGTTTACTCTAATATGTCTATAAATAATAATACTATAACTATAAATAATAATACTATATTTAAAAATAATTAATCCGCAATGCATGTGAGACAGGATGATGCAGGGCAACAGATGTAAACCATAATAGGTTTCAATGTAGAAGTTTTTAGCATATATGCAGTCACATGTTGATTCTTTGTGGTTTTTCCTCTTTATAAGTCCAGTGATTCCTACTGTCCATCTCCTAAAATATAAGATTTAACAAAAACACCATTCTATTTCAATTCTGCCTACAGTTTGACTTTTAATTTTTTTCTTTACTTCATCTGGCTATCATTTGGGAGACGTGAAAGTGAAAGTCGCTCAGTCGTGTCCGACTCTTTGTAACCCCATGGACTATACCGTCCATGGAATTCTCCAGGCCAGAATAGGAGCGGGTAGTCTTTCCCTTCTCCACGGGATCTTCCCAACCCAAGGATCGAACCCAAGTCTCCCACACTGCAGGCGGATTCTTTACCAGCTGAGCCACAAGGAAAGCACAAGAATACTGGAGTGGGTAGCCTATCCCTTCTTCAGGGGATCTTCCCGACCCAGGAATTGAACCGGGGTCTCCTATATTGCAGGTGGATTCTTTACGAACTGGGCTATGAGGGAAGCCTTAGTTGTCCCTATGCTCTACCCAAACCTGAAAACTTCTGCAACATTATAAAATGTTGTGATGTTGTAACTGGTAGGGTAAATCCTTTTATACTGCTATGATTTCTCAAAGACTTACGAGTCATTCTCACTTGTTTATTCTTTTAGATAACTAATGGCAACCTTTTTCTTAACTTTCATTTGCACTGAGATTTTGACTGAAACTATACTAAAACTATAGAACTGATATCTTAAATATTTAAACTGAACAACAGTAATTTAGAGTTGCTTCAGGCACTGTAGTAGATACTTCGTATGATCTGCTTTTCGTTGAATCCTTACCACTACCTTAAGAAATACTACTGTTATATCTACTTAGAGGAGAAAACACATTTGAGAAATAATCAATAAAATGCACAAGATCATATAGCATGTGTCAGAATCAAGATTTGAATACAGGTCTGTCACACTGCAAAGTCTAGAGTCTTAATCACTATGTGGGCTTTCTAGAAATACGGTATCTCACAATTTTTCATATATTATTTATCAAGTGTTATAGCTTACTTCATATAGGTTGTGTTTATAAGGTAATTTGTAAGATTTTTATGTATTTCTGCTGTTAGTAAAAATAGAATGTTACTTGTTAATGTTAGTAATGAAACTTTTTTTTTAAATATTTATCTTATACCCTGTCCCTTTACTGAGCTTTATTATAATAGCTTTTCAACTGATTACTTTGGTTTTCATAATTAAACACAATCATATAACCAATCAATAATTTTACCTGTTCCTTTCTTACCTTCACACTTGTTTCATCAGTTTTGTGTCTAACTGTATTGGAACAACTTTCAGATTAATTATTTTCCTTAAAAGGAAAACTATGACTATAAAAAAAAGGGATTTAACTTAGAATGCTTAGAAATACTTCAAAATGAAATTGAAGTAAATTCTCACCTTTACAGAAAATATAACACCTCCTTTAGGTTTAAATGAATTGAACAAAGCCAGCAAATCTTTTGCCTTCAATCTATCCCAGTCCATGTTGCAAACTGCTAATCGACACGTAATCTAAAAAATGACAAAAATTACTTATTATATAATCTACATCATTCCCAATGCTTGCAAAATTAAGATAGTAAATATAATGCCTATCCTGAAAGCATTAATATAGTATTTATCTAAGTGATTTCAGTATGTAAAAGGAAACTTCAGATAAGCAACACAACAGTAAAACTGTAAACAGAAAAGCACTCTCTTATTTGGTTCTTAGTTCTTGAACCAGAGCATGAGGATGAGCTGATTCTTTAACTACCAAGTTTATTAAGCTATTTTGCCACCCATGAGTGAGTAGGAAAGTTTAATATATTAATCTATAGCATTTCTAATAGGTACAGTAGGAACTGATACACACTTCTAGTTAAAACAACAATTTTTTTAAAATTTCACATGACTTCTAATCATTTATATAGAAATTCACCCCCAACTGCTGGAACAGATATTAACTTTATATAGGTATATTCTGTATCAAGAAGTTTTAATCAGAATCACCATCAAGACTTATTATTTACCAATAAAGCTTTTCCTTATTAATTTAATTACATTAATCCTACCATCCATAACAGCTACTTGTACTCTTGACAAAATAATCTTATTTGATCAAAAGGTTACCTCATCAGCCCGAGGAGCATCTTTATCTAATTCTCTCCAAGCATGCTCAAAACCAGATTCCTCTGGAAGTAAATCTGTCATATCGTCTTCATCTTCAGAACTGGTTTCTATATTTCCTTTGCCCCTCGCAAGATCAGGGCCACTGTCGCTTTCATCATCATCCTCACTATCATCTTCCTCATCATTTCCAATTCCTCCATCATCATCATCATCATCTTCTTCATCATGAAGATCAGCAGCAGCAGCCCTACAAATGCCTGTAATTTCATCTTCAGATTCTTCATCACTTCCTGTTTCACTAGCACTTTCTGAATCTTCCTCCAGAGCATCTTTGTCAAACCTTTTACCACCTGTTGAGTCTTCATGACCATCGCTGTCTCTTGCCATTATGAATGGAACCACTGCAGAAAGGTCAAAGGAGAAATTAAGAAAATGTAAACGATGTATTAAATTAAATCCAAGTTATTTTGACCTCAAATCCAGTAAAAATCTAATTTCCATGAAGCAGACTAAAGGAAAATATAAATTCAACACAATTCATGCCTAACCAAATGAAGTTTTGTTAGGAGAAAGAGTAGGAACTAAGCTTTATTTCAGTATCACAAGAGTGGGGTGTAATAAAAGATAACTAACCAGCAGATGTGAAAAAGCCAAAAAAGGGCATTAACCTAAGTTCTATAAATGGGATCAGAAAACTACCACCATTATGAAAGTAAATTAGTACGAGATAAGCATCAGAATTCATTTTTAAACAACTTGCTTAAAATAACACCTTGGGGACACATTTCTATCTAGTATTGCAATAATTCTTAAGCATCAGTTATTATCACACAATGTTCATGATTTTTGCCTATCACTGACATTTTTCATGAAGCTGTTTTTTTAATTAAAATTAGCAGCTTGTTCTAAACACTATCCCTGAAGTCACAGATTTCATATGTCTGTGATGTGGTGGTTACTTTTTCCCTCTAAAATGTTGAACCACATAATTATTAATATAAAAAAAGTTTAAATATCACCTGATAAGACATCGTCTCACAGTTAACAGTGGTACACATATCACATTTGCAGTTGTATAACAAACTGAACAAATTTTAATATTTTTGACAATATCAACTATACTCATAACATTTATTCATTCATTAAATATTTGTTCAAGGCCCACTGTGTACAAAACCTTATTTTAAATAATGAGAAAATACAAAGAAACAAACAAAAATAAGCTAATAAACAATGAGGGAATACAAAAATAAGTTAACTGCCTCTGTTTCTAGATGGCAATGCTCTGGTGGTGACTGCAAATACTACTACTTACTTACCTATTTTTAAAAAATGCTTATATTATTTTTCCTCTGATTACAAAAGTAATGACTGCTCATTGCAAAAGAAAAACAAAAAAATATGGTTTAATGAAGAAAATAAAGATGACCAATAACTTTTCATTTAGAAGTAACTGGGTGGTTATTTTGGTATGTAACTCTGTAAATTTGTTTTCTATGACATGCCCACTAATTTAAGTAGCTGGTCTACTTAAATTATACTATGTACTCAATTTTATAATCTATTTTTAAAACTTCATATGTCACAGACATATTTGGAGATATCGGAACTCATTTAAGGGATTCCTTGACAGCTCAGTTGGTAAAGAATCTGCCTGCAATGCAGGAGACCCCACTTCCTGGTTTGGGAAGATCCACTGGAGAAGGGATAGGCTACCCACTCCAGTATTCTTGTGCTTCCCTTGTGGCTCAGCTGGTAAAGAATCTGCCTACAGTGTGGGAGACCCGGGTTCTATCCCTGGGTTGGGAAGATCCCATGAAGGGAAAGGCTACCCACTCTGGTACTCTGGCCTGGAGAATTATACAGTCCATAGGGTCACAGAGAGTCAGACATGACTGAGAGACTCTCACTTTCATGGTCTTTCACTAATGACTTATGTTACCATTTTAAAATTTCAAAACAGGGTTACAGTCCACGTTCTTTGCACACGTGTCTAATTATTTACTTAAGTTCTTAAGCACACAGTGCTGGGCAACATTTTAAAATGACATGTAATATCAAACTGCAGCTCCTCACATCACCTTTACCTCACAGCACTTAAAAAGCCCCTTGTACACAGTAGTTGCTGGAATGGTGAGTGATGAATACTAGTGAGCAAAAGATGGTGATATGTGGAGTCACTTAATCTCTAAGAGATAATGCTTTTTCTGGATTGAGGAACCAATGAAAATTACAGCAAGCAACAAGGTGGGGTAGAAAGACTCAAAAGACTTGAGTTAGAGGTCTGTGTATCCTCACAGAAATCACTTTAACCTTGTTTCCTATGTAACCTAATTTCTCATGGTTATTGAGAAACTTAAGATAATGTAAAATAAATTCAAAGGATTACTGGACATATTAATATTAACCCAGTACCCTAAATCTACTGAAATTTAAAGGAAGCTAGACTAACGTAGCTCACAAATGTAGCATCAGGCCAACCTTGCTACTGTTTCAATCTGATTTTATTTTCCATTTTCAGTAACGAGACTTGCATCCGTTCTCCCTATACCTCAGTTTGCTGCCTGGTTCCTCTACAAATGGAATGAGATCTCACCCCTAACCCCTTAGTCCCTGTTATTTAGAATTCTGTCCACTGCCTGATACTTCCTACCTGCCCAATGTGACCATGGCCTGTCAAGACGTTTCTCTGTCTTTTATGGATGCCTACCCTGCTAGGGTACTGTAACCATAACCACCCTTTGTCTGGGTTATCTGAACATCACCAGTTTTCAATTACAACACCAATGATCAGCAACACCAATACTCAAAATTTCCTGCTGCTGGACAGGACAATTCTAATTAGCTTAGAAAACTTGTAAACGTGAACTAGAATCAGACATTTCTTACTTCGTATCAAATAATCATTTCTAGCTTTATTCTTCACTCACTCCTTCAGACATCTTATTATCTAATCAAATAGGAATACTGATCTCTTCTGAACAAGCCCAACTAAACGTCTGCTCAAAAAGTTCTCTCCATTTAGGATACTTTGGATTCCAAGTTTAATTCTTCTAAACTCCAACCAAGATAGCACTTCACCTATGAATTTTACTGATTACTGTATCTTGAGTGACCTCTTCCTCCAAAGTCTCAGAGGCCTTTTCTTCTACGGCACTTAAAATTACTCTATTATGTATTATGGTTCTGATTTCTTCCACTTTGTATCTGCACTATCCAATATGGTAGCCAGCAACCACATACGGTAACAGCACCTGAAAAACAGCTCGTCCAACTAGATATACTAAGAAAACAGAATGTAAAATATCCTATTACATTTTCATATTGATTACATATTGAAATAGTTTTTGATATATTAGGTTAAATAGAATATATATTCATAGGACAAAGCAATGGCAATCCACTCCAGCGTTCTTGCCTGGAGGATCCCATGGACTGGGGAGCTTGGTAGGCTGCAGTCCATGGGGTCGCACAGAGTCGGACACGACTGAAGCGACTTTGCAGCAGCAGAATACATTCATGTATCTATTAATCACTGGTTTCTTACTTTTTAATGTGTCCAATAGAAAATTCAAAGTTACAGACTTCTATTGGACAGTAGTGCTTCAGATCAGGGCTATTGCATAGTGTTGCAAGCCATTATTTGCAAAAGCTGATTTTCAAAGGGTCAAGAAGGGCTACAATCAAAACCAAACTTCAATCACCAAGCCACATACCTTGCAGGAACAGTGTGTCTTTTCGGGGAAAACAGTCTGTGCCTCCCTCAAAGGTACTGTCCTCACCACACTGTGAGCTCTGGAAGCCCTGTGGGTCCAGAAGGGCGTATGTTTTTCTAATTTTTGTACAGGCATCATTTAAACTAGCAGTAGCCCTAAGATGGGAGGAATCATGTCTTGATGTTCTATCTGCCACATATTTGTTACTAAAAGTAGTTGAATAAATGAAGCAATGCCTGAGTACCCAACTCTACTTTCTTTCTTCAGATACATCTCTTCTTACCCCGTCATGAGATCACGTGACACTTTATCTAGTTAGAGAACACAGCTGTCTCTAGTGCTCACCATAAATCAAAATCACTGGTTTAGCCTCAAGACTCATACTTTTATTTGTCTTTCTTCTAGCCATTATGGCTTCAAATCAAAAATTATCTTATGGTGTACTATCCTTCATAGCTATGGTGTACTATCCTTCATAGCTTTATACTTCTAAATAAGTATTTGACCACTCCTATGATACTATGAAAACACTTATTATACATATTTCCTTTTTAAAAGACCAGTATAAGAATAAGTAATACCAAAGATTCCTTAGTTCTTTCAAACCAACCTGATTGCATTTTTCTTCTTCTTGTCTCAGAATACTTGACCTTGGGAGACTGAACAATCTCAGAGGTGCCTGAGGCTACCATTCTTAGTTGTTCTTTGGGAAACAAGTCTGTGCTCTGTTGAACAGTGTTTTTTTCCCCTTTTGTACTTTTTTGTGTAAATTCTTTGCTATCTTTCTCAAGACTTACTAAGTTGATCTTCTTAGATTTGCATGAGGTTTTCATTTTCTGAATTCTCTCTGAGTTATCTAAATCATTATTTCCAGAATCCTTTTGATGAATTTTCTTGTTTTTTTTCTTTTTATCTTCAACAAGATTTTTTGATTCTACTTCATTTATAGTCTGGGGTTTTTTCTTCTTCATTTTCTTTTGACTTAATGTTTTATTATTCTCATCAGAGAGATCGGAATCAGAATCTGAAAGGTCGTAAAAACGTTTCAAGTCCTCTGTAGTGCTGTGTTTGATGGGACGTCCTCTTTTATCCACAGCATAATTCAATTTGAACTTTTTGTCATGAAACATTGCTCGAAATCTCTTGTCAATTTTGACTTTTCGATCCTTTTCTGGCATTTCCCAGAATCTTGGGTCCTTTGCAACCCGCCTAAACCGTTGGTCACTCATGATTTCTTGTTTAGATGCCATTTTTAAATGTGTAACTGGACAAATGCCTGACGAAATCAAATACTAAAAAATAAAATCATAATGAAAGGTTAGTAACAGAATTAAGTAAGATGCTTTGGGAAAATATTAATTCACAATACTATATTCTAAGCTACATTAAGTAAAATAAAAGAGGTCTAATTTCATTTCCCGAACGAATCTTGAGTCACATGCAGAAAAGAAAAACTATCAGAATATTTTCTTTTGAGTACAGCATTTGAAGAAATAAACTTAAGGCAAAACCAAGCAGAATTCCAGGTCTTTATGAAGGGAGGCAAATGATTACTAGCCAACTGCCCTCACTTAGATATCCCATATTTCTACTTTATATTTGTATGTGTTACAAGTAAAAGCTAATATGATTAAAATATCCTTAAGTCTCTGTCGGTCTTACTTGTTTTTTCACATTCTGGTCCTATTATCTCCGTTAACCCTGACTTCGTTTTATTCGAACAGCCTTTACTTCGACCAGGCTGTAACAGAACAAAATGAATTCAGGTTTAGCTTACAAAGTTCCCCCTCTTTGTATCTGACCACCCTTCGAGAACCAGGTAAAGCCTCTCTCGAGTTAACAAATACAAAGCACTGCTTTGTTTCAAAAGCAAGGCTTGACCATGACGCACCATTAAACATCTGACCCTCAGAACAGCTTTGTGGGGTAAACAATATTTCATTCAACTATCAGAGGTAAAGCGTATAGATGTTTAGAACGAAAGCACTTGATCTACGCCAGATATTCGGAGACAGGAAGGCGACCTAACCTCACCTCGGTCGCCCGCCCTCATCTCCGGTGCCCACCTGCCCCTCCTACCCACCGGGTAACGCCGGGAACACCAGGGAACTAGGACCTCCTTCCCAGCTCCCAAACCTCAGAGAGCCACTTTGGGGCTCAAGTCCCTCAACACGACCTGGAGGAGGAGCAAAGAAGCTTGAAGAGAGGGGTCGGAAAAGCAAGGAGGAAGAGCGCGGCGCTCGTAAACCCGAAAGACAATCTGTCGTACGCTAGCTCTGTCCCTCTTCTCCTGGAGCCCGACTCCACTCACCGACTCCGAATCCTCTCACGGCGTCACATGGGGCCCCACACCCACAATCCTCTGCGAGACACACCGCCGTGAAGGCACGCGAACTGGGCCAAACTTCCTCCGCTTTCCCTCCGCGAAGTGCTCCGGCGTCCTTGCCGTAGCCTCGGCGCATGCGCTCGATAGCCGAGCCGGCCGCGGGTGTATGCGCTGGAGATGCCTCTGCTTACCCCGCTTCGGTTCTCGTGGCGGCGGCTGCCGGCGGCAGGTGTCCCCGTGAAGAACCTCGGCCTCAGGACGGTGGCCTCTGGCGCCTCTTCCCCAAGTGGTGCCTCGCCCAAAGCCTTCAACATCTTCGATCGGGATTTGAAGAGAAAGCAAAAGAACTGGGCGGCCCGGCAGCCGGAGCCGATGAAGTTCGACTACTTGAAGGAGGAGGTGAGTCTGCGAGACGGCGCGGAGGGTGGCTCAGCGCCTTGACTTCGGGTGTCGGATCTCCGGCCAGGACCCGAACGCCCCCACCTCGCCGTGTAACCTTGAGAGGCCGCCCTGCCTGTCTGGGCCTCTGCTGTAATCGCGCGGGGGCCGGGCGCCGGTGGTTGCAAGGTGCGATTCATTCATTCATTCATGTCCTCGGCGGATAGCATTAATACTTGAGTTACAGGCGTACCTGGGGCAAAGCAAGACCGCTGCCCTCAAGAGATTTCATTCTTTTGAGAGACGAGACAGTGAACCGAAAAGGTAATTTCAGCTAATGAAGTAAGGCCAGGTAGTGAAGTGAAGTAGTAAAGTCATTGCGCTGGTCGGGGGCAGACGACGAGGCAAGAAATTAATCAAGCTGGGATCTGGGGGATGTCGGGGCGAGGCTTTGCAGGTAAAAGGGAAGACGAACCCAGAGGCCCTGAAGTCAAAAGGACCTTGTCAAGGCCTCCAGGAAAGCTCCAGTGGGAGGTAAGGGAGTGCCTAAGTCAGGAGGGCCTTAATGGGTAAGAACTTTGGATTTTCTTCTCTATCTCAGCTGTACATTCTATGTGGTAATTTCTGGCCACATGCAGCTTTTGAGCACTTGAAATGTCCCTTTGAGATGTGCAGTAAGTGTAAAATACAGTGGGTTTCAGTGAATTAATATGGAAAAAGGATGTAAAATATTTCCTTAATATATTTTTATATTAATTACACGTTGAAACTCTATTTTGATATTTTGGGTGAAAATCAACTTCTTTACTCTTTTTAAAATGGCTACTAGAAAATCTTTGGAGAAGGGCATAGCAATCTACTTGCCTGGAGAAATCCATGGACAGAGGAGCCTGGTGAGCTGCAGTCCATGGGGTCACAAAGAGTCGGACACGACTGAGTGACTAACGCTTTCAACACTTGCACCAGAAAATCTTAAACTGCTCATGTGGCTCTGATTGTTTTTTATTGGCCAACATGGCTCTAAAGTCTAGAGGAATGGGAGGCTGTTGAATGGTTTTCAGCAGTGAAGTGATGGGATCTGATTCATCTTTTAGGAAGATTCATTAAGATGAATTAAGATCTCTGATTTATCTGTGCTGGTTTGAAAGACCTCTTCTCTTTACCCAGGTGGACTAGGGACTTGAGCCAGTTCTACTCTCTGAATAGGCAGCACAGAGCTCAGGCCTGTGTAAGTGCTTGTTCAGGGATAGACCAAAATTGAAATCAAGTGTGATGATTGCAGCCAACACTTACTGAGCTCCTACTCTGGGCAGAACTTTGTGGAGGTCCTGGCTAGATCAGATGACTGACTCTGTTCTCAGGGTGACACATATAAATATTTAGAAGATGTGAGTTTTCAGACACTCTCTTCCAGGAAAGGCACCTGGATTACAACTTGACTGAGGCCTCACCATTCTTTAAGACTAGAATAAATAAGATAAAGTATACGACAGTCTTTTAAAATAATAAACAAAAGGTATTCATATCAGTAACGATGCACAGAGTGGACTCCTCTGGGAAAAGACTTCTGCTGTCCCTTCTGCCTTACTCTTCCTCCCCACCTCACCTCCCAAAGAAAATACACATATATTCTGTTCTGAGCTTTCAAGTCCCAGTAGAAACTATGTGATGTTTACCAGGGAATGAGTGGAATGTGGGGAATATTAGTATCCCACATCTTTATTCCTGCTGTATGAAGCCTAGCAGAGCAAAAGGAGGCACCTGCCTTATGACCTCTTTTAAATTGGATTGGGATTGAGGAGGTTTCTTTAAATGTGGCTGACTTCTAATTTTCAGATGTTGCTCAGAAAAGTTATTTATTCATTTAGGAGTTCCACAAAATTTGTTAATAGTTAACAAATAATTAGTTTTTATTAAATGATCACTTATACATTGATCTGTAATAATCCCCAGCTAACTAATTTTTCACTTTCACGTACCTCACACTAATATCTGTGGATGATATACTTGTTATGTTTCTGTTGCCTTTTTTTTTTTGAATTAGGGTATCCTGTTGCTTTTTGTCTTTGCACTCTTGCAGCACATGAAATATAAAGTCATAGATATACAGAATTTAGTCTTCTTTCCTTAAATTGACTTCTGAGGTAATTAACTCAATGTGTTTCCTTGATTATTTTTATTTATGATGTTCCTATTCAGAATTTTTAAAGTTGCTGAGGTCAAATTGAAAAAGGGATAAAGGGAACTCAACATGTTGAAATATAAGTAACCTATGGATTGTTGATTACTCGGAAAAGTGTTATTTCTCTGTTAAACATACTCATCTTTACTTTTGTACATCATTGCCTCTTGTAATCTGTCAGGTTGGAAGTCGGATTGCAGATCGAGTGTATGACATAGCCAGGTAAGTGATGACTGTCATAATAAAATACACAATCAATTTCCCTGGTGGCTCAAATGGTAAAGAATCTGCCTACAATGTGGGAGACCGGGGTTGGATCCCTGGGTTGGGAATATCCCCCGGAGAAGGGCATGGCAACCCACTCCAGTATTCTTGCCAAGAGAATCCCATGGGCAGGAGAGCCTGGTGGGTTGCAGTCCATGGGGTCACAAAGAGTCTGACATGACTAAGCGACTAACACTTTCACTTTCAACACAACTTTTGGAGACTTAAAAAGTTAAGTGCTTTCACTTGCACAGGTATCAGGAACCCCAGTTAAATAATGGCTTTGCTATAGAACTGCTCTGTGATATTAGCAGATCACTTTTTGTGCTCTTCTGTGTAAAAGACATCCATTACATTAGACCAATATGGGATGAATTTATTACATTTGTCTGTGTTAAAAAAGGAAAATTTTGTAAAATCACAAACTCTTAAAATCTTATTTTAGATATATCCTGGCTACTTGAAAGAGTCATGAGGTGAATCAGTTTCATAAAATTAAAGAAAATTCTTCATTGTTGCGAAAGCCACCTTCATTTCATCTACTTCATTAGTTTCATTATTTTAAAAATCTGAAAAGTAGCTAATTCTTTGTGATATAGTCATTCATTTGCCTGGATTTTAGATCATTTGCGATTTAATAAATGAAACATTAAATTTTCCAAATCAGATTGAATTTTGTAATCTTTCTATGTCATTATACTCAGCAAAACACAAGTCTGTGGAGAAAACTGTGATTGCAGCTACAAAATCATGTCTTAAAATAACAGTTAACTCTTTGGAATTAAATTATTAAAAATACCAATCTAAAATGTCTTACACTGATCTTCTATTATTAGCAAGAATTGTCAATGCTGATCTTATGTTTATATTTTAAAACAAACACAACAGATTATTAGATGTCTTATTTGTGCTATCTGAGGCTCACTTAATACTGTTAGAATCCATGGTAATAATATTAATAACTCCTAACTATTGTTGAACATTTGTACTGTGCTAAATACTTTACGTGCTGGATAAAATTCTCATACCAACCCATTTTATAGATGGGAAAACTGAGATCCAGCAAGATTAAATCTCTTGTCTGTGTTCACAGAGCTAGTAAATTGCAAGCCTAGAATTCTGACTCATGTCTTTGTGATTGCAAAGGCTGTATGCTTTCCCAGGCCACACTGCCTGTGTGCACAGTCAAGACACAGGGCATTGGGTATACTAGACGTTCTCTCCCCAGTGGTTCTCCAGCTGTGTACTGGTGTTCTATATTTGTGACATAGGTTTTTAACAGAAATTACAAAGGGACTCTCAGTTCCAATAGGAAAAAATTTACTAGTGCATGAAGTTTCTTTAAAAATTGTCACAAATTTTTCATAAACCTGTGATCCACAGTTGGATGTGTAAAGTGATTTAGTATGAGACGATACGTTTGGAGGAGACAGCATAGCATAGTGGATAGGAGTTCTGGTCAGGATTCTTTCTGACTGAATTCAAGTCTGACTGCTGCTTATTAGCTGAATGACCTTGGATTGACATACTTAACTGTACACTTAGCCCAGTGATTTGAACCTGATAAGATTTCAGTAAAAGCTGTTATTTAGTTGATGGTTTATTTGGGTTTTAGTTTATCATGTTATATTTCATAGTATTTCACATAGTAATTTCTAAGTTATCTGCTGCCACAACAAATTTGAGAAATAGGGATAAGTAGTAAGTTCCTGATAGGTATGCCACATATTTTCAGGTTAATTACATTAACTTCTCTTCATTCTTTGTCTGAGTATATTATCAGATTAAAATTGTTCAGTCACTCAGTCATGTCCGACTCTTTGCAACCCCATGGACTGCAGCACGCCAGGCTTCCCTCTCTTCATCATCTCCCGGAGCTTACTCAAACTCATGTCCATTGAGTCAGTCATGCCATCCAACCATCTCATCCTCTGTTGTTCCCTTCTCCTCCCGCCTTCAGGCTTTCCCAGCATCTGGGTCTTTTTCAGTGAGTCAGCTCTTCACATCAGGTGGCCAAAGTATTGGAGCTTCAGCTTCAGCATCAGTCCTTCTAATGAATATTCAGGATTGATTTCCTTTAGGATTGACTGGTTTTATCTCTTTGCAGTCCAAGGGACTCTCAAGAGTCTTTCTCCAACACCACAGCTCAAAAGCATCAGTTCTTCAGCATTCAGCCTTCTTTATGGTCCAACTCTCACATCCATATATGATCACTGGAAAAACCATAGCTTTGACTAGATGGACCTTTGTTGCCAAAGTAATGTCTCTGCTTTGTAATATGCTGTCTAGATTGGTCATAGCTTTTCTTCCAAGGAGGAAGCATCTTTTAATTTCATGGCTGCAGTCACCACCTTCAGTGATTTTGGAGCCCAAGAAAATAGAGTCTGTCACTGTTCCCATTGTTTCCCTATCTGTTTAAGTACCTGCACTAAATCAGTGCTTCAGATCCATGTCGTGGAGCAGCCCTGTGGAAAGCCTTTGGTTGGGAGGCCCTGGGAGTGGCTTGGCCGAACAGCCTTGCCATGCCCGGTGTGTTCTCTGATGGAGACATCTGGTGATGTGAGGGAGCAGGCAGATGATAGGACTTGTTTGAAAGTTGTATTCACGAGAATCTTTTTTCTTAAGAAAAATTTGTTTTTAATAATCACTTTATGGGGGCTGTATTATTATAGACAAAGCATAATTTCTGTGTCTGTTTTTCAGAGACTTTCGTCTTGCGTTGGATGTTGGTTGTGGACGAGGTTACGTAGCAGAACACTTGAATAAGGTATATTTATTGAATGACTTAACTTAGAGAGATAAAATTGGCCAGTTTTAAAGAAAAAGTTTCTTAATTCAGTCTGTATCATATTTAGATTTTGATGACATCAGAATTGCTCATTTGTTATTTTTTAAGTGATAGAACCAAAGGTTTTATGTCTACTCCTGTGTTTTTTCTTCAATGATTTTTTCTTTGAATCCATTTTATACAGCGTTCCCACTGGTAGTTTCTCTAAGTCTATATACGATATGTTGTGTGTTATTTCCACTTTGTTCAAATATTTTTTATAAATCACAGTCAAAATCACATTGACATTCATCTGGGACGTGTGATTAAGCTTTTTTTTTTAATCTATGGAACGTATTCAGTTTATCATTTGGTTAGAAACTTTTGTGTGTGATTAAGTATAAATAGTCTTTATTAATGTATATACTATTTTATTTTTCATTTTGTAATTCAGATCAAAAAATATTCATTAATTGTTTTAGCCTCTCTAAATAGACACTATGCTGGACACAGATCAAAGTGGGATTTCTATATCAAATCTACTTAACGAAAAAGTGTACACTTGTGCCAAGACAGGGGAGGGGTATGTGATAAGTCTCTGAAAACACTGTCATTGATAATAATAAATGCCATGGAATTGATACAGTCATTAAACTGCAACAGTAGTTAAGGGAAAGGAAAATCAGTGGAGTTCATATGACCAGAGACTTCTGAAAGGCATAGCATCTGACCCGAGATTTGATAGACTCTGGACTGGTGCTTATAGCGATTGGAATGTAAGGCATGGCTGGAGGGAAGGCAGAAGTGGCAAGCTGTAGGGTGTGATCAGTGATGCTTAAGGAAGGTTAGTTTGGGGATGGTGTGTAGGAGGGATTGAAGAAGACAGAGTATAGAGAAACAGACCAGTTAGAGGGTTGTGTCAAAGGCAAGTGTGGGCGTGAGAGAGAAAGGCCAGCTGCCAGTGTGGAGACAGCAGGATATAAAGCCAGGGTGTACAGGAGACCTGGTAGAATCTACAGACCTTGGTGATAGGTAAGCTCTCGGGGCCAGTGTATAGAAAGGAATCTTCCACACTTGTATTGGAAGAAAGTAAGATAGGCGTGCACGCTATGTTGCCTCAGGGCGTCTGACTCTTTACGACCTTACGGACTGTAGCCCGCCAGACTTCTCTGTCCATGAGACTCTCCAGGCAGGAATACTGGAGTGGGTTGCCATGTCCACCTCCAGGGGATCTTCCCGACCCAGGGATCGAACACACATCTCTTATATCTCCTGCATTGGCAGTCGAGTTCTTTACCACTAGCGCCAGCTGGGACGCCCAGTAAGTAAGATGTCAAGTGCCTAAATAAGACAGTGGATTGTAAGACGAAATCCCCTGAGCCAGTTCAAACACTAGGACATTCATTGCTTAGAGGCTATTACACTACTCAAGGATCTGGAAGCACATCCAGGCCTCCCGAGGGTGGGGACTCTGACACATCAGAATGGAGGTCCTGCTCACATACTACATGGCTGGCTTCTCCCTCTGCCCGCCCCCCGACCCCAGGGCTGACCCTGGTGTTCTTCAGTCAGAGCATGAGATGCGCATGTGAGAACCGGACTCTGAGTGTGCTGCAGCTGCCTCCTCCTGACTCATGAGCACTGGCTGATAGCATCTTTTCCCAACTCTGTGTTAGTGACGTTGTTTCAACAGCCTAAACTCAGCCATGGTGGGAGTTATACTTTATGGAAGTTGGCAAACGCTACAAAGCAGGGCCCGCCAAAAGCCAGTTGTTACGCATTCGCCAGCCTTTCCCTGAAGTCTACACACTCCTCCAAGCCTGGGAGCGGCCGCCCCATCTCCCAGTCTCTTAGTTGACATTTTCAAGTGAGAGACGAGGAGAGATGATCTGACCCACCTAGCGTTCACCCCTCGCACTGATGTGCTGGAGCTGGCTTTCGAGAGAGATGGTTGTGCGCCTCTCTTCCCAGTGCTCTGCTGGACAGCACTGTGTTGCTTGCATGAAACCCACCACTGTTGGGGTGGTTACACTGTGGAAATCATCAAACCCTGCAGCTCAGGGCACGTTTTTGTTTTTTGAGGGCTGTAGTTAAACACGTACCGCATACCAGTTGCCCTGTGGTCAGCAGCAGCCTCCAGAGAGTGGTAGGGTGTTGAGGGAAGGTAGCCTTTCCATGTTGTGGGCAGGCACCTTCTTCACGAAGTAGTCAGGGTGAAGGAGAGAGGACTGGGGTTTCTCACAGAGAAGGGAAAGCAGGGCAGAACGGTACTGAGGAGGTTTCTAGGAGCTCGTCATCAGCGCCGAGCTTCTAAGAGGTCAAGTGACGTAGGACCGAGAGCAGGGGGAACAGACGGCTGCAGCTGATGAGTCGGTTATGAGTGATTTTTATAAAGCATGTGAGTAGAGCAGTGAGGGTGGAAATAGAGCACCAAGAATCGAGGGGAACTCTGCGAGAAGGAGTGCTGTGGATTACAAACAAGACAGCCGTAAGGTGGGTAGAGGAGAGGAGTTGTAAGGTGAGGGAAGAAGCAGCAGAAGGTAGAGACTGAAGACTAGAGAGGTAGTGGACGGAAGAGCAGGCTCCTGGAGAAGAGAGGGCACGGTGGAAAGTGCCCTCTGGGCAGGAAGTATCGGGATGCCCTTTGCTTTGGGAAGGAAGAAAGGATGCGTGAAACAGAGGGGAGAAACCACTGAGGCCCTCCCACGCATCTGTGTTTGTTAGGTCTGTCTTTACTCTTTGCAATCTCTTTGAATAACAACTAAAGGCAGGAAAACCATTCCAGATCTTCTGTGTCACAAGAATGAGGACTAGCTCTTAGCGCATTATGGAAAAGTTAACACGTAAGACCTTAGCCCAGTGGAGTAAACTGAAGATGCTGATTATTCACACCTATGTTCTCTATTTTATTAAATACTGTTAAATATATTACATATATGGTTGGCTACATACATTTAATTCTATGTAACATAATATGTGTTATTAAAGGTGTTTGTGTACCATACTAATTATATGCAGAAAAATACCCTTACAGAGCTGAAAATTAATCAAATTATCACTTTTTCCTTCAGCAGTTTCAGCAGTTGTTTTGTTACTGGGTTCTGATCAACTTTATTGCATTGCAGGAAACTGTTGGAAAGTTTTTCCAAACAGACATTGCAGAAAATGCTTTGGTAGGTAGCTTTTCAGTGCTATTAATTTCTGACCTCCTGGTTTGGTTTTTAGTTCTGTACTTTTTATCATTATTTCCTTCAGAATGAAATGAGCTCTTTTTTTTTTCTGATTATACTACAAATAAAGAAGAATTAAACAGTAGGGGAAATCTAAAGGGAAAGGAAAAATCACCATTAATCCCACCACTCAGGCAACTGCTGGTGACATTTTCATCTGTGTCTTTGTAGACATATAGCTGTCTCCCCATCACAGCTTTGTACAAACAGTATTATGCTGACATGCCATTCTTTGGTATCAGTGAGTGATGGGTGCACACACACATGTAGTATTCCAGTGTGGGAATATTCCAAGCTTTATTTACTAAATTTCTAGCTTCTCAATAACCAACACTGCAGTGAGCATCTTTGTATAAAGCAACTTTCTGAGCTTGATTTATTTTTCTCCCTGGGAATATTTACTTGACAGTTACATTTACTCCACTCCCAAGAGTGGAGTATTTGGATTCATTGATGTTCACCTTTCAGTTTTTAACATCCGTCTCTAGCCTGCCCTTTGAAGACTGAACAACAGTGTTAAACGAAAGCCCTCTTTCCTCCCCCTTGTTGGCAACAGTAGGCCAGTTATTTTGTCTTCGTCAGTCCAATAGGTGGAAAGTAGAGTTTCGTCCTTTTTATTTTCATTTCTCCGATTGCTAGAGCAACCAGGTAGCTGTTGATACCTTTTGGCTGTGAGTGCTTTTTCATCTGTGACTTTTGTCAGTAATTTTGTGACGTGCCTGTCTCTTGGTCCTCTATTGGCTGTTCTTATTCTAGGTGGTTTGTAAGAACGTGTCTTCTAGGGATATTAATTTTTCTTCACGTATTTTATAAATTTTCTCTCAGACATGTTGTTTACATTGTTTATTGCTTTTTAGAAGTTTTGATCAGTTTATATTAAGTGTATCGATCTTTCCTTTTGTAGTTTCTGGTTTTTGAGTCATACTTACTTTGGCGTTTTCATCTAAGAGTCTAAAGCGTGCACCCATATTTTCCTAGTACTTTTTTTGGCTTTGATTATTCCACTGAGACTCTCAGCTTTCTGAGGTTTGGTTTGGTGTGATGTGGTCATCCCATTTGTTTTTCCAACCAGCTAGCCATTTTTTCTGGCCAGTCTTAGGTGTCATTTAAGATATACTTTTTTAGTGCTTTCTCTTTGGCTGCTTTTTTAATTTTTAAGAACTAGACACTGTCAAGTAAATATAACATGACTTATGTTTAGCAAACAATGATTGTGTTAATAATTAAGGTGTTATATAAATGTGTTTTTGAACTTTTATTTTTAACCTTTAGAAAAATGCCTTAGAAACAGAAATTCCTACTGTCAGTGTTTTAGCTGACGAAGAATTTCTTCCCTTCAGAGAAAATACGTTTGACCTGGTGGTTAGCAGTTTAAGGTTGGTAATCCATTTGTACTTAAAAAAATATATGTGTGTTAAAAATAGTATGCATGTGTGTGTGCCAAGTCGCCTCAGTCATGTCTGACTCTGTGGGACCCCACGGACAGTAGCCCACCAGGCTCCTCTGTCCATGGGATTCTCCAGGCAAGAATACTGGAGTGGGCTGCCATGCCCTCCTTCAGGAGTTCTTCTGACTCAGGGATCGAACCCGCATCTCTTAAGTCTTCTGCATTGGCAGGTGGGCTCTTTACCACTAGTGCCACCTGGGAAGCCCCCAAAATAGGTATGTTATGCTCTAAAGTTATAAGGTAATATTAAAGGCTTATCCTGTGACAAAAGGAAGGTTATCCCCTAATATTTTTATTTTAAAACTTATATGAAAACAGTGAATTATTTTCCTTAAGGAATTTATTTTTTGGCCACTGCATTCAGAATCTTAGTTCCCTGACCAGAGATTGAACCCAGGCCCCCTGCATTGGAAGCATAGAGCCCTAACCACTGGACTACCAGGGAAATCCGAACAAGCAGTGAATTTTGATGTGCACTTTCAAACACCCACAGTTACACCTTCTCTGTGGCTTGCTATGTTAGTGATTCTTGTACTAATTAATTATACAGATTAAGCTAAAACAGATATGTGTTTTCGTATTTTAGTTTGCACTGGGTGAATGACCTTCCTAGAGCACTTGAACAGGTAAGAAACTTAGTGCTGTTTCTAATAGCCTGTGTTATTTTGTTTATCGTTAGCAAATTATAGATGTGCCTGTTTTTACACAGAAACTGATAGATGGTTTCTGTTTTACATTTTTGACAATTGGAAATGGAAGCAAATAAAAAATATATTATCTTCTGTGGGCTGGACACACTTGGTACCCCTTTGCCATATTAGGAAGTATATGAGTGACTCCCCGCTCCCAGAGAATTCTATAAACATAATTATGGAGATGTTACTAAAGTTTTCATAAATATTTAAAACTTATTCAAAATAGTATTGCTATCGTGAGAAATTTTATGTGTGGCTTTCTTTTCTTCCTTAATTGTCTATAAATTTTTTCTGGGTAGGAACCCGTCTGTACTTCACCCATGCTTTGTACTAAGACAGGGCTGATAAATGTTTGTTGGTTGATATTTATCAGCAAACAGGTAAGGAAGGGGTGAGTTATGTTCAGAGGAGAGAAGGAGATCACTGTGGCTTGGAGTGGCCTAGGAAAGCTTCAAGAGGAAGAAATTTCTTGAACAGGGCCTCAAAGGACAGGTCGTATTTGGAGTGGGCATGCATTCCAGGAAGGCCGGATCCTGGGATAGATGGGAAGTGTGAGCGACTGGGAAGCCCACAAGGACAGAGAGGAAGCCTGGGGGAGGAGGGGATAGTGCCAGGTGTAGATGAGGGGTATCGGGACCAACGTTAGAGGACTCAGTGACAGGGTGAGCAACTGGGAGTTTATTCTTTATGCGATCCAGAGCCACTAGCGCATTTTGAAGAGGAAAGTGACATGATTAAGAAGCTGCTGGGCAGGAGAATAACTACCGTATCTTACGCACGTACTGTTTGCCAGCCACTCTGCTCTCTTTTATGTATGTGTGAAATAACTCTGCAAGACAGCTGCATCTTGCTAAATAGAAAACTGATGCGGAAAGTCAGTTAAGTTGAAGAGAGACTGTGTCCGTGGTCCAGGCATGAAATAAACTGAACCTAGGTGGCAGTTGTTGTTCAGTCGCTCAGTCGTGCCTGACTCTCTGCGACCCCATGGACTGTGGAGATAAAAGGAAGAGAGAGGTCTTCAGGACTCTGCAAAGTAAGAGTCAACAGCCTGGTGGCTGGTTAGCACTGAAGATTGAAGACAGTCAGGAGTGAAAGCTTGCCTTCAAGTTTTGAGTCTAGGTGACTGGAGATAATTAGTCAGAGTAGGGGAAAGAATGGTAATGATCAGATAAAGGGACTAGAAGATGGTGATTAACAGAAGTATAGCAGTTGGAAAGGGGAGTTGGTTTGAGAATATGTGTTCTGTGTATGTTGGATGCCGTGGGGAAGGATGGGGGTTACGTTTGCCAAGAGACAAATGTCTATGGCACCAGCAGCCAAAAGATAAATATAGGATCCTGGGAAGCTGTCCAGGCTCAAGGTAGAGACTGGGAAGTCATTCTTGTGAAATCCACAGGAACTGATAAGCCCTCTAAGGTAGAAACAAACTGATAATTTTAGGTACTTTAGTTCTATGAGAGTTTGGTGGCAAGAGAAGGAAGTAACACTGAAGGGACTGAAGGAAAAAGATTTGTACAGTCAGTTTGCTTATATACTGTTTTATATAAAATTGCTTCATAATATTTTAAATACGCATTCAAGATGTACACTTGAATTAGAGTAGCCTACCGTGATGTGGGTTCGGATTTACTTCGGAGTTCACCTTGCCCTATATGAAAGTAGAGTCAAACTAGTTACAGACGTAGTTCCAAGAGTCATTGAATAAAACATTTATGATTCTGGAATTGATCGTCGCTGCTGTTTTAAGTTACCAATTAAAAATGGTTTTTGTTTTACAGCTGAAAAATAAGTTGGTTACTTCTCCTTAATTCTGTGTGTAACTAAACTAATTGATATGTTAATATTTAACTAAGATATTACTAGACATTTTAGTTGTGAGTCATCATGGCTTCCCTATAAATTAGATTTTTCTGCTTAATAAGCCACCTCAACTTTGTGTTTTAAAAAAGTAAGTCACGATTTTGTAAGTTAGGGATTTGGGCCGGACTTAGGAGATTCTTCTGGGTCTGGCTTGGTTCACCCACATGTCTGACCTGGGGGTGGCTTGCCCCAGAGCTGTCAGATGGCTGCAGCTGGACTCCTGGCTGATCCCCACGTCTCCTCCTGTCATCCTTCAGCAGACCAGCTCAGGCTTGTTCACAGCGTGGCCCGTACACAGGGCCCCTAGAGAGCAGGCGGAAGCAGCAGGGCCATCGAGCCCTCAGCACTGCCGTACTGTCACTCGCTCTGCACTCTTTGGTCAGAGCAAGTCGTGGGGCTGCTCCAGATTCTCCCAGTGGGGGCTGTTACAAAGTGACATGTCTAAGGGCACAGATGCAGGGAGGACAGCGATTTCTGTAACCTACCACATCAAAAATCTTGTTCTTTCAGTGTTTCACTGATTGAAAAAGTAAGTTTTGTCTATTATTAAAAAGTTTGAAAGCATGTAACGTATCTTATAGATATTAACACTATCAGTAAATGTTTATCTGTCTTTACAATAATATCCTGCAGAGCCTTTCTGATAGTTGGTTGTCTACGTATTATTTATTAAATCATGTGGTTTTTAACTTGACAGAATAAGAATGGTAATCATGAAATACTGATTCCATGTATTTATTCTTTTAACAGTTTTGTGTCTGAAATTTTGAATCGTGTTGTTGTTTGTATTTATTACAGATTCATTATGTTTTAAAACCAGATGGCGTGTTCATTGGTGCAATGTTTGGAGGTGACACGCTCTTTGAACTCCGGTGTTCCTTACAGTTAGCGGAAACAGAGAGGGAAGGGGGCTTTTCTCCGCACGTCTCCCCTTTCACTGCTGTCAATGACTTAGGACATCTGCTTGGGAGAGCTGGCTTTAATACTCTGACTGTGGTAACTATCAAGAGAATCGAGTAACCCATTAATCACACCTTTCAGAAATAATCTCTCTCTCTTTTTATCTTGATTGACACAAGGTAGGAATGTAAAATTTTTAGTTATTTGTTACCTAAATGAGTAACTCAAAAAGAAAAGTACCTCATTTAGCAGGGAGGCTATTTTCTAAGACCTGCTTGTCCATCACACCCTTCAAATCCAGAGTTGGGTGTACCACGAGAGACAGAGCATCCCTGACGGGAAGGAAGGAGGTGTCAGGAGTGTTCACAGCACAGCCTCTCCCACCAGCTCTCAAGGAAAGTGATGTCATGTGAGCTGGAGGTGAGAGAATGTGCCTTCATGAGGCCCAGGGTTAGATCAGGTTAGACAGGCTTAAAATTAAAATAACTTTTTAAGGAGGTGTAGTGTGAGTATACGTCATAAAATCAGCCCACCAAAATGGCTGGTCATGTCCGTCCACGATCTGACAGAAAGCAAGGGGCGCAGACTAGCAGGGCCTCTGATGTTGGGAAGGGGCTGGGAGGGAAGGGGAGAGACACTAGACAGGAGGTGACACAGCCCTCAGGGCGTGTGAGGAGCTCGTGCCTGGTCAGACAGCTCAACAGGAATGTTAGGGACTCAAAGGTTGTTGCCCGTGAGGGAAAAGATGAAACTTCTATCCTGAGTCATCAAAAGAAAGCTAAATTATGTTAACAACATGCAGTTTTCTAAGTTGTAAAGTGGGTTATGTGTTCCAGAAAGATTCCCATTGGTGTATGATCTTCTCTATAGTTTATAAAATTAGAGGGTAATTTAATAATAAATTTATGCAGATTTGTTCCTGGAGACATATACATTGTCTCCAAAGTGCTATTTTAACATTGCATCCTGAATAATTTTCAAAAACTCCTATGCAAAAAAGCTTTTATATAATCAATTATGCAGGTTTATGTTGCATATAACGTTAGTATACTACTTTTATATTGCAATGGATTTTTATTTTTAAAGTGAAATCAAGTTAAATTAATATCATATATTTACACATTTGACCCTCTTAATGAATTATTTTTTTAATTAGTTGCCATTCTAAGTGAAACTCATTTCCTTTCAGAATCATTTCCAGACTAGTATATTAGGAGAAAACTGTGAATATTGTCCTTCATCTTGATTTGAATAAGACCTTTGACAAGGCTATTTTGGTGCTCTTTTGATTGAGAAGGAGATGGTGCTTTTAGTTGGTTTCATTGAAATGTTTTCACAGGGTATTGTGTAATGGTAGGCATCAGCCTAGAAGGAATCCTTTTTTTTTTTTCATCTTAAAATCTCTTTTTAAAAATAGTTTCCCAATGTAGAAAAATATATAGAAGAAATGGACTATCCAGAGATGGTCTTAATCCACGCATATGTTTAAAAAAAAAGAAAAGAAAACCAGACAGAGAGAGAGAGTAACTTGCAGGTCTAAGATGAGCCGCTGTCTCCTGCCTTCTGACACCTCCCCTCCCCGCCCCCGTCCCTCTCCACAAGGATGCCTTCTGTCAGCTGTCATGTATGTCCTTTCAGACTTTCTTCCTCACAGATTGGAGTGCAGTTATATTGCTTAAACATACATGTACAACAATATATATACTCTTTTCCTTTTTTTTATATGCATAGTCTTTTTTCCCCCAGTCAATAGCTTGTCTTAGAGATCTTCCGCTACAAACATACACCCACCACGTTCTTTTTTTTTTGACAGCTATATAGTATTGTGGGCTTCCCTTGTGGCTCGGCTGGTAAAGAATCCACCTGCAATGCAGGAGACCTGGGTTCGATCCCTGGGTTGGGAAGATCCCCTGGAGAAGGGAAAGGCTCCCCACTCCAGTATTCTGGCCTGGAGAATCCCACAGACTGTGTAGTCCATGGGGTTGCAAAGAGTCGGACATGACTGAGCGACTTTCACTTTCACTTTTCAAATAGTATTTCATTGAACAGGTACACTTTATTTAACCTTTTCTTTGTTAATGGACATTTAGATTGTTTTCAGTTTGTTTATTATATTCTTTCAAACAGTGTTGCCATGAATTTTCTTTTACACATAATCTCTGCACGTCTGTCAAATTGCTGAGTCAAAGAATCTATGCATTTCAGATTTTGACATGTATAATTACTATCTATAAGGTAGCATTAATTGACATGCCTCATCAACAGTACATGTTAATTTCCTGCTTCTAAGTAATTCTGTGTCTCTAATGTTTAAAAAAAAAGGTAATTGGTCATTTTGTTTTACGTTTCTTTAGGAATTAAAATGGATATTTTCGATAACTGTTCTTTAGGGTTTTGTACTTGATTCTGTGCAAGATTAAGTCCAAAATTGGACAGATATTAGATAAAGCTACAGAACACAAAAAGATCTGGATGCTTCAAAAGTAGTGCCAATGTGATGAAGTTTGACTTATGTGCAGGATTTTGATATCACGGGGAAAAAAGGAAGTGTTTTATATTCAGGGTTAGTTTCCATTGTAGAAAAACTCCTACATCTGTGTGGCTAACACACAATTTTTATCAATCCCAGCCATTCTGGCTGGGCAGCTCATCTCCATCCTGTAGTTGTGCCATCTGGGCCTTGTGTCCCCTAAGGTCACTGCCCCAGACATGCCCTGGAAAAGGCTCCCTAGCTATTTATTACCTGCCTCCACCTCATTTTTCTTTTGCCAAAAGACATGTGTGGGGCTGTGAAATGTCCAGGAGTACCTGGATATTTGGGGAGCATCAGTGCTCTCTGCCACTGTCCCAACAGTGAACTCCTGTATCGAACTTGAGAAAGAGTGGGACACATTGCTCACCAGGTCACTCAAGAAATAAACTGTGTCTGTCCAGCTGTGTGTCCGTTCCTAAACTAGTCCATGGAGGTTGCTGCAGCACTGGGAGTAGGATGGAAGCATCTTGGGAGATGACCCTATTTGACTCTGGGTGTCACATTTAAAGAGAGAGAGATTAATATTGACTATGTAGAGAAAAATAAAGTTGGCATGTGTAAGGATTTTGTCTAGAAGCCTAACCCTCCCCCTAGAAAGTTACAGTGTCCTAGAAGACTTTTCAAAGACTGGAAGAAAAGGATAGTTTACAGAGTACAGAACAGACTTTATTTGTGTGAATCCCAAGGAGAGAATTAGAAACAGTTGATGGCGTTATAGGAAGGTTACTGTTAAAATGGCAAGCATGTACCCTGCAATTTGAAATCTTTGTAAATCAAGTGTAAGGGAGATAATACCTGCAAAGAGGATTGCAAAGAAGGTTCCTGCTTACTGTGAGAGATCAGTCTGGGGCATTTCTGCGACTTCTTCTCTGATCTGGATCCTTGGTAATGAACGCCAAATGAAGATTCTGCTTTCTTTTTAAATAGGACACTGATGAAATTCAAGTTAACTATCCTGGGATGTTTGAATTGATGGAAGATTTACAAGGTAAGACACTTTAAGGAATTTGTAGACCCCTTTTAAGAGTCATATTTTGCGAGCTGACTGTGCAGGCACTGGGGCCAAGCCCTGGAGATACACTGGGTAAGGAGAAAGTAGACTGTCTTGATGGAGTTTTTAATACAAGCTGGGTGCAGCCGACATGAGGCAGCAGCCACAACGATAAATGTTAAACTAGGCTTGTGGTAGGCGCTGTGCAGTAGGGGAACTTGGTGACTGCCCACGAAAGGCCAGCAGGACTATCTTGAAGGAGCGTGTGAGGATGGTAGGACACCTCAGTGACTTTCTCAAGCAGTGCTGGGCAGCTCGGATCCAGGCACAAGACAGCAAGTAGCTGGCTTACTGTAGGACTGGGGGTTGCCAGAGGGTTAGGTGGGCTAGGTCCTGGTCTGGGAGAGTCAGTGAAGTCCTGTCTGAGGAAGCGATGGCTGTGCCCTGAAAAATGAGGTGAGGCCACTGGGTGAAGCAGGAAGAGCAACGTGTGCAAAGGCCCTGTTGCGGGAAAGAACATGGCGAGAACCCAAAGAGGGGCATTGTGGCTGGAATATCGGGAGTGGAAAGAAGAGAGGACTGATTAAATGGGCGGGTAGATGGGGGCCTTGTAGCCTTTGTTAAGATTGTTTGTCTTTTTTCTTAAAATGCCCCTTGAGATATTTTAATGGGGGAGGGGTCATGATGTCAGATTTTGTATCTTTAGGTGGATTGGCAGATAAATTAGTAGGGAGACGTTGCTGTAAAGCTTACTGAGAAGTGACGGTGGTTTGGACTAAGGTGGTGACAGTAGAGATGGTGAGAAGTGAATGGTTTGGATTCAGGAGACATTTAGGAGAGAAATGTGACAGTTCCTGCTGATGGATTACATGTGGGCTGATAAGGAGAGAGGCGTTTCCAGCCTGGCACTGAGTTTCTAGCTCTCACAGCCAGATAGATGGTGCCCTTCACTGATAGAGAAACAGTGGAAGACAGCCAAGTATGAGCAGGGACAGCTCTTGAATTCACACCTGCGCATGTTGGGTGGGAAGTGCTTCTGAAATCCCCGAGGTGAGACATGAGGTAGGGGTTGAGTGTGTGGCTGTGCAGCTCGGAGGAGGCAAGTGGCCCAGGTAAACATTGTGAGTCACTGGCAATAGGTGGTATGAGAAGCAGCGGCCTGAAGTGAGAAGAGAAAGTGGCCTGGTCCGGAGCCTTTAGGAACCTAACGCGCGGTGAGTGCGTAAGAAGAGGAGGAGCCTGCAGAGACTGAGGATGTGTAGCTAGCAGGGTGCTAAGGAGAAACAGCAGAACGGGATCGTATTACCTAGACTAAGAGACCCTAAAGAGTTCAAAGCAGAGGGAGCGTCAAATGCTGCTCAGAAGCACGATGTGGACTGGAGGAAAGCCCACTGACGGAGGATGAGGAGGCTTTGGTGACCACAGAGAGCGCTCTGCTGTTGGCATGGGCTTGGTGGGAGAGGCGGAGGGAAGGGGAGTAGGTTGACGCCTATGGAGGGGGTGGCTAGGGCGGCAGGCATCCGTCTTCTCAAGAAACTTGACTATGAAGAAGAGGGGAGAGACGGCAAGGCTACAGGTGTGAGTCAGGGAGAGGAATGGGAGATGGGCTGAAGTTTTTTATTATGTTTCATCTCAAGACTTGAATTTATTGAACAGTTGATTAGAACCTAAGTGCTTCCATAGAAGAAGTGATTCTAGAAGAGAGAGGACAATTAATCAGGTCAGGTACCCGAGAAGGTGGAAGGGGATGAGATAAGAGGAGGACGGTTGCCCTTGGACAAGAGCAGACAGGCCCACATGGAAGGGAAGAGGGACGGTGCAGTGGTCATGGGTGTTTGGTTTGATAGCAGGAGGTTCCCGTCTGATGGATCAATGCTCTCCTTCAAGCAGAGTGAGACTCAAAAGGTAAGAGGTTTGCAAATGAGAAGGCAATGGCATCCCACTCCAGTACTCTTGCCTGGAAAATCCCATGGACGGAGGAGCCTGGTAGGCTGCAGTCGATGGGGTCGCTAGGAGTGGGACATGACTGAGCGACTTCACTTTCACTTTTCACTTTCATGCATTGGAGAAGGAAATGGCAACCCACTCCAGTGTTCTTGCCTGGAGAATCCCAGGGACGGGGGAGCCTGTTGGGCTGCCGTCTGTGGGGTCACACAGAGTCAGACACAACTGAAGTGACTTAGCATAGCATAGAGATTTGATATAGTCACTGTAGAGAATAGGAAGGTGAATGGATCAGGGAGAGTTATCAAATTTGAAGGACACATTTGAAGTTGGTCAGATGCATGTGTGACTTTCTCTGACAATAGTTGGCAGTTGGGGACCTGGCACAAAACACAGTTGCATCAGTCTGGCTTGGGGCTTTACTAATTGAGAGTAACAAGAAGACATAGGCAAAAGAGAATTCCAAGAGTGTAACTGAGATAACAGGGCAAAAATCTAAGCTGGAAGAAAAAATAAGTAATAAAAAAAAGAAGGGGGAGGAGGAGCTGATGGACTGGGAGAAAGTAGAGGAGGTCAGAGGATGATCGTAGTTGAAATATATGAACACGCTTGAAGGAAGGAGGATATGGTCAGAAAATGGGACGTTTGGATTGGTGATTTTAGAAGTGAAGCAGTTACAAGTGCTGACTCATCCAGGACACGTTACAGGTGTGATGGCAGGTGGCGTGACGGAGAATCCCACGGGTCGTAAGGAGCCTCAGAAGTCTTAGAGGCCCTGGTGCTTGCCAGTTATTAACCTTTAAGTCCTCCAGGATGGTGGCACCACCTGGGGTACAGAGGGAAGCTGTGCCAGGTGCCAAACCCTTCGCTCAATCAGAGGAGGGCCTGGGAGCCTGGTGTCTGACAGCGGGAGTGGGAGAGGGTGTCAGCCAGATGATCTGGGTCTTCATGGAGCATAGGCATTACCCTAGGTGTTCAGTAAAATGCACTAATTGTAACTGTACAGCTGCTTGTATTTTCAGATATTATATAAACCACAGACTAGTACCTTTTCAGCCCCTCGAAGATTGCGTCATGCCCCTTTCCAGTTGATAACCCCGCCTTCCCTCCCCCTGCTGGTTTCAGTCAGTCATATTTTGAGGAACTGTTGCCTAATATTCACCTGTAAGCGGCTTTGCCAGTGTTTGTCTTTACTGTAAAGCCTTTTACACAAATCATGTCTTTTAGTCTTTAATAAAGTTTCTTATTCTTAAGAGGATTAAGAGGAATTATCTAAAGATAACTTGTAAAACTAATGTTTATCAACATTGATAGAAACATTAACTGGTTGATTTTATATTCATTCACTTACTGTTTATTGAGCATCTACCATGTACAGCCAGCTGAGCCAGTGTGGAAATAACAGTTTCTGATCATAAGGAACATATGCTCTAGTGGAGAAAGAGACACGCACAGATAGACATATGCTTTTAACTGTAAAGTGAGATAATTCTTTTTAAAAAGTGCAGGCAGAAACACAGAGAAAAATCCCTAAGTCTGCTTAGGGAATCAGGGATGCTTCTGCAGAAAAGGCAGCACCTAAGCTGAAGTGAGTTCATGCTGGAAGAAGGAAGGGGTGGGTGCCCCTCTGAGGGCCGGGCCTTGCATTCCAGGCCAAGGGAAAGGCCTGTGTAAACTCACGGAGACTCCAGAGGGGACACTCAGCCTCCACTTTCCTAACTGGGAAACTGCATTGTAATTCAGCATTGCTCAAATAGGTAGAACAGGAGGATGATGGGAAGTGATGTAGGCGGGTCCATCAGAGGCTTTTCTAGACTTTATCAGGGGAGCCCTGCAGTCTGTTGGGAGAATTTCGTGCGGAGGAGGGACAGTCAGATTGATGTGAGAGCAGGCTCACCCTCCAGCATCGTTTATGAGGCCTGTTCGTGAGGAAGGGGAGACCGGCTAGCACGGTTCACCTCTCCTGTTTTGCGTGAGGAGACTGGGCACAGAGGAGTGACTAGCCCAAGGTGCAGTGCTTGGGTAAGTGCTAGAGCCAGGGGTTAAGCCCAGGGTCGCAGCCTCACTCACATTCTGAGATGTCGGCCACTGTCCCCTGGAGAGCCCTGAGGCAGCTGGCGGGGGAAGGAGGGTGGTCGAGGGGCGAGTGCCCGAGGGGACGCTTGGCAGACTCCCGGAGGTGCTGCTCTGCAGACTGGAAGACGGTGCTACTGTCCCTAAGGTTTTCGGCATTTTACATCATGTTACACTTTTTTCTTGATGGTGGTGGTGTTTCTCATTTAAGCTGCTATTATTCATTCACAGAAGAAAGTCCAGAACATTGACCTAATTTTGCAAAACAAGTTGCGTATCAGCTGAGGAACACATGAGAAGTTTTGGAGGCTTTCACAGTAGTTTTAAGGTAAGTTCAGTTGTTATTTTTTTAGACAATACTCAGTATTGTTCCTAGTAAACCATAATAAATTAGACCTTTTTTTTTTTAAATAAGCAATTGAACTTAACCTTAAAAACACTGTGAGAGTCTAAACAGTTACCCAAATCCTTCTGTTATCTCAAAGCCCAGAGCTGGTCAGAAGTCCCCAGATGTGTTTCCCAGGTGGTCTCCAGGAAAGGTCTACCAGGCTATGTTATAAAGGTGTTAAAACTTGAGTTTAATAGAGCAAAAATGACTTTGCCCCAGGTTATTTAAGGGCCAGAGCTGGAATTATGATCCCAAAGACTAGACTTTGTGTGCCACATGACACTGCTTCTCAAAGGAGAAGGTTCTCATGTGAGGGAAGGGTAGGTGTCCCTAGCAACAGTTAGTAGCGCATTAGTGTCTTTGGGTTTCTGTATCCGAAATCAATGTGCCTAATAATCTTAATTAGTATATCCGTATATCGGTTCTTCGTGCTTCCCAGGTGGCACTAGTGGTCAAGAACCCACCTGCCAATGCCGGAGATGTAAGAGACGTGGGTTCGATCGCTGGGTCAGGAAGATCCCTGGAGGAGGGCATGGCAACCCACTCCAGTATTCTTGGGCTTCCCTGGTAGCTCAGACAGTAAAGAATCCGCCTGCAATGCGAGAGACCTGGGTTCTATCCCTGGGTTTGGAAGATTCCCTGGAGGAAGGCAGAGCAACCCATTCTAGTATTCTTGCCTAGAGAATCCCCATGGACGGAGGAGCCTGGCAGGCTGCAGTCCATAGGGTCACAAAGAGGTTGGACATGACTGAAGTGACTTAGCACAGCACGATACCAGTTATGTAGAAGGCATTTAGAATTTCTGGTGCATTAAGTATTTCCAGTAAAAAAATTAAACCCTTTTTTCACTGGTGTTGCCTCTCCTGTGTAAGTCATAGCAAATGGGAAGTTAAATGAAAGCACCACTGCACCATTTATTGTCATCAGCAATAAATCCTTCCAGTACGAGTCCCGGTTTGCCTCTGGTCTCTTGTTGCAGTTGATAGTCATTATGTGGGAGGTTTTTTTTATATTGGATTGTGTAATGGGTTAAAATTTTAGTGTTGGAAGCCTTCAGAGATCATCTAGCCTGGCCACCTTGAGGCCCCAGAGCGATGGACCTAAGGTCATCTAGCTACTTCATGACTGCAAGAATAAGATCCACCCTCTTCACGTTGATTCATCTCTTGATACTAGTTTGTATAATATGTCTCTTGTTGTTAATGAATTGGGACTGTTTTACTCACAGGATATGGCACATTGCTTTTAGTATCAGAGTTTCATTATTTTAGGGAATAATAAGGACCTTTTGGGATTGGAGAAAGCAAACAGATTTACTCATTCCATCTAATTTGTTGATTGTTTTTCATAAGGCCATTGGAAACCTGGGAGATTATTACTTTTAAAAAACTAAAGAACATTGACATTGGGAATTTTATTGGTATCTCTTCTAAAAGTAGAAAAACCAAACTAAGAAACTGATTTTTGATCATATATAGAGACTAAATGTAAAGGGTTTTTAATTTTGATTCTTTTAATTTTGCAAGCTAGTTTAAAATGTGGGCTTTCAAAGTAATTTCATTTGACTGTATGCATTAAAAATATTAAATATATAACATTAAATTTTAGTGAACAAGAAGATAACATAATCCTAGCTTTTAGCTATCAGTTTGAAGGAAAGAAATCTAAAAATTTCTTTTTTTAAAACATTAAGAAAAGTGCCCCTGAAGAGAATGCACATAATTCTTTCCTAATCTGGGATCAGTAAAACGTTGTAAAATCTGAAAACACGTTGTAGTTTTGGTACAACCTAATGAGTCTTCAGGCTTCCTTGGTAGCTCAGCTGGAAAAGAATCCACCTGCAACGCAGAAGACCCCAGTGCAATGAGTCTTCAAACCCCCTTGCAGATTTCACGTTCATTCTTAGATTTATGGCTTAGAAGGAGTGAGGTGTTTCGCCAATGTCCTGTCCTTCAAAGAGCCACTGAAAAGGGCGTGAAACGTGGCATCACTAGAAAGACCCTTGCCAGCTCCTGATGACTCGCGTGCAGGGCCTGTGGCCTTGCTTTGGCCCAGCTGACTTCCCATAGTCCCCTGCTGCCAAAAAAAGTGTGCTTATGGGGCTTGCCTCCTGGAATTTGACTTGTCTCACTACCCAGAAGCTCCAAGTAGCTTTGCCTGCAGGTCACTGACTATGATCTGAGAGCAAAAGGAGATTATTTATCTTACGTGACTGTCAGAGATGGGGGGACAGGTATTCCGTTGGATGAGAGAAGATTAAATCTGGGCCATTGAGCTGCTCGGGTGTTGCTGAATCATTTCAAACCTCTAGTGTGTTTTTAGGGATGGGTGAGAGTAACTGTGCTTGGAATAGAAAAGCCCTCCTGCACCGAGACACGATGCTGGCAGCTGCAGCAGTGTACCAAGGTAAGGAGGCTGCCCGTTCTCCCAGCCAGGCTCGCTGACCGTCCCTGTCATCCTTATCCCCTAAAATCGCATTGTCCTTTTTAAGGCACCTTCAGATTTCTTGTCCTTCTCTCAAAACACAGATCCTGTGGCTGTGTATCCTTTTCCCCCAAAGCCGTGCTTCTTTACTGTCAGCTTCTCAGTGTTGAGGATTTTTTCACAAAAGCCTTTCTCAGAATCCCATGAGTATTCTAATATTCATTTCTCTTTGGAGAACATACTTTTTTTGAATAGATTTTTTTTTTCCTACTTGCATTTTTTTCAGACTGTAACCGTGATTTGTTTTTATAGAAATGTACAGAAATGAGGATGGTTCTGTGCCTGCCACATATCAGATCTATTACATGATAGGATGGAAATATCATGATTCACAGGTATTAATATTGATCACTTTTCTTCCTGGGTTGATGTTTCCATTTTCTTTTTATTTATTTACTTAGGGTGGGGGATTTTTTTTTTTTTTTAATATAAGACAGCATTAAAGGGTTTAATTAGAGCTATAGGTACGTATTCGTAACATCCTTCCTGTTTATTATTTTCAGGCGAGACCAGCTGAAAGAGGTTCGGCAACAGTATCGTTTGGAGAGCTCGGAAAAATAAACGATCTTATGTCACAAGGGAAGAAGTCACAATAAATATTTTATTCAATGTTAATGTAGTCCAGACTTCTCATCAGTGATTGGTAACTTTCATATCTAAAATTACTGCATTCTGAAGCAAGAAGCAATATATAAGCTATTTACCATCAGATTTTTCTCATAATTAGAATCACCTGATACTCCATCTATATTTAGTAGTGATTTCAATTTCACATGTTTTCTATTTTAATATGGATATTATTATCTAGTAATTTGAGAGACTTGTTTGCAGAATCAGCCTAAAAGCAAGAAGGTATCTCTGAAAAATCCAAAGATGTTCATGTATATAAATGCTTGACCTGATAGAAAAACACCACTCGCGCTAACATTTTGTACCTTTCCCTCTGTCTGAATTTTTGTTATTTCTTTGAGAGGACATTAGCAATGGAGATGAGGGGATGAGAGGAAGGACAAGTTGGTAGATTCTTTAGTATTCTGGTTCTTTGGCATAAAATTGTAGACTTTTATAACAACTACTCTAAGATACTTAAGCTAGAATTATTTGTGTACTGTCTTCCTTGCTCTTTAAAGAGAAACAGAGGATGATGAACCTCTTTAGAGCTATTGAGTAGTTTTGTAGTTTGGAATAGTGTCTTCTTGAATCCTTCCTTGCCTTTTTATAGCCATCAGAATTCTGATCTTGTTTGTTTTTCACCTCCACCATTTGGGTGAGAGTCCCATCATTTCACACTCTACCGAGGTAGTTAAGAGGAGAACTTAACTAAGTCCTTTTTTAGAGGATTTTTGAATCACGTGTCAGGTACCTGCACAGTGAGGACCAGTGCTGTCTGACTTTGCCGTTTCGGGCCTCTGGCACCGCATTCTGATCTAAGCCCACCATCCTGTGGTCATGATCCAAATGATCGGAAGCAGCGTAGAACAGGTGCAGGAAGGCACTTGCCCGCGGGGCGGGGCGGGGGTTGGGGGGGGCGATGCTGGGAGGTGCCCGGGAGTGACGTCACGTGTGTTGTCACCAGTTGCTGCCAAGTCGTTTGCCGCGCTTTTCATTCCGGGGCAGGGCGCACCTTCCTCAGCCTTGGGGGGTTATTACAGGCTTTGCTTCTCTGTGTCTCTCTCCCCTCCTGCCTGCCCTCACTCTACCAGTAAGCACCAGGCTCTCCCTCAGTCAGGGCTGGGTCTCACACGGTGGGTATTCAACTCCATTTTGAGTCAAATTAAACTAAGTGAAGTCAGAAAGAAAAACACCAAAACAGTATACTAACGCATATATATGGAATTTAGAAAGATGCTAACTATGACCCTATATACAAGACAGCAAAAGAGACACAGATTAAGAACAGACTTTTTTTTCTAATTAATGTATTTTAATTGGAGGCTAATTACTTTACAGTATTGTAGTGGTTTTTGCCATACATTGACATGAATCAGCCACGGGTGCACATGTGTTCCTCATCCAGAACCCCCCTCCCACCTCCCTCCCCAAGGAACAGTCTGCTGGACTCTGTGGGAGAGGGCGAGGGTGGGGTGATTTGGGAGAATGGCATTGAAACATGTATATTATCATATGTGAAACAGATCGCCAGTCCAGGTTTGATGCATGAGACGGGTGCTTGGAGCTGGTGCACTGGGATGACCCAGAGGAATGGGATGGGGAGGGAGGTGGGGGGTGGGTTCAGGATGGGGAACACGTGTACACCCCTGGCGGATTCATATCAATGTATGGTAAAACCAATACAATATTGTAAAGTAATTAGCCTCCAATTAAATTAATTAAAAAAACACAACTGTGTGAATAATGTGCCCTTTCATAGACTGAGTTACAAATAAAAGCAGAATTTTGTAGGAGAAAAAGAAATTATGGTTCTTGCTCTCTTTAGCTGGGACATTCATTGATATTAGAAATTGGGATACTCTTGATAACCTTTTTTTTTTTTTTAATAAGAGGAAAAGAATACCTAGGAAGCAGAACTTGGGGAAGTTTTTGTTTGTTTGTTTGTTGAGTTGTTTTTTTTTAAGTTCAGTTTTCAGATTTGAAGGGAGAAGAGAACAGTGAAACCCCCCTGCATATTAAATTGTAAACAGATGCCTGAGGAAAGGATCCATTCCGCAGTGTCTGGTCCTAAATGACGCACGTTTATACGCTTACTGGTTGCTGTGGAAGAATGCGTGCAGGATTGTGCGTGCTGAGGACAGGGGCTGCGGAACCGGATGTGTCTGCACCTGTCCCAGTGTTTGAACACCTGTCAGAGGTGCATGAAGTGGGCAGAAGCAAGGAGGGAGGCTGCTACTTCCACTTTTTAATCTTTCTGTAAATTTTGAGATTTCTTGCCAAGGGTATTAACTTTCATTTATTTCATGCCAACAGAGAATATGTGGATGGTGGGATGCGGCTGGGGAGGAATCTGCCTTGAGCTCTTAGAAATAAGCTACAAAAATAAAGAGGAAGTAACACAACAAATTGAGGACACTTACTGTTTAATGTGAGTGACAGTTGTAAAATTATGTTTTTAGTTAATGTCTGCTTGAAGTATCTATTAAGCTTTAATTGTTTGGAACCCTTAGAAAATAAATTTTTCTGAATAGCTATGTTTTCCAAATGATTAAGGACATCCTTTTAGGTCACAAAACTTTACAAAATGTCTTATCAGAAATATTTCCAAAATACGTTTCATTCTTAAACAGTGTATAGGAACATAACCATTTCTTTACAACTTTTTTCTTAATAACTTGGTAACTTTTTGTCTTTATAACTTGACAGTTAACTATCACAACTTGTGCTGCATTGCTTGTTCCTGCACTAACCCTAAGAAAAATGTGGTTTGTCTCTTTGCCTGCATTTTTCTTGCTTGCTGTCAGTCTCAGTAGCCTGACAGAAATGAACTTGCTGGATCAGTTTTTTTTGCCTTTTCAGATGTGTAAGATTAGAATTTAGATTGGAAGTTTTGAGGGCAGTGTTTAAGGTAGGAAAGAGGAAGGAGGTTCTACAAGAAGGACTCCCCTTTGGAATAAAATGCTTGGGCTTAATTGGTTCCTGTAACAAACCCCACTGAGGCCCACGAGCCAGGCTCCTGACTCCTCTTTGCTCTTAGTTGTCAGTCTAACGGGGTTCTCAGGGTGTGGACCTGGGACACCTGTTGGCTCCTAGGAGACTTTTTGGATTAATTCCTGGTTCTTAGCAATATACCAGGTTGTTAACCTAGAGAATTCCAGAAGTGGCTAGCAGACATGAAAAAAAAATATTTTGGAAACAAAGGATTTCTGCAGGATTTGTTGAGATGGAAGCTACCCATAGACCCTCAAGTCTGTTATATAAATGTAAAAAGTTATAACTACAGAAAGATGTATCTCATGAAGTAGCTATGAAGCCAGTTTTATTTTTCATACCCTTTTAGTACCATGTTTATCCACTAGATGGAAACAATCACAGTACGGCCTTTATGGAAGACAAGCATCTGGTGGCTTGGATGGTCAAGAATCTGCCTGCAATGCGGGAGACCTGGGTTCAATCCCTGGGTGGGAAGGCCCCCTGGAGAAGGAAATGGCTACCCACTCCAGTATCCTTGTCTGGAGAATTCTATGGACAGAGGAGCCTGGCAGGCTACAGTCCATGGGCTTGCAAAGAGCCGGACATGACTGAGTGACTCACGTTATACTGAAGACATAGGTTTTATAACTCAGTATATATCCCTTAAATAAGGATGAAATTAAGTATTTAACCATCAGTTGGCTTCTGCATAAGAAAGAAATAAACATATAAAAAGATATTTGGGGGAAAGTATAGTTGGCATAGTGGTTATATTTTATTTCTTCATTAATTATTATTTTAGCCTCTTGCCTAAGAAATGTTTTGAGCGTTTTTTTAATAGAGGGGGTCTCAAGGTGGGGTGGATATTATTGTGGTTGTTAATAATGTGAAGTTTATTAGTGTAGAAAACTAATAAGCACATTATTTTTCACAAATGTTGTTGTGTTGCTAAGTCATATCCGACTCTTTGAGACCCCATGAACTGTAGCTCTCCAGGCTCTTCTGTCCATGGGATTTTCCAGGCAAGGATACTGGAGTGAGTTGCCGTTTCCTTCTCCAGGGGATCTTCCCGATTCAGGGATCCAACCCACTTCTCCTGCATTGGCAGGTGGATTCTTTACCACTGAGCTTCTTCAAATTGGTGTACTTTTAATTCTCTGCCTGGATACTTGACAGGTGTTTATCTTGCTGCTTTAAAAAAAAATAATTTGAAGATAACAGAAGGTACTGCTCTTAACAAATAGGGAAGTAATGCTTTGTGTCTGTGTGGTTTTAAAATCTGTCTGCAGATTCTCTGATACTCTTGCCTCTGAGAGGTGGAGCTTCATTCTCCCTGTGAGTTTGGGTTGAATTCAGGGATTCTCTTCCAACAAGTAGAATATGGCAGTGCTGTGTGTCCCTCTCAGGAGATAGTCAGAGGCCCCACCTCCTCTTCACCGTGTCTGGGATCCCTTCCCTGGGAGACCAGTGCCGTTCGTGGGGACATCGGGCAGTGCCTGGAGAGGACTCTCAGATCTGCCAGCAAGTGAGCCAGCTCGGAAGACATCCTCCAACCCCAGTCAGACTCTCAGGTGACGCCTTGATGGCAGCCTCATGACAGACCCAGAACCAGCCAGCTAAGCCGCTCCCGAATGCCTGATCCTCACAGATAACTGTCTGTGTTTGGAGTTACATGTTAAGGCAGCCGTAGGTAACTAATATGCCATCTTCAGAGGTGCCCAGGGTGTGCCACGGTGTTCCTTAAAGCATCGAACATAGCCTGCTTACTTGAAATTGTGTAAAGTCAGCATAAACTACCTTACCTTTGTCCTCAGGGAAACTTGGGTCTGAGATCCGCTTACCTTGAGGTTTGAGTCCATGGTATCTGGAAGTAGAACTAACATCCCAAGGTTGCTGCTGCTGCTGCTAAGTCGCTTCAGTCGTGTCCAACTCTGCGACCCCATAGACGGCAGCCCACCAGGCTCCCCCATCCCTGGGATTCTCCAGGCAAGAACACTGGAGTGGGTTGCCATTTCCTTCTCCAATGCATGAAAGTGAAAAGTGAAAGTGAAGTCGCTCAGTCATGTCCAACTCTTCGAGACCCCATGGACTGCAGCCTACCAGGCTCCTCCGTCCATGGGATTTTCTAAGCAAGAGTACTGGAGTGGGGTGCCATCGCCTTCTCCGCTCCCAAGGTTAGTGGGCTTCAAATTTAAGTTGGAAATTTAGTAGGCTTCAAATTTTATTTCCTAGGAAAACTGTCCTAGGATCAGTTTTCTAGCAACCTGATGGGGTGAGCATAAAGAACAAGAGAGTGTGAGGTGGCTCTGGCCTTGGGAGTTCAGTGAGGCAATGGCGGCCCAGTTTTCACAGTCCCTCCTGCCTTAGCTGCTGATGGCTTGTTATCAGGATGGACTGTTGATGCTGTGGGCTTGTTATAGGCTCTCAGGAGGGCACAAGGCTGTGGAAATGGTTCAGCTCAGTTCAGTCACTCAGTTGTGTCCAACTCTTTGCAACCCCTCAGACTGCAACACGCCAGGCCTCCTGGCGTTTACCCAGACTCATGTCCATTGAGTCAGTGATGCCATCCAACCATCTCATCTGTCGTCCCCTTCTCCTCCCACCTTCAATCTTTCCCAGCATCAGGGTCTTTTCCAATGAGTCAGCTCTTCGCATGAGGTGGCCAAACTATTGGAGTTTCACCTTCAGCATCAGTTCTCCCAATGAATATTCAGGACTGATCTCCTTTAGAATGGATTGGTTGAATCTCCTTGCAATCCAAGAGACTCTCAAGAGTTTTCTCCAACACCACAGTTCAAAACATCAATTCTTCGGTGCTCAGCTTTTTTAATAGCCCAACTCTCACATCCATACATGACTAGTGGAAAAACCACAGCCTTGACTAGACAGACCTTTGTTGGCAAAGTAATGTCTCTGCTTTTTAATATGCTGTCTAGGTTGGTCATAAATTTTCATCCTAGGAGTAAGCGTCTTTTAATTTCATGGCTGCAGCCACCATCTGCAGTGGTTTTGGAGCCCCCCAAAATAAAGTCAGCCACTGTTTCCACTGCTTCTTCATCTATTTGCCATGAAGTGATGGGACCAGATGCCATGATCTTAGTTTTCTGAATGTTGAGCTTTAAGCCAAGTTTTTCACTCTCCTCTTTCATTTTCAGTAAGAGGCTCTTTAGTTCTTCTAAAGAACTAAATGGTTACAGGTAATCTAAAAGCCAGTCGATCCTGTCTTGGTCTTGGCTGGCCTTTGCCAAAATCAGACAAAGATAAACTGCATGTGGTCCGAATGCAGTCTGGCCCGTCTCTGGACTTCTTGTCCAGAGTCTCGTGCGTGTGCTCAGGACCCCCGTGCTGACTGTCAGAGCCAGGCCTGCAGAAAAAGAATCAGGAATGGCTCCAGGCCCAGGGTCAGGAGTCTGTGCTGACACTGGGAGTGGGAGAAGGGGAGGAGGAGAATTCCAGAGGAGGACTGGACAGCCTTGCCAAGAAACTGGAAGTGGAGGGAAGGGCAGGGAGCGGGAGCCGGGGGGTCTGGCTTTGGTCCTGGCATACTGGTTTCTGACACTTGGGCCAGCACCATCTCGGACCTCAGGATTTTCACCTGTGGAATAAAGGTCTGGCTCTTAATCTCAAGGGAGGCCACAGGCCTGCCTCCCAAGTCCCTGAGGGGATTCTTCAAACAATATTTTTTTCCACCTTCCTCCTATTGGTTGAAACTCAAGGCCATAAGGACTCGAGTCCCTGAGGGGAGCAGGAGACATCCTCCACCACATTATGGCAGGAAGATGGCTGTCAGCCCTTGAGCAGGGTGAGTTCAGAAATGTTCAGCTTGGTTGAGGACCTGGGTCCCAAGACAGGAGGAGTCAGGATCGCCCTCTCGCCCTTGCAGTTGCTCAGTCTTCATGTTGACAGTTGGGAACTTGTCTTTTCAACATTACTTGGATTTCAACTGAAGCCAGCTTAACTTCTCAACAAAAACAGCTTCATTTAACCCGTACCAAGGTGCCATGGGTTGGCAGAGCCCTCCTTTTAAACTGGAATGTATTACACCTCTGCCAGGCAATGTGCTGAGGCTCTGATAAGCATGCTCAATTCTCCTTTCATCTCCTCAGCTCTCCAGCAGGTAGATGCTAGTACTCTTGCCTCATATTTCAGATGAGGAAGCAGGTTCAGAGAGGCTGTGATGGCTGTGACCTTCCCCAAGGTCACATACATGGCAGAGCCAATGTGACTTTGGTTTTGTGTGGGATGAAGCATTTAATTTTATCACACTGCCTTCTTTTGGAGGTCAGAGCCTTCTGTGTGATGCCCCAGTCTTTTTTCTCTACATCTCTTCTCCCCCTTTTAAGTGTAGTATGTGCCAGCCAGTATATTGGAACCTCCTCGGTCTCTGACACGCTCAGCCCTGCACTGGAATCTGCCCCTTGGAACCCCCTGCCCTCCAAACTCTTCCGGGTCCCTTTCACTCTAAACTCACCTTCATCCAGTTCAACTTCATCCTGCCTTTTTCTCCTGGGCCATCTTGAACTTCTCTGAGTTCCATCTCCGTTAGCCCTTTATTTGATGTTCTTTGTCCACAGCTTCTGCCTTTCAGCTAAGTGTTCAACCCTTTAAATAGTAGCACTGCTATAATCAGGGTTCATCAGCCGCGGAGATGGCCCACATGGACTCACTGCCAGGCAGACCACATGGGGGATCCCTGTGAGCACAAGAGGCAATGGGACCCTGGAAATACAGGCAGTGGGGGGCACCAGGCAAGTTCAGCTTCAAATTTCAGGGATCAGCTCCTTGGCTGGGTTTCCAGTGGAGTCTGAGTGTCTCGCAGAGCAGGGGGATACAGTTTGCAGGAGGCAGGTGAGCTGGGAACAGGGAAGGGCTTGGTGCTGGAAAATAAGACCCATGCTGTGAGGTCACAGCAAGGCCTGCATCAGGATGGCTGGGCCTTAGATTGTAGGATGATAGTCTCTGGTTCAGGCAAGATGTCCGGCTGTCATTAGATACCAGGGTGGCCTGGGAGAGTGGTCAGCATGAATTCTGAAATCAGACCTGCCTGTTGAATCCATCACTAACCAGCTTATCTTGTGTTATGGTTCATGCGGACATGAACCATTCTTAGATTGTATGATGCCCAGCAGAGAGTAAGTGCCAAGCTTGGAAAGCCAAGCTCATAAGATGACTTACATGTGCAGTACAATAGCCCCCAAATTACAGTGTTACTAGGTCCTACAAAAGAAGATAAGCGTTGGAGCAGGGGGGAGAGGAAGAGTTTCCAGAGGTAAATATGGTTGGAGAAGCTGAGTCACACAAGATTCAGAGGGTATTTTTCCTATAAGATGCTTCAGAGTCTTCACTATGCCCACATTGTCATGAATCTCCCACAAGAGGCTTTGTGTGCACGTGTGCTAAGTCACTTCAGTCGTGTCCAACTTTTGCAACCCTATGGACAGTAGCCCCCCAGGCTCCTCTGTCCATGGGATTCTCCAGGCAGGAATACTGGAGTGGGTTGCCATTTCCTCCTCCAGGGGATCTTCCAACCCAGGGATTGAACCCGGGTCTCCTATGTCTCCTGCACTGGCAGGCGGGTTCTCTACCACTAGTACCACCTGGGAAGCCCCACAGCAGCCTATACGTTATGGCATCGTCCAGATTTAATGACCCAAAACCCCTTTATCAAGGGGCACCCTGCAAGACTGTGAACATATTTTGGGAAATACAGCCTAGCACAACTCCTGGCATTGTGAAGGCTTTTTGAATAATTTGAATAGTTGCAGGAAAACTTAATGTTCAGCTATGAGAATGCAATCACTTGCAAGACTTGTTTATGACCTTTCTCAAGGCAGTCCAGTGCAGGGATTAAAAGCACAGGCTCTGGTCCTAGTTGTTCTGGCTGTGTGGCCTTGGACAAGTTACTTGACCCCAGTTTCCTCTTCTGGAAAAGAGGGAAGATGATACATTACCCTTCAGAAAAGGTAGTTGTAAAGATCTAATGAGTTAATAATACATTTGGTTAGAACAGTGCCTGGCACATTATAAGCATGATATGTTGGCTATTATTATCCCAGACAGAATGAATTTTAGAGAAGCTTTCAAGAACAAATTATTGACTGCTATTACGATGTTGAATAGCTTACCATTTGTCTTACATAAAATTTCCTCTTGCTCATACAAAAAGACTGATTAATAAACAGATACTGCTTAAAGTCATTATTCCTTTTTAAAAAAAGAATGTCACAGACCTCAGACAGCTGTTTTGCATCTATGGCAAAATCCAAACCTGAAATCTAAGAGATTTGCTCTAATATTTTATTAGGTGAAGATTGAATATTCCTTTTTTCAGAAGCACTTTATCTTCACCTAGAAATTATTTTCTGATTAACAAAACACAAATTAGGATAAATCATTTCACACAAGCACACGCCACAAAATAATGTTTCCATATCGATCACAGGCACAAATGCTGAATGAATAAATTAATTAGGTGGAAGGAAAAAAAAGAAAGCTAAGAATTAAAATAATCTCACGGCCTAAAAAATTATTCTTGCCACCCATGGAAAGGTTTTAAGACATTTTCTGGTATAGATCTTAATGTTATACTGAGAGTCTGGATTGGAATTATAAAACTTTGGCGCAGTAAGACATTAGAGAAATCTTTCTTGGTTTGCAGTTGAGGAAACTGAGTTCCGCAGAGAGACTCATTTGCCTGAGGTCACTAGCCAGCCCTGGAGAGACAGGCCTGGAATGAAGATGTTCCCGAGTCTTGTCCAGCAACCTGAGGCAGGCCTGCTCATTCACACAACCCCAGCAGAGCCAAGGCCCAGCCATCGCACCCACCCGGCTGGAAGTGCATTTGTGAACGTCCCCAGCACAGCTCTCCATCCAAGCACCGAGTCTTTAGCGAAACCCAGAGTCGGTGCCTTACACTGAATCTGTTTAGAGCACACTTCCGTGTCGCAGGCCACAGTAGACCTCGACCTAGGCTCTGTGGCCTGGCTCCCACCCCCAGAGATTTCCGTTTAATTCAGCCTTGGGAGTTTTAAAAGTTACAGAGCATCAGCTTTCCTAAGGCGAGAAAACTGTGAATCACAGATAAACTTCATCGTAACCTCCCTTGTGTTGTAGTTGGGAACTCTGAAGGACCAGCTGCTGTGCTGGATATAAAAACATGAGTCACTGTGCACTTCGTGACAGGCTTGTGCTGAGAGAAGGGGGTGAGCTGGCCCAGGCTGGGCGTGAGGAGGGGGGTGTGGACAAGTTGGTCACCCAGTGCTGACTGAGGAGCCCTGGATACTCAGGGATGAGAGGGTCGACCCCGCGCCCTCACAGGGCTCGCGTGCAGCTGGACTGGCCGCAGGCCACAGGGAAGCTGACACAGCGTCTTTTCTTGCTACCAAAAGTCCTCTGACTGAGACACATGCGGGAAGGCCCTGTGTGGAAGAGTGTGTAGGGCTTGGTGGTCAGTCACCAAGTGGCCGCGCAGGTGTGGGCGAGGGAGCTGCTACAGCCCCGGCTCTGGAGGAGAAGCCCAGAAACAGACGTTTGAATGATTCAAACACCCTCAACCACGCTTGCTCTCAGAGCCTTTGGCTCGTGTTCACTTGGAACAATGAGCTGAAACAGGGAAGATGAGCTCACCCTGGTCCCGCTCCTAGGTTTCAGGCAGTGTCCGCGTGACACAGCACGCCGCCGGCTCGTCTCCTTTTGTGCCCCGTCTGCAGCTATTCTCACAAGCTTTACCTCGAAGGAGCTCATTCTCCAGCCGGTCTTGGAGCCAGGGCTCACCGACTCTACACTCCCCTTTGCATTTATCCCATCTCTGATGTGCTCGCATTCCAGACACCTGTGAGAGAGAACTGCACGGCCAGCCTGTGCATTAGGCCCTGGCCTGAGCTTTAGATGTTGCCTGCTCCTTCCTTTCACATTTGTGAAGTAGGCTTTTATTGTTCCTTTGGAAATGGAACTCTCTAGTAAGTCAAGGAATGTGTGCAGGAAATTCTAAATACTTGGACCTCAGACAGGCCTGCATAGTTAATGACCAAGGAAAGACTATGGCTGGCATGTGGATATACAATGTTTACAAAGCATCTGTGAAGTCAGGCTTATTGAAATCTCACAAATCTCCAGTCAGGTAGGAGTTAATCCCATTTGATGGAGGAAAGACTGAGGTTTGGAGAAACTATGCCCAACGTCACAGAGCTACTAAGGGGCAAAGCAGGACCTCAAACACAGGGTGTTTGGTTCCAAATCCGTTTCACACTCCTTTCTGATTATGATCAACATTATCAATGAACTCTCTTCCTGTCCCTAGTCTCGGTTTTCAAGTAGGCAAGTACAATCTTTTCCTGCCTAAACACACAGCATTTTGGCTGGAGAACTACCTCTGGGCACTGAAACCACACTGATTGTTATCACCTCAACTGTCCCCATGTTCCAACCAATCTGCCATGAGCTTTTAGAGAATATTAAAAGTTGCCATTTATGGCAACTAGAAATTCATTCTAGATGCCAGACCCTGTGATAATTCCTTTACATACATTATCCCATTAATCTTCATACCAGCTCCCTAAGATCTTGAAAAAGTAAAAAAGTCATTCAGTCGTGTCCAACTCTTTGTGATCCCATGGACAGTCTATGGAATTCTCTAGGCCAGAATACTGGAGTGGGTAGCTTTATCCCAAGGGAAAAAGATGAAAAGATCAATCTTTTCGTTTTGCAGATCAGAAAACAGGCTCAGTGAGAGTGAGATTTAAGCCTGGCCCTTGACTTCAGTTGTGGGTCTCCTCACTTGTCTCCTCCCCCCTGCCCCAGCCCTGGGCCCCAACCCTGCCTCATCCATCAGGGGAGACAAAGTGCCAGGCCCTTTACCTTCTGTCCTTGGAGGCTTGTACCATTACCCACTGTGAGTACTCCACAGGGGAGTCCCCAGGGTTCCAGTGAGGAAAGGAAGAGAGGGGTGCAATGCTGGGCAGACCCCAGATGGTGCTGTTCACTACACGGCTGCTAAGGGAGCTCAGACAAAGACCCCGGCTCCGGACACAGCAACGCCATGAGGAAATTTGGTTCATCAGAGATAGACTGGTTCACCAGGTCATTCCCTTAAGATAACAGTCTGTTTGTAATATTTGCCTTTCTCAAATTCTGAGGGATCTGTGTTCTTGCTCTCCCCAAACTCTCCCTTCTCCCAAGTTCAGTATGTCTGCAGAGGCCAAGAAACAAACCCATTTGTCCTCTCGAAAGGGGACAGGTTGTCACAACCACAGGAAAATGGGTGGTCTTTATCTCTAACTCAGGACTAGAGCCTGGAGAAGGAAATGGCAAGCCACTCCAGTATCCTTGCCTGGAAAATCCCGTGGACCAAGGAGCCTGATGGGCTGCAGTCCATGGGGTCACAAAGAGGCAGGCACACCTGAGCGACTAACACACGGGACTAGAGCACCCCAAGATGAGAAGTTTGTAGGGGAATCTTAGCTGATGAGTCTCCAACAAACCTCTCCCCACAGGGAGTCACCTCAGCTAAGCAGGAGGTCTGAAACGGTTTCTTAGAGGACAGGCCCCAGTCTTTGTCCATTTTCCCTCAAGGCCCGTATAAGAAGTCAGCAGCAGGCCCCTGAGTCTGGGGGGGAAATTTTTTATTTAGTGAAGATAACCTGAAGTGGACTGGTTCCCGTGGGCAGGTTTTCCTCTGGTCCAGATCCTACCCGTAGCGATTTCTAAGCAAGAAGATCAGCACAGCAACAATTAGGCCAATCACAAATAAATCCCAGCATGGTCCAATGGTGTTGTCCAGCGTCATCCATTTCCATCTCATTGTAAACTGCAGGCAAGAGACATTCTGTCAAAAATAAACCCAAGCCTCCCACTCTATTCAGAACATCATCTCCCCCCATCTCTCTGCCCAAGAGTTGCTCGTTGGAGTTTCCAGAGATTTGGGACCTATTTGAGACAAACTTACATTAAACAACAGGATATCTTGGAGCAAATGCACAGTTTCCAATTTCATGAGGGCCAAGAACACTGGTATGTGAGCATCCGGACTTGTTTGAGCAGCCATGTCGTATAATCTCCTGGCCAAGTGAATGTCCTGGAAATAGAACAGCCCATACTTATTAGGCACAGATTCTTTAGGAGTAATTAAGTGAAAGCCACTGTTTGAAATTTATCTTTGGTAGGTCTGAATGCTTCCCCAAATACCCCCTACCCCAGGATGCTCATGCCTTAATCCTTGGAACCTATTAATAGGTTATGGGGCTTCCCTGGTGGTCTGGTAGCTAAGACTCAACTTGGAGGTCCCAACACAGGGGGCCTCGGTTCAACCCCTGGCTGGGCTACGAGATCTCACATACTGCAACCAAGAGTTTGCGTGTCGCAACCAAGATGCAAATAATTAATTTTAAAAAGATAAAACGTAAAAACAAGATTGCTAAAGCCTATTAAAAAATTTTTTAAATGAATGTTAAAAAATGTTATGTTACAAGGGCAGAGCAAATTTTGCAAATATAAATAAGGTTTCAAATGTTAAGATAGGGAGATTGTCCTGAAGGACCTGGTGGACTCAATGTAATCACATGAGCCCTTAAACACTGAGTTTTCTCACAGAGCAGAAGAGAAAGGCAGAGAGATGTGGCAGAGGAGAAGTCAGAGGTTCTAGGCATGGGAAAGACTCAACTTCCTGTTACTGGAAGGGCCCCCTGGACAAGAGAAGGAATGTGGACAGCCAGCAAGGAAGTGGGGCCCCCAGCCCTATAAACGCAAGAAACTGAATTTGGACAATGATCTGAACAAGTTTGGAAGCAGATTCTTCCCCGAAGCCCTCTGTAAGGACCACAGCTTTGATTTCAAGTTTGCAGACCCTCTGCAGAGGGCCCAGTAGAGCTCACCTAGACTTGTCACCTACAGAAACAGTGAGACAAATGTGTGTGGTTTTAAGGCATTGAGTTTGTGGTAATTTGTTACGGCAGCCATAGAAAATCAACAGTCTCCAAAGAGCTTTCTTGGTGTCACTGAGCCGGAGCTATGATTCCAATTAAAGGAGCAGGAGGGCAAACGCTAACAATACAGCTCCCAAAGCAAATGGCAATACAGACAGTGATGAGCATTTAAACTTCCTCCTTCTCTTCATGTACTTATCATACTTGAAGGTTTGGGATTTGTTAATTCATTGTCTCCAAGTCCTTGAAGACAAGGGTTTGAACTGCCTGTTTGCCCCTGAATTCCCAGTGCCTAATGAAGTGTCGAGTACATGGTAAGTCTTTGATAACACATCAAATGAGCGAATAAATGAGAAATGAGTGAACAAACTACTTTGGCTCTCAGGCTGGAATTTGATTCCATAAATGACATACTATATTTTTAGGACCATTTCTTCCCATTAAATTATGCCATGACAGATCAAAATGGGTTTCTCTTTCATTTTCACCTACTTACGGCTTGTTTTTTGCTTGCTTTGTAGTTGTTTTGTTTCCCCAAACAGAATAATGAAAGACTAAGTAGAATTTAAAGGTCTTCTCTTTTAAAGGTCTACTCTGCCTGGGTGCCTGTGGATTATTTTCAAGAGAAGGGGAAGGAGAAGAGTTTTTCACAAATTGTAGTCATCCTGTATGTCTCTGTCTCTCCTCCATCTCCCAGACTCCCATTACACAGGCCTTAATAGTTGTGAATCCTGAAGCCTCGGCTAAACACATTTCTTGGGTGGTGTCCTCTCAGCTGTGTTCTGCTTGTCATTTCTTAAATTTTTCCAAAGTTTTGTGGACTGGTAAATTTATGTTTGAGAAAGAGGAATAAGGCCTGCTTAACATACTTAAACGGAGAAGGCAATGGCACCCCACTCCAGTACTCTTGCCTGGAAAATCCCATGGACGGAGGAGCCTGGTAGGCTGCAGTCCATGGGGTCGCTAAAAGTCAGACGTGACTGAGCGACTTCACTTTCATGCACTGGAGAAGGAAACGGCAACCCATTCCAGTGTTCTTGCCTGGAGAATCCCAGGGATGGCAGAGCCTAGTGGGCTGCCATCTATGGGGTCGCACAGGTTCGAACACGACTAAAGCGACTTAGCAGCAGCAGAAGCAGCAACATACTTAAAATTCAGGAGACTGTTCAGAACAAATCTTTCTGGCAACAGAGAAAATGGATGTTGTAAAAACTCTAATTTGTGTCTCTAATTTCAACAAATTCAGTGGCTGTTCATTTGAAAACATCCTGCAGATGATAACAGTGGTCACCCCCGACACGTGACAGGCATATTAACTTGAATGGGACGTTCGGAAAAAGGCAGCCTGTGTCAATATCGCAGGCATTCCTTCTTATTTGAAGCCAGCAAGAGCTATTAATTCATTTCTTGGGGCACAACTGAGTCACTTCGCTTATAATAAAAAATAGCAGAGAAGTACCACCATTCAAGTGGGATGAGCTGGCTCCTGGCCAAGGCGGCCTCACCATTAGCAGAGGGGGTGGGATGGGATAGGAAAGTCTTTCTTTAAAATTACCAGAGAAAGAAAATCCTGAACGTTTCTGGCTAGTTAGGGCAACTCATAGAAAGAAAATTTTATTACTAGACTCTGGAAAGACTCCTTGTTACTTGATCTTATTTAGTAAAAAAAAAAAAAAAAAATCAAAATCATTTCCACACAAAAATTCCCCTTGATAAACAGTGCTTTGGTGATTCCCAAGGTTCATTAAATATGTCCATTGCACATCTAGTCCAGTTACGTTTAACTTTTCTGTGGTACACTTGAGTTTATTTTGCTTTAAATTCACTGATTAGGAGATTATATAAACCGATCTATAGACTTCTCAAATGTTTCTGACTATAATGTCAGGTGTGCTGAAGTCCTGTTCAATGCTCACATGTTCAAAAGTTGCTCACAACTCAAAGATACAGAATTCTCCAGCAATAAAATATCTGGTTTATGAAAATTGTTCAATCACATGATGCAGGGGCTTTCCAGCCCAGAATCTTTACTACTACTACTACTAAGTCACTTCAGTCGTGTCTGACTCTGTGCGACCCCATAGATGGCAGCCCACCAGGCTCCCCCGTCCCTGGGATTCTCCAGGCAAGAATACTGGAGTGGGTTGCCGTTTCCTTCTCCAATGCATGAAAGGAAAAGTGAAAGTGAAGTCACTCAGTCATGTCTGACTCTTAACGACCCCATGGACTGCAGCCCACCAGGCTCCTCTGTCCATGGGAGTTTCCAGGTGAGAGTACTGGAGTGGGTTGCCATTGCTTTCTCCGCCCAGAATCTTTGGGTGTCATCAAAAATTTCTTATACTGCGACAGAGATAGTTTCTTTAATAATCCATTCTTATTTTCTTATTATAAATACGTTACATTAGTGGAAACTTTGAAAATATAGAGGTGAACAGATGAGGGGAAAACTCCCACAATCTCACTGTACAGAGGTAAGTACTGATATTCCACACACATCCTACCAGCATTTCAGTGTTTTTATATTCATATATACATATTTTTAATTTAGGAATTTTTCACTCTGTATGATACTTTGTCTTCTGTTTTCTTAAGCTAACAATGTATTTCAAGCAATATACCACATTCTAAGATATTTCATTAGTCTATAATATTTGTATTTTTAATGGTTGCACAGTATTGCATAATAATCGCTGCTGCTGCTGCTGCTGCTAAGTCAGTTCAGTCATGTCCGACTCTGTGTGACCAAATAGACGGCAGCTCACCAGGCTCCACCGTCCCTGGGATTCTCCAGGCAAGAACACTGGAGTGGGTTGCTGTTTCCTTCTCCAATGCACCAAAGTGAAAAATGAAAGCAAAGCCGCTCAGCTGTGTCCGACTCACAGCGACTCCATGGACTGCAGCCTAAGGGGCTCCTCTGTCCATGGGATTTTCCAGGCAAGAGTACTGGAGTGGGTTGCCATTGCCTTCTCCTAATATTTATTAAATATTTACTGTGTAACAGCCACCACTGTTGTGGTGTCATTTAAACCCTATGACAATGCTATAGGGCAGATGATATTAATACCATTTTAAAGATGAAAAAACTGAGACACGGAGAGCTTAAGTCACTCATCCAAATTCATATGACTTGTAAGTGCAGAGCTGAGATTTTACAGGTTTGTAAAATAAAAAAACTATTCATTCAGGCTGAGGAATTGTATCATCAGATTCTGTTCTCAAATGTTTTTTTGACATAGAGTAAGAAACACATGATACTCTATTTTTATTTTTGGAGTATTTTTCACTATTTTTTTGTTCTTTGATACTCTAAAATGGAAGAAAGCATATATGTTTTAAGATATTGACTAGAAAATCTATCCAAATTAAGACAAAAAGCGAGAGGAAATTAGCCTTTGGAAATGAGTTTCAATATATTATAGTTAGACATACAAGATAACACATTTTTTTGGTTCCTGCAGGTAAAACAAAACCACATCTACTGAATAAACTACAAATAGATCTGTCAAAAATAAAAGTAATTATTGCATGAAGCATTTTTATTTCTCATTTGTCTGGTCTGACCACCTATTGAGTGTTAGAGCTGAAGCTTTAAACACCAGAACAGAATTATTTTCTGGAAAAGTCAAGTTAAAGTTAGATATTAAAATGGCCCTCTCAGAAATATGACAGGGCAAAATATACATCTTTTAGAAGGAGTCGTAACCTTTCTTAAAGCATTCGGACAGTAATTTGAAGTAGAGGATTTATTTTGCAAAACGAGAACTATGTTCAGCAACATGGAAATGAACATTGTTTTTCATACAAAGTTAAAAGCACATTATATTTCCTTCCTGACCACTTGCCCAGTCCCCATCTCTTCAAGAGAGATAAGTTTCATCTAAATTATTTCATCTGATTGATGATTGTCATTTACAACTTTATTGCTACCTCTGTCTCAGGTATTCCTTTGGAAAAAGTCTATGGATTCATTACATATTCTAATGTATTGTCTATAGATTATAAGATAAAGTCAAGCATGTATCTGCTGATACTTTTTAAGTTGACCTTTATACTTAGAAGCCACCACTTCTCTGGTGGCTCAGACTGTAAAGAGTCTGCCTGCAATGTGGGAGACCCAGGTTTGATCCCTGGGTTGGGAAGATCCCCTGGAGAAGGAAATGGCAACCCACTCCCGTATTCTTGCCTGGACAAAGGAGCCTGGCAGGCTACAGTCCCTGGGGTTGCAGAGAGTGGGACACGACTGAGCGACTATCGCTCCCTCCCTCTCTCGTGTGCACACACACCATTTTGCACTTTGACCATCATTACGGATGTGTCTCTTCATAGCACACTGTGAACTCTTTGAAGGATGCCTTGTTCTTGTATCCTCAGAGTCACACACAGTGTTTCTGGACACAAAACAAGGACTTGATAAATATCTGAGTAAGTAAATGAACGAAGAAAAAGCAAGGCATGGTACCACAGAAGTTTAGGATCAGATAGATGTCTTTTAAATCTAGGGATTCATCGAAGGATTCATAGAGGAGATGATATTGGAGCTATTCTTTGAAAAATGGATTGGTCTTCAATGGGCAAAAATGTGAGAGGAGATCATTCCAGCAAATGGGGCGATATGACCTAAAGTCAGGAGGGTGCAGTTTAAGGGCGTGGCGGAAAGGAAAAGCAGCCTAGAAGACACATAGGGAAATAGTGGCATATCCAGCCATTAGTACCAAGGCAGGTTAGGTCAATGAGGGCTTTGAATGCCAGGGTAAGAAGTCTGGATTTCATTAGGCAATAGAAAGTCAGTAAGATTCTTTTTCATTTTTGCATTTGCTCATGTTTATAGCTGTGTGTGTGTGTATGCACGCAGGCACGCTTTGGGGGAAGTTAAGTGGCAGAGTAACAGTATCGGAGTTATATTGTTCAAGTATAAAGAATAACCTGGTGGGGCTTCGCTAGATGTATGTACGTTAACTGAAGTAATGCTAACATCTGTAACAAACAAACCCCCACATTTCAGTGGTTTAACACATTCAACAGTCCATTGTGGATGTTACTGGTTGGTGGTCAACTTTCCTGGGGCGGTTCTGTGCTACAGCCTCTGGGCGAAGCTCCATCTACTTAGCAACCTTGGCCCAGAAATGACACTCTTCCCTTTCACATCCTTTCCTTCAGTGAAAAGTAGTCACATGGATGTGACAGGACCTGGGAAGTGCAGTCTCAGACTAGGAGCCATATCCCAGCAGCAAGCACTTCCTCTATCGGAGATTGCACATCTTTGGCAGACAGAGCTTTCTCTGCCATACAGTTCAAGGGAGAACATTAGAATGAGGGAACCCTGAGAAGCCTTTACAACAAATAGGAACTTTGGCCTGAACCAGGATAACGACACAAGAACAGACAGGAGAGAATGGGCAACTGTTTTTTTCTCATGGTTAAATTTTTGAAGTACCTCTGAATCCAGTATAGATTGAGAAAGAATTTCAAATTAACTTGTGAGCTGAGTGCTTATATTTCTAAATTAGTTCCAGTCATTTCTAAATTTCTCTCTAGGTACTATTTTGTGTTCCAAAACAATGGTGCGGGGACTTCCCTGGCAGTCCAGTGGTTAAGATTCCATGCTTCTACTACAGGGGTCCGGGTTCAATCCCTGGTCGGGAAACTAAGATCTTGCGTGCCATGTGGTATGGCCAAACAAGGAAACAAGAGCAGTGCAGTCAGTCCTGGTCTGCAGTTTAAGTCAAGCGAGCTTAACGTGAAGTCAGGTATTGGAGAATGAGATGTTGAGATGTTTCTCAATGAAGCCATTAGGATAATTCATCTATATCACTCAAGTCCCCAAATCTGCTCCTCAAGAAGGATGAGAAAAATAACCCATATTTTTGCATTGATTTACCAAGAGTTGATTGGTACCTTTCTTTTTCCAGAAGGCTTAACTACAGGGTTTACCAAAACCCTATTTGATTCTCCAATAAATCCTATTAAAAATGTTAGACTCACTTTTTCCACTGGTTTGCATGAGGTTTAAGTAACACAAAGGATGGTGAAGAGCCTTGCTAAAGACATGCGTAATTACCTGTTCTCCTAATTGCTTTCCTTTCATTAAACATCCCTGGTACAAGCTTTGGGCTTTTAATTATCCGCATATTTGTTTTAAGAATTAGAAGAAATGATATCTCGTCATTAATTTGCCTGCAAGATAGCAAGATTAATTAAACCTGGCTTCTGGGTACTTGATTATTATTTTACTAACCACTAAACAAAATAAATTAATAAAGACAAAGAGCAATGTCTCCTCATTAACTGAATCTAAAATTTCTGTGTCCAGGTCTGAGGTTAAGTGCAGCTTTTCCTTTTTTTTTTTTTTTTGGTTAAATGTAGAGACTTTCTGTAGGAAAAAATATATGTGTGACTGAGAGACTGATCAAAATGAACTATCCATGATTTAACGAGAACCCTGACTGAAAAGAACAGAAATATGACTAGAAGGAAACTTCAAAGTGTTTTCCAGATGTATGAAATGTCTGTCTCGACAACTGCTATTTGACATCATGAAGAAAGTGCCTAGGAGAGAGCCCAGCAGTGGCTCCGCGGAGGAAAACCGACCCTCCTGAGGTGGCGGGCGGGCGTGCAGTTGGCCAACCCTGTGTCCCGACAGAGCCGCCCTCCTGGCTGTGGGGAATCAGGGCTAGACAACCTCACCGTGGTGAGGCCGCGGCCATCAAGTCCTCCTCGACTCACAGGGGCGGCGTGGGAGGCACAGGAGAGCTCATCTGAATCTAACCCACGGGGTGGGGTCACCTTTATCCTCTATACAGACAATGCTCCTCTCACCAATGTGGTTATGTTTTACATGGGGAATGAGGAACAAAAGCTTTAATCCTATTGAAGCCTGATTTAGCAATCCTTCAAGTTCTCTTCTGATCTACATAACAGCCATTCCACACACTGTTTCTCGACAAAGCCCTTTCACAAAGGCTTATTCGTTTCATCCTTACAGCCTGAGGCAGGGCTTGTATCCCTGTTCTGCTGTACAGATGTGGATGACAGCTGGAAGGGAGGGAGTGTGGTTTGATAACATCCAAAGAATCAACCAATTTAGCTATTTGGTCCCATCCCCTCTGCCCACATTTTATAAACACAGGAAAGTTGCACCTGCTAACAACAGGGATAACAGACTGCATTTGGATTTCACAGTCTTTTCACGGCTTAGGGTGCCGGGGAAGATGAAGAGTCATCAGGCAAAAGGCAGGTGCAGGGGAGCACAGAAAGGCCAGGAGCTCTCCCACCGGACTGTGGGCACCTGAACAAGAAGCCCTTGCAGCAGTGTGCACAGGAGCAGTCGTCAGCTAGGAAATTCCCTGCAATAATTTCCAGTTACTAGCACAACTGGAAGGAAGAAGAAAGCACAGAAAATGCACTAATGCAGGGTCCACTCTTCCCACTAGAAACGTGGGGTCAGATAGGTCTGGGTTCAAATTCTGGTTCCACCACCAATGACCCCTGCAAACTCGGTCCTGTGATTTAACCTGCTCTGTGGTTTCCTGACGCAAAAATGGAGGCCAGTGATAGGATGCATCTCACTGAGTGGTTATGTGACTTAAATGAGGTGGTGCACACAAAACACCAACACCTGGCTATTATTATAATCAGTTCAGTTCAGTTCAGTTGCTCAGTCGTGTCTGACTCTTTGAGACCCCATGAATCACAGCACACCAGGCCTCCCTGTCCATCACCATCTCCCGGAGTTCACCCAAACTCACATCCATTGAGTCGGTGATGCCATCCAGCCATCTCATCCTCTGTTGTCCCCTTCTCTTCCTGCCCCCAATCCCTCCCAGCATCAGAGTCTTTTCCAATGAGTCAACTCTTCGCATGAGGTGGCCAAAGTACTGGAATTTCAGCTTTAGCATCAGTCCTTCCAAAGAAATCCCAGGGCTGATCTCCTTTAGAATGGTTGGATCTCCTTGTAGTCCAAGGGACTCTCAAGAGTCTTCTCCAACACCACAGTTCCAAAGCATCAATTCTTCGGTGCTCAGCTTTCTTCAAAGTCCAACTCTCATATCCATACATGACCACAGGAAAAACCAGAGCCTTGACTAGATGGACCTTTGTTGGCAAAGTAATGTCTCTGCTTTTGAATATGCTATCTAGGTTGGTCATAACTTTCCTTCCAAGGAGTAAGCATCTTTTAATTTCATGGCTGCAATCACCATCTGCAGTGATTTTGGAGCCCAGAAAAATTGTCTGACACTGTTTCCACTGTTTCCCCATTTATTTCCCATGAAATGATAGGACCAGATGCCATGATCTTCGTTTTCTGAACATTGAGCTTTAAGCCAACTTTTTCACTCTCCACTTTCACCTTCATCAAGAGGCTTTTTAGTTCCTCTTCACTTTCTGCCATAAGGGTGGTGTCATCTGCATATCTGAGGTTATTGGTATATAATATACCTTCCTCACCCTGTCAGACTCCAGCGCCATCTTCTGCCTTACTTATACTTACTATAGGATTTACTCAATATTCCCTTGTAGTTTTAGCCCTCTTCCTAATGAACATGCCTCATCTCCTCAAGTCAAGTAGAGCTTTCACAGGATGGAGATCCATCTTCGTGGGCCTCCTAGAGCTCTCAGCACTGTGTCATGTATGCAGTGGGTGTGTCAAAAGACATTTCTGGATCAAAGCACCTCCCAGTATCCCGCTGGGACCTCATTCTCACATTTTTCTTACTACTGAGAGCTTGAGAATTAGTGGACAAATTTTTTTAAATTTGTATTTTTTGGAGTACAGTTGATTAACAATGTTGTCTTGGTTTCAGGTGCACAGAAAGGTGATCCATATCACAGATTCACACATGTATCTAATCTTTTCCAAGTTCTTTTCCCATTTAGGTTATTACAGAGCCAATGGAGACTAATGGAAAGAGGCCTGCAGGTGGAAGGGAGTGGGGGCAGAGCCCACTAGTGTTTCTGGGAAAAGCATGAATTCACTATGAATCAGATCGGTCACTAGATTCTTGCCTGGAAAATTCCGTGAACAGAGAAGACTGGTGGGCTACAGTCCATGGGATCACAAAGAATCGGACATGACTTATCACACTCACACACCACACACAGTCCAGATTTCTTCCACTTGTTAGTTATGTCCTAAATCTGCTTTATTGACTATGCCAAAGCCTTTGACTGTGTGGATCACAATAAACTGTGGAAAATTCTGAAAGAGATGGGAATACCAGCCCACCTGATCTACCTCTTGAGAAATTTGTATGCAGGTCAGGAAGCAACAGTTAGAACTGGACATGGAACAACAGACTGGTTCCAAATAGGAAAAGGAGTACATCAAGGCTGTATAGTGTCACCCTGTTTATTTAACTTATATGCAGAGTACATCATGAGAAACACTGGACTGGAAGAAACACAAGCTGGAATCAAGATTGCCGGGAGAAATATCAGTAACCTCAGATATGCAGATGACACCACCTTTATGGCAGAAAGTGAAGAGGAACTAAAAAGCCTCTTGATGAAGGTGAAAGAGGAGAGTGAAAAAGTTGGCTTAAAGCTCAACATTCAAAAATGAAGATCATGGCATCTGGTCCCATCACTTCATGGGAAATAGATGGAGAAACAGTGGAAACAGTGTCAGACAATTTTTCTGGGCTCCAAAATCACTGCAGATGGTGATTGCAGCCATGAAATTAAAAGATGCTTACTCCTTGGAAGGAAAGTTATGACCAACCTAGATAGCATATTCAAAAGCAGAGACATTACTTTGCCAACAAAGGTCCATCTAGTCAAGGCTCTGGTTTTTCCTGTGGTCATGTATGGATGTGAGAGTTGGACTTTGAAGAAGGCTGAGCACCGAAGAATTGAAGCTTTTGAACTGTGGTGTTGGAGAAGACTCCTGAGAGTCCCTTGGACTTCAAGGAGATCCAACCAGGCCATTCTGAAGGAGATCAGCCCTGGGATTTCTTTGGAAGGACTGATGCTAAAGCTGAAATTCCAGTACTTTGGCCACCTCATGCGAAGAGTTGACTCATTGGAAAAGACTCTGATGCTGGGAGGGATTGAGGGCAAGAGGAGGAACGGGACAACAGAGGATAAGATGGGTGGATGGCATCACTGACTTGATGGACGTGAGTCCGAGTGAACTCTGGGAGTTGGTGATGGACAGGGAGGCCTGGCGTGCTGCGATTCATGGGGTCGCAAAGAGTCGGACATGACTGAGCAACTGATCTGATCTGATCTGATCTGAAGGTGTCCTGGAGAAAATAAATCCAATCTTAGGGTCCATAGTACGTGTCGGTCTGTGGAAGGACTCAGCAAATGTTAAGGCTTCTTCCCTCCATTGATGACATCAGAGAAATGGAAAACATTTACAGATTTTCCTTCCTGTACAGCCATTGTTACTAGGTTTGGATGGTTACCAGCACAATTACCTTTGTGATACCTAAACCATGTTCGTACATATAGCCCAGGTTGAACATGGCTTGAGCGCTGTGATACTTGTCGGCCGCGATGCTATAATGTGTGGCTGCTGTTTGATAGTCTTTCTCGGTCCCGTAGCCATAGTAATGGTAATCTCCAATTTTCACTCTAGCAAATGCATTGCCTGATAGAAATATCAGAAAGAGAAGAAGAAGAACTCAGTTGATTCAGATGTAGTTCCTAGCAACTCAACCTAATGATAATCTATATAGAAAAGAAAAAAAAAACCACTTAGAATCCCATAATCAGGATTAGATATGATTTATGGATATAACACACAATACTAGCTGTCTTCATTGTAGGATAATTCCCACAGTATGGTACAAATGTTCTTAAAGAGTAAAACATTATAAACATTTTTTTACATGTACACTCTGCTATACTTTTGTTTATTTTTGGCGGTGCCACGTCTTCACTGCTGCTCGTGGGCGTCCTGAGAGTGGGGGCTTCTCACTGCCACGGTTTCTCAGGGGCTTCGGTGGTCGTGGCACACAGGCTCAGCAGCTGCAGCTCGCAGACTCTAGAGCACAGGCTCAATAGTTGTGGTGCACGGACTTAGCTGCCCTGTAGCATGCAAAATCCTTCCGGACCAGAGAGTGAACTAGTGTCCTCTGCATTGGCAGGCGGATTCTTATCCACTGCGCCACCAGGCAAGTCCCAGAATATAACATTATTAATTTTACCTTTTAGATTAATTTTCTGTAGGTAGGTCAACTGGATCCCATCCCTCTTTTCTCAGATTTCACTCCTGCAGAAGCTCTGCTCTCCTGCATCACCAGCTTCTCCCCCTTTCTAGTCCCATCAGTCACGCAAACACCCTTTGGCATCTTCTGTGAATGACATCAAACCCTTCATCCCATTTCTTCATCCCACGGCATCTCCTTGTCACAACGCCCCATTTCTCGGTTTACTTCACACTCAGCCTTTTCAAAAGTGTGTTCTATACTCGCTGTCTCAAAAGCGTCCCCTCCCACATACTCATCAACCCACCCCAGCCTGGCTTCTGCTCCTGCCTCCATGAAACTGCAACTTTCGAGGTGGTGGATAACTTCTGTGCAGCCAAGCCCCCGGCCACATCCCTGTCTTCACCGCACTGGGCCGCTAAGCCACGCTGGAAGCCCTGGGCCTAACTGCCCGAGTCCTTTCCTCTCTCAACTTCCCTCATGCCCCACAGGCCTCTCCTTTACAAACTCTTGCCTGACTTCCTCCACTAACTTCTAAATGTCGGACTGCTAAGGCTTTATCACCGATTTTTTTCCTCCAGCTTCTCTCCCTTCTTTCCTCTCCTCTCCTGCCTTCCCCTCCTCTCCACCACTCTGCTCTGTCTCAACTCTGTCTCCATGTCATCTCATCTAGTTCCACAGCTCTCTGTGTTCACTATTTCTGAATTTGTATTTACAGTCCTGTCTCTTATAAGCTCCAGATTCTTACAGGTGCCTTCTTGACTTCCCTACCTGGATCTCAAACTTAAGACATCCAGTAGAGAATCTTAACACCCCATTCCCTCTTCCTCCAAACAAAATCATCAGTTTCTTTCCTCTCTCAGGGCCAGCACCCCACTTCTCAGGCCATAAATCTAGGAGAATTATCCCCAGTTCTTTCCCCTCACTTTTATTATCAAATCCATCAGCAAGTCCTCTTTCTCTAAAACACACCCATTTTTGCCCTCTCCTCTACCATCTAGTCTCATCCTGGAATATTACAACAGCCAAGATGATTTTTTTCAAATGTAAAATCGAATCATGTCATTCCCTGTGTGAAAACTCTCAAGTGCCTTCACTTTGCACTTGGAATAACATCCAGATTCCTGACCTGACCTGCAAGTGATGCCTTGTCTGTCTTTTGCCTCCCTGACTATCCTTATCTCTTGTCACTTTCTTGGTATGTTCTGGCCTTCTTCATATTCCTTCAACACACCGAGCTCATCCTTGCCTCAGGATCCCTGCAGTAAGATTCAAGTCCCTCTGCCTGGCGTGTTTGGAGTTCCTCATCCTTCTGACCTCACTGCAAATGTTGCTTCCTGCCTAGCACCTTCTCTGACCACCTTGTCAGACTACACTCCAGTAATTATCTGTCCCATCTACATGCTTTATTTCTTCGCAGCACGTATCACTACTATTTTGTTTACTAGTTTATTTTCTCTCCCTCTTTGATGAGAGAAAACTTTGAAGCTCTTGATCACTAATACAGTCCCAGAACTGGAACAGAACCTGATGAATATTTATGGAATGAGTGGATAGACATGGTAGGGAACGTTTTTAGAAATTGCTTTTCCCAGATGTTAAGTATTTTACAATCTTAATTCCCAACAAACATGAAAATATTCATGTCGGAGTAGAAAAAATTCACATGACTTTTTAAGATGTGAGACTTCAGTTTTTTGAAGGCTAATTAGGGATGGCCTCTAAGCACATCTCTGGGGCCCATGTTTTCAGTCACTAGGACTATGTTGATTGGAAAGATGAGGGAATGCTCATGTAGGACTTCCACTTCAACTGTGGCCAACCCTGATGCACAGTCTAGGCTTACTTGGAAAACCAGTAAGTAACCTTGTGTGATATGGTCCATATCATTAAGGGCTATAGGACTCCTAAGTTTTTCTCCCCATTTGGCCTAATACAAAGCCTAAAAAATTTTGAAATTAATTTCTTTGGGTTCTGAAGTTCTTTTAACCTTCTGGAATCCTGTACTAAAATGTAAACCACCTTTAGCTTTCTATAATTAAAAGTAATGTCATAAAATTCTTAAGCTGCCAAAGATATTAGTTGTCAGGGTTTGCTTCCCAGGTACTTCAAAATTTACAGGTAGCTGGGGGCAAGACCTTAGAGAATTGATGCCCAGAAGAGGGGCCCAGAGGGGCCTGGAGAGGCAAGAGACCCCTTGAGTTCTAAAGAGAAACCTGCTCCATCTCTAATTTTGCCCAAAGCTGCCTTAACCTTCGACCCCAAGATTTCTTCTGCACCATAACCACAAAAGAGCAGGACTCTGCATTTTTGAGCTTTACAAGCAGTAAGCAGGACCCCAGAGGTCTCTAAGAATGAAAGGTGGTGAACAAACAGATTCTCCAGAGGTTTCAGCTCCACCCTACTCAGGGGGCTGACTGGGGGCAGGTGGCAATCCTGACAGGCTCCCAGAGGGTCACTAGACAGGGGGAGGGATTTCCCCTCCAGTTCACCATCTTGATGGTTCAGCAGCCCCATCACACACAGCAGCTCCTGAAGGTAAGCGCCACCAGTGACTGACTGGAAGCCTAACTTCCACGAGGAGATTTCCTCACATCGAGGCAGCCACCAGCGGCTACATCTTCCGGGACACTCGTGTCTGACCTCTCTTTTGACACATAATTATTTTTAGTGGTCTGACATTTTTATATTGGTGAATTCTGTTTAATATTAATGTCCTCTCGTTTTCAAGGTGTCTTTCCCTTGGTGCAGCTTCTGCAGCATTTTATGGCTTGGGATAAACCTGTATTTGCTACAATTGAGCTGATTTGCCATAGATGAGAGATTGCTGGTGTTGTTTCCCCACTCCAAACAAGGTCTTCATTGAATTTTAGAAAACAAGGGCTTTTCTTTTTTCGGGAATTTCTCACTAAAATCACATGGATGGCTTGCCGCTGCAGTAGCAGCTCAGCTGGATCTGAGAACGCACCTATGGTGGCTTTTTCCTTCTGCCTCATCAACTGAGAATTGTTTTTTTTTTTTTTATCCCATTCACTTCTTGGAGAAAAGGGATGATTCGACCTTAGCATGAGGTGACTTTAAGAAATTAATTAGAAGTAAAATTTCTCTCTTACTATAAGACAGTTCCTCACATATCCAAATGCCAATAGTGACAGCTTCGCAGAAGCTTTGTGCTTTTAGTAATATGATTTTCGGGGAAGAATGGAACGAGACACAGTGAGGCAAGTGCCACCTGCCACTGCTTCCCCACTACGCTGTCTTACCTTCCTCATCACATGTGATCCCTGTAGTGGGGCCTAGGAACTCCAGGAAGGGAGGGGGGTTGGATCTTGCTGATTAATTTTTTTTTTTCTGATGCTACCATACTAATCATTATAATAAGGATCTGAAGTTTGTGGTAATCTTCAAAGTGATATTTTAAAAGAAGAATCAAGCAAGTCTTACAGCCATAAGTAATTTTATGTATAAACTCCTTGAAAGATAGATAATGTCTCTGATAAGTTAAAAAAAAAAAAAAAAAAAAACTCAGCACATGAGTGACTGAAGCCAGACCAAGAAAAATGATTTCTTGAGTAACACTGTCACGTTTCAGACAACTGTTTAGGTGCCATGGAGACAGTGCCATAGAAAAATTCCTGCCATATGCTAAACTGGGGACCTTGGGAATAACAAAAGAAATTTCTGAAAATGACCTCCAACCAAAGACTGACCCTATCATCTGTTTGAAATACCATGTACTAGATATTCTACACCTTTCTGCCCATGTGCCCAAGAGCTCAGCTGTAGCAAATCAGAGGAATAATAGTGGACAGGGGCCAGGCAGTGCTCATTTTTATCTAAGTTCGGATACCTTGAATGGCAGCTCGATTCCACAGGAGAAGTGCCATTGGATACATCTTCTCTTTTTCGAGAATTTTAGCTTTTTCTTAAAAAAAAAAAAAAAAAGAGAGAGACATTCCATTAGGAAGGCTTAAGGTGCCTCTGTAGTAAAGTCAAATATGCATATGTATGATTAGGGAATTGCAGAGAATTTTAACTTATCTTACTAGATTCCAAAATGAATGCTGAATTGCTTTGAGCTACTTCATACCCCATTTCTGCGAGCAGTGCGTACTGAACAAGAGAAGAATCTATATCACCATTCTTATAAGCAAAGTATGCTGTCAGGAATTTCTCAGCCCAGTGGCCTAGTTCACAGACACCTTTATAAAGCTGTGTTTGGAAAGAAAAATCAAGCAGACTAGTTAGCCAATACATGTCATTCCATGCAAATGGTAACTGACATCAGTCTTTAGATCCTCCTGGCTGGTCAGGCCAGGATTTTTGGTCTGAAGCATGGCTTTTGAAAATTATTTAGGGTGAGGAGTTCATATCTTTCATAGGCACAAAGATTATAAGTGTGTATTTTATTTGTCTTGAGCTTAAAGTTCCTGGGGCTTATTTTAAATTTGCATAATAAACTTTTCTGACTTGGAGGCTATTTGGCAGGACAAGAATGTATCAACTTCTGTTTTTGTTTTTTTAAGGGCCTTCCTAGGCACTGCTGCCCTGTGAGGGCAGCTGATGTGGAAGAGCGCGCGAGGGGAGGACAGCGCCTGAGGGTGCGGGTGGCAGAATGAGGGAGGTGTACAGAGCAGCACAGGACGACTGTCAGCCGAGCTGAACAGCGCTCACGCAACCAAAGGAGGCTAGCCATGCATAATTCATTAGGGAGTTGGCAAAGGAGCAAATCTCAAGATAGACTATTAGCTGGCAGCTTTTGAAACGAATTTCAGAGGGGTCAGATTGCAACATGGAGGTATTTATCCTGGTGCAGGGCAAGTGTTTAATAAATCAATGAAGGACATTAAGATCCTAAAAGCACTCTTTTGAAAAGTGCACCACTATCCCAGGTTAAAAGAATTCACTTTCTCCGGTATCATCCAAATCATCAAAAAAAAACCTCAGGACCTTGCTTTCCGGGAAGAAGAGGGCTACATTTTCTAGGCTAAATCAAGCCTTTCATTTCCCAAGTTGCAACTCCCAGTCCCACTAGAAGTGCCAAGTTGCCCTGGCGATTTGATTGACGACTGAAACAGAGCTCCCTAACTGAACTCTGAGGAGAGCTCTGGACTTGATGAAAAGCCAAATGCAACAGAGAGGAAGGATCGTTTCTCTGCCTCCCTTTCCCAGGCTGAGTTACATCACTGCTCTTCCTCTCTGGCAAATGTCAGTATTCACACTGTCAGCTGGAAGAAACAAGATAATATGTATAAAACCAAAGGCACCACAATTTAAGGACAGTATCGCCTCCTCTGTGTGACAAATGAAAAGTACTTCAGAAACAGCTCTTGATTTACCTCCACAGCAGTTCTGCACGATCGCAACACTCCTGTTCCTGTGGCGTACATCTCAGCCAGGTAATAAATGGCTAGGGGCTGCCCACTCTGAGATGCCAAGTAAAAATATTTGAAGGCAAGTTTATAATCCTTCCATACTCCAGAGCCAGCTGAAAAATTAAAATCATTTTGAGCCACCCCCTTATTTACATTATTTTTTTACATTATAATCTATGCATGTAATGGTCATAGTGACTCCTGCCATTTTAAATAGGTTCAGAAGAGTCAGGCAAAAGTCAATCTACTCCCGAGTCACTACTTGGAGGCGGGGGAGGCGGGGAGTTGAGTTAGATTAGAAGTAACAGTGTGGAAATGAATGTTCTCTCCCCATTCAGCGAACTAAAGGAGAAGGACTGTCTAGTCTCATGAAAATATCTCCTCAATATGGCACATATTGTTAATGAAGTTAATGGAAAGGAGACCAAGTGGTGGTCTCTGAGGACCAGAAGCCCCTCCATGACGTGTGCTACCATCACCGTCCTCCTTCCATACCAGGGGGCCAGTATAGCTCCTCCCAGACGTAACTGTCGAGTTTGGGGCAGGCAACACCCAGCTCCAAGGGGCCCAGCTCAGATTTAGCTTATGCTTGGAGCAAGGAGAGGTGTTTGGAGCTGGTGTGGAGAATCAGCCACTCCCAGAAGCTGGGGTTCTTGTCAGGGTTCTCCCATTACTCCTTTGGCAACTTGGGCACCTTGGGGCACATCCTTTGCAAGAGGAAGGGCTTTCTTCAGGTGGTTCTGAAATTGCCTCCCAGCTCTAACATTTCTTAGCCTTCAGAAGCAGTGCCATGTTGCTCTGCCGGTAGATCATTTGGGTTAGAATCCCAGATCCACTGAGTGTATGATCATGTGACCTCATGTAAGACTTGTGACCTCAATATGGCTCAGTTTGCTCATCTATAAACTGTGGGATACCCCACAGGATGTGTTGAGAGGACTAAGTGAGTAAAAGCATATCAAGACTTAAACATCAGCCGTAACTATTACCCTAATTTTAGAAGCTTGAGGAAGGTGATGTATCCTGGGGCTGGGACTTGGAATAAACTAGAAGGACAGGCTATCTCAGGCAACCTTCCAAGATGTACAGAACAGACTCTGAAGCTGGACTATTGTGGAAAATGTCAGCTGACCTCTAGGCCAGATCTGGCCTCCTGATGATACATCTGCTCCTGCCCTTGCTCCACCTCTGATGGGATGGACTGAGACAGAATACTCAGATATATTTGGATCTCTTGGTATGTGTCTTGGCCAATCTCTTTCTCAGTCCTTACAAAAATGATTACAAATCTTCAAGGCTTCTGAGATCACCTACCTCAATCACTCCACCTTTGTTCTCAGACAATGACTGTTCCTCTGAGCTCACTAAAGGAACCCTCTCGTTATCTTTCCTCACTTGCCTCTCTCCCCAGATTTACAACCGCACCATTTGTTTCATCATCTCTCCAGTTTTTGAGAATGAGAAATCCCTCCTCTTTATCAAAGCTAAGTGAGGCTCCCTGGACCTGATCAGATACTTGCAGATTCGCCACTGGTCAGGTAAGATCATAAATACCACCTAAATTTTTCCAGAACCTCTTCATCAATTATCTCATCTCCCCAGTGACACATTAACCACCTCCATTGGTTGACTCTCTTTCATTTTTCTGCAAAAAATTATACTCAGGTCTCTCACCATCTTAAAAACAACTTTCTCTTGATTCTTGGTCTCCCTCATGCTATTATCTCATCTCTCTCCTCCATTTAAAGGAAGACTACTTCCGATAATATTTGGGCCCATCTACCTCTTCACCTCGCATGTACTCCTCAGCCCGCTGTATCTGGCTTCCCTCTCAACCAGTTCGATGACCTCACAAACATCCTCTTTACTGATAAGTTCCACAGATACTTTGCCCTTTTCATCAAAAAGTAAGAAACAGGCTTTTCACTGAATTTCAGCAGAGTATCATTCATTTACTCTTTCTTGAAATTTCTACTCCTTGTCCTCCTTAAGATAACCTCCTCCCCATCCCATCCCTCTGATTGTGCATTTTCAGTCTTCTTGTGATGACTCTTTCTTTGCTCATATTTTCAATATGGTGCCAAGGATCACCAGATTTCTTATAGTGGCCTACCACGCCTTTCTCTTGCACTCTCTCTCCATTCCCTTTGGAAGCTGGGCTACTCTTAACTAACACCTATATGGTAATGCCACCCAAATCTTTCTCTCAAGTTTGACCTGTCTTGTGAGTTTCATACTTGCTCAAACTTGGCTCTTTAAGGTGAACTTTCTGGTTGTACTTCATTGCCCCCTCCCCCAGATAGTGTACTTTTCCTTGTCTTCTTGAAATTCCTCCTCAAATTGCTGCCTGATTGTTCTGTCTAAACCATCCACACCAACCCTTTGATTCGTGTTTAAAAAGGAGCAGACTTAATGATGCATTTGTCGTCCTAAATAAAGCAGCCACATGCATAGTACTTACAGTAGTACATGAAGCCTAGCTGAAACTGTGCATTGGGCCATCCCTTCTCTGCAGCTTTCTGAAAGTACTTAAGCGCTTCTTCATAATTCTGCAAGATAATTACACTTTGTTACTCAAAGGTACATACATAACTCCATGGTAACAATTGCCTTCCACTTTTTAAAAGAGTGTAGCTAGTGCCCTATGTGATTTAAGCTAATTAAAATTGTATCAGAAGTATTACACATTTTATTTCATTATTATATTAGATTCTACTAAGAAATAATTATCTCATTATCATTGTAAATTATGTCTTTTCCTACATTGACAATAGGCTTTGTTAGATATTGGGGGAAGGTCACTCAAAAAGACAGAAGTTAAACTAAGAAGACAAATTTATCTATCCAAAAAAAAATCCTCTTGGGTTAGATGATTTCTAAGGTTACTTAGAATCTATGATTCTAAGATATTAATTAGGGTTGTTATTCTTGTCACAAGCTTACTCTATGTCTCTGGCAAATATTTCACTGGATTATTTTATTTTGTATTATCAGATATGATACCTTGGCAAACCAGGTAATAGAGACTAATTCCTTTAAATTAATCAATGATCATGAATTTCACCCTAGTCAATTTCTGGAAACATGAAAGATGATAAAACTATTTAACTTACCACAGGAACTCCTTTCCCATAAAAATAAAGAAGACCGAGCCCATGAAGACCAATTGCATTGCCCTAGAACGGGTTTAAAAATCGAGGTAAAGTCTTAGAAGAATTCATGATAAGGAAAAGTGTTGCAAAATCATTCACAAAATTTGAAACACGCACAATAGGAGGTGAATTAAGGCAGGTTAATGAAGTAGTTGGCATTATTCTGACCCTCTCTACTTTCTCCTTTCACACTTTCATAGCCCCCTTTCTGACCGGAAAAGAGGGAAATGACAGTCACATTCCTCCAATCTTCTTTTTCTTACTTTTTTTTTTTTTTAAATTAGAGAATAATTGCCTTATGACATGAAATCAGTTTCTGCCATACAACAGTGTGAATCAGTTATAAGTATACAAATACCCCTCCCTCTTGAACCTCAGTCCCAATCTTTCGTTCAGCATTTCTTTAGGGATTGCTTTGTGTGACTCCACAACAGGCATCGGGGAGAGGTAGGAGGTGAAAGTCAAAAGATACTGAGGCAAACCAGACAGCACCTGCCGTGTCTAAAGGCAGCCTGACAGGTCCGTGGGCTCTGACCCACTAGGAGGGACCTCTTAATCGTGGCACGTGTGGTGAGTCCTACAGCGGAAACAGGCGGACCATGTTGTGGGCAGCCCAGAAGAGGAACGCTCAACTGCCTAGGGGACCGAGCAGACTGAGTCGTTAGAGGTGGTGACATTTGAGTTGGGTCTTAAAGGATGTGTGGGAATTTTCAGAAGGGAGAAGTCTATCTAAACACCTGTTACGTGCTTTGGGCAAAGGAGGTTGATGTAAGTGGCCAAATAACATTTGAGAGACTCTGCGGATTTCAATCTAGCCATTGTGGATAGTAAAGCACTGTTGGCTTATTTTTTTAATTCAAATTTTACTGTTTATTAGGTTTATAGTATTTCCTCAGGAACTTAAGTTCTGATAGAAAACTCTCCAAATTTCTTTTTACTGCCTAAACATATTCATTTGTAATTATTTTTAATAATTTAATAATTGAAATGTAGTTATTGCAGATACAGATAGAGTACTCCTCGGTGAGACAGAAGTCGCACATAACTAGAGACGGCATAGTTCAGCAACTATTTCAAGGTGCTAAACTTTGAACCTATCTATATTCAAAGGGCCAGCTAGTGTAAGAGTCCTTGAGGACAATCTATGTGCATTTCGAACAGCTGGTATGTGTCTACTGTCCTCTTCTCTCTTCTCCCCTGACTACGTTGACCTGTAGTCCCAGGAGTTTGGGGATAGTCTGCTCTGGGGGTAAAGCCTAGCGTGAGGCATGCGGTAATGTATTGAATCTATCTCCTTTTAGCTACCCTTGTTTATTTATTTATTTATTTTTTATGTCTTTTTATGTAGACCATTTTCAGAGTCTTTACTAAATTTGTTACAATATTGCTTCTCTTGTTTCATGTTTTGTATTTTGGGCTTGGGGCTTGTGAGATCTTAGCTCCCGATCAAGGATTGAACTTGCACCCCCTGAGTTGCAAGGAGAAGTCTTAACCACTGGACCACCAGGGAAGTCCCTATTTTCATTTAGATGTTGAGAAAAATGAGAGGGAAGGGAAATGAGAGGGAGGAAAAGGGAAGGAGGCAGAAAGAGAAAGGTTAGAATACTGGGGACAAAGTCCTTTCTATCTTTCTAAGAGAATCCCTGGGGAGCCAGGGGCTCACTGGATGACTCACCAACCGTTTAAGGCCCAGAGTAATGGACCTGAGTTTGAGCAAACTCTGGGAGATGGTGAAGGACAGGGAAGCCTTGCGTGCTGCAGTCCATGGGGTCACGGGTCACAAAGAGTCAGACACAACTTGGCGACTAATCAACAACAGAACCTGTTCAGAAAGTTCAGATCAAGAGCAGCCAGCTCAGATGCCCCCAGAGCCATGTAGGTACTGTAAGACGTGCGTAAGCCAGGTTACAGGGGAGAGGCGGAGACTGAGGCGAACCAAGAGCAGGTGCACGTCTAAAGGCAGCGGCACCTCCTCTGCTCTGTGGCGGTCCACTGTCCTCACGTGGAATGGCCACCTCGTGTGCTCAGCTCTTCTCATTTTCCAAGAAAAGCTGGACATCCAGATTTTGATATGAAATTTCGTAATTTTTAAAACTCCTTCCAAGCCGAAGAAATATATGCGTAGGCAATCCCTCTCCCTATAACTTCCATGTTAGGGTTCAGTGCTCTTGCAGAGATGAACTGACATGAACTTAGGGAGCAGATGCTCATATAAGGGAAATATTTGAGGAACTCCTATGAGGAACTAAGACCACTGCCCTGCTCTCGGTGGAGAGACATGGCCTTTAGACGGCAGGAGAGAGGGCGCAGGGTAGCAGCAGCGAAGTTCTAGCACTACACAGAGTGAACACAGGGCACGTTCAGAAGAGGGAGAGGATGAAGTGTGCCAGGGAGGCAGGGGAGGCTTTGTGGAGGGAGAGAGGACTGAGCTCTGAGCTGGGGATGGGTGTTCAGAATGACTCTGGGAAGGGACAGGGGATGACAAAAGTGTGAAGATGGAGCTGGGCCCGGGGTGTCCCCAGGGGTAAGAGAGAAAACTAGAAGAATATGGTCCAACTTGGGGCCCAGCATCACATTGGATAACTGTTCATGTTTCTGAGTAAGATACAAGAAGTCAGAAAGTCCACAGCTTTGCATCGTGGTACCATATGACTTGGAAACAACTTTAAAAGTAGCAGTTCAAAAAAAAAAAAAGAACAGTGAAAGAAGATTATGGGGCTTCCCTGGTGGCTCAGTGGTGAAGAATCTGCCTGCTAGTGCTGGAGACATGGGTTCTATCCCTGGTCTGGGAAGATCCCATATGCCACAGGGCAACTAAGCCCGCATGCCACCACTACCAAAGCCCGTGTGCCCGAGAGCACAGGAGCTGGCACTACTGACCCCACGTGCTGCCTCTACTGAAGCCCGTGTGCCCGAGAGCCCGTGCTCCACTGTAAGAGGAGCCCCTGCAATGAGAAGCTCCGGCACCGCAATGACAGAGTAGCCCCTGCTCACTGCAACTAGAGAAAAGCCCATGCAGCAACGAAGACCCAGCACAGCCAAAAGATGGTAGTACTAAATTTTAAAAAAGAGAAGCGTACAAGTGTGCAGGAGTGGGAGACAGAAGCTTCATACTTTGGTAGTGAGCCCAAGGGAGAAATCTAATAAACTGTCCTGGAGATGATAAAGGATTACACGGTCATATTTACCTGATGCCATTCACAAGAATGACGTTAAATACAGTGTTAGATATCCTCCATAAAGGGCGGTAGCTCAGGCTTAGGACACGAGTAGCTCAGATCACAACTGGTTACCTAGCCCTGAACAGCTTAGGGGCTGGGTTAGTTTCCACACGCAGCTCCCTGGCGTTGTTCCTCTACACGGACAGATCAGCACTACTTGCTGTTAGATTACCCCGCCTCTTTTTCGGTCTGCTCTCCTTGTCATCCTAATCTAATGGTATTCTGGATGACTGTCTTGCTGAGCAACAATTCCATATAAATTACAAGGGAGAGCAGCCGACTACCAGCCTTCTCAGTAATTTACACCATAATAGCAGCAGTTCCGAGGTGCTAGTCATTTATAAATAGGCTCCTAAAGCAGCGTGTGGGCTTTTAAAAAGCATGAACAGTTGAAAATATTCCCCATTTGAGCACATCTCTACTGCCAGTGTTGCAGTAAGATGGTGTAAGACAACAAAAGGGTTCCTACACCGCAGGGATAGAAAGTTCATCAAGGCTGCTCTCCAACGTTAGGGTGGTGGGTGTTGCTATGAGGATGTCTTTTATGCACCTAAGGGGTTTAGGGGAGTCTGCTAAATTTCACCTGGCAGATCCAGCCTCACTGAGCTTAGGAACCAAGGCAGGAACTTCAACGGCAGGAACCATACTCTGTGATTCCTTTATTTCCTCACAGATCCAATCCATTCTGCCTTGGATGTGCTTTGAAATTCACTCTACCTAACGGGCCCCAGACTTAGAAAGATAATAGCTGACACAGAGCATGTACTATACACCAGGCATGGCTTCAAGTATTTTTAATATGAGGCACATAACTATTGACTCATTAAATCCTGAAAACAGCAATATGAGGCAAGTATTCTTATATTCTCATTTTATAGACAGGGAGATTGGGACGTGGAGAGGTTAAGTAACCTGTCTACAGTCACACAGCTAGTCAGCTGAAGGACTGGCCTTCAGACCAGGGATTCTGTCTCCAGAGCCGTGCTCTCAGTCATCTCGTCCTGGCTCTTGGACAGCCTTCTGCCTGAGACAGAGCCTTTGAATAAGGTCAGAGGAGAGAAAACTGGGCACTTCTGGGTTACCGCAGTTACTGACGGAGTTTTCCCTTCCTCCGCCCTCATCCTTTTTGTTTCCTGAGCTAGATGGCCTCACGTACCACATGGTGGAGGGGACGCTGAGCTTCTGTCTGGCCTCCAGCTAGGATGCCATCTTCCATTTACCAAGAAGGCGAGGTGGGTCTCTGCCTACCCCAACCTCCTATTTTATTGTCAGTGACACTGTTCTTTACCAGGACCCTACACTCCTCCCAGGCCCACTAATCGGGCATGGGGCTTTAGAGTTAATGCTTCAGCCCCAGTCTGCATGTTAATACAGGCAAATGTTTTCACATGTCTACAGGATGGGCTGGGTACATACCTTACTAGCTGCCATAGAAAAGTATTTGAAAGCAGTAGCATTATTTTGTGGTGCTGCAGCATTCCCTTCTAAATACATCTACAAAAAAACACACACACACATACAAATAAAAAGTAAAAACTAAAGATTTCGAGGGCAATGAAAATGTTTTAGAATGACATCAAGGTGATGATGGCACAACACGTTGAATGTAGTAAATGCCGCTGAAGCACATACTTTAAAATGGTTAATTTTATGTTATTTGAATTTCTCCTCATTTTTAATAAAAGGAAAAATTAAGAATACAATCTAGTACACACACTCTAGAGTACCCTCACCTAAGGGTGAGGAAAGAATCCTGTTGGTATTTTTTTTCATGTTTCCTTGCATCTAAATTTACTGTATGTAGTACTTCTGGAAGCCGGGCACTTGTCCCCATGGTTACTGAAACAGACTGGCTGTGGGAGCCAAGGGCAGTGAGCAGGGGAGTGAGTAGTCTTGGAAGGAGAGAAGGTGCCTCTTCAGAGGAACCTTCCACAAAGGCTCCTCCCGTCAGTCAGGGAGGAGCTGGTTCTTTGGTCAGTCTGGAGCTGGTTCTCATTCCAGGAACGGTGGGAGGAGGGACCACGCTGGGTGGAGGTCTGTCCCAGGGTTTGATGTACAACTAGATCAGCTCTCCTGTTACACGCCAGGGGTTTGTGGGGAGGGCTCCGAGTTACGCTCAGCCAGGAGCCCTGGGCCACCGGTACTTTCAAAGAGCGATTTTGGGGAAGGGATAGCTAGGGAGTTTGGGACTGACGTGTACACACTGCTATACGGATAACTGACAAGGACAGAATGTCTAGCACTTGGAACTCTGCTCAATGTTATGTGGCAGCCTGGATGGGAGGGAGGTTTGGAGGAGAATGGATACATCTGTATATATGGCTGAGTCTCTTTGCTGTCCACCTGAAACTATCACAATATTGTTAATAGCTATGCTGCTGCTGCTGCTGCTAAGTCGCTTCAGTCGTGTCCGACTCTGTGTGACCCCATAGACGGCAGCCCACCAGGATCCTCCGTCCCTGGCATTCTCCAGGCAAGAACACTGGAGTGGGTTGCCATTTCCTTAGTGAAAAGAGAAAGTGAAGTCGCTCAGTCGTGTCCGACTCTTAGCGACCGCATGGACTACAGCCTACCAGGCTCCTCCAGCCATGGGATTTTCCAGGCAAGAGTACTGGAGTGGGGTGCCATTGCCTTCTCCTGTTAATAGCTATACTCCAATATAAAATTAAAAGTTAAAAAAAGGACTGCTTTTGGTACCCCAGATAAAGACCACTATTGTACGGGACTTCTTCCCAAACTGTCACCCCAAGAATATCACTGTCAGGTCATAGCTGAAGGCCCTGCTTAGCTGCTTTCATGAAGAAGGTGGGCAGACCCATGACCCTACACTGGTTCAGGTAGCTGGTACTACTAGGTTTTAAGATATGAAAGCTATTGATCAAAAGGAAGCTTGTACCTTTCCTATAAATGCCATAGCGTTTGCGCTCCCAGCTTTTGCAGCCTTTAAGAAGTAGTATAATGCTTTCTGGAGAGAAAAGGAACAGTATTATTGACAGTCACAAACATATCCTGTAAAACAGCTTTTGCATTAAGTTTTATTTCATTTGACATGCATTAAAAAAAAAATCTGTGAAATGCCTACTTTGTTCAAGGCACTCACTACTCCAAGTGCTATTTCAATCATGAACCTGAAGAGTGGGAGATAAATATATATATATATTTCACATGTACAGTTTTAGAATGTGCGGGCTTGTTTTTCACATTTGGAAAGGCATCATGGGCATGTTGCTTTGTGGAGGAGAGATAAATCCCAGCTGTAGAACTAAATACTCCATTATTTTTTAAAACCACACTTGTATGTTGACAGTACGTACTTACTGTGTAAGACAGTTTGTGTAAGTGGCAGGATTGGATATACAGCACCCTAATGTTTATGGTGCAGAGGGAATTAGACCAGACACCCCTGGTTGCCTTCTTGGTCCAGGTCTCTCTGCAGAGGTGAACCTCAGACCAATTCTTTCCAAAGAAAGTCAAAGGGGGCGGCAAACCCTTCTGACTCTCTCTGGGTCATAACATTCAACGAAATGCTCAGTCTAAATGCGTGGGAGGTCACCTGTCTCTTGCTGCCTCATTCCTCAGGCCTCCTCCTGACTTTCCCTAAGTCCTCTTCAGAGACTTCATGGAGAATTAAATAAATAAGTCCCAGGAATGAGAAATGAAGACATGCTCCAAAATGTCTTTTAGTAGGACACAACTTTCCTCTCTTTAAAAAGCCTTGACTGATTGTAAGGATCTGCAATTGATGGGCAAGGATCTGCCCCTTCCCAAAGAGAAGAGAACGCTTGAGGAAGAAAGGTAGGTAGTTCTTTTATATGTAAGTTTTCTCTAGAAATATTGGCAACTTATTTGAGAACTATACACATTATGTCGACAAGTCGGTCTGCCGTGGACATACTACTACTACTACTAAGTCGCTTCAGTCGTGTCCGACTCTGCGCGACCCCATGGACTGCAGCCCACCAGGCTTCTCCGTCCACGGGATTCTCCAGGCAGGAACACTGGAGTGGGTTGCCATTTCCTTCTCCAGTGCATGAAAGTGAGAAGTGAAAGTGAAGTCGCTCAGTCGCGTCCGACTCTTAGCAACCCCTGGACTGCAGCCCACCAGGCTTCTCCGTCCATGGGACTTTCTGGGCAACAGTACTGGAGTGGGGTGCCATTGCCTTCTCCGGCCGTGGACATAAAGTAAATACAAAAGCCACCATCCTGGACCTCATCACGTCATGGATCCACTCATCCACCCATCCTTCTCTTCTTCACTTATCCTTTCAAGATCTTGACTGATACCTGCCATACATATGGTAATATGTTAGGTATCACAGGTGATTGACAGATGAACAAAAACCACTGTGCCTACTTTGCTTCTTAGCAGTACTGCTGTGAAAAAGTAGATGTAAATAGCAATGACAGGAAGTGAAAGATAGAATAAAAGGAACACTAAAAAGAATTAGAGGGGTTTAGAATAACAGGAATTGTACCTAGTTCTTTTAAGTATTTTACAAGCTTTTTCTTCCTTAATCTTCAAAACTGCACTGTAAGGAAGGTATTACTAATATCTGAGCTATTTAGTGACGGTTGGAGTCAAGAAGCCGATACTGGCATCCTGCCAGCAGCCTAAATCCAATTCCCACGTACTCGGCACTCTGCCTTCACGGTTTAAAGAACGAGGGCTCAAATGATAAAGGTCACACAAAAGATGGAGAGGATTCACCACACACAGGGCATGAGAGGCTGAGGGAACAACATGAGCAAAGAATGGAGACGGGAGTGTCCAAAGTGTGTCCAAGAAATAGTAGTTCCTTCAGTATGGCTGAAGTAGAGCATTCAAAAGCTAAGATGTGCTAAAATGTGATGGAGCAATATAATTAACAGGCTAAGGACTGTTATTTTATTTGGTTTAGAAATAGAAACCAGTGGAGATTCATGAGCATGAGGGAGTGTTGAAACAAATGCTGCTGAAAATGTCTGGAATAACGTAGGTGTCAGTAGGATAGGAGAAAATTATAGCAATGTATGATTTACTATACCAATTACATATTGGTAAATAAATCAAATGTATGATAAAATTTATGATTTAATAATCACATTTATCAAAGAACATCAATATAAAAAATATTTCTTATGAATATCCCTGCTGAACCAAGACCCAAGTATATCCATCGAGAACCATGATGTGTGCAAGTACAGTATCTCCGGCCTTGCTCCCTCATTCATGGTCTCCTCCCCTGTGCTCTTGGGCACTCTGTCTTTCCCCATCATAGCATGCATCCATTGATTTAATTGTCTGCTTAATTTTCTGTTTCCCCCAATGTTGAATCCTCTGTATTTAGCACAGTATCTACTGTATATTAGGCAGCCAGAAAATGTTTCTGGGATGAATGAATGACTGAGTGAATGAAAGAATAAATTTGTTAATCTCTAAAACAAAGGGACTGAATTTTAATCTTTATGGTCCCTTCTAGCTCTAAAATTATGATTTTATAAACTCATTTTCAAAGTGCAGTTTTAGAGTTTGGGCTCAAATATTTGGCATTAGAGAGTTATGCTCTGGGAAACTAGATTTGAGTTGTTAAAAGAGAATAGCCTATTCCCCAGAAGCAAATAAGAATCCTGGAGTTTTTCCCCATCCTTCAATATAATAAGCCCATAAAGACCAAAAATGGAGGGTCTAATTTCTCCTTCCACTTTCCTTGGTTACTTGGCATTTCAGTTCTCTTTACATTAACCTGCCTTTAATGTTGGGCTTCCCAGGTAGCCCAGTGGTAAAGAATCTGCTTGCCAATGCAGGAGATGCATGTTTGATCCCTGGGTGGAGGAGATCTCCTGGAGAAGGAAATGGCAACCCACTCCAGTATTCTTGCCTGGAAAATGTCATGGACAGAGGAGCCTGGCAGGCTACAGTCCATAGGGCTGCAAAGAGTCAGACACGACTGAGTGCACATGACTTTAAAGCTACTCTTTCAACTGCATAAACATTTGTTAAACACTCTGTGAAAGTATCATGCAAGCTACTTCAATGGCCGTGCATGGGCCAACCTGCATTCTTGCTCTCAGAGTCAGGTATTCATCTCTCCATTCATCCATCCATCTGCTGTGTTCTGCATATTTCTGTTCCCCCCAAATCCATATGTTGAAAACATACTACCCAACATGATGGTATTAGGAAGTGAGGTTTCTGAGAGGTGATTGGCAGAGTCCTCATGAATGGGATTAGTGCCCTTGAAAAAGGCCCCAGAGAGCTAGCTTGACCCTTCTGCCAGGTAGGGATACAAGGAAAAGCCTACAGATTGTAAGAGGGCCTTCGCCCAAACATGGTGGCACCCTGATCTCAGACTTCCAGCCTCCAAAACTGTGAGAAAATAAAGTTCCATTGTGTATAAGCCACCAAGTACACAGTATTTTTGTTATAACGGTTCAAACAAAAACACGATCCATCCATCCGTCCTTCCTTCAAATATTTACTGACCACCTACCATCATATTTTACTGATTATAAGATGTATACCCCCCATCTCTCATTTTAATCAGGACACTTTTTACTATCAATGGCACCATATAATTTATATTGGCAATGTTTTCTCTTGCTCAGTAAAACATAATGTATCCTATAACTGATGGTGTCTTAGGATGAAATATAGTGTGTCTTAGGCATTATGCTAAGTGAGGTTTTATTATTTGAATGCACATCTCTCTCTTTTTTTTAAACTGAACATGATGATTTTTCATTGGTTCTAAGAAAATCCCTGGTTTAATCAGTTTGCAACATTTCCTCTAGAATGAAATGCCAAGAAAATGTATTGTTCTAAAAACATTTGGGAATACTTCTTTTATCTCAGGCTCTGTAAATCACTCTTAAAAGGGATAGCATTAGCTCTTTTATTTTTCATGGATGGCAGAGTGGACAAAACAGTTGCCTTATGTATTTAATATTATTCCTCTGCTGGGTGTAACTTAATTATGCCTTATCCACCTTAATAACATGCACCAAAACACCCAGCTTTTCCTAATCCAATTCATCCTGGGCCTGTATATATTTAGAAATGCAAATAACATTAAAATGTATGTATACAAATTCAAGACAATGTAATCAAGACTTGTATATACAATACTTTCCAATAATTAAGAATCTTGTGGGGAGGAGAAGGTGAAAATGTTGCCTATAGTGACAACTCATAAGAGAAATTAATTCAATCAAACAATGAGGAGGGTGAAAATGTCAAGCTCGTCATTTCTAGGTATTTTGATTTTTAATTTGCTGGACAGTGCTGGGACAGGACCGGGAAAGGTCAGTTTTCATTCCAATGCCAGAGAAAAGCAGTGCCAAAGAATGTTCAAACTACTGCACAATTGCATTCATCTCACATGCTAGCAAAGTAATGCTCAAAAGTCTTCAAGCTAGGCTTCAACAGTACATAAACCGAGATCTTCCAGATGTTCAACCTGGATTTAGAAAAGGCAGAGGAACCAGAGACCAATTGCCAACATATGTTGGGTCATAGAAAAAGTAAAAGAATTCCAGAAAAACATCTACTTCTGCTTCATTGACTATGCTAAAGCCTTTGACTGTGTAGATCACAACAAACTGTGGAATATTGTTAAAGAGATGGGAATACCAGAACATCTCACTTGCCTCCTGAGAAACTTGTATGCGGGTCAAGAAGAAACAGTTAGAACCAGACATGGAACAACAAACTGGTTCCAAACTGGAAAAAGGAGTAAGTCTCAAGGCTGTATATTTTCACCTTGCTTATTTAATTTATATGCAGAGTACATCATGTGAAATGCTGGGCTGGATAAAGCATGGGCTGGATGAAGCAGAAGCTGGAATCAAGATTGCTGAGAGAAATATCAATAACCTCAGATAAGCAGATGATACCATCCTTACGGCAGAAAGCAAAGAGGAACTAAAGAGCCTCTTGATGAAGTTGAAAGAGGAGAGTGAAAAAGCTGGCTTAAAACCCAACGTTCAAAAAATTAAGATCATGGCATCTGGTCCTATCGCTTTATGGCAAACAGATGGGGAAACAATGGAAACAGTGACAGACTTTATTTCTGGGGGCTCCAAAATCACTGCAGATGGTGACTGCAGCCATGAAATTAAAAGACGTTTGCTCCTTGGAAGGAAAGCTATGACCAACCTAGCTGCTAATTCACTTCAGTCGTTTCCAACTCTGTGCAACCCCATAGATGGCAGCCCACCAGGACAGCATATTAAAAAGCAGAGACATTACTTTTCCAACAAAGGTCCTTTTAGTCAAAGCTATGGTTTTTCCAGTGGTCATGTATGGATGTGAGAGTTGGACCTTAAAGAAGGGTGAGTGCCATAGAATTGATGCTTTTGAACTGTGGTGTTGGAGAAGGTTCTTGAGAGTCCCTTGGACTGCAAGGAGATCCAACCAGTCAATCCTAAAGGAGATCAATCCTCGGTGTTCATTGGAGGGACTGATGTTGAAGCTGAAACTCCAATACTTTGGCCACATCATGCGAAGAGCTGACTCATTGGAAAAGATCTGACGCTGGGAAAGATTGAAGGCAGGGGGAGAAGGGGATGACAGAGGATGAGATGTTTGGATGGCATCACCAACTTGATAGACATGAGTTTGAGCAAGCTCCAGGAGATGGTGAAGGACAGGGAAGCCCGGTGTGCTGCAGTCCCTGGGGTTGCAAAGAGTCAGGCATGACTGAGTGACTGAACAACAACAACCAGGCATCACTTATATTTATAAAGAACCTCACAATAATTTTCTGTGGTGGACTAAAACATTAGCGTACTTGCTCAAGTGGTGATTCTTAGGCTGAGAAATAACATCTAATTCTTAGGATGCCGTCATTCATTTATTCAGTAGACAGTAAGTACCTAATGTGTACCAGGTACTAATCTAAGTACAGGACACACATTAGTGAATAAGATGGATAAGAATTTACATTGCCCTGCAGGAAGACAGTTAACAATCCAAGATCAGTAAAGTACAAGGAATGAGAGGGGCTAGAGAAAAATAAACACAGCATGATAAGATAAGTGATTTAAAAAAAAAAAAAAAAGGTAGAATTGATCAAGAAAATCCTCTCCGAGGAAGTAGGATTTTAAAGATAAGAAGCTAGCCATGGGGAGATCTTCCCACTCCTCTCTGCATATTTCACACTATTCCAAATTGATTTTGGTGCAAGGCTTCCCTGGTGGCTCAGAGGTTAAAGCATCTGCCCACAATGCGGGAGACCTGGGTTCGATCCCTGGGTTGGGAAGATCCCCTGGAGAAGGAAATGGCAACTCACTCCAGTATTCTTGCCTGGTGAATCCCATGGATGGAAGAGCCTGGTAGGCTACAGTCCACGGGGTTGCCAAAGAGTCAGACATGACTGAGCGACTTCACTTGCTGTGGCAAGTTGCAAAAATAGCCATAATACTTTGCAGGTCTGCCTATTAAGAGAAGTTCTTTTTCCTATTCTTTCAATGCTGGCTGGCCTTGTGACTTACTTTGGCCAAAAGAATATGGCAGAATTGATCCTGTCCGTTCTGACCCTAGGCCTCAGGAGACTTTCACTACTGCATTTGTAAAACATTTGACTGCCATGCAAAAAGCATGGGCCTGCTGGCTGGAGGATGAGAGCATGTGGAGAGACCAAGTCATCCCAGCTGCCATGGACCAGGCCATCATAAATCAGCCAGCCCTGGTCAAAACTCTGGCAAACTATAGATGTGTGAAGAAGCCCAGCCAAGATCAGAAGAATTACTTAGCTGAACCCAGCCATAACTACTGACCTGCCAAAACTGTGAATTAAATAAATGGTGGTTGTGTTAGGGTACCTACGTTTGGGGGTGGTTTATGATGGCAGCCTAAGCTAACTGATAAGCCAATGAGTCTTGAGGTCTGATGCCTTGATGGGAATCCTTCATCCAAGTTCAGGTTTCTTTAGGCTAAGGAAAGCAGGAAGGACTAGCTTGTGCTTGCCCTACTGCTGGGATGGTTCTGGAATTAAACCAGTCTTTTTGAGATGTCTGAATGGGAAGAATGGGGCCCAACCTACCAACAGAAAATTAGAAGCAACCTGAGTGATTACATCATTCCTTTTTCTTGCTTTATGAATAAGAAAACTAGATATCAATGACTGGGGTTTTCATAAACTTGTTTTTTGTTTTTGCTCAGGTCAAGAGTGAGTAAGTAAGTTTTAACTTGAGTTTAAGTAAGTTTTAATGAAAGGTGCACAGGCTTTGAATACAGAAATACTGAGTTGCACTTTTATTTCTTAACACTCTTACTACCTAGCTATGAGATTTGAAACAATTTACGTTATCTATTCAGCCTCAGCTTCTCATCTGTAAAACAGAGCTAATGAATGTGAATGAGCCCATAGCAGAGCTTGTCTGGGCCATTCAGCTGAAGCCCGACTGCCTAGCTGTTGCTGCTACAGCACCAGACTCTTCTACTGCCAGCCTTGGGACTGCACCTCATTCTCACCTGGAGGCAGCTATAGCTCCCATCTGGTGTTCATGCTGACTGGAAGTGCTTAGCTTTGTGGGGTTTTATAAACTCTATGGATGTTAGTGGTCATTCTGTATAAGTGTGGTTTTGGTGCCTTCACAATCAAATTTTGTCTTTATGGAAAATGGGAACTTCTTCCCAGTTTTGGATCTTGTAGTTAGCAGAAGAAACTCATTACAGGCTGAAATCTGATGTTGGCATAATATTGTGAATCCAGAAGTTCTCATCAAGAAGCTAAAACCTTAGTTGAAGACCTTCAATTGAGCTGTCCTGAGATGGATGCATATGTTTACTTCAGTTGCTACCTATTTTATCACATTTTATAAAATTAACTTTGACATTTACCTAATACGTATGCTGCTGCTGCTGCTGCTAAGTCGCTTCAGTCGTGTCCGACTGTGTGCGAGCCTTAGACGGCAGCCCACCAGGCTTCCCGTCCCTGGGATTCTCCAGGCAAGAACACTGGCGTGGGTTGCCATTTCCTTCTCCAATGCATGAAAGTGAAAAGTGAAAGTGAAGTCGCTCAGTCGTGTCCGACTCTAGCGACCCCATGGACTGCAGCCCACCAGGCTCCTCCGTCCATGCGACTTTCCAGGCAAGAGTACTGGAGTGGGGTGCCACTGCCTTCTCCGCCTAATGCGTATAGTACCTCATATAAAACACAAACTAGAGTGCCAAAGACACATTCATGAAATAACAACGTAAAGTGAAACAGAAAGTAATAACAGTTCAGATTTTTACGTAACTGCTGTGAAGTAGTTATTTCTATTGTTTAGCCACTAGGATTGAAGTAGAGCAAATACTCCTTTGAGACGGTGAGCACATGGCTCCTATAAAATGACAAGGGTTTCAAAGTCATCTTTTAAGAAGAATCTCAGCTAATTCCCCAGATCTGTGGGGATCTAGGGCCTTAAAACTACAATCAGCATTGAGAGAAGATCTCGTCCAGGGGCTTTGGCATCTTACTAAGGAGGATCCTCTGTAGGTTAAGTTTATTTGCTTTTTACTCCACCATATATTTGAATTGTTAATCGTCTAACTTCATTGGGATAAAGTAAGGTTAAGCAAAGTGATTGAAAGGAGCTTTACAAATTTATAAAGAAGCTTAATAATATACCCAATTATGTTGGAAGCAGCCTGTCCTCTGATTTAGCTAAATGGGGTTGAGGCTGGTCCTCAGGCTCCTTGGCAGGAAATTCCCACGTGGACTTGCCACAGCTGGCCTTAGGGGAGAGAGCATGTCCTCCTCACCCAGCCCCAGTGCAACCGTGAGTCTGGGTGGGAAGAGGGTGGGTTCAGTGGGACCCTGGAAACTCCCTGCCCCAGCTACTCTTTCACAGGCCTCTACCCCTCTATACTTAGAGGCAGGTAGGAAAAGTGCTTTCTCTAAGAAACTCTGTTCTCCTTCAAAAGCTGGGAAGCAGATCTGACAAAGGAAGCAGTGGTGGGCTTTCCCGGGCAGCTCTTCCACCCACCCTCAGCTTCCCTTACACCTGTCCTCCCACCCACATGACGCAAGCTTGAGATGGACTTACATAGTAATCTTGATCCAGACCTTTCCTCCCAATTAGATGCAACTGTCCAAGAGATACCTAGAAAAGAGGAGTTTTGGAAAATGATTTTAGCAGTAGTATTCATTTTAACAAGAAAAGGGGAAAAAAATTACCTGATGATTTTACTATAGTACATCAATCCAGTTTGCTGCAGTTAGCGTGTCTTAAAAAAAGAGGCAGGAAACCATCCTGACTCTGTGTTTTATTGGGTAAATGGTTGACATTGGGTATGCAGCTTCCGCAGGAGCAGGAAGCTGGCCTGATGATGTACAGCAATGCCCAGGCACACTAGTGACCTTAACGTTTGGTTCTCAAAGGTCACATAAACGATGTCCCATTTCTATTCTCATTTCCAAAGACAGGCTGCTTCTGGCTCCTGATAAAAGTTCATTCATATTAAAACCAACATTTATGGTAACTTTTTTCTATAATTACAATCTAGTTTTTTTTTTTTAATAAGTTTTTTAGGAGTAAGTGCCAAAAAAATGCCACTACTATGGCAACTGGCTCCTTCATAAGCTGTAAGAAACTACAAGTTAGGGAACGAAAAAGGAGCAGAACAAAGAGGAGGGGGTTCTCTTCCCTTCCCTATTCAGGATGGGGCACTGTTGTTAACCCTTCTAGGACTCAGAGAGAACCAAGCCCTTTGTGATTAAAATGTTCTAAAGATTTAAGTTCATCCATATACATTACTTGTATCTGAACATCTCCTCTTTCTGCCAAAAATTTATAGTATTGGTATATGTCCCAATCCAAAATCTCACTGTTAGAACTCAGATTTTCAGGTCTTTCAGTTAGTCTCACTTTTTCCACTGGAATACCTTCACTTTTTTCCAGTTTATCAGCAACTGTGAACAGAAACAAGCCAGAGCAATATATAACAGTCATCTTAAAGCAAGCACGATTAGGCTGATTCTCTTTAAACTATGCCGAGATTGGGCCTCCTAACAGAAAAGAAATATCCTTAGGAGACAGAAATTTGCTAATTTTGTTTATTTGGTTCTGAGAAAAGTATAAGACACTATCTATTCTTTGTAACCAATATAATCATTGTATCAGTATATGTCAGACCCTACTGAAGACCTTAGCCAGGCAGACTCAGGAAAGAAGATAGATGTCAGAAGAAGGCAAACAACCTTTCCATCACTGACTTTTTCTGGGCATCCTGAAACTACAATATAAGAGTAAGAACTGCTTCTTATTTACTTCCTATGGATAGTCTGAAAATAAACTGTAAATATGCTTGAGTAAACCTAACAAAACAGCAGTTTGAAATATATATATATATATATATATCAAATAATTTCAGTTTCATTAAGCACATAAAAACATCTTGATATATAAAGCATCTTAAATTCAAAAGCAGTTTTTTTCTCAGATCCTAATCATGACAAAGATGTAAATTTAGATGTTATTATGATTATAGAAACTAACTAAATGGACTTTAGCATACTCACTTCTTAGACTTTTATTTAATACTCTATTATGGAGTCTGGTTTAGTGATGCTGCATGTGGAAATATTACATGCAACTTTGAAAATTCTAGAAATAATTCACTTCCTGCTCAATTTTTTTTTTTTATAGACAAAGGACAGGGTAATCGAGTAGTGGTTACTTGACTTGTTCTCAAATGCAATGATAGAGATCGCCAGTGTGTGTATCCTGCACATACATTCTACAATGCATGGACATCCATAGCTTCAGGAATTTTTTAACAAGGCATCCTATATTTGAAATGTTTGAATTATAGAAACTATGTAATATTTATTGATGTTATATTTAAGTTCTCAGTTTAAGGAAAGAAGATCACAAGATCAAGTAAAACAGAATTATTTGGAGACATGAGCTAACAAAAATAAAAGATGAGTACAATCATTTAGAACTTTTTGAAAAGTAACTTAAGAAATCAGAAACTTCACATTGTATGGAAAGAGCTGTATTATAACTGATGTTAAAGCACAGTCTTTAAATACTTTATAAATATTTCAACTAGTATTGATTTATTTTTTAAATGTCTTGGCAAGTCTCTTTATCTTAAAATAAACTATGTGGATTACTCACTATAATCTGCCACTTTCTTGTAATGACTTAGGGCAACTTCACAATTCTGTAGAACATTGATTCCTGACAAATATCTGTACCCCTAAAACACAGGCATATAAATTCTTAATATTCTGACAATACTATATTTATAACACACCTATTTGGGCTCAAGAATATTTAATTACAAACCAAAATCATCTGCGACATCATGCTTCCTCCAGCACTTCCAAAGGTATAATATATCAGTGCCTAAAGTTAAAAAAAAATTATTTGACATCTAAATTTGAAACTTAAACCCAATCACTGCTTTTTTATTCCTAGCCCAGCAATGAACCTTGAACTACTCCCACATAAATCCTAAATTTCATTCTCTTCCTCTTTAAAGAAGGCTGCCATTCACTGAGGGCTTACTGAGTTCTGAAGTTTGTGAAAAGGGGATTGTACATGATATTTCATTAAAACATCACGAAATCCCTATGGAGTAGATATTATCTGAGACTTTAATATGGAACATTAGGAAGCTATGGTACTCAGGCCCTAACCTTCCCTAACTATTGAGCTGTGCTCTTACCCACCACTCTAGAGTGAGCTCTTCACTCAAAGAGTAGACTCTCTATTCAGTGTCCCTTTAAAAAAATCATATTTTGTTCAAAAAAAAAAAAAATAGAATGACTTTACCTTAGCTTGATTGTATTCCATTCCTATTCCATAAGAAGACAAAAATCCTAAGGCCTAAAGCCCAAAAGAAAAAGAAAAATTCAATAAATCCATTTATTTTACAGTTATTACCAACATTAGCAAGGGCTATTTTAAATATCTGCTCTATAATTACTTGTGTTGTTAACTTATTTCTTATAGTATAGCAAGTTGCATTATTATACTTTTGCTAAGGCGGCATGAATTTAGAAAAGGTCACAATAATGGAAGCTTTGTATAATATATGTGGAAATAAGCTAATACTTACTGAACTTTAGAATAATTATAGTGATAAAATAATATAAACCAATGCTCTGTATGTGTCTGCCTTTTTAGAAATGTAAAGACATTTTTCTCCAATATGTTAAAATTTGAATTTGAATATTTTTCTTCATATTTTAAAAATAAAATGTGATGGCTATAAAAAGTTTGAACAGGAAAAATTATATTGAATAAAAGGTCAAAGTCTGAACACAGATCAAGATGGTGGAATACGAAGCCCCAGGTCTTGTTTCTCCAATGGAGCCAAAATATACGTGCAAAAAGCCTTTATGAGAACTCAAGAGACCAGTTAAGAAATCACTGTTACCCAGTCAAGCTCACAGCAAAGAACAGCCCATTGAAATAGGTCAGAAAAGTCATTTTATTTAATCTGCAATCACTCCTCCCCAAGCCAGCACAGCTTGGTGTGATCAGGAAAAAAAAGAGAAAAATGGGATAGGTATTCTGACTTTCAAGGAGTAGCTGATCAAAGATCTGACTTTCGTCTCATCTGATTTACAGCACTGGCAGATCTGGAATGCTTTAGATGCTAGAGACCTCTAAGCAATAAAGAGAGCTTAGAGACTTGTTGCAACTCTAGAGAACCCGCACTACCATAGAATGCAGTACTTAAGGGACATCAGCAAACCGAACATTATGTGACATATAATAGCATTGTAATACATATTGTGGGAGTCACAGAGGAGTGAGAGAAAGGGGCAGACAGATTATTTTAAGAAAATTTGGCTGAAAGCTTCCCAAACCTGAGACAGGAAATAGACATCCAAATTCAAATTCAAAGAACTCCAAGTAGGATGAACTCAGAGAGCCCAATGCCAAGACATACCATTAATCAAACTATCAAAAGTCAAAGGCACGGAACACTGGGTGCAGCGAGAGAAAAGAGACTTGCCACATACAAAGAAACTTCCATATGATTATGAGCAGATATATCAGCAGAAACGTTACAGGGAAGAAGGGAGTGGGATGGAACATTCAAAATGCTGAAAGAAAAAAGCTGTCAACCAAGAACACTGTATCTGGCCAAACCAACTTTAAAAAATAATTTTTTTTCCTGATAAACAAAATTCCCTGATAAACAAAAACTGAGGGAATTCATCAACACTAGAGCTGCCTTACAAGAACTGCTAAAGGGTGTCCAAGTTGAAAGAATGTTAGCCATAACACAAAAGCATACAAAAATATAAAGCTCTCTGGTAATAATAAATACATAGACAAACACAGAATCATATAATACTGTAATGGTGGTGGATAAGTCACTTTTAATTCTGCTAGAGAATTTAAAAGGTAAAAGCATAAAAGATAACTATAACTAAAAAACTATGCTAATGATACAAACTATAAAAAGATATGATTTGTGTCACTGATAACATAAAATGGGAGGAGAGCAGAGTATATGTGATTGAAGTTAAGTCAATATCAATTTAAAATAGATTCGTGCAGTGGTAAAGAATCTGCCTGCCAATACAGGAGATGCAGGAGACATGGGTTCAATCCCTGGGTAAGGAAGATCCCCTGGAAGAGGCAATGACAACCCACTCCAGTATTCTTGCCTTGTCTTGTCCCATGGGCAGAGAAGCCTGGCAGGCTATGGTCCATGGGGTCACAAAGAGTTGGACACAACTGAGAACTGAACTGAACTGAGCAATTAACACATACACACAAAGAGTAACTGCAAGGAAAATACCTATAGAAAATGCACCCAAAAAATGAGGAGAGAATCAAAGTATGCCATTACAAAAAATAAATGAAAGACAAAAGAAGGCATCAAGAGAGGAAAAGAAGGACAAAATAACTACAAGACAAACAGAAAATAGTGAACAAAATGGCAGTAGTGAGTCTTTCCCTTTAAGAAGTTACTCTAAATGTATATGGATTAAACTCACTCAATTAATAGACATAAAAGGCTGAATGGATAAGAAAACAAGACCCAACTTAATGCTGTCTACACAAGATTTATTTTAGATACAAAAACACACATAGTCTGAAAGTGAAAGAATGGAAAAAGATACTCTATGTAAATTGTAAGCAAAAGAGAGGGATGATCACACTTAGACAAAATAGACTTCAAGTCAAAAACTGTCACAAGAGATAAAGAATATTGTGTAATGATAAAAGGATCAACTCACCAGGAAGATATAACCACTATAAATACATATGCATCTAAGAGCAGAGCGACTTCACTTTCACGTTCCACTTTCATGCATTGGAGAAGGAAATGGCAACCCACTCCAGTGTTCTTGCCTGGAGAATCCCAGGGTCGGGGGAGCCTGGTGGGCTGCAGTCCATGGGGTTGCACAGAGTTGGACACGACTGAAGCGACTTAGTAGTAGTAGTAGTAAGAGCAGAGCACCCAAATACATGAAACAAACATCGACAGAGTTGAAAGAAGAAATAGACACTAATACAATAACAGTAGGAGATTCTAGTCCCCCACTTTCAAAAATGGATAGAACAAACAGACAGAGATTAATAAAATTTTCTTTGTTCACAGATGACATAATCTTATATGTAGAAAACCCTAATGATTTACAAAAAAACTGCTAAAACTAATAAATTTAGAAAAAGTGTAGGATGCAAAATCAACACACAAAAATAAATAGATTTTCTATACATTAACAATGAACATTCAGAAAAGGAAATTAGCAGTCTCATTTACAATAGCATCAAAAACAATAAACACTTTAGAATAAAATAACCAAGGAGGTGAAAGGCTTGTACACTGAAAACTATAAAACATTGCTGAAAAAAATCTGAAAATACATAAATAAATGGAAAATATCCTATGTTTATGTATTAGAAGAAGTAATATTGCTACTTTATATCAAGGGATTGGATTTAGTGCAACCCCTGTTGAAATCTCAGTGCCATTTTGCAGAAATAGAAACAACCATCCTAAAATTTATATAGAATCTCATATGTAAACTCACAAAATAGCTCATCTATCTTGAGGGAAAAAACTAAGCTAGAGGCCTCACACTTCCTGATTTCAAAATATATTACAAATTAGAGTGATTCAGAATCTGATGGTACTGGCATAAAGACAGACATATAGGCCAATGGAACAGTGTAAAGAGACCAGAAATAAATCCCCATATATATGGCCAAATGAGTTTCAACAAGGATGCCAAGGTATTGGATGCTTCTGAGAAAACTGCAATCTGTCCTTTCAATTCTGAACATTAATGTCTCTGTTCCAGTTACTGTGGCTGGTGTAACAAATCACTCAGAAACTTGGTGGCGTAATGACCATTTATTAAGCCAAGGATTCAGTGGGTCAGGAATTCGGCCAAGGTAGAGTGGGGATGGCTTTTCTCTGATTCATGATATGGGGGCCTTGGTTGGAAGACTCAAAGGCTGGAGTTGCCATAGTCTGGATTCTGGTTCATTCATGCGTTTGGCAGTTGATCCTAGCTGTTGGTTGAGATCTTAGCAGAGGCTAACAGCCAGAACAACAACATGGGGCATCTTCTATCACATGAGCTTCTCCAAGTATGCAACTGTGCTCCAGGATTGAGCACCCTGAGAGAGCGAGAGCCAGGCAGAGCTGTAGTATGGTAACTGTGCTCCAGGACTGAGCACCCTGAGAGAGCGAGAGCCAGGCAGAGCTGTAGTATGGTAACTGTGCTCCAGGACTGAGCACCCGGAGAGAGCGAGAGCCAGGCAGAGCTGTATCCTTTTAACGACTCAGCCTTCAAAGTGATGTAGCGTTACTGCCAGCAAACTCTCTGGTTTGAAGTAGTTACAAGCCCACCTGTAAGCACTGAGTCTTAACCACTGGACAGCCAGGGAATTCTCAGCCCCGGTATTTTCTGACAGGTTCTATGCTATCAGATAGGATAAGATGTTTCAATATCATCTTATACATTTTTTTCCCCACACCTGGAATTTTACATTTTCCAAAGGAGTTGGGTTTTTTTCAGTGGGAGAGGACATCTGTTGTTTACTTTAAGAATAATTCCTTTGTAGGGGAAGAATGAATATCTAAATTTAACTTTTTATTTCTTTGTTATCAAATTGAGATGTATATGTATTAAAAATTAAAATTCTAATACTTCTGAGGGCTTAAAATTTAAACAGCAATGCCCTGCTCTTTTCTTGGAAACTCCCTATTTTCCTCATAGAAAACTACTTTTAATTATTTTGGCTGTTTTCTGCTGATAATTATCATCATTAGGACTCCTGATAAATTGCTACTACTTGCTGCTAATTTATATATTTCACACATTTAGCTATAGATTTGCTACAGGATAGATAATAATTTAGGTCATCTACATGACTTTCTTTTTTTCTTTTTGCTCCTCTTCTCAATAGAATCATAATATTATTTTTTGTCAGAATAATTGTAATAGACTGTTTTTGTGTTCCTAATATTTTCAAGCTTCTTCTTGTTCGTAAGTTTATCATTCCTATCACCATTTTAGAGGTTCATTCCACACTCTTATGCATATCATTGATAATACACCTTTCTTTCCATCAGTTCAGTTCAATCACTCAGTCCTGTCCGACTTCTTGCGACCCCATGGACTGCAGCAAATCAGGCCTCCCTGTCCATCATCACTCCCAGAGCTTGCTCAAACTCATGTCCATTGAGTTGGTGATGCCATCCAACCATCTCATCCTCTGTCATCCCTTTCTCCTCCCGCCTTCAATCTTCCCGAATCAGGGTCTTTTCCAATGAGTCAGTTCTTTGCATCAGGTGGCAAAAGGATTGGAGTTTCAACTTTAGCATCAGTCCTTCCAATGAATATTCAGGACTGATTTCCTTTAGGATGGACTGGTTGGATCTCCTTGCAGTCCAAGGAACCCTCAAGAGTCTTCTCCAACACCACAGTTCAAAAGCATCAGTTCTTCAGCACTCAGCTTTCTTTATAGTCCGACTCTCACATCTATACATGACTACTGGAAAAACCATAGCTTTGACTAGACAGACCTTTGTTGGCAAAGTAATGCCTCTGCTCTTTAATATGCTGTCTAGGTTGATCATAACTTTTCTTCCAAGGAGTAAATATCTTTTAATTTCATGGCTGCAGTCACCATCTGCAGTGATTTTGGAGCCCAAAAAATAAAGTCTGCCACTGTTTCCACTGTTTCCCCATCTATTTGCCATGAAGTGATGGGACCAGATGCCATGATCTTTGTTTTATGAATGTTTAATTTTAAGCCAACTTTTTCACTCTTCTCTTTCACTTCCATCAAGAGCCTCTTCGGTTCTTCTTCACTTTCTGCCAAAAGGGTAGTGTCATCTGCATATCTGAGGTTATTGATATTTCTCCCGGCAATCTTGATTCCAGCTTGTGCTTCATCCAGCCCTGCATTTCGCATGACACACTCTGCATATAAGTTAAATAAGCAGGGTGACAATCTACAGCCTTGGTGTACTCCTTCCCCATTTTGGAACCAGTCTGTTGTTCCAGGTCCAGTTCTAACTGTTGCTTCTTGACCTGCATACAGATTTCTCAGGAGACAGGTCAGGTGGTCTGGTATTCCCACAAGAATTTTCCACAGTTTGTTGTGATCCACACAATCTAAGGTTTGGCATAGTCAATGAAGCAGAAATAGATGTTTTTCTAGAACTCTCTCACTTTTTTGATGATCCAGCAGATGTTGGCAATTTGATATCTGGTTCCTCTGCCTTTTCTAAATCAGCCTGAACATCTGGAATTTCATGGCTCACATACTATTGAAGCCTGGCTTGGAGAATTTTGAGCATTACTTTACTAGCGTGTGAGATGAGTGTAATTGTGAGGTAATTTGAGCATTCTTTGGCATTGCCTTTCTTTGGGGTTGGAATGAAAACTGACCTTTTCCAGCCCTGTGGCCACTGCTGAGTTTTCCAGATTTGCTGGCATATTGAGTGTAGCACTTTCACAGCATCCTCTTTTAGAATTTCTTTTAGGATTTCTTTCCATGCTTCATATTAAGAACAATTTGGTATTAGACACAGGAGGGCATGGCAACCCACTCCAGTGTTCTTGCCTGGAGAATCCCATGGACAGAAGATCCTGGCAGGCTACAGTTCATAGTGTCTGAAAGAGTAGAACACTACTGAAGTGACTTAGCATGCACCCATGCACTCAGCTTAATAGCTGATGGAATATTTGAAGAGCACAAGGTCATAGGCAGTGTCCTGTGGTGGACTGCCAGAAAATCTTTCACCTTGGCATCAATCCATTAGTCTATACCCTTTATTTACTATTATCAAAGCCTACATTTCTACTTTTTCATCTTGTTTATGATAACATAATCCAAGACTTTGTTAGATGTCTCCCTAAAATCAAGATACAACAAGGTCTGATAATTTCATCAAAACAGAAAATGAATAATTTCTTAAACATTTTATTATGGTTTCAAGGACAGAGAACTGTGTTACTTTTTAAACTAGGAAACTGACTGCAGAAAGTTCAATTCCTAAAAGCATAATAGCTCTAATATGTGGTTTATAATTTGTAATCTACCTAATTCATAAACTAAAAAAAAATTATGATACCATCAGTTTCTCTTTAGTCTCAAAGGTTCCATTTTTAGGAAAGTTGATCATAAAGGCTCTTATTACAAATGAAAGGCTGGAATCTTGGTACTCCGCTAACCTCTGTAGTTATATTTAAAATGGTTAAATTGGCTCCTTGCAAAACTATCTTTAGCCAATATTATTGGCTAAATAATTTATTTTTTCTTGCAGCTCTTAGCAATTTTTGACTCTGCTCAATTTAGAATCTTGTGTATATAGAAACTTTGATAGAACACAAATATACTGACCTTTGTATAAGAAAGTAAAGATACTGTTCTAATTAGTTGATTGTGTATTTTAGGATACTTTCACCAACACTGAATCATTTTGTGCAGAGCCTACCATGCTTTTTGGCCTGATGCTCTTGGAGAAAATTGTGAGGTTGGGAGGTTGTGGATTGTGTGGGAGTTAATTTCCATCCTATGATTGCAGGGGAGTGCTTTATCTGTATAATGCTCAGACTATAAAGTAAGGAACTAAAACCATGACTTCTGCAGCCTCAAATAATCAACTCAAAGAGCAGGCTTCTCTCTTTAGCAGAAAAATAACAATGAGTGATTTTAAATTATTTTTCTGGAGGGCTCCACTCTTTTTTCACTCTTTAAAACATGGCAGGCACTTGTGGAAGACAAAAGATGTCATGGGCTATCATGTAGTAAATATGCCAATTATAGTCAGGGTTGTCCTATTTCTTTACAGTTGGGCATTGTCACCTAACAACTTTACAGTAATACGTTTTTGGTCTTCGATCTTTTCTGAGATAAGGCTGAGGTGCAATGAGATGGATTATAGACTGATTCAATCTTAACCCAGAAAAAAAAAAAATGCTGTAAGTTGAAGAGAAGCTATGCCATAGTGATGACATCAGTGGTGGTTTTAAAAGGTCAAACTCTGCAAATTAGATTTGTTTGTAAGACTCTGAACTCAACCACTGTGCTGTGTTGTAGTAGCTGGGATTTAAATTTAAAGAGTTAAGTGTAGAGGATATTTTAATCAATTTCAAAGTAAATTACTCAGGTTCCATATTAACAGTTTAAAAATTAAATATTCCTCCTTTTACTTTTTATATAAGAAATTAAAAGAGAAAAAAGATCAAGCACTTAATTATTGTAATTATTTTATGAGTCTTGAAAGCATCTGTGGTCATTCTTTTTAGATTAAATTGCAAGCTGAACAAAAATGTGAATCAACCCTGATGAAAAACTCAGTTTCTTTTTGTACCCTTAATACAAAAAGATGATTTACATCAAAAAGAAATGCTCTACACAGGTAATCCTAGAATTATCAACATGATTACTTGATACTAAAATGATTTTTTTTTCAGTTGTAGCACAGTGCTAATAATCATTACCATGATTCAATTAATTTTAAGGTGATAATGTGAATGATCCATTTCTTGATTCTTAAAGCAAATAAGGTTTAGGCTCTACCTTCTTGTTTGGCAAATTAACAAATTTTCCTATTAAAACGGTTCATCAATATTAAGAAAAGAGCAAGCCTTTCTAATTCTGAATTTCTGCTTCCTAAATGAGAATCAGAGAAATAAAAAAATACATAACTACCTCTAGCTGGTATAGTGTAATATCTTATAAGATATCCTCTATTTTTATTTTTGCTTGCTCTTTCTTCAGTTTTCACCATTTTCATGAAGTCTAATTCATGAATAGTTTTATTCAGAAGGTACAGTTTTCTTGAAAACCAATTCAATGAACTCTGTTCACAATCTTAATTGCTTCTATTGCCCTTATTGGGATTTCTTTTGGTTTATTTAGATTTTTGTCAGATAAACCATTCAAGGTGCATGAAAAGAAAGAATTATGCCTCTTTCCCTCCATCAGCTTCCCTTTCACACATAGCCTGAAGCTGCCTTTCTCCCCCTATGCCCTCAATGCCACTTTATAATCTGAATTCACATCTTTCTCGCTTTCTTTGTTAAACCAGGGCTCCACGAGCCCGCTGGTGCCTGGCTTCTCCCGTCTATCCCCCTTCAGCATTTCCAGCTGCCCTGACCTCTCCCCCAGAGACAGGTGTCTCCGCTCTCTCATTACCTCTGTCCCTCTCACTGTCCTTCACTGTCATTCTCAGCACACAGTTCAGCTTCCTCAGCCACATTTCTGTTGCTGCATTGTCCCCACAGTTCGCAGCAACGTTTCCTATATCAACCTGGCACAAACAGCTCGAGAGGAAAGGTGGTCACCTGGCCAGTCCTGTTAGAGAACTGTGATCAATATGGCATGTGGCCAGCCTGGTCCCAGAAACCAGTCATCGAACAAAGCAATGTTTGTACCACAGAATATTTTTAACCGTGCTTTGTACAAGGAGATAAATCAACTGCACAAGGACTTGCTGTTGGACATAGATTTTCCTGTAGTGATGACTGGGATAAAAGTTAAAATTCCGGACTAGAATCCAGCATCCATTAGAATAGAATCCAGCTGTAGCCCTGGACCAGGGTCCTCTAGGCTCCCTGCCCATCCAGATAACACTTTGGCTCAAAATCATGGGGAGCTAAAGTGAGGAAGGGGGGTCCGAGAGAAGAATAAGGGTGTTTAGGTTGTCAGGGAGAGCACAGGAGGAGCTTGGGACAGAGACTTTTTCCCATCAGTATCGCAGCACTTCAACAAACCGTGTGGCTGAATTTTGCGTATCAGGTTAATGTTGGCCTTTCAGGTGGAACATTTGTCCTCATCCACATTTTGTTTTCTTGCCTCCTTGTCTGTGGTCCATGCCACAGAACCATGCTACCTAGAGTATGTGGAGTAAAACTGACGGCAGCTCTCAGTCCATATGTTTAATGTACCAATTATGTTAATTTGGGATTTCTTTTCTGGGAGTAGTGTTTTGACCTTGCATCAAATACGTCATTCAAGTTCAGACAAATCCTTCATGTTGCCTATATCCAGTATTCTAGACTGAGTGTAAATGTTCCTTTATCCCTGAAGCCTTTTCTACCCGCCCCAGGCAAAGCCAGTCAGACACTTTTCTGTGCCTAAAGCACTTTATACCTTAACTCTAGTCCACCTAAACTGGGCTGCAATTATTTGTTTATATTTAACATTGGCCCGTAAGGACTTTGACCTATTAATTTTTTCTTCCCATCAATAAGATTGTGTGTGGCACATAGTAAATGTCCAAGAAACCACTGTTGACTTAATTAATATACCCACTGACAAAGCACATGTTCACTAGTTCATTACCTAGGGATGAGGTAATATTATTTGTAGTGGTGGACATGATGATAACATTTGGTCTGTTTTGGAACTTTATATTTTGGATTAACCAAATATGGGATATATTCACAGGGAAAGAGATATGTTCGGGTTGGCCAAAAAGTCTGTTCATAAGAGCTTATGGAAAAACCCAAATGAACTTTCTGGCCAACTCAATATGATATATTATTAAGTGAATCAAGAGCTGATGAGGAAATAGTAATGAAAGTATGTCTCATTTTTGTAAAAAACATTCTACAAAGTTATAGAAAAAATTGTAGAAGGATAATAGAGTAATAATATATATATATATTTTTCTGGTGAATGATTATAAAGTTCCAGGTATGGAAATAAGTGCCTTCACACACTATTTTAATCCTCACAACTTTGTTGATTCATTCATCATGAATTAATTCACTATTCAGCTATATTTTTTTCTGTCCCAGGCACTGCACTGTACTTTTAGAGATACAGTAGTGAACCAAATAAATACAATACCCAGTGTTTTATCATTATCCTAACTCTACAGATGAAAATTAGGGAGGTTGCCCCACCCATCAGAGTTCCTCTGGTCCAACTTCTGGTTCAAATGAATGCACAGACTCACAAGAGGCTACACCTGTCAGTCTGCTCAGGTGGATGTAGCATAGGAACCAGAGCTTGCCAGAGGGCAGCATCAGCCTCTTTTTGGTAGGAGTCCTTGTATCTGGTCACACCGTCCTCCAGCAGCCCTCATCTTTAGAGCCTCAGATGACAGACCAGACTCAAGGAGATGAGATCTACACCGGGGGTGTGGCAGCCGCCCTGACACAAAAGCCTCATTCCCTGTGTAACCACTCCATAGGCACAGTCAGCCCATCCTGCCCAGGGTCCCTGTACGTATAGTTCGTGAGAGTTTCTCCCAAGGTTGTTTACCAAGCAGAGGTCATTTCAACGATAAGCAATACTACCTGGAAACAGAGAGAACATTTTATTCCTATCACATCACCAGGGAAACAGAAGTAGAGGGTGAACCAAAGGTCAAATTTGCAGGCAGAAGGGGAAAGCGTTTTGTTAAGTAGAAAGTGGTAGAGTGGATTTGAAGTTGAATCTGTCTGATTCCAAAGCTTAGCTTCCATGTTTACTGGATGGAAAAAAAAATGATCTCTGGGAAGAAAGCTTTTAGGTAATTTTTACTCTCTTCCTCAAACTTTCTGAATTCATAGGGTTGTTTTTTTTTTTTAATTGTAATCAGCATAAATTTATTTTGTAATCAGGAAGAAATGTTTTCATCAAGAAGACCAAGGACATGAAAACATACTTTTGCTACCACACTAAGTACAAGTAGCCAGAAATAAAACAGTGTATGCACTTGCTCTGTCATGATGACGCTGTAAAAGAGAAAGAAGCCAAACAGAAATGCAAAGCGGTCCTGACAAGTAGTGGAGTCAGGGTGGTTGGCTTATGAGAGGCTTGCTTTTGTTTGTTTTCATGGTTTTCCAGATTTTCTATGAAATGCTTATGTTATTCTGGGAATAGAATGAAATGTTGGTTGGTTGGTTGGTCACTAAGTCATGTCCTACTTTTGTGACCCCACGGACTGTAGCCCACCAAGCTCCTCTGTCTCCAGGATTTCCCAGGCCAAGAATATTGGGGTGGGTTGCTTCCTTCTCCAGAGGCTCTTCCAGACCCAGGGATCAAACCTGTGTCTCCTGCGCTGCAGGCAGATTCTTTACTGCTGAGCTACCAAGAAAGCCCCATAAAATGAAACACACATTAAAATAGAAAAGCAAATTTATATAGCTTGTAAAATATTTAAACCAGGTGAAAACCAGGCAAACATCATCCTAAAGAAATAGATTTAGTTCCATATTTCTTTGCATAGGTAAATACAGTGTATTTTTTAAATAAAATTTAACTATGTTAGGGGCTTGGAATTCTCACATTATTTTAAAACACACACGTGGACGTGGAAGAGGGGAAGAGGGATTAGAGAGCAGCTCTGTTCCATTCCTAAAAGTCACTCCAGAGCTAAAAGGACTTTCTCAGGCTCCTGCCTTGTGTCCTGATGGAACATTTAGGGCATTACAGTAATTTGCCTAGGCCTGGGCTTGTGCAACAGAGGCTCAACTCCTCTCACATGTTATTTGTCTATAGTTATTTCAGGAGGTAGCTATTTAAGATTTAATTTTCTCTCAAAACTCACGTTTTGGGCTTTATATGATCCTTCCTTAGCCAAGGACTCATATAATTGGATAGCTGCTGTGATGTTTTGCATGCCAAAATTTCCAAATAGCAAAGCATCAGCCATTTTCTCCATAGCTTTCAAGTTTCCCATATCAGCTGCTTTGGCAAAGAATATGTAGGCTCTGTTTCAAGAATATGAAGTTAAAAGTGTGAGTGTCAAAAATGAAAATTTATGCTCCTCCTTCATTCTGCTTCTAACAAGAAGGACCCAGTTGACATTGCTACTAACACTACAGTTTAACTATATCGTCCATTACATCTCTAGACCAGAAGATTTTTTTCAGGCCTAAGTCAGTCTAAGAGTATAATTTCAAATATATCTGACAAATAATGAAGCTGCTGAAAAGGAGAAATATTTAAGCTATATCATTCATGCTTCAAGCTAATAGACCAAATGGAGTGAAAAGCTGGGACATTTGTCCTAAAATAGTAAACCTTCCCACAGTAAATCCCATTACTTATGAGTATTTGATTTATACAATGAACTCTGAACAATATAATTAAAATCAGTTTTAAGAAATCAAAACTGCAATGTCACACCTAAGAAGTTACTATCATGAGAACAACTGTCCCTTTACATTCCAAAATAATTTTCTGAAGCAGAGCATGTTCTTTAGCACAACCAGACTCTGTGGAAAAACAATAACCAAACAAAACCGTAATGATTTTTAGGGCTCTAGAGTCTGACTGACTGGGTTAAAATCTACCATTAATTAGTTTGAGAGCTTCAGGCAAGTTACTTAACTTCTCTGTGCCACTGTCATCTATAAAATTGGATAATAATAGCATCTACTTCATGGGGCTGCTGGGAAGATTCAGTGAGATAATCCATGTGAAGTTCTTGGCATAACTGCCTGATATAGAGTACACCCTCAATAAATTCAGCTATAATTATTATTAAGACTATTGCATAGAAAGTTTTATGACATGGTAATTGTTCTCCTATAATTTGTGGGTAAATCACATAAAGTTAGTGATTACAAATATAGACACCAGAGGATTGTCTCACAGTACATTTTATGAGTCCTGGTCAGAAGTCACCCAGACCTGATTTGTGAAACAAGTAGTGATGGAGAGCCTTACAAGGTCAAAACTTGTGTTGGAGACAGAGAGTGCTCTGAGGACTTATTTTTATTCTTAACACTTCCCCTTTGGTAGCAGTAAGATCACAAAGCATTAACCTCTGCCTGTGACCTTGACCCAAATATAGGAATAAACACACAAATCTACCATAGCTACCAATTCAGGAGGATTAGGAGATTCAGCTTTATACACCCCTACCCATGCTGATGTTAAAATAAGCTGATGTCCTCATGGTCAAAGGCTGGAGCCGAATAGAATAGGCCAGAAGGGCCAAGAAAGAGAGATATCCAGGTAAGCATTAGGCTCCTGGATGGTAAACAGAGAGTAGATCCCAGCGGAACCAAAAGAAGCCAGGAGATCTAGCAAAAAAAATAGCTGTGGTCAAATCAAGTGGAAGTTCTGGGGGCCAAAAAGCAAATAATAAGAGAGAAGGTTTCAAAGGTCAGTGAATGCATGGGTCTGGCATCACGGGACAGGCATGGCACCAAGCATAGATTCCCAGGAGCTCTTCTGTCACATGGCTTGTTGCTGCAACAACATGGTCTGCTGGGACGAGAAGCGCACCAACATGGTCCAGAGCAGAGAAACCTGAGATGGGCTGCAGCGGCCAGGAGTACATGTAGTTGCTGGTCCCAAGAGACAGCAAACATTTGCAAAACCAATCCCTCTAGGTGGCTTTGAGTCTGAGGGAGGAGGGGGTACCTCTGTCCCCTATCAGGGCAGTCCAAGCTGATACATGGAATACCAGAAGCTGGACCCTGGGTAGAAAAAAAAGTCATGGCAAATTAGGTGGGATTAAGATCTGGACTGTAATCCCCAAGAGGGAAAAAGTAGGAGAAACTGGGAAGGAGGGGTAGGTCCACAAAAGAAAGTTCTGTTAGGTGTCTGGAGGATTTGGTGTTGGATGCTCGGGTGGGTCCTGGGGAAAGGGGAGGCTAAGTGCATCTCTAGGACATACCAGAAGCTTATCTCCAAACCTTCCTCGCTGATGAGTAAGTCTTAATGACAGTTAACCTTGGATATCATAGAGGCTTCTCGACTCTTTCAGACAAGTTTGTTTCCCTGACATATGCTTGTTTAACATTTGTACTTCTAAAACCACTAGCTTGTTCAACAATTTTCCTCGCATACACGTGAAGAGACTGAACAAATGAATTAGACCAAGATGTGGGTGTGGATGAGGCAAAAGGACTAGTAGCCCCTGCGACTTATGCTACCCTCAGTGAGGAGCGGTGAGGCAAGGAGCGGGCAGGGCAGAGGATGAAGAGAAGCAAAATGTCTCCCCTTTGGTCTGGGGGTATAGCCTCTTCTCTTCCCTGACCAGAATCTTAGAGATGGCTAAGTTGGCTGTAAAGCAGACAATCCTGAACACTGAAGGAGTTTCACACATCTTGCCCACAAACTCCTGGGGTCTCTGGTTGTGAAGAGGTTTGGTTTCGGTTCTCCACTGCTGCCAACCTAGGAGGGTCAGCAGACTCAGGTTTATGTACCCTCTTACGTATCTGTGCTGCTGCACACATAAGCTGTTCTTCTGGGATTCTTGGGCAAGGATTGGAGCAGGATAGGTTGGGAAAGAGTAACCTGAGATTGAGTGACACCGTGTAGGCATGAAGGTTCCTGCACTGCTGGACAGCCCTGCAACGAAGGGCTGGGTTTTCTCCCCATCCCCTTCGGTCAATAAAGGAAGGCACCTATCAAGGTTAAGCAGAGCCTTCTAAGAGTGATGTTGTCCCATCAGGCTGAATCTAGGAGTCTCTTGGACTTAATGGGGCCCCTCATCTTGGGTTCACCTGTCTAGGTTGAATCTCAGGGACAAGCCCTTCCCAGAATACCACTGTTCTCTCATCCTGCTAGGCTGGGCTCCGGATTCCCTGTCCTTCTTACTCATCTGTTCAGTGGCACCCAAATGAGCTGACTTCCCTCTAAGGCTGGATTGTATTTTTGGGGCTTGGTTTAACTCCATCCTCATCATGACAGTCCCCAGAGATACTTAGCATGAGGCTTGAGTTTTTGCTGAGGATGGTTTCTTTTGCTCTTATTAAGTGCTTCTAATTTAACTTTCCCTAGAGAGAGGACCAAATCCCTTACTTTCTTTTTCTTGTCACTTTGGAAAAATCAAAATCTTTTTGACCTTCTATTTCCTTCTCCATAATTTGGGGATAATATTTATGTTTTACAATATCATTGTGAACAAGGAAGAATATCCCACAATAAGTCACACGAAGAAGGAGCTTGAAAAATGGACGTTGTGATGTTGTGATAACCAGGTTTATACTTAATCCCCCCACCCTCATCTTAGAGGCTTTGAGCTTTAGGGAAGAATTCATGCACTGTGCAGCTGCCCTTCCTCAGTCTGGCTACCACAGCTCTGGGAAGCATCCCATAGGGCTGGTATGCCTAATCTGTGAAAACAAAAGAAACAGGATTGTTGGAGGTTCAGAGTTTATTCCTTCTATTAAGGTTCAAGACACACTTGACTTCTCTTCCACACCTTCCATTTACCAGTTAAAGGACCAGAAATAAAAATAACAAACACTTATCTCCTTATTACTGAGTGTCGGACATGGTTCTAAGAGCTAGACTGCATTATCCAGGGCACAAAGTTGTTAAGTAACTTTCTCTGTCCCACGGCCAGGAAACTGTAGAGCCAGAGTTCAATTCCAAGGTTGTCACTAGAGACTTGATAGGACTTCAGGTTGTCCCCTCTCCTGGGGGCAGCGGGGGAAAGATAGTTATGCCTCCCATTTAGACAGAGCAGGCAAGTGAAACGAGAAACAGTGGACGTGGCGTGAGACCATGTGTTCTCTGCTTGGTCACCTCCCAGCTGTGTATTTGTCTTCACCTCCATTTATCATCCTTGCATCTCTATTCCCAAAGTTTTAAAGGGGGTAAAAATGGAACTCTTCTAACTCAAAATTCTTTTCTGGGGATAAAATGGCATCACATACATGAAAGTGTTCTGAAAACCATAAAGCGAGGCACACACGCTGTTAGGCAGCATAAAGCATTCTAAAACAACAACTACTCTAGTTCAAACAATACATATTTTTTTCAAATAGTACGTATTTCGTTTCACTTGAGTCAATTAAAGCCAAAACAGTATTTTTGCTTGAACGCTTAGATCAGTGCCTTTATTCTGCGTTTCACTTAATGTGTAGGGACTGCGGTTTCATACATAAGGTCTGCCATGTGTTTAGGCTGATAATTTGTAGGATTCTTTAAACACTGTTTGATCCTTTTAAAAACAAAAGTTTATAGGCAAATAAGCTTATTTGTTATACCAATAAGCTTTTAATGACAAATTAGATTTTGGATTGCTCTCCTTTCTCAACCTGGAAATTGAAATTGGCTTGAGTGCTGGGTGGACTTACTCTGCTTTTTGTTTCTGGCTTTTAGACTGCTGGAGGATCTGGATGCCCATATTAAAAAGCTGGTCTCCTTCATCCGTGAAATTGTTCTTTGCTTGCTTTTTTACTGTATATGGACGAACACAGAAAAATAACATTATTTTGTGTTTTACATTTTAAAAATAATGTGCTGGCATATTATTTTGGGGTTCGCTCTCCTTATTTTTTAGCCTCTGCATTTCAAGATCACCCTACCTTTGGCTAGATGGTAGAAGCTGTCTATGAAAGTATTCTCTTCCTCTCTTTTGTGAAAGGGTCTGGGAGGATGGAGGAGAGAGATGGATGTTTCTGATGATAGGAGGGAGACAGATGTTTCCAGTCTGAAAAAAGGGGCGCAAAGTCCTGCAAGCAGAAGACAGGAAGCAAGGTTTTCTAAGGAAGGGGTGGCTTGGTGTACCCTGCTATCTGGATCTTAGATACCTGGCTTTTTTAGTGCTCAGATCTCTTGTCTGAACCAGAAGATATCATGGGCAGTGTGTACTCAGGATTGGAGGAGAGACACTCCCTCATCCTCCCCAGAGTCTTTCTAAGACCTTTCTAGCCTGACTGAGAACTGTTGGGGATGAGCGTCAGGAATAAGCGGGCAGGGTAGGTATGCCAGAACATGCCTAGGACCTTGAAGAAGGCGCAAAGGAGGGGATCGGTAATAATTTACCTTGTGGGATGATACCTCAGAGTAAAATTTTATAGTATTTAAGGAAAACAAGAAACATAATTTTACCAGCTACAATAAAAATACTTCTAAAACATTTATATAACAATTCACAATTTTCAAAGCATATCACCAGTTTACAGATGGGGAAAGCTGTTTAGAAGGAAAGTCTGCCTTAGAGTCCCCACCCCAATACATACACACACACACACACACACACACCCTTCCATAGCATCACAGTGCCTCTTGAAGTCCATTATGACACTCACTGAAACCTCTGATTAGGTGAGCCACATGTGAAGCCATTTTAAAGGAGAGGCATTCTGGGATTTGATGCCTCATTAACAAGACCACAAAATTTTTTTTAAGTGGTTCTTGTTTTTCTTCCTCCTGATAAGCTACCAGAACTGCCCACTTTATTTTGTAAATTTAAAAAAAAAATTACAATTTACAATCCAGTTTACAATTATTTTTGAATGCTTAAAGTTATCCAGTCAATTTAGTAACACCAGACACATTTAGTGTCTAATTTCTGCTTTGAGTTATAGGTTATCTATACTTAACGATTAAAGAGGAAAAATAATGGGAAAAACATATTAACCTGTGTTTGGAATGGCAATCGGTCCTATTAAGATGCTTTCAAAGTGGGAGAATAAATTTTGAAAGGTTGTCTATACATCCATATACATATGAGAAATGATTTACCACTATAGATTTCTATCCATGGTTTTTACCTTTATATGTAATTTTATTTTGGGCTTTACAAATGTATTAAAATACAAGTTTTATGTACTATAAGAGGGCTTCATTACCAGTAAAGTTATCTTAATAACACCTTGTATGGGTTCAGTTCAGTTCAGTTCAGTTCAGTCACTCAGTCATGTCCAACTCTTTGCGACCCCATGAATCGCAGCACTCCAGACCTCCCTGTCCATCACCATCTCCTGGAGTTCACTCAGACTCATGTCCATTGAGTCAGTGATGCCATCCAGCCATCTCATCTTCTGGCGTCCCCTTCTCCTCCTGCTCCCAATCCCTCCCAGCATCAGAGTCTTTTCCAATGAGTCAACTCTTCACGTGAGGTGGCCAAAGTACTGGAGTTTCAGCTTTAGCATCACTCCTTCCAAAGAACACCCAGGACTGATCTCCTTTAGAATGGACTGGTTGGATCTCCTTGCAGTCCAAGGGATTCTCAAGAGTCTTCTCCAACACCATGTTTCCAAATTTGGGTAAAGTACAGTCAGGAAATGATTTGAGGATTTGAGAAGACAACCCTGAAGTTGTTGTAAAGGACTTTGATTCTTCTGGGGTCCTCTGAACAGCCGTCTAGTGGATGCCTGTTGCTTTGTCCTGATAGGAGCTCTTTAGTGACTGAGAAGTGCTGGGGATGAGCCTCAGGGATAAAGGGTGAGTGGGTGTGCCAGAGTAGTATTTAAGGCAGCAGCAACTGTGGAACTTGCTTCAACTAGACGAATTTGTACTTCAGTGTTTGTCAGAGATATAATTTGTAGACAGTTCTAGACATTTTATTACTTTTTCAGTCTTATTATCAATATTTTCTATCTAATTTGGGGACTGTCATGGGCTGAATTGTAACTGCCAAAATTTGTATTTTGAAGTCTCATCCCCCAGTACCTCAGAATGTAACCTTATTTGGAGGTAAGGTCTTTAAAGAAGTGATTGAAGGAGGCTCTTTGAGTGGAGCCCTAATCCAATATGACTAGATGTCTGTTTAAGCAGAAGAAACACCAGCAGCACGCTGGCATAGAAAAGAGACAATGTAAGGACACAGTGAGAAGGTGACCCATTATAAGCTAAGGAAAGAAGCCTGAGAATGAACCTGTTAACACCTTGATTGTGGACTTTGAGCCTCCAGGACTGTGAGAAAATCCATTTCTGCTGCTTCAGCCACTTTGCCTATGGTATTTTGTTATGGTATCCCTGGCAAACTAATACTAATGCTAACTCTGTATCACATGGAAAACAAGCTGCCTCTTCTCCCCATAAGAAGGGAGGCACCCAAACTCAGCTCAGATCAGTGGCTACCCTCCAAAAGCAAGAAGGACTGAGATTTCCCATGGGCCTCCAAGGTTTCCAGATGCTGGGCCTCTGACTTTCCTAGGCAACTGGATGCCCAAGTAGCCCACCTCTGACAAGGCTGTGTTCTCATTACTGTACTCAAAGTACAGTGTAGTTGGTGGGCCTTCCAAGTAACCATCAATCTCTAGACCCAGATCACCTTTCTGAGATGATGGGGGCAACAGGAATCTATGCCTCCTCCTGCTGACACTTCAACTGTAAAATTCTCTAATCAAGTCTATTTCTTAACTCCTGTCACTTGTCACTGTGGAATTCATGCAGAATCCTCTCATTCATAATGACTAGAAGCAAATCTTTAGAAGAAAAATGGCCCACTTGCTTGTTTCAGATGTAAGAAGAAAGAGTAAAGTTGGAGACAACTTGTTCTCTGCCATTCATACATTTACTTGTTCATTTAACTGGTATGAATTGATTCTTACCATGTGTTAGACACAATGCTGAACACTGTATCTTAGCCTGGCAGAGACAAACATGTTTACCAAAAATTACAAGGCCATCTGGTAGGCTCTACATAAGAAGGCATGTGGGAATACAGGAGCCTTCTTTGTTTGTGAGCCACAGAAACCCAATCTGATTGACTTAAGCTAAAGGAACTTATTAGGAGGTTCACAGATTCAATGGGGTTGATCAGGAATCAAAGCACCCTTGCAAACAGTGGCAAGCACTCCCGCTGGGACGGACGAGGATCGAATCCTTTTAAGACCTTCCTCTCTCTGTTCCAGCTCCCTAATGAGTCTGATGGGTCTAGTAGGGAAGACAAGGCATCTCATTACATTCCTATAAGAATGTATCCATTGGGGAAAACCTAATTCCCCAAAAGGAAATTGGGATGGTGAGAAGGGTAAAATGGATGATGGGAAGCCCACAAACAGCAAATGCCCACCCACCTCAGGTCCCTTACTCTGGCCTAGTGAAAGAAAGAAATCTTCACAGATGAAACGGCACTTTAGACAGTTCTCCAAAGGTAGGTAGGAATTTGCCAGACCAAGAAGATGAAACTGGTACTCCATTTGGAGGAAACAGTTGGTGCAAAATAACTGGGCAGTGTGTTTTAAATGAAGACAGAGAGCTTGCAAGTCATAGCTGGCCAGGCAGTCAAAGCTGGCAGCCAGTGATACTGAAGAGAGTGGACAGAGACGTGAAGGACGAAAGGGAGGAGGCAACTCAGGGCACTGTGAAGATGAAGGCAGGATTGCTAGGAGAAAGACAGAGGGAAAAGAAGTGGCAGGAAGCTGGCTCTGATCAGAGATCGCTGCTTTTGAGTTTGAAATTCTATTGGTGCGATGGCTCTACATGTGGCTGGTAAATGGCTGAGGAGAAATAGGGATGAAGTTGATTGGAATCCAGGAGGTCTAGCAAGTAAGGCAAGGTCTTACAACAGGGATACTTAACCGTGCAGGGTGCTGGAGGCCTCTAGCCACTGACTGATGGATATGGAAGTACAAGAGCCCAGCTCCCTTGCCTGTGGGAGGGGGACAATCCTCTAGCGCAATTTGCTCTTCAAAATCCTAAACGTCTGAAACTCTATCTTTGCTCAGCTCCTTCCCTTGCCTTAATCTGCATTACTTTCTTAAATGTTTCATCAGAAAATCTAAAACTTTAACATTTAAATTCAAGTATATAAATATTATCTAAATGATCTAGAAAAATAAAAGGGAAAAGAATATTAAATTCCTTAGTTTGAATCTCAAATTTTATTACTTCTTGAATCACATAAAGGACCACTGAGAGTTAAACGAATGTCTTGACATTGAGAGTTAAAGGAGGTGAATATCTTTTACTCTGACTAAAAATCAGGTGCTTTCACCATTAAAATGATACAGAAAGATAAAATGGGAAAATCTTTGCAGAAAAGCTTGCCTCCACAGACACTGCATCTAATTTTAATTATATTTAATATAAACCAACTTCAGTTTCTGATTTTCCAAATAATGCATCAGAAGAGCTCTTCACATTTGCCCTTAATGTCTGCTAGAAAGATACAATCTCAGATAAGGTGGGAGAGTAATGATCCATTTCTAAAAATAATATTCCACCTAAGAAAGAATGACTCAGCAGAGTTTAGTCAGATAAAGATGCCATCAACTCAAATCCTCTTGAATATAGCACAGATATTTACAACAGTCAAATTTATTCAGTCTGTCCCCAGATCATTGTCCTCAGACATAAATACCTCCATTGGTATTTCTTGGAAATGGTAGACAAATTATAAGTAAAAAAAAAAATTTTTATCCTTTTCAAATATCTACTAAGCAAAGCTTAAAATAAGAGAGACCCTGACTTAGAAAGATATAATTCATGATCTAAAATCCTTAATTTATCAGAAAGACATGCATTATAAAAGAAAGGAAGAATCAAATAATATATAGTTATAGTTATAATAGGTGCTAATATTCATAAACCACTTGGGTCCTAGGCAATTTTCTCATTGGCTGTCATTTTACAGATGAGTTGGTATACGCACAGAGCCTATACTACTTCTCAGAGCTACACAATATGCAGAATCATGTGTTAAACACAAAGTTATTATCAAATGATGAAAAATTTGAAAAGACGTTCCAAAATACATTTAAAAAATAAATTTACTGTAATTGTTTAAAGTATCTTATAGTTGTTTCTTTAAAGTAATACTTCATTTACCTGATTCTTGAGAAATATGTTTCATATAAATCATTTTCCCCATTAGATGAATCATATCTCTCTTTATTTTGACTATTTTCTGATGTATCCATCTAAAAAGGGTACAATATATTCCTCCACCTTCCCCAACAGAAGATAATGAGCGTGATGTAACCAGGTCTTGATGATTCAGAGCATCATTATACACACATGATAATTCCCAGTCTGGTTGGTTTGGACATGATTATGTAAGAAGACAATGCTTATGGGAGGCCTTGGATAATGGAAAGACCTTCAGTAGTGAGTAGGAGCAGAAAGGGCAAGAAAAGAAAGTGGCATGCTGTATTCATGTCCTCTGGGGTGGCTAAGAGTGCCTGCTCGAAGTGGCTGGGTTGACACTTAGGTGCACATGATAATTTGTAGCACCTTAGGTCACTGATTCCCAAAGGGTATGTAGGATAATTTTTTATTGGAGTATAGTTGCTTTACAATGTTGTGTTAATTTCTGCTGTACAACTAAGTGAATCACCTATCAGTTCAGTTCAGTTCATTTCAGTCGCTCAGTCGTGTCTGACTCTTTGCGACCCCATGGACTGCAGCACGCCAGGCCTCCCTGTCCATCACCAACTCCCGAGTTCACTCAAACTCATGTTCATTGAGTCGGTGATGCCGTCCAGCCATCTCATCCGCTGTAATCCCCTTCTCCCGCCTTCAGTCTTTCCCAGCATTAGGGTCTTTTCAAATGAGTCAGTACTTTGCATCAGGTGGCCAAAGTATTGGAGTTTCAGCTTCAGTATCAGTCCTTCCAATGAACACCCAGGACTGATCTCCTTTAGGATGGACTGGTTGGATCTCCTTGCAGTCCAGGGGATTCTCAAGTCTTCTCCAACACCAAAGTTCAGAAGTACGTATGTATACGTATATCCTCTCCCTTTTGAATGTCCCTCCCACCCCCCACCCCCATCTCACCCCTCTAGGTCATTACAGAGCACTGAGCTGAACTCCCTGTGCTATACAGCGGCTTCCCACTAGCTAGCTATTTTTGCACATGGCACTGTATATATGTCAATCCTACTCTCCCAATTTTATCTCACCCCATAAAATAATTTTAAGTGGTACACACACAAACTTTAAAATTTTGATGGTTAGAATACTTAATATATATTCGCCTATAGATTATTTTTATGTCAAGTGATGCTAATTTCTATTCATTTTAAATAACCATGAAATATTTCAAACATACAAAAGAAGTACAGAAAATGAAACATACCTCACTATCACCCTCCCCATCTCACACACACAGTTTAATGGATGGTAACATTTTGTCTCACTTGTTTTCTGTATCGGTTGTAAGGAAACAATGTACAGATACAGGCAAGCCTCCTCCCAACAGACCTGCCCCTTGTTCCCTCTTCAGCAGTGGGTGTTTTCCTGAAGTTGCTGGGTAGCTCTTCATTCATTTATTTGGTTGCGCTGGGTCTCCCGTTGCTGTGCAGTCTTTCTCTAGTTGTAGAGAGGCTACTCTTTAGTTGTGGTGTGTGGGCTTTACATTGCTGTGGCTTTCCTTGTGGAGCACAGGCTCTCGGGCGTGCAGACTTCAACAGCTGCAGCACACAGGCTCGGTAGTTGTGGCCTGATGGGCCCTGGAGTACGCAGGCTTCAGGCGTTGCAGCAGGTGGGCTCGGCGGTTGCGGCTCACAGGCTCTAGAGCTTGGGTTCAGTAGCTGTGGCACACAGGCTTAGTCGCTCCGTGGCGTGTGGAATCTTCCTGGACCAGGGATCGAACCTGTGTCCCCTGCATTGTCATGCTGATTCTTGCGTACTGTACCGCTAGGAAAATCCACTGTGTAGCTCTTTCACTACATATGTATACCCAATGTTATTTCTATATATAAGTAGCATCATACTATATATACTTTTGCAACTAAGCTTTTCACGGTTTGAGATTTATTCATCTTGATTCAAGCAAGCTTCATTCATTCATTTTAACAGTGCCAATTGTCTGGTCAAAATTCTTTATATGAATGAAAGTGAAAATGAAAGTGAAAGTCGCTCGTGTCTGACTTTTTGCAACCCCATAGACTATATAGTCCATGGAATTCTCCAGGCCAGAATACTGGAGTAGGTAGTCTATCCCTTCTCCAGGGGATCTTCCAGACCCAGGAATCGCACCGCAGTCTCCTGCATTGCAGGAGGATTCTTTACCAACTGAGCTATCAGCGAAGCCCAGTTTATTTATTCATTCCTTCATTATTTCTCCTAGGCCTTCCATGAACATTCGGTTTTTCCACTTGTGTGGTACCCAAACTAATTCTGCAATGAAAATCCTTGTGCACATTTTCTTCTACGGATGTGTGAGAACTTATCTAAAAGCACATTACTCAGCCATTAAAAAGAATACATTTGAATCAGGTCTAATGAGGTGGATGAAACTGGAGCCTATTATTCAGAGTGAAGTAAGTCAGAAAGAAAAACACCAATACAGTATACTAATGCATATATATGGAATTTAGAAAGATGGTAATGATAACCCTGTATGCGAGACAGCAAAAGAGACACAGATGTATAGAACAGTCTTTTGGACTCTGTGGGAGAAGGAGAGGGTGGGATGATTTGGGAGAATGGCATTGAAACGTGTATAATATCATATATGAAATGAATCACCAGTCCAGGTTCGATGCAGGATACAGGATGCTTGGGGCTGGTGTATTGGGATGACCCAGAGGGATGGTATGGGGAGGGAGGTGGGAAGGGGGTTCAGGATGGGGAACACGTGTAATGTCCATGGCAGATTCATGTTGATGTGTGGCAAAACCAACATGATATTGTAAAGTAATAAGCCTCCAATTAAAATAAATAAATTTAAATTAAAAAAATAAAAGTACATGTGCAGAGTGGGATATATGCATCTTAAACTTTACTAAATATTACCACATTGCTGTTCAAAGAGGTTGTACCAAACTTCACTCTCACCAGTGATATATGAGAGTTATTATTGCTTCACATTCTGGATCACTCATGGGGTTATCTTTTAGTTTTGCTAATCAGTGTGAAATAATTATTCTTTGCTATTGAATTTGTTTTTGCAATTATAAGTGAAGTTAAGTATATTTATTGACCTTTGGTTGTTTTCCCCTTTTGGGTAAATGGCAAGAAATAAATGTTGGTGAGGGTGTGAAGAAAAAGGAACCCTTGTATACTGTTGGGAATGTAAATTGATGCAGACACTATGGAAAAAGGTATGGAATTTCCTCAAAAAATTAAGAATAGGACTACTATGTGATTCAGCAATTCTACTCCTGGGTATTTATCCAAAGAATATGAAAACACTAACTTGAAAAGATATATGCCCCCGTGTATTCATCACTTCTGTATTCACAATAGCCAAGATGTGTAGACAACCTAAGTGGCCATCAATAGACAAATAGATAAAGAAGATGTGATTGCACCTCTGTCATTACATACCAAAATCCTCTGTATATATAGGACTGATTCTAGACTCTCTTCTATTTTTCAATCTATGTACCAAAACATCATTTTATAGGAAGAATTTAGTGGGACAAGTTCCCCTTATCATTCTACTTCAAAAGTGTCTTGGCTATTTTTAGACTTGCTTTCACATATACTTTAAAATTTATTTTTTTATTTGGAGTATAACTGCTTTACAGTGTTAAGTTGGTTTCTGCCGTACAACAACACAAGTCAATCATAACCATATATATATGTATATATATCCCCTTCCGCATGAGCCTCCCTCCCACCCTCTCCCCGCTCCCACCCCTCCAGCTCATCACGGAGCACCAGGCTGGGCTCCCTGTGTGATGTGCAGCTTCCCACTAGATACCTATTTTGTACATGGTAGTGTATATATGTCAATGCTACTCTCTCGGTTCATCCAACCCTCTCTTTCCCCTGCTACGTCCACAAGTCCACTCTCTACATCTGCATCTCCATTCCTTCCCTGCAAATAGGTTCATAAGTACCATTTCTCTAGATTCCATATATATGAGTTGGTATATAATGTTTGTTTTTCTCCTTGTGACTTACCTCATTCTGAATAACAGGCTTCAGGTTCATCTACCTCACTACAACTGACTCAAATTCATTCCTTTTTATGGTTGAGTAATACTCACTTCCTTGGTGGCTCAGTGGTGAAGAATATACCTGCCAATTCAGCAGATGTGAGTTTAATCCCTGGGTCGGGAGGATCTCCTGGAAAAGGAAATGGCAACACACTCCAGTATTCTTGCTTGGGAAATTCCATGGATAGAGGCGCCTGGAGGAGTCCATGTAGTTGCAAAAGAGTTGGACACAACTTAGTATCTAAACAACAACAATATTCCATTGTATATATGTACCACAACTTCTTTATCCATGTATCTGTCGATGGACTTCTAGGATGCTTCTATGTCCTAGCTATTGTAAATAGTGCTGCAGTGAACACTGGGGTACATGTGTCTTTTTGAATTGTGATTTTCTCAGGGGATATGCCCAGTAGTGGGATTGCTGGGTCATATGGTAGTTTTATTCCTAGTTTTTAAAGGAATCTCATACTGTTTTCCATAGTGGCTGTATCAATTTACATTCCTACCAACAGTGCTAGAGGGTTCCCTCTTCTCCACATACTCCCCACCATTTATTGTTTGTAGTTTTTTGATGATGGCCATTCTGATTGATATGACCTGATACCTCATTGTAGTTTTAATTCACATTCCTCTAATAGTGAGTGAAGTCGAGCATCTTTTCATGTGTTTGTTGGCCATCTGTATGTCTTCTTCAGAGAAATGTCTTTTCAGGTCTTCTGCCCAGTTTTCACATATACTTTTATTTTATTTACTTATTTTTTTAAAATTTTATTTTATTTTTAAACTTTACATAATTGTATTAGTTTTGTCAAATATCAAAATGAATCCGCCACAGGTATACATGTATTTCCCATCCTGAACCCTCCTCCCTCCTCCCTCCCCGTACCATCCCTCTGGGTCGTCCCAGTGCACTAGCCCCAAGCATCCAGTATCATGCATCAAACCTGGACTGGCAACTCATTTCATACATGATATTTTACATGTTTCAATGCCATTCTCCCAAATCTTCCCACCCTCTCCCTCTCCCTCTCCCACAGAGTCCATAAGACTGTTCTATACATCAGTGTCTCTTTTGCTGTCTCGTACACAGGGTTATTGTTACCATCTTTCTAAATTCCATATATATGCGTTAGTATACTGTATTGGTGTTTTTCCTTCTGGCTTACTTCACTCTGTATAATAGGCTCCAGTTTCATCCACCTCATTAGAACTGATTCAAACACATATACTTGTAAAATCAGTTTGTCAAATACCGTGAAAATCCTCTTGATCAATTTTTAAGCTAATTTGACAAGATATAATATCTTACAATTTTGAATTTTCCCATTCACAATCATAATAACTATTCTCTTATATATTATTCAAAAAGGTTTTACGCTTTTCCTTTTCTCTAACATCTTGTATATCTTTTATTAGATTTAGTCTTAAGTACCTTTTACTTTCTATTGCTATTTTAAATAATACTTTAGTCATTTCATTATATTTTGCTTTTCATACATCATATACAGAAATGCTATTGAGTTTTATATATTAATTTTTAAATCTAGCAACTTTTCCAAACTCTATTAATTTTTATAGTTTAACAGATTTTCCTTAATTTTTCAAGATCAACATCATATCATTCTGGTGAATTGTTCTTATGAACACTATGTGATGATGCTTTCTCTCTATTAAATGTTTTTACCTTGAAGTCTATTCTGTATAAAATTAATAATAGGTTTCTTTCACTTAGTATTGCTTGAGATATCATTTCAGTCCTTTTACTTGAAGTCTTTTTGTGTCATGCTTAAAGTATATGTCTTGAAAATGTTATACAACTGAGTACAATATTTTTATTTTAATCTAAAGGTCTCTTGTTTCCACTTCCTATTTTCTTTCTGAGCTGCATTCAGGGCAATTTCTTCTGATCTTTTCTTATTTCATTAATGTTCTCTTCAACAGTATCTAATTTTTCTGTTTACCCATCTGCTCACTTAATTTAAATGAGTATGCTTTTGTTTTTCCTTAGTTTTATTTGGTTCTTTGGCACAGATGCTCATTCGTTTTCATGATGTCTTCTCTTTTTTCTTATGGTTTCTTAATCATTTAAAAATAGCTTTATTTTCATAAACTTGGGGGGGGTCTATGCCTTATGTATTGTGTATGTGGGAGGGGTGTGTGTGTGGGGGTGGATGCATGTACTTGCAAACTGACTCTCGCTGAGTAGAATTTTTTTAACTTGGTGCGTTAAAATTTTTTTTTCATGAAAGCTTCTCTCCAATAAGGATTTTAATGTAGAAATTGTGGAAATGTTTCTCCAAAAAGTGATTTTGTGTTGCTTCTGTCAGGTTTCCAGATTTATCAACTTATTAGTGGAAGGAAATTCATATATTTGAACATAATGGCTTGAAAAGTATTCACAAAAGTACTGGGTGGCATAAATTCAAATCCAAATCTATATAAGGTGCAGGGATGTGGTGTAAGTTTTCCCCAGGGAGTCCATAAGACTGTTCTATACATCAGTGTCTCTTTTGCTGAGAGCCCAAGAGGAGGAGCAGCTTCTTGATATTTGCCTCTAATGGTGGGTGGTTTGTTGGTATTTCCTAATCTCTTCTTTCACTGTATACACACCTTTGTGAGACTCTTCGCTTTACTCATAGCTCTTCATTCCAGTTCTCTTGTCAAAAATCCTTATGTCTATTTTATTTACTCAGCCTAGGATTAAAATTCAAGGCTCATCCGTTACCAGCTCTGATCACATCTTGCCAAAACATCAATTTACAGGCTTATTTTTCATTATTTCTAGCACCTGGGGATTTCAGTTTCTTGTGAGCCCAGCTCTGCATTTAAAAAGAGTTTTGGTATATTTTAGGTGTAAATTTTAGCTATTTGTAGCAGTAGGATTTTTATATTGAATTAGATCACCATTTTGCAGAATAGGAGCGTTTCAGTGATTTAAAAAAATCAATTTATTTGCAAAATGTGTTGATTCAAAGAAAACTTTCAGTAATAGGAAAGCTATTAAAGGGTACACAGATTGGGTTCCCTGATAACCAGACTTTTGGGGGGTTAGTTATTAAGAGGTAACCTTGGGTATCCGGGGGAGAAGTTGGATTGGGCAGAGAGAGAGGAGCTATGATGCAGGCCTGTAACAAAGAATAAGCTTGACTCCACAGAGCATCTATTCCTTTAACTCTAACCCTTGTGCTCTGTTTCCTGTGCTTTTTCAAGCTGGCTCTGCATGTTTTGTAAAAGAATGTTGCCTGTAGCCTGAAAGATAGGTGAGGGCCTATTCTCAAGTTTCTGGTCTTTAAAGGCACACCCCGTTTCCATTCATGTAGAGTTAAAAAGTTGCAGAATGGAAAATAACAATTGTCTTGATGGAGGATAATAGGTTTATAGGAACATTGTCACAAGATCTGCTTGGACAGCTGCAAGAATAAAGGATTCCTCCACCAAAAAGTTTTCAACAAGTCATACTTTTCCCGTTTTAATACAAAAGAAGCCTGATTTCTAACTCAGGTAAGATGGTTCTTTGGAACACTAATCCACCATCTTTTCAGTCTGCTGATTTTCTGAATAAAATCACTATTCCTCACCCCAGCAACACATCTCTTGATTTACTAACCTGTCATATGGTGAACAGGACAAGCTTGCACGTGGTAAAAAGCCCAGTAAAACCCTTTTCTGACCGCACAGGGTGCTCTGGAGTTAACATGTCTCTTCTAACTTGTCCCGTTTAGGCTGACATGGTCAAGGCTTTATGCGCCTAAATTGATTAGTCATTGGTAGTGGGCTTTCCCTGGAAGGAGGCATAACCTTGGGTTAAGCAGTTGTCTGCACCTAAGATAGTCCCTGAAGGAACTGTTGCTGAAGGCTGTCTGTGAACTGTACTCTCAGCAACTGGGCAACAAGTTCCCCATTGAAGAGAGACTCTGCACGGCACTTCCCAGTGTCCTCCACATACATTCCAAAGTCAATAAAGTTTACCAAATGATAAACTTAGCCTAGCTGGTCACAGACTCCAGAAGTGAGGAAAAAAAAAATGTGGAGACTGGCTTAAAGTAAGATTCCAAGACACTGCCCCCTGCCAACCAAGCACGCAGAAGTGATATGGTCTGATCACCAAAATTAATGAGGATTTAATTCCAAGAACTGCCAGGAAGGATCTGGTCAGGAAGGACAAAGAAGCTAGTGTTCCAGTTTCTTGCAGGAATAGGCTCCACTGTTCCCACTGCATGATTAATTATTGATTTGTCTTGCTAACAATTTAACAAAGATAATTACTCTATTAGACTCAATTCTGACTCAGAAGGAAGTATTAATTGTTGAAATTATAGTGATAAGATACCCTGAGAGAAAATGAGCATGCCATTAAAAAATTGTAATGGGATGTTAAAGTATTGTGTTCAGCCCTAAAACACTATTCAAAGGTACTCTAAAAATGTAAGGCTTTATTGTTATTATTCACTTATTTTTTGATCACATCACACAGCTTGTGGGATCTTAGTTCCATGACCAGAGATCCAACCTAGGCCCACTGCAGTGGAAGCAGCAAGTTCTAACCACTGACCACCAGGGAATTCCTAAGGTTTTATTATTTTTATTTAGCACCTGTATTATAGAGAGTGCTGAACCTGAATTCAGAAGATCTGAGTTTACATCTTAGCTCTGTACAGGAAGAATTCAACTCGATTTAATTCAGCAAATATTTATTCATATTAAGTATGACAGACACAATGTTAGGCATAGATCTTGCCTTGAAGTAAAGGGAATACAAATGCTATTGGTTATAGCTTCAACCTCTAGGAAAAGGAAAAACTGGTAGAGGTCTGAAAATTGGTAAATAGTTCCTCTACTTTCAAGATGTGGAAAAACACATTCATATTCTAGAAACAGCTTGATGTCAGCCTCCTTAAGTTCTAATTTTTTGAACAAATTTTTATACACAGTTTATGACCTTGAGTTAAGGAGATATGATCACTAAGAATTAGGACGTTGTTTGGAGAATGTTAGGTTAAATCTCATTCTTCTTTTCTGAAGTCTGAGGAGTAGCATTTGTATAAAACACCTATAGCCTATGTTTTATGATATCTTATGCACATGGCACCCCACTCCAGTACTCTTGCCTGGAAAATCCCATGGATGGAGGAGCCTGGTAGGCTGCAGTCCATGGGGTCTCGAAGAGTCCGACACGACTGAGCGACTTCACTTTCATTTTTCACTTTCATGCATTGGAGAAGGAAATGGCAACCCACTCCAGTGTTCTTGCCTGGAGAATCCCAGGGATGGGGGAGCCTGGTGGGCTGCCGTCTATGGGGTCGCACAGAGTCGGACACGACTGAAGTGACTTAGCATAGCATAGCATGCACAAAATGGTGAAAAGGAAACTGCATGAGAATGAAAGTTAATGTTTTTAGCCAGTTCTATAACCGTGTATGCCGTCCCAAGTGGTACACGGGTAAAGAATCTGCCTGCATTACAGGAGACACTCGTTCAATCCTTGGTTTGGGAAGATTCCTTAGAGGAGGAAATGGCAGCCCATTCCAGGATTCTTGGCGGGGAAATCCCAAGGACAGAGGAGCCTGGTGAGCTACAGTCCGTGGGTCGCACAGAGTCAGACACAACTGAGTGACTGAGCACAATAACCATGTATAACCCATGCTCCCGGTTCATTTTACAGCTTGTACACCTTCTGTCTAAGGAAGGTTTACTTCTCCATGGCTTTCTCTACTTTATTAACTGCTAATTCTACAGTTTCCTGATACCAGACTTCTGTGTGGGGTTGGAGATGGGGGAACAGGAGAGGGTGTTTGCCTATTTTCTGTCTACCAATGCTTATTAAGGTGTCCTCCTAAACAAGGGCAGTGCACTCTGTATAAGGCATTCTTATAACTAAAATTTTATGTTTTCAACCTCATCACAGGTAGATTTTCATCTGTCATCAGTGGGTAAATATAATACTAGAGATTTATGGTGGATTATTGTGGGCTCTAGGCTCTAAACTTGGTCCTGCCTTGTTACCTTCTACAAAGATTTGGATAAAAGATTGATAAGCATGCTTGTCAAAAACTTGAACGACAGAAAACTAGGAGAGTTTGACTGATATAATCAATAGGTTGAAATAATCCCAAATGAACACAATGAAACTAATAGACATAAATGTAAAATCTTTCACTTAGATTCAAAAATTTAGATGAACACATAAGGATGAGGAGAGACTTGGTTGTGATGGGCAGTTTTGTGTTTCTTCTTGGTGAGGATATAGTCACCAGTTATTAAATTCAACATGAATCTAGTTGTTGCTGTGACAGTATTTAGCAGCCACATTTAAGCAAGAGAAGTTATCCTAGGTGATCTGGGTTGATCTGATTCAAACAGTTGAAAGGCCTTAGGAATGGAATTGAGGTTTCTCTGAAGAAGAAAAAATTCCAGCTGTGAACAGCAGCTTCAGGTCCTGCCCAAGAATTCCTGTCTGCCCTTGTTGATAAACTGCCCCATGGATTTTGGACTTGCCCTGCCAGCTCCCATAATAATCGTGTAAGCCAGTACCTTACAATAAATCCTCAAATATATATCACTTACTGGTTCTTTTTTTTTCTGGTTGAACCCTGGTTGATACACTGGCGTAGTACTTTTAGGTGAGAAAAGATTTCAGCTTGCTCTAACTTTGTCACGGATCATCACTGGAAGTGGGTGCCAGAAACAGCTCACAGAATCTTAGACACAATAAGCACACACCACAGGATTCAGTGAGGATGAGGGCAACAGCTCCATGACCGGAGTCCACATCCATAGCAGGGTTATTCTGTCCAGCTCCAGCTGCCTAAGATCACCACGGGGAAGGGATTTTGGTTTAATGTAAGTTAAGAACTTTATAAGAAAGAGATATCTTCAATAATGTCACAGGCTGCCCTGTATGACACAGTGAGCTTAGTCGCATGTATGTAAGTGCTGCTGCTGCTGCTAAGTCACTTCAGTTGTGTCAGACTCTGTGTGACCCCAGAGACGGCAGCCCACCAGGCTCCCCCGTCCCTGGGATTCTCCAGGCAAGAACACTGGAGTGGGTTGCCATTTCCTTCTCCAATACATGAAAGTGAAAAGTGAAAGTGAAGTTGCTCAGTCGTGTGTGACTCTTCGCAACCCCAGGGACTGCAGCCTACCAGGCTCCTCCATCCATGGGATTTTCCAGGCAAGAGTACTGGAGTGGGGTGCCACTGCCTTCTCCTTATGTAAGTAGGAACTGCTATTATCTGCCTGGAATATCTGATGAAAGATGCTGGCCGAGATGACCACTAGCGTTTCCTAATTCTAAGATTCTATAATATTATGTTTAATAACTATGCTTCTAATGCATGCCACTAAAAGTCCTCCTCCTTTCAGTTAATGCTATTTAATTTCCCTTGTTTAAAATTTAATTTCCCTTGTTTAAAAAGTCTGGTTGTCTTCTGATTGTCTTTCTTTCCATCTTGCTCTATGCCCACTTGGGTTCTTCAAAGGACTCCTTTGTCCTCTAGCTTCTGCTTAGATTTGGCTGAGAGGCACCCCCTGGAAGTCTGAAGGGTAGGAAGAGAGTTAAGTATTCCCTGGTTTCCCAGGTCTTATTTGTTATGGGCTGGCTTTGTCCTTGACCTAAGGTCATACTTCTGTTAGAGAGCCCTCTCCATACACCTCTTGCTTGCTTTCTTGGCATTGCTGTAGCCACTGCTGCCTAAGACCCTTAAGATCTAGGGGTGGTAATGAGATTGCTGTTACTACACTGAGTGGGGGTGGGGGAGGCAGTTACTTTGTGGATTCTCTACACTCTGTGCCCTTTCAGAAATAGGCCCTTGATCAAACTTTACTTATTTTCTTGGACTCCGAAATCACTGCAGATGGTGACTGCAGCCAGGAAATTAAAAGATGCTTGCTCCTTGGAAGAAAAGCCATGACAAACCAAAACAGCCTATTAAAAAGCAGAGACATTACTTTGCCGACAAAGGTCTGTATAGTCAAAGCTATGGTTTTCCCAATAGTCATGTACAGATGTGAAAGTTAGACCATAAAGGAAGCTGAGCACTGAAGAATTGATGCTTTTGAACTTCAGTGTTGGAGAAGACTCTTTAGAGTCCCTTGGACTGCAAGAAGATCAAACCAGTCCATCCTAAAGGAAATCAGCACTGAATATTCATTGGAAGGACTGATGTTGAAACTGAAGCTCCAAGACTTTGTCCACCTGATGTGAAGAACCAACTCATTGGAAGAGACCCCAATACTGGGAAAGATTGAAGGCAAGAGAAGTGGATGACAGAGGATGAGTTGGTTGGATGGCATTACCGACTCAATAGACATGAGTTTGAGTAAACTCCGGGAATTGGTGATGGACAGGGAAGCCTAGCATGCTGCAGTCCATGGGGTCGCAAAGAGTTGGACATGACTGAGAGACTGAACTGAACTGAACTTAAATGACTCAATTTAAATGTGTCATTTATATCCTGTAAAAATCCTACCTGGTACTTCAAGTCAGATGCATGTCAACATTTTTATGTCCTATATAGAGCCAACTCTTCAACTGAGCAGTGAACCATCTTTTGGAATAAATATGGGAAAATACTCTTAAAATATTAAGATTTTAAAAATTTAAAATCTTTGTCAAGGTAAGACTCATAAAGATCAAGCAGAGAATAGAGTCAGTAAGAGTCTTTCTAGCTCCAAAACTAACCCCTCTCTCTCTTCTGGAATCCCTTGGTTCTCAATTTCTAATTATTGCTCTTATTAGTAGTGATCACTTTCTGGTACTTATAATACTTATGCCAGAAGGAAACACTTTCTAATTTATGTAAATCTTTATGAATGGATGTTATGACTATTGCAAGACAGGGCTTCTCAAATGTTCTTGAAACGTTTAGCTAGGCAGCGATGAATGCATGTACACTCCCTAGAGATGTGGAGGAGAGGAAAACATCTTTTTAAAGTCTTAGGTTTGATAATTCAAAATGTGAATTTTGAAATATACTGTATACATTATACCATTAGTTCTAAAATGAAAATGTTTTCAATTATTATATTTACAATTATTTATTCCCCTTAAAATTATGAAGTAAATTTTGTGCTCAGGAAATTGAGCATCTTTGCCATTTAGTTCAATATTTTCCCTAAGCCATTTTGAGAAGCATGGGATTAAAAGCACTTGTCCCATGCTTACTTGCAAAATACTGTCCACTTACTTTGTGAGATGCATATGGTCCCCTTTATTTCTGTGTTGCAAGTTTCAAACCTTATAAAGTGGAAATCATATAACCTATCTTAAGTTGACTAAACATGAAAACAATATGGGAGATGCTCAATTAGAGTTAGCTTAGTATTTATTATTATTAGGCATAATTCAACCAGTTCCATATAAGGGAAAATGATATCATTTGAAGGGTGGCCTTAGTTACTCTTTTAAGAAGCAGAAGCTCTTTTTATTAATCTCTACCTACCTTATTCGCCAAATTAATCAATGATTTTCACATCTTCTATCCAACTTACGGACTGACGTTCACAGCATATTGAATGCTTTGTGGCTAGTGGGATGCTCTTTGGTATAGGTGTTACTTCTGTTCCCACCCTTTGCATATTTACCAAAGATCGGGAGTTCGTGTTGCCAAATCTATTTGTATCAATTGTACTGTTATTATAATTACAGAATTTAACCAAACAATATGCAAACTTACTAAAATAAGTGCAAAGAAAATGTTTCTATGTAAAGTGATCGAAATATTATGAAAAAATGTGATGAGAGCCACTAAAAGTTATCAAATTTAATTGTAGGTAAACCATTTATATATGACTTGGGGGGGGGAGTCAGTAAATATCTGGAAGGATTTTGCTCATAGTTGTTCTATAAATGTTTTTAGCACTTTGTTTCATTAAAAATCTGAGATGGGAAATCATAGATAATACAGTTTGAGTGTGGTTTACACTGGAAATACCAATCTAAATAAAAGGCAGGCCATGTTTCTGTGTCAAAAAATGGTCAAATTTATGTTTCAGTGTTTATGATTTAGATTTAAAATAACTTTAAGATATGTACATATCATTTTCATAATGCCATTAAAAACTGGCATTCTTAATTTTTCTCTGCCAAAGAAGATTCCCTCTCTTACATAAGATGTTAAATGATAGACATTCATACATATTTGTTAGAAGAGAGAAAGCTTTCATGTACCACGCTTGAATGTTGAAAATGTCTTCAGTTTTGTAACTGAGCACCAGTTAGCTCCTGCACACAGAACCTATGGAGACATTATTTATATTTTCCTGGACTCTTCTTGCACCAGAGAAATCTATCAACTAATCAGGTATGGCTTTACTAGAGAGAGTTTTAGATTGCTAGAACAGGAAAAAAAAGGGTACTGTATTAACTTCAATTTTCTTTAGAGTATGAGAGTTTCCATTAGCAAAATATTTGATAAATGTTTTATTCACCTAATTATGGAATTTTGTTATCCATGAGCCCTACCTTGCTTGTTATCATTGGTACAAATTCCAAATCAAGTCAGGGGATAGAAGCTAACAAAATTTAAGGCTTTCATGCGTATAAATCTTTATGACTATATCCCAAGATTTCTTGGAAAGTAGCTATAAAATTTGATTTTAAATTACATGAAGTCATTTTAAATTTATATGTGAGAGGGAATTCTACTTACAATGATCTTTATTTCTTTTCCAGAGATCTTTATTTCGAATTCCTTTTCGTCTTAGTTTATGATGATTCTTCTTATTTTCTAAGAGATTTTCTTTTTTACTGATTACATTAATTGGTTTTCTTTGTTCCAATATGTTTGATAAATATTGTTTGACTTTGTTCACTGATACCTACAAAGAAAGACATTTTTGCTCATTTTTATGTGTTTTAAAATGAAACAAGAGACTCTTTAAAAATAGATTTACTGAGATATAATTCATATACTATAATATAAATGTATAATTGCACACTTGTTTATTTATTAAAACATTTATTTTTACTTTTTGGCCATGCCATGCAGCATGTGAGATCTAAGTTCCCTGATCAGAGATCAAACGTGAGTCCTCTGCATTGGAAGCCCAGAGCCTTTAACCACTGGGCTTCCAGGGAAGTCCCTATAGTTATACATTTATTATGATTCAACAGTCTTTAGAACAGTAACAGATAATGTGCAATCATTAACATAGTCAACTTTAGAATATTTTTTATCAGTTCAAGAAGGAACCATGAATCCTCCAACTCTTACCCTCCCTCTGCTCCTATCCCCTCTACTCTTATCCCCTCTACTCCCAGCCTCAAAGTGAAAGTGAAATCTCTCAGTCGTGTCCAACTCTTTGCGACCCCATGGACTATAATCTACTAGGCTCCTCCATGGAATTTTCTAGGCAAGAGTACTGGAGTGGGTTGCCATTTCCAAGACCTTCTCCAAAGGGTCTTCTCGACCCAGGGATCAAACCCAGGTCTCCTGCACTGTAGGCAGATGCTTTACCGTCTGAGCCACCAGGGAAGTGGATCCATGGAACCATGAATCCTCCAACTGTTACCCTCCCTCTACTCCTATCCCCTCTACTCCCAGCCTCATGTAACCACTAATCTGGTTCTGTGTCTCTACACAATCCCCTCTTCTGGACTTTCCTGTGAATGAAATCATATAGTACGTGAATTTTTGTGACTGACTTCTCTCACTTAGTATAATGTTTCCACGTTCAATCCTTGCTGTAGCTTGTATCGTCACTTCATCCCTTTACGTGGCCAAATACGACTCTTTATATGTACACTGCGTTTTGTTTCCCCATTTGTCCACTGGTGGACATTTGGGCTGTTTCCCCCTTTTCACTATTATGAATAATGCTGCTATAAACAGTCATGTACAAGTCTCTGTATGGATACTTGACTTTATTCTTATCGTTAAGTTTGCCATATTTGGCAAATAAAAATACAGGGTGCCCAGTTAAATCTGAATTTTACGTAAGCAATGAATTGTTTTAAAGTGTGGGTGTCCTCCCTGGGTTGGGGAGATCCCTGGAGAAGGAAATGGCAACCTATTCCAGTATCTTGCCTGGGAAATCCCATGGACAGAGGAGTCCATGGGGTTGCAAAAAGTCAGATACAACTTACCAATAGACAACAAATGGACAAATATTATATGTTAACAAATGGGCCCACAGTATACAATGGCTCAGAATCAATAGCCAGGTCTTCAAGTCAATGTCACCTCTGCTTTACGCTATCATTCAGGATTTGGGCAGACAGAGGCTATGCTAGCTTCAACATGAGGATTCCAAGATTTCCCTGATTTGGCAGACAGAAAGAGAAGAGCACAGAAGATCTTATGCAGAAAGTTTTTGCTGTTGTTGTTTGCTTTTGCTTTGTTACATTTGACTTGCTTTGTTCAATTTTCTTTTATAGGCCAGACCTAGAACTGGCAGACAGTGTCTTCAGCCACTTTCCATTGGCTGAAGCTGTCACATGGCCCCACCTAACTGCACAGGGAGCTGGAATATTTGGGTGTCATGAGGAAGAGAAAATGGATTTTGATGGGCCTACAGCATCTGTGATACAATGGGATTATCATGCTATTGCTATTAAAAGAAATTTAATTTTCAACTCAAAAATAGCCAACAGCTAGGTTGAGGAGGCAGTGAAGCTTGGCAAATGCCTCTGATTGTCTGCTGTTGGTATCTCCTCCTTCTACAGAGGCTGTTTCCCGATTTTCACTCCTTTCTCACCCAGCAGGAGTGGGCAGAACCACAGCCAGCTGGAGCAAGTATCAGGGAGCCCCGGCAGACCGAGAGCCTTCCTCTAAATCTTAAAAGATTATATAACTCAATAGTAAGTATTTATTGTCTATCTCAGACCCTGTTCTAAGATCTGGGGAGATAGCCATGAACAAAAGTGTTCTCTGTCCTCATGAAGCTGAGGTTCTGGTGGGGAAGAGGAGTCAACTGATTAAAGGAGGTTTAAAAAAGCAAGAGTAAAAGGGATGGAGTTGATTGAAGTTGGTGTTTTTGACATGGATGGTAAGGGACAAATTCTCAGATAGCTTTTGAGTAGACCCCTTTGTGGGAAAGTAGGGAGTTAGGTGAGAAGGCAATGGCAACATACTCCAGTGTTCTTGCCTGGAGAATCCCAGGGACAGGGGAGCCTGATGGGCTACCATCTATGGGGTCACACAGAGTCAGACATGACTGAAGCGACTTAGCAGCAGCAGCAGCAGCAGCAGTGGGGAGTTAGTCATAAAAACACCTTGGGAAAGAGAGTCCTGGAAGAAGGAATAGCAAAGACAGAGGACTTGAAGCAGGAGGAAGCAGGGGTGCAGTAAGACAGCCCACTGAAGCAGAATAGGGTGGCGGGTAAATGAGAAGTCAGAGCGGAAGCTCTGAGATCACCCTCAGGATTGCCCATCACATTCTGTGTGAAGCAGGGACCTGGGGAGTGTTCTGAGTTGAAAAGCAATCCTGACTGACTTAAATTTCCAAAGGACCATCCTGGATACTGTGTGGAGGATATTCTACGTCGGAGAAAGAGTGGGAAAAAAGGAGACTGCTGAAGTAAACTGGGTGAGAGCTGATGGTGGCAGTCAAGTCAGAAGATGGAAGTGGTGATAGTGGCTGGTTTCTGGATATGTTTCAGAGGTATCGTTGGCACGATTTTCTGTGGAAAGACGATTCATGTGTATTTTTAGTTTTTAAACAGCAAACCCAGTGGAAGTATGTTTTTAAACTCCAAGTTTAAAGTATGTGCTTTGGAAGTATGTTTTTAAACTTCCAAGGCCCATTAGAGACTGAATATAGCTCTTGATCAGAGTGACACAGTGTTTTGATAATCTCTTACTTGGCTCTGCTGCCTCTTCACTCCCCCATCTCCTGAAATTCAGGCCAGATGAGCTTTTCTTAAGGATCCATTTGAACACATCACTGACCAGCTCACAAGCCCTCAGTCCTCAGTGACAACAGGGTAGAATCAAACTCCATTGCACAGGATCTAAGACTGTTCAGAGTATGGCCTAAAAATGTCACAGTAATCTTATTTCTTACTACTCCCACACCTGCATGAACATCTGCAACAGCCAGACTCTTCTATTCCCTGTTCCCCAAATAGAACAGGTCCTTTCCTCCCTCCAGAAGCCCTTGCTTATACAGTCTTCATTGCTCCCTCTTTCCTTTTATCCCAAATACCACTCCTGTCCCCAGACCCAACTCAAATTCCACTTCTCTCTGACCCACAGTGATCTCCCTCTCCTCTGACCTTGTGATAGCATCCCTTCTTCATAAGCAACAGCTGAGATTATTCTACATCATGTATTTCATGTTATATCTACTCAACTACTTCCAGATGCACTGTAAACTCTTTAGTGTAATTCTCATTTCAAGTCGAGTGTCTTGAGTAGAGGGAATCCTAATGGATGTGTGGGTTTCCTTATTTGGGGGAAATCCCTTGCTTTCTTAAAGCACAGGAAGAGTAGGAACATCTTCTCTCAAGAGAAACTAAATGATTTGTGAGTTTGGAGGAAAGAAGGTTGAGTTTATCTCACATTTAAATCCTACATTTAATCCTAATCTATTTGTGGCTAGCTCGTGCTTCTTGTGCCTGGCGCGTTCCCTTGTGGCTCAGACGGTAAAGAATCTGCCTGCAATGACATAGACCCAGGACACCAGGTTTGATCCCTGGGTTGGGAAGATCCCCTGGATAAAGGTATAGAAGTCCACGCCAATATTCTTGCCTAGAGCATTTCATGGACAGAGGAACCGTCCATGGGTCGCAAAGAGTCGGACATGACTGAACAACTACACTCTCTTTCTTTCATGCTTCTTGTGCCTAGAGACATTTCCAAAGAAGGGCCAGTCCTATGGTTTTTTGCCTGAAAGCAAAAACAAACACATAAGCAAAAACAGTCCTGGGATACAGGATGTACATTGAATAGCTTCGTGTTTAAAAGAGTAAGGTATCCTGCTAAGGCTAGTGATTTGACTTAAGGGCTTATTCTGTTTTGTTTGGAAGATAATTAATTGGTTTTATTCTTTAAAAACACACAACTTTACATTTTAAACACAAGAAACTTTGATTGCTTGTTAACATGTAAACAGATAACATGTTCATCCAAATTGCTCACATGCCCAAATAAATGTATTACAGATTTTAAAACTATTATTTTCATTCCCTTCGTAGTATTTTCTGTTCACCACTAATTAAATGTGTCCAACTGTGGTTCTCCAAGCCAGGCTTCAGCAATATGTGAACCGTGAACTTCCAGATGTTCAAGCTGGTTTTAGAAAAGGCAGAGGAACCAGAGATCAAATTGCCAACATCCGCTGGATCATGGAAAAAGCAAGAGAGTTCCAGAAAAACATCTATTTCTGCTTTATTGACTATGCCAAAGCCTTTGACTGTGTGGATTACAATAAAGTATGGAAAGTTCTGAAAGAGATGGGAATACCAGACCACCTGACCTGCCTCTTGAGAAACCTGTATGCAGGTCAGGAAGCAACAGTTAGAACTGGACATGGAACAACAGACTGGTTCCAAAAAGGAAAAGGAGTACGTCAAGGCTGTATATTGTCACCCTGCTTATTTAACTTATATGCAGAGTACATCATGAGAAACGCTGGGCTGGAAGAAGCACAAGCTGGAATCAAGATTGCCGGGAGAAACATCAATAACCTCAGATATGCAGATGACACCATCATTATGGCAGAAAGTGAAGAGGAACTAAAGAGGCTCTTGATGAAAGTGAAAGAGGAGAGTGAAAAAGTTGGCTTAAAGCTCAACATTCAGAAAACTATTATGGCATCTGGTCCCATCACTTCATGACAAATAGATGGGGAAACAATGGAAACAGTGGCTGACTTTATTTTTCTGGGCTCCAAAATCACTGCAGATGGTGACTGCAACCATGAAATGAAAAGATGCTTACTCCTTGGAAGGAAAGTTATGACCAACCTAAAGAGCATATTGAAAAGCAGAGACATTACTTTGTCAACAAAGCTCCATCTAGTCAAGGCTATGGTTTTTCCAGTGGTCATGTATGGATGTGAGAGTTGGACTGTGAAGAAAGCTGAGCGCCGAAGAATTGATGCTTTTGAACTGTGGTGTTGGAGAAGACTCTTGAGAGTCCCTTGGACTGCAAGGAGATCCAACCAGTCCATCTTAAAGGAGATCAGTCCTGGGTGTTCATTGGAAGACCAATGATGAAGCTGAAACTCCAGTACTTTGGCCACCTGATGGGAAGAGCTGACTCATTTGAAAAGACCCTGATGCCAGGAAAGATTAAGGGCAGGAGGAGAAGGAGACAACAGAGGATGAGATGGTTGGATGGCATCACCGACACAATGGACATGAGTTTGGGTAAACTCCAGGAGTTGGTGATGGACAGGGAGGCCTGGCACTGTGGTTAATGGGGTCGTAGAGTCAGACACAACTGAGCGACTGAACTGAACTGAATAGGCTTGTCCCCCAGGCCAAAGCTGAAGATAACTTCTTGTTTTTTTGCTGAACCAGCTGAGCAGATGGAGATTCCAGTTACAGGGGTGAAGGAGAATAGGGAGCCAGGAGGAATTGTGGAGGGGGGAATTGGTGTCACCCCCCACCCCCCCACACACACATACCTGTACATGTGGTCATGTCTCCAAATTGTGTGACTATATACATGGAAAACAAAAAAATGTTTTGGCTTTTTTGTTTAAGTGGGAGTGAGAGTCATGTTTGCCATGGAATGGGAAGTGAGCCTTGTTCCTTGAAAATAGGAGATACCGCGAAGCAAAAGAACTGGAAGGGAAGGGTTCTTGCCTGTCAGACGTACTTTCCCTAGGGCTCAAAAGTCAGGGGTGTACCTTGCTTTCCTTAACTATCTGTGTCCCTTTTCTTTTCTTCCTGGCTTACATACTTCGAAAGAGTCACTGTTCCTGGGCACTGTGTAATGTCCTAAATTCTGCTCAAAAACATCTCTGGAAAAAGCACATGAAAAGTAGGGGCTTATTGAAAGGAGAAGACAATAAGAGTGTGGCAAACCAAGACTCGCTGAGCACCTCCTCATTAACGGCCTTCGTCCACAGGGAGCAGTGGGGGGGCTACAGGGCTCTGACAGAGAGGGCAGAGTAAGCTCTGGCGGTGCATCCACAGCAGGTCTTGATCCAGGAGAACTTGGCCCAGCGTGTAGCCTTACAGAAGCTGGTGTGACTCTTCCCGCAGAAGAGATAAAAAGCAATTGTTCTCATCTTCACTCAAAAGTCTACAGAATCAAAAATTCTGGGGGTGAAGCCCAGCCATCTGTGTTTTAACAAGCCCCCCAGGTGTTTCTGATGCAAGTGAAAGTTTGGTAGTAGTGCCCTGCTACCCTGCCCTAGGTAGTAGTGAAGAAGGTAGACAGCAAATTAAAATGGAATTAAAGTACACTAATAAGATAGTATAAAATTTTGATCACTTATCAGACAGTGACAATGTTTACACATATAGCAAAGATACACTGAAGTTGATGTTGTCTGAATTACAGTTTTTACCAGGAATTTAAGTTAGATGGCTCAAGCCATCTGGATCTTAAATAAAGGTATGCATATATTTGGGAAACAAGGACTGGTGTTTTAAATTTGAAAATAACACCAATTTAATAGTTTTTTTCCTTTAAAGTAAGATTTTACTTGAGATGCTTCAACTGAAGCAAAGATATTTTGGGTAATGATCTTTTTATTTTTCATTTTTCCTGGGCTATGTTAAGAATATAAAATAATCTTAAAATACTTTTTTTCTAACATGCCTAAGATTTTCTTAAAGCAAATATGGCAATAGCCACCTCTCGTTAAAATAGCCACCCCTTTCAAAGAAGAAATAACTCATTCATCAGCAAAAACATTTCTTTCTCTTGGTAAGGATCTCGCTAATTATTTTATCGTGTATTTGTACATCTACCTTCAAAAGTCACAGAATAACAACTGTAGATAGCAATCCAAAGATATGTGAGAAATGTGGGAAAATGGTTAAGTAGAAAGTAAAAAGGGAAAAGTAAAATAGCACCAGTGAAAGTGAAAGTCGCTCAGTCGTATCTGTGACCCCATGGACTACACAGTCCATGGAATTCTCCAGGCCAGAATACTGGAGTGGGTAGCCTTTTCCTTCTCCAGGGGATCTTCCCAACCCAGGGATTGAACCCAGATCTCCTGCATTGCACGCAGATTCTGTGACAGTAGTAATATAGTGCTAATATAACACTCTACTAATCATTAGATGCATTGTAAGGGTAGCTTTAAGCAGTTAAGAGAATATTAAGAATCCATATATATTAGAGTATTTATATTCTGTATTTTTATATACAAGGAGCATAAAATTATAGTTAAACTTATAGCCATATTAGGTATTCATGGTACAGGGAATAAACAGGTTATTACAATCAAAAGGTAACCCTGCTACTGCTGCTAAGTCGCTTCAGTCGTGTCTGACTCTGTGCGACCCCATAGATGGCAGCCCACCAGGCTTCCCCGTCCCTGGGATTCTCCAGGCAAGAACACTGGAGTGGGTTGCCATTTCCTTCTCCAATGCATGAAAGTGAAAAGGGAAAGTGAAGTTGCTCAGTCGTTCCTGACTCTTAGCGACCCCATGGACTGCAGCCTACCAGTCTCCTCTGTCCATGGATTTTCCAGGCAAGAGTACTGGAGTGGGGTGCCATTGCCTTCTCCAAAAGGTAACCCTAGTCATCTGGTTTTCATCAGCCACTTTTTTCTCGTAACTTTCACTAGAGTTTCTGTTCTGTCCATTAAAAAGAAAGAAAATTCAGATACATGCTACAGCATGGATGAATCTTTGGCAAATCATGCTGAGTGAAATAAGCCAGTCACAAAAAGATAAATACTGTTATGATTTTAAACACTTACACGAGGCATCTAGAGTAATCAAATTCACAGAGGCGGAAACTACAGTGGTGGCTGACAGGGGCTGGGGGGGGTGGAGAGTTGTTACCTTATACATATCAAGCTTCAGTTCTCAAAGATGAAAAGAGTTCTAGAAACTGGTTGTACAAAATATGAATGAATGTACCTAACACTAATGAATTGTAGACATAAAAGTGGTTATGAGAGTAAGTTTTATGTTATGTATATTTTACAACAATTGAAAAAAAAAAAAAACACCAACCTTGAATTCTGAAACGCACTTGTTCCCAAGGGTTTTGGAAAAGAAACTGTGGTCCTTTAATGATGAGCCACCAAGTCGAAAGCCAAGTAGGAAAAGAAGTGAGAATGTGAGGGGGATGATAGCAGTAAAAGGTACAAATAGATCTGAGGTCCTGGTGGGGCTGAAGGATTGACAGAGTGACCTAGAGAGTACCAGGTTGTCATTGAAGACTTAGAATTTTGAACGCTTGATTTGAAAAAGACATCGCTGAGCTTATGACCATGGGGGCAGAGAGAGGCGTGCAAATCTTGGAGCTGAAAGATCTAAATAACAGAATTAAGAGGCTAGGCTTCATGGGTGCTAGAATAATAGGAGCAGAGTTGGAGAGAAGCCTGTGAGTCACTTCCCTGTCCCTATTTCCTATTACTCTCTCAGTGAGAAGGCAGCAATACTCAGCACCCCAGCTAGGACTGATATTATATCCAATGGGAGAAAATTCCTGAGAGGGCTGCAGGGAATGTTGTCAGGAGGCAAGCAGATTTCAGTTAAAATGAACGTAAAGACAGTATTTGGAGAAGTATGACACCAAGACAAGTGATTAGAAAAAAAGAGTCAGGGGATGGAGAATTGTAGCAGCATATTTAATTAAATCTTTAAACTTTTATTGTATCTTACCAAATGCAAAAAGTTTGAAAATATACTTTATACTTTCTTACCCTTTCTTATCCTTCACAATCAAGTTTAAGCAATATCAAATGGAGGCTTCACAAAGCTAAAAAAAATTAGAACCTTTGGATATTCCAAGTTCCAGTAACTGGCAGGCATGGTGTTGAATGAGTGAAATTTGTATTACAAAGATCTTTTATATTTGAATGGGATTGGTTATGCTAATCTGTAAATGGGGATAATAATTAACTATTTAAATAACTTCTGTAACAGAAATCTTAGGAGGAATGAATAGCATATGTGAAGGGGTTGTATAAAGTACTATTATATAACTGTAAAACATTAATCAAAGTACCAAGATGTGTAAAAAAAAATCTAACTCTTAGAAGAAGGTGTTAATCTCAAAAACAAGCAGAAAGTGTCTGCTTAGGTGAAACAGAGAAAGGAACTGAAGACTCTGGGACCTCTGGTGAAATGGCAATGCTGGGAGTTGGGCTACCCATTTCTTGATTTCAGAGTTTTCATTTTCACTCTTGGTGGCAGTGGTTGTCATAGTGGTCTCTCAGCCATACACTTGAATCGCTCCCTTTCAGGGCCTCAGTTACTCCCCTCTAGGACACTGGACACCTGAGCGTCTACCCCCTCTATGATCATGATCATTCTTTAATACTGAAGGAAGTCATACACAGAACTCCTGAAAATATTAGATCCTCAACACAAAACAAAGTGTATTTAAACATCATTTTAAATGTGTAGGTGTGTTTTTAGAGTTAAATGTTGGGGAATGGAGGAATAGGTGATGTGCTTGTGGATTTTAGAGTTCTAAAGCCAGAAAGAGAAAGCCTAGGGAAGCTAGCTATACTTACATAGCCATAGTTCAGTGAAAGTGAAAGTCGCTCAGTTGTATCCAAATCTTGCGATCCCATGACTATACAGTCCCTGGAATTCTCCAGGCCAGAATACTGGAGTGGGTAGCCTTTCCGTTCTCCAGGGGATCTTCCCAACCCAGCGATCAAACCCAGTTCTCCCGCGTTGCAGGCGGATTCTTTACCAGCTGAGCCACAAAGGAAGCCCTAGTTATACTTAAGTAAGGGTTAAAAAAATTACAGTGCAAATAGTAATTATTATGAAAGACAACTAGAATTTGCTGTGTCTGTAATGAAGGTAGAGACATGAGGAGGGCATTATAAATAATAATATTTATTATAAAGGAGTCATGAAACAATGTGGCCAGTTGAGTAAACTGTTATTTTATCCTGGCTGTAGTGAAGCAGGGATATAAGGGAACTTTGCATTAGAGCCATTTACAGTCATTGGTCTTTTCACTTTCACCATCTGTGCTCTATGAGGATGGCACTCAGGAAGGCAGGAAAAGGAGAAGCTCCAGGGGAATTGTGAGACAGACAGTCTGCAAACAGGCTACCCTGGCATATTTTCCCATCTTGGACATGAAAATGGTACTTTTTTTCCCCAAATATTCTAAGATCTCTAGTATAGTTCATATTTTTCTTTTTATGCTTGGCTATACTTTGGAGAAGGCAATGGCAACCCATTCCAGTACTCATGCCTGGGAAATCTCATGGACGGAGGAGCCTGGTAGGCTGCAGTCCATGGGGTCACAAAGAGTTGGACATGACTGAGAGACTTCACTTTCACTTTTCACTTTCATGCACTGGAGAAGGAAACGGCAACCCACTGCAGTATTCTTGCCTGGAGAATCCCAGGGATGGGAGCCTGGTGGGCTGCTGTCTATGGGGTCGCACAGAGTCAGACACGACTGACGTGACTTAGCAGCAGATACATTGGTGAAATTAAAAGATGCTTACTCCTTGGAAGGAAAGTTATGACCAACCTAGATAGCATATTCAAAAGCAGAGACATTACTTTGCCAACAAAGGTCCATCTAATCAGGCTATGGTTTTTCCAGTGGTCATGTATGGATGTGAGAGCTGGACTGTGAAGAAAGCTGAGCACCAAAGAACTGATGCTTTTGAACTGTGGTGTTGGAGAAGACTCTTGAGAGTCTCTTGGACTGCAAGGAGATACAACCAGTCCATCCTAAAGGAGATCAGCCCTGGGATTTTTTGGAAGGAATGATGCTAAAGCTGAAACTCCAGTACTTTGGCCACCTCATGCGAAGAGTTGACTCATTGGAAAAGACTCTGATGCTGGGAGGGATTGGGGGCAGGAGGAGAAGGGGACGCCAGAGGATGAGATGGCTGGATGGCATCACTGACTCGATGGACGTGAGTCTGAGTGAACTCCGGGAGTTGGTGATGGATAGGGAGGCCTGGCGTGCTGTGATTCATGGGGTTGCAAAGTGTCAGACACGACTGAGCGACTGAACTGAACTGAACTGATACATGGCTAAAGCTGGGGTCCTTTCCTGTGTTTACTATATAGGCCTCATCTATTGATGCTGGCATTAGGGAAGAAACTTATGAACCTGAGCAATATCCTTGGTTCCAAACAGTAAGGTTATCCTCAGACCCAAAGAAGGCTTTTACATGCTACTGGGAGGCACTGCATATCAAAAGGCATCATGGAAAACAAGATGACCTGATGAAGCACATGTCCTTCAGTCTCCACCTGCTCAAGGACAAACTGAGTTTTTTTGCCAAGATCACTTCTATTTATGCAGATAACAATCCCACTGCTAATTATGGGATGTGGTAGTTATGGTAATGGCGGAAAGCTAAATTTGGAGGGGTTTAGAAAGTATTGCAATGTAGAGAGTTTTTAACTTATGCAAACATTTCTTCAAAGTTTTCCTGTTCAATCTGGATTTTAGATTTAGTCATTAATCAGTAGACATTTAATGAGTGCCTGCTAAGTGTCAGGCACTGTTCTAGCTACTGGGATAATAGCTGTGAACAACAGAGACAAAAACTCCTGCTGTCATGGAGTTTATATTCTAGAGGAGGGAGAGTGACTGCAAGCATCGCAAAGTGTTACACAACGGTAGTTCTGTTACAGTAAGGAAGGGGGGTATAAAGTGCTGTGATAGGGTGAGTAATTTTGGATAGAGTGATTGCAACTTCACAGAATACCTAGGGCAAGACCCTCCTAAAAGATGATTTTTGAGCAAGGGAAGGGAGCCACATGGATATCTGGGCTCAGGGACATTACAGGCAGAAAAAACAGGTGGGCACGTGTGTGGGGGTCTCTGAGCAATAGCACAGAGCCCGGTGTGTCTAGAATGGCGTGTAAGGGAGGTGATATCAGAGAAAAAGCAGTAGGACCAGATCACAGAGCCTGTTAAGCAAGACATTGGTTTTACTTGGCATGAGATGGGAAGCCACTAAAGGGTTTCAGGGAAAGGAGCAAGGGTTGCTGGGCTGAGAACAGACTGAAAATGCTGAATTCTTTCAAGATGTCAGAAGACATCCTGAGATTAATCCAATTTAACAAGCATCTGTGGCTCTATAAGCCACCTGGTCTCTGCCCTTTTGTCTTGGTATTTTAGGACCTCAGACAGACCATGACTTATAGGAAGGCTCAAGCCTGATGACATTCTTTTTTTCTCACAGTGGAATGAGTAACTATTTGTTGAATGGATGAACAAAAAACGTGGATTGAGATTGGAAAAAAATAACAGAAACAACAGTCAAAAATTAGTTTTTTAAGAAATTCTGAGCATACCAAATAAGTACTGTTAATAGTGCATATAGCTTAATTTTGTGTTGGAAAAATAGAATGATATAGCAAAATTTTTACCTGTGTGGTGACATTTCTTCCTTTCTGCTTTTTACTATGTTTTTCTGCTTCAATAGCTGAAATACACAAAACATTTTTATAAAATACTAAAATTAAAAAAAATTTCACTAAGTACAGTTTCTTGTTAAAAAAAAACGTGGGATAACTTAGAATTCAAAGAATAATAGTTTAAAATAATTTAAAACTTTAAAGTTATTAATGTGATACAAAGTAATTTCTTCACTGATAATTTTTAAAGATGTATCTTGACACCAGATATAATCTAAATACTTTAATCAAGTATCCTGAAACTGATATAACCTGAAAGAGTTCCACAAATAATGGAGCTAATTACAACAGTGGAAAACTTTCTGAGCTAGAATTTAATTAAAATGTACACAGAAGAACTGTACAAAAAGATCTTCACGACCCAGATAATCACGATGGTGTGATCACTGACCTAGAGCCAGACATCCTGGAATGTGAAGTCAAGTGGGCCTTAGGAAGCATCACTATGAACAAAGCTAGTGGAGGTGATGGAATTCCAGTTGACCTATTCCAAATCCTGAAAGATGATGCTGTGAAAGTGCTGCACTCAATATGCCAGCAAATTCGGAAAACTCAGCAGTGGCCACAGGACTAGAAAAGGTCAGTTTTCATTCCAATCCCAAAGAAAGGCAATGCCAAAGAATGCTCAAACTACCGCACAATTGCACTCATCTCACACGCTAGTAAAGTAATGCTCAAAATTCTCCAAGCCAGGCTTCAGCAATATGTGAACCGTGAACTTCCTGATGTTCAAGCTGGTTTTAGAAAAGGCAGAGGAACCAGAGACCAAATTGCCAACATCCTCTGGATCATGGAAAAAGCAAGAGAGTTCCAGAAAAACATCTATTTCTGCTTTATTGACTATACCAAAGCCTTTGACTGTGTGGATTACAATAAACTGTGGAAAATTCTTAAAGAGATGGGAATACCAGACCACCTGATCTGCCTCTCGATAAATTTGTATGCAGGTCAGGAGGCAACAGTTAGAACTGGACATGGGACAACAGACTGGTTCCAAATAGGAAAAGGAGTACGTCAAGGCTGTATATTGTCACCCTGTTTATTTAACTTATATGCAGAGTACATCATGAGAAATGCTGGACTGGAAGAAACACAAGCTGGAATCAAGATTGCGGGGAGAAATATCACTAACCTCAGATATGCAGATGACACCACCCTTATGGCAGAAAGTGAAGAGGAACTCAAAAGCCTCTTGATGAAAGTGAAAGTGGAGAGTGAAAAAGTTGGCTTAAAGCTCAACATTCAGAAAACGAAGATCATGGCATTCAGTCCCACCACTTCATGGGAAATAGATGGGGAAACAGTGGAAACAGTGTCAGACTTTATTTTTCTGGGCTCCAAAATCGCTACAGATGGTGACTGCAGCCATGAAATTAAAAGACGCTTACTCCTTGGGAGGAAAGTTATGACCAACCTAGATAGCATATTCAAAAGCAGAGACATTACTTTGCCAACAAAGGTCCGTCTAGTCAAGGCTATGGTTTTTCCTGTGGTCATGTATGGATGTGAGAGTTGGACTTTGAAGAAGGCTGAGCACCGAAGAATTGATGCTTTTGAACTGTGGTGTTGGAGAAGACTCTTCAGAGTCCCTTGGACTGCAAGGAGATCCAACCAGTCCATTCTGAAGGAAATCAGCCCTGGGATTTCTTTGGAAGGAATGATGCTAAAGCTGAAACTCCAGTACTTTGGCTACCTCATGCGAAGAGTTGACTCATTGGAAAAGACTCTGATGCTGGGAGGGATTGGGGGCAGGAGGAGAAGGGGACGACAGAGGATGAGATGGCTGGATGGCATCACTGACTCGATGGACGTGAGTCTGAGTGAACTCCGGGAGTTGGTGATGGACAGGGAGGCCTGGCGTGCTGCGATTCATGGGGTCGCAAAGAGTTGGACACGACTGAGCGACTGATCTGATCTGATCTGATGTAAATAAATGCTATACCTGTGGTGGATTCATTTTGATATTTGTCAAAACTAATACAATTTTGTAAAGTTTAAAAATAAAATAAAATTGTAGTTGAAAAAAAATTAAAAAAAAACATAGGAAAGAGAATTCAACCTTTTAAATATTTATAGACTCATCCATGTGGCAGAGAGATACTAAAAACTAATACAGTTGAATGATATAAATATCTGAGAAATGTAGAATAGTATAATTATATCAAGCTTTGAAATTTGAGAACATTTTCATAAGAAATTTTTAATGACTCTTTTTATAAACAGAAGACTATATATACCATATATTAATAGACTATATATGTAGTCGTTGGTATATTTCATTTTTGCATAGTACTTGAATTTTATTAACTTATGTGTTTAGAAAAATAAGAATTTGAAAATCTGATCATAACAGGGTGATAATCATGACATGTCAACTGCTTTATTAGTATTACTCAGTTTCAATTACTGAAAAATTATTTGATGGACAGCAAAATGTCACCCCACATATTTCCTGAAGTAAAATATGCATGTATGTGATACATTCACCTTTTACAGACTGAAGAACTTGACTCAAGACAAATATAGGGAAGTCAAAATTTTACATTTCCAATATATGAGTTTGTCCTTTAAAGCGGGTTGTCGATGTTCTAATGTTATCTTTGACTTTTAAAAAAAATTAATTTGATACATTTTATCCTGTCACTGATGAACTTTAGCACTTAACCTCATAATTCTGTTTACTTCCTAAGCCAGATCTCATAGAAACTGATCAGGTTGTTTGGTATTTAGTCCTCTGTCAAATTAGAGAAACAGTTGGCAAATTCTAAATAAAAATCCAGTAAGTACATGGTGCCAAATGCATTAATATAAAGCATATGAAAACTTTTAAAGATTATGTATATTTCAAACAATTATATACATTAGGATTGCTCTTTAGATTCAGAATGTAAAATAAATTATCCCAGAATGAAAATGTTTACTACAAATAAAACTTTCTTTATCCCAAGTTTGCCAAGTGATCATTTTGGGGTCATGAATACTCATTATCAGAGGCAACATACAGCATCATGACCCACCATTCGGACTTTGAGTCAAACAGGTCTGTGTTCAAGTCATAATTTTATATCTATTTCATTAATGTGTAATGCTAATCAAATGAGATAATCTAGGTAAAGTATTTGGCACAGTACTTAATACATGTTCAGTATGTTTAAATGTTAGCTATAGAAAATGGCAACCCACTCCAGTATTCTTGCCTGGAGAATTCTGTGTACAGAGGAGTCTGGCAGGCTACAGTCCATGGGATCACAAAAAGATGGATATAGATATGACTGAGTGACTAATACACTAATATATAAAATCTATAAAAATAATAACATTATTATATGAAGCTTACTTCTTTAAAGGACTTAGATGCCTTCAAGATAATAGTACTTGTAAATTTGTATTTTAAAAGGACTATGATAAAGAATTATTAAAGATTTAATACACTATTAAAATTTATTAATGCTTTGCCTATTTGCCTTCTTTCTCAAGCACTTTCTTCAAATCAAATTAGTCTAATTATATTTGTGTATTAGAAATCGGACAGTGACTGATACTACAGTCCTGGTCAATGTCTACTAGCTTAAAAATTCCATTAACAATAACTAGAAAAATCAATGTGATTGGATAGATTCCCATTATTATATTCAAAGTACAGACAGTAAAATTAAAGTTAGTATGTACAGAATGTACAGACACAGAATAAGAAGTACAAAGTGTCATGTATATTAGAGTAAGAAAAGAAAATTACGGATATTAAATGGAATAAAGTATATATTATACATTGGACCAGAAAATCAAACTGTCAGTTGGTCAAAAACTAACATGAAAATTACAGGGCTAAAAGCAGTTATCAAAGGTAAAATAAATGCAGTTAAAAGAATTAGTGAAATGGGGGGGGAGATATAATAGTCTAACTCAAGGAACAAACTAATAGCTTAAAACACAAAAAGAAGATAAATGTAGTTGGTCATTATTTACAACAGAAGATGCACAATAAAAAAAAAACCTCTTTTGAAATTCATTTCAAAATATGTGTTTCTTTTCTAAATATTAGGCTTCTAGGTTTTCACGTAGATAAAACAAAGTTTTGATTGGCTACCAGAGAAACCATTCTGCTGCAAAAAGTACTTACACCATGTTTTCTAGTATATTTATATTAACTGAAAGACATCTGTGATTGTTGGAGACCTGTTGCACTTTCATTCTATACTTCTTTTTATATAGATATTGATATTGCCACAAATTTTAGCACTCCCTGAGAAAAACACAGTCTACTGGATGCAGGAAGAAAATATTAGACTTTCTACTTATGTGTAATTTTAAAAATATCTTTTATAATTTCTACTTCTGGGGTGTGTTTTATAATATACTAGATCAGTAGTATGGGGCTTCCCTAGTAGCTCAGATGGTAAAGAATCTGCCTACAATGTGCGAGACCTGGGTTTGATCCCTGGGTTGGGAAGATCCTCTGGAGGAGGGCATAGCAATTCACTCCAGTATTCTTGCCTAGAGAATCCCCATTGATGGAGGAGCCTGATGGGTTACAGTCCATGGGGTCGCAAAGAGTCAGACACGACCGAGCGACTAAGCACAGCAACAAGATCAGTAGTATATCACTCTTATAAATAATATATGTAACAGCAGAATATACCGTCAAAAAGTTTTGATATGGAGTTAGCTTTGGAAGGGGACTAACGTTTTATTCAGCTCCAGAATTGTAGCTCTAGGTATAATATATTTATTTATTTTCTTAAAAACTTTTTATTGGGGTATAGTTGATTTACACTGTTGTGTGAGTTTCAGGTGTACAGCAACGTGAACCAGTTATCCATATACATGTATCCACTCTTTTAGATTCTTTTCCTATATAGGCCGTTACAGAGTATTGAGTAGACTTCCTTGTGCTATATGCTGCTGCTGCTGCTGCTAAGTCGACTCCATAGACGGCAGCCCACCAGGCTCCCCCGTCCATGGGATTTGCCAGGCAAGAGTACTGGAGTGGGTTGCCATTGTTTGGGCTAAAAGAAATGTGGTGGATGACATTAACTTCCAAGGGTAGTACTTGGGCCATTCAGTCTCTTTTACTGTCTTGGGAAAATGCCTTGAGCTTATCATATCCTAGTAAAAGAGCATATGGAGTGAGAGACCCAGCTGTCCCCACTGACCACCAGCTGAGAGAAGCTGCATGAGTGAGCTCAGGTGAGACCAGCGGAAAAACCAACCAAACAACCTCGAAGAGAATTACAACAAATAATAAATCATTGTTTCATACCTCTAAGTTTGGGGTTTTTGTTATGCAGCAATTGGTAACTGAAATAAGCTTATTTTTCCAGCCTAGTAGGACTCCTTGGATAGAATTCTCAATTCTCAGAAGCCACATTAGACCAATACATGATGCCAAAATAAGTCATATATATATATAATAAATTCATAGCATTGAGAAGAGGATTTGAAAAAATAATATCCCCCAATATTGCTTTGATCACAGTTCTTTTCACACCTACTTTCTCTTGAAAGGCTTGATATAATTAACTCCTCGCTTTACCATGAAATCCCCCAGTTTGGCTCACCTCCTTTCTTTCCAGAACATAGTTTATCCTCCTTTAAGTGAACATCGGGATACCAGTTAATGTGATTTTCACTGACTTAAGTTCTGCAAAAAACACTTCTATTCTTTAGGTGGGATCTGCTTGGGGAGTTAAAGTCAAATAAAATCTGTTTCTTTATTCATGCAACACTGACAAATGAAACTAAACAAAGTATTTTATTGATTCTCCTGTCCTGGTTCTCTAAAATGGTGCTTTCTGCCTCACTAGGATCTTCACCTGATTCATTTGGTGTAAAAAAATATTAGCAATTGGTTTCTTTTCAAACTTCCTTTTAGAAACTGCATAGTACACTGGCTTCTGTGACTTTACACTACCCTGGATATCGTTCTTTCTTTCAAACCCCTATGCTCGAGTTTCTCTGCGGTTTTATATCCACTAATGACTGTGTATTTCTCAATGCTTGGTCTTCACCTTTTCTCTCTGGTGTGATCTGAGGGCTGAGTGCGATCAGGAAGGGCTTTGAAGTGGACAGATGGTGAGTGCAGGAGGTCATGAGCTGGGAAAGGATAATGTGCTGATTCCAGGACAAGTGACAAGCAGCCATGTAAGAAGTAAAACCGTGGGAATCAAACTGCAATGGTGGGAAAGCAGGAAAACACAGGTTACAGGAGAATCCAGGGAAAGAATCAGGTTGGCAGAGGTGAGACAAGTGATCAGCAAAAACCAGGCAATGAGGACAGTTTGAAAACTTGGGACTAAAATCATGGGGTTAGGTCAGGGTGGGCACAGAAGTGTGTAGATGAGCGAGAAATGAGTAAACAACTGTGGAAATGTAGGAGTAAGAAGAGTGAGGGTTGGCACCTGTATGGGTCCAGAGAAAATTCTGCGAAAGGATCTTGTGGGGGTGAGTATTTGGTTTCCTGTGGAAAGCATAGCATGAATGAGATCATCACTGTTTCAGGCCTGCATTCTTATAACAGCCCTCCAACAGATTGAATCATAACTTATCTAATACCATACAGAAATGGTATGGACCTAACAGAAGCAGAAGATATTAAGAAGAGGTGGCAAGAATACACAGAAGAACTATACAAAAAAGATCTTCACGACCCAGATAACCACCGTGGTGTGATCACTGACCTAGAGCCAGACATCCTGGAATGTGAAGTCAAGTGGGCCTTAGGAAGCATCACTACGAACAAAGATAGTGGAGCTGATGGAATTCCAGCTGAGCTATTTTGAATCCTAAAAGATGATGCTGTGAAAGTGCTGAACTAAGTATGCCAGCAAATCTGGAAAACTCAGCAGTGGCCACAGGACTGGAAAAGGTCAGTTTTCATTCCAATCCCAAAGAAAGGCAATGCCAAAGAATGTTCAAACTACCGCACAATTGTACTCATCTCACACACTAGCAAGGTAATACTCAAAATTCTCCAAGCCAGGCTTCAACAGTACATGAACCGTGAACTTCCAGATCCTCAAGCTGGATTTAGAAAAGACAGAGGAACCAGAGATCAAATTGCCAACATCTGCTGGATCATCTAAAAAGCAAGAGAGCTCCAGAAAAACATCAACTTATGCTTCATTGACTACGCCAAAGCCATTGACTGTGTGGATCACAACAAACTGTGGAAAATTCTGAAAGAGATGGGAATACCAGACCACCTGTCTCCTGAGAAATCTGTATGCAGGTCAAGAAGCAACAGTTAGAACTGGACCTGGAACAACAGACTGGTTCCAAAATGGGGAAGGAGTACACCACGGCTGTAGATTGTCACCCTGTTTATTTAACCTATATGCAGAGTACATCATGAGAAATGCCAGGCTGGATGAAGCACAAGCTGGAATCAAGATTGCTGGGAGAAATACCAATAACCTCAGATATGCAGATGACATCACTGTTATGGCAGAAAGCAAACAAGAATTAAAGAGCCTCTTAATGAAAGTGAAAGACGAGAGTGAAAAAGTTGGCTTAAAACTCAACATTCAGAAAACTAAGATCATGGCATCTGTTCTCATCACTTCATGGCAAATAGATGAAACAATGGGAACAATGACAGACTTTATTTTTCTGGGCTCCAAAATCACTGCAGATGGTGACAGCAGCCATGAAATTAAAAGATGCTTTCTCTTTGGAAGAAAAGTTATGACCAACCTAGAGAGCATATTAAGAAGCAGAGACATTACTTTGCCAACAAAGGTCCGTCTAGTCAAAGCTATGGTTTTTCCAGTAGTCATGTATGGATGTGAGAGTTGGACTATAAAGAAAGCTGAGTGCCAAAGAATTGATGCTTTTGAACTGTGGTGTTGGAGAAGACTCTTGAGGGTTCCTTGAACTGCAAGGCATTCAAGCCAGTCAATCCTAAAGGAAATCAGTCCTGAATGTTCATTGGAAAGACTGATGCTGAAGCTGAAACTCCAATACTTTGGCCACCTGATATGAAGAGCTGACTTATTTGAAAAGACCCTGATGCTGGGAAAGATTGAAGGTGGGAGGAGATGGGGACAACAGAGGATGAGATGGTTAGATGGCATCACCGACTCAATGGACATGAGTTTGAGTTAACTCCAGGAGTTGGTGATGGACAGGGAAGCCTGGTGTACTCTGTCCATGGGTCAGAAAGAATTGGACATGACTGAACAACTGAACTGAACTGAAATGAGTCTAATTTTGATCTGGTTTTTGTCTTGCCTCAGAATAATTTCACCCAAGTACTGTTTCCAGCAATGCATTCATTTGCTTAGAAGCTCTTATGTCTTATTGTACAATGGCTAACTTCCTATTTTGACTTCTGGTTTCCTAATCAGGTTTAACTCTACATTCACAACTATTTTTCAAATCCAAATAATCTCTGCTTCATTAGCTACTAGTTTTTTTTTTTTTTTAAGTTTTCTTCCCCTAAATTTTAACAATTCCTATTGAAGAGACTAAACATTAAAATTTTTAATAAAAACAAATATGAGTTTAGGTCACTTATTTTGTTTTGTGAGATACTTAGCTTTGGATATCATCAAGAATGATGTTTAGCAATAACATTTCATACCTTCTTTTTAAAAATTTTATACAATTATTAGGACAAAGGATAATATATGTTGGAAGCTGGGGAGAGTTGAGTGTATGCCCTAAGGAACATAAATTAGTGGTAGAGACACAGACAAACCTAAGACCCAAGACTAATAATCTGTATTTATGCATAATCTTGCCAAATTAACAAGTAGGCACAAAATCTCTACCATCAAAGTCTCTGCTGACATAAAACTATTTCATAGCTATTTATAAGAATCGGAGTGTAGTTGCTTCACAATGTTGTGCTAGTTTCTGCTGTACAACGAAGTGAATCAGTTATATGTATACATACATCCTCTCCCTTTGGAACTCCCTTCCCCCCACACCCCCACTTCACCCTTCTGCGTCATTCTGGGCACTGAGCTGAGCTTCACGTGCTATAGAGCAACTTCCCACTAGGTCTCTTTTACACATGGTAAGGCAGTGGCACCCCACTCCAGTACTCTTGCCTGGAAAATCCCATGGATGGAGGAGCCTAGTGGGCTGCAGTCCATGGGGTCGCTAAGAGTCGACACGACTGAGCAACTTCACTTTCACTTTTCACTTTCACGCACTGGAGAAGGAAATGGCAACCCACTCCAGTGTTCTTGCCTGGAGAATCCCAGGGACGGGGGAGCCTGGTGGGCTGCCATCTATGGGGTCGCACAGAGTCGGACATGACTGAAGCGACGCAGCAGCAGCAGCAGTGTATATATGTCAGTTCCCAATTGTCCCATCACCCCTTCCCCCATCATCCCGTCTACATGTCCATTCTCTACGTCTGTATCTCTATTCCTGCCTGCAAATGATTCATCTGTACCATTTTTCTAGGTTCCACATGTATGCGTTAATATGCAATATCCGTTTTTCACTTTCTGACGTTCTTCACTCTATATAGTCTTCTTAAGTCATGTGACCTTAGATACTTTAATTTCTCTGAGTCTCAGTTTTTTTTATAAAATGGGAATATCAATACTATAATGTACCTCTTGGAGCAGATATAAAGACAGAATAGAATTAAAGTGTAATGTTCAGTGTTTTACTTAATACATTGCAGCTAAATAATAGTCAGTATAATAATAAATATAATAATAATGTATCTCTTTCTCCTTTTCCAAAGGCTTATCTTTTAAAAGAAAATGGTATTAGCACCTGTGAGATAAGCACTTCCCTCATCAAAATAAAATTAAGAAACTATACAGGCTTGTTATAATAGCATATAATTCTGCTCTTGGATCTAAAATTCAGACAAAATGCTTTTAAAGTTACTACTGAAAACTTAGAATCAAAGAATCTCAGGTTTGGAATAGTCAAATGAAATTACATAGCCACAATTTTTTTGAAAAATTTTTTGAAAAAGCCTCAAGGAGGTGGCTTTCCTCTCCAAAAAAAATTTTTTTTACTGTTGCTATGCTTCATCCCTGCAACAACTTTGAATTAAGTAGTTCTATTCATGAAGTTGTGTTATTTTTAAATCTTTATATAATATACTGTTTTTCAAAAACAAAGATGACACAGGACTATAACATTACTGTTCTTTCCCCCCCTAGCTACCAGTAGAATTTTTATCCATATTGCTCTACCATTAGAACATTACAAATCTGGGAACAGGCTGACTGAGTTGAAGGTGATTTTAAGTTCATATGTTCTTATGTATGTAGAATTAATTGACTGATTAAAGCTGCAGAAGTAATTGACTGATTACTTTTAGCAACCTGATATGGAGGATTTGTTTTGAGTATTGTAGGAAGTAGCTTTAGAGCAGGTTTAGAACTCTTGTAGCTTTTAGTTCTTATGTCCTTATTTATCAATGTGTCTTTCTTTAAAAGTAAGAAAATGTGGATTATCAGTAGAGCAAGGTAATACGATTCAGAAGTCTTTAACTCTAGTCTTAGTTCCCCTTGTAAATAGATGTGCTAATTGATTTGGGGTGAGACATTTATGTTTACCACATCTTGTCTTCTCCAGTGATCTAAATGTATAACTTGGGGTGATTAAAATTACTTAAATAATTAATGCAGTAGGGATCAAAACTGACATTGAAAGAAAGATAATTTATCTGGGCCTATTAAATCAACCAACACAGGAAATAACCATGTAGAACATTCCTAAAGCTTTTGTATTGTGGTATATTTTGTATATTTTATACAAATATACATTTTATACAAAATATACATTTGTAGAACACTATGTACATGGTCTTAGAAATGTGTAGTAATCTGGATCCTGTAAGCACTTGAGGTAATGTTCAACATATTAAAAGTAAAATCCAGAATTTCAGGTTTGGGAAAGAGTTATGTCTATAATGATGTTACATTTCATTATTTAATGGATCAATTCAGTCAGTCCAGTCGCTCAGTAGTGTCTGACTCTTTGCGATTTCATAGACACATATTTTCAATGACTTTGCTATTACAAACAATAACAGTGTGATGGATAATCCTGAACATGTTTTCTGTGAAATATGTATAAGGGTTTGCTAGGGTAGACAACAAGACATAGATTTGCTCACTTAAGAAGTAATATGCCCAACTTAATTTGTAATAGTCAATGGTATATTCTTTTCAGTTCAGTCACTCAGTTGTGTCCGACTCTTTGCAACCCCACAGACTGCAGCATGCTAGGCTTCCCTGTCCATCACCAACTTCTGGAGCCTACTCAAACTCATGTCCATAGAGTCGGTGATGCCATCCAACCATCTCATCCTCTGTCATCCCCTTCTTCTCTCACCTTCAATCTTTCCCAGCAACAGGGTCTTTTCCAATGAGTTGGTTCTTTGCATCAGGTGGCCAAAGTATTGGAGCTTCAGCTTCAGCATCAGTCCTTCAAATGAATATTCAGGACTGATTTCCTTTAGGATGGACAGGTGGGATCTCTTTGCAGTCCAAGGGACTCTCAAGAGTCTTCCCCAGCACCACAGTTCAAAAGCATCAATTCTTTGGTGCTCAGTTTTGTTTATAGTCCAATTCTCACATCCATACATGACTAATAGAAAAACTATAGCTTTGACTAGATGGATCTTTGTTGGTAAAGAAATGTCTCTGCTTTTTAATATGCTGTCAAGGTCAGTCATAGCTTTTCTTCCAAGGAGCAAGTGTCTTTTAATTTCATGTCTTCAGTCACCATCTGCAGTGATTTTGGAGCCCCCCGCCCCACCAAAAAAAATAGGCTCTCACTCTTTCCATTGTTTCCCCATCTATTTGCCATGAAGTGATGGGACCATATGCCATGATCTTGGTTTTCTGAATGTTGAATTTTAAGCCAACTTTTTCACTCTCCTCTTTCACTTTCATTAAAAGGCTCTTTAGTTCTTCTTTGTTTTCTCATAAGGGTGGTGGCATCTACATATTGGCATTCCCCCAAAAGCTACACTGACTTATAATTCCACACATGGTATACCAGAATATTAATTTTTCCTCACTTTAACAAAAATTTTCAATTTTTGCCAGTGTAATGAAGTTTGCATAGAAATTAATGATCTTTTAATGATCATTAATTAGTGATCTGGCAAGGTTAGTGATCTTTTCACATTTAGGGGCATTTGTAAAATATATCCTCTCCAGGAACTGACTGTTAGGTATTTAGCCCATCTTTCTACAAGGCTTTTAAAAATATGTACCTTTAGGAGTTCTTTACATATTCTGGATATTATTTGATTAATGTATATGTTGTAAACATATTTTTCAATCTGTTGTTAGCCTTTTAACTGTTTATGGTGTCCTTTGTATCAGAGGTTTTAAATTCTGATGACGTCAAAATTATTAATCTTTTTCTCACTTACAACCTGTGTGTGTGTGTATGTGTCTTGTTCACGAAGGCTTTCTTACCAATAAGTTGAATATACATTCTCCTATATTTCCTTCAGCTATTTTTTGGAGTTTTGATTTTACTATTTACTTTTTAAATCCTTCTGGAATCAACTTTTGAGATTGGTATGAAGCAGAATCTGATATTGTTTCCTAAATGAATGTACACTTAGACAACAGAATTCATTACAGTCAATCTTTTACTCAATGCATTAAAAAACCTCTTTTCAGGTACCAAATTCCGATTTGTATACTGGTCCATTTTAAAACTCTCTTTTCTATTTTCTTGATCTATTTGTCTATTCTTCTGCTAATACTCTAATTACTGCAGATTAATAATTGCGTATTGTACAATCTGGTTGCAAGAGAACCTCTGTGAAGATCCACAGAAGTACACCCTCATTGTTCCTCTTTTAAGAACTTATCTTGGGAATTCTAGCATAATTTCTTTTTTAGAAAAATTTTAGAATAAGGTTGTCAGATCCATTTCAAAAAATGTGTTGATATTTTCTCTGAGATTGCATTGGGTTTACATACTAATTTACAAAGACCTGTGATATTTACAATATTGAGATATATTCAGTTGTGTGGCCTTAATTTATTCAAATTTTCTATTTAATGATCTTTAGAAAAATTTCATTTGTATTACTCATGTATGTATTGTTTCACTTCAATTAAATTGATTCTTGGGTATTTTATAATTTCTGTTGCTATTGTGTAAGGGATTTTTAAAAATGAATTTGTGACTGCTATATTTTTTAAAATTAAAATGAACATTTATGAGTAATCCTAAGTCTTAAAGATTTATTTGCTTACCATTGATTTTTAGTGTTCCTCCTGAACTTTCTTTCCTTCTTTCCTTATAATAGAGCATATCTTCTAGTCAATATTTCATCTAAAATTTCTGGGTGGTAAATTTTCTGAATCCATTCTTGTCTGAAAATGTCTTATTTAGCCATTACACTTGTCTGAGCATTTGTTAGATTATACAATTCTAGATTCAAAATCATTTCACCTCAGTACAAAGAAAATATTTCTCCAGTATCTTTTTGTACCCAATGTTGCTGATGAATTTGAAGTCAATATGTGCTTTTTTCCTTATAAATAATGTATTTTTTCATTTTAGAAATCTTTAGGATTTTCTGGTTATCCATAAAATATTAAAGTTTTACCATTACTTTCTCGGGATGGGTCTTTTCTCAGTCTTCTTACTTGGCACTCAGTGGAATTTAATTTAAAAATGTGAGTCTTCTTTCACATCTGAGGACTTTTATTTATTTCTTTCTCTAAGTGCTTTGATAGCTTTGGATTGGTCCTCCAAGGCCTTTAACCTTTATTTTATACATATCTTCTCTGTCCATTCACATTGTGGTCTAAGATAATTTCTCAGGTTGATATTTGAGTATCCAAGTTGCTCTTCAGCCCTCAATTTTGCTATTCAGCTTTGAGGCTTTGTTTTCTTCTTCTTCTTTTTTTTTTTTTAAACTGGTATTTATTTCATTTCCAAAATAGCTCATCTTCCATTTCTTCATTAAGACCCGCTCTTAATGAACAATAATCTCTCTAAATACATTTTATGACAATCATTTTATGTCTTAAAGTCGTCAACCATCTGTTCTACTTGTTCTGTTTCCTCAGGTGTTATCAGGGGTGTGTGTGTGTGTGTGTGTGTGTGTGTAGGCTGATGCTTTTCTCTTATGGTGTTAATTTTCCTCAAATGTTTGTGAGTCTTGATTATATTCATGTTGGACTTCGATTTTCCCTCTTAACCTGTATGTGAACGCTGTAACAATGAACTTAGCTTGCCACTAGTAACTTAGTGTTGCAGGATATGCTATTAAGATGTGACAGGAGCTAGTCTTCTGGGATAGAGGTTCCCCGAATATCACTAGACATTTGCACCTGTAACCTGTATTTCTGGCCCAAGTGCCCACCCCAAAATGCCCCCACTTAATGGTGATTTGTCTCCTTGTGTGCTTAATTATTTTATTAAATACTAAAAAACTTATCTGAGTGAATTCTTTGAGATCTACAATGAAATTGCCTTCCTGTGAAGAGAATATGAATTTGCTTCTGCCAAGTGCCTGGGACACTGTAGTACAGGACCATCTTAGATCTAGTACTAGACTTAGAGTACCTGGGATAGCCAAGTCTGAAAATCTCCAGGAGGGCTGGAGATTACAACTTCATAGAAATGTATTTTTTCTTTTTTCCTTTTCTCCCTGCTTTTCTAAGTGTCAAGACTCTGCAAATCCCTGGACTTTGGAAGAGGTGTATTCATTTCTAGTTTGCCCTTGTCCTAAGAGTATAGAACTTTAAGGATTTAGGTTAATGTTGACAAGGTTTCCTATCAGACGCCTCACCTCGGGCAGGTCTTGAGGACTAGATTCCATCCTCCTTGCTTTGTGAGGCCACTAAAACCAAAGCCCAAGTTTATCTGGCTCAGGACAAAAGAAGTTTTGGTGTTCAGGTACAGGGCTGGAGCCAGGGTGAGGCAAGTCCTGGCCCTGCTCAGGTATTCTGTATTTACTTCTTTCATTCCAGCAATTTCTTATATATTAAAAAAGAATCTAGTAGTCCTTTACTAACTTCTCAACTCATTTGTATGCTTCTGTGTCATATTTTTCAGGGGGTTGCTGACCTCATAGACGGCAGCCCACCAGGCTCCCCCGTCCCTGGAATTCTCCAGGCAAGAACAGTGGAGTGGGTTGCCATTTCCCTCTCCAATGCATGAAAGTGAAAAGTGAAAGGGAAGTCGCTCAGTTGTGTCCGACCCTCAGCGACCCCATGGACTGCAGCCTTCCAGGCTCCTCCATCCATGGGATTTTCCAGGCAAGAGTACTGGAGTGGGTGCCATTTCAGCGGGTGGGTTAGTCCAAATAACCCCTCACCTAGGCTTTTGTTACCAGCAATCAGCCTGTTGCCTTTTCCTTTGTATCCGGTGGGAGTGCCCTGTAGTGATGAGGGGAGGAGGGGTCAGAACTGCTAGGCTGCTTCTAATGTTTTCAACCAACAATCCTTTCTTTTTGCCCTGAGGCTCCTCTCCTTTTTCCTAAATCCATGTGTACATTTTTTTCTAGCCATATTCTCTTTTTACATTTTTTTGGCAAAAGTTTCTTCTTCCATTCCATTTCTATTTCTTGTCCTTTAGGTATTCCTAATTTCATTTTCAACACAGACACTAGTTTCTCAGGACTGATGATCTGTTTTCTTTAAAAAAAAAAAAAACTCTTCTGTGAGGGAAGCTGCAGGGTATATATTATTTTTTCCAATCTGGGAATATTCTCTTCAGTCCCCGGTAACGTTGGCTCCAAGCCTGTAGGGTAGACTTAAAGAAGTCTTAAAAGAAACCAGTTTTCCCTGCCTACCATATCTCTTTAGTGATAAACTATATAAATAAAATTAGATGGTTATAGCTAAAAAAACACAGTCGTAATATTACAGAATCAGCAAAAAACTGGTAAAATGCCACTGTTGAAGTTTATGTAATCATCATTTTGCCAGAACAACTGGTTGAAAAGTAAGTAATGCAAATCAATCACCTAGCTGTTTGTTCTATACAGAAGCAAACATATACACACATTTTAAAATATTTGGATGATTGATTGAATTTATATTTTTCATCTGATTGTTTGGTAGTATGTAGAAATAGCTCATGGCAAGTAAATATGATAATGAGGCAAATACTCTGAACAGTCTACTTTGGAGAATACATAGAATAACAAACAGATGATAGGAAGTAAAAAAACAAAAAGCGAAACTTGATTCTCATTGGAGGATTTGGGTTTTCTAGATTTTAGAGTTTAGAAAATGTGTAAATCTAGAATAATAAAAATATTTACATGACTTATTTCATAGGTTTTGCGAATGTATTTTACAAAGTTTTAAAGTGTTACATGGATATTAGTTACAATCCTACTTTACAAGTGCTCATTGAGCATGTGCCAAGTTCTGCAATGAGTTATAAGAAATATTAAATGTGAGGAAAACACAATCCTTAGTTGACAGTTTAGTGAGAAGGGTAAAAACTAACTCAATTGTGAGTCTGTGATGTATAAGAAAATAAAGGCACAATTTTCTATGAGGAAGGGCTTGGGAACGCTTTTTATTGGAAGAGTAGAACTTGAAATGGACCTTTAAAGATTAGTAGGATGTTTATGCTGTGGATTTATGGTGCTGAATTAATTTCATGACTCTGGAAGACAGTCCTATCATCTGTAAAAACATTGAATTAGATGATTCTTAGTGCATTCCAGGTGGCTGAGATGGTAAAGAATCTGCCTGCAATGAAGGAGACCTGGGTTTGATCCCTGGATTGGGAAGATCTCTTGAAGAAGGGAATGGCTACCCATTCCAGTATTCTTGCCTGGAGAATTCCATGGCGGGCTACCGTACATGGGGTTGCAAATAGTAGGGCACAACCGAGTACCTTACATTTTCTTTTTTCAGTGCATTATTAACCATATGATCAAGAATTTGAGGTTTTGCACCTGAGAACCCAGGATGGTGGGAGAGATGTCGATGCCGTTAAGAAGACAAGAAACATAAGAGAGAAACTAACTTGGAGAAAAAATGGTCAATTTAAGATGTTTGCAGATTATACCCTATTCATGACTATCATGCAGCTGATATGCAGGTCAAGAGATCTAGAGGAAGGTCTAGGGTGTAAATGAAGCCCTGGGGGACTTCCCTGGTGGTCCAGTGGCTAAGACTCCATGCTCCCAATGAAGGGGGCCCTAGTTTGATCTCTAGCTAGGGAACTAGATCCCAGATGCCGCAAGTAAGAGTTCATATGTTGCAACTAAAGTCCCTGCATGCCACAACTAAAGATCTTGCATGTCGCAACGAAGATCCCACGTGCTGCAACTAAGAACTAGCACAGCCAGGTAGATAGATAAATTATAAAATAAATATAAAAGTCACAATTATTAAAAAAAATAATTGAAGCTTGGGGCTTGGGAAAGAGCATCAGAAGCACAGAATATGAAGACTAAGAAAGCTATGCAATGAACTTTGGGCTTAGCATTTAAAGGGAGGGTTGAGGAAGACAAACCAGTGGAAGTGTCTAAGAAGATCATACAGAGGTAGAAAGGAAAAGAATACAGTGAACAGTGTCAAATGCTGCAGAGAGTTTAAGTAGTAAGAACAGTAAGAGCCCCCTGGATTGATAATCAACGGCTATTGGTGTTCTTTAAGAAAGCAGTCTCAATAGATGGAAAGTAGATCTTAGAATCAGTTAAGAACATGTAGACAGCTATTGGGCTTCCCAGGTTGTGCCAGCGGTAAAGAACCTGCATGCCAGTGCAGGAGACAGAAGAGATGTGGGTTCAGTCCCTGGGTGGAGAAGATCCCCTGGAGGAGGACATGGCAATCTACTCCAGTATTCTTGCCTGGAAAACTCCATGGACAGAGGAGCCTGGCAGGCTACAGTCCATAGGGTTGCAAAGAGTCAGACATGACTGAAGTGACTTAACATGCATGCACAGACAGTTATCACTGGCAGAGAGGATTCTTTGCATAGGAGAGACATGAGTCTTTGCATGGAGAAAATGGAGTAGAATTGGGAAGAGTGATTTCTGATATGACAAAAGGACATGGCAGAAGTTAGTTCCTTGAAGCAGACAGAGTAACCAGAAATAAAGCTGAAGCCAGGGCATTCATGGGAGCAGCTGGGGGAGGGGTCTATTCTGCCCTAGATCCTCAGGTTGTGGGTTGCCTTCTCCCCACAGAGTGCTGTCCTACTGAATGGTTCCAATGAGGAATAGTAACTTGTTAATATAGAAACATTTCAGATGACTGTAGGATACGAATACAAGGAAAAGGCTTACATATTTCAGGACAATTCACAAGAGGAATGAACTTCCTCACTGATCTCTAACATAACATAGAAACCAAAGCTCTCTCTAGTAGTCAGTGGTTACCCCATGACACACCTGCTCATTCCTGCTTCTCTGCAAGGAAAGATGCTCCAGATACTGGCAATGTATTCTCTCCCTATTTAGAGGCATAATGTAAGGGACTGAAAGGAAGCAAAGGTAATTTAAAACTCCTGGATTTCACAAGTTATTAAAAATATAATAGAGCTGGTAATAAAAAGTACGTTTCTGAAGCAGTAAGACATCGCCTGCTTCTACTGCTTAGACCCAGCATCCTCTACAACATGTCCAGGACTTGGCCTTTACGTGGCTCCTCTCTGAACTCCCCGGGAATGTAGATGTGATTGCTAGGCAATTGCTTTCTGACTTCTGATTAGAGTGAGATCGATGAGCTTCTTGCCTTTTTCAATTGGGAAAGACAGTTGCTGGGTGGGAGAGTAACAGTGGAAAGAGTTGCTGCGAACTTTCTATTTTAGTGTGTATTTTAATTTGCTTTTACTTTATTTTTTTCAAATTGTAGAAGCTTATGATAGTGAGAAATTACTATCAGAAATTGAGATAGGATAGAGAAACCTTGGATCCTGAGTGATCTAGAGCCAGAACTTCTGGCAATGTCTTCTTTCTGCCTCAGTTATATACCTTATGTGTGCGTGCGTGCTAAGTTGCTTCAGTAGTGTCCAACCCTTTGCAACCCTATGGACTGTAGTCCACCAGGCTTCTCTGTCCATAGGATTCTCCAGGCAAGAATACTGGAGTGGCTTGCCATGCCCTCCTCCTCCAGGGGATTTTCTCAACCCAGGCCTACTGTGGTTCCTGCATTGCAGGTGAGTTCTTTACCACTGAGCCACTGGAGAAGCCCCTATGTACCTTATATTACCTCTTAAACCAGCAGCTGAACAGGTAGGGTGGATAGAGAGAAAACAGACCATTAGTTTTATTTCCATTTTCTAAGGCTCACTTTGGGATAGACTGTTCAGTCTTTCCATGAGCATCAACTACTTCATTTTGAGCATTTACTAAAAGGGAAACCTAAGATCAGTAACTATTTTAGAATGCTCCTGAGGTGAATGCAGAGTCAGGGAAAAATTGCAGTTATGGCATCATCCCTGTCTCAATAATTTCACACGAGTGAAGTCAAAGTAAAATGAATATAAGTGAAAAAAGCATAAGAAGGCAATATGCAAGCTCGAAAGGTATCAGTTCAGTTCAGTTCAGTCACTCAGTCATGTCCGACTCTTTGCAACCCCATGAATCGCAGCATGCCTGGCCTCCCTGTCCATCACCCTCTCCTGGAATTCACCCAAACCCACAGCCATCGAGTCGGTGATGCCATCCAGCCATCTCATCCTCTGGCGTCCCCTTCTCCTCCTGCCCCCAATCCCTCCCAGCATCAGAGTCTTTTCCAATGAGTCAACACTTCGCATGAGGTGGTCAAAGTATTGGAGTTTCAGCTTCAACATCAGTCTTTCCAAAGAACACCCAGGACTGATCTCCTTTAGGATGGACTGGTTGGATCTCCCTGCAGTCCAAGGGACTCTCAAGAGTCTTCTCCAACACCACAGTTCAAAAGCATCATTTCTTTGGCACTCAGCTTTCTTTATAGTCCAACTCTCACATCCATACATGACCGCTGGAAAAACCATAGCCTTGACTAGAATGTTAATGTAAAAGGTGAGACCTGTTTTGCCTTGAAAACTAGGGGTAGAGAGTCAGGAAGAAAAAATAGAGTGGGGTTAAGGATTGATTTTACATATAGACCTTTAGGTGTTTTAGCACTTGCTTGGAAAGCAACTGTTTTCTCCCCCATGATACCTCAGTTGGTAATGAATCTGCCCACAGTGCAGGAGACCCTAGTTCGATTCCTGGGTTGGGAAGATCCACTGCAGAAGGGATAGACGACCCACTTCAGTATTCTTGGGCTTCCCTGGTGGCTCAGATGGTAAAGAATCCACTTGCAATGCGAGAGACCCTGGGTTCAACCCCTGGGTTGGGAAGATCCTCTGGAGAAGGAAATGGCTCCCCACTCTAGTATTCTAGCCTGGAGAATTCCATGGACTGTGTAGTCTATGGGGTTGCAAAGAGTCCAAACACGTGTCCAAACACAACTGAGCGATTTCCACTTCACTTCTCCCTTACAAACTTCTTCCCCGGGTCTTTATATACCTGCAACCGATAAATGATCTGTTGAAAACGCCTCTGACCCTGTGAAGTGTGATAATCCCAGAAGAGCTCTGTACTCACCATGGCTCTCTACTCGCTCTCCTCCTGTTCACTCCTACCAATTGAAATCAAGTTTTTCTCTGCTTCTCTGATTAAAGTGTCTTGGAAATGTAAAGATTCTCCAGCTACTAAATCCAGTGTTCACTCGCTGGCCTTTATTTCCCTTCCCTACTCTCTCTGGCATTTGGCACTATTGGTTATTCTCATCTTCCAGGCACGCTTTCACTCTGGACTCTTATGACTGTCTTTAGTTTTGTTTTCCATCTACCGTACTCCTTGGTCCCCACTGCTGTCGCTATAGTTGAAGTCCTCATCATTTCTTGTTTGGGTCATTTAATAGTCTGCTACTGGTTACATTCATGGGGTCACAAAGAGTCGGACATGACTGAGCGACTGAACTGAACTAAACTGGTTACATGGTCACCAGAGTTACACAGCCGACCCACCTACCTCTCAACTGCTAGTCATTTTTTTAAAAGCATAATTCTATTCATGTTCTTCAATGAGTAAACTCTTAAATGACTCCTTATTGCTCACAAGATCAAACCCAAGCTTCAAAGCCTATCACATAGTCTTTGCCTACTTCTCCAGCCTCAAAACTTTGTGTTCCATACTTATTTATAGACCATGCTCTTTTATTCCTCTATGTCTTTATTTCCTTTATGTAGTCTAAAATGTTTTCCTCTTTTGTCTGCTTAGTGAACACTCACTAATCTTTCAAGATTCAATTTATGCCATTTCGTTTATGAAGCCCTCTGACTGCTCCACAAACTGGTAGAATTGGGCATTCCCTGACTTGTGCCCTATATATAGTACCTTATAAATGCTATTATTTAAATACCTATGTGCTTAGTCACTTTATCATGCCTGACTGTGACCCCATGGACTGTAGCCCACCAGGCTCCTCTATCTATGGGATTTTCCTGGCAAGAATGCTGGAGTGGGTTGCCATTTCCTCCTTCAAGGTATCTTCCTGATTGGGGATTGGCCAAGGTCTCCTGCACTGTAGGTGGATTCTTTACTGCTTAGCTACCAGGAAGCCAAATATCTGCAACATTTTATAATTTATTCACTTGTAACTTGTTTTCTTCTTCTTAACTGCTCAAGGATAAGGATTGTGTCTTAGATATTCTTCACATATCCCTGGCATATAATTTTTATTATATTCTTCCCATACCCCTGACATATAACTTTTATTAAATACTTTTCTCCCTGAAAGTCAATGGCTTTTAGTATATTCACAGATATGTACAACCATTGCTATAATTTTAGAACATTTTCATTACTCCATCAGTAATCTTGTGTCCTTTAATTATAATCTCCCCAGGTATCCTACACCTCCCAGCCCTAGGTAATCGGTAAACTATTTTCTGTCTCCATGGTTGTACCTAATCTGGACATTTCATTTATGGAAATCACACAATATGTGGCCTTTTGTGGCTTAGTACAATATTTTAATGATTATCCATATTGTACTTTATTGCTGGATAATACTCCATTGTATGGATATATCAAAGCTTTTTATTCATTCATTGGTTGGTGAAGACCAGTTTTTCCCCACTTGTTGGCTACTATGAATAATGCTGCCATTTGTGTGCAAGTTTTTGCATGGAAATAAGTTTTTAGTTTCCTTGTATATGTACTTAGGAGTTTAATTTCTGGATCCTATGATAATTCTATGTTTAATCCTTTGAGGAACTCCAAGGCTGTTTTCCAAAGCACTGAAGTCAACTGGGCCTTAGAAAGCATCACTATGAACAAAGCTAGTGGAGGTGATGGCATTCCAATTGAGCTATTTCAAATCCTGAAAGATGATGCTGTGAAAGTGCTGCACTCAATATGCCAGCAAATTTGGAAAACTCAGCAGTGGCCACAGGACTGGAAAAGGTCAGTTTTCATTCCAATCCCAAAGAAAGGCAATGCCAAGGAATGTCCAAACTACCGCACAATTGCACTCATCTCACATGCTAGTAAAGTAATGCTCAAAATTCTCCAAGCCAGGCTTCAGCAATATGTGAACCGTGAACTTCCTGATGTTCAAGCTGGTTTTAGAAAAGGCAGAGGAACCAGAGACCAAATTGCCAACATCCTCTGGATCATGGAAAAAGCAAGAGAGTTCCAGAAAAACATTTATTTCTGCTTTATTGACTATACCAAAGCCTTTGACTGTGTGGATCACAGTAAACTGTGGAAAATTCTGAAAGAGATGGGAATACTAGACCACCTGACCTGCCTCTTGAGAAATTTGTATGCAGGTCAGGAGGCAACAGTTAGAACTGGACATGGGACAACAGACTGGTTCCAAATAGGAAAAGGAGTAAGTCAAGGCTGTATATTGTCACCCTGCTTATTTAACCTATATGCAGAGTACATCAGGAGAAACGCTGGGCTGGAAGAAGCACAAGCTGGAATCAAGATTGCCAGGAGAAATATCAATAACCTCAGATATGCAGATGACACCACCCTTATGGCAGAAAGTGAAGAGGAACTAAAAAGCCTCTTGATGAAAGTGAAAGAGGAGAGTGAAAAAGTTGGCTTAAAACTCGACATTCAGAAAATTAAGATCATGGCATCTGGTCCCATCACTTCATGGGAAATAGATGGGGAAACAATGGAAACAGTGGCTGACTTTATATTTTTGGGCTCCAAAATCACTGCAGATGGTGACCGCAGCCATGAAATTAAGATGCTTACTCCTTGGAAGGAAAGTTACGACCAAACTAGATAGCGTATTGAAAAGCAGAGACATTACTTTGCCAACAAAGGTCCGTCTAGTCAAGGCTATGGTTTTTCCTGTGGTCATGTATGGATGTGAGAGTTGGACTGTGAAGAAAGCTGAGCACCGAAGAATTGATGCTTTTGAACTGTGGTGCTGGAGAAGACTCTTGAGAGTCCCTTGGACTGCAAGGAGATCCAGCCAGTCCATTCTGAAGGAGATGAGCCCTGGGATTTCTTTGGAAGGAATGATGCTAAAGTTGAAACTCCAGTACTTTGGCCATCTCATGCGAAGAGTTGACTCATTGGAAAAGACTCTGATGCTGGGAGGGATTGGGGGCAGGAGGAGAAGGGGACGCCAGAGGATGAGATGCCTGGATGGCATCACTGACTCGATGGACGTTGAGTCTGAATGAACCTCGGGAGTTGGTGATGGACAGGGAGGCCTGGCGTGCTGCGATTCATGGGGTCGCAATGAGCTGGACACGACTGAGTGACTGAAGTGAACTGAACTGTACCATTTAAAAAAATTGAGGTGAAATTCATAACATACAAGTAACCATTTTAAAGTACACAATTAAGTGTATTCACAACCATCATGTATTTTTAGTTTCAAAACTTTTTCATTAGCCCAGAAATACACTCTATATTCATTAAATAACTTCCCACTGTCTCTCTGTGCAACCACTGGCAACCACTAATCTTCTTTCTATTTCTATGAATTTGTCTATTCTGGATATTTCACTTACATTTCATATAATAAAAATCAAATAACATGTGACCTTTTGTATCTGGCTTCTTTCACTTATTATAACGTTTCTGTGGTTCATCCAACTTGTAGTACATTCCAGTACTTTATCCTTTTCATAGTTGAATGATATTCCACAGAATGTATACACAACAATTTGTTTACCTACTCATCCATTATTGAGGTCGTTTCCATCTTTTAACTATAAAAAGTAATGCTTTTATAAGCATTTGTATACAAACTTCCAGTGTGGACATATGCTTTCACTTCTCTTGGGGATATTCCTAGTAATAGAATTGATGGGTCATTGGAATTGATGAGTCATATGGTAATTCTTTCCAAATGTGGTGCTGGAGAAGACTCTTGAGAGTCCCTTGGACTGCAAGAAGATCATACCAGTCAATTCTAAAGGAAATTAACTCTCAATATTCATTGGAAGGACTGATGCTGAAGCTCCAATATTTTGGCCACCTGATGAGAAGAGCCAACTCATTGGAAAAAACCCTGATGCTGGGAAAGAATGAAGGCAACGAGAGGAGGGGGCAGCAAAGGATGAGATGGTTAGACAGCAGCACAGGCTCAATGGACATGAATTTGAGCCAACTCTGGGAGATAGTGAAGGACAGAGGAACCTGGCATGCTGCAGTCTAAGGAGTCACAAAGAGTGGGCCACAACTTCAGGTACTACTGAACAACAACAACAAATGACAATTCTAAATTTAACTTTGTGAGGAACTGCCAAACTGTCTCCCACAGTGGCTGTACCATTTTACACTAGCAATATGTGAGGGTTCCTATTTCTCCACATCATTTCCAAATCTTGTTACTCTCCTTTTTTAAAAAATTATAGCCATCCTAAACGAAGCTCAGCTGGGGAAGACAGGATGCTGAGCTTGTAGAAAGGTGCGTCATCAGCTGGTGAGAATGACTCCATGTTCTGGCCCCTTTGGAAAACACCAGCGTACAAGCTTGCCTGCTTCTTGCCTCTGGTTTCTGCCTCTCTCCATCTTCACTTCCACCTCCTCAACCTTTTCTCTCCTTTATTGCCTTCTCCTGAGGGTGACCAACCTTCTAGATTTACCCAGGACTGTCACATGATTGCATACAATGTAATATTTCATTGTGGTTTTGATTTGCATTTTCTTAGTAAGCAATTATGTTGAATATCTCTTTATGCACTTGATGGTCATTTGCATATCTTTTGGAAGAATATCCTTAGCCCATTTAAAAATGGGGTTAAAAAAACTGGGTTGTGTGTTATTTTGTTGATGAGTTGTCAAGATTTTTTCATACATTCTTAATACTAAACATTTACTGAATATGATTTGCAACATTTTCTCCTATTCTGTGGGTTGTCTTTTTAGTTTCTTGATGATGTCTTTTGAAACATAAAAGTGTTTAATTTTGGTGATGTCCAGTTTGTGGTTTTCTTCTTTTTGTTTGTGCTTTTGGTGGCATATCTAAGAAATCATTGCCTAATCTAGGGTCAAAAAGATTTATGTCTATATTTTCTTCTAGGAGTTTTAAAGCTTAAGCTATTATATTCAGGTCTTTGACCCATTTTGAATTATTTTTCATATAGAGTGTGAGGTAGATGTCTGACTGGGGTGAGATAGGTGGGTCTCCAGCTGTCCTCACCATATGTTGAAGAAATTATTCTTCCCCTTCGCCGTTAACTCAATATTTTGGCATCTTTGCCAAAAATTGATTGATGATAAATGTGAGGATTTATTTCTGAATTTTTAATATTTTATTGATCTATATAATCTCTCTTCATGCCAGTACCACACTGTGTTGGTTACTGCAGCTTTTCAGTCAGTTTCGAAATTAAGAAGTATGTGTCCTCTTCTTTTTTTAAAGAAGAACATTCATTTCTATACTAATTTTCAGATTTTGTTAATTTTTACAAAGAAATAAGCTGGGATTTTGATAGGGGTTATATTGAATCTATAGATCAATTTGGAGAGTATTGGCATCTTAACAATATTAAGTTTTCCAATCCATGAACGTGGGAAGTGTTTTCATTTATTGAGATTTTCTTTAATTTCTTTCAACAACTTTTTCAGTTTCAGAGGATGAACTTTGTACTTCTTTTGTTAAATTTATTTCTAAATACCTTATCCATTTTGATGCTATTATGAATGGAACCAATTTCATTTTGATATGTTTACTGTGATGGTATAGAAATAGAATAAATTTTTGTCTATTAATCTTTTATCCTGCAACCCTGCCAAACTCATTTATCAGTTCTAGTATTTTTTAAATTGAAAACCTTAGGATTTTCTGTGTATAAGATCCTGTCTTTGGTAAATACAGAGAGGTTTACTTCTCCTTTCTCAATCTTTATTTCTTTCTCTTATTTAATTGCCTTGGCTAAAACCTCCAGTACAATATTGAATAGGAATTGCAGGAGTGGACATCTTTGTCTTGTTCCACATCTTAGGGGCCCACTGGGAGAAAGCATTCAGTGTTTCACCATTAAATATATTAGGTGCCAGTTTTTTGAGGATGCCCTTTATCAGGCTGATAGGTGTTTTGATTTCTTATTTATTGAGTGTTTTTATACAAAAGGAAAGTCGATCTTTGTTAAGCGCTCTTTCTGCATCAATTAAGATGACCAGGTAGTCTTTGTCATTTGTTCTATTGTTGTGGTGTGTTACAGCAATTAACTTTCAGAGGTTATACAAACCTTGTTCTCCTAGGTTAAATGGAAATAAGTATTTCTTAAATTGAATTCATCATGAGCAAATTAGGTAAGGACTGGGTAAAAATTAACTCAATAAATGACCAGAGAAACAAGACTGGAAAATAATACCCATTTTAAGATAGTAACTACTTAGGAATTATGGAAACTTTGAAAATAGAATTGTTATTGTGGAAAAATTGTAAGAGACTATAAGAATATCAATTAAAGCACTTTAAAACTCTGAGTCCTTTGAGTCTATAATTCTCATTTAAAGTTCTAGAACTAGATCTTCATGATATTCTAGATTTAACAAAACTCAACAACCTATGTCAAATATCCCTACTCTATAAAAATTACTATAATGCTTTTCTTATAGATTTGCTCAATGTCTGCCCCTCTTCTCTCTCTTTTAATCTCTTTCTCTCTCTCTCTTTCACACACACATACACATACATATACACATATCCTTCCCAGGTACTGTCTTAAATGAGAGTATCGTTGCTATCTATCCTTATTGCATATTTTAAAGTACTTATCTAAAAATTGTGTTACTTAGAAATATTGTGAAGTTATTTACAATTTTCTAATCAGATTGCACTCTTAGTGCTAAGACCCTCATAGAGAACTGTAAGGACAGAAAAACTTACTTTTAATTGTGACCCCAAGAATTATCAATATCTCTATTAGCAGGAACAAGGGCTTCATCTTCTTCTAAGTAGCTCCTTCTTACTGTAACACAGGCAGAACTAGGTGGCCAGCCCACAAGCTTCCTCTTTTCAGGCCTGTAGGGGGTCAGGACTTGGTTGCTAAGCGACAATTTCCTTACTCTTGGGCCAATGAGCTGCCAGGAATTTCCTTTCAACCTGGAATGATGGCAGCTGATGGACAGAGCAGGCTGTGGGTAAGGAACCATATCTAGTTTGCTACTTCTCTGGTGAGAGATAAGTGGTAGGCTTGAAATAGGTAGGAGTTGCTCTCTCAACTCTTTTCAGAGTTGCTGGAAGTTCTTGTTTTTATGTTACCTCCACAGGTGCAAGCTGCGATTATGGGAAAGCACAACTAAGCACATGAGCTAACCTGACATCATCCTTTAATCTAACATCTCAAGGGTACAGTGGACAAGAAACATATGGACAACTGTTGTCCCCATCTTGGTGAAAATGTTTCTTCTCTGTTCAAGTAAGGAACTGCTGACATTTTACTGGGACCAAGTCAAATTTCAATCAATTACATTTTAAAAAGAGTGTTCATTAAACATTTTTATAGAAGGTGTTTTAAAATGCCTTATTTACTATCTTAAAATATATGGGAATTTCACAAATTAATACCCTCAAGCCTAGGACCAGATATTAAAATGAGCATTTAGGTCATGAAAGTCACTCAGTTGTGTCCGGCTGTTTGTGACTCCATGGACTATACAATCCATGGAAATCTCCAGTCCAGAAAACTGGAGCAGGTAGCCTTTCCCTTCTTCAGGGATCTTCCCAATCCAGGGATCAAACCCAGGTCTCCACACTGCAGGCAGATTCTTTACCAGCTGAGCCACAAGAGAAGCCCAAGAATGCTGGAGTATTTTTCTCCAGTGGATCTTCCTGACCCAGGAATTGAACCAGTGTCTCCCGCATTGCAGATGGATTCTTTTACCAACTGAGCTATCAGGGAAGCCCGAGTACTCAGGTATGACAATATTAACATTATCCAAAGAAAGGAGCCAGTAGAGGAATCATACCTAAAATATACCCAACTTTTACAGTGTGTTCAGATAATTACTTCAGAAACAGATGTATTTATTGCCTTGAATTTTCAGGTTTACTTTACTCCCTTTATTGTCACTGCTGTTGTGACAAATACTACAAAAACCCCAGAAATTTACAGTTCTGGAGCTCAGGAGTCCAAAAGGATTCTTACAGGACCAAAATTAAGAGCAGAGCTAGGGACTTCCCTGGTGGTCCAGTGGATAAGATATCCAGCTCCCAATGCAGGGGATCTGGGTTTGATCCCTGATCAGGGAAGTAGATCCCATGTGTTGCAAAGAAGACCCGGTGTGGCCAAAAAAAAAAAAAAAGTGTTTAAGAAAAAGAGAGAGCCGAGCTAGTTTGTTCAGGGGAGAATCTATTCTTTGTCTGGAATTATCCAGGTTTTAGTGGCTGCCCACATTTCTCAGTTTGTGACTATATCACTCCAATCTCTGTACAACCATTACTTTGCTTTCTCCTCTTCTGTGGTTTAATCTTCCTCTGTATCCCTCTTAGGACACTTGCAATTACATTTAGGGACCACCAAAATACAGGATAATCTCCTCATCTCAAGATCCTTAGTCATATCTGCAACGTTCCTTCTGCTACATAAAATAACATTCATAGGTTCTAGAGATTAGGTCCTAGAAATCTTTGGGATCATTATTTAGTCTACCAGAGTCCCTAATATCTTTTCCTTTCACTGCTGCTGCTGCTGCTGCTGCTGCTAAGTCGCTTCAGTTATGTCTGACTCTGTGCAACCCCATAGACGGCAACCCATCAGGCTCCCCCGTCCCTGGGATTCTCAAGGCAAGAACACTGGAGTGGGTTGCCATTTCCTTCTCCAATGCATGAAAGTGAAGGGTGAAAGTGAAGTCGCTCAGTCATGTCCGACTCTTAGCGACCCCATGGACTGCAGCCTACCAGGCTCCTCCGTCCACGGGATTTTCCAGGCAAGAGTACTGGAGTGGGGTTTTCCTTTCACTAAGGGACTTCAAAATATAACTGTCGCAACATCTGTGCTTTAAAAAAAATCTCTAAATAAAATTTATTTAAACTCTTAATGTCATCCATTAAATGTTCTTTATACAATCTTTTTAGCAGTCCCCATTTGGATCCAGAATTATCAGCATCTTTCTGCAGATGATGTTGCTTTTTATTTTCACTCAAACCATGGCCATTTGACCTATCTTCCCTCGACTTCCTTCCATGTCCAAACTTCTCTCACTTTTGATTCTATCCACATTTACTTTCCCTGGTACTTCAATCTATTTAGCATTTGTTCTTCTTTTTTCCTTTTGTCTCTCTCTTTTTCTTTTTGTTTCAATCTTTTGTATCAATTTTCTTCTTAATTTAAAAACTCTTCATCTCTCCTAGAAAAATTCTCTTTTGACTCTAGTATCCTTACTACTGCTATTAATATCTTCTCTATTTATCTTTTAGCCTCTAAACATCTCAAAAGAATACTCTATAATCACTGCTCCTGTCTTGCTGCCTCTCACTTATTCTTCAACTATTTGCCTTTATTTTCACTAATTTACATAGACGAAAAAACCCAATTATCTTTTCTTAGTTCTTATCCTACTTAATCTCTGTGAGAAATCTGACATTTCTGATCATTAACCTCTTCTTGAAAATATAGTATTGGTTTTTCTGAAAATGGAATTGCAAGTAATATTCTACACTGTTGAATAAACTTCTCATTCTTTTTCCACTGCGTCCTCGCTCATTCATTCACGTGTTGAAAATCTGCCATATGCTAAAGATGAATGGTGACACTCTTTGAGGTGTTCACAATAATTTTATTTGTTAGCTCCTCTCTTGGTCTTCACATTAAAATTAGGGTCTCCCATTTTGGTCTCACATACTCTTCCTTAATTTTGCTAACATTTCTTTACAGATGCTTCTTTACATTTCATTAATTCAATAAACCTTTATTATGTACCAGGTGTTGGGCATTTTCTGTGAATGGTGAGCAACAAGATATATTTCCTGTCCTCAGAGAGTTTAAGTCTAGAGTAAAAGATAAGTATTAATAAAATAATCTCAAAAAACCTGTGAAAAGTGTCTTATAGGAAAATGAATTAGTACTGATGACACATAAGGGAAAACTGTGTGAAGAGGTCAGGTGGGGTCAGAATCACCAAAGGCTTTGCCAGGGAGAGAATTTTGCCAGCTATACTCTGAAGAACGAGAATGGGTTGGCTAAACATGACATGTCCTAGGTATAGTGATAAACATGTGAAAAGGCCATGTGGTGAGAATAAGATTTGTTCAAAGAGCTGAAAAGCTCTCAGGGCTGCTATGGTTGGAATCAGAGATGGGTGGTAGGGTGAAGCATGGCATAAGATAAAGCAGAATTGGCAGTGAGGGTCACTCCTAAATGATTCAGTTTTAATACTGATGGTTTTAGTCAGCTTGGGTGGCCAAGACAAAATACTGAGTGGCTTGAACAACAGAAATCAATTTTCTAACAGTTCTAGAAGCTGGAAGTCTATGATCAGGGTACAGCGTCATCTGCTTCTTGCGAAGGCTCTTTCTGGCTTGCAGATAGCTGCCTTCTCACTTTGTCTTTACATGATGGGGGACAGTGGAGTCAGGATGGTGGAGTTAGGGGGAAGGGGGAAGAGAGAGAGAGAGCAAGCATGTGAACTCTTCCTCTTTTTTTAAGGTCACAGTCCTACTGGATTAGAGCTCCACCCTTATGACCTCATTTAACCCTAATGACCTCCAAAAGACCCTATATCCAGATATAACCATATCGTGGGCTAGAGTTTCAACATATGAATTTTGGGGGAAACTCAATTCAACCTATAATTAAGACCATCAGAAAGTCACTTAATGAGCTACAGCAGTGAAATGACTTGATCACATTTGATAACTCTAGATGGGGGGCATCGAACAGACAGAAGAGAGGCAAAAGTCGACAGGGGGACAGACAGTAAGGAAGTCTTTTATTCAGACTTAGCTTACTGCAGTGCTATTGGAAGGGTGAGTAATTCAAGAATAGTAGTATAGGAAATAAAACTGAGAAGTATAGCCATTCATTTGAAATGAGAGAAAAGTTTAAAGAGGTACCAGGGATGGTGTTTAGGTTTCTATATTGCTCAACTGAAATGGGTGAAGAAGCCATTCAAAGATATGAAGATGCTGCTGCTACTGCTGCTAAGTCACTTCAGTTGTGTCCGACTCTGTGCGACCCCATAGACAGCAGCCCACCAGGCTCCTCCATCCATGGGATTTTCCAGGCAAGAGTACTGGAGTGGGGTGCCATTGCCTTCTCTGGATGAAGATGCTAGAAGAGGTCTAAGAGTAGGGGAAAGATCAGTGTGGTACATGGTACATTTCAAATATTTCTGAGATATTAAATATTAATATTTAGTAAGCTCCAGGATTTGGTGATGGACAGGGAAGCCTGATGTGCTGCAGTCCATGAGGCAGCAAAGAGTCGGACACGACTGAGTGACTGAACTGAACTGAACACTTTTCAATGGTATTTTGTCAGAGTAATTAAAACTAAATACTGAAACAAGGACCCTCTAACTACCAACGCCTTAACACAATACGTAAGTTTCTTATTTACATCATAGCTTGATGTGGTACTCCTTGGAGCCCAGAGATACTCCTTCAAGCAGTGACTCAGGGATCTAAGTTTCTTCCTTCTTGAGGTACTGTTTCTGTGATTACTGTGGAAAAGAAAGAGAATATGAATGAGTGCACAGATGGTCTGATGGTTAGGCCTGGAAGTGGCATAGGTAACTTTTGTCCCATAACTGACCCAGGATGCAGTCATATGTACTAACTAAATTCAAGTGAAAGTGAAAGTCTCTCAGTCGTGTCGACTCTTTGTGACCCCATGGACTATACAGTCCGTGGAATTCTCCAGGCCAGAATACTGGAGCAGGTAGCCTTTCCACTCTCCAGGGGATCTAATACAGGGATTGAACCCAGGTCTCCCACATTGCAGGCAGATTCTTTACCAGCTGAGCCACCAGGGAAGCCCAAGAATACTGGAGTAGGTAGCCTATTCCATCTGCAGGGGATCTTCCTGACCCAGGAATTGAACCCGGGTCTTCTGCATTGCAGATGGGTTCTTTACCAGCTGAGTTATCAGAGAAGCCAACCAACTTCAAGGGAGACTAGAAAATATGGTCTTGTTATGGACCAAGAAAGAAGACATTGTATTAGTGAGCATCTCTGCCACATTTACTATGTGCTAGTCACTTTGTGTTTTGACTCATTGAATCCTTACATCAGACTTATAAGGTAGATATTATCTTTTCATTTCCATATAACAGATCAACCCCCCTCCCCAAAAAGTTTAGAGACCTTGAGTAACTTGCCAAGAGTCACATAATCAATAAGGGTAAACCTAGAATTTGAATTCAGATGAACTGGCTCCACATGCATTTTTACCAGTGGGTAACACTGCCTCTTAAAGTTAAGATCCAGTACATGGTAGCATGTATAGGTCTAAAGTTCAAGAAGAAAGTTTTCCTGGAAATAATAAATTTGGGAGTCATTGATGTAACTCAGGATTTCCTAACCTCAGCAGTATTGACATTCTTTGTTGTGGGGGACTATACTGTGCATACAGGTTGCATAGCAGAATCCATAGAAGAATGCCAGTAGCATTCTTCCCTCAGGTGTGACAACCAAAAATGCCTGCAGACATTGCTTGTGTCCCCAAGGGAGACAGAATTGCCCCTAGTTGAGAATTATAGTTATAAATGGAGCCATGAATATGGATGAAATTATTCAAAGTAAAAAGTGAAAAGAGATAAGAAGTTCTAGTTCTGAGTGTCAATGAACTCCAAAATGTAATGACTGAAAAGAAAGATGGGGCAAAAAAGGAGACTGTAAAGGAATGACGATATTAAGAAGAGGTGGCAAGAATACATAGAACTATACACAAAAGATCTTCATTACCCAGATAACCACCATGGTGTGATCACTCACCTAGAGCCAGACATCTTGGAATGTGAAGTCAAGTGGGCCTTAGAAAGCATAACTACGAACAAAGACAGTGGAGGTGATGGAATTCTACTTGAGCTATTTCAAATCCTAAAAGATGGTGCTACACTCGATATGCCAGCAAATTTGGAAAACTCAGCAGTGGCCACAGGACTAGAAAAGGTCTCTTTTCATTCCAATCCCAAAGAAAGGCAATGCTAAAGACTGTTCAAACTACTGTACAATTGCACTCATCTCACACGCCACCAAAGTAATGCTCAAAATTCTCCAAGCTAGGCTTCAATAGTATGTGAACCATAGGCTTCCAGATGTTCAAGCTGGATTTAGAAAAGGCAGAGGAACCAGAGATCAAATTGACAACATCCTCTGGATCATCGGAAAAGCAAGAGAGTTCCAGAAAAACATCTATTTCTGCTTTATTGACTATGCCAAAGCCTTTGACTGTGTGGATCACAACAAACTATGGAAAATTCTTCAAGAGATGGGAATACCAGACCACCTGACCCGCCTCCTGAGGAATCTGTATTCAGGTCAAGAAGCAACAGTTAGAACTGGACATGGAACAACAGACTGGTTCCAAATTGGGAAAGGAGTATGTCAAGGCTGTATATTGTCACCTTGCTTATTTAACTTACATGCAGAGTACATCATGAGAAATGCTGGGCTGAATGAAGCACAAGCTGGAATCAAGATTGCTGAGAGAAATATCAATAATCTCAGATATGCAAATGACACCACTCTTATAGCAGAAAGCAAAGATGAATTAAAGAACATCTTGATGAAAGTGAAAGAGAGTGAAAAACTTGGATTAGAACTCAACATTCAGAAAACTAAGATCATGGCATCTGATCTCACCACTTCAAGGCAAATAGATGGGGAAACAATGGAAACAGCGAGAGACTATTTTTGGGGGCTCCAAAATCACTGCAGATGTTGACTGCAGACATGAAATTAAAAGACGCTTGGTCCTTGGAAGAAAAGCTATGACCAACCTAGACAGCATACTAAAAAGCAGAGGCATAACTTCGCCAACAAAGGTCCGTTTAGTCAAAACTATGGTTTTCTATTAGTCATGTATGGATGTGAGAATTGGACTATAAAGAAAGCTGAGTGCCGAAGAATTGATGCTTTTGAACTGTGGTGTTGGAGAAGACTCTTGAGAGTCCCTTGGACTGCAAGGAGATCCAACCAGTCCATCCTAAAGGAAATCAGTCCTGAATATTCATTAGAAGGACTGATGTTGAAGCTGAAACTCCAATACTTTGGCCACCTGATGTGAAGAAACGAGTCGAAAAGACCTGTTGCTAGGAAAGATTCAAGGCAGGAGGAGAAGGGGACAATAGAAGATGAGATGGTTGGATGGCATCACTGACTCTATGGACATGAGTTTGAGTAAGCTCTGGGAGTTGATGATGGACAGGGAAGCCTGGCATGCTGCAGTCCATGGGGTCGCAAAGAGTCGGACATGACTGAGTGAGTGACTGAACTGAAAGGAATGACCAGACAGGAGGAAACTCAAATTTAAGTGAAAGTCTTGCTCAGTCGTTTCTGACTCTTTGTGATCCCATAGACTATACAGTCCATGGAATTCTCCAGGCCAGAATACTAGAGTGGGTAGCCTTTCCCTTCTGCAGGGGATCTTCCCAACCTAGAGATCTAACCAGGTCTCCCACATTGCAGGAGGATTCTTCACCAGCTGAGCCACAGGGAAGCCCAAGAATAGTGGAGTAGGTAGCCTATCCCTTCTGCAGGTGATATTCCTGACCCAGGAATCGAACCGGGGTCTCCTCCATTGCAGGCAAATTCTTTACCAACTAAGGAGCAATAAGAGGTTAATAGTGTTAAATGCTGCTGAAAGATTTAGTAAGACAAAGATTGAACAGTGTTCACTAAATGTAACATGAAAGTCATTGATTACCTTAGCAATAGCCATTTCTGTTGATTTATAGGATAGAACCCAGAACCCAGATTTGAGTGAACTGCAGAGCAGAAAGTGGATGTAAGAAAATGGACACACACAATATTTTGAAAGGAAGAAGCTATAGCTTCTGCTAGTAGTAGTAGGTGTAGGATCACAGAAGGAACTTTTCTTTTCTTTCTTTTTTTTTTTTTTTAACATGGTAAAGATCTGAGAAGGTTTAAAAGTTGATGGATGGTCCCAGTTCTATGACTCAACATGAGATAAAGGATAATCAATAGTGTAGTATTCCTAAGAAAGCACAGGTGGAATGCCTGGCTCTGGGTTGGGGTGGTAAAAGCTTCTCTGTTGTAACAGAAGAGATGGTGCCTGTATAATGCACTTTCCTGTAAACACATAACATTGTGTATTTCTAACCAAGAATTCAATATTTTTCTCACAAAATTGAAACTGTTTCTGTATTGTTCACTTTATTATTAATCATATTGCTGTTTTCCTCAATTATACCATGAAACCTTATATTCTCTTTCTCATTCTCTTCCCCAAATCTATTTCGTTACCAATTATTGATTCTGCCTTGGTAATGTGCCCTTTACTAGAGTTCACCTTTTATTTCCACTGCCAGTAAATGAGTATTTTTATTACTAGTTCAAATTTCACTTCCTTCTTGAAGCTTTCCTTATTTCTCTCAATTTTTTAGTGTTTCACAGTGTTAAAAGAAAAACAGAAGCACTGTCACAATAAAAAATTTTACCTGTGTTATTAATCATTTTCATGAGTGTCCTGTTACTCAGAACATTTCATTCTTTACAATTCTAAGTGGGGCCTCCCCCTCTCTTCTCTTAAAAGAAACTGTGTTTCAAATAATTACTTGCTCTTACACATCTGCGGAGAAGGCGATGGCACCCCACTCCAGTACTCTTGCCTGGAAAATCCCATGGACAGAGGAGCCTGGTAGGCTGCAGTCCATGGGGTCGCGAAGAGTCGGACACGACTGAGCGACTTCCCTTTCACTTTTCACTTTCCTGCATTGGAGAAGGAAATGGCAACCCACTCCAGTGTTCTTGCCTGGAGAATCCCAGGGACGGGGAGCCTGGTGGGCTGCCGTCTATGGGGTTGCACAGGGTCGGACACGACTGAAGTGACTTAGCAGCAACACATCTGACTTACCTACAGCCCATATGCCACAGCACTTCAATTATCAAATGCGGATTCACCACTTTCATCAAATCAGCCTTGTAGATGGTCTGACGTTTAGAAACACCATAAATCTGGGAAGGGGGTTACCAAATTTCCTCTAAATTCTAGGTCACCCTACTCTTATGGAGGACTTCAGTAGAACTGGGTTTTCAGAACACGTGCAGACTAGTATTGCCCAGATTCAAGCGAACGCTTTAGACCAGCAGCTTTACCTGAAGCAACTGGCGGAGAGAAAAGTAAGATGACGGACTTTGATTAACATCCACTTGAACTTGCTTTGATGCAAGTTCTTCAGTTTTCTATATAAAGTTTTGGCTGCTCACTCCTCCCCGGGTCTTCAAACTCTTGAGTAGTTCATTTTGCCTCTGTTCCTTCCAGACTTCACCGAATCGAGTGAAATATGTAGTTTCTACTACAAGGTCGAGGAGCTGATAGTGTATGGTTTGGAATCATCACCTAATCCTTTCCCTTCTTTCGGTTATATTTGCCCACTACGAGGAACTCTTCAGTTTCTGTGGTAAAATCGGTCCAGACGGGGCGATGAGAGCGAGCGAGTGCTGACTGACATCCCTCCCACATATACACCTTTAGGCCCTGCGGCAGCGTTGCCCGTCTGCAGTCACCTGGCGCACCTGGCCCTCCCCATAGGCCACGCCCTCGGGTTCTCCCTGCGCAGCGAAACCGGAGTGAAGCCCAGCTCTTCTCAGAGTTCCCGGGTGGCCGCCCCATGCCACGCCCCAGTCGTGAACCACCTCCAGCCCCCTCGCGCCCTGGCTCCACCCCCTCCAGCTCCCCAACGTCTCCGGCGTCAGGCCCGAGCCTGCGCCTGCGCCTGCGCCCTGGGGCCGAAGTCGGGGCGCGCGGCCGCTGGAACGCGGAGAGCGGCGGGCGGTGCAGCCAATGGGAGGCGGCGCTGGCTAGCGGCTGGGAGGCGGGGCCTACGCGGGTGTTAGGTTAGCGCGAGGCGTGACCTAGTTGACAGGCTCTGAGGTGCTGCTGTGGTGGCGGCCGTGGGGCTGAGGCGGGTGGGAGCTGGAGCCGAGCGCGGGCTGAGGGAGGAGGGCGGCGACTGGAGAGCGGCGAGCGGCGCAGGACCCGGAGCCTCTTTCACTTTTTCCCTCCCGAGTGCCCCCTCCCCACCCTCCCACTCCACACACACCCTGTTTGCCCGTGAGCCTGGGGAACTTGCAGCTTAAAGCCAGCCACCCCCACGGCAACATGTACCCCAGCAACAAGAAGAAAAAGGTGTGGAGAGAGGAGAAAGGTAACCCGGCCGTCGAGTCCTGGGGGGTCGGGCGGCGGGGTGGGGTGGGGGCGGGGGTCAGGGGTCTGTGTGTGCCTCGGCGCGCTCCGCCCGGCTTCTGCCTCTCGTCCGCCCAGCCGGTGCCGCCTTCCCGCAGGTCCGTGTGTGTACACGCGCGCACGCCGGCGTGCACGCGCCGCCCCCGGGCACCTGCGGCTCGCGCACGTGTGGGCGCACGCCCCTCTCCGCCTCCCGCTGCGCCCGGTCACCTTCGCCGGGACGCCGGCCCGGACCTCTGCGCGGCGGCCCCTGGGCTCCGCTGGGCTCCCCCAAGCCCCCCGCCCTGTGCCCGGACCCCAGCCGGCACTCTGGGATTCCCCGCCTCGGTGTCCCACGGACACGTGCCCGCCGGCCGACGGCCGGACTGCAGCTGCTGATGCTGCCCGGCTCCCGCGGAGCCTCAGCCGGTCACCCGTCGCCTCGCTCCCTTGTGCTCCGCTGGCCGGGCGTCCCCGCCTCTGGGTATTCAGTCAGGGCCTTTCCTCCTGCGCCAGCCGCAGTGTGACTTTTGGAACCTGGATCTCCGGGGAATCCTAAAGCGAGCGTGTCTGGTCCGCGAGGCTAGGTGTCTTTGGAGAAGTCCGAATGGGTTTTTCTCCGCAGTGCTTTTCCTCTATTCCGTCACGGTCTGAAGTTGCTCCGAGTAAGATTGTGAGACTAAAGTCACTCAGTGAATGAGCCCACCCCTGAGTTTTGTGCAGATCCAAGCTTGCCCACCTCAGCTAGGTTGACGGCGGCATTGAGGTCGATAAGACATTGAAATGTGCGACTCAACTATCTTTTCTCCCCTTCTCCTTGTTTCTCTTTGGCATCAGTTAGGCAATATTCCAAGAGTCTCTGCAGTTTTTTCTTTCTTTTTTAAAAATTAGCTAATTATACAGAAATGTAGTAAAAAGTACTTGCAGTGGTACTGCTAAGATATATACTAAACTTAGTATATCGAATGACAGAACTGCAAATCTCTCCTAAGTACCTTACCTTCTTTATAGAGCAAGGATAAAAGAGTGACTAGAGTGAAAGTTGATTTCCTTGATGATAGATGTTTAAAACCTGTGGATTGTTATTGCAGCTCCTGGTCTTTATAAATAAGGCCAAGCAGCAGATGAAAGAAAGGGAATGAATGTGGAAAAAGAATCCTTTAATATAAGGCTTACTTCAAACAGTGCATGAATAAAGGGATTAATAGGGATTCTTTTTTCCACATTAACTACTGGCAAGAATTGACATAGCATAACTGAAGGACCCAATTAAAAGGGTCTTTAAATATTGACAGACTAGTTTGTGTACCATTTAATTATATTTTAATGATTATGGACATATATAGAACTGAATTTTGGTGTTGCAAAACAAATGCTGTTGATATATAAAGTAGTGTAAAATAATTTTGCTTTGTTTTCCCAGTAGAAGTTATTTGAATTTCAACAATTTACCTTATAAGCTTTGAAAAATCTTTTATGCCCATTTTTATTGATAATCTTGAAATATTAGGTTGGGTATTACTGATAATAATGAAGGCAGAATAGTGAAAGACATGGAGATTGTTTTCAATAGATGAATAATTAATGAAATTATAGCAATTACTGAAGAACTATCTTTATTCCATAATAATGTTCCTAAAGTCACAATGTTATAATAGTCCTTCATTTAACATCTACACTGTTAGACTGTGATAAAGAAGCATTTTAGAAACTTTAATGTCTTGATTTTTTTCTTCTCTTACTTGTAGTAATAGGAGAAAATATTACCAAATTAATATATCCTAACAGAGAAGCAAATACACGGTTAAAGAAGGCATTTAACAAAGTAAATTTTTCTCTTGTCCAAAACTAACCTATTTTTGCATGAAGTTGAATGTTAAAAGAGAAAGTTATTATGGCCTTGAACACGTTTTAGTGTGTCAGTGTCTTAATTAGGATACCTATTTTTGGAATATGTAGTATATATAATATTTTAAATCAACTATATTTCAATAAAATTTCTGTCTATCTTATGTTGTACCATCAAGAAGGAGATAAGGACTTCCAGGATCGTAGTATTAAGGATGGAACACACTACCTTCTTCTGAATTGCACTGAAGAGGGTATTATCGTATTTTTGTAGCTATTATTTAAATCTAAAGGAAGGCTTACCTACCTCATTGAAATGTCAAGGCATTCTATAAACGCATTTTAACTCAGTATATCATATAGTAAGTATAACTGCAAAGCTGAAACATCCCTTAAGGAAAAGTTTTGTGTAAAACTGAAGAGACTGTATATATGACTGTCGCCTCCAGTATGTGTCATTGTTTAAATAAGTAAGGAATTCTCAAGTCCACATAAGTTAAATAAATGATGTTGATCTAATAGTTTGCACCCCCTAATTCAAAAGCACTCCATGTGTGCTATCATTTTAAGTACTGAAAGCTAAATTATCTCAATGTTTTATCTTGTTGTCTTATTTCGTGTCCGTAGTTGAGTTTTTAAGTAAATGGAATGACAGAGGTCAGGTTGCTTTCCCATATATACTCTGATACTAAAAAGTACAAGTTGCTTGTGTAATATTTTTGATCCTGATTGTTGATATTGCAGTATTTCCATATTAGTGATCTGAACTTTTATGGTTGTGCTTTGGTAAACACCAGTCATCACTTTTATTCCTCTGTGATTATTTCATATTTACTGTTTCCTTCAAGCTTCTTTTTTCACCAAGACCCCAACCTCCTATACTAAACAGATGACATTCTCTTGGTTTTTTTTTTTTTTTTTTTGGGCTGCAATTGGTCTTTGTTCCTGTGCTCATGCTTTCTTTAGTTGCAGCGTAGGGGCTACTTTTGGTTGCTGTGAGCAGGCTTCTCAATGCGGAGGCTTCTCTTGTTGTGGAGCACGGGCTCTGGGGGTGCGGGCTTAGTAATTGTGGCACACAGGGTTAGTTGCTCTGTGGCATGTGGAATCCTCCTGGGCCAGGGATTGAATCCATATCCCCTGCATTGGCAGGCAGATAACTATCCGCTGTACCAGCAGAGAAGTCTGACATTGCCTTTTTTATTCATGGAGAAAATACATGTCATGAACACATGAACAGCCCTAACATCATTCTCCATAGTCTCTTTCTTTCTTTACATGTCCGTTGTTTTCCGCTTTCTTCCTTTTTTTTAGAGGAAACACTTTTTTTCTTGGTTTCTAAGGTTAACCCATCTGCTTGTGCTCTTTGTATCATCTGTGTTCTTTGAGATCTTGTATTGTCATTTATGCTCATTTGGGTATGTTTAGTTTCTCAGTGTCTTTGGGTTCCTCTTCTCAGCCTATAATAATTAAAGTCTTTTCTACCCTAAGGTAGCTTTCCTTCCATAGGGTTCCCCTTGGAGTTGCTATTCTCACTTTGCTCAGTCCCTCATCTCCTGGATCTCAGTTATGCTTTAAGGAAACTAATGTTTCTAAAGTCATTCAGTAATAACAATGATGGTGGTACTGGTATAAAAATACTATATGAGTTCTGTTTTTGTGTGCCCAGCACTATTTTAAGTAACATACTTGAATTGTCTTATTTAATTCTCACAACTTCATGAGATAGTATATTGTAAGCTTTGAGCTTGCACTCAAAGCTGTCTTGAGCTTTGAACTCTATTTGCCTGGGTTTGAATCCTAGTTGTATTGCTTACTAGCTGTAGAACTTTAGGTAAATTATTCAACTTCTCTCTCTCAGTTGTCTCATCTATATGTTGGGACTAATACCTACCAGCCTGCCTCAAGAAGAAAGATGCAAAGAGATTAAGTTACCCAAAATCACATAGATTTGCATGATTTGGTGTTAGAATCCAGATGGCTCTGTTGACCATTTTGTTCTCTTTTCAGTGTTGTTCTTGACCCAGATGATAAAAACGTGTGGCTTATTAATTTTCATTCTTCCTGATCATCCTGTGGCAATTGACAAGATTTCCCCTCTTCTCCTCATTAAAACCCTTTTCTCTGCTGGTTTCTATATCACTGGGACCCTGATTCACCTTGTACCCCCAGTGACATCTGTTTTATTTTCCCATCTTTGTGTCCACTCCCTAAATGTTGTTTGCTTGACGTTTGCTTTCCTATCTTATCCTTTCCTATGAACTTACTGTAGGACTAGAATTTTAGGTTATGAATTCCAAAATCACTAGGTTGGTTTTCTTTCTCCTGAGTTCCAGATTCTTGATTTCAACTTGAATGCCCTAGAGGTCTTAAATTCAATATAGTGTTGACTCTGGAGTATTGTAGTATTGAATATATCCCATGTAAGCCAGTCCTAGGAGTAGGGAAAAATGTTGCTTCCCCAGTTTTTGTTCACTTGTGCTTACATAAATACTTTTTTCAGTTTATTTCTATGAAAGAATCTTTTAAATTGATTATTTTATGAGGGTTAGATTACCTAAAATGAGATACTATCCTTAAAACCACTTACCTAAACTACTGTACCTCATAGTATGCTGAAAGAGAATTGAGAGTGTGAATATGACTGTCAATAGCTCTACATCATGGAGACCTTTGGTAAAGTACATGATACATGACAGCTGACATAACAAAATGAGTGAGGATGCCAGTGTCAGTTTATACATTTAATATTATTAAATCTTAACTTGTTACTCCCTTAGATTCAAACAGAATTTTTACATTATTTTCCCTCCTGTATCCTAGTAGATCATTTTATGCACCATCTAGGATGTGCATAATCAACTTTGTATATTAGTGGTGTAGTTTGTAGGATAAGGGCTTCCTTGGTAGCTCAGCAGTAAAGAATCTGCCTGCCAGTGTGGGAGATGTGGGTTTGATCCCTGGGTGGGGAAGATCCCTTGGAGAAGGAAATGGCAACCCACTCCAGTATTCTTGCCTGGGAAATCTCAAGGACAGAGAAGCCTGGTGGGCTACAGGCTATGGGGTTTTAAAGAGTTGGACACACTTAGCAACTAAACAACAACAACAACCCAAAACAGTTTTTAGGGTAAGATTAAACTGCTTGGCATGGTATAGAGATTTCTGTGCATTTTTGTTTTATGTTTCCAGTTACTTTTCAAATTTGTGGCCATTTTCCTCCTTGTATTAATACCTTCATTAAATTATTCTTGAATAGTTTATTCAAAGCTCAAAATTCTCTAAGCTAGGCTTCAACAGTATGTCAACTGAGAACTTCCAGATGTTTAGGCTGGATTTAGAAAAGGCAGAGGACAAATTGTCAACATCTGTTGGATCATCGAAAAAGCAAGAGAATTCCAGAAAAACATCTACTTCTGCTTTATTGACTATGCTAAAGCCTTTGACTGTGTGGATCACAACAAACTATGGAAAATTCTGAAAGAGATGGGAATACCAGATCACCTGACTTGCCTCCTGAGAAATCTGTATGCAGGTCAAAAAGCAACAGTTAGAACTGGATATGGAACAACAGATTGGCTCCAAATTGGGAAAGGAGTATGTCAAGGGTGTATATTGTCACCCTGCTTATTTAACTTACATGCAGAGTACATCATGTGAAATGGTGGGATGTCCTGATGAAGCACAAACTGGAATCAAGATTTCTGGGAGAAATATCAATAACCTCAGATGTGCAGATTACACCACTCTTCTGGCAGAAAGCAAAGAAGAACTAAAGAGCCTCCTGATGAAAGTGAAAGAGGAGAGAAAAAGTTGCCTTAAAACTCAGCATTGAAGAAACTAAGATCATGGCATCCAGTCCAATCACTTTGCGACGAATAGATAGGGAAACAATGGAAACAGTGACAGACTATTTTCTTGGGTTCCAGAATCACTGCAGATGGTGACTGCAGCCATGAAATTAAAAGACGCTTGCTCCTTTGAATAAAAGCTATGACCAACCAAGACAGCATACTAAAAGGCAGAGGCATTACTTTGCCAACAAAGCTCCATCTAGTCAAAGCTATGGTTTTTCCAGTAGTCATGTATGGATGTGAGAGTTGGACTATAAAGAAAGCTAAGTGCTGAAGAACTGGTGCTTTTGAATGTAGTGTTGGAGAAGACTCTTAAGAGTCCGTTGGACTGCAAGGAGCTCAAGCCAGTCGATCCTAAAGGAGATCAGTCCTGAATATTCATTGGAAGATATGATGCTGAAGCTCCAATACTTTGGCCACCTGATGTGAAGAACCAACTCATTTGAAAAGATGCTGATGCTGGGAAAGATTGAAGGAAGGAGGAGAAGGGGATGACAGAGGATGAAATGGTTGGATGGCATCACTGATTCAATACACATGGAGTTTGAGCAAGTTCCTGGAGTTGGTGATGGACAGGGAAGCCTGGCATAGGGAAGCCTGGCGTGCTGCAGTCACCTCTTCGGGAACTTTCCTTGAGACGGTAGTACTATATAACGGTAGTACTATATAGTGGCTAATGGTGTAGGCTATAGTTGTTGATGGAGATATCTATGTGGATTTTAATGGAAAGCTCTCTTGATTTGAACAAACTGCTGAACTTTGATGTGCTTCATTTCCCCATCTGCAAAATCGGGATAATTATACCATCAGTTTTGCTGAGTGTTGGAAAGATTATTTTAATTAAAGTATACATGTGAAGGTCCTGGCACACAGTGAGTTCTTTATAAATGACATCAGCTGTCGTTAATTCTAAGTGTTTAAAAAGTGTTATAATGTTATAATCAAGACTTATAAAGTATTATTTATATCACCTCCACAAAGGTATTATTAAATTGAAAAGACATTTTTATTGTTGATGGCATCATAGACTTAAGGAATATCTTGGTGGTTGCTTTTCTTGTGCTTTTAGCATTTGTATGTATTTATCTTAGGATATTTTATTTTATTTATGTAGCTATTATTTTTTATCTTACCCATTTCCCCTTTTGTCTTACGAACTCCTCCAGAGTTAAGGTCACCTTTGTACCTGCAGTGTATAAATGTATCATTTGGCACATAGTGGACTGTCAGTAGATGTCTGAAAGAGCTTCTTTCTGGACTGTCACAAGAATGTTTTCCTCATCAGGCTTTGATCTTTTTTTTGCCTGCTGAGTGTTAATTTGACTCCATTCAAATATGGAGTCACTAGATTTGTATTTTGGTATTCTTCAAGCCCACATCAACTCTTGGTTAATTTAACATGGTTAATATTTAAATTATAAAATAATTCCTGAACTTAAAAGTTAAATACAAATGGAGATTCTGCTTTTATTTTGCAAGAACGTTTACTGAAGATGACCATAGAGGAGAGACGCAAAGAATACATAAGGGACTATGTTCCCCTGAACACCATCCCATCGTGGAAAGAGGAGATGAAGGGCAAGAGCCAAAATGATGGTAAGTTTCTCAGAACATTTTTTCAGGTAGATACCATTCCTATTTGTTTATGACCTCTGCAGGACAATTGGTGATAGAATGGAATAACTGGCACTTAATAAAGAGATGTCATTTTTGCTATATGAAATAACTGGTTGTCATTTAATTGTTTTTAGCAATCTACCCTGTGTTATTTAAACTTAAATTGTATTAACGTAATTCATGTTTGGAAATATACCACATTTATGTGGTACTTTTTTACAGTTACTTTAAAAAATCTATTCTACAGTGGTGTTTGGAACAAATGCTATTAGGGATATGCTGCTTTGGTGGGATGGCCTGTTGGGTTTGTTTTGATTAGGTTCATTTGTAAAGTTATTTTAAGAATTGGATACAGTTGAAAGAGTGTATTAGGAGAACAGAGAAAAACCAAATAACATTTCATGTAATTTTAGAGAAGAGTTTATATGTTGTATGATATGTTATGTTTACTTGTAAAGTATTTGTATGACAAAGTTAACTCACTCTTAAAGTGTTTATGATCTAATGAGAGTCCAGATTGTTTCAGGGAAATATATGTGTTAGAATATAAATGAACTATTAAGTATTAGGAAGGTATATGGAAACAGTTCTACAAAAGCATAAGAGATTTAATGGATGTTTAACATATTATCTGTGAATGAATACTCATTGGTGTTAATAGCCTGAATGTGAAATTTAAGAAGAAATGGTGTGTTTTAAGGATATATAAATATTGAGAATGAAAGCTGATTTTATGAAAGGGACTTAAAACCTTCTAATTTCATAGATTGTGGTTTTAGATTGGAACACAATCTTAGATTGGCTTCCCTGGTGGCTCCAGACAGGGAATTATAGAGTATTCTATGGACCCAGATCAAGAAGATTAGCATGGAATTCCTATGGGCAAAATCTGGGAAATAGCAGCCAAATTAGCCTTTGGTGTCTGTGCAGAGAACATGTTTACCTCAGTGTTTGGGCTTTAGAGAGAATTTTGTTTTTCTAGGAAGGCAAAGTCTGTGGGCTCCTTTAGAGCTTCCTCTGCCTGGAAACATGTGTGACCTTGGGCAAATGAGGTAGTGGCTGTACCCCAGGTTCTTTTGGGGTCACTGAACAAGCTGATTGAGATATACACATCTGACCTGCTTGCCCAGTGTCTTCAGCAAATGCAGTTGTTTTAATAATGGTTGAATTAAGACATCATTGAGAGAAGACAGTGCTGTGTAAAGAAAAGTGTATAGATCACAAGGACAGATTTCTGGGCCTTCTCTGAACTAGGGCCATGTGCCTCTTCATGTTTTGGTCTAAGTTACTAATTCTTTTGTTTATGAGAAACTGATAGTGAATACTTAAGCTCCACTTTTTGTGACAGGTGAATCTGTCTTTTACCTTTGCTTCATTTATCTGATTTTCTTTCTTCATTGCTGTTGTAGGTGGTCATTTTCTAAGGATGATGATGTATTTAAACAAATTTTGCATCCTGAAACAGGTAGATTTCTGTTGCTGCCAGAATAATTGAAAAAGCAGTAGTGATACGCAGGCTACACTGCCCAGTTTTGAGTCTGCTTACGTCTGTGTAGAGGCTTGACCTTTATGTTGGTTGCTTCTATTTGAATATTCATCATGAGAGACTTTTGGTTGAACTGGGTTGTTAGAGAACTCAAGAGTTGGGTATTTTCAGAGATACCACAGGCCAAAATGTTTCCCCCAATCAGAAAAGATACATTGAATAACACCTCACATTGTTATTCCCTAACAAGAGCCTATTATTTAATCATTTCTCCCAATATGAGCTCTATAAGTGATTTACAACTGCTGTCTATATTTCATTTTTTTCTTCAAGTTTTTTGATTGTGAATGTTTTTCATGAGGAACTAGGTGGTGTTATCAAAATTGTATTTCCATTAAACAATGTTGTATTTCCATTTAATGTTACTGTATTGTGACCCAGAAATTGGTGACTGGTCTCTTCTCTTTTTCATGAAATGGAATAATATCTGTTAATTTCTCTGCATTATATATATCTTTCATTGTGATTTCTTCCAGTGTTACCTATCCAGTGCTCAATTATACTGAAATATTAGTCAAAAGAGTTTTGGTATTTTATTAGTTTGAAAGATCCTTTAAAAATATAAATCTTTGAAAAATGATAAAGGACAATTATATAGTAATAGTTTTATATTTTATTTTTGAGTGTTTAAGCCACTGCTTGTAAATAGGTATGTATTAATATATAAGTAGGTATTGGTATTTATAATAATTTAACCTTTTAAGTATAAGATTTCAAACTAAGTTTTAAAAGACATTTGTTTATGGGTCTATGTCATTTAGTTTCTGATTTGTAGGAAAAGAATACTATTTGTTGGGCTAGCATAAGCATAATATTCCAATTTTAAGTTAAATAGTTTATTGTTTATTATCTGCGTTTTTATGGAAGACCATTTTGGCCTTGATGTTCAGGATTACATGGAATGATCTCAAGCTATTGTTTAAAATTTTTTTTCTTAATTTTGTTCAGTTTCCCTTTAATTAAATGCTTCTTATTATTGTATTGTAATAGACATTTAAATAAAAATGAGGAGAGTGGCCAAATGTATTTGTTGTAATTTTAAGCTGTCTTAACAAAAGGAAACCAAAAATTGCCAAACAATATAAAATCAATGTTTCTGCAGAAAGAAAGAAGCAAGTAGATGATATTTTTTACTTTGACTTACTAGTTTGATAATATCAGAAAGCCAGGGACCCATAGATGAAGAAGGAAATGGCAACCCACTCCAGTATTCTTGCCTAGAGAATCCTGTGAACAGAGGAGCCTGGTGGGCTGCTGTCCATGGGGTCCCACACAGTCGGATACGACTGAAGCAACTTCACAGCAGCAGGGACCCATAGAAGAAAGAATGGGAGATTACCCAAAATACTGATACCCCAAAACCCATTTGCTTATTATTCATGGTTATATTTGTCAACTACTATTAGTAAATCTCTGAAATTACATGCTTCTGATTACTTCTTCCTCTGGTTAGCAATTATGTAATAATACTGTTTCATTTGTCAGTTGCTCTGTTGTAGGAAATTTTAAAATACTTGTTTCTCCTATTATACTGTTTCTCTAGCACCTGTAATAGTGCCTTATGCCTAAGTGGGCTCAGTTAATACGTTACATAAGAATGCCTCAGAGGTTAACAGTCTACAAAGGACAATGCTTTTTTTTTTTTTCTTCAAACTTTAAAATGAGCATTTACTTCACTCTGTATAATAGGCTCCAGTTTCATCCACTTCATTAGAACTGATTCAAATGTATTCTTTTACACTCTTTTGGACTCTGTGGGAGAGGGAGAGGGTGGGATGATTTGGGAGAATGGCATTGAAACATGTATAATATCATATATGAAACAAATCGCCAGTCCAGGTTTGGTGCATGATACAGGATGCTTGGGGCTGGTGGACTGGGATGACCCAGAGGGATGGTATGGGGATGGAGGTGGGAGGGGGTTCAGGATGGGGAACACGTGTACACCCGTGGTGGATTCATGTTGATGTATGGCAAAACCAATACAATATTGTAAAGTAATTAGCTTCCAATTAAAATAAGTAAATTTCTATTAAAAAATTAAAAAAATAAAATGAGCATTTAAAAAGATATATAAAAATAGACTAGTATAATGAACCTTTATGTGCCCACCATCCAGTTTCAGCAGTTAATAATGATTAGTTTTATGTCATGTATATCCATGTTCCCTGGACATTTCTCCTAGACTATTTTGGAGCAATTCCTGTATATCTTACCAACTTTTATCTGTAAATACATGTATGTATGCCTGTGCATGCATCTCTAAAAGGTAAGGGCACATTTTTGTTATTTTAATATAACCACACTACTACTGCACCTGAAAATTAAGAATTCTTTAATTAAATGTCCAATTAGTATTCACATTTTTCTCATTATCTCATAGTTTTGCTTTCTTGTATGGTTGGTTTGCTTGAGTCAAGATCTAAACGAGTTTCACATACTGCATTTAATTGATATATTTCTTAAGTCTCTTTTAATCTGTAGTTTCTTCTCTTTCTGTCCTTTTGCCTCTTGCAATTTATCCATTGAATAAAGTAGGCTATTTGTCTTATAGAACGTGAAATTTTGGATTTTACTCAGTGCATCTTTGTTGTGTCATTTAGCATGTTCCTCTGTCCCCCTGTGTTTCTTACGAGCCGGTAGTTAAATCCAGAGGCTTGGTCAGACTTGAGTTTTATTTTTTGGAAAGATTACTTTATAGATTATTATACATTCTTTTTTGCATAATGTCTGGTTATTGCTCTCTGTGGTGGTTAAGACTGATCACTAGGTTCAAATATTGTCTGCCTAATCCATTCTTTGTAATGTTCCCTATCAACTTTTTGCCTACTGAATTTAGCAGCCATTGATGACTGATCCATTATTTTATTAGGGGTTGCAAAATAATGTTATTCCAATTTTATCATTCCTCCTTGTTTATTGGACTTTTTTTTTTTTTTAATTTTAAAATTCTTTCCTGAGAAAGAATTCTCATCTTGTTTTTATTTATTTATTTTTATAATTTACATTTTATTTTTTTATTTATTTTTTAAAATTTTATTTTATTTTTAAACTTTACAGAATTGTATTAGTTTTGCCAAATATCGAAATGAATCCGCCACAGGTATACATGTGTTCCCCATCCTGAACCCTCCACCCTCCTCCCTCCCCATACCATCCCTCTGGGTCGTCCCAGTGCACTAGCCCCAAGCATCCAGTATATAAAGAATTTTTCCTTATCAACTTTTTTGTTTTCATGCAGTACAGTTTATACAGAAAAGGCAAATAAATGGCTGTTTCCTTTTATTTGCCTGTTTTCAGATTGCATTGGTTTTCTGAAATCTTATGAAAGTAACCAAAGGTTCTTTCTCTTTGAATCTTTCTCTTTAGTCCTTCTGTTGCTGCATATGGTAAATGGGAATGCGTCATTTAAAGTTAGTACCTGTACAATACATACAATTACTAAACTGTAGTCCTAGGATATAGTAGAAAGACAAAGATATATGAATGGATGGGTAGATATGATATAATAGAAGGATGGCATTGCTTCTTTGTAGGACAAAAGTTCAGTTCCAAGGTTTAACTGGTGTGTGTTCTGTTCTCTTGTGCTACTTTCTTTGCTAAAGTTCTACTAGAATACCAGTCAGAGAAACATGATTTTGCCATGCTTAAGCTAATTGTCTCTTACTGGTTGCCCTTAGGGAAAATAGCTATAGTTACAGGGGGATTGTGAATCATTACTTTTAATGTTTATATGGAACAGTAAGGGATGAAAACTAAAATAATGAAGATGAGTTAGGTGGAAACTATAAAATTATTTTATTCAGGTATGACAAAATGGTAAAAGGGTCATTTAGAAACTTGATATTTCATATCTTATATGTAATATTCAAATCTGATTTATAGGTCATTTGAAAACATTTAACTAGAAAATACCTGAACTGTGAAGTCTTTTTAAGTCTGAATTTCCATTTTTTGAGGTGTATAGAAATATTTTGAGATTTATGGGTTTATTGAAGGCATGTGTGTTTGTTTCTTTTGATTAACTTAGAAGTTCAGCCTTATTTGCTCTCTTTAACTCACTTCTAGTTTTGAATAATTTTTAAGAGGTGACGGCAAACCAAAAAATATGTTATTTCTGTAAGAGGTGATGGCTGACCAAAGAAATAAAAGTTAAGTCCAAATTCTTGAGTCTCTCTATCACCTTGAGATCTTATTTCAATGTTTTGGATTTTGTCATATTTTACCTATGTCCCAAGTTGACTGTTGATATTCAAAAATTATCAAAGAAAAAGTATCTTAGTCATGTTTCAGTTCCAATGCAAAGCCCTGTATTGCTATCCTTAGTAAATTAGCAATAACTATTTCCTGAATGTCAGTATATTTATTAATCACCAGAAATGAGGAAATAAGAATATAATTATGTTGCTGAAAATCAGATGGACGGGGTAAGGGACCATGTGGTAAAACAAATTTAAAAGTTTTAGTAACTATGATGAGGTGGGCTTTGCTACAGATTTTAAAACTATATTAATCACATTATTTTTATTAAATATTTAATGTTGTTTGGAAGACAGGCCACAATTTAAAATGACTGAGTAGTTAGAAACATGGTATTTATAACAGGATTGAATTTAGTAGGGTTATAAAAATTGGAAAGGTATGTTTCCTATTATAGCCTTTTGATATTGATTCCTTTTAATATTTTCAATTTGAGCACTATACTTTAAAAGTAAAATAATCTATAGAAGCAGAAGAAAGCTCAGAGCAGAACACCTCAACTTTATTAGATACAAGTCTTTTGTTTTCAGTGGGTGGTGATTTTTTCCCCCATTTTTTACATGATCTTAAAATGAATTTAATTAAAAAACAGAAATCTCTTTTTGCCTCAGGTAACTAAGATCACTCAGGGTTATTCTTTTAACATTTATTTGTGAAGTTTCCATTACCTGTGAAGATGTTGCCCAAGTAGAGCTTATATTAGAAACAGATATTTTTCGCTCCAGAAGTGAAAAGTAGACTAAAGACTGGGCTTCCCAGGTGGCTCTAGTGGTAAGGAACTTGCCTGCCAGTGCAGGAGACATAAGAGACTTGGGTTCAATGCCTGGGTTGGGAAAATCCCCTGGAGAAGGAAATGGCAACCCACTCCAGTGTTCTTGCCCGGAGAATCCCATGGATAGGGTCACAAAGAGTTGGATATGAATGACGTGACTTAGCACACAGCACATACAGATTAAAGACTAAAATCCTAAAATGATCTGAATTCTTCTATGAACTGGCCTTTCTCCTTTTGGCCTCTTATTATATCACCCTTTTTCTTGGTCTCTGCATCTAGCCACACTGTCCTTTCTCTTTCTGGAATGTACTGTGCTCCTTCCCACTGCTGATGATTTATCATTTTGTTTTTATCTTCACATCTCAGCTTTCAGTTCTCAGATTGAAACCTTTCTATTCTCCCTGACGTCTTCCCTGAACCCTTGCTCTGAAACAGGTTCCTATATTAAATACTTTCATACAGCATTGGTAATAGTTTGTTTTTAATGTACTTAATCATAGAATTATCTGATCAAGGTTTATCCCCTTATAAAGGCTACTTACTGTGAACATAGGGACCATGTTGTCTGTCTTAACTCTCCTTTATATCCCTGCCATCTAGCATAATGCTTGATGCACAGTAGATATTTAATAAGTATTTGTTTTGTGACTTGAATAAATGATAAACTATTTGCCTGGTGGTATTTCATTTCATACATTATTTTTTGTCTTCTCACCTTTTTTTTTTTCCACTGAATTATAAAGATTCATGTGGGAATGATGGCCTTAGAAATTAATCCAGTTGTTTTTAATGTAGATAATAAATACTTTTCCTGTCTGTAATATAAGGTCAGTCTTACTCTTTTAAAGGTTAGATAGCCTATTGATAAATAACAGTAAAGATTCTACAGAACTACTGTATAGATATTTAACTAGTTAGTTGACCCAAGGATGAGAATTCATGTGTCACGTGCATACATCAGCATTGTATATTGTTATTTGTAGTACTTAGTAACTAAACATCATTATTTTAATTTTTGTGTGCTTAAATGTCAACACAACTTAAGTTAAATGAGTGTAAATGTACAAACTTAGGCCTATTATATAACAACAGTTTTAAGTGTGGAAAAATTTTCAGGTATTCTGAGTGCCTGTATTTTGTAATTATTGATTTTTGACACATAAAAAAAACCTAGAAATTATCTTATTATTATATCCTGTTTAAGCCCTTTACTGAGTTTATTGGTTTGCGTCAAAAAAGAACTTGGCTACAGATAAAGAATTAGGTTCCCATGGAAGAATTAAGCTGAGTAAGAGAATTTTGAGGATAAATGACGTTCACACTAATGTGTGAAAATATAAACAATTTTTGTATAGTGGTATTTTGTGTGAAGATGTAAGCATCAGTTTAGTCAGACATTTGTGAAATAAGGTTAACTTCTAAAATGGAGAAAAAAAGAACATGAAATGATATAGGGATTCATAATTCACTACATGGTTTTTGTTTTTCCTCTGCCTTTATCTTATCCTTGGTCTTCTAAACTACTTTCCAACACAGTTTTAACAACACATAAGTTTTATTGCACATTGCATTGTGTGCCACCAAGTGCTATGTAAATTGTCCTTGGATTTAAACTTGTTTTTTAAAATAATGCAGAAACAAAAATAAATTTTTTTGGATACATGTAAATATGACCCAGTTTTGAAACCACAGGATTTAAAGATCTTTCTGTGTATTTTATAGGTCCATAACTTCACCACAGATTGTGTTAGTTTTCTTTTTTAACCCATTAAATGAATTATACAAGTAAGTATGGTTTTACTTAAATCTATTTGATCAGTGCAGACAGATACTTTGAGATAGGTTATAGACTGGTGGCAGCCAAAGTCAACCTTCCCTCCGACCCTCGTCCCCACCTTGATTGTCTTTCCTGTATGAGTCTTCTTTTTTCAAATATTTATTTGTTACATTTTCATATAAGTGTTCAAAATAAGGATTTGAATATAATTTACTGTTTTATTGAAGCCTTTGGTTTAGGACAAGTTGGGAGTTATTGATGAAGCAAGTAACAAAATATAGGTAATAAAGTTCAATAAACATCCTTATGCCTGGCCATATGAATGCCAGGGCAGAAGATATTTGTGCATTTGGAGGTTTGGAAATACTACATTTTAGTTTGGTCTAGCTCCAGAGCAAGTCATAGATTTCAGATTTTTGTTTGTTTCCTGGAGATTGAATTAGGATATATTCAGTTAAGAATCCAGACTATCCCATCGTGGTAATTCTCCCATCAACTTAGATTTGAGATTATATCTGCCATATGAAAATAACAGAGTTAAGAGATTTCCCAAATTTTATACTTCTCCTGTACTAGTGATTCTGTTGGGGTAAAAACTTTCAGGTTTTTTTTTTGTTTGTTTGTTTTCCTTTTTGGTATAAGTTGAGGCTTACTGTATCAAATCCCTTATGATTATACAGTGGAAGTGACAAATAGATTTAAGGGACTAGATCTGATAGACGGAGTGCCTGATGAACTATGGACAGAGGTTTGTGACACTGTATCGGAGACAGGGATCAAGACCATCCCCAGAAAAAAGAAATGCAAAAAAGCAAAATGGCTGTCTGAGGAGGCCTTACAAATAGTGAAAAGAAGAGAAGTGAAAAGCAAAGGAGAAAGGGAAAGATATATGCATTTGAATGAAGAGTTCCAAAGAATAGCAGGGAGAGATGAGAAAGCCTTTCGCAGCGATCAATGCAAAGAAATAGAGGAAAACAATAGAAAGGGAAAGATTAGAGATCTCTTGAAGAAAATTAGAGATTCCAAGGGAACATTTCATGCAAAGATGGGCTCAATAAAGGACAGAAATGGTACGGACCTGACAGAAGCAGAAGATATTAAGGAGAGGTGGCAAGAATACACAGAAGAACTGTACAAAAAAGATCTTCATGACCTAGTTAATCATGGTGGTGTGATCATTCACCTAGAGCCAGACATCCTGGAATGTGAAGTCAAGTGGCCCTTAGGAAGCATCACTACAAACAAAGTTAGTGGAGGTGATGGAATTCCACTTGAGCTATTTCAAATCCTAAAAAGATGCTGTGAAAGTGCACTCAATATGTCAGCAAATTTGGAAAAGTAGGCAGTGGCCACAGGACTGGAAAATCAGTTTTCATTCCGATCCCAAAGAAAGGCAATGCCAAAGAATGCTCAAACTACCGCACAATTGCGCATATCTCACACACTAGTAAGGTAATGCTCAGAATTCTCCAAGCCAGGCTTCAGCAATGCATGAACTGTGAACTCCAGATGTTCAAGCTGGTTTTAGAAAAGGCAGAGGAACCACAGATCAAATTGCCAGCATCTGTTAAATCATTGAAAAAGCAAGAGAGTTTCAGAAAAATATCTATTTCTGCTTTATTGACTATGCCAAAGCCTTTGTGTGGATCACAAGAAACTGTGGAAAATTCTGAAAGAGATGGGAATACCAGACCACCTGACCTGCTTCTTGAGAAACCTGTATGCAGGTCAGGAGGCAACAGTTAGAACTGGACATGGAACAACAGACTGGTTCCAAATAGGAAAAGGAGTACGTCAAGGAGGTATATTGTCACCGTGCTTATTTAACTTATATGCAGAGTACATCATGAGAGACGCTGGGCTGGAAGAAGCACAAGCTGGAATCAAGATTGTCAGGAGAGAGATCAATAACCTCAGATATGCAGATGACACCACCCTTATGGCAGAAAGTGAAGAAGAACTAAAGAGCCTTTTGATGAAAGTGAAAGTGGAGAGTGAAAAAGTTGGCTTAAAGCTCAGCATTCAGAAAACAAAGATCATGGCATCCGGTCCCATCACTTCATGGTAAATAGATGGAGAAACAGTGGAAACAGTGACAGACTATTTTGTTTGGGCTCCAAAATCACTGCAGATGGTGATTGCAGACATGAAATGAAAAGATGCTTTCTCCTTGGAAGGAAAGTTATGACCAAACTAGACAGTATATTAAAAAGCAGAGACATGACTTTGTCAACAAAGGTCCATCTAGTCAAGGCTATGGTTTTTCCAGTGGTCATGTATGGATATGAGAGTTGGACTGTAAAGAAACCTGAGTGCCGAAGAATTGATGTTTTTGAACTGTGGTGTTCGAGAAGACTCTTGAGAGTCCCTTGGACTGCAAGGAGATCCAACCAGTCCATCCTCAAGGAGATCAGTCCTGGGTGTTCATTGAAGGGACTGATGTTGAAGCTGAAACTCCAATACTTTGACCACCTCATGCGAAGTGTTGACTCATTTGAAAAGACCTTGATGTTGGGAAAGATTGAGGGCAGGAGGAGAAGGGGATGACAGAGGATTAGATGGCTGGATGGCATCACCGACTCGATGGACGTGAGTTTGAGTGAACTCCGGGAGTTGGTGATGGACAGGGAGGCCTGGCGTGCTGCCGTTCATGGGGTCGCAAAGAGTTGGACACGACTGAGCGACTGAACTGAAATGTTATCATGCCCATCAACTATATGATAATGGGAGTGATTTCTATTATTTTGTTAAGTATACGTGTGTTCTTTGTTACCTCTGGGAATGCACAGATTTTGGAATTAAATGTGTCTCTTCTCACATCCCAATTCTGCTGCTGAATACCCTACCTGGAGAACCTATGACATCCCTAAACTTGTCTCCTCATGTCTCAGTTACCCCACTGGGGTATTTATTTCTCCTTTTTAAGGTCATGAAGAGAACATAATTGAGATCAGAGCTCCTTCTTATTACAGAACACACCTTCCTCTTGTGTGAAACTTCTTGTGCTCATAGCCAGTGTATAATAGAAGGTAGATTTTTTGCCTATGCTTGTGACTCTAAGTACACATACAGTTTGAATTTGGACTGTCTGCTTTAGAAGGTAGGAAGTGTGACTGTTTCTTGGAATTTTACTGTATGATGTCTAGTGGAGGTTGTTGTGTACCAACCCATTTTGTAGTTTGAGGTAAGTATGCTAAGTAGAGTTACAACTGGTCAAGGAAAAAAATTTTAAGACATTGCTAATTTGGAAACATCAGAAACTAATTTTTTTGTTTGTTTCTTCTATGAGTGCTTGTATGTGGTTTTTAAGAATTTTGAAATTTGTACTATTAGATTTGAGAGAGAAGATGGCATGTAAAACTGAAAATACTTTTTGAATTAAAGGCTACTGTTTTACAATTTCTAATTTTTGTTATTATTTAGCACTTAGTAAGAGTTAGTAACAAACTGATAACATTTCTGGCCTTTAATGTGTATGAATCCTAATTGTCATTGAAAAGGAAAAAAATTTCTGTTTAAAACAAAATCTGGCTGAACAGCTTTCATATACTAAGGGAATAGCATAATATGTACATCAGAGGAGATGACTTTCAGTTGAGAAAAATATCTTGAACATTTGTGGATATGAGAATCTTGGAAAGTAAGGGCAAATGCAGACAGGAATTTTGAGTTTCTTAGGCTGCCTGAGAAAAGTGTGAAGGATGTAGGAGCAAAAGGAAAAAGAGACGTGAGAAGAGATAGTGGAGAGCAAGAGGTGGCAGGAAGCCAGTCCTGATGTAGAGACAATCTGTCCATCCTTAAGGAATATAAATAGGATGGGCTCTGGAAATATTTATCTATCTTAATTGTTAAAATAGCAGGTGTGTCTGGGTGGAGATACCCAGATGCCTGACATCTTGGTTGTTTTAATGATGGTAGAAATTAAATGACTCATAAGAATACTGAATTTGACCATGCTTATAAATGTCTGACAAATAAATACAAAAAATATTCTGGGCTCTGTAGTCTCTGAGTTCTTCATCTTATGCAGGTGATAACATGGCTGAGCAGAGATAATAATGACCATATAAGTTTACTAAACATATGCTTATCTCAGCTAAGTAACTGACTCAGATTTATGCTAACTTGGTTCTTACGTGTGTTTAAAATCTGCTTAACCATTTTAACAATTCAGGGTTTTTTTTCAGTACATTTACAGTCATCACTGTGTGTCAGTCGCTTAGTCATGTCTGACTCTTTGTGACTCCATGAAGTGGGGCCCGCTAGACTCCTCTGTCCATGGGATTCTCCAGGAAAGAATACTGGAGTGGGTTGCCATGCCCTGCTTCAGGGGACCTTCCCCACCCAGGGATCAAACCAGGGTCTCCTGCATTGAAGGCAGATTCTTTATTATCTGAACTACCAGGGCTTCCCAATTCAGTGGTTTTTCAGTACACTTACAGTCATCATCGGTACCCATTTCCAAAACATTTTTATCTTCCCAAATAGAAACTTGGTATCTTCCTAGGTGGTGCTAGTGGTAAAGAACCTGCCTGCCAATGCAAGAGTCATAAGAGATATGGGTTCAATCCCTGGGTCAGGAAGGTGGCTTGCAGAAGGAAATGGCAACCCACTCCAGTATTCTTGCCTGGAGAATCCCATGGACAGAGGAGCCTGGTGACTACAGTCCCTGAGGTTGCAGAGTCTGACATGACTGAAGCGACTTAGCATGTACACACCTTCATGATCCATTATATAATAACTACTCATTTTCCTCTTTCATCCAAGTTCTAGCAATCTCTACTTATTTTTTGTATCCATGAATTTCCTGTTCTAGACTTCATATAAGTAGAATCATACAATATTTGTTTTTTATGTCTGGCTTATTTCACTTATTAAAATGCTTTCTAGGTTCATTCATATTGTAGTGTGTATTAGAATTTTCTTCTTTTTTATGGTTGGGTAATATTCCACTGTGTATATATGCCACATTTTGTTTATTCATTCGTTGATAGACATTTGGGTTTCTACCTTTAGGCTATTATGAATAATGGTGCTGTAAACTTTGGTGTACCAGTGTCTGTTTGAGTCTCTATTTTCAGTTCTTTTGGCTACATAAATAGAAATGGAATTGCTGGATTATATGGTAATTCTATGTTTAACTTTTCGAGGAACCACAGTACTGTTTTCTACAATAGCTGTGCCATTTTACATTCCCATCAGCGTTGTACAGGGTTTCCTTCACATTCTTACAAATGCTTGTTATTTTCTGTTTTTTAAAATAATAACAATATTTAAAAAACAGAAACTAAGAATAATTTATTTCAGCAGTGTTTTCTAACTTTCATCGTACAAGTCTTTCACCTCAGTGGTTAAGTTTATTGCTAAGTACTTTATTCTTTTTGATGCTATTGTAGATGAAATTGTTTTCTTAATTTCCTTGTCAGTTGTTCATTGTTTGTACATGCTCAGACATGCAGCTGAACTTGTGTGTTGATTTTGTATCTTGTGACTCTACTGAATTCAACCTAGTAATATTTCGGGTTTTCTACACATACGATCTTATCATCTGTGAACAGATACTTTCATTTCTTCTTTTCCATTCATAGGTGTATTCCCTTTAGGCTGGTGCTGAAATCAGTTTGTGTTTTGTTGAAGATTTTTACGTAGTTATTCACAAGGAATATTGGCTATAATTTCCTTGTAGTGTATTTCTTTATGATAAATTAGTTTTGGTAGGTGTTTCTAGGTATTTGTCCATTCTCTTTAGTTTATCCAGTTTTTTAGTGTGTAGTTGTTCGTAGTATTCCCTTATCATCCTTTTTATGTATGTGAAATTTGTGATCCTGTCCCTACTTTTATTTCTGATTTTAGAAATTTTAGTTTTCTCTCTTTTTCTTGGTATGTTTTCACTTGTGTCAGTGTATTTTCTGATTGTTTCCTTTGCCCACTGTTAATTGAATGTATTATTTAATTTTCATATATTTTTTAATATTCCAGTTTTTTTTTTTCTGTTACTGACTTCTAGTTCCATTTTGATGAGAAAAGATTCTTTGTGTCGTTTCAGTCTTTCAGAATTTATTAAGACTTGTTTTATGGCATAACATCCTGGATAATATTCCATGTGCACATGAAAATGACATTATTTTTGGCTACAGTGTTCTGTATATGCCTCTTAGCTCCTTTTGGTTTATAGTGTTCAAGTCCTCTACTTCCTTATGATCTTTTGTCTGGTTTTCCATCCATTATTTAAAGTGGGATATTTAAATCTCTTAGTGTATAACTATATTTCTCCTTTCAAGTATGTCACTGTTCTTTTATATAATTTGGGGGGCATTTTCTGTTGTTTGGTACATGTAAATTCATAGTGGTTTATATCTTACTGATGAATTGACCTTTTAATCAATATATAATGTTTTTTATCTCTTGTAACAGTTTTTGTCTGCAATTAGTATAATCACCTCTGTTCTCTTTTGGTTACTGTTTGCGTGGAATATCTTTTTTGAAAATACTTTCATTTTTAACTTATTTATGTCCTTAGTGAGTCTCTTGTGGCAGCATATAGTTGGATCCATTCTGCCAAATTCTCTCTTTTGATGGGAGAGCCTCATCCTCTCTTTTCATCTGCACATTATAGTCTGTTGTATGTCTGCCCCTAATCTTGTCCCAGGCTCACAGACTTGGTTTCTGTGAGTCTGTAATTGCCTAGAGCTTTTATGAGCTCTTTTATGAGCATTGCCTGCTGATTTTTCGATCTTAGTTTTGAGTTAGTTGAAGTAGGGATGAATGTTTTCCATCAGTTCTTCAAGTATCACCAGATAGAGGAGAACTGACTTACATAAGAATTTGCAAATAAGATCTGTTCTAATTCTCAGGAGAGAACTGGCAACCACTGCTACTGCCTCAAGGCCAAGACTGCTGCTTTGCTGGGGAGGGTGTAGGACAAGGATGAGTAAAAATATTTACAAAGGTTTCCTACTCTTTTGGAAATGAGTTTTTCTTGATTGGGTGTTTGCTTGGCTTCTGTATACCTTAGACTGTTTCCAGAATTTCAGCAAAGTTGATTCAGACAGTTTCTGCATGTTGTATTTGATGTTTATATCGGCAAATGAGAGGTTGAACCTATCTGGTTCACCATTCTGCTTGAACTTTATAATTTCAGATATGAAAACCAACTGATGGCTGCTTTAACAAAGTAACCTTCAAGTTCAGTGGCTTACCCTGATAGAAGTTTATTTCTAGTTTGCCAAACAGTCCACTGTGAGTGAGTGTGATTAGTGTCGGTGGAGGAGTGCTGGCGGTGGTGGTGTTTGGATTGGGGAGTGAGAGTGGGTGTGTGTTTGAGGGAGCATTCTGTTTCATGTAGTCCTTTAGCAACAGAGCTGATCAAGCCTATGCCCACGTTAACATGTTGCTTCTGAGGTTGCCCTGGAGAACTTTAGGGGAAAGGGGAAAAGAGGGATGTGTTAGAGGTGTTTATGAGATAACCCTTGGAGATGGTGAAGTTGATTTTTACTCACATATGTTGGGCTAGATCTCAGGCACATGGCCATAATTAATTGTAAGACAGGCTGAAAAATGTAATCTAACCATATACTTAGGAAGAGGATGAAACTGGAAACTGATTTTGATGAACAGTTGATAATTTCTGCCCTACCAGCCATGCACAGAGCTTCCTTGAACTGCCATATTCTGTTGAATGAGCTATAAGATACACCACTATTTTATATTCCATTAAGAAGGAAGGGGGAAAGTGTTAGCAATTGAGTAAGTACACAATGCCATCTAATCACTCTTACCTCTTGCATTATATTTAAAATAGAAATTATTTTAGATTTACTCAAACAGCTTTGCCTCAATCCACTTCTGAATCATTTTTTCCCATTCATAGTTGATGTGTTTCTTCCACAGAGTTATTTATGTGCAGTTAGGAAAGTTGATGATATAGCCCCGCCTCTGTACCCTACTTTTGTCTGGGATTTTCTTCTAAACTACTGATAACTATTCTGTAAGTTTTAATGCTGGCATATTCTTGATATTAGCAGATGGTGTTAATGAAAGGTTTTCAACCAATGCTTGGACTCATGTTCGTTCTTCAAATGGTCATTTGGATTATTGCCTGAAATGTTGAGAGGTTGCAGTTGTCTAATTATATCACCATGAGAAGTGACAAATTCTCATACACAGTGGAGACTGTCATGACCACCACCTCCATGGCAGCAACTGTAAATACCTTTAATTGTAAGGCACCTGCCAGTTGCAGAGATGTTAAAATGTTTTTATTTTTTGAAGGCATCTTGCAGTTGAAGATGTATATAGTGTATAGTATGTTGAATTTGTTTTGAAATTCAAGTGTTTTTTTTTAATATTTAAGACTTTAAAAAAATGATATCTAAGCTATTGAAAATATTGGTTATTAGAATTTATTAAAAATTATATTTCAGTTTTTCAGGTTCTTTTCTTTGGAGGATTAAGTGAAGGGTAAGATGGATCAGCTATTTGGAGCACTGGCTTAAAGTTACGAGAGTCTGATTTTAGAACAATACAGGAAAACACTTAAACACTGTTGGTTGCTTCTGAATGGAATGGACTCTGACAGTGCTTTTTCTGTCATTGAAATTATTCATAAAGGTTTTGGATGAAAACCAGACAAAGTGAAAGCACTTCTTTTACTGGGCAGTAATTGAACAAAATGTTGTGTGGTGTGTCTTTCTGATTGTTGAGATTCTTATTCTGTAATAATTTAATTTTATATAAGTGGTTTTCCCTTTTCTGATTGTTGACAGTAATTTATCAATGCTTTCTGTTGGTTTGAAACACTAATGATTTTTTTCCTTAATGTAAGACAGACAGCTAAATACATATTTCTGTTCTATTTCTAATTAAGTGATTAAACACACTAAGCCATGGCATTTTTTGAAACACTTGTTGGCCCAGAGGAAGTATAGATTCAAGGAATAGTATTTTTCTCTTTGTGGATTTCACTACAAATGTTACCTCATTTTTCTGGGGGCCCAGGAAAGTTTGTTGGTTCTTTTAAGGTTTAGTTTGTGAAAGTGGCTACTATCAATTTTATTTTTAATTAAAAAAAAAGTCTTATGAATATGACTTTCTTTTCTTCTCTCCTCCCTCCTTCCTTTTTCTCTGTTGTTAGAGAGTACTTTTGGCCAGACTCTTTGGAATTATCAGTACTTAGACAGCTACATAAGGAATCTTCTGACCTTTCCTGTTAATGGCTCAAATGCTTATTAACGATTGTTCAAACACATTTGGGGAGCACATTAAATAGATGAAGTACTGTAGTTGATTGACCAAAAAAAAAAAAAAAAAAAAAATAGATGAAGGATCGCCATCTTATAGGAAGAAAGAGAGCCAGAGGTACATATTTTTCTTATTTTCTTCCACGTACCCAATCTAGGTGTTAAGTTATCTGGGATTTGCTTTTACCGAAAATCATGATAGTGATAATAACACTTCCACTTTAGTTTTTGGCCATTCATAATTTGTGAATAGCTCCAACCTGGAATTTTAAAGACTGTTTATGTTCATGAAATGATTTACTGAGTAAATATATGTTCTTCATTGTAATAAAAACAATGGGAGGAAAACATATCTTTTTTTCTAAATAGAGTTGTACTGTTTTTCCAAGTGTTTGATACATCTCTCTCTCTGCTCTTTTTTTGTGGTAATATTTCTAATATATTGAAGTACTTTTTATTTAAAGTAAATATATAGTATCTCAGTATGCATATGGATTGAACTTCATTACTTTGATGATGAAGAATTTCTTAAATGCTATGATACATTAAATATGTCTACAAATTAATGAGTAATTTATTTAAAGCTTTGTAATTGTTTCTTAAAATGAGTTAACATTACTTACAAGTAAATAACATGTAGCTTTTAAAAAATATTATTTATATTAATTTAAATTATTTTTAAGAAGAATTCAGTTCAGTTCAGTTGCTCAGTCATGTCCGACTCTTTGTGACCCCATGAATCGCAGCACACGAGGCCTCTGTGTCCATCACCAACTCCCGGAGTTCACTCAAACTCACGTCCATCGAGTCGGTGATGCCATCCAGCCATCTAATCCTCTGTCGTCCCCTTTTCCTCCTGCCCCCAATCCCTCCCAGCATCAGAGTCTTTTCCAATGAGTCAGTTCTTCGCATGAGGTGGCCAAAGTACTGGAGTTTCAGCTTTAGCATCATTCCTTCCAAAGAACACCCAGGGCTGATCTCCTTTAGGATGGACTGGTTGGATCTCCTTGCAGTCCAAGGGACTCTCAGGAGTCTTCTCCAACACCACAGTTCAAAAGCATCAATTCTTCGGTGCTCAGCTTTCTTCACAGTCCAACTCTCACATCCATACATGACCACTTTAAGAAGAATATATTGTAACAAATCAAATTTTTATTCTAGGAATTTATGTTAAGTATAATAATGATATAAAGAGGTTGGAAACCACTAGAAGTGGTCACTGTTATACATTTGTATATCTATGTATTTTATATTTTGTATTTTTATAAAGCAAAAGAGTACATTAAATTGTGGCTATGATAAAGCACTCAAAAGGTATAAAAACATGAAGAATTAACGATGAGAGTTTCCACTTTCCTGAATACTGAATTCCAAACAAGTAAATACTGATAGTATTTGGCTCTTGTTTTTCCAAACCTTTATAAATTTTTAGCTTATTTTTATTTAATGCAACAATGTGTCAGGCATTGTTCTAATCATTAGCAAATAGTGGAGAGTTATTATGAATACATTTTTAAGTACTTATTATGAATATGTTTTTAAATACTTATTACCCTAAGTAATAAATTATGAGAAACTGAGACCAAGAGAGGTTAATTAATTTATGGTTTAATCTAGTCAGTCTGTCCCTTGAGTCTATGCTCTTAATCTTTCTGCCTCTTAATGCTTTTGTAATGCAAATACTCTACTGTATATGTACTCTTATATAATATTTTGTTAGTTTTTATAGTAAAAACTAACATATGTACATAGTTCTTTGGGGCTTGCTTTTTCCACCTAAAACTATATTTTGACTTGGCCTTGCTTTTTAAAAACTATGTTTTATTACAATTCATTTAAATTTACTTACCATAAATTATTTCATCCTTGATGGACACTAGGTTTTTTTTTCACAGTTACTAAAACATTATGATGAATATGTTAATAACCCACGTGTAGATGTGTAAGATTTTAATGTGAAATCGATTCCTAAAAGTGAAACTGGGTCACAGGTAGTGCAGACTTGAAATTTTGGTAATATTGTTAAATCGTCCTTCAACATGGCTGAAATAATTTATACACACATCAGCATTGTATGAATACCTGTTTTCTCATAATTCTGCCAACAGAAGATGCCATTAATTCCTGAAATGTTTGCCAATGGAAAGGGTAAAAACTATAACTTGTGCTGTTGAAAATTACATTTCTTGAATACTTCCAATTTATTAGACATTTGAATTTCTTTTGTGAATTTATCTATAATTTTTTCACACTTTTCTGTTGGATTGCCTGTTTTTTGTGTTTTAACTTTTAAATGTTGCAGTATTTTTTAAAAGCCCACTGTTGAAGAGTTTTGTAGTTAAGACAACAGATTTGATATAGACGGCCAGGCTGAGTCCTGGCTCTGCCACTTCTTAGGGAAGGTTGTTTAGTCTTCCTACGTTAGTTTCTTCAGTGGTAAAATAAGGTTAATGATGGTAAACCTCAAGGAATTATTGTGAGGATTAAAATATTAGTAATTTATAAATGACATAGAATAATACCTAACCCTTAGCCAGTGCTCTCAGAGTACTAGCTTATAGTAATTACTGCTGCTGTCACTTACGCTGTCTTGTTATTAACAAAATTTAAAAATTTTGATCACATTGGCTAGTGTCTTATTTAGTATCTTTTGCACTTGAGATTTTGTTAAATTAAGACTTGTGCTCATTCTAATATCTGTGAAAGCTGACGTTTTAGTTTCTTCAAAAAGTTGGATAACTTACAGGTTGCTAATCTTTGTGAAATTTCTTTTGTGTGGTAGGAGGTAGGTGGTCTTAAGACTTTTGGTCCAAAGAATATCTAGTTATGCCCATTGGTATTTTGTTAATCATGTACTAAAATTTCCACGTATGCAAGAATCTGTTTCTGGGCTCTTTTTTTCTGTTTCATTGTGATCTATTTGCCGATTCTTATGTCAGTATTACACTCTTATAATTACTATAGTTTATTTACGTATTTTGATATTTTGTTTGGGAAAAATCTACTCTCATTCTTGTTCAGAATTTTCATAGTAATGTGATACACTTTTTCCAACTGATTTTAGATTTTGCTCTATTTAAAGAATAGAATTCTATTCATATTTTATTAAAAAAAATCCTGTAAGGCTTTAAAAAGGTTGATATTTTAACAGTGTTGAATGTTCTTATCCAAGAAATTAATAAATGTGATACATGCACATGGAGAGTCAAACAGTACAGACAGCATAAAACGAAAAATAAGCCTTTATCTTTGGTTTACTTCCCAAATCTGTTATCACCATTAATATTTCATGTATTTCATGTAGAAAAATTTTGTATTTATATAAATGTGTATTTAGAACTCCCTTGGGCTTCCCTGGTGGCTCAGAGGTTAAAGCGTCTGCCTGCAATATAGGAGACCTGGGTTCTATCCCTGGGTCGGGAAGATCCCCCTGGAGAAGGAAATGGCAACCCACTCCGGTATTCTTGCCTGGAGAATCCCATGGACAGAGGAGCCTGTTGTGCTACAGTCCACAGGTTCGCAAAGAGTCGGACACGACTGAGTGACTTCACTTCACTATCCTTTTTAAAAAAATACTCATAGGATCATGCTCTAATACATTCTTTTTCCCACCTCATGATCTGTTGTGGAAATTTTTCAATAAGAAATTATAATGGTTTATTTATTCCTAAAATCTTTGTTGTCTACCCTTGTGTGGAAGTACTGGGATTTTATTTAATCACTCTCTTATTGATGGGCATCTTATGACATCAATTTCAGTCCTGCCAGTATAATTAATGTTTTATACGACTGAGCGACTTCATTTTCACTTTTCACTTTCATGCACTGGAGAAGGAAATGGCAACCCATTCCAGTGTTCTTGCCTGGAGAATCCCAGGGATGTGGGAGCCTGGTGGGCTGCCGTCTATGGGGTCGCACAGAGTTGGACACGACTGAAGCGACTTAGCAGCAGCAGCAGCATGTTGTATATTTATTTTTGTATTCTCGTATATGTTTATGTCATAAGGATAATTTCTAGCCATGAAATTGTTAGGTCAAAAGATTCACGGTTTTCAATTGGCAGATGTTTCAGTTTCCACTCTTAAAATGTTAATTTATCGTTATATTCCCGCTTGTAGTGTATGCAAATGTGTATTTCCCAACACTACCTCTGGATTTTATCAACTGTGCTTTATTTTTTCCTCTTTGCTTGCTTTATTTTTTTAAGTCATGATGGAGGTTGAACCTAGTTTAATATATTTGTTAGCCATTTTTTATCTGTTTAAGCTTACCATGGACAAAGCACCATACTAAGTGAATTGCATGTTTGTTTAATAAATTATTTGCATAATCATGCGAAATGCCAGGCTGGATGAAGTACAAGCTGGAATCAAGATTTCTGGGAGAAATATCAATAACCTCAGATATGCGGATGACACCACCCTTATAGCAGAAAGTGAAGAGGAACTAAAGAGCCTCTTAATGAAAGTGAAAGAAGAGAGTGAAAAAGCTGGCTTAAAACACAACATTCCAAAAACTAAGGTCATGGCATCCGGTCCCATCACTTCATGGCAAAATAGATGGGAAACAGTGGAAACAGTGACAGACTTTATTTTCTTGGGCTCCAAAATCACTGCAGATGGTGACTGAAACCATGAAATTAAAAGACGCTTGTCCTTGGAGGAAAAACTATGAACCTAGACAGTATATTAAAAAGCAGAGACATTTCTTTGCCGACAAAGATCTGTCTTTGTCTAAGCTGTGGTTTTTCCAGGAGGGCCTCCCTGGTGGCTCAGCTGGTAAAGAATCCGCCAGCAATGTGGGAGACCTGGGTTCGATCCCTGGTTTGGGAAGATCCCCTGGAGAAGGGAAAGGCTGCCCACTTCAGTATTCTGGCCTGGAGAATTCCATGGACTGTAAAGTCCACAGGGTCGCAGAGAGTCGGACACGACTGAGAGACTTTCACCTTCACTTCACTTCATGTGTGGATGTGAGAGTTGGACTATAAAGAAAGCTGAGCACAGAAGAATTGATGCTTTTGAACTGTGGTGTTGGAGAAGACTCTTGAGAGTCCCTTGGACTGAAAGGAGCTCAAACCAGTCAATCCTAAAGGAAATCAGTCCTGAATATTCATTGGAAGGCGTGATGCTGAAGCTGAAGCTCCAGTACTTTGGCCATCTGATATGAAGAGCTGACTCACTGGAAAAGACTCTGATGCTGGGCAAGATTGAAGGCAGGAGAAGGGGACGACACAGGATGAGATGGTTGGATGGCATCACTGACTCAGTGGACATGAGTTTGGGCATGCTCTGGGTATTGGTGGTGGACAGGGAGGCCTGGAATACTGCAGTTGATGGCGTTGCAAAGAGTCCAGCACGACTCAGTGACTGACCTGAACTGAGTAATAGGGGAAACAAACATTCCCTTGGAATTAGGAAAGATTCTGGGTTTTTTTTTTTTTTTCCTGTTTATTTATTTATTTTACTTTACAATATTGTATTGCTTTTGCCATACATTGACTTGAATCTGCCATGGGTGTACATGTGTTCCCCATCCTGAACCTCCCTCCCACCTCCCTCCCCATCCCATCCCTCTGGGTCATCCCAGTGTACCAGCCCCGAGTACCCTGTATCATGCATCGAACCTGGACTGGCGGTTTGTTTCACATATGATAATTTACATGTTTCAGTGCCATTCTCCCATATCATCCCACCCTCACCCTCTCCTGCAGAGTCCAAAAGACTGTTCTATACATCTTTGTCTCTTTTGCCGTCTCAGATACAGGGTTATCATTACCATCTTTCTAAATTCCATATATATGCATTAGTATACTGTATTGGTGTCTTTCTTTCTGGCTTACTTCACTCTGTATAATTGGCTCCAGTTTCATCCACCTCATTAGAACTGATTCAAATGTATTCTTTTTAATGGCTGAGTAATACTCCATTGTGTATATGTACCACAGCTTTCTTATCCATTCGTCTGCTGATGGACATCTAGGTTGCTTCCATGTCCTGGCTATTATAAATAGTGCTGCAATGAACATTGGGGTACACGTGTCTCTTTCAATTCTGGTTTCCTTGGTGTGTATGCCCAGCAGTAGAATTGCTGGGTCATATGGCAGTTCTATTTCCAGTTTTTTAAAGGAATCTCCACACTGTTCTCCATAGTGGCTGTACTAGTTCGCATTCCCACCAACAGTGTAAGAGGGTTCCCTTTTCTCTGCACCCTCTCCAGCATTTATTGCTTGTAGAATTTTGGATAACAGCCATTCTGACCAGTGTGAGATGGTACCTCATTGTGGTTTTGATTTGCATTTCTCTGATAACGAGTGATGTTGAGCATCTTTTCATGTGTTTGTTAGCCATCTGTATGTCTTCTTTGGAGAAATGTCTGTTTAGTTCTTTGGCCCACTTTTTGATTGGGTCTTTTATTTTTCCGGAATTGAGCTGCAGGAGTTGCTTAAGTGCTCAATATGTGCCAGACATAGCTGTAAGTTCTTTACAGATGTTCACTTATATAAGCATCACAGCAGCCCCATAGGGCACAGGGATTATGTTACTTTACAAATGAGGAAGCTCAGGTACCAAGTGGTGGTTTTGCCCAAGGTCACACTTGGTTTGGGAGAGGCCTTCTGGCTTTCTGTCCTCTTCACTTACCCCCTGATAATGCGTGCTTTTGTTTTGCCGAAGTGTTGCTTATGTTTTTATGTGATGTGTGCTTATTATTAATTATTTTTGAAAGATGTTTTTTATGCTGTGCATTGTGTAATTTTTTGGATTACAATTCATAATTGGCATGATTTAATTTTTAACTTAAACAACTAGTAGAAAAAGTAAAGTTGTTGTGGATAATAAAATTGTTAATAATTGTCAAAAAACTGTCAACATTGTGAAGATGGCTTTGTTCCCTCAAGTAGATGTGTAATGAGTACCACTTTACACAGGATTTATTTACTTTTCTTTGTAACTCAACCTGTATTCCAAATTTGTACTTATGAATTATTGAAAGTTTTTTTAAAAACATCTGCTTTTTTAGATTTTTTTTTTTACCAGTCATAATTTTTTTTTTGAAGTTAGTGCAATGGACCACATATTGAACATAAACTACAATTTGCAACTTTTAGCAACATAGTCTATGAGCTTGCTGCTCAGACTGGAGTGCTTAGGTATCTATGAATTTTTAGCAGGGAGTCTGTGAAGCCATGCAATAAAATGTATTACTCTTTTAAGCACCATTTCTACTAAAAGATTGGTGGGGGTGGAATATTAAGTAATTTAATTGCTTGACATTTAAAAAGAAACTAATTCTGAACATAAAAGACAAAAATTTCACATTGATGGTCTCTACCCTAGAGATCCTGAAGGTATGTATCAGTTCATTGTGTAGAAAGGTTTCAGCAGTCAGTGGTTGCATTTGAAGTCAGTTGGGGTCTTGGAAAGTTGTGAAACGAGTGAACTAACCAACATAAAATGCTGATCAATAAGGCTGAGAAAGAGCCCTGCATTTTAGCATTCAGTTACTATATATAGTATCAGTATATCAGTGTTAACCGGTAATATTTGTTGGGTTGTTGAAAAGAATAATACTATCAAAAGAGACATTTTGTTTTAAATCTTGGGAATATTTTTCTTGGATTTTATTTTATCAAACCCCACTTTTAAGTAATCCTGAGTAAAATTCAGATTCAGATCAGTCGCTCAGTCGTGTCCGATGACTCTTTGCGACCCCATGAATCGCCGCATGCCAGGCCTCCCTGTCCATCACCAACTCCCGGAGTTCACTCAGACTCACGTCCATCGAGTCGGTGGTGCCATCCAGCCATCTCATCCTCTGTCGTCCCCTTCTCCTCTTGCCCCCAATCCCTCCCAGCATCAGAGTCTTTTCCAATGAGTCAACTCTTCACATGAGGTGGCCAAAGTACTGGAGTTTCAGCTTTAGCATCATTCCTTCCAAAGAACACCCAGGACTGATTTCATTCAGAATGGACTGGTTGGATCTCCTTGCAGTCCAAGGGACTCTCAAGAGTCTTCTCCAACACCACAGTTGGGTTTACTAAAAAAAAGATAATTTGGGGGTTATTTGATTTGCAAAAGCATTGAATATAATATTTCTTTAAATAATTTACTTCTTTAGCTTCTTCAGCTCATATTCACAGTGTTCAGTCCTACATAAAAATATACATAAAAATAAAGCAAGGAACCACCAATAGTTTACAGATTTTTCTTTTTTTTTTTAATGTAAAACATTGTGGTGAAAGATTAAAAGGATATAAATTTGAAAATTTGAATACCCAGTATTTTGTTTTTTAAAATATCTAATAAGTTTGAGTAAAAGCAATATTAATAACTGCCTTTAATTTTATTCTAGATAATGAGATCAGGGCTTGAATGTGCCACTTTATTTTTATTTTTTTTTTGGAGTATAGTTGATTTACATGTTGTTTTGGTTTCAGGTGTATAGCAGAGTGATTCAGTTATATGTATATGTATATTCATTCATTTTTAGATTCTTTTCTCATATAGATTATCAGAATATTGAATACTGTTCCCCTGTGTTACACAGGAGATCCTTGTTGGTTATCTATCTTGTGTATAGTAGTGGGTGTTTGTTCATCCGAAGCTCCTGATTTACTCTTTCTCCCCACATTTCCCCTTTGGTAACCATAAGTTTGTTTTTGATATCTTTAAATCTGTTTCTGTTTTATAAATAAGTTAATTTACATCATTTAAAAAAATTAGATTCCACATATTACTGGTAGTATATGATATTTTTTTCTCTGACTTACTTCAGTTAGTATGATAATCTCTGAGTTCATCCATGTTGCTGCAAATGGCATTATTACATTTTTTTGTGGCTGAGTAATATCCATACACACAAACACGCACACAAGTAACCCATATTCTTTATCCATTCTGTCATTGGACATTTTGATTGTTACCACTGTTTTTTATTAATAAATATGACCATCATCATTCAACTTGTAGAGTGACATGAATATATTCTTGAAGTATCCAGATGATAATAGCTTTTTTACTTAAGTGACTTCAGAAAGAAAAGAAGGGCAAGGTGGGTGTAGGGAACCGTTAAGTAGAGGAGTTGTAGGAAGAGCAAATTTAAGAGTTAGCATGCTGTCCTGAGGTGTATTTTCTGTGTGGAATTTGCACCCATTAACAGAGGAAGTATAAAGCATTCTCTTTGTGTAATAAACTAAACCAGATAAAAATATACTTTGTTCTTTTTACTTTTACTTTGTTTTACTGCCATTTAGACTTGACTGAGGAAGAAAAATAGAGGTAGGTAGAATTGGCATAGTTCTTAGTCTGGGTTTCTTTATTTATCACTGTTATTTGTTCATTCAGGGATTTTAATTTATGTCATCTGAAACTCTGTAGATTGCAAATTTTCTATAACATGGCTAATTACTTTTATAATAAAGAATATACATATAACAGAAAGCAAATTGTCCAGGTTAAAAAAAAAATTCTAATTTCTTTGACATTTCTTTATGCTTTAAGTAGAAGATGAACCAGAAGTGAGAATTGAAGAGTTGGAGAGTTTTGTTTTGTTTTTTGGTGTCAGGGCAGGCAGGGGGAGGGGTTGTTCATAAGACACAAGAAGATTACTAAAATAGAGGAGGTGGGGGAAGGAACTTTGTAAACTGAGAGATGTGTATACAGGATGGTGATTATATGAGACTCCTCTAAGATGTGCCCCTCAATTTTCTGTTGTTCTTGCTATTTTAGGGGGAGAAATCCCGTGTTTTGAGGATATGATTTCCGTGGTATGATGAGGAGTACTAGGATTTTAAAAAATTACTGCAAATATATGTTAGTTGGCTAAGTCCAAATTGTAGTGACAAAAGAAAATAATAAAAAATCCATCGCAACTCTGGAAAACAGGAAAGGATGCTGTCAGTGAACATTTGGGGACTTCCTGGTAAATATAAGACTGATTAGATTATTAAAAACCACTACTGAACAGCTTACAGCATAGGGAAAACTGCCTGTGGGTAATATTGGGGTAGGTAGACTCTAGGATCAGTGAATCTACATGAGAAATAGACTAGTTTCTCCCCTTTACCACACTAAGGGCAAAACCCACCTAGAAAGTCTCACAATCATTTATTATGGGAAGGGTGGGAGTTGGCGAGACTCTTGAGGAAGGTAAAGCAATGTCCTGAATCAATCAATTGTATTGAACAATCTAGGTCTTTATTTAAACAGATGAAGATAATGATGAAATACTGGATATTTGAGGGCTTCTCAGGTGGTGCCAGTGGTAAAGAACCCACCTGCCAATGCAGGAGACACGAGAGATGCAGGTTCAGTCCCTGGGTTGGGAAGATCCCATGGAGGAGGCCACGGCAACCACTCCAGTATTCTTGCCTGGAGAATCCCATGGAAAGAAGAGACTGGCAGGCTACACAGGGTTTCAGAGTTGGACACGACTAAAATTTAGCAACTTAGCACACAGCAGTGCTAAACAGAGGACTCATTCTAAAATAGGCAGAGCAAATAGCCCAGGAATCAGTTAATATATAAAAAAAAGCAAACTGAAAATATTTAGTTTCTAGAGAAAATAACAGTGAAAAAAACCTCTTGACAATTAAAAATTTGATTGCCAAATACAACCTATGGAGGCCAAAAGATATAGAAGGTACTAGAATCCAGAGTGCTGAGTTGATTCCAAAGAGCAAGTGCACAGAACACTTGCTGACTTAAACACTTACGTTTACAGGTCACATGCTTTTGAGGGGAGAGATCTTTGGGTTTCCAGTAGATGAGAAGTTATAATTAAGGCCTCTGCATAAGGCCAAGGCTCTTCAAGATAAGGTTTTAATGAAAGAGTCTCCAGAAAATGAAATTTAACTTCCAGCAGAGAACATCAGAGAAATTTTCTTCCCTTGGCATTTTGGTGTAAGACTAAAAAGTCTTGCCTAAAAATTTGTGGCCGTAAGCTTGTCTTCATGTGGGTGTGAGATTCTAATTTATACTAACTGCCTAGTTCAGGAAACTGCAGGCAGAGAAAATTTTTAAAAAATCATCAAATGTTGGTAGTGCTACGAAGCACCTAACAGAAACAAAAGTAAATACTCTTTTAAGGCGGGTACATGTTCAAGATGAGCCTTTTAGTATATCTCTTGGTAGAGCCTGAATGAAATGCTTTGGAGAAAATGAGCAATCATGAGCAAGAGTAAGCAGGAAAAAAACCCCAGCAACATTAGACTTCTGTGATATTAAAATTAATAGGAGTATGGAATTATATACAAATGTTAAAAGAAATAAAATGGAAGATTAAAAACCAGAGCAAGAGACAGAATGCTGTCAAGAAGTACCAGGAAGATTTGAAAAAGAGCTTGTAGAAATGAAAAATATAATAATTATATTGTAATTGGAAAACATTGAATGGCTTAAATATATGAAACCTAGCTGAAGAGGGAATTAATGAACTAGAAGATAGATTTGAAAAAACAGAGAAATGGGAACATGAAAGACATAGTCAGAAGAATAAACATGTCTTAATATGTGTGAAGTTGAAGTTCAGAAAAAGAGAATGAGGAGACTGACAGTCTATATCCAAAGAAGGAACGAGCGTTTTCCAAAATTAAAAGATATCTATCATTAGACTGAAAAAAAAAAAAACCAAAACAAAAAACCCAATACAGTAAATCCAGAGGAAGCAAAATACCTGGATAATACTTAGGACAAAAGGAAAATAAAAGTAACCAGAAATAGCTTACCTGCAGAGGTATAAAATTAGACCAGTAGCAGACTTTTAAGCAACTGTAGATGCCGTAAGAGAATTGAGCCTTTAAATACAAAAAGATTCCAGATACCATCTTGAAAGTAACTAGCAAAATCAATCAAAAACAAGTGTTTTGAAATGTATTTTCGGACAGGTATCAGATTGTTAAAAAGATTAAAGTGTGACTATACTATATGGGTTAGCATATGTAACAACAAGAACTCTATAAGTTTGCAGAAGTATAAACAACTAGTTTCGAGAATAATTTGGCAATATCTAGGAAGCTTGAATGAACATTTCTCCAATGATCTGGAAATTCTGCATAAATATATATATATATATATATATATACACATATAAATATATATGTATATATACTCATGCTTACATATACCTTAGCATTGTTTATTGATCTGTTTTGACCATAACATAAACTTTCAGGAAACAAAATTTACTGTGTATAGCACATTTTGATCCACCTCTGTGCCTTACTACTTTTTCCCTTTTCCCTTTACTCCTCACCTATGACCTTGACCTACTAATGTGATTTTATTGGTGGGTTGTAAGCTGTAGTTTGAAAAATACTTCCTTAAAAAAACTCACGTATAAGTGCAATAGGGATGTTCATACCAGTATCATTTGTAAAAGTGAAACACTAGCAGTCTTAAGCACTTAATAAATGGAGAGTGGACAAGTAAACTGTGGTATATTAAATGTAAGGTGAAGAAGACTGTGAAAGTATTAAGTTTTTAGGAAGCTTAAAAATATAAAGCAATACTATGTACAGTTTTATGGATGTATGCATATATAAAATATATAAGGAAATCCATGGTAATGATAGACACCAAGCTTAGATTATCTCTAGGAGGAAAAGAAAGGTATTCTGTTATGTAGGTAACAATTTTTCTTGAACTGAGGGGTAGATACATAGGTGTTTGTTAAATGATATCTTATACTCCTTTGTATGTCTAAAATATTTCACATAAATTTTTTGAAAAGGGAGATAGTGACACGGACAGATTGAGATTTCTTTCAGGGAACAGAGCAAAAAGAGTTGGATTTTATAAGAGAAAAGTTTGAGACCTAAAAAATAGATTCAAGAGATCATTATCTGTGAAGTAAGAATTCCAGAAGTGAAAAATACATACTGTAAAAGCAGTAGACAATGAAATGGTAGAGTAAAATTTTCCTGAGCTGAAGAATGCCATCAAATAAGGTATGCTGAAATCACATTTCTGGTATAATCAAATAGTGGTCAGATTTTGAATTCCAAGGATCAAAAGAAAACCAAGTTTCCAGATAGAGTAAACAGACTTGCCCTAATGCAAAAAAAGTATCAGATTGGCATCTGATTTTTCTTCTGCAGCACTGGATACTAAGAAACAGTGGAAAATTTCTATAGAATTCTGAGGTAAAAGTACTATGATCCTAAGGTTCTGTATACAGGCAAAATTGTTTTAAAATGTGAAGACAAATATAAAAGAACTCTGAGCTATAACACTTACAAATGAATATATTATTTGGAAGTACTTAAGCAAAATGAAATGAATCATAATAGAGAATTCTGGATGGAAAAAAGAAAGACATACACTAAGTATAAATGAACAAAAGCAAACAATAAACCGAAACAGTCAGTGAAACTTTTGGTTAAATCTAAAAACTTGTCGCTAATGTACTTTGATGTATATTTGAGGTATAATATAAACAGAAAATATTCCTAATAAAATGGAAGATCTGAAAAAATGACCACTAGGAAATAAGATTCAGATGTTTTAATAAGAATAAAACCTGGGCTTTGGCAGGTGATGAGTGGAGGGAGGAAAGTAAAAGAATACTATGCATAGTTTGCTATGTAAAGTATTTCTATTCATAGAACTACAGAAGTGGATACTTTTTGCTTTACTTATGAAGGAATATAGAAATCTTGAAAATTTGAAGAGATTTTTGTTAAAAGATGGCAGGGTATCAGCTGTCTCAAACTTCATCACATCTGTTTGAAACAACTAAAAATGTATTTTTTTTTTAAAGAAAAATATGTTGGGCAGCAAGAAAGGGTGACATTGGTATAGCAAATTTGGGGGGAATTCCCTGAAGATAGAAAGTAGATGGAATGAGAGAGACAGAGAAACAAGAGCAGAGGAAAAACTGCAAGTGAAACTGAGTTTTTCCTTGGTACACTTCAAGAAACTCCCATCCGTTTTAACAGTTTCAGAGGATTCAAGTGATCTGCGGCATAATCATCAGATTAATTAATTTAAGAGCTGCTTGTACCAAATGGACTCTTTTCTTCAATTGTACAGAATGATAGTCAGCAGTAGTATTTGTCTCTAGGATAGGAGACATGGCTTCTGTTCTGCATGTGATGTCTAGGAAAGGCTTCTGATTGTGGATGCTGTAGTGGAAAGAGAGCAAAGCGGAGCCTGGAACACAAAAGGGAGGAAAGGGAAGATCAGTTCCACGGATATGAAACACAGTAAAACAGTCTGCCGCAAAAGTAAAATCTTCCTGTTTTTTTCAGTCTTTCAACAACCTGCTTTATGACATACATTCTAAATTGAAACCTCTGGATATGCTCTGCCCACTCACACTCATCCTGAAATCAACTCTCCAGTTCAGGGAAGATTCCTTCACAAAGTGACAGACCTACAGATCTACATTAGAAACCCTGGCTATTTAGCTAATTCTGGGACACCATTCACAAATTTCGAAGACCAATGATTACCAGAAAACCCAAAATATGAGTACAGGATGAACTGAGAGAAATTGACTCCTGGAAAATGAGAATGATACAAGATGTAGGTAGAACCTAAATGTAATTTGCATCCTTAGAGATTTAAGATCATAAAGCAGCTGTAAAAATAAGCCAGCTTGTTCTGAAAGCAATCTGCAGAGTTCTCAGAAACAAAAAAATATTGCTAAAATAAAAAATATTCAAGGGAAGGGCTGAAAGTTAAATTAATGATATAGAAGTAAGGTTGAGGAAATATCCTAGAACCTGAAGTTTAAAAGATGGAGATTGGAATATGAGCATATGTTTAAGTTACGTGGGACATGGAACCAGGTATGTGTTCCAGGAATGTGAGGGAGTGTTGAATATTAACAGAGATCGGTATATACAGATGTGCAAAGATGGCCAAGATACATAAAGTGAATAAACGTGTTGCGAGAATAGTATTTTAGTATGTTTGTGATCATAAATCATGTGCATGTTTGAATATGAATGAGAAAGATGAAAGGACATGAATGATCTCCTTTTGGGAAAAGGATAGAGGGATGAGAGAGGGATACTTTTCATTTTTCTTAAAGCATGGTATTTTAAAAGGAGTATATTTTTATTTAAACAATAAGTTATTAAAAGTAATGTTGCGTGAAAAGGAGAGCAACATGAGGTTAGCAGGGATTACCTAAAGGGATTACTATGATTTACACATAGTCTCAAGTCCATAATTTTCTTTGTAGTGTACAATTTTTTCTGTTATTTCTTAGCAACTGTCTCCTTCCCTTACTTCCTAGATTCTCAACCGAAGTGTATTTTCACACACTTCTCTGAACCTTCTTTACCCAAAGTATTGGGGCGGGGAGCACTAATTCCTTTGTTGCATGTGAATTTTATGAGAGAGGATATATATGTGGAGAATACCTTCAAGTAAGGATATTTTCTAGGTATTGCTTTATGAATAAAGGGTAGTATCAATCCAACACCTTCTGTGGAATGAGTCAGGATGTAAATAAATTATGTTAATGATTAATAAAGGGAAAAATGGGAGAATTCCATAGTTAAGATTTTGAAGTATATTCTGGTGGGATTTTTTGGGATGAGAGTGGGAATTGCTCAATATCAGAACAGTAACATGTGAGTATAATCACAGAGGTGTGAAGTGGTGATCTGGACCACCTGAAAGGCCCCATCCTTTTTGTGAGGAGATGGATATGATCCTTGATCTCAGTTTGCTACATCTACTGTAACCTCTGACCCCTCCACCATCACTGAAGATGCTTCTCTAAGGCCTGAAGAAGCGGTAGAGGATCACGAGAGAGCGAGTGCCTGAAGATCCTTGCCTGGGACAAGCTGTGGGAAGAAAAGTCCTGCAGGTATTCTTCTTTTGTGTTTTACTTGGTTGCTGTGTTTTTATTGGAGAAAATAATTCTTTTCCTTGGAAGGGGTGAGGAGTGGTTGGTGGGAGGTGGGAGATGAGAAGGAGTAGTTCACTTTTCACTTTCATGCACTGGAGGAGGCAATGGCACCCCACTCCAGTACTCTTGCCTGAAAAATCCCACAGACGGAGGAGCCTGGTAGGCTGCAGTCCATGGGGTTGATAAGAGTCGGACACGACTGAGCGACTTCACTTTCACTTTTTACTTTCATGCATTGGAGAAGGAAATGGCAACCCACTCCAGTGTTCTTGCCTGGAGAATCCCAGGGATGGGGGAGCCTGTTGGGCTGTTGTCTATGGGGTCACACAGAGTTGGACACGACTGAAGCGACTTAGCAGCAGCAGCATTCTTTTGTAAGTGTGATAGAACAGTTGGGAAACAGTACCAGCATCTTTCTGTCTTTTTCTTTTTCTGCTTTTACACGGTGTTTTCTGTCATCTTCAAAATAAAAGGCTATTCTTGAATCACAGATTCACTTCTGTGGTGTTAAGATTCACTAAGAACATTTAGGTACATAGCATGCTGACATAATAGATTACCTAGTTGCAAATTTTAAAAACTAATGATAAATGTTTAGATCTGTGAATGGTATTGAATTTAAATTTCTGAATATATGCTTAAAAAGCTTGTTTGTAATTGGTATTTTTTCTTTTGTGTTAGTTGTTTAACCATTTGACACTGATTTATTTCTTTGGCATGAAGATTTAACACTGCTATGCACTTAAGTAATTAATTAACTGGAGCACCTCAAGTCTTAAATTTGTTATTTTTCTCTAGAATAGTAGTCTCAAGTGCCAGGAGCCCAGTTCTAGTTCCAGTGCAACTTAAACATATTGCAAAACATTATTTTCTTCAAACTGTATGGCAGAGAATTTCATTGAGATTTTCTAGGTACTACTTATTGAAGTTTTAGAAATGGTATCTTCAGATATATTCTTGATAATTTGTTAATTCTGTTGTGCTTTTTAAATGATACTGTAAGAAGTATGCTTGAGTGTGGGGAGGGGTTGTTTTTGAAAATTTAGAGCATTTGGAACATATAACAATTCAGTTAAGTGGATATAGACAAAAATATGTCAATAAAATTGACCAAGGAAAAGTAAGTGAAATGACAGGATATGCTGGTAGTTTTCTTCTTTTTTGTTTGAATGAAAATAAGAAATGTTCTTAATAGAGATTTTTGTGTCATTTTCTCTTCCTTTTTTTTTCTAGCATGAACATTAGGAAAAGACCTCTTTTTATTTCATCTTGTCTTCCAGTCCATTTTGAATCAAAAAAGACTCATTGAAAACTCCTTTGAGAAGAGGTTTGAAGAAAGAAAAAGAAATACTGTTGAGAGAAGTTGTGCAGACCAGAAGGGAGATAGAATCACATGTTTTTGGTGTGTGTGTAACACCAGCAGGACTTCATAGAACGTGGAGAACTGAGAAGAGAGAAAATTAAGAAGTGACTGAAAATTGTGGGGCCTGCTGGGAAAGTACTGGCCATCTACTAATGTGGAAAGGCAGTTGATGCTTCAGTCCCAGGGCTTTTTGTCTCTGCTGTGCAGTTAGCATAAATTCTTCTCACATTCTGAACCACCCCTTTATCCTCTGTGAATGATGGAACTCTACTTCTATTTCAGCAGTGCTTCCAAAGATGAGTGAAAATATATAGGGTCTGCCAAAATCTGAAAAGTGTAGTCCATTTACTTATCACTAGAGCTTTGTAAGGTACCCCCTCCTGCATTTTAAATTTCTGTAGTTCGCAAAACCAGCCATTGTAGGGTGTTTTTTTTTTTTTTTTTTTTTCTGTCAATAAATACTAGATTGTCAACATGAAATATAATGATTCTTCATCATTGTGGCAGTTTTCTCCAATTTGATATCAATAGTCACCTTGGTGAAAACTAAGATTTTATTTTTTACACTTAAATAATTATGTTGTTTTTGGTGTGTCATTGTATGAGTTCCTGTTTTTCTTGAGATTTTAACAGACCTTGACTTACTGTATATGTCAAAATAAAAATCTTTAAATAGTAAATATGTTGTAATATTGTGGATACTGATCTTATATTAATTTTTCACTAAATATTGAGTTTGATTTTCATAGAAACCCTGACCCTAAATGTCATATTTATCTCAAATTTTGGAAATTAGTTTGTGTTATATAACAAGCATCTTATGGATTTGGCTTGTGTGTGTTTTAAATTTTACTTGTTTTAAGCATTTTTTAAAAATAATGTACTCATTCTATTAGGCAGCTTTTCTTTGGAAGTCAGGAGGACTTTATGTTTTTGAAACTGTAATTGGTTGTTTAAGTTCTCCAGACCAGTAATACGAATTCTGCACCTTGTTTCTAATTCCATCTTTTCTTATTTTAAGGACTTTTAGTATACATTGTGATCCTTTTTGAGCATAATATCTCAGTAGTCAAGAATATGTTCTCCTCATTTTCTCCAAGGAGGATTTCTTGACTGAAAGTTCCTCTTGTACACTGGGTTCTCTTCTGAGCACCCTCTTACTAATGCAGAGTGGCTGTGTGTGTATACGAAAGGGCATGATGTTGTTTCAGTCTGACATAAGAAATTGTACAAACGTGTTTATTAACTGCATTGCTTGTTGTGGCAAAAAGCTAGAAATAACTGTAACACACATCAAGAGGAAGAATGTTTGTGATGGAATGTTATGAAACTCTTAAAAATGGGTTCTCTGTTCATTCTAAGGAGTGTGTGTGATTTTTTTTTTAATAAGTGAAGAAATTTAGGTATAATTCACAGTGTATCCTATTTTAAAAAACTTTGTTTCTATGAAACATGTTTTATATGTTTTATTTTTTTTTGTTTTATATATTTTAGATAAACAATAATTATCTTGACATATGGGATGGAGGATAAGGAAGAAAGAGGGATGATCTTTTTTTTCTTTTCATATATTACCACATTCATTTCTGTGAAAGTGCTCCTTTTTATAATTTTTCAGGAAGAGTTTAAAGATTATCAAGAAAGTACTTAAATGTAGTTTTATAGTATTTTATAAATTTATAAAAATACAGAAAAATAAAAATACTTGTAGTGGTCAGTGATATATACACACACACAGACACATATATATATATAGGTTGCTATTACTGTGATAAAGAGGATGCAGTATGGATTATGATTCCATGGGAACACTAAGATAGAAGCCAGCTTTATCTACAGGAGATAATGAGAGTCAGGGATAGTATGGACGTCTGAAATGTGGTCAAATGTGAAACACTAAATTGCCCAACAAAATTTAATTGAATTTACTTGTGGCCCTTCTTTCCTCCTCCTCAGAAAGGAGCAGGCAGAAGAGGAGCATCCAACAATGTAAAGATGAAAAAGTGGAATGTTAATTGAATTCTGTGCTGGAGAACAACACACTAACTAGAACTGGGCATGGTGAACCAGGCTCGGACCAAAACATTTCTGGGCCTCTGTTTTCTGAGCTATAAGGACTTTGTACTCAGGGCTCTCCTGGAAATAGGATTACACAATAAAGAATCCCCACATAATAGAGAGTTGATTTTAAGTTTTAATATTTCCTCTGCCAGTAAATATTAATAGCTTTACTGTCTTTTGGAGGAGGTGGGGTTAATATAACAATACATGTAGATGTGAAGTTGGCCATTACTTGCTCAACTAGAGTATAAGAATATTTATCTTTTATGACCTGATAACTATTACATAAGGAAAATTACTGCATTAGTAAATATTTGTGGCTTCCTTAGACTTGTACAGGTAACCTCATGAATTCATAGGGTGTAAGTGTTAAAGTATAATGTAAAAATACAGAAAAGTGACAGATCTGGAAGTCTTAGGAAATGCTTTTATAGTATTGAGGGAGACAAAACTTTAAACTTATTTTGTATTATGCCCAGGGAATTGTGTGTATAACTTAAAAAACAATTAACCTTGAATTTACTTGAGGAAAAAACATAATGTCTGTGGGATAAAGATGAATTTTTACTATTAAGCTTCCTATTATGTCAGGTCACTGAACTCAGGTTTCACAGGCAGAGGCTCTATTTGCTTTTCATTTTTGTCTCTACCCTTTCTCTTTCCCTCAGCTTGAATACTCATAAGTCCCTTTGATTATTTTAATACATGATTATAAACTTAAATAAATTGTATTAGCCATGTTTTCTCCTTTCAGCTGGGTTATCAAAGGATTATATAAACCAGTATTTTCTAAACTTCAAATAGTTTTGTACAATATTGTAATCTAATATATGTGTGTTACAGCATAAACTGTAATCTGATTTGTGAGTTGTGGTTCTCTATTTGCTATCCATGTTTTAAAAGACTTACCTGTTATTTGGGTTTTATTATAACTCACAGGATAATTATAAAGATTTGACAGTGGATAGGATAGCTTTGACGGAGAAGGCAATGGCACCCCACTCCAGTACTCTTGCCTGGAAAATCCCATGGACAGAGGAGCCTGGTAGGCTGCAGTCCATGGGGTCGCTAAGTCAGACACGACTGAGCAACTTCACTTTCACTTTTCACTTTCATGCATTGGAGAAGGCAATGGCAGCCCACTCCAGTGTTAGTGCCTGGAGAATCCCAGGGACGGGGGAGTCTGGTGGGCTGCCGTTTATGGGGTTGCACAGAGTCGGACACGACTGAAGTGACTTAGCAGCAGCAGCAGCAGGATAGCTTTGAAAACTATCAAGATTATACAAACAAATTGTTATTATTTTATTCACTGGTTTAAAAATATTAGAGGTCCTAGACCTATATTCTTAAGAGCTGAAAATACTTTGGAAATCATTTACTGATTTTAGGTGTAATTGAAATGGTACAGTTTTATGAATAGCAATATTTCCATTATATTGAGAGAAAATTGAGATGATTTTACTAGATGACTACTAATTATAACCAGTATTATTCAATGAGATATGGAAATAGATACACCAAAATTTAGGAACAATCTGGCACTTTTCAGAGTCAGTCAGTAGACTTTGTCAAATAGTTAAGTGGCTCTGAAAATATCCAACATTATCCCATAATTTGGGACCACAGTGTATGACTACAAAGTATTGAAATTTATTACTTTTTGTTTCTAACTCACTTTGGCCAAAACCAAACTCATTGTCTTCTTTTCAAACCTGTTCACCCTGTGGAGAAGGATCCTTTCGTCTCTTCAGTTACAGATAGCTGGATAACTTGTCTGAAGTTGTCATTTATTGCTCTTCAGTAACACCTATTTCCAGCAGGTGCTAAATTGTTAAAATTTCTTTTTTAAAATGTTTTTTTTTTTTTTTGGTGCTTCTGTTTCTGTCACCTTAGCTATGACCTGAAATCAGACTCTAAATATTTTTCATTTGGGTTATAATAGTACCCTTATAACTCATCTGCCTATCTTTAAAATCTTGCTTCATCCCATCCATACCATTCTCAAAACCATCTTTCTAAAGGTAAATTTGATGAAGTCACTCTTTTGGTGTCCTACCCTTTAAAAGTCCTGTGATAAAGGACTGAACTCATACAAAGGGCCTCTTTATAACCCTGCAAGATCTTTTTCATTATATTCCTTGCGCTTTGTATTACCCCTGGTACTTTGTATGTCATTAAATATTGGCAGAAGTAATTCTGGTAGGTCCTGAAAGATTGGAAAAGTATAAAATGTATATTGAGAAATTCTCTATATGCTTCCTAAAGAACTTTTTAACACACAATTTTTAATGAGCCTTTGTCTCCATTTCACATAGCATAGTACTTGGCGATTAGTAAGTGCTCCATATTGTTGTTAATTTGATCCATTTGAAATCATTTGAATCTAAATATTGATGACAGCAGTGAGTATGGGACATAGTTGCTTTGGCAAAGATGTAATCAGTTTTCATGTTCCATTTCCACTCTAGTTGAGACAAAATTATACTGCACATCTTCTGAGCCTAGCAATCTCCTTTCATTTTTAAGCATTTATGTGGCTTATTTTGATCTTATTCTTTTTTTCTATGTCTATTTTTTCAATAAACTTCCATTTTTGTTCTCTTTCCTTAACCAATTTAAAGATGGCTTGTGGGTACTTCCTGTCTGTGACAGGACTTGATTTTGTGAACCATTGATCAGCTAAGGAGATCCAAACAAGAAAAGATGAATCATTAAAAAAAAAAAGCTTCTCTTGCTTTCTGTGTGTAAAAGATACACATATTTCTCTAACAGCCAATTAAAATTCAAACTTGGTGATTTGCCAAATTGCCAGTTAGATGTCACACTTAATTGTTGGTCTTCTGTGTAGCCTGGGTATTAGATGGCTTCCCTGGTAGCTCAGCTGGTAAAGAATTCTCCTGCAATGCAGGAGAAGACCCTGGGTTGATTCCTGGGTCAGGAAGATCCCCTGGAGAAGGGATAGGCTACCCACTCCAGTATTCTTGGGCTTCCCTGGTGGCTAAAATGGTAAAAGAATCTGTCTGCAATGTGGGAGACCTGGGTTCAGTCCCTGGACTGGGAAGTTCCCCTGGTATTAGATAGCATTTAGATTGAATTAGTCTCGGGGACTTGGTCAGTGAAAAACTTGAAAAGTCATTCATTAACCATTAGTTGTAGATGTTTTTCCTGTTACAACTAGTACCAATTTTTAGTGTCCGATTTACTCAAGGTTCACTTTGTCCAGAATTTAATAAATAATGAAATTTATATAGAAATTATATAGCAATATGGGTGTTAAAAATAAGCACAGACAAGTTCATAAACCCTAAGGTAAATTCTTTCACTTTTCCATTTAGGCACATTTTACCTTGAATTAGGATGAAGGATTTAGTGAAACTGCTATCTACAAATCCATTTTTCAAGAAGAGCCAATTAAGCACTTAAATGCTGTTCCTCCTTTTCATAATTTTTCAAGTAGAGAATTCATACTTGACTCTTTTTCTGTGAAACAATTAAATAATCTGTCAGTGGTATGCCTCCTTTTTTCTTACCCTTGGAGATAACTTTGGTTTCTAAATTACTGCTTGGTCACTGTGCAGATCCTACTTTGTGAGCATTAACCACTTGTAGTGGCAATGATTCTAACCACGTCCTCCCACTCCAGCCCCTACAGTCACATACATAATCAGCCGTTCAGAATTATTATCCAAGGTGGCAATTTCCTCCTACCTTTAAACTTGTACAGATAATCTTGTCAAAGGATTCTTTGTATGATGAATTTTCATTTTTCCAGAAATAGCTCAAGGTGACACTTTGATTTCATAGTGCTGTTTAGTTGAGTTTACTAATCTTTATTAAATAGTTTCCAGAGTCATCACCAGTTATTTCTTGAAATAGGACCTCTAAATTTAGCTTTGATTTGTTTACTTCTGTTTATTTTTATTGTTGTAGTGAAGGAACAGAATATGTATTTATTGCCTCTATGCAGAAACTGACTGGCTCAGAATAGAAAACACCAGGCTACTCCATCAAAACTGTTCATGCTCATTTATAGTTTAACTCAACTGATATTTTTAAAGCACTTCTAATTATGCTCCCCTGGTGGCTCAGATGGTAAAGAACCCGCCTGCAATACAGGGGACCTGGATTCCATCCCTGGTCAGGAAGATCCCCTGGGGAAGGAAAGGCAGCCCACTCCAGTATTCTTGCCTGGAGAATCCCATGGACAGAGGAGGCTGGCGGGCTACTTTCCATGGGACCACAAAAGTCAGACATGACTGAGTGACTAGCCCAGTGTCGGTGTTGCTTTCAGGTACTTGGAATATGAAGAGTGAGATAAAGATTCTGACATCGAAGATATTTTAAATTGTAAAATAGTATGTAGTCCTTTTTGGAACTATAGGGACCAAGGAGAAGCAGGTGTGGTTGGGAGAACTTTAATAAAAGAGGTGATGACAGTGCTGAAACCTAAGAGAATCAACTTGGGAGTGGGTGGAGGGGCACCAGAAAGTAGAAAAAAAGGTTTGCGAGACTTAAAAGACCTACAGAGTTCTAGAGTCCTCTGTTAGCCATTTCTGAGGATGCAGGGTTCTCTGTGTGAGCAGGGCAGGTGAGATAGTGGCAGAGGGAGTCAGGGCCACCAGATGAAAGGCATTGCAGACCGTTGCCTTGGCGTGACAGATGGAACTAACATAAACATGACCTGCCTGTTAAAATACAGATTCTGAGTAAGTCAGGAGTAGGACCCTGAATTGGGTGAGGGGGTGTTCCCAAGTGATGTTGATTACTGCTGGTTCCCTAACCACAGTTTGAACAGCAAGATTATCTACTAGTATGAAGAGTTTTGCCTCTATTCTATGGAGCTTGAAGGTAAATATGTGATCAAACTCTCATAATTTTGTTTACATAAAGGTAGAAGAGGAGACGTGGTCATCATTAGACTTAGCAAGGAGAAAGAATTGTGTGATGCTGAAAGAGGAGGAGGAGATAGAGGCAAGAGATACACAGAAAGTAGAATAAAAAGCACCTGATTATTAATTGGCTACAGAAGGGAGTTGTTCAGTGGAGGTAATTTGGTAAGTTCATAGGTTTGGAAGTTGACCAGTTCAGTTCAGTCACTCAGTCATGTCTAACTTTGCGACCCCATGGACTGCAGCACGCCAGGCTTCCCTGTCCATCTCCAACTCCTGGAGCCTACTCAAACTCATGTCCATTAAGTCAGTGATGTCATCCAACCATCTCATCCTCTGTTGTCCCCTTCTCCTCCCGCTTTCAATCTTTCCCAGCATCAGGGTCTTTTCCAGTGAGTCAGTTCTTCTCATCAGGTGGCCAAAGGATTGGAGTTTTAGCTTCAGCATCAGTCCTTCCAATGAATATTCAGGACTGATTTCCTTTAGGATGGACTGGTTGGATCTCCTTCCACTCCAAGGGTCTCTCAAGAGTCTTCTCCATCACCACAGCTCAAAAGCATCAATTCTTCTGTGCTCAGCTTTCTTTATAGTCCAACTCTCACATCCATACATGACTACTGGAAAAACCTGACTAGATGGACCTTTGTTGGCAAAGTAATGTCTGTGCTTTTTAATATGGAAATTGACTAACTGACAGATAGTGTCTACTGAGTTAGAGAGGAGAAGCAGGTTGATCTTGTGCCTGTGTGTAGAGGGCAGTGGAACAGGACTCCACTGGGGAAAGGGAGCAATAAGAAAAAAATGTCAGCTAGACAGTTCTAAAGGACCAAATTGTCATTTCTGGCAAGTACATGTAGACCATGGGGGCCTCATCAGGTCAGCTCACTTCACATTTATTGAGGGTCTGATGCTTGCCAGTTCAATTCAGTCGCTCAGTCGTGTCTGACTCTGCGACCCTATGAATCGCAGCACGCCAGGCCTCCCTGTGCATGTCCAGCTCCTGGAGTTCACACAAACTCACGTCCATTGAGTCGGTGATGCCATCCAGCCATCTCATCCTCTGTCGTCCCCTTCTCCTGCCCCCAATCTCAGTTCCCTACTAATACTGCTTAGCATACTAGAAAAGGTGAAATGTGATCTCTTCAATAAAGGATCTTACTATTGAGTGGGAAGATAGAATCAAATGAATAATTGGAATCTTCGCAAACCAGTTTGCCAAGGGGATTCCTGGAAAACACGGGGGAAACTTTTAGAGTAGGTGACAGTTCAGCAAGGTGTAGACAGGTGAAGAAAATACTATAAGCAAGTAGATAGGAATGTCCCAGTCAGTTGGAATGGGAAGTTAGCTTTTGGAGTCCAAGTTGCAGGTCATTTGCTATTGTTGTTCTGTCACCCAGTCATGTCCAACTCTTTGCAACCCCATGGACTGCAGCATGCTAGGCCTCCCTGTCCTCACCATCTCTAGAAGTTTGCCCAAGTTCACGTCCATTGCATTGGTGTTGCCATGCAGCCACCTCATCCTCTGATGCCCTCTTCTCCTTCTGTCCTCAATCTTTCCCAGCATCAGGGTCTTTTCCAGTGAGTTGGCTGTTCGCAACAGATGACCAAAATACTGGAGTTTCATCCAGTTTTAGATGAGTTTCAGCATCAGTCCTTCCAATGAGTATTCAGGGTTGATTTCCCTTAAGATTGACTGGTTTGATCTGCTTGCTCTCCCCACTTTCAGGAGTCTTCCACAGTTCGAAAGCATCAATTCTTTGGCGTCCTGCCTTCTTTACAGTCCAGCTCTCACAGCCATACATGACCACTGGAAAGACCATAGCCTTAACTACATGTACCTTTGTCGCTTTTCAACACACTGTCTAGGTTTGTCATAGCTTTCCTGCCAAGAAGCATTCGTCTTCTGATTTCATGGTTACAGTCACCATCCACAGTGATTTCAGAGCCCAAGAAGAGGAAGTCTGTCAGTACTTCCACCTTTTCCCGTTCTATATGCCATGAAGTTATGGGGCCAGATGCGATGATCTTAGTTTTTTTAATATTTAGTTTTAAGCTGGCTCTCTCCTTTCCTTTCCTCCTCATTTGCTATAGCAGTAGCTTAAATTAGAAAGCTGAGTGGTGGAAGAGGAGGCTGCAAGCGTCTGATTATCAGTTTTCTCGTCACATGTGGTCCCTTAACCTGTAGATAATGAGAGTAGGGGTCCCTGAAGTGGTTAATTTTGCACTTTGCATTTTGTAGGAAACAATCCAGTGTCAGTGTGAAGGCTGAATTGGAGAGAGGTAAAATGTGGGACTTGAATCCCAGGTAGACAGTCTTAAGTAGTGTGTCCTAAGTCCAAATAACTGAGCCAGCCCAAAACTCAAATTCCTTAAGGGGTCAGACAGATGAGAGGAATACAGAAGTATCAGCGTGTAAGGCTTAAGGAAGGGCAGGTTCTGCTGCGAAAGGAAATGCACTGTGTTCCTCCCACCACCCACCCCCGCCCCAGGGAATCCATAGTGTGCTGTCCAAATGCCCTTCACATAGTAATTTCTGATCAAAACCAAGGTGGTTACAGTGATGACAGAGAAATTATTTGGAAAGTAGAGTTTCTGTCTTGAGAGACAATAAGAGACCAACTAAGGACTAAAGGGTATGGGAAGAATCACATGCTTTTGGTGAAAAGTGAGGACATGTTGGTTTAGTGATGCTTGTGGAATCTCCAAGTAGAGACAGCTAGTTTACAGTTGTCAGAACTGGGCCAAGGAATGAAGTTTTGGGAAGTGGAATGAAGATTCTCCAAGGAAAAAAATTCCAGTGAGAGAGGAGAAAGAGGGCTGAGGATGGAACCCCAAGGAATTGTGAACTTTAAACAATGAGCAGTGAGAGGAACAGCAGAGTACTGTTCATGGTCGAAGAGGCTGGTGGCTTGGCTATGCTAGAGACAAGGAATCAGTGTTTCATTGAAGAAAATCATTCAGTTGTGTCACTTGCCACGGAGAGGTACACAAGCAAAGAATGCAAAGAGTCCTTCAGATTTGGTACAGAGCAGCCACTGACTAATTCGTGGGGCCAGAACCCAGAAAACTCTGGATTGTGGAGTGACTGGGAGGTGAGGGAGCACAGACAGTGATTCCTTTTGGAAGAAGTTTTTTTCTTCTGCCATTTGCTAAAAACACTTTCTCAAAGCTTAAGTTCCTGACTGAATGATCTAATTATAGAAAAGACTGATGCTGGGAGGGATTGGGGGCAGGAGGAGAAGGGGACGGCAGAGGATGAGATGGCTGGATGGCATCACTGACTCGATGGACGTGAGTCTCAGTGAACTCCGGGAGTTGGTGATGGACAGGGAGGCCTGGCGTGCTGCGATTCATGGGGTCGCAAAGAGTCAGACACGACTGAGCGACTGATCTGATCTGATCTGATGTGAGCATAATTATATGCTGGATCAATTAATTTTATTAATGTAAATTTGCTGGCATACGTCATAGGAATATAAAGATATGTGATTATTTTCAAACTGAAAAGCTGCTAAAACAAAGATAATTTAAAAAATGAGTTTTTATATTTATAAGCTTATTCATTTTTCATTAATATTACAGTAACCTGTTTTATGAGACTCTAAGGAAATATCTTCTCCAGGTTTCTGAGTAAAGAAGAAAACTCTGTGCATTTATTTTCTTGACTTAATTTTAGTACTTAAAAAATGGGCTTAAACACTGAAGTGCTTTTGTAGTTTTACTGCAGACTGTTTTTTTTACTATTAACTTAAAGGGTATTCATAGGCTTTGCAATGCTGCCCTCTACTGATCACTTCCCAAAATGCATTAACCTAAAGAGTCTTCCATCTCTGACTCTCCCTGGTCCTTTGTCTCAGCCCTGGTTGTTTCCTATCTTTTATCTTGCCTCAGTTGAGGGAGGGAGGTGTGTGTGTGTGTTTCATAACCAGTTACACTTATTCTCATTTAATGGCGTTAGGTAAAGATTTGAGCTTTGGAGCCAAAAAATTTGGTTATGAATTCTTAACACTAGAGTTCTTTTGAGAAGTGAAGGAGAAGGTCTTTTTGTGGCACTCGATACAGCACAGGGTAAGCATTGAGCATGTGGCCATTCTCTGTCCACTTTCTTCTCTCCATCCTCACTGACTAGGCTAGGGAGTCAAAATTCTTTTTTACCACCTCTGATTTCTCCTGATACAAAGCATCTCATTATATTAACACTGCCTCTTTCTTTGTCCATGCTCTGTAACGTCCAGGGGCCAGGAATCATGTTTGGCTTGTGCATGTTTGTATCTTTTGTATTTAGCACAAAGTTCAGTACATACAAGATCCTCATTTAGATAACATACTTGTTGTATGGCTGTGTGAACAAATGATTGAATAACTGGCTCAGTTCAGTTCAGGCGTTCAGTCGTGTCTGACTCTTTGCAACCCCATGGAGGGCAGCCCGCCAGGCCTCCCTGTCCACCAACTCCTGGAGTCTACCCAAACTCATGTCCATTGAGTTGGTGATGCCATCCAACCATCTCATCCTCTGTCATTTCCTTCTCCTCCCGCCTTCAATCTTTCCCAGCATCAGGGTCTTTTCCAGTGAGTCAGTTCTTCACATCAGGTGGCCAAATATGGGAGTTTCAGCTTCAACATCAGTCCTTCCAGTGAATATTCAGGACTGATTTCCTTTAGGATGGATGGTTAGATCTCCTTGCAGTCCAAGGGACTCTCAAGAGTCTTCTCCAACACCACAGTTCAAAAGCTTCAATTCTTCGGTGCTCAGCTTTCTTTATAGTCCAACTCTCACATCCATACACGACCACTGGAAAAACCATAGCCTTGACTAGATGGACCTTTGTTGGAAAAGTAATGTCTCTGCTTTTTAATATGCTGTCTATGTTGGTCATAACTTTCCTTCCAAGGAGTAAGTGTCTTTTAATTTCGTGGCTGCAGTCACAATCTGCAATGATTTGGGAGTCTCCCAAATTAAAGTCTCTCACTGTTTCCACTGTTTCCCCGTCTATTTGCCATGAAGTGATGGGACTAGGTGCCATGGTCTTAGTTTTCTGAATGATGAGCTTTAAGCCAACTTTTTCACTTTCCTGTTTCACTTTCATCAAGAGCCTCTTTAGTTCCTCTTCACTTTCTGCCATAAGGGTGGTGTCATCTGCATATCTGAGGTTATTGATATTTCTCTCGGCAATCTTGATTCCAGCTTGTGCTTCCTCCAGCCCAGCATTTCTCATGATGTACTCTGCATATAAGTTAAATAAGCAGGGTGACAGTATACAGCTTTGACGTACTCCTTTTCCTATTTGGAACCAGTCTGTTGTTCCATGTCCAGTTCTAACTGTTGCTTCCTGAGCTGCATACAGATTTCTTAGAACGCAGGTCAGGTGGTCTGGTATTCCCATCTCTTTAAGAATTTTCCACAGTTTATTGTGATCCATACAGTGAAAGGCTGTGGTGTAATCAATAAAGCAGAGGTAGATGTTTTTCTGGAATTCTCTTGCTTTTTCCATGATCCAGCGGATGTTGGCAATTTGATCTGTGGTTCCTCTGCCTTTTCTAAAACCAGCTTGAACATCTGGAAGTTCATGGTTCATGTACTGTTGAAGCCTGGCTTGGAGAATTTTGAGCATTACTTTACTATCGTGTGAGATGAGTGGAACTGTGCGGTAGTTTGAGCATTCTCTGGCATTGCCTTTCTTTGGGATTGGAATGAAAACTGACCTTTTCTAGTCCTGTGGCCACTGCTGAGTTTTCCAGATTTGCTGGCATATTGAGTGCAGCACTTTCACAGCATCATCTTTCAGGATTTGAAATAGCTCAACTGGAATTCCATCACCTCCACTAGCTTTGTTCATAGTGATGCTTTCTAAGGCCCACTTGACTTCATACTCCAGGATGTCTGGCTCTAGGTGAGTGATCACACCATCGTGTTTATCTGGGTTGTGAAGGTCTTTTTTGTATAGTTCTTGTGTGTATTCTTGCCACCTCTTTTTAATAATCTTCTGCTTCTGTTAGGTCCATACTATTTCTGTCCTTTATTGAGCCCATCTTTACATGAAATGTTCCCTTGGTATCTCTAAGTTTCTTGAAAGGATCTCTAGTCTTTCCCATTCTGTTGTTTTCCTTTATTTCTTTACACTGATTACTGAGGAAGGCTTTCTTATCTCTCCTTGCTATTCTTTGGAACTCTGCATTCAAATGGGTATATCTTTCCTTTTCTCCTTTGTTTTTCGCTTCTCTTCTTTTCACAGCTATTTGTAAGGCCTCCTCGGACAGCCAGTTTGTGTTTGCATTTCTTTTTCCTGGGAATGGTCTTAATCCTTGTCTCCTGTACAGTGTCACAAACCTCCATCAATAGTTCATCAAGCACTCTGTCTATCAGATCTAATCCCTTGAATCTATTTGTCAGTTCCACTGTATAATCATATGGGATTTGATTTACGTCATACATGAATGGTCTGGTGGTTTTCCCTACTTTCTTCAATTTAAGTCTGAATTTGGCAATAAGGAGTTCATGATCTGAGCCACAGTCAGATCCCAGTCTTGTTTTGCTGAGTGTATAGAGCTTCTCCATCTTTGGCTGCAAAGAATATAGTCAGTCTGATTTCGGTATTGACCATCTGGTGATGTCCGTTTGTACAGCTTTCTCTTGTGTTGTTGGAAGAGGGTGTTTGCTATGTCCAGTGCGTTCTCTTGGCAAAAGTCTGTTAGCCTTTGCCCTGCTTCATTCTGTACTCCAAGGCCAAATTTGCCTGTTACTCCAGGTGTTTCTTGACTTCCTACTTTTGCATTCCAGTCCCCTATAATGAAAAGGACATCTTTTTTTTGGTGTTACTTCTAGAATGTCTTGTAGGCTTTCATAGAACCGTTCAACTTCAGCTTCTTCAGCATTACTGGTTGGGGCATAAACTTGGATTACCGTGATATTGAATGGTTTGCCTTGGAAACGAACAGAGATCATTCTGTCATTTTTGAGATTGCATCCAAGTACTGCATTTTGGACTCTTTTGTTGACTATGATGGCTACTCCATTTCTTCTAAGGGATTCTTTCCCACAGTAGTAGACATAATGGTCACCTGAGTTAAATTCCCCCATTCCAGTCCATTTTAGTTTGCTGATTCCTAAAATGTTGACATTCACTCTTGTCATCTCCTGTTTGACCACTTCCACTTTGCCTTGATTCATGGACCTGACATTCCAAGTTCCTATGCAATATTGCTCTTTACAGCATCAGACTTTACTTCTGTCAGCAGTCACATCCACAACTGGTGTTTTTTTTTTTTTTTTTTTTTATTGCTTTGGCTTCATGTCTTCATTCTGGAGTTATTTCTCCACTGATCTCTGCATATTCGGCACCTACTGACCTGAGAAGTTCATCTTTCAGAGATCATCTTCCAGGGGATCTTCCCAACCCAGGGATCGAACCCAGGTCTCCCCTACTGCAGGCAGATTCTTTACCAATTGAGCCACAAGGGAAGCCCAAGAAAGCTGGTGTGGGTGCCCTATCCCTTCTCCAGTGGATCTACCTGACCCAGGAATTGAACTGGTGTCTCCTGCATTGCAGGCAGAATGTTTACCATCTGAGCTATCAAGGAAACCTAAATAACTGGTTACCACTTCTTAACTGGAATCTTTGAGTGTGTTACAGAATTTTTTTGGTATTATGCAGGATGCAAATGAATGCTCTTGATACATGGTATAATTAGATTTTACCCCTGGCCTTTCATAGAGGTATTTATTTGCTATTTTGTTCAATGTCTTCTGTAGTTGTTAGTTTTTTCAGGTTTTTGACAGTAAAGATAATTTATATTTTCCATAAAATTGTCAACTTCACCTAATTAAAACTATTAGCAAACAGTTTTACATAAAATTTCCTTATAACATTTGATTTCTTCTGTATCTGATTAAAATCCTTTTATCATTGCCAATTTTATGTCTTGTATTTTCATTAAAAAATAATTAGATGGAGGTATGTGTATTTTATTGATATTTTTGAAGTACTGGGATTATCTTGAATTCTTTTGTTTTTCTACTCTCTGATTGCAAAATTAGGGCTCCCCAGGTGGCTCAGTGGTAAAGAATTGTCTGCCAAGCAGGAGACGTGAATTCGATCCCTGGGTCCGCAAGATCCCCTGGAGAAAGAAATGGCTGCCCACTCTAGTATTCTTGCCTGGGAAATTCCATGGACAAAGGAACCTGCTGGGCTGCAGTCCACGGGTTCACAAAGGGTGGGACACAATTTAGCGACTAAACAATAACAATGGAAAAAACATAATTTTACCTATATTGCCTCTTCTAGGCTTTTCTAATAATTTAATGTGCCCACTTATTTCTATTCTTTTTTGTTAAAGGTTTTATTACTCTAAATTTGCCTCTGATGCCCGTATCTAAGCCCCATATTGTTTGATGTATCCTATTTTTGTCATTTCAAAGTGCTTAGTAAATACAGCTGATTTTCTTCTTGGCCTAAGAGTTGCTTAAGGAGGGTATTTTTCAATTGTGAAGTGTGTGTGTATGTATATATTAACAGTTGTTAATTTATAGTTGTACTATAATGTAAGCAGAGAAAAAGGCCCATATAATTTCTATTTTTTTTTTCTTGTGATACATACAAGATCAATATTTAAAATGTTCTCCAAGAACTGAGAAAAAAGATGAGTCCCCTGTAGGGTGTGTAGTTCTCTATGTTTATTTATTTATTCACTTTATTTTAGCATTTTGACTACTTCAACTATCATAACTTATTAGGATTAAAGTTTTATATTACTGTTGTGTGTTTGTCATTTTCCTCACTTTTTAAAACATGTTTCAGTACTATGTTATGTGATGCTTAAAGTTTGTCGTTGATATTTTCATAATGGGTTTTCCTTTTCATCAATTAAAATAATCTTTTCAATAAATGTTGCTGGTCACTTTGATACTCAAATGGGAAGAAAATGAAACCTGATCTCTGCTTTCCACATGTACATTTGATTTACGATCTAAACGTGAAAAGTAAAATAATGAAGCCTCCGTAAGAAAATATAAGAGAGTATCTGTTTTGTCTTAAAGTGGGAAAATATTTCTTAAACAATACAGAACTTTGTAACATAAAAGGAAAGTGATAATATGCTCCATCATTGACAGGTTAAGAACTCTTGTCATCAAAAGATATCAGTAAAAGAGAAAAAGCAAAGCAAAGAAAGAGCACGTGTTCCAGACAAAGGGCGTTTATAAAGGTTCTTGTGAATCAATAATGAAGAAAACATAACCCAGTAGAAAAGGGGGGATGAGAATTGAACAGGCAGTTTAGAAAAGAGGATAATTCAGGTGGTTAATAAATATGTGAAAAATTGTTCAACTTATTCACCAGGGAAATGCTGATTAAAAGCTTGATGAGGTACTACCACAGCACTCACTAGAGTGGCTAGAATTTAAAAGATTGACACTATCAGGTGTCAGCAGAATGTGAATGGCAGTGAAACTCCACTGCTGCCAAAAAGCCACTTAGAAAGTTCTGCCAGCATCTGCTGAAGCTCCGTGTACACAGATACCTACGTATCCCAGCAGTTTCATAAGAATTCATGCAGATAACCAATAAAAGCAACTACAGTCATTTTCAAAGCAGCATTGTTTGTGTAAGTCAAAACCTCAAAACAGAAATGCCCATTAGCAGTAAAATGAAGGAGTAAATTGTGTATTCTAATCCAACACTACACAGCAAAGAGTAGCGTGATGAAAATGCACAAATGACAGCTCCAAGCATGGATATATTTCACAAATAATACTTGTCCATTAAAAGTTATCAGATATAAAAGAATACGTATTGTTCCATGTATATAAAATTGAACAGGCAAGACTAATCTGGGGTTTAGACCTCTGGATAGTGGTTAGTTTGGGGAGGAGGACCAGATAATGATTAGAAAGTGGTATTCAGGAGATGTCTGGGTACCACTGGACATTGTGGAGTATGAAGTCAAGTGGGCCTTAGGAAGCATTACTACGACGAGAGCTAATGGAGGTGATTAAATTACAGCTGAGCTATTTCAAATTCTAAAAGATGATGCTGTTAAAGTGCTGAACTCCATATGCCAGCAAATTTGGAAAACTCAGCAGTGGCCACAGGCTGGAAAAGGTCAGTTTTCATTCTAATCCCAAAGAAGGGCAATGCCAAAGAATGTTCAGACTACCACACAGTTTTGCTCATGTCACATGCTAGCAAAGTAATGTTCAAAATCCTTCAAGCTATGTTTCAACAGTACCTGAACTGAGAACTTCCAGACGTACAAGCTGGATTTAGAAAAGGCAGAGGAACTAGAGATCAAATTGCCAACATCCACTGGATCGTAGAAAAAGCAAGGGAATTCCAGAAAAACATCTGCTTCTGCTTCATTGACTACCCTAAAGCCTTTGTGTGGATCACAACAAACTATGGAAAATTCTTAGAGAGACAGGAATACCACATCGCGTTACCTGTCTCCTGAGAAACCTGTATGCAGGTCAAGAAGCAATAGTTAGAAGTAGACATGGAACAATGGAATGGTTCCAAATTGGGAAAAAAGTACATCAAGGCTGTATATTGTCACCTTGTTTATTTAACTTAGATGCAGAGTACATCATGTGAAATGGTGGGCTGGGTGAAGCTCAAGCTGGAATCATGATTGCTGGGAGAAATATCAATAACCTCATATATGCAGATGACACCACCCTAATGGCAGAAAGTGAAGAAGAACTAAAGAGCCTCTTGATGAGGTGAAAGAGGAGCATGAAAAAACTGACTTTAAACTCAACATTCCAAAAATGAAGATCATGGCATCCGGTCCCATCACTTCATGGCAAATACATGGGGTAACAATGGAAGTGACAGACTTTATTTTCTTGGGCTCCAAAATCACTGCAGATGGTGACTACAGCCATGAAATTAAAAGATGCTTGCTTGGAAAAAAAGCAATGACAGACCTAGACAGTGTTTTAAAGAGGAGAGATGTCATTTGCTGACAATGGTCCATCTAGTCAAAGCTATGGTTTTTCTAGTGGTTATTGTATAGATGTGAGAGTTGGACCGTAAAGAAGGTTGAGCGCCAAAGCATTGATGCTGTCAAACTGTGGTATATTGGATAAGACTCTTGAAAGTCCCTTAGACAAGGAGATCAAACCAGTCAATCCTAAAGGAAATCAGTCCTGAATATTCACTGGAAGGACTGATGCTGAAGCTGAAGCTCCAACACTTTGGCCACCTGATGCAGAGAGTCAACTAATTGGAAAAACCTTGATGCTGGGAAAGATCGAGGGCAGAAGGAGTAACAAGGATGAGATGGCATCACCAACCCAATGGACATGAGTTTGAGCAAACTGTAGGAGTTAGTGAAGGACATGGAAGCCTGGCGTGCTGCAGTCCATAGGGTCACAAAGATTTTGACATGACTAAGCGACTGAAAAACAACAATTCAAAACACGTCTATGTGTTAGTAATGTTCTATTTGTTGATGTGGGTGATGGTTACATGGGTATACTGACTTTAGGATAATTCAGTGAGTTGTATAATTTATTATTTGTCAGCTTTTTTTGCATGTATATTGCACTCTGATTAAAAAAGTATACAAAAGTATATAAATGACAAGAAACAAAAATATTGCTATAGTGTAAGGATACTATTAATATTACAATAGTGGAAATTCAGTATGACTTAACCACAAGTTTGTCAGCTGTTCTGCTGAAGGTGTTCGTAAATAATGTCTCTGCCAGTTATGTACAGGCTTCCCTGATAGCTCAGTTGATAAAAGAATTCGCCTAAAATGTATGGTCTCAACCAGCTTCTCGTGTCTTGCTCTGTATTTGTATTGCAGGGTGCATTCCAAACAGAATAAAGCTTCTCCCCCCTGCCCGAATTCTTTTCTGGCCTTGGTTTTGTTTTCTTTTGGCAGCTATGTCTTTGCCCTACTTTTTAAAAATTATTTTCCTCTTTTGAATTTTTACTTATTTTGAGTCATTGACTTTTACAAAGGAATTTTTATTTATTTTCACTCATAATCATAAATGTTGTCTTTATTTTTTATGCTTTATTGCTATTGTTATGCACTCTGTGTGTATAGGTAATTAAACTTTATTCATTCATAATCATAATTGTTGTTTTCTTATTTTTATGCTTCTTGATATTGTTGCACTCTTTGGGGCTTCCCTGGTGGCTCAGTGGTAAAGAATCCACTTGCCAATGCAGGAGACAATGAGGATTCGATCCCTGGGTCAGGAAGATCCTCTGGAGGAGGAAATGGTAACTTACTCCAGCATTCTTGCCTGGGAAGTCCCATGGACAGAGGACCCTGGTGGGTGTCTGTGGGGTTGCAAAAGAGTCAGACATGACTTAGAGACTAAATGGCAACAGTAATGCATTCCGTGTATGTGTGAAGGCAATAAAACTTTATTTTTAATTGAAACTTTAAGTTTCTCTGAATATTTGTACCTATGTTTTTCTAATTACCTGTATCAAAAATAAATTAATTTTTTACAATTCCATTAGTTTAAGATGAAACCATTTCATTTTCCTTGTCCTTTTTTCCCCCTCACTCTTACCTTTTATTTATGTAGTTTTTGATCCAGATAAAATTTTTTTTTGGATTATGTTTTGTATTTTGTTTAATTTCAGGAGTTAATCATGAGACTTAATACTATGTTTTATAACTACATTTATAATCATTAATTTATTCACCCCCAGATTTATTATATACCTGCTAAAGCTCCACACACTGTTTTAGGCAAATAAGAATATAAATGAAAAAGATAGTGGGGCTCTTGATCTCATCAAGCTTTATATTATTTGGGTTAGATGGTCAATAAATAGATACTTTTATATCTTGAAGGGCTTCCTTGGTGGCTTAGATGGTAAAGTATATGTCTGCAATGTGGGAGATATGGGATTAATCCCTAGGTCAGAAGATCCCCCAGAGAAGGGATTAGCTACCCACTCCAGTGCTCTTGCTTGGAAAATCCCATGGATGGAGGAATGGGGTTGCTAGGAGTTGGACACGACTGAGCGACTTCATTTTCACTTTTCACTTTCACTCATTAAAGAAGGAAATGGTAACCCACTCCAGTATTCTTGCCTGGAGAATCCCAGGGATGGGGGAGCCTGGTGGGCTGCTGTCTCTGGGGTTGCACAGAGTTGGACACAACTGAAGCGACTTAGCAGCAGCAGCAGCAGCAGCCAGTATTCTTGCCTGGAGAATTCCACGAATGGAGGAGCTTGGGATCCTACAGTCCATGGGATCACAAACAGTTGGACATGACTCTGCAGCTAACACTTAGGACAGGAATCAACAGGGTGAAATGATAAGGACTGCAGTTGGCATTGAGGCTCTGTCTTAGGTAGGTTGGAGAGGCTTTTTTGAAGCAGTGACATTTAAGCTGAGACTTGAAGGAGCAGGAAGAGACCGAGTGGGTGATGAGCAGTCAGGCTGAGTGGCCAGTGCCCTGTGAGGCACAGAGTTTTATCTTTTGAAGGACTTTTATTAGCATTACTTACTACTTCTGTCAGTCATGGTAGTAGGTGTTTAAGATGTAGTCATGAATGAGTGAAGTTTATGCCTTTAAAGAAGTTGCATTTTACCTAGAACAAATCAAAAATAATTTCAGACTGTGATAAGTGCTATGAAGATGAAAAATCGGAAAGATGCTGAATGAGGAGAGGGGACCACTTTAAGTGATGAGGGAAGTTTTTCTGAGGAGGTGATACTGACAGAAAGGTTCAGCCATATGAAAACCTAGGGGAAGGGCATCTAGAGCAGGATTTCAGTTGGATTGGAGAAAAGTTATTGAGAAAAGAAGACAGCTGGTGTTGAACTGGTAAGGATCTTGGACTTCTTCTAAGTTCAGTGGGAAACTATAGGTTCAGTTTTTATAACAAGAAGACTGTCAACTCTAGGGCATCAAACAAGACAGAAGCATCTCATGCAGCAGCTCAGTATGGAGTTGATAACTGACTCTGTTCCACAAGGTTGTGTAAGGACCCTGATTCCTTCTCTCTTGGTCTTTAACCATCTGACAAGGTGTTACCCCCGTGTATGTGGTTCAAGCTGCCTTACCATCTACATGTCTGGATCTCTAATTTTGCAAAGAGAAAATGAAGGACTGGTGACTTCTTTTTTAAGCTTCCACTTAAATTGTTAGTCATCATTTAGTCACATGTGCACTCTTAGCATGGGAGGTTTAGAAGCATAATCCCTAGCTTGTTAGCCTTGTGGCCTCATAAAACTTGTGTGTATATGTGTGGGTTATTGATAAAAATAAGAAATGGAGAATAGGTATTGGGGGACAAATAGTAATATCACAAAGCCACTCAAGTGCTTTCAACAAGGGTTGAACTTTAATTTAAAAAATTACCCTCATCCCTGTGAATATATTGTGGGGGGAGGGGTGCGAAAAAAATGAAAATGGGGGCTGCTTAGTCCCGGGGAGTGGTTTATGGTGACCTGGGCCAGGTGGGAGGCAATGAAAATGGAGAGAAGTAGATGGATTTGAGTGTATTTTAGGTGTAGCACAACTTCTTGATGAAGGCTTAATTTCAGGGGACATGTGGGCCCAAGATAATCAATTTGGGAACCACTCATATTGCTGGATTTAAAACCATGGGACTGAATGAAATCCTTTTGAGTGAGTGCATGGGTAGAGAAAGGGTGCTTAGGACTGAGATTTGGGGAACTTTTTAAACATATAAAGGTGGCAGTAAGAGCCAGCAAAAGACACTGTGATGAACAATGTAATGGAAAAGAACATGTGTATGTGTAACTGAATTGCTTCGCTGTACAGTAGAAATTAAACACAACATTGTAAATCAATTATCCTTCAGTAAAATTTTAGAAAAATTTAAAAAAGACCCTGAGAAGGAGTGACTTGTGAGATAAGCTAGAATAATAAGAGGCCATAGGAAAGGACATGTTTCAAGAAGAGTAGTTATGTCTGTTAAATGCTTCTTAAAAAATTGGGCAAGATGGGATCCAAAAGGTGGTTATTGTGTGTGATAATATGTATTGTCGTTGAACTTGACAAATTCCCAATTTGGGGAAGTTTGACAAGAGTCATTTCAGTGGATTAATAGGGTCAGAAGCCAGACTGTAGAAGGCTGAGACAGTGAAAGAGTGACACAGTGAAAATATAAATTGGTCCAGACACTCAGGAAAGCGATTTGGCACTAAATCTGTGAGTACTGTATGACTTTGTGCTTCCACTCCCAGGTACATCATGATAGTCTTGCACTTGTGTACCTGGAAGACGTGCCAGGCTTAAGATTGTTCGTTAGTGGTATTGTTCATATGAGCCTCAAACTAGAAATAACCCTAATGTCTGTCAACAGAAGAATGGATAAATAAACCACTAGAGCAAAAGTTGGTGGACTACAGCCATGTGCATTAGCATGATGAAACCGCAAAACAATATTGATCAAAACAAGCAGTTCACACAAGAATACACACTATTTGATTCTATTACATAAATTTCAAAGATAGAAAACTTTGATATTTCTTATATGGGTACGTGAATATTGTCAAAACGTCAAAGGAAAAAAACAACACAAAATTTAGAAAAGAGGCAAGTAGGGAGCTTCAGATATGTTGGTGATGGTTTATTTCTTAAGCTGGATGGTAGACACTTGAATATTCACTGTAAAAAGTGCTGTTCTTTAAAGGTTTTTATTAATGTATTATCTTGTGTATGCTCTGCTTTAAATTTTTATTAAAAAACCTCCAAACATTGGAAGAGTGAATATGAAGTGAAGATGTGGTGAAAGTGAATATGGACATTTAGAGAAATTTTGCTATGATGCATGTCTGAGAAAGAATAAAAATATCCATTACTGATCTTGGTAAGAAAATTAAGGGGGGGCAAAGGCTAGGAAACAGTTAATCAGAGATGAAAGTTTGGAGATTATATTTTGAAAATAGTGCATATTGTAGGAATGGATGAGTAAGGTGAAGTAGAGCCGAGGATTGTTAGAGGGGGGAAGGCCGAGGAACCAAAGGCCAAGTGCATGCTGATGTTTGTGGGAACGATGACAGGAGTAAAACAGAAAGAGGACAGGACCTCGGAGGGTGGTCTGCAGTGACTGGAGGGTGGAGGAGGGCTCCAGTGAAGAAGAGTGATCCTCGGGGGTTGGAAGAGGAAGGCGCAGATGTGGTTTAGGTGTTGGAGTGGTGAGCCTTTACTGTGCTTCTCAGCCCTGAGGGCACGTGCTTAGAGTTTAAAAAACAAAGAGCCCTCTATCTGAAATAATGGACATTCTTAGAGGAGAGCTAAATGTCAGTGAAATCCAGAAAATGAGGAAACATCCAGAGACTAGACTGAGGATATACTTGAGATTTCTGATCTCAGAGTAGTTCCAGAAGGCATTGCACAGTGGGGACATTTTGAGACCTGGGTTGGAGTCTTGGGGGAACTCTGATCACCTACGTCCTCCTCAGAAGAAGAATCTGAATCTTTTTCTCTAGATGAATGGTTTCAATGCCCACTACCAGTCCATTTATGCCATGGTGTTTTTCCTCTTGGATTATTCTGTCTTACTTACAGACAGGCTTTCCACTTCTTTTAGTGTTTTCGAATGTGCATAGTAGTTGTATACCTGGTGAGCCTTTGTATATCTTGGCCAGGTAAGGAAGTCACTGGGAAAAGTCTTTGTCTCTGGAAAGTCAGTAGCCCTTATTTCACTGATTCTAATATTTGAATTGGCTGGCAGATTTTTAAATAGTCAAGACTTGCATTCTTACTTAGATACCTGCTATCTTAATAATAATCAGATAATCACGATGGTGTGATCACTCACCTAGAACCAGATCTCCTGGAATGTGAAGTCAAGTGGTCCTTGGAAACACTGCTATGCACAAGCTAGTGGAGGTGATGGAATTCCAGCTGAGCTATTTCAAATCCTAAAAGATGATGCTATGAAAGTCCTGCACTCAATATGCCAGCAAATTAGGAAAACTCAGCAGTGGCCACAGGACTGGAAAAGGTCAGTTTTCATTCCAATCCCAAAGAAAGACAATGCCAAAGAATGTTCATACTACTGCACAATTGCACTCATCTCACACGCTAGCAAAGCAATGCTCAAAATTCTCCAAGCCAGGCTTCAACAGTACATGAACTGTAAACTTCCGGATATTCAAGATGGATTTAGAAAAGGCAGAGGAACCAGAGATCAAATTGCCACATCAACTGGATCATTGAAAAAGCAAGAGAATTCCAGAAAAACATCTACTTCTGCTTTACTGACTACGCCAAAGCCTTATACTGTGTGGATCACCACAAACTGTGGAAAATTCTTAAAGAGATGAGACTACAAGACCACCTGACCTGCCTCCTGAGAAATCTGTATGCAGGTCAATAAGCAATAGTTGGAACTGGACATGGAACAACAGACTGGTTCCAAATAGGGAGAGAAGTACGTCAAGGCTGTATATTGTCACCCTGCTTATTTAACTTATATGCAGAGTACATCATGAGAAATGCTGGACTAGATGAAGGACAAGCTGGAATCAAGATTGCTGGGAGAAATAGCAATAACCTCAGATATGCAGATGACACCACCCTTGTGGCAGAAAGTGAAGAAGAACTAAAGAGCCTCTTGATGAAAATGAAAGAGGAGAGTGAAAAAGTTGGCTTAAAACTCAGCATTCAGAAGACTAGAATCATGGCATCTGGTCCCATCACTTCATGGAAAATAGGTGAAGAAACAGTGGAAACACTGATAGACTTTAATTTGGGGGGCTCCAAAATCACTGCAGATGGTGACTGCAACCATGAAGTTAAAAGACACTTACTCCTTGGAAGAAAAGTTATGACAAAGCTAGACAGCATATTCAAAAGCCGAGATATTACTTTGCCAGCAAGTCTGTGTAGTCAAAGCTATGGTTTTTCCAGTAGTCATGTGTATGGATGTGAGAGTTGGACTATAAAGAAGGCTGAGCACTGAAGAATTGATGCTTTTGAACTGTGGTGTTGGAGAAGACTCTTGAGAGTCCCTTGAACTGCATGGATATCCAACCAGTCCATCCTAAAGGAAATCAGTCCTGAATGTTTATTGGAAGGACTGAAGCTGAAACTCCAATACTTTGGCCACCTGATGCAAAGAACTGACTCATTGGAAAAGACCCTGATGCTGGGAAAGATTGAGGGCAGGAGGAGAAGGGGATGACAGAGGATGAGATGGTTGGATGGCATCACCAACTTGATGCACATGAGTTTGACCAAGCTCTGGGAGTTGGTGATGGACAGGGAGGCCTGGCGTGCTGCAGTCCGTGGACAATAGACTGTCCGACTCTTGTGATCCCATGGACTGCAGCACGCCAGGCCTCTTTGTTCTTCACCATCTCTCGGGGCTTTCTCAAACTCTTGTCCACTGAGTTGGTGATGTCATCCAACCATCTCGTCCCCTGTTGTTCTCTTCTTGCCTTCAATCTTTCCCAGCATCAGAGTCTTTTCTAATGAGTTGCTCTTTGAAGCCGGTAGCCAAAGTATTGGAGCTTCAACTTCAGCATCAGTCCTTCCAAGGAATACTCAGTGTTGATATTCTTTAGGATGGACTAGTTGGATCTCCTTGCAGTCCAAGGGTCTCTCAAGAGTCTTCTCCAGTACCACAGTTCAAAAGCATCAATTCTTGGGCACTCAGCTTTCTTTATGGTCCAACTCTCACATCCATACATGACTACTGGAAAAACCATAGCTTTGACTATACAGACCTTTGTTGGCAAAGTAGTGTCTCTGCTTTTTAATACGCTCTCTAGGTTTGTCATAGCTTTTCTTCCAAGGAGCAAGTGTCTTTTAATTTCATGGCTGCAGTCACCATCTACTGTGACTTTGGAGCCCAAGAAAATAAAGTCTTGTCACTGTTTCCATTGTTACGTTCTCTATTTGCCCTGAAGTGATGGGGTTGGATGCCATGATCTTAGATTTTTGAATGTTGAGCTTTAAGCCAGCTTTTTCACTCTCCTCTTTCACCTTCATCAAGAGGCTCTTCCGTTCCTCTTCGCTTTTTGCCTTTAGGGTGGTGACATCTGTATATCTGATTATTGGTATTTCTCCCAGCAATCTTGATTCCAGCTTGTCCTTCATCCAGAGTGACATTTCATATGACACACTCTGCATATAAGTTAAATAAGCAGGGTGACAATATACAGCCTTGACAGATTCCTTTCCTAATTTGGAACCAGTCTGTTGCTCCCTGTCCAGTTCTAACTGTTGCTTCTTGACCTGCGTACAGATTTCTCAGGAGGCAGGTCAGGTGGTCTGGTATTCCCATCTCTTTCAGAATTGTCCACAGTTTGTTGTGACCCACACAGTCAAAGGCTTTGGCAGAGTCAATGAAGCAGAAGTAGATGTTTTTCAGGAATTCTCTTGCTTTTTCTATGATTCGGTGGATGTTGGCAATTTGGTCTCTGGTTTCTCTGCCTTTTCTAAATCCAGCTTGAACATCTGGAAATTCATGGTTCACGTATTGCTGAAGCCTAGCTTGGAGAATTTTGAGCATTACTTTACTAGTATGTGAGATGAGAGCAATTGTACAGTAGTTTGAGCATTCTTTGGCATTGCCTTTCTTTGGGATTGGAATGAAAACTGACCTTTTCCAGTCCTGTGGCCACTGCTGAGTTTTCCAATATTGCTGGCATATTGAGTGTAGCATTTTCACAGCATCATCTTTTAGGATTTGAAATAGCTCCACTGAAATTCCATCACCTCCACTAGCTTTGTTTGTGAAGTTAAGGCCCATTTGACTTCACACTCCAGGATGTCTGGCTCTAGGTGAGTGACCACACCATTGTTATGTTATCTGGGTCATTAAGATCTTTTTAGTATAGTTCTTCTGTGGATTGTTGCCACCTCTTCTTAATATCTTCTGCTTCTGTTGAGTCCATACCATTTCTGCCTTTTATTCTGCCCATCTTTGCATGAAATGTTCCCTTGGTATCTCTAATGTTCTTGAAGTGGTCTCTAGTCTTTCCCATTCTATTGTTTTCCTCTTTTCCTCCGTATCTTTGCATTGATCTGTATGAGTCATCATTATGGAGGGTGACGAATACTGGATGCTTTCAGCTAGTCTGTGACTTGGGCAAGCAGCATAATATCTTATGATTTTGGTTTTTTTACCTATACAGTTCCAAGGTCTCTTTTAAAAATTCCGTGGCATTCTAATGTTTTTATTTTTATTAATCTTTGTAATTCCTTGTTTCTCCAGTATCGTTTAGATTCAGGTATCTACTACAAGTTAAATCAAAGCCTCTGAAAATGTGAACATTTCATTTAGATTGTACCAGTTCACTTAAATTCATTTAAATTTTCATTTAAATTGTCACAACTTTGTATGTGATACTGCAGAGAAGTCCATTATTTTGGGCTTTACAGTATGCATTTTGACCCCTAAGGAACACACTGCTGCTGCTGCTAAGTTGCTTCAGTCTAGGTCCTCTTAAACATAGTAATCAACTGGTCAGTGAATTCTGTGTTGTGAACTTACTAGATACCTGCGTCTGTTCCAGATCCTGTAAAATCATGAGATGTTAGTGAATTACTCGGGTGTTGCTTCTGCATGCCAGAAATCTTACAGAAATGTTCACTGCATAATAGTTTGAAGCCTCGTTAAATTTGTTCATTTTTGTGAAATGATAAAATAGCTAATTGGTATTTTAAAACATTTTTGTTTCAGATTAGAGATGAACACAGAGACAGTGATTTCAAAAATTTATTTACCCAAGATCCAGTTACAAACATGTATTATAACCCATAAATATGTGTATCTAAGTGCATGTAAGGGAAACAAAATTTTTATAAAACAATGCTTTTTATTACTATATATTATGAACTGTAATATTTAAATTTTATTCTGTCTTAGTTTGTGGAAAAGTTGGTTGCAATCTATCAACCTGAATTTACCCATAAATGGATCTTAATCCACACATTGAAAAATCTTACACTTAAATAGTATAAAAGGAAACATGATTAAATAGGCTGCTATTTTTTTCTGTTTTTTTAGGTCTTTTCTATTATTTCTTTATTTGAACCAGCACTTATTTATCTGTCTTTAAAAATTATGATTTGTTAAATTTACTAAAAGTATAGAAATTTGATTCTCTCTCTCTTTGGAGTATAACCTTATGAACTTAATCAACTAATTTTTATGCAAAATTACTTTAAATATTAGGCTGCATTATTCTTGTATAAGCTTTAAACTAAGAGCCATTCTCTGTAGCCACATCATAATTTTTAATTAAATTTATTTTTAGCAGAGTGTATCATTAGGATAAAACACTAAGCTCCCACCTCAAACATCTTCAAGGATAGTCACATTAAACTTAAAAAAATCCTATAAGAAAGAAGTGTGTCCTTATTTAAAGTACTTATGAATCTAATTTTTCTTTAATCTATTTGTGAGACTGATCCTTATCATGAGGCATTATTACACAGTGATTAAACACAAGGATTCTAGAACCACATTTCCAGGGTTCAAATCTTGTCTCCATCAGTTGTAAAACCTTGGGCAAGTTAGTTGCTCAATGTCTTTGTGCCTCAGTTTCCTTAAGTTGTTGTTATTCAGTCGCTCAGTTGTGTCCTACTCTTTGTGACCTCATGGACTGCAGCACACCAGGCCTCCTTGTCCTTCACCATCTCCCGGAGCCTGCTCAAACTCATGTTACCTCAGTAGAATGATTATGATTCAAATTGCTGATATGGCATGTGTGTGTTCAGTTGCGTCTGACTCTTTGCGAGCTTATAGACTGTAGCCTGCCAGGCTCCTCTGTCCATGGAATTTTCCAGGCAAGAATACCAGAGTGGGTTGCCATTTCCTTCTCCATGGGATCTTCCTGATCCAGGGATTAAACCCTTGTGTTTTGTATCTCTTGCATTGGCAGATGGATTCTTTACCAACTGTGCTACCTAGGAAGCCCCAGCATGGAGAAACAGGCCATACAAAACAGATGGGTAAACATTTGAATGTATCATTTTAGGAAAGAGGTAGAATTAGGATGGATGCAGAGGGGTGTTTTGTTCTTATTTAAAGACTTGATGGTGAACATCCTGCACCCTCTTCTGCACACACATTCCTGCCTCTTCCAGCATATCCATTCATTCTTAAATCTCATGATTCTTTCAGGTGTTGTAGATGTTACACTAGAAGACTCTCTCTCCTAGGATAACTCATAATAAACTGTTATGCTGGGAGTTTGTAACTTCATTTTTGTGCTGAGTTTTCTTCAAAGCCCCATTTTACTCCTCCCTATCTTCTCATCCTCCCCGTATCAGTTAGCTTTACTGTGCAACAAACTCTTTCAAAATTAGGGGCTTAAAATATTTCTCATTAGTCTCTGGTTAACGAGGAGGTTTTATAGTCAGCTGGTGAACTGGCTGGGTTTAGGTGATTCTGGACAGTCTCATGCAAATGTCTGAGTGGCAGTTGTCAGGCAGGTTGGCTTAGGGAACCTTAGCTGGGGTGGTTTGTCTCTGCTCTAAGTGGCCTCTTACTTGCTAGTAGGCTAGCCTGGGCTTTGTTACACGGTGCTCTTGGCATCTCAGGAGGGTGCAGACACCCATGTTCAAGCAAATCGTTAAGCTACTGTTGGGGTTACATTTGTTGATGCCCCTACTGGTCAAAGCAAATGTCATGAAAAAACTCAAGAGTCATTGTGCAAGACAATTATCCAAGGAAGTGTTGATTATTTGGAAGTCTTTATGGTTTAATTTATGAAGCACTTTCTGAATTACTGAATTTTTACCACATCATAGATTCCTGTGTAAGTTTTGATTGCAGTCTGTTGTTCGATAGATGAACATTTAATTTGATGGAAACTTGCCACATATTCTTTTTCTCATGCCATTTCAGGATTTTCTATTTTGAATATATTTTTAGTAGTTACCTTGGATGTATAGTCATTAACCTTTGGATGCTCTCCTGCAGAAACCTAACAACCCAATGCCTGTGGGAGATAGCCAGGGTAACGTAATTGAGTGAGGCCAACCTAGTTCAGGTATGAAAAAATACACTTTTGTAAATTGGAAAGCAGAGGATGCTTGTCAAAAGGTGTAGCCTATCCTCACACATCATGTGAGGATGTGGAACCAGTACTCCCAGACCTTCTCATTTTTCACGAGAACGAGGAAATCTAACTGTCAACCCAAAATCTCTTGGCTTTGAATGTTAAAATTTAATTGAATGAGAAAATTGAAATGCAAATTGAAAAACAAAAATGGTGATACTGTTCACTGAAGAAAATCTTATCTTTTGGCTAAATTCAAGAAAAAGCTGTCAATTTGTGACTTCTTTGAAAAATGAAAGTATAGTTGCTCAGTCCTGTCCAACTCTTTTTGACTCCATGGACTGTAGACTCCCAGGCTCCTCTGTCCATGGAATTCTCCAGGCAAGAATACTGGAGTGGGTTGCCATGCCCTTCTCCAGGGGATCTTCCTGACCCAGGGATCAAACTTGGGTGTCCTGCATCGCAGGCAGATTCTTTACTGTCTGAGCCTTTTTAATGGATCTCAAAGAGCTCCTAACTGAGGCCATCTGTCATCTGGTTTGAACCTGAATAGTTCTGATCTTATCTGCCACTGACTCCCCAGTTTGTCATCCTTTCCATATTCTCATCAAGGATGAATCCTTACTGTTCCTCAAGGCAAGCATTCTTTTCTGTCCCTTTGACTTAGGCATGCTTTTCTTTTTTTCACTCTCATCCAGTCTTGCTGTCCTCTGATATTCTTCCTGATCCTTTAAAACTCAACTTGGATATCTCCACTAAAGTCACACTTTATTGAGTGTGCTGTGTGAACCTCAAAGTACTTTTAAGTCTTTCTTATGGCATTTGTAATGTTCTTCCCTGTATTGAAGTTATTTGTGCTTTATTATTTGTGTGCTGCTGCTGCTGCTGCTAAGTCTCTTCAGTCGTGTCCGACTCTGTGCGACCCCACAGACGGCAGCCCACCAGGCTCCCCGTCCCTGGGATTCTCCAGGCAAGAACACTGGAGTGGGTTGCCATTTCCTTCTCCAATGCATGAAAGTGAAAAGTGATAGTGAAGTCGCTCAGTCGTGTCTGACTCTTAGCGACCCCATGGACTGCAGCCCACCAGGCTCCTCTGTCCATGGGATTTCCCAGGCAAGAGTACTGGAGTGGGGTGCCACTGCCTTCTCCGTATTATTTGTGTATGCTTTATTATTCTGCTAGAATGTGGAATTCATAACTTGGCTGGATTTTATATTTCCTGCATTGGTTAGTATGGCTATCATGCCTGGAATCCTGCCTAGCTACTCAAGTGAGGTCTCACTCAAATATGAGTGCTTTATCTGATGGTTTCCTTGACTTCTCTGACATGACTAATTTGGAATCTCAAGGCGTAAAAGAAAGGGAATTTGTTGCTGAGTTTTTCATCTGTGGAAGTTCTGTTTAACTTGGAGATAAGAAGAGAGGCAATGGATTGAATGTTGGCCCAATTAAAGAAGTGACCTGTTAAGTTGGAAGGTCAGAACAGGCAGAAATCTGGACTAGTGGCCTGAAAATGGTTAGCCTAACATGGTCAGATAGAATGTGGAGGTGGGCAGATTGGCAAGCTGGCTGGTTTCAGTTTAGAATCTCTCAGAAGCATAGCCTGCATGGGGTTCCTCTAGCTCTCACGTTGTATATCATTAAAATCTCTTAATGAACCCAAAGGTATTTTTTTCTCATCATCTTGATTATAATTTTAATTTAAATGATGATTTCTATATAAATTTGCTTGATTGCTCTTTCTTTTGTAGCATGGTCTCCTACTAACATTTTTGTTTTATTTTTAGAGAAAATGTTAATTTGAATTTGTATATACACAGCTGGAATAAAACCAAGCTGACTTTAACTAGCATCCTCAGAATAGAAGAGGTAAATTGGCAGTAGGGCCCTTGTTGTGGGATCACCAGCCAACTTATTGATACTCTTGGTAGCTTTTTTTTGGTATCCTGCCTATAGGTATTAAAATGCAATCCCTATCAAGCTACCAATGGTATGTTTCAGAGAACTAGAACAAATAATTTCACAATTTGTATGGAAATACAAAAGACCTTGAATAGCCAAAGCAATCTTGAGAAAGAAGAAGGGAACTGGAGGAATCAAGCTGCCTGAAGGCTATACTAAAAAGCTACAGTCATCAAGACAGTATGGTACTAGCACAAAGACAGAAACATAGATCAATGGAACAAAACAGAAAGCCCAGAGATAAATCCACGCACCTATGGACATCTTATTTTTGACAAAGGAGGCAAGAATATACAGTGGAGAAAAGACAATCTCTTTAACAAGTGGTGTTGGGAAAACTGGTTAACCACTTGTAAAAGAATGAAACTAGAACACTTTCTAACACCGTACACAAAAATAAACTCAAAATGGATAAAGATCTAAATGTAAGACCAGAAACTATAAAACTCCTAGAGGAAAACATAGGCAAAACACTCTCTGACATAAATCACAGCAAGATCCTCTATGATCCACCTCCCAGAGTAATGGAAATAAAAGCAAAAATTAAATGGGACCTAATTAAAATTAAAAGCTTTTGTACAATGAAGGAACCTATAAGCAAGGTGAAAAGACAGCCTTCAGAATGGGAGAAAATAACAGCAAATGAAGTAACTGACAAAGAATTAATCTCAAAAATATACAAGCAACTCCTACAGCTCAATTCTAGAAAAATAAGCGACCCAATCACAAAATGGGCCAAAGAACTAAACAGACATTTCTCCAAAGAAGGCATACAGATGGCTAACAAACACATGAAAGGATGCTCAACATCACTCGTTATCAGAGAAATGCAAATCCAAACCACAATGAGGTACCATCTCATGCCGGTCAGAATGGCTGCTAGCCAAAAGTCTACAAGCAATAAATGCTGGAGAGGGTGTGGAGAAAAGGGAACCCTCTTACACTGTTGGTGGGAATGCAAACTAGTATAGCCACTATGGAGAGCAGTGTGGAGATTCCTTAAAAAACTGGAAATAGAACTGCCATATGACCCAGCAATCCCACTGCTGGGCATACACACTGAGGAAACCAGAATTGAAAGAGACACATGCACCCAATGTTCATCGCAGCACTGTTTACAATAGCCAGGTTGTGGAAGCAACCTGGATGTCCATCAGCAGACGAATGGATAAAGAAAGCTGTGGTACATATACACAGTGGAATAGTACTCAGCCATTAAAAAGAATACATTTGAATCAGTTCTAATGATGTGGATGAAACTGGAGCCTATTACACAGAGTAAAGTAAGTCAGAAAAAAAAAAACCACCAATACGGTATATTAACACATATATATGGAATTTAGAAAGATGGTAATGACGACCGTATATGCGAGACAGCAAAAGAGACACAGATGTAAAGAACAGTCTTTTGGACTCTGTGGGAGAAGGCACAGGGGTGGGATGATTTGAGAGAATGGCATTGAAACATGTATATTACCATATGTGAAACAGATCACCAGTCCAGGTTCGATGCATGAGACAGGGTGCTCAGCACTGGTGCACTGGGATGACCCAGAGGGATGGGATGGGAGGGAGGTGGGAGGGAGGGTCAGGATGGGGAACACATGTACACCCATGGCTGATTCATGTCAATGTATGTCAAAAACCACCATAATATTGTAAAGTAATTAGCCTCCAATTAAAATAAAAATAAATAAATAAACAAAATAAACAGCCAGTTGTGTAAAGCAAAAAATAAAATACAGAGGATGTTAATATGAGGGAACATAAGAATTTGATCTTTTCTGGGTACTTCAAGTGAGTACCTTGTAGCATCTTAGTCTTCTGAGTGATCAGAGTTCCCAGTGATGGTCCCCTAGCTGAGTATGAGGTAGACTTTAGATAATTTGGCAGTTCCAGAGGAAAAGTGATGCGACAGTTTTGTTCAATATATTTAAAAAGTTTGAAATGTATAATTACAATTTTTATGAAAATTTTATCATATATTAATAATTATAGTCTTAAAGGTTATACTTTTAAAACAAGGGGAATGTTTGTCAGTTTATTTTAATTAAAATTCAGTTAACATAGTTTGTTGCTCCTAAAGCATCTTAATGCCATTAGTGATATAAATTTGATTAAATTTGTTTTTGTTGTTACTATAACATTGCATTATATTCTTATCTCATAAGATGGATCAGTATCTCTAAAGTGGTTTATTGATGCCTCAAAAAAGAGGTGGAAAAGTAACAGAAATTCCAGAATTCAGAATAAGTTTATAAATTTAAATGGTAAACTGATCAGATCAGATCAGATCAGATCAGTCGCTCAGTCGTGTCCGACTCTTTATAGAGTAGGTATTGGGATGAATGAATCAGCAAGTTTGATGATTTTGCATAAATGAAAGAAAAATACAAGTAAAATGCATGTTTAGTATCTGCAAATTTGATTTTATTATGTGGTTCTCTAACCCCTGGTGTGTTGTGTGTTATGAAACTTTATAATATATACCAGGAAATCACTGAGCCCATTGTATTATTTTCAAAGTATGGTAACCACTTTTTTCTAAGGCGAAAGTAGGTAATGCTTTTGGAGGGGAGTGAAATTAATGCTTTGTGCAACTAAAGGGAGTGATAGGATCTCAATAGCAGATACCTCATTCAGGGTTGGACACCTTAAAATAAAAATAGGTAAATGAGAACCTATATAGGTTGGTGTTAAAGAGTATGGCTGTCTGGGTTCATATCCCAGGTTTGTTTAATATTTACCAGTTATATGTACTTGATCAAATAGCCTTCTTTTTGTATACCTCAGCTTCCTTATCTACATGGAGAGAATAGTGGTAATATATACTACATAGATTTGTTACGAGGATTATAGGAGATAATATTTGTAAGCATTAGAACAGCACTTGGCACATAGTAAATTCTATACAAGTATTAATTAATTAATTTAGAACTAAATGAAAATGTCTGTTAGAGGAAAGTATTTTTATATAGATGAGAGTATGAGTCATACAAATATAAATTGAACATTTATGAACAATTTTATTAACTCTGGTTCAAAGGAGAATTTAAAGAACCACACTTACATTCACAGTAAGGAACTCTGAAGTAGAATTTACAAGTAAATGCAAATTGTCCATAGGACAGTATCAGTTGCATTCAAGAAAACATAATTCATTTGCATTTCCACAGACAAGGATTATTTGCGTTATTTCTGTTTTCTACAACTTGCATGGGTGCGTGCATAGTTGCGCAGTCGTGTCTGACTCTTTGCAACCCTGTGGCTCCTCTGTCCGTGAAATTTGCCAGGTAAGAATACTGGAATCACACTCCAGGGATTGAACCTGTGTCTCTTGGTTCTCCTGCATTGGCAGGCGGATTATTTGTCACTAGTGTCACCTGGGAATACAGAATTATAGAATAGCTCAAAGATGCTGAAAGGCAGAGATCATTGGAGAGGGAGAGATCATTAGTGATCTCTAGGGCCTGGTGGAGATCTCCATTGAGCCAGAGCCCCAGATGACTGTCAGCTGAGGCACAATAGGGGTAGATTTTTAATCTCAAAATTCTAAATATACTGTCTGAAGCTGAGTTAGAGGTCCAGGCTTCTCTGTTTGAATGGTGCTTGTTGGGTTGGAAATCCCTTGTTTCAAGTAGAGACTCACTCTTGGCTGGAAGCGCCTTAAGTCCTCTCTGCTCTGTTTGGTGTGCCATTCCCATGGGGCCTTCTCAGGCAGTTGAAACCCCCTTCTTGAGCCCCTGTGGACCATGTGCTCTGCCATCTCGGTCTACTTCCTTTCTTGTAGGAATCCATCGTATAGTCTGGCATGACTACTGTGGATAATTTGGAGCTTCATTGGCTGGCTTCTTTGGGAAACTTAAAATTTCTTCAAACTACATCCTCTAAGACTAAGCTCCCCTTCCCATTACTTCTGGTCCTTCGTCCTTCTGTTACACCTTTTATGTACCCTTCAGGTCCACTTAAATCCTTTGATATATCCCTCTTCAAAACTCCTAACTTCTCCATCTCTCTCTCCCTTGCTAAACTTTTTCCTTCCTACTTAAGCTCCTCAGCTCATATAGCACTGGAACTTTAGGCCCCTTGTTCCTCACAGGGGACTCTCAAGGAACTCAGGGGCCCTTGAAAGCAACTGTTAATACTTGAGGCTCAAAAGGAAGAAAAGGTAATTGAAAACAAGACTGGATGTTTTGTCCCTTGGACAGGATTTGGGCACTTCCAGGCATCTGCTTGGTATTTCCTGTCATTTTCTCACCTAAAATTTAGTCCACAGCCTCCTTAAGATTACATATCTGGGCAAATGAAAAATCTTGAAAGTTTCCTTCACATATACTTGTAAAAAAACATTAACTCTCATATAGAACAGATAACATTAACTTGTTCTTCTGCCAGAAGCAAAATTTGGGTAAAAATAGTAAGGTGAGAAAAGACCAGAGTATATTACTGTATATACCTGACTCATGGCTAAAATTTTAGAGTGAAAGCTGTAGAATCTCAGTTTGGATGTCTGTATGTGTGTTTATGTGTTGATATGTATGCATGTTATATGTATGTGATATTTTTCTACTTTCAGGTGGTGTTATCAGAAAAATTCATAAAATCCTATTAAGGAACTCTATGCAAATTGGCCTTTTGGAGATAAATTAACATTGTATAAATAAAATATTCCTAATACTCTCAGAAATATAAAAACTAGCCCAAAACCTTTTCATATTTTCATGACTTGGGTAAATCTTTGGTAAATAAGACTAGCTTAATACTTTTGGCTTAAATAAAAGTTTGACTTCTGAGTTATAAGCAGTAAATATAAAAGCTGAGCATACATTTTTGTTGTACTGGGTTTACTAGTCAAATAAGCTTATGTTTTATCTACTAGGTATTTAGATTATAAATATTATAAATTCAACCCAAGACCAAATGTACAAGTAAAGATGTAGTAAAAATGAATTGCTTGCCATTTATGATATCTTGTATATCAAGCATAGCATTAAAAGAAGATCCATATGTTTAACTTTTTTAGGTTTTTGCTTTGCAAAGCTTGCCTAACATGCATGTGCTATAAAAATAGTTAACAGGGTAATAACTTGAAATGATGGGGAGCTTTGTATTATGTTATAATATGTCTGTATAAAAATAGTTTCCAAAGTCTTTTCAGTACCTTGTAACCTCAAGTATACTTAGTTAAGTATAGATATTTATTAAAAATCATGATTATTTCAAAGTAAAATAAGTTATTGAAATACTAATTACTGAACATAACTTCAAGTTTATGTAGTTTGGTTTCTTTTAATGTAGTATAGAGAGAAGCTAAATATATTTGAATATGTTAATAAGTGTTCTTTTACCATATTGAAAGATTGTACCATTTAAAAACATGTCTCTAGAAATCAAAAGATGCTATATGCATGAAATTTGTTAGTCTGCTACAGAATGCTGAAAGTTGTTCATTTGTGTCCGACTCTGCGACTCTGGGGACTACAGAGTCCATAGAGATCTCCAGGTCAGAATACTGAAGTGGGTAGCCATTCCCTTCTCCAGGGGATCTTCCCAAGCCAAGGATTGAACCCAGGTCTCCCACATTGCAGGTAGATTTTTTACCAGCTGAGCCACAAGAGAAGCCCAAGAATATTGGTGTGGGTAACCTATTCCTTCTCCAGTGGATCTTCCAACGCAGGAATCGAACCAGGGTCTCCTGCATTGCACATGGATTCTTTACCAACTAAGCTACCAGGGAAGCCCTTGCAGAATACTGGCATGTGACAATCTGCAGTCATTTACTTCTTAGTCTTTTCTGTACAGTAAAGAGTACTAATTAAAAATAATAAAGAAAAGAAACAACTCTGTATGCAAAGTTTGTGAGGAATGGAAGATTTTTGTTGTTGTTGTTAAGGGAAAAGAGAGTCATTTTATTCTAATTTGAAATAAATGGTTAGTTCAGAATGAGAAAGAGGAAAAATACAGGAGAAAACCTGAATAGATATAGAGTTACAGATGGTTTTCAGAAGAGGAATTTTATCTGTGATCAAATTAGTTAAGATTGAAAGAATTTATTTGTTTTTTGATTTAAATAAGCCTAGTAATGTACTGATGCAAAATTAGAGTTGGGTTTTCTCTCTGTTAAGACAGCAAAGTTTTCTTGGATAATTAGTTGGTTCTTAGTAAGAGATCATAGAAAGATCATTGTCTTTTAAGTTCAGTAGAGTCGCTCAGTCATGTGCGACTCTTTGCAACCCCATGAATCACAGCACGCCAGATCTCCCTGTCCATCACAAACTCTGGAGTTCACTCAGACTCAAGTCCATGGAGTCAGTGATGCCATCCAGCCATCTCATCCTCTGGCGTCCCCTTCTCCTCCTGCCCTCAATCCCTTCAAGCATCAGAGTCTTTTCCAATGAGTCAGCTCTTCGCATGAGGTGGCCAAAGTACTGGAGTTTCAGCTTCAGCATCATTCTCTCCAAAGAAATCCCAGGGCTGATCTCCATCAGAATGGACTGGTTGGCTCTCCTTGAAGTCAAAGGACTCTCAAGAGTCTTCTCCAACACCACAGTTCAAAAGCATCAATTCTAAGGCACTCAGCCTTCTTCATAGTCCAACCCTCACATCCATACATGACCACTGGAAAAACCATAGCCTTGACTAGACAGACATTTGTTGTCAAAGTAATGTCTCTGCTTTTTAGTCTGCTATCTAGGTTGGTCATAGCTTTCCTTCCAAGGAGTAAGCGTCTTTTAATTTCGTGGCTGCAATCACCATCTGCAGTGATTTTGGAGCCCAAAAAATAAAGTCTGACACTGTTTCCCCATCTATTTCCCATGAAGTGATGGAACCGGATGCCATGATCTTCGTTTCTGAATGTTGAGCTTTAAGCCAACTTTTTCACTCTCCACTTTCACCTTAATCAAGAGGCTTTTTAGTTCCTCTTCACTTTCTGCCATAAGGGTGGTGTCATCTGCATATCTGAGGTTAGTGATATTTCTCCCGGCAATCTCGATTCCAGCTGTGTTTCTTCCAGTCAAGCATTTCTTATAATGTACTCTGCATATAAGTTAAATAAGCAGGGTGACAATATACAGCCTTGAAGTACTCCTTTTCCTATTTGGAACCAGTCTGTTGTTCCATGTCCAGTTCTAACTGTTGCTTCCTGACCTGCATACAGATTTCTCAAGAGGCAGATCAGGTGGTCTGGTATTCCCATCTCTTTCAGAATTTTCCACAGTTTCTTGTGATCCACACAGTCAAAGGCTTTGGCATAGTCAATAAAGCAGAAATAGATGTTTTTCTGGAACTCTCTTGCTTTTTCCATGATCCAGCAGATGTTGGCAATTTGATCTGTGGTTCCTCTGCCTTTTCTAAAACCAGCTTGAGCATCAGGAAGTTCACGGTGCACACATTGCTGAAGCCTGGCTTGGAGAATTTTGAGCATTACTTTACTATCGTGTGAGATGAGTGGAACTGTGCGGTAGTTTGAGCATTCTCTGGCATTGCCTTTCTTTGGGATTGGAATGAAAACTGACCTTTTCAAGTCCTGTGGCCCCTGCTGAGTTTTCCAAATTTGCTGGCATATTGAGTGCAGCACTTTCACAGCATCATCTTTCAGGATTTGAAATAGCTCAACTGGAATTCCATCACCTCCACTAGCTTTGTTCGTAGTGATGCTTTCTAAGGCCCACTTGACTTCACATTCCAGGATGTCTGGCTCTAGGTCAGTGATCACACTATTGTGATTATCTGGGTCGTGAAGATCTTTTTTGTACAGTTCTTCTGTGTATTCTTGCCGCCTCTTCTTAATATCTTCTGCTTCTGTTAGGTCCATACCATTTCTGTCCTTTATCGAGCCCATCTTTGCATGAAATGTTCCTTTGGTATCTCTAATTTTCTTGACGAGATCTCTAGTCTTTCCCATTCTGTTGTTTTCCTCTATTTGCACTGATCACTGAGGAAGGCTTTCCTATCTCTTCTTGCCATTCTTTGGAACTCTGCATTCAGATACTTATATTTTTCCTTTTCTCCTTTGCTTTTCGCTTCTCTTCTTTTCACAGCTATTTGTAAGGCCTCCCCAGACAGCCATTTTGCTTTTCTGCATTTCTTTTCCATGGGGATGGTCTTGATCCCTGTCTCCTGTACAATGTCATGAACCTCATTCCATAGTTCATCAGGCACTCTATCTATCAGATCTAGGCCCTTAAATCTATTTCTCACTTCCACTGTATAATCATAAGGGATTTGATTTAGGTCATACCTGAATGGTCTAGTGATTTTTCCTACTTTCTTCAATTTAAGTCTGAATTTGGCAATAAGGAGTTCATGATCTGAGCCACAGTCAGCTCCCGGTCTTGTTTTTGTTGACTGTATAGAGCTTCTCCATCTTTGGCTGCAAAGAACATAATCAATCTAATTTCGGTGTTGACCATCTGGTGATGTCCATGTGTAGAGTCTTCTCTTGTGTTGTTGAAAGAGGGTGTTTGCTATGACCAGTGCATTCTCTTGGCAAAACTCTATTAGTCTTTGCCCTGCTTCATTCCATGTTCCAAGGCCAAATTTGCCTGTTACTCCAGGTGTTTCTTGACTTCTTACTTTTGCATTCCAGTCCCCTATAATGAAAAGGACATCTTTCTTGGGTGTTAGTTCTAAAAGGTCTTGTAGGTCTTCATAGAACTGTTCAGCTTCTTCAGCATTACTGGTTGGGGCATAGACTTGGATTACTGTGATATTGAATGGTTTGCCTTGGAAACTAACAGAGATCATTCTGTCGTTTTTGAGACTGCGTCCAAGTACTGCATTTCGGACTCTTTGTTGACCATGATGGCCACTCCATTTCTTCTGAGGGATTCCTGCCTGCAGTAGTAGATATAATGGTCATCTGAGTTAAATTCACCCATTCCAGTCCATTTCAGTTCGCTGATTCCTAGAATGTCGACATTCACTCTTGCCATCTCTTGGTTGACCACTTCCAATTTGCCTTGATTCATGGACCTGACATTCTAGGTTCCTATGCAACATTGCTCTTTACAGCATTGGACCTTGCTTCTATCACCAGTCACATCCACAGCTGGATATTGTTTTTGCTTTGGCTCCATCCCTTCATTCTTTCTGGAGTTATTTCTCCACTGATCTCCAGTAGCATATTGGGCACTTACTGACCTGGGGAGTTCCTCTTTCAGTATCCTATCATTTTGCCTTTTCATACTGTTCATGGGGTTCTCAAGGCAAGAATACTGAAGTGGTTTGCCATTCCCTTCTCCAGTAGACCACATTCTGTCAAATCTCTCCACCATGACCTGCCTGTCTTGGGTTGCCCCACGGGCATGGCTTAGTTTCATTGAGTTAGACAAGGCTGTGGTCCTAGTGTGATTAGATTAACTAGTTTTCTGTGAGTATGGTTTCAGTGTGTCTGCCCTCTGATGCCCTCTCGCAGCACCTACCGTCTTACTTGGGTTTCTCTTACCTTGGACGTGGGGTATTTTTTCACGTCTTTTAAGTTATCTGCTTAGAAACAAGAATTCTGTGTCTTATCAAAATAATTTCCTGTGGGTTATGTTGTTTTTATTATGTTCGTTTATAAGAACTTAAGGATTGTTTCATAGTGATCTATGATTCTATTTATTCAAGTGTTCAATCCTTTTGACATTTTTGACAACTTTCCAAAGTCAAATTCTAAACGAAATTGTGAACTCTAATTGAGATTGATGTTTCCCACAGGGGCCTTGGAAAATCTCAGAGGGTTTGTTTTTTCACCTAGTAAGAAAGAAACATTAAAAAATAATTTGGTTTATTTGATGTCTTAAATTGTGACACATTGTCAAATAAGAAATACTTAACTTTCTCTAGCTTTTATTTGTGTGGGTAAAAATTATTAATAGATATTTCAGAAGTTGTGTGAAGTTCATAGAAATTTTCCAGTACCTTTTTATCCATCATATGTCCTGTTATAATTTTGTGAGCTATAATTTGAGTTTTTTTAATTGAAGTGTAGTTGATTTACCAGGCTATGTTAATTTCTGCTGTACAGCAGAGTTATTCAGTTATGTATATATATATATATACACACACACACACATACACACATGTATATATATTTCCTGTTTCCCCTTCATGGATCACTGCCTTGTCATGGTGAAGGGGCTTGCATAACTCAGTGAAGCTATGAACCATGTTGTGTAGGGCCACCAAGCACCCAAAATGGGTGGGTCATAGTGGAGAGTTCTGACAAAACTCTGGAGAAGAGAATGGCAAACCACCCCAGGATACTTGCTGTGAGAACCTCATGAAGTGTACACAAGGACAAAAAAATATGATACTCAAAGATAAGTCCCCCAGGTCTGAAGGTGTCCAGTATGCTCCTGGGGAAGAATGAAGGAGAACTACTAATATCCCCAGAAAGAATGAGGCGTCTGGGCCAAAGTGGAAATGATGCTCAGTTGTGGATGTGTCTGGTGATGAAAGTAAAATCCAGTGCTGCAAAGAACAGTATTGTGTAGGAACCTGAAATGTTAGGTCCATGAATCAAGGTAAATTGGAATTGGTCAAGCAGGAGATGGTAAGAGTAAACATTGACATCTTAGCAATCAGTGAACTAAAATGAATGGGAAAGGGCAAATTTAATTCAGATGACCTTCATATCTACTACTATGGGCAGGAATGCCATAGAAGAAATGGAGTAGCCCTCATAATCAACAAGAGTCTGAAATGCAGTACATGGGTGCAACCTCAAAAATGATAGAATGATCTCAGTTTGTTTCCAAGGCAAGCCATTCAACATCACAGTAATCCAAATCTGTGCCCAGAGCCAGGCATTCTGGAGACTGAAGTCAAGTGGGCCTTAGGAAGCACTGCTGTTAATAAAGCTAGTGGATGTGACGTAATTCCAGTCAGTCATTTCAGTCGCTCAGTCGTGTCGTGAAGGCAGGAGAAGGGGATGACAGAGGATGAGATGGTTGGATGGTGTCGCCGACTCTATGGACATGAGTTGGAGCAAGCTCTGGGAGTTGATGAAGAACAGGGAAGCCTGGCGTGCTGCAGCCCATGGGGTTGCAAAGAGTCGGACACAGTTGAGTGACCAAACAACAACAATTCAAAACCCTTAAGGATGATGCCATCAAAGTGTTGCATTCAATATGTCGGCAAATCTGGAAGACTCCCACAGTGGCCACAGGATTGGTAAAGGTCAGCCCTCATCCCAATTCCCAGGGAGGGTAATACTAAACAATGTGCTAACCATTGGACAGCTGCACTCATCTCCCATGCTAGTAAAATCATGCTTAAAATCTTGCATGCTTGGCTTCAGCATTATTCGAGTCAGGAACTTCTAGATGTCCAAACTGGGTTTAGAAAAGGAAAAGGAACCAGAGATCAAATTGCCAGCATTTGCTGGGTCGTAGAGAAAGCTAGGGAATTCCAGAAAAACATCTACCTCTGCTTCATCGACTACACCGAAGCCTTTGACTGTGTGAATCATAATAAGCTGTGCAAAGCTCTTAAAGAGATGGGAATACTAGACCATCTTACCTGTCTCCTGAGAAACCTGTATGTGGGTCAAGAAGCAACAATCAGAACCCTGTATGGCCAACTGATTGGTTCAAGATTGAGAAAGGAGTATGGCAGGGCTGTCTGCTGTCACCCTGTTTGTTGATACACTGAGCACATCATGAGAAATGCTGGGCTGGATGAGTTACAGGCTGGAATCAAGATAGGTGGGAGAAACATTAACAACCTCAGATATGCAGATGATACCACCCTAATGTCAGAAAGTGAAGAGGAACTGAAGAGCCTCTTGATGAGGGTGAAGGAGGAGAGTGAAAGAGTCAGCTTAAAACTAAATACTAAAAAAACTAAGATCATGGCATCTGGCCCCATTACTTCATGGCAGATAGAGGGAAAAGGTGGAAGCAGTGACAGATTTCCTCTTCTTGGCTCTAAAATCACTGTGTATGGTGACTGCAGCCGTGAAATCAGACGACGATTGCTTCTTGGCAGGGAAGCTGTGACAAACCTAGACAGTGTGTTGAAAAGCAGAGACGTTACTCTGCTGACGAAGATCCGTATAGTCAAGGCTATGATCTTTCCTCTTGTCACATACGGTTGTGAGAACTGGAACATAAAGAAGGCAGAGAGCTGAAGAATTGATGCCTTCGAACTGTGGTGCTGGGTAAGACTCCTGAAAGCCCGTGAACTGCAAGGGAATCAAACCAGTCAATCCTAAAGAAAATCAGTCCCAAACATTCATTGGAGGGACTGATGCTGAAGCTGAAATTTCAGTATTTTGGTCATCTGATGCAAAGAGCTGACTCATTGGAAAAGTCCCTGTTGCTGGGAAAGATTGAGGGCAGAAAGAGAAGAGGACGTCGGAGTATGAGATGGCTGGATGTCACCACTGATGCAGCGGACATGAACTTGGGCAGGCTTCAGGAGATAGTGAGGGACAGGGAGGCCTGCGTGCTGCAGTCCATGGGGTCACAAAGAGTTGGACACGACTGGGTGACTGGACAACAACATATTCTTTTTCATATACTTTTCCATTTTGGTTTGTAATGGGATATTGAATATAGTTCCTTGTGCTGAATATAGTAAGACCGTGTTGTTTATCCATTCTATATGTAATAGTTTGCCTCTGCTAATCCCAAACCCATAGTCCTTCTCTCCCTAATTTTAGTTATTTGAACATTGTGTGTCATAGAAATAAATATTCCCTTCTCAATTGTATAAAATTTTTTATAATAAATTCTCCTCAGACCTTTGACAATGACTGTTTTAAGTCTTTTATCATCCACAGATAATTTTTGTTTTACTGTGATTCTTCCTTGAAAGCTCTTGTAGTCAGTTACAGGCAAAAGTGTGTTGTCTTTAACAAAAAAAGTGGCTGTTTCAGAAATCCATGAAAAGAACTGTGACAACTACTTTGGGGTACAGCTTCTGAGGGCACTATTGCTTAAATAACGTGGAGACTATACCTCTGGATCGAGTAAGGATTTCTGGTACTAATGGAGAAGCTGACTGGTTAAAAAAAGCCAAAAAAAACACTGACCCAAGGTCTAGCAGAACAAAAATCCATTACATGAAGAAGAAAAGAGTGTAGTATAAAGAATGTTTAGTAGAACAGAACAGAGAATTCAGAAATAGATCTCAGTATATAAGATTAGTTAATATAGATATTGAGTTAATGAAGTAAAAGTGAGTTTGTTGTAGTTGTTCTAATACATTAAATAATGCCAGGGGGAAGAAAGAATCAGTTACATGGGACTGAATGAACTAATAAAGAAGGATTTTGATTTTTATGATTATTGCTTTGTAACATTGCTGGTTCTTTAATGTTTTAGTTAAGGAACTCTTTTTTTATCTTTTCTCAAGCTGTCTATAACTCATGGCAATTTAGTCGATTATACTTTTGTAAATAAAAATGAAACTTTTATCTTTTCTCCCTACTTGATCTCTTCAGAATTCAGAATCTCTACTGAGTATTCTTATTTTCATGACAGTGACATTATTTGTGTAAGTTCAATAGGAATCTGTTTTCCTTGTAACAGGACATAATTGGAAAAATTAGTTGGATGGACTTTGGCTGGAATACTGTATTTGAGAATGAGAATCTCAAAGATGTCAAATCTCACATTATGAGACAGTTGTAAGGAACTAAGATTTGTTTTATAGAGCCAGTGCTTACAGAGCCCTTTGGAGAAACCAGCCTGGCACATGGTTTATAGATTTCTCAGCTTTACAGATGAGGAAGAAAGGTCACTTCCTGGGAAACCCAGGGACCATAGAATATTCTGGGAGCCTTGAGAAGAGAGGAATTTACCCAAATTTGTAGGCATTACAGGTTAAATTTGGTGGTTAGTTCTTAGACTGGCTTCCAAGCCTTGTTCAGTTCAGTTCAGTCACTCAGTCGTGTCTGACTTCTGTGACCCCATGGACTGCCCCACGCCAGACTTCCCTATCCATCACCAAGTCTCAGAGCTTGCTCAGACTCATCTCCATCGAGTCTATGATGCCATTCAACCATCTCATCCTCTTTCATCCCCGTCTCTTCCTGCCTTCAATCTTGCCTAGCATCAGGGTCTTTTTCAATGAGTCATTTCTTCCCATCAGGTGGCCAGAGTACTGGAGCTTCAGCTTCAGCATCAGTCCTTCCAGTGAACATTCAGGACTGATTTCCTTTAGGATGGACTGGTTGGATCTCCTTGCAGTCCAAGGGACTCACATGAGTCTTCTCCAACACCACAGTTTAAAAGCATCAGTTCTTCAGCACTCAGCTTTCCTTATGGTCCAACTCTCACATCCATACATGACCACAGGAAAAACCATAGCCTTGACTAGACAGACCTTTGTTGACAAATAATGTCTCTGCTTTTAGTATGCTGTCTAGGTTGGTCATAACTTTTCTACCAAGGAGTAAGTGTCTTTTAATTTCATGGCTGCAGTCACCATCTGCAGTGATTTTGGAGCCCAAGAAAATAAAGTCTGCCACTGTTTCCATTGTTTGCCCATCTATTTGCCATCTAGCCTTGAGAGGCTTTCAAAAGTCTGATTTGAGATTCTTTATGAAAAGTTCCAGCAAAGCAAACCTGAAAGGCCTAAGTGGTCAATGATCATTTTTGCTGCACTTCTGTAAATAATCAGGCTAAATCTAATGAGACCAGGCTTATTTTGTAAACAAGAATAAAAATGGGGGATGGGAGCCAGGTTGACTGTACAGAAATATTTTATGTTTCAGTGGAAAACTGTAGTGTACCCTTGTGGGTTATTAAATTCCAGTGTTGCTGATTTTCTTACATATGCTGTCAATTGTCTAGTTTCTTCCAGTGTCTGGCTACAACTCTCCAAAATATTTCCAATTTTTCTACCCTCCTCCTGATTTGGCCTCATTGAGAACTAAACCTTCCCCTTTCCTGGAGCCCTGCAAGCTGAAGCTGGTGACCTGATATAAACTTCAAAGAAATCACCACAACAGATCATGTATGTTGTACAACTTTCATGCTTGCTATTGTGAGGGCCATTCAGGAAGTCTGCTGAAACACCCGATGCCATCCCTAAGGACATTCAAACTGCAAAAGATGATTCAAGCCCATCATCTCATTCTCAAGACATTCTCAACTGTCTTCCCTCTGGACGCAGAAACTAGTTTTATAGTATGTGCCAATCAATTATCTTTGTTTTTCCTTTTCTTTTCATAGAAATTCTCCTGATTAAATGCCTGACTGCTTGTGCCACCTCGCAAATATCCTCTACTTAACCAAGCCTCAACTAATAGTTCAGACAGTCCTTAAAGGACAAAAGGCAACCTAATGACAAATGGACTTACTTTGTTCAAAGAAGAATGTCTCTTTCTTCAGATAAGAGCAGGGACTGACAGAAACTCTCTTCCTTAGCTTAACTTTAGTCAGGTTCCTTGACTAAACAGGGCTTCCTTCCCTGGTGGCTCAGACAGTGAAGAATCTGCCTGCAGTGCAGGAGACCCAGTTTCGATACCTGGGTAGGGAAGATCCCTTGGAGTTGGGAATGGCTACCCACTCCAGTATTCCTGCCTGGAGAATTCTATGGACAGAGAAGCCCGGTGGGCTACAGTCTACCGGGTCACAAGTAGTCGGACATGACTGAGCGACTAACACAAGTCAGATTCCCTCAAACCGTTTTTTTCTAGACCCCATCCTTGCCAAACTTACATTGTCCAATTTTCATAAGAATCCTGCTTTATCAGTTTAGAGAGAATTTTCCATCCTGGTCACCCTTCATGTCTAATAAAATTCTGTTCCCCTCGCTCCCCACCCAATACCCTAAATGATATCTCAGTTCAGTTCAGTCACTCAGTTGTGTCCGACTCTTTGCGACCCCATGAATCGCAGCACGCCAGGCCTCCCTGTCCATCACAAACTCCCGGAGTTCACTCAGACTCACATCCATCGAGTCAGTGATGCCATCCAGCCATCTCATCCTCTGTCGTCCCCTTCTCCTCCTGCCCCCAATCCCTCCCAGCATCAGAGTCTTTTCCAATGAGTCAACTCTTCGCATGAGGTGGCCAAAGTACTGGAGTTTCAGCTTTAGCATCATTCTCTCCAAAGAAATCCTGGGGCTGATCTCCTTCAGAATGGACTGGTTGGATCTCCTTGCAGTCCAAGGGACTCTCAAGAATCTTATCCAACACCACAGTTCAAAAGCATCAATTCTTCGGTGCTCAGCCTTCTTCACAGTCCAACTCTCACATCCATACATGACCACAGGAAAAACCATAGCCTTGACTAGACAGACCTTTGTTGGCAAAGTCATGTCTCTGCTTTTGAATATGCTATCTAGGTTGGTCATAACTTTCCTTCCAAGGAGTAAGCGTCTTTTAATTTCATGGCTGCAGTCACTATCTGCAGTGATTTTGGAGCCCCCCAAAATAAAGTCTGACACTGTTTCCACTGTTTCCGCATCTATTTCCCATGAAGTGATGATATCTCACTACCTGACAGTTCTTCAGCAAGAATTGTGTCTGTTTAACCAAAATCTTCCCTCACCCCATAAAGTTTCCCCTTAGTGATAGTAATTTTCTTCCCACTGATCCCCACTCTGCTTCTTGGCTATAGATATCCACTTGTATTTGCTGTATTGGGAATTGAGCCCAGTTCTATATTGAGATCTCTTTTCCCTTATTGCTGTAATTCCTGTATAAAACCTGTTTTTTTTTTTTTTAATATGCATAATATCAATAGAATACAGTCTGGAAGAGCAGCTACTCTTATATGTGCACACTGAACAGATATTTCAGCTTTCAGTTGGTGAAAGCCTGTGAGGAACACGACGTAAGTCAGTGCTTCGTGTACATAAAGAATGTCTGTGGGGGAACAATACTTGACAATTTTCTGTCCTGTTTATTACTGAAAACCCAGGGAGAGGGCGAGGGTGGGATGATTTGGGAGAATGGCATTGAAACATGTATAATATCATATGTGAAACGAATCGCCAGTCCAGGTTGGAGGCATGATACAGAATGCTTGGGACTGGTGCACTGAGATGACCCTTAGGGATGGGATGGGGAGGGAGGTGGGAGAGGGGTTCAGGATGGGGAACACGTGTACACCCGTGGCGGATTCATGTTGATGTATGGCAAAACCAATAGAGTATTGTAAAGTAATTAGCCTCCAATTAAAATAAATAAATTTATATTAAAAAAAAAACAACCCAGGATATGGGAAAAGACACATTGGAATCAGCGCTGATGGAACACAGCTGGGTGAAAACGAAGGTAGTACATTGCTATTAAATATTCAAATGAAGATGTGGCCTGTAGTGGCAATTTATAGTGTTGGATTTACAGAGAGCAGTAGGTAGTCAAAAATATGCCATTTGGTTTTGGTTTATTGTTGGAGGAAATACTGATAATTATTAATACTATCAAATTACAGTTTTCCAGTACATTTATGCCTTTTTGATATACTATGAGAAGAGTTGGGCAGCAAGTGTACTGGCTTTGAAGAAAAAAGATGCTCATGTGAATTTTAAAAGGAAAGAGAGATAAAAGTATTCCTTCATGATTCTGATAATTCTGATAAAACCATTTTGAGTACCTTATTGAATGACATGTCATAGCAGTGTATGTATTAAAGATGTTGAATTGTTTGAAACTTTAGGCTTAAAATATTACCATTTTACAGTTTGCAGTTGAGAGATTAGGATTTCTTTTAAGAAAACTGAACTGTGGTATAAATGGTTTAAACTTTGATGTTTTCTAATATAATTCTTGTTTTGGGAAAAATACATGATTTATTTCCATATATCTTTTAAAGTCACATTACTGTACATGCAGTATTATAGACATAATGCTTCATAAGAAAATGAAATACTTTTTACAATTAAATGCAACTAGATTAGGAATCTGTTTACCGTGTCTCCCAAGTTGAAACAGTCCATCTTTCTGCTTTCATTTGTGATATGGTTATCAATTTAATGCCTGATGGAACTTTGAAACTCATCATTGGTGAGAAGTCTTTATAATATCTAGGTTCTCAGTAGTCCACATACCCAGAATTTTCTGACAGAACTACTAAATATTAATATTTATTATCATCTAATGATCTTTAATTGGGAATTAGAACTTTCTAGTTTGATAAAAGTGGTAAAAATAGAAGCTTGGAACTCAGGGTCTTGTGACTTAAAGTCTTTGTCATTGGGCCAGGCATTGACAGATTATAAGAGCACAAACAAAAATTTTTCTCTTTCATTGGTAAGGAATAATAATAATAAATATTGAAAATTGTTAAAAACTAGTGTGGCATTTTGAATATGGATGCTGAAATAATACTTGTCACCTTGGTAAAACCTTTGTTAAAAAAGGGAATGTATATTGAGAGCTTCAGTTCAGTTCAGTTCAATCCAGTCACTCAGTCGTGTCTGACTCTTTACAACCCCATGAACTGCAGCACGCCAGGCCTCCCTGTCCATCACCAACTCCCGGAGTTCACTCAAACTCATGTCCATTGAGTGGGTGATGTCATCCAACCATCTCATCCTCTGTCGTCCCCTTCTTCTCCTGCCTTCAATGTTTCCAAACATCAGGGTCTTTTCCAGTGAGTCAGCTCTTTGCATCAGGTGGCCAAAGTATTAGAGCTTCAGCATCAGTCCTTCCAGTGAATATTCAGGACTGATTTCCTTTAGGATGGACTGGTTGGATCTCCTTGCAGTCCAAGGGACTCTCAAGAGTCTTCTCCAACACCACAGTTCAAAAGCATCAATTCTTTGGCACTCAGCTTTCTTTATAGTCCAACTTTCACATCCATACATGACTACTAGGAAAACCATAGCTTTGACTAGACAGACCTTTGTTGGCAAAGTAATGTCTCTGCTTTTTAACGTGCTGTCTAGGTTGGTCATAAATTTTCTTCCAAGGTGCAAGCGTCTTTTAATTTCATGGCTGCAGTCCTCATCTGCAGTGATTCTGAAGCCCCCCAAAATAAAGTCTGTTACTGTTTCCCCATCTATTTGCCATGAAGTGATGGGACCAGATGCCATGATCTTAGTTTTCTGAATGAAAAATTGAGAGCTTACTGTGGACCAAATATTCAAACATTACTTAGAACATGAGTTCTAAGTGATGAGCTCATGTTCATTGTAAAGGAGCCAGTAATTTATGAACTGAAGCATGGCAAAAATAGATAACTTACCCAAGGTCACCCCTTTGTTAATTGGTAGAACCAAGATTTGAACAGTCTGGTAGAAAAGCCTGAGCTCTTCCTCTTTACCTGACTCAGGAAAATAGCACTCTAGGATTCCCTGAGGTGGTCAAGTCAGCTGTAAGGGTTTTTTATTTTGAAGTCTTCTGAAATCTTTCTCTGTTGTTTTAACATACAGTTCTCCCACATTATTCTCCTACTTATCATTATTAGTATTACTACCACCAACAAGGGGCTTCCCTGGTGGCTCAGTGGTAAAGATCTACCTGCCAGTGCAGGAGATGCAGGAGACACAGGTTCAATCTCTGAGTTGGGAAGATCCCCTGGGGAAGGAAATGGCAACCCATTCCAGTATTCTTGCCTGAAAAATTCCACAGACAGTGGAGCCTGGTGGGGTTGCAAAGAGTCAGACGTGACTGAGCGACTGAGTATGCATGCATACCATCAGTAATGAATAATTCATTAGAATCCTTTAAGGAGAGAAGTGGTTGCAAAGAAGGGGATGCTTTGGAGATGAAGAGAGGAAAGACCACTTTTATGGCCACTGATTGGTTACCTTAGTCTTGGCCAATTTTTTCTTTGGTTATTGGAGCTCAGAGATGATTTAAGTGGCTTTTGGTCACAGGACTGGAAAAGATCAGTTTTCATTCCAGTCCCAAAGAAAGGCAATGCCAAAGAATGCTCAAACTACCACACAATTGCACTCATCTCACACGCTAGTAAAGTAATGCTCAAAATTCTCCAAGCCAGGCTTCAGCAATATGTGAACCGTGAACTTCCTGATGTTCAAGGTCGTTTTAGAAAAGGCAGAGGAACCAGAGATCAAATTGCCAACATACACTGGATCATGGAAAAAGCAAAAGAGTTCCAGAAAAACATCTATTTCTGCTTTATTGACTATGCCAAAGCCTTTGACTGTGTGGATCACAGTAAACTGTGGAAAATTCTGAAAGAGATGGGAATACCAGACCACCTGATCTGCCTCTTGAGAAATCTGTATGCAGGTCAGGAAGCAACAGTTAGAACTGGACATGGAACAACAGACTGGTTCCAAATAGGAAAAGGAGTACTTCAAGGCTGTATATTGTCACCCTGCTTATTTAACTTATATGCAGAGTACATCATGAGAAACTCTGGGCTGGAAGAAGCACAAGCTGGAATCAAGATTGCTGGGAGAAGTATCAATAACCTCAGATATGCAGATGACACCACCCTTATGGCAGAAAGTGAATAGGAACTCAAAAGCCTCTTGATGAAAGTGAAAGAGGAGAGTGAAAAAGTTGGCTTAAAGCTCAACATTCAGAAAACGAAGATCATGGCATCTGGTCCCATCACTTCATTGGAAATAGATGGGGAAACAGTGGAAACAGTGTCAGACTTTATTTTTCTGGGCTCCAAAATCACTGCAGATAGTGACTGCAGCCATGAAATTAAAAGACGCTTACTCCTTGGAAGGAAAGTTATGACCAACCTAGATAGCATATTCAAAAGCAGAGACATTACTTTGCCAAAAAAGGTCCATCTAGTCAAGGCTATGGTTTTTCCTGTGGTCATGTATGGATGTGAGAGTTGGACTGTGAAGAAGGCTGAGCACCAAAGAACTGATGCTTTTGAACTGTGGTGTTGGAGAAGACTCTTGAGAGTCCCTTGGACTGCAGGGAGATCCAACCAGTCCATTCTGAAGGAGATCAGCCCTGGGATTTCTTTGGAGAGAATGATGCTAAAGCTGAAACTCCAGTACTTCGGCCACCTCATGTGAAGAGTTGACTCATTGGAAAAGACTCTGATGCTGGGAGGGATTGGGGGCAGGAGGAGAAGGGGACGACAGAGGATGAGATGGCTGGATGGCATCACTGACTCGATGGACATGAGTCTGGGTGAACTCCGGGAATTGGTGATGGACAGGGAGGCCTGGTATGCTGCGATTCATGGGATCGCGAAGAGTCAGACAGGACTGAGCGACTGAACTGAACTGAACTGAACTGAAGCTGCCACCTCTAATCCACTACATACCTCAAAATTTCATGCTTATTTGACAGTGTCTTTGTGAATCAATAGCATTACCTCCCCCCTTGAAACAGTTGCCCATATTCATAAATAGTTAAAAACACTTGAATTTATAAATCATCTTTCCTAAAAATATATTAGAAAACTTTTATATATAGCATTTCAATGTATTTTAAAACATTGACTTTATATAGCTTTGTTTAATATATTTTAATATTATTTGTTTAAAATACATGAAAATACAAATTATCGTACTGCTGTAAAACATTAAAAATATATCAGGTTTTAGAAGGTAATGTCTGGCTTGTTTTAAATACACCAGCATGCTGACTGTTGTGTGCAGGACAGAACTTTTTCTATTTTAAATGTAGCAGCGCCCTCTAGAGTGAAAGGTTTATAGAATTTGATAAAGGAGATGTTTCACACCGTCCTGGGTTCTTGATCCCTACCATTCCAACGGATAGCTTGTTACATAGCAAAGAGTGGAAACTACATTTTTTTGTTCTGAGTAAATGTTCTTTACAAGGATGCTTTTTGGGTAACTTGAACAAAATATAAATAAACTTGTTCATTATTTTGTTGGTAGTTTGCACATTTTGTTCTCATATTCTTGTGAGACCATTAGTACATAATTACGTCTTAAAATTCATATCTTTATAATGTTAATAGCAAGAATTGAACATTTCGTTGACCAATATAACAGGGCTAGTCAGGGTTATGGTTTTTCCAGTGGTCACGTATGGATATGAGAGTTTGACTGTAAAGAAAGCTGAGCATTGAAGAATTGATGCTTTTGAACTGTGATGTTGGAGAAGACTCTTGAGAGTCCCTTGGACTGCAGGGAGAGCCAACCAGTCCATCCTAAAGGAGATCAGTCCTGGGTGTTCATTGGTGGGACTGATGTTGAAGCTGAAACTCCAATACTTTGGCCACCTGACGCGAAGAGCTGACTCATTGGAAAAGACCCTGATGCTGGGAAAGATTGAAGGTGGGAGGAGAAGGGGACAGCAGAAGATGGGATGGTTGGATGCCATCATCGACTTGATGCACATGGGTTTGGGTGGATTCCAGGAGTTGGTGATGGACAGGGAGGCCTGGCGTGCTGCAGTCCCTGCGGTCACAAAGAGTCGGACACAACTGAGCGACTGAACTGAACTGAACTGAAATTTATTGAATGCCTATTACATATATGATAACTGCATTTTGTATTGAGGAATACTTGATAAATAGAGAATAGACCACATTCCTGGTAATAGTTACACATTTATTTCCATTTGTCTAATGTGTCAGAGTGTGACCCATATTGGCTCTTGTATTAAAATTGTCTTTATTAAATTAAGAATATTACTATTAATATACATTCCTTCTTTATTACAGAGGAAAATACTCAGGAACCATCACATGGGAAGAAAAGTTTGAGTGAGAAAGTTTCTCTGTATAGAGGTGACATCACATTGCTAGAGGTGGATGCTATAGTCAATGCGGGTGAGTAGTTGGTATTTTGTGATGTATTTGTTATACTGTTGCCCTAAATCTGGGTTCACGTCTTGGTGGTTATCAGGCCAAAAGGCCACAAATTGGGAGAAAGAAAGATTTATTACTTGCAGCAAGAAGAATGCTGGGGATCTTTTCCAAAGCAGTGTTTCCCAGAACAGTAAGATTGGGGAATTTTTATGCTAAGGATACTTGCATACTCATGAAGGGGCTTGAGCAGAGGAGAATTCAGCCTAGAGCTGGGGCAAAGGTTGACAGAGCCCCAGTTTTAGTTGGTTGAAGTCAGAAAAGGTCGTTATCATCTTTCCATGCTCCACCTGGATGTGGGTCTTTGTTCCTGCCTAACTCACACATTTAAATTGTTATCTGTATCCCTTAAGGAGGAACTAGGACTCTGTTTTACTGCTCAACTGTTGTTTCTTGACTGTTTCTCCTTTGTTCCTGCATTCCTTCACCTGCGGTAAGATCAGTAATTACTGGGATGTGTTCAAGGGCAAGCGTTGTTACCCAGGCTTAGATCACAAAATGACCTAGGCCACAGATGACTTCTTTAAAGTCAAGAAAGTCATGCCTGGTTCTCTTTCTCCGGGGACCCCGTACCCCATCTGCTTGCAATACAAAATATTTATTGTTTAAAAATATTTTTTCATAAATAGGAATACAAATGTTTAAGAAAAAATACCCTTCCAGAGATAGAGATGTCATGTATTAAAGACACTGAGCGTTTGTTTTATGTACGTGCTGCAGTCAATGTGCTAACTCTACATGGTATCCATACTGAGTTGTAACTAGGGTACTGGACCCCTGGAAAAGTAACAGGTTGTTGCAGAAAGTTCCTTAGAAAGAACTTTAGCAGCTGTATTATTGTTGGTTTAATGCTTCAGTTAATAGTTGGCCAACATAAAAGCAAGTTCATTAAGCTTTTCCTTCTTTTGACTTTGTAAAGAGATGTTTGATCTACACCAGACAGAAATAAAATATAAAGAAATTATTTTTGTAGTTTCCAAACTCTGTTGCTTGGTTTCAACTATTCATGTTTGTTTTTAATGGTTTATTTTATGATTAATGATCTTATAATTTGGGGTTTCAAACATTGGGAAATAACAATTAATGTTAAATTTTAATTTATTTTATAGTGGTCTGTATCTTTTATATATTTTACCATGTGACTGTATATGAAGAAATATATAATGTTTGTGATTCTATAAAAATAAATATCAATAATTGGATATTTCATAATTTTAATTTGTGTTCTGTAAAGTTAGGCTCTTTGCAAGTTAAAAGGTTTAAAACCAAATGCAGACTTAGGTAAAGAGAAGCATTATTCAAAAAGATTATTACAATAAGGGGTGGAGACTTATCTCAGTAGGAGGAGGAAGAATATTGCGATAGGAAGAACCACTTTGACTATGAGATAAGCAAGCAAGCATCTCAAAGTTCAAGCAGAAAAGGACTTTTTTTTTTTTACAGAGAGGCATGAACATTGGATGTGGGTGGCATGATTGGACAGTTGATCAGGGAACATTTTTCCTTGAGGCCAGCTTATTTTGGAAGGGGTCATTAAAGAGGGGTTGTTCACCTTCCATTGCTCAAGGGTAGGTCAAAGTTCAGGGGCTTGGAGGAAGGAAAGAAGCCTGAATAAAGTTTGGTCAAGTCTGGTTAACAGGCATTGATCAAGCAGAATGGTTGATGGGGACAGATAGTTTAGCAAATCATTTATGAGACAAAGAATGGGAATTTGGAGAGTCTGTGCCTTGGTCTTGTCATAGCATACAAGGGTCATTGGGAGTTTTATCTCAGTCATATGGGGAAGACTAGCTCTTTGCAGTAAGCTGTTTTCCAGAACACAGAAGGGTGGGGGTTAATTTCTTGACAGACCTTGCTTTCCAGGAATACACAAGTTAGTTGGAGAGCTCCCTGTTGTCTCAGGTTTCACTCTGGTGATGTGTAAAGTCAAACAACATAGTAGGAACGTTCCTTGGTGTGTGCCCTAAATTCCATAAATGTGAGCTTTAATTTAAAAAAATTAATTATTTAATTAAATATATATATATATACACACACACACATACATTGGGACTTCCCTGGTGGCTGAGACAGTAAAGAATCTGCCTGCAATGTGAAAAATGTGAAAGACCTAGATTTGATCCCTGGGTCAGGAGATCCCCTGGAGAAGGAAATAGGCAACCCACTCCAGTATTGTTGCCTGGAGAATTCCATGGACAGAGGAGCCTGGCGGGCTTATAGTCCATCGGTCGCAAAGAGTTGGACATGACTAACAGTTGGAGCGACTAACAGTTTCACACTACCTGTACATCACTGGCTGTCCTCTGTATTGTTGTAATTTCCAGTCGTTGATCCCAGTTCTGCCATATGGAGTACAGTTGTTGACATTTATTTCCTTAAATGCCTTAAGACTACTCTCATGAGTTTTTTCTTTCTTGATATTAACATAACATTGAATTTGCCTTGATAGCATACTTAATAATACTAGTAATCATGGTTTTCCTTGAGTTTTGTTAACTGTATACTCATTTATCTCCCCGTTGAGGCTATCGACTGGTGTTTTTTCCACTTGTGGTATAATCTCTCAAAGTAGTGTCTTGTCCTTATGTTCTTAATAAACACCTGGTCATATGTATTTGTTAAATTGAACTACACAATAGAGTTTATAGCACCTTTAACCCATAGCACATTCAACAATGGGGACTTGAAACAGTGAACACAATTTGGCTCATTTAAGAAAAACTATTTGATCAAGAAATAAAAATAATTTTAGTGAAATAAAATGGTGCTAAAGAGAAAGCATCATTAACAGGAAAACATCCCATTACTCTTTTGATTCTGTGTCCTTGCTTGTATAATTTTTTTATAGCTGTCACATCGTATACAAGAGTTTGACAAATTTATACAAAGGCAGGCAGCAACTCCTAAAAGCATTTGGCACTGTTGGCTTACCTCTCTGGCTGAGGTAATTATAGTTTGGCCATGCTCTGCATCTCCCAAGGACGGCCTCATCAGGAAGTTCTTAGGTACATGCAAAGAGATGCCAAATGCACAGCCTAATGACTTTATTTACAGCTTTCTGCTGTGCTGCTTTGTTTGCCTGGTGTGTCAGGAGAGGAACAGCTGTTGACTTTCAGGTGAACAAGGCGACATGGCAGGAAACTCCAGAGTTGCCTCTGGTGAGAGGGGAGTGGGAGGCTGTTTGCCCAGTCAAGCCGCCAAAGCAGCCGCGTCATCACTTTCCACCTTGTAAAGTTCTCTTCCCGTGTCTGTATTAGTGCATTGGAACGCCTGGTTGTCATGAATGAAATGATTTGATGTTTAAAACTTTTTCCCAACCAGGTACTTTCCAAACTTCAATCTTGCAGTTCAGTTGCTCAGTCGTGTTCAACTCTTTTCAATCCCATGGATGCTAGGCTTTCCTGTTCATCACCAACTCCCGGAGTTTACTCAAACTCTTGCCCATTGAGTCGGTGATGCCATCCAACCATCTCATCCTCTGTTGTCCCCTTCTCCGCCCGCCTTCATTCTTTCCCAGCATCATGGTCTTTTCAAATGAGTCAGCTTTTCACATCAGGTGGCCGAAGTATTGGAGTTTCAGCTTCAACATCAGTCCCACCAATGAACACCCAGGACTGATCTCCTTTAGGATGGACTGGTTGGGTCTCCTTGCAGTCCAAGGACTCTCAAGAGTCTTCTCCAACACCACAGTTCAAAAGCATCAATTCTTCAATGCTCAGCTTTCTTTATAGTCCAACTCTCACATCCATACCTGACTACTGGAAAAACCATAGCTTTGACTAGACAGACCTTTGTTGACCAAGTAATGTCTCTGCTTTTTAATCTGCTGTCTAGGTTGGTCATAGCTTTTCTTCTATGTGTCTTTAAATTTCATGGCTGCAGTCACCATCTGCAGTGATTTTTGAGCCCAGGAAAATAAAGTCAGTCACTGTTTCCATTGTTTCCTCATCTATTTGCCATGAAATGATGGGACAGCATGCCGTGATCTTTGTTTTTGGAATGTTGAGTTTTAAGCCAGCTTTTTTACTCTCCTCTTTTACTTTCATCAAGACAGTCTTTAGTTCCTCTTTGCTTTTTGCCTTAAGGGTGGTATCATTGGTGTATCTGAGGTTATTGATTTTTCTTGATTCCAGTTTGTGCTTCATCCAGGTTGGCATTGCACATGATGTACTCTGCATATAAGTTAAATAGGTAGGGTGACTGTATACAGCCTTGATGTATGTATTTCCTTCCCAATTTTGAACCAGTCCATTGTTTCATGTCCCATTCTAACTGTTGCTTCTTGAGCTGCATACAGGTTTCTCAGGAGGCAGGTAAGGTGGTCTGATATTCCCGTCTCTTTAAGAATTTTCCACAGTTTGTTGTGATTCACACAGTCAAAGGCTTTAGCGTAGTCAGTGAAGCAGAAGTAGATGTTTTTCTGGAATTCTGTTGGTTTTCCTGTGATCCAACAGATATTGGCAATTTGATCTCTAGTTCCTCTACTTTTTCTACATACAACTTGAACATCTGGAAGTTTTCAGTTCATGTACTATTGAAGCCTAGCTTAGAGAATTTTGAGCATTACTTTGCTAGTGTGTGAGATGGCAATTGTTCAGTAGTTTGAACACTCTTTGGCATTGCCTTTCTTTGGGATTGTAATGAAAACTGACCTTTTCCAGTCCTGTGGCCACTGGTAAGATTTCCAAATTTGCTAGCATATTGAATGTAGCACTTTCACAGCATCATCTTTTAGGCTTTGAAATAGCTCAGCTGGAATTCTGTCGCCTCCACTAGCATTGTTCAGAGTGATGTTTGCTAAGGCCAACTTGACTTCGCACTCCAGGATGTCTGGCTCTAGATGAGTGATCACACCATCATAATTATCTGGGTCATAAAGATCTTTTCTGTATAGTTCTGTGTATTCTTTCCACCTCTTCTTAATATCTTCTGCTTCTGTTAGGTCCATACCATTTCTGTTTTATTGTGCCCATCTTTGCATGAAATGTTCCCTGGGTATCTATAATTTTCTTGAAGAGATCTCTAGTCTTTCACATTCTATTTTCCTCTATTTCTTTGCATTGATCACTGAGGAAGGCTTTCTTATTGCTCCTTGTTATTCTTTGGAACTCTGCATTCAGATGGGTATATCTTTTCTTTTCTCCTTTGCCTTAACTTCTCCTCTTTTCTCAGCTATTTGTAAGGCCTCCTCAGACAACCATTTTGCCTTTTTGCATTTCTTTTTCTTGGGGATGGTTTTGATTAAAGACTCCTGTAAATGTTATGATCCTCTGTCCGTCGTTCTTCAGGCACTCTATCAGATCTAATCCCTTGAATCTGTTTGTCACTTCTACTCTATAATCATAAGGGATTTGATTTAGGTTATACCTGAATGGTCTAGTGGTTTTCCCTACTTTCTTCAACTTAAGTCTGAATTTTGCAATGAGGAGTTCATGATCTGAGCCATAGTCAAATCCTGGTCTTTTTTCGCTGACTGTATAGAGCTTCTCCATCTTTGGCTGCAAAGAATAAAATTAATCTGATTTCGGTGTTGACCATCTGGTGATGTCCATGTGTAGAGTCATCTCTTGTGTTGTTGGAAGAGGGTGATTGCTATCATCAGTGCGTTCTCTTGGCAAAACTCTATTAGCCTTTGCCCTGCTTCATTTTGTGCTCCAAGGCCAAATTTGCCTGTTACTCCAGGTATTTCTTGACTTCCTAGTTTTGCAGTCCAGTCCTCCATGATTAAAAGGCATCTTTTTTTGGTGTTACTTCTTGAAGGTCTTATAAGTCTTCATAGAACTATTCATCTTCAGCTTCTTTGGCATTAGTGGTTGAGGCATAGACTTGGATTTCTGCGATATTGAATGGTTTGCCTTGGAAATGAACAGAGATCATTCTGTCACTTTTGAGATTGCATCTCAGTACTGCATTTCAGACTCTTTTGTTGACTCAGAGGGATATTCCATTTCTTCTAAGGGATTCTTGCCTACAGTAGTAGATGTAATGGTCGTTTGAATTAAATTTTCCTATTCTGGTCCACTATAGTTCACTGATAGCTAAAATGTCAATGTTCACTCTTGGCATCTCCTGCTTGACCACTTCTAATTTACCTTGATTCATGGACCTAACGTTCCAGGTTCCTATGCCAATTATATCAAAGAAGTTCTTGCCCTGTTGCATAAGTTCTAGGGCCCACAACAGATTCCCCAACCTGAGGATCTGGCAAAGAGATTGAGAATCCCTGGGGAATTTGAAGGCCAGTGGACTTTGATTACAGAACTTCCACAGGACTGGGGAAACAGACTCTTGGAGGGCACAAACAAACCTTGTGCCCAGGAGAAAGGAGCAGTGAACCCACAAGAGACTGAGCCGGACTTACCTGTGAGTGTCCAGGAGTCTCTAGCAGAGGTGTGCATTGACAGTGGGCTGCTTTGGGGTCAGGGGCACTGAATACAGAAGTCCTGGGAACTGTGGGGTGTTCTGGCATAAGTCCTTTTGAAGGAAGTCATAACCCCTAGCATAACCCTTACCTGACCTTAGGTCGCACTATAGGGCGGGAACACTGCCCCACCCATTAACAGAAAATTGGATTAAAGATTTCCTGAGCATGGCCTATCAGAGCAAGACTCAGATTCCCTTACAGCCAGTCCCTCCCATCAGGAAGCTTCCACAAGCCTCTTATCTTTATCCATCAGAGGGCAGACACAATGAAAATCACAATCACAGAAAACTCACCAAGCTGATCACATGGATCACAGCCTTTTCTAAGTTTGTGAACCTATGAGCCACGCTGTGTAGGGCCACTCAAGACGGATGGGTCATGGTGGAAAGTTCTGACAAAACGTGGTCCACTGGAGAAGGAAATAGCAAACCACTGCAGCATCCTTACTTTGAGAACCCCATGAACAGTATGAACAGGCAAAAAGATATGACACTGACAGGTGAACTCCCCGGGTCGGTAGGTGCCCAATATGCTACTGGAGAAGAGGGGAGAAACAGCTCAGGAAAGAATGAAGAGGTTGAGTTAAAGCAAAACAAAAACAAAACAAAACCCCCCAAAACCCAGTGGTAGATGTGACTGTTGGTGGAAGTAATATCTGATGCTGTAGGGAAATGGCATCCCACTCCAGTATTCTTGTCTAGAGAAGCCCATGGATGAAGGAGCCTGGCAGGCTACAGTCCATGGGGTTGTAAGAATCGGACACGACTTAGTGATTAAACCGCCAAAGAACGATATTGTATAGGAACCTGGAATGTAGGTCCATGAATCAATGTAAATTGGAACTGGTCAAATAAAAATCTGAAGTTATGTAAATTTTGAGTTAACAGATTGAGGATTTTGTAAATATTAGCTCATAAAATTTTACTTATTGTAAGGAAGCCTGAGATTATAACTATAGAACATTTAGGTCCTTATTAGAGTTCACTGTGTCTGAAAAGTTGAACTACAATTGAAGTATTAACCACAATTAAACAGTTATTGTAAGTTTTATGCAAGTAGACAAAATAAAACTAATATTCCATTTCTTTCCATGATTTCCTTGAGGTTCTGCAGTGTTTTTCTTCTTACTGAGTGAGCACTTTGGCTTATGTTTCTTTATATTGCTTTTCCTCTTTAAAATGGTTCCTCCACCTTTTAATCAGTTCTTTTCATTGCTTCTGAAGAACTTGATGGGACCTACGAGTCTGTTGAGTAAGGCAGTATTAAAATCAAGTGTTCATTATGAATTTACTGAAATCTTAGACCTCTTATTTTGGGATAACTGTCTACTAGACAGTAGCTAGCTACAGATTACTTATGGGGTGATAGCTAAAGTTTTTGGGAGCATTGTTGTTAGCATGGAGACAGTAATGTTCAGAAACTACTTCTTACCTCCCTCTGTAGATCTCTCCCAGTACCCATTCCAGTGAGGCCAAGCAAAGGGGAAAGAATTACTTTCCCTCATTCTGTGCTTTTACTTTCCCTCCTATGTTGTGCTGGAAACTGCTGAAAAGTTTCAAAATCACCACTGTGTGGAAAGCTCAACCTGTGAAATACAGTTGAGCAGACAGGTGTGAGTATGTAGGCTGGGTGAGAGCAATTTTTTGAGGGCTGAATTCTTAACACTGGCTACAGGTTTATGTGTGAGCTTCCAGCTGTAAGAATATCAGTGTCTTCGCTTTATCCAGGGTAAGGATAGACAGAAAACAGGGTCTGTATGAGGATGGAGTGAAAGATTAAATGAGAAAGGAGCTTTGTGAGGTGTTAAAATCCTCAAAGAATCCTCAAAAGAAAATAATTGCTATGGGAATGGGTGACTTCCAGAAAATTCCCTTCTGAGTTTTCAACTTCTACTTTTGACCACTCTTGTCACTATTTTTAATGGAATATCCCTTGGAGTTAAATAGTAGCATAGGCCTCAAGGGACTTTGAGAGACTAAAATTTTCAAAAAAAATGATGGGGTAAAGTGATTGGAGCTGCTCGGGCATTTATTCCATATTTTCAGTGGTTTTATTCTCTTTCTGAGAATTCTTCAGTGCACTTAGGAAGTTTATATTTTGTCCCATACTGTTCAATTGGTTTCAAAAAATGTTTTAAAATTTTTTGGGGGTGTCTGATTGCCAAAGGAATACACTTTAATATTTAAAATAGGGAAAATAAAAATACAGAAAACAATAAAACATCTCCATGGTGTTTCCCAGCATATACATCATTGTTTAAGTTCAGTGTTTTTGCTTCAGGTTATTTTCTTTTTATTCCATAGGTGTATTTTGAATTGTAGAAAATACCACTTAATTTTTTTAACACTGCAGTCATTTTTACATGTCATTTTAAATTGCTGTGTGATATTCAGTTATACACATGAATATTGATTTAAGTATTCTCTCATTCTTGGAAATTTAGATTGTTTCTTGTTTTTACTGTTATCAACAGGCTGAAACAAACATCCTAGCAGATCTTTGAAAAAAATCTTTGATTAGTCCAGAGGGAGTATATTCCTTGCAGTGAAATTATGGCAGTATGAAAGTTTTTAAACTGTTGATGTATGTAACCAAATAGCTTTATGGAAAGGTTAAATGAATTTATATCACTTAGTTAAAAGATAATGTATTTCCCCAAACTTCATCAATCTTAAGTTTAATGATTTTTTTTAACCTATGCCTTTGAATTGTACTTTCAGTTCAGTTCAGTTCAGTTCAGTCGCTCAGTTGTGTCCGACTCTTTGCGATCCCATGAATCGCAGCATGCCAGGCCTCCCTGTCCATCATCAACTCCCGGAGTTCACTCAAACTCACGTCCATCGAGTCGATGATGCCATCCGGCCATCTCATCCTCTGTCATCCCCTTCTCCTCCTGCCCCCAATCCCTCCCAGCATCAGGGTCTTTTCCAATGAGTCAACTCTTCGCATGAGGTAGCCAAAGTATTGGAATTTCAGCTTTAGCATCAGTCCTTCCAATGAATACCCAGGACTGATCTCCTTTAGGAGGGACTGGTTGGATCTCCTTGCAGTCCAAGGGACTCTCAAGAATCTTCTCCAACACCATGGTTCAAAAGCATCAATTCTTCGCTCAGCTTTCTTCACAGTCCAACTCTCACATCCGTACATGACCATTGGAAAAACCATAGCCTTGACTAGATGGACCTTTGTTGGAAAAGTAATATCTCTGCTTTTTAATATGCTATCTAGGTTGGCCACAAATTTCCTTCCAAGGAGTAAGTGTCTGTTAATTTCATGGCTGCAATCACCATCTGCAGTGATTTTGGAGCCCCCAAAAACAAAGTCTGACACTGTTTCCCCATCTATTTGCCATGAAGTGATGGGACCATATGCTATGATCTTCGTTTTCTGAATGTTTGAGCTTTAAGCCAACTTTTTCACTCTCCTCTTTCACTTTCATCAAGAGGCTTTTTAGTTCCTCTTCACTTTCTGCCATAAGGGTGGTGTCATCTGCATATCTGAGGTTAGTGATATTTCTCCCGGCAATCTTGATTCCAGCTTGTGCTTCTTCCAGCCCAGCGTTTCTCCTGATGTACTCTGCATATAAGTTAAATAAGCAGGGTGACAGTATACAGCCTTGAAGTACTCCTTTTCCTATTTGGAACCAGTCTGTTGTTCCATGTCCAGTTCTAACTGTTGCTTCCTGACCTGCATACAGATTTTTCAAGAGGCAGATCAGGTGGTCTGGTATTCCTATCTCTTTCAGAATTTTCCACAGTTTCTTGTGATCCACACAGTCAAAGGCTTTGGCATAGTCAATAAAGCAAAAGTAGACGTTTTTCTGGAAGTCTCTTGCTTTTTTGATGATCCAGTGGATGTTGGCAATTTGATCTCTGGTTCCTCTGCCTTTTCTAAAACCAATTTGAACATCAGGAAGTTCACGGTTCACATATTGCTGAAGCCTGGCTTGGAGAATTTTGAGCACTACTTTACTAGCGTGTGAGATGAGTGCAATTGTGTGGTAGTTTGAGCATTCTTTGGCATTGTCTTTCTTTAGGATTGGAATGAAAACTGACCTTTTCCAGTCCTGTGGCCACTGCTGAGTTTTCCAGATTTGCTGGCATATTGAGTGCAGCACTTTCACAGCATCATCTTTCAGGATTTGAAATACCTCAACTGGAATTCCATCACCTCCACTAGCTTTGTTCATAGTGATGCTTTCTAAGGCCCACTTGACTTCACATTCCAGGATATCTGGCTCTAGGTGAGTGATCACACCATCATGATTTTGTTGGTCATGAAGCTCTTTTTTGTGTAGTTTTCTGTGGATTGTTGCCACCTCTTAATATATTTTGCTGCTGTTAGGTCCATGCCATTTCTGTCCTTTTTTGAGCCCATCTTTGCATGAAATGTTCCCTTGGTATCTCTAATTTTCTTGAAGAGATCTCTAGTCTTTCCCATTTTGTTGTTTTCCTCTATTTCTTTGCATTGGTCACTGAGGAAGGCTTTCTCATCTCTTCTTGTTATTCTTTGGAACTCTGCATTCAGATGCTTATATCTTTCCTTTTTCCTTTGCTTTTCACTTCTCCTCTTTTCACAGCTATTTTTAAGGCCTCTTCAGACAGCCATTTTACCTTTTTGCATTTCTTTTTCTCAGGGATGGTCTTGATGCTTGTCTCCTGTACAATGTCACGAACCTCCGTCCATAGTTCATCAGGCACTCTGTCTATCAGTTGTAGTCCCTTAAATCTATTTCTCACTTCCAGTGTATAATCATAAGGGATTTGATTTAGGTCATACCTTAATGGTCTAGTGGTTTTCCCCACTTTCTTCAATTTAAGTCTGAATTTGGCAATAAGGAGTTCATGATCTGAACCACAGTCAGCTCCCAGTATTATTTTTGCTGACTATATAGTGCTTCTTCATCTTTGGCTGCAAAGAACATAATCAGTCTGATTTTGGTGTTGACCATCTGGTGATGTCCATGTGTAGAGTCTTCTCTTGTGTTGTTGGAAGAGGGTGTTTGCTATGACCAGTGCGTTCTGCTGGCAAAACTCTATTAGCCTTTGCCCTGCTTCATTCCGTACTCAAAGGCCAAATTTGCCAGTTACTTCAGGTGTTTCTTGACTTCCTGCTTTTGCATTCCAGTCCCCTATAATGAAAAGGACATCTTTTTTGAGTGTTCTAAAACGTCTTGTAGAACAGGTCTTCATAGAACTATTCAACTTCAGCTTCTTCAGCATTACTGGTCGGGGCACAGACTTGGATTACTGTGATATTGAATGGTTTGCCTTGGAAACTAACAGAGATCATTCTGTCATTTTTGAGATTGCATCCAAGTACTGCATTTCAGACTCTTTTGTTGACCATGATGGCCACTCCATTTCTTCTAAGGGATTCCTGCCCACAGTAGTAGATATAATGGTCATCTGAGTTAAATTCCCCCATTCCAGTCCATTTTAATTTCGCTGATTCCTAGAATGTCGACGTTCACTCTTGTCATCTCCTGTTGGACCACTTCCAATTTTCCTTGATTCATGAACCTGACATTTCCAGATTCCTATGCAATATTGCTCTTTACAGCATCGGACCTTGCTTCTATCACCAGTCACATCCACAACTGGGTGTTGTTTTTGCTTTGGCTCCATCCCTTCATTCTTTCTGGAGTTATTTCTCCACTGATCTCCAGTAGCATATTGGGTACCTACTGACCTGGGGAGTTCCCCTTTCAATATCCTATCATTTTGCCTTTTCATACTGTTCATGGGGTTCTCAAGGCAAGAATACTGAAGTGGTTTGCCATTCTTTTCTGCAGTGGACCACATTCTGTCAGACCTCTCCACCATGGCCATCCTGTCTTGGGTGGCCCCACAGGGCATGGCTTAGTTTCATTGAGTTAGACAAGGCTGTGGTCTGTGTGATCAGATTGGCTAGTTTTCTGTGATTATGGTTTCAGTGTGTCTGCCTTCCGATGCCCTCTCGCAACACCTACTATCTTTCTTGGGTTTCTCTTACCTTGGACTTGGGGTATGTCTTCATGGCTGCTCTAGCAAAGTGCAGCCGCTGCTCCTTACCTTGGACGAGGGGTGTCTCCTCATGGCTGCTCCTCCTGACCTTGAAGGTGGAGTAGCTCCTCTTGGCCCTCCTGTGCTGATATAGCTGCTGCTCCTGGTCATGGGGTTGCTCCTTAGGCTGCCCCTACTGGCATCGGGCGGGGGGTAGCTCCTTTCGGCCGCCTCCCCTGGCCTCAGGAGTGGGTTAGCTCTCGGGCACCGCCCCTGACCTCTGGCATGGGGTAGCCCTATTTATTATTGTTTAAATTTCCATTTCTTTGAAGATGGGAAATATACCTTTTGATATTGCCTTGTGGAATTGAATGCAGGATTTTACCTGTAAAATTTTATTGGCACCAATAAGGTACAGGTAGCTTGGTGGTGGTAACCTAGAGGCATTGGGTGTGGTTGGGTTGGATGGAGGCTTCAGGAGAACAGTACTGAATGTTTCTCAGTAGACAAACCCAGTAGCTCAAATTCATTGCCACTGTTCTGTTCTTGAAATCCAAGATAGTGGGGAAAGAGATGGACATTGCAGTACCTTGAGATGAGAGAAACTGTGTTTTTTTTTGTTTTGTGTTGTTTCTGTCCCTTTCAGAGTAGTACCTAGGGTCTAGCACAGCGCTTGGTTCTGGGGATGTCTTATGGCCATGGCTTTGGTTCTTAGTGGTTGTTGAAAAGCATAGTTTCTCTGAAACTGAGCCTTTTCTCTATGCTAGAAAATCTCAGAGCCTACCCTGGGCTAGAATGGGTGGCAGTCCTTAGGTGCCATATAAGCCACAGGACCCTGCTCTGTAGAGTCTTGACATATACTGAAACCATCCCTAGCTTCTGAAATTGGATTCCAGTGCTTTCATTGCTACCCTCCATTTGCACTGAGCCAACTGGATTGAGACTGTAGAGGAAGGGACCAGTCCCTCGGAAGGGGAAGCAGCAGTGTTTATGTGGGATGAAGAAGGGATGGGATAAGTGAGTCGTAATTCTGTTGGTAGTTAATAAATATAAATGCTGTCTGCCATAGTTTGTCTTGTAATTGCATGACTTGTCAGTAGTTGATTATGGTTAAATCTAGTTAAAAACTGAACTTTATAACAATGCTAGGTGGCATTTTATGAGGCCTTGGAGCTGTCTAATGCGCATGTGTGACCTTATATGGAATCCTCTATGCTTTTTTACTTTTAAAATTTTTATTTATTAATTATACAGTAAAATTGAAAAATCAGTTTATGTACCCTTCTGGTTATTTCACCCAAAGAAATTGTATGTTTTATTTGTTTCATATACAAGTCAACTTAATTTCTAAGTTATTTTTCTTCTTTATGACTTTTGGGGAGCTTCTTCTTGTGGGGTCAAACCATGTGGATGATATTCATTCTATTCTGTTGGCTGAATATAATTGTCGTCACTTGGCTGTTAGTTTTTTTAATTTTTCTTCAATTAAAGCCTTGGTTTATATGTGTAGGGAAAGGGAAAAGTGACATTGATTTCATTAATTCATATAAAAATTAGGCTCCATAAATAATAGTGAAGAACACTAGCTTATCTCTAGAAAGTAAGCATTCTTATATTTTCCTGATATAGAAATTTTTTAAACTGCAGCAGTTTCAGAGGACTTACTGACTTTTATTAGATTTGTATTTGATGAATAGTCCCCATATGGAGTAAATTCTATGTGCTTAAAAAGAACAGAGTCAATGTTTGATGCTTGAGTAAGAAGAATATTCCTATAACTCAGATTTGGTACTTTTTGATTAACAAGTTGTTTTATTACACTTAGTGTAGTATAAAGGAAGATTTTGGTCACTTTGATAAGAAAGAAAGGTTGGGAAGTATTTTTCAACATTATTAACTGGTTTTAGCTTTCTGGTTATTAAAGCAGCCAGTGTTTGCTTTAGAATAGGGACAGAAATAAATATTTTGTTCTGGCATACTATCAGTGCAGTGGAACCAGCTTTTCACTACTCTTTTTATTTTTGTAACTGTTTGAAGAAGTAAATTTATGGCTTTAAATTTCCCTGGCTTTTTTTGACCTTAAGGTAACTCTGATTTGTTTGTTAAGTTTTAATTTTATGACAGATCACATCTCTGTTGTGTCCAAAGTTAAACTTCAGGGTAGAGGTATATTTTTCCATCCTGGGATTATGAACAGAATAAATTACCAGAGAATTATGTTTAAATGAATGTATAAGTGTAGGAATGTTGACTAGACTAGCTACACTTCCCCACATAAACAGCTTGTTAATGTGCAATCAGTCACTAGAGTTGCCATGAACTTGGAGCTTAATGAACAGGTGAAGAAAAAGGATTAATCCCAATTCAAAGTGGATCTGACAGCTTATCAGGCAATTTCACTGATCACTAATCCATTTCGTTTGGCAACTTAATTTATCACACAGTTAGAATTTTCATCCCACGGGTATCTGGGTGGAAATTAATTCAGAAACATGTCCAGTCCATAGGGTTGAAGAGATCTGTTTAAGCTTTGTGAGGACACTTAGAAATAAGTTATTTTAAATGCATAGAACAGGTTTATTTTATAATTTTATTTGTGTTTAACCAAGTCTTCCTTAAAATATGTAGATGGTACTAGTATTTGATGGTATATCACAACTGTTATAAGGTTCATTTGTTCTAAATTTGTAAATTAAACAGGTTGTTAATTTTAACTCATTGATGAAATAACACTAAAATATTATGTGAGTATGTTAATAATTCTGTCTTTACATATATAAAAATTACTGGTCAGGAATATGTTTTATAGCATCCATAGAAAGAAATAATGAGGAAAAGAAATTATTTCTTTAAAGCTTACAATTTCACATCTGCTGAGTACTTACAAATTCTCTAATTAGACTGATTTATAGCTCATTATTTTACTTAAAAATATCTCTTATGGCAAAATTCTTTGACAGAAAGGAAGAAATGTAACCTTACCTCTCATAGCTCATACTTCGTGCTTAGAATTTGCAAGAATGAGCCTTATTAATTGGGCTAAGCTTAAGACTCTGATGCTGGGAGGTATTGGGGGCAGGAGGAGAAGGGGATGACAGAGGATGAGATGGCTGGATGGCATCACTGACTCGATGGACGTGAGTCTGAGTGAATTCCAGGAGTTGGTGATGGACAGGGAGGCCTGGTGTGCTGCGATTCATGGGGTCACAGAGTCGAACACGATTGAGCAACTGAACTGAACTGAACTAGGACCTGGCTATGGTTTAAAATAACTTCAAAACCAGAAACACATTTTCTTCACTTTGATTTATAGTGTATAGAAAGCTAAATTGAATATTGATCCTTGAAAAGCAAATGTGTCCTGTAAAAATGACAGGACAAAAGAACAGAATACTAGACGATAGAGTGAGTGAGTGTCCACAGCCTGGAGACAGCCTCCTCCTCAGATGTCTTCTTTGCTGGGGCTGTGTAGCCCTGAGAGTATGATGGGGTGAAGTGTTACTGAGATTAGTTGCACCCTGGCATGACCTGTTACATTTTATAAGAAGATTGAGGGAGACTTGTAACAAATCATTGCTAAGAAGGAATTTGAAGAATGAGGAATGGAGCACAATATCAGTAAGATCTATGATATAACTGCAGGAGGGGACACAGGGAATTCCTTATAATTTCTCAAGCCCTGAAGCATCTTCAAAAAGAATTTAAGTCAGTGAAGAATAATTGAGATGACAGAAAACCACAAACTGGCATAAGGCTGTCATTGATTGGGTATGTCAGGCAAATTGTGGCTATCATTTCTATGACCAGCCTGATTAAAGTAATGTCTTCATAATCTGGAGGGCCTCAGTATTGAATCATCCTGGCACCTTTCCCAAATCCCCTTTCTAAGTCATTGGCATTTTTCCCTGGAACATACTGCAAACCTACAGTCTTGGCATTTTAGAAGCTGGGCTTTCATTTTTACCTTTAAAGGAAAATCGTCATCAAATCCAGTACTAGACCTTGGGAATTGAGCCAAAAGGAAAAAAAAAAAAGTCTTCTGTGTTTGACCTATTCCTTTTTTTCCTATGAGAGTAATGATTATGTCAAATTTTAGTGGGCATCAGAATCACTTAGAATTTTGTTTTAAATGCTGATTTTATTTTCCAGTACCCCACAATTCAGATTCAGCAGGTCTAGGAGATACCCTTGGAATTTCCAGTTAACAAGCATCTGGATGCAAAGGTTCCTTTGCAGGTTCTCTATGGAATATCATTTCTCTATAGTCTTGGGCTTCAAGCATACCAAGAAAGGCCTACACCCTTGCTCTCAGGTACTCTTCTTTCAGACATTTTTGAAAATCTTCTTTCTTCCAGGCTTTCACATATATGTGTTGGAAAGAACTGTATTTCTCTCTGTTCTCTTAAAGCAATCTGGGCTTTAATATTCACCCTGCCCTCCCTTCTCTTCCTTTCCCTTCCCTCCTCATTTTCCTCTCAGATCCCCTCCCCTTCTCTTTTCCTTCCTTTTCTAATATGTAAATTTAGTTAGAATTTGTGCCTAATTCTCTGCCATACACTGGGGTGATAAACAGTCTTTGTTCTAAAGGACCTCATACTGTCTAGGAAGATACATACATCCATAAGCAATTATATGATTCAGGACTAATGACAAGTGACACTGAAGAAATAGAAGCCAAATGCCAGGAAAGGAGTCATTAGGAGTGTGGACATCAGGGAAGACTTGATAGGTTTGATGGTAAAGCATTGAGGAGAGTAGCATTTCAGTAGGCATAAAGATAAGAAATTGCATTAACAAAGGTCCAAAGCATAAGTCTGGCCTGTTAAAGAAATGGTGCAGTGGTTTAAGATTTGTTTGTGGCTCTGGAAATATTGCTGGGGTAAGGAGTAAGGAGAATGGGGTTCCAGTGTTGACATGGAGCCGATGAGTTGGATTTTAGTGACTTCAGTAGAAGTCCGTATGTGTCTTTCTCTTATTGTATTGGTTCTAATCTTAGATGTATGTCTCTTGCCTGGATGACTTTTCCCAAAGAAAAGTATATACTACTCCTGTGGGATCTTTCTGGAATATCTCTCATTCATCACCACACCAGGAACCCATGAAAAAATCAGCTGAAGAAACAGTAGAGTTTAATGGTGTGGTAGGCTGAAAAATAGACCCCACCTCAAAGATCCTTCTCCTAATCCTTGGAATTCTTCGTATTACCTTACATGGTTGATGTAATCAAGTTAAAGATCTTGATATTTGATTATACACAGAGGAGAAGGCATAGTGAAGATGGAGCCGAGGGAGATCTGAAGTTTGGAGTGATAGGGAATGTTGGCAGCAGCCAGAAGCTGGAGGAGGCAATGAGCTTCTCCTCCAGAGTCTTCAGAGGGAGGGAAACCCTCCTCACACCTTGGTTTCTTCCCAGTGAAGCTAATTTTGGACTTCTGGACTCCAAAACTGTGAGAGGGTAAAGTTGTGTTGTTTTAAGCCATGTAGTTTGTGGCAGTTTTTAAAAGCAGCTCTAGGAGACTAATACAGTGGTTGAGAGGTTGAGCTCTCAAGTTAGAAAGATGAGGATCTTGTTAGTGTGACTTTAGACAAGTTCCTTAGATCTCTGATGCTTAAAATGTAGTTTTGAAGAGGAGATGATCTACTGTGTATGTGCTTTCTGTGGTGTCCAGTTCCTGGTACATGTTGTAAACTGCTTAATAAATGTTAAATATGGTGGTGATGATGACAATGGCAATAGGAAAAGTATAAATCAAAGTGGAGAAAACCCAAATGTATCCATTGTGCTTTATAATATTTCTGATTTAGTGAACTACTGACTCTGTTACTTCTGAGTAACTGATAAAGTATAGCTCTTATTATATAAATGATCCCTGGGTCAAGAAGATCCCCTGGAGAAGGGAGTGGCTACCCACTCCTGTATTCATGGCTGGAAAATTCCATGGACAGAGGAGCCTGGCAGGCTATAGTTGATGGGGTCAGAAAGTCAGACATGACTGAGTGACTAACACACATGCACGCATACACACGCACACACACACACGCACACATACACACACACAGGTGATAGGTAATAAAACCCTACTAAGAAGTCATTTAGTGAAATATGAAGATTCTGTAACAAAAATCCTCAAGTTGGGTTTATATTCTATGAGGAAGACATTGAAAGATCTTGGCTTTTGTGGTAGGCGTAATTTTTTTTCTTTTGTTTTCTTTTTTTCCCCTTTGTTTCTCTTTTTCCCCCCTTTGTTTCTCTTTTTTTCCTTTGTTTTACTTGTTGTTCAAATAACCTGCAGCTTAGAAGGAGACACCTTTTGACTGAAAAACTCTATCTTGGTAGCTAGCAGAAATGGTCTCAGTGGAGAAACAGTGTATTCACCAATTAGAAGTTCATATTGCTTTTAATTCTTCTAATAGTTTTAGAAGTTTGAGTGAAATTGAGATTTTTATCTTTCCTCAGTGCTGCATGTTGATCACTCATGATAAGAATATAGCCAATACTTTTTAATGATTTTAAATGGAGAATCAGTTCAGTTAAAAATATTGATTCCCTCTGTTGTACACTTAAAACTAACAAAATATAAATCAATTATACTTCAATAAATAAATAAAGGGAGATGTATACATGGAAAAAAAAAAGAATTGGGAATATAAAAAAAGACCAAAAAATAAAGGGTGAAATAAAATAAAACACAGAAATACACAGATTGTAGAGATTTTCCTTATGAAAATTGGATTCTGTAAGTAAACTTGTGTTAGAATTATCGGTCATTCAAACGTTATTCTTCAAGCCTTAACACCTGTTAGTGAGCCAAGATGTTAGATCTGTAGATTTACTGAGGTGTATGTTTAGGCATTGACTGGATCACTTTCCACTGTTGATAGAACTGATGTAATTTAAGAATCTGGTTCATCTGATTTGTGAGTCTCAGAAAAACAGTTGCTTGGCAGCAATGACAGGTCTTATGCCTGTGTTGTAGGTAGACTTGAAGTAGGGAGCTTTTACGTTCTGTCAAACTCAGGCTTCCACCTATGAACTGAACTATTATTTAGAGAATTTTGTCTTCTCAGCAATTAGTAAAATGTCATTGCCAAATAAATCTCATTGTGGTAATCCATCAAATTAAGAACTTTCTGAGGGTGGGGACTGTGTTATCCATTTATGTATTTCCAGCACAAAACCATGTCAGGCCATTATTAGTGCTCAGGAGGTGCTTGTGGAATTAATGAATGGTTGAGTATGCTCTTTCTTGTAATCAGGACTTTTAGTTTGAATGGTGGTAAATAGACTCTGACACTGAGTATTTCTCCTTTCTATCAGCTACAACAACAACAACAATATATAATATATGTGTGTAATATATAGGCATAATATAAATAAAATAAGAGGGAAACAAATTAGCAATTATTCTACCTTCTAGAAAACTGTGTCGGATTTTTTTCCCTGTTTCTGTGTGTTTTTATACTTTTTGGCATAACTATGGTTAGAACAAATATCTAATTTGGTACACAGAGTTTTTTCATTTAATATAAACATTTTTATATAGTTTTACATAGTTCATAATTATAATTTTACATGGTTATGTAATATATTCCCTACTTTTTTTCCCCTGTAAGCCCTCATTTCCTCATCTGCTTTGTCTTTCTAGTGAATTTTACTTAACTTTCAAGGCCTGGACCAGCAATTTCCTCACTGTTGTTGACTTTTATGATTCTAGTACTTTGCACAAATATTGATTGTAGAACTTTTTGATATTATATAACTTTTTTATTCTTATAAAAATTATGAGAAATGAGGTATACCAGAGTATGGATTATACAGTTGTGGGTCCTAATGCCTCATTCAGTCCTGGTCACATAATAGGCTCTCAGCAAATATTTGCCGAGTACATACCCCATTCTAGAGTCTGGGAACCAGAAGGTTAATAAGGTACAGTTTCTGGATGTGATGCTCCAAGTATTGTGGCAGAGACAGGTAAGTAAACTTCCTTTAGTAGTGACTGTTCCAGAGTTGCGTATGTGGTGCTGGGTAAACCCAGAGGAGGCTAACATAGTCATGTGACAGCATTTTCTTTCTCATGATGTTTTTTTTGTTGTTGTTGGGGGGGAGTGGGGACTGTATTTCCAAGAACAGTAAGACTGGGCCAAGGAATATGACATGTCTATGGCTCTTGATTTTTCTTGGCAAGTTGTTTTTAAAAGTTTCTGCTCCTCAAATGTATCTGTTTGCCCACGTTGTTTTCTCATTTATTCAGCGTGTTGAAATATGTTTTTCACCAGACTGTGGTAACAGAATTCTGAGATGTTACTCAGGATTCATCGTACCCTCTCCCCCAGCATTTATGCCCCGAGTAATCCCTGGGACTGTAAATTGGATTTTTTCACTTTCATGATTAGGTTATGTTAAATGGCATAATTGACTTTCAGAAAAGGAGATTATCAGGATAGGTCTGGAGATCCTATAGTTATAACTACATTAACCTTTTTAAAGCACAGTTTACTCTGACTGGTAGTGGTAAAAGAGGAAGTCAGAAAAATTAAAAACATGAGAAAGATTCTTCGTGTCTTTGCTGGCTTAAAGATTGAGGCGGCCACGTACAATGGGACTGGATTTGTAATGCTCAAGTGCCCAGCTTCTAGGAGCTGAGAACAACTCCTGGCTGAGAGCCAGTAAGGAAATAGGGGTCTCCATCCTATCACTGTGAATAACTGAATTGTGTCAACAGTAAGAATGCGCATAGAAGATTTTTCTCCAGTTTCAGACTAGAACTTAGCCCCACTGAGACCTTAATTTCAGCCTTGTGATCCCCAGTCACATTGTACCTGTCCTTCTGACCTACAGACATGTGAGCTCACAAATAGGTGTTGTTTTAAGCTGCTGCGTTTGTGGCCATTTGTTACACAGCAATAGAAAGTGAATGTTACAATAATTATTTGTGATATTTATTACACATTTCTTTTCGGGTTTATTGTGAGTTTTACTTGTATGAAACTTTTGCTATTTTTGTGTAATTGCATTTATTGAATTTCTTATTGGTGATTTCTAGCAATTCCTCAGATTTTAGAGGGTTGTTAGATAGCATGGTGTGGGTAGGCCTCTCAGAGGATTTGAATCTGAGTCTAAAATGATAAATTTAATAATATTCTGCCACTGGCATGCTTTTTAAGCAGTAATTTCTAATATTTCTACCTGAATGTTGATGCTTTCCATTGCTGCTTAGCTAAGAATCAATAGAAAGACATTTACCTTAGGAAAAGATGGGATTTTCTCAATAAAACATTCCTTGATGTTTGCATGGGATTTAAAATATAACAGTTCAACATTAATGGGGGCCCTATGCGATGGCAACCCATTCCAGTGCTTTTGCCTGGAAAGTCCCATGGGCGGAGGAGCCTGGTAGGCTGCAGTCCACGGGGTCGCTAGAGTTGGACACGACTGAGCGACTTCACTTTCACTTTTCACTTTCATGCATTGGAGAAGGAAATGGCTACCCACTCCAGTGTTCTTGCCTGGAGAATCCCAGGGATGGGGGAGCCTGTTGGGCTGCCGTCTGTGGGGTTGCACAGAGTCGAACACGACTGAAGCGACTTAGCAGCAGCAGCAGCAGCAACAATGGTGGGGCCATTAACTCTTCTTCTCACCATACATCTTGGCAAGAGAAATCTCCGGACTTTTCATTTTTGTTCCACCCTTCCTCCAAATTGCGAATTCTCTGCATGGCCTTGTTATTGTTCAGTCGCTAAGTCACGTCTGACTCTTTGCAATACCATGAACTGCAACACACCAGGCTTCTAGGTCCTGCACTACCTCCTGGAGTTTACTCAAACTCATGTCCACTGAGTCAGTGATGCCATCCAACCATCATCCTCTGTCGCCCCCTTCTCCTCTTGCGCCTAGTCTTTGCCATCCTCAGGGTCTTTTCCAGTGAGTCAGCTCTTTGCATCAGATGGCCATAGTATTGGAGCTTCAACTTCAGCATCAGTCCTTCCAATGAATATTCAGTACTGATTCCCTTTAGGATGGACTAGTTTGATATTGCTGTCCAAGGGACTCTCAAGAGTCTTTTCCAGCCACAGTTTGAAAGCATCAATTCTTTGGCACTCAGCCTTCTTTATGGTCCAACTCTCACATCCATACATGATTACTGGACAAACCATAGCTTTGACTGTATGGACCTTTGTTGGCAAAATTTTGGCTTTGCTTTTTAACAAGCTGTCTAGATTTATCATAGCTTTTCTTTCAAAGAGCAAGCATCTTTTAATTTCATGGCTGCAGTTACCATCCACAGTGATTTTGGCACCCAAGAAAATGAAATCTGTAACTGTTTCTCATGATGTACTCTGCATATAAGTTACATGAACAAGGTGACAATGTACAGTCTTGACGTACTCCTTTCTCTGTTTGGACCCAGTTTGTTGTTTCCTGTCCAGTTCTAACTGTTGCTTCTTGACCTGCATACAGGTTTTTCAGGAGTCAGTTAAGGTGGTCTGGTATACCCATCTCTTAGAATTTTCTAGTTTGTTATGATCCATACAGTCAAAGGATTTAGCATAGTCAATGAAGCAAAAATGGATTTTTTGGGGGAATTCTCTTGCTTTTTTTATGATCCAGTGGATGTTGACTATGTGATCTCTGCTTCCTGTGCCCTTTCTAAACCCAGCTTGTATGTCTGGAAGTTCTTGGTTCATGTACTGTTGAAGCCTACCTTGAAGGATTTTGAGCACTACCATGCTAGCATGTGAAATGAGTGCAATTGTGTGGTAGTTTGAACGTTCTTTGGCATTGCCCTTCTTTGGGATTGGAATAAAAACTGACCTTTTCCAGTCCTGTGGCCACTGTTGAGTTTTCCAAATTTGCTGGCATATTGAGTGTAGCACTTTAGCAGCAGTATCTTTTAGGATTAGAAATAGCTCAGCTGGAATTCCATCACTTCCACTAGCTTTGTTCATAGTAATACTTCCTAATGCCCATTGGACTTCACACTCCAGGATGTCTGGCTCTAGATGCATGGCTTAGATCTGGCCTATTGCCTATTATTGTCAGTGTTGCTTTGATTTGGTATGGGCTTCTATAAGAGGCTAGAAGGGATACATTTTCGGTTTTCTTCTATGAGTCTAATATCAAACTTAGAGGCATGGTTATAAACAACAACTTGACTACTATGATTTTTAACACCTACCCATATTATTGACCTTTGTTGATGTTTCAGGTCTTTCTCTATTATTCCTGTATTGATGTTACAAACATTCTAAGCATGGGAGTCTTTTACTATTATAGATGCATTTGTTCTTTCAACATGCATATATTAAGGACCTACTGTGTTGTAGGTCTGCAGGCCTTGTTTCTTTTTCTTTTTTGCCTTTTCCATTGGAGATGTGTGTGTCAAATAGCTTGTGCCAAGAAAATCTTCAGTGTTAGATAAGAAAGTACGTATAGTGATTTTTCTTGGCTGACCTCATAGAAAGGCGGCTGGGTTTTATATAGTCAGAAGCTAGTAGTTATGTGAACTTAAGACGCTATTTTTATTTTTATAATGTGAATGTGTGATGATTTGTTCAAATATAGGATTGCTTCTGTTAGAGCTTAATTTAAGCATTGAGATGAAAATTAGCAGTATAGACTCTTGGAGTGGAAGAATTAATATTGTTAATATGACTATACTACCCAAAGCAATCTATAGATCTAATACATCTCTATCAAATTACCCATGACTTTTTTTCACAGATCAGATCAGATCAGATCAGTTGCTCAGTTGTGTCCGACTCTTTGCGACCCCATGAATCGCAGCACGCCAGGCCTTCCTGTCCATCACCAACTCGCGGAGTTCACTGAGACTCACGTCCATCGAGTCGGTGATGCCATCCAGCCATCTCATCCTCTGTCGTCCCCTTCTCCTCCTGCCCCCAGAACTTGGATGAATAATCTTAAAATTTGTATCAAGACCCAGAATTACCAAAGCATTCCTGAGGAAAAGGAACAAAGCAAGAGGCATAACCCTCCTAGACTTTAGAATATACTGTAAAGTTACAGTAATCAAAACAGTATGGTATTGACACAAGAAAAATATATGGATCAATGGAGAGCCCAGAAATAAACTCACATACTTATGTTCAAGTAATCTTTGACAAAGGCCACAAGAATATACAATAGAAAAAAAGACAGTGTTTTCAGCAAGTGGTGTTGAGAAAGTTGGACAGCTACATGTAAATCAGTGAAGTTAGAACATACACTCACACCATACGCAAAAATAAACTAAAAATGGCTTAAAGTCTTAAATAGAAGACATGATACCATAAAACTCCTAGAAGAGAATATAGGCAAAACATTCTCTGACATAAAATGTTTTTTTAGGTCCATCTCTGAAGGCAGAAGAAACAAAAGCAAAAATAAACAAATGGAATATAATTAAACTTACAAACTTTTGTACAGCAAAGGAAACCATAAACAAAACAAAAAGACAACCTGCAGACTGGGAGAAAATATTTGCAAATGATGTGACCAACAAAAACTTAATTTCCAAATATACAAACAGCTTATACAACTCAACAACAAAAAATGAACACCCTGATCGAAAAATAGGCAGACCTAAATACACATTCTTCAAAGAAGACATCCAGATGGCCAGCAGGTAAATGAAAAGATACTCAACATCACTAAGTATTAGAGAACAAAATGCAAATAAAAACTTCAATGAGATATCACTTCACAGAGGTGCCATCATTACAAATCACATCAGTCAGAATGCCACCATTACAAAATCTACAAATAATGCTGGAGAGGATGTGGAGAAAAGGAACCCTCCTACGTTGTTGGTGGGAATGTAAATTGGTGCTGCCGCTATGGAAAACAGTATGATGAATCCTCTAAAAACTAAAAATAGAGTTGCCATATGACCCAGGAATCCCACTCCTAGGCATATATACTACTTCAAAAAAACTACTTCAAAACATACAGGCACCACTATGTTCATCACAGCAGTATTTACAGTAGCCATGATATAAACAACCTAAATCTCCTTTGACATTGGAATGGATAAAGAAGATATGCTACCCATGTACAATGGAATATTCAGTTCAATTCAGTCGCTCAGTCATGTCCCACTCTTTGTGACCCCATGGACTGCGACATGCCAGGCTTCTCTGTCCATCACCAACTCCTGGAGCTTGCTCAAACTCATGTCCATCGAACTGGTGATGCCATCCAACCATCTCATCCTCTGTTGTGCCCTTCTCCTGCCTTCAATCTTGCCCAATATCAGGGTCTTTTCCAATGAGTCAGTTCTTCTCATCAGGTGGCCAAAGTACTGGAGTTTCAGCTTCAGCATCAGTCCTTCCAATGAATATTCAGGACTGATTTCCTTTAGGATGAACTGGTTGGATCTCCTTGCAGTCCAAGGGACTCTCAAGAGTCTTCTCCAACACCACAGTTCAAAAGCATCAATTCTTGGGCACTCAGCTTTCTTTATAGTCCAACTCTCACATCCATACATGAACACTGAAAAAACCATAGCCTTGATTAGATGGACTTTTGTCGGCAAAGTACTGTCTATGCTTTTTAATATGTTGTCTAGGTTGGTCATGACTTTTCTTCCAGGGAGCAAGCGTCTTTTAATTTCATAGCTTCAGTCACCATCTGCAGTGCTTTTGGGGTCAAGAAAAATAAACGCTCTCAGTGTTTCCCCTGTTTCCCCATCTATTTGCCATGAGGTGATGGTATTGGATGCCATGATCTTAGTTTTCTGAATGTTGAGCTTTAAGCCAGCTTTTTTACTCTCCTCTTTCACTTTCATCAAGAGTCTGTTTAGTTCTTTGCTTTCTGCCATAAGCATGGTGTCATCTGCATATCTGAGGTTATTGATATTTCTCCGGGAAATCTTGATTCCAGCTTGTACTTCATCCAGCCTGGCATTTCTCATGATGTACTCTGCATGTAAGTTAAATAAGCAGGGTGACAATATACAGCCTTGACGTACTTCTTTCCTGATTTAGAACCAGTCTGTTGTTCCATGTCCAGTTCTAACTGTTGGTTCTTGACCTGCATGCAGGTTTCTCAGGAGGCAGGTCAGGTGGTCTGGTATTCCCATGTCTTTAAGAATTTTCCACAGTTTGTTTTGATCCACACAGTCAAAGGCTTTGGCATAATCAACAAAGCAGAAGTAGATGTTTTTTCTGAAACTCTCTTGGTTTTTCGATGATCCAGCGGATGTTGGCAATTTGCTCTCTGGTTCCTCTGCCTTTTCTAAATCCACCTTGAACATCTGGAAGTTCATGGTTCACATACTGTTGAAACCTGGCTTGGAGAATTTTGAGCATTACTTTGTTAGCGTGTGAGATGAGTGTAATTGTGTGGTAGTTTGAACATTCTTGGCATTGTCTTTCTTTTGAACTGAAATGAAAACTGACCTTTTTCAGTCCTGTGGCCACTGCTGAGTTTTCTAAATTTGCTAGCATATTGAGTACAGCACTTACCAGCATCATCTTTTAGGATTTGAAATAGCTCAATGGGATATTACTCAGTCATAAAAAGAATGAAATAATGCCATTTGCAGCAACATGGATGGTGTTAGAGATTATGTTACTAATGAAGTAAGTCAGAAGGAGAAAGACAAATACCTTATGATAGCTCTTTAAAGTGTAATCTAAAATGTGATACAAATGAACTTATCTTTGAAACAAACACTCACAGACATAAAGAACAGACTTGTAGTTGAGAAGGGGGAGGAGAGAAGGAAGAGGGAAGGAATGGGAGTTTAAGATTAGCAGATATAGCCTAGTATATAAAGAATAGATAAACAACAAGGCCCTGCTGTACGTACAGCACAGGGATCTATATTCAATATCCTGTGATAAACCGCAATGGAGGAATTTCCCTGGGAATCCAGTAGTTGAGACTTCATCTTCCAATGCAGAGGAGTGTGGGTTCAATCTTTGGTTAGGGAGCCAAGATTTCACATGCCTTGCAGCCAAAAAATTAAAGAAAAAACCCATAAAATAGAAGCCATGTTGTGACAAATTCAAAAAGACTTTTACAATGGTCCATATCAAAAGCAATCTTTTTTAAAAAAAACCATAATGGAAAAGAATATGGAGAAGAATGTATGTGTGTGTGTGTATAACTCAATCACTTCCGTGTATAGCTGAAATTAATACAACATTGAAAATTGGCTATATTTTAATAAAATAAATTTTAAAAATTAGAAGCATAGAAATGAGAAAATTCCATTTTCCTGTCAGAGGCACAAAGTCATTATGTATCAGGAGGTTAGAGAGTGATACAGCCATACAGTGTATTGTAATTCCAAACTCGAAAGAAACTGAAAAATTATCCAGGCCAGATGCTTCATGTTACAGATGGGGAAACTGAGGCCTAACGACACATTCCAGGACATGCAGACTGTGTGTGGCAGGACATGAGTAGGGTTTAGGTTTCCTGATAATCAGTGCTGTTCTTTCGCTCAAGTCAGTCACATGTTCTACTGCTCACAACTAATAATTCAGTGGAAACTTGATATGTATTTGGTGATACTAAGTTAACATAATTAATAGGCTGGACTCTGGAGAGTTTTTAGAACTCATTGTTCTTGTCCTTAGTATTAAAACTGTGTAGTTTCTATTAAAATACTCAATGGACCTTCTGTCTTTTGAAATATTTGGACATAATATGGATCGTAATGGAAACTTCTGACTGAAGCATTATAGTTTGGCCTGAGTGATTTTCTGAAATTTTTATATTGCTTTGTTGCTGAGTATTTTTGGCTTATTGGTTAGAGAAAGGGAATGGTTCTACAGATATGCTTTCTTCTACCGCTTTTTTATTGATCTCCTTTTTACTTAAAATGACAAAACTAAAAGAGGCATTGTTCTATCTTTTAATAGAAGTATTGATCTTTTATTTGTATAAAAACAGCTTGGTTGTTGAATTGCTTTATTACTTTTATGTCTTAGAAGTATGTTTTTATTTCTTTACTTCTTTTATATTGGAAATCTTCACTGTTTGGTATGAGTTACTTCAATTACTGCTTGTTTTAGAGTTGGCTTTTCTTTTAATTGAGAGACATGAATGAGTCCTTTTCCCTCTTTAATTCCTTCCTGCTGCTTGAAAGACATGTTTTTTGTAATTGTTTGATTTTTCTAAGCTATCAGTAATGTTACATAGGCCTTCTTGGGATAGCCTGGTCCTTTGTCATTGGTGAAAGTTATGTTGGTCTTAACCACTCTTAGAAATTATTTTACAGTAATTGTATTCTTTATTGCTACTTTCCAGTACATATGGAATGCAGGTGGCTTGGATTTGAATCCTGTCTCTTTCTGTCAGTTACTAGCTGGGTGTGACTTCTGGGAAACTCTTTTGTGCTCCTGGGAGTAGTATTTATTTAGATAGGAGAAATTCCATAGATGGACAATATGTTTTGCAGAAGTTCTATGCATTTATATGGTGTTTCCATCTGTTCATTTTTCATTTTTGTCACCTGGATTTTCCCATATTAAATTCCTAAGGCAGTCAGACTCCCTCCCTGGCAGAGCAGAGTCAATGTCCATCCAGTCCACAAAACTCCTTCCCAGTGTATGAGGAAAACATCAGTCATTTGGGATTACAGCTCTTGCAACGTTTCCTCCAAATTGTGGTTTAACTCAGGTCTGGCACCCAAGTAGTGTTTTTTTTTTTTTTTTAATGAGATTGGTATCAGGCAAGAGAATGAGGGTATCTCTGTAGTCTGATATCACAGAGAAATCAGTTTCTTTCAAGAACAAATGCAGAGAATCAGGTACATGCTTTTCAGTACTTGAAGCGTAATCACTAGTATAATATCCTGACTTTACCAGGAAGTATTTGCTTTTTAACCTATCAGCTCTATTTTAACCATATGCCATCTGAATATTACAAAATGTCAAATAATTTATATAAATAAAGTCAGTTTAACATTGTTAAACCTTTGTCCCCCATATAGCACTTGAAATCTCTAGTAATCTTTTCAGTGTGCATCCTCATCCTGACTGTTTCTGGACGTCTCACCAGACTGTTTCTCAGCTGCGCTGTGGCATTGGCCATAGTCTTTCTCTCCCACTCAAGCTTTACTGGTTCGCAGGAGCATCACCTTCACTAGTGCTGCAGGATTTATGCTGAGAATGTGAGGAGGAGGACTGTGACCCCAGGTCCATGCTTCACCCAGTCACCTAGCCTTCCGGGAAACCTTTCAGTTCTGCATAGTGGTAGTGTTTCCTAGAGAAGAAAATATCAAGGTCTGCCTCCCCAGACAAAGCTGCTTTTAAAAATCCTTCTGAAATAGTGAGGGTTTAAAATCTGCAGGTAGGGGTAATCATCCTTGTTCAAGAATGTTAATGTTTTGAGTACATTGTGAAGACTGATGGATGTCAGTGAGTGTTTCTGGCAGGCTTAAGGCTTAGGCAAGACAGAGAAGGGAGGGATCAGGGTTGAACAGGAAATGGTGAACCGTGAACAGAAGGACTTTGTTGTCGTTCAGTCGCCAAGTCATGTCTGACTCTTTGCTACCCCTTGGACTGAAGCATGCCAGGCTTCCCTGTCCCTCACCATCTCCTGGAGTTTGCCCAATTCATGTTTATTGAATCGGTGATGCCATCCAACTATCTCATCCTCTGTCACCCTCTTTCCCTTCTGCCTTCAATCTTTCCCAGCATCAGGGTCTTTTCCAATGAGTCGGCTCTTCGCATCAAGTGGCCAAAGTATTGGAGCTTCAGCATCAGTCCTTCCAATGAGAATTCTCCTAGAGGAACTGTATCCAAGATAGAACATTTTATCAAAAGTGTCTCGGAATTGGTACAGAGTTTTTTTTTCTTTTCTTTCTCCCTCTTCCTCTCTTCTTGCCTCCCTCCTTCCATCCATCCCTCTCCTCCTTTCTCCCTCCTTTCCTTTCTTTCTGTCTTTCTTGATTGAATTCAAATTTCATTATTTTATCCAAGGGCTTATCTACTGTGAGAAGGAATATATCATGTGAGCCACTTCATCCATTATTTATCAAGTAAGAACAGAAATCCATGGACTTAATGGGTTAGTATGCTATCCCTCTTTCACCTATTCCATCCTGGTCTTCAGTTTCAGTTCAGTCTCTCAGTTGTGTCTGACTCTTTGCAACCCCATGAATCGCAGCACGCCAGGCCTCCCTTCCATCACCAGCTCCCGGAGTTCACTCAAACTCACGTCCATCGAGTCAGTGATGCAATCCAGCCATCTCATCCTCTGTCATTCCCTTTTCCTCCTGCCCCCCAATCCCTCCCAGCATCAGAGTCTTTTCCAATGGGTTAACTCTTCACATGAGGTGGCCAAAGTACTGGAGTTTCAGCTTTAGCATCATTCCTTCCAAAGAACACCCAGGGCTGATCTCCTTCAGAATGGACTGGTTGGATCTCCTTGCAGTCCAAGGGACTCTCAAGAGTCTTCTCCAACACCACAGTTCAAAAGCATCAATTCTTTGGTGCTCAGCTTTCTTCACTGTCCAACTCTCACGTCCATACATGACCACTGGAAAAACCATAGCCTTGACTAGCCGGACCTTTGTTGGCAAAGTAATGTCTCTGCTTTTGAATATGCTGTCTAGGTTGGTCATAACTTTCCTTCCAAGGAGTAAGCATCTTTTAATTTCATGGCTGCAATCACCATCTACAGTGATATTGGAGCCCAGAAAAACAAAGTCTGACACTGTTTCCACTAACCATCTATTTCCCATGAAGTGATGGGACCGGATGCCATGATCTTCATTTTCTGAATGTTGAGCTTTAAGACAACCTTTTCACTCTCCACTTTCACTTTCATCAAGAGGCTTTTTAGTTCCTCTTCACTTTCTGCCATAAGGGTGGTGTCATCTGCATATCTGAGGTTATTGATATTTCTCCCAGCAATCTTGATTCCAGCTTGTGCTTCTTCCAGCCCAGAGTTTCTCATGATGTACTCTGCATAGAAGTTAAATAAGCAGGGTGACAGTATACAGCCTTGACATACTCCTTTTCCTATTTGGAACCAGTCTGTTGTTCCGTGTCCAGTTCTAACTGTTGCTTCCTGACCTGCATATAGATTTCTCAAGAGGCAGGTCAGGTGGTCTGGTATTCCCATCTCTTTCAGAATTTTCCACAGTTTATTGTGATCCACACAGTCAAAGGCTTTGGCATAGTCAATAAAGCAGAAATAGATGTTTTTCTGGAACTCTCTTGCTTTTTTCATGATCCAGTGGATGCTGGCAATTTGATCTGTGGTTCCTCTGCCTTTTCTAAAACCAGCTTGAACATCTGGAAGTTCATGGTTCACGTATTGCTGAAGCCTAGCTTGGAGAATTTTGAGCATTACTTTACTAGCGTGTGAGATGAGTGCAATTGTGTGGTAGTTTGAGCATTCTTTGGCATTGCCTTGCTTTGGGATTGGAATGAAAACTGACCTTTTCCAGTCCTGTGGCCACTGCTGAGTTTTCCAGATTTGCTGGCATATTGAGTGCAGCACTTTCACAGCATCATCTTTCAGGATTTGAAATAGCTCAACTGGAATTCCATCACCTCCACTAGCTTTGTTCATAGTGACGCTTTCTAAGGCCCACTTGACTTCACATTCCAGGATGCCTGGCTCTAGGTGAGTGATCATACCATCATGATTATCTTGGTCGTGAAGCTCTTTTTTGTACAGTTCTTCTGTGTATTCTTACTACCTCTTCTTAATGTCTTCTGCTTCTGTTAGGTCCATCCCATTTCTGTACTTTATCGAGCCCATCTTTGCATGAAATGTTCCCTTGGCATCTCTAATGTTCTTGAAGAGATCTCTAGGCTTTCACATTCTGTTGTTTTCCTCTATTTCTTTGCATTGATCACTGAGGAAGGCTTCCTTATCTCTCCTTGGTATTCTTTGTAACTCTGCATTCAGATGCTTATATCTTTACTTTTCTCCTTTGCTTTTCGCTTCTCTTCTTTTCACAGCTATTTGTAAAGCCTCCTCAGACAGCCATTTTGCTTTTTTGCATTTCTTTTCCATGGGGATGGTCTTGATCCCTGTCTCCTGTACAATGTCATGAACCTCAGTCCATAGTTCATCAGGCACTCTATCAGAAATAGTCCCTTAAATCTGTTTCTCACTTCTACTGTATAATCATAAGGGATTTGATTTAGGTCATACCTGAATGGTCTAGTGGTTTTCCTTACTTTCTTCAATTTAAGTCTGAATTTGGCAATAAGGAGTTCATGATCTGAGCCACAGTCAGCTCCTGGTCTTGTTTTTGCTGACTGTATCCATCTTGGCTTCAAGGGCTTCTCCATTTTGGCTGCAAAGAATATAATCAATCTGATTTCAGTGTTGACGATATGGTGATGTCCATGTATAGAGTCTTCTCTTGTGTTGTTGGAAGAGGGTGTTTGCTATGACCAGTGCATTCTCTTGGCAAAACTCTATTAGCCTTTGCCCTGCTTCATTCCATATTCCAAGGTCAAATTTGCCTGTTACTTCAGATGTTTCTTGACTTCCTACTTTTACATTCCAGTCCCCTTTCATGAGAAGGACATCTTTTTTTGGTGTTAGTTCTAAAAAATCTTGTAGGTCTTCATAGAACTGTTCAACTTCAGCTTCTTCAGCATTACTGCTTGGGGCATAGACTTGGATTACTGTGATATTGAATGGTTTGCCTTGGAAACAAACAGAGATCATTCTGTTGTTTTTGAGATTGCATCCAAGTACTGCATTTCAGACTCTTTTGTTGACTCCATTTCTTCTAAGGGATTCCAGCCTGCAGTAGTAGATATAATGGTCATCTGAGTTAAATTCACCCATTCCAGTCCATTTTAGTTCACTGATTCCTAGAATGTTGACATTCACTCTTGCCATCTCTTGTTTGACCACTTCCAATTTGCCTTGATTCATGGACCTGACATTCCAGGTTCCTATGCAATATTGCTCTTTACATCATCGGACCTTGCTTCTATCACCAGTCACATCCACAACTGGGTATTGTTTTTGCTTTGGCTCCATCCCTTCATTCTTTCTGGAGTTACTTCTCCACTGATCTCCTGTAGAATATTGGGCATCTACCGACCTGGGGAGTTCCCCTTTCAGTGTGCTGTCATTTTGCCTTTTTATACTGTTCATGGGTTTCTCAAGGCAAGAATACTGAAGAATACAAGAATCCTGGACTTCAGCATTACCTAAATTGACTAATTAAATTAATCCCAATCTTATCCTTGTTCCTAATAGACATGTTCTTACATTTTAAAATTTCTTCATATAACTTGGTATAATTGTTAGGAATTTGTTGAGTGATTACTAGACTGAAATGTCAGATGTGTGTAGATTGGATTATAACATAATGAACTACAATTAAAAACTACTTTATACTGACAAGGTTGGCTTTAATAAAAAAAAGGAGAGGAGAATAATGAGTGTTGAGAGGATGTGGAGAAATTGGAACCCTTATTTATTATGGTGGAAATGTAAAATAGTGAAGCCACTGTGAAAAACATTTTCGTAGTTGCTAAGCATAGAATTATCATATTACTCAGCAGTTCACTCCTAAGTATAGTACAAAAGTTTGCATGTGAATGCTTATAGCTGCTTTATTTGGTATAGCTAAAAGATGACAATAATGCAAATGTCCATCAACTGATGAATAAAGAAAATATGGTTTACCCCTATGATGGAATATTATTTAGTTATATAAAGGAATGGAATATTGAGACATTTGGGGATGACAGAGAATGAGATGGCTGGATGGCATCACTGACTCGATGGACATGAGTTTGAGTGAACTCCAGGAGCTGGTGATAGACAGGGAGGCCTGGCATGCTGTGATTCATGGGGTCTCAAAGAGTCGGGCACAACTGAGTGACTGAACTGGACTGAACTGAGCATTCAGACATGCTACAGTGTGGATGGACTTCAATAATATTATTCTAAGTTTAAAAAGTCATAAAAAGATGGTATATTGTCTGAATCTATTAATATTTACATGAAATATCCAGAAAAGGTAATAGAGACAGAGAGCAAAGTACTGGTAAATAGGGAAGGAGGAGCTAGGAATGACTGCTCAGTGAATACTGGATGTTTTTAAGGTTATTACATGATTTAAAGTAGAGATGGTAGTTGCACAGCATTGTAATATGCTAAATGCCACTGAATTGTATACTCTAAAAAGATTAATTTTGTGTTATGTGAATTTCACCTCAGTAAAACAAGAATAATTGAGCCCAGGAATTGAGTGTAAAATTTTTAAGTATTGATAGCTGTTTACTCCCGTTAGTCTTTGGAGTACATGTTTCAGAGCTTCCCAGGTGGCACTGCTGCTGCTGCTAAGTCGCTTCAGTCGTGTCCAACTCCGTGCGATCCCGTAGACGGCAGCCCACCAGGTTCCGCCGTCCCTGGGATTCTCCAGGCAAGGACACTGGAGTGGGTTGCCATTTCCTTCTCCAGTGCGTGAAAGTGAAAATGAGGTCGCTCAGTCATGTCCGACTCTTTGGGACCCCATGGACTGCAGCCCACCAGGGTCCTCTGTCCATGGGATTTTCCAGGCAAGAGTACTGGAGTGGGGTGCCATTGCCTTCTCCGCCCAGGTGGCACTAGTGGTAAAGAAACCACCTGCCAATGCAGGAGATACAATGAACTGCAAGGTTGATCCCTGGGTCAGGGAGTTCCCCTGGAGGAGGGCAGGACAACTACTCCAGTATTCTTGCCTGGAGAATCCCATGGACAGAGGAGCCTGGCAGGCTACAGTCCATAGGGTTGCAAAGAGTCAGATATGACTGAAGCGACTTAGCACGTACAGGCAGTCTTTCATGAGGTAGTATTTCTTTTAAAAATGTTTAGTCATTTTCCAATACAAAAATAATACGTGTCACCAAAGATTAGCAAAAATGAAATTTTATTTACTTATTTTTTTTTGGTTTTGAGATCTATAAGAGTTTTGATTTCTTCTTTTTTTTAATTTTTTTAAAATTTTATTTTATTTTTAAACTTTACAATATTGTATTGGTTTTGCCAAATATCGAAATGAATCCACCACAGGTATACATGTGTTCCCCATCCGGAACCTTCTCCCTCCTCTCTCCCCATACCATCCCTCTGGGTCGTCCCAGTGTACCAGCCCCAAGTATCCAGTATCGTTCATTGAACCTGGACTGGCGACTCGTTTCATACATGATATTCTACATGTTTCAATGCCATTCTCCCAAATCTTCCCACCCTCTCCCTCTCCTACAGAGTCCATAAGACTGTTCTATACATCAGTGTCTCTTTTGCTGTCTCGTATACAGGGTTATTGTTACCATCTTTCTAAATTCCATATATATGCATTAGTATACTGTATTGGTGTTTTTCTTTCTGGCTTACTTCACTCTGTGTAATAGGCTCCAGTTTCATCCACCTCATTAGAACTGATTCAAATGTATTCTTTTTAATGGCTGAGTAATACTCCATTGTGCATATGTACCACAGCTTTCTTACCCATTCATCTGCTGATGGACATCTAGGTTGCTTCCATGTCCTGGCTATTATAAACAGTGCTGTGATGAACATTGGGGTACACGTGTCCCTTTCCCTTCTGGTTTCCTCAGTGTGTATGCCCGGCAGTAGGATTGCTGGATCATAAGGCAGTTCTATTTCCAGTTTTTTAAGGAATCTCCACACTGTTCTCCAGACGGGGAGAACACTTTCTCCCCCACAAATTCATCAAAAGAACATTTAAACGCCGATTAAATTCCACAAAACAACTTCTGAATGCCGGCAGAGGACATCAGACACCCAGAAAAGCAACTCAAGTCTTCGAAAGGAGGTAGGAAAAAATATAAAAGACAAAAAAAAAGAGACAAAAGAGGGAGGGATGGAGCTCCATCCCCGGAAGGGGGTCTTAAAAAGAGAGAAGTTTACAAACACCAGGAAACCTTCTCACTGCTGAATCTGTTCCGAGCCTTGGAAGCACAGAGGGCAACATAACAGGGAGGAAAAATAAATAAACAATTAAAACCTGCAGATTAGGAGCCCTATGGTAACTCCCTCAGCGGAGAAGCAGCGCAGACGCCTGCACACGCCACTAGCAAGCGGGGGCTGGGCAGGGAGGCGCGGCGCGGGCTACATCGCTTAGAGTAAGGATCTGGCTTGAATAACCCGAGTGCTATCTGAGCGAAATAATTTGGGCTAGCAAACCAGACTGTGGGATATCTACCACGCGAAAAGCCAGCCCTAACCTAAGACACTGCCAGGCCCGCGCACGGAAAAAAGGACTGAACAAAAATGAAATTTTAAATTACCTTAATTGTACCATTTGAACATTTTGTATATGACTTTCCTGTGGTTTTCCCAATGTGTATTTCATGTGCACATACTCTACATATGCATGTGCATATTTATGAAACAGGTGTTTATAGCATACTTTTATCACTTGATGCATTAGATAATAATTTGGTCTGGTTTTTTATGATTTTAAGAGCGTATTACATAGCTTTCCTTTTTTAATGTGTCTGTTTCTTAACTAGCAGCAAAGTAGCACAAAGATTATGTTTCATTTGTCTCTGACTCTGGAGCAGTTGGATGGAAAAGGCCATTTGATTGAGCTGGCTTGGCCGGGATTGAATTGGATTGGATTGAATTAACACAAACCAAATAGAACTTCTGAAATACTGAGCATCGTGTTTTATTATTATATATTCTCTTAGCTACATTTTGGCTGGTGACTTGATGTATCTTTTTCTTCTCTTAGGATATCAGGATTGTATAAGCCTGAAATAAATGTACCAACATAGTCTATATTAGTTTCCTAGGGTTGTAAAGGTTCTGGGACCAATTATAATGTGTGTTGGGGGTGGGAGTTTCCTCCTTACCACTGAGCAATTCTCTGACACCAGCTGTGTGTCCTACAGTTCAACTCAATCCTGACACTATATACCTAGAGACAATATTGGATTCCACAGGCTTAGAACTCACTCCCACAAAACCTCCCTTCCCTGCACACACACACAGACACACATACACCCACTTTAGACATCAGTTGCAAGTCCCAAGTTGTCACTGTCATCTGTGCTTCTTACCAACTGGCTGTGGATTAGAGGTTCCACTGACCTCCCCTTGCCCTGACTTGGATTCAGTTAATTTTCTAAATTTCTAATTTTCTAAAGAAGTTCAGAGAAGTCAGGAAAAACATTTTATTTACGAGATCCCTAGTTTATTATAAAAGTATGTAGCTCAGGTGGAAGGGATGCTGGGGGTGGGGTACAGGGAAAGGGTCCAGAGCTTCTTTGTGCTCTTGAAGGGCACCACTCTCCTCAAGTCTCTGTGTGTTCACCAGCCTGGAAGCTCTCTGAATCTCCTCCTTCTGCCTTTATGGAGTCTTCAGTATACAGTCCTGATGGATGAAATCATTAGCCATTGGTGATTGATTCAACTTGGATCCTTTCTCCCTTCCCAGGAAATCAAGGGGTGAGAGTGAAAGTTCTAACACACTATTCACAGCTAGTTCCCCTGGTAACCAGCCCCCATCGTTAGGTGCTTTCCAAAAGTTACCTCATTAACATAAACCCCATTGTGGTCAAAAGTAGCTTATTATAAGTAACAGGACACCCATATGACCTCTGTGGCTCTGAAGTGACTTCAGGAACTGAGAACAGGAGACCAAATATGACAGGAGAGGTTCCTATTGCCCTTATTACTCAGGAAATTCCAAGAGTTGGGAACTGTGAGATAAGAACTGTGGACATAGACCAAATATGTAAGAAATATATTTTGATCATTCAAACCAAATATATATTTCTTATGAATCACAATATTGCCTGCCACCATAACAAAATACCAAAGATTGGGTGCCTTGACAAAAAATTGCTTTCCCACAGTTCTGAAGGCTGAAAGTCAAGGATGAACATGTTGTTAGGTTTGGTTTTTCCTGAGGCCCCTTGTGGAGCTGCTCACTGTGTCCTCACATGGCCTTTTCTCTGTGCGTGCACATCCCTGTGTCTCTGCGTTCTGATCTCCTCTTTTTATAGAGACACCAGTCAGATGAGATTAGGGCTCACCCTGATGGTCTCTTTCTAACTTAATTACATCTCTAAAGATTCTGTCTTCAAACAGAGCCATATTCTAAAGCACTGGCTTTGGGGAGACACAATTCAAATTCAGTACCTAATATATTCCAAATAGAGAAAGATGATTTCACTGTATCTCTAAGAATTCTTCTTTTTGTGTGGACTCAATTAAACTGGGTCATCCAAGTCTATCAAGAGATACATTTTCGAAAGTGAAAGTGAAAGTTGCGCAGTTGTGTCCTAGTCTTTGTGACCCCATGGACTATACAGTCCATAGAATTCTCCAGGCCAGAATACTGGAGTGGGTAGCCTTTCCCTCCTCTAGGGGATCTTGCCAACCCAGGGATCAAACTGGGGTCTCCTGCATTGCAGGCAGATTCTTTACCACCTAAATTGTCAGGGAATCCCTACGTTTTTAGGGATAGCTCTAATTTGGAAAGGAGAGAATTGATTAAAAAAAAAATGTAAGAGGCAAGGACAAGAGGAAAAATATTTGATTGTTACCCCTTAGACCAGGAAACCATCTACATTAAGCATTGGAAAATTCATTAAAGCAATGTATTCTACTATTTTGATGGCTTGAAGTGAAATAGCACTGTTTTAACAGTATAGAAGTAACGTATAAACAAGTGTCATCAACCAGTATCTTTTGGGGATCAGAAAAGTTCAGGTTCTAAATAGAGACATTCCTTTCAAATAAGAACAAACTGGGATAAAGTTGTGATTTTTTTGAGATAAATGATGAGTGTTTTAGGTGAATGGCACCATCTTAAAGGAGAATTTCTTTTCAGAGACCAAGTTTTGTTTGATTTTATATTCACAATCTATGGATACAGAAACTTTGAAAAAATTGTGGCAGTTTTAAAATTTTTCATATTGGATAATATTTATGACTTACTTAAAATGTATACTGTTCATTTGAGCTTTGGATGAGGAATTGTTTTTTCTGAGGCATACTGACTTTTTAAATCTAAATGGAAATACATTAAAAGTGAAATATTATTTCTTTTCTTTTCTCTTGTTTAAAACAAGCACTTTATAGCATTCATAGATTAGCAGTCAAATAGTAAAACCAAATAAATTCATCCTGAGCAAGCTAGATTAATTTGTGCTTTTTCATGTAGATTAGGTTGGCATTTGCTTATGAGGAGTCCCTTAAATGTAGCTTTGCAAGAAACATTTGTCTCTCAGAATGATGTGGATGAAATAACATAAGATGATCCCAATTTAAATGTTCCACTTGAAATCCAGTTAGTTTTTGATTATTCACACTAATTGAAAGAGAGCCTAAACATGTAGACTCCCAAGAGGCCTTTAATCCAAAAATTACTTCTTGTTAACATCTGAAGGCATGTTGGTACTGCATTTGGATAAAGGTGTGCCTAATACCCTGTGACTTTATTACCAGCCTTTGATTTTATGTAGATATTGAAGTGTATTTAGTCCAGTGGAATATATCAAGATTTTATACTTCTTTAGATCTTTGGATTTCCTTCTCTTAAGTGTTAGATCCTGTTATAAGAACCTCTGTTTCTCAGACATACACATAAGAGGCAACACATTTAACAGGTAAATTCCAAATGATGGCTAATGTCCTTTGTAGAGAATAACAAAGTACACATTAATTACTTATGATTAGATTTATAATTTGCTCTCGTAGTTAGAGATTTCTTTATTTTAAGCCGTTCTGCAGAGAAACAGACTGAGTATATTGGGCTTGTATATATATATATATATATATATATATAGCTGTGATCTGAATGTTTGTAAACCCCCAAAACTCACATGTTGAAATCCTACAACCCCCAAAGATGATGGTATTAGGTGAGCTGTTAGGAGGGGGTTAGGACATAGGGGTGGAGCCCTCATTAATGGGATTAACTCTTATAAAAGAGGCCTCAGAGAGCTCTCTTTTTCCAGTCCTGTGGCCACTGCTGAGTTTTCCAAATTTCCTGGCATACTGAGTGCAGCATTTTCACAGCATCATCTTTAGGATTTGAAATAGCTCAACTGGAATTCCATTACTTCCACCAGCTTTGTTTGTAGTAATGCTTCCTAAGGCCCTCTTGACTTCACATTCCAGGATGTCTGGCTCTAGGTGAGTGATCACACCACTGTGGTTACCTGGGTCATGAAGGTCTTTTTTGTATAGTTCTTCTGGCCACAGGACTGGAAAAAGTCAGTTTTCATTCCAGTCCCAAAGAAAAGCAATGCCAAAGCATGTTTAAACTACTGCACAATTGCACTCATTTCATATGCTAGCAAAGTAATGCTCAAAATTCTCCAAGCCAGGCTTCAATAGTACGTGAACCTTGAACTTTCAGATGTTCAAGCTGGACTTAGAAAAGGCAGAGGAACCAGAGATCAAATTGCCAACATCTGTTGGATCATTGGAAAAGCAAGAGAATTCCAAAAAAAAAATCTATTTCTGCTTTATTGACTATGCCAAAGCCTTTGACTGTGTGGATCCCAACAAACTGTGGAAAATTCTGAAAGAGATGGGAATACCAGACCACCTGACCTGCATCTTGAGAAATCTGTATGCAGGTCAGGAAACAACAGAATTGGACATAGAACAACAGACTGGTTCCAAATGGGAAAAGGAGTACGTCAAGGCTGTATATTGTCATCCTGCTTATTTAACTTATATGCAGAGTACATCATGAGAAACGCTGGACTGGAAGAAACACAAGCTGGAATCAAGATTGCCAGGAGAAATATCAGTAACCTCAGATATGCAGACGACACCACCCTTATGGCAGAGACTGAAGAACTAAAGAGCCTCTTGATGAAAGTTATAGAGGAGAGTGAAAAAGTTGGCTTAAAACTCAACATTCCAAAAACGAGGATCATGGCATCTGGTCTTATCACTTCCTGGCAAATAGATGGGGAAACAGTAGAAACAGTGATAGACTTTTGCAGAGAGCCAGCACAGGAGTTCCCACCCATGACAAAGGTCATGCGGAGAGGCCTGATATGCAAAGGTGAGTCAGGGCTCAAGGGGCCCCCCTGGACCTGCCCGAGCATCTACCCCAAAACCAGAATCCACCTGTTTTACTATTTCACGACTTTCACCAACTCTTCTGACATTAACGGGGGGCTATTCCCGACCACCTTTTTCTGTAAGAAAATCAACTTAAAACTCTAGTTAATAAGCCTCCTGGGCATAATCAGATCAGATCAGATCAGATCAGTCGCTCAGTCGTGTCCGACTCTTTGTGACCCCATGAATCGCAGCACGCCAGGCCTTCCTGTCCATCACCAACTCCCGGAGTTCACCCAGACTCATGTCCATCGAGTCAGTGATGCTGTCCTGCCATCTCATCCTCTGTGGTCCCCTTCTCCTCTTGCCCCAGATCCCTCCCAGCATCAGAGTCTTTTCCAGTGAGTCAACTCTTCGCATGAGGTGGCCAAAGTACTGGAGTTTCAGCTTTAGCCTCATTCCTTCCAAAGAAATCCCAGGGCTGATCTCCTTCAGAATGGACTGGTTGGATCTCCTTGCAGTCCAAGGGACTCGCAAGAGTCTTCTCCAACACCACAGTGCAAAAGCATCAATTCTTTGGCGCTCAGCCTTCTTCACAGTCCAACTCTCACATCCATACATGACTATTGGAAAAACCATAGCCTTGACTAGACAGACCTTTGTTGGCAAAGTAATGTCTCTGCTTTTGAATATACTATCTAGGTTGGTCATAACTTTCCGTCCAAGGAGTAAGCATCTTTTAATTTCATGGCTGCAGTCACCATCTGCAGTGATTTTGGAGCCCAGAAAAATAAAGTCTGACATGTTTCCACTGTTTCCCCGTCTATTTCCCATGAAGTGATGAGACCAGATGCCACAATCTTAGTTTTCTGAATGTTGAGCTTTAAGCCAACTTTTTCAGTCTCCTCTTTCACTTTCTTTTTTTTTTTTAAATTTATTTATTTTATTTAGAGGCTAATTACTTTCTTTTAAATTCCTCTTCACTTTCTGCCTTAAGGGTGGTGTCATCTGCATATCTGAGATTATTGATATTTCTCCTGGCAATCTTGATTCCAGCTTGTGCTTTTTCCAGTCCAGCATTTCTCATGATGTACGCTGCATATAAGTTAAATAAGCAGGGTGACGGTATACAGCCTTGACGTACTCCTTTTCCTATTTGGAACCAGTCTGTTGTTCCATGTCCAGTTCTAACCGTTGCTTCCTGACCTGCATATAGCTTTCTCAAAAGGCAGGTCAGGTGGTCTGGTATTTCCACCTCTTACAGAATTTTCCACAGTTTATTGTGATCCACACAGTCAAAGGCTTTGGCATAGTCAGTAAAACAGAAATAGATGTTTTTCTGGAACTCTCTTGATTTTCGATGATCCAGTTGATATTGGCAATTTGATCAACCAAGACAGCATATTAGAAAGCAGAGACATTACTTTGCCAACAAAGGTCTTTCTAGTCAAAGCTATGGTTTTTCCATACAAAGTCATGTATGGATGTGAGAGTTTGACTATAAAGAAAGCTGAGCCCCAAAGAATTGAGGCTTTTGAATTGTGTTGGAGAAGACTCTTGAGAGTCACTTGGACTGCAAGGAGATCAAACCAGTCAATCCTAAAGGAAATCAGTCCAAAATATTCATTGGAAGGAGTGATTCTGAAGCTGAAACTCCAGTACTTTGGTCACCTGATATGAAGAGCTGACTCATTTGAAAAGACCCTGATGCTGGGCAAAATTGAAGGCGGGAGGAGAAGGGGACAACACAGGATAAGGTGGTTGGATGGCATCACTGACTAGATGGACATGAGTTTGACCAAGCCGTGGAAGTTGGTGATGGACAGGGAGGCCTAGTGTGCTGCAGTCCATGGGGTTGCAAATAGTGGGACACGATTGAGCGACTGAACTGAGAGAGCTCTCTAACTTCTTTTAACATCTGAGGACTGAGAGACTGTGCTGGCTGGGGGCGGGAAACAGGGCCTTCATGAGAAAATGACTGTATTAGCTCTGGCTTTTGAAGTTGCCAACCTTCAGAGCTGTCAGAAGTAAATTTTTGTTGTTTATAACCAAACAGCTGGTATTTTGTTATACCAGTCTGAATGAACCATGTCATTGGTTCACACCATTATGGAGCTGACAGATTATAAGATTTGCAGTCGGCAAGATCAAGACCCAGGAAAGCTGATAGTGGAATTCCAGTCATAGTTCGAAGGCCTAAGAACCAATAGAGCCAATGGTGTAGCTCTAGTCCAAAGGCTACAAGGTTCAAGACATAGAGCTGGTATTTAAGTTTGAGTCAAAAGGCAGGAAAAAATTGAAGTTGTAGCTCAAAGGCAGTCAGGGAAAAGGAATTACCTTATCCAGAGGAGGGTCAGCCTTTTTGTTCTATTCATACCTTCAACTGATTGGATGAGACCCACTCACATTGAGGGCCAGGAATGGTGGATTTAAATGTTAAACTCATCCAAAAACATCGTCATAGTAACACCCAGAATATTGTTTGACCAAATACCTGGGTATCTTGTGGCCCAGTCAAATTGAGATGTAAAATTAACCATCATAATGACCTACCTTAATGTTCTTAATTGTATGTTTTACATCTCTCATCATTGGTGTTTCCTAGTGGCTCAGCAATAAAGAACTTCCCTGCAATGCAGGAGACTCAGGAGAGAAGGGTTCCATCCCTGAGTTGGGAAGACACCCTGGAGGAGAAAATGGCAACCTACTCCAGTATCTCTGCTGGGAGAATCCCATGGACAGGATAGCCTGGCAGGCTACAGTCCATAACATCTCAAAGACTTGGACTCGACTTAGTGACTGACCACGCATGCACACATGCACTTTTCTCATCAGGAATCTAGGTCGAGTTACAGCCTTTGCTATGCAGTTCAACTACAGTATAGTTGATGAGATATCAATGATTATAAGTAAAAATATTAAGTGAACTGATTATTTATGAATGTTATTTTTCCTGCATTTTTCTAGACACTGGGGATAAGTGATAAACAAGACAAAGTTATTCCCTCTTGTAAGCTATATTCCAGTGTGAGTGACGGATAACACCCAATAAACAAATAAATGTATATATTACGATATCAGGTAGCGATAAACACCATGAAACAATGTAACGCATTAAAGAAGTCCATCTTAGATTGGTCAGGGAAAGTTCTGGAGGGATCACGTTTGTATAGAGAGCTGAATAAAGTCATGTAAACTTTAAAATGTAGCACATATTAGACAAAGTTTCTGGCATGGTTTAAAATTTTTCTTCCTTTTCATAAATGCTTTTCCTAATGTGGTAGGTACTGTTATGTGCCACCCAGGTCTCCCTTCCTTGAGGGCTTGTTGCCCCAGCCTCTGGGAGCGCAGTGGACAGATAACCCATAGCTGGCAGTCCCTTGAGGGACCACAGCAGTGGCCAGGAGCCGGATCAACTAAGGTAACTCTCTTTCCTAGGGTGGCCCACAGTCAGTGGCTGATTGCCATAAGAAGTATAAAAGTCTGACCATTCTGGCCCAACTGAGGACACCTCTGAAGGGCCATTCCAGCTGCAGTTTCCTGTGGTGTCAGTCAAGGCTGACACTAGACCTATATTGCGATTTCATTTTTCCCTCTAGCGAAACCTGCTTCATTCCCCTCTCTTTTCATAGGTTTGATCCTAGAGGTACTTCTTAACTAACATCTCTTGGTCTGCTTCCTGGAGAACTCAATGTTTGCTGTGAAGTTTTCTGAATTTCTCATTTATTCGTGATTCTATCTCAGTAGTAATTGGCAGCCTATTTTGTATCAAGCCACAGTCAGCCTTCCTTGACAGAATCTTACATGTTAATGTGAATTTCACTTTTTTGACTCTAGCACTCTGAAAATGGACTGTCTACTTTCAGTGCAGTTTGGAAATTGCTAAAGAGATTATATTATTTTCTAAGTACTTTGATCTTATTATTTCACAGAGAGAAACATGCTGTTTCAGAAGCAGCAGTTTATCTGCACTGCTTGGAATATAACAGGATTCTAATATATTCAGTTATATTTAACTTGAGTCTGGTTAGCATTAACCTCTTTTTCATTTATAAAGAAAAGAAAGTGAAGTCTGACTCTTTGTGAACCCATGGACTGTAGTCTACCAGGCTTCCCTGTCCATGGGATTTTTCCAGGCAAGAATACTGGAGAGGGTTGCCATTTCCTTCTCCAGGAGATCTTCCTGACCCAGGGATTGAACCCTGGTTTCCCTCATTGTAGGCAGACGCTTTACCATCTGAGCCACCAGGGAAGTCCATTTATAAAGAGAATGACACAAATTCATATCAATGAGTGGGATTTTCAGATTACCCCCATGCTGTAACAGAAGAGAATCCACTTTAAATTTACAGCCATGAAACTGTTTCTATCCAGTATTAATATAGTAGAAATGCAAAATTCCTGATAATGGCAAAAAAGTTGTGAACAGCTTCTAAAAGGGGGAATTCTTTTTAAAGCAACTGTATTTAATGTATTATCATTTCATGCTTTTATACAGCTAACTTTTGAAAAGTCAATATGTAATGTAAATTCCTATTTACTGTGTAATTTGCATCATTCATGAATATCTTCATCTTTACTATATCAAGAAAGATATAATTTTGTAATTTGCATGATTTATAAACATCATCATTAGTTATCTTCAAACCTGATGCAAAAGACATTATAAGACAACTGTATATCACTATGCATTATGGGCCTATAAACACAATTTCTCTATAAAATTTTAGCATCTGAAATTCAGAAATATATAATAGTGATAATATTTCATGACTTAGTGGAATTTAAGTTTGGTTAAAAATTGAAAATCAGTGAATGTAATTATTTTATCAGGCTGAAAATGAAAAAATCATGTATTTCAATAGATACAGGAGAAGTATTTGACAAAAATTATTATCCATTCTTGATAAAGATTGTTAGAATATTAGAACTTTCTTTTAGTACTAGGGACATCTTTGAAAAACCTTCAGCTAATATCATATTTAATAATGAGAGACTGAATGCTTTTTCCCTATGTTGGGAACAAGGTAAAAAAGTCCTTTCTCATCATTTCTGTTCAACATTTTTCTGTCCCTGTTTAGTGCAGAAAAGCAAGAAAAAGAAAAGGCAGAGCAGAAAGGAATGCATACAATGGTCTTTATCCTCAAATGACATAATTACCTATGTAGAAATCTCTTAAGAATTCTATTTAAAAATGCTGTAGGATTAATAAGTGAGTTTAGCAAGATCTCAGCATGCAAGATCAATACAGAGAAGTTGATTATATTTCTATATACTATCAACAAACGCTTGGAAATTGAAATTAAAATGTACCATTTATAGTAGCCTCAAAAATATGATTTACTTAGAAATAAATTTAGCAAAATATGCAAAAGACTGATTCACTGAAAATTGCAAAACAATGCTGAAGAAAAATTTAAAGAAGACCTGAATAAATGGGGTGATATCCTATGCTCATGGATCAGAAGACTAAATATTGCTAAGTGTCAGCTCTCTGGAAATTGATTCATAGGTTCCATACAGTTCCAGTCAAAATCCTTGCTGACTTTCTTATAGAAATTGATGAGATAATTCTAAAACCTATATGGAAATGCAGTGATCCTAGAATAGCCAAATAAGTTTTTAAAAAAGAAAAAATTTGGACAAATTGTACTACATGATTCCCAAACTTAAAATTGATCCATGATAATGAACAGTTCGTTATTGGTGTCAAAATAGACACACAGATCATTAGGATCAAGCATAAATCAATGGAGCAGAAGAGAGGGTCCAGAAATAGTCTCACATGTAGTATGGAAAATTGATTTTTGTCAAAAATATCTAGGCTATTTGGTGGCAAAATAGAATAGTCTTTTCAACAAATGGCACTTGAATAATTGGACATTTATGTGCAAAAGGGAACTAAAGAGCCTCTTTATGAGAGTGAAAGAGGAGAGTGATAAAGTTAGCTTAAAACTCAACATTCAAAAAACTAAGATCATGGTATCTGGTCCCATCACTTCATGGCAAATGGATGAGGTAACAATGGAAACAGTGAGAGACTTTATTTTCTTGGTCTCTAAAATCACTGCAGATCGTGACTGCAGCCATGAAATTAAAAGATGCTTGCTCCTTGGAAAAAAAGCTATGGTAAACCTGTGATAAAGCTATGATGAAAGCTATGATAAATATGATAGCATATTAAAAAGCAGAGACATTGCTGACAAAGGTCCATCTAGTCAAAGCTATGATTTTTCTAGGATTCATGTATGGATGTGAGAGTTGGACCATAAAGAAGGCTGAGCACTGAGCATCGAAGCTTTTGAACTGTGGTGTTGGAGAAGACTATTGAGAGTCCCTTGGACAGCAAGGAGATCCAACCAGTCCATCCTAAAAGAAATCAGTCCTGAATATTCATTGGAAACACTGATGCTGAAGCTGAAACTCCAAGACTTTGGCCACCTGATGGGAAGAACTGACTCACTGGAAAAGATCCTGATGCTGGGAAAAATTGAAGGCAGGAAGAGAAGGGGACGACAGAGGATGAGATGGTTGGATGGCATCACCGACTCAATGAGCATGAGTTTGAGCAAGCTCTGGGAGTTGGTGATGGACAAGGAGGCCTGGGCTGCTGCAGTTGATGGGGTTGTAGAGTCGAACATGACTGAGCGACTGAACTGAACGGATGTGCAGAAAAGAAACTTCACTGATTTATGTCTACACCACATGCAAAAATAAAAGTGAATGAATCATAAAGTTAAATGTAAACACAAAACTAAAATTTTAGAATAAATTATAGGGGAATAAAAATATTGGTTTGGGAATGTTCTCACAGGTATACACATTAGACATTTGTTGATAGAACTAGGAAAATGAAAAATATCTCTATTTAAACATGTTTATCATTTACACATCATTTGTAACTATTATGATAGAAATGGTAGTCTTTCCTTTAACATAGTAAATGCATACCGATATTGTGAAGAAACACTCTACTAGGAGGACAGAGGTTGCCTAGCAATGGTCAAAATCATAGTAAATGGCAAACCATTTGGCATGGATCATTTCAAAGTATTTGTATTTCATTGAATCCCACCAAATTTAAAATTTTATCGACGACAGAAATTTTCCTTAGTAATTCAAGACTTACTCTTGATTTGCTGTATACATGAAATAGTATACTCTAAAGCTGTTACAAAATACTTTGTTTACCCATTCACAGATTTGTTTAAATGTTATCTTTTGTATGGTTTATGTGTTATGTTTATCTCAGAATATAAAGCCTCAAAATTTTCAGCAGTATTTAAAGGGTCTTAAATAGTACCCAAACACAAAGCAATAATATGCCCTCTTATATCATCTTAAAAATTGTTTGCAAGTTTTATTTCAATATAAAACATAGAATTATGGGTAATATTCCACTCAAATCCAATAATAACATAAACCATGGACATTAACAAGATATTTATATTCCCTTGCTATATTATCATAAATGACTTCTTATTGAGCATATCAAATACTTCCTTTTTTGTTTTTAATAGAAAAAAAATTTCCCTTTCTTAAAGAGAATGCAATGAAATTATCCAGGGAACTTTTTCTTTCTGGTTACTGTTTCAAAATATAGTATATATTTATATTTACCTTTTGCTTTGTCTGAATGCTTATATGTCTCCAACATTCATATGTTAAAATTCCATCCCCAAAGATGATGGTATTAGGAATTGGAGCCTTTGGGAGGTACTTAGGTCCTGAGGGTAAAGTCTTCATAAATGGGATTAGCGTTCTTATCAAAGATGTCCCTGGTGCCTCAGTGTAGAACATACTCCGTTGAGATCCTTCTCTTCTTCTAGCATTTAAGGACTGTAAACGAGAAGACAGTGGCACATGTCCAGGGACATATAAGAAGGTGCAAGATTTCATGCTCTAAAGTTATTGAAATCATAGAGTCTGTTCTCTTATCCCTGTAGAATTATGTTAGAAATAAGTTTCAAAAGATGTTTGAAAATAACCCACATGTTTTCAAGTTCTCAGTGCTTCCATTTCATTTAGTTTATATTTTCCAATTTCTTCATCTCTTTTTTTTTGTTTTTCCTTCTCAGTTCAGTTCAATTCACAGTCGCTCAGTCGTGTCCGACTCTTTGCGACCTCATGAATCGCAGCACGCCAGGCCTCCCTGTCCATCACCAACTCCCGGAGTTTACTCAAACTCACATCCATCCAGCCATCGCATCCTCTGTCGTCCCCTTCTCCTCCTGCCCCCAATCCCTCCCAGCATCAGAGTCTTTTCCAATGAGTCAACTCTTCACATGAGGTGGCCAAAGTATTGGAGTTTCAGCTTTAGCATCAGTCCTTCCAATGAACACTCAGGACTGATCTCCTTTAGGATGGACTGGTTGGATCTTCTTGCAGTCCAAGGGACTCGCAAGAGTCTTCTCCAACACCACAGTTCTTCGGCGCTCAGCTTTCTTCACAGTCCAATTCTCACATCCATACATGACCACTGGAAAAACCATAGCCTTGACTAGACAGACCTATGTTGGCAAAGCAATGTCTCTGCTTTTGAATATGTTATCTAGGTTGGTCATAACTTTCCTTCCAAGGAGTAAGCGTCTTTAAATTTCATGGCTGCAGTCACCATCTGCAGTGATTTTCTCAAGCCTTTATCAAGTGTAGTAGAAAAGCTTTTGTATACACACACACATATATATATAAATAGTATATATAATATATATTTTAGAAAACCTATGAATTTTTGCTTAGCTAAGAAATTTATGGCATTTTGGTTCCACTTGTTTGACTAAGTATGAATAGAATGCTTCTGTGTTTGTTGTGCATCTCTAAGACTAAGCAGTAAGATAAGCATAACTAGTCTTATCTTAAGTAAGACTAACTAGTATGATATTTATAAATAATGACTGTTAGTTTTTAAGTCTTTTTTGTCCATTAGATTGTTAGGTCTCTGAAGAGAAAGACCTGGTTTTGTTTTTTCATGTCCACAAAACCAAGCAGGATATTGTATAAAACACACTCAATAAACTTTCATTTAATGAATGAAAAAAAGGAAGAGGTGATGTGTTGGACTTCCCTGATGGTCCAGTGGTTAAAACTGTGCTTCTAATGCAGGGGGCAAGGGTTTGATCCCTGGTCTGGGAACTAAGATCCCACATGCCATGGTATGTGGCCAAAAAATTAAAAAAAAAATTTTTTTTTTAAAAGAAATGAGTTGTCAACTTTATTTGAAGATGAAAAATATTCTCTGTTGCTTAAATGTCTACAAATATCATGATGGGGTTGCCTTCACGACGCCTGTGTTAAGAAGGGCCCCATGCTTGGTTTATTGCTTTGCTGTTGCCATCTTGAAATTCTTAAGAATTTATTTAAAGAAGCTACTTATTTTGCACTGAGTCCCACAAATTATGGTGCCAGTCCTGTGTTCAAATTACTTAACATGAACCTTCAGTATTAATCCACACAGAGATATGGCTGTTTCCATTCCTCCACAGAATCTCAGGGTCTAAAGTCAACACTTATTTACTTCGGAGTAGTTTATATGAATAAATATTTAACTTCCAAAATAACTCTCTGTAATGCAAGTAACAGCTAGTGCTTTCCAATTTATATAATTTTTCAAACGATGAAAAAGATTCTTATGAGGCAACTCTAGAACTATTCTTGTCTATGTCTCCTTTCATCTTCCTGTTCATCCTTTTCTGAATAAAATGATTTCATGGTTACAGTATATCTAGAATAATAATAATATCCCATTTTATTGAGCATTTATTATGAACATGGCATGGTCATCTTACATATATTATTTCATTTAACCCTCACAACAAATATATAAAGATAGTATTGTTATTACTGCTGTGTTACAGTTGAATAAAAATGTAAGCACTCTTGCAGCCAGGATTTGAACTCGAGTGATCTTATTCTAGATGAGTTCTTAACTATTACACAATCCTGAAGTGCAACAAAGCAGTGAAAAATTAAAAAACCTAAGTAGTTTGTCTTTGACAAATGAATGGTCTAACTTAGGACCAGTATTGTTCATTAGAAATATAATGAGAGTCATGTATGTAACTTAAAATTTTCTAGTTGCTACATTAAAAGGTAAAAACAGGTAAATTAATTTTAATAATATACTTTATCAACTCAGAATAGTCAACATATTCTCATTTCAACATGCGATCAATACAAAATTAAGATATTACTATTAGTTTTTTACACCAAGACTTTGAAATCCAGTGTTTATGTCACAGTACATCTCAATTCAGACTAGCTGTATTTTAAGTGCTCAATAGCTGTATGTGGCTCTAGGGGGCAGAACAGGTGTAGATAATAAAAGCTAGAGGTGAGGAGTGGAGAAATATTATGATCAGGAAAGAATTTCACAAGCAGATGGGATTTGAGTTGGATTCTTAAAGAATGCGAAGGTTTAGAAAAATGGGGAGAGCATTTCTGGAGGGAACAGTGTAAAGGGAGAAGGTGGGAGGTATGTTGGTGCAGATATTTGTCTTTGAAATTAATTAGGTCCTTAGTACATAGCACACAGGTGACACTCAGCATGTAATAACACACACAATCCATAGCCCAGTGGTTTTAAACCTGAGCATCAGCATCACCTGGAAGGCCAAACATAATCTGCTGAGCCCCAGCCCCTGAGCTTCAGAATCAGTTGGTCTGTATTTGCATTTTTAACAAATTTCCAGGTGAATCTAGTGCTGCGGGTCCCGGGACCATAGTTGGTGAACCACTGCCTTCAGTGAACACGTGTGGTAGATACTATCTCCATTTTATAGGGAAGGAAAGTGAGGCTCAGAAAAGCTACTGACTTGCCAGGGGTTGCATAGGTAGTATATGGCAAGACTGTGATTCAAGAACAAGTTTAGAATTTAAATCTAGTTTTGTTTGTCTTTTAACTCTGAGCACAACCTTTGACTTAGTTTGATTTATACAACTTAGAGGTTGATCAGTTTTCATATAGGGGTGAGGGCTCTGAGCTGTAATTGTTACAAGTCTTGCAGATGCACCTGTTATTTTCATTATACATACCCACATCTTTTTGCCCTTAATGTTAAAATATTAACTTTTTCATGGCAGGGTGGTAGGATATGGCTTGTATGTACCTCGGCCTCAGCTGCTGCCAGGTAACTCCCAGCCATTACCTGTGGGTGGTAGATCTGCCTGGTTTTTCTTTTGGTGTCAAGCCTGGGCTTACTCAGGGAGAATACACCTGCCACAGATGTCTTTGTTTTTGAACTGGTCATCAGTGATGTTGGCCAAGAGTGCCAGCTGGTGGGCTTGTGTACCTACGCAGACCTCCTTATGGATCTTCCCTTCTATGCTGGGAAAACAAAGTTGAAATTTACCACTTGTTTTGGCACTAGACTTGGTATTTATTGTGATGAATCAGTTGATCATAGTACAGACTCATCCAGGATACCCTTCCTGCCTTCTGCCACCCAAAGAAAAAAATTTCTTCTAGTTCCTAATTTGTTAGCATACTGCTGCTGCTGCTAAGTCGCTTCAGTCGTGTCCTACTCTTTGCGACCCCCTAGATGGCAGCCCACCAGGCCCCTCCATGCTTGGGAGTCTCCAGACAAGAACACTGGAGTGGGTTGCCATTTCTGTCTCCAATGAATGAAAGTGAAAAGTGAAAGTGAAGTCGGTCAGTCACATTGGACTCTTCGCTACCCCATGGACTATAGCCTACCAGGCTCCCCTGTCCCTGGGATTTTCCAGGCAAGAGTACTGGAGTGGGTTGCCATTTCCTTCTCCAGCTGTAGCATATACCTGGGTGTATTGCCAGGATAGAGCAGATATCTTTAGATGAACTGTAATCCTGGGTGATTCATGAAACCATTCTCTGCAGCAATAGAATTGTATACTATTTAGTAATTTAGAAAAGAGGTGTTTGCTTGTAGTAGCTAAGATACCGTAATTCCTAATTTCCGTACCAGTCAGCTGTGGGGCTTTAGCTAAGACACTTCAGTTTCCTCATCCATAAAACAGGAAGAGTTAGTTTTGGATACAGTTACTTTTCTCTGTGGGAGTGCTGAGGAGCGTAGGTTTTGAGTCAGAAACACCTAAGTTTGAATCCTGGCTCTGCTGTCTACAAAATACTTGTGTTTTGGGCTCCACGTTTGCCTTCCCTCATCTAAATATGAGAGTTTTGTTATAAACATGAAAGGGGAGAAAGCATGTTAAGAGCACAGTGGAGGCACATAGCAAGCACTCAGTGTGTTGTAGCTCTTAAAATAATAGTTCCTTTTCAGCTTAAATCCTATCTCTATGTTAACTGTATTAATTCACATAAATAAAGTAGTAAATAAATGAATTACATACAGTGCTTTCTTTGTGCCAGGTCCTGTTTGAAGCATATTACAAATACTTTATTTGATTTGATTGTTACGGCTGCTCTTTAAGGTGAACATTTAAAAACTCTCTAATGTGAAATTAAGGCACAAACAATCCAAAAACTTGCCCAAGTTTACACTGCTGGGAAGTGAGTAACCAGATGCTTTAAAAATAACATTAGCACTTGATTTGTGTAAACTCTCTTGGTTTTCTTTTATTTTCTTAGAAGTGCAACTCTGTGCATGTGCTTGCCGTGATAAGTCGCTTCAGTTGTGTCCGACTCTTTGTGACCCTATGGACTGAGCCCTCCAGGCTCCTCTGCCCATGGGATTCTCCAGGCGAGAATACTGTGTGATTTTGGTTTTTCTCAGAAAGATACAAACAAGTTTAGTTAGTTTTGGTGGTGCTCCAGTGACTTTAATCAGGGCAGCCGAAGTAGCCCATTCTTGTCACCAGGGTGTGCTGTGATTCCATGAATCTGAGCTTACGCTGCGGCGAAGCTGGAGGGAATCTCTCTTCTGCCTTTGCTGCTGCTTAGCGACCACAGGTTTTTCATTTTGGCTGTTTACCATCACCTGGGTAACTGCCCGAGGCCCCAAGTTATTTTCTCTTTGTGTTCTGCCATCCTTCCCTGCTCACTGGTGTCCCCGCGTAAACGAGGGAGCCAGAGCCGCTGGCTTGTTAGCAGAGTGCCTGCGTGCCCCAGAAGAGCTCTGTGTGGGGAAGCATTAGGATTCTGCCATCACTCTCATTATTTTGCTAAATAAGAAATCAGTATGAGGCCGCCAAATTGATGGCTTTTTAAAATTTGATATCAACAGCATTTTGTTAAACTTACCACTGCTTTTATGATTTGCATTTTAGTGTCTTTTGTGCTGTCTGTTAAGTGCCCATAGGTTTGATTAGGAAAACCCCTATAGAATATTAGTATTTTCTGTAACCAAAATAGTGTGTAATTATGAATAAGTATTACTTGGAACTCTGATTACAAAGGATCACTTTATATTTATTTGTGAATTAAAACAGATACTTGGAATGTCTATGTAGTATGGATTGTGAAAAATATAGGTTGATTTAAAGTCTTAGGGTGGGAATCTATACACACACACACACATAAACACATGTTAAGGAGGTATAATATGGCAGTGTCTCTGGCAGACTAATCTTGCATTGTGTAGTAAATTAGGAAAACTTTTCACGTCTTTCATTATTCTTTTTTTAAAAATTGAATTCATCTCTTGTTGGTAATTACCCTAGAAAATTTGATTAGTGGTAAGCCTAAACAACTAACTCGCCAAAAGGAAGTTATTAGCATGGCAATGTGATCCTGTTTTTAGAAGGTGGTTATGTGCATAGCTTTCAGTATATTAACCAATCTGTAGTTTCCCTTCAAAGGATACTTGTTTCTACATTCTCATAGGGGTTTTGCCAGAAGTCTAGGCTGCTTTGTGAGATATCTTGGGAAATGATTTACATTATTTTGGCTAAAGAGACTTCTTTTTCCAGATAATACTGCTTTTAAGCAAACAATATTTGAGTAACCACCTTGCATAGCAACATTCAGCTTGAAGATAACAGCCTTCACATGCCTGATGAAATGATGAAATCACTGACCAGCCGGATTCTTGAGTGGGGTCAGCATTTTATAGCAGTGCGATAATTCTGTTTAATGAATGGTTACAGCATCTAGTATGTGTGGAATTCCTACTTGGTGACCACTTACTTGAAGGAAAAGAATATAAGAAGATCTAGTCTGTTTTTTTCATTGTGACTACATTTCTGACTATATTTTATTTAATTGAATCCCCTGTTCTTATAAACACTTTGAAATGTAAAGTCTCTCTTCAGGAGACTATAGATTGACTATCCTTCATTAACCTTGCTTCACACTAAAATGAGTAAGAGATATATACTTTTTGAACTGCATGTGTAAATTACAACTTTGCTGGCAAAGTCAGCAAATGAAACATATCCTTGAAGAAATTAAAATAATTAGATGAGATTATTTTATGAACAACACAGAGTGTCATAATTTGCTAAGAGAATAGATTTTAAATGTTCTCATCACAAGAAAGAAATGGTAAATATGACATGATGGACATGGTAGCTAATCCTACTGTGATAAACATTTTGTAATATATAAATATATCAAATCAATAAATGTACATAATTTATATGTCATTTATGTCTCATTAAAGTTGGGAAAAAATGCCTGGGTGAAAGATGTGGTCAAGTTCAGGTATCACACTGGGCAAAGGTTTTCTCCCCTCTTTTTTTTTTTAAATTTATTATTTTTTTAAAATTTTATTTTATTTTTAAACTTTACATAATTGTATTAGTTTTGCCAAATATCAAAATGAATCCGCCACAGGCATACATGTGTTCCCCATCCTGAACCCTCCTCCCTCCTCCCTCCCCACACCATCCCTCTGGGTCGTCCCAGTGCACCAGCCCCAAGCATCCAGTATCGCGCATCGAACCTGGACTGGCGATGACATTTTTTTCTGCCTCTGTTTTTTACAAACTCATTTTTTGAGGAGATTTTCAGGATAAAAATTTGATGCCTGGATAGATGTGAATGCACATATACCTAGGAAGGCATTAGTCATTTTTTTCATGTTTTTTACTTGACCTTTTGGAAATGTATGAGTGTCTTATATGTGAAATGCATGTAGATTAAAGACAGACTTTTTTTATCCTAAAAAAGGAAAAATTTTAAAGCTGTTGGTGAGTGAAAGTACAAAGAATACATTATATATTTATTTATGAAGAATCAATCCATTTCCTTATTCTAAACCTGGATTTGTCAATCTGGATTTGTCAATCACTGCTTTTCACAGACTATATTTTGGTGAAAGTGCATGATAGCCTTTAACATTTAATCAGGGTATTTTTAGGAACTGTCTGACCTTCCAGGATTCCTTCTCCCCTCAGTCTGACCTTCTGCTTAATCTGTTTTTGTTCATTTATTTATCTTCTACCTCTTAAAATGGGCTGATTCACTTTTTTTCATTTATTATTTTTTTATTGGAGTAAATTGCTTTATAGTGTTGTGTTAGTTTCTGCTGTCCAAGAAGTGAATGCATATATACGTGTATCCCCTCCCTCTTGAACATCTCTCCCCTTGGCTCTTACTATGCTAAAAGGATTGATTCACTCTTCATTCATTTAGGTAATATTCATAACCTGTCTGTATTTCCATGGTCCAGATCTGGGGTAAGGTCTTGAACACAGAGAGACATGGTCTTAGTATCTATTCTCAGAGTGCCTGTAGTCTATCCAGGCAAAGAAGAAAACAGGTAATTGAATTATAATAACAACTTTAAGTTTTATAATATTCTTCAGTTTAGTTCAGTCCACTCAGTCATGTCCAACTCTTTGCAACCCCATGGACTGCAGCCTGCTAGGCCTCTCTGTCCATCATCAACTCCTGGAGCCTCAAACTCATGTCCATTGAGTTGGTGATGCCATCCAACCATCTCATCCTCTGTCATCCCCTTCTCCTCCTGCCTTCAATCTTTCCTAGCATCAGGGTCTTTTAAACCATCATATTTTCACATCTTCACATTAGAGCATATTGTGTGTTTGTTCTGTGACCTACATGTTCATCAGCCTACATGTTTTGTTTATGTGGATGGAAGGGGGTAGGAAGAGACAACATTGATATGTTATCTGTGTAAGCACATCTTTAGTGTCCCATGATTGTATGTGTGTCAGAAGGTAGGATTGCTCACTGTACTGTCAATAGTTTTCCAGATCCAGAATATTCTCTCAGGGCTTATCAGGTTCAGCCACTCTATACCAAAATAATTATGTTTTTGTCCCAGGGTCTTTGTTTCATCCTCTGGTTGAGAAGATATCCTCTGGGTCATCCATTTTCCTTGCAACCATGCCTCCCCTTTTATTCATATGTTAATTGATTAATTTAATGAATATAACTTCACAATGAGGCATCAGTTTAGTTCAGTTCAGTTGCTCAGTTGTGTCCGACTCTTTGCAACCCCATGAATCGCAGCACGCCAGGCCTCCCTGTCCATCACCAACTCCCGGAGTTCACTCAGACTCACGTCCATCGAGTCAGTGATGCTATCCAGCCATCTCATCCTCTGTTGTCCCCTTCTCCTCCTGCCCCCAGTCCCTCCCAGCATCAGAGTCTTTTCCAATGAGTCAACTCTTCGCATGAGGTGGCCAAAGTCCTGGAGTTTCAGCTTTAGCATCATTCCTTTCAAAGAAATCCCAGGGCTGATCTCCTTCAGAATGGACTGATTGGATCTCCTTGCAGTCCAAGGGACTCGCAAGAGTCTTCTACAACACCACAGTTCAAAAGCATCAATTCTTCGGCGCTCAGCCTTCTTCACAGTCCAACTCTCACATCCATACATGACCACAGGAAAAACCATAGGCATAGTATATGTGTATTATAGCTCTATGTGTTGGGCTTAAAGAGAGTTTAGAATAAAGATGAAGATTACTTACCTCTTTTACTCAAAGAATTTAAAATCTAGTCTAGTGTCTGTAGTACTTACAAATAAATACTAGTTAATATCATAATTATTCTTTGCATATGCCCCAGCTCAGGTTTGGAGTTCAAAAAATATTGGTTTAATTAATTTGTGTTAATTTTTCATAGTTTTCTAAAGAGAGAAACATCTCTTAGGAAAGATTGACTACTCTGTATTCATTATGGTTGAAATCATTAAGCCTCTTTTATTATGGATAATGGCAACTAGTTTGAAGATATATATTGAGAAATATCAGAAATACCAACTTTTAGTGTTTTCTTATTGGTAAAGTCCTAGATAATAGAGCTTTGATTGCATGACTCTCCAGAAATCTAAAGTTAACTTTAATTCTTTTTACTTTCTTAAAATTATTTACTCAAATAGTTGAATGCTGCTGCTGCTGCTAAGTCGCTTCAGTCGTGTCCGACTCTGTACGACCCCATAGACGGCAGCCCACCAGGCTCCCCTGTCCCTGGGATTTTCCAGGCAAGAGTACTGGAGTGGGGTGCCATTGCCTTCTCCGAAATAGTTGAATAGTATTTACAAATTAATTAATTTGAAAGCTACACACTATAGCCATTTCAGTTCTTTCTGTTAAATTCTCCTGGAGTTGTTCTGGGAAGGTTGGGCTTCTTGAAGATTATAAATGTTCAAAATTTTCTGAAATAAAAAAGCAATTAACTCTTCAGAAATTTGAACGGGGAATTAAAATCAATATTAGCATAATTTTTAACATAATTGTTTTCTGCCTATTAGTTTATTGGAATCCTGTTTAATCACTGCCTAGGAGACTAACTGAGGAGACTATTGTTTTCTATAAACCAATATTCTACTGAATGGTTTCTTCTTTGTAAGACTAATTATAGTTTTATCCCCTTTGAAGATATTTGTCAGTTTTGAGTTACTCTGCGGTTTAGTTGTTGGAATCGATAAGCTGAATAAAAGCTATACCCCTGTCTTCTAGGCCTGCCACTTTCCGACTTGCTGCTTAGGCTGGCGCGGTTTCTTGCTGCTCTAATTAACTGAAGGCGCGGGTAGAATGTAACAGTTGAGGGGAGAGGGACAAGAAGAAAAGGACAGTCTAGTTGCTGACATGTGTGCTGATTGATGTTTTACTTTTGTAAATTATTAATAATACCTACCCTTCTCTTGGCTGGTGGAGAAATCAAAGAAATATCTGAGAAGCCTTCTAGATGGATTCTGATAGATGGGAGGAAAGTGCCCCAGGTTTCCCCAGGTGACTAAGAGCCAGAGTTTGAGAACTGCTGGGGGCCTTCCAGGTATTGTCACACTGAATCTGCACAGCAGCACAGTGAGGTAAACATGACCTCTGTTTTACATAGGAGCAAACTGTGGTTCAGCACAAGTAAGTGAATTTCCCAAGGGGGCACACTGTGTAACAACCAGAATTTGAACTGTGTCAATTCTCTTTGTATCCAAAATTATGTTCTGCCCATGCCATTCACTTTTTCAGCAACAGATGTTGACTCTCTGAGCCTCAGATTTCTCATGTGTAAAATTAGGTTAATAAATAGTACCTTAAGCTGTGAAAATTGAACAATACATAAAATAGTACACTTAAAACAGTGCCAGATACTTCTGTAGTAAGCTTCCAGTGTTAACTCTCATCATTATTATTGCTGTAGTTCTGACTGTGGTACATGTATGATGTTAGAGGCTACTGATATAAAGATAATAAGACATTACTTGTGATCAAACAGTTTAAAAATAGTGGAAAACCAAGCCTTACCTTCTGAAATGCTTCCAAAAAATTGCGGAAGAAGGAACACATTCAAACTCGTTCTACGAGGCCACTGTTACCCTGATGCCAAAATAGACAAAGATACAACACAAAATGGAAATTACAGGCCAGCATCACTGATGCAGCAGCAGCACCACTGATGAACACAGATGTGAAAATGCTCAACAAAATGCTAGCAGACAGAATCCAACAGTGTGTTAAAAGGGTCATACACCATGATCAAGTGGGGTTTATCCCAGGGATGCAAAGAATTTTTTAGTATATGCAGGTCATCAGTGTGATACACCAGGTGTCCCCAACCTCCAGGCTGTGGACCAGCACTTCCTATCAGATCAGCAGCAGCATTAGATTAGAAATAAAGTGCACAATAAACATAATGCACTTGGATCACCCAAAAGCTATAGTCCATGGAAAAATTGTTTTGTTGTTTTGTTTAGTCACTGGGTCATGTCTGACTCTTTGCAACCCTGTGGACTGTAGCACACCAGGCTCCTCTGTCCATGGGCTTCTCTCAGCAAGAATACTGGAGTGGGTTGCCATTTCCTTCTCCACCATGGAAAAATTATCTTCCACAAAATCGCTTCCTGGTACCAAAAAGGTTGGGGACTGCTATGATATACCACATTAACAAATTGAAAAATAAAAGCCATATGATCATCTCAGTAGATGCACAAAAAACTTTTGACAAAATTAAACACATATTTATGATTAAAAACTCTCCAGAAAGTGGGCACAGAGGGAATCTACCTCAAGATAATAAAGGCCATATATGACAACGTACAGCTCACATCATACACAGTGTGAAAAGCTGAAAGCATTTCCTGTAAGATCAGGAAAAAGACAAGGATGTTCACTCTCACCACTTTTACTCAATATAGTTTTGGAAGTCCTAGCCACAGCAGAGAAATAAAAGGAATCCAAACTGGAAGAGAGGAAGTAAAACTGTCACAGTTTCAGATGACATGATACTGTACTCTTGTGTAGTATCTTAAAGATGCTACCAAATAACTACTAGAGCTCATCAGTGAATTTGGTGGAGTTACAGGATACAAAATTAATATACAGAAATCTCTTGCATTTATATACACTAACATGAAATGTTAGAAAGAGAAATTAAGGAAACAATCCAATTTATCATTGCATCAGACAGAATAAAATGCCTAGGAATAAATCTCCTCAGGGAGTTAAAAGACCTGTACTCTGAAAACAATAAGACATTGATTAAAGAGATAGAAGATAACACAAACAAATGGAAAGATATACTGTATTATTGGATTGGAAAAATCAGTATTGTCAAAATGACTACACTCCCCAAGGCAGTCCATAGATTCAGTGCAATTCCTATCAAATCACCAATGAGATTTTTCACTGTACTACAACAAAAAAAATTTTAAATTTGCATGGAAACACGAGAGACCCTGAATAGCCAAAGCAATATTGAGAAAGAAAATTAGAACTGAAGAAGTTAGAGTCCCTGACTTCAGATTATACTACAAAGCTGCAGTGATTAATATACTATGGTACTGACGTAAAAAAAAGACACAGAGATCAATGGAATGGGATAGAAAGTTCAGAAATAAGCCCGTGCTCTTAGAGTCAATTAATCTACAATGGAGGAGGCAAGAATATACTATGGAGAAAAGACAGTCTCTTCAGTAAATGGTGCTGGGAAAACTGGACAGCTACCTGTGAAACAATGAAATTAGAACATTCTTCATACCATACACAAAAATAAACTCAAAATGGATTAAAGACCTAAATGTAAGAACAGGTACTATAAAACTCCTAGAGGAAAACATAGAACACTCTTTGACATAAATCACAGCAGTATCTTTTTGGATCCATCTCTTAAGAATAATAGAAATAAAAACAGAAGTAAACAAGTGGGACCTATTTAAACTTAAAAGCTTTTTCTCAGCAGAGCAAATCATAAACAGAACAAAAAGACAACCTACAGAATGGGAGAAATATTTGCAAGTGATGTGACTGACAAGGGATTAATCTCCAAAATATGCTAACAGCTCATATGGCTCAATAGCAAAAAAAATAAAATAAAATAAAATAAAAAAATAACCAGAAGATCTAAGGAAACATTTCTCCAAAGATGACATACAAATGACCAAAAGGCATATGAAAAGATGGTCAACATTACTAATTATTAGAGAAATGCAAATCAAAACTGCAATGAGATAGCACCTCACACCAGTCAGAATGACCATCATTGAAAAATCTGCAAATAGAGGCTGGAGAGGATCTGGAGGAGAGGGAACCCTCCTACATTGTTGGTGGAAATGTCACTTGACACAGCCACTGGAGAACAGTATGAAGGTTCCTTAAAAAGCAAAAAATAAAGATGTATCCACCTCAGTGTTCATTGCAGCACCATTTACAACAGTTAAGACATGGAAACAACTTAAATATCTATCAACAGGTGAATGGATAAAGAAGATATATATAGTGGAATTGAAGAAGGAAACAGCAATCCACTCCAGCACTCTTGCCTGGAGAATTCCATGGACAGAGGAGCCTGGGAGGCTGCAGTCCATGGGGTTGCAAAAAGTTGGACATGACTTAGTGGTTAACACACTTACACAGTGGAATGTTGCTCTGCCATAAAAAAGGAATGAAATAATGCCATTTGCAGCAACATGGATAGACCTTGAGATTATCGTGCTAAGTGAAATAAGCCAGACAGAGAAAGACAAATATCTTATGATATTGCTTATTGTGAAATCTTAAAAAAAGATACAAATGAATTTATTTACAAAACAAAACCTAATTCACAGACATAGAAAACAAACTTATGGTTACCCAAAGAGGGGGAAGGAAGGTTAAATTAGGAATTGGGGATTAAAATATACACAAAATTACATATAAATTTGATAATCAACAAGGACCTATTATATAGCCCAGGGAACTATACTGAATATCTTGTAATAATCTATAATGGAAGAGATTGTAAAAATAGTATATACATATATATGTCTATATATGTATAACTGAAGCAGTTCACTGTATACCTGAAACCAAAGCATTGTAAATCAGCTGTATTTCAGTTAAAAAAAAAAACCCAAACCAAACAAAAAATGGCTAACACAAAGGTTCCTAAATCATTGAAGAATACATTGAATTCCCATACCAAAAATGGAGTAGAAAATGACAACCCACTCTAGTATTCTTGCCTGGGAAATTCCATGGACAGAGGAACCTGGTGGGCTACAGTCCATGTGGTCACAAAGAGTTGGGCATGACTGAGCGACTGAGCACACACATAGTAAAAAAAAAAAAAAAAAAGAACAGTGAGCAGTCACCCTAGTTGAACGTAATACTTTATTTCTTGTGGGCATCCGCTATAAGATGTGAGTAAAACTGGGTAGAAAAACAGGGTCTCTGAGATGCAGAGATGGGGCTGGTGGCAGGAGCCGTGAGCAGGGAAGGGACTGACTGCCTACAAGTTAGCCTCAGAGTGTGTGCAAATTCAAAAAAATCCGCAGTTGCTACATGTTGATTGTTGTGGATCTTTAGGCTGTTTAGAGTCCTTGAGTACTTAGTGTTGCTATATTTCTTTCTATCAAACCTATTTTTAGAGCTCTCATGCTGATCTTTCTCTTTTAAATTGAAATATTGTACGTGAGTACGGTGTTTGAAAAGACGAGTGAATTTATGTGTAAGGAAGAGCTTTTAGTGGAGATGTTAGGTATTTTGAGTCTCCTCTTGACTTTTTATCTTTCTTGAGACTCATAAGCAAATTCACCAGAAAGAAAAATTGAATCTGGAATTGGTTAAGTTTTGCTAGTCTTGGATATTAGGATGAAGGTAATAGTAGAAAGGATAATTGCACATGTTGGCTAAGTTGAAATTTTAAATGCTTCTGAATTTCAGTGCTATTATTGCCTTATGTTTGAGTTATTATGGATGATCTATCCTGTGTTTTTATTCACGTTTCACAGTGCTTAGTATGAAGTAGGTATTCAGGAATTATGTCTGGGATGAATGCATGAGTAAGAGTAGGGAATTATCAACTACTGGTAAATTAGTAATTGAGAAACATTTTTGTGATATGTTGAATCAGTTATTTTGGATTTCAGTGTACAACACTTGTATGCTGAAATCTGAAGAATATGTCTGTGAAACCTAATTATTTTGTAAGATTTTGTTTCATTAGGTCCTTGTTGGTGTCATTTCCTCAGAAAATCATTTTATTATTTTGATTCTCTTCATTAGTCTGGTTTTTATCAGTCGTCCACAGTACAGTCAAGCATGCCATGGTGTTACGTTACAGTGTGCTTTGGAACCACATACTCACACTTCTTTTTCTGTTGGACCGGTCATATTTGATGAGATGAGTTTTCATGTAAGGAGAGAAGTTGGTGGTTGTATCATAGAACCACATTTCCTCTCACTAAATACATTGAACAGTGTTTGGAAATAATTGGATTTTGTGAAGAAATTATCAAATCCTTTGGTTAAACACAAATTTGTTTTGTTTTGGGTATTTAATATAGGATACCTATTCCACTGAGAGCATTTCATATCCTTTTATTTAATGTAGTAAATTGTATTCTTCCAGCTACAAAGACTGAAGGAACAGCTGATTGTCGTTTGTGTTGTTTTTTTGATTGAAGTGACCAATTTTTAGTAAATATGTCTATGTGAATGTTTAAGATTTTAAATTAAGACATAGTTTTAGAGTCAGATTTTAGATTCCCAGCGTCACTGAGGGGAAGGTGCAAAGATTTCCCATATCCCTCCCCCTTTATCCACATCCTCCACTAGCATGGTACCTGTGTTATGATGAGTAAAGCTTCACTGGCACTTGTTACCCAGGGCTCATCGTCACGTTACCGTTCACACATCCTGTGCACATTCTGTGAGTTTGGACAAACGCATAGTGGTGTGTACCCGAGTGACCTTTAATGTCTCTTTTCTTTTTTCCCCCTAGTTAAGTTGCAATACCTGTTTGATAAAATACTGTGATTTTTCTCTTTAAATCTTATTTTCATGTTAACATGAATGTAGTTTATGTATGTAAAATTATCTATTTCTCTTATCAATCACTAGTTAGGCACTACTTCTCTCTCTTCCCCTTTTGTTACCTTTCTGTCCTCTTCTCTTTGTCTTCTGTGTTTTTCTCCTTCCCCTCTTTTCCCTTTTAGCCTCTTTCTTCTCTCAGTCTCTCTCCTTGCTCCTCTGATATTCCCACTTCCCCCACACCAGCTATACTCAAAGAAGTGAAAAACGGAGGCTCAAGATAGTTTTTATAAAGACTAATATGGCTGATCTGAACTAAGGACTATATTTAGAAGTTGGGTTCCTCCTTGGGTTTGAATTGGAAAGTTGTGTGGGTGTTGTTGTATAAGTTATTTCATTTTGGTAACCTGCTCTGTTGCTTATATTTAATATATAAAAGCCCAGCTATGCCTTACAAATCATGTCCAGTAATCAAAGTAAGCCTTAAGTGTGTCATAATGAGTGTTATATAATAGCAATTCAAGTAGTCATTTACTTTTTGAATTATTATAACTTTTCTCCTGAGTGTAGTTTGTTTCTTTGTTTGTTTTCCCTTCAGCAGACTTAGCGTAACCCAAGGAAACATACAAATATTACGAAGAAAAATTTCTCTCTCACTCTTGTTTCTGCTCAGTACAGGCATGTGTGTGATCAGTCAGTCATGTCCGACTCGTTGCAGGCCCCATGGACTATGGTCTTCCAGACTCCTCTGTCCATGGGATTTTTCAGGCAGGAATGCTGGAGTGGGTTGCCATTTCCTACTCCAGAGGATCTTCCTGACCCAGGCATTGAATCTGCATCTCTTAAGTCTCCTGCATTGTAGGTGGATTTTTTACCACCAGTGCCATGTGGGAAGCCATACAATTACATTTTTCTTTATTGTCTGAACTTTCTTCTTCCTGGTTTTTATCTCCTTCCTGTTTTCTTTTTAAGGAAAAGATATCTTAACTGAAAATCAATTTAGATAACAAAGTATAGATTAAGATAGTAGTTTTTGTTGGTAAAAAAATGTTTCTTTACTAATAAAAAGGAGGAAAGGGAGAGAAAATGATGAGGAATCCAGTCAATTATGAATTTACCAACAAGGAGTAGAAGTGAGGATGAGATACAGGAAAATATAGTGGTGATAGAGGCATTTCTATTTCAAAAGAGTAGTTGGGGGTTAATTATGATTCTGCAACAAATAAATAAATAAATAAACAAATAAATCAGGTAACCTCACTCATAAGAGCAGAAATTTCCTTTTTGTTATATATAGTAGAGTGGCAACATCCCCAAATTTACTTTCTCAAAAATTGTAATTTTAATGGGAATTTTATATATGCTTTTTCCTAAATTTTATAACTTGAAGAAAAATTGACTTTTTTTTAATAGAAGTAATACATGTTTACTATAAACATGAACAGAAAATGCAGAGAAGCAACAATAATAGAACTTAAAACATCTATAATCTTAAGGACCCTGGGGATTAATTACAGTTACATTTTGGTATATATTCTCTCAGGTCTTTATCTACACGTAAATTTATATTTTAATTTTTGAAAGATAGAATTGTACTTAGTGTTTTGTAACCTCTTTTTTTTCTTCATGACATGTAATAATCTTCTTGTCATAAAATATCTTCTGAAACATGAATTCTAATGACCATATCATACAGATATGCCATGTGTGTGATAGCTGCTTAATCCTTTATTGCTGGGCATTTAAACTTTTAATAAAGCATTTTATATAAGTTGTGCTGTTACAACCATTCTTATTTTCATTTATTCTTGAAAAAAAAATTTCAGTGTTGTATTGGTTTCTGCCTTACAATAAGACTGCTGCTTGCTGCTAAGTCTCTTCAGTCGTGTCCGACTCTGTGCGACCCCATAGGTGGCAGCCCACCAGGCTCCGCTATCAGCCATAATTATACATACATCCTCTCCCTCCTTAACCTTCCTCCCCTCCCCCTATCCCATTCCTCCAGCTCATCACAGAGTGCCAGGCTGGGCACCGATTGCTACACAACAGCTTCTACCAGCTCTCCATCTTACACAACATGTTGATGCTGCTTTCTCCATTCGTCTCACTCTTACCCTCCCCCAGTGGGTCCATAGGTCCATTCTCCACATCTGTGTCTCCAGTCCTTCCCTGAAAAAATCTACCATATGACCCAGCAACCCTGCTACTGGGCATGTACCCTGAGAGAACCGTGATATGATTGTACCCCAGTGTTCATAGCAGCACTGTTTACAATAGCCAGGACATGGAAGCAACCTCGATGTTCACTGACAGATGAATGGATAAAGAAGATGTAGTACATATATTCAATGAATATTTTATTACTCAGCAATAAAAAAAAATGAATTTGGGTCAGTTCTTGTGAGGTGGATGAACGAAGAGCCTGTTATAAAGAGTGAAGTAAGTCAGAAAGAGAAAAACAAATATCATTTATTAACATATATATATATATGGAATATAAAAAATGGTATTGATGACTGTTCTTTTTTGCGGGTCTTTATATACTTTCATAATTGTTATCTCAGGATAAATTCTTAAGAAAGGATATGCAGACTTAAGAAGGATAGGCATTTCTAAGGCTCTGATTCACAGTGGCAAGTGGTCCTCTAGGATGGCTGCTATCAGATGTGTGGCTATAAATGTCATGGTCTGAAGTGTAAGAAAGCCATCCTTGTATGTGCTCAGATCTAAGAATACATAGATAAGCATATAATCCTGTGTTGAGATCAGTGCAGTGATTTTTATGGGTGGTTTTGTGGTTGGATATCCAGCCATATGGGTGATTAAAACAAGATGGTTAGGGCTTCCCTGGTGGTCCAGTGGTTAAGAATCTGTCTGCCATTGCAGGGGACACAGGTTTGATGCCTGGTCAGGGAAGATCCTACATGCCATGGGGCCACCGGGCCCATGAGCCACAAGTACTGAGCCTAAGTGCTGCAACTCCTGAAGCTCGTGTACCTAGAGCCTGTGCTTTGCAACAGCATAGGCCACTGCAACAAGAAGCCCACACACCACAACTGGAGAGTGATGTCCACTCGCCACAACTAAAGAAAGCCTGTGCACAGAAGTGAAGACCCAGCGTAGAGAAAGATAAATAAGTAATTTTTTCTAAAAAACAAGGTGGATAAAACAGGGTTAACTGCTTTGTTGACATGTATTTTATGTATACAGTGCTCAAGTCAACTTTTCAAAATAGTAACTTAATGAAAATCTGCTGAATGATGTTCTCTGAAGCAGAAATATCTAGTTTATTATTCTCAGCACCAAATAATCATTCATAGATTTCTTCCCAGAGGAAGAGAAAAATATGTGTTTGTTATTAAACACGCAATACTTATGATCACACCTAAAGAAGAGATGAATGAGCAAAGGTGGGTCAGCAGACAAAGTTGAAAGTCTGTGCTTGGTCTTCATTTCTTGGTGTTCATGTAAAATGGATTATATTCAGGTAATCTTGTATTGATAGGCTGTGATATTCATCCCGGATTTCAGATGGTAGTCTGTTTCTGAAAATAGTTAGTTGGAACACTGTGGCTATTCTTTAATTTTTAGAAATTTTGAATTGGATTTACATAGAAAGGCATTAGTTTGCAGGTGGTGTGATTCGATGAAGTATATTGCAGAACTGGGAGTCATTTACTTGCAGTTTTTTGAGAGTAGCCTAGTGTCTGTCACTTAGTGATAGGAGAGGAGGACTGCTAAGTCACTTCAGTCGTGTCCGACTCTGCGCGACCCCATACACGGCAACCCACCAGGCTCTCCCGTCCCTGGGATTCTCCAGGCAAGAACATTGGAGTGGGTTGCCATTTCCTTCTCCAATGCATGAAAGTGAAAAGTGAAAGTGAAGTCAGTCGCTCAGTCGTGTCTGACTCTTAGCGACCCTGTGGACTGCAGCCTACCAGGCTCCTCCATCCATGGGATTTTCCAGGCAAGAGTACTGGAGTGGGGTGCCATTGCCTTCTCCGAGGAGAGGAGGACAATTGTGTAGAAAAGATGTTAAATCATCTAAGACATCATTGGCACTATGTTGTATCTGCCAGTCAGATTTTATGTTATACATTATACATTTAAATAGCATAGTACAGTTATTAAGACATTTCAACAGTGCTGTGCCTCATATATATATTTTTTTTCCTCTCTCGTCTGAGTTCTGAAGTATGGATCCCTAGTTTGAAGGTGAGAATGATGTGAGGAGAGGATGTTCATGAACCTGATTTTCTGTGCATGGTATTAAGTGTATTTTACTGCAGAGGATCCATAAATTTCACCCCAAGACCTAATAAAGATCAGGAACCTGTGTTGTTAGTCCCAGGTACCATTTGGCATTGAAGTTTTAGCTAGGACATACTAGAAGGAATATATTATAGTCATAGACCCACCAATGAAACGGTGCCTCACATCTCTGATCACTTTCCTAGAAAGAATATTCTTATAAGTATTTTATTCTGATTTAGATTATCATAAAATTGGTGAAAATTCTGCTAAAAATATTGAAGCAGAGTTTTCATCATTTTTATGATAATCTTTTTCAGAAATAATTATGGTCTAGTTATTTGGCAGTTATCCAAAAGCATCATCTCCAAAGCTGACTCCAGGATAAAAAATTTAACTATTTAAAATGCGTGAAAGCAGGGTCGCTCAGTCATGTCTGACTCTTTCCAACCCCATGGACTGTAGCCCACCAGGATCCTCTGTCCATGGGATTTTCCAGGCAAAAGTATTGGAGTGGGTTGCCATGCCCTCCTCCAGGGCATCTTCCTGACCCAGGGATTGAACCCGCATCTCCTGTGTCTCCTGCATTGCAGGTGGATTCTTTACCCCTGAGCCATTGGGGAAGTCCAACTATTTTAAATAGTAGCTTTATAATCACTTTAGTAATTAAGAGGTAATTGGCCTTCCTTTCTTGTATCTTAACTTCATGTTTATTTCAGATCCTTCCTTCACTAGGTTATGTACTTCATTTATGTTTCTCTGTTTCAGACATGTTTTGACTCAGTAGAACTGTGTTTGCTTTTAAAGCCTTATGTAGATTTTTTCTTCTTTTAAAAAACCAAACAACAGAATAAAATATCTAGTTTATTAGTAGAGTTTATCATTCTGTTGACAGTTTTTTTTTTTTTTTTTTGCATTTGGCAAATGTTGTTCCTAATGCTTTGAGTAAATTAGGCAACAAAAATTCAGTCTTTTGAGTCTTTTCTCATTCTTTTTCTTTCTGTCTTCTACAGTTTATTATTATCTGTTTTCAACTAGTACTGGTACTTGCATTTTGCTTGTTGATGCATAATCTTGGCAACTCCTGTGTTTCTGTTGGTGAAATATTTTTGTGGATTCTATCATAGTCATGTGTTAATTTTCATTTATACTTAACATTAAGCAGTTTTCCACCATTGTATGCTTACATTAACTTTCCATTCTTCATTGACAATCCTTTTATATTAACCAAATAGTGTAATTTGCTTTGATTATAAATTAAAATTTGGCTGAGTGGGTAGATATAGATATATACATAAATATAAATATAGATAGATGTTAATGACCAATCTTTATTTTCTGATCTAGTTGAAATGGACTGCTAAGTTTATAATTAGAAAAGAATAGACAGTGTAGATAGGGCTTTTCTTGATGCCAGCACAGTATTTGAGAAGAAAGTTCTAGCAATAGCAGGAAGAGGAGTAATGAATTTAGCAGATCTTTCATTAGTGGCAAAGTGTGATTGCTAGAAAGAAAAATAGTCTCTTGGGTGGGAAATAAAAACAGTGGTGAAAGGACACAATCTTTGGACAGAAAAAAAACAGTGGAAAACCTCCCTAGGGTGGCAGGTGACCCTAGAAAATTTAGCATATTTAAACAAAATAGGAATATGCAAAGTGTGAAGAAAAAAGGGTAAAAGAAGTCCACCTAGGAATGTTGAGAGAGAAAATTGTCCACAATTTCAGCTATTTTGTGATTATGTGTTATCAGTGTGGGAGTAGTAACTGTCTAGTTCCAAGAGCATATTAAGATTCTTGTCATGTATAATCTATATATTAATGAAAACAGATCATATTAGCGTTATTTTATTGATCCTTGTAGGAAACAATACAAATGCCTCAGTGTACGGCTTCTGATTATATTAAAACTGATAATTAACTGGCAAATAACCACATTTTTTTTTTCAGTAAAAATGTGGTATATTATTCTGTGCTGAGAAAAGCTAAAGTAAGTGTATCAAAATGAGAGAAAATAGGTCTTTGGTACAAAGGCATTCATTATGCCATTTAAAAAATTCCACAAAATTTTACTTCTAATGTGTATTAGTTATTTATAAATCTGATTCACAAGAAAATAAGAGCAAATATTTTAATAATATATTTATGTAGTATCAAAAAAGAAGATTTCTTTTTTTGCTGCTAACTCTTCTTTTAAATTCTAATTTCAGCACTCTTTGCCGGTTTGGAGAAATGATTTGTCAGCTGCTGTGTGAACAGCAAAGTGTGAGAGGAGTCTTTTAAATGCACAAGTATTAGGAAAGGGCAAGCCTGTTTCTCAAGATTTTGAACTAATGCTGCCTTATTTCTTAATAGCGTTAGATCTACTAAATATTTAAAAAGCTTTTAAAGATTAATGGCTCTTTTGCATTCCCCACAGTGCTGATGACTTGGTTGTGTCTGATTTTGGACTGACATCATCAGTATTGACTTGAACCATTACATGGGTTCTGTCCTCATTAGGCCTGATGAGTGTCCTGGCCAGCTTTTGCTGTAGAATGAGAACTTTTTATATGATGAGAATACCAGTAACAAATGGAAATTCCGTGGGCACTGAAGGCGGAACCTGTCAGCATTGGGTTCAGTGTGTAATTTAGTAATACCTTTAGTAATACCTTTTTAAAATTTATCAGTGAGCTCTGATGAAGCTCTTGGGAGACTGGCCTCACATTCCTTTGACTGGAGTTATTCATCTTACCCTGGGCCACAAGCCTGTACGTTAACTCATTTCAGCCTTTGGAAGCACTCACTATGTAACAAATCTGTATTTTAGCATATATCATGTGTGCCATATCACTTGTTCACAGGTCACTCCCCTGCTAGAATGTGAGCTCCTTAAGGATGAGAAATAGGTTGTTTTCTTCTTTGCACTTCCCCAGCTCTCAACCCTGGGTGGAAAGGAAAGCTCTGAGAACACTGAAAGGGAGCATTACGAAGGCTTTGGCTGTGTTTCACAATTGAAATCTCTGTTAATTTAGGTTAGAGTTAGTGGACATTTTTGACTGGAAAGTCCTAGTGAGAATCATTCCTCAACCAGAAAAACTGAAATGTAGCCATTTTATTTAGTATATATATTATATATATAACAATTTAATTTAATCATCAGCGTTTCTGTAATAACATTTCAAATTGAAGAAAGATAATTGGCTCAAGTGTTTCAATGCCTTTAAAATTTCTACTATAATTTCTAAATATCATGTTTTTCCTTTTCAAATATATTTTACTCTTTCTTTATAATTAAATATTATTGTAGACACCTTTTCTTCAATATTCTGTTTCATGTATAAATTGATTATCTATGGTAGTCTTTTTGATGTCTTTGACTTGGAAATCCACAGATGTAACTGATGAAAAGAGATTACTGGCTTTATTTAATTCAACCTTAAGACTTCAGTCTGACTTCTTTAAAGAAGTCAAGATAAATGTGCTTCTGACTTTATTAATTGTCAGAGAAGAGATTTTTCAGCCTCTTTAGTAATTTGTTAATTTTTCTGCTCTTGTAGTTCATTTTAGAAAGCGTTTTAAGTTTGTGATGCCCTTTTCTTAAAACAAGGGACATATTTTAACATTTCAACACTTTAATTATATCATTTTTAAATTTAGAATCACTGTGCCTGTGTCACAGTTATAATAATCACTTTTTAAATAATATCTTTGAGAAATGGTTATATACATTTTCTGTATATAAACATTTTCTGTATATAAACAGTAATTCTCTCAACTTCCTTGAAAAACTGTTGTAGGTGTGGAGCATACTCTGTATTACAGCTGTCTTTCGCTGATTTTTTGGATCCATTTCCAAATTAAATTGAGAATCAATATTTTAAGAAATGTGTTAGTTCTTTGGCTTTCTTATTCTGCATTGCTCAAAGGCCATTTTGTTTTCAGTATTGCTTAACTATGGAATATCAGAATTTCTGACCCATTATCTTTATTTCCTCCAGGTTATTAGCTTAATGACCTGAAGAAAAATTAATTCTCATAGTACTGAACGTGACATTCCGTGCTATATACCCTGTTGATCCAGTTTTGTTGTTGTTGTTTTGGTTGCTAAGACGTGTTCAACTGTTTTGCGACACCATGAACTGCCGCCCACCAGGCTTCTCTGTCCACAAGATTTCCCAGGCAAGAATGCTGAAATAGGTTGCCATTTCCTTCTGCAGGGGATCTTCTCGACCCAGGGATTGAACCCGTCTCGTACTTGGCAGGCAGATTCTTTGCCACTGAGCCACCTGGGAAACCCTAATCCAGTTTTGAGGCCCCACTAGATTTTCATCATCAGTGGAAGATAATTTATAATACTTCAAAAAGTTTGCTCTGAAAGTTTAAAAAGTTGATTTAATATTCATTTTATTTACACTCACTATTTTTTATATTTTAGGTTGCTTTCTATGTGAGTTATCCATGTAGTGAAGTAAAAGTCATCAAATTGATGTTAACCTTTGTGTAATTTCTGCTTTCCTGAAGCAAATTTTTCTTTAAAGATAGAATATTACATGATTACTGAAGCTGCTGATTGCCAGCTACTGACAGACAGTGTCTCTAACACAATTTTTGACTGGAATAAAAGAAATTACTTTGAAATGGTTAATGTAATTGTAAGGGTCATTGTGAACAGATGGTTTTCCATTCTGAGGGGTTTAAAATCTTGAGTTCTGCAGAGTTTGATATTTATACGTTATCAGGAGTTTATTAGCAAAGTTGTTGAGATATGATTTGAAATAATACCCAAATTTAACTTTAAGGGGATATTAATTTATACTCCGTTATGTTCCTTTTTGTGAAAGAAATTGGTAATTAGGTGCAATTAGGGTGATTGACTCTCAGAGTAGGCTAAATTAAAGTACCAAGAATGGGTAAGAAAAAAATGAGAAAAGAGCACATGAGACTTATTCATGCTAAAAGAGTTTTTTATAGAATCTCTAGAGTCAGGTAGAGGTAGACATGAATTCTTTTATAAGTACAACCTTATATTTTGACTGACTTGCAAATTATATACCTTTATAGAAATAAGATATTTCTACTTTGTCTCACTGAATAGACATATGTGTTTGAGGATAATAAAGCCCTGGATAGAGAGATGTATCTTATTCATATTTATGTTCTTAATGCCTGACACACAGTGGCTACTCAGTAATTTAGATAATAAATGAGTGAATATATTGATTGAGTGAAAAACCCTTAGTGATCAGTGTGGACAGTCTACATTATTAGGCTGTTATCCTGCCTTTCTGGTCCTGTATGAAATTTTTCTCTACTAGGTAAATCCTCAGTAGCATATTAAACTCTGGACTCTAATCTCTGATATTATTGTCACCATGATTTTCAGAAGCAACTGATCTCCTCTTATTTTTAGGAAATCCTGTGTTCTTGAATAGGCTTTAATGGAATTCACTCAGTATGGTTTCTGGTTCAAATCATATCATTATTTTCATTTTGGTTTATTACTGAATAATTTATCAGTGGTAAATAATTTACTAATAGTGAATAGTAAAATACAGTTGTCACTGACTTCTCCTTGAGGTCCAGTATATTTTTTTGTAAAGGAAAAAATGTTTTAAAGGGAAAAAATATTTTATAGTGATTATAGGATTTTGAGATTATTAAATGGGAATGGATTATAGGAAAGATTTTCATGATAATATGGGAAAGGCAACAAAATTTTCCTTAGTGTTCCCATGATGGTTCTTGACTTCCTTCTTTGACTATATTTTGTGTGTGTGTTTTTATACTGCTGTTTCTTTATCTATGCCCTAAAAATAGATTCTCCAAGTCTCAGTTGACCTTTTACTCTAATAGACAGTTGCCTAAGGACAATTTCTTTGGAGAATAGCATCTATTTTCAAGGTTTCAAATGTAACAGGTATGAAGCTAATTGCAGTTTATTTCTCTTTAGTTTTAATCTCACAATTGAACACCAATTCCAGTATTACCAAATGATCTAACATACATTTCTCTTTAAGGTCTCCCGATAGTCCAAGCTTAACATGCTTGAAACAGTTTGTTCATTCTTGTCCTTCTCTAGCTTCAGAAACTTGGACTCATCTTTGGTTCTACATACTTTATCTCCAAATCATTTTTCCTTTTTAATTTCTTTTTTTTGGCGGGGGGATAGGGCGACTTTTGCATATTTTCCATTTTCACTGTCTTCCTCCCAATTCAGTCACTTTTCTCATCATGCCCGTAATCATTTTTCTTATAGCTACTTAACTGTTCTTCCAGTCCACATACCTCGTTGATACTGTTGTTTGCTTCAGCATCTTGCTTTCCCCTGAAGACCTGTGAGTGCTTTGCATTGCCCAGAATTACTGTTTCAACTCATTAGATTGGAATTCACTGTCTTCTTTAAATTTGCCCCACCCTACCTTTCTGGTTCTCGCCCAGCCCTTCAGCCTCTGACTTCAACCACTCTGGTTGTACCAGTCAGCACAGGTGCTCTTCAGCATGTCTGATCTTTTACTTTTCGCTTATGTTTCTTCAGGATCTGACTCATCCTGTTTCTGTTTTGTGAAGCCAGCTCTTTCTAGCACATAGGATTTTTTTTTAATTCTCAGAATTCCTGTAGTACTTATCTAAGCCATTAATTGAGCAGTTCATCATTTACAATGTTGTGACATTTTCTACATTTTTGAATGGAATCATGTATTTTCAGTTTTTGTATTTTTCCAGATGTATATGTTTCTTTGCAAACTAACTCTGAAGTCCTTTACTGAGTCCTTCAGAGAAGGGACTTTATTTTATACTTTTAACTATTATTTTAAAGCATTTTTTTCATTATAAAGATAAAATCTCATCTAATGCCATAATCTCCTAGTTAAAATTAAGCTTTTAGTGAATCATGCCTTTTGTAATATTCTTCATGTATCCAAAAATGTTAATTCAAGAAACATTTAAAACTTTGTTAAGATTATCCTGTGTGCCAAGAACAGGTCTAAGGAGCCATATACTTTAGTATATAGTACAATGTATACTATATGTAATCTATATAGTATGATAACCAGTCATATTAGTTGATAAAGCAGTTTGATTGAATAGTTCATCAGTGGGAAGAAGTAATAAATTAAAATTGGGTGCATCCAGTTTGGATATATCCTGGAGACTGACTTATCCTCATGCTACTGCTAAGTCACTTCAGTTGTGTCCGACTCTGTGCGACCCCATAGATGGCAGCCCACCAGGCTCCCCCGTCCCTGGGATTCTCCAGGCAAGAACACTATCCTCATAGTAACCTACAAAAATAATTCTAGGAGCTCCCATCAGAGAGCATATATAATTAATTTAAGATACTAGACTTGTAAAACAGATGATTCGTAGTCTCTAAATATGAAACTAATATATTATAAAGATTTTAAAAGGAAAGTAAAATAACATAGAAGTTATATGTTTAAAAGCCTGAGTGGATGATACTGCAAATGCTGTAAATAGTCAAACATTGAATGAATGAATCAATGAATAAGTTAGTGAAGTATCAGCTGAAGAAATGCTAATGTGAACGTGAAAGTCACTCAGTCGTGTCTGACTCTTTGTGACCCCATGAACCTATACAGTCCATGGAATTCTCCAGGCCAGAGTACTGGAGTGGGTAGCTTTTCCCTTCTCCAGGGGATCTTCCCAACCCAGGGATCGAACCCAGGTCTCCCGCATTGCAGCCAGATTCTTTACCAGTTGAGCCACAAAGGAAGCCCAATGCTACGATAAATCCAAACTTAGCTTTTAAGTTGTTGCAGCAGAGGAGCAATCTAATAAGAGGCAAAATGAAATAATGGATGTTTTCTTTTAAAAAGTTAATAAGCCATTTTTATAGCAATTTTAAGTTTACAGAAAAATTGAGCAGAAAGTATACAATTTTCATATACCCTCTTGCACATATGCCACTACATACAGTTTCCCATATCAACAGCAGCTTACATTACTGTGGTATATTTCTTGAAATTGCTGATGCTGAACTAATAATGTTGATACGTTATTATTAATTAAATTTAATACTTTCAGTTCAGTTCAGTCACTCAGTCATGTCCAACTCTTTGCAACCCCATGGACTGCAGCACGCCAGGCTTCCCTGTCCATCACCAGCTCCCGGAGCTTGCTCAAACTCATGTCCATCGAGTCAGTGATGTCATTTACATTAGGGCTTATTCTGTTTTTAGAGGTCTTTATCATAAAGTTTTCCTCTTTTATTTACTTCTAAGAGTTTTTGGTTGTATCTAGGTTTTAATTTGGAAGTAATTTTTATTTGGACATAAATTCTTTTGGTAAATACTGAGGAACGTGATTGCTGGATCACATGATAAGACCGTGTTTCGCTTTGTAAGAGATGGCTGATCTTATTTGAGAGAGGCTGTGCCATTTTGCATTCCCAGAAGCCCTGGATGAGAGTCCTTGTTCTCCACATTCTTGTCACCATCTGGTGGTGTCACCATTCTGTTTCTCTGCCATTCTGTTAGATATGTAGTGATATCTAAAGTAGGGAAAACCACTAGGTCATTCAGGTATGACTTAAATAAAATCCCTTGTGATTATACACTGGAAGTGACAACTAGATTCAAGGCATTAGATCTGATGAGCAGAGTGCCTGAAGAACTATGGACGGAGGTTAATAACATTGAGCAGTAGGTGATGATCAAAATCATACCTGAGAAAAAGAAATGCAAAAAAGCAAAATGGCTGTCTGAGGAGGCCTTACAAATAGCTGAGAAAAGGAGAGAAGTGACAGGCAAAAGAGAAAAGGAAAGATATACCCATATACCCATATCAGTGCAGAATTCCAAAGAACAGCAAGGAGAGATATGAAAGCCTTCTTAAGTGAACAATGCAAAGAAATAGAGGAATGGGTAGAATGGGAAAGACTAGAGATCTCTTTAAGAAACTTAGAGATACCAAGAGAACATTCCATGCAAAGATGGGCACAATAAAGGAGACAAATGTTACAGACCTAACAGAAACAGAAAGTCTAAAGAAGAGGTGGCAAGAATACACAGAAGAACTGTACAAAAAAGGTCTTAACGACCTGCTTAAACATGAGGGTGTGATCACTCACCTAGAGCCAGACATCCTGGAGTGTGAAGTCAAGTGGGCCGTAGGGGGCATTACTATGGACAAAGCTAGTGGAGGTAATGAAATTCCAGCTGAGCCATTTCAAATCCTAAAAGATAATGCTGTGAAAGTGCTGCACTCAATATGCTTGCAAATTTGGAAAACTCAGCAGTGGCCACAAGACTGGAAAAGGTCAGTTTTCATTCCAATCCTAAAGAAGGGCAATGCCAAAGAATATTCAAACTACCGTACAATTGCATTCATTTCACATGCTAGCAAGGTAATGCTCAAAATCCTTTAAGCTGGGTTTCAACAGTTTGTGAACTGAGGTGTACAAGCTGGATTTAGAAAAGGCAGAGCACACAGAGGTCAAATTGTCAACATCTATTGGATCAAAGAAAAGCAAGGGAATTCCAGAGAAACATCTACTTCTGCTTCATTGACTTTGACTGTGTGCATCACAATATTGTGCAAAATTCTTAGATGCGAATACCAGACTACCTTGCCTACATCCTGAGAAATCTGTAAGCAGGTCAAGAAGCAACAGTTAGAACCAGACATGTAACAGCAGACTGGTTCAATATTGGAAAAGGAGTAAGTCAAGCCTGTATGTTGTCACCCTGCTTATTTAACTTATATGCAGAGTAAATCATGAGAAATGCTGGGCTGGATGAAGCTCAAGTTGGAATCAAGGTTGCTGGGAGAAATATCAATAACCTCAGATACCCAGATGATACCACCCTTATGGCAGAAAGCGAAGAGGAACTAAAAAGCCTCTTGATGAAGGTGAAAGAGGAGAGTAAAAAAACCTGGCTTAAAACTCAGCATTGAAAAAACTAAGATCATGACATCTAGTCCCATCACCTCATGGCGAATAGATGGGGAAACAATGGAAACAGTGACAGACTTTATTTGTTTGGGCTCCAAAATCACTGCAGATAGTGACTGCAGCCATGAAATTAAAAGACACTTGCTCCTTGGAAGAAAAACTATGACACACCTGGACAGCATATTAAAAAGCAGAGATGTCACTGCCAACAAAGGTCCATCTAGTCAAAGCTATGGTTTTTCCTGTAATCATGTATGGGTGTGAGAGTTGAACCATAAAGATGGCTGAGAGCTGAAGAACTGATGCTTTCGAATTGTGGTTCTGGAGAAGACTCTTGAGAGTCCCTTGGACAACAAGGAGATCACACCGGTCAACCCTTTTGAATTCTGTAAAGCAATTATCCTTCATTAAAAAATAAATTATTTAAAAAAAAGATCAGTCAACCCTAAAGGAAATCAACCCGAATTTTCTTGGAAGCACTGATGCTGAAGCTGAAGCTCCAATACTTTGGCCACTTGATGTGAAGAACTGACTCATTTGAAACTACCCTGATGCTGGGAAAGCCTGGGGGGCAGGAGGAGCAGGGGACGACAGAGGATGAGATAGTTGGATGACATGACTGATTCAATGGACATGAGTTCTGAGCAAACTCCAGTAGTTAGGGAAGGACAGGGAAGCCTGGCATGCTGTTGTCCATGGGACTGCAAAGAGTCAGACATGGATGATGGACTGAACAACAATAGCAATTTGCTGTGTTGAGTGTCTTTTCATATTGTTATGTCTTATTTGCATATTGCATATCTTCCTTGGAGAAGTTAAAATACTTTGCTCACTTTTTAATTGTGCTATTTTCTTATTGTTTAAACAGTTCTTTGTATATTTTGGTTAATAATACTTTATCAAATTTGATTGGCTCATATTTTATCCTAGTCTGTGGCTTGCATTTTTTTCCCCCTTTAAACAATGTCTTTTTCAGGGCAGAGTTTTTTAAGTTTAATGAAAGTCAGCTTATTTTTTAAAATCATTGATCATGCTTTTGATGACTTAAAGTCATCACCAAACCCAACATCACCTAGATTTTCTCTTATTTTATCTTCTAGGAGTTTAAAGTTCTGTGTTTTTCACTTGGGCCTGTGATCCATTTTGAGTTAATTTCTGTAATTTTCAGTATCTAGATTCTTTTATTTTGTTGTTTGCTTTGCACATGTATGACTATTGTCCTAGTACCAATTGTTGAAAAAGACTATTATTTCTCCACTGGGTTCTTGCTCCTTTGTCAAAGATATATGTAGTGTATTTCTGTGTTCTCTATTTTGTTCCACTATTTTATTTGTCTTTTCCTTCACCAGTATCACACTGTCTCTCTCAATGACTGTAACTTAACAGTGTATCTTGAAATTTAGGTACTGTCAGTCCTCTGAGTTTGTTCTTCAATATTATGTTAATTATTCTGGGTCATTTGTTTTTTTGATATAAACTTTACAATTCGTTTGTTATTATCCATAAAATAATTTTCTTGAATTGAATGCAATTACAGTAAACCTATAGATGAAGTTGGGAAAAACTAGCATCTTGGCAATATTGAGTCCTTTTATTCATAAACATGGATTATCTCTCTATTTAGTTATTTTTTATCAGTTTTAAAATTTTGTGCATAATTTTGCTCATAAACATTTTGTATATAATTTTTAGATTTATACCTAAGTATTTTAATTTTTCTGCTAATGAAAATAATGTTGTTTTAAGTTTGAAATTCCATTTGTTCATCATTAGTGTGTCAGAAAGTAATTGATTTTTGTACATTAACCTTATATCTTGTAACTCTGCTACAGTTGCTTATTAGTTTCAACAATTTTTGTTGTTGATTCTTTGGACTTTCTATATGATGATAATGTTATTTGTGAACAAGGAAAATTTTATTTCTTGCTTCCCAATTAAAAGTATGCTTTTGATTTTATTTTCTTATTGCGCTAGTTAGAACTTACAGTATAATGTTACATAGAACTTGTGAGATGGGACAGCCTTGTCTTGTTCTTGATCTTAGTGGGAAAGCATCTAGTTACTCACCAGTAGTTATGATGTTAATTAAAAGAGTTTTTGGTAGATATTCTTCATCAAGTGAGGAAATTCTCTTCTACTCCTAGTTTTATGAGAGTTTTGTTGTTTGTTTATTTTTTTCATGAATGAGTATTGGATTTTGTCAAATGTTTTTTCTGTCTCTAGCAGTATGCTCATTTGATCTTACTTATTTAGCATGCTAAGTAATGGATTAAATTACTTGATCTTTAAATGTTGAACCAGCCTTGAATAACTTGAGTAAATCCAACTTGGTTGTGGTGTTTAATTTTTTAAAATAATTTTTTCAATTTATTTTGCAAATATTTTGTTGAGGATTTTCATGTGTTCCTGGGAGATATTTATCTGTTGTTTTCCTTGGTAATCTGCAGCATCTTTTTCAGGTTTGGATTCTAAAGTAATTCTGGCCTCATAGAATGATTTAGTCAGTGCTCCCTTTGACTGTAAGTTCTAGAATGAATTGCAGAGAATTGGTATCATGTTCCCTTTAAATCTTAAGTAGAATTCACTAGTGAACCTGTCTGGGGCTAGTGCTTTCTGTTATAGGTGATTCATAATGACTCAATTTTCTTTAATGGATATGTGTTTATTCAGATTATTTCTCCTAGTATAAGCTGTCACAGACTGTGTTTTCCAAGGAAGAGCTCCACTTTTTTTCTAGCTTATCAGCTTTTGGGGCATATAGTTTTTCATAATACTCTTTTATTAATTTATTGTTACCCATGTGATCAGTAGCAATCTCTCCTGTCTCATTTCTCAAAACAGTCTCTCTCTTCTTTCTCTCTGGTTAGTTGACTAGTGGTTTATAAATTTTGTGTGTCTTTTTACAGATCCAGATTTTGATTCTATTGATTTTTTTCTATTGATTTCCTATTTGCAATTTTATTTATTTTTCAAAGTGAAAGTTGCTCAGTCGTGTCTGACTCTCCGCTGTTCACTTTTTCTCTAAGAGCTCTTAAAACATTAATCATATTATTTTAGATTCCTGTTCTGATAATCCCAAAGTCTCTGACATATATAAGCTTTGTTTGTCTCTTCAGAGTGTGTTTTCCTTTTAGTGTGCCTTGTGATTTTTTTGTTGAAACTCAAACATGATATAAGGGCTTCCCAGGTGGCTCAGTGGTGAAGGATCTGCCTGCCAATGTAGGAGCCACAGGAGGCACAAGTTCAATTCCCGGATTGGAAAGTTTCTGTAGAAGAGCAAATAGCAACCCATTCCAGTATTCTTGCCAGGATAATCCCATGGACAGAGGGGCCTGGTGGGCTACAGTCCATGGGATTGCAAAGAGTTAGACATGACTGAGCAACTGAGCACGCATGCAAGCATGATATATTGATTAAAAGGAACTGAGGTAAATAGACCTTTAATGTAAGGTTTTTTGTGTATCTGGTTTGGGGTTAGACTGTGTTATTGTTTGGGCTTCCCTGGTGGCTCACCAGTAAAGAATCTGCCTGTTAGTGCAGGAGACTTGGGTTTGATCACTGGGTTGGTAGCAGAAAATGGCAACCCACTCCAGTATTCTTGCCTGGGAAATCTCACGGACATAAGGACCCTGGTGAGTTATAGTACATAGGGTTGCAAAGAGTCAGACATGACTTAGCAATTAAACAGCAACAACATATTTCTGTTTACTGTAGCTGTAGGTGTCTGATGCTAAAATTTCCTCTATGATCCTTCTTTTTGTAGCCCCCATTGTCTTTGTGTTTCTTTAAAGACTCCTTAAATAGGATCTGGGTCTTACTGTTCTTTCCATTGTAACCCACTTATTACACAGTGCCTCATATCAATGTGGTCATAAGGTATGGGGGGAAGGGAAGAATTCTATAATTTTATGATTGGTCCTCATTTTTATATGAGCCTATTTCTCTGGGTTGTGACCTTCACAAATGCATCTATTCTTTTCATCCTTAGATGAGACAGTAGGGCTAGAGATGGCTGGATTTGGCATTTCCCTTAATCAATGGACTTCCCTGGTGGCTTAGATAGTAAAGCATCTGCCTACAATGCAGGAGTCCCGGGTTCAATCCCTGAGTCAGGAAGATCTCCTGGAGAAGGAAATGGCAGCCCACTTCAGTATTCTTACCTGGAAAATCCCATGGACGGAGGAGCCTGGTAGGCCACAGTCCATGGGGTTGTAAAGAGTCAGACACGACTGAGCGACTTCACTTTCCTTTCCTTTAATCAATGGCAAAGGCTAAAGTAGGCTGGAGTTGGATGTTTTCCCTTCCTCTAGAAGCTGATGGGCTCTGATAAAACCCAAGTGGTTTAATCTATAGCAGAAGATTTTTCTTTGAGTTTGATTTTTCAATTAAAATCTGTTGCAAAATATAAATTTTTAAAATTGTGCCTAAAATAAGGAATAATAGATAGTGAAATTTTAAAAGTTTTCCTCTGCATTATGTTTGTTATATCAACTTTGAGACATTTGTTAGATGTCTTTTAGAGTTTGGGCATTTAGTGGGTGAAATTGCCAACTTATTGGCTTATAAGCAAATGAGGGTATATTCTGTTGTCCTACTACTTGGTGAGTTGCTTATTAACACTAAACTGTAAATAGATATAAATATAATTCTAGAATCAGTAGAGGATGTGCCTCCTGTAAATATCACTAACAGTTGTTAACCGTATTTGTAAGCTTAGACTGATCATGGATTTCCCAGTGCCAGCACCTGGAATGTGAAATCCAGAACCAATCAAAGTTGAACTTGTTTTTCTCTGGTTTAGTAAAGATGCTTATCTGAGAGATTACCGTGAATCGTAGGATTGTGAAGTTGCCTGTGATAACAGAAGGCATTTTTAAAAACTAGAACTTCTGCAAGTTTCCAAAATAATTAAAATGCATAAGACAAACTCAACAGATGGCAAAAAGGGTTTGAACTAAATGTGTGTGACTTTTTTACTACTTAGTTTTTCATGATAATGTGTTTGTGCAGTTAAGATGATGACCTTTTATGGTAACATTTGCAGATATATACAGTGGAATGTGCTCTCTGGAGTTGCTAATATCTGGTAATTTTTATAATAGATATGAAAATACTTTGCTAATACTTTATATGTAATTTTTGTGTTGTAATATCAAATGACAAAGTGTTATGTGAGGTTTCTTTTCTCTGATGTTTACTCTTCTCCTTTATCCAAAGGGTTTGAAAAAATTAACTGGCAGTTTTAACATTTTGAAAAAGATGGTTTAAAACTCAACATTCAAAAAACGAAGATCATGGCATCCATTTCCATCACTTAATGGCAAATAGATGGGGAAACAATGAAAACAGCTACAGACTTTATTTTCTTGGGCTCCAAAATCACTGCAGATGGTGACTGCAGCCATGAAATTAAAAGACGCTTGCTCCTTGGAAGAAAAGCTATGACAAACCTAGACAGCATATTAAAAAGCTGAGACATTACTTTGTCGACAAGTGTCCGTCTAGTCAAAGCTTTGATTTTTTTCCACTAGTCATGAATAGATGTGAGAGTTGGAGTATAAAGAAAGCCCAGAATACCATAAACAAAGTCAGAAGACAACTGACAAAATGCAATAAAATATTCACAGCATTTATACAGACAAAAGATAATCTCCCTAATACATAAAGAATTCTTTAAGATGGAGGGGCAAAGGATCAAAAGCCCTATAGAAAAATAGAAAAAGGACATGGATAATTCACAGAAAAACACAAGCAGGTGAATATATGATAAACATGAAAAAATGATCAAATTCATTCATAATTAGTGAAATATAAATTCAGACCACTACCATATATTTCTCACTTTTTAGAGTGGCAGAAACTTTCTTAAAAAATGACAAATTCTGTCAGTGGGACTGAAGGGAAATCATCACATTCAAGCTTTGGTGAAAGTAAAAGTCACCCAGTCGTGTTTGACTCTTTGTGACCCCATGGACTATGTAGTCCATGGAATTCTCCAGGCCAGAAATCTGGAGTGGGTAGCCTTTCCCTTCTCCAGGGGATCTTCCCAACTCAGGGATCAAACCCAGGTCTCCCGCATTGCAGGCGATTCTTTACCAGCTGAGCCACAAGGGAGGAATTGAAATTGATACAGTCCTTTGAATGGAAATTTGGTAATAACCTAACAAAACTATATATTTGTACTCTGACCCAGCATTTTCACTCCCAAGAAGTTATCATGGATCATACACACCCAAAACACGCAAATTCATATTTATGAGATTATTTACTGTGATAGTATCTGTAATTGTGAAATACAGGAAATAACCTGAATGTCCACAGATAGGAGAGTGGTTGAATAAACTGTAGTATAGTCCATATTTACCCAATATAGTATTATGAAGCTATAACAAATAATAATGAAGATATTTATGAACTTATTTAATTATTTCTAGCATTTACTATTAAAATAAAAATTGTTAAACAATATAGGGTGCGAGGCTTAATGTAAGAAAGAAGGAGATACAAGCAAATATATTGGTGTTATGAAGAATGCATAAATGACCTACAAAACAGAACAGTGGTATTCACCCAATCAGAAATATAAAAAGAAAAAAATTTAATAAGGATAGAGGAAGGGCCCTTTGGGATGACATCAAACATACTAATATTTGCATTGTAGGTGTCCCAGCAGGAGGAGAAGATAGAAATAAAGGGATAGAAAGTGTATTTGATCAAATTATGACTTAAAGTTTCCCTAATATGAAAAATGAAATAGATGTCCAGGTCCAGGAAGTACAGAGAATCCCAAACTAGATGAACCCCAAAAGACCCATACCAGGACATCTCATATAAAAGTCATGTATAAAGGAGCCCTCATAAAACTATCAGTTAATATTTCAGCAGAAATTTTGCAAGCCAGAATGGAGTGGTATGATGTATTTCAAGTGCTGAAAGAAAAGAACCTATATCCTATGATACTTTAATCAGCAAGGTTATTTATTGTTCATAACTGAAGGAGAGATGAGTTTCCCAGATGAGCAAAAGCTAAAAAAGTTAATTTCCACTAAACTAGCCTTCCAAGAAATATCGAAGGGTCTTGGCATTTTTTAGCAATAAAATATTTTAAATTCAGGTGTGTATACTTTTTTAGAAATACTGCTATTGCACTTAATAGACAACAGTGGAGGATAAACATCACTTTTATATGCACTGGGAAATAAAAATGTTCATGCGACAGGTTTCCGAAGTATTTGCTTGTAGTAGTCTGGAACTGAAACCAGAATATCTTTGAGGTATGTCTGTACATCTTTAAACAAATATATTATTTATTGTTTAAAGCATTAAAAATATAAATAAAATCAAAATCAAAGCAATGTAAAATTCAAAGATCTGTGGCATAATAATTCAGAGGATCCTGGGTTCAGATTCTCGCTTAGATTCTTACTAGGTCAAGGGCGTAGATGAAGTAGTCTTTGTAAGCTTCAGTTACCTCCTTTGGAAATGATGGTAATATTAAATGTTGATATTTTTACTTACCTCATAGGGCTATTGTGAAGACTAAATGAGAAAATGTATGTTAAACTCCTTTGCACATGCATAGTAAGTGTGCATTATGCTAGAACATACATGTATTAGAGTTTCTAAACAGTGAATGTGTTTATTGAAACTTTTTTCCCATAACTGGGCAGTTAGCTGCCTTGCTGTGGGAGAGGTTTCTGACTCACTGACCAGCCTAGCACACAGTAACATCCTACATTCTTACCAGCCTTTCTCCACCAGAATGTATGGCTCTCTCTCTCATCTTTCTGATGCTTGGCCTAGTGGAACTTGCTAGCCATCTTCTGATATATTTTTAATATTTTTAATGCTGTCTGCTTTTCTGCATTTCAGTAGGGATTGTTCATCATCATCTTTGATTTGCTAAGTCACGTCTGACTCTTTACAGTCCCATTGGCTGCAGTACACCAGGCTCCCCTGTCCTTTACCATCTCCTGGAGTTTGCTCAAACTCATGTCCATTGAGTTAGTGACCGTCTCATCCTCTGCCACCCCCTTCTTTTGCCTTAAGTCTTTCTGAGCATCTGAGTCTTTTCCAATGAGTCAGCTCTTTGCATCAGGTGGCCAAAGTATTAGAGCTTCAGCCTCAGCATTAGCCTTTCCAATGAATGTTCAGGGTTGATTTCCTGTAGGATTGACTGGTTTGATCTCCTTGTAGTCCAAGGGACTCTCAGGAGTCTTCTCTAGCATCACAATTCGAAAGCATCAATTCTTTGGTGCTCAGCCTTCTTTATGGTCCAACTCTCACATCTGTACATGATCACTGCAAAAACCATAGTTTGGACTGTGTAGACCTTTGTCAGCAAAGTAGGTCTCTGCTTTTTAATACGCTATATAGGTTTATCAAATTATTTATAATCTATATTTTCCCAGGTTCCATGGGGAATTAAAACAAGATGTGGTAAGTGTTTCTGTGCTTTTTAATTCACTGTTTTAGACCTTGAAGAATGTAATGTAAATTGACTGGAAGAGAGAAAATTTTGAGAAAGATACAGATTTCATGAAGTTGGTGTAAATGATGTTGGAAAATTTATTGAATAATATGTAAAGCATTGATAAGTGGGGATATGACAGTTTACAATTGAAACAGATAAAACTGACAAGGGTTGTGATATGGTAATGATTGAAATGGAACTGGAAAAGCAAAGGATCAAGAGAAGTCCTTTGGAAAAACTAATGAAGTTCTCAAATGTTTCTGTTTGATGGTATCTGTAATTATCTTTTATGTGTTAAATGTAAATTAATAGATGTTATACTATAATGAAATCATTTCAGACATATCAACAGAAAATGGTTGTGTTTTATTCTTCGATTTAAAAATTATCACAGTTATAACTAAAATTTTGTTTTAATGTAACGCAAAGAGAAGTTATTTTCCTTCAAGTTCCCTTTTAAGGTGACACCCCTTTTGTAAACAGACTCAAGTGAATTTTGTAGGGACCAGTTAAGTTCAGATAATATTCTCTATCACCTTCTCCCTTGTTTCCTTTCTACCTTCAGACACTGCACTTACGATCTCTCCAATTCTGAGGTCTGAGTTAAGACAAATACCTGTTATCTAGTTTCCATATCCTGTAAACTTACTTTCAACTAGTCTGTACCCAAATGTGGTTTAAAGATTTTATGAGGTTCAGATTCAGACTGGTATTCTACCGAAGCTAAAATGGTGGTAATGAGATCCACTTGATAAATTGGGTAGTTTATCCTACAGAGTAAGATTTAAAGTTGGAATAAAACCAGATTATGAAAGATTTTAATTATCAATCTAAAAAGGAAATAAAATTTATCCTATAAATTTTGCTCAGTTGGTCAATAGTGTCCAAGTCTTTGTGACCCTATGGACTATAGCCCGCCAGGCTCCTCTGTCCATGGGATTCTCGAGGCAAGGATACTGGAGAGAGTTGCCATTTCCTCCTCCAGGGATCCTATAGGTTATTGTTTCTCAAATTGTTTTCCATAGATCACTTGCATCAAAATCACTTGGGATATATGTTAAAACTCTAAATTATGCTCAACATCTATGAATCAGATTTTCTGGGGCTAACTTTAGGAATACAAATTTAAAAATATCTGTATGTGATTATTATGTACAATATTGTTTTAGAGCCACTGCTAAACATAAGTAGTTAAAGAATTTTTTCCTTGCAATTTTCTTTTTCATTTTAGGTATTTATGATAATACATTAGGAAAGCTTTGTCACAAAGAACTTTGAAGTAGTCATATTTACCTGGAATTATAGTTTCATAGTTGATCACAATAAACTGTGGAAAATTCTGAAAGAGATGGTAATCCCAGACCATCTGACCTGCCTCTTGAGAAACCTATATGCAGGTCAGAAAGCAACAGTTAGAACTGTACATGGAACAACAGACTGGTTCCAAATAGGAAAAGGAGTACGTCAAGGCTGTATATTGTCACCCTGCTTATTTAACTTATACGTAGAGTATATCATGAGAAATGCTGGGCTGGAAGAAGCACAAGCTGGAATCAAGATTGCCAGGAGAAATATCAATAACCTCAGATATGCAGATGACACCACCCTTATGGCAGAAAGTGAAGAGGAACTAAAAAGCCTGTTGATGAAAGTGAAAGTGGAGAGTGAAAAAGTTGGCTTAAAGCTCAACATTCAGAAAACGAAGATCATGGCATCTGGTCCCATCACTTCATGGGAAATAGATGGGGAAACAGTGGAAACAGTGTCAGACTTTATTTTTGGGGGCTCCAAAAACACTGCAGATGGTGACTGCAGCTATGAAATTAAAAGACGCTTACTCCTTGGAAGGAAAGTTATGACCAACCTAGATAGCATATTCAAAAACAGAGACATTACTTTGCCAACAAAGGTCCCTCTAGTCAAGGCTATGGTTTTTCCTGTGGTCATGTATGGATGTGAGAGTTGGACTTTGAAGAAAGTTGAGCACCGAAGAATTGATGCTTTTGAACAGTGGTGTTGGAGAAGACTCTTGAGTGTCCCTTGCAAGGAGATTCAACCAGTCCATTCTAAAAGAGATCAGTCCTGGGTGTTCTTTGGAAGGATTGATGCTAAAGCTGAAACTCCAATACTTTGGCCACCTGATGGGAAGAGTTGACTCATTGGAAAAGACTGATGCTGGGAGGGATTGGGGGCAAGAGGAGAAGGGGACGACAGAGGATGAGATGGCTGGGTGGCATCACCAACTCGATGGACATGAGTTTGAGTTGGTGATGGACAGGGAGGCCTGGCGTGCTGTGGTTCATGGGATCTTAAAGAGTTGGACATGATTGAGCGACTGAACTGAACTGAGTGTCTTTAAATATCATTTCTAAGCTTACTTAAAAAATATTTTTCATTTTTAACTGTATACTTAAAATAATGTAAAGATAGCATTAACACTTAATTACATGCTTTTGAGATTTGTCTTTTAAAAACAAATTTTCTTCGAAAGTGTTATCTGAATCTTTTAGTTTCTTCATAAGGAGGCCACTGCTCTTATGCAACATTGAAATAACAACATTGTTTTCACCAATTAAAATACCACTGCAAGATATTGTGAGTCGGCTCATTTGCCTTAAAGTTTCTTTTTTTAACAAATAAGGCAGTGTTTTGAGTTATGCCAGATGTACAAATGAGAGATTTGAGTGCACTTGTAGAATTTAAATTGAAATGCTAATGAGATTCTGACAGGCAGAAAAAACAACACAGCCTACATTTTCATCTGTTTTATTAAAGTCATTATTTAACTGGAAAAAACACATTATTTAGAGCTATTTATTTACGTGGCATTTGTAATTCAGCTCTTAAATTTTATCCAATTAAAGTGCTTCTCATTCCATTTCACTGAATGTGGTGGATTGTTGTGGGCATTCATCTTTCACGGTTTCTCTGTCTCATTCAGTTGTAGAGTGGCAGTAACTCAACTGAATGAATACATCTCTCTCTCTCTCCTTTTTTTTTTTTTTTAACTAATGCTTACATGTGCTGCTTCATGCTGTGGTACTACATTGACATCTTTATTTTTTATTTTCAGTAATTCCACTGAAATTTCATGGTAGATTATCACATAAGACTGTTTATGGTTATTTCATGCTTTGCTTATTTCGCTAGAATTTCTAAAATGTGAAAGTAAGGAAAAAAGTAGCATTAAATAAAACCATCTTTCTGAGAGGATAAATTGATCTTAGAGATCACTGAACATAGGGTGCTAAAACTTTTTAAGTACTATTTCAATAAAGATACCCATGCCTTACCAAAAACATTTCTGATCTTTAAAACTTTTGATTATTATTCATTTGTGCATGTTTTTAGTTTTTTTCACAGTTTCTTTAGACAAAGACTTTTTGTGAATGTTTGAGATTTGTTAAAATGTCTTTATTTTGAACATCGTTTTAGAGCCGCTTAAAGGCTGCCTAAAGGCCTCTTTTACTTATGCTTACCTAACCAACTCTTAGATGAAGTTACAGTGAAAGTATTTGAGATTATAGAGGCTTAAAATTTTATGTAAATACAGAAAATAAGTACATTAGAGGAAAAAAATAGTACAGAATTTCACAGGATAGCGTGAGGCTGGCTGAGGTCAAGCTCAAGTTGGAATGCAGACATTATGGGAGGGTCTGGAAGACAATGCGCCTCCTTGAGAAGGCAGCTTCCACGAATAGAGTGAAATATGCGAACCCAGGGTTGTACAGATGTCATCCTGCATGTCAGGTCTTCTTTCACTTGCATTTACAGCAGATTTGAGGATTTTTACATAGTAACAATGCTTCGTATAGCCTGATGAAGCTTTTATGAAAATCTGTGGTAAAAGAAACTCTATTAGCATAAAAAGCATTTCAGTTAATGTTCAGTGAATAAAGTCTCTATATTAACTAGAAATTGAACCCGTGACTGTCACTTCCCAGACATTTATATAAAGATTCTCTCAAGGGTGCTCCATTAAGCAGCATTAAGGAATTTCATACACAGAGCTGCATCCTTAAGTCTGAAACTTTTAGAGAGACACTTGATGTGGCAGAAAGGATTATGAACAGAGATCAGGAGACTGAATTCTGGTTCAGACTCAACACTCATGAGCCATGTTGACCTGGATACACCACTTGGCTTCATCAGGCTCGAGTTCTTCATCTGCAGAATGAAGAGCACTACTTGCTCTGTGGCTGTTACATTATGATTCTTTCCTACGCCCCTCTTCAGTTACTGTTTTATTTATATAGCTGTGTTTCTAATTGTGGTGCTTGTATTTACCCTCAAGAAGCCAGGACACATAGCATTTAAATAATGAGCACATTTATCACATTTCCATACCTTCTTAACATGATGTCCAGAATTATTTTTGAGGATGCAGTATTTGGACTGAATTTCCTAATTAGCATTCAGAATACTTATGGAAAATAGCTTATGTAGGTACAGCCAACTTTTGATTATTCATGCTAATGAGGGACAGCAAGTCTAACTGAAATGTGTATAGTCTTCACTCCTCACTTTGTCTTCAAATATGTCAGCTGTTGAGCATTTGAAAAGGGTTGCTGAAGAATACTCATTTGAGTTTCATCTTCAGTCTGGACAGGCAAGTGCCATTAGCATATTTATGTAGCTTTATTTTTAACCCACTGCCCCATTTTGCCAAATAAAAAAATAGAATTCATTGTTAAACCATAGGAGTATATTTTATCTATATATTTTTTCCATCTCTTTAGAGGCACATTCCACTCATAAACATGCCACCCTCATCTCGGTTCACAGTTACGTACACATTTACATGCACGTTTCATGTACACGCTGCAGTTTTGTGCCTTCATCTCTTTACTCATGTTCTTTTTTGTATTTTTCTTTTTTTGACTCCTGTTTTCCTGAAATAAGCTCTTGGCTAAATTGTACCTATCTTGTAAAGCCCAGTCTCCCAGTCCTTGATAAGGACTGTCTGGCCTCTTTAGTAGTTTGGGTAAAGGGAAAAATGTAGATATTGAGTAGGCTGTTGAATATTATGAGTGTGAGTCCCTCAGAGTATCCGACCTATAGTAGGCATTCTACTTAATGCCTTCTGCTGCTTAATGCCTAATTCTAGTTAATGCCTTCCTTCTTACTTGCTTTTACTGATATCTCCAACCAGAAGTTATCTCTTGTCCCTTGGAATTCTCTGTTATGGCACACATTGTTTTTTAGAGTTGTTTGTATGTTTTCCTTATTTCTTCTATGAGCCTTAACATTTCCTGAGGGCAGTTTCTTGGGAATAAATTTTATTTATCTTTATATATCCCATAATGTTCCTTGCAGGATATCATACACAATTATCATTATAAACATTTTGATGAAATGAATAAATTTGTGAGCATATCCACGTGGTTTGGGGGAAATTTATAGCAGAATGTAATGCTAGGGTATTGGTAAAATAGATGGTGTCATGTCAGTCTGATGTAGAGTGTGTGAGGAGGCTGTAAATACTTTGGATCCTTTCTGAGGAGGCAGTTATGTGAGTATCAGGTTGAGAATACATTTATGATCTAAGCAGTATCACCCAAGAGATGATGGTTAGAAAGTATGGGAGGAAAGGGGAGTCATATGGCTGACATATCTTAGGATATATTAGCAAGGAATATGGTTTATTTTTAGTGAGTAGGATAAATATGGGAAGAGATGTTGGTTTTGCCACTGCATCTGAGAGATACCAGGAAAGATTCAGCTAGGCATGCTGTCCAGGGACTTTGCCTTCATCTGTGATTCATGCAAATGTGTAGCCTTAGCGTCTGAGGTGCTGTGGTTCCCCTACAGGTGAGGATGATGCAGGTGAAGGAGTCTCTTCAGAAGAAGCACACTTGGAGGTATAGATGGAGTGCTGGCCAACCTCTGTGAGATCTGTCTGAGTGTAGCAAGCCCCTGGCCTTCACAGGGAGTGAGGTAGACTTAGGAAATCAGATGGACAAGTCTGGACTTCAGTCCAGTTGGACCACTTTTAAGTTATGTGACCATCCCTAACCATTTATTTTATTTATTGTGATCTAAGGTTACATTAGTGAGCATGGACTTGAGCCTCATGCTCCATCCTGACAGTCAGGGCTAGAATAAGTTTAACTCTAAAACATGTGGGCTTTGTGGGCTGGGAGTAGAAATTTGCAACGACTATTAGGCTACTTTTACTAAATGATTTGTGAGGTGGGAGGTGGATTCAGGCCCACCAAAACAGGAGATTTTTACTACAGGCATTATGCTGTCAGGGTTTTAGAAGGGAGTACTTACAGAAGCATGGACAGGATTAAGAGTATAAAACAAGGGCAGTTGTGGCTCCTAGAGACCACTGTCAGCAGGAAGGTGTTACACCCCTAGAACTGTGAGATCAAGGAGATAAAATAGTGTTACTGTAGCCAAGAACTTGAGTTCTGGAGGAGGAGCCAGAGCTGTAGACTAAGTCATCTCCAACTCTTTTGTGGCTCCATGAACTGCCTGCCAGGCTCCTCTGTCCTTGATATTTCCTAGGCAAGAATACTGGAATGGGCTGCCATATTTTTCTCCAGGGGGGATCTTCCCAAACCAGGGATTGAACCCGCATCTTCTGCTTGGCAGATGGATTATTTATCACTGAGCTACCAAGGAAGCTCAAGAAAGAACTACCCTGATGGTTTCCTTTCCTTACCCTCTAATCTCCTGCTGGTAGCCCTCATTCATTAAATCCCTGAAAGCCAGACAGCTAAGGAATCAGTACGATGCAATCCTTAAGGGTCAGGCTGCTGGGAATATAGTAGGGCAGAATATAGATTTCAGTAGGGGTTAAGTGGAGAATAACCAGCACAGAAGACAAATCAGAACTTCAATCTAGTAATAGGGAAATGTGTTGAGAAGGAAGACAAATTAGGATTAGAAATTTAAGGGCTAGAAATTTACTATCAGAAGATGGTCTGAGTGAAAAGAGACTGATCTCTAACAGAACATACTGAGAGAGTTCAGTGAGTACGAGGTGGGTACTGAGCCCCAGGCTAGTCTACTGTAGACACTGATGATTACAAGCCCTGCTTTTGTTGGGGAATGGGTACCTACTTACCCTTCCTGTTCCACACCATGATTTGCCTGGGAACTAGGATGTGGCTGCTCCTGAAGATGTGGGACTTAGGTCTACTGGTGGGTTAGGCTCACAGCAGGGAAAGAACAAATAACATGTTGTGCTTGTCAAGGCAAAAACCATTGCTGCAACATGTAGCTGCCCTGGCTCCAGTTGCTTTTGGTTATATTCCTGTCCCGCATAGATTGGGATTGCTTCCTGCTCAAGCCTGACTTCAAAATTCTCAAGGGAGTTCAGCTGAAATAGCTGAACAGGGGTGATCTTACCAGTCTTCATCTGGAGACCATGCTGTGGGCTGGATGGTAGTTGCTATCTAGCAATGACTGTCACCAACTGCTGTGACAGATATCTAAAAGACACTGTGACAAGGGATTAAAAATGACCTAGATTATAGTAGGAAGCTGAAATTTGTGGCAAACAGAGGTAGTACAGAACCAGCTCCACCGGGGGACAGGGCAAACACCAGCCGTCCATAAGTCAGCCGGGCCTGAGACAGCAAGTGCCTGAAGAGGACCAGAAGAGGACTTGACTGAGCAAGAAAACTCTTGGCTGAGTCTAAAATGATTTAAAAGCAGAACAAGAGTGGGACTGTTTAGCAGTAGAAGAGAAAGCTTGGTTTGATGCCTAGAGGGAATTACACGATGCTAAAAAATAAAGGTCATTATTTATTACATAATTGAACAGTGCAAACATATCAGCAAGCTAGAGACAGTCTTTATCTGGGGTTCTTCGATCTGCAGTTCAGGTGAGAGAATATTATTGAGTCTAACCTGCTTATCAGCCCTTGTGTAATGAGAGCATAAAAGTGAATGAAACTATATCCAGTCTGCAATGAGAGAGAAATGTAATTAGACATAGAAGATCCTTTTTTCCCCAACTTTGCAGGATTCAGCCTAAATTTAACTTGAATTCTTCCAAAAGGGAACTTATTTAGCCTTTTTAAATGAGAATATTTGCCTTAATGGAAAATATCTATTTTGTTGAGAGAAATGAGCTTTGTTTTTGACTATCTGGGAGGTGTAAAGAGGAGAAGCCAGTGGGAAAAGGAATATAAAAAGACAAAAGCTGTCAAGGACTGTTAAAGATAGAAGGATAGGATAGGACCAGTAACCCCGGGACCACCTGCCCTGGAGGCATGTCTTGTGGCCTGGCTTTCCCTTGCATTTGCATAGGCCAGTCTTTGCCCACATGCTTGGAATGTTGTCCTTCCCAGCTCCCCCAGTCATCTCTTCCTTGGGATGCAGTTTGGCTCTCATACTGTTACTGAATTAGGTCATATGGACCCCACCTTCGGCCCTTGCTGGCCTGAGGCCTCTTGTCTTGGTGGGGAAAGGTTCTTTTTCCATTCGGGTTCACACAGCCAAAAACGAAACCCAAGCTTAGACTGAAGTCGCAGAAGCTTTATTCCATGGCTAGAAAATGGAGAAGCAGGAACTTAGTTCACAAATCAAATTCTCACCCTAATGGTGAGAGAGATGTGGTTTTAAGAGGTGAGGACGATAGGAGGAGGGCCGATAATGAAGGGGAGCCCTATGCATTAGTTTCCTGGGAGGAAGTGGGGTTTCTCCTGGAAGTGGGGTTTCTTCTGGAAGTGGGGAGCCACTTTTTTTCTGTAGTTTTGGTCTGGAACTTCCGGCCAGGGCCGAAGGCTGGTGTATTACTTAGTGCCACTAATGTAAAATTTGCATAGAGTGAAACTCAGTGTCTGTTGGAGGTCAGGTTTGTCGCCGTCTTGGTTCCAGCTGGTTTATCTGGTTTTTGTTTTTTCCTTCACATAGCTTCCTTTCTTTATGTCTGGACCCTGTGACAAAGATATAGATTAGTTCCTGCTTAAGGATATGATTCTGGGGCAACAGCCTTAGTAACAAACCCTCTAACACCCTTCCTTCAAGTGCCAGCTGCGATAGATCTGTGTTGTGATGCCCTTATCATAACATGTTGACAGGACTTTCTGATGTGTCTTCTCTGTTACTCTGTTGGCCGTTTGAGGGCTGAGCCAATGAAATAATAGGTATCCCTACAACCAAAACAAATAGCCTCCATCAGAGGGAGAGCAAGAGGAAGTGTCCTGATGCTTATTTCCGCATGACGAAGGTGTGATGAGGTCAGAGATACACCTGGGCTTTGGGAAGAGCCTCAAGTAGAGGCCTAGGTGCTGTGGTGACTCTTACCATCTTTTATTTTGGCTTCTTGATCTGTTTAGTTCTCCTACTTCTCTTTCTCTGCAGAATGGCTTCCTACATTCAGAAAATACTGCTGCTGACAGCTCTTAACTTTTACATAATAAAATTGCTTTGCCATCAGAGAATGACTAAAGATTTCAACTTTCCTGCTCCCAAAGTCTCTGGTTCCCAGGCAGTGTCCCCATTTGGGCCAGTTGTGCCCTTTCCCTGCTCACCTGTCAGCTGTTGCCTTTGTAATCAGGTGTGTGGGTAGGATGTGGGGAGAAGAGAGGTGCCGGTAACCAGATAAAATAGTACATTCTGTTCACTTAACATATGAGCCTACCATGGAGTCATTGCATTGTCAGGGCTCTGTGCATTGCCTATACATAAATTGTTCCCTCTAGGCCATACATATTTATGGAAGGAAATGATCATGAAGACAAGTATTCCAAATATTTAAGTAAACTTTATTTTGTCTTTTGAAATGCATAATATCATTATTCTTACTGGAGAAATACCATCTTCATTATGTTTTCTGTTGGCTAGTGTTAAGATGCAGTTTTTGCTTTTATTAAGCGTAAACTGACAGGAACATAAAAGTGAGAAAGATAGCCTGGGTAACAAAAAAAGTTGACTAGGGAGTAGAAATATGCTGTGGTTAATTGATAAGGCAAGCATGTTGCTGACTAACTTGAAAATATTTTTATCCTTCCAAAAGGTATTTCTAAAACCCTGCAAGTGAATTTTTAAATGCCACTTTCAATTGAAATTTTCTTACCAGCTTGCTTTATGGCTCTCAGGGGATGACTGACTAAAGTGAAAGAAACTGGCATGTTTACCACTCCCATCAGATGAGGAGATGAGTATAAAGCTAGACACCCTTTTAAAAACATCGTGTGTACAGCATTAAAATTTGTGTGCATATGTGTAGCTTATATTCACCGAAGACTGATTCTAGATGTTGGTCAAATAGGAATGATTTTAGAAGTGATGCATTTACATTACAGAAATGGTTGGAAAAATGAGCATACTTTTTCCCTTTAATACTTTACAGAATGGGGAAATGGTGAGTGATGATATCTGACCATTGGTCCAGTGTTCTGCCTCCTTTATAACAACTTTGTAAGGGGCTGGATGTGGAGGTGTGCAGATGAGGGGGAGGAGGAGCATGCTCCATGATTCAGTTATAGCGAAGAAACCTCTGTTAATTTGATGTCTTATAAATTTATTAACTCTCTCGCCTTTGTATATACATCCTGCTGGAGCATCCAGCGAAGAATGATATGGAATAGATTACATGGCCAAATATTGCTTCTGATTTGAATCTATGAGCATCTGAAGCCAGATATTAACTTGATGGACCAATCATGAATTAGGAGCCAATCCATTATTTCTGTTTCAGCCACTGGATTTCTTATTATTCAGTTAGAAACTTGATCTTATCATTTTTGGAATCTGAAACTCTGGTTATCCATCATATGGACACAAAATGTTAAAGGAAAAGGACCTTTCTTCCTACTCTATGTTAATTAACCCAGCCCATCAATCTTTCTTTGTCCATATGTATTATGTAGTTCCCTGGTAGAATGTATATTATTTCTGTTTCTGGTTTGGCAAGAGATAGCAGTCAGTCAGTTCTCTCTCTTTTTCTGCTCCCTACTCTCTCTCTCTTTCCTTAGAAGATTCCTGTGTTTAAGAATATCATGAAGCTGAAGTGCCCTTTATATTAGCTTTGTAAATGATTTGAATGAGGATTTTTCTACAGTGATAAGAACCACTGACCTCAAGATGATTGCTTTTGTTTATACATCTTGAAGCTAGGGAAGGTTTCCTTTATATCACCATACTGCAATTTGAATTTCTTTTTTTTTTTTAATTCTCTCTCCTTCCTTCTCTTTCTCTCTGTGTAGTGAAAAAGCACAGCAATGTTTGACCGTGGGTTATTACTGAAGCTTATTTTCAGGGAGAAAGTAACACTGAAAATTAGTTACCATAAATAGAAGACAAACAGCTTTTTTGCTTCCATAAAATAGATGGTTCTCTTGAGGAACTATTGATTCCAGTCTGTTAATATTGCAAATCTAACTACAATAGACCTTATCTGTGTTTCATGTGGGTGAGTGACCAGGGTCCGACACTTAGAGCTTTTGCTAGAGAACCTGGAGGGCCGCCAGCTGAAAGCGCTGTAACAGACCTCTGAGAAGCTGGAAAAGCGTCTCAGGAAGAAAAGCGTTCAGTTTAGACAGCTGCGTAGTTAATGACTATTAGCCTCAGAGAACTGACAATTAGCTCTAGTCAAGTAAACCGACTTCTAGCTTTAAACCAGAATAGGTGACTTTCTTGCATAGCTAAAATGCACAGTAGACTGTTAATTTACACTATTCAATTCCTTAGCAAAATCTTTTTGTTTTTTGCTTTCAATGTTGACCTTTTAGTGTAATTCCTTTCACAGGTTGACTGCTTTACACCATGATAGTGTCTTACTTTTCCACCTAGCATTCTATCATAAGCCTTTTCCATGTTCTTAATTTTGAATGACTGCATATATTTTATGGCAATAATTATGTACCAGTCATAAATTATTGAATTATTTTATACATATTAATTTGTTTAATACTTACAACAACTCTATGAGATGGGTAGTATTATCTTCACTTTATAATGAAAAACAAAAACTGAGATACTGAAAGTAAGTGGATGGTGTAGGTCCCACGGCCAGTACATGGCAGACAGTGGTTAGTTTTCTTTCCTACCATAGATATTTGTGGATATTGTGTAATGTCTAATGTAGTTAATTATTATAAATATTGGAGAAGGAAATGGCAACTGACTCCAGTATTCTTGCCTGGAGAATTTCATGGACAGAGGAGCCTGGTGGGCTGCAGTCCATGGGATCTCAAACAGTTGGACATGACTGAGCGACTAAGACATACACACATTATAAATATCACAAGAGCAAACATGATTAAGAAAGTGCTTCTCCACATATTAAAGGTTTTTTTCCCTTAGGATGAGGCTTCTCTGGTGTCTTAGCTGGTAAAGAATCCGCCTGCAATGTGGGAGACCTGGGTTGGATCCCTGGGTTGGGACGATCCCCTGGAGAAGGGAAACGCTACCCACTCCAGTATTCTGGCCTGGAGAATTCCATGGACTCTATAGGGGTCACAAAGAGTCAGACATGACTTAGTGGCTTTCACTCACTCCCTTAGGATAGTTTTTAAAAATAGAATTACTGGATCAAAGTTTAAAATTTTGAAGTCTTTTAATACATACTATCTTAATAGCTTCCCTAATGGTCAATTATATTTCAATAATAGTTTATTTTTGCATAGTTCAATAAATCATTGCTGACTCTAGATATTATATTTTAAAATCTTTGCTAATTTTGCAGCCAAATATGAATTTCCCCCCTTTATTTTAATTTGCTCATTTCTCTATATTTGAATATCCTCTTTTGTGCATTAATTTTTCATGCCCTTTTGCCTGTTTTTCTCTTAAACTTTTAAGCTTATGCTTACCTCTTTTTATATGTTCTTTAACCAAGATATTAACCTTTGCTGATATTAAAACTTTGCTGAAGATATATTTTCCAGCCATATGCTTTTTATTTTAGAGCATTCGATTTTACCTATGATGGGTGTTTTTGTTTTGTGTGTGTGTGCGCACACATTTTTTCTTGATGTGTGTTTTTGTTTTTAAACACAAGTTTTCCTCCTTTGTGATTGTTTCTGTTGAAAAAGGACTTCCATTTCTAAGACAAAAGTGAACTTATCTTTTTTCCTATGGATTTTTCCCTTTTGTGTTTAATTTTCAATCAATCTGGATTTTAATTTTATTATAGTGTTAGCTATATATCAGAATTACAAGGTAGTAGAAAAATAAATTTGCCTTTCATTCTTTTCTTTTAAAGAATTGATTGAAATTTGGAAGAAAAGCCTTACATAATCTATAAACTATGCAATCAATTTCTTAGATACTATTTTAAAAGTTATTTTCTTTTTGCAAAGCAGAAATTGAGAATTGAATTATTGTACTTTTTATCAATAAATTCTGAATAGGCATATTCACATATAATTTTGCATATTTTTGTGTTTAAATATTGTATCTGTAGTATTTTTATCTTTTGCCTTTATAAAAAAATCTAATAAACAAGAATCACCTATCTAACCATCCTTATTCTGAGGGTCTATGTGCCTCACTGAGGATAGTTCTTATCTCTAGATTTCTAGCCCTCATCTATAACTTAAAGCTGAGAACTTATGTAATGTTTCCTAATAGGTATAAAGGTTACCCTGATGGATAGATGTCAAGCATATTATTTTTCTAACTGTTGTATTTAACATTTTGTAGCATGATAAAGAATAGTATTGGATAATAAGATGGAAATAGAGACAATAAGGAGAAGGCAATGGCAACCCACTCCAGTACTCTTGCCTGAAAAATCCCATGGACGGAGGAGCCTGGTAGGCTGCCATCTATGGGGTCCCACAGAGTTGAACACGACTGAAGTGACTTCACTTTTACTTTTCACTTTCATGCACTGGAGAAGGAAATGGCAACCCACTCCAGTGTTCTTGCCTGGAGAATCCCAGGACAGCGGAGCCTGGTGGGCTGCTGTCTATGGGGTTGCACAGAGTTGGACATGACTGAAGCGACTTAGCAGCAGCAGCAGCATCAGAGACAATAAAGATGAATACGTCTCTAGAAAATATAGGAATAAAACCACCATTCAGTTCAGTTCAGTTACTCAGTCGTGTCTGACTCTTTGTGACCCCATGAACCGCAGCACGCCAGGCCTCCCTGTCCATCACCACTTCCCTGAGTTCACTCAAACCCATATCCATCGAGTCGGTGATGCTATCCAACCATCTAATCCTCTGTCATCCCCTTCTCCTCCTGCCCTCAATCTTTCCCAGCATCAGGGTCTTTTCAAATGAGTCAGCTCTTCACATCAGGTGGCCAAAGTATTGGAGTTTCAGCTGCAACATCAGTCTTCCAATGCACACCCAGGACTGATCTCCTTTAGGACGGACTGCTTGGATCTCCTTGCAGTCCAGGGGACTCTTAAGAGTCTTCTCCAACACCACAGTTCAAAAGCATCAATTCTTCAGTGCTCAGCTTTCTTTATAGTCCAATTCTCACATCTGTACATGTCCACTGGAAAAACCATAGCCTTGACTAGATGGACCTTTGTTGACCAAGTAATGTCTCTGCTTTTTAATATGCTATCTAGGTTGGTCATAACTTTCCTTCCAAGGAGTAAGCGTCTCTTAATTTCATGGCTGCAGTCACCATCTGCAGTGATTTTGGAGCTCAGAAAAATAAAGTCAGCAAGTTTCCCCATCTATTTGCCATGAAGTGATGGGACTGGATGCCATGATCTTAGTTTTCTGAATGTTGAACTTTGAACCAACTTTTTCTTTCTCCTCTTTCACTTTCATCAAGAGGCTCTTTAGTTCTTCACTTTCTGTCATAAGGGTGGTGTCATCTGCATATCTGAGGTTATTGGTATTTCTCCCGGCAATCTTGATTCCAGCTTGTGCTTTTTCCAGCCCAGCATTTCTCATGATGTACTCTGCATAGAAGTTAAATAAGCAGGGTGACAATATACAGCCTTGACATACTCCTTTTCCTATTTGGAACCAGTCTGTTGTTCCATGTCCAGTTCTAACTGTTGCTTCCTGACCTGCATACAGATTTCTCAAGAGGCAGGTCAGGTGGTCTGGTAGTCCCATCTCTTTCAGAATTTTCCACAGTTTATTGTGATCCACACAGCCAAAGGCTTTGGCACAGTCAATAAAGCAGAAATATGACCCAGCAGTCCCACTCCTAGGCATATACCCTGCTGCTGCTGCTGCTAAGTCACTTCAGTCGTGTCCAACTCTGTGCAATCCCACAGACGGCAGCCCACCAGTCTCCTCTGTCCCTGGGATTCTCCAGGCAAGAATACTGGAGTGGGTTGCCATTTCCTTCTCCAATGCATGAAAGTGCAAAGTGAACGTGAAGTCGCTCAGTCGTGTCTGACTCTTAGCGATCCCATGGACTGTAGCCTACCAGGCTCCTCTGTCCATGGGATTCTCCAGGCAAGAATACTGGAGTGGGTTGCCATTTCCTTCTCTAAGGCACATACCCTGAGGAAACCAAAATTGAAAGAGACACATGTATCCCATTGTTCATTGCAGCACTATTTACAATAGCTAGAACATGGAAGCAACTTAGATGTCCATCGACAGATGAATGGATAAAGAAGTTGTGGTACTTATACACAATGGAATATTACTCAGCCATAAAAAGGATTGCATTTGAGTTAGTTCTAATGACGTGGATGAACCTAGAACCTATTATACAGAGTGAAGTGAGTCAGAAAGAGAAAGATAAATACCATATTCTAACACATATATACAGACTCTAGGAAAATGGTACTGAAGAGTTTATTCACAGGGAAACAATGGGGAAACAGACATAGAGAACAGACTTATGGACATGGGGAGAAGGGAGGGGAGGGTGAGATGTATGGAGAGAGTAACATGGAAACTTACATTACCATATGTAAAATAGATAGCCAATGGGAATGTGCTATATGGCTCAGGAAACTCAAACAGGGGCTCTGTGTCAACTAGAGGGGTGGGATGGGGAGGGAGATGTGATGAAGTTTCAAAAGGGAGGGGATATATGTATACCTATGGCTGCTTGATGCTGTGGATTGATGGAAAACAGCAAAATTCTATAAAGCAGTTATCCTTCAATGAAAAATAAATAAAAATACAAAGATGAATATGTCTCTAGAAAATCAATGTGTTGGCAATTAATACCAAGATTTCAAAGTGAGATTGTTATATATAGCAACACACATATGTTATTATTAATTTGTGATTTAATATTTAAGTAAAAGCTTGGCCTTAGAAAAATGCCTATCAAAATATTTGACTGTAATATTGAGACTCCTAAATAATTTGTAATTGCTATTTCCAAAATGGTATGAATAAGAATATTTGATCTGGAAGAGTTTTTCTGCTGATCATGTAATTACTAATTATTTGATAACCCTTATTTGTCTTTTAGCTTCATATTAAAATCAGTGACAAATTAGTATAAATACAGTGATTTGGCAGTGTTGAATAAATTGTTTCCTCTTCTCTACCCAACAGAATTGTATTTAAAATACTTGGTAATCCAAATTCAGTGACTTGCTTTTGAGATTTGTTTAGTTTATTATCCAGTTGATTTGTATACCCAGTTTTGTACAGTGTCTTTGAAATACAGGAATTGAGAACTTTTATTAGATTGAAAGGAAGACTTTTATCTTGTAGCTTATTTTCCTTCTACTTTGGATAATTTTATTCCATGAGAATTTATTAAAAAATAATTGCAGTCTTTGACATACTGAAGACAACATAATTACATAATGAATCTCCTTAATTATGTCTCTTATAACTTACTTTTGCTTATATTTTTCATTGTTCAAAAGAAATGTACTAGTTAGAAGGGAGGTAAAACCTACAAATTTGCAGGTCAAAGGGTGGTGGAGAGCATATAAACAAGAATGGAAGGAGATGAAGCATAGAAGTGTTATAGTAATGTAAGTATCATACAGATTACATAGTTACAGAAAGAAATGGATCCTTTGTTCTTAAGGAGATCATGAAACAGAATCAGGTGTAAAGGTGATAGAAGTCCTCAAGTACCTGGACATTTTTTAGAACTCTCTTTAATGAAATAAAGATATTATACCTAGTAAATTTTTATTGTTCTTAAAGAACTGTAGACACACGTAAAACATGGAGTAACAAGAGGGCTTAGTATTCCACATCAAAGATCCCTGAACTTTCGGCTGTGGACCCGTACCTCCTGTCAGATCAGCAGCAGCATTAGATGAGAAATATTAATAAAGTGTGCAATAAATGAAATGCACTTGAAGTATTTTGAAACCATCTTCCCTACTCCCAGTCCGTGGAAAAATTTTCTTTCATTAGATTGGTCCCTGGTGTCAGAAAGTTTGTGGAGTGCTATTCTACATAATTCCAAATTAGAGGGAAGAATTTCTTCAAGAGGTAGAAATTATAGAGAATATAGAGAGAGGAAATGCTGTTACTAGTTAGATGTATACTCTGGACTTGAAAAAAAATGGTAGACTTTAAAAAAACTCAGGCAAAAGGTAGATGTGATCAAATATCTGAAATAGGAATCCAGATTGGAACAAGAATTAACAAGAATTTAAATCATGGCATTATTTCCTTTGCTAACGCCCATAGGAGGCATTGTTAAGTGACTTTAGTACATTTTTTGCTGCTTTGTCTGGAAAAGATGCCTCTGGAAACCTTCTGAAGATGACACTCAGGTAGTTACTGCAGTTTGGTGTTGCACGAAATGGAGCCTATGTGACGTGACAGTCAGGCTAGGAGAAAAATAGCTAAAAATAGTATGGATTCAAGAGTGTTATAAATCTGTCTCTGATCTGTAAATACATTAATCAAAATCCTTGGGTGTAACATTAAATTGATACGAAATCTTCTAATTCTTGCATTATTCAGCCCACATTTTCCTGTTTTATCCATTAGGATAACTCGACAGATGTTATGTCATATCCTCCTAAAATCTAAATCACAGTGTCTGGAGAAGTAATTAGGTCTGTTTGCTTAGTTGTGCTCATTCATTCAGTCGTGTCTGATTCTTTGCAACCCCATGGACTGTAGCTTGCCAGGCACCTCTGTCCATGGGGATTCTCCAGGCAAGAATACTGGAGTGAGTTGCCATACCCTCCTCCAGGGCATCTTCCCAACCTAGGGATCGAACCCAAGTCTCCTACATTGCAGACGGATTCTTTACTGCCTAAGCCACCAGGGAAGCCCTTGGTAAACAACCCTGAAAAGTAATCTGGCTGATCTAGAATACTGGTTCTCCACTAGGAGAAATTTTGTTCCCCAGGGAACATTTGGAAAGGTCTTGTGGATGGTGGGAGGGGTTTAGAGCACTGGTTCTTGACTGAGAGCTTATTAAAAATACAAGTTACTGTGCTTCACTTCCTAAGGAAACAGGAAATCTAGAGCTGATGTTCAGTTTGTCTTTCAGCCAGATCTTTGGGTGATTCTGATGTTCCTTAAAGTTTGAAGACAAATTGTGAGCCCATTCTGGCATGTTTGATCAAAAAACAAATGTTTATTGAGCATCTAGCTTGGACCAGGTACCTTTCTCAATGCTCAAAAAACAGCCTTTTCACAATCAGTTGTCTTCGCTGTTACCTAATGGAGTTTGTTTATCCTTGTGGTTCTCTAATTGTCTAGCATGCTGTTTAACATGTTTGTTGAATAGTGTTCAGCTGCATTGGCAGCTGAACTTCCTCGTCATCTTAGGCATTCTTATAAGACTTCTTTTATTGATTTTAATCAATGACTTGATTGAAGATGTAATTGTCATATTTTTCCATTTTTTTGGTTCACAAACATGATAGGGATTGGATGTTACAGGCAGACAATTCCTTATTCTTAATAGAGAACTATGACGTGGACATAGTTGTAAGTTCCTAAATAACCATTATGTTCACTTTACCAAGCAATTTTTACTTTCAAGTCAGAGTTCAAAACTTTCTTATTAATGGAGTGGATTGCATGGCAGGAACAGATTTTCAATACTCATTGAATTAAATGTATTTCCCAAGGAACTTTGGGAGACTGGTGGTGGTGGAAGAAAGCGGAGAATATAAGAGAAAATGGGCAAAATGCTGAATTATTTTGTACTTGGTGAATATCAAGTGTATCAATATACCTGAAAAGGAAAGTGACATGCAAACACAAGGACATTTTGTTATGCAAGTAGGCACTGTCTCCATCCTGACCACACAGCAGAGGAAAAAAAAAGCATGGTGAGTTTTGGCCAGAATGGAGGTTATCACTTCTCTTTACGTCCAGTTGGCTAGAATTCAGTCTCATACCCACCTGACTTCAAAGGAGGCTGGGGAACGTAGTCTGTTTTGTGCACAGGAAAAATAGAATATATATTTGGATGATTAGCTAACAGTTTTATGCTTTTTCATGGTTACCTACTGTTATCAAGATTTCACTCTTCAACAGTTCTGATAATTATAAGTTTACTGTACTTTGAAACAAAAGAAAAATGGTGACCTTGCCTCTCTTCACAGATTCTGTACATTTCACTATTTAAAAATAAAGTTCAATCTGAGGGAAGAAAAGTACCAGATTTGAATAAGCTAAATGATGCACACTTGCATCTTGCCATGTGTCTTCAGAATCACGGAACACATTTTTCATATTCAGTCCTCATTATTAACTTGTAAAACTCTCAGATAATAAATAGTCATCCTTCACAACAACGGCTCCACAGACAGGAAGGATAAGTCAAGCTGGGATTTGCAGACAGGGAGTAAGTACTAAAGTAAGTTGGTCTGGAGGCAGTACCAGGAAGCTAGCAACTGGGGTAGTGTCAAGGGTTGAATTCAGATATGGTGGGGAGGGAAGAAACCAATATGGGCACCCAAAGAGAGAGAAGGTTGGAATCTGTCTTCCTAATTCATAGGGACTTTCGGTACACTTATTGTTGGCCAGGGTCAAATCCATGGTGTGGACAGTCTGCAGAGAAGATGGCACGTCCCCGGGCTGGAAGCAGGATTAGAGGGATGGAGTTCATGCTGGGGAGAACTCCACACTAATTCAGCATTAGCAGATTGTTCTGGTGGCTTTTGAACTTGAACTATGTTGCAAAATTGGTAATATCAGTGGAAATAAAATATAAGCTTATTCACATCCAGGTTTGATTTGTTTTGTATTTACTGTGATCATTGAAATTTGAATGTGATTAAGTTTATAGTTGTACAAAATGCAATTAAAATCATAGCCTGTGCCCAGGAAGGCTAGTAAGAGTGAAACACAGTGAAAGGAAAATAAATCTTAAATTTGTTGCTGCTTGTGGTCTATGAAAGGTAAAATGTTTCATAGATGGCTGGCTGACTGGTGACCCTGTGCAACTATAGGAACACCTTAGTGTTCTGAGAACATCGAGTATGGTGCACCTTGTAAGGAAAGGGAAATGCTTGTGATGACAAGGCAGGTCAAGATTTTAAAAGGTTTTGGAACTACAAGCATAGTACTTGTCTTTACAATACTACAATAAACCTTCTTAGGGTTTATTGATATTATGGAATGTACCTTATATCTATACCAATTATGCATGATTTTATGAGATAAGGAATTACACAGCAGATAAGGTAAACATGTATAAATTATGGACTCCTATATAGCTCTTGTATTACAGGAAAAACAACAAAGCAGGGTAGAGAGCAGTTAGCCAGAGTCAGAACCGGGCTCAAATCCTGACTTTCAGTTACAGCATGATGTCCTTGGAAAAGATATCTAATCTTTGTAAAGCTCTGTTCTCATTTGTAAAGTAGAGGTAATAACCATATACAAAGGCTCTGGAAATCAAGTGTTTGTTTTTTTTGTTCTGTTTCTGGGTAACTCACTTGGTAGCAAAACCTGATGCAGACTCAAGAGAAGTTACATTCTTTCATTATCTCCTTTGGTGTGCATCTTTGTACATTTTTAAGCAGAAATTATTTATATGTTTGATTAATGTATGCTGTCTCAGGGGCTTCCCTAGTTGCTCAGTGGTAAAGAATCCTCCTGCCAAGCAGGAGACTCAAAGACTCAAGTTTGATCCCTGGGTCAGGAAGATCCCCTGGAGAAGGAAATGACAACCAACTCCAGTATTCTTGCCCAGGAAATCCCATGGGCAGAGGAGCCTAGCAGGCTTATGATGTCCATGTCATCACCAAGAGTTGAACATGTCTTAGCAAATAAACAGCAGCAACAACAAGATGCTGTCTCAGACCCCACTCAGGGTGGATGCTGTGTAACTTCTGTTTATTATTTTAGATTCACTCTCTACCTTTTTTTTTATCCAGCTATGTGCCTGGGAGTCTGACTTTCTGTAGTCTATATGTATGGTTGCTTTGAGATAGATTTACCCATTGAATTTGGCAGGTGGAAGTCACTGGAAAGAGATTGGAGAAAGGAAACAGAGTTGAGGGTAGGTTCTATTATTTTGCCCAGAACCCTCTTTGAGGGGTCACCACAGTGTGTCTCTAGATTAGAGGTCTGACCACCAGATAGGTTACCCATTCTCCACAAGCCATGTGTGTGTGTGCGTGCGTGCGTGTGCTCAGTCGTGTCCAACTCTTTGCAGCCCCGTGGACTGTAGCCTACTAGGCTTCTCTGTCCATGGGGTTTTCCAGGCAAGAGTACTGGAGGGGGTTGCTCTTTCGTTGTCCATCCCACAAGCCTCACTCTCTAGCTTTCTGAAACTGTCCCCTTCTCACTGTCTGTCTGGCATAGGCGTGGTGCCAGTGACTGTGATACTAGCCCCAGTTAGCCAGCTGTGCCTTGTGGGTTCCCTACACCTTGCCCACATCATGGTAAACAGTGTCTTTATTAAATCTTCCTCAAGTTATCCTAATTTGAGCATAGCACCTCGTTCCTGCTGGGATCTTTAAAAATGCTTCAGTTCAGTTCAGTCAGTCAGTTGTGTCCGACTCTTTGCGACCCCATGAATCGCAGCACGCCAGGTCTCCCTGTCCATCACCAACTCCGGGAGTTCACTCAAACTCACGTCCATCGACTCAGTGATGCCATCCAGCCATCTCATCCTCTGTCATCTCCATCTCCTCCTGTCCCCAATCCCTCCCAGCATCAGAGTCTTTTCCAATGAGTCAACTCTTCGCACGAGGTGGCCAAAGTACTGGAGTTTCAGCTTCAGCATCATTCCTTCCAAAGAAATCCCAGGACTGATCTCCTTCAGAATGGACTGGTTGGATCTCCTTGCAGTCCAAGGGACTCTCAAGAGTCTTCTCCAACACCACAGTTCAAAAGCATCAATTCTTTGGTGCTCAGCCTTCTTCACAGTCCAACTCTCACATCCATACATGACCACAGGAAAAACCATAGCCTTGACTAGACGGACCTTTGTTTAATGTCGTTTAATTACTTAAACTTTCTAAACACACACACACATACACATTTTAAATTCCAAAACGTATCTGACCCCAAGGGTTTTGAATAAAGGATTGTGGGTCTGTATTCTAACAATGTCTAGGATAGGAGTTTTACCATATTTTATAAATTTTTACTCTGTTCAGAAGATCCTATTTTTGTCCAGTTAAGCACAAAGCACTTTAGTGATCTATAGATAATGCTGCCAACACCTCATTACTGAAAATAAAAAATCTGTCATTCAGCTACAAGTTTAAATGAATCCTTCAAGATAGGTATAATATTTGGAGAAACAGTTTCACAATTGTAATAAATTTGCCTTTGTTACTTTCCTCAATTCCATTTGATTTAAGAAGTAATCAAATGGAATTGAGAAAAGTATCAAAGCATCGTAGGAGGACTTAAGGGGTGTCTACCTGGTAGGAATAATGCAACTTTACCTAAATTACTTCACCTTTTCTCAGTGTTTCAGCAAGAATAAATTAAATTCTCCACTTTTAGATTTTTGCCAGTGTATGGCAATATAGTTTATAGGTAGAGGAAAGAACAAAATGTAGAATTTAGGGGTGCTAGCTTTGGGTCTCATGTCTTTTATGCAGCCCTACTCACTTTGAGCTTGTAACTTGATTTCTATAGCCCTTGTCTTTAAAATGGGGTTAAAATACACTTGGGGTTAAATGGAGTTTTAGCCCCATTTTAAAATGTTTCTTTTTTCTTTAAAATGGGATTAAAATTCAGAAAACTAAGATCATGGCAACCGGTCCCATCACTTCATGGCAAATAGATGGGGAAACAATGGAAACAGTGATAGACTTTATTTTTTGGGGCTCCAGAATCACTGCTGATGTTGACTGCAGCCATGAAATTAAAAGATGCTTGCTCCTTGCAAGAAAAACTATGACCAACCTAGACAGCATTAAAAAGCAGAGATGTTGCTTTGCCTACAAAGGTCCATATTGTCAAAGCTATGGTATTTGCAGTAGTCATGTATGGATGTGAGAGTTGGACCATAAGGAAATCTGAGTGCTGAAGAACTGATGCTTTTGAACTGTGTTGGAGAAGACTCTTGAGAGTCCCTTGGACTGCAAGGAGATCCAACCAGTCCATCCTAAGGAAATCAGTCCTGAATATTCATTGGAAGGACTGATACTGAAACTCCAATACTTTGTTTACCTGATGCGAAGAACTGACTCATTGGAAAGGACCCTGATGCTGGGAAAAATTGAAGGTGGGAGGAGGAGGGGACGACAGAGGATGAGATGGTTGGATAGCATCACTGACTTGACAGACGTGAGTTTGAGCAAGTTCTGGGAGTTGGTGATGGACAGGGAGGCCTGGCGTGCTGCAGTCCATTGGGTCACAAAGTGGCAGACACGACTGAGTGACTGATGGATTAAAAAAATTTTCATATTAATCACCTAGTATGGAGCTGGGCTCCTTATAAGAGCTTGAGTGTTTCTCAAACCTGAATCACTTTATCAGCAGAGCCGTTCAATAGTGGATGGTGTGTCCTGGGATTAATCAGTGACTGCTGCCCCTGCTGTTGTGGCATTTGGACTCCTCATGGACTGAGGTGAAATTTCAGGCTCTTCCTGTGAAAATCATGGCTCGTTTGGGACTGTTCCTTGCCATAAATCACTACAACAGAATGAATGTGAAGTGTATGTGAATTTTCACTGAAGAAGGTAAATGGAACGTTTTTTTATTTGTTTATAACTACATATTTATTTTTTGCTCTCACTAATTCCCAAGTATTATATATAAGTAAGTAAATAAGTGAAGTTGCTCAGTCGTGTCCGACTCTTTGTGACCCCATGGACTGTAGCCTATCAGGCTTCTCCATCCATGGGATTCTCCAGGCAAGAATACTGGAGTGGGTTGCCATTTCCTTCTCCAGGGGATGTTCCCGACCCAGGGATCGAACCCTGGTCTCCCACATTGGAGGCAGATGCTTTAACCTCTGAGCCACCAGGGAAGATAGTATTATATATATATAGCACTTTAATATTCAATATAGTGTCATTAAACGTGAATCATCGTTTTTTAGTCCTTAAGAACATACCATACACACGTGATATTTTTATATATTAGCCTCACTTGAGAAAGCATCAGTCTTTTCTAATGAAATTCTCTAATCATTTTAAGTGAACAGTAAAATGAGCATAAAGAGTTCCATGTTACAAAGCTGTGTAGTTGCTAGAGTTGGGCCAAATTGTTGACTGAGGCTTTAGCGACTAAAGAAAAACAAGCCAAGTACCTGATTCCTAAGGATTCATAGTTGTTTCCTGGTATCAAGACCTGAGAATAATTTCTTCCGGGGGCTTCATAAAGTGGCATGCTGCATCAAAAATTTTCAGAAGCAGTTCTGAGTAGAAAAACAGAGCCTTCAGAAATAAACACCGGCATAGGAAGCAGCTTTGTTGAACCAAATAGTCCTGTGGAAGTTGGTTTATCTTATTCGGGCTATAACGTTCATAGTGATAATGGAATAAGAAATAATTGTCCTTTAGTTTTTTATTATAAAAATTAGTGATCAACTCTCTCTTTGGGTTGGGAAATCTCAAGAACAACATAGCATAACATTTTCTGTGACAGCCAAAATAAAATACTGTGTTTAAAGTTACTTGAGATCTATGATTATGATTATTTAGATAAAATGTTTAGTTCTAAATTAAATTAAAAGTTTTCTTTATGATTTTTTTTAGTTATTCTTCTCAAATTAATATTCCATCTGAGAATGGTGAAAGGAGAAGATTAAAAGAAGTCATGCATAAAATCATGTACAGTTAATGGGAATGTGATTATCATTTGGTTCAGACAATTTTATTGTGCCTCCTACTAATTGCTATTTTGTGCACCCACAGGCCTTGCTTATCTTAAGATGGTTTCAGCTTTCAGTTCAGTTCAGTTCAGTTCAGTTGCTCAATCGTGTCTGACTCTCTGCGACCCCATGAATCGCAGCACGCCAGGCCTTCCTGTCCATCACCATCTCCCAGAGTTCACTCAAACTCACGTCCATCGAGTCGGTGATGCCATCCAGCCATCTCATCCTCTGTTGGCCTCTTCTCCTCCTGCTCCCAATCCCTCCCAGCATCAAAGTCTTTTCCAATGAGTCAGCTCTTCGCATAAGGTGGCCAAAGTACTGGAGTTTCAGCTTTAGCATCATTCCTTCCAAAGAACACCCAGGGCTGGTCTCCTTCAGAATGGACTGGTTGGATCTCCTTGGAGTCCAAGGGACTCTCAAGAGTCTTCTCCAACACCACAGTTCAAAAGCATCAATTCTTTGGTGCTCAGCTTTCTTCACAGTCCAACTCTCACATCCATACATGACCATTGGAAAAACCATAGCCTTGACTAGACGGACCTTTGTTTAGGGGAAATGTAAAAAAATAAGTTAACATATACATATATTATTTAAACTAGACCAAAGTTAAGGCCTAAGTATTATTTAGTAATTGAAGTATGTGAGTGGGCTGAATTTAAAACCATACTTGTTAAGTCATTGTTACTTTTAGGAAGAATGTTGCACGGTTTGGGAAATGTGCCCTCAACGTTCATGGCCCTCTTAGTTGTAGTTGTAGGTATCTAGCATGGTGACTGTGAGCTTTGCGCTCTGGCTCAAAGTTATAGTAAAAAAGCCCAAACCAAAACAAGAGACCACCTGCTCTCCTCCCTTTCTTTCACTGTCAACTCTGCTTCAGTTTTTCTCTGCTTGTGTTAAATTCTCCAGAGCTTTCAGGTAGTTAGTGGTTTCTTATGTTTTGTCCAGAGCTGCTAGTTGTTATCTGTTGAACATAGCAAAATCAGGCATGATCATGTGGCTTCCTAAACTCTTAAAAGCTTTTAAAATTAAGACATTTAATTTTTAATCTGCATTTAATTTACGATGGTCTTAACTGTGAAAGAGTGAAAAAGTGGCTTTTTAAAAGTGAAAAAGCTGGCTTAAAACTCAGCATTCCAAAAACAAAGATCATGGTATCTGGTCCTATCACTTCATGGCAAATAGGTGGGGAAACAATGGAAACAGTAACAGACTTTATTTTCTTAGGCTCCAAAATCACTGCAGATGGTGACTGCAGCCATGAAATTAAAAGATGCTTGCTCCTTGCATGAAAAGCTATGACCAACCTAGACAGCATATTGGAAAGCAGAGACATTACTTTACCAACAAAGGTCCATATTGTCAAAGCTATGGTTTTTCCAGTTGTCATGTGTGGATGTGAGAGTTGGACCATAAGGAAAGCTGAGTGCTGAGGAATTGATGCTTTTGAACTGTGGTGTTGGAGAAGACTCTTGAGAGTCGCTTGGACAGCAAGGAGTTCAAACCAGTCAATCCTAAAGGAAATCAGTCCTGAATATTCATTGGAAGGACTGATGCTGAAACTGAAACTCCAATACTTTGTTCGCCTGATGAGAAGACCTGCCTCCTTGGAAAATACTCTGATGCTGGGAAAGATTAAAGGCAGGAGGAGAAGGGGACGACAGAGGACGAGATGGTTGGATGGCATCACCAACTGGATGGATGTGAATTTGAGCAAGCTCCAGGAATTGGTGATGGACAGGGAAGCCTGCAGTCCATGGGGTCGCAAAGAATTGGGCACAGCTGAGTGACTGTACTGGACTGAATCTTAACTGTTTTCTACCTGAGAAGTTATGTAGCAGTGTTCTGATAATCATTCAGATTCTTTTAGATGCTATAGACATTGTTGCTTTAGGGTATGTTTCGTTTTAACTGTCTCATAAAAATACTTATTTTTTGTCCTTTGATGGGAGTAAAATTTTGTGGGGAGGTCACACATTTGTTTTTGGTTATGGTTAGGTTCCAAGAAGCTTTCTTTGGAAACAATTGTCTAAATACATGACAAAACAAACTAAGTTTAGAAAATCTATCAGAAGACACAACCTAGAGTTAGACATGACTGAGCAACTTCACTTTGAATTAGAGAATCTCTGCTATGTAAATTAACTTTTTTCAGCTTCAGTTTCCTCACTTGTAAAACAGGCTAATAACCCCAACCTTTCAGTGCTGTTTTGAAATTGTGTGTGCTAAGGGGTTAGCACAGATACTTGGCAAACAATAAACATCCTGTACGGGGGGTATTATTGTTAGATGTTACTTCTTGACTCATTCCCAATTCTTAGACTGGAGGAACTAGATTTTTTTTTTTTTTTCTCTTTGATTCAACCTCTGGGTTTCTGAAGGAAGTTGAGAAGGGTTTTGAAGAATAGACTGGAGTTTTTCTTTGAATAATCAAATTAACTCTTTGTGATAATTGACAAATTGTCAACATTTGCTGGATCATCAAGAAAGCAAGGGAGTTCCAGAAAAACATCTACTTCTGCTTCATTGACTATACTAAAGCCATTGACTGTGTGGATTGCAACAAACTGTGGAAAATTCTTAAAGAGATGGGAATACCAGACTACTTTATGTGTCTCCCGAGAAGCCCGTTTGTGGGTCAAGAAACATCAGTTAGAATGGGACATCGAACAACTGACTGGTTCAGAATTGGAAGAGGAATACAACAAGGCTGTACATTATCACCCTGCTTATTTAACTTATATGCAGAATACGTCATGCGAAATTCAGGGCTGGATGAATCACAAACCGGAATCAGGATTGCCGGGAGAAATATCAATAACCTCAGATATGCAGATGATACTCTAATGCCCCAAAGTGAAGAGGAACTAAAGAGACGCATGATGAAAGCAAAAGAAGAGAGTGAAAAATCTGGCTTGAAACTCAGCAATAAAAAAAAAAACAACTAAGATCATGGCATCTGATCTGAGATAGTGGAGGACAGAGGAGCCTGGCATGCTATAGTTCATGTGGTTGCAGAGTTGGACATGCCTTAGCAACTTAAAAACAACAACAACAACAAATAATAGACAAAAAAATTAAATTCAGCTTTTAGAATTAACCACAAGAAAGAAGTAAGAAGGCCAAGTGATATTATCTTAAGTGCTCAGATATTCATATGGATTTTGCTTGCTCATATAAGGAATAGGTTGGAGTATATCAGTAGTATTGTTGTTTCGTTGCTAAGTTGTGTCTGACTCTTTTGCAACCCCATGGACTGTAACCCATCGGGCTCCTCTGTCCACAGGATGTCCTAGGCAAGAATACCAGAGTGGCTTGCCATTTCTTCCTTTAGGGTGTCTTCCCAACCCAGGGTTCAAACCTGCATCTGCTGCATTGGCAGGCAGATTTTTATCACTGTTTGCATGTGTGCTAAGTTGCTTCAGTCGTGTCAGACTCTTTGCGACCCTGTGGACTATAGCCCACGAGGGTCCTCTGTCCATGGGACTCTCCAGGCAAGAATACTAGAATGAGTTGCCCTGCTCTCCTCCAGGGGATCTTCCCAACTCAGAGATCGAACCTGCATCTCTTATGTCTCCTGCTTGGCAGGCGGGGGTTCTTTGCCATTGCCACCATCTGGGAAGCCCTCTTTACCACTGAGCCACCATCAATAATATGTGCAGTCTTAAAAAATTCCATGGACCCGAATCATCATTCCTCCATGCTAAGTTGCTTCAATCTTCTCCAACTCTGTGCGATCCCATGGACTGAAGCCCACCAGGCTCCTCTATCCATAGGATTCTCCAGGCAAGAAGGCTGGAGTGGTTTGCCATTTCCTACTCCAGGGGATCTTACCGACCCAGGAATCGAGCCTGAGTCTGCTGTGTATCATGCATTTGCAGTGGTGTTCTTTACCACTAGAGCCACCAGGGAAGGCCATGGACCCGAATACCTCTCAGACTTGTCTTCAAGAGATTTATTGATTACTGTGTGTCAGGTGCTACCTAGACATGGTGTGAGAGGGAAAGATGAAGAAGTCAGGGTCCCTTTCTCCCTTTGTCATGGCATTGAATGGTAGCTCTAGGAAAGCCCTGCTGGGGAGAAAGACTGTGCTGTAAGGGAGCAGTGGTTCCAGATTGTTGCTATTGTGACTGTATTAGTCAGGGTGCTCAAGAGAGAGAGAGAGAGAGAGAGAGAGAGGGATGATCACGTGCACTCTCTCTCCTTGTCTTTTTCTCTTATCTGTGTAAAATATAGTATAAAATAAAATAAATCTCTCATGTATATATGTGTGTGTGTGTATGTGTGTATGATACTGAGAGAGAGAGAGAAGGAGATTTGTCTCACGTGACTGACGGCTCGAGAAGTACAGTGTCTTTGGGGTGGACCAGCGTGCTGGGGCTCAGCCTAGGGCAGTGCTGCAGTTGTAGTTTAAGGGCGATTGGCCTCTTATTCCAGGGAGGTAAGATTTGATTTTTTCCTATTAAGACCTTGTATTGGTTGGATGATGCCTACCCATGCTTATGGAGAGTAATCTGCTTTACTGAAGTCTACTGATTTAAATGTTAAGCTTATCTTAAAAATATCTTTATAGAAACATCTAGGTTAATATTAGGTCAAATACCTGGGGTACATGACCTAGCCAAGTGGACACATAAAACTGACCATCACAAGGACCTGTTCTTGGGGTTCATATGGGGCTTCAGACCCAGCCATATATGGGGCCTTAAGCTTTCATCACTTACTACCTCTCTCCTGACTCTGTTCATGATTGTGTCTCCAGCTTACTTTGGCTGCTGGTATTGATCTTGGGTGACCGCAGCCTGCAGTGGCTTGAAGCGGGACTTTGCTTTCTGGCCAGAGATTGAGGTTGGGCTGTGACAGTGAGAATGCTAGACCATGAGGGACCAGTGGCCAGTGACAGGGCCCTTGCCGATCAGATCCGCAGAAATGAATGTCCACATAGAGATGGAAAGATATGAAACAAGTAAAGTATTTATTAGGAGGAAAAAAGTATATGTGGATAGACACATGGGTGGGCTTGGAGAGAGTCACACACTCATGGTAGTTTAAGTCACTTTTTTTTTTTTTTTTGAGATTGATTAGGGATTTTAATAGCTAAAAAGATACATGGATGAAAGATACTTACCAAACTTCATTTTGTCCCAAGACTGTTTTACAGATTATGTATAAATCCTTACAATAACGCTATGAGATGTGGAAATGTGGCTGAGGCTACATTTCGAGGGCATTCGAGGTTAAACATACGGTAAATGGAGGAGCCTTGATGTGAATCTGAGTTTGTCTGTTTCTAGACACTGGAGTAACTGTGTTATATTACCAAAAGTTAAGGCTTAATTAAAAATTTGGAGAGCCAGAATGATGCTTCAGAAACCTATAAATCACTTTTTATTGGGCATTTCTTCTACATTTCCTTTGGCCAGTCATCTTGCTTTGCCTGGTTCTGAATCTGTATTTGGTATATCTCAGGGTTCTCCCCTGTGTGCCTGCTTATGGATCCTACTGAAGAGGCCTGTGGGTATCACTTCCTGTGAGGTGATGTCCCATCTCTTTTGATCTCCAGGAGACCTTCTGTGCACATGTGGTTGGGAGGGTCTCCTTGACCTGGAGGATGAGGGTCATGTGATCTTTTATCTCTTATCTGAACGAGGCTCAGCTTCTCCTCCCTCCTTCTGTTTTGGGATATCTGTCCGCAGGGGACAGACTCTGGCTGCTCAGCCTGGGCCCGTCTGTCCCCTGCCTCAGTGCTGTGAGCCCTTGTGCCCATCGAGCCACACTAGCCTTCATTTTGCCAGTATCACTGCCCTGTGCAGACCTCTGCTCGCCCCTCCTGTAGTCCTGTATGTTCCACCTCGATCCTGGACTGTTGCATTCTTCTGCTCACATGGCTTGGCCTATAGATTCCTTACCAGAAGCAGGACACTGATAACTCTTAGGTGGCCATTAGTGTCCTGAGAGTTAATCTCTTCCCCTTAGATTTGTATATATCTAGAAGTTATTGGGCTTTCTAGGGTTTTTATTACAGATTTTAAATACTTCCAGTCTTTGCTAATAGTTTTCGCAGAGCATTGTATCTGAGTTGGCAGATCTCTTTTTTGCTTTGCTTAGAGCTCATTTACTGTAAGGCTACTCCTGCCCTCTTTGTTCTCCCATCAGTGTTTTGTGAGGAGGAGTAATTATTAAATATACTGCCATTCTTTTAATAATTGAATGTGTGTGGTATTTATGACCTGCAGACCAGCCCTTTTATTTTGCTCCATTATGACTTATTCTCAGAGGTCTGTGGTTTTCAAATGCCACTGTTTGGAGTAGCTGTCTGCTGCATTGTTATCATGGTGCTTATATACTGTAAACGAGTCACCCTACCCGATATCCTATTCCAGCTTGCTGCTCAGCGCTTCAGATGGGATCTGATTTCCTGGGATTAAATTCCAGATGTTATTTTACAGCTTGCCATCTGCTTGTTTGAGGAAGTTTCTTTCAGGTCGTAGGTCAGATGTATGTTCACTAACATTTAAAAATCTTATTTATTAGGTCTCCACTTGTTAGTGTTTTTTCTATAATGGCAGGATAATTTGTTTCCCTCTTCAGAAGAATTGCAAGGTGGAAACAAATAATTCTAGCTGAAAAACTACATAGAATGATTTCATTAATTGTGTTTTAGTACCCTGGAATATTAGAGGGAAAAAAGCACATTTTTTTTCTGCTTTGAAAAGGGAAACTTAAATCAAGAGACTTTTTGCCTGCAAACATGACTACTTTTTAAAAGTATATCTGAGAAATAGTATGGGAACAATAAAATTTGATTCACCTGATAGACAGTATTGACATTTGTTCTTCATTTTCAACTATGATAGTTATATATTAACATGTATACTTTTTGAAAAAGTATATTCACTTCTTTTTAAGTGTACTTAGCTTTTCAAATATGATTCCCACAGCCTCCTTTACATTGTAAAAAGTGATTACTGAAGCAATTTTACTTTGAGATAGATTTAGTACTTAAAATATTTGGATCAATGTTACCATTTTAGTCTTTAATAAAACCTTACTTATGTCAATCAAATCACAAGTATAGTTTTTTGCTAAGGTAGAAACTGAATTCAGAACAATTATAATAGACTATCAATCAATATTTTAAAATAAAGGCTTTTTAAACAACATTCTATGTGAGTATTGATTTCAGTTGTCTGTGTTAGTATTAAGAGCAAGTGGTCTGAAACTTAGGGATTAAAAAAATACTTTGTAAGGTCATTGTTAGAAATTTAAACTGCTTTTGCTAAAAAACTAGGGTGATAAATAGAAAGTTCTCAGGGCCACCCACAAAAGCCTATTCAAACCATGCTGTAGTTGGAAATGGTGTTGTAATGGTGGCTTTGACTTCTTAATTCAGTGAAACTACCCTAATTCCTGTGTGTGTGTGTGTGTGTGTGTGTGTGTGGTGTGTGTGTGTGTGTGTGTGTGTTTCTCTGGCTCTTGAGCATGAGGTTTGGCTGGGAAGGGTAGGCAGTGCATGTATGTGGTTAGAGTAAAAGTGGGGAAAGTGCTTGCTGATCAGTTCATGTGGAATTTGGATACAGAAGTTTCATGGACTGGAGAGTTGCTAAGCATCAGAGAATGAACACAGGACAGCTGTAGTCTCTCGGGGCCTGGCAGCAGCAGGAATGATGTCCCTCTCCTTAGCAGAGAATCTCAATGTTTCTGCAGGATCAGTGATGAAGCAGTGAAGTCTTGGTGATGCTGGCTGGTTATGCATTTAGGATCTTTGTCAACTGGGTGTTTGTAAGGATTTAGTGTTTGGCAGGATTTAGACGCCAACTTTACATTTTTTTAAGTTTTTCTGGCCCGTGGATTCAAATTTTTCCTTTGTTTTTAAACGTTAATTACAAGGAACAGACTCAGCGTTGCTGTTAGTTCTTCCTAACTATAGGTTCAACATACTACAAATGTGTAGAAACTTTGGAATTTATTATAAGTGTGATGGGAAGCAACTGGAAATTTTTGATCAAAGTTGTATATTTAAAAAGATTTATGTTTTAAAAAGATCTTCCTGACTTTTATGCAATGAAAAATTGGACGTTGGAGACGAGGGCAGAAGCTGAGAAAACAGTTAGGAGGCTGTCTCCAGGTGAGATGGTGGAAGCCTGTTTTAGGTTGCTGCTCTTGCCTGTTCTGCTGTTCTTTTCTTTTAGTGTGTGTGTGATGGCAGGGCCTGGTGCCAGAGCCAGGCTGCCTGGGTTGGAGCCCTGATTCTGCCCCTTCGGAGCTGCATGATTTTAGGCATCAGTTATGTCATCAGTAAAATGAGCATTGTAGTAGCAGCCATGTCATAGGATTGTTGTGAGGTTTACATAAATTAATTCATGAAAAATGTTTAGGATAGTGTCTGGCACATTGTAAGTGTTCAGTAACTGTTCCTGATGATTCTCTTCTGATACTGTCACTGTGAAGTTTGTTACCTGTGACTGGCACGTGCATCACGAGCGTGTGAACCTTGGGACCGTGTTTACATGGGAGCAGTGGAATCTTGTGACCACATTGTTGACATTCTTACTGAGTCTTACAGCAGTCTCTGAATGGTACTTTATGAAACTCCTCTTGTATACATATACATTAGCTATTTGCAAGTACACACTTCCTACAGATGCATAGTTATACTGTCATACAAGATTAAAGAGCTGTCACATATTCAACATTATTTCATTTAAACAGTTTTGTTTTAGATTAAGTTCTCAGTGTTTTCAGTATATAATCTGCTCCATGTGGTCTATTATTTTATATATATATATATTTTTTTTTCAGATTGAATGTCTTCTATTTTTCACCAACTTTTGCCAATGTCACAGCTTATATTTCTGTCTCTTTCCCTCTCTTGTCTTTCTTTCTCTCTGTATACACACACACACGCATGCACACAGGCACACATATATGCACACTCTTCACAAACAAATACACATAGATTTTTGGACCTTACAGTTGAGCTGCATTCTTGTCAGAAGGCCTAACAATCCTAGATTGAATGCAGCTGCCTCTCCCTTCCTTTGGGAGATCAGCATTACTCATCAGCTCAAATATTCTTGCTTTACCTCTTTGCTCACTGCTTTGGATATGCAGAACACTTAAATATTTGCTCTTTTAATGCATTGGAATAAACTGGTTATTATGTTTTGAAAGTCAAATATGGATCAAAGTAGTTTTTAATGAAGATTTACTTTTTTTTTTTTTTTAATGTGAGGAAAAAGCCCTCATACTGTTTCTGTGTGTAGTTGGCAATTGGAACTTGTGAAAAGGGCAGTCTAAACACAGGAACCACGTAGCTCCTGGGAGATTAACAAAGGTATCTAGCCATAAAGCCTGCATAAAGCCCCACTCCAGACGAATATTTCCAAATGGGAGAGGGATAAAATTTATATTATTAACAGCTGTCGATTTAACTTAGTAAAGCCTAAAATCACACTAGAAAATAGTTTAATTACAGTTCCAGTTCTTAAAATATGAAAAAGATGTTGATTATATGATGAAATGACAAATATTTTTCATACATGCACAAGCGCAGCAAAATTTCCAGAAAATCGTTAATATGAACTTAAACATTTTTTATGGAAAATGAAGAGCCTTATTTTTTACCAGTAGTGGATTATTTAACATTATGTGTATTAACATTACACATAATGGATTAATATTAGGACCTTGATTAAGCTCATTTTCAGAGATACAGAGCACCTTTTCCTAATTGTAAAATTGTTCTTAATTGGTTACAATACATAAGAATACCACATTTCTTTTCCTGCAGTTTAAAGCCTCACATTAAAATGAAGATTATGATAACTTACATAAGATTACTTATTTTGTCAGCTGTTCTACGTGTCGTTGTATTTTCCATTTTGCAGATTGGAAAACAGAGGCACACAGTGGTTAAACTAGCTCAAGCTTATGTAGCTGTTAGGGAGGCCATGATGCAAAGCCCAAGCAGCAGGAATCTGAGTGCTTACTCTGAGCCAATAAATCGCATTGCCCCCATCATAATTAAGATAACTCATTTTTCTCCCTTAAAATGCCTTGAAAAATTATGAAGAGATACTTCATCCAGCTGCAGAGTAACAACGAGCTATGTTTATTTTTGGAAATGATAAGGAGTTGTTTTGCCCTATACATAGACTTCTACAAGTAGAGCAATTGCATAACACGGTCTATCTGTGTAGATTACACTTTTTTCATGATTCATTTAACTTCTTGCATTTGGTATCATTTCCTTTCAACCTGAAGCACATTTGATGCAGATTTACTGGGACATTCACACTCTATTTTGGTTTTGAAAGCTGCAGACCTCACTTAACAAGTGCACAAACAACATAGCCATTTGGAACTAGTCCATCCTTTATAGATTTAATTTTTCATTTTCTCTGGAAAGGACAGTAATGCAAAGGAAAAAACATATCTATGGGACTACTTCAGTTTTTATTATAACTAAAGTACTGCTTGTGGATTGGCTGCAGATTGATCCACTGATATATGAAATTTCTAAACTGAGTGGCTTGCTTCAATGTGAAGAACCAATTTGTTTAGCATAACTGACTGTCCTAAGAATCCTTTGTACTCATTTGAAATGATTCATTTTCATATTCCTCCCACCTCATTTTTCTGTCTTTGAACAGGAAGCCCATGTATATTTTTTAAATCGAATCCAGACTGTTTTGATTTGTTTATGTTTGTGTCTTACACTTTGAAAATCAAAGTGTAAAATGGACTGACCACTCCTTGGAGTGGTTCAAAATTGAAAAACAGTTTGATTTCATGTTTATCTTAGATTCAGTGAGAAATCAACTGGAGATTAGAACTCTTCCAATTCATGTAATTCTTGAGATGTCATGAACTTTATAATAAAAGAACTTTCATACTCTGCGTTTGAGATCTCATAGTAGTCATGCTTACTCTAGTAGTAGTGAAAGTTGCTCAGTCATGTCCGACTCTTTGCAACCTTGTATAGTCCATGAACTTCTCCAGGCCAGAATGCTGCAGTGGTAGCCTTTCCCTTCTCCAGGGGATCTTCCCAACCCAGGGATCGTACCCAGGTCTCCTGTATTGCAGGTGGATTCTTTACCAGCTGAGCCACAAGGGAAGCCCAAGAATACTGGAGTGGGTAGCCTATACCTTCTTCAGCAGATCTTCCCGACCCAGGAATCAAACTGGGGTCTCCTGCATTGCAGATAGATTCTTTACCAACTGAGCTCTCAGGGAAGCCCTGTTTACTCTAAGTTAATAATAATTGGCCTGCTAAGTCACTTCAGTCGTGTCTGACTCTGTGCGACCCCATAGACGGCAGCCCACCAGGCTCCCCGTCCCTGGGGTTCTCCAGGCAAGAACACTGTAGTGGGTTGCCATTTCCTTCTCCAATGCATGAAAGTGAAAAGTGAAAGTGAAGTTGCTCAGTCGTATCCGACTCTTAGTGACCCCATGGACTGCAGTCTACCAGGCTCCTCCATCCATAGGATTTTCCATCCATAGGCAAGAGTACTGGAGTGGGGTGCCATTGCCTTCTCCAAATAATTGGCCTACCACTGCCCAAAACACACAAAAATAGAATAAAAAGAAACATTTGTTTACTCAATGAAAATAATTCTTTGACATTTTGTTCAATATTATTTTTTTAATAAAAATGTGACATACAAGTGAGATTGAAGTCCCTGTTGTTACCTCTTTAGTCCCATAACTTTCTTCTCTCCAGAGGCTACTGCATTTATGAATTCAGTGTACATCTTTCTAGTTTATACTTTTGTTCATTGACTCTAGTTGGGAGTTGCTTATTTTTAAATGATTAAAAGAAGTCTGGAATCTTGCATCAATCATGATATTATTTGATATTTTTAAACCTTATTTAATAAACCTTATTTTTAACCTTTTTCCAATCAAAATGTCAGTCTTATTTTAAAACCTGTTTATTATCAACTCATTAATGATATCAGTTCATTAATTTTTTCCTTGCATCTTATTATTTATTGCCAAATTAATTTTTATTAAGAGTCTGTGAGTAGCAAATTCTCTTTCTTGTTATGACTGAAAGTTATTTTTATTTTACTCTTACTGTTTAATAACTTAGGTTTCTTAGTATAGATACTTGGGTATAGAATTTAGGTAGACAGTTTTCTTCAACAGTTGGAAGGTAGTATTTTATTGTCTTGTAGCATTTGTTGCTATTCATGAGAAATCAGCTGTCAGTCTAATTATTGCCTGTATAGCAGTCTCACTTTTTCTCTGTGATAATTTTAAAGGTTTTGTTTTTACCTTCAGTGTTAAGAAATTTTATTAAATGTGTCTAGGTTTGGATATATATGCAGGAACTCTGTGTATCTGTATATAAATATAATCTATTCTTAAAACTGAGGATTTGTTTTTTAAATTTTGGAGAACTAGCAGCCATATTTCTTTAAATATTGCCTCTGTGCATTTCTCTTCATGTACTGGGACATATGAAGTATCTTTTCATTCTTGTACCCTAAATCACTTACTTTCTCTTTCATTTTTTAATCTTTCTTTCTTTCTATAGTGTGTGTGCATCATATTTCTCATTAGCTAAATCTAATTTATAGCTTGTCTCATTTTTTGACATTTTCCATTTCTAGTATTCTTATGTTCTGTATGAAATTCTCCCTTTCACGTTGTCCTATATTCTTTATTTATATACCCTTGTAAAAAGATGTGCTTATCTTAATACTCAGATTATTTCAGTTCCCTTTTTTTTTCTAGTGTATAAATTTTCCATTCATGCAGTGGTTGACTTTCCATCCTTGTGTGGGTTCTAATTTTCTTTTTTTTAAACTCTGCTTACCGACAGTATAGGTTTGCTTCCCATTGAGTCCTATGTGTTGGGAGTTACAGAAGTATTCCTACAGGATAATTTTAAATTTTATTTTTCAGTGAACCTAGATATATCCCTGACTCTCAGCTAGCTTTTAAGCTTACTTTTCAGTTGAAGTCCCTATCTCATATATGTAATACAACTTTGGACTCCACACTTACATGTGTAGCACAGCCTGGGATTCTAATTTCCTGTAGATGACTGTTTTTCCACCCACAGCCCTGATTAACTTTCTGGCTGATTCCCTGTTACAGTGGAGCAAGTGTTTCTAAATCCAGTTTCAGAGAGGGCTTTCTGCTGGAAACATGTTACTGTATTCCCATGTTGTACCTAGCACATCCTTTTATTCTCAAAATAGTTTTTCCTTTATATTGTTTTGTTGACTTCTGTTGAAAATGGTAGGAGTTAATATACTCATTTGTTCATTTAACAAATATTTTTCAAGTGTTTTCTTTTACTGGTTACTATCTTAAGCACAAGAGACACAATTGCTGCTTTAACACAGCAACATTCTGATATTTGGGGTGAAAGAATCAATCATTATTGCTCAGTCATGTCTGACTCTTAGTGATTCCATGGACACAGCCCTCCAGGCTCCTGTGTCCATGGAGATTTTCCAGGCAAGAATACTGGAGTTGGTTTCCATGTCTTCCTCCAGGGGATCTTCCCAGTGTAGCATATGTCATGCTTTTTTTTTTTTTTAATACATGCAGTGAAAATGATAAAGCAGAGTAATGGAGATACAGTGAGGCAGAGGGTAAGTAAGGGAAACAGAGGGCGTTATTTTATATTTTGTAGTTAGTAAAAAACTGTTTAATAAAGTAGCATGTGGGCAGAGGTTCCCCGCTGAATGAAATTGTGATCCATGTGTATTTCTGGTGCAAGATCATTACAGGCAGTAGAACCAATAGAATACACTCAGCCTGCCCTAAGAATGCAGAGAGTGGCGTGGTGGAGGTGAGAGTCTAGTAGGAAGGTTGGACAAATGGTAGAGGGGGCAGCTAACGCAAGCTCACCTTGACTCTGGGCAAGAGTGAAAGCCTTTGGAGGATTCTGAGTAGTAAAGTGAAATTATCTGTGTAATGATTTCAAGAAAGCATTGACTCACCTGATTTGTGGAAAAATTGAGTGTGGAGAGACAAGAGTGGAAGTATGAGCCCCAAAGACGCTAATGTTTCAGGAGTCACACTAGAGATGAGGGTGGTTTGAACAGCATGGCCAAGGTGGATGTGGAGAGAAGAAAAGGAAGGAGTTGAAGAAGGTCCTGAGGTTTTTGACTTATGCAGCTGGATAAATAGAGTTGCTATTTAATGAACTAGAATAACCTGTAAAGGCATAAATATGATATGAAAACTAAGTACATAGTTTGGATACATGAAACATGGCTTAATTATTAAATATACAAGATGCTAAGTAGAGAATTAAGCCTGATGATATCATTTTCAGAGTTCTTATCGTTTTGTGGTTTAGCAACTCTTTGCAGCCCCATGGGCAGTAGCCTGCCAGCTCCTCTGTCCATGGGATTTCCCAGGCAAGAGTACTGGAGTAGGTTGCCAATTCCTTCTCCAATTCTACCTCTGATGATGAAATATAGAATCATAAAACATGGGGATGTCTTGCAAATTATTTTGTTTCACTTTACAGATAAAGGTACAGGAAGATGACTTCCCATATTACAGCCTCTTGATTTCAGAGTATGTATTTATGATTGCAAAATAATGAGATTTAAAATAGACCTATCAGAATTGTTAAGTCCTTAGTATTACAGTAATGCCCTGAAAGTTCATATTCTTATTCCAGTGTTCCTGTTCTACTAAGTCACTTTCATGACTGTTACTTGAGAATCTTTTTCAGAACTGTATTATAAACCATATATAAAAAGCCTGCCATTATTTAAAATCGGTAGCTGTAATTAAAGAGTGGAAACAGTGGCTGACTTTTTTGTGGTGGGGGGACTCCAAAATCACCGTAGATAGTGATTGCAACCATGAAATTAAAAGACGCTTACTCCTTGGAAGGAAAGTTATGACCAACCTAGATAGCATATTAAAAAGCAGAGACATTACTTTGTCAACAAAGGTCCATCTACTCAAGGCTATGGTTTTTCTAGTAGTCGTGTATGGATGTGAGAGTTGAACTATAAATAAAGAAAGCTGAGCGCCGAAGAATTGATACTTTTGAACTGTGGTGTTGAAGACTCTTGAGAGTCCCTTGGATGGCAAGGAGATCCAACCAGTCCATCCTAAAGGAGATCAGTCCTGGGTATTTGTTCATTGGAAGGACTGATGTTGAAGCTGTAACTCTAATACTTGGGCCACCTGATGCGAAGAGCTGACTCATTTGAAAAGACCTTGATGCTGGGAAAGATTGAGGCCAGGAGGAGAAGGGGAAGACAGAGAATGAAATGGTTAGATGGCATCACAGACACAATGGACACAGGTTTGGGTGGACTCTAGGAGTTGGTGATGGACAGGGAGGCGTGGCGTGCTGAGATTCATGGGGTCGCAAAGAGTCGGACACGACTGAGTGACTGAACTGGAAGTGGAATCATACTTCAGTTTTTGGTATTGATAACTTCTCTAGAATAACAGTTAACATTTAAAAAATTCAAGTACATCCTCAAAAAGGACACTACTTGCCCATCATTCATGTTGTCTAGTATAAAATGGTGCAGGGTGTCTTAGTCTTTTGGGGCTGTTTGAACACAATTGCCATAGACTGGGTGACTAAAACAGCAAATATTTATTTCTTATAGTTGTGGAGGCTGGGAAGTCTAGGATCAAGGTGTGGGCAAATTCAGTATCTGATGAGGGCCCGCTTCCTGGTTCACAGATGACCCTCTTCTCACTGTGTCTGCACATGGTGGCAAGAGAGTGAAAGCTCTGTGAGGCATCTTTTATAAGGGCACTAAGTCCACTCATGTCTTCACCCTCATGACCTAATCACCCGCAAATGCCCCGTTTCCTAATACTGTTATAATGGAGAGGTGGATTTCAACATATAAATGTTAGGGGGACACAAACATTGCACAGCCTCAGAAAAAGTTAAACATGACAGTTTTCGTCAACAGCAGTACCAGTGGGATGAAGCTGTACTCTCCCAAGAAGACAAGGTGGCCCTCATTTGTATAAAAAATTCTTGTCAGTACATATTTTATAGATAAAAAGCAGAACAGGCCTGATATCCTATATATCTTCAGATACAGTGGTTGTTCCTTTAGTGGTTCTCTTGAATCTCTTTGGGGAGATTAATAGTTGCCCTATATTCTTTTCAAAGGAGCTGACCTGTGTATATTCCCAGTTAGGAAGATAAGACACACAAATGACTAATAGGTTTTTAAGATCAAATTGAGTATATCTGTGAAGTATTTATTCTTTTTCTCCAGGAGGAATTGGGAAAGAGGGCCTATGTCCTCATTAGAGTTCTCAGAGAAGTGGCAATAAATTAATTGCAAAGAATGACATTATTATTAAAATGAGAAAGAAACTGAGTTTAAAAACTGTATAGATTAATAGCTTGATTCATTTTTTACATTTCTCTCAAAAATAGCAATGTTAAACTGCATTTGTTAGTTATTTTTAATGAAAATATGATAAAGAGTAAACCAAAGTTGCTCATAATTCCATTGCCAGATATTGGAGGTGGGTAAACTAGAAGTAATACATGTAAAAGGTTAGTTGACATTAAAAGTACATGGCCTATATCCATGCTCTGGTGTAAAGAAAAAAAAAATAATGTATAAAGTGAAGTTTTTCTCCTTTTATATTACATTTATGCTTTCCTTGTGGCTTAGCTGGTAAAGAATCCGCCTGCAATGTGGGAGACCTGGGTTCGATCTTTAGGTTGGGAAGATACCTTGGAGGGAAAGGCTAACCACTCCAATATTCTGGCCTGGAGAATCCCATGGACTGGGGGTTGCAAAGAGTCAGACACGACTGAGCGACTTTCACTTACATGAGGATTTACATGTGTATTCTCATACATGTATCCAGTAAATGGGATCATGATAATTGGAATCATGATACAAATGTTAATGTTGAACCTTACTTTTTGAAACTTAATATTTTATAGATATTTTATTGTAAAACAGCGTATACAGATATAAAACATTCTCTTAGAACTTCAGTTGTATCATCATATTATAATTTATTAAATGATGGACATTTTAGGGTGTTTCTTGTTCTTCATATCATACAAATGTCTACAATGAGCATACTTGTAGCTATGTTTTGACATCCTATGGAAAGTGCAAGGCAGATTCCTCTGGACGAAATGGAGTTGCTGGATAATATTAAATTGTAAAAGTGAAAGTGAAAGTCGCTCAGTCGTGTCTGACTCTTTGTGACCCCATGGGCTGTATGGTCCATGGAATTCTCCAGACCAGAATACTGGAGTGGGTAGCATTTCCCTTCTCTAGGGGATCTTCCCAACCCAGGGATCGAACCCAGGTCTCCCACATTGTAGGCAGATTCTTTACCAGCTGAGCCACATAAATTTATAGTCACTCTATTATTTTCCAGCCTGATAAATGAAAATGGTGTGTGTGTGTGTGTATTTTTAATTGAGGTGAGATTCACATAATATAAAATTCAGTATTTGAAGTGTACAATTTAGTGGCATTTAGTACAGTCATGATGTGTGATCATTGGTCCATTTAGTGTCAAACATTTTCGTCACCAAAAATGGATAAAGCAGTCACTACCCACTTCCCTCTCTACCCGCCCCACAACCTAGCCCCTGTCAACCAATGATTGCTTTCTGTATTTATGGATTCATCTTTTCTAGGTGTTTTATATAAGTGGAATCATATTTTTCCTTTTGTGTATAGCTTTCATGCCTGAGCATAATGTTTTTGCGCTTCATCCGCATTGTAGCGTGTATCAAGACTTCATCTGTGGCTGAATAATATTCTGTCGTATAGGTATACCATGTTTGTTTTTCCATTCATTCGTTGATGACCGTTTGCACCTTTTAGCAATTATGAATAGTGCTGCTGTGAATATTTGTGTACAAGTATTTGTTTAATCATCTGTTTTCCATTTTTTGACTATATTCATAGTTGCAAAATTGCTTGTATCTAATGATAAATTTTTGTTTAACCTCTTGAGGGCCTGCTAAACTGTTTTCCACAGGAACTGTATCCTTTTACATTCTCACAAGCAATATACAAAAGTTGCAGTTTCTCCACATCCTCACTAATACTTGTTCCTTTCTTTGTTTGTTTTAAATCATAGCTGTCCCAGTGGGAGTAAATAGTTTTATTTGTACTTTCCAAATGAATAATGATGAGCATCTCTTCATGTGCTTGTTGACCAAATAGAAGTATATGTTTTTTAGAGAAATATTTATTCAAACTAAATTGAGTTTTATGTTGTTATATATGTTCTTTATGTATTCTGGATAGTAGACCCTTACCAGATATATGACTTGCAAATATTTTCTCCCATCCTATAGGTTTTCTTTTTAATTTTCTTGAAAATGATGTATAAAACTTTTTAACTTTTATCAAATCTTATTTTTTTTTCTTTTTCTACTCATGTTTTTGCTGTTATATCTTAGAATCCATTGCCAAATCCAAAGTTATGAAGATTTTCCTGTATGTTTTTTTCTAAGAGTTTCATCGTTTTAAGTTTTATGTTTGAACCTTTGTTCATGGAGGTAATTTTTGTTCTTTGAGGTAATTTTTATATATATATTATAAGATACAGGTTCGGTTTCATTCTTTCTCCTGTAAGCATTTAGTTTTCCCAGAACCATTTGCTGAAGGTACTATTCTTTCCCTATTACATGATTTGGATACCTTTTGTTGAAAAGGAGTTGACTGTATATATTTGCTTTATTTCTGTACTTTCTTACTTTATTTCTGTTACGTTGTTCCGTCTGTATATCTATATTATTGGCATTTTTTGATGGATACGAGATTAATCATATTTCAGGTTTCCTTACTATTTGTTTTTATTTTGCCATGAACTGATTATCCATAGCCTTTCTTGTTTCTTTCCGTGATTTTTTATTGATTTTGTGTACTCTGTGGATTGTACAAATTAGTTTTTTATCTGTCATATATGATGAAGATATTTTCCCTGTTTATGCTTTCTTATTTTTAATTTTTTATGATATTTTTAATGCAGATTTAAATTTTTCAGGTTATTGTGATTGTTGTCTTTTTCATTTATGACTGCTGGATTTTATATACTGTCTTTCCTACTTAAACATTTAAACAAATTTATTCTATGTATTCTTCTAAAACTTTGGTTTTATTTTTTCTTATATTAAAATCTTTTGTAATAGATGAAAACTTCTTTTCTTTTAGTTTATTTTTATTTTTTGGCTGCCTAGCTTGAGGGATCATAGTTCCCCAGCCAGGGATTGAACCTGTGCCCTTGACAGTGAAAGCATGGATTGCTAACCACTGGACCATCAGGGAATTCCCTAGTTTTTTCTTTTAAACATGTTTTTTTTTTTTTTTTAATAAACAATTTCTTTATTATAAAAAAATTACATGCTTTTGTAGTAAATTAAAGCACTCCAGATATGTATACATAAAAGTGGATTATTTCCCTTCTCTCCTTATTTTTCAGTAGCTAAGTTGTGTTCAACTCTTTGCGACCTCAAGGACTGCAGCATGCCAGGCTTTTCTGTCCTCTACTGTCGCCTGGAGTGTGTTCAGATCCACGTCCATTGAGTTGGTGATGCCATCCAACCATCTCATCCTCTGCTCCCACCTTCTCCTTTTGCTTTTAGTCTTTCCCAGCATCATGGTCTTTTCCAATAAGTAGGTCTCTTTGCATCAGGTGGCCAAAGTATTGGAGCTTCAACTTCAGTAACAATTCTTCCAATGAACATTCAAGGTTGATTTACTTTTGGATTGACTGATTTGATCCCCTTGCAGTCCAGTGGATTCTCAAGAGTCTTCTCCAACACCACAGTTCGAAAGCATCAATTCTTCAGTGCTCAGCCTTATTTATAATATAGCTCTCAGATCTGTACACATCTATGGGCTTCCCTCATAGCTCATCTGGTAAAGAATCCGCCTGCAATGCAGGAGACCTGGGTTCAATCCCTGGGTTGAGAAGAGCCCCTGGAGAAGGGAAAGGCTACCCACTCCAGTATTCTGGCCTGGAGAATTCCAGGAACTATACAGTTTATGGGGTCGCAAAGAGTCGGACACGACTGAGTGACTTTCACTTTCACATCTGTACATGACTACAGGAAAAACCTGGAGAGGAAAATGGCAACCCACTCCAGTATTCTTGCCTGGAGAATCCCATGGACAGAGGAGCCTGGCAGGCTATAGTCCATGGGGTCTCAAGAATTAGACACGAGTTAGTGACTAAACTACCACCACCACCACAGGGAAAACCATAGCTTTGTCTATACAGACCTCTGTGGGCAAAGTGACATTTTTAATATGCTGTCTAGGTTTGTCATTGCTTTCCTTCCAAGGAGCAAGCATCTTTTCATGTAATGACTGCAGTTATGGTCTGCAGTGATTTTGGAGCCCAAGAAAATAAAAACCGTCACCGCTTCCACATTTTCCTCTTCTATTTGCCATGAAGTGATGGGACTGGATGCATGATCTTAGTTTTTTTAATGTTGAGTTTCAAATCAGCCTTTTCACTTTCTGTTTCAACCTCTTAAAGAGCCTCTTTAGTTTCTCTTCACTTTCTGCCGTTAGAGTAGTATTGTCTGCATATCTGAGGTTGTTGATGCCATACCCTTTATTCCCATTCTCTCTAGCTTAATCCTCTACTGCACACTCTTTTGTGTGTTACTCCAGGCCAGTGCAGACACATTTGTATATTTTTTTACATTTATGTTTGTGTGTGATTTGTTTGTTTGTTTGGAGGAATAAGAGGCTTTTTGAACCAGAAACCTAGTAAATATATTGAAAAATACAGAATAAAAAAGTTTTATTAAGTTTGATAGATTAATGTATTCCATTCTCAAAGAGATTATTTTGAACAGTGAACTACTTCAATTCCAGTGTCTTTCTCCTATATACTCAAATTAATGGTTTGACCTAATTTCTTATTACCTCATCACTCCCTTTCCCAGCTGCCCACCCCACACCACTAAAAGAGGACTTACATAATTAGCTCATTTTGTAATTCAGTGAATCTGTCTTTAAAGGAGATTGTCATTTATGACACATTGTTTGTAAAATTTTGTTTTGTTTGAGACACACATTAGAACAAGATGATGTTTAAAATATTTTTTCCTGTTTTCAACATTAAAAGTAAATTTGACACTTAGGTTTCTATGGGAAGTTGAGTGATTTGAAATTTAAGTTCTGTTTATATGGATATGGCGAAAATGTACAGAACCATCCAGTGAAGTTACAGAGAATTTGGACTTGAAAGTTAAAGGTACATTTTAAATGAAAACTGAATGGTTGCACTGGTTTCTTGTCATTCTGAGGTGGGAAGTATTGCCAGTTCTTCTAACTGTAGCCAGTCCCTACTTACAGACCACAGAGCAGAATTTTGCAACCAAAAGCTCCAGCTGGAGGAGACCAGCGTAAGATACTTGAGGAAAGAAATTTACGGTAAATGTTGACAACACACATGATGCTTGCTATGAGTTAAATTTGATGTCTAATTTTCTTCCTGTCAAGTCAAGATCTTTGGCGCTTAAAACTCTCAGCAGTCATTATCATCGGGCTTCCTCAGACTTGAGCCACGAAGATTACTGTCAGTGCGCTGCTCCCCAGGGAGTGCACACTTCCTCTGCCTTGTGAAGACTGGTGTCACCATCGCATCACCAATGTGACTGAAAGGTTTTTCTAAGATCTTAGAGAGCTGTGGGTGTATTTGTTTTGTAATTGTCTGCTTTATTTATTTATTTTATTCTGCACTTCAACATTGCCATTTTAAGCTCAGTGTTCTTTGCTTTTTGAATAAACTTTCTTTTTCTTCATCTCTAATTTTTCATTTGCCCTTTTCTGTGTTTGAATTTTAATCAATTGTTTTTCTCCTACTGTACCTACAACCTTCTCCTCAAATATGCTTGTTAAAGCACAGGGAACTCTGCTCAATATTATGTAACAACCTAAATGGGAAAAGATTTTGAAAAAGAATAGATAAATGTATACGTATAACTGAATCACTTTGCTGGACAATGGAAACTAATATAATACCTTTAATCAACTATATTCCAATATAAAATAAAGAGTTTAAAAAAAGCAAATGGTGAAGCCCTAGTTATATTGGCGTTGTGAAGTCTTGTGTTTGTATGTTGTAAGGAGAGAAGCAGAATGATCAACTCAAAAATATAACTGATGAAGCAGACCAAAAAAGTGTCAAGAGGTAGTTCATGATTATCAATGGAAAGTGGTTGAAATATTTAACACAGACAATATAATCTTTAAAATAATAAGGAAATAACACAACTTTTCTTTGAAAGTTTACTATTTGTACTTTTCTCAAAAAGGTAAAATTTACAAATTTGATTTTGACAAATTTTTCTTCTTCCACCCTGTGATGAAGATAACTAATAACTCCAAAATAAGAAAAAAGATGAGCATCTGGAGAGAAAATATAAAGAAGCAAGGAACCCTAAATATCCCCAGCAGGTTGGATCATCAACCACCAGATGACCCAAGAGTTGGCTGAGTGCATTTCCAAATGAGACACATTTTGTTGTTGTTGTTATTGCCTTTCTGGATATTGGAAACAGTTGATCTTATATCCCTTACTTTTCATAACATTGGGAGATGCGTAAATATTTCCTGTAGATTTTTCCTACGTGCTTCCTTTATACACTGCCAGAGTAATCTGAAACTTTTTAAAAAGAAACTATATTGACAGTTGAAAGGGATGATACTAGGGTTCACAGTAGGATAAAAAGATTAGTGGGTGATTAACAAATACACTTACTGGATGTTTTTGAAACCTGTCACTATTTGGATTTGTCTCATGGAATACAATTTTCTTAATCTCAAGAACTTTCCATCACTTGCTACATATCAGTGCTACATGTTTATTCTTTCTTTCTTACCAATAATTGCTGGCCATATTGTTAGACATGGTAGGTAAACGTGAAGACACCAGGGGGCTAATTTTTAAATTCCAACTTTGCTGCTAACTTTGTAGCCCATTGGATAAGTCAGTAAGCTATTCTCTCTGGAACTGACAGTCTCATTCAAGCTTGAGGCCACTTGTTATAATTTGTTATTATAACTTGTTATTATTGAAAAACATATCAAAAAAGGGAATTGATTCCTTTTTTAATGAGTCAAATGGGCTCTGGTATATGTTTTCTATCAGGCAGAAAACTTTAATGATGCTTGAATTTATGATGTTTCTTTTTCTTTTCTTTCTTTTTTTAAAATTACTGTACCCTAGATCTGAGACTTTGCAAAGCCTAGAATATATCATAAGAACTTGTATTTTTGCTGGCACTGCCAGCTAAATGATTGGACAAAAGATTTGAAAGTTCTGTCTTGTTATGAAAATTATAGATTTACCTTCCCTGCTTGTTTTATTTATAAACCAGCCTACTTGTCTTATTTTAAATGGCCAACACTCTTAAGATAAGTAGATAGACTGACATTGCCAGTTTCCACATACCTTGTGGGCTGGTTGCTGTGTTTCAGAGCTGGTTACTTACTTACTTTATCTATTTGTTTAGGACCAGGAATGAAAGGCCCTCCTTTTATGACAGATGAGAATAGTACCAGTGTTGCTACATGAAGGGGATGAGAGTAAGAGAAGAAAAGTTAAATTATCTAGAGAGGTGGTTCAACAGAGAAGTAAAATTGCTTCACCTAGAACATAAGTGCAAACCATTTGGCAGCTCCTTACGGCACTTGTACACTGGCAAAAAGAACTTCTGTTACAGTTGGGTTTAGGAGTTTCCTAGAATGGGCAGCCTGCATTCTCTGTTTTACATGCACACTTCTGAAATTGCTTTAATAGACCGTACATTATTATTTTATATAGAGAATGTACCGTTTTCATATATGCCAGTTGTCTAGCAAAGCCCAAGCATTTTTAAGCCCTGTGTCTGCAAAGTCTACCTTTTTGTAATTCTATATCCCATTGTGATGGTGATAATTAATGTGCCCTACATCCTATCCAGTGATTTTCTGGTCCTCTTGAGCCAAAGTCTTAAGATGCTTCACTGTGGAAGGAGCCAAGAGAATGGCTGTTGATGTAGAGCAACATTAAAGTAATTCAATATTGTGAAATTTTACATTTTATATTTCCACAGTGTCTTCATTTAAAAAAATAACTGTGGAGTAGTGAGGGTTTAGGAAAGCAATGTATTTTAGACATTAAGACTTTGGCATCAGACTGGGTCAGTATGTCAGCAAATTTGGAAAACTCAACAGTGGCCACAGGACTGGGAAAGGTCAGATTTCATTCTAATCCCAAAGAAGGGCAATGCCAGAGAATGTTCACACTACCATACAACTGTGCTCATTTCACATGTTAGCAAGGTTATGCTCAAAATCCTTCAAGCTAGGCTTCAGCATTACCTGAACTGAAAATTTCCACATGTACAAGCTGTGTTTTAAAGACACAGAGGAACCAGAAATCAAACTGCCAACATTGACTGGGTCATGGAGAAGGCAATAGATTTCCAGAAAAAACATCTACTTCTGCTTCACTGACTATGCTAAAGCCTTTGACTGTGGATCACAACAAATTGTGGAAAATTCTTAAAGAAATGGGAGTACCAGGCCACCTGACCTGTCTCCTGAGAAACCTGTATGTGGGTCAAGAAGCAGCAGTTAGAACTGGACATGGAACAACGGACTGGTTCAAAATTGGGAAAGGGGTACAATAAGGCTGTATGTTGTCACCCTGCTCATTTAACTCCTGTGCAGAGTACATCATGCAAAATTCCCAGCTGGATGAATCACAAGCTGGAATCAAGATTTCTGGGAGAAATATCAACAACCTCAGATATGCAGATGATGCTGTTCTAATGGCAGAAAGTGAAGAGGAAAATGGACAACGTGGAAGAAATGGACAAATTCTTAGAAAAGTACAACTTTCCAAAACTGAACCAGGAAGAAATAGAAAATCTTAACAGACCCATCACAAGCACGGAAATTGAAACTGTAATCAGAAATCTTCCAGCAAACAAAAGCCCAGGTCCAGACTGCTTCACAGCTGAATTCTACCAAAAATTTAGAGAAGAGCTGACACCTATCCTACTCAAACTCTTCCAGAAAATTGCAGAGGAAGGTAAACTTCCAAACTCATTCTATGAGGCCACCGTCACCCTAATACGAAAATCTGACAAAGATGCCACAAAAATTACAGGCCAATATCACTGATGAACATAGATGCAAAAATCCTTAATAAAATTCTAGCAATCAGAATCCAACAACACATTAAAAAGATCATACACCATGACCAAGTGGGCTTTATCCCAGGGATGCAAGGATTCTTCAATATCCGCAAATCAATCAATGTAATACACCACATTAACAAATTGAAAAATAAAAGCCATATGATTATCTCAATAGATGCAGAGAAAGCCTTTGATAAAATTCAACATCCATTTATGATAAAAACTCTCCAGAAAGCAGGAATGGAAGGAACACACCTCAACATAATAAAAGCTATATATGACAAATCCACAGCAAACATTATCCTCAATGGTAAAAAGTTGAAAGCATTTCCCCTAAAGTCAGGAGCAAGACAAGGGTGCCCACTTTCACCACTACTATTCAACACAGTTTTGGAAGTTTTGGCCACAGCAGTCAGAGCAGAAAAAGAAATAAAAGGAATCCAAATTGGAAAAGAAGAAATAAAACACTCACTGTTTGCAGATGACATGATCCTCTACATAGAAAACCCTAAAGACTCCACCAGAAAATTACTATATTCATTATATAATCAATGAATATAGTAAAGTTGCAGGATATAAAATCAACACAAAGAAATCCCTTGCATTCCTATACACTAATAATGAGAAAATAGAAAGAGAAATTAAGGAAACAATTCCATTCACCATTGCAACGAAAAGAATAAAATACTTAGGAATATATCTACCTAAAGAAACTAAAGACCTATATATAGAAAACTATAAAACACTGATGAAAGAAATCAAAGAGGACACTAATAGATGGAGAAATATACCATGTTCATGGAATAGAAGAATCAATATAGTGAAAATGAGTATACTACCCAAAGCAATCAATAGATTCAATGCAATCCCTATCAAGCTACCAACGGTATTCTTCACAGAGCTAGAACAAATAATTTCACAATTTGTATGGAAATGCAAAAAACCTCAAATAGGCAAAGCAATCTAGAGAAAGAAGAATGGAACTGGAGGAATAAACCTATCTGACTTCAGACTCTACTACAAAGCCACAGTCATCAAGACAGTATGGTACTGGGACAAAGACAGAATTATAGATCAATGGAACAAAATAGAAAGCCCAGAGATAAATCCACGCACCTATGGACACCTTATCTTTGACAAAGGATGCAAGAATATACCATGGAGAAAAGACAATCTCTTTAACAAGTGGTGCTGGGAAAACTGGTCAACCACTTGTAAAAGAATGAAACTAGAACACTTTCTAACACCATACACAAAAATAAACTCAAAATGGATTAAAGATCTAAAAGTAAGACCAGAAACTATAAAACTCTTAGAGGAGAACATAGGCAAAACACTCTCCGACATATATCACAGCAGGATCCTCTATGACCCACCTCCCAGAATATTGGAAATAAAAGCAAAAACAAACAAATGGGATCTAATTAAAATTAAAAGCTTCTGCACAACAATAGAAACTATAAGCAAGGTGAAAAGACAGCCTTCAGAATGGGAGAAAATAATAGCAAATGAAGCAACTGACAAACAGCTAATCTCAAAAATATACAAGCAACTCCTACAGCTCAATTCCAGAAAAATAAACAACCCAATCAAAAAATGGGTCAAAGAACTAAATAGACATTTCTCCAAAGAAGACATACAGATGGCTAACAAACACATGAAAAGATGCTCAACATCACTCATTATCAGAGAAATGCAAATCAAAACCACAATGAGGTACCATTTCATGCCAGAGAATGGCTGTGATCCAAAAGTCTACAAGCAATAAATGCTGGAGAGGGTGCGGAGAAAAGGGAACCCTCTTACACTGTTGGTGGGAATGCAAACTAGTGCAGCCACTATGGAGAACAGTGTGGAGATTCCTTATAAAACTGGAAATAGATCTGCCATATGACCCAGCAATCCCACTGCTGGGCATACACACTGAGGAAACCAGAATTGAAAGAGACACGTGTACCCCAGTGTTCATCACAGCACTGTTTATAATAGCCAGGACAGGGAAGCAACCTAGATGTCCATCAGCAGATGAATGGATAAGAAAGCTGTGGTACATATACACAATGGAGTATTACTCAGCCATTAAAAAGAATACATTTGAATCAGTTCTAATGAGGTGGATGAAACTGGACCCTATTATACAGAGTGAAGTAAGCCAGAAAGAAAAACACCAATATAGGATACTAACACATATATGTGGAATTTAGAAAGATGGTAACGACAACACTGTATGCGAAACAGTAAAAGAGACAAAGATGTATAGAACAGTCTTTTGGACTCTGTGAGAGGTGGGGGGATGATTTGGGAGAATGGTATTAAAACATGTATAATATCATATAAGAAACGAATTGCAGTCCAGGTTCGATGCAGAATACAGGAAGCTTGGGGCTGGTGCACTGGGATGACTCAGAGGGATGGTATGGGGAGGGAGGTGAGAGGGGGTTCAGGATGGGGAACACAGGTACACCTGTGGCGGATGCATGTTGATGTATGGCAAAACCAATACAATATTGTAAAGTACAAATAATACTAATAAAAATTTTTTTAAAAATTAAAAAAAATTAACTGTGAGCCTTGAAACCTTAAAAGGGTTACATTATGTGTATGAGGGAGGGCCATCAGTTAAAAAAAAAAACAAAAACAAAAACAAAAACTAAGATCATGGCATTTGGTCCCATCACTTTCTGGCTGATAGAAGGGTAAAAAGCGGAAGCAGAGACACATTTTATTTTCTTGGGCTCTGAAATCACTGCAGACAGACCATGACTGCAGCTGTGAAATGAAAAGACACTTGCTCCTTGGAAGGAAAGCAGTGACAAACCTAGGCAGCATATTAAAAAGCAGAGATGTCACTTTGCTGACAAAGGTCTGTGTAGTCAGAGCTGTGGTTTTTCTAATAGTTGTGCACCAATGTGATAGTTGGTCCATAAAGAAGACTGAGCGCCGAAGAACTGATTTTTTTAAAAGTTTTATTATTATTATTATTATTATTTTTACTTTACAATATTGTATTGGTTTTGCCATACATCATCATGCATCCGCCACAGGTGTACATGTGTTCCCCATCCTGAACACTCCTCCCACCTCCCTCCCCATACCATCCCTCTGAGTCATCCCAGTGCACCAGCCCCAAGCTTCCTGTATTCTGCATCGAACCTGGACTGGCAATTCGTTTCTTATATGATATTATACATGTTTTAATGCCATTCTCCCAAATCATCCCCCCCGCCACCAACAGAGTCCAAAAGACTGTTCTATACATCTTTGTCTCTTTTGCTGTTTTGCATACAGTGTTGTCGTTACCATCTTTCTAAATTCCATGTATATGCGTTAGTATACTGTATTGGTGTTTTTCTTACTGTTTATAATAGCCAGGACATGGACGCAACCTAGATGTCCATCAGCAGATGAATGGATAAGAAAGCTGAGGTACATATACACAATGGAGTATTACTCAGCCATTAGAAAGAATACATTTGAATCAGTTCTAATGAGGTAGATGAAAGTGGACCCTATTATACAGAGTGAAGTAAGCCAGAAAGAATTGATATTTTTTAGTTGTGGCGCTGGAGAAGACTCTTAGAGAGTCCCTTGGACTATAAGGAGATCAAACCAGTTAATCCTAAAGGAAATCAACCCCAAATATTCATTGAAACATTTGTTGCTGAAGCTGAAGCTTCAGTACTTTAGCCACCTGATCTGAAGAGCCGACTCATTAGAAAAGACGCTGATGTTGGGAAATATTGAAGGCAAAAGGAGATGGGGACAGCAGAGTATAAGATGATTAGATAACATCACTGAATCAATGGACATGAATTCAGCAAACTCTGGGTGATAGTGAAGGACAGAGAAATCTGGTGTGCTGCAGTCCATGAGGTAGCAAGGAGTTGGACACGACTTAGCTACTGAACAAAAACATCAGAGTGATGTTAGTTTAAATACACATTTCTTTACCAGTTGTTTTGCTATTTGTTGCCCTTTTTACTTTAGCACACTCATCTGTAAAATGGAATCAATAATCCCTACAACACTGAGTTTCTATGACACTCAAGTAATATACCTAGGAAGTGCTCGATAGAATACTTGGCATGTTGTAAATCCTGAATACATGGTTGTTAAGACCAATAGTATGAGATCAATCCAATATATTTTGTATTTAACGTTTTGTTGTACAGTTTCTGTATAAATTTCTGTAAAAAGTTGTCACTCTTATGGTTTCTGTCTGCAAATTTACTACAGTGATGCAAATGAAATAGTTTGAGTCAATAGAAATGCAATGAGTTCAGCCCATTAACAAAGCATTTAAGAAGTGCATTGGATTACATGTATCTCTTCAGTCTCCAATATTGAATATTCTAACTTTTTTTGTTCTGAAGAATATTTTTCAATATAGGGTGCTTTCTGCAGGATAGTGATCTCTTGTTGAAAAATATATAACAGTAGGTTTGGGAACATAGAATGGCAGTTCTGGAATCCTAAACATGTTGGCAGTATAACTAAACTTTGAAATAGAAAAGTTACCTTGAAATGAAATGGGCAGAAGTAAGATAGAAACATTTTTTTTGAAGAAACTTGTATTTAAAAGGTTGTCTTTGTGTACTTTTATAATAGTATTCTTGATAAGTATAGAGACCTGCAGTTGTGCATTATCTTTTTTAAAGAGATGATAGTCTTCCAACAGTGTTAAGACTGTGCATCTTATCAAATGAACCATTTGGTGGTGGAATTTATAGACTCTTGAGTTGGAGTTTAGTGTGAATAGATACATGAAAATATGGGAAACATTGGGAAAAAAATTTTTTGGGAAAAAATTTCTCCTTAAAAATGTTTTAGATTGGAAATTATAAATTTTAAAAGTAAAAATGTTTGTAATTAGGTATTTCTATACAAACAATAAATAGTACTAACCATATGGTTTATTTTAGTCAGTTGTTTCTGAGAATCTAAAAGAATTGTTTTCTGATCTGGACAGATAAACTCATAAAATATAATTAAGAAATAGAAAGAGTTTAATTTTGTGTTCATATTTGATGCTGTAAGTACCCTGTAAGTAATGTTTAGGGGCTTCCCTGGTGGCACAGTGGTAAGGAATCCCCCTGCCAATGCAGGAGACACTGATTCACAGGCCTGGAAGGATCCCACGTGCTGCAGAGCAGCTAAGCCCACACACCACAGCCGTCGAGCCTGTTCTCTAGAGCCTGGGGGCCTCAACTCCTGAGGCCACACACCTTAGAGCCTGTGCTCGGCAACGGCAGAAGCCGCCGCAATGAGAAGCCTGTGCACCACAGCTAGAGGGTCGCCCCCCAAAACCTCCCCTCCTCCCCGCATCCAGAGGAAAGCCTGGGCAGCAGCACAGAGCCAGGGCAGCCAACACAAAATACATAAATGAAATCTTTAAAAAGATCTAATTGATTAAATATAATGAGGAGTACATTTGCCTGAATCATAAACAAGTTTCGGAAATGAGGCTGGTAAAAATCCTCCATTCGTTGAAGGTGCGGAATGCCTTTCTGTAGGCATTCTTTGGTTTGGGATGGGATGAATCTGACCGGGCATGTGGGGAACAGTCTACTGGATTGTGGCGTGGACTCATGGGAAGGTTGCAGAGTAGACCGTTGGTAGAGAGACTCACCTCAGGAGTCTGTTCGAAGTGTAGGCCATTGACCATTATTGATGAAGGAGCCTAATGTTACAATGCAGACCTTGGAAAGGACACAGAAGGTAGCACCATCAGGGTGTCACTGCCGGTAATGGTCAGAAGTCCAGGTAGGTACTTAGGAGTGGGAATGCTGACTTTGGAAGGACTGGGGTTCAGGTCCAGAAAGGAAGGGGCCTTGTATCTTAGGGTAAGTCATCCAATCCAAATACGCATTTGGAGTGTAATTTGTGTAAAACATTGAGCTAGAGTGATGAGGGTTATAAATAAATTGTTCCTGTTCACTGAAGAAGTTACATAGTAGACTGAAAACATGTACACAGATGTTCTTGTCCTCTGTGTTGTGAATGCTGTGGAAATTTCAAAGATAAATAGACAAGCTAAAGAAGAAAGAAGGAAGGTTGACAACTCACATACCATATAATTAGTTGTTAGGGAAAAGGAAGAAACAATAAAATTATTTTCTGTATATTTGAATGAACTAGCTACATGCAAATATGAGAAGAGTCAAAAAGTATTATTACACAAACTTGTTCAACATAAGAGAAAAAGATTAGTCATAAAAAATAATTGTATCTGTGAAAATTATCATTGCACACAAAACCCTCTGAAGGGTTTTTGCAAAAAATCAGTAAAGTAGGATTACCTGGTGTTTAAAATGTGATAGTGAAAGTTTCCTTTTTTCTAATGTTATATAACCATTGGTAAAATTGCAAATGTTAAATATTTTTCTTCAGTAACTGTTAAGGCTGCTATCTCCTATGTATCATAAAGTATACAACTATCAGTGTTTTGAATGATTAACTTTCAATTTGTCCATGATTTGCCTTTTTATTTTGCATCTCATCTAAATTCATTCTCTCCAAGTATTGGTAATACAAACAAGCCCCAGTGTAAGCCTGTCTAATGAACTGTTTCCACAGTCTATTGCTGTGCATGCCATGGACTTGGTAAAAGGAAATTAAGCCCTGTGATGGGATTATAAATCATCTCACTGAGATGGATAAGAAAGCACATATCTTTGAATGGATGGGGCATTTGGGATTTTTAAAAACCAGGGTAAACCTGTTCTTTAAATAATATCTCTCACGTGAATACCTTTGTTATACTGTTTCTATAAATTGTTTTAAATCTTTTCTAAAAAGGACTCCTTAGTTTTGCTTATCTGTCTCAGGACTTGCTTTCACAAATGTTATTTTAAAATACAACTTGAATGTGTTCATCAATCAAGATAATTTATCTATTGAATCCCATATTTAGTTTTCTTTCTTTTCTAACAGAGAGGCAGTTAATACTTGATAATGAATCCTTTTACAAATTCTCCTATTTTAAAAATGAAAATTTTGAGCTTTAGAATTTCTTTGAAATACATTTAAAGTACATCACATTTTCATAATGTATCTTAACCAAAATTTGAAATACAAAATTTATTAGGTGAAATTTGAAGAATTAACACCACAGTGTAGTTTTATATGCATTTTATCTCACGTGTGAGTGTGCATGCAAGTATGAGTATATAACCTCTCTTTGACCACAGAGTTTGTGGTGTATAGTCGTGACATTCTCTGTCTGCAGTAGGCCCAGTTTCCCCGGCTCTTCGATAGAGCTCGTGTAAGTCCGTGACTTTCAGGTCACTCTTAGGTAGTGATAGAACACATATAAATATGGTCTTAAATCACAAGTAGTCTCAGTTCAGTACTTACTAGTCTAGCAGTTCTGTGTAATAATCAAACCTGCAAACCTGATTGAAAGTTGAAGCTTCTTTTCTCTTCCGAACTGGATGTATTGCAGGGCAGTTGCCTGTGTGTGGGGAAGAAGGTAAGGGCCAGCTGTGAAGAGTGGTAAAGAAGGGATAAGGGAAGCTGCTCAGTTGTGTAGACTCTTTGCGATCACATGGACTGTAGCCTACCAGGTTCCTCCATCCATGGAATTTCCCAGGCAAGAATACTGGAGTGGGTTACCATTTCCTTCTTCAGGAGATCTTCCCAAGCCAGGGATTGAACCTGGGTCTCCCGTGTTGTAGGCAGATGCTTTACTGTTTGAGCCACCAGGGAAGTCCAAAGAAGAGATAAGAGAACAATAGAAGTTTTTACCTGACTAGTATTGTTTTAAACTGAAGTCATGTTTAAAATTGATTCTTTCTTGTGGGCTGTTTCTTCCTCATCTTCTGTTCCCTTCGCCAAAAGGAAATACATATATCCTGATTCTGGCTGGTAGGTCTATATGCACCTCGTGGTGACACCTACAGTTTCTCCTGAGGCCTCACATTCTCGCTAGGTGGCTGTCTTGAATCAGACTTCATATGACTCCACACCAGCACTCTATCAAATGTGGTCCACATGTGGCTTATGGGAAACACTTTCTTTAATAAAAAAATTTCTAGGAGAACAGGCTGATTCCATTGCACAATTCTTGCCATCAGAGCAAATGAATAATCCTTCTCTCACTTTTTGCATTCTCCAGGTAAAGTCAGACGCCATGAATACCCCTGTCACTCTGTAACTTTGGGGATCATAAATGAAACGGAGAGGCAAGGAGCAGACACCCACACACCCCTCCCTTTTATTAGGGGTTGGAGCTTCACCACCTGTAGAAGCTCTCCCCAGAATCTACTCCTGGGTCTTTATTATGTTAATCTCCAAATATTGACTCTTAAAATAGTATAGATGAAGGATTTAATAGTCTTAAAGTTTTCAGATACTTCCTTTGAAAATTGTAATCTTATCTGACAGCTGACTTTAGAATATTTTGTACCCCAATTGCAATTTACATTTTTACATACTATTAAAAATATATAAAATCAAAGTTTAACTTAAGTGATTTTGAATTTTCCATTAAAACTGCCATAGTTCTAATTTCACATAATTATGCATATCTTGGTACTCAGAATATGTGAAAGAAAATATAATTCAGAGATTCAAGATTTGCTGAAAAAATTTGGAACTGAACTGATTTTTCTAATATTTGTAATGTATTTGTATATATATGTACATATCTATATAATCATACTTTGAAATATTTTTTATTTTTCAGAGTATTTTCAAAGATTGATTAATAAGTTATTTTTGACATACTTACTTATACCCTCTCATGACATAAATTAACACTTTATGTGTATTTCAATCTTCTATACTTTTATTTTAAAAATACTTCAAATATCACCTAGTAGTAGTAGAAAGAAAGCTGACGTCAAAGAATTGATGCTTTTGAACTGTGGTGTTGGAGAAGCCTCTTGAGAGTCCCTTGGACTGCAAGGAGATCCATCCAGTCCATCCTAAAGAAGATCAGTCCTGGGTGTTCATTGGAAGGACTGATGCTGAAGCTGAAACTTCAATACTTTGGCCACCTGGTGGGAAGAACTGTCTCATTGGAAAAGACCCTGATACTCATTCTGGGAAAGATTGAAGGCAGGAGCAGAAGGGGATGACAAAGGATGTGATGGTTGGATGGCATAACTGACTTGAGGGCCGTGAGTTTGAGCAAGCTCCTGAACGGGGTGATGGACAGGGAATCTTGGTGTGCTGCAGTCCACGGGGTTGCAAACAGCTGGACATGACTGAGTGACTAAATTGAGTAGTAGATTATAAATAATAGACTAAATCAAGAGTTTCTGTTGTTTCTGGAGGAATAAGTAGGTGGCAAGGAAGATAATGTTTTTTCAGCACTTTGTGATGTTAGGGAATTTAAGAGTAAATACCTAATTAGTGGTGAAGGACATAGGTATAATATCAAGAATAAATTAGGATTAGAGATAAAGATTAGGGAGTCATAGCAAAGAAATTAGGAGAATGAATAATCTCAAAGGGCTGTCTGTGGAGGAGAAGCCCACTCTGCTTGGCATACTAGGAGGTTATCTTTATAGAGGAAGAGCATCATTAAGAGACTAAAGCAGGAAAGAGATCCAAACGGTAAAGAAAAGAGCTGAGATGGCAGGGTGCTATGGAAGCTACACAAAGTTTCAAGAAAAAAAAGGAGCTGCTGCAGCCGAAGAGTGAAGGAACATGAAAATGAGTCTCTGGATGTGGCAACAAAGGTGTTGGGGGAGAAACTAGACTGCAGAAAGTGGAAGTAGAAGGCTTTGTACGTTTATTTGAAAAAATAGGCAAGACAAGGGATGTAAGAAATAAAATAAAACCTAGAAGAGGAATGGGGGCAAAAGAGTTGTTTTTAAAATCAAAGACTTGTAAACACTTGAAAGAGTTAGTGGCATGTGAGAAATTACAGTAAAAGTAACATTAAACCATAAACCTATTGAGAAGGAGAAGTTAAGAGTGGTAGCTAAGTATCCCTAGGGCGGGAGCACAGGACTTAGGGCTCAGCTGAAGAATCAACTGTAAAGGGGAGGTGAGACCCCCTCTGGAGGTGGGGGTCTGGGAAGGCAGAGTATGGTAAAATATCAACAACCAAGGACTCCCATCTTTGACAGCTACTGAAGGAGAGTTTGGGGGAGATGGATAGTGAGAGAGAGCCAGAATTTGTATTAATGGATAACTCTGGAGTCTGGGAGTACCATTTTGGTGCTTTATCATGGAATGGCTTTTGGACCCCGTCTGAAATTCTGAGCTTACCAGGTGGCGCTAGAGGCACAGAACCCATCTGCCAATTCAGGAGACCTAAGTGATATGTGTTTGTACGCTGGGTCAGAAAGATCCTCTGGAGTAGGAAATGGCAACCCACTCCAGAATTCTTGCCTGGAAAAATCCCATGGATAGAGGAGCCTGGCGGGCTACAGTCCATAGGGTCACAAAGAGTCGGACACGACTGAAGTGTGCATGCATGCACACTAGACTATCTGCCAGGTGAATTTTTATTTCTGTTTCATATTTATTTTGATTTAGAAATATTAGATCCAGAAATTAAGACAGAATAGTCTTTGAAATAGTCATATTTTGGGGAGAGTTAGTCTTTTTGTGTCAGAAGACTACAGTAAAATATAGTTATTTTACAAAATTACATATTTAAGGGTGGAACTCATGCAGTTTTAAATGATTAAAGCTAATCTTTTTCTCTCAAATTATTTCTGCTAGAGTTTAACATGCTTTAGAAATTTTATTTTAGGCAGTTGAGATATTAAAGCCAATGTTTTCTTATGATCTGTTTCAGAAATAGGTGTCTTTTATGTCCTAAATCTTTGCAAATTTGACTTACTTCTTTTAAGTACAAGGAAAAGCTGTAGGAAACAACCCTAAAAATATCCAGTGTTCAGAAATGTCAAATCATTGTACATGCATTTATTGGATTATAATATAGTATAAACTGATATAAACTAAATCTTACAAAATCTGCTTATCTGTCCCTGTGTTACAGATTATCCCAAATCTTTAAAAACAATAGTAATTTATTTAACATATGATTCTGTGATTTGGGCAGAGCGTGTTGGAGAAGGCTCTTCTCTGTTCTAAGTGGCATCACCAGGGTGACTCAGCTGTTGGCTAGAGCTTTCTTCTAAGATTGCTCTCCTACATGGCTGTTAAATTGATGCTGGGCATGAACTAGGTTGCTCATCTTTGGCTCAGGGAGTCCTTGGGCCCCTTCCATGTGGCCTCGCTGTGGGCAGCTTGGCCTCACTCATGGCACGGCGGGGGAGCTCCAGGAGCAAGCGTTCCACAGGAACCAGACAAAAGCTCTGTCACCTTCTTAGCTGTAGAAGCTGTATTACCACTTCCACCGTAGTTACAGGCCAGCCAAGACTCAGAGGAAGGGAACATATAGATCCTGCTTTCCATGAGTCAGAGTCACGTTGTAGGAGGGGTCTGTGGGATGGGGGATTTTACCTGAGCTATGTTTGAGGAATACAGTCTGTGACGTTAAATGAATAAAGGATATAAGATTAGGGCACAATAGTGATTATAACCTACATAATCTGTATCACCTAAAAGCAGGGTAAAACCTATATAAGAACGGAAGAAAGAGTTAGTCGCTCAGTCGTGCCCGACTCTTTGTGACCTCATGGACTGCAGCCAGTCTCCTCTGTCCATGGGATTTTCCAGGCAAGGATGCTGGAGTGAGTTGCTGTTTCCTTCTCCAGGTGGTCTTCACAACCCAGGGATCGAACCCGGATCTCCTGCACTGCAGGCAAATTCTTTACCAACTGAGCTACAAGGGAAGCCCTAAAACCTTTATATTCCTATAGAAATAATATTTGAGAGGGGAATCCACAAATTTTTTTTTTATCATGGTCAGATGCTAAGATTTAGAAAATACCATATATCCACCATCCACATTTATTAATAGCAAAAAAAGAAAGAAAAAGGAAATAATCATAAAGGTTTTGAGATGCCTCCCCTCATTTTCTCAACTTTCCCTAATGATGGCCATTTCAATTTTATATTTTGAAAAAGATAGCCATAAGTGAAAGTAAAATTAATCCCTAAGTTTACACTGGCATCAGGTACCGAAGGCAAAAAAGGTGGATGTTTCTGTCATGTTGGTTTTGTTCACTGTTTCACTTGATCAGAGCATTAAAATGTGTTTGTTATTGGATGTTTTATTTCCAAATTATTCTTGCTTTTATTTATCCTTTCTTATTCGTGAAGTTCATGTTAATTGATAATGATTTTAAAAATCTGCTATATTGTTTATTAAAGTTGACTTCCCATTTTAGAATGTAGGTATTATGGTATATAATAGAAATATCACTTGATTAATTTTCTTTGGGGAAGTCTTACAGTCTTTCCCACTTCTTTTGTGTCTTCTTCATCTTTATTATTGATAACTTAGGATAAGGCAGTTGTCTGTTTGCAGCTTGCTCTTTTTTCTTCTAAATTTCCTATATGGCATGGTCCCTCTAAAGGAGAAAAACTGCAGTAGACATTGCCTTTCAGAACTAAAATTTTCCTGTGTTTTTCTCTTCTCAGTCTGCTTTTAACTCTTTCTTGTGCCCTGTGTCAGTCAGTTGTGCCAGACTCTTTGTGACCCCATGTGCTGTCTCCCACCAGGCTCCTCAGTCCATGGGGATTCTCCAGGCAAGAATACTGGAGTGGGTTGCCATGCCCTCCTCCAGGGGATCTTCCTAAACCAGGGATTGAACCCAGGTCTCCCACATTGCAGGCGGATTCTATTAACAGTGGTGCTACCAGGGAAGCCTTCTTGTCCTCTAGAGTCTAAATTATAGGTCAGGAGAATTAAGATGCTTTGAGAAACCAATTTTATGTTCAGGAAATTTTCACTGAAGCACACATGACAGGCTTTTTTTGAGAAAAAAATTAACTACTGAGGTCTCTGGAAGTTCTGGAACACTGAAAATTAGTTAACATTCAGATACATTGGTTAGGACTGGTAAAAAGCATTAGCATTGATGTCACTACCTGGTTTGTTAATATAAATATGTTTTCTGGCTTCATAAATATGTAAAAAGCATCAGTCATCTGATTCTTCTTGTAATCTTATCACCCAGTTCTCTCCCACCTCATATGTGTAATTAATGGTCTGTTATTACCCTTTCTTTGGCTTATATGACATGGTAAATATTGCTTTCTATCTGTGCTTTTAAAATATATTGAATATATATGTTATGAGAAGTTTAACTCCTCATAGTTTCTATTTGGACTTGAATTTGGCCCCAAAGTTTTCTATTTGGGCTAGAATCAATTTGTATTTACCTTCTGGTTTTTTTGTAGAAGTTTCTTTTTAAACTATTTTACTCTTTGAAGAATTAATATGAATAGTTATTTTCTAGAGTATATTTTTCTTTTAGGGCTTTATATATATTTGCTTATTTTTAATTGTTATTAAATGACATCTTGACAAATTTGTTAAAGGGAAATATCAGCTTACTCAATGGATTATATCTGGGCCCAAAGTGAATATACAGTTGAAAAGAGAACTGAAAATGTATGCGGTTTAACTGCAGAAGTTTTAAATGATGATCTGATTTTTGTTCAGATTGGTGTATGATTTTTTTGGGGGGGATAGAAAATTTCCTTTATGATCGCTTATCAGTGCTTGGGGATTCAATGGGTCACGAATACAGAAACATGGCAGAAATGGGGGCACACAGTGTGGTGGATAAGCAGACATTTATCAAGCTACATATACATAGATAAATAGACTGTGGCTCTCACCATTGCTTTGAAGTGAAGTTGCATGATGACACGAATGCTTATGAAGGGTAGTTACCTATTTAGAAAGGTCAGGGAGGGCCTTCCTGAACCAAGTGATTCTTGAACTCTAAGCTGTGGAATGATATACTGGAGTTGATTGGAGCGTGGGGCTTCCATTTAAGGGAGAAGGCCCTGAGGCAAAAGGGAAAATGGGTGAAAACAAGTCTTTGCATTTAGTCTTTAATTTTGCCCATACTTTGCTAATACCATTATCTAATCATATTCTTTTGTATAAACTTAACAGAGGTAACCCAAATTGATTGCTTCACAAAATGTATTTCAGTTTATATTAGGACCTACAGTAGGCGTGTTGCGATTCACGGGGTCGCAGAGAGTCGGACACGACTGAGCGACTGAACTGAATTGAACTGTAGATGTCATAAACCTTACTATTCATTTGAACATTGAGACTGCTTAAAGTTACATCTTAGTAACCATTGTCATTTGTGTTAAAATCAAAAGACATGCAGTGTAAATAGTAAAAGACAGATTAAAGGTGATTAAATTCTATCCTGAATGTTGAGGAGATGAAAATTTGGATGTTCTCTATTTTTAGCTTTTACCTGACTTCTTCAAAGTGACATGCAGTTTCATTTATTAGTTGTCTTAGTTCAAAATTTTGGGTTAGCCTTCTTATCTGATAACAATTATTTTCTGTTTCTATATTAAGTACTTTGAAAAATAACAGACTTCCTTTCTGGACATCAGGCATTTCTAAAAAGGCCCAGAAACTCATGAATTTAGAATTTAGACTTTGGAAATATCTTGTCATTTTTTTTACATGTAGTGTTTGAAAAATAAATATAACCTTGAATTTAAATCATGTTGGATCAGATACGCCAGCAGAAGTATGCATGTCTACTCTAGAGACAGTGAGTGTAGCTCTAAAGGAGACTTGGGCCACGTATATACGTAACGTAAAGCATTTAAATAAGTTTATTTACTTTAACTGTAAAAGTGTTCTTTTGGATGGCAGATAACATTCAGATGTTAATCGTTCAGTTATTTCTTCTAAAAATGGTCAGCTGATGTCATCTTTGTGAAAAATAGAAATGGAACTCTTTCTTTACCCTCATGTACTGTTGATTTGAGCTTTATGTAATGCCTAAGTGGAGAAAACTTACACCTTTCCTACTGCAAGCATGTAAAGCAATGTAAAAAAGTTTGTCCAATTCAAGGGACATGAGCTCATAGGTTTTCATTACAATCACATCCTTAGTGTTTAGAGCATTTCTTTCAAAAGAAGGATTTTTGTCCATTTTTTAAAAATTGTTTTATTAAATTTTCAAACCAAACAGTAAAAACCAAGTAAAAACAACTTCATCTCCTCTCTCTATCATGAATTACATTTTTTTTAAGCAAGAAATCTCTTCTTAACTTGAAGCAACTGTGTATGACCCCAAATATAAAGTGCGTTGGCCTCCATGTGTATTGGGGGTATGTTTTGGCTTGTTGGGGGGCCATCTTTGGAGACATGCTGAGGACTCCTCTCCAGCTTAAGAGTCTGCAGAGAAAGTTTTTCAATTCACTGTATTAACTGAATTTTGCATACAGACCATAATCTGTATGCTGCATCTATTGTGATAAAACTTAGCTTTTACGTTCTTTTGCATAGGGCAGAATACTAATCTTAGGTGACATTGATATACATTCAGTTTGAAACAAAGTGAAGTTAACCGGAAACTTAATAATTCCCTTGCTTTCTGTCTTTTTAGCTAACCATTTAGCTGTTTCTCTTGTCTTTTACTTTTTCATCTATAAATTCACTATAAAGACTGTCAGCTGGTTAATTTGATTGAAAACATGTGTCTAAACTATGTTAGGAAAGCTTTTCTTTTCTTTTCTTTTTTTTTTGCCTAGACCCTCTCATGCTATTATTCTCCCTTGTTGATGAATGCAGATGAAGATTCATGATACGTACTCTGGTATTGCCTGTTTTAAAGAAAACACAGTTCAGTTATTTGCTTTGGTCAAGAGTTCTCCTGGGGATTTCTGACACTGGGAGAATTGTAGGTATAATAGACAAACTGCTGACTCAAAAGCAGTTAAGAACTTGACTCTTGAGTGGGTAGATTGTCCCAATTTACTTCTTTCATGGGAAACCAGGACTGTTTTAAACAACATGCTCGAGAACATATCCCATTTCATTAGTCTTTGTGTGAGGAAAATTAGCAAGCATATGTAAGCTCAGGAAAGCTCTGTGTGTGTTCCATATAGAATGACATCAAGTCTATGATGAACACTTCCGTGACAGCATATGCTAGACAGAGCCAGGGCAAAAAAAAAATGACACCTTTCTAGACTTTGCACTTTTTACACATCCCTGTGGAGGGGCCAGATTAGGCCACAAGGAGGCAGCTTGTACTTACTGGAACATCTAAACATAGTCATGTTGACATTTGCTGAGCATCACAATTCTCTTGGCTCTTTTCTAATTGATTTATTTTGTAGGTACCAATTCATTTATGTTTCAGAATACTCTGAGATACTGATATTGTTGTTGTTTAATCTCTCAGTCGTATTCAAGTGTTTTGCTACTCCTATGGACTGTAGCCTGCCAGGCTCCTCTGTTGATGGGATTTCCCAGGCAAGAACACTGGAATGGGTTGCCGTTTCTTTCTCCAGGGGATCTTCTCAACCCAGGGATTGAATCCATCTCCTGGTTGGCAGGCAGATTCTTTGCCCCTGAGCCACCAAGGAAGCCCCCATAATGATATTATTATCCCCTTTCTGTAGCTGGGGAAACTGAGGCAGGGAGAGGTTAAGAAACTTTCTCAAGGTCACATAGTTAGGAGCGTGAGAGTCAGGATTTGAACACAAGATGTCTGCCCAAGGGCACCCCAGTCATTGAGAGTGAGGTCAGAGCCCGACCTCATGTTAAGTCATATATGGAGAGAAGCAAAATTCTAAATCCTTGAGCATATGGTGGGGTGATACTTAGGAAACCAAGTCCAGTAGTGAGTGGAAGAGGAAGCATCATCCGTAAGATTGTGGTGTCGGTATGTAGATGGCCCATCCCCGGAAGGAAATGCATCATCACAGTGTTCATGCTGGGGATGGGTTTGGAATCTGGCACAGAGATCTGCCAGTAGCCAGTGAATGAGCGCACACCTAAGAACAGGTCTGTCCTCTCCTCTGGCTTCCTATCAAAGCACCTTCTGAGTATGCTCCAAGGGCACTTGCAGAGGAGTCCTTTTCTCCATGGAGTTGCCAGTGATAGCAGTTAATTGCTGGAACCTCCAGGTCCTCACATTTTTAAGAGAGAAATTACTCCTCATTACTCTTATAACCTGAATACATGGAACCTTAAGCATGCCCTGATATTACTTGGCTTATTGTGAGGCCTCAGTAAATATGAAATAACCCTGACCTTTTAGAAAAAGATTAATATGGCTATCAACCATAGGTGCTAGTATAATATTCTTGTAGCTCCAGATAAAGCACCAAAGACACAGCTGTTGTTCAACAGACATTTTTTTTTTTTTTAATTGAGCCTGACCGCTATTGTTTTTCTCTCATGGAAAAAGTTAAGCTTCATGCATCCTTCATGGGTAAGCTGCATCTGCTTTGTGGATGAAGAGAACTAGACTGAAAGCTTGGGGACTATGGAAACTAACAATTTCAAATACCCTTGCTAGACACCTGCTATGTTTTATGTCACATCACATCCATTCTGGAAATGAGAAAATATTCATCTCTCTTTTTCAGTGTAGGAAATTAAGCCCTGGGAGGCTGATCAGTTTGCATAAAGTTGCGTAGTTATAAGCACTGGATCTAGGACCAGAACCCAGGTACAAGGAGCTCCCAGCTTTGCTTTTGTTGTCTCATCCTCAGATATTGTGAAACAGACCATTTTAACACTTCAAAGAGGAAAACTAAAGTACCTACCAGCTTCCTTTTGAATAATAAAGGGATATTATAAGCTTATTGGAAAACTGGTCTGTAGCACATATTGGTACAGCTTGTTCCAACACTCAAGGAGAGAGTGAAATCCTTTTCTTGTTCCCATGCCTATCACCCCTAACCCAGCACTCTCAGACACCCTTCCTCCTGAGAGTTGAAAGTTCACAGATACCATTTCATTCCTCTCATTCCTCCCAAGCTGCTCTGGCTTAGATCCCTGCAAACTGCCCACCCCTCCTCCCATCCCAAAGGCTACGCTATCATGTTCTGAGCATCTTACAAAGTGGACATAGTGCTGCTGTCAGTATTGCTGTGTTTCCTGTCAGGCTAGCCTATCATGTAAAGATGGAGACCGCCCTGGTAGTCTACTTTGTCAAGGTCAGATTCCTCCTTTGCTATAAATTCTAGCTGATAATTCTTCTTAATCATCATCTACTATTAAGCTAAATGAAATTAAGTCTTTACATAAAGTTTTCTGGCAAGAAGGTTTTTTGCTTCTACCCGTGGCTTATCTGTTTAGAGTTTACGGATGTTTCCTCTTAAGGGTCTCAGTACAGCTATATGCCTCATGGTGCTTCAGCATACAGGCAGGTATGCCTGTGCTCTGAGGAGGCTCAGGGTATTATCAGGATTTTATCATCGTAACTTCATTCTCTTTCTGTAATACTGTTGATGCTGTGGATATTAAAGCAGGATAAGGTATTGTATAATGACTCAACCCTGAACACACATGCTTGGACCTCTCCCTGGGAAGAGCTCTTCTCTATTTAATGCCTAAGAAAAACCCAGTCACCTCTGATTCTAGTTTAAGTATCTCCATTCTGTAAAGTGTTTCCTAATTCATAATTTCAATTAGTCTGTTTATCCTCTGTGATCTCTTAGGCCTCTCTACATCCCTCACTGTGCTGCCTCTTCATTCTACTTCTGCCCTCTTTCCTAGGTGGTCTCAACCTTCCCGATTAATAGATAGTAAGGATTCATTTCCTTTGTTTACTCTGGTTCTGACCAAACAACAGGTTTACCAGAATCAGAAACTTTCTAGTACACAGACCCAGTTTAACCCTATGATACATAATTTCTTCTCTTTATTCTGTTAAACCTCTGCAAACTCTTACGCAACCTCCCCCTCAGTTGAAATTGTAATTATACTTGTTACTTACAAAGCACTTCACACCTGTTGTTTCACATTTTAATATAATTAACAAAAATGGAGGGCCTCATTTCCAGGGTATCCAGGAGTGAAGTTTTGCCTTTACCAAAATATTTACTTGGTCAAATCCCCAAAGACCTTCCTGGCTCCTCTCTTGCCTGTGATTAAAAGAATGCAAAATGTTTTGTTATTCCCTGGCTGTTCTAACCATAAGGTTTCCTGGATCTGTCCACTCATCCTTAAAATAAGTAACTTTGTCATCTAGATTATTTACCTAACCTTGATACATTTTCCCTTCTCTAATAACTTTCTAAAAGCAGTAGCTTTCTGCCTGACCAAGTCACACATTCTGGCATTTTCCTTTTTATGGTATACTTTCATACCCACCACGGTGCATTGCAAAGAATAGTCAATCAGTACCTGTCTGAATAATCTAAATATTCAGAATTTGGGACATTTATAGTGATACCATATGGACACTTATCTCCCTTTCTGTGAAAATAGAAATGTTGAAGAATTTCTACAGACTATCTAGTAGGAGTATTTGTTTTATTCTAGAAGACATGCCTCTTGTTTTTCCAGTCTTCATGTTGTGCCTTACACAGTGCTAGACACAGCCCTGAAAGGCCTCGAGCCAGTCAACTGTGGTCAGTTTTAATTCTATCAGTTTTCCTCGTAACTGAGTAGGAAACTCTAACTTCTTTTGTGAGTTTCTGTACTTTCACACTGTTACCACACTCAGCAACACTTTTGATGTCATGCAGGATTTTATTCCACAGCAAGCAATTCTGTGACACCATCTGGATGTCCTACAATTCATTTAATTCAGATGCTAACTGAAGTTATCACCAGCCCCACAGATTAAGGGCTCTGTCCCACGAGACTACCCCTGACTTCAGATGCCAATCCCACAGTAAATCCCCAGGTACCCCCCAACTTCTGTCTGCCTTGGCTATCAATTAGAGGTTCCCATGTACAAAAAAGAGCTTCACGACCCAGATAATCACGATGGTGTGATCACTCACCTAGAGCCAGACATCCTGGAATGTGAAGTCAAGTGGGCCTTAGAAAGCATTATTAAGAACAGAGCTAGTGGAGGAGATGGAATTCTAGTTGAGCTATTTCAAATCCTAAAAGATGATGCTGTGAAAGTGCTGCCCTCAATGTGCCAGCAAATCTGGAAAACTCAGCAGTGGCCACAGGACTGGAAAAGGGCAGTTTTCATTCCAATCCCAAAGAAAGGCAATGCCAAAGAATGCTCAAACTACTGCACAATTGCACTCATCTCACACGCTAGTAAAGTAATGGTCAAAATTCTACAAACCAGGCTTCAGCAATACATGAACCGTGAACTTCCAGATGTTCAAGCTGGTTTTAGAAAAGGCAGAGGAACCAGAGATCAAATTGCCAACATCCGCTGGATCATGGAAAAAGCAAGAGAGTTCCAGAAAAACATCTATTTCTGCTTTATTGACTATGCCAAAGCCTTTGACTGTGTGGATCACAATATACTGTGGAAAATTCTGAAAGAGATGGGAATACCAGAACACCTGACCTGCCTCTTGAGAAACCTGTCTGCAGGTCAGGAAGCAGCAGTTAAAACTGTACATAGAACAACAGTCTGGTTCCAAATCGGGGAAGGAATACATCAAGGCTGTATATTGTCACCCTGCTTATTTAACTTATATGCAGAGTATATCATGAGAAAAGCTGGGCTGGAAGATGCACAAGCTGGATTCAAGATTGATGGGAGAAATATCAATAACCTCAGATATGCAGATGACACCACCCTTATGGCAGAAAGTGAAGAGGAACTAAAAAGCCTCTTGATGAAAGTGAAAGTGGAGAGTGAAAAAGTTGGCTTAAAGCTCAACTTTCAGAAAACGAAGATCCTGGCATCTGGTCCCCTCACTTCATGGCAAATAGATCTGGGAAACAGTGTCAGACTTTATTTCGGGGGCTCCAAAATCACTGCGGATGGTGATTGCCACCATGAAATTAAGACACTTACTCCTTGGAAGGAAAGTTATGCCCAACCTAGACAGTATATTAAAAAGCAGAGATATTACTTTGTCAATAAAGGTCCATCTAGTCAAGGCTATGCCTTTTCCAGTGGTTGTGTATGGTTGTGACAGTTGGACTATAAAGAAAGCTAAGTGCCAAAGAATTGATGCTTTTGAACTGTGGTATTGGAGAAGACTCTTGAGAGTGCCTTGGACTGCAAGGAGATCAAACCAGTTTATCCTAAAGGAAATCAGTCGTGAATATTCACTGGAAGGACTGATGCTGAAGCTGAAACTCCAATACTTTGGCCACCTGATGCAAAGGACTGACTCAATGGAAGAGACTCTAATGCATGGGAAAGATTGAAGGCAGTAGGCGAAGGGGACGACAGAGGATGAGATGGTTGGATGACATCACTGACTCACTGGACATGAGTTTGCGCATGCTCCAGGAGTTGGTGACATACAGGGAGGCCTGGCGTGCTGCTGTCCATGGGGTCACAAAGAGTTGGACACGACTGAGTGACTGAACTGAACTGAACTGAGTGCTAAGTCGTGTCTGACTCTTGTGAGCCCATGGACTGAAAGCCTACCAGGCTTCTCTGTCCATGGGATTTCCTAGGCAAGAATACTGGAGTTGGTTGTCATTTTCCTTCTCCAGGGTATCTTCCAGGGATTGAACCTGTGTCTCTTGTACTGCAAGGAGATTCTTTACTGGTGAGCCATCAGGGAAGCCGCTGACTTACTTTACTTAGTATAATAATCTCCAGGTCCATCTATGTTCAAATGGCATTATTCATTTTTTAATGATTGAGTATTATTCCATTACATGTGCGCACACACACACACACACACACACACACACACATATCATCATCTTTATTCATTCCTCTGTCATTGGACATTTAGATTGCTTCTATGTCTTGGCTGTTGTATTGTAAATAGCGCTGCAGTGAACATTGGGTGTATATATCTTTTCAAATTAGAATTTTCTTCTCCTCTGGATATATGCCCAGGAGGGGGATTTCTGGATCATATGGTAATCTATTTTTAGTTTATTAAGAAACTTCCATACTGTTCTCCATAGTGGCTGACCCAATTTATACTCCACATCGTCTCCAGCATTTGCTATTTGTAGACTTTTTGATGATGGACATTCTCACTGGTGTGAAGTGATATCATTTTGTAGGTTTGATTTTCATTTCTCTAATAATTAGTGATGTTGAGCATCTTTTCATGTTCCTGTTGGCCATCTGTATATCTTCTCTGGAGAAATATCTATTTAGGTATTCTGGCTATTTTTTGATTGGGCAACCTCCTGACTTCTGTATCATTCCATTTACTTTGCCAGAGTTTATGATTTTTACATTATTTTCTTGATGCTTAATTAAATTTTGCTTTGTAGCATTTATGCTGCTAAGTCACTTCAGTCGTGTCCGACTCTGTGCGACCCCATAGACGGCAGCCCACCAGGCTCCCCCGTCCCTGGGATTCTCCAGGCAAGAACACTGGCGTGGGTTGCCATTTCCTTCTCCAATGCGTGAAAGTGAAAAGTGAAAGTGAAGTCGCTCAGTCGTGTCCAACTCTTAGCGACCCCATGGACTGCAGCCTACCAGGCTCCTCCGTCCATGGGATTTTCCAGGCAAGAGTACTGGAGTGGGGTGCCATCGCCTTCTCCGTTGTAGCATTTATACTACCTTCTTATATAATTGCTGGTTTCCGTCAGAAGTAAACTTTTGAGTCCTTTCATATCTGATAATTTCTAAATATTTTTATTGAACATCCATGACTGACTGATTTTGTCTGGAAATAAAATTCTATGTTTAAAATTATTGTCTCTGAATTTTTCTGTCCTTCGCCTCATTGGTTTCTAAAATACCTATTGCTAATAAGATGGTTTGGTCAGGTTGATTCTTTTCTTTTTAAGTTATCTGATTTATGTTTGCCTTATTTTGTTTTTCTTCTTAGATAAAAATTTTGTCATCTCTTTTCCTTTGGTGTTCTGATATAGCAGGATTGTATATATATAAAATTGAGTCTTTTTACATTCATCCTGTTTGGCACTCAGTATACCATTTAAATATACATACCTTTGTTTTTTTTTTTTTTAACTCAGGAATTTCTGTAATACTCTTTGATAAATTTATCCTTCAAAAATTCTAATTTTCTGATCTAATCTTAATTTCTGATCTGCCTCTAATTTTTGCCTTTTACTCTGTTCTAGGAGGTTTCTTATCTTTTTATTCTAGTTCTTCCCTATGCCTTTAAAATGTTTTTTCTTAAGGATTCATGATCTAGGAGAGAGCAGAAGGCTAATTTACTTCTGCTCACCCTATGTAAAGTGAAGAGGGCCAGTTTTAAAGGCGATAAGCAAACACCAAGAGCCTTAAGTCCTCTAAGTATGTCACTTGATTCCTTTAGAATGAAGGTAGCAGAATGGATATTGTTTTTGTTTCAGAATTTTCATCAGCCTTTGAAAAATGAGATGTTTCGCACAAAACTGGGTGTGTGGCTCCTCTTAAAACATCTGTAGATATGACAGCAATCATCTGGGACTGCAGCTGCCCCATTGAAATAAGCCATTTGCTCTCCAGGCCAACGTAGTCCCCACTGCTCCTTTTGTTTTCCCAGCGATGGGGCCGAATGTTTATTGCTGTTTGTTATCATGTTAGTATTGTAAGAGGGATGTTTCTATGCATGCCTCATCTAGATTGTATTCATTTATTCCTTTAGTCATGTCAAATATGTTCTTATTTGAGAGTCTTTGCATTTTTGTTCCCTCAACCCGGAACTCCATTTCTCCAAATCTGTGTCCACGCTTACTTCTCATCGCTAAGCTTTTAGTTCAGTTGGTATCTCTTCAAAGAGGATTTCCAAGACTACTCAGTGATAGTTGCCCAGACCTTCTTTCTGTAAGTTTTTCTGAAGACTATTTATCTGTTTCTTTTCATGCTCATTTCTGTCTCTGCCAGACTACAATGTAAGCTCCTTGAAGGCAGGGGTTTTGGCTATCTTGTTTTATATCCTGTTCTTAAAATTGTGCCTAGCAGGAGCTTAAGAAATGTTTATTGGAAAAATTACTAACAATTTCCCTGTCAAAGGAGGAAAAATAAAAGTAGAAACGTTATGTGTTTTAAGAAAATGGGAGCATGAAGATTATTATAATGTAGTTAATGTTTAAAGTAATCTATCACCTCAAGTTCCAGACTAGTCTTCTGTATTCATTTAAACGCTATTAAGTTACTTGCTTGTTCCTAACACCTGTAGCACCATATTTGAGTGTGCTGGTTTTGTCTTAGAGCTTCAGACAGAGGGTCCGATGCATGCATCCTGCCAGCAGTGGACCTTTAATTCATCACTTCCATTTCACCCCCTCATCTCACTTCTGCATTTACTATCAGCTGACTCTGAGCTGTTTACTGTCAGCTGACTCTGAGCATCCAGTCCCATTACTTCATGGCAAATAGATGGGGAAACAGTGGAAACAGTAAGAGACATTATTTTCTTGGGCTCCAAAATCATTGCACATAGTGACTGCAGACATGAAATTAAAAGACGCTTGCTCCTTGGAGGAAGAGCTATGACCAACTTAGATAGCATATTAAAAAGCTGAGACATTACTTTGTTGACAAAGGTCTGTCTAGTCAAAGCTGTGGTTTTTCCAGTAGTCATGTAAGGATGTGAGAGTTAGACGATAAAGAAATCTGAGCTCCGAAGAATTGATGCTTTTGAACTGTGGTGTTGGAGAAGACTCTTAAGAGTCCCTTGGACTACAAGGAGATCAAACCAGTCAACCCTAAAGGAAATCAGTTCTGAATATTCATTGGAGGGACTGACGCTGAAGCTGAAACTCCAGTACTTTGGCCACCTGATGTGAAGAATTGATTCCTTAGAAAAGACCCTGATGCTGGGAAAGATTGAAGGCAGGAGGAGAAGGGGACAACAGAGGATGAGATGGTTGGATGGCATCATTGACTCAGTGGACATGAGTCTGAGCAAGCCCTGGGAGTTGATGATGGACAGGGAGGCCTGGCGTGATGCAGTCCATGGGGTTACAAGGAGTCGGACACGAGTGAGCGACTGAACTGACTGACTGACCTGAAGCCCCTCCAAAGCTGTGTGGTGAAGAGTGGTGCCAGGTCTGCAGCAGCTGTGATCTGTGCAACTTCATATGCTTTCTGTCTTTCAGAAATGTGTCTTGGTAACCAGCCTCTAAAGTGGGCCCCTCTGATTCCCACTGCCTGCTAGTCAGTCACACACTATATCATTCTCTCCCAATGAAACCAGGGTTCATCTGCATGGCCAGTAGCTTCTTACAGAAGTGTTGGTATGTCACTTGCAAGATTAGGTTATAAGAGAATTCAGCTTTCATCTTTCATACTCTTGATCACCACATGCCTTCTCTCCCTGGGATCAGTCACTCTGGGGGAAGACAGACGCTGTCCTGAGGACATCCAGGCGTCTTATGGAAAGTGGAAGCCTCCGGTGAACTGCCAGCAAGAAACTGAGACCTGACAAGAACAATGGAAGTGAGTTTGGGTAGACACTCTCCAGACCCTTTCAAGTTTTGCGATGCCTGCAGCACCCTTCCAGAGAGACCTGAGCATGACCCCGCCAGCTAAGTTCCTCCAAGATTCCTGACCCTAAGAAACTATATGAGATAATAAATGCTTGTTATTTAAAACTGCTAAATTTTGGAGTAATTTTTTAAAATATAACAATTGACAACTAATACAGTGTTCACAATATTTTGTTGGTTCGCCATTTACGATCTCCTATACCTATTTTGTTTTTAGAAAGAAATGGTGCATAAATAATAAATACATTATCAACAATAGAGAAACAAATCATAAAATACCGACAGATCCAACACTTGAACCTCAGTCTTCAGGGTTCTTTCCACTAATAAATGGGAGAGTGGAAAGATGCCCTCCTATGCTGGAGATGGCTACCAATAGTGTATGTTGTACAATGTCAGTGATTATTCATTTATGGAGTTCTGTATTGCTTATCTACTGAGTGTGTCTCAGACTAAGAACCCTGTTAAGTGTAAGAAATGACTCAAAGTTGATTGTAATGTTTGAAATCTCTTCCTTAATTGCTTTTATCTAGCCTAGCCAAATTTGTCTGGAGGTGGACTTTAAATATACCTTTGCAGAATATAGGGCTTCCCTAGGAGCTCACCTATTCAGTGCAAGGACTGATGTTGAAACTGAAACTCCCAATACTTTGCCCATCTGATGTGAAGAGCTGACTCATTTGAAAAGACCCTGATGCTGGGAAAGATTGAAGGTGGGAGGAGAAGGGGACAACAGGGATGAGAAGGTTGGATGGCATCACCAACTCGATAGACTTGAGTTTGAGTAAGCGAGGCCTGGCATGCTGCAGTCCATGGAGTCACAAGGAGTCAGACACAACTGAGCAACTGAACTAAACTGAAGTATCTCACCTGGTAAAGAATCTGCCTACAGTATAGGAGACCCCGGTTCAATTTCTAGGTCAGGAAGATCCCCTGGAGAAGGGACAGGCTGCCCACTCCAGTATTCTTGGGCTTCCCTGGTGGCTCAGCTTGTAAAGAATCCGCCTGTAATACGGGAGACCTGGGTTCAATCCCTGGGTTGGGAAAAGCCCCTGGAGAAGGGAATGGTTACCCACTCCAGTATTCTGGCCTGGAGAATTCCATACACTGTATAGTCCATGGGGTCGCAAAGAGTCCGACAGAACTGAGTGGCTTTCTCTTGTAGAATATCATTACTAAGTATTGGAGTGTAATATTTTTAAAGATAATTTTTGTCCCTAATATTGTAAATGATAGTGATTCACACCTTTATTTGGATATGAGATTAGATTTTTGAATTACATTTTTCTTTAATGTTGCTTAGTAACTTAGGAAGTAAAAGCTTCTATGTTCTGTGTCAGTTTAAATAGCACTGATGAGCCAAATGGCCATTTTTAAACCCCTATTATTATTCTGACTTAATGTCTGATAGAGGAATTTTTTTCTAGAAAGAAGGTTTTGTCAAAAATAATGAAATAATTGCTCTATGAGGTGTCTATGTTCTGCTTAGGGTCTTCTTTTCAGTGGTCTCACAGATGTTTGTGTAGGCAACACACCGACTTTACATTTTGTTCTACTGTTCGTCAAAATACATTTGCTCTGATGCAGTCCCCTGAATTCATTCTGTCAGCCTCAACTGTGTAAGGAAATATGTTCAAGAAACCTGTCTCAGTATTACCTCCAGAGTTTGGATTGTCTGTAAACAGAACCTGAGAAAGCGATCTATGTGCACATGATTCATCGAGGGAGGCCTTTCAGGAGGAGAGGGAGGGAAGCAGGACTCGGTGAAAGGAGTTCAGGAAGGCTGGGTTCCGCACGGGTCACGGTTCCTCTCCCGAGTGGTAATAGTGGTGCCTGTGAACTGCACTGCAGCTTGTCCTGCACTGAGGTGGGAGCTGGTGTTCAGAGTCCTCCACTCAGCCACTGGTGGCCATGCACTTCTCCAGAGAACGGGGCAGCTGGGAGACACGGACCGTCAGCACTTGCAGCAGGTGGGCGGTGGGTTTAGTAGGGCACCAACAGTGTGTGCTCCATGTTATATCTCAGAGTTGATGTTCAACATTCATTATTCAACAAGAATTTAGGTGCCTATTATATGTTAGGCACTCAGTATGCCAGCAAATTTGGAAAACTCAGCAATGGCCACAGGACTGGAAAAGATCAGTTTTCATTCCAATCCCAAATGGACTGTGGCCTGCCAGGCTCCTCTGTCCATGGGATTCTCCAGGCAAGAATACTGGAGTGGATTGCCATTCCCTTCTCCAGAGGATCTCCCTGACCCAGGGATCAAACCCTGGTTTCCTGCATTGCAGGCAGATTCTTTACCGTCTGAACTACAGGGAAGATCTAACCCCAAAGAAAGGCAATGCCAAAGAATGTTCAAACTACCGCACAATGGCACTCATTTCACATGCTAGCAAAGTAATGCTCAAAATTCTCCAAGCCAGGCTTCAATAGTACGTGAACTGAGAACTTCCAGGTGTTCAAGCTGGATTTGGAGAAGGCAGAGGAACCAGAGATTACATTGCCAACATCTGTTGGATCATCAAAAAAGCAAGAGAGTTTCAGAAAGACATCTACTTCTGCTTTATTGACTATGCCAAAGCCTTTGACTATGTGGATCACAACAAACTGGAAAATTCTGAAAGAGATGGGAATACTAGACCACCTTACCTGCCTCCTGAGAAATTTGTATGCAGATCAAGAAGCAACAGTTAGAACCGACCATGGAACAACTGACTGGCTCCAAATTGGGAAAGGGACTACGTCAGGCTGTATATTGTCACCCAGCTTATTTAATTGCTATGCAGAGCACATCATGTGAAGTGCGAGCTGGATGAAGCACAGCTGGAATCAAGATTGCCGGGAGAAATATCAATAACCTCAGATATGCAGATGACACGACCCTTATTTCAGAAAGTGAAGAGGAACTAAAGAGCCTCTTGATGAAAGTGAAAGAGGAGAGTGAAAAAGCCAGCTTAAAAGTCAACATTCAAAAAACAAAGATCATGGCATCTAGTTCAGTCGTTCATGGCAAATAGATTGGAAAACAATGGAAACACTGAGAGACTTTATTTTCTTGGGCTCCAAAATCACTGCAGATGGTGACTACAGCCATGAAATTAAAAGACGCTTGTTCCTTGGAAGAAAAGCTATGACCAACATAGACAGCATATTAAAAAGCTGAGAAATACTTTGCCGACAAAGGTCCATTTGTCAAAGCTATGATTTTTCCAGTAGTCATGTATGGATGTGAGAGTTGGACCATAAAGAAAACTGAGCACCGAAGAATTGATACTTTTGAACTGTGGTATTGGAGAAGACTCTTGAGATTCCCTTGGACTGCAAGGAGATCCAACCAGTCCATCCTAAAAGAAATCAGTCCTGAATACTCATTGGAAGGACTGATGCTAAAGCTGAAGCTTCAATACTTTGGCTACCTGGTGTGAAGTACTGACTCATTAGAAAAGACCCTGGTACTGGGAAAGATTGAAGGCAGCAGAAGGGGATGGCAGAGGGTGAGATGGTTGGATGGCATCACCAACTGGGTGGACTTGAGTTTGAGCAAGCTGTGGGAGTTGGTTGGTGGTGGACAGGGAAGCCTGGCATGCTGCAGTCCATGGAGTCACGTAAAGTTGGACATGACTAAGGGACTGAACTGAACTGATATGTTAGGTACTGTGCTGGATATATAGCAATGAAAGATGTAGTGTTTTTGCTCAGAGAAAATAAACTAGCAAACAAATTAGTAGAATATGATAGGATGAGTTCAAATAAGGAGCTGAGAGCAGGGATTGGACATAGCTGTTATCCTAGTGTTAGAAATGGATGAAAAATCTTTTCCGACAGGATGTTGTATTTCTAAATACAGGTCAGGGTAGCCTGCTAATGATGACAGGATGGGGGAAATGCACTGAAGGATGTATCGAAAGTTCTGCTTCTGTGAATGAGGTGAGAGAAACACACAGGTAGATTTGGTTGTGATTTCTTTTAGACTGAAAAAAAAAAAGTTTTTGATTGGAAACAACAGAAGCCAACTCTGCTAATAAGTATACAAGGGATATATTGGATGACTGAGTGAGTACTCTCAGACATCATGCTTGAAGGAAATGAGGAACCAGTTTAAGGAAGCGCAGAGGCCAATCTTCTGTGCTGATATCCCAGTAGAGGTATGCTGTTAGACTTTCTCAGCCTGAACTGCATGCAACCTTCTGTCACTCTGCTCAGGAACTGTATTCTAAGGAGAGAGCATTTTTTTTGCCATGTGTTGTATCACCTTTCTATCCATTAGCAAACATGGGTGTACATGATTGAGGATCCTACCATTGCAGTATCTAGTGGTCGTGTCATAAATTTCCAGGGAAAATTCAAGTTATTGTTCCTAGAAGAAGTGGGGGGCGGTGAATAATGGGCCAGACAAAAACATAGGTATTGATTATACATACCAGACAACAGAATTCGGGATTTATCTTGAATATGACAGTGACTAGACACAGTTCTTTCTAGGCGGTGAGAGAAACAGATAAATTTGAACAGAGAGCCCCTCTAGTCAGAGTTCTAAAGGTTCATTGGGACAAGGGATCCATCCTGCAGTGGCAGAAAGGAGCGGGGCCGGTAGGTAGGTCCAGGCTTGGATCTTGAGGGAGGGCCAAGAGAGAAGCAGGAAAGATAAGATTATCATCCCCATGTCCAGAACAGGATGATAATGGGAAAAACCAAGGCCAGGAGCCAAGTGGAAAAGTAATCAGATGAAGTGGAGGGATAAGACTAGAGACCTGAAGCTCCATCATATTATTTTGAAAAGAAACGGGAAGGGGCAAAACCAAGGTGAAGGTGGCAGGGATGGAGACAAAACCATGAATTCTCAGGAGTCAGACTGTCCTGGTTCTGCTCAACTTGCTGCACCAACGAATACTGGAGAGGGAGCCACAGGGGGTCACAGCACACTGTCTCCAGCATCCAGTTAAGAGGTGGCCCTAAGGCATCATCTGGGGGCTTTGGTTCTACCTTTTTTGAAGTTCCCCCATGGGCTTCCCTGATGGCTCAGTGGTAAAGAATCCATCTGCCAATTCTGGGGACAAGGGTTGGATCCTTGCATCTGGAAGATCCCCTGGAGGAGGAACTGGCAACCCACCCCAGTATTCCTGCCTGGGAAATCCCATGAACAGAGGAGCCTGACGGGTTACAATCCGTGGGGGTCACAAAAAAGGCAGACACGACTTAGCAACTGAACAATGACAACAGAGCAACGTAAGAGCTGCCTTCAGGATCCTGGTGGTTGTCATATAGAGTTTGCTTTTTGTAGCACAATCCTTTGTAATCAAGTTCTATCATACCTTGTAAAGATTTTTGGTTTTAATACTTCAGAGTACTTTTGAGATATATGTATAGCAAAATGTGTACCCTACCACCTTTCTGAGAAACATAAAACATGCTAAGCTAGGAAAACATAAAGTGGCGTTTTGTAATACAACTGATAGTGGAGTAATCGAATAATTGCAAGTACACTAGAGCTACACTCAGGGGGGAACCAGAATAAAGTGATCATCAACCTAAGTCAGGGTCAGGAAAGAGAAGAAGCAGAACTTTGGAGCAGGAGTTTAAAAGTTCAGAGACTCATGGAAGAGGTAGATGGAGAAAGGAGAGTAACTTTACAGTGTCTGGGTAATAATTGTGAAGTCTAGGCTACCCAGCAGAAATAGATAGGAGATGCTGAAAGAAATGAAATAGCTCACGTTTTTCTGATCAAGACTGACTATGCATAGGTTTTTTCCATTCTGAAGTAAAGCATTAATTTGTACCTGCTTTTGGACTATGTGTGGGTATGGGTGAGAGGTGTACTATCCCATTTTTGTCATATTAAAGGCAGAGTAAGGGGACTGCATAAATAGATGCTCAACTGTCAGTTTTGAATAGTGACATGTCTGTGTTGTATTATAAACTCCCTGCTCTTACCCCCCAAATATTATATCCTCATTTACATTTCTTTTAATTTTACTTTGAAAAATACAAGTCATCATTGAACTAGGTGGTTATCATTATTAATTTTTAAAATTTTATTTCATTTTCTAAATATAATGTGAATATTTACCACTTCTTCTAACCCTATGCTACTTCTAAAAGTAGACTGGAAGATACTCATTGAGCCAGATTCTTGAGTAGTAGGACCACTCTGCTTAGACCATCATAATCTTTTGAAAATGACCTTTCATTTGGAAAATTGTTGATTGCCTTTGGGGAATTGTAGATGGGTGGGGAATTGTCTGATTCCTTTATTTTATTTTACTCATACAGTTGGCTATCTTATTATTACCTTTTCAAATATATAAAATTGTCCATGGTATGCATATTTTAATTTTTCAGATTCCTGACTTGTAGCAATAAAATAACAACAATAATAATAACAATAATGCCAGCTTGTTTGTCAGACTTCCTTGCCTCTGATTAAAAAAAAATAAAATAATAGTATGGCTGAAAGTGTGATTTTCTAAAGTGACCTCACTTAAAGATCTCAAAAAAATTAAGATTGTTTTTGTTCCTCATGGAGTTCTAATTGACTGTCAGCAATGCCATGATTGAAATGAATATTTATTACCTAACTGGAAAATAACATTTTTATAAAAGTTTGATAACATCTACAGATTTTGAAAGCCACACACACTTATTGCTGGTACTCCTAGATTTATGAAATTAAGTGACAGATGAATTCAAATGCGTTTGAAGACCTGTGTACTATCAGATCACAACAAAACTTCATAACTGCCTTGTACCAAAAAATAGATTCAGGGACTAAACCATCTGTCTTACAGCACTGTGCAGCTTGCTTTTTCCTTTCTTTTCTAATTGCCTATCTTCTTTTTCTCTTGAAAAACATTTGCTAAGGGTACATCAAGAAAGAAAGCTGAAACTGAGCTGCTACAGTTGAAGAATGTTCTGTATTCTCTGTTACATAATGAAGTGTATGAATTTTTACGTTTAAAACATTTAATTTTAATCTTATATTACAGTCTTTGTTTTATCTAACCTTGTGTTTCAAAGGGTATATCTGGATAAGATTTAACTGAATTCACCATACTTTTTGAGACTTCTGGGTATTTTTCTCAGGTAGGAAATGATTGAATTAAAGATAAAGTAAATGATAATATTTCTATACATGATAGAGTACTAAAGGTAAAATAGCTAAAACCTATTAAGGATTAAATGAAAGGAACCAAAATAATATTTCAACTACCTGAATGCTAAAATACAGCTTCTGAAGCCAGTGGGAAAAAATGCTTGTTGAAGTCATTGAAAAACAGGAACCTAGACAAAATTATGTTTTAAAATTTGTTTACTCTGCTTTTCTATCCTTGGACATAGTGGGTAGTACAAAAGAAAGAGTGTATTAAAGTATACAGTTTATGCAAATAACTAGAAAAAAGGTCTAAAATGGTTGTGATTGTGAAAGTCACTCAGCTGTGTCCAACTCTTTGTGACCCCATGGACTATACAGTCCATGGAATTCTCCAGGTTAGAATACTGGAGCGGGTAGCCTTTCCCTTCTCCAGGGCATCTTCCCAACCCAGGGATTGAAACCATGTCTCCCACATTGCAGGCAGATTCTTTACCAGCTGAGATACAAGGAAGCCCTGGAATGGTTAAAAACCAATGAATAAAATAGTTTCTCAAGCTTCTGTCATTAACACTTCTTTGAGAATCTCATCTGCTTAGTTTTTGTGCTCAATTAATCTACCATTTCTTTACTTTTTTCTTGAGATTTACTTTAAATCCAGTCTTTTTTGCAAAATTCTAAATCTTGTTCTAAGCACATATCTGTAAATAAAATTTAAAAAATTAACAATTGCCTACTTATAATCATTGCATGTGTCTCACTATGGACACATTGCCTTGAGAAAATGATGTTAAGTGTATCAGAAGGGAACTGTTCCTAAAAAATGAGAGATAAGACATTGGAGGAAGAAATCTAGAGAGCTAAATACAGAATTGCATAATTACCAGAAGCAGGAGAAAATTACATTAGATCTATGCTAAGTTTATCCAAATTAGGTCTCTCCAATCATATTGTGAGTGGGTGATATGAATCTATTTGGAGACTTTCCTGTCTCCTCCCCTCCTTCAATCCCTCTGTCCTCCAGTAATGATCCTGGCTATCTGGGATCAGAAGAAAATGTGGAGTGAGCTTTGGATGGCTTCATTTTCATCTGTAAGGCTTACTGCTGATGTTCTTTTTCCTCTTCTCCATATAAAAATTCCAAAGAGGCTCCGACTGCTGAAATCTATTGGTATTTCCCACTTAGTCTGTGCACTTCTACTTAAATATTCACAAGCTATATACATTACTTACATTGTTTATCGTCTCTTTTCCCCTTATTAGCACATAGTCACATAAAGACAAGGATTTGTGTGTTTTGTTCACTGCAGTATCTTGAACTCCTAGAACATAACTTGGCAATAGTAGTTGTTCGCAATACTTATTTCTTAAGACTCTAACTTTTAGAGGGATACAGTTACTTACTTGAAACATTGAGTTGAAACTCCAGAACATTAGCTGTGCCCAGTTAGTTTTCTCGATTGCGTACAATTCAGTTTTGCAGTATAATTCCCTGTTGTTTTGTTTGTCATTGTACCTTCTGTGCTTTACACTGTAGTCGTTTGATACAAATAGTACGTGTAAGTGGTATTTTTTATGAGTAGCAGAGATTTTGTGAAAAGCACTTCAGAGCTTCCCTTTCTCTCTTGCTTTAATAAACACCTTTTACTTCATGTGAAGAGTTGACTCATTGGAAAAGACCCTGATGCCGGGAGGGATTGGGGGCAGGAGGAGAAGGGGGCGACAGACGATGAGATGGCTGGATGGCATCACCGACTCGATGGACGTGAGTCTGAATGAACTCCAGGAGTTGGTGATGGACAGGGAGGCCTGGCGTGCTGTGATTCATGGGGTTGCAAAGAATCGGACACGACTGAGCGACTGAACTGAACTTCATATAAGTTTATTTGTAGTCTTATGTTAGTAAATATAATCTTATGGTTTTCAAAGGAAGTATTTCCACATAACTTTTAAAAAAACTTCTTAATTTCCTATTTCGTTAATGCTTAAAGTGTACCCTTAACAAATAACTGAAGCAGAGCATGGGTTGTATGCATTGATCCACATGGCCAGAGTTATCTTTCCTAAGGTATGTGAAAGAATGTGCAGTAGATGTACTCCCAAGTATACTAATTTCCCCGGTTTGGAGTATTTCCTAAAATTTTAATCTAGATATTTAATTTGTGAATATGTTTTCATAAAAGCTACTTTAAGAAATGTTTATTATGAGTTTAAATTTTTATTACTCAAAAAAAACGTTCAGAGTCTCCGTCTTTGTAATTCAGATCAAGTTAGAGTGGGTTTATTCACAATCACATTTCATTACTAAGGGGTCAAAATGTAAAGTTTTTCAAACTTCTCAATTTGAAATTCTCTGCTTTCTGGGTTAGAGGATGACTTCATTTTTGACCTCTACAATTCAAATGATGATGAAGGGCATATATATATTTTAAGACTGGATAAGATAGACAAAAATCATGCATTACTTTCTCATTTATTATGAAATTCAGATTATGTACATTTGCTTGCTTTATATGCTGTTCACTTTTTATTTTTTTATTTTATTTTTTTTAAATTTTATTTTATTTTTAAACTTTACAATATTGTATTAGTTTTGTCAAATATCGAAATGAATCTGCCACAGGTATACATTTGTTCCCCATCCTGAACCCTCCTCCCTCCTCCCTCATCTTACCAAATAAGGACAATTAAATGAGAAGAAACATAAACAAGAAATTTAAAGTAAAAAACTAGTCGAGCTTTCCCTGGTAGCTCAGAGGTAAAGAATTCGCCACCCACTGTGGGAGACAGTTTGATCCCTGACCTGAGAAGATCCCACATGTCACAGAGCAGCTAAGCCCGTGCACCACAACTATTGATTCTGTGCTCTGGAGCCCGGGAGCCGCAACTACTGAGCCTGTGCTCCTCAAGAGAAGCTGCTGCGGGGAGCAGCCCGTGCTCCCGCAGCTAGAGAAAAGCCCACGCAGCAATGAAGACCCAGCACGGCCAAAAGTAAATAAATAAATAAATGAATAGATTTTAAAAAATTATTCAGAAAAATCAGAGACTCTCGAATGTGAATAGAAAGTTTGTTTCCAAATATCTGATACTTTACAAATATCGTTAATACACAAATTTGTAATCTCTGAGAGCAAATAGAGCATTAAAATGATAGGTATGCAAGTATGCTACTTTAGAGAATATTTGTTTCCTTTCCTTAAGAATATATAACACTAAAATCTTTCCGAACCACACTTGTTTGAAACATTTACTGATATATTACTCTTCAGGCCTGAATTCTGTAGTATATTTAGGATTTTTCTTTCTTTTTTTGTTATGGATTTTTCTAATATTGTTTTGCTTTTCAGGTATTTTTCCAGTGCCCTGATTCTCTGAAAAATAGAAACTATTTTTCAATCAAAATTTAAATATTCATTTGACATTTACTTTAACGGTTGTTAAAAAGATACACTTGAATATTTCTATACAGTTGTCCCTTTTCATCCATGGGGAGATTGGGTCTACAACCCCTCCTTTCCACTACAGAGGAAACCAAAATCCGAGGATGATCAAGTCCTTTAAATACAGTGACCTGGAGCAGTGGGCCCTCTGTAACCTCAGGTGCAGAATCCACAGATGCAGAAAACTGTTACGATTAGCACTGAAGTATGGCTTGTAGTATCTTAGAGATAAGAAGGATGAATATGGAGTCATAATGTGTGGTAATATAAAATTAAGATTCAAATAGGTCCAAGTTTTCCATGTATCTTACAGTAGTTTGTTGCATTTTTCCTTTATTATGTGAAATTAACACTCTAATTTCATTCCTGTCATGTACCATCTATTTGTAGCAATATAAGGAGAAAAGGGGTTACTTTTCTATTTTTAAAAAAATCAGCTAGTTTCCACAATGGAATATCAACCATTTCTGCAAAATAGTTCTTTGCCATTGTTACTAAGAAGTTATATTAAACATTTTCTGTTCTATTTTAGTGATAATGTTATAACTAGTGTTACGTTCTAAACAGAATAAAGGTACAAATGATATACAAATTATAAGATGTAATTTGTAGTATGTAGTGTTACTTGCTGATAAAACCTCTATTTTAATATGTGCATTCTAATAGTATTTCCAACCTTTTGGCTAGTTAGTTTTTGGCTAATTTTCATCTTCTTTAATGCCTCGTTATTTTTATCTTTTAATAGGCAGATTATGTTTTTGAAAAGGGGCAACATTTTGAGGCTGTGGGAGATGTTACCTTATTTTTTTCAGAAATGATGTATTTTTGCTTATACAAGCAATTAGCATTCCAAGATCACCTTAATTCTATCAACTGAGATTATTAGAAGCTGGTCTTTGTTTTTTTGAGATGGCTGGCTTATTTCAGGTTCACATTATTCCTGTGGTGTCTTAATGGAAAGTTTGTTCTGCCAGGACCTTCCTAATTGTTCAGCCATGGACTTCAGTTTTGTTTCCCCTAAATCCCAGAATCTTTTGGAAGCTCTGTTCAGTTTCTTAATGTTTCAGATGCTACTGAAGATTCTAAATACTAACCTTAGCTCTTGGGGATTTACTCTTGTTTCATACCTTGGTCTCTCCAAATTCATTCCTGCTTTGGCATTTTTCTGATACCCTCAAATCATTATCATTGTATTTTTCTGAGATTTTCCAGTCATATCATGTTTGGTCCTATATAATCGACTACAATTACCAGAAGTAGAAGCAGGGATCTGGTTTGCTTCTTTGGTTTCTGGAACTAGCTCCTTGTGCACATCAAGGAGATTGTTTAGGGAGGAAACAAAATAAAAATCTCCACCATGGTTCTAGTTATCTTTACAGCACAGCAACGGGGTACATATAGATACAAGAGAGACTGCTAATGTGAATCTTTCATGACAAAGAGGATTGGTATGTGATGACTTATTTTTCACCTGGTCAAAATTTAAATGACAGATTCCCTTCACACCAAGGTCTATAGGAATAAAAATGTTAAGATACTGTATTCCTAAGGAAAAATTAATCCTTTATCCTACATAACTATCAGAATTTTAAGATGCCAATTTTTTTGATATTTGTGCCTTTTTACTCTTCTAATTTTTTTAAGCCAGAAAAGTGGGCAATTAAAAAAAATATAGCTATAGTGCACTTTTTATATTTTATATAAAAAAGTCTTCAAGGAAATACTTTGGCATAAATGCAAGTGTTCTTTTTAATAGAATACTTGCTTTCTGTTAAGATTACTTAAAATATAAAGGGAGTCAAAATGTTTTTACAACTTAAAAAATTCTGTTGTTATATGAAGGAGCTGTGTAATTTCTGATGATTTATAAACTTGCTTAAATTAAATGAGTACTAATTAGTTATTTTGGGGTTTCTTGATAAAAGTTGACAGCTAATTAGAAATTAGCAGAAATCAGCTGCTTTTACTCCTTAGAACATTTCACTTATTATCTGTATTGTTTGAGTACCTATCATCTCTAAATTGAAATCATTTTAAAATTACAGTTATGTTCATGATGATATATTAATTAATATAAAGATTTCTTTAATGCCAACTCCCTTAACTTGAAGAGTTAGAATGATTTGAAAACAGTGAGAAGTATTTTGAACTGTCTCAGTACAAATACGTAAATTAAAGGTGCTTAAAATGAATAGTTCTTTTCTCTTAAATTTTATAAATCAATCTTGCTACTGATTTTGGGCCAGTTATTTTAATATACTAGATTCTGTACTTTGGGAGGGCTTCCCAGACCCCTGGGTTGGGAAGGTCCCCCAGAGAAGGAAATGGCAACCCAGTCCAGTACCCTTGCCTGACACATCCCATGGATAGAGGAGTCCATGGGATTGTAAAGAGTCAGACATGACTTAGTGACTGAACAACAACATACTTTGGGAGCTACCTTGTTTTGTAACCATAATTTGCACACTTATCCTCAGTTTTTCATTCTTTGAATGCATGCTGTTTATTACAAAGAGTTGTTAATATACTTCCATGCAAAAACAATTCACTTAATGTGTGTGTATCTGCTATGTATAAAGCACTATGCTAGATGCTAGGGACCCCCAAGTGAAGTGAATACAGCATTTTCCCTCAGGGAGCTGCCAGATTTGTGGGAACAGAGACAAGGAAAAAGGAAGTTGCGTAGAGTGTGATTAAGTGCAAGTCTAGGCTTCCCTGATATTTCAGTTGGTAAAGAATTCTCCTGCAATACAGGAGACCCGGTTCAATCCCTGGGTTGGGAAGATCCCCTGGAAAAGGGAACAGCTACCCACTCCAGTATTCTGTCCTGGAGAATTATATGGACTGTATAGTCCATGGGGTTGCAAAGAGTCAGACATGACTGAACGATTTTCACTTCACTTCAGCATTCAATAGAGCATGCCGTGGAGTTTCATTTTTTTCTAACAGTTGCAGAACATTGTCTTGGGTATGTGAAGGGGTAGGCGCCTCTTCTGGTTTTTGTTTATAAGAAATTGGAGGGAGGCAGGGAAAACTTGTAAATCAATCAGTTGTTACAGAACAGCATTCCAAAGAGTTGTGTAAAAATGAATTGGAAACAGATTGACTTTCCTTAGTTCATGCAACCCTGAAAATGGTTGGGGCCAAGTATGCTTTACTGCTGCCAAGCTCTGGTGCATGAAAGATAGTTTGTCATTTTATTGACCTGTATCCACCCCCAGTTTGTGCTATTCATTGTACTGTCATCAGTTCTTAAAAGAGAAGAGCAGACCATGGGTATTAGTAGAAATGCCATGAAATAGAATAATATGATACCAAATTTTTAAAAGAAGAATATTGTGTGTATGTGTGTGTGCATGGTAGAAGTACGAGTGTATCTGCACCTGTATTTTTGTATGAGAGTGTGTTTCTGTGTATGTGCTGTGTATTTACACGGATGCACGTGACAGAGGATCTCTGGTTAAACACATTTATGCCACAAGTGGATAATGTCAGTGAGAACTTGCCAGAACTGACTTTGTAGGATTTCTTATTACAAAGGTGTGTGATCACATTGTCATGTTCTCCTTTCTTAAGGGCATTTTGGATCCCCCCTAAGCACATACTAAAGAGGCAATGTGACTTAGTGGCTAAGAGCACAGATTCTGGAGCTACATTGCCTGGTTTGAAGCTTACTCCCAACATTTATTACTTTTTACATATTACTTAATCTCTCTGTGCCCTGGTTTTATGACTATAAAATGAGGATAATAATAATAATACCTATTTTGTAGGACTGTTGTGAGGATCAAATTATATATGTGTATGTGTGTCTTTCTATACTGTATATAAATATATATAATATATATGAGTCTTAGAAGAAGAGTACTAGATTGGAATGCCTGTTTTATATTGGGACTTGATTGTGGTATGTGGGTAGTTTTAAGGAAAGGAAGAAGGAAGGAAGGCAGAAAGGAAATCACTTGAATTTATAAAGTTCTGGTTCAATATTCACACATTTTATAGGTGAGGTAAACTAAGGCTAAAATATGAATTCCTGAATTCTCAATCCTATACTTTTTCGGATTATACAGAAATACAGACATAGTGATAATGAGTGTGAGAGTGAAAGTGTTAGTTGCTCAGTCATGTCATACTGTAATGACCCCATTATCTATGGCCCACCAGGCTCCTCTGTCCATGGGATTCTCCAGGCAAGAATGCTGGAGTGGGTTGCCATTCCCTTCTCCAGGGAATCTTTCTGATCCAGGGATCGAACCCAGGTCTCCCGAATTGCAGGCAGATCCTTTACTATCTGAGTCAAGATCAACATATTATTTTTCACTTGCTCTGATCTATAAAAATTAAAATGAAAGAGAAAATACAAAGTGTGTATCAACGGCTCCAAAAGAAGTGTGGAAAAAAGTAATAATAAGTACAAACATAGAAATAGAGATTTTTGGTTAAGGATACATAGACATCATAACAGAAGGTGCTTTTTATCAATTAATTTTAATTTTTCTGAATGCTCCATCATTTCTACAGTGAAATGAAAAACCTCACTTCCTGATGTTCCAAAGTTATTGTCTTACTGTACTTGATAGTAGCTTCCTCTGTTTTTGTTTTCTTGTCAGCTAAACATGTCAGTTTTTTTCTGAACTCTTAAAACACTCGGCAGGGTGCCAGACAGCCTCTCAGGAGTTGTCCTTGTTTTCACCACCTTTTACCATCTAGTCTCTGCTGGACACACAATAGGACACACTGATTTGCATGAAACTTACATCTTATTTTGACCTAGGTCTGTACATCTCCCTAAATTCCATCCCAAGTACTTCTTAAGCAACCGAAGGAAAGGACAAGTCAAGAAAGAATGTCCTAAAACCGTGCACATACCACAAACAATTCTAGAGGCTTCTCTGACCTTTTAAGTAAATATATATATAAGTAAAGAAGTGAGAAAGCTTGAGGAATGAGCAACCATAAGAAACTGCCATGCTGAAATTTAGGATTTTGAAAGTTGAACAGCTCTCAGTACTAAGTTTCACAGAAATCTAAGTAAGGGCGTGTGGTATGTTGAAGAGAAGGTTAGAAGCCTTGCACACTAGGTGGTTAAGGAGCCACTGACATGAGTGTGGAAGTCAGCAGTGTTATCCTTTGGAGTGTGAAGTAAGTCTAAGTCAGGTGTCAGAGTCTTCAGGGAATCAAGGGCAGCATGTGGAAGAGGGAAAGATGGCAGCAAGAGGCAAAAATGAAGACTAGTGTCGTCAGGAGATGTGTGCCTCCAGGTGGGGAGGCTTTGTGACAGGAGCGGGACAGTCACGGCCTGAATGTGACCATAGGCGAGTGCTGCCTGTGGGCCTGCATTCCATGGTGAGAGGAGGCATTTCTTAATGAGAAGGCCAGGGTCTAGTTGAAGAAATAAGGTTCAGAGAACATTCTGAAACTAGGTTGAAGACGGAGGTGGTGCTGCTGGTGGTAAAGAACCTGCCTGCCAGTGCAGGAGATGTAACAGACCTGGGTTTGATCCGGGGATCGGGCAGAGCCCCTGGAGGAGGGCATGGCTACCCACTCCAGTGTTCTCGCCGGGGAATCCCATGAACAGGGGAGCCTGGAGGGCTACAGTCCATGGGGCCGCATAGAGTCAGACATGACTGAAGTGACTGAGCACGCACACACGTAGGTTGTATACAGCAAAAGGAGAGTTTAAGAGCAAACGGCTAGAGGCCAGCTAGATCTGCAGGTAAGAAACAGAGCAGCATGGGGAGCAGCAGTGTTCTGGCAGCCGCAGAGAAGGCTGGATTTTGATGTGTGGCCAAGAAGAACCAAAATGAAAGGTGTGATTAGATCAACCAGTTTCAAAACTCCTGTCCTCAGCAGGCTGTGCTCCTGGCAGGTTGAGGACCCCTGTGTTTAGCAGCTTTTGCTCAAGACTCAGATGCTCCATGTTGCTGCTTATTTTCGTCCCTCTGCTCTTCATTCAGACACACTAAACATGCAAAGTAGTTCGTGTTCATTCTTTCTGGCATCACCTTAGAGTACAGTGTTTGGAAGTTTTAATGTTTACACTTTATGTTAGTTGCTCAGTCGTGTCTGACTCTTTGCTATCCCATGTACTATAGTCCATTTGACTTCACAACCTAGACAGCATCTTAAAAAGCAGAGACATTACTTTGTCAGCAAAGGTCTGTCTAGTCAAGGCTATGGTTTTTCCATTGGTCATGTACGGATGTGAGAGTTGGGCTGTAAAGAAAGATGAGCACAGAAGAATTGATGTTTTTGAACTGCAGTATTGGAGAAGACTCTTGAGAGTCCCTTGGACTGCAAGAAGATCCAACCAGTCCATCCTAGAGGAAATCAGTTCTGAATATTCATTGGAAGGACTGATGCTGAGGCTGAAACTCCAATACTTTGGCCACCTGATGTGAAGAGCTGACTCATTTGAAAAGACCCTGATGCTGGGAAAGATAGAGGGCAGGAGGAGAAGGGGACGACAGAGGATGAGATGGCTGGATGGCACCACCGACTCAATACACATGAATTTGGGTGAACTCCGGGAGTTGGTGATGGACAGGGAGGCGTGCTGCAATTCATGGGGTCGCAAAGAGTTGGACACGACTAACCAACTGAACTGAACTATAGTCCGCTAGGCTTTCTGTCCACAGAATTCTTCAGGCAAGAATACTGGAGTGGGTTGCTACTTCCTTCTGCAGTGGACCTTCCTGAGTCCAGTGGATCGAACCTGGATCTCTTGCATTGCAGGCAAATTCTTTACCTTCTGAACCACCGGGTTATCTGTATTCACCATAGATGAGTTTCCAGGTATCACAGTGTGCAGAAGACTATTTCTGTTACAGAATGGATCCTGGTTATGGCTATTAGATGGATTGTTTTATTTTCATAGAGGGAATATCTCGTAGTGTTGCTTATGATCTTGAGAAGAGGAGTGAGAGGAAGAAGACAAGAAAGACAATGGGACACTAAGCTATTGTAAATGACTAATGCCAATATGTGGCAGACTCAAAATATGCTTATCCATCTACCCAATGTCATTAATTTTGAGAAGCAGTGTTTATTTTCATACTTTAATATTTGTGAAATGTTAAATGAATGGCATGTTGCAATTAGAATTGGTTGTATTTTTACCTTTGGTATTGGTTCATATTATAAAATGCCATCTTGAAGAATAAAATCTATTAAACGCTTCTTTTAATTCTTATCTATGGCCTACTTTGTCTCACATTTAAAAAGTTCTTTTATTTTTCTATGTGCTTAATCTCTTTAATTTCTGAAATTCAACTTCATCATCACCCTGGTTTCCTCATACTTTTTATTCCAATTTCATTTTTCTTCCTGCTTGTGTTCTACATGGGATATTAATTTTTTCTCCAAAATCACAGCTTTAAGAAGATACCATATAGTAAAACCTCTCCAAGTCCTTCTCTTTCATTAAATATCAAGGAGTCATTGAGTGACTCATTCAACCTCTTAGAGTCATAATTTACTCATATGTTAAGTGAGGAATTGGGGCTTAATTATATCTAAAGTCTCTTTTTGTTTTGAAATATTTTGATTCCCTGATCCCTCAGAGAACCAGCAGATCCCTCCTCTGTGGCAGTCCTTTCGAGGAATGGGGAGGCAGTGACACACAATTCTGCCTCTATTCTCAGGCTCATCTCTTAAAATTATATGCATTCTGATTTTGCTGTCGTCGAACCACTGGTGGTTAAAGCTTTGTTACTGGACATTGGCATCCATCAACATCATCTTTAATTACATCAGTCTACTAGATTAAAAAATAATATAGGTCCCTCTCTTCAAGTATAATGATGTAAAGATTGAGTACATTTTGTAGTGAAAATTTTAGATATTCTTTTCTGGGGAATCATTATTTTCTGTTATCTCTGGCATAAGTCAAGAAATAGTCTGACAACTGAAAATGTAGAAGAGATTATTAGTTGTGGATCACCACACGCATGTGTATATGGAAAATTTACCATAATACAGGATGGATAAATTCACATTATTTCTTATCAGATCACCCAGAAAGTTGGGATTGTATATTACCTAGTCAAATTAGAATGCCTGCTGTGCAACAAATGTAATCAGTATTTTTTAGCAATGAGAAATCCTGAAAATAAACTCAGTTGCATGTGAAAATAGTTGAGTGTCAAGTTTGCTTTATTTGGCAAGTGACTGCTCTGGGGCTACCTACCATGTATATTGCTTTTTTTTTTTAAGGCATAGAATGTTATAAGAAAGAAAGAAATTGAAGTTGCTCAGTCGTGTCCGACTCTTTGCAACCTCGTGGACTGTAGCCTACCAGGCTCCTCCGTCCATGGGATTCTCCAGGCGAGAATACTGGAGTTCAGTTCAGTCGCCCCGTCGTGTCCAACTCTTTGCAACCCCATGAACCGCAGCACGCCAGGCCTCCCTGTCAATCACCAACTCCCGGAGTCCACCCAAACCCATGTCCATTGAGTTGGTGATTCCATCCAACCATCTCATCCTCTGTCATCCCCTTCTCCTCCTGCCCTCAATCTTTCCCAGCATCAGGGTCTTTTCAAATGAGTCAACTCTTTCCATCAGGTGGCCAAATTATTGAAGTTTCAGCTTCAACATCAGTCCTTACAATGAAAACCCAGGACTGATCTCCTTAGGATGGACTGTTTGGATCTCCTTGCAGTCCAAAGGACTTGCAAGAGTCTTCTCCAACACCACAGTTCAAAAGCATCAATTCTTCTGCACTCAGCTTTCTTTATAGTTGAACTCTCCCATCCATACATGACCACTGGAAAAACCATAGCCTTGATTAGATGGACCTTTGTTGACAAAGTAATGTCTCTGCTTTTTAGTATGCTGTCTAGATTGGTCATAACATTTCTTCCAAGGAGTAAGTGTCTTTTAATTTCATGGCTGCAATCACCATCTGCAGTGATTTTGGAGCCCAGAAAAATAAAGTCAGCCACTGTTATGACTGTTTCCCCATCTATTTGCCATGAAGTGATGGAACTGGATACCATGATCTTAGTTTTCTGAATGTTGAACTTTAAGCCAACTTTTTCACTCTCCTTTTTCAATTTCATCAGGAGACTCTTTAGTTCTTCTTCACTTGCTGCTATAAGGGTGGTGTCATCTGCATATCTGAGGTTATTGATATTTTTCCTGGCAATCTTGATTCCAGCTTGTGCTTCCTCCAGCTCAGCGTTTCTCATGATGTACTCTGCATAGAAGTTAAATAAGCAGGGTGACAATATACAGCTTTGACGTACTCCTTTTCCTATTTGGAACCCATCTGTTGTCCCATGTCCAGTTCTAACTGTTGCTTCCTGACCTGCATACTGGTTTCTCAAGAGGCAGGTCAGGTGGTCTGGGATTCCCATCTCTTTCAGAATTGTCCACAGTTTATTGTGATCCACACAGTCAAAGGCTTTGGCGTAGTCAATAAAGCAGAAATAGATGTTTTCCTTGAACTCTCTTGGTTTTCCGATGATCCAGCAGATGTTGGCAATTTGATCTGTGGTTCCTCTGCCTTTTCTAAAACCATCTTGAACATCTGGAAGTTCACGGTTCATGTATTGCTGAAGCCTGACTTGGAGAATTTTGAGCATCACTTTACTAGTGTGTGAGATGAGTGCAATTGTGTGGTAGTTTGAGCATTCTTTGGCATTGCCTTTCTTTGGGATTGGAATGAAAACTGACCTTTTCCAGTCCTGTGGCCACTGCTGAGTTTTCCAAATTTGCTGGCATATTGAGTGCAGCACTTTCACAGCGTCATCTTTCAGGATTTGAAATAGCTCAACTAGAATTCCATCGCCTCCACTAGCTTTGTTTGTAGTGATGCTTTCTAAGGCCCACTTGACTTCACATTCCAGGATATCTGGCTCAGGTGAGTGATCACACCATTGTGATTCTCTGTGTCGTGAAGATCTTTTTTGTACAGTTCTTCTATGTATTCTTGCCACCTCTTTTTAATATCTTCTGCTTCTGTTAGGTCCTTACCATTTCTGTCCTTTATTGAGACCCTCTTTTCATGAAATATTCCCTTGGTATCTGTAATTTTCTTGAAGAGATCTCTAGTCTTTCCCATTCTATTGTTTTCCTCTATTTCTTTGCATTGATTGGTGAGGAAAGTTTTCTTATCTCTCTTTGCTTTTTGCATTTCTTTTTCTTGGCAGTGTTCTTGAGTCCTGTCTCCTGTACAATGTCATGAACCTCTGTCCATAGTTCATCAGGCACTGTCTATCTGATCTATCCCTTAAATCTATTTCTCATTTTCACTGTATAGTCGTAAGGGATTTGATTTAGGTCATACTTGAATGGTCTAGTGGTTTTCTCCACTTTTCTTCAATTTAAGTCTGAATTTGGCAATAAGGAGTTCATGATCTGAGCCACAGTCAGCTTCTGGTCTTGTTTTTGCTGACTGTATAGAGCTTCTCCATCTTTGGCTGCAAAGAATATAATCAGTTTGATTTCGGTGTTGACCATATGGTGATGTCCATGTGTAGACTCTTCTCTTGTGTTGTTGGAAGAGGGTCTTTTCTATATCAAGTGCATTCTGTTGGCAAAACTCTATTAGCCTTTTCCCTGCACATTCTGTACTTCAAGGCCAAATTTTCCTGTAACTCCGGGTGTTTCTTGACTTCATACTTTTGCATTCCATTTCCCTATAATGAAAAGGACATCTTTTTTGGGTGTTAGTTCTAGAAGGTCTTGTAGGTCTTCATAGTATGAACTGTTCAACTTCAGCTTCTTCAGCATTAGTGGTCGGGGCATAGGCTTGGATTACCGTGATATTGAATAGTTTACCTTGGAAATGAACAGAGATCATTCTGTCATTGCCATTAATGTTATGGTCAGGTCTTAATCACAGAGCAGAAAATACATCAGATTATCACTCAAGAGGACAATTAATCCAAGAGAAATATAAAGTAATGGCCCTATATGCAAAAAAAAAAGCAAAACAAAACTATCTATGAATGAAGAGAATAGTTCCTTATAATCTCCTAGGGAAATTACTTTAAATACCTTGTAATTTGGTAAATGTTTGTACTCCAAAAATCCCTTAGTGAAAGCACATATTAAGACTGCAAGAATGCTGCAGGGATGTGTATGTGGTCTATGAAGAGGCAGGATTTAATATGAGTGATAGAGCATAAAATAAAATATAAAATAATTCTCTAGGAAACTCAGGATAATTGGTAGGGAGGCATTGACTTAGCAATGATTAGTTAGTGGCGGGTCATTTTATGCAAGTATAATAAAATGAATACAAAGCAATAACAGCCAAACTTACCTTTTCAGGAATATGTTTACGTTCCAGATGTTTTCTACTTTAGACTTTAGTGGCTTAAAATTAGGATGACTATGTAATTTTATCATCCAAACCAAGGCAATAGGCATTAAGAAGGCCTATTCCAGGAAAACAGGGATATATACTTCCTCTGGGCTTCCCTGGTAGTTCAGCTGGTGAAGAATCTGCCTGCAGTGCAGGAGACTCTGGTTTGATTCCTGGGTCAGGATGTTCCCTGGAGAAGGGATAGGCTACCCACCCCAGTATTCTTGGGCTTCCCTGGTGGCTCAGACCTTCAATGTTGGAGACCTGGGTTCGATCCCTGGGTTTGGAAGATCCCCTGGAGAAGGGAATGGCCACCCACTCTGGTACTCTGGTCTAGAGAATTCCATGTACAGAGGAGCTTGGGGGACTACAGTGAAAGGGGATCGCACACAACAAGAATCGACACAACTGAGCAACTCGCACACACATACTTTCTCTAGTTAGAATCTACCGTGTGTCCACTCTCATTTCTGATTATTTGCTAAAAATGTCTAGACATATACTAGCTAAAGTCTCAACTGAAGGGAAATAAAAACTTTTCTCAGTAAGCTTCTATTCCAGTGGTTCCTAACCTGTACCAGAGCACCCATATCTTGGACAGTGTGATGACACTGGCCTCTTGTACAGAGAAGTGAGTTAAGAGTGAAAAATCAGGGAATTCATAGACCCTGGAAACCCATCCGTGGATAAGAATTTCAGCTCAAGGTGGAATAAAAAAAATAGTATAGCAATTATTTTATAAAGCCAAAGACTGTCCATAGCCAGTAATACTTAAGCCATTTTAATGAAACATAATATAAAATTAAAACTGTTTATCACAAAAGTCAAACATATGTAAAAATAGAAAGAATAGCTTGCCTTTATATAACTATCACCCCAAATCAAGAACTATCAAGAATTTTTCACACTTGTTTCACTTATTTTTTAGTTGTGGTTGTTGCTAAAGCAATTAAAAGCAAATCCCAGATTTCATGTCATTTCTCACTCAAATATTTTAATAGACATCTCTAAAAAATGGCTTTTTTTTTTTTTTTTACTTTACTGCAATGTCATTATCACAACTAACAAAATGAACTCTGATTCTTTGGTCTATCTAATAATCTGTTTATAGTCAGACTTTGTCAATTGCCTTGAAAATTGTATTTTCTACTTGCTTTATTTGCATTAGAATCCTAGGTTATACTGTACATTGCATTTTATTTTTATAGTTCCCCCACACTTTCCTGTCTTTTTGAAGTATAGACCGGGCCGCTGTCTCACAGTCTACATCCCCGTGTTTGCTTCCCTTTAGCTTTACATGACTTGATTCCCTGCCCCTCTATTTATTGTAAGCAAGAGAGTTAGTAAGCTTAATTAGATTCAAGTTAAATTCATTTCCTTTTTTCATAGAATTTTTTCACAGATGATACTGTATGTTTTATAGATGCTTCTGTATAAAACTGTGAAGTTTTATGTTAGGATTTGTTAATAATCAGAAATTACAGTCTGTGACCCAAAGAGGGGCCATGATTAATCATTCTTCCACACCTCCCCAAAGTATCTATGTTCTGCCCCAAAGTTCTTAGGATCATCAAAATATTGAGAATATAAAATATTTATAAAAAGCAACAATGTCAAATAGTTTTTCCTAGAACATTCATTGAAGTACTGGAGCATGTGCTTCTTACTGTTGCCTCCTCCCTTTTCTGGGTTCCTTTATCCCAACCTTTTAAAAAACAGGCCACCAGTTCCCATAGCAGCCTTTACCAAGATAGATAAATATCAGCATCATGGTTGAAATACCAAAGCGCTGTGCCAACAATTATCCTACAATTTTGTGTTGGCATAATAACACACAGGGACATGAGCACATTGCTAATAGCCACAGAGGGTAGCAGGCTAGTCTCTAAACATATTAAAATGCCTCATAGGACTTCTTCAATGCTACATAATCAAGATTTGGTGATATGAGCTGCTTTGTTAGGACCTGTTGTGAATGTTTCATTATCTTGTGTCTGTAGAAATTGGTGCCGACCTTCGTAAATTGGCTTAGATAATATACAGATCAACCAAAAGGAGATTGAACTAGCTGAATGAAGAAGGCTAATCACTGGGAAAAAAGCCTATGATGTAGTGACTTTTAATTTGGAAATGAGAATGTAAGGGTATAGCCAGTTTAATTGGGGGTTGTCTGACCAACGCACTGGTATCTGTCATCTCAGAACTGAAATGTTTTGATTTGCTAAGGTTTGATTTGCATTCCTGAGGACACGGATACTATCAGGGATGGATGAGTCTTTGGCTAAAACAAATTATTAAGTTGGCTTTTCCTCATTTTTATTCCCTTTCAAGTTAGTATTGACAAGTTAGATCTTATTATTCCTAGCAATATAAAAAAGAAGTATGGGGACAAAGAGTATGTGAGAAAAAAGTTCAGGTTTTTTCTTTCTTTTATTTGGAGTTTACAGGAAACTAAGGTGAAAATATTTTTCATAGAGTTCCTTTGGCCTTCATTACAAAGTAGATATTAATAAAATAAGAATAATGAATAGTTTGCTGGCTAAAGATTTGAAGGATTTCTGAAACACTGAAGCCATCTGTAAACATGCTGCAATTTGAAATTCAGATTTTCTGCAGCTTCTTGGACAAACTTATGTTTTTTATCACATCAGTTTTTAAAGAGATTTTGGGATTTGTATCTCCTTTTAGTTATACTTTATTGTGTTGAAAACCTCCTGCTTGCCACTCCTAATCCTAACCCTGGGAAAAATTCCTGTTGGTGGCTACTCCCATTGCTTAGGGATATTTTATAAGCAATTTTATCTTCTAGTCCAAGAAATCTGCATAAAATATGCATTAATATGCATTATGTTCAATAAAGAAATTACAGGGCAGGGCATTAAGCAGATGCCACATGCAAATTATTTCTTTAGTATTGTCTCATTTTAGAAGGGGATATGGAGTAAAATTAAAAATATGCAAGACCCACAAAGCTTTAATAAATTAGCATATATACATACATATGAGTTTCTCTCAAAAGCCCAACATATACAAGTCTTTATATACCTATATGTGTATATATATATATATATATAATATGCATACATATATACATGAGAAGTGATTCCATTCCAAAGTAGATCTAATTATTAGACTGTGCCCTCTAAACTGAAATAAAATTCTCTTTGTCAGAACTTCTACTTAATTTCTTTTTTCTAATATAATAAATGTATCTGTGCCTGTTTCTTCCCTTTTACTTGGAAACTTTTCAATTAAAATATATGAAATACATGAAGACAAGCATGTCTCTTCTCAACCTCTTTTTCCAAGGCCAAATCTTTATTTTCTCAAATCCTTTTTCGTATGTCCTCATTTCAAGACACCTCATAATTCTATTCAAACTCCTTTAAATCACTGCATTTTGACACTTGTTGGAATATAGTGTCCTACTTACCTACTCCTTAACACACTATCCAAGTGTGGTCTGGTGGTGGTTTAGTCGCTCAGCTGTGTCGGACTCTGCGACCCGATAGACTGCAGCCCGCCAGGCTCCTCTGTCCGTGGGATTTTCTAGGCAAGAATACTGAAGTAGGTTGTCATTTCCTACTCCAGGGGATATTCCCGACCCAGGGTTTGAACCCACAGGTAAGATCTGGTCAGAGTATTATAACTATTATTTTTTGATATCTGAATTTTGTGCTCTTGATTTTTCTATTGGCAGTTTAGTCATTAAGTCATGTCTGACTCTTGGAACTCCATGGACTGTAGCCCACCATGCTTCTCTGTCCATGGGATTTCCCAGGCAAGAATACTGGAATGGGTTGCCATTTCCTTCTCCAGGGGATCTTCCTAACCCAGGAATTGAACCTGGGTCTTTTGCATTGCAGGCATATTCTTTATCAACTGAACTACAAGGGAATCCCTGGTTTTTCCATTAATACAGCCTAATGCATGAGATATTTTTTAGATGCAAAATCACAGAATACTATGGTTGACTAATCTTTATGTGTTTTGTCGTGTTTTTAGAACAAAAAATACTATCAGGCCATATCTTTCTCTTTTTATGTGTGGTTGAGGATCCAAGAGATGTTTCAAACCCTGTTCTATCATACAGCACATTAACTCTCAGCTTTATATACACATTGTCAGGAGAATTAAAGTTTTTATTGGTCAAAAATCTCTCCCTTCCTTTTTTTTTTCTTTTCTCCCTTTTAATATTGATCCTTTCAAAGAAAATTTGAGTTCTAAACTTACCTCTTTCATATACAGGTTGTAAGGCTGTGGGTAAGAGACTGAGAGTCTGTGAATGTTAATTTTTGCATTTATGAAGTGTGAATAGAGCATAGGTATGAAGGTTAAAGGCAATGGCACCCACTCCAGTACTCTTGCCTGCAAAATCCCATGGATGGAGGAGCCTGATAGGCTGCAGTCCATGGGGTTGCTAAGAGTCGGACATGACTGAGCAACTTCACTTTCGCTTTTCACTTTCATGCATTGGAGAAGGCAATCGCAACCCACTCCAGTGTTCTTGCCTGGAGAATCCTAGGGACGGGGGAGCCTGGTGGGCTGCCATCTATGGGGTCGCACAGAGTCGGACACTACTGAAGCGACTTAGCAGCAGCAGCAGCATGAAGGTTAAATGAGATAACACATGTATGGTTTTTAGCATGTACCTATAGAAAATATTTGACAAGTGTACATTTTCTTCCCATTGTTGAGTTTTTACGTAGAAGAATCTGTGTTAACCACTTCATAGATAATGCCTAAACCTATGCCTTTCTGTTTTGTCTTTCTGGCCACAATGCAAGGCCTGTGGATTAGGGATGGAACCCATGCCCACTGCAGTGAAAGGGTGGTACCATAACCCCCAGACCACCAGGAAATTCCATCTCATACTGTTTTCAAGCTCTGTTCTTGGTAAAACCCTGACTAATTTCTCCTAGGCAAACATTGGAGAGAACTTTGAATAATCTTGAATTTAAAACAATATACATCCCCTTTGCTGTATAATGGAAAATATATTTATTCTAGGAATCAGGATCAGTGTTGCCTGTTCATCTTGCTGAAGTTTAAACAATCCTTCTGATTTAGACTAGAAAAAATTTTTTTAATCTCAAGAAATGTAAACCCCATAGAGAATATAGTGATAAGTTTATTTGTGCTTGAAGCTAGATTATGTCATAGATGGCCAGTGAAAAATGATAAAGTCCTTTATATTTCTCTTCATATTGTTCTTACCTTTATTTATTTGGTTATTATTCATGTTGTTAATCTGCATAAAATGTCACTGTAGAGGCAGTGTTTTCCAAGATAGTTTAAAGTATCAAGACATTGAATATTGTTGTCTATATTGATCAAGTTTGATCTGTAAGTACAATTTAATTTCAAATAGAGAGGCAGTTTTGACACAGAATCATTTGGGTTCCTGTTAGAGCCTAATTGGGAAGGTTTTAATAGATACAGACTCCCTTTAACTTCACAGTTGATTCTTTGGTAGGAATTATCTGCATCTTTGTTGATGCTCAGCAAGCTCTAACTTGGGCCTCCCCAGTGGTGCAGTGGTAAAGAATCCAACTGCCAATGCAGAAGCCTCAGGAGACGTGGATGGGTTTGATCCCTGAGTGAAGTTGCCCTGAAGGAGGAATTAGCAACATGCTCCAGTATTCTTGCCTGAAAAATCCCATGGACAGAGGAGCCTGGCGGGCTACAGTCCATGGGGTTTCAAAGAGTCGGACGTGACTGAGCAACTGACCAAGTGCTAAAATGAAAGCAGAAGTTTTCTTTAGTCCCTTAATTCTTGTTTCTGATAACTTTTCCCCAAAAGTAACCTAAAGAAGAAGCTTTAATATAAAGAAAATTCCATAGGCAATAAAATCAGTAAATATTGATGAGGCACTATTTTGAGCAAAGTACTTTGCTTGGCTCTGTTCACGATTCAGTGAATTTCAAATTTTTGCTGTTAGTATTGTTGTTTTGCTTTGAATAAGCCTCCTTGCACTATAATCTTTAAAAATACAGTCAACTGTAATAATAATTTTGAATTGAGGGGATATAGAAATAGATATAAATATACTAATGAAACCATATTGTCTTTTACAAACCTTATTTAAGTTAGCAGAATAGGTGCTCAAGACTTGTTGAATGAACATGTTCAAAATATTCACTGTAAGATATATAAACTCTGAAAAATGGCTTCTAAAGAACTAGTTTGCCTACTGGTATAGGGTTTTGGGAAGTTAAGTGGTGTATGAATAAGTTAATTGAGAATCTGGTGGTTACCTAATGAAACACTGTAGGCTAGAAGAGTTTACATCAGAGCAAAGGGTGGAGACTGTTGTTTTACTCTCATTTATTCGTCCATTTACCAAATATTTGTTTGGCACCACTTTAGTGCCAGGCATTGTGTTCTTTAAAAAAAGAAAGAAAGGAAATGGGCAGAGTCTACTGTTCTGTAATCAGAGAGTGGGGGGAGTGCTTTCTAATTTGTCCACATAGAGAAAGGAAAGCATGGTGCTGACAGGAGGAGTATTGTAAAATATACCGAATTATTTCAGTGTTTATCAGGTGGGGAAAAAAAAAGCAGGCAAAAGAAAGTTTTCTAGGTTGAAATACTAATTGACCTCCTGGAGAGGAGCACCCTGATGCTTAGTTTTCCTGAGGAGGGAAAAATTTTGGGGAAATCGCTTCCAACTTCAAGCTAAGATGAGTGAGAGGAGGTACAGGAGTGTTCAGTCAGAGGCTGTGTGTAAGGAAATGTTTAGAAAATGCTGATAATAATTAATGAACAGCGAGTGGTTAGTCAGTTTCTGTAGCTAATTGTTTACTCTCAGATTGATTTTAAATATTAACTTTGCTTAGCACTCAACATTTTTTTTAAAGTTAGTAATTTCAAAAATTTAAGTATTGATTTCAAAAGTGTTCAGATATACATACAGGCACATTCTTAAACATACACACTCATAACACAATTTCCACCTACTTTGTAGACTAACTGGCCTTTCAATTTGGAATATACTGGATAGTGGAGAGAAGGCCACAAGTTATCCACTAGTGGATAAGTTACCAAATTTTAACTTTAAAAGACTTGAAAATTAGTTGGTATGACTACAAACAAATCCGTATTACTCAAGTACTTGCTTGAGAAGCACAATAGTATTGCTATATGTTCTAGTAGTCCAGCAGTATTATCTCTCCTTTTTTAATCTAATTGGTTTTGAAAAAGCATAAGGTTGATGTCACTGTAAGTAAATATGTATATATAATATAAATATGATAGGTAATTAAGTCTTAAGAAATGGAATGCAATATACTTCACATTAACTATGATTAGATCACTCAATAATTTTATTAAAGGATATCAGTATAAGAAACAGTACTTCAAAGTACTACCATTTTGAATACATTGCTATCACATTTAAAAATATTTTAGAATACAGGAATTATTTTCTGCCTTGTGGATACATCAAAATGTATATGCATGTGCATACTAAGTTGCTTCAATCATATCCAACTCTTTGCAGCCCTATTGACTGTCGCCCGCGAGGCCCCTATGTCCATGGGGATTCTCTAGGCAAGAATACTGGAGTAGGTTGCCATTTCCTCAGTAAATTTTAAATTCCTTATTAGCTTACTCCTGTGGTCTTCCTTCTGACATTAAAGCAAGGAAATCTGAATAAAGTATGAACTTTGGCTAATAAAAAGAATAATATATAGATATTGGTATAGTAATTGTGACAAATGTATCATACTAATGTAAGATGTTAATGATATGGAAAACTGGTGTAGCGTGTATAGGAATTCTTTTGGCTATTCAGTTGTTTATAAATCTAAAACTATTTAAAACCAAAAATTCATTTTATAGTAGAGCTGCATTAGGATATATAATATTTGGTGTGAAGTGCTAAAGTTGAATACTAACTTCTGATTATAAACACAAGTTTCTCTTTGTCTTTATAAAATGTGTTCTTTGGGAATTATAAGGCAGTTCTTTATACTTACTTCCACTGTGGTCCCTTTATAGATATGCTACTGCAGTAGAGTTACTTTGATGAGACTATTAAAAACCAAGTTTAGATTCCAGTTGGAATCTGGTTCTGTCATTTACCAACAAAGGCAAAGGAAAAAGTGCTGCAATTATGCTACCCATTTATCACATATTACCCGGAATAACTGGCCAGCCATTTCACCGGATCCTTGATGGTAATCCTGAAATCAGACATGTTCCTGTAGAAAGAACGTTAGGTGAAGCTGTCTATGCACCTATCAAGAATAAAGAAAATAGATTGTATCAAACAACGGCAGGGAAAATCCTTCAGCAGTTCTAACCCACTTTTGGTTTTCAGCGATATATACATCTAAAGCGATACCAGACTGGAACTGAATTCTTTCCTACACTGTAAAATCACAGTTGTGGAATGATAGGAATTCTAGTGATGACATTAAGGTGAACTAAGCAAAACATACACAAATAGAAGGCCCTGTTTTAAAAACTAACATGAAGAGAAATATAATGAGAAAACCTGTAACTTCATTTTGGAAATGTTTTCCCACCAAATAAGGGCTTTCCCCCCATCTCTTAAGGAGCCAGATGAATTCAAAGGCATAGAAAGAGGCAGCTGTAGAATTTGATCTTCTGAGTATCCCATGTACCTTTATTGAACTTATTGTCAAATTGCGGGATCTCACTAAAGGATTTCTGTTTGCTCTCAGTAAAAAATAAAACCCCAAACACATTTTTATTCTTTCTACTGGGTGCATTGTCTGTTTTCTTTGTAAATGCAGTATGATAAAATTATTTAATAACCTAAAAAAATAAAATAAATAAAAACCAAGTTTAAGTTTTAAAACAATTGCTTATTACTTTAAATAGACAGTTAGTTACTTGTTGTTAAATATATTGCAATTTAACTAGGAATTAATTGAGAATTTGAATCCATTCTTAAGTTGAGTTTTTGTGACTATAAAGCAGAGTTGCTGTGATGAGAAGCTCATGAGAAGTGGGTTGGAGGGGTAAATAGGACTTGGAGCAGGAGTTAATGTTGGTCTTGGAGATCACTGTGAGCCTTTGTATAAACTGAGCAGGGCAAGGGAGAACACTGAAGTGTTGTTTGAAGGAAATATTTCTGTTTGATGCCTGCAGTATGTTTTGGAGATCAGTTCAGTTTAGTTCAGTCTCTCAGTTGTGTCTGACTCTTTGTGACCCCATGAATTACAGCATGCCAGGCCTCCCTGTCCATCACCAACTCCTGGGTTCACTCAAACTCATGTGCATCGAGTCAGTGATGCCATCCAACCATCTCATCCTCTGTTGTCCCCTTCTCGCCTTGCCCCCAATCCCTCCTAGCATCAGGGTCTTTTCCAGTGAGTCAGCTCTTTGCATGAGGTGGCCAAAGTATTGGAGTTTCAGCCTCAGCATCAGTCCTTCCAATGAACACCCAGGACTGGCCTCCTTTAGGATGGACTGGTTGGATCTCCTTGCAGTCCAAGGGACTTGAAAGAGTCTTCTCCAGCACCACAGTTCATCAATTCTTTGGTGCTCAGCTTTCTTCACAGTCCAACTCTCACATCCATACATGACCACTGGAAAAACCATAGCCTTGACTAGACGGACCTTTGTTGGCAAAGTAATGTCTGCTTTTGAATATGCTATCTAGGTTGGTCATAACTTTCCTTCTAAGGAGTAAGAGTCTTTTAATTTCATGGCTGCAATCACCATCTGCAGTGATTTTGGAGCCCCTAAAAATAAAGTCTGACACTGTTTCCACTGTTTCCCATGTATTTCCCATGAAGTGATAGGATGTGCTAAAGGCAGGAATGCTAAATGAGAGAAAATTTTTGGAGTTCAAAAATAATTTCCCCTTCAGATACCATGGAATAGAAACAGCATTTTTTTCCCTCTCACAAACTGTTCTTCCTTCCTTTCCTCTTGAAGATAACAGTGTGATATTTTGTCTGACCCCTAGACATCCAGGATAATGATACCTTTCCTCACATTGCCCTTATGCTTGCTCTTGATATGTTAGATAATAGCCATTCTTCTACCTTGGCAATTGCAGTGAATTTCATGCAATCTATGTTGTAAAAATCTTAAGATGATTTTTTACTGTGATAATAATAATGAGAATTTTAATCTAAGATCAGTTCAGTTCAGTTCAGTTCAAGCGCTCAGTCGTGTCCGACTCTTTGCGACCCCATGAGTTGCAGCACGTCAGGCCTCCCTGTCCATCACCAACTCCCGGAGTTCACTCAAACTAACGTCCATCGAGTCGGTGATGCCATCCAGCCATCTCATCCTCTCTCGTCCCCTTCTCCTCCTGCCCCCAATCCCTCCCAGCATCATAGTCTTTTCCAATGAGTCAACTCTTTGCATGAGTTGGCCAAATCCCCTCTGTATTTTATCAGGTGGTTTATTCGCATTTTGACAGTTTTGCAGAGATGTCCCTTTTATTTTTATCCATGAGGAAATTGGATCTCAGAGAAGCTCAGTAATTTTTTCTGTGGTCTCTCAGTTGACAAGAAATGGAGGCTGAATTTGAACTTCAGAGCATTTGGCTTTTCATGCTACTCTAAAGCCTTTTGATTATAACATATCTTCTCTTTTATAGGATACATATAAAATTATATGCAAAGATCTAGAAGCATGTTTTTTTTCTCTTTCTGAATTCACATTTCAAATGAAGGATGTAGTATGTGAAGATCTTTCCAACACATGGAATATGTCGGTACTGATGAGGAAATGTTTCTAGATTAGTATGTCACGTGGGGATCCAAGTAGGATAATTGGATGACCTTTGAGAAAATTAAGATTGCCTCTCAGAGAGAAGTTTCTATCCCACTCCATGGGACAATCTTCCAGTGAATGATAATTTTATTTTCAGTCCTCAATAAGGACCACTGAATTATTACCCTAGAACATATACTTATTATTGAAAATAGTTATTTTAATAATAGGAGAATAACCAAATATCCTGTGGTAACTTTCCTTTTTTCCAATGTCTATTTAGAACTTTAAATTATCACATACAGAAGAAACATAAAGTCTTTAGGAATCTGGTTTACTATATGAATTTGTCTTTAAAATGTGGATAAATTCAGAAAGCAAGAAGTAGATGTATAGTTATGGGTCAAAGGGCAAGACAACCTAGCCATTTAGTCACTTAAAGAAAGCCAAGAAATGAAGAGATACTATTGAAGTTTACAAATTTAACATCTTTTGGGAAAAAATCTTGCTGATTGTGTTTTTTAAAAGAAAAATTTGAAACTTTCCCTAAGGTTAAATTTACAACAGTGGTCTAGAATTGTAATTGTGAAATGCTTAGTAAAATGAATGTTCTGTGAGCAACTAGTGAGGTGAAACAAATGCCAACAACCGGAAGTTTGATAAAAATTGAATATTGAGAGTCATCTGGGAAGACTGGGACCAACTGTCCCTCCTCCAAGTAAAGTAAAAGAGCTAAGGAAATTATTCAGAAGTTCAAGGGTTGACACAGAGGCCAGTGGCCCATTCAGCTTATGGGTTTGACGGGCTTGTGTATATGAATTGAAGTTTAATATTTTTAAAAAGCTTTAGCAGTTTATATAAAGTAATAAAACATTTTACCTTTTTTAGCATCTCTGTAAGGAAGAATCATTTACTTTAAAATTGTAATAATATCAATCAATTAATCATATTAATCAATATTAATAATTAAGATTAATCAGTTCATTTGCTCAGTCACATCCGACTCTTTGTGACCCCATGGACTGCAGCACGCCAGGCCTCCCTATCCATCATCAACTCCCGGAACTTGCTCAGACTTCTGTCTATCAAATCGGTGATCCATCCAACTATCTCATCCTCTGTCATCCCCTTCTCCTCCCACCTTTAATCTTTCCCAGCATCAGAGTGTTTTTTTTTCCAGTGAGTCAGTTCTTCGCATCAGGTGGCCAAAGTATTGGAGCTTCAGCTTCAGCATCAGCCCTTCCAGTGAATATTCAGGACTGACTTCCTTTAGGACTGACTGGTTTGATCTCCTTGCAGTCCAAGGGACTCTCAAGAGTCTTCTCCAACACCACAGTTAAAAACATCAATTCTTTGGTGCTTAGCTTTTTTTATAGTCAAACTCTTACATCCGTACATGACTACTGGAAAAACCATAGCTTTGCTAGACGGACCTTTATTGGCAAAGTGATGTCTCTGCTTTTTAATATGCTGTCTAGGATGGTCATAGCTTTCTTTCCAAGGAGGAAGTGTCTTTTAATTTCATGGCTGCAGTCACCATCTTCAGCCATGAAATTGAAATTAATACCCAATGAATTAGCTACTTTAAATATTTATAAACTATAAACATAAAGTATAATATATACATAAGTTAGAACTCTTCTCGTCCCTCAGTAATTTTTGAAAGTGTAAAGGAGTTGTGAGATCAAAACCAGGGGAACTGTTGCTATACAGAAACTTTATTGTAACTGCTTCTTTTCAAGGAATTTTCTTCATATTTCTTTTAGATTTTTGATTCAGAGGTATCCAGTATAACTTTTGGCTCTTAGAAAACATGCTATCTTGACAGCTTTATTTCCTAGATTTAGTTGAAGGAGAAATAATGATAAACCAGTATGATAAAGTCATTCAAAAGAGGGCAAGTGTCATGGTTTGCGGAGTGGACCCAGATTCAAGAGCAGGAGAAAGAGACTCCACTTTCTGAAGGGAAGAGTGGCAAAGACCTCTCAGCTGTCTATCCTGTATGGTTTGACCTTTTCTGACACCTTGAACGCCATGGCTTTTGGGAGCTTGGCACCTGCTCTCATTAGGTATTGTTCTTTGTAGTCCTGCAACTTCTGCTTTGCAAATTAACAGAATCTTAATTGGCTGCTGCTTGAATTATTTAAAATTATTACCAAATGCAAAATATTTAATGCAGTGAGAATCAAGAGTGACTTATGGCTTTTTATTATCTACCCATCCCTCCTGTTTTCATTTGTAAATTACTAAGTATTGTTGTTTATATTGATTTACTTAAAAACAATTTCTTTCAATGTGATATAAAAATGTAATATAAATCGACTGTCTCTCCTAGTGTCAGTCTGCTGTTTCTAAATTATGTACATCCACTTCCTCTCAGTGTTTATAATGTAAGAGTGCCCTGGTTTTGCCCTTACGGGTTAATCTGTCATTGGTGATTATAAGAAGGTACACTATGGTTCATTTATATAGTTATTTAATTCTTTGGAAGAAATTAAGCCCACAAAACAGAATATAAAAATATGTTTCTTAATGTGAAGACAAAAAGTAAAAAGTGAGAAAAAAAATTTTTTTAACTGGCTACAGTTCTCAATTTGCTTTTCACATGTCCTGAAGTTAAAATGTTGATGAAATGCCTTTCAAGTCTTCTTTTAGTTTCTCCGGGAAAGGTAATATTTTATGCAAGCCCAGGTTAGAAACACTTGCTTGTTATTAAGCATTTATGTAATTTGGGAATTTTGATAGTTATCAAAGCATGCTAAAAGCACCATTCTTTCAGCTGCCCTTAGAAGTTGCTTCTGAAAATCTGCTTTGAAATTGCTTTCTGAAAGCCTTATTCATGCTGTACAGAAAATTAAGCTTTTTCTCTGTTGCAAAGTGGCAAAGGGTCTGTAGGTTGTTAGTAGGGGTGTTAGGTTGGACAGGCCTGATGTTACTGATCATGATAAGTAATGCACTGTGCTTTCTTAAAAGCACAGTATCAGGGAACTAAAGATTGATTGAAAGCTCAGCATACTGAAAATCTTAATGTTAAATTTGTTTCAAAATATTTGATAGAAAGACATTATAAAACTTGGAACCTAGTGTATGAATTTTTCCAGAGTATTGCTGTCAACTCTTAAGTATTTGCAGTACCAAAGTATAATTGATCACCATTGCCATTTCAAACAGCAAATTACCTTACTGTGGTATAATGTGTGTCCCTCAGAAACATTCTGGCTCTTTTCGTCACATTTGAAAATCCAAGATGTGGATTTTAAGTATTCTTGAGAGGAAGATGTAGACTTACAAGGCATCATTTTAGCTAAATTTTTCCTGGCACCTGAATTCTTATTAAGATGAGTTTCTAGATTAGATCTGAGTCCAGGTGTCGCTGCCACACCTTGAACCTTATTGAGTCTAAAGGGGAGCAGCCCTTGTGATTCACAAGATGTTCTAAGTTGCATAATACTTCCTAGATGTCTATAGCAATCCCAGTGCGATTTTCCAGCTTTGTGAGTGTTCCATACTTCCTTTCCTTCTATCTGGCCAAGCTAAAGCATCTTCCTGATCAGTTTCGGCTACTGGTGCATTTTGGAGAGTTCACATTTCAGTGAAGAAACTCTTGAGTTTCCCTGTAAATAACGTTGTAATGTTTTCGTGATGGAACCTGGGCAAGGCCATATCCTAGAGTAAAGGCTGGGTTCCTATTTTGACTTTATGTGTTACTCCGCCCTGCTCTAGCACTCTCTCTCATGCCAATTCCTGAATCATGTTTTACCCACTTGTTGCCATGTATCAGTCCTCAGCTCCTCTCCCTGTGATGCCCTGACAAGCTACTTTAACCTTTATTCGCTTGCATTCCTAGTTAGAGGTGATAGCACTCAGTGGAGAAATTCTTTCTTCCTTATTCCTTTGATTCTTTTATCCACTCAAGCAGTCATTCATTCTCTTATCCAATAAACATATCATACATTTCAGCATAATCTTTAAGTTACCGTCCTTGTTTCTGTAGTGGAAATGAAGTTTTATTGAATCTTTACCTTCAAAACAAGGCACTAAAGAAGAAACAGTCACAATACACTGCGTGCGTGCATGCACGTGCTAAGGCACTTCAGCCGTGTCCGACTCTTTGCGACCCTATGGACTGTAGCCCACCAGCCTCCTCTGTCCATCGAAACAAACCGCTATGTATGACATGGTGCCACTGAAGTTCATTTTGGTTATTTCCCCCAGTAGACTTTCTCCCATAAAAAGGATTACATTTAGTGTGGTGATCAGGATGGAGACATTGTGGAAAGTGGGCAGTGAAGTGGACATCAAGAGGTGGATGGGTACGGTTTTCATAAAAAGATAGTGCAGAATGTGTTCCTGGTAGAAGGAACCAAGTTAGAAAATGAAAGACTGAGAAACAATAGCTTGAGTTTGGAAGACTTCAGATCAACACAAGTTCAGCAAGTTTTAAGGAATAACAAGGAAGCAATTTAATTTTACTGAAGATATGTGAGTATCACTAGATCCAGAAGTCTGCCCTGACTTCTGTAGTATAACCCTTAAATGCCTGTTCTGATTTCCCTTTGGACATTGATATGTTAGTGTCAGTCTCCATATGGGTCCCTATTCTGATGCATTAAAAAATTGTTCACAATATATCAATGATTTTTTACAAAAATTTGTTATATGCCACCAATTACACTTTTTAATGGATTGGTTGTAAAAAATGGTGGATGTAAATTATTATACTAGAAATCATCAAAAATTAATATATTAAAATGAATGTATTGTTTGAAACTCCATAATAGGCACAGAAGTCCACATTCTCTCTATTGCGGGTACACCATAAATGGACACACCATTTCTCCTGAGGAAAACAAATACTAAAAAAGAAAAAAACCCATAATAAGTTACCTTGTGATGTTCACTTTTGAGTTAGTAAGTGTCATCAGTTGACACATAGTTCATACATTAGGAAGATTTTTTTATTTGAGCCATGAGCATACCCCTTTAGTGCAAAGCAAAAGACAAAACAAATAAAACTAAATGTAGACTAAAAACAAACAACAAAACACCTTGAGAACTTTTCTCTTTCTTTCTATCCTTCTATCAATCTCATATTTTATAGGCAGGTGATACCAGGCTTGGTTACAGATGACATTATTGGCCTATCATTGGTAGGATATGTGACTGGAGTGGAGATTATTTCTGTTGACACCACTAACAATTGTACTTTCTCATTCTTCCTCCTTCCCCACAAGAACCAGTGATATTTACTGATGAGGTTTCGTGGTCCCTACAGTCCTGTGTCACAGTATGTATCTTTTTGTACAATGCTGACTCCACAATGGGAAGGATCTTTGGGATGTGACCTTGTTATTATCCTGAAACTGATGTCAGAATAGGGACAGATCCTGCAACAGAATAAGAGAAAAACAATTCTTTAGAAATGGAATTTTCTACACAGGAACAATGTTAAAATATTTTCCGTGTATATTTACTAGCATTTGGGAGTTAATACACCTTGTTTGTAAAACATGAGTAAACCGCATAGGGAAAAAACCCTTAGTGATTCCAAGAATTTAAAAATCACTGTCAATACCATGGTAGTTAAAATTTATGTAATCATTCTGATATCTTCTTTCAGTTAATGCCACCTATTTGTGGGATGAATCTCTTCTATGTTCAGCATTTCTGTGCTTTAGTTTTTCATTATTTTCAGCTATTCTTTACTACTTATAAAATTTGCTGTTTTACATGATTTTTTTCTATTAAATAAAAGCTACAGAATTTTTTGTGTGGTATCTATTCCTGTATTCATTCTAAGATTCTTGGTTTGATACAAGCCAAAAACCAAGATCCATTATTGGAATGTCTCCTGTTCCAAGTTTTTATTACTAATTCATTATTTTTTTATTGTTTATTTTTAATCATCTTTTGAATTATTGACTGTTTTATGGTGTCTCATAGTAGCAGTTCTATTTTTTATATACTTATTAGGGTAGATTTCACTTTTCTGCCTCACTCCATTTCAAATAATGGCTTAGCTTTGCAATCTTTACTTGATTGAGGGAATATTAATTTGCTTTAACATATTGCCATTTAAAATATCTCAGGTTTTGTATGGTCTTGTAAAAACTTTATCTTGAAATTCTCTAAAAGGTGCTTTATTTTTTTCCTCTTTTTAAAACATTTTAAAAAATTCCTCCTGGTATTCATGTCACATACCGTGATATTAAGCAGATGCTCTGATTGACTGTGCTAGATAATATTAAAAATGCATAAATTCAGGTTTCAAGGCAATTGATAACTTTAACTCCCACATTATTCTTCCAGTATTTAACTCCTACTCCATGACATTTTTACCTTAGGCTTCTAGCAGCTGTTTCACTACTTAACTTCTAGCTAATTGTTTTTCTCCTCATCCTGACTCCACAGAGGTGATGGATCTATTTTTCCTAGACTTGCCTGAAAGTCTTAACTGAACCCCTAGAGTACTATGTCCTATCTTATTCTTTTCAATTCTTCCCCAATGAGGCATGACCAAGAGATTGTTGTATCCTTGAGAGGCAGGTTCTTGGAATGGAGTGGCAGATGGATATACAAGAATCACCAGTGCGGTGCTAATGGAAATTCAGCTCCAGTTAGATTTTAAAGTTGGTTGCTCCCAAAAAGTCTAGAAGTAATATGAATAGAACTGTTTGCCCTGCTGGGATTTTATTCCTTGCTGCTAAACTCCTAGGCAAGGTGATAATGATATTGGAGGATTCAGGTTTAGGAGATGGTAATGATTACAGTGCTGCTGCTGCTGATGATGACAGCTAACATTTGTTGAATGCTTATTGTGTATCAGGGATGAGTTAGGCCTTTTATGCAGCCCTGTGAGCATCTGTCAGCTGCCTTCATTGTCAGTGTATTTTCTATTACTGCATAACCAATTACCATAAATTAGTGGCTTAATACACATTTATTATCTTAGTTTCTGTGCCTGCGTATTCCAGGTATAGCTTAGCTGAGGCTTCTGCTTATTGTCTCACAAGACTACAATAAGGGTTTCACTCAAGCCTGCATTCTCATCTAGAGACTCAACCAGGAAAGGATCGATTTCCTCACTCTTGTGTTTTTCCTACTGAGAGCTTTTTTTCTTGCTGGCTGTTGGTCAGAGGCTACCCTCAGCTCCGAGAAGTTACCCTCAGGTCCTTGCCATGTGGACTGACATGGCCACCACTTTCTCACAGCTGTCCCTGGGAGAGAGAAAAACTCCTGCAAGATAAATGCTCAGTCTTACGTAATGTAATCCTGTGTGTTAGTCATCTGTATCCCGTCATCTTTTCCATACCATATTGCTTAGAAGCAAGTCACAGATCTTGCCCAAACTTGAGAGGAGAGCTTTTCACATGGATGTGAACATAAGGTGGCAGGAGTCCTGGGAGCCACCTAGAAGCCTGTGCATTACTAGCAGGAATTGCTATTTATCCCCCAACGTCTATTCTTTCTTTTTCTCCCATAAGGAATAGAAATCTTCATTGTTAAATGGATATGTGATCATCTGGAATAAAGATTTTATTCCCTAGATTACCTTGTAGTTAGGCATGGCCATGTGACTAAATAAGGCAGAGCAGCAAGATAAAAGACTTTGGAACTCTGAGGATTTTGTGAAGGCACCTGTCAGCCTTTAAAGATTCTCTACTCCTGACGTTTTTAATGTGAGAGGAAAATATGCTTTTATTTTGTTTAAACCATTGTTATTTTTGGCTGTCCCTTGCAGCTGAACCTAATCTTAACTGATGTTCTTTTCTATCATCCCCTTTTCTCTAACAGCTCTTCATTTCCATTTTGTGGTGTATACTTTTTTTTTTCCCCCAAGGAATTTGAAATCACCCTAGGTCCAAGTTCAGCTAATCAGCACATTCTGTCTCCTGCTTAAAGGGCTAGGACTGTGACCTATGCCACTCTAATCAGCGTGAATCTGAAATATTTTACTGAGAAATTATGGCAATACCTGAATGTAACAGTAATTCTTAAGGAGGAACAGACTTTGCCTGACTATTGAGGCTCTTGCTTGACAGAGATGACTCCTGGGGCATATAAACAAACTGAACTTCTTCATTATAAAGGCTGATATTTAGGAGATGGTCTAGAGGAAGCATTCACACCAGTCCTGAGGTTAGAAATGACACAGAGAAGGATTCTGAGAGAGCTGCTCTGACTCCCAGATTGCAGCTGGGTTAGTCATGACTGACTCAAGCAGAATTCGGGGGATTCCTATTCAGTACAGATCTCAGAGACACATGTGTGAGTGGCGAGAGTTGATACCCCTGTGCCTGTGGGTTGATGCAGATACCACAGGATGTTGGGATGTTAAAGTGATTCATTCTTGGTAAACTGTGTATCAGTCTCTATGCCTATAGTCTTCATTTTGGGGAACAGTGGTATTGAATTTTTTACTAGATTTTTAGAACTATCAAAGTAACTATTGCTCACTGTAATAGGATGAACTATACAAGGGTGTTTCCTGCATTTAAAACAGATTCTTCCTCTCTCAGGGAGTCTTCTGCCTTCAGTCTCTCTTTCACTTAATTCGTTTTCGCATTACATTGAACAAATGTCCATTTTAAAAAAATGATCTGATTCAATAGTTTTTATATTCTTTATTTCAGTGTTTACAGGGCTTTAAAATATTTTTGGCCTAAACAAAGAATAGTTTATTAAATTCAGAGCAGACTAAAATTGCCAAACATTTTGGAGACAGAATGAAAGTAAGGATTCATTAGTCTTTTCCTAGTAGGAACCCAACAGATAGCTTAGAGGATGAAAGGCTTTAAATAAGTGAATAAGAAAGTGCTAATCATGTACTTAATCTATTTTTACTTAGGCAGTTACCACCACAACTGTATATGTAGAAAAAAGGAAGGCAAAGATTTGGAATAGTCTCAGAAGTTTCTAAAAAGGAAGCCAGGCCTTGAACTAGACAGAGGAGGACAGAGAATTGAGGCTGTCCTGAGAATCCTTGGCATGAAACAGAAACTGTCCCCAGACCTGGATGAACCTGCCTTCATTCCATCTCAGATCGATTGGGACAGAATTCCAGGAGTGAGGCCTGAGTATCTGTATTTTTAACAAGATCTTTAGAGAATTCTTTCTAGAAACTGGCGTTTATGTAGGAATTTCTGAAAAGCAGGAAATGTGCCTTATTATTATCACAGCTGCTGGAAAGTTAATTTGAGAACACACTTCTTCACTGAAGGACTTTGAAAAAGTCATAGGTCGTATTCATAGTTCATTGGTATATTATTTATAGTCATTAAAATCATGTATTTGTACATGAGTTGCTATTCTCTTAATTCTTTCTAAAAATTTTAAGTCATTAATTTGTACAAGTTTTGTCAAAAAAGAAAGAAGTTAGAGTCCACAGAAATAACCTTTCTGCACTCTTTCATTCATTGGTTCATTTCTTTGAAGAACATTGGTTAAGACTGGAGACAAGAAATTTAGAGCAAAATATTCATCTGGTCCTAGAGAATTTTAGGGAGATGATATGAATTAAATACAAATAAATATATAATGCATGCAAAATGTTGCAGGGGAGGGAGTGATTACTTTTAGCCTTGGAAATTTGTGAATCTTTTGTGGAGCATTTTGAGCCTGAAATTTGTCCATAATATGCAGGTGAGTTATGGACATAAGGTAAAAAAAGATGTTCCGCACAGATGATCCAATATGAGTAAAAGCACCTAGGTTTTCATTTTCAAATAAAACTAGAAAATGTACCTTTTAAAAAGTGTGTATATGCAAAGAATAAAATATTAGCTTAAGGAAAAAAGTAAGAAAAAATATATTTGTACAAATATTTCCACACATATATACACACATATATATTTTTGAAATGTGATTCTGCTTGATTCTGATAGAATGACCATTAAATACACATATTTGAAAACAAATATGAGGCTTTTAAATGGAGAAAGGCTTGCCCTTTTTTTGCATCCACTGCAGTACATGGTGAATGAGTCATGTGACTTTGCAAAATTGATAAGTGTTACAGATTTACCATAAAAAAGGGGGAAACATAGGATCATATAAGTAAAATCAAACTGTTGAAAATCCTGGAGGGCAGAAGGTAAGTAGCATGGTTGAGCTGCTGCCTGTACCCCCACACCCATCCACACCCTGTCAACTTGCCACGCATAAGTAATGAATAAATACTGCATTGTTTCTGTAGCAAGATCAGATGCCATTTTAACACCCTGAATAAAATCTGTCAGACTTTGGAGGTGTACTTTTAATGCTTGTCTAAGCATTATTTCATTTATTTTCTCCTTACCTATTATCTTACCTGTCTTAGGTTAGGTTCCTAGAACCTGACCCTGAGTTGAGAAATTTTGTGCAAGTGGTTTATTGAAATAGTACTTCTGAGAAAATCCTGTAAGAAAGCGAGGGAAGTAGGATAGCACAGGGGGAGGCTTTATTGAGACGTAGTTTTTCCCAAAGTCTAGTTGTAATCGAAGCCTGCTGGAGCTCTGGAGCAGGAGTAGCATCTTGAAGGCAGAGGGACTCACACATTGTGTTCCTCTCTTTCTTTATTCAGTCAGTGTCTAAAGCTCTCCTTGGAGGGATGGCTTAACTTCCCAGAGAGGCAGCTCCCAGAGGCTGGGGACATTTCTCACTACAAGAGTGCTTTTGTCAGCAGCCAGTACCTGCAACAAATAGAAGAAAGGTACACTGCAGATGAAGGGCAGTGATTTCTAACTGGGGACAGTTCTGTCCCTGAGAGATGAGAGATGTTTGGCTATGTTTGGAGCGGTTTTGATTGTCACAGCTCAGATAGAGAGGTAGTAGTGGTGTTGCTCCTGGCATCTAGTAGACAGAGGTCAGTGATGCTCCTAAGCATCCTACAATGCACAGGACAGCTCTTCTATGACAGAAAGTTATCCAGTCCAAAATGTCAGCAGTACCAGATTTGAGAAACCCTGGGCAAAGGGAATCTGAACAAAGCACCAAGGATGTCTACTACACCCTCGTTTCCATGTGTGCTATTCTGTGTAGACTGCAATAGCAGGGAGCAGTCTTCCTTGCACCATATCAAGTAAAACAAAAAACTTCATCCATCCATCCATTCATTTATTTATTCATGCATGCATTAATTCAATAGGTTGATTCATCAAGTAACTATTGAGCTCCTATTATGAACCAGGTACTAGACCAGGCAGTGAAGATGTAGGGATAAGTATAACCGGGCATCTGCTGTCAGGAAGTTCAGAAGACAGGAAGTGGGAGTTATTACAATCTAGTGACTTTGTCATATGTAAAAGAGAGAATACACACTTACACAGATTGAATGCACTAACCAACACGTAAATATTTCAATCATTTGGCAAATTCATATTATTTATTATTAATTATCTACTGTGTAATAGGCATTATTCTATTAATAGGTGCTGGAGATAATAGCAGTGAATTATAAGCAAAAAATATTCTGCCATCAATGTGTATAATCCAGTGGGAAGAATAGCTCATAAACATTCAAATGAATATAAATAAAATTTTAGATAGAGCCAAGTGTTCTGAAGAACACAGAAGAAAAAAACGTGGAATGGAACGTAGTGGTAGGATTTGTGGGCACCATATTTCAGTAGAGGTGATCAGAGGGCACTGCTTTGAGGAGAAGATTGTTCAGATGAGACCTTAATGAGAGGGAGTCTGCCATGTCAAGTTCTGAGGGATGAGGAAGGCCTCTTTCAGAAAGAGGAAGGTACTTGGTCTCATTGAGGAACGGAAAGATCAATATAGCTGCATCCTGAGGCATAAAGGGGTTTAAGTAAGGGATGAGTTCAGAGAGGAGAGGGGCTAGATGATGCAGGGTCCTCTAGACCCCTAAAAGAGTTTGGATTTTAATCTAATTACAATGGAAATCCATTGGAGGTTTTTAAAAGCAGAATGGTGGCATGATGTGAATTTTATTTTGAGATGATCATTTTAGCAGGTATCTGATGGTCCAGCAAGGAGTTCCCTGCAGTGATTCAGTAGAGGATAATGATCACCAAGAATGACATCGTGTGTTCGCCTGCAGTGCCTCCCAAATTGTCTTTCTCTGTTATCTTATACCCTTACTTTATTGGATAAAACATCTACCACTGAATACTGTGGAGATATTGAAATATATTTAATATGTCACTTTTCCTAACACCGCCAGCGTATTTCTGAAGAGGTGAATGCATATTAGGTTTGAGCTTTAAAGAGCAGTGAAGCATTCATTTTGCTGTCCCAAAGGTGGACACATTTTTCGAAAGAGGCAACTTTTCAGATTAGTTATTTAAGACATTAGCTACCTAAAATTTATTTGGAATAGCTTCCCAACCAAATCAAATCACTTTGAACTTTCTAAAATATATATAGTTCTTTACTTTGAATGATGAAGCAACTCGGGATGAATAATCAGTCGTTGAATAATTAGTCATTTATTTCTTGTGTGTCTGTGTGTGTAGCTCAGTGACATGAGGACTGAATTTCTCTTAGAATAAAATAAAAAAGGCTGCTAGATGAATAGTTTCTAGAATGATTATCGAGAACAGCTTGCAGCCCAGGATTTATAGCTTGATTACAGTCTTCTCACAGACCTTTGGTGAAAAGCAGTCATCAGTGTAGTCTTGCCTTGAGTTTGAATGACACTATTTGTTTATTCTGGTGTTCACTGAGAGACGCATGTAATAAAATCAATTCTTATATGCGTTAGTAGCTAATAAAGTTTTTGACACATTAATAGGAATCTTGACAAAAGCCCAGGGGAGCTGGAATATTTTATGAAGATATTTTATAGACAAGTAGGTTTTTAAAATTAGCTAACATATCATATACATATGAAATATATGATTTAAATATATATTATGTAAAATATATTTTATATGTATATAAACTATAGAGGATGTCCGAATTATTCCACTAATAAAAAGTAGACATTCTTTTGGTAGAATCTCCCATTTTGAGACATATTATTAAGGGGTTTCCCTGGTGGCTCAGATGGTAAAAAATCTGCCTGCAATGCAGGAGACACGGTTGGGAGATCCCCTGGAGAAAGGAATGGCTACCCACTCCAGTATTCTTGCCTGAAGAATTCCATGAACAGAGGAGCCTGTTGTCTCAAGTAGACTACAGTCCATGGGGTTGCAAGGAGTTGGACATGACTGAGCGACTAACAACAACAACTACAACATTCTTTCAGTAGAATCTTCCCTTTTGAGACATATTTTCAAGGCATATGAATTATAAATTTGGCTAAAGATAGAGCTCTTTGCAGTTGGTTATTTAAATGACATGAGTGTTCAGCAGGATTTGTAATTGCTCTAAATGTCTTATTTATAAATGAAAATGAGTAAGCAAGTTTCCTTTTTTTTTTTTTTACTACAACCCTGGCAATATTATTACTGTCTCACCTAATTATAAGCCCAGTAGTAACTGTTTCTGAGCCATAGTTACTTTGTGGTGCTGAGCTTTATTTAAATGCATGGTATGACAGCACTGCTTTTGGTCAGAGAAATAGAGGTTGTGCTAATTTCTGTCCATGTCACATTGCAGCAGTTTGGCTAGTTGTTATTCTATTTAGCTTCATAAACTCCTGGCATCTTTGTGAGTTGCTGGTACCATTTGACTGTATCTGTGTGACTGCCTTTATGATCTAAGTGACTTCCATTTTGTTTCCCAATTTACAAATAGGGCAAGTACCATGGCACTAATTTTTAAAATAAAAACCTGAAGGAGCACAGCAGATAAAAATAAACATTGAAAACCTTTTTTTTTTTCATAAGTGGTCAAGAGGCAATTTAAGATTTGTATGTCAGTTTCTGCCTTTCCAAGTCAGGTGGCATCAAGTGTGCTTTAACATGGTCGTAATTGTCCTGTGGTTATCCAGATGTAGTTTGGCAGAGCTGTAACTGGAATGGACTTTTTGAATATATGTTTCCTTCTCCCGCTGACATGCTTCTGGAGGATAAAATTTTTATCATAGATGTTGCTGTCTCCTAGATCATTAGTTCCCAGTACTCAGGAATTGTAAAAAACTCATTAGGGTATTGGACTCTGGTGCCAGGTCAAATAGTATTTTGAGGTACTATTCTTGATCTTTCAGTTGCCTAGACTGATCATACCTTTACAACAATAGAATAGTTTCCTAATCCATCCTGATTCAACCTGATGGAGTCATCTATCTATATGGAAACCTAGCTAAATGGATGTGGAAACAGACATGGATTTTCTTACCTGTAGCTGGAGCCCTGATCATCCGTCTGACTCATAGTTACAGTGACAGCGCTTTCTACAACTGTTTTGCGACCTTGCCTGTAGACTGTGATTCAAGAGTTTGAGCAAATTCTCATATTTATATGCATGTTGTAAATGCATATAAATATATGTATGTAAATAATACCTAGGGTGCAACCACCTTGGTAAAACTTGGATCATCTACTAAAGTAGAAGTGACGCATATCTAGAGGCTCAACAGTGCTATTCCCAGATGAATACCAGTCATATTTATGAATGCTGCTATGCACTTAGGGACATGTGCAAGAAGTTCTTAGCTGCATTATTCACAATAGCACAACCCTCCCCCACCCCCAAACAACTCATATGTCCATCAGCAGTAAAATGGATTATGTTTTGGTAGATTTGTATAATGTAATGGTATACAGTGGTAAGGATGAAATTACTTGCATACATAACATAGATGAATCACACAAATATAATGTTTGCTTGAAAGGAGCCAGACATAAAAGAATGCATAGTTGGTGATTTCATTTATATAAAGTTCAAATACAGGCAAAACTGAACCAAAGTATGAAGAGATGTAAACTTAGATAAACTGTTAAGCAAAGCAAGAAAATGATAACCATAAAAGTAAGGATACGAATAGCTCTTAGGCAAGGGTTGTGATTACAAAGAGGCCAGTGCAGAACATCCAGGAGTGCTGACAGTGCTCTTCATCTGGGTGGTTGTGTAAATGTATTCACTTCCCGATGATCCATTAAGCTGCCCAGTTATGGTTTATGCACAAAAAATGTGATTTATATTTTTCAAATTAAAATAAGCCAGAGTATAACTGCTTAACCCTGGGACCGTCTGAAAATTTTTGGAAAATACCTTGTGGAGTATATGGACAATGTCATTTGCAGAAGCTTCTGAACAGAAAGCTCTGATACTTTGGCCACTTGATGTGAAGAGCCGACTCACTAGAAAAGACCCTGATGCTGGGAAAGATTGAAGGCAGGAGGAGAGCCTGGCATTTTGTTAACTAACTTTGTTTCAGTATATACAGAGAAATGTTGATTGGGATTCTCATATTTTCAGTCCTACATTTCATTTTTCATCTGCATTAGACCCCCCAGTGGACATGGAAAATTCTTAAAGAGATGGGAATACCAGACCACCTGACCTGCCTCTTGAGAAATCTGTATGCAGGTCAGGAAGCAACAGTTAGAAGTGGACATGGAACAACAGACGGGTTCCAAGTAGGAGAAGAAGTACATCAAGGCTGTATATTGTCACCCTGCTTATTTAACTTATATGCAGAGTACATCATGAGAAACACAGGGCTGGATGAAGCACAAGCTGGAATCAAGATTGCTGGGAGAAATATCAATAACCTCAGATATGCAGATGACACCACCCTTATGGCAGAAAGTGAAGAAGAACTAAAGAGCCTCTTGATGAAAGTGAAAGAGGAGAGTGAAAAAGTAGGCTTAAAGCTCAACATTCAGAAAACTCAGATCATGACATCTGGTCCCATCACTTCATGGCAAATAGATGGGGAAACAGTGTCAGACTTTATTTTTCTGGGCTCCAAAATCACTGCAGATGGTGATTGCAGCCATGAAATTAAAAGACGCTTGCTCCTTGGAAGGAAAGTTATGACCAACCTAGACAGCATACTAAAAAGCAGAGACATTACTTTGCCAACAAAGGTCCATGTAGTCAAGGCTATGGTTTTTCCAGTGGTCATGTGTGGATGTGAGAGTTGGACTATAAAGAAAGCTGAGAGCCAAAGAATTGATGCTTTTGAACTGTGGTGTTGGAGAAGACTCTTGAGAGTCCCTTAGACTGCAAGGAGATCCAACTAGTCCATCCTAAAGGAGATCAGTCCTGGGTGTGCATTGGAAGGACTGATGTTGAAGCTGAAACTCAATACTTTGGCTACCTGATGCAAAGAATTGACTCATTTGAAAAGACCCTGATGTTTGGAAAGACTGAGGGCAGGAGGAGGAGGGGATGACAGAAGATGAGATGGTTGGATGGCATCACCGACTCAATGGACATGAGTTTAGGTAGACTCCGGGAGTTGGTGATGGGCAGGCAGGCCTGGAGTGCTGCGGTTCATGGGGTCGCAAAGAGTCGTACATGATGGAGCAAATGAACTGAACTAAAAAGCCTCTTGATGAAAGTGAAAGTGGAGAGTGAAAAAGTTGGCTTAAAGCTCAACATTCAGAACACAAAGATCATGGCATCTGGTCCCGTCACTTCATGGGAAATAGATGGGGAAACAGTGGAAACAGTGTCAGACTTTATTTTGGGGGGCTCCAAAATCACTACAGATGGTGATTGTAGCCATGAAATTAAAAGATGCTTACTCCTTGGAAGGAGAGTTATGACCAACCTAGATAGCATATTCAAAGGCAGAGACATTACTTTGCCAACAAAGGTCCATCTCGTCAAGGCTATGGTTTTTCCAGTGGTCATGTGTGGATGTGAGAGTTGGACTGTGAAGAAAGCTGAGGGCAGAAGAATTGATGCTTTTGAACTGTGGTGTTGGAGAAGACTGTCGAGAGTCCCTTGGACTGCAAGGAGATCCAACCCGTCCATTCTGAAGGAGATCATCCCTGGGATTTCTTTGGAAAGAATGATGCTAAAACTGAAACTCCAGTACTTTGGCCACCTCACTGGAAGAGTTGACTCATTGGAAAAGACTTTGATGCTGGGAGGGATTGGGGGCAGGAGGAGAAGGGGATGACAGAGGTTGAGATGGCTGGATGGTATCACTGACTCGATGGAAGTGAGTCTGAGTGAACTCTGGGAGTTGGTGATGGACAGGGAGGCCTGGCGTGCTGCGATTCATGGGGTCGCAAAGAGTCGGACACAACTGAGCGACTAAACTGAACTGAACTGAACTAGACCTCCAAATTTATTCAAAGAAATTCAAAAGACTCGTGTAGTATTATAACACGTGCAGCTGCAGTGTGACAGAATCATGCCTTGGAGCTGCCAGTGCAGCTTCTCTAGCACTTTCACGTAGAGATTTTTTTTTTTTTTAACCTATTTTAAAGTTCTTCCAAATCATAAAAAGGAGATTGCTGGTAGTTTGAGAGAAATTTCTCCACACCATTTACACGGAAAAAATTGATTTCATATAAATGTAAAATATAAATTTACTACTGACAACAGGTAATGTGTTATAATGTCTCTATTTGAGAGCTTATCATATTTCACACATTCTATTGTATGTGCATACTTGGGCATTATTGCATGCAAATCTCACAACTACTTCCTGAGGTTGTATACAAATATTGTTCCCATCCTAGAGGTGAGGAAACTGAGATTCAGATGGGTGGGGTCTTGAAAATCAGTCTAAGTCCAAAGCCTATGCTTCTTACTGCTTGAATGTACACCTCATGTTGGATTCATTTAGTTCAAGAGTGCAAGAGAAGTCACTCTTAAGTCTTAATGGTACCTTTAATTCAAACAGAAAATGTAAAAAGTTGATAAGCTTTTCATTCCAGTTCCACTGATGTTCTTTACGGATCTTTGAGACCTCCTTTGCCAAGCTCTTACGTTTTTAAGCAAAATTCAAAGACCGAGATGGTCAAACTACCTATCTCAAGAACTGGTTCAATTTTAGACTGTTTCTGGACTCATGTCTGATTCTCATCTGGGCCAGTTTCAGAGCCCCTCTTATGTTTTACAGTCCATTTTAGTTCACTGATTTCTAAAATGTCAATGTTCGTTCTTGCCATCTCCTGTTTGACCACTTATACTTGCCTTGATTCATGGATATAATATTCCAGGTTCCTATGCAATATTGTTCTTTACAGCATTGAACTTTACTTCCATCATCAGTCACATCCACAACTCTGCCTTGTTTTTGCTTTGGCTCTGTCTCCTCATTTTTTCTGGAGTGAAATTTCCACTCTTTTCCAGGGAAGTTCATCTTTCAGTGTCCTATCTTTTTACCTTTTCATACTGTTCATGGGGTTCTTAAGGCAAGAATACTGAAGGGGTTTGCCATTCCCTTCTCAAAAGTAAACCACATTACAGAGTGACTGAACAACTATGGACAGAGGTTCCTGACATTGTACAGGAGACAGTGATCAAGACCATCCCCAAGAAAAAGAAATGCAAAAAAGGCAAAATGGTTGTCTGAGGAGGCCTTACAAATAGCTGAGAAAAGAAGAGAAGCTAAAGGCAAAGGAGAAAAGGAAAAATATATCCATTGGAATGCAGGGTTCCAAAGAATAGCTAGGAGAGATAAGAAAACCTTCCACAGTGATCAGTGCAAAGAAATAGAGGAAAACAATAGAATGGGAAATTCTAGAGATCTCTTCAAGAAAATTAGAGATAGGGAACATTTCATGCAAAGATGGGCTCAATAAAAGACAGACACAGTATGGACCTAACAGAAGCAGAAGATATTAATAAGAGGTGGCAAGAATACACAGAAGAAATGTACAAAAAAGATCTTCATGACCCAGATAACCACGATGATGTGATCATTCATCTAGAGCCAGACATCCTGGAATGAGAAGTCAAGAGGGCCTTAGGAAGCATAACTTTGAACAAAGCTAGTGGAGGTGATGGAATTCCACTTGAGCTATTTCAAATCCTAGAAGATGATGCTGTGAAAGTGCTACACTCAATATGCCAGCAAATTTGGAAATCTCAGCAGTGGCCACAGGACTGGAAAAGGTCAGTTTTCATTCCAATCCCAAAGAAAGGCAATGCCAAAGAATGCTCAAACTACCACACAATTGCACTCATCTCACACGCTAGTAAAGTAATGCTCAGAATTCTCCAAGCCAGGCTTCAACCGTACGTGAACCGTGAACTTCCAGATGCTCAAGCTGGTTTTAGAAAAGGCAGAGGAACCAGAGATCAGATTGCTAACATCTGCTGGATCATCGGAAAAGCAAGAGAGTTCCAGAAAAACATCTAAACATCTATTTCTGCTTTATTGACTATGCCAAAGCCTTTGACTGTGTGGATCACAAGAAACTGTGGAAAATTCTTCAAGAGATTCTTCAACTACCAGACCAGTTGATCTGCTTCTTGAGAAATCTGTATGCAGTTCAAGAGGCAGCAGTTAGTAGTGAACATAGAACAACAGACTGATTGCAAATCGGGAAAGGAGTGTGTCAAGGCTGTACATTGTCACCCTGCTTATTTAACTTATATACAGAATACATCATGAGAAATGCCGGGCTGGATGAAGCACAAGCTGGAATCAAGATTTTTGGGAGAAATATCAATAAACTCAGATATGGAGATGACACCACCCTTATGCCAGAAAGTAAAGAAAAACTAAGAAGCCTCTTGATGAAAGTGAAAGAGGAGAGTGAAAAGTTGGCTTAAAACTCAACATTCAGAAAACTAAGATTATGGCATCCAGTCCCATCACTTCATGGCAAGTAGATAGGGTAACAATGGAAACAGTGACTTTATTTTTTGGGGCTCCAAAATCACTGCAGATGGTGATATCAGCCATGAAATTAAAAGACACTTGCTCCTTGGAAGAAAAGCTATGACCAGCCTAGACAGCATATTAAAAGGCAGAGACATTACTTTGCCAACAAAGGTCTGTCTAGTTAAAGCTATAGTTTTTACAGTAATCATGTCAGTAATCACGTATGGATGTGAGAATTGGACTATAAAGAAAGCTGAGCACCAAAGAATTGATGCTTTTGAACTGTGGTGTTGGAGAAGACTCTTGAGAGTCCCTCGGACTGCAAGGATATTCAACTAGTCAATCCTAAAGGAAATCAGTCCTGAATATTTATTGGAAGTCTTGATGCTGAAGCTGAAACTCTAGTAGTCTGGCCACCTGATGCCAAGAACTGACTCGTTGAAAAAGACCCTGATGCTGGGCAAGATTGAAGGCGTGAGGAGGAGACAACAGAGGATGAGGTGGTTAGATGGCATCACCGATTCGATGGACATGAATTTGAGCAAGCTCTGGGAGTTTGTGATGGACAGAGAAGGCTAGAATGCTGCAGTCCATGGGGTTGCAAAGGGTCAGACATGACTGAGCAACTGAACTGACCTGAACTGAAGTAATGTTTTCCATATCCAATTTCTGTCTTATCTATGAGCAGCCCTTACATGAAAGACCCTGGTGTGATACGGGAGTAATGATGCAGAGAGAAGAAGCAGGTGAAGTTTTGTGGTGTGCCACCATGTTGCACAGGCTGTGATTGAGAAATGAATCCATCGTTAGGATATATAGTTTTGCTTAAAGCAATGAAACTATAAGGCAAAGCTTTGACAATTTTCTTTAAAATTGTTTACTTCTTTGGTTGCACTGGGTCTTCATTGCTGTGCCCGGTCTTTCTCTAGTTGTGGTGAGTGGGGGTTACTCTTCGTTGCAGTACAAGGCATTCTCACTGTGGTGGCTTCTCTTGTTACAGAGCACGGTCTCCAGTGCATATGGGCTTCAGTAGCTGTGGTGCGCAGACCTGATAGTTGTGGCTCACAGGGCTAAAGCTCAGGCTCAGTAGTTGTGGTGCAAGGACTTAGTTGCAAAGGCTTAGTTAGAATCTTCTTGGACCAAAGTTCAAATCCATGTCGCCTGCATCGGCAAGTGGATTCTTAGCCACTGCACCACCAGGGAAGCCTGACCGTTTTCTTAATAGCTAAGATTTATTGAGAACTTACTATGTTTCAGGCACTGTTGCAAAGCCTTTTTATATATTAACTCTTAATCTGCACCACAATCCTATGATGTATGTACCCTTATCCTCCCCATTTACAGAAAGGAAATGGAGGCACAAAGAAGTTAGCTCACTTGCCAAGATCACACACTTATAAGTGGTAGATTTAGGATCTGAATTGAGGAAGGCTAATTTTAGAACTCACTTATGAACTGCTATGTGATGCTGTCTCTTCTTGAGTTGAGCAGAGATTCAGATGTGTATTCTTCTTCTGTATTAAGAAGAAAATGAGGGACTTCCCTGGTGGTCCAGTGGCTGGGACTCTTCCCTCCAAATTCAGGGGGCCCAGGTTTGGTCCCTGGCCAGGGGACTCGATCCCACATGCCATGACTAAGACCTAGCACCGCCTAATAAGTAAGTAAAGATATTTTAAAAAGGAAGAAAATGAAGGGACATCAGGTATTGTGGAATACTGCATCTTTTGATTTATTTCAAGCTGAACTATCTGCAGAAGAAGAAAGGCTCTTATGATTTGGTTGCCATATAGTCTGTAAGACAATAAACCTCATAGTATAGGTTTATCACACTGTGAAGCATTTGTGAACTCTTTGCATAAACTCCTTAGTGATAGAGATCGAGTACCAAAAAGTGTTCTTTTGGATTTCGCCAAAGCCACATTATGAAATGAATGGTGACCGGGTGTACTGGTCCCTTGTCATTCCTTGCTCAAAAAAAAAAGACCTTTGTATATATTCATTTCCACTTCTCTTTTAAAAATCAATGTTTTTATTCTTCAAAAGATTTGAAATGGAAAAGTTGTATTGTTTTCCCCTTAAATCATTATATGTATATTATTTTTACTAAGATATTTTGGGATTATTGATCTAACATGTTTTCATCTTTTGAAACAGATATGGAGTTTAACATATACAATATTGGTTTCTGGAACTCAATTCATATTTACTTAAAAATATGAATTTTATTTTAATTCAGATCTTCTGAAGGTAACTATCATGAATCTGAGTTCTTTTAACTTTTTACTTCTTTTTGAATTAAGTCTATTTCTTATAACAATGTAGAAAATCAGATTCTTAATATTTCTTGGGATAGATGGAAGAACTATATGTAGAAAGTATATTAGTTTTCTATTACTTAACAATTACCACAAATTTAGTGACTTTAAACAGCATACATTTGTTATGTTAGAGTTCTGGAGATCAGAAGCCTATTGAGCTTGTTTGGGTTCTCTGCTCAGTGTATCAGAAGGTTCAAATCACAGCATCAGTCTGCTGGGCTTTTATCTGGAGACTCAGGGCAAAAAATCTGCTCCCAAGATCATTCAGATCATTGGTAGAAATCAGTTCCCTGTAGTTATTGGACTGAGGTTCCTGTTTTCTTGCTGATTGTCAGCGAGGAGCCACTTTTCCTCTGCCTGACTGGCCGCAGAGAGACGTTGTAGGTTTCCACTTGTACCAGAGAGCTTGTTCTCCCAAAGTGGGTGGTCACAGCCACCATAGTCAGACCCCTAATATCCTCTCTGGAAAGTCACAATGCTGATCAATGTCCAGAAGAAGAGAAAAGTTGTTAAGACCTAACAGCTACTTCAGCTCATCCTTGCTCTCTTTGGCTTTCATTCACTGAAAAGACAGACTATGAACAAAATATACATCCTGCATATACTTTCTAACCTCTGAATCTCTCGCTTCTGGATGCCTTCATTTGAGGATTCAGCTGACCCTATTTCTTTTATAACTGGTACTTAATATGCATCAAATTTGTTTCTTTTTTTTAAAAGTTTGTTGCCTTTCAGTTCAGTACAGTTTCAAGTACTTTTTAATGAATCAAACTTCCCTGACACCCCTCCCAACTACCCCCATTCCAGCTCTTTTAAGTTCATTTCAGCATAAAACGTAAAACTTCCCATTAGAACCAATATAGTGACTCATTCATAAAATGCTTTGAGGGCCTTCTAATGAAGGATAGGGGTCAGCTATGTCATGGTCCCTTTCTGTGATTCTTTTGTGTGAATTCAAACTCTGCATTGATGCCCTTGAAATACTATGACTTCTTGGTTTTGTAACTCAAGTCTTATCATTAATCAGAATAACTATATTTTGAGTTTCTTCATTGTTCTGTACTACTTTTTTATTTAGGTAACATTGGTTTGTAACATTATGCTATGTTTCATGTGCGCAACATTAAATTTGACTTCTGTATGCACTGTAGCGCACTCACCACCAAATTTTGGTTCCTTCCTTACCACACAGTTCATGCCCTTTACCCACTGTACCCTCCCTTACATCCCTTCCTCTCTAGCAACCGCCACTCTGTTTATCTGTATCTATGTGCTGATTTTGTTTTTGTTTTTTTAAAAATATTCCACATATGAGTGAAATTATATGGTATCTGTCTTTCTCTGTCTTACTTATTTCACTTAGCATAATACCCTCAAGATCCATCCATGTTGTTGCCAATGACAAGATTTTGTCATTTTATTTTGTGGCTGATTCGTATTCCATTATAAGTATATGTAACATTTTTGTCATCCATTGATCTGTTGATAGGTACTTACATTGATTCTGTAATTTGTCTGTTGTAAATAATGCTGCAGTGAATATAGGAGTGCACCTGCCTTTTCCAATTAGGGTGTCTGTATTCTTTAGACAGATACCTAGAACTGGATAACTAGCTCACATGGTAGTCCTATTCTTAATGTTTTGAGGAATTTCCATACTGTTTCACATAGTAGCTGAACCTATTTCCATTCCCACAAATAGCGTATGAGGATTCCCTTTTTTCCATATCCTCTCCAATACTTGTCATTTATTGCCTCTTTGATAGTAGCCATTCTAATGGGCATGTGACGATATCTCATCATGGTTTCAATTTGCATTTTCTTAATAGTTAGTGATGTTGAACATTTTCTTTCATGAGTCTATTGGCCTTCTGCATGTCTTCTTTGGAAAAAAAAAGTTTTATCCAGATTCTCTGCCCATTTTTAAAACAGGGTTGTTTGGATTCTTTTTTTGTTGGGTTGTATGAGTTCTTTATATATTTTGGATATTAACTCTGATCAGATATATGATTTGCTAATATCTTCCCCCGTTCAATAGGTTGTCTTTCCATTTGGTTTATGATTTCCCTTGTGTGTGGAATCTTTTTAGTTTGATATAGTCCCATTTTGGAGAAGGCGATGGCACCCCACTCCAGTACTCTTGCCTGGAAAATCCCATGGACAGAGGAGCCTGGTAGGCTGCAGTCCACGGGGTCGCTAAGAGTCGGACACGACTGAGCGACTTCACTTTCACTTTCATGCATTGGAGGAGGAAATGGCAACCACTCCAGTGTTCTTGCCTAGAGACTCCCAGGAACGGTGGGGCCTGGTGGGATGCCGTCTATGGGGTCGCACAGAGTCGGACACGACTGAAGCAACTTAGCAGCATAGTCCCATTTATTCCCTTTTTTATTTTTCCTTGCCTGATAAGACTTATCTAGAGAGATACTACTAAGACCAAGGTAAAAGAGTTTATTTCCCATGTTTGTTTTTTTTTTTTTTTTCTCTAGGAGTATTGTGGTTTCAAGTTTTACATTTAAATCTCTATTCTGAGTTTAATTTTGAATGTAGTATAAGAAAATGATCCAATTTCATTATTTTGCATATAGTTGGCCAGTTTTCCCAACACCATTATTGAACAAACTGTCTTTTCTCCACTGTAATTCTTGGCTTCAGTGTCATAAAATAAGGGATCATATAAGATGGGTTTATTTCTGAGGTCTCTATTCTATTCCATTGATCAATATGTCTGTTTTGAGCCAATTATATAGAGTTTTGATTACTGTAGCCTTGTACTATAATTTGAAATCAGGGAGTATGCTGTCTCAAGCTTTTTTTTCCCCTTAGGATTGCTTTAGCTATTTAGGATCTTTTCTGGTTCCATATTAATTTTAGGAATTTTGTTCTATTTCTGTGTCAATGGGATTTTGATGGGGACTGCATTTAGTCTGTAGATTGCTTTAGGTAACATGGACATTTTAACAATGCCCAGTCTCTGGGCATGGGCTATCTTGCCATGTTTTTGTATCTTCAATTTCTTTCAACAATATCTTGTAGTTTTCAATGTACAGATCTTTTACTTCTTTGGTTAAGTTTATTCCTAGTATTTTAGTCCTTTTGTTGTGATTATAAATGGGGTTGTTTTCTTAATTTCCCTTTATGCTATTTGTTGTTAGTTTATAGAAATGCAACATATTTTTGTGTACTGCTTTTTGTATCTTGCAATTTTACTGTATTTATTATTTCTGATAGTTTTTAGGTACAGTCTTTAGGGTCTTTACTATATAAAATCATGTTATCTACAGATAGTTATATTTCTGCTTTTTCTTTTCCAGTTTGTATTCCTTTTATTTTTTAATTGCCTAATTGCTCTGTCTAGGACTTCTAACACTCTGTTGAATAAGAGTAGTGGGAGTGGGAATCCTTGTCCTATGCCTGATCTTAGTGGCATAACTTTGAGTTTTTTACAACTGAGTGTGATGTTAGTGTGGGTTTGTCTTATATGGCCTTTATTATGTTGAGGTATATTCCTTTTATACCCATTGATTTTGTTCAAATGAGTGTTGAATCTTGTCATCTATTAAGATGACCATATGATTTTTATCCTTAAGTTTGTTAATGTGATGTGTCACATTGATTGATTTGTAGATGTCGAATCATCCTTGCTTCCCTGGAATATATTCCACCTGACCATGATGTGTGATCCTTTTAATGTTTGTTTAATTCTATTTGCTAGTATTTTGTTGAGGATTTTTGCACTTATGTTCATCAAAGATATTAACGGTAGTTTTTTTCTTTCTTTCTTATGTTGTCCTTGTCTGGTTTTGGTATCAGAATACGATTGGCCTTATAAAAGGAGTTAGGAAGCATGTTTGCCTCTTCAAATTTTTTGGAAGAATTTGAGAAGGCATTAACTTTTAACTCTTCTTTCAGTGTTTAGTATAATACCAGTGAAGCTGTGTGGTCCTGAATTTTTGTTTTTTTTTTGTTACTATTTCAATCTCTTTACTAGTAACTGGTCTTTTCATATTTTTTATTTCATCTTGATTTAGTCTTGAAAGGTTGTACGATTGTAAGAGTGTATCCATTTCTTCTAGGTTGTCCAGTTTGTTGGCATACACTGTTCATAAGTCTCATAATCCTTATTTTTTGGTATCTCTTGTATCTTCTCTTTGGTTTCTGATTTTATTTGAGCTTTCTCTCTTTTTTTTTCTTAGTGAGGCTAGCTAAACGTTTTCAAATTTCTTTATTTTTTAAAAGAACCAACTCTTAGTTTCATTAATCTTTTCTATTATACTTTATAGTGTCTATTTCATTTAGTTCCACTCTGGTTTTTATTGTTTTCTTCTTTCTCCTGACTTTGGGCTTTGTCCTTCTTTTTCTTCTTCCTTTGGGTATAAGGTTAGATTATTTATTTTAGATTTTTTTTTGTTTGTTTCTTGAGGTAGGTCAGTATTGCTATAAATCTCCCTCTTGGTTTTCATTTTCATGTCTTCAGGTACTTTTTAAGTTCTTCTTTTATTTCTTCATGGATCCAATAGTTGTTTAGTAGCATATTTAGCCTCCAGTTATTTCTGATGATTTTCCCCCCTAGCTTTCCGCTGGATCATTGAAAAAGCAAGAGAGTTCCAGAAAAAACATCTATTTCTACTTTATTGACTATGCCAAAGCCTTTTGACTGTGTGGATCACAATAAACTGGAAATTCTGAAAGAGATGAGAGTACCAGACCACCTGACATGCCTCTTGAGAAACCTGTATGCAGGTCAGGAAGCAACAGTTAGAACTGGACATGGAAAAACAGACTGGTTCCAAATAGGAAAAGGAATATGTCCAGACTGTATATTGTCACCCTGCTTATTTAACTTCTATGCAGAGTACATCATGAGAAACGCTGGGCTCGAAGAAGCACAAGCTGGAATCAAGATTGCCGGGAGAAATATCAATAACCTCAGATATGCAGATGACACCACCCTTATGGGAGAAAGTGAAGAAGAACTAAAGAGCCTCTTATGAAAGTGAAAGAGGAGAGTGAAAAAGTCGGCTTTAAGCTCAACATTCAGAAAACGAAGATCATGGCATCTGGTCCCATCACTTCATGGGAAATAGATGGGGAAACAGTGGAAACAGTGTCAGACTTTATTTTTCTGGGCTCGAAAATCACTGCAGATGGTGACTGCAGCCATAAAATTAAAAGACGCTTACTCCTTGGAAGGAGAGTTATGACCAACCTAGATAGCATATTCAAAGGCAGAGACATTACTTTGCCAAGAAAGGTTCGTCTAGTCAAGGCTATGGTTTTTCCAGTGGTCGTGTATGGATATGAGAGTTGGACTGTGAAGAAGGCTGAGTGCTGAAGAATTGATGCTTTTGAACAGTGGTGTTGGAGAAGACTCTTGAGAATCCCGTGGAGTGCAAGGAGATCCAGCCAGTCCATTCTGAAGGAGATCAGCCCTGGGATTTCTTTGGAAGGAATGATGCTAAAGCTGAAACTCCAGTACTTTGGCCACCTCACTGGAAGAGTTGACTCATTGGAAAAGACTCTGATGCTGGGAGGGATTGGGGGCAGGAGGAGAAGGGGACGACAGAGGATGAGATGGCTGGATGGCATCACTGACTCGATGGACGTGAGTCTCAGTGAACTCCGAGAGTTGGTGATGGACAGGGAGGCCTGGCGTGCTGCAATTCATGGGGTCGCAAAGAGTCGGACACGACTGAGCGACTGATCTGATCTGATCTGATCTGATGTGAGTATGTCAGAAAAATCTCAAAACAGTAAGCTGGAAAGAGAACTAAACACCTTTCAAGACACACCATTTATAAAACTTTAAATTGCTGTAAACTCAGCAAGAACCTTTAGCATCATCAGTGGACTTTGAAATCGCAAACATTTTTTCTCTTATTTAACTTTGCCTCTGGTACTTCATTTTGGTAAATTATTTTGTCATTTCTATCCATTTCTAGATTTTTCTATTGTAATAGTTGAGTTATATCTCAGAGGATATCATTGGTATTGGGAAGGTAGTGATTGTTTTTCATGTCAGTTGATAAACTAGTTTGGATGATTTTACTGAAAGTTAAAGTTGATTGTGTTTATCTGAAAAGGAAAGAATTTTGACAATTAAAACATACAAATTGTGAGTGTTACATCTAGCTGTTGGAGCTATAATGTGTTGATTGGAACTATTTCACGAATCCTTCTCAAGAGCAATTCAAGTGCTATCTGCTGCTCAGAGAGAAAATACACTCTGTATTTGCCATCACAATGTGCTGATTGCTGTAGCTTGCCCAAGGCTAAACTTGCCATAATAAAAACTTCTGGACTGAAACACAGTGATGGCACAGGTTATTTGCCTCCTAAGTTGTTTCTGCACTATGTGAACCCCAAGCAGACAGCTCTCAGTTTGAAAACCTCAGAGAGTTGTGTCATTAGGCATTACTGAGTTCCCCTGTGTCAATTCTTGAAGAATATGTTGGCTGAAGTCTTGCAGTGAGCAGTGGAATCTAGATCTTACATAGCTGAAGGCAGTGGATTAAAATGGTTTACATCTTCTGACTTTGTCCAGATCACTGTATGAAACTCACTTTGATAGATGCCTTTCTGTGAGGGTGTTATTATTTTTAAAGACTCATAGTGGATTCTTTGCCCTGTGTATCCTTTGCTGTTTGTTGTTTAGTCACTAAGTTGTGTGTGACTCTTTGTGACCCATGGACTGTAGCCCACTAGTCTCCTCTGTCTGTGGGATTTCCTAGGCAAGAATACTGGAGTAGGTTGACATTTCCTTCTCCAGGGAATCTTCCTGACCCAGGGATCGAACCTGTGTCTCCTTGTTGGCAAACCGATTCTTTACCGCTGAGCCACCTGCCTTCTAAAACAGTGTTAGGTCAGGGATCTTAGACTTATATCATGCAAGTTTCTTAGTATAGTTCTGGAGGAAAACTTGAGAAAGACTTAGAAACATGACTAAACCCATCTTATAAATGCCGTATCCTTAGGAAATCAATTGTGGATTAGTTTGAGGAAGTGACCACGTGTATCTGCATGGGAGGCTGTATAGATCTCTTCCACATATTTCAAGGTCTGTCTGCAACTATCCCTTTTTAAATTCATGGGAATAGCTATGTGTTTGAGTGCCTCTTAAGGAAACTGGTTGTTGTGGAGATAGGCAAAGGCTAGAAAGAGAGTAGGAAAGGAAAAGAAAAAGAGATGGAGCGAGTGGAAAACTGGAGATTGAAAGGATGAAGAATAATAAGAGTCATCCTGTGGTTATGACCTGTACTCTTAAGGGCAATCCAGTATCAAAGTTGGCTCTCCTTTTGCTCAGAGAGGAGGAGTGTTTTTCATTTGCCAGCCTTCACTGTGTTTGCTACGTGTCTTGGGATCGCACATTGGATGAGTAGGAGGTATTTTTCTGTCACTACCAGTGAAATTGTTGTCATCACTTAGCATCGCTACTGTGAACCAACCTTTGGAAAACATAAATTTGAAAGCAGTATGTGGAATTTCAGCCCTTGCATTATTATTTTTTCTTGTACAAAATCAGGGGAACCCAAGACCATTTTTTTTTGAGGGAGAACGTGATTCAGCCTCTTCAAGGACAAAGTTTTTAAATCTGATCCCTCAGATAATATCCTTAAATAAATAAAATAATCATTTTCCCTAGCCATAACAGTATATCACTTAGGACCCTGAAAAATACTGCTAATAGTACTACTATTTTAAAGTAGGAAATTTAGAAAATTAAAAAAGTAAAAAAAAAAGTCATCTATCAGCAGTGAGCACTCAGGAGTAGTTATCAGAGTCCCAAGTGATCCTTATTTTCCTAATCTTTGGGGCAATGGATAACTGGAAGCCCTGAAGTTTTGTGGCTGCTTTCTGGGGTCATATTTTGAGTAATACCTATTAGATGCTATATTTTAGCTTGTGCTCCTATGGACCTTAATATTTAAATAGCTTTAATGATTGCATTTAAATCTATTTTATTCCAGATTAAGGCATATAGGTAGTAATTCTTTAACCAGAAGATTACAGAGAATTACCTGATGATTTCACTGTTGTCCCTCTCCATGTACTACCATGGATCTGATACAGGGCTAATTCTTGACCATACTGGCTAATATAATTAATGAAGCATGTTGAAACATAGGCACATTTGCTGCACTGTGGTTTACAAGTGTTTTTCATTTGGTATAGTAATATTAGTGCTGTTTTTGGTGAAATTGCACTTGGTTTTCCTTACATAATTATTTATGCTTATGTTTCTAATAGGATGTAGATTCTAGATCCCTCAGTTGTAGCCGTTGCTCATAGTTAGAGCACATATGTAGGTACAGGTGTGGGATGGGCTTACGGGGGGCTTGGGAGAATGGAAGCTTTTTTCTTTTATCACTTAAAAAGAAAAAAATTCCAATCCAAGTTTGTGATAATTTTACTCATGAAAGAAAAACCAAAGCAAGTTTCTAAGTACTAATGTTCAGAAGAGTCAGGAAAATATGGTTATACCCTTTACATTATTTTTGCAGTGAATTTGTTATTTGAATGTTCTTCAGTTATTAGCATTTTTAGCCCATTAGCAGTGATAGCACAGTCCTAAATAGCTATAACAGACTTTGTAAGAACCAGACCTCTTGACCTAAAGGTCCCCTTGTTCCAGTACTTTCTGAACTCTTCAGGCAAATGTTAGCATATAGAAATGTTATTTTGCCAAGGATGCTTTTCCTTTCTGTCTGGCACATTCATCTCCCAAATGATGTTGATTTTTAAGAAGTGGTTTGTTTTCCAATTAACCTTCATATACTGTTTTGTTAATTGTACTATAATAGTTACTTAGTAAATATATGCTTAATAAATATTTGGCACTGACATTCAACCAAATATTTGTTGAATTAAAAAATCATGTTAATGTTTCCATTTCCATTACATAATACTAGTAAAATAATAATTCTGGTCAGTGGGCGTGACTGCTAGATATTCTTTGCAAATTCTGTGGTTGGGCATAGCTTCAACTAATTCAGGGTTCTCAGCCTGCTTGGCTATAGGACTCATCTGGGAAGCTTATAATACTTATAGACTCCAAGGATCCACTGCAGACCTGCTAGTCACAATCTCTGGGTAATTTGGAACATCAGATAAGTCAGAGAAACCTGAAACTAGGGAGTCTGACCTAGGAAGCTGGCCAGTGTATATCTGTATATTGGTATTTATGGGTCTGGACTGAGTTAGTAACGTTCATTTATTTCTAATGCTGGTCAGCTAAAATATCAGAAGAGAAAATTGCTCTGATACATTCTTTAAATATCAGCTTCTATGAGACTTCATTGAAGTAATTTTTAAATTTTCATAATTGATAAAGATAAAATTATTATTCCCATATGTGAAACACTCTTCTAATGTTTTTCATATGTTTATTAATCGTTAGTACAGAGAGGTGAAATAATTTGCTCAGGGCCAAATAAGTAACAAGTGGGAAAACTTGACTTTGAACCTAAAAAGTTAGATTTCAGAATTTTTACAATTAACCCCTGGAATTTATTGCCTGTAGCCACCAAATACTAATGTGTTAAGCACTAATATACTAAGCACTTAATATACTGTTAAAGTCACTTACCAATCCTATAAAGTAGGGTTAAGAAAGGGAAGTTTAGAGAGATTAAGTAATTTGCCCAGAGTTACCCTGCTAGTAAGTGGTAGAACCAGTGTGGTTTGAAGCTTGGTTGGCTCAACTCCAAAATCTGTGCTTTTAACTACTGCCCTATATGCAAGAATGACAGGCTTGAATATGCTGTCTTGTTATATCTTCAGTATACTGTACAAATAATGGTAGTTACTTGGGGCTTTGGGGAAGGTAATTGTGTAATACTTTAATGTCTACATTAAGTAATGCTTTCACTTAATATTGGCAATATAAAGGGTCAACATTGAATTTTAGAAGAAAATCTGTGATATATTATAGAGTTCCTTGTTCCAAAAATATTTTTAAAGAATAATTTGGTTCCTCTGTCACTGGCTTGAAAGTAGAGTGCTGATTAACATACTTTTCTTAAAGAGTCAGACAGGACTGAGACAACGGAGCACACAGAGGTCCTTAACGCTGTGTGTTTTAATGCTGTGCCTTCATGCTTAGTCGAGTCTTACTCTTCGTGACCCCCCAGACTGTAATCTGCCAGGGTCCTGTGTCCATGGAAGTTTTCAGGCAGGAATGCTGGAGTGGGTCGCCATTCCCTGCTCTAGGGGATCTTGCTGACCCAGGGATTGAACCCGTGTGTCTTGGGTCTCCTGCATTGGCAGGCAGATTCTTTACCACTAGTGTCACCTGGGAAGCTGTTTTAATGTTACAGGATAGAATAGTTGGTGGAAAATTATGTATTTGTGAACACTGGGAAGATGTTACACTTAATTTCCTTCATTTGATCATTAAATATTTTACATATGTGCATTTTGTCATAAGTAAATGTTTTTTCTCTAATTTGGAATAATTTATAAATATAAGTATTTATTAAAGATTTAATAAATCTTTAAATTATTATTAGGACAAGGAGGTCTGGCATGTTGCAGTCCATGGGGTTGCAAAGAGTCAGATATGACTGAGCAACTGAACAATAACAACAAAGGATTTAATTTGAACTGCTGCTCTTTTCCCCTCTTTTTTGTCCCAAAAGGAAGGTGAAGTGTTAATTGGTTTTAATGGCTCCTACTGCCATCTCTCTGTCTAGGACTTGTAAGGAAAGGGGGAAAATTGAAGAAGAACTTGTGAAATGTGTGTGGGGAGGTGAGAAAGCTTAATGTGCTTGTGAACCAGCACACTTGTTCTAGGTAGTACTATTGCAGTGTAATAAATATTGAAATCCAATTTTTACTTTTAGCCCTCACCCTTTAAATGTAATAGTTAACATTCAAAGAGGGATTTTCTAAAGAAGCATGATAACTAAACTCCTGTACCTGGAAAATATCAGTGCCTAATAAACTAGGAAATAAGAGTGTCTTGTTTAAACGTGCTTATAAAACCAGAGAATAGACCTTTTTTACCAGAGCAAGGGCATGCTAATTTGGGTTCACAACCAGAATGGAGTAGTCTGGGTTGTGCAGTTTGCTGTTGCACTTCAGCAGAAGACTATAGTTGCCTGAGCCATGTATACTCTCTCTTTCCCAGTAAAAATGATTCCCACCAGCAGGGGCTAATTCATCCAAAACACTCTGCCAGTAACTCTGTGACTTTAATTTAACAAGTAACCATCTAGATACTTGTTCTTATATGGCAAAAAAATTTTATTGGGGTTTTAGAATACATAAAGAAGACTTTTATCATTTTAAAGATTAAGACAGTAAATCTTTAAAAATTTTGTTACTCCTGCCACCTTTTAGCCTGCCAAAATATACAAATAGCTCATATAGCTAAATATTAAAAAAGCAAACAACCTAATCAAAAAATGGGCAGAAGATCTAAATAGACATTTTAAACTTTTACCAAGGGTCGAAGAGTAAGATAATGAGCCCCATCCTGTGTTAGAAAGAAAAGTATGCCTTTGTTAGCGTTGCTGCTGCTGCTGCTAAGTCGCTTCAGTTGTGTCCGACTCTGTGCGACCCCATAGACGGCGGCCCACCAGGCTCCCCCGTCCCTGGGATTCTCCAGGCAAGAACACTGGAGTGGGTTGCCATTTCCTTCTTCAGTGCATGAAAGTGAAAAGTGAAAGTGAAGTTGCTCAGTCGTGTCCGACTCAGAGACCCCATGGACTGCAGCCTACCAGGCTCCTCCGTCCACGGGATTTTCCAGGCAAGAGTACTGGAGTGGGGTGCCTTCTGTAAAATCAGTACATGTTCAGAGGAAAAATAGAAATTGCAGAGAAAATCTGTTGATTTTGCTTCCCCACTTTCTACTTTTTGTCACCTCTAATCATGATGGTGTGATCACTCACCTAGAGCCAGACATCCTGAAATGTGAAGGCAAGTAGGCCTTAGGAAGCATCACTACGAGCAAAGCTAGTAGAGGTGATGAAATTCTAGTTGAGCATTTCAAATCCTAAAAGATGATGCCTTGCAAGTGCTGCACTCAGTATGCCAGCAAATTTGGAAAACAGCATTGGCCACAGGACTGGAAAAGATCAGTTTTCATTCCAATCCCAAAGAAAGACAATGCGAAAGAATGCTCAAACTACCGCACAACTGCACTCATCTCACACGCTAGCAAAGTAATGCTCAAAATTCTCCAAGCCAGGCTTCAACAGTACATGAACCATGAACTTCCAGATATTCAAGCTGGATTTAGAAAAGGCAGAGGAACCAGAGATCAAATTGCCAACATCTGTTGATCATAGAAAAAGCAAGAGAGTTTCAGAAAAACATCTATTTCTGCTTTATTGACTATGCCAAAGCCTTTGACTGTGTGGATCACAATAAACTGTGGAAAATTCTGAAAGAGATGGGAATACCAGACTATTTGACCTGCCTCTTGAGAAATCTGTATGCAGGTCAGGAAGCAACAGAATTGAACATGGAAAAACAGACTGGTTTAAAATTGGGAAAGGAGTACATCAAGGCTGTATATGCAGAGTACATCATGAGAAATGCCGGACTGGATGAAGCACAAGCTGGAACCAAAATTGCCGGGAGAAATATCAATAATCTCAGATATGCAGATGACACCACCTTTATGGCAGAAAGCTAAGAACTAGAGAGCCTTTGATGAAAGTGAAAGAGGAGAGTGAAAATGTTGGCTTAAATAGCATTCAGAAAACGAAGATCATGGCATCTGGTCCCATCACTTCATGGCAAATAGATGGGGAAACAATGAAAACAGTGACAGACTTTATTTTGGGGGGCTCCAAAATCACTGCAGATGGTGCCTGCAGACATCAAATTAAAAGACGCTTGCTCCTTTCAAGAAAAACTGTGACCAACCTAGATAGCATATTTAAAAGCAGAGATATTACTTTGCTGACAAAGGTCCGTCTAATCAAAGCTATGGCTTTTCTAGTAGTCGTGTATGGATGTGAGTTGGATTCTAAAGAAATCTAAGTGCCAAAGAATTGATGCTTTTGAACTGTGGTGTTGGAGAAGATTCTTGAGAGTCCCTTGGACTGCAAGGAGATCAAACCAGTCCATCCTAAAGGAAATCAGTCCTGAATATTCATTGGAAGGACTGATGCTGAAGCTGAAACTCCAATACTCTGGCCACCTGATGTGAATAACGGACTGACTGGAAAGACCTTGATCCTGTGAAAGACTGAAGGCAGGAGGAGAAGGGGACGACAGAGGATGAGATGGCTGGATGGCATCACCGACTCAATGCACATGCATTTGGGTAAACTCCAGGAGTTGGTGATGGACAGGGAGGCCTGGTGTGCTGCAGTCCATGGGGTCATAAAGAGTTGGACATGACTGAGTGACTGAACTTCCAATGCTGCTTCTAATATTAGACACCGAGAAAGTATTTCTTCCATCATCAAAGGTGAAAATAAAGTGTTCTGATTATTTACTAAGAGCCAGGTATAAGTTGAATGCCTAAGTTGAAATATATAATTTATTCTTTACAATTAGGAAGCACTATTATTATCCTCTTTTACATAATGTGAAACTGAGGCTTAGAAAGGATGGGTAAATTTCTCACGGCTAAATCCCAAGTAGGTTGTAGAAACTGGATTGAAATCCAGATTTCTCTAATTAAAAGACAATGCTCTTTATCATAATCTCTAATATCAGTTGTACATAGAATTTAATAGCGTGTTCTTGTACGTTTAGTTTTACACATTTGGAGTCAGCATATTCCAGTGAAGACAGCAATGTAGAAAAGACAGGAGATCAAGAGTTAAGATCTTTGCAGCTGCATTTGGAATCAAGTTGTTTTTTTGAATTTTGTGCCATTTACATTGTGTGGTGTTAGGTGAGTTGCAGAATCTGTTTGAACTTTACTTTCTTTTGTGAATTGGAAAGCAAAGGAGATAATTAATGTGGAATACTTTGTAAATGGTCTAAGTAGTTATCATGAAGTTGATGTTGATACTCTTGTGTTTGTAGAATGGTTTACAGTTTGCAAAGAGCTTTCAGAAAAGTTGTCTCAGATGATACTTAGTGATATATCCCTTTGAAGCTTATTCATTCTTTTACTCCTTTATCAAAGAAATATATTTTTGAGGGTCTATTAAGTGCCAGGCATTGTTCTATATGTTGGGGTAATTTAGCAGTGAGGCAGCAGGAGAAAAAAAATTCTTTGCTTTCATGGAATTTGCATTTTAATGGGGAATATGGATAATAACACATACATAAATTATTCAGTATGTTTGTGGCCCCATGGACTCTAGCCCACCAGGCTTCTCTGTCAATAGGGATTCTCCAGGCAAGAATACCGGAATATGCCCTCCTCTAGGGGATCCGCCCAACCCAGGAATTGAACCCAGGTCTCCCACATTGCAGGCAGATTCTTTACTGTCTGAGCCACCAGGGAACCCCCTATATTACATAATAGTAACAAGAATAAAGGTAACATTTATTTCCTATATGTTGAATACTATAAGCCATGCTCTCTCCAGTAGTTAGAAGCATATTTTGATTCCTAGGTGTGCTTTTCCATTATGGACTTCTTAAACACTGTAAACAGGTTATAGTTCAACTGCAAACTTTTTTTTCCCAAATTTTGTTTTGTTTAAAACAACAAAGGGATTGATTTTTCTATTTAATTGTTATTACACATCATTAAAATTTATGAAAGTTCTTTTAGGTAGCTCTAAGATTTTGTGACATATTGGCTAAAATTATGAAATTAAATGTAGATCTCTAATACCTGTCTCTATTTCATAAGTCTGGTAAATATACTCTGAATAAGGCATTTCAGTAGTTCAAAGATTATTTTTAAAATAATTATTTAAAAACCATTAAATAATCTTGGCATTTTTTTTTTTTTTTGGTAGATAAATTAGTAGTATTCATGGGTTTTATGCCTCAAATTCAGCTCCAAGCTTGGTGAAAATTCTCAGTAATCTGGCACTTCCCTCCTGGGTCTTAGAAGACACAAAAGAATCATGAGAAGGTGTTATAGTGAATTCAGACAGAAAGATTTGTCTGCCAACTCTGAGTTTAAATTTACTGAAAGCTGCAAGAAAGACAAGTGTTTTTCTCAGGATAGTTTCCAGCCGTTATTGACCACTAAAAGTCATCATTCAGCATCTGTAAACCTTGGGATGCAAATTCACATTTGCAGCATTGAAATGGTTTGAGATTTAATCCTAAAAAAGTCTTCTAATTGTTACCCCAGTAAAAGGAAATAATTTTTTTATGGAATGAGAACTCAGTTTTAAAGTTATTGAAGAAACATTTCTGCTATTTAAAGAGAGTGGTTAAGAGCTCAAGCTTCTGGAGCAGACAGGATCCTTCTACCACTTGCTAACTATGTAACTTTATGAAAGATTCTGTTACAGCTCCAGCATATACCTGTGTCTTTCCCCTCTCTCTTCTCACTATCACCATTTGGTTCCATATTACTCTTTCTCCACAGAGTGGCTAGTAACTTTATCACAACTGAAATCTGATAGTCTGATCCCTACGCCCCTGTCTTCCTCCTCCTCCACTGAGACCCCCGTTACGAACCCTCCCAGGGCTTCTCTTACACTAGAATGAGGTCCGAACGTTCTGCCATGGCCTCTGCCTACCAGACCCTTCAGGGACTCAACCAGGTCTGCATCACCGCTCTCACCTCTGCTCGCTCACTGAGCCTGAGCCCCCTGACATTTTTTTCAATCCCTAAATTCACTAAACTACTCCGAACACTACCTCATTCTTCGTGTGGTTGACTCTTTATCCCTTAGGTTTTATCCCTCACGACCCAATCTAAACAGGTTTTCCTATTATCCTCATTCAGGCACCATGTTTTCTCTTTCATGGCATGTATAAGATCATGTCATGATTTTTTGTTTTATATTCATTTGGTTCTTGATTAATACCTGAATTCCTGCCTCCTCCAGTTATAATCCCCATGTCTTTTTAGTTCATTGCTGTATACTCAGACCCAGGCACAATAAATCATCATTAATGTTGAATGACTAAAATATCTAATTCCATAAACTTTCAAAGCATTAATTTTCTCATCTGATAAATACAATGTAGTGCCGCCTTCTGCTTTCCTTTCTGTTTTGTGTCTCTTTCCATCTGAGGGTTTGACCTCCTCTCTGGCCCAGCTCCTGACGGCTTCCTCTGAGCCCATTGCAGCCCTTTACTTTTGGATTCCAACTTCCCATGCTACCTGTTAAGTTACTGTGTGAAGTAAACAAGATTAAAATATTTAAAATAGCACCGTGCTTGACCAAATCTGCAGCATCTACAGCAATGGTATGGTCACCAAACATTCATTAAGAGCACTGTATGTGTGAGACATTGCTAATGTTTGTAAAACATATTTTTAAAAGATAGCTTTGTTAGACTTTTGTTTTACCTTATCTTTACCATTTTATTACTGTTAGCATTGGTCTTCACATCTCAGAAATTAAAATGTAGAATTCCAGCAGTGATTCCATGCTTTTAAATGGAACCTTGATATACTTGAGCCTCAGCTTTGTAATGCCACACTTATTAGAGCCATGATGTACATTCAAAAGGGTAATTGCTTTGGGTAGTCATTTCCTAGACTGCACTCCCCACCCCCTCAACCAGCTGGCATTGAGAGAGAAGCACGGCTTTTTTGTGTGCACACAATGAGTCTCTAAAATCCCATTATCCCCAACCTCCACATGCTTCCTTTTGAAGTCTCTTAAAAATTAAAAAACAAAAAACAAACAAAAAAACACCTTTCAAGACAGTCCTAAAATTAATTTCTAATCTCATTTCACCCATCTAGTATAAAAATGAGATGATGGGTAGGAAGTGGGAGGGCTCTAGAATGTGATTTGCTTACCCCTGGAATTCTATGATATTTGTGGGAAAGCCTGGTAAAGTTTGCATGGGTGGGTAGACATACTTCTTCAAAAATACTCTGAGATAAAGTTAGATTTAAATCTATTTTGATGTCCAGAGAATAGAAAAATGTTAATTTGGTTATTCCAGTTCTTTTTCTTTTGTCTGTTCAGAATGTCTCTAGTAGTTTCCACGGACTTCTCAAGAGCAGCATCCTTTTAAACTCTGATCTTCTGTTAGAATCCTCCTCTGCGCCCCTTTTCTGCTTTGTGTCTCTTTCCACCTGAGGGTTTGACCTCCTCTCTGGCCCAGCTCCTGTCTGCTTCCTCTGAGCCCACTGCTCTCCTTTACTTTTGGATTCCACTTTCCCATTGCTACTCTACTTCTCTTAGCATTTTCTACCACCTTGAATTAGTGGACATCTTTTCCATGAGAATGACACCTTCCCTGTTACCTGTTCCATCTCTTACTGTCACTGTTTGATGAAACTGGAAGAGGAGAGGGGTGTGGAATAGAGATAGTTTCAGAACAGTTTCCCTGCCCCTGAAAGACCTTTCCTTACTGTGTTTTTTCCCACCACTATTCAAAGTCCTTTCTTTTGAAGTTCTTATTTTACATCAACATCATCTAATTCCATCATCGTCTCCTCCTTCATCTCTAGGCTGTTTCCCCATCTTCCTTAAGGCTTGTTCTAAAAGCCTTCCCTGCGTCCCAGTCCTTTCCATCTCTGAGTGGTTGTTTCCTCCTCACTGGTGACTCTTCCAAAATGGCAGCTTCTCAGTCACAGGCTTTAACTTCCAGCATCGTAGAGTCACAGCCACAGCTTGGACCACACCTCTTGTCCATCTCAGTTTTCTTTACTCCTGTTAAATAGGCTCTCTGTCCTCATTGTATGTTCCTAACTCTATATCCCATCTCATTCCTGAGGTCAGTAAAATCTTCCCGTTATTCACTTCCTTTTTCTCTCTCTTGATGGATCAAGATCCCTTTACCTCTAACGTTCTTAGAGTAGAGTTAATCATTATTTCTGTTTTCTTTATCTCTCATTATCCTGCCAACATCACAGAGGCTTTTTGCCTCCTTACTCTGCTGACACTGCTTGAGGATCCCTGATGGTCTCCTTTTTTTCGTATTCAATTTCCTCTTCCAAGTCTATATTCCTGACTGCCTTTTGGACACCCTCCTTTTTAAAAATGTTTCTAGCTCCTGGATTTCATTATACTCAATATTTTCTCATGATGAATTCCCCGCTTTGTAACTCATCTTTTCTGTTTTTTGTTTTTGTTTTCATACGCCTCTTTCCTCTTCTGTCCCTACAAAGGGTAGGTGCTCCTTTGTCTGCTCTCTGCTTGCTTTCTGTTAGTGATCTCACTCATCCTCTTAACTTTGGTAATCAGCTGTTAGGCATGGATTCCCTTCCTTGCTGCTGAGGATCTGTCCCCACACCCTCATTTCCAGAGGAATAACATAAAAGCACTTTAAACCTAAGGCAATTACTATTTATTGTCTAAATAGGGGCATTATCAAAGGCAAAGATGGAACTATTCACAGGCAGCCGGTGTAAGCCTGTACTGTGCATATGGTCACCTATTCAGACTCATTCCTGTTGTTCTAATCAGTGTCAGTGCTCACCAGCATTTAGTTACTCAGCTGAGAATTATCTTCAGGTTCAGTTTTTATTCTTTCTTCAGTTTCCAGTTCCTATAAGTTCTCCCTTTCCTGTGTCTTTTGAATTGTGCCTTGTTTTAAGACTCCTTTTCACTGTTCAGGCTCTTATTTCCTCTCACCTGGAATGTTGCATTGATGTCTAACTTGTACTCCCAGTTTTTCCTTTTTTTTTTTTTATCCTTCATGCGATATTTATTTCTATAAAATGTTCCTAAAGCACATTGATTTTTTTATGCACTGCTTAACAACTATTGTCAGAGAATGCCGTGAAGACATCTCAGCTTGGAATTTAGCACGCTTAACTCAGTTTAACAACATAAAACTTGTTCAGCTTCATCTCCTCCAAGGACTGTGTGTTTCAGCTGGACTGTCGTCTTTTCCCCCAAACATCTCCTGAATCAGTGGTCCTCAAACTCAGCAGAAACACCTTTGAAATGAAAAGTATATATAAATACTCAAACTTAACCTGAGAGATTTAAATTTAGTAGGTCTGTATTGAGGCCTGGTTAAATTAATAAAGAGCCTCCCCACGTGATTCTGACCAAAGCCAGCTTTGAGAAGCACTGCCTCTGTTTTCCAGCCTCTGTGACTTTGCTCCATTTTCTCTCCAAAACCAATATCTGTTTTTCTTGATTTCTCCTTAAATATTTTCCTATCTTCTAATACCAGTCCTGGTTTTACCTCCTTCATGAGGTCTTCTTTTATCCATCCAGATAGGTGCAATAGTTTTGTCTGTACTGCAGTCACAGTAAACTTTCACTGGATTATTTGTTGTCTTAGGATCTCTAGACAGCACACTTCTTGAAGGCAAGGATCCTACTATTTTATAATATGCAAGCCACTGAGTAAGGTCATTGGCTGTTGAGAGGTTTTTTTGCAGAGACATTGAAGTTCTTAAGAAAGTGATTGATAACCATGAGTTATTATTATTATTTGCTAATTTAACCCAAAATCCCAAAGCATAAAGTGCAGTAGTTTTAATTCCTGCTGCTGCTGCTAAGTCAGTTCAGTCGTGTCCGACCCTGTGCGACCCCATAGACGGAAGCCCACCAGGCTTCCCCATCCCTGGGATTCTCCAGGCAAGAACACTGAAGTGGGCTGCCATTTCCTTCTCCAATGCATGAAAGTGAAAAGTGAAAGGGAAGTCGCTCAGTCGTGTCTGACTCTTAGTGACCCCATGGACTGCAGCCTCCCAGGCTGCTCCATTGATGGGATTTTCCAGGCAGGAGTACTGGAGTGGGGTGCCATTGCCTTCTCTGAGTTTCAATTCCAACCCTATGCTAAATTAAGATTTGCTAATCATGCTAAGAAGGAGAAAGGAATAGAATTTTAAATGCCACTTCTGTTTTCAGGGGCAGATGAGCTAATCTTAAAGAAAATTTGGTGGTGGATTGGTTCCCTTTTAATACCCACTTTTCAGGTGCTTTAAAGCATGTGGGTCTCTTTGGATTCCTCCTGAAAACTGTCATGTTGGCATACAGCTATAAAATGTGCTTTACTCAGAAAATGTGGTAAGTAAAACTGACTTTTTTACTAGTTCCTTTGGCACAGGGGAATACTTTAATAAATAGGCCTCACTGAAAGATAAAGCAATGTTGTTTTTAATAGGGAATGAGAGTGTAAGTATAGTGATTTAATGCAGTTACAAATGCCTGCATCCAAAAACAAAGTTTTGATTTTTGTCAAACATTCAGCAGGGGAGTGATTTTTTCCCTTATTTTATTTTTTTTTGGTAGCTTCCCCCATTGTACTCTTGTTAACTGTGTATGGTGTATATTCAGAATTTTTTCCTACATTTTTCTTTGTTAGTACCTGATCAATAAAAATTGTGAACATTCAGAATAGATGCATATGTTTCTATTATATAATTAGTGTCCTTGAGGTGGAGATTTGTATTATTCATTGAAAGTATATATATATATATATATATATATATATATATATACATTTCAACAAAGTAGTTGTATTTCATAGCAAGCTTAGGTAAAAGAATAAACTTTTACCCTTTCAATGTTTTCTTTACTTGCTAGTGTAAAATGTATTTCTGATTGATCCCAGGTAAAATAATCAAAACACATATTCAGTTCAGTTCAGTCGCTCAGTCGTGTCCGAATCTTTGCGACCCCCATGCACTGCAGCATGCCAGGCTTTCCTGTCCATCACCAGCTCTTGGAGCTTGCTCAAACTCACGTCCATTGAGTCGGTGATGCCATCCATCCATCTCATCCTCTGTCGTCCCCTTTTCCTCCTACCTTCAATCTTTTCCAGCACTGGAGAATGGAATGGCAAACCACTTCAGTATTCTTGCCTTGAGAACCCCATGAACAGTATGAAAAGGCAAAAAAATGCATATATACATAGAACACATAAATTTTTCTGTGCTCATGAAAGGTATACTAACTAGAAAACAGTTCTTGGCTTTTGGCTTTTTATAAACTCACAGGTTTATAGGGACTTCATGGAACCATCCAGCTTTGCCCTGACTTCTGACAGAACTGTAGCTAGACTACTCAAAACCCCTTAAAGCAAAATCAAACTTCCTTCAGATAATGTTCATTGTATTCAATGTTAATCACATTTTCTTTGCTAGGTTATTCCTAGAAAACAGCTACCCTTCTTAACAGTAAGTCAAAGGAGAAAGAATTGAGATACATTTGAAGATGGCAAATGGATACTGAATGAGGCTTTATGGGCAGCTGGGGATAATTCTTCGCAGAGTAGTAGGGGCAGTGATACCTGGCAAAATACATGGGAACACATGGCTCTCTGTGCTCGACCATCACAGTGTGTCTTATGTGTTGTTGACCATTGTACCGTTTCCAAGCCCTTCGTCTCATTTAGTCCTTACAACAGCCCTGAGAGGTGGGTGGTATTAACAGTCCCAGTATATAGACAGTATAGACAAGGGCACTAAGCTAAGGAGAGTAAGTGGTTTCTTTTTACTTACCTAGTAAGTGGCGATCTGAGATTTTTGGATCCTCTGGTGCCAACTCGTACTACCAAAAAGCTATTTTAAAAAATAACATTTTTCAAAAACCACCTTAAAGTATCAGCCAGGACAACAGCAGCAGTGTGCAAAGACCGAAAGGTTACAAAAGCACTTCTGAAGTTTTCTGTAAGAGTGTTCAACAGACTGTTAGGATATTTGTTTATGCATGAAACACTGAAGTAAAATGATACACAAGCTCAAGATACTGCTATTTTTTTTATTGGTAGCCAACATTTATTTTTTTTTTTGCCTAGAAAAATACATGGGGATATTTAGGACTACTGTGCTGGGCAATTTGCTACTTTAGTGATAGGAACATAATCTTGAAAAAGCAAACACGATTATTTTGTACTTTTTTTTGTTTTATTCAGCAATAAGACCACAATTTTTCATATTTAAGGAAGTATGAAAAATTTGTCGAGTTTTAAAAGCTGAATACATGTAGCGTTGGATCAAGGCACATACAAGACTGGCCAAAGGGCGTACAATGCACTTTGGTTTTTTGTTGGGAAAAAAAAAAGTTATGGCAACGGAAAAGTGATGAGGTTTTAAACAAGTCATAGCTCACAATTCAGTAGGAAGCTGGAAAAAAATGTTACAAGTTCATTACATAGTATCTGGAAAACTGTGACAGTAATGGGCAGTATTCTTGATCATTGTGAAAGTAAATCGAACATTTATGTGCAGTGTTAAAACATTTCACATAAACCAGATCTAAATTTGATTTCCAGTATTTATTTTTCTTTTAAATTCTCACTTATTTAAAGTACTACTTTCTCTTCACTGTTGAGGGGAATTGCTTGTAGTTAGACTACTCTTAAAATGCATTTAAGCTTTTTAACTTCCTTTATGATAAAAACATTGTAAACACTAACAAATGTGTCTTTAAAGTTGACATTTCAAAAATCAAGATAGTATAGGCAAAACCAAAATGGAATTGATACTTGTGTTTGTTACGCTATGTGAGTCTAAGTTTTCATGTTTTTTCCTAAGTACAAGTTTCCCCCACTTGGAAGCACGCTTACATTATTGTTTTTGTGAAGTCCTTTATTATCAAAGCTTTGTTAACAATGGCATTAATAACAGCAGACTTCACCCTCCTTTTATGCCAACTGATGTATTCAGTTCAGAAGATAATGTTTACTTTCTTAAGGAGGTCTAATTTACTTAGCATAAAAATGGAGCTATGCAGCAAGTCTGATATTGCCCATTACTTCACATATTTTGATTACTGAATACCACTGGAATACAAATTTAATAGTTGGAACATTATTTCATAACTACTTTTTGAAATTTAATTTTTCTCATTCAGCCAGTTTTTTTTTTTTTTAACATTTTATTAATACCAAAGTGAAAAATGGCCTGTGCTTATACTACAAGGATCTCATGTGAATGCAGTCCTGATTGTTCAACACAGCAAGAAAATTCACTTTCACAGTCAACAAGTCATCTTACTCAGTAGAACACAAAGTAAATGGTTTATAACTTCAATATTTGCAAGGAAAATACAGTACAAATTACTAAAAAATACTAAAATATAGAATTGTGTTCAGGCATCTCCACTACATCAATCGCAGCAGTAACCTGAAATTTGAAACTTTTAATAAAAAGTTCTTAAATATAAATTATATGGCAAATGTACAGTACATTGCTTTTTCTCAGTCTCTTTTTCCAGTGTTTTGCAGTAGAACAGGGTTCCTACCATCACCTCCCTTAGGTTTAAAAAAACCAAAACATGGTCTGCTGCACGTCCTCCAGCATCATGAGTGTGAGTGATCTGAGTCTGGAATACCGCTGTCTCTATAGCTTCGGTTACTACTGCTTTCACTGTGATTGTTTTTGTACAGATTCATCCCATTAGGAGGAAATATGGTGTGTATTACAAATTCTTCCTTTGAGATGGGTTCATTGCTTATTGGTAACATCTGAAAAGAAGTCTCCCTGATTTCCAGGATGGAGTTGTCCTTCTTGGTGCCAGCTTCCGCATAGTCGTCCTTTCTTCTCCTCCCTTTGCTGTACGCACAGTTCCGTGAGAAGAGGGATCCATTCCTATGAACGTACCAGCACACCAAAGCGAGCAGGGCGATGGTCACCAGGGCCACAGCCCCGCCAATGATGGCAGCCAGTGGCAAATTGGGGTTTTTGTAAGGTTCTTTCTCTTGCTCTCGATTAAGGGTGGTTGTAGGGTTGTACATTCGAAGGGGTGCAGTTTCAGTCTCAATACAAACAGGAGTTTCATCGAATAGATAGAGGTTACTGGTTTCCATGGGAACCATGCAGACTCGATAGGGTGAATCAGGCTCCAGGGCTGTGACCAAGTATTCGCTGCGTTCTCCTGTTACAATTGTTTCAGTTATAGATCCAAACGCTGGGCTGTGGTCCAGTTTGAGCCAGCTGAGTCTTAAAGCCGTCATAGGTAGGACAAGTTTCCAAGAGATATGAATTGTGTCAGAGGTGACAGATTTCACAGTAATGGTAATTGTTTTTCTTGATGGAATCCCTGTGGTTCGCTGATCCTTAGTGAGTTTAGGGTTCTTCGTGTCTGGTTGTTTGGTCACAGGAGCTGGCCACTGTCCTTGAGCAGGATGCACTGTATTGGGCGTCCCGGTGGTTATCTGAATGGTGCTTACAACCGGGTTGTCCTTACAATCAAATAGTTCTGCATTGAGGTCCTTGATAGCCATCCCTCGAACCTTTTCTGGGGCTTGGCACATGAGCCCACGCACATTGACCTTCACAGGTAGTGATTGTAACCAGTCACGTACCCATTTCATCTTGCACCCGCAATACCAGGGATTGTTCCGAAGAATCAATTGTGTTATATTGTCCAAATCATCAAAGATACCCTGAGGTAAATTACTTAGGTTATTATTGGACATATCAAGTCGATACAGCTGCCTCAGATAAGAAAAAGCATTTGGGGGCACCCTATTGATATGGTTATCTTGAAGATAAAGCTTCCTCAGGTTTGTGCCTGGAAGGTTTACTGGTGCAGCAGTCAGGGAATTCCGTACCAGTGAGAGTTCTGTTAAGTTGACTAGGTTGAAGAAAACTTTATCACCTAATCCATGGTTGTTCAGCAGGTTTCCATCCAAAACCAGGCGTTTTAGGCTAGTGAGACCTTGAAGAGATGGTGATGAGATGGTGGATATACGATTATCATCCAAGCGGAGCTCTTCTATAGTCCTGGGCAAACCCCAGGGGATTGTGCTAAGGTGATTACGAGACAGGAAAAGCAGCCGGAGATAGTTACTGTCTCTGAATGCCCCCTCTTCAATGCTAACAGCTGAGACAGAGTTATCATCTAAATGTAATTCTTCCAGATAGGGAATTTTTGAAAGTGAATCATAAGTGATGGTTCTTATGTTATTTTCTTGCAGATGTAACTCTTTGACGTACTTTGGTAGATTGGTAGGAAATTCATCTAAACTGTTGTGATATAGGTATATTCTTTCTACTTTCAGCAAGTTTTTCAAATCTGATGGAATCCCAGCATTATTTATTTGGTTGTTCTGAAGGTAGAGAGTTGTAGCATCCTCTGGTATTCCTGTTGGAATGGATGTCAGAAAGCGATCATTACAGTAAATGAAACCGGCATCGCAGCGGCACACAGATGGACAGGGTTTAGCCATAACTGATAGCGGTGCCACCTGGAGGAACAGCCCAATTTTAGTCCCAATGAGGAAGATGCTCCAGGCTGGGCTGATCATGGTCAGCAGTGTTGAGGTCTTTACACAAGGTAGTTTCAGAGCCCTAAAGTGGGGTGAGTTTAAAAAAAAAAGGCAACAGAAAACCGTCAGACCAGTATACTTAAAATAGAATTCAAAATAGACGTGAACATTGAAACATCTAATAATCACTTTTATTAGTTAATTTTTTTCTTGCATGCTGAGGGTTTTTTTTTTTTTTTTTTGCATGCTAGCTAGCCATGAACATAATCATACAATATTTTTACCTTAAATATTTCTGGTATTAGAAGTATTTTGTCCCAAATCTATTTGACTTTGAAAGTTTAATATAGTTTTATTGAATGTTTTAAAGCATTCTCATAGCACTTTATGTCAATTTTGTGACCATTGGCCAAGCTAGTCTGATTTCTAATTTTTCCTTAATATTCATAATGAATTGACACATAGGAATATGATTTGTTATATTTAAAGATAATAATGTTACTATTCTTAAAAACCAAAATTTTATATCTGCTTTTTACATGGTAGACTGTACAAGTATAGAAATGTGTAGTAAAAAAAATCTACTCTCATACTATTCAGGAATAGTTACACACTTCTGGAGATCCTGAATCCCAGTTAAGTCAATTGCTTGCTTTGATTATTGATGTTATTTTTCTTTGATTATTAATATTACACATTGTGAGATAGGCATTTCCAGCACAAAAATAAGAAGGAATTGTTTTCATTTACTTTGGGGAAGGAAAGATTTGTATAGCTAATACATCTATCTTATCTAAGTGGAAAATTCCATTTCATGTTAAATTCTTTTTTTCCTATTTTACTGTATGTTTTGTAGTACATAGTTAAATGGGTTTATGAACATCTTTCATTATATTCTAGCTCATAACATGTTTTCACAATGTATTTATCTTTCTTCAAGTTCTAATCTAAAATATGATTCACATTTCTCCATGGGTGGAGAATTATAGATTTATACTTATCTAGTATGTAATATAATTTCTTCTACACCTTTAGGTATTAGTTAGCCTTTATAATTTCAGGCATGAAAAGAAAAGACTTTAATATTTTTCCTACCTTATTGAACGATGTGAGTAAATTTTGCGTGAGTGAAAATCCAATGCACATATATTATTTTCCTGGTGAGGGGCTGGGACTTATAAACTCTTGTTTAGTCCTTGGAAATGTTCTTCACTGTTTATTCTATGCCGCACACACCTCCAGATCAGGCTTGCTGTTGTCAATGAACATTCCAGCTGTGGTTCAGCATGGTGGGCAAGCTCATTAAAGTAGGGACCAGAAACAATTCAGTTTCCTGTTACTGTGTAGAACACATGGTTTCCTATTTTTTTTTCCTTTCTTATAGAGTTTCTGTGTGAAGGTTCCTTTTGTGTAGCTTAATTCCCTTAGTGGAAATTGCTCTCTTTGAAATTCTTATTGGCTCTTCTGTGCAATGTGGTCAGAGATAGTAACTTCAGATCCTCATGAAGAAAGCCATTCATGATGCTAACGCCTGTACAGTAATAGGTTTTTCAGGCAGTTACCCCCCACCTTTATTCCCATCCAGGATTATCCAAGTATAAACTTTGTACAGTAGCTACATCCTGAGGTATGATTACCTGCTGTGAAATAGCTATTTCCAGCTTTTGCTTCTTGCTGCTTTCTCAGAATATCTGGTGCAGTCACAGGTTATGCAAGAACAGGTATTCTTTCAAGAGGTAAAGAAAACTTAATTCAAATATTCTTCATGGGAAAAATGGAAGCATACTAGATTTCCTTTATATTTCTGTTCCTTGAAATACACTGGACCTGAGCATCTCCTGTGAAAGTAAAATGTTTTAATCAGCTATTAACAAAGAACTTTAACATACTAGAGACATTTCCTAGAAATTTAGCTTCAATTCTTTCTTTAGGCAACATCTTTCATCATAGTAGTTGTTGAAAAGGGATAAGATGACCTCTTTCTCTTTTATTTCCCATTTTTCTATATAAATAAAGTGGGAGCCAAAGTTGAGTTTGTCACAAAATAATTTCAGTTGTGAACTGACTGCTAGTATGACTTTGAATTAAACACAGAAGCAAAGCTTTATGCAAAAGACAATAAGCCTCTTCTATGGATTTTGAATTCAGGTCAGGCCAATCTTTAAAATTTCTCTTTTATATCTTATATAAAATGATAAAGTGTGCAAAAAAAAGAAAATAAGTACATGAAAGAGGTAAGCAAAGCCACAACTAGGATTGTTTTTAATGAAATGCCATAACTTTTTAGATATTTCTGAACATAGTTTTACAAAGTCATATAGCCTACAATTTAAAGAGTTGAAAAGGGTTAGAAGTTTTCTTTTGATTTGCTCAGTGTCTTGTTTAATTCTTCCTACAGGCCTCAATTTTCCCTGTTGTGGAATATGGGCACTACCACCTTCCTCCTTAGAACTATTTCTAAAGGCTAATTGATGATCTTGAAACTCCAGTTACTCAGGTATTCTTGGCCAAAGGCAGTGTAGAAGTTCAAGTCATAACATTTTTTGAGAAGAATACAATTTTTAACAAAGTAAACTTGAGAAACTGTATTTGGAACAGAAAGGACACTATTTCAGTCTGTCTCCTTGTAATGACCATTAGGAAAGCATATCAAAACCTGACAAGGCATTTCTCTCAAGGTGCAAACAAGAACGTGTCAGTTTCCAAAGATTATCTTTTTAACTTCTGAAAGAGGCTTACAGCTTGACCAAAGAGACTCATGAGTTTAAGGATGGCTGCTTTGTCCATTATCTAATATGCATGAAGATTTTGGGGGGTGAACAGGGGAGGTGGGTAATTTCAGTATCTGTTATGTAAAGTTACCTACTCAGGGACTTTCTATACAAGTAAGGTACATTAGGGTATCATGGAAATATTTGACCCTAAAAGTAGAAGCGATTTGTTTCTCCCTCAGTAATTACCTTGCATCCAACAAGGATAGCATCTGTTCCAGAATTCAAACAGTACTCAAAGTGAATTTTAAATAAGGCCAAGATTTGTGTTTCTGGCTCTCATTAAAAATTCGGATTCTTTTAATTTGTCACCAGATATCAAGACTATCATAGACTGAACTAACAGAAGGATACTGAAAAAAATTACAGATACATTTAATTTATTATTTAGGAAACGTGAAGTAGAAATAGCAGTTAGCAGATGGATAAAGTAGTCTCTAGTGAGCATTGCAAAGTGCCCACAGAGGAAAGTTTAAGTGATGTATTGCTTAATGTGAGGTTTTACAAGTAATGCCTTTAGGGCTTTGCTCATTATTGTTGAATTTCAGTGGAGTATTTTCTTGAACTCTTGCTTTCTTGGTAAGTGAAAATGGAAAACCAAGTTGTGAAATTAATAATTACAATGTTATTTTAAAAAGTATCTTCTGTCAAATGTTTTCTAAGCTTGAAAATTATTCAACATATAAAACAATTTGGTAAATTTAAGAAAAAAATTTAAAGCAATTTAGGAAACAGTTACTTTTGTTAAATTGCATTAAAAACTAATTAAAACCATTATAAAAATCGCACAGAGAACCTGCTTAAACGGTTGCCAGTAGGCAGGCATTTCTCCTACCCCAGGACACACTTTAAAGTTGAGAAGATGAATCTGATGAATGGAAGTTAAAAGTTGTTGGTCAGCCTAGAGTATGTACAAGGTGATGATCATAATAAGCAGAGATAAAGCTGGTAGCTGAAGTGTAAAGTTTTTACCAATTCAAAATCTAATATGTATTGGTTTTTACATTTCAAACCAGAGAAAGAAAAAATATTCTACACTGGTATGAAAAGGAAGATTAATTTATTTTTGTTTGTTTAGTTTTACAAGTGTGAAACTGCTTCCTCTGCTCTATTTGATGTGCAAACTCACATGGCCATGAATACAATGGCGGTAATAACGTGGGATTAACAGAAAGCCGAAAATCTCATTCAGTTCTTGGAAAATGCCGTTCTCTTCTCCCCAGATTGCATTAAAACAAAAGGCAAAAATACAAAACATATTTCTCTGGAGAGGATACTCGTTCAAAAATGAAGATTCCTTCACAAGTTCCTACTCCCTTTACTCAAACAGTCCAATGCATGCGTGATTTTGTTTCATATTTTATATCTTCTCTTGCCTTTTTATATTTAAAAACTATAGTGCTAAAGAGATTTGTTTTATTTTGCATATTAGAGGCTGTAGTGGTCTTTCCATCTGAAATAAGCAGCTCTGCTCCCATGTTTAGACTTCCCTCTTTCTGAGCTGGCTCTACGTATTCATGCATATAGAGACATTGTAGTTGAATGTGACTGAGGAAAAAAAAAATGACCCCCGCTGGCATGAACACTGTGGCCAGGTTTCCACAGCGTCGACTTCAGAGGCTTTATGTCTGCATAGGCTTGAAAGAGGCCATTACTTCTGAACAAAAAGGAATCGATCTTTTAGAAAAATATTGTTAATGGGGTAACTTGGGGGAAAGCATAAATGGAGCCCTGGTTACTTAAAGGAATGTTTAAAGTTAAAAAAAAATCATATCATTACTTAAGTATATAGCATTTAGAACTGCAGCAAAAAGAAAAACATAATCACCGTACTGGTAAATTAAACTTATAATATGGATCTTCCTATCAATTTCTTTTTATAAATTAAAAAAATATGGATTTTTAAAAATGCATTTATAATGTAATCACATCTATGAAAGGTCACCGATTTCCATGATACACTTAAAAGACGTATGTAAATAGATAAGGATGCTGTCATTTTGAGATATTTTAAGAAAACTAATATAATTGAACAAGTTGTATCTGAATAGAATACTGGTATTTATAGTCAAGAACATGAGGCAGTCTATATGTTTATATGATTCCTTCTCTGTTACTATTTTGGAGGTGGGAATGTTTGAGATGGAAAGGCATTTGATATTTCTTATGTTTTGATCATTTAGATTAAGATTATACGTTGATAGTGCTAACTTCCTAAATCCTTTATTTGTCCCTTTGATTTAAATTGATTTTTGATATGAAATCATTGCTCTAAAATAAAATCTTAAATTGAGTAGAGAGTTTGGGGATTTTAGTTTGTTTTTAATGATTTGCCTCATATCATGGTCTCTAAACTATCTGGGGACTTTTAAATATATTAAATTTAAAAGTGGAAAAGTATGTAGAACTTTTAATCGAAGTTAACTGCATTATTTTGAGTAAAACCTTGAGACTGAAGAAAATACATGATTCCTCAAATTTATGCAAGTCTGTGAATATTTCTGGGTACTGGAATTTATACAATCATAATTTAAAGTATTAGGAAAGTAATTTATTTATGAAGGCTTAAACTGCTACTAGAAAGCTCTACAAAATGATCAACCTCTGAATGTTAAGTCTTTGCAACGACAAATAGTATTTCAAATAACCTATGTGTATGGTTAAACTGAAAAACTGGAGTATATCAGATTAGTTGGTAGTGACAGCAAAATGCTTTCTAAGCAGCCTGTCTGGTAGTTAAATTTTCCACGATCATCAGATTTCAGGAAAGTTCCAATTCTTTTGTTTAATGCCAGGCAAGCAGAAGGACCTCTAACTCTCCTCTTGAGAGTCATGAAGTCTGAAGGGTTTGCTGAGAGGGAGGGAAGCAAGTGTGCCTTTCCTTACTTGGTTTTATCCAGACTATTTTCTAGCCTAGAAGATTTGTTTCTTTTATGCAAATAAGGGATGAAAGTTCTAAAACAAAGGATTTTCACTTTCTCCTTTTGTGTTACAGGTTCTTTTCCCCAATAGGTTTGTGATAAATGAATCTAATTCTGCTTCATTTATTTTGGCTTGTAAAGTTAAATCAAGCATCCTTAAAACAAAAAGGGAAACTGGGATGTTATCTTTCATCATAGTGAAGCCTGTTTCTTTACATGATATTAAGCCAAACTAAATAAGTTAGAGAACCATGGCTTGTAAGAATGAATAAGAGATTAATTTAGAGGTTGGTAAAGGTGAGCAGTTGAGAGCTTGGGGCAGGGAACAAGCTTTACGTTTGCATTGACTTTTAGGCAATTGCAATTAAAATTACGCTTATCCTTGTTAAACTGCAAACATTTTCCTACTGTGAGCCTGATATTCCTTCTTCAGTGTGGTGAGTACAATTTGCTTGATATGCTTTAAGTTTCTAATAGTCAAGTTTCCATACTCTAGTACAACAAATATTTAGGTCTGCTGTGTGCCATGCACTGAGCTGGAAAATGATAACATCCATAATCATAAAAAACATCCTTTTTTTTTTTTCATGTCAGAGTTGCGTATTGCTGATTTAAACCATTAAAGAGGACGAAAATCATCAGCACATAAACTGATCAATCCACAGTTCAGTGGTGCACTTTAAAAATGGGGTTTAACCAAATGTGGTCTCTGGGTTTTCTTTTCAAAGTTGCCACGGTAACTTGTGCACGTGAAAAGTGAAAGAATAAAGAACAAAAGCTGTCATTGTCTCATCAGAGCAATTTCTCCTTTCTTGCATTTAAGCAGACTAATACCTGGAGAGAGCTTTTTATGCATTCCTGACACTTGATTTGGGGGGCTAGGAAAGAGATTATGCGTATGTTAAACAAATGCAACTTTAGCTGCTGCTTAAATTACAGTTTTGTTCTTTTTTTACTTAAAATCTGTTTTCTCTAGCTCTCTTGTCAACAGACATCAAAGTCCTGAAACCAGCTCTCCTATGCAATATAAACATGGCTTTCAATTTGTTTTTTTAATGTGATGTTTTACCAAAGTCAGTGATGTTGATCTGCATCCTGAAACTGGAAAATGCTTTCTGAAATGTATATTTCTGTTTTGGTTTTTAAGAGGCAGAAGGCTTTTTCCAGGAGACATCTACAGACTATCTCTTAGTTAGAAATTTGTTTGTTGACTTGTGATAAATTTTTGAAATGGTGGAATGTTAGAAAGAGTTGACAAAAGGTCCTTTTTATGTTCTGAAGAGAAAACTGCACTTTGGAGAATTAATACTGCTGAGAGATTTACTGTAGAGTTTTTGCCCGCTGGGGGGTGGTACACTCTACCAGAACACAGCTTTCAGAAGCCGCAAGTCAGATGTTGGCTGCTGCCGGCCACTTTTCCTCTGGTTTAATTACAACAAAGCCTCCCGTTGAGAACAGTGAAGGCCTCGGGGGCACAAGGTGGGGGTGGGAGGGAAGAGGGAGTGAGGGGAAAGAAGGGGAGAAATTACAACCTTTGAAAAATTTATTGAATCTTATTTCCCTCGTTGGCTTCATTTATGCTGGCCTTCATTTGACTTTCAGCAATTAGTTATAATGCTATTACAATGAACTGATTGAATAAAAGAATATTTAAGGGAGTTTATTCAGAATTTTTAAGTTAGTCTTGGATCTTGGCATTAAACACATTCTTTGTTGTGTAGCCCACCCACCTTAAAAATAGGGGGAAAAGTTAACCACTGAAATGGCTAGTTTTAAACCTTTTTTTTTTTTTTTCTGGATGATCAGATTTAATCTAATACTGGTATGAACATTGGCATATCAAGAATAAAAACATAAAGAAGAAACATTCATATAATATTAATACAAGGCAAGTCCTCTGCTACTGATTTTTGTTGGGTTTAAAATTGTTCAAAATAATCCAGAAAGAGGAGGAAGCCTTAGGGTATGTGGCCAAGAAAAGCAGAGACAAATCTGTCTGCAGTACACTTGTGTGTTTAAAGCTGATAATTGTATTTTTCATCTGGAGACACTGAGTGTTCATTAGGGTCTTGTGTCCCTAGGCAAGAGATGCTGAATGTAATTGGAGTTTCTATTTGATTGGGCAATATAGGCTAGAGAAGAAACTGGGGTAAAGATAATTAATAGCTTGCTAACAAAGTCTGACAGCCACAAGATTTCAACCAAATTTATTTCACACCGCTTCATTTAGCTCTGAAAAAGTTTTGATAGAATTGGAGGCTCCTTAATTAACACTTGGAAGCAAAAGAAACATACCTTCTATTTTACTGCCACGTTCAGTTATGACAAATTTTCTTACTGTTTTTCTTCTTTTTGAAAAAACTTTACTTGCTGCCCAGTTATATATTTCACAGATGTTAATGTTTAGGAAGTGTTTAATTGGGCATTCTGAACCTAAACATAATCGATTTAAAATGCGGGGGCGGGGGGGGGATGAAAAGCCCAATTAATAACATAGTATTATACAGCACAATTAATAACTGATAATTAGTATTATACAGTATTATATACAATATTAATGAATTCATTATGTTTATTCATTCAATAATATCTTTGCTGAATCTTGGGTTTGATGTATTTTTGGCAGCATTCTATTTAAAAAAGAAATTAGACGTGATTTTCCTGTTTAAATACATGCAATCATGTTTTTGTAACCCTGTTTTTTTATTTCAGGCTAATTAATATATCTAGATATGTGTGTGTGTGTACATTGTATACACACATATATCTGCAAACTAAGTGGCGTATCTCTGATTTAATCTTACAGATTAAAACCTGGCATGTTATTATTAATATTGGTAGTAGCGGTAACATTAATATTTTGTAGTACTTTTAAAAGGTTAATTTCTTTCTTTCCTCATTTCAAAAGAGATGGGTATCAGTCATCTGTGACTCTGAGGTCCTGTCTGAAAACAAATTCATTCTTTCTGTTTATGCTGGTTAGGATATTCCTGTGTGACTGGGGATAAATGAAAGGCATAGCCTCAGCCTATGCACTATGATAGTGTCTTTATTCATATTGTTTCCCTAATGAGGGAACATACGTGTGCATTTTAGAGCGGATCGATTTATTAAGAAAATTTAAAATAGCTAGTTGTTAAAACCGTTAGAGAATTTGGTTCTATAATTGGCACATATCAAGGCTTTTTTTTCCTTTTTCATTCTCAGGAAGTAAATAACAATCAAACCCCCAGATGTTGAGAAAATATAGGCCTGTTGCACTCTTTATTTCTATTCAACCATTTTGTTTCAGATCTAATTCACTGAAAAAAATTTTTTTTGAGTAGATACATTTAGGTAGTTTTTGAAAGCTTTGTGGTATGAAATATTTCTTTCAATGTAAGATTTTCCTATTATAAGTTGCAAGTGAATGGATACTCTTGAGTATCCCACTTGATGAGGCTCTACTCATTTTTCCCCCTGCCACCCTGAAATCCCTGCATACATCAGGCTTAGCTTCCAGGCTGAGCTTTGTTAGTTTTTCTGAGTAGACTTTGCCAATTACTATGCTAGTCACATACCACATTTGCCCGAGCAATGGATTTTGGCGTTCTGCTGGAGAGGGGATATGGTTGGTAAGAGAGTTTCCCCTTCCTCTGAGTTGAATTCACTAGTTGAGATTTGCAAGCCTGGAATGCTTGAAGCAGCTCTGGCAGGATAGCAGTGCAAGCTTTAAAATCTAGGTGTAGCTGTTAATCCTTGCAGAGGCACATAAGTCTTCAGGAGTAGCTGGGTTAGCTGTGAGCAAGATGTATGCTTTTCATGTACTGCGTACTCGTGGGCTGAGGGATTATTGATTTTCTTTCACAGTTATAAAAACAGCAATTGGTGATCATACCACACATACAGTACACGCCAAGTTAGCTAGACCTTTCGCTTTCCTCTCTGAAAAAAATCTGCCTTGTGTTCTTTAACATTTAACTTTCCAACTTATCATTTTCCATAAGCCTCTTTTCAAATAGCAACTACACGAGACATGAGATAGCCATTTATCATTATTTTTCTTTCTTTAATGAAAGAAAGGTTTCAAGAAACTTCTTGCATTTGGCTGTTACAGTCCAATTTTTCCTTGCTGGCTTGCATGCACACACACTGCTCGTCCTGGTGACAGAGCAAACGTTCGTATCTGGATGCCTCATGATACCAAGCCATTCTTTTCTAGAGAGTAAAACCGAGCAAACTTTCTGGGACCAATCATAAGGAAAAACATGGGAAACACTTACCAGGAAGACGAGAAAAAGCAATCCCATATATCCTGCTGCTCTAGCTGTAATTCCACTGCCTGGGAACTGGAGTAATAACCCTCCCCCTCTGCCCAGCTCGGAATCCAGTCCACACAAAGCCCACGGCAGCTGCAGGCTGAGCCGGTCCGTTCGGATCACTCCTCCACTGAGGAGCAAGTGGGGGCCAGCATTTCAGTTTGCTGCACAGCCCACCTCCAAGTCTGAAGTTAAAGCTTCACCTCGCAGTGGTTGAAGAAGGGGGTGATGTCATAGATGGGCAGGACTTCGCTGAGCTCGCGCTCAGTGAGGTAACTCGGGGATCAGACAGATGAGCTTTGCCGACGCTAGAGGGGGTGAGAGCAGCCAGAATGAGGCGCTTGGCCTGGTGGGGCTGGGATGCCACTGGTTGGTAGGTGGCCGTTTGGGATTGCAGCCTCTGCTGAAGTTGACTAGAGCAGGGTGGTGGTAGCAAGCTTATGAAAAATGCAAGACTGCTAGAAGATTATGTGTTACAGTAGAAAGACACGGGTTATTTTTATTTCCAAGCTGTCTGTGTTAGAAAGGAGTTAAGCAAAATCATATTTTCATTGTTGACTAGTTATAATAATGTTATCAATGTGAAGGCTAGTAGCCCCAACAGTGAATATTTATTCAACAAATGAATAGAAAGCAGGTTCAAATAAATAACTGATTGATTTAAGGGAAGGAAACAGGAATTCCACAAGGGTAAAAGAAAAAAAAGATAACTAGTTTTTTTTTTTCCCCTGGAAGTAATGAGTAAGTTATTGTTTGTATGTGTTGGTTTTAGAAAGTGAAATTATTTTTCATATACTCCCCAAATTATTTGTACATCTCTTTAGAGCCTAGTAGATAGATTTTTCATATTTAAAGGGACTCTTCCTAAACTAAAAAGGTTTTGAAAAATTAAATAGAGTAGTTTTCTTTCTGATATGTTTTTGCTTTGAACATGAGTTAAGATACAGACTTAAGATGCAAACATAGAAGAAAGAAAAACCTTTCAGAAATAGTTTTACTTGTATTCAAATGGTTGTATTTTAATTTATGTATATGAGCAAACTCTGGGCAATGCAATATCTAATTAGCAGAATTATAGACTTTCTATTTTCAATTTTGATTTTCATAGACTGGTTTCTACTGTTTGAATAACAGTTGCTTTAGGCCTATACGTTTTCCACTAAGTGCATTTCATTTTTTAACGTCATTGGGAAGAATTTTGCTTTTCTATTTACCTGGAGGGCAGTATCCTTAAACTCATATTGTCTGCTTTATTCTCAGAGGTTCTCCTTTGTGCTTTCTAAAAGTTTCTGTGAGTGTTTGTTTCTGAAGGAGGCTAGCTAATTGTCTTTCCCAGGACTATTTGATTATGGTCTCTTCATTAGTTTAGTTTATCTATTTACATGCCTCCTTGATAGCAGTTTGGCCTTCTGAGTTCCTCTCCGAGAATGAATGATATCACAGTAGAAGGGGAACTCTTGATAAGAGGTATATTGACCTCTATTGTTCTATGATTGCACTTTTACTGGCCTCTGAGGGCAGACCCAATAAATACAGGAGGTTTAGAATTCTAATGTTTGTTGAAAAGCCAATTTCTTAGAAATGTTAGGTAGCAAAAGTTGAATTGAGATGCAGCTGCTGTATGTTTAGAGGAAAGGGAGGTGGCACTAAAGATAATCTCTCAGCTAAAGGATGGATTTCTTTTTCTGCTACTACAAAATAAACACATGGGTTAAACTGTTTTATGAAATAATTCTTTCTAGAAGCTATTTTCAGTTGGGAGTTGATTATATTTAAAAAGAACTTTTTGCCTAACCAAATTCCTATGGTTTTATAGCCATGTTTAATCAGTTTTATCTCTATTCAGGCAGACCTCAAACAGAAAAGAAAGATAAATGGACAGTTTTGGTAATCAGTATCCAAAAGAAGGTACCTTGGCCTGGGAGTTAGGAGATCTGAGGTTTCCATTCCCTCGTCTGCCATTCAGAATATGACTTATTATCTGCTCTGGGCTTTGGTTCACCACATGGCAAATAAAGGCAGCAGAGATTTATTGAATGCCAATTATGTATTGTTGCTTTTTTTTTTTTTTTTAAAAGATGTGGATTAAAATGTAGAAGGGGCAAGAGATTATGAAAAAATGTAAACTGTACTAAAGGCACTAACTCTGAAGGCCAAGTCTTGGATAGCTTCCATCAGCCTACCCCATCCAAAAATATATGCCCTTTTGCTGCTTCCATTTGTTTTCGTTTTTGTTCTTTTTTTTCACTTCTTGCTCTTATCAGCTGTCTGAAATTCTGCCAGTTGGAGGTGAACTTGTAATAATATGTACCCCTTTTGAAATAAAATGTGCCGCCTCTGAAAAGACTGAGTTTCTCTGAGTTAATTCAGGTTGCTTTCCTCTCCTTCGTTATGTAAGGGAGATGAACTGCAGTAAGGGGAGGGCTGTCCCAGTAGGAGGGGAAGGAAGGCAGGCACTTTTCAGTGAGAAGCCCTTTAGGCTCACAGTCTAGCATATCTGGGCTCCATCTTGGCTTTACCACTTGACTGTAGACAAATTACTAAATCTTTCTGAAATCATTAGCTCGGTACTTGACTTACAGTAAGTACCAAATGAGTGGTAACTGCCAGTATTGAGATGAGGGCATCTGAGCACTTGGAAAAAGGAGACATTAAGAAGTGGTAGAAGGAAGCACAAAGAGAGGTCAGAGAGGACCAATGACACGTTTTTTTCACACTTTAAAATCCCGCTTTGAGGTAGTAGTTCTATGTAGCCAGGAAATGAGCAAGGAAGTGAGCAAATAGGATATTTCCCTGTTGATTTTTTTTTTTCCTGTTGTCTTCATGCATTTCACGGTCCCATGTCCCTAGGATTTAGAACTAGTAGATACTATGGGTTGAAAAGGCATTTGTCTTTTTTTTTTTTTTTTTTTTGCATTTTGTTCAGTTTTATGGGTTAGCCAGTGAATCTAACACTGTACATGAGAAAATGAATTTCAGATGGTGAACAACTGGCTGGAATATAAGCTTAATTAGCATATTGCATTTTGAAAACTGTCGGATTATCTAAGCCGATCATGTCGATGAACTTTGCATTTTTCTGTTTTTTTGAAAGGTTATGAGATGTTCCCTGATGGAGGGCAGAGGAAGTTGGATTTGGAAATCAGGTTTCCCAGGCTCTGCTGTTGACTTTTGTATCCATGTGAAAACAACCACCACCAAAACTCTTTTATAAACAGCTCCCAGAGGAAATGGAATAATTCAGGCCTTCCAACCTGCCTAGACTTAAGCTACCCCATTGACTCGTTCCTTCATTCACTGTATACAAATTCTTTAAAATTCCCTGTCAAAGAAGCTAGTAGGACTAGATGACCCCCAGACCTCCAACTATGATATTTAAAATTTAATCTTAAAAAGTATTAAAGCTTCCTTAGGTCTTAGAAAGAAATTCTTGACGATTTTTCTTCCCCTCACCCTCTTCCTGAGAATAAAGTCTCCAAAGTTGTGTGAAAAAAAAACCAACCAACAAAATCAGCTTAGGCTTTTGGTATATGAAAATGCCTTGTGCTTATTACCAGTAAAGAAGTTTTTGGTTGCAAGTGATGGAAAGCTCAAGCCTTACTATCTAATCAACGATTAGAAATCTGTTGGTCCATGAAACTGAGAAGTTCGAATGTATGGTCTGGCTTCAGCTGACTCTTGATACAGTGGCTTGAAATACGTCAACAAGAATACAGTTTTTCTCTAGTGCTGCCTTTCCCAGTGTTGGTAGCCTCCTAGGGCCATATACATCGGATCCTTGGCAGCTCCAGGCTTTCCCCCTAGGCAGTAACAATTCCACATGTCACATTCCCATATTGCAGTGCTCAAGGGAAGATAGGTCACCTCCAGAAGCTCCTACACATGCACAGATGTATGATTCACTCTTTGTCATTTCTTTAAACTTGATCACACTGTTCATTGCTGAACCTATTACAGGAAGATAGTGGGGTATGTTGGTGAGCTTAGTCCTGCTGTAGGAGCTATAGGTAGGGTTAACCCCACTCAAACATGTGGCTGAGAATGGAGGACCGAGTTTGATCTGGAAGACAATTGGATACTGTTAGTTTGAGAAGGAAGGAATGGATGCTGGGGATTAGCTCATTTTTAGAGGATTTGGCATGCTGAAACTTGGGCATGTTTTATAAATTTATAAACTTGAAGCCGCTCTTCTTCTTTTCTTTTTTTTTAAGCCAAAATTTCTATTTAAATTACCAAAACATCTTTAAAATATTTTTTCTATTTGTAGACCTTCTCAAGTCTAGCCCAGTTTTTCCCGTCAACAGGTAGTGATGCAAGTCAGGACACATCAGTACTACATTTTAACATGAGCCTATGGGATGTTAATAAAATATATAGAGAGTGCACATTCAGCTATCTGTAATTCTGTGAAGTCAGGCCAGATGTTTAATGCACCAGTTAGAAACTGTACCACATTGTTCTGAACAATTCCAAAGGGTATTGGAGAAATAATTAGATTATAGCAGGTCACAGACCTTAGAATACTAAATGGTTTTAAAAATGCTAAATTAAACTGCTCTTCTGTTCTGATATTTGCCTTTTATTAGTCAATACTTAAAATGTACCTAAAAACAATCACATATCCCTTTTAAGTATGTTTCCAAAACATACTGCACTGGAGTGAGATCTGTCATTACAGGACTTGAAACAGAAATCAAAGCAAAACATCAGGTGGTTATTTCCCTGCCTGCCTGCCTGCCTGTCTGCCCACCCTCTGATCCACCCTTATTTTCCCCAACATCCAAGTTAGACTCTTACTACAGTTTAGGCTAGGGATTGGGAGAAAGACGATTGAAAAAAAAAAACTGAGAAAAAAACACCCCTTTGACCTCCCATGAAAGAGGAGGACTTGTGGTTCAGAATAGATTAGTACCTGGCCACAAGTGATGGGCTGAGGCTCTTGCAGAACTAAAGCCTGCTGATCCTTACTCTCTTCCCTTTTCTGTGCTTCCATGTCTGGCCATGCAGGTGGTGCATGATCCAACTCCAGCTGATACAGGCTGTGTCCTTGACCCCTGCCACTCCCTAAGGCCCTGTCACCCTTCTCACTTTGTTTTTATATAAAATGCAAAAAGAGACTTCTAAAATGGACCTTGTAAGGAGCAAACTTGGAGCAAGCAGAGAGTGAATTCTTCCTCTGACACTCTGTGTGTGGCCCTGGGAAAAGAACTTCAGTTCTTTCTCTTATGAAGATGGAGATATGAGACCCATCTCGTTTTCCTATTATGGACTTCAATAACGTAGGGCATTGTAAAGGCTCATTAAATCTGAGAAAGCACTTACTTATCAAGACAGAGCTGAAACTTGTACATAGTTGCTTTTTATCTTCATAGTGATGAGTAGGGCCAGGATCACTTCAGAAGGTGCAATCCACTACTGTTAAATTAAGCTATGTTCTTTAGCAGTTTATCTTCGGGAAAGAAGCAATTTGAGAAATGCTTCTGTGTACTGTTCTGGAAGCTCAGACCTTAAGATAATAGTATCTAAGTCTTGTTCTGAGACTTAATTACAAATCAAGGGACAAATTCCTTATTCTTAGAAATGACTTAAAACATAGCTTTGGAGAAATGGCTTACAGTTACTAAGAGCCCAGATCAGTTCAGTTGCTTAGTCATGTCTGACTCTTTGTGATCTCATGGACTGCAGCACGCCAGGCTTTCCTGTCCATCACCAATTCCTGGAACTTGCTCAAACTCATGTCCATCGAGTTGGTGATGCCATCCAGCCATCTCATCTTCTGTCATCACCTTCTCCTCCTACCTTCAGTCTTTCCCAGCATCAGAGTCTTTTCCAGTGAGTCAGTTCTCATTGACTGAAAACAGATCAATAGTCTGTTCTCACTGACAAAGAATAGATCAATTTACCTCTAATTGTTGAGATATGTATTTATTAGTTATCATACATGTGGATTGGAGAAGGCAGTGGCACCTCACTCCAGTACTCTTGCCTGGAAAATCCCATGGACGGAGGAGCCTGGTGGGCTGCAGTCCATGGGGTCGAGGAGAGTCGAACACGACTGAGCGACTTCACTTTCACTTTTCACTTTTATGCATTGGAGAAGGAAATGGCAATCCACTCCAGTGTTCTTGCCTGGAGAATCCCAGGGATGGGGGAGCCTAGTGGGCTGCCGTCTATGGGGTAGCACAGAGTCGGATACAACTGAAGCAACTTAGCAGAAGCAGCAGCAGCAGCAGCATACATGTGGATTACCCTGGAGCCACATGATCCTCTCTATATAGTTCATTGTTAATATCCACTAAAGCATGTCAAAACTTGCCAACCATCTTATTGTTTCACTGTTTATGGAATATTGGTACTAATTTTAGGTACCCAAATAGATTTTCTGAGAGGAGTATTTTCTGAAATTGTTGTGAGATTTATCTTATTTCTAAACCATCTCTATATTTTCTTTGTGTTTGAAGTTACCTCTTTTAAGACTGATATTTTCCTAAAGTCCAAGTTACTTGGGTACGTAAATATGTTTGGTGCTTCCCAGGTGGCACAGTGGTAAAGAATCTGCCTGCCAATGGAGGAGACACAGGTTCTATCTCTGGGTGGGGAAGATCCCCTAGAGTAGTAGGAAATGGCAACTTGCTCTGGCATTCTTTCCTGGGAAATCCCATGGGCAGAGGAGCCTGGGGGTCTACAGTCGATGGGGTCAAAGAGTCAGACATGACTGAGTGACTGAGCACATAAACATGTTTAATGTTGAAAGAAACATATTTAAGGTAGAATCAAAAACTGAGGGGGTGGCTCAGATGGTAAAGAATCTGCCTGCAATGCGGGAGACTCGGGTTCAGTCCTTGGGTCTGGAAGGGAATGGCAACCCACTCCAGTCTTCATGCTTGGAATGGACAGAGGAGCCTGGCAGATTACAGTCCATGGGATCCCAAAGAATTAGACACAACTGAGCCACTTACACTTTCACTATACTCAAAAACAGTTTTATATAAATGACCATGGAAACTGTTCTTCCTTGGCAGTGTCTGGGAGAAGCAGATGTACTACAATTGATATTTTTTCCCTTAAGAATTGGTATGTATTGATTATCTGCAAAATTTTTTAAGGAATGAAATATTATTAATCAATTAGATTTGGACTAAGTGAATGTTTTACAATACCATCTATTTAAAATAAGTTAAAATTTATCATGGGAAATTATCTTGAATATAAATCTACTTATTTAATAAATTTCCTGACCATTTTTTATGACAAATATGTTATAAATGATGTCTGTGGTCCCCTCTTTCACTTCCTTCATACTCTAAGTGATTAACCTCAAATTTGGGGAATTTAAAAACATTTATAATTCTTTCATGATGTAAGTTTTTATTCCTTTTGTTTGACATTTAAAATATATTAGTGCTACAAAATTGTAGATACTTTGCTAGGTTTCATATGTGTGTTTAAAAATTAAGATCTAGAATTGATGAGTCTTGTTAAAAGTACAGAGATATTGCCAATATGTTTTAGTGGGCTTTTATCCTTAATAAATTTTTTTTTTTAATGAGGATAGAATTGATATGTGATTTTAAAAATGGTACTTTAAAAAATTAGTCAATTTTGTTTGGGAGGCAGCTTTCTGGTAGTTTAATTCTCATGTTTACATAGAAGCAAGACTGTGAGTCACTTCCCAAGCAGCCCCTCTTTGTCTCTTCAGTGGCCTAGGGAACAGACTTGTCATTCTGAAGTGCTCACCTATAATTCTGTCCTCCCCTACTTCCCTGGGGCGAGTCTGAAATAAGCTTATCAGATCATATCTTATTGACAAAAAGCAAAGCTTACTGGTTGACAAAAGAAGAGAAGAGAACAAGTAAAATGTAAATGACAGAGGTTTGATGTAAAAAAAAAAATCTGGGTTAACGTTTCTAAATATTTTTTGAAAGTGGGACATACATCTTTTTATATTTGCTTGATTTTTACTTTATGTAAAATTTTGAGTGCAATAAAAGCTAACGGTTTTGTTTGTTATAGTTACATGTTCCTTGTAAGCAAATCTTTCTATCATATTTTTGAAAGAACTTAGAGAAAAGTATGTTTCATCTTATGTACTTTAAGTATAATTTTCTAATAGAAAATAGATATGGCTTTCAGACAGAAAGTAGACAGAGCTTTCGGATAGGAAGTAGAAATATTATAAATATTGAAATCAATTATTATAAATGTTAAATAATTATAAGGATTTTATATCATATTTAGGCTACCCTTTTAGTTCAGTTGGTAAAGAATCTGCCTGTAATTCAGGAGACCCAGGTTTGATTCCTGGCTTGGGAAGATCCCCTGGAGAAGGAAATGGCAACCCACTCCAGTATTCTTGCCTGGAGAATTCCATGGATAAAGGACCTTGGCAGGTTACAGTCCATGGAGTCACAATAATCAGGCACGACTTAGTGACTAAACCACCACCATATCATATTTATATTCTGTCTTCTTCACTAAACAAAAATAGTCTTACAGAACTTTTAAATCATATTGATTTCTTGTCTTCTTGATCATATAAAACAATATTACCATCTCCATTATAATGCAGCTGATATTTATTAGGTGCATAGCAGATGTAGGAACTTATTCTGGGTATTCTGAAGGTGGTATGTGCTGTAAGGCTGGTCACTTTGATTCATTTTTTGTTTCCAGACTCTTTAACCAACCTTCTAAAGTTGCTCTATCTACTAATACACATAGATGAGTCAAAACCATCTCCTGACTGCTAGATACTGGCTCCTAAGCAATCCCAGAGAACAAAGAAATCTGACCTTGGTCCATGATTGAGAAAGTCAGGAGAAATGTAGCCAATGCACTCTGGGCCACAAAGAGAGAAAGAGAGAAGTCGCTTAGTCCTCTCTGACTCTTTGCAACCCTGTGGGTTGTAGCCTACCAGGCTCCTACATCCATGGGATTTTCCAGGCAAGAATACTGGAGTGGGTTGCCATTTCCTTCTCCAGGGGATCTTCCCAACCCAAGGATTGAACCCAGATCTCCCACATTGCAGACAGACGCTTTACCCGCTGAGTCACCAAGGAGTACAAAACTATATTTGAAGTGAGACTGATAGCAGCTAAGTAGGGAAAGGTTTGGAAGAGACATTAAGGAAAGAACTAGAGCTGCTAAATAGCAACAGTTTGAGGGGAAGAGAGCCACAATAGGTAGGTTTTTTAAGTTTTTACCAGTTACTATGGTGGTAAGTGCAAGCAAGAACATTCCTGAAGCTATCATGAATTCATCCTCAGTCATCCTTGTTATGAGTATTGGGGAAGGATAGAAGAGGTTGCTGAAATAGAGACCAATGAGGAAGAAAAGAGAAGTTCATAGACTTGAGGAAACTAATAGTAGCAATGTAATGAGACTAGTATTCCGATAATGGTGATATTATGAAAAGACTGATGGAAAGCTAAGTGGAGACTAAAATCCTAAAATTTGATTGCAGAGGAGGGGAAAAGGTATTGAGATATGGAGATATGTTACTAACTTAGGTTTTTAAGGAACATTACCTTGCTTAGCTCATACCCTTCCTCGGCTCTTCCAGGAAAGACCGTTGAGGCTTTCCAAAAGTTTCTTATAAGTTTACAGTAGGGTCACTGGGATTCCCAAGTTATTATCTGTCTACATTCAGGAATGTAATCCCTTCAATAGGAAGGGTCTTCTCTACATGGAAAGGAAACCACCTGCTTTAGGATGGTGAAAGCCGACATATGCTGAGAAAGTTAGAATGGCCTAACTAAGCCATGCCCATTAAATACTGCAAGACACAATAAATCATCCACTTGTCCATTAGGAATACGGGGCAGCTCTCAGAGCCTTCTGGTTTGTATCCAGATTAACATCTAGTAATGTTGGTGGAGACAACGAAGTCATTCAAAATATGAAACCAGAATATATGGGTTTTAGAACCTGGAATGAAAGTACTGTGTCATTAAGAGTTCATTATAATTTGTGTCAGAAAGTACAGGAAATAAAGCATTCAGAAAAAAGTTATACCAGTTCAGAATGTGTCACCTATCATGTTGTGTGCCAAAATCCTAACAGGCATTTCTGTTTACACATGGCTCTTCTGAACCTCATTCCTGCCTTTGACTTATCCTGTATGAACAACATCCTTCATTAGTAAACAAATGAACACACTTCTTCACTCAGCAGTTAAAGAAAGCCACTAATTCACCTGTAAGTCTCAAGGATTGATTTTGGTGGAATTATGCCTCAATTATATATATATATATATATATAGCCTCAATATCTCTAATATGGGATGCTTACAATCTTATATAAAAATAAATGAATGTTGTTTGGGAGGAGACAGAATGACTCTGAAGCCTATGCTGTTAGGAACCATTTATTACATTTTAATTTAATTATGCACTTAAATGGTGGTAAGAATTGACCACCATTGCCTGTTTCATCAGACTTGTTGCAATCAAGTGTTACAGTTCACTTTACAGAAGTTAGAAAAGAGCAATAATAACAACAGGAAAATAAAAATGAATTCCAAGTATTCAGTGTCAATAGAAGGTGGTGTAAATCTTTTAAGATGTTTATAACATATCTATATGCAAACAAAATTAAGAAAATATGTATTATACTTATTGATTTTATTTTTATTATTGTAACTTTTTTCACTTAAGAAAATTGTCAAATTGTTTCCGCAGTATCAAATATGCCTGGATAGTATCAGTTATAATGGGAGCATAGTATGCCATTGTTTGCACAGATAGCAGTCACTGTAACTAGTCTGTCTCTTGGGGCATTTGTGTGTTCTTCCGTTTTTTAAGATTATAATCAAAATTATGATGAAAATCCTTTTAACTAAATCTTTGTGCTGAAATTTATTAAGATGACTTCTTTGAGGTAAAACTGATGCTTCATAGAGCTGACATTTTTTAATTAATTTGCTTGTAATCACAAGATTGCCCTCAAGAAAGGATGTATTCTCCCAACCCCTGCATCCTTGACAAGTCTGGGTGATTAATCTTCATCTTAATAGGAGATAAAATTGCTCTTGATATTGTTTAAATTAGTATACGTAGAAGGGAGCACATTTTCTTTCTTTTTGGGCCATAAGGCATTTTCTTTTACTTCATTCCCTCCTTCCTTCCTTATTTATTTATTTATTTTTGGGTAATTTTGTCTACATAACGATGTCTATATCATCCTTTTTTTTGGAGAAGTTAAACAAAGGGAAGTACAGAGAGCAATGAAACAGAATATGTAACACCTAAAATTAACAAAGGTTTAACTTTCGTGGTGGCTCAGACGGAAAAGGAGTCTGCCTGCAATGCAAGAGATCTGAGCTCTATCCCTGGGTTGAAAGGATCCCCTGGCAGCCCACTCCAGGATTCTTGCCTGGAGAATCCCATGGACAGAGGAACCTGGGGGGCTACAGTCTGTGGGGTCACAAAGAGTGAGATACTACTGAGTAACTAAATGCACATAACATTTCAATTATTTTAATTATTTATTGCTTTAGATCCTTAAAATAGAATATAAGAATATATATTCTTAAAATATATATTATATATATAGATACATAATATAAAGTTGAAATATCATTTTCTGTCTAATCCACTTATCTCTTTCCTTCCCCAGAAGCATCCACTGTCATGAATTCGGTGGTGTATTTTCCGTCTATGTTTTCTTATTCATTTAATTAAAATTAGGGCCAGCTGTTAGTCATAAAAAATTAAAAATAAGAGTGACTTAAACATGAAGTTAACTTCTCACTTGTGAAGAAGTCCAGGTACGTAGTCCAGGGTGGGCATGGTCCTCCACCCAGTGACCTGGGATTTTTCTAGTTTCTTGCCTTATATTGGGTGTCTTTGATCTCATAATTCAAAGTAGTGACATCCTCATTCCAGAAACGACAGAAAAAGGTATTAAAAAGTATTAACAATTACCTACCTGTTACAAAAATTAATACTTATTTTAACGAAAATTAATCAGTAATAAGCTGCAACATTGCGTTCAGCTGTCCCCCTGTACAAATAAGAATGCAAGGAATATTCATTTACATATCTACTCTTCTGCATGGGTGAGCTTCTGTGGCTTATGTACCTCGAAATGGAATTTCTGGGTCTTAGGGGATGGCTCTCGGTACACAATACTATACTAGATATTGTGAAATTCTTCTCCTTGTTAGGGTACTTTCAGCTTCAAATAACATACAATGGACTTCAAAGCAGCTTAAATAAAGAAATTTATTACCTCACATACCAAGGAGTCCAGAAGTAGGGATGCTCTAGGCTTGGCTTATTCATTGACTCAATGGCTTGCTGTCTCCTCTTGGCTGCAAAGAATCAAGTGCAGACAAAACAATGGCCAAAGTCATTGTATCGTTTTATTTCCTTTGAAGAGCAGGAAAACTTCCTAGAATAGCTTTCTTTCATGTCTTATTGGCTAGAACTGAATCACATGTCAATGACTAAATTGATTACTTACAAAATAAAACCATGATGACTGGGTGGCGGAAAGGGCCAGTTATCCTCAAAGAACATTATCAGGAGGAAGGAGATACCAGCACAAAATATGCTGTTAGGATGGAAGACAGGGATGGTGGATGACAAGTAGGCAGTAAGCGGTGTCTGCTTTATTCCTAAAGAGGCTGCTAAATTCCCATCAGTAGCAAATGAGTCCTTGATTATCAGAGCTTTTGTTTGTTTTTGCCAATCTAATGAGCATGAAAAAATACTCTTTCTTGTATTCCTTGGCATTTTTCTGCTTATGGTGGGTTGCTTACCTTTCCAGACATTTATAGGCCTTCTGGGTTTTCTCTTCTGTGAAAAGCCTTATTTATGTTTTTGCCTAGTACTCTCTAGAATCATTTGCGTTTTTCTTATTGATTTGTAACAGTTTCAAAAGTATCTTCTGAATAATAATTGTCTATAAAATTGTGTTGGAAGTGCTTTCTGCCAATAAATGGCTTGTCTTTTTTACTTTTAATTTAAAAAAGAAGTTTCTATAACTTAAAGGTTTGTACTTTTTATATCTAGTCCAAAAATTATCTTCTATGTGAAGGTCATACAAATATTATTCTTTTTCTTACTAAATGTTAAGTGACTAGCAACTTTTTGTATGTGTATACTAGCAATTTTTAAAAGTAATCTGAGGACTCTTCCTTAGAATCTGTAAGATCAAAACTGCTTTTATGATGGTATTAAATGTTGTCTTTTTCACTCTCAGTATTTTATACATGTAAAGTGGAGTCTATCAGAGGCTGTATGGCCTGTAATCGCACAGCAACTTGAAAATATCAAAGCAGAGATGGGACCCAGTTGTCCCTTCTTATATCGAATATTAAAGTGATTTGTGAGACTAACAGTGATATTTTTCTGAATAAGTTTTTTTGTTTGTTTGTTGGAGATAACTTTTTCCCCAAAAAATATTTATGTAAATATATATGTGATTTATTCTTTAAAATATTGAATTTATAAGTATTTTTTAAAATTCTATTTTAATTTCTAACGTATTAAGCATTGAGAAATATAATCCACATATATGAAAGCTGTTTGGGATACTCAATAATTTTTAAGAATATAGAGGAGTCCTGAAACCAAAAATTTGTGAAAGTTTGCTGTATGTGAACAGTAATTTTTAATTCAGAAATTCACTTGCCTCGTAGCTATGTATCCAAAATTAGAACATTTATTTCATTGTCCTTGGGAAAATATGATTTGGAAAACAATTCTGTTCCCATATACATTGTGTATTAGCTAGAGTAAAGATAATTAACGTGAATTTTTATCACCCATCAACTGCAATCATCCATTAGCCTAATGGGTACCATAAAATAATAGAAAAAGGTGAATTTTGGTGTCAGACCAGGGTACCATAAAATAATAGAAAGAGCGTAAATTTTGGTGCCGGACAGACCTGGCTTTGGATCTCTAGCATGGACACCGTAGCTTAAGCTAATAACTCAATCTGTCTGAACCTCGGTGTTGGGGAGGGAGTAGTCCATCTGGTAGTGAGTGTGTCTTTCTCATTAGGAAGAGAAGAATGTGGCTGAGCAGAGAGGAAGCAGATCTGGGGAAGCAGATCCTGACTCAGCTGCACACTATCGGATCTTAATTAGTAGTGCTCCCACTGCTCAGTGTTGTGGTGAAGGGCATCAGCTTTGTAGCCAGACCTCCTGGTTCATAGCCCAGTTCTACTTGCTCAGTTAATTAATTTGTAGGTGAATTACTTAATCTGTGTGTGTGTTTGAATATCCTAAAATGTAAATTTGGAGTAATAGTACTTTAATGCCATAGGGTAATTGTGAGAATTAACTGAGTTACAATGTTTAAAACCCTTTTACAGTTTTGCCATGTAGTATTAATAAATGCTTACCTTTTCAGTTATACTTGCTCTTACTATTAGCTATTAGCTGGAGTATTTCTCTGTTGCCTCATAATAAACCACCCCAAAACCATAGTGCCCTTAAAACAAAAACAATAATATATTTTGTGTACAAATCTCAATAGTTACAGATCATCTCTGTCTACAATGGCATTAGCTAGGGGCCTGGAGGATATACCTTCAAGTTGGATGACTCACACAGTCGATGTTGACTTCTGCTTAGAGCGCAGCCGGGGCTGTGTGCTGGGGACCTCTGTACTCTCCAAGTTGGCCTCTTCACAGGCGTGGTGGCTGGGTTTTAAGAATGAGCATCTCAGGAGAAACGGGGAGAAGTCCATCAGATTTTTATAACTTGTCCTCAGTAGTCACCTACTTATATGATTTCCATTAGTCACAGATCCATCCAGATTTAAGAGGAGGGAACACAGACACCCTCCTCTTCATGGGAGTAGTGTCAGAGTCACAGAAGACTGTGAGGACTGGGAAATACTGTTGCAGTCATCTTCAGGAAGTACAGTTTGCCACAATAGTAGTCTACTGATCTATGAGATAATGTAATAATCTTGTCATTCTTAATCACCAGCAGCAACAGTCTCAACTCTGTGTATCAGAACTATCTTAGTACATTTTACAAAATGTAGATGGTGGGCAACTTTTCATTTCTTTTTAGTATTTTTCTCTATTTCCTGCCTTTTTTCAGTATTGAGCACTTAATAATATAATAAAAATTTAAATGAGGATTAACTATTTTGACAGTATATCTATGTATTCTATATTCTATGAATATAGAATTTTTTAACTTGAAAATCTGTTTTACTCCTTGTTTCTCAGTTTGGTCATACTTCTAGTGGCAGTGACCTCTAGATAAAGGAAAAGGAAGACAGGAAAATGATCCTGTTCACAAATATTTCTAGGTTAAGTATTGGGTTCCTTAGGGCAAACCTCAGTCACCAAATATAGCCCATAAAGCCATGAAATGTGGTTCTCACTGCCTTATCCTTAGAACTGCAGGTTGCAGACCAATGATGAACTGCTGGAGAACTTGGGCAGAGACCAATTTATATTAATCTGTCAGGAAATTCATACACACAGTAAATATGTGAGTGCATTTGATAACGATGAGATACACACAAATGAATGTGTAAATAAGGGGGCGCTCTGGAGATTTTGGGAAATGGCCAGAAGTTTTATCCCCCACTAAAACCTTGGATCTGCCTCTGATCTCACCCAAAGCCATCTCTTTGACTTAAATGTGTCTTATTCTAAAAGATGCCAGGAATAGTTCTTTGAAACATTCAGCTTCTCTTTGCAGCTGTAATATACTTTTCCCTTCAAATGGCAAAATTATTCATTTTAAAAAGCAAAGACCATTTCAGGTTTGAGGTGAAAGCAGAGTGAAATATGGAGGTAAAGGATCAGTTTCAAAGAGGAACGATTCTTTTTAACAACTTTGAAGTAGCAGGTGTTACATATATAGGGAATAGTAAAATACTCGGAAATAAAAAACGTGCTGAATGTCACTCTGAGGACTTAAAAGGAGTTCATGCGACTTCTTGAGGAGATTAATTTACTCCTGAGGGTAGTTTACAACATAGTTGATTTTTGACTCAGTATAGTTTTCATTTATTGAGCACATATTATGTTCCAAGCCCTCTCCCGTGCACTTTACTTACTGATACTAATTCCTTCAATTCTCTCAACACCCCTGTGATGTAGTTAATACCATTATCCCTTGTTTATAGCCTAGGAAAAAAAGGTGAAAACTTGCCCAAGATCACAAAGTACAGCAGTCAGGCTTCATACCCAGGTTGACTAGCTCTAGTATCCAAGGTTTTATGTGCTTCTATTGTGTTGCATATGAGTTTTGGTTTTGTTTGTTTGTTAGATTATAGTACTTGGAAATTTTGCATTCGGTCAGTCCATTCAGTCTCTCAGTCATGTCTGAATCTTTGCGACACCATGAACCACAGCATGCCAGGCCTCCCTGTCCATCACCAACTCCCGAAGTCCACCCAAACCCATGTCCATCGAGTTGGTGATGCCATCCAACCATCTCATCCTCTGTTGTCCCCTTCTCCCCCTGCCCTTAATCTTTCCCAGGATCAGGGTCTTTTCAAATGAGTCAGCTCTTCACATCAGATGGCCAAAGTATTGGAGTTTCAGCTTCAACATCAGACCTTCCAATGAACACCCAGGACTGATCTCCTTTAGGATGGACTAGTTGGATCTCCTTGCAGTCCAAGGGACTCTCAAGAGTCTTCCCCAACACCACAGTTCAAAAACATCAGTTCTTTAGTGCTCAGCTTTCTATACAGTGCAACTCTTACATCCATACATGACCACTGGAAAAACCATAGCCTTGACTAGATGGATCTTTGTTGGCAAAGTAATGTCTCTGCTTTTGAATATGCTATCTAGTTTGGTCATAATTTCCTTCCCAGAGTAAGCGTCTTTTAATTTCATGGCTGCAATCCCCATCTGCAGTGATTTTGGAGCCCAGAAAAATAAAGTCAGCCACTGTTTCCACTGTTTCCCCATCTATTTCCCATGAAGTGATGGGACTGGATGCCATGATCTTAGTTTTCTGAATGTTGAGCTTTAAACCAACTTTTTCACTCTCCTCTTTCACTTTCATCAAGAGGCTCTTTAGTTCTTCTTCACTTTCTGCCGTAAGAGTGGTGTCATACTTGATGTCTTCTGGGAATGTTAACAGCTATCCCACCAGTCTCAGGGAGTTGTTGGAAAGAGCAAATGAATGAATTATCATGGTTAGAAATCCAGTTGCAAAATATAAAGTCCGTGTTAGTTATAATTAAGAACAATTAAGCATCATTAAGCAACATTTCTTTTATGCCTACCTACATTTCAGAAATGCCTACTTTGAAAATCACATTTTGTAGTTTGTCCTTTCGTGTGATACAAGGTATGTCAACTGTTTAGAATGATGCTTAGCTTATGATCACACTCAATAGGATCTACTAGTTATTCTTCAATTTCTGGCAGATGTCTTCAGTTTGAGGAAGCAATAAGAGGACAGCATCGCCTTCTCTTCAGACAGAAGATGCCAAACTAAGAGCTGAAACGTGGGGCTAAGAAGACTTTCCTAATTGGGGGGGCTGTGTTGTGCTGAGGAGACTTGGAAATTGAATTCACATCTTCAGTGTTCAGTGATAATAATCCCTCTCATTTATATTATCTTATTCATGTACTCATGTGCCAAGGCTGATCTGCTCATGGTGGCCCTCTGAGTACTGTTAAATATTCCAAGGACACATCCAGGTTGATAAGATAGAGCGCTATGATCTCTGCCTCCAGTATTTGCCATCCTTAGACAATTCTTTAAAGTTTCTGAGATACTTTCGATTCTACTTCTTAATCATGCCCTTGCTGCAATTGGGGTTATCAGTATTCTTCTATAAAACAGGAAACAGACTATGACCCCTTTTCTTCTATCTCTATTTTTCCCACTAGAGCATACTGTCATGGCTTTGTAAATCCCTTCACAGGTCTTAGCCCTTTTCTTGAAGTTTAGCATGGATCTGGATACATAACTGATGATCCACATAGTTTTGCTGAATTAAATTTTAGTGATTTAAGATTTCAGTCCTAACTGAATGATTGAGAATAGAGCCTTAAATGATTAAGATTTTTAATCTTAATCATTATTCTTAAATGATTAAGAATAAAACCTTAAACCTAACAATGGAGCTGTTAGCACTTCCCTCATTTTTCCTAAATACCAGCTATTTCAGTTTCTGTAAAGCATGTCATTCCAGTCGGTGGAAAGCATGCATGCATGAGTGCTAAGTCACTTCAGTCGTGTCCAGTTCTTAGTGACCCCATGGACTGTAGCCCAACAGACCCTTCTGCCCATGGGATTCTCCAGGCAAGAATACTGGAGTGCATTGCCACGCTCTCCTCCAGGCAGTGTTCCTGACCCAGGGATCAAACCCGCATCTCCTGCATTGCAGGCAGACTCTTCACTGCTGAGCCACCATGGAAACCTGGTTTGAAGGATAAATAGGGTAATTGAACTGCCTGATGTGGTTCTCAGGTCATTTTTGTCAGAACGGTCAGCAGACTAGGCAGCTGTCTAGAAGCCATGAAGGTTTGTGTACAGGATGCCAAAGAAGGAGTCAGCATAATCTAGTGACCCTGGGAAGTAGGGAGAAAAGGTCAGGAGTTAGGACGCCTGCTTCTTCCCAGTGAATCCTTCTGACATTTAAGCTTCTTATGTTTTTTCTACAGCTCACCTTAACCTTTTATTTTCTTTGTGTATGCCCAGCAGTTTTATTTTTCTAGATCCACTTACTGATGTCTATGGTTTATTTGTACATTTCACTTCCTTTTCTAGCTGTTTAATAAAGGTCATGTTTTTAACTACAGTGTTGATGGTTTGTGCAGTAGACCCAGGCATCACTTCTGTAATGTCCAGCGGAATCCTTTCCACCAGACAAAAAGGAGTTTCTGCGTTTTCATAGATCTGAATAATGACTTTTGGTTTACAGAAATATAGATTCCAGTAATAATAATGCCAGGGACCTGCTGGTTACTGTCATAAAATTAATCTTTTTAAAGTGAACAATTTAGTGGTATTTAATACATTCACAATCCAGTTCCAAAACATTTCATCACCTCAAAAGGAAAGCTGTACTGGTTAGACAGTCACTCTGCATTGCCTCCCCGCTACCCCAGCTCCTGCCAACTAACAACCTATTCTCTGTTTCTATGGATCTGCCAATCTGGACTGTTCATGGAAGTGGGATCATACTATTTATATATGGCTTCTTTCAGTTATAATGTTTTAAATGTGTTATGGCTAGGTCATATTCCAATCGGGGTTATCAGTATTCTTTGTCTATCCATTTGTCTATCCATTCATCAGTTGATGAACATCTGGATAGTTTGTATACTCTTTCTATTATGAATAATGCTTCTATAAACTTTAATGTACAAATTTCTGTGTGGAAATAAATTTTCATTTCTCTGGGTCATTGTAATTTCAATTGTACATTCTAGTCCAATTTATCTATTTTTTTCTTTTGTTACTTGTTTTATTTTAATTTTTTTGGTGTCAAAGCTAAGAATTCATTGCCACATCTAAGGTCATGAAGATATACTACTACAGTTACAGTTTTAGTTCTTATATTTTGGCTATTTATCTATTTGCAGTTAGAGTTTATATATGGAGTGTAGCAGGGTACAACTGAATTCTTTTGCATATGGTTATCCAGTTATGCCTGAAGAAGGAGGTAGCAGCCTACTTCAGTGTTCCCGCCTGGTAAATCCCATGGACAGAGGAGTCTGGAGGGCTATAGTCTAGGGGGTTGCAGAAAAGTTGGACACGACTTAGCGGCTAAACAACAACATTCAGAGTTATCCCAGTACCATTTATTGATGATACTGTTCTTTTCACTGTAAATAATCATGGCACTTTTAATGAAATTTGAATGACCATATGTATTTGGGCTTAATTCTGGGGTTTCAGTTTTATTTCACTGATCCATGTGTCTATCCTACATGAGCACCACTGTTTTGATTAATGTGTTTTGAAATTAAGAAGTGTGGGTCCTGCAATTTTGTTTTTCTTTTTCAGTGTTGATTTAGCTTTCAGAAGCTCCTTACAATTCCATATGAAGTGGAGAGTTGACTTTTAAAATTATGCAAAAAAATAAAAGCTGTTGGATTTTGATAGGGATTGCATTAGAATGGTAGATCACTTCAAGTAATATTTCCATCTAATAATATAAGGCTTTCAGTCCATGAATATATGATATTATTCTATTTTTTGTCTTTAATACATTTCAAAATATTTTCTAGTTCTCATTGTATAAATCTTTCAACTTCTTGGTTAAATTTATTTCCAGGCTTTTTATTACTTTAGATATTATTATAAATAAATCTGATTTCTGATAGCTCCTTTAAGATTGTTCATTAGTGGTGGATATAAACACAAGTGTTTTTTATATATGATCTGAATTCTTGAATTCAGTTGTTAGCTTCTAGTACTTTTTTTTTTGTAGATTCTTTGAGATCTTCTATATATATATATGTAAGTTCAAGTCATCTGCAAATAGAGATAGTTTGGCTGCTTCTTTCCTAATTCAAATGCCTTTTATTTCCTTATCTTGCCTAATTACTCTGGCTAGAACTTCTGGAACAGTCTTGAGTAGCAATGGTGATGCTTACTGTAGACTTTTCATAAAAGCTCTTTATTGTTTTGTGGGGGTTCCTTTTTATTTCTAGTTTTCTGTCTGGTTTTTGGTTTTGTTTTGTTTAGTCAAGAAAGTATATTAGATATTATCAAATGCTTTTCTGCATCAATTGAGATGATCACTTGTGACTTTTTCTCTTCCTACCGTTAATATTAAAAATATTGTGTTCATTGAGTTCCTTATGTTGAACTACCCATGCATTCCTGGAATATTCACACTTGGTTATAGTGTGAATATACTGTTCTGATTTGCTAATGTTTTGCTGAACATTTTGTGCATCTACAGCTGTATGCAGCATTAGTCTATAGCTTTTATTTTGTATAGTGTAATCCTAGCCTTATGCAAGAGTTGGGAAATCTTTACTCCTATTTTCTTGAGAGAGGTTGAGAGGGATTAATGCTCATTGCCCTTAAATGTTTGGTAAAATTCACCAGTGAAACCATATGGTACTGGGTTTTCCTTTATTGGGAGATATTTTCATACTGATTCAGTCTCTTTATTTTTATAGGTCTGTTGAAATAATCTTTTTATTTTTTAGACAGTTTTTGTAGTTTGTGTGTTTCTAGAAATTTGTCCATTTCATTTAGTTTATCCAATTTGTTGGTGCACAGTTTTTTATAGTATTCTCTTATAATCATTTTTATTTCTCAAAAGTTGGTAGTTATGTCTTCACTTTCATTTTTTATTTTCTCTATTTATTAGTCTTTTTTCTTTCTGTTTAACTAAAGGTCTGTCAATCTTCTTGATGTATCAAAGAACTTAATTTTGTCTGTGGTTTTCTTATTTACTTATTTTTACTGATGCATAGTTCATTCACAATGTTGTTAATTCCTGTTGTATAGCAAAGTGATTTAGAACTAAATTTTTTATTTCATAGATTTGGTTGTTTTTCAATTCTATGTTTCATTTATCTATGCAATGATCTTTATCATTTCCTGTATCTACTAGCTTTGGTTTTAGTTTGCTATTCTTTTTCTAGTTCCTTAAGGTGTAAAGTTAGGTTACTGATTTAAGATTTTTCTTCTTTTTTAAGTATACACATTTTTTAGCCTATACATTTGCAGCTACAAATTTTAACCTAAGCCTTGGTTTTACCACATCTAAAAAAATTTAATATGTTGTATATTCATTTTTACTTGTCTGAAGATATTTTCAAAAATTTCATGTGTGATTTCTTTTTTGACCTATTGGTTAAGATTATGGTGAGGTTGTTTTGTTTTTTTTTTTAAAGATCTTATTTTAAGAGAACTTTCAGTTCAGTTCAGTTGCTCAGTCGTTTCTGAATCTTTGTGACCCCGTGAACTGCAGCACTCCAGGCCTCCCTGTGCGTCTCCAACACCCAAGGTTTACTCAAACTCACGTCCAGCGAGTCGGTGATGCCATCCAGCCATCTCATCCTCTGGCGTCCCCTTCTCCTCCTGCCCCCAAACCCTCCCAGCATCAGAGTCTTTTCCAATGAGTCAACTCTTTGCATGAGGTGGCCAAAGTACTAGAGTTTCAGCTTTAGCATCATCCAGTTAAGTTCAGTTCAGTCACTCAATCGTGTCACACTCTTTGCGACCCCATGAATCGCAGCACGCCAGGCCTCCCTGTCCATCACCAACTCCCAGAGTTCACTCAGACTCACGTTCATCGAGTCAGTGATGCCATCCAGCCATCTCATCCTCTGTTGTCCCCTTCTCCTCCTGCCCTCAATCCCTCCCAGCATTAGAGTCTTTTCCAATGAGTCAACTCTTCACATGAGATGGCCACAGTAGTGGAGTTTCAGCTTTAGCATCATTTCTTCCAAAGAAATCCCAGGGCTGATCTCCTTCAGAATGGACTGGTTGGATCTCCTTGCAGTCCAAGGGACTCTCAAGAGTCTTCTCCAACACCACAGTTCAAAAGCATCAATTCTTCTGCACTCAGCCTTCTTCACAGTCCAACTTTCACATCCATACATGACCACAGGAAAAACCATAGCCTTGACCAGACAGACTTTTGTTGGCAAAGCAATGTCTCTGCTTTTGAATATGCTATCTAGGTTGGTCATAACTTTCCTTCCAAGGAGTAAGCGTCTTTTAATTTCATGGCTGTAGTCACCATCTGCAGTGATTTTGGAGACCCAAAAAATAAAGTCTGACACTGTTTCCACTGTTTCCTCATCTGTTTTCCATGAAGTGATGGGACCGGATGCCATGATCTTCGTTTTCTGAATGTTGAGCTTTAAGCCAACTTTTTCACTCTCCACTTTCACTTTCATCAAGAGGCTTTTTAGTTCCTCTTCACTTTCTGCCATAAGGGTGGTGTCATCTGCATATCTGAGGTTATTGATATTTCTACTGGCAATCTTGATTCCAGCTTGTGTTTCTTCCAGTCCAGCGTTTCTCAAGATGTACTCTGCATATAAGTTAAATAGGCAAGGTGACAATATACAGCTTTGACATTACTCCTTTTCCTATTTGGAACCAGTCTGTTGTTCCATGTCCAGTTCCAAAGAACACCCAAGACTGATCTCCTTTAGGAGAGACTGGTTGGATCTCCTTGCAGTCCAGGGGACTCTCAAGAATCTTCTCCAACACCACAGTTCAAAAGCATCAATTCTTTGGGGCTCAGCTTACTTCACAGTCCAACTCTCACATCCATACATGACCACTGGAAAAACCATACCCTTGACTAGATGGACCATTGTTGGCAAAGTAATATCTCTGCTTTTTAATATGCTATCTAGGTTGGTTATAACTTTCCTTCCAAGGAGTAAGCATCTTTTAATTTTATTCCTGCAATCACCATCTGCAGTGATTTTGGAGACCCCCCAAAATGAAGTCTGACACTGTTTCTACTGTTTCCCCATCTATTTCCCATGAAGTGATGGGACCAGATGCCATGATCTTAATTTTCTGAATGTTGAGCTTTAAGCCAACTTTTTCACTCTCCACTTTCATTTTCTGCCATAAGGATGGTGTAATCTGCATATCTAAGGTTATTGATATTTCTCCCAGCAATCTTGATTCCAGCTTGTGCTTCTTACAGCCCAGCATTTCTTAGGATGTACTCTGTATATAAATTAAATAAGCAGTATGATAGTATACAGCCTTGACGTACTCTTTTTCCTATTTGGAACCAGTCTGTTGTTCCATGTCCAGTTCTAACTGTTGTTTCCTGACCTGCATATAGGTTTCTCAAGAGGCAGGTCAGGTGATCTTGTATTCCCATCTCTTTCAGAATTTTCCACAGTTTATTGTGATCTATACAATCAAAGGCTTTGAAATAGTCAGTAAAGCAGAAATAGATGTTTTTCTGGAACTCTCTTGCTTTTTTCGTGATCCAGCAGATGTTGGCAATTTGATCTCTGGTTCCTCTGCCTTTTCTAAAACCAGCTTGAACATAGTTTACATATTGCTGAAGCCTGGCTTGGAGAATTTTGAGCATTACTTTACTAGCGTGTAAGATGAGTGCAATTGTGCGGTAGTTTGAGCATTCTTTGGCATTGACTTTCTTTGGGATTGGAATGAAAACTGACCTTTTCCAGTCCTGTGGCCACTGCTGAGTTTTCCAAATTTGCTGGCATATTGAGTGCAGCAATTTCCCAGCATCATCTTTCAGGATTTGAAATAGCTTCACTGGAATTCCATCACCTCCACTAGCTTTGTTCGTAGTGATGCTTTCTAAGGCCCACTTGACTTCACATTCCAAGATGACTGGCTCTAGGTGAGTGATCACACCATCGTGATTATCTGGGTTGTGAAGATCTTTTTTGTACAGTCCTTCTGTGTATTCTTGCCACCTCTTGTTAATATCTTCTGCTTCTGTTAGGTCCATCCTATTTCTGTCCTTTATTGAGCCCGTCTTTGCATGAAATGTTCCTTTGGTATCTCTAATTTTCTTGAAGAGATTTCTAGTCTTTCCCATTCTGCTGTTTTCCTCTATTCTTTTGCACTGATCCCTGAGGAAGGCTTTCTTATCTCTCCTTGCTCTTCTTTGGAACTCTGCATTCAGATGCTTATATCTTTTCTTTTCTCCTTTGCTTTTCACTTCTCTTCTCTTCACAGCTATTTGTAAGGCCTCCCCAGACAGCCATATTGCTTTTTTGCATTTCTTTTCCATGGGGATGGTCTTGATCCCTGTCTCCTGTACAATGTCATGAACCTCCGTCCATAGTTCATCAGGCACTCTGTCTATCAGATCTAGTCCTTTAAATCTATTTCTCACTTCCACTGAATTTAGGTCATACCTGAATGGTCCAGTGGTTTTCCCTACTTTCTTCAATTTAAGTCTGAATTTGGCAATAAGGAGGTCATGATCTGAGTGATAGTCAGATCCCTGTCTTGTTTCTGCTGACTGTATAGAGCTTCTCCATCTTTGGCTGCAAAGAATATAATCAGTCTGATTTTGGTGTTGACCATCTGGTGATGTCCATGTAGAGTCTTCTCTTATGTTGTTGGAAGAGGGTGTTTGTTGTGACCAGTGCATTCTCTTGGCAAAACTCTATTAGCCTTTGCCCTGCTTCTTTCTGTACTCTAAGGCCAAATTTGCCTGTTACTCCAGGTGTTTCTTGCATTCCAGTCCCCTATAATGAAAAGGACATCTTTTTGGGGTATTAGTTCTAAAAGGTCTTGTAGGTCTTCATAGGACCGTTCAACTTCAGCTTCTTCAGCATTACTGGTTGGGTCATAGGCTTGGATTACTGTCATATTAAATGGTTTGCCTTGGAAACAAACAGAGATATTTCTGTTGTTTTCGAGATTGCATCCAAGTACTGTACTTTGGACTCTTTTGTTGACCATGATGGCTACTCCATTTCTTCTGAGGGATTCCTGCCCACAGTAGTAGATATAATGGTCATCTGAGTTAAATTCACCCATTCCAGTCCATTTTAGTTCACTGATTTCTAGAATGTTGATGTTCACTCTTGCCATCTCCTGTTTGAGCACTTCCAGTTTGCCTTGATTCATGAACCTGACATTCCAGGTTCTTATGCAATATTGCTCTTTACAGCATCGCACCTTGCTTCTATAGGTTTGAGCAAATATGTAATGACATGTCTCCATCTTTGTAATATCACAGAGTATTCACTGTCTTAACAATCTTTTCTGTTGCAGCTCTGCATTCCACCTCCCCTGACCTGTGGACACCACTAATCTACTGTCTCCGTAATTCTGCCTTTTCCACAGTGTCCTATGGTTGGAATCATATAACATGTAGCCTTTTCAGATTGGCTTCTTTCACTTGATAAAATGCACTTAGGTTTCCTCCATGACTTCTCATGGCTTGGCTGCTCATTAGCTCATTTATTTTTATAGTGTTGAGTAATATTGCATTGTCTGGATGTACCAAATACTTGTTTTTCAAAATTGTTTTCTCTAAGATTATGATGTTTAATTTTCATGCATTTGTAAATTTTTTAGCTTTTTTTCCTTGTTATTAATTTTTAGTTTTATTCCATTTTTTGGAGAAGATACCTTATATGCTTCAACCTTTATAAATGATTATTTTAGGCACAACATGGTATGTTTTGAAAATATTCCACTCATACTTGGAGAGAATGTTTATTCTGCCATTGATAGCTGTTGTTACTGTTTAGTTGCTAAGTCATGTCCAACTGTTTGCAACCCCATGGAGTGTAGCCTCTCAGACTCCTTGATCCATGGGATTTTCCAGGCAAGAATATTAGAGTGGTTTGCCATTTACTTCTCCGGGGGATCTTCTCAACCCAGGGATAAACCATGCATCTCTTGCATTGGCAGGTGGATTCTTTACCATTAGCCACCTGGGAAGCCCACTATTGATAGTAGAGTCATATATATATATATATATACATATATATACATATATATATATATATCTATATATCTTTGAACAAAACTACATATATTACATATATATACATATATATGGTCTAGTTTGATTAGAGATACTAGGTCTAGTTTGATTATAGCATTGTTCAAAGCCTCATTTTTTTTTTTTTCCACTTAATTCATTACCGTTTATTTTATTGAAATGTATACTTAACTGAAAAAAGGATTCTTGGGAGTACATTGTCATAACATTTAAAGATATTTCCCTTCTTTAAAACTAAATTACTGTTTTATGTTGATCTGCATATTTCTGTATATTTGTCATAATAGTGCTTGCATTCTACTTGGTGTACTGAGCAAGTAAACCTTCTGTTTTAAACAAAAATGTGTTAAGTTACTGTGGTACACTTTTATTTTTTTTAATTTATTTATTTTAATTGGAAGTTCAAAGTCTCTTATTTGGCTACAGGCCTCATATCTAGATTTTGTATTTATTGTTGAAAGTAGGGTATTGAAAACTTAAAGTATTGCTGTAGAACTGTTTGTTTCTCCCTCAATTCTGTTGGTGATTGCTTTATATGTTTTGGGTCTCTTTTGTTAGATGCATATGTGTTTACAATTTTTATATCTTATTAATGTTTTGACCTTTTTATCAATCTATTTATTTTTCTATCATCTACCTATCTATCATCCTTTTTGTCCTTTTTTAATAACTGAAGTTGAAGCCTCTTTTGTCTGATATTAATATAATTATTTTGGCTCTTTTTACTTCAGTGGAGTATCTTTTCCCGATACTTTTATGTTGAACCTATTTGTGTCTTTGTATCTAAAGTGAGTATCTTATCACAACATGAAGTTGTTTCATTTTTTAAAAATCTGTTCTTCCAATCTCTGACTTTAGATTGGTGAGTTAATTCATTTGCATTCATATTAATTAATAGGGAACAGCTTCCTCCTGCCATTTTGGTATTTGTTTTCTGTATGTCTAATAGCTTTTTTGTTCCTTACTTCTTCCATTACTACCTTCTTTTCTCTTTAATCATTTTTTCTGTTGTTTTGTACTGCCTTGATGCTCTTATCATTTTGTATGTATTTTTAAGGGTTTTTTTGGTTTGTTTTTGTTTTTTTCAACGATTGCCATGAGATTACAATTAAAATCTTAAACTTAAAACAACCTAGTTTAAATGGGTACTGACTTACACTCAACAGCATACACAAACTCTGCTTGTATAGCTCTTCCCCATGATGTTCTTATTCACAAATTACACCTTTTTACATTGATGCATATTAACATAATAATAATTATTTTCTTATGGATTTGTTTTTTAAATACTACTATAAATTAAAAGAGGCATTACGAATCAAAAACATAATACTGTCTTTTTTATTCACTATGTAGCTACCTTTACCAGAGCTCTGTATTTCTTTATATTGTTTCCAGTTGCTGACTAGTGTTCCTTTTATTTCCATTTATAAAATGGAGCCTAAAGGACTCCATTTTATCATTATCATCTTATCATATCATGATAAACATAATTTTCATTATTTTTCATTATATTTTTTCATCATCTCTCACAATTTGTTTGTCTTGAGACTGTGTTAATTTCTCATTTCTAAAGGATAATTTTTCAAGTTATAGCATTCTTGGTTAAAAGTTTCATTTTATTCTCTTGTGGCCTCCATGATTTGTTTTAATATTATTGAAGATCCTTTGTATGAGTGATGAGTTGCTTGTCCTTTGCTGGTCTCCAAATTCCGTTTTTGCCCTTGGTTTTTGACAGTTTGATTATAATGTATCTCTCTGTGAATCTCTTTGCATTTATACTCTTGAAGTTTGCTGAACTTCTTGAATATGTAGATTTGTGTATTTTACCAAACTTGGGAAATTTTTGGCCATTATTTCTACAAGTATTCTCTCTGCCTCTTTCTCTACTCTCCATCTGAGGTTGCCATTATGTGTGCGTTGGTATGCATGATTGTGTGCCAAGGTTCTCTTAGTCTCTGTACATTTATCTTCACTGATCCTTTCTTCTGCCTACTCAAATCTGCAATTGAAATCCTTTAGTGAGCTTTTCATTTTGTTCCCCTTTGGTTTCTTTTTGTAATTTTTATCTTTCTTTATATTTTCTATTTGTATAGATATCTTATTTTTGATTTCCTTTAGGCTTTTGATTTATTATGAAAGTTGAATAAGTCCAATTGCTCTGCTTCCTCAGGGACAGTTTCTGTTAATGGATCATAGTTCCTTATTTTTTGCATTCTTCATAGATTTTTAGTTGAAAACTGGACTTTTTTAATATTTGAATGTGCTAACTCTGGAAATCAGATTTCTCCCCACCCCCCACTCCTGGGTTTATTTTTATTGCTTTCTGTATGCTGGGACTGTTTGTTTAGTGATGTTTTGATGTAATTTTTAAAGTCTGTTTTCTTTGTCATATGTGGTCTCTAATGTCTCCATTCCTTTAGCTTGTATTCAGTTAGTATCTTTACAGATAGAGATTAACCTGAATGCCAGAAAGCAAAATAAGGGGGGAAAATAGGAAACAGAGCAATAGAGGAAAGAAAGAAAAAGAAGAAACAAAGAAAAAAAGGAAAAAAAAAAGGGAAAATATATCTCTAAACCTCTTGTAATTCTTGTAGATTGGCTTTTGCTGGGGCACTCCTTCAACAGTTTGCCAGGCTACTATTTATCTCTGCATTAACCTTAGTTTGCTTGTGCTCATCCTACAGTTCAGACATAGGTGAAGGCATAATGTCTGATTAGGTCTTTTCTGAACATATACTTTTATACTTTTTCAACCAGTTTACGTAAGTGCTATACATGCCCTATTTTCAAAAAAGTATAACTCTCCAACTTTTTCTTCCTGGCTTTGGTTGCTATATTGTATGCCTCAATCGTTATGTTTTGTGCCAGAAAACAGTGGATTTTTGTTTACCTTACAATATTATCAAATGATTCTTGTCACTTTTCTAAGTAAGTTCCCAGATGAGCAAAACAAAGTCAGGTGCCGTATATTACTTCCCTGCGTAGTCCCCAGAATGGCAGAACACACAGAACCCTTTGTGAGTTCTCTGACTTCTCTGGAGTACAGGACCAGGGTAGTACACTAGGTGAGCTGGCTGCCGTCTTTAAGACCGTCGTTGCCCTAGGGAGGGAGGGAGGGAGGGCAAGGGCAAATGAGAACATCACAAATATATCCTGCCATTTTAAAATTTTCTTTGCTCTGATTCAGTGTTCACTTGGTTGTTGCAACCTCAGACTGGTTCCCAGAGTTCTGACCAAGTTGATTCTGACAGTTTTGTTTGATTTCTTGATGTTTCTGTGAGGGCACGGGCTCCGTGAGCTGCTACTCTGTCTGCCGTGTTACTGCCTCCACTAGCGGTTTCCTTTTGGGGCCTTAGTTACCGTGTGATGTGATATGCACTGTCTTTTGAATACAGTGGTGACATATTAATATATGGTCTTGTTTCCTGTTTACTTTTCCTCTCCTAATTAAATTATCCACGTATTTTTTTTTTTTTAAAGTATAAACAGTTTTAAAGTATAGAAACTCTGGTTCTTCTCTGTACTATGTTCGCTACCCTCATTAAAAGTGTCTAAAGTATAATCAGTAAATACTTATTGTGGAAATACATTCCATTTTTCCCCACACAGCTTCAGATTAAACAAAGTGAAAAATCATTTCATAAATAACCTTTGTGCAACTGAAAATTTTGGCTGCTAAAAATAATTCTGAATTGTTGGCAAAGGCAAGATTTTTTAAGAAAATGAAATCTAAACTTCTGTGAAGTTAGAAACAGTTGTTGTATTGGTTTTCCAATGAGAAATGATTATCACAGAACTGTCAAGAATATTATTAGACACACAGGGATGTTAACTTTTATCAGCCATTGTGAGATTGTCATTTAAAGTTTTATTATTATATTCCTATTCCATACTTTACAAACTAATGTAGTTAAGAATGATTTTGGAGAAATTATTAATGTATGAGTTGTAATTGAATTCTCATGTTATATAGTATCTTTTAATTATTAGAGACCAAATTAATTGCTGGAAAGAAGCATTCCTCAATGAAAAGAGCAAAAATAAAGTTTGATGAAAGTTCAGCTTGGATTCAACTTCCAAGTAGTGAGATTGGAAGGACTTTAAGGGCAAAGCTTTGTTTCTCTGGGTTTGGGAAAACAGGGAGTGCTTGCGATGAAAATTTTCTCTTACCTGATTTTTTTTTTTTTTAAGAGAGAAGAGAATGTAAAGGATTCCTTTAATAAATTCCTATAAGGGGTTTTCTCAACCACTTTTATCTACTGCTCAGAACTTAGATTTAATTAAATTTGCAAGACTGAGGGTGGGGTCAAGACAGTAGTCTATTTCAGGGTCAGAGTGCCAACTTTAAATTTCTTGTCCTCAATCCATTGGTATCACTACCTTACTGTTATTTGAATGTATGATTTTTTTTTCTTTTTTACTGAATTTCCTTTCAAGGAACACATAAAAACCAATTTCTTTTTTCTAAGAAACAAAGACTCTCCCTATAACTTACTAGATAGACAATTGCATTTTGAGTCTGTGTGGTAGCACACTAAAACATTATTGTGTAAATGTGCAGATGAAGATCCTAAAAATTAAATAGTCATTGTATTATTAATAATATTGAATTAACTTACATACATTTTGAACTCAATGGGGAAATTTTTAATTATAAAAGAGATTTGCTTAGGATACTAAAATTTAAGTATAAGAATATTAAATTATTTCTCATAAGAAATGATTCCCTTTCTTGCCTTGTATTAATTACAACTTTTGCTCTCATATTTTGTAATTTTTGAGCAATTTATACTGAACTTCTTTATATTGAAATATCATATTCATAGGCTAATCCAGCTTTTTATAAGGTTTAAAAATAACTTTGATCGTATTTCATCTACACCTGTCTGCATAATGCTTTTTTGTTCTTAGTAACGTAAGAAGAAAGTTGGTTCTTTTCATTATTGACTTCATTCTACATATTGAATTAGTGTGCAGTTACTATATTGAGATTATTAGCAGTCAAGTAAAGTAATCAATGAAACAGACTTTTAGAATCTCCTTAGTGTTTCTGTGGTTATTATATATTTTCAAGAGGCCTTTGCCAGACTGCCTTACACTATAAGCCTTTTGCACATGGCTTCTGTCTTCCAGCATTAATCTTCCTTTCTTTCTTCATCTAGATAAATCCTTCCCATTCTTCAGATTTTAGTTCCTCTCAAGTGTCTTCCCTGACCTGCCTGATCACATCAGCTCCCTTGAATGCTTCCGTGTTCTAATTACGTGTTCTCCTCTGTGGCCTTCATCATAGTCTACAGTTTGACTTCTCTGTGATTATCTGTCCAACTCCTTCATCATACTGGGAGCTACATGGGACCTGTTTTGGCTTTGCTCACTATTGTGATCTTTGAGCCCTGCAGAGGTCCTGGTACAGAGATGACTTCTAATAGCACTTGTGTTGAATGGTTTCTAAAACTGTACTAGGAAACACCCTAATGCACTGTCCTATTTAAAATTATATGAGCTTGAAATAATTTTTAAAGAAGATAAAATTGATTTTTAATGTGCATGCAAAATAAGTCCAATATCCATGATAAATCAAGTTGCCAATTCACTTATCATTCATTCATTCATTCATTCAACAGTCCTTGCTCTATCGACTGCTGTTTTGGTTTTTTATTGGTGTATAACAAAGTGTCCCCGGACTTCGTCACCTGATACCACAGTCATTTTATAATTTCTCACAGATTATGTGTCAGGAATTTAGACAGTGTGTCAGGAATGAACTGTCTCTGTTCCACATGACGTCTCCAGAAGCTGGAACCTCTGAGTTGACTTCTTCACTTACATGTCTGACTGCTCAGGAGGGATGTCTAGAGCAGCCTGACTGAGGTTGGAGGGCTGTGGCTTGTTTCTCTTGGTTACCTGGGTTTTTTATTCTCCTCCATGCAGTATCAGAACCTCTCTCTCCATGGAGCTTTTACACATGGCCTCTCCACTTAGTCTCTCTATGTGGTCCTTCAAGCTGGGTAATCTAATTTTTTTTACATGCGTTCTTAAGAAGGCAAACATGGAATCACCAGGCCATATTCTGTGTGAGTCTCAACCAGACCAGTTTAAGGAGAAGGCACTAGATAAGAGGTGAATGCCAGGATGAGTGGTTATTTGCAGGTGACCAGAGAAGGCAAGGCGATGGCACCCCACTCCAGTACTCTTGCCTGGAGAACCCCATGGACGGAGGAGCCTGGTAGGCTGCAGTCCATGGGGTCGCGAAGAGTCGGACACGACTGAAGCGATTCAGCAGCAGCAGAGAAGGCAGTGGCACCCCAGTCCAGTACTCTTGCCTGGAAAATCTCATGGATGGAGAAGTCTGGTGGGCTGCAGTCCATGGGGTCGTTAAGAGTCGGACATGACAGAGCGACTTCACTTTCACTTTTCACTTTCATGCACTGGAGAAGGAAATGACAACCCACTCCAGTGTTCTTGCCTGGAGAATCCCAGGGACGGGGAGCCTGGTGGGCTGCCGTCTCTGGGGTCCCACAGAGTCGGACACGACTGAAGCGACTTAGCAGCAGTAGCAGCAGAGTAAAGCTTCTGTAATAGAAAGTGAAATAAGGTTTACTGTCAGCTAATTCATAGACTGGGGAGAGAAAGGTAAGGCAATGAATAATTATGGAAGCTGTCAGTTAAAGTTATTAAGAGTGTAAGCTTTGTGCAAATCTTACTTCTGCCTCATCACTTACTTAGTGAGTTCATAGATAGGTTAGTTGGCTATCTCTCTGAGCCTCAGTTTCTAACCTATTCAATTACTTATGCAATTCTGACAGACGTGTAGGAAAGACTGTGCTGTAAGTAATAGAAAACACATATTCATTTCAAATACAGGGGATTTGACAAAGGCTGCAAGTAAAGTCTCATATAGCTTCATCCTTTAGTGGCAGTGTATTAATTTAAAACATAATAATAAAAGTATGATTAAATTTTTCTTTCCACTTGGAAACTTAAAAAATATAAAATGTCCTTATTATTGGTTGGCTGAAAAGTTCATTTGGGCATTTCTGTACCATCTTGCTGAAGAAACCTAATGGACTTTTTGTCCAACCCAATATATTCATTTATAAGGAAGGTAAAATGGAAATCACAAACTTTTTAGAATAAGTAAAATATGGAATATTGTATATCAAAACCTATTATAATAGTCAAAGCAGTAAGAAGAGGAAAATCTATAATCTCCAAACCATTTATTACAAAGCAAGAGTAGAAAAGAATGAAGTAGGAAATAGAACACTGTGTGTATAAAGAAAGTAAGAAGAACTTGTTAAAAGTTAAGGCAGAAATAGTTAAACTAAGCAGTTGTTTAAAAAAACTGAGAAAACTTACAAACTTCGACAACTCTGATTAAAAAAACAAGAAGCATGAATTAAGGATGAGAAGGAGAACATGAATACATTTCAGAGATTTAAGAAAATAATTTAAAAAATGGTGTAACATGCATTTAAGAAGCTGGATGAAATATAAAATTTAACTCAAGAGATTTAGAAACCTAAGTAATCAATAACTATAGAAGAAGCTGAAGAACTAGTTGTTCACATTTCTTTTTTATCTATCCTAATCCCCTTCGGTGGATTTACACTGATTATTCAAGACAGTGGAAAAGGAAATAGGTTTGCAGTTCTCAAATTCTAGAAATTGAACACCCAATAAATCCCTTTTATTTACAAATGAAGGCCACTCTCTTCATGATCTTATCCTATTTCCCAGTTTCCTCCACTGAACTTCCCAGAAGAAGGTTCTGACCTCTAATGACTATATATTTCATTTGTTTGAGTCTTTCTGCATTGTTTTAATACTTTAGGATTTGAAATGGGACTATCAGGAGTGGTTAGGCATGCACTGCATAGTTGGATCTGAATAGAATTGCCTACTTCTAAAGGTGGGATTCCAATCATACCTTTGGTTCACCTCACATTTAGGATTTCAGTAATACCAACACTTCACATCTTCTCCTTAGTTTTTTTGTTTTCCCAATGTCTCTTCTTAATTCACTGGATTGATTTCTGCTAATAACATAATGAAATTCAACATATACTAGCTTTTTAAAGTTAGGAAAAACTTAAACGAAACTAAAGATAGCACAGATATATGTGAAAACTATTGGTCAGTCTTAATTAAGCACATTAATGCAAATATCTGAAATAATATGTTATCAAATTATATCCAGTGGTGAGTATATTATAATAATACAATATGATTATGAGTTTTATAGTATTTTATATACATGTCCATATAAAACTATTTGGCCTTATGCCTTTTTTAGTGACAAATTTTTAGCTAGTATTGATTAAAACTGATCAGATTTTGAAATGTAATATATTAAAGGAAAGATATTAAATTGTTTCACATAGTACATTCTTCTCATAGTACATTCCTGTTTCTGGAGGATTCTATGAGGTATTTCTCCACATGGCTGTCTACTTAACGCTTTAAAAAGTTTTGAACCTAGGGTTTTTCTTCTAGTCCATAGCCAGGCAGAAAAAGATGTAATCAAAAAGATTTCATTGGTTCTATTTGCTGTATATTCTTTCCTGGTCATGCCTCGTTCTGCCATGGCATTATACCTCTATGCTCCAGTGTGGTTTGTTTAGAATGACTCTTTTCCCTGGGGTATATCGTCAAAATTCATTTAGAGTGACTCACCCTTGAATTTCTTTTATTTTATTTTATTTTTAAACTTTACAATATTGTATTGGTTTTGCCAAATATCGAAATGAATCCGCCACAGGTATACATGTGTTCCCCATCCTGAGCCCTCCTCCCTCCTCCCTCCCCATACCATCCCTCTGGGTCATCCCAGGGCACCAGCCCCAAGCATCCAGTATCGTGCATCGAACCTAGACTGGCGACTCGTTCCATATATGATATTATACGTATTTCAATGCCATTCTCCCAAATCATCCCACCCTGTCACTCTCCCACAGAGTCCAAAAGACTGTTCTATACATTAGTGTCTCTTTTGCTGTCTCGTACACAGGGTTATTGTTACCATCTTTCTAAATTCCATATATATGCGTTAGTATACTGTATTGGTGTTTTTCTTTCTGGCATTTCTTTTTTAAATCCTCAAATATTTTGCCATTCTCAAGGCTTCTTTAGACCTTCTAAAGACACCCAAAAGATCTAAGGAACACATGGGGAAAAAATCACTGGCATACCCTTTTGGACAGATAGTAGGTGAAGGAAATAAACCTGCAAGTGGTGTCTCCTCTTTCAGCAGTCCTGCTTTCTGAGACTCTCCAAACTTCCAAGTGAAAAAAATGAAAGAAATATTTAGTTCCTTTTCCTTGTGATGATGTATCTGGTAAGATTGTTGTTGTGTGTGTCTGTGTGTGTTTAACTTCTATCCTATTTATACATATGTGCTATAATACATTGGAATTATGATACTTTTTCCAGACTCTTTAGAGCAAAATAGGTTTTATTATTTACAAAAATAATGGCAAATGTGAACTGTCAAAAGTATTTGTTTAGGATGTATGTTTTTAAATTGAGTTGGTTTGGGGCTATTTGAATATGCTTTGCTTATGTAGAAAATACCCTTGTTTACTGTTTTTCTGAAGAATCCCACCTCTGGATCTTCACACACACACACACATGCACACACTAAATAATATGCTTACAGTGACTAGCTTAGAAATATCAGTGTTTCGGGATAAATTTCCACAAAGCACTACTTCAGAATGTGCCTTTTTGTAGAAAAGATTGATCTAGCCCATTATAGGCATAATGAGAAAGTCTTGAAAACAGTGGTTCACAGTTTATATGTGAAATCCTACTTTAATTATGCAGTGAGAGTCCACCTAGATACAGGAAGCAGGCACATTAGGAGAGTGGGCCCCATTATGTGGTGTTACTTGAGCTCCATACTCACATGCTCACTGTTTTCAGTTCAGTTCAGTTCAGTCGCTCAGTTGTGTCCGACTCTTTGCGATGCCATGGACTACAGTTATGCCAGGCTTCACTGTCCATCACCAACTCCCAGAGCTTACTCAAACTCACGTCCATCGAGTCTGTGATGCCATCCAACCATCTCATCCTCTAAATTCCCCTTTTCCTCCCTCCTTTAATCTTTCCCAGCATCAGGGTCTTTTCAAAGGAGTCAGTTCTTTGCATCAGGTGGCCAAAGTATTGGAGTTTCAGCTTCAGTATCAGGCCTTCCAATGAATATTCAGGACCGATTTCCTTTAGGATTGACTCCTTGGATCTCCTTGCAGTCCACAGGACTCTCAAGAGCCTTCTCTAACACCACAGTTCAAAAGCATCAAGTCTTCGACACTCAGCTTTCTTTATAGTTGACCTCTTATATCCATACATGACTACTGGAAAATCATAGCTTTGACTAGACTGACCTGTGTCAGCAAAGTGATATCTCTGCTTTTGAATATGCTGTCTAGGTTGGTCATACATTTTCTTCCAAGGAACAAGTGTCTTTTATTTATTTATTTATTTATTTATTTATTTATTTGTTTTTGTACCATTTTAATTTAATTTTATTTTTAAACTTTACAATATTGTATTAGTTTTGCCAAATATAGAAATGAATCCGCCACAGGTATACATGTGTTCCACATCCTGAACCCTCCTCCCTCCTCCCTCCCCAACCAGAAGGGAAAGAGACACGTGTGCCCCAATGTTCATCGCAGCACTGTTTATCATAGCCAGGACATGGAAGCAACCTAGATGTCCATCAACAGATGAATGGATAAAGAAAGCTGTGGTACATATACACAATGGAGTATTACTCAGCCATTAAAAAGAATACATTTGAATCAGTTCTAATGAGGTGGATGAAACTGGAGCCTATTATACAGAGTGAAGTAAGCCAGAAAGAAAAACACCAATACAGTATACTAACGCATATATATGGAATTTAGAAAGATGATAACAATAACCCTGTATACGAGACAGCAAAAGAGACACTGATGTATAGAACAGTCTTATGGACTCTGTGGGAGAGGGAGAGGGTGGGAAGATTTGGGAGAATGGCATTGAAACATGTAAAATATCATGTAAGAAACGAGTCGCCAGACCAGGTTCGATGCACAATACTGGATGCTTGGGGCTGGTGCACTGGGACGACCCAGAGGGATGGTATGGGGAGGGAGGAGGGAGGAGGGTTCAGGATGGGGAACACATGTATAATTTCATGACTGCAGTCACCATCTGCAGTGATTTTGGAGACCGAAAAAATAAAGTCTGTCACTGTTTCCATTGTTTCCCGATCTATTTGCCATCAATTGATGGGACCAAATGCCATGATCTTAGTTTTCTGAATGTTGAGCTTTAAGCCAACTTTTTCACTCTCCACTTTCACCTTAATCAAGAGGCTTTTTAGTTCCTCTTCACTTTCTGCCATTAGGGCGGTGTCATCTGCATATATGAGGATATTGATATTTCTCCAAGAAATCTTGATTGCAACTTGTGCTTCATCCAGCCCAGCGTTTTTCATGCCGCACTCTGCATATAAGTTAAATAAGCAAAGTGACAATATCCAGTCTTGATGTCCTCCTTTCCCAATTTGGAACCATCTATTGTTCCATGTACAGTTCTAACTGTTGCTTCTTGACCTGCATACACATTTCTCAGGAGGCAGGTCAGGCGGTCTGGTATTCCCATCTCTTTAAGAATTTTCCACAGTTTGTTGTGATCCACACAATCAAAGGCTTTGGTATAGTCAATAAAGCAGAAGTAGATGTTTTTCTGGAACTCTCTTGGTTTTTAGATGATCGAACGGATGTTGGCAATGATCTCTGGTTCCTCTGCCTTTTCTAAATCCAGCCTGAACATCTGGAAGTTCATGGTTCACATACTGTTGAAGCCTGGCTTGCAGAATTTTGAGCATTACTTTGCTATCGTGTGAGTTGAGTTCAATTGTGTGGTAGTTTGAGCATTCTTTGGAATTGCCTTTCTTTGGGACTGGAATGAAAACTGACCTTTTCCAGTCCTGGCAATTTGCTGGCATATCGAGTGCAGCACTTTGACAGCATCATCTTTTAGGACTTGAAATAGCTCAACTGGAATTGCATCACCTCCACTAGCATTGTTCATAGTGAGGCTTCCGAAAGACCACTTGACTTCACATTCCAGGATGTCTGGCTCTAGGTGAGTGATCACAACATCGTAGTTATCTGGATCCTGAAGCTCTTTTTTTTTTTTTTTATTAGTTCTGTGTATTCTTACCACTTCTTAATATCTTCTGTTTTTGTTAGGTCCATACCATTTCTGTCCTTTTTTGCGCCCATCTTTGCACGAAATGTTCCCTTGGTGTCTCTGATTTTCTCAAAGAGATCTCTATAGACTTTCTCATTCTATTATTTTCCTCTATTTCTTTCCATTGATCACTGAGGAAGGCTTTCTTATCTCTCTGCTGTTCTTTGGAAATCTGCTTTCAAATGGGTATATCTTTCCTTTTCTCCTTTGCTTTTAGCTTCTTTCCTTTCTCAGATATTTGTAAGGTCTATTCAGACAACCATGTGGCCTTTTTGCATTTCTTTTTCTTGAGGATGGTCTTGGTCACTGCCTCTTGTACAGTGTCATGAACCTCCATCAGTAGTTCTTCAGGCACTCTATCAGATCTAATCCCTTGAATCTATTTGTCACTTCCACTGTATAATCGTAAGGGATTTGATTTAGGTCATACCTGAATGGTCTAGTGGTTTTCCCTACTTTCTTCAATTTAAGTCTGAATTTGGCAATAAGCAGTTCGTGATCTGAGGCATAGTCATCTCTTGGTCTTGCTGACTGTATAGAGCTTCTCTATCTTTGGCTGCAAAGAATATAATCAATCTGATTTCAGTATTGACCATCTGGTGATGTCCATGCATAGTCTTCTCTTGTGTTGTTGGAAGAGGGTTTTGCTATGACCAGTGCATTCCTTTGGCAAAATTCTATTAGCCTTTGCCCTGCTTCGTTTGGTACTCCAAGGCCAAATTTGCCTGTTACTCCAGGTGTCTCTTGACTTCCTGCTTTTGGATTCCAGTCCCTATAATGAAATGGACATCTTTTTTTGGGTGTTAGTTATAGAAGATCTTGTAGGTCTTCATAGAACTGTTAAACTTCAGCTTCTTCAGTGTTACTGGTTGGGGCATAGACTTGGATTACCATGATATTGAATGGTTTGCCTTGGAAATGAACAGATATCATTATGTCGTTTTTTTTTTTCCTTTTTTTAAATTTTTATTTATTTATTTATTTTTCTTTTTTTATTAAAAATAAAATTTCTGAACCCTCCTCCCTCCTCCCTCCCCATACCATCCCTCTGGGTCGTCCCAGTGCACCAGCCCCAAGCGAGATTGCATCCAAGTACTGCACTTTGGACTCTTTTTGTTGACTATGATGGTGACTCCATTTTTTGTAAGGGATTCTTGCCCACAATAGTAGATATAATGGTCATCTGAGTTAAATTCACCCATTCTAGTCTCTGATCCCTAAAATGTCAGTGCTCACTCTTTCCATCTTCTGTTTTTGTTTATTTTAGGCTTTTCTGAGAGAATGATCTGATGCAGATAAATATTGTATGTGTAGGTAGTCTTTAATAGATATTACAGTAAATGACTACAAATTTGTTGACAATAATGTCCTTGTTTTAAAAAATGATCATTTTATCATTTTGAATAATTTATAGTTGGAAGAGGAATCTGCAGATGAAATTATTTGTAATTGTGTAATCATGAAAATGGCAGGTATATCACATTATATCCATAGACTTATAAGCAATGTTATATTATTGAAAGTTCAACACTAACTTTATTTTTCCAGCTTCCTTAGTGCTCTTGCCTAGAGAATCCCAGAGACAGAGGAGCCTGGTGGGCTGCCATTTATGGGGTCGCACAGAGTCGGACACGACTGAAGTGACTTAGCATGCATTGGAGAAAGAAATGGCAACCTACTCCAGTATTCTTGCCTGGAGAATCCCAGGGACAGAGGAGCCTGGTGGGCTTCCATCTATGGGGTCGCACAGAGTCGGACACGACTGATGTGACTTAGCAGCAGCAGCAGTAGCAGTAGAGTTTAATAAATTGATTTCATTGTACATTTTCTGCCTTCTACCAAAGTACTATTCTAAAAATTCTAACAGAACAAAAATTTAGTTTCCTTATCACAAAAAACTTCAGCACAATTGACCTGCTGACCTTAATTCCCAGGAAACTGTCACATTACTTCTTTACCCCTTTGTCTCACTTAACAATGTGACCCAAAGTACTGCAGAGCTTTAAAGTTTCTCAGCATTGTAAGGTCAAGCTTTGGTCACCATAGTTACAGTTTAGATCTGCAGGTCAGAGGTCAAATAGATTAATGATGTCAGACACCTCTTTAAATGGTTCTAACACTACTTCACCATGTAGTAAACAGCTGAGCATATTTAATATGACAAAAGCATTCTTCATTCTTGCTAATAAGAAGATCTTCGGAGACATCTGATAGAAAGGCATTTTCTATAAGAACATGCAATATTGAGGCTGTGCCAATGGCAATAATAGTTGACTTATTAGATTTCTATTATCAGAGATTGAAAAATAAAATACGTGAGATAGTTCATATTACACTTTTCTGCACACTGCTCATTTTTCTTCTGTCATCAATCTGTTTGAACATCCATGTATTTCTAAGAATAGGTATCCTCACCTCTGTATTTGTTTGTGATTAACCTTGAAGATGGATATAAAAACAAACCTTCTGATTAGGGGTATACTCTTTTTCTGTGTGATTGACTTGGGTATCTTTTCTCGATTTGGGAAATATGCATTAAGAACAGTTGTATTTACTTACAAAAGTGTATTTTGAAAGCCCTTCTCACATTAGAGATCAGGTAAAGTCTCCATCTGTGTTTTATACCCAAACCTTTTTTTATGGCTTCAAAGTCTCTATTTTCAGATCTTGAGGTTCTATACTCAATTATTTTTATTCCTACAAAGAAAGTTTCCTTCACTGTGACTCAGAATGGAAGAGAGAAAAAAAAGCTATTAAAGCAAAACACTACTTCTAGAAAATTTAAATGTTTATCTTTCTTATAAATTAGAAATTCTCTAAATAATTTTGGATCAAAAATCACAGAAGTATACTTAAAAGGTGATGAAGCAAAATATTGTGGGATGAGATTAAAATTATTATTAAAATATGTTTAGCTGAATAAAAAGTCACTTGATTGTGACTTACAGATATGAATTATACTATAGAATGCTTTATTTTTTAACCTGTAACAAAATGGAATTTTTCAGCTAATAAACAGAAATATGTTTAAGTAATAGGCTTAAGTTAAAGTAAACATTAAAGGATGTCCTGTTTCAGAAGGTTTTGTTTCCCAATTGTATTTTGTGCAGCTGTAAGATTTTAAGCTCACTGGAGCATTTGCTCTTGATCACATACTATAAAGGTAGACAAAGGAGAAGGCTAGGAGGTTTGGGAGCTGGGAGGTGTTCATATGGAATTCAATAGCAAAGAAGAGGGGGGTTGGGCTTTTCTAGGTAAAACAGAGATTGACAGTTGGGAGGAAGAAATAAGTCTTGGTGTCTGAGAAGAGCTGATATTTCAGTTGCATGTAGTTTCAAATGACAAGCTAGCTTTCATGTGAATGAAAGGATTGCCTTCTGCTTTGCTTTCAATTCAATGAAAATCCTTTATATATATATATAATGGAAACCAACTATTCAGCAAAGACATTAAATACTGACCAGTTTGGCAGTACTTAGGGACATTGGTTCAACAAATTGATGGACTATTCTATTTGGTCATTATGCCAGGAGAATGGCAAATCAATATTTAACTACCTAAGAATTCACACCACTGAAACACTGGTTATATATAAAACTGTTTATTTATATACATGGAAAATGTCCTGAAATGCAAGAAAAATGATTTATTCCAAATGTACACAATTACTGGTGTCAAATAAAATATCAGGTTGAGTTCTGACTTTAAGAATTTGAAATACCACTTTTTTTCTGTAAAAGTTGATGTTTGCCTTGCTTTTAGGTCTCTTGCTCCTGCTACTTACATTTTTAAAATGGGCAAATCAACTAATATTTAATTTCTTAATATTTGAAAGCATTTTCCCTAAAGTCAGGAACAAGACAAGGATACCCACTTTCACTATTACTATTCAACATAGTTTTAGAAGTTTTGGCCACAGCAATCAGAGCAGAAAAAGAAATAAAAGGAATCCAAAGTGGAAAAGAAGAAGTAAAACTCTCACTGTTTGCAGATGACATGATCCTCTATATAGAAAACCCTAAAGACTCCACCAGAAAATTACTAGAGCTAATCAATGAATATAGTAAAGTTTTAGGATATAAAATCAACACACAGAAATCCCTTGCATTCCTATACACTAATAATGAGAAAATATAAAGAGAAATTAAGGAAACAATTCTATTCACCATTGCAAGAAAAAGAATAAAATACTTAGGAATATATCTACCTAAAGAAACTAAAGACCTATATCTAGAAAACTATAAAACACTGGTGAAAGAAATCAAAGAGGACACTAATAGATGGAGAAATATACCATGTTCATGGATTGGAAGAATCAATATAGTGAAAATGAGTATATTACCCAAAGCAATCTATAGATTCAATGCAATCCCTATCAAGCTACCAACGGTATTCTTCACAGAGCTAGAACAAATAATTTCACAATTTGTATGGAAATACAAAAAAACCTTGAATAGCCAAGGCAATCTTGAGAAAGAAGAATGGAACTGGAGGAATCAACCTGCCTGTTTCAGGCTCTACTACAAAGCCGCAGTCATCAAGACAGTATGGTACTGGCACAAAGACAGAAATATAGATCAATGGAACAAAATAGAAAGCCCAGAGATAAACCCACGCACCTATGGACACCTTATCTTTGACAAAGGAGGGAAGAATATACAATGGAGAAAAGATAATCTCTTTAACAAGTGGTGCTGGGAAAACTGGTCAACCACTTGTAAAAGAATGAAACTAGAACACTTTCTAACACCATACACAAAAATAAACTCAAAATCTATTAAAGATCTAAATGTAAGACCAGAAACTATAAAACTCCTAGAGGAGAACATAGGCAAAATGCTCTCTGACATACATCACAGCAGGATCCTCTATGACCCACCTCCCAGAATATTGGAAATAAAAGCAAAACTAAACAAATGGAACCTAATTAAAATTAAAAGCTTCTGCACAACATAGGAAACTCTAAGCAAGGTGGAAAGACAGCCTTCGGTATGGGAGAAAATAATAGCAAATGAAGCAACTGACAAACAACTAATCTCAAAAATATACGAGCAACACCTGTAGCTCAATTCCAGAAAAATAAACAACCCAATCAAAAAATGGGCCCAAGAACTAAACAGACATTTCTCCAAAGAAGACATACAGATGGCTAAGAAACACATGAAAAGATGCTCAACATCATTCATTATCAGAGAAATGCAAATCAAAACCACAATGAGGTACCATTTCACACCAGTCAGAATGGCTGCTATCCAAAAGTCTACAAGTGATAAATGCTGGAGAGGGTGTGGAGAAAAGGGAACCCTCTTACACTGTTGGTGGGAATGCAAACTAGTACAGCCACTATGGAAAACAGTGTGGTTGCCGCTAAGTCACTTCAGTCGTGTCTGAGTCTGTGGGAACCTATAGATGGCAGTCCACCAGGCTCCACTGTCCCTGGGATTCTCCAGGCAAGAACATTGGAGTGGGTTGCCATTTTCCTTCTCTAATGCATGAAAGTGAAAAGTGAAAGTGAAGTCTCTCAGTCATGTCTGAGTCTTAGCGACCCCATGGGCTGCAGCCTACAAGGCTCCTCTGTCCATGAGATTTTCCAGGCAAGAGTATTGGAGTGGGGTGCCCATTGCCTTCTCCAAATCATCGCAGCACTGTTTATGATAGCCAGGACATGGAAGCAACCTAGATGTCCATCAGCAGATGAATGAATAAGAAAGCTGTGGTACATATATACAATGGAGTATTACTCAGCCATTAAAAAGAATACATTTGAATCAGTTCTAATGAGGTGGATGAAACTGGAGCCTATTATACAGAGTGAAGTAAGCCGGAACGAACACCACCAATAGAGTATACTAACATATATATGGAATTTAGAAAGATGGTAACGATAACCCTGTATGTGAGACAGCAAAAGAGACATAGATGTCTAGAACAGTCTTTTGGACTCTGTGGGAGAGGAGAGGGTGGGATGATTTGGGGGAATGTTGTGGAAACATGTATAATATCATATAAGAAACAAATCGCCAGTCCAGACTCATTACAGGATCCTTGGGGCTGGTGCACTGGGATGACCCAGAGGAATGGAATGGGGAGGGAGGTGGGAGGGGGGTTCAGGATGCGGAACACGTGTATGCCCATGGTGGATTCATGTTGATGTGTGGCAGAACCAATACAATATTGTAAAGTAATTAGCCTCCAATTAAAATAAATAAATTTAAGTTAAAAAATAAAATAAAAATAGATTGTGTAGAAGGAAAAAAAACACATGGAATCTTGTGTACTACATTTTATTTACTCTTCTTTCTTAAAGTAATTCATTTCTTCTTCTCTTCCTATATTTTTAAATTTATTTTAATATTTCCAGCTTTGTGTTTATACAGTTAGCAAAAACAAGACCTAGAGCTGACAGTGACTCAGGTCATGAACTCCTTATTGCCAAATTCAGACTTAAATTGAAGAAAGTAGGGAAAACCACTAGGATATTCTGGTATCACTTAAATGAAATTCCTTACAGTTATCCAGTGGAAGTGACAAATAGATTCAAGGAATTAGATCTGAAAGAGTGCCAGAAGAACTATGGATGGAGGTTTGTAACGTTGTATAGAAGATCAGTCCTGGGTGTTCATTGGAAAGACTGATGCTAACGCTTAAACTCCAGTACTTTGGCCACCTCATGCGAAGAGTTGACTCATTGGAAAAGACTCTGATGCTGGGAGGGATTGGGGGCAGGAGGAGAAGGGGACAACAGAGAATGAGATGGCTGGATGGGATCACCAACTCTATGGACATGAGTTTGAGTACACTCCAGGAGTTGGTGATGGACAAGGAGGCCTGGTGTGCTGCGATTCATGGGGTTGCAGAGTCGGGCACGACTGAGCAATTGAACTGAACTGAACTGATAGGAGGCAATGATCAAAACCATCCCCAAGAAAAACAAATGCCAGAAGGCAAAATAGTTGCCTGAGGAGGCCTTATAAATAGCTGAGAAAAGAGACGTGAAAAGCAAAGGAGAAAAGAAAAGATATACCCATCTGAGTGCAGAGTTCCAAAGAATAGCAAGGAAAGGTAAGAAAGCCTTCCTCCATGTTTAGTGCGAAGAAATAGAGGAAAGCAATAGAATGGGAAAGACTAGAGATCTCTTCAAGAAAATTAGAGATACCAAAGGAACATTCCATACAAAAATGGACACAAGAAAGACAGAAATGGTATGGACCTAACAGAAGCAGATTTTATGATGAGATGGCAAGAATACACAGAAGAACTATACAAAACAGATCTTCATGACCCAGATAACCACGATGGGGTGATCACTCATCTAGAGCCAGACATCCTGGAATGTGAAGTCAAGTGCTCCTTAGGAACCATTACCACGAACAAATATAGTGGAGGTGTTGGAATTCCAGCTGAGCTGTTTCAAATCCTAAAAGATGATGCTGTGAAAGTGTTGCACTCAGTGTGCTAGCAAATTTGGAAAACTCAACAGTGGCCACAGGGCTGGAAAAGTCAGTTTTCATTCCAATTGCAAGAATGGCAATGCCAAAGAATGTTCAGACTACCATACAACTGTGCTCATTTCACATGCAAGCAAGGTAATGCCCCAAATTCTTCAATCCAGGCTTCAATAGAACCTGAACTGAGAATTTGCAGATGTAAGGCTGCATTTATGAAAGACAGAGATCAAATTGTCAACATCCACTAGAAAAAGCAAGGGGATTCCAGAAAAGCATCTGCTGGTGCTGCTGCTGCTGCTAAGTTGCATCAGTTGTGTCTGACTCTGTGCGACCCCATAGACGGCAACCCACCAGGCTCCCCCATCCCTGGGATTCTCCAGGCAAGAACAATGGAGTGGGTTGCCATTTCCTTCTCCAGTGCATGAAAGTGAAAAGTGAAAATGAATTCACTCAGTTGTGTCTGACTCTTAGTGACCCCATGGACTGTAGCCTGCGAGGCTCCTCCATCCTTGGGATTTCCATGGCAAGAGTACTGGAGTGGGGTGCCATTGCCTTCTCCGAGAAAAGCATCTACTTCTGCTTTATTGACTACATTTAAGCCTTTGACTGTGTGAATCTCAACAAACTGTGGAAAATTCTTCAAGAGATGGGAATATCAGACCACCTTGCCTGCCTCCTGAGAAACCTGTAAGCAGGTCAAGAAGCAACAGTTAGAACCAAACATGGAATAACAAACTGGTTTAAAATTGGGAAAGGTGTATGTCATGCCTGTATATTGTCACCCTGTTCATTTAACATCTATGGAGTGTACATCATGCAAAATGCTGAACGGAATGAGTCACAAGCTGGAATCAAGATTGCCGGGAGAAATATCAATAACCTCAGATATTCAGATGACACTATCCTAATGGCAGAAAACGAAGAGGAACTAAAGAGCCTTTTGATGAAAGTGAAAGAGAAGAGTGAAAAAACTGGCTTAAAACTCAACATTCAAAACACTAAGATCATGGCATCCAGCCCCATCACTTCATGGCTAATAGGGAAAACATGAAAAAAGTGATAGATTTCATTTTCTTTGACTCCAAAATCACTGTGGATGGTGACTGCAGCCATTCAGTTAAAAGACTCTTGCTCTTTGGAAGAAAAGCTATGACCAGCCTAGCCAGCATATTAAAAAGCAGAGACATCACTTTGCTGACAAAGGTCTGTATAGTCAAATCTATGTTTTTTCCAGTAATCATGTACAGATATGAGACTTGGACCATAAGGAAGACTGAGTGCCAAAGCATTGATGCTTTTGAATTGTGGCCCTTGGACTGCAAAGAGATTAAACCAGTCAATCCTAAAGGAAATCAACCCTGAATATTCATTGGAAGGACTGATGCTGATGCTGAAGCTGAAGCTCCAATACTTTGGCCACCTGATGTGGAGAGCTGACTCTTTGGCAAAGACCCTGATGCTGGGAAAGATTGAAGATAGAAGAAGGGGATGACAAAGATAAGATGGTTGGATGGCATCACCGATTCAGTAAACACGGGTTTGAGCAAACTCCGGGAGATAGTGAGGGACAGGGAAACCTGGTCTGCTTCAGTCCTTGGGGTCACAAAGAGTCAGAGACAACCCAGTCACTGAACAACTACAACAACTATCCTGGCCAAAAGTGCGCATGTTTTGCTACTGTAGTAGCTTAGCAGCAGTTACCCATCCTTGGTGCACGTTAAAGTCACCTGAGCATAATGCTCAGGCTCAGCAAAGAACAGTCAAAATAGTACAGTTGAAGGAATGCATGCCTTAGGGTCAAACTTCCCTGCACTGTGGCTCTGCTACTTAAAGCTGTGTGATATTGGGCAAATTGTGTAACCTCTCTGTGTCTGTTTCCTTGGACTTTGTGAAGATTTTATAAAATATTGGCATTAATTTCTAGCCTAGTTCCTGGTACCTAGTAGACTGTACTTGTGCTGAGTCACTTCAGTCGTGTCCGACTCTGTGCGACCCCATAGATGGCAGCCCACCAGGCTCTCCCGTGCCCGGGATTCTCCAGGCAAGAACACTGGAGTGGGTTGCCACTTCCTTCTCCAATGCATGAAAGTGAAAAGTGAAAGTGAAGTCACTCGGTCATGTCCGACCCACAGCGACCCCATGGACTGCAGCCTTCCAGGCTCCTCTATCCATGGGATTTTCCAGGCAAGAGTACTGGAGTGGGGTGCCATTGCCTTCTCCAAGTAGACTGTACTAAAGGATAGTAATAAGTGAGAAGAGTAAGCTTCTCTCTGTCCAATAGTATGTTATGGTACCCTGAGCAATAAATAAAAGCCATTTCAGGCCCATTTCTTTAATAAAGAATGCAGATGCAACAACACTGGCCAAAGTCAAAGAGTACTTCCAAGCTTCAAATTACAGATGCTTTGAAGGTTGGAGACCAGTGTAGTAATGTAAGATTAGTTTTTATTCAAATTGCTAAAGCTGCTTGTACCGGGCTCAAGGAAAACACTATCAAAATTTGAGAATATTTGTGTGGGGTATTCAGTACTTTAGTTGTCATTTTCTCAGAAGATTCCCTGGAATGTTCTATTGAGCTGTGGACCACACCATGACTCCTGTGTCAGTGAATACTTGGAGTGATGACATCCATGAAGAATATTTTTACCACCTTTCTTGTCACTGCCTGAAATTTGTCTCACTGCTGTCTATCACATAGAGTTAATGCAGACTTGGGTTTTTTTCTTTGGCCTTTTTCAACTCTGTGCCTCCCTCTTGACTGTGAAGAATATTTCTTTAGAAAAGACAAATTGCCTTAAGACTATTTCCCCCCTCCTTTCTGAGCTCATCTTGTTATTTTCACCTGAGGATCTTCTTACAAACCCAAGAAGAGAGTCAAATGTCAACCAAGTTGGATTTGGCTGGAGTCGTCCACCTCTCATCTCTTTGTTTTATTCAGGTCACATTGTTTTTCCCTTAACCTGTTCTTTTATGTTTATAGACTCTTTTGTGATAAGTATAGCTTTGATATTTTATTAATTCACTTTTGCATTAATCTGTGTCACATAGTAAGTGCCATATCAAATTTTGCTGCAGCTCAGTAATAATCTTCAAATCTAAAAGCCAACAGCTTTGTGACTGACTCAAAAATCAGGACTCTAAGTGAATGAATTTTCATATTTTCCAATAGTGTTGAATGACACCTTGGTAAAGAATTCATCTGCCAATGCAGGAGACACAAGAGATGTGGGTTTGATCCCTGGGTCAGGAAGATTTCCTGGAGTAGGAAATGGCAACTTACTCCATTATTCTTGCCAGGAAAATCCCCTGGAGAGAGGAGGCTGGGCTATAGTTCATGGAGTCACAGAGAGTCATACATAACTGAGCAACTGAGCACGAGTTACTGAATTATCAATCTGTGGTATGCATTCACAAAGTGCAGATTGTATGACAACTGTTCTTGCAGTGGGGTAATTTTTTGTGTGCATTTTATGTGTACATTACACAGTGTATATAGCTGTGGTTCTCAAACATAGCAGACATCTGAATGACCTGGAGGTCTTATTGAAGCAGATTGCTGGGACCTACCTCTAGAGTTTCCTACTCAGTAGCCCTGGCAGGGGCCTGAGAATTTGCATTTCTAAAAGGTTTCCAGGCCTTGCTGCTACTGCTTCTCTGGAAACTACACCATAGGACCCCCTGATGTGGTGAGTGCTAAGTAACACTGCACAGGTCCCCTCCAGGGCAGGGCACTCAGTCCTGACAGCAAGGAGTCCAGGCTGTGATGGCTTCCAGTCCCTCTCTGTCAAGGGCTCTCAGTTGATGAGAGCTACCTCAGTAAGACTACACAGCCTGCTGTAGTTACACCTGCAGGAATTACAGCGGCAATTCTTGTCTCAGATCATGATAACTGAAGGACCATCTCAGCACCAGAGTTCCTGTGGGTTTGGCTCAGTCCTCTGTTGTACTTTCATAACCCAACATTCTCTCTGGCTAATCTCCCTTCCTTTACTCCCAAAGCACTGTCTGGTTAACCTTTATCTTAAAGTCTGCATCCCATGGCTCTGACCTGCAGCGGTAGATAATAAAATAATGTTTTATTTGTTAAGTACATATCTGGCAGTAATTAAATATCCCAGCTCCTTCTTGTGTAGGAGCAGGAGGTTTGCTGTGGTTTATTTGGTGATTTGTGAGGCCCTAGACCTTTAATTCACCATCGGAATCACCTAGCAGGCTAGTACTAAGCTCCTGTTTCTCTGATTCAGAGCTTTTGTTATTTTCCTCTTAAGTACTTTATCTCCCATGTCTCAGCACATCAATTCTTTTTTTAGGCAAATTTGGTCCGTATCTTCCTTTCTGTTCATCAGTGTTCAAAGAGAGGCTTTCCCCACAGTTGCCATTCTTCATCTTTGCTCTTAGAAGCTCTTGAAACTCCATGTGTTTCATAAATCAGGTGGTTGTTCTTCAGTGGGTTAGATGTAGATTGACTCTCTCCAAATCTGCTGTGTCTAAAATTCCAGATGTGCTTTTCTCTCAGCACTTTTACTATTACTAATGACCAGCATTAATTCTTCCAGCTGTTCATTTAAGAACTTTAGAAATATTAACTCTTTAATCCTCATAGCATTCTATGAGAAATTTACTACTTCTCTTATTTTAGGAAAGAAGAAGCCGTGGCATAGAGAGATTAAATAACATAGCAAGGTCTTATGACCAAGAAGCAGTGACTACAGTTCAAATCCAAGAAGATTGGCTTCAGAATCTGTGCTCTTCCCTCATACAGCATGCTGAGGGTGCTCACATCTGATATATTATCAGTTTGCATTTATTTCAGGCATATTTTTAAAGTTACCATGATTTTTAGCATTTTTATTGAGATGTAATTGCATACTGTACAATTCACTCACTTAGGTGTATAATTAGGTATTCTTACATTACATTATTAATTTTTAAAATTGTAAAATGTAGCCATTTGACCATTTTTTTCCAGTTATATTGAGATACAGTTACATATAACATTATATAAGTTTAATGTGTAAAACATAATTATTTAATATATGTATATATCATGAAATGATTACCACAGTAATTTTAGTTAATATCCATCACCTCACAGAGTTTCAATTTTCTTTTCCTTGTGATGAGAACTTTTAATATCTATTCTACTGGCAACTTCCAAATAGTACAGTATTGTTTGCTGTAGACACTATGCTATACATTATATCCCTAGAAGTATTTACCTTAGAAATGAAAATTTGTATTATTACCTTTTGACCACCTTCATCTATGTCCCCCACCACTCTAACAACCACCAGTCTGTTCTCTTGCAGTAAGTTTATTTTGTTTTAGATTTTCATATGTGAGGGAGGTCATAAAGTATTTCTTTTTCTCTGTCTGACTTATTTAACTTAGTGTAATGCGCTCAAGAATGTATGCCAAGGTATAGAATTCCTGAGCCACATGGTGCTTCTAGGTTTAGCTTTTTCTGCAATTGCCAACATTTTTTCATAGTGACTGCACCATTTACATTCTCACCAGCAGTGTATAAAGCTTCTGGTTTTTCCACATCTTTACCAGTATTAGTTGTTTTCATTTTAAAAATTATTACATTTATTACATCCTATAAAGTAGTAACTCAGTGTGGTTTTCATTTGTATTTCTCTAGTGACTAATGATGTTGAAATGCTGTATAACTTTTTTGGAGAAATGTCTGTCAAGTCCTGTGCTCACTTTTCAATTGGGTGAAATTCTTTATATTACTATGGATGTTTTATACTTACCTGACATATGATTTGCATCTTTTCCCCATTATGTAGGTTGTCTTTTCATTCTCTTGAACATGTCTCTTGATGCATGGATATTCTTTAATTTTGATGATGTTCAATTTCTCTCTCTCTCTCTCTTTTTTTCTTTTGTTGCTTGCCCTTTTGGTGTCAAATTTAAAGCTTTATTGCCAAATCTGAGGTCAGGAAGATATACCATATTTTTTTTTTTTTCTCTAAGAGTTTTATAGTTTTAGCTCACTCATATATTTAGATTGTTTTTACATTTTTTAGTTAATGTTTATGTATGGTGTGAAGTGGGAGTCAGTTTTCATTCTTTTGCATGTGGAATTCCCTTTGTTCCAGCACCATTCCTTGAAGAGACTATTCTTTCCCTGTTGAATCCCTGTTGACAATTAACCATAGATGTTTAGGTTTAACTCTGGATCCTCAATTCTATTTTATCGGTCTATGTATCTACCAGTACTGTGTTCTTTTGATTATTGTAGCTTTGTATTAAGTTTTGCAATCAGAGTGAACCCTCCAACTTTTTTTTTTTTTTCAAAACTGTTTGGTAGTTCATGGCCCCTTGCAATTCTATTCTATAATGCTTTTGTACTGTTGGCATTCAGTGTTAATTTGTTTTGCTGCCTTTCCTCTTTTAGATTGTATTCATATAGTGCCTATCACAGCACCTTAAAAAGATTTCTTGCTAATTTGTTCATCTCCTGATTTATATGTCTGCTTCTATAAATCTGTACTGTCTTATCTACAGTTCTGTAATCCAAAACCAAAACATATCCTGACCAGAACCTCTTTGTAAGCAAAGACTGACCTAGACTGAGTGAAAGTATTTAGTCTTTTTAAAAATCTTACCTGATGTGATTGTTCTTGTCATTTACAACAGAAATATTAATATGTTTGATAAGAGAGAACTATCTGAGATCTCATAAGGACGTTATTTTATTTACGGTACATAAACTAAATTTCGTTTTTTAAACTGAAGAGATTGTGAATCCTGGGACATACTTGATACCAAGGGTTTCAAATGAATTCTTATTGACCTGGATACTTTTGCCTGGAAAATCCCATGGATGGAGGAGCCTGGTAGGCTGCAGTCCATGGGGGCGACTGAGTGACTTCGCTTTCACTTTTCACTTTCATGCATTGGAGAAGGAAATGACAACCCACTCCAGTGTTCTTGCCTGGAGAATCCCAGGGACGGGGGATCCTTGTGGCTGCCGTCTGTGGGGTCACACAGAGTCGGACACGACTGAAGTGACTTAGCATAGCATAGCATTGATTTTTGAGATCCATGAAGGTATATCTTCATGATGTGGGGAAAGGGCCTCCCTGCTTTCTCCAGGTGCACCACTCTCCTTAATCTTCATGTGTTCACCAACCTGGAAACTCTCTGAACCTTGTCCTTTTGGGTTTTTATGGGGTTTCATTACATAGGCATGTATAATTAAATCAAAAAGCTTTGGTAATTGATTCAGCCTCTAGCCCCTGACCCCTCCTTGGAGGTCAGGGATGAGACTGAGGGACTGGGTCCTAGCTCCTTAATCATGGGTTTGGCTCCTTTGGGAACTGGCCTCCATCCTTAGGAGCTTTCCAAATGTTATCTCATTAACATAACAAAGACGCTTTTATTATTCTACAGTTAGGCCATTCCAAGGGTTTGGGAACTTTATGCCAGAAATAGGGATGAAGAACCAAATATGTATTTCTTATACTAAATGACAATATCACAATAGTTGTTGATAGAAGAAACTTTTTGGAATGAAGCCAAATATATTGGGCAGGAATTTTCACTAACATTATTTATTACTTATAGCAAAGCAATGTACATTATAAGAAGGGAGATAGCAGTAGTAGTAAGGTGGTATTTCCTGTATAAATATGTTGCATGAGTAATGGGTGTGCTTCTCCCTTCATCTAAAAACAGATTCTTTGTCTCTTATGTTTATTAAAACCTAGTGCTAAGAGTTTCTACCAGAAAAAGAAGAAAAATCTATCTTCATCCCTCCTGTCCCCATGTTATGATAGCACTTGCTGCCTATATTGATATCAAAGTCAGTTGTTTTATTCATATTCACATGATGAGAGAAAAAAACGACAGAGGGGCATTTGTCTCAACTATATTGTTTCATGACAATGGTTATCAGTTTTCTAAAATCAAACTCTGTTGATAAAAAGAGTAGTGCTGTTTGTTTTGGTGCCACATATTGGTCCAAAAGGCACCTTGTGTAGAGGTGACCCACAAATTTGTTAAGTACTCTGTATTTTTCAGGAGACAACCTGAGAATTTCTTAAACTTCAGTCATTCTTGAACCACTTTCAGAATTTTTACCATAACTGAATAACCCCATATTGTTATTTATTTATTGTTTTCTGTTGTTTTGTTTTTTAAAGAAACTAAATATAAAAATGAAAATTTGTATAACTATCATAAAAGAAAAAACCAATATCTTTCATATAAATGCATGGCTACAAAAATAAAGAATATACCTATGTTTACTACGTAAAACCATCTTAACACTGGAAACACACCACACTCTCAGGAATACTGCCCCAAGCTGACTCTGATGCATCCGTTAAGAGGATGCGTTTCTAACAGTCAACCAAGTGCAGGAAGTGTAGAGTCTCAGGGAGGATGAACCCAAAGAGGAACACACCAAGACACATAGTAATCAAAATGACAAAAATTAAAGACAAAAATAAAATATTAAAGGCAACAAGGGAAAAACAACAAATAACATACAAGGGAATTCCCATAGGCTTATCAGCTAATTTCTCAACATAAACTCTACAAACCAGAAGAAAATGGCACAATATATGCCAATCACAATAACAGTGATGAAAGGGAAGAACCTATAACCAAGAATACTCTGCCCAGCAAGACTCTCCTTCAGATTTGATGGAGAATTCAAAAGCTTTCCAGACAAGCAAAAGTTAAGAAAATTCAGCACCACCAAACCAGCTTTAGAACCAATACTAGAGGAACTTTTCTAGGCAGGATGCACAGAGAAGGAAAAGACCTATACAAAATAAACTCAAACCAAGAAAATGGTAATACAATCATCCATGTTGATAATTATCTTAAATGTCAATGGATTAAATGCACCAACCGAAAGACATAGACAGGCTGGGTGGATAAAATCATGTGCGTATATGCACTTCCACTTACCACATCACTCTGTTTAACCCCCAAATTGTAAACACTTGTAATCACTTTTTAAAATCCAGATGCATATCAGATTTATCTTGGAACTTTTTGAAAAATACAAATGCCCAGGTGTTGCTTTTTTTCAATGCAGCCATGTTTAAAACCAACTGGACTGTATGATGATCTTTTACTTTTATCTGGTTTTTTCACTTTTTCTATTTCACATTCAGTGCTCTCATTTCATTTAGTTTATGTTTTCCAATTCCACCACCTCTTTTTTGTTATTATTGTTCTTTCTCAAGGCTTTATGAAGCATAGTAGAAAGCTTTTGTATACAGACATATATGTATATTATATATACTACATATATATATTTTAGAAAATTTATGAATTTTTGCCTAGCTAAAAAATTAATGACATTTTGATTCTACTTATTGACTTACTATGAATAGAATGCTAGATTTCTAATTTGTAGGCACACAAACTCTGACATAGTTCCATGCATTTTGGCATCTAGTATTAGTGTTAAAAGTCTAGAAATTTTATTATCTTAGTGTTTTAAAAAAGAAAAATTGAATAAGGCTTGAAACTTCAAATCCACTTCAGAGAATATAAAAAAATACTATGTTGTAAAGAAAAAACAAACAGGAAATTAATGCATGATATGATATTATTAACTAACCTACATATTTTGTTCAAATTTCACAAAATTTTATGCTCAGTTCAGTTCAGTCTCTCAGTCGTGTCCAACTCTTTGCGACCCCATGAATCGCAGCACACCAGGCCTCCCTGTCCATCACCAACTCCCAGAGTTCACTCAAACTCATGTCCATCAAGTCGGTTATGCCATCCAGCCATCTCATCCTCTGTCGTCCCCTTTTCCTTCTGCCCCCAATCCCTCCTAGCATCAGAGTCTTTTCCAATGAGTCAACTCTTCACATGAGGTGGCCAAAGTACTGGAGTTTCAGCTTTAGCATCATTCCTTCCAAAGAACACGGTTAGAACTGGGCATGGAACAACAGACTGGTTCCAAATAGAAAAAAGAGTACGTCAAAGCTGTATATTGTCACCCTGCTTATTTAACTTATATGAAGAATACATCATGAGAAACGCTGGGCTAGAAGAAGCACAAGCTGGAATCAAGATTGCTGGGAGAAATATCAATAACCTCAGATATGCAGATGACACCACCCTTATGGCAGAAAGTGAAGAGGAGCTAAAAAGCCTCTTGATGAGAGTGAAAGAGGAGAGTGAAAAAGTTGGCTTAAAGCTCAACATTCAGAAAACTCAGATCATGACATCTGGTCCCATCACTTCATGGCAAACAGATGGGGAAACAGTAGAAACAGTGTCAGACTTTATTTTTGGGGCTCCAAAATCACTGCAGATAGTGACTGCAGCCATGAAATTAAAAGACGCTTACTCCTTGGAAGGAAATTATGACCAACCTAGATAGCATATTCAAAAGCAGAGATATTACTTTGCCAACAAAGGTTCATCTAGTCAAGGCTATGGTTTTTCCAGTAGTCATGTAGGGATGTGAGAGTTGGACTGTGAAGAAAGCTGAGCGCCAAAGAATTGATGCTTTTGAACTGTGGTGTTGGAGAAGACACTTGAGAGTCCCTTGGACTGCAAGGAGATCCAACCAGTCCATCCTAAAGCAGATCAGTCCTCGGTGTTCATTGGAAGGAATGATGCTGAAGCTGAAACTCCAATACTTTGGCCACCTTATGCAAAGAGTTGACTCATTGGAAAAGACCCTGATGCTGGGAGGGGTTGGGGGCAGGAGGAGAAGGGGATGACAGAGGATGGGATGGCTGGATGGCATCACCGACTTGAAGCACATGAGTTTGGATCTCCGGGAGTTGGTGATGGACAGGGAGGCCTGGCGTGCTGCTTTTCATGGGGTCGCAAAGAGTCGGACACGACTGAGCAACTGAACTGAACTGAACTGAGTGTTTTCTTAAGACCAAAGTTAAGTACGGTGAAGGGACCGTCACAGAAGTCCATACATGTTTCATATATTTTCTCATTGTATGAAAGCAATCTTTTAATATGTTGGTTATCTCAGACTGAAGTGTTCTAGAAGACGGAAATGGCTTATCCCTTCTTGTAATCCCATGACCAGCACAGTGTAAAGTAAATACTCAACTCTTCCTAGAGGTTTGTTTAGAACACAAGATAAAATGACAAACAAAAACTGTGCATTTTGCTTCTCTCTGCCCACTGAATTTTTGAACAAAAAGATAATTCATAATATAGAAATGTTTGGGTGTTGACTTTTATCATTGGCATTAATTTTCTCTAGACACTTGAGCTCAACTGAAGAGACTGGCCATTTGTAAAGTGAGAGGTCTGATGATGCTAGCCATTTATTCCAAAAGGATGGAAAGACTTTATATATTAACAGCTCTTCAACGACTTGAAATTAACTACAAAAATCGGCTTTCTTGATTTGTTATTACAGTGCATTTAAATGCAGTGGTTTATAAAGCATTTTAACCTATTAGTAGGTAATAGTTATGGGTTGGAGAAATTGTGGTGACTTTGTCTTTTCTAAACACTTCAAAAATTATATATATCAGCTGTAAAGATAGAGCCTTCAATGAAGCTGACTGTTAGATAAAAATGAAGCTATTATTAGGAATAAAGGCTGACTTTTCATTAAGTTCTACTTTTATGTATTAAAATGTTAATTCAGTTATGGTCTCAAGCTCCTCCTTTCTTTTTATAAGCATGTTTAATAGAGAAATTTAATGAGATTGTTTTGATTACATCTTTTACCATGGTTTTATAATTTAATACATTGCCAGTTTTTTGAACTACAGATACAAATCTCTTATAATTTTCTATTTGTTTCCTAAACTTTGGTGATTTAAATGCTGTGTTTATGTACTCATTTGCTTATGCTTCTTGGAAACCTAGTCTTGTAGTTAAGAGAAAGCTTAAAATGCCAAAATGCTTTGGTAAATAATAAAAAGTCCATTGTATTTTTCACATTATTTAAAACACTATTGAACACAGTCAAATTCAAATTTATAAAATTCTTAATTTTTAAGTCAGCACATTTTATTAAAAATGAAAGCCATTGGCAAATTAATTTTTGATTGTCAGAGATCCAAAAAGAACTGATGTCATTAGAAATTATTTGTCCAAAGCTTTCTTTCACTTGACTAAAATTGAGGAAAAAAATAAAGTTGTTTTTGAAACAACTGTGTGGAAACTCAGGGCTTTTAATATTTTATAATTGGCACCAACCATAATTGGCACAAGGAAAGGAAGTGAACTAAAGTTGTGTTAATATAAACACAAATGTTTTGTTTCCATCTGAAAGAAGAAAGGTTTTTGATGTTCTTTGGTGGAGATATTTATTGCAGAAAAGCCTATTGCCAGTCTACATTCCACTGCAATTGATTTTTAAATATGGAGCTAAACAGGAAATGTCATGAGTAATGTGACCATCTGTCAAGTGTAAATGAAGTCAGAGCAAGTAGATGGAATCTGCACAAACAAGGTAATTGCATTGGAGTTCCGTCTGAGAGATTTTAAACTCAAGGAGCTATGAGTCCAGTGTATACTGTCTGTGTCACATACTTGTAGTTCCTGTGCACTTGGGTTTATTGTAGCTCTTGTCACAGCTCTGATAATTTCTGCTAAGTGAATTTAAATAGCATCTCATTCCAGTTTCATAGTTTCCATCTGATATGCTTTGGAATACCTGGAACTTCATTTCTTTCGTTCTCTTTTGAAATCCTTAGGAGTTCTTTCCTAGAGGAGAAACTTGTTTTCGTAGTAATTATAAATTGGGAGTGCAGGTAAGAAGAAGGAAGAAACACAAAAGGGTGCTTTATGTAATGCCACCCCTTTGCTTTGTTCAGAGCTGTGAAAAAGGAATCAGGAGTTGTTAAAACTCACACTAAGGGATTTGTAGAAGGCATCAAATTGGTGACAAGTTACAATAAAAGTTTTCATTGTAAATGCTCTCAACTAACAATGTAAGAGCTCATCTTAGTAATCAGTGGAGAAAAAGTTCTTTCAGGAAAAGTATAGTATATTCTAAAGTGATTTTTTTTTGAGATGTAGATAGTCTTTTAAGTAAAGCTTTAGGAGTAAAACGATACATCTATCATTTTGGTTATACGTGTTATATACATTTTTCTTGAAATGTGGATGGCTTTACCTTTATCAAATTACAGTTTTATTATTTCATTGCTGTTTAGATTAATTTCCATTAACTCTGTTGTGATTCATAGTTTAAAATGGGACACAAAAATTGCTTTCATCATTTCACAATTTTAAAATAAGTATCAACATAAGGCTATCCTGTTCCTTTAATGGATCAGTTTAATCCTTAGTAATGTAACCCTTTAAAGTCTACATGTCAAAGATAGCATTTTTACTTGAAGAAAGTAAACATAAAAGAACTTTAAAGTTTTTAGTATCTGTTTCCTTTGCCGATTTTAATGGACTTCGAAAACAATCAAGGGCAGTGGGTGGCCTCTTACTGGTAGAAGCCAGTTTTTAAATGCATGCATTTCTTCTTCCATTTTGGCCTCTTACCTGGGACATATTTACTCTCTTTTAAAATTATATATGGTAAGTTAGCTTATTGAAATCTAAATAAGGACATGTTCCTTTTCAGCAATTTGAAATGCTGCCCTTTATAAATTTAAAATGATTGAAAAACCCAGACACACACATTCATGCTCAGACACACACTGCATGTATCAAAGGTTATAGCAAATACACTAATATTGTATTTGTATCAGATACACTAATTGTATCAAATATGCTAATGATTATATTTGTATCAAATACATTAATGATTGTATTACTTGCATGTTATTAGCCACAAAGAATATACATTATTCACTTATAGTTTCATGCATATTTTTGATGTCTTGCTAATACATTGTTAATATTAGGTACCTGATATTAGGTACTCTGTGTGTGTGTGTGTGTGTGTGCACACGTGTCGTCATTAGTAAAGTCGTGTCCAACTCTTTGCAATCCCATGAACTACAGCCCGCCAGGCGCTTCTGTCCATGGGATTTTCCAGGCAAGAATACTGGAGCAGTTTGCCATTTCCTGCTCCAGGGGATCTTCCCAACTGACCCAGGGATCCCTGCACTGGTAGGCAGATCCTTTACCACTGTACTACCTGGGAAGTCCAGAGAATGTGCCAGACTCTTTTCTAACTGCATTCAGTTCAATCTGTTACTTAGTTTTCACCATAACAATTTAGGTATGTATTGTTTTAATCTCCTTTTACTAATGACGACATGAAAACTTACTCAAGAATAACTTATTCAAAGACATATTCCTAGAAAGTGTTGACTTGACAGCTGAAACTCTAATTGGTCTTCGTGCAGAGCCATAATGCATAGTGGCATCCTATAAAATCTGTTTTGTAGAATTCATAGTTTCCTAAAATACTATGGGACAACTTTATTTCCATTGAATTCTGCTATATTCCCCTCTCCACCCAACCCTGATTCATCTTTATTTTCCTTAATGGCTTTTCTCAGTCTCCTTTATTTCAAATGCAGAAGAGAAGTCAAGAGCAGAGATAGGTATGCCATGAGGATATGGCTCTGGATGAGATCACCAAGAAAGTCTGAAACAAAACTAATGTTGAAGATAGAAGTTCCCAGGTGGTGCTAGTGGAAAAGAATCTGCCTGCTGATGCAGGAGCTGTAAGAGACAAGCACAGGTTCTATCCCTGGTTGGGGAAGATCCTCTGAAAGAGGAAATAGCTGCCCACTCTTGTATTCTTGCTGGGAGAATCCCATGGACAGAAGAGCCTGGTGGGCTACAGTCCCTGGATTGCAAAGCGTCGGAGGTGTATGAGTCAAATTTGATGTAGTCAAATTTATGCTTTGTGGAATAAAAATTGACTGCAGTTAAGCTCTACTGAGAAGGACTATAGTAGTTTATTGCCACCTCCATTGAAATGGACTTCCCAAGTGGCTAAGATAGTAAAGAATCTGCCTGATGTGCAGTAGATCTGGGTTTGATGTCTGGGTTGGGAAGATCCCCTGAGAAGAGAATGGCTACCCACTCTAGTTCTTGCCTGGAGAATTCCATGGTGGACTACAGTCCATGGGGTCACAGAGTTGGACACGACTGAGCAACTAACACTTTCACTTCAGATACAAGTGTTCAGTTCATTTCATGTGAGTCACTCGGTCGTGTCCAACTCTATGCGACCCCATGGACTGCAGCATGCCAGGCCTCCCTGTCCATCACTAACTCCTGGAGTTTACTCAAACTCATGTCCATGGAGTTGGTGAGGCCATCCAACCATCTCATCCTCTGTTGTCCCCTTCTCCTCTCACCTTTAATCTTTCCCTACATCAGGGTCTTTTCAAATGAGTTAGTTCTTTGCATCAAGTGGCCAAAGTATTGGAGTTTCAGCTTCAGCATCAGTCCTTCCAAGGAATATTCAGAACTGATTTCCTTTAGGATGGACTGGTTGGATCTCCTTGCAGTCCAAGGGATTCTCAAAAATCTTCTCCAACACCACAGTTCAAAGCATCAATTCTTTGGGGCTCAGCCTTCTTTATAGTCTAACTCTCACATCCATACATAACTACTGGAAAAACCATAGCTTTAACTAGATGGACCTTTGTTGGCAAAGTACTGTCTCTGTTTTTTAATATACTATGTTCGTCATAACTTTTCTTCCAAGGAGCAAGCGTCTTTTCATTCATGACTGCAGTTTCCATCTGCAGTGATTTTGGAGTCCCCCAAAATAAAATCTGTCACTGTTTCCATTGTTTCCCCATCTATTTGCCATGAGTTGATGGGACCAGATGCCGTGATCTTAGTTTTCTGAATGTTGAGTTAGTTTTAAGCCAACTTTTTCACTCTTCTCTTTAACTTTCTTTATGAGGCTCTTTAGTTCTTCTTCGCTGTCTGCCATAAGTGTAGTGTCATCTGCATATCTGATGTTACTAATATTTCTCCCAGCAATCTTGATTTTAGCTTGTGTGTCAGCGTTTCTCAGCCCAGTGTTTCTCATGATGTTCTCTGCATATAAACTAAATAAGCAGGATGACAATATACAGCTTTGACGTATTCCTTTCCCTATTTGGAACCAGTCTGTTGTTCCATGTCCAGTTCTAACTGTTGCTTCTTGACTTGCATACAGATTTCTCAAGAGGCAGGTCAGGTGGTCTGGTATTCCCATCTCTTTACATTTCTTTACCTACATCTGATACAAGTGTAGGGATTCATAAGCTTACAGTGCTTTCTATTACACTGCAGTTGCCCTTTAATGAAGTAAAACTTTCTTTTCTTTCTCAATAAGATATCAATGGCTTTTGAAGACATTGATGAAAACTGATTGATTAACATAGTCAACTTTTCAACTTCCATAAGGTTATTCACTAGGATGTTGTACCAAAGTGCATTTTTCTGATAATATTTGCTATCCCTCTTTAACGCCAGACACAGTATTTCGCCCTTATCTGCAGTTTCACTTTCCACAGTTTCTGTTAACCTGCTGTCAACCACAGCCCCAAAATATCAATTGGAAAAAGTTCCAAAAATAAACAATTCATAAGTTTAAAACTGTGTAGAGTTCTGAGTAGTGTGATGAAATTTCACACCATCCCACTCCATCCTGTGTGGGATGTGAATTATCCTTTTGTACAACATATCTTCCCATTAGTCACTTCTTAGCCTTTTTGATTATCAGATCAGCAGTCGAGGTATCATAGTGCCTGTGTTCATGTAACCATAATTTTACCTAATAATGGCCCCAAAGTGCAAGGGTAGTGATGCTGTCAATTCAGATATGCCGAAGACAAGCTATAAGGCACTTAAGTGAAAGGTGAAAGCTCTCAAGAAGGAAAACCAAATCACATGCTGAGATTGCTAAGATCTATGATAAGAACGAATCTTATGTCTCTGAAATTATGAAGAAGCAAAAGATAAAATTTTGCTTGTTTTACTGTTGCATCTCAGACTGGCCACAATGTGTGGTAAATGCTTAGTTAAGACAGAGAAGGTATTAAATTTATATGAGAAGATATTTTGAGAGAGAGTGAGACCACATTCACTTGACATTTATTAGAGTATATTGTTGTAATTGTTCTATTTTATTATTAGTTATTGTTATTAATCTCTGTATTAATATTAGTTATTTTTAGTTATTAATATCTTTATTAGTAGTTATTGTTATTAATCTCTTTGCCTAATTTGTAAGTTAAACTTTATCATTGGTATATAAGCAAAGAGTCATACATGACTGAGTGACTGAACTGATAAGCATAGGAAAAGACATGTACAGCGCTTGGTACTGTGTGCAGTTTCAGCTATCCCCTGGAGGAGACATTCTTGGAATCAACCGCTGTGGATAGAAGAGGGAGTACTATCAGTTCAGTTCAGTTCAGTTGCTCAGTCGTGTCCGACTCTGCAACCCCATGGACTGCAGCATACCAGGCTTCCCTGTCCATCATCAACTCCTGGAACTGGCTCAGACTCACGTCCATCAGGTCGGTGATGCCATCCAGCCATCTCATCCTCTATGTACCCTTCCTTCTCATCCTGCCTTCAATCTTTCCCAGCATCAGGGTCTTCTCCAATGAGTTGGTTCTTCACATCAGGTAGCCAAAGTATTGGAGCTTAAGCTTCAGCATTAGTCCTTCCAATGAATATTCAGGGTTGATTTCCTTTTGGATTGACTGGTTTGATATCCTTGCAGTCCAAGAGACTCTCAAGAGTCTTCCCCAACACCACAGTTCAAAAGCATCAATTCTTCTGTGCTATGGTTTCTTTATGGTTCACCTCTCACATCCATCCATGACTACTGGAAAAACCATAGCTTTGAGTAGGTGGACCTTTGTTGGCAAAGTAATGTCTGCTTTTTAATATGCCATCTAGGTTTGTTATAGCTTTTCGTTCAAGGAGGAAGCGTCTTTTAATTTCATGTCTACAGTCATATCTGCAGTGATTTTGGAGCCCAATAAAATAAAATCTGTCACTGTTTCCATTATTTCCCCATCTATTTGTTTTGGAGTGATAGGACCACATCGCATGAGCTTAGTTTTTTGAATGTTGAGTTTTAAGCCATCTTTTTCACTCTCCTCCTTCACTTTCATCAAGAGGCTTTTTAGTTCCTCTTCACTTTCTGCCATAAGGGTGGTGTCATCTGCATATCTGAGGTTATTGATATTTCTCTTGGCAATCTTTATTCTAGCTTGTGCTTCATCCAGCCCACCGTTTCTCATGATGTACTCTGCATAGAAGTTAAATAAGCAGGGTGACAATATACAGCCTTGACATAGTCCTTTCCCAGTTTGGAACCAGTCTGTTGTTCCATGTCCAGTTCTAACTGTTGCTTCCTGACCTGCATACAGATTTCTCAGGAGGCAGGTAACGTGGTGTGGTATTCCCATCTCTTTAAGATATTGCACAGTTTGTTGTGATCCACATAGTGAAAGGCTTTGGCATAGTCAATAAAGCAGAAGTGTATGTTTTTCTGGAACTCTCTTGCTTTTTCAATGATCCAACAGATGTTAGCAACTTTATCTCTGGTTCCTCTGCCTTTTCTAAATTCAGTTTGAACATCTGGAAGTTCTCAGTTCATGTACCTTTGAAGCCTTGGTTTGAGAATTTTGGGCATTAATTTTCTAATATGTGAGATGAGTGTGAGGGAGTACTATACTTTGATTTTAAGTATATTCATACTTCTCTTTTTAACATAAAATAATGACTACTGGTTAACCACTTCATGATGGCTTTAGGATAACATGATATTCATTTGCTCTTCATTGAATCATTACAGGGGCTGTTTGCTTGCCCATTGTTCTAGATGGTTATGCTACTTGAGTTCTTACATCAGTTCTTACATCTTACAATTTTTACAATTGGTCAGCTCTTTTTGTGATGTAAAATTGAGTGTGTTCTTTGAGCGTTTCTTTAGCAGCTCGTTTCTTCAAATTTGCTATTTCTATTTAGCATAGCATTGGAAAGCCAGTGTCATGGCTCAAAGAATTGTCGTGTTAGCAAGAGGAAGTATTTTGTGAGTGAGGCATTCCTCTGTTGTCCTGAGGAACTCCTCCATGATTACAGGTTAGTGTATGGGCTTTAGTAAGTATAAGCACCCTGAAGGGGCTGTTTTGATCATCTGTTTACTTTGTCTGCTAAGTTCTGGATGATTGAAGTCACCAGAAATGTGGCCTCTGAATTCTGTGACCCAGATTTTTCACGCCATCATTAGGATAGGCCAGCTACTTAAAATGAGTGGGGAAAATCTATGCTAATAATACAACAACATGCTTTGAGGACCTTTTAGTTTATTTGGCAGGTTGTCATTCACATTTGGATCAGACTAGCAACTTCCTTGGGGATGATAGTAGGAGGTTAGAAATGTGCTAAGATTATCCCAGCCCACTGTTGAGCCACTGTCAAACCTATGTCGTTATATTTTAGATGCTGAGAATCAGTACACAGAATAGCAGCCTCATTTTGGGGAAGTAACTGTTGGTACCTTCTCAGGAAATCATGTCATTTTAAAATCTCCCTTTCTTCTGATTGATGTGATTCACATAATGTACAATTAATCATTTTCAACACAGCAGCATTTAGCACATGTATATGTTGTTCAACCATCACCTCTAGTTTCAACACTTTTTCATTCTCCCAGCAAAACACCACATACCTCCATAATTATTCACCCCCTGCCTTCTCCTTTCCACATTCTGTCACAGTAATCTGCTTTCTGTGTCAATGGGTTTACCAGTTCTTTATAGTACATGTAAATGAATCACATGTGACCTTTTGTGTCTGGCTTCCCTCACTTAGTACTTAATGTAAGGTTTTTTGAGGTTCCTTAAAGTCATAGCATAAGTGAGTACTTCCTTCCTTGTGACTGAATATTATTCTGTCATTCAGAGAGAGTGTGTGTGTGCTTAGTGTGTGTCCAACTCTCTGTGACCCTATGGACTTTAGCCTGCCAGGCTCCTCTGTCCATGGAATTTTCCAGGTGAGAATACTAGAGTGGGTTGCCATTTCCTATTCCAGGGCATCTTCCTGATCAGGAATCGAATCCACGTCTCTTGCATCTCCTGCATTGGCAGATGGATTCTTTACTACTGTGCCACCTGGGAAGCCATATACATTCAATTACTGAGGTTCGTGACATTGTACCAGAGACAGGGATCAAGACCATCCCCATGGAAAAGAAATGCAGAAAAGCAAAATGGCTGTCTGGGGAGGCCTTACAAATAGCTGTGAAAAGAAGAGAAGTGAAAAGCAAAGGAGAAAAGGAAAGATATAAGCATCTGAATGCAGAGTTCCAAAGAATAGCAAGAAGAGATAAGAAAGCCTTCCTCAGTGATCAATGCAAAGAAATAGAGGAAAACAACAGAATGGGAAAGACTAGAGATCTCTTCAAGAAAATTAGAGATACCAAGGGAAGATTTCATGCAAAGATGGGCTCGATAAAGGACAGAAATGGTACGGACCTAACAGAATCAGAAGATATTAAGAAGAGATGGCAAGAATACACAGAAGAACTGTACAAAAAAGATCTTCATGACCCAGATAATCACAATGGTGTGATCACTGACCTAGAGCCAGACATCCTGGAATGTGAAGTCAAGTGGGCCTTAGAAAGCATCACTACGAACAAAGCTAGTGGAGGTGATGGAATTCCAGTTGAGCTATTCCAAATCCTGAAAGATGATGCTGTGAAAGTGCTGCACTCAATATGCCAGCAAATTTGGAAAACTCAGCAGTGGCCACAGGATTGGAAAAGGTCAGTTTTCATTCCAATCCCAAAGCAAGGCAATGCCAAAGAATGCTCAAACTACCGCACAATTGCACTCTATCTCACATGCTAGTAAAGTAATGCTCAAAATTCTCCAAGCCAGGCTTCAGCAATACGTGAACTGTGAACTTCCGGATGTTCAAGCTGAATTTAGAAAAGGCAGAGGAACCAGAGACCAAATTGCCAACATCTGCTGGATCACTAAAAAAGCAAGAGAGTTCCAGAAAAACATCTATTTCTGCTTTATTGATTATGCCAAAGCCTTCGACTGTGTGGATCACAATAAACTGTGGAAAATTCTGGAAGAGATGGAAATACCAGACTATCTGACCTGCCTCTTGAGAAACCTATATGCAGGTTAGGAAGCAACAGTTAGAACTGGACATGGAACAAGAGACAGGTACCAAATAGGAAAAGGAGTACGTCAAGGCTGTACATTGTCACCCTGCTTGTTTGACTTCTATGCAGAGTACATCATGAGAAACACTGGGCTGGAAGAAGCACAAGCTGGAATCAAGATTGCGGGGAGAAATATCAATAACCTCAGATATGCAGATGACACCACCCTTATGGCAGAAAATAAAGAGGAACTAAAAAGCCTGTTGATGAAAGTGAAAGTGGAGAGTGAAAAAGTTGGCTTAAAGCTCAACACTCAGAAAAGGAAGATCATGGCATCTGGTCCCATCATTTCATGGGAAATAGATGGGGAAACAGTGGAAACAGTGTCAGACTTTATTTTTCTGGGCTCCAAAATCACTGCAGATGGTGACTGCAGCCATGAAATTAAAAGACGCTTACTCCTTGGAAGGAAAGTTATGACCAACCTAGATAGCATATTGAAAAGCAGAGACATTACTTTGCCAACTAAGGTCCATCTAGTCAAGGCTGTGGTTTTTCCAGTGGTCATGTATGGATGTGAGAGTTGGGGACTGTGAAGAAGGCTGAGTACCAAAGAATTGATGCTTTTGAACTGTGGTCCTGGAAAAGACTCTTGCGAGTCCCTTGGACTGCAAGGAGATCCAACCAGTCCATTCTGAATGAGATCAGCCCTGGGGTTTCTTTGGAAGGAATGATGCTAAAGATGAAACTCCAGTACTTTGGCCATCTCATGCAAAGAGTTGACTCATTGGAAAAGTCTCTGATGCTGGGAGGGTTTGGGGGCAGGGGGAGAAGGGGACAACAGAGGATGAGATGGCTGGATGGCATCACCGACTTGATGCACATGAATCTGAGTGAACTCCGGGAGTTGGTGATGGACAGGGAGGCCTGGCGTGCTGCGGTTCATGGGGTCGCAAAGAGTCGGTCACAACTGAGCGACTGAACTGAACTGATATACATTGAAATATACATTCAAACATACAATTTATATATGCATTCATTTTTGGACAGTTGAGTTGTTTTTATCTTTGGACTATTGTATATAAGGGTGCTATAAATATTTGTGTACTAGTTTATGTATGGATATATGTTTTTATTTCTTTGGGTATGTATATATATGGTGGAATTTCTGGGTCATATAGTAATTCTGTGTTTAACTTTTTGTTATCAGGTATTGGTATCAGGATAAAGTTGGTATCACAGAATATGTTTGGAAATGTTTCCTCCTAATTTTTTAAATAGTTTGAGAGAATTGGTGTTGATTCTTTTTTCAGTGTCTATGGAATTGACCAGTAAAAAATTGTCTGATCCTAGATTTGTTGGGAGGTTTAGATTACTGATTTAATCTCTTTACATTTGATTCTCTTCTTCACAGTATTAATTTCTACAAAATTACTGTGAACACTAAATTAGAGACTACTGACTCAGAGCTATGGGGAAATGCAGGGTTAGATTTCTGAAAGCCTTTGGTAAAAATATTTTTGTCAAATCAAAACATAATATTATTTTATATGTGCTTTTCTTTAAAGATACATTATTTAATAACTTTCTTATAAATTATTAATGATATACATTATTTTTAAAAGGATAACACTAGCAAACAAAATTTAACATTTTCTTGACTTTGCGGGAACATTATTATGTGTTTCCTTGTCTTTTAGCCTCAGAACAGTACTTTCCACTGTATTTTGTTGCTGGTTATTATTTCATGAATACATAAATTTAGCCACTTTTTCACTTTTCCATAGCTGCCTCACATACTATAGATGTCACTTTAGTTCCTTCTGGAGCAGGCTCACATATAGCTTGGCATATTTCTTCTTCCTTTTTCTGGATGTGCCATGTTATTGACTCATTACTGTTGAATTCACATCCAATAGACCACACTGTATTAGCTCTATGCTTGGACCATTGGTGTTACAAATAAAGTTTGTTGCTGGTCAGTTGCTAAGATGTATTGGACTCTTTGCAGTACCATGGACTTCAGTATACAAGGCTTCCCTGTCCTTCATTATCTCTCAGAGTTTGCTCAGATTCACATCGATTGAGTTGGTGATGCTGTCTAACCATCTCATCCTCTGTCGTCCCCTTCTTCTCCTCCCTCAATCTTTCCCACCATCAGGGTCTTATCCAGTGAGTCAACTTTTCACATCAGGTGGCCAAAATATTGGAGCTTCAGCTTCAGCATCAGTCCTTCCAATGAATATTCAGGGTTGATTTCCTTTAGGGTTGACTGGTTTGATCTCCTTGCAGTCCAAGGGACTCTCAAGAGTCTTCTCCAACACCACAGTTCAAAAGCATCAGTTTTTCGGCACTTAGCCTTCTTCAGGGTCAAAGTCTCACATCCATACATGACTACTGAAAAAACCATAGCTTTGACTACAGACATTTGTGTGTGCTTTTTAATACACTGTCTAGGTTTGTATAGCTTTCCTTCCAAGGAGCAAGCATCTTCTAATTTCATGGCTGCAGTCACTGTCCACAGTCATTTTGGAGCTGAAGAAAATAAAATCAAGTCACTGATTCCCATTTTCCCCTATCTATGTGCCATGAAGTGATGGGACTGGATGCCATGATCTTTTTCTTTTTTGAATGTTGAGCTTTAAGCCATCTTTTTCACTCTCCTCTTTCACCTCATCAAGAGGCTCTTTAGTTCCTCTTCAATTTCTGCCATTAGAGTGGTATCATCTGCATATCTGTGATTGTTGATATTTCTCTTGGCAATCTTTATTCTAGCTTGTGATTCATCCAGCCTGGCATTTCCCATGATGTACTCTACATATAAGTTAAATAAGCAGGGTGTTAATACATGTAGCCTTGTTATACTCCTTTCCTAATTTTGAACCCAGTTTGTTGTTCTGTGTCTGATTTTAACTGTTGCTTCTTGACCTGTATACAGCTTTCTCAGGAGACAGGTAAGGTGGTCTTGTATTCCTATCTCTTTAAGAATTCCCCACAGTTTGTTGTGATCCACACAGACAAAGGCTTTAGTGTAGTCAATGAAGCAGATGTATTTCAGGAATTCCCTTGATTTCTCTATGATCCAATGGATACTGGCAATTTAATCTCTGGTTCTTCTGCCTTTTCTAAACCCAGCTTGTTCTTGGTTCACATACTGCTGAAGCCCAGCTTGAAATTTTTTGAGCATATCCTTGGTAGCATGTGAATGAGCGCAGTTGTATAATCTTTTGAATATTCTTTGGCATTGTCCTTCTTTGGCATTGGAATGAAAGCTATCCTTTCCAGTCCTGTGGCCACAGCTAAATTTTCCAAATTTTCTGGTGTATTGAGTGCTGCACTTTAACCACATTATCTTTTAGTATTTGAAAAAGCTCAGCTGGAATTCCATCACCTCCACTAGCTCTGTTCGTAGTAATGCTTCCTAAGGCCACTTAACTTCACACTCCAGGATGTCTCGCTTTAGGTGAGTGACCACACCATCATGGTTGTCCAGGTCATTGATATCTTTTTTTTTTTTTGTATAGAGTCTGTGAATTCTGAGTGTTTTTGCCACCTCTTCTTAATCTCTTCTGCTTCTGTTAGATTCTTCCCATTTCTGTCCTTTATTGTACCCATCCTTGCATGAAATGTTCTCTTGATATCTCCAGTTTTCTTGAGGAGATTTCTAGTCTTTCCCATTTGATTGTTTTCCTTGGTTTCTTCGCATTGTTCATTTAAGAAGGTGTCCTTATCTCTCCTTGCTATTCTCTGGAACTTTGCATTCATCTCGCTATATCTTTCCCTTTCTCCCTTGTCTTTTACTTCTCTTCTTTTCTCAGCTATTTTTAAAGCCTCCCCAGAAAACCAGTTTGCCTTCTTGCATTTCTTTTTCTTTGGGATGGTTTTGGCCACTGCCCTCTGTACAGTATTACGAACCTCCATTCATAGTTCTCAGGTACTCTGTCTACCAAATCTAATCTTTTGAACCTATTTGTCACTTGCACTGTATAATCATAAGTGGTTTGATTTAGATCATACCCGTATGGCCTAGTACTCTTGCCAACTTTCTTCAATTTAAGCCTGAGTGTTGCAATAAGGAGTTCATGATCTGAGCCACAGTCAGCTCCAGGCCTTGTTTTTCCTCACTGTATGGAGCTACTCCATTTTTGACTGCAAAGGATATAATCAATCTGATATTAATATTGACCATTTGGAATGTCCAAGTGTAGAGTCATCTCTTGTGTGGTTGGAAGAGGGTATTTCCTATGATCAGTGTGTTCCCTTGACAAAACTCTGTTAACCTTTGCCCTGCTTCATTTTGTACTCCAAGGCCAAATATGCCTGTTACTCCAGTTATCTCTTGACTTCCTTCTTTTGCATTCCAGTCCCCTTTGATGAAAAGAACATCTTTTTTTCTTTTTTTTGGTGTTGTTCTAGAAGGTGGTGTAGATCTTCATAGAACTGATTTACTTCAGCTTCTTCAGTATCAGTGGTTGGGGCATAGACTTGGATTACTGTGATATTGAATGGTTTGCCTTGGAAATGAACTGAGATCATTCTGTCATTTTTGAGATTGCACCCAAGTGCTGTATTTTGGAGTCGTTTGTTGACTATGAGGGCTATTCCATTTCTTCTAATAATTCTTGCCCACTAATAGACATGATGGTCATCTGAATTAAAGTCACCCATTCCGATACAGTCTAGATCGCTGATTCCTAAGATGTTGATCTTCACTCTTGCCATCTCTTGCTTGATCATGTCCAATTTACCTTGATTCATGATTCCAGGTTCCTATGCAATATTTTTTGAATGGCATTTGGACTTTACTTTTACCACCAGAGACATCTACAAATGAGCCTTGTTTCCACTTTTACCCATCTGCTTCATTTTTTCTGAAGCTATTATTAATAATAATTGCCTTCTGCACTTCCCCAGTAGCATACTGAACAGCTTCTGACCTGGGGAGCTTATCTTCCAGTGTCATATCTTCTTGTCTTTTCATACTGTTCATGAGGTTCTCGTGGCAAGAATACTAGAGTGGGCTGCCCTTCCTTCCTTCAGAGGACCACATTTTGTCAGAACTCTTCACTATAACCCATCTGTCTTTGGCTAGCCCTGTATGGCATGGCTCATAGCTTTATTGATTTATGCAAGCCCCTTGTCCCCAACAAGACTGTGAACAATGAAGGGGTTAACTTCTTGAGCTTGAGATGATCAGCTTAAAGTCTTCATATAGTTAAGTCAGATGGCTGGACTTCCCCAGGTATGGTTTCTGTTTTTTTATTTTCCCATTGTAAATTGGCCTTATATTCTTGTTGCTTTGTGTGCTTTGTAATTTTTGTGTAAAGAATTGAGCATTTTAAGTATTACAGTGTGATAACTATAGAAATCAGATTCTTCCTCCTCCCCAGGGACTGTTGTTGCTTGATGAAATCTTCAATTGCCTATTTATTTAGTGAATTTTTCTATTTTTTAAAAGCATATATTTCTTGTCCAGTGTAGGCACTATCTCTGTTCCATGGTCTGCTAGTGATTTTTCAAAGAATTCCTTGAAAGCCTGGATATAATAGGAAAACGAAAACTGTTCTGTTTCTGTCTATCTAAATTCCTTTGATAGGTACTCCCTAGGAACCTGCTTTAGTGTAATTAGATTGAAACAATGGCCAGCCCCTGTGTCAGTCAATCAGTGAGTTGTAGACACTTCAAAACACAGAACCCTAGATTTTGGAAGTTGTGTACTGTCCTTCCTGATGGTCACCAGCCAGCTGCAACAGTACCACCATCTCTCCTCTGCATGGCTGTCTGCCACAGGACTGGAGGTTGGAAGATGGTAGCTGCTATGTGGAATATCAGAATTTTCTGAAATTCACCAGAAAATTTATTCCCTTTTCATTTAGCACTCCTCTGAATGCTGCAAGTATTTCACTAGACTTCATACCTCTGAAATGGCTTATTCTGACAGTTCCTGACACCTCAGTAGTTGTTTCAGCAGAGAAACTAATTTCTGGAACTTTCTGCTTCCCCATTACCTATGACATTACTTTGGTCCAATTTTAAATTTGCTTTTAATTTTATTTTCTGTAGCTGAATTTTATGTGTTGTTTTAAGTCATTTGGAATTTCATTGTAAGTAATTAAAAGTCATTTAATAGGAAAGGTTAATTACACTGGAAAAATACATATAGAATAAAAAATTATTTATTGTCATTATGGTTTTTTTCTTTTCATTGAAACTGACTGACGTATTCCTCAGAAATAAGACACATAAATTAAATGGTGTCTGATGTTTTCTCACTTATGAGAGAATATTTTTAGGTTTTAGAGTTCTAAAACTTGGTAGACTTGGTAGATCAAACTTATAGAAAGAAGTAGAAAAAAAATGTTAGGACATAGGAATATTACATGATTTCTAGAGAAGGCCAGAGTTTGCAACTGTCTTGTATGTGTATCTTTGATAATAATGATGATGGTATAATCACAATTATTTTCCAAAATTAACTGTAATCCACATTAAAATAAGTGAATAAATATTTGAGATATATTCCCAAGTAATATATGACAAACACTTTCAAAGAATGAACTATTTAAACTAAGCCTAAGTTCACTTTTCTATATCCCTATATAAAATATTGTTAAGCAGTAACCCAGCAAATGATTAGTAGCCATTAAAATATGGACTTTTTTAGTGAGGACATTGGAAAACCATTAATTACATAGTTGGTATTCAGTAACTGTTTCATATAAGGAAGAAAAAGAAGAAAAGGGTTTTTTTTCTTATTTGTAAAGGCCATTGTTTTATTCAATTACAATGGAAAAAATTAAGTAAAATCTGGAGGGGAAGTTGCTTTTTAATATAAACTAAAGTATGATGAACATGGAGCTTTTTAAGTAACTTGTTTTTTAATACTAAAGTCCTAAAGGGCTTTGTACATGGTGTTAGTGGTAAAGAACCCACCTGCCAGTGCAGCAGATGTGAGAGACGTGGGTTTGATCCCTGGGTCAGGAAAATCCCCTGGAGTAGGAAATGGTATACTCTTCAGTATTCTTGCTTGGAAAATTCCATGTAGCCTAGCGAGTTACAGTCCATAGGGTTTCTAAGAAACATGACTGAAGCAACTTAGCTTGCCCACAAAATCATGAAAACTTTTGGTTGGGAAGTCCTTTGTGAAAAAAGACAGATGGAAATATCTGCATTAAAATTTGATTGAAATTTGTGGTTTTCAATTCACAATTTTCCTTCTGAGTGTTAAGAAGTTTCCTGCCTTAGGTTTGTTATTTTTCAACTTTTATTTATTTATTTATTTTTATTTTTAAACTTTACAATATTGTATTAGTTTTGCCCAACATCGAAATGAATCCGCCACAGGTATACCCGTGCTCCCCATCCTGAACCCTCCTCCCTCCTCCCTCCCCATACCCTCCCTCTGGGCTGTCCCAGTGCACCAGCCCCAAGCATCCAGCATCGTGCATTGAACCTGGACTGGCGACTCGTCTCATACATGATATTACACATGTTTCAATGCCATTCAGTGCCTTTTTTTCCTCTGTAAAAATGAAATTCCACAGTATTTCTTTTCTTTAAATTAAAAGTTATCATACTACTTTCATAGGAAACATTTTTTATATTTGATCAACATCATATAAAACAAATTGGACTTTCTAGACTCAAATTTGATATATGTAGTAAATTGATATATGTAGTACTTGATATATGTAGTAAATTGTAATATATTTCAAAGTTCTACAAATTTAAATACTTCCTCCGTCTTTCCCTCCTCTTTTCTGCCTTTTCCCTTGCTCCCCCCTTCCTTCCTTACCTAAGATATGACATAATGTAGCTTCTGTGTAGGTATATGCAATTGACTATTTTCTGAAACTTTATATGATTTCAAAAGATTATTTCAGTTTATCTTATTTATGTAGATCAGGAAATGATTCCTTTGAGAGAGATTTTAGTATTATAAGCCACTGAAATATCATTTAGTTTATGCTGAAGTTGTACTTTGCCTTGTATTAATAATACATAATAATCAATATTTTATGTCAAAATATGTAATTAAGATCAGGAAAATTATTGGTGGAATTAGGGGAATATATTACTTAAAAATTACATATAATAAATTTCCAGTCATCATAAATATTTTGATTTTACCTTCAGTTGAATAAATACTAGGCCAAGATGAATCTTCATTTTTTTTCTTTTTTTATGATAATGGTTTTGTCATTCAATATTAAAAAATCCTTTCATGGAAACCATTTTCAACTCATTTCTAAAGAAAAAATGACAAAATTATTTCTGTGAGCTTCATTGTTAGCATTTTATGAAGATTGGTGGTACTAGTGGTGATGTGGTAGTAATAAAAATAATAATGAGGCAGCCATCTCAGTGGCACAACATATATGCTTTGGGAACATTAATAGTTTAAAAATATATAGTCCCTTCTTGTTGGTAAATCTTATTTCATGCTTTGTAATTTATTTTGATGTGTGAAGATGTCATTAGTAAATTGGAATGCTAATCTTGGAAAGCTTGTACGTTTTGGTAAATACAAAATGATAAAAGTATTTCAAATTTTGCCAGTCAGTTTTTCTATGCTCAATCAAGGGTTAAGCCATTTAAGGTAAATTTTAGTAAAATTTTAATTTGGAAATTGTGTTGACTTTTACAATTATAAAGACTATAATTGTAAAGTCTTGACTATAAAGAGAAATAGTCAAAAAATTGTCAAAAAATAGTCAAAAAATTGACTATAAAGGGAAATACTTTATAGAAGTAAAATGAGTAAACTAATGTAAAATATTGTTTAATATGCCAATAAATATCATGAGAGTTGCTGTTTTGTAATGTGCTTGAACAATGACTTAGGTAAAAGAGTAGTGCATATTTACTATTAAAATAGATATACATTAATGTGAGATGAAAAAGTTTGGGTATATTATTACATAATTGGAAAATAAATGAGTTCATGAATGTTTACTGCTTAGTAAAAGGACATATCTGTATTTGAAAGTGGTTAGAAAGTAAAGGTCTTTTTAATACTGATAATAAATGTATGTTTGCCACCTTAGTGTGATGCAAATTGGAGTAAAACCTTGATGGTTTTTCCATTATCTATTGATATAGGTAATATAGATAATGGATTCCCTTGAGTGTGCCTTGAAGGGAACGCCTCTATTGGAAAACTCATTCTTAGATTTCTAACAGTTATTCATCCTGTATTACAGAAAACTCTTGAGCGTAATGTGTGTTTTGATTATGAACATTATAAGCTGTTTAGAACTAGCTCAACCTAGAAAATACTTGAGTTTACCTGAACTCATTTTATCAGGGAAAAATGATTTATTAGTCTGGGAAATGGTGTGGTGAATCTGAATAAGTTTTCTGGTGAGCATCAGAATTTCAGGGTGCTCATTCTAGCTTCATTGCCATCAGTCAGTTCAGTCACTCTCTCATGTCTGACTCTGCGACCCCGTGGACTGCAGCACGCCAGGCTTCCCTGTCCATCACTAACTCCTGGAGCATGCTTGAACGCATGTCCATCAAGTTGGTGATGCCATCCAACAGTCTCATCCTGTCATCCCCTCTCCTCCTGCCTTCAGTCTTTCCCAGCATCAGGGTCTTTTCCAGTGAGTCAGCTCTTAGCATCAGGTGGCCAAAGTATTTGAGCTTCAGCTTCAGCGTCAGTCCTTCCAATGAATATTCAAGACTTATTTCCTTCAGGAGGGGCTGGTTTGATCTCCTTGCAGTCCAAGGGACTCTTAAGAGTCTTCTCCAACACCACAGTTCAAAAGCATCAATTCTTCGGCAATCAGTTCTTCATTGCAATACTTTATGGTTTTAAAACTGTGTCCTTCTTTCAGTGGCCACTGACTACATGTGACTTTTGAGTTTGAAATATGGCTAGTACAGATGAATTTTAAGTGTAAATTACATACAAGATTTCAAATAGTTAGCAAGGAGAAAGCAAATGCCAAATATCTCATTAATAGTTTATTATATTGGTTATATGTTGAAATGATAATTTGGGATATATCGGATTTTTAAAAAATTAAACGTTCCATCTGCTTTTTTTTAAAACCTCTTTTAATGTGGCAGCTATACAAATTTAAGCTCCATATGTGGCTCATATTTATGACTTGTCTCTTTCATTTGGACAGCACTTTCCTAGATGACCTCTTAATTGCTAGGTGCAATTTTCTCTCTGGACCAATGGGGGAATTAGACTAAAATAAACTTTGAGACGTTTACTAACATCAAAATTCCATTTTTTTTCCTCCTACAGTTAAGTTAGGTTGCTACTTCTGGTTCCCCAAATATTTATATTTCATCCAGCTACGTTTTACATTGAAAGATAAAGCAATATGGAATGTCAGTGTAGAGCTTTGGTAAGCATTTTGGAAGACATAATATCTAGTATATCAGTCACTCCCATTTGGTAGTTATTCTGACACAGATAAGCTAATTTTTGCTTAATGGATTTAAGTTATTCTTTGAGAAACTTAATATCAAATGTTCTGGCCTTAAAGTAAATATATCTGTTGAACCCTGAGGGAGCTCATTTAACTGCCATTACTGTTTTCCTGGCATACTAAGAAGCTATGATGATGGAATTTTGTCTTATTGTGCCTTTGTATTTATAGTTGATCCTCAGCAAATTAAGATACTTTAATGTAAACTACTAAATAAAAGACAGGAGATATAATAATCCAGTGTGTGACAGAATCTTATTTGGGTTATTTCCTTATTGTAAGGTAGTAGGTTTAACTAATGTAAAGATGTATATCAGTGGTTTACTAACATAGCTAATGATTATAAGACCCTTAAAATATGTTTATTCTTATGGGTATATGCCAGTTCAGTTAAAATTTTGCCATTCAGAATGTTAGCAGTAGAATCTTCAAACTATATTTTAAATGATATTTACTTATTGGTACATAGATTATTTAAAAAATTAAGTGAATCAAGAACCTGTAATTATAGATTCTATACTTCACCACCATCACCATTTACTAAGTGAATAACTGGTGGAATTCACTTCACATCTCTAACCTTCAATTTCTAGCTCACTAGCCTTCATATCTGTATGTAAAATAAGATTATATATGTGAGTGCCCTCTGAAGCTCTGCATAAATGTAAGATATTTGAAGTCCAGGTGTAGGTCTCTCCTGAGCATTTAAATGTATTCCTTTCAGCCTAGAGTATTCCCCTCCTACTCCTACACACTAGGCTGAAGGGGATAGAGAAATCTCGTGTGAGCACAAACCCACTATCTGTTTTTATCCAGACAGTTTTTAATCCCACAGCTTGCCTGTTTGGACTGTCCATCTCTAGCTTTAATCCTCCCCAGCTCTCCAATCCATTAACTCTACTCTTTGGGTCTTGATAAAGTGCCACCATAGGTTTCTTATTTTGAAGGTAGGTTGGATGCCTGTCTCTTGCTCTGACTCATGTGTGGATTTGTGCCTGTCTCCAGATCCATAGTCAAAGCTATGGTATTTCCAGTAGTCACATATGAATGTGAGATTTGGGCTATAAAGATTGCTGAGTGCCAAAGAATGATGCTTTTGAACTGTGGTGTTGAGGAAGACTCTTAGAGTCCCTTGGACTGCAAAAAGATTAAACCAGTCAATCTTAAAGGAAATGGATTCTGAATATTCATTTCTGGGACTGGTGCTGAGGCTGAAGTTCCAATACTTTGGCCACCTGATGTGAAGAGCCAACTCATTGGAAAAGACCCCGATGTTGGAAAGATTGAAGGCAGGAGGAGAAGGGATGACAGAGGAAAAGGTGGTTGGATGGCAGCAGTGACTCAATGGCCATGAGTTTGAGCAAGCTCCAGAAGATGGTGAAGGACAGGGAAGCCTGGCGTTCTGTAGTCCTTGGGGTTGCAAAGAGTCAGACCTGACTGAGTGACTGAACAACAACCAGAGCCATGCAACACAGCTCTGGGTCAGAAGGACTTCCATAGCTAACCTCAGACCTGTGCTACCCATACTGAGTCTGTGGTATTAATGCATTTCTGGGGCACAAGAGTGCAAAATCAGGTTTCACTCCAGTCCCAAAGAAAGGCAATGCCAAAGAATGTTCAAACTACCATGTAGTTGCACTCTTTTCACATGCTAGCCAGGTAATGCTCAAAATCCTTCAAGCTGGGCTTCAAGAGTACATGAACTAAGAACTTCCAGATTTACAAGCTGGATTTAGAAAAGGAACCAGAGATTAAATTGCCCACATCCCCCGGATCATAGAAAAAGCAAGAGTTTCAGAAAAACACCTACTTCTGCTTCATTGACTATGCTCAAGCCTTTGAATGTGTGGACCACAACAAACTGGAAAATTCTTAAAGAGATGGGAGTATAAGACCTCCTTACTGTTTCCTGAGAAACCTGTATGCAGGTCAAAATGTCACAGTTACAACCAGAAATGGAACAACAGACTGGTTCAAAATTGGGAAAAGAGTACGACAAGGCTGTATATTGTCACCCTGTTTATTTAACTTACATGCAGAGTACATCATAGGAAATACTGGACTGGATGAATCACAAGGTGGAATCAAGACTTCCAGGAGAAATATCAGCAACCTCAGATATGCAGATGATACACTCTAATGGCAAAAAATGATGCTTTCTTCTTTTCAGCCTTTTTCTCTGTTTCACTTTGGATAGTTTCTGTTCCCATGTTATTGGGTTTACTGTTTTTTTCTATAGTGTCTTATCAGGTCTAAATCCCATCTACTGTTATTTAATAAAATTTTTGTATTGTTTTTCTCAGCTTTAGAAATTTGATTTGTAAAAATCTTCTATGTCACCATATTCAATCTTTCTTCTAACTTTTTAAACATATGGAATATAGTCATAAAGATTCTTAATGCCCTTGATCTCTAGTTTTCTCATCTCTCTCATTTCTAAGTCTTTCAATTAATTGATTTTTTTCTCCTCCATCCAACCAGTCCATTCTAAAGGAGATCAGTCCTGGGTATTCTTTGGAAGGAATAATGCTAAAGCTGAAACTCCAGTACTTTGGCCACCTCACTGGAAGAGTTGACTCATTGGAAAAGACTCTGATGCTGGGAGGGATTGGGGGCAGGAGGAGAAGGGGACGACAGAGGATGAGATGGCTGGATGGCCTCACTGACTCGATGGACGTGAGTTTGAGTGAACTCCGGGAGATGGTGATGGACAGGGAGGCCTGGCATGCTGCGATCATGGGGTCGCAAAGAGTCGGACACGACTGAGCGACTGAACTGATAGCTTCTATTTTATGTATGCCTGTGTGTCTTTGCATGCATTGTACTTGTTGACTGGATGACAGATATCATGACATTTACCATGTTGGGTGCTGAATATTTTTGTGTTCTAGCAATGTCTTGACTTTTGTTCTGAAATATATTGAAGTTACTTGAAAACAGTTTGACCCTTTGAGGCTTGCTTTTAGCTTTTTTTGGCAGGACCAGAGCCAACTTTATTCTAGGACTAATTTTCTCCACCACTGAGTTTAACACCATTTGAATGCTTTACCTGATGTACCATAAATTATGACATTTTTCACTTCTGGCTAATTGGAACATAAACTTTTCTCAGACATGCATGAATACTGGAGATTATTCCCTCAGGAAGTTTCATCATATGCAGGTGCTGATCAGCTGAAAACAAAGAGGGACTGTCAGTAGATCTCAAAACCCTTCTGTATGATTTTTTTTCTTTCAATATTCTACCAGTGAACTGCAGCTACCTTGACATTTTTGGGCTCCATTTCTTAAACTCAGAAAGATGCTTGAATCCAACGTAGTTCCTGCTCCCTGTGTTGCCACATGGAAAAACCCTTCAAGCAGTAAGTGGGGAACAATCCTATATGCTACATATGCTACAAAACAATCCATTTCCTTTGTCTCTCTTCACTCACAGTCACTATTACATACTGTTTGATATCTTCTATCTGAAAATTACTGTGTTATATATTTGGTCTGCGTTTTTTTTTTTTTTTTTGCATTTTTTAAATTGAAGCATAGTTGATTTAGAATGTTGTGTTAGCTACTGGTGCACAGCAAAGTGATTGTTTTATATATATATATATTTTTTTTTTCATTATGGTTCATTACAGAATATTGAATCTACTTCCCTGTGCTATAATAGGAACTTACTGTTTATCCATTCTATGTGTAATATTTGCATTGGTCTAATAATTTCATTTGCTTCAGACTGGAGGGTAATCTGGTCCCTGTTACTCTATCTTGTCCTGAAGTAGAAGTACTTATACTATATTTAGACTACACTATGGGGAATAATGATCTATAATATCTATTCATACTTGTAATGTTTATGGTCAGTGTCCTTCGGTGTGTCAATATCATAGGGTTTGCTATGTGATGTGATTACTCCAAGGATACACGCTATATCCATATGGATCCATAGAGACTAAATGATTTGGGTGAATTGACCAAAAACTAATTTTCCTTCTCTTTCTTTAAAATACCTTATTGAATTAACTAAGATGAGCATTTTTCTGAGTATAAGTTTAGTCTGGTTGTCCTATTTTCACCAAGAGATAGGGATGCTATAAACTGTGTACATCTTGCACTTCAGTATAAAATAAAACATGTAGCGTAGAGCAGGGTTGGTTGATGTATCTGTGACTAAAAATTACATAGTATTTCAAACAGTATACAACATTTCATGGGAGAAAGGGGAAGAGTAGATATGGGAATAATCAGAGAACAGGTCTTAGAAGAAGTAAGTTTTAAACCAGATAATACAGACCAGCTAGAACCAAACAGGTGCATGTGTATGTGTGAAGGGTGGGTTGGGTGGAAGCAGCTGGGGCTCAGAGCAAAGAAGAGCTCTAATGCTAAGGAAGCATAAAGACACTTACTTTTTTTTTTCTTGGGAAGCTTCAGCTCTTTTCTGAATATGGTCTACATGTACAGACTATCACAAAGAACTTTATAGAATGTTTAGTACAACATTTTTTTTTAATTAATTTTATTTTATTTTTAAACCTTACATAATTGTATTAGTTTTGCCAAATATCAAAATGATACTTAGTACATCAAAATTTAGTACAACATTTTTATGATTATAAAAAATATGGTCATGACCCAAATATCCTTAAAATGTTTGACAGTCATTCTTTGAAATATTATCCCATATATCTGTATATGCTCATGTATTTAGAAAATTGTCTTAATATTTTTCCAGAAGGAAAGAGCAAATTGAAGACCATGAGCAGTATCATTTTTGGAGTGTGTACTCTTATAAGAAATATCGGTATTAGCAGAGAGGGCAGTTTTTGCTTTTTATTTTATGCCCTTGTTTACTGTTCGATATTTTGAAGTTACATATATTATTTAAAATAAGTAAACAAATACTTAAAATTCAATATTTAATATAAATAAGTTCAACATTTAAAATGTTCGATATTTAAGATAAATAGATTTAGACTAAAATGCTCTTTCCTTCAGTTAAACTAATGAGAATCTAAAATCTAAGTCAGTCACACTTGTTTCTTCTTGGGTACATTGTGCTCTATTTGCCACTCAGCCATCCAGTCAGTGTGTTTATATGTATTGACTCAAAAAAACTCAGCATGTTACTTCCTCTTCCTTTGTAAGTCTACACCTGTGAGCATTTATGGGGTAGCATTGTGAAAAGGCATCTCACAGTAGTTTTCTTGGTTCACAAATCTGCTTGTCTTTTTTCTTTTTCTAATTCAGTCTCAAGACTGCCACCATATTCTTTAGTGCTGTCTTTTTTTAATCTTGATTGTAATTCTATTTTGTTTCCCCTTTCCTAACCTATGATACCAAACATGTATGGGAGAGGGTGTGTCAATACCATTCCTTCCTGCTCTGGATCTACAAATTGAAGTGACAAACACCAGCTGTTACCTTCTCTGAACAGGCAGGTTGGCAACAAACTAAAGATTTTATGGTATGCTGCAGGTCTAGTAAATTCTTTTAATATATATAGATATAGGAATATTTTCACAGCACGTAGTATGTATTAGCTGTTTTCCTTGCAACAAATAACTATTATAGTTCGATGATAATTGTGTGTATGCATGTGTATGTGTGTTTCCAACTTAATGTCTTCTGGCTTTAATTTTTGTTGCCTGGAATAAAAATTATGAACTCTGAGGGGCAGTGACTCTTGATGTGTTTTTCTAAAACAGTTAAGTTCTGCTTGTACTCTCTGCAATTTTCAGTAGCTTTGAAAATATGACCCAGAAAGTGTTTTGGAATAAAATGTGCCCAAGAGAATTGTGTTTATCCTATTCATTTACTGCTCATGCTACATGGTCTTTATAAACATACTGTTCTAACTGTTCTGGTTTGTGCCCTCTTAGATTAAGCATTGTACGAGAATAGTGAGTGAGAAGGATTCACATAATAGGGGAAGTATGTGTGTTTGTGTGTGTGTGTGTGTGTGTGTGTATACGAATGTTGAACCCTGGAAGTGTTCGGATACCTCATAGACTTGCATCAGTTATGGCTGAATTAAATAAGACCTCCGAGGTGATGCGCTAACAAAATGAGCACGTGATGCCCTTTTCCTCAATGTCCCTTTAGGGTTGCCTGATAGGATCTCTCTCAGCCAACAATCATAAACAGAAAAATAAAACAAAATTCCTTTCTTTAGAAGAAAAAGAGTTCCAGAGTCATAGGACCTTCAGCTTGATCATATTGTTAAAGTATACACTTTTGCTAATGACAGAAGTTTGTGGCTGGGTTTTCTTGTCTGAGAAAGAGGAAGAGAGTCCACGTTCTGCTGAGTGGAGGATGCTGTCTTCTTGGGTGTGTATAGACTCAAAAGTATTAAAATGGCTTTCATAAATCAAAATAGCTTATACATATTACATAAAACATTTCAAAACATGGAATTCATATTTAATCCACAAAGGTGTCAAATGATCATTTCCTCTAATTTTTTTTTTTTGAAATAAGGTGTTAAGGGGATTTGTAGTTTATTTTGGAATATGAAGGGGAATTCTTTTATACTGGAATTTTATCAAGATGAGAAAAATGGAGTGTGGAGGGCGGTGCGCGCGCAGAGGGACTGCCGGCGTTCCCTCGGAGTGAGTCGGAGCGAGTCGGAGCATGTTTGCTGCTGCTCGCCCGGGAAAACTATTAAAAAGAAAAAAAAAAAAAGATGAGAAAAATGTAAAATTATGCCTTCGTTTAAATTCCACTGGAAATCAAAACGATCACTTCTGAAGAGTCCATAAACAATGCTTATCAAGTTATTATTTTATTGTACTCCTCAAAATTAACATTATTGTCACTGAGTGATTTTCAATAATTGAGGAAAAGCAAGTTCTTTACATATTATTTACAAAGAATGATTTAGACTTTGTCTTAATATCTTTTACAGAAGAAAAGCATTCTCCATATCTTTCAAAATTGTTAGTTGGCCTTATTTTAAATAAAATTTAAGGCATGATATTGTTTCTTTTCTAATACCCAAATAATATACATCTCATACTCAACAGATGATCAGAAGGTCCATCCAGTCTTTAATGGAAACATACTTCAAATCACTAGCTATAAATGTTGAAACAGAATTATATCATCAAACATAATATTTTAATTCTACAGATACAAACTGGAATTGTTATATTATTTTGCCTGAAAAATAGTATTACATTCTTATATAGAAGAGACACATATCCTTTTTATGAATTACTCATCTGCAGGAAACAAATACTTGGTTGTTCAAAATGCCACAAAGTGAGAATTTAGTTTAAAGAAGTTGCAGGTGGGTAGTGCTTCCAGAAACCTGGGAAATACAAATCAAATTAAGAGTTAAGCATTATCAATGAGGCCTCAGAGATTCCCATAAATGAAGCTCTAATAAACATGAGCTTTATTTATTTATTTATTTTTTAACCTTAAAATTTTATTTATTTCTTTGTTTTTGGCTGTGCTGGGTCTCCGTGGCTGTGCCTGGGCTTCCTCTGGTTTCAGCGAGTGGGGGCTGCTCTTCCTTGTGACGCACACGCTTCTTGTTGCGGTGGCTTCTCTGGTGGGGAAGCTTTTAAACATGAGCTTTAAATCAAAATTTGTAAAGCACATAAAAACACAAGAGACCTAAAATACTTCAGATATTGGAGTAATTAGATACAGAATAGAAACATATATGTTTAATGTGATCAAGGAAATAATTGGAGGAATTGAGAATAAAAGTAGGTCAATTAAAACAGCCAGTTAAACTGGAGAAAACAAAGGTAAATAATTACTATAAGTTAAATGTATAGTAATGAAACTATAAATGGGACAGTGGGATGAACACATCTAATGAGTGACTTAGTGAAATTTAGATTTGAAGAAGTTACCAGTAATACAAAAGAGGGATAAAGAGACAGACACAGCACATAAAAGAGAGATTAAGGGACATCGGAGTTAGAATATTCATTGAATCAGAGTTCCAGGACAAGATCCTAAGGAATGGGGTTGAGGAGGCATTTGAAAATATAATAGCTAACAATCTTCCAGATGTGATTCTGGGTGCACATATATACAGATCAAGACAGAGCAAAAGAAATCTAAACCTAGAAAGACCTTAGTGCAACTGTAGGTCACCCAAAACAGAAAAGATATTTTAATAACTAGAGAACACGAACAGATTACCTAACAGCAATGAGAATGACAGCTGGCTTAGCAAAAGCCACAGCAGAAGCAGAAGCCAGTGTGATTCTACCTTAAAACTGAATAATGTTTCTAAAATTATATACAAAGTGACAGTATATAACAGTTTTGAAGACAGAGAGACCTCAGAAGAACATAAACTCAAGAAAATTCTGAATGGAGGACATCTGATAATTATCTATTGAAAATCAGTTTAAAATCAAAATAGAAATATTGAGTAAAAATACTTCTAAAATATGTGGGAAAATCTAGATATTGACTATATTTTAAAATATTCCTATTTTTGTAGGCCAAAAACGAGAAGTAAAATACTGGCAAGTGAAATATGTAACATAAGAGAAATAATTATTGGTCAGGTTTTCCAATTCCTTGTATTTGAAAGGAAGATGAACATATGATTAAGTATTAATTTAATTATTCATGTTATAATCTAACCATGATTAACCATGGAAATAATAGAAGATATAAAATTCAAGCCAGTAAAGAAAATCAAATGACATGAAACAAGAAAATTTAATTAATACAAAAGAAAGTTTAAAAATAAGGAAAAGAAAGCGTGACAGAGAAGCACAACTCTGGAAATAAATTCAAATATTTATCAATAATTACAATAAATCCATATGAACTAACCTCAATAAATAAAAACAATTGTCATGCTAGAGACATAGTTAAAACAAACATTGAACTTTAAAAATTAAAAAAGGAAAAAAAATGATATAGCAGGCAAATATCAACCAAAGAAAGATGATATAGCTATGATTGCATCATGAAAGTAGATTTTAGAGCAGGCCTCTTACTAGAGATAAAGAATTCTAAACTTACATGTATGTAATAATAAAGTTCAAATAGAGAAAAACAAACATGCACAAATCCAAGAGCATACTGAGTTGTATTTAAAAGTCTCAATATGCTCTTGGATTTGTGCATGTTTGTGCATACTGAGCCTAAAAAATTCAGTAAGAATACAGAAGATTTGAAAGAACACGGAATGTTCAGTTAGCCTTTAATTAGCTTGATTAGCTAATACAACAATAACAAGGATGGTTATTTACTGGGAAGTTTTTAATCAGAAACCCCTTTAAACAATAGATTACTTGAAGGCTTTAAATATATTTATGTCTGATTATCATGGAAAGATTTATTAATTGATATTTAGAAATGATTTATTTCTTTGGTGAAATAGATTGAAAATATTTTGGTTAGGTAGAAATATTGTACAGGTTTCTCCACTCAGGAATGAAGAGGGTTTAAGACTCTAGGGATTCCAATGGCTTTTTGGAGGACTTTGTCTTGTCCTGTGTTCATTCCTGCTTAGGGTGTTCTGCCACTTGAACTCAGTAGAAAGGCAATCGAATACTGCTGCCAGGATGGAGTTTAATGTATTTCCATTGAGCATTTCACACAAAGGTGCTTGTCAGTAAGAATAGTTATGTGGGCAGATAACTGAGACTTCTTACAAATTCATATTTGTATGGTTCCATTCAGTCTCAGAGCTTTTATTTGTAACATACCATGAATAGTTAACAGCTTTGTTGGAGAAAAGACCTAATTATGAGCTACAGATATTTATAGTCAAAGCTATGTTTTTTCTAGAAGTCATGTATGAATGTGAGAGTTGGACCATGAAGAAGGCTGAGCACTGAGGAATTGATACTTTCAAACTGTGGTGCTAGAGAAGACTCTTGAGGGTCCTTTGGACAGCAAGAAGATCAAACCAGTCAATCCTAAAGGAAATCAACCCTGAATATTCATTGGAAGGACTGATGCTGAAGCTGAAGCTCCAGTACTTTGGCCACCTGATGCAAAGAGCCAACTTGTTGGAAAAAACCCTGATGCTGGCAAAGATTGAAGGCATGAGGCAAAGGAGGTGGCAGAGGACGAGATGGTTGGATGGCATCAGTGATTCTAGTACTTGGGTTTCAGCGAACTCTGGGAGATGGGTGAAGAACAGGGAAGCCTGGTGTGCTCTAGCCTGTGGGGTTGCAAAGAGTTGGACGGACACAGATTAGTGACTGAGCAACAACAAGACCAACAACACAGATATTTACATCCAAAAACAAAAAGAAGCAATTGTGAAGAATCTAATACATACAGGTTAGTTCACAACACTGTGGTTCCAATTCATTGAGAAGATCAAAATCCAAAATAACTGCTCTAATTTTGTGTGGAAGTTTACTCTTTTTATCTAATTAAAATAAGATCATTTAATTTCAAAACAATAATAACTTGAATCATTACCATGGATTGTAACTGGGTGATTTTGACTGATAGTAAATGAGAATATTTATGTTAAACAGGAAAAGAACCTAGAGTGTATTTTATTTTATAGAATCCTGAGAACCAGTTTGACAGCAGTTTGCTCATTTCTAACATATATCATGGGGAGAGCCCTGGCAATGGATAGAAGATATTTGTTCTTCATCTGTGAAAGTGTTAGTCACTCAGTTGTGTCTGACTCTTTGCAACCCCATGGACTGTAACCTCTGTCCATGGAATTCTCTGGGCAAGAATAAATTCTTCATCTGAGATAACCTTTTAATTGCATTAAAGATAGTAAAAATTATGTATGTCTTTCTGAAATATGCACTAAGTTATTTAAATATTGCTTTTGCAAATGGAAGAGTAGATGATTTAGGTCTTGGTGTAGATTGGTTTTATGTTCTTGTTAGTAAGCTATGAGGCAGTTTGTGGAGAATGGGATAACTCAGTAGAAAGAATGATGTAAGGGTGGTAAATGATTTTTAGAACCAGGACAATACTAGATTGTGATTGTGTCACATTATATATCTGTTAGCTACTGAAACTGCAAAATACAGTTATTTTTTTCTTCTTTTAAAGAAGAAAAGCCCTATGATTTTCCTCCCTACCATTGTGTGATTAGCTGTCTTGCCCTTATCTATCCAACTAAGTACACGCCACATTCCTCCAGGATAGGAAGACATTCTCTCTGGCTTTCTCACGTGCCTAATCTTTCTAGCCCTTTGCCTTGCATATAGTAAATATCTACGAAATATTTGTCAACTGACTACTTCCCTCAAACCTGGCACCTAGGGTTTTGGCAGCATCAGTGGTCACTTGGTAAACACTTGAGTGTATCAGCTATTAGTCACTGACCTTTCAGAAGCAGAGAGTTCTGGTGACTTTTTAGCCCTAAATTGCATTTTGTTCCCTTGCACAGAGGGCTCCAGCAGTCTTCAGTTTTGTGTCCCTCAGCACCTCATAAAAAGCTTTCTCAGGACGCGACTTTGTATAAAGTTGTTCAGTTCAAATGTGGATTCTGGTGTCTGGAGAAACTGTAGTACGGCCTTGCAGATAGTTTTACAAAGCCTTAATGGCCTGCAGGCATGCTTGAGCTGCATTTTCCACCAATCCTTTAATCAGGATCTAGTGATACTAGATCTGATGGCAGTGAGAAACCACAATAAAAGAAGTATACCACCATTTCCCCTGAATGCGAATTTAAGTTCATTTAAATTCTTTGTTGTTCTGCTCTTTTTGGCTCCGTCCTTGCCTTCTATTAGTGTTTCATCTCTGGATCTGTACTCGGTTATTAGGCAGGTGGAATCTGTCATTCCCTCCCATTCCCTATCATTTTATAAACTTCTTACCTTACGTCACCCCTCTAGCTGATGGTGACTCTGTTTTCCGTCTGCATAGGAGGCTTTGTGCCCTTTGTGTGAAATGAGCTGTCTTTGATTACAGTTTGTCAGTGTGGTCTGACTGCTAACACTGATTCCCAGCAGTCAACAAACTTTGTCATATCGTTCAAGATTAGGTTTCGATGTGTCATTTTAATAGACTAAAAAGCCATTCTCAGTAAAATTGAATTCCTGTGTGAATCATTGTTAAGGATGCTTTCAAAATGAAGAAAAATGTTGTGATGTTTTGGAGATTTCACTGTGGAGGTATCCAGGTGGCTACATTTACTGATACTGCCCCTGTTTTACCTGGATTTGATATTCTGATAATGAATTTAAAACTTGTTAGCCTTTATTTAGGTAAAACATGATTCACAGTATTTAAGCTTTATGAACTTTTTCATTCAGTCAAGTCTTAGAATATTTTTGTCTCTGGCAGAATGAAAATACTTGTTCTGCCTTTTCATTTCTATATGTGACCCTAGCTAAATTCAGGTCTAGAGCAGGACATATGGATGTCCTGATCAGGGTAGAAACATGGTGCTTTTGCCTTATTTATCTTAATGAGATATGGTGAAAACAGCAGTTTTGGAGCCAGACTGTATGGGTTCAAATCACACCTATGTCATTTCACTGATTGTGTGACTTTCAGTGTTAATTTCTCTGTTTCTCAGTTTTTTGTCTATAAAATGAGGATAGAACTATAGAATAAGAATTAATACACCTGTAAAATATATGTACACTTCTGATGTGCATCATGGCATCTGGTCCCATCACTTCATGGCAAATAGATGGGGAAACAGTGTCAGACTTTATTTTTGGGGCTCCAAAATCACTGCAGATGGTGACTGCAGCCATGAAATTAAAAGACGCTTACTCCTTGAAAGGAAAGTTATGTCCAACCTCTATGGCATATTCAAAAGCAGAGACATTACTTTGCCAACAAAGGTCCGTCTAGTCAAGGCTATGGTTTTTCCAGCAGTCATGTATGGATGTGAGAGTTGGACTGTGAAGAAAGCTGAGTGCCAAAGAATTGATGCTTTTGAACTGTGATATTGGAGAATACTCTTGAAAGTCCCTTGGACTGCAAGGAGATCCAACCAGGATTAGGGGCAGGAGGAGAAGGGGACGACAGAGGATGAGATGGCTGGATGGCATCACCAACTCGATGGATGTGAGTTTGAGTGAACTCCCAGAGTTGGTGATGGACAGGGAGGCCTGGTGTGCTGCAATACATGGGGTCGCAAAGAGTGGGACACGACTGAGTGACTGAACTGAACTGAACTGAATGTGCATTGGTTTAGTTCAGTTGCTCAGTCATGTCCCACTCTTTGCAACGTCATGGACTGCAGCAAGCCAGACTTTCCCGTCCTTCACTCTCTCCTGGAGTTTACTCAAACTCATGTCCATTGAGTCCGTGATGCATTCCAACCATCTCATCCTCTGTCGTCCCCTTCTCCTCCTGCCTTCAATCTTTCCCAGAGTCAGGGTCTTTTCCAGTGAGTCGGTTCTTCACATCCGGTGGCCAAAGTATCGGAGTTTCAGCTTCAGCATTAGGCTTTCCAATGACTATTCAGAGCTGCTTTCCTTTAGGGTTGACTTGTTTGATCTCCTTACAGTTCAAGGGACTCTCAAAAGTCTTCTCCAACACCACAGTTGAAAAGCATCAATTCTTTGGCACTCAGCTCTCTTCACAGTCCAACTCTCACATCCATACATGACCACTGGAAAAACCATAGCCTTGACTAGACGGACCTTTGTTGCCCAAGTAATGCCTCTGCTTTTTAATATACTGCCTAGGTTGGTCATAGCTTTTCTTCCAAGGGGCAAGCATCTTTTAATTTCATGGCTGCAGTCACCATCTACAGTGATTTTCGAGCCCCGAAAAATAAAGTCTGACACTGTTTCCATTGTTTCCCCATCTATTTGCCATGACGTGATGGGATCGGATACAATGATCTTAGTTTTCTGAATGTTTGAGTTTTAAGCCAACTTTTTCACTCTCCTCTTTCACCTTCATCAAGAGGCTCTTTAGTTCTTCTTCACTTTCTGCCATAAGGGTGGTGTCGTCTGCGTATCTGAGATTATTGATATTTCTCCCGGCAATCTTGATTCCAGCTTGTGCTTCTTCCAGCCCAGCATTTTGAACGATGTACTTTGCATGTAAGTTAAATAAACAGAGTGAAAATATACAGCCTTGACGTACTCCTTTCCCAGTGTGCATCAGATCAGATCAGTCGCTCAGTCGTGTCCGACTCTTTGCGACCCCATGAATCGCAGCACGCCAGGCCTCCCTGTCCAACACCAACTCCCGGAGTTCACTCAGACTCACGTCCATCGACTCAGTATTTATATATCAGTAAATATTATTTCCTGTTATTATTTTCTATTATGCTGTTATTGTTGATCTTTTGAAGTTGTTAGTCTCCAATCCAAAATATATTTGGAGACGTTCCTCAGCCTTGGGAAAGGATGCAGAAGTAACCAAAGATTACACTCTTTATTGATTCAGTGGCTTATCTCTGATACCAGCTTTACTGTCTTTGGTTAACAAAAAGTCCTACAGTAGAATATAGCAGCTTTCCTTGGGTGGCAGTGTGGAGCCCTCCATGATTGCTGAAGCAGGCTTTAGGAATCTGACTTTCCTTCCTCACCAGTTCTTCCTTGAGTAAAGTTTTTAAGTAAGGTCTTTAAGGTTTCCCACATTTAAAAAGATTTCCAGTGATGGTGTTTTGTTATTTGACAAGCATCTGAATAGGCCATCCTTAATCACCCTCTGGACATATATATATATATATATATATATATATATTGCACCTAAGGCTCAGCTACCAGATCTCAGTCTCTGTTTCAGATGGATTTAGGACCCGGAAGGACTCCAAAGCAGAGTGGACTGACCTCATTAAGCATTTGCTTATCTGTATAGGCTCATTAGCCACAGACATGGCAATAGAGCACTCTTAGTTAAATGAGGTCTTAATCTCTGTGTAGATTTGTTTTACAGGCACAGATAAAGTAAGGTTTGCCTCTAGAGAGAAACTTGGTTGATTCCAGAGAAAGTCTTTATTTGCCAGAGTCTGGCTGTAGCAATGAACTTATCTTAGGGCTGCATGTAGTATGTGCCTCAGATTTACGCCTGGTTGAGTCAGAGTAACCCAAGATACACTAAACTTGTGTCTTGGCTAAACTACTACACAGGGAGCCCTCATCTCTGTTACAGCTGCTGCCCAGGTCATGATGTCTAGACCTTAGTCTTGCTGGCGTATGATATGAATTTTGAAACTTTTTGACTGAGTCTTGCTTTACTACATCCTGTCTGCCAGATTGGGCCCTCCCATGCCAAAGCCTTTGACTGTGTGGATCACAATAAATTGTATAAAATTCTGAAAGAGATGGGAATACCAGACCACTTGACCTGCCTCTTGAGAAATCTGTATGCATGTCAGGAAGGAACAGTTAGAACTGGACATGGAACAACAGAATGGTTCCAAATAGGAAAAGGAGTATGTCAAGGCTGTATATTGTCACGCTGATTATTTAACTTATATGCAGAGTACATCATGAGAAACACTGGGCTGGAAGAAGCACAAGCTGGAATCAAGTTTGTGGGAAGAATTATCAATAACCTCACATATGCAGATGACACCACCCTTATGGCAGAAAGTGAAGAGGAACTAAAAAGCCTCTTGATGAAGGTGAAAGAGGAGAGTGAAAAAGTTGGCTTAAAACTCAACATTCAGAAAACGAAGATCATGGCATCTGGTCCCATCACTTCATGGGAAATAGATGGGGAAACAGTGGAAACAGTGTCAGACTTTATTTTTTGGGCTCTAGAATCACTACAGATGGTGACTGCAGCCATGAAATTAAAAGACACTTACTCCTTGGAAGGAAAGTTACAACCAACCTAGATAGCATATTGAAAAACAGAGACATTACTTTGCCAACAAAGGTCCGTCTAGTCAAGGCTATGGTTTTTCCTGTGGTCATGTATGGATGTGAGAGTTGGACTGTAAAGAAAGCTGAGTGCCAAAGAATTGATGCTCTTGAACTGTGGTCCTGGAGAAGACTCTTGCGAGTCCCTTGGACTGCAAGGAGATCCAACCAGTCCATTCCGAAGGAGATCAGCCCTGGGGTTTCTTTGGAAGGAATGATGCTAAAGCTGAAACTCCAGTACTTTGGCCATCTCATGCAAAGAGTTGACTCATTGGAAAAGACTCTGATGCTGGGAGGGATTGGGGGCAGGAGGAGAAGGGGACGACAGAAGATGAGATGGCTGGATGGCATCACTGAGTCGATGGACGTGAGTCTGAGTGAATTGCGGGAGCTGGTGATGGACAGGGAGGCCTGGCGTGCTGCGATTCATGGGGTCGCAAAGAGTCAGACACAACTGAGTGACTGAACTGACTGAGGCCCTGTTTGTTGTTTTTTTCCCCCAGCCTTGAGTGCATTGCCAGGCAAACGATAGGCCCTCAGCAGATGCTTGTGGAATGTAACTCTTGGATCTCTTAGCAGTAGGAGCCTGTTCAGTTTGCCATGACCATGCTGTTGGCTTTGACCCTGGTGTTCCTGCACCTGTATTTCTCAATGTTCAGTGAGCCCCTAAAAGTGCCAAGCACTGTGCTTATCACCTTATATTCAGAATCTCATTTATCCACACCAAAACCCTAATTACAAGTATTTTTATTATCATGGCCATTTTTTAAATCAGGAAACTGAGACCCAGAGACAGTAACTTGTCTATAGTCATCGAAGTCAAGTAACTTTAGAAGATGGGATTCAAATCTAGATCTATTTAACTGCAGATCCAGAGATCATAATCTCTACTCTGTTTTCTTTTCCACACCAGTTGAAGAGAGGGTGTTACTAGGAATCAGCCAACCCATAGATTAAGTCCATATTTCCTCAGCTGGGCTAAGTTCCCACCACATGTGACCCCCTGCTCAGATTCTCATGAACTTGAGGCTAGTATTCTTACCTGCTGTGTGCTTTGGGAAAAGCTTTGTTTTCAGAAAGTTTAGGAATTGAGCAAGAGAGTGAGATGGAAGCGCCAACTGCTGAGCAGAATGAGCCCTGCTGGCTTCTTTAGGAAAGACCTGGAGATGGAGCAGGCCGCAGCCCTTCTTCTGTCCCCAGGGTGTTCACTGTGCCTGTGGTCGGGAGACTCCGAGATTTTCAGTTGCAAGTACCTGCCACTGGTTGTCTGAGAAGTGGCTCTGGCTCCTGAAGCCAGCTTATCTCAGACGGAGTGAGGAAGCACAGGAGAAGTGACAGGGAGCTCATGGTCAAACTTCCTCAGTCAGTGACCTTAAAGAGTTGGCGGATAAGGACTTGGTTTGTCTTAAACTTTAGTGTGCTTAAGCATCTTAGAGAGCTATTTAGAAATTATTAAGTCAGAGAAGAGATCCATAATTTTTGTTTCTAACAGCTTCCAGATGATGCTAACCCTTGAATCATCCGTAGCAAGGCTCTAGCTCCTTGACTCTCATTTGGGAAAGACATGAGGTTTATTGTATGCAATCTTCTAAGATTCTTCGAAGAATTAAGCTTTAGTTGCCAATAAATGTAACCTGCAAAGTAGTGAATATTTGATTATTTTTTTTCCCTTTCCTTCCTGACTTGCTCATCTTTACACCCATGTTCTTTGGCATCAGCATTCAGATGAACTGTTTGCACTCTCAGGCCTATCTTAGGCTCTTGTTCTGGTAGAGCCCAATCTAAGCAGATGACTCCATCAGCTTCTAGAATGAACAGCTCCACCAAGACAGTGTGGCTGTCCCCAGGGCTCTAGATTTCAGCTGCCATGAGGTCATCCTCACAGATCTCTTCCAGGAAAGTCACATCTCACTGGACATGAGGTAGCCCAGGTTGAGGTGGTCAGAACTTGGCCTGTATTGATCTTAGAACATTTACAGATGAGGGCATACCTGGCATTCTTCCTTTGGTGATTTGCCAGGACTGTTATTTGAGAGAAAGATACTGTGTTCCTGCTGTAGAAACTCTAGAGCCAATAAATTAAATATGAACCAAGATTTCCGAGTACTCTGGGTAAGTTTTTCCCTTAAGAGTGGAAAAAAAAAAAAAAAAACAACAACAAAAACGGACATCTCCAAAGCTAATGAGTTAATCCCACTCTTGAGTGTTTGTCAGCTCATATGAAGATTAGGGAATGGTTATTCACCTGTGTGCTCTCACTCTGAATTCCTGTTCCCAACTGAAGTCTCTAACTGAATTCCCTTTTAACTTCTTTACCTGCTCCTGCCTCTCTCTGAGTCTCATTAACTCCAGAATTAAATATGGCTCCTCTGCTTCTTTCCCATCATCCTGTTCAGTGCTGTAAACTTCTCCTGAAGGCTTGAAGTTAAAGGATGAGAACTATTTAGAGAACACTTAATTTTCGGTATCACTAACATGCCAAATAAGTAGGAGTCACTGTCATTTTCTGTGACTAAGAATCAGAAAGGTTTGGCATCTATTTCTGCTGCCAGGCTTCCCACTGTGGCAGCTAGTTGTCCTGTTGGCCCCTAGGACTCACTTTATTTCTCATCTCTGAGTCCAAGCCTTTCCCTATTAGAGCCTCCTTGCCTGGTTATTCAGGATGTAGAGTGTACAACTTCTTGAGTCATGTCACATAGACTGTAAAAGGAACGACATCTCATGGAGTTTTTGCAACTTGACAGTTCTGCTTTCTGTCAACCCCAAAAGACTTAAACCCCACCCCTAGAAAGCCAGGAGAATTTGAAAATTTTCGTTATTTTATCTTGCACCCTTTATTTTCTAGGTGTACCCCAGCATCCTACTTTAGTATAATCAAAGTCTCATTAAAGCATTTCTTCTTCCCCAACATAAAATAATTGTTCTTTTTCTATGAGGACTTCTGTCTTCCTTCTAAGCTCAAATTGTGTCCAGCTTCTAAAATTGCAGCTTCTGTGCCTTCTCTCTCTGTTTAATTGAGTGAAGAAAGTTACAAATCCTGTCCAGGCTTTAATCAAACATATGGCTGTGAGGTTTGCTGTCTCCGCTGTGGCCTTGGACTCAGGGAATTCCAGTTTCCCCCAGGCCTTGCTGGAGCCAGTTTTTCATCTTGATGTTGCCCCACATCCAAGGCAACCTTAGAAAACCTTTTAATTGATGATTCCACCTTGGCCTTAATAGACGTAGTTCGTTACACCTTTCATTTCCTTCCAAAAGACTGAAGCCACTCAAGAAGAGTTTGACATCTAAACCATTCTCAACCACCAGGGGCAGTTGCAGGCCTCAAGAAGAAGACCGAATTCCAGAATCTATGTCCTATATTCATGCTAGTCATGATAGGGGGTTGGGGATAGGGGTAGCTGGAAACACAGGGATGGAGCTAAGACAAGGTTCTCAAAGAGACCTAAATAGATTTATCAGCTCTGTAAACTTTGGGAATTTACATAATATTTCAGTCAGCTTTAAATAGAGGTGTTCTTTACCTTACAAGGTTGTTATGAGGATTAAACAAGCTAATATTTGTAAGGTTCTTAGCATTAGGTCTGACAGGTAACAAGTTCTCAAAAAAAATTCTGTTGCCATAAAACCTCCAAATCTGTGCTGCTAAGGGATGTAGTATCATGTTTTAGCCTGCTAGTTTTTCTTAAATAGTTGAATCCACCCAGGAAGAGGAAAAATTCAATGAAGGAGAGCTCAAATCCTAAGTGGCATGTGTAGCACTTGCTCTTGGTAGAACAGTGACCCCAGATTGTGGTTAATTGTAACATCTTCCTATGGAACGCCTGTGAAACATGGAACCAATGGTAGAGACTCAGGCTCTGTGGGATGTGACGTTATCCACAGATACAGTCATAGTCTGTTGTTGCCATTTTTGGTAGTAACCAGCTATATATGCTTTAGCTGCCCTGCATTATCTCAGTAAAATAAAACAGCAATAATTTAGTCTTCAATAGCAAATCACATTGTTGTAACTTAAGATTGTATTTGGAACCATTTACTTTCTAGGTAAAAATTAACATTGAAAGTATCTTGGAAAACATTTACCCATATTGAAACCTGAGTCATTCTTTTATCTGCTTGGCCTTTGTACCTACTTTACTCTTTTGAATACAAGAACGCACTCTTATCTTTGTTTCCCCTCTCTGGCTTTCTTTCCCTTTTTTCTTTTGCCTTTAGCATTTTTTTGTAGTATCTTCTTTGACAGATCCATATCTTCCACTCTCAAAGGACAAAGTAATGATGGAAACATTGTGTTTGTCTTTTGTGGGTGTGTGAGCTCATGAGCTAGACCTTTCTACTTGGTGAGGCCAGTCGTTACTTAGCCACCATCTCCGCTTTAGTGTGTCAGGTGTAAACTACAGAACTCAGGTAGAAGCTGAAAGCAGACTTTCAACCACTCAGTATGCTGAGTATATGCTGTAGGCTATACATTTCATCAGAAAATAATCTTTTAGGTTTTTACTATCATGGAGTTCCAAACAGTACCACGAACTCCAGTAGATCTTAATGAAAATATATCCTATCAACTTTATTAGACAGATCTTTAAGGAGTTTATATATAAGGAAAGGAAAATTATTCAGGAAGAGGGAAAAATAAGAAAGGTATTAGTACATATACATCTGTCAACAATAATAATGACAATTATATTATGTATGCATTATAGATATTAATTACATATTTCATATTAATTTTTATATTACCAATTTCTGTTTCTTGAGTGTTTGGCATGTGTGTTTTTAATACTCTCAACAAACTTATGACATGAATACTATTATTATACCATTTTTTAAATGAGGAAACTGAAGATAATCAAGGATTGGGCTGGTATTGAAACCCAGTCAATCTAACTTCAGAAACTGCTCTAAACACTGTGTTTTTCTGTCTTCCTAAGTATGTATAGAGAAGGGTTTGGGAAAGATGGTAGGCGCTGGAGCGGTGGCTGTGTGGCTCGGGAGAAGCTCTATACAGTCAGCAAAAACAAGATGGGGAGCTGACTGTGCTCGGACCATGAACTCCTTATTGCCACATTCAGACTTAAATTGAAGAAAGTAGGAAAAACCACTAGACCATTCAGGCATGACCTAAATCAAATACCTTACGATTATACAGTGGAAGTGACAAATAGATTCAAGGGATTAGATCTGATAGAGTGCCTGAAGAATTATGGATGGAAGTTTGTGACATTATACAGAGGGCGGGGATCAAGACCATCCCCAAGGATAAGAAATGCAAAAAGGCCAAATTGTTGTCTGAGAGAACCTTACAAATAGCTGAGAAAAGAAGAGAAGTAAAAGGCAAGGGAGAAAAGGAAAGATATACTCATCTGAATGCAGAGTTGCCAAAGAATAGCAAGGAGAGATAAGAAAGGCTTCCTCAGTGATGAATGCAAAGAAATAGAGGAAAACGATAGAAAGGGAAAGACTAGAGATCTCTTCAAAAAGTTAGAGATACCAAGGGAACATTTCGTGCAAAGATGGACACAATAAAGGACAGAGATGGTATGGACCTAACAGAAGCAGAGGTATTAAGAAAAGGTGGCAGAAATAATATCTTCACAACCCAGATAATCACGATGGTGTGATCACTCACCTAGAGCCAAACATACTGGAATGTGAGGTCAAGTGGGCCTTAGGAAGCACCACTAAGAACAAAGCTAGTGGAGGTGATGGAATTCCAGTTGAACTAATTCAAATCCTAAAAGACGATGCTGTAAAAGTGCTGCACTCAATATGCTAGCAAATTTGGAAAACTCAGCAGTGGCCATAGGACTGGAAAAGGTCAGTTTTCATTCCAACCCCAAAGAAAGGCAATGCCAAAGAATGCTGAAAGTACTGCACAATTGCACTCATCTCACACGCTAGTAAAGTAATGCTCAAAATTCTCCAAGCCAGGCTTCAACAGTACGTTAGCTGTGAGCTTCCAGGTGTTCAAGTTGGATTTAGAAAAGGGAGGGGAACCAGAGATCAAATTGCCAACAACCGTTGGATCATCGAAAAAGCAAGAGAGTTCCAGAAAAACATCTACTTCTGCTTTATTGACTATGCCAAAGCCTTTGACTGTGTGGATCACAATAAACTGGGGAAAATTCTGAAAGAGATGGGAATACCAGACCACCTGACCTGTCTCTTGAGAAATCTGTATGCAGGTCAGGAAGCAACAGTTAGAACTGGACATGGAACAACAGACTGGTTCCAAATCAGGAAAGGAGTATGTCAAGGCTGTATATTGTCACCCTGCTTATTTAACTTATATGCAGAGCACATCATGAGAAACGCTGGGCTGGAAGAAGCACAAGCTGGAATTAAGATTGCCGGGAGAAATATCAATAACCTCAGATATGCAGATGACACCACACTTATGGCACAGAGCAAAGAAGAACTGAAAAGCTCCTTGATGAAAGTGAAAGAGGAGAGTGAAAAAATTGGTTAAAACTCAAGATTCAGAAAACTAAGATCATGGCATCTGGTCCCATTACTTCATGGCAAATAGATGGAGAAACAACAGAAACAGTGACTGACTTTATTTTCTTGGGCTCCAAAATCACTGCAGATGGTGACTGCAGCCATGAAATTAAAAGATGCTTGCTCCTTGGAAGAAAAGTTGTGACCAACCTAAACACCATATTAAAAAGCAGAGACATTAGTTTGCCAACAAAGGACGATCTAGTCAAGGCCATGGTTTTTCCAGTAGTCAAGAATGGATGACAGTTGGTCTATAAAGAAAGCTGAGCACGGAAAAATTGATGGTTTTGAACTGTGGTGTTGGAGAAGACTCTTGAGAGTCCCTTGGACAGGAAGGAGATCCACTCAGTCCATCCTAAAGGAAATCAGTCCTGAATATTCATTGGAAGGACTAACGATGAAGCTGAAACTCCAGTACTTTGGGCACCTGATGCGAAGAACTGACTCATTGGAAAAGACCCTGATACTGGGAAAGATTGAAGGCAGGAGGAGAAGGGGATGACAGAGGATGAGGTGGTTGGATGGCATCACTGACTCAATGGACATTAGTTTGAGTAAGGTCTGGGAGTTGGTGATGGACAGGGAAGCCTGGCGTAACTGTAGTCCATGGGTTCTCAGAGTCAGATACAACTGAGTGACTGAACTGAACTGAAGTATGTATACGTATGTGTCTATTTCTGCACATTAATAACAAATTACATGCATTTATATACAGTATATATTATGATATAAAATATATATAAAATTTCATATTTCATTAAGTATCTTTTCCTGTAAAATTAACATTTGTAAGTTTAGGACATATTTTTTCCTTTTTCTTTAAACCATGACCATGTTTTTTTTTGGTCTCATGAATGAAAGGTGTCACCGGTGTTTCATAAACTTGAATATTTTATGGATTCTTTTAAAAGGAATTTTCATGGACCCTTAGTATTTACATGGATAATTTTGTATTGAATGTTACTGTTAAATGTACAAACATATAATTAGGTGTCCATTCCTTGTGCTTTTATGTCCTAAAATTATTTTAAGATAAATTTTGAGATGAGAAAACAATTCATTTTAACAACACATATGATAGATAATGATGTTCTACTGAAATGTTGCTACTTGAGAAAGCAATATGATATAGGCTTATATACAGTTGGAGTTTAGAGCTTAGCATCGCACAAGTACCATCATTCATGTGATTAAAACATTCTTTTACTGCTTTTTTCCTTTGAAAGGATTGTGAAACCTTCATTCACGCAGGGGGCAGAGGTAGCGTTCTCCCTTGGTGTGGATGCAACTTTCATGTAGTCAGTGTCTGCCTTCATTTGTTCCTTTAAAATAATGCTACTTGGTGGAAATTGATTGTAAAAGCAATATAGATGGGAACTGCCGTGACATGTCAGTATTTTATCTGAAGGGGCGGTGAGGGGGTCTTGCAGATGACACTAATGAGCTTCTCTTCTGCCATCTACACCCTCTCCCTCTGATCTCCTTGTTTTAAATACAATCTGTTCCCTGACAACTCCCAATTTTTATCTGTAGTCTAGACCGCTCCTCTAAACTCCAGACGTGTGTATCTAACTGCCATGTCGACATCTCCACTTAAGATTTCCAAGCAACATCGCAGAATTAACAAGTTAATTTGAGCTTGTTTTGGTTTCCCCTGATTTCCCTGACCTGCCTCAAACCTGCTCACGCAGTGTTCTCCATCCCTCGAGAGAGCAACCATTACATTTTTCCTGTTATTCAAGTGTCAGCCTTTTGTCATCCTTTACTTTTCTTTTTTTTGTTTCATATTTAAATCCAGTCAGCCTGAGAATCTTGCTGGCTTTGAAATACACCCAGGCTCTGACCTCTTCTTATCAACCTCACTGCTACCGTCTCCCCTCCCACAGCCCCAGGTCCAGAGCACTGTCGCTTCTTGCCTGGATGGCTGCTGCTGCTAAGTCACTTCACATGGTTGCAGTAGCCCCCGAACAGGTCTCCCTGCCTTTCCCCTGGCCCTCTCTGCTAGGTGGTGCATGGTATGTGCTGCACAGAGTTGATGCTTTACGTAAAACCCATCGCAGGTTCCTAGACGATTCCCCTTCCTCAAGCCTACCAAAGGCTCCCTCCCAGAATGAAAACCAAACCCTCACAGTGCTCTGCAAGGCCTGCTCCAGCCCTGTCTTTTCCTCAGTCTATTCCAGCCTCACTCTCCCTCAGACCTGCGACACAGCTTCTCAGAGCCCTGGCCCTGCTGTTTCCTCAGGGGGCCACCTGGCTTGCACCCCCACAATCTTCTGGCCGTTGTTTAGGTTATCGCTTTAACAGTGGGCCTTCTCTGAACATCTGAGAAAACATCTTGACGCCAGCCTGCCTCCCCTTCTCTACTCCCTCACCTGCTTTGATTTTTTTTCCCACTGCATTTATTACCATGTATTACATTTACATTATATTTACATCATATGTATTATATATTATACTTTGTATATGTATATGTGTATAAATTGCTTATTGCCTGTCTCTTTTTATGGGAATATATGTTTCATGAAGGCAAAAACTTGTTTTTTCCTTAGGTCCTAAAATACTACGTGGAACTTAGTTTGTGTGTGATAAGCATTTGTTGACTCAATCAATGAATACTTAGTGTTTTGTTTTTACAATTATTTTTTACTAGAACAAAAGCAAAGGGAAATATTATTAGTTAGAGGTTGTAGGTCACAGGGTGAAAAAATGTATATCAGGCTGTGACACAAGTAATCAACTGCTAAGTGCAACTTAGATTTTATGAAGCATTAAAAATCTTTGTATTGCCAGTTCTCATTTTACCAGCTGTAACATCATTTGGGTTTTGCTATTGAATATGAACTTCTAACTTCCTCCAGGTATTTGCCTGTTATGCTTTGTGTACACATTTACAGCTTCTTTGAAACTTACTAATAGCATTATTCACTTGTGTGACCACTGAAACCATGCTGGGCTGTTAATATAGTTAAGATTTTCTGAGAAAAAGGCCTCTTTGTAAATCAGCCGCTCCCCTGATTTTCACTTGGAACTCATCCAAATATTGACGCTACTTAGTCTGTAAGATTTCCTCAACTCAGTGGAGAACCAGTAGCGGGCAGAACCAAAGCCCTGATATACAGTGGAGATTAACATTCAGAGGGAAGCCTGTCTGTTGAACTGTGTAACAACTATCCATGTAGGAAACCCAAACAGAGTCCAAAGAGCAAATAATTGTGGTGATTAAACTGATAAGCTGGTGACACAGGGGAAGAAAGTACAAATTGAAGTTTCGGCAACAAGTGTAAGGCGCATGTCTTTCCTTTCCTGGTATTCTTAGCAAAGAAATACGATAGCTTAGTTACATGATTACAATAGGCAAAGTCCAGCTGCAATCCCGTTCACTACCTGTTGTTGGCTTGCTCTTTTTCCTCTTATCAGAGGTGTCGAGATCTTTAAATTGTTACAGTTTACCACTTTTTGTTTTCCTTTATCTTTTAGCCGTTATAGCAAAGTACTGTTAATATAGAGTTAAACCAAGGCTTTCTTCACATTCTTCTGTTCCCCACCCCGCCCCCGTGGTGTAAATTGATGACTTACTCAAAACATTTTTAAAGTTATTATAAACTAAAATGTGTATACATTTTAATTATACATACTATAACAAATAGCGCATTCATAAATATGTAGTGTTGTTATATAATTTATTAACACATGTTTTATATATTTGTTTGTATTGCAAGAACGTTATGAAAATAAGGGATGAAACCAAGATTTGACTTTTCAGGATAAGAAAAAATACTCTTCTTTTAAACAGAAAATTGAATCATATAAAAACCATACTTCAGTGTCGTAGGAAGAATCCTATTGTAAGCACATCTTAACTTTTTTCTTTCCTCCCTTCCTCCATTTCCTATTTGAATTGATATTGATTGAATACCCACGTATATCAGGCAAGAAAAATACAGACTCAGTCCTGGGGATGATGTGAAAGCTAATTTAGCAATCCTAGGTTATCATGGAGTAGCTTCTTTAAAGTACATTGGGAATTAATTGGGTTCAGCCTGCATCTGGCTGGACACAGGTTGGACACAGGAAAGAAGAGGCCCGTTTTTATGAATTTTGGTTTCTGGTAGTTTGACTTTTTCCAGGGCAAGGTGCTACATTCATTCCCCAAGGTAATGTTAATCACTTGTTAGTCTGGCTTCAGAGACTTTCATTGTTTCTCTGCAATTTTAACAAATGCACACACACACACATTCTTTACCTCTACCTCTATTTCTTTCTTTCATCTTCCACTTCTTACAGTTCCTTTTTCATCTCAGATTCTAGGCTTCTTTTATATTTTCTTCTTATTTCTTCTCTGAGTTTCTTGTTTTAGTTTACCATGTTAACAGTTTATGTTTTATATTGTTACAAATTGTTTTGAAGGAAATGTTATACATTGATACAATATGAAAATAATTGCCTTCCTGTCTAGAGATTGGAAAAGATAGAGATAGGCAACCAACTGGCCTAAGGTTGGATGCAATAGAAAGTGAAATGTTTTTAAAGGAAATTAAACAGGCATATTAACTTATTTCCTGCAGATCATTCAGTTCAGTTCAATCACTCAGTCATGTCCTACTCTTTGCGACCCCATGAATTGCAGCACACCAGGCCTGCCTGTCCATCACCAACTCCTGGAATTTACCCAAACTCTTGTCCATCAAGTTGGTGATAACATCCAACCATCTCATCCTCTGTCGTCCCCTTCTCCTCCTGCCCTCAATCTTTCCCATCAGGATGTTTTCAAATGAATCAGCTCTTCACATCAGGTAGCCAAAGTATTGGAGTTTCAGCTTCAACATCAATCCTTCCAATGAACACCCAGGACTGATCTCCTTTAGGATGGACTGGTTGGATCTCCTTGCAGTCCAAGGGACTCTGAAGAGTCTTCTCCAACACCATAGGTCAAAAGCATCAGTTCATCGGCACTCAGCTTACTTTATAGTCCAACTCTCACATCCATACATGACCACTGGAAAAACCATAGCCTTGACTAGACAAACCTTTGTTGGCAAAATAATGTCTCTGCTTTTTAATATGCTGTCTAGGTTGGTCATAGCTTTTCTTCCAAAAGGCAAGCGTCTTTTAATTTCATAGCTGCAGTCACCATCTGTAGTGATTTTGGAGCCCCCAAAAATAAAGTCTGACACTATTTCCACTGTTTCCCCATCTATTTGCCATGAAGTGATGGGACTGGATGCCATGATCTTAGTTTTCTGAATGTTGAACTTTAAGCCAACATTTTCACTCTCCTCTTTCACTTTCATCAAGAGGCTGTTTAGTTCCTCTTTACTTTCTGCCATAAGGGTGGTGTCATCTGCATACCTGAGGTTATTGATATTTCTCCCAGCAGTCTTGATTCCAGCTGCAGACCATCAGCTAAACAGATAATGAAAGGAAAATACTTCACTGCTTACCTGGTTATCTATTCCAAAATCTAACTGGAGTCCAAGGTTGCGCATCCTGTTGCCAGTGTTTTCTAGGATTATACCCTCACATCAGTTACTTTTCTTTTGACTTGCATAGAGGAAATGGCTATCGGAGAGAGCTCTCTGTTTAAAAATGTGTTCGTTTCAACAAGAATAAGCAAGTTTCTATGCGTTTTAACCAAGTGGTTATGGAAAACCTAAAACTCTGAACCTTGTATGGGTTTCCCACAGTACAAAAAGAAGATGGAGTTTTTGACTGAAACTGACCTGTAATTAAGTTGAGATTGAGTGCTGTATTAGTTCTGTTTGGAATCCTCCTTAAAGACTTGTCCATCATAGTCAAGTCCAGGGCTCAGAATTTCTAAAAAAGATTTTAGCCTTTTAAAAAATACATTGTATGGTAGCACTTAACAGTCCTTGAGAAAAATGGTTCATGCGAGATGTGATAGTTTTTAGAAATTACTCCAGCACCCTCTAGTTAGTGTGTTCTTTTACTTATTCTATTATAAATCAGGAGTTTGCAGTTTTGACAGCTAATTTTTTTTTTTTTCTGTCAGCTGAAACTTGACTCAGCCTCTTAACTGTAAGCAAACTGGAAATGAAGAGTCTTTCTTAAGATATAGATATGTATTTTCTTTGGAAATATAATTTGAATAGTTGAATGTGTATATCTTTTAGGCTAATGTACTTGGTGGTAAACAGAAATAGACCTTTCCCCCTTCCCATTTGGAGTAAAATTTATTTAAGAATAAAATTTGATTCCATAATAAGCAAAATAGCATAGGCATTATTTTAAAACAAACAAAAGGTAAAAACTAGAAGTTTTTAACAGATTTACAATATGGGATTTATTCTATTGTTGTCATTCTTGCTGAAGAGGCTGTGAGGTGGGGATAGGCCTTTTTTAGCCATGTATTAAAATTATCCGTTTGTCTGCCTCAGATCATAAAATCTTCCAGTTGAGAAGATCTTTGGGGACCATCTAGTTCAACTCTCCTATTTTACAGTTAAAGGAATCTGTGGGTTAGGTTACTCCCAAAACTGTTTTCTAAAAAAATTCCAACATTGTTGTTACTCAGTTCATTGTCAGGCAAATCTTTGTTAGTAATTTTAACAGTTCCACTAGTAATTGGCAGATATTTATACACCAAAAAAAGCAGAGACATTACTTTGCTGAAAGATGTCCATCTAGTTAAAGCTATGGTTTTTCAGTAGCCATGTATAGATGTGAGAGGTGGACCATAAAGAAGGCTGAGCACCAAAGAATTGATACTTCTGAACTGTGGTGTTGGAGAAGACTCTTGAGAGTCCCTTGGACAGCAAGGAATCAAACCAGTCAATCCTAAAGGAAATCAACCCTGAATATTCCTTGGAAGGAATGGTGCTGAAGCTGAAGCTCCAGTACTTTGTCATCTGATTCAAAGAGCAGACTCATTAGAAAAGACCCTGATGCTGGGAAAGATTGAAGGCAGGAGGAGAAGCAGACGACAGAGGGCTAGATAGTTGGATGGCATCACCAACTCATTGGACATGAGTTTGATCAAGCTCTGGGAGATGATGAAGGACAGGGAAGCCCGGCCTGCTGCAGTCCATGGGAACACGACTGCGCAATGGCAACAATGGCAACAACAAATTGTCAGACTTCATAATTCTTATTTGTAGGCTGCTGCTAAGTCACTTCAGTCGTGTCCGACTCTGTGCCACCCCATAGACGGCAGCCCACCAGGCTCCGCCGTCCCTGGGATTCTCCAGGCAAGAACACTGGAGTGGGTTGCCATTTCCTTCTCCAGTGCATGAGAGTGAAAAGTGAAAGTGAAGTTGCTCAGTTGTGTCCGACTCTTAGTGACCCCATAGACGGCAGCCTACCAGGCTCCTCTGTCCATGGATTTTCCAGGCAAGAGTACTGGAGTGGGTGCCATTTGTAGGCAGGTCATCATATTTGGGAAATAATTTTCCTTGGAAGTGCTCAAACTGTAACTCATGGAACCTGTTTTCACTAAAACAGTTGCACTTCTTTTGGAAGAGGAGATGTTTTGGAATCTCTCTTGTAATAAAACACAGTATAATGTTACATGTGTTAGGATAGAGCAAGGCCTGACTTCCATTTCTGCCTCTCCCATCTGTTTGGACCCTCCCTTCTTCTTCTGCTCTTCCTTTCTTCCTTGCTCACTTTGGTTCCCAAAGGAATCATAATCTTGGTCCCCAAATGAAATGATGATTTCATACTTTTGGGCAATTTCTGCTCACTTTCTCTTTCTGCCTGTATTGTACACCTTTCTATCCCTAACCGCACTGAGTCCCAGTGTACACACGGACACACACATACATATGTGTGACACATGCCCGGTTGTCCTGTGACCTACTTTGGTTACACCTTTTGGGAAAGTTGCCCTGTAATGTATGATTGTGTGATTTCTCTGTTTAGCTCTGTGCAGATCTAGAAAACATACCAGGAATGATGGCTGGCATTTCTTTGATTTCATCCATGTTAAATGGTAAAGCTAGAAGTGCTCACTTAAGGCCCGACTCCTGGTAGCTTTTTAAAAATTGGCTTAATTCTTTAGTCCCAGTTTGAGTAATTAAATACCAAATGGATGAATTAGCAGATGTTGGCAGATTGTGTAATGTTCTCTTGTAGATGGAAATGGTTAATGGTTTAATGTAAATGTCCTATAAAATTTGGAAAAAAGTAATAATTCTGTTTTCTTATTTGTAGCCTTATCATGATTTCTGCCATGGTGATGAGCAGACTTTTAGACTGGTAACTTAGGATGGGGAACACATGTATACCGGTGGCGGATTCATTTTCATATTTGGCAAAACTAATACAATTATGTAAAGTTTAAAAATAAAATAAAATTAAAAAAAAGTTAATCAAATAATAATATCATGTGAAGCAGTTTAGTATATAATCTCAAATATGATTTAGTATAAAATATTAAACAGCCATTTTATAAACTGACACAGTTCAATTTTTAATGGGTTAGAATGCAGATTAAGAGAAATATCAAAATGGGTTGAATAGTGTTATAATAGGTGATCCTTTTAGAGCGAACTGCACTGTCATCAACATACATGGCTATTAAATCTTTTAGCATCCTAATTTTATATATGACAGTAATGCTATTAACATAAAAACATGTGCCTATTGATTAATAATGTTCAGTCTGTGGCTATTTAATACTCTTTCACAGGAAGAAGCACTGTCTAGTATGTATGTGAAATACCTTAATTTTTAGAATTATTATGTACATAGAAGATGATATCTGTTGTTTTATAAAATTAAAAGGATGCCTGTTGTTACCTTTTCAGATTAGGCATATTGGTGCAGAATTTCATCTTCCCAATATGAATTTTATACTACTCCTGTATTTTTTTGCTAAGATCAACTTGTTTTAAAAAGTTAAAATAAATTATTTAAAACAAGAGTACTCTTTTGCAATTAAACATTGGTAATAGGGTTGACTGCAGCAGTGTTATACTCTTTGAAATGAAGTGACAGTGCCAGTGAGAGTTATTGATTAGAATCTTCCTACAGGTACTTACATTGAATTAATGGAATGTGTATGTTTATTAACAGCGAAGATAAATTTGGTCATTGAAATGGTGTATCATCCAGTTTTTTAAATTAACTACAATAAGAACATAAGCGAATTTTCACTGTATAATCAAATACACCCCAGAGCCTAGTCCATATGGAACTTTGCTTTGGAGCTGACTCATAAATTCTGTGCTTTTGGATGAGGTCATTTTGGTCCTCCAGTAACTAAACACTTGAAGGGAAGTCTAATGCCTTGCTGGTTACTGAACTTCACTCCTGAGTTTGGAGTGATGCCATGAGGAGTTGCCTTTTAATATGTGATTCGTATTGCCTTAAAAACTGAGGTAAGTACTCTTCTTGGCCTGTTATTAATGAATTGAGAGTTCAGCCTAACCTTCACAAACTGTTTAAATCAAGTACCTATTGATATTTAAACTCACTGTGATATTTCACTTAAAGTGAGTAACAGAGGTAGGTATTCTAAGATTGTAAGAAATCCACAGTTTCCTTATTTTTTTTACATTACACATTTTTATTTTTTTACACTACACCAGACTTTTAGAATTTACAATCAGAATGATTTCTGTGACCTTTAAATGCCCATGGTGCTTGATTATTTTCTCACTGTTCATTGTACTGTAAGGTAAAAATTTTATAAAATCATGCAGCCTGATAATACATGTAGTAGCTCCACGAGAATAAAAAAGTGACCAAATGGAGAGAGATCAAGCAACAATCAGGTACTTTACGTCTGAGAGATCAGAGAAAGCTTCACAGGAGAGTTGCCTTGGACTGGTCCTTGATATTAATGTAGATGGGGTTTGCTTCCAGTAGCAGATTTTATGCTCTGTCCAGCTGAGGACCATTGCCACTAGGGACAGTTCTGGCATTGCCACCTCGGGTAGCAGAGGTGGGCTTCTGTGACTTAGGACTTTCTCTGGCACCCGAGGAGCTTGCGTGGCTATGCTGCAGGTGCCACAAGGGACTGTGAAGGAGTTATAACACCCCCATGGTTGAGTTGGGAGCTAATAAATCTCAGAGGGAGGTGGTAAAGAACCAGTGGATGAATGTGCAGCTCCTCAGACTTCTCCAGGAGTACAGTTTGGTCATAGGACCTTCGTGTCTGCAGGATTGTGCTCCTGTGGCTCACAGTGGCAACCTGCTCGTGAGCGTTGCCATTGTTGCATTTTATTTCTTTTCTTCTTCTTCTTTCACTCATACTTCTTAGGATAACTTTGCCAATAAACTCTCTACTCTGAAAGTCTTATCCCAGCCTCTACTTTTGATGGTCCCCAAACTAAAACAGTTTGATAGAGATGGAGGACGAACAGGGTGAGTAAAGTTGTAAAGATTAAGTAGAGCGTCAGTGAGTGACTCAGTTTGCCTGAAATATCAGATTTATGGTTTCAGAGCAGTAAAATTGTTTATGTCACAAGGAAACACTGAGGATTTGCAGATTTTCTTCAGGCATTCCAGGTTTTCTAAAGTTTTTGCAAAGGGAGGTGACATGATCAGAGCTCTACTTCCAAATACCAGTCTGGTAGTAGTCTTTAGTGGAGATCAGAGATAAGAGAGGTGGGATGAATGGAGAACACTGGTGAAGTCATTCTGGAGTCTAGATGAGGAAATGGAGAAGAAGGATGGTGGATGCTCCATATGGCAGTTGTGTTGATGTGGATGTCAGGGGCATCATGAGAAATGCTGGGCTGGAAGAAACACAAGCTGGAATCAAGATTGCCAGAAATATCAATAACCTCAGATATGCAGATGACACCACCCTTATGGCAGAAAGTGAAGAGGAACTAAAAAGCCTCTTGATGAAGGTAAAAGAGGAGAGTGAAAAAGTTGGCTTAAAGCTCAACATTCAGAAAACGAAGATCATGGCATCCGGTCCCATCACTTCATGGGAAATAGATGGGGAAATAGTGGAAACAGTGGCTGACTATTTTTCTGGGCTCCCAAATCACTGCAGATGGTGACTGCAGCCATGAAATTAAAAGACACTTACTCCTTGGAAGGAAAGCTATGACCAACCTAGATAGCATATTCAAAAGCAGAGACATTACTTTGCCAACAAAGGTTCGTCTAGTCAAGGCTATGGTTTTTCCAGTGGTCATGTATGGATGTGAGAGTTGGACTATGAAGAAGGCTGAGCGCCGAAGAATTGATGCTTTTGAACTGTGGTGTTGGAGAAGACTCTTGAGAGTCCCCTGGACTGCAAGGAGATCCAACCAGTCCATTCTGAAGGAGATCAGCCCTGGGATTTCTTTGGAAGGAATGATGCTAAAGCTGAAACTCCAGTACTTTGGCTACCTCATGCGAAGAGTTAACTCATTGGAAAAGACTCTGATGCTGGGAGGGATTGGGGGCAGGAGGAGAAGGGGACGACAGAGGATGAGATGGCTGGATGGCATCACTGACTCGATAGACATGAGTCTGAGTGAACTCCGGGAGTTGGTGATGGACAGGGAGGCCTGGCGTGCTGCTTTTCATGGGGTTGCAAAGAGTTGGACATGACTGAGCGACTGATCTGATCTGATCTGATCTGGATGTCAGTGGAATTGAAAGGCATTAGAAAGCATGCAAATATTTCTAGCCTCTATTACTGACTGGAGGATGACAATATTTTGTTTGAAATAGAAAAACCTAGAGGAGAAGTATGTTTAAGTGAGATAAAAAACCTTCAGTTTGCTTCTTTGGAAAATCTGTCTGTATAATATTCATTCTCCCTTTATTTCTTAGTGTCAGAATCCTCATTTTGTACAAGTCCATAATGTGCCCAGCTCAGAGTCCTTTCCCAACTTCTCATATGACTAAGTAGCCATATGACTAAGTTCCGGGTGGTACAGTGTAAGTGGAAATGTGTTAGATTTGAAGGAAATTTGCAGGTGAGAAGCAGGGTCACCTAGAGCTGGGCCCCTTCATCTTGTCCTCATTCTTCTGCTATTTTATGGAAAGAGAAGTACAGGAGCAATCTTGGACTGCGAGGTGGCTTTGAGGATGAAGGCCATATAGCAGGAATATGTAATGCCTGGGGAGACTATAGCAGCCCCAGACTGCCCAGCTCCAGAGCTTATTTACTTAACAGGAAAATAAGCTCCATCTTCTCTGAGCCACTGGTATTTTATGGCACTTGTACCTAACACTAAATGATGACACAGAACATGTTGAGTCTGAATTAAGAACAGGTTATCCAGGGGACGGGGGCTTCCCCAGTGGCTCAGTGGTAAAGAATTCACCTGCAGTGAATTTGTGTGATACCAAGCATATGCCAGATCAGGATACATAGAGTAGATTAACAGTTTGTACGGTATATACAGCTAAGTGGCATAGCTGGGGATTGAAACCCAGATCTGTCTAGAGTGTAGATTCTTGTGCTGTAATGTGGAACAGAACTCAGAAGACAGGTTATAAGAATTTCATTCTAAGGTAGACTGATCTGAGAGAAGAAACTTTAAAACTACCAAAGGTACATACAGAGCTATTCATTTGCATGCACATTTTGCAAATAAAGTTTTATTACTTAAAAATCTTATGCATAATATATATATAAGTTGTACAGGACTCATAAGTAATATTATAATCAATAAATTCAGTTATCAATCTGAATTGTAATAAATGGTGAACGAGGCAAGTTTAAAAATATTTCTCTTGTCTGTTTAGAGATGTTTTATTAGGAATTTCCTAGATACAAATACATGGAGAGGTCTGTAGTTAAATTTTAAAGTTGGAAAATAAGTTTGAAGTTATCCAGTTCAGTGCCCTGCTTTTATAGATGAGAAACAGAGCTGAAGGAGTTGAATGGTGACCTCCTTTGAGCTTCCTGAAAAATGTTGACTATGCTCCCACCTCAGGGTTTTCCCACTTACAGTCCATTCTGCTTCAAGTATCTGCTGTCATTAATTGCAGAGCTCAATTTCCCATGTCCTTTACGTGTAGTTCATGTATCACTTTCTAGGATTATCACTGTTGATTTTTTAAACAGGATCCTTTATTTATTTATCTGTCTAGTTATCTGCCACCCTTGCTAGCTCCACAAGGGTAGGTACTTTGTTTAGTTCATTGCTGTAAGTCCAATGCCTAGATCAGTATCCGCCTAACACATAGTACTTACTCAATAAAATATATATTGAATGGAGAGAACAGTATGTGAGGCCATCTTCTAAAAGCAATATTCTGTAACATAGGCTGTAGCATAGAGCTCACTCAATAGTCTTAGTTTCTGTTTTCTTGAAAACCGCTGTGGAATTACAATAAGCCAGGAGGGTTTAACATATTGAAAGCCAGATGTTCAAAATCATTCATTTGGAGCACTTTGTGTATGGGACTTTTTCAAGTCCTTCATGAGTAGCCAGCATGAGCTGTCCTGTTCTTCAGTTATTCCAAATTTCTGGAATAATCCTGCAGTATGGTGGTAGGCCTGGGCACTCTGCCGTCATTACCTTTTGGTAGTAAATGACCCTGTAGTAGCCAGAGCAACTTGATGTATTTTACTTGCTAGTAATAAAGTAAAAAGCAGAGATACCACTTTGTTGACAAAGGTCTATATAGTCAAGTCTATTGTTTTCCCAGTAGTCATGTATGGATGTAAGAGTTGGATCATAAAAAAGGCTAAGCACTGAAGAATTGATGCTTTTAAATTGTGGTGCTGGAGAAGACTCTTAAGAGTCCCTTGGACAGCAAGGAGATCAAACCAGTCAATCCTAAAGGAAATCCACTCAATACTCATTGGAAGGACTGATGCTGAAGCTAAGGTTCCAATACTTTGGCCATCTGATGTGAAGAGCCGACTCATTGGAAAAGACCCTAATGCTGGGAAAAATTGAGAGCAAGAGGAAAAGAGATTGAGATGGTTAGATAGTATCACCAACTCAATGGATACGAGTTTGAGCAAACTCTGGGAGATAGTGAAGGACATGGAAGCCTGGTATGCTGCAGCTCATGGGGTCACAAAGAGTTGGACGTGACTTAGTGACTGAACAACAATGACTTGGGAGAATTTACTTCAGAATCCAAGTCTTATTTTTTTAGCATAGATACTGAAAACTTTATTCATACAAATTCAGTCATAGAAATGTTGTTTAGTTGGTAAGTCGTTTCCGACTCTTTTGTGACCCCATGGACTACAGCCTACTAGGCTCCTCTGTCCATGGCAGGGATATTGGAGTGGGTTTCCATTTCCTTTTGCAGTGAATTTTCCCCACCCAGGAATTGAACCTGCATTACCTGTTGCAGGCAGATTCTTTACCGTTGAGCCACCAGGCAGCAGGCAGTTATAGAAATGCATTTCCTAAACACGTGGCTGTGTAATGATGTAATGACCGATGATGGTGATGATGACAGTGGTAGTGACGGGTAGTGTTTGTTGACATCTCACTTCGTGCTTGCACTGGTCTAAGCACTTCACACATGCTGAAATTTTAATGCATGTGTTGCCATCAGTGGGTAGGGAAGCCTTTCTGGTGGGAGATTAACAGAGTCTGTTCCTGTTCTTAAACAGAAAAGGCAGTAGAGAGCTCTAGTTACCTTCAAGGAAATTATAATTTAATTTACCAAATTAAATACTGACGGACTTTTTAAAGAGAATAAACACAAGACTTTTATTTTAGCCCAGTAAGTATGTAATGTTGTAATATGACCAATAATATAGAGAATCAAGAGAAAAATTGACTTTCTTATATTAAGAAAATGATAAAAATTTGTAAAAACAAAATAAATACCTAATAAGTCATTTTGGAAAGGAACCTGAGTACCTTAAAATACAGAGAAATGCAGAGTAATTAGAATGATACAGTTCAGTCCTCATTAGATAGAAAGTTGGCTGTACCCAGCTAAACAAAGCAACCGTCTTCTTTTAAGTTTCCTTCAGAGGTAAGAACCCACAAAATAGAAAATTTTAGCCACTAGCATATGGCAGCAATCCAGTGAAATGGAAACAGAAATGGCTAGTTTATCTGAATATTCTCTCATCAAGGCATTTTGTTAGTATTCTGCAGAAGTATCTGGAGAATCGATTTGGTTATATGTGATTTGACACAGCAACATTATTTTGCAGCCTGGGAAAGCAGTTCCCAGATGATTTAAAATAGAGAAATGTGTCAGGTGATTTTTATGTTCTCAGTATAGCTTTATCTATGCAAATAGCTTGCATACACAGTTAATGTGATAATACTGTGACAGAAAACACACAATTCTTTTAACCATTGTCACGTATCACTGAAGACATTTATTATACTTCTGAAGTTATAGGCACTTTGTGGATTTTCTAAATAGTTTAAGTGTCATGCATGAATGGCTGATCTTAGTTTTATTCATTACGCTTTTATTACTAGTAAGTTACAAATACATCAGACAAATGGATGCAAAATTAATCTTGCGATTGACTTGGCTGAAAGATATGAAACTTTAAAGTTCTCAAATTCTGTGATGCTATTCTGTATCTATTTGACATTACTTTCAAAGCAAAAAGAAAAAAAAATGTCAAAATGTAGCTTGTGAGATAAGTGCAAGGGATTATCAAATCAAATGAGGTAAACTGAAATTATTTTGAAACTTCTATATATTTGAGTTATTATATTTAAGACTTTCTGTCATTTTCTGCCTCAGCTTAGATATTTGTTCTTCAGAAAAGCCTCACTGATCTCTCCATTTACCATCACCCCCTTTCACAGGATTAGGTCCTTCTGTTATACTTTCATTTCTCCTTTCTTCCACTCAGTCCCCTTCAGTGATTGAATTAAAGTCTCTGATTACATCATGAGAAACTCTGGGCTGGAAGAAGCACAAGCTGGAATCAAGATTGCCAGGAGAAATATCAATAACCTCAGATATGCAGATGACACCACCCTTATAGCAGAAAGGGAAGAGGTACTAAAGAGCTTCTTGACGAAAGTAAAAGAGGAGAGTGAAGAAGTTGGCTTAAAGCTCAACATTCAGAAAACTAAGATCAAGGCATCCGGTCCCATCACTTCATGGGAAATAGATGGGGAAACAGTGTCAGACTTTATTTTTTTGGGCTCCAAAATCACTGCAGATGGGGACTGCAGCCATGAAATTAAGACACTTGCTCCTTAGAAGGAAAGTTATGACCAACCTAGACAGCCTATTAAAAAGCAGAGACATTACTTTGCCAACAAAGTCCATCTAGTCAAGGCTGTGGTTTTTCCAGTGGTCAAGTATGGATGTGAGAGTTGGACTGTGAAGAAAGCTGAGCGCCGAAGAATTGATGCTTTTGAACTGTGGTGCTGGAGAAGACTCTTGAGAGTCCCTTGGACTGCAAGGAGATCCAACCAGTCCATTCTAAAGAATATCAGTCCTGGGTGCTCATTGGAAGGACTGATGCTGAGGCTGAAACTCCAATACTTTGGCCACCTCATGCAAAGAGTTGACTCATTGGAAAAGACTCTGATGCTGGGAGGGATTGGGGGCAGGAAGAGAAGGGGACGACAGAGAATGAGATGGGTGGATGGCATCACTGACTCGATGCACATGAGTTTGGGTAAGCTCTGGTGGTTGGTGATGGACAGGGAGGCCTGGTGTGCTGCGATTCATGGGGTCGCGAAGAGTCGTTCACGACTGAGCGACTGAACTGAACTGATCCCATGTTCACTGCAGCTTTATTCACACTAGTCTAGATACGGAAACAATCTAAGTGTCCATTGATGGATGAATGGATAAAGAAGATGTTCTTCTTTTTTATGGTTGAATAATATTCTAGTATTATATATTGTTTAGCCATGAAAAAGAAAGAAATCTTGCCATTTGTGAGAACATGGATAAACCTAGAGGATATTATGCTAAGTAAAATAAGCCAGATCAAATACTTTATGGTCTTTCTTATACGTGGAATTAAAAAAAAAATGAACTCCTAGAATAAGAGAGTTAGAACAGTGGTCACTGGGCATTGGGGATTGGGGGAAATGGGGAGATATTAATCGAAGGGTATAAAATTCCACTTATAAGGTCAATAAATTCTAAGGATTACAGTTAGTAATACTGTATTGTGTACTTAAAATTTGCTAAGAGAGTACATCTTAAGTATTCTCACCTTCTTAGCACACACATACACACACACACAAAGAAAGTGATAACTATGTGAAATGATGGATATGTTAATTAGCTTGATTGTGGTAATCATTTTGCAATGTATACATTGTACAAACTCACATGGTATGCCTTAAGTATATAGGATTTTTTAGTAGTTAGTTATACCTCAATAACACGTGGGGGGCAAATAAAGCCTCTCATCTTGACTTTATTACAAAGTCCCGGAAGGCAGGGGTGATGTCAGTGTTACTAACAGCCTAAAGTGAACCAAGGACATGACTCTGTCTTTCCTCTTCTCCTGAATCATCAGTTTCCCAGTCTCTGTTGATCTGTGTTATCAGCATACACATATGCTATTATTAGTGTTCTTTGTTTTTCAGAATCTTCCTTTTGACTTCGTTTCCCTCATTTCTGTTTTCCTTATAACTTTTCAGCAAAACTCCTTCAAATGTTTGTCCATACTTGCTGCTGCTGCTAAGTCGCTTCAGTCGTGTCCGACTTTGCACGACCCCATAGACGCAGCCCACCAGGCTCCGCCGTCCCTGGGACTCTCCAGGCAAGAACACTGGAGTGGGTTGCCATTTCCTTCTCCAATGCATGAAAGTGAAAAGGGAAAGTGAAGTCGCTTATTCATGCCGGACTCCCAGCGACCCCACGGACTGGAGCCTGGAGTGGGGTGCCATTGCCTTCTCTGTTGTCCATACTTAGCTGTCTTCAATGTCTTGCTTTCCTTCTGACCCACTGAAAGCACCCCCATCACTCTGCTGACACAGCTGTTGTCAGGATCACCATTGAGTGCTTACTGGTCATTTCCTGTTTGCCTGTTAAACACCAGGGTCTGTTACTGTAGGGTCCCAGTTCTCTTTCAGTTAAACCAGCTACAAGGTAACTATGCATTGAAGACTTCTTCCACAGATGACCTGCTGATAACTGTTTTCTTCTTAGGGTGGCCATGACAGAACCATGAACTTGATGGCTGAAAACAACAGAAATGTGCTGCATTATAGTTCTGACTTGATAGTCAGACTTGTAGTTCAGAGTTGAGATGTCAGCAAGGTTGTACTTCCTTCCCAGGCTCTAGGGAAGAATCCTTTCCTGCTTCTCCCAGCTGCTGGCAGCTTTAGGCTTTCCTGAGCTTGTGGCTGCATAACTCCAAGCTCTGCCTCCATCTCCACCTGGTATTCTCCTTGTCTGCCTCTCCTGTGTCTCATGTGAGGACAGTTGCCCTTAGATTTAGGGCCCACCCTGATAATCCAGAATGATGTCAAGTCAAGGTCTTAATTTTGTCTGCAAAGACTCTTCTTCCAATTAAACACTCATTCAAGATTCCAGGGATTAGGGTAAATCTATGCTTTTAGGGGGAGCCACCCTTCAGTCTCCTAAAATAATGATCCTGTTGTTCAGTGTGATCATTCATAGGATCATATGATATACTATTCTAGTCAAATGGCAATTTAACAACTAATCAATTTTTTTTTCATGCAACAAATAGTTAATGAGTACTTCCTATATGTTAAGCACCATTCTGGGTCCCAGAGAGAAAGGGTAGTTAGCATATCTCCACTCCTAACAGAGTTCCATTCGAGTTGGGGGAAATAGAATTATCCTTTGATCTATACTATTGCTTAATGTATGTCAGTATATTTTCTAAGGTCACAGAAAACATTTTAAGTTTGTAATTGAGCTCACAAAAGTCATAGTTTTATAAAACCCAGAACATACAAAACAGTAATTTTCTCATTCATTCGTTAACAGACTATGTATCAGATGTTTTACCAATGTGCTAGTGTAAAAGAGGAAAAAAGTGCCAAAAGTCCGGTCAATTTACGTCTATCTGTTGATAAGTGACACAAAGCCATGATAGTGTGATTATAAGTAGAAAGTGATAGCATTATGACCCTGATTTTCATTAATGTTTTATTTATACCACGGTAGTCTAATTAAAATAAATGTAAACATCCTACTATCTACATTATGAAGCCAATTTCAAACTAACTTCTATTTCTTTTGAAAACCTTCTTTGCTTTCTCCTAAAGGATGATTATGCTTTCTTTTCTTATTAACACGAATTGAGCACCTACTATATGCCCACGCATTGGTGTAGCAGCCTATGCGATGAGCTCTTAAGAAGAGGGGCAGCATCTTTTCAATTTCCTTTGTTTCAGTTGCCCAGCACGTAACACAGTACATCGCACACAGTAGATACTTACAGATGAGGTAAACTTGGCTCCATGTAGGCTGGGCAGCTACCAGTAGCAAGATTGCTCAGGTGGTGGGTGACCTTGCAGAATCAACTGTCTGTGCGGGATTGAATTCTTCTTTGCCAGTTTAACTTGGTGCCTTCATCTGTGAAAAATTGAAAAATAATAATAGAAGGACTTATGAAGAGGTATTACTTGCAGGACCCGATTCTTATAAAGTATTTACAGTGTACCTAAGTTATAGTAAGCACTCAATAAATCTTAGTTATTCCCATTGCCTGGTTGTTATTTTCACTACTGTTGCTTTAAACATGTATCCCTGGTGGTTCAGTAGTTAAGACTCCATGCTTCCACTGCTGGGGGCACAAGATTAAGTTTATCTCTGATTGAGGAAATAAGATCCTGCATACCACGCGGCCAAAAAAAGTATATCCTAAAATACAATGGAATTTCATATTGTGCAAATAACTTTTAATTGAAAAACATGGAAGTTTCAATTTGGCAAGACCTAAGGTTTAAAATTACAGCCACATAATAAATAGAAAGCATAATTAATAGTTTAAAAATTAAAAGCCATTAAATGGGCTATTTTAGTGACATGATTGGAAAAAGTATTGTCTACATAAAGCACATATTTTTATAAAAAGAAAAATAAGTGGTGATGTTTTCTAAACTTTTTACTGTTTCTCCCAGGCTACTTTCTTTGACTGGATGATGTCATCCTTAACTATTCCCATTCTTTTATATTTCCTATCTGACTTTTCACTTTTTTTTTCCTTGCAGGGTTCCCTGTGCTATGCAGTAGATCTTTGTTGATTATCTGTTTTAAATATAGCAGTGTGTACCTGTCAATCCCAAACCCCCAGTCTATACCTCCTCCCAACTCTTCCCTCCAGTAAACATGTTTGTTCTCGAAGTCTGAAGCCTAAGAAGTTTTCCCATTAAATATTATATGTTATCAGTGATCTTTGATGTTACTATTGCAAAAAGATTATGGCTTGCTGAAGACTGAGATGATACTTTTTTTAGCAATAAAGTAGTTTTAAATTAAGGTATGTACCTTTTTTATACATAACGCCATCATGCACTTAGTAGACTACAGTATAGTGAAACAGCTTCCCTGGTGGCTCATATGGTAAAGAATCCACCTGCAGTGCAGGAGACCTGGCTCCAATCCCTGGGTTGGGAAGACCCCTGGATTGGCTACCCACTCCAGTACTCTGGCCTGGAGAAATCCATAGACAGAGGAGCCTGGCAGGCTAACCATCCATGGGGTCACAAAGAATCGGACACAACTGAGTGACTTCACTTCACTTTGTTACATAAACACAACTTTTATATGCATTGGAAAACCAAAAAATTCACGTGACTGTCTTTAATTGTGGTCATCTAGAATGGAACCACTGTCTCTCTGTTATGCCTTTATACAAACTATTGAGAGAACTCATTGAGTGTGTGTTAAGGTCATAGGCTCCAAAACAATATTCTAGGGCTTAAATATAGGTTCTGCTACTTACAGCTGACTCCAGGTGGAATACTTAATCTCTCTTTGTGTCAGGTTTTTCATTTGTAAAATGAAAATATTATTTACTGATAGAGTTGTTCTCAGGACTGAATTAGTGAAATTGTTTAAAGAAGTGCTAAAACATAGAAATAACTGAAGAATAAAAACGAGTCCTTACAAATATTAAGCGGAAATTGATGAAGAGATTTTTTTTTGAGAGGGCTACATGGACAAGTCACAGAGGTAGAAATTCGTGGGGTTTTTCCAGGGGTTAGGATACTGATCAGAAGCATTGAGACAATGATTCTGGAGCCAGGACTTAGAGGTCCTGCCCTCCACATTCCAGGAGAGGAGCCAGAACAGTGCCATATCCACAGGCTATCTCTGAGAACATTGATGCGGACATTCAAGGATTTGAACCTTATTCTGTAGACAAAGGGAAATGTTGAAGACATTGTAGAGTCTAGTACATGGTCTTTTTTAGGAGTAGGGGATTCTATTCTCTTTTTTTAATGTTTGTATCCTTGATTACACCTTTTTTTTAAATTTTTATTTTTAATTGGAAGATAACTGCTTTACAATGTGGTGTTAGTTTCTGCTATTCCTCAACATGAATCAGCCATAGATAGACATAGCACCAAACCTCCTGAAACTGATTTTTAGTTCTTTTTTTGGTACCTGCATTTCATCATTGATAATAATGATTCCTGTATCATAGGGTGTTGTGAGGATTAAATGAGGTAATGCAGGTAATGTACATAGAACATTGTCTGGCTAATAGTAATTCCCAATAGAACATTAGCTATTTTAATTTGTGAGCAATGGAGTGATGTGATCGAATCTGTGGAGCTTTACATAATTCTGGGCAAAGGAAAATACCTAAACTTCCATATAAGAACAGACAGAGAATGAGAAGTTTGCATAAGAGTGATGATTAGTGAGTGTCTTGCACTTGAGCTATTTTTTCAAAAGGTTGGCCTGGAAAAGGTCATTGCTAAAGATTCACAGTTATTTCTGAGAAGACATTGGTACTGTAGCTGGCCTTTCAGGAAAGCTAGAAAGCCTGACACATGAAGAGAGCATCATATGCAAAGCTCTGTTCCATGGGATACCTTTGTGCAGATTGAAAAGAAATATCCTTTTCTCTGGGCATATATAGCCCAATAGCAGGGTGCATGGCATGGTAAGAAGAGCCTTGGACCCACCCCCTTGACCAGACATCTATGGGTAAGATGCATCTTTTGCAGCTGAACACTTCTACCCCAAAGCATTTGGCATTAGGAAAGTTCTGCCTAGCCAGAGAACGTGTCCTTCATGTGTGTTTGTTTGCCAATACCTTGCATTTGAGGTCGTCTTGTGATTTGCTTTGGCTGCTAGAATGTGCTAGAAGCAACTATGTGACTGTGAAGGCTAAACCTTAACTGGGCTTGAAGCTTCCATTTTCACCCTCTCGGGATTCTGCTCTGAGATCACTCAATCTAACATACCAGAGGATGGGAGGTTGAGGAGGAGAACAGAAGTGCCCTTTTGACAGCTGGCACACCCTGGCAGCTGCCTCTTTGTGAGTGGTCCCAGGCAACACCAGAGGAATCACTTCTTAGGCACAGAATTGCTTATCTATAGGATCTTAAGCAAGAGTAAATGGGTTTTGTTTTTGACTAAGGTTTTGGGGTGGTTTGTTACATAACAGTAGATACCTGATATATCTAGGTCAAAAGGGAAAGATGAGGGGTAATTCTCAATCTAGATCTCTTCTCTGGAACTTCCTGGTGGTCCAGTGGCTAAAACTCCATACTTCCCCTGCAAGGGACATGAGTTCAATCCCTGATTGGGGAACTAAGATCCCCAACCCATGCTCTGTGGCCCCCCAAAATAAATAAATAAAGCTCCTCTCTAATTCCTATAATCTCTCAGATTCCAGTTAAAGACATTTCCAGTGATGAGACACTGAGCCAGATCTTTCTTTCATGGATGGAGATATTAATGTATTATACAGATCAGTTTGGTCCGTAGGAGCAGAAAAATTGTCTACAGAGATTTCCAGAATAGTTTTTTGATACTAGTGTGGCCTAGAAATGTCTGCTGGCTGATTGCCTTTCTAGTCACTCTGTGTCTCCAGAAGACTTAATAAAAGACTCAGAAATATTAAAAATGAAGAATTGCTGAGTCCCTCCCTAGTTCCAATCACTGTCATGACTGAGATACATTGTCAAAAGTAATGGTCCATGTTTGAAAAAGAATATTCTACATGAACTAGAAATTCACGTGAGATGAGCTAGTAAAAGTACAGCAGGAATCTGAAGAATTGAAAGAAGTGAGAAAGAAGTCAAATGCCCCGTAAAACTGAAAATACAAATAAATTATGTTTAGTTAGTAAGGAACATTAAATGAACAGTTGAATATTTATATTTTGATCAATTCTACTATCTTATGATTTTATAAAAACATTATTTTCTTTGACTTTTCCAGTGATGTTTATTTTTAGTTTGAACGTATAGAACCAGTAGTTTTGATGCCAAGTTGAAAAACATGGAGATGTTAGAATCACAAGTTTCCTTTACTTTTCCTCCTTCCTTCCTTCTTCCCTTTCTTTTAGCTTAAAGTCTTCCCTGAAAAGGGAGTGAACAGTGAATGTCAAGCGTGTTCACACTGGATTCCTGCTGGAACTTCTCCTTGAACATCTAACACTGTCCCTCAGGTAGAGCAGAGCAGGCCCAAGCAGTCTGCTCTGTATTTCCTAAGACTCCAGCCTGGCTGTGCTTGGTCCTCAAGGCTGGAATGTCTCCCAGGTCTGCAGTGCTCGTCCCCCACAGGAGACAGCACAGGGTCAGTGACATGTGCTGTGTTCACCAATGTGACATGGATCCTTCCACTGAGAACTCCATGTTCTGGTACTGTGACCCCTTGAGTTTGGAGCTCTTCCTTCCTACGGATGAAGGGATGAGGATGAAGGGACCGCCCTTTTAGATTAAATGAAGAGGCTACAGGGTGTGCAGTCTGTGCTCATTATGGTAATATTAGTCAGTACCAAAATGGGTAGGTTGTGGGGAATATTGTCAGATCGATTCAGTTAAGGTAGAGGAAATATTAGTGATTGTATCATATAATGGGTGTGTTTGGGTAGCATGGGATCAGACTGAATCTGAATCACGGGCATGTCATGGACAGCAGGCGGAGAGTCCACCCTATTGCCGTGACACCAAATGGTGATGGGCAGACACTAACTAGACTTAACCTAGTGATCCCTGTGTCATGCACTACACTAAAAAATCGTCTTGCTATGGTGTACATCTGAAAACGAATTAAAAAAAAATGGAGAAAGGAAGGAAAGAAGGAAAAAGAAAACATTGTCAGTCAGGCTTCAATTTGAGAAAAGTGGGGCTGGGGAGGGAGGGAAAATAGGGTGAGGAGGAGGAGGGCAGGAGGAAGAAGAAAAAGACGGATTGCCTTGAAGGGGAGGGGGGTTAAAGGGTCAAAAGAGTGGACAGGACAGTCAGGTGGGTGCCATAGGGAAAGGAAATGAAGCCAACAAACACACTCCCCATGGTGACTTTAAGTCCAAGGTCAAGATGTGGATATCACAGTGTCATCCAGCGCACAGCGACACACAGGCCTCACTTGGCGGAGGAGTTCAGGACCCTCAGATAACCCTGAAAGCTGCAGCTGAAGAACGAAGCCATCACGTTCATCCACGGCTGAAAAATACTGCAGTCCCATGACATTCAAAAATCCTATCAAAGCATTTAAAGACTCTGTCACTCACTCACCATTAAAATGTAGAGAACAGAAAAGGAGCGAAACTACGGTGGATGGATGGATGGGTGGATGGTATGGACGGATGGAGGAATTTCCATGACAGTCTTGTCATGAAAACTTTGACAGAAAAGCACCCGATTCACTTTTGTAAAGAATTTGCCTTGTCTTCTTGGCCTGGTATCTTTCCTATGTCTGGATGATCACCCACATCCCCACCCCACCAACTTTTAGATGAGCCTCCAAAGCCATGCCTTTTATGCCCTCAAGGTCCTGCCGGAACTATCTCTCGGAGCGCCCTTCTGAAGGGGAACGTTCTCACTCAGGTCATCGCCCCGAGACATCTTCAGCCTGTCCCACCCCCACACCCTTCCGCCACCTGCCAGCTGGATGAATTGAGGAAGTTACTTAATATCTAAGTCCCAATCTCCTTACTTATAAAATGGGAATAATTGTAGGATGTGCCTTACAAGATTGCTATTAGAATGGAATAAAACGATGTATTTAAAGCTTTCGCACACCGTTGGCGCTTTTAAGTATTATTGTGGTGCTCAGTTGCTCAGTCGTGTCTGACTCTTTGTGACCCCATGGACTGGGGCCCACCAGGCTTCTCTGTCCATGGAATTTTCCAGGCAAGAATACTGGAATGGGTTGCCACTTCATTCTCCAAAATACTTTGGCTGTGCCACACAGCTTGTGGAATCTTAGTTCCCCAACCAGGCCTGGAACCCACATCCTCTTCATTGGAAGCACGGAGGCTTAATCACTGGACCACCAGGGAAGTATTGTATTCAGATAGCAAGGCAACTTAAATTTTAATTTATGTGTCATGTAAAATAATTTCACTGAAGCACCAACCAGCCAGGTCTCACTACTTTAAAAATGATGATTCATATGATTTGTAACTAGTATCAGTGTTATTCAAAAAGTCATGTAAAACTTCTAAAACTGGAGAATATTATTAGAGAATACAGTAAAATAGAAGCATAGTGGAAGATTGAAAGATTAAATCATTTATAATCCTGCTAAAAGAGAGTATTACTATCCATTCTTAGGGAGATACTTTTGTCAAGGAGAAATAAGTGATAAAATAAATTCATCTTAATGTGTCCAAATTCTTCAAACTGCAAAATAGAGCAGTAACTTCTGAGTACTCATCTTATCTGACTTAGCAGCAGCATATGATACAACTGATCACTCATTTCTTTTTGAAATGTATTCATTATGTGTCTTCTAGGACTCCAGATTCACCTGGCTTTCCTTCTCTGTTTCTGCTTTTTATCAGTCTTGCTGGTTCCTCTTCATCAATGCAGCTTCTAAATGCTGGAGTGTCCGAAGAAACAGTCTTTGGGCCTCTTTTCTAACTTCATTCACTCCGTAGGTGGTCTCACTCAGTTTCACAAATTTAATTATAATTTATATTGAAATGTAAATGTATATATCTACCTATATGTACAGACACACACACTCCCCCAAACTTATATCTTTAGTACATACCTCTCCTCTTCATTCATGATCCACACACCAAGCCCATTTTATATCTTCACTTGAATGTCCAGATCGATATGTTCAAAATTAGCTCCTTTTGCGGTCACCATCATCTCAATAATTCCAGCTTGATGTTATCCTTGAATCTTCTCTTTAACGCACATGTAGCATCACATAGCTCATCAGCAAACCTTGTCAGTTCTACCTTCAGCATGTGTGGTGTCTATGGGGTCTACGGTGTCTATGTGTGTGTATGTGTGGTGGGGTGGAGGCGAGGGGGGAGATATGAGAATTCACCACCACTTCTCACCACCCCCACAACCATCATCCTGGGCCGAGACATCATTGATGTTGGATTGTTGAAATAGTCTCCTAGATATCTCCTTGCTTCTACTCTTGGCCTCTGTGGTTTGTTCTCAAGATAGCAGCCAAAGTGGGCTGGTTAAAATTTAAGTCGGATCATGTCACTTCTCTGTTCACAGTTTATCAATGACTTCCCTGACGCCTGTAGTCTGAATCCTTTTGGGGACCTGAGTCATCTGCCCCCCATTATCTTTCTGACTTCCTCTCCTTCCGCTTTCTCTCTGGCTCATTCTGGTCCAGCCACGCTGGCCTCCCTTCTGTCTCTTGGACTGTAATGCCAGCTCCATGAGGGCAGGATTGGTGGCTGTTTTGTTTTCTCTGCATATCCAGCATCTACAATAGTACCTAGCTTACAATGAGGACTTGCTAAATATTTCTTGAAGTTTTGATTATTTCTGAGCTTATCTCTTTTTACATACTTTCCCACAAAGGCTATTTACAAGGTGTTAGTGCTTGTACCCGTCTTTATTAGAAATCTAGGGTAATGATGGGATTTTTTTTTCTCATACTGTTACTCTATTTCTTTTTCCCTCAGGTTTATTAACACATCTTCCTGACTCCCCACTTTCCTGATTCTCTCTTGTCCTCAGACTCTCATTCCCCCGCCTGGAACTTGATTCCCCTCAATTGCCATGCAGTGATTGTTCCCTAACCTGGACTAGGTCCGTCAAAATTAGATACAGGCTTGGGAAAAAAGAATGGAAAAAACAAATTTTCCTGTTTCCTTTTCTTTATTATAGTGCTTTTATATTTGATGTTTAAAATCATCTTCAGGAAAATTCTGGGAGTAAAAGTGAAAGTATGTTTGTGTTAAGTAACTGCAGTTGCTGTAACATAATTCCCCAAATCTTAGTGGCTTAACACAGTCGATTTCCCCCTCATTCATATAAATTCCCAAATGGCTGTTTCTAATCACTGGGCTTATACATGGCTTCTACATGGCTCTTTCCTCCCATCCTGCAGTTTTACCAAGGAAGAGGGAGAGAATGTGGAGGATTATTGCAGGATGTTTCCGTGGGGCAGGCCTGTGCACATCCATCATTCCTACTCATATTCCTCTGCCTGGAACTTACTCAATAGTCACAAGCTGATAGCTAAGTTCTGGCAAGGATGGCAGTGTGATTCGCCTTTGTGCCCAGGAAGAAGCAAAAGCAAGTTTGAGAATGACAAGGCTCGAGCCTCTGCCATACATTGTATTGCCTTCTTTTATATTTCTCACTCCTCATTCATGTATCTATGATGTGACGATTCTCTTTTTGCTTAGTGCTGTACATAAAAATAATAACAGAGCACTGAGCTAGGTAGGAGGGAGGCGCAATTATATTCCAATTAAAAAAAAGTACATTAAAAAAAGAATAAAAACAGCAATAATAAAAACTCTCTGCTATTCACTGATTATATTTTTAAATTCTTAAAAATAACTGTAAGATAGGACTGTTGTTATCAAACATTTTATAGATGAGGAAATTGAGGTATGAAAAAGTTAATGTGTTTAATGTCATCTGCTATTAAGTGCCAAAGCCAGGATTGAACCAGGCTGTCTAATCTGAGTTCGCCTATTTAACAAGCATACTATATTGATTCCCATGTTTTGAAGGAATTAAAAAGCTTTTTCCACATTATATTGCTTCTCAGGGAGCCAGAATAAACCAGTTAATTTGCTAATTTGATCCCAGTGTCTCCTGTTCCTATACAGAATTACTCAAGGCTTCCCAGTTCTAGAGCATTGCACCCTCACAGAGTAACAAGCTGAGGCTGAAGGATGGGGTAAGGGAGCAGAGCCCTGTTTGTGTTTAAATTCTCTTAGAGCATTTCATGTGGCACTTTTTACAGTTCTTAACTCTCTTAATTGAAAAACATTTCACCAAACAATACTACAACTGATACAGTACTTATAATGAGAAAAAAGTGAAAGTGTTTTTTGCTCTTTTGGTCTGAACCCATGGACTGTAGATCACCAGACTCCTCTGGCCATGGAATCCTCCAGGCAAAAATACTGGAGTGGGTAGCCATTCCCTTCTCCAGGATATCTTCCCAAACCAAGGATCAAACCTGGGTCTCCTTGCATTGCAGGAGGATTCTTTACTATCTGAGCCACCAGGGAAGCCCCACTTACAATGAACCCCCTTGCAAAAAGAGGCACTGATACTAGCAATAAACAGTCTATACACTGTACCTTACCACCTGTTAATGATATTACGTGCAAAGAAAACAAAGCCCGTACATTTGTATACTGATACAATAGAATTTTTTGTTTAGTTTTATCTGAGCCACCAAGATATATCAGATACAAAAGTTAATGAAAAGGATCAAGTTGTCAGAGTTATAGAGGGTTATGTGAGCGTGATTTCTTTGAAAAATAAAGAAATTTCTTTGCTGTTATTTTCCACCTATCATATCATCTCCTGGTGAGGGTGTGTGTGTGGTAACTTCATTCACACTCAGTCCATAGAGAGAGAGGCTTCAAAGGAGGCCAATCTGAGAGTTTGTTGACTCTCCTGGACTTGGAGGAGCACATTTAGCTAGTGTCTGATGCCTACATGAGGTATCCAAAAGTGAAAGTCTGGCTAAATGGCATTTGGAAGCTAAGTAGTGTTTGGACAGTAACTGAATTCCACTCTGAAGGAACCAAAGGTATATGAATCCTGAGAAACAGATATAGGACCTGGGGGAGGAAGAAGGACTGTCCTGAGTAACTGTTTCTCCTGCTTGAGAGGACTGCTAGTCAAGGCAGAGGAATCCCAGCAGAGTCTCAGAGCTGTAGGCCACCAGAACATCAGGGGCTGGGGGGGATCGGCTGCTGGTGGAATAGATGGGTCATTCATATCACTGTAATTACAATTGAAGAAGACCAGAAAGGCAACTTCTGAGAACTCAGGAAAATGTTAGAGAGAGAGGAAGAGAAAGAGGGAGATATTGATTGATTTACATATCTGCAAAGCTGAGAGTTTGAAGCCCTTTCACAGTATTACCAGTCAGGTGAGAACCTTGTATCCCCACTTTCTCTACCTCCCTTCTTTTGTTCAGGCTGTAGATATGAACTGGTCTCTAGCTAGGGGAAGTAGCGGGGAGGGTTGTCTAACTTTTGAATTTAAAGTGTTGGTTAATAAATCAGACTGAAACTTTTACTTGCCAAATTGAGGCTCCGTTCTGCAACTAAGCAATTTTCTGTTACCTAAAGTGTTCAGAAGTATCACAGGGCTTGCTAGAGTTTTCATCTACTGGTAAGAGAAAAACTTGCCCCAGTGGGAGATAAATATAAGCTGATTTTAGATTACATGACTTAATTCCATGATTATATTCCATTGTGTAATGCTTTATTGTGTTTATAAGGAAAATATTGCTCTTCAGTAAATACAGATTTTCTAATATGAGTAATTTTTAGTTGAGTATGGATAATTGGATATATCACTTCTCTACCTTTTAGAGGGCATGAAAGTTATTACTGAATTCACTGATTAGTGTTTGGTTGATATGTACCTTAAACCTCAAATACTTTGAGAATTATTATAAATCTATAAATTAAACCTACCACTTAGAGAATCATCTCTCTGTCATTATGAAAGCTGAGATTCTAGTTGAGGAGGCTGAAGAAAAGTATAGGCAGTTTCTGTGCTTTGTGTTGGACAAGAGATGCCTTAAATGAGGAGGTTATTTTCTTGTGCTGTTTTCTTCCTTCATCTAAGTCCTTTGAAAAAGAAAGAATATTTTCAGAGTATGTTCAAACCTTGACAGATTGATTTCTTTCTACTGCTCAGTTGAAAAAGTCGCTCTAAACTAGAGAAATGATGATTTCTTTCTACTGCTCAGTTGAAAAAGTCGCTCTAAACTAGAGAAATGAATAGGTGTTCTTTTTTTGCAAACTTGCTTGGCATTTGTTTTCATGGATTTTCTTGGATTGGGTCATGTAATGGATCAATCAACAGACATCTGCTTTGAGCATCCACTAAGTTCATAGCACCGTGCTTGGCACTACAAGGATTTGGAATTCAGTCTAAGTAAATTCAGTAGATTTTTCTTAAGTACTATCCCATGTCAACAACTGTGCTAAGCCCTAGAAAATTAACCTGAATGTTTAAACCCATGGAAGGTAGTCTGCTTGTGAAATATGAATACAATATAACACTCTGTCTAATGATATGAGTGTCAAATTTGGTGAACAAACAAAGCTGAGTAGTAATAGTGATGAGGAAAGGATTCATTCTAACTGAAGGACTAAAGAATAAACATAATAATCAGTTCAGTCACTCAGTCGTGTCCGACTCGTTGCGACCCCATGAATTCAAAGCACGCCAGGCCTCCCTGTTCATCACCATCTCCCTGAGTTCACTCAGACTCACGTCCATCGAGTCAGTGATTCCATCCAGCCATCTCATCCTCTGTCGTCCCCTTCTCCTCCTGCCCTCAATCCCTCCCAGCATCAGAGTCTTTTCCAATGAGTCAGCTCTTTGCATGAGATGGCCAAAGTACTGGAGTTTCAGCTTCAGCATCATTCCTTCCAAAGAACTCCCAGGGCTGATCTCCTTCAGAATGGAATGATTGGATCTCCTTGCAGTCCAAGGGACTCTCAAGAGTCTTCTCCAACACCACAGTTCAAAAGCATCAATTCTTCAGTGCTCAACCTTCTTCACAGTCCAACTTTCACATCCATACATGACCACAGGAAAAACCATAGCCTGGAATAGATGGACCTTTGTTGGCAAAGTAATGTCTCTGCTTTTGAGTATGCTATCTAGGTTGGTCATAACTTTCCTTCCAAGGAGTAAGCGTCTTTTAATTTCATCGCTGCAGTCACCATCTGCAGTGATTTTGGAGCCCCCAAAAACAAAGTCTGACACTGTTTCCACTGTTTCCCCATCTATTTCCCATGAAGTGATGGGACCAGATGCCATGATCTTCGTTTTCTGAATGTTGAGCTTTAAGCCAACTTTTTCACTTTCCACTTTCACCCTCATCAAGAGGCTTTTTAGTTCCTCTTCACTTTCTGCCATAAGGGTGGTGTCATCTGCATATCTGAGGTTATTGATATTTCTCCCAGCAATCTTGATTCCAGCTTGTGTTTCTTCCAGTCCAGTGTTTCTCATGATGTACTCTGCATAGAAGTTAAATAAGCAGGGTGACAATATACAACCTTGACGTACTCCTTTCCCTATTTGGAACCAGTCTGTTGTTCCATGTCCAGTTCTAACTGTTGCTTCCTGACGTGCATACAGATTTCTCAAGATGTAGGTCAGGTGGTCTGGTATTCTCATTTCTTACAGAATTTTCCACAGTCTATTGTGATCCATACAGTCAAAGGCTTTTGCATAGTCAATAAAGCAGAAATAGATGTTTTTCTGGAACTCTCTTGCTTTTTCAATGATCCAGCGGATGTTGGCAATTTGATCTCTGGTTCCTCTGCCTTTTCTAAAACCAGCTTGAACATCCGGAAGTTCACGGTTCACATATTGCTGAAGCCTGGCTTGGAGAATTTTGAGCATTACTTTACTAGCGTGTGAGATGAGTGCAATTGTGCGGTAGTTTGAGCATTCTTTGGCATTGCCTTTCTTTGGGATTAGAATGAAAACTGACCTTTTCCAGTCCTGTGGCGACTGCTGAGTTTTCCAAATTTGCTGGCTTATTGAGTGCAGCACTTTCACAACATCATCTTTCAGAATTTGAAATAGCTCAACTGGAATTCCATCACCTCCACTAGCTTTGTTCATAGTGATGCTTTCTAAGGCCCACTTGACTTCAAATTCCTGGATGTCTGGCTCTAGGTCAGTGATCACACCATCGTGATTATCTGGGTCGTGAAGATCTTTTTTGTACAGTTCTTCTGTGTATTCTTGCCACCTCTTCTTAATATCTTCTGCTTCTGTTAGGTCCATACCATTTCTGTCCTTTATCGAGCCCATCTTTGCATGAAATGTTCCCTTGGTATCTCTAATTTTCTTGAAGAGATCTCTAGTCTTTCCCATTCTGTTGTTTTCCTCTATTTCTTTGCATTGATCGCTGAGGAAGGTTTTCTTATCTCTCCTTGCTATTCTTTGGAACTCTGCGTTCAGATGCTTGTATCTTTCCTTTTCTCCTTTGCTTTTCACTTCTCTTCTTTTCACAACTATTTGTAAGGCCTCCCAGGCAGCCATTTTGCTTTTTTGCATTTCTTTTCCATTGGGATGGTCTTGATCCATGTCTCCTGTACAATGTCACCAACCTCTGTCCATAGCTCATCAGGCACTCTATCTATCAGATCTAGGCCCTTAAATCTATTTCTCACTCTACTTTATTTTTTTTTAAATTTTTTTAAAATTTTATTTTATTTTTAAACTTTACAATATTGTATTAGTTTTGCCAAATATCAAAATTAATCCGCCACAGGTATACATGTGTTCCCCATCCTGAACCCTCCTCCCTCCTCCCCCCCCCCCCCACCCCGGGTCATCCCAGTGCACCAGCCCCAAGCATCCAGTATCGTGCATTGAACCTGGACTGGCGACTCGTTTCATACATGATATTATACATGTTTCAATGCTATTCTCCCAAATCTCCCCACCCTCTCCCTCTCCCACACTCTACACTCTACTTTATGATCTTAAGGGATTTGATTTAGGTCATACCTGAATGGTCTATGGTTTTCCCTACTTTCTTTAATTTTAGTCTGAATTTGGCAATAAAGAGTTCATGATCTGAGCCACAGTCAGCTCCTGGTTTTGTTTTTGTTGACTGTATAGAGCTTCTCCATCTTTGGCTGCAAAGAACATAATCAATCTGATTTCGGTGTTGACCATCTGGTGATGTCCATGTGTAGAGTCTTCTCTTGTGTTGTTGGAAGAGGGTGTTTGTTATGACCAGTGCATTTTCTTGGCAAAACTCTATTACTCTTTGCCCTGCTTCATTCAATATTCCAAGAGCAAATTTGTCTGTTACTCCAGGTGTTTCTTGACTTCCTACTTTTGCATTCCAGTCCCCTATAATGAAAAGGACATCTTTTTTGGGTGTTAGTTCTAAAAGCTCTTGTAGGTCTTCATAGAATGGTTCAGCTTCAGCTTCTTCAGCGTTACTGGTTGGGGCATAGACTTGGATTACTGTGATATTGAATGTCTAACTCAGTGAAACTAAGCCATGCCCGTGGTGCCACCCAAGACGGGCAGGTGATGGTGGAGAGGTCTGACATAATGTGGTCCACTGGAGAAGGGAATGGCAAACCACTTCAGTATTTTTGCCTTGAGAACCCCATGAACAATATGAAAAGGCAAAATGATAGGATACTGAAAGAGGAACTCCCCAGGTCAGTAGGTGCCCAATATGCTACTGGAGATCAGTGGAGAAATAACTCCAGAAATAATGAAGGGATGGAGCCAAAGCAAAAACAATACCCAGCTGTGGATGTGACTGGTGATAGAAGCAAGGTCTGATGCTGTAAAGAGCAATATTGCATCGGAACCTGAAATGTCAGGTCCATGAATCAAGGCAAATTGGAAGTGGTCAAACAAGAAATGGCAAGAGTGAATGTCGACATTCTAGGAATCAGCGAACTAGAATGGACTGGAATGGGTGAATTTAACTCAGATGACCATTATATCTACTACTGCGGGCAGGAGTCCCTCAGAAGAAATGGAGTAGCCATCATGGTCAACAAAAGAGTCCGAAATGCAGTACTTGGATGCAATCTCAAAAACGACAGAATGATCTCTGTTTATTTCCAAGGCAAAAATAATAATAGCTATTACTTATTGATAACCAAAGATAGTTCAAGTACTCTTGAAGCCATTTCTGAATTTTTATTTAAAAATGCTTCTTGGGGTAGTTTTTTTTTTTTTAATTGAAGGATAATTGCTTTACAGAATTTTGCTGTTTTCTGTCAAATCTCAGCATGAATCAGCCATAGGTATACATATATACCCTACTCCTTGAACCTCCCTCCCACCTCCCTCCCCATCCCACCCCTCTAGGTTGGCACAGATCCCCTGTTTGAGTTTCCTGAGCCATATAGTAAATTCCTGTTGGCTATCTATTTTACATATGGTAATGTAAGTTTCCATGTTACTATTTCCATACATCTTACCCTCTCCTCCCCTCTCCCCATGTCCATAATTCTATTCTCTATGTTTCTCCATTGCTGCCCTGTAAATAAATTCTTCAGAATCAATTTCTAGATTCCATATATGTGCATTAGAATACGATCTTTCTCTTTCTCTTTCTGACTCACTTCACTCTGTATGATAGGTTCTAGGTTCATCCACCTCATCAGAACTGACTCAAATGCATTCCTTTTTATGGCTGAGTAATAGTCCATTATGTATGTGTACCACAACTTCTTTATCCGTTCATCTGTTCATGGACATCTAGGTTGATTCCATGTTATAGCTATTGTAAATAGTGCTGCAGTGAACAACAGGATTCAATTCAGTTCAGTCGCTCAGTCATGTCCGACTCTTTGCGACACCATGAATCGCAGCAGGCCAGGCCTCCCTGTCCATCACCAACTCCCGGAGTTCACTCAGACTCATGTCCATCGAGTCAGTGATGCCATCCAGCCATCTCATCCTCTGTCGTCCCCTTCTCCTCCTGCCCCCAATCCCTCCCAGCATCAGAGTCTTTTCCAATGAGTCAACTCTTCACATGAGGTGGCCAAAGTACTTGAGTTTCAGCTTCAGCATCATTCCTTCCAAAGAAATCCGGGGGCTGATCTCCTTCAGAATGGATTGATTGGATCTCCTTGCAGTCCAAGGGACTCTCAAGAGTCTTCTCCAACACCACAGTTCAAAAGCATCAATTCTTCGGCACTTAGCTTTCTTCACAGTCCAACTCTCACATCCATACATGACCACAGGAAAAACCATAGCCTGGAATAGATGGACCTTTGTTGGCAAAGTAATGTCTCTGCTTTTGAGTATGCTATCTAGGTTGGTCATAACTTTCCTTCCAAGGAGTAAGCGTCTTTTAATTTCATGGCTGCAGTCACCATCTGCAGTGATTCTGGAGCCCAAAAAATAAAGTCTGACACTGTTTCCACTGTTTCCCCATCTATTTCCCATGAAGTGATGGGACCAGATGCCACGATCTTCGCTTTCTGAATGTTGAGGTTTAAGCCAACTTTTCACTCTCCACTTGCACTTTCATCAAGAGGCTTTTTAGTTCCTCTTCACTTTCTGCCATAAGAGTGGTGTCATCTGCATATCTGAGGTTATTGATATTTCTCCCAGCAATCTTGATTCCAGCTGTGTTTCTTCTAGCCAGCGATTCTCATGATGTACTCTGCATAGAAGTTAAATAAGCAGGGTGACAATATACAGCCTTGATGTACTGCTTTTCCTATTTGGAACCAGTCTCTTGTTCCATGTCCAGTTCTAACTGTTGCTTCCTGACCTGCATATAGGTTTCTCAAGAGGCAGGTCAGGTGGTCTGGTATTCCCATCTCTTTCAGAATTTTCCACAGTTTATTATGATCCACACAGTCAAAGGCTTTTGCATAGTCAATAAAGCAGAAATAGATGTTTTTCTGGAACTCTCTTGCTTTTTCTATGATCCAGTGGATCTTGGCAATTTGATCTCTGCTTCGTCTGCCTTTTCTAAAACCAGCTTGAACATCTGGAAGTTCATGGTTCACGTATTGCTGAAGCCTGGCTTGGAGAATTTTGAGCATTACTTTACTAGCATGTTAAATGAGTGCATTTGTGTGGTAGTTTGAGCATTCTTTGGCATTGCCTTTCTTTAGGATTGTAATTAAAACTGGCCTTTTCCAGTCCTGTAGCCACCACTGAGTTTTCCAAATTTGCTGGCATATTGAGTGTAGCACTTTCACAACATCATCTTTCAGAATTTGAAATAGCTCAACTGGAATTCCATCACCTCCACTAGCTTTGTTCATAGTGACGCTTCCTAAGGCCCACTTGACTTGAACAATGGGATACATGTGTCTTTTTCAATTTTTGTTTCCTCAGGGTATATGCCTAGGAGTGGGATTGCTGAGTCACGTGGTGGTTTTGTTCCTAGTTTTTTAAGGAATCTCCATACTGTGTTCCAGAGTGGCCGTATCAATTTACATTCCCAGCAACAGTCCAAGAGCGTTCCCTTTTCTCCACACCCTCTCCAGCATTTACTGTTTGTAAACTTTTTGATGCTGGCCATTCTGACAGTATGAGGTGATATCTCATTGTGGTTTTGATTTGCATTTCTCTACTAATGGGCAGTGTTGAGCATCTTTTTCATGTATTTGTTAGCCATCTGTATGTCTTTTTTGGAGAAATGTCTGTTTAGGTCTTTTCCCACTTTTTGATTGGATTGTTTGTTTTTCTGGTGTTGAGTTGTATGAGCTTCTTTTATATTTTGGAAATTAATCCTTTGTCAGTTGTTTCATTTGCTATCATTTTCTCCCATTCTGAGGATTGTCTTTTCACCTTGTTTATAGTTCCCTTTGCTTTGCAAAAGCTTTTAAGTTTAATCAGGGCCCACTTTTTTACGTTTGTTTTTATTTCACTTTTCACTTTCATGCATTGGAGAAGGAAATGGCAACCCACTCCAGTGTTCTTGCCTGGAGAATCCCAGGAATGGGGGAGCCTGGTGGGCTGCCGCCTATGCGGTTTCAGAGAGTCAGACACAACTGAAGAGACTTAGCAGCAGCAGCAGCAGCAGTAGCAGCAGCAGGAGGTGTGTCATAGAGAATCTTGCTTTGATTTATGTCAACGAGTGTTCTGCCTATGTTTTCCTCTAAGAGTTTCATAGTTTCTGGTCTTACATTTATGTCTTTAATCCATTTTGAGTTTATCTTGTGTATGGTGTTAGAAAGTTTTAGAATTTCATTCTTTTACATGTAGCTGTCCAGTTTTCCCAGCACCATTTATTGAAGAGGCTGTCTTTGGCCCATTGTATATTCTTGGCTCCTTTGTCAAAAATAAGATACCCATAGGTGCAAGGGTTTATTTTTGGGCTTTCTATCTTGTTCCACTGGTCGATATTTCTGTTTTTGTGCCAGTACCATACTGTCTTGATGACTGTAGCTTTGTAGTATAATCTGAAGTCAGGAAGGTTGATTCCTCCAGCTCCATTCTTCTTTCTCAAGACTGCTTTGGCTATTCAGGGTCTTTTGTGTTTTCATATAAATTGTGATTTTTTAATCCTAGTTCTGTGAAAAATGCCATTGGTAATTTGATAGGGATCACATTGAATCTATAGATTGCATTTGGTAGATTGATTCCTTAATTTCTATTTCTGATTTTTCGTTGTTAGTTATAGAAATGCAAGTGATTGCTGTGTATTGATTTTATATCCTGCAACTTTGCTAAATTCACTGATTAGCTCTAGTAATGTTTTTGATACTATCTTTAGGGTTTTCTATGTATAGTGTCATGTCATCTACAAACAGTGAGAGCTTAACTTCTTTCCTGATCTGGATTCCTTTTATTTCTTTTTCTTCTCTGATTGCTGTAGCTAGGACTTCCAGAACTATGTTGAATAATAGTGGTGAAAGTGGACATCCTTGTTTTTCCTGATCTTAGGGGTAATGCTTTCAGTTTTTCACCTTTGAGAATAATGTTTGCTGTAGGCTTATTATATATGGCCTTTATTATATCCAGTTAGGTTCCTTCTATGCCCATTTTTTGAAGAGTTTTAACCATAAATGGGTGCTGAATTTTGTCAAAGGCTTTTTCTGCATCTATTGAGATTATCATATGGTTTTTATCTTTCTATTTGTTTCAGTCACATTGATTGACTTGCATATATTGAAGAATCCTTGCATTCTTGGAATAAACCCAACTTCATCATGGCATATGAGGTCTTTGATGTGTTGCTGAATTCTGTTTGCTAAAATTTTGTTGAGGATTTTTGCATCTGTGTTCATCCGTGATATTGACCTGTAGTTTTCTTTTTTTGTGTTATCATTGTCTTGTTTTGGTATCAGGGTGATTGATGGTGGCCTCGAAGAATGAGTTTCAAAGTGTTCTTTTCTCTGCAATTTTTTTTTCTTTTTTAATTTAATTTTATTTTTAAACTTCACAATATTGTATTGGTTTTGCCAAATAGAAGGATAGGCATTAGCTCTTCTCTAAATGTTTGATAGAATTCTCCTGTGAAGCCATCTGGTCCTGGGCTTTTGTTTTTTTGGAAATTTTTGATCACAGCTTCAATTTCAATGCTTGTATTTGGGTTGTTCAACATTTCTATTTCTTCCTGGTTCTGTCTTAGAAAAGAAGATTGAACTTTTTTAAGAGTCTGTCCATTTCTTCCAGGTTATCTGTTTTATTTCCATATAGTTCTTCATAATAGTCTCTTATAACCCTTTGTATTTCTGCATTGTCTGTTGTAACCTCTCCTTTTTCATTTTTAATTTTGTTGATTTGATTCTTCTCTATTTTTTTCTTGATCAGTCTGGATAAAGGTTTCTCAATTTTGTTTATCTTCTCAGCAAACCAACTATTAGTTTTATTAATCTTCACTATTGTTTCTTTCATTTCTCTTTCATTTATTTCCACTTGGATCTTTATGATTTCTTTTCTTCTTCTAATTTTGAGGGGCTTTTTTTTGTTCTTCTTTTCCCAGTTGTTTTAGGTATAAAGTTAGGTTGTCTATTTGGTGTTTTTCTTGTTTCTTGAGGTAGGAGTGTACAGCTATAAACTTCCCTCTTAGGACTGCTTTTGCTGCATCCCATAGGTTTTGAGTTGTCATGTTTCCATTGTCATTTGTTTCTAGAATTTTTTTTATTTCCCTTTTGATTTCTTCAGTAACCTGTTGGTTATTTAGAAATGTGTTGTTTAATCTCCATGTGTTTGTGTTTCTTACAGTTTTTTTCTTGTAATTGATGTCTAGTCTCATAGTGTTGTGGTCAGAGAAGATGCTTGATATGATTTCAGTTTTCTTAAATTTACTGAGGTTTGATTTGTGACCCAAGATGTGGTCTATCCTGGAGAATGTTCCATGTGCACTTGAGAAGAATGTGTATTCTTCTGCATTTGGATGGAATGCCCTGAAGATATCAATGAGATCCATCTCATCTCATGTATCATTTAAGACTTGTGTTTCCTTATTAATTTTCTGTTTTGATGATCTATCCATTGGTGTGAGTGGTGTGTTAAAGTCTCCTCCTATTATTGTGTTACTGTCAGTTTCTCCTTTTATCTCTGTTAGTGTTTGTCTTATGTATTGAGGTGCTCCTATGTTGGGTGCATACATATTTACAATTGTTATGTCTTCCTCTTGGATTGATCCCTTGATCATTATGTAGTGTCCTCCCTTATCTCTTGTAATCTTTATTTTAAGGTCTATTTTGTTTGAAATGAGGATTGCTACTCCAACTTTCTTTGCTTCCCATTTGCATGGAATATATTTTTCCATCCTCTCAACTTCAGTCTATATGTGTCTTGAGGTCTCAAGTGGGTTTCTTGTAGACAGCAAAAATATGGGTCTTGTTTTTGTATCCATTCAGCCAGTCTTTGTCTTTTGGTTGGAGCATTTAACCCGTTTACATTTAAAGGATTTGTTGATCTATATATATATTCCTATTGCCATTATTTTTCTAATTGTTTAGCATTGATTTTATAGATATTTTTTCTTCTGTTGTATTTTTTGACTATATAAAAGTCTGTTTTACATTTGTTGTAAAGCTGGTTTGGTGGTAATGAATTCTCTTACCTTTTGCTTGTCTGAAAAGCTTTGGATTTCTCCATCAATTTTCAATGAGATCCTGGCTAGGACAGCAATCTTGGTTTTAGATTTTTCCCTTTAAATATATCCTCCATTCCCTCTGCAGAGTTTGTGCTGAAAGATCAGCTGTTAAGCCTATGGGGTTTCCCTTGTATGTTACTTGTTGCTTCTCCCTTGCTGCTTTTAATCTTCTTTCTGGGACCCCTATAATTTAAATGTTGGTGCATTTGATATTGTCCCAGAGGTCTCTGAGACTATCCTCAGTTACTTCTTTTTACTTTACTCTGTTCTTCAGAAGTTATTTCTACCATTTTGTTTTCCAGCTCACTGATTCATTCTTCTGCTTCAGATATTCTGCTGTAGATTCCTTCTAAAGTATTTTTCATTTCAGCAATTGTGTTGTTTGTCTCTGAATGTTTATTCTTTAATTCTTCTAAGTCTTTGTTAATTGATTCTTGCATTTTTTTCCATTTTGTTTTCAAGGTTTTCGATCATCTTTTCTATCATTATTCTGAATTCTTTTTCAGGTAATTTGCCTATTTCCTCTTCATTTATTTGAACTTCTGTGTTTCTAGTTTGTTCCTTCATTTGTGTAGTATTTCTCTGCCTTTTCATTATTATTATTATTCATTAAATTTTTTCTCATTTTTGATTTTATTTTTTTAATATAAATTTATTTTAATTGGAAGCTAATTACTTTACAATATTATATTCGTTTTGCCATACACCAACATGAATCTGCCACGGGTGTACATGTATTCCCCTTCCTGAACCCCCCTCCCACTTCCCTCCCCATACCATCCCTCTGGGTCATCCCAGTGTACCAGCCCCGAGCATCCTGTATCATGCATGGAACCTGGACAGGTGATTCATTTCATATATGATATTATACATGTTTCAATGCCATTCTCCCAAATCATCGCACCCTTGCCCTCTCTCACAGAGTCCAAAAGACTGTTCTATACATCTGTGTCTCTTTTGCTGTCTCGCATGGGACAGGCAAGAATACTGGAGTGGGTTTCCGTGCCCTCCTCCAGGGGATCTTCCTGACCCAGAGATCAAACCCACATCTCTTATGTCTCCTTCATTGGCGGACAGCTTCTTTACCAGTAGGACCACTGAGGAGTGCCTGTTATATTCCAGAAGCAATTTAAGAAAGAAGACATATGGATTAAAAAAAAAAAATCCTCTCCTGCGTGGAGATTGCATTTTAATGGTGAGAGATAAGACAACAAACAAAACACACAGGTAAACTTTGTAGTATATTAGAAGCTATCAGAGCCGGGAGAAAACTATAAAAGAGAAAAAAGAGGCAAAGCATGCCCAGGGCATGAAGGCATTGAGTACAGTAGTCAGATGTAAAGGAAGTGACTGATGATGTGCACCATAAGAAAATGTAGTCAGGCGTTCAGTAGATGGCTTTGATTTAAATTTTTCCCAATATAATTTTATACAACCCTGAATATGACTTAACAAAACATAAGCACTTCTCTAAGATTTTGAAAACACTTTTTCTCCTGTACCAACCCAGGTGATAATCCACTGGCCAATAAGATAAGTACGAAGTACTTATATTTCCATCTCCATCAAGTAAAAGCAGAGTTTTTATTCAGAAAAACAAGTAATGTAACAAGTTAACAGAAAAAACAAGTTAACAACTTTTAACAAGTGGTCTAACTGGATCTTTTGATGTGTGAAAGTTACTCAAGTTAAGGGAAGTTAGTCTTGACTGATGAAACTATAAAAATAGTCTCAGAACAAGTGGATAATTTCGCTTAAATGGATTATTTAAGCCAAATTATTTTTGAGAAATAAGTTTAAGTATGTAGGGAGATTCAAGTTGCAAATTACTTGTAGCCTTGAAAGACTTTTATTTATTTATTTTTTTAATATAAATTCATGTATTTTAATTGGAGGCTAATTACTTTACAATATTGTATTGGTTTTGCCATACATCAACATGAATCCGCCACAGGTGTACATGTATTCCCCATCCTGAACCCCCCTCCCACTGCCCTCCCCATACCATCCCTCTGGGTCATCCCAGTGCACCAGCCCCGAGCATCCTGTATCCTGCATCGAACCTGGACTGGCGATTCATTTCACATATGATATTATACATGTTTCAGTGCCATTCTCCCAAATCATCCCACCCTCTCCCTCTCCCACAGAGTCCATAAAACTCTGAGATACATCTGTATCTCTTTTGCTGTCATGCATACAGGGTTATCGTTACCATCTTTCTAAATTCCATATATATGTGTTAATATACTGTATTGGTGTTTTTCTTTCTGGCTTACTTCACTCTGTATAATAGGTTCCAGTTTCATCCACCTCATTAGAACTGATTCAAATGTATTCTTTTTAATGGCTGAGTAATACTTCATTGTGTATATGTACCACAGCTTTCTTATCCATTCATCTGCTGATGGACATCTAGGTTGCTTCCACGACCTGGCTATTATAAACAGTGCTGCGATGAACATTGGGGTACACGTGTCTCTTTCAATTCTGGTTTCCTCAGTGTGTATGCCCAGCAGTGGGATTGCTGGATCATAAGGCAGTTCTATTTCCAGTTTTTTAAGGAATCTCCACACTGTTCTCCATAGTGGCTGTACTAGTTTGCATTCCCACCAACAGTGTAAGAGGGTTCCCTTTTCTCCAGACCCTCTCCAGCATTTATTGCTTGTAGACTTTTGGATCGCAGCCATTCTGACTGGCATGAAATGGTACCTCATTGTGGTTTTGATTTGCATTTCTCTGATAATGAGTGATGTTGAACATCTTTTCATGTGTTTGTTAGCCATCTGTATGTCTTCTTTGGAGAAATGTCTGTTTAGCTCTTTGGCCCATTTTTTGATTGGGTCATTTATTTTTCTGGAATTGAGCTGCAGGAGTTGCTTGTATATTTTTGAGATTAGTTGTTTGTCAGTTGCTTCATTTGCTATTATTTTCTCCCATACTGAAGGCTGTCTTTTCACCTTACTTATAGTTTCCTTTGTTGTGCAGAAGCTTTTAACTTAAATTAGGTCCCATTTGTTTATTTTTGCTTTTATTTCCAATATTCTGGGAGGTGAGTCATAGAGGATCCTGCTGTGATTTATGTCGGAGTACGTTTTGCCTATGTTCTTCTCTAAGAGTTTTATAGTTCCTGGTCTTACGTTTAGATCTTTAATCCATTTTGAGTTTATTTTTGTGTATGGTGTTAGAAAGTGTTCTAGTTTCATTCTTTTACAAGTGGTTGACCAGTTTTCCCAGCACCACTTGTTAAAGAGATTGTCTTTTCTCCATTGTATATTCTTGCCTCCTTTGTCAAAGATAAGGTGTCCATAGGTATGTGGATTTATCTCTGGGCTTTCTATTTTGTTCCATTGATCTATATTTCTGTCTTTGTGCCAGTACCATACTGTCTTGATGACTGTATTATTATTATTTTAACTTATTATGTTTGAGGTCTCCTTTTCCCAGCTTCAAGGCTGAATTCTTTCTTTTGCTTTCTGCCCTCCTAGGGTTGGTCCAGTGGTTTGTGAAAGCTTCATATAGGGTGAGATTTGTGCTGAATTTTTGTTTGTTTTTCCCCTGATGGGCAAACCTGAGTGAGGTGGTAATCCTGTCTGCTGATGACTGGGTTTGTATTTTTGTTTTGCTTGATGTTTAGATGAGGCGTCCTGCACAGGGTGCTACTGGAGGTTGGGTGATGCTGGGTCTTCTATTCAAGTGGTTTCCTTTGTGTGAGTTCTATTTGATGCTCTCTAGTGTTAATTCTCTGGTAGTTTAGGGTCTTGGAGTCAGTGCTGCCATTCCAAAGGCTCAGGACTTGATCTCTGGTCAGGGAAGAAGATTCTACAAGTGGTTTGTTATGGCATTAAGTGAGATTAAAAAGAATATCCAAAACTGAGAAACCAAAGATGAACCACAGGCAAATGGCAGTTACAAAATCAGGCAAACAATAATTAAAATACTGGAATATACACATATACATATACATCAATGAGCAAAGTCAAAACAGCCCAACAAAAGTACAGTAGATTGACCCCGTGAACAAAGGAAGTAAAAAATTATATTTATCAGTTAAGAACAAAACTGACTAAAGCACAAAGTGGAAAACAAAACAGGTGCCAAGTGGGAAATAAAGCAGTGAAAACAAAACTAAACTAATATGTTGAGAGGAAAGGAAACAAAGAAAAGAAAGAATAGATATGCGAAGTTAAATAGAGGTAGATAAAGAAGATTTATATACATTAAGGATTAACTCCAAGGGGAAAAGAACAGTAGGAAAGGCAAACAAAGGAATATAAGTAGAAAAATATAATAGATTGAAAAAATAAAAATTATAAAAATAGAAAAGAAAAAGAAATGGACAAAGAAAGAAGGGGGGAAAAAAGAAAAAAGGAAAACTCCACAGAGCTGCAAAAACAACAATAAAAAGTGTGGCTGAATACACAAATATACATATACACCCATAAGCAAAACCAAAACAGTTCAAAAAATAGAGTATAATAGATTGACCCAGCAAACAAAGGAAAACAAAAAATCTGTCTACCAGAACAGAACTAACTAAAGCACAAACTGGAAAACAAATCTAAAGCAAGGTGCCAATTGGGGAATAAAGCAATGAAAATAAAACTAACAAATATGTTGAGGGGAAAGGAAAGGAAAGAAACGAAGGAAAGAATAGATATGCAAAGTTAAATAAAGGTGGATAAAGAAGATTTACATACATTAAAGATTAACCACAAGGGGAAAAGAACAGTAGGAAAGGCAAACAAAGGCATAAATGTAGAAAAGATAATAATAGGTTTAAAACATTAAAAATTAAAATTGAAAAAGGAGAAAAGAAAAAAGAAAAGAAAACTCCAGAGAACTTCAAAAGCTCAACGTAGAGGCAGAGGTTTATAACAACTGTAAAAAATGTGACTGAGGAAAAAAAAAAAAAGCTCAAAAGCTTAATTAGATTTCACAGTGCCAGTAAAACGGGGAGGGAAAAAGGGGAAAAAATCCAAAAGAATCTATAGAACAAGTCAAAACGTAAGAATAATACATGTTTTTCTTGAGTCACTGCTGTTCAGGAGTCTCAGTCCACCTCACCTCCCTAGGATGCCCTCCAACACTGTGCTGATCTCTGGACCTGCTGTGGGGGCAGCTCAGATTCTAATCTGGTCCTACTCCTGGTGTGTGTTCTTGCCTCCAGTGTCCACAGCTATCAGAACTAGTGCGTTTTCTTTTGTGGGAGCTCTCAATGACCTTTTAAATATTCCATAGACAGACACTGCCTGGTTGATCATGTGGATTTAATCTGCAGCTGTATAGCTGGTGGGAGGGTTTTGGGTCTTCTTCCTTAGCCACACTGCCCCTGGGTTTCAACTGTGGTTTTATTTCCACCTCTTCATGTGGGTCGTCCACTGGGGTTTGCTCCTGAGCTGCTCTGGAGGACTTGGGTTTGCCCCTCTGAGGTCCAGGTGTGGAGGTGGTGTAGCTGCCTGGGTTGCAGGAGTTCTGGCAGAACCAGGTACTCAGGGGAGTTGGCAGTGAGGGCAACTGGAAATACAGTGCTCTAAAAGGATATGGCAACCAGTATTGGCCAATACACTCCAATATTCTTGCCTGGGGAATCCCCCTCCCTGACAGAGAAGTCAGGCAGGCCACAGTCTACAGGGTTGCAAAGAGTTGGACACAACCCAAGCGACCCTGTGTGCATAGGCACAAGACTTTTTTTGCTGGGGCAGCTCTGCCTCCATGAGAGTTGTGTGTGAAGGTGGTGCAGCTGCTTGGCTTGCAGGGACCCTGGCGGTGCCAAGTGTGCAGGGACACAGACCGCCTCCCCTGCAAGAGTTATGGCCCTATCAGAGTCTTTTTTTGAGCCTCTTGTAGCTGGAGATCAGAAGGCCCCTTTGACCAGTCTTTCTCCAAAGCTCTGCCAGTTCGGGCACTTAGAGGCTCCCTTGCCTGGGGTCCTTCTCTGTTGTTGGGCGCATCAGGCACATAGAGGAGCCCCCCTGGCTGGGGTCCCACTCTGTAGATCAGCGCATCAGTCACTTAAAGGGGCACCCTGGGTGGGGTCCTGCTCTGTAGTTCAGTGCGTCAGGCATTTGATGGGCCAGCCTCTCTGCTGTTTAGCTGCCGATGCTGGCTTGTGGAGAGAGAGAGGCTATGGTGATGGCTCCGCCCCCTATGCATGACTCAGCAGTATCGCCTTGCTTCCATGGCTGCCTGGCTTTCCTCCTCAGGCATTTCTCATCACAATCTCCTCCCTCACTTCCCCTCAATTCGTCTCTGCATAGTCAAAAGCAGCCCTCACCCTGGGATTGCTCCACAATCCCCAAACTCCAGCTCCCAGCCGCTGTGCATTCCAGGGGACCCTCATCCCTGCCTGGGGTGTGTATGGCTGCGGCAAGGACTGTCTGATTCTCATTCCATTTAGGCTGCCACAGATCAGCTGTTTCACTCTCAGCCTTAAATGTTTCTCCTGTGACTCAGACAGTGGCCCCGATGTGGGGATCGGACCCTTGCTTCAGTTCTCCCACCTGATGAGGGCAGGTCCGGTCCTACTCACACTCCTGTTTCCCCGCCTAGTTCCTTCATCCTACTGAGTTTTGCATGGTCCTCTATGTTCTTTTCTGCTGGTCAGGTACTCCTGTCTGCTCTCAGCTGGTGTTCCGCAAGCACTTCTGTGTCTGAAGATGTATTCCTGTTGTATCCATGGAGAGAGATGTACTCCACATCCACTTACTCCTCCACCATCTTATTCTCTCCGCAATATATTTTTTGACCCATCTCCATGTTCCTGGCTCCTGTGTTATGTTTTTCCAGTAAAGTCTTCATTCATAGGGTCATGATTTTCAGAAGTTCAGAAAGGGGGTTGAGCAGCACCCAGATCACACTCTACTGACTGCAGTATGCTCCCTGAGGGCTCCAGGGAAGTATCCTGTAAAAGGAAAAGTCCTCAAGCCAGGCACCATCCCAGTCCTGGCTCTGGATCCCAGGGCCAACTGGTCCATTCTGGTCACCTCAGAAGAAGGAGGACGCTCTGCAGAAAGCCATGTGAGCCAGGTTTCCAGGCCTCTGGTTTGGGGTAGTTTTCATATGCCCGTTTTTCTGACTGGAGTTTCAGTGAGAGATGAAACAGCTTTTCCAAAGCACATAGTTAATAGGTGACAAAACCAGCAACTAGAATCCAGGTCTGTTAGATTTCAAAGCCTACAGATACTCTTTTTAGCTCCTCTGCCATATCTGAGTTTGTGGAGGATCACTGCAGATTTAAAGGAGCTGTGAAAGTAGAAGTATAGACTCAAGAAGGAAGCCTTCACAGATAAATTCTCTGTTGTACTTGTGCATGGCTTAGGAGGCTTGCAAAGACTGGAGGTATATTGTGGAAGATCTTAAATTCCATGCTAAGAAATTGGGCTTCCTTCTAGATGCATAATGAGAAGCCATTAACAAAAGTTATTACAAAAAGGATAAATAAAAAATGACAATATGTAACAGGTGCTGTCTAATGTAACTCTCTGTTTCTAAACGTAATTAAAAAAAATTGTGCTTTTATTTCTATGACCTTATTAAGAAGTATAGTCCAAATCATCTTGTAATTGAGTCCAGCACAGTGACTGTGTGTGTTTGTTTTTGTGTTTATAAGTATGCTGGTGCAAAGAAGTACTCATTGGGATGATGAGAACAGAACAGAAGCAAATTTTGTATGTAAATTAGGCTGTTTTAGGAAATGAATGTTAATGACGGCAGAGTGCACACACTGAACAAATGTGTTCATGTTAATTAGGATGAAGCAGAGGGTGAGATCCTTATCCCACATCACACAGTAGGACAGGCACACCAAACTTCTAGGAACTTGCACCAGAACCACACCTTCAGAGATCGTAATTAACCGAAGCAAAAATTGCATGGAATTAACATTAACTGGAAGTTCACGATTCACGTATTGCTGAAGCCTGGCTTGGAGAATTTTGAGCATTACTTTACTAGCGCGTGAGATGAGTGCAATTGTGCGGTAGTTTGAGCATTCTTTGGCATTGCCTTTCTTTGGGATTGCAATGAAAACTGACCTTTTCCAATCCTGTGGCCACTGCTGAGTCTTCCAAATTTGCTGGCATATTGAGTGCAGCACTTTCACAGCATCGTCTTTCAGGATTTGAAATAGCTCAACTGGAATTCCATCACCTCCACTAGCTTTGTTCGTAATGATGCTTTCTAAGGCCCACTTGACTTCACATTCCAGTATGTCTGGCTCTAGGTGAGTGATCACACCATCGTGATTATCTGGCTAATGAGAATCTTTTTTGTACAGTTCTTCTGTGTATTATTCAGAGAAGGCAATGGCACCCCGCTCCGTTACTATTGCCTGGAAAACCCCATGGACGGAGGAGCCTGGTGGGCTGCAGTCCATGGGGTCACGAAGAGTCGGACACGACTGAGCGACTTCACTTTCACTTTCTGTGTATTATTGCCACTTCTCATTAATATCTTCTGCTTCTGTTAGGTCCATACCATTTCTGTCCTTTATCGAGCCCATCTTTGCATGAAATGTTTCCTTGATATCTCTAATTTTCTTGAAGAGATCGCAAGTCTGTCCCATTCTATTGTTTTCCTCTATTTCTTTGCACTAATTGCTGAGGAAGGCTTTCTTATCTCTCCTTGCTATTCTTTGGAACTCTGTATTCAGATGCTTCTATCTTTCCTTTTCTCCTTTGCTTTTTACTTCTCTTCTTTTCACAGCTATTTGTAAGGCCTCCTCAGACAGCCATTTTGCTTTTTTGCATTTCTTTTCCATGGGAATGGTCTTGATCCCTGTATCCTGTACAATGTCACGAACCTCCGTCCATAGTTCTTCAGGCACTCTATCAGATCTAGGCCCTTAAATCTATTTCTCACTTCCACTGTATAATCATAAGGGATTTGATTTAGGTCATACCTGAATGGCCTAGTGGTTTTCCCTACTTTCTTCAATTTTAGTCTGAATTTGGCAATAAGGAGTTCATGATCTGAGCCACTGTCAGCTCCTGGTCTTGTTTTTGCTGACTGTATAGAGCTTCTCCATCTTTGGCTGCAAAGAATATAATCAATCTGATTTTGGTGTTGACCTCCTGGTGATGTCCATGTGTAGTCTTCTCTTGTATTGTTGGAAGAGGTTGTTTGCTATGACCAGTGCATTCTCTTGGCAAAAGTCTATTAGCCCTTGCCCTGCTTCATTCTGTACGCCAAGACAAAATTTGCTTGTTACTCCAAGTGTTTCTTGACTTCCTACTTTGCATTCCAGTCCCCTATAATGAAAAGGACATCTTTTTTGGGGGGTGTTAGTTCTAAAAGGTCTTGTGAACTTTCAGATGTTCAAGCTGGTTTTAGAAAATGCAGAGGAACCAGAGATCAAATTGGCAACATCCACTGGATCATTGAAAAAGCAAGAGAGTTCCAGAAAAACATCTATTTCTGCTTTATGGATTATGCCAAAGCCTTTAACTGTGTGGATCACAATAAACTGTGGACAATTCTGAAAGAGCTGGGAATACCAGACCACTGCCTCTTGAGAAACCTATATGCAGGTCAGGAAGCAACAGTTAGAACTGGACATGGAACAACAGACTGGTTCCAATTAGGAAAAGGAGTATGTCAAGGCTGTATATTGTCACCCTGCTTATTTAACTTATATGCAGAGTACATCAGGAGAAACGCTGGGCTGGAAGAAGCACAAGCTGAAATCAAGATTACCAGAAGAAATATCAATAACCTCAGATATGCAGATGACACCACCCTTATGGCAGAAAGTGAAGAGGAACTAAAATGCCTCTTGATGAAAGTGAAAGTGGAAGGTGAAAAAGTTGGCTTAAAGCTCAACATTCAGAAAACGAAGATCATGGCATCTGGTCCCATCACTTCATGGCAAATAGATTGGGAAACAGTGGAAACAGTGTCAGACTTTAGTTTTTGGGGCTCCCAAATCACTGCAGATGGTGACTGCAGCGATGAAATTAAAAGACGCTTACTCCTTGGAAGGAAAGTTATGACCAACCTAGATAGCATATTGAAAAGCAGAGACATTACTTTGCCAACAAAGGTTTGTCTAGTCAAGGCTATGGTTTTTCCAGTGGTCACGTATGGATGTGAGAGTTGGACTGTGAAGAAAGCTGAACACCGAAGAATTGATGCTTTTGAACTGTGGTGTTGGAGAAGACTCTTGAGAGTCCCTTGGACTGCAAGGAGATCCAACCAGCCCATCCAAAAGGAAATCAGTCCTGGGTGTTCTTTGGAAGGACTGATGCTGAAGCTCAAACTCCAATACTTGGCCACCTCATGCGAAGAGTTGACTCACTGGAAAAGACTCTGATGCTGGGAGGGATTGGGGGCAGGAGGAAAAGGGACCGACAGAGGATGAGATGGCTGGATGGCATTACCGACTCGATGGACATGAGTTTGGGTGAACTCCAGGAGTTGGTGATAGACAGGGAGGCCTGACGTGTTGCAATTCATGTGGTCCAAAGAGTCGGACACGACTGAGCGACTGAAATGAACTGAACACTGACTGGGACTTCTTTGGCTTTATAATTTTGGTATTTGTAACTTTGTACTTTGAACAAAATTTGTGCCTTTCTGTTGACTTTATACTTGCCTCAGTGTTATGAACCACAGTTGTTTATACCATTTTAAGTTAATATGTATTTTAATAAGAATATATACTCTATAATTATACTTAGGCTAACAATGAGGACCGAAATGTTTAAGTTTGAGAAAGATTTGAAGAAAAATTACTATTGAGATTGTTATAAAAATGTATGGAGAAAATGGAGATAGAGAATGGAATAGAATGCCAAATGGGTTAAGAATAGAATTAGAGATGCAGAAACAGGAGTAAAGGGGCAGCTTGGTGAGAGCATGAAGTCTTTCTCATGGTAAGTGGACATGATAGCTAGAAAAGTCATGTAAACGTTTCATGTCCCCAAAGCAAGGAGTCGACAAGGACTTTTCAGGAGAAAAATGGGGTAATGAAAATATGACTTAATTTGGGCTGGTCCCCTAGAACATACCCTGAGAAAAGGATTTGAGTGAAGGAGTTTATTTGGAAGATGATCCCGGGACATACTCGTAGAGAAGCATGGTGAAGTGAGACGTGGGAGAGATACAGAGCGTGCTTGTGAAGGAAGGTACACTGGTTTCTCGAGCTTAATTCCACTGAGGAACGCTGGGAGGAAATGCAGCTAACCCTAACCTGTGCCTTTGGGTTATCACATCGATGGACAGAGAAACCAGGGTGTTTAGATTCCTACTTCACTCATATTTGGTTGAGAGATTTTCACAGGGCACATTGATTCTGCATGGGCAGCAAGGAAAAAGTCTGAGGTCAAAGTCTGCAGGCAATGCAGTGCCAGTATTGGCTATAGAAATAGGGTCGTGTGCAATGAAGGAGTAGGGCCAAAGGGTCATGCAGGAACATCCACAGCACTGCCTCATGATCTTTGAAGGCTTCCAGTTTTGTATATGAAGGAAACTGACATTTCCAAGTGTCTGTCATGTGCCTTGAATGATGATGGTCACTGGCACATTTGATTCCTATAATAATAATGGAGAGTAGAGATTCTCAGTGTTTTTTAGGGGGTAAAACTTACCCTCAGAAAAGTTTGGTAGTCTCTAGAAGATCCCACAGCTAAGTCAAGTTAGAGTTAGAATTAGGAGTCAGGTTTTGAACCCAGGTATTTCTGATCCAGAAACATCTGATCCTTTTTCTGCTAATGAAATGGAAAAATGGAAATTTGGAGAATAGAAAGTAATAATTTATATTATGCTTTGTTTTTTCTTTATATTTTATGCTTATTAAGAAATCAATTTTCCCCCTTAGTATAACTGTACATGGCCAGTTACATTCTAATTTGAAATGTGTTAAATAAAAAAAAAAAAATTCTTGTTTTCTTATATGTTTATTTTGAGGATATATAACATAGAAAATTCTTAACATCTGAGGGTAGTGTTCTTAATGATGTGTTAGTGTTTCTAGTAGATGATGTGTAATCTTGAGCTTTTCATACAACCAATAATAATAATAACAACAACAGTAATAGATAGCACTGTCACCTTGTATCATTCTTATAAGACTTTTCATTATACAAAATAAAATAAATTAATTTCACTGAATCCTTGCAATATTTCTGTTATACCAGCAAGGGTACTTCTTTTTTTTTATAATAGATGAGGAAGCTACAGTTAGATAAGTGGCTTATCTGATGTGATTCAGCTCGTCAGTGACAAGCCTGGGTCTAGAATAGCATTATCTCAGAACTTATTTGTGAAATGTAGGTTCAACTCCCGTTGTGCAATATGTGAGAATGAAAGTTGCTCAGTCGTGCATATGCAGTTCTAAATGAGTACATTTGTAGTACTGGGAAACTTGTTATTCAAAGCAATCTTATTTTGACTCCTTCTGTAAACTGAATTGTCTTGTCTTTGGTCCTAATAAAGATTTTTCACATTTATTTCATTTGAAAGTGATGAGTTCTGCCATTTTGCCTTGTAAATGACTATGCTCATCTCTTTGTGTGCCTCTCACATACTGACATTTTTTTAAAATTTATTTTTAAAAATTGGAGTACAATTGCTTTACAAGGTTGTGTTAGTTTCTGCTGTACAACTTTGTGAATCAGCTATATGTATACCCTCTTGATATGTATCTATCCCTCTTGCACCTCTCTCCCACCCCACCTCCCCAATCCCACCCCTTTAGGTCATCACAGAGCAATGAGCTGATTGACATTTTCTTCTCATAGTGGTTGGGGGAGGTCATCGAGAAGATGTGATCACTCTTTGACCCAAGAGCTAGACCTGTGTGATCCGAAGTCCAGCTTGTCTTTCCTTCCCCCTTCCCCTGGAATGTGTGTTCTGAAACCTTTCCTATAGCCATAGCCATTTAAAGGACTCAGACCTGAGAGTAAAGTGTTTTTGAGACCATATGAATTGAATACATGTCTGAACCCAGTTAGGGCCTTGGTATAAACTTTTAAGATTCTGGCTGGCTGATGTCTTGCAGCCACCCCAGACAAGACTCACATGTAAATCCCCTTGCTTTTTAAAACTGCCACCTACCTATTTGGAGTCCTCTTCCTCTTTCTTTGATGTGTCCTTGTCCTCTGGGTATGCGGCCAGTTTTTGAACCACCAATGGTTAGATTTTCCTGAGATGGCACTCCTCACTTTCGGTTGCTGCAATCTACTGCATAGTGTATACTGATAGATATCATTTATCAACTATTGATTTCTATTACCTTATCTAGTTCCTCAGGATAAGAAGTGAAAGATACAACTTAACTCTGAGGGGTGGGGAGTTTTTTTGAAGGAATGTCATGCTCAAGTGCAGATGGAGGTTTTTCTTTTCTAACATGAAAGTCATAGTCATCTACTGGCATGAATGTTGGTGCTGATGGTGTTTTTGCATTTCTATGGATATTAGATCACCAAAGACTTCCTGTAACTTGAAATTCAGCCGTGAGGAAGCCTGTAGTTTGTCAGTGGTTTAGGGGCTACTGTTCCTGTCTGGTGCTCGTGCCTGCTTAGCCCCATGGGATTAGGGTCCTTTCTTGAGATGGTGCCATCTATCTTTGATCACTGCTGTCATTTCCTCATAATCCGCAGCTTCAGGCTGTTTGGCTAAGTTGCTTTAAAGTGGCTTTTCCCGTGCTTACCTTACATGTCATTGTTCCAGTTCGTCTCATCTCACTGTATAAGCAGTGACATTGGAATTCTGTTGTTATCTATCTTCACATTCCTAGCCCAGGGAAACTGAGGCATAAGCAAATGCTTCAGTGATGGGAAGTTGATCAAATGCTTTGAGTACATGACACTGTTGCTGTTTTGGATATCAGAGATGTTAGCAACCTGCATTCTTCCCCTTTATCTTATTTTATATGACCAGCTTCACAACCAGGCAGTGGACACAGGACACTGGAACACTGTAGGCTTCATAGCATTGCCTTGTCAGGACCCAGCCCACCCACCAGCAGGTCAACACACCAGCTCTAGGACACCTTGGGAGCCTCAGCCAGCTACCTTGAGATCTGGCCTTAACAATCAGCAGGCTGACACCAGCTTCAGGACACCCCGCACTCTGTAGCCAGTCTTGAAAGAAACCAATCCTGCCTCCCAGGGGTCCAGGACCAGCCTGAACCCCAGGCACCCTGCAGTCAGAGACCCTGGGACCCAGCTCCTCCCTCTAGTGAGTCAGCACCAGCTGGGCCCTTCAGCAGCTGAGCCCAGCTCTGAGACATGCTTTATTATAATCACTATTTAGGAGCACCATGCTTACTCATCACTGTATAGAACATTGTGAAGCACAAGACTTAGATAATATAAAAATGGGGGTACTGCATCAATGGAGATATAAAACCAAACAAGTGTCAACCAGCTGAAACCAAACTGAAATCAACCAGTTATTTTAACAACACAATTGCTTTATAGTCAATTAGTTATGTGATGCAACTGTTTCTGGAAAAGATATTTAGGGCAAAACTTACTAGACATGATGAAGGCTGTATTTGTGCAAAGTATTCAACCTGACCAGTGGTAACTGACTTTATAAATTAGATGGGAGAAAAGAGCGATAGATAATATTTTAAATAACAGATGTAGTAGTTGAAAGCAAGTATAAATGAAGTGCCACACAGTAGAGAATGCTTTCTAAGTGAACAGAATATATCCTGTTTTTCTTAACTTCACTCATTTTAAGACCAACATCATGATTTTTGTCTTAACTATAAACTATATTTATTTAATATTTAAAATATTTATTTAATATTATTCTAAATAATACTCATATAGTACTTTTTCTCTAAAATAACTTTAAGTGCATTTACTTTTTAAAAGTTAACTTCTTTTCTTTTTTTTGCTTTTCATTTATTAGCCAATTTTAAAAAAATATTTTTTAGTTGGATGAAAAATGCTTTATAATGTTGTGTTGGTTTCTGCTGTACAATAATGCAAATCAGCCATAATTATACATATATAGTAAAGTAATGCTCAAAATTCTCCAAGCCAGGCTTCAGCAATATGTGTTCCTGATGTTCAAGCTGGTTTTAGAAAAGGCAGGGGAACCAGAGATCAAATTGCCAACATCTACTGGATCATGGAAAAAGCAAGAGAGTTCCAGAAAAACATCTATTTCTGCGTTATTAACTATGCAAAAGCCTTTGACTGTGTGGATCACAATAGACTGTGGAAAATTCTGTAAGAAATGCGAATACCAGACCACCTGACCTACATCTTGAGAAATCTGTATGCACGTCAGGAAGCAACAGTTAGAACTGGACATGGAACAACAGACTGGTTCCAAATAGGAAAAGGAGTACGTCAAGGTTGTGTATTGTCACCCTGCTTATTTAACTTACATGCAGAGTACATCATGAGAAACGCTGGACTGGAAGAAACACAAGCTGGATTCAAGATTGCCAGGAGAAATATCAGTTACCTCAGATATGCAGATGACACCACCCTTATGGCAGAAAGTGAAGAGGAACTAAAAAGCCTCTTGATGAAAGTGAAAGTGGAAAGTGAAAAAGTTGGCTTAAAGCTCAACATTCAGAAAACGAAGATCATGGCATCCGGTCCCATCACTTCATATAGAAATAGATGGGGAAACAGGGGAAACAGTGTCAGACTTTATTTTGGGGGTTTCCAAAATCACTGCATATGGTGACTGCAGCCATGAAATTAAAAGACGCTTACTCCTTGAAAGGAAAGTTATGACCAATCTAGATAGCATATTCAAAAGCAGAGACATTACTTTGCCAACAAAGGTCCATCTAGTCCAGGCTGTGGTTTTTCCTGTGGTCATGTATGGATGTGAGAGTTGGACTGTGAAGAAGGCTGAGCGCCGAAGAATTGATGCTTTTGAAGACTCTTGAGAGTCCCTTGGACTGCGAGGAGATCCAACCCGTTCATTCTGAAGGAGATCAGCCCTGGGATTTCTTTGGAAGGAATGATGCTAAAGCTCAAACTCCAGTACTTTGGCCACCTCATGTGAAGAGTTGACTCACTGGAAAAGACTCTGATGCTGGGAGGGATTGGGGGCAGGAGGAGAAGGGGACAACAGAGGATGAGATGGCTGGATGGCATCACTAACTCGATGGACGTGAGTCTGAGTGAACTCCAAGAGATTATGATGGACAGGGAGGCCTGGCATGCTGCAGTTCATGGGGTCGCAAAGAGTCCGACATGACTGAGCGACTGAACTGAACTGAATCTCCCTCCCATTCTCCCATCCCAGCCTTCTAGGCCATCACAGAGCATCAAGCTGGGCTCCCTGTTTTATGTAATAACTTCTCACCAGCTATCTATTTTACACATGGTGGTGTATATATGTTGATACTACTTTTAAGTTAATTTCTTTTAAAGTAATATTACCCATGAGCTCATGCATTTCATCTCTAGGTATCCTTTTTAAAGCTATACTTCTTTTTAACCCCTAATAATAAATATAATATTGTAAATTAATTAACCTACAATTAAAATAAATAAATTTATATTAAAAAATAAATATAGATGTATTGAAATACAAAATGATCTCCAAATGATCTCTCTTTTACATTTGTACCATGTAAAAATCATCAAATGTCTCAATCTTTGAGAAACACTGGCTAATACAAACAATTACTGTGAAGTTTAGTTAAGAAACAATAGAACAAATTTGTGGTGACTCTTAAAATACATGAATTGAAGAATTATCTCGCTTTCCTAAGATCATAATCAAAATTATGGCTCAGGTATATTGTCTTTCAGATAATAGCATATTAATAAGGACTTCTTTGGTATCCGTATATATTTTATACAATTTAGCTTTAAAAATAGCCTTCAAATAATAGCCTTTCATGAATCTTGAAAGGCTTTAGTTTCATTTTTAATCTTTCAATAATAGATCCCAGGAGTGAATAAGGTTACACATTTCACTTTTATAATCATCTTCACTTAATCTACTGAAGTTAGGAATGCATTAATATGGCATAGCACATTATTTCTTCTAGGCTGCTTTATAATTTTTTCAGAAAGATTGCAAATCTTACTAAAAGCAATTCACATACTTCAAAAGGAACTCATCATTCATGATTGAAGACACATAAGCCTAAAGAAATATCTTCAGCTAATTTTGAAGAATCACTGAAAGATTTGGGGAAGCAGCCTTCTTAACCAAATATAACTAGAATTCAGTTTACAGTTAGAGATATCTACACTTATATCCATTAGCTCATAATATCCAGATGATATTAAAAGGAAACATTTAAAAATGTTGACTATTTTGAGTGGAAATCTTTCTAAACTGTATCATCCCCTTCATTCTTAAGCAAATGATGCTGAATATAAAATACATTTCTTTATGATTCAGGGTCATTATTTATGAGTTTCCATCACACCTGCTATCATCAGATTCTGTGGTGTTCAGTTTTTCTCTCTCTGTTTTCTATTTGTTTTATTTTGCTACTATTATGCTTGTCACCATAATAAACCTTTACCTTAACTTTCCAGTTTGCTTCCCCTGGTGTTATATGGCCACAGTGTCAGACAATGTAATTTATTTGATACTATCTGTCAAATATGAGTGATTATGAGGAGTTTGTTAAATATATCATTACAGGGTCAGATGGTGGAAATTTCAGGGACCTTTCCTTCCTATGTCTAATTCAGCAAAGTGTTGTGAATGATTTCAGTTGTGAGAGGATTAAAATTTAAGTAAATGAGGTTTTTGATCAACTACTTTCTGATTTTTGTTTGTTAGTTTTGGTCCTGAATGATGACAACTTTTAGCAGTGTTTCATTAGCACAGTAGGCTTTAGTTTTAGGACACTTTTATATACTAGATTGAATTTTATCTGAGCTGTCTGTGTTTAGCCTGTGCTTTCCATCTTTGGGACTGGTGCAGTGGAGACATTCTGTAAGTGTCTAGAAAATTTTCAAGATGTACTTTTGAACTTGCTAGGACGTAGCAAAGAAGTATTCCCTTTTCCCCCTAACTCTGCTAATCGGAGAACCTCTATCTCTGTCAGTGAAGTTCTTTATTCATTTATATTCGTCATGTTAGTTGTGTATCATATTCACACATGTGCACACACTTATCCCCCCCATACAGAGCAGAGCAATCACATTTGTCATAATTTCCCTCATTCCCTTTGAGATCAAAAATATATTCAATGAAGAGACCCAGGAATTCTTGTTACTGTGAATCAGGGAAACCTTCTACGAGACCCTGGTTGGAGGTGCAATTTGGGAAAAGGTGATTGTTCAGTGTGTGTGCATAGTAACTCTCATTGACAAGAGAGGAGGAAAATACTCGAATTCCTATATATATATATATATGTATATATATTTATATACATATATTCTATATATATAAAAATAAATTCCTATTTATATCTGTTTAAAAGCCAAGGATGAATAAAAGTTTACTAACTTTGAAATCCAGAGCTTATCTGAAATGGTGAGGTACCCTAGAGGAAGAGCTGGAAATCCACAGTCCAAAGGGGTTTTCTCTCTTATTCATTAACCTTCCAGTTATTATAATATGTTAGGATTTACAAACTGCAGGATTCCATTAATATAGTTAATTTTATACAATAAAGATTTTTAGCATATTTTGATTCTTAGAATATTTTTTAATGAGATGAGGAATGACCAAGAAAAGCTTTTAAATTACTTTGAGGTCTGTGGGTTTCCTGGTGACAAAGTACTTAAAATGTTGCTTTTTCTGATGAACCGTATCAATTTACGTAAAAGCAAGGGTTCCAACTTGGTTGACCTTTTTTGTGATGGTGACTGGTTGTCAGAAACCAGTTATTTTGAAAAATGAGCTGTATACTTAGCTGCTCCAAACATGGTAAAGTCAATATTGTAAGAATGAGTGAACATGTAAGTGCTTTTCAAAGGGAATTAACAGAGAGCATGAAATGCATTCATCATTTTGTAATTTTGTTATTAGAAATTATGTATGTCATCCAGTCGTGTTATCCTGCTTATAAATGATGGAAATAAAATTTTTAACTTTTTCAAATATCTTCAAAAAAATAGCTATGTGGGTAGTGGGTATATGTTAATTGTTTTTATTTCTCTGAACCCAATCAGAAGGTATGCGTTTATATTTTCAACAACTGAAGTCAAAACCCATTGAATCTCTTCCTTTGGAAGATTTTTAAGTTTTTTCCAATGTTTTATTATGAAAATTTTCATATACAGGCCAGTTGAGAGAATTGTATACTGAACAACCATATTAATGAGTTATCTTCTGAAATAGATGGGGCAGGAATTATTATATTAAGTTTATAGAGGAAGAAATTGAGACTCAGAGAGATTGAGAGACACTCTGTGGTCACATAGCTAATGAAACACAGAGATATGACTCGCCCTTGTTTGTAATTCTGAGTCCAGTGTCCTTCTGCTATTACTGCTATTACAAAAAGTTGCAGCCTTAACAAGACTGTGTATAGGAGTGGTCTGAAGTTCTGTTCTGAATAGCTGACATTTGTTAGAGTCCCCGTTTTTCATCCATCTATTCATCCTTTCATTTATTCTTTTGGTCATCAATTAATATTTATTATCTCTTGTATGATAAGCTTTGTGAATTACACATGACCTCACTAGAAAGAAGAACCAACCCTTTCTTTACTTTAAAGCTTAATGAATGCCTAAGCAAATTCATTAAATTCATTTATTGCTTTATTATTTAGAAATACTATAGTAATAATTACAGTATTTTATTCTTGTGGGAGAAGAATAGCCACATTTTGAGTTTCTTAAGTTTATTTGAGACATATTTTCAGTTCATTTAAGAAAATAGCATGTAACAGAATCAGAGATAAATTTTTGGTTTTGCTGTATGTTCTTTTCTTAAGAATCTCTTAATCTTAGGTCATTTTACATACTTTATAAATTATCTGGATTAATTAATTTAGGTTAATAATGATAAGAAATATCACAAATATAATGTAAGACTATTTAAAAGAATTATATGTGTGTGCATATATATATACATATTCCATACCCCAGCACCTATTTTAATAATTATTGACATTCTCAAAAGAAGATTTTTAACCCAAGAGCTCTGAATTTCCAGATAAGAAATTTGTAAAGGCTATCTTTTAATAACATTTTCCATTTTCTTTAGATGTTTCTGAAATTAAGGCTTTTTCTTTATATTCATCTGAAATGATTGTTCTGGGGCTCAGAGAGTTTAAATGTCTTGTCTATGCAACAAAAGGAATTTCTGAGAAATTGTATCATTCAAAAGAAGATAAATGATAGGGTAATTCTAGGTCATAGGAATGACAAATAGACAAAAGAACTGACTTGTGACAGGAGAGTACATATGTTTGTATATTAGAAATCTAAGTAGATTATATATGTATATACATGTCCATATCTGAAATGTATTTATATATAAATATTTTGATGTGTAACCCAATTTATATATGTGTTTGTGTGTATTGTGCGTCTATCTATGAAATATAGTTTTACTTTAGAAGTTAGTTGATTGGCTTGATATGTTTCCCCTTTAAAAAAAACTTGGAGTGTCATATAACTTTACCAATCTGCATTTTTCTTTTATATTTTTATTTATAAAGATTATAAATACTAAGCTCAAAACTACAAGTTACTTCATAGAGCTGATGGATTTTGACTTGCTGAGTGACAGTATTATAAGCTGTTTCTTGTTTAAAGATTTGCTGTGTGGCGCGTAAGTGAAATTTAATGGGCTTCCGTTTTGTTAGAGGGTTTCTGGGACACAACTGACATTTGAAATGATGTCTCTAAGAAATATCTTTGCTGCTTCTATTAATTGATGGTACTGTTACCAAGACTCGTGGCACTGAATTCGAGTTGCAAAATAAAAGTTCATGCTTATTTTTATTTTTACTAATTTGTGTTTCATTAATTTTTGAATTCAAGTATTATAATAGAACATTAAAAAAAATTAGAAAGTCATAAATCACTGACTGACCTCAGGAGTATCTCTGAGATTCCCATATAGTTATTTGAAGCAGGAAACTAACTTAGGGTGCAACATTATTGGGGGAAAAACATGAAAAATCTTTTCTAAAATGATTAAATTATTATAGTAATTGTGAAAAATATATGCAAAGTGGCCACCAAGGCTTTAAGAATAAACTGTATTTGCTCAGGAGAAAAAAGATTAGCATTCTTTTCTTTCTGTTTGCTCTGATGTTCAGCATGATTTAAATGATTCAGAGTTTGTAGGACAGACAACTGCTGGTCTTTGTTTAGTTGTTAAAAGCAATCCCTTAAGTCCCATCTGAGAAAATCTTAAGATTTAGGAGGGTTTCAGTAAATCTTAATTTTTGGTTTAATAAATTTCTTTGTAATTCTCATTTATTGTAATACTTTGATTTTTCTCTGTATGTAATCATTCAATAACTGATTACTATTTGGAATAAGCGTTCCTTTCACTCCTTATAAGGAGCATTTAATTTTGTAATGGGCAGGATTATCACATTCATATTTTTTGATTGATTTTTATTAAGGTCTGTTTGAATGCATTTTAAAAACAATCATTTGTTTGTCCCTATTTTATTAATTTCCCAAATACTTATAGAACACTTGCTACAAAATAGACATCATTTTTGATAATTAAGAAGCAGTTTCTCACATATGTTGAGCACTTTATATGTGCTGCTTAGTGCTTTAGTTAATTTTCTTTCTTAATCCTCACAACCCTAAACTGAGAGATAACCTATTTTATTGATGGGAGCACTGGGTAAAAAGATATGAATAAATCATAATCCTTGCCTTTGGCAAGTTCATAGTATAATGGAGTAGAACCCAAAAAAGCAGTGAATTGTAAGTTCATGGTAGAAATGCTGCAGAAAAACTTGTTTCCATGCCATGGACCTTCAGAAGAGGAGTATCTGTGAAGGAATCAGCTAATGTGTCACAAAGAAATGACACTGGAAGTGGATCCCAGAGGGTCAATAGCCGTTTGCCCAGGGAATGAAGACAGAAGGGTGGCTTATCCTAAGTTGTGAGGTGATGAGGGGGCCTTGTAATTGGTGGTTCTGGTGGATTGACTCTGCTTGACAGGAGACTTAGTTGTTTGTGTATATGTGTGCTTAAGTGTGAGTGTGAGAGTGTGTGGGTACACACACATGCACACAGTTGGTCTGGAAGATCTAAGGGGCTAGGAGGCTGGGAGGGTGAGGCTGGAGAGGTAGTTTGGGGTCTTAGATTAAAAGGTTTCCTCCCTGAAGTTTGGAATTTGATGATCAAATTGAATGAAAGAAAAACCATGTCACTATTTAAGCCAAAGTTTTAAAAAAGGTTTTAAAAGTTATAAGTAACAACTTTAGTATAGCCAGATTGAACCAACTGCTGAATGTGTCTGTCATTCCTTTTGGAGTTTGCTCCCCTATTTTAAAAGGGCTTCCCAGGTGGCTCAGTGGTAAAGAATCCGCCTGCCAATGCAGGTGATGTGGTTCGAACCCTGAATCAGGAAGATCCCCTGGAGAAGAAAATGGCAACTCACTCCAGTATTCTTCTCTGGGAAATCCCATGGACAGAGGAGCCAGGAAGGCTACAGTCCATGGGGTTGCAAAAGAGTCAGTCATGACTTAGCGGCTAAACAACAATAACAACAACCCCTATTTTAAAAATGGTGTTTTCTTTTACTTTTACTTTACAGAACAAAATTTTGAGGCTATGTTTATTCCATCTAGTTCCTAGAAATGGAAATAAAACATATTGTTGGTTCAAATTCTTTGAACACTAAGTATTAATGTTTCCCCAGTGTTATGAAAGCTCATTGCTACCTAGACTTGATTCCCGACCAACAAATCAGTCTGTAGATCATATAGGGACCTTCATTCATTACCTTTTTTCTTTCATGACCCGATTTTTTAGTTGTTTCTTGGTCATACTATGATTCTGCCAAAGATAAGTAAGGTATGGATAAGAAGAACGTTGAATGCGTTTTTTCTTAATAAAGTAAGCATTTATTAGTAAGAAGGATGAGTAGATTAGACCATATTAGATTGTTTGTTCCTGTTTATTTAGTTAATCCACACTGCTTTTGTTCTTCATTAACATATAAAATCAGATGTCACTGGCTGTGTCTGTCCACTGTGTCAGTGGCAGAATGTCGGTTGAATCACTTTGCTCAGGCTGAACAATCATTGAGACTGTCGGTCCCTCAAGTACCATGGGGGAGGTAGAGGTGACTGATAAGCCATGAGCGTTATAGTCAGAATAGTCATTTTCTTCAGTGACTCATCATGTCCAAGAACGAAGAAGACGGAGGGGGATTTTTAGGGCTGGACCAAATTTGGCTGCTGAAAGCACCTGGCAGATAGCGTTCACTAAGTTACCAGGATTCAGACGCACGGGGAAAGGGCATTGTCACATGTTGAACAGGAAGCCTGGACATTCTAGGGAGTTTACTCAAAACATTTAAAAAGTTGGGATCAATTAAGGAATGGATTGCGATAACTCTATACCCAGAGAGCAGTGAGTTCTATAAGAAAGCGAGTGGTCTGTGAGATGATTTTGACAAATTCTTTTGGCCATCACAGCAGCTCAGTTCAGTTCAGTTCAGTCGCTCAGTCGTGTCCGACTCTTTGTGACACCATGAATCGCAGCACGCCAGGCCTCCCTGTCCATCACCAACTCCCGGAGTTCACTCAGACTCATGTCCATCGAGTCAGTGATGCCATCCAGCCATCTCATCCTCTGTCGTCCCCTTCTCCTCTTGCCCCCAATCCCTCCCAGCATCAGAGTCTTTTCCAATGAGTCAACTCTTTGCATGAGGTGGCCAAAGTACTGGAGTTTCAGCTTTAGCATCATTCCTTCCAAAGAAATCCCAGGGCTGATCTCCTTCAGAATGGACTGGCTGGATCTCCTTGCAGTCCAAGTGACTCTCAAGAGTCTTCTCCAACACCACAGTTCAAAAGCATCAGTTCTTTGGCACTCAGCCTTCTTCACAGTCCAACTCTCACATCCATACATGACCACAGGAAAAACTATAGCCTTGACTAGACGAACCTTTGTTGGCAAAGTAATGTCTCTGCTTTTGAATATGCTATCTAGGTTGGTCATAACTTTCCTTCCAAGGAGTAAGTGTTCTTTAATTTCATGGCTGCAGTCACCATCTGCAGTGATTTTGGAGCCCTCCAAAATAAAGTCTGAACTGTTTCCACTGTTTCCCCGTCTATTTCCCATGAAGTGATGGGACCGGATGCCATGATCTTAGTTTTCTGAATGTTGAGCTTTAAGCAGGTAGTGGCTCAGCTGGTAAAGAATCTGCCAGCAATTCAGGAGACCTGGGTTCAATCCCTGGGTTGGGAAGATCCCCTGGAGAAGGGAAAGGCTACCCACTCCAGGATTCTGGCCTGGAGAATTCCATGGACTGTATAGTCCATGGGGTCGCAAAGAGTCGGGCACGACTGAGTGACTTTCACTACTACAAACTGTTAATAGACTTTGAAATTTTAAAGTTATGATGTAAGGATTTACACAGGAAACATTAGAGTCTTGATATTTACATTATTTAGAACTATAAGAATACTGTAGTTTTGTGTTCAGGAATTTGCTTCTTTGCTTCCACTTCACAAATTTGTATAGGTCTATTTTTTTCCAGGGTATTTAAAACATTTTTAATAAAGAAATTTCAGAATATTTTACACTGTCTCTCCTTTGCTCTAACATTGACTTCATAATCTAGCACCATTCTCATTAATGCTAAATTTTATTTATTTGAATTGTATTTGTTGGAGGTTTGATGTATAATGTAAAAATGGAATGATTTGAATTTTAATTTAAAGCTGTACTTAATATCCATTATTGAAGTTTCAAACCAGACTAATATAATAAAATGTTGGGGGATACTTTTCTGGCTGCCCTGGAGTTGAACACTAAGGCCTAAAGCTAAGGGCCGAGAGGCATCCGAGGCCCACTCCTTTTGGTGATAAATGCCTCCTGAACACGCTCTGCTCCATTCCGCTGTCACCCGCCTCCGTGTCTCCTGTCACAGGTTGGGTTCTCCAGGAAGCAGACTCAGACAGAGATTAAGGAGCAGGATATTTATCAGGGAGCATTCTAGGGATTTAAAAAAAAGAAAAAAACCAACACAAAATTTGCAGACGAAAGGGGAAGCAAGCAAAACTGAATAGGGAAGAAGGTGAACTATGGTACGTTTTCAGAAGGGCCCTGAGTTGAGCATCTAGGGAGCTGCGGTAGCCCTTCAGAGTTGTCTTGAGTTGGGGCAAGGGCTGGGCCTTAATATTCTCATGTGGATCAATTATTGGACACGGGACCAGGCTTTTATACCCTCAGGTTATGAGATGTGAGCCACCGAGGAAGGGATAATGACGTAGGTGAGGTAACTCTTTTTAGCTGAGATAGTCCCTGGGGAGTCCACCAGCTAACCTGCCATTTGAACTGACATCCCTCTAAAGGTTATAGGTTGTGTTTTTTATTTCTCTCTGACTGCTTTCAAGATTTTTTTGTGTGTGTCTTCAGTTCTTAGAAGTTTAATTATGATGTGTCTTTGCATGGACTTCTTTGGGTTTATCTTATTTGGGATTCACCTTGTGAATCTATTGGTTTATATTTTTCATCACATCTGTGAAGTTTTCAGTCGTTCCTTCTCTGGATAATCCATTGACCTTACTCTCTTCCTTTCCAGGCTCTTAGATCTATTTTTCTGTGCCATGGATTTCTGAGGCTGTGTTCATTTTAGGAGACTCAAGCTCCTACTTATGCCTTTAATTTTAATAGAAACTGACTCTATTTAGGTTTAATTCACAGGTCTTGGACTACCATAGTAGGCTCTAGTTCCAGTGACAACTTAGTTTTCATGGCCTTTATGATGTTATGCTTTTGGTTTGATGTAACGGGAATAGGTGGGGCTCCCAGGGGTCCCTACTGGTTCTGCCTAAGCAGAAGGAATTTCCTGTGCTTTAAATGTGGAAAGGGAAGTCTCTGGCCCGACAGAGTAGAGTGCTTTGGGGCCTGCCTGCTCCTTTTGGTGGGCATTCCTCTGGCCAGCTTTCCTCTGCCCAACTTCTCCCTGGATGTTTAAGTGGGAGGAAGATTCTCTGGCTTAGTGGGGAAGAAAAGCACTTCCTGAGCCGGAGCTTGTTGTGGCAGATGTCCTCTGCTCGTGGGGGGTGGGAAGCCTTCCTGGTCTGGGTGCCTGCTGAGGGATCCTCTTTACTGGTGCCCCCAAACCATCCAGTGTCTCTTGCTGTAGGGGGAGAGTCTCAGGCCAGGAGGAGGAGACGACTTTTATTGAAGGCTTATTGTCAGTGAGGCCTCTATTGATCCAGGGAAGAGAGAATCTGCCTGCCCTGCCTTCTGTTACTAGGTTCTGTCAAGAGATGCTGGGCCTGGATTGCCTTCTTCCTTTGGGTGGCAGGAAGTAAGATACCTTGCACCTAGATTATTCTTCCTATCGGGGAGTCTCTGACCAGTTCACCTTCCTCCTTACACCTTTCAGAGGTTTTCTTTGGTTGCCTCTTGTATTTCTTTTCCTTGTTTATAGTTTTAATTAGGGAGCATGAAGGAAAGAGGAATGGAACAGGAAGAAACAAATATATGCCATCTTGTCTGAACTGGAAGTCTAAGAAGACAAAATTTTGGAAAATATAATATCATAAAATGGGGTTTTCCAGGTGGCTCTCGTGGTAAAGAACCTACCTGCCAATGCAGGAGACTCGAGAGACGTGGGTTCGATATCTGTGTCAGGAAGATCCCCTGGAGAAGAGAATGGCAACTCACTCCAGTGTTCTTGCCTGGAGAATCCCATGGACAGAGGAGCCTGGTGGTGTACAGGCCTTGGGGTCACAAAGAATTGGACACGACTGAGCACACGCACACACACACACAATATCATAAAGTACCATCAACTTGTAAAACAATGTTTTTCTTACTTTAGCATCATTCTAATAGATTCTAATATTTAAATATTAAGTGCATTAAGTATATTATAATAGTTATAATTTATAGACTTATTTAATTATCTGTAATTATTTAGTGTGTCTATTTTACCTTCTATTTATTCTCAACTCTTATCCCAGAGCATTCACACATAGTGTCTGCTTAACAAATGGTTGTTAAAGATAAGTTATAAATTATAACTTATATTTAAAGTGTTAAATGAGGCACAGAGGTCTAGGTGACCTGCCCAAAATTATATAACCCGTTACTCATGCAATTTGGATTAATGTTAAATACTTCTCTGGTAGACCCCAAATCCATTGCCTCTGGAATACCACATGCATATTCTGTGTTTAACTGTTGCTGCTTCTATTCTGTTCCTGGTATTTGTATATCTCAGCGTAACATTAGAACTATAACTATTTTCAATAAGAATTTTTTGGTTCTCCTGTGAGATTTGTTAGGTAATAATAATTTTTAAAAGCCTCTGTATTCAGTAATCAACATCTTACCAATGATAATACTTTTGTCTGAGATTAATATCAATGCTTTTCAATGCACCAGAATAAAACTAATCTCTATTATAGAATCCACAGCTGGCCTGATGGAACTGTTATAACAAAAGTAATTGGTATTTTTTGATATACAGAGCATGCAAATTATAACTTGTCTCCTGTCTACCGAAAAAAGGGGATCTTTTGGTAAATGATTAAGTCGATGTTGATAACGTTATATTCTTCTGTGTTTCGGAAGAGTTTTTTGATGCTTGTAGTTTGCATACACATAATAATATATTTTTTATGTCCTTGAGCAACAATTTTATTGCACATTGATAGAAGACAACCATAATCTGAAATAGAGTTATTAAGATATGTAGTTTAATTTAGGAAGGAGAAAAATCATAATTTTTTTACCTCAAGTTATCAAAATTATTCTTTAATTGATAATCCTAAATTCTAAGATGAAGAGTGCTAGTGACAGAAACTTTAGGACAAATAAAAGCATGTATTTATTTTCACTTTATGTCTTTCACTATAAGCATATAAAATCTTAGCCTAGCCAGTTTGCATTTACTTGGTGAAAGCCAAACGGTTAATATATTACTACAGTTTTGATAAATTTAACTGAGCTCAAGTCAAAAATCTTTGTTAATTAAGAAATATATACCCTCATTAATGGCAATGTATATATTTTTGTTCATGTTGCCTAAAATACTGAGAATTTTCATGGTTTTGAATGCCACTTTGTAGTGTTATCAGGACATTAAATGTGAATTTTCCCTTCAGGTTTTATGTGATCTAAATTACTGAATATTGTACTAGTGCTGGTAAAGTGACATAGAGAAAGTATAGGTAAAGATATTTAATTTTTTGTAACTTTAAGTTGTATGATGTATGTAAATACTGTCCATTCTGGTCACTAATTAGATTAAAAAACTTGTTATACTACCTTGACATTGGTGTTATTTAATAAATTCATTGTTTATCAAGGGTATTAAATATCCATGTATTTTGAAATAATATGGGGGAAATGAAATGATTCCTTAAGAGAGATTCTGGCTTGCTGTAAAGATAATTGGTTAGATGTTTAATTAAGAGGTTCATATATTAGGTTGAATACTAACTTACTAAGTCAAAACTTTGTGGCAATTTAGTGTCATTATAGTCTTCATTTCCTCATATGTCATAGGAAAAGTAAAATTCCATTTTGCAGGAATGTTTAAAAGATGACAGATACCATACAGGTTGACTCTCAAACAGTTCCTAATAAATAATAGATGCTTAGAAAATGGTCATCATGATCTATTTATATGTTATTTAATTTGGTTGTGATAATGGGCATATATTTTCTATCTTGGTAAGGTTACTAAAATGTGTGTCAGCTTGTCCACTGGCTTGGTGATTCAGACCATGACTTCCTTATAGAAGTGAATCATACAATAGCTCATTTTAAAATTTTCATAGCTGATCATGTCCCAAGGCCACATTTGGTGCAAGTAGTTAGCTCAGAGCTGCTTGATGATCGAGGTATTACATGAGGATCAATGGGAAGCTGGCTCAGCTCCTCTGTCACCTGCACGCTTTAGCTGTGTAATAGGACTTCACCAAACTGGAGGAAGAATGTTGCTTTAACATGATACGTTTAGATTGGTAAATGAAAACACAGCTCTATTGAATTTTCTGTAACATAATGTAAGTAGAATTGGCCTTGCTGGAGAAAATTCTCATATACTACAATAGTTTAGAAAAGAAATAGTTGCACTTAGCCTTGAAATTCTTACATTTCTTTGTGTTTTTGATCAATTTCCCTTCCATCCCTTTATAATGAGTTAATATCTATTGAATTTTTTTATCTTTAAAATTCCTAAGTATGCTTTAAATCTGGAAATAATTTAATTAGAAAGTGGAGGAAACTTTCTAATCTTTTCTAGCCAAGTTTTTAGTTTGCTTTGAAGTTCAAGACCTATCATGGTTTATGTCTAGTAAACCTGAAAAGAAAGTGCTTAAAGAGGCTCACCATCAGTTGAGATGGATTTATTATTTTTACATTAAAAACAGGCCATTTTAAAATTTATATATTTGAAATCAATCAGAAATTCAGACTGAAAGTCTTTTCAAGTGTAAGTGAGAATTTTCACTGATGTATTTTACATTTAAATCAGAAACAGTCCAGTGAACCTCATCTTCATGTCAAGACATTTTGCTTCTGATTATTAAGGTTTTATATGCTTCCCAGGGTATGATTGTGAATGTTATATTTTTGACTTATTTTAATATGCAAGTTTTAATAATTATTAAACTCTTAAGTTTGAAAAATGCATATCTTCTGTTATCCATAAATGCTTTGGAGGAATTGTTCCATAGGATAGATGCATCAATATGTAGTAATACACACACATATAATGATTTTTACTAGAGATTTTTCTATAATGGCAGGACTGGAAAAAACCTTAGTGCCCATCAAAAAGGGAGATCAGTTCAGTTCAGTTCAGTTGCTCAGTCATGTCCAACTCTTCGACCCCATGAATTGCAGCACGCCAGGCCTCCCTGTCCATCACCAACTCCCGGAGTTCACTCAAACTCACGTCCATCGAGTCGGTGATGCCATCCAGCCATCTCATCCTTTGTTGTCCCCTTTTCCTCCTGCCCCCAATCCCTCACAGCATCAGAGTCTTTTCCAATGAGTCGGCTTTTCGCATGAGGTGGCCAAAGTACTGGAGTTTCAGCTTTAGCATCATTCCTTCCAAAGAACACCCAGGACTGATTTCCTTTAGTGTGGACTGGTTGGATCTCCTTGCAGTCCAAGGGACTCTCAAGATTCTTCTCCAACACCACAGTTCAAAAGCATTAATTCTTCGGCACTCAGCCTTCTTCACAGTCCAACTCTCACATCCATACATGACCAATGGAAAAACTATAGTCTTGACTAGACAGACCTTTGTTGGCAAAGTAATATCTGTGCTTTTCAATATTCTATCTAGGTTGGTCATAACTTTTCTTCTAAGGAGTAAGTGTCTTTTAATTTCATGGCTGCAGTCACCATCTGCAGTGATTTGGGAGCCCCAAATAATAAAGTCTGACACTGTTTCCACTGTTTCCCCATCTATTTCCCTTGAAGTGATGGGACTGAGTGGCTTTAGTCAAATTTGTGAAAATTATAGTATATCATAAATTATTTTATTAGATCAGTTCAGTTCAGTTGCTCAGTCGTGTCCCATTCTTTGCAACCCCATGCCCTGAAGCATGCCAGTTTTCCCTGTCCAACACCAACTCCTGGAGCTTGCTCTAACTCATGTCCATCGAGTCAGTGATGCCATCCAGCCATCTCATCCTCTGTTATCCCCTTCTCCTCCTGCCTTCAGTCTTTCCCAGCATCAGGGTCTTTCCCAATCAGTCCGTTCTTTGCATCAGGTGGCCAGAGTATTGGAGTTTCAGCTTCAGCATCAATCCTTCCAATGAATATTCAGGACTGATTTCCTTTAGGATGGACTAGTTTGATCTCCTTGCAGTCCAAGGGACTCTCAAAAGTCTTCTCCAACACCACAGTTCAAAAGCATCAATTCTTTGGCACTCAGCTTCCTTTCTTTCTTTTTTTTCCTTTCAGATGGCATTATCATTTTATTATTTTTTATTTTTTAATATAAATTTATTTATTTTAATTGGAGGCTAATTACTTTACAATTCTTTATAGTCCAACTCTCACATCCATTTGTGACTACTGGAAAAACTATAGCTTTGACTAGACGGACCTTTGTCGGCAAAGTAATGTCTCTGCTTTTGAATATGTTGTCTAGGTAGGTCATAGCTTTTTTTTCTAAGGAGGAAGTGTCTCTTAGTTTGATGGCTGCAGTCACCGTGATCTGCAGGGATTTTGTAGACCAAAAAATAAAGTCTGTCAGTCTTTCCATTTTTTTCCCATCTATTTGCCATGAAGTGATGGGACCAGATGCCATGATCTTTGTTTTTTGAATGTTGAGTTTTAAGCCAACATTTCCACTCTCCTCTTTCACTTTCATCAAGAGGCTCTTTAATTCTTCTTCAGTTTCTGCCAAAAGGATGGTGTCATCTGCATATCTGAGGTTATTGATATTTCTCCCGGCAACCTTGATTCCAGCTTGTGCTTCATCCAGCTCAGCATTTTGCATGATGTACTCTGCATATAAATTAAATAAGCAGTGTGAAAATATATAGCCTTGATGTACTCCTGTGTTAGTTACAGCCCTTGATATATTGATACATTAGAAAATTAGATTGCACATTAATTTTTACACTGCAGTAATTTTATATAGCACAATTTTATAAAGCAATGATTTTTATAGTAGAATCCATTGTTTTTTAAACAATAATCCCAGCAAGATTCAATTATGTGTATATATTTATATGAACATGGATAAAAGTATGGAAAAGAATAGAACATAACAGGAGTTGAGATTGTTTACAAAATGTGTTACTTCACATGTTCAAATGGACTTCTCTTGTAGCTCAGTTGGTAAAGAATCTGCCTGCAGTGCAGGAGACCTGGGTTTTATTCTTGGGTTGGGACGATCCCCTGGAGAAGGAAATAGCAACTCACTCCAGTATTCTTGCCTGGGAAATCCTGTGGACAGAGATGCCTGGCGGGCTACAGTCCATAGGGTCACAAGAGAGTCAGATGTGACTTAACGACTAAACTACCATATGTTCAAACGAGCACTTCTTTTTGTAAAAACTTTTTGGCAACACCGTGTGGCATGTCAACAAAGGTCCATCTAGTCAAAGCTATGGTTTTTCCAGTGGTGAGATGTGAGAGTTGGACTGTGAAGAAAGCTGAGCACTGAAGAATTGATGCTTTTGAACTGTGGTGTTGGAGAAGACTCTTGAGAGTCCCTTGGACTGCAAGGAGATCCAACCAGTCCATTCTGAAGGAGATCAGCCCAGGGATTTCTTTGGAAGGAATGATGCTAAAGCTGAAACTCCAGTACTTTGGCCACCTGATGCAAAGAAGTGACTCATTTGAAAAGACCCTAAGGCTTCCCTGGTGGCTCAGAGGTTAAAGCATCTGCCTCCAGTGTGGGAGATCCGGGTTCGATCCCTGGGTTGGGAAGATCCCCTGGAGAAGGAAATGGTAACCCACTCCAGTATTCTTGCCTGGAGAATCCCATGGATGGAGAAGCCTGGTAGGCTACAGTTCACGGGGTTGCAGAGTCAGACACAACTCTGAGTGACTTCACTTTCACTTTAATGCTGGGAAAGCTTGAAGGCAGGAGGAGAAGGGGATGACAGAGGATGAGATGGTTGGATGGCATCACTGACTCAATGGACATGAGTTTGAGTAAACTCCAGGAGTTAGTGATGGACAGGGAGGCCTGGTGTGTTGCAGTCCATGGGGTCGCAAAAATGGGACACAGATGAGCGACTGAACTGAACTGAACTGTGGCATGCAGGATCTTAGTTCCCTGATCAGGGATCAAACCTATGCCCCTTGCAGTGGAAGCATGGAGTCTTAACTCCTGGACCACCAGGGAAATTCCTTTATGTTTTTTTAAAATATGTTTTATGTTTTTAATTAATAAGGAAAATTCTATATAGATTATTCCCTAAACCACTCTCACTAAGAAAGTTAGTCTGGGAAGAGATGTGTGATTTAGGGTAACCTTCAGTTCTGGACATGGAACAACAGACTGGTTCCAAATAGGAAAAGGAGTATGTCAAGGCTGTATATTGTCACCCTGTTTATTTAACTTATATGCAGAGTACATCATGAGAAACACAGAACTGGAAGAAACACAAGCTGGAATCAAGATTGCCGGGAGAAATATCAATAACCTCACATATGCAGATGACACCACCCTTATGGCAGAAAGTGAAGAGGAACTAAAAAGCCTCTTGATGAAGGTGAAAGTGGAGAGTGAAAAAGTTGGCTTAAAGCTCAATATTCAGAAAATGAAGATCATGACATCCGGTCCCATCACTTCATGGGAAATAGATGGGGAAATAGTGGAACAGTGTCAGACTTTATTTTTCTGGGCTCCAAAATCACTGCAGGTGGTGACTGCAACCATGAAATTAAAAGACGTTTACTCCTTGGAAGGAAAGTTATGACCAACCTAGATAGCATATTCAAAAGCAGAGACATTACTTTGCCAACAAAGGTCCATCTAGTCAAGGCTATGGTTTTTCTTGTGGTCATGTATGGATGTGAGAGTTGGATTGTGAAGAAGACTGAGCACTGAAGAATTGATGCTTTTGAACTGTGGTGTTGGAGAAGACTCTTGAGAGTCCCTTGGACTGCAAGGAGATCCAACCAGTCCATTCTGAAGGAGATCAGCCCTGGGATTTCTTTGGAAGGAATGATGCTAAAGCTGAAACTCCAGTACTTGGGCCACTTCATGGGAAGAGTTGACTCATTGGAAAAAACTCTGATGCTGGGAGGGATTGGGGGCAAGAGGAGAAGGGGACGACAGAGGATGAGATGGCTGGATGGCATCACTGACTCGATGGACATGGGTCTGAGTGAACTCCAGGAGTTGGTGATGGATAGGGAGGCCTGGGTGCTGGGACCATGGGGTCGCAAAGAGTCGGACATGACTGAGCTACTGATCTCATCTGATCAGTTGTGACCAATTTGTATAAACCAAATCTGTTCAATCAAATTCCCAACAGGAACTTTGGCACAGTCAAATTAGGATACTGGCCAGCTTTGTAATAAGAGGAATAAGCACAAGGGTTGGAGATAAATATGGTATAGGAGAAATTCAAGGGGTTGTTCAGGAAGCAAAGGCTACCAACAGCACAGCTGTTACAACTCTAAGCTCAAAGAAGTAAGTAGAGCGAGACATATCAGAACCCAAAAGGAGAGGAAGTCATGTTATGAACTAAATGACCTTTGTTCAAGGGACATTGTCAGGTCAAGATAAGCCTACAGGAAGACAACCAGGAAAATGAATACCTACAACTCATTCTCAGCTCTCCCACCAGCTACTAACAGGGCTCCCTATTGACTGAACTTACCAGAGCCAGAGGACCCATTGATGCCGTTTGTATAGTTAAATCACTTTGTGCGGAAAACAGGGGCAGCTGTATAGAGTGGGTCTTGAAGAGTAAATAAAAATTATCTGCCATAAAGTAACATTATTTTAAAACCAAATCGTCAAAATAATCCAGAAGACTAAAGTGTTATAATATACAAAATAATGCCATCTATTTTCTTTACGGACATATAGATTTATTAAATTGACCTAAACCCAAAGGCAGACTTAAATATATTTATAATTTGGAGATACCCTTCTTCCTCAGTCTCTTCTGTGCACAAGTTCTTCTTTATTCCCAAAACTCTGATGAGGGCATAGCCCAGAACTGGATTGACGGTAGAGGACAGTAGTTCTCTGTGATGAACATGGCCCTGGTCCCTGCAAAGTGAGGATTAGTCTGAATGCCTTTAGTAAATCCCCACTGTTAGTGGGGGTTTTTATGTTAACCTCTAGTGTATCTTCCAGAAGCAGCTCTATAATCAGGGTCTTGGATAGGGAACTGACATTACTGAGCCTCAGTGTATTCCAGGGGCCATAAGTGCGTTCATATAGTTTATCACTCTTAAACCTCTCAGCTAATCTGTACCATGACCATTATTTTACCAACTGGCTGATTAATACAAGTGATCAGATAATCATTAGAGTTTTAAGAACTTTGTCAAGGACAGTGATACAGTCTGGAATTGGGCCTCAATCTGTGTGGCTTCCAGCCTCACTTTGCTTTGAAATTGTGAAGGAGTCAGTATGTGTTATTGTAACTCTCTCATCTGTCCCCAAAATATAACTTTCCCCTTTCCCCCCCTCTCATTCCCCTGTCTTACATTCATTCTCTTAGTTGTGTTTTTAAGAGGTAATTATTCAGTCCCTACTCTTTACTAAGAACTGTGTATGGTACCGTCAATACCAACAAATATGGCATTTATCGTCATGGATATTACAGCTTCATAAGTGTTCTCAAGGCAGCAATCCTATTCCTTTCCTTTAACCCCAAATCCTTTAAATTTGAGGTTCTTTGTCTCAAGCTTTCAATTTATTTACTATGACAAAATTATTTTTTTGTCTTATTGGTTTAAATTAAAATATAAGCTAAAATAAACCTTTTTTTTTAATTCCTTAGTTTTTATTTATTTATTTTTTTAATTTTATTTTATTTTTAAACTTTACATATTTGTATTAGTTTTGCCAAATATCAAAATGAATCCGCCACAGGTATACATGTGTTCCCCATCCTGAACCCTCCTCCCTCCTCCCTCCCCATACCATCCCTCTGGGTTGTCCCAGTGCACCAGCCCCAAGCATCCAGTATTGTGCATCGAACCTGGACTGGCAACTCGTTTCTTACATGATATTTTACATGTTTCAATGTTATTCTCCCGAATCTTCCCACCCTCTCCCTCTCCCACAGGGTCCATAAGACTGTTCTATACATCAGTGTCTCTTTTGCTGTCTCGTACACAGGGTAAACCTTTTGAAAAAACTCATTTGCTGTTTCATTACCAGGGAGAAAAAAAGATTCCATAATATTATAAGAAAGAGGAAATAAACTATGTAAAACAATTTTTTTGTAAAAAAGGCACTGTCTGGTTTTATTAAAACAAATTAGTCTTTCTGAGAAGTGTATAAATGAGAGTGCATGTTCAGGCTTATATTATCATTAGGATAAAGTGTATCATATTCCCTCAAATAAGTGCATCTTCTGTTTTTCAAATTGAGACTTCATTTGCATTCAAAATCTTCCTTGTGAAAGGCAAGTTAAAAACTTCTGTTCAAGTGTCTGGTATCATTACAACTACAACGCTAACGTACGTTTGAACTCTTTCCCCCAGCCCCTATTTTGACATGCTCGTTCACTCTTTGGAAAGCCCAGGTTGTGTTACTTGAGTAATCGCATTTTTGTAACTGAGCCAGTGTTATCATTCTCAAAATTACAACTGATTCAGAGCACAGTGTCAAGAAGGATGACGGTGCACAGTAATAGAAGCGTGCACTGATTTCTCTTATTTCTGTATTGAGCTGTGAAGCTGTAGAAACCGCCAATGATGTGGCAGCCTGGTGGGCTGCCGTCTCTGGGGTCGCACAGAGTCGGACACGACTGAAGCGACTTAGTGGCCGCAGCAGCGGCAGCATGCACATTGCATTCTGTTACCGTCTTTGAATGTGATTTCAGAGGAACAAACAAACAACAATCATATATACATATGTATGTGTATATATATTTCCGATTTGAAATTGGCAATATTGTATAGTAGATCCTAGGTTCTTCTCCTAGGCCTGATCCTAGACAAGTTACCTAACATCTCTGATCCTCTGTATCTTTCCAGTTTTGTAAAATGAAGGAGTTGGACAAAATAAGTAGTTTTATTCCCATGCTGCATTATTCCTAGAAGTCCCCGAGCACCCAGAGTGATAGCTGGTAACATCATATTGGCAAAACAGGACGGCTCTAGCTCCTCTCTTATAGTTCATCAAGAATAATTCCATTTTGTTTCATTTGTTAATACTCTCAAGTAAATTTTTCAATTCCTGATGACCTTCAACCTATTTATCCATAGTAGGACTTATTGTATTCTATTTTTGGCTTCAAGGTGGGTTACAGCTTATCCAACTCATACAGACCTTGGAATATTGAATAGTTCTTTTGAATTCTGCATTGTATGACATGTAAATTATCCGTTATGTGTTTATGACTGGTTTCTACATGTGAAATAGTTAAGCCTATTAATTTTCTCTCCCTGTGAGCTTCAAGGAACGAAATTATACCATTGCCCCAAACTTGTGGCCATCTTGATTTTGTTTAGAAGGTGTAAATCTGGAAGAACGTTAACAGAGAGCTGTTGCCAAATTGATAGCTATATTTGTCTGTGTAGATTGTATTTCCACAGCTGTCAGTTGAGTTGGTTGCCCCCTGTATCCAATGGTTCTAGAGTCATGCACGTGCTTAGGATTTTCATCTTAACAGGTGTTTTTATCCCGTCCTGCTTTGAGTTTCAAAATCAAGGGACTGTGATGTGTACCATTCTAAAGCGTGATATTTTGGCTTTTCTATTTTTTAGGATAACATGTTGTGAATGAAGTGGTGTTTTAAGTAGAGCCCCTGGGGAAGTTTTTTGCCAACAATCGTTTTGACATCCCATGTGCTCTGTTGTAATAAGAAAGCAGAATAAATAAGCTAAACTAGGTGGTCAGGATCCTGTCAGGATGAAAGCAACTATAATTTTCTTTACAATGATGAAAGGCAAACAAAAACCCTGAACAAATAGATTTAATCAATGTTTAAAGACTAGTCTCTCAGGCTTTTGCTTATTTGACAGATAGTCTTGGGTGGAGGTAGAAATGGAGTGGGAAAATAAACAATTACTAAGTACAGATAATAGAAATTACTGGGCAAGTGAAATTAAAAAAAAAAAAAGTTCCAAACTCTTATCAGGCCAGTTTGACTCACAGTGGACATGGGTTGCTTCACCCAGCTATGGACTGTTTCACAGACTAAATTATTTCAGACTTGGAAACACAGGAGCTGTTATCCATGTTAAGGTACAATGATGGTACATATTAGGTTAGCAGTTTTGTTTTTCAAGATTATTGAATCAAATCTGATTACATCAAAACTGTCAAATCTAAAAGAGGTTCTCAGATCCAGAGATGCTCAATTTATGGCATGTGTGCTGTCTTTTAATTCTTCCTATCCTCCTCTGACCATGACCAGCGTTATTAATTAATCATGGCTCTCTTTTCAGCAGAGCCTGGGGTTAGCCTCAGAATCCTTCTCCAATCAGAGGTGCAGATAGTCTCTCGTAACTGATGAATCTGAATTGTTTAAAACCTGTTTGCCATCTATTGGTGTCCTCTTTGATTTCTTTCACCAGTATTTTATAGTTTTCTATATATAGGTCTTTAGTTTCTTTAGGTAGATATATTCCTAAGTATTTTATTCTTTCAGTTGCAATGGTGAATGGAATTGTTTCCTTAATTTCTCTTTCAGTTTTCTCATTATTAGTGTATAGGAATGCAAGGGATTTCTGTGTGTTGATTTTATATCCTGCAACTTTGCTATAATCATTGATTAGTTCTAGTAATTTTTTGGTGGAGTCTTTAGGGTTTTCTATGTAAAGGATCATGTCATCTGCAAACAGTGAGAGTTTTACTTCTTCTTTTCCAATTTGGATTCCTTTTATTTCTTTTTCTGCTCTGATTGCTGTGGCCAAAACTTCCAAAACTATGTTGAACAGTAATGGTGAAAGTGGGCACCCTTGTCTTGTTCCTGACTTTAGAGGAAATGCTTTCATACACACTGAGGAAACCAGAAGGGAAAGAGACACGTGTACCCCAATGTTCATCGCAGCACTGTTTATAATAGCCAGGACATGGAAGCAACCTAGATGCCCATCAGCAGATGAATGGATAAGAAAGCTGTGGTACATATACACAATGGAGTATTACTCAGCCATTAAAAAGAATACATTTGAATCAATTCTAATGAGGTGGATGAAACTGGAGCCTATTATAAAGAGTGAAGTAAGCCAGAAAGAAAAACACCAATACAGTATACTAACGCATATATATGGAATTTAGAAAGATGGTAACAATAACCCTGTGTACGAGACAGCAAAAGAGACACCGATGTATAGAACAGTCTTATGGACTCTATGGGAGAGGGAAAGGGTGGGAAGATTTGGGAGAATGGCATTGAAACATGTATAATATCATGTATGAAATGAGTTGCCAGTCCAGGTTCGATGCACGGTACTGGATGCTTGGGGCTGGTGCACTGGGACGACCCAGAGGGAGGGTAGGGGAGGGAGGAGGGAGGAGGGTTCAAGATGGGGAACACGGGTATACCTGTGGCGGATTCATTTCGATATTTGGCAAAACTAATACAATATTGTAAAGTTTAAAAATAAAATCAAATTAAAAAAAAAATAAAATAAAACCTGTTTGCCATCCCCGATTGATTCTAAATTTCCAAATGGAAGAAGAAAAGTAAGATAGTTTTGACTATGATTTGCTCGATTCACCTGCTATTCACCTACTAGTTACTGAACTAGAGTTAAAATAGAGGTTATCTGGCTCTCAGTTCTTAGTTCAGTATCCTTTTTATTACCTTACATAGACTGCAAAGGATTTTGACATCTTAGGAGGAATGGTGTTGTAAGTATCTAATAAATTAAAGATTTGTCTTGGATTTTTAATAATGTCATGGCCTATTTTGCATCTAGGGACCTCCAGTGATATGACTACATATATAGTAATTGTTTGATCCACAATTTAATTGTAATTATATTCTTAAAAAGACACACACATGTAGAAGAGGGTCATTTGGGAATTTTTGTAAAGGAAGACTACTGTCGTGTTGCAGTATAGGGTGCTGCAATCCGTGGGGTGGCAAACAGTCGGATACTACAACTGACTGTAGTGTAATATTCCGTTTATATCTTTAGAAAACCAAAAAGAGTAATGCTAATGTCAATTAGCATGATTATTTTTCATGTAGGCTAATTATCCTATGAAAAAGATTCCTTCTTTGTACTTATTTTTTGTTTTTGATAGTTTTATAATGAATATTTATACTTGTGTATAATTTGATAATTTTAATTAAAAAAAATCAAAACCGAGTTTAAATGGAAGAAAGCAGTTTCTCATAAACTTCAAAAAATAATCATTTGTTTAGGGTATTATAAATAAATTATTCATATTTGTCACTTGAAATTAGATTTTGGTAACTCTTACTCAATTTATGTTCAGTGCTGTTTTTACTTTCTAAGTAGTGAAACTATTCATTTCACTTAGTTGTTATTGTGGGAGGAAAAACTATAATAGATTCATTAATTTGTAATGGTTTATTTTAGTTTTTCATTGAATTGATATTTGAGACAATTACTGTAGGTTGATTTTTTCCTCTACTTCTTCTGGTAGCAGGGGCATTTTATTTAGGAAAATATGAAAGAAGTTAGTGCTGGTTACTTAGAAAGCATGCTTAGAGAAATGAGGTTGCCATTTCCTACTGCAGGGGATCTCCTGGCAAAGGATCAAACCTGTGTCTCTTTCATCTGCTGCATTGGCAAGTGGATTCTTTACCACTGTACACCTAGGAAGCTCAGTAACATACTGTTCCAGGCACTGCTGGGATTTGAACCCAGGATCTTCTGTTCAATAGACAGGTGCTTTGACCAGCTAAGCCATGGTACTGGCATGCTCAGAGAAGCATTAAATATTCTGGATGCAGTAGCATCATGCTTATCAACTTCAAGCTTTCTTAGTTCCTTTTCTCGTTTTCTTCCCTGTGAAACTCAAGGAATAACAAGAGGCACATCCCAAATTCCCTGCAACAAGGGACTTATATAGGGACATAAATATATAAACATATTTCATACGTTCTTTTTAAAATTTTTTTAATTTATATTGAAGTATAGTTGGTTAATAATTTTATGGTAGTTTCAGTTTCCTACATTATAAATCACTATTTCTAAATAAAGTATAGGAGTTTCCTTTAACAGTCTTTGATTTTACAAAAAGAAAAAGGACCAAAGTTTTCTCTTTCTAGACACTTTAGTAAACAAAACCTGTCTTCTATGTCAATAAAGAAAAGGGATCAAATCTGCCAATTATCTATTAGAAAATACATATTGAGAGCTTATTAAATGTAGACCAAACTATAAACTCAAATCTTATCTTTAAGAGCTTCCTATCTAATTGGAATATACCTCAATTTATTGGAAATAATTAAGTAAAAATTAAATGACTGTTAATTTCAGACACACACAAGTCATTTTCACTTCTGTGAAATGGAAGAAATGCTCTTAATCCATCTGATCGATAAATGTTGAAAATCAGTTATATTACATATAGGGTGCTTTGTAAAGATACAATAATAGAAATCATACGAAAGATTCATTTTACTTGCCTACAGTTATGTCACTTTTGCCACTTTTGCCCTGTGGCTCAGCGGCAAAGAATATACCTGTAACGCAGGAGATATGGTTTTGATCCCTGGGTCAGGAAGAGTCCCTACAGGAGGGCATGGCAACCCACTCCAGTATTCTTGCCTGGAGAATCTCATGGACAGAGGAGCCTTGTGGACTATAGTCCATAGGGTTACAAGAGTTGGACATGACTGAAGTGACTGAGCATGCAGGCATGTCACTTTTTCTGAAGAAAAAACATTTATTTTTTAATTTTTAGAGAACAGAAGTTGATAAAATAGACTTAAATTTGATGGATTCTTTAGATAAATCATTATCGGGATTATAGTTATTAGAATTGCTTTGAATTTGATTTGAATATATTTAAGCAGCTTAGATTAAGATTCTATTACATGAATGGTAATGCACATGAAATTATCTTAAAAGTGATTGTGTACTTTGTAGATGCCACAATTTTATGAAATATTTATGTTGATATTAAAAGTATAACCAGAAATGCTCATCTAGACATGAGCACACATCTGAGATAAATGGACTTGATGGTCCTCCAAACCTGGAATTCCAGTTCCTACACCTACTCCCACTCATCCACCCACATCTATTGGACAAGTGCCTGATTAAACAGATGGGACTTGGTCTGTGCTATCCAAACAGGCAAACTCTACCTTTATTAAGCAAAGCATTGGGGAAAAATAGGTTTTATTGTGTTATTGTGATTCTGGGCATGACAATTTGAGTGTAAAGCTACTCTTCATTACTATTGTTGTTTGTTGTTGGAAATAAGTTTCTTTTTATGAATGAATATGTATAAATTGGAGGACAACAGATGGAGTTTCAGGGATCTGGAAGAGCTATAGACAAGGAAGGAGTTCTCAGTCAGATTTAAAAATAAAAAATCAGCAGAAGTGTGAAATGCCATGCAGTTTTAAAAATATATGTAGTTAAGATTTTTAAGAAAGTGTTTGGGTTTATCAATAGACATCATGAAATTTCCTCCATCCACTAAAGGGTATGGACCCAAGATAATGATTGGTAATGATTTGAGAGAATAGCATTGAAACATGTATATTATCATATGTGAAATAGATCACCAGTCCAAGTTTGATGCATGAGACAGGGTGCTAAGGGCTGGTGCACTGGGATGACCCTGAAGGCTGGGATTGGGAGGGTGGTGGGAGAGGGGTTCAGGATGGGGAACACATGTACACCTGTGGTGGATTCATGTCAATGTATGGCAAAACCACTATAATATTTTAAAGTAATTAGCCTCCAATTAAAAAAAATAATAAAAAAAGAATTGGTAACATCTTTCCTCATGCCTCTTCAGCAAGTTGCCACTTCAACACAGTTTGATTTTGGGAAAATATTAAGTCCTGGATACCATCTGTGAACTAAAATGCATGAAAGTGGGTGAATTTAACTCAGATGACCATTATATCTACTATTGTGGGCAGGAATCCCTTAGAAGAAATGGAGTAGCCATCTTGGTCAACAAAAGAGTTCGAAATGCAGTACTTGGATGCAATCTCAAAAACGACAGAATGATCTCTGTTCGTTTCCAAGGCAAACCATTCAATATCACAGTATTCCAAGTCTATGCCCCAACCAGTAATGCTGAAGAAGCTGAAGTTGAATGCTTCTATGAAGACCTACAAGACCTTTTAGAACTAACACACAAAAAAGATGTCCTTTTCATTATAGGGGACTGGAATGCAAAAGTAGGAAGTCAAGAAACACCTGGAGTAACAGGCAAATTTGACCTTGGAATACAGAATGAAGCAGGGCAAAGACTAATAGAGTTTGGCCAAGAAAATGCATTGGTCATAGCAAACACCCTTTTCCAACAACACAAGAGAAGACTCTACACATGGACATCACCAGATGGTCAACACTGAAATCAGATTGATTATATTCTTTGCAGCCAAAGATGGCGAAGCTCTATACAGTCAACAAAAACAAGACTAGGAGCTGACTGTGGCTCAGATCATGAACTCATTGCCAAATTCAGACTGAAATTGAAGAAAGTAGGGAAAACCACTAGACCATTCAGGTATGACCTAAATCAAATCCCTTATGATTATACAGTGGAAGTGAGAAATAGATTTAAGGGCCTAGATCTGATAGATAGAGTGCCTGATGAACTATGGACTGAGGTTCATGACATTATACAGGAGACAGGGATCAAGAACATTCCCATGGAAAAGAAATGCAAAAAAGCAAAATGGCCATCTGAGGAGGCCTTACAAATAGCTGTGAAAAGAAGAGAAGTGAAAAGCAAAGGAGAAAAGGAAAGATAGAAGCATCTGAATGCAGAGTTCCAAAGAATAGCAAGAAGTGATAAGAAAGCCTTCCTCAGCGATCAATGCAAAGAAATAGAGGAAAACAACAGAATGGGAAAGACTAGAGATCTTTTCAAGAAAATTAGAGATACCAAGGGAAGATTTCATGCAAAGATGGGCTCGATAAAGGACAGAAATGGTATGGACCTAACAGAAGCAGAAGATATTAAGAAGAGGTGGCAAGTATACACAGAAGAACTGTACAAAAAAGATCTTCATGACCCAGATAATCACAATGGTGTGATCACTGACCTAGAGACAGACATGTTGGAATGTGAAGTCAAGTGGGCCTTAGAAAGCATCACTATGAACAAAGCTAGTGGAGGTGATGGAATTCCAGTTGAGCTATTTCAAATCCTGAAAGATGATGCTGTGAAAGTGCTGCACTCAATATGCCAGCAAATTTGGAAAACTCAACAGTGGCCACAGGATTGGAAAAGGTCAATTTTCATTCCAATCCTAAAGAAAGGCAATACCAAAGAATGCTGAAACTACCACACAATTGCAGTCATCTCACACGCTAGTAAAGTAATGCTCAAAATTCCCCAAGCCAGGCTTCAGCAATACGTGAACTGTGAACTTCCAGATATTCAAGCTGGTTTTAGAAAAGGCAGAGGAGCCAGAGACAAAATTGCCAACATCTGCTGGATCATGGAAAAAGAAATAGAGTTCCAGAAAAACATCTATTTCTGCTTTATTGACTATGCCAAAGCCTTTGACTGTGTGGATCACAATAAACTGTGGAAAATCCTGAAAGAGATGAGAATACCAAACCACCAGACCTGCCTCTTGAGAAATTTGTATGCAGGTCAAGAAGCAACAGTTAGAACTGGACATGGAAAAACAGACTGATTCCAAATAGGAAAAGGAGTACGTCAAGGCTGTATATTGTCACCCTGCTTATTTAACTTCTATGCAGAGTACATCATGAGAAACGCTGGGCTGGAAGAAGCACAAGCTGAAATCAAGAGTTCTGGGAGAAATATCAATAACCTCAGATATGCAGATGACACCACCCTTATGGCAGAAAGTGAAGAGGAACTAAAAGCCTCTTGATGAAGGTGAAAGAGGAGAGTGAAAAAGTTGGCTTAAAGCTCAACATTCAGAAAACGAAGATCATGGCATCTGGTCCCAAGACTTCATGGGAAATAGATGGGGAAACAGTGGAAACAGTGGCTGACTTTATTTTTCTGGGCTCCCAAATCACTGCAGATGGTGACTGCAGCCATGAAATTAAAAGACGCTTATTCCTTGGAAGGAAAGTTATGACCAACCTAGATAGCATATTCAAAATCAGAGACATTACTTTGCCAACAAAGGTCCATCTATTCCAGGCTATGGTTTTTCCTGTGGTCAGGTATGCATGTGAGAGTTGAACTGTGAAGAAAGCTGAGCACCGAATATTGATGCTTTTGAACTGTGGTGTTGGAGAAGACTCTTGAGAGTCCCTTGGACTGCAAGGAGATCCAACCCGTTCTTTCTGAAGGAGATCAACCCTGGGTGTCCTTTGGAAGGAATGATGCTAAAGCTGAAACTCCAGTACTTTGGCCACCTCATGTGAAGAGTTGACTCATTGGATAAGACTCTGATGCTGGGAGGGATTGGGGGCAGGAGGAGAAGTGGATGACAGAGGATGAGATGGCTGGATGGCATCACTGACTCGATGGATCTGAGTCTGAGTGAACTCTGGGAGTTGGTGATGGACAGGGAGGCCTGGCGTGCTTTGATTCATGGGGTTGCAAAGAATCAGACATGACTGAGCGACTGAACTGACTGAACTGAACTGAATACCATCTAGGTAAATATTACACGTTTTCATTGTAAAGTCAGAAGAATTTGAGGGCTCTGAGTTGACACAGTGGTGCATGACTTGTAATATCTGAAGTGAGTTTTGTTTGACTAATGGGATTGCCCCTCAGTCCATTTTTGTGATGAAAGAGTGAGGGAAAGCCAAGAGCAGCTATTATTATTAATAGATGGCCCTGTACTTGGAAGATCATATGAGATAAGATTTGATGCTCTAATATTGACATACTGAGAAAACCTTCAAAGGTGTTTGTTCTCCATGCATTTTTATAATGTTCTCTTTAGTGTTGCAATAAACAAACCATCACATATGGATATAGGCATTTATTCTTAAAATGTTCCATTTTTTTATTGATGGAATCGTTAACACTCTGATATTTGCTTCTCTTACTAGGCCAGTGCATGGTCTGTGGATATCACACTAAAATTCAAGTTAAAGATTCCTAGTATTCCTTATTAAATCATTTCTATAATCTTCTGGTAGCTCAGATTTCTCCATGGAGAAAGACAGCTTGGTTACTACATACTTTATGTTGCTCCAAGAGTTCTGTTTTCTGACTTTTGTAGTGACTAGATTATCGTAGGTGTAAGGTTGCTTAATAGTTCAGCAAAAAATTGCCATGGAACTTTCTGAAGAATTGATCTCTTAAAATCTAAATGGAATTGTTTTATATTTTGCTTATTATTTGACTTATATAATTGTGTGGGCTAGATTAATAGATAAATGGGTATGAAATGACAAATCATTGTTTTCCAAAAATATTTAAAATGTGTTTCTTTCCCACAAACAAAAATTTAATGCAAAAAAGAATAAATATGTTGCTATTTAAGTTCATTCTTCTTTTTTTTTTAAGTTCATTCTTATAGCATAGTAACTTGAGATAGCTTTATTTGATGGCATTTAATTTAATTAAAATTATCATTATTCTTTTTTGTTACATTATCCTTTGAAATGATTGAAATTGCTTAAGTAACATTGTTATATCTCTACTTGATAAAATGGAGAAAACAGAAGTTTAGATACAGAATGATAATAAAATGATCATAATATGTATTTTATTTTATTAGAAGTAAGAACATTGTAAAAATAGTCATTTGAAGTGAAAAAGGAGATAAAAATAGTGAATATTTACATTTTCATACATCATAAAACAAAGAATGTATTTTTATATAAAAGTACATATTTTGATATATGTGTGTGTGTATGTATGGCATGATCATTACCAGGTTTTTCTTGGCATACTCTGGCATAAACATATTTTAATATATTATTTAACATCTTTTGTTTGTTTTCTTTTAAACAGCAAATGCCAGCCTTCTTGGAGGTGGAGGTGGTAAGTCCTCAATATCACTTAAAATATATTTTATTACTACACCAACCATAAGATGTTTAGTAAGTTCCATGATACTTTAACAAAATTAATTTTGCTGTATTCATCAACCATGCAAATTATAATCTTCCAGAGAATAATTCATAACTGAAATATCTTGGGTTTATCTGAATGTTATTTTAACTGACTTCAAAATATACAGAATACTGTTGTTCTTCTCATGAAGCTTTGTGTTTCTACCTTGGCTTAAGCTATAGTAGCAGTAAGCTATTGAGATGAATACACATATATTAGATAATAGATTCACTTTGAAAGAATTACTTTACTGAAGTATAGTTGATTTAAAATGCGTTAATTTCTTCTGTATCACAGAGTGATTCACTTGTACATGTGTATATATATGTGTGCATGCTAAGTCGCTTCAGGAGCATACAACTCTATGTTACCCCAAGGACTGCAGCCTGCCAGGCTGCTCTGTCCATGGGGTTCTCCAGGCAAGAATACTGGAGTGGATTGCCGTGCCCTCTGTGTGTGTGTGTGTGTGTATTCATATATATATTCTTTTCCATTATGTTTAATCACAGGATACTGAATGTAGTTCCCTGTACTAAACAGTGGGATCTTGTTTATTCATTCTATGTATAATAGTTCATGGGCTTTCCTGGTGGCTCAGTGATAAAAGAATCCACCTGCAATGAAGGAGATGTGGCAGATGTGGTTCAATCTCTGGGTCGAAAAGACCCCCTAGAGAAAGATATGGCAGCCCGCTCCAGTATTCTTGCCTGGGAAATCCCACGGACAGAGGAGCCTGGCGGACTACAGTTCATGGGGTCACAAAGAGTCGGACACAACTGAGTGACCAAACAACAGCAACAGAATATTTGCAAATGCTAATCCTAAACTCCCCGTCCACCCTCCCACTTTCAGTCTGTGTTGTCAACCACAAGCCTGTTCTCTGTTTCTGTGAGTCTCTTTCTGTTTTGCAGATAAGTTCGTTTGTGTCATATTTCAGTTTCCACGTATAGTGATGTCATATGGTGTTTGTGTTTCTGACTTACTTCACTGAGTGTGCTAATCTCGTTCCATCCATGTTGCTGCCAGTGACAGTATTTCATTCTTTTTATGGCCGAGTGATATTCCTTTGTGTATATATACCACACCTTACTTACCCATTCCTCTTTCAATAAACATTAAGGTTGTTTCCATTTCTTGGCCATTGTAAACAGTGCTGCTGTGAAGGTAAGGTGCATGTATCTTTTTGAATTATAATTTTGTCCAGATATATGCCCAGGAGTAGAATTGCTGGATCATATGGCAACTCTATTTTTAGTTATTTTGAGGAACTTCCATACTGTTTTCCATAGTCGTTGCAAGATAAAGTCACTTTTTTAGAGTCACTTGTAGTGTGAATTCTAAAACAATGCATCTGGAAACTTGTGGTTTTTCTTTCTTCGTCATAACAAATAAGAAAATGTTTGTAGCCTGAGGGCTTCATATATTAGCAACTTACTGTGAAAAATAAAAAAAAAATAAATTAGTATTGACATTTTGCTTCTTCTTTCTTCCTTTTTAGAGGAGAAAGAGATCAAAGTGAGATGAGGAAGAGAGAGATTCCTATACTAGGAATTCTTTCCTGATACTAAATTCTTGGAATAAAAATAAAATATTATTTTTATTTCTAGGTTGAAAGCTGAAAGCATTCCTAGCCCCAGTCTATATTACATGGCGAGGGAGGAAAAACATATACAATAGAATGGGGTCCTTTTCATTTAGGGCCCAGATGGACATAAAAAGGTTTATTTTCTCTCTTTCTTCCTCTTGCTCCTTCTTTTCATGTACATGGTTGAAGTAGACATGATTATATAGAGCTTTATATATTTTTTATATATATAAAAATATATATATTTTCAACAAACAAGTTTTCAACAAACAAGTTGGAACTTGTTTACTTGATCCTCAACTTTTAAGAAATATAATCCTTTATTAATCATCACCAGGAGTTTTCAGTGTAAATTGTATTAGAAAATTAAAATTTTAACCATTGTTCTCATATTTGAATCAATAGATTTTTAAAAACAGAATGTTGGAAATAGAAATGATAGAAAACAGTTTAAACTAGAAAGTGCTCTTCATATTATCATGTCAATGCACATTCTGTAGCAAAATATTTTTCTTCTTCCTCAAATTTCTTTAGAAAATATATGCAAGGTTTCTCATTGTCCTACTTCTTTTTTGGTATTCTTTGGGAACTAGAAGGGAAAATTTCCTTAAGAATTTACTGGTTTTTTGGTAAACTTTAATCTCTAGGTTTCTTATATGAAAGAAGCATTAAAATAATTTGTTCATAATGCTGATTTTCTTACATATTAGTATTTTAACAAATTGGGCTACTACCGTTAAATAGAATAAAAATGTTAAAGTTGAGTCTACATGTACAAATCCAGACTATTATAGTCCTTGGCTAAAGAAAAATGAATTAACTAATTATATAAGTTAAAATCATTTTAGCGGCCCTTAGCAGAAACCCCCACAATAATAGTGACTTAAAAGAGATAGAAATATATTTCTGTCTCCTCTAAAAGTAGCCTAGATGTAGGCTAGACCAACTGTGTGATAATCCCATCCTGTCGTCAAGCACTCAAGCTCTGACTTTTATGGTCTTTTTCCTACTGTGTGGAACTCAGGGTCCATGAAGGCTACTGGACTTTAGCCATCAAAAATATAGGGGTCAGTAAGGGGTAAGGCAACAATAAAAAAAGATGGCCCTTCAAAATCAAGCCAGTTTTCTTAGAGCAGCTTTACTAAAGTCCCAGATTATCCTTGAATTGATCAAATGTTTATTCGTGGATAAGATAGTTTTATTCCAGGAAGCAATATGCTCATCCAAAAAAAAAAAAAAAAAGCAGTGTTCTCTTTTCTGTGGAGGAAGGAGAGGGTGGAGGTTTTGGCAGGCAATGACTACTCTCTGCCATTGTGAGAAGGCAGGCAGCTAGTTCAAGCCCCCTTGTCGAACTGCTTTGTCTCAGTCTACATGTACACGACTGGTGTGTACAGAGTTAACTCTAGTGAGTTAGCCTGTATTTCCTTGCAATTCCTCCAGCCTGTGTGGGAAGAAATATTGTAAATATTGGAAAATATTGTAAATTTTCAGCAATGGCAAGACATTCAGGGATAGGCAAACTCAGTTTTTCTTTACCCGAAGAATATACTTGAGTCCTCTAGATGGTTGATTTTGCTAAATGCATTTATTTGCCATAATTTCTCATTTCTAAGTTCTAAAATTAGCAGCTCAGTATCATTATAAAGATAAATTATAAGTATTTAAGATGGCTGTAATTTTTTTCATTAAAGTAGGTCATTGACAGGTTTAAATTCATTTATGCACTTCTGGAGATGTCAAGATTGCTCTAAAATACATGTTTGATTTTTGGAAGGCTGCATTTAAAAATTAAATTTAAGGAATATTTTTAGCCTTCTTTGAACTTATTTTTGGCCTTTTGATTCTATGAGAGATCTTATTAATCCTGCCAGTGATATTTGTACAGCAACAGCTAATAATCATCCAATAAGGAACACTTGAACTGATATAATACTCTTGGATTTAATCAATGATTCCTTTTGTTGACTTGAATTAATATCCCTTCAAAAATCTCTAAAGGAAATAGTTCTTTGATTGAATAAACAATTTGATCAAGAAAATTTGGCACCATATAAAAAATAATAAGGGTACCTTAAGTACCATTTTGTCAGGTTTTCAGGAGAGCTTCCCTCCAATTCTGTGTGAGTTGTATTTGAAATTTAGGCAAACTCAGTCTATACAAAATTGTATTGCCCATAATCTTAGCATTTTGCTATTCTTTTTTGAATGCTTATTAGCAAGACATCTCCTAAAAGGAGATTGCAAATATGGTTACAATCATCCTCTCAGTTTTGGTTTTAAAGTGAGAGAATAATTTCATGTAGGTGTACATTTTCATTTTTTGCCAGAGGTCACTTATCTTTAGAAACTTCATGTAACTTAGCATCATTGTAGTGACCATAAGTGATAGGCTTTCAACTACCTAGTCACATCAGCTAAAATACTTGGTAAAATGGATCATCTTTGTATCTATTTCCTAGAAATATTAAGGGCATATAAATATATAATGATATTTAAGTAATAAGTGGCTGGTCTATAGTGACTGGACTCTATCTTTCAGGAAGCCTTTATATTGTCTTTGTAATGGTACAGTGTCAAAAAATCTTAGAAGTCCTATTAATTTTTTACAAGTTTACCATCATTGCTCACAGTATTAACCTGCATAGCAGTATAGCACATTGATACATAAAATAAGTGAATTTTATTTTCTTATTTAGTGCTTTTGTTAGTCAGGGTAGGCTATATTAAACTGTTCTAATGGCTTAAAACAGTAAGGCTCATTTCTTGCTCACATCATAGTCTCAGAAGCTTGGTGGCTATCCTACTCAGGCTCTGCTGCAGGTGGTAACACAGAGTCTCGGGTTGGTTTCCTATCTTGCACCTACTCCACGTGATACGTGACTCCAGTCACAAAACAGGAAGAGAGAGCTGGTGGATCTTGTGGGTTGTATTTACAGAGCAGTTCATGAATGGTTTGTGTCAATTCTGCTTGTTTCATGGGTCAGAATTCAGACAGGTGACCCCTAACCTAACTACAAGGAAGCCTGAGAAGAATGAAATGGTGTAGTAAATACCTAGAGCTGTCTCAGATACAGTGCACAGGTGAGATCCGTGTTTATTCTTGTTCTAATGCTTGAGAGGGAGAAGGCAGTGGCACCCCACTCCAGTACTCTTGCCTGGCAAATCCCGTGGATGGAGGAGCCTGGTGGGCTGCAGTCCATGGGGTCGTGAAGAGTCGGACACGACTAAGCAACTTCACTTTCACTTTTCACTTTCATGCATTGGAGAAGGAAATGGCAACCCACTCCAGTGTTCTTGCCTGGAGAGTCTCAGGGATGGGGGAGCCTGGTGGGCTGCGGTCTATGGGGTCACACAGAGTCAGACACAACTGAAATGACTTAGCAGCAGCAATGCTTGAGAGAAATGTGACTTAGGGAGATTTGGTGACTTCTTCAAGGTCACACAGCATATAAAGTGCAAAGGTCCAGTGAAAAGACAGGGTTCTTGATTCCCATTCAGGACTCATACTGTTATTGATCTGTGATTTTTAATATATCTTTGATCTTTAGATTTGCCTTTTCTGTGCACAAGTAGGTGAGTGTTTATATCTGGAAGAATTAAGGAGAGGAAAGGGAAACATGCAGCTGAGATACAGATGATGCTTTCCCTGGCTTATTTTTACAAGGCTTAAGCTCAGTTGATAATTTGAAAGTGGATACAGTAGCACTGTCTTACAGTACCTGTGCACTGTCATCCACATTCATATACCTTTTTTGTGTATTTGATGTGTAGTCTGAGAGCACATTGCATTTAAAATACCCATTCACTCACCTGTAATGAGCATGTTTTACATACACAAAGTCCTATGATGTTGTACTTTTGGAATATATAATAAAAAAAGACCTTTGGAGCCAGTCTTAAATTATGTCAAGAAGCAGAATTATAAAGAAAAAAGCGGAATTAAAAGGATACTTCCTTGATTTCCTTTCAAAATGTTATGTAACAGACTAGAACAAAAATTACAATTTCTTAGTTTAGATAATATCTTTCCTTTTCATTGTCACAGTAATTAACATAGGACTGGAATCGGCTGATAGAACCCAAACAAGACCTGGTTTATGGGATTTGCTTCCTTTTTAGGCTGTCAAAAGCTCCTGAGTACTGAAGCCTGAGGCATAATGTTAGACATTTAAAATGACATTTTCTGACAGAGTAGCAATTTAAGGTTGACTTTTTATATGCATAAATTTGTAGGACTGCTTTTTAAATTATACACACACATATATACATATGTATAGACATAGCATATATTTGTATCAATACTGTGATTCTAGACCTTATCCTTGAGGTACTTCTGTGACAGGTTAATTTTAAAATCTCTAGGCATAGGCAACTACCGCTAAATAAACTCTCAGCCCCAGATGGAATGCGTGGGAAAGCTGCTTTTCTAGAATGAGAACACAGCATATATAATGCTATTCTCTACCTCCAAAGCCTTGCTCTTCTTGTACCCCTCGATAGAGGGCCTCAATAGACATGAGCTTGAGTAAGCTCCTGAGTTGGTGATGGACAGGGAGGCCTGGCGTGCTGCAGTCCATGGGGCTTCAAAGAGTTGGACATGACACAGTGGCTGAACTGACTCAGATTTTAACAGGGTGAGGTGCCAAATGCATCTCAAAAGGAGCAAAATCATGAAACTATTTGATGTCATACAGTAGATGCTATCAGTGTATCTCCACTCCACCATCATGTTTCTACATACAAACACACATAGGAGCACATGTTCATTCATTCATTCAGCAAATACTAACTTCAGTTCAGTTCAGTTCAGTTGCTCAGTCATGTCCGACCCTTTCGACCCCATGAATCGCAGCACACCAGGCCTCCCTGTCCATCACCAACTCCCGGAGTTCACTCAGACTCATGTCCGTCGAGTCAGTGATGCCATCCAGCCATCTCATCCTCTGTCATCCACTTCTCCTCCTGCCCCCAATCCCTCCCAGCATCAGAGTCTTTTCCAATGAGTCAATTCTTCGCATGAGGTAGCCAAAGTACTGGAGTTTCAGCTTTAGCATCAGTTCTTCCAAAGAACACCCAGGGCCGATCTCCTTCAGGATGGACTGGTTGGATCTCCTTGCAGTCCAAGGGACTCTCAAGAGTCTTCTCCAACACCACAGTTCAAAAGCATCAAGTCTTCGGTGGTCAGCTTTCTTCACAGTCTAACTCACATCCATACATGGCCACAGGAAAAACCATAGCCTTGACTAGATGGACCTTTGTTGGCAAAGTAATGTCTCTGCTTTTGAATGTGCTGTCTAGGTTGGTGATAACTTTTCTTCCAAGGAGCAAGCGTCTTTTAATTTCATGGCTGCAGTCACCATCTTCAGTGATTTTGGAGCCCAAAAAAAATAGTCAGCCACTGTTTCCACTGTTTCCCCATCTATTTCCCATGAAGTGATGGGACCAGATGCCATGATCTTCGTTTTCTGAATGTTGAGTTTTAAGCCAATTTTTTCACTCTCCTCTTTCACCTTCATCAAGAGGCTTTTTAGTTCCTCTTCACTTTCTACCATAAGGGTGATGTCATCTGCATATGTGAGGTTATTGATATTTCTCCCGGCAAACTTGATTCCAGCTTGTGCTTCTTCCAGCCCAGTGTTTCTCATGATGTACTCTGCATATAAGTTAAATAAGCAGGATGACAATATAAGCAGGAGCCTTGACATACTCCTTTTCATATTTGGAACCAGTCTGTTGTTCCATGTCCAGTTCTAACTGTTGCTTCCTGACCTGCATACAGATTTCTCAAGAGGCAGGTCAGGTGGTCTGGTATTCCCATCTCTTTCAGAATTGTCCACAGTTTATTGTGATCCACACAGTCAAAGGCTTTGGCATAGTCAATAAAGCAGAAATATATGTTTTTCTGGAACTAACTTAGTAACAACTAATTGGAATCCCCAAGTGGTTCAGTCAGTTCAGTCAGTGAAGAGTCTTCCTGCAAGGTGGGAGACACAGGTTCAATCCCTGGGTTGGGAAGAACCCCTGGAAAAGGAAATAGCTACCTACTCCAGTATTCTTACCTGAAGAATTCGATGGGCAGAGGAACCTAGTGTGCTATATTCCATGTGTCACAAAGAATTGGACGTGACTGAGTGACTAACACTTTCACTTTCAACTACGAAATACTAATTTAGTAACTACTGTGTGTCAGTATTGATTATTTTTTTAATTTATTTTTTTTATTTGCAGGATGTTTGCTTTACAATATTGTATTGATTTCTGCCGTATATCAACATGAATCAGCCATCAGTATACATATGTCCCCTCCCTCTTGAATCTCCCTCCCACCTCCCACCCCATCCTACCCCTCTAGGTTGTCACAGAGCACCAACTTGAGTTCCCTGCCTCATACAGAAATTTCCACTGGAAGTCTAGTTTTCCCATACGGTAATAGTATTGATTATTGATTTGGCAATAAACATAGAGCCCTTTACCTGTGACCAGTCATGGCCCCTGTTTGACTGAGTTGTCTGAGCAGTTATCATTCACCGTGTTCTTTCAGGTGTTCCAAGAATTTTCCTTGCATGGATCTTTTGAATTAAAATGATATATTAATATCAATAGAATGGGCTTCAAGTATCATACTTCTTCTTAAAAAAAGCAGAACAGTTATCCTGAAAAATAGATTTTTCACAAAAACCCTGAGCTTCAACCAAGGATTCCTAGCATGAAAAAGCAACACATTGAAAGGGCTTTTCAAGTGTGTCTAAGTGGGAGTGCTTTCATAAATACCTTCTCAACATTCACAGGAAGAGTGGAACACCTCTTATTCACCCTCCACCTACAGAATGGAGTCCCTGTGGAGATTACGTGATTCACTCTTGTTATATCTTGAGATCTGGCTGGGCCTTAGGTGTGCTAGGGGTAGATCTCGGAGAGTGGTCTGCAGTGAGGGACCAAGTCCAGTTAAGGCAGGTATGGTGTCGGAGGCGGCCCCTCATGAGAGTCAGGCCAGCGTGTTGGGCAGTGAGTTAGCCTGCTAGCTGCTGCTCAGCAGATGGAAGGATCCCAGCACAGTGAAAGAAATTCAGCAGATTTCGCCGTGTTGGTCAAGTGGGGACCCAGTCTCAGGAGTAGAGCTTGAGAAAGGGATGCGATGCTGAAATATGGAAGATGAGGCTTAAGATCTGACTGTGTCAGGGAAATTGATTGTGGTCACTGCAGGTGGGTGAGCCGCTAGGGCCCATCAGGAGGTTCAGAAGGAGGGGGTCAAGGGGTGGAGGGACCAGGAGCCAGGCCAGGTCTGACAACATGCAGCTACATACTGAGCCAGCCTACCATTGCCCCTCCCTCCTTCTTCTCTTCCTTCTTTCTTTCCTCCTTCCCTCTTCCTTTTTTCCTTCTTCCCTTTTTCTCTTTCTCAGTCAACAGCATGTATTGATCACCTGTTTTATACTAGTCTTGACACTGAGGTAGGAATGATTCTTATAGCCAAGTGCAGTCTGAAGTATTAATATAAGTATTTATTTACACATTAATATTATAAGAACCAGAAAGGTTCTTTTTTTTAATTTTTTTAAATTTTATTTTATTTTTAAACTTTACGTAATTGTATTAGTTTTGCCAAATATCAAAATGAATCCGCCACAGGTATACATGTGTTCCGCATCCTGAACCCTCCTCGCTCCTCCCTCCCCATACCATCCCTCTGGGTCATCCCAGTGCAATAGCCCCAAGCATCCAGTATCGTGTATCGAACCTGGACTGGCAACTCGTTTCTTACATGATATTTTACATGTTTCAATGTCATTCTCCCAGATCTTCCCACCCTCTCCCTCTCCCACAGAGTCCATAAGACTGTTCTATACATCAGTGTCTCTTTTGCTGTCTCGTACACCGGGTTATTGTTACCATCTTTCTAAATTCCATATATATGCGTTAGTATACTGTATTTATGTTTTTCCTTCTGGCTTACTTCACTCTGTATAATAGGCTCCAGTTTCATCCACCTCATTAGAACTGACTCAAATGTATTCTTTTTAATGGCTGAGTAATACTCCATTGTGTATATGTACCACAGCTTTCTTATCCATTCATCTGCTGATGGACATCTAGGTTGCTTCCATGTCCTGGCTATTATAAACAGTGCTGCGATGAACATTGGGGTACACGTGTCTCTTTCCCTTCTGGTTTCCTCAGTGTGTATGCCCAGCAGTGGGATAGAAAGGTTCTTAATACAGGAAAATAGAAGAGATGAAGCCAACATGTCAGTGTGATTAGGGAAGGCTTCCCACAAAAGGTGATATCACTGGAGCAATCTTGGAGGATGTGTTATCGTTTTCTAAGAGAAGAAAGAAATGACCCACTCAGTTGTATTTTTCACTTTTTGATGTACATATATCATATAGATATCTTACTGTGCTTCAGTGGTTCTCCTCACTGTTCTGCAGTCAAGATATTCAGACAATGGTTAAACAGTTTCCTCTGACTCGTCAGGCATGCCACATAAAATGGAGTGAACAGTGTCAGAACTGAAGGAAAGAGCTCTGGTACTAGTGTTGTTGGCAGCAAAGGTCCATCACAGCAAGCTGGGTAAAATCTGGTGGTCACACCAACACAAGCTCCTCCTTGCCTTGCCTTCTACTCTGACTACCTCACCTGTATCTCAGTCTAGCAACAAACACATTAAATGCCCCTTCATTCTGGCCAAGCTATTGAACCTGGAAGGATACAATCCCCTACTAGGGCATTAGTTATGTTCAGTCACTCCGTCGTGTCCCACTCTTTGTGACCCCATGACTGTAGCATGCCAGGCTTCCCTGTCCATCACCAACACCCAGAGCTTGCTCAAATTTATGTCCATCCAGTCAGGAATGCCATCCAACCATATTATCCTCTGTCATCCCCTTCTCCTCCTGCCTTCAATTTTTCCCAGCATGAGGGTCTTTTCCAATGAGTCAGTTCTTTGTATCACGTGGCCAAAGTATTGGAGTTTCAGCTTCATCGTTAGTCCTTTCAGTGAATATTCAGGACTGATTTCCTGTAGGATGGACTGGTTGGATCTCCTTGCAGTCCAAGGGACTCTCAAGAGTCCTCTGCAACACCACAGTTTAAAAGCATCAATTCTACTGCACTTAGCTTTCTTTATAGTCCAACTCTCACATCCATACATGACCACTGGAAAAACCATAGCTTTGACTAGATGGACCTTTGTTGGAAAAGTGATGTCTCTGATTTTAAATATGCTGCCTAGATCGGTCATAACTTTTCTTCCAAGGAGCAAGCATCTTTTAATTTCATGGCTGAAGTCATCATCTGCAGTGATTTTGGAGCCCCCCAAAATAAAGTCTGTCCTGTTTCCATTGTTTTCCCATCTATTTGCCATGAAGTGACAGAACTGGATGCCGTGATCTTAGTTTTCTGAATGAGTTTTAAGTCAACTTTTTTACTCTCCTCTTCCACTTTCATCAAAAGGCTCTTTAGTTCTTCTTCACTTTCTGCCATAAGGGTCGTGTCATCTGCATATCTGAGGTTATTGATATTTTTCCTGGCAATCTTGATTCCAACTTGTGCTTCATCTAGCCTGGCATTTTGCACGATGTACTCTGCATATAAGTTAAATAAGCAGGGTGATACAACCTGACATACACCTTTCCCAATTTGGAATCAGTCTGTTGTTCCATGTCCAGTTTTAACTGTTGCTTCTTGACCTGCATACAGATTTCTCAGAAGGCAGGTCAAGTGGTCTGGTATTCCCATCCCTTTAAGAATTTTTCACAGTTTGTTGTGATCCACACAGTGAAAAAGTTTTGGCAGAAGTAGATGTTTTTCTGTAACTCTCTTGTTTTTCTATGATCCAACTGATGTTGGCAATTTGATTCTGGTTCCTCTGCCTTTTCTAAAACCAGATTGAACATCTGGAAGTTCACAGTTCATGTTCTCTTGAAGCCTGGCTTGGAGTATTTTGAGCATTACTTTGCTAGCGTGTGAGATGAGTGCAATTGTGCGGTAGTTTGAATGTTCTTTGGCATTGCCTTTCTTAGGGACTGGAATGAAAACTGACCTTTTCCAGTCCTGTGGCCACTGCTGAGTTTTCCAAATTTGCTGGCATATTGAGTGCACCACTTTCACAGTATCATCTCTTAGAACTTGAAATAGCTCAACTGGAATTCCATCATCTCCACTAGCTTTGTTTGTAGTGATGTTTCCTAAGGCCCACTTGACTTCACACTCCAGGATGTCTGGCTCTAGGTGAGTGATCACCCCATGGTGGTTATCTGGAAAGTGAAGATCTTTTTTGTACAGTTCTTCTGTGTATTCTTGCCACCTCTTCTTAATATCTTCTGCTTCTGTTAAGTCTATACCATGTCTGTCCTTTATTGTACCCATCTTTGCATGAAATGTCCCCTTGGTATCTCTAATTTTCTTGAAGCAATCTCTAAGCTTTCCCATTCTATTGTTTTCCTCTATTTCTTTACATTGATCTCTGAGGAAGGCTTTCTTATCTCTCCTTGCTATTCTTTGAAACTCTGCATTCAGATGGGTGTATCTTTCCTTTTCTCCCTTTCCTTCAGCTTCTCTTCTTTTCTCAGATATTTGTAAGGCATACACTTCTTTTCTCAGATATTAGGGCATCATCTTCTTAAAAAAAAAAAAAAGAGGTGTTTTTTAAACTAATTTTTACAACCTTGGCAACTTCTACCATAGGCAGTAGGTATTCATTTAAACTTTGAGGTGTTCCTATCTTCCATCCTGGATTTTTAACATGCTTAAATATTTCAGTTTTGATTAGTTTGTTCTAGAAATATAACATCTTTATCATTAGATGTTCTCTAAATGAAAAGATAAAACTTTAAAAAATACTTCTAGCAGACAACATAATGAACATATGCATATTTATGTAATAATTATTTTAAGCATTTTATTACCTTTTATTTCTAAAAAGTTTCTGTAGCTAAGATAGTATCATTTTCTTTAAGCACTATGATTTTTTTTTAATTCTGCAAAATAAGGAGAATAATATATATTTATATAGATGTGGAAATGAAGCACGTAATATTGGTATTACATGGAAAGAGGGAAAGGCTATTTTTTCATTCATGTTTGTCATGCTCCAGGTATTTAACCAGTTATATCTTTCAATCAGAAATATTATTGTCATTGATTTTTCTTGTTCAAACCTGTTGACAAAACTTTAATGTGCTAATGTGCCAGTTAATAAGATTTATCATTCATTGATAAATAGAATCAACATGCCTTAGGAAAAGTTTTTACTTAGGTTGGCTTAGCTCTTTAGCTCTTTAATTCATGGTTGAAAAGTGATAGACAATGAAGATCATGGGCAATAATCTCTTAACATGTTACTTGATTTATGATTTTCATTGAAAACAATGAACCAATTTTGTAATATACTTGTAATTTAAAATATTAAGACATAAAGACAGTAGGTTACTTTGAACCAGCAGTGTAGGCATTGGAGCTACAACTTTTATTTTATGTTTCTTTTCAGTAATCACTCTTTAAGTTCATAATTTTGTGCACTATTAGATATAATTGGTTCTTTTCTCTGACATATGCTTCCTTTCATTATCTTGTGGATATTCCATAAAGCCTTTGTATAATCAGTGTATTCAATGTGAACACATTCAAGAAAAGTAAAACTATTTACTCTTAAGTTTTCATGGTTGAGGTTCAATTTCCAGTTAAATTACTTAAGTTAAATTAAATTACACTCAAGTTAAAATGATAAATCTTATCTTTGTTTAATATTTCTTCACACAACTCAATAAAAGATTTTATGTGTTCATTGCGATAGCTGTTTTGCTTATTAGTGATATAAACTGTTGAAACAGAAAATGTTGAATAAAATAGTAATATCATTACAGAACAGACAACATGAGAAGGAATTTTTCACATGTGTTATTGAGGTAGAGAGACCCAACTAGACTGAGGGAAAGACTTGAGATTTTCAATGTTGGGCAAAACTAATACAATATTGTAAAGTTTAAAAATAAAATTAAAAAAAAATAAATAAAGATATGGTAGACTGAGGAAATCAGAAAATCTCCTTGCAACAAACTCATATAAGTTAGGGATAAAAAAAATGAATTGAAGTATGTCAGTCACCTTGCAAGAAAGAAATTATATCTTTGGTTGCCATAATAAGAGAGTCCTGGAACAGCAAAGTGAGCCAGAACTGTCATGTAGACTGTAGGTGCCTTGTGGTAGTTTGGGTGGTGGGAGGCATTGGACACTGGGGGCCATGAGGCGAGTTCTCCCTTGGGGAGCAGACAGGATTGCATAACGTAGGAGGTTAGAGCTTAGGTCCTTAAACTGACTAAAGCCAAGTTCCTGAGACTGTTACAATCTCAACAGAAGGGTGGATTTGAAAAAAAAAATTCTCTACTGGCTCAAGGTAACTGCAAGAAGGACTCTAAAAAGTTTCTATCTTTATCTTGAAGCTTCATTGTGTTTGGTGCTGAAATCTGCACTACCTATGTATGTGACAATCCCAAACACAAGAACCCCGACTTTATAGTGAATAAACCCGATAAACACTACCTCAGCCTGGTAATGAAATTCACAACTAACAGCGATAAATCATATTGATAGGCTATACCTTTGATATGATATATTGAGAATGCTGCATTACCTCTTATTTTCTCTCAAAATCAATACCATCAATCTAATTATGAGTAAAATATCAGACAAATTCCAATAGAGGGGCATTCAACAAAATATTGGATCAATATACCTTGAACCTATCATATTTTGATATCATTAAAAAAAAGGAAAATCTGAGAAACTCTCACACCTAGGAGGAGCTTAAGAAGACATGACAGCTGACTCTAATGTACTCTACTGGATGATATCTTGGAACAGAAGAAGATACTAGATAAAACTAAGGAACTATGAATAAACCATGGACCGTAGTTAATAATTGTATGTCAGTGTTGGTTCATTAATTGTTAAAATGTACCACACTTGCTTAATATGTTAAGAATAAGGGGAACTGGATGTGAAGTACATGGGAACTTTCTGTACTATCTTCTCAATTTCTCCATAATCTAAAATTGTCCAAAATCCATCTCAAATATGCAAGAGTCACAGTAGATATTAGGATTAGACTTTGAAACACTTAAGATAGCTAAATAGCACCAAAAAAGAGAATTGAAAATACTAATAAATGTGTTTAACACAATTAAATGTATAAAAATGAGAATCCAAACTCTAAAAAAGTGATGATATGATCAAGAAAAGGCAGATGTCAAAAGAAACAAATCCTAATCCTAGGATTGAGAAATATGGACTTTGAAGTTAAAAATGCTAATAATAGATTTTATAACATCATATTAGACATAGCTGAAGAGAGAATTAGTGACCTGGAGGATAACATTGTAGGAATTACCCAGAATGCACCACAGGGATATAAATAGATAGTAAATATGAAAGGGAAGGCAGAAACAAGGTAGACAGAGGGCAAACATTTGACATATAAATAATGGAAATTACAGAAAGTATGATTGCAAAAAGGGCAATATTTGAAGGGAAGATAGCTGAAAAATTTTCACCGTTGCCAAAGAAATAAATTATCTCAAAAATAGACATTATTGATTTCTACTGAGGAAAAACTAAACCAAGAAGCGGACACATTATAGTGAAGCTTTGGAACACAAAATAGGTAAAGACTTTTTCTTTTTTTAAATGTATTTTTAATTTGAGGATGATTGCTTTACAATGCTGTGTTGGTTTCTGCCATATAAGGACGCGAATCAGCCATACTGTGCATTTGTCCTCGCCCTCTTCAACCTCCCTCCCACCTACCCTATCCCACCTACCTCGTTGTCACAGGGCGCTGGGTTGGACTCCCCGTGTTATACAGCAACTTCCTACTAGAGCGCTGTTTTACATGTGGTAGCGTACGTGTGTCAGTGCTGCTCTCTCAATCGGTCCCACCTTCTCTTCCCCCGCTGTGCCCACGACTCTGTTCTCGATGACTGTGCCTCTATTCCTGCCTTGCAAATAGGTCCCTCAGTAACATTTTTCTAGATTCTATATGCATGTGTTAATATACAATATTTATTTTCCTCTTTTTGATGTACTTCACTCTGTATAACAGGCTCTGGGTTCATTTATGTCAGTTCAACTGACTCAAATTTGTTCCTTTTTATGGCAGAGTACTATTCCATTGTATATATGTACCACAACTTCTTTATCCATTCATCTAGACAGGTAAAGATTTAAAGACATCAGAAAGAATTGTCTATAAAGAAACAATTATTAGATTGACAGATAAATTATAAATAGAAATAGATACTAAAAGACAATGAAGTAATAACTGAGGGGAATTAGTGTTAGCATAGAATTCTTTACCCATGAGACTTCCATTCAATAGTGAGGCAAAATAAGGACATTTTTAGATAAGCATTGAAAAAATTAATCATAGATCCTTGCTGAAAAAGCTGGCAAAATGTAAACTTGAGAAAAAAGGAATTTGAACCCACTTCCCACCCCCCACCAAAAGATGATGTATCAATTCTGTTATTATTTTTTAAAGTTTTTTAGATAGAAAATTTTAAACGTGCATATCTAGATTAAAATAGTATTACGAGTTCAATTTTATCATCATGAAACTTCATCAGTTTTCAACTAATAACCAATCTTGTTTCATCTACACCTCCATGTACTCAAGCATGTAGATTAATTTGAAGCAGATATAAGAATCATATCATATAATCTGAAGATATTTTGATATGTACCTCTCAAAGATAGGAAGTATATTTTTCTTAATTTTTTTCAACATCATAAAAATTTCATTTTTAAAACTGAAAAGCTTTCTTATATCATCAAATGTCCAGTCAATGTTCATATTATTCCTATCAATTTATGATTTTATTTTTGCAGTATATTTGCTTGAATTGGGATACACATTATATTTATATGCTGCTTGGTTGGTATGTCTTTTTCAATGTGTAGATTCCTCCTTAATATCTAATCTAAATATGTGTCTCTAAAGATAGTGTTTCTATGTGTTCATGCTCTCAAATGGATACTCATTTAAGTTCATTTGTTTCCACTTTGTTTTTGATTTGGGGGATAGCATTTTAAAATATAGTTTCATAAATGGTGAATATTATTTTACATTACTTTTACTTGTTTGTTTCATAGTTAAATTTTGGAAAAATATGAAGTTTAAATAATTCTGTCAAGAAATATTTGGATAAGTAAATCATGCTCAAAGATAAGGAAAAATAATTACAATATATATATATATTTTTAAATGGATTCTCTCTTTTCAGAAATGGAAGTTCCTTCATAAGAATTTTGGACTTTTATGAATGCTCTCACTGTGCTTAGCTGGCTAGATGGGACCTAAATGCTTAGAAGCATAGATTCATATCTAAAAATAAATAGTTTAGAATTAGGAAGTACTTTGCACTGCTGCCAGGATATGTCTATATATCCACCTAATTGTATTGTAGATATATTATTATGCTTGTGTAGCTTACTTACTTGTGTTAAAGGTAAAATCTTTTCAAAACTATGCAAACAAAAAGTTTATTGAGCTCCTGTTTTAGATATCCCCAAGGAGACTCTGAATGTAACCTGTAAGAGCACAGCAGGAAATAAAAGTCCAAGCAAAATACTGCAGGTCAAGTCTCTTGTGTTCTGGGATCACTTGATTGTATCCCTTCAGTTATGTGGGAGAACTTTTTTTTATTATACATGTTTTGGCTCCACAGAAATACAAGGTAGGGCAATTTCTTTGAAAGCCACTTTTATAATCTATTTAATTTCAGCACTATTCATAATTCTTTTTTTGTTATTTGGAGCTGCCATCATTTACCTCTAAACAGTAGATAAGCAGTGGGGGATAGGGGGGAATGAACTTGGACAGTTCTGAATGGCAGTAAATCCATGGAGATGTGGACCTGTGAACCACAATGTCCTTTCCTTTTGCTTTACATGATCACTTATTGCTGCAGCTCTGTCTTTGGACAAAAGTCATTAAAATTTTTTTAATGAGTTAAAATAAATTCATTAGTTTGTGTCCTAGTTTCCTCCTCTGAAAAGGTGGCTATAATGATATGTAACTATTTTACAGAGGTGGAATATCTAATTGCTCATTGAAAGTGTTTTTCAAATACAAGATGTTAGATACACGGTTATTACCATAGTTGTCATTATTATCATTATAGTCTCAGACTGAAAGATGCTGGGTAATTTTAAGATGTGGCAATGTTATATCCAAATAAAGAAGAATAACCTGAGTTGTTGGATAATAGGAGTCCAAATAATGTGTGGCAGATGAGAGTTTCTTTTGTGGGAAGCTAATAAAGATAGTGGTACCTTATTTAACCCCAAATAAGCGAAAGGATTTTACATGTAAATATAGATAGAAGGTTATCCTAATAGTAGTTCATTTCGTCCTGTGTGGTACTGATCATAAGGATCCTTTCTTTCAATTATTTAAATACCCAGAGTCAGAAATGTTTATATCTTGGAGCATGATATATTCTAGCCCATGCAACCTTACTAGGTCAGGAGAAAGTAAGCTAAGGGCATCCTTTAGGGCAGGGCATGTGTTAAGGCTGTCTCTCAAAGCACAGGAAGAACAAGGAACTGCAGCATTTCCCTGTTCCGGCAATTACTTAGCACCGGGGAAGAGCTAAGGAATCCCGCAGAACAGAATTGGTGGCTAGGTACTGTGCAGGTACAGCAGGCAGCTGGGCCTGGAAGTGAAAGCAGGGACAGAGGAATGCAACAGAAGCGTATCAGGCACAAGTGTGGTAGAGGATGGTGAGCATGCTGTGCTTTTGAGGGTGGCAGAGAAGAAACCATATCCTTATGGGGCCCCTGGCCCTCTATCTGAATGGCAGCAGCAGAGATCTGGGCAACATTGTGGAGCCCACGGGTCAGTGCTGAGGTTGGTATCCAGACTACAGTAGCTTGAAAAAGTAATACAAGTCAAGCTCCAGCTCAGAGAAGGTAGAAGCCACTTAAGTATCTGAGTGTCCAAAACTGGCTTTGGAAGCAGAGATGAACAGAACTTATGTGTGGAGAACATCAGTGGACTCAGCTGTGAACAACTGGGGGGATGAGGCAGGAGGACTGAGAAATTCACAATGTTGGAGCATTCTCCAGAAGACAGTAAACAAGAAATGATGTATCTGTCAGGAGCTTGTAGCTAAAATTCTTCCTCTGCTTCTGATGCAGGGTTATTTCTGGCTAAAAAACCCCCCCAAAACAAACAACAGAAACAAAAATTCCCAGTTTTCAGAAATGGCTGCAAGGGGCACAAAGCCCTCCACTAAGGTAAGTATTCACCAACATCTGCATCTCGTTCTGGAGGCTGAGGATACCCAATGCCTCAGACTCACAGATAGGTTATATACGATGTCTGTGCCAGCAGGGTCAGCTCTGTAGTACATATACCACAATGACATCCATAAATCTCCAGGTTCCATTTCTCCTATAATTGGAAAAAGCATAATTCACTAGTTGGATTTCATTAAACCAGGAATGATTCTACATCTCTATTAGTCCTGAACCCCTGATCTATTCATCAGATGAACTCCTACTCATCCTTCAGATCTCCACTTAAGTAATCCTTCAGCAGACCCTTCTGCATGCACTGGACACATCAGGACTGTCACCCTCCCTACTGTTAGTGTATCTCACTGAAGTTAGTGTACTTAGGTAACTGTCTCCCATTCTTGATACATTGCAGATTCTAAAATGGCATGGACTCTGTCTTGTTCAGTTGCTGCATGGTCAGAATGCAGCAGAGGGTCTTAAATGTAGTAGCTACATACCAACTAACTGCTGGATGGATGAACAAAGGAGTGATAATGATAGCCAACCTTTATGGGTTGCTGGCTCTGTGTCAGGCTCTGTGTAAGGTTGGTACATGCACTATCTCCTTTAATTCTGTCAGTAGTCCTGTGAGATGGGTCCTGTTATTATTTGAAAGAGAAAAACTTCAGAGAGGTTAAGATGTCAAAATATTGGCAGACTCAGCATTTTAATGGAGACTCTCAGACTCTGCATCCCCCTCTTTTCACCATTGCACCATGATTCATTAATTTAAATTAACCTGGAATTAGTTACGGGATTAAGGATATAGCCATAGATTCATGGGTTTCCAAACTCTACTTTTCTGATTTCCCTGAGTAACAAATTTGATTCTTTGAGAATAAAATTCCCATGTCTCACCCCTGTGTCTAACCCTCATTCTCTGGAAATAACTTTTAACCCTCAGAGTTATTTTCTGGAAACAGATGAATCAGTAATTTCTAGACTCATCTGTCCTTCTGAGAATCACCCCTCAGTTCAAGTAAGCTACAGTATCTATACTTTAACCCAAGACTCTTCCTTCTGTTGATACTTTGTCTTGAGCAAACAGTACGGCTAGTATTCAAAATTTGTGAGGACGTTCTCATATTCTTGGAAATCACACTTGGGTTTTCTCTAAGATGACAGAGTAGAAGAACTTGTACTCATCTTCTCCTGCGAGAACTCCAAAATTACAACTTGCTACTGAACAACCATCAAAAGGGGAATGTTGGATCCCACCAAAAAAGATACCCCACGTCCAAGGGCAAAGGAGAAGCCCCAGCAAGATGGTAGGAGGGTGAAATCACATTTAGAACCAAACCCCATACCCTCCAGAAATGCTCGGAGGGCTCAAACAAACCTTGTACGCACCAGGACCCAGAAACCCCACAGAGACTGAGCCAGAACTGTGTTTGAGTGTCTCCTGTGGAGGTACAGGTCTGCAGTGGACTGCTGCAGGGGCAGGGGATCTGGGTGCAGTAGACCTGGGTATGGCATAAGCCCTCTTGGAGGAGGTCACCATTAACCCCATCATACAGCCACCAGAATTTACACAGGACTGGGGAAACAGACTCTTGGAGAGCATAAACAAAACCCTGTGTGTACCAGCATCCAGGAGAAAGGAGCAGTGACCCCAAAAGACACTGACCCAAATATGCCTGTGAGTGTCCAGAAGTCTCTGGTGGAGGCGTGGGTCAGCAGTGGCCTGATGCAGGGTTGGGGGCACTGAGTGAGGCAGTGTGTGGACTGGACATACTGAAGGAAGTGCCATTATCTTCACTACCTCCACCACAGTTTGGCTTCAAGTCAAAGAACAGGGAGGGAACACAGCCCTGCCCATCAACAGAAAATTAGATTAAAGATTTACTGAGGATGGCCCTGCCCATCAGAACAAGACCCAGTTTCCCCTGCAGTCAGTCTCTCCCATCAGGAAGCTTCCATAAACCTCTTATCCTTCTCCATCAGAGGGCAGAAAGAATGAAAACCATAATTGCAAAAAACTAATCAATCTGATCACATGGACCACAGCCTTCTCTAACTCAATGAAACTATGAGCCATGCCATGTAGGGCCACTCAAGATGGACAGGTCATGGTGGAGAGTTTTGACAAAATGTGGTCCTTTGGTGAAGGGAATGGCAAACTACTTCAGTATTCTTGCCTTGAGAACCCCATGAACAGCATGAAAAGGCAAAAAGATAAGACACTGAAAGATGAACTCTCCAGGTCAGTAAGTGCCCAGTATGCTACTGGAGATCAGTGGAGAAATAATTCCAGAAGAATGAAGAGATGGAGCCAAAGCAAAAACAACACCCGGGTGTGGATGTGACTGGTGATGGAAGTAAAGGCTGATGCTGTAAAGAGCAATATTGCATAGGAACCTGGATGTCATGTCCACGAATCAAGGCAAATGGAAGTGGTCAAACAGGAGATGGCAAGAGTGAACATCGACCTTTTAGGAATCAGTGAACTAAAATGGACTGGAATGGGTGAGTTTAACTCAGATGACCATTGTATCTACTACTGGGGGCAGAAATCCCTTAGAAGAAATGGAGTTGCCATCATAGTCAACTTAGTCAACATAGTCTGAAATGCAGTACTTGGATGCAATCTCAAAAACGACAGAATGATCTCTGTTCATTTCCAAGGCAAACCATTCAATATCACAGTAATCCAAGTCTATGCCCTGACCAGTAATGCTGAAGAAGCTGAAGTTGAACAATTCTATGAAGACATACGAGACCTTCTAGAACTAATATCCAAAAATGATGTCCTTTCATTATAGGAGACTGGAATCCAAAAGTAGGAAGTCAAGAGATACCTGGAGTAACAGGCAAATTTGGCCTTGGAGTACAGAATGAAGCAGGGCACAGGATAATAGAGTTTTGCCAAGAGAATGCACTGGTCATAGCAAACACCCTCTTCCAACAACATAAGAGAAGACTCTACACATGGACATCACCAGATGGTCAATATCAAAATCAGATTGATTATATTCTTTGCAGCCAAAGATGGAAGAGCTCTATACAGTCAGCAAAAACAAGACGGGGAGCTGACTATGGCTCACATCATGAACTCCTTATTGGCAAAGTCAGACTTAAATTGAAGATAGTAGGGAAAACCACTAGACCATTCAAGTGTGACCTAAGTCAAAGCCCTTAAAACTATACAGTGGAAGGGACAAATAGATTCAAGGGATTAGATCTGATAGAGTTCCTGAAGAAATGTGAAAGGAGATTCATGACATTGTACAGGAGGCAGTGATCAAGACCATCCCTAAGAAAAAGAAATGCAAAAAGGCAAAATGGTTTCCAAGGAGACCTTACACATAGCTGAGAAAAGAAGAGAAGTGAAAGACAAAGGAGAAACATAAAAATATACCTATCTGAATGCAGAGTTCCAAAGAAAAGCAAGGAGAGATAAGAAAGCCTTCCTCAGTGATCAATGCAAAGAAATAGAGGAAAACAATGGAATGGGAAAGACTAGAGATCACTTCAAGAAAATTAGACATACCAAGGGAACATTTCATGCAAAGATGGGCTCGATACAGGACAGACACGGTATGGACCTAACAGAAGCAGAAGATATTAAGAAGAGGTGGCAAGAATACACAGAAGAACTATATAAAAAAGATCTTCATGACCCAGATAACCACAATGGGGTGATCACTCACCTAACGCCAGACATCCGGAAATGTGAAGTCAAGTGGGCCTTAGGAAGCATCACTATGAAAAAGCTAGTGGAGGTGATGGCATTCCAGTTGAGCTATTTCAAATCCCAAAAGATGATGCTGTGAAAGTGGTGCACTCAATATGCCAGCAAATTTGGAAAACTCAGCAGTGGCCACAGAACTGGAAAAGGTCAGTTTTCATTCCAGTCACAAAGAAAAGCAATGCCGAAGAATGTTCAAACTAACGCATAATTGCACTCATCTCACACACTAGCAAAGTAATGCTAAAATACTACAAGCCAGGCTTCAACAGTACATGAATGGTGAACTTCCAAATGTTCAAGCTGGTTTTAGAAAAGGCAGAGGAACCAGAAATCAAATTGCCAACATCCTTTGGATCATCAAAAAAGCAAGACAGTTACAGAAAAACATCTTGTTTCTGCTTCCTTGACTATGCCAAAGCCTTTGACTGTGTGGATCACAAAAAACTGTGGAAAATTCTTCAAGAGATGGAAACACCAGACCACCTGACCTGCCTCTTGAGAAACCTGTATGCACGTCAAGAAGCAACAGTTAGAACCGACATGAAACCACAGACTGATTCTAAATTGGGAAAGGAGTATGTCAAGGCTGTATATTGCCCCCCCTGCTTATTTAACTTATATGCAGAGTACATTATGAGAAATGTTAGGGTGGATGAAGCACAAGCTGTAATCAAAATTGCTGGGAGAAATATCAGTAACCTTAGATATGCAGACAACACCACCCTTATGGCAGAAAGTGAAGAAGAACTAAAGAGCCTCTTGATGAAAGTGAAAGAGGAGAGTGAAAAAGTTGGCTTAAAGCTCAACATTCAGAAAACTAAGATCATGGCATCCAGTCCCATCACTTCACGGCAAATAGATGGGAAAAAATGGAAACAGTGAGAGACTTTATTTTGTGGGCTCCAAAATCACTGCAGATGGTGACTGCAGCCATGAAATTAAAAGATGCTTGCTCTTTGGAAGGAAAGTTTTGACCAACCGAGACAGCATATTCAATTCAGAGACATTACTTGGCCAAAAGAGGTCTGTCTAGTCAAAGCTATGGTTTTTCCAGTAGTCAAGCATATATGTGAGAGTTGGACCTATAATGAAAGCTGAGCGCTGAAGAATTGATGCCGAAGAATTGTTGGCAAATACTCTTGAAAGTCCCTTGAACTGCATGGAGATCCAAACCAGTCCATCTTACAGGAAATCAGTCTTGAATATTCATTGGAAGGACTGATGCTGAAGCTGAAACTCCAATAGTTTGGGCATGTGATGCGAAGAAGTGACTCATTGGAAAAGACCCTGATGCTGGGACAGGTTGAAGGTAAGAGGAGAAGAGGACGACAGAGGATGAGATGGCTGGATGGCATCACTCACTCGATAGACATGAGTTTGAGCAAGCTCCGGGTGTTGGTGATGGACAGGGAGGCCTGGCATGCTGCAGTCCGTGGGGTCACTAAGAGTTGGACACGACCGAGCAACTGAACTGAACTGAACTCTCATATTCTTAAATAAAATAAATAAAACACTATAAAGTTGAAAACATTTTTGCTTGTCTTCCCAAGTTTATTTCTCCTCCGTAGAGAAGCAATCACCATGCATTTCATGTGCAAGGGTTTGTTCTTTTGTCACAGTTCTATATACATATGTATCTATGAGCAGTAAGTAATATTACTTTGTTTAAAAATGCATAAGTATATCATATGTTATAGATACTCTAAAGTTGGTTTTTTCACTAAACATTACTTGGAGATCATTAATTACAAAATGGTTACTATAAAGATACTTTCAGTTGGAAGAAGAATGGCCTTATTCCTTTTGAATGCATGTCCATAAATAATGTAGATTTTAGGAACATACATACCAGTTGTACAAAAATACATCTTCATTATCCTGGTACAGTCAGGTCTTTTTAGTGAAGAAAAATGGTAATAGTAGGAAGTTTACATTTTTGGAAAAGCTGTAGTACTAAATTTCATTTTCCCGAAGTTAGAATATAGCACAGTAGTACCTCTGGATAACATTCAGTTTGGTGCTCTAAAATCCTTTCCAGTACTTCTTTGTACATGTCAGGCGACACTATTTTTTAGCCTAAAAATAGAAAAATATTAATGCAAGTCTTTGGACCCCAGTTCAAAGATATGTCTGCCCTTAATCCTTTGTCAAATAATGGAAAATGACCTTGATAAGACACCTAAAGTATTTTTATATTTGGTTATTTCCCCTTGAAATAGAGAACTCCAACAGCAATTATTATTTTTATTAAGTAAGCTTTGTATCAGTAATTCTAATCTTTGGTGTGCATCAGAATTGCTGGAAAAGCTTGTTAAAATACAGATTTTTTTTTTTTACAAATACAGAGTTTTTATATCAATAGGTCTGGGGTGGAGCCTGAGAATATGCAATTTCTAACAAGCTCTCTTTTGATGCTGGTATGCCAATATGAGAACCCCACTTTGAGAATTTCTTCTCTAATAACAGTGATCAAAGAGCAGACCTCAGGCTATAATAGAATGAGGAGGTAGGTAAATTCTCAAACCAAAACCAATAAAAAACACCTTTAAAGCTGGACCAAACACACACACACAACCATTTCAGAACTCTGAAAATCAAACTATGGAATACAGCAATCTGAGAAGAATTTATACTTCAAAGACTGTTGAATATCAAGTAAGAATATTGGAAATCTTCACATTCTTATTTCTACTCCCTTCTTCCCAGTTTGATTTGTATGGAAATTCTGCCAGGATGGAGCAGGCCATGGCTGATGTGGCCAAAAGAGACTCACTTGGCTTAGATGTAAATGACAATCACACCCAGAAGAGCTGTCAGTGGAAGTGAAGATATTGGCAAGATGAAAGGTCAAAGCCTGGGTTGTGGTTGCAGTTTAGACAAACATTTCTGACTGAGGGTGAATACATGTGGAGTGGAGACTGGAGAAGTGCAAAGATTTTCACGCGCTCTTGGCCAACCAAGGCTTCCCTGGTGGCTCAGATGGTGAAAAGATCTGCCTGCAATGCAAGAGACCCAGGTTCAATAACTGGGTTGGGAAGATCCCCCAGAGAAGGGAATGGCTACCCACTCCAATATTCTTTCCCGGAGAATTCAATGGACAGAGGAGCCTGGTAGGCTACAATCCATAGGGGTTGCAAGAGTTGGACATGACTTAGCGACTAAACCACCAAAGCAAACATGTTTAAATAATTAAAGGAAAGTATGACAATAATGAACCAACAAATGATGCTTAATAATTGGGTAGAAATTTTAACATTCTGGATTTAAAGAGTACACAACTGAAATGAAAAGCCCTAACAGGGCCTAATGCAGACTAAAGATGTCAGAAGAAAGAATTGGTGAGCCTGAAGATAGATCAGTTAAATTTTCCAATCCGAAGAACAGAGAGAAATGATTGAACAAAAATGAGCAAAGCATCATAGAACTGTTGGACAAGAATAAATATGCTAACATGTGTGTAATGGGAGTCCCAGGAAGGGAATAGAAAAAGGGAAAGAAAAATTATTTTAAGAAATAACAGCGAAAATCGTCTCAAATTTGATGAGAAACATTAATCCATGCATCAAGGAAACTCCAAGAAATATTTGTAAAACAAATACAAAGAGATCGACACAATAGAAAAATTCATCAATATGATTAATGGCTAACTTATATTCTGACAGTGGTAGCCAGAAGGTAGTGAAATCCAACACTAACCAAAACTCCTTAAAAAATAAAGATGAAATAAATTCATTTCCAGACAAAGACTGCAGACATTTCTAATAAAAAATGCTTGAAAGAAATACTTAGTTCCTTAGTTCCTTACACTGAAGGAAAACTACACTAGAAGGTAATGTGAAACAAACACAAAAGTACCAAAGTGACAAATGTGGTTTTATATGCTAATAAAAGACTATTGCATACATTTTTTCACAGTTCTTCTATTAACTTCTTTAAAGTATATGCTATTTAGCTTATAACATATAAATGGACAATATCTGACAACAGTAACACAAATGAGAGGGTACGAAATGAAGATGGATAATAGCAAAGTTTATGCATTTTACCAAAAGGTGGTTACTATTGATCTGAAATAGATTGTGATAAATTAATACTCATATTGTAATCCCTGGAGTAACTAAGAGGAAAATAACTTTTTTATAAAAGTGAAAAATCAAGAGCACAATTAAAGCAAGAAACTGAAAATATTTAATGCAAAAGAAGGTAATATGGGAGGAACAGAGGAAAGACAGAAACCATATAGAATACAAATAAGCAAAATTGCACCTGTAAATCTAATCATACAAAAATTCCATTAAACATAAATATTCTGAATGCCACAATCAAAAGCAGAGGTAATCATATTTCATAAAAGAGCAAGATACAGCTGTATGTTTTCTATGAGCGATACATGTGACATTCAAAGATACAAATATATTGAAAGTAAAAGGATGGCAAAACATATGCGTGCAGTTTTCCTGAGAGAGTTGTAGTTGCTACCAGGTAACCAATATTGCTAGAGACAAAGAAGTATAATTTATCATGTTGAAAGGGTCAATACAGCAGGAAGAAGTAGCAATTATAAGTGTACATACACCTAATAACAGTCTCAAAATGAATAAAGCAAAAACTGACATAATTGAAAGGAGAAATAGTATATTCAATAATAATAATTGGAGATTTTTATATCTTACCCTCAACAATTGAATGAATAAGGAGATGTAAAATTAGCCTGGACATAGAAAATTGGAACAATACTTTCAGCCAATTCACCCTAATTTATGTATATATAAATGCTCCACTCAAATGAATGCAGAATATGCATTTTTCTCAAGCAACATAGAACATTTTCTAGCATTGATCATATGCTAGATAATTAGGAGAAGTAGGAGACACAAATTATCAATACCAAGAATGAAAGAAGGTCCATCCGTACTGACCCTAAAGAAATTAAAAAAGATTACAGGGGAATATTATGAACAACCCATGCCAAAATACCAGTCAACTTAGATAAAAGAGGACAAATTCCTGGAAATGTATATAAATTCCCAAACCTGACTCAAGAAGAAACATAAAGTCTGAATAGAACTATGACATGTAAAGGAATTAATTGCTAATAAGGTCTGCCTGTGAGTGACACTGCCAAAAAATGGCAGAGCAGGGGATTCCAAATCTTCATTCCTCCAAAAAAGCAATGATTTGCCAGTAAAGCTGGCAACAACTCTCAGGATCATTTTTTCCAGATCTCTCAAATCTAATAGCAACCAGGGGAACACTTAAAGAAAAGGAAATATCTGAAGTCTGTAAGAGAACATTGTTGGATTTAACCAACCCACTTGCTTACCATCTCTCACTTCCCAGGTTAGCAGTGGTCATGAGGACAGTGGCCCATGTTTCCAGTACAGCTTGCTGATGCCAGCGGGAGCAGTGTGGACTGTTCTCTGAGAATTATGGTTGTGTGCATTAATCTGTTTGTTGCTTCCCTGATGGTCACCCGAAAGCCTTGTCTTTGCTTCACTTCAGAGCTTTCCCAGGACTTGGGAAGCATTTTGAAAAGTGTTTAAAGACAGACGTAAGAGCTGTGGTCACCTAGGACAAGGGACAGGGGATTCTACAAGTATCAAACCAAAACCCTGGGAAGGAAGGGTTTGGGAATGAGATACATAGGAAACAAATGCTTTGAAAGGCTTCTGCATATACAGAAAAGCCTGTATTTCTAGAAAGCCATGCACATGCCCAGGGCTTTATGTATTCTCAGGAAAGACCTGAGGAGATGCTTGGCTTTCACCTCTGGCTCAGCGTTAGGCTCAATGGAGAAAGGAAGTGAAGGCTAAGGCAGAGTTGTAAGTGGAAGTGTTGAAGAAGAGCCCCAAGAGGAGCCAATCTGCAGAGATGAGAGAGTACTTTTTTCTTTTTTCTTGTCTTTTCTTTTTTTTTTCTCTTGCTTTCCTTTCCTTCCCTTATCTTTCCTTTCCTTGTTTTGTTTAGCTCCTAATATATAAGGAAATTTCTATCAAATCAGTAGTCAATGGGGCAGAAACCTCAAGGACATTCATGATAAAAAGTGCAGTCTTCACACAAGTCATTGAAGAAAATCACTAAAGAACTAAAAAACTACAACCACAACAAGTGACAACTACAAACCCAGAGAAATGGAGATAATCCTGATTCCTTATATATTTCTTATACCATTATAGTACTCAAATTGTTCACATTCAACAGAATATTATGAGGCCTTCACCTCTATGTTTCAGTCACTGGTCTAGACACTAGCAAAATAAATCAGACAAAAATTTGTGTCCTTGTGAAATAGATATTTTATTAAATAAATTTTTCATTCATTAAGATTTTTTTCCCAATATTTTATTATAGTAGTTTCCAACACATAGAAAAGTTGAAACAATTTCACGGTAAACCCTCACATGTCTATCTCCCAGATCTACCACTGATGTTTGACTGTTCTTGTCCTGTCTTGTCTCTCTCCATGTAGTCATGTTGCTGTGAGACAATCTATTGTTTCCTTGTAGCATTATAGTTAAGACTACAAATTAGAAACAACCAAATATACAATAGTAGGGGTTTAGTTACATAAGTTAATGTGCTTCCACCCCATGGACTTATATGCAGCCATTCAACTTTATCTTTTTGACTATGGAAAATCCTGTATGTAATAATAAAGATAAAACAGAATATGAAACTGTTCACTATGCCTTGTAATTTCAACACTATAAAACAAATTATACAAATGAAAGTGGATGTGGAAAATTAAAAGACACAGTTTGTTAGAGTAGTGGAATTTCTGTAACTACCTTCCCTTTCTCTTTGTTGTGGCTTTTATTAAGATTGGTGCATCTTTTATTAATTATGTACTTTGAAAATTTTAAAATTAGGACAATTCAACCATTATCTATGATGTGCATTTAAAATATTTAGCACAGCAGGGAATAAATTGTAATGTCTTTTATTAGCAAATTATATATTGAATTTTTTCTAGTGCCTGCATATATAATGGTGAATAAAGGGGGTTTCTATGCCCATTAGAAGCTTCCAATATGTTAGAGAGTATGGGTTCATACTGTGGAAAATGCATAAAGAGATGGGAATACCAGACCGCCTGACCTGCGTCTTGAGAAATCCGTATGCAGGTCAAGAAGCAACAGTTAGAACTGGACAGGGAACACAGACTGGTTCCAAATCGGGAGGAGTATGTCAAGGTTGTATATTGTCACCCTGCTTATTTAACTTCTATGCAGAGTACATCATGAGAAATGCTGGGCTGGAAGAAGCACAAGCTGGAATCAAGATTGCCGGGAGAAATATCAATAATCTCAGATATGCAGATGACACACCCTTATGGCAGAAAGTGAAGAAGAACTAAAGAGCCTGTTGATGAAAGTGAAAGAGGAGAGTGAAAAAGATGGCTTAAAACTCAACATTCAGAAAACTAACATCATGGCATCCAGTCCCATCACTTCATGGCAAATAGATGGGGAAACAGAGAGACTTTATTTTGGGGTCTCCAAAATCACTGAAGATGGTGACTGCAGCCATGAAATTAAAAGATGCTTGCTCCTTGCAAGAAAAGTTATGACCAACCTAGACAGCATATTCAAAAGCAAAGACATTACTTTGCCAACAAAGGTCCGTCTAGTCAAAGCTATGGTTTTTCTAGTAGTCATGCATGGATGTGAGGTTGGACTATAAAGAAAGCTGAGCACAGAAGAATTGATGCTTTTAAACTGTGATGTTGGAGAAAACTCTTGAGAGTCCCTTGGACTGCAAGGCGATCCAACCAGTCCATCCTAAAGGAAATCAGTCCTGAATATTCATTGGAAGGACTGATGTTGAAGCTGAAACTCCAATAGTTTGGCCACCCGATGGGAAGAACTGACTCATTTGTAAAGACCCTGATGCTGGAAAAGATTGAAGGTGGGAGGAGAAGGGGACGACAGAGGATGAAATGGTTGGATGGCATCACCGACTCAATGGACATGAGTTTGAGTAAACTCCGGGAGTTGGTGATGGACAGGGAAGCCTGGTGTGCTGCAGTCCATGGGGGTCACAAAGATTCAAACACCACTGAGCGACTGAACTGAACTGAACTGTTGTGTTCATAAAAGAAAAACTACACAATGAGCAGTGATTATGCTGCATATATTACATAATATTTTAAAAAGTTGGCTCTGAAAATGGACCGCCAATATTTGCTTCCAGGCTTCATTTCATACCACCTGTTTGATATTTGGCAAGTTACTTCTCTTTGCTTCAGTTTTTCATTTTTATTGAGGTTAAATATATTTCTGAGCTGTTAGATTTCTGTGAGGATTAATGTTTAAAATAATATCTGACACATGGTAAGTACTAAAAATATTGGCAATTTCTACTATTTAATATTAATATGTTGTTTTTAAGATTCTGCAGTGAGTTAGATTCTTGTTTAACTCATGTGAATTATATATTTTAATCCATGTGCTCTAATAAAAAACTAAAGATAACATAATTATGTTTAGATGTTTAGACTTTAAGACTGTACATTTTACTTCAAACTGATATATTTAAAGGCCCTTTAAAAATCTTTATTGGGAAAACAGCTATTTAGACATGTTAAGAAATGTCCATTTCTATCTTAAAAAATTATTTATGATTACTTTAGAGCACAGATTGATTGCCTGAGAAAGTTGCTTGCTTTCTAGTATCTTAGCAGTAGTACTTAATTTTTCTAGATTTATGGCAGCCTTTTGAACCTCTCATGGATTGCTTTTGATCAGCACACATGGTCAGATTAAAAGCAGTTTCTCTGTACTCTAAGCTTACTGCCAGTAGGAAACTATATTGAAAAGAAAAAAAATGTCTCCTGGGTGTTTGGAATATATTGTATAATTCCTTGATAAAAACTAATATAAATATTTTGTGGTTAATTAAGGGAGAAATACATAAAAATTTAGATGCTTATCTCACAAATCATCAAACTAAAAAGATAACAGTTATTTACTTATTTTTGTATTTTTACCTCTTTTCCGTAAAGAATTTGAGATGGAAAAGTTGCTAATTTTTAATTCTCCTCTCTGTGGATACTTTAATGCCATTAAAAGGGAATAATTTGGATCATATACAAGATTAAGATGGAAATGATGGAATTATGGAATGACTTTGGAGGACAAGTTTTATCCTGTCTCAGGAGAACTCATTATTGGATTGTGTTTATGGAAGAAGATGTAGAAGGAGGAGAGATAAAAATGGAATAACTTCTTTATCTTCACGAGACCCTCCACTCTGTATCAAGAGATTTTCTTTTCAGGAGGGCACAAAGAAGTTCTAGATACCAAGTTTCCTATTCCATACATGAAGTCCTCTTAAAGGAAAGTTTCTTTTCACAAAGGGGAATTTAAGTTTTAGAAACTCTGTCCTATTTATTGTGTGTTATTTTTATGTGAGTTTCATAGAGAAACTTTGCAATGAAAGAAGTGAGCTTTTAATAACCTGGTTTTACATGACAAGTTCTGGGAAAAAACAGACTCAGGGTGTGAATGCTGTCGTAAGGCTGTAAGGGGGACCGGTGCCAGAACTGCAGGTTGGTAAATGTTTTTTGGTAAATCAGAAGATAATTTAAGATTACCTACATGACTGCTCTGTTCCTCACCATCCTTTGAGATATTTGGCATGAGAGAAGGAAAGAATGCCAAATCTTAACAGTTAAGAACTGCTTTTCCTTAGCGGTAATGCATTTGGTTATCTGGGAAGATTCTAGAGTGATGAAGAGTTGATACAAGTGAACTTGAAGATAGATTAGGGTTATTTTTTGAATAAGAAAAATTGTATGTATATATTCTTTAATTGTATATTTAAATACATATGTGTGCATATTTACATACGTACACATACATACATTATATATAATTTTAGAAAAAAAAAATTCCCAGTCCAGCTAGTACTCATGGCCATTTTAGATTTTTTTTTAATCCTGAAAATGGCTTTAGAGATCTTCTGAAGTATATTTTGCCTCAAAAGTTAAATAATTAACTTCACACCACACTTGACATGTTTAAACATACTGTCTGTTGAGCTTGGTTTGTGAAAAAGCCCTACTCCAATGGCTCTCCAACTGTTTTTTATATTTTACAGTGTAAGGATCTCCAAGTAAATTATAAAATTATAGATCTCCATGATGCTGACATTGAAAAGAAATGTATATAGTGTTGGGTGTTTGATTTAATAATCTTTTCCAGGGCGCACTATTTTAATAATCATGAGGTACTATAAAGTTTCATTCTATACAGAGCTTTCCATGGCACCTCTACCCTGACTTGTTCCATGAAACTATACTACCCAATTCAATAAAGAGTTAATTTCTGTCAACCTAGTTATTATTTAAGACATACAGTCTGGAGGGAGAAAAAAAAAATGAGGATTTCAGTTGGAATGAGATGGAGAGTTAATGAGACATAAAGATACGGAAAGTCTGTTCTAGCTGGCATGAATTCCCAGGGAGGTCAGGAGTATGGTAGATAAAAATGAACTTAAAATACAGAGGCAGTGGGAAGGAAATCTGTGAAGGCCCATGATATTAGCCAGAGCAAACAGACAGATTTTCCTTCGCAACAGGAGGATATATTTAAAGAGAAATTAAGTGTAAGGCGAACCTTGGGAGTGATTTGTAGAAATCACATAACAACTGAGCTGTTCTTTGTTTTCCAGTGTGTGAGGAAACATTCTGTGTTTGTCAATTGACAAGAAAGAGCACTGAATTCTGAATCAGGGAGCTCCCACTGTGAAGGAAGAAGATACTGGTGTGTGGATGACCACACAGCTGGGGCTGGGGGAAGGCTAGCCGTGGAGGGATCCCAAGCGTAGGAGGGATTGGAGCCGCGAATGAGGAAAACCTACAGTCAGTCAAGAAGTCTAATTGGTTACTCATTTGGAAACGAATGGAGACCTAGGTGCCCAGAAGCTAGAAAGTAGCTCAGAAGTGATGTTTCCTGGTGGATAAAGCAGCGGGCGAGGAGGGATTCCAGCCCCCGCGCCTGTTCTTGCGGCTTTCATAAGCGGAAGTGTACTCGCACTGAGAGGAGTTTCTCTTTCCGGGAACCCAGCTTGCAATTATCTGCACGCCTCCCATTACATAGAAGTCAGAGGTCAAACATCAAAGTTGAAAAAGATCATCTTGAGGGGAAAAACCCTCTCCTACTTTAAGACTTCTTTCAGTCTTATTTCATAGCAAACCTGTTCACGTAGCCAGAGCCCTAAGCTGTGCCGTCTGCATACCCGACTTCGTGTGCAAGTAGCAGCGGTTGATGGAATTTCACCTCAGGTCCCATTTATGCCCAGGGAGGCTTCACAGGCTTCGAATGCCGGCCTTTATCTTATACATCGAGAAGCCTATTCAAACCTTTAGGGCTGTGCCAACTTGGCGAGAAGAGCTGGCAGACTTCCCTCTCTGGGTTTCTTTCGGTTTGAAGGTTTTGAAGTGGGTCTGGGTCTGGTGAGGGAGGCTGTGATGAATGCTGTGTGGAGTCCTTGTGAGGTCTCTTATTTGTTGACTGTAAGCTTTTCATCATTGGGCGTGAATGAGAAGCGTCCTTCCTTTGCAAGGGTTTTCCTTTTTTCTGTTTCTTTAAAGTTATCTTAGAGACTTTTCAGTTACCATATGAAATGAAATCATAAATTCTCTGAGCAAATGTCTGTTTTGACAGAGTGCTTTGAAGATGCATGGCAAATGTTTAAACAGGTTCTAATTGATAGGATTTAAATACTGTATATAGTAATTAGTTACTAAAGAAAAAAAATACTCCTTGCTTTTTTTTTTTTCTTTTTAATTCTCACAAGTTTTTCTATGAATTCTTGAGTTAAACACATTGAGTGAAGGAAATATAATTGTGTTGGATCTCCTAAGTGCTTGACACACAGATGAGAAATTTTAAAGTTTAAGGTAAGTTTACAACTTGTAAGTGGGGTCTTTTTTCCCATACAGCTTCTTTAAAATGGGTCTCCTGCATTGCAGGCAGATTCTTTACCCTCTGAGCCACCAGGAGAGCCCTTAAAATGAAATCCTCTAGGAGAATAAAGAAAATGCAGATAATTGCTACAGAAGTAACAAATGATTAAAAACTCACTAAATACCAGTTGCTTGAATGTATTTGATTTTGTATGTTTGATTGTTCCTAATTGAATGAAATAATATTTGAACAAAGAGTTTTTACGACTTTCCTACGGATTGGTCATTTACTTTGTGTCTCAGTCTCTATCTTCCTTAATGTTCCTCTATAAGCTGCCTTTACATTGTTCTAGTTTTTATGTGACAATGTGATGCTTTTGCTTCCCTGGTAGCTCAGTGATGCTTTTAAACTTCTCCCCTGTTTTCTTAAAAACTTCTCCCTAAGATAATATACCATTTTTATTTTAATTTCTGAAACCTTTTATCCATGGCTTTCTCATCTAACTCTTAAATGCTAAAAGGAATCTCTTCCTTACTGTCCTTGTCATAAAGTGTTTACTTCTTGCTCTTTTGTCATTTCCTGTATGAAAAATAAGTTTCTTGCCTCATTATATTGTGAGGAACGTAGAGGGCAGAGGAAAAGCCTTAACTCTCTCTGAGAGCTAGGATAATATGACACAGACATCTAATATAGTTCACTGAAATGTGAGCTCCCCATAAATAGTAAAGAATTATTGCCAAGAAGCAGCTACTCTACCAGATGACATTCCCCGGTCTCTCTTGCATCTCAGTGGGGCTTTGTATCTAGTTTTCAAGAATGGAATGCAAAAGAAAATCATGTGTGTAGACCAAGGCTGTCAGGAAACAGGTGTGATTTCTCCATGGTATCTTTTCCTGTCTGCTGGCTGGCTGTAGAAGCCTCTGAGGACATAAGAAATGTCAGAGCCACAAGATTGAAGAAGTATGGGTCCCTGTATCACCACATGGAGGAAAGCTGTAGATTGACAAGAATTACTTTGGACAACTGCTTGAGCACAAAATTAAATTCTGTCGTGTTAAACCACTGATGTTTTATACCAGCTAATGTTACCTTCACCAATATAGGTGAAGAAATCTTGCTGTTTGTCATTCTTGGAGGGGCCTTCCAATCTTGTTGACCCCAGAAGGATTGGAGGAAAGTTGCTTTAGTGTTTTCATACTTTGTGAATTGGAGGAGTCTACCAAAAGACCTGGGTTATAATGATGCCCTCAATGATTTCCATGAAATGCTGACTGCAGAACTGAGAACAGGTGCAACTGTGATGTCCATGGCGCATTTCCCACTGCCTGAAAAATGGAATCTGTCTGGCAAGTATGTTTGATAAAGAAACATCCAGGCAAGAGAGAAAAAGGCTATTCACAAATCTTTTATGAATATTCTAGTTGAGGATAATTAATTCATCAAAAGAGTGGACTATCATTAAATCAGAAATAGTGAAAAAATATCAAGAAGAGGAAGAGGTGCTCTGAAGAAAAGATTGAAGATGGATACTTAATGACTGAGTATCCAAAAATATTCTGAAACTAAAAGAAAAATAAAAATTCTACCAAATTCAATAGATGGGCTGAAAAAGAAAATCCTGCTGCTTATCATGCAGAATTAATGTTACAGAACATCAAGTGAAATATTTTAAAATATTGTGAAAAAATGGAAATAAAATTCATTTGATTACAGAACTGATTCTGAAAAACTATGTGAAATATATGTGGAAAGTGAAGTACAAATTTTACAAACTCTTTAAGCAGGCATCTAAGTTATCCTGATTTGCTTAAGAAATATTCCTCCCTTCAGTGTTCTTAAAATATTGTATTTTCTAATGCTCTTATTTTATTTTTTGAAGTTTATTTTTTTTAAATATATCTTTATGTATTTTGTATTTTGTATGAGATAGGGGTTTAACTTTTTTTTACCCCCAACATGAATGCCAAGTGTCAGTACCGTTTAATAAATCAACTATCCTATCCCATTGATTTGAAATGCAACTTTTTTATCTGTTGCATCTTCTAGACACATGCTTATGTGCTCTATTCTTTTACTCTTTCAGTATTCTTTTTTGCAAACATTTTTGGGTTTCTAGTCAAAGTCATTTGCCAGTTTACATAGTCACCACAAAACATTGACATTGTATTAATCATTGTATTTTTCAATTCTTTGTTTTGTATATGATTTTAAGGTTTTGTTTGTGAAGGCATTATAACTTTAATATAAATTCATTCTTACATATTTATAGTTGTGTGAATAGTATTTATTTTTCCCATATCCACTAATAATTTATTGCTTTAGTAAAATGCTGTTGATTTTTTTTGTATTTTTATTCAAATACAGCTACCATATTGAATTATCTCATTAATTCTTGTTTATCTATTTTGAAATAAAGACATTTTGTCTTTTTTCTTTCCAATGTTTTTGTTAATTGTTAATTGTTTAATTTGAGTGTCTTATTTCATTAGCTAGAACTTCAAAGGCAATGTTGAAATACAGTAATAATGAGGCAAGAGTCTCTATTTTTTTCTTTATTTGAATGAAAATGGTTTTAATGTTCCCCTGTATTTAGTGTTTACTGTTGAAGTTTGGTAAAAAGTCTTTAAGATGAATCCTATTATCCCTTTGTTGGAATTTTATTTAAGATGGCTAATGAATGCTATCAAATATGTTTTAGATGTTTGTTGATATAATTATATTATTTTTCTGTTAGAGGAGGTTTTGATATTATAGAATTGTCCCTCTAAAAGAGAAAAAAAAAATCCAGAATGGAGTGACACTACATATAAAAATATAAAGCCTAGTTCCTGCTCTTGTGAAACATTCAGTAAGTGAGGAAGATAAGACTAAAGAGTTCATATCAGCACTTCAGAGGAGGTAATTCATATGAAATTATGCAGTTATGAGAGGAAGCCCAGATACAGTGAGGTCTGGATTTCACAGGAAAGCTTTCTTAAGGAATGAGAATGTGGAACAAGATAGGACAGGATTATTCATGAGGTTACGAAAGCAGAGAAAGGATTAAAGAACAGAAAATTGTATATGTGAAAAGAGGTTAAAAAATTATTCAGTCTCTGGAAATGAAAATTAGGGAGATTTTAAATATATGAATATGATACAGAAGACAATTTGATCTTCACTAGAGATAAGGGAAATGACTAAACCTACTAAGTACAGCAAAGAAAAGCATAGCAATGTGAATTGTTAATTGCTAAAATGTTTTACCCAAAAAGACGTTTATTGCAATTCTAGAAAACTTCCATTTCTACCAGAAAGCAGAGATGAGAAGGCCTTTTCTAGAGTCAAGATCCATTGGTTTTAATGGAATATATTTAGGAAATCAAATAACAGTTCCATTGGTTGATGATCTGTTTATTCCTGAAACTCTTAGGTATCCAACACTGTGGGGAATGAAGAGATCAGTATCTATAAGTAGGTTGCTGAACCTAGAATAACAAAGAAGTACACAAACAGGAGACTTCTTTTATTTTATTCTGATTTTTTAAAGGATTTTTTTTATGTGAATCATTTTTAAAGTCTTTATGGAATTTGTTACAATATTGCTTCTGTTTTATGCTTTTTTTTTTTCGGCCTCAAGGCATATGGGATTTTAGCTCACCAACCAGGTATCAAACCTGCACCCCCTGTATCAGAAGGCAACGTCTTAACCCCTGGAGCACCAGGGAAGTCCTAGGAAACTTCTTTTAAAAGATAGTGTCAGTGGCTTGAAAAGTCAATTTATATACACTGCCTTCTTTTGAAATCCAACAAAAACAACAAAAAAGAAAGAAAATTCAAGAGAAGTAAGTTCCTTTACTGTGATTTGCCATTCTTGGCTGGATTTTATCCTTATATAAAGAGCTCAAGATTCTATATTGTTCGAGTTCTGTCTTGCTTCCTCTACAACTTCTCCAGATGAGTTGAACTAGTTTTGTTTGACAGAATTGATGCCACCGTCTACCTGCACCTCTGCATGGGGATCCTTTGGTCCTCGCTCCCATCCCGCCATCTTCCCTGGTGAACTACTATTCTTTGTGACTTAGTTCAAATACCACCTACTATGTACAGCCTTTCCTGACCTCTCCATATAAAGCTGACTAGTCTCCCTTTTTCTGCTCCCATTATGCCTTCACCTTTCCTCTATTTTCCACCTGTAACGATGTGCTTTTGCTTTGCTTTGTCTTGTTTTATTCATGGATCTTGTTGTGATCAGTCCTTCCTCTCTCCATTCTCTCCTCCAGAAGTATCTTTCCTCTTCAACCCAGGGCCAGCCTTAAAAGCAGGACAGGAGCACCAGACACACTCACAAACACACAGACTGCAATTTAGGTTCTACTGAAGATAATCAGAGAGGTCCGAAAGAGGATTTCCATCATGCCCTATGAAGCAGAGATTTATAAAAGTGGATTGCATACTTCCCTTCCCCCCCCACTCAAGCCAAACAGCTTATGCTTTTCTTTCTCATAATACCATCTCTTCCATGTATCTTTTCAAACATATGCTTTGTCACCTTAAGCAAGTTCATTGTCACCCTCAATTTGCATAAACTATGCACTGGAGAAAAACCTTCTATAGTTTCTAAAGCTTATGCCCTTGGGTCATATTCTCTGACCTTAGGTTGCTTATCAATGTCTTTATTCTTTGGAAATTCATCTTTTTTGGGGGGGAGTCAGTGAATGGGAATAGAGAATTAAGCTCTTAATAATAGGTAACATTTATAGTTTGTTTACCCTATGCCAGTCAATATACTGGGGTTCCCTGATGGCTCAGTGATAAAGAATCTACCTGAAATGCAGGAGACACAGGAGATGAGGGTTTGAGCTCTGTGTCAGGGAGATCTGCTGGAGGAGGAAATGGCAGCCCATTCCAGTATTCTTTCTGGGAGAATCCCATGGACAGGGCATAGGGTTGAAAAGAGTTGGACATGACTGGGTGACTGAGCACAGGTCCTATACTAATGTGTGTGCTTAGTCGCTTAAGTCATGTCCTACTCTTTGTGACCCTATGGACAGTAGCCCACCAGGCTTCTGCTCCCTGTCCATGGGATTCTCCAGGCAAGAATACCGGAGTGGGTCGCCATACCCTACTCCAGGGGGTCTCCCCCACCCAGGGATCAAACCCATGTATTCTGCGTCTCCTGCATTGCAGGCAGATATAGTAATACTATATTATTAATCAGTTCAGTACAGTTCAGTCGCTCAGTCGTTTCTGGCTTTTTGCGACCCCATGAACTGCAGCACGCTAGGCCTCCCTGTCCATCACCAACTCCTGGAGTCCACCCAAACCCATGTCCATTGACTTGGTGATGTCATCCAACCATCTCATCCTCTGCCGTCCCCTTCTCCTCCTGCCCTCAATCGTCCCCAGCATCAGGGTCTTTTCAAATGAGTCAGCTCTTCACATGAGGTGGCCAAAGTATTGGAGTTTCAGCTTCAATATCAGTCCTTCCAGGGAATACCCAGGACTGATGTCCTTTAGAATGGAATGGTTGGATCTCCTTGCAGTCCAAGGGGCTCTCAAGTGTCTTCTCCAACACCACAGTTCAAAAGCATCAATTCTTCTGCACTCAGCTTTCTTTATAGTCCAACTCTCACATCCATACATGACCACTGGAAAAACCATAGCCTCGACTAGATGGACCTTTGTTGACAAAGTAATGTCTCTGCTTTTGAATATGCTGTCTAGGTTGGTCATAACTTTCCTTCCAAGGAATAAGCGTCTTTTAATTTCATGGCTGCAATCACCATCTGCAGTGATTTTGGAGCCCCCGAAAATAAAGTCTGACACTTTCCCCTGTTTCCCCATCTATTTGCCATGAAGTGGTGGGACCAGATGCCATGATCTTAGTTTTCTGAATGTTGAGCTTTAAGCCAACTTTTTCACTCTCCTCTTTCACTTTCATCTAGAGGCTCTTTAGTTCTTCTTCACCTTCTGCTATAAGAGTGGGGTCATCTGCATACCTGAGGTTATTGATATTTCTCCTGGCAATCTTGATTCCAGCTTGTGCTTCTTCCAGCCCAGCGTTTCTCTTGATGTACTCTGCATAGAAGTTAAATAAGCAGGGTGACAATATACAACCTTGACGTACTCCTTTTTCTATTTGGAACCAGTCTGCTGTTCCATATCCAATTCTAATTGTTGCTTCCTGACCTGCATACAGATTTCTCAAGATGCAGATCAGGTGGTCTGGTATTCCCATCTCTTGAAAAATTTTCAACAGTTTATTGTGATCCACACAGTCAAAGGCTTTGGCACACTTCATAAATGCCCGTTGGATGAATAGGGAGACTATGTATGAATGTAATCTAATTGGTGGGGAGAATCATCAGCCTGTCCCCAGTACCCTTAGTCATAATTCTCTTTATATTTGTTTTCTCTTTTCACCTCACCATGGTCCTCCTCTGCTAATCTGTACTTGTTGTCAGTGCAGGCCTTGGCTTTCACTCCACTCTCCATAGATACTGCCCGTTCTCATTTTCTGAAAGCTAATTATTCCATGGGAGATCTTTCAGTCAAGATTCTCTTTGTTTACACTGGAATGGCTTAGCCTTTCTGACATACCTCTTTTCACCATTATGCAGTGATGCTGTTGGATTGTATGTATGGGAAGCAGCATATCCTGCCAATATAGACAGGTTAGGGTCTTCAATCTGGTAGATACACCTCTAGGGGTTTATTGAAGCCTCTCTCACAGGCCTCTGTGATGAGAATCCTTGGTATCTTCTTGATAAAATACAAATAACTTAATCACTCTAAAATATCCTTAGTCCTCTAAGGTTGGTGAATATGTTGTACAGGTTATGGCTAGATTTGGTTATATAATTTATTATTTAAAACATGACACTTTAAAATTGAGAGAAATGGTATTTATAATTGCATTGAGTCAGAAGTCGTAACCCAGGGCTCTGGTTATGGCTGAAATCTGTTTAGAAATCCTATCTCCAATTTATTTCAACAAATATCATAAAATTCTTTCAGAACTCCTCTCTAAGTTACTGTCACCTTAAGGGTTCACTTTTCCTGACCCACCAATGTCATTTACAAAATAATTATTTGGTCCAAATTCAACCACCTCTTTAAATTGTTCATATTCTTAACCGCCTTCTCCGTCTTAGCCTCAAAATTTGTCAAGGGCTCTAGAGATGCCCTAGGATCCTTCTTGAACAGAAAGAAGCTGACTGGCTAAATGGAGGTCTTCTTTTCTAATTGAACTTACTAGCAAATTGGAATTTCACTCTCATTTTTGTCCCAGTCCTGAATGTGGGCTAGCAGTGGCAGGGCAGAAGTGATGTGGGAAGGAAGGACAGGTTAAACGAAGGAGGTATGGTACCTAGGTGTGTGTCTGTACTTGTCCTCTGCTGACATTAGTCTTCGACACACTGCTCCTTTGATCACCTGAAGGATTCCAGTAAAGGGGAAAGGTAGGGCATGATCAGAATACTTCCTTTTCCTCTTACTTCATCACCTTCACTGATGCTCCTCAAGTCCTTGACTTTTTCCTTAGCTTCCCCAGCCCTTTCTCCTGATCCTGAGAGCTGAGTACTGCTTCTCATAACACAGACCCTGTCCTGCTTCTTCCCGTGCCTCATTCTCTCTCTCTCTCTCTCTCTCGATTCTTTTCATCTTGCAAGAATCACCTCACTCTCACAGAGGTGAAAGCTTGCAGCTTGGACAACCCCGTTCTCATCTTTTTATGGATGAAAGTTTCAGCAGTTGGGAAAATCCTGTTTTCTTCCTTTCTTATCAAGAATGCAGGTAGAGAAGATGTCTTGGTACCCCAATTTAAAATTTTAAATTGATTTTCTAATTGAAACTCCTTAATAACTGGCCATTTGGGTTTCGAATACAAACACTAATAGTCTTTGGGTATACTGGTGTTTGGGTGTACTGTTGTTTGGGTGTACTGGTGTTTGGGCTTCCCTTGTGGCTCAGCTGGTAAAGAATCCACATGCAAAGCGGGAGACCAGGGTTCGATACCTGAGTTGTAAAGATATCCTGGAGAAGGGCAAGGCTACCCACTTCAGTATTCTGGCCTGGAGAATTACATGAACTATATAGTCCATGGGGTCACAAAGAGCTGGACGCGGCTGAGCGGCTTGCACTTGCATGCACTGCATGCATCATGTTAAATAAACACCGTGTTCTTATTTGCCAACTTATTCACCAACTATCATAATATTTCTATAGAAAAACCTGCAGTCAGCTCTCCAAGATTGCTTAGATGAACTTTGGGAATATCAGTTCAGTTCAGTTCAGTTGCTTAGTCGTGTCCAACTCTTTGTGACCTCATCGACTGCAGCACGCCAGCCTTCTTTGTCCATCACCAACTCCTGGAGCTTGCTCAAAATCATGTCCATCAAGTCAGGAATATAGTCTGTTTACAATTAGGTCTGTCTAAACACTTTTTGCTGATTGTCATTTGAGCACATTCAGTTCTAAGATGTTGAAAATAGCAATGTTAATGCTAATGATGATCATTAATGTTTATTTAGCACCCACCATGTAGCAGGTACTGTACTATTCAATACATTATCATTATTCTTCATAACTTTACTGTAATTCAAGCATTATTTTCATGTTATAGATGTGGAAGGTGAGTCACAGAGAGGAAGAGTGAGGGGCCGAAAGATACACAATGAGTAAATGATGAAGTTAAGATTCAGGTCCAAGCTTGTCAGACTGTGTAATTGACAACTTTCTTCAATGCCATATGGTTGCTTGTACCTGGCCATATTTTACATTATTGCTGTGCGTTTTTTTAGGTTATGAACAATTTTAGAGAGATGCCATACACTATTCTGCATTTTTAATGGCATTTAGGCATATTAATTAGGACAGTTGGATGTTAAAGCACTTCAAATAACTTTTTAGATTATTTCCATGTCTAGAGTGTGATAAATAAAGATGTCAAATAAACCATGTAGTCACATTAATTTCAACTTGCCTGTAATGTTCTCCTCCTGCTCCTGCTGGCTTCATTCAGTGGATCCAACAGAAAGATGTTGAATCCATGTTGATTACTGCTGCTGCTGCTGCTGCTAAGTTGCTTCAGTCGTGTCCAACTCTGTGTGACCCCACGGACAGTGGCCCACCAGGCTACCCCATCCCTGGGACTCTCCAGGCAAGAACACTGGAGTGGGTTGCCATTTCCTTCTCCAATGCATGAAAGTGAAAAGTGAAAGTGAAGTTGCTCAGTCATGTGTGACTCTTAACGACCCCATGGACTGCAGCCCACCAGGCTCCTCCGCCCATGAGATTTTCCAGGCAAGAGTACTGGAGTGGAGTACCATTGCCTTCTCCAGTGTTAATTACTAGGCTAAATAAATCTACCCTTCTTGTGATCATGATCTTTGGGGTTTGAAGGGGCTTAAGGAGGATGGGAGAAACATTTACCACAAAATTCATTTCTAAGTACAAGGTGGTGAGTAAGACTGAAGTTAGGATGCTGGTTCTAAAAACAAACAAAATAAACAAAAGTAACATTTCTACTGCCATGATGGTTGTAATCAGGTATCTTGCATAGCTTAGAGTACTGTACAAGTGCAATGAAAGTCACCAGAATGACTGTGAAATCAGTGTGTTTTTGTGTTTCCCTCAACTCTGTCGTGACTCTTTTGGAACTTAAATTGCATAGAAAATACATTTTTCACCTGTCTCTAAATCCCGGTTCCCTTTCTTATTATCTTTCTTTTTACTTATTGGTTAAAATGGGATGGATAAAAATGACACAAATTCTGACACTGCAGAAGATATAACTATTTTGATAGCATACTGACTTTATGAAGATCCAGTGTTGTCTTTCAGAATTTCATGTACATTGTGCTCATTCACACTTAAAAGAAAGCATTAGTAAATCAAGGCAGCCATCTTGTCTTGCCTATATGTTTTAAATTAAACTGTCAACTATCCTGAGTGTTTTGGGCTGAAGTTTTTCTCTTCATAGACAAGAAGTCTTTCAAGTCTGATTTATATTTCTTTTCAGATTATAGTTTTCAGCTCATCCTTTCACATACATTGACAACTTACATCAGCTAGTTTTCCAGAATATGCTTAAAACCAAGTCTGAATGCATAGGCATAAAAAAAAAAAAAAAAAGGCTTCTAGAGAACAACCTGAAAACCACAAATAAAATATACATCAATGGATTACACTAACATTATAGGAAAATATGCTAACATGCCATTTCTATAGAAAGAATGCTCTAGGGACAATGACTCACACTGTGTATTGTGAAATCATGAATTTCAGCAGTTTCATTTTCTGTGATTTTCATTAAAATAGCTAAGAAATAGTACATGTTTTGAAAAAGCAATTCTTAATGATCTGTTAGATACATCCCAGAATGTCCTAATGTGGTTCAACTGAGTTTGTGAGGTTTGATGACACTCTGTTCTGAAATAAATGAGTGCCCCTAAATTTAGTATTATTTTCCGTGTCCACTTAGGGGGCAATTATCCCATCATTATGATTCAGGAAAAATGGCTGATTAAAAAGTGTCTTTAGGAAGACTGAGTACAATAAACAGCCTGGTTTGCACAGAAAGGATTTGATTTTGGGGAGAGGCGGTGAGCTTCCCTTTAGCCTTGCCTTTCTCAATTTCGTCTTCAGTAGCCATCAGTATGATATGAACGAACATTTTATATAATCTTGTTCAGTCTTAATGTAAGATACAATCTGACCTTTAATAAACTGGACTATCCCTCAGAATAAAGTCTGTAATTCTTGACATGGACTACAAAGTTCATAATCTAGCCCCATCTGCATTTTCAGCCTCTTTGTTCACCAGTCAGCCTAGTAATTTCTGTAGCCTCACTTGCTAATAGCTCCTCCCTCACATCCTGTTCTTTCTTACCCATTTGCCTTTGTTACACTGCTTCTTCTCCCTGAAATACCTTTTTTTTTTCATTCCAACACCCCTTCACTTTGCTTGTGGATTATTTCAAGAGTCAGTTGATTTTTCTATTGCCCAGAAAACAGATGTTGATCATTACTTAAAGCTGATTGAGCCCTCTTCTCTGATCCAGTAGCAAGGAATAATCAGCAGTTACAAAGAAATATAACAAGCTCTTGGTAAAACCTGTGTGTGTATGGTCTCATTTGACTCCTACACCAACCTCCGAGGCAGGTGTATGAGAATGGATCTTATATAACAGTAACTGGAGCACAGATTATCTCCTGGTTTTTTGTTAATTTTCCCTCCTCTATCTTCTTCTGTCATGTAGAATAGTTGTACCCAATTATATTTTTTCAGTTCCCATTTTCAGTGACTTCTCAGGAAAGAGCATTAAATGCATTTGTGGCTGAGAGATCTATATAGGAACTAATAGGTTGCCCTTACCAGAAGGGTGAGATATTCTATGTGAAAGCACTTTTTATAATGAAAAAAAAAAAACATTTTTATTATTTTTAGGCTGTAATTAACAGAAGATCAAGAGATTAAACAAAAGGAGATTTGTTATTTCACATCCTAAGTCCAGAGATATGGCTGTTCCAGGATTAGTCAATTCAATAGTTGGAAGATATAAAAAAATCCAACTTTGCTTTCATCTTGCTGCCCAGCCACCCTTAGCCTGTTGTCTTTTGTCTTCAGGCTGGTCAGTTCATGCTTGTGATATAGCTGCTCTAGCTTCTTTGCCAACTCCTTACACAATATTTACAGGCCAGGGGAGAGAATGACTCCTCCCTGTATCCTTTTTAAAGATTAAGATAAAAATTCTTGGAAGCGTCCCATTAAACTTTTACTTTTCATGTCCCATCAGCCAGAAGTGCATCTCCTGTCCATACCTAAGCAGTCTGAGAGAATGGAAATGAAATGAACATGATCGGTAACATTAACTGGTTTGCTCCCTGGACCTGTGGAGGAGTTGGATTACCTAGAGGCACATAGGCATTCAAGGCTTGAATGAAATTGGGAGTCTGGTGAAAGAAGAACAAGTCGGGACATGCCTTTTCATTAATGAGCACTGCCTGCCACAGGACTCTGCAATTATGAGTTATCGTTTTCAATGTTGGTATGTCCATATGTACCATGTGGCAGTGGTTTTAGAAAGATTCACTTTTGAGGTCATTTTAAAGCAAAGAGGTTTTTATTTTTGAAAGGTAGTAATGTTCCTTGTTCCCTGTTTTTGGGTGGATTGCCTCAGACGCAGACTCTCAGACCTGTTTGAATGTAAGTAGTTTGTTTGGAAGGTGGTTGTTCTTCAGTTGATCCATTGTGTATGAGTCTTTGTAACTGTGTGGACTGCAGCACAACAGGCTTCCCTACCCTTCATTATCTCCTGGAGTTTGCTCAATCTCATGTCCATTGAATAATAGAACCTGATCCAGGGATTGAGGAAAGGGAAGGCAGTCTAAAGGAACCTATCAGTCATTTCAGTTGCTCAGTCATGTCTGACTCTTTGTGACCCCATGGACTGCAACATGGGGTCTCACATCCAAATCCATAGTCTCACATCCATGCATGACTACCGGAAAAACCATAGCTTTGACTAGATGGACCTTTGGCAGCAAAATAATGTCTCTGATTTTGAATATGCTGTCTAGGTTGGTCATAGCTTTTCTTCCAAGGAGCAAGCATCTTTTAATATCATGGCTACAGTCACCATCTGCAGTGATTTTAGAGTCCAAGAAAATAAATTATGTCACTGTTTCCATTGTTTCCCCATCTATTTGCCATGAAGTGATGGGACTGGATACATTTTCCTAATAACCCAAAGGGATACATTATCAGAACAGTTATGACTGTGAGTGACAGAATCCATAGGGATAGTCTGGAAAATGATTTAGACTCTGAGTCATGGCATAAGGAGTAAGGGAGCTGGGGCATTTGTACCCCAATCCCTGTCAGTCATCCACTGAGAAATTCAGGATATTGTGTGAACATCCCCAGACCCCTTGTGATGTGGCTTTTGGCAGCTTGTGGGGAAGCTCTCAGGTCGAGAGGTAGATCCTGGAAATTAGGCATCCCAGGGAAGAGATGAGGCTCTAGGTATGTGGGCTGAGGACAGACAGCAGCTGCCACATTCCTTTGTGTCCATAAAGACAGGATCAAGAGCAGAAAGATCAGAAAGCATGCAAAACTATTGAAAATTGTTTTGTCAGACAGGAGCAGCCATTCCATATTTTTTACTTAGCTCTCAAGAGATAAAACCGTGTGATTTATCCATGTGTTATAGTGAGCTGTTCCCCTGCACCCTGCTTACATTCAAATATTCTGCTGATTTTAATAGCTCCAGAAATAGACGTTCTCACCTGCAGAATTTGTTTTGATGCTTACTTAGAACAGCTTAAGAGTTGAAACCTTACATTAAGAATATTAGCTCTAATTGTTAGCTGAGTACATTCTGATGTTACAGAGCTGGTTTAAACGCTGGTATCCTTCCAAACTTCCAAGCTGATTAAGAGTTCTGAAATGCAATTTATCTTCAATTTTTAAGTGTGTTTTTAATTTTCTCATTTATGCCATACATAACAGAATGGCAATTATTAAATCTAAAAGTAAGAGAATTGCTCTTCAAATCAGCAGGCTATGCATCACTTAACTCCTACAGATATCACATTCTAGAGGAACAAACTTGTGCATCCCAGTAGCAAAACGTAGTTGATAATAACATAATAATCACTGTGTATACTTGCTTGGCAAGGTATTTTGTCCACAACATTTTTGTTATTTTCCATTTTTATTTTCCCTGAAATACAAACCAGTTAGCCAAAACTAAATGAAAGCTCTGGAAATCATTTCATTTTCCATTTGTAGTTTAGGAACAAAGAACATAGGAGCAGAAGGGAAGGAAAAGGATAGTGGGTTCAATGTTGCAGCCTCAAAACAGTATGTCCTCTGGAACCTGTGAGGGTGACCTTGTTTGGAAAAAGGGTCTTTGCAAATAAAATTAAGGATCATGAGATGGTATCTCCCAGCTTTAGGATGGGTGTAAAGTCAGAGGGAGATCTGAGACACAGGGACACACAGAGAAGAAGACCATGTAACATGGAGACAGAGGTAGGAGTCATGTATCCCCAAGTGAAGGAATGTCTGGAGGCACCAAAGCCTGGTAGAGCAAGGAAAGGTTGTTTCCTGGAGCCCATGGGGAAACATGGGCCTGCTGGCATCTTGATTTCAGATGTCTGCCTCCAGAGCTGTGACATGATAAATTATTGTTTAACCCACTGAGTTTATAGTAACTTGTTACAGTAGGTCTACAAATGAATATAGCAGCTGTTTTTTTTTTTAGTGGTAGAACCAGTTATGAAGATGTTACATATACTTGCCTATAGTTTACCAAATGCTCTCATCTGTGATCCTCAGAGCCAGATGGTGAGCTGAATGGCTCAGAGAAGGTAAATAGCCTGCCCCAGCTATACCCATGAGCTCCAGACATAGGACTACCCACAAGAGCCTGCCTCTTTGGTAGGAGGTTGAGGAGCCACTCAAGTCTGGTTGAAAGTTACAGCTCCCTGCCCAGATTTCCTCTTTTCCAGCTGGCCTTATAAAAGCTGTGCCTCGATTTCTTACTAAAGGTTCCTCTGAGGACTCCATGTTCACTGTATGGACATATTCCAGTTAATTTTTGTTTCTTGATGTGATTATTGCAGTTTGTGCTCATTGTAGAATCATTAATGTCTTCATTGAATGAACATTCCCTTAGACCCTACTAGGTGCCTACATGCGTGCATGGTCGTTTGCTCAGTCGTGTCCAACTCTGTGACCCCATGGACTGGAGCCCACCCTCTGTCCATGAAAGTTTATAGGCAAGAATACTGGAGTGGGTTGCCATTTTTTCCTCCAGTGGAGCTTCCCAACTTAGGAATTGAACCTGTGTCTCCTGCATTGGCAGGCAGGTTCTTTATCATGGGGTCACCAGGGAGTAACCCTGACTTATTCTAAAGAACAGTAATAATTTAGTGATTTTAAAATCCAGAGATTCTAAGAAGTGTAGCTTTGATGTTTTATGAAAAAAAACAACCTCTTATAACTCATAAAAATTTTAGTGTAAAATGTTTACAGTATTATAAACAATTAGTATGTGCATGTACCATGTGACTGAGGTCATGCATACCCTTTCAATATTTGGACAAGTTGGTTTTCATTAGTAGGTTTTGTTTTGTTTTTCTAATGTGCTTCCTCTTGATTAAGAGAGTACATGCTGCAAGTGTAGTGACCTGAACACCTGTTGCTCAAATACGTGCCACTGGTATTTTCTTAGAATGTCAATCACTTCATGTCTGCTTAAATTTACTGCATATACTGCTGAATTATTGATGTGGACTTGAAGGTTCGGATCTGGTTGATGTATTGTAATTAGGCCTTTGTAGCAGAGATTACTGATGTGTGTGCTGAGCCTTTGGTATCTTGCTATACCTTCTGTCTTGTGGAAGGGACCAAAAAACGTAAAGCTGTATTTAATCTATAAAGGACATATAGTCATTCACATGACTTACAATTATATATCTGTTGTTTCTTGATTATTAAGACTCTCACAGATTTATGGGAAATAAATGACTGCCAGCTTTAGCCTTTATGGTAGACCAGATGGTGAATCATTTGATCTTGGAAGAAGAAAAAAAAGAGTGGAAATGGAAGAAAAATGCATTCATACCTTGTTCCTAAACATCTGATCATATTATGAGATTCTCTTTTACCTTCAACCTCAAATAATATTGTTTTAAAACTCTCACATCCTGCTATATATCTCCTTTACCAGAATAACTATTCACTTTCTTTGCAGATATTTTCATTGGAAGTCCCAGTAGAAGTCATAGTTTGCCTTACAGTAAAGATAAAGAGTTTAAGTTGAGAGTCTTACCTGTGTTTGGACATAGTGTAATGTGTCAGCATATATACACTGTAGTTTGAAGCAATAGCAAGTACCTTAAAGGTTCTTAAATGTGCCATGTGCTAATTTGGTGGTCAGTATCTGTGATATTAGATCTTCCCCTGCAAGAGAGTTGCTGTTTACAATTCTCATCATCTGTTTTCAACAAATACCAGTTGAAGAAGCAGGAAATTCAGTTCTTTTTTAAAAAACCTAAATTATAAATTATACATGTATTTCTTGAGGATTGACTGGAGCTCCAACAAAGAAAGTCCAAAGCACAGAAAGGACAGCACTGTCAAATTAGATTTTTGCTTTATCCTCAAGGGTAGTTTCATCCTCTTCAAACTGGGTTCTAAGCAAAGAGGAACTAAGTGGTAAAGATCATGTGGGAAATTGAGAGTGTTTTCAAGGTCTTGTAGTTGAATTTTTATTCTCTGGTTTAAGTTTTGTTTCAAATATGGTAAATTTTAAAAATTGTAGGTATTCTGATGTTCAATTTTAAACATATGTTATATTCTCACTTCTGTTTTATCCATTCTCCTATATTCCTCCAATGACATAAAATTTTATATAAATATAGAAAAATTAATTTGCTATACTTAATAATGGATATTACATATGACTGGGAGCCAATGGGTAATCCTGTTGATCAAGAATGTCTTCATATACATGTCCTTAGAAGGACATGGAGATTGCTCTTTTTTCAGCATACATTTTTTGAGCATCTACTTTGTGCTATGCCCTCAATGTCCAAAACAATTACAATAATTTATTCATGCTCCAGGGGCCCAAAGTTAATTAATGGAATAGAGGGAAGAGAGGATTTTGAAAGAGATACATGAGACAATTACTAAACAGAGCAATGAGATATATGTTCTGTTGTCGTTGGAGAAACAATTAGGGCCAATAGATGAAAGAGTCAGGGAGGAGAGTTTTGACTTATTATCAGAAAGAGCTTTTTAATAACCAAAACCATCCAAAAATGGAATGATACCCCCTTGGGAGCTAGCAAATACTTCTTCGTTAGAAATATGTAAACAGAGCTTCTTGTGGCTCAGAGGGTAAGGCTTCTGCCTGCAATGCAGGAGACCTGGGTTCTATCCCTGGGTCAGGAAGATCCCCTGGAGAAGGAAATGGCAACCCAGTCCAGTACTCTTGCCTGGGAAATCCCATGGACAGAGAAAATCCCTGGTAGACTACAGTCCATGGGATCGCAAAGAGTCAGACACGACTGCGCAACTTCACTATAAACAGAAAGTGAATGATTTCATCTCAGAGTACCATTACATTGGTTTGGAGGGTTAAAGAACCTCCAGCATCCTTTCTGAATTTAAAATTAACCCACTATACTCTTGAATTACATATCTTTATTAAGGTGGGCTTCCCAAGTGGTGCAGTGATAAAGAATCTGCTCTGTCAATGCAGGAGCTATGGGGAACATGGACTCAATTCCTGCGTCTGGAAGATTCCCACTCCAGTATGCCAGGATAGTCCCATGGACATAGGAGCCTGGTGGGCTATAGCCCTTGGGGTCGCAAAAATATTCAGATATGGCTTAGCAACTGAGCACCCACGCACGCTTCATAAGGGTAACCTACTTTACGTAGGAGGTGTCTTGTCAAAGACTTGGGCATTGGTTTGATTAGGTATCTAGGAAGTTATGACTTAAAAGTCACCGAAGTCTTGAATAATTAGTGAAGAAGCAGCAGCAAGAATTAATTAGACAATGAGGTCTCCCTAGCATATTCCCTTAGCTGCCAGTGACTTTGCACGACCCTTACTTTCCTTGCACTAAAAAACCAGGTAGTACTAAAATAAACTATACCAACAGACTTAAGCCTGGGGGGCTAAACTTATCATATTGTGTCCTAAAAAGGTATTCTAGAATTGCATTTATGGGAGTTTTTATTTATTGTTTAATCATACCTATCTTTATAGATAGGAAGTAGTAAGATTAGTACTAATGTAATTCTTTGTTTATAGAGTAGTGTTTACTTATTAGAACATATGAAGTAGTTTTAATCTGATAGAAATAGTTCTCTTTGTTGGAGAGAAACATGTCATGGCTTCACAACACAAAAGCTGGAACACAGCAAATCTTAGAAGTAAAATCTTTTAAACTATTTGTCATTGGGAGAAATCACCTATAGTTTCATGGAGCTCTCACAGAGAATTTTTCCACAGTTTTCAGCAACATGTATATATGGAATATAGACTTTTGGTGATTCCCACTCAATATAAATATATGCCAATATAATAATTCTCTGTTCCTGTTTTCATTTCCTTAAAAATTCACTAACCATTAATGTTGTTGGAATTTGGCCAATAGTTTTAAACTTTCATGTCGCAAGTAGAGGATTTCTTTGAGTACAGAAGAATGAAGTAAACTTCATAACATGAACAGAAGAGAATAGAACTTAGTTTCATATTATCCATATTATAAAGATATTATAAAGATAGTATATGAGAATTGGGGATATAGAGACCATATGTAAAAGAGCTGGTAATTATTTATTTTATTCTTTTTGGGGAAAGATTGCCTTTATAAATAAGTATAAAATGGCTAAATACAAGTTCTTTAGTAGCAAAATAATAGAATTATTATTAACTTCTTATAAAATCTAAAGTAACTGGATTTAACCTTGGTGTGTGTGTATGTGAATTAAGTTGCATTTCTTTTATTTGTGCCTCTTTTGACTGAAGGCAGAGATTGTTGGATAGCAGATCTATTTGTGAAACCTTATTGGGAACATCCAAATTGGCAAAATGATTTGGTGCCCATCTGCAATAAATCAGGATGTACATCTGACTAGGTTGGGGCTTCATGCCAGTGCCTGTCTCAGCATGTTCAGTTTTTAACTAAATTCTGTCAAATTTTTGAGTCATATTATAATTAATGTCACAGACATTTTATACATCCTTCTTATGGAAGTGCCTATCTATGTGACTGTGGTTCTAGTCGGACGTGGTCTGGCTGTCTTCTTGGCCCTGATGTGACTTGGAGCACCTCCTGCATGTGATAAGCTTTCTCTCTCCCCTCTCCCATTTTCTGCCCGCTCTGCTTTCACTCCTGGATTGATCCTGGGAAAGTGGCTGGGAAATTCTGCTGCCCTGTGGAAGGGAGCTCATGTAAGTACTGAGATGTTTAGAGGTGATTTATATGGTGTCCTAGTTTGGATTCTTCAAAAAATACAACCTGAGACGATAACTTGAATACAGTTGTTGTTCAGCCACCCAGCCATGCCCGATTCTTTGTGACCCCATGGACTGCAGCATACCAGGCTTTCCTGTCCTTCACCATCTCTCGGAGCGTACTCAAATTCATGTCCTTTGAATCAGTGATGCCAACCATCTCATCCTCTGTCATCCCCTTCTCCTCCTGCCTGCAATCTTTCCCAGCATCAGGGTCTTTTCCAATGAGTTGGCTCTTCACATCAGGTGGCCAAAGTATTGGAGTTTCAGCTTCAGCATCAGTCCTTCCAGTGGATTGGAGTTTCAGCTTCAGGATTAGTCCTTCCAGTGGATATTCAGGTTTGGTTTCCTTTAGGATTGACTGGTTTGATCTTGTAATCCAAGGGACTCTCAGGATACAGTAGTTTATTTGATAAACCTTGTTTCTTAGGAAACAAGGGTGAGGGCAAGGAGAACAAGTCATCCCCCAGAAAGGGTATTTTAATGAGCAGATTAAGGATATGTACAAGTAGAGCTCAGATCTCTGGGCATCTGTGTCAGATGGCCTCAGAATTGACCATTCTCCATGCGGCATCCCAAGCAATATTTAAAACACACAAATCAGATAACATTACCACCCCTGCCTAAACCCTCAAATGGGGTCCCACTGCACTGAGAACAAAGCCCATGCTGTAGATCCGGCTCAGCTGCCTCTGAGACTGCTCTGCCCACCCCCCAGCCCTCGCCTCCCACCACTGTGCCTGCACCTCCCTCAGCTCCATCAACACTGGCCTGCTTCCTGGTCCAGGCTCACCGGGAGCTGCCTCCCTCCTCAGGATGCCAGTGTTCCCTCCCCGCCGCTCCTGCCAGGATTCTCTTCCCTGCTGCACCTTCACCTAGCTGGCCCTGCTGTCGTCCAGCTGTCAGCTCAGAAGGTACCTCCTCTGCTGACCAGCCCCCTCCCTCACTAGTCATCTCCATCTGTAACCCTCCTCACTTTTCTTCATAGCATGTATTACAGTCTGAAAGATTATCTCATGTATCTCTGAGTCCACATGTTTGTTCTTTGCCTCCCTGACCTCAGCCTCCCTCCAAGTGGAAGTTCTGTGTGAGCTGGGACTTGATGTGTCTTGTTTCACTGCTGGATCCCTAATGCCCAGAACTTCCTGTTCCATTTGTGTAATATTTTGAGCCAAACACAGTTTCCCTGCCAAATTTCCAGTGTTCTGTTTCACCTAGGGAGGAGGAGGGGACATAACAATTTTTTGCAGAGCAGAGTACCCACACATGCAGGGTGACACTTCTTTTAGCTTGTTGCTGCTGCTAAGTACTTCAGTCGTGTCTGACTCTGTGCGACCCCAGAGACGGCAGCCCACCAGGCCCCCCGTCCCTGGGATTCTCCAGACAAGAACACTGGAGTGGGTTGCCATTTCCTTCTCCAATGCATGAAAGTGAAAAGTGAAAGTGAAGTGGCTCAGTTGTGTCCTACTCCTAGTGACCCCATGGACTGCAGCCCACCAGGCTCCTCCATGGGATTTGCCAGACAAGAGTACTGGAGTGGGGTGCCATTGCCCTCTCCTTTCTTTTAGCTTACCTGACCAAATTTAGGTAATCAGACACAAAATGTAACAAATCTCCTCTCCCTCTGTTCTTCCTTGACTCTTGCTTACCCAGGGGCCTGGAGGAGGTGGGCTGGTGGTGGAAGAAGAGAGTGTAGGAGGGAGTGAGGGGGTAACTTGTATGAAAATAATTTGATCCCACATTTAGGGAAGGAGGGCAATGTAAAAGCCCTGAGTGAGTAGCAGTGGGTGCTCTTCACAACTGGGCCCATTTTTGCACAGGTGGATTTATCAGCACTCACACCATTGAAATATTTTAGAAAATGGTTCATCAGTAAAAAGGAGTTATATCTAATTTTCCCTAGTATTAACTTTAAAGAGAATTAATAAAATACATTTGGCATGTGTACCATAAATTATTCTTATAAGCTTTGGAAACTGAAAAACAATGCTGCTGGTATGTTGGTAGGTTGCTTAGCTTTCTTTTCTAGAGATTGGGACCTTTTGTCTTGCTTTGTCCTCAAATGCAGAGACTGTAAGTTTTGGTAAGATGTGACTCACATGTTCCTGCTGGTTAATGGAGTAGAGGTGGGCTGGGACGAAGGATTAGACATAAAGGCTGCCATTGCCAGTTTCTGGATGTTAGGAACCTGCCTCACACGTGAACGTCTTGCTCTTTCATCATCGGGAAACTGTCTTACAATTCTTTAAAAGGTCCTAGTAGCTTTTGATAACTCACAGATAATTATGGTTCAGATTCAGTTATCTGAAATACTGTGTCTTCACATACATTTTAAAGAACAAGTTGTCATGTTAGTACTCTTAATTACTAACAGAGTCATAGTCTTAATATTCACCTGAGCTGAGTGTAGACTTTCAAAAGAGTCCCAATTTATTCAAAATAAAATTCTAAATGGACATGAATTTGAGCAAACTCTGAGAGCTGGTGAAGGACAGGGAAGCCTGGTGGGTCGCAAAGAGTCAGACAGGACTTAGCAGCTGAGCAACAAACAGCAACAAAAATTCTAAAATCAGGAAAATGATGGGTCGGTATCTTCATAGTGCCCTTGTTTACATACAGGACATTTTCAAGTTTGTCTTGTCTAAGAACTTGGTTATGTTTATCACCCAGATGGTGTTTTACCACATGAGCAATTAATATAATTGGAGACTATGAAGTGTTTATGTCAAGGCGAGAAGCAGTGGAAGCTTCGATGTGATAATGTAGACAGCTGAACATATTTTACTGTGTGCTTCTAACCTCCTCTTTCTCTGCCCTTCCCCTTCTATTTTTATATTAAACGGAAAAGAAGGGGAGTTCACAAAGGCACCCAGAAACTGGCAGTTTCCTGAAAATGTGGTATATTTCTAATTTCCATATATTTCTTTCAGTGGGATGGCCCTGGGAGCACAATTACCTTCAGTGTTGACAGGTGTAAAAAAAAATGCAGATTCTGCCAGTTCGTGATTGAAATGTTATACTGACTGACTTTTCTGAAACTGGCATGATGGGCAACAAAAGACAGAGATGTTGCTGGGTCAGGTGATGTTGTCATAATCCCTGTGTTGAACTCCTGAGCAGGAAAGTCCTATGTCAAGGTGTGTTAGTACCACCTCACATCAGCCCCTTGAAGGGTTGGCAAGTGATAGTTCTTTAACTCTCCCAGCCCACTCTCTCTTCAGAGGGGCTCAAGGAACGAAAGTCAGACAAAACCTCTGAACACTCTGTAATAAGCTCACATTTTTTATGCTTCATCTAGATTTCATTTTCTTATATGATAATGATCTGCCAGCCATATAAGAAGCCTGTTCCATGTTGCAGTGTACAGCACTTATGAATTCTCTTAGTAGGAGGACCCTCCTCATGTAATGAGTGCATTCCCCACCAAAGTGTAGTCAAAAATGGTACATCATGTTATATCTTAATTAGAGAATTGACCTCTCTAAATACAAAGCTGTGGTAAATCCTTGTTAAAGTTTCATACCTTTAAATCCCAAATAATGCATTGTTCTCTCAGTTTGGATATACTTCATATATATTTTATGTGAGTGTATATATATATATATATATATATATGTACACATCATTTTATATATATATATTATGAGTCCCATTTTATGGGAGTGTATATGGGTGTACATTTGGCCCTTGAACAACACAGGTTTGAACTGAAAAAGTCCACATTTTTTTTAATAAATATATTTTTAGCCAGTTTATTCTTGGATGTGGAACATGCAGATATGGAGGGCCACTATGAGACTTGAGAATCCTTGGATTTTGGTATCCTCAGAGGTGGATCCTGGAACCAGTTCCTTGAGGATACTGAAGAATGATTATGTTACCTGGAGTGAAAGAAACTGACTGTATTACTATTTGCTTCTGGTTTCTCTTGATGCTCATATCTCTTATAATAGGATGTGATATATCTCACTGCTCACATCTTAAATTTAAAAAAAAAAAATTTGATAAATAGATCCTTTAAATCTTGATTCTGAGACTCACCTGTTTACTCAAAGAGCGAGCTGATCATAATAAATGTATATTACTACAGGGAACTGCCAGTCATGAAAGAAGACGAAACTCCAAGCAACTGGGGAGGGGAAAACTTACACGCTCAATTTGAACCATGTCTTGGTTGTTTAGATTTTACATTAACTGTTAACGTTTTAGAAATTCAACATATTGTTCATAAAATCTGTGTTTCCAGCCCTCTTTGAATGATCTGAAGGTCTGACATGGCTGGAGCCAAATGTTAAAGTGTTGATTGCTGTCTCCACCGCTCCCTTTTGTATTTTTCTCACCTTACTCCTACATTTATCTTGGAGGTCTGGGCATTGCTGGCATTTGGCAAAGCATCCGTGTTCTAAACCAAACTAATCCTTGGCATCATGTCACATGCTGCTCTTTATGTAGTTGCTATGATGGAATTGAAAAAAAAAATTATCGACATTAAGGGAAAAAACAGTATCATTTGTTTTACTTTAGAATTTCTTAATATATTGTTTTTTTTTTTTAAACAAAAGAAAGCTTACACACACATTTCTTTTCTTTCCAAAATGATCTGTCACTCAATGTTCTATATCTTGAGCAGGGTTTAGATATTTATAAGTATATACATTTGTTAAAACTCAAAGAATGAACAGTTACAACTTTTGCTTTTCATTGCATGCAAATTTTATAAAATGAAAGTAAATATTGAACTATATTTAATCATATGCATACACAGAAACATTTATGGAGAATTTTTCTGATTCTGAAAACCACTTTGCAGTGCTCCAGGATGGATTACTGAGTAGGTAGAGGTACATATACATATAGAAGCCTAGACATGTAATAGAGGAAGCGCAGTTACATGGTAATTGTAGAATCTAGGTAGTAGGTACATGGGATTTCACTTTACAATGCTTTCAACTTTGCTGTATGATTGAACATTTTCATAATTAAATGTTGGGGAAAATAATCTGCAACTAAATATGACTCTAATTTGCATGCAGTTTATGCTTTTGGGAAGATTTTTTTCAAACTAAATGCTGTAAAATTTTACATAATGAATTAATGAAGCAGGGAATTATTGTAAATTTTTGAATCTGCCTCTCTAGGATTAATTTTCAAAGAATTTTTTCATTAAAAAAAAGAGTGATTTGCAAATGTAATAATAGGATATTTTTATTCTGTAGGAAATTGTCTTTTGTTCATTTTCTTCCTCTTTCCTATATCTGTTTTCATATGACCAATATGTCTCAAATAGTGTTCCCTGGGCTACATAAATTCCAGATATTTTATACTGCATATGTGGGATATGAGTTCATTTTGACTGATGGTAGTTTCACTTTATACTTTGCAGGGTGAAGCCATTTAGGATTTAAATGTTGAATGCGTATATTTTTTGTAAGTAATGGATATATTGGTACAATTTAACAGGCAGTTTGTTTGTCTCTCACAGACTGTTTCTTCCCTACATTTAAAAACTTCTAATCTGCAATTATGGACTTCCAAGGTGGCTCAGTGGTAAAGAACCTTCCTGCCAATGCAGGAGACATGGGTTCAATCCCTGAGTCAGCAAGATCGCCTGGAAAAGGAAATGGCAATCCACTCCAGTATTCTTGTCTGGGAAATCTCATGGACAGAGGAGCCTACCAGGCTATAGTCCACAGGATGGCAAAAGAGTTGGACACAACTTAGTGACTAGAACACACACACACACACACACACACACACACACGCATTCTTTGATTATAAATAGCAAGTTGTGGCACTATTAAAAGTAACTTTATTGTAAATATTTGAAATGGCAAGATGTTGAAGGCAATGGCTCAACCTTCCAGTCCTAAGCAGTAGTCTACTTTTTGATTAAACAATGTATGTTGTTAATGGTAACATTTGGATTGTCAGTGGGCAGAGTTTGGCTATGAAGTCTTCAAGTAAAGCTGTTTCCTCCCTTTTGGAAAAGAAGAGTGAAAGTGAAATTTGCTCAGTCATGTCCAACTCTTCACGACCCCATGGACTATAAAGTCCCTAAAATTCTCCAGGTCAAAATACTGGAGTGGGTAGCTGTTCCCTTCTCCAGGGGATCTTCCCTACCCAGGGTTTGAACCCATGTCTCCCACATTATGCGTGGATTCCTTACCAACTGAGCTATCAGGGAAGCCCTTGGAAAAGAAACCCACCACCAGTTAGGTTATCTCCAGTGAAATGAAGCGGTTTATAGGATTGTAAAGTCCAGAATTTTTTCCACATGACTTTAAATTGAATTTAGCTTTTTTCAAGATATTTAATTATTTTATTAAAGCACCATTTGCATTACATTATCAGACATCTTTGAAATGCAGATCATTCTCTGTAAATACCACCACTTGAGAGACCATAGACCTCACTTCTCCTTATTTTGTAAGACTTCTATTCCTTATCAAAGAACAGCAATCTCCTCTGCGACCAAGTTGAGTCTTAGTGAAATCAGTTTTTCGCTCAAACATTTCCATATCATTAAAATTTACTAGAACTCAGGTCAGTCAGTTCATCTAACATTCAATGAATGCCTATTAGGCTGGCTTCTGGGAATGCAAACATAAATAAGGCATAGTCCCTGCACTTGAAGATGTCTCATGCTCTTACAAAATGCTGCAGTGGCAAAAAGGAGACACAAACAAATATTTAATGGAGGAATATTCTAGATGAATTAAAATACTATTCATCTAATGACTCTTTTTGGAAGTATTATTAGGTTAAATGTATTCTTGATATTTATTTGTAAGTAGTGAAATAAAATTATTTCTTTCTGATATAGTTTTAGAAGATAGAGAAGAGCTCAGCATGTGGACTTTGTTTTTAAGTCATTTTAATTTTAGTTTTTATGGGTGGTAGCATAGTACATGGAGAAGGCAATGGCACCCCACTCCAGTACTTTTGCTTAGAAAATCCCATGGACGGAGGAGCCTGGTAGGCTGTAGTCCATGAGGTCGTGAAGAGTTGGACACGACTGAAGCGACTTAGCAGCAACAGCAGCAGCAGCAGCAGCATAGTACAATAGAATGAGCAGAATGGGTTTAGAATCAAATATATCTTGACTTCTGTCCTTCACTTACTAACTTAGTGGTCTAGATCTCAGACTTATTTAATTCCCCCATATCTCTCTTCATCAACTGTAAAATATAAGCAGAATACTTGCCTCTTGTGAAAATTAAAATTTTAATGGAATAATGCCTAAAAACCTCAAATCCTTACAGAAGGAATGCAATGAGTGGTAAATATTGTTGCTGTTGTCATGATGATGAGGAAGGGGATGGAGATGATGTGGAGGAGGAGGAGGATAAAGATGCTGATGAGGATGCTGATTTTATTTGGGTACCTAGAGAATCAAACCTGAGACAGATTCTACTGTCAGTAGCTGAGGCAGAAGCTGTTCCCAAGGAGTACTGATAGGGGAGTGAAGAAATAGGAGAGAGAAGGAAGAAAGCCGATAAGTGGGTGGGCAACTGGAATGTGATAATGCTTAGGAGTTCTGAGAGACAGTGTAGAACATGGACCTCAGAGTTATCCCACCTGAGAGATAAGGGAGCTGGGGTGTTTGTTCATCAACTCCAGCCAGCCTGAATGCCTGAATTCCTTGGCATTCACAGCCTGCCATGTGCATAGGCACAGTGGTCTTTGGCAGGTAGAGGAGGTGCTCAGGCAGTGATTCAGGTGTTGACTGTTGGCAGCCAGCCTGGTTTGCTGAAATGGTCAGAGCTGGAGGTGTACGGACAGAACCCTGATGGCATCTGTCCATGTGATGATGATGAGACCACTTGATGAAGGTGGGGCATGATGTGTCTCTCTGAGAAGTGAAATGTAAATGTAGATGATTAGATGTAGGGACAAGCCTGTCTGGGAGAAAAGACACTATGTCTCTGCCTACCTGCATACACTTTATCTGACAGTCTTGAACTTATTCTAGCCTCGGCCAGTGAGTCGTTTTATTTTCCCACAAGTTTCCTCTGTACACAAGATCCCCTGTCTGGCCCTGGGTGGGTTTTGTGCACTGGCGGCTGCTCTTTGGATCTGAGACTCCAGTGTTCATTATTCCAGACTTCCTTCCTGGAGTGCTATGCCTGTCTCATCCAGCAAGCTTGGTCTGGGATGATCTACTCATTACCGCCTGCAGGATCCCTTAGTAGTTATGATTCAACTGTAACCCACACCTAATGAGCAGGAAGAAGCAGTTCCACCACTTGCTTGCATTGTTTGAGGAGGTATCCCACCATCTCCCAATTTAATTATGGGATGTGTTTGCTGGGCAGGAGAGCAAGTGAGATATGTTTTCTGCATTTTGTTTTGCTCATAACTGAATCAGAGTAATTAAGCAATCATGTGGGGTGTCAGCAATAACTTTTGTGAACATTAAGATAGTCTATTTCATAACATCAAAATGCTTTGTTTGTCCAAGTTCACTTTTGAGAAACTGTGGTGATTGTTAGGAAAGCACTATTAATTTGAAGGCGTGGAGGAGAGAGATAAGGCTCCTCTCCTAGAACAGTGTATGTTCAGGTAGCTATTATATTTTGGAGGCAATGAAGGTGTCTTCTCTAATAAATCTCAGAAGGTATACAAGCCATAAACCATTATTTACATATATGGGTATAGAGATAGCTGTATACATATACACATATATTATTTCAGCCATGTCCTAGACACCTAACAAAGATAGAATTGCAATGGTTGTTTGCAATGTCAAAGACAAAACAGTAAACTCTAACCAGAGTTCTTTTAAAATTCACGAGTATAGTCTACGTTTTTATTTTGAAAAATGAGAGTAAGTTATTATGGGAATGAATGTATTAGCAATAGCTCTATTTAAATAAGTGCAGGAAAATAGATCTCCTTATTAATTTTTGAAGCATTAAATGCTATGTATCCACACTGTGCAAATGAGGATTTATTGAAACCCTCTTTAAACATGCTAAAAATCTGTCGCAGATGGCAATGTGAAATGGTTTCTTTAACCTTTCTTGTACTGATAGCATCAACTATTGAGGTTAGCATTTCAGTAGATATAATGCAGTCATCATAATAGGCATGTTGTTGACTAATATGAGGTTTGCTGAAATGGAATAAAGAGTCCTCTGGGAGGAAGAAAGAAGCAAATGTCTTACAAATCTACTTTCCCACCATGATTAGAAGATGGGTGATATTTTGCTACTCTTCATAAATGGTTCTCTTAACATTCTGACTAGTTCAAGGAAAATAAGGGCGTGAGAGTCATTACTATTCTTACTTAGGGAGCCCGTTTTACAGTGCTGGTGGGGAGGAAGTGGAAAGTACATTTTGCTATCTATGTTTCCTCGTCTTCTCACCTGCACTGTCAGATACATCCTTGTCCTTCCTACTTGGCCTCTTGTCTTTCTGCTCAACTCTTCCTCCACCTGGCAGGCTTTCCCCTACCTGTATAGCCGGGTCATATCATCAGAGATCTTTAAAGATTATATTCAGAGAAAGGGGAATAGTAGTTTCACAATGTACTACCTAACCCTGATGGCCTTCTCTCACATTTAGAAAGGAACATGAAGACTTGGGCTCTAATTTGACAAAAGTGGGAAGTATGTCTGTTGTCGCACATCATTGTAATCCCAGTGCCTGGAAAAGTATATTGTTACAGTGGGACTCAATATATACTCAATCAATACATAAATTAATAGAGGAGAGTAGAAAATAATACAGTGAAAAGATCATTTTAAGTATTTTTTTTTCCACTTTCTTGCTGTATGACACATTTCTTGCTGACAGAATGTGGTCCACTGGAGAAGGGAATGGCAAACTACTTCAGTATTCTTGCCTTGAGAACCCCATGAACACAATGAAAAGGCAAAAAGATATGACACTGAAAGATGAACTCCCTAGGTCGGTATTTGCCCAATATGCTACTGGAGATCAGTGGAGAAATAACTCCAGAAAGAATGAAGGGACAGAGCCAAAGCAAAAACAACACCCAGTTGTGGATGTGACCGGTGATAGAAGCAAAGTCCAATGCTGTAAAGAGCAATATTGCATAGGAACCTTGAATGTTAGGTCCATGAATCAAGGCAAATTGGAAGTGGTCAAACAGGAGATGGCAAGAGTAAACATCGACATTCTAGGAATCAGTGAGCTAAGATGGACTGGAATGGGTGAATTTAACTCAGATGACCATTATATCTATGACTGTGAGCAGGAATCCCTTAGAAGAAATGGAGTAGCCATCATAGTCAGCTAAAGAGTCTGAAATGCAGTACTTGGATGCAATAACAAAAACAAGAGAATGATCTCTGTTTGTTTCCAAGGCAAACCATTCAATATCACTCTAATCCAAGTCTATGCCCCAACCAGTAATGCTGAAGAAGCTGAAGGTGAATGGCTCTCTGAAGACCTACAAGGCTTTTAGAACTAACAGTCAAAAAAGTTGTCCTTTTCATTATAGGGGACTGGAATGCAAAGGTAGAAAGTCAAGAAACACCTGGAGTAACAGGCAAATTTGGTCTTGGAGTAGAGAATGAAGCAGGGCAAAGGCTAATAGAGTTTTGCCAAGAGAATGCCCTGGTCATAGCAAATACCCTCTTCCAACAACACAAGAGAGCACTCTGCACATGGACATCACCAGATGGTCAACACTGAAATCAGATTGATTATATTCTTTGCAGCCAAAGATGGAGAAGCTCTATAAAGTCAGCAAAAACAAAATTGGGAGCTGACTGTGGCTCAGATCATGAACTTCTTATTGCCAAATTCAGACTTAAATTGAAGAAAGTGGGAAAACGACTAGAACATTCAGGTATGACCTAAATCAAATCCCTTAGGATTATACAGTGGAACTGACAAATAGATTTAAGGGACTAGATCTGATACACAGAGTGCCTGATGAACTATGGATGGAGATTCGTGACATTGTACAGGAGACAGGGATCAAGACCATCCCTGAGAAAAAGAAATGCAAAAAGGTAAAATGGCTGTCTGAAGAGGCCTTACAAATAGCTGTGAAAAGAAGAGAAGTGAAAAGCAAAGGAGAAAGGGAAAGATATAAGCATTTGAATGCAGGGTTCCAAAGAATAGCAAGGAGAGATAAGAAAGCCTTTCTCAGGGATCAGTGCAAAGAAATAGAGGAAAACAACAGAATGGGAAAGACTAGAGATCTCTTCAAGAAAATTAGAGATACCAAGGGAAGATTTCATGCAAAGATGGGCTCGATAAAGGACAGAAATGGTATGGACCTAACAGAAGCAGAAGATATTAAGAAGAGGTGGCAAGAATACACAGAAGAACTGTACAAAAGAGATCTTCATGACCCAGATAATGACAACGGTGTGATCACTGACCTAGAGCCGGACATCCTGGAGTGTGAAGTCAAGTGGGCCTTAGGAAGCATCACTACAAGCAAAGCTAATGGAGGTGATGGAATTCCAGTTGATCTATTTCAAATCCTAAAAATGAAGCTGTGAAAGTGCTGCACTCCATATGCCAACAAATTTGGAAAACTCAGCAGTGGCCACAGGACTAGAAAAAGTCAGTTTTCATTCCAATGCCAAAGAAAAGCAATGCCAAAGAATGCTCAAACTACCACACAATTGAACTCATCTCACACGCTAGTAAAGTAATGCTCAATATCTCCAAGCCAGGCTTGTGAGAATATGTGAACCGTGAACTTCCAGATGTTCAAGCTGGATTTAGAAAAGGCAGAGGAACCAGAGATCAAATTGCCAACATCCACTGGATCTTCGAAAAAGCAAGGGAGTTCCAGAAAAACATCTATTTCTGCCTTATTGACTATGCCAAAGCCTTCGACTGTGTGGATCACAAGAAACTGTGGAAAATTCTGAAAGAGATGGGAATACCAGACCACCTGACCTGCCTCTATGCAGAGAAACCTATATGCAGGTCAGGAAGCAACAGTTAGAACTGGACATGGAACAACAGACTGGTTCCAAATAGGAAAAGGAGTACGTCAAGGCTGTATATTGTCACCCTGCTTATTTAACTTATATGCAGAGTACCTCATGAGAGACTCTGGGCTGGAAGAAGCACAAACTGGAATCAAGATTGCCAGGAGAAAGATATGCAGATGACACCACCCTTATGGGAGAAAGTGAAAAAGAACTAAAGAGCCTCTTGAGGAAAGTGAAAGAGGAGAGTGAAAAAGTTGGCTTAAAGCTCAACATTCAGAAAACTAAGATCATGGCATCTTAGTCCCATCACTTCACAGCAAATAGATGGGGAAACAGTGGCTGACTTTATTTTTTGGGCTCCAGAATCACTGCAAATGGTGATTGCAGCCATGAAATTAAAAGACAGTTACTCCTTGGAAGGAGAGTTATGACCTACCTAGATAGGTAGATAGCATATTCAAAAGCAGAGACGTTATTTTGCCAACAAAGGTCCGTCTAGTCAAGGCTATGGTTTTTCCAGTGGTCATGTATGGATGTGCGAGTTGGACTGTGAAGAAAGCTGAGCACCGATGAATTGATGCTTTTGAACTGTGGTGTTGGAGAAGACTTTTGAGATTCCCTTGGACTGCAAGGAGATCCAACCAGTCCATCCTAAAAGAGATCAGTTCTGGGTGTTCACTGGAAGGACTGATGTTGAAGCTGAAATTCCAGTAGTTTGGCCACCTGATCCGAAGAGCTGACTCATTTGTAAAGACCCTGATGCTGGGAAAGATTGAGGGCAGGAGGAGAAGGGGATGACAGAGGTTGAGATGTTTGCATGGCATCACCGACTCAAGGGACATGAGTTTGGGTGAACTGCGGGAGTTGGTGAAGGACAGGAAGGCCTGGCGTGCTGAGGTTAATGGGGTCGCAAAGAGTCAGACACGACTGAGTGACTGATCTGAACTGAACTGAACTGCTGTATGACTGTTGATAAGGACGTTAATATCTCTGAGATTCATGTCTACTATTTTCAAAAGCTTTGACTCATGTTTTTCAACATTTGGTCATTAATTTATCTAGTTCATTTTTACATGCTTCTTTGATTTTATCTGGGTTGTGTTTTGGACAGAGTAAGCTTATGCTTAGAGAAAACTTCTGCTGTTAAAGCAAAATTTCCAGATAATTTTCAGATCTCTTTCAGAGGGAAAACTAAGTAAAAAAAGTTGATAAAAGGAATAAGTTGAAGAATGTCACACCGGTGCAGAACCCACATTAATGCATTCTTTCATCAGCCAGTAAGGACTCATTTTCTGTTGAAACCTACTTTGACCGTTTAGGTGTTTTTGAGGATATTCACAGAAATACATAGCTAGAGAGACAATCGAAGAGTCTTAACCACTGGGAAGCCATGAGAAAGTCACTCTTTTCTAAGGTAGTGGGTCAGAAAGCCCCTCTCAGTATTGATTGCTTTCTTGCGGTGAAGTGGATTCACACAGTTTTTTGGTTTTTTTTTTTTAGCATCTTAAAACTATGAACTCATCGAGAGCAGAAATGTATTTTAGTCATCTTTTTGGTTCCAAACACTTTGTACCTTGCTTAGCAGCAGTGAAGTTCTTGGTTATTTTTTTGCTGAGCAAATAAGAGGGAGTGACCAAATCATAGCAGGAATAAAACATTATGCGTGTGGTAGGGGGATGATGATGCTATAGGGTCTTCATAAGTCTCACTTCCAAATAAAAGCTATACTTAATTACACTGTTTATTGAACTGTTCATATTTACTGCGATCTTACCTTTTTACACAGGAGATGATCAAGAAAATAAATTCCCCCTTCTCCCAGTATAATTGTTACTAGCTTTGGATAAGTAACTTCTATGATAGAAGATCTCCCTACATGCAGTAGAATTCTTGGTCTGCCTTTCTGTATATGCAGGTTTACATGTAGACTGTTTTGGAGAGCTTGAAATTTAAGATTTGATACAATCAAGGGTTCTGTTAGATTAAGGTAGTGGAATCAGTTTCTTAAACAGTGCACAGTTGTAGAGTATAATGTAAATTAGATCAAGTTGTGATTCAGTAATCTTTTTATTAGCTTTCAAGTATTGATTTAAATAGAAATATTAAATTATGCATGGTGGAAAAGATGCCTTGCTTCCCTGACAACACATGAATGTCATGAAAATGTTTTCCTTCTCTTGTAATTGAGTCAGATGTAGGACATAGGTTAAAAACAGTCTTCAAACTTCTTAATTTCTGACACTGTAAGTTATGCTGAGGTAAAAAGAGACATTAGTTGGCACAGGATTTTTGTTTATACATATTACAGTTGATTGTGGTACAGTTTGGAGGTGATCTATTCTGCCTGGGGCTCAGATGGTAAAGAATCTGCCTGCAATGCAAGAAACCTGGGTTCAATCCCTGGGTTGGAAAGATCCCCTGGAGGAGGGCATGACAACCCATTCCAGTATTCTTGCCTGGAGAATCCCCATGGACAAAGGAGCCTAGCGTGCTACAGTCCGTAGGGTCACATGAATAGGACGCAACTAAAGAGACTTAGTTAGCATGAACACACGCCATTGCAGTGATCTCTATTGCATAGTTGGCCAAGGTAGAAGAGACTAACTTCTTTGCATAAATTTTGAGGGTGGATTTTAATTTCAAATGTGGCATACACTTGGATCATATAAAGGAATGTATAAGAACAGAATTTTCTTTTTATTGTGTAAAATTAAAATTACAAAAGATAAAAAAGCAGCCTAATTCTCTCATTTAAATTTTGATCATATTAAACTTTGAATGAGGTTTTTCCTGAGCTGTCCAAAATAGGAAAAGATTTTTTATCCAAATAGTGCTATAAATTTTACCTATACTTTTACAACATTCTTTCATATTTATAAAGACATTCTCTATATATTTTCATGACTGTATGTACACTGGTATATATGGAATTATTTTAAAGTTGAAACTCCATTTTTCCACTTTTTAAAAGTAGTTTCATTGAATTGTTTTTAGTATAACACTGAATGAATATTGCCTTTAATAAAAACCTTTAATTTCTCTCATCCTTTTCACAGATAAAAGTATATGCTATCTTTTCCCTTAAAATGACAAGGGCTTCTCATCAGATCAGATCAGAAAGCATGACTGGCATGCTGAACCTAGTATCAGAACATTTTTGTTTTGTATTCTTTATTTCATCTGATCTTGGAATGAGGTAATGACTCCTAGATCGTTTTCTCAAAAATGACTCTGTTTCTCATGCATTTACATTTCAGTGGCCCTTTGAATTATCTAACTCTTACACTGCCTGGTTTGTGTTTTTAAATGTTTATAATAAATAAAATTTAGACAATTCTTATCCTCTGGGTTGGAAGGTATGGATGTGGGTTATGGAAAAGCATCTCTTCCTCAGAAAAGTAGGAAATAAGCACAGCTTACTCCCCAAAGGATTTATCTACAAGAGCAGTAAAATACACATAGAAAAAAGAGACCTTGAGGTATAGGATCAGTTCAGTTCAGTTGCTCGGTCGTGTCCGACTCTTTGCGACCCCATGGACCACAGCATGCCAGGCCTCCCTCTCCATCACCAACTCCCGGAGTCCATCCAAACCCATGTCCATTGAGTCAGTGATGCCATCCAGCCATCTCATCCTCTGTCGTCCCCTTCTCCTCCTGCCCTCAATCTTTCCCAGCAGAGGTATAGGATAGAGAATTCCAAACTTTGCTAAGCTTCAGTAGCAGCAGGGAGGCTTGTTAAAATACATATACTCTAAACCTATTGAACCAAAATTTGGAAACCTAGGACATGGGCAGCTGGCTAATATCCATCAAAGTCGGCAATACACGAGGTCAGGACCTAGCCCAATTGAAGGTAAGAAATGGAGGAAATTTCCTGCTAAACTTAACTCTTCCACTATTCAAGTCAGTTCACAATTCTGAGGCATGGATTTCCATTGGTCACAGAATTTAGGTAATTAGTTAGTGTTGAAATTCCTTGCGCTTGATGACACTAAGGGTCAGCTGTCCCGAGAACTCAACTCTGTCTCATTTCCTTGTGCCCTGTATAGCTGGTTGCTCTTTCTTCATCCTTTCATTTGCCAGTGTAATATCTGCTAGCAGTTCTTCTTTTGGGCTTTTAATATTTTTTCTCATGTCCCTAGGCTTTTCCTGTTTTTGTCTTCAGCCCTCAAAGTCAGTATTTCTCCCGTCTCAGAGACTGCCTCTGAATCATCTGTAGTTTGGAGCTCACGCTTTGGGAAACACCAAGATTCTCACACCTTTCATTTCTCCGCCCTATTAAATCAGGTCAGGAATAGCTGCTGACATTTCCCTTGACACCAAAGGGTGTGGTCAGACTAGAGGAGAAAATGCCTGTTGAATGTGGAGTACTGTGTAGCTTCACTTCTTAGCTGCGAGGGTGAAGCCTACCAGCTCAGTGATATGCCGGGGCTGTGCAGCCCGTCCGTCCTGAGCCAGGATTATAACCTGGAGCATCTGGCTTACTCTTTCAGAGAAGATTCCATTGGATAAATTGAATTTACTATTTCAAGTGTTTCCATGTCCCTGTTGTAGGTCAAAGAGGTAGAATTTATGACAGTAGTTTGAGCTTGAGAAACCTAACCCAGAATTGGGCTTTAGTTTATAAGAGAGCAGTGGAAAAAGGGAGGGATGAGCAAGTATTTAATTATTGAGATTCAGCTGCTTGTATGTAGGGGATATGTACGGGAGAATCTTTACCTTTTCTACATGATTTACAAATTTATTTAATCCTCAAACAACTCTCAGGACAAAAATAGAATTAAAATAGAAATTTGAGATTTGTCCTTAAATATATCTTTAGAAAAGTACACTTGAAAGTCAGTGATTTATAGGGAAATATTGATCTAGAAGATTAGAATTTGGGGGAATTCCCTGGAGGTCCAGTGGTTAAGTCCAAGCTTTCAGCACAGGGGAGAGGGGTGGATCCCTTGTTGGGGAAGTATGATCCCATATGCTGCATGGTATGGCCAAAATTTTTTTTAATGTTTTTTTTTTTTTTAAAGTTAGAGTTTTTATCTTTATTCCGTTTAAATATATGTCTGTTTTGAGACCGAGGTTTTGTTTTGTTTTTTTTTTAGTACTTTTGGGAGAGACACTTCCGTAGGGAAAAATAGGTCTGGGATTCCATAATGTTCTTTGGTTGATGTTCTGAATTATAGAATTGGAATTCTGCCTCTTAAGTTAGAATATGGAGGAATTTCAAAGCCAATCCTGGTCCTGAGGTATGTGAGCTCTTGCTCCACTGTTTGGTCAGTGAAAAATCAGGGGGTCAAAAATGTACTTGCTTAGCAGTTTCTGTGGACCAAGATGTGGTGAAAGGCACTTGACACACTTCCATCTAATCCTACTATAGAATTAATAGCTTCTGGAGCCCATATGTTATGCCTACGAAACTGTGGCTCTGAGATGTTAAGGAACTTGACCCAGGTGGGTCTCACCCCCAGCCCCATCGTCTTCTAGTTCCCACAGGACCACATGCAGCCAGCATTCCATCACAGATACTGGCACAGAGGAGAGGCTGGGGATGCCTGTCACGCACACAAGGCTCTGAGTGTATCAGGCACCAGCTTGCTACATGGCTGCAAAGGCCCAAATAACAACTCTGTGTGCTCCATGTCCCTTTATTAGCACAACTTCTTTTGCATGGTTATCCAGTGCAAGTATGTGGTGAGTTGGGGCTGTGGGTGGAAGCTGCTGCAATTATTTTTGCCTCAGGTAGAATGCTGACATCAGTTGTAATGAGATTAAAATCTTCTACGCAGCTGTTGCTTGAAATATTCTCTTGTGTTCTCATCCAACTGCTTTAACTAATTGAAGTGACTTAACCATATAATTATTTTCAAATGTTTACAATTACTTTTAGATAAATATAAATGAATGCTTGCCTGTGTATGAACAACAAAAGGAATAATTTGATACCTCTTCCCAAATAGTCTAACCTTCCTAAGACGTTGTTGGAGTGAAGTTCAAATGACATAAATGAACATTTTTAAAACTAAAATGAATATTACTTACATGTTCACCAAGATGTAGTAGCCCCATTCCTCCCAACTCCTCCTCCTTACGACTGAAAATCCTTATTTATCACATGACAAACAAGTGTTGGAAGACCGAAAGACTAAAAGGGGAAGGTGAGGTGGGCTGCCTGGGAACTTGAGGGACTCGAGAACCTCGAGGAACTAAACAGCAGTGAGTACCTTCAGTCTCCTTTTTGCCTCCATATACCCTGGACAGGGGATTGCAGAAGTCTCCAACCCATGACCACCAACAGGTGCAGACCAAAAAGCCCCAAGAAAATCCTGTTTTCCTTAGCCAAACGATCAAGAGTATGGTGGCCTAACAACATAAAATTTGGGGAGCAATGTCTGTCAAACACCGTCAGTAAAACCACATCTACAGACAAGGAAACTAAAGTTCTGAGATGTTAAATAACTTGCACCAGGTAGATCTGAGAGTCTAAATTTGGTTTACCCTACCTAAAAAGCCCATAATCCTCTTGGGTTTCAGCAGTGCTGAGCTGGAAGTTAATTCCCTGCACCCTCCAAATGCTGATACCATAATATTAGACTGTGGTGGTAAGTTACATATATTTCAGTGTGTTACATATAGAGAGTAACCACTAAGGAAACTGTACACAACAATGTACTAAAAACTACTGTAAGTCAGGCATCCCCAGCCTGTGGGCTGAGGACTACAACCGGGCCACACAGTAGGAGGTGAACAGCACCCCAGGGAGAGAAGCTTCATGTGCTGCCCCCCTTGGCTTCCCATTGCTCTCATTACCACTTGAACCATTGTTCAAATTACCCCCCGAACCATTGCTCAAAGTAAAGTGCACCAGCTAAACTAGCCTCCACTCCCTAAGCCCTGGTTCATGGAAAATTGTCTTCCACGGAATCGATACCTGGTGCCCAAAATGGTTGAGGACTGCTGCTGTAAATAAATCAAGATAGAAACCTTAAAAGGGATCAAATATCCCACAGGAAAGTAAGAAAAGAGAAACAGAGTGAAGGAACAGAAAGCAAGTTATAAAATGACAGAATTAAACCCTAAAATATCAATTGTTGTCGTTCAGTCGCTAAGTCATGTCCAACTCTGTGACCCCCTCGACTGCAGCATGTCAGGCTCCTCTGTCCTCCACTATCTTCTGGAGTTTGCTTAAATTCATGTCCATTGAGTCAGTGATGTTATCTAACCTACTATCCTCTACTGCCCTGTTCTCTTTTTGCCTTCAGTCTCTTAGAAGAGGTCATAGATGTAAAATTTGTGATGTTGCATTAGGCAGGGGATTCTTAGATGTGACACCAAATGCATCAACAACAAAAGAAAGATAGGTACGCTCTGCTGTGCTGTGCTCAGTCGCTCAGTCGTGTCTGTTTCTTTGCGACCCTGTGGACTGTCACGGTTTGCCATGCCCTTCTCCAGGGGATCTTCCCAGTCCAGTGGTTGAACCCATGTCTCCTGCATTCTCTACCATCTGAGCCACCAGGAAAGCCCATAGATACACTGGACTTCATCAAAATTTAAGACTTTAATGGTTCAAAGCACTTCATAAAGAAATTGAAAAACAACTCACAGAATTGGAGAAAATATTGCTGATTATATATCTGATCTAAGGGACTTGTATCCAAAATATGTCAAGTACTCTCACAATTCAAGAAGACAATACGATTTTGGAATGAGTAAAGGTTCTGAATAGATACCTCTCTCCCATGAAGTTACACAAATGACTATTAAAATATGAAAAGAAGCTATGCATCATTAGTCATCAGAGAAATGTAAATCAAGACCCCAGTGAGTTACTACTTCTCACCCACAAGGATATATAGTTATTATCAAAAGACAGATAATAACAACTGTTGATTAGGTTATTGACAAACTGGAGCCCTCATTCATTTCTGGTGAGAACATAAGATGGGACTGCCACTTTGGAAAATGATGTGGCAGGTCTTGCTAAAAATAGAATTACTATTTGAGATTGACATACATACACTATTGATATATTGAGCTACCAGGGAAGCCACCACACTATTGGTACTATGTATAAAATAGATAACTGAAGAGAACATACTATACAGTACAAGAAACTCTACTCATGGTCTGTGGAGACCTAAATGGAAGGAAATCCAAAAAAGTGGGAATAAATGTATACATATAGCTAATTCACTTTACTGTACAGTAGGAACTAACACAACATTGTTAACTAACTATACTCCAATAAACATTAAAAAACAAACAAACAGAAAAACAAAAGAACTACCAATTACCATCTGACCCAGCAATTCTCCTCTTGGCTATATACCCAAGTGATACAAGAACACACATTCATACAATAAATTGTACATGAATGTTCTAGCAGCGTCATTCATAGTAGCCCTCAAAAGGAAGCAACCCAAATGTTCATCAACTGATAAATGCATGAAATTTGTATTATATTCAGAAAATGGAAAATGTTCCACAAAAATGGAAGGAAGTACTGATATGACAACATGGATGAACTTTGGAAACCTTATGCTGAGTGAAACAATCTATTCATTAAAAAACCCATGTAATGTATAATTCCATTTATATGAAAAGTCCAGAATAAGAAAATCTGTAGAGTCCAGAAGCAGATCGCTGGTTTCCTAGGGCTTGAGATAGGAGTTGGTAGGGCGAGGGGTGGGTTTGAGGGAAAACAGAGAGGCAATACTAATTGGTGTGCGTTTCTCTGGGGGATGATGTAAATGTTCAAAATTGATTATGGCAATGGTTGAGCAAGCCTAGGAATATACAAAACTCACTGAACTATGTCCTTTAAATGAGCCAATTTTATCATATGTGAATCAACAAAGCTGTTGAAAATGCAAATGGTCTAAATACTCCAATTTAAAGACAGATTTTGGCATAGTGGATAAAAAACATGATCCAATAATATGCTGTCTGTAAGTTATTCACTTCAAATAAAACATAGGCTGGCTGAAAGCAAAAGGGTAGAAAAACATACACTGTACAACATTAATTTCTAAAGGCAGTTGTTATATTAATATCAGATAAAGCAGATTTCAGAGTAAAGAAAATTATTAGCTGCAAAGAGTGGCACTGCATAATTATAAAAAAAAATCAATTCATCAGGAAAGGATAACTACTATAAATGTGTACTCATTAAAACAACAGAGGCTACAAATATATGAAGGAAATGAAATATTACTTGGGATATTCTTGACTTCTTTATATCCTACTGCATCTGTAACAATGGTCTTTACTTACAGCATAAGTTATAATTTTTATATCTAAGTCTGATTCCTCAAAGAATTGCCTCTGTCTTTTTACCCTTGTAATACTATGCTGTGTTGCTGCTAAGTCACTTCAGTCGTGTCCGACTCTGTGTGATCACATAGACGGCAGCCCACCAGGCTCCCCCGTCCCTGGGATTCTCCAGGCAAGAACACTGGAGTGGGTTGCCATTTCCTTCTCCAATGCATGAAAGTGAAAAGTGAAAGTGAAGTCGCTCAGTCCTGTCTGACTCTTCGCGACCCCATGGACTGCAGCCCGCCAGGCTCCTCCGTCCATGGGATTCTCCAGACAAGAGTACTGGAGTGGGGTGCCACTGCCTTCTCCAACTATGCTGTGTTAGGTATTGAATTACGTGTGTGTGTGTGCGTTGTGTGTATTTACACCGTATAGACAAAGTCGATGATTCCATAATCATAGAATTTAGGGTTGTTGTTGTTCAGCCGCCCAGTTGTGTCCGACTCTTTGTGACCCTATGGATTGCACCACGCCAGGCCTCTTTGTCCCTCACTATCTCCCGGAGTTTGCCTAAGTTCATGGTCTTTGAATCAGTGATGCTCCAGCCATCTCATCCTCTGACATCCTTTTCTCCTTCTGCCCTCAGTCTTTCCCAGCATCAGGAACTTTTCCAATGAAAATTTAGGGTTAGGTGATCATTTTTAAGGCTCTTTTTATGGCACACATTCACAGAAGCAGAGAATCAAGTTAATTCCATAAATATATACTGGTAATATTTTTGATGCTCTAAGCCTGTTGTAAAGCAGCAGCATTTCTTGGGAAGTGATATGATGGAGAACGATCTCTACCCAAAGAGATAATATGAGCTTAAGAAATAAAGAAAAATTTCAGTATTTGTGTTTGGGAGCAATAAATTTTGTGTTAGGAGTGTCTATAAAATGTAGGCATACTTGCCTGCTATCTCCCTGAACCTCATAGGTAAAATAATTTTCTTTCTAATTTACTCCTCTTAAGGTATGCAAATTAAATACTCTAACAGCTTGTTATTTTACTAAACAAATAAAACAATATATAAATTAAATTTAAATAAATAATTATATTTTTGTATATATCAATACAAGCTGGGCTTTGGTAATTTTAACACATTACCTATGTAAATCCTATCCACTACAATAAATAACTCCAATATAGTCATCTGTGGAAGAGAATGAGTCTCAAATACTTATATAGCTCCTTTTATCACCATCGCCCCGCATTTTGTCATCTAATTTTAGTTGAATAGCTCTTTGTTTGTAATCTTTTTACGTCTAGATTATATATACTCAAATCCCTACTTGATTTATCAGCTTCAAGCATTAAGCTTATATAAGGATTTCTAAAGTTTCTGAGGCCTAAAATATTTGTTTCCTTTATAATTATAATGTCCAATTTTCTTCTTTGCTTAGGTATGTTAAATGGTTACAGGGCTCATCTCCTAACTTTTACAGTAGACTTTGTAAGTTAACTGGAGTGGTTTCTAAAGCTATGAATCATGCATCGTTTGTAGATCCCTTTGGGAGATGCTGAGATTCTCAGAGGTTTTACACGTGTAATCAAATGAAGACAGTGCTGACTTTCCCTCTCTGTCACTCTGGTGTCACACAAGGCTCAGGGTCCAACCATGCTGCACTTTGGAGCTTTTTTCTTTTATCTATTCACATTTCTGTGGTTTGCCCTCCTGAACGTGAACCTTTTAAGGAGCATTTGTATTTACGTATTTAAGTTTTCAAGCTCTATTGCTTAGTTCTTAATGACTGATACTCTATCTGTGCTTTTTGACCAGCCAAAGATTTCTTGGCGTGAAAGAGGACACGTCCTTGATACTTGTTTTAGAGAGCTCGTTGGAGAGATTTATAAACAGCAGGATTGTTAGGATTTTGTTAAAGGAACTTTTGAAACGTTAAAAGGTGGAGAGGGGTTTCCCTGGTGGCTCTGTGGTAAAGAATCCACCTGTCAGTGTAGGAGATGCAGGTTCTACCGCTTGTTGGGGAGAATCCCACATGCTGCAGAGCAACTAAGCCCATGAGTCTGTGCTCTAGAGCCCGGGAACTGCAACAACTGAAGCTCACGTGCCCTAGAGTCTGTGCTCCTCAGAAAGAGAAGCCTTGGCTAACTGCAACTAGAGAAAAGCCCGTGCAGCATTGAAGACCCAGCATGGCCAAAAGAATGGCATTGAAACATGTATAATATCATTTATTTGAAACGAGTCGCCAGTCCAGGTTCGATGCACGATACTGGATGCTTGGGGCTGGTGCACTGGGATGACCCAGAGGGATGGTATGGGGAGGGAAGTGGGAGGAATGTTCAGGATGGGGAACACATGTATACCTGTGGCGGATTCATTTTGATATATGGCAAAACCAATAGAATATTGTAAAGTTAAAAAATAAAATTAAAAAAAATGTTCTGAATATTAAAAAAAAAAAAAAAGGATATCGTAAGCTTGGTGGAGATGCTAGGCAGAAAGAATTGTTTGCTACTCATACTCTGATTCTTGGAAATGTGTATCTGTATGTAATGTACACAGAAACACACCCACTAACATGGATTCACAGGAGGTGAAAATGGGATCAAAAACTATCTTCCAGAATATGCAGCCGGCACTATTTTGTGGCTGCCTCTCGCTTGCCATCTGGGCATTGTTGCAGGAAGTACCATTCAATGGACATGAACATGAGCAAACCTGGGGAGATGCTGAGGGACAGGAAAGCCTGGCATGCTGCAGTCCCTGGAGTTGCAAAGCGTCGGACACAACTTGAAGACTGAACAACAACAACAACAACAATAGCATAAGAAGTACAGTCTATCTCAGGGGCTCAGAAGGGTAAAAACAGGGGGAAATATGGAACTTTAAAATTTCACAACTTATTCTATCAATGATTATCATCCAGCTTTACTGTTTAAATAGCAGCACATCCTGTGTTTGACTGTCATAAAGAATACTTTTTCTGAAGTGGTTTTCTTGAGAGTACTGTTACACATGGTCATTGTGTCCTCTCTAGACCTTTGTACACCAGAGTGGGTCACATTTCGGCCATCCCATGTCACCATCACTTTTAGGCAATATTAATTGATTTCTGGTGAATGGCAATACTTAAGGTAGCATGAATTCCAGAGTCCTTTCCCCCCAGCAACAGCAAACAAACTAATAAAATATATTGAATTTTAATCTGCCCTTTTACCTCTTATTCCTTGAATAAACGTTAGAATTTATTTTGTTAACATACAAGGAACCTCTGACATTATTTTCGTGCAATAAAAATTGATTCATTTTCATTCATCTGAAATACCAGATGGACTGTCAGATTCAGATGATGTTTTGTTGCTTTATGGTAATACTCAATGATTAAGATATTGTCCAGATAGATTAACACCTAGACCCTGGAAGTCTTATAGTCTGGCATTTAGGTTTAAGTATACGGTGCATTTGTAACACTGCATGCAAACCAAAGAACATCACTGTCCATTGTTAAAATTTACATATAAATTATGTATGAGAAATTGTTTGTAATCTAAGATAGTGCTATTATTTAAAAGCATTTTATTAGATTTAGTTTTCGATTTGTAATGTGATTTGGTAACTGCTCTTTTCAAATGGTGCTTTCTAAATATCTTAATCTTTGAGACATTTTAGTTCAGTCATAAACTGCCTTATGATTGTGGACTGAAAACTGCTACAAGTTTGGGTAAATACTTGGAATTAATACTGAAGAGCCTTTTAGTATCCATATAGTTTATATTTTCATGGGCTTTTGAGTTTTAATAAAGTGACCTTCATCTCTATGTTAGATTTTGGAACTGCATATGGGAATTTTGTATTTTTATTTTCAAAAACAATTCAAGATTTCTCTGAAAGTGAAAATCACCCTGTCATTTCCAACTCTTTGTGACCCCATGGACTATGTGGTCCATAGAATTCTCCAGGCCAGAATACTGGAGTGGGCAGCCGTTCCCTTCTCCAGGGGATCTTCCCAACCCAGGTATCACACCCAGGTCACCCACATTGTGGGTGGATTCTTTACCAACTGAGCTATCAGGGAAGCCCTCAAGATTTCTCTGGGGATTTTTATTGTTCGTTGGGATGGTAAGTTTTTTGGGGATTTTGTAATGACTAAGAGACTGTGTAAATCTTGATAGTATTATTATATTTTGTCAGTCTGCACAAGTTATACCTATGTATTGTACTGATGAGGAAGGAACACCACATTTAACATGCGAAATACTTCATGTGTGTTACTTGAAAATGACAAATACTTTATGTGGGTTACTTAAAAATGACAAATAAAAAACTATCACATAATAGAAAAAAATATGCTTTGAAACATAATTTCTAGTGCTGTATTTTCTCTATTATAGTTAAACTGCCCTCCTCAATGGCAACTCACTCCAGTATTTTTGCCAGGAGAATCCCATGGACAAAGGAGCCTGGTGGGCTACAGTCCATGGGGTTGCAAAGAGTCAGACACAACTGAGCGACTCACACACGCACACACACACACACACCCATGTTATTCATAAGAATGAGCTTTGCTGTCATTTTTAAAAGCTAAAATTATTGGGATGAGAAACAGAAAATGGCCAAGAAGTTATTCTGATAAGAATTACAAGTCTAGGTCCACAAAGTAAACAAACCAGAATTTGAGGCTTGATCATTTTTGTTTTTGTAACTTTAACAGTCCTATAGCAATAATCGACAATTTGCTGATTTTAACAGGAAACACATTACTCTACTGCCATCTGGACATCCTAACAGAACCTATGCCTCTGGATGAGGGAAAGGCATAATGATTAGATAGATGTTTTGGCAGGAACCCCCCTTTTTTTTTAATGTCTTGGGATTTGGGATGTAAAACCAATGGCCATAATTTTGAAACATCTGTCCTTTTCATGATCTACTCTACATGAAAAGAGATTAGGAAATGGAGTGTCCTCAAACACCACTTTGTCGCAGTGATCAAAAATTTTTATTTTATCCACATACATAGATAGAATCAAATTCGCTTCTTAGTAAAACCTATTATACCAAACATGTGGCTTGCTTTTTTTTTTTTCTGAATTCGACATTGTCTTCATTAACTGGATTAGTTTATTATTTACATATCCACTCACTCCTAAAAAGGAAACGAGTGATTTTGCCCTAAAAAGACATAGATATAATAAAAATGGGAACATTCACTAGGTATTGCATGATAGCGAAAGGATGATTAAACCATTTGTCAGGGACAGTAACTATAACTGACTATGAAAATTGAGGATGTGCTCTTTGAGCTTGAGTCATTTTCTTATTGTTTAAAACTGGTGTCCAGCTGTCCTTTGGATACAAGTCCCTCTCCTGGAAAGAAAGAGAAGTGAGAATGTCACTGAATCTACACCCTGTACCCCCAAATTGGGGGAATTTAAAAGTGAATGCTGTGCTTTTCCCCTTCTGTCAAGTCTCTTGGCTTCCTGGGTTCTTTTAATCCTCTTTCATTCTTTCTTCTCCTCTGAGAGGAGAAGCCTTTCTCCTCTGTGGGAGATTCTGTGGGAAAGCCTTTCTCTGAATCTTTTTCCTATCTTGGTCTTGTTAGTCCTCTCCTAGGGGATGACTCTGTGTTCTGCTGTGCTAATCTTTTGTCTTGCTTTGAAACTCCTGGGAAAACTTGGTGCATCATTCTGACCATTTTTTGTTCTGTGATGTGTGAGCTCTCAGTTCAGTTCAGTTCAGTCACTCAGTTGTGTCTGACTCTTTGCAACCTCAGGGATTGCAGCACGCCAGCCCTCCCTGTCCATCACCAACTCCCGGAGTTTACCCAAACTCATGTCCATCGAGTCGGTGATGCCATCCAACTATCTCATCCTCTGTCACCCACTTTGCCTCCTGCCTTCAATCTTTGCCAGCATCAGGGTCTTTTCAAATGAGTCAGCTCTTCCCATCAGGTGGCCAGTGTATTGGAGTTTCAGCTTCAACATCAGTCTTTCCAATGTATCAGATTTCCTTTGGATGTCATTATTGCCTAGAATGAGTCAGAACCTGCAGTTACAACCTCTTGGACTGCATTGGATTATGGGCCTTCTCTGTGCAGTACTAGGATGGAATTAAATTTAATTCTGACTCTACTTTCCAATGCTCCTAGTTTATCTTCCACTAGCATCTTTATGGAACCCCACTCCAGTACTCTTGCCTGGAAAATCCCATGGATGGAGAAGCCTGGTAGGCTGCAGTCCATGGGGTCGCTAAGAGTCGGACATGACTGAGTGACTTCACTTTCACTTTTCACTTCCATGCATTGGAGAAGGAAATGGCAACCCACTCCAGTGTTCTTACCTGGAGAATCCCAGAGACAGGGGAGCCTGGTGGGCTGCTGTCTATGGGGTTGCACAGAGTCAGACATGTCTGAAGCGTCTTAGCAGCAGCAGCAGCATCTTTTCCAAGGTTGTTCGCTCCTCCTCTGCCTGTATGACTGACTGGAGGCACATGCTAGGGTGGGTTAATCCCTTACAGGAGGAAAAGGCCTGCACAAACTTCCAGGGAGTCAACTTTAAAGGGGAAGACACATGAATTACAAAACTCTCAGAGTATAATGAAAGCAAATATAGCAGTTTACAGGGAAGATAATAACCCCTTCAGAAGGGTACTAGAATTTTTTTTTTTTTATATTTAGAAAATACTCTTCATTATTCCAATCAGTCATCTATTTAAAGGTTAAGAGTATAGGTACTATAAGACACCTATTAGAAAGGCTAAATTTAAAAAATAATAATAGAAAATGCTGAATTAGAACAAAAGATTTTACCATTTATATGGAAACACAAAAGACCTGAATAACCAAAGCAATCTTGAAAAAAAAAAAAAGAAGCTAAAGAATCAGCTCCATGACTTCAGACTATACTACAAAGCTGCAAAATATCAAAAAAGTATCAAAATAATATGATACTGACACAAAAACAGAAATATGAATCACTGCAACAGGATAGAAAGTTCAGAGATAAACCCATGCACCTATGGTCAATTAATCTATGACAAAGGAGGTAAGAATATACAATGGAGTAAAGATAATGTCTTCAATAAGTGGTGCTGGGAAAACTAGACAACTACATGCAAAAGAATAAAATGAGAACATTTTCTAACACCAAAAAAATAAGCTGAAAATGGATTAAAGACCTAAATAGAGGACAAAATGCTATAAAGCTAGAGGAAAACATAGGCAGAACACTCTTTGACATGAATCACAGAAATATCTTTTGGAATCCATCTTCTAAACCACAGGAAATAAAGCAAAAATAAACAAATGGGATGTAATTAAACCTAGAAGTCTTTGCACAACAAAGAAAACATTCACAAAACAAAAAGACAAACTACTGAAAGAAAGAAAATATCAATATTTACAAATGATTTGACTGATAAGGGATTAATATCCAATATATATAAATAACTCATACAATGCCACATCAAAAACAAACAAACAAACAAACATACAACCAGATTAAAAAATGGGCAGAAGAACTATATAGACATCTTTCCAAAGAGGAAATGCAGGTGGTCAACAGGTACATGAAAAGATGCTCAACATTACTAATCATTAGGAAAATGCAAATCAAAATACACAATGAGTTATCACCTCACACCTGTCAATAAACACAAGATATTGGGTGTAAGATAGGCTTAAAAACATATTGTACAACATGGGGAATATAACCAATACTTTATAATAATTGGATGGAAAGTAACCCTTAAAATTTGTATTAAAATTTTTTAAAAATTTAAAAAAAAGCAGATGCTGGCAAAGAATGCAGAGAAACTGGATCTTTCATCATTGTTGATGAGAGTTTAAAATAGTGCAAACATTCTGTAAAGGAATTTGGAAGTTTCTTTTTCTATTAATTGATTTTTGAGAGAATCATACATTTACATGCAGTTGTAAGGAATAATACAGAGAGATTCCATATATGTTTTACCCAGTTTCCTCCATGGTAACAATTTGCAGAATTATGGTAAAATGTCAGTTCTATAATTTCTACTTGGTTCTTTTGTACAGATATACATATATACACACACATTCTGTTTCTTTGCAGAGAAGTTCTAACTTTTACTTTCACAAAACAATAGTACAATATAATTTCCAAGATGTTGAAATTGACAGTCAAGATACAGATTCATCATGTTTTGCTTTTACAGCTACAGTCCTTTTCCTCTTACCCCTCTTACCAACCGCTCCCTCCCCGCCCCACCCTTTCCTTAGCCTTCATGTTATTTCAAGAATTTCATATAAAATGGATAGTAAAGTATGTACCTTTGATATTGGACATTTTTCTCAACATATTTTTCTATACCTTCATCCAAGTTGTTGCATGTATCAGTAGATGATTCCTATATACTGCCAATTCTTATATTCTATAGTGCTGCTGCCGCTGCGTCGCTTCAGTCGTGTCCGACTCTTTGCGACCCCAGAGACGGCAGCCCACCAGGCTCCCCCGTCCCTGGGATTCTCCAGGCAAGAACACTGGAGTGGCTTGCCATTTCCTTCTCCATATTCTATAGTATGAATGTGCAAATTTTTTTCACTCTTCACCCATTGAAGGATATCTTTGTGGTTTCTAGGTTGGGGCTATAAAGAATATAGGTGCCACATTCATGAATATATGTTTGTGTCAAAAAGCTTCATACTCCAAATTAAATGCCCAAGAATGCAGTTGCTGGATCATGTGGTAATTGCATATTTACTTTTTATTTTTTAATTTTATTTTATTTTTAAACTTTACAATATTGTATTGGTTTTGCCAAATATCGAAATGAATCTGCCACAGGTATATATGTGTTCCCCATCCTGAACCCTCCTCCCTCCTCCCTCCCCATACCATCCCTCTGGGTCGTCCCAGTGCACCAGCCCCAAGCATCCAGTATCGTGCATCGAACCTGGACTGGCGACTCGTTCCATGTAAGATATTATACGTATTTCAATGCTATTCTCCCATATCAACCCACCCTCTCCCTCTCCCACAGAGTCAAAAAGACTGTTCTATACATCAGTGTCTCTTTTGCTGTCTCATATACAGGGTTATCGTTACCATCTTTCTAAATTCCATATATATGCATTAGTATACTGTATTGGTGTTTTTCTTTCTGGCTTACTTCACTCTGTATAATAGGCTCCAGTTTCATCCACCTCATTAGAACTGATTCAAATGTATTCTTTTTAATGGCTGAGTAATACTCCATTGTGTATATGTACCACAGCTTTCTTATCCATTCATCTGCTGATGGACATCTAGGTTGCTTCCATGTCCTGGCTATTATAAACAGTGCTGCGATGAACATTGGGGTACACGTGTCTCTTTCCCTTCTGGTTTCCTCAGTGTGTATGCCCAGCAGTGGGATTTCTGGATCATAAGGCAGTTCTATTTCCAGTTTTTTAAGGAATCTCCACACTGTTCTCCATAGTGGCTGTGCTAGTACTAGTTTGCATTCCCACCAACAGTGTAAGAGGGTTCCCTTTTCTCCACACCCTCTCCAGCATTTATTATTTGTAGACTTTTGGATCGCAGCCATTCTGACTGGCGTGAAATGGTACCACAAAAATAAACTCAAAATGGATTAAAGATCTAAATGTAAGACCAGAAACTATAAAACTCCTAGAGGAGAACATAGGCAAAACACTCTCCGACATACATCACAGCAGGATCCTCTATGACCCACCTCCCAGAATATTGGAAATAAAAGCAAAAATAAACAATGGGACCTAATTAAATTTAAAAGCTTCTGCACAACAAAGGAAACTATTAGCAAGGTGAAAAGGCAGCCTTCAGAATGGGAGAAAATAATAGCAAATGAAGCAACTGACAAACAACGAATCTCAAAAATATACAAGCAACTCCTACAGCTCAATTCCAGAAAAATAAATGACCCAATCAAAAAATGGGCCAAAGAACTAAATAGACATTTCTCCAAAGAAGACATACAGATGGCTAACAAACACATGAAAAGATGCTCAACATCACTCATTATCAGAGAAATGCATATTTACTTTTTAAAGAAAGTGCAAGAATATTTCCCAGTGTGACTATAGCATTTTACATTCCCACCAACAACATATGAGTGAACCAGTTTCTCTGCATTCCTACCGACTTTTGGTGTAATCAATATTTTTTGTTTTAGCCATGCTGATAGGTATGTAGCAATGCCTTATTGTGGCTTTAATTTGCATTTTCTTAATGGCTGGTGTTTTCATTTGCCTATCTGCCATTAGAATATCCTCTTCGGGAAATGTCGCTTCACTTTTTTGCTCATTTTCTAGTTGAATTGTTTGATTTTTATTGTTTAGTTTTGAGACCTGTTTATATATTTTAACTATTAGTGCTTTGTCAGATATGTGGTTTGCCGATATTTTTTCATAGAAGAATCTTTCACAGAGCAAATGTTTTACATTTTTATGAAATCCAATTTTCATTTTACAGATCATGCTTCTGGTATCAAGCATGAGAAGTCCTTTCTTATCCCTAGATCCCTCAGATTTTCCTTTTCTGTCTTTTTTTCTAAAAGTTTCACCTTAAAGTCCATGATATATTTTGAATTAATTTTTGTATAAGGTGTGAAACATCAGCCAAGTTTTTTTTTTAATACTTTTACTTATTTAGTTTTGGTTACGCTGGGTCTCTGTTGCCGCACCTGGCCTTCTCTAGGTACAGTGAATGAAGGGAGTCCTACTCTTCATTGTGGCGCATGGGCTGTTGCGCACACGGGCTCAGTAGCTGTGACTCAGTCTCCAGAGTTCAGGCTCACCAGTTAGGGTGCTCAGGCTTTGTTGCTTTGCGGCATGTGCAATCTTCCTGGACCAGGGATTGAGCCCGTGCTCCCTGCATTGAAAGGCGGATTCTTAATTACTCTACCCCTAGGAATGTCCAGTCAAGGTTTGTGTTTATGTCCTTGAGTGTTCAGTTGCTCCAGCACCATTTCTTGAAAAGTCTGTCTTTTCTTCATTTAATCGCTCATGCGCCTTTGTCAAGAATCCTCTGGCATGTTTGTGTGGATTTGATTCTGGGTTCTTCATTCTGTTCCATAGTCTGTTTCTGATCCGTGTGTCTATCCCTCTATTAATACCCCATCTCACCCCTCCCCCCGGCCAGTCATGGTTACTGTAGCTACACACATATATAACTTATCACAGCCTACTACTGTATTTAATCAGTTGAAGTGAAATATAAAAATCTCACTTCTTATATCCCTTTGCCCTACCTTATTTATAATATAATTATCTTAAATATTTCCTCTCCATGCATTTTAGACATATTTAGATAGGGTTATGATTTTTGCTTCAATCGTAATTCCTAATTTAGAAAACTCATGTGAAGAAGGAAAGCCTAATGTATTTACCCATACTTTTTCTTGCCCTGTTCTTTTTTCCCGCCTGATGTTTCAAATTTCCTTTATCATTATTTCTTTCCTGTTTATAGAACTTTCTCTAGCCTTCCTTGTAATGTAGGTCTGCTGTTGCCAAATTCTCTTAGTTTTCATTGATCTGAGAATGTACTCATTTATCTCTTCATTTCTAAAGAATATTTTCACCAGATATAGCATTCTGGAATAGTTCTTTTCCTTCATCCCTTGAAATAAACTATGCCACTTCCTTCTAGCCTCCATGGTTTTAAATGAGAATTACATCATTGGAATTATCTTTCCCCTTTAAGTAAGACACTGTTTTTCCTAGTCTGCTTTCAAAAATTTTTTCTCTTGTCTTTAGTTTTCAGGAGTTTAGTTATGATGTGTTATGGCATGAATTTTTTTGTTTCACTTTTTTTATCCTCTTAGGTTTGATTTGACTTCTTAAGTCTTCAGTTTTATGTCTCTTGCAAAATTTGAGAAATCTTCAACCTTTATTTCTTCTAGTACTCTTTTAGATCCGCCCTCTTTCTACTCTCTTTTAAGGACTCAGATGATGTAAATTCTAGGTCACTATGGCTCTTTATTTATTTATTTGTCTCTGTTCTTCAGATCTGATAATTTTATTGCTTTGTCTTCCAGTTCACTGATTCTTTCCTCTGTCTCTTTCCTTGTGTTGTTGAGCTCATTCTTGATCTCTTTTTCAGTTCTAAAATTTCTATTTGATGTCTTTATTGAACTTTCTGCTTCTTTGTTGATACTCTTTTTTTTGTTGTTGTTCCCTTTGCTTTTTCATTTGTTTCAAGTATGTTTGTAGTTGTTCATTGCAGATTTTTATCATGACTGCTTTAAAATCTTTTGTCAGATAATTGTAACACCCATGTCATCTTAGTTTGGGCATTTATTGATGTTTATTTTTTATTAAGTTTGAAATCTTCCTGGTTCTTGTTATGATGAGTGGTTTTTTAAAATTTTATTTTATTTTATTTTATTTTTTTTCTAATTTTATTTTATTTTTAAACTTTACATAATTGTATTAGTTTTGCCAAATATCAAAATGAATCCACCACAGGTATACATGTGTTCCCCATCCTGAACCCTCCTCCCTCCTCCCTCCCCATACCATCCCTCTGGGTCGTCCCAGTGCACCAGCCCCAAGCATCCAGTATCGTGCATCGAACCTGGACTGGCAACTCGTTTCCTACATGATATTTTACATGTTTCATTGCCATTCTCCCAAATCTTCCCACCCTCTCCCTCTCCCACAGAGTCCATAAGACTCTGAGATACATCTGTGTCTCTTTTGCTGTCTCGTACACCGGGTTATTGTTACCATCTTTCTAAATTCCATATATATGCGTTAGTATACTGTATTTATGTTTTTCCTTCTGGCTTACTTCACTCTGTATAATAGGCTCCAGTTTCATCCACCTCATTAGAACTGATTCAAATGTATTCTTTTTAATGGTTGAGTAATACTCCATTGTGTATATGTACCACAGCTTTCTTACCCATTCATCTGCTGATGGACATCTAGGTTGCTTCCATGTCTTGGCTATTATAAACAGTGCTGCGATGAACATTGGGGTACACGTGTCTCTTTCCCTTCTGGTTTCCTCAGTGTGTATGCCCAGCAGTGGGGTTGCTGGATCATAAGGCAGTTCTATTTCCAGTTTTTTAAGGAATCTCCACACTGTTCTCCATAGTGGCTGTGCTAGTACTAGTTTGCATTCCCACCAACAGTGTAAGAGGGTTCCCTTTTCTCCACACCCTCTCCAGCATTTATTATTTGTAGGCTTTTGGATCGCAGCCATTCTGACTGGTGTGAAATGGTACCTCATAGTGGTTTTGATTTGCATTTCTCTGATAATGAGTGATGTTGAGCATCTTTTCATGTGTTTGTTAGCCATCTGTATGTCTTCTTTGGAGAAATGTCTATTTAGTTCTTTGGCCCATTTTTTGATTGGGTCGTTTATTTTTCTGGAGTTGAGCTGGAGGAGTTGCTTGTATATTTTTGAGATTAGTTGTTTGTCGGTTGCTTCATTTGCTATTATTTTCTCCCATACTGAAGGCTGTCTTTTCACCTTGCTAATAGTTTCCTTTGATGTGCAGAAGCTTTTAAGGTTAATTAGGTCCCATTTGTTTATTTTTGCTTTTATTTCCAATATTCTGGGAGGTGGGTCATAGAGGATCCTGCTGTGATGTATGTCGGAGAGTGTTTTGCCTATGTTCTCCTCTAGGAGTTTTATAGTTTCTGGTCTTACGTTTAGATCTTTAATCCATTTTGAGTTTATTTTTGTGTATGGTGTTAGAAAGTGGTCCAGTTTCATTCTTTTACAAGTGGTTGACCAGATTTCCCAGCACTACTTGTTAAAGAGATTGTCTTTAATCCATTGTATATTCTTGCCTTTGTCAAAGATATCCTTTGTCAAAGATATCCTTTGTCAAAGATAAGGTGTCCATATGTGCGTGGATTTATCTCTGGGCTTTCTATTTTATTCCATTGATCAATATTTCTGTCTTTGTGCCAGTACCATACTGTCTTGATAACTGTGGCTTTGTAGTAGAGCCTGAAGTCAGGTAGGTTGATTCCTCCAGTTCCATTCTTCTTTCTCAAGATCGCTTTGGCTATTCGAGGTTTTTTGTATTTCCATACAAATTGTGAAATTATTTGTTCTAGCTCTGTGAAGAATACTATTGGTAGCTTGATAGGGATTGCATTGAATCTATAAATTGCTTTGGGTAGTATACTCATTTTCACTATATTGATTCTTCCAATCCATGAACATGGTATATTTCTCCATCTATTAGTGTCCTCTTTGATTTCTTTCACCAGTGTTTTATAGTTTTCTATATATAGGTCTTTAGTTTCTTTAGGTAGATATATTCCTAAGTATTTTATTCTTTCTGTTGCAATGGTGAATGGAATTGTTTCCTTAATTTCTCTTTCTGTTTTGTCATTATTAGTGTATAGGAATGCAAGGGATTTCTGTGTGTTGATTTTATATCCTGCAACTTTACTATAGTCATTGATTATTTCTAGTAATTTTCAGGTGGAATCTTTAGGGTTTTCTATGTAGAGGATCATGTCATCTGCAAATAGTGAGAGTTTTACTTCTTCTTTTCCAATTTGGATTCCTTTTATTTCTTTTTCTGCTCTGATTTCTGTGGCCAAAACTTCCAAAACTATGTTGAATAGTAATGGTGAAAGTGGGCACCCTTGTCTTGATACCTGGAGATTTTCATATTATGTTATGAGATTCTGGATCTTATGCAAACTTCCTGCTTTAACTGAATTTCTCTTATCCTGTTCTGGCAGGGAAAGGGGGAATACTGCCTCCTTCTGCTAGGCAGATGAAGTCCAAGTACCCTCCAGGACCTCTGTTCATACCCAAGAATGGGCCTCCTTCTTATTGCTGGGTGAGAGTGCGAGTTCTGGCTCCCCACGGTAGTTTTCATTTATGCTGTGTATGGAAGCCTCTTTATCAGCTTATGGGGGTATGAAAGTCCTAGCTCCCTGGTTGCCCTTCTCTTCTGCTGCTGCTAAGTCACTTCTGCTGCTGCTGCTGCTAAGTTGCTTCAGTCGTGTCCGACTCTGTGCGACCCCATAGACGGCAGCCCACCAGGCCCCGCTGTCCCTGGGTCGTGTCCAATTCTGTGATCCCATAGACGGCAGCCCACCAGGCTCCGCCGTCCCTGGAATTCTCCAGGCAAGAACACTGGAGTGGGTTGCCATTTTCTTCTCCAATGCATGAAAGTGAAAAGTGAAAGTGAATTCGCTCAGTCGTGTCCGACTCTTAGCGACCCCATGGACTGCAGCCCACCAGGCTCCTCCGTCCATGGGGTTTTCCAGGCAAGAGTACTGGAGTGGGGTGCCATTGCCCTCCTCTGACCACTCCTTAATTGGGAGAGGAAAATTGGGCATGCCTTCCTGCAGCCTTGCAGAGCTACAAGTCTGTGCTCCTCACCTGGCTTTGCTGATGGGCAGGAACACATCTCTTCTTTTTCCTGCTGTGTTTGATTGAAATAAACTGGTTGTCCAGAATTTTGTCTTGCTCAACAGTAAGCATTTTTGTTGGGCTTTTTTTGTGTCTGCATCCATTGGCATTTTTGTGTTAGTAACTTGTTCAATTCCAAGTCTGTGGCATTATAGGACAAGGAGTAAACCCAGGGGACTCAATACTCTGTCCTTTGAGTCTAGCTGTCCTTAGCTGGTCTGCCTTTGCTACCCCACATTTTAGAATCTTTCTCTGTTTGTTTTATACATGATGTATAGGGCTTTTAGTTGTTTTTAGGATGAGAGATATAGAAAATGCATCTATTTCATCTCTCTTAGAAGTAGAAATAGCAGTTTCTTGTAAAATTAAACATAACCATCTCTATTACCCAGGAGCTGCCCCATTGGCCACTTAGTCCAGAGAAATGAAGACATATTCACCCAGAAACCTTTCATGTTCCAAGCAGCTTTATGTGTAACAGCAAAGACTGGAAATGAGTCAAATATCCTTCATGATAAGACCACTGTGGTATATCCATATAGTAGAATAGTACTCAGTAATGGAAAGGAGAAATCTTTTGATACATAAACTATTTGGATGGATCTCAATAATGTTGATCTCAATAATGCTGAGAAAATGGAAAAAAGAACAATTTAAAGTATTTATATACTATATATTTCTATTTATATGACATTCTCAATGTGAGAAAATTATACTGAATGAGATTTTACTAGTTGCCAAGGGTTAGAGTTGGGAGAAGGATTTAACTATTAAGGGTTAATACAATAGAGTTTCTCTGTAGTGATGGAAAAATTCTGTACCTTGATTGTGGTGATATTTACTCAAATTTATACTTTAAGTGGAATTTCATTGAATGACACCCAGACATATAAATGAGTACATGTAAAAACTGGTAAAATCTAATTAAGATATTCACCTGAGTGAATAATACTGTACTAATATCAGTTTTCTAATTTTGATAATGTGCTGTGGTTATGTTCATCATATATTTATCTTCACTGGAGGAATCTGGGTGAAGGCCAAACAGGAACTCTATGTATTTTGCAACTTTTTGCAAGTTTTAACTGTTTCAAAATGAAAAGTTATTTTAAGCATAGCTAATAATAATGATAAAATTGTAATGTTTAGAAAGTTTTTAAAAGTTGAGAAGGTTAAATATTTCCTGTGGTGTGTTGATTATTCTACAGTGTCCATCCTCTAATTCTAAATCCTCTCTGCCCTGCTCTAGCTTATTCCCAAGAGGCTTACTTTTATTGACTGTATCACCTCCTCTTCCACATCTCTATCTTTTAGCAAACTGTTAATTCTGTTCTTTCTCTTATCCCTAAGACCTAGTGATAGAGATAGTTCTGTCTTATTTTTAGAACCTTTGTTAGTTCCCTTAATGTTGTTTGTATCACTAGATATATAGCCCTTTTGTTTAATTCTTTTCAGTTAAAACATTTGGGTGTGCTATCTTCCCCTGCCAGGATCCTGATGCATTTGGCAAAAAATAATAACAATAATAAATAAATAATGGAATGACAAATGATAGGCTGGACAAATATTTGTAACTCATGTGATAAAAATTCCTTTCCCTAACATAGAAAAGACTTCCTATAAAAGGATAAGATGAAAACTAACAACCAAAGAAAAATGGACAAAGATTATGAATAAGCATGTCAGAGAGGAGAGATTCCAAATGGCCAATAAGCTTGTGAAAATATGCTCCTGCATTAGTATTTAGAGAAATACAAATTAAAACAATAATGAAATACTGTTTTCACACATAAGATGGAGTCGCATTCCCCTTTAGGACTTAAGAATTCTCTTTGCTACTGAGAGTTTATAGCTGACAGTTCTCATCTGATTACCTTTCTAAGAATTTTTCTCCATCAAATGGAGTGTATTACCCAAGATTCTGCCCTTCTCCTGCAAGCAGTGATTCATGATGTGAGATACAAAGGTCCAATTCCTTGCTCCAAGGTGGACAACTTACAGTTGTAAAGGGCTATTTTCTAGGGATCTCAATCCACAGCTCTCACATAATCACTGAAAAAGAAATATATATCTTTTGACTTAACCATTCTGATTTTCAGTGTTAGAAACAAGAACACATAAATGATGTGTCAGTTCAGTTCAGTCGCTCAGTCATGTCTGACTCTTTGCAACCCCATGGACTGCAGCATGCCAGGCTTCCCTGTCCATCGCCAACTCCTGAGCTTGCTCAAACTCATGTCCATTGAGTTGGTGATGCCATCCAGCCATCTCTTCCTCTGTTGTCCCCTTCTCCTCCTGCCTTCAATCTTTTCCAGCATCAGGTCTTTCAAATGAGTCATTTCTTTGCCTCAGGTGGCCAAAATATTGGAGTTTCAGCTTCAGCACATTTGCAATTTTATTTGCTGGGATAACAGAAAGTAGCCTAAAATCCATCAATAGAGAAATGACCTACCATTAGAGATGGTACATCTGTGCCCTGAGATGTGATGGTCCTCGGAATAGTGGACTAGATTTGTATCTGTGGCATGCACAAGATATCTGAATGTCAATGGCATAATGTTGTGTGATAATAAAAGACAAAAAGCAGGTTATAGTTGTACCTGTGTGTGTGTATGTGCCCTGCTACAGCTCACTGAAGATGAACAAATAACAGTGACTGTTAGAAAAATATGTTTTATTGGAGCTGCTCTTCAGCCAAAACAGACTTACATGGCCATGCTTGTTATTCAGGGATGACCACTTTGATTGGCTGGGTGTTTATACTATTAGTCAGTGCCTGTGCCACCCTGGTTGTTAATAATTTTGATTGTTGTCCTTGCCTATAAAATTTTGCAAGCCTGTGTATATGCTTGGCTACAGAAACAACAAAATGAAAGATTCACTAAGCCACATTTGGATTCAAATTATGCCACACATTTGGATGGGAAAGGAAGTATTCAATCCAGATATTGTATTTGTGTGACAAATACAAACAAGTTAGAATTATAATAAAAGTTCTAATTCTGTCTGGTAAGATGATTGTAATATTCACTCCCTCTGCACTGTTAATAACATATGGAAGAAGAGAAGGATCATACAGTTTGTAACTGAATACTGGCAAAGCATCATTTCTCACTATTCCCACCATGGGCTTCTGGGGGTACTGTAGCCTACATTTAGGACTGCCAAATCCTGAAGTTTAGGAAATACCATTGTAAAGCATAATATATACATCAGAGATGCCTTAGGAAGAGAAAGGCAATGTTTTATTAAAAGCTTTGAACTAGTGGGTGGAATAATAAGCATATTTTTGTATTAGTTGTAATGATTTATATTGCCGTTCTTCTAGAGATGCGTTAGTACAATGAAAGAATATTTTGATTGGTTTTATAAATAAATAGGTGATTACTTAAAAAATAAATATATTCAGGTTAGAGTTTGTTCATTTGTGTTTGATATGATTTGACACTGCAGAAGGGCAAAGGATCTCATTATTACCCAGGTCTTTACAAGAAAGGGTCCCCACTGCATGACATGGCAATTTGTCACCTTTATTTGGATGGATTTAGACAAAGCTTGCACGGTTAGCGTTCAGTTCCTTTGACAGTACCTTTTAACATCCATCTTATTGTTCCATTTGTGGGTCATTGCAAAGCATTCACGAAGACTTTGTGGTTTAGGGAGCAAGTGAGGCTGTTTTCTAATTTGTTGTAATTGCTTAACTTACTCAAATAGTTTAATTTACCTCTGAATATGTTCAGCAGCTTAGAAGAAAGGTGTTTGTTCAAACATGAAATCTTTATAATTAGAAAAAAATCATTATATGAGTTTGTGTTATATAAACCTTAGTGAACTTTCTCCTTGCCTAATTTAATTAATCTTTAAATGATAACATTGGTTTAGTTCTTTGTGGGGGAAGGGTGCAAGGACAGATTATGCATGGAAGATTCAGACTTTTCTGAGACATTAGCATGCATTTTTTTATGTGAAAGACATTTTTTCCCCTTAATCTCTTCCTAAAGATCATTTTGGCTTCTGCCTGAGGGAGTGGATTAGCTGTATCTCTCCTCACTCTCAAATTAACCACCTCCCTGCAAACTGCTACAACCCCAGTGTGCTTTTAGGTTACCAAACCATGGGGGAGTACACAAAATGTTCTTTCTCTTTCCAACCCAATCTATCTTTGAAGTGCCAAGGAGAGATAGTCTGGCAGCGTGAACATCTAAAATTCTGTTTTGCTTAAAAAAAAAAAATAAAATTCTCACTTAGGCATTATTCCTTCCCTTCAAAACAGCAATCTTTTCCTGTCCTTTGTCTATCTCACTGTCTTTGAGCCATCTCATTAGTGGGCTGGTATTCCTGACACAATGCATTTTAGGAGTTGAATTTCTGGATAAATCTATGCTGCATTTTTAGTGACAAAATAGCACACAGGGAAAATGAAAAATAATACCAGAGTCTTGAATAATGTTGTTAGCTCAACTTTCGTGAGTTAATTACATTTCTTCTCCTAAAAGAAAAAAAAAGAAAACACAAAACTATTAGAACTTCAATTTCACATTATGTTGCTTTCACAAATACAATGGTTAATAGTGTAGATATTGAGCCATTACTGAAAATGAATTTTTGTTGCCTAGAGTCTATAGGCAGGAAGAATAATATAAAAAATGAAGACTTTGTATCCCTCCATGCCTATCCAACTCTTCCCACCCTAAATTTATGAAACTTTACTCTTTCTTGAAGAAATTACCTGCTAGACTTGGTTTAGCAGTCTGCCAGTATATAGATCCCTCTTCTCTTGTTTTTTCTATCAGTTTCTAGGAAGGCTAAAATTGACTGGAAATGACAGTTTCTGCCTATGCTTAAACAGTGAAAGTAAAATGGAGTTGGGCAAGTTTATTTTAAAGTGAACTTAGTATCTTTTATATGGTTAAATCTACCCAGGAGCTTAAACCTGATACGCTGGGAGAACATTATAGACCGTGAAAGGTAAAGCTACAAAGGAATTTGGATCCTAAACACCATTATTAAGGAAAACTTTCCAAAAACCAGCCATAGACAATGCAAAACAAATCTCACAGTAAATGGTTAAAATGGAAAAAAGCAATCAGCTCCAATTACTGGAGCAACTGAAGTCTTGAGGTTCTTCTCTTCTGCTGGTGAAATTGCTACCACTTCAGAAAACTAGCAGTAGAAGTAAAGCTAAACATACACCCACTTGCTGACTTGGCCTTTTTGTTCCCAGGTGTACATCCAACAGGAGTGAATCCATACGCTCCTCAGAGGTGTGCGTAGGAGTGTTCACAGGAACATTAGCAGTATTAGTCCCAAGGCAGAAGTAATCAAGTCAGTAGTATGGATGTATTAGGGAAGCCCGTTTATTGTGATAGCTTATTGCAAATTAATAATATAGAAAAAAGAATGAGCCAACTGTCAGTATATAGAGAGAGATGGATGGATTTCACAAGGTCAATGTTGAATGAAAGAAATTGGACACCTATGAGTACATCTTGTATTATTCAATTTATATAAACTCTAAAAAGAGGGAAAATTAACCTATAGTGTTATAAGGTAGGGTGGTAGTTAGCTTTATGGGGCAGGAACAGGAAAGGAGCACCAGGTGATCCTTTGGAGTTCTGATTGTGTTCAGTTTCTTGATCTGGGTGCTGGTTACCTAATGTTTGCAAATTTATGCATAAATATGTATACCTTTTTTGTATGTGTATGTATGTGGGTGTATATACTCCAATAAAAAATATTAAAAAGGAAAAGTAAAGGAAAAAAACAGCTATCGAAATGAAGAGGATTGGGAGCATTAAAGTGTGTGTATTCTGGTTTTATCAACCATGGAAAAAGATCAAGAAAGATCCAGGAAGATACACGATTAAAACCTACCTGAGTCAGAGTTTTAATCTAAGTGGCCAAGGTTAATTGTTTGAATGGAATGCAACACCATTAGCACAGTGTATCAAACTTTCCTCATCTTTAGAGTCACTTAGGGAAACTTGTCAAAAATATTGACTCTACGTCCTTCTTTGGGAGATTCACATTTAAGATGGGGCCAGTTATCTTTATATTTTTTACTTTTATTCATTCTATTTTTCTTTTATTTTTTAAATCTTTAAAAATTTTTATACAATTTTAAAGGTTAACTCCGTTTATAGTTATTACAACACATTGGCTATATATCCTGTGTTGTACAATATATCCTTATAGCCCTTCTTAGACTGAGTCGTTTGCACCTCTTGCTGTCGACCACTGTCTTTCTTGCCTCTCCCCCATGCTCCCCACTGGTAATCACTAGATTATCTTCTATAAATTCGACTCTGCTTCTTTTTTAGTTATATTCACTAGTTTGTTGTATTTTTTAGATTGTACATATAAGTAATATCATACAGTATTTTACTGTCTTTCTCTGTCTCATTTCACTTAGTGTAAAGTTATGACCAACCTAGACAGCATATTCAAAAGCAGAGACATTACTTTGCCAACAAAGGTCCATCTAGTCAAGGCTATGGTTTTTCCAGTGGTCATGTATGGATGTGAGAGTTGGACTGTGAAGAAAGCTGAGCGCCGAAGAATTGATGCTTTTGAACTGTGGTGTTGGAGAAGACTCTTGAGAGTCCCTTGGACTGCAAGGAGATCCAACCAGTCCATTCTGAAGGAGATCAGCCCTGGGATTTCTTTGGAAGGAATGATGCTGAAGCTGAAACTCCAGTACTTTGGCCGCCTCACGCGAAGAGTTGACTCATTGGAAAAGACTCTGATGCTGGGAGGGATTGAGGGTAGGAGGAGAAGGGGACGACAGAGGACGAGATGGCTGGATGGCATCACTTGACTCAATGGACATGAGTCTGAGTGAACTCCGGGAGTTGGTGATGGACAGGAAGGCCTGGCATGCTCCGATTCATGGGGTCGCGGAGAATCGGACACGACTGAGCGACTGAACTGAACTGAATGTTCTTCAATCTATATTTTTGAAACATGACCTAGATAATTCTAATGGTCAGTCAAAAAGTGGAAAATGGAATTATGCAATTCCTTTTTTTCCCCTATAACAGCCAAAACCGGTGTAGCCTGATTTATTCCTGTTCCTCTTTCCTTCACTTTAGTCAGCCCACCTATCCCCAGTTTCAATTTGAACAGCAATTCTCAAACTTTGCTTTAAGCACTTGTAAAGATGCAAATTTCTTGGTCTGTCCTCAAAGATTCTGAATTGTTAAGTCTGAGGAGAGGTATATGCATTTTTCATAAGCACCTTAGAAGGTGTTCAGATTAGAAAGCAGCTGGTTTCAATATAGTCTGAGGAACTAGAACCTGGAGGAAAAGAATACAATGGCCAAATAGATATATTTGGTTTAGTTTTCTCCTTTATGGCTGGGCTGGTTATCTAACATTGGTTATTATTAAGTCTTTAATAAATATTAAGGTTACGGAAGATAGGAAATGGCTCAGTTCCTTTTCTGGGGCAGTTTTCACAGCATCTGTGAATGTATTGCTAGCCAAGGAGGATTAGCAGAGTTGTAGGTCCAGATGATTGAAATTCTTTTTGGCACCGTTTATTATATCATTGTTAGAAATTAGCCGGGAGGAACATTGCATTTCTTATTATATTTACATCACTTTTAATAAAATGATCATCTTTTTCCAGTCTTAAGGTTTATTGAGTATCTATTATGTGCTTTACTTCTGTAATATCATTTGGTTCCTGTCATTTCATGGGCTTTAATTGGAGGCTTAAGAGCAAAAAGATTCATATTCCAAATGGTACAGAGCCCAAGTGGTACAGAGCCTCTTGCATTTTTGATGTTTCAGTTATCAGAATTAGGATATAGATAAGTGTTATCTGCTCACAGCTCTATGATAGACTTTCTGTTAAAATCAAAAGGCAGAGACACTGTCAGAGATGGGCTTAGTTTATCTTAGTGTAGATTCACCAGCCCTTGTTAACTGCAATTGTCAGCTCTTTCTCCAATTAAAAAGACCAGATTATTCAATCTCCTAGAAACTTTGCTTTCTAACAGCTTGTCTTTATGCATTAAGTACTTGCTGTTGTTCTAGGAGAAGACACTTTATTATTTCAGGAATGTACAGATATATGAGAATGAAAAGGGAGTAAGAGACTATCATTATTCTAGCCAAATGATTAGTCATAGTCAGTAAGTATTTGCTTAAACCATTTTCTCAATGTTTGGGATCCCAGGCATCCTGACTTTGTTTTGCCACCTTTATTCTGTAGCTCCTCTTGGTACCTGCAAGTGCCTTGTAAAGAGGCTAATAACGAGGGGCACCAGGGTATGTTTATTTATTCTGTTATTTCCATTATTCTAATATGAACCAGTCAGATCTGAATTTCTATGAAAACAAGGAAAATAGTGTGAACTTGTCTTACAGATAAATTGGTGTCCATTTTGAAGGCATTTTGGCATCTAATTTAAATATTTACCGCTTGGAGTGAAACTCTCAAATACTGTTGGCAAGAGAGTAAATTAGTACAACCACTTTGGAAAGCTATTTGACAGTATCTATTAAAGCTAAACAGATATCCGCTCTATGGCACAGAGATACTGCTCCTAGGTGTATGCTCAGTAGAAATATGTAAAATATTCATCAAAAGACTGAGTAAGAACCTTCATAGCAGCACAATCCATAATTGTCCCCAAATGGAGACTACGCTAAAGCCAAGCAATAGTAAAGAAGATAATAAATTGAGTGAGAATGAACAGTCTGTAACTGCACACAGTGATATGGATGACTCTCACAATATTGAAACAACCGTGTAAGATGCAAAAGAGTCTGTACCATATGATTCCATTTATTCAAAGCTCAAAAACAGGCAAAACTCATTTCTGCTCTTAGAAATTAGGATAATGGTTACCCTTGGGATCTGTATAGTCACTGGAAGGGGGCATGAGAAGGGTTTGGAGGAGTAGTGATGTTTTGTCTTTTGATGCTGCTTGGAAGGGTGTTCAGTTTATGAAAATACATTAAACTCTGCTACGTTTATGACAAGCACCCTTTTATATGTGTATATTTTAAGCTCTAAAATTTTTGAGGATATTTATAAGCATGAGGTTGATGTGAACTGAAATCAGTTTCCAATTTTTAATATATTAGGTTTACATGTACCTATTTTAGAACATGCTGGCTTTGGAGAAAAGTAGAGAATAGCATATATATAAAGAGTATCCCGAGGCATCATAAAATATGCCTTTTTTTGTATAGTGTTTAATTTAGTGTGTGATGAGGAAGTGATATAGTCAGATGGAAAAACATCAGGATTTGGTATTGAAAACAGATCTGAGTTCTGGCTCTGTCCTCAATAAACTGAGTTCTTGAGCTGGGTCACATAATCCCTCAAGGCCTTACTTTCTTCATATAACAAAGGGGTATAATAATGTCTAATGTCTATTGTGAGTCCCTGGATTTATAGGAAAGAAAGCGATAGTCACTCAGTCGTGCCCTTTTCTTTGCGATGCTATGGACTGTAGCCTGTCAGGCTCCTGTGTCCATGGCATTTTCCAGAAAAGAATACTGGAGTGAGTAGCCATTCCCTTCTCCAGGGGATCTTCTTGACCAGGGATTGAGCCCCAGTTTCTTGGATTGCAGGTGGATTATTTACCATCTGAGCCACCAGGGGAGCCCAAAGGAAATCATCAGCAAAGAAAAAGTCAACCTACTAGCATGGGAGAAAATCCTTACAAATCATATATTCAACAAAGGATTAATATCCAAACTGTATAAGGTAACTCATATGACTCAATAGCAAAAAAAAAAAAAGAAAGAAAAATCCAAGTAACCCAATTTTAAAATAGTGAAAAAACCTAAGTAGACATTTCCCCAAAGAAGACGTTCAAATGATCAGCAGGTATGCAAAAAAGTGCTTAGAAAGACTCATCATCAAGGAATTGCGAATCAAAACCATAATAAAATATCACCTCACACCTGTCAGAATGGCTATCTTTAATAAGACAAGAAACAAGTGTTGCAAGGATGTGGAGAAAAGGGAACAATTGCACTCTGTTGGTGAGAATGTAAACTGGTATAGCAACTATGGAATACAGTATGGACGTTTCTTAAGAAATTAAAAATAGAAATATCATATGATCCAGCAGTCTCATTTCTGGGTATACATCCAATGGAAATGAAATCATTATCTTGAAGAGATATCTATATGCCCATGTTCTTAGCAGCATTAACAGTAGCCAAATATGAAACAATCTAAGTGTCTGTTAACAAGTGAATAAAGAAAATAGGATATTTTTCAGCCTTAAAAACGAAGTAAGTCCTGAAATTTGTGACAACATGATTGAACCTGGAGAGCATTTTGCTAAGTGAAATATGCCACACAGAGAAAGACAGATACTATATGGCATCATTTATATGTGGAATCTTAAAAAAAATTCAAACTAATTAAAAAAAGTGGAGAGGCAGTCATCAGAGGCTAAGGGTGGGAGAGATAGGGAGAAGTTGGTAAAGGGATACAAACTGCAATTGTAAGATGAATAAAGTCTGAGGACCTAATATAGAGCATGGTGACTGTAATTCATAACACTGTACTGTATAGTTGAAATTTTCTAAGAGAGTAGAACTTGTGTTTTCACACACACACACACAAAGGTAAATGTTTGAAGTGATGACTGTGTTAATTAACTCGATGTGTGGAGGTCATTTCACATTGTGTATGAATATCATCAGGACATACACTTCAAATATCTTATAATTGACAAATTGCTATTTGTCAATTATACCTCAGTGCATCTGGAAAAAAAATGAGAGCTGTGAGTCAGGCGCTTTGCTCTACTACTCATTGTGGTATAGAATTAAGTTTAATCAACTATCTCTGCATTGAAGGGGATTTAGTTTATAACAGTTACCAAGAGTACAGCCTGGCCTACCAAATCATGGTATCATTGCCCTTCTTCCTAGAGCTACAGAATTAATTCATTAATTTATTCATTACAATATTTATTTATTAATTAAACACTTTTGTTAAGTGCCACCTCATAGTCATTAAGACACAGACATTCAATGGGAATTTATACAAATCTTTTTTTTTTTTTTTCCTGAAGTCTCTGTTTATATTCTCATATACACCTGAGAATCTGAGTGCAGTTTTTTGGGGAAAAAAACAAAACAGGCAAGATCTTTTGAGTTAAGGATGTTATGGATAAAGAGTTGGATTAAGCCTCACCTCAGCACAAATAGTAATTTTTTTTTTCCAAGAATGCACCACACTATGCACTTTTTTCAGGGTCTCTTCCAGGATGAAAGAATCCTGGATCCTAGAGAATTCTGATTTATGCTTCTGTCTTTGTGAGTGTTCCCCACCTCAAAGTGGAGTAGACTAATGAAAACGTACCTGAACAATTCTACTTATTGAGAAATTAGGTCTTTACCTAGTTGATCTGAACAGTGTGTGGCTGAGCAGCCACACACTGAGAGTCCATCTTTGCTGAGGCTCAGGGGATATTCTCGCCATGAGTATTCCATGGGTACCCTGGGTTCAGCTGTTACTTATTTTCTTTAAAATTTAGTATTTCCTCCTTCTGGATTGGCCTTCTGAGTGCATCTAAGTAGCCTCAACCATGAAGGACTGACCTTCCACAAAACGCCTGATGTTTTCAGCATCTCATTAGAGGTGTGATAAGATGGTACTGGACAGGTGCCAGGACCTGTGAGAACAAGAGATATTCCTGAGACTCTATTTCTGCTCGCATTACTCCTTAGGTGCAAACCTCCACTTCCTGCCTGGACTTCCACGTGTCTTGTGTTTTGGACTGACCCAGTCAGACTGTTCTCTGGTCTCATTCTGTTGAACCATTCTCTTCAGTTTTATCTCTAACCAAGCAATAGCATTTACCCGGCTTGTTAGAGTTGTAGAATGAAGGCTAAGCTCTGCAGGGACTAATGGGCAAGACAGACATGTGATCTGAACCTCGCCTTGGTCAAAGCACCTCTTGCTTCAGTTCCATGGGGCCCATCACAGCACATACTTTTCTGATTCAGTCTCTGTTCGCTTGTCCAGTGGTGTTCGGACTATGGCAGTGTTCTGCATTTAGGAAGTAACTAGTTAAATGTAAAAATTATAAATATATATATATTTAAGATATATGTATATGTAATTTATGTATATGTAAAAATAGATATAATAAAATGCATTGCCTATTATAAACAAGTACTCACATATTTTTGGTATCATGATGCCTTTCCACTTTAAAAAATGATTGAGCACCCCAAAGAGTTGCTTATTCTGTTACACATATAGCAATGTTTACTGAATTAGAAGGGCTTCTGTGATGTCTTAGCAGGAAAGAATCCATCTGCAATGCAGGAGACTCAGGAGATGTAAGATCCTCCTGGGTCAGAAGGATCCCCTGGAGGGCATGCAAAACCCACTCTGGTATTCTTGCCAGGAAAATCCCATGGACAGAAGAGCCTGGTGGGCTACAGTCCATGGCGTCACAAATAGTCGGACAATATTGAAGTGACTGAGCACAGCATAGCATTGAGAAAAGCATAATTTTAAAATATGTATTAAGTCCTTTGAAAAATGAAAAACCTCTTATATAAATAGCAAATATAAAACCCATGAATATAAATATATTTTAAAGGAAATATAATTATATTTTCTAAATAAAAAATGTAGTAAGATGAATGGCATCATTTTACGTTTTTGCAAAGACATTTACATATCTTTGGAAGGACTGACACTGAAGCTGAAACTTCAATACTTTGGCCACCTGATAAGAAGACTGACTCATTGGAAAAGACCCTGATGCTGGGAAAGATTGAAGACAGGAGGAGAAGGGGACGACAGAGGATGAGAGAGTTGGATGGCGTCACTGACTTGATGGACATGAGTTTGAGTAAGCTCCTGGAGTTGGTGGATAGGGACGTCTGGCGTGCTGCAGTCCATGGGGTCGCAGAGTCGGATACGACTGAGCAACTGAACTGAACTGAACTTACCTATCATATGTGGCTTAATAAAAGACAGCTGGGTTCTCCTATCTGTTTCAGCATCAATTTGTTATGCTATCACACATCGCATAGCCTCTGGAAAACTACACTGTATATTTTTGAAAAATGAGAATAAAAAGTCAAATAATTTCTTACTATGATTATGAAAATAGTTTTGACCTCATGGACTCCTTGAAAAAGCCTCAGAGAGGCCCAGATGTTTGTGGGCCACACTTGAGGAATGATGTAAGAAATTCATAATTCTATTTATTCCATGTCACATTTAATTTGATCAATTTAACTTCAGTGGGTATTCATAGACTCTTAATAATCCTGTGTCAAATAAAAAAATTTACTTTGGTTTTACAAATACATATTTTAGGTAAATACATATACATATGAAAGTAAAAATTATGATTAGTATTTAAACTTTATTTGGAATAAGGAATATTTTAAATGTAATTTTAAGCAGAAAATGTTCTATTATGTAGGTCAGTGAACTTTATAAAAATAGGCATATTATTGCCAAGATATAGTATAATTAGATTGCCTAGACAAATATTTATCTATTTATTAAATGATACTTATAATTCTGTAAGTACATAGACGTTGTTGGAAGATAATTCACTTCTATTAAAATGCCCCTTTATATTACAGGCACCTAAATATATAGCTGTATTCATCATTAAATTGGAAAGCCTAGACTATAAGTGCTTTATGAAAAAATGAATTTTTCATGGGCATATGATCTTTTAGATAACAGGCTTCAGTAAGAGGTATCACTATACTGATTTCATAATTCAGATTCCTCATCCCCACAATCGGTATTTATGAAAGGGAAAAAGCATGTCATACTTGATCCTCAAGCTGGCATAGAGAGGATGTGCTGCTTGAGCTGAGGCTTCAAAACGTGCAGAATCAGGCCCAGTTTTGGCTGTGGTGCGACGGTCACCAGCAGCAGAGCTGCCAGTCTTCGTGGGGGATTAAAGACGACAGCAGTGAGATGGCGCTAACCACAAAGCCCTGCTGCCACCTGACAGAGTCTCTATCGAGTCAAGGAAGCCCTTATGAGAGGCCTTTTATGTGAGCCTGGTTCCCTTGCCGGAGTCTATTTTAATTTTTTGTTTTGTTTTGTTTTAAATCTTTGCTACTGGATTGAAAGTGTAACTGCCATTTTCAATATGCCTCAGAGCCACTAATGACAGTGGCTTTGGGGAGCCAGTTGATTAATTTAGACAATGCAAAACATGGAGGCCCCAACTCAAGAACACTCTGTAGGACTTTGCCTTATTTGGATATAATTAAAAGGCCCAGATTCAACCTACATGTGACACTTTTCACTGACATCTGGACTTTCTGTTTGCAAACACTGTACCATAAGGGCTCTCAGAGGTCAAGGGAGCAGGAGGCCACTCTATTTTTCATTCTTTTTCGTATATAATAAAGATGAAGACATACAAAAGCATGTTAAAATGGAATTATATTTTAAAGACTTAGATTGAACAAATGGATACTTCTAGCTCTTATGCAGTATAACTTATTGCAGGATTTATTTGAACATATCTTTAAAGTTTGTTACTTAAACTTTGTAAACATATCCAGTAGTAGCCATGAATTTGAATTGTATGGTAAGCACCATGTTCTTTTGATATAATTCAGAAATTCCAGTTGTCTTTGTGAATGACCTCATATGGAGATAAAAATCCTAATTTTTAAGCTCTTTCAGAGCATGATCCTTGAATGATAGACTTTGCTGCTATATCTTAAAGGAGTGACACCTCTTCATCAGTGATCAGATACTATTTATGATAATGTTTTTAAACTTAAAGGCACTAGGTGACCACATCTTTGAGGAAATGACTCTTAAGGGGTAGGCAGATTTCCAAATTTTTAAATATTTTATGTAAGTAATCTATTAATGCAATCCCCAAATGTGGAGCTTTTTAAAAATAGTGTGCTCACCCTTGAGGAAAGCCCTATTTAATATATAACTATATATGCATTGATAAGGAACTAATTTTATACTGGAGATTACTTTTAATGAACCCATAAAGCATGTAGTTCAAAATTATAGCTTTTTTTAACCTAAAAGTGATTAAAACAATAACTTTGTTTTAATCTAAACTTTGCAATTATGGTTTTAGAAATTAGGTTCAGCCTTCAGAATTGTTAATATCTACGAAGTAGCTTGAAATTAAAATTGGGGAAACCATCCCTTGACTTAGAATCACAGGACTGGAAAAGGAAGAAAAGGAATGAATGCCCATTCCCCCTAATTAAAGATGAGAACACTCAGGTCAAATGGCAGAACTGATTTCTCCAAGCGACTTGCTGAGGAGCTAGGTCTAAAACTCAGGATTTCTGAAAGACAACCTGATGTTCTTTCTATTCTGTGACTCGCCACCTTCTTAAAATTTTATATATTCAGAAAATTCATGAAATTTGAAAGCCTCTTACAAAAGGGAAGGTGATTATTCATATTCAAAAAAAGGAAAAAAATATATATTATGCCTATACCAGTAGCAACTTTTCTATACAATTCTAAAAGTTGAGGAGGAAAAAACTAGTACAGGTTTAAATATGATATAAAAAATATTAAATATGAGCTATTATAATTGATTTAATTTTTAACTTTATGAGCTTTTTCTAGAATTTGTCTTTGCACATCACAGAATTTTTCTAACAATCTGATGGTTGGATTTTTAAAAAATAAACTCTGATGCTTTATACAATTTGGAATATTCTGTTTATTCTTTCACTTAATTGCTAAAAATGTTTATAAAGAATTTTTCATTTATTTGGAGAAAATGAAAATAAAGAAATATTCACAGAAAGGCAATTTGTTATGGAAGTTATGTGTTTTTGAAAAAAACATTGTGCGTGTGTGTTTCATTTTTTAAATTGGAGGCAGGAGTTTTGATGCTATATTTAATTCAGGGATTGATAACATTGTGATTTTTCTTCAGACAACTGCCTTTTAGATATGTGTTCTTTGTTAAAATGTCATTTTTTTCTCTAAAGATTTCTGTTGAGGCAAATGTTTACTTTGCTTTTTAAGAAAGAGTAACTTAGGGAATCTCATCTCACCTGAGATGTTGTTATGGAGTATAATTTCAACAACAGTGCATCTAATTATAAATACTTTTGTCTTTATTTAGCCAAGACTCTAAAAATATCACAGCCAAATATCAGATATATGTAATTACAAGCAGTTTGATTTAATTTTTATGTGCAAGTATTGCTTCTGAATAAAACAAAAATGTTTATGTCAGATGAAGGTAAATTCATTGAAATTAGCTAGATATGACTCTATCCAGAAAATAGTTTAGTTTTCTTCATCTTTGCTAATTCACAGAGTTGGGCATATAGCTCTGTTTCACAGTTTTTTCAGCTGTTCCTTCTAATAATTCCTTTTCTTCTTCTGGTTTACATGGTTTTCAGCTATTTCTTTTCAGAATCCTCTCATTTTTCTTGGGAGTACTTGTGAACATTAGGGGTTGTATTTCTTTCAACTTCTAGCTGAGAGCTCTCATCCTCACTGTTTACCATTTCATCCTTTTTTAGTTCCGGTATCAGCCTATAGTTTTAAAACCTCACCCCTTTTTTAACTGGGCAGCAGCTGTATCCAATTCTTTATTGTTTGTGCAACAGATGCAAGTGACTTTTTATAATCAGGTTGAAAATTCATGTTTAATCATTGCTTTTTGAACTTTTCATGTAAAAAACATTTCAATATTTGATTAACACATTTTTCAGTTATCACATTTTATTTTTAACAGAACCTTAGTTTTTCTTGCACAGATACAGTTTGATTATAGTAACTTTTTCTTTTTATATGAGGTATTTGAAAAATTTGAGGGGAAACCCCACTTTAATGTGTTGCCATAATCAAGGATTTCAAAATCTACTTTGCATATCTTTGTATACTTGAATTAGTATGGAAGCTTGATAAAAAGATGAGATTTGAAGTACTCAACCTGTTAGGAATAAGTAGTTTTATTGTTGATTTAAGCTGGTAGATTGAAATATCTCAGAATGCTAAAGAGGCAGAGCAGCAGGTTTCAGGTGATTAAAGAAAATCCCTCATCTTGGAGGAACTTGAAGGGACATGATGCTATTTAAGTAGAATCTAATCAGGAAGAAGAAAAGCTTGAAAGTAAAAAGACAGAATGTTTCATGTCGTTATTTGCAAAGCAACTGAACAAAAGGTGAGCAAGATAATTAAGTGCCTTGCTGCTGAGTAGAATTTTTCAGAGTGGGTTGATTAGAGGTCTTTCTTAAAAAAAAAAAAAAAAAATTAAACATCTAAGTCTAGGAAATCTAGTTGAAACAGCTAACTCAGTTATAAAGGTGGAGACCAGTTTGGGAGAAAATCGACAGTATTGTGTGTATGGTGGCAGATGTTCACAATGATGAGTTTAATTGTCAGCAAAATCCTGATCAGTTCTGAATAGTTTTAGCATTAATGATATTTTCCTGTGTTTTAGGTTTTTGAAAAATGGGAATCCAAGCAGACTTAACATGTGATGGCACTAAATAGATTATTTTCCAGTGCCTTGGTTACTCCATTTTTCAGTTGATCTGGATAAATAGGACTTGATTCTTTTATTTTCCCTTTTGCCTGAAAAAATACCAAAAGCGAGTATTATCAGTCTTATTATAAAATGTTATTTGTAACTGCCAGGCGAAAATGGGATGTCATTTCTTATATCTGCATTTTGTGTTTCAAGACATTTCTGATGATAACATGAGGAAACTGACATGTCCCAGATTGTGCTTTGTGAACTCATGCTGGCAAGGCTCTGCCTTCTCTTGAAGGCAGGCCAGGTCAAAGCACTGATGGATGCATTATAGCTGAAAATGAAAACCAGGAAGTCATGACCTTAGGACCTACTTTTCTACCGAGGAAAGGAAGCTTGAAGCTAATAAGTTATGCCAGTCAAACACCTAGTGGGCATATGTTCTTTTGCAGTGTTCTTTTACTCTTTCAACATTCTAATGACCTCAGGCTTACTTGGTAATGCATCCTTTTGGGGGCAAACATCCAGCAGCAGATCACTTCATTTATTATCACTGAATTTATTTATTTCAGTCAGTCATTGCAGTTTTGTCTCCAAAGAATTAATTATAAAAGTTAAAGTGATCCTCAGTCACCTGGCTGTCCACTGTGAGTATAAAATGGGGAACTACCGTCTGCCTTTGAGCAGTTTCAAAGGCTGGTGTTGGGACTGTCATCTTGGACTGTTGTTGTTTAGTCGCTTCTGTCATGTCTGGCTCTTCTGTGACCCCACGGACCCACCATGTAGCCCTCCTCTGTCCATGGGATTTCCCAGGCAAGAGTACTGGAGTGGGTTGCATTTCCTTCTCCAGGGGATCTTCCCCATCCAGGAATCGAACCTGCATCTCCTGCATTGGCAGGCAGATTCTTTACTGCTGAGTCACCAGGGAAGATCTCTGTGATTTTGGATACCCATTTGAAAATCAAAAATGATAACAGGCCCAGACATTCTCAGATGAAACAGATGATCTAAATATGTAAATTAGAGAAAAAATCATTTTTGGATTGTAGACCCTACTTAGTTACTAAAAACAGCCTTGGTTTTAACTTGTGCCTTGTTTTAGCTAGTGTTCCTCAAATTAGCCTGCACATAATTACCTGGAGGAACTTGAAAAAATTCTTATGTCCCAGGCACACTCCCCTCCCAGACCAATCAAATCAGAATTTATATGGGGTTGGACTTGGGAGCACCATGATTTGGGGTTTATATTATTTTCACATTAATTAAGTGCATAAGACCTTGTCACCATGGTTTGATTTATATGGGCACTTTGGTTGACAGAGGATACATTTTATTTATTTATTTTTTTTTCTAATTTTATTTTATTTTTAAACTTTACATAATTGTATTAGTTTTGCCAAATATCAAAATGAATCCGCCACAGGTATACATTTTAATATGAGTGTTAGACATCTTTTATGCCCAATATCATATATTTCTAACCCAGTTTTTTTGCCTTATCTATTCCTGCTGTGGGCTTCCCTGGTGGCTCAGTGGTAAAGAATCCACCTGCCAATGCTTAGTGACTAATCAATAACAATGTTCCTGCTGCATTAGATGAACAGAGATGTGGCTTGATGATCCTTCAGCTAGTCCAGTGTATTCACGTACGTGATTCGGTCTGTGATCAGAGTGGGATAGGAGCAAATGGTCCCATGCTCCTCTTTTCTGTCTCAGCCAGTTCTGAATTGTGTCCTACACATTTCCTGAGAAAGAGTCCTCAATTAGTTGAGTCCCGGTTGCTCACATTTGCCACTGCCTCAACTGCCCACGGTTGGACTGGCTTTCCTCTTTCTGTGTCATACTTCTACCATCTCAATCTCCATTCTTGTTTCTAGGGAATCACTTCCCCCAAATAAACTACCTGCATGCAAGACCTCATCTCAATCTGATTTTTAGTCCGTCTAAGCTAAATCAGTCCAGATGGGGAACATCATGGTAGACATATTTTAGTGTGTGATCCCTTTTCTGTTACGATTTTTGATCACACAATTTTTGTTTTTAATATGTTGACTTATCAAACTATGATAGGAAACATTCTATTTCCAAATCTTCAATTCCAGACAATTCCAGATGAGACCTTTGTCCCCACAGCATCAAGTTGTGGACCTGATGCCATGGGCACCTTTTACTGCCCTCATCATATGCAGTGATTTGATCTTGAGTTCTCTTCTTGCTGTCTCTCCTCCTAGCATTTTGCCCTGTACACTTGATCAGTGCCCACAACAACACTCATTCCTTCCAGACCATGCAACAAATGTTTTACAGATTCAAACCACATAACTCAGTAGCATCAGCATAAGACTAAATGAAACGGGGAGATTTTGCAGAGAGCAAAATGATGCTGATGTGGTATGATGCTATTTGTGTAATGGAAAGGCAAGCACTTTATAGTCAAGGTCCTGGTGGGACCTTTAATTGTTCTCTTGTTGCCCATAAATAAATACAGTTAACATATATTAAAAAGAACAGCACGTCTATTTTCTTCCTGCAGCATTGAGATAGATTTCCTTTTCCTCAGTTGAGTACCAGATGTATGAGAACACATGGACTGGAACATGATGATGACCTTCTTTGCTCTGAAGTATTCATATGGTAAGAGGAGTTGCAGTTCCCATGTCACACTGACTCTGGGGCATACACACCACGTGAAATGGTGTCAGAATCATCTGAATCCTTGATCATTTATCTCTGTCTCCTTTGCCTGGGTGCATGCAGTTGAGTACATGAAAGTTACAGGCATGGATGATGCAATTCCATTATCTGGGCTCATTTCCAGGTTCAGCAACCGAGGAACTGTGTGACCGTCACAGATGATTCTGATGTATTGTGCCACATATCCTTGGCTTCTCTCTGATTTCAGGCACAGATGCAGTAGACAGTTCTGTGCAAGCTCAGGTTCACCTCAGGCTAACATGAGCATGTCTGTGACCTTCCTGCCCATGTGCTTTTCTGTTGTCAGAGCTTCTTCACCCAAGTATCAGTAATAGAGCCAGAAGGAGGAGAATGCTAATGCTCCAGGGGAAACCATTAACCGATGGGGTTGGGAACCCTGGATAAACTTTTCAGTCTCTCAGCATTTAGGTGGGCAACCCTGGGAGGCATGTGTAGTCTTTTTAGGAGATTCCCATGGGTTCAAGCCCTGGGGAACCCACAGCAGTAACTTCAGTGATGGGTCCTTATACTGACCTCTCCTTTCTCTCTCTCTCTTTATTCATATAACCTCAATCCTGTTTCCTGGGGTCACCTCCCAAATAATCCATCTATATCCAAGTCTTCATCTCTGATTTCAGGGGACTACAAACTAAGACAGTGATATTAGATCTGTTATATAATCTGAGTCACTACTTATTTATCTATGAAATGGAAATATTAAGGTGACACCACCGTTATGGCAGAAAGTGAAGAGGAACTAAAAAGCCTCTTGATGAAAGTGAAAGTGGAGAGTGAAAAGGTTGGCTTAAAGCTCAACATTCAGAAGATAAAAATCATGGCATCTGGTCTCATCACTTCATGGGAAATAGATGGGGAAACAGTGGAAACAGTGGCTGACTTTATTTTTCTGGGCTCCAAAATCACTGCAGATGGTGAGTGCAGCCATGAAATTAAAAGACACTTACTCCTTGGAAGGAAAGTTATGACCAACCTAGATAGCATATTCAAAAGCAGAGACATCACTTTGCCAACAAAGGTCGGTCTAGTCAAGGCTATGGTTTTTCCTGTGGTCATGTATGGATGTGAGAGTTGGACTGTGAAGAAGGCTGAGTGCCAAAGAATTGATGCTTTTGAACTGTGGTGTTGGAGAAGACTTTTGAGAGTCCCTTGGACTGCAAGGAGATCCAACCAGTCCATTTTAAAGGAGATCAGTCCCGGGATTTCTTTGAAGGGAATGATGCTGAAGCTGAAACTCCAGTACTTTGGCCATCTCATGCGAAGAGTTGACTCATTGGAAAAGACCCTGTAGCTGGGAGGGATTGGGGTGGGGGCAGGAGGAGAAGGGGACGACAGAGGATGAGATGGCTGGATGGCATCACTGACTCGATGGACGTGAGTTTGAGTGAACTCCGGGAGTTGGTGATGGACAGGGAGGCCTGGCGTGCTGTGATTCATGGGGTCCAAAGAGTCGGACATGACTGAGCGACTGAACTGAACTGAACTGAACTGACAAGGTTGTTGAGAGGACTGGATATAATTTATATAAAAATTTATCCCTATTTTTGCTATACAACTCACTTTAAAAACTTATAGGTAGATAGTAAAAAAACAGGCAAATACAAATTTGAATACCTCCTCCTAACATACTTCTATAGCAAAGGCAGAAAATAGAACAAACTGGAGATGTTCCGTGCATGAATATTTACCGTTTTTCTATTCTGTCACCCTGAGACAGTTACCATAAGATGTGAACAACCTTTTCACCATCCAGCCTTTGCACATGTGTTACCTTGGATGGGGCGCCCTGTTGTCCTGTTTTTTATTCTGTCCTCTAACAGTTGTTTTCAGGATTTATGGGCTTCATTTTCTTACGTCACTCATCTCTAACCATTTTCATTACACTTTATCCCAACCAATGAGGTCTTCAACCGAATATTTCCCCATTTAATCAACTCAAGTGGGCCCAAACTTTCTACAAGTATCTCTTTTCCCAGCATAGTTTGGTTTGGAAATTAATTTTCCATTGTCCAAAGCATGATGAGCTGCTGAGCCTGTTTAAGGGATGTTTGTTTTAGAAGTACAGTATTAAACCTTGAGCCATTTATTTGAAGTTAAAAATAGTAAGTATTGAGGGTGTCATATCTTTCAAAATTAGTGCATACTTTTCTACCTACATTCACAGAATAGATTAACCCTAATGAAAAGTTGAAAAAAATTATTATTCAGGGTTATCATAAGTAGAAATCGGATGAATCTTTAGTTAATGAGAAGCCTTGCCAAGAAGTTATTGTTGATTCTATACTAGTTACTTAATAAATCTTGTTGAATAAGTTATTGGGTGATCAAATTAATGATTCTTCCCTGAGGTTTCTTTGAACTGTAAGATTCTGTCCTTCTGTGATCAATGAATCCTTTGAGGGCAAATCTTCTTTCAACAAAATTGGCCTAACACCCTACAGAAATCTGGAGATGCCAATCTCCTTGTCTTAATCGCTAAGGACCATAATTTAATCTGTCAGGCAGGTTTTGCTGGAGTAGTTTCATTCTGACTGGGCTGAAGGGGTAGTTTGACTCTGAAGTTTACATGTTCGGACCAGAGCTGTTACATAGAAGGAGCAATGTAGTTGGAAGGGGACCTTGCAGGCTTGTCTTGGAGCTAGTTATACATAAAAGTATGTTGCTTTTTACTTGGCAGGTATGCTTTTTTTCAGGTAGTAGGATTTATGAAAATTATGGAGTGCAAACACCTCCCAAACATATACGCTATGCCTTAGATATAGCCCCATCTTTAAAGAATTGAAACTAAGCCTTTTAGAGTCATGTTGTAAAGTACCAGAGTAAATTCTGACTGAGGGTCTCAGAGGATATCATAGCAGGAATATGCAAACCCTTCAGTCTTTGTTTGGGCTGCCATAACAAATTACCCTGGACTCTGGGGGCTTAAATAAGAAATATTTAAAACGTTTCAGAGGGGGAAGTCCAAAGCAAAGCATAAACAGATCAGCTGTCTGTTGAAGGCCCACCCCTGGTTTGCAGATGAATGTCTTCTCATTGTTGGGCTTCCCAGATGGTGCTAGTGGTAAAGAACCCACTTGCCAATGTCTGTAGATATAAGACATGTGGGTTCAATCCCTGAGTCAGGAAGATGCCCTGGAAGAGGACATAGAAAGCCACTCCAGTATTCTTGCCTGGAGAATCCCGTGGACAGAGGAGCCCAACAGGCTCCTATGTCAGTCCCGATGGTCACACAGAGTTGGACATGATGAAGCGACTTAGCATGCACATACTTCTTGTCACTGTATTCTCACATGGTAGAAAGCAGAGAAAAGCATCCTCTCACATGTCTTTTCTTGTAAGGTCACTAATTCCACTTAGAAGAGCTCCACCCTCAAGATCTAATGAACTCTCGAAGGTCCTATATCTAAATACAATCATATTGGGGAATAGACTTCAACATATGAATTTCAGAAGGATACAGAGCTAATATATGCACTATCTTTAGGTCATCATTCACAAGATATTTATTGCACACATTTGCTAAATATTGCCAAAAGTCAGTAAACAAGATAGTTTGGTTTCTGACCTTATGGTGCTTGCAAGAAACCTGTGATCTGTGAAGTGTTTCTCTGCCACTGAGGAAACCATCCTAAAGACTCTACACACCTTTCCATAGTAAAATAGTTATTTGGACACAGTTCTTCTAAGGTATAGAATCTTGGTAGATTAAAATATTTGTGTTTATGTTAGAATATTTTTAAAGAAAATACTGACCTTTAGGTATAATATTTAAATTTCATAGCTTTCTGTGTAGGAAAACTCATGGGTTGGTTGCCCAAAGGGGACTATTTATTAATGAATCAAGAACCATCAGGCAGCATGTATGTTTTTCTCTTGCTAAGTAGAGATGTTCTCTGGACTTGTGATGAAGGGTGATGAGTTGCAACTTAGGTGGCCATGTAAGTGTGTGTGTTTTAAATGCTAATTCTGATGATGGGTCCTTGTGTATTCTTTGAATAAACAGATCTTTTATATTTTTCTTACTCTTCTAGATAAGTTGATTTATTCAGTAAAATCTTTCTTCAAGTTTCCTAATTCTAGTGTGCCATGCAAACAGATGCAGAAGGATCCTCTTGCAAACAGATGCAGAAAGATCCTTTTACACAGCACAACTTACACAACTTCGTAAGCTACATAGCTTACACAGTTGTGTTCCATTTGTAATTTACAGCTATGTTACAGCAGAAAGTACACCACTAAGGAATGAATACTTTCTGTTGTAACGATGAAAAATTTAAGTACTAGTTTCAGTACCAAGAGACTAGGAAGAATCCTTCTGCAAAACTCTGCATAAGGAATGTCACTTTTGCCTTCTCTGTAGCTAACTGGCTGGAAATGCAGATGGTGACTTTATCAACTATCAAACCCTTAATTGGCATAGTTTTGCTCTGCACACTTCCTTTATTTTATATCCCCCAAATCACTCCCCACAAAAGTAAGTCAGTTATTCGGTTGGCAATCCTGTCTTTCTCTCAATGTTTTGATGTGCTACATTTGTTATATATATATATATATATATATATGAGTTTATTTCAGGAGATTTCTGTCACTGATCTGTCAGTTATCAACTCTGGTTTCAAATCATTTTAATTATTATGGCCTCATAATATTTGGAGAAGCCCACATTGCCTCATTATACCACTTTCGGAAACCTCCTGGATTTCTACATAATAGATATTTTCTTCCATCTAAACTAGAAAGTATTTCAAGTTCTAAAGAATATTTTTCTATTTTTTCACTTTGTTTTATGTCCGTGAATATGTTCCAATGTTTCCTAGTTTATAGTCCGTGTGAACGTGAATAGAATTTATATTCTACTGTTCTGTGTGTGCATGCATGCTCAGTGACTAAGTCACGTCTGACGGTTTGTGACCCCATAGACTGTAGTCTGCCAGGCTCTTCTGTCCATAAGATTCTCCTGGCAAGAATACTGGAATGGGTTGCCATTTCCTCCTCCAACTATTGCGTGGGAATTGTATAAATCTTAATTATGTTGGATTGGTTCATGGTGCTTTTCAGGTCTACCATATTTGTCTACTTTTCTATATATTTATTCTGATGATTTTTGCACATTTGACATTGAAACTCCAACTAAAATTCTTAATTTATCTACCTAAAAAAAGAATTGTAATATTCCCTGTATTTTCCAAGTCTCCTGTAAATGTGTTGTCATACTTTCATAATTTAAAAAATAAAAAAGGAAGAAAAATATTCTTCTGGTGTTTGTAGTTGATTTTATAGCTTAATATAGGGAGGACAGATTTTTTTATAATATCGACTTTTATTATCTACTAACAACATACATGTTTTCTTTTATCTCTATCTTTTTAAATTTTTATAGAATTTTATACTTTGTAGATCATTATGTTTATTTCTAAGTGTTTATTGATTTCTCTGCTAGTGTAATTAGAATGTATGTTAATTTTTAACTTGGTAAGTGGTAATAAATATCACATAATAATTTTCTCATATCTAGCTATTTTGGATTCCATTTTGTACTAAAATTTTTTTAGTTAGTATTTTTATTTCCCTTGTTAGCTATTAAAATATTTTCTGCATGTTATCAGAGTTTTGTCTCATTTTGCAACATCTGAATGATTTTATTATTAAATCAGTTAGGGCAGAGCTCCATTTTTGTATAGTATCACTAATAGTGATATTCTTACCTAAATTCTGACATAAATGACAGTCCTTCTAATATTTCATCATTAAAAGTTTTTTTTAAAAGTTTCAAGAAGGTATCTTTTTTTCAGGTCAGGTTTTTAGAATTTCTCTATTATACAGCATGATTCTTCAAATTATAAATGGATTTTTGATTCATAAATATGGAATTGAATTTATATATGTATTTACACATATGACACATGTACAAATACCTTTTAAATGAACTAACTTGAGGAATTTCATTAGTAAATTTCATAATATTGAATCATTGTTGTGTTTTTGAGATAATCCATACTTTATACTGATATGTTAATCTTTGGACATATTGCTGTATTTTCACATGTTATTTTAAAATTAATGTATAATTTACACACAGTAAACTTCACCATATTTGATGTGTGATTCTGAGTCTTGACAAGCACGTGGAGTGGTGTTGTCACCACTAACTCATGTATATTGCTTTGATTGCTATAATTTATGCTTTTACTTTCTAATTCTGTAAGGCAAGTAGAACCACTTTTCTATTTTTTATGTTATTTATCTTTATCTGGCCTGGTGTCAGGTTCATTTCAGCTTTATGGAAGGCGTTAAGAACTTTTGCATCTTTTCATATGTTCTGGAACAGTAAATAACATAGTGATCATCTGCTTCTTAATACTTTTGCAGAAGAACCTGCTTCTTCCTAGGAGTAGATCATTTTCTCCTCATGGCTGTTTCAAGTTTCCAGATTTTCCTATTTTATGTATATTTTTAAAGAAAATAATCTATTTTATTTAATTTTTTTTAGAGTACTGGCAAAAAAAAGTTTGACCATTATTTGCCTATGTTTGCTTTTATTTTAATTTAATTTATACTTATGACCCCTTGTTATTTAATTATATTTTCTTCTTTAACTTAATGAATCTTGAAAAATATATTTTATATATCTTTTAAAAGGACAAGCTTTTGCTTTTATAATTACATATTCTTTAATTTTCTACTTCATTCTTTTCTGGGTTCGTATTTCTCTTTTCTTTCACTGATAATTTCTCTCAAATTTACTATTATTGTGGGGTTTTTTTAAATGGATTTTTAGTTCTAGACTTTGTATTTTCTAACATATACATTTAAGTTACATACTTTTCTCATTACATAGTAAGTGTCATAAAACATGAGTCTGTAGCACCTCATAAAAATATATTTTTACTTCATCTCAGACCTTTAGGTATGTATGGTTCATTTTGTCATTTATTTCTAAGTAAGTTGTAATGTTATTTTTAGTTTCTCTTTTAACCAGCAATTATTTAGACTTTAAAGAAAAAAATCATGAGCAATTAAATTATTTTAGAAGTGGGAATATTTAATTTTTATTGTTAATTTATATTTTATTCCTTTGCCTCAAGAAAAAGGTATCCTGTAGGCTTTTCTGTTTTTGCTTTGAAATTTTCTTTCCTAACAGTTGATATTTTTTTAAAAAAATAATTTAATTCTTGATTTATGGGATTATATTTCTGGGGTACATTATTTTATATGTATATGTAATGATAAATTCAAATTTGCTGTAATAAGTAAATATTTGAATCCTTAATTACTGTTATGTAGTTAAATGACCAATTTCTGAGAGAGATCAGTTATTCTTGTAAAGTGGTCAGTAGCTCTGTGTTTCTATTATTGCCTTATAAGTTTTGAAGCATGTTAGAATAAAGTCTCAATAAATGAAATATTATTTGACTCTAACTTTTGTCAAAATAAAATAGCTTTCTTGGTTTCATTTTATGCTTTTCACATAGAATTCTATTACATGTTATAGGATTCTCACCATTTATTCTTGCCTTTTATTATTCTCTTGTCTGTTATACTATTATATCTTCTAGTTAGAATCTTTCTGTAACCATTTAATTTACATATATAAGTCTGCCCCTTCTAAGAGTCTTTATTTTTTAATAACAGACTTTAAACCATTCACATTTATTATATTGGTTGAAGTATTTAGAATTATTGCTATCATTTTATTTTTTATTTTCTCTGTACTGCTCTTCCCAGCTCTGGCTGTATTAGTTGTGGCTAGCCAGATGCCAGGTTAAGCTGAAAATTCAGGTAAAAATCTATTTTAAATTTAGAGTGCAGTGTTCTAACACCAACCAGCTGGAAGATGGTGCGTCAACATGCAGTTTACTGAATGTTACATAGTCTGTATGACATAAATATCTGCAGCATTTTATAAAAATATGCTGCCCTCATATGCAGAGGTATATGACCTTTCCATCTGTGAGACATGTGCTTTGACCTGCTTTTCATTTGTTGGTGAAGAGTTGTGTTGAGCCGTGCATGTATTCATATGACAGCTTCTTGAGGTTAGGATTTAGAACTATGGATATTCTACAATTTTTCCTCTTTGCAGCCCTACAAGAATTATGATTTTAGTATCATGATTTATATCTCTTGATCACTTTTAAGCTATTTTGACTACTTTTACATGACTATTGATACCATAATGCTTTCAATTATAAAAAGGGGCACTGCTAATAATTAATACTATGGAAACAGATATGGGTCATCTGGGGCAAGACGGGATGTAAAGTCATTGTAATCCTACTAGCAAGAAGAAAAGAAAAATTGTAGATATGATATAGATGAAAATTTATTCCCACAGCTCTCTGTCCATAAAGATACTTACTAGACAGGTAGCAGGATGTTTAGTCTGGATTTGGAACTTTGTGGAGTATCAAAGAATGAGAAAAGAGATGCTCCTAGCACACCCCACACATTTGAACTGTGAACACGTCCTTCCTGAGAAAGGCATAGGAATCCAAATTCACTCATTTTGCCCAATGTGCTAGAGGTCTGATTTCACTCTTGCATTTTTACTTCTTCTTTTTTTTTTTTTTAATATATATGCATTATGGTCATATTACCTTTTCTCCCTTATCTATATATCTTAATAGTTATTTTATTTTGAATGGCCCTGCTTACCCAGTTGTATACTGGCTGAATTTTACTTTATTTTGAATAGCTGGTGCCATTGAACTTCTTTCTGTATTATAAATTTAATGCATTTAATCAGTTTTATCCTTCACTGCCTTCTTCTCCAAAAGAATACAGGGCTGTTAACAGAATTCTTTAGTCTGGGGATTTAAGAGCCTCTACTCAAATCATCATATATCAGCTCTCTTTGCTTTCTCCTTTTCTTCATAGTTTCCTTTTTGTAAATTGCAGAGTATAGCTAGGTTGGCTCCTTGTAAGTATATTTCATAGGATTTAAAAAAAAAACAAACTTAAGATATTTCCAGAGATGCCTGTTTTAAAAGTGATTTCAGCAGCAATTATGCTTAAATCTCGCCACCTCTAGTTCCAGGGCGATTTTCAAAACACCAAAAGCCAATGATGAACTGGACATCACTACTTCATGTCTGCAAGAGAAGAACATTAACTTACTACAGTTTGGTGTGTAGAAGAAAATGTACAGCCTCATAAAGTTTGAAGAGAGCTTTTTATGTACTTTAAGCTTCAGTATAATGCCTTTCTTAGACAGGTTCTGGGAACAGGAGCAGTTATTGTCTTCAAAAGCTAGCTGCTGTTACAACAGCCTTTTGCTGCAATAGTCAAAACACATTTGGGTGTTAAAAGCCAACTATATACCAAGCACTATGCTGAGAGTTCTGGAAATACAGAAACATATGAAATAATGTATGACCATGTAATTACAGAATGAACATGTACACATTTAAGTACTCTAGTATTTCCACAAATGGAAAGCTCAGTTCTTGGCAAGGAGTTCAGATAGAATATGAAGGTAGCAGGAGATTGCTGAGCAGAGAGAAAGAAGACACGCTGGATGGAAGAAACTGGATGTGAAAGGGCTTGGCAGATAGGAATGTAGAGGGCATGACTGGATACTCAATTGTATTTGTTGGAGAATCACTACAAATACATCTGAGTGGAAAAGGACGACTCTATTTGTTTGGAGTTTCTTTTAAACTAGGTGCAAAAAAAGAAAAAAAAACACATAATGTGGTAGGTAAGAGAAAGCCTTGAAGGATATTTGAATGAAAAGATGACATGAAGCCTCTTTATTTCAAAAAGTTAAATATAACTGTACGGTGGTTAGGCTAAATTGGAAGAAGCAGCTCAAAAAGTAGAGACTCAACAGTAGCTTGTGATATAGTTGTGGTGTTTTAGAAACTTTGGGGCTTTTAACTTGGCCTGCTAAAAGAAGGGAAAATCAGAACAGAGGAAATGCATATTCTTAAGTGTCTCCCATATTTTAGACAGACTACTTTTATTGGCAAGCATAGGTATCATTTACCAGAAGTAACTACAGCAGCTCTTGACTTCCCTGCTAGGTCAGTGGTAAAGAATCCACCTGCCAATGCAGGAGACGTGGGTTTGATCCTTGGATTTGGAGGATCCCTTGGAAAATAAAATGGAAACCCATTCCAGTATTCTTGCTTGGGAAATCCCATGGACAGAGGAGCTTGGTGGGCTACAGTCCATGGGGTCGCAAAAGAGCTGGGCACAGCAACAAGCAACTCTGTATCAATTGTAATAACTAGCACAGTATTTTTTTCTAATGTAACTAGTACAAAATAGAACATTTCTGTTTATAGTTTCTGTCTTTTTATTATTTTCTCATATTTAGAAAGTTTAGTGCCCACAAGTTATTCCTTAAATTTTGGCCTTGCATGATCCTAAAACATTTCTGGGATAGTTTGAGATTTAGGCAAATGGTAGATATTTGTATAATCATTATTACTCCTGTATTAATTATGATAAAATCTTAGGTCAAAATTGTATTTTGAAGACATATAGTGTGTGAGTCATTTTTCTATAAATCTTATAAAAACTAAGAGGTACATTTTGATGTTATCCATAACTACATTTTTCTGAAATCATACCAGCTACTAAATACGTCAATGATGTCTTCCAAGAATAAAATAATAAACCTTTAAAATTGCTTTATAAAATATATTTTTATTATAATCTTAACATATTGTTACTAGTTTTTTTGCTTGATTAGAGGAAAATTTTGGCTAACTCTTTTGTAAAAAGCAGTTGAATTAAGAGTACAGATTGTATATGATAATAAAATATATTTGTGCAAGTAACATTCTGATTTGTACTTTAATTGCTGTTTATATGCAGTGTGAATTAAGAATAAAAGAAGGTGAGGTGAGGGAGGGAAGAATGAATAAGGAAAATAATTAACAGACTCAGTAGTTTTGCATTATAGTTGCTTTAATTAACAGCTTTGTAGTGGCAAAACAAAATGTGATTTGGAAAAGCTAAGAATAACTAGAATCGTGGCAGCGTCTTTGGGAAAAAAGTTGTTTATGTTCTTAATATTTATTTAATTTTTTTGATATACAGGAGAGAAGTTATATGACATTTGTGTTATAGAAGATATTTATATGATCAATTTCACCAATTTGTGTGCATTATTAATACATTTGTTCATTAATTCAAATAGATTTCAGAATATTATTAACATATTTATTTTTATCCTTCCAGAATTGTAGGTATATATAGTATTTACTGGGGCTTCCCTGGTGGGATATATAGTTAAGAATCCACCTTCAATGAAGGAGATCCAGATATGACCCCTGGCTTGGGAAGATCCCTTGGAGAAGGGGATGGCTACCCGCTCCAGTATTCTTGCCTGGGGAATTTCATGGGCAGAGGAGTCTGGCATTCTACAGTCCACGGGCCGCAAAGAGTCGGGAGTGAATGTATGACTAACGCTTTCTTTTTTTAATATTTATTTTTAATTGGTTGATGATTGCTTTGCTATCCTGGTTTGATTTCTGTCATATATCAATATGAATTAACCATAGGTGTACATATGTCTCCTCCCTTTTGAAGCTCCCTCCCACCTCCTGCCCGTTCCTACCTGTCTAAGTTGTTACCGAGCCCCAGTTTGAATTCCCTGAGTCATCAGCGAATTCCCCTTGGCCAGCTATTTACATCTGTAAGTGTGTGTGCATCCTTGCTGCTCTCTGCATTTATCTCACCCTCTCCCTCTTCTCCCCTTGTCCATAAGTCTGTCCTCTACGTCGTCCTCTCCACTGCTGCTCTGTGAGCAGATTCCTCAGCACCACCCTGCTAGATTCCATATATACGTGTTAACATACAATATTTGTTTTTCTCGTTCTGACTTACCTCACTTTGTATAATAGGCTCTAATTTGATCCAGCTCATTCAGTTCAGTTCAGTCGCTCAGTCATGTCTGACTCTTTGTGACCCCATAAATCGCAGCACGCCAGGCCTCCCTGTCCATCACCAACCCCTGGAGTTCACTCAAACTCACGTCCATCGAGTTGGTGATGTCATCCAGCCATCTCATCCTCTGTCGTCCCCTTCTCCTCCTGCCCCCCAATCCCTCCCAGCATCAGAATCTTTTCCAATGAGTCAACTCTTCGCATCAGGTGGCCAAAGTACTGGAGTTTCAGCTTTAGCATCATTCCTTCCAAAGAACACCCAGGACTGATCTCCTTTAGAATGGACTGGTTGCATCTCCTTGCAGTCTTAGAACTGACTCAAATGTGCTCCTTTCTTACGGCTGAGTCGTATCCTGTTGCATATATGTACCACAGCTGCTTTATCCATTCATCTGTCTATGGACATCTAGGTTGCTTCAGTGTTCTGGCTATTGTAAATAGTGCTGCAATGAACAGTGGTATGCATGTGTCTTTTTTAGTTTTTGTTTTCTTCAGGGTATATGCCTAGAAGTGGTATTACTGGGTCATATATTGATTTTATTCCTAGCTTTTTAAGGAATCTTCATATAGTCTTCCATAGTGATTGTATCAATTTGCATTCCCACCAGCAGTGTAGGAGGGTTCCCTTTTCTCCACACCCTCTCCAACACTTATGTGTGGAACTTTTTTCACAACTAAAGATGAAATATTTAATCTTTCTCTCTTTAAAATAAATATTTGTGTAATATATATTTGTTAGAAAAAACAAAGAGCATTTAACATTTCTACTATTAGTACTATTATAGTAACACTATTATTAATATTAACTGAACAAAGTGACAAAACTCTCACAAAGATATGAACACATAAGACTTAATTAAAGCTATTACTGAGAACTGGTTTTCCTGAATGAGCTTTTTTTTTCCTGTTAATTAGTTACCTTACCATATTTATGATTATAGTATGTGGAAAATAGAGTTTTCGTCTTCTTGGTTACTTTTGTTTTCGTTTTTGTACTTCTACATATTCTGGTGAACAAGTAAACTAACCAAATTGTTGGATGACTGTTTAGTACACTTTTAGAGGTAGCAGAGTATAAAGAAATTGGAATCTGAAGACCCAGTCTGGAGTCCTTTGATCTTATTACACTGTTCCCAGTTTCTCTAGGATTCAGTTTTCCCATCTATACAATGGAGTGAAGAAACCTACCTTATAGGATTGTTTGGAGAATCAAATGAGATGTGTTTATAAATGTGATTGGTAATTGGTAAAGTCCTACGTATGTACCACCTACTATCACTTGACCATCCCACTTTGAGAATTTCATCCACCATGTAAATTATTATGATTTGAGATTTGCTGTTCAGTGTCATAGTTTTAAACATTGGTTTACTGAAAATTTATAATGAAGTGACACTTTTTCAAAATTCCTATTTGGTTCCAGAAATATGATTTACAAAGGCAGTAAGTTTGAAGATCAATTTTTACAGCCTTTTCTCTCTCAGGGGATGAAAATGATAAATTCTTGATGAAATTACATCATTATTGCTTACACACAGTGGATATATTTCCATTACTGTGTAAATAAATTACTGTGTAAACATATGGTTGAAACCAAGTAAGTTTTATATGAGAATAAAGGCCGTTTGTTGTTCTTGGCATTCCATTACTTCACCAGAGCCTTTCTTAATCTTTTAATTTCCAAATACAATCATGTTTTTGAAGAAATGTAGAGGGAAGAGTGCTCAAAGAGGGAGGTGACTTGGAAATGTTTATTTAAACCTCAAAAAACATGTGAAAAATATCAAGAAGCTTTGTCATCTTCAAATCTGGAATTATTTTGGAAGATCTACTTTGAAAATTAAGCTTCTAACACTAAGAAACTGCCTTACCCACCTATCTTGTTTCAAGGAAAATAGAGAAGGCAAGTTGGCTGAAATGAAATCTGGTTCATTATTCACTAGCCTTAGGGATAATCACATTTAGGGGCAAGGCTTTAATTAGCTCAATTGTTGCTTTTTACCACATGTGTGGCAAAATCCAATCACCTCTTCTTTCATTTTCCTTTTAAAAAATATCTTCTAATATTGTTCCCAACTTATATAATTCAGACTTGGCAATTCTAATAGCAATTATTATTCAGTTATATGTTTTTCAATGACATAACAAATTCAAATTTTTATTATCTTCAAAACTTGTACTTTGGAGTTATCTATTGAACGTTACATTATACTCAGTTACCTTGTTGGTAACTGGACATGTCCATATAAGACTGACTAAAATATACTCTTTTTATCAAAAGTCTCCCATATAAACAAATCTGTGCTTCTCTACCTTTGTTTGCTTGCTTCAGCCTCCAGTAAGGATTACGGTTGAAAGTTTATTTTAATTAGAGTTTAAAAGTGATGCACATTACACTCAAACATGTGGACGTTCCCAGAAGCATTTCTGTGGCAGTACATTCATCTGCAGATTCACTTGGCCTCGTGATCATATTAAAAAATTCCTTGTGTTTAAAACCATCTTACTTCAGCAATGTATACATTTCTCTTATATTTCTTCTGGTATTTCTAGTCTAAAATGTAAAAAGTCTTGTCTCCTTTATTTATCCTTACATTCATCGTAATCATTTTTTCCAGAGGTATTTATCTTTTTAGAATTTCAAATTGACTTTCACTGTGACTATTCTACAATTTTTATTATTTAAGTAGAGTTAAACTACTAGGAAATTTAAAGCCTACAATCTATGGCTTTAAAAAAATGCTAGTTGTAGCATGGAATGTAATTTTATGAGTGATAGGAGTTTTTGTGCACAGGGCTTAATTGTATTACGTTTATACTTTGAATTCTTAGTTCTTCATGTTAATTTAACCAGTTCTCTGGAGAAACTAAATATATTAATGATTTACATATTAATTAAGTAATTTTCACTAGGAGTACTTACTAGGAAAATGATAGAATTTATTCACCATGAAGCTTTTCTGATATAAGTGCATATGAAGAACTGTAGTAAGGAAAGCTGTTTGAGGCTTAGGAAATGCCTTTTATTAAGGATTTTAGACTTCTTATTGCCCAAAAAATTCTTCATGGTGCTGCAACACAGGCCACACACTTTTGGCTAGATTCAAAATGAACAATTATAGCATATAAATTATCAGTTGGATAAAATTTATCATACCGTCATACATTTGATTTTTATCTGTATTATAATCACAACAATAAGATACTTTATTGGCTTTGGATGTATAGGCTTAAAAAGTTTAATATGAAGTATAGATATAAATGGGGATAGTTATATTGATAATATACATATTGATTAATAGAATACGTTTGTGTTGAACTCCACATGGTAAGGAGTTTGTTCCAGGTGTGTCATGGTAAGGAGTTTACCAGCTAGGGGACAGGCATTTCCAATTATTATAAAACTGTGTATTTAATATAATAATAAAGGTATGGAAAGCAGAGGAAAGTGTAGGACAGGGGCAGAGGCTGGGATGCAAGGCTGGGATGGCAAAGGCTTCCAGAAGAGTTAACACTTATGTCATGGCATATATTGGGTTGGCCCAAAACTTTATTCAGGTTTTCCTGTACATTGTTACAGAAAAGCCCAAACGAACTTTTTGGCCAACCCAATAATTCTTTTTGCATGTTGCTGGATTCAGTTTGCTATTTTTGTTACTGTAATAAAATATACATAACATATAATCCTACATTTTAACCATTTTCCAAGTTTATATATTTTCTTTTATTTTCAGCCTATTTGTATTTTTACTGTGTGTTTCATGTTTTTGGTTTTTTCTTTTTTTTCTTTTTTAATTGAAATATATCATTGATTTACAATGTGTTAGTTTCAGGTGTACAGCAAAATGATTTAGTTATACATAATAATATATTCATTTTTATGCAATTTAATTGAAAGTGTAATTTTAAAAAGTTTTTAATGGAGTAAAATTGGCTTGGGTCCACAAAAGTCATAACATGTGCTCAGTCGCTCAGTTGTGTCTGACTCTGTGTCTCCCCATGGAATCTAATCCCATGTACAGTTCCTGGGATTATCCCCCCAAGAATCCTGGAGTAGGTTGCCATTTTCTCCTCCAGGGGATCTTCCTGTCTTAGGGATTGAACCCTCATCTCCTTGGCAGATGGATTCTTTACCACTGTGCCACCTGGAAGTCCCAAAGTCATAGCAGAGTCCTGGCCATTTCTTCTTATTTTAGATTCCTTAGAACTCTTCTAGTTTCTGAGCCATATGCTTTCCCCATACATTTTAGTTAATTGAGTCATTAGCCAGCCAGTTTCTAGCTTAAGTAAGTTAAAATAAACTTAAAACTGACATTTACATTCCTTCATCTCCTTTCTAAATAGTTCACTGTTTCCTTTTCTGGGCTACCTCTGTACTGTGAAGTTAAACTTCTCACCACATTTAAACTATTTATTTACATGTCTGTCTTTCCTACTAGACCATCAAAACATTTTGAGAACATGGACTGCATCTTTTTAAAATTTTTTTTATTATTATTATTTTTTTTACTTTACAATATTGTATTGGTTTTTCCATACATTAACATGCATCCACCACGGGTGTACACGTGTTCCCCATCCTGAACCCCCCCTCCCACCTCCCTCCCCATGCCATCCCTCTGGGTCATCCCAGTGCACCAGCCCCAAGCTTCCTGTATCCTGCATTGAACCTGGACTGGCGATTTGTTTCTTATATGATATTATACATGTTTTAATGCAATTCTCCCAAATCATCCCCCTCCTCCCTCTCCCACAGAGTCCAAAAGACTGTTCTATACATCTGTGTCTCTTTTCTGTCTCGCATACAGGGTTGTCGTTACCATCTTTCTAAATTCCATATAGATGCGTTAGTATACTGTATTGGTGTTTTTCTTTCTGGCTTACTTCACTCTGTATAATAGGTTCCAGTTTCATCCACCTCATTAGAACTGATTCAAATGTATTCTTTTTAATGGCTGAGTAATACTCCATTGTATATATGTACCATAGCTTTCTTATCCATTCATCTGCTGATGGACATCTAGGTTGCTTCCATGTCCTGGCTATTATAAACAGTGCTGCAATGAACATTGGGGTACATATGTCTCTTTCAATTCTGGTTTCCTCGGTGTGTATGCCCAGTAATGGGATTGCTGGGTCATATGGCAGTTCTATTTCCAGTTTTTTAAGGAATCTCCACACTGTTCTCCATAGTGGCTGTACTTGTCTACAAGAGACCCACCTCAAAACAGGAGACACATACAGACTGAAATTGAAGGGCTGGAAAAAGGTATTCCATGCAAATAGAGATCAAAACAAAGCAGGAGTAGCAATACTCATATCAGATAAAATAGACTTTAAAACAAAGGCTGAGAAAAGAGACAAAGAAGGACACTACATAATGATCAAAGGATCAATCCAAGAAGAAGATATAACAATTATAAACATATATGCACCCAACATAGGAGCACTGCATATGTAAGACAAATGCTAACAAGTATGAAAGGGGAAATTAACAATAACACAATAATAGTGGGAGACCTTAATACCCCACTCACACCTATGGATAGATCAACTAAACAGAAAATTAACAAAGAAACACAAACTTTAAATTATACAATAGACCAGTTAGACCTAATTGATATCTATAGGACATTTCACCCCAAAACAATGAATTTCACCTTTTTCTCAAGCGAACATGGAACCTTCTCCAGGATAGATCACATCCTGGGCCATAAAGCTAGCCTTGGTAAATTCAAAAAAATTGAAATCATTCCAAGCATCTTTTCTGACCACAATGCAGTAAGATTAGATCTCAGTTACAGGAGAAAAAATATTAAAAATTCCAACATATGGAGGCTGAACAACACGCTGCTGAATAACCAACAAATCACAGAAGAAATCAAAAAAGAAATCAAAATTTGCATAGAAATGAATGAAAATGAAAACACAACAACCCAAAACCTGTGGGACACTGTAAAAGCAGTGCTAAGGGGAAAGTTCACAGCAATATAGGCTTACCTCAAGAAACAAGAAAAAAATCAAATAAATAACCTAACTCTACACCTAAAGCAACTAGAAAAGGAAGAAATAAAGAACCCCAGGGTTAGTAGAAGGAAAGAAATCTTAAAAATTAGGGGAGAAATAAATGCAAAAGAAACAAAGGAGACCATAGCAAAACTCAACAAAGCCAAAAGCTGGTTCTTTGAAAGGATAAATAAAATTGACAAACCATTAGCCAGACTCATCAAGAAACAAAGGGAGAAAAATCAAATCAATAAAATTAGAAATGAAAATGGAGAGATCACAACAGACAACACAGAAATACAAAGGATCATAAGAGACTACTATCAGCAATTATATGCCAATAAAATGGACAACGTGGAAGAAATGGACAAATTCTTAGAAAAGTACAACTTTCCAAAACTGGACCAGGAAGAAATAGAAAATCTTAACAGACCCATCACGAGCACGGAAATTGAAACTGTAATCAGAAATCTTCCAGCAAATAAAAGCCCAGGTCCAGATGGCATCACAGCTGAATTCTACCAAAAATTTAGAGAAGAGCTAACACCTCTCCTGCTCAAACTCTTCCAGAAAATTGCAGAGGAAGGTAAACTTCCAAACTCATTCTATGAGGCCACTATCACCCTAATACCAAAACCTGACAAAGATGCCACAAAAAAAGAAAACTATAGGCCAGTATCACTGATGAACATAGATGCAAAAATCCTTAATAAAATTCTAGCAATCAGAATCCAACAACACATTAAAAAGATCATACACCATGATCAAGTGGGCTTTATCCCAGGGATGCAAGGATTCTTCAATACCCACAAATCAATCAATGTAATACACCACATTAACAAATTGAAAAATAAAAGCCATATGATTATCTCAATAGATGCAGAGAAAGCCTTTGACAAAATTCAACATCCATTTATGATAAAAACTCTCCAGAAAGCAGGAATAGAAGGAATACACCTCAACATAATAAAAGCTATATATGACAAACCCACAGCAAACATTATCCCCAATGGTGAAAAATTGAAAGCATTTCCCCTAAAGTCAGGAACAAGACAAGGGTGCCCATTTTCACCATTACTATTCAACATGGACTGCATCTTATCCACTCCTGAACTCCCAATAACTAGCAGAGTACATGGCCCATAGAAAATTATTCATAGACGTTTGGCGAAATAAATTGATTCTGTTTGTTATGTTGATGTTGTATTGCCAGCTGTAGTGCGAAGTCCTGTTTGTAGATGTGCTTTGTATCGAAGATTTCACCTGAAACTTTTGATACCGGAAATGAAAAATTGTCATCTACTCTGCAAAATGATGACTTTTCTATACTTTTCAGCACTACTCTCTACCATCCTAATTACTCCTTAAAAATTGAAATTAAATAAATTAGTTTGTCAAGACTTCTTCCCTTCCTTGCTATGTTAATTTAATTAACCAAGGGCCTATGAATATAGCGAGGGCCTTTTGATATCTCCATGTATGCATTTCCATGTTATAAATAGATCCCATGTCTCACTGATCTAATGAGGCTACGATGTGAGTGAGAAATGAGTCTTAATTTTTCAGGACCAAGGCAGACCAGCATTATCTAGTTGTAGAACAGGAGAGAACGTATATCACCTCTAGGGTTTAAGCACCTATTTAAGTGGGCAGAATTTTTTCTTATTTAACTTCAACTTTATTTATAAATAAATGACTAGGACATTAGTTGCTGATTACTTTGCACCATATAGTAGTTTTATTTTTGTTAAAGAGACTGCCAAGTACCGCTTCATTTTTATTTTTCCTACTCTCTGATTTATGATTTTCTCAGGCTTGAAAAGTTTTTATATCTTAAACAGATTGTGGTGTATAGAAGAGGGAGACACTAGAGGGGAAAGGAACTGTTTGCAGTTTGGACGATCGTGCATGATAGTACCAGTTACATCAGAGAAGCTGGAGAAAAGGGTGATTTTTGTCCTTTGTCAAGTCTGGTCCTGCACAAATGCCTGAAACAGGCTTGACTCTTTGCTGAGGTTATTTTCCATTCGTAATATCTCTTTGAAAGAAAAGTGCTGGTTTTAGCTGTGGAAAACCAATGTTTGCTCATGTATAGAGAATGAAATTTCATAATTTTGGCATGGTCTAATACTTGTAGTCTCATGTTTATTGCATTCTTCTAAAGTTGTTTAAATTCCTATTTATGAAGGAAGGATAATTGATAAGGAAAATGAGTAATTATTACCTCGTTGTGAAGTTTTACTAGATAATTTTTTTTTCATTTTTGTAATAACAATTGATAGTATCTACTATTAGCAGGACATTTTTCAGCTAACACAGTGCTTTCAGAGGCATTATTTCTTTCGATGCTTATAACCACACAGGAGAGTATTATTATCATCAATATTTTACAGATGAGGAAATTGAGCTACATGGACTTCAAGAACTTAGATAAGATTTCACAGTAACCATCAGAATCAGGACCGAACTCTGGGTCTCACTGAAATTCTCTCATTATTTATGACTTCCTTGCTTGTAAGCCCTTTACGTCAATAAGATCTAACAACAGACCTCCTGGTGTGTTTGGAAGGCAACCTTTCTCTTTCCCTTCCCAGAATCACTTACCTTAGGTATCTTTTCCACCTTCATTTGCTGCTTGAACCTTGATTCACCCTTCTGTTCCCTCCAGTTTGGGTGTTGTATGTGTTCTCTATGGTATTTTGAATTTGACTTGAAACCTTCACATTTATTTGTCAAATTAATAGCTCAAACAATTACATACCAGCAGGAATCCAGAAGCCTATAAGTCTAAAAAGAGGCGTTCTACCCCACAACTGCCAGCAGAGAACAGATCTGAGTTGTTTCTTCACTCCTACCATTGCTTCTGGCTGCCATGTGGTGTTGCTGTGGTAAACGCACCTTCAACAGTTCCGCAGCTAAAACTATTCCCTGTGGCCAAGCGGCTGATAGCTAGACATCCCTTTTTAGCTCACAGGGATACCTCTTGCTGCATGCCTTGATTACAGCTCTTGTTGGTCACATTTCCAGGTCCAGGCATTATTCCCTGAAGCAGCAGGGCCTTGTTGAGTTTGGAAGGCTTCCCTGCATACGCCTCCAGCTACCTCATCTCTCAGAAACATCCATATGTCCAAATCCAAGGCTCCAGTTGATGTGCTCCCTTTTCTCAAGGCAATTTTATTTAGAGACTTATTGCTCTTTCCTGCCACAGACTTTTGGTGGGGTCTGTGGCAGAAAAGAGATCCTGATTCATCTTAACAGGTCTCTCAAACTTTGGATTTTAGGGAACAGGTGGGTTCTTTCTTCTAGAAGAATCACGGGTCTCAACAGATGGCAGATTTGTTCATATTACACCCTATCCCCTTTCCAAGGAAGAAGTTGCCTTCATGCCTCACGTTCACAAAACTAAGAAGACACCTTTAAAGCCAGGAAGAGGTCCCTAACTCTATCTGTGGAAAAGTTGATGTAAGCTTAAAATAAATCTGCCTTGGGCAGAGTTGGTTCCTTCTCAGGGCTGAAGAAGAATCTGTTTTATGCCTTCTGATAGCCGTGGGAGTTCCTCTGGCTGCTAGATGGTGTTCTCCCTATAACATCACATGGTCCTCCCTCTATACATGGCAGTCTGTGTGTCCAAATGTCCCATTTATTTAAGGACATCTGTCCTATTGGATCAGGACCCACTCTAATGACCTCATTGTACCTCGTCATCTGCAAACACACCATTTCCAAATTATATTCACAGGTACTGAGGGTTAGGACTTCAGCGTCTTTTATGGGGGACAAAATAAGGAGGAAAGTGCAGAAAGTAAATTAGGTTTCCTAACACTAAGTACCATGGGATTTGTACTGTATTCTGAAATCTCTTATAATTTTTTTCAATAGCTATTAAAATGTTTATTCAGAAATGTACTTAGTTGTCATAGATTTAATGGCTTCTGATTTTTCTACAAAATATGTTTTTAAAAATTTTCCTTTCAAAGAATTTTCAACTGAATCTTGACTTATTGCCTTACTATTATGTAGTCAGTTTTCTAAGAATTACTTATAAGTTTCTTTGAAATACATTTCTTAGAAAAAGATGTTTAGGCTTTAAAGAGAAGCAAATGGGGAACAATACCTATAGGCAATATAGAGGACTCCTATTTATAATCTTAGGTTTGCATGGGTTTTGTCTATTCATATTACCCAGGGATAATAGAATGAAGCATTTATTCACTGTTGCTTGATTTTCCTTGTAAGCTCACAGAGATACCTCATGAGGATGTAATTTTAGAGATATAAAATAGAATGAGTAATTCTTACTGTTTACAAATATGACCTAAAATAATATTGAGATGCTTCCTAAATTTAAACAAATGAATTTAACAGTTGTCATCTTTTCTATATCCATTTAAGTAAAATAAAACAGTAGTTAAAAGTAAATATATGTATAAAACTACTTAGAAAAATGGTCTTTCAGTTCAGTTCAGTTCAGTCCCTCAGTCATATCCGACTCATTGAGACCCCATGGACCACAGCACGCCAGACTTCCCTGTCCATCACCAACTCCCAGAGCTTACTCAAACTCATGTCCATCAAGTTGGTGATGCCATCCAACCGTCTTATCCTCTGTCGTCCCCTTCTCCTCCTGCCTTCAATCTCGCCCAGCATCAGGGTCTTTTCAGATGAGTCAGTACTTCACACCAGGTGGCCAAAGTACTTAGACCTCAGCTTCAGCATCAGCCCTTCCAATGAATAATCAGGACTGATTTCCTTTAGGATGGACTGGTTGGATCTCCTTGTAGTCCAAGGGACTCCCAAGAGTCTTCTCCAACACCACAGTTCAAAAGCATCAATTCTTTGGTGCTCAGCTTTCTTTATAGTCCAACTCTCACATCCATGCATGACCACTGGAAAAACCATAGCCTTGACTAGATGGACCTTTGTTGGCAAAGTAATGTCTCTGCTTTTGAATATGCTATCTAGGTTGGTCATAACTTTTCTTCCAAGGAGCAAGCACCTTTTAATTTCATGGCTGCAATCATCATCTGCAGTGATTTTGGAGCCCAGAAAAATAAAGTCAGCCACTGTTTCCCCATCTGTTTGCCATGAAGTGATGGGACCGGATGCCATGATCTTCGTTTTCTGAAGGTTGAGCTTTAAGCCAACTTTTTCACTCTCCTCTTTCACTTTCATCAAGAGGCTCTTTAGTTTTTCCTCATTTTCTGCCATAAGGGTGGTGTCATCTGCATATCTGAGGTTATTAATATTTCTCCCAGCAATCTTGATTCTAGCTTGTGCTTCATCCAGCCCAGTGTTTCTCATGATGTACTCTGCATATAAGTTAAATAAGCAGGGTGACAATATATAGCCTTGACGTACTCCTTTTCCTATTTGGAAGCAGTCTATTGTTCCATGTCCAGTTCTAACTGTTGCTTCCTGACCTGCATACAGGTTTCTCAAGAGGCAGATCAGGTGGTCTGGTATTCCCATCTCTTGAAGAATTGTCCACAGTTTATTGTGATCCACACAGTCAAAGGCTTTAGCTTGTAGCTAAGATAACCATTATATCTACTACTGTGGGCAAGAATCCCTTAGAGGAAATGGAGTAGCCCTCATAGTCATCAAAAGAGTCCAAAATGCAGTACTTGGATGCAATCTCAAAAATAACAGAATGATCTCTGTTCATTTCCAAGGCAAACCATTCCATATCACAGTGATCCAAGTCTATGCCCCAACCAGTAATACTGAAGAAGCTGAAGTTGAACGGTTCTATGAAGACCTTCAAGACCTTCTAGAACTAACACCCAAAAAAAGATGTCCTTTTCATTATAGGGGACTGGAATGCAAAACAGGAAGTCAAGAGCTACCTGGAGTAACAGGCAAATTTCACCTTGGAATACAAAACGAAGCAGGGCTAAGGCTAATAGAGTTTTGCCAAGAGAACACATTGGCCATAGCAAACACCCTTTTCCAACAACACAGGAGAAGACTCTACACATGAATATTACCAGATTGTCAATACCAAAATCAGATTGATTATATTCTTTGCAGCCAAGGGTGGAGAGGCTCTATACAGTCAGAAAAAACAAGACTGGGAGTTTATTGTGGCTCAGATCAAGAACTCCTTATTGGCAAATTCAGACTTAAATTGAAGAAAGTAGGGAAAACCACTAGACCATTCAGGTATGACCTAAATCAAATCCCCTATGATTATAAGTGGAAGTGACAAATAGATTCAAGAGATTATCTCTGATAGACATAGTACCACAGTGCCTGGAGTACTATGGACGGAAGTTCATGACATTGTACAGGAGGCAGTAATCAAGACCATCCCAAGAAAAAGAAATGCAAAAAGGCAAAATGATTGTCTGAGGAGGACTTAAAAATACATGAGAAAAGAGAAGCAAAAGCCAAAGGGGAAAAGGAAAGATATACCCATTTGAATGCAGAGTTGAACAGAATAACAAGGAGAGATAAGAAAGCCTTCCTCAATGATCAGTGAAACGAAATAGAGGAAAAAGGTCTTTGGAGTAAGACAAATAAATATGGTTTAGTATCAACTTATTGTTATATGAGTAGCCCTGGGTAAGTAACCTAACTTCTAAGCCTCGATTTTCTCATGTCCAAAATTTGGATAATAATTTCATTTTCCTAATAAAACTTGTGGAATAATTGTTTTAAAATTACACCGTGCCAGAGCAGTGAGCAGAAAATAAACATCAACTGTATTGTCAATATACCAGTTAAATTAATCAGTTTCTTTGAAATTATACTTACTGTCTTACTCTGTTAAAACACTGAGCTGAAGAGCAAGGGCTGCTGTGCCTCTGTGCTTAGAGCAATACTAGAGGTATAGTTGGCAATGAATTGTTACTGTTTTATGTCAATGAGTGTAACTATGGTTCTGTTTTTTTAAATAGTTCTTTCTGTAAAACTAATAGTTTTAATTGAGTTAGAACCCACCCTGAGTCATAATATTAAAAACATTAAAAACATTTATCTCATCATTTGGCTGTTGATTTTTCTTTATCATTAGACACCCTTTCCTGTGCTTTTATTCTCAAAATTTTTGTTATTTTAGTTTGTTAATTAGAGAATCTGCATTTCTTATTGTTACATACTTTTATTCTTTAAGTGGTTGTTTATCTTAAAAAGTTGTAAAAACAAAAAACCTTATGCAAACAAATCTCCATTATATAAGTAATACATGTTCATTGTGTGAATAAATAGATAGGTATGCACACACACACACACACATATACATGAATCAGGCCACCTATAGTCTCACACTCCATACAAAATCAATGTTTGCAGTTTGAGAGAGCATCTCTTAATATTATCTCTGACTCTTACAACGTCTTCTAGTCAATTACATTTCATCTGCATTGATATCTGCTCTACCTGGCCAACTCTTTTGGTTGTAGCAACATACAGGAAAGAACCTAAACAGCAAGAAGAGCCAATAGGGGTTTTATATTCATTTCCCAGCCTCAGGGCCTTTTCATATTGAGATGGCTCCCCATAGGACTGCTGAGGTAGCAGACATTCAAATTGAAATTTATTTTCATTACCTAATATTGTCAACTGAAAGGATGCAAACTCTGAGACACCTGTTTTCCAGATGAGAGAAATGGTCACCCAAGTTCACCCCATGTGAATTTACCCTCTATTTACTGCCTGCTCATTCTCTCCAGGTCTTTTCCCATCTGTCTTTCAAAGTGAAGCTAATGGCAGTTTATTTTATTACATATGTTTCTCATTTTACTATTGAAGACTGAAAATCCTTAATCTGCAATTCTGAAACTTTGTTTTCATACCCCAAATGTTCTAAGAACAAAAATATTTCCATAATTAATATGAAGCATTTACAGTTATTATTTATGATATTCAATGTGAATATTCAAATGTCAGACTACCAAAGTATAAATGCACTTGATTACAGAATATTGTAATATTGTAAATCCCCATTGTAACTATGGGGATGGATTCTGTAATCCCCAGAGTCCTCTCAAGGTGCCATGTAGCCTGTGTTATTTGCACTAGATTACCTCTCTAAAACCCAAGAAAGTCTGAATTATAAACACAACTGGCCCTACAGGTCTTGAATGAGTCTTCAGCCTTTATTAGCACAAAGAGGGGGCTAAGGACTGGTATAATGAAGAGAAGGGCAGAGGAGGATGGTTTCATTTCAACTGCACCAGCATTCTGTGATCTTCAGCTCTGTTCTCACCCTGCTCTTGTGATAATGGCAGTGTAAACTGTTTGCAGTCCCCTCCCTCTTTATGTTGTCCATTTCTTACCATGTTTTGCCAACCGAGACATGTTTCCTGAATTCCTACACATAATGCTTTTTATTTCTACTAATGACACAATATATTTCCTTCCTCAAATAAAATGTAGATTTCCTTTGCAATCAATACCACACAACAGTTAGGCTAGAATGATCCTTTGCTAGAACTGTTGTATGTATGGTACCTATTTATGGGGGACAGTAAATCAATAAATCCATGTCATAGTTTTTATCTCTGAGTTCAGAGGATCCCCCAAGGAATAGCGAAAGCTCACACTTAAAGGCTATGGAAAGAAGAGAATAAAGAACAGAAGCAGAAGATGAAGGAACAAAGGGATTTCTTTTCCATGGCAGCCAGTCAAATTGTTTTTAGTCGTTGTTGTTAACATTATTTGGAAAATACCTACCAATGATATATGATGTTTTTACCCTATAACACACTGTGAGGACTTTGTGTTGTTCCCCCTTAGCATCCATAAATATCAGAGTAATGCCCTTTTGCTAATTACCAAGTAAAGGAACTAAAAAAAAACATTTTGCATTCCAAGTTTTTCCTACAATGCCAGGTGTAAAAATTCAGGTACAAGTGAGGACTATAAAGCAGTTTTCTCAGTGTCAGCACTATTAATATTTTGGGTTGGGGAAATCTTTGTTGTCCAGGGCTGTCCTGGACACTGCAGAAAGTTAGCAGCTTTCCTAGTCTGTACCCACTAGATAACCATGGGTACTCCCTCTTCCCCCCAGTTGTGACAAGGAAAATTATCTCTCAGTTCAGTTTAGTCGCTCAGTCATGTCCGACTCTTTGCGACCCCATGAATCGCAGCACGCCAGGCCTCCCTGTCCATCACCAACTCCTGGAGTTCACTGAGACTCATGTCCATCGAGTCAGTGATGCCATCCAGCCATCTCATCCTCTGTCGTACCCTTCTCCTTCTGCCCCCAATCCTTCCCAGCATCAGAGACTTTACCAATGAGTCAACTCTTCGCATGAGGTGGCCAAAGTACTGGAGTTTCAGCTTTAGCATCATTCCTTCCAAAGAAATCCCAGGGCTGATCTCCTTTAGAATGGACTGGTTGGATCTCCTTGCAGTCCAAGGGACTCTCAAGAGTCTTCTTCAACACCACAGTTCAAAAGCATCAATTCTTCAGTGCTCAGCCTTCTTCACAGTCCAACTCTCACATCCATACGTGACCACAGGAAAAACCATAGCCTTGACTAGACGAACCTTGTTAGCAAAGTGATGTCTCTGCTTTTGAATATGCTATCTAGGTTGGTCATAACTTTCCTTCCAAGGAGTAAGTGTCTTTTAATTTCATGGCTGCAGTCACCATCTGCAGTGATTTTGGAGCCTCCCAGAATAAAGTCTGACACTGTTTCCACTGTTTCCCCATCTATTTGCCATGAAGTGATGGGACCGGATGCCATGATCTTCATTTTCTGAATGTTGAGCTTTAAGCCAACTTTTTAACTCTCCACTTTCACTTTCATCAAGAGGCTTTGTAGTTCTTTTTCACTTTCTGCCATAAGGGTGGTGTCATCTGCATATCTGAGGTTATTGATATTTCTCCTAGCAATCCTGATTCCAGCTTGTGCTTCTTCCAGCCCAGCATTTCTCATGATGTACTCTGCATATAAGTTAAATAAGCAGGGTGACAATATACAGCCTTGACGTACTCCTTTTCCTACTTGGAACCAGTCTGTTGTTCCATGTCCAGTTCTAACTGTTGCTTCCTGACCTGCATACAAATCTCAAGAGGCAGATCAGGTGGTCTGGTATTCCCATCACTTTCAGAATTGTCCACAGTTTATTGTGATCCACACAGTCAAAGGCTTTGGCATAGTCAATAAAGTAGAAATAGATGTTTTTCTGGAACTCTCTTGCTTTTTTCCATGATCCAGCGGATATTGGCAGTTTGATCTCTGGTTCCTCTTCCTTTTCTAAAACCAGCTTGAACATCAGGAAGTTCACGGTTCACATATTGCTGAAGTCTGGCTTGGAGAATTTTGAGCATTACTTTACTAGTGTGTGAGATGAGTACAATTGTGCGGTAGTTTGAGCATTCTTTGGCATTGCCTTTATTTGGAATGAAAACTGACCTTTTCCAGTCCTGTGGCCACTGCTGAGTTTTCTTAATTTGCTGGCATATTGAGTGCAGCACTTTCACAGCATCATCTTTCAGGATTTGAAAGAGCTCAACTGGAATTGCATCCCCTCCACTAGCTTTGTTCGTAGTGATGCCTTTCTAAGGCCCACTTGACTTCACATCCTAAGATGTCTGGCTCTAGGTCAGTGATTACACCATCATGATTATCTGGGTCGTGAAGATCTTTTTTGTACAGTTCTTCTGTGTATTCCTGCCATCTCTTCTTAATATCTTCTGCTTCTGTTAGGTCCATACCATTTCTGTCCTTTATCGAGCCCATCTTTGCATGAAATGTTCCTTTGGTATAACTAATTTTTTTGAAGAGATCTCTAGTCTTTCCCATTCTGTTGTTCTCCTCTATTTCTTTGCATTGATCACTGAAGAAGGCTTTCTTATCTCTTCTTGCTATTCTTTGTAACTCTGCATTCAGATGGGTGTATCTTTCCTTTTCTCCTTTGCTTTTCGCTTCTCTTCTTTTCACAGCTATTTGTAAGGCCTCCCCAGACAGCCATTTTGCTTTTTTGCATTTCTTTTCCACAGGGATGGTCTTGATCCCTGTCTCCTGTACAATGTCACGAACCTCATTCCATAGTTCATGAGGCACTCTATCTATCAGATCTAGGCCCTTAAATCTATTTCTCACTTCCACTGTATAATCATAAGGGATTTGATTTAGGTCATACCTGAATGGTCTAGTGGTTTTCCCTACTTTCTTCAATTTAAGTCTGAATTTGGCAATAAGGAGTTCATGATCTGAGCCACAGTCAGCTCCTGGTCTTGTTTTTGCTGACTGTATAGAGCTTCTCCATCTTTGGCTGCAAAGAATATAATCAATCTGATTTCGGTGTTGACCATCTGGTGATGTCCATGTGTAGACGCTTCTCTTGTGTTGTTGGAAGAGAGTATTTGCTATGACCAGTGCGTTCTCTTGACAAAACTCTATTAGCCTTTGCCCTGATTCATTCCGTATTCCAAGGCCAAATTTGCCTGTTACTCCAGGTGTTTCTTGACTTCCTACTTTTGCATTCCAGTCCCCTATAATGAAAAGGACATCTTTTTTGTGTGTTAGTTCTAAAAGGTCTTGTAAGTCTTCATAGAACCACTGAACTTCAGCTTCTTCAGCATTACTGGTTGGGGCTTAGACTTGGATTACTGTATAGCTAAAAATGCCCTGAAGGCAAAATCATTCCTGCCTCCCCAACTGAGAACCACCTTCTGTGAGGTAACTCTTCTGTGTTTTAGAGGTTTCTGTAGGGAGAGGTAGTGCTGCCATTGTGATAACTTAATAGCTGAGGGCCAGGATAATCCCTGGCCACATGTTTCTCTGAATTTTACTTTGCATCTCTTTCATTTTGCTGTATTTGTTGGTCACTGATGCTGAGCTAAGACTTTTGCTGGGTGCTGGAATAGTAGTGATTAAGAGAGCAAGGTCCCTGATCTCATGGGGTGCGCCTTCTGAAAGCGGGTGGGTTGGGCGAGTGACAAGTGTAAACAATCAGTGTACGCATGCAAGCTTGCTCAGTCATGTCTGACTCTTCATGACCCCATGGACTGTAGCTCACCAGGCTCCTCTGTCCATGGGGTTTCCCAGGCAAGGATTCTGGAGTGTGTTGCCATTTCCTACTCCAAGGGATCTTCTCCTCTATTCGCAGGCAGATTCCTTACAACTAGCACCGTTATCAGCAACCAAGTGTATGAATAATATAATTTCAAACAGTCAAAGATGCTATAAATAAAATAGATAATTGGGCAGCATGATTGGAGGACAGTTGATTGCTACTTTAGACAGAAATCAGAGGTTTCTCTAACGTCTGAGTTGATAAAAAGAAAGATCTAAGGGAGGTGTGTGATAGAAAGTGTGAATAAGTTAGTTTTGCTCAATGGCAGTGAGAAGGCCAATGTGGCAGGAACTAGAATTTACTGAGAGTGGTACTCCATGAAGTTGCAGTTAGGGAAGGTCTGTGTGCCACTAAAAGCAGCAGTTTGATTTCACTGTGATTGCAGTGGGCCACCATTAGACGCTTTTTTTTTTTTTTTTCTTTCTCTTGAATATTCATGTTTTATTTTATTTTATTTTTTTAAATTTTATTTTATTTTTACCTTTACATAATTGTATGGGAACAGAAGAATTAGCATGTTCTCACGTAAGGTTTTAAAAAGATCATGTGGGGGACAAAAGTGAAAGTAGGTGAAATGCATTAAGAGCCTTTTGAAGAAATGAGTGATGGTGGTGGTTTTAGTTAGAGTTGAACATTAAAAACAGAGAAATTGGAAGATTCAAAATGTATTGCTGTTGCTGCTGCTAAGTGGCTTCAGTTGTGTCCAACTCTGTGTGACCCCATAGACGGCAGCCTACTAGGCTCCTCCATCCTATTAGAGAAGCTGAACTGCTAATAGTTGCTGTTGTATTGACGAGATAACAAGGTGATTCCTGGGTTTGAAGCTTCAACAGTTAGAAAGCTGGTACTGCCTTTTACTGAGATAGGGAATCCTTTTGGGAGAACGGGCTGGTTTAAGATGCTGCAGGCATTTGGGGGAGTCCTTAAAGGTCACCTCTCTCCCCTCTTGTGACTTTGCATTTTTCTTTTTTTTTTTCTTTTTGCAAAAGTGCTTATGTAGATGAAGATTATACAGATGACCAATTCTCAGTAAATCATGTGTTCAGAATTGTGGTTCCTGAAAGATGGTGGATTTATATGGAAACAGGCATCCTCATGTTGCAGCATCTGCCTTTGATCTTTGACTCATGAAGGTAACGTGGCTGGCTGGAATCATGTGCCATGGAAGAGAATGAAGCTTCTTTTCCTACACTGGAGAGAGAATTCCAAGGATCTGTGTTTTAATATATGGAATTTACCCAGAAAAAAAAAAGAAAGAAAGAAAGAAACTTAACATCTTTCCAGTAAATTACTAAGAGGTTTCTGTTCCTCTCTCCTTTTATTTCCTAAAGTTAGCCTAAAGCCTGCGTATACTGAAGGGTCTTATAACACTCTCTTATCCTTACATTTCAGGCAGCAATAAGCAGACTTTTTTTTGTAACCGAATGCAAATGTGCTTTAAATTGAGAAAATCTGATCTGGTAAACAAATGAACAACAGCAACAATAAAACAAAATTAATAAGATGCATTATTTACTTTGGGAAGGGGCTTCACGTAAGATATCTTTAAGAAATAAACATTAGAGAATTTAAAATATAATTTGATAAGCAACTTCTCTGAGACACATTTGTTTCATCTAACATGGACCTTCTATACTGTGCTCAGTCGCTCAGGTATGTCCAGCTCTGTCACCCCAAGGACTGTAGCCCGCCAGGCTCCTCAGTCCATGGGACTCTCCAGGCCAGAATACTGGAGTGGGTTGCCACGCCCTCCTCCAGGGCATCTTCCCAACCCAGGCATGGAACCCAGGTCTCCCACATTGCAGGCAGATTCTTTACCATCTGCGCCACCAGGGAAGCCCGATACCGTATTGGATCTAAATGTCTCACATTAATGCATAGGTAAAATGGCCATGGAGATTTTTTTACTTCCTTTTCCAAGAAAATACAATATAGTCTTTAGTTTTATTTTTCTTGATGAATAAAGTATTTGTCATTTTTCAGTTCCTCCTACATTTTATTGTAATCTGAGTTCTTCTGGTAATTTTCCGTTTCTACCTGGGGTTTCTTTTTTACTCACAGATGTGTTTATTTCTCAGGTTGGTAATAGTGTTGGGATAAATTCATAAATAGTTATTCTTTGAATGCTGAAAAGAAATGTCTTTTATTCCTGAATAAATACAGAATTTACTTGTTGTAGGTATTATATTTGGGGGTAGTACACAGTTTCTTTTTCCTGTTATGTATTGTAAGTGATCCTGAAGATACAGAATGACAGATTTTAATCAGTTAGATCTAATATGGGTTGAGGTTTTGGTTTTGTGTGTGTGTTTTGCAAGGTAATGCATGTGAAAAGAGATAATAAAATAAAAGCAAATGATAAAAATAGTTGGATTCAAATGAAGATGCTTTGAAATGGTACAAACCTGCAAATACGTTATTTTTATTAGTAGTAGTATTCTTTGTGATCATCAAGGTGTGCGAGACACGGTTGTTGGTATGGTTTCTAATTCAGGCATTAGATCAGAAAAAGCCAAAGTATAGTTGATTTTGTAATGAAGACTCATTTCATAAGCATTTTTTAAAAGTACTTTTTAGGAGTTTCATAAAAGTCTTTGGTGGGACTGCATTTCTTCTAGACTTACATTTTTGGAATACCAGTCTTTAGAGTTTTTCATATGGTGGTTGAGAATGTGGTTTATGGTGCCAAATTGCCTGGTTTCAAACCATAGCCAAGTTTCTTAATAACTGTAAGAGCTTAGACAAATTTTATAGCCATTTTGTACTTATATTTCCTTATCTGTAAAATGATGATAAATAAACAGTACCTAGTTTTGAGGTTTAAATGAACAATATTAGTCAAACGTTAGAAGAATGTCTAGCATATAGTAAAAGACAAATGTTTGCAATTATTATTTCTTGAACAAGCCTGATAAAAATTCAGGTTTACTGGTTATTAAACTGCATTGGTCCTGTTTGGAGTCTTCTTTGTTATGTGCAGAGATTGGTAATGACCTGTGTTTGTTTCGGTCATAATTTGCCTAATTATTACATCTTATATAAAAGAAAAACAAACAAAAAGCAACAACAAGGCTTGAGCCTTCAGAGGGACAAAAAAGGTAGCATCTCAAATCTGTGCTCTACACAAGGTCCTGGCCCAGGGCCTCGTGCGCTGAAGACCCTCTGTCGTCTGCACCCAGGACTCTGACCTGTGATAACACAGGGCCTTGCTTCTTCATTCTTAGTAAATCTGAGTAGCATTCTTATCTTAAATTTGGCCTTCAGCTGTAGGGAAATCAGAACATTTGAAAGTATAGTATTATGGCTTAAATACTAAACTTTTTAAAAAATACATGCTTTAGTTCGTTTAGCTGTCTAATATTTTCTGTTCTCTGTTCTCTGTTCTCAAATTAGCTACCTTTAAAAATCTGTGATTTTAAATTACATAGTGGATTATGCAGGTACTCATCTAACATTTAAAATGTAAACAATGTCAATGTTTCTAAAAGGCAAGAGGTAGGAGATTATTATATGTGAAAGGAAGTAGAATTACGGTCTTTTAAAATTCTAGCTTGCCTTGGATTTTTCAGTTTTAATCAACTTGGCATTTAAAAACACTGGGCTCACAGTTCTGTTAAGAACTGTGTGTTGTTTGTAGAGATTTTTAGGTGCAAATTATCTAGCCAGATGTTTAAACACTAAGGGGGGAGATCAGTTAAATATAATTAACATAGTCCTCATTTATCAAGTAGTTAATTCTCAGCAGTAGACCACAAGCTTTTTATCCCCACTTATAGATAGATAATATAAAAGGAAAGATCCAGAAGCCTGATTTTGAAACTGTATGAACCTTGCAAAATTAGGAAACATTCTATTCATTATAGGTGGCTTCCCGCATTTTGGTTATTGATTGCTTTCGACTTTTCTGACGATTCAAGACTTTAATGAATATTAGAATAAATATTATGTTGCATTGTAATTTCCCACCAAGTAAATCATACACATTGATTATGGGCCTATGAAAATATCTGAGAGTGCAGTCAGGGTGGAGGTGCATATGATACACACACACACACACAAAATATAAAAATTATATTGCATAATATTGCTCTATTTCAGTTGCCGAATTGCAGCTCAACTCAACTTACCTGTAAGACTGTATTAATATGGATATTTTAATATGTTTAATATGCTATGAAGTGGGTGATCCTAAACTAATCATGCTGGGAGTGAAATAGTTCTTAAAATAGTTCTGATTATTGTGAATTTTAAAATGTTCTTTATAATTAGTTAAAATAAAGTATAAAAGTAATATAAAAGTGCAGAAGTTTTGGGTTTGCAAAACAACAAAAAAATTTACTACTACTTAATAAAAAATGTGTGCACTTAATAAAAAACATGTGTGCCCTATTATATGGGCTTCCTATGTGGCACTAGTTGTAAGAAAAACTCTCCCACTAGTGCAGGAGATGTATGAGACGTGAGTTCAATCCCTGGATCATGAAGATCCCCTAGAGAAGGGCATCACAACCCACTCCAGTTTTCTTCCCTGAAGAATCCCATGGACAGAGGAGCCTGGAGGACTATAGTTCATAGGGTCGCAAAGGGTCAGAAATGACTGAAGCGACTTAGAAATCATCCTATTATATATCTATATCATCTTTTTATACCCCTATCTATTTCCCATTTTATTTTCAGTTTTGTACTTCATTTCTTATATGCATTTACAGGGCTATTGTAAATATTCTGAGTTGTATTATATATGTTCTGAGTTCTTTAATCTTCCTCAGGAAGAACTTAAAACTGTTTTGAGTTTTATAAGTCTTATTGGAAATCTAGGGACTTATTTTCAAATATTAATTTTGAGCCTAACATTTTAAAAAGTATTAAAAGCAGTGACATAGTAGAAATTATATTAAAAATCAGGGGTTTATGTTCAAGCCAAATTTCGAAAAGATGAATGTTTGAACTTGGTTATTGTAGCTTCCTCTAGCTCTATCATTTGAGGTCTGAGGTACATCTATGCTTTGAAAATACAAGTATGAAGCCGTGAGAATAGGTTATCATCCACATGGCTTCCAAAAAACCATGCTCTAAGCTTAACAGAGCTTTATAGACATCTTTTTCTGTTATTTTATTTCACTGTGATGGACTGATTTATTTGGGGGCAGGGAGAAGCTTCTGTTTCTATTTGTTAATGTTGTTGAGCCGCTCAGTCATGTCCCACTCCTTTGCAACCCCATGGACTGTAGCCTGCCAGACCCCTCTGTCCATGGGATTTCCCAGATGAGAATACTGAAGTGGGTTGCTATTTCCTTCTCCAGGGGATTATCCTGACCCAGGGATGGAACCTGCATCTCCTGCTTGGCAGGCGGCTTCTTTAGTACTGAGCCACCTGGGAAGCATTTGTTAATGTATACAAGGAAAGACAGAAGGTAACAGGAAGGACTGAATGGGAGATAAAAAGGGCTTGGCAAGTGAGGATGAGACCAATTGAGAGGAATACCGCAACTTAAGGATACAATTATTTATTTGACACTATATTCCAGTATGTTAACTTGGGAAATAAGCAAAAGTTGATAACAAAAAGAGTGAAGTGTTAAGGAAACAAAGAAAATACAGTGGAAAAAGGACACCCCACTGTTTTTGTCTTGTTCCCATGGTTTCCATTATTTCTTTTTCCTTTTTTGCTTGTTGCTACTTTCTGGACATGAAGGAGGGAGTATCTTTAAATTATCTGTGTGGGTGCTCAGTCATTAAGTCATATCTGACTCTTTGTAACCCCATGCACTATAGCCGGCCAGGCTGCTCTGTTCATGGGATTTTCCCAGCAAGACTGTTGGAGCGGTTTGCCCTCTTCCCCTTCAGGGGATCTTCCCAACCCAGGGATTGAACCCACGTCTCCTGCATCTCCTGCATTGAGCCTCCTAAGGCCCTAAACCACTTGGGAAGCTCTAGACAGTTAATTAACCCAGTAGAACAATAGTTTTAAGAAACTACAAAAAGGTATTCCATTTTCTACAACACAGTTAAATAAGAATCAATTTTAGTCCTAAGTTGCACAGCACTGAACAATTTATTTATCTAGCTTATTTTCACCCCATCTGCCTATGTAGACTCATCCTTATTCTTAGCCTCCCTTAAAAATGAGATTAGGTTTTCTTCTTATTCTAGTAGAGTCAAAGGACAATCCAGATGTCAGAAGTTTATGTTGTTGTTTCCACCACTGAGTACTCCCAATTTTAAGGTGGTAAAACATTTATATAAAGCTATAATACTCAACGTAAATTAGTTTGCATTTAACTTTGTTAAATGTGATGCAGAATAGCCACATACTCGGAGCCTGGGTGTGGGAGTTTGAACTCTTAACTCCACACCAGATCAACCAGACCTTGGACAAATGGCTTCTCTCTTCTTTGCCTTAATTTCTTTGTCTATAAAATGATAATACTTATAACATTGTCTTCTTAATGTTGTTATAAAGATTAAACTAGTTAATTTAAGCTAAGTACTTAGAACAGTACTTAGAACACATAAGCTCTTCATAATTCCATGGTTCTCAACTTTGTGACACATTCGAATCACCTAATGAGCTTGTGGCCGAGGCCACGCACCAGATCTGCTAAATCTGAGTCTTTGGATGTGGGTACCAGAAGTGAGAGTCATGCAAACTCTTTGGGTGACACTAATGAGCAGACAAAGCTGAGAACCACAACTACAAATGTGGGCTGTAATTATCCTGCTGACTAAATGATAAACTTCCTGAGGGCAGGGAGAACATTACTTTTATTAATACACTCCTCAGAGCAGCTATCTCAGGGTCTTATTTGTAACTAACACTCATTAAATACGTATCAATTAAGGAAAACATGCTGATGATTCTTTAGATGTGTAAAGATGTTGCAGCACCACAGAGGTGCTGATTTTAAGCCTTAATTATTTATTCCCTCGTTTATTCATTTATGCATGCTTCACAGTTCTGAGTCTTGATTTACTAGGCTAACTGCTGCAGGCATACACAATGTGAAAACCCAGTCCCTGTTCTGAAGAGTTTATAGCCTAGTGTGTGATGGGGAACACGAATAAACACAAACATGACGTTAATAGTAGGAAAACTGGCCATGATTAAGTGCCCTGTTGCAATTCAGATTCCCTAACAGACTGCCGGTAAGATGGAGCATGCAGCCCGTTTGTGTTGAAGTGCTCTTGGGCTCAACAACTCTGCTTGAGTGGTGAGAGGATGGGAGGGCCATGGAGAAGCATGATTGGGCAGGGAGAAAAAGTTACATTTCACTGTATTTCCAACAGAGTGTCCAGACAACCCCACAAAGAGCCCTTCAGAACTGTCTCAAGTTGGGCTGCATGTTGTGTGAATGACCAGAGTTCTTGGTCTCCTTAATCAACAGAGATTGATAAGAGGCCAGACAAGAAATTCAGGCAAGGCCTTATGGGGAGCCGTGGGGAAGGAGAACAAGTCACAGGCTCCTTTGCTCTCTCCCTTAGTTGGAGGCAAGGTGCTTCCTTATCGGGGGTTAGGCCAGAGGGGTGGCTTGGGTGGTCTGCCCACCCCCTTGGTGGTGCTAAATGCAGGGATCATGCATGGATCAACCTGATTTTGCTCCTCACTCCTCAGAAGTAGCAGTTGGATTTCTGGTCTTTTTGTATCTGTTGTTTATAATTCGCCCCAACTCTACACGCACCCAATTATATTTAGTCTCTTGTAGTTTCCTTGTATGTTGTTGCTCAGGAGACGTTTGTCCGGGTGCAAGTACCACAGCCAAGAGTCTCAGGTCCCAGGGTTCAGGTCCTACCTGTCTCAAAAGGGCTGTTTTTGTTCTTCCATGTTGATCAGTACTTGGATACAGGGGCTGGAAGACGCTTGGTAAAACACGTTTCTTTAGCTGAAGCCATCCGCAAATAGATGTGACAGCTCAGGGTGTCTTCTGGTAGCTTTCCCAACCAATAGGGGAATACATCCTTCATTCCTAATGGGGGATTTGGGAAGAGCATTACAGTATCACCATATGCAATGCCAGAGATTAATTCTAACAACCAAAAAGACTGCTCTGACTCAAAGAAGGGAGAAGTCACATTTACTTAAGGGGAGAGAGAAGAACCGAAGGTGAAGTGAGAGACTGCTTTCTGAAGTAGATAGTTAATATTTCAAGAGGCTGGGATGAGGTGCAGAGTATTTAAGGTAACAACAGAGTTAAAGAAGGGGAAATCTACAGTTATAAGTTTGTTCAGAATCTTGTGTCTAGAAGCCCAGGATAACCAGTGGAAGCTTAATTTGATTGCCATTCAGGAGCAGGGAGAAGACCAGTGTGGACCAGTGTGCTTTAGCAAGATCAATCAGGTAGTGATATGTAGGTACAGGAAGGGCCAGAGCTTGAAGTCAGGCTTATTGGGGAGCAAGCCAATGAAACTGTACATCAAGGACCTGCCTAAGGTGGGGGTACCTGTGACAGGCAGGCAGAGAATGGGAAGACTGAATGGGTTTAGGAGGCAGCGTGGAGATGAGACCCACAGGCTTGATAGCTGACGGAACTCAAGATGGTGTGGGTGGTTAGCAGGTCGGGGATGGCTACCATGAGGAAAGGCATCATGCTGGAGAAGCAGTTCAGAAAGGGCAGTGACTCTGACCTGTTATTAGGACCGAAGAGACAAACGCGGCCAAGGTTTTGCATCGGGCATTAGGAGAACATGAACGCACCTTGTTCAGGCTGACTTGCATCCTTGATTCTTGTGTTACTGTCTGAGGACTTCCTGACAACATTGGGCCATTTTGTCCTGGTGGCTAAAGGAAAGCACATCAGTGGTCTGGGCCCAGTCGGGTCAGAGCGCTGTCCTACCTGGTGCTTGGTAAAGCTGTGAGATACCTGATGTCTGTTCCCAGGATGCCAGCCTTCTCTTTTAAACTCTCAGAGTATTTATCCTCCTCCGTATTCCCCATTTTCTGCCACAACTAGTCAATTATACCACAGGGTTGGTTGCTCCAAATATCTATTATCTACTCTGGAAGAATCTATAGTGACAGATTTAGACTCTGGCTCTTTTAAAACACATTTCAGCACACGGTATTATTTTAAGCAAGAGGATTTCTGAGCCTCTGAATATTATGTTAAGTGTAAGGTCACCCTCAATGATTTAATTTTGAGGACCAGCACTTTCAGGATTTGAACAGAATGGAAAATTAAGCCACACTTGGAGCTTCTTAACCTTGGAAGGAGATCCTGCAAGCTTCTAAACATTGACTTATGGGGGACTAAACTGTGGGACATAGTATGCCTTAACATGGTTACAATTTCTCTCCCCCATAGAAATGAAACGGATGGACTGATCATCTGGTATTTTTTTTATTATGGAATAACTTTTCCTACTTTATCTTAATGTCTATGGTGTTTCATTTAAGAAGAGCTTAACTGAACCTTATATCGAAATGAACTGTGTTGCAATAGCATTGGTTCCCAGCTGGTCGCTCCATGAAGACAGAGAATGCTGAATTATCTCCCTGCCCATCCTGAACTCTTTTAAGAAAGTCATTGAGGTACAGACACTTGAGAGTCTCTCTCTCTTTTTTTATTTTTATTTTTTCTTTTTTTAAATTATTATTTTTTTATTGGAGAATAATTGCTTTATAATATCGTGTTGGCCTCTGCCATACATCAACATGAATCAGCCATGGGTATTTTATTGCTTTGCAAAGAAATTCCAGTTTAGCATTTACCTGCTTATGGTCCCCAAATATTTCTCAAAGGAGGATAAATCAAGCTTGTTGGGAAGTTCCTAGTCATATATTATCCAGTCTCATTACCTGAACAACCTTGTTTGACATTGTCAGTGTGAACACTTACATGGCTGTGATTAGAACTCGGTCTCGGTTTGCTTGGTAACTCACTCTTCTTGCCTCTCTCTCTCTCTGTCTCTTTCTCTCTCTTCCCTAACTTGAAGATTCAGTGCAATTCTTTGAAATGATTTATATTTCGTCCCAAGTCATTAGTGTATATTTCCAAGTGGCCAATCTTTCCTCCTTTGTTGGTTAATGTTTACAAGAAATCTCTTGGAATAATGACTCAGCGTGATAATTTATCACTTGCTTGCCTCCAGTATCAGTGATGAGCTTATGTTTGAGACTTTATCCTTCTCTCTCTGTCATTAAAACAAATTCTGTTCTCAGACTGGTGAATATGATTCTGCACCTGATCTATGGGGAAACATAAAGCATTCTCTATCTATTAGCAAAGATAGATGCGTGCTACCCTCCTCTGCTTTTCTGCAAGAATTGTTCTTTAATCTAAAGACCAAGAAACCAAAGGCAAGACCCATTTAGATCAAGATGCTTAGCAGTACTTACATTAGAAGTCACATTAAAGGATAATAAATAACGATTCTTTTTACTAAGCCGTTTTCCATTTAAAGAACTAGTTCACACAACTACTCTCTCATCAATTTTTATGTCTAGCAAATTAAAAGAAAATCTACTTTCTTTGCTTAGTAATAGAGCCAAGATGCTGTGAGACTCTGCTGAATTTGAATTCTACCTGGTACTGAAACTCCGAGTCCTTGTAAATGACATTCAGGAGAGGAGAGCCTTTTCCAAATGACTTCAGTCAGAGCCTCACAATAATGAAGCGAAGAGGGAGCTCTGTGGTGCTTATCTGTGCAGGTGGGGAATTGTACCCAGCTGGGATTCAGAGTCTTGGAGCTGACGGGAACCATGAAGGGAAGTGTCTCCAATCCCCCTTATTTTAGGTAAAGAAGAATGTCCTGACTAAAGCGATACGGGAGCTAAGTCTGAGTAATGATTTACCCAACGTCACTAGAAGGCATGCAGTCCACCCCCATGACTGTTTTCTTCACCAGTTTGTCCCAAGTACCTAAAATAATGCCTCGTACTTAGAAGGTCCTGTGGGTAAACTGATGAGCAAGAGCCAAGGGGAATACAGAATAACAGTTGCCTTCCTTATGAGACAGCATGACTTCATTTGTTTTTAATTAATTTTATTTTTTTATGATTTTTCAAAGTATTTTCCCATTTGGATTATTGCAGAATATTGAGCAGAGTTCCCCGTGCTATACAGTAGGTCCTTGTTGGGCATCTATTTTAAACACAGTAGTGTGGACATCCAGGCCCAAACCCCCCCCCTTCTGTGCCCCCACCACCTTCTCCCTGCCGATCACCATCATTTTTTGTTTGTTTGTTTTGTTTTGTTTGTGAGTCAGTAAAGCAGGATGTTCAAGTATAAAAGTTCTGGAGCCAGATTGCCTATATGGAAATTCCTGCTGTGTGATCTTCAACTAGTTACTTACTTCACTAAGCCTCAATTTTCCTGCAATGTAGATAATAATGGACCATATCTCATAAGACTGTTGTGAGGATTGAATGAGTTTAATTATGTAAAGGGATTAAAATGAAACCCAGTTTATGGTCAGGGTTCCGTGTCTGTTAGCTGTTACATTAGGAGTAGGGGCAGTCAGTGGCATGTGGTGTAACCCCCGGGGTTCCTCCTGTGGAGGTATCTGGCATCTGACAGGTGCTTCTCAATCAGGGCAGAATCGTGGACGTTCAGGGTGGGACCCTGAAGATCTGCATCTTTGCTTCTGTATCCTCACATTCCATGTCAGTCACCAGATTTCTGCCACCACAGCTGCTGTGCTGAGATCTCATCACCAGGGTGAATATACTCAGATGGTAAAGAGCTGAGCATTTTCCTGCAGGAAATCTGATGGGCCTTAATCCCACCCAAACCTGGGATTGATACTGGCTCAGAGACTCCTTAGCTGCCTGTCCTGGCAAAATTGTTCAAACTCTTGTAATTTTAGCTTCTTCATCTATAAGTGGGATAAAGAAAAAACCTCTTGTATGATGTAAAAGATTAAATAAGACAGTTGCTGCTGCTAAGTCGCTTCAGTCGTGTCTGACTCTGTGCGACCCCATAGATGGCAGCCCACCAGGCTCTCCTGTCCCTGGGATTCTCCAGGCAAGAACACTGGAGCGGGTTGCCATTTCCTCCTCCAATGCATGAAAGTGAAAAGTGAAAGTGAAGTCGCTCAGTCGAGTCCGACTCTTAGCGACCCCATGGACTGCAGCCTACCAGGCTCCTCCATCCATGGGATTTTCCAGGCAAGAGTACTGGAGTGGGTGCCATTGCCTTCTCCAAAATAAGACAGTATGTACATTTAAAGTGCCAGGTGCACCATAGGGATAGGTGCACCATAATGAATGCTTGATTTTATTACTTATCACAAAAAGAAAATCTAAGGCCCAAGGAATTGGCAAGAAAAACAATGCCCACAACCATGTAAAGATGCCATGACTTCATTTGCTTGCTGCTTCAGAAAGTGACAAGATAGACAGGTTTCTAGATAGCAAGTACCATGAAAGTATTTTGTCTCAGAAGCAAATAGCTTTATTCTTGGAACTTTGAGTCTCATCTTTGAGCTGCTTGTTAAAATGATTCTATGACTTGTGGGACATCTCTAATGCTAAAATCTCACTCCAACTAGTGTGTTTTTAGAAGGATTCCAGTGTTCAAAAAAAAAAAAAAAAGAGAGAGAGGAGGAAAGGAAGGAAGGAGAGAAAAGACTTTATTTTCCATATAATGGAAATTGGATCTTGTTGATAATGAAGCTTTTCATTTGACTTTAGTGAGATAAATCTGGGTGTCATCAAAGATGAGGTACTAATCAAAACTATTCACAATAGCCTGAAACAGCAAACAACCTCAGAACCTCAGGACTTGTATCAACAACAAGAAGACTATTTCCTGTTTCTACCACAGTTCGATACTGATTGCATAGGGACACTGCCACACCTCATCTGTACTGGGGATGCAGGCCCACACAAACTCCCTATATGAAACGTGCCAGGAGGGGACAGAGGAAATTGGCAACACTGTGACTGGACTCTTAACACATCTCCTTGGCCAAAGGATCTAGCCCTGGCATTTATCACGATGAAGCAGGAAGTAGACTGGAAGACGAATGAGCCAAATATTTGATGACAGTCATTATTGCAGTTCTTATGTATTCTGATCCTCCTCCTCAGCACACATGGTGGGACTGCACCTCTCTGCCCACTCAAATTAGCCACAGTTATGTAATTTGCTTTGGTCAGTGAAGCGTGAGTGAGGCTAATGTGTCACTTCCAGGTTGAAACTTCAAGAGCCAGTGTGCAGTTGTAACATTCTTTCTTCTTGTCAGGGTGACTCAGATGCTTAAGGCTCTATCAGACTGGATCTCTGAGTGAAGGGGAAAATGGAGAACCACCACCCCTTCCATCAACTAAGATGGGCATGTTGTTCCAGTGTAGTGCATTTGTGCTATGTCATTGAGATATAAAAATTGTTTGTTACTTTAACATATCCTAGACTATTCTAACTGATTGATATAGGGAGCATATTAGGGAAAATTTTCAAAAGTTAAAAAAATTGTTTCCTTTTACTCACATAGATTAATATAGCATCAAAGTTAAAGAGCTCGGGGGTAATTTTTTACAATCAGTGAGAGAAGAAAAAGGTTACCTAAATAACCTCAGATTGGTTCGTTTGGCTAGTGGTTGTGGTACTTGTGTTAGTGGGTAGTCACACTTGGGAGCAAGGAGGCTGTATTGATTACAGCTATAGGGTAAGGCTGCTGTGGCAACGCCTTCTCTACTAGAAACAGAACATCCTTCAGTGGAACAGAAACAGAACATCCGCAGACCAGATACATCTGTCTAAGGACAGTGATATTGGAGACCACACGATGTTTTTAACATGCTGTTGTGAATGCGTTCACTATGAATTTAGATGTTTTAAAGGGAAGATTCTTAATTTCTTACCTTTGTGCTATAGAAATCAGTGAACACAAGAGAGTACCACTAGTGAGTGGAGACAAGTTTTGTAGTTCAAGCAGATGGTTTGTGGATCTCAAGAATTTCCACATTCTCTGCTACTCCTGAAAATGAGAGAGAGAGTGCTATGAATTCAGGTACAGATCCTATTACTGATTCATTATGTGACCTTGGGCAAGGTACTTAATCGTTTTGAATCTCAGTTTTCTCATCTTTTAAATGAGGGTAATAATACTGGCATAGGTCATAGGGATGTTGTGTGGATAAACTAATTAATGATTGTAAAATGCTTTGAAAGTGCAAAGCGTTTATAATTGTTAGGTGCTATTATTAAGAAGTATTATTAGTGTGTTGTGTTTAATTTTTATGAGGGCTTCTCTCTGCTTTGAAGTTAGCATCCACGTGGATTGTGGGGTAGGGATAAGTTTACAGATGTTCTGCTCCCGTCCCTCTTTTGCCTGTAGAAAGTAGCTAGGGTAATAACCATCATTATGAAGAGTATCTCTTCAAGATAAAAAGATAGGAAATGATCTTCCTTTTTAAAAAAAATGGAAATTGCTCTAACTTTAAAAGTATCAATGAATTCTTTAAAACCTCACACAGCCCTGTGTTTCAATAAAGTCTAACAATGTGCAGAATTTGAAACTTCAGGCATTTTCTGCCTCAGCATAAGATAGGAAATGTTCTTGCTCAGATAACTTTAAATCAGCTGAACCAGCTTTTTCTAATTTTCCCACAGTGTTTGCTTCAAGGATGAAAACAAGTGAGGTTTCCTACAGAGGAGAGAAATTCTGATCTGTGGATGTGTTTTGCATTTTCAAAAAGTTAAAAAAAAAAAAAAAAGCTCCAATTAATTTTCATTTGCTTTATAGACTCTCTTGGGAAATGTGATTCTAGTTACATTAAAAATAAGCTGTTTTTTTGAAGGTCAACTATATACCATGTTTATAGATGACTACACGGTACAGCTAAATAACACTGGCTTTGAGGCGAAAAGTCCGAGGTCAGGCTTTGGGAAGATGTGCTTTTAGTTGTGTGTGTTTTGACAAAGTAATTTAGTATCTGTCTTCATTTCTTTAAATAGGTGTGTCTGTAAAATAGCTCCTGCTGAACTCAGGGGGCTCTGGAAAGGATAAAAGCAGGTAGAAATCTTTGAGAAGGGTTGACAAGACAAACTGAGCTATTCAAATTGTATTATTAATTATTTAACATTTTATTTTACATTTAATTTGTTCTTGAGTTATCAAGCCCCTAAATATATTTCAGTGGGTAACAAATATATTAACTTTGACTGTGTGGATCACAACAAACTGTGTGGTGATGGGATGGGAATACCAGACCATATTACATGCCTCCTGAGAAACATGTATGCAGGGCAAGAAGTGACAGTTAGAACAGGACATGGAACAACGGACTGGTTCCAAATTGGGAAAGGAGGACCTTGTCCTCCTAAAAAGTCTTGTCCTCCTAACAAGGCTGTATATTGTCACCCTGCTTATTTAACTTATATGCAGAGTATATCATGCAATATGCCAGGCTGGATGAATCACATGCTGGAATAAAGATTGCTGGGAGAAATATCAACAACCTAGATATGCTGATAATACTACTTTGATGACAGAAAACAAAGAAGAGCTAAAGAGCCTCTTGATGAAGGTGAAAGAGGAGAGTGAAAAAGCTGGCTTAAAACTCAACATTCATAAAACTAAGATCATGGCATCTGATCCTATCATTTCATTGCAAAGAGATGGGTAAAATGTGGAAACAGTGTCAGATTTCATTTTATTGGGCTCCAAAATCAATGCGGATGGTAACGACAGCCATAAAATTAAAACACCCTTGCTCCTTAGAAGAATAGCTATGACCAACATAGACAGAATATTAAAAAGCAGAGACTTCTTTTTGCTGACAAGGTCCATATAGTCAAAGCTATAGTTTTTCCTGTAGTCATGTATGAATGTGAGAGTTGGACCATAAAGAAGGCTAAACGTGGAAGAATTGATGCTTTCAAACTATAGTGTTAGAGAAGACTCTTGAGAGTCCTTGGACAGCAAGGAGATCAAACCAATCAATCCTAAAGGAAATCAACCCTGAATATTCATTGGAAGGATTGGTGCTGAAGCTGAAGCTCCAATACTTTGGCCACCTGATTTGAAGAGCACACTCACTGGAAAAGACTCTGATGCTGGGAAAGACTGAGGGCAAGAGGAGAAGGGGTTGACAGAGGATGCGAAGGTTGGATGGCATCACTGACTTGATGGACACAAGTTTGAGCAAACTCAGGGAGATAGATAGTAAAAGACAGGGAAGCCTGGTGTGCTGCAGTTCACGGGGTCACAAATTATTGGACATGACATCAACTGAACAGCAACAACAAAGATATTAAAAACTCAACTAATTCCCTTGAAACTTGCTTTTGGCTGTGTCTTTAGTCTTTAACCCTATAGCATGATGAGAAAGAGGTTGATAAGCACTTTCTGAGAAATTGTCCAATAAGCAGTTCAAAGTGATGTCAGCCATTTGAACGGGCGGTTTTGCATTAGTTTTGCTACTATTACATTAAAAAAAAAAAATGACAACTCTTTGTGCAGACCTCTACACCATTACATTTTAAAATTACTAGAAGCTGTGAATAGGGAAGTCTGGCATGCTGCAGGGTTGCAAAGAGTCGGACGTGACTGAGTGACTGAACAACATGATGAACTACATCTTTGCAAGAAGGACAAATCCTACAGTCCATCTATTTCCTTTCCTAAAAATGGTGACTTGATGAAGTGGCTTCCTGGTGGCTCAGATAGTAAGGAATCTGCCTGCAATATGGGAGACCTGTCCTGGATTGGGAAAATCCCCTGGAGAAGGAACTGTCAACCCACATCAGCATTCTTGCCTGAAGAATCCCATGGACAGAGGAGCCTGGTGGGCTTCAGTCAATGGCGTTGCAAAGACTCAAACACGAATGAGCAAATAACACACATGAAGTGACAGCCAATATACCAGAGCTGTCAAAGATGTCACAGGTATCAGAGAAGGGAGAAATGGTAAATTTTAAAGATTTACCTCATTATTTTTAGGCCCATTGGCATACTACCCGGAGTGGATGCCCTGGTGTGCCACTCAGCTCCCCATTTCGGAACTGAGACACTCATTCCCGTATTACTGGGAGTGTTATCTGCTGATGACTCAAGCTCAGGTTCTCTATTGGTTGTTGTTGTTCAGTTGCTAAGTCTTGTCCAACTTTGAGACCCCATGGACTGAAGAGCATGATTTTCTGGAGCTCCCTTGCTTTCTCCATGATCTAGTGAATGTTGGCAATTTGATCTCTGGTTCCGCTGCCTTTTATAAACCCAGCTTGTACATCTGGAAGTTCTCAGTTCACACATTACGGAAGCCTACCTTGAAGGATTCTGAGCATAATCTTAATTACCATGTGAAATGAATGCAATTATACAGTAGTTCTTTGAAATTGCCCTTCTTTGGGATTAGAATGAAAACTGTCATTTTCCAGTCCTGTGGCCATTACTGAGTTTTCCAAATTTGCTGACATATTGAGTGAAGCACTTTAATAGCATCATCTTTTAGGATTTGAGAGAGCTCAGCTGGAATTCTGTCACCTCCCCTAGCTTTGTTCACAGTAATGCTTCCTAAGGCCCACTTGACTTCATGCCCCAGGATGTCTGGCTCTAGGTGACTGACCACACCATTATGCTTATCCAGGTCATTATGACCTTTCTTGTATAGTTTTTCTGTGTATTCTTACTACCCCTTCTTAATCTCTTCTGCTTCTGTTAGGTCCTTACTCTTTATGTCCTTTATTATGCCCATCTTTGCATGAAATGTTCCCTTGGTATCTCTGATATTTTGGAGGAGATCTCTAGTCTTTCCCATTCTATTGTTTTCCTATATTTCTTTGCATTGTTCACTTGCTGCTGCTGCTGCTGCTGAGTCGCTTCAGTCGTGTCCGACTCTGTGCGACCCCATAGACGGAAGCCCACCAGGCTCCCCCGTCCCTGGGATTCTCTAGGCAAGAACACTGGAGTGGGCTGCCATTTCCTTCTCCAATGCGTGAAAGGGAAAAGTGAAAGTGAAGTCACTCAGTTGTGTCTGACTCTTAGAGACCCCATGGACTGCAGTCTACCAGGCTCCGCCACCCATGGGATTTTCCAGGCAAGAGTACTGGAGTGGGGTGCCATTGCCTTCTCCATTGTTCACTTAAGAAGGCCTTATTATATTTCCTTGCCCTTCTCTGGAACTTGGCATTCAGTTGGGTGTATATTTCTCCTTCTCCCTTGCCTTTCACTTCTCTTCTTCCCTCAGTTATTTGCAAAGCCTCCTGAGACCGCCACTTTGCCTTCTTGAATTTCTTTTTTTGGGGATACTTTTGGTCACTACCTCCTGTACAATGTTCTGGACCTCTGTCCATAGTTCTTCAGGCACTCTGTCTACCGGATTTAATCCCTTGAATTTGTTTGTCACCTCCACTGTATAATCATAAGGGATTTGATCCAGGTCATACATGAATGGCCTAATGGTTTTCCCTATTTTCTTCAATTTAAGTCTGATTTTTGCAATAAGGAGTTCATAATCTGAACCACAGTCAGCTCCAGGTCTTGTTTTTGCTGACTGTATAAAATATCGCCATCTGTGGCTGCAAAGAACATAATCAATCTGATTTTGATATTGACCATCTGGTGATATCCATGTGTAGAATCATCTCTTGGATTGTTGGATAAAGGTGTTTGCTACGACCAGCATGTTCTCTTGACAAAACTTTGTTATCCTGTTGGACTTGGTGTCTATTGGAGGATAGAGAAGACTGGCATGCTCCTGTCCATGGGTTGCAAAGAGTCAGACAGGACTTAGTGACTGATCAATGACAACAGCCCCCTTGAAGGTCATTCCTGCCTCCTGGGCCTAGCTTGGTTCAGTGGCTATTAATTTAGACAGTATAAACCACATCTCCTTGCCTTGATGGGAAATCACTCTGAAGGACTCTCCCAATACCAGAGCTTCATATAGGATGGGTAGGCCTATTTCACAACTAAATTGTAATTTAGTTTCTTTACTCAACCAATTTCCAGGTCATGAAACTCAGATCTAGGATCAATTTACAAAATAACATGGCCAAGGAAATGCTGGGTATGCTACAGTCAAAAGTGCAAAGAGCTATAGACCCCAGCTAACGTGTCCTGACCAGAACTAAGAGAGTATTTGGGAAATTGGATCTGGAGGATGCTGGTTCTAAATGACTGGAACATAAAGTTGGATATGGGAAAGCTCTCCCATAATATGAAATTTAGTAGCCTGTCAGTGACTTTGGGAGATGATGTTAAAATATTGCTGGGGTGGGTGTTAGAAGCTTGGAGACAGTGATGGCCTACAGAATGAAAAATAGAATTGCTGTGGTAGACAGTGGATGAAAGAAGTTGCCTTGGTAGATCAGATTCACATAAGGCTGGAAACCCAACCAGATGGTCATATTCTGCAGGGAGACCTAGGGGGTGTTCCATTTACCAAAGTGATAATGGAATCAATAGTGAGAGGGACACCATTATCTCTGAGGAGCTGAGAGGTACCTATTCTCTGTTGGCCAAGGCTGATGGAAAAGATGCTGCTACAGAACTGAACTTTGTGACAGCAAAGTGAATGATGATGGGCCAAAGTGAATGATGATGGACCTCTATAAAAACCAAATAAACCCTGGTGAATTACAGAGGTCTACCACAAACTCAGTTAAGCTCCAAGTATATGGTTTGAAGGTATTGATCTGGCAAATACATTCTTTCCCATCCCTATCCGGGAAGATGAACAGAAGCCCTTTGTATTCAGTTGGGTGAGATGGCAGTTAAAATTTAAATCTCTCTGTCTTTCCCTGGAAGAGGCCTGGACTGTCTGGATATTTTGCTGAATATCACATTGGTCTATTACTTGATGGTACTGTGTTTATCAGATGAATCTGCAATATGTGGCAAGCCTTAGTAAGGCATGTGTAACCCAGAGGGCAGGAGATAAACACTATGGAAATTCAGAGGCCCTCTGGGCCAGTCAAGTTTTTAGGTGTCTGAGATATACTGAGACATCTATACCACCCCCATTTTTTTTTCAGGAATGAGACATTCATTCCCTCAGTTGCTAAAAGTGTTGATTACTGATTATTCAAAACTGATTATTTCAATAGGAATCGAAAGTAACTCTCTTCCCAAGGTCATGACCTACACTCATGCGTGTACACTGCAGCTATGAAGGGGCACAAAAGCCCCACCCCATTGCCTTGATGGGGGCCAATTCTGCAGGGCTATCCCAGGTTCAACATGCTGGTAGGATTAGCTGAGGTCTCTCTTGCAACCACACTGCAGTTCAGCTTCCCCTTCTGTTCAGTCCTGCTTTTCTCGCTTCCTTATAAACGAAGTTCCTGAGATAACCTCTCAATAAATGTGCTGTACACACATATCTGCCTCAGAATCTATTTTGAGGGGAGCAGAACTTAGGACTTTATCCTCAACATCAAAATGCAATTTAATTTAAAAATACTTAAATTTTGTATTTTTGTTTATTGTTTTTAGTATTTATTTATTTTAGTTGATAAAGTTTCACTTTTAGCCCATCTACAGCATTCCTGTGCATTCTCCTTACACATTTTTTATTTTTAAGACTGGTGTCTTATTTTTTTTTAATTATGATTTTTAAAATTTATTTATTTTTGTTGTTCATTCTTTTCTTAAAATTATTTAATTGGAGACCAATTACTTTACAATATGGTGGTGGTTTTTGCCATACAATGACATGAATCAGCCACAGGTGTACATGTGTCCCACCATCCTGAAACCCCCTCCCACCTCCTTACCTACCCCATCCATCTGAGTTGTCCCAGAGCACCAGCTTTGAGTGCCCTGCTTCATGCAAGACTGGTGTCTTTTATTCATTCTGTTTGATTCAACATTTTATTTTATTTTTTTTAATTTTGTTTTATTTTTAAACTTTACATAATTGTATCAGTTTTGCCAAATATCAAAATGAATCCACCACAGGTATACATGTGTTCCCCATCCCGAACCCTCCTCCCTCCTCCCTCCCCATACCATCCCTCTGGGTCGTCCCAGTGCACTAGCCCCAAGCATCCAGTATCGTGCATCAAACCTGAACTGGCATCTCGTTTCATACATGATATTTTACATGTTTCAATGCCATTCTCCCAAATCTTCCCACCCTCTCCCTCTCCCACAGAGTCCATAAGACAGTTTTATACATCAGTGTCTCTTTTGCTGTCTCGTACACAGGGTTATTGTTACCATCTTTCTAAATTCCATATATATGCGTTAGTATACTGTATTGGTGTTTTTCCTTCTGGCTTACTTCACTCTGTATAGTAGGCTCCAGTTTCATCCACCTCATTAGAACTGATTCAAATGAATTCTTTTTAATGGCTGAGTAATACTCCATTGTGTATATGTACCACAGCTTTCTTATCCATTCATCTGCTGATGGACATCTAGGTTGCTTCCATGTCCTGGCTATTATAAACAGTGCTGCGTGCCTGCTATGTAATAGACACTGTGCCGAGCATTCTGGATTTAATGGCAAATAATGCCTGACCAAATGATTGAATGGGAGAAATGGTTAAATTAACAGACAATTAAATATGCTATGATTCACAGAGCATGCTGAGGGAGTCCAGACACAGGGCATTGAGTTTAGATTGTTGAGTAGCTAACAGAGAAATCTGTAAGGTTTTCTGAAACATTGTCTCATCTGAGCCTTCAGGATAAGCAAAGATTATGTGGATAAAAAAATTAACATGTTCAAAGAGTGGAAGCAGTGAGAGGAAAGTAGAGAGCAGGTTTGGAAGTTAGAAAGCACTTCCACAGAACCAGATGTGGTCGACATTGTGGTACAGAGAACTGATGGCATTCACTGAATTGCTCCCGACAGAGGGGAATATGGTCAGATTTAATTTTGGAGTTATTATTCTAGTCTAGCAGAAGTATATAGGATAAAATAGAGATAGGTCCAGTTAGGAGCTCCTTGCAACAGTATAGCTAAAAAATGATGGCTTCAACCACCGTAATGACAGAAAAGATGGAGAAAATAATGGATTCCTGAGATAGGAAGTCAAATCAATAAAAGATTCTGATGGATTGATATGGGAAGGAAAAGGGTTAAAAGTGGACGTTGGCATCTATCTGCTTTGAGCAGGTAGAAGCATCATTTAACAAAATAAGTGGTGGAGGTGGGGCAATGGTGGTATATGTGAGTGTGCTTGTATGTGTTGGGTGGAATGCAGAAAAGCTGAGATATGATGACTCTTTGATAATTCTTTCAAGAAACTTTCCATCCAAAGATATCCAGAGATATTTCCATCCAAAGGTAAATGGATGTGTGAACAGAGAAATCTGGGCTTTGGAGATCCCTCATGTTGATAATAGATGACCTGGGATAGTCTCATCTAGGAGCAAATGTAGAAAGGGCAGGAAATGAAGCTGAAATGGTCTTCAGCAAAGATAGTGAGAAAAGCTGTCTGTGTTCATCATCCTCTCTGTTGGAATTTTAAGTTACAGAAACTATTTAGTATGGTCTTTTATCCAGGGTCAGTAATCCAAGCTTTCTGAATCTTTCCTCATAGTTCTAACGGTAGAGTCCTTTGGAACTATGACCACATTTGCTCTTTTTCGATTTTATTGTATAGACTAGAACTAGAAACATTATATTTATTGTTATTGTATTTGACAATACCAGCATTTAGAAGCCTTCCTAGGATGGCATGTGCTTCACTTACCCAGGAAAACAGGAACACACTTGTGACTTCTGTAAAGTAGGTGACCCAAAGCAGTTCCTGCATGTGGATTAAAAAAAGTAATGCAGATCTTGGACACAGCAGCATGAGAGGACTTGCGTTTAGGATGTCATTGGTTCATGCCTGTGAGATCATTTGAGTAGGAAATGTTTTTAATTATTTTAACCCCTTAAAGAATGTTTCTCTCTCTCCACTAAATGAACCAGAATTTAAGTGGAAGTTAAAAAGTCCCTCAAAAATAATCCAAAACAACACATAGCCTTTTGATTTGTGAGAATTAAGTGTTATACTTCATTACTTAAAAACAGTAATTTGTTTAAAATTAAAAGCAGATGACATATAATTATCTTTAACAATGGGACAATTTTCATATGTTGCAATCTTTGTTTATTAATTATTTAGATAGATGTTAAGTGATTTTGAAACTCTTTTTACCCAAAATGATTATATAATTCATATGTAGAGTATTTCAGCCACAGACAATGATTATGAAGCTATAGGAAAGGTGCATGTTGTAAATCTGGAGTGACTGATTTCAGCTTTCCCCCCAGCTCCTTCTCTCCAAGTCTTCAGAAGGGGTAATGAATACAGAGATGCTGGACAGTGTCCTGCTATAGAGATGTGCTGTGCGTTAGTCGGGAGTCTGGATGTCTTTCCTCTAGCCAAGCCCTTTTCTTTCCTCTCCTAAAGAACCCTTAGTCCATCTTTTTATTTCCTGGCTGATCTTAGCATTTATAACGTTTAACTCTAAACCACTAAGGTTTGTCCTCATTTTCTCTGACACATACAAAACAGTCAGTGCAGTAGCTTCTTATCATTTTCTACTGTGTGCCCAGCTCTCTCTATGTTTATTAACCCTTTTAAGATTCACAATAATCCCTTCAGTTGACACTGTTATTATGCTCACTTATTAGATGAGAAAGGGGAGTCATGGGAAGGTTTAGGAACTTGTTTGAGGTCTTGTGCTAGAAAGTGGCGGGACCCTGACTGAAGTCTTGGTGTTGGAGCTCCGAGCGCATCCTCTTAACTATCATGTTGTCCTGTCTTTCAACACTGTGAGCTTTTAAAACAACCCAAGATACTTGGTGTGTTGCAGAATGCAATTGGGAGATTTGGGCAAGACTGGAGGGGAAAAAAGAACTATTCTTTGCAGCTGGCTAAGAACAAAAGTTTCATTGAGTTAGTAAAGTAATGCTCAAAATTCTCCAAGCCAGGCTTCAGCAGTATGTGAACTGTGAACATTCAGATGTTCAAGCTGAAAAGGAAGAGGAACCAGAGATCAAATGGCCAACATCCGCTGGATCATGGAAAAAGGAGGAGAGTTCCAGAAAAACATCTACTTCTGCTTTATTGACTATGCCAAAGCCTTTGACTGTGGGGATCACAATAAACTGTGGAAAATTCTGAAAGAGATGGGAATACCAGACAACCTGACCTGCCTCTTGAGAAACCTGTATGTAGGTCAGGAAGCAACAGTTAGAACTGGACATGGAACAACAGACTGGTTCCAAATAGGAAAAGGAATACGTCAAGGCTGTATATTGTCACCCTGCTTATTTAACTTCTATGCAGAGTACATCATGAGAAACATTGGGCTGGAGGAAGCACAAGCTGGAATCAAGATTGCCAGGAGAAATATCAATAACCTCAGATATGCAGATGATACCACCCTTATGGCAGAAAGTGAAGAGGAACTAAAAGGCCTCTTGATGAAAGTGAAAGAGGAGAGTGAAAAAGTTGGCTTAAAGCTCAACATTCAGAAAACGGAGATCATGGCATCTGCTCCTATTACTTAATGGGAAATAGATGGGGATACAGTGGAAACAGTGTCAGACTTTATTTTTTGGGCTCCAGAATCACCGCAGATGGTGACTGCAGCCATGAAATTAAAAGACGCTTATTCCTTGGAAGGAAAGTTATGACCAACCTAGATAGCGTATTGAAAAGCAGAGACATTACTTTGCCAACAAAGGTCCATCTAGTCAAGGCTATGGTTTTTCCAGTGGTCATGTATGGATGTGAGAGTTGGACTGTGAAGAATTTGAGCGCCGAAGAATTGATGCTTTTGAACTGTGGTGTTGGAGAAGACTCTTGAGAGTCCCTTGGACAGCAAGGAGATCCAACCAGTCCATTCTAAAGGAGATCAGTCCTGGGTGTACTTTGGAAGGAGTGATTCTAAAGCTGAAACTCCAGTACTTTGGCCATCTCATGCGAAGAGTTGATTCTTTGGAAAAGACTCTGATGCTAGGATGGATTGGGGGCAGGAGGAGAAGGGGACAACAGAGGATGAGATGGCTGGATGGCATCACCGACTCGATGGACATGAGTTTGAGTGAACTCTGGGAGTTGGTGATGGACAGGGAGGCCTGGCATGCTGCAATTCATGGGGTTGCAAAGAGTTGGACACGACTGAGTGGCTGAACTGAACTGAACTGAAGAGTAAAAGAGCCCAAGAGCATCTCACCGGTTTCTAAAATTTAGGCTTTAGGAGAAATGAAAAAAAAAAACTTTTTTGTTTGTTTTTTCTTATTTATTTGCTTTTTTTTGGTTGTTTGTTTGTTTAAACTTGTTACACAGTAGAGGAAGATAATGTTGAATAACTGAACTTCTTTGAGGCGCTAAGAAGTAGACCTCTGAGACTCAAAGATCAAATGGAAGAATGCTAAAGTTAGTAATTGTTTTCTAAAAATTCATGTAACTCTTTAGGCCATCTAGACAACATAAATCGTATATGCAGATTATCTCTAATTAATGTTTTTCTGTTTAGATTATTGAAGTCTTACACAATAGGATTTTATTTATTTATTTTTTTAATTTTATTTTATTTTTAAACTTTACAATATTGTGTTAGTTTTGCCAAATATCGAAATGAATCCGCCACAGGTATACCTGTGTTCCCCATCCTGAACCCTCCTCCCTCATCCCTCCCCATACCCTCCCTCTCACAATAGGATTTTAGTTAGTTCTTACTAGCCTGCATCATGCTTAGGGTTTAAGTAAAAATATTCCTACTGTCAAGAAAATAAACTCACTTATATATTTATAAGTATTTCAAGAATATTAACAAAATTTAAATGTAATCAACTCTTGTTATCTACATTGGGAAGAGTAGCATACTGTCTAATTTCTATTGAAGTATGTTTGGGACAACCTTTCAAGGAGATAATTCACAAATCTTTAGTTGAATCCTATGATTTAAAACACCTTCCCTTATCTATAGATTTTTTTTTTTTTTTACATTTCCTGCTTAATAAGAATGTAATTCACTTATGGAATCACTTCTGTGGGTCATTGGACTTCTAGAGTTCCAAAGCTGTGATTTGTCCATTACTTACTAAGCCAGTTAGGGATTATCAGTACATTTCAATTGCCTTCTTTTAAAATTTATTATTGGTATTTTAAAAAAATATGTGGTGCTAAATTCTCTCAGCTTTTGCTTGTCTGTAAAGCTTTTGATTGCTCCTTCATATGTGAATGAGATCCTTGCTGGGTACAGTAATCTGGGCTGTAGGTTATTTTCTTTCATCACTTTAAGTATATCTTGCCATTCCCTCCTGGCTTGAAGAGTTTCTATTGAAAGATCAGCTGTTATCCTTATGGGAATTCCCTTGTGTGATATTTGTTGTTTTTCCCTTGCTGCTTTTAATATTTGTTCTTTGTGTTTGATCTTTGTTAATTTGATTAATATGTGTCTTAGGGTGTTTCGCCTTGGGTTTATCCTGTTTGGGACTCTCTGGGTTTCTTGGACTTGGGTGATTATTTCCTTCCCCATTTTAGGGAAGTTTTCAACAATTATCTCCTCAAGTATTGCTGAGAGAATTCAGCACCACCAAACCAGCTCTCCAACAAATACTAAAGGATATTCTCTATACAGGAAACACAAAAAGGGTGTATAAACTCGAACCCAAAACAATAAAGTAAATGGCAACGGGATCATACTTATCAATAATTACCTTAAACGTAAATGGGTTGAATGCCCCAACCAAAAGACAAAGACTGGCTGAATGAATACAAAAACAAGACCCCTATATATGTTGTCTACAAGAGACCCACCTCAAAACAGGGGACACATATAGACGGAAAGTGAAGAGCTGGAAAAAGATTTTCCATGCAAATAGAGACCAAAAGAAAGCAGGAGTAGCAATACTCATATCAGATAAAATAGACTTTAAAACAAAGGCTGTGAAAAGAGACAAAAAAGGTCACTACATAATGATCAAAGGATCAATCCAAGAAGAAGATATAACAATTATAAACATATATGCACCCAACATAGGAGTACCGCAATATGTAAGACAAATACTAACAAGTATGAAAGGGGACATTGACAATAACACAATAATAGTGGGAGACTTTAATACCCCACTCACACCTATGGATAGATCAACTAAACAGAAAATTAACAAGGAAACACAAACTTTAAATGATACAATAGACCAGTAGACCTAATTGATATCTATAGGACATTTCATCCCAAAACAATGAATTTCACCTTTTTCTCAAGCACACACGGAACCTTCTCCAGGATATATCACATCCTGGGCCATAAATCTAGCCTTGGTAAATTCAAAAAATTGAAATCATTCCAAGCATCTTTTCTGACCACAATGCAGTAAGATTAGATCTCAATTACAAGAGAAAAACTATTAAAAATTCCAATATATGGAGGCTGAACAACATGCTGCTGAATAACCAACAAATCACAGAAGAAATAAAAAAAGAAATCAAAACTTGCATAGAAACAAATGAAAATGAAAACACAACAACCCAAAAAAGGACACTGTAAAAGCAGTCATAAGGGGAAAGTTCATAGCAATAGAGGCATACCTCAAGAAACAAGAAAAAACTCAAATATATAACCTAACTCTACACCTAAAGCAACTAGAAAAGGAAGAAATGAAGAACCACAGGGTTAGTAGAAGGAAAGAAATCTTAAAAATTAGGGCAGAAATAAATGCAAAAGACACAAAAGAGACCATAGCAAAAATCAACAAGGCCAAAAGCTGGTTCTTTGAAAGGATAAATAAAATTGACAAACCATTAGCCAGACTCATCAAGAAACAAAAGGAGAAAAATCAAATAAATAAAATTAAAAATGATAATGGAGAAATCACAACAGACAACACAGAAATACAAAGGATCATAAGAGACTACTTTCAGCAACTATATGCCAAGAAAATGGACAATGTGGAAGAAATGGACAAATTCTTAGAAAAGTACAACTTTCCAAAACTGAACCAGGAAGAAATAGAAAATCTTAATAGACCCATCACAAGCACGGAAATTGAAACTGTAATCAGAAATCTTCCAGCAAACAAAAGCCCAGGACTAGACGGCGTCACAGCTGAATTCTACCAAAAATTTAGAGAAGAGCTAACACCTATCCTACTCAAACTCTTCCAGAAAATTGCAGAGGAAGGTAAACTTCCAAACTCATTCTATGAGGCCACCATTACCCTAAGACCAAAACCTGACAAAGATGCCACAAAAAAAGAAAACTACAGGCCAATATGACTGATGAACATAGATGCAAAAGTCCTTAACAAAATTCTAGCGATCAGGATCCAACAACACATTAAAAAGATCATACATCATGACCAAGCAGGCTTTATCCCAGGGATGCAAGGATTCTTCAGTATCCCCAAATCAATCAGTGTAATACACCACATTAACAAATTGAAAAATAAAAGCCATATGATTATCTCAATAGATGCAGAGAAAGCCTTTGACAAAATTCAATATCCATTTATGATAAAAACTCTCCAGAAAGCAGGAATAGAAGGAACATACCTCAACATAATAAAAGCTATATATGACAAACCCACAGCAAACATTATCCTCAATGGTGAAAAATTGAAAGCATTTCCCCTAAAGTCAGGAACAAGACAAGGGTGCCCACTTTCACCATTACTATTCAACATAATTTTGGAAGTTTTGGTCACAGCAATCAGAGCAGAAAAAGAAATAAAAGGAATCCAAATTGGAAAAGAAGAAGTAAAACTCTCACTGTTTGCAGATGACATGATCCTCTACATAGAAAACCCTAAAGACTCCACCAGAAAATTACTAGAACTAATCAATGAATATAGTAAAGTTGCAGGATATAAAATCAATACACAGAAATCCCTTGCATTCCTATACACTAATAATGAGAAAATAGAAAGAGAAATTAAGGAAACAATTCCATTCACCATTGCAACGAAAAGAATAAAATACTTAGGAATATATCTACCTAAAGAAACTAAAGACCTATATATAGAAAACTATAAAACACTGGTGAAAGAAATCAAAGAGGACACTAATAGATGGAGAAATATACCATGTTCATGGATTGGAAGAATCAATATAGTGAAAATGAGTATACTACCCAAAGCAATTTATAGATTCAATGCAATCCCTATCAAGCTACCAACGGTATTCTTCAGAGAGCTAGAACAAATAATTTCACAATTTGTATGGAAATACAAAAAATCTCGAATAGCCAAAGCTATCTTGAGAAAGAAGAATGGAACTGGAGGAATCAACCTACCTGACTTCAGGCTCTACTACAAAGCCACAGTCATCAAGACAGTATGGTACTGGCACAAAGACAGAAATATAGATCAATGGAACAAAATAGAAAGCCCAGAGATAAATCCACACACCTATGGACACCTTATCTTTGACAAAGGAGGCAAGAATATACAATGGATTAAAGACAATCTCTTTAACAAGTGGTGCTGGGAAAACTGGTCAACAACTTGTAAAAGAATGAAACTAGAACACTTTCTAACACCATACACAAAAATAAACTCAAAATGGATTAAAGATCTAAATGTAAGACCAGAAACTATAAAACTCCTAGAGGAGAACATAGGCAAAACACTCTCCGACATACATCATAGCAGGATCCTCTATGATCCACCTCCCAGAATATTGGAAATAAAAGCAAAAATAAACAAATGGGACCTAATTAAACTTAAAAGCTTCTGCACAACAAAGGAAACTATAAGCAAGGTGAAAAGACAGCCTTCAGAATGGGAGAAAATAATAGCAAATGAAGCAACTGACAAACAACTGATCTCAAAAATATACAAGCAACTCCTACAGCTCAACTCCAGAAAAATAAATGACCCAATCAAAAAATGGGCCAAAGAACTATATAGACATTTCTCCAAAGAAGACATACAGATGGCTAACAAACACATGAAAAGATGCTCAACATCACTCATTATCAGAGAAATGCAAATCAAAACCCACTATGAGGTACCATTTCACGCCAGTCAGAATGGCTGCAATTCAAAAGTCTACAAGCAATAAATGCTGGAGAGGGTGTGGAGAAAAGGGAACCCTCTTACACTGTTGGTGGGAATGCAAACTAGTACAGCCACTATGGAGAACAGTGTGGAGATTCCTTAAAAAACTGGAAATAGAACTGCCTTATGACCCAGCAATCCCACTACTGGGCATACACACTGAGGAAACCAGAATTGAAAGAGACACGTGTACCCCAGTGTTCATCTCAGCACTGTTTATAATAGCCAGGACATGGAAGCAACCTAGCTGTCCATCAGCAGATGGATGGATAACAAGGCTGTGGTACATATACACAATGGAGTGTTACTCAGCCATTAAAAAGAATACATTTGAATCAGTTCTAATGAGGTGGATGAAACTGGAGCCTATTATACAGAGTGAAGTAAGCCAGAAAGAAAAACACCAATACAGTATACTAACGCATATATATGGAATTTAGAAAGATGGTAACAATAACCCTGTATATGAGACAGCAAAAGAGACACAGATGTATAGAACAGTCTTTTGGACTCTGTGGGACAGGGAGAGGGTGGGATGATTTGGGAGAATGGCACTGAAACATGTATAATATCATATATGAAACGAGTCGCCAGTCCAGGTTTGATGACGATACTGGATGCTTGGGGCTGGTGCACTGGGACGACCCAGAGGGATAGTACGGGGAGGGAGGTGGGAGGAGGGTTCAGGATGGGGAACACATGTATACCTGTGACAGATTCATGTTGATTTATGGTGAAATCAATACAATATTGTAAAGTTAAAAAATAAAATAAAAATATGTGAGATTTGTCATGAACTTGAACACCATTGAGTCTTCTGTGTCTTTACAACTTGAACACACATGTTACTAGAATGAGCAGACCAAGTGGAATCTTAGAAAATGATCTCTGAAGAGCAAACATTTTGGTTGCTTCTAAACATTTTTAAATGTTGCATGTAATTTGTAATGTATTGAAATGCATTTAAATTTCTAGACTGTCTTTTCCCTGAGATTCAAAAGTCTTTTCAACAGCTTTTCATTGAAGATGAAGTGTTTTAAACATAGGGAATATTGATTGCAATGTTAGTCTGAGTGAAGCTCAGAGAGCAAGGTGAAGGGACCAATTTGGATCATGAATGATGTTACTTCTTTCCATTCAGGGTTGCCATTCAAAATCTGACTGAAAAGGGGAGAATTCTGACCAAAATAGTCCTGAATTATCTCTTAATATATTTAGGATTTAATTTAAAAACTATGTGTCCTAGAGTCAGGATTAAAAGTTAGGAGTTACTAAGAAATTAAGAAACTTGCAATATGAAAGTTTGCTTTATTCATACTCCTCTTTGATTATATGGTGGGATAGGTAAATAAGAAATTTTCTAAATAGAGCAGATATGGAAAATTATAAGAAATGGTCAACTGTATGTATGGTTTATTTGGGGAAAGGTTTTCTTGAAGTAGCCCTGTTGTCTTGAGTACGTAAGGGTAAGTGTCTGTCCCACGAAGTCCCTTTCCTGTATCTGTGGCTTTTGTATTTGTTGTTTTTATGTTACACGTATTACAGTTAATGTTATCTCAGAACTATTTTGCTGCTGTTGATTCATGATATCCCTTATTTAGCCTGGAAAGTAAGAAGGCTAGATAAAAGTTGTCTGATGCAGAGATGTTTCTTTAAAAGTGTAGCATACACAATTAAGTAATTTGGAGATTTATTTTTGAAGCAGAGTTTCCTAACTCTAAACAACTCTGACAAAAATGGTCTCTTAGGATACTATTATATATAAAACAAGAAAAATATATTGAGACAATTAATCTCAAACTTCCTTGACTGTTTTATTAATCATTTCATTAATTTACCAATCATTGTTTCACTGGTTATTGATCATTATTTTGATTGTCACCATGTAAACATATATTGAGATTTTTCATTTACATGATAGAAATTACAAATTTGTAAGTGTGTTAGGTTCCCATGACTTCTATAACAAATTACCAAAAGCTTAGTGTTTTAAAATAATAGGAATTTATTCTCTTATAGGCATATAAGCCCACTGAGACTCTTGTACTGCAAGTTGTTAAGACTGAGACTTCATAACAGCCTCCAAACTGGCCACACCGTGTCCAGTTTCCCCCTATTCCATTCCGTCTTGCACCCACCAGGTTAATATTCCTAAACCTTGGCCATCTAATTTTCCTGCACAGATGTATGGTTTGGCTCCTGATTTCATATGAGCTTAGGCATCAACTCAGCCTAGCCCTGATCTACATTTTCTGCTTTATTTCTGATGTGTTCCTTACCTCATCCTTGGGTTGTAGGTAAACTGCTCTGCTCAAAGCTCCCTGAAAATGCCATTTTATTTTCCCATGTCCAACTCTTTACATACTCTTTCCCCTTCTAGACATGCCTTTTCCCACTTTGCCTTTTAAGTCTACTCACCTTTCAAGACTCCTCTGAAATGTGGCCTGAAATATGGCTTTGCCCTCACACTCCTTGTTGATGTCTGTAATCTTCTAGCTTGAGTTGTACGTATCAATAAGGAAGTCATCCTTTTGAGGGATGGATGCTTAATGGATATGGATTATGTCCTGCCCTTTGTTATAATTCTTTATAGTGTTTTGCATACAGTAGTCATTTAATGACTATCTCTTAAGTGAACTTTTTAAAGGCCACAACTTGAGATGAAATTTGCCATTTCCATGCTGCTGTATTTCTCTTTTACTCTGTGTGTTGCTCTGATCACATACTGTTCATGAAATCTGTGACTCTTTATAAATTTTCAATGAACACATTTTTTTTTTATCATTGATGTTCTTTCTCTTGAAAATAAATTCATTATACTTCTCTTAGATATCTATGTTAAATGGAGACCAGCATGGGTAAATTTTTTACAAGTGAAGAAAGTTTATATAGTACATGTTCATTAAAAATTCAAACAATAAAAAACAAAGTGAAAGTGAAAATTATTGATACATACATTGATTTAATCAGCAAATTGAACATTTTAGATTAAGTTTTGGAGAAATTTTTTCTTATGCACATAAAAATATATAAATATTTAAATTCCTGTTCCAAATATTTACTGTGTGACAGGCTAGGCTTTGCTTGGGTACCTAAAGCTACTGGGGTACTTGTTCTGTGTTTCTCATCCTGAGACCCAAGCTCCAGGAACAGCCCCAGTCTGGGATATGACAGAGCACTGGAAACGAAGGAATGGAGAGAGAGAAACTGAGAAGAAACAGGGAATTTTAAGCTTCTGTTGCCTTGTGGCAAATATCATGTCTTCTCATAGTCTATTGGTTTAAAACATGCCTTGTGATTATTTTCCACACCTGACATTTGACCCCAGTGTTGGCTCTCCTCTTTGTTAAGCCCCACTCCCAACCAGGGATGCAAATTTATTTTCATCTATGGTTCCATCAGGAGAATTGTTCAGAGAATTTGGGCAAAGCCAGACTTCATGAGAGGGTTTATATAACATGCCTCTCAGGCTACAGGTATTGTGGGGCACGGGGTGATCACAGAGTCTCTAGGAAAGGCTTTTCTGGTTTTCAACGTTGAAGGCTTTCTGTTTTCAAGATATCCAAAATAGACATAACATGTATTCAACCTATTCTCTCTTTAGTCTGAAAATATGTGCTTGCCTAAGACTAACAGCTCTGGACAGGAAGCTGTGTCCTTGAGGCTTTCATCCTGAAAGGGGGATAAGCAGTTTCAACTGAGGCCACCCTGCCAACTCAAACCTGCTTTACCTCCTTGTGGTCTGCAGGGAAAGTTTTTCCCCTAGTCTTATCTCCCAGGCAGAATTCTGGAGTTAATATTCTAGTCAACAGTCCTCTGACCACAAAGTTCAGCAAGGATAGGAGATGAAGATGCATCTTTGAGGAGCTGTCATTGACTGGTCTGGGGAAAAAAAAAAAAAAGCAACTATAGAAAAATCCTAAAGAGAGTGTTAAAATGCAAATATCTCAGCTGTATAATCGCCATGTAGTTATTTCTGTGCTTTTTCAGGATCGAGCAGCAGCATTGTAGTGGCATTACGGCTGTGTGCTTATTGCTTTTACAGTTTATCACGTCATTTCCCCACTACATTTATCCAACTTCTAGACCAGGGGTTGCTTCACCAACAAAGTGAAGGTCCAGGAGATGTCACTAAAATATTCCTTTTCCAACCTTCCAAAAGTAGAAGCTGTATTGGTCATGCTTACAGTAGATAAAGCTCACTGATGCTGAATTCTCAGTGCTAGAATGTTCCATTATAATAGTGTTCAGAAATGAGAGAGCCTGTTTTGAGAAGAAATATAAAAAATGCTAACATAAAATTATTAATTGTCCAGAAAATTTTTATTAATGGATTATAAGAATTACTTTATGACTGATGGATTTATCATTAAAACAGATGTAGGGATTTATTCCAATCTTTTGAGAAATCCTTTATTTTGATCAGTAGTATATTTATATATGTAAATCCCTACTTATATTGTCGTCTTAATTTAAGTTGAAGTCTTGAAATTGCAAATATTAGGCATATGATCAATGCTAACCATTGAGTGAAGCATCCTTTGAAAAATCAAGAGGATAAAAGCAGAGTCAAGAGTATAAAATTAATTCTCATGTAATATTAGAATAAAAAATGTAAGGATGTGATGACAAATGGTAATAAATGCTGAGTTTCTCTAATGATACGGGACACATTGGACAGAATACACAATTTTAAGAAAATTTTTATAAACTATCTTTTTCTAATGTTCAATGAAAAAATAGAATTTGATTTATTTATGTTTTGCTTTACTGCATCTATTAATGTTTAAATACTTTGCAGTTCGTTTTGCAGGTTTATTTATCTTCATGTTTACTTGATGTAATTCTCTTCTTATTACAATACACAGACTAGTCAGCTACAATAACAAGAATTCTATTAAAATGTCATTTTAATATTATAGTGAATGGAAAAGGAGTTTAATTCTGATTTATTTTTCATGATAGAATTTGTTTCACAAGTTCCTCTTAACTAGAAATATTTGGGAATAATGTTGACATGGTAGATAGATACTCTCTGTCATTTTGTCTGTAAAACTGAGAGGAAACAAAACTCTAAACAGATACCTATTCATCCTGCGTTACAGTTTTTAGAGAATATAATTACTATGACCTGAAACTATGCATAGTTCTCCCACTTCACCCCTAAAATCCCCCCATCCCCTACCCCCAAGGGCAGCCCCCAAACTTCCCAACTTCACACTCTCCAACCACCATCCCTAAAGTAATAAATCCAAATCATGCTCAAAGCCATATTGTCTAAAGCTAAGTAGTAGACAGTTTGGAAGTGAGTGGAGCTTAAAGATGAAGTAAAGAGAGAACGGATATAAAAGGATATGTTTCTCCTACGGAATTTCATTAATCTGGAATAGACAAAGGGTTAGAAGATTAATTTTTTTTCTCTCCTCCTCTCTCCTTTCTTTAACTGAGAGTCACTGTAGCACTTACACTTAAACAACTGAATCCCTTTCTGGGGCTCAAGAGGAAACACCTGCAGTGTTGAGACAAGCAAGGCCAGAGTGATCCTGGAAAACCAAATGGGAGTCCTGTAGAAGAGAGAAAATGATGCACAGAGACTTTGTTTTAATCCCTCACCAGGTTGACTAGATGCCCAACCTTGTAATTATTCATGAGGTATGCAGCTGTGCTCAGATGTTTCTGTATGTTATGTATTTTTGTAAGAAAATAGAAACAAAATGTTCTAGAACATCTTCTGGCTCTTGTACTTTGTATCTGCAAGAATTTTCTGAGCACAGGCTGTGTAAGGGACTGTGGCTTCTCTCAGAGATTCAAAAGTCAATAAAATATGGTTCCCTGTTTGGGGAAGAAGGTCAAAAGCAGATCAATTACAGGCAAGAATAAGGAAACCTAGAGGAAGAAAACACTAATGCTGATGGAATCTCCTTACATAAAGTTACTGAATAAAAGTGATTAAAACACATATGAAGACTAGAATTAGAGAGTACCAATAGTCAAGATATATAATAATGATGGTAGATAAGAAAGAATAGAATCATTGAATAGAATCATTGAGATGGTTTTCCATCTTCGCAAATAAGATGTGTCAATATAACACACTTATAAAATGAAAAACTGGAGAATACCATCAAGAGGAGAAAGGGCTTGAGAAACCAGGGTGGGAGGAGAGGAAAGCTCTGAAATGTTTCCATGGGATGCTCTTAGAGCTGCCTTTCTCTTTGTGCTTTGAGGATTAGCTTGCCTTGACTTACATATTTCTAAATTTCAGCTTTGTGGGTATACCTTGACTTCTCCAGCTTTAAGAAGAAAAAAATTTTCCACTCTGGAGTGGACATTATAATCACTTTTTAGTCGATCATCTAGGTGTACAAGTCCTGTACAAGGTGGTGATCTTACCAGGGTCGTTGATTTGTTATCATTAAACTGCATAATTGGTAGTTATGTTGAAAAGAAGATTGCATGAAATATTAAAGTTAAGACAAAAGGGAAACATTGCATCTGAGAATTGTAAGTTGTTACCCTGCTTGGTGTCTCTGTTCTCCAGCACCCTGAGGGCCTAATCATGTCTTCTGTGTAGTTTTACACGTGTAGACTTTTTCTTCATTACCATTTTCCAATTCCCTATAGTTCACACTGTACTAGAGCAATACTCTTTGTCACTTTTGAATTGGTGTCCAGGTGGCTGCTGTCACATTACATCCATTTTTAGATGTTCCTCAAACCCACGGAGATGATATGCAGTTTTCTGACAATGTGATTTTTTTTTTTTCAAGTTTTGTCTCTACCGTGGAAGAGAAATTTGCTGTCGTCTTTGACAGCTGGACAAGGAGAGATTGCAATCTCATTTTCCTCTCAGTATTTTCTACCTTGCCAACATCATGAATAAGCAACATTTTAGACGGCTGACTTCCAAAAACCATCCTGACAGGATGGTTTCCTGTCAGGCTCCTGTCAGGATTTGGGAAGTCAGAGAACAACTTCTTTTCAGTTGTGATTTTCTATAATTTTGAAGTCTGAATTATGATTTTTTTTTTCCTTTCTGAAGTTTAATTTTTCTGTAACCTAAAGCTGGGAAGGAAATGGCAACCCACTCCAGTGTTCTTGCCTGGAGAATCCCAGGGACGGGGGAGCCTGGTGGGCTACCGTCTATGGGGTCGCACAGTCGGATACGACTGACACGACTTAGCAGCAGCAGCAAGCTGGGAAGAAAAGGAAGCTTAATTCCTTCTTGTGTTTAGTTTGATCTGGAGAGTATCCTCTGTGTCAGTGGTACCTCTATATTAATGGGATCCACTAGTGGAAATCTATGTTATCTCTTATATTAGCAGTTTAAATTACTATTGTTACATTTTACATTTAATTCTATCTTTCACAAATCAATATCTAGATGACTTTGCAGTGACCATTTTCAGGATATCTGTGATTTTTAAAAACCCCATTGCATTTCATACACACAGATATAGCATAACATTGAAAGAAATGGAAAAGGTAACTCTGTCCCTGTCATGCAGACTTTTTCAACCTTCTGTTTTCTCCTCGGTCCTTACACTTATTCAGAGGAAAGGAGGCAGAGAAATTGGAAACTAAATTAAATGTTTCTGAATTGATCTCAAAGAATGAAATGGAAGTCTTTTAAACACACCTGAAATCTTCTCCTGCTGCTTTCTTCCTGACTTCAAAGCTACAACTTCCCACGGTCACTCTGGGTGACACTTCTACAGTACTGTTTGTACAGAGGGGAGTCAACATAGTTATTGAAAATATGGTCTTGGAAGCCTGGCCCCAAAACTTGATCCTGCCAGTATTTGTGTGACTCTGAGCAAGTTCCTCACCCTCTCATTCCCCCAGTTTTTGCATCTGTATAATGGAAATGCTAAAAAAGAAAGTTCACATCTTTGAGCTGTAGTTAGAATTCAGTGAGTGAATCTGTGTAGGGTGCTTAGGTCAGCAGCACAGAGCAGGCATTATGTGTGATAAAGAGATACATACATACTTAATGTATGAAGTGAAAGTGAAAGTCGTTCAGTCATGTCTCACTCTTTGCGACCCCATGGAGTATACAGTCCATGGAATTCTCCAGGCCAGAATACTGGAGTGGGTAGCCTTTCCCTTCTCCAGGGAATCTTCCCAACCCAGGAATCGAACCCAGGTCTCCCGCATTGCAGGCGAATTCATTACCAGCTGAGCCACCAGGGAAGCCCACTCAATGTATATCCAACCTCATATTTTGGTCCAGGGCCACTGGACATCTCATCCACCAGTGATAGCAGAGGTTTAACCTTGGCAGCGGAGTGTTTGCTCACTTGTTTCCAAACAAATCCCCTGGGTTTCCTGACTAATGTGAAGGAATTAATAAGGGTAAGCTGTTTGCATTTAAGCAAAGTCTAAAGTGTCTCATCCCTCCTTCTCTTTTTTCTCTTGTGAGTAAACTTAAAGTTGTTCTTAGTAGATCAAGTTCATCTCTTAAAGGAATTAGCACATCATTAAGATTCAGGTACCTTTTCCTTGAATTCAATTCACTCATTCCATGCCCAGTTTTAGGTATTGTAATCAATCCTTCCCTGCTCTAAAATGTTTATTATTATTTATCCAATTATCTTAGAAGGCTCTCGTGGAGTTAATTCCTGTGGCTAGGGAAATTCCTTTCATCAGTAGTCTTACAATTACCTGTGGCCAGGCAGGACTGTTGTTTCTCTCAGCTATAATCTGGATGCACTTACATAGCTCAGTGGGGATTTCTCCATCATTTTTTCCCCTCCAGAAGCTGATTACAGCATTCAATAAAAAATCTAAAGGCTTGTCTAATTCTCTGGCAGTTCACAGCCCTTTAGCCAACTACAGATGTACAGCCTTAAAAGTAGCATTTACTGAGCTATCACTCAAATTCCTCCTCCAATCTTAACCTTCAGGATTGCTTCAGTATTCGGAATGATGCAACAGCACACAAAGTATTGCACAGTATTCTAGTGGGGAACACCAATTTTTATAACCTCAGAGTAGGACATCGTCTTTATCACTCCTAAGTAACGGGACCATCAATAGGATTGTAAATAATTCTTCTCGTCACCCCGTCCCTTTCCATTCTCTCCTGTCAGGCTCTAATCAATTCAGTTCAGTTGCTCAGTCGTGTCCGACTCTTTGCGACCCCATGAATCGCAGCACGCCAGGCCTCCCTGTCCATCACCAACTCCCGGAGTTCACTGAGACTCACGTCCATCGAGTCAGTGATGCCATCCAGCCATCTCATCCTCTGTCGTCCCCTTCTCCTCTTGCCCCCAATCCCTCCCAGCATCAGAGTCTTTTCCAATGAGTCAACTCTTTGCATGAGGTGGCCAAAGTACTGGAGTTTCAGCTTCAGCATCATTCCCTCCAAAGTAATCCCAAGGCTGATCTCCTTCAGAATGGAATGGTTGGATCTCCTTGCAGTCCAAGTGACTCTCAAGAGTCTTCTCCAACACCACAGTTTAAAAGCATCAATTCTTCAGTGCTCAGCCTTCTTCACAGTCCAACTCTCACATCCATACACGACCACTGGAAAAACCATAGCCTTGACTAGACGGACCTTTGTTGGCAATGTCTCTGCTTTTGAATATGCTATCTAGGTTGGTCATAACTTTCCTTCCAAGGAGTAAGTGTCTTTTAATTTCATGGCTGCAGTTACCATCTGCAGTGATTTTGGAGCCCAAAAAAATAAAGTCTGCCACTGTTTCCACTGTTTCCCCATCTATTTCCCATGAAGTGATGGGACATTTTTTATGTGTATATGTGTTTTTGACCTCTTTGTACCTGTGGATTCCTCTTCAGAATATCTAAAATCCATAGAATAAAATACAAAAATTTACTTAAGAAACCAATTATATAGAAATATTTACCAAAAATTTAAAATAAAAATTTGAAATATTAATGTATGTTCTTCTATGTGAACACATTAAATATCAAGAGCTAACAGCAGGTCTAAAAATCACTCTAATTCCTGAGTAGTGATGAGTATAAATGATATTCTGGGATCTCTGCATCAGTTGGAATGCAACAGGAAAATGTTTGTGATTTCTTCTGTTGATAAAAGTCACTGGTTTTCTTGAAGCCAGTTTTATTTGTTCCCAGCATTCACAAGTGAGAGAAATGGTATGTTTAAGTCAGGTTCATAGAAATAAGGACTTTTTTTTCCATCCAAGTTCATGGCCCCTAAGTCTCTGAGGGTACAGAGACATATGTCTCGTTTTCTACCCTTGAGGAACTTAGACTCTAGTGGGAGAGGCTGGTGGCGGTGTCAAAGAGTGTCCAGAAGGGGCGGGGATGTAACACCACCATAATATCTATCAGCCTTCCAAGTACACCCCACAGGCATTCTAATACTAAGAAGTGAGACAAGCAGGGACCTGGGACCCTTTGCTGCAATGCTTGTACCTGGAAAAACTTCTCAAGAAACAAACTACAAAGAAACTCTGCTGCTGCTGCTCCTAAGTCGCTTCAGTCGTGTCCGACTCTGTGCAACCCCATAGACGGCAGCCCACCAGGCTCCCCTGTCCCTGAGATTCCAGGCAAGAACACTGGAGTGGGTTGCCATTTCCTTCTCCAATGCATGAAAGTGAAAAGTAAAAGTGAAGTCGTGCCTGACTCTCAGCAACCTCATGGACTGCAGCCCACCAGGCTCCTCCCTCCATGGGATTTTTCAGGCAAGAGTACTGGAGTGGCTTGCCATTGCCTTCTTGAAACCCTAAGGGACTAAAAATAACTGCGTGCATGCGCAGTTGGGGCAAATTCTGGACAAAAGATATAAAAAGACCAAAAAAACCCAACTGCCACTTCTGAAGAGCTGGGAGCAAAAGTAAAGTGTCAGGAGCAAAACCATGGTATTGCACATAACCCCTGTGCTCAGTACCACCTTAGGGGTGTGCGAACGACCTAAGCCACCCCTCTGGCCCAAGACCTGAATTGACCCCTGCACTCACCCCATATAAGGAGCAAGCTCAGCCACCCCCACTTCAGGGAGCAAGTGAGCAAGGAAATGTCTCCTGTTCTTGTTCACCCTGGTGCAGCAGGGGCCCCACAAAAGCCCTGCCTGAATTTCTTGTCTGGCTTCTGATCAATTTTTATTGATTGAGGAGACCAAGAACCCTGGCTGGCATCAGACTGAGTGAAATCTTAGATTAAATATGAATTAAGTACTCCTTAAAAAACATGAATATTTTTGCTGTTACATGACACAAAATCCAAATAAAATTTGCATGTTTTCCATGGAAATAGAACATAACATCCCCTAGCTCTGCTTTCAAAATACCATAGCTGCCCACTGCGTGTCCCCTTCCACCTGTCCTCTTGTATGTAATCTTGGTACCTTCCTTGGGTTAAATAAAAAGTAAATGGATAAATTTAATGACAGTCTTCAGAAATCATCATTAAGTCAGTGCTATAAACTTGGAGGCTGAGTGACTGGGTGACTATTACAGACTGATCATTCGGGCATGTCGTGAACCTGGAGCCCTTATAACATTCAGAACTCATGCCATTGCAGGCTTATGTGGCAACACACACCTGGTACTTTTGTTTACAAGTGCAAGTGGTACTGTTACTTCGTGAAAATCCTTTAAAAGTGTATGATATTTAGTCCATTTGAATTTAGGCCATCTTGATGAACTTTGGGAGCATGGCAAAATTAAATTTTACAAGCAAAGTAAGGTATTGAAATGTTTCATCTTACTTTATAATGTATCATAAGTTGCTCTTCCTGAAAGGAAATGAAAAAAGGAAAAGCAACATGAATTTAATGGTGTTGATAACATAGAAGTTTAAACTGGTTTTCTCTTGTTCAGACAGTAATGCCCATGTGTCTGATTGACAAATGGGGGGCTGGGGTTGAGAAATATGTGGCCCCTTTGGTGACTCAGGGTGCCTTTTTCACAGCTGCAGCCTCAGCTCCTGCCATGATGCCTGACAATTGGTGATCTTCAAATATTTGGTGAATGAATGTATGAGTGAGTGAATGAACAGACTGATGGATGTCTAGATGTGTGGATGAGTGGAATTAAATAAACAAGCACACTAAGCTTCAGTTCCTCCCCTGGAACATGGGAATAATAATACCTATTGGGTGGGATTATTGTGAGAATTAAAAGCAATAATGAACAGTCATCCCTCTGTATCCTGGGTGATTGGTTCAGGACCCCGCTCAGTTAACAACATCTGCAGATGTTCAAGTCCCTTATATAAATGGTGTTATATTTGCAAATAACCTACACACATCCTCTTGTATACTTTCAATTTTCTCTAGATTAGTCAAAGTACCTAATACAGTGTAAATGCTATATTAGGAGTTACTGGCATGTGACAAATTCAAGTTTTGCTTTTTGGAACTTTCTGGAATTTTTTTTTTTTTAATATTTTTGATCTGTGGTTGAGACTGCAGGTGCAGAACACTTGTTTACAAATGGCGGATTGTATATAAAGTATTTAGCAAGTTGCATGTAAGCACTAAATAAATTATGGCTTTAATAAAATATAAAATTCTGATTATTTTAAATAACTGTATTTTTGCTAGCCATCAAAACTGCTCCGGTGAGTCTAAGAAACAGAGGTGAATTTGGATTGTAGTTTTGTATTCTTTGTGCCCAGTAAGTGATGTTTCATCATGAGGAAAGGGCCTTCTTTTCCTGACTAAGAGCCTGACACAGCTGCTTGGCAACTGTTGGTAGCAATGGAAGGATCTGAGTCTGTTAGCTAGAAAGCATGGTCAATATATGTGAGTGCTGATCTTCAAAAGCCCGTTTCAAAGCTCTTTTGCTACTTTGTAGTAGTTTAGTTGCTTTTCCTTAGTAACTCATTAAAATAAAAAATTGGATCCATCATCGAGTTTTCAAAAATTATTTATTTATAATTTAGTATTCTAATAACATTTTATACATATAGATTATTATATGATAATTTGCCTTCTGAAATCTTACCCTGGGGTAGATTAGTATGTCCTTATTATTGGAATTTTCAAAATTATCTAGATAAATATCTTTGAGTCAGATTCCCATTTTACTTAAGTTTATCAAATATGCAATGAATGCACTACATTTAAAATTAATGCTTGTATGACAGAACATGCGGCCATACATAGTCCGTATATGTAACACGACCTTATTTCTATCTTGTCACTTGACTTTTGGCTACAGAAGCAGAATTGAATCACTCTTGTTCTCACATATCAAATATCGGGTTGACCAAAAATTTTATTTGGGTTTTTCCATCACATTTTATAGAAAATATTGAGCGAATGTTTCTGCTAACCCAATACAGTAGTAATACCAGATACCCTTTGTATTTGTGTGAGCGCAGAATGGGTGGCCAAAAGCAAATGCCAACGAGACGAAATAAACAAGCCCAGGGTAGGGGCAGGTAGAAGAAAGTCATAGAAAGGGCTGCTGCTGCTGCTAAGTCGCTTCAGTCGTGTCAGACTCTGTGCGACCCCATAGACGGCAGCCCACCAGGCTCCCCCGTCCCTGGGATTCTCCAGGCAAGAACACTGGAGTGGGTTGCCATTTCCTTCTCCAATGCAGGAAACTGAAAAGTGAAAGTGAAGTTGCTCAGTCGTGTCCGACCCTCAGTGACCCCATGGACTGCAGCCCACCAGGCTCCTCCGTCCCTGGGATTTTCCAGGCAAGAGTACTGGAGTGGGGTGCCATTTCCTTCTCCGATAGGGCATGCAGAGGGAAAAGGGCCAAAAAGATGACAGACAGATTCGCATGGCGATTTTACATTTGTGTGCTGAGCAATATATACAAAGAGAAACATATTATTTTCACAGGGAAAATGATTATTTTAGAATTGCTTCTTGTCAGTGATAAATTTGTTGTTAAGTTGATCTTTGCAAAAGATCTTTCTTTCCTTTGTACTGATTTGTTCAGTCACTCAGTCTTGTTCAACTCTGTGACCCCATGGACTGAAGCACGCCAGGCTTCCCTGTCCTTCACCATATCCCGAAGATTGCTCAGAACTCATGTGCACTGAGTCTGTGGTGCCATCCAACCATCTCATCCTCTGTCTTCCCCTTCTCCTCCTGCCTTCAGTCTTGCTCAGCATCAGGGTCTTTTCCAATGAGTCAGCTGTTTGTATCAGGTGGCCAAAGTATTGGAGCTTCAGTTTCAGCATCAGTCCTTCCAGTGAATATTCAGGACTCATTTCCTTTAGGATGGACTGGTTGGATCTCCTTGCAGTCCAAGGGACTCTCAAGAGTCTTCACCAACACCACAACTCAAAAGCATCAGTTCTTCAGCGCTCAGCCTTCTTTATGGTCCAACTCTCACCTGTACATGCATACAGGAAAAACCATGACTTTGACTATACAGACCTTTGTTGGAAAAGTAATGTCTCTGCTGTTTAATACGCTGTCTATGTTTGTCATAGCTTTTCTTCAAGGAGCGAGCATCTTTTAATTTCATGGCTGCATTCACCATGCTCAGTAATTTTGGAGCCCAAGAAAATAAAATCCATCACTATTTCTATTGTTTCTCCATCTATTTGCCATGAACTGATGGGACTGGATGCCATGATCTTTTTTTTTTCTTTTTTTTAAAATTTATTTATTTTTTATTGAAGGAGAATTGCTTTACAGAATTTTGCTGTTTTCTGTCACACCTCAACATGAATCAGCCATAGGTATACATATAATCCCCTCCCTTTTGAGCCTCCCTCCCATCTCCCTCCCCATCACACCTCTCTAGGTTGATACAGAGCCCCTGTTTGAGTTTCCTGAGCCTACAGCAAATTCCTTTTGGCTATCTATTTTACATATGGTAATATAGGTTTCCTGTTACTCTTTCCATTTGAACCTTGAGTTTTAAGCCAGGTTTTTCACTCTCCTCTTTCACCTTCATCAAGAGACTCTAGTTCCTCCTCACTTTCTATGATTAGAATGGTATTATCTGCATATTTGAGGTTGTTGATATTTCTCCTGCAATCTTAATTCTAACTTGGGATTCATCCAGTCTGGCATTTCATATGATGTACTCTGCATATAAGTTAAATAAGCAGAGTCGCAATATATAGCCTTGTCGTACTCCTTTCCCAATTTGGAGCCAGTTCATTGTTTTATGTAAGGTTATAACTGTTGCTTCTTGACCTGCATCCAGGTTTCTCAGAAGACAGGTAAACTGGTCTGGTATTCCCATCATTTTAAGAATTGTCCACAGTTTTTTGTGATCCATACAATCAAAGGCTTTCTCATAGTCAATGAAGCAGAAGTAGATGTTTTTCTGGAATTCCCTTGCTTTTTCTAGGATCCAGTGGATTCTGGGGCAATTTGATCTCTGGTTTCCCTGCCTCTTTGAAACCCAGCTTGTACATCTGGAAGTTCTCGGTTCATGTACTGCTAAAGCCTAACCTGAAAGATTTGGGCACAACCTTGTTAGCATGTGAAATGAGCACAATTGTACGGTAGTTTGAACATCCTTTGTTATTGTCCTTTTTCGGGATTGGACTGAAAGCTGTCTTTTTACAGTTCTGTGATCACTGCTGAGTTTTTGCTGTAACAATGAGTGAAGTACTTTAACAGTATCATCTTTTAGGATTTGAAGTAGCTCAGCTGGAATTCCATTACCTCCACTAACTCTGTTGATAGTAACACTTCCTAAGGCCCACTTGACTTCACACTCCAGAATGTTCAGCTCCAGGTGAGTGGCCACATCACCATAGTTTTCTGGGTCATTAAGACCTTTTTTTAAAATAGTCCTTCTGTGTATTCTTACCACCTCTTTTTAATCTCTCTGCTTCTGTTAGGTCCTTACCACTTCTGTTCTTTATTGTGCTCATCCTTGCATGAAATATTCCCTATTGATATCTCCAATCTTCTTGAAGAGATCTCTAGTCTTTCCCATTCTGTTGGTTGCCTCTGTTGCTTTGTATTGTTGGTTTAAGAAGTCCTTCTTATCCATCTTTGCTTTTCTCTGGAACTTTGCATTCAGTTGAGTATTTTTCCCTTTCTTGTTTGCCTTTAACTTGTCTTCTTTCCTCCGCTACTTGTAAAGCATCCTCAGACAACCACTTTGGCTTCATTAATTGCTTTTTCTTTGGGATGGTTTTGGTCACTGCTTCCTGTAGAATAGTATCAACTTCCATCCATAATTCTTCAGGCACTCTGTCTACCAGATTTAATTCCTTGAATTTATTTCTCACCTCCATTGTATGATCATAAGGGATTTGATCTAGGTCACAACCAGTCCATTCTGAAGAAGATCAGCCCTGGGATTTCTTTGGAAGGAATGATGCTAAAGCTGAAACTCCAGTACTTTGGCCACCTCATGTGAAGAGTTGACTCATTGGAAAAGACTCTGATGCTGGGAGGGATTGGGGGCAGGAGGAGAAGGGGACGACAGAGGATGAGATGGCTGGATGGCATCACTGACTCAATGGACGTGAGTCTGAGTGAACTCCGGGAGTTGGTGATGGACAGGGATGCCTGGCGTGCTGCGATTCATGGGGTCACAAAGAGTCGGACACGACTGAGCAACTGATCTGATCTGATCTGATCTGATAACTGAATGGCCTAGTGGTTTTCCCTACTTTCTTCAATTTAAGTCTGAATTTTTAAATAAGAAGCTCATGATCTGAGTCACAGTTAGCTCCAGGTCTTGTTTCTGCTAACTGTATAGTGCATCCCCATCTTTGGCTGCAAAGAACATAATCAGTCTGATTTTGGTATTGACCATCTGGTCTATGTGTAGAGTCATCTCTTGGGTTGTTGGATAAGGGTGTTTGCTATGATCAACACATTCTCTTAACAAAACTCTTTTATTCTTTGCTTTGCTTCATTTTATATTCCAAGGCCAAACATGCCTGTTACTCCAGATGTCTCTTGACTTCCTACTTTTGCATTCCAATCCTCTATGATGAAAAGGACACATTTTTTTAGTGTTGTTCTAGAAGGTGTTGTAGGTCTTCATGGAACTGGTCAACTTCAGCTTCTTCCGCATCAGTGGTTGGGGCATAGATTTGATTACTGTGATGCTGAACAGTTTGCCTTGGAAACAAACCAAGATCATTCTATCATTTTTGAGTGTGTGCCCAAGTGCTGCAATTTGGACTCTTTTGTTGACTGTGAAGGCTACTCCATTTCTTTTAAAGGATTCTTGCTCACAGTAGTAGATATGATAATCATCAGAATTAAATTCACCCATTCCCTTCCATTTTAGTTCAGTGATGTTGATGTTCAGTCTTGCCATCTCCTGCTTGACCTGGTCCAGTTTACCTTGATCTTGATTCATGGGCTTGACATTCCAGGTTCTTATGCAATACTGTTGTTTACAGCATCAGACTGTCACCAGCAGACACACCCACAGCTGAGCTTCCTTTCTCCTTTGGCCCAGCTGCTTCATTCTTTCTGGAGCTGTTAGTAATTGCCCTCTGCTCTTCCTTAGTAGCCTGTCAGAGACTTTCTGACCTGGGGCTGTGGCGGGGCTGATCTTCCAGTGCTGTAGCATTTGCTTTTTCATACTGTTTGTGAGGTTCTCCTGGCAAGAATACTGGAGTATGTTGTCATTTCCTCCTCCAGCAATGGAAAATAGTTTTATTTTAAAATAAAATCCTACTTTTTGAATTTTTTTTCTTTTCAATGTTATTTTATCAATTTAAAAATTTCCTTCATTGTAACATTAAATAAAACTATAAAGCTCTTTGAAAAATAAGCTCTATTCTCTAGGTACTATTTGTTCTTTTTCAGTCAATGAGTGTTAAATGTATTAGCTATGCCTACAGAATGTAAATGACATGAATTTAACATGAATTGGTTGAATTTGTCGTTGTAGCTGAATGAATGAATATCTTCTAGTCAGTTTTACAATTTTCTAATACTTCTTTTACCTCCCACAACTTTTCATACAGTGTAAACTTTTTTTATATCTACATTACAAGAATAAATTGTTGAGAACTTAGAATTGACTTCTGAAGAGTAAAAAGAATATACCTAAAGTCATATGATGGCTTCCTTCCCCCAAGTTAATTTGATTTGGGTATGTTCAATTTGTAATCTTTTAAGAACTTGTAAATTTTATGAAAATACATCTATAATACCTTTGACATACAATTAATAGCATTATTTGGGTATGATGTTTCTATTTATAAGATTTCAAGAGCATTGCCCATAATGTCACACATTTGTTTTCAGAAGAGAAATTCTGACAGTGAATTTTATACTTGTGTTAGGGTGAACACACTGTTAGTATTGGTTGCATTTGAAGGATCCTTTCAAAAATAGGTAATGTTCAAAATGATTTTAACTAGAACATGAAAGAGACAGTAAGAGCAGAGAGATCCTATTCTCTCTGTAATTTATTTTAATGCCATCACACAGGGAATTCAAGGCAGATAAAACTTCTCCATTTACAGAAACCAAATGTGCAGAAATGGATTATCATTATTTCAGTTGAATTCATAATATATACTCTCTGGCACATTTTTTATTAGAAATTGCTTGAAAAAAATTATATATTGTATACAAAGTAAATATATGATCATAGCCTTAAGATCTCTCTCAATGTTAATTTTCCCTCAATGAATTACAATGCAATTTTCTAGCTCACTAATTTCACTAAAGAAAGTAATGACTGGAGCAAAAGTCTAATCAGCTGCCAATCAGGATCCTTTGAAGCACAGAGTGTCAAAAATTGAAGTGATTTTTACAACTCATAAAAGCACTTATGTTCCATGATATGTCATAAAACCTGATAATGAAGCTACCTTATTTCTCAACTTCTTTCCCAAACAAACAGCTTTCACATTTAACCAAAACTTTTATTAATATTCAAGTCTATTAATATACTATTATTATATTATCCGTTACAGTACCACTATATTATCCAGCTATTGCAAGATAAATTATTTTATATTAAATGTCAGTTACAGAGCTCAGTGAATTCACGTTAAAAATTATAATGGTGGGTTTTTTCTTCCATAGGAAAAAAATTAGTTTTTTTTCTGATAGAGTAGATTTTTGATTTTATGTTGTAAAAACAAGGCAACCCACTTCACTTTCACCCTTTGAGTCATTTATATTGTCATCAAGCCTTTATCCCTCCCATAGTGGTACATAGTTTTATGATGAGTAATCATACTTAAAATCATTAATTCATTTACCAATTTAGAATGTAGTTACTTTCCTGTCTTGCTTAAACAAAATCTTTGGAGGTACTGTATAATCACATTTCTTCACCCTGTCATCATCCTTTCTATTAAAACATAGCCATTACATGTGTATTTATGTATTTCTTCATCTGTCTTCATATACATAAATATGTGCGGGTTTCTGGGTTTTTGTTGTTCGTTGAGAGGTGGGAAACATTTCCACACGTCTGAGTATTTGCTGCCAACCTTCTTAATAATCTTTTTACTCAAGTTTGTAGCATGCTGGCATACCCCATGTGTGATCTCAATAAAGCAATCAGCATTTTATTTTTAAAACAGAGACTCGCAAGCCTACTTCACTTGAGGATCTTAATTTGGCCTTTCGTCAATTCTTTGAGAAATTTGTGTAAAAAGGACATACTACCCAATCCCTGAGGTTTCTGGAGCTGAGAATTTAAGGATTCAGATGAAGTTACCCAGTTTGTTTAATTATCTGAATTTTTGTTTCAGCACCTGATGCTTTCCCTTCCTTTTTGAGGGAGGTAAGATATCTGAGTGAACTTAGTAGTTACTTTTGTGGGCCCACGTGTAGAAGTTTCTCCATAATCTTGAAAGTTGGTGTGATGATGAATGGAATAGTGTTTACCTGAGCAAAAATAGTAACTAAGCTGGTACCATTTATAAAATATAGGAAAATATTTCAGTACACTGTAAAGGTGAAGTGATCTTCATGCCAGATGAGACCTTTCCCTACGTCTGAGGGGGCATCATTCCAGAGGGTGATGGTCATCATTCAGCCACCAGAATTCCTGTTAATTTTTGTTTTTTTTCCCCCTTTGTCCTGAGATTTGCTGTTTTCAGGACTACCTCCCTATTACTCTTCACTCGGAGGGCATAATTTCTTATTTTCCTCACTGAATCAGAAAAACCAAGTCCACCTCTTTCCCCAAAGAACTGCCATTACATCCTAGCTTGGTAGGATAAAAATGATTTTCACTTTACTAAGAATTTTTATAGGCAGTTCCCAAGGTTTATTTATCTTTGCCACCATAGTGACTGCTTAGAGTGATAATAGCCAACATTCATGTGGCATTAAACATGGATGGAGTGATAGTACCTGGATGGGTTAGAGCTCATAGTCTCTGAAGTGTGGATTTTCATTGGAAATAAAGGAAACTTAAAGATCAGTATGGTTTCTGTATGCAGAACAACTGATTGTACAATAGAACAGTTCCTTACTCTACATAAATGCAAATATGAATACTATAATCAAATTAGGTTATTCATAAAATTTACAAAATGCTTCATACAGAACTTTCTAACTCAGAATACCCATTTGACACATAAAATCTGATTTACTTTCAGTATACTTTCCCCCAAATCCATTAAATTAAAAACATTTTACGAATTAAACCACACTCAATGTAAAAATGAAATTAGAGCAAGAAATGTCAAAATATTTAGGTAACAGAAGCAAGCAGTCTAACATGGATATTCCTATGCTCTTTCTGTTCATTTAAAAAAAAAATATATATATATATATAAATCTCTCCCACACAGAGGGTATTTATATTGTTTTATAAAAATGGAGTCAGATAATATATATTATTACTCTGCAATATAGTTTATTCACCTAAAAGCATGTAATGAACATTCATTTGGGTCCTGATAAAGATCCAATTTTATGTTTTTAATAACTGTATAATATTCTGTGGTCTGTGCCATTATGTGGTCAACCAAGAATTTCTTTGTTAAATAAGATAAGCATCACCTATGCCAATTAGTCTACTATTCCTAGAGATTTAAGCTCTTGTCTCTCATCTGGGAAAACAGAGAAGGAAAAATATGGGGGTCCACAGTTTCTCCTCAGAGCACCATTTTTGATGGGTCCATGAGGCTATCACTGATATTGTGTTTTCTCAGGAGTAGACAGCAGAACTGGAAGCCTGTGGGCGTTTATGAATGCCAGATGTCCAATCTTCTCCACTTCACATTTAAGGCCCTCAATACCTAAGGCTCCCACCTCCCTGCCCATTTTTGTTAAAGGCATGTTTACATCTTAGAACACGGATACAAAGAAAAGGAATAGCAGCTTGTGTTCCAGGATACATCCCACCATTTCCCTGTTATGCACTCAGCCAGCATTGCCATGAAGCATGGGCCATCTGGTAGGAGGAAATATTCTTAAAGACTGTGGCAGGTTGGACTAGTGGAACTGGTCCTGAAGAAGGCATTTTCCATTTCCTCAGCTATACACCAAAAATGATATCTGCAAGGTCTACTCTCATGGGCAGGGATATGTAGATAGTAACAAGGGAAATCTTCAGAGTAGAACATCTTCACTGCTTGTGGCAAGGTTCTCCTGGATTGAGCCATGACCACAGCCACAGTGTGGAGAGTAAGAAAGAGCCTGGGATGAGCATTTAGGATCTTAGCTCAGGAGTCAAGCTTCAGAGCAGGACTGCAGTTCACTCAAGGACGTGGGCTGTTAACAAAGAACTAGAGTTGGAGCTTGGTCATGGCGGGGGGCGCTGTGCACATATATTGGGGGCTAGCATTCAGCTGTAGCTGTTAGTATACAGATCACCCTCCCCCCGGCCCCTGCCAACCAAGGTTTGCCCTGGGTACAATTAATGTCAAATTCAGGGCACAGAAACTACTGCCCAGAACCGTCTTTTTGTTAGAATTCCACCTCTAGTACACACCCAGGTTTGGTTCTCACTGAGTCACAGGCTGGGCGGGGCTGGGCTTACAGGATGAATATCCTCAATTCTTGCCTCTGGATCCAAGTAGGGCATGCATAGACTGATAATGACTTGGTTTTGCAGTGCTCCTGCACACTGAAGGCTTGAGTTGAGCCAATAACTTCCTTCTCAGAAAAGTCAAATCCATACATTCAGAAGGAAGAGGAGGTAGAGGGAGACATCTTGTCACCTCCTTAAGGTGCCTAGACGTAACACATCCTTTTATTAACATGAGGAGGCTTGTTCTGGGCATTTTAATAGCTGAGATATCTAAGGATCCGTGCCTCCCCATGCCGGTTGCTACTAAATTTTGGTAGGCAAGTCTTCCTACTTGGAAGAGAATGAGCTGGTTATGTCTGCAACTTAACTGAGAAGTCTGAGGTATAGAAAGTCTAACATCTTATCATGTAAACATGTCCTGATCTGACTTTTAGCCATGAAACACTTGGTTGTCATTATTGACGTCCTATTTCCTTCAAGTTAAATTGTTGGTATCATCCTATCTTGATCTATTACCTTACTCCATACTGGGAAAACAGCACCAGGAATTGCCCCCTGCCCTGTTCTTTTTTTTTAAGCTTTTGACTTTTAATGTGTTTATTTTTTAAAAATTTATTGGAGAATAGTTGTTTTACAATGTTGTGTTAGTTTCAGTTGTGCAGCAAAGTGAGTCAATTATGTATACTAAATGTAATATAATATATATATATATATATATTTATATCCATTCTTTTTCAGATTCTTTTACCATAAAGGTTATTACAGAATACTGAGTAGATTTCCCTGTAACCTTTTGAAAAATGATGATGGAGAACAGAATTTATGGCAGAGTTCTTAGTGGTTCTTAGCTATGAGAAGATTAGAGTTTCACTGCTAAAATGTAGTGATTGTTCGTGGATTGCAAAATAAAATGAAATTAACTTTTTCTGTCTGTTGGTTCTTATGGTAGGCTGACAGCAAACAGCTAGCTGTTCTTCTGTGGCCACATAATCCCTATGGAGTTTCTTTTGTCTTTTTATACTACTTCCCCACCAAATGATGAAATTTTTTTTTGAAGGACAGACAGAAACTGATTCCAATCAATCAAAGAGTTAGTTTTTAATAAACTTAAACACCACATACCATAGTACAGACTTTAGTATAGTTGCCAGAAGCAGTTCTGAGTGAAACACTGAAATGACAAGTGAGTTTATGTAATTTGGTCTATGAAAAGCATTCAGAGACAAAACCACCAGGGTAGGTAAGGTACAAACACCATTGCCAGACTGAGCGCTGAAAATTATAAAGTGCGGAAACAAGAGATCAGTGAAACAGAAGATATAACAATATCCATAGCCACTTGGTAGAACACAGGCCTATACGATGCCAAGAGGGGTTATGTCCAACATAGGGTTCTGTGATCAGGTAAGTTTGAGAGATACTGAAATAAATGTCATTAAATAGGTGTCTTTCCTGTAGTATCGTTTACTATACGAGTGTGCACTATTAATCTCCAAGACAGGGACCACATATGCTGCATTTCCCAAACTGGTATGATCTGAAGATTCCACTTAGGACAGTGTTGTTATAGGAGGGTGAAATGCCCAAGAGAAAAAGCAGGAACGGAGTTCCCGAAGCTGAGAGGACTGGTTTATACTCTTACAGAGAGGCAATTGGAACCTCCACAGAACTAGCAATAACCCAACCCTGCTTTCATTACTCATGAAACAAGTACCAGAACAAGAAAGGAGAAGGCCAGAGGAGGACAGGACAGGGCTGCCTATCTTGACTTTGACTGGACCATATTTTCCAAATCGTTGGTGATCAAAGCTGAAATCAACTTACCCAAGAATATACAGGATTAACAAGTGATGGGAGAGAAATAGGGATGGGAAGGACATGGTGGAGGAGGGTAGAGGCTGGAATCCCTGGTTTGTTTGATTACAAATCTCAGTCCTGAGCCATTTGGCTACACTGCAGCAAATTCAAGGAATGAAGGTAGCGTAGTATGTATCAGGAAGCCCAGGTGTAAAATGACCACGTCACCCCGAGCCTAATTCCTGCATCAGGATGTGTGCCTCTCCAGATCTTCCCGCCTCACTTGTCTTTGATTCCAGACACACATGTGGCGACCAGTTCACAGCTCCAACCAGCCTAATGCATGTCCAACCCACAGTGCCTCACCAAATCCAATCCCCGCCTTGGGTTTATGTATTGATGCTGTTATTGATGCTTCTTGGGGAGTTCAGAGCCTATGGCTCAGTTATTTAGCAGGATCTGTTTCTCATTTATACATAGGTATTTATGAATTCATAAATATATTCCTATTATGAAAGATTCCAGTAGAGATGGGGGCCTAGTCAGGTGATAAACAGCAGAGATTTAAAAAGTCCTAAAGACTGTCTGGCCACTAGATACCAAGTCAGGAACACAGGGATACCCAGCCAGAGTGGGTTACCTCATCAGTATTTTTGAAACATGCTTGTCTTGAATTTCATTTTCCTGCCATTGGCTTATTTTCATTATTTTTTCATAAATGTTTAGACAGTTGACTGTAAGGGATCTTTGTTCAGAAATTTCTCTCCTAACCTAAATTATTTATGTGATTAAACCTATAACTAATAATATTAACTTTAATAATATTAATCTTGCATTTTGAGAAATTTCAGTAGAAAATAACTTCGCCATAATATTTTATCTCGTATATCACCAACATCATATTTTCTTTCAAACTATGAGGTTAGCTGTCACCTTTGTAGCTACCATTCAAACACAGTCCCTTATTCTGATAAAATTCTATTTGTTTCCTTTCTAATTTCCTTCCCTTTTTAATATTGGGTACAACTGTGTCATATTATTTGACCATTGCAATTAACATTAAAACAGTAACAAAAAACTTGAAAAGTTAAAAAAAATCACCCCTAGGACCACTACCACCAATTTTTCCTTTTTTTTTTTTTTTTGCTGTTTATTTATTTATTTTTTTGATTTGTCTTTTTTATTATTATTATTTATTTTATTTTATTTTTTTTTTTACTTTACAATACAGGACTCAAAAATAGTTAACAGTTCAGCAAATAGATGTGTCTTGCTGCTGCTAAGTCGCTTCAGTCATGTCTGACTCTGTGCGACCCCAGAGACGGCAGCCTACCAGGCTCCCCCGTCCCTGGGATTCTCCAGGCAAGAACAATGGAGTGGCTTGCCATTTCCTTCTCCAGTGCATGAAAGTGAAAAGTGAAAGTGAAGTCGCTCAGTCGTGTCCGACTCCTAGCGATCCCATGAATTGCAGCACGTCAGGCCTCCCTGTCCATAACCAATTCCTGGAGTTCACTCAAACTCACGTCCATCGAGTCAGTGATGCCATCCAGCCATCTCATCCTCTGTTGTCCCCTTCTCCTCCTGCCCCCAGTCCCTCCCAGCATCAAAGTCTTTTCCAATGAGTCAACTCTTCACATGAGGTGGCCAAAGTGCTGGAGTTTCAGCTTTAGCATCAGTCCTTCCAAAGAAATCCCAGGGCTGATCTCCTTCAGAATGGACTGGTTGGATCTCCTTGCAGTCCAAGGGACTCTCAAGAGTCTTCTCCAACACCACAGTTCAAAAGCATCAATTCTTCCACATTCAGTTTTCTTCATAGTCCAACTCTCACATCCATACACGACCACGGGAAAAACCATAGCCTTGACTAGACGGACCTTTGTTGGCAAACTAATGTCTCTGCTTTTGAATATGCTATCTAGGTTGGTCATAACTTTCCTTCCAAGGAGTAAGCGTCTTTTAATTTCATAGCTGCAATCACCATCTGCAGTGATTTTGGAGCCCCCAAAAATAAAGTCTGACACTGTTTCCACTGTTTCCCCATCTATTTCCCATGAAGTGATGGCACCAGATGCCATGATATTCGTTTTCTGAATGTTGAGCTTTAAGCCAACTTTTTCACTCTCCTCTTTCACTTTCATCAAGAGGCTTTTTAATTCCTCTTCACTTTCTGCCATAAGGGTGGTGTCATCTGCATATCTGAGGTTACTGATATTTCTCCCAGCAATCTTGATTCCAGCTTGTACTTCTTCCAGCCCAGCGTTTCTCATGATGTCCTCTGCATAGAAGTTAAATAAGCAGGGTGCCAATATACAGCCTTGACGTACTCCTTTTTCTATTTGGAACCAGTCTGTTGTTCCATGTCCAGTTCTAACTGTTACTTCCTGACCTGCCTATAGGTTTCTCAAGAGGCAGGTCAGGTGGTCTGGTATTCCCATCTCTTTCAGAATTTCCCACAGTTTATTGTGATCCACACAGTCAAAGGCTTTGGCATAGTCAATAAAGCATCACTTCATGGCAAATAGATAGGGAAACAATGGAAACAGAGACTTTATTTTTTGGGGCTCCAAAATTACTGCAGATGGTGACTGCAGCCATGAAATTAAAAGACACTTGTTCCTTGGAAGAAAAACTATGACCAACCTAGACAGCATATTAAATAGCAGAGACATGACCTTACCAACAAATGTCCATCTAGTCAAAGCTATGGTTTTTCCAGTAGTCATCTACGGATGTGAGAGTTGGACTATAAAGAAAGCTGAGTGCCGCAGAATTGATGCTTTTGAACTGTGGTGTTGGAGAAGACTCCTGAGAGTCCCTTGGACTGCAAGGAGATTAAACCTGTCCATCCTAAAGGAAATGAGTCCTGAATGTTCGTTGGAAGGACTGATGCTGAAGCTGAAACTCCAATACTTTGGCCACCTGATGCAAAGAACCAACTCATTGGAAAAGACCCTGATGCTGGGAAAGATTGAAGGCAGGAGGAGAAGGGGACAACAGAGGACGAGATGGTTGGATGGCATCACCGACTCAATGGGCATGAGTTTGAGTAAGCTCCAGGAGATGGTGATGGACAGGGAGGCCTGGCATAGTGCAATCAGTCCATGGGGTCACAAAGAGCTGGGCATGACTGAGCAACTGAACTGAACCTCTGGGGCAACAAAGGATGAGATGGTTGAATGGTATCATCGACTCAACGGACATGAGTTTGAGCAAACTCTGGGAGCTAGTAAAGGACATGGAAGCCTGACATGCTGCAGTCTATGGGGTCACAAAGAGGTAGACATGCCTGAGTGACTAAACAGCAACCTTTGGTAAGCTGCTTGATGTCTCTGACCATCAGCTTCCACATATGTGAAGAGGAGGTCTTATTCACATCATAAGATCACTATGACGTTGAAATGGAATCGTGCGCTGTAGACTACTAGGATCCTGCCCTTGTACCTGGCCCTCGTTTATGCATCCCACACTCTACTAACTGAGAATGCTTTCTGTTCTTTGCCTGCCTTCTGACTTGGCTCATTCAGAAGGCAAACTGGAAGTCTCTAGAAGTAACACCTCCAAAAGCAGCCTCTCATTTGGACCACGTCTGAGGTGTGTGCTAAACTTTTCCAGAGTCCCTGGCAGGACTTAGTTCTGTGGTTCATAGAAGTTAATTGCTTGGTACTACGTCCTTCCTCTTCCTTCTCTTTCATTTTTCCTTCACTTACTGGCTTTCCCGGGATCTTCTTTCAAATAAATTACTAGCACTTAAATCCTTGTCTCAGGGTCTACTTCTGAAAGAACTCAAAATAAGATGTGAAAAGCTCTTTGCATTGTGTCTGGCACATAATAAATGATACTAGCTATTAATTCCAGGAAACATTAGATATGTAAAAAGAAACCAAGGAGCTATGTTTTTGAAAATCAGCCGCATGGCTGTTACAGCCACTACTCTGATTTTCCCCCCTTTCTCTTGTTGTTGTTTGTTGTTGTTGCTTTTTAAATCGGTACTTGACAACTTGTTTTGTATTTAAACAGCAGAAGCATGTTCAGTAGACAAATTTGGGCAATGACTTTGTTTGCACTGATTTTTCTGCGTTTTAAAATCAAAATTTCTGACTCCCACTTTGGTCTGGCACTTCATCTGAAGAATAATCACGGCAGAATTTTAAATGTGTGGGTAAGAAAAGTTGTATTGGAATCTGATGGCATTGTAGAAAAGCAAGAGCTGTTTCACCAAAAGGGCTCCATTTTCCCTTTCAGTGAATGCTGAACATTGATAGCATGTTATGATAAATTAACTATGATACTCTTGGAGGCCAAGTGTCTCAGAAAAAAAGCAATAGTAACATCTTAGGCAAAATGGAAAGCATTAGATTCGCACCTGAAACTCATTAATTTGGACCAAGGGTTACATTTCACAGAAAGCAATTACTGGGATGGATTGAGTTCTTTCATACCCAGTGGGTTTTTATTTTTTTAATAAGACTCTGTTGAATATTTTCTCTGACCATGGCAGCATTCAGCAATCTCCAGCACTGGTGGCCATAGCACACTGCAGTGTTTCTTTCTCTTCAGACTGACAGGGAATTGTTAACTATTTATTACATCCTTAAAAAGTTGTGTTACAAGAGTGGACGCCTGTCTTTTTCATCTCTTTTTAAAGACTGTAGCTCATTGTCAGTTGAATCACAGTCAGAAATGCACTAATTACCTCTCTAATGCAAACTTATGTGTAAGTCATAGTTGGGTGCTGCATGTATGTGTTTTGAGTGTGTGTTGATGCATGTGGATGACTGTGTTTTGCTTTTGCAGATGTTCAGTTGTTAAGAGAACATCTATTTACACAGAATTCTTTAGTGATGAATAACTTAATGAAGATAAAATCGTACTTGGGTGGCTCTGGGTGCTAAAATTTACCTGTCTCTTCTCAAATGTCATTCTTTACAGATTCCAGTAACATTATCACTAAATTATAAGAGAATGGGGGTTTAGTTTCTTTTTGCTTGAGTCTGCTTTTACCTTTACACATATTTCAATATTCCTTCTCTTTGCCTCTTCCTCTTCCTAAAGAAGAAACATTTTTATGTGTTACCTTTCAGGGTTGTATGTAAATGCAGCTCATATTTTGGTTGATAAAGTAACACAATAATCAAGTAGAAATTAAGCTCCTGTGATTAATCAGGACAACTCTATTGACCTGCTTTCATTCAAAATTCTTGTTGCTGTTGACCATTTTTGCTGTAAAGAGTAAATTAGTTTTCTGTGACATGATAGAGGCCGTCCCAGATCCCAGAGGTCTATCATAGCTTTTTATTCTCTGTGAAGCCATTTGTCACTGCTACTTGATACACAGGGGCTGACTCTCAATCCCTGGAAAGAGAGCTGAAGGAACTTTAGGATCACCTGTCTCCTTCTATTAATGAGTAAATCAAAGCCCAGAGGGTTTGTAACTTTCCCAGAATCGCAGAGCTGAGTCAGGGGCAAGACATGAAGCAGAACCCGCCACCCCCACAGCCTGTGTCTCTTTGACCCAGTCTCTGTGCTGGGTGTCCTGTGGCGTTGTGCAGGAGCTAGCCCCTGCCTTCCCTCATCACCTCTGAGGGAGTTGTATCTTGGGTGTCACAGGATATTGAGGGACTTCAGAGATCTTCATACCTCTGTCGCATTGATGCTTCAGAGAAGGAAACTGAGTCCAGAGTGTTGGGATAGCAAAGAAATTCATGGAGGTGATTTATGATCCTTTCCATCCATGCTAACTTTGAAAGAGTGGGGATTGGACTTGATTTCAAAGCACGAGCTGGGCTGTTTCCCCATCCAAGCCTAAGAGATAACTTGTGACACGGCGTACAACAGCTATTCATTTCCGTCTGGTGCGAACAGAAGTGTCCTAGGTCATTTACACATTTTCCTTTCTCTGGGATACAGGTTGGCTGGTTTATTTACATATCACTGCTGAAATAGGCAATGCATGTTGGCTGAACCATAGCTTATGGAGAAAAAGCTATTCATGTTTTATTATAATGCCTTCAGCAACCCTTTGCTAGCATTATGATTAAAATATGTGGCTCAGGGTTGTTCCTGGGATAATGCCAGCCGGGGAATTTGGCTTCAGCCCAGGGACCCTTCTGCTGATGTGAGAGTACTGTCATTATTGTGGGGGTAGATTGTTGTACCCAGTTTATTTCCTGGCGCTCTTGGTAGATAATTTTGGGCTTTTCATCATGAAAACTGCTATGTCTGTATTTTATTGGGGTTGGGGTAGTATTTTCTCTCTGCTTTCTTAGGTTTCTTAGTTTCTTAGACCATAAATGAGAGTTAAGATATACATCAATGTATACCATATTACAAACCACTTCATATAATACCTGTTGTAACTTCAATGTAATACAACATACTCACATACAACAGAGATCCACGTATTCTCACAATAGGGGTAATGCATTCTGGTCTTACCATATTGTATTTTCCTACATCTGTGCTTTATTTTGCATTTTTCAATGCATTATTACTATGGATTTTAAAATTTATGTACAACATAGCATTTACATAATTTTAAATGTTGATTCGAATCATTTAAAAATATAACCCAGTAAGTTATGATGGCTCATTCAGTGATTCAAGTTAGCATCCATTTTTAAGTGTGTTATTACTTATTCATTAATTGAAGCCCTTTAATTTTATATTCTGCTCTGGGCAATTGTGGCTTATTTGGTGCTTGTTATACAGCCACTTTAGACAAGTAAATAAAATCAGATGAAAAACCTCAGCGACAGCTGGAAATAAACCAGTAGGTCGTGTTTGTTTTTGGCAGAGTGAAGCTGTGCAGGGCTGCGCAGGGAGACACCAGCCAGCACGGTTAACGCAGTGTGAGAGCAGATCCCGCGTCTCTGGGGTTTGGGCTGTCTATTTACTAAGGGTTTTCTTTGTCCGTGAAAAGTGCCACCTGTGTGGCTGGGCAAGAACATAAAACAATTAAATCATTACCACAAAGGTAATAGTACATGTCTTTCTGGCTTAGTGGTGATAAGAAAACCTTAAACAGAAAGACATAAGACCATGTCAAATGATATGAAAAGGCTCTTTGAAAGGCTTATTCTTGTTGTTATTTTTAATTTTCCCTCACTAGCATTTAGTTTAAGTACATGATAATTCTAGGGAATTGCCCGGCTTTATCAGACCACCCAGGAAAGAACAATGCTTTGCCAAAAAGTAAAGCTGTTGGCTTGTAGTAACTTGCTTATGACTGCTAAACCACACTTGTTTTGGTAAGCAAATGCCTTCTAAAATATCTGTGGGGTTTAATGCTGGATTTCTTTCTTTCCTCTCCCAAGAGAGAATGGACACATTAGTTTTAAAAAGACTGTTAAATACCTGATAGTTTCAATAACATATTTATGGTGACTGTATTACAATTTAACCTTTAAAAATGAATTACTATTTGTATAGTGTTCTTTCAGTAAACAGTTTCACTTCTAGGATGATGTGGGGGGAGATGATTAAGGTTTGGAATTCTTATTGCAAGACTATTAAAAATTAATTGTCTAATTATAATTTTGCTAACTGGTAATATTCTTGCTGAATGATTGTATTTTTCTTCCAAATTATACTCACTTTGTAGAAATCAATTTAAACCATAGCATATGAAGCCCTTAAAATTTTTTATTGACAGGTATCTAATCTCACAAACTTAAATCATCTTAATACTTCCTAGAATAAAACCAGAAATGGAGGAAGAATAAAAGAAAAAAAAAAAACTGTCTCTAAATCTTGTTTCTCCTTTCAGCAGAGGAACTGTACTCTTAAAACTAGGGATCGGAGCTTGTATTCTACTGTTTGATTTATGTCTTAATTGAGGAATTAGGCACAGTCTAAACCCAGTATTATTTATTTTTCCATTGAAAAGGGGATGGTATATTTGGCCTATATTCTTCAAATCTGTTTGTTCAGAATATTTTAAACAGTGGTTCTCAAGCTTTACCATGAATAGAATCATCTGAAGGGTTTGTCAAATTCCGGATTCCCAGAGCCCACCTCCAGAATTTCTAATAGGTCTGGGTGACCCCCTTGTTTGCATTTCTAAGAGCTCCCCAAGTGACGCTCTTGTTTCTGGCCCCTTGGGTTACACTTTGAGAACCAATGTCTTAACTCAAACAGCTTATTCCATAAGAGAACGGTAAAGGGATATGATACACATTAAGAAAGGTTACTTCTGGGTTATGGGAGTATGGGTAAATTTCCATATTTTCTACAAGGTAAAAATAATACATATATGGTCATAAAAAAGAGACTTTTTAGAAGAATACTGCAACTAGTAACTCATTAATCTGTATTCACGTTCCCCTTCTGAACGGAAAATGTGGCGATGTAGGTGTTTCTGTCTTACCTCGCAGGCAGACATTCCCTTCCGTGTCTTCTGGGGTGGCTTTTACTCAGCAATCACCAAAAAATTGCTTGGTTCCAGTTAGAATGCGGTTCCAATTGTGCTAGAATTTAGTACAAGGAACACTAGCTCCCCAGAGGTTAGCAAAGCCCTTTAAATATATTCCCTTTATTTTTCCTTCTCAAAGACCATTCCCTTCCCCCTACCCCAATTACAGCCCCCAAAAGTTCTAGTCACAATAGCGTTCTGACCTATACACTATTGGGGAAAAGGGTCTGGTGGGCAAATGCTGGGTACCAGAATGTGCAGAGATTGAGAAGTTCTATTCTCCCTTTTGGGACTGTATATACTGTATATATTTTTGACTGGAGAAGGCAATGGCACCCCACTCCAGTACTCTTGCCTGGAAAATCCCATGGACGGAGGAGCCTGGTGGGCTGCAGTCCATGGGGTTGCAGAGTCGGACACAACTGAGCGACTTCACGTTCACGTTTCACTTTCATGCACTGGAGAAGGAAATGGCAACCCACTCCAATGTTCTTGCCTGGAGAATCCCAGGGACTGGGGAGCCTGGTGGGCTGCCGTCTATGGGGTTGCAGAGTCGGAGATGACTGAAGTGACTTAGCAGCAGCAGTGGCATACTTTTGACAAACTTGCCTTACTTCAAGAGTAAGTTTGTTTGTTTGTTTGTTGTCTCATAGGAGAAATCAAACAAAATTATGTAAAGCAAAATAAAATATGTTATCACATAGAAAAATGCCATCACAACTTCAGCTGTTTCTTGTCATGCTTCTCTTTTAACAACCTTCTCCTAGACACTTTCCTTTTATATTTTTATCTTAGATTCTAAAAAATGAGCTATTGATAAATATAACATCCTTTAAAAAGTTCTAAAACCTTTATTTATGACTCTTAGAGGCATGTGAGGGGAGGGAGCTTGGTTAGAGAGAATAAAGGTTATAACCTGCCCTGTCTGTGGAGACAGTGATTTTAATTACATTTAATTCCCATTCACTCTGTATGTTACTTGATCCACTTATTGGTTTAAAAGCATATTGATAAATACAGCAGTGGCTTAACCTCTTGCCCTTCCACCCGTCTAGAATTGCATCCAGGCTTAAGTGAGTTTGCCACATTTAGATGTCATACTTTGTTACTGATGAGAAAGTATTGAGACCCCTGCTAGACAGTTGGGCGTATGTTTTTTTCTTTTTAGAGAAACGTCCACATTTCATTATCAAGATAAATAAATAACTTGTTGCAAAAGGTTTTTAAGATGTTGGCTTATAGTCAAACTGTAATTAATAGTTTGAAAAATAGTATATCCATGCTTCTCCCTATTCTCCTTCAAAACTGCTTTAAACTGTATCAGTAAATAGTTTCCTCAATATATTTACCTTACTTGCTAAGTTAGTAAGTAATTATCAAAATACATACTATATCTGACCCTTCTTGGCACATATATGTAATATTATCCAGTTGAGGTTGGGCCCACAACTTTAAACACCTATTTTTAAAGTATATTTTTCTTCATAAACCATGATACAGTAGAAATGTAAAACATTCACATATTGTATGAACAAATGCATGATTTCAAGCAATGAGAGCAGGTTGATAATCTTAGTCCCTTCAAAAACACATTTCCCCTTCTTCTGGATTTTAGTGATTTGTTTCCAAGTGATTTGGAAATGTCTACTTTTATTGGTCAGTGCTGTGTATATGAGAGTGTGCCAAATCTGGTGGCAAAGAAGTTTAAAAATAACATAAGAAATAATTAATTGTGAAGAGCACTTATTCTAATAAGAAATTATTTTCCATAAATCACTCAACTCCATGTAGGGTTAAGATACACTTATGCTGAATTGCATTCTGACTTAGAAAGTGACAAGGGACATTGTTGGAGCAGTTGACACAATATAGGAAATATCAATTTCTTGACATGGAGGGTTGTAGGGTGTTTATGAGGGGAGTGTCCTTGCTTTGGGGAAATACAGACTGCAACATTTAGAAGTGATAGGGCATCAGGTCTGCATATTGTAGTAAGTTAGGTAAATGTAATAAATTATTTAAAAATAACATGCGATATATAGTTATGTATTAATTGCTGCAGTGTTTCTCACATTCGTTTTGTTCTGGCATTTAGTTTGATTCTGTATGTCATAGAATTCAATTTTATAATCAAACAGTGTGTCCAAACTCTTTGTCATATACCATTTTGGGAAGAAAATTAATTTTGGCTTTGAATAAAGAAAACACTAGAAAAATGGTCTTTTCCCCTACTGCTTTGTGTTTTATGACCATTAGCAAGACTGATGGATGTGTCTTTTCACCAGTGGATTCACTTTTCATTTGCCGTAACTCTTCTGGGTTTCTCTTTCTGTAATTCAGATTATAATTTCAAGATCTGGTGAAGGTACTTTATTGTGTGTAGCATTGCCCTTTTTTTCACTGTTGGGCAATACATTTTTACTTTCTAAATTCTCTTTGTTGTTAAGGGTGAGAATTAGATAATTATTGGTTTGAAAAAAAAATCACAGTAAAATAAAAAGGGAGACAATGAATTTTCTCACATGTGCATCAAATACCAGGGTTCTGGCTGGTAAATCAGGAAGAGCACAGAAAGATACAACTGGAGTCCTTTCTAGTTCCACTGTTACAGCCAAAATCCTGACATTCAGGCATATTTACAAGACCCATGTTTCAGGAAGCCCTTATGTGCTTTGAGTAGGCTGAAAAGAATGTGAAATAATTTTACATGGTGACTCTCAGAAGGCTGGATGAGGAAAATGGCATCCTCCTTGAATAAGAAAATCATCCTTGCTTGTATAATAACCACTGCTTTCTTTCCTCATGGTTGGTGGTGGATTCATTGGTAAGTCATGTCCGACCCCTGTGACCCCATGGATTGGAGCCCGCCAGGCTCTTCTGTCCATGGGATTTTGTAGACAAGGATACTGGAGTGGTTGCCATTCCCTTTCCAGGGGTTAGGTATGTAATAACATTGCAAGGGCTTCCCTGGTAAAGAATGGTAAAGATGGTAAGGTAAGGTGAAGGTGAAGTCGCTCAGTCGTGTCCGACTCTTTGCGACCCCACGGACTGTAGCCTACCAGGCTCTTCCATGCATGGGATTTTCCAGGCAAGAGTACTGGAGTGGGGTGCCATTTCCTTCTCCAAAAGATGGTAAAGAATCTGCCAAAATGGAAGACCTGGGTTTAATTCCTGGATTGGAAAGATCCCCTGGAGAAGAGAATAGTTAACCACTCCAGCATTTTTGCCTGGAGAATTCCACGGACAGAAGAGCTTGGCAGGCCAGAAAAGTTTGGCGGGTCATAAAGGGTAGGTCACAACTGAGCAACTAACACCAACATTGCAAGATTTACTTTGGACTTTTTGTAGAGTGTTATCAACACATGTAGGTTTTGAGGGTAAGATTTGCCTCACTGCTGTATAGAGTTGTAGCACTTGCCAGATGCTTCATCCTGATTTGTATAGAGTTGTAGCACTTGCCAGATGCTTCATCCTGATTTGGGACTTAGGTCTGCTCTTGACCTTTGAGATCACCCCTTAAACCAACACCAGTGGAGGAACAGCCCTGATGTTAAAGTGATGAAGCTAATGGTAATTAAAGTGTCCACCCGCCATTTAGTGAGTGTCTACCATAGTTTAGGTGTCTTAGGTTATTTTTTTCTTGAACTTTTTGTTTATATTGGAGTGTAGCTAATTAAGAACATTGTGATAGTCTCAGGTGGACAGCACAGGGACTCAGCCATACATATACATGTATCCATTCTCTGGCAAACCCCAACTTCCATCCCAGCCACCACATAACACTGAGCGGAGTTAGCTATGCTATATAGCAGGACCTTGTTGGTTATCCATTTTTGATATAGCAGTGTGTACATGTCCATCCCAAACTCCCTCACTATCCCTTCCCTCTATTCTTCCCTCCGCCTTACATTCTTGATCCTAACAAATCTTTAACACTACCCTTAAAAAATAAGGATTATTATTTCTATTTTACAAAGAAGGAAAGAGGCTCAAAAGGGCTAAGCAGCTCACCCAACATCACAAATAGTAGTGATGGAGCAGAAGTTTGTCCATCCTATCTAACTGTGGAATCTGCCCCAAATCAGAGGGGTAACAAATGGATATTGGCCTGGCTGAGAGATGTTACATAAAAAGAGCATTTAGGTTTCAGCTGGTTGGCAGATTTCACTGAGTGCAACAGAGAGGAGAAGCACCGACAAATCCTCTAATACGAGGGCTAATGACTATCCTAATTATGACGTGTAATTCTGATGCCATTTTGCTAAAGGTTGTGCTTCTTTAGATTTCTATCCACAATGCTAAGTGGTACCTGGCACATAGTAGGTGCCTGTGAAGTCTTCATCAAATAATAAAAGTGAATAAATGAGGTAATAAAAGAATAACTTATATAATAGCACCTCACTACTCTTAGTGACCAGAATTAAAGAGTTGAAAAGTTGAGAGGGGGTTAACAGTTAAGATTTCAAGATAACTTTAATTTTTAAAAAAACTGTATTATGAGTGAAAGGGCCTGAGCAGGAGGTAGAAAGGTTTAAAAAATGCAGAATAATTTTTTAAAAGGATGCTTAAGCCTTGACCTAATGAATTACATTTTAAGCATTTCTTTAATAAAGCAATAGACATATACAAGTGGTGATTTATCTTCTTTCTTCTTTACACTTTCCAAATTGGTGCTATTTTTTGCTTTCTCTGTAGTCGGAAATATCTAGTTCTGAACAGATATTATGCCTGCTGATTTTATATTACTTAAGTCTCATGTTCTTTTCTTTAATTGTCAAGCCATTCTTACCTAATTTCAATCATAATGGAATAATTTCCATGCTCCTAAATTAGTTTGTTGGAGTTTTTACCTCCAAGCCATCTTTCCTAGCATAATTAACTTACATAAATACATCCTTTGAGTTTTGTTTTCTCCCACAGCCGTAGGGCCTGGTCATCAAATTCTCCCAGGCACTTTTTTCTTCACATTCAAAACCACTAATATATACGTTTTCCCTGATTATGAGGTATCATGCACTTTATATGAATTTGGGAGCATCATTTTTTTCTGCCTTCTGGGAAGAAACTTGTTTTTTTTTTTTCCATTGGTTCCAATATTCATTTTCAACAGAAAATATCAAGATTGTCATTAAACTATTTGCTAAAAGGAGATATGCTTTCTTAAATGTTCTTTATTGAAAACCGAGATTCTTTTTCTGCAGGACCAGAATTAAAGCAGACTATGAACACAGTCCAGAAAGTGTGGTTTCATGGCTCTACTAACATCTCAGCTTTCTGCTTTTCCCATGGAGTGTTAGAAACCAAATATTAACTAGTATGATAAGTGAAGCAATGATGCCCTAAACTGTATTCACACTAATTTCTGGTTTCACAGAACTTGCAACAGGTTAAGTCCACAAACAATAGCTTTCTCCAGATGCTAGGATGTGTATGAATTCTTTATTACCTAGCAAATAAATACTGAAGCATAAACATAGTATTTTCTCTAAACAGATCATATTTCTGAATTAATTTCTGAAAACATTCTTAATAGGCCAGTTTATAAAAAGTTGGGGAACCTCAAGTGTCACTTGGCTCCTATGCAGTGAAGCAAAGGGCCCTCCCCATTCCTCATTTCCCTTCCATAGGACTGAGTCATTGAAGAATATTTTCAAGCAACATCTTGTATTTCCAGAATTCATTACATTTTTAAATTTAATTACATTTAAAATAATTTAAAAAAATATTTTTTTTAAAGAAAACTACTCCACACAAGTAATACAGTCAAGTCTAAACACTATATAATTTACACCTAAAGGTGATTTCTGAGTCTTCTTTCTCAACTTTTCAGTTCCTGAGATTTCATGTGATATACATGATACTAATTACTCAAGTGTTGTGCAGGTGGCAGAGAAAAAAATGTTTTCTTAGAGGACTGTTTAAAAATCGTAGCTTCAGAGGCAGGATCGCTCTTGTTTCATCCTGACAGGGATAGCAGACTTAATAGGTTCCCTGGAGCTTTTCAATCACATTATAACTCTTTCTGTGATGGTCAGTTTTGTGTCCACATTATGTGACCCGACTTTCAACTCGTTTGAACTGCTGTCAAGCTGCTCAGGAATTGAAAGCTACTGGAAAAACAACAGTCCCACATGAAAACCTCTGACAAGGTCCAGAATTGTGCTCTTTAGAGCCAAACTGAGTCAGACTGATACCTGGAAAACATCTTTACCTGCTTGAAGTAACAGTGGCTGGAATGCCTTATCATCATGTAAATCTGCGTGGCTTTTCTCTACAGCAACAGTGTTGTCTTTCTGTTGCCATCAGTCATTTGCTGAGGTTGAAACGGTTAGCACCCTGCTCCCTTCTCAGTTAGCTTGTGGTGCTTTTCGGCACTCCTGCAGAAAGCACAGTGTCTCCTAAATGTTCTCCCAAGACCCAGTGCGTGGTGTTTAAATTAAGGAAGCTCAGACAAGTCTGAAAGGAACTGCATCCAGCCTTTCTGATCCACTGATTAAAATTCTCGCCAAGTGTTACATTATGCACAGCTTCCTTATTTTGGCTGTAAATTTCATTGCATATTTTTCCAGGATGAGAAAGTTTGTACTTTTTATTTCATAAGCCCACATAATAAACACAGCTTTCTTCAAAGCCGTCTGAGGTGTTGGATGCGTGTGCTGTGTTAAATATAGGGCCCCTTTGTGGAGGAAAGCACACGTGGACTGTTTTAACTTCTCCCACAAGCATCTTAGATGGGGCAAAATGGTTCCGCTGGGGAAAAGAAAATAGACATTTCGATGAGCTGCAGGATTATCCCAGCCATGGCTTTTATCCTCTCTGAAGTCTCTTTACTGTGAACTTGAAGAATGAACAAAACCTGCTTTATCGACAGAGAGAAACCTATTTACTCCTCCCACACAGCCCCCGCCACTTATTCTGCCCTGTATTTTTGACTTTTAATGAGTGAGTTATGAAGCAAAAGTTCTCACCAAAAGACCCTTCTCTAGCAGAAAAAAACTGTAGCGTGTTCTTCACATTCGGATACCCTCAGTGTGTCATCAGAGAACAAATATATTTAGGAGTTTATCTAGAAGAGTCTTTGGACCTGATGACTGGGCCTAGACTTGAAAAAGGGGTAAAAATGGAAAGTTTTGCTCCATTGACTTCTGGAAATGTATTTTCCCTTGGCAGTAGCCTTGCAGGAGGAGGGCATCTTTGAGAATCTGCAGGTAGGGGTCCTCAATTGACTTTCAAATAACCTAGGCCTGGTATACGGGACTCAATGTCCACTGAAGGTCTAATTAGCACCAGGACCCTCCTATAGACTCAAGGGCAAATTACTGCTTTCATTTCCCAAAGAGAGAATTATGAAATTCTTTTTTCCTAAGTAGAAACATTCCCTGGCCAAAAAACAAAACAAAAACAAAACCCAAAAAACCAGACAACTTTGATCTATTTGTTTAGAAATATTTTAGATGAGTACCTGGAAATACAACTTCAGTTATAGAAATCACGTATGACACTCTTCATTCTGTTCTCTTATCATTTTGGGTTAAATATTGTTTTTTAGTCCAAAAATTTAATTTACTATAGGATGCTCTTTGAGAATTTTTTACTAAGATATTTCTATGAGAGTTTAGAATTTTTAAGGCAAAGTCTTCATCCATGTAAGTACATACACTGATTTTTTTTTTTTTTTTTTTTTACTGAAAAGGAATTAGGAAGTTTTATCAAATTAATGAACTACTGTGAGCTACACTGGGAAGATTTTTCCTATTTTAAAGGTGTCAAGTTATGAAATACTGGGAAAAATAGCCTTTTGCTAAAAGTTAGAGGCCTGGCATGCTGCAGTGTATGGGGTTGCAAAGAGTCAGATACGACTGAGCGATTGAACTGAACTGAACTGAAGTCATTAGTAAGTGAAGTCTAACCTTTTTTTAAACAGAAAAAAAAATGCCAAAAAGAAAGTATAATTTTATTGCCTGGCATAATTAGCAAAATATTTCTTGGCTCTAAGTTTTTTCTCACCATACGATTGATTGCCCCTCAGAGTTCCTTCTGAAAATAAATAATGGGAGAAAAGAAAGCCAGGGTTTGGATTAGAGCAGTAAATGCCATCTTTATGTGTGCAAATTGGAGTAAAGGGCTGCCTTCCGGGACTTACAGATACCCTGGGTCATTAGTCCTTTTAAAACGATGGAAAATGAAGTAAGTGGCTAAGTGTTTACCAAAACAAAGATTCTCTCTTGTGTTTCAGGAGAGATTTTTATGTTTCTGAAAATGCATACATGCAGACAGCCTGTTGTCATTTACACTTACACATCTAGTTGAAAGTTCACAGAGATTTCTTTTTCTCTCACGCAGATTTTTAATCCTTTTTCATCTCCCCTAAACCCATTAGTTTTTCCTGGAACAGATGGGAGTATGGGCCATAAAATGACATATTACTTCTCTGCAGGAAGAAAATGAGGAGAAGAGATTCTATAACACGATTGAAGTTTAAAAGCTAAATTCCTTTGGGAAAGATTACCTTTCTTCATGGCTCTCATTTTCTGATACAACAAATGAGGTTGTCTCCAAGGCACCTGTTAACACTGACCTTGCCTCATCATCCCTACTTCTGAACTTATGTCCCCAGCTACTGGGGAGCTTCTGATGGAATAGGAAGTATTTAAATGTACTCATTTCTTATCTCTTGGACAGAGAGAGGTCTCCTTACCTCTGTGTTTCTGCTTGGCCTGCTCTCTTTTATAAAGGCTTCTCCAGAAACAAGGGCATAATCTATGTCTTTAATCCAGGCAAAGCGACTCTGTAGAAGCAGATCTATTATAGCTACTCTAAGAATGCAGTTATTATTTCTTCTTTACTTAAGGTCAAAATTCCCATTAATGCTTAGACTCTATTAACATCAGATTTAAAGATTATTTTGAGGAATTATCCTCTCAAGTAGGTCCTGCCTTTTCACATTTCCGTGAGAAGGGTCTTTGTTTGAGTGAAGCAATGAGGATGCCCTTGAATAAAAACTGAGTTGTGTATGTTTTCTTATCAAGCAAACTTGCCAAATTAAAAAAGAAAAAAAAGGTGTTACTGACCTGTTGAGACACCAGCTAGTATATTTTTTGCTTGAAAATCCCTGTCATCTCTGGTGGCAGATTTAGCTTCACTCAGAGTGTCTCTGTGGAATTCCGGAAAAATATGATCCTCATTCTCTTTTCCAGGTCCTTTAGTAGCATCTACCTTGAGTAAATCCAGCCTTATTGCTGATGGAAATATCCCTCCCTGGTGAGAACTGATGAACTATAAGCCATCCTGAGGTCACACGGCTGCCAGACTGGCACATTCTACATTCTTCCCACTACCCTTCCTTCTTTAGGGATGTAGTCGGTACTGCCCTCGCCCCTCCAATGAACTGTTGGGAGTTTTGCCAACTGTGTTGTTACCTTTCCAATGTTTTGTCAACTCAGAATTTACCAGTAATTAATACTTATTTGAGGGTCAAAGAGCAGGTCCTCATCCGGAGGAACAGCCTTCAACTGTTAGTATTTAAAATACATACCCACGACATTTAAATATAGCACTAGGCTTCAAGTTACAGAAGCCCCAATTCCCCACCCCAGATCCTAGCTGACATATGCATTAGCAAAAATTGTTTTCTTGCCTCAAATGAGAAGTCGTTCAGGACTAATGTGACATCTCCACAGATGCAATCAGAGATTCAGGAACATACCAGCCCTTCTTTCTTCCATAGCAGAATATAGTCTCCAGGCTCATGCTCACTCCTCAGCTACAGATGCCTGACGTGGTTTTAATTTCATACAGGCAGGTGGAAGAATGGGAAAGTCAGAGATTATCACCATCATCATAACAATATAAAGAGCTGTGAGAGTACGCCCTCTGTAATGAGCTTTCTTAGAAGCCCACAAAATGGTTTCTCCTTCCATCTAAGTTGATCACACATATCTTTTTCATCTTTGAAAGAGCTGATGGTAAATTATGGATTTCATTTGGTCATATAGCCACCCCAGTCAATATAGGGATTCTGTTAGTGGGGAAAATGAAAATGGATAATATGTAGGAAACCAGAAATGATATCAAAATGACATTTTCTTGATCAAGAAAAGTTTTTTAAGTGATAGCATGGATATGTGGAAGGAATGCATGAGTAAGGTCTTCAAATAATTTACCATGAAATTAGCATCAACTAAATATCTTTATCATAATCTGAGTAAGATTTTAATCAACTGACTTTCTTACTCTTCTAACTAATGAAGATGACACAAAAATCATTCATTCATATTTTTTCAAAGAAAAATTGGGAGGTCTATTGTAAATATTTCTGAGAAATATTCTCTTATCCTCACTTGGGGATTCAAGTTCAACAAGAGAAATAAAAATCAGTTTCTTGGGTATCTGCAGTTAGTTATGTCTTAGGTTCTAGGAGTTAAAAACATGTCTTCTGATTTTTAAAGATCAGTTCCTAAGAACTGAAGAGATAAAGACAGGTGTAGACCCATAGCTGAAAACTGCTCCAAGTTCCTGGGCTGAGAAATGTGTAAATGTTTATTCTATTCAGTTCACTTCAGTCGCTCAGTCATGTCTGACTCTTTGCGACCCCATGAATTGCACGCCAGGCCTCCCTGTCCATCACCAACTCCCGGAGTTCACCCGAACTCATGTCCATCGAGTCAGTGATGCCATCCAGCCTTCTCATCCTCTGTTGTCCCCTTCTCCTCTTGCCCCCCCATCCCTCCCAGCATCAAAGCCTTTTCCAATGAGTCAACTCTTCGCATGAGGTGGCCAAAGTATTGGAGTTTCAGCTTTAGAATCAGTCCTTTCAAAGAACACCCAGGGCTGATCTCCTTTAGAATGGACTGGTTGGATCTCCTTGCAGTCCAAGGAACTCTCAAGAATCTTCTCCAACACCACAGTGCAAAAGCATCAATTCTTCGGCGCTCAGCTTTCTTCACAGTCCAACTCTTGCATCCATACGTGACCACTGGAAAAACCATAGCCTTGACTAGACGGACCTTTGCAAAGTGATATCTCTGCTTTTCAATATGCTATCTAGGTTGATCATAGCTTTCCTTCCAAGGAGTAAGCGTCTTTCAATTTCATGGCTGCAGTCACCATCTGCAGTGATTTTGGAGCCCCCCAAAATAAAGTCTGACACTGTTTCCACTGTTTCCCCATCTATTTGCCATGAAGTGATGGGACCAGATGCCATGATCTTCATTTTCTGAATGTTGAGCTTTAAGCCAACTTTTTCACTCTCCTCTTTCACTTTCATCAAGAGGCTTTTAGTTCCTCTACTTTCTGCCATAAAGGTAGAATGTCATCTGCATATCTGAGGTTATTGATATTTCTCCCAGCAATCTTGATTCCAGTTTGTGCTTCTTCCAGCCCAGCGTTTCTCATGATGTACTCTGCGTATAAGTTAAATAAGCAGGGTGACAATATACAGCCTTGTCGAACTCCTTTTCCTATTTGGAACCAGTCTGTTATTCCATGTCCAGTTCTAACTGTTGCTTCCTGATATTGCATGTGTCATTTTCTCCTGGGATCACAGCCCAAGGCTCATCATCAAATTGACCAGAAAGATCAGGAGGTTCTTAACAGAAGTTACTTTTTATGTCAGTCCCAGGCTTCTTCACATCACTAAATCCCTCCTATCTGTGAAGCTTCACTACATAGATCTTCTTGTCCACCTTGTTTTTTCCCAGAGACCTCCTCCTCCCTAAAGGGAACACTGATGCTGTTCAGTACCTGACACATAAGTCTTTCATGCAGGCCACAGGTGAACTCTAATGGAATCAGCTTTTCACTTGATTACTTTAGCTCTATGATTTTTGTTCCCCTAGAGTTTAGGGCAGCTATTTAATCTTTTTCCTTTGTTCCTTCCTTTCAGAGTGGATTAATATTTTGTATTTTTCCTGATGATAAAAGCTAAGTATATCACTTAGCTCCTTCTGTGTAGCAAACATCCTCCAAACTTCAGTGGCTTAGAACAACAGCTGTTCGTATAACTCCTAATGCTGTTGGGTTCACCACAAGCTGGTAGGTTCTTCTCATCTTAACTGAGTTCACTCATGGGACTATAGTCAGTTGCCAGGGAAGTTGAGAGCTGGCTAGTCCAGTTTGTTTCTGTTCCAGGTGGTTCCTTATCCATCAGAAATCTGGCCTGGAAAATAAGCAAGGCTCCAAGTGAGCAACCTAGAGTCAAGGAGTGTTGAAATAGATTCCATCTCTTATAAATGCAGATCTAAACTACAGTGAGGTTTCACCTCATACCAGTCAGAATGGCCACCATCCAAAAGAATAAATAAATACATGAATAAATAAACTAAAAACAATAAATGCTAGAGAGGGTAAGGAGAAAAAGGAACCCTCTTGCACTGTTGGTGGGAATGCAAATTGATACAGCCACTATGGAGAACAGTATGCAGATTCCTTAAAAAACTAGGAATAAAAGCTACCATATAACTCAACAATCCCACTACTGGGTGTATACCCTGAAGAAATCATAAATGAAAAAGACACATGCATCCCAATGTTCCCTGTAACACTGTTAACAGTAGCTAAGATGTGGAAGCAACCTAGATGTCTGTGGAGAGATGAATGGATAACGAAATTGTGGTACATATACATAAGGGAATATTACTCAGTCATAAAAAGGAATGCATCTGAGTGAGTTCTAATGAGGTGGATGAACACAGAGCCCATTATACAGAGTGAAGTAAGTCAGAAAGAGAAAGACAAATATTGTATATGCATGCATATCTGTGGAATCTGGGAAGATGGTCCTGATGATCCTATCTGCAGGGCAGCATGGGAGACACAGACTGGAGAACAGACTTGTGGGCACAGTGGGGGAAGGGGAGGGCGGGAAGAATTGATAGAGGAGCATTGAAACATGTATACTACCATGTGCAGTCAGACAGCTGGTGAAAATTTGCTGCATGATGCAGGGAGCTCATATTCAGTGCTCTGTGACAACCTAGAGGGGTGGGATGAGGTGGGAGGTGGGAAGGAGGTTCAGGAGGGAAGGGACATACTTATACCTGTGGCTGACTCATGTTGACATATGGCAGAAACTGACACGATATTGTAAAGCAATCATCCTCCAATTAAAAATAAATGATTAAAAAATAGATTCCATCCCTTGATGGGAGAAGCTGTAGAGTCACACTGCCAAGGACATGGATATCAAATGGGACTAGTTGCTGTGTTTCTCTGGGAATCAACTGCTGTGGTAGAAAGATCTGTTACACTTAGATTCCTTAAACACTTATGCAAGCTAAGCTAAGCATTGTACAAATGTTGCCTCATTCAATTCTCATAAGACCCCTACAAGGCAGGTACTGATACTATACCCCTTATACAGATACAGGAACATCTAAGTGATAGCAACTGGCAGTTTGGTTCTGCAGCACTCAAAATCCCTCTCTCTGACCTCTGTTGACTCCAGTTTTTTAAATCGTCTACCTCGTTCAGTACTATATGTGTGTGTGCATTTACTTATAAATTATACACAAGTACTACTGTAAATCTATATGTTAAATATTAGTAAATTTGAACTTCATTCTTGCCTGTGTAGATAAAAATTGTAACTATCAATAGACGTTTGAATGTGTTTTTCCATTCTCTGTATGGATGTCTTGTGACCTTACTTTGGAGACCATGCTAGGACTTCTTCATGCGCAAGGCATTTCATGATTGCCATATCTGTCTTTGTGAAGCCGTATTTAACAAAAATCCTACTTGGTACTGGATTTCAGTTCTAGTTTAGGTTAATATTGTTGGCTTTAAGTGCAAATTGTTATTCAGTGAACACTCAGATTACTCACCATAAACCAGACTACTTACCCCTCTCTGGAGCTTTGTTAAGAAATCAAGATAGTGTGAAGGAATGATTCTCGAAGTTCTCAGCTGGTTGTGTGCATCTGTATTATCTGTGGAAAATATTAAATGGAGATCTAGGTCTCACTGAGACAGTGATCTGGAGAGACAGATTCCTTGGATTTGGGGTCAGGTCTGAAAGTCTACATTTTTCTCAGGCTGCCCAGGTGATACTGACCACATTTTGAGAGATGTAAAACTTGAATTCATATCTGCCACGGGGGTGATTCTGGATGTCTGTTTTTGCACTTATTGTATTATTTCAGCTTTTATAAAATTAGTAAAGTAAGTAAAAAAGTCAGAGCCCAACAGGCAGAATCATTTTAATAATTAAACTTGTAGTAATTTTGTCAAAGGTCTTTAAAATGCAACACTTTAGAATGTAAAATGTTCCCCAAAGTTTTGCTAATCTATTAAAAGACATATTCTCCATGCTAATAAAATATTCTGTATATTGTTAACTACATTTTATTTTAGTGAAAATAAAAAGCTCTGAGCCTTTCTGTTCTAGTCACTTGGTTTCCAAGGAAAGGGACTATGGTTTACACTTCTTTGCTTGAATGGGAGCACGAGAGAGTAGGGATTGGGAACACACTTTTAATAATAAGCAAAAGTGCACTCCAACCCTAGCTCCTACAAATCTTGCACTGATTCTTTAACTTCTGCTTCTTTATTTGCTTATTAGTCATTCTCGCTAGTAAATCATACCTGTAAAATGTTTATGATGATAAAATGTAGTAGCATCAGTTCAGTTCAGTTCAGTCGCTCAGTTGTGTCTGACTCTTTGCGACCCCATGAATCGCAGCACGCCAGGCCTCCCTGTCCATCACCAACTCCCAGAGTTCACTCAGACTCACGTCCATCGAGTCAGTGATGCCATCCAGCCATCTCATCCTCTGTCGTCCCCTTCTCCTCTTGCCCCCAACCCCTACCAGCATCAGAGTCTTTTCCAATGAGTCAACTCTTTGCATGAGGTGGCCAAAGTACTGGAGTTTCAGCTTTAGCATCATTCCTTAACCAACATTTATTGCCAACTTCCTACATGCCAGATCTTATTCAAAGTGCTTGTCACATAATAACTAATTTACTTAAAAAATTCTTATGATGCTGAATAGAGCTCCTGTGAGGGTCCCCGATTTACAGATGAGGAACGCAACCTATGGAGCCAAATGGTGGCACTGGAACTCAAGCCTGTGTCTCCAGAGTCATCCTGCTTCCACTCTGCAAAGCCGCCTCTCATAGGATGAAAGCTTCTAAGTCTCTTAGCATCCTGGAAGGCACTTGGTAAATCCTCCAAAGACGAGACATATTATTATCATTATTGGATCCCCTCACAGCTTCTTGAAGAATGCTTTGTGCAAGGTAGTTTAATAAATTTATGTTGATTTGATTTAGAAAGAACTCTGTTGTATCCTCTTGAGCTTCTAAGGGATATAGTCAATGAGAGAGAGCCTCTTATTTTTCAGGCTAATATGATTTGTGTGGCAGCTTTTAGATTAAGTTATCTTTTATTTACAGAAGAAGATTAAATAAATATGTACAGGTCTAAGAACTTCAGAATCCTCTTGCTAAAAGTGGTTTAGAAACTTGTCTTTGTAAGACAAGGGAGAGACCTCACAGGACCAATTTCTGAAATAACTGGATTTCACTAAATGGTGCTTTTAGTATTTTTTGTTAAACATATATTTAGAACTCTCTCCTGGTTCTTTCTTTCTTTCTTTTTCTTTTTTTTTTGCTGCCTCTTGCATTCAGTGGTCCACAGTATCTGATGGATTCCTATTCAGTACCTTATGGCTTGCTTTTTCCTCTCATATCTTCAGCATGAATTTGTCCATTTGTTTTTAAAATAGGGAGCTTTTCCTGAGGAATGCCATAGAGGCAGCTTGGAATCCATGAGTAAAAAATCCTAGGTCAGACTAATTGTTATGGTTTTATGTCCCATATCTTTTTGTCTTTATTTTAGCTATTTAAATAGTGGAAAAAGACTATGCTATAAAACATTCCAAGCTCTAAACACCAAGGTAAAAGGACAAAAGTGAAAAACAGTTCCCCCAAGCACAGCTGAAACTCATCTTTCTACCCCTTAGGTGGTCTAATTGTCCAGGCTATAGTGTAAGAAAACTTAGTTAAGACAGCCTAATTAATAGGCTTAGGTCCTCTGAATCCAGCCTTTGTTAGGTAGCTGGAGGAAATAAGAGGGGAATCAAGGGCCCTTGCCACAGTTAACCATCTGCCTGCGAGCGTTCTGGCCTGGCTGTCAGGATGGTAAATGACAGGTGTGTTCGAACAGCAGAAAACCTGGCCTTCGGAGACCTGATGAAGACCAGCCCTGTGGGAGACCTCATTGTTCACCCCATTCCCACCTGACCACACCTCAGGCAGTTTTTAGGCTGTCCTCAGCCTTTACCTTCCATTAGTCTGGTTTTGATCACAAAGTAGGAGGAACAAGTATTTGAGTGAATGGGACAGGCTGAGTGAATTGGTTCACTGAGTCCTGAGAGCCTAGGATGATGATGGAATCATTTTGGTATTCAAATATTTTCCATTTAGTTGCTGTGCTATTTTCCAGGGCATTGGAGTCTTGCCCCTGCATCCTGCCCACAGACAACGGGAGATTAGATGGAAGACATGTGCAGGGATTTTAGGGACTGGACATTGAAGTTGTTACATCACTTTTACTCAATACTCCTTTAAACAGAACACAGTCTCCTGACCACACATAACTGGAAGGGTGGCTTGAAAGTACCGTCTAGCTATATGCCCAAGAAGAAAAATAAATGGGCTTTGGTGAACCTATTTACGGAGAGTAGTTCTCTTTTTTTTCATATAGGATACATATTTTGTAAAATATGAGACAAATGTAGTCCAATCTCTCTGGAAAATTATGTTCAACTTTTACACTTCTGATTTTGGAATTTTTTAGTTGGAATCAGGTTTAGACATTTGGGACAGGACTGAATATCTTTTGTGTGAGCCTGGATGTTGACTGTTGGCCATCCATCCCCCTCACCTTGAGGTGCAGGGTACGGGAGATGGAAACAGCACCATGTTGAATCTCACATCAGCCACTATTAAGCTCACTGCCTTTTCAAGCTCCCGTAAGTGAAACTAAAGGAGTACCTCTTCCAGCAGCCTGCCCCGTACCTGAGAGAAGTGGATCATTTTCAGATTCTATGAATTTTTAATACTTCTAATGTAGTAGCTCATCACTAGATTTGTGTCTACAACCTTGTTGCTGTATATTTAACTTTACTTTTCAAATTTCTGATTCTTTGCCTTTAAAGTAGCCTTACTACTTCTTCAGTATATTAAATTAAAAAATAAGTTACACTGCTTTTTTTCTCAAATTTAATTGCATTTAATTCAATAGTATTAAAGACCTACAAAATGTCAGTTACTGAGATAGCTGGGGATATACAAGAGAAAAGGCCACCTACTGTGCCCTCAAGATGCTGATAGATGAAGCAATAAGACACACATTCTGCTATGTGTAATGTGGAATTACTGTATAAACCAGAATATTGTGGGAACATAAAGGGACGCTATTTTGTCCTGTAAATATTGTGAATGATTCTTAGAGGAGAAAACATTTGTAGGATGACAATATACAGCCTTCACATACTTATTTCCCAATTTGGAACCGGTCTGATGTTCCATGTCCAGTTCTGTTGCTTCTTCACTTGCATATGGGTTTCAGGAGGCAGGTAACTGCGGCTGCTAAGTCGCATCAGTCATGTCAAACTCTGTGCCACCCCACAGATAGCAGCCCACCATGCCCCCTCGTCCCTGGGATTCTCCAGGCAAGAACATTGGAGTAGGTTGCCATTTCCTTCTCCAATGCGTGAAAGTGAAAAGTGAAAGTGAAGTCACTCAGTCATGTCCAACTCTTAGCTACCCCATGGACTGCAGCCCACCAGGCTCCTCCGTCCATGGGATTTTCCAGGCAAGAGTACTGGAGTGGGTCACCAGTGCCTTCTCTGGGAGGCAGGTAAGGTGGTCTGGTATTCCCATATCTTTAAGAATTTTCCACAGTTTGTTGTGATCCATACAGCCAAAGGCTTGAACATGGTAAACTAAGCCGAAGTAGATGTCTTTCTGGAATCCACTTGCTTTTTCTATGATCCAATGGATGTTGGAAATTTGATCTCTGGATCCTCTTCCTTTTCTAAATCCAGCTTGTACAACTGGATGTTCTCAGTTCATTTACTGCTAAAGCACAGCTTGAAGGATTTTGAGCTTTACCTTGCTGGTATGTGAAATGAGTACAGTTGTGTTTGAACATTCTTTGGCATTGCCCCTCTTTGGGCTTGGAATGAAAAATGACCTTTTCCAGTCCTGTGGCCACTGCTGAGTTTTCCAAATTTTCTGGCATATCAAGGGCAGCACTTTCTTGGCATCATCTTTTAGGATTTAAAATAGCTCAGCTGGAATTCCATCACCTCCACTAGCTTTATTCATAGGGATGCTTCCTAAAGCCCACTTGACTTTGCACTCCAGGATATTACCACCGTCTTTTTCTCTCATACATATTTTTCCCCCCAAAGGGCCAGAAATATAGCTCTCAAGTAATATGAGATCATATTTATATGGATCAAAAATGTATATACTTCCAGCTTCTGACAATGACAGAATAACCTGTATCGGACTAGCCATCCCACTAATAGTATATACAGGTTTTTGGCAAAATAAAAAGCAATGACAAAAAGTACTTACTGGCAGTAGAAAGCAACTAAAAGCAGTCAATCCTCTTAAAGAAAGAAACCACACTGAGTGAAATCTACATTTAAATGGCTTTGACCTTGAGGGCTCCCTCTACCCAGCCTGGCAAATGGTTGTTGGGGCTCAGACTGAAAGCAATAGGTTTATTGGCTTTAGGAATCATAGAACTGACTTTGGGGTTGTCAGAATGACTAGGAATTCCGATAAGGATCTCAGAACAGGGACAGTCACAGAGTGGGAACCACTGAATATATAAATGAATACCTTCAGTCTTTGGTTGGACTTTGAGTGATGCTTGTGCAGGGAGATACTCCATGGAGTCCAGGAAGGAAACCAAAGCTGGAAGGCTGAGGGTGCTGAATAGAGCATTCATCATCTTCTCAGTGTAAGGATATCCAGTTTAGAATTTTAATCCCCCCAGGTTAGAGGGAATTGCAAAATACCTTGGAATTTCCACTAAAACCCCTGAAGGTTCATGCTTTAGGAATAAAGACTATATCCTAGGACAAAGAGAAAAAATGAAACAAACCAGCCTTAGCAAAGCCTAGAGCTCAGTTTCCCTATTGCCTGGCAGTTAACTACCTGCTGGGATAAACTTAAGTACCATTTGGAGAAAGAAAATAAAATCTAAAGCCTCTCCAACATATTCACAATATTCATATGCCATCAGTAATTCCTTGACATGCAAGAAATAAGAAAATGTGACCGAAAGTCATGAAAATCAGCCAGTAAAAACAGATTAATAGCTGACCTAGATATTGAAATTGGCAGACAGGGACTTCAAAATTATTATGTGAAATCTGTTAATTCATTTTCCTTTGTGGCTAAGATGGTGAAGAATCTACCTGCAATGCAGGAGACCCAAGTTCCATCCCTTGGTCAGGAAGATCCCCTGGACAGCGGAATGGCTACCCACTCCAGTATTCTTGCCTGGAGAGTTGCATGGACAGAGGAGCCTGGTGGGCTACAGTTGGACATGACTGAGTGAATAACACACAAAGCATAGCAATGGGTTAAAATATGGGAAGTTTCATGAGTAATATGAAAACTATAAAAAAATGAAAATCATAAGAACTGAAAAAATAAAATATCTAACATTTCAAAAAAATTGTATGGAACAAATAGCACATTTAACACAACTCAGTAATAGAAAGATGAGAAAATTAGCAGAAGACATGGACAGACACTTCCAAAAAGAATATATATAAATGGCCAGTAAGAAGCTGGCAAGATACTTAACACCGTTAATCCCAGGGAAATGAAAATTGAAATCATGAGATACCTCTTTATGTCTGTTAGGATTGCTAAAATGGAAACATCTGAAAACACCAAAGACTGCCAAAATTTGAACTCTCCTACATTGCTGAGGGTATATGGAAACTGGTATAATCACTTGGGAAAATTATATATTAATTCTTTATAAAGTAAAACATACACTAGGCCAGCAATTTTATTCACAGGTATTTGTCCAATGGAAATGAAAACATATAGCCACAAAACAAAGATTTTTTCATTATAGCCAAAAATATAAATACTCTAATGCCCACTCACAGATGAATGGATTAAAAAAAATGTTATATTCAACAATGGGATATTACTCAGGAATGAAAAGGAATGAAATATTAATACATGCAACAACACAGATGAATCTAAAAAATATGCTGAGCCCCTCCACCATCTCTTATATGAAGTTTGAGATTATATACGACAAGACTTAGCTAAGGTGACTGAAGTTGGAACATGGGGTCCCTCTGGGTGGTAAGAGGGGAATTTGATGGAAAAGAGACAGGAGAACTTTCCTAAGCATTATTGGCATTATTGCTCCATAAGTGTGTATACATTTGTTAAAACTCATCAAAACTGCACTTCACACCTGTGCATTTGATTGCATGTACATTGTAATTCATAGAACTGATGAGAATTAAAAAGTAGCATAACATAGTGTTTCAATACACCACATGCAAGAGCTGAGGTCAGGCCGCCTGGTTTCTAGTTCCGAAGGCAGTGAACTTCAGCAGTTAATTGCATGGCTGCTCCATCAGACGGAACTGGAGCTCTGCATCACATTGCCAGTATTTTGTGATTTTGTGAACGTAGGCAACTCACTAACCTCCTTTAAGCTCCCATTAAATGGAGATTATAAAATTAGTGTGTACTTTATGAGTGTCCTTAGTATAGTGCCTGGCATGTGGATGCACTCAATACATTTAAGCTGGAGTAATTATTATTAAATAGCTCTTCGGCTTGACTTTCATTTCCCTAATGCAGTCATGAATGCTGGTATAACCATGAAGATTTTGTGAATTAGATATTTACAAACTGCAGTTTCTGCAATCTAAATAATGCAGCAATATTTAACAGCATATGATTAAGTACACTATCAAATCCTATTTTAGTTATCCATTTCAAACTAAGTAACTAATGATCTCTTTGCCAAGAAAAAATATTCACATATTCACTTTAAAATACTTGTCTTGATGCTCTTATAAAAAATTTAAACATAGAGAAATTTGAACCTAATTTTTTTCTTAATAGTTTCACCTTCTGTTTCACATCCTATAATCACTTTTGATATTTTGGTATATATCTTTCTAGTACATGTGTACTATACATGTAAATGTGGGTGTGTATGTATGTGTGTTTGTATTACATTTGTAAATAAAATTGTGACTATACATAAAAAATAGATAAAATATATATGTTTAAAAATAGATACAATATGTTGTATATGTATCACATATTGTATCTAGTTTTTAAACCTGGCATTTCACTTAGAAATCTTTTCATATTTAGGACTGACTACTATGTGGATCACAATAAACTGTGGAAAATTCTGAAAGAGATGGGAATACCAGGCTGCCTGATTTGCCTCTTGAGAGACCTATATGCAGGTCAGGAAGCAACAGTTAGAACTGGACATGGAACAACAGACTGGTTCCAAATAGGAAAAGGAATACGTCAAGGCTGTATATTGTCACCCTGCTTATTTAACTTCTATGCAGAGTACATCATGAGAAATGCTGGACTGGAAGAAGCACAAGCTGGAATCAAGATTGCCAGGAGAAATATCAATAACCTCAGATATGCAGATGACACCACCCTTATGGCAGAAAGCGAAGAGGAACTAAAAAGCCTCTTGATGAAAGTGAAAGAGAAGAGTGAAAAAGTTGGCTTAAAGCTCAACATTCAGAAAACGAAGATCATGGCATCTGGTCCCATCACTTCATGGGAAATAGATGGGGAAACAGTGGAAACAATGTCAGACTTTATTTTTTGGGCTCCAAAATCACTGTAGATGGTGATTGCAGCCATGAAATTAACAGATGTTTACTCCTTGGAAGGAAAGTTATGACCAACCTAGATAGCATATTCAAAAGCAGAGACATTACTTTGCCAACAAAGGTCCGTCTAGTCAAGGCTATGGTTTTTCCAGTGGTCATGTATGGATGTCAGAGTTGGACTGTGAAGAAGCTGAGCACCGAAGAATTGATGCTTTTGAACTTTGGTGTTGGAGAAGACTCTTGAGAGTCCCTGGGACTGCAAGGAGATCCAACCAGTCCATTCTGAAGGAGACCAGTCCTGGGTGTTCATTGGAAGGACTGATTCTAAAGCTGAAACTCCAATACTTTGGCCACCTGATGCCAAGAGTTGACTCACTGGAAAAGACCCTGATGCTGGGAGGGATTGGGGGCAGGAGGAGAAGGGGATGACAGAGGATGAGATGGCTGGATGGCATCACCAACTTGATGGACATGAGTTTGGTCCATCATGCTGTGATTAATGGGGTCTCAAAGAGTCGGACACGACTGAGTGACTGAACTGAACTGAACTTTCATATAAAGTTGACCTGTTCTTTTTAACAACTATATAATAGTTCACAAAGTAAAATTGCTATGTGAAAGAGTGAACAAAACTTATGAGCTTTTTGTTTTTTTTTTTGTAAGAGAAAAATTATATTTGTGAGTGTGTGTGAGTAACCAGTGAAAGAGCAACAAATATCAGACTGCTGAAGAGTTCTCTAGGTGGGAGGGTAAATAGTAGTATGCATACTCTTCTTGCTTCTCTATATTTTTCTTTTTTTTACATAAAAATACTAGTTATTTAAAAATTTACACAAATATTCCACCTAAGGAGTTTAAGACAGGGCATATAATGTTATATTATTCAAATTCCATGCATAACTCTGTTAGGTACAGCCATTCTTGACACTGATTGCTAAAGAAACGGGCTTAAGCAGCATATGGCTGGTAAAGGTAGAATATGAATTTCAGCTAGGTTTACTGAAACACTGTAGTATAGAGTTCATTTTGCTGTGACGGTCTTTGAGGTTCAGGTTTATTCTCAGATTTTATAGGTCTGCAATCAGTGATGTAGGAAAGCCCAGATGAGCTTGTTTCCCTAAGAGACTTGTTCAGCCAAAACGTTTCCTTTTCAGTCAGTGGTAGCAAAAGCCACTTAGTCGTTTAGACAAGTTACATGCCCCTCAGTGAAAAATTTCCCATTCAATATCTAGTTTCCTCTCAAAATAATGATAATAGTAAACAATGATCAATTACATGGTATGGTGGACTATGAACTATCACACTTGTGTGCTCAGTAGCTCAGTCGTATCCAACTCTTTGTGACCCTATGACTGTAGCCCTCCAGGCTCCCTTGGAAATGGAATTTTCCAAGAAAGAATACTGGAGTAGGTTGCCATTTCCTTCTTCAGTTATTATCGGACCACTAATATCTTGGTCGATTTTCACAGCCCAGATTACTAGTACTCTCTCTCTTTCATTCTCGTAACCCTTCGTTTCAGTCTTGCATTTCCTTTCTGTCCAAGGAACTCACTCACTAACAACTAGATTATGTGTGTTGGTCTTAGCCCCCTACCTACGTTGCTCGCCCCTAATCTAGTCAAATGAAGCTTTAATTTCCAGTGGCATCAGGTGTGTGTTTTCAAAAGGTCATTCTCGTTGTGAAGGGCAGCGATGAAGCGGGGCGAGGTGAGATTCAGAAAGCTGGTGAGACCCGGGCTTGGGGAGGAGCAGGGCCTCTTCGGCGAGCAGAACTGGAGCAGGAGCTTGTGGAGGTTCTCCTTTCCATGTCAAGAGAGTGAGGGCCGCTCTTGTAGGCACTTTTCCAGACGTGAGCCACTCTTGCCCACCATCTAACCCCTAGATACCTTGCAGATATCTACTGTATCTGTGCCGTACCGTTGAGAGGGGAAGGAACTTAGAGGTCTGGGTCCTTCTTCCACAGCTTTACTGTCTCAGTTTTGCCATGATGGCAAGTGTTCCCAAGTGCCTTTTATTCTCTTGCTTCTTGACCTTTTTTCTTCTATGACCTCTGGTGTACTGGAGGCAGCACTTACCACCTTGGAGACAGAATCAGTAGCATTTCTTCGCAATCCTGTGTTTAGGTGACATGGAGTTGATAGCTTGAAATGGACATGGTGGGAGTATTTCCAGTTGAAGCTGGAATAGACTACAAATCCAGGCTGCAGTACCAGCTAAGGATCCTGTTGTTTAACGTTAAACTGCATTGCCGTTTCCTGAACCCTGCTCCTTCTGCCGACCACACGAACTGGAGGCACAGAGAGAGAATTGGAGAGAGGAGAAAATGGTGTTTAAGGGACTGAACACCGTGGGTTTCCTTCCCCCAGGGGTGTGGGGATTTCTAAGAGGAAAAACTTGAGTTCCTTGGCTTTCCCTGTTCCAGGTGGTGCCTTTGTTTCCAAAACAGCAAACATGGGCTAACTTTTTTCTCTCTCCTGCAGTGGATGGCTGTATTCACAGAGCAGCTGGGCCCTGTCTGCTCGCTGAATGTCGTAACCTGAACGGCTGTGAAACTGGACATGCAAAGATCACGTGTGGCTATGACCTGCCTGCAAAATGTGAGTTCAGCTCTTTTGAGTACTGTTTCTAAATCAGATGAGCATTCTTGTTTTATTCCTCAGGTGGGTAACTGGAGGAGGAAGTGGCAGTGGCGGTGTCTAAATGTGCTTGTATTGAGATTTTGTACATGGTAATGAAGTGTGTTTTTTGACATATATATATATATATATATATATATAGTAATGTTTAATTGTAGGTGTTTTTTGTTCAGATCCTCAACAAAGTGTCTCTGAAACAGAAAAATAAAAATATGAGCAAACTACACCTTATAGTATTTAAATGCTGTGGAGTGACAGCTTCTAGAAATGATGCCAATTTCTTATTCCTTGTTCAGGTTTCTTGATTGTGGATGTGTTTAGAGCAAAGGAGATCAAAGTGATGTATTGTGTTTTCAGCTGCCATGGAAAGGCTGATTGGCAATTACAGCCAAAGCATCTGTCACGCTTGGCTTTCAGGAAAAGCCAATGGAATGTGGTTGTCAGAGTGAGAATGTATTTGCTCTTTAGAATGTGGAATGGTCAAAATTTCCATTATATTTGAATGGAGAAAAGTATTGCATTTGATTGACCTTGTTGCTTGGTCGTTTAGCCAACTGCGTAGGGTGATGTGGAATAGAAAATACTGAAAGAGAAGCTGGTTAAAGGCACCGATTTTTTCTATCACATAATCTTCAGGGCTTGGGGGTGGAGGTAGAGGGTTTCATTGTACCATTAAGCCATGCACTGGTCTGGAAATTGGGAAACCAATTGGTTGTTTTTTCCATTCACCTGCTTTTTACGATAACCTTCTGGTGAACACTTTTTGTGGGGGTTAAAAATGAAGTTGATTTCTTTTTACTGTTTTAATCATGGAGAATATGTGACTAAAATGTTATAACACAACCTTTGGACTCTATAGACTAGTTATAGGAATGAATTCGTCATGGACATGTGTGAGTGGCGAGATCAAGTGTGTTATATTTTTAAGACTGAAGTATATTTAAATTTGAGGATTTTTAGTGAGTAGTAATATATTAAAATGATATTATTTGTGGAAATTAACAATACTACATTCTGGATTCCACACAGTGTATTGCTAGTGAAACTACATCTGTTATATACTGCTTAATTTTTCCTTTAATGGCTTCTCCTTTTCCTTTCCTTGTTTTTTTTGTGTGAAAGAGTCAAATCATGGGCCAATGGCCCTCACTCTTGCTTGGAAAGTATATTTATGTCATATAAGTCCTCTGCGTGCAGTGGTATTCTGAGCACTCCCTCTGACTCAGAGGCCCTGAGTATTAAAGGAGATTTCCCTTTCTGGGAGGATAGAATTCCCTATTTACCAATATTGGTCTTTCTTCCTTCTTACTGCCATACTACCTTCATGATACAGTCGACCGATTCCACCCTGAGGACAAGCAGATTATTGATGATTTTCAGACTGGTGACTGTCCTTAAACCAATAATTATAGTCTCCTATTGATTCAGTACTTTCTTTCTTATAAGTTAAAGCATAAATCAAAAGTTCTTCAGCCCTGAGATTTCTGAAGACAGATAGCCTCAGAATGATTAACTATGACCAAATTGAATGGTGGATCTGTTGTATAGATAGACACCATGATCATTTTGTTTCATGTGGCTGCTCCCGTCTGAAATCCCTCTTGTATGAGCTTCCTTGATTGTCATTCAGCTCAGTTCAGGGTTGTTGAAGGCTTCTACAACACCAGACACTGAGGTACAAAGATCAGTGTATACCTGTGCTTGAGGAATTCCATGACTGGGATTCCTGGGCATTCCAGGGCAAATAAGTCTTTGTAGAACAAGGGCTCTAGCCATGGAAAAGTCAATCGCCAGAACTCAGTACGGAATCTCTGTGAGCTGAGATACTGAATCAGGTGACACACCAGCCCAGAGGGCACATCTAGGGGGAAAAAGGAAAATCATCCAGCAGGGTAGCAGTTCCCAGACTAGGATGGCAGAACCACCTCAAGAACGCCACAGATATGGGGTATTTGTGAATAGATCTCGGTGTTTCTCTATGTTTAATGAGATTAATGATCTACATTAAAAAACATAAAAACAATGAAAACAGTAAGAAATAACGCTTAGACTTTGCACATTGCTCCGTAGTGTATCACAGTACTTTCACCAGCCCTTGTGTTTTAGATTATATTTTATAAACATTCTGTGTGTTCATTTTCCTTTTCCCTATCCCTGAGAGATGTTTTTCTTTCTCATCAATTTGGTTCATCCATTTCAGAGTCATTAACAATTCACAGATGTGCTTTTGTAGCGAAAGAATGAAAAGGGAGCTCATTACATACTGTTTGGGTCATTTTTCCCTTCCATATTTAATAATTCCATGACAGTTTGACAGCAGAGTCTAGTTCCTATCTGTCCTCTGTGACAGCGGTTTTATCATTTAAGGTACTAAAGCCAGTCATCCAGTCACCAGTGATAATATCTTCGTGCATCAGCAATTTGTTTGCAAAATGCTGTTGTCTGGGTTACAGACAAACTTGGTAATTTTGGACTGGTCTTTGCTTCCTTCATGCTTGCTAAATTAATCTATTCCTAAGTGCTTGTATTTGAAGTAATTATACTTAGAGTCTGTATTCTGTGATCCATCATAATCGGTGGAATGATAAGCCTCAAAGATTTAGCATTTCTTCACTACTTGGGTATTTTAAATGATTTTTTTTTTTTTTTTGACGTAGAATGGCCAGTCATTCTTATCAAAAGTTATCTTATGAGTGGAAAGAATATTGGTCAGTATTTTAAGGAATTGACTTAGAATGTGAACTAAGGACTGTTTGTATGATTTGACCATTTGATACATTCTCTTTTATAATACTAGGTTTTTTTGGATTCATAATAAAATTTAGATTTCTATAGGTTTTTATCGTCAACCAGTTGGACATTTCTGTTCATGCTGTCGTCAATCTTTGAGAGGGTCAGCTTCATGTAGCCAAGGCTTGTCCATCTCAATTTCAATCCTGGGATTAATATCTAGCATATGTGCCTAATTAACATGAACGAACGAATGGTTTCAAACATTTTCACCTGACAAAGAGGTTTTTGCCTATTGCTTCTACTTCTAATTCTTGCCCTCCTGCAGTCCGTTCTGCCCAGTCTTCGTAGATGAATATTCCTAAATTCCAAGTCCCTGTGACTGTCTGCAGGCTCCAGGTGATGTGGGACCCTCCTTACCGTCTTCTGTCCTCCCGCTCACTCACACAGCCTGCTTTGCTTGGTCTTTAATGTCTTTTCATTAGCCGCCTCCCCTCCAGCTGGGATTCTGTTCTTCCAGATATATGTGTGGTTTTTGCCCTCACCTAATTCAAATCCTTGCTCAAACCTCACCTCGGGTATCACCCTAACTAACCTATTTTTAATTACTTCTCTGCGTTACTTATGATTGTCTATCTGTAGCATTTAACCTTCAAATACACTGTGTCATTTACTTATTTAGTTTCTCGTCTGTGTCCCCAGATTGGAATGAGGGCAGTAGTTATTTTTCTGCATCTTTTTCATTCATTGTTGTATCCATACAGAAAAAATGTATGACACCTAACAGGGGCTCAAGAAATATTTTTGAATGAATGACTAAAATCTAACTCTGTGCTGTGCTTAATCACTCAGTCATGTCCAACTCTTTGTGACCCTTTGGACTGTAGCCCACCAGGCTCCTCCATTCATGGGGTTTCTCCAGGCAAGAATACTGGAGTGGGTTGCAATACCCTCTTGCTAAATCTAACTCTGCTCCTCTCCAAATCCTTCAGTGGGTTTTTCCTCAAACACAGACTTGTTAGCCTGATTATCTTTGGCCTTCCATGATTTACTTTCCTATCTTGAGCTGCTTACGACCTTTTACATGATCTGAATTGCTCAAGATGGCATGTCTGTACATGGTACATGTGATCTATATTGGAGAGTTTCTAGAGAATTCGGTCTTCCTTTCTACTTATCTTCCAAACTCAGCTCAAATATCACTTCTGCCATGAAGCAACTCAACTAAAAGTACTTTCTTTTCCCTCAAAATCCAGAAGACTGCATGTTAACATGCTGAGAGCACATGCCACTTGCTATTATTATTGTTATTTATGCAAACTTTCCATCTTCCTAGAAGTCTCTTGTATAATGGATACTAGAGAAATATCTGTCAAATGCTTTGATTGTTAAAGGTGGCAGACTGGTTGATAACTGCTGGTAGGAAAAGGAAAGTCGTTCAGTTGTGTCTGACTCTGCGATCCCATGGTCTGCAGCCCGTCAGGTCCTCTGTCCGTGCTCTGGGGAAGAGTGCTGTGGTGGGCTGCCATTCGCTTCTCTAGGGATCCCGACCCAGGGATCAAACCCAGGTCTCCTGCTCTCAAGGTGGATTCTTTATCAACTGAGCTACTAGGGAGGCCCCAGTTGCTGGTATGAGGATGTAAAGGTATACTAATATTTCTAAGAAATTATGAAATCAGTGTTAGTTATATATTGTGTTTTTTAAATCATATTTTACCATACACCTAATTCCAAAATCTTTTATCTAAAAAATTTAGTTTTTTTTTAAAAAATTATAGTTGATGTATAATGTTAGTTTCACATGTATAGCAAAGTGATTCAGTTATTCAGTTTTATATATATATATATATATATATATATGACTTCCCTGGTGGATCAGAGATTAAAGCGTCTGCCTGGAATTCAGGAGACCCAGGTTCGATCCCTGGGTCGGGAATATCCCCTGGAGAAGGAAATGGCACCCCACTCCAGTACTCTTGCCTGGAAAATCCCATGGAGGGAGGAGCCTGGTAGGCTACAGTCCATGGGATCTCAAAGAGTCGGACACAACTGAGTGACTTCACTTTCATTTTCATATGTATATATATTCTTTTTCAATTCCTTTCCATCATAGGGTATTATACTGAATATAATTCCCATGCTGTACAGTAGGTCCTTGTCATTTGTCTATTTTGTATACAGTAGTATGTATCTGTTAATCCCAAACTCCTAGCTTATCACTCCCCCACCCTACAACCACTTCCCTGGTAACCATAAGTTTGTTTTCTATGTCTGTGAGTCTGCTTCTAGTTTGCAAAGAAGTTCATTTCTGTTATTTTAAGAAATTTACTCTTAATGGACCTTCTTCTAAAGGTGAACAAATAAAATAAAGAAGTCACATCAACTTTATTTGATGATTTTCATCATAGGTCACATATCTATTTTATTTCTTGAGAATGCACTACTTTTAGGCCTTAGGGCTGAATAATCATCAAAGATAAATGGGAAAATGTTAAATTTGTGTATATAAAATGGTGGACTCTGTTTTTTTTTTTTTTTCTTTAAATGCTTCTATTTAATCTTTGTACAACATCAAAGGGCATGATTAGCATCCAGCTCAGTGCTGTCCATTAATCATCTGAAGGGAAACTCTTGGGCGAGAGACCACAGCATAACATGTGTGAATGCCACGGAGTGGCAGGATCAACTTCCTTAGGCCATTCCCAGGTGTAGTAATCATCAGACGATGGGAGCTTAAAAAAAGGTACTGTTGGTAATAATTAGGACTTCTCTTGTGCCCTTCATCAAGAAATCATAGTGCTCTGAGACATTCGCTCAGTAGTCCGTTTGAAATGTCTGTGAGGAACTGACATCGCAAATGATGTTTTCTTCCAACACAGAGAGAAATTCAGGTACAGAGAGTTTAAATCTGTTGCTCCCAGTAACAAACCAGGTCCATATTACAGACGTGGTGGTGACCAAGTCGGTATTCCTGAGCCAGGGAGCGAGTCTGTGGCCAGTGAGGGCCAGGCCTGCTGCTCGTTTTTGTAAATAGAGATTTTGTCAGAACACAGACGTGCCCGTGTGTTTACTTGGTGTCTGTGGCTGCTTTCGTTGGACGGAGCTGAGCAGTTGAGACCAGGGTTGTCTGGCCACAGAGCCTGAAACATTACTGTCTGACCCTTTGCTGGAAAAGTTTGCCAACAACTCGTTTATGGTAATACTTACTTTTTATAAAGGAGGAAGCTGAGGTTGAGAAGGATTAACCGTTTACTGAATTTTATTGAACGTGTGTGACTTACTCAGATCACTGTTGATAAAAATGAGATTAAAATGCCTGCCATCTCTTCCTTGGGACAGCCCCTGCTTCTGTTGCTTCAACAGAACCTCATTTTGGGAGGAAGATCTGAAGTCTTTTTAAGTCTTTCAAATTATAAGACTACCTTGGGAAGAACCATGCTTGGCCGGGGGTGGGGGGGGGTGGGGAAATAAATTGTTTGCCGGGGGTGGGGGGGTGGGGAAATAAATTGTTTTTCTCAGCAGGGCTGGAACTGGAGAGTGAATATCAAATGTCTGAAGGGAAAGTTAAGTCAAACCACCAGAGTATTAGGCAATACATCTTTATTCCTTGCTTCCTGCAGTTCTGTTAGTCAGTGTGCTGAACAGGAGCCTGTAGTCCTGAGGAAATTCAGTTTCTAGGGGTTGCTCACAAGATAGCTCTGAGTCAGTCCTCTGCAAAACATGACCTGATTTTGACTGCGTGGCTCCCTCAGCAGGTGTCTGATTGTGGCGGCGGCGGAGAGGGCTTGCTGCTGAGTGTGACGGCCAGTCTGTGGCGGAGACCCGAGAGCCCTCGTGAGCCCCTTCTGAAATGAAATGCCGTATACTCCGTAAAGAGAAAAATGGCTTTTGAAGAACATAAAATCATCTTCCTTCCTGAAGAGAGAGATGAGATTTTTTTTTTTTTCCCTCCTCAAATCAACCCTGATTGGCTCATTTTCCTTAAGTGCTTTAGGATTTTAATTTCTGTCTGAATCGATTTCTTTATAATTACCACCTCTTTCACTTATAGTAAGTGAATTTTGTATAGCTTATCTCCTTTGTGGTCCTCATGATGAATATGGACGTGAGGAGGACAGAAGGTGTTCAGAATGGGCTCCGTGGAGAAACAGCAGCAACACCTCCTGCGGACTGGTTAGAGATGCAAACTCTGGTGTCCCACCCCAGATGTACTGAGTCAGAGACTCTGGTTTTGAACAGGCTCTCACGCGTTCTAACGTGAAAACCATCACCTGGACAGTGATGTCATTCAGGGCAGAGCCCTTGCCTTTTGATTGCTCACCCAGCACACAACACAGGCTTCCTTCTGGGTCACAGATTCGAGTTTCCTTTGACGAGAACTCTGACATGCTCTACACTGCTTTGTGGCATTTTCACAGTTAGTGATGGTATCTGTATTTAATTGTTTCCTTGTTTGTAACCAGTCTTCTCAAACAGGATAGCAGTTTAAGGAGAACAGAAGTCGTATCTGTCTCATTTACCCCTAGAATCCTTAGCATCTGACATAATAAAGGCCTGCTTCAGAGCTGGAGGCTTTCAATACATGTTTACTGGAGGAATTAATGAAAGCCTTTTCTTTGTCATTGGCACAGCTGCGCTGCCATAAGCTGACTAAAGGTACTCTCCAGATAAACCCGTGTGGCTGCAGAAATCTGCAGAGCTGGAACCACGGCCTCCTGCAGCGTGTCCTTTACCCTGTCATTAGGCGTGCCGCTTGCGCAAAGACTAGCTTCTGCTGAGTCGCTTCAGTCGTGTCCGACCCTGTGCAACCCCATAGACGGCAGCCCACCAGGCTTCCCCGTCCCTGGGATTCTCCAAGCAAGAACGCTAGAGTGGGTTGCCATTTCCTTCTCCAATGCATGAAAGTGAAAAAATACAGTGAAGTCACTCAGTCGTATCCGACTCTTTGCAACCCCATGGACTGCAGCCTTCCAGGCTCCTCCGTCCATGGGATTTTCCAGGCAAGAGTACTGGGGTGGGGTGCCAACTATCTAGCAGAGCAAAAAAGCACTTTTTTTTTTTTTTTCTCAATTTGTTCACATGGTACACATAGAATCTACACTTAGATTATGTTCTTTTTCTCTTTATTTGATTTGATCCATTTTGGTAACATTCCCCTAGTGGTTTTGTGATGAAATATTTAAAATTCTAATAGTAAATGGTATCTTTTAAAAATGTCTGCAGTTGGGGAGTAACTCGGTATTTACATGGTTGCTTTACTGGCTGAGTGTAATAGCTGCCTATCCTTGGCTTGGGCCAGTTGACATCTTAGCAGGCTTTTGGAGGACGTCGTCTATACCTTCTTTTTCCTATGTGATCAATAGGAAATAACAGCGTAAATCAATTCTGAGTGATAATGTAAATGGGCTCTTGAAGGCAATTCCCGCTGTGAAATGAGTAGTTAGCAGCGACGACAGTGGCATTAACTGCAGGGGGGGTAATCAGCCTTTGGATGTGTTTAATCAGAGTTATCACCTAAGATTAAAAAGAGAGCTGCTGTTGTGCAGGGATCATCATTTTCAGGATTTAAAAGATGAATAGTTGGAGGTGTTCTCATAAATTAAAGCCATCAGAATTGCTTTGAGTAATTTAGGATGCTTTGAGGTCAGGCACAAGCAAACAGGAAAGGTTAATCTCAGAGCCACAGTACTTAATGGGCAGGAACAGCAGAATACATTTGTTGAAATAAGTAGCAGATACTGAGTTAAATGAAGATTTTCCTCAGTACTAAAATGTTTCTTAAGCTAACATATACTAGCATATATGATTTACATATGAAGTGGGTAAACTTATTAACTGTGCTTGCCATTACTAATCCCAAAGATTAAATATTAGACCACTTGGTGGCTTGAATAGAGGTGTTTACAGATGAAAATATTGGTGAGACCAAGCTCTGCACTATGGAATAAAAGATTGGTTCTAGGTCAAGAACATTAGTCATTAAGGTAGAGGTCCGAGAAGTCTTGAATCCAGGATATTCTAATCGTTGGGTCAAACCTTCTGAGCCTGAGTTTCCTCATCCATGATTAGCTGGGAGTGGGACAGTGTACATCAGGCAAGGTTGTTAAGGAGTAGACACAGAACCGCTTTTTTTTTTTTTTTCATGTGTCAGACAATTTATTTTATTTTCTTCATCACTTCACCCTTCCTCCCTTTATCATAAGAAAACACTTTTGAAATGGAAATTAAAATTGGATGGCTTTTATCATCTTTTTTTTTCATTTATTTTATTTTATTTTTAAACTTTACATAATTGTATTAGTTTTGCCAAATATCAAAATGAATCCATCACAGGTATACATGTGCTCCCCATCCTGAACCCTCCTCCCTCCTCCCTCCCCATACCATCCCTCTGGGTGGTCCCAGTGCACTAGCCCCAAGCATCCAGTATTGTGCATTGAACCTGGACTGGCATCTCGTTTCATACATGATATTTTACATGTTTCAATGCCATTCTCCCAAATCTTCCTACCCTCTCCGTCCCCCACAGAGTCCATAAGACTGTTCCATACATCAGTGTCTCTTTTGCTGTCTCGTACACAGGGTTATTGTTATCATCTTTCTAAATTCCATATATATGCGTTAGTATACTGTATTGGTGTTTTTCCTTCTGGCTTACTTCACTCTGTATAATAGGCTCCAGTTTCATCCACCTCATTAGAACTGATTCAAATGAATTCTTTTTAATGGCTGAGTAATACTCCATTGTGTATACGTACCACAGCTTTCTTATCCATTCATCTGCTGATGGACATCTAGGTTGCTTCCATGTCCTGGCTATTATAAACAGTGCTGCAATGAACATTGGGGTACACATGTCTCTTTCCCTTCTGGTTTCCTCAGTGTGTATGCAGAGCCGCTTTTTAATAGTGTAAGACTATAGATATATAAATTATGTGTGTGTGCATGCTCTGTGTCTGATGCTTTGAGACCTGCATAGACTGTAGCCCACCAGCTCCTCTTTCCATGGGATTCCCCAGGCGAGACTCCTGGAGTGGGTTGCATAAGGCTCTATTATTATTTGTAAACCATCCCGTACCTCATTTGCCTATTCGACCAATGTGTACTGCCACTTCCTCTGAGCTTGAGTACTCTTTTAGCCTATAGAAAAAATACAGTGAAGAAGACTGCCAAGGTCCTCTCCTCTTCCATCTTAGGTTCCAGCAGAGAGAGGTAGAAAATAAACACATTCACGTAAAAGCAGAGGCTCTCAGATGATGGTAAGGACGATGAGGAAAATAAAAAGTTCCATAAGAATGGACAGTGGAGGGAGGGAGCTGCCTTTCCCGTGGCGGTCAGGGAAGGCCTCCCGGAGGAGGTGGTACCTGAACTGACTACTCTCTGGGGAGAAAGTCATTGCCACCAGATTGAAAGAGATCTACCACTGGGTTAGGAAAAATCACTTTGCCCAAACTGTGGAATGAGACAGCTCATTAATTTTTTGGTACTTCTTCTTTGCTACAAGTATTCTGTTTCAGTTCTGATGTATATACAGCTTTAATTTTAGTTTACTTGTTGGAGGTAGTAGAGGTAATGCCACTACTGTGGAGCTGATAGGAATTTAAAAGCTCACTGACATGGAAGCAACCTAGATGCCCATCAGCAGATGAATGGATAAGAAAGCCGTGGTACATATACACAATGGAGTATTATTCAGCCATTAAAAAGAATACATTTGAATCAGTTCTAATGAAGTGGATGAAACTGGAGCCTATTATACAGAGTGAAGTAAGCCAGAAAGAAAAACACCAATACAATATACTAATGCATATATATGGAATTTAGAAAGATGGTAATGACAACCCTGTATGCGAGACAGCAAAAGAGACACAGATGTATAGAACAGTCTTTTGGACTCTGTGGGAGAGGGAGGTGGGGGATGATTTGGGAGAATGGCATTAAAACATGTATAATATCATATAAGAAACAAATCGCCAGTCCAGGTTCGATGCAAGATACAGGAAGCTTGGGGCTGGTGCACTGGGATGACCCAGAGGGATGGTATGGGGAGGGAGGTGGGAGGGGGGTTCAGGATGGGGAACACGTGTACACCTGTGGCAGATGCATGTTGAAGTTTGGCAAAACCAATACAATATTGTAAAGTAAAAAATAATAATAAAAAAATTAAAAAAAAATCAGCCATAACAAAATAAACAAATAAATAAAAGCTCACTGAATCCTAACTAATTTTACAGTGAAAGAACCTGAGACTCCTAAAGATTATTTCTTCCAGGGTCCTGTGTTAAGGAACAGAAGCAACAAGAATCTGGGGTCTTGACTCACAGTATAACCCTCTAGAAAGAACACTAAAATGTACTGCCTCTCCTAGTCTCTTTGATCATACTAACTGCCTTATAGGAGTATTGTGAAAAGCTGATAAACTATTAAGTGAGATGATATACATAAACATATTTTTGAAATATTGATTTCTTATGGCACTTTATTGTTAATAGTAATTAAGATGGATGCATGCGTGCTCAGTCGTGTCTGACTCTTTGCAAACTCATGGACTGTAGCCCATCAGGCTCCTCTGTCCATGGGGTTTTCCTGGCAAGAATACTGGAGTACATTGCCCTGCCCTCCTCTGGGGGATCTTCCTGACCCAGGGGTTGAATCTGCATCTCCTGCACTGCAGGTGAATCCTTTACTGCTGAGTCACCGGGGAAGCCTCGTTATTTAGATAAGCTATATGTAAATTATGGCACTCTTGAGTTCTACTAGTAAAGTTTACCACAATAATCTACTTGGACATATGCAGCAGTGTCTGACAAAATGTGGAAATCACACATAGTCATTAAGAAAAATCTTGTACTATCCTCAAGACTCAGACATTTTCTCCAGCTTCTTTCCAGCATCTCATCCTTATGGAAAGTCAATTTCAGAAACTTCAGACGGCCCTGCTTTGATCGGAAAGAAACGTCCACAGGTTCTTTGGTATTTCTTCTCGCTTTGTGTGTGGACTCGACTTAATGACACCCTTCTAGTGAATGGAATGTGTCAGAATCCTGGAAATTTCTTAGGTTAGGTCACAAAAAGACTGTGGCTTCCACCTTTCTTGCCCTCGCTTGCTTTCTCCACCTTCTCTCTCTCTCAGATCTGTTTCCCAGGGATGCGATAACAAATTGCCACAGACTTGATGGCTTAAAACAGTGATTTATTCTGTCACTTCTGGAGGCCAGAGGTTCAGAAATCAAAGTAAAGACTCTAGGGAAACATCCCTCTGCTTCTTCCAGCTCCTGATTATGGCAACATAAGCCCCGTGCTGGTCTCTGTCTTCACATGGCCATCTTCCCTGTGCTGCTGTTTGTCCTCTTTTTCCTCTAAGGACGTTTATCATTGGGTTTAGGGCAGTCCTAATACAGAATGATCTCTAAGTCTTGAGATCCCTAACTCGGTTATCTCTGCAAAGACCCAAATAACTTCATATCCACTGGTTTCGCATCTCAGAACATGGACATTATCTTTTTGGGATTGCCGTCTAACTCACTGTACACTCTCTTGGTAAAGTCAGCTCCCGTGTCATGACATGGCCTTGAGAAGAGGAACGTGAGCTGCTCTGTTGTGAGAGACCTCAGACCCTTGCAGTGGGGAACTGATGCCTCTCTGTGACCTTGAAGGTGGATCTTCTGAGGTCTGTCAGCAGCCATAGAAGTGAGCTTGGGAGTACACCCTCTGGCCTCACTGAAACCTTCAGATCTCCTGGGCTGGTAGCTTGACTGCAGCATCATGAAAGACCCTGAGCCAGAAGCACACAGTTAAGCCACTCTTGAATTCCTGATCTATAGAAATTAAGATAATAACTTTGTTATTTTTAAGTTTGGGCTATTTGTCACACAGCAATAGCTAACTAATTCAGGAACTATGGCCACGAACTACATGAAGCAGAGTGAGGTGCCTACCAACAGAGTGGGTGGGGTCTACCACATTTTCTCAACACCCAACCTACCAAGCTGAAGGGTAGGCCTAAATGCAAAATAGAATTTGGGGCTAAAGTTACACTTGCATTTTAAATTTTAAAAATGCAATCATACCCCTTCACGATATCTTTTGTAGACAACATACAAGATTGGAAAAATGGTTATGAATGGAAACTTCTGTCCTTTTCATACTAATAAAAAATAACAGGACATGAAGCCCAGCTTAGTAAGGAAACATTGGGAGGAAAATCATACAATTTGGTATTAATATTTACCTGATATGCTTTAAGTGTTGTTTAGCCTTTGTAGTTATCAGGCATTCATATATATATATATGAGGAGGGTTAAAAAGTTGGCTTAAAACTCAATGTTCATAAAGCTAAGATCATGGCATCTGGCCCCATCACTTCATGGCAAATAGATGGGGAAATAATGGAAACAGTGAGAGACTTTATTTTCTTGGGCTCCAAAATCATTGCAGATGGTGACTACAGCCATGAAATCAAAAGACTCTTGCTCAATGAAGAAAAGCTATGACAAACTAGACAGCATATTAAAAAGCAGAGATATTACTTTGCTGACAAAGGTCCATCTAGTCAAAGCTATGGTTTTTCCAGTAGTCATGTATGGATGTGAGAGTTGGACTATAAAGAAAGTTGAGAATTGATGCTTTTGAACTCTTGAGAGTCCCTTGGATTGCAAGGAGATCCCACCAGTCAATCCTAAAGGGAAATCAGTTCTGAATATTCATCAGAAGGACTGATGCTGAAGCTGCAATACTCTGGCCACCTGATGTGAAGAACTGACTCATTGGAAAAGACCTTGATTCTGGGAAAGATTGAAGGCAGGAGAAGGGGACGACAGAGGATGAGGTGGTTGGATGGCATCACCAGAGTTGGTGATGGACAGGGAAGCCTGGTGTGCTGCAGTCCCTGGGGTCACAAAGAGTCGGACACGACTGAGCTGAATATCGATATATATTAAACTGATAGGAAATGCCATTTTCGTTTTGAGAAGAGAAATTCTGCTCCTGTGTGTGTTGGTGCTGTTAACTGAATGAAGCAGAGGTGCCTTTGTGGCTGGGCCCTTCCAAATCTGTTTGCTGGACTTGGTGGTATGATTTCCATTAGCACCTTCTTTTTTCAGAACCACCTCGAGTTTGCTCCATTTCTAATCACCTGCTATTTGTGAAATCCCTATAATTTCCTAAGGGGCTCTGAAGCTTTCCTTTCCCTACCTGTGACATTTGAGGTAAGATTTATTCCCCATCTGTATTTGTTCTGCTTAGTGAAGATCATCAGAGACAACCTTAACTGTATTTTTACAAATTCTCTTTCCAACTGTGTGTTTTGTATTTAGAGTTCAGATACCCCTTTGAAGGTGTGTGGAGGACAAAGGGCTGTTTTAAAAATCCTTTCTCTTTATAGACACTCAGTTTTTGTTTTCTTTCATCATGGCACATAATACCAAACTATTGTCTTTCTTCACATGGCCAGGTGATTTTGTTCCTGTTTTAATGTTATTCCTCTGCTTAGGTGTGTCACATACACATGTATACATGTACACACACACATATAGGGCTTCCCTGCTGACTGAGATGGTCAAGAATCTGCCTGCAATGCAGAGTTTGATTCCTGGGTTGGGAAGATCCCCTGGAAGAGGGCATGGCAACCCACTCTAGTATTCTTGCCTGGAGAATTCCATGGACAGAGGAGCCTGGCAGGCTATGGCCCATGGGGTAGCAAAGAGTCAAACATGACTGAGTGACTTAACACTTCCACTTAAAAAAAAAATTATATATATATACACACACACACATATACACACACACACACACACACGTGCATGTTATTTTTCATGTATTCCATTAGAAGTATATTCTTATGCTGAACACGTATTTCCTTCTGCATTATAATGTGTTTTATATTAACTCAGGGCTTTTTTCAGCTTGTGTAGCTATTTGGAAAAGCATTCTGGAAGGGTTTGAGGACGCTTTGGTGGAACTGGGATGGAGGCCTTTAGGGATGCCCTGGAATGAGTGTACCTTGCATCCACCAGTCTGTCTGGTACATATTAAGTAGTGGTAAGTGTTTCATTCAAACACTGGTTGGTTCCTAAAATATGTGCCAGGTGCTTGGCTCATCTTTTAGAAAAGGGTGATATGCAAAACAGACAAGGACCTTGTCCTGCTGGAATTGAGTTGATCTGAAATGAACACATGACTTGCCTAAGATCACACAAGTTTAAGTGATAAAACCTTGCCAGGAATCCAAATTGTCCATTTTTCCGTCTATGATCCTTTCATCTTTTTCATGGGGGTTTTATTTGGGGCCTTGCTTTTGAACTGTGGTATTGGAAAAGACTCTTGAGAGTCCCTTGGACTGCAAAGAGATCCAACCAGTCCATTCTGAAGGAGATCAGCCCTGGGATTTCTTTGGAAGGAGTGATGCTAAAGCTGAAACTCCAGTACTTTGGCCACCTCATGTGAAGAGTTGACTCATTGGAAAAGACTCTGATGCTGGGAGGAATTGGGGGCAGGAGGAGAAGGGGATGACAGAGGATGAGATGGCTGGATGGCATCACTGACTCGATGGACGTGAGTCTGAGTGAACTTCGGGAGTTGGTTATGGATTAGGGAGGCCTGGCGTGCTACCATTCACGGGGTCGCAAAGAGTTGGACACGACTGAGCGACTGAACTGAACTGAACAGTGGAAGAATATCTGCTGGTGTTAGCCTTCTTGCCTCATGCTATTTTGGGGGTTTCCTATGCAGAGACCAGTGGAAATGGTCAGTGGATTCTGACTCACTTGTACCTTGGGGGTGGGGAGGAGGGCATGACACACAATTCTCTGTCTGTTAATGTAAATGACTCTGGAAAACCTTTTTCTAACTTGGCATCAGGGGTACAGGCCTTTCTTAACTTGGAGCCAGTGTAACAGCTGCCTGGCATTTTCTAGTGACACATAGAGCATATTCCCATAATCCCTATGAAAGAGTTTGAGATTTCACCTTACTTAAGAGTAAGGCAGACAGTGATTTATAAACACTTTTTTTCAGTGACTGTGATTTGATATCCATATGTTTTAGGGAAAAAAATCTTGTGGATCTCTAGTCCCTCAATCAGAATGTCAAACATGCATTACACACTGTGGAAACCAGTTGAACAGACAAACGTGTTACCTATCTATGGTTCATCCTATTCCTTTTCTTTAGAAGCACCTTTTAAAAATAAGGTTGACCCCTGTCTATTGAAGCATCTGTACCAAGCTTTGTTTCCCATTTGTAAGACACATGGCTGGCATTCAGGAGTTCTGGCCTGTCCTCTGGCACTGTGGCCTCTCTGATCTTATGTTTACTTTTCCTTTCCTTTTCCCTTTAGGCTTTTGTAATTCCTTGTCAAATTTTTGTTGAACTCTTTGATTGATTTGTGGTGTAATTCATTTTAAAGGTAGAATTTGGAGCTTCCCAAAATCAGGATCAACCCATGAGAAGTATTTAGATGGATGCCCTTACTGTCCAGAACTTTCTTTCTGTTGATATTCTCATCCCAGTCAATGGTTAAACACATGGGCTTTGAAGCCTAGCATTCTTGGCTCAAATTCACTCTGGATTTGGGCCAGTTGTGAATCCTCTTTGGGCCTCTTTGGGCCTGGACATGGGAGTGAGCATAGCCCCCTCTCACGGGAGTGCTGAGGGTGACGAGTCAGCATCCGCTGCACTCAGAGCTCGGCCCGCCTCCAGGTAAGCACTGGAGCTGAGCTGTTTTCCCCTGAGGTCATCCTGCCCCCCTTATCTGAAATGTCACCCCATCACTCTCTCCTCTCTTGCCCTGCTTTACTTGATGTCATGGCCCTCATCTTCATCTGAGGTTATTTTATGCCGTATTCGTTTGTTTGTTGAATGTTTGTCTCTTCCACTAGAACATAATCTTCATGAGAGGAGGGACTTCACCACTGTATCTCCTGTCCTAGGAAGTCTTTGAAACCATCTGTGAATGAACAAATATATGCACACTAGAAATTTTAAGCTTAATGACTTATAATTATTAGCACAATTACTGGGAGAAGTAGGCTAAGGAAACAGTTTCGTGCTCTGCTTTCTTGGCTCTTCTAGGATCTTGGCTAATAGTTAAAAATAAGCCAGGGAAATAGCACTAATATACTGGGAGGCCCTGCCTGTATTGACCTTTGGTGTGTCTACCAAGAATGCTTTAGGTGTCCTGTACTTGTACTCCTCCCGCCCCACCATTTTTCAAAATTGTAGTTTAAGCAGTAGTGTCAGGATGAAATAAGGCAGAGAGGAAGAGCTTGAAAGAACCTCACCTGGGAGTCAGGTCCTAACTGGCCTGACGAAAAGCCAATGGATTGACTGATTGATCTCCCATTGATTTAGTGTGGGTTCAGAGATGATTTCCAAGCTCAATTTATTTTTTAATCTCATTAAAGTGATAATTTTAGGGGTTTGCAATGTGCTGTGACCGAGTTTCTGACTGAGATCGCTAGCCCCAGCACTTAAAACTTGCATGCGAATGTGCTCAGAGGGGAAATGCCGATGCATGTTTCCTTTGTGTTCAAACCGTTCAGACTTTATGGTGAATAATAAAGCTTTACAGCTTGTTTTTCGCAAATAGGATGCTGGGGAGTTGCGGCAACAAGAGAAATCTATTTACTATTTTGTGTCCCAGTTATCTGTGCCATCTACCCCTTAATCGACCTCCAGAGCTAATTGTTGCTTGGGGTAGAGAAGGTAGGGAAGGAAGCATGACTATCAGTGGTGAGAGGAAATTAATTTCACATAAATAGAAATTTATTTTATCACAAGAAAGGTAAGTTATCTGACCACTGGGCAATAGAGCACAATTCACTGTTAACCCCAATTTTGCCAGGTGAGTGAAGGCATAATCCACTCCATCGTGCCTCTAGGACTTCTGACATAAAGTTTTAAAAATACAGTCACAGTTTTTTGCTTAGGAAGCAGCTCTGCTTTCAGCACTTGAAATAGTCATGGTCCTGAGACCTCAGCATGGGATAGGGAATAAGTGAAGGTTGAGGTGATTAGGGGAAGAGAGAAAAAAATACAGTTGTCATATAAACTGTTTAAATACACAGTTTAAATATTCCAACTCTTGCAATCCTATCAACCCCTATATTTGTATATTCTCTAATGGGAATCGCGGTTCTGTGGCTTCATATCAAGTTCCAGTAACTTTTCCACCCTCTGATCATTTTACACACTCATGTACATAAGTTTTGGGGTCTCAAGCAAAATGTTGAGATGGTGGCCCTGGCTTTTCTGTTGTTCTTTGTTTTGACTTATCTGCCTGACTATTGCCCTATGTCATTTCAGGTCTGATTTCTCATTGTAATCTTTGTCTTCTGCCTTTTAAAATCCCTCCAAACTGAAGTACTTAGACCAGACTTGTGGAGTGTGTGTGCTCAGTTGTGTCCAGCTGTTTGTGACTCAGTAGACTGTAGCCTGCCAGGCTCCTCTGTCCATGGGATCCTTCAGACTACTCAAGTGGGTTGACATTTCCTCTTCTAAGGGATGTTCCTGACTCAGGGATTGAACCTACCTCTCTTGTGCCTCCTGCATCGGCAGGTGGATTCCTTACCGCTGCACACCTGGGAAGCCCTTTAATGCTGGAGAGCCAGGAGGGAGGCCCTTTGGTCCACCCGCCTCCAACAGTGCATATTAAGACCTTTGTTTCAGCCCCATCGATGTCCATTTTTATCCATCCCATTTTTAATAGCCATTAAAGATTTCCAGTCTACTGGCTTGAGTCCTTGACTCTCGCTTGTCTTTTTCCTCTTTGTTTTTCCACCATCAGTGTTTGCTATACTTATTTCTTAACTGTTTGAAAATTTCCACCCTGATACAATTCCCTTGAGCTTCTCCTCTGCCTTTCTGTATTCTTTTGTTAATTAATCTAATATTTTTATTAGCATCTGTATGACCCCTAAGAGGAAGCTGAGACAGCAAATTCACTAAGTCTTCTCAAACTGTTGCTGAATTTTGTAATAGTAAAAATACATGGGGTGTCTGTGCAAAAATCCCGTGATAACCACAGCATTTGCCGTAACCTGAGTAATGGGCATAAGGTATATTCATTGGGTGAATATCCCAGTTAATCATAAAGCCAGTTTCACACGACTGGTATGTGAAACCTATGAAGTGCTACCTCTGAGTGTTAGACTTGGCATTTTTAGGAGGAGCTAGATAGTCCCCCCTCTCAAAATAAACAGACCTTACAATAGATTGTACTCAATCCACCTGCTGGCTGTTTCCTTAGGAATATCCTGGTGTGTCTCTGGATTCTCTGTAGCCTTCTATGATTCCTAGTGAGCAGTGAGTCCTATATCAACCCAAATCTACTGTTTTGTTCTGCGACATTCAAAACCAAAGACAGTGCCCCGAAACTAGTCACTCTCACAAAATATTTTAGTAAAAGTTCTTCAAGAAGCTGGATATAGATCCACAAAATTAGATAGATCCAAAAAACTCCTTCACAGTATACCCTCTGATTTTAGTAATTTCTTGACTTATGCTGACTACCTTCTTGGTGACCAGCAGTACCTTCTGTTGTCGTTTTTCTCTTTTGAGGCTGTTTTATGATCAAAACTCAAACTGACCAAAATCTAAGAGTGATCTAGCATCAAGGCCCCACCCAGGACTTTCTTTTTAAGCTACTGCTGCTGCTGTTAAGTCACTTCAGTCGTGTCCGACTCTGTACGACCCCATAGACGGCAGCCCACCAGGCTCCCTTGTTCCTGGGATTGTCCAGGCAAGAACACTGGAGCGGGTTGCCATTTCCTTCTCCAGTGCATGAAAGTGAAAAGTGAAAGTGAAGTCGCTCAGTCGTGTCTGACTCTTAGCAACCCCACGGAGCAGCCTACCAGGCTCCTCCATCCATGGGATTCTCCAGGCAAGAGTACTGGAGTGGGTTGCCATTGTCTTTTCCTTAAGCTATTGAAGATAATAATATACAAGGAATTGTATGTAAGAATGGTTAGAATTGTTCTCATTATTTTTCATTTCCTTATGCATACAGTGGGGGCTTCCGTGGTGGCCCAGTGGTAAAGAATCTGCCTGCTAATACAAGAAATGTGGGTTAGATCCCTGGATCAGGAAGATCCCCTGGAGTAGGAAATGGCAACTCACTCCAGTATTCTTGTCTGGAGAATCCCATGGACAGAGGAGCCTGGCAGGCCATGGGGTTGCAGAGAGTTAGACACGACTTAATGACTAAACAACATGTATTCAGTGAGCCAACTTGGGAATCATATCTACCATTCCTAAATGCCATTGATAATTTTAACTTTAATAACTGGACATGGATTCATATCATGTGAGTAGGTAGCCATTCAGGGATCAAAGATTCTTCATTTATGGCTGTTTTATCTTTTCTCTTCCCAAACCATGGGTTTCTATGAGCCAGGGTAGGCCTGGTAAATCCCACTTCTGCCACTTCTGACAGCAATTCTGAACTGTTTTTACTCAAAACATTTTTGAAGCAAATTTGTGACAAATGTGTGTGTGCGTGTTTTGTCTCACCAATGCTGTAAGTCTTTGGGTACTCACTGGATATCCTATTCAACTCAATTCTGATAGCATGTACCCGGAGTTAGTGTTGATGCCATAAATTAAGAGTTCAGTCCCACAAGACTGCCCCTGCCACCCCCGTCCTGGCTGAAGTCCCAGCTTGTCACCAGTACTTCTCACGGACCAGACCAGCTCTGATTTGAGGGTTCCTGTCACCCTTCTCCAATGGCTTGGTGGTAAAGAATCTGCTTGCAATCTTGGAGACACAGGAGCTGCAGGTTCAATCTCTGGGTTTGGAAGATCCCCTAGAGAAGGAAATGTCAACTCACTCCAGTATTCCTGCCTAGGAAATCCCGTGGACAGAGGAGCCTGGCGGGATTTAATTCAAAGGGTCGTGAAGAGTCAGACAGGACTGAGGGAGTGAGCACGGCGCCCTTCCTCAGGTTTGATAGTTTGTTAGAGTAACCCTTACCTACTGGTGGTGGTTTATGATAAAGGCTGCAAGTTGGGAATAGTCAAATGGGAGAAGTGCCGTAGTGGAGGTACAGGATTGCACGGGGCCCCCATGTTCTCAGGGCACGCCGCCCTCCCAGCACAAACGCGCTCAACCTGGAAGCAGTCCCAGCCTGGTGGTGCAGGGGTCATTACGTAGGCATGATTGATTGAGGCATTGGCCACTGGTGATTAACTCCTTTTCAAAATCCAGAGGCTTTAGAAGCTCTGTGTCAGGGACCTGGGGGAAAGTAAATATACATATGTGTGTGTGTATATATGTATATGTATGTATACATATACACACATACATATGCAATATCTTATATATATCTTACAGTATTAATGGTAGTCAGACTCACAGCTTGAGGTGTATTTGTGCAGAAATATTCTTAAGCACGTACACTAACATTTTGATCCTCATACTTAGAAGCAAACTACTTTTTTTCCCACAAGTATCCATCCAGGTTCACCACAAAACCTTAAATTGAGAAGTTAGAGTTAACTTCTTATATTAAAAGAATATTATGAGTATTCTTTGAGAGAAGAGGTTTAACCATGACTTTTGTGTGTGTGTAATATACTCATATACAGTACTTTGAAAAATTACTTACTACTAAAAATTTATTTTTAGCATCTTATAGTCATGTAAGGATCCTAGATGCTATTTTTAAGGCAGGTGCCATGTAAGATTAATTTACATGATTATTATAAGCTGAATTTTATAGGATTATTTCAAACTTTTAAATAATAGATGTTTCAGATCATAATTGAACATCTAGCATAAAGTGAAACAAAGTTCCATTTGTGAAGCTAAACATCCCTCAGCGATTCAGTTATTCTTGGAAGTAGATGTTTAATCTTGTTCTCTTACAGCTGGACCATACGTGTTCATTCATTTTTCTGTGATAGATGTGCCAGATAGCCAAAACTTTTGCTTGGTGCCTTGGAGGGGAGAAGGGGTCTGTGAAATGGGCACCTATTTTCTGCCATTCTAGTCACATGTTTTGAGAAGGAAATGGCAACCCACCCCAATATCCTTGCCTGGAGAATCCCATGGACAGAGGAGCCTGGTGGGCTACAGTCCATGGGGTCGCAAAGAGTAGGGCATAACTGAAGCGACTTAACACACACTGACCTGTTATATAAACACATTTAAATAGAGCTGAGTTGCTTCCAGAAATAAGATACATCTCTCTTGGTGAGTGCTGGCACTTTTTGATGTATGCTGATCTGGGCTCTGACACAGTTGTTATCTAGGTACCAAACACAGAAATGTAACTTTGAAAACAGAACTGGGCACTGCTAGAGCTGTAGAACTGAGCTAGGTCGTAAAACCAATCTCTCCTCTTCCTCTTTGGAGAAAAAGCTCGTCGTTGTTGGCCTGGAGTTCATTGTCTCAAACCCTAGAGTGAACTTTCCAGTGATCAAAACTAGATTCTGTACCTGGTGAAGATATTAGACCTTGACTCATCTCACGCCGCTTCTGTGAGACAACGCTAGATGTCATAAGGCCTCTAGTTTAAAAGATGAGCAGTAAATGTACTTTAACACCAATGTTAAAAATGTACAAAATATCAGTAGAAAACAAGGCACTAGTTGCGCCTTTGCAATGGACAAAACAAAAAGTACACAAGCGGTGATTCCTTTACCCAGAGAACACTTAGATTTTTCTTCTGCCTTTTGTCTTTCAGTATGTCATTGGTGTCTACATGTATTTGCAGATACTTTCCACCTGTGACTTTCTGTTAATTCAATTATATGGCTTACATGATGACTCACTTTCCTTTACTTTTCTTCTATCTTGACTAGTCTAAAGTGAAGGCTTTAAAAGGTTTTGTATGTTTTCCTTATCAATCCTGAACATCTGTACTTTTAAAAAATTCTGTTGGACTCCTTTGATAACTAGCCTTTAAATTTGCCTCACAGGTGATGCCCCTTGATAGAAAAGACCTCTTGGTAATCCAGTGATTAAACCCAAGTTGGAGCCCAAGAGGGCTGTTTTGTACTGAATTGCAGAGCACAGTAAATGGCATTATAATGAGGTTTTAACTTATCAGTTAAATGAATGAATGGGAACTTTGCAATTCATTAGTATTTTATGTGGTAAATAAAGCAAGGTTTGTTGCTGCAGATGGGAGCCAGTTCAAGCTTCTCTTCTTATAATAAATTATTATATCAGTGTATTGCTGCTGCTGCTGCTAAGTCGCTTCAGTCGTGTCCGAAATCTGTGCGACCCCATAGATGGAAGCCCACCAGGCTCCCCTGTCCCTGGGGTTCTCCAGGCAAGAACACTGGAGTGGGTTGCCATTTCCTTCTCCAATGCATAAAAGTGAAAAGTGAAAGGGAAGTCGCTCAGTCGTGTCCGACTCTTAGCGGCCCCATGGACCGTATTCTACCAGGCTCCTCCGTCCATGGGATTTTCCAGGCAAGAGTACTGGAGTGGGGTGCCATTGCCTTCTCCAATATCAGTGTATTAATGGTGCTTTAAAGAGAGAAATACCTTTCTGAAGAAAGTCTAAGTTGGACTAAGAAAACAAGGTGATCCCTTCTCTATGTCACTGAGCTTGGCCTGTGTGGCAGATGCTGTTCTAGATACTCCTACCATATCACCTCAGTTTTATCTGCAAAACAACCCTGTGTGGTGGGGTCTTCTAAATCCCTGTTTTGACCTGTGAGAAAATCGGCACCAGAGATGCTAAACTGCCTTCCCGCGAGCCCACAGCTATTGAGAGAAGAGTGGGATTCAGACCGTTCTTCTTCATGGCTCTGCAATCGAAAACAAGATTTTATCTCATCCTTAGGCATAAACATCTGTTTGATATATGAATTAATTTCATTAACATTGTTTCTCTTTGATTTCTTTCCCATTTTTTATGAAAGTTGATGACATTTAGAAAGCTTCATTTTTTAACTTAAAAATGTTTAAACTCAGAAGAGTACTGAGAAAAATAAGAAAGACACATGCATCCCCATGAATTGTAAAAATATTAACATTTTAGCATCCTTACTTCCAGTTTTTTTTTTAATAAAAGAATAAAACATTTTTGGCAATGTTCTTCTCCTCAATTCCATTCCTTCCTTTCCTCCTTTCCATTCCTTGCGCAAGAGCAACCACTCTTAAAACAGCTAGATATAAAACTTTCTAGAGTATATTTTTATATTTCTTCCACAGATATAGAAGTACAGATTTCCCTTGCTATCCCAACATACATTCCTATGAAAACTTTTGTAAACCAAAATGGTGTAAAGAAGCAAGTACTTTTTTTTTTAATCTGGTAAAAGTTAAAATCCTTCTTAAGATTTCTTCTTGTTAGTGAAAACAAGTACTAATGTAGGTCTTTCATAAAAGCGAAGTGGCGTAAAGTGAACTTTCAAAAAGCAAGGGATAGCTGCGTCTATAAACCATATACACTACGGTTTTGTGTGTTTAAATGCATGCATAAGGCCTTTTGTTGTATAGACCATACTGTTTCTTGAGTCTTTTTTTTAAAATTTTATTTTATTTTTAAAGTTTACAAAATTGTATTAGTTTTGCCAAATATCAAAATGAGTCTTTTTATCCAACATTCTGTTTCTGAAACCTCTCCATAGTGCTTTTCCTAGCTGTCATTCATTATCAGCTGCTGTATTTAACTCTTATCTTCTAGACCTGCCGTATTTTATGTGTTCATTTTCCTATCAGTGGGTGATTAGGTTGTTTCCAGCGTTCTCTAGTTATAAGCAATGCCGAAATGAACACCTGTTAGTGTATGTTGCCTCTCATACACGTGCCTCTTGGGGTGATCTTGCTGGTTTGGAGGGGCTGTGCTTGAACCCCAGCGAGATGGGCGTAGAACAGCGTCAAACTGGGAAGGGGGCACTTCAGTACCACATCTGAGAATTCAAGGAAAGAACCAGCAAGAATGCTCACCTTGGTTATGAGACCAGCAAGAATGCTCACCGTGGTTATGAGACCAGCAAGAATGCTCACCGTGGTTATGAGATGACTGGTGATACATTTGACTGCTAAGAGATAATCTGTGTCCAGGCTTCGTGAAGACCCTACAAACAAATGTTAGTCTTCCGTGAGGTTTAATAGTGAGAACTCTAAGAGGCAGGAGACCTGGATTTTCTCCTCAGCCGAGCTCGAACCTAGATTTGTGCGGTAAAGCCATACGTTAATGTACTCTGAATATCATTTTTCTCATTTGAAGATGAGCAAGTTTTTGTGGTAGATTTGTTTTTTTCTTGAAGCTTTCTTCCATACTTGAGTTAAAGCCAGGACAAGTCTTCTTCCTGTTTACACCCTTACCCCACCCCACCTCCAACACTGAGCTGAGCAGTCTACAGGCCTCAGTCTCTGTTGCCCCCTGGAGTGCCCTGAATGGAGTGCTCTTCTAATCCAGAGCTCCAGGCACTAGGTCCTACAGGTCCCTGCTTTATTGTTCCTTTCCCTGCTGTGTAAACACTCCTGCTCTCTTCTTGAGGGCAGGGCAGCTCTGAACCCTGTGACCCTTGGATTGGATTTTTCAAGGGGCCTCAGCCTCTAGCCAGCCCCCTCGTGGTATCTGACTTGATGACAGCACTACTTATTGTCCCTTTCCTGTCTCACTTCTCCGCCTCTGACCATTGTCATCTAAGCTTATCTCTGGAGTCTCCTTTCTGGGGAAACCCAAACAAAGAAACTCACTGATTCAAGTCCTGCCTGTTGCTCTACCTTCAGCCCTGTTCCACACGCTTCACAAGTTCTTCCTGACCTACGTGGGCTCGTGCTCACAGAGCCGTCCTGGACCCTCGTGGCATTTGCCTTTTGAACCAATTAATGCAAGGCTGCGTGTGATTACCCAGGCTCTTACTCGTTGCTTTCCTGCTCCCAATCAGAAGATGAACCGCCAGAAGTCAAGAGTTCTTTTCATGTTGCTTTGTTTTCACTTTTAGTGGACCTCAGTGAGCAATATGTAACCAGGGCAGAATGTATGCAAGTCTTCACTGAATGATAAAGTAACAGGTCCATCCCCCGAGGGCTGATTGGTGGACAGCAGCCATCTCTTCTCTCTTCCTGGATTTCTTTGCCTTTTAATTAACTTCCCATTAGGCTTGTGGCTCTTGATGATCACAGTCACCTGCGGGCCTGACAGTCCGGTTACCAACCAAGCCATCCATTTAGTTATAGGGATGATGGAGAGGAAAAGCTTTCTCTACTCCCACTTTTAGGATATTTCCGGTACACTGGCAGAAATAACTGAGAATAAAAAGGGACTGGGACCTAGTGATTAGAGTTTTAAAATTTTTATCGAATGCCTTTAATTCTAAGCTTATCCGTAACTTTATTTTTAATGTTATTATCAGGATTATATGAAGTAAGAAAAAAAAAACAAGCTATCAAACAAACTCAAACATTAATGATTCTAAAGGTTTCCTTTCAAATATTTTTGCCACCTTTTCTCTCTCTCTCCCTCCCTCCTTTCCTTCCTTTCTTTCCACAGTCAGCCTTATTGAAATACAAAATTTAAATTAAATGACTTAAAAATTCTCTATTTCCATTAAATACCTCATATGGTTAAAAATCGGTAGAAGAAGTCAAGTGAATGAAACTGACAGCGTTCAGTTTTGTTTAGCAAATGAGGTTTACTTTCAACGTAATGCTTTGACTACAGTCTTCATTTTCTTTGCGGAGTGAGGGCAGAGCCTATGGCATCTCCCCCGCAAAGTCTTCAGTTCATGAAGGTATTTACTTATTCCCTGAGTTTAAACATCAAAAACATTTTTTTTCCCCCCTCAGACAGTAACTTTCCATTTGTCATTTATTTGAACCTGCTTAGTGCGTATTGGTTTTGTAAAATATATTACAAAAAGCTTATATCTCAAATTCGGGTCCTTTCAAACTGTGTGCAACCTGATTGGGCAGAGGAGGCCTCTCCTTTCGCTGGGTTTTCTTCCTCCTGAATTGGCTTTATCATCGGCCCTCCAGTTGTCTTCAGAGTTCATCACGGATTATCTCTTCTTGTTGGCAGAAAGCAGGCAGCGCTGAGACTGCAGGTCACAATTGCTGAAAGGGTCCTCTTTCAATTCAGCACTCATTCTAATTTTAACTTATTTGGTACTGCTGTGGAAAAGCTGTTTGCCTGAAATAAGGTAAATAAATAAATGATATCCTGAGTATAGAGTTCATAAAATAGGATGCAGAAATCTGGGAGCTAAGATTTAGACCCAAGGCACTAATTTTCTTTTAACTTTTGCTCTTCCACTTTTATTCTCCCTTTTCTCCATAATGATCATATCGATCAGGTTGGCAGGGATGAAAGAACAGGATAGGATACAAGATTTGATCAATTTGTTTACGCCTCTCTGTTTGAAATGGGTGGCATTGTAGAATCCAGCGAAGCTCGGATCATGTCCTAAGAGAGTGAGGTGTGGACTGGGTGGAAGGGGCTGCCTGGCCTTTGCGGAATCCAGAGGTCTCAAGGAAGAGCAGAGAGAGCAGACCACCCTGGTCAAGGAGACCCAAAGCCACGGCGCCGGCTGTTTCACTGAGGTCTGCTGCATTGAACCAAGTCATGCTGGGTGTAAATATGAAGCAGTTTAAATAGAATTCTTAATTTTCTCACATAGGTATTACATCTTAACATTTCCGTAGACCAGTCTCAGTTTTCTTTCTGAAGGTAGAGAAGATGTATCACTATGTCCTGCCTCCCTGGAAAACAACAACCAATGCTGTCTTGGTTTTTATCATAGCTTTCAATGCTGACCTTGGGAAGTTACTGAGCTCTGAGTTTCAGTATCCTCATCCATAAGATAGACAAAGTAGGATTGCTCTAAGGATTAAATGAGATAACATGTCCAGCAGTTACCATAGTACCTGCCACTCAGTAAATAAGCACTGTCACTATTAGCTCGTAATAGCATTTCAATCATTTTCAAGTTTATTATGACATTTATTCTACCTGGCAGCCTTGTAGTGTGTTGTGTAATAGGTGCAGGCAAACTTTTCTGTAAAGGGCCAGATAGAAAGTACGTTTAACTTTCCAGTCTGTACAGTTTCTGTTGTAACTACTACAGTATGAAAGAAGCCAAATACAATGTGAATGAGTGGATGTGTCTGTATTCCAGTAAAACTTTATTTACAGAAACAGCTGGCAAGCAGATTTGGCCTGGGGACTATGGTTTACTGATTCCTGACAACTCTCTATTTGCTATTATCTGTATTTTAAAAATAAGAAGATGGAAGCTTATTGCTAGGAGAAGGCCCATGTCCTCATTGCTAATTAGATATATTTGTTGTTTTTCAGTTGCTAAGTCATGTCCGACTCTTTGCAACCCCATGGACAGCAGCATGCCAGGCTCTCTTGTCCTCCACTATCTCCCGGAGTTTGCTCAGATTCACATCCTTTGAGTTGGCTATCTATCTAATCATCTCATCCTCTGCTGCCCTCTTCTCCTTTTACCTTCAATCTTTCCCAGCATTGGGATCATTTCCAATGAGTTGGCTTTTTGCATCAGGTGGCCAAAGTATTGGAGCTTCAGCTTCAGCAACAGTTCTTCCATGAATATTCAGGACTGATTTCCTTTAGGATTGACTGGTTGGATCTCCTTGCAGTCTGAAGGACTCTCAAGAGTCTTCTCCAGCACCACGGTTTGAAAGCATCAGTTCTTTGGCATTCAGCTTTCTTTATGGACCAACTTTCATATCCATACATGACTAGTGGAGAATACATAGCTTTGGCTTTACAGAACTTTGTTGACAAAGTGATGTCTTTGATTTTTAATACACTATCTAGGTTTGTCATAGCTTCCCTTCCAAGGAATAAGTGTCTTTTAATTCCATGGCTGCAGTCACCATCTGCAGTGATTTTGGAGCCCAAGGAAAGAAAATTTGTCACTGCTTCCACTTTTTCCCATTCTATTTGCCATGAAGTGATGGCACCAGATGCCATCATCATAGCTTTTTTAATGTTGAGTTTTAAACCAGATTTTTCACTTTGCTCTTTCACCCTCATCAAGAGGCTCTTTAGTTCCTCTTCACTTTCTGCCGTTAGAGTGGAATCATCTGCATGTCTGAGGTTGTTGATATTTCTCCCAGCAAGCTTGGTTCCAACTTTTGATTCATCCAGCCTGGCATTTTGCATAATGTACTCTGAATAGACAGAGAAGGTGATGGCACCCCACTCCAGTACTCTTGCCTGGAAAACCCCATGGACGGAGGAACCTGGTGGGCTGCAGTCCATGGGGTAGCGCGAAGAGTCAGATACAACTGAGCGACTTGACTTTCACTTTTCACTTTCATGCATCGGAGAAGGAAATGGCAACCCACTCCAGTGTTCTTGCCTGGAGAATCCCAGGGACAGGGGAGCCTGGTGGGCTGCCATCTATGGGGTCGCACAGAGTCGGACACGACTGAAGTGACTTAGCAGCAGCAGCAAGCTGGGTGACAATAAACAGCTTTGATATACTCCTTTCATAATTTTGAACCAGTCAGTCGTTCGATGTTCCATTCTGTTGCTTCTTGACCGGCATATAAGTTACTCAAGAGACAAGTAAGATGGTCTGGTATCCCCAACTCTTTAAGAATTTTCTAGTTGGTTGTGATCCACACAAAGGCTTTAGTGTAGTTATATATGGCACAGTTATACCTACTGTTATCTAACTTTTATTTCAGGATTCTATGCAGAGCAATTTATGATGGGCATTTCTCACCTACTGATCTTCTGCCTTGTCTGAGAAACAGATTTATTTGCACTATTGGCTGGAGCATGGAGATTCTGAAGCAGTCTGCTTTTACTGTGTATTAGGACCAAGACATCAACTTTAAAAATCAAGGCAGCCTTCTTGCTAGCATGCAAATCCTCGTTGACTCTCTCAAAGGTTGATGCCTTGTCAGTCTTAAGTGAGGGTTAGAAATGTAGCTCTTCAAAGCAATTTTAATACTTCTCTCTATTTTCAGTAATACTAACAATGTATTTTTGTAGTCAAAAATGTATTCCTAAAAAAAAAAAAAATGTATTCCTGGATTCTGCATCTTAAATTAGAGGGCTCATTTGGGAAACATGGGTCAAAGTCTTGGGGGGAAAAAAAACAAACCTGTAAAACACTTACAGAATAAGTTCTTGCTTTAGAGTTTTGTTGGTTCTAAAAGACATCCCTAGAGAGACACATGCGGTCTATGGCTTGAGCAAAGTCTTGTATTGGTGCTTCTAGGGTTTGCATTCATACATGCGCTCACAACATTCACGTTCCATTTCTCTCTCCCTTTCTCTCTCTGTGTCTCTGTGGTTTCTCTCTCTCTCTCTCTCTCTCTCTCTCTCTCTCTCACACACACACACACACACACTTAGACATGAATTAAGGAGGGTGTTTGGTGTTTACAAGCAGACATTGTGCACCAGACTCTCAGATGGTACTTTATAGAGGTTGCCTCAAGCTATTATTCTGATCCAATTTATATGTATTTAGTTTCAAATTTAGTAGACTGGGTAGCAGTTTCTCAGTTTACCACAAATTAGAAGCAGCAAATGGAATAATGGATTTTAAACATATCTCCTAGTTGATAAGCTATATTTATTTTCATTTATGTATTTTGTCATGCCAAATACAATTGGAAATAGTTCTTTTCTCAGTTGAGTGATACTGAGTCTAATGTAAAGAGACTTAGGACAAATCTAGGGACAGCAGCAGTCAGAAGACAGTTCACAATTTGCAAGCTCCCTTGATACCTATGAAAATGAGGAAGTAAAAAAGGTCCTGAATGGCTTAACTAGAGGCTTCGGTTATGTTTACTTGACTACAATGGACACCACAATCAACAGAAAAACATAGCATGTGCTTAGGGCTGGTGACTAAAGTCCTGCCCGTCTGAAGATGTGCTTCCATTTTATCTGCTCAGTCTTGGGCTGGTGACAAGCAATAAATATTCAATAAACCCCTTTAACTGAATTTTCAAAATATAAAGTTTCATGCTTTAAATAGCATTTATCAAAAAAAAAAAAAAAGCCAACAAGTTCGTGGTAAGGGTGCAGTAAATATTTGGGTTATAATTTCATTTGTATAATGGGAAATAAGCATGTGGTTCATTGCCACATATGCAGAATTCCTGAGATAGTCATTGCTTCAATAAATACTCATAGAAGAGTAACTTGAGTTTCAGATTTTTACATGTTACTGACTAAATCTTCCTTGGGGAAAATTTAAAAGTTAAGATGCCTTTTAACATGATTCAGGAAATGCAAGCATCCTGGCTTGACCCTCGTTTCTGCCTCTCTGGGATACTTCCTGCTTATTGCTATCCTGTATTTTGTTTGTTGTTTTGTCCATATCATGCACCTTACTATAGTTTTAATTGCTTAATTTTTTTCTTACTACCTTTATCTACTCACTCATTAGTTCTTATGATATTTTTAACTCTTTCTAAACAGACAAATGCAATCGAGCTCAGTCCACACGTTTCCTAATTGATAATGCACTTTCCGCCTCCGCACTCAGGTGTATGATCATTCCTACAGGTAGAGTCCTGATGAGGGCTGAGAGAGGGCCCTCCTCTTCTGAGGACTCACGTTGTCTCTGCTGGTCAGCTTTTGCCTTCTGTCTGAGTGGATTCCATGGTACCTTCTCCCAAACGGAGAGGCTTTCATACCAAGCATGTTGGAGTTCAAATTAAGAGAGAACATGCAATCCTTTTTATCTTTCCTAAATTATACCCAAATTTAGTACCAGGTTGTAAATTCAAACTGAGACTTCTTTGTACTCTAAGGATTGAGACAGTTGCTCAGATTTCTCTGGAGTGGGTCACAAGTGTTCTTTCTGGAGTTTTGTTCAGAATATGCAACCATTTTGATTTATTGGAGTCTTTTGCTAAAGCATAATTACAACTTTCAGACAATCCTTTTGAAGTCAATTTCAGCTTTTTTTTTTTTATATTTACAGAAAAAAGGAATAAATCATGTCTCCATCTGTATCCTGCAGTTCCTCAGGAGTAATTTTCAGTGTTGTTGAAGACTTTAGAAGCACCCAAGTTAATCATTATATCACATAAGTTTTGCAAAAGCAGGATGTATAAATTATTAGCCATGTTTAGGAAAGTCATTTTTCTTGAAGCATTGAAAGATGTTATTAATCCTAAAGACTAGGTGATAGTTTGTATATTGCCAAATATTAAAAAAAAAAAAAAAAACGTAGTTGGCATCTCTATTACAAACAGGGTTCATATTCATCACAAGGTTTCTTCGTTTCCTTTTCAGAACTGACCTGGTGTTGGTCTCTGAGGCCAGTGGACTAAATAGGGGTGTACATTAGTCCACACCCTTTGGCTCATTCCATATCTCTCCCAACTGCTGTCCTCTCCCAAGTGTTTCCACTTGACTTACAGAAACAGTTGCATTGTTCTTTACCTAAATCCCTAGCATTCCCCGGAGAGCTGTTCTAGCTTTCTGTAGAGCACTTGCAGTTTATCTCTGTAAGAGAATAGTTTTGACTTTGGCACTTACTCTATTTATTTTCCATTCTAATAGGAGTCACTCTGGAGCTAGCTAAGCCACTGTTAGTCAGCTTCTTAAGTCCTGTCCAGACCACTTCCATCTGTAGGAAACACATACTTTTTCATGTCAGAAGTTTAATGAAACTAGAGAAGAGAATTCTTTAAAATAACAATAATAATGAAAGACTCTAATAGATTCAGGGAAATTTCACATATATCTTTTCAAAGTGGGGTCGAGTTTGCTAAAATGTTGAGGCTTTCATTTTTTTTTTAATATGCCCCCAGGTTAGAGTCACAGAAGGTAGTCAAACATATATCTCTTTTGGTTGGAAATGCACATTTGTTTCATTCCTACACTTCCATTTAGGAGAATTATATTTGAATAAGGGAAAGTATATGGCTGCATGCCAGTGATCCATAAAATTAGTATGTATTATTAAAAATAAACTGAGAAGCACAGCAGCAAAAGTGGAGTGTATTCTAGGGTCTTGGTAATCAGCCACAGAGCAGTGTTTGCTTTATCTCATGGGACACTAATGTTCGCATCTAGAAAGTGATAAATAGATACTGATAATTGCCACTGGCTGGCGTTCTTTGTTTCTCACATCAGCTGAGATGCATTGACTGCCCTGCATAGTACCGTTTCTTAAGTGACCAGTCATTCCTGAGACATTTAGAGAAGCTAATATCAAATGAAACCAATCTTGTTTTGATTATTTTACCACATCTCAAGTGTACAGAGTTACAGATAAACTTTGCGTGGTGGCTTCAGACTTTGCACTGATTCAGAAAGATTTTAATGAGAAAGGCCAGCCTTTCTTGTTTCTTGGGCATTCAGAGACTCTTTTTGTGAGTTTGAATTGTCAGTATCTCCTAATCTCTCAACTGCTTTTTTTTCCCTCTTGATTTCTAATCTTACTCAGTTAGAATGGAGGGAAGAGAATACAATAGGGGGATTAATGGCTCAGTATAGAAATGTTTGCTTATTGGACAATAGAAAAGGGAATTTGGGAGACATTCTTACCCTTCCTGTTTACATTCAATAATGTAACCAGTATATTGAAAAGGCTGTCAATAGTGGTTTTATTTTTCCAATTGTGGATTTCCAAAGTCTTATTGTTAGGTGTTCATCAAATAAAGAGAGAGAAAGAAGAAAACAGAAAAAAGAATAAAAAGATGATAGACTTGAAAAGTTGACGCCATCACAAAATGAGACTAGACCAGACATGTTTCCAAGTGCTGACTTAGACCTCTGTCGTATCTTTACACACAGCTGGGTGGTTGCGACTATTTCTACCTTTCAATTAGAGATATAGAATCTTAGAGAATGAGAAGTGGGCTTAGAATCTCCTAGAACAGAAGTAACTAAGCTAGGATTTTAATTTAGATTGTCACTCCAAAACCTCCTTTTCTTCATTGGTGAAACCAGTTTTGGGAGATTCAGGGTTGATGCTACTTTGGAAAGTTCGCCACATCTGTTGTATGAATTTTGCAAATCTGATTGAACAGATTATGTGGAGAACTCCCAAATCCTTCCCTACTGACATGGGTAAAAGAAAAGCATATCCGAGAGCAAATTTTAAGCAGTGTTTATTCACTGAAGACTTACAAATGTTGAAAGCATTGTGCAGGTGCTGAGAAAAGCCCAGAGAAATCCATGACATGGTCCTTACCACCAATGCCTATTAGCTAGATGAAGAGCAAGAATATACACATATGAAACACTAACAAAATACTATTATTAAATAATGATTTTATATAGCAAAATAAGACATGATTAATTACCAGATAACAAGAATTGCATGTGGGAAAAGTTGAGAGCTCTGTATTAGATTGTGGTGGTCTAGGATTTTTTAATAGAGAACAAGGACAATATTTAAGCTAGATGGGGAAGGAAGGGCAGAGTTTACAAAGTGAGGACACAGTTGGGTGGTTAATTCAGGCCTGAATACAAGCCACAGAGAAAAGCAGGACTGCATGAGGCAAAGGGCATTCAAGTGGGTTGAAGGACTCAAACAGAAACAGGGAGGTAAGTAAACTCCTTTGGATAGAGTGAGGCTTTGGTCAGATAGGGAGCAGAGATGTGACCTGAAAAGTTGGTTGAGATCACGTTATTAGGCTTTCAGTTGCCAGTGCAGACTGAGCCTGTGGCTATGAGTTCCCATAGATATCAGCAGGAAAATTACCGAGTCCGAATCAGATTTGTGCTTTTCGATGATTGTTTAGGCACCAGAGTGAGGCAGAGAGTATGAATGTCGACAAGTCACGAGTGTGGCACCGTGCTTGACTGTAGTGTGCTGGGAGGTGTGGGGGACAGCGGGTGGAGAGACCAAGAAGCAACTCCCCAAGTACGCGTCTCTTCTCTAATTCTCAGGTTGCTGCCTGCAAGAGCCGCCAGCTCATCCACCCATCTGGTCATTTCCCCCAGTGTAGCCAGAGTGATCTTTACAATACATAAATTGTTGCTGTAGAAAATCTCAACATGGCCTGTAAAGACATTCTTATTTTCATCCCTGTCTCCTGACCCTAAAACATGGCCTGCAAGATGTGGCCTCCACCTTCTTTCTAGTCTTATCTTCCACCTTGGTCATTCTTTTTTCTTGAGGCATGTTGGTTTAAAAAAAAAAAAAAAAAATAGCGCCATATCCTTTGTCTTCATCATGCTCCCTTGCAGCGTAGGTCCTCAGCACATGCTGTTGCTCTTCTCTCTCCCCATTGTCTTGGCAACTGCTGTTTATCCTCAACACAAATTTCTTTTAAGACCTCCTTGACCAGGTCAAATACCTCATCAAAGCATCTCAAAGCCCCATGCATCTCTCTCTCCACTGTAGTTTTTATTACATTTGTGATTTCTCCATTTGTCTGATTATTTATTGTTGCTTTTCCCACAGGGGCCACAGTCTGGTTTTGCTCTCCATATAGGTGCAGAATCTAGTATACACGTAGCCCACAGTAGAGTCAATAAATCCAGAGTGCCAGGGGCTGGGGACAGGAGGACTTGTGGTTAAGATCTAAGATGAACTGAAATTTTCTGTATTTGATGGCTTCATTTATTGGGAATGTTACTTATTTTAACATACCTTTGGCATCGATAGTCAGCGATAGAATTGTGTTCCCAAATCACAGACTGATCATTTTAGTGCTCTAGCTAAAATGGTACTTTTTAGTCTGCCTCAAATCCTTTCAGCCCAGGCATAAAGCTGCCACTGAATTGGAGAAAACCTCTGGAGAAAAAGTCTGCTCTCCTTCAGATTGTTCCATCTGCTCAGATGTGGTCCACCTTTCTGAGCCCTGGGTGAACTGAAACAGACTGGGATTGCTAGTTTTTACAGATTTTAAAGTAAGGCTTAGGGTCTGTGAGCCAAAGGGAACTATTTTTGTTGTAACTTCTAAGTTAAACATAAATGAAGGGTGAGAAAACACAGAAATTAGACAGCTTGGGATTCATGTAAAGACAATCCAGCTGCAACTGCATTATTCAAGATCTTTTTTGCCACTGAAACAGAAAAATGGTAATTAACCAATCAGGATGAAATGTCAATTTGAGAGGAAGGTAATGTGAAACTTCCATAAATCATCCAAACACCAAGAAATCTGTTACATTCTGATTTCCAACCTGCTCTGTTGCTAGGAAAACTCACTCTCATAGCTCTCTGAACATTACATATTCATGCAATTATAATTATTTCTGAAAGATGGACTCTGTGGTGGTAGGAGGGCGTTTTCCTTCAGTCTGCCTAGAGTTTTTCCAAAGGAATACAGCCACATAATAAGAGTCAAGCTCTTTTGGAATTATTTTGCTTTACTGTATCAAAATTTCATGATCTAAATAGAAGACATTTTTTTACGTGAGGTAACCATTGTTTGGGGACATTTCTCAGTGGTGTTCACTAAATTAAAGCTCATCTTTTCAAACCCAGTCTTTATTTTGTTTTTTCAATAGTTCTCTGGCAGAATGAAAGCCCTTGCTTCATTACCCTTGCGAGGTGGAGCAGAACCGGTAGGATGATCACAGGGGAGTGAGCTGGCTTCAGTGTTTCTTAAAAATACCATTTCCATTTCACTGGGAGATGGACCCCATACTGTGCTCCAGCCAGTTCTCAATTCTTTCTGCTATTGGTTCAGAGGGTCCAGCTTTTGTGGGGAGGGATTATTTGTTTCTTTAAAATCCACCCTGGTTCTTTCCCCTCGCGCCTTTTCCTCTTTCTTTTGTGGGCTAGAACAATACCATGTTAGTGATTCTTTGGGTTTCTGACTTGCAGAAAAGCCACCTATACTTGGAAAAATGTAGTTAAATTTAATACTGCAGCTGGAGGTGAAATGGAAGTGAAGAAGGCTTAACTTGTGAAGTGGGTTAAAAAAAAATGTATAATTGAAACAGTATGATGTTGATGAGGCAGTGTGTGAGGCTGTCAGGAGACATCATAATATGTTGATGAAAGACACTAGCTTCCCAGTTCTGCTGTATGCAAATGCTCCATGATTTTTGGTGGGAGAAAAGAACCTGGCATATTAATTAGCTTTGTTTTTAGAGATGCAATTAAGGCCTTTTCATTTCTGCTTTCTGAACAAAAAAGTGCAGTGTATCCTTAAACCATTTTTTAATCTTGAGTATTAACTGACAACCTTAAGAAATGAAAACTCTTAATTTGTTTTTTAAATTTAAAGCACCACCCCCCTCCCAAAAAAAGGTATTCGAGTATGGAGCTAAATAAGCACTGACTCCAAAAATTCTCATTTTATGTAAGCTAAACTGTATATGAAGCCTTCTAGTTTACTATACTGAATAAGAATAGTTAATTTAATAAGGCTACTATAAAACTTGAAAGATGGAAAGATTATACTATATATGTTCTGTATTTGGAACTTTATAAATTGTTTGCATATTTGACATGTTTGTTTACTGGTACCATCATTAGCACATTATCCAGGATCTATGTCTGACTGTCAGTCTGTCCTTTTGTCCTAAGGGCTGTGTGTGTGGTTGTGAAACTGGATGTGGATAATAAGAAGAAGTATTAAGAATTTCTAAATATCCCTTTAAAAAACTGAAGTGTTAGATTTTAAAGTAAAAGCACTCATTTATTAGCAGATTGCTATATTAAATACCTTTCATTTTCTGGTTAACATTTCCAAATGCCCTTAAGGGGTAACTATTCATTAACTGAGGAGTACCTTGTCTTTTGCAGAGAAAAGATTGAGTTTTCATTTCCATCCAGATGTAAGACGACCAACAAGGGGATAAGGAAGTGGGGCTTTGGGAAGGTGAGAAAAGGTTGGAGAGAGGCAGCAGAACTGACCCTTGGTTACTGGGATATTGAGAGGTGATTTTCAATTATTTGCCTGGTTTCTTGAAAAGCCAGGCAGTAGAGTTGAGGAGCTGTCTTCATGACCTTTGATCCTCTGGAGAAGTTAGCTGTAGCTAGAGGCGAAAGGGGACTGGTGTTCCAGGGAAGAAGGAGTAATCATTCTCCTCAAACACACAGTCCAAGGTGATGCCTTTCAAAACAGTACACACATGTATGCACGTATAAGACATGTGTGTGAGCGTGTGCACATGTAGATATGTTGGTATGCTGACATGACGTGAGGATGCAGTACTGGAGGAAACGGTGGTGCAGGAGTTTGGATGGTGGTGGTGAGGCTGCGAGGCAGACAGGAGCTGGGCAGAGAGCTGCTGCCTTTCAGCCTCCCTTCATCCCGTGCTGTGGAAACTCCGGACGCTCACAATGCAGTTTGTCCCCAGAAACCCCGCCTGGCTATGCCTTTGGGCTGACAGAAGGAGCTGAATAGGTAGCTTCTGATCTTACCATTCAGAGTCTGGTTTCTTATCCAACACAAATCATGGTTTCTTAGAGGGGTAACCTTGTTTAGGAGTTTAAGTTATCTGAGAATCAGATCAGCCTAAAACAGTCTTCCTTGACACTTGAGTTTCAAAGAAATGGTTACTATATAGAAACAACATTTTGTTGCTTGGAAACTTTTCCACAAAATGGTGGGGTAAGTAATACAATCCTCTGCTAAGGACATGTTCTCATCACAGAAAAAGAAACTTCAGCTCTAATGTGGGGTTTTTTCATACAGATTTATTGATTCTGTCCTGTAATTTAAAAATATATACATAATGAGGAAATGATAGCCTCTGGTCTAGAATTCTTACACATTTTATACTTTAAAAAAGTATAGTCATTTTATTTTGGAATCAAAGTATTTATTACATATTTGAAAAGCCCTCTATCTTACTTTTGCACCCTTGAAAATCTTGTTTTACAAGTCTCTTTGTCTCCTAAGATCTTCCCATAGTCTTAAGTTTAAGAATTCCTGAATTCCCACTTAATGAACTTAGTCATATAATCTGTCTTATCATTATATTTCTCTCAAGACTGAGGCAAAGATAATAGGAATGGAAGTTTTGCAATCATGGGTGGGGGGCTGACTTATTAAGACTCTTATAATTTTTCAGAATATTGTACTCACTACAGAACATTGATAATTCATAAGTGACACATTTAATTGAATTATCGTAAGATATGTATCTCTTAAAAAACAGAAGATTGCTGTGATACTTACCAAATCCTGAAAATGCTGTGGACCTAAGATAAAGAAAGGGAAGATCTGAATTGTATAGCTATCAGTTGAAAATGTTGTGTTTAGTCACTCAGTCATGTCGGACTCTTTGGGACCCCATGGACTGCAGCGCACCAGGCTTCCCTGTCCTTCACTCTCTCCCAGGATTTGCTCAGACTCATGTACATTGCATCAGTGATGCCATCCAACCATCTCATCCTCTGTTGTCCCCTTCTCTTTCTGCCTTCCATCTTTCCCAGCACCAGGGTCTTTTCCAATGAGTCAGTTCTTCACATCAAGTGGCCAAAGGATTGGAGTTTCAGCTTCAGCATCAGCCCTTCTAATGAATACTCAGGGTTCATTTCCTTTTTAGGATGGACTGGTTGGATCTCCTTGCTGTCCAAGTGTCTCTTAAGAGTCTTTTCCAGCACCACAGTTTGAAAGCTTCAGTTCTTCGGTGCTCAGCCTTTTTTATTGTCCAGCTCTCAAATCCATACATGACTGCTGGAAAAACCATAGCTTTGACTATACGGACCTTTGTCGGCAAAGTAATGTCTCTGCTTTTTAATACACTATCTAGGTTTGTCATAGCTTTTCTTCCAAGGAGTAAGAGTCTTTCAATTTCATCAGCTGAAAGTAGTACTAATTTGAGGCCTATGCCATACAATTCTTTAAAGATAGTAACTCTACCCCAGACATACACACAATCCATAGGAAACCCCACTAGAGCCTTGTACCTTCAGGATGGAGAGAAAAAGACAAAGAGAAATAAACTTGGTGAGTGGGAGAGGGTAGTACTAGAAGAAGAGTTCAGCAGCTGTGTCCTTCTCTTGTCTGTAATTTGACCTCTTATCTTCCTGCAGAAAGATTCCTTGTATGGTATGATTTCCAGAAAACTTAAAAAAAAATGCTTATTTTTAATTGGAGGATAATTGCTTTACAATATTGTGTTGATTTCTGCCATACATCAACAGGAATCAGCCATAGGCATACATATGCCCCCCCAGCCCCCGGACCTCCCTCCCACCTCCCACCCCACCTGACCCTCTAGGTGGCCCCAGAGCCCTGGGTGTGAGCTCCCTGCATCATGCAGCAAGTTTCCACCAGCTATCTATTTTGCATATGGTGATATACATATTTCAGTGCTCCTCTCTCTGTTGGCCCCACCTTCTCCTTCCCCACAGTCTGTTCTCTATATCTGTGTCTCCATTGCTTCCGTTCAAATAGGTTCCTCAGTACCATCTTTCTAGATTCCATACATATGAGTTAATTTACGATTTTTTTTCTCTTTCTGATTTTCTCTTCCTGTCTCTCTATAATAAGCTCTAGGTTCATCTACCTCATTAGAACTGACTCACATGTGTCCTTTTTTTTTATGGCCGAGTAATGCTGCATTGTATGTATGTACCACAGCTTCTTCATCCATCCATCTGTCGATGGAGATCTAGGTTACCTCCATGTGTTAGCTGTTGTCAGTAGTGCTGCAGTGAACATTAGGGTACATGTGTCTTTCTCAACTATAGTTTCTACAGAGTATATGCGCAGTGGTGGGATTCAGAAAACTTCCTTGAAAGATAATTACATATAGTACAAAGTGTAGGATCTTGTGCTAAAAAACTCCCCTTTGTTGATATTTTTGGTCAAATATAATGATGCATATACAATGGGAATACTAATCTAATATTTGCCAGTCTTTGGCCATGGTAAAAATTCAAAGTTGATATGCTATAATATATACCTAATTGACCTTTACACTAAACTGCAGTACTTTTAATCAGTCCAATTAATATGTCATATGTAGTTATGCTTTGAGTAAACAAGTGCTTTTAAGTTTAAAGAAATGAGTAAATTAAAAGTATATTTATTTCATCTTCCTAAGCCCTTGGCAGAGTTGGCTTGGAAAAGGTCTTCAAACAGTCAGAGAATTGAACACTTCATCATGAGTAATTTGTTGTTTTGGTTGATACAGTTTTCATATCATAGTCATTTCCTTTCTTTAGTTAGCATTTTACCCTAAAGGCAGTAGATTTATGGATTTTTTTTTTAACCTGACTCATTCCCAGCTGCCAAGCAGCTTCTTTTAACCACATCTACAAATTGCTGGCTGCATCTGCATACACACACAGTGAATTGATAAATATTAGATGAAAGATGTGTTGAAGTAAATTGGAAGTTAAGACACACAGCATCAATTTACATTTAGACCAATCTAGAAGATGAGTTTAAAATGAAAGTAAATCTTTCAGTTCTATAAGGAGTGTCTATTGGGACTAGTACAACTAATCTGGACTTAACTAGGAGAAATAATTGTCTATTGTCTCTTATTTTACTGTCTAGATTACCCCAAACTCCTGTGAGTGATCACATTAAATGTTTGTACTAAATGCTGCTGCTACTGCTAAGTCGCTTCAGTTGTGTCAGACTCTGTGCGACCCCATAGACGGCAGCCCACCAGGCTCCCCTGTCCCTGGGATTCTCCAGGCAAGAACACTGGAGTGGGTTGCCATTTCCTGGCGTTGTGGCTCAGAGGTTAAACCGTCTGCCTGCAATGCGGGAGACCTGGGTTCGATCCTTGGGTCAGGAAGATGCCCTGGAGAAGGAAATGGCAACCCACTCCACTGTTCTTGCCTGGAGAATCCCATGGATGGAGGAGCCTGGTGGGCTACAGTCCAGAGGGTCGCAAAGAGTCGGACATGACTGGAGGGACTTCACTACTGTTTGTACTAAATAGGGCTCCTAAATTGCCCTACTTCCCTAGGTTGCTTCCATATTCAAACTGTTCTGATGGCTTTTCATGCCCTTAAAATGAAGTTGAAATTCCTAAGTCTGCCATTCAAGATTCTCCTAAATTTAGATCAAAGTTACCTTACTAACTTCATAAATTATTAGGCCACTTCAGATAATTTCAACCAAGGTAAGACTTTTCCTTCTTCCTCAATGACTACCTTCATTCAGTTGCTTAACTTTCTCATATCCTTTTCCCTAGTTCTCCTCTCCTTTTAAGGGTTAGTATGTTAGAATATAACCTTCAGTCCATGATGCACAAGAATTCTAAACTGGAATCTTTGTCTTTTTAGTTAGGAAACCATGGGAAAACCACCATCCCCTCCAGGGCTTAGGTCCTAACTTGCACAGATGTATTAATCAGCTGCTGGCACAATAATTCCTTGTAACAACACAGAAACTCAGTGGCACAAAATAAATGTTTATTTCTTATTTATCTGTGGGTTGACTTGACTCAGACCAGGTTCTAGGCCCAGTTTAGGATTTCTCCATAGGCATCTCATTCGTTGGGAGCTCAGCGGGATGCAGGATTTTTGGGTTTTTTTGCTCATGGGAATGGTAGAAAGTCCAATTACCCAACTTTGTAAGTACAATTCAAGTTCTTGCTTTGTTCATTTTGGCCTAAGGAAGTCTCATTGTTGGGTGGTTGTTATTGAATTGCTAAGTCGTGTCCTACTCTTTGTGACCTCATGAACTGCAGCACGTCAGGCTTCCCTGTACTCCACTGTTTCCTGGAGTTTGCTCAGATTCATGTCCGTGGAGTCAGTGATGCCATCCAACCATCTCATCCTCTGTTGCCCCCTTCTCCTGTTGCCCTCAATCTTTGCCAGCATCAGGGTCTTCCAATGAGTTGACTCTTTGCATTAACTGCCCAAACTATTGGAGCTTCAGCTTCAGCACCAGTCCTTCCAATGAATATTCAATGTTGATTTCCTTTAGGATGGACTGATTTGATTTTCTTGCTGTCCAAGGGACTCAAGACTCTTCTCCAGTACCACAATTCAAAAGCATCAGTTCTTCAGTGCTCAGCCTTCTTTATGGTCCAACTCTCACATCTGTACATGACTACTGGAAAAACCACCGCTTTGACTATATGGACCTTTGTGAGTTGGGGAATGTAATTCATCCCTTAGGAGAGGAATTATAGTGTCATTGGGCAAAAGGTACAGATAAAGGGTGTGTGTGTGTGTGTGTGTGTGCGTGCGTGCGCGCATGTCCGTTGTTTCTGACTCTCTGCCACTTATGGTCTCTAGCCGGTCAGACTCCTCTGTCCATGGGATAAAAGGATGAAGGTAGAGAATTGGGAACGGAAATGAAAAGTTGTACTGCCACAATGGTTTTATTGAGGAGTTAATTCAGATCATCAAGATTAGGTTTCTAGCAAAGCATGTGGCACAAAGTCACTCAACACATTTGACTTTCTCTCTGTACTTTACTCACACTCGCCTGTTCAAACCCTCCTTCTTCCTTTAGTCTCAGTATGGAAGTCATATTTCCCAGTTAAGTCTTTCTTGCTTTCACCTGTAGTTAAAAGTAACCACTCCCTGCTCCATGCTTAATGCATTGCCTGTGATAATGCACTTAAGACCTTTATCTCTTTTCCAAAATTGAGTTTAATCATCCTAAGCAGATTGTAAAACTCTTGCAGGTAGTGTTTTCTCTCTGGGGCTTCCTGTGCTCTTCACATAGCAGGTATTCAGTGCAGGTTTGTTGGACATAAATTTTTAAACAATTTTTTCACTTTTCTTAAACTTTGTATTTTATGTTGGAATATAGCCGATTAACAATGCTGTATATCCATTCTCCCCCAAATTCCTCTCCCATCCAGGCTGCCACTTAACATTGAGCAGAGTTCCATGTGCTGTACAGTAGGTCCTGTTGATTATCCATTTTAAATACAGTAGTGGGTACATGTCCATTCCACACTCCCTAACTATCCCTTCTGTTTTTATTTGCTCTTTAATTAAGACCTATCCAGAGTAGCCAAGTCCTGTATCTTCTAATCAATCCTAAATTTTCTTAAAAATTCAAGTAGAGCCTAGTTGACATTTAAGAAGCCAGACTGGGTCCCAAATCTAGTGAAACAAACAAAACCAATAAAATTCTTTTAACAAGTACCAAAATCATTTAACAAGCTGCAAGTTAACTGGAAATAAAATTGTGCATTCTATGAATGTAATTTTTGTCGAAGCTCTCATGTTTGCTTAGAGCAAAGATGATAGAAATAGCTTCAGTGTATAAATGATATATAATTTTTTGACAGGTATGGGAAAGGGCCAGGCAGAAATTACGCATAGGAGACATCATGCCTCCTCACCTCCTTTGTCATTCTACCTGGTGTTCCTGTCAGTCAAACGTAGAATTCAAGATGCTCTGAGTCAAGGTAGTTGGCTGATGTCAGGCCTTTTTCTCTCCCTCTGAGTAACATTTTCTGTATACCCATCTCTTTGAGTGATAATGTCTGACTTCATCTTTTGCAGAGAAAAAGATGAATAATTTTTATATCAGATCAAATTACACTAATAAGAACCTGAGATCATAAGAAATGACTTACCTGCTTATATTAATCTGACTTCAGTCTCTGACAGTGGTTCCCAGAGATGTTGGTGGGGTTGCTGCCTAGTACAACCTACAGTGTAGGTTAGAACTATAACCCATGTGCCTCCCTTGTAATTCTCAGGGTTTTTGCATGTTTTTATGTGACTTAAACTCAAGCTTTATGACACTCCCGTTGCTGACATCCAAAGCAAAGTATGACGAAGTAAAAGCACACACAAACTAAGCACTTGACTTCTCAGTGTGATGACTGTGTGGTCAGGAGGAAACAGTGCTGAACTTGGAACCAGAGGTCCTGGGTTCGGGTTTCTGCCCTGACACTTACTGGTGAGGCCTCAGTGTCTTCATCAGGAATGTGATTTAGACACACTGTTCGTCCTTACAGATCCTTTTTGATTATGGTGTTTTTCAGCTCTATTTATTGTAAACAAAGAAATTAGGAAAGAGGACAGTGATGAAAACATTGACTAAATAATGTGTCTTTGTGCCATTTCCAGTCACTCTTGTGGATCTGGGCATGAGGGTTAATATTGCTTCTTCTTCTCTCTATTATTATTAATAGCTATACTAGGATTATAACACGTTTGGCTCCTCTTGGTAAAGATTTGTTATTTATGTATTTCTTCCTTAATTTTTTTTTCTTTGAGGTAACTAAATATATTGTTTTTTAGAAAGCTTGGATGGAATTTGTCATTCAGTATGCCAGGGTCTCATTATAAAACATATCAAAATAATTTTAGAAGATTTTGTTTTAAATGCCTATTGTCCCCTGGGCAATTTTTTCTGAGTTTCCTCATATATGTTGGGTAGTGTATTTTTATGAGTATTTCTATTTTGATGCCATTCTGCTTTGCACACAAATATATATCTATTCATATGCCTTGGTTTGTAGGCCATCATGATTCTGATTCCAAATTACATACATATGTGTTAAATGCAGTTTCAGTCCCATAAAGGAAACACTTCTGAATATGTTTGTTCTTCTAGTAATTTGTAGACAAAATGAACTAGGTTGTATTTTATTCTGGAGTCTTTTAATTTTCCAATGAGAAATGGCCTGAAAATTGTAACCTGTTGTTTAAACTGTTGGATCTCCCTTAATAGGCTTGTGTAGAGGGTGGGAGCTAAGATAGCATTGCTTTCCTTTCTTCTTGGTGCATCCACATTGCATAAAAATTAGGATTTATTTCTTAAGAATTATGAATCTTTTATAGATCTTAGAATTGCTGAAACTTGCTGACTCCTTCAAATAGGTACAGTGTAAAAATGGATGCACTGCATAATTACCTGAAGGCAGTTTCATCACCTTGAAAATGGGACTGACAACAGTTCCTCTCATTTGTTTTATTCTACAAAATTTATTAAGGGCTTACCATGTGTCAAGTTTATATTCTAGATGCTCCAATGTCCTATAAGACAAAATTCCTGTTATTGGCTTCTAATGAGAAGAAGAGAGTTTCTTGATGTAAGTGAAAGAGGAGAGTGAAAAAGTTGACTTAAAACTCAACATTCAGAAAACTAAGATCATGGCATCTGGTCCTATCACTTCATGGCAAATAGATGGGGAAACAATGAAAACAACGAGATACTTTATTTTCTTGGGCTCCAAAATCACTGCAGATGGTGATTGCAGCCATGAAATTAAAAGAAGCTTGCTCCTTGGAAGAAAAACTATGACCAACCTAGACAACATATTAAAAGGCAGAGATATTACTTTGCCAACAAAGGTCCATCTAGCCAAAACTATGGTTTCTCCAGTAGTCATGTATGGATGTGAGAGTTGGACTATAAAGAAAGATGAGCACCAAAGAATTGATGCTTTTGAATGGTGGTGTTGGAGAAGACTCTTGAGAGTTCCTTGGACTGCAAGGAGATCTGACCATCCTAAAGGAAATGAGTCCTGAATATTCATTGGAAGGACTGATGCTGAAGCTGAAACTCCAATATTTTGGACACCTGATGCAAAGAACTGGTTCATTGGAAAAGACCCTGATGCTGGGAAGGATTGCAGGCAGAAGGAGAAGGGGACAACAGAGGATATGGTTGGATGGCATCACCTACTCAATTGACAAGTTTGAGTAAGCTCTGGGAGTTGGTGATAGACAGGGACGCCTGATGTGCTGCAGTCCATGGGGTCACAAAGAGTCAGACACGACTGAGTGACTGAACTGAACTGAGCTGAATAAGAAAAAAACAACTAGTATGTAAGAAATGAGCATGAAAAAATGTAATTCCTGTTTGAAAATAATGGCAGGGCTGTATATTGCATTAAGTAGTTTATAGAGTTCTTAATGAAGAAAATATATTTGAGGTGAGACTTGAATAAGAATGATGTAACCATACAAACTTTGGCCACCTGATGTGAAGAGCTGATTCATTAGAAAAGACCCTGGTGCTGGTAAAGATTGAAGGCAGGATGAGAAGGGGACGACAGAGGATGAGATGGTTGAATGGCATCACCAACTCAGTGGACATGAGTTTGAGCAGGCTCTGGGAGATGGTGAAAGACAGGGAGGCCTGGCGTGCTGCAGTCCATTGGGGTCGCAAAGAGTCGGATACAACTAAGTGCCTGAACAACAACAACCATACAGAGGGGCTTTTGCCTGCAAAGCAGGAGACACAGGTTCCACCTCTGGGTTGCAAAGATCATCTTCCTAGGGGAGGGCACGTCAACTCACTCCAGTATTCTTGCCTGGAGAATCCCATGGACACAGGAGCCTGGTGGGCTATAGTCCATAGGGTTGCAAAGAGTTGGACACCACTGAAGTGACTGGACATGCAAGCCTACAAAGATCTCAGAGAAGATCACTTGAGACAAAGGAAATAGTCATGATAAAAGCTCTGGGACAAGAATTAAGTTGCTGTAATTGAGAAACAGAGGAAAGGGCTAGTGAGACTTGAGCAATTATATAAGGAAAAAGTCATGCAGATACTAGAAAAGGAAAGGGTCAGAAACTGTACAGCCTTGTAAGCCAGTACAAGGAATTTGAGTTTTATCATAAGTATGATTAGGTACCACTGGAAGGAGGGAAGACCATGGCTTGCTTAATATTAAAAAAAAATATATATATATATATATATATTTCATTTATGAGATATTCTGTATACCTCAGTTCAGTTTAGCCGCTCAGTCATGTCTGACTCTTTGCAACCTCATGAACAGCAGCACGCCAAACCTCCCTGTCCAACACCAACTCCCGGAGCCTACCCAAACTCGTGTCCATTGAGTCGGTGATGCTATCCAGCCATCTCATCCTCTTTTGTCCCCTTTTCCTCCTGCCCTCAATCTTTCCCAGCATCAGAGTCTTTTCAAATAAGTCAGCTCTTCGCATGAGGTGGCCAAAGGATTGGAGCTTCAGCTTCAGCATCAGTCCTTCCAATGAACACCCAGGACTGATCTCCTTTAGGATGGACTGGTTGGATCTCCTTGCAGTCCAAGGGACTCTCAAGAGTCTTCTCCAACACCACAGTTCAAAAGCATCAATTCTTCGGTGCTCAGCTTTCTTTATAGTCCAGCTCTCACATACATACATGACCACTGGAAAAACCATAGTCCTGACTAGAAGGACCTTTGTTGGCAAAGTAATGTCTCTGCTTTTTAATATGCTATCTATGTTGGTTATAACTTTCCTTCCAAGGAGTAAGCATCTTTTAATTTCTTGGCTACAGTCACTATCTGCAGTGATTTTGGAGCCCCCCAAAAAGGCTGTTCCCACTGTTTCCCCATCTATTTGCCATGAAGTGATGGGACTGGATGCCATGATCTTAGTTTTCTGAATGTTGAGTTTTAAGTCAACGTTTTCACTCTCTTCTTCCACTTTCATCAAGAGGCTCTTTAATTTTTCTTCACTTTCTGCCATAAGGGTGGTGTTATCTGCATATCTGAGGTTATTGATATTTCTCCTGGCAATCTTGATTCCAGCTTGTGCTTCCTCCAGCCCAGTGTTTCTCATGATGTACTCTGCATAGAAGTTAAAAAGCAGGGTGATAATATACAGCCTTAACATACTCCTTTTCCTATTTGGAACCAGTCTATTGTTCCATGTCCATTTCTAACTGTTGCTTCCTGACCTGCATATAGGTTTCTCAAGAGGCAGGTCAGGTGGTCTGGTATTCCCATCTCTTTCAGAATTTTCCACAGTTTATTGTGATCCACACAGTCAAAGGCTTTGGCATAGTCAATAAAGCAGAAATAGATGTTTTTCTGGAACTCTCTTGCTTTTTCGATGATTCAGCAGATGTTGGCGATTTGACCTCTGGTTCCTCTGCCTTTTCTAAATCCAGCTTGAACATCAGGAAGTTCACGATTCACGTATTGCTGAAGCCTGGCTTGGAGAATTTTGAGCATTACTTTACTAGCATGTGAGATGAGTGCAATTTGTGTGGTAGTTTGAGCATCCTTTGGCATTGCCTTTCTTTGGGATTGGAATGAAAACTGACCTTTTCCAGTCCTGTGGCCAGTGCTGAGTTTTCCAAATTTGCTGGCATATTGAGTGCAGCACTTCCACAGCATCATCTTTTAGAATTTGAAATAGCTCAACTGGAATTCCATCACCTCCACTAGCTTTGTTCGTAGTAATGCTTCCTAAGGCCCACTTGACTTCACATTCCAGGATGTATGGCTCTAGGTCAGTGATTACACCATTGTAATTAACTGGGTCGTGAAGATCTTTTTGTACAGTTCTTCTATGTATTCTTGCTACCTCTTATATCTTCTGCTTCTGTCAGGTCCATACGTTGGAGGAGACTACTGCAATAGTCCAGATGAAGACTGTGCTTAGACAAAGTTGTGGTTCTAGATATGGGGACAGACAGAGTGTTAGAGTGGATTTTTGAGGTCAAATCAAGAAAATCTGCTAATGGATTAGATATGAGGAATGAAAGGAGGGGAAGAATTGAAAGGAAGTCCTTGAGGAAACTGATGGATGGTGACACCATAACTTGAGATGCGCAGAATGGAGGAGATGCAGGTTTTGCAAGGGACAGCAAGAGTTCTGCTTTGGCCTTGTTAACATTTATCTGGGGAAGTTAATCATCACATAAAGATACAAATCTGGAGTTTGGGGGAACAGTCAGGGCTGGAAATAGTCATTTTAGAGTTGTTGTTACAGAAACTACAGAAACCCTTGGAATCAGTAAGACTACATAGGCGTAAAATGCAGCAGACAAGAGAAGGTGTCCCAGGCTGAGGCCTCTGGTGAACCAACATTTAGCAGTCAAGCTGAGGTGAGTCAGCAGCCAAGGACTCAAGGCTTGAGCACTGAGGACCAAAGGGAAACCCATATATGTGAAGCCCTTAGCATGCTTGCACATGGTAGAAAGAAAGAAGTGCCAAGTCGTGCCCAACTTCTGCGGTCGCATGAACTGTAGCCCGCCAGGCTCTTCTGCCCATGGGATTCTCCAGGCAAGAATACTGGAGTGGGTTGCTTGCACATGGTACATCTCTGTAAATGTCAGTATCTCCTCTGAGTTTCTTCAGAATGAATGCTGAGACAACTAGGTTGAGAAGTGACCCCAGGAGTTGCTGAGAAGTGGGGAGTAAGCCAGGGAAAGTGAGGCAGCAAATGAGAAGCACCTTATCCCGCAGGTTACCCCTGGGGAAAACTGGAGCTTAGTGCTGCTGGTGGCCTCTGGGACACGGCATGGAACCCAACCCAGCATTGCCCACCCAAGGGAGGAGGGATATTTGCCTCTGCCTGCACTTGTCATCAGCTGGGATCTGCTCCCTGGAGTACCTACTCATGGCACTCTGGGCCTGCCCCCCAAGACAGAGTCCCTGGGAGGAATGCAGGCTCTTCTGGAAGGACGCTACAGTGTGTGCCAGAATGAGTACTGAGCAGAGCCAGGTGGGCCCCAGTGGGGTCGGGACTGTCAGGTGTTACTGTATTCACGTTTCTCACTTGATTAGTCCTGATCATTTTTCTCTCTCTTCATTCAAATATAATAATTGATAGAATTGAGTTATAAAAGCAAGAGTGAATTTGAAATTCTTTCCTACAGATCGTGTGATAAACTAAGTATGTGCCAAACTAGTTGGGACATAGTAATCACTGGGTAAAAAAATCCTCCTTATTTTTGACCTGAAGTATTAATATCAGTGATTTTAAGGCTCTTCAGTGCCAAATGCACCATCGAGTGGGACATTTAAATATGAAAGTAAACCTCTGTGACCCCAGTGCTTGATATTTTTTGAAATATAATAAGAATTCATATGATACAGTACCTAGCAATTCAGTGTCTTTCTCCAGAGAACTCAAAGGTTACACTTGATGCTTTTCAAGGTACCTGGACATATAAAATCACCAGATCCTAACTCCTGGGAGAGTAGTGAGTGACGTGATTAGTATCATAGGTGAAACTGAATTACTTCTTGTCTAAGAATGAGGCAATACTGAGACCAAGACTCACGTTTATTAGTATCTGAACTGGTTTCTTTTTCCCGCTGCCCTATCATTTCCTAATGGAAATGATAAAATACTTACTTGAACTTCTTATATACCTGGGATGTCCCTAAGCACTTTATAAAATTTGTTCATTTAACCCTCAGAATAACACTATCACCTAGGTAGTATTCTTACCCTGGTTTCACCCACTGAGTCACAGAGGTTGACTGTCCAGTTCATATCTCATAAGTGCTAAGCAGGGCCTCAAAACTAGGCACTCTGCCTCCAGAGTCCATTCCTCTAGAATTCCTGTTGCACAGCTTAAGCAGTAGTGATGGGGAATGACCTTTCACTGAGTTGCTTAAACAATCCATATAATTTGTTTGGTTCTTTTCTATAAATTGAATTGAAAATAATTTGCTAATCATTTTGCTAAGGGTTAAAAAAAAACAAAAACCTCACTAACAAATTGTATTTTTAATTGAAAAAATTTGAAAAACTGAGTTATCTTTTTTATTTTTTATTTATTTTTTAAATTTTATTTTATTTTTAAACTTTACAATATTGTATTGGTTTTGCCAAATATCGAAATGAATCCACCACAGGTGTACATGTGTTCCCCATCCTGAACACTCCTCCCTCCTCCCTCCCCATACCATCCCTCTGAGTCATCCCAGTGCACCAGCCCCAAGCATCCAGTATCGTGCATCGAATTTGGACTGGCGACTCGTTTCATACATAATATTATACATGTTTCAATGCCATTCTCCCAAATCATCCCACCCTCTTCCTCTCCCACAGAGTCCAAAAGACTGTTCTATACATCAGTGTCTCTTTTGCTGTCTCGTACACAGAGTTATTGTTACCATCTTTCTAAATTCCATATATATGCGTTAGTATACTGTATTGGTGTTTTTCTTTCTGGCTTACTTCACTCTGTATAATAGGCTCCAGTTTCATCCACCTCATTCAAATGTATTCTTTTTAATGGCTGAGTAATACTCCATTGTGTATATGTACCACAGCTTTCTTATCCATTCATCTGCTGATGGACATCTAGGTTGCTTCCATGTCCTGGCTATTATAAACAGTGCTGCGATGAACATTGGGGTACACGTGTCTCTTTCCCTTCTGGTTTCCTCAGTGTGTATGCTCAGCAGTGGGATTGCTGGATCATAAGGCAGTTCTATTTCCAATCATTTTTTAAAAAATCTCTTTTGTAAGGTTTTGAGTAACTAGTCTTTCATATGTTCTAATATATAATCTATTAACAGTGTGATTTGCCCTTTTGTGAATTCTTATGCTTTATCATTGGATTTAAAAATATGCAGGATACCAAGAGATACTCCTACCAATAAACTTCCATTAAAAAAAATCTAGTTAAGAACAGTCTGCCAGCTAGATGACTTGTATTTGGGAGAGGAAGCTGTATGGACTTGGATGTTCCATGAAAAGTATTCTACAGTATTTCATTTTTATACATGCCTTAGAAAGATGCTGTTACGGTATCACTCCCCAAATCTATTTCCTTTTACATTTCTTTTGCTAAATGTCTAGTCATAGTTTGCAAGGTAATTTGAAATATGTCACATCATTTGATTTCAGTAAGTTTTCTGATGCTAGATAGATCTATAAGATCACTTTCATAACAAAGGAGAATCTGATAGCCTCCCTTATGGGAAAACGACTGCTTTTTAGCACTCCTGCCCATATGGAAGGACTCTCCAGTCCCATTTAGCCCTAAGATATTATGATTGCTTGTCCCATGCTATTTCATATTGATGATGCTTTAAATCCTACTGGAGGGGATTTAAAGGCTCTTATGTAATACTTTCACAGCCCGTGAATTTCAAAAATAGGGGATGCTTAACTTATTGGCCCCAAATTCTGTTTCCACTTATGCCTATGTTAAAGCAGAGCCACAAAAGAAATTTCGACCCAGTGTTTCTTCTCTTATTTAAAATGTGAAGTTCCTTTGTCCCAAAAACTAGGGCCAGATTTGTTTGTTTGTGTGTTTAGTTTTGTTGTTGTTTTTCAGATGGGGGAAAATTAAGTATTCTGGTAATTTATAATTACTTATAGCACATTCCTGTAATTGTAATAATTTGCAGATGTAGCAGTTTATATTTTTTAGAGTGTTAATTAATGAGAACTTGAGCAAATGAAATTAAGCCAAAGTCCTTATAATTTACATTTTTTGAATATACTTTAAAAATAAATGGGTTTAATTTTTCTGAGATGAGTCCTGAGATTTGCAATTTTATATGGTATATGTAATAGGTAAAGTTTGAAGACTGAATACAAAAGCCTCTCTTGAATGTCTGTTTTGTCTGGCTATAGCCAGATTCCATTAGAAAATTTTACAGAAAATGAGAAACTATTTCACTGTTAAAATCTATGTCACTAGCAGCCAGAGGTGAGCTATAGATATCTCTAGAATTGTTTGAAGTTAAATTATTTAATGTCAAATTCTGTCGAGATATTGACCAATGTAAATAATTGCAGGTTTTGTAAAGTTCTGTTTATTTAAAAAAGTATGTTTTATTCATGACTTTTAATACCACCTGGAAGAGTTGAAAAATGTAAGAATAACTATGAAAAGAAAATTAATGGGTACATTATTATAAAGTTTGTCATGTCAGATTATTCTGCATGGAGATTATATGTCAACATAAAGTTAATTGTATCATTAATCTCTATCAGTGTATTTTCATCCAAGAGACATCATAGAAATATTATGGATAAAAGCTGAAGTGACTTGGATTAAAAGCTGCAAAACTTTTAGGTTAGATATTAACTCATAGCCACATGACTGTATTTATACCTGCCACTTAGATAAATTTCTTATTTTTGTCTTCTCAGTATTTTCTAACAAAAATTGAAAACAGCACTTGGGTTTAGTACCACATAATTGTGCAAGTTTTCATTTAATTTAAAATAAATTATATAAAATATTAATACCTGAGAAGTTTTAAAAACTGTATGACTTTAGCAAATGATATATTGTCATTAAATATTGTAAATTAAAATAAAGATATGCCCTCATACTAGAATTTCCATATAAACATGCTATATATAGTGTTTACTTTGGGCTTCTCAGGTGATGCTAGTGGTAAAGAACCTGCCTGCCAATGCAGTAGACATAAGAGACTCGGGTTCGATCCCTGGGTTGGGAAGATCCCCTGGAGGAAAGCATGGCAGCCCACTCCAGTATTCTTGCCTGGAGAATCCCATGTTTAGAGGAGCCTGGTGGGCTGCAGTCCACAGTCTCAAAGAGCTGGACCTGACTGAAGCAAGTTAGCATACAGTATATACTTTAACCAAGAACATCCATTTCTTTTTAATTGATACATAGTTGATTTACAATGTTGTGTTACTTTCAGGTGTATAGCAGTGGTTCAGTTATATATTTATATATATTCTTTTTCAGATTCTTTTCCCTTATGGGCTATTACAATAGAGTAGATCCTGCTGGTTATCCACTTTATATAACATAGTGTGTCTCTGTTAATACCAAATTCCTGATTTATCCTTCCCCACTTTTCCACTTTGGTAACTGTAAGTCTGTGAGACTGTTTGTTTTGTAAATAAGACAAAGACACTTCACTTACTGTGATAATCCCTAGGTCCATCCACGTTGCTACAGATTACATTATTTCATTATTTTCTATGGCTGAGTAATACCCCATTGTATATGTATGCCACATTTTCCTTAAAGAGACATTTAGGTTTCTTCCATGTCTTGGCCATTGTAAATAGTGCTGCCGTGAACACTATCTTTTACATGCAGTGTGCGTGATTCTTTTCGAATTATAATTTTCTCCAGGTATATATCCAGGAGTTGAATCACAGGATAATATGGTAACTCTGCTTTTAATTTTTTAAGGAAACTCAGTTTGTTCTCCATAGTGACTGAACCGATTTACTTTCCCATCAACAGTGTAGGAGGGAGGAGCATCCATTTCTGATGATACAACTGGCTAGATACTCTGAAAAAACAATACTCATCAAAAGCTCTTAAAATATTTCCCTTAGTGTCTTTAATAACCATGCCAAATATATGGTTGAACTGGCTTGAAAATAAAAACACCTTTCCAGGTCAAAGGACTAAATGAAACCAGGAACCTGTTGCTCTCTTGATTCCCAGTAGTCCTGCCATCTATGGAGTCTTGAAAATCAAGGCCTGGGACTCAGGGCTCATGCAAGCTGAGAAATATTTGTAACTACAAAGTGACCATCTACAAATTGGCTGCATACATTTACACTACTAATTTGCCTGAAATTCCCAAGCTAAATATTTAAAGTATTCTTTGATGATTTATAGAAGCAACTGAAAACCCTCATAAATACTCTCAGTACAAATCCCAAACAATTTTATGGATAAAGTTAAAATGGCCACAAGCTCAGTATGTAAAATCACTAAATGTACAAGGAAATCACCATGATCTAGGATCAAGGAAAACAACAAAAGATAGTATCATAATAATATAATTATCAGGCTAGGTTGTAAATAAGTATTCATGTTATATTTACTAAAATAAAAGATAATTAAAATGCTATAAAATGATTTAACAGCTCTGCTACTGCTGCTAAGTCACTTCAGTCGTGTCCGACTCTGTGCGACCCCATAGACGGAAGCCCACTAGGCTCCTCTGTCCCTGGGATTCTCCAGGCAAGAATACTGGAGTGGGATGCCATTTCCTTCTCCAATGCATGAAAGTGAAAAGTGAAAATGAGATCTCTTAGTCGTCCCCGACTCTTAGTGACACCAAGGACTGCAGCCTACCAGGCTCCTCCGTCCATGGGATTTTCCAGGCAAGAGTACTGGGGTGGGATGCCATTGCCTTCTCCTTAACAGCTCTAAAACTAATCAAATAGAAGTTTAGCAATTAAAATTAGTTTTTAAAAAGTCACTCCGTGGATTAAATAGTTAAAATCTAGAAAACTGGAAGATCTAAAAGATTGCAGCATAAAATGGCAGATAGTTGGAAAGTGTAAAAGCCAGATTAAGAGATGTAGAGAGTATAGTGAATAGGTCTAAGGTACCTCTTACTGAAATTGCAAAAGGAAAGACTGGAGAAAATGAAGGAGGCTGATATTTGAAAATGTAATGACTGAGAATTTTTCAGAGTCGAAGAAAAGCTAAACCCTTAGATTCAGGAGCATCAACAAATCTCAAGCAGGATAAATATAAAGAAGACCACACCAGGATATCTGGAAGCCCACCCATAGAACCCCAAGGACAAGAATGAAACCTTAAGAGCAGCCACAGAGAAAGGAGAAGCTGTCCAATGAACAAGCATCATTAGACTAACAGGCCTCTCTCATAGCATCAACGAAAGACAGAAAACATCAGATAAAGCTCGCAAGTGCTATGAACAATGTCAAATTAGATTTGTAAACCCAGCAAAACTATCTTCCATGAATGAGAGCAAAATAAAGATACCTTTCAAAAAAGTTAAAACTGAGAGAATTTACCACCAACAGACCCTGACTTTAAAAAGAAAATCCTAGAAGGGAGGTCCAAAGTCATAAAAAGAAATTATGAGAAAAGAAATTAGTAGATATGTTGGTAAATCTAGTAAAATATTGATCCTGTAAACCAGTAATAACATCAATTTGTAGGGTGTGAAAATAAAACAAATACTAGACAAAAACTGCCTGTAAGCTGAGGAGAGATGATCAGAATTAAAAAAAAAAAAAAATAAAGATCTTTTTATTATTCAAGTAGAAGATTTGGATTACCTTTAAGCATTGTTTAGTGTGAATGTTATATTTTCTAAGGTAACCACTAAAATAATTCAGTGTGTATTTCCCAAACCAGTTATGAACCCACACATGCACTAATTGTGCAGCAAAAATATTGCTTGCTTTCTGCACCCCCTCCCTAATTTCAGGAATTACTTTCTACTTATCACATTGTAGGGCTTACATGAATGCAACAGGAGAAATGCAAACACAGTGATCAGCCCCGGTTATCAGTGTTACAATACAGAGATGCCATTGAAAGCAGCATTTTAGACATAAGAGATCTTGTTGACCTGTCTGGGAGAAAACACGTCATACTGAGTTCATGTAGGCTCTGGTATTGTGGGATTATGTGGCAAATTCACTTTTGTATTTTTTAGGAAGATAATTAATTCTAATGAAAAAAGAACTATATTGCCCAATCTATTTTTTCAGAAACGATCCACTATTTCTTATCTACCAAGCTTTTTGATGTCCCACATGGAGCTGATACTATATCTCTGCCTAAATGACCTCAAAAAGAAAGGGAAATGTAACTGATGTGATGTTTATTTAGAAGAAATTATGTGAAAACCTTAACAGGATCAGCTGTAGTTATTTGTTAGGAGTCTGCTTCTAGTTACCTCTTTTATATATAGGCTCCAATCCCTGTATGATCCTCTGATATTCTAAAGCTTTAGTTTTTAAAGTGTGATGTGGGGAACTCTGGGAGACTGGGATCCTCAAGGCGCTTTTGGGGGCTCTATGAGGTCAACATGATTTTCATAATAATACTAAGTCATTATTTGCCTTTTTAAATTCTCATTCTCTTACAAGTATATTGGGGTTTTTTAGAGGCGACATGATATCTTAACATATTGAACATGGAAGCTGGAATAAGAATCCAGCTCTCTGCTTTTTAAACCAGACACCAAGGATATTTGCAAGCATTTAAAACAACATCATTTTCTACCTAGATATTTTATTTTAAAAAATATGGTTATTTTTCATAATGAATGTGTTATCCATATTAATTTTTGATGGATAATTTTTAAAATATGTAATTTATTTAAAAATAATCAGCTAATTTATAACACAGTAGATATCTATACAGATAATGCAGAGAAACAAAAACTCAAAATGTTTAGTAATATTTAAGAAAGGAAAATAACAGGAAGGGACTATTAATGAGTTAAATGATGCTTTAATAGGCATGGAGTTCTTTAGACTGGTTGAAAAGCCCTGTGTCACGTGTCACTCTGTAACTTTTTCTGTAGCAGAATCTATTAGGAAAGATAGTATGTGTGTCTAGGTGGAGGTGTTTCTAGTATCTTCTGGGCAAGCTTGCAGTGCTTTGTATTATCACCGATCTTCAGTAGGTTTTCTCTATGGTAAATTAGAGCCCCAACTGTTTTCATAGCTCCAACCTTGAACTGTTATTTTAGGATAGACACCAATAAATATTAGAGATCTACTGGGAAGGCAGAGAACATTTTCAGATTTATGAGGGAGAAAAAAATCAATTGTGTCCCTATGGCTGTGTAAGTCATGAGTAGCACAAGTAGTCTTATGCAAAGTTGACAATATCATGAAATATAAACCTTTGCTTTGGAATTTTCCCAGAAATTAAAGTGGCATAATAAAGGAAAGTCAATGCGTTAGCTTATATCTCAGGAGGAATTTGTACTTCTGATGGCTTTGCATTGTTACTTCACTTTGGCTGAGCTCTGGAAATTTTTTTTTTTTTCTCTTTCTAAAAAGTCAGGTGACCTCACATTCTTCGGCCTTCTGGTTTATTCGCTTTTCCTTCCCCTTCAATCCTTGATTAAATCTTCTTGGCCCCTAGGAGTTCTTATTCCTTATACAGCAAGTCATGCACTTTCTCCTCTTGTTAAGGAATGAATTAATAAGCTTAACTCCCTCTTTGAAGAAGAGTTTGGAATGCTTTCTTGGTGAAAATTAATATTCAATTACTGAGATTGCTGTTTCACAAACAGCAGAATAAAAGAAACAGCATAGCTGCACTTGAGAATAATTGAAATTGGATTTCAGTTCAGATTATACCACAGTGGCTCAAACTTTCAGGGAAAATGTTAAGTTTACTTTCTTATAGAAGTTAGCACATTTTTTTTTCCCAGCTGCATATTGATAACAAGACCACTTAACTCACTGCTTTGAAAGAACATGGGCTGAGTGGTTCTTCTTGCACTGGACTTTGGAGTTTTAGATACATCCTATTGACTTAAAAAATCCACCAGTGTTTTTCTTTCTTTGGCTTTAAATGAGTTCTCCAAAGGGCAGTAAGCATAATACTTCTTCAGAGTGTATCTTTTTATACTTTCTAATATTCCTTTTTATGAGGCTAGTAGATGAATACTTCCCAGAGAAGGCAATGGCACCCCACTCCAGTACTCTTGCCTGGAAAATCCCATGGACGGAGGAACCTGTCAAGCTGCAGTCCAGGGGGTCGCTAAGAGTTGGACATGACTGAGCGACTTCACTTTCACTTTTCACTTTCATGCATTGGAGGAGGAAATGGCAACCCACTCCAGTGTTCTTGCCTGGAGAATCCCAGGGACGGTGGAGCCTGGTGGGCTGCCGTCTATGGGGTCGCACAGAGTCGGACACGACTGAAGCAACTTAGCAGCAGGTGAATACTTAAGAGGTGGTTCATACCATTTCTCTCGGGCAGCCCTTTGAAGTGCATGGGTTTTTCATCACAGATTATGCAAACAAATCTGTGTTGCTTAACTTTAGTTGTTTAAGAAAATATATATTCGGTAGTTAAAAATAATTTAAATGTCAGAGAAAAACTTTGTGCAGGGGAGAAGAATAAGAAATTGGGACATAACAGTATGTGGAGAAGAATCATAGCTTAAGGTATAAAGGGAATCAACCCAAAGAAGTTATATCTACACACAGGCAACTCTCAAGACAGCTGAAATCCTTATTTTATATCTCCATTTTACTTATCTTTCTCTGAGAACTTGGAATATGTAAATGATTTGCAGAAACAATTATAAAATTTCTCAGTAATAACATAGATTTTTTTTTCATACAAATTGAAATAAAATTATCAATAAGACCCAGTTTATCCAAGGCTGATGTTGATCTGTCAGGCTGAAATAATTGGTCTGGGAATCAGAAGACATAGCATTGTATTTTGACTCTAACATTTATTTGCTGTGCAACCTTGACCTCATTGCTTAACTTCTCAGGGCTTTAGTTTCCTCATTTATATATTGAGGATAATCATGCTTGTCCTGACTGCTTCATAGAACTTTTGTGAGAAAATATCAAATATCAAGCTGGAATCAAGAGTGCTAGAAGAAATATCAACAACATCAGGTATGCAGATGATACCACTCTAATGGACAAAACTAAGAGGAACTAAAGAGCCTCTTGATGAAGGTGAAAGAGGAGAGTGAAAGAGCTGGCTTACATACTCAACATTCAAAAAAAAAAAGATCATTGCATCATTGCTTCATGGCTAATAGATGGGGAAAAAGTGGAAACAGTGGCAGTTTTTATTTTCCTGGGCTCCAAAATCACTGCAGATGGTGACTGCAGTCATGAAATTAAGACGCTTGCTCCCTGGAAGAAAAGCTATGACCAACCTAGACAGTGTATTAAAAAATAGAGACATTACTTTGCTAAGAAAGTTTCATATAGTCAAAGCTATGGTTTTTCCAGTAGTCATGTATGGATGTGAGAGTTGGACCATAAAGAAGGCTGAGTGCCAAACAGTTAGTGACTTCCAGCTATGGTGCTGAAGAAGACTCTCGAGAGTTCCTTGGACAGCAAGGCAAACAAACCAGTCAATCCTAAAGGTGATCAACCCTGCATAGTCATTGGCAGGACTGGTGCTGAAGCTCCAATTCTTTGGCCATCTGATGAGAAGAACTGATGCCAGAAAGGCAGGAGGAGAAGGGGGAGACAGAGGATGAGATAGTTGAATGACATCACTGACTCAATGGACATTTGAGCAAAACTCTGGGAATTTGAGCTCAGTTTAAGCAAAACTCTGGGAGACAGTTAAAGAGAGGGAAGCCTGGTGTGCTGCAGTCCAGGGGATTGTAAAGAGTCAGACAAGCTTAGTGACTGAACACCAACAACAGTCAAGTAATGTGTGTGGGAAAGTGCTTTCAGAAAAATATATAATATTACTGATTTTGAATAATAATTATTATTGATATTAATATCCTTAAACTGCCTTGTTTTCCAATTTCTCCTATTCAGGCACATCTTAAAAATTGTTGCAAACTCTGAAAACACATTAAAATTTTTTTCCTAGTTGAGACTGCTAAATATTTTATATTAAAATTCACACTAAGGTACTAGCTATGGGATCTTGTTATGTCTCTTCACCTATAGTCCAACTCTATTTTTTGTCAATAATAACTTTTAAAAAAATGAAGTGGTTTGACTCTAGATAGACAAAACAATCTTAGAAAAGAAGACCAAAGTTGGATGGTTCACATTTCCTAATTTCTAAACTTACTACAAAGCTGAAATAGTCAAAACAGGGATGAACTGACATAAGGATGGACATACAAATCAATGGAATAAAACTGAGAGTCCAAATATAAGCCCATGCATATATGATCAGTTGATTTTCGACAGGGATTCCATTGTCCCTTGTTCTACAATGGCCAGTGCCAAGACTGTTGAATAGGAAAAAAAAAAAGAATAGTCTCTTCCACAAAGATACTGGCACAATTGGATATCCTCATGTAAAAGGGTGATGTTAGATCTTTTCTCACAAAGAGTATCTCAAACTAGGTCATAAAAATAAAATCCAAAGCTAAAAAACTTATACATACACACAAGGGTGACTCTTTTATGACTTTGGATTTTGCAATGGGGTCTTAGATATGATACAAAAATCACAGGCAATCATAGAAATAAACAACAACAGATAATTTGGACATCATCAAAATGAAAAGGTTTTGTGTCTCAAAGAACACTGTCAAGAGTGAAAAGGCAGTCCAAGAAATGGGAGGAAATACTTTTAGGTCCTTGATCTGAAAGAGTGTACTATCCAGGATACATAAAGTGCTCTTACTACTCAACAAGTAAAAGAGAAACAATTAAACAGCACTTAAAAATTGAGTAAAGGGCTTGAATAGACATTTCTTTGAGGAAGATGTGCAAATAGGTACATGAAAAGATAATCAACATGATTAGTCACTAGAGAAATGCAAATGAAAACCACAATGATATATCTCTACACACGTGTAAGGATGGCTATTATAAATTTTAAAAAGGGAAAATAACAGTGTTAAGAAGGAAGTAGAGAAATCAGAACCCTCGTATATAGTTGGTGAAAATGTAGAGTTCTAACCACCATATAAAATGGTTTTGTGGTTCCCCAATAAGTTAAATATAGAATTACCATATGACTCAGCATTTCCACTCCCAGGCATATACCCCAAAGAACTGAAGACAGATGTTCAGACAGAAACTTGCACAGATGTTCATAACAACATTATTCACAATCACCAAAATGTGGAAATAACTCAAATTTCCATCAACTGATGAATGGATAAACAGAATGCTGTTTACCTATATAATGAAATAATATTCCATCATAAAAAGGAATGAAGTACTGATACCTGCTACAAGATGATCTTTGCAAGCATACACTAAATGAAAGAAGCCAGAGACAAAAAGCTTCCTATGATATGCTCCATTTGAAGTATATAGTAGATAAGAAATATATCCAGAATAAGAAAATCAATAGAAACAGAAAGCAAATTAGTGGCTATTGGGGTCTGGGGAAAAGGGGAGAATGAGAAATGGCTGCTTAATGGGGAAAGGATGTCCTTTTGGGGTGAAGAAAATGTTGTGGAACTAGATAGCGGTGATGGTCACACAACGTTCCCAGGTGGTACCCAGACCCGCCATGCTTTGTGCTTTCTGTATGAAACCCACCTGAACAACAGCGAGCTGGTTAAATATTAGTGGGACCCACAGTAATAGAGCACTCACTAAGCACGAGGTACTGTTCTAAGTGTTTGGGGTGAATTTGCTCATTTAAGTACCATAAAAGCTATATGAAATGAGTGCTCTTCACCGAGGTGTAGAATGTTAGGTGACTTGCGTGAGGTCACATGCTTAATAAGTGGTTAGTAAGTACGGGATTTGATTCCAGTTGGTCTATTTCCAAAACCAAAGCTCTTCACAAAGACATTGTTTTGTCCCTGCAATAGAAAATGAGACCAAACAGATAGTACTTTGGCTTCATTGCTGATTAGAAGATACTGGGAAACTCATACAGCAGAATCCGCATCACCGTTTTACTATTACAGCTTTCTATATCTGGGAAAAACAAAACAAAACAAAAACAAAAGCAAGCAACTCTTGGGAGAAGCGGAGAGCTCCTGGCCTCTGCACAATGTTAACAGAACAGCGATGCGTGTGAGGCGTTAGCTGTTTGTTGTACTGTCTCCGTAAGCGTCTGTGGACAGTTTACCTCCAGTTCTGATCATCCCTGTATGCGTTTTTCAGTTACTTGCAAACTACTGTGATTTTTCTCACCACACTTCTGTATTATTTTTGTCCTTGTCAAGTGGTATTCTCCCATCTCTTGAATCAAGGTTGAAATTTAGTGATAAATATGGTTGTTTTTGGTATTTAACAGAGTATTTTAGAAGTCAGTTTTCTGAAAGTTTTTTTTAATGAAACCACTTATAAAAGATAAAATAGAATTAAGGCAGAATAATTAAAAAAAATTAACCAAGTTGGAATACATCTAAATATTAATTATAGGGTGCTAAAGCACTCCTTTCTGATTGTAAGAATAATTTTGGTCAGAGAAAAAGGCTGTTTGTAATTTGTCCCTTAGGCTTCAAAGTGGTATAATCAATCCTGTTAAAAATGGGCAACTTTGATTCCTCCTACCTGATCTAAAAACAAAACAAAATCCATTTCACTCATCATTCTCTAGTCCTTTTTCTCCTTTATTTTTTCCTCATTGAAATGTAAGTGGCAAGAAGACTGAACCTTATTCCCCACTGTGTCATCAGTACCAAGAAAAATAGTTGGTATGTGGAAGATTGAATACACTTTGATTGAATGAGTAAGTGAATAAATGAATCTACATCTTGTTTTCTTGAGTCTGATATTTCTGAAAAAATGGAGTTACTTTGGATAAAAATATTTTCAAACCACCTCCAAGTAAAAATTGAATGGATGTAAGGAAATACAAAAAGAATCATAAGTTTACTATAGAGCATACTGTTAGAAACAAAAGGAAAAACACTAAAACTTCAATAAAAATAGCTGTTTTGTTGAATATGAAGTAAAAATAGTAAATAAATATGTTAAAATATCTACTTCACTATTAAAATATGCAAATGAAATCACAAGCAGAGAACACGTTTTTACCTATAAAATTTATAAGCTCTTTAAATCATAATATGCACTTCTATGAAAGAATGATGCAGTAGATATATCAGTGAAATTATGAGACGGGTAAAATCCACTAACTCCATACCATGTAGAAGGGCTGTCAAAAAGCAGCCAAGATCAGACGTGAGCCGCAGGGGTTGAATTTAGGGAAGAAACCCAATGAGTACAAAAGGGCACTTGGTGGCAGAAATGCAGTTACGTCCTCTTTTTTCTTTCTTTTAAAAGGCATATGGAACTGAGGTGAGCAATTCAACTTCTGGAAATTTAACTGACTTGATAATCAGACGATAAACACTAGTGTAGCCCACAAGTCATTGTATATTTTGAGTGTCAGTCTGAACCAAAAATATGTTTACATATATGTGAAATAATGTATTTTGAATTTTAATCACTGTAATAACATTTTAGCAGGAGCAGAACATTGGCGTAAAGCCAAATATCAATCAGTAGAGGTTTGGTTAAGTAAATTGTGGTATAAGCATGCAATGGAAAAGTATGTAGCTATCTCTTAAGTAATGATATAGAATTAACTATAAATTGTAATATTAAGTAGAAAAAGCAAGATATACCATAGTATGTATTATATGCTACCCATTATGAAAAAAAAAAGATTAAACACATATGTTCATCTTTACTTTTCTATCCATGGATAAAATCTAAAAGACTGTATACATTATCTGCAGAATAGATGAGGTAAATAAGAAAAAGCCATGGGAAGAACTTTTTACTGTTTACTTTTTATTTTTATTATAGTGATATAAAAATAACTTATAAGACAAATATATTGTCTACTCAAAAAATAAATATAAAAAAAAAACTAGAAAAAAGTGAGATGTGTAGAAATGCATGTTTTCAAGTTGAAGGAAATAATATATACATGCTTCTGTTTGTGGGATGTTTATCATAATGGTATTTAGGTTAAATGATAATTTAGGGTGTATACAAATATTTACTGCCGGATACATGCATTGAACTATTGTTTACACTGATTAATTATTGGAAGTATCTCGAACACTGTGATACAGTCACACAATGAAATACCATCAGCAATTAAAATGGTGCTGAAAAATAATAGCTAAAGATATGGAAATGTATTCACAGTACATTGTTCATGGGGGAACAGAAGGAACAAGTGAGATAATTCAAGGTAGGATTCCATAGCCATAAAATACAGAGTTGGAAAGCATGTGTACAAGCTTATTCACACATGCAGAGAAGGAACTAGATGGATATTCACCAACTGGTGATTGTATTACTCTTATGATAGTTGTATAATATGTGAATTTTTATTATCTCTAAAGTTCTTCCAATAAATAATTACAGAAAAACAAAAATATTTATTGAAGGCTTTGAGTGGGCTATGCTATATATTAAGGTTTTGGTGACCATTGTCTTTTTAATTTCTCAAAACCACACAAGGTAGGTATTAATAATCATTTTACATACGGACAATCTGAGGCTCAGAGAGATTGAGTAACTTACCCAATAGTGCGCAGCTAGGGTTGGATGCAAGCCCAGGTCTTTTTGATCTAACACTTATTTCCTGATCACCCTGCTAAATGATTCGGAGAAGCACTGCTTGCAATGGGAAAACATCTCTGCCACTGGTTTTCTTTTTAAGTGGCAAATCTTTGCCTTGTTTTTCAGAACTTATGTTTTCGTGGGATATACTAATAATGCTCAAGCATTCCCTGATAGTAATTTAAATAATCTTGCACATGTGAATTATTTGTGTGTGTGTTTTTTACAGTAGATAAAATATGTTAATTTGTGTAAATGGTCTTCTGGGTGCAGATGCTCACCCTCAAAGCAGCCTTATCTTCAAAGCTGCTTGTCTTTCATGTGAGGCTTCTTTTATATGCATAGTTTATTTTTCTAATGCTGTCTCAATATAGAAATAATTTTGAGGAGGTATTTGTGGCTAAATGAAAGAAACAAGAGCTCTCTTGGCTTTGGTAAATATTAATGAGCTCATAGAAAATCTTGTGACTGACGTGCGGCACTCTTTTGAGATTTTTCTGCCGTCTTGGCCCTTTGTGGGTCCCGCTTCTTTGTTCAGATTAGCATACTGGTGTGTGTGTGCTATTGTGAGCTCTGCTTTAGCTCCTTTATGTGCGCTGACACAAGGCTCACCTTGGTCTATTATCAGGAATGTCTAGGCATCTTAATAATATATTGGATTTCAGTGAGAGAAAAAAATAGCAAATCATTCAAAAATAATTAATCTCACTTATTCATTTCTAAGTTTTACCACCAAGGAGACAGTGTTCATTTCTGATCATGGTTATATTGTCATCATTAACAAGCTGAAATCTAACTTCTATTAATTTACAAGTAAGGAGAAGTTTAGATTCTGAATTGTTTGTGTCAAAATTCACACATACATAGCGTGTGTAAAATTATTGTAATACATGTACAATTTGTTTTAGGCATTCAGTTTTATTTTAGAAAATGCATTGTGTATAACCATCTTTATTTGAGACAATGTATTGTGTATAACCATCTATATGTTTTTAATAATTGGTTTTACCTCATAAGCAATAATATTTTTAATGGTACCAAGTCATGAGATCTCAGAGAAAATATTTAGCTTATTATTACCTCATTGGTTATCCTTTAAAATAGTGTCATGGGGTGTTACCATGTAAATCATGAGTATACCTATTTGCTGATTTTATTCTACCATACATAATACTGGAACATAAGAAAAAAAAAAAAAAGACAGTTCCTCTAATGATGGAATGTAGGAATGATCCAAATTACCTAAAATAAGCCTTTACAAATTATCCATCATTTAAAAAATTCTCTATTAGTCTAAGAGTGTATATGGCACTTATAAGGGCATTACCTGACAAAGCAGCATTTTCTTTGCAAGAATGCAGAATTTGAGTTTAGTGACAAGGGGTCATAAATTCATGCCTAGTTTTTAAAAAATGAGCCATTGAATAAAAAAATCAAGAAAAATAAAGCAATTATTTGAAAACAATTTTTAGACAAGAAAAATGCATTAAGCACTTTCAAGAGTTATTACTAATCTGTCATTGCCCACATCTTCATCTGCTTTCACAGAAGTTCAACGTATTGTACACTTTTACTGTCGTAAAGAGAGAAAAATGATAGGAACCCAAGAATATAACAAAAGTGTTTGGAAACATAGGCATAAAAGTGCCATTAATCCACCATAAGTCTCTGCTCCAAAGCCTTGCTAAAGTTTTGTTCACATTGATTTAAATAAATTATTTATTAGGTCCTTTTGCAAAACAGCTTTTCAGTAGATTTTTATCAGAGGCAATTTTGAACGAAGGTTGAAGCTCGGTCATTTCTAGTTGCTTGTAAACAGAGTGTGAATCCCTTGAGAAACCATTTCAATTGTTTGAGAAATAAGGAGAAGAATCTGAAAAATAAAGCTGGTTGCTGACAGAAGTTTTAGTAACTTTGAAAACAGCAAAAATATAAAGTCATGGTCACATACAGCCATTTATCCAAGGTTGTGTTTTTGGTGAGATAGAAGAGAGGTATCTAGTAAAACTCTAGAAATACAAACAGGGTCAGATGTAGCTTTTATTATTAACAGTTTTGAGACAGAGAAAATAATGTTTGATATAAAGTGTGGTTATTTCACTTTGAGATATATTCCACTCAGTGCAGTTGTATTAAAATTCCACTTTTATTTTTTAGAAAGGTTAAAATCATGGTTGAAATCTGAACCACTGGCTAGATATATTGGTTTCATATGCTAAAGTACTTAGTTCTGGACACTAATTCTAGGCAAAGTATTGAAAATAGTTCTAAAATGTTTAAATTGTACCTTAAAGTTCTAAAGTAATGGAAGCTTTATTTTAAAAGTTTGACTTGCATTAAGAAAGCCCATCATAAAACCCCAATTATTTTTAACATAGCTAATTTTCTCAGTGCAGTTCAATAAGATCTGACATTCAGAAATCTTAGATAATTTTTCAAGTAACATATTGTGGTAGTCAGAATAATGACCCTTCTAAGATGTCTGTGGGCTTCCCTCATAGCTCAGTTGGTAAAGAATCTGCCTGCAATGCAGAAGACCTGGGTTTGATTCCTAGGTTGGGAAGATCCCCTGGAGACAACCCACTCCAGTATTCTTGCCTGGAAAATCCCAAGGACAGAGGAGCCTGGCGGGCTACAGTCCATGGGGTTGCAAGAGTCGGACACGACTTAGCGACCAAACCACCACCAAGGTATCTGTACTCTGATTTCTAGAACCTGCGAATATTGCTTTATATGATGAAGGGATTTGCAGATATGATTAAGGTGGAGTAATTAATTCTGGTTTATTTGGGTGGACTCCAAAGCTTTCCCATCTATAGTCAGAAGGGGAGGTGATTTTGGAAGAAAAGCACAGAAAGGTGCAACATTGCTGGTATTGAAGATGAAGGAAGGAGGCAACAAGTCCGGGGATATGGGTGAACTCCAGAAGACAGAGAAGGCTTGGGCATTAGTCCTTTCTTCAAGGTCTCTAGAAAGAACCACCCTGCCAACACCTGACTTTGGCCCAGTGAAACTGATTAGACTTCTGACCTCCAGAACTATCAGAGAATAAATAAAACTGTGTTGTTTTCAGTGACTTAGCTTATGGAAATTCATTTCAGTAGCCATAATAAACTAATGCAGGTATATTTAAGATATAAACTGAGGCGTATGTGTATGAAAAGGTACATGGGCAGAGGATGGTTTTTGATCCACTGAATAAAAGTTAGATTAGTAAAATCATAGAAGTTATATTTTCAGATAAAAGCCTGTTTACTTTTGTGTTGAATGAACTTCAATTGGAAACCTTAAAATGTAGTAGATTGTTGCAGAATAACCATCCACAGTTCTTCTTTCTATTTTCACGCACTGAGCAGGCCCGTTCCATGCTGACTATTAATTTGACCATGTAACTAACTTTGGCCAATCAGACATGATCAAAAGTGGCTCAAACAGAATCTTAAAAATTGCTTTGCCATTGAACTTGCTCTTTCTCTGGCTAGAAACTTTTAGTTCACAGTATGAAGAGGCCTGGGCTAGCCTCCTAGAGAATGAGAGATCCTGATAAGCCTCTAGAATGGGAAAGATGCCATCTTAGATCACCAAGTCCCAGCTAAATGGGTCCAGACTGGAAGAACCACTAACCTAATCAACAGGACCATAAGACGTAATAATTTGTGTGTGTGTGTGTGTGTGTGTGTGTGCACGCACACGCGCGCATGTGTTTTATACCATGAAGTTTGGAGATGATTTGTTTCTCAGAAATAGGTATCCAATATAGTGCACCAGGAGCTTCGCTGCTGGCTCAGATGGTAAAGAATCTGCCTGCAATGCATGTTTGATCCTGGGTTGAAAAGTTCCCCTGGAGAAGGGAATGGCTACCCACTCCAGTATTCTAGCCTGGAGAATTTTATGGACAGAAGAGCCTGGTGAGCTACAGTCCATAGGAATGCAAATAGTTGGACACAACTGAGTGACTAACACTTTTGGACACACATAATGCATTTGCTTTCTCAGGCTTTCAGTTCAGGTCAGTTGCTCAGTCATGTCCAACTCTTTGCGACCCCATGGACTGCAGGACTCCAGGCTTCCCTGCCCATCACCAACTTCTGGAGCTTGGTCAAACTTATGTTCATCAAGTCGGTGATGATGTTCGTTGAGTCGGTGATGCCATCCAAGAATCTTATCCTCTGTCGTCGCCTTCTCCTCCTGCCTTCACTCTCTCCCAGCATCAGGGTCTTTTCCAATGAGTCAGTTCTTCATGTCAGGTGGCCAAAGTATTGGAGCTTCAGCTTCAACATCAGTCCTTCCAATGAATATTCAGGCCTTATTTCCTTTAGGATGGACTGGCTGAATCTCCTTGCAGTCCAAGGAACTCTAGAGTCTTCTCCAACACCACAGTTCAAAGGCATCGGTTCTCAGGCTTTGGGGTACATTTTAGACATGACTGTTCCTCTGGCAATGGTAGGGGGTAGCATTTAGCTATCCTATGTTAACTTCTCTTAAATCATTTTTAGCCTTTGACTTTTAGGAGGCTGTGCTAGAAATTGTGTCAGGGACTTTTGGGGTGTCCTGAGATGACCAAAAGCAAGGTACCTTGACTTGGACTTTTCAGCCCCATTTTTTATCTGTATCCTCCAAAATACATCTAATTAAATACAGATTACCAATATTTTAGTAAAACCTTTTTGCCTTTGAAAAATATAGCATGCTTATTGCTAAAAAGTTTCTGTGTTTTTGTAAATCTGTAGTGGGGGTGGGGGTTACCTGAGATGTTGTACCTCATTGGTACCTTTGAATCAAGTGGTTGAAATCAGAACTTTGCAAAAAAGGAAACCAGAGACCATTTGGTTCTCATGAACACTTACTACTAGAGAATTTATTGGAACTATAAGGAACATGGGAGCAGTCTCACCTGGTTTCTTGGGGAATTGTGTATTTATTTCTGGGGCTGTAAAAGATCACAGTTTGAAGATGCACTGGCCAGATGATCTCTGAAGTCCCTTCCAGCTCTAGAATTACAGCATCATGGCTACTCCTGTCATATTGGGAAGATGATATTTATCTCCATGGAGCATAGCAAAGTTAACTGACTCCCCTGGGAATGGAAGCAATGACTCTGTCCTCTTCACCATAAACTCAGTCAACTGAAATAACCATTCAGGCCTCCCAGCTGCTTCCAAGTGTTCACTTCCAGAAATTTATCTCTACAGTGTGAGCAAGGAACTCCTGTGGTATCTTTCTCTGTGACCATCCATGTTTGCAGAATCATATGTTTTATTTCAGGGTAACTGATAATGTAAGAATTAAAATGAAATAGAATTTAATTGTGTTTTTTAGTCAAAGAAAATAGCATTTTTTAGTTAAGGGATTTTTTTTTTCTGGCCAGATATGTAGTTTGACCTCAAAGGGAGTTAATCAGTGAATCTTACAATATCCTGTTTGAGTTAAAGTTGAAGAAATTACACTTTGTAGAACACGATGTTTGTACTGGAAAGGTGCATGCACGTATCTATGTGTGTGGATGTCTGTGTGTACAGTCTATGACTGGTAAGGATATGATGGAAACTGTATTATCTCATATAATATTTCATTCTGCCTCATGCATAGCTTTTTGATTAGGTAACTGTATCTCCCATGGTTTCATGTAAAATAACAAACCAGATTTTCCACTGCCAAAACTTGAGCCTTTTGAGAACACTTTTCAAACCGTTAAGACATCATCAGTGGACTGCTATCTACCCTTGTGTTCTGAGAGTTAATGTAGGTTTTAGAAAGGGTCTCGTTTACTGGCTAATGATATCTTTTCAGAAGAGTTACTTGGCTTCTGTGGAATAGCCTTTATCTTTCTGCTTTTTGGTTCATTCAATTGAATTTTCATCTCATCTACATTGTTTCATTGTAATTGCAGTTAGTCCCTCATTTTACAAACCATTCTACTCCAAAAATCTCATTTCTGAGTTGGTTGTTTGGAATTTAGAAAGTATTTTTCAATAGCAAAATAAATGCTACAAATGTTGAGTCTGTGTCAAGAGTAATCCACAGAAGCTGACTTAACCTTTCCTGTGCCCAGTGCTGCCACCCAGTCCAAACAGTATCAATAGCCAGCAATGTACATGTGGGTAAGATGCTTTTCAAGATCCAAGTTAGGAAGACTGGAGCTCATTCTTCTATATCAGTGTTTGGGTCAAGGGCTGGGGACTTGGGAGTTGTGTGATAAGGTCAAAGCGTCCATAGAGAGGCTGAAGAGAAGGAGTCAGAGTTGTGAGTAGGGAAGGTGAGACAGGAGGATGAAGAGTAGAGAGAAAATTTGAGAGCCAGCTAGGTGAGTGAGTGGATATAAACCTAAAGCTGGATTAGGTTTAAAGGCTTCTGTAATCTTCACTCCTGTTTCTAAATAAGTTCAAAACCAGGTACAGATTCAGGCTCATTAGGTAGTATTCTGTCTTTCTCCTGAGACTCACTAGCTAGACCAGGCAAGTCCTTTTCATGAGGATTGCAGAAGTGCAGGAAGGCAGGTCGAAATGCTTAGAAGCTGCATGCCTTCAATTCTACCTTTTTCTTTAAACCAGAGCCTGTTAACTTGGCCAAATAAAGGAGGAATAGGAAAATAGGCCAAATAGGAATTGGCCAAATAGGAAAATATACTCCACCTCTTTTAGTGGGTGAAACTATAAAGTCACTTTATAAAGAATGTGGATGCATGAACAGGTAAAGAATTGGGGCTGGTAGCTTTGCCTGGAAAATCCCATGGGCGGAGGAGCCTGGTAGGCTGCAGTCCATGGGGTCGCTAAGAGTCGGACACGACTGAGTGACTTCACTTTCACTTTTCACTTTCATGCATTGGAGAAGGAAATGGCAACCCACTCCAGTGTTCTTGCCTGGAGAATCCCAGGGACGGGGGAGCCTGGTGGCTGCCGTCTGTGGGATCACACAGAGTCGGACACGACTGAAGTGACTTAGCAGCAGCAGCAGCAGCATAATCTATTATTATCATAGTGATCTTACTGACCTGTCTCTTACCTGTGCACTGGTGGGAGTGCTGTAGGCCTCTACTATCCTTCTGAAATAACCTCTTTCTCTGACTTCTGAGATGAAACAGTTCCTTGATTTTCATCCCATTCCTTTGGCCCACCCTATATATAATCTCCTTTGCCAATCCAACTTTCTAGAGATTCAATTGGAAATGTTCAAGACCTGATACTGCACCCTCTTTTTATTTCTTTTTAATGTGGCTTCTAGTTAGTGTTATACATGTTCATGGATCTCATTGCCATGGAAATAAAAAATAAAGATGAAATCAGAAATGCTTAAACTTCTCCTCTAGATTACAGAATTTATATATATATGGCTTTCTCAATGACTTAGTGGGTAAAAGAATCTGCCTGAAATTCAGGAAACATAGGAGGTGCAAGTTTGACTCCTGGGTCAGAAAGATCCTGTGGAGAAGAAAATGGCAACCCACTCCAGTATCCTTGCCTGGAAAATCCCATGGACAGAGGAGCTACAGTCCGTGGGATTGCAAGGAACTGGACACAACTGAGCGACTAGGCACACATGCATATATCTTCCAGTTCTAAGATATCTTTTAAATAAATATTTATTTATTTTGCCACACTGAGTCTTATTTGTAGCACGTGGGATCTTCTATTGGTTGCAGCATACAAACTCTTAGTGATAGCATGTGAGATCTAGTTCCCTGACCTTGAGTTGAACCTGGGCCCCCTGCATTGGGAGCATGGAGTCTTAGCCACTGGACCCCCCAGGGAAGTCCTAATATCTTGAAGATAACTCAGATTCAGCCTTGGTTTAAAGCATCCCTAATACTTCCCGCATCCTATCCCAAACCTTCAGTGCTTCCTAACTCAGTGAATGGTACCATAGCCATTGAGTTAAATGTGCCAAAAGACTAGGAGCCACCCTTGATCCTATTCTTTTATCATTAAATGCTATTCCTTATGTTGCCAAAATAGTTCTGGAATTCAGCTGCTTCTTTCTGTTGTTGGGGTTCCTCCCTAGTTCCTCCTTGCTCACCGGGACAATGGTAATAACTTCTAAACCTCATCCCCATTTTCCTTCATCTGACCTCTTCTCTGAACTGAATCCAGAAAGGTGTTGTTGACAAACAAGTCTAATTATTTCCGTCCTTTCCAAGACACTTCAGTGGATGAAGCCCTGCTGAATGGATAGAGATAAAATGCCAAACAGCCCTATTCATTTTTGGTCTTCTCTCATCCCAAGTCATGCTTAATGTCTTAGTCAGCAGTTCTCCAAAAAGCATAACATGAGACAAGACTCTTGTAGGACTTTTATTTGGAAAGTGGAGTCAGGAACTAGCAATGAAGGAGGAGGAAGAGTGAACAAGAAAAGAAGGAAAAACCATTATAAGGGTGCTTTCCCATAGTTTCTGCTATAGGCAGGGCTGATGGGGAAGATGAAGAATAGGACCCATAATGATACACATTTGGCCACCTGATGCAAAGAGCCACCTCATTGGAAAAGACAATGATGCTGGGAAAGATGGAGGGTGGGAGGAGAAGGGGGTGAGAAAGGGTGAGATGGTTGGATGGCATCATCGACTCAGTGGACATGCGTTTGAGCAAGCTCCGGGAGATGGTGAGGGATAGGGAAGCCTGGCCTGCTGCAGTCCATGGGGTTGCAAAGAGTCAGACGTGACTGAATGACTGAACAACAGCAACAGTGATAGGCCTACAGAATGGGCAGCTAGTTGTGTGTATCCCCTGCTCCACCCCTGTTTCAGGGTTGCATCCACGTGTGTTTAGTTCACCTGAACTTGAGAGCCGGACTTTGTAATCCTCCCCATCTCTGCCTACTTATTTCCTACTCATCGTCCAAATCACACTTCATTCCTTTGCCAGAGAGTCCCTGCCCCTGAATGAAACAGATCATTCTGTCCCTCCCAGCAAAACTGCATGCCTTTAATTATGTTCTAAGCGTTCCAAGTAGATCTCCACTTCTGGCCACAGTGTGTGTGCTAAGTCGCTTCAGTCGTGTCTGACTCTTTGCGACCCCGTGGACTGTAGCCCTCCATGCTCCTCTGTCCATATGGGATTCTCCAGGCAAGAATACTGAAGTGGGTAGTGAGTTTGATTTTGCTATGTTTTAGCTACTGAACTGGGAGTTTGAGAATCCTCTCTACTTTTGATCATTACTGTCTTACCCGCACCAAACCCAGGACTGAGTACATAAAATATGTTCGGTATATATTCAGTAAATGTATAAGCATAGGTCTATGTGTGCATATACATACATGTGTGATTTATAAAGAGAAAATTTGATTTGTTGGTGCATAGATCAATATCAAAAAAGTCATTTTTAATTCAAATATCTTCTATTTTTATGTATTGCTTTTTTCTGATGCTTAAATAGATTACATCAGTAGAATTCTGTTTAAATGAAGTCATATTGAGAAGAGAAAACATTAACTCTTACGTTACAGCATCTTGATTGATCTGATAAGGTTTAGTACTGGTCATATTTTCTAAAGAAGTTTATCACTATATGGTTTCTTTAATAAGACAGTGGTTTTAAGTTAAAAGGGGGGATAACCAGACCCTAGAACACAGCCCAGTGGCATCTTGCATTAATCAGTGGAGAATAGCACCCCGTTTGACAGCCCTGGGCAATTTAAGGACTTGGGTACTAATGAATGTGTGTGTGTCAGGAGCGGAGGGTAAGTGTGTGTATCCTCTAAAACATTTCCAAATATATACGTTTTTACTTCAACTGGGAGCTGTGACTTTATAGCAGGAAACATGTGAAACTAAACCAGTGTTCATTTGGCTCCTTGCTGATACAAAATGATGATGAACAAAATGGGAATGAAGAGGTAGGTGGGAATCAACATCAATTATTTTTAATAAAATATTTCTATAAAGGTAAGCTACCAGTAGTAAGCTATTCATATTCAACATGTATTTTCTATGTTTCTAGTTATCACGTTGCACTTCATGTCACTCAGCATTAATTCATCAAACATTGATTGAGTGCTTACCACATGGAGGTGATAGAGTACCCTTGGCAAATAGGATGGGCATGGTCTCTACCTTTGCAGAGATTATGATGCAGTTGGCATTCTATTGGTATTACTTAAAATGCAAATAATCTAAAAATAGCCACCTATGCTGAACCTTTTTTTTTTTTTTTTTAACTTCGTAGAAGAGAAGCCAGAGCAGTATACTTCTAATTTGGTCTCAAACCTCAACCACCAAGAAATAAATTGTGAAAGGACGATGAAGATAGTGAGTAGATTATGAAAGTAGTTGTGCGTGTGTCAATTAGCGGCTCTTGCAGTTAGTGGCTGCTTACATTCCAGTTTCTCTCTTTTGGGAAATGCAGAGAATAGACGTTGATGTCTAGTGGGCGTAGAGAGTTTCTTTTTATCTAGCGGTTGTCACAGTTGTGCACAGTGCAGTGAACTGAAAATGACACATCAGCCCCTGAACTAAAGACTTTGGGGCTCTAAAACACGTTCCCCAAGGACGCTCCTCCCCATATCAAGCATTATAAAAAAACTGTGTTGTGCCTTTGAATTGGAAGATATCTGTCATTCTCGGATCTACAAACTCCTGCACGCGAGACGTGTTTAGATGAAGTGGATTTTTGTGGGGAATGTCAAGGGGATGGTGGACCCACATCAATTTAAGAGATCATCGTTTTTGTTGAGCCAGGGACACAATAGAAGACGTTTTCTGAGTTTCATTTGTTTGTATATAAAAGAATCGTGTTGTAAGGTCTCATGACACTATGGGACCTTACAGGAAGCAAGGGCATGACGTGTGTCCTGAGAGGAGCTGGGCTTCTTTCGTGTCAGCTGATGGTGACTCAGCAATGAAGGCATAGGTTCTACTTTGATGGGTGATGACTCAAGCTCAGGATTCATCTTCCAGTTTCTGTCTCCGAGATCATCCTTCAGGATTAGGAAAGGTGGAGAAATCAGAGTGATGTGTGCTGGAGACTTCGTCAGAGTGAGGGAGACCACTCTGCTGACGCTCTGACCACGAGATCCCTGGGCCACTTCAGATGAGGTCACCTCAACTATGTTCCCAGCACTCCAGCTTTGGGTCATTTCTGATGAAGTCACCTCAGCAACATCCTTACCATTCCTCCCTGGAGGCCTTTGGGGTGAGGTCACCCCACCAGGAACATTTCTTTCCTCATGTACTTGAGATTGCTGTATATGCTGATTAAGTCAGATGCAAGTGCCTCACAGGTCCTTATACATTTGTTTTTTGGTTCTAAGTATTAATAAAAATAACCTGCGAGTTTGGCCCCTCATGAACAGTGGTTACATTGAAATTTGATGACAAAGTCAAGTTAAATCAGTGAATTTTATAGTCTGACCTACCAGGAAAATAAGACTTAGTTTTTGAGAAAATGACTTAGGTTGCTTTTGAGAGAGTCAAGTTTAATACAAAGTATGTTCTATTAGGGCTTCCCTGGCTCAGTGGGAAAGAATCTGCCTGCAGTGCAGGAGACACAGGAGATGTGGGTTTGATCCCTGGGTTGGGAAGATCCCCTGGAGGAGGGCATGGCAACCCACTCCAGTATTCTTTCCTGGAGAATCCCATGAACAGACGAGCCTGGCAGGCTATAGTCCATGAGGTCCCAAAGAGTCGGGCTTGACTGAGGTGACTGAGCACACATACATGCATTTATGTGTTATATTAACATAATTGTTCTAGTAACTAAATCTGAAAAATCACAATTGTTAATAGTTTGAGAACATAAGTGTTCACTGTATTATCCTTTGTACTTTTCTATGTCTTTTTTTCTTTGGAGAGAAATGTAATTCTAAGAATCTTGGAGACTTCTGTCTGGGTCAGCATGTATGAAGTTAAGAGGAAATACATATTCCATTAATGAGATCCTCACACGTGAACAAACAGAAAATACCACTAAGATTGTCCATATTCCAAATGTAACATTTGTTATGTGTTATACTCAGTTTACTTGATTCTGTTTAACTGATAAAGAACTATCTTTAAAAATCAATCTCAAGACTGATAATCATCTTGGATTGTCAAGGGAAGTTTAATTTTGTTAATTCATTCTGTCTTCTAAATGCATTACCTTTATCCTTGATGCTCTTCTACAGTCCTTTAGGGATTTTCCTTTTCTCTAGGATAAAATCAAGATCTTGATGAAACTTTCATTACCCGGTGTGATTTGGCAGCGGCGGGTCCACCCTAACCCTGAGTGTTACAGCCCCCCGCTCCGGCAGCAGCGCTCGCCAAATCCCAGGGTGAGGGAGCCAGCAGCCTGTGGACGGTGTGAGGCCGGTAGCGGCCCCCGGCGCGCCGGGCCCGGGTCTTCCTGGAGTCGGGTTTGCTTGGGAATGCAGCCCAAAGCAGGTGGTAAACTCCATTCATCTCCTGTTTATCCATTTTTTTCCTGAATTCCAACCACTTTGGTTTCTCTCAGTTCCTGAGATGTATCAAGCTTTTTCCTACTTTAGGATCTTCCTACTTTCTGATCTTTCTTCCTGGGTTACTCTTTGTATACTTGACTCCTTCTCCATCAGGTGAATCTTAAGTCTATCCTTCCTTAGAGTGGCCTAGCTAACCACCTATTCAGTGACAACCCTTGTTATTCTTCTCATGGATTTTGTTTATTGTCTTCATTGCTTTCACCACAGTCTATGGCTTTTAAAAATGTGTTGACTTTTCCATTAGGCTGTGAGCTTCGTGACAATATGAGCCTTATCCCCTATTTATTATTTATATCCCTGGTAATCATAATTTACTTGGCACATAGTAGGTGTTTAATAGAAATTATAATGGATTGATTTCAACTATAAATCACAAGCCTGCTGTGCCCCTTCACCCTGTAACCCATCTTGATCTGATAAAGCTTTAGTCCACATGCTCTCCTGCCTATGAAAACATTTCTAGCAAATGTAACAAGAGCAAAAAGACATTGCTTAAAATATTAATCACATATTTATTTATAGTGATTTATAATACATTGCAAGAGATTATATTTTTAAATTAAATATCTGAAAGAAGTAATGCTAAGTTTAGGACAACTTAGCACACTGGTAATACAATTAGACTTTTAAAAGGAAGGTCCCTTTCTTCAGTGACAGAATACATTAAACCATAATTTATTATATTTCTCTTCTATGTAGCAAAGTGAAACACAAAACGACATTAAAAAAGCACTGTTAGATAAATTTGAGGATCAAAGCTGTAACACTCTGAAATGTGTCTGGGGACTTCAGAAGAATAAACTTCATTTAGTTTCAAGAAAATTAAAGTACCAATTTGGGCAATAATGTTATTTTTTTTGGTAGATAGCTTATTAAAGAAAATAGATCCAATATGACTCTTTTTAAAAAGCTGTGTATTAACTTTGCTGATTTTCTATTTATTAAAGGAGAAAAACAAGCATAGGAGTTTCAATTTTCTGGTGCCTTGTTTTCGTGCATTTGTTTGTTGTTGTTTAACCAACAGATCACTAGTGCCACTGGATTTATATAGCATTATGTGTTACTTTAGTAAGTATTTATACTGTCATTATCCATTTTAGGGTGCTAGCAACACTTCTTTATTGTGGAAAGAAGTGATCTGCAGAGATGGTTCAATGGCAGTTTCGTACGCAGACTGTTTCCCTGAGCGGCACTGTTTATTAAAGCATGCAGTTTATTTCCCCAGCCAAACTAAGTGGTTGGATCCAGCCATGTGAATTTGGTACCTTTCAAAACATGGACTAGAAACAAATATTTATATAAGATTGACTGAAAGATAGCTCATTTATTATTATAGATTATTAAAGCTGTTCCTAACTCAGTCCACAGAGGAGCCCATTCCATGGTCAACACTTGGATAGCCTCCAGTGGAGCTGGTTTTATCCAACTAGGCTTTGGGGTGCTTCCGTCTACTTATGTGGAGAATATGGGTCCCATCATTCAGATTACTCTAAGGATATCATTGAAGATGCTAAGGATCTCTTTAGGATTTCAGCATCAATACCAGCTGTTCTCATCTTTAAGAGAAATACCAGTAAGTTGGTTTTTCCTTTGTAAAACTGTGAGTTGTGCAATTGATCTTTTTTTCTTGTCTCTTTAGATTGGCTTCTAGAACTCTAAGAAGCAGATCTGGATGCCCCCTTATAGTACTGATATTTCATGGCACGTATCTGTGTATCAATCTACCTATTTTTTTCCATCTCACTTTCCTTTTTCCCTTGCTCGTGTTTAATTCATTGTATCTTGCTTAATTATATGCTTTATATTAAGCTGACTTGAATCCCTTTTTGAAATTAGGTAGGTTATTCATTATTTACCATAGAGATTACTTGCCTGGCTCATTGTAATTTTCAAGTCATAAGAACAACAGGAAAATTTATGCAACTCTTTTGAATACTATTAGGCATATCAAAACTAAACGTTGGGAAGGTCTTCAACTCAATATGTATTCTATCTTATATTTGAGTTAATTTTCTTACACATTTCAACACATATAAAACTGATGAGAAATTTTAAGAATAGAATAAGAATATTTGATGGCATAACTGATCTAGCACAAAAAATATAATTAATAGTCTTGGAAAAGGCATTGCTAATATTTAGTTAAATATTCCATGTCATAATTTGCATAACAATATTGTAATATGCTTTATCTTCATATGCAGACAGTTTCCAACATACAAAGAGACTGTATTAGAAAGGTATATTTATAAATTAGTTTATAGTTCAGAATTCATTTTTATGAACAATCAATTTTCTAAATGGATTAGGATCTTAGATTAGCTCATAAAATTTGTTTTGCCTATAATATAGAAAAAATATTAAATTATGGTGAGAAATTTCAGAAAATTCTATTTAACTTCTTAAAATAGAAAAAAAAAAAAAAGAGCAAGAATTACTATATTTCAATCCTGAAGCCCGAGCCACAAATTATATAACTAGAAAATCGGGATATATACACAAGCTCATATCAGTTTTAAAGAGGAATTCTAGATGTACTTAAAGGGGCTGCTGCTGCTGCTGCTAAGTCGCTTCAGTCATGTCCGACTCTGTGCGACCCCATAGACGGCAGCCCACCAGGCCCCACCGTCCCTGGGATTCTCCAGGCAAGAACACTGGAGTGGGTTGCCATTTCCTCCTCCAATGCATGAAAGTGAAAAGTGAAAGTGAAGTCGCTCAGTCGTGTCCAACTCTTAGTGACCCCATGGACTACAGCCTACCAGGCTCCTCTGTCCGTGGGATTTTCCAGGCAAGAGTACTGGACTGGGGTGCCATCGCCTTCTCCCACTTAAAGGGAGGGTTTATTTTACTGTGCAGTTTCACTCTTAATATATATGTTTTTTTTTTTTTTCCAGATAGCATTAGTGGTAGATGCTCTTCCATTTGTCAATGTGCTTAAGTTCCTTTTTGACTTAAAAATAGAACAAATAACAGAAAAGAAGAAGAGCAAAAGATAGAAAAAGTGAGTTGAGATTCCGGAGGTAACTGGGCAAGAGCTGAGGCAGAAGAAAGCATCTGATAAAAAGGAAGTTTGTGGACCGGAGGGAGGTTTTCTGAGGCGGTGCTGAATGAGCCATAAGGTACTGAAGTCATAGGGTGGGTGGAGCGGCAGTTCGTGTATTGCACAGAACCCCGAAGGGGAGAGTAAGAACTGGGGATGAAGGCGTGTTGGAGCAGTCAGATCCCATGTTGTCCACAGAGTTGGGGGCACGGAAGAGAGGCGGCAGGGCGGGATGCTGAGCAGATGGCACTTTCTTCATTTCAAGGTGGTGGCAAGTTGGGTGTTTACAGTCTTGAAAGTACTTGTACTTTTAAAATCTTAGCTCTAAAGTCCTGTGTGGGTATCTGGTACTATGAGTGTAAAAAAATGATTCAAAATTGTATTTTAAGTATGAAGTGCTGAGCATGAAGCCAGGTGCCCAGTAAAGAATTGGTTCTTATTATTTTCTGGCATTTAATGCAATTGTCAGTGGAGATTTTTTGTAGTCACTGTGTATGAATAACATAGTTCTCTAAGACGCTCAGCTGGTGAAGATTCTGCCTGTCATGCAGGAAACTCCAGTTCAATTCCTGAGTTGGAATGATACCCTGGAGAAGGGTTAGGCTACCCACTTCAGTGTTCTGGGGCTTCCTGGGTGGCTCAGAAGGTAAGGAATCCTCCTGTAATGCAGGAGACCTGGGTTTGATCCCTGGGTTTGGAAGAGCCCGTGGAGGAGGGCATGGCAACGCACTCCAGTATTCTGGCCTGCAGAATCCCCATGGACAGAGGAGCCTGGTGGGCTACAATCCATGGGGTTGCAGAGTCGGACACGACTAAGCAGCTAAGCACAGCACCAAGATGTCATTTACATAAGTGCTAGAACAAAGTGCAGCGTGGCACCCTTCAGCCCCTCTGCCTCAGTTCCGCCTGGGACCTCACGCTCTCGCAGGCTCCATCCTTCAGTTCTGTTTACCCTCCTGCTCCTTCCTTCCCATGCATTATCCTGAGGTCTCTTCTATCCCTTCCCCAAGAGAGCACAGGTCTTTACGTTTTGCCCTTTCTCTGTTCTTGGTCTCGGAAATGCTTTTGCCGTGTAGCTTGGTGGCTACACCCTCGTTGGAACTCATTTTCATTGTTCCTGTATCGCCTCTTCATCCGATAATACAGGTCACTGAAATCCTACACTGCCAAGCTCCATCTCAGCTGTCTCTTTCTCCCGGGATCTTTCCTGATTTTTCCAGCTGCCTGCAGCCCCTGCACAGACCATTTTGTCTTTGTCTCTATTGGGAAGCCTGTTTTCTTCTTTGATTTATAGTATTTATAGTTATTCCGGTATTGTTAAGATCTCTGCCCTGGATTCCAACAACAGGGTTCTTGAAAACAGTAAACAGTCTTAGGTAACTGTGAACACCACTCAGGGAGTCAATTTCCAGTAAGTGCTTGACTTTCTCTTTGGATGCAGTCTATCAAAAGTTTGCCATTGCTGTATGTTGTTAACAGTTGAGTCATGATATCTCTTTCTGAGGTAAAAGAGTAATGATTTCCTCGTAATTCCCTCACTGTGTTCAGGCTAGTTGACTGTGCTCTAATTTTGGGGAACACTCCGAATTTTATACCTTGACTTCTGTGAGTTTACTGTCCCTTCATCCAAAGCAGTTCTTATCTAAACTCGCCTTTTATTCCCAGGATCCTCGTTATGAGATTGCTGTTTCAGCTCATTGATATGCTCGAGCAAATCTAAGAGTGCTGAGTCCTGACACTTGCTTTATATTCCTTAGGTTTCTCTCCAAGGGGGCTTCTTGTCTGACTGCTCTTTTAAGGCCAACGAAATCTGAAATGCAGTTTCTCCTTGATAGAGCTGTAGATAAATTATTTTGAAAATATACTAGTTGCACTTGTGTCTAAAATACCCCCATTGTAGTCCCCCCACACAAACCTGGATGCTCTTTCCTTTACAATTTATGACAATTCAGGACACTGTGTATTGGGAGGAAGTTTTGCCTACAGTGAAGATAAATCAGCGAATACTTGGGCACCTTCTCGCTGGTAAATTGCCACAGCCACAGCCACCACCATGCTCCCTCAAACGTCCTTCCTTCCATAATGGGCAGATCTGTGTGACATCCCCGAATATGGGCTCTGAGGGTGCGTGTGACTCCAGGCCTGTTCTCTTCTTCTTCAGGGCCTCTTCTTGTGATGAGGCTGTTCACCTCATGGCCCGGGATCTTGCTTAGTGCTGGAAGGTCTACAGCCTTCCCCAAGAGAGAGTGACAGTCCTTTCATGCCTTTCAGAGACTGTGTAGTATTTTCAGCACAATCTTCCACTTAGGCCATCAGGTAGCACATCAGAGAGTTCCTCTCCTTGTATTTATCTTTTCTCAAGTGTCTGTATAATCTTAGAAGACTTACCCAGGCGTGGGTCATGGTTTCTGTACATAGAGTAACAGTCTTTCTTCTTCCTCTGATCCTTTGGAAAGAAGAAAGGCTAATACCACTGACTCAGTTTATAGCCTGACAAAAAAATCTAATCAAACTTAAAAAAAAAAATAACAAACCCTATCTATCTTGATATCTTTTTAAATTTTCTTATTTGTGGGACTGGACACTCACTCACTCAGTCCTCATGCCTTTCTTGGGCGCCTCCTAGAAGTGAGCTCTGCGGTGGTCCCTGGTGGTCCAGGTCAACTCAGCACAGAATGGTAGAGAGAGAACAGATACAGTAGAGAACAGAAAAGCAAAATAACAGAGTGCAGAGAATGAGGCAAATGAACTTTCCAAGATGGAGTAAGGATCAGAGAAGTTGTTCCTGGGAATGGCATCAGGTGGGCCAATTATTGGAGATTCAGCTTCAGCATCAATCCTTCCAATGTATATTCAGGACTGATCTCCTTTAGGATGGACTGGTTTGATCCTCTTACAGTCCAAGGGACTCTCAAGAGTCTTCTCCAACACCGCAGTTCAAAAGCATCAATTCTTCGGCGCTCAGCCTTCTTCACAGTCCAACTCTCACATCCATACATGACCACAGGAAAAACCATAGCCTTGACTAGATGGACCTTTGTTGGCAAAGTAATGTCTCTGCTTTTTAATATGCTGTCTAGGTTGGTCATAACTTTTCTTCCAACGAACAAGTGTCTTTTTATTTCATGGCTACAGTCACCATCTTCAGTCATTTTGGAGCCCAAAAAATGAAGTCTGCCACTGTTTCCACTGTTTCCCCATCTATTTGCCATGAAATGATGGGACCGGATGCCATAATCTTCATTTTCTGAATGTTGAGCTTTAAGCCAACTTTTTCACTCTCTTCTTTCACTTTCATCAAGAGGATCTTTAGTCCTTCTTCACTTTCTACCATAAGGGTGGTGTCATCTGCATATCTGAGGTTACTGGTATTTCTCCTGGCAATGTTGATTCCAGCTTGTGCTTCCTCCAGCCCCGTGTTTCTCATGATGTACTCTGCATATAAGTTAAATAAGCAGGGTGACAATATACAGCGTTGACATACTCCTTTCCCTATTTGGAAACAGTCTGTTGTTCCATGTCCAGTTCTAACTGTTGCTTCCTGACCTGCATACAGATTTCCCAAGAGGCAGGTCAGGTGGTCTGGTATTTCCATCTCTAAGAGTTTTCCACAGTTTATTGTGATCCACACTGTCCAAGGCTTTGACAGAGTCAATAAAGCAGAAATAGATGTTTTTCTGGAACTCTCTTGTTTTTGTGATGATCTAGCAGATGTTGGCAATTTAATCTCTGGTTCCTCTGCCTTTTCTAAATCCAGCTTGAACATCTGGAAGTTCACGGTTCATGTATCGTTGAATCCTGGCTTGGAGAATTTTGAGCATTACTTTACTATCGTGTGAGATGAGTGCAATTGTGTGGTAGTTTGAGCATTCTTTGGCATTGCCTTTCTTTGGGATTGGAATGAAAACTGACTTTTTCCAGTCCTGTGGCCACTGCTGAGTTTTCCAAATTTGCTGCCATATTGAGTGCAGCACTTCCACAGCATCATCTTTTAGAATTTGAAATAGCTCAACTGGAATTCATCACCTTCACTAACTTTGTTCGTAGTGATGCTTCGTAAGGCCCACTTAAGTTCACATTACAGAATGTCTGGCTCTAGGTGAGTGAACAAAGTATCTAGGTATCTGAATGAAGGCATCTAGTTAGTAGCTGTATATATAAAATCTGTACCTGAAGGAGAGAGAAATGTATACCATGTAGATGTAAATTTGGAAGTCATTAACACTCAGTTTCTGAACTAGAATCCATGAATAGGTTTCAGGGCTTCACAAACCTCACATACATATGACTGTATTTTCCTAGACTGATGGTCTGTGCTGAATATTTCACCATACATCCTCTGCACTAATCTATGTGCCCAAGAGATGGATGGTTTGCCCTGCATTCCCTGGGCTCCCTTGCCATTTAACTTTTGTGGTTTGATAGTGGCTTAACCATTGGGAGGCAGTGGCAGGAAATGAGAGGAATGATGGAGATTAAGGGTTGGGATATTTTTCCTCACTCCCTGATTTGGATCCCATTTCTGAAAAGGCTGCCCTCCTCTGGGAATATAACTCTTGTCCAAGTTCTTGCTGTTCTGCAGGAAGCTAGCAGTCCCAAGTCTCCGGTAACACCACTTCTTCCCTGTACTTTCAGTCCCAGGACAAGAACCACTGCTCTTGCTTTGCTCTAGGTGAATTGACATACTTTCCTGGTTGCCTGAAACCCATCCATAGCATCTAAGAAATCCTTTCATTCCAGTCCCTGTGCCATCTGATTGTGTCTTGGCATGTTCCTGATTAATACAAGGTCCATGTGTCTTTTTTTTTTTTTTTAACATTCTTGTATGTATCTGTGGGAGGAGAAAACCCAGAAAACCACAGACATGGTTGACCTCACTCACGTGTGACCTGGGAACTATGCCCTGTGGGGACTGCCAAGTACCTTAGGCACATTTACTCTTAAACAATTTCTAGGGTCTGCTGACTAAGAGTTTCCTTTGCTGCACATCCCGGGTGAAGTTGTACTTAGGATGTATTGACCCAGATTCCTAGGGCTGGTCTTGAATACTGGTGAGCTTAGAAGAGAAGAGAAATATGAGCCTTCAGAAGCTATATTGTCAATATATGAGTATTCAACTACAGAGTGAAGGGTGAATACTATATTACTAGCTTTGATCTAACCTGAGTATTCTTGTTGTGTTTGGATATTTATTTTTTCTCAACTTTTTTAGTGGCAAGTAGGGTAGAATTTTTTATAGTCGAAGAGTGCAGGAATGTCTCAGCCTTGTCCAGCTAAACTTATACCACTTGGCGTACAAGAGTATACATACATACATTACAAGTATGTATGTATGTATACTTGTATACATACATACATACATGTAATGGCAGTGAATGAGGTGTCAGACTGCTGGTTTAGGACCTAGTGGTCCAATGAGAGCTTCAGTTCAAGGCTTAAGCTGTAACTCCTGCTTTCTTCAAATTTCAGAATACAGATCCACAAGAAAGAATGTGGGTTTGTACAGTTTTCAAAATTGTGGCCCCACTTGGTAGGAAATATGACCAATGAATAGCTCATTCTCTAATCAATCAGATTAATAACTCCTTTGTCTATTTCTTTTTTTTTTTTCTCTCTCTCTCTCTCTTTCTTCCTTCCTCCCTCTGATAAGACACAGGAGTTGGCAGAAATGGGTCTGGTATAAGTAGAGGGTTAAAAACTCTTTTTTTCTGTCTCTTGAGTATTAGTCTTCCTCCTGCCTAATTTTTCCTACCAATATAACTTATCAAGAAACTCTTTTACTCCTAACTTTTTGTTGAAAAGTGATCATCAGATGACTTGGACATCACTGACCTTGTCTGACCATGTTTGTAACACATATCCTTAAATGTAGCTAAGTCTGTAATTCCATCAGAAGTTGGCAGATATGATTGTTTGTGATGGTGAGAATAGAGCCATTCACTTCTCTTCCAAGGGAATAAGAGAATAAAATTTTAGAGTTAGAAAAGACCCTAGAGATTATTGCTGTTTCGTCACTAAGTCATGTCCAACTCTTTTGCGACCCCATGGACTGTAACCCACGAGGGTCCTCTGTTCATGGGGATTTCTTAGTAAGGATACTAGAGTGAGCTACTATTTCCTTCTCCAAGGGATCTTCCTGACCTAGGGAATTAAACCCATGTCTCTTTCATTGGCAGATGGATTCTTTACTGCTGATCCACGTGGGAAGCTCAACACTAGAGATGGTTATGTTTATTTTTTTGCATTAAAAAACCCCTTTATTTGAGCAAAATCTTAAAATAAATCAGTGTATGAAACAGGTCTTGTTCTGAATGGAGTTGGAAGTCTGAGTCTACTTGAGGCCAGCTGGGGCTCCTCTCGTTAGACTCCTGGGAACTCTGAGTGCTCCATGAAGCCCAGCGTGAAAACCTTCATCTCCTGTGTCACAGAAGTTAAATGACTGGTCCAGATGAAGAGGCTCCCGGACCAAGGAAACTGCCTCTCAGTCCGCAGCACTCGGCCTTCCTCCACATCACCTTATCAAATCTCCATTTGATTGAAGAGATTGCATACCTGATGCCTCACTCAGCACTGCCTCTACACCAGTCATTTCCTATGGAGCTGTTTATCTCGGAAAATATTCTTCCATTTAAAATGATGAGTGTGTGTATGCATGTGTGTGTGCATTGAAGAGTGTGCTGGCCATGTGTTTTTCTCATGGGCAGTCAGCCAGTGCTGCAGAGGGAGTGCCGGCCTACATTCTCCACTTATGAGTATCTGTCTACCCATCCTTCATGCTGTACTCCTGTCATTTAGAAAGGCTCTCCTAACTGATTTATTTACTCTGCCAGGATCCTTCTGTGTCATTGTTCCTGCTTTTCTGTACAGTTTTAATAGAACTAGCTGAAAACTCCAAAATCACTAGGCATGAAATTTAAAGACACTTTCTCCTTGGAAGAAAAGCTATGGCAAACCTAGACAGTGAATTAGAAAGCAAAGACGTCACTTTGCCAACAAAGGTTCATATAGCCAAAGCTATGGTTTATCCAGTAGTCATGTACAGATGTGAGAGCTGGACCATAAAGAAGGCTGAATGCTGAAGAACTGATGCTTTCGAGTTGTGGTGCTGGAGAAGACTCTTGAGAGTAACTTGAACTACAAGGAGATCAAATCAGTCAATCCTAAAGGAAGTCAACCCTGAATTTTCTATGGAAAGACTGACAGTGAAGCTCCAATACTTTGGCCACCCGATGCAAAGAACCAACTCAATAGAAAAGACCCCGATGCTGGGAAAGATTGAAGGCAAAAGGAAAAGAGGGTGGCAGAGGATGAGATGGTTAGATAGCATCCCTGACTCAATGGACATGAGTTTGAGCAAACTCCAGGAGATAGTGAAGGACAGGGAATCCTGGCATGCTGCAGTCCATGGGGTTGCAGAGTCAAACACACTGAGCAACACCAGCACCAAACGCTGAAAACAGGAATCCAAGTGCTAGTCCCAAAGTACTGATTAAGTGCACACTGGGTAGTAAAATACAACTTTTAAGGCAGCTCCAGGAAGAAAAAGGGAGAGAACTTCAGAAAGTAATGAGAGATGGGTTGAATTCCTGTGACAGAAGTGATACTGTAAATCTCACTGTAGTCTGGAGGGATTGACCACGAATTTTGTGGACAATAGCTGGAGAAAACGAAAATGTCTCCCACTAAGTCTTGGTGTAATCTGTAACTCTGTGACAAACTCAGTAGGCACGGTCGAGAATTATCCAGAATCAGACTTCTCATAAGAGGGTTTTAATTTTTGAAGGAAAAACACTAGCTGGAGCCAGTTGTATATAAGTTGAAACAATGAAATGTTAATAGGAATTTTAGAAATAAGTGAGGAAGTAATGTCATTCAGCTAGAAATCCAGGTGGGTGAAAGATGCTAAGTGTCAATTTGCCTTAGTGTGAGGTACACACACACACACACACACACACAGCATGCAACAGGAGGAATGGGTTTGACTCCTGATTCCAGCATTGAGTGCCCTGCCCCTGAGAATCAGCTCAATCTTACTGCACCTCAGTTTCCTCTGTTTAAACTGAGGTACCCATACCTGCTTGACTTACCTCCTAGGACTGTTGTGAGTGTCCAATGTGACAATGTATGAAAGTATTTCCTGTGAACCTAGGAATTCATCATAGTTTGATTTCCTTGTTCTCAGACTGAATGGAACCCTAAAGACTTACTCACTTAGATATAAGTCGTTTTCTTTTAAGAGAGCGTTTGATGCACATCTTCCTGGGTGCATAGTGAGAATGCCAGTGACAGTAACTTTTCAAACAGCATTCCCTAAAGAGGACATCCCTTGAACTTCTCAAAAAAGAGAAAGTGAGGGAGTCAATTCTCTTTAGGTTTTGAAACTGAGGAAAAATAATAAATGGATGTTTGAGTTTGATCAGGACCAGGAGACAGAATTTAAGCTGTTTCTTTCCTTTTTTTTTTTTTTTCAAAACTTTAGGTAATTTTTATTTTTTGTTGTTGTTTTATTGTTTTTAATTTAAATTTATTTATTTTAATTGGAAGCTAATTACTTTACAATATTGTATTGGTTTTGCCATACATCAACATGAATCCGCCACGGGTGTACACGTGTCCCCCATCCTGAACCCCCCGCCCACCTCCCTCCCCATCCCATCCCTCTGGGTCATCCCAGTGCACCAGCCCCAAGCATCCTGTATACTGCATCAAACCTGGACTGGCGATTTGTTTCTTATATGATAAGCTGTTTCTTAATCTATTATTAATAATAAGGCCTTAGACCTCATTTTAGAAATGACTTCCTTTTAGAATATGAAGTGGGACCCTTAAGACCTAATCATGGATGAACTTACCAAAACCGATATGTTTCTGCCATGAGAAGGTTTCCTTCTCAGTCCAGTTAGAAAAGTGAAAAACCACCCTGGTGCTCATCCTTCATGGAACATAAATACTCCCTGGAGTTATTTGGTTTCCAGACAGGATTTTCTTTGAGTCCCTCAGTGCAAAGGGATTGCTCCTGTAGAATGTTTTTCAGTGGTGCATCTTATTTCCTTACCAAGATGTGATGTAGAACCTTTTCTGTCTCAGCAAGATGAGAAATTTACACTCCTCTTACTTTTGGCAAATAGTTCTCATTTTAACACGTGTTTGAAAGTGTAAAAACTTTTTTTTTATTGTTGCGGGGAGGGGTGAATTATTCATACAGTTTTCTTGCTTTAAATCAGAACAATGATACATCATTCTTTAAATACCTGTCAGAGAAGCTTTCAGTTAAGTTCCTGGTTCTGTACTACACAAGATCAAGTTACTGGGTTTGGATCAAAGTCAAAATGCTCAAAGTGCTTTTGAGTTCTGTGACTTCTCATCATTTTGAATCAGTTTTACCCCTACGCCTGGTTTGAGGTCACTTTCTTGATACTTATATAGAGACTGTTTGGTGTAAAGTCGCTTCAGTCGTGTCCAACTCTTTGTAGCCCTGTGGACTGTAGCTCACCTGGCTCTTTGGCCCATGGGATTCTCCAGGCAAGAATACTGGGATGGGTTGCCATAGAGACGGTTAGAAGCACCAAAGAAGCATCACATGAAGCAGCATTTTTGGAGTGCAGCTGTACCACGTCCCTAGTAATTGATCTCAGGCATGTTCAAAACTATTAACCATAAGAAACAAACAGCGTCGTTTTTTCCCATTTGTTTTCGGCTGTGCAGGGTGTTGGTTGCTGCTTCCGGGCTTTCTCTAGTGGTGGTGAGCAGCTGCTCTCTGTGGTGGTCTTGGACTTCTCGTGTTGGCTTCTCTCCTTGGGGAGCGTGGGCTCTATGTCACGTGGGCTCAGTAGTTGGGGCACACAGGCGTAGTTGCCCCGTGACATGTGGACTCTTCCTGGACCAGGGTCGAACCCATGTCTCTGCATTAGCAGGCAGAATCCTCTCCACTGACAATCAGGGAAGTCCTCAGCATTGTTTATACAAGCATATCTCACAGGTATTGCAGGTTCTGTTTCAGACCATGGCAATGAATCAAACATCGCAATAAACAAGTCATACAAGTTTTTTTGGGTGCTCCGTGCGAAAAGGTATAGATGCTATACTGCCGTCTATTGAGTGTGCAGTAGCATTATGTCTAAAAAAACGTACATACATTAATTACAAATACTTTGTTGCTGAAAAACACTAACCGTCATCCGAGTCCTCACTGACTTTTAATCTTTCTTACCAGTGAAGGGTTTGAAATATTGAGAGAATTACCAAACTGTGACACAGAAACATGAAATGAGTAAATGCTGTTGGAAAAATGGCGACAATAGACTTGTTGACGCAGAGTTGTGACAGACCTTCATTTTTTTAGAAAAACAGTGTCTTTGAAGCACAGTGAAGCCAAACAGAATAAAATGAGGTTTGCCTGTAAGAGAGAAAGCCCAGAAACTGATTAAATGTCCAACGTAAGGTATAAGGAATTTTGCAGAATTCTTAAGAAGTAGCCATTGAAAATTATGCTATAAAAATTATGCTTATTGGCATGAAAATCATCTCATGATTCTAAATAAAGGAATCAGATTATAAACACCTTGGATAGTATGATGTGATGATATAAAACATACATTATTAATTTACATTGGTAAAAAAAAAAACACATGGAAAATGGTATGAAAGAACATACCAAATTGATACTTTATCTCTCATAGTGGAAATGCAGAAAATTATTTTTTTCTTTTTATCTCTTTATTGCTTTATTGTAGTTTGGATTACTCCATAGTGAATATTTTTTGTTTGTATTATAGAAAGTAAGAAAAATATTTAAAATAATGTACACATATTCAAACATGGGGCTGCAGGACAGGGAGGTGGTGGAAATTGACTCTGGTTCAGTCAGTCAGTTCAGTCGCTCAGTCGTGTCTGAATCTCTGCGACCCCTGGACTGCAGCACGCCAGGCCTACCTGTCCATCACCGACTCCCAGATCAGATCAGATCAGATCAGTCGTTCAGTCGCGTCCGACTCTTTGCCACCTCATGAATCCCAGCACGCCAGGCCTATCTGTCCATCACCGACTCCCAGAGTTGACTGAAATTCATGTCCATTGACTCAGTGATGCCATCCAAACATATCCTCTGTCATCCCCTTCTCCTCCTGTCCTCAATCTTTCCCAGCATCAGGGTCTTTTAAAATAAGTCAGCTCTCCACATCAGGTGGCCAAAGTATTGGAGTTTCAGCTTCAACATCAGTCCTTCAAATGAATATTCAGGACTCATTTCTTTTAGGATGGACTGGTTGGATCTCCTTGCAGTCCAAGGGACTCTCAAGAGTCTTCTCCAACACCACAGTTCAAAAGCATCAATTCTTTGACGCTCAGCTTTCTTTACGGTCCTACTCTCACATCCATACATGACACTGGAAAAATCATAGCTTTGGTTAGACGGACCTTGTTGGCAAAGTAATATCTCTGCTTTTTAATATGCTGTCTAGGTTGGTCATAATTTTTCTTTCAAGGAACAAGCGTCTTTTTATTTCATGGCTACAGTCACAATTTGCAGTGATTTTGGAGCCTCCCAGAATAAAGTCTGTCATTGTTTACACTGTTTACCAGTCTACTTGCCAGAAAGTGATGGGACCAGATGCCATGATCTTACTTTTCGGAATGTTGAGCTTTAAGCCAACTTTTTACTCTCCTTTTTCGCTTTCATCGAGGCTCTTTAGTTCTTTTTCGCTTTCTGCCATAAGAGTGGTGTCATCTGCATATCTGAGGTTATTGATATTTCTCCCAGCAATCTTGATTCCAGCTTGTGCTTCATCCAGCCCAGCATTTCTCATGATGTACTCTGCATATAAGTTAAATAAGCAGGGTGACAATATACAGCCTTGACGAACTCCTTTCGCTGTTTGGAACCAGTCTGTTGTTCTATGTCTCGTTGTAACTGTTGCTTCCTGACCTGCATACAGGTTTCTCAAGAGGCAGGTCAGGTGGTCTGGTATTCCCATCTCTTTAAGAATTTTCCAGAGTTTGTTATGATCCACACAGTCAAAGGCTTTCACAGAGTCCATAAAGCAGAAATAGATGTTTTTCTGGGATTCCTTGCTTTTTCGATGATCCAACAGATGTTGGCAATTTGATCTCTGGTTCCTCTGCCTTTTCTAAATCCAGCTTGAACATCTGGAAGTTCATGGTTCACGTGCTGTTGTAGCCTGGCTTGGAGAATTTTGAGCATTAATTAACTAGTGTGTTGAGATGAGTGCAATTGTGTGGTAGTTTGAGCATTCTTTGGCATTGCCTTTCTTTGGGATTGGAATGAAAACTGACCTTTCCCAGTCCTGTGGCCACTGCTGAGTTTTCCAAATTTGCTGGCATATTGAGTGCAGCACTTTCACAGCATCATCTTTTAGGATTTGAAATAGCTCAGCTGCAATTCCATCACCTTTGCTAGCTGTGTTCATAGTGATGTTTCATAAGGCCCACTTGACTTCACATTCCAGGATGTCTGGCTCTAGGTGAGTGATCATACCATCGTGATTGTTTGAGTTTGAAGATCTTTTTTGTACAGTTCTTCTGTGTATTCTTGCCATCTCTTCTTAATATTTTCTGCTTCTGTTAGGTCCACACCATTTCTGTCCTTTGTTGAGCCCATCTTTGCATGAATGTTCCCTTGGTATCTCTAATTTTCTTGAAGCAATCTCTAGTCTTTCCCATTCCATTGTTTTCCTCCTTTTCTTTGCACTGATCACTGAGGAAGGCTTTCTTATCTCTCCTTGCTCTTCTTTGGACTGTGGTTGGTTTATTATAATTTTAGGATATCTCATTTCAGCTTTGTCAAGAAAAGCTTAAGCCTTTAAATGTTTCTGAAAACCGTGGTTGTTCTGCATGTATTTATTCTGAGATTCAAATATCTGTTGTGAATTCACACTTTTTGACTAATTTCTTCATTTCACTCTAATTTTTCCATGTACTTGTCAAACAATGCTCACGTCTACACATTTTATTCTTTATTTCCAAATAATTGGTAAACACGCTGGTTGCTGAATATGTTCCAGGCCTAGGCTGAAGACTTCATCACATGGACTTGTTTATCTAATTTTCACAATAAGGTAGTTAGATATTGTTATCTCACCCATATTACAAAGGCAGACACAAAGACAGTTTCCCTTGGCAAACTGACTGAGGGAAGGTCAGTTTCTGTTGAAAGTGATATAACCTGTATTTTCTCAGGATTCAAGGCAAAGAGGTTGACTCCAGAGTCATATAGATATATGTGAAATATGCTGTACTGTAACTAAATATTTACCAAAGATGGAATAATAAAAAAACTTATTTAAAATGGAATGGAACTTTAGGTACCCTAACAATCTACCCTACCTGAAGTATTATGTAGGTATTATCTTTCAACAGAAGAATAAAAAAATTCCCCAAAGGTTTTATTTTCACAGATGACTTATAAAGAATTTTAAAGATTTGATTTGTAATTTCTTTTTGTTCTTGACAATATATGTGACACATTTTGTTTGAATGTAAAAAGCAAAACTTGTTTGTGCCACCAATTAATTCAATATTTGTTTTCTTTGAACCATCTCTCTTTTATCTGTGTAGAGTACGTAATTGCTTTTTCCCCTCCTTGATATGTAACCCATAAAATTACTGGAACCTGCAAACTCACTCTGTGTTTTCAAAGGTTTAATTCATTATCACCTCACATCTTATTTTTAGGAAAGACAGTTAACAAAAGCTTCTCAAATTTGGTATTGCATTGCCTAATGCCAAAGTTTAAACATTAGGAAAAGAAATTTAATGCTTACAAAAATCTTACTGTACATGATGTTTGTAAACTTTAACATCCTAGAAACAAAAGAAAAGAAAGTGAAGTCACTCAGTCGTGTCCGACTCTGTGACCCCATGGACTGTAGCCTACGAGGCTCCTCCATCCATGGGATTTTCCAGGCAAGAATACTGGAGTGGGTTGCCATTTCCTTCTCCACAGGATCTTCCTAACCCAGGGATCGAACCCGGGTCTCCTGCATTGCAGACAGACGCTTTACCATCTGAGCCACCAGGTGATATGGATGGAGATACTATGTGCAAAATGTCTGGTTCTAAAGGTTTTTAAAAATATATTAATACTTTCATTGCAGTTATTGGATTATATTTTCTGAGACTAAAAACAGAGGAGGTATGCCAGAATTCCTGAAATGACATAAAATAGAGAAGTAGCTTTTATAAGGAAAGATTATATTCCAGTTACTGATAAGAGAAAAATTGATTTAAATGACTTTAATACATATTTTTCCTTCATGTAACAAGTTTAAAGGCAGGCAATTTCCAGTGTTACTTCAGCAAGTCAATTATATCAGGGCCAAGATCAGTATAATTCCCTTGACCTTTTCCTCTTAATGGTAAGGTAGTTGTTGCAGCTCCAACCATCACAGGAGCATTCAAGGTAGGATAAAATAAACCATGTTCATCACACATCAACATTCAAGGTAGGATAAAATAAGCCATATTCATCAGGAGAGTTAAACATTCTTTAACCTCCTCTATAAATTTCTGTTTACAGCTCATTGCCCCTGTTGTGCTTACAGGGATAATTCTGCTTGCACAGAGCTGGCAAGTGTGTTTACCGAGTAAAGGCTGATGTAGTGTTAGCTGTATATTTCTGTGCAATGAATTATACCAAACCCTAGTGGTTTGAAAAAGCAAACATCTACTCTCGTAAAGTCTCTGTGGATCTGGAATTCAGGAGTGACTTAGCTGGGTGGCTGTGGTCCAGGGTCTCTCCTGTGTTGTAGTTAGGATGTCAGCGGCAGCTGCAGGTTCTGAAGCCTGGGCTGTGGGTCTGGGAAATGTCTTGCACCACAGCTCTCTCACTCCCTGTTAGCAGGAGGCGCCAGGTTCTTACCACAGGGACCCGCGCATCAGCCACAGCCATGGTTAGTAGATGATAAACTGTCCTACAGGAAAGTTTCAATTTAAGCAAAAATAAATCTTTTCTTACAATGTGCCGCAAGTAAATGTGGTTTTGTAGAACAACTGACCAAAGTGATAAGCTCAAATGGTAACACCTCGAGTAGTTGAGTTCATCATACTGAGTGTTTGAAGTTAAGGTTGATACCTGTCTTAGTTCGCTAGGGTTGCCAAAATAAAGTACCAGAAACAGGGTGGCTTAAACAACTGGCATTTACTGTCTCATCTGTTTAACTTGTGCACTGGTGGGAGGGTGCCTATGGGATGCAGCAATACTTATTTCTGTGTGAAACAACCTAGTGTCTGTTTTTAAGGTGTATCAGTGAGAAATCAAAGAAGTGCCAGCTGATGAAGAATATTTAGTTTCTTTTCCAAATGAATCTCCTTGGGTCTTATAAACAGCATTTTTATAGACTACATGTGTTACCTTTACAACATAGCGTTATTTGATTGCTGGTGTTCTTAACCTGAGATTATAGTTTTGTTGTAATTAGCATTATCATGGAAGAATGACCTTAACAGAACACGGAAATACAGTATTCACGCACAACTTAAACAATGGCAGCATTAAAAAGCATCAGCTCTGATATATGTGTGCTTTTAGGATCCTGAACTTAGAACATCTAAACTCTTAGGTCATACTTGCTACAGAATGATTTTTTTTTTTTTCCCTCAGTGGTGCTCTATAACCTTTTAGCAATTCGCCACCAGGGTGACGTTAAGTATCTCTTAACAGTCAGTTGGTCTGCTAGCAGTGTCAGAACTCAGGATATCTGCTTTTTAATTGCCATGTTCAAGGTCTAATTATTTTCTCTGTACTGGGTCGAGAGAACTGCAATGAGCAAGTACAATCATTAAATACCAGTGAGGAAGGGAATGGAGTCTTCTTGGCTTATGCTGTGAACTAGCTTCCCAAGCATCGCTGTGACTGGCTAATTTCTGTCCGATGATTCCCTCCTCGGATCTCCGAGAGGTCATATAAAACATAAAGGAAGATGGCAGAACTCTTGTAGTCTTTAACGAGAGGGGAAGACAATGGATTAAAAGGCTATTATTACACGTAGGCTTACAGACTGTTAAGAGTTTATTAGCCTCAGAGTATCAGAGTGTTCTGAAAGTGACTAACGTAGCATGCATGTCAAGCTCCACATATGGCAAAGTTGTCATTTGAGCAAGCAGTTTAGAAATGCATAGTGTTGGACAGATTTTACACTTTTGAAGTTCCCAGAATTTAGAGACTCTTTTCTTTAAAACCTGTATTGCTGGTTTACAGATAATTTATTGTGCTACTGATCATGATTATATTTTTTCTATTTTTTCAGGTATTTTAGAAAATATCACATGACCAAATGCTCTCAAAAAGCAGGGTTTCCTATTGTCTGTTGGAAGACAGGGAGTCCCAAGTCTTTGATTCTGTGAATGTGAGTGCTTGTACGTATGGATGTGTATAATGCATGATGCCCCTATGAGCAAACTAATTAAAGTCTATGCGAGTGTGTTTACCAATTAAGAAAAAGTGTAACATGTAGCAGAGATTGTACTAAGTACTTCTCACACATTGTCTCATTTATCTTTATAATAATTCTCTGATGAAGGTATTTTCCACATTTATTAGATAAAGAAACCTGGACCTAGTGAATGGCTTAACTGAACAGGGGTCTGTCTCTAAAGATCTTTAATGGAAGCACATAGTGACCATTTTCTTACCCTTCACTACAGATCTCCAGCAGTTTGCTCATCTTGAGTACACATAATTTTATATGTGTCCATAAGGGGGAAAAATAAAGGACTTCTCTGAGAATTCAATGAACATCTGCCCTCATATCAGCCTTTGCGAATGCTAAATGCAAACAGGAGATGGGGTTACTTCTGTGATCACACTGATAGTTCCATGGGCACCCTGGAGTCACAGTGAGTCCCTGGAGTCTGGCCCGGCTGGCAGCCTTCATGTGGGGCTCCACGGAACCGAGCCACGTGTGTTTGGGAGAGGAGAGCCAGATTCAGCCACGGCTGCTCCACTGGCTGCATTTCAACTCACAGAGAACACAGGTTGAACCAACCCACAACCACAGCGGAAAACAATGATTACCAGAGGAACAAACCACTGTAACCTCACGCAGCAATGGGGAGGGAATTTCCTGGAGCCCAAGAGTAGGGTGAAGGAAGCCCATAGTCTGGACTCACAGAGACCACAGTCACAGGTGTAAGCGGCCATACACATTAGGTCTTCTCACAGCCTGAGGTGAGCGGTTTAACATGTTTGAGCCTCAGTTTCCACACCTGCAAAATGGAAGTTACAGTGTTGTCTCATGCGGTTTTTGGTGGGATGAATGAAATCATGTTTACGAAAGGAGCCCAATGCAGTGCCTGGCCCGTAACAGAGACAAGAGTTGAAGCAGGAGTAGGAACGGTAGTAGTGATGCTCTTTGCAGCCATACAACGCAGGGGTATTGGCCCAGGGTCCTCAAACATGCGTCAGATTTGCTACTGGAGTCTGTTTTAGTTTGGGCTGTTATAACAAAAGTACCATAGACTGGGTGGCTTTTAAACCACAGAATTTTTTTTTTTCCTCACAGTTAACAAGGCAGATCAAGTTGCCAACAAATCTGGTGCCTGGCAAGGGCCTGCTTCCTGGATCATGCACAGCCATATTCTGTGTGTCCTCTTTTGTAAGGAGACTAATCTCACCTGTGAGGGTTCCACCTGTAACCTCATCACCTTCCAGAGACCCCATCTTCAAATATCAGAGTGCTGGGTATTAGGTTTCAACATATTAGTTCTGTGAGGGAAACAAACCTTCAGTCTGTAGTAGGATTTCTGTTGAGCTTGTGAACGTGCTGCCTTGGTGGACCCATTAGATGCCTTCCTACCATGTGGACATTTTTTTCTTGCCTTTTCCAAGATTGGCAAGATGAACATACATTTTTATAATCATTTCCAATAAAAATAACTTTTTATTGCGTGTAATGCATCTATGACAAGGGGTACATATCAGGCACAGAGCTTGATGAAATTTTACCAACTGAATGCCAGTTTTGTAACCAACACCCAATCGAGAAACAGAACATCTCTTCCAGTCATTACACACACATGCGCACACACACACCTGCCAAGGGAGTGTATCCTGAGCTCTAATAGGTCTGGATGTTCTTGAAACGTGTAAGGATAGAGCCGTAGTTTGTACACACTTGTATCCCATTTCTTTCAGCCAACTGTAAGTATAAATATAAATTGCATCCATATAGAATTCTTTGCTCTTTTTACAAATTCTTGTTTAGTATTTCTTTGTGTGAACATATCACAATTTATCCATTTTCCTGTGGATGAACATCTGGGTAGTTTCCAGTTTGGAGACATTCTGCACAGACGTTTTACATTCTTGTGCATGCCTTTCAGTGCTCAATATTTACCTAGGTTTGAGAGTGCTAGGTCATGTGGTGTGCATACACTTAGCATCTTTCCTAGTTGCATACATCAGTATACATCCCCAGCAGTGAACTGGGTTGTTTTGAATGACTTTTGCTTATTAAGAATTATTTTCCCTGCATTGTGATTGCTTCAAAGAATTCAGCAAAGCAGAATGTAGCTGTGTTAAGGGCTGGTCCTTGGGGGCACTGCTGCTGCTGCTGCTGCTAAGTCGCTTCAGTCATGTCCAACTCTGTGTGACCTCATAGACAGCAGCCCACCAGGCTCCGCTGTCCCTGGGATTCTCCAGGCAAGAACACTGGAGTGGGTTGCCATTTCCTTCTCCAATGCATGAAAGTGAAAAGTGAAAGTGAAGTCGCTCAGTCATGTCTGACTCTTCACAACCCCATGGACTGCAGCCTCCCAGGCTCCTCCATCCATGGGATTTTTCAGGCAAGAGTACTGGAGTGGGGTGCCATTGCCTTCTCCTTGTGGGCACTAGATCCCATTAAGTGGCTGAGAGAAGACTGTGCCCTATGTGTTAGAGGCTGGAGAGCTAGCAGAACCGTGCATTTCTGCCTCTGCTTTACAGCCTGGTATATTTGATGGCAGGCCTTAACAGCTGTGGATTTCTTTCTCTAATGTTTTCTTGGAAACTGAAACAAGTTTGAAAGCAGCCTGATTCATATAGACCACACAAGTAAGAAGAGGCATATTAGATAACACAAATATGGACTAGAGTGGCGCCAGAGAACAGAAAAGAAAAGCTTGCTTATTAGGTAACTAGTTGATCCAGGCATGAAATTTAGTAATATACTGTTTAAACATAAAAGGTTAAGAAGAAAAACCCGTTTGAAATTGTAGAAGTGCCTGACAGCTCGCGTAAGGAATGTGTGAGTTTTCACGCTGGTGTCCTCCTGTACCAAGAGTAGGTTCCACTTATCAGGTGGCTTCCAGTTTTACCAATGAAGAGAAAAATGGGTTTGAAATATGATATCTTGTGTTAATTCAAACCATTCATAAGCCTCTGTATTTTGGGAAAAGTCATGCTAAAACCTCAAGCTCACAATAACAAGGAAAGTTTTCAAAAATGTTTGAGTATCTACTGATCTTGAGGTCTTACACACTCCTTTCCACATTAATCCTCCCACTCAGCTAGTTATGTATTTTCACCATCCCTTTTCCCACAGATCTGTCCCAGAGATGAGTATAAGTGACTTGTCCAAGTTCCCAAAGTTTACCGATAACACAGCCGTTTTCCAATCTCATCAGATGACTCTACTGCCTCATATTGTCAGAGGGACATAAAAGGGAAATAGATGTACATTTTGGCAGTAAATAGCAGGCAAACAGTAAGAAAAAAAAAATTCTGATAGACTTTACAAATGCCCTGTAAATCCCTATCATTGCATTTTCTGTGGTAGAAGGAGCTGGCTACCAGTTAGCTCTAGGACCTTCTGCTACCTCGGGAAAGGTCAGCTCCACTTGGACAGCTGTCCTTGTCCTCCTGACTCTCTGTCTGTAGCTGTCTCTGCTCTCTAAAGTTTTAAATTTCTAACTCTTTCCCTCCCATCTAGTGGCCTTATCTGTAAAATGGGTCATTAAGATGTCCATAGCTCTTCTCTAGGACAACCTACTCAGCCCAGATTCAAAATTAATTCAGAAGCCATTCAAACAAAGCAGCAAAGGAATTCACAGTCATTTGTGGGAGTGATGCTAATGCTGACAGCTTTGCCTAAGTCTTGTTGGAGTCACACCGGAGCCATCAAACTGTTACTTCTCATAGTACAGCTAAATTACCTGGGGTGGGGGTTGGGGGTATTCTTTTGATTGTCTCAGAGAGCTTTATTAGGAAGCTCATGTTTTAAGATAGGTACGAACTGGTAGACTAGGTGCGGAAAGTGTTTCAATGCCTTGCAATATCTAGACTTGGTGTTTGAAGGACAGAGTTGTAGGATAGAAAGCTCCTTCATAATTATGCAATCCAAGAATCTCATTTAATGATTGAAGTTCAAAAAGGTCAAATTCAAGAATGCCAAGCAATGGAGGAATTTGGGCTAGAATGAAAATCTCCTGATTCACAGTATAGTCCTTTTTTTTTTTTTTCTTTTTTTACAACAGCATGTAATTTTTCAGTTTTGTTATTGTAGTCTTACAGATGAGTGCAATTAAGCAAAATTAAGCTAGCTGATTAAATCGCTCAGGACCAGCTTCCTCTCTAGCATCAACTAGCAAAACAGGTCAGCATTGGATTGGACAAGATTATGGGTGGGGAAAAATTGTCAGACTTGTTCTATCAGAAGTCATCATCAGATGTCTTTGTTCCAAGCTGAGTATACAAAGCAGTTTGTGCTCACAGTGCATCCCTGCAGTTTATTTAGCTTCATCAACTGGGACTGTGGTCATCTGATCTCCCATTCTCAATACCAACTCCTGCTTTCCCTGTGTGTGGAAATTCTGAGTTATTTTTTTTTCTTTATAGACACAGTACACCTTTCATCTTCCAAAGGTAATTGCAATGATTGTGCTGGCCTTCATGTGATTACATACTCATGTGACAAGATCATAGTTGCATTTTGCTGATTTCTACTGAGAACCTCTAGAGGAGTCTTTGGATTTTCATCATGATCTCTGTGTCCCCCTCTAGTCCCTAATTTATAGCAAGCTGACAGCATAAGGCATTTAGTCAGCTGACCACAATGGCTTTACATCTCTCTGTTATTCAAAACAGAATTTAAGTTGCAATATATTCCATAACCCAATGTTCTTATGTATTATAGGTTTATATTGGTAAGAAATATGATAAAAATAAAATTCTAGTCACCAAATTCTCCTTAACAGATAGATAGAATGTTTATTAGACTGACAAATAATAGGATTTTAAATAACTTCTAACCTTTATATTCTCTGTATTCTTCATGTCCTCCATATTTTATATACAATAAAGTTTTAAAACTTTATTGTATCTGAAATAATTACTGGTCAATACTTATCTGAACATTATATCCTGAACTTAGGTTCATTTTTCCTATTTTAACAAATGCAGTAAATGTAATAGCAAACAAACATTTTGATTGTTTGCTGTGAGCCAGGTCCTGTGTTAAACAATTAGATTATCTTATTTAGTCCTGAAACATGTGAGATAAGTATCACTGTCCACTTTTACAGATGAAGAAACTGAGGCCCGTAGGGAATGAGTCGTTGTCTAATGTTACACCGAAGGAGGTGGCTGACTCGGGATTCGTGATCAGGACTGTGAGGGCACATTACTCTGCCTCTGAAGAGGGTGGCCTTTCTTTTTTGTGGCATTTCATATGGACCATTTTATCTACAAGAAGAAAAAATAAGGAACTGTACAAACTGATTCATGATGCAATTGCCAGTGAATTGATGGCGATAAAATAGACATGAGTACACAGAGAAGCATGGGGGTGGCATGACACAATCGACTATTCATTCCAAATAAAATGCGTTTAAAAAATAATCGAATTTTATTGATCCGAATACCAGAACTTTAAAAAGGTAATTTTAATGGAAATTTTTCTTATATAGTTCAGTTCAGTCACTCAGTCGTGTCCGACTCTTTGTGACCACATGGACTGCAGCACGCCAGGCTTCCCTGTCCTTCACCAACTCCCGGAGTTTACTCAAACTCATGTCCATTGAGTTGGTGATGCCATCCAACCATCTCATCCTCTGTCATCCCCTTCTCCTCCCGCCTTCAATCTTATCCAGCATCAGGGTCTTTTCCAATGAGTCAGTTCTTCACATCGGGTGGCCAAAGTAATATTCAGGACTGATTTCTTTTAGGATGGACTGGTTGGATCTCATTGCAGTCCAAGGGACTTTCAAGAGTCTCCTCCAACACCACAGTTCAAAAGCATCAATTCTTCAGCACTCAGCTTTCTTTATATAGTAATTTTATTTAAATGGGTGACCCAAGGTCATCACTTGAAAAATCCAGAATTTTACTATGCAGTAGAATACCTATGGGTATGCTTTTATTTGTTTTGAGCCCTTCTCTCTCTCGATGTTATTTCTCTTGTGTGTGAATCCACTCGAGTCTTCCCTTGGTGGCCTTACCTCCTCCTAGTCTGCTATCAACAGCAAAACCATATAGCCCAACATTGCACAGAATCTGAACACAGAGTGATCAGAATTCTTAGGGAAAGCCTTAGGGAGCAAGTGGGATTTCAGTTTTGGCTTTTTTGGGCACCAGAGACGTTTTACAATTTCGAAATGCTGATTGATTTATGCACAACTTCGTTCAACGTGTATAAATGCACATGAAATACAATTGTACTAATTATACATCATGAGAAAAAATGTCAGGGCTGGAAATGTATAAATAAGAACAAATATGAAGGAGCTTTGTGGTAGCCAAACCAAGCAGGCCAATGAAGTTAAAACTTTTGTTACCATAGAGCATATGTATCATAATATGTAACAGGAATAGCATTCTGTTCCCTTGTTTTGAATTGTAAGAGAACGTCTCATAGGAGAGTTATACATCTTTACAAGTAAATTCTGATGTTTAGGACTGTGATACGGTGAACTAGAAGATCTTAATTCTTAATATTGCTTCCAGTAAAATCAGCAGCAGCGGCAGCAGTTGAGCAGTTATGTTATCAATAAAGGTGCTATGAGATTTTCTGCAGTGTCTTAACCTCCCTAGGGGCCTCTGGCAGCCCAGCCTTACCCATCCAGGGGCAAAGCAGCCTGGCTGTTAACACACCAGCTCCCATCATACTATTTTAGAAAGAGTTTGCCTCCGCACTTCCGTCCCCCCGTGCAGATGGGAGCGAAGCAGGCTCTGGACACTAAAGAAAGCCTACAGGAACATAAAGTCATAAAATACAGGTGCTGGCAGTCAGGCCTGTGGGCACCCAAACATTCAGGGCAAGGGCATGTGAGTGGGGCCCGGTGACATAGAGCTAATGCCGAGAAGTGAGGAGGACACAGTCACACGGTGTGGGCGCCGGTTCCCGACCCACTCCTACATCCGCGGGCTCGCTGCCTTCTACTGCTGTGGCCTTCCTGCTCGCTCCAGCGCTTCCCCCCTCCCCACCTTGGTTTTTTGTTTTTGCTCCTTTTGTTGTCTTCCGGTCACATGTGCCTGACATCCTATCCCTTAACTCACCGGAAGAGTTCTCCTCCCTGAGCATTTATGTAGGTCGGGGGCTGGGCTCCTTGACTGGAGGGTCCCTCTTCTATTCCTGTTGAAGCCCTCCTTCCAAGGCTCCTGCTGCAGGCTGCTTCTCGCGGCCTAGGCTGTAGTCCGCGGGCCTTCGTTGTAGCACTTCTTACAATTGCCTAGTGTTAGAGTTATGTTATTAGGCCTCTCTCTTTCTCCCTAGATTGCGAAGTCCTGAAGGGCAGGTGTTGCTGTTCCTTTACTCCAGCATCCACTGCAATGCTTCGCATGTAATGGGTATTTGATAAATGTTGGTTGAATTAAATTGAATAATTTAAAATCAGAGTTGGTTGGCAAAGGATGCTATTCTGAGGGGACCACCTGATTTGGTTACCTGGATGAGGAAAACACACACACAATTTTTCTAACAGCTTGCACTCAAACTGTCATTAAAATTAAAGTCCTTTATTATGCACTTTCATTGTTGCTGAAATAATAGTCCGCCGTGCCTTGGAGCAGTGAATGTAACAGCCTCTCTTAGTTATAATTTTGTGACATCAGGCATCAAACAGTTGGGAAATTGCAAGTGCTGGTAATATAACTTTACATATAGTATATCATTACAAATGAGAAAACAGGGCCCTGAGGCAAGGATGCTCTGTAACAGACTTTTCCAAAAAGAAAGAAGACTCAATAGAATGAGTAAATTTCTATAAAAAGCATTTTCTCCTGAAACAAAAGAAAACACAGTGCCTATTTAGTTACCCTTTAATAATTTCAGTTAACTTCTGTGTGCTGCTACTGCTAAGTCGCTTAAGTCGTGTCCGACTCTGTGCGACCCCATAGACAGCAGCCCACCAGGCTCCGCTGTCCCTGGGATTCTCCAGGCAAGAACACTGGAGTGGGTTGCCATTTCCTTCTCCAATGCATGAAAGTGAAAAGTGAAAGTGAAGTCGCTCAGTCATGTTCAACTCTTAGAGATCCCATGGACTGCAGCCTACCAGGCTCCTCCGTCCGTGGGATTTTCCAGGCAAGAGTACTGGAGTGGGGTGCCATAATGTGCTAAGTGAAGCAGATTGTATTTGTCCCCTGTATACTCACCCAGGGTGGTGTGCATGCTCCTAATTTGAGCAAGGTTGTTTCAGGAGTCTGAGCTGATCTTGGCCACTGGAAGGACCTTAGTTTTATCCGACATATCCACCATCTCCATATCCCCCCACCACACATTTTTACATGTAAACCTTTTTCATATTTCTGTAAGCTAAATCTAATTGAAATGAGCAGAGAAAAGAGTCTTTAATGAGATATGATCCAGAAGAAATGACCCACTGTATTTAAATTAATTCAAGTGAAGTCACAGTTTGAGGGACGGGGAGAGGTACGGTGCCCTCCTGGGCCTTAGAGTCAAGGTGGAGGTCTGTAGGTGAGCTTTGCTGACCATCCTTCCAGTGGGTTCCATCTCACATGTCCCCCCAACGTATACCCCAGTGATACTCATGGACATACTGTATCAGTAAGGTGTAACAGAGAGCCCAAATTAATGTGACTCAAACTAAATGTAGAGTTATTGGAGGGGGGGGGCGCAATTCTTTTATTTGGAAAAAAACCTCTCAGGCAAAAGAAACTGAGCAGCCCAAGGGCGATACAGGAGATCCACCGTCATTAGGAGCTTTGGCTCTTTTTATGGCCTTTCTCTGTTAGTCTCTGTTTTCCATCTTAAGCCTTGCCTCATGGTCCTAGATGACATGGTGGAATTCTAGTAGTTACCTCTGGGTTCCAGGCAGGAAGAAGAAGGAGCAAGGAAGGAGAGTGAAGAGCAGAAATGATGCCCCCTCAATTGATCAGCATTCTTAGAAGAGCCATCCTGGAAACCACAGCAGACTACTTTCACTTACCCTGTCCATGGCCACCTTTGTCTGAAACGGAGAGTAGGAGATGTATTCTAGTATCTGTGCTCCTCATTGGGTTTCCTTTGTTAAGAGAGGAGAGTGGGGTATTAGGTAGGCAACACACACACAGTATTGCTTCCCTCAGATACTTATTTAGATGAGATGGCAGAAGAATAGTGATGGAATGCTTTAAGTGCATGAAAAGTCTCTGAATTCCCAGTTCTCTTGCTGATGCTGTTTGGCTCACTGAAAATCAGAGAGAGAGAGGAGGAGAAATAAAGAGAACACTAAGGAAAGGGCTTGACATTTTCTCAAGTACTGAAATCTCTTCTTGAGATTGCTTGCTCTTTTCAGTGCCTTGAATGCTGATTCTGAGGCATGACAGCTCCAGATCTTTATTAACATGATTTGAGTCCTCACCTTTTAATAGCCTTGATTATTTCTTCCCCTGGGGAGTGGTTGGCCTGGAAGGAAACAAGTATCTCTCTTCTCTTTTTACTAGCCAAATGTGTCTCTCTTTTTTTCATTCTGAGATTTGAGAAGAGATTGAGTTGAACCTATGTTTAAATTCTTAGGGATTCATTAGTAGAAGCAAAAAGAAATTTGAGTGGACTTTCCTGGAAATGGAGAGCAGGAGGCTAGAGGTAGAGCTCTCTGCTTTTAAAGGCACAAGCCAGAGCAGATCCTGGGGTGCAGTAGGCTCAGGGCACCAGAAACCAGAGCATCTGGTAGAGAAGAATGCTCATAGCATTTTGTTGAAATGATCACCTACCTGTTTAGAATTTCAAATCTAGAATTTCTCGTTGCCCCTTTTTGGTAAGAATGGAGAGTTGGGTGCTGGGCTCTCAGGTGCCTTGTTCTCTACTCGTTGTCCTCTCGACCCTATAATATGCATTAAAAGTGAAGCAATGGGGGCAATGCAGCGGTTGAAATATAGGAAAAGTAATGCGCCTGTGAGTCTGTCAGTATGGACATGGCTGGGAAATTCAGTTGATTTCAGGCAGTTTCTAAGGAGGCAGAAGTTGCAAGTTTAAATCCTACATGGTACATTTCTCTCTATTACCTTCCTTAGCTATAAGCCACACACATGATGATAATCATAGCTACCACGTACTTACTGATCTTCATAGTTGATCTGTCATAGTTAATATGATCTAAATGGGATAGACCATTTGATTCCATATTAAATGTCTATTAAAGAGATGGCCAGTCCTTAACTTTTAATAATTAATTTGAAGCATCTTCATTAACCTTCTGCCCATTACCTTTTACGTTATAAATGATCATTTTTGAAAGCCTTTCAAAAAAGAGATCATTAAACTATATTGAAAGAGTGAAAAAATAAATGTTTGTAAATATTAAATTCTGACTTATCCTCAAGGCCATAAAGAAAGAACACCTGTCATTGTTAAGGAGCATGTAGTCTTTTTTCCCCTGCCTAGAGTAGGTTCAAAGTTGACGGTGAGTTCAACTGAAGAGATGTGATACAAAGTCAAAGCAAAGGTGGCTTGATGGGATAAGCAGGAGAACGTTTACGAAGGAGTCTTGGCCCCTATCACTTTTACCATGATCTCACCTGAAACAAAATCCCCGTTCTGCTTATCTTCCTGAGCATCCAAGGAAGGTGAGTAATAAGTGATGCTGACTATAGAATGTGTGCTGTAGACGTAACACGCACCCCGTCTTCCTTTCCGTGCCAGGGATGCCCCTTTGCAGACAGCTGTGTGGGACTTTCTGTTCTTCTCTAGAACACGGTTTATGGAAGAGGAAAAATATTACTCTGCAGTGCTTTGAGAGCATATAGGACTTCGGGGCTGGTTTTATTTTTAGTTTTGATATTTCTTTCCCTAAATAATAATCCCCAGAGAAATGTTGCAGTCTATTCTATGGTATTTGTGGATCACATGAATGCAGGCACTCGACAGACAGCAGTAGAGCAAGTTCACAGATCTCTTTACTAAATCTTGGCTTTACCACTCTACAAAATATTTACCTAGAAGAGCATTTCATTTAATTTAGTCTAGTCCATTCTCTGATAGTCAAGTCCAAGAATTAAAAAGCATGTTTTCTATATATTAAAATACTATGCAGCCCATAAAAAGGTCATTGTACTGATGTGGAAAATTTAAAGGATGGGTAGGCACAAATAAATAGGGTGATGTGTTGTAACACCTGACGATAAGCAGTATTTGAAAGAATTTTTAATAGTGGTTTTCTTTGTAAAGAAGAACTTGTCGGGAAGAGAAGATTCTGATTATCTACTTTTAAGCACTGTTTGATTTTTTTTTTAATTAGCAGAATTTATCTGAATGGTGAAATATTGGTTCATTTTTATTTTCTTCTTTATACTTTTCTGTATTTAAAAATCACCCCAAGTCAGTATTATTTTTAAATATATTCCTGATATATTTTATTATTTTTATTAAGAATGCTATTTTAAAATTAATATAAACTCTTTCAATCCATTCATTAAAAATTGATGTTTGCATAAAAACTATATGGCATGAAGGTCTCATATAAGTATTCATTTAAAAAAATGCAATTAAACTGCCATCTTTGTATGATGTGGCTAAACTAAGTTGTGATACAGCATCTCTAGCTTTCATTAACTAAATATAGACATTCTGAAGGTTGAAAGAGAAAAAGTCGTATCATTTTGCAACTTCTCCTTGAAACCAGAACATCCCTCTGAAAAGACCAAAAATATGACCTTGAAAGACTCTCTCTTTATCTTGTAGATTACTCAGACACTGCAAATTCTAATGCAAGCTTATAAACCATCCTCATTTGCATTAGGAATATACCTATATTTGCTTTCCTGACATTGCATAAATATGATGATGAAAAGTAAAAGTTAAAGTGCTCAAAATGAAATTTAAGACAATATTTTAAAATTACATTTGTATTTTATTTTACATTTATTAGAAGAAAATGGAATATTCAAACAATCATTAAAGGGGCCAGATATACTTCTATCCACTTCTTACATATATTTAAACAAACCTCAACAACCTGACAAATATGTAAATTTAAAAAGCCAACATTTCTTCCTTTATTTCGATGGGCAACTGTCTTCTCTTTAAATGGGTATGTTAGTGTTCTTGCCTGGAGAATCCCAGGGATGGGGGAGCCTGGTGGGCTGCCGTCTATCTATGGGGTTGCACAGAATTGAACACAACTGAAGTGACCTAGCTGCAGCTGCTGCTGTTTACAAGTACACTTGTTATTTGTTTAGAAATAAAAAATAGAAATAGAAAGAATAAAAAATCTAATACATATAAAATTGTTTTACTCGTCTTCTACTCTGTGAATATGCCATAGCCATCAGTGTACTCAATAAATATCAATTGACAATTTGGATCAGAAAAAAGCAAGGATTTCTCAGTAAAACAAAGATTTTATTGCTTTAGGCCAAAGACCCTTCAAAGGCCCAGGGCAGACTAGAGATAGTATGTTTTCTGAGTTGGTGTAGGTTGGAATGAGGTGCTGAGAAGGATCATATGTAATATTTCAGAGGTCCTCCTATAAAAGGGATTATAACCAAGCTGGCCTTATGAGTCACAATTAAAGTTGTTTTGTTTTAAAAAGGAACACAATTCACACAGTAGGACTAGTCAAATGACTTTCACCAAGGCAGAGACATGTTGCATTGTAACACTTAAGGGATTAATTAAATTTCTGTGAGTAGCATAGGCCAGACCTGAGTGAAATGGTCAGCACTGTGTTTATTTATTTGCTAGTTATGCATCACTTTACCTTGCTCGCATAATTAACAGTAGACCTTGAAGACTCAAATTTCAAGCAGTCACTGTTAACTAATTGCTCCTTAGAGTTTTGCAGAGATGGTTCATTTTTCAGAATAAATTTGTAAGTGGAATTTCTATCACAGACACTCAAAATAATGCTTCTACCCCCTGCCCTCCCAGCATACACACTGTGGCTGAGCGTTGCCCTGGGGTGTTGAGTCTTCTTAACACAGTGCATTTCCTCACTGGGTTTCCAGGTTACACCTCTGTGCAAGCGCTGGGGTGGGCAGAGGAGAGAAGTAGGTAAACTGGGAGAATGCCAGCAACCCGGAAGGACAGGGAAACCTGGCATGCTGCAGTCCATGGGGCTGCAAAGAATTGGGTGCGATTTAGCACCTGAATAACAGCAGGGAGTGTTCTCAGCTGTGGGTTTACTCAGTGGATCCGGAGGGCTCTGAGGCAAGGCATCACCCGTATGTGCTACAGACAGTTTTTCCTTTTAGAAAAAGCTCTGTAAAACTTCAGGTATGGCTTATATGCAATTTTTTTTTTTTGACCCAGAGTATGATAAAAACTAACTAGGTCTACATTGTATAAATAGATCAATTTAATAAATGATAGAAGGCCACTTCCATTTGAACACAGTACATTAAATTGTGGATGCAGGTATTGGGGCTTACATTTGAGCCTCTGTGTGTACAGATTAAAGACCTGTGCCACATCTGTGCACCAAAATCTGTATGTCTACCGAGCGCTTCATGCTTTGAGAAGTGCTTCCATGAGCCCATCATCTTTGTTATTGTTCAATTGCTAAGTTGTGTCTGATTCTGCGACCCCATGGACTGTAGCATGCCAGGCTTCCCTGTCCTTTAGTATCTCCCAGAGTTTGCTCAAACTCATGTCCATTGAGTTGGTGATACCACCCAGCCATCTCATCCTCTGTTGCTCCCTTCTCCTGAATCTTTCCCACCATCAGGGTCTTTTCCAGTGAGTTGTCTCTTTTTATCAGGTGGCCAAATTGGAGCTTCAGCTTCAGGATCAGTCCTTCCAATGAATATCCATTGTTGATTTCCATTAGGATTGACTGGTTTGATCTTGCTGTCCAAGGAACTCTCAAAAGTCTTCTCCAGCACCACATCATCTTTGGATCCTTATAAAAGATGTGTGGTTTACAGAGGAGCTATTATTCCAGTTTTCCAGTTGAGAAAACAAAGACCCAGAATTACGTAGGGGGTTAAAAACATGGATACTGACATGAGGAGACCTGATTACTTCTCCTTGTTTTGCAGTGGTCTTATCTGGATATGTTATCTCTCTTTGCACCTCAGTTTCTTCCTGTGGAATGTGAAGGAATTGACAAAATGACTATAAATTTTTGAATATTTTCAACTTATGAGCTGGGACATGGATCAAAGACTTTTGAATGTTATAATTGTATCCACCACCCTTTCAGATTCCAACAAATCCTCTAGCATCCATCCATTCAGTACATAATATATATGACTATAAAATTGATATGTTATAATAAAAACTCTTTAAAATCATCTAAATAATGTACAAATATGAATTCATTCATATTTTAACATACATACATTTATATTTATATTATGTAGTTTTATTTTTAACTTGTTGAATATTTCAAATTAGAATATTCTCAAATTTTGAAATCTTAAAGGCAATCCATTTACAGTACTCTATTGATGTCATTAAATTTTTTTGCAAAATCTTAATATTCTTAAAAACCAAACACTAAGCATATTTCTTTATCCTACAATTTTAAAATGTTTAGAATTGATATTTCTATCTTATAACATTTAAGGTGTTTTTAAATTAAAGATGCATTATAAAGCTTACATCATATCATGCACTGTAGAAATTATTTATTATGGAATGACTGTCACCTCTTATCTCTGCATACAATCCATGAGAATATTTACATTAACACTGACTTGTTCTGTATTAATTGTGGATATAAGACTATTGGATTAGCTGTGAATTGTTCTAATTGTGGATGCACCCACATTTTTTAATGCAGAACGTGTTATTTTCTCCCTACATATATTTCTCTCTCCTATTCAATCATAATCAATGTACTTCTACACTCCAGTGCCAGGTTATTTTTGTTCTTTAAGATTTTAATTGCATTCATTATTTGTGGCTGAATACTGGTTAGGAGTAGCCTTCAAAGATTAAAGCTGTTTATCTGGCTATGAATGATCATTTGGTGATCTGCCAAAACCTCATTCACAGGCGAAGCTTTTCTGTCCAAAGAAAGAATCCGACACATAAAGCCGATTTTCTGAACTAATATCACAGCTCTATGGAGTCATTAGGGCAAAGCATCTGCACCTCAAAACACTTTGATGACAACCTGGGCTGTCATTTTGAACACTGGTATTCCTGTCCTTCGAGTTAGATTAACATTCTAGATTTATCACCGCATTGAAAATTCCATTAACCAGGGTGATTCTTTTCCTTCCTCATTATTGTCCTAGTCAGTGCCTGGGTCCCTTATTTATTAGAATGGTGTGATCACTGAGTTGTAGACACAAAGCTGTGTTACCTTTGGAAGAGAAAGGCTATCAGATTTATTTACCCATGCCAACAAATTAAAGTTATTTAAAATTTTTTAAAGTGTCTTTTCTGGTATGTACTCAACAAACATTTACTGAGCATCTATTTCGTACAGGGTTCTACATTTTTGTGTCAAGGAATATAATAGTAAATATTAATAAGTAAGAACACCCTGGTCTAATGGAGATCGAGGGGACTGGAGTCCAAAAGAAATGAATTGGAAATTTCATTTAATCATTTGTTAGCTGTATAACCTTGGATTTTGTTTTTGCTATCTTCTCTATATGAGTCTGTGTGTGTGTGTGTGTAAGTAGAATAGAAATAATACCTCTTGCATTAGGTCATAGCATGTGTTGAAAATTAAACATTTAAAGCACCTCATAGTCCTCAATAAAATCATATTGACGAAATAAGCAATGGCTCACAGCACTGTGGTAGTATGAATAAGATCCAATCTTTGGCCTCAAAGGAGTTTACATTTTGTTGATATATTTTATGAAATGCCTAGTATTAAAAGAGGAGAAGGCGATGGCACCCCCACTCCAGTACTCTTGCCTGGAAAATCCCATGGACGGAGGAGCCTGGTGGGCTGCAGTCCATGGGGTCGTGAAGAGTCAGACATGACTGAGCAACTTCACTTTCACTTTTCACTTTCCTGCATTGAGGAGAAAATGGCAACCCACTCCAGTGTTCTTGCCTGGAGAATCCCAGGGACGGGGGAGCCTGGTGGGCTGCCGTCTGTGGGGTCGCACAGAGTCGGAAACGACTGAAGTGACTTAGCAGTATTAAAAGAAAAAAAAAAACCCTCAACTTACTTATAAAATATGCTGATACTCCATTTTATCTTCTGCGAGGAGTGAATTAGGAAGCATCTGCTCTTTTCTGCTCTTCTGCTTGCCAGTTTCCTTCCACTGCCCCTGTTGGTGGAACCTAACAGGAAGCCAGCTGCTAAAGAAGATACGTAGCTTCAACAGTCCCAGGCCAGCAACACAGAGCAAAAGATTAGGAAGATGGGATCGAGGCTGAGAGACAAGAACTTACTGCTGGGCACAGGCCTGTATTAGCAGAATGACATCATACCTGGATTGGAGGAACAGAGCTTGGTGTTTTCAAGGTACAGCCGTAGCAGCCACAGTAGGTAATGCACAGTGAGAAGTGAGGCAAGTTGAGTTTGGAGCAGTAGGAGAGGACAGACCAGGAAGGACTTAGTAGGGCACAGTTTGGATTTTATTCCAACAATAATGGGAAGCTATAGAATGTTTCAAATGTGGGAGTCATGCAAGCTGGTTTGCAATTTAAAGGTCACTTTGGTGACTATGGAGAGTGGATTCTAGAAGTGAGAGTAATAATAGAGAAGAAAGCTGGCATCTTGACAAGAGGTGATGCTGGTGATGGCGATAGTGATTTGAGATATGCTTTGGAGGTAGACCCTGAAGGACTAGATGATAAATTGGGTATAAGTGTTGATGGGGGGTGGCGGATGAGGAGACGGATCCAGAACACTTCCTGTGAGTTGAGTGGATACTGATTCATTATGGATCTGGTGGAAACAAAAAAAGGGATGAGCACTTGCAATAGGAGAACAAAGATGGATCCCATTTTAGACCCATACAATGTTGGAGACACCTACAAGATATATGGAACAGGCAGTGGATATCTAATTTTGAAAATTACAGTGACATAGAAATTAGTAACTTATGCACTGTTGTGTTTTTGAAATGGTCATGTGGTATGTAAAGCTAGGTCCCTGGGTATGGTCATGTGGGGAAATACTGTGCATTTTAAAGAGAATAGCTAGTGTTTCGAAGACCGGGATAAAATGAAGAGCAAATGAAGACAGACTGGAAGGTAGTAAGAAAAGGAGTTGAACCTTCAGAATTCAAGAGGAAACAGTGTTGCCTGAATGAAAGAGCTCAGTATGTCTTGTGGAAGCCAAGAGCAGAGAAGTCCAAGTAGATCAAGAGAAAGAAAGGGTCCATTGATTTGGCCACAGGGAGGTTTACATTGACCTTGACGTGAACAGTTTCATATTATATGGAGTTTTATGAACCTATATATATATTTAAGTTTTTATGAGCCTCAGGTGGTTGATAGGAAGGAATAATAATCACCATGATTTTTGTCAAGTCTTAGGAAGTCTGCTGACTTCCCGCATTTTCAGTTAGGGGATAATATTTGATATAAGTGGCTCTGAAAGGTTTTCTGCCTCTTCTGTGATTGGAATCTGTAACTGAAAATTGATCCAGTGTGGTACCAAGAATGCTGTCCTTCTGTTTAATTTCTTAGGCTTTTTCTCTGTAGGACACTCACTGAAAATGATGACCAAGAATTGTTTTAGTGCAACCAGGCTGGGAAAACTAGTAGTAACCAAGGTGGGAAAAAGAAGACCTGTTTCATCTGAACAACCAGATTATTTCCAGAATAACACAGGATGTTAAAGTAATGGTTTTATATGGATAAAGTGTCATCTTCATTCAATGTCAATAGAAATTACTTGAACTAAAAAGTGAAATAAGTTTACTTTTTCAGCAATGCTCTTAGAATCTGTAGATGTGATTGAATTGCTTTCTTATTGGAGGGAAAGTTGAATTTGCTGTTATTTTAGTTTGTCTTTTCTTAACTGTGCACTACTTTTTTGGTTTGTTTTTGATGGAAAAAGGCACTGCCATCCTACTGCACACGGGGGACACCAATTCAGAAGTGCAGAGACATGTATAAAAATATAAAGGCAATGCAAAGTCATTATCTTTAATATACATTTGTGTGTAAAAGCTTTACAGCTTTGTAAATTTTAATTTAATTCTGAATTTAGCTTTAATTTTTAAAGGGGCATCCTTACCTCAACAAACCCCAGGCTGATGCCTTGCAAGTTCTACACAGGCTACACTTTTCTTGACATCTTCTCAGGCCCCAGATGTCTAGAACAAATTCATGATTTTCCTCCTTTAGGCTCCTCCTCGTCTATTGCTCTTTATCACAGTGCATGGTGTTACTGAGGATGTCAAGCCAAAATCTTGAGTCCTCACCCTTCCTGACTGCCAATCCGTAACCACGACCTTCCCATTTTACCTCCTAAATCTTGTTCCTGCACCTTCTTCTGTCTGTACCCACTGTCCTGTCACCTTCCCAGCCCAGACTATCAGCTCCACTTACCTGCACTATTGCAATATCCTTTTAAATGGTCTCCAGACAGTTACTTCAGCACATTCTCCAGTGTGCAGGCAGAATAATGTTCTCAGAACCCAGATCTGAGCATGTCATCCCTCTGCTTAAAACCCTTTAGTGCCCACCAGTTGCCTTGGGATAGTGACCCAAATCCTTAACCCTGTCTATCGAGTTTGCATGGTGTGTTCTGCCTCACTCTGCACAGTCGGCACTCGCACATTCTGTGTTACTTCCCTTCTTCTTGTGCCTGCTGTCCCTTCTGCTAAGGATCCTCTCCCCCCACCTTCTTTCTCAATTAGTTAATGCTTGCTTGTCCCCAAACCCCAGATGCAGGCTTCTTTTGCATGGACTACTGTTCCTTCACAGTATTTTTCATAACTATAGATCTTTATCCATGTGCGTGGTAAGAGCCATGAAGAATATTTGAATAATATCTGTTTCTAACTAGACTACAGTTCTGTGAGAACCTGAATCATGATTGCTTTTGCTCAGTGCTAGTAGCATAAAAGAACTCAGTAGATATTTTTTGATAAATGAATGAATGAGTAGTCTTGAAAGGACAGCATAAAATATAAGGCTGTCTCAGTGTAGTTTATGACCAGAATTGAAAAAAAAAAGAAACTTAAAGTTCACCTCCTACTGAGTTAATAGGACCTTCCTTATATGTAAAGGCCAGTACATTTTGAGATTAAAGTTGACTTTTTATTAACTTACTATATATATATATATATATATATATATATATATATATATATATAAAATGTCAGACTAGGGAACTCTATTGAAGAAGTAGTTATTTTCAGATATGTTCTATTGTATTTATTACTGTTACTGTTCATAATTGTAATAACTAGCATTCAGTTCAGTTCAGTCGCTCAGTCGTGTCCGACTCTTTGCAACCCCATGAACCGCAGCATGCCAGGCCTCCCTGCCATCACAAACTCCCAGAGTTCATCCAAACTCATATCCATCGAGTCAGTGATGCCATCCAGCCATCTCATCCTCTGTCATCCCCTTCTCCTCCTGCCCCCAACCCCTCCCAGCATCAGAGTCTTTTCCAATGAGTCAACTCTTCGCAAGAGGTGGCCAAAGTACTGGAGTTTCAGCTTTTGCATCATTCCTTCCAAAGAACACCCAGGACTGATCTCCTTTAGAATGGACCGGTTGGATCTCCTTGCAGTCCAAGGGACTCTCAAGAGTCTTCTCCAACACCACTGTTCAAAAGTGTCAATTCTTCGGCTCTCAGCTTTATTCACAGTCCAACTCTCACATTCGTACATGACCACTGGAAAAACCGTAGCCTTGACTACATGGACCTTTGTTGGCAAAGTAATGTCTCTGCTTTTGAATATGCTATCTAGATTGGTCATAACTTTCCTTCCAAGGAGTGAGCATCTTTTAATTTCATGGCTGCAGTCACCATCTGCAATGATTTTGGAGCCCCCCAAAATAAAGTCTGACACTGTTTCCACTGTTTCCCCATCTGTTTCCCATGAAGTGATGGGACCAGGTGCCATGATCTTAGTTTTCTGAATGTTGAGCTTTAGCAGCTGGCAAAACCCACTTGTAAACATTATTTCACTTACTTTAAGTGAATTTAGCATAAAATATAATTGGAAACAGTGACTTAGGAATAAATTTAGGGGAAACATTCCTGTAAGTACACTGACAGAAGTTTAATCTTTTCCCCATGTTCTTTAGCTTTCAGTTTTTCTACAGTTTATCAACTTGGGTTTATCTTGATAATCTGCAGCACTATTCTGACTTCAGAAGGTTATTGTTTTCCTACTTGTACCTGAAGTTTCTTCCCCAAAGCAGTATTCATCATTCCTATCACATGGATGATTGACAGTCACACAACTATGTAACTTTTTTGTCTCATTACTGGATTTCATAGGTGAAACCTTAGTAGTCATGTTAGTTTCATAGGAGCGTCTAGTCATATTTCATTGGTAACCTACTACATTATAGTATGCAATAAATATTAATTGATGAAGCTAATCCAAATGCTATTTATAATTTAGAAAGTAAATTTACTTTATTCTCTAAGTCCTATCATTTCTTAAACCATTATTTATTTTAATTCAATGTATGGAAGGCAGTGGCACCCCACTCCAGTACTCTTGCCTGGAAAATCCCATGGACGGAGGAGCCTGGTAGGCTGCAGTCCATGGGGTCGCTAGGAGTCGGACACGACTGAGCAACTTCACTTTCACTTTTCACTTTCATGCATTGGAGAAGGGAATGGCAACCCACTCCAGTGTTCTTGCCTGGAGAATCCCAGGGACGGGGAGCCTGGTGGGCTACCGTCTATGGGGTCACACAGAGTCGGACACGACTGAAGTGACTTAGCATTAGCATGGTTATAGCCACATAAATGAGTAAGGCTACTGCTATAATCTTGTTTCAATAGCTCAGAAATAATGGGACATTTATAAATCTGAGTTTTTATTCCAAATTAGTTTTTAAATGGTTATTTGAATTAAATAATACTAATAACTATGATTTTCAGATTTTTTACTACCCAAAAATATAATAACATATACATTTGGACAGAGTATCTAGAGTAGAACTGGTTAATAGTATACATTGAGATATTTTAATGTGTTCCCTAACATAATATTTTCTCTTTTAGAAAATTACCTGAAGGAAATTGTTAGAAAAAGGGCATGTTTACAGTTAGGAAAAAGTTATGAAAAATATAATAATTTAATGCTATTTTATTCCTTAAAGATTTCTCATTTGTTTAAGTATATTTCTGATGAGATTTTGATTTTCAAGAAATTAAGTCTTTTTTTTTCTTGCACCCCAGAATAACCTGATGAAGCCCTTACTTATTAGCATTTTAATTTGGGAAATCCCCACACAATCTTAATATTAAAATAATAGGAAGTGGTAGTCATTTTGATTGTCATTGTCATCCTTTTAAACAGTAGCTAAAGCATATTAGTTGGATAGTTTATGCAAATCGTAATGTATTTCTTTTAGGAAATTGCTTAAAATTGTGTTTCCAAGTTTTTGGCACTCATTTTCATCTTAGCATAGATTTAGAGTCCTGCATTGATAACGAAAATGTCACCTTCATTATGCAATAGGGTAAGACCTTTAGATTAAGGCGAAGCATAGATGTGGCGCTTCTAGTATGTTTAAGTTTAAAGTAATTATTTCAGTGTCTTTGTGTGTTTCCTTAGAAATTGTTCTGAGAAGATGGCTGTTGGGTTTCCTGGCCAGCTTCTGGGCATCCTGGCCCTCCCATTAAGTGTATTAGGTGTCAGAATGGAGCACTGGACACTATTCCGTGTAATTGCACAGACCTCACTCCCGGGGTTAGAAGCTCACATGGAGCCCTGTTTGTTGATGTGTTTGCAACAAAAAGCCATTAACTTGCAGGGTCAAGGGGTTAATGGAAGAAATATTCTTGTCTTCCTATTATCTTGCAGTGTTTTGCTGGGAGCTGAAGAAAGATAACACTTTTCTCCCCCAATTTCTCTTGGCAGTTTTAAAAATGGTGACTTCGTGTTTCCGTGACTAAATAAAAGATTAAATGCCAATATGGAAAGCTTTAGAAATGTACTTAGTCAAGCTGACAGTTCAGACAGGCATTCTATCATGACCACCTTTGCTGAGGTCACCAAATGGCACCTACTAACAAAACCTCGGAGGACGGCACCCTCATGATTTCTTGATTTCTGAGGCTTTAAGATTTTTTTTTTCTTGTTCCGTTTTAGGCAAACTAGTCATCCTGCATAAGAAGTCAAGGAAATTTAGTCAAACTTTGAAGGAGAGAATCAAGATACTTCTGTTACCTCCAAACGGAATGCTATATCTTAAAGAGAGCATTCAGCTACTCAGATTAGTGTCCCCCGGATTCCAAGTATTTTTAAGAGTATATAAAGAGAATAAATAGATACCCTTATGCTGATGAACAGAAACCCACTCCAGTGTTCTTGCCTGGAGAATCCCATGGACAGAGGAGCCTGGCCATAGGGTCTCATAGAATCGTATATGACTGAAGCAAGTTAGCACACATGCACCATGCTGAATAAATAAATTCTTATTAAAACTATGGATGGTTATAGGTGGGATGATAGATGAAATTAATTTGCCTGATTTTATATGTGGAAGTCATTGCCTACCTAAGGTTATATCTGTGATTTTTTATTCTTTGAAAACACTGTATTTCATAGTCTTAACTCTTCAAGCATAATGTATCTAATGAAATTAGGTTACCTAGTGCAATTTGAGAGTCGCTGGAAGGACCTCTCTTCTTGTATGTAAGGGTTCTACTGGGGAATTTTCCCCAGAAATCCAACAAATTAGAGGATTTTCCAGATTAATTAAAATAAGTCCTTTCGAGATGCATTGTTGAGTACTTTAGGAAACTTGTCCATTTCTTTCTCTCTGAAGGCCAGAATACCTTTATAGTTTTATTTGAAGGTTAGTCATAGTCTTGGGTATTGTTATTAAGCCAAGATTGTGTTACATCAAAATAATCTCAGTTTATTTAACTGCATTGCTGTGCCAGCAAACACAGGTTGTGCAGGTTTGATTTGACACAGCTTGGCTGGCGGGTTTGACTAATTTTACTAATTAAGTCTGCCACAACAGTCAATGTATGTGGATGCATATGGTTATGGTCTCCAATTTCACCCATGATTTAGCCTGACAACACACATGTGAGTTTTCTTTCTACTTAATGTTTATAGAGAGAGAATTTGTAGCACATAATTTTCTAATTTTCCTGAAATCCTAACTTCAAAATAATAGAAGGGGGGAAGGTAATCACACCTCTTGCTTAAAATAATTTAAAAGTGAAGAAGCTGGTAGAAAACTTTTTGATAATTGAGATAATTTTTTTTTATATTTCAGAATTAGTAGAGACCATGCTTTATAACTGGAGAAGGAAATGGCAACCCACTCCAGTGTTCTTGCCTGGAGAATCCCAGGGACAGGGGAGCCTGGTGGGCTGCTCTCTATGGGGTCGCACAGAGTCGGACATGACTGAAGTGACTTAGCAGCAGCAGCAGCAGCAGCATGCTTTATAACAGGCTAGCCAGCATTGCTCGTGGCTGTGATCAGCCGCCTTCCTGTGACCTCCACCACTGAGAACTTGACACTGTGATTTCGCCGTAAAAAGCTGCTCTGTGTCTGTGCAGCCTGACCCAGGGCTTCAGTCCCTTTAGTCCCACAGACTTCATCATTAGGCCAATTTGTCTTAACATCTCTGGCAGTCAAAGTGTTCATGCAGACTTTGCATATTCATGAACTTATTAAAAATGACAACATAAATGTTTATCCCCAAAGGATTTTTTTTTTTAAAGATGTCTTACTTTCATCTGTTTATTTTACATATTCTCACACCAGGAGTTACTCATGCAGTAGTAGCTACAATGATAATGTATATTGACCATCTGCTAAGGCATATTTCTAAAAAAATCTCCCATCAGCGAAACCAAGCATATTAGGGTTCCCAGGAGAAATTTCACGTATGCTCACTGACCACCCAGTTGGCTGCGCAGACTGCTGCTCTGGGCTGGCTGTCACTTCCTTCTTGCGCTCGGGGCCGCTTCAGCTGCACCATCGAGTCCAGTCTGCTTGGTCCCTGGTTTCTGGCAGGCTCAAGGGCACCACTAACACCTGGATGTACATTCCCAAAGCGGGACTCGGCTCCCCTCACTGCTATCTGTTAGGTTCTGTTGGAGGGGAGGGCCCGGAGATTCTCCCACTGGGTCAGAGGCTTGTGGGGCCCAGAGGTGGGGTGAGGAGGTAAGTAGAGGGTGCACAGAGGGTGCTGTCAGAACAGTGAGACTAGTCCACTCCCGGTCCAGAAAATAAAGGGGCACAGCTTCCTTGCACTGCAAGCTGGAAGTTAGTGTAGCATAGTGAGGGGCGGACAGGTGACCTGACTGGATACCAGGATACCTGGGGGCTGTCTGACCCTGATGACATCATTTGGCCTTTCTGATGCCTCGTCTGTGAGCCAATAACAAAATTGGCTACAATTGGTGTATATAATACGTATCCTTCCTTCCTGCTAGAGCAAACCACCCACCACCCATTCTCTTCGGTGCAGCCCTGTTTATAGATGCTTGCCTCAGACAGCCTTCCTCCCGCAGGCTTTTCAATCCCGTGTGTATATGATGGTTTAACAGGTCATCCTGGCCATGAATTAGATATGACCCAGGTCAGGCCCAGGCCTACCTAGCATGTGCTGTTGAAGAAGGGCTGACATTTTCCCTTTTTTCTTTTTAATTCTCCTTTTCCTCTTCCTTTCCCTTTCCTTTTATTTCCATCTCCTCTCTTCTCTTTTCTGCCCTCTTCTCTCTCGTTTCTTATTGTTCCTCAAAACTTGATTTCTTTGAAAGGCACATTACTTCCTTGTGCTGCAAGTTAGAAGTTAGTGTAGCATAGCGTGGGGTGGACTGGTGACCTGACTGGATACCAGGATACCGGGCTTGGTATCCTGCCCCCTGAGAAGCTGTGTGACCCTGATGAAGTCATTTGGTCTTTCTGAAGCCTCATTTGTGATATTAAAGTAATTGAACTTGATGAATCACAGCCATTCCAACTGGACATTTCGACTATTCTATGAAAGAAGAAAGTAAGAGGCAAAAGTAGAAACACAGACTATAGAAACACCAAGCTTTTTTTTTTTATAGCTCCCGCCCCTGATTTCCTGATTGTTTTCCTTTTGACTGTCCAAAAGATGAAATCTTAGCCACCTTTCTTTTAAGTTTCACCCACCAAGAGCACAGTGGGTCAACAGCAGTGACTTTCAGGACTTCAACACAGTTAAGTTCTAGAATTATCAGGGAAAAAGCAGGATTAGTTACATATATCTCTACCAAATTACAGAGCCCCTTGAGTGGTTGACCAGGGCATCTCAGCCCATCACCAACCATGACGTAACATACCTTGAACGGAGTGACGGTCCTGTAGGAGCAGCCTGAGACAGCATGGCCCTGACTTTCGCTTTAGCAGATAATCATATCAGCACTGGCTGTTGCTGTGTTCAGTGTTTCCAACCAGAGAAGATAGGAATCTGGTTTATGGTGGGAGAATTCTGAGGTGGAAATTGGAGCAAAAAAAATGCCCCATTTACAAACACTTCTGTTAAAGAAAAACTTAAAGATCTGGGGTACCTTGTAGTCATTGTTAAATATCCTCTTCTATAACATTTCAGAGGGAAATTAAACACAATAAAAATGCTGTTAAAACCATCACTGTCCCTAGCACACACCATTAATCCATATACTTAAACATTTTTACATGCATATACATAAGTATACTTTCTAATTTGGACTCATCTCTATTTATACATTCTGAATGTTAATATAAATGAAGATTTTAACAGTGATTTTTTTTATTATTTTGTTTATTTTTTGGCCATGCCATGTGGCATTTGGGATCTTAGTTGCCTAACCATGGGTGGAAACTGTGCCCTTTGCAGTGGAAGTATGGAGTCTTAACCACTGGACCTCCAGGGAAATCCCAACAATGATATTTTAAAAATCAAAAAGATTAATGGTTATACCTCTAAGAAAGTAAATCATGATGAAACAAAATAATGATTGTCCCATCTGATAGCCTTTTAAATTTGTATTACAAGTAAACATCTCTGTGTGTGTCTGTCTGTCTGTCCTTGTGTCTCTGTTTCTCTGTTTTTGTCTCTCTTTCTATACACACATAGACACGCACACCTTGTGTCTCCAAAATAAATAACTGATTTTATCGTTTGTTAGTATCTGCATAAAGATTTGTTTGGTTAGGATTTTTCAGTTGTAACGGTAATATTAGAGTTGCATCTAACCACTGGTTTTCCTACTGTAGTTGAAATTTTTTAAATAGTCATCTCTTGCCAGCTGCTTGATGTCAGTGAAGCTTTTGCGCTTAGCTCTGAGTTAAAAGGTATTTTTATGTACACTCAGTATGGTTGTGGGCCCACTGGCTCTCACTGCAACAGCACTTCCCATCACCCACGTACAATTTCATTTAAGACAAAATAGCGGCTCCAGCAGAAAATAAGCACAGTCCTCTCCTTTGTAAGTTGTAATTGAGGTTATGGCACGGCATATTGCCTGTGGCAGAATCTATTACCAAGAAATGGAGACCATGATTTGAAGCTGGATGCAATGTAAGCAAAATGAATTAATTATTAGCAGCACAGAATTGAAGCAAAGTACAGGGTTTCCTAAAGTGAAAACTATTGGCATTTTTAAGAAGAAGACATAGCAAGGCACTTATTGATGAATCTCCCAGTTTTGCCAACTGTTCTTGTTTTTTGGAATTCTTATATGCTTAGGTTAAGATGACTGTTTATAAATTAAGTCAAACTTTGCTGAGAATGTCATAGAAATACTTTGTAATATACTTAATTCTTTCCTAATTTGAAGTCAACGTTTTTTAATGTATGACTTTTAGTATGACTTGGATAGGTAAGTGGTTAAATAATGATATGACCAAATTACCTTTAATGTTATTCTTTAAAACTGCCTTTTTTCTTGTCCAGTATGCTTGAAGAAGGCAAAGTGGCAATTTTTTTAGGGGGAGGTCTATGAATACTTACCATTTCATCTCATAAATTGTAAATTTTAGTGTTTTTTGTAGATAATTATTTAGCAAAATAATTATCTCTTCATAGCAGCAAAGTACCCAGGTTATTGGTATTTCTTTCCTTTACCAGTGCTTTTGCTGGGAGTTAAATCATTTTTGTTGTTTTTCAGTCTGATTCACCAATCTTTCCCAAGCTAGCTAATAGTTTATAAATCAGAAATAAGGAAATTCAGTGAGATAATAAGAGAGGAGATTAAGTTCAACCTTACTATTTTAATTATTTTATTTCAACTTTACAGGGAGATATTACATAGAGATACAGATATATAGATTTAAATATATTAGCATGTCTGATATGGATAAATTCATGAATATATTATTCAGTGATTCTCTGATCAGTCCAACCAATTCTGCCTTGTCAACGCACACACTGTCTCTCTTTCCCCTTCCTCCTTTTGATTTCAGAATTATTATAACACATAGTTTTACTGTTATACCCTGGCCTCCAACCTGACGTATTTAGTTGTTATTATTTCTGTTAGAGGAAGGAGTAGAAGTACTATTTCTTTTTTGAATTTGCACATCTGTACTGTGCTTAGTCGCTCAGTCATGTCTGACTCTTTGCAACCCCATGCACTGTAGCCCGCCAGGCTCCTGTGTTCATGGGGATTCTCTAGGTAAGAATACTGGAGTGGGTAGCCTATCCCTTCTCCAGGGGATCTTCCCGACCCAGGAATCAAACTGGGGTCTCCTGCAATGCAGGCAGATTCTTTACCAGCTGAGCTACCAGGGAAGCCCCATTTGCTCATCTAAGCATTTATAATTTCAGTAAACGAAATCTTTTTTTTTTTTTTAATATTTTCTTCCAACTTTTTTTTTATTTTTAAACTTTACAATATTGTATTAGTTTTGCCAAATATAAACCAAGAATATGTATGTGGTTTTCCATTTCACTCAAATTTCATTCATTTAACTGACACTGACTTTTCATTTTTAAATCTCACCATTCAAAATAAAATATATTTGTAAAGACTTATTTTCAGTTTTCTTTTTTTTCCCCTAGGAACAGATGGCTTTTATTTTATTTTATTATTATTTTTTTGTGCGATAAAATTTTATTAACGTATAAAGGAGATAGAGAGAGCTTCTGACATAGACATCAGAAGGGGGCAGAAAGAGTGCCCCCTTGCTAGTTTATAGTAAGGGGTTATATACCTATTAGCAAGATGCTAATTAGAGAAAGGAAATGCCTCAAAACTGAGAGAGTTGTTGATGTTTTTTTTTTTATATAATTGTAGTATAATTGTTTGCTCTTATGCCTCATCTAGATTATTTTGTGAAAGGATACTCTGTTTTCACGGAGATTTGCCAAGAATTGTGCATATTTACCTGCCTTTAAGTTGTGGAAAATCTGGGCAGATGACTTTCTCAGTATCTAGAGAACTAGAATGCAGGGTTCGAGGTCACTCTATGCAAACTACGTATGTTGAACTGGGAATCTAGAGTTTTTCTCATTCCTAACTGTGCAGGTAGGAAACAGCAGTCACACGGGAAATCCTCCAGTGCCTAAGGAGAGGACCAGCATCCTGGCAAAGAGGAGAACCGTGGAGAAACCCCAGAGTTTCAGAGGTTTCCATCTGGGTCAGCTCTGTTGGATGGAGATGAGATCTTTCTGTAGCATGTCTCAATCCCCACACCCCCCGTTTGAACCAATGGTGTCCACAAACAGCACAATCACCAGTATGAACCTTCAGGAAAGCCACTCTGTCTTGGTCACCAGTGATTATGCTCATGGTAATTTCCCCTAAACTTTCTTTCCCATTTTTCCTAGGACTGCAATTTCTGACAAGATGTAACAAGGAAGGAAATATGCAGGTGTGTGTGTGCGGTTAAGTGTTGAAGATAGGTTGCTGTTGTTGTTCATTCACTAAGTCATGTTCAACTCTTTGTGACCACAGAGACATGGGTTTCTCCAGGGTTCTCCTCTTTCCCAGGATGCTGGTCCTTTCCTTAGGCGCTGGAGGATTTCCCAGGGACCTATGTGACTGCTGTTTCCTACCTGCATGCCAGGCGTCTCTGTCCCCCACTGTCTCCTGAAATTTTCCCAAGTTCATGTCCGTTGAATCAGTGATGCTATCCGATTGTCTCATCCTCTTCCACCCCTCTCTTCTTTTGCCTTCAATCTTTCCCAGCATCAGGGTCTTACCCAAGAAGTCGCCTGTTCACATTAGGCGGCATTTGAACTTCAACTTCAGCATCAATCTCTCCAATGAGTAGCCAGGGTTGATTTCCTTTAGGATTGACTGGTTTGATCTCCTTGCTTTCCAAGGGACTCTCAAGAGTCTTTTCCAGCCCCACAGTTGGAAAGCATCACTTCTTCAGCGCTCAGCCATCTTTATGGTCTAACTTTCACATCCATACTTTACTACTAGAAAGATCATAGCTTTGACTACATGGACCTTTGTTGGCCAAGGGATATCTTTGCTTCTCAGTATGCTATCATGAAAATAAGTAGGAGTGGGATAAATTCTGGTGACTCAAAAATGGGCTCCTACACAGAAAACCCTAGCTCTTAGGTTGATATCTGTGAAGCTCTGTAAGTCTTTAGATGTTCTTCAGTGAGTTCATGGATCCCTTGTAATTTTAAGCTAATTTTGTGTGCATGCACATATGCCATTTTAGGAGAGAGGATTCATTATTTTTCATCAGATTTTCAAAAAGAAACCTGAAGCTGTTCCTAAGAAAGTTTCACCTCCTGGAAAATAGTGGTTGTCCAATATACTGGTTACTTTTTATTTCTTTAAAGAAAAAGTTTTCTCTCTACATGTAGGCAGTCATTGTGTGTATGGGCCAAGGTTGTACTTTACAATCCAGTTTAACTAACCTTATAATCAAAGAAAATTCCTCCTAGATTCTGGTAATGACTTAACTGTTACCATTTTACATTTCACTTATTTTCTTTTTTTTAATCTGTATATTTTCTAGGTCTTGTATTTAGGATTAGGAGACAGTTCTATAGGCTACCAAGCAGATAACGTAATTAGTAGCAGTTCCTTACTGTTCACATTAAATATTGGTCCCTTGAATGATTATACCATTTTATAACCTTTTTATAATAAGATGTGAATTACATCACTTTCAGAACCATGCTTGAGAAGCAGAACACCATATAAAAGAGAAACTCAGAGTCCATAAGTTAACGGATCTCTTGTTTAACATAGCGCAGGCAGGCACTGTATTTCTTCCCCTCTCTGCCAAATACTAGCTCTTGTCATCTGTTCAATAGATGCCAGTTTAGTGGAAATAATAACTCATCATAAGTGAGTATCATCTTGTCATTTGTTGAGTACTTACTTTTTCTCAAGCAACTTGCTAAAACCTTTGTGCACAGTAAATAAGCCATTATAAAAATTCAGTAAAGCCATGATAGCTTAAATAACTTCACAAAGTTAACAGAGTTCTGTGTCCAGTGAGACAATCCTTCAGGGAATGAAAGTGAAATAAAGATATTCTCAGATGAAGGAAAACCAAATGAATCCGTTGTCAGCAAACTGAATCTGAAAATTACTAAAGGAAGTTCTTGAGACCAAAGGGAAGTCATGAAGGAAATGAGAAATGTCATGGGTGAAAAGAGGAATAGAAAGGGTTAATATTTTGTGACTATAATAGATTGTTCTCCACATGGGTTTTGGAAATTATGTTTGATATTTGAATGCAAAAATTGTAGCATTGTTTGAAGCAGTTCTCAGTGTATTCACAAATGATATTTAGAGCAGAAAGTAAGAAAATGCTTTAGAAACACATGTGCATGTGAACCAAATGAAGAGCTTCCAATGATTGAAGGTGGAAGCTTGACCAAGAAAATAAATAATGCTGTATTGGCTTATATTATAGAGTAGAAATGGATAAAGTAAATATCCATGAATTCATACTAATAAATGCTTGAATAAATAAATAAGGGATAACAGAAAGTATTCTGTTCAGAATTTCAAATAAATGTAGGTACTTTGCCCTCAGGAGATACAGCCAAACTCCATACTGTTTAACCGTGGGCTGTACATCAGGTCATGCTGTCCAAGAGAATACTATGGAAGGGAGTACAAATACTATGCAGTGGAGAAATCTGACAGAAGTCCACCTTCGCCAGGAGACCAAGGTCACTAGTTATCAGTCATGTTGATGGTAGTATGTGCCATTGGTATGTGAGGAGAACGGCCCTTCGCCTCTGTGGGCTTCCTCCCCAGATCCCATGCTATGCTATGCTATGCTGAGTCGCTTCAGTGGTGTCCGACTCTGTGCGACCCCAGAGACGGCAGCCCACCAGGCTCCCCCATCTAATCTTGAGGAAAACATCAAATAAATTCCAAGTGGAGGACATGCTACAAAGTAGGTGACCAACATTTCTCAAAACTGTCAAGGTCATCAAAGCAAGGCAAGAGCGAGAACCCATCATAACTAAGAGGACCCTCAGGAGACAACTGAATGTAACTTGATATCTTAGGTGGGATACTGAAACAGAAAAAAAAATAGGTAAAACCTAAATAGGGTATGGATTTCAGTTATTAATAATATACCAATATTGGCTTGTTAGTTGTGATAGATGTGTCATATCATACTAATACAAAACATTGATAGGAGAAACTGGGTGTGAGGTATATACAAACCCTATTTTATCTCTGCAGTTTTTCTGTTAAGCTATTCTAAAATTTTGAAGTTTGCTTTAAACATATACTAATCAGGGGCTTCTGTGGTGGCTCAGTGGTAAAAAATCTGCCTGCATGCAGGAGACACGGATTCAGTCCCTAATCTGGGAGGATCCCACGTACCAGGGAGCAGCTAAACTAAGCCCGTGTGCCACAACTGTTGCGCCTGTGCTGCCGAGCTCACACGGCCTGACTACTGAAGCCTGTGCACCCGGGAGCCCGTGCTCCCCAAGACAAGTCTCTGAAACGAGAAGCCCATGCGCTGCCGCCAAAGAGTAGCCCCCGCTCTCCACAACTAGAGAAAACAAGAATTCAGCACAATCAAAAACAAATAAATAAAATTTCACAACATATATACTAATCAAAGGAAGTCAGAGTAGTTCTATTCATATAAGACAAAACAGATTTCAGAACAAAGACAATTGCCAGCATCAAGAGGAGATGCTATTATAATGATAAATGGGTCAATTCATTAAAAAGATATAATCCAAAATGTGTATGTACCAAGCAACAGAACTGACAGAACTGAAAAGAGAAACAGACATGTCTTCAATTACAGTCATGGACTTTGACACTGCTCTCACTGTAATTGATAGAACCACCAGGCAGAACATCAGCAAGGACACAGAAGAACTGAACAACACTATCAGCCAAATACTTACAGAATTTTGTGCAGACGTGTGCCAACTGATTACAAAATTTATGTGGGAAAGCAAAGAAACTGGAATAGCTATTTTAAAATTTTTTGAAAATTAAAGTTGGAGTAATTCACCTGAAAATAAATACATGAAAAGAACTTCACAAAGGTGATACAGGTAAGAAGTAACAGAGCCAGGATTCAAACTTAGGTCTCTCTGATTCTAAAGCCCATAAACTTGCTGAACCCCATGCCATGATGCCAGCCATAGTGGGTGAGCACAGCCCATCAGCTTTCACTTTTGCACGTCATACAGCTAAAAGGAGTAGACTTCTGAACACCACCTTGTTTTCCCCTCCTGAGGTTTAAGATGCAATGGCTTATAAGGAGGAAAAAGTGTACAGTAGCATGCGGTTGCTGTCAACTCAGGTCACAAAGTTTAGAATTGCAGAGTGTTTGCTTGTTAGGCTTTTCACAGATGCTCAGACCCTGAATCTCCCATTTTCTCTGTCTGACCTTGGTGACATTTCTGTGCTTCAGTCCCCTCATGTCTAAAGGCAGGAATTCAATGAGTTTACATACATACATACAAAAACAACAACAAAACATTCAAAATAGTCAGTTCAGTCGCTCAGTCATGCCTGACTCTGCGACCCCATAGACTGCAGCACACCAGGCCTCCCTGTCTATTACCAACTCCCAGAATTTACTCAAACATGTCCATTGAGTCAGTGATGCCATCTAACCATCTCATTCTTTGTTGTCCCCTTTTCCTCCTGCCTTCTGTCTTTCCCAGGATTAGGGTCTTTTCCAATGAGTCATCTCTTCACATCAGGTGGCCAAAATATTGGAGTTTCAACTTCAACATCAGTCCTCCCAATGAATATTCAGGACTGATTTCCTTTAGGATGGACTGGTTTGATGTCCTTGCAGTCCAAGGGACTCTCAAGAGTCTTCTCCAACACCATAATTCAAAAGCACCAATTCTTTTGATTTTAAAAATAGTGCCCTATACCTAATAAGCACCCAAGAGGACTGTTAAAATCAGTAACAACTCAAATAGAAAATCTTATTTCCCAAGGGCATCTAATATACCTTTAGATAGAAATGAGCATGAAGATGACAATGGTTCTTTAAAAATGATATCTGGGTCTGAATATAACCTTTCATCTCCCTTATCTTTCTTTCCACACCCCCAACTTCAGCAATGTCTCAACACCTCTTTGGGTAAACTAGCTTTAAATAACAGAGTGATTGGTTGGAAGATGAGCCCCGAAAAGCATCAGCAGAGATTGCATTCCGAGTCTGTGCTTGTACACAGTTCTCTTCAGGGCATAATCTAGAGTTTTATTTGAGGACTTTGCCATCTCACCACCACCCTTTCTCAACCCTGGAGACAGCCAGAAGTAACACAAAAGGAGGAATACAAGGTAGCAGCTTTGTAGCTTTTCATTGCTTGCAATTTTGTTTCAAAATAAAACTGATATCATAACTTTATAGAAATAAGTTATGGAGGAGAGTTAACAGACATTATATCTTTGTAATAAAACATTCTACTGGCTGGTGTGTGCATACATAATAGATTATTTTTTTTGGCAGACACTGAAAAATTAAAGTTTGGCAATGTAAATAAAACCCATCAGTAGAGAGAAATGGTATACAAAAATAATGGCAAGTTTTGAGCTACAGCATCTTTTGAAGGATCATTTCTTTCTGTGATAATCATTTATTCAGCAAACATCTGAGAATACGTACCATGCTGAGGAACCTGGCTATTTACTAAGGCAACAAAGATGACTAAATTATTGTCATCCTTGCCCTTCAAGTGCTGGTTGAAGGAGACAGATAATCGAAGAAATAATTGTAGAACATGACAATGAGTATGATGATAAAAATAGGGAAAGGATACTGAGATAGCACAGAGGAGGGAATTTGCAGCTCTAGGACTTTGAGAAGAATTGTAAAAGAAAGTACATACATTGAATATTTACTCAATGTGTGGATGAAGGAGCAAATAGTCTCTTAAAATGAATGTGATCACAGATGCTATGCCCTGAAAAGATGACCTGGGATTTGGCAAATAAAAGGGAAGTTTCAGTAGAGTAATCTGGACATAATCCATGTTGCAGAATCCTTAAGGCTCTTACCCCCCACTAAAAATTAAGTAACATATTTTAAGTAATGTAAGCTGTGTGCTGTTATTTCCCAGAAAGGAATAATTTACTGGGGAAAACTGTGTCTAGGTCAAGTTATATCTTATTTCAAATAAGATATATAACTGGGGTATGCATTTTAAAGAAAACCAGCAGTGAATCTTTGGAAAAGAAAAAAAAAAATCCTTAAACTCTTAAGTAGATTTTTTTTTTTTTTTTGATTTAGGAATTTGCCTGCATGCTTCCATAAATAGTTTCTAAATGACATTGATGTTTTCATAGGTTAAACATTTGCCTTAAGAGAATATATCACTATATCTGTTCCCTCTGTACATGTATTTATCTCTCAATATCTAAATTCCCTCTAGTAATTCAGATATAGAATTGGAATGTCATTCTTACAGGTGCTGTTCAGTTACTGAATATTATAGCTAAACTGGAGTCTAATTTTTCATTGAGTAAGATTCCCTTTCTTGTGTTGTATAGCATTCAGTCATGAGTTCATAATAACGATAACATTAGCAATACTAACATCGTAACATTTACTGAGTGTTTACGATGTGCCGAAACAGTGCTGTCAACTCTTTTCATGCATGACTTCATTTAACCCTTATGATTAACTGTCTCAAACTGTTGAAAGCGCCAAATGTAGAGTTGGTCATTTTTCCTTAAGGCGTTTAAGTCGACATTTGTACATTCTACTTGACCTTTGGTGTCTAATGGTTGCACTTACAGTTGGTCACTTAGGTGTTGATTTTGCTTCCAAATAACTAGGCTCTTAGCACAATCAAAAGTTCCTTTCTGTCCTTTGCTTTATTTTTGCTTCCAGTTGTAGTGTTGCTCTACCCTGGTTCTTCAGTTCATGAAGATAGACTTGGATTAAATTGAGCACTATTCCCATAGTCTATTCTTCTTTGATTTTAATTCTTACATTTCTCACTTCTAACCGGAGTGCTTTATGTGAATATAATCTTGTTTTAATGCTGTTGTCTTAAATATCTCTGTCAATGAATACAACCAGAATTCATTTTATTTTTAGAACAAATATCCTTACTGTGAATATATAAAGATCCTGCAGACTTTATAGTGCTTTCATCTTTCTTAAACACTTTGATATCTGTTAGGATATGAGTTTATATTAAGCCATATCTGAACTTAATACTCTCAAGAAGGCAGGTCAGTGAAAGTACAATGAGATAAGAATTATTTGCCCAAATAATAAGGCCTGATCAAGTCCAAATCCAAATTTCCTGAAGGTCAAATTTCCCTTTCTCCCATTCCAAACTTTCTTTGATTTCTTTTTTCCATAATTAAAGCAGTAATATCATAACATCATAACGTTTATAGTGAATGTTTTAATACACAGAAGGAATCCACATCCACTGTTTTCTTTGGTCCTGTTAATGTCTCAGGGAGTTTAAATAAGTAGATAGTACTGATCGACCCTCTTGTGGATGAGGACACTGAAGCTGTAAAGAAACGATGTGACTCCCAAAGTTCATGCGTTTATAGTGAGCAGCAGAGGCTAGATTTTTACACAGGTCTGAGAAAAAGATCATATTAAGTAAATAGGTTTGATTTGGGGTAATATATATACTGGAGTAGCTTAATTATAGGGGAGCAAGAGATTATTTATTTGTTCATTATTCCAAATTTTTTCATTAGGAAATCTGCTGATTCCAGTTCAACAAATGGTTTGTACTCTATCATTTTTTTTTAGGAAAGAGTTTCAGGAAACATAATTATGTCATTCTCATTATGAGTCAAACCTGGAATCTACAGGTTTCAAATGACAATTATTCTCAGCTATTCATCTTTTTTGTATTACTGTGTATTATTGGTTGACCAAGAGAAATCTCTATTTCATGTGGAACACTTGCAATTTTAATTTCTTGACTTATTCTTCTCTTAGTGATACCTTTCAAAGGAGGTGGATGAATTTGAGATCTTAGTAAGAATTATTAGATAAATATTAGATCTGATTTATTCCTCACGTATCATCTTGAAAGAAAATGAGAATGAACCAAAATGGTAGATAGGGTACAACTCACCTAAAATTCTGTTGAAAGGACTCAAGAAAAAAAAAAAAAGAATATATGTTTCTAATAGCACTGGAAAATGATAGGAAGTATTGCCATGAGATAGAGGCAAGTCCAGAATGAATGCTAATTTACTGTTCAACATTATGCCAGATATTTTAGCCAATGTAATAGCACATACATTATATATACACACAAAGACAAAATTATCACTAATTGTAGATTATTGTCTACCTATAAAATTGCATCTAAATAAAAATATTTCATTTTATAATGTACTTTAATAAGGTGTCCAAAGTCAGGGTCTATTTTGGTATGGGAGTGGCATGATTAAGACTTTATGTTAGAGTAAAACTCTAGGGACCCTCACTAGGATTAACCAAAGCAAAAAGAGATTCATCAAGAGGTTGTTGAAATGGCCAAGTGAAAGATGATGAGGGCCTGAGTAGAAGGAAATTGATAATAAGATTTCTGATCTAAACACAGTAGAACATGACACTGAATGGATTAAGCTAACAGAGTAGGCAGGCAAAAAGGCACCGATGACAATTTTTCCCTGGGAGAATGGTGACATTAATACCAAAGACTGGGGATTCAGTACAGAGGTTTTTCTTTTTTCTGTAGCAGTGAATCTTCATCTTGGCTGCACATTGGGATCACCCGGGGGGCCTTTAAAACTCCTGATGCCTTGGTTGAACTGGACCACAGTTTAACTGGTGAGACTATGAGATTACTGAAAGCTCCCCACAGGATTCTGATCTATTGCTAAGAAAAACAATTATTGTTCTAAGCAAAGATAATAAAATCTTCCTAAGAAAGGGCTAGATAGTAAATATTTTAAGCTTTGCAGACCATATGGTTTTTGTTGCAGCTATTTAACTCTGCCTTTGTAACATGAATGCAGCCATACACTGTACATGAAAGGATGGACATGGTTAGGATATAATAAGCTTCATTTCCAAAAATGGCCTTGGGCCGGATTTGGCATGTAGGTCATCGTTTGTTGAGTTTGTGGTAATAGTTGTGATGATAGTTGTGTGGAAGACATTCAACAGACAAGTGGAAGTGAAGATTTAAAGTTGGGAGGTATCTTTCTTGGACTGCTATCCTTGTACACTGGTAAATCCAAGATCAACATGCCAGGCGATTTAGACGTCTGCCTTCTCCCTGTGTTCTCACATGAGAGAGAAGGAGGCAAGCCTTCTGATGTCTCTTTTTAGGGGCAATAATCCCCTTGTGAGGGCTTCACCCTTAGGACCTCCCAAAGACCTCATCTCCAAATACCATTCAGCTTAGAGTTAGAGCTTCCGTGCGTGACTCTTGGGAAGGACACGATTTAGCCCATTACTGGAGGTAACTTGCAGTTTGACGTGTATGCTTGGAAGTCTCCCACACAGTTGATAGCAGGAGCCTACAGGGAAGTGAAGTTGCTTAGCAAGAGTTTAAGGAAGGAAAAGAGTCAAGAGCTGAAAAGACAGATATCTGTTTATAAGAACTTGGTCAAGGGAGGACCTCCAAGTAAGTGTTAGTAGCTCAGTTGTGCCCAACTCTTTGCGACCTCATGGACTGAAGCCCACCAGGCTCCTCTGTCCATCAGATTTTCCAGGTAAGGATACTGGAGTGGGTTGCCGTTTCCTTCTCCAAGGGATCTTCCCAACCCAGGGATCGAACCCAGGTCTCCTGCACTGCAGGCAGATTCTTTACCAACTGAGCTACAAGGGAAGCCCCAGACAAATGTAAAAAGAAGGAAGTAGAGGATTTAAGAGCTGAGTAGTATCCTGGATCTCACTGGTGAGTATGAGGAGAAAGAAAAAGAGACAGAGAGGGAATCACTAGAGTTGCCCGAGGGTTGGTGACTTCTAAAATAATCAGTATTAATAAACTCCATCACAGTTTTTCCCTGGGGAGCCAACCTTCCACTCACTCTTTGTCCACCTGATCAACCGAATAGAGAACACAGAGCCAAAAAGTAAACAATGGTAGATTTCTTGGTGATACTGTTGGAGGGTCTTTATCTGATGGTGCCTAAATCCAGACTGACAGTTCCACTTCTTGGTTGCAGAGCCAGGATGTTTTATTTTACTCTGCAACATGTGGCTTGATTTTCTGTCCTTTGCAGATAAAAGTTAACTGATAGGAACTTAGAGCCCACACTATGAGGGGTTGCACAGAAAGTGGAAGGAGCCATAAGCTGAGTTTCAGTTCACTATTTGTTTCACTGACAAGTTTCAGTTCGAAATTTGTCAGTGAATGTACAGAGTGATAACATGGTAGGTTTGTGGGGGAAGAGGAAAGAAGGAGGATTTATCAAAAGGGGAAAAATAAATGGGTGAGGGATTTAAGATGTAGAAGAAAGAGAGGATGTCTGCCAGATTAAGTTCCCAGATATGGAACCCCAAAATCCCATAGTCCCAGTCTCCCTTCATTTTCTCTGTTTTCCAGACATCTGCATTTTCCTTTTGACTTTACAATAGAAAAATGTTGCTTAAAAAGTCAAAATTTAGGAATTTGAAATAGAGTAGGATACTTGTTATGAAGCAAGACTCCCAATCTATAAAGGTACTAATAAGTAAATAAGTTAAATTACTGAAGGCCTTCAAAAGTTTTTAGAAGCTGGTGTATTCCTTAACATTCTATAAATTACTTTATATTTCTATTCTTTCATCCATATAAATATAGTACACTTCTTTAACTTCTAAAAGACCTACTTCTTCTATAACAAAGCAGCTTTCATGTTTTTCCATTTATATGCATATATAATGCTTATATGCAGAGTACATCATGAGAAACGCTGGACTGGAAGAAACACAAGCTGGAATCAAGATTGCCGGGAGAAATATCAATAACCTCAGATATGTAGATGACACCACCCTTATGGCAGAAAGTGAAATGGAACTCAAACGCCTCTTGATGAAAGTGAAAGTGGAGAGTGAAAAAGTTGGCTTAAAGCTCAATATTCAGAAAACAAAGATCATGGCATCTGGTCCATCACTTCATGGGAAATAGATGGGGAAACAGTGGAAACAGTGTCAGACTTTATTTTTCTGGGCTCCAAAATCACTGCAGATGGTGACTGCAGCCATGAAATTAAAAGACGTTTACTCCTTGGAAGGAAAGTTATGACCAACCTAGATAGCATATTCAAAAGCAGAGACATTACTTTGCCAACAAAGGTCCGTCTAGTCAAGGCTATGGTTTTTCCTGTGGTTTTGTATGGATGTGAGAGTTGGACTGTGAAGAAGGCTGAGCTCCGAAGAATTGATCCTTTTGAACTGTGGTGTTGGAGAAGACTGTTGAGAGTCCCTTGGACTGCAAGGAGATCCAACCAGTCCATTCTGGAGGAGATCAGCCCTGGGATTTCTTTGGAAGGAGTGATGCTAAAGCTGAAACTCCAGTACTTTGGCCACCTCATGCGAAGAGTTGACTCATTGGAAAAGACTCTGATGCTGGGAGGGATTGGGGACAAGAGGAGAAGGGGACGACAGAGGATGAGATGGCTGGATGGCATCACTGACTCGATGGACGTGAGTCTCAGTGAACTCCGGGAGTTGGTGATGGACAGGGAGGCCTGGCGTGCTGCAGTTCATGGGGTTGCAAAGAGTCGGACACGACTGAGCGACTGATCTGATCTGATCTGATCTGATATGTACATAAACTGTATTTTTAAAGATGCATCTAAATAATTCTTTTTTTCACACTCATGTTAGGAATGGAAATTTATGATTCATCAAAGAGAGGGATTGAAGTATTTTTCATTATTGACTGTATTCAGTCAAAATAGCTGGACAGATTGGGTAATGGAATTAAATTATATCATGTGAGGTGCTGGCCTTAAAACCATCATGCTGTTCTATCTTCTGATGAAACACAATTGCATTTGACTTGTGTAAAATGATTTAAAAATAAAACAACTGCAGTGTGCAAAGTGAAAGATTCAGCACTAGTTATTTGAACTAAAAAGAAAACTACTCACCTTAAGTAAAATTTTTCTTAAACATTTAAATCACATATACTAACATTTTATAAAGAAAGGTTACTACTGAGCAACATAATTTCCAAAACATCATTCAGAGACAACTTAGTTTTTGAAGAAACTTTTAATTTTGAACTTTCACTATACATATATATGTATGTTTTCCATTCATTCTCATGTTTTGGAGGCTTGATGTGTGAATGCTAATGAATATTAGGATTCTTGTTCTTGCCTGGAGAATCCCAGGGACGGGGAGCCTGGTGGGCTGCCGTCTATGGGGTCGCACAGAGTCGGACACAACTGAAGCGACTTAGCAGCAGCAGCAGCGTACTTGTTCCTAAGCAAATAGAACCATCAGAGCATTTTATATATTTGAAACTGCATTCCTTTTTTGTTTGTTTGTTTTTTTTTTTGAGCAATATCACATTTGAAATCATGCTTGAAGAAACATTTTGTGGCAGGGAGCCAGTGCTCTCATTAAGGACACTTTGCCCATGACCAATTTATTAGTTTACTTATTTCTGCAATGCATATTGCTCCTGTGGCTCATACATGCCTAATGTTGAAAACTGCTTGTCAAGGATGTGTACACTGTGTTGTCTTATTTATATCAGAGTATACAATTTAGTAAGTTATAATACATGGAAGTTAATGGAAATTTTATTTAGACTTATACATTTTGGCAGCCTGACAAAATAATCTTTCTTACTTTCTTAGCTAGAGTGCATGTTAATTTTTGTATTCTTCTTTTGTTTTGTTTTGTTTTTTTTGTCTTAATTAGAGTTTCCCTTAGAACTAGATCCCATGTCAAGGTATAAGTCATAAGTTTGGGAAGTTCATAAATTACTGAGAGGGGAGTGAGAAATGCGTCAGCCAGGGGGAAGCAGTAAGTAGAATTCTTTGAGATGATTTAATGCTATCTCAGACTTATTCTATCCAAAGGGTGAGGGAAGCGGTATATTTATACACCGACTCTCATCAGAGGTTGGCTGAATGCTGCTGGGCGGGAAATGGAGCTTTCCCTGACTGGTCTGGCCTGCCGTGCACATGAGCACAGTAGTCTTTGGAGCTTCAGAAAAACCCTGATGCAAAGAGAAGCAGATAAGGCAACTGGAACACAATTGGAGCTAAAACAAAAACAGCTGGGAGCCCTAGGAGTGCCACCCAAAGTATCTGCCATACCTTCCATGGGCTCCTGTTCACCTGGTGCTATTTTGTCCCAATCTGTGGAAAGAAAGCCAACTTCCCTGGTGACTCAGACAGTGAAGATTGCCTGCAATGCAGGAGACCTGGGTTTGATCTCTAGGTGGGGAAAATCCCTGGAGAAGGGAATGGCAACCCATTCCAGTGTTCTTGTCTGGAAAATCCCCATGGACAGAGGAGCCTGGCAGGATACAGCCCATGGGATCGCAAAGAGTTGGACACATCTGAGTGACTAACAATTTCGTTTTCATGGAAAGAGAGAACAGTCACTTCTCAAGTATGCATTCATCAATTCATTAGTTTACACACCTTTATTGATCTCTCTTCCAGAGATCACTGTTTGAGGCACAGAGGCAGACACTAAGAAAGAGCTGATGACAAATTGACACTAAAGAGGTACTCACAGTCAGGGTAGCAGCCTAGGAGGGGATGGGCATTGACACCAATGAGGTGCCCACAGTCAGGCTAACGGCCCAGGAGGGGGTGGGCCAGGGAAAGTTTTGAAGTGCAAAGAAGTTTGAATATGTGCTCCCTCTTGGGAAAGGACAGATTCCTAGTACCAATCTAGAGTGGCTGTGGTTCTTTTATTAACTCTGAGGGTCCCCGTCTTCACCTTTGGTTCTCCGTGTATCGCCCTGAAGAGGCTTGTGTGTGGAAAAGGAAGGCAGCAATATACGGTTCCAATCAGGGTATTTTAGTAGCTGTGTTCTCTGGCTGGAACAGTCACACGATTGTTCAAGATTTTGACATGAGCATATTATGACTCTACTTACAGGAGAAAACAGGAATGCTGCATGCTGAAATATGCAGTTTTATATAAAGGAATGCTGCTACTATGGAACATGCATGTATCAGAAGGCCAGTTCAGTACACAATTTTTGGATGAAGGCACACTGAAGAAATTATACCAAAAAATGTAATATTTAAGGATATTAACCCAAAGTGGGAATGTGTTTATTAATCCAAAGTGGGAAATACAGCTATAGGAATGCAGACAGACGTATGTGATTATCTCAAACGGTATTGGTATTTAGAGTTTCTACATTGCTCTTCCTTGGATTTCTTCAGAGGTGCCTGCAGAGATGGTGATGATAGTCATGGTTCCCAGCTTTTGGAACACTGTTTACGTGTTACCAGACATACCTTATCTCCAAAAGCTTGACAACTGTACAGGCAGATTGCCATCTTCACTGTATATTAATGAAAACCTAATCCATCAAAATTTTAACCTGGGCATCTTGTATTCTGAGGTATGCTTGCAGAACTTATTGATAAGAAAGACCATGTACAACAAAAGGATGTCCAAGATTCATCTATTTGTTAAAAAAAATATTACCTTGGAAACTGACTATAGACTAGACACATAGCTAGGCCCTACACACACCATCATGAACGAGACAGACACCCCGCTGCCCACTTACAGCTTCTTACAGCCTGCAGTGGAGATCACAAAGCTATAAGCAAATCCGTGCACACTACATCTGAGTGTTACAGTAAGAGACGTGCAGGTGCTAAGGGAGCCCAGAGCCAGGGGATCTGATTGATTTTAGGGATTAGAAAAAGCTTTCTTGAGAAAGTGACTTTTAAGCAAAATATTAAAAAATAACAAGGTCGAAGTGGGAAAGGGTTGGGGAGAATGGTTCCAGGCACAGGGAGCAGCATGTCTGAAGGCCCAGAGGCTTCATTCCAGCTTGGAAAGACAGTACGGCTGGGACATGAACTTCACGATGGACAGCGGAGGCAGAAGCAACTCGGACGATGGAGGCCCTGTGAACCACGCCGTGGATTCAGCTTTCCCATTCTAACGGCCTTGGGAAGTTTATGAAGGAGAGCCCGTCACTATTTGCATTTTAGAAAGCTTCCTATGCCTGTGGTAAAAGGATTGAATAGGAGTAAACCCAGGGTCAAGGAAGCTACACCAGGTATTCTGATAATCACCGTGGAGAGCTGCTAGTGAGAGGGAGCAGAGTGGATTTCTCTGGGGGACACTGAGGCTTTAGGAAGGGAAGACATGAGTGAGGTTTCCAGGAAGGAGGAGGGTATAGTGACATTGCGTGGGCTTCTGATTTGGGCAGCAGGGTGAACATTAGTGCAGCTTCTAAGCAGCTTCTGAAAACCTTTAAGAAGTTTGCCCCTATGAAAGCTGATTTCTACCTGCCGGCCAAAGATCTAGAGGGACCTCACCCTCTCATTCTAAAAGGAGATGTTAATACAGATACAACTCTTTTGGTATCTGAAGGTAGTAGGATTAGGAATTAATTCATCTTCCATTTTCTTGTTTTTCTTTGCTATACTTTTAAAAAGGGAGCTTTATCTGTAAAGCTACAGCTTCTGTGCTGTCTTTTGATGAACATGTGGCTGTCTCAGCTTACTCACAAGTCAGGAGAGTTAGGCCTAAGTCATGTCTACTAAGCTAAGGGAAAGATAATTCATCACCAGTGTAATTAAGTGAGCTTTTCTAGAATGTGTTAACTTCTCATCTACGTAATATGAATCCAGACAGAGTGGGGTTGTGATGTTTATTTTAATCTTGTATTGTCATTAACCACTTTGTTATACTGGTTACCCTTGGGTATTCCATGGAAAAAGATTCCTGTTTGTTTTCCTTTTAAGGATTTGCAGTAGTATGCCCGAGTGAATTGATTCCTGGGAATTGTTCTTACTTATTCACTGTGTGTTGCTGTGGTTTTGTTCTCCGTTGGGTTGAGCAGCTGTGCCTCTCTGTACAGCATTTACACACTGTTCACATGATGCCTGGGCACCTAGGTGTAAGTTTTTCATTATGCCCAGACGAGGAGAAGTGCGTGAAAAACCTCCGGAACCATAAACTCTGATTCCCCAATTATGAATAGTTAGAAAACCAGAGTTCTATGTTTTCATTAACACAAGGCCCTACATGCCAGCTAAGCTTACTACCTGCTAAGCCTCCTAGATCTACTGGAAAACGTGCTTTGGCAGTTCTCCAATCTTGCTAAAACTCATAAATAGATGCCTTTCATATGAATTGTTTTAGATCTGGCATATTGACACTGGAATACGTTATTCTTTTAGCAGCTGGACAAATTAAAATAAAATGATGGCTCCTTTTTTCAGTCTAATAAAATACGCAGAATTGTGTTAATATCTTAATCTGGCAGTCAGGAATTAGATTGTGTGCTCACAATCGCACAATTTCACTAGGGGGAATTACGTGTTTCCTTTTCCTTGTTTTCTTGATGATTTTCCTAACTGCCAATAGCTCAGGGAGAATTTGGTCAGACAGAATGACTGGGATCATCTGGGGAGCTTTTTGAAACAGTCGTAATGCTGAGCCCCATCTCCCCCAAATCCTGATTTAATTGGTGTTGTGTGCAGCCTGGGCATCTGGATTTTTAAAAGCTCCCAGGAGATTCTAATGTGCAGCCAAGGTTGAGAGCCAGAGTTCCCATCATGTGTGACAGACGGCATATTTCCCTGAAGTGTCTCCCCCCATTCCTCTGTTCTCTCTTGTTTTCTGTAAGTCCAGCTCACATCTGAAGGCATGGTTCTGGGCTAGCAGAATAATGGAGGTGCCAAGTGGTCCAGTTTGATTCAAGTGGTTCCATTTATGCTCAGGTTGATAATACACGAGTCTAAGGAGTACACCCAAGACCACTGTCAGCTACCATGTAGGTCAGACTGTTCAGGAGTCCCTCTGGCACTTCCCAGCTTACTGGCACACTTGTGCATAAAGCAACATGTCTATTGACAGGGTCTTCTGTCTAGTAGAGACATCCCATAAGTGCTTTAGATTTGGCCTTTCACTAAAATATATATTTCTTTGATTTTATACATTACATAGATGTTTAATATTCAGCTTAAGATTCAAATGTTTATTTATTGATACAAAAGTATACAAGTATTTGATATTTCATATCTTTGAACAAGATGTTGTACCAAAACATATTCTGGAGGCGTGAATTGGTGTTGTTCAGTCGCTAAGTCATGTCCGTCTCTTTGCAACTCTATGGACTATAGCAGGCCAGGCTCCTCTGCCCTCCACTCTCTCTGAGTTTGCTCAAAGTCATGTCCATTGAGTCAGTGATGTTATCTAACCATCTCATCCTCTGCTGCCCACTTCTCCTTTTGCCTTTAATCTTTCCCAGCATCAGGGTCTTTCCAATGAGTTGGCTCTTTACATCAGGTAGCCAGAGTATCGGAGCGTCAGCTTGAGCATCTGTCCTTCTAATGAATATTCAGGGTTGTTTTATTTTAACATTGACTAGTTTGATATTCTTGCAATCAAGGGACTCTTAAGAGTCTTCTCCAGTGCCATAATTCGAAAGCACCACACTTCTTCAGCACTCAGCCTTCTTTGTGGACCAACTCTCACAATCCTACGTGACTAAGGGAAAGACCATCGCATGAATACCAATGTGCATTTGGAACCCCATTATCTACCTTCTTGTATAAAACAAGGGTTCTGTTCCTTAAAACTTAATAAACTTTGACTGGGAATGTGACATACTTATCTTTGGATGATTTATTTTAGGACTTGTGAATAGATTTAAAGCTTTGTTGAAAAACAGTGAGAAAATTATAGCTATTGAAACTCTTAAGATACATTTCCAATGAAAACTGGATAATAGTTTCAAAAAGATGATCAGCTCAGAAGTTTGCCTTAAGTTTTAAGAAAATATCTCTAAAGAAAGTATACAAGAGTCGGGAAATTCACTCATTATAAATAAAGTGATTTTATTTATGAGTACTATTTGTATCTTGCATTCCTTTAAAATAAATTTTAGGATATGTAAGTCTTTTTGGTGTGGTAAGTTTAATTTACACAACGTACCTTATGGTGAACAGGTCAGACAGTTTTTTCAAGTGTCATTCCTGACAGCCTCACTCACTCTTCTTGCTACAGTCTAGGCGGCCTCCTAGTTGTCTTCATGATACTGTGAGAGCTGTGGCATTATAGGCTCTAGGGTACTTAAAATCTCTTCTCAGCTGGTATTTTCAATGATTGTTAGGAAAACAAGTGGACTTTGTTTCCTAGGTAAAAAGTTTATCAAATTGAGGCATCTGAATATTCTGTTGAAAATACCATCTTTCACCATGAATCTGTATTTCAATCTGTCACTAAGTTTGAGATCAGTATCAGTTCAGTTGAGTTGCTCGGTCTGACTCTTTGCGAGTCAGACAAAGAGGACTGCAGCACGCCAGGCCTCCCTGTCCATCACCAACTCCCAGACTTGACTCAAACTCATGTCCATTGAGTTGGTGATGCCATCCAACCATCTCATCCTCTGTTGTCCCCTTCTCCTCCTGCTTCAGTCTTTCCCAGCATCAGGGTCTTCTCGAATGAGCCAGTTCTTCCATCAGGTGGCCAAAGTATTGGAGTTTCAGCTTCAGCATCAGTCCTTCCAATGAATATTTAGGGCTGATTTCTTTTAGAATGGACTGGTTGGATATCCTTGCAGTTCAAGGGAGTCTCAAGAGTCCTCTCCAACACCACAGTTCAAAAGCATCAATTGTTCAGTGCTCAACTTTCTTTATGGTCCAACTCTCACATCCATACATGACCACTGGAAAAACCATAGCCTTGACTAGATGAACCTTTGTCACCAAAGTAATATCTCTGCTTTTTAATATGCTGTCTAGGTTGATCATAAATTTCCTTCCAAGGAGTAAGCATCTTTTAATTTCATAGCTGTAGTTCCATCTGCAGTGATTTTGGAGCCCCAAAAAATGAAGTCTCTCACTGTTTCCACTGTTTCCCCATGGATTTGCCCTGAAGTGATAGGACCGGATGCCATGATCTTAGTTTTCTGAATGTTGAGATTCAAGCCAACTTTTCACTCTCCACTTTCACTTTCATCAAGAGGCTCTTTAGTTCTTCACCACTTTCTGCCATAAGGGTGGTGTCATCTGCATATCTGAGGTTATTGATATTTCTCCCAGCAATCTTGATTCCAGCTTGTGCTTCTTCCAGCCCAGCATTTCTCATGAGGTACTCTGCATAGAAGTTAAATAAGCAGGGTGACAATATACAGCCTTGAGGTACTCCTTTTCCTATTTGGAACCAGTCTGTTGTTCCATGTTCAGTTCTAACTGTTGCTTCCTGACCTGCATATAGGTTTCTCAAGAGGCAGGTCAGGTGGTCTGGTATTCCCATCTCTTTCAGAATTGTCCACAGTTTATTGTGATCCACACAGTTAAAGCCTTTGGCATAGTCAATAAAGCAGAAATAGATGTTTTTCTGGAACTCTCTTGCTTTTTTGATGATCCAACAGATGTTGGCAATTTGATCTCTGGTTCCTCTGCCTTTTCTAAATCCAGCTTGAACATCAGGAAGTTCACGATTCACGTATTGCTGAAGCCTGGCTTGGAGAATTTTGAGCATTACTTTACCAGTATGTGTGATGAGTGCAATTGTGCTGTAGTTTGAGCATTCTTTGGCATTGCCTTTCTTTGGGACTGTAATGAAAACTGATCTTTTCCAGTCCTGTGACCACTAGTGAGTTTTCCAAGCTTGCTGGAATGTTGAGTGCAGCACTTTCACAGCTTCACCTTTTAGGATTTGAAATAGCTCAACTGGAATTTCATCACCTCCACCAACTTTGTTCGTAATGATGCTTCCTAAGGCCCACTTGACTTCACATTCCAGGATGTCTGGCTCTAGGTGAGTGGTCAAACCATTGTGATTTTCTGGGTCATGAAGATCTTTTTGATACAGTTCTTCTGTGTATTCTTGCCACCTCTTCTTAATATCTTCTGCTTCTGTTAGGTCCATACCATTTCTGTTCTTTATTGAGCCCATCTTTGCATGGAATGTTCCCTTGGTATCTCTAATTTTCTTGAAGAGATCTCTAGTCTTTCCCATTCTGTTGTTTTCCTCTCTTTGTTTGCACTGATCACTGAAGAAGGCTTTCTTATCTCTCCTTGCTGTTCTTTGGCACTCTGCATTCAAATGGGTATATCTTTCCTTTTCTCCTTTGCTTTTTGCTTCTCTTCTTTTCACAACTATTTCTAAGGTCTCCTCAGACAGCCATTTTGCTTTTTTGCATTTCTTTTTCTTGGGGATGATCTTGATCCCTGTCTCCTGTACAATCAGGAACCTCCATCCATAGTTCATCAGGCACTCTGTCTATCAGATCTAGTCCCCTAAGTCTATTTCTCACTTCCACTGTATAATCGTAAGGGATTTGATTTAGGTCATACTTGAATGGTCTAGTGGTTTTCCCTACTTTCTTCAATTTAAGCCTGAATTTGGCAGGAAGGAGTTCATGATCTGAGCCACAGTCAGCTCCCAGTCTTGTTTTTGCTGACTGTATAGAGCTTCTCCATCTTTGGCTGCAAAGGATATAGTCAATCTGATTTCGGTATTGACCATCTGGTGATGTCCGTGTGTAGAGTCTTCTCTTGTGTTGTTGGAAGAGGGTGTTTGCTATGACCAGTGTGTTCTCTTGGCAAAACTCTAGTAGCCTTTGCCCTGCTTCCTTCTGTACCCCACGGCCAAATTTGCCTGTTACTTCAGGTGTTTATTGACTTCCTACTTTTGCATTCCAGTCTCCTCTCCTATGAAAAGAACATCCTTTTTGGGTGTTAGTTTTAGAAGGTCTTGTAGGTCTTCATAGAATCGTTCAACTTTGGCTTCTTCAGAATTACTGGTCAGGGTATAGACGTGGATTACCGTGATATTAAATGGTTTGCCTTGGAAATGAATAAACGTCATTCTGTTGTTTTTTAGACTGTATCCAAGTACTGTGTTTCAGACTCTCTTGTTGACTTTTGTTGAGCTCAGTATAAAACAAGCTTTTTTTTCAGTCATTGGAAAAACCTAAGATCCTCACTACAGTTTTCCTTTGAAAAATAAAAAAGATGCTTTGATAGAACTGTTGATGATTATTATTGACCACCTGTCATACACACACACCCACCATGCTCATCTCCTACCCATGTCTTGGGTGGGCTTATGAATTAATTCCAAGTTGCATTCTACTGTATAGAATCTATGTACTTTAACAATTTAAAAAATGTTGCTGTTATTTTGTGACAGTAAAACAAATTACCTCACTTTGAATTTGTTTCCTTTAGTTGAATCTTCTCAAAGTGTGCTTAGTGGCACAGCCAAGACATTGAAGACGTTCAGCAGTAGATAAATGGTTTTCCTGTTCCTGTCCATGTTCTGTTGCATTATTATGGTTGTTATTATCATATTATGTCTTTGAGTATGCAAAACAAGTTTTAGTAAAAAGGCATGGGTTCTTCTTGTATTCTAAATTGTATATATTGATTTTCCTATGGCAAATGTCCCTATTGAGGACTTGTTGAATTTTTTTGTTATTTTTTTTTCCTTTTTAAGTTTTTTAAATTAAGGCCAAAATCAAACCTTTTTTTTTTCATACATTGAAATCCTTAGGTTATTTCTTATTTGTTAGGATTGCTTATCTACAAATAATAGAAAGCCTAAAATAATAGTGGCTTATATAAGGTAGAAGTTAATTTAATTTTTTTTTAATGCTCATGTAAAAGAAGTAGAGACCTAAGGAGTCCAGAGCTGCTGTGGTGGCTCACCTGTCACCAGGGACCTGGGTTTTTATATCATTAGCACATGACTTTCATCCTCCAGGTCATCTCATGTTCTAAGATTTCTGCTGTATTATCTTCCTTTCCAGTAGGAAGGAAGCTAGAAAAGGGGAGGGTGGTACCAGAAGAGCTCTTCTCTTCCTTATAATGACTCTTTCTATAAATCCCATAACTCACTTCTCCTTAGTTTTCTTGGTCCAAACAAATTAACATGGCTATACCTTGCTGAAATTAGGTAAGTTAGAAATCAGATATATTAGAAAATTCTGAAGACTTAAGAAAATACTGGACTGAAAGGGAGTCTTGGAATTCTAGAATTTTAGTGGGAGAAATATCAGTAACCTCAGATATGCAGATGGTACCACCCTTATGGCAGAAAGCAAAGAGCAACTAAAGAACCTTTGATGAAGGTGAAAGAGGAGAGTGAAAAAGTTGACTTAAAACTCAGCATTCAGAAAACAAAGATCATAGCATCTGGTCCTATCACTTCATGGCAAATAGATGGGGAAACAGTGGAAACAGTGACACACTTTATTTTCTTGGGCTCCAAAATCACTGCAGATGGTGACTGCAGCCATGAAATTAAAAAACACTTGCTGCTTGGAAGAAAAGCTATGACAAACCTAAAGTGAAAGAAAAGTGAAAGTGAAGTCGCTCAGTCGTTTCCGACTCTTTGCAACTCCAAGGACTGTAGCCTACCAGGCTCCTCCGTCCATAGGATTTTCCAGGCAAGAGTACTGGAGTGGGTTTCCATTTCCTTCTCCAGGGGATCTTCTCAACCCAGGGATCTAGCCCAGGTATCCCGCACTGTAAGCAGACCCTTTAGCATCTGAACCACCAGTGAAAGTGAAAATGGAGTCACTCAGTTGTGTCCGACTCTTTGCGACCCCATGGACTGTAGCTTAACAGGCTTCTCCATCCATGGGATTCTCCAGGCAAGAATACTGGAGTGGGTTACCATTTCCTTCTCCAGGGGATCTTCCCAACCCAGGTATCGAACCCTGGTCTCCTGCATTGGAGGCAGACGCTTTAACCTCTGAGCCACCAGGGAAGACCATGACAAACCTAGATGCATATTAAATAGCAGAGACATTGCTTTGCTGACAAAGGTCCATCTAGTCAAAGCTATGATTTTTCCAGTAGTCATGTATGGATGTAAGAGTTGGACCATAAAGAAGGCTGAGCACCAAACATCAATGCTTTTGAACCGTGGTCTTGGAGAAGATTCTTGAGAGTCCCTTGGACTGCAAGGAGATCAAACCAGTCCATCCTAAAGGAAATCAATCCTGAATATTCATTGGAAGGACTGATGCTGAAGCTGATGTTCCAGTACTTGGGCCACCTGATGTGAAGAGCCAACTCATTAGAAAAGATATGAATTCTGGGAAAGTTGAAGGCAGGAAGAGAAGAGGACAACAGAGGACGAGAAGATTGGATGGCATCACTGACTCAATGGACATGAGTTTGAGTAAGCTCCAAGAGCGGAGAAGGCAATGGCACCCCACTCCACTACTCTTGCCTGGAAAATCCCATGGACGGAGGAGCTTGGTAGGCTGCAGTCCATGGGGTTGCTAAGAGTCGGACACGACTGAGTGACTTCACTTTCACTTTTCACTTTCATGCATTGAAGAAGGGAATGGCAACCCACTCCAGTGTTCTTGCCTAGAGAATCCCAGGGATGGGGGAGCCTGGTGGGCTGCCGTCTACGGGATCTCGGAGTCGGACACGACTGAAGCGACTTAGCAGCAGCAGCAGCAGTAGTCCCATAACAAAGGCCAGAGTCCAAGTGGGAGGAACTACAAATTGGTGTGTAAACAGCAGATGTGGTTCCTTACAGGGGTCACCAGCGTATCTGCCTGCCCCAGAAAGTTCTGAGCGGGAAGGATAAAATACCCACTATTTATTGAGTTACTATCATGTTCCAGAGGGATTCTCTGGTAGGTCAGCTGGCAAAGAATCCACCTTCAAAGTAGGAGACCCTGGTTTGATTCCTAAGTTGGGAAGATCCATCTGGAGAAGGGATAGGCTACCCACGCCAGTGTTCTTGGGCTTCCCTGGTGACTCAGCTGGTAAAGAATCCACCTGCAATGTGGGAGACCTGGGTTTGATCCCTGGGTTGGGAAGATCCTCTGGAGAAGGGAAAGGCTAACCACTCCAGTATTCTGGCCTGGAGAATTCCATGGCCGTATAGTCCATGGGGTGGCAGAGAGTCGGACACGACTGAACAACTTTCATTTTCACTTTCTATCGTGTTTCAGTTACTCTCTTTAATGATGAATTTGCCCTGCAAAGATGGTGTAATTTGTCCCATTTTTCACACAGGAAAATTAGATTCAAAATGTTTTCATGAAACTGTACAAGGTCACATGGCTCTAAGGAGTGGGGCTGGCATTTCAGTCCTGCTGTGAGTGCCTGCAAAGTCTTTCCTTTTTCCGTGGCCCTCGGCCGCCTTCTTAACCAGTCGGTCTTTTGTAGCTGGCATGTCTGCCCTGTGTGTTTTTACTCTGAGCATGACAAAAGGCTTGACACCTGATGTGTTGTTTTCTTTGAATTGAGGACAGGAGAGAGAGACTCTTGGACACTCTAATTACCCAGGAGCGCCGGGCGCCACAGCAATGCCTCCTACTGAGCGCAGCGAAAGGAGCACACGGCCAGTGGGGCTGGACAAGGGGCGGTCGGGCTCCCCTGTGCTCCGCCCCGTTGCCAGGTCTTTCTTCTGAACAAATCTGACCAGTGACAACAGCCTCCAAAGTCATTGCTAGAAAGCCCTCCATGAAATAAAGAATTGTAACAGAGGCATAAAAAATGTGGTATTTTCTAATACTTTTTAATTGGTGTGTTCCTAATATCACAGCTCTGAGGAGAAGCCCCTTGTCAAAATAAGTATGGGTCATGCACAAGGCCATGGAATTCCATTCTTCACATTTTAAGTAACATCAAGATTGTTCCTTTCCTTCACAGTTTGGCAGATCAGAGTTCCCTTTTAAAATGCGAGAAGTTAGTTACTTATCAAAGCATTTGATTAATTAGCTAGGCCTGTCAGGCCAAACAGAACTAGCCAAGTCTTTTAAATCTCTTAATATGGGCCAATTTTCACAATAACCTGTTTCATTCATGGCCTTGGCGTTTTAAATTCTTGCTCATTAGTGACCTGGTATTTGGGCTTGTCTGAAAGGAAAGCATCCGTCGTGTTAAACAGGGCTCATTATGGATTATAGGTTTTCGAATGGAGATGCCCATGCACAAAAGACTGCCCTCCCATTTTCCTCTGAATCGCTAATTGGACCTTCACCTTGTTTTTTACGAGCAAAAGGCTAAGCTTCAATAAGGAGGCAGGCTTTTATAATGTCACAGTTTGGGGTTTTACTCAAGAGTGGGTCACCTATCATTATCAGTACAGATGCACAACTAAAGTAAAGCATGTGTTTGGTTTTGCTGCAACAATAAAAATAATGGCTGCTTTTAAAACTAGTAAAACACTGAACTTGATGGAAAGAGAAATTCATTGACTATATCACCCTACAATAGCTCAATTCCCTGAGTGATAAAATACAACCTCCAGACACTCAGAAATAAACATCCGATAGTTAAGAAATAAATGAAACAATTCCAAACCCACAGTACCCCTTGCTGACTTCTAAAGAAATACATTTCTTATACTCCCAAAGAGATGCATGTATTATGATATCCCCAGGGGTTTTGCCTCATCATTGTACATCATACAAATGTCTCTAATAGAAATTCCTTTTGAATTTGCCTTGGTTAAAATAATCTTCTATTTGGTGTATGGTTCCAATTTGTTTTAAAATACTATATTATTTGAAGTAATTCTTTTCCTCACTTCCTTTTTATTTTCTTTCAAAATTTACTGTTCATTTCCAATTACTCCAGACCCTAATAGTCTATTTTGCTGTTGGCAGAATTGGTATATCTGTTTAGTTGCATTCTGCCTGTTGAATTTCTTTCCAGTGAATGTCTCTGCAGTGGCTTCTTTTGATGGCAAAATATTAAACTACTTGTTTAGGACCTTCAGTTTTCATTTGTAATCTGTCCCTACCATCAACCCTTTTAATAAGCCAAGTGTCCTAATTAATTCACTGTACCCTCTGATTTAAGTATTTATGGATGTGACTCAAAATGCTGATACACAAGTTTCTATTGGCCTTAAAAGAAATAATTTTCCTGGCAGTGTTATCAGTTTTAAAAATTCAGATTTCATACATTTGAGGTGAGCAGATTCAGCTGACAACCTAAATGTGGCGTCATGTTAATGGAGTCCTGGAAGCTGCTGGTGTTAAAATGAGTAAATTAAGGGGTCAACACTGCTTATTTAGGCACATTAGGATAAAATAGTATGAGAGCTGGGACTTAACAAAAATCAATTCAGCACGCGGAGTGCACATCCATCAGGTCTTTGTTATGATGTCAGGGGGAGAGCCACCTGGCTTTATTTTATGAGGAATGCTACATTAGCATCCCCATGTCCTTGGATGACTGTGACACTTGCTGTTCCAGAACTACTTTGAGGCATCCACAAGGCCCTCAGGGACCACTCCAAGTACATTAAAAAAATTAAGTTGGCATCGAATGACTTATTGAACTCTTTATTGATATCCTTGGGATTTGCATGTCAATCTTCACAGTGGTTAGTCTCCTTCCATACAGATCGCATTAAGTACGAGGTTGCAACAGTTACGTTGATGATTTGTGCAAATTACTTTTTTCTATCCAGTCCCCACGCATTACAACAGTAATAAAAGCAGCTTGAATTTCAGGCATGGCCTGGGTGTTTTATTTCACAGTAACTTCTAGGTAGATATTATCCCCTCTCTGAGACTTTAAGCATTACCTCAGTGTCACAAACCAGGGCCTTGCCACTGGCTTCAGCTATAGCAAAGAAGTTTTAAATTTTACTCTGACCTAGGCTTTGTACCCTGAAAGACGTCAGAGATTGTATTTTATAGATAATGTAATAATTCTTTCTTATTGAACTACACTTGTTAATTTACAGTGTTGTGCCAATCTCTGCTGTACAGCAAAGTGACTTAGTTATACACCTGTATGCATTCTTTTTTATATTTTTTGCCACTATGGTTTGTCACAGGATATTGAAGATGGGTCCCTGTGCTATAGATAATAATTCTTTAGTTCATCTTTGTATTTGCGCATTTCCCTTGCCAAAATAAAAAACTTGCCTGGACGTGTTCTTTGCTCTGGTCTCTCTCCAAAACCATTAGCTTTTATTAAAGGGTTGGAGCCTACATATTTAGTTTCACAGGCATACATATTGATTTGTATTTGAAACCAGTTTTAATATGCATTAATAGTAGTTCAAAATATGTAAGTAATTTTTTATGTAATATCTACTGTAGAAGACTTCATAGTCTTATATAAAGTAAAAAAGGATTATAGGCAAGAAATATTACACTCTACCCATGTTATTGTCATAACCCATCTTCCTGGTATCCTTTTATTTTAACAATTTAAATGTTTTATGAAAGTGATGTTGCTCAAATCTAAAGCTTAGGGAAAATAGGAAAGGCATAAAGAAGATAATAAAGATGGCATGTAGTCTCACAACTTAAAGGTAAGTCCTGCTAATGGTTGATATTCTTTCAGATCTTTCCTTTACATTTTCCAGTGTGTGTGTATGTATAAAGTTTTTCTGTGTGTTCATGTATACTTAGTACAAGCAAATAATTATGCTACTTTGGTACATTTTAAGGATGTGCCATAATTTTTTAGTTAATTACCTGCTGTTGGAATTTAAACTGATACTGAGCTATTGTGCTTCTAAATATTTCTTTGACCATTCCTAAATACACAGCTTCTTTTTAAGAAGGTAAAATGTTATGAATGTTTAAATTTCAGACATTACCAAAACACCTTTTACTTTTAGGACTACCTTGAATGGCGTAGTCATTCATTACTTCAGTCAGAACCATTTGTTTTGAATGTTTTGCCTAGCACTAGGCATTGTGCTGCTGCTGCTGCTAAGTCGCTCAGTCGTGTCTGACTCTGTGCGACCCCATAGACGGCAGCCCACGAGGCTCCCCCATCCCTGGGATTCTCCAGGCAAGAACACTGGAGTGGGTTGCCGCTTCTTTCTCCAATGCATGAAAGTGAAAAGTGAAAAGTGAAAGTGAAGTCGCTCAGTCGTGTCCGACTCTTTGCAACCCCGTGGACTGCAGCCCACCAGGCTCTGCCGTCCCCGGGATTCTCCAGGCAAAAACACTGGAGTGGGGTGCCATTGCCTGTGCTAGGCAATGATATAAAACAGACGACCCCTGTGCTCTCCCAGAATTTACCACGCAAGGAGCGGGGACAAATTTGAACTAAGTAACTGTACAAATGCCTTCTGGACAGAACTTGTGTTATGAAGGAAAAGTTACAGGGAGTTTGAACCAGATATAGTGTGAGGAATCAGGAAATGCCTCCCTAAAGAAATGATATCTGACACTTGAAAAGTGAGGTTGTGCATGGGATGTAATGTATACTGTGTTACATCCTTCTGGCAATCATTACCTTCCTACTGGGGAATGCTAGGTATGCTTTGACATATGCTAAGTCAGGTCGTTTTATTCCATTTTATGGTTGACAATAAAAAAAATAGTCTATAGAGTCTCTTTCCACTGCTTTTGCTCACAATTACAATGATTAACATGTGTTGGTTCAGAAGTATTTTTAAAAGGAAAAAGTGATGTCCATACTCAAAAGAGTTGCATGTCACTGAGGTTGGGTTCCATCTTACAAGCAGCATATTCAGTGCTATTCTTGGAGCCAAGGGAAATTCCAGTCCCAGTTGTCCAATAGTCATCTTTGAGGGTCTTAAGCAAAAAGGAGAGGACCTTGGAATATCATATTAGACTGTAAACAGTAACACCTTTAAGTCTGACTTTCTCTCTTTGGACATATCTACCCATCACTCTGTCTATACTCACCAAAATCACTAATAAGGAAACAAAAATGTGTGGACATTAACTTATATAATGTCAGAAACTCCTGTGACTGATGTTGTTTTTTTGAATGAACTGCGCTGGATGAAGCACAAGCTGGAATCAAGATTGCCAGGAGAAATATCAATAACCTCACATATACAGATGACACCAATCTTATGGCAGAAAGTGAAGAGAAACTAAAGAACCTCAGGATGAAAGTGAAAAATCTGACTTAAAACTCAGCATTCAAAAAACTAAGATCATGGCATCCAGTCCCATCACTTTGTGCAAGTAGATGGGGAAACAATGGAAAAATGACTGACTTTATTTTTTTGGGCTCCAAAATCACTGCAGATGGTGAATGCAGCCATGAAATTAAAAGTCGCTTGCTTCTTGCAAGAAAAGCTATGACCAACCTAGACAGCATATTCAAAAGCAGAGACATTACTTTGGTGACAAAGGTCCTTCTAGTCAAAGCTATGGTTTTTCCAGTAGTCATGTATGGATATGAAAATTGGACTAAAAAGAAAGCTGAGCACCCAAGAATTGATGCTTTTGAACTGTGGTGTTGGAGAAGACTCTTGAGAGTCCCTTGGACTGCAAGGAGATCCAACCAGTCAATCCTAAAGAAAATCAGTCCTGAATATTGGAAGGACTGATGCTGAAGCTGAAACTCCAATACTTTGGCCACCTGATGCAAAGGACTGACTCATTGGAAAAAAAAAAAAACAAACCCTGATGCTGGGAAAGATTGAAGGCAAGAGGAGAAGGGGACAACAAAGGATGAGATGGTTGGATGGCATCTCTGACTTGATGGACATGAGTTCCAGCAAGCTCTGGGAGTTGGTGATGGACAGGAAAGCCTGGCATGCTACAGTCTATAGTGTTACAAAGAGTCAGACAAGACTGAGCAACTGAACTGAATATCTTTGTTTCCAGAAGACCATTTTCTAAGTTAGTCTCAGCATTAAATTTCTTTTTTTTTTTTTTTTTTGCATATTTCTTAGCATGCTTTCTTGTTTCTTAGAGGAGCCCGGTGAACTACAGTCCTTGGAGTCTCAAGAGAGTTGGACACAACTTAGCAACTAAACAAAATGTAAATTTTGTTGTAAATTTAAATTTCTATAGGGCAAATGTCTTTGATTCTTTGTTAAATATTTCAAAATGTACTTCTTACATTTTGTTGTTTAGTTGCTAAGTTGTGTCCAACTCTCTTGAGACTCCAAGGACTGTAGTTCACTGGGCTCCTCTGTCCGTGAGATTCTCCAGCCAAGACCACTGGAGTGAGTTGCCGTTTCCTTCCCCAGGGGTTCTTCCCTACCCAGGCATCAAACCTGCGTCTCTTGTATTAGCAGGTGGATTCTTTACCACTGAACCACCTGGGAAGTCCACTTCTTGTTATATAAAACTATGCAAGTACCATTTTCCTAACAGCTCAACTAATGAATTGATTCTTAATGAATTGGCACAGAATATGCCATGATGTAACATGAGTTTTCTGTTGGATTAGTCAATACCCTTATGTATGAGCCCCACAGAACTGTAGTTATTTCATTTCTTTATCCAAAGAAAAAATAGCATTGTTGATACAAATATCACCATTTAAAATACAGTGGGTTGCTAGTTTTCTCTTTTCTCTGGGAAATGTATGCTTGGCTGACTGGGATTCAGTGAAACCTCTCATTAGGGCACTATGGTTCATTAAGACTTAAAGAGGCATCACTGAAATTTGCATTGGCCATGCTGTGATCTCTGGGCCTCTCTGAATGGTAATTAGGAAATGTTATGCTGTGTGTGCTTGACTTCTGCAATGGTTTTAGCGTCTTTTCTTTTTTTAAAAAACACTTTAATGCTGAAGCTTTGTGTTATATCAAATATTGGCAAGTTTCTTAGGGATGGTATCTTTCTGTTTCTGAATTGAGATTTAAAAAATCAGATTCTTTTTTTTTTTAAGCATTTAAATAACAAATTCAAATATGATGCTGGATTTGTTTTTCACTTATTAGGAAGAGCATCTTAGTGTCTTTATTTCTGTTTTATTTCCTTAAGCTGAATGGAATTTCTGCATGATTGTATAGCACTAGAAAAATCAATAAGCAATGTAGATATTGATTTATTGAATGGCGAACGTGCAGATCAAGAGAAACCACATTCAAATGTGATAATTCAGTTAAGAGTGGGCTGAAATAAGGGTCAGGTTACTAACTGGCAGGGGATTACCAGAGAGATGCATATTATAGCCAGATCCATAGGGAAAGGACTTGTTTAACCTACATGAGAAAACAACTTGTCCTCAGGCATTTGAGAATCAGTAAGTTCTCCATAATTAGACCAGCTAGAAATACTTCTTTTATCAAATGGGCCCAAGAGATCAACCTGCCTTTGCTTTGCTGGCTAGAAAGATACCGTCATAAGTAATATATGTTTCCTTTAAAAATATTCCTTTAGAAATAATTTAAACTGACGTTGTACCTAGTCCAAGTGGCAAAATATTTTTCTCTATATATACTGCTACAGATTGGTTTTGCTTATTTTATCTGCACATTTTGCTCTGGTTGGTGGGTGTGAGCGTGTTCCCTGGGGTGGCCTTCATCACACAGAATTGGAAACGTCTCTTTACTCACCTGATTTTCCCACTCTTGTGTTTCCTCTGTGGAAGGAACTGGTGACCACTCTTAGCTCCACACCTATCAAAGGCCTAACAAAAAAGAATGTTTCTAATAAATATTTGTTGGATAAATTAATTTCTGTAGATTTCTACCGTCTAGCACAGTGGCCGACACAATTATATCCTTAATAGATGTCATGAGTAAGTGAATGAATGAATACATGCATGGACGTTTATCATTTGTTTCATGAGTATTTCCAGTTTTATTGATGTGACTTATTGGAAGCATAATCTCAGGCTTACGGGGGTGGGGGAAGGTTAGAGAAAAATTCTTTCAGTTATCCTGTTGGACTATCAGGGTAAGATTTGTTTTTTGGCAATCACCTCCCCAAACTCCTGTTCCCCCCACACTCAAAATTAAAACAGAACAGTAAAATGCAAATTAACTGAGCCTTGATAATTTTGTGTGGGAGATTTCTGTGGAGAGTGCACTAGTTAATGTATATGTCTTTACATATAAGTGTGTCTCAATTTCACTGAAAATGTATTTTGAGCTTTGAAAGCTATTTTTACTCTTTGGATAACAAAGTTGAAAAATAATATGTTTAGCAGGGATAGTGATTTAGAAACAAATGGTCAAATTACCTACATTTTTAGTCACATTATTATTGGATTGGCCAAAAAGTTTGAGTTTTCAGTACCATCCTATGGTGCTGAAAAACCCGAATGAACTTTTGGCCAACCCACTATTATCATTATTATTTTTTTTAATTTCATGATTTACCTTAAATTTATATAAAGGAGAACATACTGAAAGCTCTATCATAATAATATTCAAAGTATATGGCCTAAAGCTCACTCGTGGATACTTCTTATATGGTAAAGTGATGGCAATTTCATAGACTTTCATTTTTATAAAGGTTCAAGGGCTACTTACTAACACTCTTAGTAGTTACCTGCTAAGGTAATTATTAACATTTAGAAACATTTGTTGTAAACTTAATACAATGCTAAACTTTATAGAAATCATTTCAGAAATTAGGTTGCCCTTTAAACCTCAACTATGCTGCCAGTAATGAAACATGTAAACTTCTAAGATAATTTTAATTCCCAGAATTTTTGGAAAAGATGCTTTGTTAATGTCAAACTGTAAGGCTGTTATGCTAAAGTTTTCAGTTTTTATTTTTCTAGCATTGAGTAATGCGTGGTATTGAAGTACCAATGTCAGATTTATGCTGAAAAGATTTTTACTCTTGGAGATGCAACCTGACTTCATTGGGTCCCTTTGAGACTAGTGTTTCAATGAAAAGATGTTGAAATATAATTCCAGAAATCCTTGAAAATTAATGTGGTCTTTCCTGAAGGTCTTTCTAGGAGGCAACAGTGAGAGTTGCACCAAATAAGATGTATATATCCCGACTTCCTAATACTCCCTCCTATTTAAACATCTCTTCAGAGTTCCATACCTAAGGGCCCCACTCCGTTCTCTTCTCCTCTCTACTTCTTTCTTTTCTATCCATTTCTTCAATCATCCTTATTTCTAAAATACAGTATTTTGGCCTATCTGGTTGACCTCTGATACTGTCCTGTTCCCTCTTCAGTCTGATCAATGAAGGCTAGGTATTATAAAATTAGTAAAGGAATGAAGCCCAGGGAGCTAAGGGGGGGAAGGGAATATAAAAACATATAATTCAATTATTTATCTTACTCCTGTCTGCGTCATAGTTAAAGATGATATCCGTCTAACGAAAGCAGAATCAAAAATGTCGAGATGCTACTTTTCTCAGTTTGAGGTCCCCACAGTGCAGAGGCTGAGACAAAGATTTGGATGCACGTAGTTTCTTTGATCATCGTCCCAGGAAGTAGAAGTGAAGAGGCAGACAGTAAGTTAGAGAACAGGGAAAAACACAGCAAAGGTCAGAAGTTCTTGACCAGGTTAGCACTGTGGGCAACTGAGGCTCAGTCCTGCTGGGGACTCTGAAGAAAAATGTGGAACACACAGCCCTCTCTAAACAGAAGTGTCCCTATAAACAGCACTCCCCAGTAGGACTTTCTGACGATGGAAATGTTCTGTGCCCACATTGTCCTGGATCATATCCCCAAGTGACTATTGAGCATTTGAAATACGGTTAGAGTGACTGAAGAATTGGATTTTTAATGTATTTAATTGTAATTAATTTAAATCAAACAGCCACATGATAGCTGGCTAGGAACTACTCTATTGGACAGCAGAGCTCTAAAGCAGCTCAGACATGAACCACTAACTCCTTTTCCCCTAGTTCTGAAGGTGTCTGGGGTGGAGGGGTATTAACTCCCTTGAACTTCCAACCCGCCCAGTGTGGGGGCTGAGATACCCACCATCCCTGTGGAAGGAAACTTGAGAGAAACCCTGCCTCCATGTCAGGAGATGGCCAGCGGCAGCTGCAGAGGAAAGTGCTTCACAGAGGGGCTGAGGGGATCAGCTGGAGGTGCAGAATGGCTCTTCTGCTGCCTTCCCGAGCATTGAAAAGGCAACGGTTTGGTACATTCGCATCTGTTTTTTATGATTCTGTATCTAATTCACTTCATGAGATATTTAATTCTGTTAATAATTCTGAAGTTCTAAGTTAATTTAGTGCTTTGAAACTTTTAATATTTTCTGAATAGTTTTTGTTTTCTTTTAAAACTTTAATAATTTTAATTTTGCTTTAATTTAGTCACCAGGACAAAACTATCACCTCATGATTAAGTAGTATTTTACAGTATTTTCAGTGATTACATTTTGAAATGCAAGAAGAAAATGCTATTGCTCTACATTTTTATCTTTATAGAAGTGTATTTAGTTTCAATAATAAATAAAGACTACTTCAAGTTATTTGTCACTAATGAATGCCATAGTTTTATACATTGCATAAGCTAAATAAAAATAGTATGATGAAAAGTATGTAGCAACTTCTAGTGATTCAAATTATAAAAAGTTACGAGGCTCTATTTTCTTTAAAGTTGGATTTAGATCATTCTATTCATATTTAAATTTTTCAAAATTGAATTTTCTGAGAAAATATTACTTGTCCCTAAAGAAATCTACCAAGCTTTAAAAATGTACAGTTTATATGGTATAAATGAAGCTAAATAACACATTAGAGAGCTCCTCTGCAGATATTAAAAAAACAAATTTACTCTTACTTTTTGCATTTCTATGAAATGACTGTTTAAAGGGTAGGAATAAAGGCCAAAATTTGCATTTAAATGGAGATATTTTAAGAAGAAATGCCAATTTGTGACCTTTACCCTTGCAGCTAGTTTTTTTTTTTTTTTTTTTTTTTTTAAGGTGGAAGAATCAAACGTCAGAGAAAAATGCTAGAAGTGGGAATATACTGATAGCAAATATTTAGCATGACCAGCTTCTAGAGCAGTGTGAGTGGTGTTTTCATACCCTTTTCATACCCTTTTAGAGCAAATTGTGCTTTGTCAGGAATGAATTCAATCATGTGCAGTGATATTGGGTAATTGATTCTGACTGGTATAAATCAGGGGTCCTGATCACTGCAGACTCAGTGTAAGGGAAGAGTAAAATGAGAAGGGACCAGAGAAGTGTATATTGATGACCGTAGCTTATTAAGTTTCTTCATTCTATGTGTAGGGATTTCAAAATATTTTAGGACATTTTTGTATTTGCAGACTCTTTTGTATGACAGTGTCTACTCAGGAACAACCAGAATCATTGACTGCAGTAACTGTATTCTACTGTCTTCTGGATTGTATTAGTCATTGTTAAAGCTCAGTGGATTTAGGATAATGGGCATTAGGGAGGCACACATTTTAAAGGTGCTTTAATGATTCCTCTCTAAGCATTGACTAGTTGTGTGTCTTTGAGAATATACATTTATTTGAGTGAATGAATGTTAAAGAGAGATCGATTTTTTAAACCTGACTCTTACTACGGTAAAATAGAACTAAAGGATGCTCTGTTGCGTTCAGTTTTGCTGTTGTATGTGCATAAGCTCCGTTATAACAATTTTATTTCAGCTCCATCAGTCCCTTCATACTGTTGGTTCTCCCGCCATTAATTACTTAGACTTTGGACACATTAGGGAAAAGAGAGTCCTAGAACTCCAGACCATTTTCTGTGGAGAGTTTCAGGAATCAGAAGAGAAAATAAGGTGGACTCATGAAGGCTTGCATTTGGAACAGTAATTCTGCTCACTGAGGAAAGAACATGTGAAAGATGAGTTAACAACCAATCCAAGCTGAGTCCAGGATTGGGCAGACAGACAGTAAGAGGTAAGCCATATTAAGTATCATGTTTAGAGAAGCACAGACATCGTGGACGTCTGGTACCCCTCATCTGGGCTCAATCCTAGGGAAACTGATATGTAAGATCTGGAATTCAGTTCTTGCTTCACTTGGAACAAATTTGAGAAATCCAGGCTTTAAAGACCTGATTCAAGGTGAGGGAAACGAGAGAGGGAATAACTTAAGAGCTTAGTCCCTATGGATCTGACTCAGGTGAACCAAGCTGGTTGTAGGTATCCAGGGTTAATATATCACTAAGAGTCAGTTGTCACCTGCTCAGACACTGGACCAGAGAAATTTCTACTGCCGCTGCCCTGGAAGGGACATTATGCCTTAGAAACTGAAACTTGAGAGGCCACTGCCATGTCAATTCCATTTTAATCATTTTTACCTATTTCTTAGCAGATGCCAGACACTGTGCTAGGCCGCATCACACGCAATATCTTGGTATTACTACTACTACTACTAATAGGTATTATTATTCCTTGGACTCAGCTTTCCCATGCATTGCTTCTTCAGGAAAAAAAAAAAATAGGCCAATAGCCTACAATGAAAGATTTTACCATGGGCTTTTCTATTTCTGTTTTTGCTAAACACATTTAGACTCCCAAATGAATATATTGGTAGCATAATTCCCCAAAAGGTGGATTGCTTGTAGTTATTAGACAAAAAGCGAACAAAGCAAAAACAAACAAAACTCATCAAATCAAAATATACACTAAAGAATGAGGATTCCCAGCTCCAAAATATTTGGGAAATGGTAGGCTAAATATAGTTAGGCTATTTAAATTTTTTTGCAGTGCTTATCAGAGTCTTTCAATTTGCTGATAGAACATTCAAGAAGGACTAGTATATGCTGAGTTTCCCAAAACTGTGACCTGGGAATAGTTTACACAGAAGCATCTTGAGAGCTTGATGCCTGACAGCAAAGATTGATTAAAATCCCAGTGTCCAAGTTTCATTCATTGCTGAGAGACGCTATAATTCCTTAGGAAAATTCTGGCAGGGATGCTGGGTATGATCCAGCTGGTTATGCTTTCAAAGGTCAAGGCAAAAAGGGATCCACATAGTGGCTCCAAAAAAATTCCAGTTTAATGAAGCATTCTCCCCTTATTACTCTATGTACTTCTCATGATTCTTCAGTACTCTAATGAATGAGTACTGTCTATGAAGCTGCTGCTAAGTCACTTCAGTCATGTCCAACTCTGTGTGACCCCATAGACGGCAGCCCACCAGGCTCCCTCGTCCCTGGGATTCCCCAGGCAAGAACACTGGAGTGGGTTGCCATTTCCTTCTCCAATGCATCAAAGTGAAAAGTAAAAGTGAAGTCGCTCAGTTGTGTCCGACCCTCAGCGACCCCATGGACTACAGCTTTCCAGGCTCCTCCATCTGTGGGATTTTCCAGGCAAGAGTACTGGAGTGGGGTGCCATTGCCTTCTCCTCTATGAAGCTAGTATTCTTTAATCATAAGATGGCAGAGACTCTGAAGGGTTTTAATTGAAATGTATAAAATTATGAATGCCATCCACAAGTTGTCTATACTGTTTAGTCAAATTCTAGAAGACAGAACTGACTATATTAACTCTCTCCTACTTGCATCTTGAGGATTAATTTCTGTGTAGTTAGTTCAGTCGCTCAGTCATGTCTGACTCTTTGTGACCCCATGAATTGCAGCACACCAGGCCTCCCTGTCCATCACCAACTCCTGGAGTTCATTCAAACTAATGTCCATTGAGTCGGTGATGCCATCCAGCCATCTCATCCTCTGTCATCCCCTTCTCCTCCTGCCCTCAATCCCTCCCAGCATCAGAGTCTTTTTCAATGAGTCAACTCTTCGCATGAGGTGGCTAAAGTATCGGAGTTTCAGCTTTAGCATCATTCCTTCCAAAGAACACCCAGGGCTGATCTCCTTGAGAATGGACTGGTTGGATCTCCTTGCAGTCCAAGGGACTCTCAAGAGTCTTCTCCAACACCACAGTTCAAAAGGATCAATTCTTTGGAGCTCAGCTTTCTTCACAGTCCAACTTTCATATCCATAGATGACCACTAGAAAAACTATAGCCTTGAATAGATGGACCTTTGTTGGCAATGTCTCTGCTTTTGAATATGCTATCTAGGTTGGTCATAACTTTCCTTCCAAGGGTAAGCGTCTTTTAATTTCACGGCTGCAGTCACCATCTGTGGTGATTTTGGAGCCCCAAAAATAAAGTCTGACACTGTTTCCACTGTTCCCCATCTATTTCCCATGAAGTGATGGGACCAGATGCCATGATCTTTGTTTTCTGAATGTTGAGCTTTAGGCCAACTTTTTCACTCTCCTCTTTCACTTTCATCAAGAGGCTTTTGAGTTCCTCTTCACTTTCTGCCATAAGGGTGGTGTCATCTGCATATCTGAGGTTATTGATATTTCTCCCGGCAATCTGGATTCCAGCTTGTGTTTCTTCCAGTCCAGCGTTCCTCATGATATACTCTGCATAGAAGTTAAATAAGCAGGGTGACAATATACAGCCTTGACGTACTGCTTTTCCTATTTGGAACCAGTCTGTTGTTCTATGTCCAGTTCTAACTGTTGCTTCTTGACCTGCATATAGGTTTCTCAAGAGGCAGGTCAGGTGGTCTGGTATTCCCATCTCTTCCAGAATTTTCCACAGTTTATTGTGATCCACACAGTCAAAGGGTTTGGCATAGTCAATAAAGCAGAAATAGATGTTTTTCTGGAACTCTCTTCCTTTTTTGATGATCCAGCAGATGTTGGCAATTTGATCTCTGGTTCCTCTGCCTTTTCTAAAACCAGCTTGAACATCTGGAAGTTCATGATTCATGTATTGCTGAAGCCTGGCTTGGAGAATTTTGAGCATTACTTTACTAGCGTGTGAGATGAGTGCAATTGTGCAGTAGTTTGAGCATTCTTTGGCATTGCCTTTCTTTGGGATTGGAATGAAAACTGACCTTTTCCAGTCCTGTGGCCACTGCTGGGTTTTCCAAATTTGCTGGCATATTGAGTGCAGCACTTTCACAGCATCGTCTTCCAGGATTTGAAATAGCTCAACTGCAATTCCATCACCTCCACTAGCTTTGTTCATAGTGATGCTTTCTAAGGTCCACTTGACTTCACATTCCAGAATGTCTGGCTCTAGGTGAGTGATCACACCATCATGATTATCTGGGTCGTGAAGATCTTTTCTGTACAGTTCTTCTGTGTATTCTTGCCATCTCTTCTTAATATCTTCTGCTTCTGGGTAAGAACTCTCTAAAGGGCCGTTAACAGAAATTCAAGCTGTTAGAGCTATATCCTAACTTTGGTGATGATGGGCCTTTAAAGAGAATACAAAGTTGAGTGAACCTGTTTGGCAGAAATGTACATAATAATTGAGAATTTTCCTTCTCTGAAAACATGTCTGTACATCGGATGATGGATAAATATTAAATATTAGGTCAAGAAATATTTCATGAAAAGGTAAATAAAAATAGATTGTGAAAAATGCAGTTGTGTTATACAGAGTTCATAAAGTTTTTAAAAAGATAAGAGGAAATAGAAATCCTATGATTAATTAGAAAGATATGATGGATTCGTTTGTAAATTAAAGGTAGATGAATTTTACCTTTTTGTTCATTATTGATTCCAAAGACTGTAGTATAAAGTGTTTATTATATATGCATAATATCTAGGAAATAAAATTAAAATGAGCTTCATCTTCCTAAGAACCATAGAATAGGTTATGAGTGGATTTCTTCATCAAGACAGAGACTTACCATTAGAACGTTTTGATTACCTGATAGGAAATTGTTATATAAATTAAGAAATAAGCTTGCTATTTCTTAATGCAAAAGTTCATATGTGCTTAGGAGCCCCTAGCGAGGATATTGATAACTGAGTATATCCTTAAAAACAAACACAGCTCAACTTTTTAGTATTCTTGTTATTTAACAAATTTCAGTGTGAATGGATGTGTAACCAAGCCTTGGAAATGTGTTTCCTCTAAGTAAGTGCATTTTTTTTTTTTATGTGTCTGGCCTTATCTGTATGTTGAAAATGCTTACCTTTATAATCCCCAAGATCATGTATCTGATATGGCACTACAAAAGGGTACTTGAGATAAGAAAGTGAAAGTGAAGTGGCTCAGTCGTGTCTGACTCTCTAGGATCCCATGGACTGTAGCCCACCAGGCTTCTCCGTCCATGGGATTCTCCAGGCAAGAATACTGGAGTGGGTTGCCATTTCCTTCTCCAGGGGATCTTCCCAACCCAGGGATCGAACCCTGGTCTCCCACACTGCAGTCAGACGCTTTAACCTCTAAGCCACCAGGGAAGCCCTGAGGTAAGAGAGATCACTTTTTAATGAAATTGGCCAGTCAGCTCAATAAAGCAATCATTTGGATCAGTTTTTGTCCTACTAATTAGCAAAACCATGTTTTGGTATGGCAGTTTCTCATGCTTTACATAGGAAACACGATATAGATGGATTTCCCTATATCATACTCAACCAGAGAATTTATTTTGATTAGTGTTTTGCATATACTAAAATATACACATTCTGGCTCCGTGGGGAGTGCTGTTGTGCAGTTGTTTCCATGAAGCATTCTATCCAGAATGATCACAAAGAAGGAACTAACCCCTGAAGGATAAATAAAGACTACAGACTATGGCCAAAACAAGCCAGCAAACAAGTGAAAAGGCCACACTGAAAAAGTGCTAAGTTAATACTAGGAAACAAAGGTAATGAATAAAGTTTGGAAAATGGCTCAAAGCTTTTTTTCCCCTACCTGGTAGGATTTCACTGTAAAGCAAATATCTTGTTTACTTGCTTCTATTGTGTAAATATTTGTGTGTATGCAATTTTTTTTTGCCCATCTCTTTTGTCAGGAACGATTAAATTCAGCGCCCAGAGAGATGCTGTAAATAGGCTACTATAAAATTAGGGTATGCTAGAAACTCATAATTAATTGTATGAAATTCCTTTACAAGACCAGACAATAGTTCTACATTTTATGTTATATTAAAAACTGAGGAAATGTCATTTGTGAAATCTAATAAGGCAGAACATTATTATGTTCATACTGAAAGTCTGACTAATCTGAATGGATTAAAGGTGCCTTGTGGAATATCTTGTATTAGTTTACTAATTCTTGTCCTCATTATTAATGTTCTAAGGCAACTGTAATACCTGCAAGTAAATATGTATTCAAAATAATTTCAGAAGCATTGCTTAATCGTCAGAGAGAATATTGTTTGCTGTGTTAACGCAGATTAAATAGCATACATTGACTTTTATCTCCCTTAAAATTTTTTTTTTTTTTAAAGCAGATTAGTGAATGGCAGAGCTGTCACCCTTGATAAAACTGTTTCACATCTTTGGAGAGCTTAAACATGAAACACCAAAGTGTATTCACTGTCCCTTATGAGCATTAAGTGGTTTGTAAGATAAAAGAGGGAAGTCAGAAGTGAGAGGGTCTCTATTATAGTCCCAGTCATATCACATAAAGGAATGGCATGGATTAAATCACAAGGGCCACCCCTCCCCCTCGTTATCTGCCAGGACCTCAACTGTCCTCTGTGACGTACAGCTGAGCAAGAGACATGGAATCGCATTTTTCACAGGGATTTGAAATGTCTCTGCGGTCATGGTCTGGCAGTAATAGAAACCATGTGCTGTGGGTCAGGAGGAAAGCTGTCTTGAAACAGAAGAACCCATTTCTTGGCCTGATGACCCTGGGAAAGGTTAGTCATTTCAGTGTACTTTTCCTTGAAGCAGTGCGGGGGTTGTTTGGGCTACGTTTTCCTTTATGTCACTTCTAGTTGTGAGGGGGGTAACCACGTATTATCCACAGAGAGGATTGTGTCAGTGATAAGCAAATGGTTAATGTCAGGAGCAATAAAATTCTCTTCCAGGGCACCTGATAGATGATTTGTTGTAGGTTGATTTGCATTTCCCTTTGTGATCTTAAACTCCTTTTGGCTTCCTAATACTTTAAAACAAGAGTCTGATGGAATGAGAGATAGTGTTTAAAAATCTGATTTAAGCTGAGTACTTGGAGACATTGGACAACTAGCCTGTGTCTTCAGTTGCATTGCCTGTGGAATGCCAGCCTGTAAGACAGAGCAGTATGAGCTTGTAATGGCTTGTCAGCCCATCTCCAGTTGACACACACTTGCGAGGTATATGCATTGGGTCACTTGAGGTTTCCCATTTCTCATAAAATAATGTTTATCCTGGCCTGATGGCACTCAGAACTGGTTCCTAAGTAATTTTTCCTCTAATCTCTTGTAGTGATCCATAAGCATGCCCCCCAAACTGACAGTGACCTAGAGGCCTTGGCTGTTTAAAATGCTGCTGGTGGGCAGTCATCAAAGGGCTAGTATTTTGGTACAATCCCTACTGAAAGCTGGATTTTGTTTTATATGGGTCTTGTTGAATTGGGAAAGTGTTTCTTCCACTGCTGAATTTTGATTGTATCTCTAAGCGGGAGTTTTCTAAAGTTGTGATAAGAGTTGATCAGAAATTTTCAATATCCAGGTGTTCAGCCTCCAAACCGCCACGCATCCTTTGTCCTCTGTTTCCTCAGACCGAAGTGGGTGGGGAAAATGGTGAAAATGTTTCTTCTCAGGGGTGTCTGTTACTCACCCCTCTGTGTGCTCCTGGAGGGCTTGTGATTTGAAGTAAATGGGATATAAAAAAATCTCTTAGAATCTCGATTTCAAACTAAGCGTCCTGAAATGGTCACATGACCAACCTTTTATTTTTAATTTATGTTTAATTGGAGGATAATTGCTTTACAATGCTGCACTGGTTTCTGCCATACAACAGCGTGAATCAGCCGTTAAGTATACACATGCTCGCGCACTCTTGAACCTCCCTGCACCCCCCCATCCCATCCCACCCCACCCCTCTAGGTTGTCACAGAGCACAGGGCTGAGCTCCCTGTGTTATATAGCAGCTTCCCACTAGCTATCTGTTTTACACATGGTAATGTATATCAAATGACCAAGCTTTAAACTTACCCCCTACTTTTTCCCCCCCCACTGAGGTTTCCTCTGTATATGCTTGTCCATTTCTGTCCAGGGAGACTGGGGAGAGGCCTGCATGCAGTTCTCTGGTCAGTCAGGACTGTACACATTGGAACTAAAAGAAAGAATGATGGAGTTAAGCCGGCCCTGAAAATATTGATGTTCCATCACTGAAAAGGTTAACAGGTTCTCTCAAAGGAAGGTCATTTTGGAAGCTTAAGAAACCTTTTTCACTTTAGTTTTTGCTCTTATCTGAAAGCTCATCACAGGTTCTCCCATAATATTTTATCTTGATTCTGATAGGTTTCAGAATGAAGAATGGAACATGGCTTAAAGAGTACAAGGCTCCTGTGACAACACTGCATTTTGAAATAAGCCAAAGTGATTTGTCTTCATCAGATGTTCCATAATGATATTTCACTTCTTTTACTACATGAAATAAAATTTTGTGATATTATTTCAAAAAATTCATTTGTAAATTTTAGGCCAAAACCATGAATGACTCTAAATGCTTTAAAAAAATATTATTTTAATTTTGCTTTCTCTATCTCATATACTCTAAACATTTTCCTTTGACAAATATAAATATTTCCAATGAAATCTTCATACATTGAAACAACTACATAAACAGAGAATTGGTTATAGTTAAATGACCAGTTTTCTATAGGATAGCTTTATCACAAAGATAATGAAGAAATTAAATAGGCACTCCTTTGAGACGTCTGGCAATCAAACCAGAGGTTTTGATTGAGAAATTCCCTTATTAATGTAGATTAAGTGAATGAACTAATTTCTTTGTAATTTTTTCTGATGGGAACTTTCTACTCCTGAGAAGACCAAAGGAAAACCTAGTATTTTCACTGTCATGAAAAAGACAAAGATATGAGGTGTCTTTAAACATTTCCCCTAACTTTCAATACCAAGCTTAAAGTATTGGAGATCACCTGTGATTACATTTCCACTGGAGATTAAAAAAAAAAAAAAAAGCAGCCCTTGCCACATATAATATACTTGAATGACACTATAGTATAGCTTTCTTATGTGATCATATAGACATGTCTTGATGTTCTGTTGAATTTCAGCTCTACCACTCTTCATCAAGGCAGTTATTGTAATACAGTGTAATAAATGAAACTTGAAATGGAATGATTATAAGCAAGCTTGAATTTGGCCTTATTGCCTGCCACTTATAGTAAGACGCCACGGAAGAGAATGTATCTTCTAGGTAATCAAGAAATGTTCCATGATCTTGGTGTCACTCAAGGTTGATGTTCAGACTTTCCTTTTGGGTGGCGTTTTGTAGAACAGAAATCCCATCACTTTTCCTCCCTAGATATTAAGACAGTCTATTGATTTTTTTTTTTTAAGTACCATTCTTATAATCTCCCCAGAGCAGTAATCATGAGCTATGGGCATTTCACTGAAACACTCACATTTTAGAAGTATTTTCTTAAAATTGAGACCTGTCTTTTTTTTCTTTTTTTTGATGGTACTCTTTTCTGTTCTGTTTATAGTACACCTTAGAAAGTATAAAATATGCATTGTTATTCTTTGTAATGCTTTACTACCAAGGCAGATGTAGTAGCTTTAAGGAGGACATTAACTGGTTTTTCGAATCAGACCAGGTAACTGTGCAATTAAAGTAGAAAATGACTCCTACAATCCATGAGATTGTGATCTAAGCAGTCAAAGGCTTTGGCGTAATCAATAAAGTAGAAGTAGATGTTTTTCTGGAACTCTCTTGTTTTTTTGATGAAACAACAGATGTTGGCAAGTTGATCTCTGGTTCCTCTGCCTTTTCTAAATCCAGCTTGAGTATCTGAAAGTTCACGGTTCACGTACTGTTGAAGCCTGGCTTGGAGAATTTTGAGCATTACTTTGCTAGCGTGTGAGATGAGTGCAATTGTGCGGTAGTTTGAACATTCTTTGGCATTGCCTTTCTTTGGAATTGAAATGAAAACTTGCCATTAGTACCATTAACACATAAATCCAGGCCTTTATCATTTCCTACCCTGACTGTCCATGTGGCCTTCTCTCTGGCTTCTGGTCTACCAGTCTTAGCTTCCCTTTTATCATCCCAACTCTGATCCCCCTGCTAAATTTCCCTAAAACAACCCCTTGATCATCTCATACAAGCTTATAAACTTTTCTTGTTTCTTTACTGCCTACAGAATATGAAAACTGAAGCTTTTTGCATTATGGTTGGAGCAGGGAGAGAAAGCAATTATCTAACTTATTGGTTTCCAAAGGAAATATTGGAACTTCTCTTCAAATTGACTTTTCTTATCCTTCTAAATTTGTATTATGAAATATGTATTTCATAACATATATAATTTACCAACATATTAGTACATAGATATAATTGATGAATAAATATACACATATTAGTGTATGCTTAAAATACATTTTACTAAAAGAATACACATACACACACACACATTATATTACTAGATCACTGATATGACTTCCTTCTTTCCTTTTTCCTTTTCTACAATGTAGGCAAAGCAGGTAAATTAAATCTGCCCTGTAATAGACCCATAACTAACCTCGACACACTCTCTAAGTCTGCTACTGGAGTTTAGACTCGCTTATCATTTCCTTTAGACAAAGGCAATTGGTAAATTTGATCTAGCAGTTTTTCATCTTTTCTTTCTGACCAGTTTTGTTCTGTTTAGAATATTTCGGTGGGGCTACCAACCCAACTCTTCTGTTCGGCCTGGGCTGACTCTTTTTTGCTCCCGCTCGTTAACTCCTTTACTATCTTACTGGTCTCTTTATACACATTCTTATCTACACATATTCTCTTCCATTCTCCCTGTTAGTCGTGTTTTTGTTAGTCTTAGAGCCCTGTATTTTGATGCTTTCAGCCTGCAAGCAGTTTTCAAACTGTGGGCACACCATGGTGACTTAGTGCTATGGGTACTACCAATGCCACCACTGCCGTATCACCAAGCTGTCCTGCCCCCATGCATTCACTTTACCTCTTACATATCCTTCCTCCTTTGCATAGAGATCTTCCTCCTTTGCATAGATCTCAGGGCTAATTCTGAGACCATCCTGGCTTTCTACTTCATGGTTCACTCACTTGATAATGAGTTGTTCTGGCGTGAGAAGTTAAAAATGGCATTCCTGACATGGTCTGAGACTCTCAATATTCCATACTCTCTTCATGGCAGCATAATGTATTTTTCTCCAAAAGCTCAGTAGTCTGGGAGGCAAAGTTCTGGCTTAGAAAGGCTGATTGAAAGATAGCTTCTCAGGATACCAACTGCCTGGCCTAGATCCTATTTCCAATTTTTTTTTTTTTTTCCGCTTTAGCATTATATACTTCCAGACAAAAGGAACATACCTTTTTCTCAACAAAAGTATAAGCAGACAAACCCAGGCAAACTGGTCCTTATGATGACTGTATTTAGAGTAAATCCAAGACAACTGTCAAAGGGAACAGCAGAATATTCCTTTTGGAATATCAACAGAAGCTCCTGATGCACTCCCCATGAATGGTATCTGCATTCAGGTTCTCCGTGTTCTGCCCCATCTGCCTTCTTAAACTTGTTCTTTATCCTCTCTAATACTTCAGTTGTTTTGAACTATTCTCTATTCTCCAGACAGAGCCTACCTCTCTGCCTTTGTCCTTGGCCTAAAATGCCTCCACAGACACCACGTACCTGTTGAAATCATATCTATTTTTGCCTACCTAGCTCATATAATGGTAATGATTATCAAACAACCTCTGCTAACCATCTTCACCACATTTAAATTCTTTCCCATCAGATGCCCTGTGCCATTTATTTTGTGGCATTCTTATGATAGCCTTGTCACACCCAGTGTGTGTATGCGTGCTAAGTTGCTGCAGTTGTGTCTGACTCTTGGTGACTCTATGCACTGTAACCTACCAGGCTCCTCTGTCCATGGGATTCTCCAGGCAAGAAGACTAGAGTGGGTTGCCATGCCCTCCTCCAGGGGATTTTCCCAACCCAGGTCAAACTCACATTTTTTATGCCTCCTGCATTGGCAGGAGGGTTCTTTACTATTAGTGCCACCCAGGAAGTCCCATCACATTGTGACTTTATGGTTATTTTTGTATAGTTTTAAAAAATTATTTCTGTAATACCTATCCTGCTAGTTTGTAAGTCCTTTGAGGACAGGTTGTATGTCATATTCATCTTTGTATATTCCTGACTGCCTAGTTCTAATGATATTAATATATTGGAGGCACGTTGGTATTTCGGGAGGAGATTATATGACTGAATGAAATGGTTCACAATGATGTATTCTTCTGATGGAAGTTTTTAACCTACTGCTGCTGAGATTTTTTCAGTCAGCAAAAAGACAGTAGTGCACCATTCTGACATTCCTTTGAGGCACATGTTTATTCAGTGTACACCCTCTCACAGGAAGATATTTAATAAAAAAAAAAAAAAGAAGAAAAAAGAAAATCGGTAGCTTGATTATATGCTTAGCCAAGAAATTTCTTTTGCAGTTCTAAGGAAAATCTCCAGCAAACCAAATTACTCTCCCAGCAATGCACTTCAAAGGAGAGAAGAATGCATTTCTTGTACAGAATTCTTGGATATGTTTGATCATTAGTCAGGGCAAGAAGTTTGACTTGAGGCTATTTACTCAGCAGGAATAAAAAAGAGCAGCATTGCTTCAACCAAGAGGAGTGTCCCAGCCCTTCGCCAGGCAGAATTTAATTTGATCTGTCAGAGAAGTAATAGAGGTTTACTCTAGGAGTGAGTCTCGATCTGTAATATTTGGTTGACTTTTGACAATACTAAAATGCTCCTTCCCCCCAAATGGCCTTTTTTAGGAATAATAAAAACAAGGACACTTGGCACCAAGTAATTGTCTGAGAACCTGAGAATATTACAGCAATTGTTATTATTGAAACAGGTTTTGTTTTTCTCAGTCTGAGTCTTGCTCTTACACTTGTGTGTATATATGTATGTGTGTGTGTGTTTAATACATACCAATGGGCTATGGCTGATAATTATTTCAACTAGGAAGTGCCACAAAATATTTTTGATGTAGTCAAAATATAATTTAATATTATTAGACTTCTAATTACAAATGTACAAACGTTTCTTGAAGAAAATCAATTGCTGAAAAAAATGGCTTTAAATGTCAACTTAAAAAAAAATAAACTAAATACATATTGTCTAATATGAGATAGGCTTTATATTTTCTAGGGGAAAAATTGCACATCACCTTTCAACATGTAACTTTTCAAAATTTAACTTTTTAATTAAATTTAATTTCAGTTATAAGGTGTTCATTACCATTTGGCACATTCTTCAGTTAAAATAATTAGCAACAATGATTAAAACTTTTCATGCTTGATTTTTCTAGTCTCAATTTTTAGGAAAATGATGCTTTAAATTTATAAAAAATAAATAAACTGGTATATAATCACTAGACAACATCTATTTACAATTTTTCACCATGAACATCCTGAAAGAAATGACTATTTTTTAAATTTTAGACAAAAGAAAAAATTCAAAGAGAGTACTAGTGAATCATTTGTTATTGGTTACTTTTTTAAACAGAGTAAAACAACTTCTGTAACATTAATTTTAAAAAGTTAATTCCCATGTTCTAATGCTAGCATAATGAGTTTTTTTTCCACAGTGAACTCTAATGAGTTTATGAACATGCTGCTGTATTTATGGTAGAAGCAATGCAAATTTGATTCATGTTTATTTATGCATGCATTACATTTGGGAATATATTTAGGGACCAGAAGCTTGCTGGAGAATTTGTTACAGGAAAGAAAACTTATGAAGAGGACTTCTTATCCCAGGAGTGGAATTAAGGTAGAATTAACAAGGAATTGAAGTTATCTTTGATCATGATTTTTTATTCCATTTTTATTCACTTTGAGGAAGTGTTGCCTGCTTTTTTTGATGTTCAGCAGAGCAGTACAATGCAATACACAGAAGCATAATGTTGAATTTTCATAATAATGCTTATGATGCAAATGAAGCACACTTCAAAAAGCAGGTTGATTAGCATTTCTTGGTAAGATGACAGTCCCCTCTTTTTTAAAATTTTTGTTCATTAGTTTTATCGGTAGATTACATATCCAGATTTCAAATTTGAAGTGCATAGTTTTTGCTTATAATCATAATGTGAATTTAAATAGGTTTAGATTGTGCATTTAACACAATTCTCCTGTCACTGAATTACACTCTGAATTAATGAGCTGTTTGTCACCTCAGAGCCCTTTGCTTTGAAATTCAGTCTGGTTTAAAGTGAACTTCAACCATTTCAGGCCAGCATTATAGAAGGTTGCAGGATTAATGAGCTCCAGGGGCTCTGTGGTTCTCTTTGGAGCACATGTCACTAAATTTTATTCTCAGGAAGCATTATTCTATGCAAGAAGAATATGGGGAGCTGAATGTGAAGAAACGGTTTTTCAACAAATGATTTGACAATTGCTGATGAGGCGTGATCTTTCACCCCACTATGCACACATGAGACAAGGGCTTTTGCCTTTTCCGCATTCGTGCTAGTTTGCTTCAATTGTGTCCGAACTCTCTGCAGCTCACCAGGCTCCTCTGTCTGTGGGATTCTCTAGGCGAGATACTGGAGTGGGTTGCCAGGCCCCTCTCCAGGGAAATCTTCACAACCCAGGGAACCACCTCATCTCTTATGTCTCCTGCATTGGCAGGTGGTTTCTTTACCACTTTAGCTTCACCTGGGATGCCCTTGCCTTTTCTAACTGAAACAAAATTGCAATTGACATATACTTTAATAAGGCTATCACTGTTGTTAAAGCAATGCTCCTTTAAGGTTTATTACTCAGTTCTTTGTTTTTGTTTCACTTAGCGGACTTTCTAGGGCTGGATGAAGAGTTTACACAACAGACTCCCGAGCACACTTCCAACCAGTATATTCTTGATTACGGTAAACTATTTATAAAGCTGGCTTTCTCTGTAGCTACCCTATAGGAATGGCTAGTATTTTTCTCCTTTCAAATCTTCTTAAGGCATCTTCATAGTCTATAAAATGGAGAGAATAAAATGGAAGAAAAAGTTGTCCCTTTATTTCAGAATAGAATTTCTCAGTAAACTGACAATTCTCCCTGTTTTTAACTTTTTGTTTTATTTTGGAGTATAATTTATTAACCTTATTGTTAGTTGCAGGTGTGCAACAAAGAGTTCAATAATAAGTATGTATGTATCTATTCTGTTTCAAATTCTCTTCCCAATTAGGTTGTTATAGGAGATTGAGCAGAGTTCCCTATGCTTTACAATAGATCCTTGCTGGTTATCCATTTTAAATGTAGCAGTGTGTACATGTCAGTCTCAAACTCCTTAACTATTTTTCCCTTATCACCTTTCCCCCCTTGTAACCATAAATTGAATCTCTAAGTCTGTGAATCCATTTCTATTTGGTAAATAAGATCATCTGTATCATCTTTTTTTTGTTTTTAATTCCAAATTCATGTTTAGTAATTCTATGAGTAGATTACTTAGCCAGAATTTCAGACTGAGACAATCAAACTCTTTACCTCTGGGTAAATCATTTATCTAAAGTTGTCTCTCTTAATCCAAACAGCCTGGGCTGGGGATGGCAAATTCATGGCAATCCTGTAGATATTCATCCCTTCTCAGGCAGACATCACATGCATCACAGCCTGTTTCTTTATGGAACCAGCTATCTGTACACTAAGACACAGCCTCAGAATTCTCAACATCATGATCCAGGCAACCTCTACCTGTTGGCCAGAGTTGACAAGTGAAATAAACACGCTTGCCACTCTGGCCTGTCAGCCCTCTTTGCCAGTTTAGACGTTCTGATCACTCGGAGAGGACTATGAAACCCCCAGTGTATCTTTAGCTTCTAGTTACACAGATGTTAAGATGGGGTGGTATTGCCACCTTTGAGTTGATGAAATATAGTATTCTCTTTGTTCTTCTCCATGCCCTTTTAACTTGGATTCAAACTTTTTCTCCCTTTCCTTCCCAGCTGACCATCCTTATCATCTACATTTCATTTCTCCAACTCTTATTCGGGTCTTACTCCTGACTTCACCACTGTTTTACCACTGGAGTGTCAAAATGTTTTCTAATGGATAAATTGTCATCCTCCATTAAAGGTGTGTTGATGCTGCAACCCTAACTTTGGCATGCCAGGGGTGTCTTGCAGTAGCCTGAACCACAGCATGGACACAGCAGGCATTTTGATATCTTTGCTCAAGTCCTCTCTTGTTGGGTAGTAACGCTCATTTCTAAAATCCAGGGAAGATATCAGCAACTGAAAGTCCCATCGCCCATAAAAATAGGCTCCTGACCCCAACACTGACATTTGTGTTTTATCATAGCATATCTGGAGGCAAGAAAATCATAGAAAAGGAATCTTTCTTAATCTTGGCAAAATCTTCAAGCTGGATTCTTAAAATTTAGGTTTCTTATGGATCACAGTGACTGAATGAAATATCACGAATTTGTAAAAAAGACATAGGAAGGAGAGCCATAGTTTAAAAATACAGAGTATTTCTAGACTGCTGCTGCTGCTAAGTCGCTTCAGTCGTGTCTCTGACTCTTAGCGACCCCATAGATGGCAGCCCACCAGGCTCCCCTGTCCCTGGGATTCTCTAGGCAAGAACACTGGAGCGGGTCGCCATTTCCTTCTCCATTGCATGAAAGAGAAAAGTGAAAATGAAGTCACCTCAGTCGTGTCTGACTCTTAGCGACCCCATGGACTGCAGCCTAGGAGCCCAGGCTCCTCCATCCATGGGATTTTCCAGGCAAGAGTACTGGAGTAGGGTGCCATTGCCTTCTCCGTTCTAGACATCTAGGGTATTGCAATTCTGTTTGCAATTCATTATATGAGAAAACAAAGAGCCCAAAGATGGGAAGGTGAACATCTCATGCCTTTAGTACATGGATGATTTGAAGCTCTATGACAGTTCTGAAACCCAGCCTAATAAAGTATGAAACATTCTGAGGAATGCTATTGAAGATATGCAAATAGAGTTTGGAATGGAAAAGATGCAAAACATTTGGACAGGCACAGGGCCAATTTATCTATTCATTCTCAGGGAATATCAGACCTTTACAAATTTAACTCATGGGGAAACATACACGTGTAGACTTTCTTCAGGTGGAGAAAGATCCAGTATGCGGCCAGCATTAAATCTTTGAGTTTTGTTTGTTACTGTAGTATCAGCTGTGTGTTAGCATGTTTCATTTGCAGCCTCATGCCATTTTGAAAAGTGAAAGGGTTAGTCACTCAGTCATACCCAACTTTTTGTGACCCCATGGACTGTAGGCTGCCTCTGTCCGTGGAATTCTCAGGCAAGAATGCTGGAGTGGGTTGCCATTCCCTTCTCCAGAGGATCTTCACTCTTCACAACCCTGGGATTGAACCCAGGTCTCCTGCACTGCAGGCAGATTCTTTACCATCTGAGCCACCAGGGAAGCCCAATGTCATTTTAGAAGCTCTTCAGTTTTCTTCCAATGAAGAGATGAGATAATGCAAGGCATCCCGAACTGATGGACAGGCTTTAGAATATTCTGGTCTAGATGCAGCTGGAACCTCTAAATAATTCCTCAAACTGAAGAGATTACTGCACACAGCAGAGCACGTCTCAGTTGGAATTAGGCCTATAGACGTATACTCATGCTATTGGGAAATGAGGTCCCATATTAATTTACAGAAACTTTCTGTCTAGGGAAAGAAGTGACTGTCTTTGGGAGCAATAGAAATACACAAGAAACTAAGTTGTCATTGAGAAAAAGAGTTAAAGAGAATGGCTTATGATTTTTTAAGACTATGCAGATGACGTGTTTAGTTTTGGAACTCCTTGGGCATTTAAATTTCATTTTCCCTCAAGAGTCACCTAAACTGAATGCTGTGTATCAGATTACAGGTTTACCTTCCCATTGAATTTGTAGCCCCTGGGGAGATGCAATTAGTTTAGTCGCCAATGCACTTTGGTCCTCAACATGGAATAATCACTATGGAATATAAGGACAGTTTCAAGAGCATCAGAGGTATTTTACCAAATTTTATTTAATCTCCCCTCATCCCATTTACAGGTCAGCTTATTAAAGCTGAGAGTTCTTGGTAGATGGCTTCCATGAAGGGACACAATGTTATCTTTGGATAAGCTATTCCAGGGTTAATCTGAGTCAAGAAACATTTACTTGTCATAGGAATTACAGGGTTATGATGTTGAATGTGAAAATCTGATTGCCTTCATTAAGATGGTCATGTATATAAAAAACATGCACAGTTAAGAGGTAAAAAATAGTGTTATGGAGGCATAAAGTGGCTTGGGAGTGAAAGAGGTATGTCAGAAAGAGAAAGACATCAATAGCCGTTTTGATTTGGAGGTCACTGATAGCTGTAGGAAAAACAGCTTCATTAGAGTAGTCGTGAGGCAGAAATTGCAAAGGGCGGGAACAAATTGCCGCGGGCACTGGAGGGAGTAAAAGGTGAAAACATGGAATTCCATCAGTCGGTCTTTCGAGAAGTTTACTAGAGGATGGAAGGTGGGGGGGCTATGTCTCTGTCACCTTTGCAAATCCAGAAGCCTGTGGAGCAGCCTCCTCTTAGAGGGCATGTGGTAGCATTAGATTTGGGAGCATGCCCTGGAGATGGCTCTGGAGCACACCTCACGCTCTGTGGTCACCAGCTTGAGGTCATGCTTCAGTACTGTGTCACAGGACCCCTGCACCACCATGTGTCTGCCCAATCTGGACACAGGACTAGGGAAGCAATGGGAAATAATATTTGTTCACCTGGAGGCTTGTTTCCATTCATAATGCCCCAGGTTGGGAAGCCACTAGCATCCTCACATGGACCAAGTTTAATTCTACTCTATTAAATTCTATTCAACAAACATATCCTTAGGTCGTCTGAGTGAAGTCCTGCTTTGGTTCAAAGTCTACAACGTGGTTAAAAGAGGTTCCTGCCCTTACATAACTCAATCTCTCTAAAGAAGCATGAAACACAAGTAGCATCTCTATAATCTGAGAACATCGCCACAGTGGAGGAATGGGTGGTGAGGGGCCAGGTGACAGCACTTACTGCAGCCTGGAGCATCTCAGACGCTTCTCAAGAAGACTCCCTGCACCAGGTCCTGAAAGATGGCTTAAAATTATCTAGGCAGCTGAGAATAAATCCTAAGGAAATACTTAGGGGGTATGAACAAGCGAGTGTGGCTAGTTAACCTCGTGTGTTGGTATTGCTATTTAGTTGCTAAATTGCGTCCGACTCTTTGACATGGACTGTAGCCCACCAGGCTCTTCTGTCCATGGGATTTCCCAGGCAAGAATACTGGACTGGATTGCCATTCCCTTCTCCAGGGGACCTTCCTGACCCAGGGATCAAACCCGCATCTTCTGCATTGGAAGGAGGATTCTTTACCACTAAGCCACCAGGGAAGGCAGTTAGCCTCATGAGAGTATAGCTAATGTGGGGGTCCTGTGAGCTTGAGCTGTGAGATGTGCCTGCAGGGGGTAGGGGAAGCCTGGTTGTGGAATGACTAACATATCACAGTCAGATTCTTGGCTCTTATTTTGTAAATAATAGCAAGGGGGTCACTGTATTGCTTTAAACAAGAAGGAGACTGAATGCTTTACTCTTTTACAGAGATTATTCTGACTGAAGTGTGTGTGTGTGTGTGTGTGTGTGTGTGTGTGTGTGTGTGTAGGGGTGGGTTGAGCAGAGACTAGTTTCGAATATAAAGCAGTAGACCAAGAAAGAAATCATGACCTGAATGAGGCCAGAGGAAGTGAGATTGGAAAGGGTAGGTAAACTGGTTTTGTTGTTGTTTTAGTAACCAAATGCTTTGATGAAGAATTGGGTTTTAGGTGTCTCCCACATCCAGGCTGAGTTGACTGCAAATGTTTCTGTGGCTCATTGAGAGTCATTTGCCTAAATCTATCTAAATTGTGATTCTCATGGACATTGTGAAATGGAGGTGGATTTTGGAGGCAGAAGGCAGAGCTGTATAGAGTCAAAGCAAGGAGGGGAAGAAAAACAAAACATGGGGGAAGCAATAAAGAGAAATGGAGAGGGCAAGTTATTATTTGTTATCTTGACCCACGGCTTAGTTCACCTGTGGTTTTCCAACAATACTTTTTATCTGTTTTTAAATGTTTCATTAGTTAATACCTTAAAAAATGAGCATAGGTCATTGATGGAGTTACTGTGGTTGCAAGTGTCTGAGAAGCAACTTTTTATTAATAGAATCACTATAATAGTGGCCAAGTATGTGTTCATGAGGTTTTTTCAGACATCTGTAAGGAGCAGTGTGAACCTGTAATTGTGGGGTGTTCACTGGAGTGGGAGAAATGACAGAATTAAGTAATGAGGAAAATGTAAACGGACCCAGTAAGCACCACTATAATTAAATGGACCCCACTTATCCCTCAGAGTGTATTTCTGTTGGTTCTGGATGTGTTGTGTGTGTGCTGTCTCTTGAGCAAGGTGGGCAGTTTGCTCATTTGGTTGGGATCCTGGAGTAATGAGATCGGCTAATACTTCTGCAGGCCATTGGTTTTAACCTAGTTCATGACCCCAGAAGGACACTTTAAACCTCATCACCATCCTGCCTTTTGTCTTTGGGTGCAAGAGGGCGCCAATCGGAGCGTGTAGATGGCTTTCCAGCACATCTGTCTTCACAAGCAGAAAGCTGTGGTCACATAAGTAGGATTATCTTTTACATAAAAAGAGCAGCCTGTTCCATAATTAGAAAAATTAGAAATTGCTGTGAGATAGGCAATAATTAGTTGCTGTTGAATACCCATTCTTGAATTTGATTTGTAGGAAATGGGGATGTGGGAGCTTTGTTCATTGTAGAGCCTGTGATGAGAGTTTTGTATCACTCTACTGGGTACTTAACTGGTGACTCAAAGAACACTGGAGGATAGACCTAGACTTAAAACGTGAAATGTGTGATTGCACTGACTGCCTATTTTAAGACATTTTATGTTTAATTATTTGTGCCACAACTTGATCTGATCCCCTTTATACAATGGAGATGAAATAGATTATATTTTCCACTACCAATGTTACGTTAAAAAAATTATTTGTTACTCAATGATAAGTATCTGTATCTAATTGAGAGGTGAATTCAGGTTTTGTGGGGACTGAAACTTAATGACATTTGAGGTGAGCCCTCTTTGAGAAAAGAAAAACTTAAATACAAAAATCTGTTATGAAGTGGTATTTAAACTCATTCTTTCCTTTAAGTTGATGACATTTAAAAAATATTTCCTCATTTCATAAATCTTTACCAATATTGTCATATACATTGTTAGAATTGTGGTCAAATTTGGAAGAACAAAAAAAAAAAACAACAACTTCTTCAGGCCTCTTTTATGATGAGTTATAATATTTTAGAACAGAGACTAATTTGTCATACTTTTGGAATCGATTATCCACAGTGCCTAGCTATTTACCATAACTGTTTCTCATTTTTTTTTTGCTAATTAAAAAAAAAAAATTGACCATGTGAAGACATTGCTAGGGCCCTATCCAGCTCCTTAAAAGGGACTAGTGCAAATGAGGGCTCTTCAAGTTTAAGCTTCATTGTAAATTCATGGTAAATTCATCTCGAATCTAGTAGCATTGCAATTCTTTTTTTTTTTTTTTCTCAGCATTGGCATTCATTATTCCATTCTCATGGAATCTTTCCAAACACCATTGTATTCAATAGTCTAATGAAATAGCATAACCCTTGACACTTTGATACAATGAGTCAGTTAAGGAAGAAGTCAGGTTTTTAATGATCTTTCTGAGTTTTTTAAATAAGGCACAGCTCAATTCTTATCTCTGGGTTTGACTGGCAGACAATAGCTTCTTGTAAGGCTATTATGTTAATATCTTTTTAAATCTACTGCTTTACTACAAGCTTTAATTTATCTTTGATAGCTTGAAAAGAGATTCAATTCCCATTAAGAACATGAAAATATTTTTGAAGATATTATCTTTCATGGTATATCCTTTTATAGTTCACTGACTATATTAGTTGTAGGTATCTAAAATTTCAAGTCATTTCAACAGTTAGTATGTAAGTAAAATATATAGGGTGCCCAAGCCACCACCTTGTATAGAGTATCTTTAATATTTTAAAATGTTGTTTCTAAACTTAAAATTAAACCTGTTATTTAAGAAAGATTTCAGAATTGATACAAAGATCCCATTGCACTCTATATGGTTTTCTGCTAAATGTCCCGAGATCTGTTTTATTGCATTAAGCATAGTTTCATTAAAGATGCTTGGGCTTCCACCCTTTTCTGTGCCTCTTACTCCTTCTATGTACACAAACCCAACAACCTAATCAAGTTGCCTTTGATCAGATTTAATTTGGATTTTTCCCTAGTAATGCAGTCTGGTGGCAGTTAAATAGAATTTAATTAAAATAAATATGCACAAGATTCCATCGAGCTTAATTATCTGATTTAACTTGGTAAAATTGGGCAGAAAGTCTAGACATTAGAAGATACACCTCTACTTGGATAAAGGTTTAGTAAAACAGAGATAAAAGTTTAGTAAAACAGAGGCCAGCATTAAGAAGAGAGAAGGGAAATCTAGTTGTAAAAGTTATTTATACATTTAGGTAGAATTCTAAATACACAAAATGTGTCCCACTGAATTTGTACCCAGGGTAAAAATTGGGTGGTTTCCTGTTTTTCTATTCTATTGCAACTGTAAAATAAAACTGTGAAAAGCTAGGCAATCCATTTATTAAATAGAAATTTAGATTGACAAGCTACTTTCTCAAATTTGATTTCTGGTTCAGTTGGCTAATGCTTCTTAAGCCTTTTAAAGTGGACATGCATAACCCAGCGATTTTGTGAAAATGTAGATTCTGATTCAGTAAGTCCCAGTGATGCCCACACTGTGGGCTAAGGCCCACACTTGAGTAGCAAAGCCCCAAACAGTGAAGTGACAACAGCTGATATGGGATGGATGGCACCACTATATCCACCATAACTGTACTGATAATGATACTTAAATAAGACTACCTCTCAGCTCTGGTGTCTTTTTATATTATTTCCAGTGTCCCAGTTTAGTCTTTACGTTATATAATGCCATGTGCTTTAGCTCAGCGTGATTGTCACTATTTGTAAAGCTTGATTGTCACCAGTTACTTTAGAATATTTATTTGAGTCCCCCTCCAGTCCAATATGAGCAGCAGGTGTAGACAGATTTCTCTTTCAGAATGAGTTCTCTAAACCCCAACATTTTCTTACTGAGGATTCATTCAACTGTGTATCTCTTTTGCTCATTCTGATATTTTCCAAGTCAATCCTGTGAATCATCGTCCCTTGTCTGTGTCTTTATTCTGCAAGGCTGGTCATCTCACTGACCTCCACACACGCTAGTTTCATTCCTGATTCCAAATTCTGCACGTGCTGTCCCTTGACCAAGAATGCTTACGTTTATCACTCCTGTCCTTCATGAGGTCTCCTGCAATCACAGGCTCTGAATGACCTGGTCACTCATCATCTGACAGAGCTGAGCAGATTGAGGCCACTCAGTAGCTGTCTGTTGGAATTATATTGATATATTCAGGGAGCTGCTCTTCACCTTCCTTCTGTGCTTCATTTCAAAGCAACCTAACATTGGTGCTCATTAACTCTCAAAGATGTTTCTTTTTCACAATGGATCATGGAAATCTCTGTAGTTGAATTTCTGCTAAGGTGTCACAGTGGAATGCCTTAGCACATGCATGCTCGAATGTAATACAAGTTATAAATAGTCATAATTTCTAAAACTGCATTAAAAGGCACAAAGTTAATAGGTAATTACTGTGTAAAGTGAAATTTTGATTTAGAGAAAAGGAGGCAGATAATTAAATACTAATTTCAAGGAATTTTCATATAAGGTCAATAAAATTACATGTTAATAACTAACAGTACCTCTGTAGAGTTATTTAGTCAAGAGGGAATTGTTTTATGTACTAACCTCACTTGGAGGATGTTTGTTATCAACAGTCATATGATACATTTTTATTATTTTTACCTGTTACTTAGAGATTTGGCATATGCAAACAGGTAAGAGATATGCCTAAAGGGTACAGCTGGGAAAAGTGGTTAATTCAAAGCAGGGGTCTGAGTGAAGTTCTGAATGAGGGTGAGACAAGGTGGCAATTACCCGTTGGGCCATTTACTAGTAGAAATTCTTAGATTGTTATTTTCTCTGATTTCCACCCCGTAGGGGTCTTTGAGATGATGCCAAAGTCTAAAAATTTCCTGTAGAAATTTGTGGTAGGGGGAAAGAAAAGGAAAAACATGCAATCTGGGGACTTCCCTGGTGGTACAGTGGATAGGAATCTGCCTGATACTGCAGGGGACACAGGTTCAATCCCTGGTCTGGGAAGTATCCACATACCTTGGAGCATCTAGGCCCATGCACCACAACTGCTGAGCCCAAGCGCCTAGAGCCTGCTTGCAACTGCTGAGCCCAAGCGCAGCAACTGCTGAAGGCTGTGTGCCTAGAGTCTGTGCTCCGCAGCAAGAGAACCCCATGAGAAGCCCACGTACCGCAATGAAGAGCAGCCCCACTGATTGCTGCTACAGAAAGCCCACATGCAGCAATGAAGACTCAGCACAGCCATAAATAATAACAAAGAAAGTCGAGTTTAAAAAAAAGGCAGTCTGGATCCAGACTATGTGCTTGATATTTAGGAAGATGGGTAAACTTTTGGATCTTAGAATCTTACAGGCCCGGCATCTGAGATCCAATAAATCCCCTCCTTGACATCCAACCTGTAGGATGTTATTTTTTAACTACCCAGAGCACAGAGTGGCAGTGCCTGTTGACCGTATTGACGCACCTGCCTGTCGGGGTGAAATCATCGTGCCTGCCGTGCACCGTGCTCCTCGAGGGGGGTCGGGGGATACAGTACAGTTCTTGTCTGGGAACAGTGCTGGGTGGAAATCTACTCACTGCTCCATTCAGTAGCGGTGTGACCTTCAACATGTCCCAGAACTCATCTGAGCTTTAGTTTATTTATCTAACATGGTGATGATTTGAGTACCCACCTCAAAGGTGTTAGGGAAAGTAAATGAGTAAAATGAAAATTTTGACTTAAAGGAGAGAAGGCAGTTAGATAATTAAGTACTGATTTAAAAGAGTATTCAGGTAAATCAATAAGATTAAATAATAACTAACAATTAGCACCTCTATATAGTACTATTTCAAAGGGCCTCAGTGCCGAGCAAATTGTAAGCACTCTGTAAATTTTACTTACCATCATTAGCATCATCTTCATTGTCATCCTGATTACTGCTGTAAGGAAAAGACAAAGGCTGCATCTTTAGAAATGATTTGACTTATGTAGAGTGCTTATCTAAACAGTACGTGTATCTGTGTGTACTCAGTAAGTCCAAGTTATTACTGTTGGAATTACTGTTATTACTCTATTGCTTACCCTCAGCTGACCTCTGGAGTTTATCCATCATAGTGAATATTCCAGAGAATATATGCAGTAAATAACTGTAGAACTAAGTTTATATTTTAAGGCAACTATTAACCCATTGGAGTGGTAATTTTCCAAGAGATTTGTTTCTTTCCTAAACCATTGATAACTTTATTTCTGCTGCTGAGACTTTTTTTCATGGTCAAGAGTTTTTCTTATATTGTGATTTCATTTGGAAAATGCCAGTGTCTTCTGTTTTTCTAATGCATAGTCTCAACTGCCCATTACTTAATAGTTAGGTCTCTAAATATCATTTATAAGACTCATCTACATCAAACCTTAGATAACAGCCTGAGGTTTACAATAGAAGTCATCTTCAGCTTTCTAAAGCACTAAATAGGAGGGAATTTAGAAAGTTAAATCAGGAAAGGGTTCCTTGGAGGTGACTTTCTCCTGTATCCTCATTTTATTGATGAGGAGATATGATTTGTCCATCATCACCTGCCCATACTTCTGGGACTGTTCCTTTAATGAACCTGTCTTTCTGCAAAGCATCTCAGAGAAATCATATTTCCTACCATGACCCTTTGTTAAGTTCTGCAGCTGCGTAAGAAAATAGAAATCGTAAACTGATAAGCAGGAGAAGCAAATAAATAAAACCTAAAACCTTTAGCACGGGGCTATACTCAGAGATAGAGAGGATCTAATCCAAGGAGACACCTGGGGAAAAGACTTAAAAAAAAAACAGTCAAATTTCTTTTGGAAGGTGGAGTGAGACATCACAGGCTGGCACTAGTTACAGTGTTTGCATAGGCTGTGTGGCCACTGCCTTGGAGGGAACGTCTCAGCAGGAACCCCCACCTGGATTTTGCCACCCTCTTTCCATGTGAAATGATTGCTTACCTTCTCATTCCATCCTGCTGCTTTGAGGAGACTCTGCTGAAAAGCATCAAAGGGGCCAGTGAAGACCTGAGGGCATAAGCACAGGTCGCAATTAGGCAAACAGAGATGCAGAGCGCCCCGGATCACAGAGAGCAGATTCCAACCCGGCAACCGGCAGGGAGGCTCAGCATGGCTTTCTGCGCTCAGGCTGGGAAAGAGTTGTCACTCTCACCATAAACAAGGCACCTGTGTCTTGCTAATCCTCCCACCTTGCTCCATAAAAGGGGATGAGGAGTGAGGGTAGAATTATCATGTGGCTTTATCACATAATAATAATAATAATAATAATAATAATAAAGCATGGATTCAGTGCCTCTTAATCTCTCTTATATAAATTCCTTTGCATGAATTTTTGTTTTTTTCTCTAAATAAAAGTTGAAAGCCTGATGACATAGGCCCTTTAGGGCCACAGGAAAGTGTTGCTGGAGCCCAGTGACAGCTGGAACCCTGGAGGACAGGGCACCCAGCTGAGCTGTTGTGCTCCATCTTCTCTCCTGATTGGAATCACTAAGGAATTTAAACACACTAGCACCTAGGTCCCAGCCCTGGAGATTCTGATTTCATTTCTCTGTAGTTGATCTTTGGTGTGGTTAACAAGATCTTTAAAAGGCTTTCAAGTAACTGACGTTTAGTAAAGTTGGAGAAACACAGTCATTGACTGAGATACCTCAGCAGAGATGTGTGGACAGGGAAGAAATACCTGGTCTCTCTCCTCCCACCCTCTGACATCCTGCTATGCCTGACTATGATGCATAGTCAGAAGCCAGACGGCAAGGTGGCTAGGAGAATGCAGTCGGCCTGGGTCAGCCTCCTCTAGCCCAGGTGGCAGGGAAGGATGCAGAATAACCAGCACAGACTTTACAATGCAACCCAGAAGACAGTCTCAGCCTCTTCCCCGCCAAGAAAGCAGAAACGAGGACAGACTCACACTTTTCCTCCTAAGGTGGGCTCACCAGTGTGGCTTTTGTATTGAACCAGGCATCCTTCAAGTATAAAGGCCTCCATCTGGTGCATGTTCAGTCACTTCAGTCACATCCAACTCTTTACGACCCCATGGACTGTAGCCCACCAGGCTCCTCTGTCCATGGGATTCTGCAGACAAGAATACTGGAGTGGGTTGACATGCCCTCTTCCAGGGGATCTATCCCAACCCATGGATTGAACTCGTGTTTCCTGTGTCTCCTGCATTGCAGGCGGATTCTTTTTACCCACTGAGCCACCTGTGGTGCGCGGTTCCATCTGGTACCTCTTATAATATTCCCCCTGGATACTGGTGACTCTCCTGCTGCTGGCCAAGCAGGACTCCGAGGTCTGTGGAGACCCAGACATGCGTATATGCACATGATGCTGTCGTGACCCCAGGTGCTGGTGAGTGAGAGCCATGAAGTGTAGCCTGCCAAAGTGAAATGAGACATCAGAGGTCTCTCTTTTATTTGCAAGATGAGAATGGAACCATGAGTCCCACCTGCGCTGGTCTCTGCCCTCTGTCTGGGCGGGCACAGACTGTAGGAGAAGATGACAGGAGTGAACAACACTTAAGGGCGGGGTTTTGATCAATGAGTTGCACGTTTCCATATGAGAACCAAACCTGGGCTTAAATAACAACACACAAATGTTGTTGTTGTTGTTGTTCAGTCGCTCAGTCATGTCTGACTCTTTGTGACCCCCATGGACTGCAGCACGCCAGGCTCCCTGTCCTTCACCATCTTGCTTGCTCAAACTCATGTCCATCGAGTCAGTGATGCCATCCAACTATCGCATCCTCTGTCATCCCCTTCTCCTCCTGCCTCCAGTCTTTCCCAGCATCAGGGTCTTTTCTAATGCATTAGCTCTTTGCATCAGGTGGTCAAAGTATTGGAGCTTCAGCTTCAGCATCAGTCCTTCTAAAGAATATTCAGGATTGATTTCCTTTAGGATTGACTGGTTTGATCTCCTTTCAGTCAAAGGGACTCTCAAGAATCTTCTCTAACACTGCAATTCAAAAGCATCAATGCTTTGCCGCTCAGCCTTCTTTATGGTCCAACTCTCACTCACGTCCATACATGACTACTGGGAAGGCCATAGCTTTGACTAGCTGGACCTTTGTCAGCAAAGTAATATCTCTGCTTTTTAATACACTGTCTAGGTTTGTTATAGCTTTTCTTCTAAGGAGCAAGCATCTTTTAATTTTGTGGCTGCAGTCACCATCTGCAGTGCTTAGAACACACAAATACTTTCTCACAATGAGTAGATGAGACGCATGCCATTTCCTGCCCTTTCATAGAGATGGGCGGTGACTACATGGTTAGGTTCATCGTGGATGAAACTATACCCTAGTACCTGATAAAGATAAAATATTTGCTGGCCACCTTCTCCAGGGGTTGGCTTCAAGTGAGACATCAGTGAAACAGAAGTAAACTGCCCGCGGATTATTGACCAGTTTCTTCTACCATGAACCTTGTATCATACCAGCTTCCTCAGGAAGAAAATGAGGGCCTCTGATGAGCAGCAGTGTGCCCTACACACGTGACACTCACACTGGCGCCCGTGGAAATATACGTGGGCTCACTACGTAAGCCGTGCTTGCGGCTGCGGGCATACTGCACAGTGAAGGTGCCCTGTCCTCCCAGATCATACTGATGAAGACCATGTGGAATGTATTTATAAAGTTTGTGGGGGGAGGGGAGGTGAAGAAGAATTAAAGAAATAATCTGAAGGTGACTGTTTTATACCAAGTTCTTCTTGCTGGAAATTTTAATTTTAGCAAATATATTACAAATGCAACTGACCAATTATAACAGTGTAAAAGCATATTGGACATGAAGTGAGAGGCTAAGAGTGGGAGTAGATATTCCTAGAAAACAATCAATTAGGTAAATATGTTTCCAGATTGAGAGGTAGAAAAAACACATATCTGGCTTAATATTCTAACATTAATAACATTTATGGAACACATAACATTTGTCACACAATGCTGCTAAAATGGTTTATGTCCATCTTATCCTCACAACAACCCTATTAAATAGGAACTGTTGTTATCCCCATATTATGTATGAAAAAAACAGGACTCCAATAATTTAAGAAACTTGCCCAATGTCATGTAGCTAGAAATTTGAGAGCCAGGATTCAGATCCTGGTTAACCTGCTTTCATACCTCAGACTTATTTTTCTGCTGTTAAATTCAACTGAGTCATTGGTTTAAAGTGTGATTTACTGTTTTCTCCCAAGGAACCTGTATTTTTAATAAGTTCCTAAATGATTTCTATGGTCAGGAGAGGTTTAGCTATACTAAAAATTATGTTACTCTATTTCACAAATATATATGAGTTCTTTCTCTTTTCTTAGGCTTTCATTTTGCAAAATATGAATGAGAATACTCTCATTCAGGTATTCTAAAACAATTTTTTAAGCTTCATTATTAAATATGTTTCATAAATACTAGATATGATACCCTTTACTTGGTGATTAAGACATGGTTGTTAGTATATCAAATGCTAAAAGAAGTAAAGACATTTTTCCCAATAACAGAGAACCTTTTACAAAATACCCCATGTGGACACTCAGTGTACCCTTTCAGAGAGGCAGTCCTGGATTCGTGTACTCATGAACCCTATGATGCTTTAATGTGGATTTATTAAGTATATGTATTTTACATGGATTTATTAAAGTTTTTTCTTTTTATACTGTAAAACTTTTAAGATTTTATTATTTTTACTCATTGTGAACATATACGACAATTCTGTCTCCTAAACCTGTACTATTAAGCTTTGCTTTCTGTAATATGTTAGAAAGTTCTAGATAACTAATACTGTGTGGACAGATTTCTCTTCCCTACACAGAAATAGTGGGTATTGAACCTTGTGACCCTGTCTTTAGAATCAAACTGCTAAGTCACTTCAGTCATGTCCAACTCCGTGCGACCCCATAGACAGCAGCCCACGAGGTTCTCCCATCCCTGGGATTCTCCAGGCAAGAACACTGGAGTGGGTTGCCATTTCCTTCTCCAATGCATGAAAGTGAAAAGGGAAAGTGAAGTTGCTCAGTTGTGTCCGACTCTTAGCGACCTCATGGACTGCAGCCTACCAGGCTCCTCCATCCTTGGGATTTCCCAGCAAGAGTACTGGAGTGGGGTGCCATTGCCTTCTCCAAAAAGACTTAGCTAAAAACTGGAGAATGTGTCAGCTGGAACAATCTCAGTGCTACCAAAGACACCTGGGAAGACAGTGATTCTGAAGGTTATCCTCTTCTGCTAATGGATATTTGAATGTAAAATCCAGTGTGCTTTTCAAAAATATGTTGAGATTTCTAGATCTATACCACTGGGATAGATTTAAGTCTTGTAATTTCCCTCAGTTGAGTTCAGTTCAGTCGCTCAGTCGTGTCCGACTCTTTGCAACCCTAAGGTCTGCAGCACGTCAGGCTTCCCTGTCCGTCACCAACTCTCGGAGCTCACTCAATCTCATGTCCATCGAGTCAGTGATGCCATCCAACCACCTCATCCTCTGACATCCCCTTCTCCTCCCGCTTTTAATCTTTGCCAGCATCAGGGTCTTTTCCAATGAGTCAGTTCTTCGCATCAGGTGGCCAAATCAGGTATTGGAATTTCAGCTTCAGCATCAATCCTACCAATGAACACCCAGGACTGGTCTCCTTTAGGATGGACTGGTTGGATATCCTTGCAGTCAAAGGGACCCTCAAGAGTCTTCTCCAACACCACAGTTCAAAAGTATCAATTCTTTGGCACTCAGCTTTCTTTATAGTCCAACTCTCACATCCATATATTACTACTGGTAAAACCATAGCTTTGACTGGACAGACTTTTGTTGGCAAAGCAGTGTCTCTGCGTCTTAAGATGCTGTCTAGGTTGGTCATAACTTTTCCTCCAAGGAGCAAGCATCTTTTAATTTCATGGCTGTAGTCACCATCTGCAGGGATTTTGGAGCCCAAAAAATAAAGTCTGTCACTGTTTCCATTGTTTCCCCAGCTATTTGCCATGAAGTGATGGGACCAAATGCCATGATCTTCATTTTCTGAATGTTGAGTTTTAAGCCAACTTTTTCACTCTCCTCTTTCACTTTCATCAAGAGGCTCTTTAATTCTTCTTCAATTTCTGCCATAAGGGTGGTGTCATCTGCATATCTGAGGTTATTGACAATTCTCCCAGCAATCTTGATTCCAGCTTGTGCTTCATCCAGTCCAACATTTCTCATGAGGTACTCTGCTTATAAGTTAAATAAGCAGGGTGAAAATATACAACCTTGATGTACTCCTTTCCCTATATGGAACCAGTCTTTTGTTCCATGTCCAGTTCTAACTGTTGCTTCCTGACCTGCATATAGATTTCTCAGGAGGCAGGTCAGGTGGTCTGGTATTCCCATCTCTTTCAGAATTTTCCAGTTTGTTATGATCCACACAGTCAAAACCTCCGACATGGTCAATAAAGCAGAAGTAGATGTTTTTCAGGAACTCTCTTGCTTTTTCAATGATCCAACAGATGTTGGCAATTTGATCTCTGGTTATTCTGCCTTTTCTAAAACCAGCTTGGACATCTGGAAGTTCATGGTTCACATTCTGCTGAAGCCTGGCTTTGATAATTTTGAACATTACTTTGCTAGTGTGTGAGATGAGTGCAATTATGTGGTAGTTTGAGCATTCTTTGGCATTGCTTTTCTTTGGGATTGAAATGAAAACTAACCTTTTCCAGTCCTGTGGCCACTGCTGAGTTTTCCAAATTTGCTGGCATATTGAATGCAGCACTTTCACAGCATCATCTTTTAGGATTTGAAATAGTTCAACTGGAATTCCATCACCTCCATTAGCTTTGTTCGTAGTGATGCTTTCTAAGGCCCACTTGACTTCACATTCCAGGATGTCTGGCTCTAAGTGAGTGATCGCGCCATCGTGATTATCTGTAGTTTACCTAGAAGAATGTTAAATCACAAGGACTTCAGGTATACAGGAGTTAACCGATGCTTTTGGGTTTATGAGTCTCATGGCAATACCAAAGTCACATAACATGAGAACTTGTGACCTTGACAAATCCCTTCATACAGATTGAGGCACAAATGGTGGTCCAGGCCCTGTTGGATGGGCATCCATTCTTATCCTCTCCTGCAGTGCTCTGTATCACAGGCTGAATTCCCCAGCCTTCCACATCCGACTGTCTCCTGGGTTTGGCTGACAGGAGGCATTGCCGTGAGAATGAGGCAAGGAGAAGCCAGGGGTTTCTTCCCCTTTTCCTGTCTGCCATGGGGACATCACGGTGGTATCTCCTGCCAGCAAAACCTGGAGAGACAGCTTGCTCCATGTAACACCGGTCCCTGAGAGGAGGTCTCACCCCATCTCCTCTGCACCCTTTATTGTTTCCTGCTTTGGGCAGTCTCCAGGTTCCTCAGTTCTTATTTGGCTTTGTAGTTTTCCCATCACTTTTGAAACCAGCTCCCTGAATTAAATTCCCTTCACTTAAGCTTCTTATCAGTTTGTGTCCTCATGGTTGGATACTGACAAAGCTTCCACTTAAATATCAAAAGTTTGCCAGAGTTAGTCCTTCTAGTAGAGAACTAACTACATAGTCACAGCCATCTCCACAGACTGCCGGAGTTCCAGAATTACTCTTTCCACAAATACCTGTTTCAAATCTTTTAATATCACTCATTATTTAAAATTTAATTGCAATTAATAATACAACAGGCAAAATAAATGTATCTTCGTATGTATTATATAGCAAAATTAAGCAAATTGGAGGTAATTCACACATTACCCTGTGCTCAGTTCAGTTTTCTTTTCATGCTCACCTACAAAAGAGCTGCTTTTGCCAACTCTGTTTAATTAAAGATTATCTTGTGATGAGCTGGTTTTAGAGAAGCCTGAGGAACCAGAGAGATGGACAGGGAAGCCGGGCGTGCTGCAGTCCGTGGGGTCGCAAAGAGTCGGACACGACTGAGTAACTGAACTGAACTGAACTATCTTGTGATGGTAAAGCCAGTCTGGGTCTAGCCCAGATCTATATGGCCTTGCTTTTTCTTAAAAGTCTAAGTGATATGCAGCAAATTCTCAAAAATATGTACTTGCAGCTTTTCGTTTTCTAAGGATCCAAAGCAGCCATAATTTTTTCTTTTAAAGTTCAGCCCTTCTTAGGGTGTGTATAGAGGTCAGGTTCCAAAAATTGCTGCTTGATGTCTGGTTCTTCTTTGATGTAGTTTGATTAATCTTTGTGTAGAATTCCTGGCAAATAGTAGGCACAAAGTAATGGTATATTGCATGAATGAACACAAGAACTTTTCAAAATATTTCCCTCATATCGATAGGTATTATTAGCTACTTATATTTTTAAAGTTTTTCATGTGGTTTATTTGTTTTTGACGGGGCTGAGTTTTCATTGGCACGGGCAGGTTTTCTCGTGCTGCAGCGAGCAGGGCCTCGTCTTTGCTGCGGTGCGCAGGCTGCTCACTGTGGAGGCTTGTCTCGTTGCGGAGCCGGGCTCGAGGCGCATGGGCTTCAGCAGTTGCAGCACAGGGCTCAGTAGTTGTGGTTCTTGGACCCTAGAGTGAACGGGCTTCGGTAGTGGTGGCACACGGGCTTTAGTTGCCCTTGGCACATGGGCCAGGACCAGGAATTTTCCAGGACCAGGGATCAAACCTGTGTCCCCTGCGTTAGCAGGGGGATTCCTATCCACTGTATCACCAGGGAAGCCATGCTATTAGCCTTTTTTAATGGACTTAACAGTTAACCAGGAAAAGCTCAAGTTATCTTTCTACAAGGGGAATTTAGCTGCATGGGTCTTGGTTTGAAATGCAAGCAACTGACTGCATACCATAGGAGCCATCAGAGCAGAATTCAGGCGTTGACAGTAAAGATTAATGAACCACCTTTCCTTAATTGATAGCATCCAAAGTGCACTCCCTTCAGCCTTTTGTCTGTCAGTTGGCAGAGGATCCAGCAGGTAGACACACTCCATTGCTTGCTGAAATTAAAAAACAGGTAATTTAATCTTCTCAGTGCTTGAGATGATTTTTTTAAAGTTGCATTTGAAACAACAGAACAATTTCTGGGTGAGTAGGTCTTCTTGGTGATTCATAATTTAGTAGATGACATATTCAAATTTATTAAATTGACCTGAGCATAAAATCGTCCAGGAGAACAACAATTAATCTGTAATACTGCATATGTATTCTTTTAATAACAGTACAGTCCCCGCTAGTATTATATATTTGGCTATTTTTAAAGAGTTAGCTTTTCACGGTTTGTGATGTACACTTTTATGAGTAATGATTCTGGTTTCCTAAATGTGGGTGGGAAGGCGTGCCTGAATGTTTATCTAGAGAGTAAGCAATTTTTCACATGGAATGTATGTTGGATAAATATGAATTTGCTTTAGGTTACGGTGTTAATGCAACGTTGTCAAGAACAAATCTGAAAAGTAGTTAAATCAAAGATGTTTGATTTTAAAGAATAAATGTACCGTTTCTCAAACTACATTATCTTTTTCCAAGACTGTTTTTTTTCCCTGACTGTAATTTCAGGGCTCTGTGAAGTGGAAGCTGTCAATGTATGTAATTGAGAGCAATCTGACTTTTATTATCACGTGCATTCCTCAAGGGGCTGTGCTTAGGTGGCCCTACTGGATGCTTTTCTAAGAAGCTCCGTTCTGCTCCTAAACAAATACTGACTTCCTGGAGAACCCTGGTGAATCCAGGCACAGAGTTGATTGCTACCTTGTAAATAGTTGGAATGAGGATGTGATATTATGTTCTTGGGGAGGGTCATCTTTTTATTTGGGTCTGTTACAGGAAAAGATACACTCACTCCAGGCTTTACATCTTCTGGAAATGTAGATGCTTGTAAATTGATACTTTTGTTTCTGGTCAAGGAAATGAAAATATGCCAGGTGACATCCTCTTTGAAGTGCAAATGATGTTTCAGTTGAATCTTTTTTTCTAGCACATTTGAAAAGTGAGTCTTATGCTTGTGGAAGAAGCTCAATTCCAGTAAATGGGATTCTTAGCCACAGGAAAGTTGCTATAGGTAGTGAGATTCCTTTTCTTGCTTGGATCTCTGTTTAGTAGATTATTTCATGAATTAACCTTGAACTAGACTTCTTTATCCATCTTTCATGTTGATTTCTTCCGTATATTCCTTTCCTATCATTTGCAGAGGAGATTCTATTTTTAGGAAATATTGGTATGTTTTGGATATCTCCAAGTCCTTTTGGATTTTGAGGCCAACATTTTCCTTTCTAGCCAAAGAAAATGATTTAAGCCTCCACTCAGTCAAGTCTGAGAGAGATCCAGTGTAGTTAACATTTCCAGTCTGTCCAAAAGCCCCAATATTGTGGTCTCATATTTTTCTCCAAATCCCTGCTCCCGGGCTCACCTTTCATGGCTGCTGGTCGTTTTCTGCCCTGTCTTGGCCATCGATGCTTTGGGAAGGCACCACTAACTAATAACAACAGAATCCCCGCTGGTAAGGCCGCTCACAGTTGGTTTTTCCATAAAGTTAGGCCATGGAAAGAAAGGTAGTAGCAGTGGAGAAGGAGATAGAGTGCAGGATTTGGTTGCTGTAATCTAAATGTAGAACAACACGTTCAATTCAAATGTAAACAGCACTGTTCTTAGAAGTGTGTTAGCCATTCTCTGCCCCAAGGACATTAGCTTTTCTTCAGTCCCCAAACTTTGCCATGTTGAAAAAGTCCGTCTCTCTCCCACATATCCTGTTCCAGAGTTCCATTGTCGTACCGTTAGCCGCTACAGAAACCAAATCCTTAATGTTTTATTATGCAGGCGACTTGAACTCTCAAATCCTACTCCTGTCCCACTTGGGTCTGGGACTCACGTCTGTATATCTGGGGGAAAGAAAATCATTAACGTGTTTTCCCAAATGCAAGGGCTTCCGCTCTTGCACATACAGAGATCCATCAGAAAATTCAATGGACTGTGTCTTCTTTACAACATATGATGGATCACATTCTTACAGTTCCTCTGCTATTGGGCACAGTAAACACCGTGATTACAAGACAGTTTGCTGAACATGTTAAGATGTCAAGGATAGACACAAGGCTGTGCTTTCTTTGTATGTTTCCCTATTGCCCTATAGAAACAAAAGAGACAAAGGCACCTGAGTTTCCCTCTGTGTTATATGTCTTCCATGATTCTTGTTCAAATACTGTCATTGGTACTCAATCAGCTATATGATTTGTAGGGCCCAGTGTAGGGTGAAAATGTGAGCCCTTTGTCCAAAAGTTAGTGAGAACTTCAAGAAGGCTACCGAAGAGCATTAATGCACACGTGAGCCCTTCTGAGCAGAGTCCTGAGCAACTGCACAGGTCACACCCCCGAGAAGCCTGGCTGCTGTTGACTTGTTGTTGACAGTAAGAGTTTGATATAAAAAGTCTGTGTAGTCTGAGGTCCATTACTGTAAACTTTGGAGGGGAGATGTATTAGGGCAGGGAAAATACCTTTAATGGCAATAGCTAAGGATCCATTGCCTTGAGAAGTCGATATTACATTGTATCCCTCAGAGTTTCATTAGAAAAACAGGAACCTTTCTATGTATTCTGAACCAGAAGGGGTTTCATACTTCAAATTATGAGTCTAGAAAACTCTTGAAAGTGTTGAAAGATCAAAGCTTAGAGAAAGGTGCCATTAGCTTTCAGAGACTCCAGAAAGTGTGTGTAGGAACCCCACTTCCACACCGCCCCCCACCCCCACCAAACAAAAATAACACTAGTGATGGCCAAGCTGCCCACAGCACCATGGAGAATGATTTTCACCAAAGCCGTGTCCGTCTGTCACCTCAGAGGGGTAGGGGACTGAGTCAGCCTGTCTCCGTCTTTCTGTATCTTGTATCTTCTTACTGATGAAATTTACAATGGTAATTTAAAATGGTAAAAAGCCATTCCAGGGCATCTGTCTGCTACAGCTGGTAGAGAAAGCAAATTCTTTCGCAACAAGAGACAACATTTGAAGAAATTAGATTCTGCATCATTGCTAAAGCAGTATCTGACATTTATACAAGTATCTAAAATATAGGGCACATCCATTATTAAAGTAAATACGGGACATTATAATAAATGCTAAAATCTTAATAACTAATACAATGAAATTTTATGTCTGGTTCACATCAAACTGAATAGCAGTTATTAACTAAGTAGCAGTTGGGAGGAGGGTGTAAGTGCATCCTGCAGCCATTCAGGAGCCGAGCTGGCTGGAGGCTCTGTTCTCGTCACCACATGGCTTCCACAGTCGAGGGTATTAACACGAAGCTGGCAGAAAGGGGAAGAGAGAGAATGCAGTGTCTCATGACAGGTCTTTATGGGCATGCCTGAAAGTAGACATAACACTTTCTCTCACGATCCATCTGGTGAGCAGATCTTAGTCACACGGCCACTCCTAAGCACAGAGGAAACTGGGAAAACTAGCTGTGTTCTCAGGAGGAAAATGAAATGGGTAAGGCATTGAGATGGATAAGAAATAGCAGACAGTTTATTTCGCATGGTGTCTAACAGGGACCCAGGGTACCTCTCTACCGTTTCAGCAACCGGAGTCACCATTCACAAGGGAAAACGGCTAGTGACGTATGTAGTTTTGGGTGCATCATTAAGCCTCTTTGATTCTCAGTTTTTACATCTGGAAAATGGACATAGTAAGTGCCTCTCACTGAATTGGTATTAGGTATATCATGAAATAGTGCAAGGACAATGGTTTAATGCTAATGTAGTGTCTAGCAGTTAGCAAACACTCCACGAATACTGGCTATTGTTACTGTCACCATGCTTTTAAGAAAGAGTAGCATATTGGGAACGACTTAATATGTACAGTGTGCTCAGCTCATGCTTGGCACATAGTAAAAGTTCAGTGAAAATGTTACTATTACTTTAACTTTACTGAGTCATCCTGTTACACCTAAATTATGACTTTCCACTCAAAGAACCCCTCAACTTTCTTTGATTTTCTCTTTTCAGACTCATTTTTGAAATATTATCCAAATATCCCCATATTCCAATATTTTGGAATATTGGAATGTGTGACTGTAGTCATGTGGGTCAATCACTACATTTACTTTCGCTAGATCTAGTCTGATCTTTGGTGATCTGTATAGGCTTTTTTTTTTTTTTAATTTTTAAAAAATTACTTATCCATTCATTTATTTATTTTTGGCTGCACTGAGTCTTCATTGCCATGCATGGGCTTTCTCTAGCTGTGGTGAGCAGGAGCTACTCTTCCTTGTGGCTTGTGGGCTTCTCACCATGGTGGCCCCTTGTTGCAGAGCACGGGCTCTGGGGCATGGGCTTCAGTAGTTACGGCACACAGGTTGCGCAGTTAAAGCTCGAGGGCCCTCGAGCATGCAGACTTCAGTGGTGGTGGCACACAGGCTGTACAGTGTGGGCTCAGCAGTTGTGGTGCAAGGGCTTAGTTGATCCACAGCATGTGGAGTCTTTCTGGACCAGGGATTGAGCCCATGTTGCCTGCATTGGCAGGCAGATTCTCATCTACTGTGCCACCAGGCAAGTCCTGTATAGGCCTTTATAAATTGCTTATTTGTTTATTGAGAATTGAAAATGAAATGGAATGTTTTACATGAAAATAATGGGGTTTGAATCCTGAAAGATGATGCTGTGAAAGTGCTGCACTCAATATGCCAGCAAATTTGGAAAACTCAGCAGTGGCCACAGGACTGGAAAAGGTCAGTTTTCATTCCAATCCCAAAGAAAGGCAATGCCAAAGAATGCTCAAACTACCGCACAGTTGCACTCATCTCAGATGCTAGTAAAGTAATGCTCAAAATTCTCCAAGCCAGGCTTCAGCAATACATGAACCGTGAACTTCCTGATGTTCAAGCTGGTTTAGAAAAGGCAGAGGAACCAGAGATCAAATTGCCAACATCTGCTGGATCATCAAAAAAGCAAGAGAGTTCCAGAAAAACATCTATTTCTTCTTTATTGACTATGCCAAAGCCTTTGACTGTGTGGATCACAATAAACTATGGAAAATTCTGAAAGAGATCGGAATACCAGACCACCTGACCTGCCTCTTGAGAAACCTATATGCAGGTCAGGAAGCAACAGTTAGAACTGGACATGGAACAACAGACTGGTTCCAAAAAGGAAAAGGAGTACGTCAAGGCTGTATATTGTCACCCATAGCCTCTTGATGAAAGTGAAAGTGGAGAGTGAAAAAGTTGGCTTAAAACTCAACATTCAGAAAACGAAGATCATGGCATCTGGTCCCATAACTTCATGGGAAATAGATGGAGAAACAGTGGAAACAGTGTCAGACTTTATTTTTTTGGGCTCCAAAATCACTACAGATGGTGACTGCAGCCATGAAATGAAAAGACACTTACTCCTTGAAAGGAAAGTTATGACCAACCTATATAGCATATTCAAAAGCAGAGACATTACTTTGCCAACAAAGGTTCGTCTAGTCAAGGCTATGGTTTTTCCTGTGGTCATGTATGGATGTGAGAGTTGGATTGTGAAGAAAGCTGAGCACCGAAGAATTGATGCTTTTGAACTGTGGTGTTGGAGAAGACTCTTGAGAGTCCCTTGGACTGCAAGGAGGTCCAACCAGTCCATTCTAAAGGAAGTCAGTCCTGGGTGTTCTTTGGAAGGAACGATGTTAAAGCTGAAACTCCCGTACTTTGGCTACCTCATGTGAAGAGTTGACACATTGGAAAAGACTCTGATGCTGGGAGGGCTTGGGGGCAGCAGGAGAAGGGGACGACAGAGGATAAGATGGCTGGATGGCATCATTGACTCTATGGACGTGAGTCTGAGTGAACTCCAGGAGTTGGTGATGGACAGGGAGGCCTGGCGTGCTGTGATTCATGGGGTCTCAAAGAGTCGGACACTACTGAGTGACTGAACTGAACTGAATTGGATTTGAAATGGGAAAATACCATAAATGCACCCATATGTAAAGACAGTGATTGTGTTCTGTTAACTTACTCAAGAAAGTATAGTAAACATCCATTGATATTGTTACTTTAATTGGTAAGAACTATTTTAAATATGTGTATAATTGAGAGTGAGTGAAGTTGCTCAGTCGTGTTTGAGTCTTTGCAACCCTATGGACAGTGGGTACCAGGCTCCTCCGTCCATGGGATTTTCCAGACAAGAGTACCGGTGTGGGTTGCCATTTCCTTCTCCAGAGGATCTTCCCAACCCAGGGATCGAACCCAGGTCTCCCACAGGCAGATGCTTTACCCTCTGAGCCACTAGGGAACACCATGTATATAATTAGTTCAACCCTAATTTGTTTAGAAACTGCTGAATTTGAAACGATCTGTTAAAGGTCAAGGCCGTATTATGCCAGATAGTAACAGTGCTTTGAGTTTGCCTATCTCAAAGTGGATTGAGATTGGATTGAGTGGATACATTTATAACCATACTTACAATCACAATTTTGCACAGGTCATTCAGAAAAGAGAAGCATGGTGCAAGGTAAAGTAACAGAGAATAGTCTAGGCATGTTGCTTTGGGCTTGCCTCACAGCTAAATGTGTGTAAGCATTGCTATTTGACATACCTTCATTTGAAGAGGGGAAGAAAGAATCCATCTTTAAGCTCTACAAATATTATTTTGCCTTTATGGCATTTGTACTCAAAGGCAGGATCTGAGACATTGCACAGGATTAACCATCAATGCTACATCACTGAAAGACGGCCTTGGTCGTGCCCAAGCACGGTTGCTTAGGACATATGTTTTTCTTCTTCTCAGAGAGTGTCTGCCCTCTCTTGAGTATGTTGTTTGATGTCAAATGCCGTTAAAGAAAAGCTACAAGAATTGCTAGTTTTTCGGGGAAAAATAACAAATCCTGTGAAGAGAAAGGTTACGAGGTAAAGACAGACCCACTAGCGTACAGCCAGGCTCCCCGGGTGGCACTAGTGGTAAACAACCCCCTGCCAGTGCAGGAGACGTAAGAGACATGGGCTCAATCCCTGGGTCAGGAAGATCCCCTGGAGGAGCGCGTGGCGACCCACTCTGGTATTCTTGCCTGGAGAATCCCATGGACAGAAGAGCCTGGTGGTGGCGACCCTGTCCACGGGGTCGCCAAGAATCAGACACGACTAAAGCGACTTTACACTCACACACGCAGCATACAATCATGAATTCATATAGTTTGCCTCCATTTACTAATGTAAATGGTCAAAGCACTTAAAATTGCCAAAACAGCATTTTCAATTATGCCTAATGGTTTATTTGACTAATGCTTTTATTTCTTAAACAGTGTTTTGGCCAAAGCCAAAACACCATCTATCCTTGTTATCAATAAGCAGAATTTTGGTTTGGTTTTCAAGACCCTCCATGGATTGAACTTAACTTGCCCTTCTGGACTCAAACTCTCGTCTTTTCATTCCAAAATCCCCCCCAGGCCTTGGCTGCTTTGGTTAGGCAGTCCGTGCTTTCTCACCTCCAGAGCTTTATCTTGATGCCTGTTCTCCTAATTGGAGAACTGTTTATGTTCACCAAATCCTACCTGCATCAAACGGCCCCCCACACAAGCTTTCTACATGGGCCTCAGCCAGATGTTATCTCCTCTCTCTGATTTTCACGTGGCACTGCTCTGTAGATTTCCTGTTACTTATATTTATATCTCTTCTACTGATGGGCTCTGAGACCCATATTTTTTATCTTATTCATGTAAATTGCATGCCATAAAACTTTGTGCATTGTCAGTTCCCAGTAAATATGTATTGAATATGTCAGTAAAGGCACGAATGATTTCATTCTGAATCTACTAAGAAACCATTCTGATAACTGTTTAAATTTACAGGAAAAAAAATGAGTTATTCATTAACTATATTTAACATACATTACCTATATAGTTAATGTATATAATCTTTGACCTAATATAAGGAAAAAATATTCTTCTAAGATATTATTAACTTGACCTATCTTTTAGAATGTTCATATCGGTTCACTAACGTTGACATTTACCAGTTTTGAAATTCAGACATAGCATGTACACATATAGGTTTGACGTTTGAGGGGGACTTACTTTTTTTCCAGTTAAGTAATGGAAGAGGAAAACAGTGACTCAGAGGAGAATAGAGAGGATGTGGGGTGAAATACCGTAATAATGTAGCCAAACCTGACTGAGAAAGGATGAGAAATAAGCCTCCTTTGTAAGTCCTCTCATGGAGCAATGACTCAGCACTGTTAGCGAACATGATGAGGTTACATTATTCTTTCATCGCAGATTGTTGGGTTAATTGTGGGATATACAGAGTATAGTGGATTCAGAAGACAATTGGTTATTGTGCGTTTCTACTTTCTTTTTAAAGCAAGTTAGTGCTTTGAAAGTGCACAGAAGCTAAGATTCTTGTTGTGAAATCTGATGATGAAAAACAAACTGAAAATAATTTTAAATATACGTGGATCTGCAAATAGAGGCTCTTGAAAGTTATTTTTAATTTCCTTCAAAGCCTCAGAGTCTGTGTATGTATCTCACAAGTGAGTTTAAAAAAAAAAAAAAAAACCCTCAGTGGGAACTCAATTTGTGAGAATCTAACCACTATCTCTTTTTGGCCTCATGGAAAGGAGCGTGCATTGTATTTTTTGTTTGGAATGATAAATACACAAGCTGTGTGTCAACTGGTGGAAAGCAGACTGAAGAATTTCTATAGATTGTAGCATGTCCACTTCCAACCTGAGAAACAGGATCAATGTCTTTTCAGTGTTGAGACAGTATCTGGGAAAGAGGCTTCGTGTCATGAAGGGGTGCACCTCGCCGTCGAAAGAAAACAATCTGCTTGTCTTACCTCAGCCCAGGCTGTGGGTGGAGGAATGTGGAAACCAGGCTGCTGGCTTCCCTGCCAAGGGCAGCTTCTGATTACATGGTCTGCTGTGAAATTTTTTTCCTCCTCTGCTGTTTTTCCTGTGTTGATTCAAAGAACCATGTTTTTTGTTTTCCCATTTCTCATGTTGTCAGCTTCCATGGACACAGGAGTGGAGCAGAGTTAGAGTGATCATTGAACACTGATTTGAATATAAAATCTATGGTCATTTGAAAGGGAAACAGGGTTCATGTAATGAATCCCCAGTGAATTTGAAAGAGATGAGCTGTGCCTAATTGCATCTCACATAACTGAAACACATGGACCTCTGCAAAGAGGGTGAGGGCAGATCCCTCAAACCCTCTGCTCAGCAGCACTGAAGGTTCAGAGTAGTCCGTGCATTCACTTAATCTAAAGCACCGTGGTTAAAACATCTCTTAGCCTCATTCTTCCTCTCTCCAATGGACAGTGAGGAGAAGCCACAATTATACAGTTTTATTTTCAGATTTTTAAAGACAAACTGAAAAGAGCTGGTGGAACCATCCGTGTAGAGCCTTGCGTTTTATTGACTCTGAACTTGGCCTCAGAAAACAAACACGACTCCCACCACAACAGGGATGAGTTTCCTGGGCCAGAGCAGCCTGCGTTGCTGGGAGCTATCGCCACCCAGCCACCCAGCATGGGCAGCTGCAGTCACAATGCCCCCCTCCCTGCCTGGGTGGTCCTGGAGGGCTGGAAATCTGTGAGACTCCTCAGGACCTCTGTCACAAGCCTGCGTCATGTCTGTGCGAGTTCTTGTGAGTAAATCCCCCAGCTAGGTCTCTTGCCTAGGTCTAGGTCTAGGGGTCTACATCACCTGCTCTGGGCAGGGAAGGGGTACAACATGCATTGCCTGTAATGATTCTTTATCTGGAATGAAAAAAAAAATTGCAATGGAAAGGAAAATGTTAACCCATGCTAGGGATTCCTCTCCTCCTGCTGGGATTCTAGGCTTTGGAACCAGCCAACCCAGGTGCTTTTATAAATCCCTGTCTTTTCATGGGCCTGGCCATCCTAAATATCAGGCCCTGGGGCTCTGAGTTCTGAGCTGTGAGCTCCACCATCTCTTGAGCTTCAAGCTTAGGGACTCTGCTGGAACGAGCCTCGGTCTCTAGGTTTAAGCAAAAAAGTTAAAATACTGGTGAATACTCTTCACCTTCCTGTGCCTCAGTCTCCTCTTTTATAAAATGAGACTCTCTGTTCTTGTCTCAGGGTTTGTTGCTTGGAATTGAATGAGGTAATCCCTAGCCCATACCCCACACACGGCCTCTTTGGGGAACAGTCAGAGGGTAACTCTCAGGCTGTTCAGTTTTGGAAATGAGGCAACAAGAAGTTAGGACATATTTTCACTCGGTTTCTGTGAAGGCAGGCTTTGGAATTGCCTCAAGCTTGTCCGCACTCTGCAGTGATGTTATTAGCACGCTGGCCTCATCGTGAGTTTGAGAGCCATGGGACATTCTTTAGGAATGTTAGCTGAGACTTGCCTGCCCCTTCTCCTGGAGCCAGGACCCTTATATCTACATCAGTGAAGTGCATGGGGGGAGCTCCTAGGATTCTGACCCAGTTCATGTTCCCACGCTTTGGTCTGCCTCTTCCCTGGCCTTCCTCATTTCCTGTTCTGAGAAGTAGCCCTTGCATTTGACTAGTGCTTAGATTTGCCAGGCTTTTCGTGTATTAGCTCATTTAATCTCCCTGACAGTCCTAAAAGGCAGGCACTCTTAGTATCTCTGTTTATAGGGAAGGGTATTGAGGCACAGGAAGGTTAAGGGGTTTGCCCACAGCCCTAGAAGGCACCCATTGTTTCTAAGTGGCAGGGTAGATTCAAGCTCAGGCAGCCTTGCTCCTTCCTGAGCCCACAGGCTTAGAGATGGTGCCAGGTTGCCAGGCTTATGTCTTATTTTTGGCTTGTCACTGACTTTCCAGACCTTAGCCCTGTCATCAGCATATGGCAGGCGCTGTAAATATTTAGTGAGTGAGCATATGAATGATTGATGCTTTCGTAACTATCCTAGACCACGTATCCTCATTGAAACATTTTTGGTTTTTACTTATCTTCCAGTGTTTGGAATTTTCACTTCTTTATTTTCTCAATACTAGATTATCTTTTTGTCTCTATATAGAAAACCCAAACAAACTTTATGATCAGCCCAATTGATCATCTTTCAACCCTTATTTGAGAGAGAATTTCCTGAAGGGAAGAAGCATGTTGTATGGCTGTTACATAACATGCACAAGAATAGCTGAATAACCACTTTATGACACATGTGAATCCCTAAAATAACTTTCTAAATAGGTTTGAAACTTGGGGTGTTGACAGGCCTAAGATTTACTCCTCTTCCCAATCCATACCTTCTCTTCGCTCCCTCCCAGAAAATGCTATTTGCTTGAATAGTTTAAAGTTTAAAAGATAATATGACAAACCTTTAAAGTTAAAGTAGAGAAATAAAAATCACCCCAAAGAGCCGGAAAGTTCAGACTCTCAAGTAGAACTAGGGCAGTAATTCTTCCTCTAAAATTTCAGGCCACTGAAGGCAACATGTTGGATTGCATCATCTCCATTTTCTTAAGAAAAAAAAAATAGCATTTAAAATTCCTCTCTGAAGATAAAATTGCTCTTGCAGCTGTATTCAAGTCACAATCAATTATGTAGACCTTATGTAATAGACGAAGGAAATAATACCATAAACTATGAACTTATAGACAATACCGTCATGCCCTCTTAACTAGGTCATGGAAATGGTGAAAATGACATTTTTTTCTGAGGCGGTATCTGGAATTTGTTTGCTTTCACCAAATAGAGGCCCCAGCGTGTTCTGAGTCATGGTTAATGATCTCAGCACTTCTTGTTTTTCCTTTGAACCACTTACCTACTCATTGACTAGCATGTTTTAAACACCACAAAGGAGTTAGACTCTCTATTGTGTCTCTGGGTGGAAAAAAATGTGCAACAACCCATTTCCTAAAAAGACTGTAATTGCATTTAGGAAATACTAGTAATTAACAGCCTGAGTGGATAAGTCTAAGTTAGGTTCATGAAAAATGTAAGAGACATACCTAACCTTTCTCAAGCTACAGGGCAAGTATTTGAACATTATGTCTGCAGTGAGGGTGTGTTTGCTTCCTTTTCAATGAGGAGGGTAATTAGGATGATAATAGAAATAATACCTGAGTTAACAGAGCTCGAGGTTGAGGTTTACTGAGGTGCTTTCTGGCTCTGTGGTAAGCATGTCAGAGGATATCCGATTTTAGAAGTCCCTGAGTTTTTCATGCCTTTTTCCCTCTGGGCTTCTTCCTCCTTTAATGAAACTGCTTTAATCCCATCCACATTCCAACTCTAAATCCCAGTGCTTAAAAGGAACTGTCTATATCTGACTAACTTAAAAAAAAAAAAAAAATAGTGGTTCAAATAAAGGCAGAGTTGCTTGCTCCCCTTGCCTGTCTGGCTGCATCGGTCACATACATGGACTGGCCCCTGACATGAAGCTCTGATATTGATCTGGAACCTTACTGATCTCCAGCTTCACACAGGGAGAGTGCCCACCAATAACTTAGACAATTCCAGAGGTACTCATTTAATCTTTTGTTCCCTTACATAATGAAAAGAATGTCTTTACCAGAGTAGCCATTAAAGGGTTCCAGTATGCCCTGCCCCAAGCTGAACTTTGCAATCTGATGGAATATTTTTAAAGCAAGTTTCTGCCTTTGTTATATTAATTTGAAATTGGATTTCCTTCAGTGGTTCAAACAAAATGAAAGTGTGATCTTAAAGATTTTAATATACTCTGTTTCCTTCCTGGTTAATTTGGATTCAAATTAACTCCTTCCAAGACCATCCCAAAGTAGTGGACCCTACTCTGGCGGGCACTCTGCTTTCCTACAACGTCCTGCTAAGTAGGAATAGTTGGGGGGACCGGGATCGCCTAACCCTGTGTTTCACTTCAGTTCAGTTCAGTCGCTCAGTCGTGTCCGACTCTCTGTGACCCCATGGACTGCGATTACACCAGGCTTCCCTGTCCATCACCAACTCTTGGAGCTTACTCAAACTCGTGTCCATTGAGTTGGTGATGCCATCCAACCATCTCATTCTCTGACATCCCCTTCTCCTCCTGCCATCAATCATTCCCAGCATCAGGGTCTTTTAAAATGAGTCACATTTAAATGAGTCACTTTCTTCACATCAGATGGCCAAAGTATTGGAGTTTCAGCTGCAGCATCAGTCCTTCCAATGAATATTTAGGACTGAGATCCTCTAGGATGGGCTGGTTGGATCTCCTTGCAGTCCAGGGGATTCTCAAGAGTCTTCTCCAACACCACAGTTCAAAAGATCAATTCTTCAGCGCTCAGCTTTCCTTATAGTTCAACTCTTACATCCATATATAACTATTGGAAAAACCAAGCTTTGACTAGACAGACTTCTGTTGGCCAAGTAATGTCTCTGCTTTTTAATATGCTGTCTAGGTTGGTCATAACTTTTCTTCTGAGGAGTAAGTGTCTTTTAATTTCATGGCTGCAGCCACCATCTGCATTGATTTTGGAGCCCCCCAAAATAAAGTCTGTCACTGTTTCCATTGTTTCCCCATCTATTTGCCACAAAATCATGGGACCAGATGCCGTGATCTTCATTTTCTGGATGTTGAGTTTTAAGCCAACTTTTTCACTCCCCTCTTTCACTTTCATCAAGAGGCTCTTTAGTTCTTCTTCACTTTCTACCATAAGGGTATTGTCATCTGCATATCTGAGGTTATTGATATTCCCAGCAATCTTGATTCCAGCTTGTGCTTCATCCAGCCCAGCATTTCTCATGATGTACTCTGCATATAAGTTAAATAAGCAGGGTGACAATATACAACCTTGACATACTCCTTTCCTGATTTGGAGAAGTGAAAGGGAAAGTAGATTCGCTCAGTCATGTCTGACTCTGCGATCCCATGGACTGTAGCCTACAATGCTCCTCCATCCATGGGATTTTCCAGGCAAGAGTGCCAGAGTGGGTTGCCATTTCCTTCTCCAGGAGATCTTCCCAACCCAGGGATCGAACCTGAGTCTACTGCATTGTAAGCAGATGCTTTACCATCTGAGCCACCAGGGAAGATGTCCTGATTTGGAACTAGTCTATTGTTCCATGTCCAGTTTTAACTGTTGCTTCTTGACCTGCATACAGATTTCTCAGAAGGCCAGTCAGGTGGTCTGATATTCTCATCTTTTAAGAATTTTCCAGTTTGTTGTGATCCACCCAGTCAAAGCCTCTGACATAGTCAATAAAGCAGAAGTAGATGTTTTTCTGAAATTCTCTCGCTTTTTTGATGATCCAACAGATGTTGGCAATTTGATCTCTGGTTCCTCTGCCTTTTCTAAATCCAGCTTGGACATCTGGAAGTTCACAGTTCACATACTGTTGAAGCCTGGCTTGGAGAATTTTAAGCATTACTTTGCTAGCATGTGAGATGAGTGCAACTGTGCAGTAGTTTGAGCATTCTTTGGCATTGCCTTCCTTTGGGATTGGAGTGAAAACTGACCTTTTGCAGTCCTGTGGCCACTGCTGAGTTTTCCAAATTTGCTGGCAAGTGTAGCACTTTCACAGCATCATCTTTTAGGATTTGACATAGCTCAGCTGGAATTCCATCATCTCTACTAGCTTTGTTCATAGTGATGCTTCTTCCTAAGGCCCACTTGACTTTGCATTCTAGGATGTCTGGCTGTAGGTGAGTGATCACACTACTGTGATTGTCTGGGTTGTAAAGATCTTTTTGTATAGCTCTTCTTCTGTGTATTCTTTTGTATAGCTCTTCTTCTGTGTATTCTTGCCACCTCTTCTTAATATCTTCTCCTTCTGTTAAGTCTATACCATTTCTGTCCTTTATTCTGCTCATCTTTGCATGAAATGTGTGTTTGCATTCTGATGAATCACAAGTTTATCATCTCATTCTCTCTCTCTCTTGTGATTATTTATGGCTATGTAACAAACCACCTCAAAAGACATTGGCTTGAGACAGTATCAGTTATATTTTTGCTCATGAATTTACTACTTGGGCAGGGCTCCTGAGAAAAGATTTGTGTCTGCTCCACACGTGTCAGCTGGTATGGCTCAAATGGGCTGGGAGGATCCAGCTCCGCATGTTTCACTCTCATGCCTGACCACTTGGTGTGGGCTGTGGTCTGGCAACTCAACTGGGTTGCTCTCTGGGAACCTCGGTTCCTGAGATCCAAGACACCAAGACTGGAAGCTTCCAGTCTCTTCCAGTCTGATACAGCATCATTTCTGTCATATCTAGTTGCTTGGCAACAATGTCACAAATGCTTCCCAAAGTTAAGGAGAGGAGAAACAGAACCCTACTTGTCAAAGAACATGGCCATCTTTATACTTCCATAGTCTGACCCCAGTCACTCAAACCAGACACTGAAACTTCACCTTTGATCCTTTCTTCCCTTTTTCTTATCCTCTTCTCCATGATTCAGCCTAGAAATACACAGTTGACCCTTAAACAACCTATGTTGGAATTACATAAAATTTTTTCAATAGATGCTTACTACAGTACTACACGACTTGCAGTTGGTTGAATCTACAGATGTGGAACCATGTATGCGGTGATGTGTGTGTGTGGAGGACCGTCTGTACAGTGACACTCAGATCTTGAACTGCGTGGACAGTCTATGCCCCTAAACAGCTGCATTGTTCAAGGGTCAACTGTGTTATTTATTACATATAGTTTATAATTATACAATTAACCTTACGTTATTTATATCATATGTGTATTGATTACCAAGTCCTTCCAATCGCTGCTGGAATCTTTCTGCTGGTCTTGAGTGTCCTCGCCCCTGCCCTGGTACATACAGCACCCCAGCCCTCCTTCTCACTGGCCTCCCTGCCTCCATCTTGCTCCTGTCCAGGCCAGTCATGATGACTTTGTTTTTAATCACAGATGACATCACTCTGCTCATTAAAATTCCTCAAATATCCTCCACTGCTCTTGTAAAGTGGAAACTTGCTTGCATGCTCACAAGGCCCTGCCTGATCAGGCCCCTGCCTCCTTGTCCAGATCCACCTCTTCATTTCTTGCTAACTCTTTGGCATTCAGGCTTTAGTTTCGACAAAGTCTTAATGTTCTTCAAACACTTTTTCTTCCTCTTACCTCTGAGACTGTCCAGGCTGGTCTCTGTCTTTAAAATGTTCTTTTTTTGCTCCCACTCCCTTCTGACTGTCCCTCATTCTCACAAAAGGCAGGATAATTCAGCTCCATTTTTCAGATTTCAAGTCAGTTTTCAGTTAATCACTTGATCAGGCAAGTGTTTCGTAGCGTTTATTCATTCGCAGAATGTTGACTGAGTACCTGCGATATGCCAGCAGTTTTCTAGATCCTGAGGACACAGCAGGTAGTGAGATAAACAAAAGGCCCTTCTGTCATTCTAGTGGAATGACTCTTCTGATGGAAAAGTTGGGCTAGAAACAGGAAAATATACAGCAGTGATGAGTACTAAGCAGGAGAAAGGGTTGGTGTGTAGGGATGTTGATGTTTAGGCACAGCGGCCAGGGAAGGCCTAGCTGAGGAGGTGTCATTTGAGTCAGGACGTACTTGAAGCAACAAGGGGGAGGGATGCTAGTTATGAGGCTGTCTGGCAGAAGGTATTTCAGGCAAAAGAAAGAGCCAAGTGCAAAGGCCCTGAGGTAGGCATGAACTTCTGTGTTTAAGGAATGGCAGGGCGCCAGAGAGGCGGGAGTAAAACAGGGGCCGCAGAAGAGAGGGTGAGGTCAGAGAGACGGCTGGGGCCCAGACCACAGGAGGCCTAGCTGGCCCCAGTAGATGCGGGCTTGCATGCTAAGTAAAGCGAGAAAGATTGGGAGGTTTGAGAAGAGGAACATGCTCTGACTGTTTTAAAGAGATCATTTCCCTACCTGGGATCCTGGATGGGGCCCCCCACATTACCTCACTTTTCTTTTTTTATTTTTAAATTACATTTATTTATTTATTTTTAAATGAAACAAAGATGAATATTTTTAATGATAAAAGGTACAATGCACAAAGAAGATAGATATCATAAACCATTAGACACCAAACAGCAAAGAAACGAAGATACATAAAGCAAAAATCAGAAGAAATATAAGGGAAAAGCAAAAATATATAGTGAGACTATTAACATTTTTCTGAGAGTATTTTTCAAGTGCAGAAAAAATAATAGCATATTAAATGATGTCGTTAATAATTTAAAAATATTAGATTTCTATGTATATTGGTTTTATATCCTATACAAATATATTTAAAATTTTGTGTTTAATACATTGTTATTAGATGTCCATAGGACATTTAGAAAAACTGGCAAAAAGATAAACATGATTAAATTTCAATAAGTGGAATTATTATATTTTTGTGATTCAGCTATATGTATACGCATATACTATTTTGAAACGATTTTCCATTATAGGTTATTATAAGATGTTGACTATAGTTCCCTGTGCCACACAGTAAACCTTTGTTGCTTATTGCATATCTATTTTTTTTTAAAATTAGAAATCTAGCATTCTATTTATACTAAGTCAAACAAGTGGAATCGAAATGTCACAAATTTTTTAGTTAAGCAAAAATTCATAAGTTTTCTAAAATATACATATTATACATATTTACATATGTATTTATATAAGAGCTTTTCTACTACATTTGATAAAGGCTTGAGAAAGTACATCATAAAAAGAAAAAGAGATGGAGCAGTTGGAAAACATAAACTAAATGAAATGGGAGCACTGAATATGAAATAGGAAAAGTAAAACAAGCTAGACGAAAGTAAAAGATCTTCACATAACCAGTTGTTTTTAAACAAGGCTACTCATGAGAAATATCTGGAGCTCTGGAAAATAAAATAAATAAAGCAATACCTGGGTATTTGTATTTTTCAAAAAATTCCAAGATAATTCTGATATGTATCTAGATTTTAAAAAGTGATTGCAGGTTTTTCTATTAAATGGTAGATTTGGTGATACAGAATTCTATCATTTTTCTGTTGAGCAATCATGATACAATGGTACTAAGTGAGAAATAGTTACATAATCACAATAGAGAAAGCTGTTTATCAGTTTTCACAATCAATAGTCAGACAAAAAATAAAAGATAGTTACAATTACCAGCATAATGGGAACATAATTCACTTCAGTTCATTCGCTCAGTCGTGTCCGACTCTGCAACCCCATGAATCGCAGCACGCCAGGCCTCCCTGTCCATCACCAACTCCTGGAGTTCACTGAGACTCACGTCCATCGAGTCAGTGATGCCATCCAGCCATCTCATCCTCTGTCATCCCCTTCTCCTCCTGCCCCAAATCCCTCCCAGCATCAGAGTCTTTTCCAATGAGTCAACTCTTTGCATGAGGTGGCCAAAGTACTGGAGTTTCAGCTTTAGCATCATTCCTTCCAAAGAAATCCCAGGGCTGATCTCTTTCACAATGGACTGGTTGGATCTCCTCGCAGTCCAAGGGACTCTCAAGAGTCTTCTCCAACACCACTGTTCAAAAGCATCAGTTCTTCGGCGCTCAGCCTTCTTCACAGTCCAACTCTCACATTCATACATGACCACAGGAAAAACCATAGCCTTGACTAGACGGACCTTTGTTGGCAAAGTAATGTCTCTGCTTTTGAATATGCTGTCTAGGTTGGACATAACTTTCCTTCCAAGGAGTAAGCGTCTTTTAACTAACAATATAAAAATACTTACGTATAATTTGGTGGGTCGGGCAGAGTGATGTGGTTAGTGGAAGTACATACATGCAGATGTTTCCATCGCTCACCCAGTCTATGTCTTTTGGTTGGTGCATTTAATCTATTTACACTTAAGGTAATTATCAGTATATATGGTTCTATTGTCAGTTTCTTTATTGGTTTGGATATTTTCTGTAGGTAGGTCTTTTCCTTCTCTGGTTTCTTGCCTGGAGCAGTTTCTTTAGTGTTCATTGTAAAGGTGGTTTGGTGGTGCTGAATTTTCTTAAATTTTAGTTGTCTGGAACGTTTTTGATATGTCCATCATATCTAAAGGAGAGGTTTTCTGGGTAGAGTATTCTTGGCTGTAGGTTCTTCCCTTTCATCACTTTGCATACATCTTGCCATTCACTTCTGGCTTGTAGAATTTCTGTTGAGAAATCAGCTGATAGCCTGATGGGAGTTTCCTTGTATGTTATTTGTCATCATTTTTCACTTGAAAATTTATATATAATTTATAGTTAAGTACGTAACTGTTAGTTGCTCAGTTGTGTCCAACTCTTTGAGACCCCATGGACTGTAGCCCACCTGGCTCTCCTGTGAATGGAATTCTCCAGGAAAGAATACTGGAGTGGGGAGCCATTCGCTTCTCCAGGGGCTCTTCCTGACCCAGGAACTGAACACAGGTCTCCTGCATTGCAGGCATATTCTTTACCATCTGAGCCACCAAGGAAGCCCCCACTTTCCCATCATATACCTTTTTACCTGTGCTGTAACTTGTCCGTGTCCCTTACTAGTCCCTGGGTTCCGTGTGGAAAGATACTACATCCACCTGGTTAGCGTTTTATTTCCACCACCCACTCCACCCAGTCCACTGCCTGGGAACGACAGGTTCTCTATAAACATGTCTGATTTCATTGAAATAATGAGTATATAAATGTCAGCTCCCAGGCTGATTTTAACTTGAATTTCTCAGACTGGTTTTATTAAACCCTGGTTTATAAATGAAGAAACGAAGTAAAGGTCAGAAGTTATAAAGAAAGAAAACCAAAAGAAAGACTGAAACCCAGGTTCTCATTTCTACCTTGAGGTCTCCAGTGGAGAGTTTTGTTGGCCCATTTGTCAGACCGGAGATGTCCTTTCACTTTTCTGAAAAGATAGTCACAGAGGATGCTCTTTTGACGTTTGGCAGGATAGGGAGAAGTACTTCAGTTTGGGGACTGTTATGAAGATAACAAGGCAAAATGGCCAGGACACTAGCGTATTACAAAAATTCATTTCCCACCTGAATGTGTAAATGCATGTACATGTGCATATGTGTGTACAAAGGCTTCCTTACTGGTGCACACGTGTTGAGATGGAGGGGTCTTTGCTCTCAATGGTTATGCAATTACAGAACAGTATCGTGAGTAATGGAGAAGGCAATGGCACCCCACTCCAGTACTCTTGCCTGGAAAATCCCATGGGCGGAGGAGCCTTGTAGGCTGCAGTCCATGGGGTCGCAAAGAGTCAGACATGACTGAGCGACTTCACTTTCACGCATTGGAGAAGGAAATGGCAACCCACGCCAGTGTTCTTGCCTGGAGAATCCCAGGGACGGGGAGCCTGGTAGGCTGCCATCTATGGGGTTGCACAGAGTCGGACACAACTGAAGCGACTTAGCAGCAGCAGTAGCAGCTTAGTGAGTAATATAGTGGCAAAATAAATATCTGTTCTAGGAAGTAAGCAGAACAGAAAAAGTCAGCTAATACTGATTATATGGTTAGCACTTCTTGAATACCAGCAGGAACACTTGCTTACTGACTAGAATGATGTCTTTCTTTTTATTTCATGAGTGTTATCAGAGAGAGCTACCATCTTGAGCATCACCATTTGATGTGTCTCAGGAAGTCACAACATATTCAAACTGGAAACAATGATACAGGAAAAAACCTTGTATTCAGCTCTGTTATTTAAAATGTAAAGCAAGAACACTGGAGTGGGTTGCCATTTCGTTCTCCAATGCATGAAAGTGAAAAGTGAAGGGGAAGTCGCTCAGTCATGTCTGACTCTTCGTGACCCCATGGTCTGCAGCCCACCAGGCTCCTCCGTCCATGGGATTTTCCAGGCAAGAGTACTGGAGTGGGGTGCCATCGCCTTCTCCGCAAAGAAGATAAGACTGAAAGAGACTGAATCCAGCCAAAAATCATCCATAGGAAGAGTGAAGAGGAAAACCAGGCCTCTGAGTCTTGGACCAGTCAAGTGGCCGCGTTTTGTTATCTAGATCAGAAAGAGAAGGGGCTGTCTGTTCCACAGATGCACAGTGGAGTTGGTACTTAAGGGTGGTCTCCTTACCTGTAAGCCCCTGTTTTTCTTATTTGCTGGTTTCCTCACATTTACTCAGTCTAGATATGCTCTTTTATTTCTTTAAAACATTTTTGGAGCATAGGTGGTTCCTAGTTTTGGGTTAGTTTCTGCTGTTCAGCAAAGCGAATTGGGATTGACGTATAGATGTGCGTATGTTGGGCTTGGAGCCTGGTGCTCTGTGATGGCTTCCTGTCCCCAGCCATCCTTCCTCCTTCACTGCACTGCAGCCTGACAAAGACTATGAGCTGACTCTGCCATGGCCTCCACCCTCTCTTCTTCTGTGACTCCAAGCTGCTGAGGGTCAGGAAATGGAGGTGCTGAGTTTCCAGGCTTCCTGGGCTGGCCTGCATCCCATCGAGACTGGCACACCACTTCAGAGCCAGGGGGGAAAAGAAAGTTCCAGTCAGATACACACACATCTCTGCATCTTCTGTTAGTCATTTGCTTATTGAAATTTTACGATCTTTACTCGTAGCCTAACCCAGACAGCAAGAGCAAGTGATGTCCTTCAGTTATAACTATATAGCAAGAGGAACATGCAACAAAATTAAATAAAATTAATTTCAAGCAGCCACCCTGAATTGCAGAAACATTTGCACAATTATACAGAGTCAGCACAAGTCACTTATCCTGAATGCTTTTATTGTTGGGACCTGGATTTGGAAGTCACCACTCCTGTTCTGAGTGGTAAATTTGAACCATGTTTTGCCCTGAAGTTTTAAGGAACTGTAATTTAAAACATCTATGACAAAACAATCTATGAGTAAATAAGATCTCCCTAAAGTAGATGCCTCTTTAAGCACATGATGAGTAATTCTTTCCAATATGATAACCTTGAGAGGCTCTGGGAGTCTCTTTATTAAATAATAATCCTTTCTCATAGAGGATTTTGTCTGATTCTTGGGGGGAAAATGTTATTTACCTACTTAATGTTGAACAAAAGGCACTGCTTCTTTTTTTCTAGCATCATTACTGCTGCACGAGTATGCCTGTGTGAACGCTGATGGCTTTATATCATTTGGTACAATGGATACTTTTTCCACATATAGCACTATGAATAAGAACAAGTTCTGTGGAATTTCATGAAGTATAACTCAGGCTTAAAAGCACAGACTAGCCTCTTCCATCTCATGTTGCTATGTTCCTCACTATATTTTATTTGTTTTATATACATGCTTATTCATTCAGTGTCTCCTAGGTGCCAAGGACTGCTATGGGAACTGGGGATACACCAGTGGAAAAACAAACAGGAAAAGAGCCCTGACCTCACAAAAATGGTATTGTAGCATGAGGGTAGGGGGACCTGTATAACACACAGCACCACAAATTTATCAGTGATTTAGATTATATAGCATCTCAAAACTAATACAAGCTATGGATAAAGGAAACCATAGAACAGATTAAGGAACCAGTGGGGGGCCTCCAGTATTAAATACTACCTGGGGTCAGAAAAGTTCTCATTGAGGTGGAGAGATTTGTGACTTGAAGGAGGTGAAGGAGTGAACCAAGGAGATAGTCTGGGGAAGGATCATTTCTAATGTAGGAATCAGCTGGAGCAGGCAAGGAGATCCCTGGAGATCTTTGTGGATAAGCTCAAGGGAACAAAGTGAAGATGAGTTTAGTGAGATAAGGTGGCTGTTTAGGGTAAAAGTAGAAGGTTTTGGCAGATTATATAGGGCCTTTTCAACCATGGCAATATGTAATTATAATAACATACTATAATGGGAAACCATTGGAGTTGTTTGAGCGAAGGAGTTGTTTTTGTTCAGTCGCTCAGTTGTGTCTGACTCTACAAGCCCATGAACTGCAGCACGCCAGGCTTCCCTGTCCTTCATCATCTTGCTTGCTCAAACTCAAGTCCCATCGAGTCAGTGATGCCATCCAAACACCTCATCCTCTGTCGTCCCCTTTTCCTCCTGCCTTCAATCTTTCCCAGCATCAGGGTCTTTTCTAATGAGTCAGTTCTTTGCATTAGGTGGCCAAAACATTAGAACTTTAGCTTTAGCACCAGTCCTTCTAATAAATATTCAGGTTTGATTTCCTTTAGGATTGACTGGTTTGATTTCCTTGCTGTCCAAGGGACTCCCAAGAGTCTTCTTCAGCCCTGCAATTCAAAAGCATCAATTCTTTGGTGCTCCACATTCTTTATGGTCCAAATCTCACATCCATACATGACTCTTGGAGAAACTGTAGTTTTTACTAGATGAAAGTTTTTCAGCAAAGTGATGTCTCTGCTTTTTAATATGCTGTCTAGGTTGGTCATAGCATTCCTTCCAAAGAGCAAGCGTCTTTTAATTTCATGGCTGCAGTCACCGTCCACATTGATTTTGGAGCTCAAGAAAATAAAGTCTGTCATTGTTTCAATTTTTTCCCCATCTATTTGCCATGAGATGATGGGACCTGATGCATGATTGTAGGTTTTAGAATGTTGAGTTTTAAGCCAGCTTTTTCACTGTCCTCTTTCACTTTCATCAAGAGGCTCTTTAGTTCCCCTTCGCTTTCTGCCATTAGGTGGTGTCATCCTAACGAGTGAAGGAGTGACATGATTCAATTTAGATTTCTGAAAGATTATCTGGCTCTTCTTTGTAGGCATGGCATGGCAAGGAGAGAAGCAGGATGCAGTTGCAGTAACACAGATGAGAGTTGTGGTTGGCTTAATCGGAATGGGGGGTAGCAATAGAACTAGAAAAAGGAATTCGGGTTTTATCCATATTTTGAAGGTAGAACCAACAGAAAGAAGTTAAGAATGGCTCCAAGGAGTTTGGTCTGAGCATCTGGAAGGATGGAATTCCTATCACCTACTATGGAAATGGCCATAGGAGGAACATGTTTTCAAGTTTGGGTTAGGAATTCAGGTATGGACTTGTCAAGTTTGAGAAGACAATTAAATGCACAACTGCAGGCTATACAGAAGTGAGGATATTAAGTCAGGAGACAAGTCTGGGCGAAAAGTAGAATTTGAGAGTTGTTGCCAGTAGGTGGTAAGTCTTGAGAACAGACACCACCAAGGTGGGGGTGAGGGGGTAGGGAGTGGGGATATACCCAGAAAAGCAGACAGGGGCATCTCACCATTAAGCAGTCAGGGAGAAGTTCGGGAACTAGATAAAGAGGCAAAGAAGAAGTGGCCAGTGATGCAATTAGAAAACCAGAGAAAGGCTGTGTCTTGGTAAAGAAAGTATTTTAAGGAGGGACTGAGCACGGTGTCAAATTCTGTTGTAGGATAAGATAACTGAAGACTGAGAATACCACTAGATTTAGCACTGTGGAGGTCATGGGTCGATTGAGCGGTGTGATGCAGTGAAATCCTGGTTGAACAGGCAGGCATTTTTTCTTTTCTTTCCCCCTCCCCACATTCCTTCCTTCCTTCCTTCCTGTCTCCCTTCCTGCTTCCCCTTCCTCTCTTCCTCCCACCCTTTCTTGTTTCTCTTCTTTCTTTCTTCTTTCCCTCTTTTTTTTTTTCTGCCCACAAAATGAGTTAAAAATTCAAACTCAGATATTTGTTGACAGTACAATTTTAATGAATCCCTGTGGGAATTTTGTTTTTAAAGTCTTAGAAGATTTTCACATATTTGATTTGTTCCTAGCTTTCCAAAACTGGCGTGAATTTTAATTATCCTCAGATTTCATGTGTGAACAAAACAGCCAAGGGTACAGATAAGCATTTTGAAAATCATTATATTCTTTTAGACTATTTCATTATACTTTCATACACTGAGTATGGAAAAAAAATCAATAATTTATTTTATTACCTCTTGGCAATTTAATGTAAATTGCATGTTCTTCTCAGGGTTTAACGTGTCCATCGTGTGTGTATATGTTCCGTAGCAAGATAGTAAACTCTTTGAAGATGACAACAACATAAAGATATTCTTTATAATATCTTTCGTAACTGGCCTTGTCTTGCACATAGTAGTCATGCAGTTTACATTTGGTGGTTTAATATTCTGTATTCCTTCTCCTTGATCTTGCTTTCTCAGGTCCAGGCTTCACTCAGTTATAGAAGGATAGTATTAGAAAACACTCAGGGCACAGTGCTTATTCTGCTACAAGTTCTCTCCTTGAAAGACTTTACAGTCTTATTAGGGAGAGAATACAGATGTATGTGACAAGTTGAAAAGCAAAAACTGAACAGTGTATGGCAACAATAAAAGAGAGGCTTGTGATTAGTGACCACATGAAACCTATAGATGACGCACGTTTGAAGGGTTGAAACACAGGGTTCTGTACTGCCAGGAAAATGACACAGGCATACGTACCTTGGAGATACTATGGGTTGTGTTCCAGACAAATGCAATATACTAAGTATTTAAATAAAGTGAGTCACATTTAATTTTTGGTTTCCTAGTGCATATAAAAATATGTGTGTATTCTCCTGTCATCTCTTAAGTATACAATGATATTATGTCTTTAGAAATGTACATAATTTAATTAAAGAATACTTTATTGCTAAAATTATTAACCATCTTGAACCTTCAGTGAATCACATAATCTAATAATAATAATGGAAAAGTTTGAAATACTGCAAGAATTACCAAAATGAAAAACAAAGACTCAAAGGGAGCAAATTCTTTTGAAAAAATGGTTCTGATAGACTTTTGATACAAGATTGCCACAAACTTTCAATTTGTTAAAACAACAACAACAACAAAACAACAGCAACAAAATACATATCTGTGGAGTAGGAGAAAATGCCTGTACTGAGAAAGTTAGTCTTAAAATAGCCTCCTGCTCTTCTCAACCTACAAATAATAATACAAATCCAAGTTTATAGAAAAGTCACATAATATTATGAGCATTTTTATTTTCCTATACAGTTATTTTAAATGTCATTTCTAAGGGGTGCAGTGTATTTTATTGTATAAATCTGCCATAGTCTATTTAACTCTTCCCTTTGATTGTGTGTTTAGACTATTGCTTTCTCTTTCCACCGTGCCTGAAATTAAGGTGAAGAGTCTTGTAGCCATGTCTTTGTGTATGTTTCATAGTTCTTTCTTTTTCTTCATTTTTTTTTTTTGGATCACCTTCACTCATAATTATGTCTCCCTATTAAATTTCTAGATGTGGAATTACAATGTCAAAGACATTGACATACATAAGGGTCTGTTTGTTTGTTTTTTTTTTACTGTAAAAAATAAGCATAAAATTTACCTTTTAAACTGTATTTAAGCGTACAGTTCTGTAGTTTTAAGTATATTTACACTGTTGTACAGTAGGTTTCTTAACACTTTTTCGTCTTGCAAGGTTGAAATTCTGTGCTCATTAAACAACTTTCATTTTCCCCATCCCCCTAGCCCCTGGCAACCACAATTCTACTTTCTGTTCCTATGAGTTTGACTACTTTAGACGTCTGAAAGTGGAATCACACAGAATTTGTCTTTTGTAATTGACTTGTTCTCTTGCATGATATCGTTAAGATTCATCCACACTGTGGCATGTGTCAGAATTTCTGTCCTTTTGTAAGTTTGAATAATATGTGATTTTATGCATATACTACATTTTCTTTAGCCCATCATCCATCCATGAGCACATGGGTTGCTTCCACCTCGTGGCTATTGTTAATAATTGTTGATAATAACCAGCAATAAACCTGGCTGTGAAAACATTTCTAAAAGATCCTGCTTTCAAGTCTTATTCTTATATACTCATAAGAAGTGGAATTTCTGGATTTCATGATCATTCTGTTTCCTAATGTTTTTGAGGAACTTCTATACTGTTTTCCGTAGCAAGTATACCATTCCGGATTCCCATCAATAACGCATGAGAGTCCCAATTTCTCCACATCCTCACTAACCGATTTCCTCTTTTCTTGATAGTGGCCCACCCTAAGGGTAGTAACAGACACAGGACTTTTTAAAGCTCTTATTTTTTTTTAGAATATTTGCTTATGAAATTAGCACATCTTATTTATTTACCCTTAATCCCCTTCATGAATCACAGCCTTGACAAAACTGTATATTGTCACTCTGCTTATTTAAGTTATATGCAGAATACATCATGTGAAATGCCCAGCTGGATGAATCACAGACTGGAAAGATTGTTAGAAAAAATATCAACAGCCTCAAATATGCAGATGATACCACTCTAATCGTAGAAAGTGAGTAGAAACTAAAGAGCCTCTTGAAGGTGAAAGAAGAGAGTGAAAAGCTTGCTTCAAACTCAGCATTAAAAAAAAAAAAAACAAAAAAAACCTAAGACCATAACATCTCCTCCCATCACTTCATGGCAAATAGATGGGGGAAAAATGGAAACAGTGGCAGATTTTATTTTCCTGGGCTCCAAAATGACTACAGCCATGAAATTAAAGGACAGTTGCTCCTTGAAAGGAAAGCTACGGCAAACCTAGTGTACACGCTAAGTCACTTCAGTCATGTCCAACTCTTTGCGACCCCATGAACTGTAGCCCACCAGGCGCCTCTGTCCATGGGGTTCTCCACCAGGCTAGAATACTGGAGTGGGTTGCCATGCCCTCCTCCAGGGGATAGTCCTGACCCGGGGACTGAAACCATCTCCTACATTGGCAAATGGGTTCTTTACCACAAGCACCACCCGGAAAGCCCAGATATTAAAAAGCAGAGACATCACCTTGCTGACAAAGACCCATATAGTCAAAGCTATGTTTCTTCCAGTAGTCATGTACATACGTGAGATTCAGATCATACAGAAGGCTGTGCTGAAGAATTGATGCTTTCGAACTGTGGTGCTGGAGAAGACTCTTAAGAGTGTTTTGGACCACAAAGAAATCAAACCAGTCAATCCTAAAGGAATTCAACCCTGACTATTCTTTAGAAGGACTGATGCCATAGCTGAAGCTCCAATACTTTGGCCACCTGACTGGAAGAGCTGACTCATTGGAAAAGACCCGGATGCTGGGAAAGGTGGAAGGCAAAAGGAGAAGGAGCAGCAGAGGATGAGATGGTTAGATAGCGTCACCAACTCAATGGACATGAATTTGAGCAAACTCTGGGAGATAGTGGAGTACGGAGGAGCCTGGTATGCTGCAGTCCATGAGGTCTCGAAGAGTCAGACGTGACTCAGCAACTGAATAACAACAACTGACCTTTAACATTATATATTTTTGTTGTGTCTTTGATGATTTGATAAGATAAAGTTATAAGTTATAGGTTAAAATAACATTTAAGTTCTACTTCTATGCTTATTAATAAGATTTAATATTTTTTGTACTGGCTTACTGACAGTTATATTTTTTCTGTTGGGAATTTTAAGTTTATCACCTAAAAAACTTTTTTTTTCTATCTGGTTTCCTGTACCCAATTTATAATAGTTATGAGTGATTAACATAAAAATATATTTTTATCTCATTGAATTAGTCAGCTCAAGCTCCTGTAGCAAAATGCCATAGACTGGTGGCTTAAACACCAGATGTTTATTGCTCCCAACTCTGGAGACTCAGAAGTACAAATGGGTCAAGGTGCTGGCAGTTTTGGTTCCTGATAAGGTATTTCTTTCTTTTTTAATTAATTAACTTATTTTAATCAGAGGATAATTACTTAATAATGTTGTGATGGTTTTAACCATTCTTCTGACCTACAGACAGCTGCCTTCTTGCTGTGTCCTCACATAAGAGTTGGGAGAAGACGACAGCTCTGGCTTCTTTCTCTTCTTATAATGACACTGATCCCTTTGGGGGTCTGCACTCATCACCTTCTTTAAACCCAATACCTCCCCAAAGACCCACTTCCAAACACCTTCCCGTTGAGGGTTAGGGCTTCAGAATACAGGAGGACACAGTCGTTTCATAACACTCATATTTCTTGTAAATGTTATCAGATTATCTTATGCATTTTAATTTTACTAATGGTGACTTTTACCTCTGTTTTGCTTATGGAGTTAAAACCTAAGACTGTTTTAATTCACATTTACATCCATTTTATCTGAAGAAAATCCATTATTATGTAATTGTTAAACATTCATTTTTTTTTCTGTTGTCTCAATACTTTTTAATCAATCATAGCACAGATGGAATTTATTAATGTTTGGATATAATATCATTTTCCTCTAACATTGTGTTTTTAATTTGAAACAATAACATATTAAGGAGCAAATCATATTATAGTAAAAACATGAACTCCTTAACAAAGCTTAATTCATAGTAACATTTTGCAATATTAATTTCATGCATATGTGATATTACTTATAACTTTTATCTCTTTTTACACATGCCGAAGCCTATTCCCGTCTTTTCATAAGTATCTGCTATCAAAAATTGTCATGTAATTTCTTATCCATATTTTATGCTATTTTATAGGTTCTTATATACATGCAGTGATATATACCTATGTACTTATGTGTATATACTTTATGTATACCTATGTATGTTTATACAGAGATAGCAATATATATATTTTTAGAATGTTTAAGTTAATTGAGTATGTCTAGAAGGTATGGTTGAGAGTGAAAGTGTCAGATAAGCTTATTCTTCGCCCTCCCACCCCAGTCCCAGTTTTCATGCAAACGACATGCAGTTAGCATCCCTCCAGCAGTGACAGAGGGAAGGAGCAAGGGGGCAGGTTGCTTGATGTACTACGGGCAGGAGAGCCATGGAGCTGAGCGGAAATACGTGAGCTAGGGCATGCTGATTTCTGGGCAGTGTTTATCTCTGGAGGAGAGATGGAAGAGGGGTGGGTTTAGCCAGAATCTTCAAGAGGGTCAGAAAACTTGGGGATAAAAACCTTGCGAGATAAAGGAGGCGAGTTAAACATATTTTGAATTATTAGTTCAATTCCAAACAATTTAAGCTTGGGTCTTCCTATTTACCGTACATCTTTCTCTTTAACTCAGAAATTGAACATGACTGAAGTCAATTAGACCATTAACATTTGGAAAGAAGAAGAGCATATTTGCTATTAATCTTTTAAAAAGGGGTGTTTGTTTTGAATTAAGTTAGTCATATCATTGCGTTTTTTACGCATGCGGAATTTCTTCCAAAAATTCTAAATCTGCTATGTTTAGCAGCATAGTTACATCCTGAAAGTTCATGGATTTTTCCGTCTGTTTATTTATTAGCTTCAGTTCATGAACTTAGACCTTTTCTTTTCAATATTTTGCTTTGGGGAAACTTATTCTGATACTCTCATCACCTGAGAGACTGAAGCCTCAGAAAACTTTCCTTATATGGATTCAGAAGATGAGTTTCCACAGGGAAAGAAAAAGAGAAAAACATCATCAAACATTGATCTGCTTGCATAACACGATTCTACCAGCTATATGGCATTTGGTGCTTATTGTAAATTGATACAAACTTCATTAAAGACAATGATAGATGGCATATGGCTGCAGGTAAAATGCCAATCCACTTGATGAATCCCACAGTGGTCTAGTCTGGGACAAACAATATTTTCAATCGTGTTGAAAAAGGTCTGTCACATTAACTTCTCTGTAGTAATCAGGTAATTCTAATTGTGTAGCTAGTTCCTTATTAGCTTAAAAATAATAAAAATAAAATGTGGCACTAACAGACACTTGATTTGGTTTTATACTGCGAGATAGATGGCCTCACAAGATTTGATGACCTTATGTTGCCGTGTAAAGGTCTTCACCGGCGTGAGTTTCAGCAGACTGACCACAGAGCCCAGGTGTGTGTGCTTTTAGGTTATTTGGTATATTACTCTGAGAACTGAAAGTCCTGGAGGTGCCAAAACTAATTATGAGATTTTTGTTTTCTTGACAAGATGAGTGAGTCTGTGTGAGGCAGATGAATTTCTATGGACTCAATGCTAACAGGTGTCAGTCATGGCCAGGGGGTGTTGCATTCCTTTTGAAAGTGGACGTCTGACAAATTTGAATTTTAAGGGAATAACTACAGTCCTATCAAATTCTGAGGTTCCCTACAAGATGCATTTTTTTTAAAGTTTAAAAATATCCATCATTTAATTTTTATAATAATGTTCTTCCCTGGAAATTTTATGTGCAGAACATATTTATAACATATATTTTAAATGATCTCCAAATAAAGGTAAGATATATAAAAATTGCAAATGATTCCTACTTACAAAAAGTAGAACTGGATACTGTTTTAAGCACATGGAATTTATATAGTTAATTTTAGTTAGTAACTCATATGAGTCTTCTTTTCAAGCTCTAGAAATTGCCTGTGGCTAATTTAAAAGGCAGAATGTGAAAGGATATTCACTGATTGGGCAGCAATGCAGGAGAATGAAGCAGAAATCTGGATTGCTCCACAGGGTAGGGCAACACATACCCTCCTTCAAACCACAGTCCGTCTGGTTAGGGCACTCCACTGCTGGCTCCAGCTCCAGCGGATGCTTGCTTTTGGCTGAGCTGGTATTTCCACACTTCCAAAGAAAACTTAGCTGCCCTTGCACCTTTCCAGCATTCTCCAGAGCATCAGAGTTCTAAGTAGGAACCTTCAGTTGGCTGCATTTAGACCCCTTGTCCTTCCTCTGGTCGCCTGGTCCATTGGCTTCTTAATGGGAAGTGAAGCCTCTTTTCCACCAGAGTCCATATGATGGGGGGTCTCTTCCAACTAGGAAGGGAGCTCTATTGCTGGACGTCCAAAGAACAAAGAACAGACAGAAAGAAGCAGAGGTGCTCGACAATGAAACTTCTCCTTTTAATCATGATGTTTTTTCTAGTTTGTTTTGCTTGCTTTGGTTAACTGTAAACATAAAAAGTAAATAATCCTCATTAATGTTCTTAACCCCAGCACCTGGTTATAGATGTAACCTTTTGTTCCAGAACTTTTCTTGCTATAGCAAAGATACAATTACTGTTCTTTGAACCGTACACCAGACTCCCTTTTGTGCATACATGTCTGATATTTTCAAGTTTAGGAAAAGGCGGACATTTGCCTCATGTCTCAACCTATATTTTAATTCAGCATCATTTACCTCTACTTATTTTGCCTTAATTTTCACAATGACTAGATATTTACTGAAGATGTGTGCATGCGTTTGCCAGGGCTGCCATAACAAAGTACCACAAAGTAAGTACAGTTAAGTCCCCCACGTATGAACCGTCAAACCGTGCACTTTCAAAGATGTGAACGTGCATTTGCAAGTGCTCTCGCCTAAGGTGGTTCCATTCGAGGAGGAGGTGCTGTTAGTTTCTGAGGCACAGGACCCAAACACAGAACAGTACACGAAAATCACAACAGCTGTTCGGTATGCAGTCCAGTGCTGTCAGGTCCGTGATGAGAAAACAAAGAACTTCTACCCAGACATCACTGGATCGTCGTTTTCAAGAGTGTAGATAGAACCGAATCCAGCAAGGAACCAGAACCTCCGCCATCAGTGTCGGGCTTGAGTGGCATTGCAGCTTTCCCTCTGTCTCCTGTCGCTGCCAGTCCTTCAGCTCTACCAGCTGTACCCTCTTCTCCCTCCTCCCGTCAGTAACTCTCCTTTCTTGTTCTCTCCGTGCCAGCCCGTGTGCCAGCTGTTGTACTGTACTACTGTGCTTTCCACAGGACGATACTGTAAGATTAAAAATGTTGCCTTTAGTTTTTGTATTTATTTTTCATGTATTACTCGTTTGAAAAGTATTACATTAATAAACCTATTACAGTACTATATAACTGATTGTGTTAGTTGGGTGGCTAGACTAACTTTGTTGGAGTTATGAGCAATTTGGACTTACAAACGTGCTCTCAGAACAAAACTCGTTTGTATGTATGGGACCTAACTGTAGTTAAACAGAAATTTATTGTTTCACAGATCTGGAGGCTAGACGTCTGAGATCAGTGTTTCAGCAGGGTTGGTTCCTTCTGGGGACTCTAAGAAAGGATCTCTTCCATGCCTCTTTCCCGGCTTCTGGTGGGTTACTGGCAATAGTTGACATTCCCTGTCTTGTAGAAGCATCATGCTGGTCATTGCCTTCATCATCATATGTTCTCCCCACGTGCACATCTGTGTCCAGATCTTGTATAAGCAGAGTCATATTGGATTCAGACCCATCCTAATGACTGCAAAGACCGTATCTCCAAACTAGGTCATATTCTGTGGTAACAGGAGTTAGGATTCCAACATATCTTTCGGAGAACATAATTCAGCCTATAACATATTCTTAAATGGATGCCTTTTCAATGTGAATGACTTGAAATATTGAGTCCTTTCTGGAGTTAAAAAAACAAAAACAACTTTAAAACCAATAAATATATAACTGACAGATTTTATTGACCACTGAGTTTCAGGGTTGAAATTGACAAGATGATTTCTTTGAGAAAACTTGACAAATTACTAGATACCCCTTATGATGTAGAACATATTTCTCTCTATTTCTGACTTGAGTATTTTTGTCATACAAGGGTGCTGGATTTTGTCAGATAGTTTTCCTGTATCTATCGAGATGATCATGTGGGTTTTGTCTTTTATTCTACTAATATAATTTGTTACATCGGTTGATTTTCATATGTTAGATCAGATCAGATCAGATCAGTCGCTCAGTCGTGTCCAACTCTTTGTGACCCCATGAATCTCAGCACGCCAGGCCTCCCTGTCCATCACCAACTCCCGGAGTTCACTCAGACTCATGTCCATTGAGTCAGTGATGCCATCCAGCCAACTCATCCTCTGTCGTCCCCTTCTCCTCCTGCCCCCAATCCCTCCCAGCATCAGAGTCTTTTCCAATGAGTCAACTCTTCACATGAGGTGGCCAAAGTACTGGAGTTTCAGCTTCAGCATCATTCCTTCCAAAGAAATCCCAGGGCTGATCTCCTTCAGAATGGACTGGTTGGATCTCCTTGCAGTCCAAGGGACTCTCAAGAGTCTTCTCCAACACCACAGTTTAAAAGCATCAATTCTTTGGCGCTCAGCCTTCTTCACAGTCCAACTCTCACATTCATACATGACCACAGGAAAAACCATAGCCTTGACTAGACGAACCTTTGTTGGCAATGTCTCTGCTTTTGAATATGCTATCTAGGTTGGTCATAACTTTCCTTCCAAGGAGTAAGCATTAAGCCAACCTTAAATCCCCACTTCGTCACAGTTTTAATTCTCTTTATAAACTGCTGGATTTGATTTGCCAGGACTTTGTTGCAAATTTTTGCATCCATATTCATATGAAATATTGGTTTTTAGTTTTTGTTTCTTGTCATATCTGTATCTAGTTTGGGGTCAGGATAACACTGACTCTATAGAATAAGCTGTATTTGGAAAGAGCTTATGAAGGATTGCTGGTAATTATTCCTCAAATGTGTAGTGGAATTCACCAGTACATCTATCTAGGCCTGGGCTTTGCCATGGGCAGCGTTTGGATTGTTGATTCAATTGCTTAACTTATTACATATGGGCCTGATCCAGTCTTCAATTTCCTTTTGTGTCATTTCAGTGGTGTTCATCTCTCTAGGAATTTTTCCATTTCATCTAGGTTATCTAATTTGTTTGTAGCATTTCCTTGAAATCCTTTTATTTTCTGCAAAGTCAGTAGGAATGTCCCTTCTTTCACTCCTGATTTTGGTAATTTGAGTTTTCTTTTTTTTTTGTCAGTTTAGCTAAAGTTTTGTCACTTTTTTATTCCAACAACCCATTTTTGGTTTTGTTATTTTCCCTTATTGTATTCTCTATTTCATTTTAATTATGCTCCAAATCTTTATTATTAATAATTTAAATTTTTTACTTATTTGGGTTTAGTTTGCACTTCTTTTCCTAATCTCTTAGATTTTCTTTATGCATGTTCTCTGAAGTACTAGAAAATTTAGACCAATTATGTTCTGTTTTGCTTTTTTTTTTTTCAGTATTGAAATAGTTATCAATCTCAAAGGTACATTTAATGGAGACTGTTGTTTTAAATGAGTAACTTAGATCTTCAGAAAGAAAACATCTCACTGCATATATCCCCTGGAGAAGGGGAAGGCTGCCTATCCCAGTATTCTGGTCTAGAGAATTCCTTGGGCTGTCTAGTACATGGGGTCACAAAGAGCTGGACATGTCTGAGCGACTTTTACTTTCACTTTTCATATATGAAGCCAAAAGGACTTCTTTATAAACAAGAACACTTAGATTCCAATTATATTTATCATATTCTTTCAAATTTCCTTCCAAGGGCTCTGATGGAAGATGGTTATTATTTGGTGTAAATTGTTTTAATTTTATATTAGATGCATTAAATGCTACTGCACTTTTAAAATTCCTTAAGATACTATTCAACGTTAGATAATATGTTTGAGCTTTTTTAAAAAAATATTCTTTGCAAATTACAGTCTTTAAATGGAGCTCCTGTAATTCTTTAACACAAAACAGTTGTTTTATTTTCCAAAGAACTGGTAGAAAGAAATTCCATAACATTCTTCAGCTTTCCCCTAAATGTTCTAGTTCTGTTCACTAAAAAATAAAATTAAAAATGAACAAACCTACCAAATAATCTTTTAAAAGCAGACAACAACCTAAGTCACTGAAATTAATGCAACAGCCACAGCCATACAAAAATTTGATGTGAAGTCTTTAACAAGCTTTATAATAAATTATGATAGGTTATGACCTATTACGTATAATTTCATGAAGATTTTTTCCAAAGACTCTGTACTCTGAGTATTGGAAGTTATCTAAATGCATAAGTTTTGTTATAATAATTTACAGATTACAAAAGGTGGTGCATTTAAAATAGCTTTTGTATTTTTATATAATTATTAAGCCATTTAAGGAAAATTAATATCATAATTAGTTTAGAAGACTGAAACACATGAAAAACAAAACCAGACTCTACACCTGGAATAGTTTCTCTAGCCTCATATACACTGAGACGTGGAAACGGATATCTTGAATTTTTAACATTCTTTATGACTATAGGTTGTGTGTCTATCAAGTTTGGTTGCCTTTGCTTCATTTGACTGTTGCAGGAAGTGGAAAATGTAATGGGAGATAGGAAACATAATTTTAAAGTATGTGTCGAAATTTTCACACAAAATCATTGTAAAATCTATACACTGAAACTCATCCTATACAATCAAGTAGGGAGATATGCTTCTGAAAAGATGATTTGAGAGCCATCTGCAATACATGGACTAACAGTTTAGAAGCTGAAGGTTTCTGTCAGTCACTAAGTCCTGTCCGACTCTTTGTGACCTCATGGACTGGGGCCCACCAGGCTCCTCTGTCCGTGGAATTCTCCAGGCTACTAGAGTGGGTAGCCATTCCCTTCTCCAGGGGATCTCTCTGACTCAGGGATCAAACTCCAGTCTCCTGCATTGCAAGCAGGGATTCCCTTGGCTCAGACGGTAAAGAATCTGCCTGCAATGCAGAAGACCTGGGCTTGAAACTTGGGTCAGGAAGATCCCCTGGAGAAGGGAATGGCTATCCACTCCAGTATTCTTCTCTGGAGAATTCCATGAACAAAGGAGCCTGGTGGGCCCCAGTCCATGGAGGTCACAAAGAGTCAGACATGACTGAGCAACTAACAAGTGTTTCTACTTTAATGGAAATATCAAAAAGCCTTTTGGGTAAAAATAATTATGCCTTTAATGTAAAACAGTAACCTATAATTTAGACATTTTAGGAATAGAATTTTTTTAAATAGAATTTTCCTAAAGCAGCCATAACTGCACTTATTTGCTTATTTTGATTTTTGGAATCTGTGGTTAGAGAATTTTAATTAGAGAGGAGCCCCCTCTCTACTTAAATGTCTGCAAGCCACGCAGGGCAGGAAGGCAGCAGAGAAGAGGCTGGTCACTTTGTCCCTTCCCTCGCTGAGGCAAAGGGAGTCTGTTTTACAGTGAAGAAGAATTGGCATCAGAGAAACCATGCTCTGTGCTCTTTTAAAATAGTCTTCCTGTGGCATTCTTTTAGAAAACTAACCTCTGCCCTCCCATACCACAAGGATGAGAAAATGACCTTTTCCAGAGTGCTGAAAGCCGGTCCCGCAAGTCAGTCTGGAAGAAAGTGAGAGCATTTGTGGTCAGGATGGTCAAAGACCTAATATTTCAGAAGGCTAGCAAGGCAGGGTGGGCAGGACATGCTGAGAACTGTCGACAAACTAGGGCCTTGGCAGCCGTGAGGCCACAGTACTAACTTTAAGAGAAGATGTACTTTAACAAAAACCTGCCTGAAAACAAATGGAGACCTTGAGTGCAGAGCCTGCGAGGGATCCAGGGAACACCATGAGCTCAACATGAGGTAAACCGAACACAGTGCTTCAGTGGAAGTTCAAAGACTGCAGAGGAAAGAAAAACGTGAAAGTTAAATGCAGAGGGTGTCGCACAGAAAATAACAGAAGCAATAAAACAAGGAAAGACTTGAAGGAAAGACTAGAAGTCTCTCTTTTGTTCTTGTGTCATCAAAACTTACATAGTCAAAGAAGTGGACTGTAAGTAAGGGAGAGAACATTTCCTACATGATTTGTTTGAAGACGACAGATTCAGACAACAGATGAACATATCAAAGAGCAGGAACAAGGCTGACATAATACAGTTGACCTTGGCAGATCACAGAAATCTTTCCAACTCTTAGTGAGGATAGACTGGCCGTAACATAGAATTATGCTTGATATTCATTGAAATACATACTTACATTTCTTTATAGTTAACCAGTATATGATTTGGTAGTATAATTTCTAAATTTTAAAATTCCATTTTTAAAAATGTCATTGAGATACTGTTAGAACTAAAAATTGTTGAACCTGGGCACACTCAGTCTATTGAGAACTTGCTGTGTGAATCAGGATAATGTTAGAGGCTGTAACAAATAGCCCTCAGATTTCATCAGCTCCACACAGGAGAGGTTTATGAGTCACTCATATCTCTGTCCACCATGGATGGGTGCTCTTGGGCAGTGGGATCTGGGGGCCGAGCTCCCACACAGTCCTCTAGGAATCCAGGCCGATGGAGACTTCCTCACTGTCAGTGTCGCCGCTTCTGTGCTTGCTCTGGGCATTGAAATTCATCTGGCGGAAGGGCAGAAGCATGGAGAGCCATGCATAAAAGGCTTCATTATTTATTTCTCACATTTCTCACATTAATCTTGGTCAGAATAATACAACCATAGGGCTACCAAGCTGCAAGGCAAACAGAAACGTCCACCCGAGTACCCAGAAACAAAGGAGATCGAGATTTTGGTGAATAACAAGAAGTTTCTGCCTGGTGTGGGCAGTCACTGAACTCATGTGAGGTACTGTGGTACCATCTTTACCTCTACCAAAGACCCTTGAACATACTGGGTTCTGGCTAGGCTCCTCAATGGGTTGCAAAGTTAGCTCTTGAATAAAGTTCAGTGTGCGTTTTGTAGACCTGGCGACAATGAAATGCTGCTTGTTAAAGTCAGATCTTGCTAAAGCATAGATTTCTTCCACATTTTATTTGTATTCTAATCGCTGGTTTATGTGACTCATTCATAAAAAAATAGGAAACGGTAGCATGTATCTGAGTACATAATTGTCTTTATTCACTGGTTTTATACTCATAAAATAATTTTTATGAGACAACTAAAAATGAGACATTGCTTTGACAAGGGACTGTGCTGAATTAGAATATTATGTTCAGAATATATGTGCGTGCACGCAGAAGTATGTATATCTATGTGAATTAGTATGTGTAAGTTAATATGCACCGTACATGCTGTGTGTCAGTGTATATATATATAAAGAAAGTGCTGTAAAGTTGAAGTCCACAAAATAAAGCTAAACTCATAATTTTTGCTGTACCATGGGCTTTGGAATCATCTGTTTTCAAATTTTGGTAATAACATTTCCTATCTGAATGATCCTTCAGCAAGTCGCTCGACTCCATTAAGACCTTGGTTAATTTCTGTTCACAGTAGAATTAATAATAGTTATTAATTAAACTGGGTGGTTGTAAATAATAAAATGAGATTATATATGGAAAGGATTCAGCATAGGATTTGGCACTTGGTGTTCAATACTGTGCATAAATTACATGTATTTAAGAATCCACCTGCCAAACAGGAGACTTGAATTCAATCCCTGGGTCAGGAAGATCCCCTGGAGGAGGAAATGGTGACCCACTCCAGTATTCTTGCCTATAAAATTCCATGGACAGAGGAGCCTGGTGGGCTACAGTCCATGGGTCACAAAGAATTGAACACAACTGAGCCACTGAGCACAGCATACTTAGTATGCAGCTTAATGTACCCTCCAGATGCCCCTGTAACACGCTCAAAAATAATGCAGATAGATACTAGAATAGATAAGAAATGTGCTGGCTGCTCAGATTTAATAGCTTCATTCATTCCTTGAGTAAATATTGTTAGAGCCCTAATCTCTATAAGCTCTGAGCTATGGTGAGCACAAAAATTACTAAGACAGCTTCATTGCTGCTAAAGTGTTTACCACCCGATTATGAGAACTCTAACAGCCCTAATACACACTGATGTTTGTATAGGACAAACCACAGAGTGATATGTGGTTTTTAAATAAGGAGAACCGTTTCTTGGAAGGAGAAAATTCAAGAAAAAGGTTTTAGGCATTTAAAACTCCCTGCTTGAAAAGCCAGAACTTCAAGAAGTGGACAGAAGAAAGAGCAGTATTTCATGCACAAAGAAGAGAGACAGGAAAAAGCAGAAAACATGTCCAGGCATAATCTAGAGTAAAAGCAAAGAGGAGCACTGTGAGTTCAGATTGGTAGGTCAAGGTATCAGTACTGTTTTCAAGAGTTGGATTTTATTCTGTAAGCAAGGAATAATAAGATCGAAGGTGAGAAAGGGCAAGCATTTTGAGTAACAGGATGACACCGGGAATATTTTACTTGGCCTTTCTGCCATCCATTTTTCTCTCCTAGACAGCAAATTAAGTGAAGCAGGATTCCTTCTGGCCTAGCGCTCTATGAGCCTTCTCTGGGTGTTACATCCTCTGGGGTCACTATTGCCCTACCCTGTTGGAACGTCCCTGTTCTCTTTGTTGAACCCATCCCAATGCTATTTACCTGGGCTCCACCCAACAGTGTTGTCACAGCTGTCAGCCTCTGGGTTTGCCTCTCTGCCAGGCTCCTTTTCGTCCCATTTTCTGGGGACATGAGCTATGTCTCACTCAGTCATAGAGGTGCTCTATCTGCCCAGATCCCTGGACCCCGACTCATCCCATGGGTTATATCTAGATTCTTTCTTGGGCTTCTTCCAATCCTCACATCACTTCTTCCTCCCCTATCTTGCACTTTACCCATCGTGTTGCTTTTCTCCTTAGTTTTTCATTGCGTTGTTCTTTTCACTTGATACTTCCAGTTTTCTAAAAGAAAAGTGAAAATATCATCAAAGAGAAACAAATAAGAATTACTGATGAAAAGTGAAGCTTTTTTCAGAATAAAATATTTTTCTACCATATATAAAATATAATTTGAGAGGAAATGTTTCTTTATCTTTGTTAGATTTGTAAGGATAGGTATGTCTGCATTTGGCTCAAGCCAGCAGTGGCAGTGACCTGGTTTTTATAAATCAACTACCAATAGCTTGCTTCTCTTTCAGTGAATGGGCATAAGAATTACTATTATCAGCCAGTCTCCTACGAAAATGAAAATTTTTACTGAGAATGAATTAATATGTAATATGCCAAAATATGATTCAATAATTCTCTTCTGAAATGAACATCAGGACTCTATTACTAAAAAACAAGGCATTTTCTATTGTTGTCTCCAAATATACTATGTTATTTCTTTCATAGGTATTCTCAGGACTTAAAACTGCCCTTTTAATTCAAAGAGTTCTGAAAGACTTTCAACCCTTGTTCCTTATCATAGGTTGCAGCATTTGTTAATTAATTTGGTGAACATTTTGAGGGACTGTGGAATTCAGACTCTGCCATTGAGACATGTGTGGAAACGTAGGCTGGCGCTTAAACTCATACAATGTGTAAGTGCAAGTGGAGAGCTGGGTTCACTGTTTAAGAAGGAGCTCTGTTCTGGGAGACTTCACTGAGAAGGCAGTTCACAAGCAAGGGCTTGAGTTTGATGAGTCAGAAAATGGAGAAAGAGTAGCCCAGATATAGAGACTAGGAAATACAAAAAGGAGGATAGGAAATGGTGGAAAAGAAAGTATGGCTTGAGAATGGATCTAGGGGATGCATAGTGAAAGAAGAAACGGGAGTGGTCGGCAGGGACTAAGTGAGAAATGGCTTCTTACCAAAAAAACAAAGCAAGCAAGATTTTGAATCTTACTGTTGATTTCCAGTGGTTTACTCTTTTTCTGACTTTGTTTTTGCTTTTTATTCGTGATTTTAGGGAGCACTGTCCCCTTTAGGAATCTGCTGTGAGAAAACTCAGGGCCTTCTCCAAAGAAAAACATGCAGACATAGTCGTTTTTGCATATTAGCACATCCGTGAACTTGGACGCTAAGCTACAGACCACTGGTAAACATTGCTAGACATGGATGCATTATTGAGCCAGGGAGCAACGTGATCAAAAGTATCTCTTCAGTGAGTGAACACTGGCAGGAATGTGGAGAATGTGTTGGAAGTGATGAAAGTCATGTTGGAGGAAATAAGACTCTATTGCAGTGTTTCAGCCAAGAGATGAAGGTCTGCAGTGTGGTGCCAGCAAATATTTGTTTTTAATTTGGCTCCTACTTTGTATGTGTCAGTCTGTCTGTTGAGGAGAACACTCCAAGAGTTAAGTGGGCGAATGATGGTGTTATTTACTAAAGTGGTGATTTCAGATGTAAGTGCAGCTTCTTGAAGAAACATGAGGAATTCAGTGGAAATGAGGAATTTGAAGTGCCTGTTGGTTGGGGCACTGCAGATATGGATCAGCAGGTTAAAGGAGAAATCAGAGCTGAAGATATAGATCCATCAGTTGATCAATAGATGAATATTCTGCATGACTGCATCATGCTGGCAGATTTAATACTAGGAGGGGATGAGATCTCATCAGGGAAAGAGCATGAGTAAAGGAGAGCTGGACATAGGCTGGAGACTTGGTGGGACCAATTGCCTGCTGTGAGGATTGTAGCCCTAACTGTGTGTTCACTACTGCCCCCTGTTGGAGTGAGGCTGGTGAATGCTCAAGTCACTGAGAGAAGAGGATTGTTCTCTAAATGGCAACCCACTCCAGTGTTCTTGCCTGAAGAATCCCAGGGATGGGGGAGCCTGGTGGGCTGCCGTCTATGGGGTTGCACAGAGTCGGACACGACTGAAGCGACTTAGCAGCAGCAGCAGCGGCAGCAGCAGTGAGAGCCTGCCTAGATCTTTGTATCTGGTTAAGAAAAAGAAAGGAGATGGTAAATTTTAAGGCACCCTTTAATGGATGTTTTTAGGTCACCAACTTGACATTCATGAAGTTAACAGACCCATCTTCTGTTTTCAAGCTGCCTGATATGAGGTAGATTATTACCTGGATCGAAAGTCTGACTCTGACACTTGGTTGACACTTGTTTCTGAGCCTGCATTTTTCCATCTGTGAAATGGGAATGGACACACCCACATCAAAGAGACAAGCAGAGGGAAAGAGACAACATGTGTAAAATACCTGTTTAGTAAGTAACTTGGCCCAGAAAGCCGTTCATCTGTCTCTTTCCTGACATTTCTAAGAAACTTTCCAGTTCTAACTACTTTATAAATGACTAACTCTGATTATCAAACCCCTCCGTTGCTTTTACCTATTTGAGAAAAACAGACTTTGAAAAACCTTTAAGAACTACATTTTGCACTTAGCAATTTTTTTTCTTTCTCCATGATTTGTTCTTGAGGGATGGGACTTAAAATTGCATTGTAGCCACTTTGAAAAGTTTGCTGTCTTTGAGAATTAAAAAGTAATTACATTTTCTTGAACTAACTGCCTTTTCCGAGTGTCTAGTATAGTGACAGCTCAAATGTATTGGACGTGCATTATTTTCTTGAGAACCTCTGGAATTCTAGCCAGATAATGCTAATGAGAATCACTTAGCCTCATCAAAGTCCCACTGAGATCTGTATTTCCAGATATTAAATGAAAATCTCTTTGGCGTATGTTTGAATTGAAGAGGGGTAAACTCGGAGTTCATCTAATCTAACCCCTTCATTTTATGGGCCAAAACTATTCATTTTAAGTTCGTTGTGCTCAAGAACTGACAATCACATTTTCTCCTCTAATATTATAGTTGAAAGAAGCTCAGTCATGTACTTCTCACTTACATACTAATATAGAGCCTAGACTGTAGGGCGAATTGGCGACTTGAGTTGGAGAAGGGAGCTTGGGAAGCTGAACTACAGTGTGTTATGTGGTACTTCAACCCCTCGGGGGAGCTGTAATTAACATGTGCAGGGAAAACACTTGAAGGAAACTAATTTAAAGAACACACTGAAACAATTTTTCCTTTGGCTTTCCAAAATAAATAAAGAAAAAATAATCACAATCAAGCTTTGAGGAAGCATGAAGAATTCCAGCAGAAAGGAAATTTACTGAGAGACCAAGAAGGGCTGGTAATAATAGCTAGTTAGAATGTAAAGCCTCTTTTAAATTTAGGCTTCCTACTATTTGTCTGAGCTCTGCGGTCCCTGATCCATTCATTAAACATTGCACATGCATGTCACTCTAATTATGGGTCAGAGTTTGGTTCCAGCCCACTGACTGCTCTTTCTTTGCATCTTGGTAACTCGGTTCTTTACACCAGTTGCTACCCCACTGGCCTTTCCTCGTCACCGTCTGTTAATCCTAAGCTTGTTAGGTGGCTCTGGAGTTTAGAATGTCTTGTGACTGCATGTCACTTGATGTGAATGCCCTGAGTTCCCTAGAACAAAGTCTTTCCAACTTTTTGTCTACAACCCATAATAAGAAATACATTTTATGTCCAACCTGGTACACAAATTCATATGTAGTTGAAAAGTAAAGTTTCATGTACACATACTGTGTGTGATCAGTGGTTTGAAACTTTCACTTCTTTTCAACTCTGTTTCATTTACAGTTTTCCTTCAGTATCTGAATGGGATTCATTCCAGGACCCCCATCATTACCAAAATTCCGGGATGTCCTTTACATTAAATGATACGTGTGTGTGTGTGTGTGTGTGTGCGCGCGCGCACGTGCGCTCAGCTGTGACTGACTCTGTGGATTGTAGCCCACCAGGCTCCTCTGTCCATGGGATTGATTATCCAAGCAAGAATACCAGAGTGGGTTGCCTTTTCCTACTCCAGAGGATCTTCCTGACCCAGGGATTACAACCGTGTCTCCTGCATTGGTGGGCAGATTTCTTTAACACTATGCTACCTGGGGGAGAAGGCAATGGCGACCCACTCCAGTACTCTTGCCTGGAAAATCCCATGGACGGAGGAGCCTGGTAGGCTGCGGTCTATGGGGTCACTAAGAGTCGGACACGACTGGGCGTCTTCACTTTCACTTTTCACTTTCATGCATTGGAGAAGGAAATGGCAACCCACTCCACTGTTCTTGCCTGGAGAATCCCAGGGGGATGGGGAGCCTGGTGAGCTGCCGTCTATGGGGTCGCACAGAGTCGGACACGACTGAAGTGACTTAGCAGTAGCATGCTACCTGGGAAGCCCTACCATAGCATAGTGTGTATATATAACCCGCACACATCCTCCTGTATACTTAATCATCCTTAGATTACTTATCCTACCTTATACAATGCATATGGTAAGTACCAATAAATAGTTGCTGACATGCAGCAAATTCAAGTTTTACTCTTTGGAATTTTCTGAAAAAAATTTTTTTCAACTATTTCCAATGTGGTTGACTCCACGGATGGTAGGACCTATGGATACGGAAGGCTGACTGTTTTAAAAAATGCAGGCCAAGATTAAATTCAGGACCTATTCTTCCTCAATTTCAATCACAATGCATGTGCTTCACAAGATTAGGTCTTCCTATCGTATACAACAAATCACTTGGGATGGCTACCCCAGTCTACTAAATCAGAGTCCATAGGGACAAATTCCACGGTTTAACCAACTTTCTGGCATGCTCTTTCCATTCCAAAACCATCTCCAGACCTTAATATTTTAACATCTACTCACTGGAAAGTATCTTGTTTGCCAGCTGATTTTTGTACTTTCTGGCATAGCCATCCATAGCTGGAACAAAGGCTATGAATTCCCTCTGCTTCTTACTGAACTAGGAGAATTACAGGTCACTTCAAAAGGGACCAGAAACCTTGACCATCTAATAAGAGTGATATGGCAGGTTCTGTTCTTAGTGCATTAGACAAGTACAACCTCACAACACTGTTTTGTGTGCTGTGTTTGCCACTAAAATTCTTAGGTTATTCCATTAACCCACAATGTGCTGTAGGAAGACAGGTGTGTTAGTTGCTCAGTCGTGTCCGACTCTCTGTGATCCCATGCACTGTAACCCACCAGGATCCCCTGTCCATGGGATTCTCCAGGCAAGAATACTGGAGTGGGTTGCTGTTCCCTTCTCCAGGGGATCTTCCTGACCCAGGAATTGAACCTGGATCTCCTGTATTGCCGGCAGATTCTTCGCCATCTGAGCCACCAGGGGAGCCCATAGGAAGACAAACGAAGGGGTAATTTAGTCCTAGCTCTTACTGTGCACCCCGTCCCTTGACTCTGGTGAGCTGAAAAGCACCTCCTCTGGTCCCTCAGCCTGAAGGAGGCGGGGTGGGGAGCAGCAGCTTTCTGCTCTTGTTTTCTCTGACTTTTGTTTCCTGTTGGGCTACTAGCATTTCTAACACCTAAGTCAGCAACTTAATTCATAATTTTCAAACCTACATTTTCACGACAATATAATTCAAGCTCAACATTTAATGATTATGATATCCTATGAAAAGTGAAATTGTCAATCGCTCAGTCGTGTCTGACTTTTTGCAACCCCATGGATGCCTGCCAGGCTCCTCTGTCCATGGACATCTCCAGGCAAGAATAATACAGTGGGTAGTCTTTCCCTTCTCAGGGGGCTGTTCCTGACACAGGGATTGAACCCAGGTCCCCGCATTGCAGACAGATTCTTTACCATATTAGCCACCTCACAAATGCTATTACAGGTGATCAAGTTAATTAGATCCAAACAGCCATCTGACCAATGCACAGTAGAAAGGGATAAAGATCTAGATGACCTTCAAAAGTCATTGCTAAGGACACTTTGCCCAGTTTCCTAATGGAACATGCTAGTCAGTCTTCCAGAAACTTTCTGGTATTTCCCACCCCCCAGCACATGCCAAGAGGAAGGGATGGATTCCAAAGGATAACTTCACAGTATATGCCATTGAAGCTAAGTTGTGACTGGCAATTAGAGAAGTAAAGGATCAAGGGATCAACATATGTTGAAGGCGGAAAGGCATGAAAGACCACCGTGTCTTCCCAAGCTAGTACTAATGCAAGATGAGACAAGAAGAGACTGCAGCAAGTTGAATAGTTATGAGTTATTCTTCTTTCACCCCTACACTCAGTTGTTTATGAAGGAGATGTGCCAGTGGGGGCACCATCCAGAAACTTGCCAGAGACATTCTCCAGCTCCTCAGGGGGCCTGGACCTTGCACTTGGCTCCCATGTGTGCATACTTCACAGTTTGTATCCTGGACCATCCTGGGGAAGAATCAGCCAGCAGCCAATGCTTAAGTATGGCTGGCTCCCAGGCCTCCTTGGGCCATAGTTCCAGGCAGCTAAGTGGTACTAAAATCTTTTTTTTTTTTTTTCGGTCTGGCTGCAAATACCTTATACTCTAAGCGATTGTCAGCCTTCTTACATAAGGGATGTTTCTGAAAGCAAATTCCCCAAACCTGCCTTTTCTGGGCACCCCCACTTCAGCTCTGAAGCACTCACTCTGTTGCCAAAACACAGAGAGCTGTAGTATTTTCAGTCCCCTTTCTCAGTGGAAGCATGTTGGGGATTTGCGGTTATAACTGATCTCAACTGGAGTCTTTTCACCCCTGCCACAAATTTGCGGAGCATCAGGAAGGCACACATTATTCAAGATTGCTCTGTTACCCGACAGGGGAGCAAGGTGAGTCTTCCTCAGAATGTCTGGTGTATGGTGGTGATACGTAAAAGCTCAGACTGATGTTTGCAAAATTCAAAACTTGCAATAGAACTCCAGATCATGGTGGCCAAAATGGATAAAGAGTTTTGGAGAGAAGGGAAAAAAAGCACCATCTGAATGATGGAAGACTTCGCTTTGACAAAAAAGGTTCCCTGCAGGGTGATTCTCCCAACAAACCACAAAAGCGCAATCAGAGATCGTCCACATGATTCAGTATTTGAAGAGTTTTCAGATTAACCGGAGATTTGGCAGCTATAGAAGTTTCATTTTTATAAGAATTTATCTATACAAGTAAAAGGGGATTTACTTTCTCTAAATCTATATATTTGGTTTTAAAAAATATAGCTTCTCTTCAGTTTTTGCTGGCATAAGCTTCCAGCTCATCCGTGCTGTCAGACTCATCCAAAAATTAATTCTCCTAATGTGTGCTATATTTCATGTTGCATTTGGTTGCTTTTGCACATTCTGAGGAAAACAGGAAAGGTAATTTTTTTTTTTTTCTTTTCAAATTTAATTTGGCTCTACATGTGATAGAAAACCTATAGGGATGGTATGCTCTCTGAAGACCAAACTAAAATGGCAATAAATATGATTGATTTTTTTTTAATCCCATTTTATGTAATGCAGGCAATAAGGCACACATGATTGGATTAAAACATTGTGTTTTGTAAATCTTTCTCTGCTTTCTTTATAACCACAAATAATGAAGCTATGTGTTTTTACGGAAAGTCTTACTGTAAACATGTGCATATTTGTGTGCAATGTGTAAATTTAGCTTTAAGAAGATATAGCAATAAAGTAGAATTGAATTTGGCTTTAGCCCTTAAGATTTTCAGTAAACTCCATGTGTGGAAACATGAGCCATGTCAGTGAAATCAGCACAGACTCTAATTTCTGGTATTCAAAAGATTGCCACCAAGTGAAGCTTAATGTGTCAAAATGGCAACTTCCAATAAGAGAAATGTGAGAAGAAGTTCAAGGAACAGAAACTGTTTGGGGCGGTTGATCTGAATGTCTTCCAAAACCTTCGGAAAGCATTAAGCTCAAGCTCAGCTCTTTATCTTTGACAAATACCACACCGTGTATCTGCTTGCTATTTTGTGCTCCTGTCCCTCCTGTCAGCTTGTTAAATGGAATTCTGGTTTGACTCGGGAGATGATCATGCGGTCAGCTCTGGGCTCTGCTGCCCTTGGCAGCAAGAGGCACAGTGAGCTGACTCTGTGAGGCCACCCAGTGCCGTGGGTAGCCGCTGGCAGCCCGGTCTCTAGAAAACACTCTGAAACAACAGGTCAAAAGTGTTGTTTTCAGATATGTAGATTGGAACTTGAGTGTTACTTTGAAAAGTTTTATGTTCACAGCATGAATCATAAAATACATGACTAAACCAATTGCTTTGGGAGCTTCCAAGCCATGATATAAAGGTGGCTGAGATTCATCACGCTTGATGAATACAAAGGAGCAGCTTCAGAAATTTTGTCCATGAGAAGGAAGCTGAGTAAACCCCAAAGTGTATAACAGTCTGCAGATCTATGATAAATAGGTCTTATTTATAAGAAGTGAGTGAGGTATAAAGCATTTAATTTCAGGAAAGAAAAGAGAGCTGTGCTTTTTCAAATTCTGACATCTTTCAAATTAATCAGAGGGAAAGGGGTACTTTATTTAATGGAATTGCTTATTCCCAAAGAGAAATACTTATAGTGGAAATGCAAAATACAGTTTCTCTTCTCTGACACCCAAAGGCAGCACCTAGAACTCAAAGGTATTATTTCCAAATGGGTCAGAGTTCTTCTCTTTTAGTTTTCAAGGTGAACTGAGTAATCAGAACTCTCCTTTTACAGGACCCCAGCATACCAAATCCTGATCAAATTAATGGTACTTTATACCTCAAAGCCTCAGAAGCTCTAAGAGTCCCCTGGGAGGGGGAGAGAGGGAGGGGATTTGAAGGAATGGAAAATTCACAGGTTAAAAACTTGAACTTTGAGGAGAGACATTGAATTCAAAATGTGAGGTTCATCAGTTACTAAGAGTGTGACCCTAGTGAGTTGCTTGGACTTGTGGACCTCTGCTTACTCTTTGGAAAACAGAAATGACCATAACTACCTCAGGGGAATGTTGGAAACATATAAAACAAGATAAATTTAAGGCTAAAGTGTACCCACATCTGCAACTTTGAAATGGGTAAAAATAAAACAGATAAATGGATGGATAAATAGTTGATATGTCATGAAACAAACACAGCAGTATGTTAACAATTGTAAATATAGCAGGAGTATTGACAATGCCATTGTCACACAGGAGTCATATAGTTGACTATATGAGTCTATCACCATTATCACAGGGTAAATAGTTGATATGTCATGAAACAAACACAGCAGTATGCTAACAATTGTAAATATAGCAGGAGTATTGACGATGCCATTCTTTCAGCTTTTCTGTTTTAAAATGTCATGATTAGGTGGAAGAGATTTAGAAGTGCAAATCTTTTCAATGTAAGTACAGTGCCTGCACCCAGTACCTCTAGTTACAGGCCAAATGTAGTCACCTGACCATATGAAACCTCGGGGGAGCCTGGTAAAAGGACGCTGTGAATCCAGTTAAGAGTTAAAGATTCTGTTTCCAAGGAAGAAGGAGAGGAGAGAGATTGGGGCAAAGAAGGAGACTCGGTCAGTTGTACAAAATGAACCATTTCTTGGCACATGCTAAGTGCTAAATAACAAACAGTAGTCGTGACCATTAAGGAAGGAAAGGAAATAACAGCACTATTTACAACCACCAAGATATGCAAACAGCCTGTGTGTCTATCAGCAGGTGAATGGGTAAGACCACGTGGCACATATGCACAATGGGATACTACTCAGCCACGAAAAAGAACAAAGGTTGCCATTTCCAACAACGAGGACGGACTTGGAGGGCATTATGTTAAGTGAAACAAGTCAGGCAGAGAAAGACAAACAGTATATGATATCACTTATATGTGGAATCTAAAAAAAAATAAACTAATGAATATAACAAAAAGAGGCAGACTCACAGATCTAGAGAGCTGACTGGTGATTACTAGTGTGAAGTGGGAAGAGGGTAGGGACAGCAAAGGGGTGGGGATTAAGAGATACAAAATATTAGGTATAAAATAAGCTAGAAGGATATACTGTACAATGCAGGGAATACAGGAAATACTTTATAATAACTATAAATGGAGTATAGCCTTTAAAAATTATAAATCACTGTGCTTATAAATAAATGATTGCAAATCAACTATACCTCAATTTAAAAAAAAAAAAAAAAGGAAGGAAGGGCTGGCTGCCCCCTCCCCACCTTGGGGTGGGGTGGTCTCCTGGGTCCCCTCAGCCTTCCCGGAGGGCCCGCAGCCTCCTTTCTTCCATCATGTTCAGAGGCTTTGTGTTTCTGTGGCAGCGATTCACTCCACCCTCCATTGCCTGTTCTTGATCCTCTCCAGGACCCCTCCCTGTGGGGCTTTTGTAGGGCTCGGAGGTCTCTATTCTTCTAGGTCCTTAAGCTCAAAAATGTTTCCTTATGGCAGAATTTTCTTAAACATCTCCAGTGTTGTTAACTGTTTGAAAGCACCGCTGCATGAAGACAGCCGGCTCTTCCACTGTGGGTTCCAGACGAGGGAGCCTGCGGGCCTCCTTGGGGGGCCCTCTGATCCTGTATAGGCTCACCACCCAGGGAAGCCCCTCCACCTGCTGAGGAAGTGCCCCGGGAACCCCAAGGAATGGACGGAGGAAGAAGATCCTCCAGAACACACCACCGAAATGAAACGAGAAAACCGAGAGCAGGCATCTCGTGGCTAAGGAGACACATCCAGAGGGGGCTGTGTCCAGGAGGCCGAAGAAGACCCGTTCCAGAAAGGCTGGCCAGCCGTATTTAACCCTGCCCAGCAGCCAAGGAAGACGCGTGCTGAGCTCTGTTCTCTACTCGTAGGTGATGAGAACAGAATTATCCCAGGGGAGCAGTGAGAATAGAGGTCAGAGTTGGGTGGGAGATGTCAGAGACGTGAGGGTCAGATGGCGGCGGTGGAGGTTCAGCAGCCAAAAGGGAGAAGAGGGCAGCTGTGGCAGGGCGATTAATGCAGGGCAGGGCGTTGGGGAATTGATGTGATCAGACCCGAGTGTGCGCAAATGCCAATGAGGAGGAACCAGCAGGAGGCAAGAGTTAACTGCAGAGAGCAGAAAGGGAGCTGGCTTAGAAAGGAGATGGGATCCACCTCCAGAGGAGGGCGGAGCCTTGGGTGGGCACGGCCCTCTTGCCTGGTGATACTGGCAGGGCCCGGTCGGCCACACCATACTGCACTTCAGCTGAGCCGGCAGAGGAGCACTGTCACCTCCCTTATTCAGCTAAGGTGTTTTCTCACAGTCAGCCACTGTCGTTTTCTTCTGGAGTTGATTAGCAAAACGACACACACTTTCTTATAAGGGCCCCCGCTGAGTAGCATCTCCTCTTTCCACGCATATGCCTTTCTGAACCAAGTTCAGGTTCTAACATTTCTTTCCTTTAAATGCCATTCTATTAGATTTAGGTCATGTTTCCAATTTGTCAAGATCTTTTTATAATCGAACTCACAGCATACCGTTGATGTGTTTCACCCTTGTCACCCACCCATTAAAATATCAGCTGTATATCTTCACCCAAAGAGCTGTCTTGAGCTTTTCTTTAATTTCCATTCCATCAAGCGCCCTGCCCCCCGTCCACTCATAGAGACTTGGGTGAAGGAGAATTAGACTGGATGCTTTGATGATCACTGATAAAGCGTCTCGTTCTGAGGAGTCCTCCGGAATTGGATTAAGTGGACTCATTTGTGGTTTGCGGTGTTTATGTTTTAGCGACACAGAGACGTGAAAACTCTCACTCTGCCTGTGTTCATTCTCACAAATAGATGGGTACTGTCACTTTTCAAGGCCTGTCCATCTGGAATGCATCACAAACACATTGCTGGGAAAGTAAGAGCCCCAGAAAGAGCCTCATTTTCCCCTGCAACTGTGAAATTGAGTGGTCTCGTTTCTTCCATGTTGTTGTAAAATCACGGGAGTGTAATGTAAGCTACATTTTTAACCATTTGGGATGGCTTTAGATTGAATAATGCTTCCTGCCAGACATGTTTTCCCTTTATTTATCACTTACTTTTCTCTCTAATTTCAGCAACAGCGATTGCTGATTATGGAAATGACTCCAATTGTTCAACCTCGCATAACCACATTTAGTCACCAAAAGCAATTTATCCGCTACTTTCAAAAGCTGTTAAACAAACAAGCAATTTATTCCAGCCTTCTTGTAAGTAACCAAAGAATACAGCCAAGTTCTCCTTGCTCCTTGCATCGCTTTCAGAACTGTGAGTGCCTTTTTCTAACTTGAATCAAAACTGGCTGTTTCCTAACCACTGTCTTTGCAACCAGTAATCGGACGCGGTGGGCTTAATTCAAAGCAGGCACTCACATTCTTTAGACTGTTGGTCAGTCTTCCAGGAAATCAAGAAGAACAACAAAAATAAACAAACACTGCCCCTAAATTAAACCAACTAGGGCGGAAGAAACTTCAATGAATGGTGAAACAAAATTAAAAGAAAAAAACAAAAAAGGAGAAATATATAGAAAATATTCCAAGTTCTCACTTGCCCTGGCCCCATGGGCACCCGCTTTATCTTCCTTTCCTGGAGGAAATCAAAGCCTCTCCCAAGAGCAATTATTCCGGTCAGTCCCAGACTTCCACAGAGCCTCCCTCTCGCCTGCCCCAGCAGGTGAGCACACCTGAGGTCCCTGCAGAGACATTCCTAGAGGTTTCTCTGTATCTCTATTGCCAGTGTCCCTGCAGAAATCTCTGTACTGAAATAAAGCAGACTCCCTTTTGAGTTCACCCCAGCTTGGCTCCTCACAGCCACTTCTGGTGCTTGAACAGAGGAGCCTTCCCCTGCCTTCCTTGAAAAACAAATAGTTTCCTTCTCTTTGACCTACTCAACTTGCTCTTGCCCCAGGCTTTAAAATCCAAGTTCAGCCTTTAACTTTCCTTGTGTGAATAACCAGGGAATACATCAGGGCTCCACAAGATAATAGTGGGTTAGTGTAAATTGTTACAAACACACTGCAAATCAAAAACAGTGGTGTTCCCTGTAAATCTGACTTGAGATAATGTTTTTGAAATAGAGGTAAGCTAGAGAGTTTTTTTTTTTTTTTTTTTACCCTGAATATCCTTTAGCCAGATATGTTTAGGAGCTTATTATTTACTTTTATTAAAAACTTTCTCAAGTTTGAAATGTGATCTTTCAGCTCTCTTTCATTTAGTTGTTTTTTTTTTTTTTAACAGATTGAAAATGGAACTTTTTAAAGATATTCATAGATTTGGAATTTAGATATGTGTGATTTATATAAAATATGCAAGTAAATACTTATCCAGAGTTACAGTCTTGTATAGGCCTAAAGGTGGTGTGAGTTCTGTACATTGTAGGTGGTGTCAAGTGTATTTAACATTCTTAACATTTCCTTTAATTCTTGAACTTCCTCTAGAATGAAATTGCAGTGTAATGAATACAATTCATGAAAATAGAAGGATTACATATAACCAGAAAATGGGGGATTGCTTTGTTCTTTTATGGCAATGTGTTTTCTATGGGTTCCTCCATACTTACACCTTCAGATAGTCACTTGTTTTTTTCCCCTTTATTTGTAAACCTATTTAAAAATAATGATTAACTTGAATAAGTTTCATCTCTTTAAAGGTCTTTGAGAGTGAAACTCCCATATTGTGCCATTCCTTTTGTGAGCAATAAACATGAAATAGGGAGCACAGTTTTTCACAGTTTTTGAAAAATATGGCCAATTGTCTGTTTAAATGACAACTTCTGTACACTATATAGAGTTTTTTTTTTTTTCCAAATGTTTACTGTGACCTGGTTTCCTAGTCTATTTGATCTGTGGTATATATTGGGTATTTAAGGAGCATATTAGAGTTAGAGGCAAGGCAGTTATTTTCCATGACATTTTAAAAGTCCATTTCTGTATTACATATTTCAATCTAGTGAAAATTAGATTTACTCTATTTAGATTTGGCATCCAACACTTGTTGGCCATGGCATGTGATGTAATTTTAAGCTGCTCATGTATGTTTAGGAGGGGATCGATTTACAGCATTTTGCCTGAGACAAGCACAATTTAAACTAATTCCTATTGATTCAGAAACATTTAAGATTGGTTTTGGAAATTCTCAAGAATAGAGACCATTGGAAACATTGAAGCCACTTCGCTAAGCATTATTGTCATTTATATAAAAGCATGAAATTGTTGATGCTTACACTTCTTTCCTTGGCATCTTGGTTAGTCACTGCATGCCTAAAGGCTCTTTCCTGCTCCAGATGCTGTGATGTCTGCCCAGCTGTTCTGAATATATGCTATTTGCAAATGGCAACATAAACAGCATATCCAGAACATTGTACAGTCTGGGACTTTGTTAGTAAGGCTAAGGTATATTTAGTGTCATGGATAATCTTGGTAAACTGTGACAAAGATGGAGTTGAAGGACTGGCAACAGGCATAGCAAAGTGCCTCACAAAACAGCCAAAGGAATAAATTGTTTATCCCAGTGCTTCCATATTCACATTTACTTTATACTACAAATTGGATTCCCTGTGAGTGCACAATCCCTGCGTGCAGTTTATAAGGATGTCTAATATTGCTCGTGAAATGGTTAAGGACACCAAGTCATATCAGATTCTTTAACCAGGCCTTTTAGCACCTGAAGGCACATTTCTGATGGGTCTTTGATCACAGAGTAGCCTTGTCAGAACTGCTCAACTTGGAGTTTGGAAGCGCCGAGTTCCAGGTTCTGCAGTGTCTATGATTACTGTGTGAACTTGGATGAATCTGCTCACCTAATCTTCTACTGTTTCTGGCCTCTCAATTCAGAGTATTGAAGATGCTGCCATTTTATTGTAATAACTGTTTTGTGCTTTGCCAAAACAGGAAAAGAAAAGAAGAAAAAAAAAACATGATGCTTTATACTGGTCTAGGACTGTTTGTTTTTCAACTTTCCCCCAATACCTATTAACTCTAAGTACACACTTTGTCCTTCCTCCCTCCTCCCTCCCATCTTTCTTTCCTTCTGTTTTCTTTCTTCCTCACTCTCTCTTTTTTTTCTTTCTTCTGCCTGGATATTCTTAAGGTGAACAGGTAGAAAAAAAAACAATACATGACTTACTAGCCATCACTAATTAACTCATGCACATTTACATAGGACTTCTAAAATGCAAGTCAAATAATATTCTAGAACTTAGTAAGTCAGGTTTTTTTTTCAAAGTTTACAAAGTGTTTAATTACAGTCACAGGAGGAGGCTATTATTGACAACATCCATTTGATTTGTGTAGTCCAGTTTATATATATACATAAATACATATATATATATATATGAGATTTTAAAAAAATGGAAGAGGAGGGTGTTCAGTTCAGTTCAGTCGCACAGTCGTGTCTGACTCTTTGTGACCCCATGAATCGCAGCACGCCAGGCCTCCCTGTCTATCACCAGCTCCCGGAGTCCACCCAAACCCATGTCTCATCGAGTCGATGATGCCATCCAACTATCTCATCCTCTGTTGTCCCTTTCTCTTCCTGCCTTCAATCTTTCCCAGCATCAGGGTCTTTTCCAATGAGTCAGCTCTTTGCATCAGGTGGCCAAAGTATTGGAGTTTCAGCTTCAACATCAGTCCCTCCAATGAACACCCAGGACTGATCTCCTTTCGGATGGGCTGTAAATCAGTTTTTATATTACAAATTATTTCATCATTACATATAGAATACAGTGTATCCACCCTTATATACCCTTTGATATTCTTAAAATATGCCACTAGACAGAAATTTGATTCATTAACTTTTGGGGATCTTGACCTTTTAAGGTACTCTTTGTCCATTATATCTATAGCTTATTTGAAGCCCCAGACAATAAAATGATATCCAGCAGGGAAATGGTAAATGGTCATGCATGGTGACTAGAGCTGATTTTTATCAACTTGGATGGTACCAGACTAAGAAAATTATCCATCTGGGTCAGGTAATCTGTCTTTCTGGAAAATCGCTAAGCTACATTCCTAATAACACAGTCACTGAGATAATTTCCTTTTATTGAATAATTTCCTCATCCAGTAAGGAATTTAAAAGCCTGGGGTTATTTTGAGCATATGGTTTAGGGACATCATTTTAAACCATGAACCATCAACAGAATTTCAATATGATCTAAGTAAAGTAATTTACTTTCTAAGTGTTACAAATATAAAAGGGCGTTTCTATAAGGGTATTTCTACAAAAGCTTTTGCTTTTGAGTGAGAGGTTGCAGCTGGAGATAAAAAGTTTTTCCTCACTCTTGTCTTAGAGCCTTCTCTCTTGACATAGTAGGGTGCTCCTCCCATGTGAAACAGTTGCCTCACCTGGATTCCTCCTAACTCACTGACTGCTCTTTTTCAATCTCTTCTTCTGCTTCTTACTTAGATCAGATCAGATCAGTCGCTCAGTCGTGTCCGACTCTTTGCGACCCCATGAATTGCAGCACGTCAAGCCTCCCTGTCCATCACCAACTCCCGGAGTTCACTGAGACTCACGTCCATCGAGTCAGTGATGCCACCCAGCCATCTCATCCTCTGTCGTCCCCTTCTCCTCCTGCCCCCAATCCCTCCCAGCATCAGAGTCTTTTCCAATGAGTCAACTCTTCGCATGAGGTGGCCAAAGTACTGGAGTTTCAGCTTTAGCATCATTCCTTCCAAAGAAATCCCAGGGCTGATCTCCTTCAGAATGGACTGGTTGGATCTCCTTGCAGCCCAAGGGACTCTCAAGAGTCTTCTCCAACACCACAGTTCAAAAGCATCAATTCTTCGGAACTCAGCCTTCTTCACAGTCCAACTCTCACATCCATACATGACCACAGGAAAAACCATAGCCTTGACTAGACGAACCTTTGTTGGCAAAGTAAATATTGAAGAGTCTCAGAGTTAAATCCTCGAATTCTTACATATCAACATTCATTCATGGTGATTTCAACTAGACCCAAGGCTTACTATGCTAATAAATCATAAGTTTATATTTCATTTCAGACCTTTCTTCTGAATTACAGACTTGTCCCTTCCACCACCTACTCAGTATTGTCACTTGGATCTGTAATGAACATCTGAAATGTGTCATTTCCAAAATAGAATTTCTGAATTTAGTTCTTGGCTGACTTCCCCAAAACATATACATACATACCTTCCCCCAGTTTTTCTCTTCTCAGTCCATGGCAATCCCGCTCTTCCATAGTTCAGGCTAAAACCTTTACCTTCTTTCTCTTACCTTCCATGTTTAGTTTCTCAGAAAATCTTGTTGGTTCTGCCTTCCAAATATATGCAATATCTGATCATGTCCCACGTCATTTCACTTCCTCTTCTCTGGTCCAGTCATCTTGATCATATCATTTCTCACTTGGTTTACTGCTGTGTTCTCTTAATCTTCTCCTTTCTTCAGACCTTGTCTCCCATAGATTATTTTCAACAATACATTTGAAGTGATGCTTTGAAGTCAAATCGTGTCCCTCCTCTTCTTCAAACCCTGTGTTGACTCTTCATTCTCATTCAAGTCCTTACAAAATCCACAAGGCCCTTCCTCTTCTCCTGCTCTTTTGCTCCTCACCCATTCCACCCAAGCGTCACACATCTTCCCCTCTTATCACCTGGAAATCTCTTTCTTTCCTGCTCCTCCTTCCTTCAGGTTTATACCTAAAATTCACCTTTGTCAGTACAGTCTTCCATAGCCTCCCTACATAAAATAGCAACAGCTGGCCATTCCGTATTTCTCTCCTTTCCCTATTTGTCTTTATCTGTTCAGTTCAGTTGCACAGTTGTGTCCAACTCTTTGTGACCCATGGACTGTAGCACGTCAGGCCTCCCTGTCCATCACCGACTCCAAGAGCTTGTTAAAACTCATGTCTATCCAGTCGGTGATGCCATCCAACCATCTCATCCTCTATTGTCCCCTTCTCCTCCTGTTTCAATCTTTCCCAGCATCAGGGTCTTTTCCAAAGAGTCAGTTCTTCACATAAGGTGGCCAAAGTATTGGAGTTTCAGATTCAGCATCAGTCCTACCAATGAATATTCAGGACTGATTTCCTTTAGGATTGGTTGGATCTCCTTGCAGTCCAAGAGATTCTCGAGAGTCTTCTCCAACACCATAGTTCAAAAGCATCAATTCTTTGCCATTCAGCTTTCTTTATGGTCCAACTCTCACATCCATACATTACTACTGGAAAAATCCATAGCTTTGATTTATGGACCTTTGTCAGTAAAATAATGTCTCTGCTTCTTAAGATGCTGTCTATGTTGGTCATAGCTTTTCTTCCAAGGAGCAAGCATCTTTTAACTTCATGGCTATAGCCACCATCTGCAGTGATTTTGGAGCCAAAGGAAATAAAGTCTGTCACTGTTTCCATTGTTTCCCCATCTATTTGCCATGAAGTGATGGGACCAGATGCCATGATCTTCATTTTTTGAATGTTGAGTTTTAAGCCAGCTTTGTCACTCTCCTCTTTTACTTTCATCAAGAGGCTCTTTAATTCCTCTTCACTCTCTGCCATAAGGATGGTGTCATCTGCATATCTGAGATTATTGATATTTCTTGTGGCAGTTTTGATTCCAGCTTGTGATTATCCAGCCCAGCATTTCTCATGAGGTACTCTGCATATAAGTTAAATATGCAGGGTGAAAATATACAGCCTTGACATACTCCTTTCCCAATTTGGAACCAATCCATTGTTCCATGTCTGGTTCTAACTGTTGCTTCTTGACCTGCATACAGATTTCTCAGGAGGCAGGTAAGGTGGTCTAATATTCCCATCTCTAAGAATTTTCCACAGTTTGTTGTGATCCACACAGTCAAAGGCTTTAATGTAGTCAATGAAGCAGAAGTAGATGTTTTTCTGAAACTCTCTTGCTTTTTCTATGAATCAACAGATGTTGGCAAGTTGACCTCTGGTTCCTCTGCCTTTTCTAAATCCAGCTTGAACTGGATTTAAAATGTCTTTGTGTTTATACCCTATTGCCATTAGACATACCACATATATTGCTCAATTTGTTTATCATCTGTCCCTGCCACAGGAAGGCGTGCTTTATGAGTACAGGGATTTTGTCTGTCTCATTTGATACTGTATCCTCTAAAATATAGAAGGCTGTCAATAAATGTTATTTGAATGAATGAATAAATTACCATGGCAAATGATAAGGTTCTTCTTAAGGTTCACATGATAACCTAAACCAACAGTTCCTTTTCTGTCGATTCCTTTGCTTCCCCTCACCATTTCATTTAGAGATATGAATTGTGGAAAATATGGCAGGAAGTAAATATTTCCTGAAATAATATTCCTGAAGAGTCAGAGCCTGACGTTCTCAGGCAGGGCTAACTGTGGAGAGGCAACAGTAGGAGAGGTAACTGCTTCCAATTTGCTATAGAATACCTTAAATTTTTCCAGGATGTGCAATTAACTCAGAGCTGTCCAGGAGGTAAGATGGCTGAGAAGTATCTTGACCTCTGAGGTGGGCTCAAACAGTGTTTTTTTTTTCCTCTTGCATACCTATCTTGTCTCTATCTTGGGGCTCTATCTTGTCAAAATACCTGAAGTCGCTGACTCCACGGGTCTCCAGGACCATTCTCGGTTAAAAGCCATCTGCCTCAGGGTTTCTTGGACTCGGGGAGAAAGAGGGAAATCTCCATAAAAGTAGAAAATGATTCATCTTATGTTTCTCTGCACTTTTCTTTTTTTCAGTGCTCAGTCTGAACAGAAATTAAGATGGTAGGTCATTAAAAAAATTCTAACTCATGAGCAATACTTTTTGGGTCTTTTAAGTAATATATATTGTATACAGTGATAAGTTGATTATCTTATATATTGTGTTTCTTTTCAACTGCTATAAACGTTTTTTAAATTAGACCAATGCCATTTTTAGTTTTCATAAAATTGGTTTATAACTAAAATTATGTTTTTTAACTTAAGCATGTGATATAAAATCTTAAAAATGCTGCTAGGTGAAAGTAGAGGTGAATATCACACATATAGAAAGTCTAAGGTCTATCAAGCCAGCGAGAATAAGGTGATTATGAACTAAGGAAGGGCAGATGAGACCTTTAACTAAGGTCTTTGGTGGAGATCTTTTTAATAAGTGTTTATCTAAGTGTGTATCATTATTAGCACTTCAGTCTGAATCAAAATACTCTCAGAGAGACTCAGGCAAATATGCTCTTGGTTCTGGCTCTTTATCCTCCTCCAGCAAGCACCAGCACCAGGCTGAAATCAGAGCCCTCATCTCTATCTGAAGAGATACGGATAAAAGCAAAAAGGCTACTGTGTTTTCCATCACCCATTCTGTTCTCTGCTTGCCACAAGTTACTGTCATTAAGCACCTTTGAAAAGCATAGAGAAGGCTGAGAGGAAAGCTACCGATCTAAGAAGCACCCTCAACCTGGAATATGCTTCATATTCCCAAATGCCTTCCCGCCTCAGACTCCATTATTTAAAGGTTGGATTAAACAGTTCTTTCTGAATATATTGTGTTGGTGCTTTTTTTTTTTTTTTTTTTTCTTATTCACTCCTCTTCATGAGGCAGGTAGCTGGAACTAGGCAGTGCTGTCTTTTATGGCCATGTTTAGAGAAAATCTGTTTCCATATCCTGTATTCAGCAGAGGATAAGCTCTTCTGGGGTTTTTCCTTTTGCCCTTTTGAAATATGAGAGTTAACAGCTCTGGCTGAACTCACACCCATTCCAAATGCTTTCTTTATACTCTTTAGTCTTCTGTAATATAACATTGTGGTGCTTTGGGATAATAAATCCAAGAAAAAGGAAACTCACCTTACTTATTGCCTCAGATTATTTTAGCTTCAGAAAAATTAGCCTCAAATAGGGGCTACATATAATGATTTATCTGCTGTGCCTGATCACCAGGACGCGATTCTGTAATAAAAAAATTCAGGGAATTTTCTGATGGCACGACTTAATCATCAAAGTGCCAGATTTGTAAAAAGGCATTACTTGTTTCTGACTCTGCCCATTGGTTCTATGTGAGTCATCATCTTTACAAAGGAAAATGACATTTCCCTCACTGGAATTTGGCAGGATACGCAGAGAAGGCTTCACTTGTACAGTTCTTTGTATACAAGGCTTTTGAACTGTTATAGTCCCCAGAAACGCTGGTCATTCGGGGATTTGTGATTCATAGTATGGAATGTGCTTTGCCAGTCTTCCTTCTGTGCACAGTGCGACAGCATTCTCTGCTGTGTTTACACGACCTTTTACATTTATTGTACAGCAGCATTTGCATTTCACTATGTGACTGTGTATCTTGAATCACATCCTCTGAACAAGGTGTCCTGGGGCACCTCATTAAAGGAGACACAAAGGAGAGATACAGGACACAATTTATCAAGTGCTTGATTCCCAGGGATTCACAAAACGTGTTCCTGACATCTCTGATGAGTCTAACGGAAATGACTTTGGAGATACTTCTGGGTCCCAGTCTTATCCCTGTGGTATACCATGGATTTGGATAAGTTATTTGGCTTCTGACAAATAAAACAACATATCTGAATCAGCAAGGCACCAAACAAGTCGCCTCTTGGTTTTTGTTAGTTTTCTATTTCTCACTCTTCCTGGTTCCCATCTTCACTATTCTGCTTAAATGTAGAGTTTACTCTAAGCAGTACTGGAATGTCTTTCACTGGTTTTATTATTAATAATGAAGAAGTTTTTGAAATTATTTGTCCAAAAAGGGAGGAGTATGTTTGAATACTCACGCAGCCCCAGAAAACTGTATGAAAATTGTCAAATGCAGTATAGTCATGCCAGAGAGATGACTTGAATGAAGCAGAAGTGAGTCTAACATCACAGAAGGTGAAAATCAGAGCCAAGCCAAAATGTAGGAGGCGATTTCAGCCCTTCCAGTTGACGTGAATGTTTTCCTTCCTGAGAAGGGATGAAGCTCTAACTTGCTGTTTGTTGTGTTTGTCATCTGTATGTGGGCTGGAAAAGCGAGGAGGGCAGTAAGGCAATGGCTCATTATAAAAATTTATTTGAACAATTCTGAATGCCTCAAGAAACAAAATTAGCTTCACGGCTTCACTGGATTGGAGATAATTATATTGGCTTTTTTTTTATGATTCCAGTGAATATGTGTTTTAACAAAATACTTTTATTGTCACTATTTGCATTATTGTAGGAGAAAAACTACAATATCTTGGATATTTATCAACTCATATATATATATTATAGTATTTGAATAAGAAAACTCACCTTATTTATGTATATGTTTATAATGTACATGTATATATGTATATACTTATATAGAGATATATAAAATAGTTTCAGTAGAATCTTGCCTTTTTCTACCCACTTAAGATATATTTTCCAAGATGTACTGTGGGTGAGACTGTCATTTTAAAAGCTTTGTTTAAAGTAAAAGGTAAAAAAAAAAAATAAGTAGTTAGAACTAGTCCCACCAGAGGGTAGGGCTTTAAGAGGCAGAGAAAAAGAAGACCACAGCATAGATTGCATGTTATTAAGACTCTTGATTGCCTACTACAGAATCCACTCTATATGGTCCAGTCAGAGCCTGATACAGCCAAAGATGAGATAACTTGAAAAGTGTTTAGCTCTAACATGGAGTGTCTGAGCAGCAAACTGCTGCGATGACCTACATCTCAACACAACACATTACAGTCTAGCTGCTCTGACACAGCGCCTTAGAAGAACCGAGTTCTCTGCCACCATGCTTTCACCAAGAGCCATGCTTTCATGCAGGTGATACATTACATTCACTTTCATCTTCAGGGTTCGCACAGTTGAATCTGCTTGAGGGATCCCCGTGACACATCAGCCCTAAGACAGCGTGGGAGTTACGGTTTTTAGCTCTTTACCTTCTGTACTATTGCTGTGAAAGTGAGCTGGAAAGTAAATTGGAACAGGCGCTGATTAAATCAGTTGTCTGTATCTGCCACTGATGGGACTGAACTGAAAGGTATTACAGGTGTTGCACTTATCTGCACATCTGACTGTTGTGCATTATTATTATTTTTTTTAATGTAAGCACACTCAGACAGAAGTGAGAGAGTCAGTGATCTGTAAGGAATCGGGTTGCTTACTTTGTTATCCCCACTCCTTGTCACAGATACTAGAGTTTTATTAAAATGAATAGATAGCACTCACCTAGTCTAGAAATATATATGTAGCCATAAGTTTGTAAGGAATTTTCTAATGCAAAGCTTTATGGAGATGTATTCATTAGGAATGAGTGAGCCTTTCCTTTGGAATAAGAACTATATTCATCACATTTCACATTAATTTAACTTAAATATACAAGGTGGTTCAGTGGTAAAGAATTCACCTGCCAAACAGAAGATGCGAGTTTGATCCCTGGGATGGGAAGATACTGTGGAGAAGGAAATGGCAACCCACTTCAAAATCCTTGCCTGGGAAGTCTCATGGACAGAGGAACCTGGCGGGCTACAGTCCACAGGGTCACAAGAGTCAGACATGACTCAACCAAACAAAAACAACAGCAACAACATACATACATAACAGACTTCACTGGGCGTACCGTGGGTTAGGTATTGACATCTAAGAATGTTTCATTAAGTTCGGTTTCACTGAGGAATGTCTGAAGGAATATTTGCGTTTTGTTCCGTTCTAGACTCAACCTTGTCCGAGTTCTGTAAATCTGTCTCTAAACTTTGGCTATTTGGCTATTTCCACATCTGCCCATTTTAGGGCTTCCCTGGTGACTCAGATGGTAAAGAATCTGCCTGCAATGCAGGAGACCCAGGTTCAGTCTCTGGGTGAGAAGATCCCCTGGAGAAGGGAATGGCTGCCAACTCCAGTACTCTTGCCTGGAGAATGCCATGGACAGAGGAGCCTGGCAGTTCATGGGATTGCAAAGAGTCGGACATGACTGAGCAACTAACACTTTCATTGGGCTCCCCTGGTAGCTCACATAGTAAAGAATCTACCTGCAATACAGGAGACCTGGATTCAAACCCTGGGTTGGGAAGATCCCCTAGAGAAGGGAATGGCAACCCACTCCAGTGTTCTGGCCTGGAAAACTCCATAGGCAGAGGAACCTGGCAGGCTACCAGCCATAGGATCACAAAGAGCTGGACACGACTGTGCAACTTTTAGTTAAGCCCACGTTAGAAGGTCACTTTCTTTTTCTGGGATCTCTGTTACTATTTGCAGAAAATAATTGCTATTTTCTCATGCACGTTATCAAAATCCTCTTTGGATTCCCAAGTTTTTTAATGATATGTAATCAACCCTGCAAAATGCTGGTTATTAATTTTGCTCGTTAACCCAGAGATGACTAGTCAGTGCTGTTGCCCCCAGACTCATTTAATTTGAGTCCATTCTTACGATACCTTGCATTTTTCATGTTGGCATCATGGCACCCAAAAGAAAAATTAGATTTCCTGGGTTGAGCAGAAACATGGATATTATACATCTTGGCCACAGGCTACAAGAGCCCAGGGCTGTTGCTATGTCACCATTTTATGCCCACCATATCATCAGATCCAGAAGTAGCTGGTCTACATGACAAAGTAGGTGCAAAATTAGCATTCTGTCCTCATAGGCTTAACGCCTTGCCAAGTAACCAAACCCTAAGAAACTCTGGTAAGTCACCTACCAAAATTCTTCTGTTCTTAGGTAAACAAGCTTGTGAAGCACTAAAAAGAGGGGTTTTCAATATATAGATAATTAATTAGGATTTGTGTGTATGTGTTAGTCGCTCAGTTGTGTCCAACTCTTTGCAATCCCGTGGACTATAGCCCGCCAGGCTCATCTGTCCATGGGATTCTCCAGGCAAGTATACTGGAGTGGGTTGCCACACCCTGCTTCAGGAATTAGGATTTAGAGTTTACTAAGAATAAAAGCTTTAAAAGATAGTGAATTGGACTATATTTTTAGTTCTGGAAGGTATCTAAGAGTCACCTAATCCAATCTTGCAGAAACCAAAGCAAGGAATAGTTAAGTGATTTGCCCAAGATGACATGGCTGGTTAGTGTCAAAGCCAAGATTAAAATTCAGGACCCCTGCCTGTCTGCCTTCCTGGCTGGGAATGGTTTTGGGCTTAAAGCCCAAACATGAGCCCTAAGTCCCCAGCATTCTACATGAGGCGTGTGAGTGGATGATGCTGCATGCCAAACGGGGCCATGGTCTGAAGGATGCTGTCTGTGTGAAGCAACCATGGAAAGCTCGAAATTTAATATGGGCCACAGTCCCAAGCCCCTCTTCTGAAATTCACTGAAGGCTCTCCATTTTGTGACAAAACTGGATTTGAAGTATATGTAATAAAATACTCTGGCATTATTTTCACATCTAAAAATACCTTAAGAGCACTCTCCCTGTTTTCACAAACAGGAAGTTTTCCATTAGCTTCAGCTAGTCTCATTCATTTCTTACACTTCAAGCATGATTATGTTTGCTTTGCTTTGCTCCCCTGTCCTCTAAGGGAGGTTCATGAAGGGGTTTGAAATGAGAGAAAATTAATTGTTGAATTTTTATACTTATCAGTGCTGTGGTCAGTCATGTCCGACTCTGAGACCCCCATGGACTGTAGCCCACCAGCCTCCACTTGTTCATAGAATTTTCCAGACAAGAATACTGGCGTAGGTTGCCATTTCCTCCTTCATGGGATGTTCCCGACCCAGGGATGGTACTAAGGGATCCAACCTGCCTGTCTTGTGTCTCCTGCATTGGCAAGCACATCCTTTACAACTAGTGCCGTCTAGAAAGCCATACTTATCAGTAAGCGCTTTGTCAACCTAGAGTCATTTTTCAACTTTGTTGCCAACCTAGAATTATTTCCCATCAGTGAAAGCCATAACTGACTTTTCAAGTGTTTACTTGGAAAGGGAAAAATAAAAAGTAGGGATGAGCAACGTTCTTATCACTGCGGGGTTCTAAGCTTGGGTTATAGAGTTCCGCTGTCCAGGTTCATTCAACTCCAGGTCTTCTATTTCTAAGCTGTGAGATCCTAGGAGAGTTTCTTGCCTTCCCCTTACCTCAGTGTTTTCATCTGTAAAATGAGAATGTGAGCAGCACCTGGCTTTTAACAGTGCTGGAGATGGAGCTGATGCCGGTCAAGTGCCTGCCACATGTCTTTCTCAGACTAGTGTCCGGTATCACTGTTCAGCATTTCTAATTTTTCTTTACATTTTTATTGACTCAAAATGTATTTATGGATCACCTACCATGTCCCAGGAAGTATTCTAGGCACAGAAGTCACAGAAATGACCGATCTAGCCTTTAGTCTTAATAGCATCCTAAACATTTTCTAATAGAGAATAGCATTCAGGAAGCAACCAGAAAAACACTCATAGAAGATATGATTTCCTCGGAGAAACTTTGTGATCAGTTTTGGGAGATTTTGTAAAAAGTTTTCAATGAACTTCAAATAATTTAAAAAAAATTATAAACAAATAAATGTATTCCACATAACTTCCAATTATTTGATGAAATGTTCCCTTTTAAAAACACCACAAGGGACTTCCTTGCGGTCCAGTGGCTAAGACTCCGAGCTCTCCATGCAGGGGCCCAGATTCAATCCCTGCTCCAGGAGCTAGGTCCCACACGCCACAGCTGAAGATTCCATGTGCTGCAACTAAAACCTGACACAGCCAAATAAATATATACTTTTTTAAAAACCCACAAAGCTGAGCAAACTCTTAATAGTCCAGGGCCTTACCCGGCAGGACCAGTCCCTAATTCTGGGAAGGAGAGGAGCAGGTGTGGGCACCTGATCATCCTCATTCCTTGGTATGAGACAGTTACTGGAAGTTCTTGTCAAGGGGTCTGCAGCTATCAGCCATAGCTAAGACTGTTTCATTTAGAACCACTGTTCAGCAATTGGAAATGAACTGAGCAGGCATCATGCCTTAGACGCAGGTAGACAGGAAACCTAACCATTCACATCACTTGGCTCTGTTTACTCTTTCTCCCCAGTAGGTACAACTCCTTCCCTTGCTTCTTCTGGATCGCAGAAAACCTTTTAAAAGGCATCCATCTTTCTTCTTTAAACACAGATGTCCATACAAGCATCTCCATTGCATCCCATTAAACCCATCATAAATTGGAAATATCTTAAATTTAAAATGCATTTAATACGCCTAGTCTACAGAACATCAGTGTGTACCCCAGACTTCCTTATATACACTCAGAATGCTTAAACTAGCTGACAGTTGGGCAAAACCATCTAACACAAAACCTACTTTATAATAAAGAGCGGGATAGCTCATGTGAGTTGTTGAGCACTATATGGAAAGTGGAAAAAGAGAGCAGTTGTCTAGGTCCAGAATGGTTGTCAGTCCGTCCGTGTACCGGTTGTTCACTCTCGGGACCGAGTGGCTGCCCTGGCACTGTGGCTCACTGCCCAGCATCGCAGCAGCAGATCACATCACATGCGCTAGACCAGGAAAAGATCACAACTTGAAGCACGGTTTCTGCCGAATGCATATGGCTTTCCTACCCTTGGAAAGTCAAAACATCACAAGTCAGGGACCATCTGTATTCTCAACTTCCAAATGATCCCAAAGGATCATTTAAAGTCGAAGGTTAAATGACACAGAGAGAATGATAATGAAAGGTGGAAAATGATATCACTATAGTTTTAGCTGTCTTACAATACGATGCTGGTTATACAAACAAATATAATTGTTGGGAGTCTTAAATTAATATTAACAGATTGAATGAGTAGTTTTCAGGGAGAAATTTTCTTCTAACATGACTGCCTTTTTTCCCCCTTCAGTGAAAATTGTCACAGTTGTCAACGTCAGGCTTCATGGCTTTTGAAACTTTAAACTCTAATACAATTCTTTATCCACTCTGGGAATTACTATTCTTTTTGGATAAGTTTGAAGTTTTATTCAGGTTTCTTTCAATAATATTAGCAGAGAACACACTGTGATGATTTGTGACAGCAAGGATGGGGCTGACATGGGTCATTAAAATGCCGGCATTGTCTCTTCTAAACTGTGTTCTCTGCATTTCAGCCCAGAAATCAAACATTAGAATTTTTAATCTCTAAAGTATTTTTAGAGTTTCTATTGTTGTGAGTGGTTCAGTGTCTCAAACATTTATTTTAATGTCATAGTCTATAATTTAATAGCCCTCTGTAGACAAAAATAATTTCTGCAGAAAATGTTTGGCCATTAAAAAATACCTGGCTATTTATAAAAATAATAAGCCACTTTTCTTTGTGAAAGATGCTGGTTTTATCTGAAATTTGCACAATGGGTATAAGAAATTTTATTTATTTAAAACATATGTATAGAATACGTGTTTAATTCTAGGAACCGTTTTAACTGCTTTGTAGGTGGTAACTCATTCAATCCTCATAATCTCAAAAGAGATATGGTATTATAATTATTATTATCATTATTCTTTCCACTTTACAGTTAAAGAAACAGCTCAGGAACTCAGGGCATGCATGTTGAATTTAATAAAGAATCTCTCTAGAGGGAGGGAATCATGTAGAAGGCCTGTGACCTTCAGTTGAAGACACATCTCCAGCTGAGAGTGCTCAAGGAATGAAAGCCCAGACCTCACTCTCCTCTCTTCTTTCGGTCTCCTGGGGGGACTCCCTGTTTGTGAGCGGAAGCCAAGGGCAGTGGAGGTCATTGCTGTGGTCCATGTAGGTCAGCCTCCAAGCTTGGTGCAGAGTGATAAAAAGAGGTCAAACTGAGTGGATCAAATGGAAGATATTTGGTGCAGCATTAGCAATCCTATACCTTTCTCTCTCTCTCTCTCTCTCTCACACACACACACACACACACACACACCTTCAAGGCAGGATTGCTTATTCTTTACACTGAAAATTTCAATCCTGTATTTATCTCAACTTCTTCTTACCTTAGAGAGATTCTGAGATTATGAAACTTCAGCATCACATGTATTGTCTTTTGTGGCACATTCTTCAAGTCTGTTAAAGTCTCTGTGAATCCTGGGTTGGTCATCCAGCATGTTCAAATCCTGTAGCTGCCTCTCAGAACCTCCTGGAAAGATTTCTATTCTACTGACTTTCAGGCAGGCCTCTGAGATTCAGTCAATTTCAGATGAGGTCCAGGAACGCATACTTGGGTTTGTTGTTGTTTTTGATTCCCTAGGCCAGTAGTCTCCAACCTTTTGTGCACCAAGGACCGATTTCATGAAAGACAATTTTTCCATGGACTGGGGGTGGAGGGGATGGTTTGGGGATGATTCAAGCACATTACATGTATTATGCACTTTATTTCTAATCTAATGCCACTGCTGATCTGACAGGAGGTACCGGTCTGTGGCCCAGAGTCTGGGGACCCCTGCCCTAGGCAGCCCTGTTGTAGCCAGCCGAAACACAGTCATCTGGGGTTCCTTGATAATACAGCCTCAACCCAAGATATATGATACTCCACTAGACAGCTTTAAAGTTTTCTAGAAATTCAGAGATTTCCCACAATGGCTAGATTTGAGGGTGTGGAGTGGAATATTAGAATTGCCTGGGGATCTCTTCCTAACTGGAGAAGGAAATGGCAACCCACTCCAGTATTCTTGCCTGGAGAATCCCAGGGACGGGGGAGCCTGGTGGACTGCCGTCTATGGGGTCGCACATAGTTGGACATGACTGAAGCAACTTAGCAGCAGCAGCAGCTTTTGCTAACTTCATTACCTCACCCTAATTAGCCAAGGTGTTCTCTCAGATCCTCTCCCTTCCACAGTTAAACTGCTCGCATTGATCGTGCTGAATTCCTCTAATCTTTCAGAGAAGCGCAAGTGCTTAGACCCCTGAACTCATCAGGAATATTTTTTATATTATTGGCTGACTTGTTTTGCATTAGCTTTACTATTTACAGTACTCTGTGTTATGCTAAAAAATGATTACAGTAGACTTTGTAAATATTTTACTGAACTTGGATTGCATTCACCAAACCTACCCATCCACCTGTTCATCCTTCCTTTCTCTCATCCACACAGGCTATTCCAGGAATCAGGCATTGTTCTAAGTCTTAGGGAGACCATAGTGAGCAAGACAGTTGAAGTTTCTACCCTCTTGAGCTTACATTCCAGTGGGGAAAACAAACATTCAATAAATAAATACATCAGTAAAAGAAAAAAAAAAGAAAGCATTTTGAATATGAAGGCAAAAGGAGAAGAGGGCAACAGAGCATGAGATGGTTAGATAGCCTCATCAGCTCAATGGACATGAATTTGAGCAAACTCCAGGAGACAGTGAAGGACAGGGAAGCCTGGCGTGCTGCAGTCCATGCTGTCACAAAGAATCAGACACCACTTAGCGACTTAACAACAAAAATGGGTATGTGCATGAAGGACATAAATGCAGGGATGTGATGGACTGTTACAGGTGGGTGAAGTAGGGACCATTTCAGAGAGGGCCTCTCGAGAGATGACACAGAAGTTGAAAACTGAAGGTCAAGAGGAAGCCAGTCTTGCACAGATCTGGGGAACGAGCATTCCACACCAAGAGCAAATGCCCCGAGACAGGAAAGAAACTTATCTTTAAGTAAGACGTGAGGCCATTTCTGGGTGCCTTGTCCTTGCTGAATCTGGGCTGACCAGTGAAGAAATGTCCTTGTCTGCTCTAGGTCTCACAAGGCATCCCTTCAAATACCTCCTGAAAATACTACACAAGCTTTTAGCCATTCCATCTTTTCTTGTGCCTATAGATCAAACCAGTCAATCTTAAAGGAAATCAACCCTGAATATTCATTGGAAGGACTGATGCTGAAGCACCAATACTTTGGCCACCTGATGAGAAGAGCCAACTCATCGGAAAAGACCCTGATGCTGGGAAAGGTTGAAGGCAGGAGGAGAAGGGGATGACAGAGGATGCGATGGTTGGATGGCATCACCAACTCAATGGACATGAGTTTGAGTAAACTCCTGGAGTTGGTGATGGACAGGGAAGCCTGGTCTTCTGCAGTCCATGGGGTCGCAAAGAGTCAGACACGACTGAGTGACTGAACTGATAATAGAGTAGAATAAAATAAGCACATAAAAACTGCAGGTAACAATTACTTAGCAGTAGATATTGGTGCCTCTTTCCTCCAGGGGCTGCTGATCCAAGTTTTGTAGGTCTAGAAGTTTTTACAGCTTCAAGGGCCCCATCAAGAAAAATAATACAAAGTTGCAAATAAAAAATTGCTAGGGCCTCACTCACACAAGTGCAGGGCCCGGTGCTTAAGACTCCCTGGCTTCATAGTAGATCCATGACTGCCTGGCCCTTCTGTAACAAGCAGTGAGGAAGCCTGCTCCTCCTGGAAATAGCCAGGGGACCTTGTTCTCCATCACAGCTGGTGAAGAGAGGGAGAGGAACACATGTTCTGATTTAACCATTTTGTCATCATATCAGATTGAGTTAGGCTCAGGAGGAAATAAACCAAAGAAAAAGATTCAGTCTGCCACTTGGGGGTTGATAAGGAAGCTACCAAGGGAAACTTTAAGGAAGTAAAAGAGGACAGGCTAAATAAATACACATTAAATAATACAAAGTAGGAAGGGCTTAGTGCTGAAAAAGAGTTAGATGGAGAAGGGGGTGGGTAAGGACGGAGCTAGCGCAGTGGTTGGGATGGGAAGGTATATTGGTGCCCATGAGGAGGAGGCCTAGGCCACGGGGATGGGGTGGGGACAGAGACCGAGTCAGGGCTGGGAGGGGGTGGAGGTAGTGAGTGAGGGTTGCAAAAAGACAGCAGGACATGGGTAGTGCAGGTGGAGGGGAAGAGCTGCTGCTGCTGGTGGTTTAGTTGCAAGACAAAGTATGGTCAGTTGGTCTCACTTGAGCCTCTGAAGAGCAATTCTTCCTGTCTCATAGGAAATGCTTCCTTTCGTAATTAGTTCTGATTTTCAAAAGAAAGTTCTTGTGAATAAAGAGGACTCAGTCCTGCTATATTATGGAAACAGAGATTTATCTCCATCACAATCAGATCCTCTGCCCTGACTCTGGCCCTGTTTAAGGTCAAGAAACCCTTTGTTTTGACATTTGGTGTCCAGGCGGTGATAATGAGCTTTTACTTAGTGTCAGTATCCTGGTTTTGGGGGGCACACCACTAGCGCACAGCTCTTTTCTCCTCTTGGAGCTCACTTATTATTTGTCACTAAATGTCTGGTATCAGTCACTGCGCTTTTAGAATAAGTTTATTCTATTTATTAAATGCCGTATGACTTACAATGGCTTGTTTTAAATATCCAGTTGTTAAGACTTAATACATACAATGCAGTTCGGAAACGCAGAAGAGTTATCTTTTTTGGTGGGGGAGGGGTAAGATACTTGCTGTACTCTGAGGATATGACCTTAATGAAGCTGAAACCAAACCGAATTTGTGGCCATGGGGAGATTTCTTTTTGAAAATATTCTTCCTTTTATAATATGTTGCAAATCAAATGGCCTCAGTGCCATTTGATTTGCAACATATCTCGTGGCCAGCACTGAGGAGGATCTTAAATGTTACTGTTGAAAGAGCCCAGGCGACCCTGAGATCATCCTGACCCCCTGAATATCATTTTCAAAAAGGCTTATATTGTGTGACTTTTGACCGGATGTTGCATTTGCACTCATGTGTATGAGCCTTGATTTTTTGAAAGAACAGAAAAGCCTTTTGTTTGTTCCTGAAGTTTCAAACTCTTGGCTGTATGTATACTTGCACAGTGCATTATATCTGAATTATTTTAATAATGAAATAATATGCAAAGAAGGACAGCCATTTCCTTGCCAGGGTACAATCCAGTGTGGGGGTTTTCTAAATGCTAATTCATTCCAACCTCAACTACTTCACCTGCTGTTTCAAAGGCTGGCAGTTTGTATTCATCACCTGAATGACAGCTGTTTCTAACCTCTTTTCCCTGAAAAGAAATAAAGAAATTAAATAAAGCTTTTGCATGCTAATCACTGGCATTCTGAAATGACAGTTGAAAAGTGCTGCAGTATGAGTGGAAGAAGGCAGGTTTGAATTGAAAGATTTTGTCTATATCAACCAAGTGTTGAATTTTGACTTGATGTTTGCAAGGTGTAGGGGAAGAGGGTGGCAGGCAACTGATGAGACAGTCATCACATGTGAGGATGTGGATACGATGAATCATTAAAACAGACTTTATATATATTAAATGTCTGCATTGAAGCAATTTGAACAATATTCATTTTTATGCAAGTTATGTAGACTTTGTCAAAGCAACATAATACAGATTTTTTTTTTCTCTTTTTATCCATTGGATTTTTATCCAAGTCGGTATGCAGGTCAGCATGGCAAGTGCTTTGTAAGTTGCTTTTGCTCTTGAGTTTAGTCAATCTATTTAATTGTCTCATAGTAATGGCTGATACATATTCTCTCCCAGTAACAAAGCTGTATTTTTTCAGAATGAATTTTGTTTTCTACTGTTTTTTCAATGTCTACTTTTTATAATCATGACTGGGATTAAGAGCTTTTGACTGATTTCCCCTAAACAGAAGTAAATGCTATATGAGAACTACCTTCTCATGTAATGAGCATGCTCCTAGTGCAGTTTTGAAGAGGATTATTTACCTTTATGAAAGACCAACATCTAGATATTAATAGTGGATTATATTCCTTGATTTGTTTAAAGTCATCTGCCACTACCTTATGCTTATTCCTGACTTTCTATAAGGCCCCAGGTAGTATAGTTCAGTTTTACAAGTTCTATATATCTCAGAGTATATGTACTTCATTAATTTAAATCTTATTTCTTGATGTTTTAATCTGAAAAGTCAGTAATTTTACTGTCATATGGCAAAACTGATTTCTGTTGGTACACAGTTCTATGAATTAATACATATATAGATTTGTGTAACCACTATCAGAATTAGAATATTCAGTTCAGTTCAGTTGCTTAGTCATGTCCAACTCTTTATGACCCCCTTGGACTGCAGCATGCCAGGCCTCCCTGTCTATCACTAACTCCTGGAGTTTATTCAAACTTATGTCCGTTGACTCGGTGATGCCATCCAGCCATCTCATCCTCTGTCATCCCCTTCTGCTCCCGCCTTCAATCTTTCCCAGCCTCAGGTCTTTTCAAATGAGTCAGCTCTGCACATAAGGTAGCCAAAATATTGGAGTTTCAGCTTCAACATCAGTCCTTACAATGAATATTCAGGACTGATTTCCTTTAGGATGGACTGGTTGGATCTCCTTGAAGTCCAAGGGACTCTCAAGAGTCTTCTCCAACACCACAGTTCAAAAGCATCAAGTCTTCGGTGCTCAGCTTTCCTTGTAGCTCTTTTCCTCTCACATCCATATGTGACTACTGGGAAAACCATAGCCTTGACTAGATGGACCTTTGTTGGCAAAGTAATGTCTCTGCTTTTGAATATGCTTTCTAGGTTGGTCATAACTTTCCTTCCAAGTAGTAAGCATCTTTTAATTTCATGCCTGCAATCACCACTTGCAGTGATTTTGGAGCCCCCAAAAATAAAGTCTGTCACTGTTTCTACTGTTTCTCCATCTATTTGCCATGAAGTGATGGGACTGGGTGCCATGATCTTTGTTTTCTGAATGTTGAGTTTTAAGCCAACTTTTCCACTCTCCTCTTTCACTTTCATCAAGAGACTCTTTAGTTCTTCTTCACCATCTGAGGTTATTGATATTTCTCCCGGCAATCTTGATTCCAGCTTGTGCTTCTTCCAGCCCAGCGTTTCTCCTGATGTACTCTGCATATAAGTTAAATAATCAGGGTGACAATATCCAACCTTGATGTACTCCTTTCCCGATTTGGAACCAGTCTGTTGTTCCATGTCCAGTTCTAACTGTTGCTTCTTGAGCTGCATACAGATTTCTCAGGAGGCAGGTCAGGTGATCTGAAATTCCCATCTCTTGAAGAATTTTCCAGTTTGCTGTGATCCACACAGTCAAAGGCTTTTGCATAGTCAATAAGGCACAAGTAGGTGTTTTTCTGGAACTCTCTTGGTTTTTCAGTGATCCAATGGATGTTGGCAATTTGATCTCTGTTTCCTCTACCTTTTCTAAAACCAGCTTGAACATGTGGAACTTCATGGTTCATGTACTGTTGAAGCCTGGCGTGGAGAATTTTGAGCATTAGTTTACTAGCGTGTGAGATGAGTGCAATTGTGTGGTAGTTTGAGCATTCTTTGGCATTGCCTTTCTTTGGGATTGGAATGAAAACTGACATTTTCCAGTCCTGTGGCCACTGCTGAGTTTTCCAAATTTGCTGGCATATTGAGTGCAGCACTTTCACAGCATCATGTTTCAGGATTTGAAATAGTTCAACTAAAATTCTGTCACCTCCACTAGCTTTGCTCATAGTGATGCTTCGTAAAGCCCATTTGACTTCACATTCCCGGATGTCTGGCTCTAGGTGAGTGATCATACCGTCATGATTATCTGGGTCATAAAGATCTTTGTTGTATAGTTCTTCTGTGTATTCTTGCCATCTTTTCTTAATATCTTCTGCTTCTGTTAGGTCCATACCATTTCTGTCCTTTATTGAGCCCATGTTTGCATGAAGTGTTCCCTTGGTATCTCTAATTTTCTTGAAGAGATCTCTAGTCTTTCCCATTCTGTTGTTTTCCTCTATTTCTTTGCATTGATTGCTGAGGAAGGCTTTCTTATCTCTCTTGGCTATTCTTTGGAACTCTGCATTCAAATGGATATATCTTTCCTTTTCTCCTTTCTTTTTACTTAATATAGAACAGTTTTATATCCTCCTGAAATTCTTGTATGTGATCCCTTTATAATCATATGCTCTTCTCACCCTGACAACCACTCAGAAGGTATTTTCTTGGTATTAAAATACAAAAAAAGAAGGGGAAGGTGAACAAGACGAAGAGGAGAAAGAGGAAGAAAGAAAGGAAAGGAGAAAGAGGAAGAAAGAAAGGAAAGGAGAAAGGGAAGAAGGAAAACGGAAACTTAGGCTACAACCCAGTGAAGTGTTCTTTTAACTCTTATCAGCGATTGTATGCCAGTGCCAGATAGGATTGTCTGTGGAAAACTTGACATCACTCCCTCTTTCCTGGAACAGGAAGCACATATCCCAGGGTCCTCTTTCCTCTGTGGTTTGGATTTCAGATTGCCAATGAAAAGAACTGGTGGGGGAGCTGGAAGGTGGAAGGGGTGTGGCCAGAAGTGTGGGTGGATGTGGGATTCCTGGTGGCTCTGTGGCTTGAGATCCACTCCACCACGCTTACCGCTTGTGGGATGTTTCCAGAGACTCTGGGGAGAGCCTACCTGTGAGCCTTTGGGAACCACCATTTTGTTGCTTCAGGAAGTTCTCAGGTCACCTTCCTGTCCTCTGGCTGGAGCTTCCCAGGACTTCCATGGTGCCTTTCCTGACTTTGTCCACTCCAGCTTGCCCATTGTTTGTGCAAATCCTAATTCTTATATTAAACCCATTGTTCCTGGAATACCTTCGAGTGGCTTTGTATTTGTACTCAAACCCAAACTAGTAAGCTGTGTTTAAAGACAAATTGTGGATTTGCATTCAGACTTTGAAACTTGAGAGATTTCTCTTGGAGGTCCTAATTGCCTTTTTTTTTTTCTTTAAAAAAATCAGAAAATCAGGAAACACTGGATGGGCATTTTTGCCCGGACACAATCACATGGAACTGAGGAATAGCTGTCCCCCTTAGAAAAGATATAAATTCTCAATTTCACCACCCAACCCACCTCACTCATGACTCTTCCTGGACCTGCGCCCTTTGCATTTGTGCTCCCTCTGAGTGGTGTCACCTCAATCTAAGAAACAAATTTAATCCAAAAAATATACTAGTTTTACCAATGATAATGCTATTTCCTAGGAACTCCTAAGGATCTGAAGATATGCAAGATGAACCTAAGGCCTTCAGAGTTTGGGGCAAAAACTGAAGGGCATACAAATAAGCACCAGACTTCCATATCATAATCAAGTATGTAGGATAATCACTTTGTGAAACAAAAAAAATATAGACTCACTAACTCACTACTTCAGTTCAGTTCAGTTCAGTCATTCAGTCATGTCTGACTCTTTGCGACTCCATGAATCGCAGCACGCCAGGCCTCCCTGTCCATCACCAACTCCCTGAGTTCACTCAGACTCACGTCCATCGAGTCAGTGATGCCATCCAGCCATCTCATCCTCTGTCGTCCCCTTCTCCTCCTGCCCCCAATTCCTCCCAGCATCAGAGTCTTTTCCAATGAGTCAACTCTTCGCATGAGGTGGCCAAAGTACTGCAGTTTCAGCCTTAGCATCATTCCTTCCAAAGAAATCCCAGGGCTGCTCTCCTTCAGAATGGACTGGTTGGATCTCCTTGCAGTCCAAGGGACTCTCAAGAGTCTTCTCCAACACCACAGTTCAAAAGCATCAATTCTTCAGTGCTCAGCTTTCTTCACAGTCCAACTCTCACATCCATACATGACCACTGGAAAAACCATAGCCTTGACTAGATGGACCTTTGTTGGCAAAGTAATGTCTCTGCTTTTGAATATGCTATCTAGGTTGGTCATAACTTTCCTTCCAAGGAGTAAGCGTCTTTTAATTTCATGGCTGCAGTCACCATCTGCAGTGATTTTGGAGCCCAAAAAGATAAAGTCTGGCACTGTTTTCACTTTTTCCCCATCTATTTCCCATGAAGTGATGGGACCAGATGCCATGATCTTTGTTTTCTGAATGTTGAGTTTTAAGCCAACTTTTTCACTCTTCTCTTTCACCTTCATCAAGACACTTTTTAGTTCCTCTTCACTTTCTGCTGTAAGGGTGGTGTCATCTGCATATCTGAGGTTATTGATATTTCTCCCAGAAATCTTGATTCCAGCTTGTGCTTCTTCCAGCCCAGCGTTTCTCATGATGTACTCTGCATAGAAGTTAAATAAGCAGGGTGACAATATACAGCCTTGACGTACTCCTTTTCCTATTTGGAACCAGTCTGTTGTTCCATGTCCAGTTGTAACTGTTGCTTCCTGACCTGCATACAGGTTTCTCAAGAGGCAGGTCAGGTGGTCTGGAATTCCCATCTCTTTCAGAATTTTCCACAGTTTATTGTGATCCACACAGTCAAAGGCTTTGGCATAGTCAATAAAGCAGAAATAGACGTTTTTCTGGAACTCTCTCGCTTTTTTGATGATCCAGTGGATGTTGGCAATTTGGTCTCTGGTTCCTCTGCCTTTTCTAAAACCAGCTTGAACATCAGGAAGTTCACGGTTCACGTATTGCTGAAGTCTGGCTTGGAGAATTTTGAGCATTACTTTACTAGTGTGTGAGATGAGTGTAATTGTACCGTAGTTTGAGCATTCTTTGGCATTGCCTTTCTTTGGGATTGTAATAAAAACTGACTAACTCACTACTTGGGTATTCTTAAATGTCCAAATAGATTCTTTAGATTGATTTATATGGCACTTTCACTCATTATTAATGTCCTCCTTCTTATTGATAAATTTTATCTATATTTCATTAGGAATTTCATCAAATGTAAACTTAATGAATGTTCTGAAATAAATGTGAATTATTTCCAAGTAAGTATATTCTCAATATTTATTTGTGTAGAATACTTTGTTAATCATTGTCATTTGCTTTCATATACCTATATATACTATAAATATATAAATGCATATTTAATAATATGTATTTATTAAAATGCATATTTTCATAAAAGGATATATATATCACAAAAAGTTTCCCTAGTTATTGCCCAGAATAAGTACAAATGTCATTATTAGGTTAATTAACCCCTTGTGAAAATAAATCCACACTTAGAGTTGCTTAGAGAGTTAAAACACACTCTCTTTTTTTTTTTTTTTTATTCTTCCAATTTTATTTTATTTTTAAACTTTACATAATTGTATTAGTTTTGCCAAATATCAAAATGAATCCGCCACAGGTATACATGTGTTCCCCATCCCGAACCCTCCTCCCTCCTCCCTCCCCATACCATCCCTCTGGGCCGTCACTCTCTTTAAATTTATTTTTTATTTTCCTTTTCCTCTGCTTGATGTTGTGCAGATATGATTCTGTATAGTTTTCAGACTTTTTGCTTTATGTTGAGGTGTTTTTCAATATGTCAAAATAAAAATATAGTAATAAGCCACTGATCACTGTAGGATCAATACCTATTGAGTATTTTTTTTCCCCTCCAGGTAAAAATAGACCTTGTTTTTATCAGTGTAGAGAAAAACATGTAGGTGTTTCATAGTGACAGATAATAGCACACTCCAAATAGTAATTTATAGAAACTCTTTTTAATTTTTTTTAATTCACTGTATTCAGTCTGATCTGTTTTTGTAGGGGGGTAAGAGATCCAAATTTATATCCCCCCAATTGATATAATTATGGGCAATGAGTTCTTTGTCATATGTACATATGTGCCCGTGTATGTGTGTGTGTATATATATGCACACACACATTTTTGTCTGGTAGAGACAAAGAAGACATTTATTTGGGCAACTCAAAAACTTGTACAAGTTTGATCCTTTCCAGATGGCCATATATCTGGCTGCCAGATTCTTGGTTCAGCCCATTTTCTGTCTCCTAAATCTCTCTTTGTGCTTTTCTGTGAGCATAGCACATCTTGAAGTTTCTGTGAGTTCCCTGTTAGGGCAGCTTCCAGTTTCACTGAGCAATCCAGGAAATGATCTCTGTTGTCTTACAGAAAAGGTTCACTAAATTCAACAAATGTGCCTCTTTAAAAAATTAACTTTACCTTACAAGGGTGTATCTTCCTTTGCTATGGAGGCAGAGCGGCAAAATGAAAAGATCAGACATGAAGAAGGCCAGGATAGTTCCGTTTCTGGCTCTGTCATTGCCTGCCTGTGTGTCCTTGGGGTGCTCTGCAAACGCTCTGAGCCTTAGTTTACTTTCCATAAATAGGACCACCCGTGGTACCTATGTCGTGAAAGAAGTGTGTAAATATTAAGTTGCAGTGACTCAAGTAAAGGGTGGAGTCGCACTTCACTGATTCAGATCAAGTGAACAGCAAGCAGCGGGTCATGGTAGTAACATCCCTGGTGGCCCAGATGGTAAAGAATCTGCCTGCAATGCAGGAGACTCAGGATTGATCCCTGGGTTGGGAAGATCCTCTGGGGAAGGGAATGGCAACCCACTGCAGTATTCTTGCCTGGTGAATTCCATGGACAGAGGAGCCTGGCGGGCTAATAGTCCATGGGGTCGCAAACTGTCAGACACGACTGAATGAGTAACACACATACTGTGCTGGGGCATCCATACTGAGACAGTGGTTCTCAAATTTGAATGTGCCTCAGAATCCCCTGGAGTGCTTATTAAAGCCCAGGTCTTTGGGCCCCACTTGCAGAATTCTGATTCTGTAAGTCTGGGATGGGGAACGAAGATTTGCATTTCTAACAAGTTCTCTGATGATGCTAATGCTGCTGGCCCTGGAACCATACTTTGAGGACCATCGAACCAGGCATTCATACTCCAGACAATTTCCCTTGGGTAGTTTGGTCAAGGATCAGAAGGGTTAGCTCCTTCAGCCTTTGGGTGATAGATCTAAAACCGGAACCTCCTCAGCTCAGGGCTGACCCAGTGTCTGTTTATCAAAGTGCTCAATCCCTGGCTTGACTCACAGCTATCTCAAGTATTTATACCCACATTCGTAGCCTTCTGGGCTTCCCTGGTGGCTCAGTCCTAAAGAAGTCTCCTGCCAATAAGGAAGACAAAGGTTTGATCCCTGGTTTGGGAAGATCCCCTGGAGAAGGAAATGTCAACCCATTTCAGTATTCTTGCCTGGAGAATCCCATGGACAGAGGAGTCTGGAGGGCTACAGTCCATGGGGTTGCAAACAGTCAGACATGACTTAGCGACTAAACACCACCACAGCATTCTACGTCTTATCAACACCTTCTGGTTTTTTGCATTCTCGACCTTCAAGGAGTCACTCCCAAGCTTACTCCAGGACAGCTCTCACTCCTGGAGTGTGGCACAGGACTGCCACCAGCTTGCCTCAATCTTGACTCCCCACGGCAGAGCAGATGTCACAACCTCTGTGTCCCTACGACCGCTGATCGCAGTTCTGTTGGGTGTGCTGAAATTATTTTGCTCTGACTACTTTTCAGAAGAGAATCTTTCCCTCGGATTTTTTCAGAGGGGGACTGGCATATGCTGAGCAGACAGCACACAGATCCTTGAAGAGAGTGGGGAGTGGCTAGAACCAAAAGCTTTCATCCCCTCGCACTTCATTGAAAAGGTCGCCTCGCCTTGGTGGCCGTTTATTCCAATCAACCTCTTAACTAGCTGTGGACGCTTCTCAAACATCATTTGCTTATTTTGGGTTCAAACGTGGGTGGCATCTATCACTCATTATTCACGACAGGCCTTTGCTAAGGGCTTTACACACAACATCTCCTTTCATCTTTCCAGCGGGTCTATGGTCTGGGAAAGGGGTGGCAAAGGCACTCACGGTAACTGTAACCATTCCTAAGAGCTCTGATGGAAACACCGACCCACCCCTGACCTCTTGCCGACGTCCTCCATTAGCTAATCCGTGGTGCTGCCCACAGAATCAGCCTCCCTGGGCACCGAGCAGGTAGAGGGTGAGAGAGAATCCATCAGGGTGCAGACAGAAGACAGAGAACTTCGTGTTCCTAGGGGAAGTTTAAGAAACTAAGGCTTTGCAGTGTTAAGAACCTTGCCCAAGGTAGACCTTTTACTGAGTAACAGAACTGGTACTTGAACCCAGGACCGTTTGACTCATGAGATCATGACGTCAGCAGAGCACACCTTCCTCTGAGGGGCCAGAAAACAGGTTGACAGGGTTACAAAGCAAATCATGTGTATAGTCAGTATCATTCCTTTAAGGGGTGTTCTTTCCTCCATTTTGAAATACTCTCAAAACTGAAGGATCAATAGTTATTTATGGAAAAATGTACATTTTTTTCACTCTGATACACACTTGGTGATGAGTATGACGGTCAGAATGACACCTTAAGGAATTGGCTTTTCTCTGCCCTTGGGGCACACAGTTACCCATTATCAGAATGTCCACTTTAGTTCCGTAAAGACTCAATTGTGGGTGTCTAAAAAGGAAATTGACTTTTCAAAACAACAAAAAAAATTCTTTATGTACATCTAAGTTTGAAAAATTTAACTCTAAGTTCAGCATAAAAATAATGCATGATCATTTATTGGAAGAAATTCAACTTTAAAATAAGGCTATTACCTTGATTTTGCAGAGCTCCCACTTTCTGAAGAACTTCTTCTCCCCTTCAAAGGCAGAATTTTATTACTGAGGGTCCTATTAATGTTCAAATGCACTTAAAAATCACAGTTTTAAGTGCATTGGATGGATTTGCAGAAATAATTTTAAGTCACTGCTTGTTTCAACTGAAGTATCCAGCTAACAGGTGAATGAAAAGTATTGCTGCTGCTCGTGTAAGCTGACTGCTTGGTGAACTAGGCTCCTTTTAAAGAATATCCTCTCACCCATGGTAACAAATATGACTGGCTCATTCACTTATTCGTTACTTTTTCCCCTCTCTCTATATACAGTTGAGTACCTATTATGTGACGAACATGACCCTTCAAACACGCTATGTTAATTCTACACTTTGACAAGAGACTGCCATGGTAGCATGATTGTTGAGAGTACCTGTATTGTGTCCAGCACTTACATAAACCTCCAGGCTTCTCCAAGAGCCTCTCACATTCTTACGGCTATTTCCACTTTATCCTTGTTCATCTGAAGCTCAGAGAAACCAAGCACTTTGGTGACAGTCAGAGTTAGTACATGGTAGCGTTGTGATGTCAGTACTCTACTTTCTACCACATTTGTACCTGTTGTCCCTTTTTGAGCATCTGTGGAGATGTCACCTCAGCTGGACTATTGGCAGCCAGAGTCAAACTGAGTCCTGATGCCTTAACTTGTGAAAAATCTAATTATTGAAAACTTGGGATTAAGCTGAAGTAGAAGTTGGAATCATGTTAGGGTAGAAGGCTCTTGAGACCGGTAGCCAGGTTGGGCCCTTTCCTTCTGGGCTGCTAGAATGGCCATGCTGAAGTTTCCAGAATTCATACTATCTGTAGATGCTGGCTGCTCATTAGGGACCCCCTTACCATCCCTCTAGCCCAGGGAAGATGATTTTCTGCCAAACTCTTCTATTATGGGATGTGGCTTCTTTCCTGGGCCTCAGAGAGTGACTCGATCAGAATCCCTGGATTCCGAAGAAAGAGCTGAATCAAGGGTTTCATGGAACTTGGCAGGGCTTACATACTAGGATCCTGGAATCTGTCATCATAGTCATGATTAAACCACCCCCCCGCCCCCACCAGCCAAGGCCAGGGATTTGGTCCTGTTAATGAGCCAGAAAGCCCAGGAAAACCTGAGGACAGATCTGGGTGGGACCATGGTAGGTAGACTTTGACAGTCATGATTCTCCTAGGTTCCCTGTTCAGAGGGTGACATAGGATCTCTAGGGAATAAGGCCCTTGTTCTAAGCTTACTTCCCAGATTGTCAGGGGCTCCACTGAAGGGGGGTATCTGGAGAGAGAGCTGGCTTTTGACATCCTTGGAGACATTTCCTGGGCTTCAGGGCAATCACAGGCATGTTTTAGGAATAATGATTTAGTGGAAGACTTGAGGCCAGGAACAATCTGATCTTTCAGGCTATGGTCCTCAAACTTGGAAGTCACGGAAAGGCTCAGGATGACTTGCTAGTTTACTGGGTCTGGCTTTTTATGCCAAGTCACCAGGCAACTGCTTAAATTTAGTGTATCTTTGTCCAGTATCAAGCTTGTATGTAGAGAACTGTGTAGCCCAAAACTGATACAGATTCACTGGTTTCTCTGTATAATCGGTAGTAGTTGGGGGATGAGTCTTATGCATGTAGATTGCAGGGATGGAGGGCTCAAGTCTTGACTTGCTCGAGCAAGGGGACACAGCTCTGGGCTCGTGGGTGCTGTCCAGGAGGTCTCAGAGCAGGTATCAGGGGCAAAATATCCAGTCCTTACAGGGTAGGGGTGTCAAATAGATAATTTACCATGGATATGGAATCAGAAACCCTATTAAGTTAAATTAAGTCCACAGCTGGGCTTGTGGTTTGCTCAAAAATGGTGCCTGGGTTTCATCTCAGATACCCTCTTGACCAATCAGGAATGGTTGCATGACACACTGTGTGGAAAAAGCTTCTGAGGCTCTGTCTCAGCTCAGTGAGGAGGATGGCATGCTTGATTCATAATGTCTGTATCTGCTTGAGGTAAGCAGGGAGCAGAGGCTTATGTGCTATTATTCATTCCTACCTTAGTGTACGCTACACTTACAGAGCTGTGAGCACAGCATCGGTCCCCACATTGGGCAAGACAAACCAGCCTGTGAGTGAAGTCACCTAGGCAACCCACTTCTCCAGCACAGCTGTTTTGAACTATTTCCATATTTTCCAAGTTCATGAAATCATGACAGTTCTCTGTGCTCAGAAGATAACCCCTTTGGCTTTCCTGAGAGGAAGGAAGACATTGGACAATAGTTGCCCTGCTTCCTGCCACCATCACCCAACATCTCTTATCTTCCCCATCCTTCCGCTTGTGTTTTCTTTCCATGACAAAGGATAAAGCAGCCTCCCTCCCTTTTAGAACTGGTTTCTCATCCTTTTTTTCTATCCCCAGTTACTCATAACTTAAAAGAAAATAGCTGATGTGGAAAAAATAAGGTTTTATCAGAAAGGCATTCCCAGTCTCAAAGGCCCCTCCCGCACCATGCTGACCTCCTCTGGACCTGAGAATGATTTTCACAGACTACTATTTTTCTTTGTTTCAAATTAATTTTTTTCTGTCATCAAGCTATCAGAGTACAGCCCCAATGCTAACCAACTGTGCATGGAATTTGCATAATTTTATAAAATGCAGGCAATCAGAAGTGGAAACTTAGCTTCCTGGCTCCCACTTTTGAGTATGTGAGTATTGAGTCTCACGTTGGTCTAATTTTGTTTGATTACCTGAGTTGAGGTTCATGTTAAATATAAGCTTGTATTTTGCCATCCAGGAGTTCAAAAGAAATGCAGTTCATGTCTGTTATTAAAATTGTGTTCTGGTACATTTGAGGTACTAAGATCTATATTCAGAAACAGGTCTCGAATATTATAATATTTCCTGTTTATCTGAAGTCAAGATTTTGGATTGTTGTTATGTTTTCTGAACTTGCTCTCTTCCTAAATTGACCTTATTCAGAAAACAACTTATTAATATTTAAGTAGTTAATCCAAGTACTGTCTTCCTTCAAAAACAACCCACATGTCTCATTAGCACCTCAGAACATTGGTATCGATTACAGTTTTCTTGCTTATTTGTGCAATCTTTGTTCACTGAGTTTTATAGTATTTACTAAATCTTTCTGTACCATGTATCATGAGTGAGAACAAATGTTTTTCATATCATGTATGTATATATTAATTTTATACTGCTCTTGTACACTTTGGAGTAATTTTTTATGTAAGTCTTCACAAATAGGGAATTATGAGGTTTGGTTTCTAAAATTCTCCCTTTTGAAGGAATGTAAATTTGTGCTAAAAAAATAAATGTACTTGTTGAATATTTCTTTAAGATAGAGACAAAAGGAAATAGTTCTATTTGGTGGTGTCTTTAAAGACTTGGCGAGACTGGCAGTAAGAAAGAAAAGAGCCAAAAATCACTTCTTCAAGAAGAGGAGGAGAAATTGAAAATGCCTTTTGCAAGGGGACAGCACAGTATGGGGTGGTTTGTGACAAAATTTTAATGAAAAGCAAGCTTCTTTATTGAAATCTAATAAATAATAGACCAGAAAAAGAAGGCTTAGCCATTTTATTTTAAAATAAGATGGTGAAATAGATAATTTGGACCTCTGAGTCAAGAATTTGTTGGGTTCATTGGTCATTTTTAGGACAGATTTGACCTTTCCATAAAGTGTGAAGGGTCTTTATCTTCTATAAAGTTATGCCCTTAAAGAGCGAGCTGCATTCATTCCTTAATAAAGTTATAAAGGAGAAAGAGAAAGTGCTCTGACCCGTCAGATGTGCAGTTGTCACACAGAATTCTCTCAAGAAAATAGCTTTAAAGGCCAGAACCTAGGGAGTTCTGAGGCCAGCAACCCCCTTTGATTTCTAAAGGAACAATTGTTGCTTCTAGTTTTCCAAATTGCAAATTAGGGGACTAGAAAAGTATTTGATGTTAGTTCACTGAACTCTCTTGTCAGCCAACCCATAAACAGAATTAATTGCCTCCCATGAATCCAGCACTAGAATGGAGGACTGGTAGAAACAGCCCTTCGGCTCAGTATTTATGAAAAGAGTGAGTGTCCATTTAAAAGGCGTGATACCTGCACTTCTTTAACTTAATGGTTAACCCATTTGGTTTCTAACTCTTAGAAGGAACGACGTAAAAATGATTCAGTTTAAAGGACTCTGTTTCAGGAATTGGGGTTTTGGTTTTCTTTTTCTGTGTTGTTCCATATCACAAATTAAGCATAGAATGGTGCTAAAACAAGCTTACTAGGGATATTAATGCATAAAAGCAAGCTTTTCAAATTGAGAGTCAGTACCTGGAGCATCTCATAAACTATTCTTCATAATCTTTTTGGTCTGTATTTGCAGATGAGCAGTGGGTTTTGTTTGTTTTGTCTGTGTGTATCTGTGTTTGGTTTAGATGCTAAACCTGGCCATCTTTGGACATTGAATTGAACTTGAAGGTACAAGGTACATTGAAATGCTGCATTTGTTGGATCGACCTATTGGTCTTTGGGAAACTAAGGTGGTAAAAATGGGGAAAAGCTAGAATTTTGTCAGCTGGATGAACTTAAACATGGTAAAAAAAATCAAAACAAAACCTCCTTGTGCTTCTTAATCTGTAAAATGGACATGGATTATATATAGTGATTGTTACCATCAATTTTGCTGCTTTTATTCCTCACCATGTTTGATAACCCAGGATCTGCACATCTAGAGCCCCTTCCCCTGAGATTAGTTTTATCGATTTTTGTGATACAAATGCTATTAGACATGTTCTTGTGGTACATCCAAGGCGGAAGGTATGAGTTTCTTTTCCCAAGCTCATGTAGCCCGAAAAGCCATTTCTGAAGCATGTGGGTCCCCTCCTCTCTGTAGAGGTTCCCCCTTCTCCCTCAATTTCCCTGAAATTTCACCATCTGGAGTGTGTTCCTTTTTGTTTGGCGGAGTTCCTAACTCTGAGACTCCTGACCACAATGCATCATGATTTCTCTTAAAGTTTTATCAATGCCTGAAGTTGGGGCTCAGAGGGGCCCCAAGACCCTCGACTAGACTCTGAGAGCTGACGGAAAGAGGAGGAGGAGGCCCAGAAGGCAGTCTAGGTGGGTGAAAGGTAGTGCTGTTAGGAAGATGGACCCACACACACTTATTTCAAGAGTTACCTGGACACTCCATGAACTGTTTAAGAATTTTTTTCAATCTATTTTTCTGAAAAGAAAGGATTCTTATGGTCTAAATTAAATAAGATTTTCAGCTGGGTTTTACTAATCCATGTGAAGTTTTTATTGGTTTAGACTCTTATTTTTATCTAACATGGAAATTAAAATCCCAGGTTAATTTTCATTTGTACAAATTAGTGAGAGGCTTAAGGAGGAAGAGGGAAGGAGCCTTGCTTACTTGCCCTCTAACCTAGTGTTTACCTTGAGGTTTATTTAACATGGCAGGTGGTGACAAAGTGCTGCATCTGGCATCTCTTGCAACGTTATCTCAACTCTCGATTGACAAATGCTTTTGACACGGAAACCCAGTACTGTTCTAAAACAGGAAAAAAAAATATATATATATATAATTCAGATATGGGATAATAAAAATGGCTCCTCTAAACATGTCAGATGAATTAGACCTCTAAGGGGGAACCATGTTGTAAGTGGCGAAGATAAAATAGAATGGAATTTTTTCATAAACTAGAATGAGATAGTGTTGTTGTCAGTTGTCAGAGGACATGAACACCCGTGGGAGCAGTGGCATGTCACCCTGTGCTGTTGCTTTTTAGTGGTTTTAATGGGTAGTGCTAATTGAAAAACTACCTGGCGGAGTTAATCGAGGTTGACGCTAGTCAGTTGTTGCTGAGGACAGAGGCACGTTAATTGTAGATTGTGGGGCAGATAAAGGGCTAGGCTTTTCTAGGATGTGAGTCTTAGCTAAGTTCAGAAGTAAGCTGTTTTTAAATCATAAAGTTTTAGTGCAATTCGATTATTATACAGCAAGAGTAACTTCCCATTTAATGTGGGGGCATTTGGGAACATTAGTGCTATGTACTTGGGCAGTTGGCATGCTCTCCTTAAGACGTCATAAATCAGCAGGGAAATTAGCTGAGGCTCATCACTTGCACACACATTTACACAACAGTATTTCTCAGATGAGCACCCATCTCATGTCACCTTCAAGATTTTGGCCCCCTGGACTATTACTTGCTTAATCTTTTCCTCTAAGCTAATTTAATTCTTTCTTTGCCTTTACTTATCTTTGACATAAGCAGTACTACCCATGAATGCAAAGGTTTGATGTTATCGTATTTTTATATTATGCATTCAGATCAGATCAGATCAGATCAGTCGCTCAGTCGTGTCCGACTCTTTGCGACCCTGTGAATCGCAGCATACCAGGCCTCCCTGTCCCTCACCAACTCCCGGAGTTCACTGAGACTCACGTCCATCGAGTCAGTGATGCCATCCAGCCATCTCATCCTCTGTCGTCCCCTTCTCCTCCTGCCCCCAATCCCTCCCAGCATCAGAGTCTTTTCCAATGAGTCAACTCTTTGCATGAGGTGGCCATATTATGTATTAAAAGTACATAATTGGTGCAAAGTAAAAAAACTTAATTAAAAAAAATTACAGAATATCATGTACCACTCGAAAACATCCCACATTTGGGATAGACTTATGTAATCTCTACATGTACTATTCATTTTTATAATTGCATGGTTTTGCATTTTTATACTTTCAGAATCATTAATCCCCCCCCCTTGGTTGAAATTGGAAATGCATTTGTGCATATAAAATATTGGAATGCAAATAAAACACGCATTCCCTATAATTACCTCTTGGTCTATTCTGGAATTATAATAGCGAATACTAGTTAGAGCAGGCACCCTTTGGGACACTGATGGCAGAGCCTTCCTGTACTGGCTGCTGGCTGGGGAGAGCCCTGAGGCGAGTGACCAGAGTGAAGCCCAGGCTCTGAGAGTGACGCCTGCCCAGGCTGAAAAGAGGTCCTGGGGGAGCTGACCAGGCATTTTCATCCCTTTACTGGGGAAGCACCACAGTGGTGGCAGGCTTCTCCAACTAGGCTTTTACATTGAAACGGAAATTGGTTCCTTTTGTTGTTGGGCCTTTGGATTTGTTAGCTACTTGGTATCTCTATCTCTGTTATTTTTGCAGTTGGTCATGTGTGATTTTATTGCAATATGTATCTCATTATCTTTTTTTTTTTCAATTGAGGTAGAGTTGCAGATGCAGTGACTCAGATGGTAAAGAATCTGCCTGCAATGCAGGAGACCCAGGGTCCATCCCTGGGTAGGGAAGATCTCCTGGAGAAGGGAATGGCAACCCACTCCAGTATTCTTGCCTGGAGAGTGCCATGGACAGAGGAGCCTGGTGAGATACAGTCTGTGGGGTTTCAAAGAGTCAGACACGACTGAGTGACTAACACTTTCTCTTTCATAGTCGCCTTATGATGTTGTGCTTGTCTCTATTGTACAGCAAAGTGCACCAGCTATACATACACCTGTATCCCCTCCTTTTTGGATCTCCTTCCCATTTAGGTCACCACAGAGCACTGAGTAGAGGTCCCTGTGCTACACAGCACATTTTCATTGGTTATCTGTCTTTTACATGTGCTGTGCTGAGCTTAGTCACTCTGACTTATGTCCGACTCTTTGCAACCCCATGGACTGTAGCCCACCAGGCTTCTCTGTCCATGGGGATTCTCCAGGCAAGAATACTGGAGCGGGTTGCCATGCCCTCCTCCAGGGGATCTTCCCAACCCAGGGATGGAACCCAGGTCTCCTGCACTGCAGGCGGATTCTTTACTGTCTGAGCCACCAGGGAAGCGTAGTGTGTGTATGTCAGTCCCCATCTCTCAACTTATCCCACCCTGCCCTCTCCCCGCCTTGGTGTCCACATATCTGTGTCTTTATTTCTGCTTTGCAAATAGGTTTATCTGTACCATTTTTCTAGCTTCTGCATATATATTTTAATTGATTCCTCCTTTGCTTTCCTCTGATGATATTGACATTCTGACATTCACTCTCATCTCCTGCTCATCTTTCCAAGGCTTATCCAGCCTTGAAACTGAATGTACAAAGTTGCTTTGACGCTAACTAGACCTCTCTTTGTTTTCTCTTACTGAACTTGACGTTGGATTTAGTCACCTGCTTTCACATGTTGCTAATAGTTGTATGTGTCATCTGCTGTATTTCCACATCCCAGCAGGCCAGGAACACAACGGAAGTAAAGGACTTATGTGATGTAAGTGTATATTTTTATACACATGACATGAGAAATATAATGAGATGATTTATAAATAATGACAAATATCTTTTAAGAGTGGGAGGTTCTTGGCAATGGCTCAGGATAGCTTCTGGAGAGGTCCAGATATTTAGACACACAAATAAGGAAGTGGGACATTTTTTTTTCCTCCCTCCTTCCTCTTCAAATTTCTTTTTCCTGTCCTGCTTCCTGCGGTGGATGAGAAGACAAAGAATTGAACTGGCAGATTCTACTTTAGTCTAAACCGGGAAACCAAGATTTGCATTTTTAAAACAAGTCCTGGCACTCCCATCCAGGCTCAGTCCTGGGCTTTTTCTTTGGCATTACATCTGCAGGTAGAGCTTCTGGAAAACCTGCTGACTAGCCAGGTTCTTCTCTTGTATGTTCCCCATGTCCAGACTTTATCCCTCAAGTACCCCAAACTGGAATGAATCATACACCCAGTCAGATTTCTTTTGGCCATTTCTCCTCAATGCTCCTTCTAAACAGCAGTGGTTCTATCCTGTATCATAATTAACCTCTAGGGCTTGTTAAAACACAGATTGTTGGGCCTCACCCTCAGATTTCAGATTAGGTAGGCCTGGGGTGGGACCTGAGAATTTGCATTTATAACAAGTTCCCAGGTTGTTGATGCTAATGGTCTGGAGCCTACACCTAAGAACCATTGCACAATATTTCCCCTTCCCCTCATTCAGGCCTCATTGAACTGAGGCTAAGTTCATGTAGGTGCTGGTTTAGTTTCCTCCAAGTGATCGTTGTTTATCCACATACTTGCTTGCAACACGTCCCAAGCTCCCCAAGGGGAAAGTACAGGAGAAGGTTCAGCAGTGATTCTTCTGGACTTCACCTTGCTTCCCCTACTTCTGCCAGCTCCTCCTCCTCATCCCAGCCCTTCCTCCAGTCCCCCAACACATCAAACAACCAGCCCCCATCCCACAGAGGCCTAGCACACACAGCATAGAATAAAAGAGGACTGAATGCCTTGAATTTCGGTGCCATCAAGATGTAGGACTCTGGGGGCCTCTTTCATAACGCGAGTCCAACATAGATAGAACCTTTAGCTCCCTGTCTGGCCACAGTTCCTAGGAAACGTGCTTGCAATAACTGACTTACCAGAAGACGTAGCCTTAGGCCTAGACCAGTCTAGACAGCCCCATGCTTAGTGAGAAGGACTTAGAAAACACTGTCTCATTCGGTTACTCAACGGGAAACCTTCTTGGCACCACCCAGGGGAGTGCCTCCTGTCAGAAATTCCTTCCCAAAGAGAATAAGAGCAAGGGAATCCAAGAAGGGATGAGGGGTGGACCAAGGCTTTCCTCACCATTTCTGATTCAGCTTAAATCAGCCGCCTAGACTCACAAGTCTGTGAGCCCAAGCCCTCTGGGCCTTCTGCTCACCACACCCTCCACTGAGAAACTTTCTTCCCTCTTCAGCCAGTTCCCATCCTTCATTATTCAGTGCATGCTGAGATGACAGTCATACAATCTACCACTCCTGTGAATGTTTTATTATATCCCTGGGTGAAAAAGTGGCAGATTTCCCCCCACCCCTACCCTGGAAGTTCCCCACACCATCCTGCTCACAGACTTTCCAGGCGGTCTCTGCTGTCTCTTGCTTTTAAATGTAATGACTTAGTGTTTGGGGCTCAATTCCCTTGCCTGATCAGTTCTGAGAGTGTTTATGTGCCAGAGCTGATAATGGCAAAGATTGTTTTCGTGTGTTTTCTTTTCTCATGTGGAGGATTCATATTCTGCAATCCATCTGCCATATCGTGTGTCTTTTTCACAGAGACTTTTTTTAGAGAAGTAAATTCTTCACCTGTCTTTCACTGTGACCCTTATAAAGTCATCTTCTTGTCTCACCTTTGCTAAAGAATTCAAGGGGAAAGCAGGCTTCTGGCTCCTCACTACTTCTAGGGGTAGGATTCCTCGTAGAATCTAGAAAGGCGTCTTACAGGTGGGAGTTTCTGTCTCATTAGGGGGGTCTCCTTCTGTGACATCGCCTACACACGTGATGAGTGATTTTTAGTGACTTCTTTTCATCCATTAATACAGACTGAAAACTAGAAATTGAGGCTCTGGCAAGGGTGAACAACCAATAAAACATGTCTCTCCGCTCATATTTCCGCCTGCTTGAATCCTTTTCTGAGAGAGTGGTGTGGAACAGTGCTAGTTTGACTAAAAACTGCTGAGTTTTATTCCACACTAATAACACCTGGCATCTTTATGTGCTAAGGATAAATTAAGCCCTCAGTGAAACACAGAGTCAATGTGGTTTTCACCATGATGTAGCTTATTCCACACTCATTATGTATACAGAGAACTCTATGCTTGTGACAATGTGAATGTGTGGATATGTATGCAAGCTTTCACAAAACATTCATTGCCTTGGCCACTTTGTTCATTTTAGGTAGAGGCAGCATTTATGATGTATTATGTCCAGTTATTTACATGGATCCTGAGAATTCTGGAGGTGAAATAGCCCTTAAGAATCATTTAATCCAAAAATCTCATCTTATAGATTGAAGAAATGGAGAACCAGGGTGATTATTTTGGTGTGTCCTGTGAATTTGGTCGGAATCAAAGCTGGAAATCAGGGATTATATCCTCAGTCCAGGGAAGTTTCTGCCACAGGGTTCATCAAAACATAAACAAATTATTCAAATACAGGAACATTTGGAGACAATTGGTCACAGAGTTTTACAGAATTCAAAGTTACTATTTTAAAATGATCTTAAGATACATTTTTTTCAGATTTCATGGTTTGTTTTGAATTTACTTTAGATTTACAGAAAAGATTTAGATTTGCAAAAATAATTCCAAGTTTTTTTAATATAACATTTTTTTCATTCTACTTCCTCTAATGATAATACATTAGAAAACCATATGATGATTATCAAAAACAAGAGTTTTACATTAGTATTATATCATTAAACTTCAGACCTGTTCAGATTTTGCCAGTTTTTCCTGTAACACTTTTTTTTCTTTCTGTTGCAGGATCCTATCTTAGATCTGACTTTGTATTTCTTTGTTATTCTTGTTAGAGTCTGTAGCCATTTCTGAGTTTCTGCTTGTCTTTTATGATCTCAACACACTTGAAGAGTACTGGTCAGTTATTTTGTAATTTTTTTCCTTCTTACTAGCACATAAAATACTGGTACATCTTATGATATATACCCCTAGAGAAGGAAATGGCAACCCGCTCCAGTATTCTTGCCTGGAGAACCCCATGGACAGAGGAGCCTGGTGGGCTGCAGTCCGTGGGGTTGCAAAGAATTGGCCATGACTGAGCGACTACTGCTATGATAAACACTGTGCTTTAGAATCACTGCAATGCGGTGTGTGTATCAGTATCAACATCTATTAAAAGTCTGTTTCTTCTGCTCTAGGTTCGGTGCCATAATTTCTTTGAGGTAAGAGTTGAATAATGTTTTTTAAAGTAAAATCCTACTAAAGAGTAGAGAAAATAAGTATTACAGGTGGAAAATAAGTGAAAATAAAAGTAAAGTAAAATCCTAATAAAGAGTAGATGAAAATAAGCACTACAGGTGGATGATTATTCAAGTAATCAAGAAAGTGCCATGACTGATATATTACATGTCGGGAAGGGGATGGGCACAGGATCCCATTCTATGCAACTTTTTAATTTCATATGACAAATAGGAATGATTATTTAGAGTATTTCTTCAAGGACATTGTGAGATTTCAAGAACTTCTGCGATACATTCTAAGTAACTGAAGCTCCATGCCAGTAGGGGATAGAAAGTTACCCTACAGCAGATCCATGGAAATACCAAGCAAGCACAAATCCATGGAAATAATGCCGCCTCCTCTCCTTCTTCGTCTTCCCTTTCTTTCTTCTCTCTGTCCTTTCTTCTCCCTCTTGTCTGTCTTCTCCTCTTCTCTTTTTCTCTTTCTACTTCTAGCTCTTTCTCCAGCTCTCCTTCCTCCTCAGTATCTTTCTTCTCTTTCTCATCCCCCCTCCTCCCTCCCCAGTGCTCTTCTTCTTACTTGCTTACATCTTCCTTCTCCCCACATCAGCACCTACTAAGGGAATGTTCCACTGTGTAATCACCAAGCCATGAAATTGCTAAAACCAAAGTCTGGGAGAGAGAACTCCAAGAACACGAAATAAGCTTCCTTGGGTACGTGCATACTAAGTCCCTTCAGTTGTGTCTGACTCTTTGTGACCCTATGGTGTCCATGGGATTCTCCAGGCAAGAATATTGAAGTGGGTTGCCATGCCCTCCTCCAGGGGATCTTCCTGACCCAGGGATCAAACTCCCATTTCTTAGGTCTCCTGCATTAGCAGGCAGGTTCTTTACCACTGGTGCCACCTGGGAAGCTCCAAAAGGAGTTTCCTTACCTAAATCATTTAACATCTTAATTGCAGAGTGTATTGTGGAGAAAGCATCTCAGGAGATGACAGCACACTGGTCCAACGTGTCTTTTCCGTCTTAACTTTATAGGATAGTGTAGGATGCAATCATCATGGTGTCTTAAGATGGCGTTAAATCAGAGATAAAATGGAAATCCTGTACCACCTCTAAGCACCCTTCCCCAAGGTACAAGCTCACAACACAGTGCAGTGGGCACCAGGCCTTGTGGTCAGTGAGGCTGGGGTAGGCGGGCAGAGACCACTGAGTGGTCTTATATCAGCGTTCAAGATGCACGTCAAGGGTAGGTGTCACCTTAGACAGCCCCAGCGCTTTCGGGCTCCGAGCTCTCCCGTCTTTCCTGCAGCCATCGGACGGGCTCCTGCTCTGTCCTTCACACTTCCTCCTAATAATTCCATTACTCAGAGGAAGGAGACCTGGGAGAGGGAGATGACTCAGAGCTCCTTAGGCAACGGACACCTGGGTTTCAACTTGGCTCTGCGGACTGCCGCAGTCCTGGCTTCTGTGGCAACTCGAAGGCACAGGAAATCTGAGATTTAAGGCTGTGAATTCAGGATTGACGTGAAAGACGCCACTTGTGTTGTGCTGAAGCAGGCATGCTGATTATGTAACAGCTTCCAACACATTCCCGGCTGGTGGTGGGTTTTGATTGACATTTTATGGGCCTTATTACTCTTGAAAACAACACTAAAATTGCCATGACAAGCTCAAGATGGAAATATGAATACATGAGCCTCTCCCTGCTGAACTAGAAAATGACTCTTCAGAATTCTTCCTGGAGGAAGGTGGAAAATTTTTTTTTTTAAATATTCACGTGGATTCATAATGATGTTTTCTTTTGTTCCCTGAAGGAGAAAGATCCCCTAATCTTAGAACAATTTGAACATACCCTGGATTCAAGGACTTTTCCTTTTTTTTTTTTTTTTAACAACTTAGAAATGAATGTTCACTTTTGAAGTAGAAAATGAATTGCATAAGATATAGATGGTTTAACAAATATTGTCTTTACAGCAGTAATTTAGAGTTTATTTGGTAACTCATTGGTAGAAAGGGTTCATCATTTTAACAACACAGAGATGGAAATGCAGCAGAAATGAAAATCCCATGAATGAACTTGGGAGATTTTTCTATTTTCTGTATACAGCAAAGCTTTGACATGGAATGAAGTTTCAAAACAGTAATGAGGGGACTTGCCTGGCGGTCCAGTGGGTAAGACTGCACTTCCACTACAGGAGGCACAGATTTGACCCCTGGTTCAGGAATTAAGATCCTACATGTGCAGCACAGCAAAAAAAAAAAAAAAAAAAAAAAGATATATAAATGACATGTCTCATTTGTTTTAATTGAATTATTGGCTCTCCCTGAATACTTTGGGAGTTTGCTTCAATAGCAAACACTCTGAATCTGAGTTTCCATCTTTCCAGTTTCCTTCGATTTTATATAATTAAAATATATGTATTAGACTTTATTCATGCCAGTCGGTGCCCCTGGATTTCTAAATGATAATTATCTGCTTTATTATACAATAGTAATAATAGCAATGGCCATGGAAATAATTCTGTTTATTGAGTTTTGAGGTCTTATTTTTTAACTCTTAAACCTAAGCAGTCTGGTTTCCATAACTGTCTACTCTGCTTTAGGTTTATTTTCTAAAGTCACGCTCAGCTCAGAATGGGAAGGCAGCAGGTTTCCTGTCACTTCTCCCGAGTTGAGTGCCTTATGCCCTGTGAAGAGGTGAGCACACGTTCAAGCAGGCACGGGAAGAAAGGCACAGAGTGAGAGAAAAAGCCTTTGTGAAACACTTTAAATGAAAGATGTTATTTCAAGTCGTGGGGAGTATGCAGTTAGAAATGATAGTACAGTTGAGGCAGAATGATCATTTTTCTGGAAGCACATGTTCAATGTTGGCAAAAGGTTTGTTTTTGACAAACCTGTTTTCATGTAGAAATTACGATAAATGGACAGCAGATGTTTGCTTTTAAGGAGCCTGCTTTTGATTGGCCAGCCAGGTAAGGATGCATGTGGTGGCTGTTACAAAGCAGCTGGTGTCAATTTAAGAAAATGATGTTCTACCCTCTTCTGCTTTGACCAGTCAGAACAGTGATATCCATATTTTAAAGTTATGTATTCACCATTCATATATATATATATATATATGCATATATACTAAGAACTTGATTACAGAGGTGATAAATTGTATGTAGTATAAAACTGTGCAGACCCAGCATTTTAAAAAGTCTATTTTTGCTTCATCATTATAAAGTAACTGAAGGCATGGCTGTTGCTGTCCTCTTTAGACACAGTTTAAGACCCAACATTTAGGAAGGAAATGATGGTGAGGTTGAAGAATATGACCTCTGCTCAGATAATCTATGTTTATACGAACAGTCAAGGGAGATGGGAAATATGTTCTTTCTTTCTTTCTTTAAATTATTCACTATTAACACTTTGTTTTTTTTTTTAATTTTATTTTATTTTTAAACTTTACATAATTGCATCAGTTCTGCCAAATATCAAAATGAATCCGCCACAGGTATACATGTGGGGAGGGAGGAGGGAGGAGGGTTCAGGATGGGGAACACATGTATACTATTAACACTTTGAGAAAACTAATGAGTTATTATTCATGGGGTAAACGATGATGAGATAAAAATCCTAAAGTGATTTCCCTTTTGGATAGCTGATGTTTAAATTCTATAAGCAATGTATGGCAAAACCAAGACAATATTGTAAAATAAATAAATAAAATAATAAATTCCATAAGCAATAAAGCTGCTGTTGGTGGAGTTATTTTAAATGCTGTCTTATTAAGCTGGATTATGTCTTTCCTTTCTTCATTATTTTTATTTTAATTGAGTACAGTACACTCATCTTAATCCATATGAACTTTTGTAACCACCTCCAATTAAGATAGAACATGCCCAACATCCCAGAGTGTTCTTTCATCACCTTTCTCATTTCATCGTCTCCTCCTGTACAAATTTTTAATTCATCCATGTCATTGCATATTGAAGCAGTTCACTTTTTAATCAGTATAGTATCCTGCTGCTGCTGCTAAGTCGCTTCAGTCCTGTCTGACTCTGTGCGACCCCATAGACGGCAGCCTACCAGGCTCCCCATCCCTGGGATTCTCCAGGCAAGAACACTGGAGTGGGTTGCCATTTCCTTCTCCAATGCAGGAAAGTGAAAAGTGAAAGGGAAGTCGCTTAGTCTTGTCCGACTCTTTGCGACCCCATGGGCTGCAGCCTACCAGGCTCCTCTGTCCATGGGATTTTCCAGGCAAGAGTACTGGAGTGGGGTGCCATTGCCTTCTCCAACGTAGTATTCTATGTACATGCTAATATTTATCCATTCTTCTCTTAATGAGTATTTGAGTTTTCCCCATTCACAATTTGGCTTTTGTAAATAAAACTGCTAAGAACGTTCTTGAAGCTGTCTCTTGGAGAGTAAATGCATTTACTTGTTCTGGATATACATCAGGAGTTGAATTGCTGGTTCATTGGGTAGGCATATCCAGGGTTTTGAGCATTCTGGTGGAATGTATTGGTGTTTCACTGGGGTTTTAATTTGGAATTTTTTGAGAAGAAATGATACTGAATACTTTTTCATATACTTATCTGTCATTCATATCCCGTCTCTTAGTGGGTGTTTCTTCAAGTCTTTTGCTTACTTTTAGATCAGATTGCTTACCCCTCACCCTCAACAGTGTGGTAGATCTCTTTGTATATGAGTCCAGTGTCAGTATACAGACTGTGAGTGGCATCTCCCAGTCTCTGTTTTGCCATTTACCTCTTAACATTAACTTTTGATAAACAGATTTTTTTTTATAAGTTGGACTTCAATAAAATTATTTTTCTTATATAATCAGTGATTGTTGTATTCTGTTTAAATTTTTTGAGCATCCCACTTCTTGTTTTCATAATTAGCCAAACTTCTTCTAAGCCAGTGCTCTTTGTGTTCTGTGTGAGAAGCCTTTTCCTATTTTATTTCTTACCTTCTTGAAATATTTTGAACAAAACAGCGATGCTATGACTTAGACTTCATTATGAATAGTAATTGCTACTGTCCAGTAAATGTTATAGTACCTATGCTGCAGTTGGGATGATATGTATAAAAATTCTTGTCAAATATAAGTGGTCGCCTTACAGTTTATACTGTTGTACTGTGACACTTCCTGGTCTTCTTAAAGATTTAGGACTGTTACTTTTATGCTTAAGTGTCTTTGGCACCTATAAATTTTAAGGTATTACATCTAAGTCCTGGGCACGTAAGCTGTTTACCATATATAATGGCAGTCAGGAGGTACCAGATCTTTAAATTACATCATAGGTCAAGTTTTTGGAGTAACACTTAAAATTTCTCTTTCAAAAGCGTTTCTCATATCTTTTTGATGTGTTGACCCAGGGAAGTAAAGTAAATGACGCTCCCTTTAAGTGTGTGTACAATCGTTCGGCTACTGTGGCTGCATACTGTAGTTGTCAGCCAAGTTCTTTTTCAGTTTGTTGAATTGAAACAACGTGTTAGAGCAACAGTTTTCAGTCCTAATTCTTTATTAGCATCATCTGCAAAGCTTGTATAAAATAAAACTGTTCAGCCCCTGACCCTGGGAACTCTCTAAATCCCTTGGGCATCCAGACATCAGTGAGCTGTGAAAGTTCCCAAAACGATTGCATCACGGAACCTGGACTGTGGTTCTCCTACTGGCTTAGGGCTGTGCACTCGAACTTCAGCATGCGGAAGAGCCAGATGTGCAGCCAGGTGTGGCTGAGGCCAGCGGTTGGAGACTCCAGCTTGAGCACCACTGGCTCAGAGAATCCATGCCGCTCTGGCCACCTGGCTAACCTGCTGGCCATCTCCATCCTTTGCCTTCTCAGATCTGCTACTCATAGCCCTGGTTTTCAAATTTTGCTTCATTTTTCACTGTACTAAACTGTATTTACCCTCTCATTTCCTTAGAGACAGCTTTAGGGTTGACTGTGTATTACTTGACCTCTCTTCAAAAGAACTGTTTCTCCTTCCATGTGAGATGTGAAATGACTTTTGTTAGTAGGTACCCATTATCAAAGAGTGAAGATATCTAAAAAGGGATTTGAGAATGAAACCTAGGAGCAAATAGAAATCACCTTAGAGCTATTCAATCAACCAGAAAATCAGGTTTTCAAATTATAGTGCAAATGTCCAGTTTTAAAAAATAATAATAATCTCTACAGGAATAGAAGTGAATCTCATCCACTAATGTATTAATAGTAGTGGTGTGAGGGTTTAGGGGTTATCAGCGATTTGATAGCCTGTTTTTGTTGTTGTTGTTGTTATCTGTGTGTCCTCATTTTTTTTTCTTTCACAACAAAATTCTATAATAAAATTAAAACAATTTAAAAGCTGAATATAAAAAAGAAGCATTCATTCAGCAGAGATTTTATGAAACTACCTTTACCTACAACCATGCCAACCACAACAAAAGTCTCAGCAGAAAAATATGATCTTTTATAAACACAGAAGCTTACTGCCCTGTTGAGCAGACAAGACCCCCCGTTTACATTTTCACAAATTTAGCAAATGTTGAGTCTCCTTATAGTAGTAAGAAAAATATATAAAGACATTAATGATCATTGACTGTGGAGGATAGTTTCTTAGGATGTTAAGTGCCTTTGATTTTTTTTTTTTTTCTAAAGAAAACTTGAAAGGATTTGGCCTGCTTTTAACTTGACTCTACACCTTTCATTTTTCAAGTCTTAAAGAGTTTTATTCATTTATATTAGATCAGATGGATACGGATCAGCTTCTTTCAATTTGGATGATAGGCCCTCCAAGAATGCAATGGACCTTTATCCACTGGAAGCATATAATTGTTTTAAACATAGATAAATCAAGGCTCAGTTAATAAACATAAATAAATCGAGGCTCAGTTAATGACCGTTAAGATTTAGATCTCCAGGAGGTAGCAAGAGACTGTTTATAAACTGAGATGACAATTTGGTGGTCATGCAATCCATGCCCACCTCCTCTTCCATCACCACCACCAACATCATCATTACCAATAATGCAATTATCACTGTCACAATTTGTGGCTCAGCTGGCAAAGAATCCACCTGCAATGTGGGACACCTGGGTTTGATACCTGGGTTGGGAAGATCCCCTGGAGAAGAGAAAGGCTACCCACTCCAGTATTCTGGCCTGGAGAATTCCATGGACTGTACAGTTCATGGGGTCACAAAGAGTCAGACATGACCGACTAAGCACAGAACTTTGCCAACAAAAGTCCATCTAGTCAAAGCTATGGTCTTTCCAGTAGTCATGTATGGATATATGGGCTTCCCTAATAGCTCAGTTGGTAAAGAATCTACCTGCACTGCAGAAGACTCTGGTTTGACTCCTGGGTCTGGAAGATCTGCTGGAGAAGGGAAAGGCTACCCACTTCAGTATTCTGGCCTGGAAAATTCCAAAGGGGTTGCAAAGAGTCAGACACAACTGAATGACTTTCCCTTTCACTGCATGTATGGATGTGAGAGTTGGACCATAAAGAAAGCTGAGTGCCGAAAAATTGATGCTTTTGAACTGTGGTGTTGGAGAAGACTCTTGAGAGTCCTTGGGACTGTAAGGAGATCAAACCAACCTTGAATATTCATTAGAAGGACTGATGCTAAAGCTGAAGCTTTACTTTGGTCACCAGATGCAAAGAACTGACTCACTGAAAAAGACACTATTGCTGGGAAAGATTGAGGGCAGGAGGAGAAGAGGGTGACAGAGAACGAAATGATTCGATGGCATCATTGACTCAATTTACATGAATTTGAGCAAACTCCAGGAGATAGTGAAGGATAAGGGAGGCTGGCTTGCTACAGTCCATGGGGTTGCAAAAAGTTGAACATGACTTAGTGACTGAACAACAACATTTTTTTCCAAGTCTGGCAAAGCCAGTTTTCCCTGAAGTGGGAGGGAAGCTGTTTCTTCAGTTAAATACCAGAGAAAGTTACTGAGTTATATTCATAGCCATGTTGCATGAGAAACCAGTGTCTTTAAACACTCTTCAATTACTCTCAATACAATATGAGATGCTCTCAGTATGAAAGGCACTTGGGAACTAAGTACCTCTGGAACAGTTAATCCACATTTCCCAGCCCATGCAAATTGAGTGGTAGACTCCAACTGGCATCAATAGGCAAAATGGGGTGAAATCTCTAAACAACTTACTTATTTTACTATTACTTTTTCTCTTTTTGTTCCAAATATCTATGATTATCTAATAAGTCACTCTTGAACCTAGGGCCCTAAAATAATTCATTATCATGTTTCATAATTCCATGAGTGGTCTGGGCTGAGCAGGGCCTTTCTCACCCAGGGTCTCTCATGCAATTGCAAGTAATGGCTGCGAGGTTGGGGTCATCTGAAGGCTCTACTAAGCTGTGTGTGTAAGATGGTATTTTGAGTCTCATGTCTGGGATGGCTGGAACAACCTCTCCACACAGCCTCTTCACATGACTGGATTGGGCTTTCTCACGGAAGGATAGTGTCAAGGACTTCTTATGTGGCATCTGATTCCACCATAATGAACATTCCAAGGGGCAGAAACTTCCAGGCAAGCTCAGGCTGTGGGTGGAACTGTCACTGTGTCCTGTCTGCTGAAGTCTACTGGTCACAGTGGTCACAGGCCCACGTGGATTCAAGAGAGTGGAGAAACAGTCTTCTCCTCACAAGTGAGGTCACACTGTGGAAGAGAACGTGGGCTGGAAAACATCGCTGCAGCCGTCTTTGGAAATTTCAGTCTGCCGCCCATTCCCTTCCTCGTTCCTTCTCTCTGTCCCTGACATCTGCCTTCACCCTTCTTCCCGAGCATAAGGTTGAATCTATATGAGGTTAATGTACAGTGTTTCATCACTGCTGCCGTACTTTCCAGTGCTTTTAGTAATTTACACACATTTCACATACTCAACAAGTCTTTATTTACATGGTACTGATGTTCTAATGCCTAGAAATAGAATGGAATTCTTTTTTAAAAAAATTTATTAATTGGAGGATAATTGCTTTACAATATTGTGTTGGCTTCTGCCATCCAACATCATGAATCAGCCACAAGTGCACACATGTCCCCTTCCTCCTGAACCTCCCCCTCAACCCCCACCCCACCTCACCCCTCTATGTTGTCACGGGGACACTTAGCTCCCAGCGCCCATACGGCAGCGGCCCACTGGATATCTATTTTACACATGGTAAAGTATATATCCCATGGACAGAGGAGCCTGGTGGGCTTCAGTCCATGGGGTCTCGAAGAGTCAGACACGACTGAGCGACTTCACTTTCACGTTTCACTTTCATGCATTGGAGAAGGAAATGGCAACCCACTCCAGTGTTCTTGCCTGGAGAATCCCAGGGACGGGGGAGCGTGGTGGGCTGCCGTCTGTGGTGTCGCACAGAGTCGGACACGACTGAAGCGACTTAGCAGCAGCAGCAGCAACCTTCCATTGTATATATGTACCACGACTTCTTTATCCATTCATCTACCCATAGACATTTAGGTTGTTTTCATGTCCTAGATATTGTAACAGCGGTCCTAGCAAGTTTGAACACTGGGGTACATGTGTCTTTTTTAATTATGGTTTTCTGAGGGTACAGGCCCAGTAGTGGAATTGCTAGGTCATATGGTAGTTTTATTCCTAGTTTTTTAAGGAATCCCCATACTATTCTTCATAGTGGCTATATCAGCTTACATTTCCACCAACAGAATAAAAGGATTGCTTTTTATCCAACTCTCTCCAGCATTTATCATTTGTAATTTTTTTTTTGATGAGGGCCATTCTGACAGTGTGGGGCGATAACTCACTGTAGTTTTAATTAGCATTTCTCTAATAATAAGTGGTGTTGAGCATCTTTTTATGTGCTTGTTGGCTATCTGTATGTCTTCTTTGGAGAAATGTCTGTTGGAATTCTTTTGTTAATGTTCTAGTACATCCTGTAAGGAATTTGAGGTGACTTGCTGCTGCTGCTATGTCGCTTCAGTCGTGTCTGACTCTGTGCGACCCCAAAGACGGCAGCCCACCAGGCTCCCCCGTCCCTGGGATTCTCCAGACAAGAATGCTGGAGTGGGTTGCCATTTCCTTCTCCAATGCATGAAAGCGAAAAGTCAAAGTGAAGTCGCTCAGTCGTGTCCGACTCTTCGTGACCCCATGGACTGCAGCCTACCAGGCTCCTCTGTACATGGGATTTTCCAGGCAAGAGTACTGGAGTGGGGTGCCATTGCCTTCTCCTGAGATGACTTAGTAATTATAATTTCAAAATGCATATGCTATTGAAATATTCTCTGGAATTCTATTTTGGGCTCATTTAGAAGGGGCTTGTAATCCCCATCTTATCCTCTGAGCACATGAAGAGAATTCTAGGGGCATGTGTGCTTCACCAGTTTGAACGGTTTCACCTGGCACAGCTGATTAGGGAAGAAATTACTACTGCTTGTCACTCAGTTGTGCTTCATTAATGGTGTGCCATCTAGAACCTCAGTAGCTAAAAAAGCTGCCATCCTTTTATTAACTGAGATAAGTTGATATGAAGCTACTGAAATTAAGCAATGAGGCATTCTATACTATATGGTAACCAGAACAGTTTTATATGCATTTCTTTGCTATGCATTCCCACATCCTAGTAAACTGTACTATTTTTATCCCCATTATGTAATTGAAAGAATGAGGCTCATAAATTCATCCAAAGCCATATACTTAGTTAAAGGCCATGTGTTTTTGTCCGTGCTCTAAAGTTCTGTTATGTCACATTGATACATAAAACAAATACCCTTAGGATTAGTTAGAGTACTTAAGAGGTCAGTACAAACTTTTTTATGAAGTGGCAGAGGAAGCTGTTTGCTTTGCTGTCTTTTGGTTCAGACAGTGATCACTTGATTATGGAAATTCTGCTGGAAGAGAGATCAGGGAAAGTTTTCAGAGAGAGATTACGTGGGGATGGTATGAGTTAACTCCCAGTCAACAGGATTATATGATACCCCTGTGTCTTTTCCCTGTGTCTGTTCTTGTAGCTTTTGCTACAAAAGAATATACTCTCCTTTCTTATTCAAAAATAAATAAATATAAAGTCATAACTCTGGAAGGCCATGACATAAGCATGAGAAGTGGGGAAATTGTTATCCTCAGCAATCATAAATAGAGGGCAGAAAAGTCATGCTTCTTTTAACAAATCCTTATGTATGGAAAACAGTATCAAGAACTCTGTGTGTAACACGTGTGGGAAAGCACAGTTCTGTCCCCAGAGAACTTAATTTTACTTGAAATACAAGACACTGGTCCAGTTAAGATAGAACAAGGGAAGTGGCAGTTACCTATGTGAGGTAAGATGAAAGAAAATGAGATTTCCAAAAAGGAAGACTTTACTTCTGGCTATCAGAGAATCATGGAAGCTTGCTTGGGTTTATGGTATTCATTTGGAGAGTGGAGGAAAATAGAGAAGAGAATGGATACCTGAAATTAGAAATTGGAAATTGTTTTAGAAATTGGAAGAAATTGGAAATTGCTTTAGCAATAAGAGATGGTAGATTGAACTGGGGCACTAGCCAATGGGAAAGGGTCAAAGGAAACTTTAAATAAGAATATGTGGACGTAACTTTTGTGGGAATTAACGATTGACTGGATGTAGTAGATACAAGAGTAGAGGATGGTAAAATTTTGGATCTGGGTAACAGAAAGTTGATAGTTCTGTCATGTATATAGCAAAATGGCAGTGGGTGAAGAGCATGTTATAGCAGAAATGATATGACCTACTCAGAATTAGGTAATTCAAGAAGGGTATATGTATAGAATTTCAGTTCAGTTCAGTCGCTCAGTCGTGTCCGACTCTTTGCGACCCCATGCATCGCAGCACGCCAGGCCTCCCTGTCCATCACCAACTCCCGGAGTTCACTCAGACTCACGTCCATCGAGTCAGTGATGCCATCCAGCCATCTCATCCTCTGTCATCCCCTTCTCCTCCTGCCCCCAATTCCTCCCAGCATCAGAGTCTTTTCCAATGAGTCAACTCTTCGCATGAGGTGGCCAAAGTACTGGAGTTTCAGCTTTAGCATCATTCTCTCCAAAGAAATCCCAGGGCTGCTGTCCTTCAGAATGGACTGGTTGGATCTCCCTGCAGTCCATGGGATTCTCAAGAGTCTTCTCCAACATCACAGTTCAAAAGCATCAATTCTTCGGCGCTCAGCCTTCTTCACAGTCCAACTCTCACATCCATACATGACCACAGGAAAAACCATAGCCTTGACTAGACAAACCTTTGTTGGCAAAGTAATGTCTCTGCTTTTGAATATGCTATCTAGGTTGGCCATAACTTTCCTTCCAAGGAGTAAGTATCTTTTAATTTCATGGCTGTAGTCACCATCTGCAGTGATTTTGGAGCCCAAAAAATAAAGTCTGACACTGTTTTCACTTTTTCCCCATCTATTTCCCATGAAGTGATGGGACCGGATGCCATGATCTTCGTTTTCTGAATGTTGAGCTTTAAGCCAACTTTTTCACTCTCTTCTTTCACCTTCATCAAGAGGCTTTTGAGTTCCTCTTCACTTTCTGCCATAAGGGTGGTGTCATCTGCATATCTGAGGTTATTGATATTTCTCCCGGCAATCTTGATTCCAGCTTGTGTTTCTTCCACTCCAGGGTTTCTCATGATGAACTCTGCATAGAAGTTAAATAAGCAGGGTGACAATATACAGCCTTGACGTACTCCTTTTCCTATTTGGAACCAGTCTGTTGTTCCATGTCCAGTTCTAACTGTTGCTTCCTGACCTGCATACAAATTTCTCAAGAGGCAGATCAGGTGGTCTGGTATTCTCATCTCTTTCAGAATTTTCCACAATTTATTGTGATCCACACAGTCAAAGGCTTTGGCAGAAGAAATCAAGCAGAAATAGATGTTTTTCTGGAACTCTCTTGCTTTTTCCACGATCCAGCGGATGCTGGCAATTTGATCTCTGGTTCCTCTGCCTTTTCTAAAACCAGCTTGAACATCAGGAAGTTCACGGCTCACATGTTGCTGAAGCCTGGGTTGGAGAATTTTGAGCACTACTTTACTAGCGTGTGAGATGAGTGCAGTTGTGCGGTAGTTTGAGCGTTCTTTGGCATTGCCTTTCTTTTCCAAGCATTTGAGCATGCAAGCTGCAAGAGAGAAGGTGGTATCTGGGTCTTAGAAGTGCGTTTGCATTACTGCTAAACCTAAAGGGACAAGGGGGGAGATATGTGAACCTAGAAGAAAAAAGCCACGAAGAGATGGCCATAACGCTGTGAGTGACTTCTAGCTGGGCAAAATGAACAGCCCAAGGCAGTCTTCTAGGAAAGAAGAAAGGAAAAGAGTACCTTCTCACTCTCCTCGCTCTCTCTGCAACCTCTGTCATGAAAACCAACTGGAAACCCAAAGCCAAGGCGGCCCTGTTGGTGTGGCCCTTAGTCAGCATCAGTTTCCTGGGGCAAAGAGCCAGGCAGGAATGAAGCCTGATGAGAGCGGAGTGGGCCAGCAGCTAGAGATGTGGAAAGGCCTTGCAGATTGTGTGACCATGGAATTAAGCCTGAAGAGAGCTTGGCGTCAGAAGACTTGTGTCCCCAAGGGTACACACACACACAATGAGAGCCAACGCCAGACCTTAAGAGAATGCGTCTATTTAGAGCCGTTTCTTGGCATTAGAGCCAAGTAATTCTTTATTGGTGGGGACTGTCCTGTACATTGCAGATTGTTTATTTAGCAGCATCACTGGCCTCTGCTCACTAGATGCCAGCAGTTTTCCACAACCCCCCAAGTTGTGATGATGAAAAATGTCTCCCGGAGTTGCCAGATGTCCCCTGGTGGGGGGTAGGGAGAGGGGGCGGTACAATATCACCCTCAGTGAGAAGCATGACTTTAGTGACTGGAGAAAGGAAAGGTGGTCCAGAAGAAGGGAGGTGGAGAACCAGCGGTCTGCAAGGAGAAGTGGACCCCCAGGGAAGGGCCCACCCTGGGAGTCTGATGGGAGAGACTCGGTGGGTGTGGTCCACGGGATAAATGCAATAGAAACTTCTCCATGGGGACTAGCTTCAGTTCAGAGGCAGGCAGGGGTGGAACAGATTGGTAGCAGGCTGAGATGGGCAGGTGGTGCAGGGAAGCAGCAGCGTGGATCTAATTTGGCAGCAGGGAAAGGGAGAGTGGTGGTTTCAGCAGGTGGGTTTATGATTTGCTCCAGGACGGAGACTTGAGCATATTGGTTGGATGAGCGGAGGAAGCCAGTGAAAGGGAGAACTCAGAATTAACGGTGAAATTAACACATCCTAAGCACATGTGCTGGCCCTGTTTTAAGGGCTTCACGTGCGCTGAGTGACACACTCAACAGGTCCTTGGGGTTGTCAGGGTGGGCATCTTATGATCCCCGTCAGCACTTGAGGAAACCGAGGCTCAGAGTGTTTACTGACAACCCCTGGCTGAACAGCCAGTCAGTGGCGAAGCAGGTATTTGTACCTATGTGGAAAAAGAGAGAAAGCATTTTAGTGGCAAAAAAAAAGATGTATGCCAAACACTTAGAAATAAGGAAGAAAGGAGAAATTAAGCAAAGTTATGTATATATGTGATGCAATAATATAACAGGAGCCCTAGCTATGGATGGATGAAGTCTTAAGAAGGTGGTGTTCTACAGACACCAAGAAAGACGCCTTGCAAACTGTTTCCAGACATGGGCTGATGTGCCCTGGTGGGATAGGAGGTGGGGAGACATGGAGCCCAGGAGGGATGTGGGGCAGCACCATGGAGAACAGTCCTCGGGAGGCGGCTCCGACTTCAAAGTGCTGAGAGCACGGTTGTCCAGTTTTCTGCCCACGGATGCTTCTCTGATCGTTTCAGAGAAGTTTGGGGCAGGAGTGCAGCTTTTTTTTCTCACTATCGTGTGCATCTATTTCCTGTTCTTGCTGTCCCCAATGAACCACAGATTCAGTGTCTTAAAACAACACAAATTTACTGTCTTCCAGTTCTTGAGGTAAGCTTAACTGGGCTAAAGGCAAGCTTCTGGCAGACTCTGAAGAAAAGCATCTGTTTCCTTGACTTTTCCAGTTTCTTCCTCCATCTGCAAAGCCTGTCACTCCGATCTCTGCTTCCCTCCACATTATCTCGTTGCTTTTCCTCTGACTGATTGTTCCTTGATGCCTCTCACAAGGACCCTGTGATTACATTGTCCCCTCTCCACCCCTCCCCAATAATCCAGAATAATCTCCTCCTCTCAAAATCCTTTAATTAATCACTTCTGCAAAATTCCTTTTGTCATATAAGGTGATGTTCACAAGTCCTAAGGATTAGGATGTGGACATATCTGGGGACTCTTTTCAGCCTATCACAATTGGTTCCTAGATTATATTCTAAATGGATGAAAAGGTGGTTTAGCCTAGGTGTTAAGGACATGATCTCTGTTGGTGGTGCGTGTGTGTTCAATTGTATCTAACTCTTTGCAGCCCCATGGACTGTACAGCCTGCCAGGCTCTTCTGTCCATGGGATTCTCCATTGTCCATTGGATTCTCCATTGTCCATGGGAATACTGGATTGGGTTGCCATTTCCTCCTCCAGGGCATTTTCCTGACACAGGGATCAAACCTGTGTCTATGGTGTCCCCGCATCCGCAGGTGGATTCTTGACAACCAGTGCCACCTAGGAAGCCCACAGCCGCTATTGCTGGGTTCAAATCCTAGCACTGCCACTTCCCAGCTGGGATCCTGAGTCCATTATTTAACATCTTTGTGCTTCTGCTTCCTCATCTGAAAAGTGGGGTAGCAGCATCCTCCTGCATTGTTTTGGTATTAACTTGGCCCGTGTTCAGCATGTCAATAATGATGCCTGACTCTAGCTGAGTATTCAGCAAGTATAATCCATTACTAGTCTCAATTGTTTTTTGCTAATACATTTTTATTAAAGTGTTTTAATTAGAGCAGTGCTGTCCATTTGATGAATCCATTAGATTAAGCTGTTTCTCTAAAAGTAATGACTGCATATTCAAAAGATGCCACTGCCTAGCTGAAATTATAAGAGAGTGGGAAAATAGGGTTTGTGTCGAAATAGTTCCCCTGGGTGGACATAGATAATTACCTTCAAATGAGTCCTTGATCAGAATTGGCATTGTTTACAGTCTGCTACATTTATTTCTTAAGAAAAAAATAATAATGATAATAGCCTTCCATTCCTAGAGCAAAGTGAAAACAGAACTTTGGACAAGTCTTTAACAGACAGAGCATTGTCAGATTGAACTATTTTTAATGCCTCAGATAAAAAACATTACTTTAGCATTCAATTTACCTTTTACACTTTATTCTTTTTTCTTCTGACCTCTGATACTTAATGACCTTTGTAGGTCCATGTTGTCAGGTAATATGCAAGAGAAAAAGTCTTGAAACAAACAAACAAAAAACCTCCAACACATACACACACACACGCAACTGGTATCTTAAGTGATCTGAAGGCCAAGCTGGGCAGAGTGAAGCAGCTGCTTACCTGGGTGTACCTTGGACAAATCCTGTATCCTCTGGCCTTATTCCCCCTGCAGGATATTAGTGTTATGATACCCATCTCATGGGATATTGTGAAAATCGAAGGCGATGATGGGAGTAACAGTGCTTGCCTATTCCTGAAAGTGTTAATCGCTCAGTCCTGTCTGACTCTTTGCGACCCCATGGACTGCAGCCCGCCAGGCTCCTCTGTCCTTCAAATCCTCCAGACAAGAATACTGGAGTGGGTTGCCATTCCCTTCTCCAGCGGATCTTCCTAACCAAGGGATTAAACCCGGATCTCCTGCGTTGCAGGCAGATTCTTTACCATCTGAACCACCAGAGAAGCTTGCCTGTTCCTGGTGCATTGTATGCAATGACGTGTAAGAACAGCGATGATGATGGTGGGAGTGAAACGGAGGCAGAAGAGCAATGGTCACAGGAGCAATCGAAAGGTCTAGTCTAGGGAGAAAGTAAAATAACACAAGAAAATGACAAATTGTGTGGTTTGGATTATGGCTAATAGCTAACTATGTCTTCTACTGAATCTATTTTATAATAACAACGGTGTGATAGTATTTTAGGAAGAAAACAGCGCTGGAAATTGCTTTCTTTTAAATGGAGCAAACCTGCAAAGCTCGTTCCTTCCTGTATTCATATTCAAGCCTTGAGTTCTTCCTTAAAAACAGGAGGTAGACTGCCATGGAGTTAGGATTCCATGTGGTGATGTAGTCAATAAAAGCTCATGAGTTGTAACTAGCACCAGTGATCCTGATTTTTTTCCTCAAGTTGCCATCATTGCAGAGAAGAATGTAAGAACAGTTGTTTAAGAGAAGGGCTTTACGTACCAGCATACTTGATTTTGTTGAGATTTTTTTTCCACTTCTCACAGAAGTGAGATGGAAACATGTATAGTATGCATCCATTCAGTACTAAATTCCTCTGCATTTTTGTTATTGTTCAGTCCCTAAGTTGTATCCAACTCTTTGTGAAAACAAGAATGCAACATTCCAGGCCCCCCTGTCCTTCATTATCCCCTGGAGTTTGCTCAAATCCATATCCATTGAGTCAGTGATGCTATACAACCATCTCATCATCTGTCGCCTCCTTCTCTTTTTACCTTCAGTCTTTCCTGGCATCAGGATTTTTTCCAGTGAGTCAGCTCTTTGCATCAGGGGTTCAGAGTATTAGAGTTTGAGCTTCAGCATCAGTCCTTCCAATGAATATTCCGAGTTGATTTCCTTTAGGATTGACTGGTTTATCTCCTTCCTGTCCAAGGGACTCTCAAGAGCCTTCTCCAGTACCACAGTTTGAAAGCCTCAATTCTGTGGCACTGAACCTTCTTTACAGTCTGACCCTCACATCTGTACATGACTATTGGAAAAACCATAGCTTTGACTACATGGGCCTTTGTCAACAAAGTGATATCTCTGCGTTTTAGTATTCTATGTTTGTCATAACTTTCCTTCCAAGGAGCAAGTGTCTTTTCATTTCATGGCTGCAGTTTCACCACCACAGTAATTTTGGAACCTAAGAAAATAAACACTGTCACTTTTTCCCCCTTCCATTTACCATGAAGTGATGCGACCAGATGCCATGATCTTAGTTTTTTGAATACTGAGTTTTAAGCCAGTTTTTCACTGTCCTCTTTCACCCTCACCAAGAAGCTTTTTAGTTCCTCTTTACTTTCTGCCAATTTAGTGATATCATCTGCATATCAGAGGGTGTTGATATTTCTTCTGGCAATTTTCATTTAGCCTGGCATTTTGCACGATGAACTCTGCGTGTAAGTTAAATAGCAGGGGGGCAGTATACAGCCTTGGCGTTCTCCTTTCTGCAGTTTAAACCAGTCAGCTGCTTCCCGTCCAGTTCTATCTACTGCTTCTAACTGTTGGTTCTAACTGTTGGTAATCAGAGATAAGCGCTAGGAAATAAGTATTTTGAAATTTCTGTTGAAGTGGCCGCAATGGTCCCCATCACAGAAATAGACTCTTTTTCCCCTTAGCTTGGCTAATTCACCAGGTATTCACAGTGTTAACAGAAACCACAAAGGAGTCACAAGCCATGACCTGTCCAGGCGATGGACAGTGGAGTTAAATCTTCTAACCTTACTACCTTTTCCACTTTGTCATTATCGGTCTCTGGGTTGAGCACATATTCGTTGGTCATTAGCCACCATCTAGCTGTGAGACCTTGTAAAGGTCACTTAAAGTGTCTAGATTTTAATTTTTCCCTCATAAAAGGAGGAAGAAACATGATCCCCAGGGATCATTTCACCTCTAAAACCCAATGCCAAGGTTCTATGATGGTTTAACCATCTGGTTAACCTTTGGGAATAAATGAGAAAGAAGAACAAGTTTGCAACTTTGCCAACAATGTCTTTTCTCTCCATGGTTGAGTAAAAGCTGCCCAAGTTGCCCCTGAAGTGCAAAGGATGACATTCCTATTTTATTTGAATTAAGACAGGATTGTAGGAAAATTTGTAAAGTTTTTATTTCTAACTATTCTTCAGGGATTGCTCTAGACTGGAATGTTCAGTGGGGCAAACATTGAATTCCAGTGAGATATATACTTTCATTATGTATTGAAATATAAGTTGGGATAAAAGAACCAACCAAAAAAAAAAAAAAAAAACCATTACAGTTTAATATTGGTTGACAGTAAGAGGAAAAGAAGTATTCTCTGAAAATGAACGAATTTGTTTATTCAGGAAGTCTACCTCTCAATACTTTGAGATTCATGGAAAGATAATTTTTTTTGGTAAATTATGTGAATTGTGTTTCTACAGAAATGTCAGTGTTTGATCAGGAGTTGTTGTTTTTCCACAAATACCAGTTTGAGAGGTCAGCTAGTTCCATGAGTCAATGAGGAAACTTAAGGAGTCACTTTTATCTTTTGTTCTCATGCTGGAAATCCTTTAAAGTGAAGCTACTCATTCTCATAAAAAAGAAAAAACAAAATGAGCTAGACAGAACAGATTTCAGTTTTGTCTCCAAAACTCAGTGGCTTTGACCCTCAGAGCCTCACTTCCCCATCTGTAAAATGGAAATAGTAATCCTTTGTTTTCAGGACTATTGTGTGGATGAGACAGCACATCTCTGTGCAAGCTGACCCCTGGCACATGGCAATAACATTTGTGGGGTGCTTACCATGTGCCAGGTGCCTACTAAGCGCCTAACATAGATTACCTTATTTAATCCTCCCAGCAACTCTATACATGGGTGCAGTCATATTTTCATTTTATAAATGAAGAAATAGAGACAAAGAAAGCTTATATAATTAGCCACAGTTAAATAACTATTGAGTGGCCCAGAAAGTTCCTTTGGTTAGTCAATATGATGTTCAATAAAGTTCTTGGTGGAAATGAAAAGTGTGTCTTTTATTTTTACTTAAAACCAAACCGACTTTTTTGCCAACCCAATACTAAGCATCAGAACTAAGATACAAGTTCTCATGGTTTTTTGCTCTAGAAATGGTATTTTTGATGCCCCCCTATCCTGTACCTCAACAGATACTCAGAACACGGTCACTGTTTTTATTGACTGTGATAATATACACAAAGCACTGAGCATAGAGCCTGGCTGGGAATCCAGGTGTCTTCCTTGTTCTCCGTCTCACTTACCCAGGACAGCCAAGCCTTCAGGGAGTCATGTCTATTCCACCTTCTATTCCTGAACCTTCTGTCTGATCCACTTTGTCCATTGCTCAAGGCTAGAGCAAAGGTCCCCCATCCTGGCCTGCCGGGTCCTGTACTGAGGAGAGCCAGCCTTGGTCTCTAGCCTCTTCCGGCTCCAGCCACACACCTGGAAATGTGAACACACATCCTTTTCTTTTCACCCTCAGCCTAGATAAATTCTGCTTTTTCTTCATCTCAGTCCAAACATCATTGCTTTAGAGAAGGCTTGCTGTAATTCTAATCGTATGTATATATATGTACATGTGTATGTGTATTTCAAACAAATAAAGGTCCTCAAATAATGGGACGTAGTAGAGAGAGAGAGTCTGAATATTCTGGTGGTAGTAATACATCCCTTCTTGGAATGATGAGACCTTTTGAAATAAGGTTCGTGTAACAGTGGAATGAACCAGTGTTTCGGACTTGTGGAAGACGGTCTAGTTGCTAAGGCACAGCCCACAGCCCCAGCCTCCATTCAGGTGGATGCCCTCCAGCGATGAACTCAAATACCCACTCAAGTAAAACAGAAGTCTGCTCTTAAAGGCTTCCTGACTGGTTTGTTTTCTTTTCCTTTAAGGAATTTCATTTTGATGAACCCACCTACCCCATCCTTTTGAGTTTTAGAGCTGTTTTAGAGGTTAATTTTAATCTGATTCCACTTGCATTTTTTAACACCAGAGATTGGAGGGGAGGAGGGTCCAATGGGTCTTTTAAAATGGGCCCAGGGATGGCATTAGTTTTTTTGTTGTTTAGTTTATTTTGTTGTTGTTGTTTCTCTTTTTGTTTGTTTGTTTACTGAATCTCAGATTTTATTTCCTGTAGGCTGTTAGGCAAAGATAAGACCATCCCCAGGAATAGAGATTTGCTTCGTTACTTCTGTGTCTTGGAAGTTCTCCAAGACTCCAAAATAAAGTAAAAACTTTATTTTTCTTTCCTTTTTTAATGACTTGTAATCAGCTGCTACTTTATTTTAATGAGAAAAAGGGCAGGTTACATGACATCAAGATAAAAGAACCTGCTAGATGGTTGTGGTGGGCAAGTTGTTCAAGTCGGGTATTATAATTAGTAAGTAATTAGTATAGGTCTGATGTATCTCAAAACGGTAGGGAAGAGGGAAGAAAATTTTGGATTGGAGACAAATAGCTGCAATTTGAGAATAATGAATCCAAAAGTTGAGTAAGAAGCCCGGAAGTAAGACGTTTATGAACACTGTGTTTGATACAGGGTTCAGGAGGTGTCCAATCTGAGAATTATGAATATAGCGAAGGAGCCAAATTACTTTCTTTGTTTGAACCTCATGCACCACGATCCACTCGTCACCTCCAAGCTTTCTAGTTTAATGGTCGTGCATGATGCCCTGTTGCTTCAGTTGTGTCTGACTCTGCCTCCCCATGGACTGTAGCCCGGAAGGCCCCTCTGTGCCTGGGATTTTCCAGGCAAGAATGCTGAAGTGGGTTGCCATTTCCTTCTTTAGGGGATCTTCCCCACCCAGGGATAGAACCCACATCTCTTATGTCTCCTGTATTGGCAGGTGGGTTCTTTACCACTAGCGCCACCAGATGGTAAAGCGTCTGCCTACAATGCGGGAGACCCAGATTCAATCCTTGGGTCGGGAAGATCTCCTGGAGAAGGGAATGGCAACCCACTCCAGTATTCTTGCCCCCCCCCTCCCCCCCCCCCAAAGAAATATTTGACTTCCCTGGTGGCTTAGATGGTAAAGCATATGCCTACAATGCAGGGGACGTGGGTTCGATCCCTGGGTTGGGAAGATTTCCTGGAGAAGGAAATGGCAACCCACTCCAGTATTCTTTCCTGGAAAATCCTATGGACAGAGGAACCTGGTAGGCTACAGTCCATGGGGTTGGAAAGAGTTGGACACGACTGAGCAACTTCACCAAAGGTCAGATAAGAGTAAAAAAGATGGAATCTAGAAACTGAGGCACCTATTTGCAGGGCAGCGATGGAGACATTGACATAAAAGACTTACGGACACAGCGGAAGGGAAGAAGGAGAGGGTGGAGCAAATGGAGAAAGTAGCATGGGAGCATATACACCACCAAGTGTGGAATAGATAGCAAACGGGGATTTGCTGTGTGACTCAGGGAACTCAAGCCTGCGCTCCGTAACAACCCAGAGGTGGGGGATAGGGCGGAAGGTAGCAGAGGGGGCCTGTGTATGCCTATGGCTACTTCATGTTGATGTATGGCAGAAAGCAACACGATATTTTAAAGCAATTATCCTTCAATTACAAATAAGTTTTTTAAAAGGAGTAACAAGGAAAAGTCAGTTTGGGATTCTGCTAACCTTTCATTGTCTCTGAGAGTTAACAAGTCATGTTTAAAATGGGATGCTATAATATATCTAACATGACCATTCTGAGGTAACTATGAAGAAATATTGTGAATCACTGCACTCTTGAAATGGGTGGAAAGAATCAAAGATATTCCAGACCCATGAGAGTTTTCTTAGGAACTCACATTATTGCCATTTTTAAATGCTTCCAAAGACAGTCACCCACCATCCGTCTTCAGCTGATACATGACTCCTCACTCAATTGCATTCTGAGCTCTGGACTTAGATAATTCAGCAACATTTTCACCTCAGGATGACAAAGCAAACATCGGTCCTGAACTTTGTCTCTTGAACTACATTTTTCTCCATGATGCTCTTTGGAATCCCCTACAGATGTTTTCACTACCAGCATGTCGAGGAAGGAAGTTCACCCCGACTCAGGACTCTCTGTTATTTGCAGGGGGCTGATCATTTGTCTCCTCCGTCCATCTGCCTGCCTTTGTCTCTAACAGTGAGATGTGTGTAGGAAGTTCTGTATGCACTTGACAAGCCTCTCAGGTCACAGCAGAGGGGACTGCTTATCAGGGCCACTCAGAGGAGGCTCACCTTGCAAAAGAAACTTGTCAAGACTCAGTTGTCAGCAAGATGGATTAACAGGAGCTTCCAGTTGATGGAATAGCTCTCTGGTGACCTAATGAAGGTAGTCAGAAATCTTAGCTTTTTTTTTTTTTTTTCCTTTATTGACTGATAAATGATTATGATTTTTTATAAGTAATGCCAAGTAGTAAAGATCTTGTAGTAAGTAAGGTATGTGGGAGTCGTCATTCCCTATGGCCTGTGCTTTTTAACCTTTGGATTTTATCTCGACAAGGAAGTTGTCCTCAGTGGAGACGGACTTCAGATTTGGCAGAGAAACAGCTGCTGGGCTCTTCCTAGGTTACTGAAGACATGGCACCTGGCCCAGTCTGAAAGGCTGTTCTTTCTCGGTTGCTTGTTTAAATAAAGGTCATGTGAAAAATTCTCTCTCTCCCTTCTTCACTTCAGGAAGGAATAGGGAGTGACTACAATGTTATCGTCAAATGAGTGTTTCCTTTTTCCTTAGGCATCTCTTTATGGCCCTAATTAAAGTTAATGAATGACCAAGTAGAGGACGAGGGCTTAGAGCAATATAGCTCACCTGAGGTTCCCCAGAGCTGCACATTTTATGGGAAATGACCTTTAGTTCCCGTGGATCCATTGTTAGGCAATCTCTTAACTATAGACTTTATCTTTCCAAAACATCCAAATCACATGTTAGCCAAACAACTTAGATGCCTTTCTAAGTGCTGGAGCTCTTGAGTCAAGTGAGCCAGAGAGGCTAAAGTTTAGGTAAATAAAAGAATGTGTTGCACAAACGATTCTTAACCTTAGGTGTTAGTGAAAAGGCTCTGAGAAACCAGTAAACACGTTCAAGAAAAAAAAAAAAAAATATATATATATATATGATTCTGAGCTTCAAAACATAAATATAAATCAGGTGAAAGTAGAGGTGCTCTGATGGGGCGCTCGGGGGTGGGGGTGGAGCTGGGGGTCCTCGGGGCTCAGCCTGGCAAAGTTGCCTCTGCCAAGTGCTCCAGACTCTCTTCCACCCACCCACCCATCACCTCCTGAGAATCTCAGACGGCCACTGAACTAAATCCTCATGCAAAGGCAAACAGTTTTCATGGTCTGCTAATATATAAAATATGCTTCGGCAGCAAGTTGCTCTTTGGAGCCCATGGTGGTTTTGGATAGTATGGTATAATAGATTCTGACCTGAGTCTGACACATTTACCCAGAACTCCTGCATAAAGACAAGAGGTGGTATCCTTAACCTCAAGCAGCTAAATATTCTATTTCTCTGAAACTGCTATTTCCAAAGAGTTTTGGAATTGCCTATGGCCTATTTAAAAGCCATAGGGGGGAAAAAAGTTAATTTTCTTTTATAGTCCCTTTCATTTTTCATCCTTAGGAGTAGCAGTGTTTCTAACTGTTAAAAGCAAGTACTTTGGAGTCTCAAATCTAACACTTGATTTGTGGCAGTTTGTCTAACCTAGGGCCTCAGTTTTCTCATTTCTAGAATGGGATGGTGATTAAACCTGCTTCAGAAAGCTGCTCTGAGATTAAAGACAGAGTTTAATCCAGTCCTTGGCAACTAGTAAACATACAAAATGTGTTATCTACTCTTCTGATCAGTGTGGTTCCTATCGTTGTTATTTCTAAGCAACTTGTCCACATACTTTTTTTCACTGCAATTGGCTCTGAATTCTTCTAGACTATTTGGAAGCATGAAATGTATTTGCAATGTGCAATTCTTTGTATCATTATTTCAGAGGTTTTGAAGAATAAGTTGTAAGTTTGTTTGAAAGTGAAAGTGGTAGTCTATCAGTATTGTCCCATTCTTTGCAACCCGATGACTGTAGCCCTCCATGCTTCTCTGTCCATGGGATTTTCCAGGCAAGGGTACTGGAGTGGGTTGCCATTCTATTCTGCAGGAGATCGTCCCATCCCAGGGATCGAACCCAGATCTCCTGCATTGCAGGCAGATTCTTTGCTGTCTGAGCCACTTCTAAACACATGTTAAACAGAAACGACACTGTTGACTGGATTCCAGCTTCTGAAGGGGAATATGGTATGGAGTATGTTATAAAAGAACAGAAAATTAGTTTACTAATCCATTAAGCAACTTATCCACGTACTTTTTTTCCCACTAGACTTGGCTCATGATTTTTATACAGTTTCCTAGTAGATACATCTCATGGTTTTTATACAATTTCCTGGTTTCACTTACTTGTAAAATATGTATTAAGCGTCTGTCAGATGCATTGAGTATCAGTTCTGTGTGCTAGATTCTACGTGAGATCCAATGTTGTGTACAACTTCAGAATGTTTTTGATAAGGTTCATTCATGGTCAGGACTTAACACTTAAGGTAAAATCTCACAAGCAGAAGTTTTAGAAATCATTTCATGTCTAATCTAAATTCAGGGATAAGGAAACCTTCAGCATGAAGCTGTGGAGCTGAGAGAGATTAAGAATTACTTCCCCAGCTTGTTTTTTGGGGAGAAGATCCTCTGTCCTCAGAAATGGAAGGATTGAAGTTAATGTGGGAATCTTGAGAAATATTTAACAAAAGTCAAGTTTTACACATATTAAGCAGACCCATCCCCCTGAGGTTTTGGGCGATGAGCAAGGCAGCCAGAGTTTTGCCAGAGAAGGTTGAAATTGTCTAGAAGGATGATTTTGACTCTTTACAGTTGTCTTCCTGAAACTCAAAGGGAGGAAGGGTTTCTTCATAAGCTCCTGCAGGAGTCTGTGTCTTTAAGTGGGGTTGATGCCTCATGTAGTGCTGGTCTCTGAAAATATAATTCATTTCACTGCAGACTGAAAACTGAAGATCTGGCATATCTGAGTGGTGCATCAGTAGAGCTTTACACAGACCACTGTCTGTACAGGAACTTGGTTTTAAAGGTCACAAGTCCAACATGAACTCTAGCTTGAAAACTATCTAACAAAGCTCATTTTCAAGCAGAATTTCTCCTGGTGGGAAGCTGATGAAATACAAGGGCTCATATGTGAGTTTTACTTTTAAATGTTTATTTAAAACATCTCTGTCCAGAATTCTTGAGGACATTTAAAGGTACTGGTTAATATTTAAATTATTTACTCTAAGTAATTCTGTACATTTCACATGGGAATATGCATTTATAGAAATTAATAAAGACCAGATTAGTAAAAGAAAGTGGTAAATTTTTTATTAGAAAAAAATAATATACAGGTGAATTAATCAATAAACATCTGTGAATATGTGGTATATATGAAGTAGTGGCAAGATGAAAGAAAGTGAAAGTCACTCAGTCGTGTTGGACTTTCTGTGACCCCATGGCCCATACAGTCCATGGAATTCTCCAGAATACTGGAATGGATAGCCTTTCCCTTCTCCAGGGAATCTTCCCAACCCATGGATCAAGCCCACGTCTCCAGCATTGCAGGCAGATTCGTTACCAGCTGAGCCACGAGGGAAGCCCAAGAATACTGGAATGGGTAGCCTATCCTTTCTCCAGCGGATCTTCCTGACCCAGGAATTGAAATGGGGTCTCCTGAATTGCAGGCAGATTCTTTACCAATGAGCTATCAGGGAAGCCCAAGTCTATGTCTTTAAGTGGAGTCTGTGTCTTTAAGTGGGATATATGATACATGTGGCAAGTGCCAAGATATATGTGGATATGTGTGCATATGCATGTGTGTTTGTCCATTAAAATTTTGAAAAAGTCTTTCACCATATAATAACATACAAAATTTAGATGTTTTGGAACAATTCCAATTGTATATTGCTCCTCTGGATGAAAGAATCATATGTAATAATGCCATATGATGAAAAAATAGGCAGATCAACCTGATAATATTTTCAGAATAGAGAAATATTCTGAATGAAGGAAACTCATTTTGCTATTGTTTTGAATCTTATTAATAATCTGAAATTTTGGGGAAGCCCTAACAGTCCAGTGGTTAGGACTTCACCCCACTGCTGGGGCCCAGGTTCAATTTTTGGTTGGGGAACTAAGATCCTGCAAGCTGTGCAGGGTGGTCAAAAATATGTGTGTATATATATATATATGTGTGAAAGTGAAAGTGTTAGTCACTCAGTCGTGTCCGACCCTTTGCAACCACATGGACTGTAGTCCGCCAGGCTCCTCTGCCTATGAAATTCTCTAGGCAAGGATACTGGAGTGGATTGCCATTCCCTTCTCCAGGGGATCTTCCTGACCCAGGGATCAAACTTGGGTCCATATATACATATATATATATATATAAATACACATTGTGTATACATGTATGTATGTATATATATGCATAATGTATATATATATATAATTATGTATAATGTGTATATTTATTATACACACCTTCATATAATTTAGAAATCTTAATATAATAGTTAAAACATAATTACATTATATGGAATATAATCTATAGAAATAGCAAATCACTATGTTGTACACCTAAAACTATGATACTATTCAAAGTCAACTATACTTCAATTAAAAAACAATGTGATGATATCTGGATATTTTATATTACTTTAGACAGAGATTAATAAACAATAGATAGCCTTATGAAAAAATAAATAAATAAATATTTAAAGATATTTTTAAAAAGTAATTTATTTGTTTCTTTAGGCTGTGCCGGGTCTTCGCTGTTGCGCGGGGCTTTCTCCACTTTCAGCCAGTGGGAGCCACTCTAGACGTGGTACATGACCTTCTCATTGCGGTTGCTTCTCTTGTTGCGGAGCACAGGTCCTAAGGCACAGAGGGTTCGATAGTTGTGGCTTGTGGGCTCACTCTCCAGCTCTAGAGTACAGGCTCACTAGTTGTGTTGCATGGGCGTTGCTCTGCGGTATGTGGGATCTTTCCATCTCCTGGGTTGGCAGGCGGATTCTTTACCATTGAGCCACCAGGGAAGCCTTGAGATAAAATATTATTAAATAAAATTTTAATTAAAATATTTTGTTGAATAATTTAAAAAATCTCTAGTCTTCTCCATATCCTGTGGTCATAGCTGTAACCATGCTTGTGCAAAAGCAGTGATCTAAAATGACCCTCAGGTTGGATTGGTTTTGATAAACAGCTATGGATTAGGTGATGCAGAACATTATGCTGATCATTTGCCTGGAATCCACCAGTTGGCCTGGGATTTCACTGGAAGCCATGAATCCTGAGCTTCAGAGAGGAGCCAGCTCACCTATGTCAATGAAAGGATTTGGAAATGTGGTCATCCTGAGAGTTAACAAGAGATTATTATTATTACTATTGGGAAATGTAATAGATAATATTGAATTTAGACATTTAGAAAGGATGTGACTAGAATAATGCTGCTATAGGAGAGACAGTTTACTTGAGTTAAGAAGCTAAGGGTTTTTATTTTAGAGTTGTAGATTGACAGAGGTCAACATGGTATTTTAAAGCAATTATCTTCCTATTAAAAAAAAATTAAGTGGACCACACTGAAAAAAAAAAAAAAAAGGAGAAGAAGAAAAAGCTGTAGATTTGCCAGCCTGCTCTATTCGGACACCTTTGGAGATAAGATCTGGGATCTTTGCTTAGAAAACCGCAGACATGGACCCTGTTTCTGCAAAGACCAAGAGAACTGAGAACTTTGTTCCTTAACCTTAGTCTGAAGAGCAGTTTTGAGAGTCAGAACTCTCATTAGCAGCTTTCAGCTGAAGAGAGGCCCCTTGAAAGCTGTTAACAGAGGAAACGTGCCACTGATTACTCACATGCTTTGATCTGGGACCCTCTTAGATCACAGCCAGGGCATGGGGTAGTGGGGGCTGTGGCAACATATTCGTCTTTGGAGATTGCCCTAGATTCTGGACTGGGCACTCCATGGAAGGTTCCAACTGGCCAGAGAAGTAGAAGCTGGGTAAAATGAAAAGAAAGAAAAGCAGCCAAGACTGTAGAGCCAGAAAGCAAGATTAAGAAGGGGCAGGATTCTGTATCTTTTTTAAAGACAGTGCTTTTTCCCCTTTATTTGTTTAGTTTCCATGTGAAATTTTTCAGTCTGTTGTAAAGGTGCTTCTCACCATCTACACAGCGGACTGAGCCTGCTGCGGCTTTCGGTGTCCTCTTGAGGAAGGAAAATCACACCTTCAGACACCTTCCCCCATCTCTAGTTCTTCATAAACCTTGAATGATGCTAGTAAAAATATCAAGTAAAAAAAAAAAAATCCCAAGATTTTGGTCACTGCCTGTACATGGATAGAAGTCTTTTGTACTGGAAGTCACTGATACTATTAACAATAACTTTGCATCATGTCTTAAAGACCTAACTACACATCAAACACCGATATCCCAGTTCTTGGGTGAACTCCAACTGAGTGTTATAGTAAGGAAAGTCCTCGGCCTCTGCGTTGAATACACTTAAGCCTTAATTTTTGTCAGACTTCCTTGCAAGACAGACCTTAGGGATTTATTTTGTGTACTTTGCAAAGAAGCAAACTGCAGCTTAAAAAGACACAGTGCTCCTACTGTCTCTTAGTTGGAAAGACAGAGCTAGAGTAAGGACCCAGTTACCTTATATCCACACTCCAATTTGATTTATTGAGTTATTACTGGTGTGTTGCCTATTTCAAGAAGGGATTTGATGGAAACTATATGTGAAGTTCTCTTTCAAAATAGATCTGGCTTCTTTGGAGGAAGATGAACCTGTAAAAGGTAAGGGCAAAGCAAGATGAAGAGTTTTAGTGGACAGTGGAACAGAGCCCGCATTTTTTTGAGCATAGACTAGAATTGGACTCACTTATCCTGTTTGTACCACCTCAATTAAAGCTTCAAGTCGGCAGGTACACAATGAATAAAAATGTTCAGGATATTTGGATCAAAATGGTTACAACCGTGAACAATCATTCACTGATTCATCCAGCATTTATTGTGCCTCCACTAGGTGTCAGGAACATTGATTAACCCTGAATATACTCCTATGTACAAAGCATTCATGATCTTTGGCGTATGTGGGAGTGCAGAGTGATAGAGACAGGGGTTAACATGTCCATGAACATAAAATTATAGTACTGACTGTTTTAAATATAGGGCTTCCCAGGTGGTGCTAGTGGTAAAGAACCCACCTGCCCATGCAGGAGATGTAAAAGTCACAGGTTCAGTCTCTGGGTTGGGAAGATGCCCTTGAGTAGGAAATGGCAACCCATTACAGTATCTTTGGAGAATCCCTCCCATGGACAGAGGAGCCTGGAGGGGCACAGTCCATATGATCACACAAAAAAAATCAGACATGACTGAAGAGATTAGGATGCAGCATGTGTTAAATATGGCAGCCAATTAAAAAATTGTTTTTTTAAATCTATTATAGAACTTATTTGAAGCTATCCAGTAGAGAAAAATCATTCATTTATTTCTGATAAATGGCTTTAGAACCACTTTTATTAAGTGAAATCTCTTCTTAAAATATGAAGTTCCCATCTATAATGTTCTTTATATCAAGCTTATACCATTGTGTCAGAACTGGCTTAATGACCTTGCTCACAAAATAAATAAAATGCAATGATGTCTCTATCTGCTGAATTTAAGTGTAATACATCTGTCTGCTGCTGCTGCTGCTAAGTCGCTTCAGTCGTGTCGGACTCTGTGCGACCCCATAGATGGCAGCCCAACAGGCCCCGCTGTCCCTGGGATTCTCCAGGCAAGAATACTGGAGTGGGTTGCCATTTCCTTCTCCATTCTGTCTAGAAACTAGTAAAAATGTATATTTCAGTTAAAACTAAGTCAACTTGATTGTCTAGTATAAAAATTCAATTGCATAGTTATTAGCTATAGTAGTATTGTTATTAGTAGTAATATTTGTAGATAGTTCAAATGACCACCCCTACCTTATTATCATTGATAATGTACTAATGCAATAGGTTGGCATAGTTGATTTGCAATATGCAATAATCTGAAATGATGTGATGTATTTTCCCTGACTCCAAATAGCCTTTAAGATGCAAGAGGATTTAAGCAAATTCTTTTGTTCCACTGTTTCCAGAGATTAGATTTGGAAAAGACTTTAAGAAAGATGAAATCATTTGATAATCCTTTCATAAGAAAACTATGATATTCTTAATGCCATATGTGCTATAAACCAGAAGAACTGTGAATTTTTCGACAGGTATCTCATTTATTATTTCAAAAAACAAATGTATATGTTTGAATATTTATAAATAATGGTTTACATGCTTGCTTGCAAGTTACAATATATATTTTTTTAAATGTTAAGAACTGAGAAATTGTTCCTTTTTCTATTTTTTTTTAAAATCAGATTTAAAAAACTGTCTGCCCAGAATGTTTTGGAGATATTACTGCTTGAAAACAAGAATCTGAAATAAAAGCAAATAATAGTAGCTTTCTAGACTTTAATCCTGTGTCCCCACTAAAAATACATTTTGGGTGGAAATGACATTAACCATCTTATCTTATAAATACATAAGAATATTTAATGATCTTCCATTGTATTCTGGAAAATAGATTGTTCTTTCTCTTTTAGTCTCTCCCCACTCTCCCACTCCTCCTCCCTTGCCCTTTCTGGTATTCTGCCAGAGTTGTCTGCTTCTTTCCTGGAGACCAGTAATTGAAGGTAATTTTTTAGAAGATGGTTTCAATTATCTAAAGCCATTGGAATGTTTAACTGCCCCTTGCTATTGGTGAGCTTGTTTACATTGGGGTTTCAGATGAATTTAGATTACATGCAACCAGATGTTATCTCCTATGGTAGCTTAAAAAAATGTATGAGGGAGGGGACTTTATACCATATTTAGGTCAAGTGACCTCAAATTTCATAGAAGTATGCCACTCTGGGTAAAGTTTCAGGGTAAACTTTTAATCATAACTGTGAGAGCATATGTCCTGTGTGCACTAAATAAGTCTCATTTTCCATGTGTCTTTATAGTAGGTGATACTGATCAGAAGAACCTGTGTCTCACACACACACACACACAATTGTCATGTATCTAGTCGGAGATGATAAAATTATAAAATAAAATTTCATTCATGTTCCTATTGTGCCTAAACTTCAGAGATTTACTGTTATGCTGCCCAGATAATAGAAAATAAATGTTGTTATATTTAATAAGAAAAAAATCTGAGTCAGTAAAAGTCATCTGTGAGTCAACAACTAAATGCTGTAGTCTGTAGATAATTGCAGACTTATTTCCTTAACTGACAGCTTCACTCAAGGTTTAGTAAGATATCCTGTTTATACAGGTTTAACTTTAAAGTTAGAAAGAGAGCTGCATACACATATTTTTAACTTAGAAAACAGATGAATTAAGGTGGAATTAATCTTTATGAAAGAATTATTTGCTTTATCAAAGGATCCAGAATATACTTAAAAAGTTTTAAAATAAAACAAGTTGGCTTTCAGCATAATTGAAATACAGTTTCAACTTCAAAGTTAAACTGCATATAAATGTAAATATATACATTTTTTTTTGGTTGAATCTTCAAGAAGTTTATCAGGAATGATTGTCTTCACTATATATAGGGGGCCATCCAATAATTATTTTAGAAAATAAGATAATACACATCATACGAATATGCAAATACATGCTTACATGCATATATATTTATGCATACACATTTAAATATACGTATAATATTACTTTTTCTTCACAGTTAGTTGTGTATAACTTAGCATACTACCTGAACATAATTGGCACTCAATTAAAATAATAAAAGAACAAATGAAAGGTTCTAGGACTTTCTACAAGTAGAAGGGATGCTTGATATGAGCTGGGCCTGATAGGGATGCAGCCAGTGTCAAATTATGATCAGGGAGAAAAGCACATGTTGGAGGAGGAAACAGAATTCTTGATTTCTCTTCTCACCACCTGGCCTTCCAGGGCCTCTCGTTGCCCTCACCTAACAGGATGTCCAGTGGCACGGGCACCAGCTGAAACAGTAGGTGGAGGTCACCTCCACAGGCAAAACAGGAGGGCAGAGAAGAGTGAGAATGGGTGTGAGAACCCCCTCAACACACACACACACACAGGAGTAGCCCAGGGGCATGTTCACGGGCTCCCGGAAGCTATCCTCATGAACTGAACCTAATGAAAAGGTGCCACTGACTCAGTCATTTTATCACTCGTGTAGATACCTTACCAGGTGATGAGTCTAACGAGTAATCCAAGCAGGGCTTGTCCTTTTTTATTTTTAAATGAGAATTCTGATTATGAAACAAACATTAAATGAATATTAAAACTGCATCATAGTTATTTTTTTCAGTATAAACCGTGTATATGGCCTCAATAGCCAGCGCTATGTACAGTTGTTTGTTGTTGTTGTTGACTAGTCACTAGGTTGAGTAAAACTCTTTGCAGCCCCATGGACCTAGCCCACCAGGCTCCTCTGTCCATGGGATTCCCAGGCAAGAATACTGGAGAGGGTTGCCATTTCCTTCTCCAGGGGATCTTCCCAACCTGCGTCTCCTGACGGGCAGGTGGATTCTTTACCACTGAGCCACCTGGGAAGCCTATTCACACGATACACATTCAGGAATCAGGGTTAAGTTGCAGAATAATTTGAAAAATAAAATTTAAAGCATTACCTCACATTTTTTCTTGGATTTTACCCATCCTATGGATTCATATTCACAAATAAAACTTGAAGAATGGTGAGAGAAGATTAGTCATTTGTTAAGTTGTAAGGGGAATTAGAGTTCTTAAGACAGTTCCACAGACAATAATTTAGATAAAAGATAAATAGGTAATTGAAAAAGACAGTGTTGTGTCTAAACACATGTATACCTGTGGCAGATTCATTTCGATATTTGGCAAAACTAATACAATATTGTAAAGTTTAAAAATAAAATAAAATTAAAAAATAAAAACTAAAAATGAATAAAATTAAAAAAAAATAACCATGTGTAAAACTCATTCAGTTTCAAAAGATTAAATTCATCTAAGGGCTTCCCTTGTGGCTCAGACAGTAAAGCATCTGCCTATAATGCAGGAGACCTGAGTTCGAGCCTGGGTCAGGAAGTTCCCCTGGAGAAGGAAATGGCAACCCACTCCAGTATTCCTGCCTGGAAAATCCCATGGACGGAGGAGCCCAGTAGGCTATGGTCCATTGGGTCGCAAAGAGTCAGACACAACTGAGTGACTTCATTTCACTTCAGGGGCAGTACTTAAAAAATTCTTAAAGAGTATATTCTCTTGTCAGGGGAATTAACCTTGAAATTAATAACAGAATGTTAAATTAGAAATGTCTAAGCAGTTAGAAATTAAGGAATGCTCTAAATAGTTTATTGAATTAAAATGTCTTAATGTACATTTTAAAACTATTAAGATGTGAACGATAATGAAAATATTCCATATCAGAACTTGTGGGATGCAACTACAGAAGGGCTTAGAGGCCAGCTTACAGCACTGAAACCATGCATTAGAAAGAAGGGAAGGCTGGAAATCAATGGGCTACGCATTTAGCTCGAGAAGCAAAAGTACATGAGAAGTAATAATAAAGATAAGAGAAGAAATCGATGCAATAGAAAACAAACGCATGAGGGAGAAATTCAAAACAAGGGAAAGCTGGTTCTTTAAAAGATTGATAATGTTTTAGACTCTAACACAATTGATACAGAAAGAGGGAGAGAGCAAGAGAGCACAGTGGATCAATATCAGATATCTTTGAATATCTTTATGCTAATATACTTGAACATCTTTTTAAAAGTTCACATTTATTTTTGATTTTATCTAAACACTCACAAATGTTTAAAATAAATTTAATTAATTAAAAACATCACCACAAAGAATCCTCCCCACCTAGATATTTTAAGAGGTGAAATTTTTCAATCATTCAAGTAAGAAATTTATTTTATTATTTTTTTTAAATCTCTCAAACAATAAGGAGTAGTGGGAAGGGAATATCTTCAAACTTATTTTATGAGTCAACATCAATTTGATGGCAAAACTTGCCAAGAAATGTAAAACTTGTAAGAAATGTAAATTACAGGCCAATCTCGTGTGTAAACAAAAAATATTATCAGTAGGATTCAGAAAATATGAGATGGTATATGAAAATTAAATAATTCCAGAAAAACATCTGCTTCTGCTTGCATTGACTACATTAAAGCCTTTGACTCTGTGGATCACGACAAACAAACTGTAGAAAATTCTTAAAGAGATGGGAATACCAGACCACCTTACCTGCCTCCTGAGAAACCTGTATGCAGGTCAGGAAGCAATAGTTAGAACCAGACATGGAGCAAGGACTGGTTCAAAATTGGGAAAGGAGTATGTCAAGGCCATATACTGTCACCCTGCTTATTTAACTTCTGTTCAGAGGACAGCATGTGAAATGCAGGGTTAGAATCAAGATTGGTGGGAGAAATATCAACAACCTCAGATATGCAGATACCACTCACAGAAAGTGAAGAGGAACTAAAGAGTCTCTTGATGAAAGTGAAAGAGGAGAGTGAAAAAGCTGGCTTACCACTAACATTTAAAAACTAAAATCATGGCATCCAGTCCCATTACCTCATGGCAAATAGAGGGGGAAAAGTTGAAGCAGTGACAAGACTTTATTTTCTTGGGCTCCAAAATCTCTGCAGATGGTGACTGCAGCTGTGAAGGGAAAAAACTGCTTGCTTCTTGGAAGGAAAGCTATGACAAACCTAGATGGTATATTAAAAACCAGATGCATCACTTTGCAGACAAACATCCAGATAGTCAAAGCTATGATTTTTCCAATAGTCAAGAACGGATGTGGGAGTTGGACCATAAAGAAAGCTGAGCACTGAGGATTAATGGTTTCAAATTGTGGTGCTAGAGAAGACTCTTGACAGTCCTTTGGAAAGGGGATCACACCAGTCAATTCTGAAGGAAGTCAACTCTGGATATTCACTGAAAGGACTGATGCTGAAGCTGAAGCTTCAATATTTTGGCCACCTTATGGGAAAAGTCAACTCATTGGAAAATACCCTGATGCAGGGAAAGATTGAAGGCACAAGGAAACGGGTGTGGCAGAGTTTGAGATGGTTGGATGGCATCACTAAATCAATGGACATGAGTTTGAGCAAACTCAGGGAGATAGTGAAGGACAGGAAGGCCTGGTGTGCTGTGGTGCATGGAGTCACAAAGAGTCAAACATGATTTAGTGACTAAAAAACAACAAATCAGACTAATTCTGAGAAATGATTCATTCACAAATGAATCTATATAACTAACCAGTTAACAAAGTAAAGATCAAACTATGATTGTCTCAAAAGATACAGAAACAAGAAGTTCCAGTATAATTATTTCTATTCAACATTTTGCTACCAGTCCTATCTATGTAATAAGGGAATAAAAATAACTAAAATGTATAAATATTAGAAGGACAGAATTTAAAAAATATATATTATTTTCACATGATTGGCTTATGTTTCAGATCAGATCAGATCAGTCGCTCAGTCATGTCTGACTCTTTGCGACCCCATGAATCGCAGCACTCCAGGCCCCCCTGTCCATCACCAACTCCCGGAGTTCACTCAGATTCACGTCCATCGAGTCAGTGATGCCATCCAGCCATCTCATCCTCTGTCGTCCCTTCTCCTCTTTCCCCGAATCCCTCCCAGCATCAGAGTCTTTTCCAATGAGTCAACTCTTCGTGTGAGGTGGCCAAAGTACTGGAGTTTCAGCTTTAGCATCATTCCTTCCAAAGAAATCCCAGGGCTGATCTCCTTCAGAATGGACTGGTTGGATCTCCTTGCAGTCCAAGGGACTCTCAAGACTTTTCTCCAACACCACAGTTCAAAAGCATCAATTCTTTGGCGCTCAGCCTTCTTCACAGTCCAACTCTCACATCCATACATGACCACAGGAAAAACCATAGCCTTGACTAGATGAACCTTTGTTGGCAAAGTAATGTCTCTGCTTTTCAATATGCTATCTAGGTTGGTCATAACTTTGCTTCCAAGGAGTAAGTGTCTTTTAATTTCATGGCTGCAGTCACCATCTGCAGTGATTTTGGAGCCCAGAAAAATAAATTCTGACACTGTTTCCACTGTTTCCCAATCTATTTCCCATGAAGTGGTGGGACCGGATGCCATGATCTTCGTTTTCTGAATGTTAAGTGTTAAGCCAGCTTTTTCACTCTCCTCTTTAACCTTCATCAAGAGGCTTTTTAGTTCCTCTTCACTTTCTGCCATAAGGGTGGTATCATCTGCATATCTGAGGTTATTGATATTTCTCCCGGCAATCTTGATTCCAGCTTCTGTTTCTTCCAGTCCAGCGTTTCTCTTGATGTACTCTGCATATAAGTTAAATAAGCAGGGTGACAATATACAGCCTTGATGTACTCCTTTTCCTATTTGGAACCAGTCTGTTGTTCCATGTCCAGTTCTAACTGTTGCTTCCTGACCTGCACACAAATTTCTCAAGAGGCAGATCAGGTGGTCTGGTATTCCCATCTCTTGAAGAATTTTCCACAGTTTATTGTGATCCACACAGTCAAAGGCCTTGGCATAGTCAATAAAGCAGAAATAGATGTTTTTCTTGAACTCTCTTGCTTTTTCCATGATCCAGGGATGTTTGCAATTTGGTCTCTGGTTCCTCTGCCTTTTCTAAAACCCACTTGAACATCAGGAAGTTTATGGTTCACATATTGCTGAAGCCTGGCTTGGAGAATTTTGAGCATTACTTTACTAGTGTGTGAGATGAGTGCAATTGTGCAGTAGTTTGAGCATTCTTTGGCATTGCCTTTCTTTGGGATTGGAATGAAAACTGACCTTTTCCAGTCCTGTGGACACTGCTGAGTTTTCCAAATTCACTGGCATATTGAGTGCAGCACTTTCACAGCATCATCTTTCAGGATTTGGAATAGCTCAACTGGAATTCTATCACCTCCACTAGCTTTGTTGGTAGTGATGCTTTCTAAGGCCCACCTGACTTCACATTCCTAGTCTGGCTCTAGGTCAGTGATCACACCATCATGATTATCTGGGTCATGAAGATCTTTTTTGTACAGTTCTTCTGTGTATTCTTGCCACCTCTTCTTAATATCTTCTGCTTCTGTTAGGTCCATACCATTTCTGTCCTTTATCAAGCCTATCTTTGCATGAAATGTGGTCCACTGGAGAAGGGAATGGCAAACCACTTCAGTATTCTTGCCTTGAGAACCCCATGAATAGTATGAAAAGGAAGAATGATAGGATACTGAAAGAGAAACTCCCCAGGTCAGTAGGTGCCCAATATGCTACTGGAGATCAATGGAGAAATAACTCCAGAATGAATGAAGGGATGGAGCCAAAGCAAAAAGAATACCCAGCTGTGGATGTGACTGGTGATAGAAGCAAGGTCCGATGCTGTAAAGAGCACCTGGAATGTCAGGTCCATGAATCAAGGCAAATTGGAAGTGGTCAAACAAGAGATGGCAAGAGTGAATGTCGACATTCTAGGAATCAGTGAGCTGAAATGGACTGGAATGGGGGAATTTAACTCAGATGACCATTATATCTACTACTGCGGGCAGGAATCCCTCAGAAGAAACGGAGTAGCCATCATGGTCAACAAGAGTCCGAAATGCAGTACTTGGATGCAATCTCAAAAACGACAGAATGATCTCTGTTCGTTTCCAAGGCAAACCATTCAATATCACAGTAATCCAAGTCTATGCCCCAACCAGTAACGCTGAAGAAGGTGAAGTTGAATGGTTCTATGAAGACCTACAAGACGTTTTAGAACTAACACCCAAAAAAGATGTCCTTTTCATTATGGGGGACTTGAATGCAAAAGAAGTAAGTCAAGAAACACCTGAAGTAACAGACAAATTTGGCCGTGGAATACGGAATGAAGCAGGGCAAAGACTAATAGAGTTTTGTCAAGAAAATGCACTGGTCATAACAAACACCCTCTTCCAACAACACAAGAGAAGACTCTACACATGGACATCACCAGATGGTCAACACCGAAATCAGATTAATTATATTCTTTGCAGCCAAAGATGGAGACGCTCTATACAGTCAGCAAAAACAAGACCAGGAGCTGACTGTGGCTCAGACCATGAACTCCTTATTGCCAAATTCAGACTTAAATTGAAGAAAGTAGGGAAAACCACTAGCCCATTCAGGTATGACCTAAATCAAATCCCTTATGATTATACAGTGGAAGTGAGAAATAGATTTAAGGGCCTAGATCTGATAGATAGAGTGCCTCATGAACTATGGAATGAGGTTCGTGACATTGTACAGGAGACAGGGATCAAGACCATCCCCGTGGAAAAGAAATGCAAAAAAAGCAAAATGGCTGTCTGGGGAGGCCTTACAAATAGCTGTGAAAAGAAGAGAAGTGAAAAGCAAAGGAGAAAAGGAAAGATATAAACATCAAATGCAGAGTTCCAAAGAATAGCAAGAAGAGATTAAAAAAAGCCTTCTTTAGCGATCAGTGCAAAAAATAGAGGAAAACAACAGAATGAGAAAGACTAGAGATCTCTTCAAGAATATCAGAGATACCAAAGGTACATTTCATGGCTTATGTTTTAGAAAATACTTAAGAATATCCATCCATATGAGCTATTAGAATTAATGTAAGAATTAAGCAATGTCTCTGAAGTCCGTATATAGGAACTGACATTATTTCTATATACTGTCAGTGAAAGCAGGTACAAAGTCTCAACAACGATCTAAAGTGGGTGTTTGGGAAGAGAAGGGCGCAGAGCACTTGGAGTACTACAGCTGTTAGTGAGTAAATGTTGATTTGCTAAGCTACGGTATCACGTTTACAAATGCTTTGTCCAAGGGCAGTTCATGCAACACTCAATTACTCAGGGACTGAGTGCATAGGCTTTCAATTTTCTCCTCCTTTTTAAAAAGGAGCCCCTGTCTGAGGGATAAGAGAAGTGTAGCCCAGCACTCTGCCTTGTCATATTTATTGTTTGCTGTTGGCTCGAGATAACTTTTGTCCAGTTTTCCTCTAAAATGTTTAGGGTCAGATTGTCAAATCTGGGATCGAACTATTGGTGTTCAACTGCATTTTGAGTGTTTAAGTTGTACTATTATTGTTGTTTTGCTTTGGCTTGTAGGATATTGCAACATGTTTTGACTACTATCTTGCAATCATTTGACTACAGTCATTTGTAAACAGAAGTCTAAAAATCTAGAATACAGGTTTTCTAGCAGGATATATTTTTTGAAGAGTGGTGGTAGTCTCTAGGATGTGTTGCTTCATTCACTGGCTTTTATATTATTATGATCAATGACTGTATCATTATCAACCACTATTCACTCCCTTTCTGGAGCACACACAGCCTGAGATTAGACACAGGATGGGAAGAAGTAGCTAGGTTTAATGTGGGTGCAAACTCAAATGCCCGTTGGGACCTGGGATATAATCCAACTGAGCAAAGTATAAGAAAAACGATCAAGTGCCATTATAAATGCAACCTGAGAACGTGCCTCAGTGTCCTGAAACAACAGGAAGTGGTACTGAACTGGAACCTTCTCCGTGGACAGGCTCCACTCACCTCCAGCTGATTATGGCAATGCAGGAATTCGGGCCTACTACTGCTGTCCAATACGGATTTTTCTTTTTTTTCTTTTAGTATTTATTTGGCTGTGTGGGATCTTTGTTATAGCATGTGGGATCTTTAGTTGTGACATGCAGACTCTTTGCTGTAGCATATGGAGTTCAGTTCCCTAACTAGGGATGGAACCCAGGCCTGCATTGGGAGTTCAGAGTCTTAGCTATTGGACCACCAGGGAAGTCCTGTCAAATCTTGATTTTTCAAGAGAAAACTTAAATAATAAACAATAACAACAACTAAAATGAAATTTCCAATTTCAAAACCAATCCGTTTAAGAAATTAACAAACGCATCCTCTATCGCTATCACATGGGCCAAAGAAACTGCTGCTGTGGGCTGTTTTGACGTGGACCCGTGAACCTCAACCTTCCACTGTAGTCAGGGAAAATAGGACCCACCGTTTATATAAAAATAATATGGAGCAATACTGAATACTACATACATTCATTCTTATGCATTGTTGTTGTGTTTTAGTCTTTCAGTTGTATCCAACTCTTTTGTGACCCCATGGCCTGTAGCTCACCAGGTTCCTCTATCCATGGGATTTCCCAGGCAAGAATACTGGAATGAATTGTCATTTCCTTTGCTAAGGGAATCTTCCCAATCCAGGGATCAAATCCATGTCTCCTGCACTGACAGGAAGATTCTTTACCACTGCTGCCGCTGCTGCTAAGTCACTTCAGTCGTGTCCGACTCTGTGCGACCCCATAGACGGCAGCCCACCAGCCTCCCTTATGCCTGGGATTCTCCAGGCAAGAACACTGGAGTGGGTTGCCATTTCCTTCTCCAATGCATGAAAGTGAAAAGTGAAAGTGAAGTCACTCAGTCATGTCCGACTCTTAGTGACCCCATGGACTGCAGCCTACTAGCTCCTCCATCCATGGGATTTTCCAGGCAAGAGTACTGGAGTGGGTTGCCATTGCCTTCTCTGCTTTACCACTGAGCCACCCAGAAAATCCCTTACTCACACATACAATAATATTTATTGAGAACCTTCTCGACCCCATGCCTGTGTGAGTTCCTAAGGTTACAAAGATGAGCAAATATGTTTTCTATTGTCCAGCAGCCCCTAGATTGAGAGAAGAAATAAATAATTATATGGGCATTAGACAAATCTAATAACAATAGGGACAATTTGTATAGTACTGGGTTGCTTGGTCAAAAAGTTTTTGGGTTTTTCTGTTACATCCTATGAAAAACCCCAAACAAACCTTTTGGCCAATTGTACAGAATTTCAGAGATAGAGGCTTTGCTGGCATTTTTCTTAAGGCCACAGGAAATAATTGGGAAATAATTAGCCCCTTTTGATACTGTATAAATATGTCCCATGTCTCAGGGCTACTCTTATGTTAAAATCCCAAGAAAATCCCAAATCCCAAGAGAAAAACAAGTTGTAAAATTACCTCACAGTTGACTTCTAAAAGAAATGCCATCATGGCTGTATAAGATTGTCTGAGGATCTCTTATTAACTAGTTTCAACAGCATTTTAAAACATACCTTTAATTTCATAAGCATATTTATTGCTTCTAAACTATCTACACACACACACACACACACACACACACACACACACACATATTTATCCACACAGTATTTTGTTTCTTTTGCCACTAAAGACAATTTTAGCTTAGCTGCAAGCTAAATGAGTGACCGCCATTTGTTTTTCCACCTGTAGACTCTGATGCAGCCACAAAGAAGGCATGTAAGTAAGTGAATAAACTGTCTTCAACTCTGAAACTCTTTGCTTGTGATACAAATGGAAACTGTATGCTCTGGGAATTCAGAGTGGATTACTATTCAAACTATTTACTCTTAAATATGCTTTATAGATCAACAGAGGCAGTCAAAGTCCCAATGCTCCATTTCTGTGAATATCCTCATAAGCATTCACTCTGGCATATAAAATTTTGTAGACATGTAGGAAGGAGGGTTTGATTCCTACATAACTTCAAAACGACCCTTCAGGCAGTTTCCTTAAAAGTTATAATATTGTGAGAAGTAAGGAGGGAGTTAAGCGCTGCTGTTTGGAAGTTATTTCGTCTTTCTGGGTGGAGGAACAGTGTATTCATCTGTGATAACCGTCTAGATATGAATGATTTCATGAAGTATTGGTTACACTAATGAGATGGGAGGCTCCATAGACCTTGTGGCTCTTTTACTTAGCAAAACAGCCACCTTCAAACATAAAGTGAGTTGTTGAAAAGCTTCTGTCAAAAGTAAACCCTTCAGTATCGTATAGCAGGTGTTATTGACACAACAGAAGAGATAGGAATTTTCTATTACTGTGGTTGGCTTTAAGGAATACAGTTTTTAGCATATCTTTCATCATTGTAATAATATGGTAATGATTAAATTCACCTGCAAAAGCCCAGGACGTCTGTTTGTTTTACGGGAACATCCAAGCGTCTTGTGTACAGACTTGTTCAAGTAGGAGTGGATGAAGGCAAGAAGAGCACATGCCAGCTTATCTCACACAACCAAAGAATGGTATGTTCCACCTAACTGAATATTTTTGTTTTTGGAAAGCTGTTGTACATACCATAAATTTTAATTTTCAAAGAGTGCATTTTTTTTGGCATTGAAACTGCACTCACATGGCTTATCGCTTGCTTTGATGCAGCCGTGGGAGTTTGTCTCCCCTGCTCCCTGTTCTGTGGTTCTGTCTTTAGGTATTTCCCAAGCTGTGGCCAGAATTTACTCTTCAACTTGAGTTATAGATCTTATACTATGGAGCCATCACCTAAAGGCCCAGAATTTGCTCTTTGCCTCAGTGAAATGACTCTAGCAATGAAAATTCCGTTCCATCGGGGCAGTTCTGGGTCCTTGTTGGACCCATTTGAGCTACGATGTTCTGGTTGATAACTGTGTAATCTGTTGACCTTCCCTGAACAATATTTGATTGAAAGTGTATGACTTTGCCTCTTAAGAGTTGATTAGAATAAGTAATTTGGAATTGAACCATTAACAAACCTTTTGTAACACAGAGATGTGATAAATCACCCCAAGCCTAAATTATTTATTTCTATAAGCACAATAGTTGCATGTATTCAATGTCTGGGCATCCCAGCTGTGCTAGTAGTAAAGAACCTGCCTGCCAATGCAGGAGACAAGAGAGACACAGGTTGGATCCCAGGGTCAGGAAGATACTGTGGAGCAGGGCATGGCAACCCACTCCAGTATTCTGGCCTGGATAATCCCATGGGCAGAGGAGCCAGGTGGACTACAGTCTATAGGTTCACAAAGAACCAGACACAACTAAAGCTACTTAGCACACACGTATTCAGCACCTACTGTTATTCTGGCCACTGCATTAAGTGCTTTACACAAGTTGTCTACATTTCTCATTGCTGCTGCTGCTGCTAAGTCGCTTCAGTCGTGTCCGACTCTGTGCGACCCCATAGACGGCAGCCCACCAGGCTCCCCCGTCCCTGGGATTCTCCAGGCAAGAACACTGGAGTGGGGTGCCATTTCCTTCTCCAATGCATGAAAGTGAAAAGGGAAAGGGAAGTCGCTCAGTTGCGTCCGACTCTTAGCAACCCCATGGACTTCAGCCTACCAGGCTCTTCTATCCATGGGATTTTCCAGGCAAGAGTACTGGAGTAGGGTGCCATTGCCTTCTCCGAAAAGAGACTCCTACTGGAATGCAAAGTAGGACGTCAAGAGATACCTGGGGTAATAGGCAAACTTGGTCTTGGAGTACAAAATGAAGCAGGGCAAAGGCTAACAGTTTTGCCAAGAGAACACACTGGTCATAGCAAACACCCTCTTCCAGCAACACAAGAGACAACTACACATGGACATCACCAGATGGTCAACACCGAAATCAGACTAATTCTATTCTTTGCAGCCAAAGATGGAGAAGCTCTATACACTCAGCAAAAACAAGACCGGGAGCTGACTGTGGCTCAGATCATGAACTCCTTATTGCCAAATTCAGGCTTAAATTGAAGAAAGTAGGGAGACCCACTAGACCATTCAGGTATGACCTAAATCAAATCCCTTATGATTATACAGTGGGAGTGACAAACAGTTCAAGGTATTAGATCTGATAAATAAGAGTGCCTGAAGAACTGTGGATGGAGATTCAAAACATTGTACAGGAGGCTGTGAGAAAAACCATCCCCAAGAAAAAGAAATGCAAAAAGGCAAAATGGTTGCCTGAGGGGGCCTTACAAATAGCTGAGAAAAAGAGAAGCAAAAGGCAAAGGAGAAAAGGAAAGATTTATCCATCTGAATGCAGAGTTCTAAGAATAGCAAGGAGAGATAAGAAAACCTTCCTAAGTGATCAATGCAAAGAAATAGAGGAAAACAATATCATGGGAAGACCAGAAATCTCTTCAAGAAAATTAGGGATACCAAGGGAACATTTCATGCAAAGAAGGGCTCGATAAAGGACAGAAATGGTATGGACCTAACAGAAGCAGAAGATATTAAGAAGAGGTGGCAAGAATACACAGAAGAACTATACAAAAAAGGTCCTCATGAGCCAGATAACCACGATGGTGTGATCACTGACCTAGAGCCAGACATCCTGGAATGTGAAGTCAAGTGGGCCTTAGGAAGCATCACTATGAACAAAGCTATGGAAGGTGATGGAATTCCAGCTAAGCTGTTTCAAATCCTGAAAGAAGATGCTGTGAAAGTGCTGCACTCAATATGCCAGCAAATTTGGAAAACTCAGCAGTGGCCAAGGACTGGAAAAGGTCAGTTTTCATTCCAATCCCAAAGAAAGGCAATGCCAAAAAATGCTCAAACTACCGCACAATTGCACTCATCTTACACACTAGCAAAGTAATGCTCAAAATTCTCCTTGCTTTCAATAGTATGTTAACCATAAAATTTCAGACATTGAAGACATTTTCTGGATTTAGAAAAGGCAGACGGACCATAGATGAAATTGCCAGCATCCATTGGATCATCAAAAAAGCAAGAGAGTTCCATAAAAACATCTACTTCTGCTTCATTGACTACACTAAAGCCATAAAATTTCAGACATTGAAGACATTTTCTGGATTTAGAAAAGGCAGATGGACCATAGATGAAATTACCAGCATCCATTGGATCATCAAAAAAGCAAGAGAGTTCCATAAAAACATCTACTTCTGCTTCATTGACTACACTAAAGCCTTTGACTGTGAGGATCACAAGAAACTGTGGAAAATTCTTTAAGAGATGAGAATACCAGATCACCTTACCTGCCTCCTGAAAAATCTGTATGCAGGTCAAAAAGAAACCGTTAGAACCAGACGTGGAACAGTGGACTGGTTCCAAATAGGAAAAGGAGTACGTCAAGGCTGTATATTGTCACCCTGCTTATTTAACTTATATGCAGAGTACATCATGAGAAATGCTGGGCTGGATGAAGCACAAGCTGGAATCAAGATTGCCAGGGAAAATATCAGTAACCTCAGATATGCAGATGGCACCACCCTTATGGAAGAAAGAAAAGAGTAACTGAAGAATCTTTTGATGAAAGTGCAAGAGGAGATTGAAAAAGCTGGCTTAAAGCTCAACATTCAAAAAACTAAGATCATTGCATCTTAAGCAGAGACATGGATTATTAAGCTGAGACAATTAAGGGCTAGTGGTTCTTTGGTGCTAAAAAGGAGGACCGCTTGTCTCCTTACATAGGAGGAATGTCTACATGAACCACAGGGATTAAAACTTAGTAAAATGCACTTAAAATGTATGGATAAAATGATTAAAGCCAGTTCATTTATTGTTTATTTATTTGACAAACTTGCTCACTGTTGCCTGCTTAAGGTGACAATATCAGAGCTCGCTTAGTTTAAAAGTGCTGAGACGCTGTACATCACGACTGGGTGCATGCATTTTCTCCTTCTCTGTTTGGTGGAGAAGTTGGAAAGTTTAAAATTCTGGCTGAGCCAGACAGTGTCACAGTTACAAGTGGCTGTCTCCACCCAGGGAAGCAGGAGTCCTAGTGGGGTCCAGGAAGGGCAGCCTTGAGGGAACAGTGGTCATATGAGAGCCAGCTGTATTCTTCAGCCTAAGAGGAAGTACTTTGTCTCAGGAAAACAAAACAAAACGAAACAGCGATTGTCCGTTTCTTCCCCCGTATGCTGGTTCATTCATTATAGATACTGACCTGGGCCACTAGAGACAGCCCAGGTCAGGCCTACCGTGGTCTCCAGACACTCCACCAGGACCACGAGCATAAAACTATATCCTTTAATTTGATATTTCCCTGAAGAAGTTTAAAACATACAGGACTCTCAGCGAAATCTGTCATCATGGCATTATATAAGATTTATACAACCCTCCTGAGGATTGCAGGCTTCCCCAGTGGCTCAGTGGTAAAGAGTCTGCCTGCAATCGCAAGAGACATGGGTTCAGTCCCTGGGTTGGCAAGATCTCCTGGAGAGGGAAATGGCAACCCACTCCAATGTTCTTGCCTGGGAAATCCCATGGACAGAGGAGCCTGGTGGGCTACGGTCCATGAGGTCACAAGAGTCAGACACGACTTAGTGACTGAACATAAGCCTAAGGATTGCTGCAGGATTACAAAAGCTCCTCAGGTGACTTCTGGTCTCTCTGGTCAACTTTTCACACCAATGAGGGCATGAAGGGAAACCATCATCAGCCCAGATGCGTGCTTTCTCACACTCGCTGTTCTGGACTCAAATGAGAGAGGTCTGATTATGGGAATTCTTCATTATTACTTCATATTTCTATAGAGAACACTTTTTGTCCTTCCTAACAAAACCATAGCACAAGACTAAATATCCCTCTTGGATTTTTATTATTATTGATTCACAACTTTTTTTCTTGATTTTAGGAAACGTAAACATCTTGAAATGGGAGAGAAGCTAAACTCTCTAAGATCCCTGTGAGCCACAGGGATCTCTCTCCATTCTCACTCCTTTTTTATACCAAATAAGTGTTTTGGCTTTGTTATGGGTTGCTTCCAGAAACTTTATCTTGTGACTTCCAACCAAATTTCAATTTAGAAGTAAATGTTTTTGTTCTGTCTTCTTTTCCCAAAATATGTAGTGTGTCTAGTCCTAGGGTTATTGGCAAGATTATGTTTCCTCTGTTGTTTTAACCTCAACTTTTACAAAACAGCTCACACTGATGCTTTTACTCTAAGATTGGAGAGTTCAAACATGTATAAATCCCAAACCAAGATGTTCCTCAACAGAAATTCACCGCACTGGTGAGGGGGCATGTCATAATGATAGCCAGAGAGGACAGGGGCAGAAGTAAAAAGACATGTTTTTGAAGTGTGAGCTTTATAAGACTTATACAGCTAAATAGATAGCATTACCCATCTTCCCTCCTTTAAGTAAAACCTGAGTTTAGAAAATCAGCACTGCCAAAAAGCGTGGGGCGCCACGCCACTGTTTTGGTAGATACGCGTTGTTCCAAGACTGCCCTTAAAACGTCTGCGAAGCCATTTTTATGTCTTCTGCTGTAGCAGAAGCACACAGCAGACGAAGTGCTTAAACAGTTTTGCATTAGTCTTTACTTGAAAAATAAATTATAGTCTCAAGTTGTTATAGCCTTAATAGGTGCTCCTAAAACAAATGCACAGGGTAGGTTATTTAATTTTAGGGATTTAGGTAAAGGCAGCCAGGTGACAACAAATGACTTAGACCGCGATTAGCACCAAGTCTACTTGTCTACACTAAATCGGGGGTCAGCACATTCCTTCTATTTCTTCTTTGGGTATTTTCTAAAAACCGTGTTTGTTCCTATTAGTCTGTGAAATATCCATTTACTTATCTACATTCCATTGCTTTTTTTTTTTTAGCCTAACAACACAGAGAAAACAAAAATGTCAATAGTAATAATAATTTAGCTAAAAAGTGGGTTTCCCAAGTGATGCTAGTGGTAAAGAACCCTCCTGCAAATGCAGGAGACATAAGAGACACAGGTTCTACCCCTGGGTTGGGACGATCCCCTGGAGGAGGGCATGGCAACCCACTCCAGTATTCTTGCCTGGAGAACCCAGTGGACATAGGAGCCTGGTGGGCTACAGTCCAGGGTCACAAAGAGTCAGACACAACTGAAGTGACATAGCACTCATGTAGGCAGCTAGGAAGTGAATTAGGCTAGCATTCTTCCTTTTTTTAAAAAAATTTGTTTTAAACAGGCATCAGTGACTCTCTTGCTGTACCTGCCATAACCCTGCTTGTATCAGAAACTACCAGAAAAGTTTATACCTACCAGCATGATGTGTTGAAATGCCTATTTTAAATTCCTCTCATGGGTTTCCTTCAAAGTCACCGAGTGAACCTGGTTTTGGTTTTCTTGTTTTGGAGTGGCATCCTTAAGCTGTGCTGAGGACCACGCGACCATGTATAAAGCTAGAAAGCTAGAAGCAGTGCTGTTTGATGCTGGTGGCAGCTCGCTCCTCACGCAGGCGGACCGAGCCTTGGGTGTGCTTGTTCACAGACCTCCTCTCTCCTCTGCCCCCTTGGGTTGACATCATATTCTGATCTGAGACCACGTGTCCCTTGAAGTCAGTGGTTCTGCCTGCCCTTCATGAAGTCCTGCGATGCATCTCCTAGGTGATAGGAGGAAGGATGGGAGGGGAAAGGAGGCAGAAGTGGAAGAAATGAGAGAGGAAAGCACATCTATGTTACTAATGGTCAACTATGCCTTTTTAATTATCATTTTAGAGCCATAATAACGTTCCCCTATCAACAGATAAACCTTCCCTGTATTATCCAATCAGTGTCTATTGTATCCTTATACCTGTAAGGCACAGTGATGGGTAGTGAATACAGGACTCATTATTTCCCCAAGTTCTTCTTGCCATTTTCCTTGGCCATGGTCTTATTAAAGCACTCCCGAAAGGTGTGGCTGTGATCCTCAGGGGGAGTGAAGACATTGTTATTAATATTTATTGAGTCAGTACTTGAGCCGTCAACTCTTTTGCAACCTAATCCTTCATAGTAGAGACTTTCTCTGTGTTGACATCACACAGACTTCTCCTGGAAATCCATCTCTCACCTTCTCAGCCATGTAGTCTGTGTTGCATGGGCAGGGGAAGCCCTGATGTGTTTAAGCTTGTTACCATCATTTCCTATCCCCTTGGACATGGTGTTCGTCTCAGTCTGGGTCATGTGTTTTTAAAAACGGAACCTCAGGGCTTTTCGTGGCCTTGCCAGACTGTGGTCTCTACCTCTGCTTACAAAGGAAGAAATAGTGCTGAATGCAGGGGGCAGTCATATTATCACCCAAAAGACACCAATAGTAGCAGAAAGCAAAGTGTGAGACAGAGAGAGGAGATGGAAAGAGCGAGGTGATTATGGTGATTACCCGTAACCCTTCCTACCTCTGTATATTTCGGTTATGTAACTAGTAAATTCCTTCTATTATTGAAGTCATTCTGAGTTGGATTTTCCTTACTTGCTGTACAAATGAACCCCACAGATCCACAATGACTTGATTACATTTCAAAATCTTTTGTCATTAATTTTTTAATTGGAAGGTGGGAGCTAGAAAGGAAAATATCCACTACGGCAAGCTATCTTGACAGTGAAAGTTTGCCAGGTAGACCCCTGAAGTCCTTTGTTGAACCAGACTTCTCCTTTGCTCTGAACTGAAGAATAAGGGTCTACACCTCAGCTGTTTGTTTTAATTTAAAGTGTGTCTGTGAGTAAATTAACATCCAGGCCCCAAGCTACAGTATGCAGTTCATTCAAGCAAATTACTGAGAACAAATAAAATATCTCTGATAGAATTTGGGGGGCCAAGCATGAAAATAATAGGGTACTTGGGAAACCACAGAACAGATAGTAGTTCTAATAGTGTTGGGAGCTGGTCAAGAGGAGGAAACCTTTTTAATTTCACACAGCCGGTGCTGGAGTCTCTTTACCCCGTTGATTTTTCTTTCCCTTTCTGAATAGGAAAGCAGAGTTAGCTCTGTCCTACTGAAGCAGGTGGTAATGGGTCCTGCCAGGTGTGGAGAAGATAAAAGCTGCCACCTGCCTGGCCTCTGCTCCCCCGCCCCGCCGCCCGGTGCCCAGTCGTCTGCACAGCTGCCGGCAGCCGGTCATTGTTCCATCTCAGGGCCACCTTGGGAGCTCAGCCATCCCAGCCTCAGCAGCACAATTGCAGATTCAACAGAGCCCCTGGGTGGGTTTCCTCTGCACCTTGGCCATGATCTCCGGCAAAGCTGTTGCCCTGAGTCCCTGCAGATGTGGTGGTTCCTGCCTGCTGTGTGCTTGGGCCTGGGAGGAGCAAACCCCTGGCACACCAGAGAGGGAGAAGCAAAGACAAAAGAGGAAAAATGTATTTCTGTGCGTACTGGGGGCTGCTGCTGCTACTGCTGCTGCTAAATCACATCAGTCGTGTCCGACTCTGTGTGACCCCATAGATGGCAGCCCACCAGGCTCCCATCCCTGGGATTCTCCAGGCAAGAACACTGGAGTGGGGTGCCATTTCCCTCTCCAGTGCCTGAATGTGAAAGGGAATGAATGTGAAATGCATGAAAAGGGAAAGTGAAGTCACTCAGCCATGTCCGACTCTTTGAGACTCCATGGACTGTTGCCTACCAGGCTCCTCCGTCCATGGGATTTCCCAGGCAAGAGTACTGGAGTGGGTTGCCATTGCCTTCTCTGGTACTGGGGGCACACGTTGCTTTTTCGGCTTCCCCACGTCCATTCACCGTGCTCTTGGAATGGAGCCCCCTTTCCTACTGGGAGGATGGGCTGGTCAAGGGGAACGTGACATCCTTTCTGCACCTGTGTTGGGTCACACATAGGCTCATGACTTAACTCAGGTCCAGAAGAGGTCATGAGATTCGGTCCACAGACCTGGTTTTGAGAAATGGGGGGGTTGGTGCTCTGTTCCTAGCGAGTTCTAAACCTAGAGCATATGGAGGCTTGAAGGTGCAGACATCTCTGTATCACATGGCCACAATAATACTGAATGGCAAATTGTAGCCAGACTTAACAGATTAAAACAACAGGCGTTTATTTCTCAGTCATGGGCCAATGGGTTGACCGTGACTTGTCTGGACTCCAGACTCTGAATTATAGGTCAGGTTCAAATCTGTTCAGTCTGGGTCTCATCCTCCTTATCCAGCAGCTGCTGAATGGCAGCCCGGTGAAAGATAGATGTTCAGAGGGAAGTCCAGCCTTGCAGGCACTTTTTCCACCTTTGCTGTCATATCCAGCAATATGTCAGGATCCTGAGTGAGTCTCATCACTAAACCCAAAGTCAAGGGAGGAGAAAGTATTCTCCAAATACATAAAACTGAGGCAAAGGCACAGAGTCTTCTTTTGGAGGACAGAGTGAAGAAACTGGGAGTAGTGATCTGGTCTACCTGACCGTCACCTAGCGCATGGAACATGACGGGACTCAGCACTTGCGATGGGAGAAAGGAGCTGAGGGACAGAGAAAAAGGGAGGCCTCGTGACATGGCGTCAGCTCCCAGTGCATCTGTGTCTGTGTAGGCTTTTTAAAATTTTTAATATTTATTGATTTGGCTGCATCAGGTCCTACTTGCTACGCTCAAGCTCTTCATTGCAGTGCAGGGACTCAGGAGTTGCTGCAGCTGGGTTTAGTTGCCCCATGGAATGTGGGTCTTAGTTTCCTGACCAGGGATCGAGCCTGAGCTCCCTGCATTGGGAGGCAAATACTTAACTGCTTGCTCCTTGGAAGAAAAGCTATGACCATCTTAGACAGAATGTTAAAAAGCAGAGACATTACTTTACCAACAAAGGTCCGGCTAGGCAAGGCTATGGTTTTTCCAGTAGTCATGTATGGATGTGAGAGTTGGACTATAAAGAAAGCTGAGCACTGAAGAATTGATGCTTTTGAACTGTGGTGTTGGAGAAGACTCTTGAGAGTCCCTTGGGCTGCAAGGAGATCCAACCAGTCCATACTAAAGGAGATCAGTCCTGAATATTCATTGGAAGGACTGATGCTGAAGCTGAAACTCCAACACTTTGGCCACTTGATGCAAAGAACTGACTCATTGGAAAAGACCCTGATGCCAGGAAAGATTGAAGGCGAGAGGAGAAGGGGACAACAGAGGATGAGATGGTTGGGTATCATCACCAACTCAATGAAGATGAGTTTGAGTAGACTCCGGAAGTTGGTGATGGATGGGGAGGCCTGGCATGCTGTGGTCTTTGGGGTCACGAAAAGTCGGACACGACTGAGGGATTGAACTGAATTGAACTGGACCACCAGGGAGGTTCCAGTATCTGAATAGTCTTGAGTCCTGGACCTTTTAATCACGTGATTCTTTGAAGTTTAAGCCAGTTTCAATTGGTGTTCTGTTACTTGCAAGCAAAAGAGATCTAAGTTTTACAACCTTTATAGATACTATCTTAATATTTCTAATAATCCAGCAGTGTCAGTATTGCTATATATTTCACAGATTAGGAAACTGGCCTGAAGAGACTTCAGCTGATTTGTTCTGATTGAACGATTTGGGTCAGTGGCTCTTACTGAGCCCAGAAGACTCAGAGCAGGAATTTGCTCCCAGGTCAGGCCAGCCCCCATTTATGCCGTGTTTGAGGAAAGAGTTAGCACAACAGGCTGGTCAGAGAGGAAGGTTCATAGAGAGGAATGACTGGAGATAAGAGGAGAAGAGCAGTTTGGAGCTGACATAGCCTATGTGTAGTGAGCATCCACTTTAGGAATAAAAGACTAATTCCTGTGCTGACAGTATGAAACTGTCAGCCACCTTCCCAAAGTGCCTCAGCTGAAGGGAGCCGCCTTGCCCAGCGTCATGACGTCTTTCTGATTGAAGTAGGGGTATGAAGACCTGACCTTTTCACCTCAACTCAGATGGCTCTGAAACATCAACCCGTCTTCAGAGATCCTGAGAGATCCCCTAAGGCTGGGCTGCTGCTCTCTCTGCCTGATCCTGCTACCACCCTTCCTTTCTATGGACATGGCTCTGCAGAGCCCTCCCTAATAGAGCTCCTGCCTGCTAAACTGCTTTCGGTTGGGGACCAACTTACAGCAGTTAGCTAAGTGGTTTCTGTTTCTTCCTAGAGGTGGATGTAATTGAAGTGAATAACCAATCACTGAGTAGAGGGAGAATGGTGACTTACAGGTGACCTTGGAGTTGTTGTTCAGTCACTAAGCTGTAACCGACTCTTTGCAACCCTAAGACTGTAGATTGCCACACTTCCCTGTCCTTCACTATCTCCTGGAGTTTGCTCAAATTCATGTCCATTGAATCAGTGATGCCATCCAACCATCTCATCCTCTGTTATGCCCTTCTCCTCCTGCCCTCAGTCTTTCTCAGCATCAGGATCTTTTCCAATGAGTTGGCCCTTTACATCAGGTGACCAAAGTATTGGAGCTTCAGCATCAGTCCTTCCGGTGAATAGTCAGAGTTGGTTTCCTTTAGGATTGACTGCTTTGATCTCTTTGCTGTCCAAGGGACTCTTAAGAGTTCTTTAGCACCACAGTTCAAAAGTATCAATTCTTCAGTGCTCAGCCTTCTTTATGGTCCAACTCTCACATCCCTACATGACTATTGGAAACACATAGCTTTGACTATATAGGTCTTTCTTGGCAAAGGGATGTCTCTGCTTTTTAATATGCTGTCTAGGTTTGTCATAGCTTTTCTTCCAAGGAGCAAGCATCTTTTAATTTCAAGGCTGCAGTCACCATTTGCAGTGATTTTTGGAGCCTAAGAAAATAAAATCTGTCTCTGTTTCCACTTTTTTCCCCATATATTTGCCATAAAGTGATGGGACCAGATGCCATGATCTTAGTGTTTAGAATGTTGAGTTTTAAGCCAGCTTTTTCAGTCTCCTCATTCACTTTCATCAAGAGGCTCTTTAGTTCCTCTTCACTTTCTGCCATTAGGGTGATATCATCTGCGTATTTGCTGCAGCTGCTGCTGCATTGCTTCACTATGTCCAACTCTGTGGGACCCCATAGACGGCAGCCCATCAGGCTCCCCTGTCCCTGGGATTCTCCAGGCAAGAACACTGGAGTAGGTTGCCATTTCCTTCACCAATGTATGAAAGTGAAAAGTGAAAGTGAAGTCGCTCAGTCATGTTCAACTCTTCGTGACCCCATGGACTGCAGCCCACCGGGCTCCTCCGTCCATGGGATTTTCCAGGCAAGAGTACTGGAGTGGGGTGCCATTGCCTTCTCTGCTGCATATTTGAGGTTGTTGATATTTCTCCCAACAATCTTGATTTTGGCTTGTGATTCATCCAGCCCAGAATTTTGCATGATGTACTCTGTATCTAAGTTAAACAAGCAAGCTGACAGTATACAGCCTTGACAAATTCCTTTCCCAATTTTGAACCAGTCCCTGTTTCATGTCTGGTTCTAGCTGTCATTTCCTGACGCATGTACAAGTTTCTCAGGAGATGGGTAAGGTGGTCTCGTATTCCCATCTCTAGAAGAATTTTCCACAGTTTATTGTGATCCACACAGTCAAAGGCTTGAGCATAATAAATGAAGCAGAAGTAGATGTTTTTCTGAAATTTTCTTGCTTTTTCTCTGATCCAGCAGATGTTGGCAATTTGATCTCTGGTTCCTCTGCCTTTTCTAAATTCAGCTTGTACATCTGGAAATTCTTGGTTCCTATATGGTGAAGCCTAGCTTTAAGGATTTTGAGCATCACCTTGCTAGCATGTGAAATTAGCACAATTACATGGTAAATTTGACCGTTCTTTGTCATTACCTTTCTTGGGATTGGAATGAAAACGGACTTTTTCCAGCCCCGTGGTACACTGTCACGTTCCACCTGACCGTAGCTCAGACGCTCAGCATAGGTGGGAATTTGAACTGTGTCCTTGTCCTTTTAGGCCACACAGCATTGAGTGTGCACGTTTGACTCTGCAACATATTGAGCAGTTGTTCTGATTTTATGCGGGCAGAATCTGAATGTCATACTTTTCTTATGAACATCGACTACTTTTTAATGGTGCTTGACATTGAAAGTGTCTTCCAGTCTTCGTTTTCCTTCTGGTTGTCTGATGTGAGGCATCTTTTAAAGAAAGTTTACAGTAGTTACCTTTATAATGACAAAACTCTTACCAAGTTTAAAATTAAAACGTTACCACAAGTGGCATTTCCAATCCCATTTCAAATGTAGAGCACTGAAAGAATTCTCAGGAAATTAAAACATTGCCTTTCTTTTATAAGATTGATAAGGAAATTGCAGCACACTAACATTTATTCAATTATCAAGATTTTTCTATAGTCTGTATTTGCCAACATTTTCCCCATGTGAATTCTATTATACACAGTGATTAAAAACAAACATCATGTGCACTATATGTTAGAGATGCTTTTAATAACTTGAAGGCAGAGTAAATGATCACCACGACTCAAATTTAATAACAGGTTGAAAGGATGCTCTTAACATCATGGCAGTGGCTGCCGTGCAGTAAACCTATGGCTTGCATGCTTCTTTCTTACTGTTTGACTTAAATAATAATTAAACTCTAAACAAGGAATCCTCCAATTAAATAGTTGTGTGTGAGTGTAACAACTAAGCATACATACCATATTGCTTCTGAAGGATCATTTTCTGTAAATTCAAGCTTTATCAGTACCTGTTATATAATCCACTACAGATTTACCAACCCAAAAGCCTAATTCTAATAGTAAGGCACAGTTTCCTAGTTTTGATAAAGTATATAAAGTATACCTAGCCCCAAAACTTCTCTTATAAGATTCTACTTTATACAAATCTGATATTCAGTGTGCTCTGTTGTAATACCATTGTGTAATTTTCTGTCAGTTTAAGAGAAAGACCAACTCCTATTCATTTTTAAGTCTCAGTATATAGTACCTTGGCCACCTCTTGTGAAGAGTTGACTCATGGGAAAAGACTCTAATGCTGGGAGGGATTGGGGGCAGGAGGAGAATGGGATGACAGAGGATGAGATGGCTGGATGGCATCACTGACTCGATGGACGTGAGTCTGAGTGAACTCCTAGAGTTGGTGATGGACAGGGAGGCCTGGTGTGCTGTGATTCATGGGGTCACAAAGAGTCAGACACGACTGAGCGACTGAACTGAACTGAACTGATATAGTGCCATATGGTATGTCGAGATGCTCATTGAATCTTTTTAGAATAAGGATGTCCCAGAAATCTTTGTGCAATTTTAAGCTTTAATAATTTCAGAAATACAAAAACTACAAACTATATATTATGTGAATGTGTAATTATGCAAACTTATTTTATATTAATTTAGTTTTTTCGTTTTAATATCTTTTTTCCTTTTTCTTTCTTTTACTTGTTTGTGCAACATTTGGCTTCTTCAGAGGAAATGAAACCAAAAATTTAAATTATGAGTTCATTATTCAAGATTCATAAAACTGTATAAATATAAAGAAAATTTATCAAAGTGAACTTTCAAATGATAGATTTAGAAGTTTGTACCTACCCTTTTGAAATCATTGATGCTTAAAACTGCACTAAGACTTTTTGATATCCCAAAGCTAGTTGTTAGTTGTCTTTGTTTTTTATTTTGTAACATTTTTGTTTATTTGTTTTTAGTAGAGTATATTAGACATTTTCCCAGTGATTAAAAGCACATGAACTTTGTTGATTTACACTCTAATTGTGAAAGCTATTGTATTTATGACAAATTTAACCTTCAATACTGTGAAGAAAGTAGGGTAGGTTAAGACTACCAAAGGGGGCATGACACAGATGTTGAGTGCTATGTAGCCTCAAGTTCTTAAAACAAAGATTCAGAAACTGGTGTTCATGAAACAAGTCAGCCCTCATTGAACTCGTTCTGCACTGTTGATAAAATTCTTGTTAGGAGTACGGCAGGAAGTAAAATGCTATAGGAAACTGTGCATTAGCAGCAAGACGGTTGCTTGAGCACATAGCTCTCCTCTTGAGTGTCCTTGAATAGGCCTCTGCTGGGCTGAAGGGAGCCAAGATCATAAACCAGACACAAAGGGCTCTAAGCACAACGTGTGGAAAATGGAAATTCCTTGGAGTTGGAATCATATTCTTTCTTCTTGGCAGAAATAGGCTTTGACTCAGCCTTTTCATTTTTCCACTCTAAGAACATTGTATTCTCTGCCTTTTCCAAGGTGTAGATCTTTCTGGAGAAACCTCAGAGATGAAGTATTTTCTTTACTTTTGTAAGAATTAAAGGTCATAGGCACTTGCTCCTGGAGAATAAGGACAGTTCACTTCCTGAGTCTTAAAAAAAAAAAAAAATACATTGAATACTTCCTGTGAATATATGGAGTATTACAGTAGTCAGGAAAAGTAATGATGACCTTAAAATCATATGTTATTAAGAGCCCTGAAAATTGGAATTCTGAACTGACTTGAACCAACTAACACACACACCTGCCAATCTGGTTGCCATGAGTGCACAGTGATTGACTCCTGTAGCACTAACAGTGGATACAAGGAAGAATGGAAAGAAGTGGGCTGGGAGTTTCGCTTCTCAGTCCCGATTACATTTCAGAGTCCGTTTTCACCACTGCAAGTGTTCCGGGCTTCAGACTAGCTCTCCTTCCCTTTTCTGGGCTGTGACAGCGCATCCCTCCTGGGTCTGTTCTCCAGATCAGGAGTCTCCATGGGACTCTCTTTCTAGTTCTTTGCCTTTCTACCTCTGAACAACAGACTCACAGATATGCACATGCGCATATGAGTATGCATACTGTCCTGGAGGGAAGGAAGGCAACAGTTAACATCTGTTAGGACCTATGGCATTATAGATACACAAAGTTACAAGTTTCTAGTAGAGTGATAAGCACCTTATATCACTTAGTCATTGTAACAACTCCTTTACCAAATAAAAAACAAAACAAAATTGAAAACTTTGAAATGCAAAGAGGATAAGCTTTTTTTTTTTTTCCCCCAGAGTCAAAAAGCTGGCAGGCGGATAGGTTTGTCTGATTTCAAAGCCCTCTTCCACTACACCCTGCCGCCCACCATGGGAAACAGAGATTGTAAACAAAAATAAATGGGGACTTGCGTGGTCACCAAAGCCTGGAAAGCTCAGAGGAAACCGCATATGGTCCCTCTTTCAGACTCTCTTTCTTGGTCAGCTGACAGCTTGCCTTTTTTAATATCCAAGGTGGACTTTTGAAAAACTCTCTTCATTTTTTAGGACCCCAGATCATATTAACTGTCTTTGAGAATGTAAAGAGGCACTGAGCTGAGGGAAATTTACTTAAAAGAAAACAATGAGAGAGGAAGAAGAAACATAATTTTTTAACATCCTAGACATTAGAATGTTCTTGAAGTGGATCAGTAAACCTTTTCTGTAAAGGATCAGAGAATAAATATTTTAGGCTTTGTGGGCCAAGATGCAAACATGAAGACATTATGTTGGAACCTAAATAGCAAGAGAGAACACACATTATCACAACATTTTCATTGATGAGATTCAAAATGTAATAATAATTGAATATAATTATAAATGTTAATTACAAACTAAGAAGGAGATTCATCCTCTAATGAGAAAGATTGGATTATTTGGTGGAAAGTAACATTTTACTTAATTGTAGTTCAAACTTAGTGTTTCCTTAGTCATCAAACTAATTGCCAATATTCCCTGACAGAAATCATTTAAGAATGGCTCATGGGCCATACAGAAGCTGATGGTAGGTTAGACATGACCTGCAGGCTATAGTTTGCTAAATCCTACTCTAGAGTCACTTACGGTCATTTGTAGCTTACAGAATCTAGGAAGAATGACTACTGGGTTCTCTCAACTCCCCATGGCCTCACCTGAAAAGTAAGGGAGGACTTACCAAAATCTCACCTGGAATATATCTAGGGCCAAGGAGTATCAATAAATAATTTGAACTCTAAAAGAGAAGAGAGTTTAGAATATAGGTCCCAATGACTACAACTTTGAAATTTCTTTAAGATCCATTAGAAAAATTCAAGTAAATTTTCAAAATTGTTCCATGTTATCATCACATTTGTTTTCTGCACCCATGTCTTAAATAACACCAAAGTTGAAAGCCATAGCGCCATTTTTATCATCCCTGTAGTTGAATAACCTCGCTTGGAAAGCCTGGCCCTGCTCATTTCCCACACATCGCTGTGTTAGTCAAGGTAATTATTGCTGGCTGCTATAACAGATGATTCCAAAAGCTCGGTTGTTGCACAAAATAAGAAGTTGATTCCTCACTCACTCCACAGCACTGTGTAGTTTGGGAGGCTGTCCTGGGGCGGCCCTCCTTCTGGGGATGTCAGGCATCCAGTTTCCTTCCACCATGTGGCTCCATCTTGGGACCATTTACTTGTAAGTACGTGGAGAAAGAAGGTGAGATTGAGTAGATTTTTGAGAGAAATTTAGAGGCCAGATCTAGGTGGCCCATCCTTTTCATCCACAATCTTTTGTCCCGAATTTGGTCACATTGCCCCCAATCTCAGTGCAAGGCAGGTTTAGACTTGTAGTTTGCTTAAATGTCTAGGGATAAAGCATCATTCTATTACTACTTTATCTCTCAAACCAAATTAGCCTGTACACTGTGCTTTTCTAGACTCTGCTGACTTTAATCTGTTATCTCTATATTGAGACTCACCAGCACAGTACTGGACACGCAAATGTGCCGATTGACAGTTTATGACACTCCTCAGTTAATATCTCTATTAGAGGATGAGCATCGAGAACAAATCCACTGCTATTCAAAATATGCAGAAAACTGTGACAACTCAACAGTGAGGAAACAACCCGATTAAAAGATAGGCCAAGATCTGAACGGGTACTTCACCAAAGAAGATATACAGAGGGCAAACAAACATATGAAAAGATGCTCGGGCATTTTTATATTGTTAGGGAATCACACATTAAAACAACAATGGGATACCATCACAGGCCCGTGAAAACGGCTGAAATGCAAAACACTGAGACCAAATGCCTGCGAGGATGTGGAGCAACAAAAACTCTCATTCGTTGCAGAGGGGAATGCAAAATTGCACAGCCACTTTGGAAGACAATTTGGTAATTTTTCTTTTTACAAAGCTAAAAACAATATTACCGTACAATTCAGCGGTCGTGTCCCTAAGTATTTATACAAATTAGTTGAAAAGGCATGTCCATACAAAAACCTATGTACAAATGTTTATTGCAGTTTTATTTATAATTAATAATTGGAAGCAATGTCTTTTAGTAGGTGAATAGATATGCAAACTTTGGTTCACTCATGCAATGGAAGCTTACCCAGCAATAAAGAGAAATGAGCTATCGATTCATGAAAAGAAAGGAGAAACATTAAATGCATATTGCCAAGTGAAACAATCCACTCTGAAAAATACTATGTACTATATGACTTCCACTGTCTGATGATGTTTAGAAAAGGAAATGTTGCAGATAGGAATGAAGGCCAGAGGTTGTCAGGGATTAGGCAGGGAAGAGAATAGATAGGTGGGGCTCAGGGCATTTTGGGGGTAGCACATTGTTCTTTATGATAGTCATGGTGGACATATATATATGCATTTGGCAAAATTCATAAAACTGCATAGCACAAAGAGTGGACTCTAATATAAACTGTGGATTTCAGTTTAATAGTAATGTGTTGGCACTGGTTCTTTAATTGTAGCAAATGTATTACACCAAGACAAGTTGTTAATAATAAGAGAAACTAGGCCAGGGAATACAGTGAGAAGAGGGAGTATGGAAACTGTCTCTACTTTCTGCTCCATTTTTCTGTAACCCCAAAACTGCTCTAAAAAATAAAGTCAAATACAGCAAATATTTTATAATAACTGTAAATGGAGTATGACCTTTAAAAACTTGTGGATCACTGTATTGTACACATGTAAATATAATTGTGTAGCAACTACACTTTAAAAAAAATATCTATTAATTAAAGAATAAAAATACAAATGCCCACAAATCTGCTACTACATATGGATCTAAGCAAAGTTATCAGGAGTAGCTATTGCATTATATGATCCATCCTAAATTATTCCATTAATGTTTTTGTGGTGTCTACTTTATCACTAAAGAATTATCTTGAATATGGACAACCTTAGTAATTATGAGGCCATTATTGAGTATGTGTTGCTGTATACAACACAGGTTTTATCTCTGTGTTACACAAACATGACAAACATTTTAGCTAATCAACCTATAATTGCAGGGTTGCTACTAATGTAGGCAAGTACACACTGAATATCAATTCACAGTCTAACAGGAGAAAAGCTCTATTTCCAGGCTTTCCTTTCATTGTTTCCAATATTTTTTGATGTTCTTATTGGTGGTAGACTATTATCTTGTATCATTAAAATTGGACAGGGCTTATTTTATGGAATTTTACTTTAGAGAGAATATTTGAAGCAGAATATCCTCTACACTTTATGAATATGTCTTTTATTCATGTGACAGCCTCATTTGAACTTAATCTTTAAATCAGACTTCCACAGCACAGTATCAGAGCCTTTCTGCAGACACTGGTGATACCTGCTAGAAAAGATAAAGACAGCTTACTTCTCCACAATGACAAGAAAACATCAACTAATTGGTTACTTTTATGAGGTCCCTGGAGGTTGTGTGCTGACCACATGCCCAGGTCCGGCTCCTGTGCCCTCATGTATCCGCGGGACTCAGGACAGTCATTTGCTGAAGGTGTGGCAGGCCGTTAAGGTGGTAACTCTAGGGACTCCCTGGTGGTCCAGTGATGAATACTTCACCTTCCAGTACCGGGGTATGGGTCCGATTCCTGGTCAGAGAGCTAAGATCCCACGTGCCTCGCAGCCGAATAAACCAAAGCATAAAGCAGAAGCAGTATTGTAACAAATTCCATAAAAACTTTAAAAATCACCCAGGAAAAAAGAAATAAAAAGGAGGTAGCTGTAGAAGGAAATCCTTTGAGCTAGAATCCCATGAAATCCTCTGAACCCCTGTAATTGGAAAAACAAGTTTACTCAACTTATGTTTTCAGCTAAGAACTTGTATTGAATGCTAAATGGGCATTTTAATCTTTAGGGAATCGGTGAAGGCTTACTCAGGGCTGTCACTCACAAAGATTCTCTGACCCAATGCCTCATTTCAACTTCAGGAGTTGTAATCCAGCTACCATTCTTGGCTCATGGGTGTGTCTGCCCAGAGAGGGTATCCTTTACTAATTATATAAATCAGTGACGGACAGGAGAGTCACCATTCTTGTTCAGCCCCTGGAGGAGCACACGGGTGAACTCCTCACAGTTTTCAAGTGGGGCCAAGTGGGGATAATTGTACTACCATGTTCAAGGGCTATCGCGAGGATGAGCTGCTTTAACATACGAGTGTTCTAGAAGTGTAATTCCCTACTATTGGCGCATCCTAGAATTGTCTCAAAGATTGAAGAGGCACATAAGCTACCTTACACCGTGCCTGACACCTTGTAGACCCTCCAAAGTGGGAACTTTTATTGCCGATACATTTTAATGTATGTCTCCCATCTACTTTGTTACAGTCCAAAGAACTATGTTTAGAAGAACTATGGTTAGTACAGAAAGAGATCTGTTGCAAGTCCACCCAATACTAGACATTTTATTTTATTATTTTTTTCAGTTCAGTCACTCAGTCGTGTCCGACTCTTTGCAACCCCATGGACTGCAGCATGCCAGGCCTCCCTGTCCATCACCAACACCCAGAGTTTACCCAAACTCATGTCCATGGCATCGGTGATGCCATCCAACCATCTTATCCTCTGCCGTCCCCTTCTCTTCCCCCTTTCAATCTTTCCCTCTTTTCAAATGAGTCAGTTCTTAGCATTAGGTGGCCAAAGTATTGGAGTTTCAGCATCAGTCCTTCCAATGAATATTCAGGCCTGACTTCCTTTGGGATGGACTTGTTGGATCTCCTTGCAGTCCAAGGGACTCTCAAGAGTCTTCTCCAACACCACAGTTCAAAAGCATCAATTCTTTGGCGCGCAAACTTTCTCTATAGTCCAACTCTCACATCCATACATGACTACTGGAAAAACCATAGCCTTGACTAGACGGAACTTTGTTAGCAAAGTAATGTCTCTGCTTTTTATTATGCTGTCTAGGTTGGTCAGAACTTTTCTTCCAAGGAGTGAGCGTCTTTTAATTTCATGGCTGTATTTTTTATTATAGTGTAATTGCTTTACAATGTTGTGTTAGTTTCTGCTATACAGAAAGGAGAATTAGCTATATTTATACATATATCTCCTCCCTCTTGAACCTCCCTTCCACTCCACCCCACATTCCACCCCTCTGGGTCATCACAGAGCACCACTAGCTAGTATTATTATTCATTATTTAATTCTTAAATTTTCTCTTTGAAATTACTATTGTATAATCCCATTCAGATGAGAAAACAGAAAGGCTTTAATACTGAGAATCTTAACAAGTAGGAGGAAGAAGAGAAGAATCAGAAGAGGAAGGGGTAGAACAAGAAGGAAATTATAGCATATTCTTAGAGCCATCTGTAAACCTAAATTAATTTGATTAGTTTGAGTATATGCCTAACTTATGCATGATTTGTAGGGTTGTTAAGCAGCGTTAACAAATATATTAAGCACTGTAACTAAAAATATTTGTTAAAACATGTATGGGGGATTTCTGATGATAATCTGCATTGCACTTTATATTAGACTTTAAAATGCGTTTAATGTTTGAAAACTGATATTTTTCTCTGAACAAATGAAAGATATAAAGTGAACATCTTCATAATCCTGCAACCAATCTGTGCTTTCCATAGATTACAGCTGACACCAAATATTTTTTCTGCCATTTGACATGCAAATGAGAAATAAATATTGAACGTGTTTTAGCAGATTTGGTACTACGTGTTTTGTTGAAAAACTATATCCATGAGTGACTGGATGAAATACCGTTTGTGCATTTCTTTAAGTCGTCTTGGGCCCAACACTTACTCCTGCCACTGATGTGGAGCCCAGGGCTTTGGCAGGCTTCCTGCCGGTCCACTGGGGTCCTTATCTCCTTTTGTACTCCTAAGGCTTCTCTTACCTGTGATTGGGATACCCAGCAACCACTCAGCACTCATAAACCCAGATTGGACCAATTGAATAACTGATACAACTGTTGCCTTTGCGGCTACCATGATCAGTGAGTCCAAGGGTTTGTTGAGTAACTTCTCTCTTCTTCCATCCCCTGGGTGGGCAGTCATGAGACACATTTCAGAAGACTCTTTAAAAGGCCTGAAGAAACCAAGCACTCGTCACTCTTGGTAGTGGCCACTCTAGAGCACATCCTTGAGCTGACTTTCTCCCCTTCCGGTTTCACCAGCTGTCACTTCCCAAATGAGCCACTGTTTTCTTTGATACTGGCCCTGCTTTCGGGCAATGCAGGCTCAGCCAGTGCGGTCAGTAGGGTCCAGCAGCTTGCTACTATACATGCCCAGTGTTGCCAGTTTTGTGTTCTTTTTTTTTTTTTTTCAGACAAACCATAAATTCCAGTTTCACACATAAATCCAAAATTTTTGTGCAACCTAATTTTTAAATGTTACTGGGCAAATAAAGCACACATGAAAGCCAGATTTTCCTCCTGAGTGCCAATATGTGATCCCTGGACTGTTGGAATGGAAAAAATCCTCACTGGAAATAGATTGTTGCCTGAAATGAATGGTCTGGTTTCTACCCATGAAGTTAGCCGGTCTGTAAGTGTCACAAGGGCAGAGTGTGTGACTGGCCTTTCCAGCACCATCCTCAGTGTGCTGTTATGTCCTGACATAAACTTTGTGTTGGATGAACCAGTACAGGGTTCCAGTATTATTGGTGTCAGACTGGGAAGAAGCGGCAGCTCTGGTGGGCTCATCGGGGGGCCTTGGCCGGACATTAGAACCAAGGCCCAAAGGGCACCGAGCAAACCCCTACTTCCCTGCTCCCTCAGCAGCCCTGAGTCTCTTGACCACCTAGTCCATAGCTCTCTGTACTATCACTTCTGATCATTCAAGTGACCCCAAATCACTGGACTCTCGGGCCAGAGATCTGAGGAGCAGGCTTTCTCAACCTTCACACTATGGGTATTTGGTCTCGTTGCTAAGTCAGATCCAGCTCTGACAACCCTGTGCACTGTAGCCTTAAGGTTTCTCTGCCCATGGGATTTCCTAGGCAAGAATGCTGGAGTGGGTTGCCATTTCCTTCTCCAGTGGATATTTGCAGCTGAGTGATTCTCTAGTTTGGGAGCCTGTCCTGGGTATTGCAGGATGTTTAGCTGCCTCCCTGGACTCTACCCACTGGATGCCAGCGGCACCTCCTGATCAAAACTATTCCCAGGTGTGGTCAAATGCCCCCCAGAAGGGAGAGGGCAAAACCTAGCTGTCTGCCAAACTGCTGAGGCACTCTGCAGTGTGTGGATGAGAAGCAGAAAAGCGAAAGCTTGGATCATGAGAATAAATTCTGCGATAGTCTATCGTGATATTTTTGCTTGTTTGTATGTTTCTCTATCGTGGTGAATTAAGCCTCATAAGACTCAAGTAAGGATTAAAGTATACAATTTAATACTTTCACTCAGCTGGTAAAAAGCTTTGTAACTTTAACGTTTCACTGAGATATACTCATATTTTCTAAGAAATCTTGTCAGGGGGCTTTAATTGATATTCTGAAAAACAGAAGCTTCTACGTCCTGTTGCTTCTGAATGTATGTAAGGATATTAAAGGTCTTTGAAGATCAGTGGTTGAAAAATACTTTCCAGTGTTGAAGGCTAAACAAAGTTTTTTAAGGAAACAAGATTATTGTTTTCTTTTCTTTCTTTTTTTTTTTTAAGCTAATATTCATCCAAATCCATTCACTCTTCATATTTGGAAAATCTATGAATAGAGTATGTACCATTTCCTCAAAATGTGAGGATTCTTAACCGTGATCTTACCATAGATGCCCACACCAACGTAACATTATGTTACCAGAGCTGTATTTATTTGGGTTCTAAATAGAATTTTACTTAAGGATAACTGTGTTTGTAAATGATGGAAAAACTCTCTTATGCCATTTTATTCTCTTCAACGGCCATGATTAGACTTGTGGACACACTCAACTCACAGGAGTGTGTGCTGTGAATTGAGGAGCCTTGAAGGGATGGTTTTGAGGGCGCTGTCCTCTTAATCAGTGGCTCACTTGCCTCCATTTCAGTGTCCTTCTGAGTATTTATTTGTGTATTTATTTTATTATTATTTTTTAAATGTACCCAGGAAACTCTGCCAATTGCTGCAGGAGCTTTGGAGGTATCAGTGAAAGAAAATGATCTAGCGCAGTTGCCCGGAGCCCAGCCAGGACGTAGAAGGTGCCAACACGGATTGGGAGCCAGCCTCATCAGCTTGCTTTAGCACTTGGTTTGGAGACAGCCTGGCCTAGATAGGCTGATATCTAAGTGGAACGCGAGCTCAGATTGAAGTGCAGCCTGGAGAGCTAGCGAGAATGTTCTCCTGCAAGCTCATCTTTACATGATGATGACAAAACTTAATTAAAAATCACTGGTATTTTCTCTATTTGTTTCCTTGGTAGAAAACTCAAATACCAGACTGTCTGGTTCAAAATTGAACACCTGGCAACCCTGATGATTGGGTTTGCACAGTGATTTATGTCATTTGGCAGATTCAGAAATGTGGAGACAACAAGGGTCGGTGTAGAGAGAACCCAGAAAAATTCCAGAGAGAACATTTTTTTTTTTATGTTTTTAATTGGGTTGAAAAACATTTCACAGGAAAAAGAAATACTCTCTTCTCTTATTCCATTTTATTATAGGCCTGTTCATCTCCTTTTCTTATCATGTTTCTGCTTCTTGCCTTTGGTACTAATTTCCATTGCTTTAACTCTTGTATAACTCTTTTATCCTTTTATAGTCCCTGATCCCTGTTGGATTTGATTTTGGTGTTCTTAACGTAAGGCTCTGTCCTAACTCTGAAACACAGCCCCTGCCATTCATTCACTGGGGTTGTATAAGAGCAGTGATCCCCAACCTTTTTGGCACCCGGACGACCAGTTTTATGGAAGACTATTTTTCCATGAAGCTGGGGAAAGGAGCGTTGAGGGGGCGGTTTTGAGATGATTCAAGTGTGTTACATTTATTATGCCAACACCGATCTGAGAGGAGGTGGAGCTCAGGCAGTAATGCAAGTGATGGGGAACAGCTATACATACAGCTTTGCTCTCATGCCCACCACTAACTATCTGCCCTGCGGCCTGGTCCCTAACAGGAACATTTCCGGGTCTGTGGCCCAGGGCTTGGGACCCCTGGATAAGAGTATGGGATATGGGGCCAGATGACTCTGACTGAACTGCAACCATGCCACTTCTCAGCTGTATGGAAAAGAAACTTAACCCATTTTTGCCTTAATTTACTTAATTTGAAATGGGTGATGGTAATAATATCTTTTTTTAATTTTTTCTAATTTGTTGTGAGGATAAATAGGCTTGTTTTCATTCTTGTGGGTTCTGGTGCAAGGTTACAAATGGACACCTAATTGTTCTATCCAAATATTTCAGAATAATAAATGAACCGAACAAGCTGTTGAATTAATTGTATTCTGTCCACCTATCTTGATAAGGATACATTCAAAATCTAGAGGTCTGGTTTAAACGTAGAATTCTTGGAGTCTTTAGAGTTTCTTGGAGTATGGAGAGAAGTAAGCCTCTCGACTCAGCCTAAAAACCTCTCTCTTTTCTTCTAAGTCTAGCTCTTTTTCACAACGCAAGGACCTCTGGGTCCCTGCACCCACACTACATCCACGTCTCCATCAAAGGGGAGGCCAGAGCCGCTCCTGGAGCCTGGGGGTGTACATACTACGGGTTGGACTGCCCTGGGAGGCAAGACCTGAGGAAGACATATGAGAAGGCCCTGGAAGTAGATTCAAAGCTGCTTTCACAGAGAATTCTGGACACTTGAGAACTCGTCTTATGGTCCTGAGGCTGGATGTGGAGAGGTGGAAGCCAGCCTGCAGGCAAATTTTCCCACTGACTAGGATTTGCCTGTAACCAAGAGGTCTCTGAGAGGCATAAATTTGTAAGTCAACCTGAACTAGCCAGGGCAACTGTCAAAGCTGCTCACATTTACTGGATAACTAGTCAATTTTTGACCTTCTCTTGACTTGGAAGTGCACATTTATTTTAAAAGTGTACTTTCAGAAGCTACTGTGGAAAACAGTTTAATGGTCTCTCAAAAAGTTAAACATGGAATAGCTTTACAATTGAGCAATTTCACTCCAAGGTATATCCCCCAAAGGAATCAAAGGCAGGGGCTCCAATAGATATTCCTATGCTGATGTTCACAACAGCATTATTCACTATAGCCAAAAGGTGGAAAAATCCAAATGTCCGTCTCCAGATGAATGAATAAACAAAGTGTGGCACATATACGCAATGTGATAGTCAGCCTTCAATAGGAATGAAATTCTACTATATGCCAAACATGGATGAACATTGAAAATATTATGCTAAATGAAATAAGTCAGGACAAAAGACAAATATTGCATGGTTCTTATATGAGGTATCTGGCAAAGCAATTCAAAGGACAGAAAGTAGAATAAAGGTTACCAGGGGCTGAGTGAAGAGGGGGGTGGGCAGGTATTGATTAATGGCTACAGAATTTCCATTTGGGATGATGGAAACATTCTGGAAATAGTGCTGATGGTTGTACAACAAGGTGAATTAATTGAAGGCCACTGAGTCATACAGTGAAAAATGATTAAAATGATACATTTTATATTATGTGTATTTTGTCACAGTAAAAATAAATTATGCCTTCAGACTAAAACAGGTTTTCCCTCATGGTAAGGGTGGGGAACTAAAACTCATTTCAGACACTGTCCTTCTGCTAAGCTTTCAGCTGCTCACTCTCCTTCTCATCCCTTCAGTCTGGACCACATCACATGGTATGGAGGGGAAAGAACTTCAGGAAATAATGTGATTTTGCAAGGTCCATTTTGCAGTGAAAGTCATTAAGGGTTCAACAGACATTGTTCTTCCTCCTCCCACTTTCCTGGCATATACTTTGGTCATGTTATCTGCCTGTGGTGGTTCTTGGCTCTTTCTCTTCATACATTTGAAGTAACCTTGGAAATCCGTGCTAGTATGTAAACCGAGAGGAGGTAGTCATCACGTGTAATGGGGGGTGGTGGTAGTTTGTGCTTCTGATAAAATAACTTGAGATAAGCAAAACACATCCATGTAACCCTCTCACTCATGATATCTGTAGCTCGAGAATCATCATTCATCATTTTTGTCTGCCCAGACGCTAATGGAAATTAAAATAAACAGATTTGCCCGCATTCAGAGACAGGATCCTCTACAGTGACAAGTTTCACACAAATTGTAATACGAGTGAAATCACCACCCCCACCCCCCGTGTTTTTAAAAGGGGCATCCATTAAGGGTTCAAGAGACACAACGGAGTACTGCAGTTAAAAGGTGCACAGGCTTTTGTTTAACCGACGTTTCTTTAATGAATGAGAGTTCAAATGGCAAATGATAGTCTAACGACATCATTTTATATTTGTGGAGATTAAACAAGACTCCTGTTCCCCCTGTTTGGAGGTTGGCAAAGTAAACCTGGCAAAAATGTGCAGGAAGATAAACTCAAGAGGAACGTAGCCTGTCACGGTGATTGATGGGGCTGGGTTTCACCCACAGTGTTTGAAAATGCAGATAGCCCTAAATAAATGATGCTGCGTGAGCCTTGCCAGCCCAGGGAATTAAAAAGACATTATTACATTTTGCAGAAGCAGTATACAGCTCTCCTACCGAGTGTGATGCTTGTAATTCTATATACTTTCCATACAACCTCACAATGCATATGCCCTGTAAGGCTGCGAGTGGGAGCCTCTTTAGTAATGAGGCTTCCGGGGTGTCACAAGGTGAGGCGCATCATTCTCGGTGCTGTATTCCCGGAGGTGTAAACTGCCAAATCAGCAGAGTCGCTTTCTGGAACTCTCCAGGAATTCACCCCCACAGCTCTGCTTCCGTCTCCTGGTCTCCTCAATGTATGCAGGACTCTGAAGAGGGACTCAGCCTGTAGTGGATACAGTTGAGGTGATTTAAATTATGCCAACTTTGGAAGTGACATGAACAAAACAGAAAGATATCCCCAAATGGATGTAAATTGTGAAACATTTTCTGGTCAAAATCAGCAAGTCAGAGCACTTGTTTCGCTTGTTTGCCCATGTATATTTTAATATTTAAAAATACATACATCCACAAGTGAAGTAAGTAAGTGAAAGTCACTTGATCGTGTCTGACTCTCTGCGACCCCATGGACTGTAGCCTGCCGGGCTCCTCTGTCCATGGAATTCTCCATGCAAGAATACTGCAGTGGGTAGCCTATCCATTCTCCAGGGGATCTTCCCAATCCAGGAATTGAACTGGGTTCTCCTGCACTGCAAGTGGATTCTTTACCATATGAGCCACCATGGAAACCCTATATGTTCACAGGCACTAGTTAATGAAAATACGATATTTTATAACCTGCTTTTTTTCACCTAACAGAAGTTAGTAATATATTTTGATGTTAACAAAATGCTTTTTGTGATAAATTGCAAAGAATGCTCTGCTGTGAATCTACGTCAAGTCATTGTTGGCCATTTAAGCTTATCCTGCCACTCATATACATAGGGCTGTGCAGACCAGTTATGGGAGCCAGATTTTGTTACATATGCCTAATTGTTTAAGTAACGCAAATGTCTTGAAGTAGAATTGCTGGATTAATGTTTCAATAAAATTTTATGTCTTTTGATATGCAATCACACTAATATCAGCAGGATCTGAGAAGCCCATTTTCTTGTTCTTGCTAACACTGAGTATTGTCATTAAATAAATTTAGTAGCAATTTGTCAGCAAGAATCTACATCACAGTTTAGTTCAGTTCAGTCACTCAGTCATGTCCGACTCTTTGCGACCCCATGAATAGCAGCATGCCAGGCCTCCCTGTCCATCACCAACTCCCAGAGTTCACCCAGACTCACATCCATCGAGTCAGTGATGCCATCCAGCCATCTCATCCTCTGTCCTCCCCTTCTCCTCCTGCCCCCAATCCCTCCCAGCATCAGAGTCTTTTCCAATGAGACAACACTTCGCATGAGGTGGCCAAAGTATTGGAGTTTCAGCTTTAGCATCATTCCTTCCAAAGAAATCCCAGGGCTGATCTCCTTCAGAATGGACTGGTTGGATCTCCTTGCAGTCCAAGGGACTCTCAAGAGTCTTCTCCAACACCACAGTTCAAAAGCATCAATTCTTCGGTGCTCAGCCTTCTTCACAGTCCAACTCTCACATCCATACATGACCACAGGAAAAACCATAGCCTTGACTAGACGAACCTTTGTTGGCAAAGTAATGTCTCTGCTTTTCAATATGCTGTCTAGGTTGGTCATAACTTTCCTACCAAAGAGCAAGCGTCTTTTAATTTCATGGCTGCAGTCACCATCTGCAGTGATTTTGGAGCCCCCCAAAATAAAGTCTGACACTGTTTCCCCATCTATTTCCCATGAAGTGATGGGGCCAGATGCCATGATCTTCATTTTCTGAATGTTGAACTTTAAGCCAACTTTTTCACTCTCAACTTTCACTTTCATCAAGAGGCTTTTGAGTTCCTCTTCACTTTCTGCCATAAGGGTGGTGTCATCTGCATATCTGAGGTTATTGATATTTCTCCCGGCAATCTTGATTCCAGCTTGTGCTTCTTCCAGTCCAGTGTTTCTCATGATGTACTCTGCATATAAGTTAAATAAGCAGGGTGACAATATACAGCCTTGATGTACTCCTTTTCCTATTTGGAACCAGTCTGTTGTTCCATGTCCAGTTCTAACTGTTGCTTCCTGACCTACATACAAATTTCTCAAGAGGCAGATCAGGTGGTCTGGTATTCCCATCTCTTTCAGAATTGTCCACAGTTTATTGTAATCCACACAGTCAAAGGCTTTGGCATAGTCAATAAAGCAGAAATAGATGTTTTTCTGGAACTCTCTTGCTTTTTCCATGATCCAGTGGATGTTGGCAATTTGATCTCTGGTTCCTCTGCCTTTTCTAAAACCAGCTTGAATATCAGGAAGTTCATGGTTCACATATTGCTGAAGCCTGGCTTGGAGAATTTTGAGCATTACTTTACTAGTGTGTGAGATGAGTGCAATTGTGCAGTAGTTTGAGCATTCTTTAGCATTGCCTTTCTTTGGGATTGGAATGAAAACTGACCTTTTCCAGTCCATGTTAATTTTAATTTCTGTAATAATTTGTGAAGTGGAACACCTATCAAGTCTTATCTGACCTTTATGTATCTTCTCAAAAGAATTTCTCTTTCTAGTTAGTATTTATATTTACTTATTGACTTATGTCTTTTACTTAGTAAAGTTATTAATCAGTTAACTCCTATATAACTTGCAAATACTTTGTGCTTGGTTTTCTATTTCTTTCTGCCTTTGGCATCTAGAAATGACATTATTTAGATAATCAATTTTTGGGGTTTCCATTATCTGTAGGACTATGATTTATAAGCCGTCTCCTGACCTTGTTTTTATCTAGCATGGTTCTGTGTTTTGCATTTGTATCTTTGGTTCCTGTGATATTTATGTTGGTGTACCTTATGACAGAGAAAATATGTATTTTATTTTTTATCAAATTATTAGCATGTGTGTGTGTTTATGTGTCTGTGTGTCTCTCTGTGTGTATGTAAGTGTATATATATATATATATATATAAACACATATTCATATTTTGGCTCTTATTTCTGGCTCCATTGGTTTGGCTCTTATTCTGTAACACTATCAACCAGTTAAATTATATGATTCTCCCCAAGAGACCTAGAACCTCTCAGTCATCTCCACATGCCCCATCCCCCACAATCCTTGCCAAAGAAATCCAGTTAGAATGGAAGTAAATTTACATATTGAAGATGATTGACCTCTCTCTAATTTTGACTTTTTCCACATAGTATCATGGCTTTATCTCTCTATTCAAATCTCTCTTTTTTATGTGTACATTGTTCTTAAGGCACTATAGATGGTGATTGCAGCCATGAAATTAGAAGACACTTACTCCTTGGAAGGAAAGTTATGACCAACCTAGATAGCATATTCAAAAGCAGAGACATTACTTTGCCAACAAAGGTCCATCTAGTCAAGGCTATGGTTTTTCCTGTGGTCATGTATGGATGTGAGAGTTGGACTGTGAAGAAAGCTGAGCACCGAAGAATTGATGCTTTTGAACTGTGGTGTTGGAGAAGACTCTTGGCGAGTCCCTTGGACTGCAAGGAGATCCAACCAGTCCATTGTAAAGGAGATCAGTCCTGGGTGTTCATTGGAAGGAATGATGCTGAAGCTGAAACTCCAATACTTTGGCCACCTCATGCAAAGAGTTGACTCATTGGAAAAGACCCTGATGCTGGGAAGGATTGGGGACAGGAGGAGAAGGAGACAGCAGAGGATAAGATGGTTGGATGGCATCACCAATGCCATGGACATGAGTTTGGATGAATTCCGAGAGTTAGTGATGGACAAGGAGGCCTGGCATGCTGCGATTCATGGGGTCTCAAAGAGTCGGACACGACTGAGCAACTGAACTGAACTGTTCTTGAGGCTTTGTAGTTTCCCTTACACATTTTGCTCATTAAAAAATAATGATTCTTTAGTATTTTGTAATTTCATTATCTGTTATTGGAATTATTTTCTCATATTATAGGAAAATTACTAAATTTTCAAAAATATTGAGTATGTATGGTGGTCCAGTGGTTAAGACACTATACTTCCAGTGCAGGGGGGTATGAGTTCAATTCCTGGTCTGGGAACTGAGATCCTACGTACTATTTGGTGAGACCAAAAAATAAAAAGTATACAGACTAGGCATGAACTAGTTTGTCAAAATATGAAGTAGATATATTTCCAGTCAAATTTAGGCATGCAAGAAAAATCCTTATTTCTTTATTTTCTTTAAATCAAATTTGTTCTTCACTGAAATCTACCTTGCTTTCCTGGAAATATTTCTGAAAAAAAAAAAAAAAGAATGTGGAGAATTAATGCAGAGGATTTTTTATTTGGTATTTTTAAATGAATTTGCTCATCCGGAGGGATAACACCATTTCTCCCCTTTGTGATTCAGCACTTTAAGGTGATACGTAGGCAAAGATTGTCATATGTAAAACATTTTAATATGTCTTTTTTTTAAATTCAGTATCTTGGTGATAGAATCTGAAATAAAATATAATAAATAGAGGACTTTTCCTCTTTTTTGTAACTTTCTCCTCCCTTGATTCTGTCCTATGCCTTTATTTTTAACTGTTTTAATTTCAGCTCTTTTCTTTGAGCCATGCTTGATGATGATCTAGGCTGCAAATTTTTGCATTACAATGTATCCATGTATTAATCATATGATCATCTGTCAATTAGTTTACTCATCCATAAAACAGGAATGATAATCCCTCTGTCACAAGATTATCAAGAATAGTAAGTGAGATAATGTATGTAAAATGCTTAGAATATTTTTCACCTAGTTAGTAACATTAAGACATAAGAAATAATCTTATGTCACCCCCACATTATGTCTTACCACATTCTTTGGTGGTAATGGAAATAGAAATATTAGGACTGCAAACTAAAGTTATATCTTTGGATAATTTGCACCTCAAATTAGACAGTGATTGACTTCTATTTCCAAGCATTTCAAGAAAAGAATATATAGCAAAATATGATTTTTAAAACCATAAATGAGTCTTCTGTTTGTCAATGAGGTTTTATTTGTAACCTGGAGATGGCTTCCAACTTATTCATTGAGGAATTCTTTCCAAAAAGCATGCCTTTCTCTTGCATCTTATTTCTGAACTCTGTTATTGACTGTGGCCAAGGAAATTGTAAAATATAGGATGAACCTATTAGGGGCTTCATGAATGTGCCACTCGTCCACATATATGACTGTACTATGGTGCAGTTAAGAGCTACAATCAGGAAATCCAGCAGTACCAAAACATGTTTCATTTGTTATTTATGATCTATGTTCAATTTAGAACCAGCACGTAGCTCATAAGACAAGTTCAGGCTTGGCCAATCTAGGCGGAGATGGATGGGCCCTAGTTGGCTGCTCTAAAGACAGCTTTTGATGCAGCTTGGGTGAGGAAGGCAAGGGATGAACTGACATAATCTTATGTGAGTCAGTTTTGGTAAACATGGTGATGTGGAATAGAGCTCCATTCATCACCACCTGTGTGTGATTTGATCACACAAACATGCAGGCAGAGGATGCTAAGTCTTAATTAATTAATCAGGCTAGCAAATAATTGAGGACCTAGTCAAGGCAAGCCACTTAACAAACCATAGCGCCAGAGTTCAGAAGAAAGAAAGGAGAGTGGGGAAGGACATTCCCGACGTCTAAGCAGAAAGCCACCCTAGGGCTTGCTAAGAATAAGAGAAAGGACAGCACAGAAGAATTAACTGGAGACAGTGGATATTTCCCTCTGGCACCCTGTATCGGGCTTCTTTCTATCGTCACCTTTTTTTTTTTTTATTCCCCAAATCCAGAAGTTTTTTTTTTTTTTTTTAATTTAAGAATGGCATTATCTGCATCTAGTTTTAAAGGTCTGGCTGTCTTCAAAGATTCTGGAGCGTTAGATGCCTCAGAGTCCTTGCTAATCCTATTTAGTGGCATTTATTATCCCAATGTTTATATAGGGGGCGTCTTGGAAGTGAAGCACTGTCCATGTGTCAGGGCTAGGAACAAGTCTGTCTGCTGGGTATCATGCTGAAGAGCGGCTCTCCCATTGCTTACATGTGCCCTAATGCAGCCCTCCTTAACAGTACATTTGGCCAGGTCCATTTCTTCCCTCTCCTTCTCCAACTTGCTAATACCATAGTGACAATAGCTTTTATCCTAGAGGCAGTGGTTTAATCTGTTGCCCCGTATCCCGGTGTTATAGCCTTTAGTCAAGGATTTTGAAGACGGACTGTATATCTATGGGTGGGTTTGCACTAAAGTGGGGTATTCAAGTGACCATTTAGGACAAAGGTGTTGGATCGCTGGGTTGGGAAGATCCCCTGGTGAAGGAAATGGCTACCCACTCCAAGATTCTTGCCTGGAGAATCACACGGACAGAGAAGCCTGGTGGGCTACAGTTCATGGGGTCAAACATTGTTGAACATGATTGGGCAACTAACACTCAAAATAATTATGGCGGGCCCTTATCTCAAATTACATCCCCCACCTAGGTTGCTGCTTTCTCTACCTCTTCAGGTTGCTAATCCTCCCTGCCCTTGCCATGCAGGTATTATTTTCCTCTATGGGTTTAAAATAGTGTTTCTCTGACCCTGTAAGAGTATTGACCGGCAGGTGTTTCATCTTCTTTCTTGCTGAGCAACCCTAGCTATGTTCAGTGTTTTTTGGGCTGAACGGTTCATTATGGGCAATTTATAATACTTGTAATATATTTAAGTAACTCTAGAGTCTTGGCTTTTAACTCTCTCATCCACTTATGAAGCTTAGGTCTTGAGGTGGACTGTGAGTTTATGGCTGTTACTCAGCTCCCTGAGTAGAGATCAAGTCTGCCAGGAGTATTAATTATTGATTGAAGTAGATGAAATATTTCATTTTTCATTCTTTTGGAACTCATTCTTTGATGGAAATTTTTGCAGTTCGTCGAATTTACTGGTGTGGCCTGTTGTATGCATTCTTGACACTATGATTGGCTTTTATATTTGAGCTTTGGCGTTGATTCACTCCAGTGAATTGTGTGCTTTTTAAAATTGGAACCTGCGATGGTGATCTCCATTTGAAGTAGAGAAAGCCAAGAAATGGGAGCGTTCTTTAATTCTGTAATGCCAGAGCCAGAAATGACATGAACACATTTTTGATTATGACACATTTTGATTATGACACAGTTCACACTGATTGGAGAGCATCTCTTGGCCAGAATGATTTTCCCAATAATATTAACATCTGCTCGATATTCAGCAGAATTCCCAATGCCTACTTTTGGCTATATTTCCAATGTCAGACAAGCACCTGACCTCTAGAATTTTTTAAAGGATAACACTTCTAGAGTTTGCATAATTTTCTCTCTCTCTCTTTGGATTTGTACCCTTCTTGCCACTGAGTACTTAATTTCCTTATCCCTGCTTCTTTGAGTTTTAACATAGAAACATTATACTTCATTGTTAAATACCACACAATGTTACAATTTAACATGGGGCTCTTTTAGTGCCCTAGACTGAAACAGATCTTTAAAAGATAGAAAAACCTGTGGTAAGAGCCACATCACACATGTTTATCAGGATTCCAGGAAGCTGGAGTGCCTGAAGCAACTCAGGGGCAAGAGGGTTAGTGGGAGGATTTCAGAAAAGTTTGGAGACCCAAAACATGAGTAATAAACATATGGTTCCTGGTTTTAGTTTTCACTGGTGAAATAAAAATAAAAAACAAGGAAGTGTTCTGCTTCTTTAGGATATAAATTACTCCATGACAAATAGAAAGTGAAATTCTGTAGGTTATTTTCATAACCTATCTTCCAGAGAATTTGCTGACTGCTGAAAAAGAAGGAACAGGGTGAAGAAATGTATAAATTCCAACGGTTTCTAAAGTACCCAACAAAAGCAGGAAAATGACTAACCTCATTCTGTAAAAAGTAAAACTGAATTGGAAGAATCAGTTATACAAAAGGAGTAGTGTTTTCTCCCTTATGGACTGGTCATTCACTTCCGATATGCCCTCACCTGACCACCTACAGCGTCCAACGATGGAATGAGACTTCAGTGTTCAGCTAGGGCCTGACCCCTTCACCTCATATTTTACGCCCAGAGTCCTAGGACCAAACAAAGAAGCAGCAGCTCATTTTAGGTCCCATAGTGAATCACGGCCCCTCCAGAACCACAGTCTGAATCATCTAGTGTCTTCATCTTTCACCCACAAACCTCCGCTTCAGGATTGTGGATGAACCAGGAAAGTTCCTGTCTCAGCCCCTGAAATCCTACCAATAGAGGCTCAGCGAGGCAGTAATTATATAGAAGAAAAGAATGAAGTCCTCATAATCAACTCTGCTTACAGCCTCCCACAGAATGGTACAACTGGTTGACTGGAAGCCTAGCTTGTGCCTTGAAAATGTAAACCCAGAACTCACTTGAGTGGACACTGGGAGCAGAGATGAGTGGTGGTTTCTTTATTTCTGCACAGTACCACTTCTTTGGGGGTCTGGTTCTGTGGATGTGCCCCAGTGATTTCAGCTCCATTTTCCGGGCATTCCTTTTCGCTTCCCTGGGTTATGTCGTGTTCCTGGAAACTGGTATTGAGTCAGGGAATGAGTAGAGGACTGGCCTGTTCTTTGGTCCGAAGTCAACCTTCTTGTGTTTCCCCCTCCATCCAGCATGGACCCTCGTGTCTAGCAAATCTGTCTGCTGCTTTGGTGCCTTGCTTAGAGCCCAGCAAGCTTCTAGGACTCTGCGACCAGGACGAGGGTGTGGACTAAGCTAGCCCACAGACATGGTTTATTTAGCCCACAAAGTTTTAAGAATCTGGAAGGTTGACTTGGATAATCCTAGTTTTCTGGTATCTCTTGAGAAATTAGAAATTACAGTTGACTCCGTATCTTCATTCCTGTCTGTGTCATTCTGTGCAGCTGGCTGGTGCCGTCCGCCGTTGAACAGGACAGGGCTCTTCAACTCTGCACAGAGCCCGCTGCTCCCTGCTGTGTCACAGTCAGCCCGGCCATCTCTTGACTTCCTTACTTTGCCCCGACACTGCACAGTCACGTTCCCTTTCTGGGGCTTTCTCTCCCTGACAGCTCCTTTTGGAAGATGGGCTCAGGCCTCTCTACTCCTGGGTCTATAGACCTTCCTTCACTTTTTACCTTTTTTCCCTCCTCCTTCCACCCTCTGGAAAGAAGCTTTAGGGTCTCGGGTTGGTGGAGGGGAGCTCTCTTTCCTGCACTCTGCTCCTCTCAAACACTGTCTGTATGCCCAATTCTGACCATGCTCTAAGCCTGAGTGTCCCAGGGGTGCATGGTTTTGAAATTCAGAAGTCCATAATCACGATTATCCCTGTACTAACACACATTTGTCCTGAGTCAGGGAGGACGCCTCTGCTGGGTGTCTTCCATTTACTTCCAAAGCCACGCTTCAGCTCCGTTCTGTTCTCTCTGCCCATGAAAAAGATCTCTGGGGACCATCTTGACGGGCTCCCCTGCCTTCTGGCTGCCTGCTGGGTTTGGCTGTTGGGTAGCGCCGCCGGGAAGCCTGAGGAAGGGACGAGAATAAAGGTGAGCTGTTTCTTTTTTCTTTCTGTTTCTACATTCTGGTGGCGCTCCTTCTCTGCGCCTTCTGGCATGTGGATAGTGACAGCTCAATGCCTCCTAGCCCAAGGGGATGGCACTAGCCCCTTCCCACACCTCCGTAAACCGTCTCTCCATCAACCACTTTCAAATGACTCAATCTGAAAGCGCCATCTGTTTCCTGTTGGGACTCTAATGGGTATAACATTCCATACAGTTGTTTATCCATAGGCATAGTCAATAATATTTATGCATATTTTAAGTTTCATCTAAAAATAAATCAGTGTTAAAATGCAGCATCTGAACCATGAAGCAATGCAAGAATTTTCTATAAAACAGAGTCATTTATGACTCAGAAGAGTCCAGAGTAACTAAATTGAAGCTTTTAAACTCCTCCATCACAATCTCTGAATACACAAGGAATCCCCCAGTGTACCCATTTCTAAGAGAACCTACTAATATTTAAGCTGACGTAGAACAGAGGAAAGAGACAGAGGTTATTTAAGGTCTCCAGCAACTGAGGAAGCTCTGTTAATAACAGGTTATCATGGTCTTCACCATGCCCCAGGAGCATGCCAGCAGGTGACTGGAGGCAGCCAGAGCGCACAGCTCCACTCTGTTAAATTTTTAATATTCTTCTAACACTGTCTGAGGTTAGGGTCTCAGCCTGGGAATCCCAAGTATTCCGTAAAACAGGACACCTTCCCACTTCTGTAAGAGGGCCCTGACCTTGTCTGTCCTTTTCTCCCCTTAAGTTCACTCAGCTATGACAATGAAAAGTGTCATCCATGCTAGAGGCCTTTGCAGAAAATGAGAAGTGAAGGGTCTGCTGGCGCATACGTGATACCTGGGGGACAAATGGTGTTTACAGGCATTTCTACACACTGCTCAGAACACATTAGGCCCAGCATGTCAGACGAAGCTATTGTGAAACCTGGCTTTCTTCCCTGATTTACTTCTTAAATAAATTTCCCAGTCATGCTCTGATTGATACATTCATAAATCACATATGTACAGGTATTCATACATGTGGAATACATGGCCATTTCCTAGCACAGAAAGATCACCATCACCCAGAGATTTCCTTTTTTTTTTCTTAAACAAAACTTACTTTAAACCAATTGGCTCATTCTAACGTTCCCCTGGTTGATTTCTTTCCAGATCATTTTTCCCCCCTTTGCTGATAACACAGCACAATTTTGGAGTGTCTACCAAAATAGCTGTGAAAAATGATCTTATTAGAACTGAAGGAACTTCATTATATTGAAGTGGTTTTTGGAAAAAATATTCCAAAACATGAAAAATGGCCATGAGAACGGGAGAGCAAGGTTTCTGAGAGAGTTCTGCACAGCTCTCTGCCCTGTGGACGCACTCCTTCTGTTAGCCCTGCCCCTCCCCATATCCAGGTGTGCAGCAGCACATTTGGTGAGTCCAGTCTTTCCCTGTCTGTGCTGTCCTGTCTGCAGTGAGATTACCTTTATTCTCAAGACTTCAGCTGCTCATTTAAATGAATCATATATTTTTACATCTTCCCCTTCTGTTTCATAAGGTTTTAGTATTTCAGACCTTCTCAGACTCCCTGAGTGAGGTAGGATAATGCTACATGAAACATTAAAAAAAAAAATCAAATAATTCAAATGAGATGATTTGTAGTGAGAGACAGTCTACTTATGGGCAATTTTAAAACCTATCTCTGACCTCTGCCTCGTGGTTGACTTACAAAGCTGTAACTCTGAGCTCACGCTCTCTCTTGATCACAAGTTCTACAAAAAGAATGGTTCCAAAAAACTGCTCCATGCCCAAGGTCCTTTATCATCTCAGATTCAGCATAACCAAGATCAAACTCGAGACTTCCTCCAACTAGCAGGAAAAAAATAAAAAGCTCGGGATGGTACAGGGAGGGGGGTGGGAGGGGGCTTCAGGATGTGGAACACATGTATGCCCATGGCGGATTCATGTTGATGAGTGGCAGAACCAATACAATATTGTAAAGTTAAAAAAAAAAAAAAAGAATTTAACAATAAAATGAAAAAAATAAAAATAAAAAGCTCTTTAGATTGTCTGTTTCTGTCTGTGAAATGCTGAGTCCCACTAAGCAAGTGTTAACATGTGTGTGTGTGTGTGTGTGTGTGTATATGTGTGTACACACACACACACATACTGTTATGCGTTGGGAAGGGAATTAGTCCTTTTTGTTTTGACCTTTGCACTTCTCTCTCTATTCATACCCACTGTTTCCAAATCTTGGATTCTTCCTTTGAAATAACTCAATGTCATACTTCTCTAAGCTTTTTATTCTTTTATTTTTCTTGTTATCCCAGGCCACTGTCCCCTCCCTCTAGATTATCATAATACATACCCAGCTGATCTCCTTATCTCCTTTCCCAAGCTGGGTTGTAAATTACTCAATTTCAGGTCTTATATCTTACACCATTCTTGTCTTGGCATATACTTCCTTTCTGAAAAGGATTTTACCAATCTGAACCTTTGGTCCTGCTATTCTTAAAATTTTGTCAACTATACGTCAGTTACCTACATATTATTAACAGCTGCCCTGCCATTCCCTAAAGTAGAGCGTCTTTCTGTGTGTCTCTTTGATAACTCACCGCTTTCCTTGTTGCCCTTGGCTGAAAAGCACATTGTTTATCAATGTGTTTTATTCATGATTATCTGGCAGCCCAACCATGATATTTAATGTAATTGATGTCTCCTATTTACTAATGGATGTTACATCGTCATTATTCAGAAAATTTGCTACTGAAATTGACATCTGATTAAGGATACGTGATGGAGATACTTGTTTGTAGTAAGTACCGTGCGGCATGGTAAGCTATCTACGGGCTGCAGCTGGCTTTCTCTTCTGTTAATATTCTGTACTTGATGTGGCTGAGTGGGTATTGAGATGCTCAGCTTCAGTGTTTCTTCCAACCACATGAAGGACAAAATGCTTATTGGCTACAAGAGTCTGATGAAATGTAAGTGATTTAAAAAAAAAAAAAAAAACCAGGCAAGGACACTTTCATAGTTATGTAAGATAAATGAGTATGCTACACACACACACACGCTTTCTCGAAATATTTTTAACTCATTATATAGGAAGTTTTAAATGAAAGTGTTGTTTTGAATATGAGGTACTCAGGGATTCATGTAGTTATACTGGTTTATTACGATAGGCCTGAGGTTAGAGGTTTTGGGGTATTAGTCGTTTGGTTTACCTGTTATTCTCCCCCCGAAGCCCCACCCCCAATTCTGTGTGCTATATGGCGATTTACTGGAGCTCTTGTGATTGGATAAATTGCATTATCAGTTTTGGCCACTGAATTGTGAGTAGAAGTTGCTGAGTCTTTCATGGCAATACAAGGTCTGTCCTTTGCTGTGTTGACTGTGATTTAGATATTGGCTACTCTATCAGATCGGTGTGATTACGGCTTTACATTTCCCTGGCTAGACGACCTTATGTATGTTGATAAATCCTCATTTTTTTTTCACTTACTGAAAAATAGTGACTGTACTGTCTACGGGCCTACCTCATAGAGTTATTATAAAGACCAAATTAGAAAATAATGTATGAAATGTTATGTAAACAGTGATACACATACAAATAAAGTGTTATTTTTAAATTATTTTCATTTTAGAAACTTAAAACTATTTGATTTCATGCTCATCATAAATCTAAACCATAAAGAAGGGTAAAAGTGTTAGCAAAAATCTTTCAGTTTAACACCTCCCCCCGTCTCCCACATTCCCAATCCCAGAGGTGTCTAAGCATAAAAGCATATTTTTATGCATAATGTTTTTTAGCTTTTGTCACTTAATATATTTGGAACATGTTCCTCATTTTTCTTTTTAATGGTTTCATAATACTCTGCTGGATAAATGAACCATGCTTTATAAAATTTGTCAATCAAGATTTTTTTTTCTTTAAAAAATGAATACTCCTTACCACTTAACACAATTTAAACTATTGTTTTTTAATGTGCAAAAGAAAGAGAGAATGTTACAGAGACTGCTATCATAGCATATGCTGCTGTCATTATGGAGCAAAGTAAAAGTGAAATAACAGTAATATTTATGACCTGAGATGGCAAACACTAGCACTGTAGAGACCAAGGAGATAAATTAATAAAGGCAGAGATGTAGGCTCAGGAAAGACACTAGGGTCGGGGGAAGGAGAGAAAGGGAAGGAAGGTGGGAGAGGGAGAAGAAGAGAAAAGAGAAGAAAGAATCATTGCCACCAGGAAAGCACATGCCTTCCTAAAGGCAGTGACTGAGCAGCATTGAAGCCCACTGTTCTCACTACCGATTCTATCCCAGCACTGGCAAATGTGATTTTTCAAGAGAATTAAGAAACTCCAATATTTACATGTAATGCTTTTGATCTGTTAAAGTCAGAAACAAGATCAGAATCTTTATTTTTAACACACAAGTCAAATTAAATTCGTTGAGGAATAACTGGGTATAGTCAAGGGACAGTTGGTCACCTCTTAAGATAAAAGGTGCAACAGAGACAGAGAGTTTGATCACACCCTACAGAACATACCTATATGGTGTGACCTTGTCTACACGATACAAGAGTATTTCATACCATGGATGCCTTTCTTGCCTCTAAGTGCATTTTTAAAAACAACCAACCACAGAAATCCTTGAAGACTACTCAGTATAATTTTATTTCTACCATTGTCCTGTGCTCTAAAGCACTGAGAATCATATGAAAGGAGCTTTTAATGCCTCTCTTTGATCTGCCATTTACCCACTGCTTCCATATCAGGATCAAAATGCATATTAACTTGGAGGCAACTTGGAGGCAACTTGACTTCTGTCGGGTACTGACTAAAAAGCACCCTTAATATAGCATTTTTGTTATTGTTGTTCTTGAGTCTCTGAATCGTGTCTGACTTTTTGTGACTCCACGGACTGTAGCCCATCAGGCCTCTCTGTCCATGGGATTTCCCAGGCAAGAATACTGGAGATAGAGTTGGTTGACATTTCCTTCTCCAAGAGTCTTCCTGGAGAAGGGATCGAATCTGCATCTCTTACATTGGCAGGTGGATTCTTTCCTCCTGAGCCACCAGGGAAGCCCAATACAGCATAGCACATTGATTTAAAAGCACATGCTTTATTTTTGTTATTCTTGTTCAGTCTCTCCCAAACCCTAACCCAAACCCTAACCCTAACTCTGTCATGTCTGACACTTTGCGATCCCATGGACTGCAGGCTTCCCTGTCCTTCACTGTCCCAAAGTTTGTTCATACTCATGTCCATTGAGTCAGTGATGCCATCCAATCACCTCATTTTCTGTTGCCCCCTTTTCATCCTGCCCTCAATCTTTCCCAGCATCAGAGTGTTTTCCAATAAGTCAGCTCTTCGCATTATGTGGCCAAAATGTATTGGAGCTTCACCATCAATCCTTCCAATGAATATTCAGGGTTGATTTCCTTTAGGATTGATTGGTTTGATCTCCTTGCTATCCAAAGGACTGTCGAGAGTCTATAAATTAAAAAAAAAAAAATGCTTTATTAAACTATTGTAAATGCCACACAATTTTTTCCATAATTTTTTCTTAAATGGTTAGTTTTCAGTGTAAATTTTTATCAGTTCAGTCATTGCATACTTTTAAAAATAGTGAAATGGTGGTTCTGTAGAGTATCTTGAAGCCTAGGTTGCTGTAATTAGTAAAACAAATCATATATCTCAGAGGAAGGGGAGGCATATGAAGGTAAAACCAAATTCATCCATTTTGTAGGCTGAATGAATACTTATTTATAAATTATAATGAAGACAACTCTTTATTGACTCGAAATGTGGTCAAGGTTTGAAGTTGTTCTTTTATGAGATGATTCTGTTATGGAATGTAAAACCGTGGTTAAGCAGAATTTTTATTCAATTTGGTTCAGATGCTGAGAAAACACATTTTTTGATATATCTGAATATCTCTTTTCCAAACTTGGTCATTTTTAGAAGTTTAATAATAGTTGAAACCTGATTTTAAAGATCTGCCAAGAGGACCCATGTTTCTGTCTGATTTAACTAATGTCACTATTAGATTTAATCTATTTAGTTGGGGAAAAATTAGTCTGTGACTGCAAATGGTTGTCTGCACTATGTCCAATTGAACAGGGTAATTTTTAGAACACTTTTGGTGTGAATTTTTCTTTGCTTGGTTTTATTTTTCTCCATCTGTTTCAGAACCAAAAGGCTGATATCTATCTATCCATATCCATATATATATATATATATATATATATACATATATATACACACACACACACACACACACACACACACACACACATACACAGAGACTGTTTTATTTGTTCCAGAGTCAATCAAGGAATAACTCAATGAAAACTAAATCACAGTTATAGGACAGAACTTAAATACTTTACGTACTTAAAATGTAAACTAAAGGAAAATGCTGAAAGAGATTTTGAAGGGGAGTGTGTACTGATGCAATAGCAAAGAGGGATTCATATATGTGGTGCTAGTGGTAAAGAACCTGCCTGCTAACACAGGAGACATAATAGATGTGGGTTCGATCCCTGGACTGGGAAGATCCCCTGGAGGAGGGCATGGCAACCCACTCCAATATTCCTGCTTGGAGAATCCCCATGGATAGAGGAACCTAGCAGGCTACAGTCCATAGGGTCACAGAGAGTTGGACATGACTGAAGTGACTTAGTGGGTATGCACGTGTTCACACACACACACACACACACGTACACACACATAATGAAACACACAATTATAACAAAGAAGAAGATATAATAATATAACTTTCAAATATCAAGAGAAAGAAGTAGGGCCGAGATGGGGATGATAGAAATGAGGTGTGGTCTCTTTGTTTTGTTTTTTAATGTGAGCCAAGATAAGCAAGATTTAGATGCCTAAGTTCATCATTGAGTCCTATATGGTTACTTGAAGAAGCTCTGACCATTGAAGGTGGTTGCCTCTGGGGAAGGAAATGGAATTGATGATGGGGTGTCTGAGTGGGAGACTTCTGTGTTTTATGTCCTACCCTACATACCTCTAATTTTTTAACATATGTTTTTCCTACCATGCTATGCTGCTGCTGCTAAGTCGCTTCAGTCGTGTCCGACTCTGTGCGACCCCATAGATGGCAGCCCACCAGGCTCCCCCGTCCCTGGGATTCTCCAGGCAAGAACACTGGAGTGGGTTGCCATTTCCTTCTCCAATGCAGGAAAGTGGAAAGCGAAAGTGAAGTCGCTCAGTCGTGTCCGACTCTTAGCGACCCCATGGACTGCAGCCTACCAGGCTCCTCTGTCCATGGGATTTTCCAGGCAAGAGTACTGGAGTGGGGTGCCATTGCCTTCTCCGATAGCATGCTATAATACTATTAATAATAACAATAAATGACAAAGCCATAACCAAACTTTAAAAATAATGCTATCTAGTTGTATTGATGTATATTTCCCCCACACAGTAAGATATGTGTGCTGTAGTGTGTCGATCTGATTCCATCCATTTTATTTCAGGGATATGGACTACATTCTGCAAGTGTTTTCTCTTTCAGATAATAATTACTGGTAAAGTAAGTGTAAAGGAAATGTTTTTCTGTGGTTATAAAGTTCTGAAGCCCATCACTAGATGGGCTGTCCCCCTCTCTGTGGTCATCAGGATAGCTCAGAAATCAGGCATTATAATCAAATGAGCTACCACGGCTGCACCCCAAGGGTTGGCCAGCTTCTCTGAGGCCACTTGTGACCTTCGGCTTAGGAGGCCTCTTCTGCAGGTAACTCCTTCTTCTTTCCCATCATGATACTGACCATATTCCAGTATGTAAGTTTGCATACATTGCACTGTGAGGCATATATGAGCTCATCCCACCTTGACATTCCATAGTGGAGGCAGGTTTACTTTAGAAACCAGACGTCTGGGCGTGACTAGAACAACTGGATGCTCAATTAACTGCCATTCCCTGCTCATCTTATCACCTCCCCTCTCTTCCGACGCTCTTGCAGCCTGAATGGTGATGAGTGGCAGGGCTGAATGGACTGAATGGACAGAATCAGAATGCTCTTCATTTTTCCTTTCTTTCTGTTTCTTCTCTCACTGCCCCGAAAGTTTTATTCAGAGCCGACTGTTCTTCCCCTGCCCCTAGATGACAACTTGATTTTTCCCATGACTTTTCTGCTGACTCTTAGCTGATAAAATATCCTAACATCATTTGACAGGACAATCACAGTGGCAGTTCAGAATTTACAATATTAAGTCATATATCTCTGAACCCCAGATTGGGTTTCAAGTTTATTCTTCTTTCTTCCACTCAGTCTGGGGGCTGTATTCAGGTGGCCTCTTAAGGCTGAAGAGAGGCAAAATCTATATTCTTTTCACGCCTACCATTTCAACTCCTTCAGTAACTTGAAAACTAAAGTTTGTAATTTTACCAGAGGGAGGAAGGAGAGCTTGAGAAGTTAAGGAGTATAGAAAAGTTTTCCCCTGACAGTGGCTTTGTCCTTTTAGGGTTTCTTCAGAGGCCCCCAAACTGTTGATATCTCCCTCAAAGTTCTTTTGACGTGGGTGGTTGTATTCTATTTAATGGCCATTAATTTCCTTGTAAGTGGGACTACCAGGTAAAATATAGGACTCCAAATTAAATTTGAATGTCAGATTAATAATAAATTAGTATTTCAGATCAGATGAGTCGCTCAGTCGTGTCTGACTCTTTGCGACCCCATGAATCGCCACACGCCAGGCCTCCCTGTCCATTACCAACACCCGGAGTTCACTCAGACTCACGTCCATCGAGTCAGTGATGCCATCCAGCCATCTCATCCTCTGTCGTCCCCTTCTCCTCTTGCCCCCAATCCCTCCCAGCATCAGAGTCTTTTCCAATGAGTCACCTCTTCGCATGAGGTGGCCAAAGTACTGGAGTTTCAGCTTTAACATCATTCCTTCCAAAGAAATCCCAGGGCTGATCTCCTTTAGGATGGACTAGTTGGATCTCCTTACAGTCCAAGGGACTCTCAAGAGTCTTCTCCAACATCACAGTTCAAAAGCATCAATACTTTGACGCTCAGCCTTCTTCACAGTCCAACTCTCACATCTATACATGACCACAGGAAAAACCATAACCTTGACTAGACGGACCTTTGTTGGCAAAGTAATGTCTCTGCTTTTGAATATGCTATCTAGGTTGGTCATAACTTTCCTTCCAAGGAGTAAGCGCCTTTTAATTTCATGGCTGCAGTCATCATCTGCAGTGATTTTGGAGCCCAGAAAAATAAAGTCTGACACTGTTTCCACTGTTTCCCCATCTATTTCCCATGAAGTGATGGGACCAGATGCCATGATCTTCGTTTTCTGAATGTTGAGCCTTAAGCCCACTTTTTCACTCTCCTCTTTCACTTTCATCAAGAGGCTTTTGAATTCGTCTTCACTTTCTGCCATAGGGTGGTGTCATCTGCATATCTGAGGTTATTGATATTTCTCCCGGCAATCTTGATTCCAGCTTGTGTTTCTTCCACTCCAGCGTTTCTCATGATGTACTCTGCATATAAGTTAAATAAACAGGGTGACAATATACAGCCTTGACGAACTCCTTTTCCTATTTGGAACCAGTCTGTTGTTCCATGTCCAGTTCTAACTGTTGCTTCCTGACCTGCATACAAATTTCTCAAGAGGCAGATCAGGTGGTCTGGTATTCCCATCTCTTTCAGAATTTTCCACAGTTTCTTGTGATCCACACAGTCAAAGGCTTTGGCATAGTCAATAAAGCAGAAATAGGTGCTTTTCTGGAACTATCTTATATTATACAGGATATGCTGCTGCTGCGGCTGCTGCTGCTAAGTTGCTTCAGTCTTGTCCAACTCTGTGCGACCCCATAGACAGCAGCCCACCAGGCTCCCCGTCCCTGGGATTCTCCAGGCAAGAATACTGGAGTGGGGTGCCATTTCCTTAACCTAAAATAAATTGTACATTTTTTAGCTGAAATTCAATTGTAACTGGACATCGTGTATTTCTATTTGCTAACTGTTGCAACTCAAAGGTGGAAGGGCATTTTTAAGGATGTCTGCTCTTTTGGGCCAGCCAACCCTCTTTATTTTTCTTATTAAGCAAGTGTTTATTAGTAAGCAGCCACAACACACTTTATATGACAGGTTCAGTAAATTCAACATATTCCAGCTGAACTTTAGGTGTTATAAACACTACCTTAAATGAAATATTCATGAAAGGCATTTGCAAGTACTTTCTAGAAACAGGATTTCTTTTCTCTTTTAGCTGAAATCAGTGAATTAGAATCACTGTTGACCAATGACTGGATGTAGAACCATTTAAGGATGAAGCTTTAGATGTCATTCCTAAATAGCAGGGAAGTTTTTCTAGATGCTTAAACTTCTTTAGAATGTAGCATGTCTGATATCCTAACTGTACATGGGCCATACATTTTAAAGTAGAACAAATGATTGTCCCTAGAGATATGGAAGCACTACCATGCATACTTAATATTACATGCTGATCTGCATATTTTTCATGCTATGTTCTAGTACCAGAGTAATATATTTTTTGTGTATATCAAACACCTTTTCACAAATATAACCTACCAAAAGGCCTTTATGGACCAACTGAATATAGATGGTAAATTTATTATTTTTTAAATGTCTGTCCCCAAATGCAACTCAATGTTAAACATTTACTATATTGAAAAAAATGTATTAGTACCTGATTGTAATAGATTTTTAAAGCCAACTAGAGCATAAACTTATAACACAGTGGATATAAGGAAGTAACTTTTTCTGTATCATAATCAGTATCTAGAAGAACAATTTCCAGATACTATATGATCTGTGAACATTTAATGAGCGATGCATGTGGTTATCTGTGGTCTTATTTCTAATGCTTTTCCAAATTTAAATTCTAATATTGTTAATCTATCACTGATATAACTCTACAGTATTAGAATTACAAACACAATAAAAGGATTCCTGAAAGTATACCATGATTAAGTGGATTACAGCAATTAATGTATTTTGAGGTAGGCTATCCATATTTAATAACAATGATTATTAAAGCAAACCATTGTTTCCGTTACAGGGTTAGTCAAATTTTGTTTCTTTGAGACCTTTAGAGAAGCAGCTCTGTTTTGGAATGGAATCCTTTATCCCTTCTTCCTATTCTTACCAGACTCATTCTGAGCAAAGTCCATTCCAATCAGCTTGACTCATTATTCCTCACAAGATTGAATGCTGAGTATTTTAACTTAACAGATAGGAACTTCATGTGACTCCTCAAGGTCACACAGAAAATTTGTAACTGAATAGAATTTCTTAAGGGGAATAGTTTTAAAGCTCTTTGCCTCTAGCCCCACTTTCTTAGCTAACTGATTTCATGTACACGAGAAGGAAAAAATGAATGTAGCTAAATCATTTATTTTCAGTGAATTAAAATAAAGGCTCCCTAAAGCCTGTGGTATGTCACTCTAAGTTAGAAGAAAAAGATAAACAAGAAATGTTAAAACTTCTTCCTATCTGTTATAGATTAAAGGGAAGTATAAATATGACTGCTCCCATCTCCCACAGCAAGAGTGCAAAATATCCCAGTGAAAATACATGACAAAGATGGAAACAGTGTATCCAGAATGCCTTGTGATAGTATTCATTTTACATCCTTGCGAAGGAAGGAGCTGGTAGCGCTCTCCTTGATTAATTGCAGGGAGCCTGGGTCCTGTGTGTCATATGTCCATTTGGTTAAGCTGGAATTGCAGTCCCCAGAATCCCCTTTCCTGGATGACTCTGCTTGTCTAGCAGAGGAATCCAGATGGTCTATGTGAAGCAGCGGCGTTGCTCTCTGCAGGTTGTCATGGTCGGCTGTGGGGACAGACAGCCATGGAGACCTCGGCGAGGCCCAGCTCGTCCCTGCATTCCTCTGTATCTTGTCCTTCTTCCCAGCTGCTTACCCTGCTGCCCACCTGTGGCCTGAGGCCCACGCCCGGGGGCCTAATTGCAAACCACCGAGGTCACAGCTAAGCCAGAGTAAGGTTCTTCTCCACCAGACTTCCCAACAGTACTCAGCCACTGAGGACCCCCACCCCTGCCCCTGGCTTCTCAGATAGACTGTGTGGTGACTTCCCTGATTTTCCCCCATCTTCTCCCTGAAGTGTAGAAGTCTGCTAATGAGAACCCAACCCTTATCCTAGAGCTTCATGTGCTGGAGGTCAGAGCACTCTCAAAGCCCAGCTCAGCTGACACCTGCTCCCTTTTAGAACTAGCCCACATTCAAAATGGCTCATGCAAGTGCCCATGTATCCTGGCTACAGATAGACTGGAGAAGCTGATGTGTTTACATTTGAGCTGAACAACCAGGTGTGCAGGAGAGTGAAGTGCCCATGAGTAATGGGAACTCCTTGGGAACCAGGATCTCATCTGAGAGGGAAGTTCATGTGCAATGAAGCCAGCTCGCAAAGCTTGGCCTCATTAAAATGCAGTGATTTTAACTTGTGTGGAGGTGTAGCTGCTAAAACTGAGTGGCAGGCACATTGTATGAGTGAAAGTTCAGAGAAAGTCACCCAATAAAGGTCAGAATGGTATGAAACCGCTGATGGAAGGGGACAGAATGTCTGTACAGCACGTGGTTTAACAGGTCCTGGTACTGGCGAAGCCTCCTACTTGGATATCTGGATTATTTCCATCTTTGGGCTGCTAGGATCAGCTATGAAATCAGCCCGCATTTCTCAATGTTCCGGATGTCGTCAGCACCCTGCCTACGCCCTTGGCACTCACCTGGAACACGGCTTCTGAGAATAGCTGTGTCTCTGCCTGAGGGTTTCTATCCGGGCATGCGAGCCTGTCGCCCACACATAAGACCCAAATGCTGGAGAGCTTGTACCCTGCAGACATCACCCCATGGCAGCCGGGAGTGGTGCATATTCGCCCAGCTCCCTCTTTGCTCTCCACTGGGACGTGTGTGTCCCCCTTTGTCGCCCACAGCTCCCCAGTGCCATTGCCTTGGAGTTGTCCAGGGCAGCACTGGACCTGGTGACAGGGCCTGCAGTGGCTGCCTCCCTCCCTGTCTCACTTCCTCCGCCCCCCCTGGTATTTCCTGGGATCACCCTCCAGATAAAACACGGACCTGTGCATCACGGTCACAAAATGCTTCTGAGAGATTGAGAATCAGGCCTTTTCCATGGCTCTTAGGCTGGTATGCTTTTTCTGCCTATTCAGCTTTGTTGAGGATTTGTTTATAACATTTGAGTCAGAAGAGAAGGGAAATGGGTTTGCAGATAAAGCAAAGGCATCTCGTTGTAGAGCACACCAGGATATTAATTTAGAAGTTTCCATGGAAGCCTCAAGATGCATTTCAGGACCCGGAGTGTTTTATGAGACCCAGAAGAGGTGTCATTCTGAGCCCTGTATGGGGGCTTCCGCAGGACTCCGTGGGGAGCTGGGCATGTGTTCCTACAGGATGGAAACCCAGTGGAAAGACGCCTGCCCCCTGTTGGTCAAGGTCAGCTACTGTGGCCTTGGGTTTGTCCAGCATCCCAGGGGTAACTTGATATATGAGCAGACAAAGAATGTGAGTGTTCCCGGTGGAATAGATGTTGGCCTTTTGCATGAGAGAGAGGCTGTGCACGTGTTCTCTTAGATCCTGAAAACAGGAGCACCTAAAAGGGTAGATGGACTCAACAGAAAAAAATCAGTATCAATACTTGGATTTCTAGATGTTAAGAAGTAGGATTACTGCATTTAGCAACTGTAAATAAAGGATACTCAATTAAAATAAAATTTTATCCAAACAACAAATATATTGTTTAATATAGATATATACCTCACACTATTTAGGATAGACTTATGTTAAAAAAATAATTGTTTAGCTGAAATTCAAATTTAACTGGGCATCTTGTGTTTTATGTGTTGACCCTACTTCCACTCTACCTAAGTTCCCAAGAAGACTAGAAGTAAAGTAATTGGCAAATGGAGTACTTGGTGTGATACTGGTAAAATGATTCTTGGAGTATAAAGTAAAGGCTTCATTAGAGATAAGAAATGAGGGCTATTTTACCTCTCTTATTTCTCAGGAGCATATAATAAACAATCAACCCTATTTTCTGAAAAATTAAAAAAAATGAAGCCTTTGTTATGCTCCGACCCTGAGCTAAAATATGATGGAAACTTAATATGTAACCTTATTAATTAGTTTTCCCTTTTAATTAGTGGATCCATTCAATACATATTGATCAAGTGCTTATTATGTATCGAGCACAGTTCTAAGCCCTGGACAAGCAGCAGCAAACCATGCAGACCAAGTTCTTGACCTCACAGCTTTGATTCTACTGATGAGTATACTTGGCAAACACAATAGAACTTGAAGCCAAGTGGCTCATAAATTTTTGAAGGCACTGATCCCTGCTGCAGGTCTTTCCAGTCTTGGCTTTCTGCCCTTTAATGGCCAGTACTCCCCTAGGACACTGTCTGGAGAAAAATCTTGAGTCTTGACCACCACTGCTCTCACTCACTAAGATCTGTTTGCAGATGGTATTTGAGTGAGGAGTCCTTGGCTAGGCCTACTGATATATATTTTTCATAACATACTTCATTTTCAAGAGGATCTGAGGCAGCGTGAACCCTGAAGCTTTATCTGTTTTGCTCATGTATTCACTTCATTCAGTCAAAAAAGAGAAGTCAGGAAGGCACGATGGGTGGTGGTCACGCACAGCTAGTAGGGCCAGAGTTCTGGATGTGGTAGAGTAAAGGTTCTCAATATGAGAAGCCATCAATTCTGAGAACTCCGAATAGTAATATCGTCAAATATGATGCTGTTAAGGAAAAAAAAAAAAAAATTAAAAAGGACAAGCATGAAATATTTCGCATACCTCTCCTAAAATTTAATTACAATTTTGCTTCCTACTTAACTTCCCTAAACCTTTCTACCACCCTCTGTGAGACACACAAAATGAAAAGACAGATAGTGTACGTCAAGCGTACGCGGCAGAACACGTGGTACAGAGCACTGCCCATCATGGAAGAATATATTGAGTTTAATACGATCGGTTGAGGAATCAGGGTGTCTGCTGTGGCTGATTATTTTTAACCTGGCTCACATCTTTGAATGAAGTATCTTTTAGGAAAGTATTGTATGTTTAATGTTTTATTCTAAAAGAAATGCATAAGGGCACTTTGTATATACATTTAAAGAAATCTACATCACAAAATAGATACCTACTTTAATCTTAGACATGCATGTGAGTTTGTGTGTGTGTGTGCCTGTATGCATGTCTGCTGCTGCTGCTGCTAAGTTGCTTCAGTCGTGTCCGACTCTGTGCGACCCCATGGACTGCAGCCCACCAGGCTTCTCCGTCTATGGGATTCTCCAGGCAAGAACACTGGAGTGGGTTGCCATTTCCTTCTCCAATCATTCAGTGTTGTTCTAATACAAACTGCTACCTGAACAAGGTGACAATTTGATGTATTTTTTTATGTTAACTATTCTCCTTTGTTCTGTTTCTCTTTCCCCCGTTAGTGATAATATTGCTATTCCTGAAGGGAACGTGAATGAAGTGCTGTACCATGTATACAAGGGCTCGCTCAGTCGTGTCCGACTCTGCAAGCTCATGGACTGCAGCCTACCAGGCTCCTCCGTCCATGAGATTCTCCATCTACCTCTCACTGGCGGATGCTGCCTCATAATCCATGATCCAAGGCCGTGATTCCATTTCTGAAGTTCTACCAATAGTAACAATGTTCGTAGGCCCTCAATGCTCATTTTAGTTCAAATTTCATTTTACTTATAGGTGAGAAAACTGAGGTTCATAGACAATAAAGCTCTTTATCTAAGTTTGCAGGGCTGCCTAGTTACAATCTTCCAGACCAGTGTTTGAGTCACTAAAACCTGTTGCTTCCTTTTTTAGAGGATGGGTGTGCCTATGATCAGCAGCCTAACTAGAAACACACAGAGCTGACACCCTGGCCCCTTCCTCAGAGGAAGAGATGAGAAAGTGACCGCTCCTCCAGTCCTCTCCACTGTGAGGCCACCCCAGAACTGCATGTCCGTGAGAACCTTGATGACTTGCTCAAATGTAAATTATTTTGTATAATTCATAATGACTGAGTCTATTGACTAAGAACTGTAATGAGGCAACATAAGCCCTACCAGTTAGGATCTAAGCCAATGTGCTTCCCAGGTGGCTCAGTGGTTAAAAAAAAAAAAAATCTGCCTATCAATGCAGGGGAGGCAAGAAATGTGAGTATGATCCCTATGTTGGGAAGATTCTTCTGGAACAGGGGAGGAAAACTCACTCCAATATTCTTGCCTGGAAAATGCCATGGACAGAGGTTCCTGAAGGGCTATAGTTCATAGAGTTGCAAGGAGTTGAACATGGTTGAGCAGCTGAACACACATAGACACACTACTCTCTTTGCTTTTCAAATCTTTTACATTGAAGTTCTTATAATACAGAGTCTTCCAGTAACTTCTAAGTGGATTACATTCTTTTGCTGAATATGCTGATCACTCAGGTATCTTCCCATTTTCCATTTGTACTGGCAACAGCTGTTTTCTAAGCATTATAATGCTTGCTGGTTTTGAGGTAATAGTCGTTTCATACACACTCCCTCATCCTCTCCCACAACTCAGACACCAGCAACAATCCATTTAAAGATATGCAAATGAGCTCTTTCCTTATCAAGACTGCCTTTTCACAAGATGCAAAGACTTACAGATTCCACTGTGTTCTGCAAAACAGCACATGTGGCCTCAGTGTCACATGCACTTATTTCTAGGTTGTATAATTATTCAAGAGAGTTATGGCATGAGAACTCTGAATTAAGCCTGAGTGATGCTGGCATGTCAGAACAAATGTGAGGATAGACTTTAACAGCCAAGCAGCACATCCAGTCTTCAATTGTGTAAAATGAACTGTGCACTAGATGAAGAGCCATGCTCGCTACTCTACAGTATAATTCAAAGTAGATAGTAAATAGAAATTAAAAAAAAAGATTGCCCTATTTTTCACAGCATTTCTATGCATGACAACGAGTCTTAATATCTTGGAGGGTTGTTATTTGAGTTTAGGCAGAATCATGCAATTCTTATTGTCTCAGCATGACTGGACCACCTCTTCAGATTTCGTAATAGGAAAATAACACAATATCTGCATTCATTCTGCTGGCAGCCGGAGAGGGGTGTGATTGTACTGTTTTCTCAGTCAAGAAGTATCACTGTTTTTGTCTTTGTGTAACTACATGAGGGTAGTTTTCTTGAATAGTATTATTTCAGAGAAGTTAATGTATTGTTTTATTTTCTCTCATTTAAGTGTATAACATATGACTATACACCCAACAAGCTATTCCATAAAATTCCTCTTTTAAGTGAGTTTTATTTGATAATTGCTTTATATTATAAAATAAGAGATGTATTCCAGAGGGGAAACATTTTAAGTAATACTTATGTATTAGTCAGCCACTGCTGCATAACAAACATCACAAAAATTTTATTGGTGTAAAACAATAAGCACTATTTCTCACTTAGACACTTGTTATCCAGTTGAAGTGGTCTTGCTTCAGCCCTGAGGGTTGAGTTTGGTCTATATTCCACACATTCTGGGACCCAGGATGGGGTCAGTAGCTCTGCAGGGCAGAATCTTTTCATATCAGAGATTAGAAACTTCCAGAGGAAAACATGGAAACAAGAGATGCCTCTTAAGACCTAGGCTTGGAACTGGAACAATATCATTTCTATCCACATTCTATTGACCACATCAGGTTACCCAACAAAGGTCAACATCAGTGACACCACACCATCATCTTTAAAAATACAGTGAACTGTAGAATCTTTTATTTAAATCTAAGTTTAAAATTCATGAAGTGTTACTTAAAATAACGCTCATGCTATACAATATAGTTAAATTTCGAAACAAAAAATACAAATAGGATGAAAGTAACAAGTTTGGCAGGCTTCCCTGGTGGCTCAGTCAGTAAAGAATCCACCTGCCATGCTGGAGACCTGGGTTCAGTCCCTGGGTTGGGAGGATCCCCTGGAGGAGGGCATGGAAACCCGCTGTTCTTGCCTGGAGAATCCCCATGGACAGAGGAGCCTGGAGGGCTACAGTCCATGGGGTCACAAAGAGTCGTACCCAACTCAGCAACTAAGCGCACAACAAGTTTGACAGATTGTTGTTCATTTCATACTTTTTCACATTTTATTTTCCATTTAATCTTCTGATTTAGAAACAAGCTCAGACAATTCAGAGAAAGTTGATTCAGAATTTCATCAAGGAAGTAGTGCAAATTTTTGCATGCTTTATTAAATTGAACATTACTTGAACTGTTGGTCAGTCGCTAAGTTCTATCTGACTGTGATACCCATGAACTGCAGCATGCCCGGCTTCCCTGTCCTTCACTATCTCCTGGAGTTTGCTCAAAGTCATGCCCGTTGAGTCAGTAATGCCAACCAACCATCTCATCCTCTGTTGTCCTCTTCTCTTCTTGCCCTCCATCCTTCGCAACATCAGAGTCTTTTCCAGTGAGTCAGCTCTTCACATCAGGTGGCCAAAGTACCTGGAGCTTCAGCTTTAGCACCAGTCTTTCCATTGGAAAGCATCAATTCTTCAGTATTCAGCATTCTTTATGGTCCAGCTCTCACATCCATACACGACTACCAGAAAAACCATAGCTTTGACTACATGGACCTTTATCAGCAAAGTGATGCTTCTGCTTTTGAATACACTGTCTTAAACTGTTAATTTAAAAAATATATATGTATATATATTGATATTGATATTCTAGTATTTCAAAGACAAAGATCAGTTCAGTTCAGTTGCTCAGTCATGTCTGACTCTTTGCAACCCCATGAATCATAGCACGCCAGGCCTCCCTGACAATCACCATCTCCTGGACTTTACTCAAACTCACGTCTATCTAGTTGGTGATGCCATCCAGCCATCTTATCCTCTGTCGTCCCCTTTTCCTCCTGCCCCCAATCCCTCCCAGCATCAGAGTCTTTTCCAATTAATCAACTCTTCGCATGAGGTGGCCAAAGTACTGGAGTTTCAGCTTTAGCATCATTCCTTCCAAAGAACACCCAGGGCTGATCTTCTTTAGAATGGACTGGTTGGATCTCCTTGCAGCCAAAGGGACTCTCAAGAGTCTTCTCCAACACCACAGTTCAAAAGCATCAATTCTTCGGCACTCAGCTTTCTTCACAGTCCAACTCTCACATCCATACATGACCACTGGAAAAACCATAGCCTTGACTAGATGGACCTTTGTTGGCAAAGTAATGTCTCTGCTTTTCAATATGCTATCTAGGTTGGTCATAATTTTTCTTCCAAGGAGTAAGTGTCTTTTAATTTCATGGCTGCAATCACCATCTGCAGTGATTTTGGAGCCCCCAAAAATAAAGTCTGACACTGTTTCCACTGTTTCCCCATCTATTTCCCATGAAGTGATGTGACCAGATGCCATGATCTTCGTTTTCTGAATGTTGAGCTTTAAGCCAACTTTTTCACTCTCCTCTTTCACTTTCATCAAGAGGCTTTTTAGTTCCTCTTCACTTTCTGCCATAAGGGTGGTGTCATCTGCATATCTGAGGTTATTGATATTTCTCAAGCACAATCTTGATTCCAGCTTGTGCTTCTTCCAGCCCAGCGTTTCTCATGATGTACTCTGCATATTAGTGAGGTACAATTTCATAGCTTACCTAATTACTGATCATTATATGTAGAAGGATTTTAGAAAACTTTGAAATTCATATTAAAGATTCTTTTAGATAACTGTGCTTTACAAGCTTTGTATAGACATTGTATACACATTTCATATGCCTACTGATTTTTGAATTTGTTGATTGTGATGGAGATTGTATGGGGATAGGTCATGGTTATATGTGAGAAATATTTATTAACCCACTCCCTACAAAATGGTTCTTTTAGTATGTGTTTTACCTATTGAGTTGGCTCAGACAGTAAAAGCATCTGCCTACAATGCAGGAGACCGGGGTTCGATCCCTCGTTCAGGAAGAAACCCTGTACAAGGAAATGGCACCCCACTCCAGTACTCTTGCCTGGAAAATCCCATGGATGGAGGAACCTGGTAGGCTATAGTCCATGGGGTCGCAAAGAGTCGGACATGACTGAGTGACTTCACTTTCTTTCTTTCTTTCTTTTCCTGTTGAGAAACCTCAGTCTCAAAAAACACTCAAAAAGAAAAAAAAAAAAAAAAACACCCCACAGGGACTTACATTTACCAAATAATAGATACAGTTCATATTCTTCTCATGGATTGGACCAGTGAATGTAGCTCATGCCCCTCTGACTGCTGATACAATTTCAAGGATCTCCATTGTGATGCTACATTTGTTCTGTAAGTAAATACTATTTTTTTAATTAAAAATATTAAATTTTGGCAGTATATCCTTTCTTTCAAAACAGTCTCAATAGATACTTCTCTGCCATTCGGTGGATCCTAGCATATAATTTCCTTCACTCTTCTGATAATATAATTCAGTTCTTTTATAGTCTTCTTAAGGATTGTACATGGTCCTTGAATAATTTTTATCATTAACTGTTAAAATATATCCTATGACTATTTGTGATTGACTGCAATATACATCAGAGAAGGCAATGGCACCCCACTCTAGTACTCTTGCCTGGAAAATCCCATGGAGGGAGGAGCCTGGTGGGCTGCAGTCCATGGGGTCATGAAGAGTAAGACACGACTGAGTGACTTTGCTTTCACTTTTCATTTTCATGCATTGGAGAAGGAAATGGCAACCCACTCCAGTGTTCTTGCCTGGAGAATCCCAGGGACTGGGGAGCCTGGTGGGCTGCTGTCTATGGGGTTGCACAGAGTCGGACACGACTGAAGTGACTTAGCAGCAGTAGCAGCAGCAGCAATATACATATATTGTCTATAACCTTTAATGCAGTCTCAACAGTAACTGTTGGTAATGACTTTGAACTGTTGATGTGTGCAGAACAACTATAGACATGCAATATAAATAAAGGAAGAGGGAACCTCCCCACTTTTCACTGGCATAAGCATGATTTGTTTATGAAAACACTTTTATTAAGCTTATGAATAGTAAGAAATAGTGATAATCAAGCAACCAACTTTTTGTTAAGTAATGCAACTTGTAAAATTATCATAGCTGAGAATACTGCTTTTTGAAAAAATGACTTTATGGGCTTTGATCCCATTTTGACCCATCTCATGAATCCTAAAGAGAATAAGAAATGTGAGTGTGTTCTAGACAATGTGATTTAAATGCAACAATTGTGGGAGTTTCCTACAGTTGTTGACGGATCACCCACAGCTGACATGCTTCTACTTGATCAGAGGATAAAAATAGTAGAAATAGAAAGACTTTAGACCATTTGTATGTTTTTAATGAGTTGGAATTCAAGAAAAAAATCTGATTCCACTAAATTGGTCAAAAGCTTCCAAAAAGCAGATGGCATTTTTAGCCAAAAGACAGTTCTATGATGTCTCTTAAGATGTATAATTTATCTGAATACACATTGCCCTCATCTGGCATTTCCTGGAGGCTAAGCACTGTCATAATTATGACCTTCCTTCACTAGCACGCTACCTGGAACAGAGTAGGTGCTCAGTAAATGTCTAAAGAGAGAAGAAAATCTTGGACTGTTACTTGAAACTTTATAGAAAATATTTGCCTGAGTATCTTTTTTCTCAGTCCTCTTCCCAGTTATTCCTGGTAGTGTTGCTTTTTGCAGATTCTATATTTATAGCATATTTATTTTAAACAAACTTGTGTTTTTAGAAATTAAGATGAAAATGTTGCTTCATAGAAAAACAGTGCAACAGTGCTATAAATTAAAATCAACACCTAGGAAAAAAATAAATAGATTTTAGGGTTTGTTATTCTAAAGCAAATTGTGCATTTCAAGTTCTAAATTCTAAAATTCATAATGTAATTTTTAGGCACCATTAAACATGTTTGTAGTTGGCTACTTTGTTGTAACAGATTTTTGTTACATTTGGTTTCATTTCCTCTATTATCATGATTCTCTTTCCATTTACTTGTTACTAGAAGTTGCCTTTTCTTCTGTTTTTGTTTTATAATTTTGTAGGGGAAAATATCTGTAAACCAGAAGAAAATAATACAAGATTATTCAAAAAGCATGATTTGAAAACAAAGTAAATATTTCCTTTTCAAAATAATGTTTATTAAATTGTTAATAGAATAACATTTCAACATCTTTCTTTCTCTCTACATAAATATATGTGTGTGTGTGTATACATATGTAATGAGTCTTTTGAAGTACAGTTTATACGTTACTAAGAGACTAAGGGTACTCACTTTGTCTTTTCTTTTCCAAATGTTTTTTTCTTTTTTTCTTGTCTGCCCTGCAAGGCATGTGCAATCTTAGTTCCCCAGCTGGGGGATCGAACTCCCTGCATCGGAAGTACTGAGTCTTAACCACTGGACTACCCAGGAAGCACCCTCAATTTTTATATAATTAGTAATTTAATAGCAAAGAAGAGTATATGTGACTATTTTAATAGTATTTCATAGGAAAAAAAATCTGTAATATCTTTCATAAAACCCAAGATTAGCCTAATTTTAAATATGATTTTTATTGGAGTGGTCACTGTATGGTTAATACATTTAAAGACAAATGAAATGATTCATTTTCCACTGAATGATCTATGTAGCAAGGATCTATCATTGATGATGGCAAGGATAAGAATATTTCATCTATGGATGACCCCAATTAATAAACCTCTTTCTAGCAATTGTTATGGGTAGAAACATTGTTTTCCTGACTGCAGTTTAGCATTTTGGCCTTTTTCCTCAAGTATGATATTACGGAGGAATGTTTTCTTTACGGAAGAATATGGTTTGGATTATCGTCTTAGTATTTCTTTCCTTCTTTCCATCAACTGATTGCTCAGCCTGGCAGCTTTTGCAAGTTTGCTAATTTGAGATTGGCCTTCCTACTACATAGTCTGGAGTCTAGGAAATATGTATGTGGTTTTACCTGGATGTTTTATTCAAAATCAAGCATTTAGGTTTTCAGTTTAAATTCTACCCCTTCCACTTCTGTAAAAGAGTAAATCAAATGGTAAACCTCATGAAGGTGAAGTGGAAATAAACTTTAATCTGTCTATATTTAAGGACTCTTCCAAGACTATGCATGTCTTCAACTACTACTATTGTTATTAGTTAAAAGAAAATATAAATTTAAAAAGATGCTGTATGTGAACCATTCCCACTACTAGAAACACACACTCCTAAAACCTTATGCCCCACTGAATGTAAGTGAATATTTTAAAAGAAGAGCTGTATTAGTTAACTCTGAACCGAAGACTTGCACAATTATTTCAGATTTTTTGATCCTCCCAACACACACAGACATGCACGCAGGGTACCACAACATTGGTTCTCAATAGCTTGACTGTAACCTTGAGAAAATGTTTTAGAGAAAACCTTCAGAAAAGAAAACAAAAACAAAAACAAAAACAAAAACATAGTTCTTGTATTTAATCAATACGAGCACTTTATCTTATGCTTAAGTTTCTGATGCTCTGAAGTCCAGCTCTAGCTTTGTTCTGTTTGTTCAGTGGGACTGAAGTGAGGGTTTTAGCATCAGTTCTTCACAAAAAGATCTCTCCAAGGAAAATAATACTTTGGGGTGTGATTTGATTCATAAAAATAAACTACCAAAAGGGAGCTTTTTTTCCTAAGAGTCAATATTTAGATACCTTGATAAAGAGATACTTACATAAATTTGTTTCCTGCCCAGTTCAATTTCATAGGAAAAAAAAATGTGCTTTGAGAGTTTGATGCAGAAAATATTACCAGGGAAATTGTAGCAAATGTCATGTCCATTGAAATACCATTTGTGTCTTTGTTTATCCATGAAAATATAGCAAGTTGCCAAAATCCAATATATTCTACTGACTGAAGTTCATTTCAGTTTTACTTATTTATTGACAGCAGGAATTCATCTGGAGTGTTAGGTGTTGTTACAATACAAACATGCTTGACGTCTTTCTTTAAGGATTTTAGTAAGTAACACAAGAAAAGAGGTGCAGATACATGGAAAGGTCAGTCACGACAGAAAATTTACTAAGTCAGTAGAATTTGACTTTGTCCTTGCTGATGGTGAGGAGACGGGGGGATTCTTTAAAATATTGAATAAAAGATAAGGCCAACTGATGGGTACGCAGAGGAGGTGCGTTTTAATTTTTTCATAACCAAATGATGAGACACGTGTAGGGAGAGAGCAGGAAACGACTGACGGGCATACAGTTTTCATGAAGATGTAATGAAGGATGAAGCGTGAAGCCTAAGTTATGCGAATACTAGTCCTTCATTAGTTGTCTCCTGGGTTTGATCAGAAGACTGAAGGCATGTGATGTTAGAGAGTAAATTATAATTGTGCATCCATCAGAAAGTAGCATAATTTCCACTCAAACTGGTTTAATTGTGAGGTGTGTTGTTACTGTGCAGGACAGGAAAACCAAAGTTGGTACAGGCATCCGGCTTTGTTTGGCTTCTCAAGAATCCTCTCAGAGGCTCAGTTCCGGCTCTGCTGTCTCGGGCATCCTCTTCCCCGTGAGACTGGTCCCTCTGCGTTCACAGGATGGGGCCAGCGGTCTTGTCCTGTCTGTTCTGAAGAATCTCTGCCTCCGCGCTCCCAGTTACTTTGAGGACAGTGATCCTTCTGTCTTTCTGTCCTAAACTGACTGGCCTACTCAGTTCTGAACGCATCTCTGCCAAGAGGGTGCGTAGATGGAAGCTCTGGAGTGGTGGAGACTCATGGTGAGAGATGATACTGTTCTGAGGGCAGCAACACAGTGTCCACTGATGAGACAAAGACGTGTGCTGGAACAGTCAAGGGTGGGGAAGGCACTTCTTGTCAAAGCCATAGTGTTGTGACCACCGGGTACTTTTAGGAAAACTTTGTGGGCAGAATATGTGTTTGTAGAAGAGAGCTATCTTTATGAAACAATTTTCCCCATGATCATAGAAACAGTAAAGATTCAACATAAAAACTATAGAAAGCACTGCAGAATATAACAATCATTTATATCTTACTGTTGAGAAATAATCGAAGTTACTGTAATAACATTTCCATTTATCTTGTGTGTGTGTGTGTGTGTGTGTGTGTGTGCATGTGCCTAAAGATACTATACACTTGTTACGGTACTAACTGTTCAAGTTTGTGTGCCTTTCTTAACATTGTTTCATTAACATTTCCCAACATCATTAGGATTTCATCATACATTTTGTTGTAACGGTTGCTTAAGATTTTATTACATGAAAGGCTTCATAAGATTGCTCTACAGGCAGCTACAAATTTATATAAATATTCCTTTACTATAAACTGTTTGAATTACATCATTTTTTGTTTTCTTCTAACACTGTGGCAAGTATCTTCATAATAAATTGTCATCTGAATCTCTGATTATTTCTTCAGAAAAGCTTGTTATTAGTATCATTAAGTCCTATTTTATGAATATTTTTATTATTAATACATATTGTCATTAAGAGTCTCTGTTGAACAATAAGAGTATTTGTTGAAGGTAAAATAGGAGAGTTAAAAAGCTGGCTTAAAACTCAACATTCAAAAAACTAAGATCATGGCATCTGGTCCGTTACTCCGTGGCAAAGCGACAGGGAAAAAGTAGAAACAGTGACAGACTTTATTTTGGGGGACTCAAAATCATTGCAGACAGTGACTGTAGCCATGAAATTAAAAGACACGTGCTTCTTGGAAGGAAAGCTATGACAAACCTAGACAGCATATTCAAAAGCACAGTCACCACTTGGCCGATAAAGGTCCACGTAGTCAAAGCCAAGGTTTTTCCAGTAGTCAAATACGGTTGTGAAACTTGGACCATAAAGAAGGCTGAGTGCCAAAGAATTGATGCTTTCAAATTGTACTGCTGGGGAAAAACTCTTGAGAGCCCCTTGGACTGCAAAGAGATCAAACAGGTCAATCCTAAAGGAAATCAACCCTGAATGTTCATTGGAAGGACTGAAGCTGAAGCTGAAGATCCAGGACTTTGTGGAAAGCTGATTCATTGGAAAATATCCTGATGCTGGGAAAGACTGAGGGCAGGAGGAGAAGGGGGCGACAGAGGGTGAGATGGTTGGATGGCATCACTGACACAAAGGACTTGAGTGTTTGGGCAAACGCAGGGAGACGGTTAAGGACGGGGAAGCCTGGTGCACTACAGACCATGGAGTTGCAAAGGCTCAGACGTGACTGAGCGACTGAACAAGGTTGTCCCAGTTTGCAGCTCTACTCCTGTGCTTATTCTGTGGGTTCTAAGTATTGCTGTCATTATCCTAATGAGTATTTTGCAATTCCCTTTGCCTGTAGTAACACGTAACCTCACTTTTTAGCTCCAAGAGATCAAGCTGCAAACATATTTTCCATCACTGAGGATCTTTCACCACCATCTCGCTGCATCCCTTCCTTCTTTAATTTAGCATTTTTCTTTAAAAAAGTAGAAGTGGGGTATTTACTTGTCATGTTTGTGTTTATTACTTTCTAAACTACTTCTTTTTATTTTATTGGCCTAATATCTACACAGATTTTAAGATACAAGCACTCGAACCTTCATAGATTCCACGGAGGATAAGCAGTGAATGAATGAATTAATGAAAAAGCGAATGAATGAATGAATGACATAAAATGGAATGACAATGCAGTATCAGGTAGCTCGGGCTAAAATTTGCTGTGGCCTTATTAAGTCTATAAAATTTGCAAATTACTTCGTAAAAGTGCTTTACAGGTTTTGGCATTTTAACGATGTTTACAATGTTTTGAACGAGACAAAGATTCTAGTCTTGTGGCAGCTTGCCAGAACAGGGAGAAATTGTGCACACAATTATGCTATTAAGTTATTAAAGGTGGTAAGAAATTTACACAAACCAGACCTTGAATTGTTTTAAACTCTGTGCCATTGAAAAGGCTAGCAAAGGGCAAATCATGTCCTTTAACTCCTTATTCATTTTAAATTCACCTTTATTTCCCACTTGCCCATATTATTGTCTTGTTAAGTAAACAAGAATTATGAATTTTATTTATCAGTTCATAGCATAAGGTTAATGTTCACAGGTAAAAGGTCTTATGATTAAAGTTCACAACATCAGGGGAAAAGTAATCAGTATATCCAAGTGCATGGGAGTTGGGAAAAAAAGTTGTTTCATTTCTAGAATCATCATTTTTGTCGTGGGATCTAATACTATAGGAGATAATTTATGTGAAAGCTTCTTGAAAGTGGTAAAGCAGTATATAAATGTAAAGGATTAGTATTAGTAGTGTGGTAAATCATTTTTCTGAAGGTTGGTATAGGCCATTTATATTTTTTAAGTAGATGAATAGAAGGAAAATATGTTTTTCTCCAAGAATGGCTGATTTCTCCCTCTAGAGTCACTGAAACACTTCTCTTGGTTTGATTTGATTAATCCCTGTGCCATCCTGGTGAGAGAGATTGGAGGCTCACATTGCATTTTTATGGGTCTTGCCTACATTAAGTTTCAGATATATAGATGTCATTTCTCACAAGTGTTGCTCACTAGTCTTTCTCTTAATTATTCCTTTTATCACTGAATTTCAGAGAGACACAGGAGAGACCCTAGCAGGGAGCCCACTGCAGAGGTGATTCTTGCTACTGCATTTGGAAGCTGGAGATAGCGCCTCTGAAGACTTTCCTGAGCCTTTTAGGGGAAAGAGGTGGATGAGAAGCTCTCAGAAAGCTCAATGAGGGAGCAGGGCCCCTGGAAAACTGACTCCTCAAACTTTCCCTCTGCAGTTTTCACTGAGTGTTTATATGCTTTGCTTTTATGTGAGAAAACTAATTATGGAACATTCCAGCACTCTCCATAAAAGGTGAACTTGGGGAGTTTATCAGCTCCTAGGGAATCGTAAGAAAAGGATCAGTCCAAGAGTTGGAGCTGAAAAGAGTCAGGGGACTTGGTGTCTGCCAGCTGGAAAAAAGTTCAAGACACTGAAGAGCCCTGGAAAATAAACTTCAAGCCATCTTGAAGTCCTGGCTTGTGTTCTGAGTTTCCACTCCTGGTGATGTCTGTGGATATTTCCTTGGCTTTCCGAGGGACCCTTTGTTCGGAGCATCCAAGGGGCATCACTGGTTTCCCCACCAGTGTCCACACGGAGTGGCAGATGAGAGGGTAGGTAGTGGGATTTCAATGCTTATGTACATGCAGGAACTCAGATGCAGAAAGATCGCTCAGGAAGACAGAAATGATAGTCATATGATACAAGCTTCTATTTCATTTTTTTGTCTACAATTTTTTTTAACTTGGTCAAGTGATATTTGAGAGATGTATACAAAAAAATTAACTTAAAAAAAAAGTCAGTGCCTTCCAGGCACTATGTGTTTTCCTTTAACTGTTTCAGGCATCATCAGGATCTGTTGGGACCAACCGTGGCTTCTGGGCTCACCGGTTCGTAACTCCTCTGAACTCCCTCCACTTTCGGGCTGAGTCTGGCCTGGCTCTCCTCAGGGGTCTCCAGCCTTCTCCACTGAGGCTGTTTTTTCCTTCCACATACCATGTACCGCAGGACTTAGAGGAAAAGAAGGTGACCTCTTTGCTCCTAAAACACACTTTCAGACCACTGTTCCCTCCTCTTCACAAAGAGAAAGGCAGCTCTTCTGAAATATCTGTTTATGTGTCCTCAGCTTCTGCCATCAAAAGTTAATTACTTCCCTCCTGTTACTCACTCTCAGCTCTAAGAAATTTTGGCACACATTTTTTATTTGTTTTCCTTTTCTCTACAACTACTCTCTCAGTTCTTGGTGGCTTCAATAAGAATGGAAGGTTCCTCCGTCGCCTGAGCCCATAAGTTCCTTGACTTCTCTCCTTCAGGTATCTTCTCACCCAGCCTTAGCCACGCGCTGAGAGCTCACAATCTTCAATAGCTGCACCAGCTCCAAAATCTTAGTTTCAGGCCCCGCACTCTCTGACTCCCACTCCATGTCTTTGCAGTGCATTTCTTGAATCCAGCAAGGAGCCATGAACCTCACTCGGGGCTCTATATTTGAGCCCACCACTTCTCACCATTCATGTTCTCACTTCTCCAGCACGGAGCTCACATGCCATCTCCACGGCCTTTCCAAAGTACACTCCCTCAACTCTCTTGACTCCCTCTATCAAAATCACCTAGAAAAAAACCCACTACTGATTAATTCCTACTTCCTGCCTCCTCTCCATCTGTTCCCAGGCAGCTGAACATGGCTGGGGACAAGCACACAGCCACTCTCTCTGGTCTCAAGTGGGCCCTCAGCCTGCTGGAGAGTCTCTCCACATTCTTCCAGTGAAGTCACTCCCCCGTCACCGAGACAACCACTCTACACCTTCTTCACATATTATACTCAACCCCAATCGACTTATTCTCAGCTGTTTCCTGTGAAAATAGAAGGCATCAAAAGAGAACTTCATCTTCCAACAGCTGAACCTCCTTGCATTCTTACCCACATGCCCTCCCTGGATCCAGGACCCTCTGTCACTCAGTGAGTTTGCTTCTCCACCATCCATTTTCTCTTTTCCCCTGACTCCAATATCTCCCATCTTCAAAACAAAACAAAAAGTAAAAGATCCTTCATCCCCATGACCCCTTCAACTACTGTTCCAGGTCCTTGGAGCAGAATTTCTCAGATGACCTGTCTCTGTTATCTCTCTGCTTCCCCACCACCATTTGCTTGAACTCACTAGTCCTCTGCAAAGCATGCTTGTTAAGGTCACTGTTGACTTGCATCTTGTGAAATCTAACCTTCTCTTAGTACACATTGCAGCAGCCTTTGACATAATGTTCACCTTCCTTGATGAAACAACTTGTTCCTTGTACTTGGGCATCTTTCTTTTTTATTTTTCCTTACTTCACTAGCTATTTATTCTTATTTTCTTTTCCTGGTTCTTCTTAAACATTCAGGTTCTCTAGGGTTCAGTTCTAGGCCCCCTTTTCCTCTCTGTCTCTACTTATTCCCCAAGGGATATTAACCAGACTCATAGCTCTAAATATGGTTTATATTCTCAAGAATTCAGCCCCTAATTCTGCCCTATGCTCAATACTCATGCACATGGCTGTTTATTCAGTATTTCTAATAGGCATTATAAATATAACATGTCCACAAAGAGCTACAGATTTGACCCCAAACTCAACATTCCCAACACTTGCATCTTAAAAATTGGAACTCCCATGAACCCAATTGCTCAGGACACACACACTCAAAATTCCTCTTGGATTTATCTCAAGCCTTGTTTTCTCTCTCTCTCCCCCTTCCTCCTTCCATCTCCTGTTCCCTCTGTCAAATCTGGCTGACTTTACCTTCAAATATTGAGTTGGCCAAAAAGCTCCTTTGGGTTTTCTGTAACAAATGGCAAAACCTGAAAGGACTTTTTGGCCAACCCAGTATATCATTTCTTTTAACTTTTTTTTTGGGGGGGGGAGGTCTTTATTTTCAACTAGTGTGTAAGCTACACGAGAGAAAGTATTTTATATTGTTTGTTACCGTTTTTCCAAACAGAACAGAAATTGACAAACTGACCCATTGACCAAATCTAGCTCTTTGCTAAATGCTTTTCACATTTTTATATAGTGAAAAGCATTTTTTAAAATAAAACTTTGTGACACGTGGAAATTATATGAAATTAGAATTTTAGTGTCCATAAAGTTTTATTGGAACACAGCCATGCTCATTCATTTACATTTTGTCTGTAAATATTTTCTTATGATAGTGGCTGAGTTGAGTAGCTGTTACAAGGAACCTTATGGCCCACAAAGCTGAGAGTATTTACTATCTGATCATTTACAGAAAACATTTGCTGACTTCTGTCCTAGACTACCATTCTCTCAAGACATAAATTTATTTATCCTGTGAGTTCCAATAAACATCTCAGAACTGAGTTTTATTTTCCTGAATCACACAACTATTCTTGGAGCAACTTTGAAACAAGGGATTAAGTTAAGTGTTAGTCGCTCAGTTGTGTCTGACTCTTTGTGATCCCATGGACTGTAGGTCACCAGACTCCTCTGTCCAGGCAAGAATACAGGAGTAGGTAGTCATTCCCTTCTCCAGGAGATCTTCCCAACTCAGGTATTAAACCTCAGTCTCCCATATTGCAGGCAGATTCTTTACCATCTGAACCACCAGGGAAGCCTTGAACAAAGGATTGGACCATAATTAATTGGATGATCTTAGTCACATATCCATTTCTGTAGCTGGTGAATGGGGAAGGTTTAACTTCTTCTGAATCATATGAACTGAATATGGAAGGGAGACTGTGACCCCCAAAATGGTGAAGTTGACTTCTACATGGATCCTCTTTTTAAAAGATGTGGTATCCAAAACCCTGTGGTTCAGTCCTCCTGGGAATTACAGCTTTTTGCTGATAAGTCGCACTCATTTTACTAGAGGATAATTCTTAATACCTCAGACTTCTGAGTCTTGAATAGGATCTCTGCTTTTTAAGAATCCATGGACTTCCAACATACATAATTACTGTCTTCTGAAGCTGGTTGTGCTGGGACAGAACGTAGTCCAGAAAGGAGCCATGCTGTCTGGGGCAGTGTCCTCTGAGCGGTCACGGGTGCTCTGGAGCCGCCTCACAGAGGCCCTGGGCCAACGCCAGGCTGCCGGGGCCACTCGCACACCCGGCCTCACTGGCGACGGCAGAGCGAGGCCCTGCGAGTGCTGTGCCTCAGTCCAGCTGCCTTTCTCCACTGCGAGGGTTAAGGACCACCCAGCCAGTATGGGAGGTTATCTGCTGCCAGGCCTTCCTAATTCACCAGGCAAACCATGGCCTTTCAGGATTTCAAAATCTGTGAGAAGCTGGGAGGACTGATTTATGACCAAACTGTGTCTGTATCCCCTCCACAAAGGGATGCCATCGACGTTTATTAAAAATAAATGCTTTTATATGGTCAGATTTATGTTTTAGGGAGCTCGTTGATGGCAGCTTGGAGGCAAGATCATAGTGAGGGAAAACATCATGGGCAAACAGAATGACAGAACATACTGCAGGCACTAGGGCTTCTTCCCACTCAAGTAGCTTCTTAGTTTCCATCCCCGAAGTCCTGAAGAAAGCCTTGAATCAGAGTAAGGTTCTTACATCACAATGTCGCAGTGTAGGTGTTTCTGAGAACCAAGCTGAAGATAGAGCAGATTTTAGAAGTTATGGCACTGTATCTTCAGAATGGGAGCTGTTTATTCCTTATTGATTATTTTAATTTGAGAATCGGACTTCAATACTCTTGTGATTCCTTCTTTACATGGCAGCAAAGATTTAACATTTTGAGCTGCTCTTTGTTAGCATCTTCTCCTTTGCACAGCAATACTTTATTCACAATTCTGATGTTCCTTTTCTGCTCATATTCTCTCATTGAGAGTTCTTGATAGAGGACACATGTTTTTTTCTGCAATAGAAATTATATTTTATACGTGACTAACAAAAGCTGACTATCAAAGGGTGACAATGAAGCTTTTGCATTGTGTTAGCCAAAAAGTTTATTAAACTGTTAACAGTAGATGCAAAATCATGTTGCTTCTGTTTCCCATTCAGTTGTGGCATAACCTGGAGCTTTGCTCAGCCTGAAATCTCATATTATTTACTTTTTCTGGAGTCAAGTCCAGCTCACATAGAGTCCCCATGGGCTGTGATTATATTCTAATTAAAAAATGCCGTTAATTTAAAGCAATCTCCTTTTTAAATGGCCTTCAGTTCAATCAGCAGATTTTCTTGTGCGTTTCTGACAAAGGTCACAAACAGTGGTCATAGAGAGTGAATGATGCCTCTTGAGAGTATAGTAACTGTGCTTTTGCAAGCACTGACCAGTTTAAGGACTAGGCCTTTCAGCATATGTACAATAAAGTTTGGTCTATAACTTTTCATTTTCATTGTGTTCTTCTATGGTGCTCTCTCTCTTTTTCTCTCCCTCTACACACACACACACACACACACACACACTCACACAGTTCTATGGATGCAAGGAGGATTGATACTTTTGGGAGAACTGGGCATCTTAACCCCCAGATATGGGGAAAAAGAAATAAGAAGAAATGGTAGCTATTTTCAGCAACTTGGAGATGTACTATACAAAAAAGGACAGTTGGCAAGTAGACTTGCTCAGAAGTAGATGAACTGGAAGTAGTGCCCACAAATTACAAAGAAGCTGATCAATTTTGGCTCAGTTCCACAACCAACTTTCTTAAGAATACCCACTCTAACAGTGGGGTGAGCTACTATCAGGAATTAGTAAAATCCTTGTGTTCTCCGGGCATTAAAAGCAGAGATCCCCTTGGCCATCTGTTAGAGATGCCATTGCAGAGATTCTTAGACTGTGTACTGGACAACAACATTGTTAAATGAGGAATGAGGGTAAGGGTCTCTTGCTTCCTCTGAGCACATTTTCCATGTGGAAGCTTTGTGTGTGTGTATGTGTGTGTGTGTGTGTGTGTGTGTGTGTGTCTACATTGTTTCTAATAACATGCTGATATGAGTGTTAAAACTCTAATAAAAGATGAATACAAGAAGCAGATTGAAATCAAGACTCTGAAACATATGAAGAAAACAATCAAAGAGTGATTCTGGTTTTTTGTGGTCAAGTTGTCATCAACCAATGATTTGAGTCTCTTTTTCTCCCACTAGGCTACTTTGATACTAGACCCATCTTTGCCTCTGTGAGAAGGCTCTTAGAAATCCAAGAACTCTTCCGGTTCCAAACCCCCAGACATAAGTCAGAGTTAATTCAGAGAAGCAAAACCATCATGATTGTTATGGAATGGGGAACTGATGATAAGACTATTGTTGTTGTTTAGTCAGTAAGTCATGTCTGACTCTTTGTGACTCCATGCCAGGCTCTTCTGTCCATGGGATTCTCTAGCCAAGAATACTGGAGTGCTTTGCCATTTAATTCTCCAGGGGATCTTCCTGATCCAGGAGTTGAACCTGCATTTCCTGTCTCCTGCTTTGGCAGGTTCTTCACCACTGAGCCTCCAGGAAAGCCCAATTATAGGACAAGAGTCTTACAAACTTGTGGAAAAAGCTGGGAAAATAGTTACAGTGTTGGAGGATCCAAGAAAAGTCATTAACCAGACCTCCTGAAGCAGTGGTTTAGGTAGATTCATCAGATTTTTCATGAAACTAAAGGAAGCTGGGCACATCCAGCTACCAGATGCTGCGGCCAAGGGGAGCTCATGTTTGTTGGGGGCTGTCTGCCTCTGTGTTGAGGCTTAGACCTGGAGTCACTGTTGACTTGGGCTGCTATAGGGAGGAAGAGCTATAAACAGCAGAGGAGAGTAAGAATCAGTTGAAATCTGCTGACACGTTTGTGTTTGTCTCTTACCCCACTCACTATGATGACTTACCGATAATAATGGCAGCCACTTTACATCCACCCACCAAGCCATGTGGGTCTCTGAGTAGGCCCAGTCTCACCCAGAATCATTCAAAGAAGGAGATTCTGTGACATGTAGGTTCAGTTTAGCCAAGTTGACACATGCCATATTTTCTTCTTTAACTAAAAGCAGTCACTCTATATTTTCTCCTTTAACTCAAGGACTACTCAACAGTGCCATTAATTTTCAGCAAATTTAATTCAGCCTAAAAGTAAATCATACTTTTCCCTTTGAAGGTTACCTATTTGCTACAAATTGCTGCTGGCAAATCCACCTTTTAGCAATGAGCAGTTTGTACTCTTATCTTCTTTCTCCCCTTTTGTCTTCTAATAGGGATTGCAGTCAGTTTTTTTATTCCTCCACGTCAGCAAGGAAGTATTCTTCATTGAATTTTCTTAGAAAATTTCCAACTGGTAGATGTTCAGTATTAGAGCAACAGTAATGTAGCAAAATAAAATGCTGCCTTTCATAAGGGCACCTGTGCTAGGCAAGAGTGTTTCTGGTGTTTCTGTTAAAGGAAATCATATATCATGAGTAGCTAGAGAAAAAACACCACTGCATATTTATAGGAGTCAGAGCAGCAGAAACTACTAAATTTATTCCATATTCGTCCTTTGATTGTTCAAGCACAGACCACAGATTTATGGAATCACACATGTTCTTTCTTTTGAGTTTCTCTATCTGAATCTCAATCTGAAGTGGAATTGTGAAAGCAAAGGCAATTAAGTTCAAATCAGTGAATTATGCCTTTGCTTGTCATTTCATAAGCTATTTGATTAAATTTGAGGACCATGTCATGTGTCTTTTTAAAAGGATAATGTTGGCACGTATTCTTTCTCTTTTACAAGTCCCAATAGCAACCTGAGAATTTGAATATACATTAAGAAACCTTAGAAATTCCTGTTCATTGTGAATATAAATTAAAATGAGAATGTTTTGAGTATGAGAATGAGAACATTTTAATTATTTCTCAAGTTTTTGAGAGAAATAACTTATTTCTCAATTAGGAGAAAGAATTCCTGAAGTATTTTTAAATAGATGTGAACATTGAGGAAGCCGACTGACATGTTCCGGAATAGCTCAGCATCCAGGAGAGACATGGGAGATTGTTCTGCTGTTCCCAGCTGTTTGTCCTTCCTTTCCTTGTAAAAGGATTGTACCTCCTTCCCCATTGTTATGTGATTTGCTTTGCTACTGTGTAAACATGCAGAAGACAGGTTTAGCCACATGACTTACTTTGGCCAGTGGGATATGAATAACCATAATAAGCATGGCAACTGAGTAGAAGGTTTATGGAACATCACACGTTTTCCACTTCCCTTTAGCCGTGCGATCTTCATGCCCGTTCTGATGGAAAATACATAGAGAAGAACCACAGCTGATTCACAGTGTCTAAGTAGAGCAAGAGATGTGTCTTTGTTTTCCTGTTTTTGTTTTCTGCAAGCCACTGAAATTTGGAACCTGTTTGTTACCACAGCAAAAGTTAAATACTCTGCAAAGTATAATAAACTGTATCAAACTGCTAACAATGGATATTTCTGTACTCTTGTGATTATAGGTTATTGTGCCCTTTCCCCCCCTTTTGTATATTTTCCATGTTATCTCCATCATGCATTTTATTTATAATCAGAAAAAAGGAAATTCTTTTTCTTTTAAACATTCTTTTTGGTTCTTTTTAACAACAAACATCATATCATAAACACAAATATCATATGTTAACACGTATATGTGGAATCTAGAAAAATGGTAAAAATGACTTTATCACAAAGCAGAAATTGAGATACAGGCATAGAGTATATAAACATATGGATGCCAAGGAGAGAAGAAGGAGTTGTGGGAAGAATGGGAAGATTGGAGTTGACATATATACACTGTATTACATATTTATTTGGCTATTTATTTGTGTTTATTATTATTTGAGTATTCTCTTATTTAATGATTTGCTAATATATATACACTATTGATATTGTGTCTAAAATAGATAGTACAGCTCAAATTATTTTACTTTGAGCCTCTTCTTCCATATGGCATCTCTACATGAAACCACATTCAAAGAATTTCCTTGCTTTTCTTACTTTTAATTTTTGTAGCAGATTTTAGTAATGCTGAAAATATGACCTTGCACTTAGTTCCTCTTTTATTTACTCATTCAGCAACTGTTTCTAAAGTGCTCACTAAGTACGAGGCTCTGTGGAAATGTCGGGGCTGTAACAGTGGGCCCAACAGACTTGGGTTCTGCCTTAAGGGAACTGACATTTGAGGAGGCAGGCATTCATCAAAATCCATAAAAAGTGAACAACCAAGTTGTGAGTGTCCTAAAGGGGACGAGGATGACAGGATGTGAGCACATAAAATGCAGACTGAAATGTCCTCAGGATATTGGACACCCATTAAAGGGACTGTCAGAGTAATGATACAACACTTAGTGGGTTTGTTCATGTCTTCCTTTAATAAAACTGAAATAAATGCATGAATCCTTTAACATATCTTTCCCCCGGCCACCCCTTATGCATCCTGTGGATTACAGATACCTGAATTACAGCCTACGGGTTTGTTCTTGGGAATTTAATATTCTTATTAGTTGGTTATTCTGGTCTGTGTGGATCACCAAATTTTTACTAGATTGGAATATTACAAATTTTACACAACTATCATGATTCAAAACAAATTGCTGTGTATTGAGTTCATAATATATTGGGTTATATTATATTGGATCCTGTAGAATTCAGAGATGAATCATAAACTGAAATAGAAACTCACGGAAGGTGAGGGGGGGCAAGCAAAGAGGGGTGCCTGTCTCAGCAATACCTGGGCTAACAAGGCCTCCGAGTGATTATGATGCTAAAGGTTGAGAAACACTGGTTTGGGAGATGAAGAGTAAAGAAATTATTCAAGCTACTTTACTAGAAGCAGCATGGTAAACTGCCTAAAATATAGCTATGAAGTACTGTCTATAATGTCTAATTTGCTGATTATAACTAGTTTAATTTTGTTTGGAATAAAATCCCTACCCAGCTCCATAAATTCTCCAGAAGTTGAGAAGAAGGAGGCATATCAGATTCACCTGAGGAACTTAATCACATCACCTGTCTCTCCCCACCCTGGTCCCAAACCGCTGCTGCTGCTACTGCTGCTAGAGGGAGATAATGCATAACGTTAACTGTTCCGGGTGTTAATTTTATTATGTTATGTTTGGATACCAACTAATGCAGTGGTATTGATTTTGATTCACACTTTCTGCCTACATTTTAGCTTATGCACTAAAATTTGACTGTTCTCATGAATGTTTAATTTTACATGGAGGAGGTGAAGTCCGAGTAAAGTGATGAAGTCAATTTTTACTTTTGATTGCCACATACTAGTTGTGTGACTTTGGGTGAGTTATTTAAACTTTCTGATAGGTCTCAATTTCCTCATCTGTAATATTGGTTTAATATTCTCAGCCTACTAAACAGGTTATTGATAGGATTAATGGAAATACCATTTTGATGATATATAGCACATATTAGGCTTTTTAAATCTAACATAGATGGGATTTTCCCTTTTTCCTAGAGATATCTTTCTCCTAGAGTCCTGACTTATCAGTGGATATCAATAATGTAGAAAGTATTTGTAAAGAATTGTTTTGAATAACAGAGGCAGAAGATAGGATTAGTGAATTAGAAGATAGAATGGTAGAAATAAATGAATCAGAGAGGATAAAAGAAAAACGAATTAAAAGAAATGAGGACAATCTCAGAGACCTCCAGGACAAAATTAAACGCTACAACATTCGAATCATAGGGGTTCCAGAAGAACAAGACAAAAAGAAAGACCATGAGAAAATACTTGAGGAGATAATAGTTGAAAACTTCCCTAAAATGGGGAAGGAAATAATCACCCAAGTTCAAGAAACTCAGAGAGTCCCAAACAGGATAAACCCAAGGAGAAACACCCCAAGACACATATTAATCAAATTAACAAAGATCAAACACAAAGAACAAATATTAAAAGCAGCAAGGGAAAAACAACAAATAACACACAAGGGAATTCCCATAAGGATAACTGCTGATTTTTCAATAGAAACTCTTCAAGCCAGGAGGGAATGGCAAGACATACTTAAAATGATGAAAGAAAATAACCTACAGCCCAGATTATTGTACCCAGCAAGGATCTCATTCAAGTATGAAGGAGAAATCAAAAGCTTTTCAGACAAGCAAAAGCTGAGAGAATTCTGCACCACCAAACCAGCTCTCCAACAAATACTAAAGGATATTCTCTAGACAGGAAACACAAAAATGGTGTATAAACTCGAACCCAAAACAATAAAGTAAATGGCAACGGGATCATACTTATCAGTAATTACCTTAAACGTAAATGGGTTGAATGCCCCAACCAAAAGACAAAGACTGGCTGAATGGATACAAAAACAAGACCTCTACATATGTTGTCTACAAGAGACCCACCTCAAAACAGGGGACACATACAGACTGAAAGTGAAGGACTGGAAAAAGATTTTCCATGCAAATTGGGACCAAAAGAAAGCAGGAGTCACAATACTCGTATCAGATAAATTAGACTTTAAAACAAAGGCTGTGAAAAGAGACAAAGAAGGTCACTACATAATGATCAAAGGATCAATCCAAGAAGAAGATATAACAATTATAAATATATATCCACCCATAAGAGCATCTTTTGGAGAAGGAGGTGGCAGCCCACTCCAGTGTTCTTGCCTGGAGAAATACATGGATGCAGGAGCCTGGTGGACTGCAGTCCATGGAGTCACAAGGAGTCAGGCATGATTTAGTGACTAAATGATGATGACAAAGAGTATCTTTAAAGGGATAAAACATGAGAAAGGTGAATATCTTAGATTTGTGGACTTACTGAAAGCTGGTATTGAAATGAGGGTTCTTCCATGAATAACACTTGTATTATTTTCCTTATATTCACTAATTAAAAGTAAGGTTCAAACGCCAAAAAAATTAAAAAAAAAAAAAAAAAAGAATTGTTTTAACCTTTAGTAGTATAATTGTAGGGAAAAACTATTATCTATCTTTCTATCTATCATCTATCTATCAATGAAATACAGACAGGCATTTCTGTATCGAGAACATATATCTATTGGGTCTCCATTCAATTACAGAATTAAATTAATATTGACAGATTTATAGATGGCTCAAATAGACAAGAAGCATTTGATTTCCAAAAATATGGCTGATGACAGACAGAAGATTGACTTAACAAACGTTAAAACTTTTTCCAAAGCTCCTCTAACTAAAGACCATGTATCAGGATAGCAGTGCATAAATCAATAGAACAACAGAGAATTCAGAAATTAACTCAAGTTTACATGGACATTTTGACCCCTGGGTCTGGAAAGTCCCCTGGAGGAGGGCATGCCAATCCACTCCAGTATTCTTGTCTGGAGAATCCCATGGAGAGAGGAGCCTGGTGGGCTATGGGTCATGTCGCAAAGAGTCAGACACGACTGAAGCAACTGAGCATGCATGCATAACATGTAATGGAAGATATTTCAATTAACTCGAACAGGAATATCTTATTTAATTAATTGAGCTTACAAAATCAGCAACTTATTTGAAAGACAGCAAAGCTGTCCCACTCCATTTCACAGATGGATCAACTTTATATGTAAAGAGATCAAATATCTAAATGTAAAACATTAAAGTGAAAATTTGAATATTTATGTAATTCTTGGGGCAGAGGAGTACTTCTTAAGAAAAACAGATAAATAAAAGGATAAGCTATTTAAAAATTTTAAGTTGTAAAGCAGAATATAACAAAATTAAAAGAAAAGGAATAAAATGGGAAAAGTGTTTGCTAATAATAATAAAGAGTTAGTCCTTAGTACAGAAAAAGCTATTCAAATTTCCATTTAAAAAATCAGCAAAAAAATAAGCAAAGGACACAATAATGAATCCAAAATTGCCAAAAAATATGCTCATTTTTCTATCGTTAGACAAATAAATACAATAATATAATTAAAAAGCCTCTTGATGAAAGTGAAAGTGGAGAGTGCAAAAGTTGGCTTAAAGCTCAACATTCAGAAAATGAAGATCATGGCATCTGGTCCCATCACTTCATGGGAAATAGATGGGGAAACAGTGGAAACAGTGTCAGACTTTATTTTTCTGGGCTCCAAAATCACTACAGATGGTGACTGCAGCCATGAAATTAAAAGACGCTTACCCCTTGGAAGGAAAGTTATGACCAACCTAGATAGCATATTCAAAAGCAGAGACATTACTTTGCCAACAAAGGTCCGTCTAGTCAAGGTTATGGTTTTTCCTGTGGTCATGTATGGATGTGAGAGTTGGACTGTGAAGAAGGCTGAGCGCCGAAGACTTGATGCTTTTGAACTGTGGTGTTGGAGAAGACTCTTGAGAGTCCCTTGGACTGCAAGGAGATCCAACCAGTCCATTGTGAAGGAGATCAGCCCTGGGTGTTCTTTGGAAGGAATGATGTTAAAGCTGAAACTCCAGTACTTTGGCCACCTCATGTGAAGAGTTGACTCATTGGAAAAGACTCTGATGCTGGGAGGGATTGGGGGCAGGAGGAGAAGGGGACGACAGAGGATGAGATGGCTGGATGGCATCACTGACTCAATGGACGTGAGTCTGAGTGAACTCCAGGAGTTGGTGATGGACAGGGAGGCCTGGCGTGCTGTTATTCATGGGGTTGCAAAGAGTCGGACATGACTGAGCGACTGATCTGATCTGATTTTATTTGTAAACTGCAAACAGTAAAACTATGAATTTCATCCCATGATGGGTAGAATGTAGAGGTAGGGAAATGGACATTGCCATAAATTTTTTTTTGAGGCCGTATGCTGTGTTTAAAAAATTTGTAAAGCAATCAAATAATACTAATAAAATTCAACTGTGCAGGTCCCCACTAAGCACTCACATTTCAGAGAATTTATCCCACAAAATCATGTTCCAATAACATTAGGATAAAAGTACAAGGATGCCTCTTTTGGTATCTTCTATAATGGCATTGATCTGGAAATAATCTAAATATCCTTCAGTGATAAAGTGACTGAATCATTTATGGCATATCCATCCTGTGGACTATGATAAAGCTTTTTAATGCAGTGTTTTAAATTGTATCTGCTGAATTGGAAGGCTAGCCACTTAAACTGTGAGTATATCAATTCATATTGGAAAAAATTAAAGCCCTACATATATGTATATATGTACTTATAAATCCATGACAAGGAGGAAAAGTGTGATAAGATACACATAAAACAATGAACATCACTTATGTTTGGAGTGTGGCTCTGGAGGAGAGTTGATGGGGGAGATTAGTTTTTTAATTAAACATCTCATCTTGCTTTACATGTCATAATAAGCATATAATAACTTTGTAACTTAAAAATGTAATAAAGATGGAGGCCAGATCATGTTCAATCCTCAGTTTACATTCAATAGCACAGGTCTGGAAGGAGTCATGCCAAATCACTAATTTTGGAACCTCTTAGGGAGAGAGATATTAGGGAAGGAAAGAAACAAGAGCATTAGTTTTGTCTTGTACATATTTTTATCTCTGTTAATATGTATATTCTTTGCAGTGACTACTAATTCATGTATTACTCTTGTGAGTTAAAAATAAATACATAACTTTACCTATGTATACCCATGAAGTATAGTAGGGTAATTTTTTCTTCCTCCTATTGGTAGTCAACAATTATTGGAACATTTATTAACAAGCATAATAGTTCTAATTTGGTTGAAGAGAATAATCATACATTTATGATGTATGATGTATGATTCATAATATATCATATATATTAAGATCCAGTGCCTTGCAGAGATCTGTCATTCCGTGGAAGTATTGACTTGCAGAGGTCCCAACTAGGAAATACAAAATGCAGTCCTCAGATTCTTGTGAAATTCAGCTGTATTCTCTTTTATTGCTCCTTTAAACCTTAACTCTAATCAAGGATCATTTAGAGGTTTTTTAGCTGAATGTATGGCTGAAAGAGTGTCTTTATTCCCACTGAAACAAAGGAAGGGTTTTAAAGTGAAAAATGAGCAACTGATGATTGCCTTGCCAAATGTAATTAAGAAAAATTAACAGCACTGATTGTACCGAGTTCTGGAAGTGCAATCTATCAAAGGCGGAAATACTGCTTCTTTGGGGCTAATACAGCATGTCAAGTCTTTGATTCTGTTTTTGTAATAAACTGTAATTCTTACACATAGAATAATATATGCTATGTCTGTGGCCCAAAGCAAAGAGGACTCCTTTCGCCTTCCTCTCTCCTAAGTTTTCTGGGACCTTGTATTAATTGTTTCAGCCCCTATCTCCTCTGTCCCTAAGACCTACCAAGTCGATGGGTCACCCCTCTCAACTCATTACCTTCTTTTACTTCACAGTTTACTAATAACAATTTCTCAGTTTTTCCAAGGGCATCGCTACACCTGGAAAAGCTTTGTAAACTCAGACAGGGAACCCCCAGTGGCTACATTTCACAGACATTATGAGAGAGAAGAAATATCTGAGTTGTGGGAAGTTCTCGCCCTCAGGGATTTAAGACTTTTCTCTTAAATATGAACCACAAATAGCTGAAAAATTATGTAGCCATACAAAATAGCAGGGCAAGTCACTTATGACAGAGGCACGCAAGACCAGTTATCAGAGGAGTGGTTTAGACAGTGTGCGCTGGGATTTTTAAAGAGAAGAAATCACCAAGGTTCAGTCTGTTGAACTGGTGTTGCAAACTAGGAGATGATGACATTTATAAATTCTCTAAGATATATGTTGACTTGACACAGTAGTACGTGCTGCTATATACATGTAAGCAAATTGCCTTTGTGCACCAGTAAGTATGAAAAGCAGGAATGAATTGCTCAATGGCGATAGCGATAATTTGGTGTTAAGGATGCTAATCAGCTTCTGTCTGCTACACACTGAATGCAAACTACCCTTGTATCCATGACACTATTGTTTGATATGGCGTATCTTTCCCATAGGTGATGATCATTTTGTTGAATATTCAAGAGACTAGCCCAGTACACTGAAATACTGTTTACCCGAGCCTTGTTTATTTCTGCTTCCCAAACTGCTTTCAAGAACAAAATATACACTCAAATCTAATTGCTTGTAATCGGCCTGTTTATGAGCTACATAGATGTGGCACACACACATTTACGTATAGTTCTGTGAAAATTAAGTCCCTCAGGAGGAAGAAGAGCAGTAGAATTACATGCATGGATGCGACTAAAAGAGCCCAAGTTTAGAGATGAGTGGACGTGTTCAGGACAGTCACGAGTGCTCTTGGAAAGGTAGACAAATGGATTGATCTTTGAGAATCTAGAAAGAACACCGAAGATGGCCATGCATGAAAGTACAGTGAAAGTGTTATTTGCTCCGTTGTGTCTGACTCTTTGCAACCCCAAGGACTGTAGGCCGCCAGGCTCCTCTATCCATGGAATTCTCTGGGCAAGAATACTGGAGTGGGTAGCCATTCTTTTTTCTAGGGGATCTTTCCAAACCAGGGATCAAACCCAGGTTTATTGCATTGCAGGGAGATTCTTTTACCATCTGAGCCACCAGGGAAAGCAGTTGAATTAAGTGAGTTTTGGAGACAGAGTGTCCTTGGGAGCCAGAAATGAGAAGCCTAGAGAAGTAGATCTAGATTGTAGGAGATGCTTCTTGTACCTCACCCATACCCCTTTGGATTTAACATTGCCATATGAGTGGCTGACTTTAATACGCCATTGTATCCATTTCTTGTCCTAAGAGCTTTCTTTCTCTGACCATTGGTGTCTGCTTAGAGCTATCATAACAGTACAGAAAGAGAATTTACAAGCACTGGCTCTCCCATCTCCTGGGTACAGCATCCTTTCAACAATGGGATATAAATGTCCCATTCCCTCCCTTCTTGAATGAAATAATAATAGATCCCGGTGACTTAGCTGAATTTCATTTCTGGGACCCCAATGCCTAAAGCCAACATATCTACAGTAATAACACTTGCTCACACACTTGTATGGCTTTCCTTCTTTCTTATTTTTTTTTTTTTTTTTAGTTTTTATTTTATATTGAACTATATAGTTGATTGGCACCCCACTCCGGTACTCTTGCCTGGAAAATCCTATGGATGGAGGAGCCTGGTGTGCTGCAGTCCATGGGGTCGTGAAGAGTCGGACACAACTGAGCGACTTCACTTTCATGCATTGGAGAAGGAAATGGCAACCCATTCCAGTGTTCTTGCCTGGAGAATCCCAGGGATGGGGGAGCCTGGTGGGCTGCCATCTATGGGGTCGCACAGAGTCGGACACGACTGAAGTGACTTAGCAGCAGCAGCAGCATATAGTTGATTAACAATGTTGTATTAGTTTCAGGTCCACAGCATAGTATTCAATTAAATATGCATCTATTCTTTTTCAAGTCCTTTTCCCATTTAGTTTATTACAGACTATTGGGCAGAGTTCCCTGTGCTATACAGTAGGACATTGTTAGTTATTCATTTTAAATATAGCAATGTGTACATGTCAATCCCCAAATGATTTTCTCTCCCTTAACTAAGTCTCTAAAAAATAATTTAGGAAACATTGTTATTTAGTGATTTTCTGGTTTAGTACTTCATGACAGAGAGAGAAACATAATGGGCATAATTTTTAAAAATAAGCTTTTGAAATGGAAAGTCTTAAGCCAAAATCAAGTGTTAGCTATGATAATGGGAACCCAGGTCACTGAGCGATGCAGTGCCCGTTTCATTATAGCAGGTGGTCTCCTACTCCAGTAGTTCTTTTTGGAATTAGGTGGTCTTTTCCAAAGAGTGCTTGTGTTATGTGTTGAAATAATGAAAAAGCTGCTGAAACACAATATGCATTTTTTAATCTAGTAATAAAGAAAGTAATATGGCTGAATAATGTCTGGCTAGATTAGCTTTGACACCGTATTTGCTTTGTGTCCAACTTTATCTGGCAATGCATTATTCACTAGTACTATATGCAGTGCTTTATTAAGTCTTAATCAAATGCATTTTATCATAAGTGTCAATTCAATTCTTGGCCGTTGTATTTATATATTTTTAAATACTGATTTCTTTGTGATGAATGATAAATACTTGGGCTGGAAAAGCATATCATGTTTCTGGGGCTTGGGAATGAGGTCTCTGTGTCAGCACAAGCTGGTTTTACATCTACACTAAAATCATCTGCAAACAGACAATTTTTGGGGATTGCAAATGGCTACACACATTTTACAATATAATTAATTAATAATGAGCTGTGTATCTTGTAAACACAACTGGATCTTAGAAAGCTTCTTAGGTTTCCTTGGTCTTCTATTAAGAGAAAAAAAATAAATGCTGACAAAATAAACTATTATACTGTCTTAAGATCCTAGACTTACTATTCTGATAATATTGGACAAATTTAGTCTTTTTACATATTGCCAAAATCCAACTTCATGTTGCTTGATAGTCTCATTCTTCTATCAAAACAGCATTTGTGGGTTTATAGGCCTTTTTGTATTTGGAGAGAGAAATATCAGTATTATAATCCAAAATATCAGTTGGAGAAATCTATTTATCTTATCAATAAATATATATTTAAAACTAAAGTTCATAATTTTGGATTAAAAAATGATCACATTTAAAGAGGTATAGGACTTTAAATATTATATGAATCTGGGTTGCTGTCTCTCTAAGTGCTAAGTGGAGATGGAGTTTTAATGGCATTGGTCTCCACACATTAGTATGGCATTAGCCCTTGCATAAATACCACTAGTTGCATGCTTTTATCTACAGAAATAATACTTAGACAAATAAGTGTATAATTAGTGCTTACATGTGAAGTACTATGAATACATTAGAGGCTTCTTTTACATAATACAGCATACCCCACCCAGGCATATACATGGTAATTATTTGTAAGGACAGAGCCAAAATAAAACTTTCAACAGTCTCTCAAAATAGCCCCCCCTGAAAGATTATTGATTTTATTTATGTGTAATTTTATTTTAGGAAACAATGATATGTGAACACCATTTGTTAAAGTGTATATCTGGAAATCTTAAGATTTAGAAAGCTCAAGAATCCTAGAGGCTTCTATGCAGAGAGAATTAAGAGGTTCTGTTTTTTAACAATATTTTCTGGAAGCCATTAACAGTTGGTGGGTATGGATCTTTCCATTCTCCTCTTGAGAAATTTTTCATACTTCACTTTCGTCTTTTCCTTCTCTCTTGCTTCTTTTCCTCAGTGAATAATTATTCTCACTTTGTTATTGCACTGGAGTTTCTTGTTTGTTTGCTTTTCCCTTTTATTGTTTTATTTATTTATTTTTTGACTGTCTTGTCCCAAACAATGTCTCAAGTCACAGCTAAGGCTTGATCAGTTAAGAGAAAATTATAGTAGCTTTTTAGATTTGTCTTGATGAGTTAATCTATGTTTCAGCTTTTAACGTCAGAATTTATGAAGTCAGAAAAGCTGCTTCAGGAACTTGGGGGAATGCAGGATTAAATTAACATAAATGGTTTCCTTTATTAGAGAAATTCTCAGAACCTTTAACATTCGACTATGGGTTATAAACTTCTGAGAGGATGATTTGGATAGAATGTTTCCGCCTCATCTACCCCCAGAAAGCCCCTGGTGTGGAGGTTGGGAGCAATAGCAAACATGTATAGTATTTAGTATGTGTCAGACAGTGTTCTGAGCGCTTTACCTTGTGAGGAGAAAGCAAATCTTTCCAGATGTAGAGGATGTGGACACTGAGGCACAGAGTTTCAGCGCCTTGCCCTCTGTCAACAGACAGTAAAAAGCAGGGGCAGGGATCTGAACCCAGGCAGCTTATCACTGAACCGTGCACTTATTTATTAGTGTCCATTAATGGGTTTGTTCACTGGCCAAGCTAATCTGTTGAGCATTTAGTTGGTTGATATTATGTAGGTCAAAATGAATTTACCTTCATTCTTCATGCAGCTATAGCCATACCGAAGAAATCATTTCCACTGTACTTTAACCTTCAGCTGAAGTGTCAATCAGATCTGATGCTGTCATTGACCTCTGTTGTTTTCCTTCTGTGTCCAAATAACTTTAATGAACACAGAGCTTTATCAGTTATAATAATAATATCTTGACACATTTGTGACTTACACTGCATATTTTTAATACAGAAAAACTATTCCTAACATGATATGTTTCTTACCAGTAATTTATCATTATATTGATGGGCCACTGTATGGACATGAGAGTTGGACTGTGAAGAAGGCTGAGCGCTGAAGAATTGATGCTTTTGAACTGTGGTGTTGGAGAAGACTCGAGAGTCCCCTAGACTGCAAGGGGATCCAACCAGTCCATTGTGGAGGAGATCAGCCCTGGGGGTTCTTTGGAAGGAATGATGCTAAAGCCGAAACTCCAGTACTTTGGCCACCTCATGCGAAGAGGTGACTCATTGGAAAAGACTCTGATGCTGGGAGGGATTGGGGGCAGGAGGAGAAGGGGACGACAGAGGATGAGATGGCTGGATGGCATCACTGACTCGATGGATGTGAGTCTGAGTGAACTCCGGGAGTTGGTGATGGACAGGGAGGCCTGGCGTGCTGTGATTCATGGGGTCGCAAAGAGTCAGACACGACTGAGCGACTGAACTGAACTGAAGTGAATCATAAGCATGTATCTCTAGTGAGTCTCTGGGTAAAAGATTCAAACAAGTTAGAAAAAAGTTGCATGAAAAAAAAGACAAAGTTCTCCTTAAAATGATTTTTATACTTAAATATGTCAGGCCAATTTTTAGTCTGTGTCAAATTTTTAGATTGAAGTTAAGTGTTAACCATTTAAAAAACAAATTTGAATCTCACATATTGACATGTATAGATAGATATTCATTTTAACTACATAACTACTTTACTTTGGAGGTGGTTTTGTTTTTGTTTGTGTTTTTGGTATGGCCTAAATACGTCTGCTGCTGCTACTGCTGCTAAGTCACTTCAGTCATGTCCGATTCTGTGCGACCCCATAGACGGCAGCCCACCAATACAGTCTATAGAGTAGCAAAGAGTCGGACATTACTGAAGCAGCTTAGCATGCATGCCTGTACAAATTTAAATTATTTGGACAAAACCCCCCAGATTTGGATAAAGGCCATCTTTTTTAGGCTGTACTGTTATTGTCAATGTTTTTGTTTTAAACAGTCTCTTTTCTTTGTTTCTTAAAACAACAACAAAATTAAAAACACATAAATGTTTTAAGATGCTGTTTACAAGCATTAAGCGTGCCCCTGCATGTAAGGTATTGATAATGGTATTTATGAAATTATTGCAGGAACACTGTGAGTGTGATGATAGATCTACTACAGGAAAGGTTGTGGTGTGGAAGGGGGCAGTCCTGGTGAGAGCACAGTTCTTTTGCTGAATTTGTGTGTGACCCGAGTCATTCAGGTCACTGGATCTCAGTTTATTCATCTGTAAAATGGGACCATGGGATTTGATCCCTGTTGTATCTTTTCCCATTAATCTCTCATGAGTCAGTTTAAGAAGTTACCTTGAATCCGTCTTTTCTGCTCATGCTTACAACAAATATTTCCAGCGTCTTTGCTTTCGTTTTGTGTATGTGTGTGTGTGTGTGTGTGTATGTGTCTGCATCAGAAAGAGAAAGTAAGATTAAAATAGATTTAAAAAACAATCAAAATTGTGAGAGTTCAGCACAGATTGACTAAAAGAAGGTCTTGCTTGCTTGCTTGCTTGCTTGCTAAATCACTTCAGTCGTGTCCGACTCCTAGCGACCCCATGGACTACAGCCCACCAGGCTCCTCCATCCATGGGATTTTCCAGGCAACAGTACTGGAGTGGGGTGCCATTGCCTTCTCCGAAAAGAAGGTCTAATATCACTAAAACCCTCAGCCAATATATCAATGAATCTGGGATGAACCAACAAATGCATGTCTTTTCTATCAGGCAGACACATTTTTGAAGAATTAACTGTCTTTGTGTACATACAGTAATGGAACTATAAATCTAAATACAATTAAAGTTCTGGAAAAATGAGAAGACAGTAAGTCACTCATAAGAGTTTGCCAGCGGCAGCTGCTCTCACATCGCCTTCTCCCCACGTGCTAGAGTCTGATTTGATTTCCAGCTTTCCACCCCTCCTCAAGGTGCAATCATCGGTCCTCTTGTGGTGTATTATAGGATCCTGGGTATGTTAAGGAGTAGAGAACGTGGCTGCGTTCCCTTTGCCAAATGGGTTTTGCTACATAGAGTTCATAAATGACCAATAAGAATTTACTGTCTAGTTTTACTTTTCTCTTGGGATACTATAATTATTTTTAACTATTAGCCATAAATCCCTCACTATTTCCTTAAAGTATTCAGTTGCTTTTTGTGAAACTCAATTGTATGCCAAGAATCACTTTAATTCTTGACGTGGAGACCATAGACCAATTATATATCAATATGGAAAAACAATACACAAAATGTGGCTTTGGCATGGCCCAAAATGTGGTATCCTGAATTGTCATAATTTTTTCTGTGTGTCATTAAGTATGAATAATAATAGGAAAAGATGAGTATCTTCACACAAAATGTAATGCTTATATTAACATCTGTCAGCTATTTTGTGAGACGATTGCCAAAATATAACATTTATCTTGGCATTTAGTTCCATTTTGCCTTTTGTGAGTTTCTTCTATTTTATTGCCATTAACATAGCATAACAGATGTCTTTCAGATGTGAAAAATCAATTATTTCCAAAACGTCCCAGTAGTTATTAGGGCAGATTAATGCAAGGTGCTATAAGAGTAATATCCAAATAAAATGTCATAATTGAACAATACAATTTGCCACAGAAACACGATTGACTTGATCTTGGTAACTTTTTGAGAGACAGGGCAGGAGAATTGATGTATTCAACCAAGAAAAACATACAGGATCACTTTTTGTTGACATCTGGCAGGTGCTTTGGTGATGTTATTTTCAGAGAGATGATCAAGCTGCTATAGGTCAGAGCAAGACTGAAACTTTTTCCACTTTATTTCTATCTATTGGTACAAATGTATAGCTAGTTTCTAATGAGGATGAATTTAAACTAAGCTTAAGAAGGGACATTTCAATACCAAGAGGTCTCTGTAGGAGAATGTTGATTATGAAAACTTGGGTGTTATAGACTTTGGCATTTAGCAAACTCATAGTAAGTCATTATGAAAGATTATTTATGCTCTAGAATTTTGAGTTCCAGGGCCTCAAAATACTTGAGAGAATGCTGACAAATACATTTAAATACTGTTAGGTAATGGAACCTGCATGTGCCTGCGACCTAGGCATAGAGAGATGTGGATCTAGTTTTGTGGGCATTAGGCCTACACAGTAAATAGGACTCCATACTTAGAAGGAACCCACATTACATGCTTGCTTTAATTCTCTGTTCCCATCATTTTGAAATTTTTAATAGTTTTTGAAAGGGGTCCTGCATTTCTCTTCATAATAGTTCCCACACATTTGGGGGATCCTCAGTGGAGCTGTCCCCTGGAGAAGGGATGGACTACCCACTCAGTCTTCTTGGGCTCCCTGGTGGCTCAGATGGTAAATAATCCACCTGCAATGCAGGAGACCTGGGCTCAATCTCTAGGTTGGGAAGATCCCCAGGAGAAGGGAATGGTTACCCACTCCAGTATTCTTGCCTGGAGAATTCCATGGACAGAAGAAACTTGCAGGCTGCAGTCCATGGGGTCACAAAGGGTCGGACAGGGCTGAGCGACTCACTTTCATGGGGGGAGTTGCAAAGGAAGGATAAGACTCCATGATGATTCCAAGTCTTCTCACCTGGATTTGGGAGATGACTCTTGAACTGCTTTCCTCCTGACGTGTTCCTTTATTGCAATCTCTCTTGCTCTACTCTGTCTTTATTCTGATCTGGAAGACACCCTCTGCAAATGCTAAGTCCTCTGTAAAGGCTTAAAGTGTCCTCCATGTTTGACTTCAGGTTGTTCTAGAAATGGCTAAACATCTGCGTTGTTGGACGTCTAGGCCATGACTCATTTTCCTACTGAGTCATTCACTCCTTCAGCTCTGACACTATGCTGGGTACCAGGCTTCATGTTGTGGATAGAGTGGTGAATACAGAGACTTGGATCCTGTTGTTCTAATCTTAACAGTTTAGAAGGGTAGAAGGTCAAGCCAAGGGCCAAATGAGAGAAACTATGATGGTGGTAGACAGGCCCACAGGAACAAGAGGAGGAACACCTAAGCCAGTGACGTCTAAACAGAGACCCAGGTGCGGATAGATATTTTTGTGCACGTGGAGGGGAAACCAGAGAATGTTCTAGAAAGAGAATAGCTTGGACCAAAGCCTGGAAGTGAAAGACTGCCATCTTCAGGAGAATTTTTCCCATGGAAAATCACACTGACTCTATTCAAAGTAGGTATCAGAAGAAGTTCTTTTCAGGGGATTACACATTTGTTCATACTAGGTCTTTGGAAGATAATGGTTTTGACTGAGAGGCCAACACAGAAGGGTCAGCCCCTCTACTTTGACCAGATTTTTAATTCACAAGGTCCATTTAATGTATGTCTGAACCAGATCAGGTTTTAATATGTGATATCCACGAACACATTGAAGATTCCAATTTAGTGCTTAGAAGCCAAAAAAAAAGTTGTTGACTAGGGGAAGAAAGGTTATATAAATTGGTAATCAAAGTTAAATATTATTATGGACTAAATGCTTGTGTCCCTGCTCCCGGGTTCATATATTTAAGTCCTAACTCCCAGTAGATTGGGTCTTTAGGAGGTAATTAGCCTTAGATAAATTCCAAGTTAGGACCTCTATGATGGAATTAATGTTCTTATCCACAACAAAGAGAATTATCTCTGTCCATGTGCACATACAAAGAAAAGGCTTGTGAGCACAAAGCAGGAGGACTGTGGAAATGCACAAGATTTCATTGTGCATGAAATCTTTGGTGGAAGAAGGCCCCCACCAAAATTCGTATCTGCCTGCCCCTTGATCTTGGACTTTCCAGCCTTCAAAACTTTGAGAAATAAACATCTATTGTTTAAGCCACCCAGTCTATGGAATTTTGATACAGCCACCTAAGAAGACTAATGCATTAACCATTATGTAATAAGTGTCCGAAGAGTCGCCAACATTCAGGAAGATCCAGAGCTTCGTTTTGACCACATTGTATGTGAGAAATAGGAGGTAAACCTGTACAGTGGAGGGCATCACATAAGCCAAGCAGTACAGGTAACCAACCCAGAATACCACGCGAGCAGAAAGCAATCGTTTCAGCTGCCACCCCTCACCTACCAGATGTTTTCCCAAGAGTTTATCAACAGAAGAAGAGAGAAGCATGTGATCGACTGTGTTTTTTGGACCTTTACTTAGTAGGTGGGTGAGCATTAGCAATATTACAACTGAGATCTTCCAGGAAATTAATCTGCCTAGAATCGTCCGTAGATCAGAGCCCTGTGGAAGCAGGTGATGACTCACTTGGGATGGTGTGAATTCTAGAACTGTTTCTGCCATATCTATTCCCAGTTAAAATGTAGAGAAGAAAATCACAAAATGGGAACTGACTTTCCCTTAAGCCTCAAACAATGTTATTTGGCTTTCTATAATACTTGAGAAGGGAAAAAAATAGAGTGAAGGAAAAGAACCATTGAAAAAGATTCTCCACGGGTGAGCAGGGGGAAAAGTGACTTATTACCTGGCTTTGCCCATAAAAGTTTTCTCTTTTCCCTTTTAAAATATGAGAGTTTGATGTCTGTGGTACTGCTATTACTTTTTCCTTTGTAAATGAACTGATGGGAAGGATATATCATCTGATAGTGATCTTCCACATGTACACAGGCATAAGGTTGATAAAATGTTGAATTTAAAAACATGCCCAAAGAAATGGTGAAATGGATGTATCTAATCTTTTTGTACTCTGTTTTTATCACCTCATGTAGTCTGCACACACGCAGACTAAGACCTTTCTGTTCCGATTGTGGAAATAAGGCCTTTCACATATTGAAATGATTCCATTGCCTCTGTGAACCTCAGTAGTGACCTTACAAAGGTTAGCTTAATTCATTTGCAGAGCCCTCCATTTTTTATTTATTTGAATCAAGAGAAGTCAACATGTTATGGAAGAATGCATAAATCCCTTCCTCTCCATTTTTAATGTGATGCAATATGAAAAATATAGATCATGTGAGTATTGCTTACGGGATAGGCCAGCACAGACAACCCAGGTGTTTGTTTTAAATAAATAAAAATCTGGAGTAATTGATGACAATGAGACATGTTGCTTTTCTCTGAAATTTAAGATTCAGTGATTGGAAGCTATTTATGTACCCAGAATCAGTGAGGAATCCCCAACTCTCTGGATTTTTAAATGTAAGCACATTTTGTCCCATTCATATTTAAGAATATTTCAGAATATGATGGTAGACTCTGGTTCTAGCTTTGATTGGGGTAATTTGTAACCTTCAAAAATATAGATTTTTTTTCTAAACGGTCTATTCAACATTATATTATTTAAGATATTGATTATTTGACATGAGATTTATCACTCTTTACTTTTTCCTGCTAAAATCACTTTGTGTATTCATTTATTTTCTCATTTAATCAACTTGTATTTACTAACTGCTGAATCTGTTAGGATGTTTCCTTGAAAATAATGAAGAGTCTTATCAAAAGTGGCTAAACAATAAAGGTCATAAACAAAAATGAAAAACCTGGATCGTAAAGGAAATTTTGTAAATTTAACTATGAAAAGTGAAAGTGTTAGTCACTCAGTTGTTTCTGACTCTTTGCAACTCCATGGACTGTAGCCCTCAAGGCACCTCTGTCCATGGGACTTCCCTTTCAAGAATACTAGAGTGGGTAGCCATTCCCTTCTCCAGGGAATCTTCTAACCCAGAGATCGAACCTGGGTCTCTTGCACTGCAGGCAAATTCTTTACAATCTCAGCCACCAAGAAAGCCCTAAATTTAACTATACTAACATTAAAACTTCTATGAACCAAAAGATACCATAAAAAAGTTAAGCCATGGATAGGTAGAAGATATTTGCAATTCATGAACAGGCAATATTCAGAATATATAAAGAACACAATAAAAATATCAATTAAAAAGACAAACAGAAAAATAAAGGAAGAATACAAATAGAGCAATAATAAAAGAAAAAGCCTAACAGCCCACAAATATAGGAAGAAATGTTCACACTCATTAGTAAACAGAAAAGGGTAAATTAAAAGCAGAATGAGATATCATTTCACATAAAAACCTGACTATACAAAATATTGGCAAGCATGTGAAAAAATAAGTATTCTCATACCATTGGGAAGAGTTTAATTAGCACAATTTTTTAAGAGAATAATTTGATAATGTCTAGTAAACCTGATGGTGTACCAATCCTTTAAGTGAACAATTGCATTTCTGGATATCTATACTAATCTTGTAACTTTGAGGCCTGATATATCAATCAGTCATGAAATCAATAGAATAGAAAAGAAATGGAAAGAAAGGCTCAGAGTAAATCACAGGTAGTAAGAATAAGCTATAAAAGTTTAAAATACACAAAAGAACATTATATTTTATTTTAGTATAAACACATATGTACTAAAATAAATACTGATGCATGAGAATAATAAACACAAAATGTTGGGTAGACTGAAAGACAGGAAAAGGGTTGAGAAGGACTGCACAGACCTTTAATGTTTCATTTCAGAAAAATAAATTTTTCTGTTATGTAACAGGAAGTCTAGAGGCACAACAACTTCACAGAAGACCCAGGTTCATTCCTGCTCTTCATTCTGCTTGTCTCAATGTGTGTTCTTCACATTCACATGTACGGTTCAGGCATCACATGTATTCTTACTAAGTCCAGGGGCAGGGAAAGGACCATTTCTTCTACATGTGGGTCTTTTTAAAAAAGTGAGTTATGTCTTAGAAGCATCCCATCCCCAACCCCCAGGAGATTGACTGGACCCACATGACATGCCTGTCCCTACACCAGACGGTGACAAGGGCAATGGGACCAACATGACTAGGTATTTCCACTCAGGATTTGTACAAGGCGCTGTGGCTCGGTGGTAAAGAATCTGCCTGCAATGCAGGAGCTACAGGAAACACAGGTTCAATCCCTGGGTCAGGAAGATCCCCTGGAGAAGGGCATGGCAACCCACTCCAGTATTCTTGCCTGGAGAATCCCATGGACAGGGGAGCCTGGTGCGTTACAGTCCATGGGGTCGCGAAGAGTTGGCCATGACTGAAACGACTTAGCAGGCACGCAGGCACGCACGTGGGGAGGAGGGGAGGCCACTGAACAAAATGCAGTTCTACCAGTAAGAACGAGCTTACTGTTGGGCTAGTAGTGTTAGCTATGGATATATATGCCCTAGGGACACAAAGGTGAGTATTGATAGGATCCTCAGGGAGTTCGAGTAGAATTTAAATTCTAGTGGAGAAGACTGACAATAAAGTGCAAATTAATAAGATAGTTTCAGATAGAGGTAAATCCATGAAGAAAGAAAACACTGGGGTTTATGGGAAAGCAATTAGAGGGTGACATGGAAGACTTCTCTGAGGGGGTGACATTTGAGCCAAGACCAGAATTGCCTGAAGAAACCAGCCATGAGCGGATTGGAAGAAAGACAATGCAGAAAGAGGGAACAGCTGCGTTAGAGGAGAGGAGGGAGTCTCTGCACCCGGACAGGGAGAGCCGTGGAGAGGGTGCCCGAGGCGAAGTGAGAGCTCTGCCAGCGGCAGACCAGGCAAGCAGTCTTTGAGGACAGGCAAGGGTTTTGCATAGTTTGTAGAGGGTAATGTGAAGCTGCAGGAAGCTTATCATCAGGACTGTGACGTGGTCTGATGAGTTGACATCTAAAAGCTGTCAACTGCAAAAGCCCAGGCAAGCTGTGATGATGTCCTGGATGATGACTGAAGCATTGCTCACCTAAGATGATGAAGGGAAAGCAGGAGCCAGGAGAAGCCCAAGGAAGGGTTATAACTAGGTAACGTTGTGACGTGTTGGCTCCTGGGACTACAGCTGAAACTTACAAGGAGACAACATCAAGCTGTGAGGAGGGCCTTCTAAAGAAGACACAGTGTGTTGGGAGGACGCCTGCATTTCCAGAGTTTAGAAAGGCTGTGTCAGTACCCTGACACCTTGGCAAACGTCCACAGACAGAAGAGTTGTCTCTGCTCAGTGTCCAGGATCCAGCATCACAGGTCGTGCTTCTGGCTGTGAGATGGGAAGTGCTTTAATGTATACGTGCTCAGCATGATCTTCCAGAAACTCAGAAACCAGCGAGGGACAGAGCCATTGAGGACTGCCAAGAGATGAGTTTGAACCACAGGTCCAGGAAAACTACTGTATTTAAATAGGCGAGTGTTTGCGAATTCAGTGGGTGATCTGGATGGAATGAGCTCATTCCTGCTTCTCCTGGTTCACTAAAACAGTCTAGGCATCTTCTGGACCTCACTCTTCACAAGCCTGTATTGCCTCCTGGGGGCGCTTTACTAACCTGCAGGGCGGGGCATTTTATGTTCCTGCTAATATGCTCTAATTGCCTCCAATAGCAGCCCCCATCTTAAATATGGGATTTAGACTATTAACTTTATATGGTATCTTTAAAAAGCAATTCCAACAAATAGATATTAGCCATTAAAACAACTTGTTCATTAGTAAATAGAGCCATTTAAAGCTGCATTTTAATTTCTATGTCTAAAAATGAAAGTGCACGGTTTTGTTTTGTTTTTAAAAGACCCCCCCAAAAGGGCATACATACTATTTCTTTCCTTCTTTATCCATAAATTTTTACCAATATTATATATGTTGATCTGAATGCTGAGTATTGGTAAAAGTAAGGTGAATAGGCAAAGTAAACTGGAAAAGGCATGCAACGTACATGTATGTTTATTTTCTTAAACTTTTTATTTTGTATTGGAGTATAGCCTGTTAACAGTGTTGTGACAGTTTCAGGTGGACAACAAAGGGACTCAGCCACACACACACGTATCCCTTCTCTCCTAAGCTTCCCTCCCATAAGGCTTCCATATAACCTTGAGCAGGGTTCCCTGTGCTATACGGTAGGTCCTTGTTGATTATCTATTTTAAATCTAGCAATGTGTACACATTAATTCCATACTTCCTAACTATCCCCTTTCTTTCTTTCTTTTCTTTTTTTTTAGTAATTAAGTGATGGGAACACAACTGAAATCAGAAAGGTACTTTATTTGTACATAAATAGAAGATCAGGGTTCCTGATTGCAGGAACCTGGATGCAGGAACTCAATTGTTATATATCCATGGCATAGTTTATCTTTCCAACACAGCGTCTCTTCCTTGTCTTGGCTCCATTTGTATGGTTATCTCCTATGATAGCAAGATGATGATAGCAACACTAGCCTTATGGTTGCTCAGGTTCAAATCTCTATGTTCAACAGTTGGGGCAAAATCTCCTGACCTATTCTTGCTGCTGATTGTATCCACTCCTGGAACATCCTTTATGTTAAGGGGAACAAAGTGCCCTGATACGATCATATTCCTTCCACCTCTTGAAGAATGGATTGAATCCACCCTATCCAAATACATCACTGAAAAGAGGGCAGGGCTGGCTTTCCAGAAGGAAAGTGGTATGCTAATACCAAAACAAAAGGGGACTGCAGGCTGGGGCACCAGGGAACATTGGCCCATTGCCCTGTTTCAGGCCCTAACAGTATGAGAGGCAGGGATCTTGCCATGATGAGTTTCTAATAATTTGTCAGTAAAAGCTTCCCGGTTACACCTTTTTCTCTAAGACAGTGCATTATTCAGGGGACTTCTCTGTTGTTTGTTTCTGAACTTCAGACACTAAAGATAGCCCCAGACTCAAAGAAGGAAGAAAAAGTTTCTCTATTCTGTGCCAGGTGCTTGATATATACCATCTCATTGACGACTTAAAATACTATATTTTTAAATGAAGATGCAGCCTCAGGTTAAGGAACTTATTTATGTTCATGTAACAGAAGTGCTGTGAAACATGTAACAGAGTACATCATCCAAGATGATGAGCTGGATGAAGCACAATCTAGAATCAAGATTGTCAGGACAAATATCAATAACCTCAGATGCATAGATGACACCACCATTATGACAGAAAGCAAAGAGGAACTAAAGAGAATCTTGATGAAAGTGAAAGAGGAGACTAAGAAACCTGGCTTAAAACTTAACATTCAACAACAAAATTCTGTAAAGCAATTATCCTTCAATAAAAAGACAAAAAACAAACAAACAAAAAACTCAGCATTCAAAAAATGAAGATTATAGCATCCAGTCCCACCACTTCATGGCAAATAGATGGGGAAACAATGACAGACTTTATTTTCTCAGGCTCCAAAATCACTGCAGATGGTGACTGCAGCCATGAAAAAAGACACTTGCTCCTTGGAAGAAAAAAATATGACCAACCTAGACAGCATATTAAAAAGCAGAGACATTACTTTGCCGACAAAGGTCCATATAGTCAAAGCTGTTTTTCCAGGAGTCATGTGTGGATGTGAGAGTTGGACCATAAAGAAGGCTGAGCACCAAAGAATCGATGCTTTTGAATTGATGTGTTGGAGCAGACTCTTGAGAGTTGCTTGGACTGCAAGGAAATCAAACAAATCAATACTAAAGGAAATTAGTCCCGAATATTTATTGGAAAGACTGATGCTGAAGCTGAAGCTTCAATACTTTGGTCACCTGATGTGAAGAGCTGACTCATTGGGAAAGACCCTGATGCTGGGAAAGGTTGAAGGCAGGAGGAGAAGGGGATGACAGAGGACTTAATGGTTGGATGGCATCATCGACTCAATGGACATGAGTTTGACTAAGCTCCAGGAGATGGTAAAGGACTGGGAATTCTGGTGTGCTGAGTCTATGGGGTCTCAGAGAGTCAGACACGACTGAGTGACTGAACAACAAGAGAAGTGCTGCAGCTCATGTTTGAAGCCAGGTCTTTCTGAGAGTAAAGTAGCAAGCGTATGCTCTAGCCAAATATAATTTAACTCTCCCACTAATTTGCTCACCAGGTCAAACAATCAGCTTTATTATTTTTCCATTTCAAAATTTCAATTTTGTGGCTTTTCCTGTACTAAGGTGTAGACTGTATATGTTATAACATGGTAAATTCTAACACTTTTTAAGGTCCTTGACAAGAAAATTCGTAAGTTTTTCTGTAAGCTTTCGTTCCCTAAATATGTAGTGAATGCCTGTTGCATGTAAGGGCCAAGAGCAATGTGGTGTGAGTCGGCCCCACCATTCTGGGATGGCTTTTTAATAGTAAGAGCTCTCCCCTCTCCTGCCTCCATCAGTCCAATCCAAGCTTGAATCCTCAAAAGAAATTATGAATGATAGAGTTCAGCAAGGCTGAATCCCTCCTCCTCGAGATCTCTTTCTCTAGAAGCCCTTCTAGCGTGGAAGGCAGTGTGAGCTGCAGCCACCCCACCGCCTTGTGGTTCTTGGGTTTGCACCATTTATGTGTCTTCCAGATAGTGCAAGTCATCTTGTTTCACTCCCATTGCACCTCCCACACGGAGCACACTCAGATACATGTTAGGTGCTCAATGAATATTTCTTTTGTTTTCTTTTGTTCATTTTTTTTTCTTCATCTGAAAACAAAAATTCATGATGATAAAATGAGGATAAGTGAGGATAAGCACGTGATTAATATGTACTAGGTTGTGTACATGCTCAGTTGTGTCTGACTCTTGGTGACTCGTGGACTGTAGCCTGCAAGGCTTCTCTGTCCATGGAATTTTCCAGGCAAGAATACTGGAGTGGGTTTCCATTTCCTGCTCCAAGGATCTTCCTGACCCAGGGATCGAACACACATCTCCTGTGTCTCCTGCGTTGGCAGGCAGAGTCTTTACCACTGATTCTTTACCACGTGAGAAGCCCAAATATGTACTAGGGACTTACGTATTATTATTGCAATATCCCTGTGAGCTAGGGAAACGGTTTTAGAGTCAATGACTGTTTCTTAATTTAAGTGTTGTATTACTGACTGGCTAGTGTGTGTGTGTGTGTGTGTGTGTGTGTGTGTATTTATATTTATATTTAAGTTTATCTTTTTTAAACTGATTAATTTTTACTGAAGTAGAATAGATTTACAATACAATATTGTGTTAAATTCAGGTGTAAAGCAAAGTGATTCAGTTATATATATGCGTATGTGTTGATATATATATATATATATATATATATATTCTTTTGTAGATTTTTTTTCCATTTTACTTTTATATAAAATATTGAGTATAGTTGCCTATACTGTACAACAACCAACAAGTAGGTCCACTTTGGTTCTCTGTTTTATATATAGTAGTGTGTATATGGTAATCCCAAACTCCTAATTTAACCCTTATCCCTACCTTTTCCCTCTGGTAACCGTAAGTTTGTTTTCCAAGCCTATGAGTCTATTTCTTCTTTGTAAATAAGTTCATTTGTATAATTACTTTTCAGATTCCACATGTAAGCAATATCATATGATATTTGTCTTTATCTAGCTTACTTCACTTAATATGATATTTCATTCTTTGCTATAGCTGAGTAATGTTCCATTATATAAATATACCACATCTTCTTCATCCATTCACCGGTTTATGGATATTGCGGTTGTCTCCATGTCTTGCCTATTGTAAATAGTGCTTCAGTGAATACTGGGGTGCATGTATTTTTTCAAATGATGTTTTTCTCCAGATACATGCCCAGGAGTGGGATTGCTGGATCATACTGTAGCTCTGCTTTTAGTTTTTTAGGGAATCTCCATACTGTTCTCCATAGTGGCTATACCAATTTACATCCCTAACAATAGTGCAGGAGGGTTCCCTTTTCTCCACACCCTCTCCAGAATTTATTGTTTGTAGATTTTTTGATGATGGCCATTCCAGCCATGTGAGGTGAAACCTCACTGTAGTTTTTTATTTGCATTTCTCTAGTAATTAGCAGTGTTGAACATTTTTTTATATGCCCTTTGGGCCATAGATGTTTGGTATAGCAATACCACTAAACATTTAACCACTGAAATAATTTATATGAAATACATTATATATGTGTATATATATATATTATATATGTAGTGTTATGTATGTATCAGTTCAGTTCAGTTGCTCAGTCATGTCTGACTCTTTGCGACCCCATGAATCGCAGCACGCCAGGCATCCCTGTCCATCACCAACTCACGGAGTTCACCCAGACTCACATCCATTGAGTCAGTGATGCCATCCAGCCATCTCATCCTCTGTCATCCGCTTCTCCTCCTGCCCCCAATCCCTCCCAGCATCAGAGTCTTTTCCAGTGAGTCAGCTCTTCGCATGAGGTGGCCAAAGTACTGGAGTTTCAGCCTTAGCATCATTCCTTCCAAAGAACACCCAGAACTGATCTCCTTTAGGAAGGACTGTTTGGATCTCCAAGGGACTCTCAAGAGTCTTCTCCAACACCACAGTTCAAAAGCATCAATCCTTCAGTGCTCAGCTTTCTTCACAGTCCAACTCTCGCATCCATACATGACCACTGGAAAAACCATAGCCTTGACTAGACGGACCTTTGTTGGCAAAGTATGTATGTATATGTGTGTATATGTGTATGTGTATGTATATATATGTATGTGTATATGTATATTTATGTGTGTGTATATATATATGTATGTATGTATGTATGTATACATACACATTAAATGTGTGTTAGTCACTCAGTCATGTCCAAGTCTTTGTAACCCCATGGACTGTAGCCCACCATGCTTCTCTGTCCATGGAATTTTCCAGGTAAGAATACCTTCTCCAGACGATCTTCCCGACCCAGGTATTGAGCCCAGGTCTCCTGCATTGCAGGTGGTTTCTTTACTGACTAAGCCATCAGGGAAGCATTATCATATGATAAATACATATACATATTAGGTAACAATAATGCATGACTTATGGAATGACTATGAAATAAATGATTTTACATACTTATATGCATTCTTTTCTGTACATATATACATTTAGATTGTTCTCACTCGTAACATTTAAGATTTTTTAGTTTTTGTTTTTAAACAAGTGTTATAACCTAAAGCTTTCTTGGGATTTGAATCCTCACATCAGCATTTTATGAAACCATAAACTATGAATAGTTCTCCTTCTGACCTCTAGCCTTTCTGACCTCCTCCCTGCTTTATGACATTAAAAACAAACACACATATGAAGTGAATTATATTTCAGGACCTTTTTAAAGCAAACCACAAAAAGATGTAATTCTGTTTTTCAAAATGCAATTTAGTTCTAGAAAGTTGATCTGACATGTAACCAATTGATTGTTGAAAAAAGACAACAACCATTTGTTGTCAAGGTTTTTTAATTTAGGTAAAAGTGGGTTTGCAAAAGGATATTAGGAAAACCTCAAGAGTTGTAAATCTTTAATTTTCATTGTCCAAACCTTGCAGTAATGCACAATTTTTTATGATTCATGATTTCTTAAACATGTAACATGCCCTTCTTAGTTATCATTCCCATCATTTTTCTTCAAATCAGAATTGTGATTACAACAGGGAGGCTGAGGGGTGTATACTGCTCATCCGATCAGTGCTTTCAGAGGCTGTTCTTTGCCTCTGACTTACGACACTTTTACTCTACTGAAAGAGATAATTGTTATTTCCTAACCTATTTTTTTGGAAAAGGCAATGGCACCCCATTCCAGTACTCTTGCCTGGAAAATCCCATGGATGCAGGAGCCTGGTAGGCTCCAGTCCATGGGGTCGCTAAGAGTCAGGCACAACTGAGCGACTTCACTTTCACTTTTCACTTTCATGCATTGGAGAAGGAAACGGCAACCCACTCCAGTGTTCTTGCCTGCAGAATCCCAGGGACGGGGAGCCTGGTGGGCTGCCGTCTATGGGGTCACACAGAGTCGGACACGACTGACGCGACTCTGCAGCAGCAGCAGCAGCAACCTCTTTTCCATTTTCTGGTTTGATGAAACAACAGAATACATTGAATTGCCTAACCTTGATTTTCCTACTATTTACAAGATGTTCTGTTTTCAGTATTATGTGCGTGTGGGAGTTTTACTGCTTGAAATAGCTAAAGAGCCCCCGATGGACAAATAGAGGTTGATAGACAATAAATACATTGACTAAAGTCGTGGGACTAACTGGTATCCTGGTTCAACCAGTGGGATTTCAGAAACAGCACTGAAGTAAGCAAGTATGTCCTGTAGACTCTTAAAAATAAACTTTTTACATCAACAGTATCCTAGAAAGCAGCAGAGGGCATTTGCAATAACATGGATGGACTTGGAGGGTATTATGCAAATGAAGTAAGTCAGATAGAGAAAGATAAATACTGTATGGTATCACTTATATATGGAACCTAAAAAAAAATTCAACAGACTAGTCAATGTACCAAAAAAGAAACAGACTCACAAATACAGAGAACAGGCTAGTGGGTACCAGTGGAAGGGGGATAAAGAGAGGGACAGTATAGGCGTAAAGGATTAAAAGGTACAAGCTAAGAAAGAGAGAAAGATAGTGCTAAGTCGTGTCTGGCTCTTGTGATCTCATGAACCATAGCCTGCCAGGTGCCTCTGTCCATGGGATTCTCCAGACAAGAATACTGGAGTGGGTTGCCATTTCCTTCTCCAAAAGGTAAAAGCTATAATGATAAAATAAGCTACAAGGATATGTTGTGCAACACAAGGAATATAGCAAATTCCCTGTTTTATAATATTAATAACTACAAATGACGTATAAACTTAAAAAACTGCACATTGCCATATTATACACTTGTAGCTTATATAATATTGTACATCAACTATAATTAATAAAAAATAATAGTCTAAGTGATACACAGGTAAAACAAAAAGAACACAGGCTTTGGACGCAGACGTTCTTGAGACTGAATTGTTGTCTCCCCACTTCTTAGCTCTGTGATGCTTGAGCAAGTTATCTATTTCCTGTGCTCATTTATGCCCATCTGAGAAGTGATGTGACATTACTGAATTCTCAGAATTTAGGTAAAAAAAAAAAAAGTAATCATGCCTGGCTTATGCTAAGCAATGGATCAAGGATGGCTACAGCTGTTTTTTGTTGTTCTATTCTCCCATGCTTTGGCAAACCTTGGTAGAGTGAGAATGGCTAAATAGAACTTAATAACTTGGGAAGCACCATGGTGGGTGTTACTTCTCAGTGCTTTAATTTGGGCCAGTCACAAACACTTAAATATACTGTGCGTTATATTTCTACCTGCTGCATCGCTAACTGTTCATATAGATGGCCTTGGTCTGTACCCGGTGATATCCGCTCTGACTAAGCCTAATTTTGCTGGCGGTTTCCTTCTAGATATTCCTAGAATCAACTGCTTTTTCATTTTTACTGCCATTTCCCTAGTTTAGAACTTCATCATTTTTCGCTGTTTCCATCATGCCATCCTAATGAGGTGTATCCTTTCTCAAATTTATTACCTGTGTTTGAAACAGACCAAAAAAAAAAAAAAAGAATTTTGAAGCACAATTCAAATGATGTAACCCACTAGGTAAACACATTTCACGGCACCAAAGGCTCCTCAGAAGAGTGATAGTCCCACCACAATTTGGCTTCCCTGCCCACCCCAGCTTCTCCTTTGTGTGCCTTAAGATAGGCTGTGCTGAGGAGAAAACAGGGTCAGGCAGGTTAAATAATTAACTTGAGGTTACTCAGTGACCAGGCCAGTGTTTCATCCCCGGGTGCTGTGCTTTACAGTCCAGATGTGCACAGTGATTACATAGATCGGAAATCAGCAGACCACAGCCTGTGGGCCAGGTTCATCCCACCACAAGCTTTTGCAGATCCATTTGATTGGCATGCAGCCACAGCCTTTTCTTTGCATCTTGTCTGTGGCTGCTTTCTTGTGGCAACAGCAGTGTTGAGTAGTTGCATCTGAGACCTTCTGGGCCACAAAGTCTAAAATATTTACTATCTGGCCCTTTATAGAAAATGTGTGCTGGCTAGATCATACTGGGATTCAAAAAAGTGAAAAAGATAGATTCCAGGATTTTCACATGGAGGAACTCTGATCTGAGTCTTCTGTCACTTTAATGAAGGTCAATGAAATGTTGCCTTAACAACTAGAAGAGTCACTGAAGGACTTAAAACTGAATACACTAGGTGATTTTAATTACCTAGGCATCTATTGGGAAAACAGCTTGACAGGATATAGATTGTCCAATCAGTTATTTTTAAAGGGTTGCTGACAGTGCTTAATGTGGAAGAGGGAGGAAGCTAAAGAGACGGCAGGCCTCCTCCGCCTGCATAAGCCCAAGGAAGAGCAGACAATTGCAAACAAAATGAGATATGTCTCTTGGAAGAGGCAGAGACGGTGAAATAAATGGCAGAATTTGCAACGCTAAGGCAAGGGATTATGAAAAGCAGTTGAAGAAAGCCTATGAATTTTAAGAAAGTAAACTGGAGTACAAAATGCCCCAAGCCTGCAATGACTGGATATTTGCATATATACACGCGCAATCACCTGCTGGAGGCACTCAGAAAGTTTGCCATTGACCTCGTTCGATGGAAAGATTGGAATACCCAATCATTCAGGGGGAAAAAAAAAAAGGACCAGCTGTTTGAGTTAAATAGACCAAAATTTCAAAAAAGAACTCAGCAAGGATAATAGTTCGCAGACTTCTTGTTCTCTGAGAGGTGTTTTGTCTTTGGAGGACTGGAGGGCAGAGGGGCAAGAAGCACGGGCTGTTGAGACTGTGTTTACCGAGAGCTGAAATACGCCATGTTCAGAGTGTGGCGGGAACATAATGGTGATTAAGCCTTAGACTTGGATGTGATTCTCGTTCCAAAGAACTCAGAGTATGGAAAATTGCAAAATGATATTCTAGCGGCCTGAGAAAATAAGTGCTGTCTCCATCTGCTCTCATCTAATTGACTTCCAGGGAATAATTTGTGTGCCCCAGGCTTACTGTGCTGACACCCTGGTGAAGTGGTATTCATAAAGAGATGAGCAAGGGCTTGTGATGATCTGTGTGTTCTTTCCGATAAAGAAATGGACTACAAGGATCGTTTCCCCCTTGGTTACTCCATTCACAACTCCATTAACCTTTGTCCAGAGCCTGCAGGGTGTCCTGCCCCGGAGCTGGGGATGCCAAGATGAAGAAAGACTTGTGCCAGGGAGAAGATGCAGAAACAAATCACTGCTGAACAGTTGGATGCATCTGTTTTAACACTTGAGGCAGCTCCAAGCCAGAAGCTGGTTGAGGTGGTGAGCGAGTTTGAAGTGGGGAAGCAATAAGAAGAAATTTAGAAATAAGGCAAAGACACAAACTTTGGGTGACTTGATTCCATGATCCTCAAAGGAAGTTGTTTGGGGCTGATGGGATGTTTTCATGACTTTTGAAGAAAACCCAAAGAGACAGTAACCTGGTGTCAGAATTCTTGCCCTTCACAAAGGATATGCAACAGAAGAAAAGAGCTCCTGAACACGGCCTGACTTTCCTTCTGTGAGGGGGATGTGTGTCTGAGTGTGCAAGAGAGGGGCCTCCATCACCCCCTCCAGCAGTTTTCTGTTGGATTTGAGAGGAAAATGCACGTCCTTGATCCTGAGAGTACCGCAGGCACCAGTAATCAGCCTTCATCGACTTTCTCATCAGTGTTTTTCATTTCTCTAATAACAGCCTCCGTTCATCGAGACCTCACTGCGTGCAGGCACTCTGCTCAGCCCTCTGCATTGCTCACTTAATCCTCCCAGTAATCCTGGGGGGTAGATGTTGTTTTACCCCGTTTGCAGCAGATAAGTTGAGCCCTGCAGTAGTAAACTAACTTTCCCAAAGTTGCTTGGCTGACTTAATTAAGTATTTGGCCGTGTTCCAGATACTTTTAACATCTACCTAGTGTATCTTTTCTTTTTTTTTATTATTTTTTACTTATTTTTCTTTTTTTTTTTTCCTAGTGTGTCTTTTACTACGTTTTACAATTTGATGAAAGAGTTTTATGGCTGAGACAATGGCTGGATGACTACTTGTAACTGAAAAAAACCTCAGCTTTTTCCTTCCTCTGTAGAGAAAGCCTAGTTCTTCCCTACTGGGTGTTTCTCGCCCTTGAGTTTCCTTTATTCCTCACTCTGGACACTTATGGTCACAAAATGCGTGGGTTTTTTTTTTCCCTAGGCAATTCTCTGTGATTCCAGCTGGATGTCCTAGAAGTTAACTCAGTCCCAGCATTATCTGGATATAGTGTCAGATCCCACAGGATAAGGTTTCAGTCCCACAGTCACCTCCTCCTGCCCCACTTCAGAGGCAGGTCTCTGGATACTTATACCTTATGTCTAATCTGCTTACAAACTGGAAGTTCCCATTGCCTCTTCCTCAGGTCTGGTGATTACTAGAGCATCTTACACAACTCAGGGAAACAGGTCTTCCAGTTTAGGAAAGGGTATGATAAAGGATACAGATGACGGGGTACACATGGCGAAGCCTGAGAGGGTCCTGAGCACAGGCATTTCTGTCCCTGTGGATCTGAGGTGGGTTTCCCTCCTGACATGCCCGTGTTTTCCCACTTGGAGGCTCTCCAAACCCCCTACTACTGGGACTTTTATGGAGGCTTCCTTGCATAGACTTGATAAACAAACAACTTATTTTCTAGCCCCTCTCCCCTCTCTGGAGAATGGAGGGTAGGGTTGAAAATTCCAAGCTTTCATTCGTGGTTTGGTCTTTTGGGTGAGCAGCCTGCATCCTGAAGCTGTATAGGACCCACCCAGAGTTACCTCATTAGGAAAAAGGATGCTTCTGGTGCTCTTATTACTTAGAGTTCTACAAGGGTTTGAAGAGTTCTGTGTCAGGGACAGAGTCAGAGGCAAATATTAGCACAGGAGGCACTACCAGAGAGGCTGGTGGGATTTCTCTCACCTCTGAATTGAATAAGTGTATCTTCTTAATCACTGTCTAGTCCATGTGAAGAGTATTCAGAAGCATAAGAGTAGGGGATTGCTCTTAGACATAAAATGTTGAGGGTCTTAGACAATGCAATTAAGCCACTGGATGGACTTGTTAGGAGTGGCTTAGATAATGAGGGATGAGGAATCTAGATGAAAATCAGACCTTGAAATGAGTAAGTCTTCTGGTTTAAATACTACACCTGAAATTATAATAGGAATACTAACAAAAATGAAATTTATCGTTGAATAGCATTTTTTTTCCAAAGAACTTTCATTGAACATATATTCCTTATTTCTCTGTCAACAACACTGAATTGTTGACAGAAAACCCTGATCCTCTGGGACATGCCATCTAGTGGGCTTTCTTGTTGGATCTCCTTGACATCTTTTCCAAGCTTCACATTGTAGTTTCTCAGTCAACCATCGGGAAGGATGGTCAAGTTTGATGCTCACTTGTGGCTCAGACGGTAAAGTGTCTGCCTACAATGTGGAGGACCTGGGTTCAATCCCTGGGTCAGGAAGTACCCCTGGAGAAGGAAATGGCAACCCATTCCAGTATTCTTGCCTGGAAAATCCCACGGACGGAGGAGCCAGGTAGGCTACAGTCCATGGGGTTGCAAAGAGTTGGATAGGACTGAGCGATTTCACTTTACTGATGAGGAAGCGAAGAAGGAAGTTTGTAGAACTGAGAGGTAGCAAAATCCACACCAGAAGGGCACAAAGTTTGAGGTCAAGTGTACTGAGTTCTCGGAGAAGGCAGTGGAGTGGGTGGCCATTGCCTTCTCCGAGAACCCAGTACGCTTGACCTCAAACTTTGTGCCCTTTTTTAAAAAATAGTATTGTGATAAAGTACGTGTAGCACAGAATTGATCATTTTAACCTTTTTTTTAATGTATAGTTTTGCAGGATTAAGTGTATTCACCTCCTTGTGCAAACATCACCACCATCAGTATCCATACCTTATTCCATCCTCCCAAACTGAAACTCTGTATCCAGCAAACCCCATCCCCCTAGCCACACCCCTCCACTGCCCTCCAGCCCCTGGCAACCACCATTCTACTTTTTGAATCTATGAAATTAACCACTCTAGGTACCTCATTTACCAGGAATCATACAAAGTTGTTCTTTTGTGACTAGATTATTTCATTTACCGTAACATCCTCAGTGGCCATCCATGTTGTAGCATATGTTAGCGTTTCCTTACTTTTTCATTCTAAATAATATCCCATTGTATGTATATACCACTGTTTGCTTATTCATGTATCTGCTGATGGACAATTGGGTTGTCTGCCTTTTGGCCGTTATGAATAATACCATTATGAACAAGGGTGTGCAAATATCTGTTCAAGTTCCTGCTTTCAATTCTTTTGAATGTATATCCAGAAATGAAATTGCTGGACCATATGGTAATGCCATTTTTAATTTTTTGAGAAACTGCCGTACTGTTTTTCATAGTGGCTGCACCATTTTTACCTCCCTGTGCTTTTTTGACTACATCAGAGTTGCCTTGGAATGATGAATGAGAGGAGGAAATAGCATTGATACTGTAGCGATGCCATATGCAGCTGATCTGATACTTGCCTGTGTATCAGTTTAACCCACATTTTTGTCATATGGTTTGTGATGTTCACAAATAACATGCTTCCTTTGCTCCTCAAAAGCATGTTGAATGAAGGAGCATGTTTAACTTTTCAGTACACTTTAAATATGATGAAATGTCAGTGTTTCTGAGGTGTCAAAACAAATGACATAATGTCAGCATTTAGAAGCTCAACTATTTGCAAAGTGATTGCTTTTGTTTTCTGCGAGGCACTCCATGGCACATTTAACCGGGGTACGATAGCATTGTGTATCCAATCTGCACCAGACTCAAAAAGCTTCCAACACAGCTTGGCACTCGCTTGTCATTGCTTTACGGGCTTTGTTTGTTTCTGCCGTGCAGAGAAAGGTTCCCTGGGAGTGGAGTTGAAAACTTGTGGATAGGTACTAGTTGTTTAGTCTTGAGGTGAATGCCTGTGTGACTGTGCCACGTATGTGGGTGATCCCATTTGGAGATTGTTTCCCCCATTTGGTGAACACACATGGAAGTGACCCTCAATGAGTCAGACCCTTGAATAATCCCTTCTCCTTGAGTGAAGGCAGGACCTGTGACCTGCCAGCTGAATGTGGCCAAGGTGATCAGTGTCATTCCCTTGCTTAGGTTGCCTTATGTCAATATGAGACTGCCTCTTAGTGGACTAGAGGAGAGATTTCTGCAGACCTTAGTGGACTAGAAGGAAGTGGCAATCCACTCCAGTATTCTTGTCTGGAGAATTCCATGGACAGAAGAGCCTGGTGGGCTACAGTCCATGGGGTCACAAAGAATCAGACGTGACTGAGTGACTGACACTAGTGGGCTAGAGGAGAGACTTCTGCAGACTTGATGCTGCCATGCTGCACCAGTGCGGCCTGGCAAGGAAGGGGCAGCCTCAAGAGCTGAGGGCAGACCTTGGTCAGCCTCCAGGAAGACGGTAGGGACAGACCACAGTCAGTCCTGCAGCACCAACAAATTGGACTCTGCCAGCAGCCACGCAGGCTTAGAAGAGACCACCAAGCTCTGGAGAGAAACCCAGTTTGACCGACACCTTGATGTAGAGTCATGAGACCCTGAGCAAAAGGTCCAGTTTCCTGACCCTTGGGAACAGAGACATGAAAAATGTGTTTTTCTGTGCTGCTGTATTTGTGGTAAGGTGTCGCACAGCAAGAAAAAAATGAATACAGCCAGGCACACTCTTAGCATTCTCTTTCCTTTCTCTGCTTGTCCCTTTTACGTTTTACATCAATTCCCTTCCTAGTTCCTTCTTCTGTGGATTCTGCCTGACGGTTCCGTCAATTAAGATGCTCTGGTTTGCCCCACAAAAAGGAAGGCACACGACCCAGAGTGATCCAGTCTGATGTTTCTTCCGGAATGTAATCGTGAAAGAATGACAGGAGGCTGGACGCGTTTAAAGCTGAGTCATCCAGCAGCTATACCTTGAAATGCTACCAATTTTCCTGGAGATTCTCTGCTTCCTGTTTTGCCAGTCTTGCTTCTTCAGCTTTCTCTGTAAGCTCTGCTAGATTCTTTAAAGCAATTTCTTTTCTGCTTAAAATGAGTCTAATTATCTTCATTGGACCCAAAGAATTCATGCAGTTCTGTCATAACCTATGCAGACTTTGTTTTTTCTCTTTGGGTTGTATTATGGCCTTCATTCTAAAGTATTCTTCCTGAGCTCAGCTTGGTGCTCTGTGATGGACCTAGAGGGGTGGGACGAGGAGGAAGTTTGCTGAAGAGGGAAGGAATATGTGTATGCATATAGCTGATTCACTTTGTTGTACAGTAGAAAGTAACACAACATTGTAAGGTAATTATGTGTGCACGGTCAGTCTCTCAGTCATGTCCAACTCTCTGTGACCCTATGGTCTATAGCCCACCAGGCTTCTCTGTCCATGGTATTTTCCAGGCAAGAATACTGGAGTAGGTTGCCATTTCCTCCTCCAGGGGATCTTCCTGACCCAGAAATTGAAACTGTGTCTCCAATTATGTGTGTGTTTGTGTTTGGGTGTGTGTGTTAGTCGCTCAGTCATGTCCGACTCTTTGCAATCCCATGGACTGTAGCCTGTGAGGCTCCTCTGTACACAGAATTCTCCAGGCAATAATACTGGAGTGGGTTGCCATTCCCTTCTGCAGGGGATCTCCCCAACCCAGGGACTGAACCTGGGTGTCCTGCATTGCAGGTAGATTCTTTACTGTCTCAGCCACCAGGGAAGCCCATTGCCTATTATACGCCAATACAAGTTTTCTTTCTTTTTTTTTTTAAACACCTTTGCCATCACTAATTGCCCCAGGTAACATCCCCAAAGCACTCAGGGGTTAAGGAAAATTCTTAATGACATTTAAATGATAGGACTTTGCCATCAGAAGACTGGAAGAGATACAGGAAACTTGTAAAGTTGCTTTCTTAACTTTAAGCAGGATTATACTTTTTGGTTGGATCTCATAAAGAAGATGCTTGGACAGGGTAAATCACCAAGATGTACATATATTTTATGCAGAGATAAAAACACAACATTTTTTTTTTTTTTTAATTTTGGGGAAAAAAAGAGTACAGAATGGCTCTCCACAGTGGATTTTTTAGTTTCTTAGAAGGGAAACAGCAGTTGGTGGTGCAGTTTGTCTTATCTTCAAAGTTGGGCGTGTAAAGATGTATTTCCTGGACTGATGTATCAAAGACAAAGGAAAAATCTTAAAGGAAATGAGAGCTCTAGGATTAAAACAAAAAAAGGCATTCAAAAGTAGAGAGAATTGCAGTTTATCATTAGAATTGTGATTTTTTTTTTTGACTCACTTCTCTCATACATAAATTTCCCCTCCTTCATCATAAAAACCTGCTTTAAATGTGTTGTTATGTTTCTCCTCTCTTTGTATGGAGTCATGATATATGAAGTTCAGATTATATTCTTTACAAAGAAAGATATAAAAAAGTTAAAATAAAATCATCCATTTTTTTTATCACAAGTCCTTGACACCATGCCAAATATGGTAAAGCATTTTTTTCTTTCTTAGTTTAATTTACTGAATTACAACTGAGGGATTTTTTCATGGAATTCCTAAAATGACCATTAAAAACTATCCCAACAGATTCTTTGCTTGTGCTTTGACATTTTAAAAAATATAAATAGCATTCGATACTGCTATAGTTGGGAACACGTTCAAAATGAAGTTTATGTCTGTGAGAATGGATGAATCACGGTGAGGAGAAAGATGTAGGAAAAACATAAAAAAGAACATCAACAGTTGAGGAGTAGTTTTTATGAAACTCCGCTGGGTTTAACCTTGCTCTGGAGCTAGTTTTAGCTGCATTATAAAGCCCCGTGTTGCCCATTTTCCTATTACAGGAACATAGTTGAGGTTTTGTTTCAGGATTGCAAAAAGAGATGAGTTGATGTGTTTATAAGATTTCCTTTGAAATGTTAAACTGATCATGGTCCTTTACAAGATTTCTTTCTGTTCCACACACATTCCAGGGTTGATCAAAATGAAATCAATCTTAGAGCTCGGGAAATGTCAAGATTTAAAACGGTCAGTTCTAGACTTTGCTGTCAGAGAAGACAATGGCACCCCACTCCAGTACTCTTGCCTGTAAAATCCCATAGACGGAGGAGCCTGGAAGGCTGCAGTCCGTGGGGTCACTGAGGGTCGGACACAACTGAGCAACTTTGCTTTCACTTTTCACTTTCATGCACTGGAGAAGGAAACCACTCCAGTGTTCTTGCCTGGAGAATCCCAGGGACAGGGGAGCCTGGTGGGTTGCTGTCTATGGGGTCGCACAGAGTCGGGCACGACTGAAGTGACTTAGCAGCAGCAGCAGACTTTGCTGTCAGGCTGTTTCGTCTTGCGAAAATGAGTTCTCTCTCCCATTTCATTTCTGAGAATTGGTTGAATCCAAAGCATGTGTCTGGATGCCTCTCACCTTGCTTCCCATCCCCTGAGCATCACCCCCGCAGTGCTCATCTTCTAGCGTGTTTGGGGGTTGTCAGAAATTATATAATCGATTATGGGAAGAAGGAAAGTCATAATGAAGCACATTACTTTAAGCACATTACAAGGTGTATTGCCTGAGAATGACTGAAGAAGATCAGTGAAGCATACTCCCCATTACCTGCTATCTGGCTTTCCTGGTATGTCCCAAGATATAGACAGGGGTCATTAGGGATTGGCCTCTAAGGCCTTTTTTGTCATCGTCATACTGTGTTTGTGACTGAACAATTAAGGATCCAACAGGCAAATAATGCATTGCACACTTAAAATTTGTTAAGAGAATAGAACTTCTGTTCTTGCTACAATAAAATAACAATTAAAAAAATTTTAAAGAAGGAGACAACAGTTGAAGAAATAGATTGCATGTCGCTTAGAAATTTGATTCAGTATTTGAGTAGTAGCTTGAATATTCTCAATGGTTTGGCACCATCTCCCCTGGGAATCGGCTCTGTAGAGTGAATCTGGACAATGTCCATTTTAACCGGACAATGGTCCTTCATGCACAGAAGTTGTTGTTCTCCTGTCCTTTGTCCTTATTTAGCCCCACAATCATGACCCTTGGAATAAAACCTTGGTGAAGGATCAGTCAATGGCTTTTTTTTCCCCAGAGGACTCTGAAACCACATCCAAAGAATACCTTTTAATTTTTATAGTGATTTCACTGAGGGATATTCCTACCCAAACTCAGTCTCTCAGGAATTGACATATCATTTTATATTGCACCAAAATGGAAGGAATACTAGTTGACCTAAAGGCTAAGCTGTCTTTCTAGAATCACCATCTGGACAACTGCTAATTTGAACCCAACTTAAGTCAAGTGAGCTTGTGGCTGGAACTATTACTGACTGTTCTTGGTTGGAAGCTCTGAACCTTGATGATAGCCAGCATTTTCCAAATCAAGTGAAGTCTTCCTGAAGGATGTAGCTTCAGTCCTAAGGGTGATCCCATCTGAAGTAAATGGGAAGTAAATCTCAACTCCCCGTGTCCTTTTATAGTGCAGTCTCATGAGCCTCAAACATTTCAACTCACTGTGTGAAGGGCTTAAGGTAGAGACTAAGTCAGTGGTGTTTGAGATGCATTTATGATTTCTGCAAGGGCTGTGTTGATCTCTTCTTTGAGACTCTTGATGAAACAGTCTATTTTAAAAATTAATTTCCTCTTTTGTTTACACCTCCTTTACTGCTGTGTTGGAGATGAAGCCATTTGGGGGGAGAATTTGGCATTGCTTCTATGAAACAGGAGAACTTTATTTACTTAGATTTTTTTTTTTTCTTTTTAGAAGACTATGCATTGACATGATAGAACATCCACATTTTCATTTTGGGCATGGAAAAGATGGAAAACAGGTTTGGTGTGAGCATGTGGGTACATGTGAGTGTATGTCAAACTCTGCCCAAGGGGAAGTGCTGGCAAGGTTTAAAATCCTCAGGAACTTGAGTAAGTAATGTCTTCTTCTGCCTGTGCAAATCACAGGACCTGAGAGTATCTCACCCTTTGTACCATTTGGAAACCATTACTTTTTGCCCCCAGGGATTGATACTGCAAGAGATGCAGTCTCTTGCCAGCCTATTCTGCAAGTTTCATCTGGCTCGTTTCACTGCCTGCCCACCCATCTTTCCTTCCGCCCATATCGTTTCCTTGGGTTAAAGGTGCTGGCAGTTTCTTCTGCTTTGTGCTCATCTTTTTCTTCCTATTTACAAAAACTCATCTTCTCTTGCCAGAAGGAAGAGGGGTGGAGCGTGTACATCCACATCTAGCTGGTTTTGCTGCTCTGCAGAGGTGCAAACAGTGCTGAGGTCTTTAGACATAGGAATGTCAATAAACACCGTAGCAAGGATGACACAGCATCCCAAAGGACAGGATCGCAGAGATTTTATCTTTACTCCAATACCAGCACATGGTTAGAAAGCACATTGTAGAGAAAATAAAAGGAAAACAGATGAAAGATGAAAGCTTCCAGCCCATCATGTCCCACAGGGAAACATCTTAAAACCCATAGTACCCAGCTGAACAAGCGTGTGTGGCAGCTCTTCAGTGAAGGTTAGAAAGCCCAGGACAGAATGTCATATTCTGGTATGTTAGGCGCATTCACACAGTGACATAGAGCACTTGCTGGATATTTGGCAAACTAAAGTTTTGAAGCACTTAGAGGCAAAGCATGTATTAATATATGCAAACTAATGGCAATTATCAATGACCCTGAGGTGTCTCACAGGTTGATAATGTGGCCCTTGATGCCACAGAAGGTGACCACTGCTGGTATAGATTCTGACAATTACTAGGATTATATCGTGATGTGAATTTTATCTACTTAGCAGTCTGAGCCGTTGCTCTTTTGCCAACAGTTTCGCTTGCACATATTAAGTAAACAAGCGTGTTTATCACCCCTGGGATCAGTAAGTGCTAATAAAGTCACTGCTGCTTGCGTTTTATATTTGTTTTGATGACAGACACAGCCTAAATTAACTAGGAATGGTTTGCTTACTTCAGAGCTCAGCAGGAAAAGTAAAGATGTGAGCAAATGAGTTCAAAGGATGGTGCACATCGTCTTTGTCATCAACATACTCTGTCTCAGATTCGGTTTCTAAGGGCTGTGTGTATGCCTGCATACACACTGCTATTTCCTTTTGTAGGAGTTTTGATGTCACTTTTGATAAAAATTTATCTTGAAGGTTATTTCAGACTGTAGTGAGGAAAACCAACCAACTAGGGAACTGATACATGGAATCTGCTCCTACAATTTATATAGTATTTTTATATGTGATTTTATTAAAAATCAGCACTGCGCATGGAGGCATTTTGAATTATTTTGTGTTGTTCATTGAGGTCCTCTTTTCAAATAGGACTCCCCTATTCAGTTAGTACTCTGAGTGGGCTGAAACATGATAAGCCTTTCTCTAAAGACAGTTGATGAATATATGGATTAAAATAGAGTTAATCCACCTCTCGACTTTCACTCCCTCACGTTAACATCCTGTCTCTCATCCTGTGTTTTCCTTTCTGCTCCTCACTGATCAACTAGGGAAAAAAAAAAAATCCACTGACCATCCCCCCTCTTTGCTTCTTACTTATTTTAAAATATTATTTCTTCCTGAATTAGTAGAACATACTGGCTAGTTGATGAAATTTCTCCCAACCATTTTCCTTAAGACGTGTGGCATTTAAGTGTTAAGCGCCCTCTTGTCACATGACCTCTTCTGCCCACCGGCTGTCGGCAGGCGCCCACCCTTGACACAGATGCAGAGAGCCCTGCCTGAAAGCCAGGTCTGCTGACACCGAATCCTTCTCTGTCTCTGCCTCCCCCTTGGCTTCTCCTGAGTTCTCTGAATGTTTCCTTCCTTTTACCAATTGCATTGATGTAGGTGTTCTGCAAAGAAAATTGATAGACACTGTTTAGAACTAAAACCAGTTATATATATATATAAATGAATCATATATATTATCTATAAATATTACACAATATTTAACATAATATTTATAATTATGTGTATAAATATATATATAATATATATTTCCACTTCTATCTTTTGGAAAGGATGAAATTCAGGATATTTTACTGTCTCTCTTTCTTGGTCTTTGTCTCAGTTTTAAGACAATGCCTTGAGTTTAATAGTTCCAGCAGACTGGAGTCTCCTATGTGTCTAGGCTAAGTTTTCTAAGTATTTGGCATATATTATCTCCTTGATCCTTACCACAGCCTACTTGTTACTTATCTCCATTTTATACCTGAAGATGTTTTATGTGTTATCTCACTGAAAAAGACTTTTCTTCGAGGTCATCCTGAAAGCCGAGATGAATTGAAAGTGCTTGGCATAACTCAGAAATGAAAAGGAAGGAACGTTCAGATAGTGAAATTTCTCTAACTAGAAATGGTGGCTTTAAAAAAGTTATTTAAAAAACAGATAATTTAGATTTTTGCTATATCAGCATGAATGTCTGATTTTTTTTCCTAACAAAGAGGAAAAAAGTAATAAGAATTAATATGTGGGGAGAAAACTTAACTCTAAATATACCCAATTTCTAATACTCTAAGTTATACATTTAAGTATTCTTGTATTTTTCAGCTTTCCATTGTTTTTAAGGTGTTTTTCTTAATCAGCTGATGACAGTTTAAAATTTAATATTATCTTCTTTCTTCAAAAAATGAAATGAAAAGAGAAAACTTAAGTCTCCTTATAAACTAGTTCTTGTCTTTTTCCTCAAAGTAGTCAGCTTCTCTGTGGCTCTGGCATTAAAATGTTTCAAAATGGTCATTGGTTCATGGGCATTAGATTCTATAACACAATTGTCTCTATCTGGATGTATTGCGATTTGTTTGAAGACACATTCCACCATTATCAGAGTCCTTGCTCACAGTGAGGGATGCTGCTGCTGCTGCTGCTGCTGCCGCTAAGTCGCTTCAGTCGTGTCTGACTCTGTGCGACCCCAGAGACGGCAGCCCACCAGGCTCCCCCGTCCCTGGGATTCTCCAGACAAGAATGCTGGAGTGGGTTGCCATTTCCTTCTCCAATGCATGAAAGCGAAAAGTCAAAGTGAAGTCGCTCAGTCGTGTCCGACTCTTCGTGACCCCATGGACTGCAGCCTACCAGGCTCCTCTGTACATGGGATTTTCCAGGCAAGAGTACTGGAGTAGGGTGCCATTGCCTTCTCCAAGTGAGGGATGAGCTGGAGTGAATTTGGGAATATAGCCAGTTGTTTTCTCTGCTGCATTGCTCAGAAAGTTATTCAGGAACACGCCCACTGTGGCAAATCTACCAAGCAGAAGGTTTGATGCCTTGACATTTTGGACTATCTAACCAGCAGGAAAAGTCAACAGAGAGGTACTTCTAAACTTGCTTAGGAATTATTTGATTAAATAGCATTGTAGGATAGGAAAAGCATTTTGTTTTACTTTGTATTCAAAACATAATCCAAAGTCAACTGAAGTTTATGGTGTCGATTGTATTCATTATTTTATTCAGATTCTTTGCCTTTTTTTTTTTTTTTTTAGCAATGCCTTGCTTTGTACCCAGTGTGTGTGTATGTGCCTCTTGCATTTCCTTTGGCAGAAAGATGGAACCTTCTACCCAAAGCTGAAAACTAACCAAGGTTAAGTCATAGGCACTCCTTGCAGCAAAAGGGTGAAAACCATAGTTTTCAGCTCTCAGTCTCTGAACTGAAAAGCTACATTTGGGACATATCTGCTGAGTAAATAACTAGGGTAAGAAAGTCTTTATCTCAGCAGCGTGGACTGTGAAGTGAGCCACCTGTTAACATCCTAATGCGTGTGGTTACAAAGTCATGTCGATGTTGCATTTCTTTCTCAGAATAACCCAAGGTTGTGCTGCCTCATAAGTTAGCCACTTGTCACATACGGTGCTTTAATTAAAAGTGAATAAAATGTACGATTAGATTTTCAGTGGCAATAACCACGTTTTCAATGGTCCGTGGTTGCATGACGTCTAATTTAGATCTGTGAGACTTGAAAGGTTTTCTGTAGCTCCCACCTGAAGAGAATGCTTTCCTGACAGATGTGAAGCTGCTGCTCGTGGAGCTGCTGGCAGACAGGCTGGGGTTGTGGGGAAAGCCAGCCTCGCTTGGCTGCTGCTGCTGTTAAGTCGCTTCAGTCGTGTCCGACTCTGTGCGACCCCATAGACTGCAGCCCACTAGGTTCCTCTGTCCCTGGGATTCTCCAGGCAAGAACACTGGAGTGGGTTGCCATTTCCTTCTCCAATGCATGAAAGTGAAAAGTGAAAGTGAAGTCGCTCAGTTGTGCCCGACTCTTAGCAACCCCATGGACTAGTAGCAGCTTATTCCTGCCTCTGACGACCAGTGTGCAGGGTGACTCACTGTGTCAGCTTCACTTCCCCGGTCTCCGTTTTTCAAATCAGAAACATCAGATTCTGCGCAGGGGAAAACAGTGTGGTTAGTTGGATATTTCCAAGACTATATTCTAGTGAGTGTTTAATGTCTTTGATTTAGTTTTGTTTGTACACAAATTGGCATTGTTTTCTACTCCTTTCAGACTTAAATCTTGCTCTGTCTCCTTTTTTTTTTTTTTTGGTATTTCCTTCTCTCTTTTCTCATCCTTCATACCACAAAAATAGCAGTCATTTTTGAGGTAGAACTGCATGTAAGTGGCAGTAGAGGGTAAAAAAGAAAAAAAAAAGAAAAAAAAAAACACCCAAAAACCTTCAGTGGAAGAAGGATATATTGTAAAATGCTGAAGTGTATGATTTTGTACCATGACAAAGTAAATCATTATCAGGTATGGGTTAAGAAAGGTTTTATTTGAACTTTCAAGGCTTCAAATTAATTTCCTAGTTTGAAAAAAATAAAAAAGCAAGGAGGCAAGTAGCAAATGTAAAATTTTAAAGCTTGAAAGCAGGAATAGAAGTCATTGGGTTATCCGTTTGTTAGAGTAGCAGTGTTGTATCTTCTATAAATGGATTTGGATTAAGAGAAACTGGATGTTGCCACTGCAAATGAAATAGGTAAAATGTAGACCTCATCAAATTACTTCTAAAAATAGAAAATTTCATTAACAACAAGCTGGATATATGTCCCTATTTATCAGTTTTATTTTATATAGTTACTTAGAGGAAATCATCAGGATGTAACTACTCTTATCTTTGTCTACAGGTGGAAATTTAAATATAAATCCATACCATTGTTTTTGGTTGTTTTCCCTATTGTTCAGAGGATTAATCATTACTAAAATTATGGCCTTCTTCAACTTTCCTTCTTTGCTTTTCACCTCCAATAGCTTTCTTTGTTTTAAGATGTCTGACTTCTTTCCAGAAAAGAAATCTACTATTTATAATTTGACTCCTTGTTTGTGGACTGCAAGAATGAGCATCAAATAAAATAACAATGGCAGTATCATTTAAAAACACAGGTCCATTATCTTCTGTTCTTCACCCCAGTTTTTCAGTAGAATTGTTATAAATTAATCGTTGGCTAGACTATCATTCTTAGAGGAGGAAATTCTGTGAATAAAAAGGAAATTATTTGGCTAAATCATGTGTTTTTCATTCTTTCACTATTTATAGCTTATGTTAAGAATTTGTAATTTTTATCATAGAAAGTTTTTAAAGAAATCAAATAGTTGTGTTGAACTGTTGAATTTGATTCCTATATACCAAGCTCTCATTGGCTGTAATGAACTGTAGCAGATTCTTTTTTTGAAAAACCTCTCCTCTTCCTTGGAACCAGTATCTATGAGTATGTTAAACAAATTAATTTCTAAGTACTGTCTTTAAACTTTCTTCCCTCACATTCTCTAGATACTCTTAAGCAAGCAGGACAGGAGTCATTTACTAAGATACCTCTAGGCCAGAGCCCCTCTCCTCAAAGCAGGAATAAAGATGATGAGTTTGCACACCCAACTGGGCAAGTGTGGGGAATCCGTTCATTAATGTATTAATTCAAACAGCATTTATCAAGATGTCATAGTGAATCTGTTATCAACATGAAAATTTCAGGACACTTCACTGTGTCTACTGCCAGGAGAAAGGGAGGATACATTAGCAGTGTCATATTTCATCTATTGGACACCCTGAGTAGATCATTTTTACTATCCATTCTTCTACAAGATAAGATTATTTTCTGTAGTAACCAGTGATAACCATCGTTTTCTTGATTTTTTTTTTAAACTGAGGTACAATTTACGTACTATAAAATCTATCATGTTAAGCCATGCAATTCTTTATTTTTTTTTAATAATCACAAGGTTATGTAGCCGTCACTACTGTCAGATTGCAGAACATTTCATCAACCCCCCTAAATAAACCTCACACCGAGTAGTAGACATTCCCTGTGCCCTTCCCTTTGTCTTCCAACAATCTACACTATGTCTCTATGGATTTGCTATTCTGAACATTTCATATAAATTCAGTTCAATATTATGTGACCTTTCGTGTCTGGCTTCTTTTACTTAGCATAATGTTTTGAAAGATTCAGCCATGTTGTAGCAAATATTGGTATTTTATTCCTTTTTATGTGTGTATAATATTCCATTATGTGGATATACCATTTTCTTTATTGATTCATCACTTGATGGGCTTTGGATTATTTATAATTTTGGGGATATTAAGAATAGTTCTGCTATGAATATCTGTGTGTACAAGTTTTTGGATAGACATATGTTTTCACTTCTTTTGAGTATATACCTAGGAGTACATTTGTTGGGTCATATGGTAACTCTGTTTAATTTTTTGAGGAAATGTAACACTCTTTTTCATTAGTAACTGAACCATTTTACATTTCCACCAACACTGTGTAAGAATTCAAGTTTGCCCACATCCCTCTCAACACTCCTTGTTTTATTTTTGTTTTTTAAACAATAGAAATTTATTTCTCACAGTTCTTGAGGCTGTGTTCTTGAGGCTGGAAGTCTAAGATGCAGTTGCTGACGAAAGGTGGGTTTATTCTGCGGACTGTTGTCTTCTAGGTGGCTGTGTGCCCATGTGACCCCTGTGTACATGGAGAGACCTTCTTCTTTTTTCTTTTTCAGTTCAGTTCTGTTCAGTCACTCAGTCGTGTCCGACTCTTTGCAACCCCATGAATCGCAGCACACCAGGCCTCCCTGTCCATCACCAACTCCCAGAGTTCACTCAGACTCACGTCCATCGACTCAGTGATGCCATCCAGCCATCTCATCCTCTGTCGTCCCCTTTTCCTCCTGCCCCCAACCCCTCCCAGCATCAGAGTCTTTTCCAATGAGTCAACTCTTCGCATGAGGTGGCCAAAGTACTGGAGTTTCAGCTTTAGCATCATTCCTTCCAAAGAAATCCCAGGGCTGATCTCCTTCAGAATGGACTGGTTGGATCTCCTTGCAGTCCAAGGGACTCTCAAGAGTCTTCTCCAACACCACAGTTGAAAAGCATCAATTCTTCGGTGCTCAGCCTTCTTCACAGTCCAACTCTCACATCCATACGTGACCACTGGAAAAACCATAGCCTTGACTAGATGGACCTTTTTCTTTTTAAATATATATAAATACACTTTTAAAATTAATGAATACTTGATATATAATGCTATGTTCATTTCAGGTGTACAACATAATCATTTGATATTTGTATGTATTGCAAAATGATCACCGTAATGATCCAGTTAACATTCATCACCATACGTAATTACAATTTTTCATTTTTTTTTCTTCTGATGAGAACTTTTAAGATTTACTCTTGGCAACTTTTAAATATGCAATACAATAACACAATATTATTAACTATGATCACCATGCTATACATTTCATCTCCAGGACTTACTTATTTTAGAGCTGGAGTTCCTTTTGATCCCTTTCACCCATTTCAGTCACTTGCCATTCCTTGTCTCGATCAGCTACTGATATGTTCCTTGTATCTATGAGCTCTTTTGAAGATTCCATGTATAAGTAAAACGTATACAGTAATTATCTTTCTCGATCTGACTCATTTTACTGAGCATAATGCCCTCAGGCTCTCTCCATACTGTCAAAAATGAAAACGTTTTGTTCATTTTTGCCTGAATAATATTCCATTCCATACCACATTTTCTTTATCTATTCATCCATTGATGGACATTCAGGTTGTTTTCTGTGTCTTGGCTATTGCATGTAATGCTGCAGTGATCATGGGGGTGGATGCCTTAATTTGAATTAGTTTTTCATTGTCTTCAAATAAATATTCAGAAGTGGAATGGTGGGTCACATTTTAATTTTTTTGAGGAACCTCCATACTGTTTTCCATAGTGGCTATAAACAATGAACATTCCCACCAGCAGTGCAGAATGGTTGCCTTTTCTCCATATTCTCACCGACGTTATTTCTTGTCTTTTGATAACACGCATTATAACAGGTGAGAGTTGATATCTCATTGTGGTTTTGACTTGCATTTCCCTGGTGATTTAGTGACTTGAGGATATTTTCCTTTACTTGCTTCCATCTGTATATCTTTTTTTGGAAGTGTCTATTTAGATCCTCTGTAAGTTTTTAAATTGGGTTGTTAGGCTTTTTATTATGTTGTATGAGTTCTTGAAGTGTTTGTTTAGAGCCTCTGTACATTTTTTGACTGGGCTGTCTGGCTTTTTGCTATTGAGTTGTATGGGTTCTTGATGTATTTTGGATATTAATGCCTGGTCATATATGATTTCCAAGTATTCTGTGGATAGTTTTCACTGTTGTGCAGACACTTTTTAGTTTTATTTTATTTTATTGAATTTATTTCAAAATAAACAGGAGAACAAGGTTAGACTTGGTAAATTTGGTCCATATAAGAATGAGAACCTTTGGCATTCATCTTGTGTACTAGAAAAAAGTAGCAACTCATAACCTTTTTATGAGAGAATATATTAGTCCCACAATAAACACATACTATCATATATCTGTACACACTCAGTCAAACCATGACTCAGTAAGTAATCAAGCAAGGCCCTCAATTCATCTTTTGGTTTCCGAGGTAATTCTGGCATGCCATAACTTTCTCATGGCATGTTTCACTTCGTGCAGACGCTATTTAGTTTGCGGTAGTTCCATTGGTTTTACTCCTGCCGCCTTTGCTTTTAGTATCTCACGCACACGCTTGTCACCGAGACGGGTATCCTAGAGCTCACCATCTATGTTTCCTTCTGGGACGTTTATGGTTTCAGGTCTCACATTCAAGTCATTAATCCATTTTAAGTTAATGTCTGTGTATGTTGTAAGATATGGTCCAGGTGTTCTTCTTTTGCCTGTGGCGAGCCAGTTTTCCTACATTTACTGAAGAGACTGTCCTTTTGCTATTATATGTTCTTGGCTTCTTTGTTGGAAATTAATTTACCTTTATGGATGGGTTTACTTCTGAGCTGTCTGTTTCATTGATCTCTGTGTCTATTTTGATTGATTTGATACCACACTGTTTTAATTATTATAGTTTTATATGTTTTTAAAACTACTATAGCTATCCTAATAAGTGTGAAGTAGTAGATGTGTTTCATGGTTCAGAAATGATGACTTTTTAAAAATAAATTTAAAAATATTAAAATTCACTAAAATATTTTATATGTGAATCAAAATTTTCATTCTTTCCAGGGTATTAAATCTAGTAGTTTGTACTAGTTCACTCTCTTAAATATTAAACATGAGTGAAAACCCCAAAAATTCAAATAGAATGATATAACGAAGTAACTCAAATCTATTTGTCTTTGCAATCACATGTTATTATTGTTTAAGGTGATGACACCCCACTCCAGTACTCTTACCTGGCAAATCCCATGGACAGAGGAGCCTGGTAGGCTGCAGTCCATGGGGTCGCTAAGAGTCGGACACGACTGAGTGACTTCACTTTCACTTTTCACTTTCATGCATTGGAGAAGGAAATGGCAACCCACTCCAGTGTTCTTGCCTGGAGAATCCCAGGGACGGGGATTCTGTCTCTGGGGTCACACAGAGTCAGACACGACTGAAGTGACTTAGCAGTAGCAGCGTGACTCTTTTGCTTAAAAGTAGAAGAAATATGTAGTACTACAAAGACAAAAACCCAGCTGAAATGAACTTGAATGATTACAAAGAATTATGGACTTACTTTCAAAACAAATGTAGGTAGCTGAGTTCACATATGTCTTGGCCTGACTATATAGTTGGGACTTCTATGAATTACTTTTTGTAGATAAAAGGATAAGTTTATTTTTCTTAAGTTTCTAGGTTGAAGCTTAATTACTACAGTTTTTTTTTTTTTCTTTTTTAGAACATAGATCACCAAAATATTTTTTGGGGAAGAGGAATATTATACTACTGACATTATTTGAAATTATAGCACATGTTGATAATAAAAAGCAGGCTGAAATTTGTTTGATTCCATTATTAGCTGCACCTAGGACAGGTCACCCCTCACCTTTGGAAATCATTAGTTTTGAATCTTTTTTGGTTTCCAAATGGAATGTTTAGTATTTTGCATGAGAAACATCTTAGCAATGAAGAAAACTTTTCCCATTTGGTTCCCATTCATGAAATAACTCTTCAACCAAAAATGATAACCTGCTCTTTCACTGGAGTGCAGTAGAAGAAAGAGGTGATTGGTGTAGGGACATAGATGCTAGAGAGAAGATCCTAAGCTTACAAAGGTTACCTCTAGGTCAACCAAAGCTATGCCCCGAGTAATAAGAAAAACACTGTGCAAAACATTGTAGGAAGCTTCTCTGGTGGCTCAGATGGTAAAGAGTCTGCCTGCAATGCAGGAGACCCAGGTTCAATCCCTGGGTCAGGAAGATCCCCTAGAGAGGGAAATGGTAACCCACTCCTGTATTCTTGCCAGGAAAATTCCATGGACAGAGGGGCCCGGCAGGCTACAGTCCATGGAGTCATAGTCAGACACAATTGAGGGATTAACACACACACATATAGCAACTGACCTCCAAACTCAATGCTTAAAGCAATCAGCATGTATTATCTCAAACAGTTTTTAAGATCTAAGAATGTGGAAGCGTCTTTGCTGGGTGATTCTGACTCAGAGCATCTCTCTGAGATAACAGTTTGGCTGCTGACTGGGATAGCAGCCCTCTGGATGCTGGACTGGGGCTGGAGGACCCACTTTCAAGGATCCCCACTGCCACATGGCTGTTGGCAGGGGGCTTTAATTTTTCTCTCATGGGCTCTCCATAGGGCTACTAAGAACATGGTAGCTGTCTTTCTGCTGAGGGAGTGATAAAAGTGAAAGAGAAAAAAGAGAGAGAGAAAGAGGAGGGCTCTTTCTCTGTGGGAGGGGCTACATAGAGGTGAGAATACCAGGGAACAGGGGTCATCAGGGGCATCTCAGAGGTCCGCACAGACCTCTGTGTGGTCTTTACATTCATTTATAAATTTAGATTTTTTATTAGAATTCATTGATCATTCTAGAATGTTGCATATTCCTAACTTCCAATTTTCTTGGTTAATATGGTAAACCATCCAGGTATTGTTTTATTCTAGCTGGAATAACTCTACCTAGATATTAAAGCTGACTATTTATAACATCTTTTAACTAGATAGGGTGCTTGTTACTTAACCTTCAAATTCTTCTTTCAAAGATAACTTTAAAAAGAAGCAAGTATTTTACTTGTAAGAATATGTATACCTTTTTTTAAATGAAAGAGTGGGAGCAATGGAGGAATAGAATCATGTATATTTATTTCAAAATCTTATCATCTAATGGCTGGTATTTTGGAGAATTATTTCCTCTAGTCAATAGAAAATAGTCTTGTTTCTAAATTTCCATGACTTACAATGTTGGTGTTACCATTGACAAGAGTAAAGACTGAAACTTGTAATGTTTTAATTTATTAAAATATTAGCCATGAAATTAAAAGACGCTTGCTCCTTGGAAGAAAAGTTATGACCAACCTAGACAACTTATTAAAAAGCAGAGATGTTACTTTGCCAACAAAGGTCCATCTAGTCAAAGCTTTAGTTTTTCCAGTAGTCATGATGGATGTGAGAGTTGGACTATAAAGAAAGCTGAGCACCAAAGAATTGATGCTTTTTAACTCTGGTGTTGGAGAAGACTCTTGAGAGTCCCTTGAACTGCAAGGAGTTCAAAGCAGCCCATCCTAAAGGAAATCAGTTCTGAATATTCATTGGAAGGACTGATGCTGAAGCTGAAACCCTAGTACTTTGGCCACCTGATGCGAAGAACTGATTCATTTGAAAAGACCCCAATGCTGGGAAAGATTGAAGGCAGGAGGAGAAGGGGACGACAGTGGATGAGATGGTTGGGGGGCATCACCGACTCAATGGAGATGAGTTTGAGTAAACCCCCAGGAGTTGGTGATGAACAGGGAAGCCCAGTGTGCTGCAGTCCATGGGGTCGCAAAGAGTCGGACACGACTGAGCGACTGAATTGAACTGGATACGTATCCTTTAACATTTTCCCTGGATAAGTCGTCTCTTCTCATCACACAATCAAGTGACAACTTTATGGAGTATTAGAGATTATATTTTAATTCTCTGAGGTAGGATTAAGCTGCCTTCATCATATTCTGTTAAGCTGCCTTCATCATATACTATAGCTGTCCCCTAAAGAAATTCTAGTCATGATGGCTAATGGCCTCATATTACATGTAGGAATTATATAATTTACTTTTTAAAGTAATTATTCTAAGACAATGTTAGCTTTGGTTTTGAATGGTAATGATGAATTTGAACCCTAGGATCATTTGAATTAAATCCTATTTTCTTCTGTTAATTTAAATTCATACAGTTTTTTCAGCTGTATTTAAACTGCACAGCATTTGAAGGATAGTTATCCAATATGCAGGGAGGAGCCTTGATCCTCTGTAACTGCTCACTTATAAGCAAACTGAGGGCTTCCCTGGTGGCTCAGCTGGTAAAGAATCTCCCTGCAATGTGGGAGACCTGGGTTTGATCCCTGGGTTGGGGAGATCCTCTGGAGAAGGGAGTGGCTACCCACTCCAGTATTCTGGCCTGGAGAATTCCATGGACTGTATAGTCCATGGGATCACAAAGAGTCAGACACTACAGAGCGACTTTCACTTTCACTATTCTATAGCCCGCGTTATGCTTTTTTCAACTATTTTTGTTTGCTGTTTCTTTGGGAAAAAAGCCTAATTTGAGAGAGATGATTACAAAATAAAATTGCCATTATTAACATAAATGATTTATTATCATTTATATGCTTCTTTCTTTTCAGTTTAGGATTGGAGAGTTTGGGAAAATTAGAGACTACCTATCCTTCTGTTGTAGTATAATTCTCAAATTAGTTTTTCTCTCCTACTGTGTCTTAACAAAAGCAAAAAACAAATCATCAGTCAAAACTGTGCATATATGTTTTCAGCAGGAAAAAAAAAATTGGTTAGATGAACTGTCTTACTAACCTAAATGATTTAATTTGACAAGTTTTTAAAAAGCTTAAACCTGTATTTAATATATGTATGAAGAAAAGTGGAAATATATAAAGATTAACCTCTTAGTATAATATTCCTTAGAAATATACTGCTTACTTGTCTTGTTTTATGTGGAGACTTCTTTTAGCTCCTAACTAATTTGTTTTAATTTTGTAGTCCTTAGAAATACCATCCCTATAGAGTAACTATGGGCGAGCTTCCACCAACAGATTAGATTTGTTTTTCCTCCTTGCTCCTACACACCTCAGTAAGATACACAGATTTGCATGACATGCTCACATAACACATGACAATTCCTGAAAATTTGTATTCAACTTTTCTATTTTAATTGTATAAAAAATCAATTTCTGTTTTAAATGAACTGAATGAAGAATAGGCTTCTTAAATGAACCCTTAGGTGATTTTTCTTTTATAGTTGTGAGTTGATAATAAATGTAGATTTTATATATCAGCTGTGTTGAATCATTCCAGATGGTTTGTATTCAGAATGAGTCTCCAAGGCAGGCTTTGCTGAGTGTCAAACCCGTGCTTCACTACTAGTGGTTACTATGGTTGCTTCTTCATTTTGTAACTTGAATTTATGAAAACAGCCTCCCTTTGTCCAAAAGCCAGATTGGGCTCGGTGAGATTCAAGTTCTAGACCTACAAAGGGCTTTGGCCTTTCCGTCTCTGCCCCTCATGGTTGTTTTTGTCTCATTTCCATTTATACATGAATAATGTGGGTTACCCAGGAGGATGGAGTTCATAGAATTAGATTGTGTTGTCTGATGTATTCTGCTCCCAACCCCATGCTCTTTAGTCAGTTTCAGTTTAACTCCTACTTTTCTATGAATATTTGAATGGATAAGTAAAATGAATTATGCAAGATTCATATTGTATATTATTTTAATTTATTGAAGTATATTGGTTTATAATGCGTTTCAGATGTACAGCAAACTGATTCAGGTATACATAAGCATTCTTTTTTAGATTCTTTAAACGTGTAGGTTATACTGAGTTTTTATATATAGTAGTGTGTGTATCAGAGAAGGCAATGGCAACCCACTCCACTACTCTTGCCTGGAAAATCCCATGGGCAGAGGAGCCTGGTAGGCTGCCGTCTATGTGGTTGCACAGAATCGGATACAACTGAAGTGACTTAGCAACAGCAGCAGCAGCAGTGTGTGTATGTCACAGATTTGTATTTTAAATAACCCTTCTAAAATTCAACATAAGTATATTAGTGATGAGTCAATAACTGTGAATACCATTTTCTGTTTTTTCAATGGCACAGTGAAAGTAAATCTCAAAATAGTTTCCCCACACCAATGGCATGAACATTATATACAATTAAAGCGACTTTTACAGTCCATCTATTTTACTTCCATCTATCTGTGCATACATATATATCAAGAGGGAGAAAAAGTTTTCAACAAGAGGAAAATAACTAGTGTTTGACTAAGGAGGCGCACCTGGGTCCCAGCGTCAGCATGGTCCCTCTAGCAATCTGCCATGTGCTCCTACAATGCTCCCCACATAAACCAAATAGAGGAGACGTGAGTGAAATAAAGTCCTGAGAAAACTGCCCCTCCTAACCAGAGAAGCTAATCAAGCAACCCCTCATGGAAATTTCCATAAGGGTGGCTGTCTTCTCACTCCCAGGAGAGAGTAATTTCTGGAGTTCTCTATCTTGGTGTCTCCCTGCTAGCATGAAAAGTAGGGGATAAAAAGCAGAACTATCATAAACATTCAGAGCTAATTATCTTCAGCAATAAACAAGGTTTTAGCCGACCAGAAAACAAAAGGGAAAATAAATTGCATAAGGAGCAGGAATGAATTGGAAAGCATGCACTGGAACCCCTGAGTGTTGTTCCCTTCCTTCTGTTTAATGCTTTATCTCTATTGCATCAGAGAAGGAGGCAAATTGGCTGTTGGGAAGAGAGAAGCTAATTGGACTAAATCACCTCCTGAGGTATTCCTGGTGGGTTAGAAGGTCAGGGACTCTGGATGAAGCAGGGAAAGATATCTGAAACCATAGGCATGGAATTGATTCCCAGGGAAGTGGAACAGATCCTGGTACAAGAGAATGAACAAACCAGAGAGCCAATGGCAAAGCCCCAAAACACTGACCAGGACAGTCCGCAACCAAGACCAACCATCCTCCACACTCTAGCCCTTAGCATCCGCTGCAGATGTGAGCAGACAGCACACTGCAGTGTCTAGAGGGAGCTGAATAAACCTCAGCTCAGGGGAGAAGGGATTGGTCCACATTGTAATCATTCGAGTAGAAATTCTAGGCCAGCCCGGCCAAATTTATCATGAGTGAGATAGTGATTGACTATACACATATTAAGAAAACAAAAGTTAGGAAGTACATGAAGAAATAAATCTGAAGAAACAAGAACACATGTTTCAGGGAAAAATGGGTATAAATGAATGATACTGAAACACATTTTACTTTAGTTACTATTAAGATATTTCAAGCACAGAAATGGAATTTGGGGATTCAGAGAAGAATAAATGAGTACACTACAAACTGAGGAACAGAAACAAATAGCTTAATGACATAACATGGGGAAGCTGTAGTAAAGGGTGAGCATAGGCATCCATGTTATTTAAGTATAGAAGAAAATTAAACAATTATGATACTAAGAAAAACATCTACCTCTGTTTCATTGAATCTGCTAAAGTCTTTGTGTGGATCTAAAGTCTTTGTGTGGATCATAACAAACTGTGGAAAACTCTTAAAAAGATGGGAATACCAGACCATCTTACCTATCTCCTGAGAAACCTGTATGCAGGTCAAAAAGCAACAGTTAAGGACCTTTTGTATGGAACAAGTGACTGATTCAAAATTGAGAAGGGAGTATGACAAGGCTGTTTATTGTCACCTCTGTGACATCATGTGAAATGCCAGCTGGATGAGTCATCAGCTGGAATCAGGATTGTGGGGAGAAATATCAACAACCTCAGAAATGCACATGATACCACTTTAATGACAGAAAGCAAAGAGGAACTAAAGAATCTCTTGATGAGGGTGCAAGAGGAGAGTGAAAAAGCCGGTTTAAAACTCAATATTAAAAAAAAAAAACACAACAACAAACTAAGATCGTGGCATCCAGTTCCATCATTTCATGGCAAATAGAGGGAAAAGGTGGAAGCAGTGACAGATTTCTTCTTCTTGGCCCTAAAATCTCTGTGGATGGTGACTGCATCCATGAAATTAGAAGATGATTACTTCTTGGCAGGAAAGCTATGACAAACTTAGACAGCATATTAAAAAGCAGAGGCATCACTTTGCGGACAAAGGTCTGTCTAGTCAAGGCTACAGTCTTTCCAGTAGTCATGTATGGATGTGAGACTTGGACCATAAAGAAGGCAGAATGCTGAAGAATTGATGCTTTCGAACTGTGGTGGTGGAGAAGACTCTTGAGAGTCCCTTGGACTGCAAGGAGTTCAAACCAGTCCATCCTAAAGGAAATCAACCCTGAATATCCATTGGAAAGACTGATGCTGTAGCTGGAGCTCCAATACTTTGGCCACCTGATGTGAACTGCTGACTCATTGGAAAAGACCCTGATGCTGGGAAAGATTGAAGGCAGAAGAAGAGGGTGACAGAGGATGAGATGGGTTGGATGGCATCACTGATTCAATGGACATGAACTTGGGCAAACTCTGGGAGATGGTGAGGGACAGATGGCCTGGTGTGCTGCCGTCCATGGGGTGGCAAAGAGTCAGACATGACTTGGCAACTGAACAACAACAGCAACAAACAAAAGAATTATGGAAAGAAAATACTATAACGTTTTATTGAGACAGTGACAAATAACATTAGTTTCAAATTTAAAATAAGATTTTATATCTGTATGTGTTGTAAAATGATTACCACTATAACTTTTGTTAACAGCTATCACTATAAGTAGTTGCAAATTATTTTATTGTGAATTTTTATAATGTATAAAATGATTATCAAAACCAAGTGTTGGGATATAGAAGGTTGATGAAAAGTGCAAATTGCTCAGCTCTTATATTAGAAATTGAATGAGAAGCCTGTGTAGAATAGAACAACTAAAAACTAACTTTAAAATTGCCAAATCCCTAGAGATGAAAACATACAAATATTATATATTTTTTAAAGACAATCCATATAGAACTTTAAAAACAAAAAAAAGTTTTGAAAATAAAACATGAGACTGTTCTATACATCAGTGTCTCTTTTGCTGTCTCGTATACAGGATTATTGTTACCATCTTTCTAAATTCCATATATATGCGTTAGTATGCAGTCTTTTGGACTCTGTGGGAGAGGGAGAGGGTGGGATGATTTGGGAGAATGGCATTGAAACATATATAATATCATATATGAAACGAGTTGCCAGTCCAGGTTCAATGCACAATACTGGATGCTTGGGGCTTGTGCACTGGGAGGACCCAGAGGGATGGTACGGGGAGGGAGGAGGGTTCAGGATGGGGAACATGTGTATACCTGTGGCGGATTCATGTTGATATATGGCAAAACCAATACAATATTGTAAAGTTAAAAAATAAAATAATATATATATATATAAAAGAAAATAAAACATGAGAGGTGGATTTATTACATCAGTGAATATAAATGAAAGAATACCCATTAATGTGATGTAACATATGAAATTGAAGTGAAAGTCACTCAGTCGTGTTCAACTCTTTATGACCCCATGGACTATACAGTCCATGGAATTCTCCAGGCCAGAATACTGGAGTGGGTAGCCACTCCCTTCTCTCGGGGATCTTCCCAACCCAGGGATCAAACCCAGGTCTCCCACACTGCAGGTGGATTCTTTACCAGCTGAACCACAAGGGAAGCCCAATGTAACATATTGGGAGATTATAAAATAAAATAAGCATTTAACTGTGAGGAATGCAAAGAAAATTTAACAGAAATCCAGTGATGTCAAGAAAAGTTAATTCGTTATGTCAGACATTAAAATATTATGTAGACCAAAATAAAACAAGAATTATAGTGTAAAACAGCCTGAAAATATATTTATAGGGAGGTACCTGGATAGCTGGCTGGTGAAGGAAGAGATGATCCATATCTCTAAAGAACAGATTTTATTCTTTTACCTATGGGTCATGTGAACTTCCCTGTTGATTCAGTGGTAAAGAATTCACTTTCCAGTGCAGGAGACGTGGGTTCAATCCCTGGTTCGGGGACATTCCTTGAAGAAGGAAATGGCAACCCACTCCAGTCTTCTTGCCTGAAAGATCCTGTGGACAGAGGAGCCTGGTTGGCTGCAGCCTGTGGGGTCACAAAAGTAGCTGGATACAACTTAGTGACTAATCAACAACAATGGGTCATATATAGAAATGGAGATAATATTAGATCTCAAAACTTTGACATAGTCCCCAAAGTAAAATAGTATCACAAACATAAAATCCAACCACCTTAAAAGTGAAGGTGTTAGTTGCTCAGTTGGGTCTGACTCTTTGTGACCCCCATGGACTGTAGCCCGCCAGGCTCCTCTATCCACGGAATTGTCCAGGCAAGAATACTTGAGTTGATTGCCATTCTCTTCTCCAAACCACTTTAAAAATCATGCCTCAAAAAGTCCTTCAAAAAATTCTTGAGTCACAGAAGAAATCAAAAGGAAATTTATAGAATAGGTAAAAAACAAGCATCTGATGGAATTCAACACCATTTTGTTACTAAAGTGAATAATTGAAGTGAAGGTCACTCAGTTGTGTCTGACTCTTTGCAACCCTGTGAACTATAGAGTCCATGGAATTCTCCAGGCCAGAATACTGGAGTGGGTAGCCTTTCCCTTCTCCAGCAGATCTTCCCGACCCAGGAATCAAACCAGGGTCTCCTGCATTGCAGGCTGATTCTTTACCAACTGAACTTTGAGGGAAGCCCTTTGTTACTAAAATATACCTGAAAATAGCACCCCACTCCAGTACTCTTGCCTGGAAAATCCCATGGACAGAGGAGCCTGGTAGGCTGCAGTCCATGGGGTCACACAGAGTTGGACATGACTGAGCGACTTCACTTTCACTTTTCACTTTCATGCATTGAGAAGGAAATGGCAACCCACTCAGTGTTCTTGCCTGGAGAATCCCAGGGACAGGAAGCCTGGTGGGCTGCTGTCTACGGGGTCGCACAGAGTTGGACACGACTGAAGTGACTTAGCATACCTGAAAAAGATACATTTGAGAAAATTCACAGCATTTTTTTAAAGGTAATCAATGAGAAAGGAACTAATTCTACCAGTAATCTGGTAATTCTACCAGATATTAAAATATGTTATAAGTTACAAAAATCAAATAAATCTGTAGTGGAGAAGAGTGAAGAGAAGCCATAAATATATCTGGGTGTTTGTCACATTTAACTCATTAAAATAGTATAATTTTTAAATCACTGAGAAAAAAGATTATTTAGTGAATAATGGGAAACAACTGGTTAACCGTTGCAGAAAAATATAAAATCGGATCCTTATCTTACTTTTTACCTCAAAATAAATTCCAGATGGAATAGACTTTAAACATAAAAAAAAAAGCAAGCCTATACTTTTTTTTTTTAAGTATTGCTAAATGTATCTATAAACTTGGCAGAGAGATGCTTTCTAAAAGGGTATAACATCCAGAATTTATAAAGAAAAGCTCAATAACTTCACTACATAAAACATGTTAGGAAACAAAAAACTTGGGAGAGAAAATAGTTTGAGAAGGACCAAAATGCAAATGACTGATTAGAGAAAAATATTCACACAGGATAGATCCAGACTCATTAAAAATTTTTTAAAATATCTCATAGAAAAAATAACCCATAATAGAAAAATCAACAAAGGATATAAACAGTAAATTTATAAATAATGAAAAATAAGTTGCTATTTAACACAAATATAGTTGTTCAACCTCATTCAGAAGGAAACCAAAATACATAAAAATTCAAATTACAAAACAGATCTGATTTTCATGCCTATGCCTATATAATTGGCAAATAATTGAACTTGAACATCCCTGGAGTCAACATATTGAGAAAGAACTCTCAGTTGTGAAGATATGAAATATGGTAGCCTATCTTTGGAGTTTGAAGATAAATAAATATTATCAATTTAAACATGGCCTATTCCAGGTCACCACAATATGGTGAATATTGCAATGAGTTTTTTTTTGTTTGTTTTCCAGTATGTATAAAAGTTATGTTTACACTGTATAACTTTAAAGTTATGGGAATGTTAAATATGGGAAAATATACATATTTGCATACAATATTTATTATATTATTAAACCTTTTTCTTTCTTTTTCTAGAAGAAACAGAAGGAAAGTTAGTAGTGTTTGCCTTTAGAGAAAAGGATGGGATTGATTGAAGTAACTTTTCACCTGTTTATTTTGTCCCTTTCTGTATTGTTTTCATTATCTAATCATTATGTATAAGAGATGAGGTTTTCTGAGCAGTAGATATTTTTAGCTTTCTTTAGTATTTTTGTTTCTCTTAAAAACCAAAACTAATCTGTGTTGATAGTATCGACCAGTTAGTTGAATGGTTCTAGTAAGATTGACTGCAACCTGTATTTATATATTCTGGTGTGAGCTGAAAACCAGGAAATGTGTTTAATATTTCTATAGAGGGTTGTTTCACATGCATGTGTAGTATTAATACACATAAGACTACTAAGTTCAGGCTGATTCTTTTTAAGTGTCTATTCTGCTCCCCCAAGGATTGAAATCGTTTCAATAAATTTTGTTTTATAAATATTTAACTTATGTTTGCTGAGGTTGAAAAAGGCAATATTCCACAAGGGTCCATTTTCTAAATGTAAGGCATGAATGATTTTTTTCATAGCTACACTATTTATGAAATATTGAGAATTTATGCATGTGGAATGCCTCATAATGGACTATTATAGACTGAAACTATTCTTTTTTTTAGGTCTCCAGTGTAAAATTCCAGGCGTAGAAACTATAGCAAATGAATGTGCTACACTGCTCATGCTGTAGACTCCTTCATCTTTATAGAAGTGTTATTTGCTCAGCTAGATTGGTCTAAAAGATTGTTTTAAAGAATTAGTTTAATTTTCTCTCAAACAACTCAACCTTCAAAAAGAGTCCTTCTACATTGCTATTTTTTTTTTTTTTGCTATTGTAGCACATACTGAAGGCACTTATAAGCATGACATTTAATACGTTTATTTTATGTAGAGTATGTTATTAATGTAGCTGAATCACTTGATATAATTTGCATAAAATCATATTTCAGTCACAAAAGTTGGCATTTTGGGAGTTGTGGATGAGTTGGAATGAATCATTCATTTCTTAATAGAAAATGGCTCTGTCTTCAGTTTCCACCACCCTTGAACTTCAGCTACCTGGAGCATTTTCATGTGTTTATTTGTTTGCATTTAATTAAGTCCTAGTGATTACTTGGTGGTTCAAGCAGAGGGTGTTGTAAGTTTGTTTTTAACCTCACCTCATCATAGAAGGAGTTGGCATGCACCAGATTTTGTACTTTCAAAGCACTGCTGGGGTTTGACAATGTTCTGGTGATTCTATCAGCAGCTATGACATGGAAGCATAGTGTCTTTGCCGTTTTGCAGTTTGACAGACTGAAACTTAGTATTCGTGTTGGCCCTTCTGCATTTCATCTGCTCATCCAGGCTTATAAAAATGAAATAAAAAGTCCTTGTCTTGCTCTTGCTGAAGCAATTGTAGATTTTATGAGGAAATCAATGAACATGTCACCCTGGATTTGGCAGCAGGAAGGAGCAGGAACTTCATAAATTGTCTTTTTGGGTGCCAACTGTTAGGCATCAGAATTGTTTATATTAGTGAAACCCTCAGGTTGTAAGTTATGTAAATTGTGTCTTTTCCTGGACTATGTTTTATGGTGGAAAGGGGGTTGGGGAGCATGTATTAAATCTGAAATGGTCTCATGCTTAAATACTGCAATGTGGTAGACAGTTAATCTTCAAAACAGATAGTGACTATACATAACTGCTTTATTACCATCAACATATGTCTCTCCATAATTATCCTGGCTTCTACCTCGGGATGAGCTAAGGATGCAAGAGCTGTCTCAGCTCAGATCATTTTGTTTTTATACTTTGTGTTCCAAACAGAAGGTAACAGGGAAAAGAAAAAGTCCTGTGGATTCTCCTGATATTGGCACTAGAGAAAACATGACTCTGAAATTAATAGCTCTGTCTGAGACCTAGGAGAGCAGGTGTGGGTAAGTCTGACGACACAGCTGTGTCAATACCCCTTGGCGCATCTGAGTCTATTTGGAGAGATTCCTGAGGCGACGTGCAGCGTTGCACAGTCCTTTCCGGTTACCTAGTGGTGACACGTGCCAGTGGCTTCTAGTGACAGGGTTGCAGCCGACCTTCCAGTGGTCAGGGATTGACTCCTGAGGGATGGCAGTGCATTTTGCAAATAAAACAAGAACCCCTTCCCTGTTAAAAGAAAAAAAAAAAAAGAAAAAACAGTTCCTGGACTGTTCTCTCTATGGAGGAGGCAAGCTCAATTATTTATTTAGTAACTAATAAAAGATGGTTGCTGAGCAACATATGCATGTGGGAATGAACACACTCATGCATTCAAGAAATGTAACTAATTTCCTAATTTCCTCTATGTCTCATTGTTGTAGTCACTTATACTTAGAGAGGACATATACATGGCTGTGTCCAGAACAATCCACAGTCGTGGCTACTGTCCTAGCCTAATGGGTGGTAGCCACCTCTACTTCTTCCCTCTCAGTAGTGCTGTGGCCATGCTGTCTGTACCCACTGTATCAGCTTTTCCTTCAATCTGTTCAAGGGAAATGGCCTTGATACTTCAGTAGAAAGAGCTATGGGGCTCAAAAAAACAGAAAAAAACCAAATGATCAATTCTTTAGAATTTATTCCCTTCAAAATATTCAAAGATTTTCTTTTCTTATTTATAGCTTTTAAAAGGGTGTGCATAATGTTATAATATGTATAATGGAGATGGAAACTGTTGACCACATCGGGGCAAGCTTATTCCTTGGATAATGTAGTGTTTCACTTGGAGGACTTGATTTATTTAGGGGGCATCATTAATTTTATGAGATCATTTTTTATTTATCATTTAAGAAATTAAACTCCTTTAAAGGTCAGTTTTCATTCCAATCCCAAAGAAAGGCAATGCCAGAGAATGCTCAAACTACAGCACAATTGCACTCATCTCACACGCTAGTAAAGTAATGCTCAAAATTCTCCAAGCCAGGCTTCAGCAATACGTGAACCATGAACTTCCAGATGTTCAAGCTGGTTTTAGGAAAGGCAGAGGAACCAGAGATCAAATTGCCAACATCTGCTGGATCATTGAAAAAGCAAGAGAGTTCCAGAAAAAAAAACATCTATTTCTTCTTTATTGACTATGCCAAAGCCTTTGACTGTGTGGATCACAATAAACTGTGGAAAATTCTGAAAGAGATGGGAATACCAGACCACCTGACCTGCCTCTTGAGAAACCTGTATGCAGGTCAGGAAGCAACAGTTAGAACTGGACATGGAACAACAGACGGGTTCCAAATAGGAAAAGGAGTACGTCAAGGCTGTATATTGTCACCCTGCTTATTTACCTTATATGCAGAGTACATCATGAGAAATGCTGGGCTGGAAGAAGCACAAGCTGGAATCAAGATTGCCGGGAGAGATAGCAATAACCTCAGATATGCAGCTGACACCACCCTTATGGCAGAAAGTGAAGAGGAACTAAAAAGCCTCTTGATGAAAGTGAAAGAGGAGAGTGAAAAAGTTGGCTTAAAGCTCAACATTCAGAAAACAAAGATCATGGCATCTGGTCCCATGACTTCATGGGAAATAGATGGGGAAACAGTGGAAACAGAGTCAGGCTTTATTTTTCTGGGCTCCAAAATCACTGCAGATGGTGATTGCAGCCATGAAATTAAAAGACGCTTACTCCTTGGAAGGAAAGTTATGACCAACCTAGATAGCATATTCACATGTATACCGGATGGCGGATTCATTTTGATATTTGGCAAAACTAATACAATTATGTAAAGTTTAAAAATAAAATAAAATTAAAAATAAAATAAAATAAAATTTCTCTTATCAAAAAAAAAAAGTAGAGACACTACTTTGCCAACAAAGGTCCAGTTAGTCAAGGCTTGGTTTTTCCTATGGTCATGTATGGATGTGAGAGTCGGACAGTGAAGAAAGCTGAGCGCAGAAGAATTGATGCTTTTGAACTGTGGTGTTGGAGAGGACTCTTGAGAGTCCCTTGGATTGCAAGGAGATCCAACCAGTCCATTCTAAAGGAGATCAGTCCTGGGTGTTCTTTGGAAGGAATGATGCTAAAGCTGAAACTCCAGTTCTTTGGCCCCCTCATGCGAAGAGTTGACTCATTGGAAAAGACTCTGATGCTGGGAGGGATTGGGGGCAGGAGGAGAAGGGGACGACAGAGGATGAGATGGCTGGATGGCATCACCGACTCAATGGGCTTGAGTCTGGGTGAACTCTGGAGTTGGTGATGGACAGGGAGGCCTGGCGTGCTGCAATTCATGGGGTCGCAAAAAGTCGGACACGACTGAGCGACTGAACTGAACTGAACTATTGGTCATGTGTAGAGGTATGGCCTTTGAAGTCAAACGATCTGGCTCTGTAAGTGTCTGTCCCTCTGAACACAGCTCACCTCCTCTCCTGCCCTTAGTTTGGGGCTGGGAGCAGACAGCTCCCTATCTCACTCTGATTCCAAGTGACCTCAGAAAACATACCTTCTGTCTTTTCTTTTGTATCTTTTGACTCACAGCTTCCTAATGCCTGAGAGGTTTTTTGGACATTTGGATTATTTTATTCTTTCCTGCTTCTCCCGAAAGGCCACTTTATGATATTCTTTCTCATGTTTTTCAGTACTACCAGAGTGATTTTCTTAAAATACAGACCTGATACGTTCAGGTCCAGGTCTCAGAGGCTTTTGATAGATTCTTACTGTGTAAAAAATGAATACCTCACAGCAAAGGGCCAAGCTAACTGGTCACAATTCCTAGCCTTTTTTTTTTTTTCCTTTTTGCATTATCTCTTTCAGCCAAACCAGACAGTCTGCACTTTTCAAGACTCGCGCCGATGCTATAGGCCTTTCCAGCCTATACCTGCTTTCCCAGATTCTTTCAGGTTCACCTGAAACGCATCCTTCCCTGTAGCCCTTGCTGATCATCTTAGTCACGTTCTCTTTCCTTTGAGCATACTGAATCTTTATCATCTGAGTACAGACCCATCCATAGCTTGTCTAGAGTTATGACTAGCTGTGTCCTTACCTGTTTTACCTGTTAATTATAAATTCCTAGAAAGTGGAGACATGTCTTTTTATTATCTGTGTCTCTCCTAGCATCTTATGCAATATTTGGTAAAATATAAATACTCAATAAATACATGTGAAACTAGGAAAAATTAATGCCAAGCTATAGAAAAATTGCTGAAACATTAATACAACTCTTTTTGAGGACCAATGTTTTTGATTATGATAAATATCTAGACACCAATATCTCTCAAAAATGAGGTCTAAAAATGACCAACTAGTTGTTCTGAGTATGGTTTTAAGAGAAAAAAATAATTTTAGAGAAAAAATTATGTACACACATTAAATTGTTTTAAAATGTAACTTTACAGATGGTTTTCATAGGCATTTGGATACTTTAGTAAGTCCTATTACAGTCTTCAAGATTATGGATACATTGCAAGACTGAATTGGTCATGTCATCCCAGCCAATATTTAGATGATGGTATAGTTTTCTCCCAAATACATAATTTTCTGTAATTTTCTTCTAGTCATTTTATTTGTAATTTTCCCATTTTTATTGTTAGAACTTTGGTGAATTGTATCCCTTGTCCACGAAAAAACAAAACAAAACAAAACAGAACACCAGCTTAATAACATTTTGTTAAAGCATGAATGCTGAGATAAGAATAGTAATACAAAATACTACAAATCAGATTATAATGTGAAAAAAAAAATCAAGTGATGATCAGGACCTCAAAGCAAGTGTAGAATATAACTTGTTTGTGTTGCAATGATATAATGATTTCATTCACTCAATGGTAAGAGAAAAGTTTGTACAGGAAGTAAGATGTTAATTTTTTAAAAATTTTACTCCTAATGTAATTATAACAAATATGTCACAACGTGCCAATGAAGACTTTGAAACTTTTCTGCAGCTTTCAAACAAACACAATTGACCTTTCTCCTGAAACAACTAAGTTTGTCTAGAAAGTAAACTAATACTCTTCCCATCAAAATTAATGCATTTTGTTGCTAAAAGATAGGGGAGTCACCAGAATCATTGAACCTTTATTTAACTTTGCAGTCTTTGTTAAAAAAAGAAAAATAGGTAAATGTTATACAATTACTGAGATAGTTATAAAAGCAGCCACAATATTAATGATAAACATTATGTTTAGAGAGAGAACATAATGAACCTTTATACCAAATGGACATTCCTGGACTCAGTCTACAACCTGGAAAAGCAGTTACTATCCTGGAAGTGGCTAGTAGATGTTTTACTATAGAAATGAGAGCTAAGTAGAACACACTGATCGTTGTTTGACACGTGTGGTTCCCGTGTGAGGGAAAGGTCCACAGGAAATGTTTGTCCTGTTTCTATCTGGAGACCCAAAGCCTAGGAATTGAGACTATCTTTATCTTGGCTAATGATTATCTTGAGTTCCCTCATGTAACCTGCACAAGAAGTCCTGGGGTAGGGACTGACAGAGCACAGCCATATGTGTGACAAGGAAATTCTCACTCTGCTCTGTTCACAGACAGGATCTGGTGGTCAACAATATGTTTCCTGGTCCTGATTTGGTGCTGAAGCTAGTAGCCAAAAAATTATGGCCGTGGATGCAAGTCTTTGCGATTTGCTTCCAGGGTTTCCAGGATAGGGTTCTGTTTTTCCAAGCTGAAGTTCACCAGCTTATATAAGGAAACTAAATTACACACATTTTAAGGGGAAAATAAATGTTTTCTCATATGACACCAACATTACAAATAGACCATTTCTATCATTTGTTCATTGACATCCTCAGCAATGTATTTGGTGTTCCCAAACAGCCTGCAGGCACCACTTCTGGGCAGAAACATGTTTATTCCAAAGACACCTAGATATCAGAAAGGAACACCAACTATTGCCACTATTCGTGATGAGGATTAATTTTAAACTGAGCTCCTCTTATACACTATAAAGAGCAAAGAAACCAATTTGATGTGAAACTTAAGGCAACTATCATCACAATATTTAAATTACTAATAAAAATGTTCAAATAACAGCTTTGCTGTGACTAATATGAAACAGTTTTTTAAAAATATAATTTATATGTATAGAAATTTGTGTTTAATAGTTTTTAAACTTACCTAAAATGTAACATCTGCATTTATGTCTGTTGTTCATTAAGTAGATTTTAAGTGTTAAAAGTTTGAGGGAATATTGTTACTGATATTAAAGTAGTGACTATTTTTGAGAAATCTCCAACAACTCTTATAATAAATGCTTCCACACACAAAACAGTATAAAGAATGTTACACATATGTATCACATTAATAAATACAAATAATAATTAAATACATTATATTTAATAAATTAAATCAATAAAATGATTTAAAAACTAATTGTTTATATTAACTGTCAATCATTTAGCATTCAGTCTCATGCAATTTTGATACCCTTTACAGCTTGTAAAACCTAATTTTAGCTTGATTTATTAACATATACACAGTGTCCTTATGCTTTTAAAACTAATGTCTTTCATCTAAATAACAATTTCTGCTCTTTGTTTAGTTTTTCCCATGAAGTATTTTATTTTTTTCTCCTATTTTCTCATAAAGAATGAAATGGTCTTATTAGAATATAGGGTTTTCAGAAATCTTGGTAATTATCAAGTTCTTTGTACCATACTGAGTATGAATGTTGACTATTCTAATCCTTTGGTTTTCCAACTGCCATTGTAGTAGTGAAAATGGGAATTGGAGCCTAATTTTTGTTTATTTTGCTTTAATCCCTGGCTTCTCAGTTTTGCAGATGATAAGGAAATCAAATGAAGTTACATATTACTTGAGTAATGTAAAATTAATTTGATCATGGTCTCCTGAAAATGCAGACTCAATCAAAATGTGCACAATTAGAGCAGAGCATAATAGAGCAGAATCTTATCAATTCTCTCCTGTTTTGTTGACTGAGATACATTATAAGCAAAGAAATAAGTTGCACTGCAGAAGGTTTTTGATTTATATTTTGTTTTTATTTTTTACCTTTTTAGAACCTTCTTTCCTGGCCCTCTCTATGTATGACAGATTGATTTGTTCATCTGACTTTTATTAAATCTTTTATTTAAAAACAAACAAAAAATATTTTTTCCTAGGAGAAAAGGACAATCATTTATGTTTTGTTTTCAAATCATCAAAGATCATGATGAGACACCAATTTTATTAACACTTAGCTTAGAGAAGAAAAGCAAAAAATGATGATGAGCTGTTCTTTGGAGTATACTTTTGTTTCTGGTTTTGTCATCATTGTTAATCACTGTGATTTGCAGCCTGACTGTTTCAATCACTGAGACCAGTTTTAACTTGATTAACATTTTTCTTCCTTTTGTGGATCAGTACTGGTCCCCAGTTTGCGAGAACAGGATAACCTCTCAGTTGGCCTTATAGAAATAAATCATATCTTAATGCCCTTGAAATCAAAACATTCCCCCTAGAGACCATGCTGTAAATCAAAGTGGAAGGAAGTTGAGGCTGTTGTTCCAATTGGTGTATTCAAGATGGACCAGATGCCTTTCTGTTAGAATTTTAATATATGGTGCCTTTGCCTTTTTTTCAACTGGTGCTGTCATCTTCAAATGACAGAGATTGAGGGATAAATTGCTATTGCATAATTTCCTTATCTCTCCTCTATATACTGGGTTTGATTGACAGTTCAGACTTTCTTAAAGAATATTTTACATAGAAGATATTGAATTATGAGAAACACAGTATTCTACCATAAAGGAAAGTGGAAGTATATGTGTGCGCGCACGCGCGTGTGTGTGTGTATGTGTGTGCGCGCGCATGCGTGTAATATAGCTGTAGCATCTGATTTTTTTTCTCACCCAGTGCCTTTGTTTTATTACAAACAATAAGTATTTTCATTTCAATTGTTTCCCTCAATCCTTGATTCTTTCTAGTAGTCTCTCTCTATGTAACATTTTATCCCCTTTTATGCCTCAAAATTGTTTTTAAGCTATTTTTTCATATTGCAGAGAGGCTAAAACGATGCCCTGAAATCTAATCATTGCCTCTATTTGAGTAATCACATGATAGCCACTTCCTAGAATAAACATTGTGCATGTGTAGATAAACAACTTGAGATATAAACTCACGAAGTCAGATATCACAAGCATAATTTTGTAATATATCACAAAGCATAACTTATATCACAAGCATAATTTTGGATGAATGAAGCCAGATATCAAAAAGTACTCACTGAATGATTCCAGTTATATGAAACCTTAAAACAAGTAGCATCAATGTTTGTGGCTACAAGTCAAGATTAAGGTGTATGAGGTAGGGAGAAGGGGGTGGCCTCTAGGGCGCTGGTTATGCCCTGTTTATTTTCTTTTTTTTAATTTTGTATCATTTCAATTAATTTTATTTTATTTTTTTATTTTTTAAAATTTTATTTAATTTTTAAACTTTACATAATTGTATTAGTTTTGCCAAAGATCAAAGTGAATCCACCACAGGTATACATGTGTTCCCCATCCTGAACCCTCCTCCCTCCCCATACCATCCCTCTGGGTCGTACCAGTGCACTAGAAAGTTGACTTATAGTGTTTCAAGTGTACAGAAAAGTGATTCAGTTATATACACATATCTTCTTTTTTAGATTCTTTCCCATTATATGGTGTTATTAATACTATTAATATTATTGATTAATATTTATTATGATTAATATCACACTTATATAAAATATGTTTATATATGAATTTACTAATATATAAAGATTGTTTATAATATTATTAATAATGAATATAACCCACTAGGCTACACAATAGGTCCCTGTTGTTTATTTTATATATAGTACTGTGCATCTGTTAATCTCAAATTCCCAGTTCATCCATCTATCCCCACTTTCCCCTTTGATACCCCTAAGTTTTTTTCTATGTCTGAGTCTATTCTTTTTTGTAAGTTCGTTTGTATCATTTCTTTAGATCCCACATATAAGTGATAGCCTCTGGTATTTGTCTCTCTCTGTGTAACTTACTTTACTTTGCATGATAATCTCTAGGTCTGTCCATGTGGCTGCCAATGACATTATTTTATTCTTTTATATGCATGCCCTGTTTCTTGATCTGGTGCTGGTTATGACAATGTGTTCGGTTTATGTATTTGTTGTCATCTATACATTTGAACTTTTCTTTACTTCCATAAAAAAAAGTTAACAAGGATTCACTTTTACCATGAGAAGTGTGGAATATCACACTCATGACGGAAGCCTGGCTGTTAGAGGGCATGTTCTTCGAAGCCCTTTTAGTCGCAGGCCCTCATTCTCACTGAGGCTCCGTAGATGACCCCCTACTTCACTCTCGGTCATCTGCTTTCACTTTGTGTCCTTACTTTCCCCTCTAGTTACAAAGATCTCTCTTTTCTCCTGCTGAGTTTAGAACTTCCCCCAGGTAGCATTTTTCCTAAGTAAATATTCTTAGAACATGAGGAGAAGCAGGGAGAAGGACATGGCAACCCACTCCGGTGTTCTTGCCTGGAGAATCCCGTGGACAGAGGAGCCTGGTGGGCTGCTGTCCATGGGGTGGCACAGAGGTGGACACGACTGAAGCGGCTTAGCAGCAGCAGCAGCAGAGGAGAGGCGATACGGCCCCTCCCATAGAGGGACGTGCTTCCCGGCAGCTTAGGGCCCCCGTGCCTCACCCTCCTGGAGGCATGAGAAGGTGAGCACTGGCAGGAGCCTTTCTCAGGACTGCCAACGATCTCTCTGTGAGGCGGCGCAGCCTGACGAGAGACAAGCGAGTGAAGCCCACTCCCGACAGGAAACTCCTCTCCCTACTGTGTGCAGCTGAGTGCCATGACGTTGTCCTGCGTTGCAGAGAAGGCTATGGTGCTCCCAAAAGCCAAGAGGCTTCATCAATCGGAAAGAGTTTCCTGTTCTTAGAAGCTGCACAGTGAATGCTTGGCTTAAGTGAGTTAAGATGGCGCCATGGGGAAAAAAATGTATAAGACATGCAGCCAGACTTTTTGGGTTCTGGTAAGAGCTGAAACCCAGGCTGAATGCTTGTAAAAATTCTGTTCTTGTTTTTCTTCAATTGAAAAAAAAGAAAAAAAAACAGTAATGGATAATGAGGATAATAACATTAACCACCTTGCTTGGGGTGATGGGGGACATATTAAATTCTGCGGGGCTTCCCTGATAGCTCAGTTGGTAAAGAATCCGCCTATGATGCAGGAGACCGCAGTTCGATTCCTGGCTTGGGAACATCCACTGGAGAAGGGATAGGCTACCCAGTCCAATATTCTTGGTCTTCTCTTGTGGCTCAGCTGGTAAAGAATCCACCTGCAATGCGGGAGACCTGGATTCGGTCCCTGGGTTGGGAAGATCCCCTGGAGAAGGGAAAGGCTAACCACTCCAGTATTCTGGCCTGGAGAATTCCATGGACTGTATAGTCCATGGGGTCACAAAGAGTCAGACACAACTGAGCGACTTTCACTTTCATAGGCTAGAGTCCTATATTCCAGTAGGTTATCAGTGTATATATTGCCTGGTGAATATAGTTTGTCTGATTAGTCTGATCATGTCAGCCTCCCACAGAAAATTCTTACAAATCCCATCAACTTTGGGATGCAGGTGAGTCTCATGAGCACCTGCTGTGACCTGACCCTGGCCTCCTCTCCAGCCTTCTTTCTCATCAGTTACTCCTTTCCATTATCCTCTAACCATGCCTACAAATTTAGAGCTTCCCTAACACAATTATTCTTCATAACTTTGCTTCATTGTCCCCTTGGCTTGACTGCCCTCTCTGCTCCTCTTGACCTGGGAAGCATCTCTCTCTCTTTCCTTAGAAGTAATCTTCTTTACAAACATATTATTGGTTCTTCCTAATAATGTGAAACTGAATGAGGAATTTCTCTGCTGGGGTTCCACAGTGCCAGAGAATACTCTCTGGGTCTATTACAAGTAACTGCATTAGACTAGGAGCTGTCTGAATATAGGAGTACTGATTTCACTACTGTGGAGTCCCCAGTCCCTAAAATAACTCTTGGTATTTTTTTGTTGAATAAATTAATGCATGAAAAAATAAATGACAGTAAAATTAGATATACATGGTAATCGTCTTTAAAATTGCAATCTCCATGCTAATATCCAGCACCTCAGTTTAAAAGACAAGAAATGGTTAAAGAATATATTCGTACAACACCAAAGCCACAGTCCATAAAAGAAATAGCTGATAAACTGGATTTAATTAAAATTAAAAACTTCTGCTGTGTAAAAGTGTCAAAATTAGAAGACTTGCTACAGATTGGGGAAAAAAAAAAAGTTTTCCAGAAGAAACATCTGATCATCCAAAATATACAAAGAAGTCAAAACTCACCTGTAAGAAAATAACTTATTAAAAAAAGGCAAAAGGCCTCATCAGATCTTCATCAAAGAAGATATACAGATGGAAAATAAGGATATGAAAAGATGCTCTGCATCCTGTTTTGTCAGGGAAATGTAAACTAAAATAACAATGATGAATAACCAAAATTCAGGATGCTGACAATGCCAAATGCTAGTGAAGATACGGAAAAATGGGGACTCTCATTCATTGCTAGTGGGAAGGTAATCCCAAATATGACAGTCACTCTAGGAGCCAGTTTGGGAATTTCTTAACAAAACTAAACGTATCCTTACCATGTGATACAGCAACCATGTTCCTTGGTATTTACCCAAAGGACCTGAAGACTTATGTCTACACAAAAACGTACGCATGGGTGCCTATGGCAGCCTTATTCATAACTGCCAAAGCTTAGAAGCAACCAAGATGTCCTTCAGTGGGTCCATGGTCAGACTGTGGTATATCAACACAATGAAATGTTATTCATTGCTAGAAAGATGTGAGCTATCAAGCCATGGGAAGACATGGAAGACCTTTAAATGCATATTACCAAGTGAAAGAAGATGGTCTGAAAAGGCTACGGACTGTATGATTCCAGAGATGAGGCCAAGAACCAGAGGAAAATGAGCAGCTTCCTGCTCTGCTACTTCCTCCCTCTCTTGCCTTTCCCTTAGCTGACCCTCTGTAGACCTTTTTTTGATGCACCTAGTTTTGATGGAAAACCAACGTTAACTAAGTCGTTTACACACTTATCTTTTTTCTCCCTTTCTTTCTCCGACTCGGGGCAAGAGAATTCACTTTTAAAATAACACAAACATTGGTCATGGTGTCTGTGTCAGGCATGTCACTCGTTATTACGTTGTGAGTCTGCTGTGGTTACAGCAGTAAACTGGTCAAATACGTGCCAACTTCTTAGTCCGCTGTTTGTTTCCCCCATAGTTAGTCACAACTGTAGAAGGTCGTCGTGCACCTGCCGTGCCTGTATGGTCAGCGTTGAATGGTCCTTTAACTCTGCAGGTGTGTGTCTTGATTGTTTGCTACTTCTTGATAATCCCTATGATAAGCTCAAAAGTCAATGCTGAATAATAACATTCTGGTTAGTGTCCTACTCTTTTCCTTTTTGTTCTCCAATCTACTCTTTACCCTTTAACACCTGTTCTGTGCTCTGGAGACCTCTATTAAGCACATCACCTGGGCTACCTCAGCCAACGGTGAGTGCTGCCAGGGGATCTGAGCTCAGGACAAGAGGTCAAGTTGCTCATCGCTGCAGCTGCAGATGCAGATTAGAGTGACTGTATTTTTGTACAGAAGCATCCTCGCTCACAGCTGTAGTTTTCACTGGGATCCAATAACTGCTTTCTCCCTTTGTCCTTCCAGGGTAGGGGTGGTAAGGCTGCCCATTGGCTCCCCAAGCCTCAGGGTACTTCATCATCCCACCTTTGAAAATACCCCCTGCACTCCAGTTACCACTTGGAGTGTGGCAATTCTGTCTGTCCCCCTGCCTCACCTCCCAATAGAAACACATGATGTGCAGTTCCAATTAATGCAAGATGTTTCATCACCTTATAATGAATCACCCCATGCTCCCTTGGCAGTGACATCAGATAAAGGATATTGTCCACTTTTGTGCAAATGGCTTCAATTTGATTTTGGAATGTGTGGCTATTAACTTGCATGCTTCCTGTCTTACTTCCAAATGGGCACCTCTTCTTTGTTAAAGCAATTCAAATTGTAAGACAAGAGTTATGATCATAAGAATACTACTACTAGTAATAATAATATTAACTGGCATTTATATAACTTGCCACATGTTTCTGCATGTGTGTTTCCCATTTTATTCCTACAAAAACTTCACGTGATTTACCGTTTTCCCCCTGATTTCATAGATGGGAAAATGGGTTCCACAGAGACATTATGTCCTCCCCGTGAACTCCAAAATTTAGTAAAAGGCAGGAGACATTCGAGTTCACATCTTTCAACTCTAGTAGAAGAAATGCGATGGTTAAAATAGAGATTAGGAGGTCAGTGATATTACCTTCGATTTATGCATGTGTTAAGTTCGTGTTAATAAATGTTCTTGGTCAGATGTTTGCAATGTAAATAATGTTGTACTCAGTTCTTACGACAATTGTCATTTTTTTAAAAGGACAGCTGCTTATTTCTGTGTTTATCTGTGAATCTGTAATTTCTGAAATCCTACAATAAGATCATTAACTGAGTAGACTGCAGAATTGGCACTAATGGAATATAAAGTGATTCAAGAGTATGGACTTCTCATTTATAGAAAGACAAGGAGTTGTATGTTGAATTTACATTTATCAGCAGGAAATCTGAAGATGTGGACCATAGTTCTTTTTTTTTTTTAATTTTATTTTTCTTTCTTGATAATCTAATGTATTTTTTCCCCTCAAATGGAATAGGCCGTTGTCTGCAGCACAGTTTTGTTTCCTACCCACAAAAATAAACAGAAAAATTTATTTCCCTTTTAAATATATGTGTTTAGAGACTAAACATAATGTTCAAACTGTAGTTATATGACATAATTTATGTTAGAAACCATTGAATAGAATAATAGGAGTCTTTTCTAGACTCTCTACTTGCCTTTTCTCTTCTATTTTTCATAAAACAAAAAGGATGAGGACTTGGGAAAACATACATCTTTTGTTCTGTAATGATCATATGACTAATGGGAAAAATCCCCTCTCCTCTTTTTGTGTTCATTTTGGTTTCTTTGGCTTTTTTCCTCTCTTTTCTTATAGTCATGGTTTTATCAAATTTATGACTCTAGAAATTTTATTGAAGCAAGAATTCAGTCAGGAAGATGTGTTAGGATCTTATATCTTGAGTTTTTAAAAATACACAACTCTATGAGTTGATGTAGAAGTTTAGTGAATAAAATATACTTTTTGACAGAGGATACATTAAGGATTATTTTTTAAGTTTTTTTTTTTTTTTTTTTAGGAGGCAGGAAGAAAAAGAAATTGCTTTATTTGGGGGGAGACCAAAGGGAAGAAGAAAATCTCTTCCTCCGTAAATTATATAAGGAGGTTGACTGATTGATTAATTGGTATGAAGAACGAATTATATTCCTGCCATGCAAGACACCTGGGTGATCCATTCCCCTGCTCTATGGGAGTTTATGATCTAGTACAGAAGTTATAATACACACACACAACCAACAACCAGCCAAAACAGGCTCCTCTGTCCATGGGATTCTCCAGGCAAGAATACTGGAGTGGATTGCCATGCCCTCCTACATGGACATTTTAATAGCTATCTCGTATAACTTGTGGAGACTAAATGAATAAATATATGTAAAGAGAGCCTGGCTATATTAAGTGATGTAGAAAGGTTAGCTGTTGTCTATGTTTATAAATCTGCATCTGCCCTTAACAATCTATATAAACTTGGACCATAATGTTATTTAACTTCTTTGGGCATCAGTTTACCCATGGATAAACTGAATTTGTATTAGATAATCTCTTATATTATTTTCATTCAACCACATTTACTCAACAAATAAGTATTGGATACCTACTCTGTGCTAGGCGCTGAATGAATGGTGGACATGCATATTGCTCACGTGGGTTTTTTGGCCTGGGTGATGGGGATGAAGGAAAGGAAAATGTATTAAAGAGATAAACATAAAATAATAAATGTGCAATAAATACATAATTACTGTCTATTTTAGAAGGGAAAGAAACTGAGAGGAATCTTTGAGAGAATATCAGGAAGGTACCATTTACAGGAGTGGGTAGAGGTAGGTATTGGCAATCAGAGAAATCTCTTTGGAGATGATGTTTGACGTAAGTCAAGGTGAGAGTAGGAGTTAATCAAGCAAAGAGTGAGGTAAGATGGGAATTCCATTTTGTTTCTTTCAGAGAAGAAAAAACAATTTTATATAATAAATATACATTGCTAAGTCACTTCGGTCGTGTCCGACTCTGTGCGACCCCATAGAAGGCAGCCCACCAGGCTCCGCCGTCCCTGGGATTCTCCAGGCAAGAACACTGGAGTGGGTTGCCATTTCCTTCTCCAATGCGTGAAAGTGAAAAGTGAAAGTGAAGTCGCTCAGTCGTGTCCGACTCTTCGCGACCCCATGGACTACAGCCTACCAGGCTCCTCCATCCATGGGATTTTCCAGGCAAGACTACTGGAGTGGGGTGCCATTGCCTTCTCCGAAATATACATTAAACACATGCAGATACCTATAGGCATATATGTCATTACCCATTTGAGCTTTTAGTTTAAATTTTGTCACTCAGTATCAAAACCCATTAGTTTCAAATATTTGAAATTAATTCCATTTTTCATATTATGAATCATTGAAAGTTTTTTCATTTCAAAATAGGTCTTGAGACAGCAATTGTGTTGAATGAGAGCTGAGGAAGAATACGGCTTTCTACTCCGCATTTCTTGATTCCTATCACTTTTCCACCCACCTCAGATACGCACAAAATTAAGTCACGCAATTTTTATGCAAATGAACTTCAAAATGAGTCTGAGTGCTCTCTTTTTTGACATTGTTATAGAATTTTTGGAATCCTAACTGTCAAGTGAGTTGTGTTTAGTTGAGACGGCTTATGTGGTGCAGCCAATGTCTGGGGGCTCAAAACATCAAAAACCTCATCCACCTGCCCTGCCCAGTGTTTCTGATGGAGATGGTTAATCCCAGCCAGAAGATGCATAATCAGTACTGGGAACAAGTCCTGCACATAATTAATTGTGTAGTTTTGAGCTTGTCAAGTTATATCAAGCAGCTGGAATTATTTTGGAAGGATTACAATTGAAATGGATGCAGTTTATTCATTCTCAGTTGGGGCTACTAGAGTTAGACTCAGCATTTGTTGGGTCGGCCAGCTTGGTGGCCATCTTCTCATGGTCTTGGCTGTTCTCCTGCCCTTCACCCGCTCCCCACTGCCCAGCATATGAAGATATCATTGCTGTTGTTTTCCTCGGTGCCCAAGGACAGACAATAGCTATGAGCCAGGAAGGCTTTTAACTTTGAGTCATTATGGTGTTCAAATTAGCCATATACTTTGGTGGTTGTTGGGGATGGGAAACTCCAAATGTAACCTGACTCCAGTTTCTGAAAGTGGAGTTAAATATCCTGCCTAAGCTTGCCTGCTGCTATTAGTATAAGCAACTCTTCAGTAACTAATTATCTTTTCACACCTCCGAGCTGGAGATGTCCTAAAAGGGAGGTTTCCTGGCTCCCAAATGGGTGTCCCCAAATGGATGTTATGGAATCAGTTGTTCAGTGCTTTTCTGCCTAAATCTGAATCATGGTAGGGTAGTAGAAGTATTTAGGGATGAAGCAGGAAAAAAATTAGAGTTTTATGTGCCCAAAATGCATCAAATGCTCAGATTTGTGAAAGGGTGCCAGTTACTGCCCAGCACTTCTAGGCCTGAAGCCCTTCTGGTTAGATCTTCAAAAGGCAGTGGGGCATCTGATTAAATCATCTGGAAAAGGTGGTTTAGGACTAATGAGCCTAATAAGGATATCTTAAAACCACTCTGTTGCAAGATGGGGGCAGGTTTTCAAGTTTGATTTATTTGGAGAATCTCACAGAGAAACACATATTTTCTAAAGAAATAACTAGTTGTACTCGTTATTTGACCCTATTATTCTGTGAGACCTTATCGAATGCCAAGCCTATGAATCATTTATTTACTCAAAAAATTAATGAGTTCCTATTCTTGGTAGGCATAAACAGGAAAAAAAAAAAAAAAAGGATCCCCTTCCCCAACACCTTCCCCATATGCTTTTTGTCTCGTTTAAAGAGGAAGAATTGGGACTTTCCTGGTGGTCCAGTGGCTAAAACTTGTTACTCCAATGCAGAGGGCCCGGGTTTGATCCCTGGTCAAGAAACAAGATCCCACATGCAGAGTTTGCATTCCACAACTAAAGATCCCACAGGCTGCAAGGAAGGTCAAAGATAACATGTGTCACAGCTAAGACCCTGTGCAGCCAAATAAATATTTTTTTTTAATAAATAAAGAGGAAGGATTGATAGAAAAACTTATTAAGCCTGTCCTGATTGTCTGATAGTGTTTTTCCTATGTCTTCGAAATTGGGTCCATATTTTACTCAGTAAAAGTTATTGATTATTACTTTCTTATTTGCAACAATTCTAGAAGAAAATAATTGAATTGTATATTCTTAAGTTGTCCAAATTCATTTGATCTGGTGATATCTAGTCCCAGGTGCCCAGAAGCTATCTCTTACAGATACTTTGACTGTTTTTGTCACTAAAAAGATACAGATTTTGCAGAAAGTCAGTATACATGTGTATTGGTGAGAGAACATTCTGTTTTAAAGAATGCATGTGCACACACAAACATGCACACAGGTAATAATTAAAGAAAGTGCTGTAAAGAATGAGGAACAGAAGCTCTGATTAGACAATTCTCCTTCAAGTCCTGGTTTTGCCAGTTCTTTGCCATGTGAACCATGTCTGGTTCACTTCTCTGAATCTCCGTTCCTACACAGATAACGTGGACAAATGATGCGTCCTCACTGGATTGTGGTAAGAGCTAGATGCAGTCTATGGAAAAGTGATTAGCACAGTTGATAGCATGTGGTATGTGCTTAGGAAAAATAGCGCTTGTGAAAATGATATCAACCCGTTCAGTTCAGTCACTCAGTTGTGTCCGACTCTTTGTGACCCCATGAATCGCAGCACACCAGGCCTCCCTGTCCATCACCAACTCCCGGAGTTCACTCAGACTCACGTGGCATCAGCGATGCCATGCAGCCATCTCATCCTCTGTTGTCCACACCAACACCAACACCAGAAAACATATATTTCTGCTTTATTGACTATGCCAAAGCCTCTGACACTGTGGCTCACAATAAACTATGGAAAATTCTGAAAGAGATGGGAATACCAGACCACCTGATCTGCCTCTTGAGAAACCTGTATGCAGGTCAGGAAGCAACAGTTAGAACTGGACATGGAACAACAGACTGGTTCCAAATAGGAAAAGGAGTACCTCAAGGCTGTATATTGTCACCCTGCTTATATGCAGAGTACATCATGAGAAATGCTGGGCTGGAAGACCTAAGTTAAATTATATTAAATACCTCCCCTAAACTCAAATTAAAAGACAATATTTTCATTCATCCCCTCAACTATTGGGCTAAGAATCACTTCAGAAGATTCTGTGCATATTTTCTCTTCTAATGGGCTATTAGTAAACCTAAAAAGAAGCTGGAATAAGCATATGGCTTGACCTAGAAGAGAAGAGAGTCCAGTAAATTGCTGTTTTCTCTGAAAACCACCATCTTGGAGGTTGATACAGTAGTAGCATTATCCCACTTGTTTACTTTTACTTCTCTGGTAGACGAAAGTATATTCACTAAGAACGAGAAAACCCATTGTTTTCTTGTATTTTAAAAATACAAGAATGTTCATCTCTGGAACCTGCCAGCCACACTCAATTTCTACTTAGATGTTGAGATAAAGTGTTTCCTCATCAGTGTTCCAACAGAGCATGGAATTAATCTTTCAACATTCAGAAAAATCAAAGTCAAAATTAAAGTATTTTATTAGATCTCTCACTTACAGGATGGAATTTAATACTGAATTTGGCTTGAAACAAATGTGGTTTTTAAAATGTTCAAAATCTGAAAATCAATTTATTGATATAGGTGTTGTATGATATTCAAAAATGGCTTAACAATACTGATTAAAAAGCATTTCAATAATAAAATAAGTTAAATACAGATTGCTATTGTAACAGAATGAAGGACTAGATATTATGAGAAGTCCCACAGCTTCAAAGTACCTAGATGCTGGATAACGGCAGCATCCGTTATGAATTTTAAGTGAATTGCTGAGTTCATAAGATAGATTTCCCAAGGTTCAAAAAATGGACTAGGAACAGGAGTGGTAAGTAAGAACTGAGGCCCAGGACGATATGAGGACGTTGTGAGGATTAATGACCACAGAGGAAGTGGGAGACTAGACGCCGGGCCTGCACATGGGGATGTTCGGGTCTGAGACCCTGTGTAAAGCTGAGCCCTCACAGGAAAACACCAATGCTAGGAGGATGGGCGAGGAATGAAATCCAGCTTCCAGAAAAGAGAGACACGAGCAAGGCATATCCATCTCAACTCCAAATAAGAAATAAACGTAATTTGAGAACTCAGATTTTCTCCTGAAAATTTATAGTCATAAGCTGTCCTTATGTGGGTCTGTGGTTCAACCCTTAGCATGAAAACAAAAATGGTTCAGTTTTGGAAGGACCGGCTGGCTCCTGACAGAAGCGACTGTAACTGCTCCTGGAGGAAGTTTTTGAGGATTCACAAGGTGCAGCCCAAAATCAGCTTCTGATACAAATGAAAACTTACTAATTGAGAGGGAAAAGAAGCACCGTAGATTGGCAAAACTAAAGCCGGAAATCCAAACAAACAACAGCAAAAAAGAAATGAGACTCCCAAATGGTTTAGATGTTTAAATTGTCAGATGCAGACTGAGTAATACACATACTTATCACTTTAAAAATTAACAGTAGATTTTCCCAGAAAACTCATAAAACTAACCAAAGGCCAGGTAGATTTTTTTAAACAGTAACATAGAACATCTTGAAATTAAAAACTGTATCTGTATCTGTCATTGTTGTTTAGTTGCTAAATCATGTCCAACTCTTGTGAGTCCTCATGGACGGAAGAGCCTGGTGGTCTATAGTCCATGGGATTTCCCAGGAAAGAATACTGGAGTAGGTTGCCATTTCCTTCTCCAGGGGATCTTCCCAACACAGGGATCAAACTTGCATCTCCTGCATTGGCAGGTGGATTCTTTACCACTGAACCACCAGGGAAGCCCATCTGTATCTATATATGCATCTGTAAAATTATTGGAAGTTTAAGAAAATGGATGAGCTAAACTACATATTGACATACTTATGAAATATGAACTACATGGTTGATAAACTACATACTTACTTCAAACCTATAACTGAAGAAATTGGCCAGAGTGTAGCATAGAAATAGAAGAATATGGAAAACATAAAGTAAAAAAAATGTTAAGATCAGGATAGAGCAATAATATCTAACATATGACTGATTGAGATTATAAAATACATCAAAAAGGAAAAAAATCTGGAGAATCAGTGTCCAAAGAGCTATTGCTAAGAATTATTCAGAATTATTGAAAAGAGGTTCTAGATTCAGGAAGCATAAGATTCCCCAAGCAGGATAAAGGAAAAGAAATTAACTAGACCCTTCATCAAAGTAAAAAACAGTAGCCAAAGATAAGAGATTATGTACAAAGAAATGACTATCAGATTGACAATATATTTCTCAACTGAAGTCAACCAAGAAGAATTTCTCAATGAAAGAGATACATGTACCCCAATGTTCATCACAGCACTGTTTATAATAGCCAGGACATGGAAGCAACCTAGATGTCCATCAGCAGATGAATGGATAAGAAAGCTGTGGTACATATACACAATGGAGTATTACTCAGCCATTAAAAAGAATACATTTGAATCAGTTCTAATGAGGTGGATGAAACTGGAGCCTATTATACAGAGTGAAGTAAACCAGAAAGAAAAACACCAATACAGTATACTAACACATATATATGGAATTTAGAAAGATGGTAAGGATAACCCTGTATGCGAGATAGCAAAAGAGACACAGATGTATAGAACAGTCTTTTGGACTCTGTGGGAGAGGGAGAGGGTGGGATGATTTGGGAGAATGGCATTGAAACATGTATAACATCATATATGAAACGAGTTGCCGGTCCAGGTTCGATGCACGATACTGGATGCTTGGGGCTGGTGCACTGGGACGACCCAGAGGGATGGTATGGGGAGGGGAGAAGGAGGAGGGTTCAGGATGGGGAACACATGTATACCTGTGGCGGATTCATTTTTATATATGGCAAAACCAATACAATATTTTAAAGTTAAAAAATAAAATAATTAAAAAATATTTTGAAAACATAATTCTTAACGCATACTTCTGAATCCAGCAAAGTTACATTTTACTAGTAAGAGTAAAATAACAGTTTCAGATAAACAAAACCTGAGTAAGTTTATAAGCAACAAGTTCTTTTACTATAGACAGAGTCGGACACGACTGAAGCGACTTAGCAGCAGCAGCCGCATACTTCAAGGAGAAAAACTACTAAAGTGGTCTCAGCAAAAAGATACCTAATAGAAGAAAACCTAGTGATAGAAAAAAAAAAAAAGACATCAGTATTCAAAATAAACATGACTATGGAAAATAATATCTTATTTGGGGCACTAGGCAAACAAGATAGAGCAAAGGATATTCAATAAATCCAAGAGAAAGACATAAAATTAGGACTTGTTTGTTATTAAATATTTTGAATATCACTCAGATTATAGCTATACTTATATTCATAAGAAAGAAGAAAATATTAAAGCATAGGAATATGACACATTTTATAATTTTAAGTTCGTAATAAACTGCATATTTAATATGGGTAACATGTGCATTTAAAAATTCCATGATAAGAATATTTCTAGAACCTTATGTTTTAGCTTAGGTGGAGAAAAGATGAAATAAATCGGCCTGTCTTGAGCAGAAAGTTAAGGAAAGTGAGAAAACAATGGAACAAAGGAAGGACTATGGTAAAACCGAGCTTTGTCTGCTTAAATAAAAGACATAGTGAAAGAAAAAGGAAAAAAAAAAAAATATAAAGAAAGTACATATGATTTTAAAAGGTTTAGCTACCTCAGTTATCACAATATGTATAAAAAGACTAAATTCCTTAATTACAGAAATAATCAGTAGATTGGATCATTAGGAAAAAATATATCAAAGTTATATACTATATACAAAATGAGAAAAAAAGATACAGAAATGCTAATCAAAAGAAAGGCATAACAGACTGTAAGACTATCAAAATATAAATCAAAGATTGGTATCATGGTAAAGAAAAAATTTTAAATATATAATCATAGTAAGAGATTTAGAAATATCATTCCCACTATTGAGAGGTATATCTAATAACAAATTAGAAGAGTTGAATAAAATAATTAATAAGCGTGTAATATACATATGTGAAAACCTGATTGTCAAAATTAGAAAATAATATTTTCTAATATTCAGTAAACATGCATATCAGTTGTTCATATTTTAGACCAAGGGCTAACAAACTACAGTTTATAGATCAAATCTAGCTCATGGCCTATTTTGTTATGGCTCTCCACTGAAAGCCAAGTTTAACATTTTTAATTGGTTGTGAGATTTTTTAAAAAGAAAAGAATATATGACACAGACCATACATGGTACACAAAATGTGGAATGTTTACTCTCTGGTACTTTATAGAAAATAAAAAAATAGCTGACCTATGTAGTAGGCCCTCGGGAATAGCCCCAGAAATGTCATGTTGACCATCATTCTATGAAAGTCTACTGTGTGCTGGACACTACTGTAGACTCTGAGGATATCACAGGAAAAAACAAAACAAAACAAAACAAAAATGCTTGTATTCCAGTGAGGGAGATAGACAAGAAGTAAGGTAATAAAAAGTATAGTGTCTGTGATGGCTATTAGTGTTAAGAAGAAAAAGTGTAACAGGGAAAATAACAATTGTTCTGGAAAATTAACTACTCAAAGTGCATAATGTATGGATCAAAAGAGAAACAATGAAAAAAATTGAAATAAATGGACCTGAATTTTTATTACATCATAAAACCAGTAGACATCAACACGAGATGTAATGGGAAATGTTGTTTTATATGCTATATTAAAGAAAATAAAGATTGAATATTAATGATCTATAAGACCAATTTAAGAAGTTACAAAAATAATATCAGAATGAACACAAATGTACTAGAAGGCATAAAGAATAAAGAATAGAAATGAATGGAATTATAACAAACTATAGAGAAAATTATAGACTATATTATTAAGAAAGGGTATTTCTTTAGAAATATTAATAGAATAAACATTTATTGAGAATGATCAAGAAAAATATATTAGTATCAACCCACTCTAGTATTCTTACCTGGAGAATCCCATGGACAAAGGAGCCTGGTGGGCTACAGTCCATAGGGTTGCAAAGAATCAGACATGACTAAAGCAGCTTATCATTCAATGAGTATTAAAATCATATAAACTTAAAAACACAAAACATTTAACATATAAAAGTATGAACAACTTTGTATCAGTAATTTGAAAATTTGGATACAAGGAAAAAACCCTTAAGAATTGTAACATCAATCATGATTCAAGATTATTGTATCTGTACAGTTTTATAACCAGAAAACAAATTAATTCAGTAGTAAAATAACGTGTCCCCAATAAAATAACTGTCTACAATAGATTTACAGGTAATTTCTACCAAAATTTAAAAGAGAATTCCAATATAGTTTTATAAACTCTTCCAAAATATTAAAGAAAAATGTGCATTTCAAAATTTATGTCAAGAGGTCAATATAATCTTTATGTGCAAGCCAACAAAGACAGTGCAAGAAATGAAAAGTATAAAAATGCAAATTTAAAGTATTAATAATTGGCCCAATATGGAAACAATCCAAATATCTATCAACTGATAAATGCAATCAAAGGGAACAAACTTGGAAACATGCTAAATCATGGATGCATCTTATGAATATTATGTTAAATGGAAAAAGCCAAATACAAAAGTCTGCATATCACAGGATGCAGTTTGGGCAAAGTATCCTTACAAGGCAAATCCAAAGTAAAATACTGGTTGCTTGAATGTAGCTGAAAGTGAAAACAGGAATGTACTGCAAAAGGACACAAAAGAGCTTTTTGTGGATGATGAAAATGTTGTAAAACTAGTTTTGTTGCATAACTCTGTAAATATAACAAAAATTTCTCAGTTTTATACCTAATTTTAAGGCAAAAAAGCTTAAGATCATCTAACTAGAGGCAGGGAAAATTCTAGGAAATGCAAAAACCTAGTCTTTTCTTTCTTTTTTTCTTTTTTTTACTTTCAGACACATTATAGAAAAAGGAGAACTTCTTTAACTGAATTAAAGGAATTTACTTACTCTTAAATAATATTAATTATTGAAACATTAGAATCTATTCCATTAAACTCAGAGAAAGGATAGGAAACCCAATTCCACTGAAAATTATATAGAAACACAATTCCAAAAAACAGATACTAGAAACGGAAGGAGGGGATTGGAACAAGATGGCGGAAGAGTAGGTGGACATGGAGTACATCTCTCTTCATGGATACATCAGGAATACACCTTCAGACACAGAAGGGCATGCAGAACACCAGCTGAGAGCAGACAGGAGTGCCTCACCAGTGGAAAAGAATATATAGAACCATGCAAAACTTGAGATCTAGCCCTGAACCTTTGGAGTGGGAGCACTGACTCCAAGGCCCTAGACGACCAGAGAACTCACCCTAGGGAGTGTCACATGGAACTCACACAAAGGAAACCACTTGAATACGAGACTTGGCACCACCCAACCACCAGTAGCACCCTGTGAAGGATGTCTCATCTAAACAACAAACAAAACAATATTACAAACCCAGTCATCAACAGACAGGATTGTCACCTCACTCAGCCTTGCCATTTGGAGGAAAAACAAACAAACAAAAACTCAGCACAAGTCTCACCCTATAGGAAGCTCACACAAACCATTGGACAAACCTTAGGAGGACAGAAACCAAAACGAAGAAATAATTCAACTTTCTTCAAGGAAATAATTCAACTTTCCTTGAAGCCTGGGGAAAGGAGAACTCAAACACAGTAACTTGAAAAAAAAAAAAAATGAAAAGGTACAGAAAGACTGCACAAATGAAGGAACAAACTAGAAACACAGAAGTCCAAATAGGAAAATTACCTGAGAAAGAATCCAGAATAGTAATAGTAAAGATGATCAAAAACCTTGAAAACAAAATGGAGAAAGTGCAAGAATCAATTAACAAAGGCCTAGAAGCACAAAAGAATATAAAAGAGACAACACAATTTCTGAAATTAAAAATACTCTAGATGGAATCAATAGCAGAATATCTGAAGCAGAAGAATGAATCAGTAAGCTGGAAGATAAAATGGTGGAAATAACTTCTGAAGAGCAGAATAAAGTAAAAAGAATGAAAAGAGCTGAGGACCATCTCAGAGACCTCTGGGACAATATCAAACACACCGACGTTTGAATTATAGGGGTCCCAAAAGAAAAAGAGAAAAAGAAAGGGCATGAGAAAATTTTTGAAGAGATTATAGTTGAAATATTCCCCAACATGGAAAAGGAGTCAATCAAGTCCAAGAGGCGCAGTGTCCCACACAATATAAACCCAAGGAGAAATATGCCAGGATACATACTAATCCAATTAACAAAGACTCAGAACTGGAAAAGGTCAGTTTTCATTCCAATCCCAAAGAAAGGCAATGCCAAAGAATGCTCAAACTGTCTCAGAATTGCACTCATCTCACACGCTAGTAAAGTAATGCTCGAAATTCTCCAAACCAGGCTTCAGCAATACATGAACCGTGAACTTCCTGATGTTCAAACTGGTTTTAGAAAAGGCAGAGGAACCAGAGATCAAATTGCCAACATCCCCTGGATCATTGAAAAAAGCAAGAGAGTTCCAGAAAAACATCTATTTCTGCTATGCCAAAGCCTTTGACTGTGTGGATCACAATAAACTGTGGAAAATTCTGAAAGAGATGGGAATACCAGACCACCTGACCTGCCTCTTGAGAAATCTGTATGCAGGTCAGGAAGCAACAGTTAGAACTGGACATGGAACAACAGACTGGTTCCAAATAGGAAAAGGAGTTCGTCAAGGCTGTATATTGTCACCCTGCTTATTTAACTTATATGCAGAGTACATCATGAGAAACGCTGGACTGGAAGAAGCACAAGCTAGAATCAAGATTTCTGGGAGAAATATCAATAACTTCAGATATGCAGATGACACCACCCTTATGGCAGAAAGTGAAGAGGAACTAAAAAGCCTCTTGATGAAAGTGAAAGAAGAGAGTGAAAAAGTTGGCTTAAATCTCAACATTCAGAAAACGAAGATCTTGGCATCTGGTCCTATCACTTCGTGGCAAATAGATGGGGAAACAGTATCAGACTTTATTTTTTTGGGCTCCAAAATCACTGCAGATGGTGATTGCAGCCATGAAATTAAAAGACGCTTACTCCTTGGAAGGAAAGTTATGACCTTCCTAAATAGCATAGTGAAAAGCAGAGACACTACTTTGCCAACAAAGGTCCATCTAGTCAAGGCTTGTTTTTTCCAGTGGTCATGTATGGATGTGAGAGTTGGACTGTGAAGAAATTTGAGTGTTGAAGAATTGATGCTTTTGAACTGTGGTGTTGGAGAAGACTCTTGAGAGTCCCTTGGACTGCAAGGAGATCCAACCAGTCCATTCTGAAGGAGATCGGCCCTGGGATTTCTTTGGAAGGAATGATGCTAAAGCTGAAGCTCCAGTACTTTGGCCACCTCATGCGAAGAGTTGACTCATTTGAAAAGGCCCTGATGCTGGGAGGGATTGGGGGCAGGAAGAGAAGGGGATGACAGAGGATGAGATGCCTGGATGGCATCACTGACTCGATGGATGTGAGTCTGAGTGAACTCTGGGAGATGGTGATGGACAGGAAGGCCTGGCATGCTGCAATTCATGGGGTTGCAAAGAGTTCAGTTCAGAGCGACTGAACTGAACTGAACTGAAACACAAAGAATATTAAAAACAGCAAGGGAGAAGTAACATACAAGGGAAATCCCATATGCTTAACAGCTGATTTTCAGCAGAAACTCTGCAGGCCAGAAGGGAATGGCAGGATTTATTTAAAGTACTGAAAGGAAATAATCTACAACCAAGATTACTGTACCCAGCAAGGATCTCATTCAAAACTGATGAACAAATAAAAAGCTTTTCAGACAAGCAAAAGTTAAGAGAATTCAGAATCAAACCATCTTTACAACAAATGTTAAACAGTCTTTTATAGTCAAGAAATACAACAGAAGAAAAAAGATCTACAAAATCAACCCCAAACAAATAGAAAATGGCAATAGAAACATATATATATCAATAATTACTTTAAATGTAAATGGATTAAATGCTCCAACCAAAAGACACAGACTGGCTGAATGGATACAGAAACAAGACCCATATACATGCTGACTACAAGAAACACATTTCATGCCTCAAGACACATATAGACTGGAAGTGAGAGGATGGAAAAATGTATTCCATGCATATCGGAAGCAAAAAAAGCTGGAGTAGCAATCTTCATATCAGAAAAAATAGTTCTTAAAATAAATAAGATTACGAGAGATAAGGAAGAACACTACATAATGATCAAGGGATCAATCCAAGAGGAAGACAAAACCATTGTAAATATCTATGCACCCAACATAGGAGCACCTCAATACATAAGACAAACACTAAGACATAACAGGAGAAATTTACAGTAGCACAATAATAGTAGGAGACTTTAACAAAACACTCACACCAATAGACAGGTCATCAAAATAGAAAAGTAATAAGGAAACACAAGTCTTAAATGATACATTAGGTGAAATGGATCTCATTGATATCTTCGGGACATTCCTTCCAAATGCAGACAAATACACCTTCTCAAGTGCACATGAAACATCTCCAGAATAGATCACATCTTGGGTCACAAATCAAACCTCAGTAAATTGAAGAAAGTTTAAACCATATCAAGCATCTTATCTGACCATAATGCTATGAGACTAAATATCAATTACAAAAAAAAAAAAAAACTGTAAGAAACACAAACACATGGAGATTAAAAACACATTTCTAAATAACCAACACATTACTAAAGAAATCAAAAGGGACATCAAACAATTTCTAGAAACAAATGACACTGAAAACATGACAACTCAAAACCTGTGGGATGCAGAAAAAGCAGTTCTAAGAGGGAAGTTTATACAATCCTACTTCAAGAAACAAGAAAAACACCGAGTAGACAATCTAACTTTACACCTAAAGCAACTGGAAAAAGAAGAACCAAAAAACCCTTAAAATTAATAGAAGGAGAGAAATCATAAAGATCCAAGTGGAAATAAATGAAAAAGAAATAAAAGAAACAATAGTAAAAATGAATAAAACTAAAAGCTTGTTCTTTAACAAGATAAACAAAATTTACAAAGCCTTAGCCAGACTCATCAAGAAAAAAATAGAGAAGAATCAAATCAACAAAATTAGAAATGAAAAAGGAGAGGTTATAACAGACAATGCAGAGATACAAAGGGTTGTAAGAGACTATTATAAGCAACTATATGACAAAATAGATAACCTGGAAGAAATGGCCAGATTCTTAGAAAAGTTAAATCTTCCAAGACTGAACCAGGAAGAAATAGAAATTATGAACAACCCAATTAAAAGCACTGAAATTAAAGCTGTGATCAAAAATCTCCCAAAAAGCAAAAGCCCAGGACCAGACGGCTTCACAGGAGAATTCTATCAAACATTTAGAGAAGAGCTAATGCCTTTTCTTCTAAAACTCTTTCAAAAAACTGCAGAGGAAAGAACACTTCCAAACTCATTCTATGAGGCCACATCACCCTGATATCAAAACCAGACAAAGACAACACAAAAAGTAAAACTACAGGCCAATATCACTGATGAACATAGACGTAAATATCTTCAACAAAATTTTAGCAAACAGAATTCAGCAACACATCAAAGAGCTCATACACCATGATCAAGTTGGGTTTATTCCAGGGATGCAAGGATTCTTCAATATATGGAAATCAATCAATGTGATATACCTTATTAACAAATTGAAAGGTAAAAACCATATGATAATCTTAACAGATGCAGAAAAAGCCAATTCAGCACCCATTTATGCTTAAAACTCTTCAAAAAATGGGCATAGAAGGAATCTACCTCAACATAGTAAAGGCCATACATGATAAGCCTATAATAAACCTTATTCTCAATGGTGAAAAACTGAAACCATTACCCCTAAGATCAGGAACAAGACAAGGGTATCCACTTTTGCTACTATTATTCAACATAGTTCTGGAAGTCCCAGCTATAGCAATCAGAGAAGAAAAAGAAATAGAAGGAATCCAGATCAGAAAAGAAGAAGTAAAGCTCTCACTGTTTGCAGATGACTTGATACTGTACGTAGAAAACCCTAAAGATAGTATCAGAAAATTACTAGAGCTAATCAGTGAATTTAGCAAAGTTGCAGGATACAAAATGAACACACAGGAATCACTTGCATTTCTATATACTAACAAAGAAAAATCAGAAAGAGAAATTAAGGAATCAGTCCCATTCACCATTTCAACAAAAAGAACTAAATATCTAGGAATAAAGTTACCTAAGGAGACAAAAGAACTGTACACAGAAAATTATAAGACACTAATGAAAGAAATCAAAGGTGACATAAACAGATGGAGAGATATTCCATGTTCCTGGTTAGAAAGAATCATTATTGTGAAAATGACTATACTACCAAACAATCTACAGAATCAGTGCGATCACTATCAAATTATGAATGGCATTTTTCACAGAACTAGAAAAAAAACATTCACAATTCATATGGAAACACAAAAGACCCCGAATAGCCAAAGCAGTCTTGAGAAAGAAGAGTGGAGCTGGAGCAATCAACCTTCCTGATTTCAGATTATACTACAAAAGTACGGTCATCAAGACAGTATGGTGCTGGCACAAAAACAGAAATACAGATAAATGGAACAAGATAGAAAGCCCAGAAATAAACCCATGCACCTATGGGTATATTATTTTAGACAAAGGAGGCAAGAATATACAATGGGGCAACGACAGCCTCTTCAATAAATGGTGCTGGGAAAACTGGAGAGCTACATGTAAAAGAATGAAATTCGAACACTTCCTACCACCATACACAAAGATAAACTCAAAATGGATTAAAGACCTAAATGTGAGACCAGAAACTATAAAACTCTTAAAGGAAAATATAGACAGAACACTCGTTGACATAAATGAAAGGAAGATCCTCTATGACCCACCTCCTACAATAATGGAAATAAAACCAAAAGTAAAAAAAAGGGACCTGACTAAATTTAAAAGCTTTTGCACAGCAAAGGAAACTATAAGCAAGGTGAAATGACAACCCTCAGAATGGAAGAAAATAATAGCAAATGAAACAACTGACAAAGGATTAATTTCCAAAATATATAAGCAGCTCATACAACTCAATACCAGAAAAACAAACAACCCAATCAAAAAGTGGGGAAAAGACCTAAACAGACATTTCTCCAAAGAAGACATACAGATGGCTAACAAACACATGAAAAGATGCTCAACATCACTCATTATTACAGAAATGTAAATCAAATCTACAATGAGATATCACCTCACACCAGTCAGCATGGCCCTCGTCAAAAAGTCTGCAAACAATAAATGCTGGAGAGGGTGTGGAGAAAAGGGAATACTCTTGCACTGTTGGTGGGAATATAAATTGATACAGCCACTATGGTAGACGGCATGGTGATTAATTTAAAAACTAGGAATAAAACCACCATATGACCCAGCAATCCCATTCCTAGGCATATAACCTGAGGAAACCAAAATTTAAAGAGAAACACATACCATTGTCCATTGCAGCAATATTTACAAAAGCTAGAACGTGGAAGCAACCTAGCTGTCTTTCAACAGATAAATGGATAAGGAAGTTGTGGTACATATACACAGTAGAGCATCATTTGAGTCAGTTCTGATGAGGTGGATGAACCTAGAACCTATTATACACAGTGAAGTGAGTCAGCAAGAGAAAGAGAAATACCATATTCTAACACATATATATGGAATCTAGAAAAATGGTTCTGAAGAATTTATTTACAGGGCAGCAATGGAGAAACAGACATAGAGAATAGACTTATGGACATGGGGAGAAGGGAGGAGAGGGTGAGATGTATTGAGAGAGTAACATGGAAACTTACATTACCATATGTAAAAGAGATAGCCAACGGGAATTTGCTGTATAGCTCAGAAAACTCAAACAGGGGCTCTGTGTCAACCTAGAGGGGTGGGATGGGGAGGGAGAGGGGAGGGATGTTCAAGGGGGAGGGATATATGTATACCTATGGCTGATTCATGCTGAGATTTGACAGAAAACAGTCAAATTCTGTAAAGCAATTATCTTTCAATAAAAAATAAATTTAAAAAAGCAATACAACTGCCCCCCAAAAAAGAAATGGAAGGAGGGCTATATTATCCTATAATGAAATTATTTTCTGTATTTTTATGTAAAGAATCTTTAAAAAATTAGTAGAATTCCATATATATGCGTTAGTATACTGTATTGGTGTTTTTCTTTCTGGCTTACTTCACTCTGTATAATAGGCTCCAGTTTCATCCACCTCATTAAAACTGATTCAAATGTATTCTTTTTAATGGCTGAGTAATACTCCATTGTGTATATGTACCACTGCTTTCTTATCCATTCATCTGCTGATGGACATCTAGATTGCTTCCATGTCCTGGCTATTATAAACAGTGCTGTGATGAACATTGGGGTACATGTGTCTCTTTCCCTTCTGGTTTCCTCAGTGTGTATGCCCAGCAGTGGGGTTGCTGGATCATAAGGCAGTTCTATTTCCAGTTTTTTAAGGAATCTCCACACTGTTCTCCATAGTGGCTGTACTAGTTTGCATTCCCACACATATATATGGAATTTAGAAAGATGGTAACAATAACCCTGTATATGAGACAGCAAAAGAGACACTGATGTATAGAACAGTCTTATGGAGGGAGAGGGAGAGGGTGGGAAGATTTGGGAGAATGACATTGAAACATGTATACTATCATGTATAAAACGAGTTGCCAGTCCAAGTTCGATGCACGATACTTGATGCTTGGGGCTGGTGCACTGGGACGACCCAGAGGGATGGTATGGGGAGGGAGGAGGGAGGAGGGTTCAGGATGGGGAACATATGTATACCTGTGGCGGATTCATTTCGATATTTGGCAAAACCAATACAATATTGTAAAGTTTAAAAATAAATTTAAAAAAATTAGTAGAATTAATTTTCACTAAAAGTTCACAAAAATTGTTGGGTTAAGACATCAAAATGTATTGAATTTCTATACATTACCAAAAATACATCAAAAGACTTTAAAATTTTTAAGTATTGAAAAGCTATATTAAGAAGTAAACTTTAAACAACTCCCAAAAATAACCATAGAATCATATGCTGTCAGGCAACTACTTCTCTTAACAGTGTTCTTTCGACTATCATAGCTATATATGTATTTGGGAAAATCCATAACTCATGTTTAGCATTTGTTAGTAAATGTTGAAACTTGAGATAACCTTGTTTCCTGCAAAGCAACACTGAGTAGAGTGGCCTGGTTCCAGAGAACATTTTATTCTTCCTCCCCCTCATTCTAGTCAGCTATACATCCCAGAAGAGATCTGTAGAAAATCAGGGAGCTAAGAGGTTTGCATTTTTTTTTAAAAAACATACCAGAAAAAAATACGCTTTTTAGAATTGATCCTCAGAGGTCTCCTCTGTCCTCATTATCTGACTATGATTGTATTTTATGCAATTCTCTATCAAAGGTCAGAACAAACCCTTTAGGCATGAAATGATGCCCAACTCTTCATGGACTAAAAATTGAAAGTGCAGAAAATAGAGTACATTCGGTTTCTCCTCATGACCCCACCAAACAAAATGCCAAAAAAGCAAGCAAACAAAAACCCCACAGTTCCAAGAACCTGGTGTTTTTAAGCCATCAGCAGAGATGCTGAAGTAAATGGAATATAATAGGAAACGAAGTTCAGATCACAAATGGTAGATTTTAACCTTCTTGAGAAGAAGGACATTGTTGTCTTTGTATTCCACTGGTATGAGGTGCCTAGAATAGTCAAATTCCTAGAGACAGAAGGTAGAACAGTGGTTACCAGAGGCAGGGGGAGAGCGTAACGGGAAGTTATTCTTTATGGGTATGAATTTTCTGTTCTGGAAGATGAAAACATTCTGGAGATGTATAATGGCAATGATTGGATAATGATGTGTATACATTTAATGCCACTAAACTGGACACTAGAAATGGTTAAAAGGAAAAATTTATAGTTTGTATTTCACCATAATTTAAAAACTCAAGAATATAGAACAAAAGTTTCTTATGTTTTATGCTAAGAATGCATTGTAGGCGTTGTATTTTTGTTTCCCTGATTTCTTTAAGAATAAAATATCTTTGGCATAATATCACACAGAGAGAGAGGGGAGGGAGTGGAGAACCATTTCTTAAACCACTTGAAAGTATGTAGAGAACTTCTCAACAAAGTGAAAATAAGCTGGCTATTTTCTTTTTCTGTTTGCTTTTGCATTTTATTTTTTCTGCCCCCTGGAATGTGGGTGCATTGACACATCCATGCTCTTTGCTAAGAGGCCAACATTTTCCTTGAGGGAAAAACCAGTCACTATGAGTGTGCAGGACATTAATGTCCCCGAGACTCGAAGGTGTTAACATAACTCTGTGATATTCCATTTACTCCAGAGAGATTTCAGCAGAGGGAAAAAAAAAAAACCTGTCTAGTGTTACCTGAAAGGAAAAAGAAAAATGAGTTTTATTTATGCAGTGGCTGCTTAGTTTTAGTTGTGTGTCAGGTTAAAGCAAATCTATTCTTTTACTCTCATGTACTATTAGCAAAATTATAAGACACATTATTGATAATAGACACAAAATACCTGAAAGCTTTTTTATCAGAGTTGAGCACTTCCTTTAGAGAAAATTCTATGCTCTTCACCAAGAACATGGGTGTCTCAATAATAATTTTGTTATTTATTAGCACCTTTCTCATTTTTCTGTCTTGGCTTTGCTTTCAGTCTGTTTCAGTTAGGTTACTTTACCCATCAACATCATGATCTTCTTTGCTGAAATCCTGGGGCTGAGATCAATCTACCTATCTCTTAGTTATGTGCTTCCTCTGCCTAAATAAAGCAATATGTAGAATGCAGCCGTGTTGGTTTATAAATCAATTGGTAATTAAGAACAGTTGATGTCACCAGACTTACAGTTAAGACTTATTCTTGTAATTTTTCTAAAATTCAATTATCCTCCAACAACCTGGTCAGTTTTTCGTATACATAATTTTTGAAATTGAAGATAAAGCTGAATTTCCTGTCTTAAGAACAAGAGAGCATGTGTTATCCAGGGTTCAACCATGATAGTAAAAACCTCATGAGTATTATGCAACAACAGATTTATTAGAGGCTTAAGAAGTCACGCAGTTGTTGGAGAAGCTGGAAAAGTAGAGATCAAAAGGTAGAGTAGAGAGATCAAAGAAAAGCCACAACTGAGATTCCAAATCCCTGGAACTGGTGGATAAATTGGAGTCTACAGGGACAAATGGGAAGTCAGGTGGGACCAGCTTCTGGAGAGGAGCTCAGAGAGGAACCAGTGCCTCTGAGTCTGGTGGTGGGCCTGGTGGCCCTGTGGGTGTGCAGGGCTGGCAGAGGGGAAGAAGCGCCTGTCACAGAGCAGGGAGAGTGTGGACAGGACTTGCTGGCTGCTCCACCTCCATCTATGGCCTTGGCAGCCTGAAGAGGGCATGGCTGTCGTGTTGGTTCGCCTTCCAAGCTCCCACAGGCTCCCCTTTGGGTCCACCCAACCTGGAACTGCGTGGGAAGGGGGTTTTGGCAAACACAAACCAGCGTAGCCTTGTTAACAGAGTACAGGACCGGAAAAGCGAGGATTTTCAGTTGTCCCAAGGCAAGATAATCAAGTTAGCAAAAGCTTTTCAGCTTCTCCAGAGAAATGCTGATAAAGAGTTGATAAAACACCAGGTCTCCCTGGAGTGAACACTGAGCTGAACACCTCGCCACCCCAATTTAGAGGGAGAGCCGCAGGGCTTACCATCTCACCGGGAGATGGGGAAGGACCGGGAAGCCTGGTGTGCTGCAGCCCATGGGGTCACAGAGTCGGACACAGCTGAGCGGCTGAACACCACCAGCAGGGCCTGGTTAAGCCCTGGCTGTTTGGCCTGGGTGGATCACTTACTCACTAGGGCGGGACTGCGTGAGATGCCAGAGCTGGGTGCTGGGATGGCAGCAGAGAGAGGAGCAGGGCCAGGAGAAGCCCCCAGGGACCTGGGAGGTGCTCCTGAACGTGTCCCTCCCACAGCCCTGGAGTCTGAGGTTCGTTTTTATGGGCAGCACCTGGGCTCTGGCCTGATTCTTTATTATCATCTCTCCACAGCCTTCCTCAGTCACTTGCCCCCCACCATCCCTTCTCCTCCCTTCCCTTCACTGCTTCATTCTTACCCTCTCTCTCCCTCCACACACTTCCTCCATCCCTCCCTCTAGTTATCTTCGACCTCTGTGCCCTTCTGTTAGGATTCAGTAACCTCTGTGCAGCCTGGGGATCTTTGCAAGCCGCTGCTTGGGCTGAACAAAGCCCAGCTCCCCCTTCCTTCGTCTCCTACTCCTCACTTGGTGTCTCAGTCTCCTTTTGTTTCTTTCCCTGCGCCTCTCTTTGTTTCTCTCTGCCTCTCTCTAGCTCAAGACTGACTCCTCCTATTTCAGGTCTCAGCTAAAAGTTACCTGTCCAGAAAAGCATTCCTTGAAACCTCCTGATGAAATGTGCACTTCTGTGGCCTCTCATCATCCGCCGTGGCTGCATTTCCCCGTGTCCCTCACGGCACTCCCACCATTCACCCCAAGTTCTGTGTGACTTGTTTATCCCACACACGGACTCATGAGCTCTGTGAGGATGGGTCACGTCCATTTATTCACCAGTATATCCTCCACAGCCAGCACAGGACCTAGCACATACATGGAAGCTTATTAAATGCTTCCTGAGTGAATAAATCAGTGAAAGAATAAGAAATGAATGAATACAGTCAGGTTTTAAAATTTTCTAGAAAGACAAGCTTAAATGACACTATTTGACGTAAAGGTGATTTTTCTAAAATGCGCAGGCCAAAATACCTGGCCCTTTTGGTTTTGTAAGAGGTAATGAAGTATTCATATGATAGTGTGGAATTTCCATGGGACAGATACTGATAGAGTTATTAGGGATTCTCAAATGAATACAGCTGTGGAGGGAAAGGCCACACAGGAAACCCTGTGAGTCCTGTAGCATCATTCAGGGAGTGCAATGGAAAAGAATAGAATGCGGTATGGGTCATTTAAAGACGTTCAGAAACCTGAGGATAGGAAAAAAAAATTAGGGGAAAGGAATACTGAAATTTAGGGATATTCAAGTTACCTGTATAAAACTGATATATCCTGACCTAGGGCTTCTCTTGAAGGGATTTGAACATTGACTAGTAAAAGACAGGTTATAATTATATTCAATTCATTAACAATCTGCTTATACAGCCATTACCAAAATGCAAATTAGTTGGAGAAGTATTACAGTATATATGTCTTAAGCCAGTTTACTAATGTTTTTGTTGTTGTTTAGTCGCTAAGTCATGTCCGACTCTTGTGACCACATAGACGGTATCCCACCAGGCTCCTCTGTCCATGGGATTTCCCAGGCAAGAATAGTGGAGACAAGAATTTCCTTCTCCAGATTTTCCCAACCCAGGGATCAAACCCAAGTCTCCAGCATTGACAGGCGGATTCTTTACCACTGAGCTACCAGGGAAGCTCCACTAATGTTTTTACTAATTCATAAAAGAAAATAGTTGAAAGATGACATTCATGTTAGCCTTCATATTTCAATGACATGAAAAGCATTCAAAATGAACATAAACTTTTAAACATCTTTGTAAAAATTTATAAACTGAAAAATATTTTATGTGCATGTGAATCTTTTTTCTTATTTTTGAGAAACTTTAAAAATTGCAAATTTTAAACAATAGCAAATCTGTAAAAATTAGGTCAATTGTAAACTCAAAAAAACCGTTGATTGCCAGACAAGTTGAATTCATCTTATATAGAATTCATTTTGTGCATTTATTTCAAATAGTCTGTTACTGGTTTAGATTATGGTTTCTTGAAAATATTTTGTTTTTTTTCCTCAAAGGAAGAAGTGAGAACTTACTAGGAAAATGTTTGCTATATTGACCTTTGTGGCTAAAGAGAAGCTGTCCACAGTGGTCCTCTGTTTTAACCCAGTGGAGCACATTCACTATTAGATCAAAGTAAATTTGTGTGTCTGTGTCTAATCAGGATTGGGTAGTTTCCTTACCCACTTTGGCAGGTCCAGAGAAGGTCATACAGTAGATAAAGAGGCCTCCGTTTCTGAATGACAGTGCAAAGAACATCACATTATTCTTTTCCCATGTAGCATAGAAAATCCATTCCATTAAGGAGAATTCTAGAAACTGGCTGAATTTCAAGCTATGTTTTAATTCAACTTTTTGGCATATGGCATTAAAACAAAGTCAAGGGTCATAGCTTGATAATTGGGTATGAATACGATCAGTGCATTCGGCCTCAGCCTCAGTCATGCAGAACCTATTTGTAGCTTGATAATATCACGATTGCATGTTTTTAATTGAAATACTCATAAGGAGTCCTAACGTAATCTTGGTATTACTCATTTTCCCCCTCATAAACTTAAGGTACTGGTTAATGGTGTTCAATGAAACGTTGCATCGTGGACTTTATATATATATATATATATATATATATATATATATCTTTTTTACCTACCTGCCCCCTGAAGCATAAAGTTTGGGATAAAAAATGTTTTGTTACTTGATTTTAAAAAGAGTCTGTATTTTCTAAGCTTCTAATCAGTAGCAGAAGCTTATTTTATAAGTCTAATCCTGAGTGCAACATAATTTATCACTGAAAATTTCCTTCCTTACTTCAATATAGACACAAATCTTTTAAATCATTTTTTCTCTCACTCTGCATTTAAATGGTGTAATTGAACTATGTAGATTATTATATAGAATAAAATATTTTTATCTTTGTTATACTCCAGTGCAATGCCTCATTTTAAACAGTATAATGTCCTTGAATATATGGCTCCTTCATATCCATTCTGTTTTCCTCCATTTGTAACAAAATATTTATAGCATTTATAATTTAGAAAAATTTTAAATTAAGATGAGAATACAGCACAGATTTTTTTTTTAAGTGAAACATATGGACATAAAATGCAGTCACTGGAAACTTTGGAAATGAATATAGGAACGATGGCTAATCATTCTATTGTAAAGGTTTCCTGTATAATTCTACTTCTTAAAATATTTAACTACTGAATTCTAAACGTCAGACTTAGTTATTTAGACTTAGCTATTGGCAAATTGATGAAACTGAAAGTCATGGTGAGCCTGCTGTTTGGGGAATAGAAATGAAAATTCAAGAAAAAAGATATCACAATAGTTTATGATAGAAATCTTCATTTTTTTAATTTATATTTTGTTTGTACCATTTTAATGGTGGGGGGAACTAGACCATTCTGAAAAGCTTGAATTCATGGTGATCCAGGCAGACTTCTTGCCTCTCTCTCTGTCTTTTGGGGATGAAGGGGACAGGAGGAGGGGAAGGTGCAGATTGCCAGTGTGCCTGCATCCGTCTCAGACCTCTGCACCCTGCCTTTCCAAAGCGAAAAACACAAGTCTGCCAGTCTGTGCTAGCACATGTCACAGCTGCTGCTGAAAACTCATCTTTGACTCATTCATCCCCATTGAATCTAAATTTATTTTAGATTATATCTTGACAGGAAGTTTGAGACTGAACTAGGCATTTTCTCGGTTTCACAAGCATCTGCCTCGCTGTACGCTGAGGGTTTCACTAATGAATGTGACATTTGCTGGTAAATAAATAAATAAACCTCTACAGTCTATTTCCTTGTTCTAGAAAGAATGAGCAGAACCACCAGAGCAAGGAAACATTTCATTTTTCCTTCCTCTTGCTTGGTTCTACTTCCACATCTCAGTGACTTTCGACAAAGAAAATGAAAATAAAAGCTATCCTGGAACCACTTGAAGTAGTGGGTATTATTTAAGAATATCGAAATTAGAGCTAGAACTGGGGGCACACTGGGTCTTCTGCAGTTTGCTCACTTGAGCAGCCTACCATAACCTGGTACTGGGAGAATAGGTAAGCATGTGTTAATATCTTCCCTAAAGTGAACCACAGGGAAAAGCGGGAAGCTTTGACTTACATTTTGCATGGGGGTTGTGGGATTGCTAATGTGGATGCAGTGGTCAAGTTGCCACTTAGTGCTTGAGATCTCAGGAGGAGGGAGGTGCTTCCTCTCTTCTAACATCCAAACCTAGAAAATCTAGAAAATCTTACTAAAGAGTGGCCTTGGCAGTGTGGAGTAAACACTCACTGGCATCATCTGGAGCAGACTGGAATTCATAGATGGAAGGGTAAGGATCAAGGCTCCCCATCCTCTCAGATCCTGTGGATGGGTGAGGCCCAGCTGCGTGCACCATAGGCTGCTTTTAGAAAGGGGCTATGCCCCTTCCTGTGGAGTGAGATGACTGCCAACTGCTAGCATCTGACAATGCTGAGTGTTAGGTTCTTGGTTAGTTTGATTAACCCAGTATAAACATTTATAAAAACTAAAAAAAAAATGTATGTGTCAATTTTACCCTTTATGCTTTGGTATCTTTTTTTTTTTTTTTAAATTGACAAGTATGAAACAACTCTACCTGTTCAGAGACAAGCCTGATTGTCTAGTACATTACCATAGAGACTCTCTGGGTTGCCTAGTAACAAGCTACCTGAAACCAATGACCCCTTTCCCTCTAGGAGGAAGGTCTGCTCCTAAACCCAACATTCAAAAAATGCCAGATGCTAAGAGCTGGCACACTCAACTGTTTTGTACCCAATCCCAAACTTTTTACCATACTTTCTAAGACTGCCTTCATCTCATCTCATGATAAAGCATGTGGTCCCTTGCTAAGAACAGCCAGTGTTGCACCCAGCAGGGCAAGGCCCAAGCACTTCTGTCAGGATCCAGGATGCTGAGAGGATGGGGAGGCTTGGGTGCATGTTTATCCTTGTACCTGTGCATTCCAGTCTGCTTCAAGTGATGCTAGTGAGTGAGTGCTCCACACGGCCAAGGTCGTTCTTAAGAGGCCGCACTTGGGTTTTCTTGCATTTTGATCTTATTGGATAATTTAAAGATTCTCAAATTTGCTCTACTGTGCTGAACCAACTGAAATGACTGTTGATTTCAGGGTATCTGAAAATGCTTTTCTTTTTGGCTACACGTGGCTAGATCCAATTGAATTAGAAATTTAAATGGGGTATGCTCCAAGTTAGCTATGGGGCCAATGTGTCCAGACAAACTATATTTGCAGAGTGTAAATATCTATTTGATAAATCAAGGATAAGTAAAAAATTGACATCATAATGCATAAGATTTTAGAATTTTAAAAATAAATTCTTCTCTTCCTATGTTACCCCTAAATTGCAGCTATTTGCTTGGGAAGGGAATACTTGATCGTGTCACCAGGACTTTGCACAGGCTGTCCTATTTTCTGGAACACCTAATCTCTGTAGCTAATTACCCAACTTACCCAGCTCATCTCTACTCCAGAATCCTTGTCTGGTCTGGTCCGCAAGTCCCATCTGAAAATACATATGCCTTCCTAGTAACAGACCCAGTTGCACTGCTTTGCAGTTGTCTAATTCTATGTGTCTTCCATACTAAATTACAAGTCTGATCAGGACATCGGCTCCACCCTTTGTGATTTTTGTGCTTCTCTCCTCCCTGCACTCACCCACTGCCAACGTTCCATGTTTGCCTGGTAACCCTTTGGCCTGTACTTCCAGCAGGAGAAGGCTTTATGCAGACCTTCCAGGAGTTCTATCTGAGGGAGGATATAGGAGTTGTGGGAATCATGATCATTCTGGGCAGCCGCTGTGACTGACACTCTGGGGAGACCTCGGTTAGATTGGTAACCCTGACAAACCTGCTACGCCAGGCATGGAAACACTCCGAGATCCCCAGCCACCCCAGCAAGGAGAGAACTCAGCCAGTGTTGCCTGTGTTCCCAGAGAGATGTCTTGCTTTCCTCGCATTTACCTGGCAGCTCAACGTTTTTCCCCATGTTTCAGCTGGGCACAGTTGCCACCAGATCCACCTGGCCAATAAACATACTGGCATCTACTATTTCCATTGACTGCAAAGTCAATAAATCCAAAAATGTTGGATTTTGTGATTATTGAAAGATAGGGATGACTATAAGATTTGTATGTTTCTGAGCATTTGTTCACAAATGCCTTTGTTTTAATTGATTTATAGTTGACTTACAAAATTATAATAATTTCAGGTATATAATAGTGATTCAATATGTTTGGAGATTATGTTCCATACAAAGTTATTATAGCATTGTGACTATATTCCCTGCATTGTATAGTACACATCTGTGACATATTTGTTTATAACTGGCAGTTTGTACCTCTTAATCATTAAATAGTTTTCTACAAGAGTACATTCAAGTGTTTATAAGAATTTGTATGTGTATGTAAGTGTGTCCTTTTGGGAACCCTGAAAGTCAGTTTTCTAAAATGTGTTAGTCAGTCATGAGCACTATCAAAAGTATGATTATTTTGACCATCTTCAGTCATTAGTCAAAAGGTGCAAATGTTCAGTTATAAGATAAACAAGTTCTGGGGAAGTACTATACAGCATGGTAACTAGAGTAATATCATTGTATCATTTATTTGAAAGTTGCTCAACATACCTTAAAAGTTCTCACCATAAGAAAAAAAAGTAACTATGTGGTGTGATAGATGTTCACCAAACTTAACATGGTGTTCATTTTGCCATAGATAACATGTCAAATCATTCTGTTATACCTTAAACTTACATAATGTTATGTGTCACTTATATCTCAATAAATCTGGAAAGAGTTTGATTTTTAAACTTTTGTGAGATATCAAAGGAATCTTAAATTTAAACATTATATGTTAATAAGTAAATAAGTTACACTAGTATTTTATTTTAAAAATTCTTATACTCTACTATATGGTTACATATAGTTGTTATTAAGTCACACCCCAAAATGGAGAGCCCTGTAAAATTAATGTTGTAAATGCAATCTTTTAATCTGATTTTAAAAATTTTTATTAAGCATGTCATAAGTGTTTTCCATGTTACTAATTGACTTTATAATTTATGTGAAGTAGTTACATTAATTTTATAGACTAAGTTAAATATTTTCTTGTGTGTATGATCTGTTTTTAATGTTTGAAATCACATATAATATTGCAGTGACTTGTTGTTGTTCCGTCTCCCAGTCATGTCTGACTCTTTGCAACCCAATGGACTGCAGCATGCCAGGCCTCCCTGGGCCTCACCATCTCCAGGATCTTGCCCAAGTTTATGTTCATTGCATCAATGATACTGTCCATACTTTCTTATTAATAATGCCTATTGATTGATAGAATAAACTCCCAAGTGTTGAGCCCAGGGGGAACACCACGTTTCTTACTCAAGACGGATATGGACACAGTGCTTGTCCGAAGCACTGCGCTTCTGCCAAAGGCCAACAGCAGCGGGCCGGGGCGGCGGTTTCATCCTGTGGCTTAAACATGACCTGTGAAGTGTGTTTCTTCCCTCTCACAAGACTATGTTTGACCACTTCTTTACAGATTTAAAGACTGGCCAGTTAGAATTTTTTGTTGTTTTTCAACAGTATGCTTAGATTACTATAGATGGTGTTCTTATTTTAGTACTTTCTAGAAATGCTTCTTTTTTTTATGATTTTTTTTATTTTATTTTATTTTTTAAACTTTACATAATTGTATTAGTTTTGCCAAATATCGAAATGAATCCGCCACAGGTATACATGTGTTCCCCATCCTGAACCCTCCTCCCTCCTCCCTCCCCATACCATCCCTCTGGGTCGTCCCAGTGCACTAGCCCCAAGCATCCAGTATCGTGCATCGAACCTGGACTGGCAACTCGTTTCTTACATGATATTTTACATGTTTCAATGTCATTCTCCCAAATCTTCCCACCCTCTCCCTCTCCCACAGAGTCCAAAAGACTGTTCTATACATCAGTGTCTCTTTTGCTGTCTCGTACACTGGGTTATTGTTACCATCTTTCTAAATTCCATATATATGCATTAGTATACTGTATTTATGTTTTTCCTTCTGGCTTACTTCACTCTGTATAATAGGCTCCAGTTTCATCCACCTCATTAGAACTGATTCAAATGTATTCTTTTTAATGGCTGAGTAATACTCCATTGTGTATATGTACCACTGCTTTCTTATCCATTCATCTGCTGATGGACATCTAGGTTGCTTCCATGTCCTGGCTATTATAAACAGTGCTGCGATGAACATTGGGGTACATGTGTCTCTTTCCCTTCTGGTTTCCTCAGTGTGTATGCCCAGCAGTGGGATTGCTGGATCATAAGGCAGTTCTATTTCCAGTTTTTTAAGGAATCTCCACACTGGTCTCCATAGTGGCTGTACTAGTTTGCATTGCCACCAACAGTGTAAGAGGGTTCCCTTTTCTCCAGACCCTCTCCAGCATTTATTATTTGTAGACTTTTGGATCGCAGCCATTTTGACTGGTGTGAAATGGTACCTCATAGTGGTTTTGATTTGCATTTCTCTGATAATGAGTGATGTTGAGCATTTTTTCATGTGTTTGTTAGCCATCTGTATGTCTTCTTTGGAGAAATGTCTATTTAGTTCTTTGGCCCATTTTTTGATTGGGTCGTTTATTTTTCTGGAGTTGAGCTGTAGGAGTTGCTTGTATATTTTTGAGATTAGTTGTTTGTCGGTTGCTTCATTTGCTATTATTTTCTCCCATTCTGAAGGCTGTCTTTTCACCTTGCTAATAGTTTCCTTTGATGTGCAGAAGCTTTTAAGGTTAATTAGGTCCCATTTGTTTATTTTTGCTTTTATTTCCAATATTCTGGGGGGTGGGTCATAGAGGATCCTGCTGTGATGTATGTCAGAGAGTGTTTTGCCTATGTTCTCCTCTAGGAGTTTTATAGTTTCTGGTCTTACGTTTAGATCTTTAATCCATTTTGAGTTTATTTTTGTGTATGGTGTTAGAAAGTGGTCTAGTTTCATTCTTTTACAGGTGGTTGACCAGATTTCCCAGCACCACTTGTTAAAGAGATTGTCTTTAATCCATTGTATATTCTTGCCTCCTTTGTCAAAGATAAGGTGTCCATATGTGCGTGGATTTATCTCTGGGCTTTCTATTTTATTCCATTGATCTATATTTCTGTCTTTGTGCCAGTACCATACTGTCTTGATAACTGTGGCTTTGTAGTAGAGCCTGAAGTCAGCTAGGTTGATTCCTCCAGTTCCATTCTTCTTTCTCAAGATTGCTTTGGCTATTCGAGGTTTTTTGTATTTCCATACAAATTGTGAAATTATTTGTTCTAGCTCTGTGAAGAATACTGTTGGTAGCTTGATAGGGATTGCGTTGAATCTATAAATTGCTTTGGGTAGTATACTCATTTTCACTATATTGATTCTTCCAATCCATGAACATGGTATATTTCTCCATCTATTAGTGTCCTCTTTGATTTCTTTCACCAGTGTTTTATAGAAATGCTTCTTGATGTTGTAAATTTTCACATTCAAGACTCTGTAAAGCATTCCACTTCTCATGACCTCATATTTTCATCTATCTCACCATATCCATTAGTTGGCTTGGCCTTTATAATACACAGAATGATCTCTATAGCACAAAAATGGGAGCTAGGGAAATATGCTTCCTCTTCAGCTTGGATGGGAGGGGAGTGTTGAGGGAGAATGGATACATGGATATGTAAGGCTGAGTCCCTTTGCTGTGCATCTGAAATTAGCACAGAATTATTAATTGGCTGTACTCTGGTCTAAAGTAAAGAAAATAATAGAAAGATAATAGGAGAATCTCTATGAAATTGGTGAAAAACACATATCTAATTCATGGGTGAAAGAAGAAGTCCAAAAGAAAATAAAAGATACATAAATCAAAATCAACTATACTTCCACTTAAAAATACATTGGACAGAATTAAAATGAAAATAAAAGTGAAAACCTACAGCTATCAAAATTTAGGAGTTAGAAAACAAATAGATCTTCATCAAGGCTGAGGTGAGGAGAATGAGTTGACTACAAAAAGGAACAGGATAATTTTTTGGCATAATGGAACTCTTGTATATCCAAACTGTGGTGTGGTTATACACTTGCATGTATTTTTCAAGACTGATAGAACTGGACATTAAAAGGAGTGAATTTTATTTTCTCTAAATTATACCTTAATGAAAACAATTTAAAACATTCAGTCTTGTTAAGCGAAGAGCATGAGTGTGATCAGTGTTATTCTGTGATTCCTATTTCATATCTAACAGAGAAATAAATCAATTGATTAGCAGACCAGTATAAAAAAATATGCTTCCTCTTGGAAATGATTGGCCTCTGCCTTTGCAGTTAATTATCCCTTGAAGAAGAACATTTGCCTCCCTTGAGGTAGTGATTTCCTAAATCCAGTGAATACTCTGCTTAAGATAAATTTCCTTTTCTGGAGAATCAAGTTATTCCTATAAAAATAAATTATTTCAAAGTAGGTGACCATATTGTGCCCCTGGAGTAGGGACTCTTCACATCTGCTATAGGATAGAATAGAATGAAAACCTTAAACCATACTTGTACATTAACACAAGAACAAGCCCTAAAATGAAGCAGTTTAACAAAATTTTGCATCTAATTTTTACAGTGCTGCTCTGTTTTGCTTTACCTATCCTGTTTTCTTAAACTGTTTTCCAATAGTACCAAAACTAAAGTTTTATGTAGCCAGGATATGAGGGTTGAGGGTTGGGAATAAAAAAAAAATAAAATAAAATGGGCTGTTGGAGTGATGAAGCAACCAGTAAGTGCAGTGCTGAATAATTTTCGGTGTAAATGACTGTGGAAATGTGCCTTACATTTACAGTCTGATTAGTTGTGTGTAGAATTTGTGGGAAAATGTGTAAAAATATAGGATACCAGGAAACCAGCTCAGCCAGGTCATAAGAATCTAATTGATTTTTTTGCAGTGGAAGACCCTGAATCCAGGTTTCCCTAATTTTGGTTCATTAGACCATAATGAGGGAAGAATAATTTGTATCAATGAGCACAGACATTTATCTTTCCTGGCACTCAGAGCAAAGTAGTAGTATTTATAACTCAGAGGCATGCAGATGTGTTTCCCTAGGCATCTCTTGCTATCAGTATTTTAGAAGATTTTTCCCAGTTTCCTTTGGGGAAAAGCTAGAGACAGCTGGGGTTGTGTAGTATGGTTGATACTTTTACAAAATTCATTCTTTCAGACAGCATTTATTTATCTACTCATTTAGTTATTCAGAAACTGACATGGGAAGATATAAATGAATGCTATATTCAGGAGAAATAAACTGTAAGGTTATATCCGAAACATAGCTATATTTTTACTAGTGTGACTTTTATTAACACATGCAGACAAGTACCCACAGGAACAGGAACAAAGTCAAAGATTATCACGGGCCACATGGTCAATGCATCATTTTTGTCAGTTAGAAGGTTTCCTTGGAATTCTTTATTATAAAACCATAACCACTTGTGCACAAACTACCCTATCTCCTCTTATTCTCACTCTAATCTATTATATATAAAGAAGTTTTCTGTCACTTTTTGCCTTGATTAGACACCATAGAAGGGTAGTCAGATCCCAAGTCTCAGAATTCTATTATACAACTTGTAATGAGTGAAAGAAAAAAAAACAAAAAACAAAAAGGACCTAGCTAATTTGCAAATTGTTTTCATTGGGAATCACAGTCACTCTACATTGCTATTCCTCTGCCATTGAAAATGGGATCTAATTTGCTTCCAGACAGTTTTTTTCTGAACTACTGTTCCCTCTGCTGCTGCTGCTGCTAAGTCGCTTCAGTCGTGTCCGACTCTGTGCGACCCCAGAGATGACAGCCCACCAGGCTCCCGAATCCCTGGGATTCTCCAGGCAAGAACACTGGAGTCGGTTGCCATTTCCTTCTCCCTCATCTCCCCCAAATTCTAGCATATACTGAAATAAAATGAATTCTTTTTGAGAAATTACCTGTTATGTAGAAATGGGGCAGGTAGAGAGTCTAATTGTCTGGTCTCCATTACAGTGGTTGAACTGGTCACATTGTCTTAGGTACAAAATAGTGATCATCACACAAAGTAAGAGGCTGGTGGTATCCCCAGTCGCACCTTGAAAGGTTTTTCTCACCATAGAATGTGAAGGAAATATATGTCTTTCCAGGAAACTGACCTCTGGAACAGGATGAGGATAACTAATCAAATACACTGCTACCACACGGGCCCACGACCTCAGTCCTCAGTGACTTAAGGGCGGGGTGGTGAACTTCGACATCTGCTGAAACTAGGCAGCTCACACAGGTGGAGTGTGGGGCATTAGGAGGCAGTGGGCCTTGTAGAAAACCAGGTAACCCCGGCCCTATTTAAAGCGATTGCATGCTATTCAGTCTGAATCACTCAGGACAGTTGATTTTTCAAAAGAAAATCTTCTTCCCCTTAAAAAAAAATATATACTGGCAACAACAAATTCAACTTTTTATAATCCTGTGGCAACCAACATCCATTGGATCATCGAAAAAGCAAGAGAGTTCCAAAAAAACATCTACTTATGCTTTATTGACTACACCAAAGCCTTTGACTGTGTGGATCACCACAAACTATGGAAAATTCTTAATGAGATGAGAATGCCAGACCACCTGACCTGCCTCCTGAGAAACCTGTATGCAGGTCAAGAAGCAACAGTTAGAACTGGACATAGAACAACAGACTGGTTCCAAATCAGGAAAGAAGTACACCAAGGCTGTATACTGTCACCCTGCTTATTTAACTTATATGCAGAGTACATCATGTGAATTGCTGGGCTGGATGAAGGACACCCTGGGATCAAGATTGCCAGGAGAAATATCAATAACCTCAGATATGCAGATGACACCACCCTTATGGCAGAAAGTGAAGAAGAACTAAAGAGCTTCTTGATAAAAGTGAAAGAGGAGAGTGAAAAAGTTGGCTTAAAGCTCAACATTCAGAAAACTAATATCATGGCATCTGGTCCCATCACTTTGTGGCAAATAGATGGGAAAACAATGGAAACAGGGACAGACTTTATTTTCTTGGGCTCCAAAATCTCTATACAGGTGGTGACTGCATCCATGAAATTAAAAGACACTTGCTCCTTGGAAGAAAAACTATGACCAACCAAGACAGCTTTTTCAAAAGCAGAGACATTACTTTGCCAACAAAGATTTGTCTAGTCAAAGCTTGTGTTTTTCCAATAGTCATGTATGTATATGAGAACTGGACTGTGAAGAAAGCTGAGCACTGAAGAATTGATGCTTTTGAACTGTGGTGTTGGAAAAGACTCTTGAGAGTCTCTTGGGCTGCAAGGAGATCCAACCAGTCCATCCTAAAGGAAATCAGTCCTGAATATTCATTGGAAGGACTGATGTTGAAGCTGAAACTCCAATACTTTGGCCACCTGATGCGAAGAACTGACTCCTTGGAAAAGACCCTGATGCTGGGAAAGATTGAGGGCAGGAGGAGAAGGGGACGCCAGAGGATGAGATGGTTAGATGGCATCACTGACTTGATGAACATGAGTTTGAGTAGGCTCTGGGAGTTGGTGATGGACAGGGAAGCCTGGTGTGCAGCAGTCAAAGAGGTCACAAAGAGTTGGACACGACTGAGTAACTGAACTGAACTGAGGACCAGCATGGTCTGGGCCAAACAAAACATTCTCAGAAACAGATCTGGCCCCCAAGCTGGCTACCCAGGCTTTATTATAGTCTAACTCAGAAAAGAAGCTAAGGGAACAATCCCGTTTTCAGGGGAAATACTGGGTTTGGTTCACGTTATGGATGTGCGGATCTAACTCATGTCATTCCCTCTGAAACGACCTCCTTGACCATCCTTCCCCTATTTCCACCTGTCAATACTGTCCTCAGTTGTTCCAGCCAGAACAGGCTCGCTGCTGTAATAAAAACCTGAGAAACTCACTGACAGCACAACAGATATTGGGTTGGCCAAAATGTTTGTTGGGTTTTCCCAACTATCTTACAGAAATTCTGAATGAAGTTTTTGGCCAACCCAGCATTTCTCATTCACAAAAAGACCAATGTGCTGGTTCCTAGTTCTGTGATTTTCCTGCAAGCTGTAAACTCCAGGATCTAAGTTTCTTCTAACACATGATTTCACCATCACAAATCCTCCAGTTCCAAACATGTGGACAGAAGATAGAAGACTATGAAAGACAAGCAGGATATTTCATGGTTAGGCCTGAAAATGACCTTCACAGGTTTTATCCACATTGGCCAGCACTCAGCAACCTAATCCCACCCAGATGTAGACAGCTGCTGAAGATACAGGAGGAAAATATCATACCAGTTGTCAAAGACCAGCTTGAAAATCAAACTGACCCATGAATAATTCCTGATAATAGTAATTTAAAAATAAAAAAATTAAATAGTAATTTAAAAATAGTAATTAAAAAACCACCCAATTATATATGTTTAAAAGGTACCTGCCACTCACATGGTACACACTGGATACACAGTGATGATCCCCTCTGTAACTTTCAGGAGCTGATGCTGCCTCCCGAGAAATCTGTATACAGTTCAAGAAGCAACAGTTAGAACTGGACATGGAACAACAGATTGGTTCAAAATTGGGAAAGGAGCATGTCAAGGCTGTATATTGTCACCCTGCTTATTTAACTTATGCAGAGTACATCATGAGAAACGCTGGGCTGGATGAAGCACAAGCTGGAATCAACATTGCCAGGAGAAATATCAGTAACCTCTGATATGCAGATGACACCATACTTATGGCAGAAAGTGAAGAAAAACTAAAGAGCCTCTTAATGAGGGTGAAAGAGGAGACTGAAAAAGTTGGCTTAAAGCTCAACATTCAGAAAACTAAGGTCATGGCATCTGGTCCCATCACTTTGTGGCAAATAGATGGGGAAACAATGGAAACAGTGACAGACTTTATTTTGGGGGCTCCAAAATCACTGCAGATGTTGACTGCAGCTATGAAATTAAAAAATGTTTGCTCCTTGGATGAAAAGTTATGACCAACATAGATAGCATATTAAAAAGCAGAGACATTACTTTGCCAACAAAGGTCTGTCTAATCAAAGCTTTGGTTTTTCCAGTAGTCATGTATGGATGTGAGAGTTGGACTATAAAGTAAGCTGAGTGCTGAAAAATTGATGCTTTTGAACTGTGGTGTTGGAGAAGACTCTTGAGAGTCCCTTGGACAGCAAAGAGATCCAACCAGTCAATCCTAAAGGAGATCAGTCCTGAATATTCATTGGAAAAACTGATGCTGAAGCTGAAACTCTGATACTTTGGCCACCTGATGGGAAAAACTGACTCATTTGAAAAGGCCCTGATGCTGAGAATGATTGAAGGCAGGAGGAGAAGGGGACAACAGAGGGTGAGATGGTTGGATGGCATCACTGATGTGATGGACATGAGTTTGAGAAAACTCCAGGAGTTGGTGATGGACAGGGAAGCCTGGCGTGCTGCAGTCCATGGGCTCACAAAGAGTCGGACATGACTGAACGACTGAACTGAACTGCACTGAACTGATGCTTCAGTAGGGTGACAGATGTCCAAACAGCTGCATCTAATATGATGGGGGTTTTGATGGAATCCTAGATGCAGTGGGGACAGAATTGAAGCAGTGATTTTTCACCATGTGGAGCTTGACACTTTGTCGATTGTTTGCATGTCTTATCTTGTTACTGTACAGCAAGATCCTTGAGGGCATAGATTATACCTTATTCATCTTTGTATCCCTCCTATTAACTACTGTCTAGGGGGTGCCCATAAACATTTGTCAAACTGATGAGTGAATGAGTTTCTGATAAGAGGAGTATAAACAAAGATTCCTTTTTTGAGAAGGAAATGTTAGTATTCATCAGCTTTTAAGGGTTTAAGCTTTTGATTCATGATAAAATAGTTTTCTTTTGAGTTCTTTTCTTTCTGTTTCTCCTGAATTTCTATGGTGACTCATTCTGTGATATCCAAATAGGTTCTCTCTAAAGAATTCACAACACTGAGTCTTAAATTATAATTTCCTGACTGTGTAACAAGTGTTGATTTCATTTAAGCAACATACTATATCATTTATCTGGGCTGAAGTATTGCTGAAGTGGATCAGATTAGATTTCAAGTCAGTTATGTCATCTTCTTGGCTAGTATAGTCATTATTAGCTTAGGAATTGTTTAAAGGAAGTTAGTTTCAAATAGCTACTACCTATTATTAAATTTACTCTATAATTTATTTATAAATGTAATAATTTAGATGTCCTGATAATGAAGGTAAAATTACCCTGGCCCTCCTTCCCTTTTATTTCTGAATGTATTCAGCAGAGATAAAAGAATCTTCAGCTTCTAAACTGTGGACCAGATGCCATTCTCGTGTTTAGTTCAGAGTCAACAATCTGTTGTTTGCTAAATGAGTCTTGTTCTAACACCAATACCAGAAGGAAATGAGTTTCCACCATTTATCATTAAGTTTCAAAGTGGTCATTCAACTTCTGTTGGAAGTTTGGGGGAGAAAAAGTTTAGGAATGTGGTGTCTTATATCACCCACTCGCAAGAAGTGACTCTTTGTTTGCCGGACTAGGGGTGAAATTTGGAACCATTTGTGTCAGCAAAAGACAGGGGTATCTGTGTGATTTTGCAGATGGGTGGAAGGCGAACGTAAACCCCGAACAATGGACTCTTTGCCAAGAGACCTCCCTTTGTACTGAGTATGAAGTGAGAGCACTTTTTCTCCGGAGCCCCCTGAAACTTTGTCTATTCAGTCTGTGCCCTGGTGATAAACTGCTTCACCTTTTTCCAGGGCCTGCTTTGTGTGTCAAACTCTCTACCTAAGTTTGCAAGTTTTTTTTTTTTTTTCTCTTAATGTTTTATTTTATATTAGAGTACAGTTGACTCATTGGAAAAGACTCTGATGCTGGGAGGGATTGGGGCAGGAGGAAAAGGGGACGACAGAGGATGAGATGGCTGGATGGCATCACCGACTCGATGGACATGAGTTTGAGTGAACTCCGGGAGTTGGTGATGGACAGGGAGGCCTGGCGTGCTGCGATTCATGGGGTCACAGAGAGTCGGACACGACTGAGCGGCTGAACTGAACTGAAGAATTCATTAACAATGGTGTGTTAGTTTCAGGTGTACAACAAAAGGACTCAGTTATATACCATACGTGCATCTCCATTCTTTTTCAAATTCTTTTCCCTGTGAGGTTTCTGCAGAATATTAAGCAGAGTTACTTGTACTGCTTAGTTTTTTTAACCTTCTCCATAATAGTTGCTATATGAGGCAGTCGGCAAACATAAACTAATGCCCACATTCTACAAAAACAATAGAACAGACTCACGGTATAATCCACTTTTTAAGTGGTTTAGATAAATCCTTGGCTGATAGATCTATAATGGATCAACTGTAATTTGACCAGGAGAAGAGCCAAAAAAAAAAAAATCTGCATACTCAACATTTAGGGCTCTTGAACAACAATACAACTTTTCTCACCCCCAAAGTGTTATTTGGAACCATTTCAATGGACCCCTAGAACATCTCACAGAGATAACAGGCAGCTTTTCCACAGACATTCAGTCCAGTTATAGAGGAAATTAGCTGTATATTCTTCCAGTGCCTTTGATTAAACTCTGATGATGTTTCTGAAAAGGAACATTAAAAACTGAGACCTCTGGAGACAGATGTGTTGTAATTATTATTGCAAATACTCAGCATTTTTATCATCACCATTAATTACATTTCTCCTTTAAGGGTTTATCATAATCTCTGAGCCTGCTATTTGTTCATTTGTCTCATAATTATTCACGAGTAAGCAGTTTGTTCTGTTTTCTCAGAAATTGATTGTTCACTGTTTGGCTCATTTTTTTTAATATTATTGTATCACAAGGGAGATTGAAAAAAAATGTTTTTCTTTGCTTTCCTCCTGGTTCTTCTAATATCTTTAATCACCTTGGACTCCCAACCCATCCAGTCTCATCCACACTAATATAATAGATACTTTTAGGACTTGATGGAATTCTCATAAAACTCAGCATCTCAAGCTAGGGAGGGAATATGGGGGCTTTCACTGGATGTTTAGACACATTTTTGCATAAAATCTGCCCTTTTTTTACTTAAACTCTCCCAGCCTGGTTTGACGTCAGCTCTCTAGGTTGGCTTATGCTTGAGAAAGCAGATTGATGACCCCTTGCTTCCCTAAACATAAAATTAAGGGAAAGAGTGATCAGCAAAGCAGCTCTGTATCAAAGCTTATTCCAGTCTCCCCCATCTTGAAAAGAAGTCAGTTTAAAAATAAATAGGGAGCAACATGGAAAACATCTCCTTTGTGCTGAAATAATAGGTATGTGCTCAGATCTCTATGTCTCCAAAGAATCACCTAGAGTGGTTAGCACATTAACCTTTTAGGGCTAGCTTGATTTTGATGGGGTTTAGATCTCAGTATCTGGAAAGGCCCCCGGTTTATTGCACTGGCAGGTCCCCATAAGTCCGACTGCTCACTTTTTTGTGAAAGTCCGTATTCTTCGCTTCATGCTTTTGGAAGATGTGCTTTTCTCATTGTAAGCCTGGGTCATAAGATGATGCCTCTGGTGCATTGGGAGACATCTATTTCTCTGTGAGGCTCAGGTGATGAAAACTCTGTGGTTGGTGTGTGATTCTTTAAATGAGCTGTCATCTATGACAGTGACCTTATTTATAAGACACTGTTCCTAAGGGAAAACAGTTTTTTGACCTTGAGATGCATGTAGCAAACCTGTTTGGCAACTTGTAAAATGCTTTTCCTTAAATGGTAAGCCCTGATTATAGCTTTTTTTTTTTTTTTTGGAGCTATTTAGCTTTTACAGTAAAGTAGAACATAGCTAAAGTTACATACACTCCTAATGGACTTGAATTTCACTGTTGTTTATTGGTAAATATCATAGACATCAGTGCTTTGTATCCAGCATTTCTAGCTTCCTTAACCTTAAGACTGAACTTTCTTACCGCCTTTAAGGTTCAACGTGGTCACATGATATAATTTAGCCGAGGTGATGTATTTTACTTCTGGTGGAAGTGTTAAGAACTGTGAGACTCACCATGTTCCCCCTTGTTGATACTGGTTTTTAGTCACTAAGTCATGTCCGACTCTCTGTGACCACATGGACTGCAGCATACTAGGCTTTCCTGTCCTTCACTATCTTCCAGAATTTGCTTTAAGTCATGTCCCTTGAGTCGGTGATGACATCCCACCATCTCATCCTCTGTCGCTCCCTTTTCCTCCTGCCCTCAATCTCCTAGTATCAGGGTCTTCTTGATATAAGCACATCTTCTCGATATGATGACAATGAAAAGCCCTACCCAGCTTGGAGCCCTGACTCTCTGAGTGACCGTGATCAACAAGTCCCTTTTCGTGTAGCATGAGAGAAAAATATAATTTTGCCATGGTATGTGAGCCACTGAGTGTGATTGTGTTCACAGCATAACCTTCCCCTTAGTGACAGAGTAAAAGTGTGTGTGTTCATGTGTGTGTGTGTGGGCACACGTGTATTCTTTTGAAATATCTTGCCTGTAACATCTAACTTTGGGAAGAAATAGTCACTCTTCTGCTCTGTGAAAACGGGGATCCTCTTTGCCTTCACTCCTTCATTATGACCTCAGAGGCTGCCCTGACGTGGAGCGGCCTCACCTTAACTGCACGTGTCTTCACCTGGGGAATCAGCCAGGGGCCAGACGTCACTTTCTAGTCACACACACGTTACTATGACATGCAGGGGTCGCGTGTAACTAAAGGCAGCTCCCTGCCCACCATCTGGTCCTTCCCCTCAGTACGCAGGGAAGAGTGTGTTCGGGCAGCACCTGCGTGTTGAGCGCCCTGTGTGGCAGGTATTGTTCCAGGAGCTGATGGCACAGGTGGAGCAGAGAGCAAGGCAGCTGACTGGCCCTCAGCCCGGACCAGTTGAGTCTAGGTCTCTAGGGGTAGGACCCAAGCGTGGTCGTATTTAGAAGCTCCTGATGAGAGTCAAAGGTACAGTGAGAGGGGAGAAAGGCTGCCGTCTTTGCTTTGGACTTTATCCTTAACTTGCCTCCTTTCAAGAATCAAGTCTGGGTGGGTGGACTCCCCCTTCCTCTCTCCAGTCCTTCATAGCTTCCTGTATATTTATTCCTACAGAACTGGCCATATCTTATTGTTTCCTGCACATCTGTCTCCTCTTTCAGTTAGTTCTCAAGGGCAGGAACATGTTTTGTGTACACACACATTCACATATACATATAAGTACTTATGTACATGTCACAAATTTGCTACAGCACACAGGACCGTATGGGGAAGCACTGGAGTCAGTTAGAAAGGCATGCGTATATGTATGTATGTGTATAATTTTATGTGTATGTTTATATATACATATATATATGTATAGATACACAAAGAAAGAGAGATGCTGAATGAATATTTTAATTTTGATGGGAAGAAATTGGAATTTGGGAAAATCTAGTATGAAAAATCTCACTTAAGATTTTGTTTATTTGCCCTGGTTTCACTTGATGAACTCAGCAGATTTTATAATACCATTGTAATTGCTCTTATTGATTTTATTCTAAAATAAGCTATTATTATGCCATTCCTAAGTATTTTCATTTAAACTAGCATATCCTTCCTTTTGACACCTCCTTGACTGCCCTTTGGTCAGACTGAGATGTGAGGATTAATATATAAAGCAGAATGTAAACATTTCCTAGTGTTCAAGAAAGAACTTAAATACTCACACCTTGAAGAGAAAGCACAGCGCCCTCCCATCTGGTACATTAGTCATCTGTTTAATGAATGAAAAAGATGGAGTTCAGGGGACCAGAGATCATCATGGGGCTATCTCACCAGGAAAAATTTTTTCCAACTCTAGAACCTCCTGGCCTGATCCTGTTGAAGAAAGGGAGATAAATTGCTCTCTTTTGAAGGTGCATTAACCTTAGGTTCATTTAATGAATTACCTCTCCCGGTGCACTAACAGATACCCTGGGGCCTAAGATGAAAAATGGCCTCTTTTCTCACTGAGAAGCTCAAATATGTACCACTTTCTTCTTCCTCTTTAACTTGTGTTGACTTTCATATTTTTTACCCTCTCATCGTATGTACTTAAAATATAACTATAATACATTCTCAGTTTCAAAATAAAAAAGAGAAACTTATTTCCTAACAAGGACAATATGTGTTTCATATTTAAAGTAGGTTTTCTTAATTTTTCTCTCATTTCTTCCTTCTGGCATCTTTTATCATAAGCTGTCTATTGTCTGTGATGCTCCCAGGTTTCTGAAGGAGAAAAAGAATGGTTGAAGAGGACCTAGATGCTGTGAGACTCTTTGCTGGATAGTTGAGGGCCCAGCAGATGAATGCAGTGGTCACCCTGCATGCTTCAGTCCCCTTGGTAGAGGCTGTTGAATTGGGCACTGTTCCTTTTCTTCCTCAGTAGATTTGCCTCTGCACCATCTTTTTTTTTTTTTCTATGCATTTATTTAGCAAATATTTATAAGTAATGATCAGTCTTTACTGGATTCCCCCTGCAACCAGAATCTGATATAAAAATTTGGGAGTGTTTTTAAAACGTAAATCTTATTATTGCTTAGATATGTAGGGTCAGCAGATCAGGAGATCATTGCCATTGAAAAGACAGTCTGTTACTCACATTTGTAAGACAAGGAGAGTGCACCATGCCATCAGGAGGCAGGAGCAAGGGGAAGACATGGGCAAGAGCCTTCACTGTGGTTTCTGTGGGAAAGGCAAGACAAGGCAGGGTAATGATTGGCCATTTGGAATAATTTTAGTGGGCTCAGGAGTATAAAGACTACATCTAGGTGTCTAGTCCCGGACCTAGAATGATTAAAAGAGAATAGTACTGCTTCCTGGCTGGAGAAGGAAATGGCAACCCAATCCAGTATTCTTACCTGGGGAATCCCATCGACACAGGAGCCTTGCAGATTACAGTCCATAGGGTTGCAAAGAGTTGGACATGACTGAGTGACTAACATGTTGCTTCTTGGAGGGTAGAAGCCAGCTGGAGGAGATGGTCCAGGGTATGGGCTCTGGATTGGTTGGTTTATATATGAAAGGCATACTCCCAGACAGGGCTTTTCCTGTCTCCTAAGAACTGACTAGCTCTGGGAGGGTTGTCTCTGCTTAGTCAGCAAGGACCCAGATGCCAGAGCATCGAGAATACTGGCCATAAGGAGATGCTCTTAATGCAGAGTACAGAGAGCTTATTTTGGAAACAATACCAGGAACACAAAATGAGGAAGTGGGAAGAGTGAGAAGGAAAGAAATCTTTTGAAAAGTGGGATGACTTCCACTGGAGATTCTCTGAACAACTATGCAGAATGCACCTTGGAATTGTCTCTGCCAAGAACACAGGGCCGAAATACTCATTCCCCAGCTCACAGCCCCCCGTGATTGAGGACAGCCTCCTGAGACATTCACATCTATCCACTTCTGGGACGAGCTTGCACACCCAGGCTGAGAACATGTCTGTAAGTTCAGGGACAGTCCTGAGACAGAAAACTGAGGGCGCTAACAGGTGGGCCAAAGGTGCGACCAGCACTCTGCACCCCCAAACCCTCCACCCCTGCAAACAAGGAATAATCCTGGCCACTGAGATGTAGCTGTAAGGTGATCGGTGCATAAAGAAAGAGCGCAGCTGTAAGACGAAGTCACCTTATACAGACCGACAGGCCCCAGGCGCACAGGGCACAGGCCGTGCTCCCTGGCTGAAGGAAAAAGTCCTCTGCCGGTCAGAAATATTTTCTGTCAGCTCTGAAAACAGAGGAAAAGGAGCATGAATGATGTAAATGTTGGTCATCCCCTTAGGAGCATTATCTAAGAAGCCAGACGAAGCTGTGGCCCAGGGACGATAGGGCAGGTGGGAATCTCTCCATTTTGGAGATGAAATTTCACCCGATCGCGAAGACTTTAAACCAGTGATCCGCAACCTTTCTGGGACCAGGGACTGGGTTCATGGAAGACATTTTTTTCTGCTGATAGAGGAGGGGATGGTTTCGGGAGGATTTGAACATATTCATATATTGTATACTTTATTATTATTACATCAGCTGCACTTCAGATTATCAGGCATCAGATCCCAGACATCGGGTTTCCCTGCTTTAAATCATATAACCATGTCCTCTTCTCCGTATCCATCTGTCCTTCTCTTGTTAAGTGATCCCAGTCCTTTGCTATCCCTTCCCTTCCTCCTGTGTTTTTCCTTCTCTGCTCCTCATTTCTTTCCTTCCCACTTTTCTCACTCTTCCTCTTTTCTGTCTCCTCTTTCGCCACTTCCCCTTCTTTGCCTCGTCCTCTCTCTTCATCCCTTTCACTATTTGCGACACAATCTGGATTGCCTTCTGGACTTACCTCCCATCACTCCTAAAAAATAGTATCCTCAGGACTGTACCTCTTCTGTGGATTACACGCGAGTTAAGACACTTTTCATAACTTTTGCAAGATCAAGCACAAAACAGCATCTGATCTTTCAGATCAATCTGCTCTTCTTTGCTAGTTGGCTTGTACTCTTGAAATTGTACCGTGAGAGTGAGGTAGACCTTTAACAGTTTCATGGAATAGAAAAGATGGGCAGCGTGAGGCTCCCTGCCCCTCCCAGCACCAGCCCTACCTGGTGTGGCCACATACTTGGGCTTCAAACTAAGAAGCCTCCAGGGCCAGCTGTCCTGCTAATAACCAGAAACCCCATTCATTATCACCGAGCCATAAACTGAATTATTAGTGACATACATCCAGGAATATTCTGGCTGCTTCCCACTCCATACATCCAGGCCCTGACAGTTAATTATGCTGTCGCACAGTAGATCAAGTTTTACAGCAGCAACAAAAGATTAAAACTGTTGTATATTGGGGACATTTAGAGGATAAACAGCAGAGAGTTCTAGGAGGGAACAGTAGTCAGCTGTGTGGCCATCTGGGAGAAAACCATTCAAGAGCTATTAATATTTACAAACCCTTTAGATTTTTATAGTTTTCAACGTTCCTAACAAACTCGTTTCTAGCTCTGCAGTGAATTTTTGGTGTCAAAGCAGAGTGCTAAGCTATCTTAGTATCTTTATTAACACGAACAGAACTCTCATCCCCCATGCTCTCCGAGTGGCCTGGTTGAAAGCCAGTGTGGTTGAAGCTGCAGATCAGAGCTTTAGCTGTGTGTAACCAGCAACGGGGCACTGGTGAGCTCTGCTTCAGCCTCTTTGCTCTGTTACCTCCCATCCTCCTTCTTTTCACTCCTGTCTGTCTTCTTCCTCTTTACTTTTCTCTGTGTTATTGTTAATTTACAGTTTTGCCTGACTCCACAGAAGTCTGTATTAATATTAGGGTATGCCTTCATTGTAATCCTTACAAAATCTTTGCAAAATTAACTTTGCTGATAAAATCATACTTGTTTCTTCCCAAGCAGCTCCTTTTAAAAAAAAAATTGAAATATAATTGATTCACAGTGTTGTGTTAGTTTCAGGCGTATGACAAAGTGATTCAGTGTGCATGTATATATACATATATATAACTCTCTTTCCCCTTTGGTAACCCAAAGTTTGTTTTCTATGTCTGTGAGTCTATTTCTGTTTTGTAAATAAGTTTATTTGTATCATTTTTTCAGGTTCCACATACAAGCAATGTTGTCTTTGTCTGATTTACTTAAGTATGATCATCTCTAGGTCTATCCATGGTGCTGCAAATGACATTATTTCTTTTTTTTCAGTAGCTGAATGATTTTCCATTGTATATTTGCACTACCTCTTTTTTCCTGAACTGTACTATTCCGTCAAGAGGAGCTTCAGAGAGAAGAATGGAAGCTGGTAAATGATAGATAGAAATGGTAGCTGGATGGTCAGTAAGTGACTTGCCACAGGCACTTCCTTCCATCCCCCAGCCCCACCGGCCCGCCTCCGTTCTTCTCTCCCACACCCTCTCTTCATGGGCCCCGAAGGACAAGTTGGAAAATCTCCAATCCAATGCCTGTAGTGAAGTGAGTGTCAGTTTGGAGCAAAGTCATTGTAACAGCAATCAGAAGGCTCTGCTTAATCTCTCCAAGCTTCAGGTGGGAAACAATATAAACAAAATTGCATCGTGAAAACTTGTAAAAATCCACAGGATGACAGAAGGGAAATAATTTTGTGAACTATAAAGCATTAAACCAAAGAGTGTTTTAGTGATGTTACTAAGGACACAATTTCATACATTCTCTGACTTGATACTTGTGTGATATTATTTTTAAGTTTTTCACTGTGAAATAATTTCAGAAAACTATTTTTTAAAAGTTATAAAAATAGTGGTATGAGGGTTTCCAGCACACCTTTCACTGACTCCCATCTTTATCACATGTCCTTAGTCATTCTGTCATTTATCAATGAAATTTGTGTATTATTTCTTTCTGAATTGTAAGCCACTTGCAGACTTGAATCGCTTTACCCATAAGTATTTCAGTATGTGTTTCCTATTACATAATCACAGTACCATAAAATTAGCTTTGGAAATTAAGTAACTGAATGCAGTTATTTCGTCTGTAGATCTTATAACAGTGTTATCCATTATTCAACTAATTCCCTTTACATTGGTAGGAAAAAGAAACCTCTGGTCCAGGATCCAATTGGCAATTACCGTTTGTATTTAGCTGTCATGGCCCTCCAGCCTCAGCCTCCTTTAAACTGTAGCAGTTCCTCAACCTTTCTTTGTCATTCATGCTCTTAATATTGTTATGAGTGCAGGTCAATTATTTTGTAGGATGTATCCAAATATGGACTTCTGTGATGTTAAAGAATAATCTTCAGAAGGCTTGAAATGTGACATACACATATGATGTAACACATGTCAAAAATTTTATTTAACTTATTAATGAGAAAGTAAATTGTTGAATCAGTCTAGAGACAATTTGAGGAGCTAGACATATATATATAGCAATCTCACAAGAGATGTCAGAATAAGAATTCTGTTAGATACAAAATTAGTGGTTATCTTCTAGAGCTGTCTTTGGGGTTACCCATTTCATTGAAGAGAAATCATTTACATTTCTACGGACAATAATCTATGGCTTCTTTTGCGTCAAAGACTTGCTAAATGGTCCAGTCAGTGGTAAGTCAAGACCAGCACTGCACTGAGAGAACACTCTTTCACCTATTAATATTTCCAAGTTTGTGTTAGGTTTTCTAATCATGGATTTGCAGTTGTCTTTTATTGCTGGCCAGGACTGTCCAGAAGGAAAACAGTGAAGAAGGTACAGTGTGAACTTAGAATTGATGCTCTAGCCCCATAGCACTGCTCCGACATGCCCCAGTTCTGTTCATGCTGATCTGACATCATCAGAGAAGGTTTTGGAGATTAGAGGCTTAGGCCTTACCAGGAATGTACTTATAACACTTTGAGGAACTTGGTAAATACCAAGTAAGAAGCTTAAAAATTTGAGGCCTCCAGGACTCAGTATCTAAACAGAATATCTTTAGAGAACCTAGCAGACAGGCAGAAGTCTGCACAGGCACCCTCACACAAGTGGGTGTTTTTGCTCAAGCTCACAAATTCCTCCTTAATTTCTATTACTTCTCATTTCTGTTTTGCCTTTCCTTCACGTGCTTTGGTCAGTTTCCCTGTCCTTACTGTTTTAATTATTTTTTAGAATGTATTTTGCAATATTTTCCCCATTTGGCTTACCAGTTATCCATGAAGGGCTTTTTGCCCAAAGTTTGGTTTTTGAAAATAAGACCCCAAAGGAGATTGATTTTCTATATTAGACACCAAAAGAGTACTATTCAATATTATTGATGATAAGGAAACTGTGTTCACATATGTGACAATTTTACATATTTTAGACTATGAACTCTATTATTTGGATCTTAAATATGTTACATCTTGTTGTTGTGGTTTAGTCGCTGAGTCCTGTCCAACTCTTTGCGACCCCATGGACTTCAGCATGTCAGGCTCCCTGTGCTTCACCACCTCCTGGAATTTGCTCAAATCCATGTCCATTGAGTCGGTGAGGCCATCCAACCATCTCATCCTTTGCCACCCCCTTCTCCTCCTGCCTTCAATCTTTCCCAACATCAGGGTCTTTTCCAATGAGTCAGCTCTGCATCAGGTGGCCACAGGATTGGAGCTTCAGCAACGAATCATCAGGGTTGATTTCCTTCAGGACTGACTGGTTTGATCTCCTTGCTGTCCAAGGGACTCTCAACAGTCTTATCTAGCACCACAATTTGAAAGTATCAATTCTTTGTCACTCAGCCTTCTTTATGGCCCAGTTTTCAACTCCATACATAACTACTACAAAAACCATAGCTTTGGTTTATGGACCTTTGTCCACAAAGTGATGTCTCTGCTTTTTAGTATCCTGTCTAGATTTGTCATAGCTTTCGTTCCAAGGAGCAAGGTCTTTTAATTGTATGGCTGTAGTCCCTATCCCCAATGAATTTGGAGCCCAGGAAAATAAAATCTGTCACTGCTTCCACTTTTTTCCCTTCCTATTTGCCATCAAGTGATGGGAGCAGATGCCACAATCTTAGATTTTTGAATGTTGAGTTGTAAGCCAGCTTTTTTACTTTCCTCTTTCATCCTCATCAAAAGACTTTTTTTATTCCTCTTCACTCTCTGCCATTAGAGTGGTATCATCTGCATATCTGAGGCTGTTGATATTTCCCCTAGCAGTCTTGATCCCAGCTTGTGATTCATCCAGTCCACCATTTCGCATGATGTACTCTGCATATAAGTTAAATAAGCAGGGTGTGAATACACAGCCTTGTTGTCTTGTTATTGTGTTGCTATTAAGAATTATTTTTAATAACGAATATATATTATATTTTTGTTATATTGAGAGGCAAGCTTTATTTACTTTAAGGACAGAGGAAGAGGACTCACAAGACAATGCATCCATCTCCTAAAATCAAGTTTTATAAAACAGAAATCAATTCCTCTGAGTAAGTGTGTTTTAAAATATCCCTAAACTCCTATGTGGACAACATGATACCTTTTGATATTTATTTCAGAAATTTCCAATATTCTAAATTTAAGGTAATTCTTCCTAATTATCAAGTTATAAACTTTGACAATTCAGTTTCAGGTGATTATATTTTTTAGAAGCAAAAGGCAAAAATTAGCCATAAACTCAGTGCCCAGGGATAATTATTGTCAACATTCTATCATTTAGAAGTTTATTCTTATTTTTTTCTGTTTATTTATATTTGTATATTGGCTTGTATACTATAGACTATAGTATATACAGTTGAATGTCTTCATGTTTTCAGTAAAGCGCTGTATCATCAGTATTCTCTTGTGTAATTAAGCTTTCTCATAATTACTATTTAAGGATGGTATAATATTCTTTTGGGTTAATGTACCATGAGTCATTTAGATATTCCCTTATTGCTGGCAGTACATTTGTTCTCGATTTATAGACTTTCCACAAGTACAGGAATCTGTTGAGCACCAGGGTCTATGATATTGCTTATCTCATTACTGCTGGACTATGTTGAGTTTCCTATATTTTTCAGTCTTTTTTTTAAATAAATTTTTACTTTATTAAATAGTGACTTGGTTGAGCATTTTTTAGCATCAGAACTTCATTTTTCCTTCACATCACCATGTCCTTTTTGATAGTGGCAGCTGGCTTGATGTAGCCTTAATCTGCATTGTGCAGGGGTATCTGTGTGTGACTCCAGGCGGTTTCTTTAACCTCCTCTTTACATGGTTTCCTTGTGTATAAAACAGAGATAATACATGCCTTGTAGCATTGTTGTGAGGATTAAATGAGATAGTATAAGCATAATACTTAGCTCAATGCCAAGCACATGATGTTCATTAAGTGATTTTGCTCTAATTGTCACCATCAATGTAATTAACATTTTATCAAGTCTCTACGGGGATAGGAATTTTCTGTTGATTTACATGAGCTTTGTATATGTTAAACATATTAGTCTTTTTCAATATTTAATCGTAAAAATATTTTCCAGTTTGATTATTGCTATATTTATTTACTTAAGGATATACTCTTTCAGCAACTTCCAAACATAGCATACAGCTGTATTAACTATAGTTGTCACGTTGTACATTGCATCCCAGTGCTTATCTATCTTATAACCGGAAGTTTGTCCCTTCTCACTACCTTCATCCAATTCCCTCGTTCCCCTGCTTCGCATTATCACAAATATGATATCTTTTTCTATGACTGTATCTTCTTTTTTCTTTTAAGATTCCAAATATAAGTAAAATTATACAATATCCATATTTCTCTGTCTGGCATTTTTGCTTAAGATAATACCCTCAATATTTGTTCATGTTGTTGCAAATAGCAAGATTTCCTTTTTTATGTCTGAATATTATTACATTGTGGTGTGTGTGTTTATGTGTGTATCACATTTTCTCTATCCATTCATCTGTTGATAGACTTTTTTTTTTCTTTCTGTCTTGGCTACTGTAAATAGTGCTGTAATAAGCCTCAGAGTGTAGCCATCCCTTTGACATAGTGATTTCATTTCCTTTGAATATATCCTCAGATGTGGAATTGATGGATCGTATGGTAGTTCCATTTTTAATTTTTTAAGGAACTTGGGTACTGTTTTCCATAGTGACTGTACCAGTTTACAATTCTACCGCAGGGGTTCCCTTTTCTCCACATGCACACCAGCATCTGTTATCGCTTGTATTTTTCATCATGACCATTCTAAGACCAATGATTTGCGATATTGAGCATCTTCTCACCTGTTGGCTATTTGTCTTCTTTTGAAAAATGTCTCTTCAGATCCTTTTAATACTTTTTAATCCAGTTGTGTATGTGTGTATGTGTTGGCTATTGAGTTGTATGAGTTCTTTATATATTTTGGATATTAACCCCTTATCAGATGTATAATTTGCAGATATTTTCTCCCATTCCATGGATGGCCTTTTTGTTGAAGGTTATCGCTATTTTGATGTTCGTTAAATCATTTTAATCATGCTTCTATGTTTTGCAAAACAAAGACCAAAAAAATTGTTATAGCATTTATTAGAAAAGGAAGCAGCTATAAGCCCTTGAGTAGCCTGTTACCAGCTGATTGTTTACCATCATTAATCTCAAGGGACAGAAATGTACAGGACCATGCAGTGCCACCCTACAATAATGAAGTAGAAAGGTAGAAAAACACAGTTCTGGAAACATAATGATGTCAAATCATATTGTAGTTGTTTCCAAAACTAGAACAGTAAAATATTTATTAGAGTAAATCATTATTTTAAAAAAAATGAAAGTTGGGTTTTGGTTTGTTTTGTCACTTTCGCCTTATCAAAAAAACCTGCCTCCAACTTAATCTTAGCCTTGAAATGTGGCCTTCACAGTTGCAGCTAAGATTCTGTATCACTAGCATACTGGATTTAAGTCTGCTGATTTGGAAGGAAAAACGGAGTTAAAAAGTTTCATTGATTCAGATGACCTTTCTTTTGTTTTTTACTCTGAAGCTCAACAGTTATTGATTTAAATACTCAAACTTCACATGTCACTTTGATGACTATATATTCAATAACTTTTCGGGGTCAAATTGCCATCCTGTTATTTTTGCATCTGGTTTTCTTCACACTGCCTGACCTTTTCACCCAATTAACACTTTTTTTTTTTTTGGTGGGGTAAAGGTTTAAAGATCAAAACGTTGCTAGTAGCAGAGTATAAGGTTTACTGGACCTTTTAGAAGACTCTATCTCAGTCACCAATATGATTGTATCACATTTAAATTTTTGACTGGCTAAACAAAATGTGCCATTCTCTGGAAGCAGATTGAAATTGTGTGTAATTTGTTTTGTAAAAGGGGCATATGACTTAGACAGTCTGTGTAACATAATACTAAGTGAAACCATATTAAATAAGTAAGGGGGTCCATAGGAACCCTAGGTTTGGGAGTCCATTAGCACACATTCCCATTTATTTGAATTCTATCTGCTAAAACGTTATAAAACACCACAGCCCTGGTTTGCAGTTCAGAGAATAAATTGATGAGAATCCACTGTATGCAATCTAAGAAGGATTTATTCAGAGTAGCACTCCTCACACTTGAATGTTTATATTAATCCCCAGGAGATCTTATTAAAATGAAAATTCTGGTTCAGTTGGTGTGGTGGGGCCTGAGATTCTGCATTTCTTTCCAACTCGCAGGAGATGCCACTTCTGCTAGCCCATGGACCACACTTGGAGTAATAAGGGGTTAGAAACAAATTATCCACTGGGAGTGTGTGAAGAATTCCTGGAGAGCCCTGGAAACCGATTCCTGGCCCTACTCCCAGAGATGCTGATTTAACAGGTTTAGGGTTCAGCCCCAAATTCTGTTTCCCTAACAAGTGCCTCTATGAAGCTGATATTGATGATCTTCTGACCACAGTTTCAGTAGCTCTGCTTTAGGACTTCTTGTATCTCTGACGTAAGGTAGAGGTTGTAGTGGGATGGAACATGGCTTGATGAAGAGTCCCTGAGATTGTTTAGAAGGGAGCTAGATTCTCTGGCCTAAGCCACCTCAGTGGGTCTCGGTTTTCTTACCTGTAAAAGAGGACTAATGATTACTGCATCCCTTGGCATATCTAGCATACAAGGCAGAGGACCCCCTATAATTTTACACATACACTTTAATTCTTTGGGCTATGTCTCTTTTAACATTTGAAGGGCCCAGGACAAGTGAGACCTGATGACATATGGATCAACATTTACAAGTTGTACATCAAGCCAAACAAACATTATATAATATATGAATTTTTATTATTGAAATATGTTCCTAAGCTTCCATATAAAACTGACACATGCAATACTAATTCATGAAAGCCTCTCAACCACAATTTGATACATGAAGAGGATTGGAGTACTTGTTTCTCCCAAGAGACAAGGCTTTATTTTTGGAGACTCTATTGCACTCATGCTCTTTTACAGGAAGGATTTGACAAGTTAATTATTTTTCCCATACCTAAACATTTCTACTGCTAAATCCTCCCTCCACTCCAAAATGATGTCCATCTCTGTGGTCAGTAGTTGCACAGTCCCTTCATGATACTCAAATCCAGTCTCTGTTTATTTTGAGCTACATGATAAGCAACATGGAAAATCACTTCCCTGAGGTCTTTCATTCCAATCCCAAAGAAAGGCAATGCCAAAGAATGCTCAAACTACCACACAATTGCACTCATCTCACACGCTAGTAAAGTAATGCTCAAAATTCTCCAAGCCAGGCTTCAGCAATACATGAACCGTGAACTTTCAGATGTTCAAGCTAGTTTTAGAAAAGGCAGAGGAACCAGAGATCAAATTGCCAACATCTGCTGGATCATTGAAAAAGCAAGAGATTTCCAGAAAAAAAAAAAACATCTATTTCTGCTTTATTGACTATACCAAAGCCTTTGACTGTGTAGACCGCAATAAACTGTGGAAAATTCTGAAAGAGATGGGAATACCAGACCACCTGATCTACCTCTTAAGAAACCTATATGCAGGTCAGGAAACAACAGTTAGAACTGGACATGGAACAACAGACTAGTTCCAAATAGGAAAAGGAGTATGTCAAGGCTGTATATTGTCACCCTGCTTATTTACCTTATATGCAGAGTACATCATGAGAAACGCTGGGCTGGAAGAAGGACAGGCTGGAATCAAGATTGCTAGGAGAAATATCAATAACCTCAGATATGCAGATGATACCACCCTTATGGCAGAAAGTGAAGATGAGCTAAAGAGCCTCTTGATGAAAGTGAAAGAGGAGAGTGAAAAAGTTGACTTAAAGCTCAACATTCAGAAAACAAAGATCATGGCATCTGGTCCCATGACTTCATGGGAAATAGATGAGGAAACAGTGGAAACAGTATCAGACTTTATTTTTATGGGCTCCAAAATCACTGCAGATGGTGATTGCAGCCATGAAATTAAAAGACGCTTACTCCTTGGAAGAAAAGTTATGACCAACCTAGATAGCATATTCAAAAGCGGAGACATTACTTTGCCAACAAAGGTCCGTCTACTCAAGGCTATGGTTTTTCCAGTGGTCATGTATGGATGTGAGAGTTGGACTGTGAAGAAAGCTGAGCACCGTAGAATTGTTGCTTTTGAACTGTGGTGTTGGAGAAGACTCTTGAGAGTCCCTTGGACTGCAAGGAGGTCCAACCAGTCCATTCTGAAGGAAATCAGTCCTAGGTGTTCTTTGGAAGGAATGATTCTAAAGCTGAAACTCCAGTACTTTGGCCACCTCATGCGAAGGGTTGACTCATTGGAAAAGACTGATGCTGGGAGGGATTGGGGGCAGGAGGAGAAGGGGATGACAGAGGATGAGATGGCTGGATGGCATCACTGACTCGATGGACGTGAGTCTCAGTGAACTCCGGGAGTTGGTGATGGACAGGGAGGCCTGGCGTGCTGCAATTCATGGGGTCGCAAAAGTCGGACACGACTGAGCGACTGAACTGAACTGAACTGAGGTCTTAACAATGTTAATTATGAGATAAGATATTGAGGACAATGCATCGCACTCTATCAGTGCTAAATGCCTGATCCAAAGTGACAAAAGTAAGTTGTAGTGCATGCTTGTGATATGTGAGGACCTCTGAAGCACATGGAAGAGGTCCTTTTTGCCTGGGTCTAGGATAGAACTGAAGTAACCATCTCTCAAAGATAATTCAAGGTGCCTAATAACAGATAGGTACCTTTGAAGGACCAAACAATGTCTTTTTCTAGGTTCTCTAAAATATTGTTGATGTTGTTCAGTTGCTCAGTCATGTCCAAATCTTTGCAACCCCATGGACTGCACACCAGGCTTCCCTGTCCTTTACCATCTCCTGAAGCTTGCTCAAACTCATGACCATTGAGTCAGTGATGCCATCCACCTATCTCATCCTCTGTCATCCCCTTCTGCTCCTGCCTTCAATCTTTCCCAGCATTAGGGAGTTTTCTAATGAGTCAGCTCCTCACATCATAAGGCTAAAGTGTTGGAGCATTAGCTTTAGCATCAGCCCTTCCAATGAATCATCAGGGTTGATTTCCTTTAGAATTGATTGGTTTGATCTCCCTACAGTCCAAGGGACTCTCAAGCCTCTTCTCTAACACTACAGTTCAAAAGCATCAGTTCTTTCGTGCTCAGCCTTCTTTATGGTCCAACTCTCACATCCATACATGACTACTGAAAAACCATAGCTTTGACTATATGGAGCTTGTTGGCAAAGTGTGTCTCTGCTTTTTACTTCTGCTGTCTAGGCTGGTCATAGCTTTTCTTCCAAGAACAAGCATCTTTTAATGTCATGGCTGCAATCACCATCTGCAGTTTTTGGAACCCAGAAAAATAAAGTCAGTCACTGTTTACACTGTTTCCCCATCTATTTGCCATGAAGTGATGGCACCAGATGTCATGATCTTAGTTTGTTGAATGTTGAGTTTAAGCCAGCTTTTTCACTCTCCTCTTTCACTTTCATCAGGAGACTCTTTAGTTCCTCTTCACTTTCTGCCATAAGGGTGGTATCATCTGCATATTGAGGTTACTGATATTTCTCCCGGCAGTCTTGATTCCAGCTTATGCTTCTTCCAGCCCAGCATTTCTCATGATGTACTCTGCATAGAAGTTAAATAAGCAGGGTGACAATATACAGCCTTAACATACTCCTTTCCCGATGTGGAACCAGTCTGTTGTTCCATGTCCAGTTCTAACTGTTGCTTCTTGACATGCATACAGGTTTCACAGGAGTCAGGTAAGGTGTCTCTAAAATATAACTGTATAAAATTAGATTATGCTGGAGTCATATCATATTATAGCTACATGGAGGAAATCTTATGCCAAATCAAGGCACAATCATATACTCTCTTCTCCTTTTAAATTAATATAAGTGTCTATATGGAATACTTCTGTATCGCTTGCATGATTATTATTTAAGGCATCCACTCTGTCATGCAATATCCTTTATATGAGAATTAAGCAAGGTAGTATTCCTTAAATTCACTAGTAAGTTAAGAGAAAAGTAGATGGTCTCTTCAAACAAGCTTGTGCATTTCTTGCTTTAGCTGCCTGGAAGCTCAGTGCTAAACTTAATGTTCACCTGCAATTCCTGACCCAGCCCAAAGCCTGTATGCATCACTGTTTCCTTTCTTCAGTTGTCTTTGTTTAACTGTACTTTAAAGTTCATCTAGTTTTTAAAGCAATTTAAAATCATAGTGAACTTAGGATTAAGCAGCAGCGTATAAATGAAGGAAAGAAACAAATACTTGAGTGAGTGACCTTGCAGAGTTTCTAAACTTCAAATGGAAAAGTAATGTGCATGGTAGAATTTCATATATTATAAAACTTCCTAAAATTAAAAGGTATTATGATCTCGACAGAGGAGCCTGGTAGGCTACAGTCCATGAGGTAGCTAAGAGTCGGACACGACTGAGCGACTTCACTTTCACTTTTCCCTTTCATGCATTGGAGAAGGAAATGGCAACTCACTCCAGTGTTCTTGCCTGGAGAACCCCAGGGATGGCGGAGCCTGGTGGGCTGCTGTCTATGGGGTCGCACAGAGTCGGACACGACTGAAGCAGCAGCATACACCTCATGGCCCAAGATAACTGCTGGAGTTCCAGCCATCATCAAATTTGTGTATGTCAGTACATAAAGCAAATGGAAATGCAGAAGTTCCAAACAGTGCCATTCTATTCCTGCATTTTTTCCAGACGTCCTGTGCAACACTTGGTTATACAACCACAGCTGTGGGCACAGACTGCTGGGAAATGTGCTATTTTATTCCTTGCATCAAAAAAACTTAATTAAAAATGAAGTTCTTACTGTTGAGAAGGACAATGAGAAAAGAGGTAGAGGTGGAAAATTTTAATTTCTGCCATTTTTTTCTCCCTGAGTTAAAGTGAAGAACTCTTAAACATCTGGCTGTAGTAACATTAATTTTTAAATTATAATATTTTAAAATATCAGGTCCCCTCCTTGGGTTGATCTTCACTCAAATACTTCCTACATTTTAAGCATTCACATCTTTCATCTCAAATTAGCATAACTTTAAAGTGCAGTGAAGTCGCTCAGTCGTGTCTGACTCTTTGTGACCCCAGGGACTGTAGCCCGCCAGGCTTCTCCATCTATGGGATTTTCCAGGCAAGAATACTGGAGTGGGTTGCCAATTCCTTCTCCAAGAGATCTTCTTAACCCAGGGATTGAACCCTGTTCTCCTGCACTGTGGGAAGACTCTTTACCTAACTTTAAACAACAAAGTAAATAATATTTTTTAATGGGATACAGATAACAAGTTCCAGAATTGTTCAAGTACAATTTGGCTTTGTTTGTGAATTGAATCAATGATTTATCTTCATAAGTATTGATTTCCTTTCCTGGTTGTTTTATGAAATGCATGGGGAAGACTATTGTATTCAGTCTTACTTTTGTTTCCATGTATTCACGAAGTGTAGAGATGACTGTGGGTTTTTCCCCAATTATTTGTATTTTACTAGCTTTTCAGTAGTAAATTGGGCATGAGAAATATATTATTAAATTGACTGCATTGCAAAGTGACATTTGACATTTTCTATTTATAAACATGATACCCTTTACCCAATATCCAGGAAATTTTCAATGATAATGAAGTTTCATTGACTTATGTGTTAAATGCCAAAGCCTGTTATTTATGTCTGAGTTGTGCTAAACTAATTTCATCTTCTTTCCCAAGGTCAAGTGCATTAGAAGAGAATGCACATTATGACTAAACATTAAAAAACAAAGAGCCGTTACATAGTGGCTTTTCATAATTAGCAAATAGTACAAGATGACTAAGCATAATTTTTACTCACTGAATTTTTTAAAACTCCAGATAAATCAATAATCCCACTTCTTCTAACTAAGAGGAAGGATGATAGCAATTGATAGGTATTTATTGATTCTTATGTGAGTTATGGTTGAATGAATGTGTGTGTGTGTGCGTATAAATAGTATGAAGCACCGTGATTTAAGAAAGTCAGAACTGGGAATGGACTGAATTTGTTAATGGTAACTTCATGGGAGGAGGGTATGTACTTGAAATCTCCATCATCCAAGTTCTTCACCATGATCAGCAAATGTCTATCACTGCTGTTTTTTAACTCCTCAACTGGTTTTTACAATTTGTCCTGTAAAGTAATAAATGGCCCAAATTTTCTGCACACTAATTAAAATTCCATTTCTCATGAATTCCTTAATCGAGTGCAAGTCATTATGTGCTTTGTTGATTCTTAAGTGCAAAGATAATTGCAATGGGCAGCATGAACAGGGTTTGATTATTGCCTGTCGACTCTTGTGAATTCTAATAGGTCTAATTGCATAGCATCGATTCATCATCTCAGCATCACTTCTTTTTATTATTAGCTCTTCGAATTGTAATGTGCTCATAAAGAAGTGTTGTAGTATATCAGAGCTGACATGGTACCTGGTCTATTATAATTTTCAACCCTTACCTTGTGCAACTCCTGAAATTAAAAGTTTATTATGGAGTGCCCTTTTCCTAAAACTAATTTTAAAAGGCTCCCATATGATGAAATGAATACTATCCAAGAATCTGCATATGAATTTGCCTTTGTAATAATTCCATTAAATGACTGCCAAGACCTTTTTTGCTCAGATTGTTCCTATAAATTCAGAACATAATGTATTAGTTGGAAAACATTTATTAGACTTTTTAATGGGAATTCCTGGCAGCATTTCTCAGTTGTTTCTATACTACGGTGGCTACTTTAAAGGCCCTGGAAAGAGGGAGTTTTCACTGAATAATGATGTGGAATCTTGCAGGAGCCCCTATATTTATAAAGGACCATCAGTAATTGAGATGCTGAACACCCTATTGTATTGATTGGGGAACAGAGCAGCCCTCGTGTAGAGAAGGAATGTAAACCTTTAATCAGTCCACACATAGACTCATGTTCCACATGTGTGAGAGAGCATAGCTATTACAATAATACTGGCTGCACATTTGTAGACTCAGACCCTATGTTAAGCATTCTACTTTGTTTTTTCCTATTCATCTTAAGCGTTCTTATGAAAAAGTTTTAATATTATAGTTTTACAGATAAGGCTCGAAATGTCACTCAAGACCCCCAGATGGTATATGGCAAAGCTGGAATTGAAACACCAAGACAGAGAATGCCATAGCTTGTATGTGATTTTCCACATACATTATGGCATAATCCAGGTGGGGAACTGCCAATCTGAATCTGTGACAGTGAACTCAAGAAGAAGGACTACATCATATTTTCAAGTTTGACTCCAAGTCAACCCCAAAGTTATGTAGAAATGTAGAATCTCAGGTACTTGTATTTCCTTTAGGAAAATGTGGTCAGAAGGGATTATAGCCCATATTAGGGGATGAATCAATTTCATGTTATCACTTTTTAGAAAATGAACAAATTGAGCTAAGGTATTTCAGTTATTTACACTGTGCAGGAAAGCATCCCCAAACTAGTGGGATGAATCAGCAACTGTTTTTATTAGGCATGCAGATCTCGTGTTGTTTTTGTTGCTGTTGTTTGGTCACTCAGTCCTGTCCAGCTGTGTGCAACCCCATGGACTGCAGCACACCAACCTCCCCTATTCTTCACTATCCCCCAGAGTTTGCTCAGATCCATGTCCATTAAGTCAGTGATGCTATCTAACCATCACATCCTCTGCTTCCCCCTTCTCCTTTTGACTTCACTCTTTCCCAACATCAGGGTCCTTTCTAATGAGTTGACTCTTCACATCAGGTGGCCAAAGTATTAGAGCTTCAGCTTCAATAACAGTCCTTCCACTGAATATTCAGGTTTTATTTCCTTGAGGTTTGACTGGATTGATCTTCTTGCAGTCCAAGGGACTTTCAAGAGTCTTCTCCAAAACCACAATTTGAAGGCATCAATTCTTTAGCACTCAGCCTTCATTTTGGTCCAGCTCTCACATGTGCACATGACTCCTGGAAAAACCATAGCTTTGACTATATGGACCTTTGTCAGCAAAGTGATGTCTCTGCTTTTTAACATGCTGTCTAGGTTTGTCATAGCTTTCCTTGCAAGGAGAAAGCATCTTTGAATTTCATGGCTGCAGTCATGATCTCATGTTACAGTCATTCAAAAGGCCTGTCTCTGTTCCAGGTCATGTGGGTCCTTATTGGGGAAAATGAGTGATTAGGGACTGGCATCATCTGGAGGCTTCTTTACCCAGATGTCTAGTGACTGGGATGTGGCTTACAGAATGGGCTCTAACTGAGACTGTCCACTAGAGTATCTGCACGAATGATGTTGGCTTCTTGCAACGTGTCACCGAGTTCTTAGAGGGAGTGTTCAGAGAGTCAATATTCTAAGTGACCAAGGCGGAATCTGTAAGGCTCTTCTCACCTTTCCTGGGAAGTCCTTCAGCATCACTTCAACACGTTTTATTGGTGCCCAGCAAGTCAGGACAGCCATCTGAGGTTCATCAGAAGGAGATTTATGTCCCAGTTTTTGATGGAGTGGCAAGGCAAGGTCACACTGCAGAAGGGCACACACGATGGAAGACGTTACTGTAGCCATATTTGGATAATATAGCCTACCACAGGGAATGAGTCAACTTGGTGTTCTTTCTTTCTGGGCAGTAAAACAATTTGGAGGAAAACAGTAGCTCAGTATAAATTATTTTCTTAAACATCCCTCTGAAAACTACTTTAATAAGGAGATACCTCTTTGCTTTGCCTGCATCTGTGCATGATGAAAAGCAAAAATTTTAAAAAAAACACATTTTTCTACAGAGTAAATATTTGATTTTTTTAAATAAAATACTTCAAATTTTATGGTTTAGACATAAATATTTTATTAAGTACATGGGTTCATTTCCAAATGTGAAAAATTAGAAGAGCTAATGTTTATCCAAAATCGGCTGTACTCTGTGAGATGTGTAGTATGACCTATATGAATAAGGAAAGAAGTTATCAGTAACAAATATCCATTGCTTTTGTTCTGCTTTGAAAATCTTAGGTGAAACAGTGACATAAATGGAAGTGCAGCTGCTGCTGCTGCTGCTGCTAAGTCGCTTTAGTCGTGTCCGACTCTGTGCAACCCCATAGAGGCAGCCCACCAGGCTCCCCCGTCCCTGGGATTCTCCAGGCAAGAACACTGGAGTGGGTTGCCATTTCCTTCTCCAATGCATGAAAGTGAAAAGTGAAAGTGAAGTCGCTCAGTCGTGTCCGACCCTTAGTGACCCCATGGACTACAGCCTACCAGGCTCCTCTGTCCATGGGATTTTCCAGGCAAGAGTATTGGAGTGGGGTGCCATTGCCTTGCTTATTATATGACCATACTCTCTTCTTTTAATCAAGATGAAATATTCATAGAGTGAAATACAAAGATCTTAAGTATGTAATTTGGTGAGTTTTGACAACACATGTTGTTTTTCAGTTGCTAAGTTGTGTATACACACCAATTAGTATGGAAAACATTTCCCTCACACCAGAAACGTCCTTGTGCCCAATACAGTGAGTCCCCGTCTCTCAAAGGCAAACATTTGTTCTGAGGTATCTTCTTTTATGTTTTATCAGTTGTCTCTGTTCTTAATATAAATGGAACCACACAGAGTGCACATGTAATCTTTTCCGCCAGCTTTCTTTTGTTCAGTGTAAAGTCGATCACGTTCATCCATGCTGTCACACGTATCAATAGTTTATTTTTCATTAGTCAGGTCCTCTCAGGCACTTCCATATATTTGCTTTTTCTTTTCTTCTTTTTCAGACGTGACTGAGTTACTGAGCTTCTTCTTTCTCCTTTCCTAGGCTCTAAACTTCCTTCATTTATTGTTTTCTCTCTGTTTCCAGAACTTCGTTCAGCCATTCTTAGGATAGGTGCAGTCTTCTGGTGACAGATTCTTGGTTTACCTTTGCTTTAGAATGACATTTCCTCCCGCATTCCTGAAGGATAATTTTCCTAGGTACAGGATTCTACATGTGATGGTTCTTTCCTTTCATCACTTCCCTTCTGGTCTCACGATTTCTGAGGAGAAACCCATCATCATTTAAATTGTTTTTCTCCTATGTAGATACAGTTTTTGTTTTAATATAAATTTATTTATTTTAATTGGAGGTTAATTACTTTACACTATTGTATTGGTTTTGCCATACATCATCATGAATCCACCATGGGTGTACACGTGTTCCCCATCCTGAACCCCCCTCCCACCTCCCTCCCCTTACCATCCCTCTGGGTCATCCCAGTGCACCAGCCCCAAGCATCCTGTATCATGCATTGAACCTGGACTGGTGATTCGTTTCATATATGATATTATACATGTTTCTATGCCATTCTCCCAAATCATCCCCCTCCTCCCTCTCCCACAGAGTCCAAAAGACTGTTCTACATATCTGTGTCTCTTTTGCTGTCTCACATACAGGGTTGTCGTTACCATCTTTCTAAATTCCATATATATGCATTAGTATACTGTATTGGTGTTTTTCTTTCTGGCTTACTTCACTCTGTATAATAGGCTCCAGTTTCATCCACCTCATTAGAACTGATTCAAATGTATTCTTTTTAATGGCTGAGTAATACTCCATTGTGTATATGTACCACAGCTTTCTTATCCATTCATAGATACAGTTTTTATTTCTGTCTTTGCTGCTTTCAAGACTGTCTCTTTGTCTTTAGGTTTCAGAAGTTTGATTCATGTTGTGTCTTAGCATGAATTCCTTTAAGTTTATCTGGTCTGGAATTCACAGCAATTCTTGAATCCTTTGGTTGTATATTTTACTAAATTTGGAAATTTTTCAATCATTATTTTTTTAATACCTTTAAACTCTATCTTCTTTCTGTTCTCCTTCTAAGACTCCAAAGATACAAGGTTCCACGAGTCCCTCAGGCTCTGTTCATTTTTTAAAGTCTATTTTCTCTCTGCTGTTGAGACTGAGTAATTTCTGTTGTTCTGTCTTCAAGTTCACCAACTCTTTCCTCTCCTGTCCATTATGCTGTTGAGCCCAGTCATTGAGATTTTATTCACCTATTGTATTTTCCGGTTCTAAAGTTTCCATCGGGTCCTTGTTTATATCTTCTATTATCTCTTCTTGTTGCTGAGACTTTTTGTGTGTTAATTTATTTGAAGTATGTTCATCATTGTTTATTGAAGTATTTTTTATGATGGTTACTTTAAAATCTCAGTTGTAATCTCTTAACATCTGTTATCTCTCTGTTGAGTCTACTGATCGTCTCTTCTACTTCATGTTGAGATTTTTCCTGGTTCTTGATATAATGAGTAATTTTGCATTATATCCTTTATGATGTGAGGCTCTGGATCTTATCTGTCTTAGGAGACCTCTTCTGATATATCAACAGGGAAGGGTAGCTGCTGCCTCATTCCTGCCAGCTGAAGGTGAAGGTCCAGGTTCCCTTCTCAGCTTCTTTTGACACCCTAGGGAGGGAGAGGTACCTTGTTTCTGCTGAACAGAGTTGGGATTTTAGGATCCCTAATATGCCTCATGTAACAACACCTTGCTGGGAAAGGAGGACCCCCTTGTTACTGGCCCCCAGTTATCCTCCACTGACACAGTGAAGGGCCCACAGAATTGTAGTGAAAGCTCCAGGTCTCCTCATTGTATCCTCTGACACCATCCCAGGGCAAGTGGGGGTGAAAGTCCAGGATACCCATATGATTTCTACCAATATTATGTGGGGAAGGTTTTGTTACCACCATTCAGGGATGAAAGCTGGCTTCCTGCTCACCGCCCTCTGATACCACTTGGATGGGGAGCACCTCATGATAGCTGGGCAAGGGTGGGAATCAAGGCTCTTGACCTGGCCTTGGCTAAAAGGGACAGGATGGAGCTCTGGTTTTGTGGGGAGTAGGACAACCTTTCTATCTTGCTAAGTTGGCCTTTCCTGCTTTTCTGGATGGAAAAAGCAGACCATTCTTTGGACTTCTTAAATCTCCCCTTTTCGGCAATTCTGAGTTCCTGGCTCCTCCAGCACCCAACAGGATATATGAAGCAAAAAGAAAACCCAGTAAATACCACCATGTCAGGCCCCAATGTCTGCCTCCTTCTCCCCACCTTTCAGAGTCTTCTCTTTGATTTATGTACAATTCCCAAGTTTTTAGGCTACACTTAACAAGAGGTTTCCCAGGTGGTGCTCAGGTAAAGAAACTGTCTGCCAGCGCAGGAGACATAAGAGACCTGGGTTTGATCCCTGGGTTGGGAAGCTCCTGTGGAGGAGGGTATGAGAACCCACTCCAGTATTCTTGCCTGGAGCATCCCATGGACAGAGGAGCCTGGTGGGTTACAGTCCACGAGATCACAAAGAGCCGGACGCAACTGAAGCGGCTTAGCAGAACAGAACAGGAGGAATAGGGTGAAGTTCATTTGCTCAGTTTTCACCCAGAACTGGATCATCTTTCTAGTACTAGGTCTTAGTGAATACCAAAAGTATGGAAAGATTAAAATAGTCTTAGACTTAGAACAGTGGTTGCCACATGGTGAGAATTTGATGAGGAATAGCTGTCATTTTCTTTGTACAATCTGAATGTTTCTGAAAGTCCAGTCTCCTCTTTTCATAGGACAGACTATACGCAGACTTAGAGAAGAGGCGGGGAGGGAAATTTATCTAAACTCCTCATTTCTTAAGACACATCGCAGGGTTATATATTCTGGTCTGTGCATGAGACTGACTATATGTATAAACACATATGAAAACTTCTGACTTTTATGTATTGACAAAAGCAAACAAACCCAAGACTAAAACCTACAGATTCTAAAAATCTTTCTGGAAGAGTATGGGAAGGGTTCATCTTAAGTTCCTAAGAAGATGGTAACTTTCACCTACAAGTGTTCGACCTGAAGTCTTCTCATAAAAAAGATGGTTCTCTGTAGGGTTTATTTGTAAAACAAACATTATACTTTGTATGATGGGCCCATATATGGCCCTGTGATTGTATAATATGATGACATCTAAAGGCTTTAGATCTCCTGATGGAGAACTGAATGTTTGTGATACCAAGCAGAGTTTATCTCCCTCTGCTTATTACTTGTGACCCTCACACTCATTTTATGTGCTAAACAATTAACTAGTTTGCAATGAAATATTCAGGCAGGCTTTTTGAAAAATGGAAGTGGCTCTCGGTCCTCAGATTCATGGGAAGTTCTACATGGCAAATAGCTCTCCTAATCTGTGTGTTGACAATTGTTGGTAGGAGATGAAATCACAGAGGGTCTATCCTATGGGATTCTAATTGAAAAGTTCAACCTGAGCCTGCTGAGTTATAAGCACCCCTACAGGCAGATTTCATGGGGTGACAAACTTCGTTTTCTGAGTCTTATTTTAGAGTATTGCTTTTAATGTTTTTTTCATATTCTAGACATAGTTAATATTAATTAATTGGCCATTTCAGGTATCTGTGCAGCCTTTTTCAAAATATGTGTCACCTACCCTATGCCTGGATTTCTTGGCATGTTCCCACGCTATTTCTGTTTCTTTTCTTCTGAGTTTCTTTTTTTAAAGTTTATAATTCAGTGATTTTGGTATATTTATGGAGTTTTAGAGCCATCACCATTACTATCTAATTTCAGAATATTTTCATCACCTTACAAAGAAACCCTGTGCTCATTAGTTGCTCTCCATCCCCCACTCCACTTTCATCTTTGGCAGCTTGGATATTTTCCTATGAATGGAATCATAAAATGCATGGCCTGCTGTGACTGGCATCTTTCACTTAATATAATGTTTTCAATATCCAGTGAAGTAGCAGATATCGGTATTTCATTCCTTTTTATGGCTGAATAGTATTTCATTCTTTAGGTATACATTTGGTTGCTCATTCATTAACTGATAAACATTTGTAGTGTGCTTAGTCACTTCAGGCATGTCTGACTGTTTGCAACCCTATGGACTGTAGCATGCCAGGCTCCTCTGTCAGTGGGATTTTCCTGGCAAGTATACTGGAGTGGGTTTCCAGTATACTGGAAACCATTTTCTCCTCCAGGGCATCCTCCCAGCCCAGGGATCAAACCTGTGTCTCCTGTGTCTCCTGCATTACAGGTGAAGTCTTCACCTGCTGAGCCATTGGAGAAGCCCTCATTTATAATGGAGCTGTTATAAAAAATACTGCTATGAACATTTCTTTACAAGTTTTTGTGTGGACATGCCTTCTCAGCTGTTTTGGAAAGATACCTAGGAGTGGAGGGCCTGGGTTATATAGTAAATCTATTTCTAACATTTTGAGGGATCATCTGCTTTCTAAAGAGACATTTACATTCACACTACCAGTGTATGATGATTCTAATTTGTCCACATACTCACTAATACTTCTTGTTGTCTGGCTTGATTATAACTATCCCAGTAGGTATGAAGTTGTATCTCATTATGGTATTGATTTGCATTCCCTTAATGACTGAGGATGATGAGGATCTTTTCATGTATTTATTGGCCATTTATATATCTTCTTGCCAACCACTTTCTTAATCCTTCCATGTACCCTCCCTTGAATTGATTTAAAGTCAAATTACTTATTTAGCTTTTCTTCTTCAGTTTGGCCAGCTTGTTCTTCGACTCACTTCAGAAACATGCTTTCTTTAAGCACTGTTTTCAATTAGTGTGCATATACCTTGATCTTCTTATAATTTAAACAATTTCAATCAGTGTCTCTGTTATTAATGTTCTGTTGATATTTAATCCAAAATGAACTCTCTGTACCATAATATTTGTCCAAAATGCTCTTATCTTTGTAGCTGTTTGATATAATTTATGAGAACTGAAGTAGAGATTGAACAAGAAAACTTTTGTTTTGGGATTATTATTCAAAGTATAGATTGTCATTAGTGTGTGTGACAGATGGGCGTGGGCATGGCAGGTCAGGAAAGGCCATACAGGTTAATGGAACAAGATTGTTAACACAGTGTATAAGCCAAAAGTTATAGCTAAAGGCACAGTGGTTGGGTCAATCCATTTGATAAAAATCAAGGTCAGAACCTCGAGTGGCAAGTCAAAACTTGAAGTAGCAAGACATGGGTGGAATTTTGGTTAAAGAACTACAGATTGCCATTATTGGTTTAGACTGATAATTGGTTCCTAGACCTATGTGTTTCCTCAGACAGCAACACCAGGGTCAAGGAAACTCGTTAAAAATGCAAATTCTTGGTTCCCACCTCCACCTCATCCCAGATCTACTGAATCAGAGACTCTAGGAGTGTTACCCAGCAGCCTGGGTTGTAACAAGCCCTCCCAGATGCTTTTGATGTACTTCAAGTTTGAGAACCACTGTCCAAGATATCTAGGAGGTGCAACAAGGTGAGATGCCTTGTTGACATAGCAAGTGCTTAGGATTAAATGAGAGTACCCAGCAAGGGCATGGCTGTAGCCAAAAGCAGTATCTACAGGGAGATCTTCTTGGCAAACAAGTGCCTTCAGAGTCCTCTTCTTTTCAGTTGAGAATTCTAACATGGGCAGAGTTCATGCTGGATTGGAAAATTCTTGGGAAATCAAACCTGCAGAAGTGAAGGTGAGCCAAGGCCTTGGCATGGGAGGGGCTGGGGTATGTCCAGGGTGTGGCTCTTCTGGTTCTAGGCCCTTTTCCTTGAGTGAAGGCATTCCAACAGGTTGGCAGGTGCATGCCATAAAGAATAATGAAGATTTCAGCAAAAGCCAGTGGTTTGTGAGAGGCCCTACACACATCTCTGATGAGCCCACAGAGCTTTCACTGGAATCATACGATAAAGCCAGATTTATTAGAAGCTACAAATGAAATCAGCTGTGTCCTGGGAAGGCGATTATTCTTTCTATCAGGGAGGCCTGAAATTCCAAGAGTCGGATACTGAGCTTTGAACTGAACTGAGCCCTTTATTGAATGCCATCGTTTGTTTCCTGCCATTTCAGAACAGTGTGGATTTGGGACCATCCGAGTTGTCTTCATGAAATTTTATAAATCAATTGCAGCTCTGGGTTATTTACGGCTATTTTTCTCTGTTTAAAGGGAAGATCAAAAGGCAAAGAAATAAAAGATATTTGGTTCTATCCTATGAAACCTTTTGTATTATTCCATCAATAAAATTGTCAATGATGATTCCATTAAAAAGTTTAAATTTGTTGTTCTTTAGGGTCTTTTCTAGACAGCAGTGTCTTACAGTCCATTTACTGTAGTAGAGAGAACTAAGACGTTAGTCTTTGGGGATGAAATAAGCAGTAACACTGTTAAAAATCCTATTAGAACGTTGTTGGAACATGTTGTCTTCTGTGTATTCAAAATGTTGTACAGAAAGGATGCTTTAGAAAATAATTTAGCTGCTTCATGTGTTTCCGTTTTAAATATCTCTGGACTGCAAAGTGTGTAATGCATATAGATCTACTGGTTAGGGTAAAAATAAATATCCCATTTTAGTTTAACAAGTGTAAATAGGATTTGTAATTAATGCAAAATGATTAGGTATCTAAGAACAACTCTTCATATTTGACTATTCTCTTCTGGTAAACATATAATCTGTTTTTATTTAAAATGTATAATATTTATAAAAGATGGGGTCTAAAGTAGGTCTGACTTGGAATAGTGTTGTAATCAATTCTAAGAGAACCCGTGTACACCCATGGTGGATTCATGTTGATGTATGGCAAAACCAATACAATATTGTAAAATAATTAGCCTGTAATTAAAATAAATAAGTTTAAATTAAAAAAAAATAAATAAAAGAAGCACTGTGAAATAGCTAGAATGATGTGGATAGATATGTTTTGAGTCATGAAAACACTGAATGAAAAATATTCAGTGTTTTCATGACTCAAAACATTCCTCCTTTTTTTCCTCTGTGTGTGTGTGTGTGTGTGTGTGTATGTATTTTCAATTTGGAAGCATATGCTGCTTTATCATGTTGGGAAAATAAAATCATACCTTTTATCACTTAAAAAAAAGCTGTGAGCATCTTAGCAATTTCTGTAATTCTGTTGTTAGCTACCTAAGAAGTATATCTCTTATTAAAATGTCTGTTTATGTAAGTCAGTCAGCAATTAGAGCATTACAAATATCTTTTTATCTTATTTGAGGTGCCCTGACAGGGATTACTTATTTGCATTAGAAATAAAAATGTGATGAAAATATATATAATTTGTATGGTCCAGGCTTCCCTGGTGGCTCAGCACTGAAGAATCCACCTCCTGATGCAGGAGACGCAAGGGATGCAGGTTCCATCCCTTGGTCGGGAAGATCCCCTGGAGAAAGAAATGGCAGCCCACTCCAGTATTCTTGCTGAGAAATCCCATGGGCAGAGGAGGCTGGCAGGCTATGGTCCACGGGGTCACAAAGAATCAGACATGACTGAGCAACTGACACTTTCACTTTTTAGAAATATCACAAAAAAACATGAAGGCATACATTAAGTGAATTCAGATCCATTAAGAGCTAGCTATAAGAGTCTTAGCCTGGACAGCAACAGGGTTTATAGCCAGTAAATGAGTTGGTAGATAAAAGAACAATATGTAAGGCATGTAGTATTTAAAAAAAGAAGTACTAACAAGAGAAATAAAAATTCCTGGAAGTTAAAACAAGAACAGAAGTTTTCAAATGAAGAAATGCATAATGGAAAGGAAACAGCTGACAATTAACTCATTGATCCAAAGAATAGGTCAAGGAAATAGTCTAAAATGTGCAGCAGATTAAATATTTGAAAGTTAGAACAATTGAGATTTACTCTCAGACATATGCAACCCATCTATTAAGACTTATAGAACAAATGGAGAAAAGGAAAGAATAGTAATGACTTCATAACTAAGATGGAAAAAAGAATTCCTGTCCTAAGAGAACCTAGACAGAATTCAGAATTCTGGGTATAAATTGGAAGTTCACAGAACTTCTGGAGGGAAAAAGAAATCCAGCTTACTTATGGAGGTGTAAAAATCAAACTGGCTTTTTCTCATGGTAGAAGTAAATGAAGCAAAATTGTCAAAATTCTGAGAGAAAAATTAATTTGAACCTAGGGTCATAGATACTAGAAAACTAACATTCAGAAATGAGAACAAACTAAAAGCTTTTGAAAAATCCAGTGACTTAGAAAATTCTTAGCTACAGATAATCTCTGAAAGAATTATTCAAATATTTGGGGGGAAAGAAAGAGTTTAAGAAAGAGAAAACCAGGAGTCCAAGAAATAGTAGAAGCAAAGAAGCCAGTAAAGTACAAATTCTGACATAATCAGTTTCTAAGAATAGTTAGGAATTTTGAGAGTGTAATGGTGAAATATTGATTAAATATGAAAGAGCTTATTGTTCTGCTATTTATATACACTGTGAATACATTTAACTGTAAGTATTAATAATAATCCTACAACATTCCAGGTACTATGCTGGATGCTTTCACATATAATAGCTAATTTATTCCCCATTATTAAGTTGAAAAGTAAATATTTTTCTGTTTTTTATAGAGAAGAGAGGAAAACTAATTTGACCAAGTTTGCCTAGTCAGTGAGTGGGATTTCCCATTGGGATATGAAGACTTGTTTTCTCGTTCTTTCTTCGTATCATCCTATCCGGTTATAACTATGTGATGGTCACATTCTAGTGATCATCCTTTGCTGAGGTCTTTAAAGACTTCTTTACAATACTCTCCTACTCATAATAAACTACTCATCCTTCCACTCCACTTACTTCTCTCACCAGAGCACCTCTTCAGTCATGTTATCATATCATCTTGCGCTTGAACCCATTTTCAAATAAAAATTGGAATGTTTATTCATTGGCCTACACAATAGTATATTACTAGAGAATCAAGCACCAGATATTATTTATTCACTTACAGGTATTTCTTTCTTTTGAAATCTGGCATTCATTACTTAATTATCAGAGCTCCCAGGCAGACACTTCATTGTTAGCATCTGAATCACTATGAAAAGGTATCTTGGTTTTCTTAGAGTGGTTTTACATTAATGGCTTCCACTAAATAATCTTGCAGAAGCACTTGTTTTGACCTCTTTGAATCTTACCCTCACAATGAATTACGCTGGAAAGGCTCAGTGATATATTCTGTTCCCTTGAGTGATTCTATGTCAGACCCAAAATAGGCAGGGAAGGAGGGGAAAAACGTACTTTGAGAGAGGAAAATTAGTTGCCTTCAACTGTACACATTTTGTTTCTCTTACTCATCCTCTCTTATCCTTGTCCCCTTTCTGCATTTTATTTTTATGTTAAGGATGGATTTCTAGAAGACTTACAAACACTACAATAATTTGGGTCTCAATTACTCTTCTGATTTTGCCATTCCTATCGTCCCCTCAGTCACCCAGAGTGAAGTTACTTAGGATGAATTTCAACTCTTTCTCTCTTTTCTCCCATCCACATTGAAACCATCATCAAAATTGGCCAGAACCTTTAAGTTTCTTGAATTGTCTGTCCCTTTCTCATTCCTTCCAATCTGGCTTAATGTTAGCTGGTTTCCTTCCCTTCCGTAGCTTCCAACTCATTCTATGACGAAGGAAGTACGAGGAAGGAAACTGTGGTCACGACTTCTCTTGGGAATGCACGATCCTAAAGGACCCCTCTCCACTTTATCCTGGGTTATCTTGGAGCATTTGTGTTTAAAAAGCTGAGTCTGCCATTTCATTCTCTACTAAAATCAGTTGAAAGTCATCTTAGACTTCTTGAGTCCTTGCAAACTGCTTATTTAACAAGAGCTTTTTTATTCAAAAGATGTTGGCAAGTAGAGATGATCTGATCACTATCTCACAGAAGTGGAAAGAGAAATTAGGTTCTAAGATTGAGATACTTTAGACCCAAAAGACAGTTTTGCATTCAGTTAAAATTATTCTTTTGAGCTTCCTAGATGGCACTAGTGGTAAAGAACCTGCCTGCCAATGCAGGAGACTTAAGAGACTCAGATTTGATCGCTGGGTTGGAAGATCCTCTGGAGGAGGATATGGCAACCCTCCCCAGTCTTCTTGCCAGGAGACTCCCATGGACAGAGGAACCTGGCAGGCTACAGTCCATAGCGTCACATGGTGCTGGACACGACCACACAGCTTAACACACACATATGCAAGATTACTCTTTTAAAATCCCTTAACTCATACAAAAGTTGAAGCAGAGAAGTATCATTTCTTAACAAGTCCAGTATGTGTAGTTTCCCTTATAGAACTGAAAGAGATCACTGCTTCTTCAAACTTGAGAACCAGGTACAGTAGTTAATGGTGTCAATTTTCCATAGAAGTGGCGTTATTTATATTTAGTTACTAGATCTGCATAGCAACAAACTCTAGTGTAGCAATTCTCAAAGTGTGGTTTAAGGATACCTCTTTCAGGGGATTTGTGAGGTCAGTTCTATGTGCATAATAATATTCAGAAATTGTTTGCATTTTCCCTCTCTTTGTCTCTTGAGTGTGCAGTGCAGTTTTCCAGAAGTTAGCTGACATGTGATAGCATCATTTTCCTGATAGTTTACCGTAAATGTCCTTTTGTTTTCTTGTGTGATATATGGTGGTGGTGGTTTAGTCACTAAGTCATGCCTGACTCTTTCAACCCCATGGACGATAGCCTGCCAGGCTCCTTGGTCCATGGGATTTTCCAGGCAAGAGTACTTGTATTAGGTTGCCATTTGCTTCTCCAGGGGATCTTCCCAAACCAGGGATTGAACCTGCATCTCCTGCATTGCAGGCAGATTCTTTACCAACTGAGTCACCAGGGAAGCCCCGTATGATAGATATGACCCACCAAAACAAAAGTTCTCACAGGTGCTCAGTTATTTTTAAGACTTTATAGAGTCCTGAAACCAAAAAGTTTGAAAACTGATTCTATTATGCACAAAGCACCAATCATATCTGAGAAGTGGGTGACATTCCTGGGGTCCAGCAATGTAACTTCATATTCATACGAGAGCAGACACTCATTATGGAAATGTTTCGTGAAATTGCCCTTACTATTTAAACATTTGTCATTTTCACTGCTGCTAACCCCTTGTTCATATCACTGAATTTGTATAAGGGAACTCGTGAAAAATGCAACTTCTCTGTATACAGATTTCCATGTATTCTTTCTTTTAGAATCAATGTGTTTCTTCTTTTTTTTTTTTTTTGGATAGGCAAAAAGTAGATAGGATACTTGTGAGGGACACAAGTGGGGAGTTGAGGGGTCTGTCTAGAATCGATGTTAATCTCTTAAAATGTTCTGTCCTCAGTTGTCTTTTCTAAATACAAACGTTCCTCTATATAATTAGATGTGGAACCTTGTGGATGAGTAGACCATGAAAGTGCAACCAAAAGAGAGCACAATTATCAAGGTATGGAGTAGCTGTAGCCCAGCACTGTCTTATGAATGGACTGAGCTCGGGGAGCAGTTTGGTTTATTTTGATGGAAAGGTGTGTTTATTATACCCAAATGTCACTTTTTAAAGAAATGTGAAAAGTGATCCCATTAAGTTTTTGAGAAGACATGTAGAGAGTCTGTAATTTTCCATTTTGTGATTTGAGAGCCAAAACCAATCTCTAGAACAAAGCCAATTTATTCTAAAATGAACCATATGCAGATGAGGGAAGTGACATGTTTTTAAAATGCATTTATTTAATTATCTCTTGCAGAAAAAGGCAAAAAAAAATCACTACACATTTTTTCTTGTTGGAAGTCTTTGGGAAGAATCTTTTAGCTTTTATTAAAAAGTGTGATGGTGTTAGAGTTGTTTTTTTTTTTTTTTTGTCTGTAGTCCAGTTATTAGGAAATCTTTGATGACGCTTTGCTGAGTCGTTCTGTGAAGAAACAGATTCTCAGCTCTATAAAAATTAGTGTTGAATGATCTGAACCAGTCGAACTACATTCCACTGCTTGCTCAGTCCAGACTGTCCATGCCACCTCATTGTTTCCTCTAATCCAGTGTATCATCTCTGGTTAGATTGATTACATTGGGCCAACTTTTATTGAACCACTCACAAATTCACTAATTATCTATTAGGCAACGGTTCCCATAGCATTCTTGGCTTTGTGGGAGACTCAGGCATAGATGGGTCATGTCTTCTCCAGTGGAAGCAGAGTTTATATGTGAAGCCAGGAAACACAGGATCATAGCATCCGAGTTAGAAGGACTCGATGCATATGTAGTCATGTTTGATTGCCTCTGATGACAGGAAATCACCTGCCTCCTATGGCAGAATGCTTGCTGTGTTACTGAAGAGCTCTGACTGATGGAATCTTCTTAGTCATGTGTACAGAAATGTTCATGTTAAAAGTCAAGTAAATGGTCAAACATAAATGATATTGGAGACCAAAAGAGGAGAAATGAGTTCAATTTAGTTCATGTAGTGGTGTTCATGGATTATATCTTCAATGAAGGTCAGGTTTTGGTTTTTTGTTTATTTTTATTTTTATTTTTTTTAGTTTCATGGGATGGGAAGGATTTTGAGAGGCAAAGTGGAGGGGCTTTCTCGATACCAGGAAAGATGTGGAGTCAGAAAAAGCTCACAAGCTGTTTGTTGTGAGTGCGTAGAGCAGTTGCCTTATGTACCTGGCACTTCATGAATTTATTCATTGAATAAAGGATAGAATTAATGACTGAGGGAATGACGGCAAAAAATCTTTCTTGTCCAGACGTGGGGTGGCAAGGGAGCTGAAAAGGAAGGTTGGTGACAAGCAAGCAAGTTGACTCCTCTGGCACTTGAGTCCCAGCCCAGATTCTGCATTTGTGGAGACATCCTTGCAGTGGGGACTGACATTCATTTATTGTTACTGACTACATAGAATTTTTAAAGCCCACTTTCCCTTTGCGTCTTAATAAAGTACTGGTTTTACATTTCTCTGAAAAAGCTGCAAGTGGCTGCCTATCCCTTGAACTGGAACAAAGGCCTTATTATTATTTTCCTTGAAAAACTCGTATTGTCTATGTCGGCTTACCTCCTCTCAACCCCTGCTATTCAAACATTACAAATGCCATGTATTTGACTCACTTCCTTCTAGGATGTGCTCTCTTTTGGTTCATTCTAAAATGATGGTGGAAATGTTGGAATTTTGCAGAAAATTCATCTTCCCACAGTCTCTCTGAGACCCCTCTCTGTTGGAAATATGCCCACAGTATCCTGTGGAATCTCAAAGATCCTATAAATGGCTGACCATAGGATATCCGTTTTATAGAAATGCAATCTATATTATTGCAAATAGACCCTTATGGGTAGGTGTCTGGTTGAAAGAGGACACAGTCCCATTAGGACTGACCTAAAATAAATCTTTGGCAGAAGAAGGAGAGCTGGTAGCAAATTGCAAATGGGCTTTGCCCCTTCTTTCTTCTTCTTTTTAATCTGAAGGATAACATTTTTGGTAGAAAGTGCTCAATTACTATTTTAAGACTTGATCCTCACAATTTAAGCTTAAAACTTCACAACTGTGAAGTCAGTGAAGCGCAAACATTGTCAATACAAGATGCCCCAAACAATGCTATCTTATTTCTACGTAAAAATGGGATTCAAGCCTGAAAATGAATTGAGTGTACTAGTTCAAGTTTTGACAGTGTATTCTGTGTGTCCATATCAGCTGTAAAGTGCAAATGGTGTTTAGCTACTGTATATTTAATCCTAGACACAGAGATCTAAGAAGGCTCAGAGAAGTAAACTAGAAGTCCTTTGTAACTAAGAACACTGAAGGGGAAAACAAACAAAGACAACAAGCTCAACTCACAGACTCAAAGGAAAATAGACTAGAAAATAGCATTGTAAGTGCTAGTTTATCCCAAACCCATGCACAGAGCTGTATGACTAGTCTTTCTGGGCATGGAAAGAAATCAAACATGTACCTGAAGAAATGAGTATGAGAATAATCCAGACTTGGAAATGTGCTGAAGCTGAAACACAATCTCACTGATGTCTGCTGTAGGTTGAAAAGGAACATCTTATGGACAATTGATTGTTTCTTGAAATATAATAAAAACAAGCTTTGAAAATGTGGATATGAAAAACATTGACCTATATGGAAAGAAAAGGCAGCATTTACTTTGTAATGCTATCAGGTTGTAATTCAATTTCCCGTTAACCGAACTCCAAGTATTCTGTTTTGGGTCATAGATTGGTGGTGCTTATCATATAAATTGGCCAATAAGATTTGCAAATAATACTTTTAGTGCTTGGTTTTGTGGTTGTAGCTCTAGAAAAGAAAATCAATTTAATCCCATGCATTGGTTTTCTTCTTAAAATTCATGCAATTTGAATATGACTGACAGGGCATGGCATCATTATGCAGTCGGTTAGATGGACCGATTATGCTTATGAATACAAGAATGGAGTGAATGAAAGCAATGTGTAATTGATTCTACTTCTGGTCTGACTGTTCATTAACAGTTTGAACGTGGCACAGTTGCTTCTCAAATGGAAAACGATGAGAGCAACCTATATAGGTTCCCTCATTTGTTTCAAAATTCATTATGCTAATATTTTTTCACAGAATGTTTTTGCTGCATTTGTTTTATCAAGCAGAAGTCTGATCGAATCTTAGTAAATGATTCTACTGCTTTCAATATTTATTTGGCCTTCCACCTGCACATTTTTCAATTTACACATTTGGAAATGAAAGCAGGCTCCCTCCGGCATCCCCTTCAAAGCAGACCTTCCATCCTACCCTCCTTTTCTATGGACTTGAGACTAATTTCCCAGGGTAGAACAAGCTGGGGGAACACAAGGTGGTGGTTATAGCTTCAAAACAAAAGAGCTGATTTAGAGGCTGATTGATTTCAGAAATAGATGAGCAAAAACAGGCTCATTTGTCTTGCCACAGGTTATAGTCAGATAAAGCACGCACGGGCCTGCCATCTCGTTTTCCATACCTCTTCCAGGAGTTGCGTTTGAAGTGCTGATGAAATGTGCAGATCACACCATTTTCTTGACTTTCCTCAGTTGTGTAAGAAAGGGCTTCAAGTGCACAAAGGCTGCTCTTCCTTTCTGGAATGCAGAGCCAGACATTTCAGGGAAACAGCATTACTGTCATGGCTCACAGGGAGATATAATGCTGATTCTGTAACAGTAATCCCTGCCCTCTCATTTGCCTACAAGTTCCTGCCAGATTTTGAGACAGAGGAAAAAACAAAATTTGTGCAGGGCCAGGCAGTTCTATCTAGGAGCTACAGGTGTTCTGTGAGCTCAAAATTGGATTGTATTTGCAATTAGTAAGCATATTAATTTCATATTCAATCTTCCTCTAGTTCTGATTTTTTTTTAAATTAAATCAGCAGTTGACTTATTAAAATAATATGTCTGAGAACTTCATACTGGAAATAGATTTCTTTTTTCTGATTAAAACTTACAAGATCTACTCTTTCAGCAACTTTCAAATATACAATATGGTATTATCAACGGCGGTCACCATACTGTGCATTATATTCCCAGAACTTGTTTATCACTGAAAGTTTGTACCTTTTGACCTCTTTCATCCACTTCATGCCTTCCTTTCTGTCCCCTGCCTCTAACAAGAACCGATCTGTTCTCTGTGTCTATGAGATTGCTGTTTGTTTGCTTTTTAAAAATTCTACATATAAGCGAGATAGTGCAGTATTTGTCTTCCTCTCTCTGATTTATTTTACTTAGCGTAATGTCCTCAAGTTCCATCCATATTCTCATGAATGGGAGAACTTTCTTCATTTTTATGGTTGAATAGTATTCCATTGTGTATGGAATATATATATATACATATATATATACTATCCATTCATCCATCACTGGAAACTTTGATTATATCAATGAACTGCACCATGCTTAGTTGCTCAGTCATGTCTGACTCTTTGCAATCCCAAGAACTGTAGCCTACCAGGCTCCTCTGTCCATGGGGATTCTCTAGGCAAGAATACTGGAGTGGGCTGCTCTGCCTTCCTCCAGGGGATCTTCCAAACCCAGGTATCAAACCCAGGTCTCCTGCATTGCAGGCATCCGGATTCTTTACCATCTGAGCCATCAGGGAAGCCCAAGAATACTGGAGTGGGTAGCCTATCCCTTCCCCAGGAGATCTGCTCTACACAGGAATCAAACTGGGGTCTCCTGCATTGCGGGTGGATTCTTTACCAGCTGAGCTACCAGCTGGGCTGTTGTAAACAGTGCTGCAGTGAACACGGAGGGGCACATATCTATTGGGGATGTTTTTCTTTCCATTGAATAAATACCCAGAAGTATATTGTTGGATCACATGGTAATTCTGTTTTTAATTTTCTGAAGGACCCCCATACTGTTTTCATGAACACCTGCATGGAAATAATCATATCAGTTTTTCCTATGATATCTTATTCATCTACCTCAAGACTTCGTATTTGATAAACCTGCTAACTCCAAAGAAAGCCCCGGGTGTCTGGGGAATCCTTCCTTGTGCCCATTTTAAAACATGTCCACAGTCCACTTGAAATGGGTGGAACTGTGCCAGTTGTAAGCAATCAGGGTACAGTGATGATGACACTGTCAGTCCCAAGGCTGAGAGAAAAGATGACACAGCTTCCAGTTCCGGCATTTGGTGTTGAAGCCCTGCGCTGTCCCGTGAGCAATCTGACTGTTCTGAGGTTTCATCAGAAAACCCAAACCGGCCCCCATGGTGAGTCCCTGCTCAGCCTTAGCTGCTGCGTAACTATGACTTTTCCTGGGGCTCCATGCCTGCCAGACCCTCCAGCTGAGCCATTTCAGAATTGTTGATCCAAAAAAGTCATTAAAATAATCAAGTGGTGATTTTTGTTAAGAAAACATGTTTTTGTTTGAAGATTTTGTTAAGATAAAATGTGTTACCAAGTTTTAGGGTAGTTCCTTGCATAGTGATAGCCAATGAGAATTTGCATGTATACAAAGTATGAGGCTAAAGGAATAGAATTCACGGTAAGCATGGAAAACTGTATATATATACAAATGTACGCTATTGCCTTCAACAAACAGCTGTATTGAGAAAAGTTAATTCACAGTCATATTGCTTTTGTGACAATGTGTCTCCCTATATTGATCTGAGACTTTGGGCATAATTCCTTCTCCTATGGATCCACTGAGCAAGGGAAGAATGGATTAAAGTTTTCCATACTGTCCTTTTCATCTCTAAAAATTCTTGACTACTGTCTAATATTCTTTGGTAACTGAGATACCCAAGATGTATCTTGTACTACATGTCCACTTATAAGATAGGTTGGACTCAGTTTGCATATTAAAATCATGGTAAAACTTTAAATATAGGTACAAGGGGCTTCCCCAATAGCTCAGTTGGTTAAGAATCCACCTGCAATGCAGGGTTTGATTCTGGGTCAGGAAGATCATTTGGAGAAGGGATAGGCTACCCACTCTAATACTCTTGGGCTTCCCTTGTGGCTTAGCTGGTAAAAAATCTGCCTGCAATGCAAAAGACCTGTGTTCGATCCCTGGGTTGGGAAGATCCCCTGGAGAAGGGAAAGGCTACCCACTCCAGTATTCTAGCCTGGAGAATTCCATGGACTGTATAGTCCATGGGGACAAAAAGAGTCAGACTCGACTGAACGACTTTCACTTTAAACCCATATCTTACCTGCTTTGGGAAATCATGTTGCAATCATGTTACAATTCTTGTTATTACACAAAAAAACATTAGTGTGAGTGTGTGCGCGTGCGTGCATGCAAGCCTATGCTAAATACAACCTCAGTTCAGTTCATTTCTGTTCAGTTGCTCAGTCGTGTCCGACTCTTTGCGACCCCATGAATCACAGCACACCAGGCCTCCCTGTCCATCACCAACTCCCAGAGTTCACTCAAACTCACGTCCATCGAGTCAATGATGCCATCCAGACATCTCATCCTCTGTCGTCCTCTTCTCCTCCTGCCCCCAATCCCTCCCAGCATCAGAGTCTTTTCCAATGAGTCACGTCTTCGCATGAGTTGGCCAAAGTACTGGAGTTTCAGCTTTAGCATCATTCCTTCCAAAGAAATCCCAGGGCTGATCTCCTTCAGAATGGACTGGTTGGATTTCCTTGCAGTCCAAGGGACTCTCAAGAGTCTTCTCCAAAACCACAGTTCAAAAGCATCAATTCTTCAGTGCTCAGCCTTCTTCACAGTCCAACTCTCACATCCATACCTGACCACTGGAAAAACCATAGCCTTGACTAGATGGACCTTTGTTGGCAAAGTAATGTCTCTGCTTTTGAATATGCTATCTAGGTTGGTCATAACTTTCCTTCCAAGGAGTAAGCGTCTTTAACCTAATCTCCCTCTATTTTGTCTTTCTGAATCATAGCAGTTCTCACTTTAAAACCAGGTTTGTCTGAAATAAACATCTGCATGAACTCACTAATAAGGTTTCTGCCTATTTTGATCACAAGATATCATCGTCAGCATTATCTGAACAAGGATTTAAATACTATTTAAAGCTGTTAAAAGTTGAAATCAACATTTGGGGATTTTCTCAACATCAAATAATACTCTTGACATTTAGCAGACAATCAACAAAGATTTTTGTCTTCCTGATTTCTCTTCCACTGTTTAAATTTCATATGCAGTTTAAAACCATTAACTATTCCATAGCTGTATTTTAGTAAAGTGTTCTTATTCTTTTTACTGTTTTTGAAATTGACTGGTACTAATTAGCCAAAGCAAGTAATTTCATTTCATTATAATATTCTAATGATAGAAGACTGAATTTATCTTTTTCATCAAAGTTGATCAGTTCTTGTTATTCACATCAATGGAATGAGTTGATAATCCAGATTAACAGATAAGACTGAGAAGCAGGAGTAATAAAGGCCTTTTCAAGTAATTTGGATTAAAATTTAGTTTTTTTCTTACTATCTTTATTGACTTAAATGAGGATGGTTCTATTTCATTAAATTCCTAAATTTAAATGTTTATGTGTGCCAGAATGGCTGGTTTTATATGCAAAAGCAAAAACATTAAATATTGTATTTTAAATATAAATAGAGGTTGAGAGGTATACATTGATTTTTGAGATTTACTATAGTGAAAACTAGAAGTTAGGGAATTATTACGAACTAATATCCCCAGCATATCTTATGTGTGTGAGCATTGGTAGATTGCATTGTAAATTGCTATGGATATTTTAAAATGATTACTTTTAGGATTATTATTATTATATTTTTTGACTTTTTCAGAAACTTGCCCTTCTTTATAGTTTTTACAATGTCTGACACTATTATCTTGTATGCAAGGTGATATGTAACATTGGTTCTTCCTTCCTATGTCAATTCAGAATGCTTTGTAGGCAATTATTTCTGTTTATCTCATACTGAGGATTTGTCTTTTGCCAGTGTACTAATTAGAGAAGGCAATGGCACCCCACTCCAGTACTCTTGCCTGGAAAATCCCATGGACAGAGGAGCCTGTTAGGCCGCAGTCCATAGGGTAGCTAAGAGTCGGACATGACTGAACGACTTCACTTTCACTTTTCACTTTCTTGCATTGGAGAAGGAAACGGCAACCCACTCCAGTGTTCTTGCCTGGAGAATCCCAGGGACGGGGGAGCAGCAGCAGCAGCAGCAGTGTACCAATTATTCACATCTTACATTATAATTTGTTATGCTTGGATCTGACCAATAACAATAGAACAATTTACTGGTAGGGGATTCCTTTACATAATTATCAACTTCCTGGAATATTGCCTACTTTAAAAAGCTATGGTATCTAAAATATTTTACCAGAGAAGCATTTGCATCATCAATATTTCTTAGCTTGCTTGTCTCTAAACTCCAGAACAAATACCTAAAATAAATAAAGCAACGGTTATATGAAAAGCGAAAATTTCCCGTTTACCCTATTTTTCCTTCCTTTTGCATTTACAGATGTCATCCACACTGTGGGGCCAATCGCCAGAGGCCACCTTAACGGTTCCCACAAGGAAGACCTTGCCAAGTGCTATAGATCATCTCTGAAACTGGTGAAAGAAAATAACATCCGATCAGTTGTAAGTACTTTTACGCTATTTCTTATTCTTTTCAGCCTTTATATGCTGGAAATCAATCTTGTCCACAAATAATTTCTGTTATTCGGAAAACTAAGTTTAACCAGCTTAGGAAGTGAGACAGCCTATTGGTTATCATGACTCCACTTTTTTGTATGTCTGACATAATTGCTTAATTATTTTGAATTTAAGATGATAGCATCCCAGAACTGGAACCATCACATCTAATTTATTTTCTCCCTGTTGTCATTATCTTTTGAAGAAAATGTTCATGAATGTGTGTGTGTTTTAACTTGAAAGATGTTGTTCTTTTAGATTGATTTTGGTCATCCTAAACTAATGCTCTGTACTTGGATATGCCACATCCCTTCTACGTTTTACCCTTCTACATTTAGGTGGGAGAGTTCAGAAAATGTGGATCTAATCTTTTCCCATAGCAGTAGGCTGAGATGAAAGGGGGTCTTCTCTAGCTGAATTTGGAGGTGTTTATTCACCTGCTTCTATTTTGTAACATGCCCTACATTTATTACATCTCAATTACACCGGGAAAATAAAACTATGAGAAAAATGAGAGTGTAAATACACAATAGTAAGTTAATTGGGGCAGAATCCCTTGGGTTTTTCAGATAGATGATAACCTTGCTGAAATCATGGGGCAGGAAGATAAACACTTGCCTTCTTAACAGGCTGGATGGATCAGTATTCCTTGCAAGTTCACAGAAGTGGTGGTTTTATGGTGATTTTATTATTTGCATGAGGAGCATTGAGGGTCAGACACATTTAGATAACACTGGATGGTCACTGTACTTTTTGTGAATTATTATGATTATAAAGGGCCTTTTCCAATGAACATTAGTGGGTTTGCTTAAAATAAGAAGACTTTCTTCAAGCCAATTATGCTGCCTTTTACATCTTTTCCTCCTTGTTAACAGAGCTAGATATTTCATTTCATCCTTTGATTTAAAAAAATGTTTCTCTTTGCAAGTGAATTAATAAGACCCTATTCTATCTTAGAGGAGAAAGTGGAAGTTCAAAGAGAATGATGCAAAGCAAGCTACCAAACCAGTTGACTCATTTTGTGCTCTACATGAAAATAACAACAATCAAAGCAGCCTGAACATTCTGGGAATAATTAATATTTTGTCAATAATATAGCTTTTTGATTAAAAGAGGCAAATGGGACTGAAATGCTTGGGGAAATGGATATGTATAGAAGTTTCCAATTTGGGAAATATGATCCCTGAGACCTGAAGAGAATTTACTAACAAACTCACTGGCATCTGTAATAATTTCCTTGAAACTAGTAAGAAGAGACTAGTCCAGTATATAAGCCGCACTCATCCTTTCAACAGGAAAACTGAACATCTCTTAACTATTATGACCTTAAAATAATCACGTCTTATCAAGTAGTTACTCTACTTGATACTGCAAAGTAAACAGTGAAAGAAGCATGGACTAAGTTAAATTAACTTTTCAGATACCCTACAGTGTGACACGCTAGTTGTCCCGATATTGAAATTAGGTCTACGTTGATGCATTTGATGATGATTTTGAGGGGTTAATTGCATGTTACTTGGATAAAATTATCAGGTGATGGCACTTAAGTGAAGTCATTCCAATATTAGTAAATAAAAATGTAGATGGGAAATATCAGCAAAATATGAAGGAAAATATCCAGCTAAATTAATCACTACATTCTTGCATGGTTGACTGGAGTTGCCATCAAATACCTTGTCTCGTACTAAAAATAAAAAATTATCTTCCTTCCTTTCTTTTTTTAATTGAAGTATATTGATTTTCAATGTTGTGCTAGTTTTAGGCAAGCAACAAAGTGATCCATATATATATATTTGTTTTAGATTGTTTTCCATTATGAGTTATTGCAAGATTTTGAATATAGTTCCCCATCCTATACACTAAGACCTTGTTGTTTATTTTATATATCGTAGTGCGCATCTCTTAATCTCGAACTCCTACCTTATCCCACCCTTTTGGTGACAATAAGTTTACTTTCTGTGTCTGAGTCTGTTTCTGTTTTATAAATAAGTTTATTTGTATCACATTTTTTAGACTTCATGTATAAGTGATATTGCAAGGTACTTGTCTTTCTCTGACTTTCTTCACTTAATATGATAAACTGTCTCTCCATGTTGCTGCAAATGGCATTATCTCATCCTTTTTAATGGCTGAGTAATATTCCATTGTATATACATACTGCTTCTTCTTTATCTATACACTTGGTGACAGATATGTAGCTTGTTTCCCTGTCTTGGTTATTTTAAATCACATGTGAACATTGGGGTGCATGTATCTTTTCAAATCATGGTTTTCTTAGGATATATGCCCAAGAGTGGGACTGCTGGACCCTGTGGTAACTCTATTTTTGGTATTTCACACACCCTCCATAATGTTCTCCGTGGTAGCTGACTGACTTTGTTTTCTTGAAGGAGGAAATGAAACTTTCTACTTTATATTGAGTGTCATGTTCTTGGCCATCATTAAAAAGGTAATGGTGCTAATATCATCAAATTGTTGTCATACAGGGGGAAATGGAAACTTTTTAGAAAAGTTATCATACTGGACACATCTTTTATTGTACAAGTTTCTACATTATAGACATCACTACAGATGGAGAGAAATGTTTGATATCAAAATCTTGGTTGGGAAGCTGGAAAATAAAGTTAACTTGAGTTCATTTATATGCATACTAAAGAAAATTTCTCATAAACTCATTTATCAGATCATCTTGGTGTGACCATAGAAAAGTCACATCAATATTTGTAGCCTCAGTTTCTATATGCAAAGAATCAGTAAATCATTACTGTCTACATCAGAGGCTGTTATGAGGATCAGTTGAAATAATGGATGTAAGATAACTGGATAATATAGTTCTCTATAAAAGTATTTGGTAATGTTACTTTAAATGTAAGGTATTTTCATAGTGTATAATTTGGCAGGTTTAAGAGATTGAGAACATTTGTGCTTTCATATTTGGAAGACCAGACCTCTAGACATCATCATATCATTTCTTGATGTTTTCATACAGAAATAAATTAGCGTGAAGTGTTCAGTTAGTATATTTGCAAAGGAAAATCTCAGTTTTTTCCTTCCTCCTGTGGAGAGAAAAATCTTGTTCTTCCCTAGTGTGAGTTTCTTCTCCGTGAGTCTCCTTTACTTCTCTCACAGATCATGTCACTTACAACATTTCTGGTCACCAAATGTATGGAGATTTTCCCATGCTAAGAAATTCTCTGCAACACCACCCGGGTGCCCTGCAACTTAACTCAGTTCTGATACTGTGCACCTGGAGATCGTCTCAGATCCCAGAGAGTAATTAAGCACCAGGTCTCATAAGACTGATGCCCTCCCCCGCCCTACGCACAAACGCGGATGCACACATGTGAGCTTAAAATGCCAGTAGTCACAAGCTCAGGTTATCACCTGTACTTCTGATCTACTGGCCATAGATTGGAAGGTCCAATGATCCAACCCTCTGCTTGGGTTCAGTTAATTTTCTAGAGCAGGTCACAGAACTCAGGGAAACACGTATATGCCTTTACCAGTTTATCAGAGCACGTGGTAAAGGATTCAGCTGAACAGCCAGATGAAGAGATACACAGGACTAGGTCTGGGTGGGTCGGGAGTGCAGGAGCTTCTGTCCCCGTGTGGTTGGGGTAGGTTATTACCCGCCTGACCTGGATGTGTTCGCCCACTGGGAGGCTCCCCAAACCTGCACTATTTGGATATTATGGAGACTTACTCAGAGGTACGTGCTTGCGTGTTAAGTCGCTTCAGTCGTGTCCGACTCTGTGAGACCCCAGGGACTGTCGCCTGCCAGCCTCCTCTGTCTGTGGGATTCTCCAAACAAGGGTACTGGAGTGGGTGGCCATCCCCTCCTCCACAGGATCTTCCCGACCCAGGGATCTTGCATTGTCAGGCGGGATCTTGCATTGTCAGGCGGGTTCTTGACCACTAGCACCAACTGGGAATATAGGCACAATCAATAATTAGCTCCATTTCCAGCCGGTCTCCCCTGTTTGGGGGATGAGAGATAGGAATGGAAATCCCAAGCTTCTGATCATGTCTTAGTTCTGGTGACCAGCCTCCATCCACAGGTCATCCAGAAGCCCACTCAGGGTCAACTCAGGAGAACAACAGATGTTCCTGATGCTCTCATCACTTAGAGATTTGCCAGGGTTTTAGGAGCGCTGTGTCAGGCATGGAGTCAAAGACGAATATTAGAACAAGGGGTGTCCCAGTGGCCTTGTCACCTCAGAAATTACAAAGTCTCCAGGAGCTCTGTGCCAGGTACTTGGGACAGAGGCCAGTATATATTTTATATTAGCTCATGATACTGTATTTAGGCAACTAAAAGTATTAATGTTGTTAATAACTAGTGGTATAATCTTATTCATAATCATTAGTAATCAGATCAGATCAGTCGCTCAGTCGTGTCCGACTCTTTGCAACCCCATGAATCACAGCACACCAGGCCTCCCTGTCCATCAGCGACTCCCGGAGTTCACTCAGACTCACGTCCATCGAGTCAGTGATGCCATCCAGCCATCTCATCCTCTGTCGTCCCCTTCTCCTCCTGCCCCCAATCCCTCCCAGCATCAGAGTCTTTTCCAATGAGTCAACTCTTCGCATGAGGTGGCCAAAGTACTGGAGTTTCAGCTTTAGCATCATTCCTTCCAAAGAAATCCCAGGGCTGATCTCCTTCAGAATGGACTGGTTGGATCTCCTTGCAGTCCAAGGGACTCTCAAGCGTCTTCTCCAACACCACAGTTCAAAAGCATCAATTCTTCAGCACTCAGCCTTCTTCACAGTCCAACTCTCACATCCATACATGACCACTGGAAAAACCATAGCCTTGACCAGACAGACCTTTGTTGGCAAAGTAATGTCTCTGCTTTTGAATATGCTATCTAGGTTGGTCATAACTTTCCTTCCAAGAAATAAGTGTCTTTTAATTTCATGGCTGCAGTCACCATCTGCAGTGATTTTGAAGCCCCAAAAAACAAAGTCTGACACTGTTTCCCCATCTGTTTCCCATGAAGTGATGGGACCAGATGCCATGATCTTCATTTTCTGAATGTTGAGCTTTAAGCCAACTTTTTCACTCTCCACTTTCACTTTCATCAAGAGGCTTTTCAGTTCCTCTTCACTTTCTGCCATAAGGGTGGTGTTATCTGCATATCTGAGGTGATTGATATTTTTCCCGGCAATCTTGATTCCAGTTTGTGTTTCTTCCAGTCCAGCGTTTCTCATGATGTAATATCATTGTTAATATAACCAACTCATGTCTGTATTGACAGCGCAGAGCATACCACAGACCTTTATGGCTCAGTAGATACACTGAATTTAATTAAATTACACTAATTTTGTCACCACGTGTAGCTGTATTAACTTTGTAATCTAATTTTTAACTCTAAAGTTCTCATACATTATCACGGTTTCTTCCACTCTGTGTTGTTTCACAATAAAGCTACAAAAATGAATAAGGAGGAACAAAATATATAACAAAGTGCCTTTAAGGCAACAAGTGTCATAAATAGAATAAAGTGTTCTACTGGTCTGGATCAGCTAGTCTGTGCTGCAGCTACAGATAAGCTCAACATCTTAGGGACCCACATTCAGAGACCCTGGCTTCTGGGCATCTCACTTTCTAGAATTGACAACCTCCTCAGCCATGGAGCTTTGCAAAATCATGCATAAATGTTTTACTGTGTCAGATTAGAAATGAATAAGTGACATATTTGATGGTACCACATTTCTTAAGCCAAAGGCTTTGGGATCACAGCAGAGGGTCAAGATGTCTGCTTTACTCTAATTTATCCAAAGGAATATATTTTTCAAAATTTTACTGGCATTGAATCTATAAATTGCTTTGGGTAGTATACTCATTTTCACTATACTGATTCTTCCAATCCATGAACATGGTATATTTCTCCATCTATTAGTGTCCTCTTTGATTTCTTTCACCAGTGTTTTATAGTTTTCTATATATAGGTCTTTAGTTTCTTTAGGTAGATATATTCCTAAGTATTTTATTCTTTCCGTTGCAATGGTGAATGGAATTGTTTCCTTAATTTCTCTTTCTGTTTTCTCATTATTAGTGTATAGGAATGCAAGGGATTTCTGTGTGTTGATTTTATATCCTGCAACTTTACTATAGTCATTGATTATTTCTAGTAATTTTCTGGTGGAGTCTTTAGGGTTTTCTATGTAGAGGATCATGTCATCTGCAAATAGTGAGAGTTTTACTTCTTCTTTTCCAATTTGGATTCCTTTTATTTCTTTTTCTGCTCTGATTGCTGTGGCCAAAACTTCCAAAACTATGTTGAATAGTAATGGTGAAAGTGGGCACCCTTGTCTTGTTCCTGACTTTAGAGGAAATGCTTTCAATTTTTCACCATTGAGGATAATGTTTGCTGTGGGTTTGTCATATATAGCTTTTATTATGTTGAGGTATGTTCCTTCTATTCCTGCTTTCTGGAGAGTTTTTATCATAAATGGATGTTGAATTTTGTCAAAGGTTTTCTCTGCATCTATTGAGATAATCATATGGTTTTTATTTTTCAATTTGTTAATGTGGTGTATTACATTGATTGATTTGCGGATATTGAAGAATCCTTGCATCCCTGGGATAAAGCCCACTTGATCATGGTGTATGATCTTTTTAATGTGTTGTTGGATTCTGATTGCTAGAATTTTGTTAAGGATTTTTGCATCTATGTTCATCAGTGATATTGGCCTGTAGTTTTCTTTTTTTGTGGGATCTTTGTCAGGTTTTGGTATTAGGGTGATGGTGGCCTCATAGAATGAGTTTGGAAGTTTACCTTCCTCTGCAATTTTCTGGAAGAGTTTGAGCAGGATAGGTGTTAACTCTTCTCTAAATTTTTGGTAGAATTCAGCTGTGAAGCCGTCTGGACCGGGGCTTTTGTTTGCTGGAAGATTTTTGATTACAGTTTCAATTTCCGTGCTTGTGATGGGTCTGTTAAGATTTTCTATTTCTTCCTGGTCCAGTTTTGGAAAGTTGTACTTTTCTAAGAATTTGTCCATTTTTTCCACGTTGTCCATTTTATTGGCATATAATTGTTGATAGTAGTCTCTTATGATCCTTTGTATTTTTGTGTTGTCTGTTGTGATCTCTCCATTTTTGTTTCTAATTTTGTTGATTTGATTTTTCTCCTTTTGTTTCTTGATGAGTCTGGCTAATGGTTTGTCAATTTTATTTATCCTTTCAAAGAACCAGCTTTTGGTTTTGTTGATTTTTGCTATGGTCTCTTTTGTTTCTTTTGCATTTATTTCTGCTCTAATTTTTAAGATTTCTTTCCTTCTACTAACCCTGGAGTTCTTCATTTCTTCCTTTTCTAGTTGCTTTAGGTGTAGAGTTAGGTTATTTATTTGACTTTTTTCTTGTTTCTTGAGGTGTGCCTGTATTGCTACGAACTTTCCCCTTAGGACTGCTTTTACCGTGTCCCACAGGTTTTGGGTTGTTGTGTTTTCATTTTCATTTGTTTCTATGCAAATTTTGATTTCTTTTTTGATTTATTCTGTGATTTGTTGGTTATTCAGCAGGCAATTTATAGATTCAACGCAATCCCTATCAAGCTACCAACAGTATTCTTCACAGAGTTAGAACAAATAATTTCACAATTTGTATGGAAAAACAAAAAACCTCGAATAGCCAAAGCGATCTTGAGAAAGAAGAATGGAACTGGAGGAATCAACCTACCTGACTTCAGGCTCTACTACAAAGCCACAGTTATCAAGACAGTATGGTACTGGCACAAAGACAGAAATATTGATCAATGGAATAAAATAGAAAGCCCAGAGATAAATCCACGCACATATGGACACCTTATCTTTGACAAAGGAGGCAAGAATATACAATGGATTAAAGACAATCTCTTTAACAAGTGGTGCTGGGAAATCTGGTCAACCACTTGTAAAAGAATGAAACTAGAACACTTTCTAACACCATACACAAAAATAAACTCAAAATGGATTAAAGATCTAAACGTAAGACCAGAAACTATAAAACTCCTAGAGGAGAACATAGGCAAAACACTCTCCGACATACATCACAGCAGGATCCTCTATGACCCACCTCCCAGAATATTGGAAATAAAAGCAAAAATAAACAAATGGGACCTAATTAACCTTAAAAGCTTCTGCACATCAAAGGAAACTATTAGCAAGGTGAAAAGACAGCCTTCAGAATGGGAGAAAATAATAGCAAATGAAGCAACCAACAAACAACTAATCTCAAAAATATACAAGCAACTCCTACAGCTCAACTCCAGAAAAATAAACGACCCAATCAAAAAATGGGCCAAAGAACTAAATAGACATTTCTCCAAAGAAGACATACAGATGGCTAACAAACACATGAAAAGATGCTCAACATCACTCATTATCAGAGAAATGCAAATCAAAACCACTATGAGGTACCATTTCACACCAGTCAGAATGGCTGTGATCCAAAAGTCTACAAATAATAAATGCTGGAGAGGGTGTGGAGAAAAGGGAACCCTCTTACACTGTTGGTGGGAATGCAAACTAGTACAGCCACTATGGAGAACAGTGTGGAGATTCCTTAAAAGACTGGAAATAGGACTGCCATACGACCCAGCAATTCCACTGCTGGGCATACACACTGAGGAAACCAGAAGAGAAAGAGACACGTGTACCCCAATGTTCATCGCAGCACTGTTTATAATAGCCAAGACATGGAAGCAACCTAGATGTCCATCAGCAGATGAATGGATAAAGAAAGCAGTGGTACATATACACAATGGAGTATTACTCAGCCATTAAAAAGAATACATTTGAATCATTTCTAATGAGGTGGATGAAACTGGAGCCTATTATACAGAGTGAAGTAAGCCAGAAGGAAAAAAATAAATACAGTATACTAACGCATATATATGGAATTTAGAAAGATGGTAACAATAACCCGGTGTACGAGACAACAAAAGAGACACTGATGTATAGAACAGTCTTATGGACTCTGTGGGAGAGAGAGAGGGTGGGAAGATTTGGGAGAGTGGCATTGAAACATGTAAAATATCATGTAGGAAACGAGTTGCCAGTCCAGGTTCGATGCACGATGCTGGATGCTTGGGGCTGGTGCACTGGGACGGCCCAGAGGGATGGTATGGGGAGGGAGGAGGGAGGAGGGTTCGGGATGGAGAACACATGTATACCTGTGGCGGATTCATTTTGATATTTGGCAAAACTAATACATTTATGTAAAGTTTAAAAATAAAATAAAATTAGAAAAAGAAAAAAAAAATTTTACTGGCAGTAAACCAAATAACATGTATATTTATTTAATCAGTAATAAGATTGATAATAATAATACTGTGTTCCAAGACATTTTAGATATCTCCTAAGACCTATAAACAGATAAGGAAGCAACAGTTAGAACTGGACATGGAACAACAGACTGGTTCCAAATAGGAAAAGGAGTCAAGGCTGTATATTGTCACCTGCTTATTTAACTTCTATGCAGAGTACATAATAAGAAACGCTGGGCTGGATCAAGCACAAACTGGAATCAAGATTGCCAGGAGAAATATCAATAACCTCAGATATGCAGATGATAATACCTTTATGGTAGAAAGTGAAGAGGAACTAAAAAACCTCTTGATGAAAGTGAAAGTGGAGAGTGAAAAAGTTGGCTTAAAGCTCAACATTCAGAAAATGAAGATCATGGCATCTGGTCCCATCACTTCATGGGAAATAGATGGGGAAACAGTGGAAACAGTGTCAGACTTTATTTCTTGGGTCTCCAAAATCACTGCAGATGGTGACTGCAGCCATGAAATTAAAAGACACTTACTCCTTGGAAGAAAAGTTATGACCAACCTAGATAGCATATTCAAAAGCAGAGGCATTACTTTGCCAACAAAGGTCCATATAGTCAAGGCTATGGTTTTCCCAGTGGTCATGTATGGATGTGAGAGTTGGACTGTGAAGAAAGCTGAGCGCTGAAGAATTGATGCTTTTGAGCAGTGGTGCTAGAGAAGACTCTTGAGAGTCCCTTGGACTGCAAGGAGATCCAACCAGTCCATTCTAAAGGAGATCAGTCCTGGGTGTTCTTTGGAAGGACTGATGCTGAAGCTGAAACTCCAGTACTTTGGCCACCTCATTCGAAGAGTGGACTCATTGGAAAAGACTCTGATGCTGGGAGGTATTGGGGGCAGGAGGAGAAGGGGACGACAGAGGATGAGATGGCTGGATGGCATCACTGACTCGATGGACGTGAGTCTGAGTGAACTCTGGGAGTTGGTGATGGACAGGGAGGCCATGGGGTCGCAAAGAGTCAGACACGACTGAGCCACTGACTGGAACTGAAGACCTACAGGATGTAGTGTTTGTCTCAATATGTATAATTTGTCTCAGTCTTCTGACAATCCAGGAAAATAAATAGGCCCGGTCACCATGTCCATTGTACAATTTGAGAGTATTCTGTAACTTTCTCATCACTTTAAAATATCTTCTCACAAAACCTGAAATTCCATAATTAATGAGTAGTTTAGGATGGTCAGGCATTTTTCTTTCTCTGCAATTTTCCTTTAAAATTGCATGAGATTAGCAGATAATTAATGAGATTAGCAGATAATTAATTTCCTAGTACCTTAATTTGAGGAAATGTATCAAATTACTTTTCATTTTGGAAGGATAAATTAGAGGATGATAAAAGTACTAAACTCCTCAGCCTGAAAGCAGAGAATTCAAAGGGGGTCTGGAGGGAGATTGGAAGAAACAGACAGCAAAGTGAGGCACCAAGAACTGGACCTGCCTTTCAGTTTTGCTTAAAGGAGGAACTTTTAAACAGAATGGAAGGAAAAGTTATAGTTACTTAACACAGTCTAGAAATAAGTTAGTTACGTGGTTAATATTACATTTGTGGATACAATTTTTTTTGCTGTGAAAGAACAGTATTCCTTTTATTTATTTAGTTCCCCCATCAGGGATTGCATGCATGTCCGCTACAGTGGAAGCACAGAGTCTTAACCACTGGACTGCCAAGAATTCTCTAATATTCCTGTTGTTAATTGAGGGATAAAATTTTCTGAAATTTCTCTCCTCTATCCATTCTTTTTTTTTTTTCAATATACATCTCTTTTTCAATATGTACCCACATGTTTGCTTTAGGTTGTACAAGAATAAAAATAAATTAATGAATAAATCTAATGGTTCATTTTACAGTGGCAGGTCTCTTCTATGAATTATTAATGAGCGCAGCTTTATTAATATGAAAGAATGTTTAAATTTAGGCTTTAAACATGATTTTCATTTCAGTCTTACCATAAAGAGTTTCAGGTGAAAAATCTGACTATCTTTCATGCTTCCTAGATGTGGTATGTGGAAGGACCTTATTCCTTCCAAATTACTTCAAATATTCAGTTATTTTCCTCCAACCATAAATTCCCCTTGGGCAAAATTCAAATACATGCAAATTTACCTTTGTATACATTCTTGACAACCTTAAGAATGTTGATTCCAAGATAGGCATAAAGTGTAAGGCTCAGTGTGGTAACTAATTAGAAATAGGATGACCTGGTAATAGGCTTAGGGAAAGAAGAAAAATCAATGAAAAGTCAAGGAGGCAGATTTTCTCAGTAAAAGATTAAGATAGGTATCAAAAAAAAAAAAATCCAAGTCTTAGAACCACAGTATTCTTTTTTTAATCAATGTTTTACTCATTTTTAGTTTTGAATATTTGGTTGTATTTACATAAGTCGGCTTTTAACTGTTTAAGAATGGATAGCTACTCCAGAAAGTAAATCTCTCAGGACTCAACATGAAAAAAAAATCCTTCTTAAATATTTTGTTAAAAGTCATTTTGTGTTGCTGCCAAAGCAATAGAAAATAATTAAATTCCTTTACATCTTATGATGGCCTTCCCAGGTGGTGCTGGTGGTAGACGCCTGCCAGTGCAGGTTAGATGTAAGACTCGCCAGTTCCATCCCTGGGTCGGGAAGATCCCGGGAGAAGGGAATGGCAATCCACTCCAGTATTCTTGCCTGGAGAATCCCATGGACAGAGGAGCCTGGCGGGCTACAGTTCATGGGGTCACACGAAGTTGGACATGACTGAAGTGACTTAGCATGGCACATCTTATGATATAATTTACAGAAGCAGTTATGCTGTCACTGTCTGTAAATGTCTAGTGGCCAAGTCTGGGCCCTCCGAACCACAGTATTCTAATACATGTGACTTGAGAAATGAACAGTCAATTGCTCATGAAAGCAAACAACTGATTTTGCTTTCTAGGAAAATGTTATGTCCTGAGAAAATTAAAAGGATGTTGTGGGACTGGAGGAGGATTGAACATATACAGAATATCCCTTTGAATGTGTATGAGATAAAATATACAGATGGAAATTGTTTACACTGATGAAAATCTTGGTGAAACCTCAAGGGTGGAGATAGGGTTGAAGGCAGGAAGTAAAAAATTCTAGGTAAAATGTCCTGGTAAATAGAAGTTAATAATACTGTATCCATTATCTCATGTAGCATTAGATGCTGATGTAGAGTTATTAAAATAGCATGCATATCATCTTATATGTCATGTGGGGCTTTTATTGTTTTTGTTTAACTGAGCATAGAAATATAACAGTTTTCATCTTATTCTTGACATCTCTCTCTCTATTTTTACAGTATTATTTTAAATTCCTCAGTGGCAAATTGTTTTATGACTAGGTTCAATTTTAGGAACCGAATCCTTGCCATTCAGAAACTGATTTCTTCTCTCAGCATCAGTTTAAAGGCATAGATTCCTGTTTGCAATGATATTAGGTATTTAAGAAAATGTGTTTTAACTGACAAAATATAGTGTATCCAATTTGACATTCCTTGAATGTGTGCGTACCAAGTCACTTCAGTCGTGTCTGACTCTTTGAGATCCTATGGACAGTAGCCCTCCAGGCTTCTCTGTCTCTGAGCTTCTCCAGGCAAGAATACAGGAATCGGTTGCCATGCCCTCCTGCAGGGAATCTTCCCAACCCAGTGACTGAACTGGCGTCTCTGCATTGGCAGGTGGATTCTTTACCACTAGCGTCACCTGGGAAGCCTTCTTTGAATGAAAACATGTAATTAAAAATAGATGTTTTTACTAAAATGATTATGAGGCAAATATAAAACAGATTTGACTTAGGCTAAAAATGATTTTCCCATGAAGTCTAAGTAATAATTGATGTATGGATTTGGTAGTTTTCTGTGAGTAGGGGCAGACTAAAGTAAGCTACTTGTTTGAATGGTGTACACCACTGTGGTGTACATATGAGCGTGATTCTAGATGATTTATAGGATGAAAACAATTGCAAATCTTCACTGGTAGGAAACATCCAATGCCAACAGAGATTCCTCTAAGCCAGACGATGTTCCCTCCATGAGTCAATAAATTTTGAGAATTCTAGTGGAAGAGCTGTCAGACCTACTATACCTCTAGGCACTGTGGCAATAAGCAGTTTTGAAATTTTGTATTTAATTGTTTCACTGTAGTGTAGGTTTTCATTTTAAGGAGTAGTCAAGTGAATCTTATTTTCTTTTACAAGTTCCCTTCTGAGAGGGTTGCCATGGCAATGAGTTCTCAGTCTGAAATTCTTAAATGCTGGTTTTATTTCATTATCTGAGTTTCTATTACAGGCCACATCAATCAATGCAGCCCTTTCTTCAAGAAGACTTCTTCAGCCTTAAAAAACTGACCCTTTAATTTGTTGCCTCCACGCCTCCGACTACCTTGATATCACAATTTCCCCAGCCCGCTCTTCCTCTCAAAGCACCCTCTTCTGCAGTACTGTCAGTCTCATCTTCTCATATTTTTAGACAACATCTAGTCTTGGTTTTCGGTTTTCTTATTTGAAAAGGATGATGACAAGTGGCTGTGTCTTTCCTATCTGGGGTTCTCACAGCTGTATAACCGGCGTTACTATTAATAACACCAAGAAGGAAAGCAACTTTACATCTGTGCTTCACTTTACAGTTTACAGCCCTGCGTTTCTATGCTCGTTTGTTATTCAAATTCTCTAGCTGACTCCCTGTGTTTCCTTTGATTTTGCCAAGGAGGGTCAGGGGAGGCTAAATCAGAACTTTTCCTTCCTCTTTCTTCCCTACACTCACCTCTTAGGAGATGTCCCAATTGGGAAGAGGGGTACAAAATAGGGAATAATATTCTCATCTGGTTATTGTTGCTGGGAATGGCAAGTGCCCAAGGATGGGCAGCAGAGATGAAGAGGCGGGGAAGCACAGGGGGATCATACATTCACAGGTCACGCTTGGGAAACTTATACGCCCAAACTCATATTTTCATGTATGATACAACTTGTATCTTCCAATGGCCACATCAGAGCAATGGTTTGCATTAGAAGAAAGAAATCAGTCATTTAGCCACGAAGTATAATAAGACTAGATAGTAGTTTTTCACTTTGTGCCAGACACGGTTTTAGTTATTTAATCACAGAGCACTCCTGAGTTAGGGTCTGTGCACTTTACAGATGGGGAATATGAGCCAAAAGCACAGTAAGTAAAGCATCTCAAGTCTCACCTCCAACAGCGAATGGAGGTGGGATTTGAAACGAGGAATTCTAAATCCAGTGGCTCTACCCATTGTCCCGTTCTTTTTCCTTTTCTCTGCTGCTTTATGTCTCTCTTCCCTGCCCTGCTCTCTCTCGCTCTAAATGGTCCTCAATAGAACTGTCTCGTAGGGAGCATTTTGTGAAGGTGGTTTTGGGCAATCACACTGTCGGGGGTGCAGGTCAGGGACGCTGCAGCATGTGGGCTGACCAGGCATCTGGTGAGATCATGTTTTGCTGGACAGTAATGGAAGTGGAAACCTGTTTATAAACATCAGTGTACGTAAAAACAGTATTTTTGCTCTTAATATATTACTGATCTACCATGAAAGTTAAGGGACGTTTGTGCTTAGTGAATCAAGATTGCCAAGAGAAATATCAATAACCTCAGATATACAGATGACATCACCCTTATGCCAGAAAGTGAGAGTGAAAAAGTTGGTTAAAGCTCAATATTCAGAAAACGAAGATCATGGCATCTGGTCCCATCACTTCATGGGAAATAGATGGGGAAACAGTTTCAGACTTTACTTTGGGGGGCCTCCAAAATCACAGCAGATGGTGATTGCAGCCATGAAATTAAAAGACACTTGCTCCTTGGAAGGAAAGTTATGACCAACCTAGCTAGCATATTGAAAAGCAGAGATATTACTTTGCCAACAAAGGTCCATCTAGTCAAGGCTATGGTTTTTCCAGTGGTCACGTATGGATGTGAGAGTTGGACTGTGAAGAAGGCTGAGTGCCAAAGAATTGATGCTTTTGAACTGTGGTGTTGGAGAAGACTCTTGAGAGTCCCTTGGACTGCAACCAGTCCATTCTAAAGGAGATCAGTCCTGGGTGTTCTTTGGAAGGAATGATGCTAAAGCTGAAACTCCAATACTTTGGCCACCTCGTGTGAAGAGTTGACTCATTGGAAAAGACCCTAACGCTGGGAGGGATTGGAGGCAGGAGGAGAAGGGGATGACAGAGGATGAGATGGCTGGATGGCATCACCGACTCGATGGACGTGAGTCTAAGTGAACTCCGGGAGTTGGTGATGGACAGGGAGGCCTGGTGTGCTGCAATTCATGGGGTTGCAAAGAGTCGGACACGACTGAGCGACTGAACTGAACTGACCTGAACTGTGCTTAGTTTGCCGAGAATTTTCCCAGAGAAAATCAGTCAGTCATGATGACTGTGGCACTTATGGTGGGCGATACATCCCACCTGTTTGAGTCTGCATCTGCAAATGTTCTCTGGAGGATGATTCCAGGTAGGGAAGCAACCAGTGGACTATTCCATTATATGCTGCTTAATTCCTTGCATGCTGCATTAGGTGGTGTGTAATTGTACCAGAGTCTTTACATGTTGAAAAAACAGAATTTTACTCTGTCACTTTCCTTTTATATCTCTTTCATATTACACTCACTATGTTGATTTTGAAAATTGATATATTATTTGAGTTCCCTTGGAAGCAGACCCTGAGAGAAGGATTTGTGTACAAATACTTTATTTAGGAGGAAAACGGAAAGCACTGTCAGAGAGAAAAAAAGTAAGAAAGGGAAAGGAAGGTAGCCCAAGAGTCAAATTTTCAAGCAGGTTATATCCGTGGGCAGCTGAGTCTCCATCCTGATAGATTACTATGCTAGACACAAGCTGTCTAAAGAATTTTATTCTTGAATTCAGCCATCCAAATTTCTGCTTCTTAAGTATAGTGTGATGTAGATGTTATAAAGATGGTAATTAATGAGAGTGTGAAATTGTCTGGAGTGCATAGAGTTATGGAAGTGAGTGTTAACACTTCAATAGTGGATAAATAGTATCACAATATAATGTCACCTAGGTTGAATTTGTTCTCAACATTTCATAACACCAAATTTTGATTTATCATGCAAACTGCAAAAAAGTTAGCCACCTAAAGTTGCATGTGTGTAAAATCATTCATCAGTTAGGAGATGCATTTTGGCAGTCATTTGATTATTAGGCTACTTTTGGTTTTATTCCAATATAAGAATTCTTTCAAATTATCTTCTTTAAAAATTTTAGGTAATATGTTATCTTATGTTTTCTTCAACAGTCTTACAATATCAGTCCTTTCTATACGAGTATCTGAAACTTTTTGTTTCATCTCTTCCTGGTGGCTCAGACAGTAAAGAATCTGCTTGTAGTGCAGGAGACCTGGGTTCAATCCCTGGGTCAGGAAGATCCCCTGGAGAAGGGAATGAATGCCTGCTTCAGTATTCTTGCCTGGAAAATCCCATGGACAGAGGAGCCTGGCAGGCTACAGCCCACTGGGTTCTCAAAGTTGGACATGAGTAAGCAATTTTCACCATGTTGCAAGACTTATTTTTAGTCACTTTTGCATTCTGCATATGTAAATCTACCAGCAAAGACCAAGGAAAATATATTTAAAAGTGAAAGTATAAAATATCTCAATTTGGCTGGATTTGTCAACTTAGCAATTTTCAGTTCTTTTATCAGACTAGAGAACATTCTCAGGAATATCATCACTAGCTTCTACAACAGTGGCTTTCAGAGGAAATACTAGCCAAGGATACTGTCAAAGAAAGTATATTGTAGTGAAATTTGTATGGAAATAGTAAGCAACTTTGCAATGCAAGCTTTTGTCTTGAGTGTTTTATTTTTCCCAGACCTGAGAAGCGGTTATTAGATCGCTGTATCATGAGGAAACAGTCAATTCAAAACATGGACCACAGAGCCCCGGGCCTGCCATTTGGTTTGAACAATAGGCAATTTTTACATACATCCAGAGAGCTAATAGCTAGAGCAAAGGCAATGGCTTTGAACTGTGCATTTTTTTCCTGCAAATGTTCAGATATGGTTTTTTTTAGAAGAGCAATTTCAATGAATGGAATCTAAGCTATTCTTGAGCTGTTCAACTGAGATACTAAAAGAGCAAAACAAATAAAACCAATAAAAATTTTAAAGTAAAAATAAATTTCTAAGTATCGAGAAAGCTCTCTTGACTTGTTTATGTACAATTCAATAGAGTTGCAAAGAGGATTTTTTTTTTTTAACGGAAGATTTGTTACAGATTGGGTTCAAGTTAACCCTAGCTATCTTTGTTTTTAAAGTGCACGCACACACATACACACACACAGATACACACTCACTTGTAAAATATTTAAAGGGTGAAATTTTTGCTTGGAAGGTGTTTCATGAAAACAGTATAGTCTTGTGGTTATAATTACGGCTTACATAGAGGAGTATATTAATCGCTTATATTTTAGCTGAATAACCTTAGTGCAGTCTCTTCATTTTTTCTGAGTCCATTGTTTGGGGAGTTTCCTTGCTACAAGCTATCCTAAAGGCTACACAACAGAAAAGCTTATAGCCCAAACTAGGCATCATGACCGACATAGTTTTTTCAATCGAGGGAAAATAAACTAGGGGACAGACGGGGTACTTTAATGCATTTGGGCTGGGTGACAAAGAGTGGAAGGACCACCTATATTATTTGTGGTTGCACAGTGTTTCCATGTCTTCTCTCTCTGCCCACTCAGCCTTTTTTTTACAGTCTGGTACGAAGACCGGAGTTGAAGTTTGAGCAGGAAACATGGCAGATGGCGAGTATCTGGGGCCAACAACACACACCTGCTCCATCATAAAGACGCAGGAACAGGGCACCAGCTGGCGCTGGCTCATCCGTTAGTTGATGGACAGCATCTGTATTTCTAAGTCAGAGCAGACATAGCGCAAAGCAAGACCACAATGGGTATCAGAAATTGAAAGTAACTTTAGAGCTCATGTCACTAGAGGTGATGCCCCACCCCCACCAGAGCTGGCATGATTCATGCTCATAACTTGGTCTTATTGTCTCTTTCTGTTTAGAGATGACATTTTTGTTTGTTTCATCCCTTCTATTACTGGTCATATCTTAGAGTTTATTAATTTAGAAAAGTATTTGACATTTGTGAATCCTACCTGTACCTCAAAATCTACTTTCTTAGTTTTTATCATTACTCGCTACGTGAGTTTCATACATCCCATATATTTTTTCTTCTGCAGAGGAATTGAATATTCTTGAATAACACTATAAATACAAGAGATGGCACATATCAATAACTGATTAGTGTAACAGGAATAGATGGGTATATGGATGTTTATTATAAACATCCTTCCATATCCTCAAGGGGTTGGTTCCAAGACCCCCACAGGCACCAGGACTCAAGGATGCTCAGTCCCTGATACAAAATGACCTAGTACTGTCAGCCGCCCATCTCCACAGGTTCCGCACCTACAGACATGGAGGGTCCACTGTGTACTGTTTTCTCTATTTTTTGTGCCTGTTTGAAATGTTCCATAATAAAACAAGCTTAGATGTTTAAAAAATGTGAAAAACAGTGATTCATGATATTAGTATGTACATCCTAGGGTTTCATGAAGCTAAAATGAAACAGGATTTATAGAAAGCTTAGGGGACTACCCAGAGAAGGCTGTGGCACCCCACTCCAGTACTCTTGCCTGGAGAATCCCAGGGACGGGGGAGCCTGGTGGGCTGCCGTCTATGGGGTCGCACAGAGTCGGACACGACTGAAGCGACTTAGCAGCAGCAATAGCAGCAGTAGGGGATTACCTAGTAAGGTTTATTAATGGTGATTTGTCCACCATACATGTATTGAGCAACAGACATGTTTCAATTACTGTTCCAAGTTGTTGGGATATGTTGGCCCTTATGGAGCTTGCATTCTACTAGTAATAATTTTCACTATTGTTATTAAATGGTCTCACAACATTTCTAGATGCTGCAGCTTTTATTCCTATTGTATTTCGGGAAAATTATCTCACCATCATTCTATTATTATTTTTTTAACCTTGCTTTTATGATTCCTGAATCTTTGAGAAGCTCAGAAGGCAAGAGAGCTGAGTATATCCAGCAAATGGGGTGGTTCTATGAAATGGTAATAACAGAGCTCTCAGTTGACATATTAATACATTTATAAAGATAAATGGTTACATGGCTGGCCCTATAAAGAGGGCACAAGACCTCTTTCTGCAGATCAGGTTTGTTGGGCATCTGATAATTGAGCGGAAATCTGTCTGGAGGAACAGCTGAGACAAACCACTACAGAGAAGGTCTTCAAAACAGGGAAAACCCAGAAATGACTCTTTGTAAAAGTTATGTTCTATGGATATTCCCCTACTAAAATGGAAGAGCTAGAATCTGTACCAAATGCTTGAAGTTTATTGGAATGTTTTGATACCATGGAGGTCTTGTATAAGAGTGTGGTCAGCAGTTGGAATAAAGAATAAGTGACATGTTCTACTCCTTAAAATAGAACCATTTCTCCATCAGGTCCATGCTTAATGCAAAAAGCTAAGTTCTGTTATTTTTTTTTTTCCATCAACAAAGCTATAATTAGATCCCTCAAGATTTGTATTAAATATTAAAGAAAATGTATAAACTTCATAGTGGAGAAACCCAGCCAATACCACCTTAAGCAGTTGATCAAGATTAACTATCAGTGATAAGACATATAAAAATCATGAGCCTCTTGATATGATGGAATAAAGAGAGCACTTCCTCATTGCTGTGATATTCTTGCCAAAAACATAACTTCAGTTCAGTTATAAGAAATCATCAGGTAAACTCTCAAGGAAGCATGTTCAGAGAAATAACGATTCAATACTCTTCAAAATTGTCAAGGTCAAGAAAGACAAAGATAAGCTGAGTTTGTTTTCTTTCTATTTTGTATGGTATATCACATGACTTGTTTTTTGAATATTAAATAAACCTTGCCATTTTTGGACACATTTGATTATTTTTATGTATTGTTGAATTTATTTTCCTAATATTTTTGAGGATATTTGCATCTGTATTCATGAGAGATGTTAGTAGTTTGCCTTTATCGTAATGACTTGTCTGGTTAGGGTGTCATAGAATAAGTTAAGTGTTACCCCTTTTCAGTTTTTTGAAAGAATCTGTGAAGAATTTATATTTATTGTTTAAGTGTTTGGAAGTAAATGTAATATGTTTTAAAATATTATATGAAAATATATTCATTTCGTTCATACTTGTGGTCTCTTAGAAATGACCTAGAAATGAGAAATAATTCTACAGTATTAAAAAATGTAAAAAAGTGAGAAACTCATAGAGCCCCCACAGTGTTTTTTATTTTAATTAGAGCTGTTTGTTTGTGGGTTTTATTATTCCACAGTCGCTTTGCCAGTTGTTGCAGGCTGTGGCCCCATGGAGCTCTCTAGGATGCTGTGTCGTGTGCGGGAGGTTAGTAGGGAAGTGCCTTTGTGACAGACCTCCACGGAAGGGAAAGGAGGTGGAATGGTCACAGGAGGGAGTCAGGCGACAATACAGTGATTTTCCAGGCAAGAACACTGGAGTGGGTTGCCATTTCCTACTCCAGGATGTCTTCATGACCCAGGGATTGAACCTGTCCTGCATGGACAGGCAGATTCTTTACCACTCCACCACTTGGGAAGCCGGCAGGTTGGTATGAAAAGCCTAAGCCTTTAGCTGTAGTCATTTGTTGCAGACTATATCCAGGAAAGGGCATGATCTTGGGTAAGTCACCCTCCTCACTCAAGAGCTATTCCTGGAGGGGCTATCTGCCCGGAACCTCCGCAGCAGCTGGGGGACTGCCAGCTTCTGTCCTCAGCGATACTTCACCATGTCCATCACACCAAACATCAAATTAGGACTCTTTTTGTTTGTTGTTGTTGTTGTTTTTATGAAGTCCAATTGATTTACAATGTTGTATTAGTTTCAGGTCACATATATATAGCAAAGTGTATATATATTTTATATATATATATATATATATATATTTCAGATTATATATATATATTTCAGTTCATTTCAGTTGCTCAGTTGGGTCCGAGTCTTTTCAACCCCACTGACTGCAGCACGCCAGGCTTCCCTGTCTGTCACCAAGTCCTGAAGCTTGCTCAAATTCATGTCCATCAGGTCGGTGATGCCATCCCACCATCTCATCCTCTGTCATCCCCATCTCCTCCTGCCCTCAATCTTTCCCAGCATCAGGGTCTTTTCCAATGAGTCAGTTCTTCGCATCAGGTGGCCAAAGTATTGGAGTTTCAGCTTCACCATCAGTCCTTCTAATGAATATTCAGGACTGATTTCCTTTAGGATGGACTGGTTGGATCTCCTTGCAGTCCAAGGGACTCTCAAGAGTCTTCTCCAACACCACAGTTCAAAAGCATCCATATATACACAATCCTTTCAGATTCCTTTCCTTTATAGGTTATTACAGAATATTGAGTGTAGTTTACTGTGCTGTACTGTAGGCCCTCATTGGTCATCTGTTTTCTATGTAGCATACAAGTAGTGTGTATGTTCATTCCAAACTCCTAGTTTATCCCTCCCCCTATTTCCCCTTTGTTAATAGAATCGAGACTCTTAACCAGAGCTTTGTCTTGCTCCAAAGCCCAAGAATTTTTAAACCTAATGGCTCTAGTAAAGTAAGAATTGAGGCAGAATGTTTTGCTTCTTTTGGGGACGTGAATGGAAAGGATAGTCGGCCGAGGATTGTGTGTTTACCCTTCAGTCGCGGAACCGCTTTGACCCACGTTTAGAGAGTGGAATCACAGCGAGGCTTCCTTTATTGGCAGAACTGACACAACCCTCTTCAGTATGTGCTCTTTCATTTCCTTCAGTTATTTTTCTTGGCAGTTTCGCGCATTTTCAGGAAAAAAATACACACTCATATACAGACATGCACACGTAGATCAATATAGACATATCTTAAATTATCTATATACCTGCATTAGTACTGCCTTATATTGGCTTGTACGGATCCAATTCCATGAATTTTATAAGCCAATGGTTAAAACATAGCCTATATTAAAAGCAAATTATACAAAAATTAAATTTTATATATCGACACATACCACTCTTAATTATTTTATTACATTTTACTATTGTCTATAATCTTGGGTTTATTTATGTCTGTGATAACTGAATGGTAGATATGCTGTATGACGGTGGCTGCCTTACCTCTCTTCCCAATTCTGCATTCAGTGACATTGCATGAGTCACTTTAAATTGGCCAGGGTAAGAGTATTTATACCACAGAAATCAGCAAGTGTGTAACTTGGGGCTTTGTTTAGTGTTTTGTCAATTATCTTGACTTAAGAAAAATGATGAAAAATGTTAATAAGGCAGATTAAATGTGTTGTGTCTATAGCTTTTACATTGTGAAAACCACATGAAATCACAGAACTCTTTCTCCAGTATTTGAAAACCATTATTCTTTCTATTTGACAAAGAAGCTGCTCACATATTGACAAGTGAGTCAAAGTTTTGATATATATCCTTGTTATTTTGTTTTTGTCTTATTCTTAACATAAATAAAAAATATCAACCAACATGGATATTGGAACTACACTTATTTGTCAATTACTACAGAATTTGGTTATATTTGTATTTTAATACTATATATGTATATGTGTATGTATATATGTATATCATATGTACATTATATGATATATACTATATATGTTCTTATAGGAAATACTATGTATATGGCATATATATTGTGTGTATATAGTATATACATCTTTGTTTTTTAGGAGTAATAGATGCAATTGCTAAAACTATTTAACAACCTTGTATGTGTTCCCAACTATAGAAACAGAATTTCATGAATAGAGCCTTTAGAGGTTCCAGACATAGTAAATGTATTTAAAAATGAAAACTGTGTTGCAAGGGAACCCAATAACACTCTGATTTCCCCTCAATTATAGCTATCATTCTCTCTGTAAGTTGAACTATCATAAAAAAAACTGTCTCACACAGTTGTCCTTAGGAAATGCACAGCTTCTGGTGTCTCTGCTTTGCCATCGTGTGCTGGGCACGTGCTTCTCTGCCCATAGGCTGATCCAGTTACATTCTTTTAAAATGAGTGTGAATCTAAATACCTCACACTCTAACACACAAGAGCCTAGCAGAGTGCTGCAAACCATGTGCAATGGTACGAACTACATTTGAATTCAGTTTCCTCTTGGAAAAATCAAAGAAATGGCTCTGCACCGTTTGCATAAACTAAGGGTTCTTGGTGATGCCTTTCAGGGAAGAGTAGGGGCTCTGTCAATATTTTCTGGTCTAAATTGTATAGAGATTTGTGTATCTGATTATAATTGCCACTAGTCCAGTCATATCTATGCATGGGTATTTGTGGGTCAAAGTGAGAGAGGCAGGAAGGCTAGCTTTCTTCCAATTTATTTGGCATTTATTCTTTGGAGGAAAGCTTATTTCTTTTCTTCTGTAACATCGATGATTTGCCTTGTTCATCCTATAAGCATTAGATCAAAGATATATTAGCAATATTAAGATAGTCTTATTACTGCTCATTTACCAGCGGCACAGGGGCAGAATTTGGTAACTGAGTGTAAGTGATGGTTTGTGTATCTGGTAAGCCAGCATACTGAACGAGGATTTTCAGTGGGATCTTGAGGCGTGAAAGGCTTTGAGGCATGGAGTGCTTGTTGGTTTGATGTCTCACTGATGCCCAGATTGACCTGACTTACGTGACTGACTAGGCAGACACTTTCTCCCCTTCTCACAACTTTATGTGCATCGTCGCAGAACTTACTGTTTTTTTTTTGGACACAAAAGCATAACATTCCTAGAGAGGCGTTCTGACAGTTTTTCTTTACAAAAAACTCCAAAGAAATCTAAGGTTCTGATTTTATTTTGTTATTTGGAACTCTAACTAACTCAACTGCCATATAACATATTTTTAAAATTACAGGTAGTTAGACACCTTCTTCCGGAGAAGGCAATGGCACCCCACTCCAGTACTCTTGCCTGGAAAATCCCATGGACAAAGGAACCTGGTAGGCGGCAGTCTACGAGGTCGCTAAGAGTCGGACATGACTGAGCGACTTCACTTTCACTTTTCACTTTCATGCACTGGAGAAGGAAATGGCACCCCACTCCAGTGTTCTTGCCTGGAGAATCCCAGGGACGGAGGGGCCTGGTGGGCTGCCATCTATGGGGTTGCACAGAGTCAGACACGACTGAAGCAACTTAGCAGCAGCAGACACCTTCTTCTGAACAATGCAGAGAAAGCTGTGCAAACATTTCTTCCTCTGTGTAACTAAAAATCAAATGCATCAGGCAACAGATACAAAGAAAGCACACATTTGCCAATGTTTCCAATGTTGTGGTTGCTTGGTCACTAAATTGTGTCTCTTTTGTGACCCCAGGGGCTGTAGCCTGCCAGGCCCCTCTGTCCATGGGATTTCCCAGGCAAGAATCCTGGAGTGGATTGCGTTTCCTTCTCTAGGGGATCTTCTTGACCCAGGGATTGAACCGCATCTCTTGCATTCCTGGTGGATTCTTTACAGCTGAGCCACCAGGGAAGCCCATGTTTTCAGTGAGCACATATTTGAATACAGTAAGCCATTACTTAGGAGGATTATTTAAAATCAAATTCAGCAGAACTGTCCCTAATATTATATACCTGTGACATTGTACCAAAATATACCATCATAGACTTGCTATAAAGTACTTAGAGATGTGTTCTAACTGTTCACTCTGATAGTGTTAATGTGAAACAAGACAAATAAGCATCCGAAATGAACAATTCCATGTTGATGTCGTGCCTTCACTTATTTTTCACATTGAATTGTTTTTATTTCAATAGAAAGGGGGAAACTCTCAAAATGCAGTCTTTCCTGTCTTGTGAAGTTGATTTCTCCCAGCCTAGAAATTTTCCTTTGGTGTGAGGGCTCTGACATATTTCATCAACACCCTTCTTTGGTGTTAAACAAGAAAATATATTTAGTCCATTTCCTATGACAGGTGAGGGGATGCTGTTGTGACACTCAAAATATATTTATATTATCTCCATTAAAAAATTGTCAAGGACTAATTTAGGGGCCAGACACTATCAATTTTATTGTTCTGTTCACACAAGCTGTATGGCAGCATTTCTAATTTTGACAGATTTGTCTGAAATAGTAATTAAAGGAATGCCTAAGCTTCAAATATGTATTTTTCTAAGGACCTATACATTAAAGAAACTTTAAAGATACTGTGCTTTTTGACAATTTAAGAAATTTAAAAACTCAGTTGCTTCAGCTTTAGACAATATTGTCCTGCTTTCTAGAATAACTTGGATCTGATGGCATGAGTAAAAGTGTCCAGATCTTATGAACCACAAGCTAGAATCACATTCTTAAACGATCTGAAGAACTCCAAAGACAAAATTTTAGTGCTAACAAATCATCTCTCAGCATCAAAGTTGTCGCTGTAATTTAAGTTCAGCTTCTTTGAAAGCTTCTCATTGCTATTAACACACTGGTATTCTGTTGAGTACATTATTAAACCAGTAACACAGTGGATGGGCACACACCCATGGGTGTGAATGTATGTGCACTATGCACACACATGTGCATCTGTGAGTAGATGTGTGCTGTAAAATCCATACATTCCTGACTTATCACACCTGAGATTTTTAAGAGCATCATTCTATGCCTTATAATGCATAAATGGTTTCAAAATGACTTTGTGTATCACAGGAAGAAACCTGGTCTAAGAAACTGAAAACTACCATTTGAGCCCTGGCTTTTCTAGTTAATTACTGTGTAGCACCTCCTTTTTTCATCTGTGGAATGGGGTAATAAAATGTGTCTTGAATCATATCAATGGAAAAAAGAAAAGTACTGGTGAGCCTGTGAAGAAATTGGAAACCTCACACATTGAAGTGAGAATGTAAAATGGTACATTTGATATGGAAAAAGAGTCTGACAGTTCCTCACAAGTGATCCATAGAGTTGCTATATGACCCAGCCATTCCACTCCTGGGTAACTATCCAAGAAAACGGAACACATATGTCCACATAAAAACGTGTACACTAATGTTCATAGTGGCATTACTTATAATAGCCCCAAAGTGGAAGCAACCCAAATGTCCATCAGTTAATTAATGGATGGTCACATATGGTCCATCCGTACAATGGAACAGGCCTCCCTGATGGCTCAGCAGGTAAAGAACCTCCTGCAATGCAGGAGATGCAAGAGACGTGGGTTCCATCCCTGGGTCGGGAAGATCCCCTGGAGTAGGAAATGACAACCACTCTAGTATTCTTGCCTGGAAAATCCCAAGGACAGAGGAGCCTGGTGAGCTACAGTCCAAAGAGTTGAAAAGAGTTAGACACTACTGAATGACTAATACAGCACATACAAAGGAATATTATTCAATAATAAAATGAATGGAATACTAATGCAGGTTGCAATATGGCTGGACGTTGAAAATGTTGTGCTAAATGACAGAAGTTGGTCACTGAGTGCTGCATCTTGTTATCCCACTTATATGAAGTGTCCAAAACAGACAAACCCATCAAGATGGAGAGATTAATGGTTGCCAGAGTCTTGTGGGTAGGAGATGAGGCAGGTATGAGGAGTAGCCTCTGATGGGTATGGGTCCCTTGGACTGCAGCCCGCCAGGCTCCTCTGTCCATGGGGATTCTCCAGGCAAGAATAATGCAGTGGGTTGCCGTGCCCTCCTCCAGGGCATCTTCCCATCCCAGGGATTGAACCCAGGTCTCCTGCATCGCAGGTGGATTCTTTACCATCCGAGCCACCAGGGAAGCCCAAGAATGCTGGACTGGATAGCCTATCCCTTCTCAAGGGAATCTTCCCAACCCAGGAACTGAACCAGGGTCTCCTGCCCAGAGAGACAGGCAGATTCTTTACAAGTTGAACTGCAGGGGAAGCCTTGAAATGTCCAAAATAGGCAAATCCATAGAGATGGGGAGAAGATTAAAGGTTGCCAGAGTTTGGGGGTAGATGAGGCAGGAGTGGGGAGTAACTTCTAATGGATATGTAGCTTCTTTTTGGAGAGATGAAAAGTTTCTGGAATTAGATGATTACGATCCTTGCCCAACTCTGCAAAAATGCTAAAAAAAAATAATAATAAAATAATACTGAATTACATAGTTTAAGAAAGTGAATTCTATGGTATAGGAATTAAAAAAATAATTTAAAAAACCCCTGCCCTGCCTATATCAGAGGATTGTTGTAAGAAACAAATACAACTGGAACATCCTATAAACTCTTTATAAACTCTAAATTACATACAGAAATCTACTGCATGGACAAGAACAGAGGCTCAGTGTTTGCAAGTGGATAAGGAGAGTTGGCATGAAAATCGTCTTTATGCCAAGTCCTGGGAAAGTCAGCTAATTCCACTGAGGACACTCTCCATGAAGAGTTTTATGAAAGTTATAAACTCACAAAGAAGAATTTATTTAAAAAAATGGAAGGCACAGGAGAAATGTAGAGAAACTGAGCTTTTCTCTGTGATCCATCATTCTGTACGTGTGAGTACCAGGTGTATAATAACTGGCCTGCTAGACTAAAGATCCCTGATAGACAGAAGCTTCACTTTGTTCATCTCCGTATCTCTGCATCCCTGGACACAGTGCCCTGCCTGTGGGGACTGATCAGCTGATACCAGAAGAGCTTTGCTGAGACAAAGCAAAGTCTGCAGGCTACTGAATGGACTCAGGCACCTCCCCCTCTGAGGGCCTCACGTACTGTGGCTTTCTTGTTTAAGTGGGGAAGGGTGTGAGCTCACCCTAGGGCTCCAGGCAGAGTCAGAACTGAGGTCAGTTCATTCTTGCCTCTAGGCCACCTTGATGCGTATCCTCCACACTCTTCCTCTGGGCTGCTCCTTGCCACTTCCCAAGTGTGATAATCCCTCAGTCTTCCTGCCCTTTTTGCCCCTATCTAATGAGAGCTGTTGCAGTCTACTTGTTCCCAGGACCGTTCCTTTAGAACTTGCCTTTCTTAGCTTTCACAACTTTCTCCTCTCTTCTTTCTTCCTACTTGACCATTCCTTCTTAGCCATGTTTGTGGGCACCTCTCTAGCTTAAGCCCTCTGCAGTCTCACTCATTCACCCTCTGCTCTGCTTAGACAGCAGTGTGTTTTTCCTTACTCATACCACTCAGATCCTAACACTTGGGTGATTTTGAGACTTCAGTTAACTGCTTACGTGTCCTTGATCCCCAAATCATAGCTCCAGCAAAAATCCTTCTCTTGACCTCCATAACTAAGTATCCAACTACTGATGAAAGGTTCCATTGTGTGTGTCTAGGTTAACCTGCTTGAACTTCTCTAGCCAGCACCTTTGTGAGTGTCACCAATATCAACCCTAAGATACAGACAGAAATTGAGGTACGATTCTAGATTTCTCTACCCCACTCCTTTCCTTCCAGTGAGTCACCAGTTGCAGGCCATTAGACCTCCCTCATGTTTCCCATATCTTTCTTTTCTTTTCTTTTTTTCTTTACATTGCTTTATTGTTCGTGGGGCAAAGATACTGCTACTGCTGCTAAGTCGCTTCAGTCGTGTCTGACTCTGTGCGACCCCATAGACGGCAGCCCACCAGGCTCCCCCGTCCCTGGGATTCTCCAGGCAAGAACACTGGAGTGGGTTGCCATTTCCTTCTCCAATGCATGAAAGTGAAAAGTTAAAGTGAAATCGCTCAGTTGTGTCCAACTCTTAGTGACCCCATGGACTGCAGCCTACCAGGGTCCTCCATCAATGGGATTTTCCAGGCAAGAGTACTGGAGTGGGGTGCCATTGCCTTCTCCTCCCATATCTTTCTTAGACTGTGTTCTCACTAAAGCAGACTCTGAGACAAGTATCTGGGTTCAAAGAATTTACTGGGGGTTTATTTTTCCAGAAAGCACCATGAGAGAGTCGAGAAATAAGGTGAGAAGGAAGAAAATCTATAAAGTGCATCAATAAACCATCTAGCTGTGAAGTCTTTGAGAGACCACGGAGAACCCACTTAAGCATCATCCCACTGATGCCAAGGAGACTGGGATTTTTATCTACCAAACCTGCCCCTTCTTGTTTGAGGTTACCCTTTTAGGGGAGGAAAATTACTCTTTTGAGTTCTTGTCTGAGACCCCTATAATAAAAACCATATTAACAAGAGAAAAACAAACAGAAGTTTATTAACACATATACCTCATATACCCATGGGAAATACCCAAGACAAACAAGTGACTCGAAGAAGTGGCTTAGAATTCAAACTTAAGTGCCATCTTAATAGATGAAGAAGAGGAGGTATGTATACCTCTTGCTGCTGCTGCTGCTAAGTCACTTCAGTCGTGTCCGACTCTGTGCAACCCCATAGACGGCAGCCCACCAGGCTCCCCCGTCCCTGGGATTCTCCAGGCAAGAACACTGGAGTGGGTTGCCATTTCCCTCTCCGATGGATGAAAGTGAAAAGTGAAAGTGAAGTCGCTCAGTCGTGTCCGACCCTCAGCGACCCCATGGACTGCAGCCCACCAGGCTCCTCTGTCCATGGGATTTTCCAGGCAAGAGTACTGGAGTGGGGTGCCATTGCCTTCTCCGGTATACCTCTTAGGGGAGAGTAAATGATTTGGGGGAAGAGTAATAGGTTTTAGAAGATTAGGTGGGAGCTATGGTGGCTTGTGACAGAGTTTGTCTCAACTTTAATCTTCTGTGGTAAGGGTCAATCCTCCCTGGTCGATGACTCTCAGATGAAGGGGAATCGATGACACTTGAGTTTCTTTGGAGGATTTCTCTTTAGGCAGATAAGGAATGTTCAGAGAAAAGCTCTCTCTGCATTTGCTGTTTTCTTTCTTTTCTTTTTTTTTTTTTAAGTGCAAACAACTCAAAACAGTTAATACACCAAAGTGGCATATTTAGGGCTGGCATGTTCTGAACTCCTCTGGTCTTATTTTGGGGTGGCCTATTCCACTAGCCTTCACCCCTCACGTAGTGAGGACCTCCTATAGCCAGAGACCACCCTCAGGCAAAGACTCCGAAGCCACGGGTGGATGGAAATGGTGTGGAGAGGATGTCTGGAAGGACCAGGGCCAGGGAGGCAGCTGAGAGCCTCTGCTGCACTGCCCCTCTGCCCCATCCCAGGTCCCATCTCCCACTACTTCTCAGCTGAACCGTGGGGCTGATTTTCTTGAAGTTTCAAGTTTCTTTAACTTTTATTTTAGTTTTTTAACACATCTTTCTAGAGTTGTCCTCAACATGCACACACACACACACACACGCACACACACACACACACACACACTCCTGACCATTGTGTGTCTCCCTTCCTTCTAATTAGAAACTCTTAAGAGCTCCTGTAGTTTTCATGATGAAGCCCAATTACCTTGGCCTATGCTTCTCAAACCATATGCAAGTTTGGTACCCCAGGCACCCAGGACACCACAGCAGACTCACAAGGATGGGGCAGGATACTTTAAAATTTTGAAAGAAATGCAGATAGTCAACATCTGTTGGACAGCATGTATGCTGTTATTTTCAAAATAATGCACAGTTTCAAATTTGTGTAATACAACATCCCTTTCTATGATGCCATGCTATCCCCGGGCTGAACTTAGGACTGTTACTGTGATAAACAAGGAAACACTGGGTGAGAATCCATGTGGAACGGAAATGTGAGTGGCAGAGTCCAGTCTGGTTCCAGAGTTTAAGGACTTGTGCTGATCCAACAGGACCCCCATCTCACTAGCAAATGATCATGATTATTTAAGAGTGAAATCAAAGCATTATGTTTCCTTTCCATTTACACATCTTACCTTTTCAAATGGCTGCTGAGTTATTAGTACACAACTGCTCACCTTGTTTGCACCCGACTGTGTAAGAAAGGAAACCGTTAGGCATTTCTTTTTGCCATAGGGCAGCATGAAGAAGCGTGTAGGGAACCAAGATGTTTGGGTGCCCTATCTTATGTCCTTTTTATAAGTCTCTTGCCAGCCTCTTACTCATCTGCCTCTACTTCATATTCAGATTTTTCACATCGTGGAAGGTCTGAGAAGCTCATCAGGTGGTGATGCCATAGCGTGATTTCTTCCCTCTTTCTTGGTCCCTCACCCCCTTTAACCAGCCCTCCGCTTTAGGGACTTTTCTTCTAGAACAAGAGCGTCCCGTCACTGGGGCTTCTGCCTCAGGCAGGATTTAGATGCCCTGTGTCCCTGTAGCACCCTTTGTACTGCATGCGGGGCACCATTTGCACTGTACCCTGCAGGAGAGTCACTTGTCTGTCTGCCACTTGAGTCCATGATTTCCATGAACTCCACTGCATCTGCGTCAAACACCCTGATGGTGTTTTAACTGGGATCATGCTAATTTAATGTATGGCTGATTATCATGAGTGCCTAACATGGTATTATAGTTTCTTTCAAAATGGTGAATGAATCAAAGGATGACAGTAAAGGCAAGAATGAATGTAAGAATATAAGACAAACCTTGGCCCTTTTCCTTCTTGTTTATGTTTGAAACATCTTATGTCATGAGATCTTTGCATATGCCACAGGACCTTTGCATATCCCACCCTCTCTGTCTTAATCTTCTCTCCCCTTTCACTTGGGTTATCTGCCCTCTTCATCTATACATCTTCTTCAGGGAAACATTTTGCACTGATATATGTGTGATTATTTGAATATTTTCTTCTTCCCTAAATCACAAATTCCATAAGAGTAGGGACAGGATCTATCTTACTCACCAATAGCATCCATAATTGAGCATATTGCCAGACACATAGCAAGCAGTCAGTAAATATTTGTGGAATGAGTATGGGAAGAATAAATGAATGATTAATCTATGAGAGCTGTGTTTGTAAATATCAAGACCTGATAAGTCTTTTAAAGTGATTGTGAGACACAATTTTTCCCACAGAAGGTGAGAAAATTTTGCTTTGTGAGAACAAAAGGCATTTGGGTAAGGGAGGGCAGGGATTGGAATTTTAATTTTGATTTGGAAAGAAATCAGGAAAGATTTTAGGTTTCTGAAATAAGGAGTAGGGGTCAGGTAATCAAAACAGGACTGGATACAACATCCAAAGTTCTGTTTATTTAACCACTTGGAATATTTCACCTCAAAACGGATTGCCTGCAATTGTAAAACTGCCATGTGTTCATTTGCTGGAAATTGATGAAGTTAGATCCATGATAATGCCATGTCCTTGTTCATTCCTTGGTTAGAAAACCTCAGCCTTAACATTTCCCACTTCAGACTCACTGAATACACGTGACGTGCACTCTTTTGCAACATGCTGCTCAGTGAAGTTGTGGCACAACTGGCATGACTGAGGATTTTAGGATGACATGTAAGAAAACAGCAACAAGAAAACCCAAACAACAACTTGTGTCCCCGTAACCCTCAATGTAGGACTTCAGAGTAAAATAGAATGCCAACACCAACTTTAGAGGAAACTCATTCATTATGAAGGTTGGGATAGTTGGAATTGTACATCAGTTCCTTACTTTCAGTGATATTTAAAATATTTCATCCTTCTCCCTCCTTTCCTCCAGTCTTTATTTTCTTTTTTTTTACTATCTTTATTTCCAAATGACTATTTTTTAAGTTAATCTGCTTTTTTTTTTCAGTTTAAGAGATTGATTCTTAGGCATCAAGTTAGTAGTCTAAAATTTTAAATTGAGAACATTCCAGGTAACAGCCTAAAAAATACAGCTACCCAATACACAGTTAATTAAATGCATCTGATTTATTACTTTTTGAGGTTGATAAGCCCCAAGTATGAATTATTTGGTTCAAATCAGGAAGTGATGTTAAGAAGACAGCAGAAAGGAAAAAGAATTAGATAGTCTTTTGTAAGAGGTTGGATAAATGATGTCTGTACAATCCTGACTAACTTTGACAGTTCAGTCTCTTTATTTCAAGACCCAGTCATTTGAGATGTTGATATTATATGGAATTCAGATACCATGTAAACAAAGAGCTAGCGCAAAGATTATTTTATTGCATGTATTTCTGTGAATTGATTTTAAGCAATTATATGAGGCTTCTCTTTCAGTTCTGAGTCGGTCAGGATTGCCTGGGTCCTGATCACATGACTCCCCATGTGTTGGTGGCTTACAAACCCTCCTGTTTAGTTCTTACCCAGCCTGCATGTCCATCATGGGGGGCTTCAGCTCCTCTTAAACATCACCTTCCCTCTGGGACCTGGCTGACAGGGGTGCCTCTCACTAGAATGAGACCTGTCTCTGCAACAGAAGTGAAAGAGAGAAGACAGTTCTTAAAGCTTCTGCACGTCACTTACCCTCACATTTCATTAACTGGAACAAGTTCCATGGCTATACCTACATTTACTAGGACAGGGAAACAAGGAATAGAATCTTTCTTCAGGGAAAAGGTACCAAATACATGTGAAAGTCTACACTCACTCCTTCATACTTTGGATATGTAAACATCCTCAGGAAGATTAAGACACGTGTACAGGATAACTGGCAGAGCTGAGACTGGACTCAGATCCCTGTTTCCCCTTCTCCCCGTTGCCTCGTGAATGTGAACTTGTGGACATGCCGTCATAGCTAGACTCACAGAGAAGGATGCCACCTGGAGAGGCTGGCTGCTCCCCAGGGCCTGTCTCACACATGGTGTAACTTTGCCATGGTCAACACACTGTCTCTCTGGGTCTGTGGGTCCAAAATTTGCTCTTGCTCAGGTTTTGTATCAGTCCGGAATCAGTCGTGGAAGCAGAACTGCTGTACAGTTTGGTGTAAGGGATTTGTTATAGTAGCTAGAAGTTAAACCATGTGGGAGAATCTGGGAAAATGAAAGTCCCAGAGGGAGGCTGGAGGCTCAGAAGAGTCACAAATGAGTTACTCTGATAAGCCAAGCATGTCCAGTCATCAAAACAGGATGGTGAAGAGGTCTGTAGGAATCTTGTGGGGAAACTGGGCTTCTGTGTGACTAGCAACCCTGCCGGACTAGTGTTAAGCATCTGTGGTTGGCCTGGGGTCGTGATGGTTTAAGAGGTTCAGGAACTGATGGAGAGGGATAGCCATCTAGAACTCAGGGGCCCCTCTTTGCGGGTTTGTACCTGCATCTCACCATTACAGCCTTCCGAGCAGCATGGCTGCTCCTTCCCCCCTGCCTTTCAAATCGACCTTGGAAACAATACAGGGCAGAGATTCTAGAGACACAGTGGCAGCTTAACCAAGCAGACTTAATGCAGCTTCTCACACATTCCGAGTGTGAACACACCTGGTCAGACCCATGCTAACCCAGTGTAGAAGTTTCCTCCTGCTGCTGTGACACATTACTCCAAACTTAGTGGCTTACAGCCACATGGATTTTTTTTACCTTACAGATCTGGAGTTCTGAAGTCTAAAGTGGATCTTACTAGGCTATAATTGATGCGTTCATAGGGCTTGTGTTTCTTCTTGAGGTTTCAGGGGAGAAACCATTTGTTGCCTTTTCCAGCTTCTAAAGGCCCCATCACTCCAACTTCTGCTGCTCTCCTTGCATCTCCTTCTATCAATCTGACTTTCCTGCCTCCCTCTTTTCCCTTAGGACTTTTGTGATTACATTAGACCCACCCAGATAATCTAGGATAACCTTCCTGTCTCAAAACCATTAACTTAATCTCATCAGCAAAACTCTTTTTGCCATGTAACATGAACATTCACAGGTTCTGGGGGCTGGACACGAATGGCTTTGGTAGGCTAGTGTTCTGCCAACCACACTAACTCACAAGATCCTGATAGTCTGTCGGGTTGGCAAAATAAGAGCCTGTGGGTCAAGTCTGGCCCATTGCTTGTATAAATACAGCTTTCTTGGAAAAGGCCAGGATCATTTGTTTGTGTTGTCCTTGGCTGCTTTGCACTAGGATAGCAAAACTGAGTAGTTGGAACTGAGGCCGTATGATCCACCCGCCTAAGATATTTACTATTACTATCTCATCTTTCCTAGTGAAAGATTCCTGGCCCCGGGTCTACAGGCCAGAAGACTGATTTGTTGATTGATGATAAGAAGCTTGGCTATATACAGTGGCCCCAGCAGCTTCAGATTTGTGAGATGATATTATTTCCCTGTGTTTCATCTAGTGCAAAGCTAAATTATAATAAGGTTAACTACAGTGCCAGGAAGCACTACAAATTATTTGTAAGACAGTGAACTCTAGAACAGTGAGTTATGAGCACCGAGATTGCCATCTGTACTGTCACCATGGACTTCCCCTGGGGTGGACACTCATGACTGTGGGTGAGGTCATAGCATCCCGTGGGACAGCACTGTAGAATTCTGCTCAAAACTGATACATTCTCACTCTCTAGATTCCTTTTTCCATGCTGAAGATCCCAACCTTTATTCCCACTGAGTGGGAAAAAAAATAATAAATTTGCAGAGGCTACAGCCATACCCAATTCACCATTATTCGAATGCATTACCTCAAAAGGATAAACTGCTCAGGCAAAGACTATACCTTGGATTGTTTTGTTTTATCAAGGGCTGATTCCATTTATTTTTGGTTTATTTAACTTTATTTTCAAAGATAATCATCAGATTTTACTGATCACTCTATCCTCCATCCTGTACCATCCACAGATAAATGTTCCTTGACATAACTTACAGGACTCGTAACTGTATTTTGTTTTGTTTTGTTTTTGTTTTCAATCATACACCCACTCAATTAGTTCTGACATGGGGGGCACTCATTTTAAAAATGTTTCTTCCACCTACAAGGAAACAAGATAGTTAATGCAAAAAAACAGTGTACTTAACCTTGTTATATGGTTTATCTCTCTATGCCTTGTGAGGCAAAATGATGGAATTTTTGCCAGGTTAAGAGGTAATTAAGATTTTCCTTCAGCTCAAAAAAAAAAAAAAAAAGGTAAATCATACAAATTCCATTAACTCTTTCCAGGACTTTTTTTCATCCTAAGGGAAAGCCAAGATGTGTCAGCTAGAATCATTAATGACTTGGTGGATATTCAAATGTGATGTGATTTCTTGAAACTTTCATCATCTCCAGTTTTGTCATAAGTTGTTTCTTAGTGGTACAAGTAAGACCATGGAACAAACTGCCTAGGTTTGAATCTGAGCTCTCCATTTGCTGACTGTGTCACTGCAGCCCGTGATTTCATTGAGCCTCGTTGGTCTCATCTGTAGACAAGGGAAATTAATAGCTTTTACTACGGGTAGAATTGTAGTAGTTAAATGAGTTCATACACGTCAAGGGCTTATAATAGTACCCACTGCTGCTGCTGCTGCTAAGTCGCTTCAGTCATGTCCGACTCTGTGTGACCCCATAGACGGCAGCCCACCAGGCTCCCCCGTCCCTGGGATTCTCCAGGCAAGAACACTGGAGTGGGTTGCCATTTCCTTCTCCAATGCAGGAAAGTGAAAAGTGAAGTCGCTCAGTCCTGTCTGACCCTCAGCGACTCCATGGACTACAGCCCACCAGGCTCCTCCGTCCATTGGATTTTCCAGGCAAGAGTACTGGAGTGGGGTGCCATTGCCTTCTCCAAATAGTACCCACTAATATATGTATTAATAAAGTTATTTATCATCTAACAAGCAAGATGCTAATTATATTGTAATCAAAACAGTAGCTTTCTGAGGATATTTTTTAATTGTAGTTGACATATAATGTTATGTTGGTTTTGAGTGTATAACATAATCTACATTTATATACATTATGAATTGATCACTACTGTGAGTCTACTGAAGCGACTTAGCAGCAGCAGCAGCAATGACTCAATCATTTATTACTGTTTATTTATAATATTTATGTATAATAATACATTTATTCTGTATTATAATACAGGAATATTATAAGAGTTTATTGAAATAAAGAGGAATATATTGACACAGAATATGATGTATTTTGAAGTTCCTGTGCTTGATTTGTAAACTCTTGGATGTTTCATGTTGCAGTGGTTGCTACTTCTCCTTATCAGTGTATCGTGTGGACTGTCAGTCTTCCAATATCCACCAGGTATATCTATTGATCAAACACAGCTAGATTTACTAAATCTATTGTAAGATGAGAGACCACCACTTGATAGTCTTCGTAGTGTTTCAAATGAGGAGATTAGAATATTTATGGAATAAGGTGTGAAGTGGGTGGTTTTAAGATGGGTCTTACAAGCCAGGGAGGTGGCTGTGATTTGGCAGAGTTTAATGCCATCATAATTCTGGACTGGTGGACACAGGTGACAAGAGCCTTGATGATCAAGCTGTTAGTGTTAATAAGCAATCTTAATTGGTTCACAGTTATGTTTTACAAGAACATATATTTCCTGGAGTAAGAAGCTAAGCTATTTTTACCTCCTTCCAACATTAAAAAAGGCAACACTCTTTGATTTCAGAAGTACAAGGGCAGGAATATATACTGGTGTGCTTTCTCTCTTCCCTTTATGATTTGGCTTTTCTCTATGCTATGGAATGGGAAGCATGATAACTGGAACTGTGAGTCAACAGTCACTAAAAGTTAAGTGGGAGCCTGAGAATCTGACGTGTGCATGTGATTTTTTTTTTTTTTTTTTTACTTTGGCAGCAACCACGTTTTTTCTTGCTTAACTCCTGGATGGCATCTTAATGTCATGTAGCCAGCATCGTCACCTTGCTCATCATCCACTAGGCATTATTACTGTATTGTGAATGATGGATTGGTCAATTTTAGTAGAAATGAATCATAGGGCTTTTTAATTCCTCAAATTAATATTAGTTGTTTTAATCCTCTTTATTAATATTCTGTTTGCATTATTATATTGAGTCTTTCATGGCTCTTAGTCTCTTCATTTTTGAATTTGAAAATTTATAAAGGCATGCTCTTTGGATACAGGATGTTTTTGTTTGTTATGTTTTAACCATGAACATAAGAATTGTATGTCCTTATTTCTCCATAAGAAATGTCTGGGAATTGTATCCCTACTTTTGGAAGGGTTCTGGAGTATTTGAGCTACGTTATTGAAGTAAATAGTCTGAGACATTGGGATTTGGAGTATTTTATTGAGTGTGTTTGTAGTATATAATTAATATCTAAAATACAATGTGTATTGTTTTACATCTGCAGCCTAGCAACTGGAAAACAGTTTAAAAAAGATCAGAAGTCCTAATTATGTAGTAGCAAACTGGGAAAAAATGAATTTGATCCATCACTTAAAACTTCTGGCTGTTTATAGTAATTTAAACCAATTGAAAAGTAAGATACTTGTTCTGGCCAGCAAAAATCCTTTCTAAGAATTATGTATGGTAAAGGGATATGAGAAACTGATCAAGCAAGGGTTTTGAAGTCTCATTAACCATGGAAATTTTAGTGACTCGACATGGATATTGGAGACTTGGATTTATTTTGAAATGACAGCAATTCCCTAACAATATTTAAAACCTATTTTTGTTACTGCTGTCAATGTGTTTGTCTTTTCTTTACTTTTTTTTTTTTTTAAGTCATATTTTTCAGTCATATTTGTTGGCTTCTGACCCAGGGAAGTGGTGAACTAGTCTTCAGCAGCTTTTTACACTAAAAAGCAAATTCCAGTTTTATTATTAAATTAGCAGTTTTTTATGTAGGGAGAATTTGTGGAAACCATCCTGCAGATAACAATGTGGCCTCTTCCCTTTCTTTTAATTTTCTTACTCTTGAACAGAATGTATGTATATACATTCACACAGTATCTGTGCTGCACGTCTGAATTTTCTTAGTATGAACATACATGTGAAATACCAAGTGACACAGGTTATGATTTATGTCATTCATATACCATGAATTAAAGTCTATTTAGTAACACAGTTGCCAAATTAAGGAGAGACAAATATAAGCCTCTGGGGCTAAGTGTAGGTGACTGTGCTTCAGTGATTTATGAGTATGGTCATGAAACTGAATTTAACAACATACAAACAGAATTTATCGAGTACTTATTAAGTGCCAGGAACCCATGTTTCAAATATAGAAATAAATGGGTTTGGTTCTGAAAATTTCACAGTATGTTATTCCTTGTTATCCAGGGGGGATTGGCTTCACAGTTCCCCACAGATAACAAAACACACTCGTACTCACATCCCCTCCTTAAAATGGCAGATAACCTACACACATCCTCCCATATATTTTAAATTGTGTCTGGATTATATATAATCCTTGCATAATGTAAAGTGCCATTTAAGTAGTTGTAAATACAATGTAAATATTATACAAATATTTGCCTATACATGTCAAATTTAAGTTTTGTTTATTGAACTTCCTATAATTTTTTTCCAAATATTTTTGATCCACAATTGGTAGAATCTGCAGATGCAGAACCCTTGGTATGAAGGGTCAACTGTACAACTGTGAAGTAAGACCAATTAAGTAAACAGTATAAATAATAGAAGTATGTAAATAAAATTGATACTGCCAAAGTATAATATTCAAAATGTTAAAATGGTATGATCTTCACACAGATATAAAAGTGTCAAAGATTTTGCTCAACTCATTAATTAGTAAGAGAATAATCAAGGTGATTGAACCAATTCAAAGAGCATTTGTGGAGCTAGATATTTATAGGCAGCTTTTTGTTGCTGTTGTTGTTGCTGTTCAGCCGCTCAGTCGTGTCTGACTCTTTGCGACCCCGTGGACTGCAGCATGCCAGGCTTCCCTGTCCATCACCAACTCCTGGAGCTTGCTCAAATTCATGCCCATCGAATTAGTGATGCCATCCAACCATCTCATCCTCTGTCATCCCCTTATCCTCCTGCCTTCAATCTTTCCCAGCATCAGAGTCTTTTCCAGTGATTCAGTTCTTTGCATCGGTTGGTCCAAGTATTGGAGCTTCAGCTTCAGTATCAGCCCTTCCAATGAATATTCAGGACTGATTTCCTTTAGGATGGACTGGTTTGATCTCCATTCAGTCCAAGAGACTTACAAGAGCCTTCTCCAACACCACAGTTCAAAAGCAGCAATTCTTTGGGGCTCAGCTTTCTTTATGATCCAACTCTCATATTCATACATGACTACTGGAAAGATCATAGCTTTGACTATACAGACCTTTGTCAGCAAAGTAATGTCTCTGCTTTTTAATATGCTGTCTAGGTTGGCCATAGTTTTTTCCCCAAGGAGCAAGCGTGTTTTACTTTCATGGCTACAGTCACCATCTGCAGTGATTTTGGAGCCTTAGGAAGCATCACTATAAACAATGCTAGTGGAGGTATAGAATTCCAGCTGAGCTATTTCAAATCCTGAAAGATGATGCTGTTAAAGCACTGAACTCAATATGCCAGCAAATTTGAAGAATTCAGCAGTGGCCACAGGACTGGAGAAGGTCAGTTTTCATTCCAATCCCAAAGAAAGGCAATGCCAAAGAATGTTCAAACTACCGCACAAATTACTGTGTAACCTCACTCTATTTGGAATATTTTCACAGCAGTAACCAGTGAGTCAGGCAAAGCACATCCCCTAGATGATTTTTCAGTGAGTCTTTGTTCCGACATGGCCTTGTGCTGCCCATCTCTTCCCTTATTTTTTGAGTCTTCCATGTTTTTTTAATAAAAAAAGTTCACGCACAATGGATTGTGGGATGGAGGAAGGCTAGTGAGATTCCAAGTCAAAGAAAGTTAAGGAGAGAAAACACCTGAGCTAAAGCTTCTATAAAAGAGTAGGAAGTGTCCAGTAAGACAGTCTCTTTTCAGGGCAAGTCGGGGTTGGAGGGACAGTGACTGGTAGAAGGAAATGAGAAATAGGTGAACTCCACATGCCATTTCTTGAGCAGTTGTGTATTTAATTGTGTGACAGGTGAATCTCTATGACCAAGGGCCAGTGTATAAGAGATATTTCCTTGAGACTTTATTATATTGGTTATGGCGGTGGTTTTTAAAAAGTCAGAAAATCAAATCATCTGTGTACTGGCAAGGAGTCATAAATTAGTTATTTTTAAAGCCACAAATTCATATGTCAGAACCTTGAAAGTCTTTTGGAAGGAAACGGCAAGGGTGATGAAAGCAGAAGGCAGTGAGGATAGAGGTCAGGATCCACTAGGCACCACAACTGAGCAGAGCCTACCCGTGAAATCCCTCTTCTGTACTCCGGGGGCTCTTTTCTCCCCTGTTCTTTCATTTTTATCCCTCTTGCATTCCTTTCCTCTCTTACCCCAGACATGGAATGTAATCTGGGAGCCATCACCATCTGTACCTCATTGGCTGAGCAACATGCATCTGAAGAAAACATCATCTGTAAGTTTCCTTCCTAGTTTTCAGGCAAAGAAGAGAAAGGACAAGGATGGAACAAAATGGAATGGAATCTCTCTGGAAACAGTTTTGTTTTGCTTTAAATGATTTCTGCTGTTAAAAAATATATTGTTTACTTATTTCTCTCTGATATTAATTTTCCTTTTACAAAACAAGTCACATCCAGAAATGTCTGTTAATTAAAATCCCTTTTACTAGCTGAGCTTTCCCAGAGGGTAAAAAACTATGGGCCACGGGATTATTGAATCTTTTTTAGCATTATTTGCAAGGAGGTGGTAAAATATGAGCGTATCTCAAACCCTTGGCCTTGCTGTATGAACTACCCTGGTTAGAAACTTCCAGGCTCCATTTAACATGGTATCAAACCAGGGGAGCTCTAATTACAAAACAAACGAGGTGTTGCTATTGTCATCCACTGATACACAGCATTTATTTTATTTTAGCCTTTTTTTTTTTTTTAACTATTGACAATCTATCTTAGATCTACAACATTTAGTATTGATTTTGGAGAAGGCCAGTTTGGTTTTCCACATCAAACATGTCCAGTATTTCACTTTTCACGTGGTTTTTTAGAATTAATTAGGGAACAAATTTAAAAGGGCCACTCCATATTTAATATATTAATAATATTTGTGAACCCCCCCCAAATTATGAATGCTTATTTTATTCATTTCTAATTGGGCAATTCCACATTTTACCAACAAGTACAAATAATAAGCAGATTAATGCAAATTGGTTTGCTTTGACTGAGAATCTGAATCCTTTCAATAAAGAAACCCAGATTTTTGTGTATCTTGGGGAAACACACACACACACACACACACACACACAGAGTCTTTCCTGAACACTTTTCTTTTAAGGTAACTTAATCATCTTGGGTCTTTTTAGATGAATAGCAGGATTTCAGCTTTTGGAAGAAAGTCTATATTCTGAATGAAATAGCTCCTATTCACATGAACCCATTAGCTGTAATTAGCATTTGAGTTTTAATGATACTGTATGGTGAAGCTGATTATGCCTGTGGGACTAAGGATGCAAGTCACTTCTATTGTTTATTGTATGCAAATCTAGCCACTCAGCTTAATTAGATGTTGAAATCCAGAACAATTATCAACAATTGCTTGAGTATTAATAAGCAGCATGAACTGCCCATCATGACTTTTTAAATGGCAGAGACTTATAAGTAATTAATTTGGCTCCAACAAAATGTACAGAACTCAGAGCCCATAATTTGCACAACAAAGTCAAGGTTGGACCAATCTGGCTGACAACATTTCTGAGTCTATTTCCTCTAAGAGTGCCTTTTTGATTTGTGAATATTAATGCAAGGTGTCTCTTATAATCGGAGAAGGCAATGGCACCCCACTCCAGTACTCTTGCCTGGAAAATCCCATGGACGGAGGAGCCTGGTAGGCTGCAGTCCATGGGGTCGCTAAGAGTTGGACACGACTGAGCGGCTTCACTTTCAGTTTTCACTTTCCACTTTCATGCATTGGAGAAGGAAATGGCAACCCACTCCAGTGTTCTTGCCTGGATAATCCCAGGGACGGGGGAGCCTGGTGGGCTGCCATCTATGGGGTCGCACAGAGTCGGACATGACTGAAGCGACTTAGCAGCAGCAGCAGCAGCAGCAGTCTCTTATAATAAAAGGAAGGTCAAAATAAAACTTAGTATTTTAAGAAAAGCCAGATCATGGACTGTTTTCAATCAGATATTCAATGGTTTATAATCTGGTGGGATTCTAAAAGGTCAATAAATAGAGTTCTTTCCAGTTATTGACACATTATACTATGTATATATTGTGAATAAACATCACTCCGTGAATTAACATGTTGCGATATTCTTCAACACAGCAGAACCTGGGAAAATTGTAAAGTAAATGTAGTTGATCTCTTCTTCCGTGACTGCAGAATTGCAGGGAAAAAGTGGAAAACAGTGGCCATCTGATCACTCTGAAAGCTCTCCTCTGGTTCCCTGGCCCTAGTGTTCGCATTAGGTTTTAGTTTGTCCTAAAGAGGACATATTCAAAGCATATTCATGCTAAATTGGGAGTGACTTGCTTCCATTCACTTTTCCAAGACCAGTTGTATCTGAAAATAGGACCCAGAGAAGGTAAATACATTATCTGAAAGAAGAGGTGCCAACTTCCAGCCATCTGATGAGGTATTTTAAGATGTCTTTCCTGGGTTCCTCAAATCCAGCTACATACTGACCTGTCCCACTCCACCTGAGCAATAAGCCTTCAACCTTTCTTAGCAAGCTTCTGCTATCAAGATGTTGAGATAAGGGTGCTATCATGTGACACAAGTTTTCTATATAATTTTAGCTGCATGTAGAAATACAGCTGCTTCTTAACAGATAGCAGATCTAAAGAGGGACACATCACAAGCAGGTTCCAGTTAAATTTGTATTTCCTATAAATACACCAATGACACTGTACTCTCTTCTCTTCCTCCCTCCTTCCCTTCTCTCTCTCTCTTTTTCTTTCCTTTCTTTATTTTTTTCTTCTACTTTTCCTGAACTTTCTCTCACTGGAGAGAAAAAATGGAGACTGTAAGCATTCACACAGACATTGATCTGTTTTGAATTAGCTCAGTATGTTAACAAAGAGAAGAAAAGTGACCAGCTACCATTGTTCCGAAGGTTGATTTCTGATTTCTCTAACTTCTGTTGTGTCTGGATTTCTCTCCCCATTTTTCAAAGAATGACCCTCAATAGCTAAATAAATCAGCTAATAAAATGTTTTACCATCTGCTAACGGCCCCTGAGTGTGTCACGTGCATGTTTGAATGCTGCAGAAGGAAGTCCAGTGGAGGGAAACCACAGGCCATTATGAAAAGCAGCACTATCAGGTCTCAAAATATTGCAGAGCCTCCCTCTTCCCCTTAAGACTTTGCTTGTAAATATTTACATTGCTTGCCCAGATGGTGGCAGAATTGGAAAATGTGGGTAATTTTTTTCATCTCTTAATAAGGTAAAAATCAGTTCATAGATAGGAGTTGTATACTCTCACAAACATGTTCTGTTGATTTGAAAAGTTTTGTTTCCTTGTAATGTTTCTCTATCATATCAAGAGGAAGTGAAAAGATACAAGTTGTCTTCAGATTTTGAGGATGGTATATTTTCATACTGCCCTCACCTAAATAAACCTTAGTCCTTGGGAGCTTCCAAAATAGTTCAATTCGAGGCAATGAACTTTTATTGCATACTTACCATGTGCCATACATCGCGAGATGGTTAAAGAGCCTCTCCTGTGTAATCAGGCCAATAAAAGATTATACAGTTAAAGGAGAGAGGATGAGACTCTTGCTAAGTAGCTGTAAGCAGGTCTTGGCCAGAGTTCCTGGTGGCTTCCTCACCAATCAGGTGGTGCAAGGCACCTTCTGTCACCTGGGGACCTGCAGTTACCTCCTGCCGGTTCTCCCTGCTTCTAATTCCCTTCCTCTCCAGCCCATTCTCAGAATCATAAATTTCCGACACTTCAATTCCATGCCACTTGCCTCTTCTTTGAATGGATCCCTTAGATGGATCCACGGTCCTCTGTACCAAGTCTCAAATCCTCAAGATGGTTTTCAAGACTGGCCATAATCTGTCTCTTGATCACCCCCAAAGACCCTGTCTCCCACCATGCTTGTTGGCACCCCCAACTTGTTGGCTTATTCACACAGAACTCCTCACAGTGGCCCAGATGGGATGTCTGTGTCTGCCTCTGTGCAGTTCTCCATGCAAGAAGACCAGCCACTGGCAAGGGCACCATGAGTGTGAGGGCCTCTCTTTTATTCCTGACTGGCAGGGCATGAGAAAGCTGGGCAAAGAGTCTAACTGGGGAAGGTGGGCAGAGTGTTTGTAGGCTTTAGCAGGAAGAGGGAGGAATTATTCTTGGGGATGAGCAGCCATTGGTTTAAAGAGTTTGGATTTGGTTAGAGACGTGGAAAGAGACAGCTAGGGGCTAAAGTCGCAAGCTAGAAGCAATGCAAAGGAAGGAGTGTTTGTGGGAACAAGGCCATGTAAGGGCCTCAGGGGAAATCTCTCTATCCTCAGGCCCCTCACATGTCTGTGTGCAGAACTGTCCTCCCCTCTGTGTGCCCACGCCTGCCCAGATAACTTCTAATAACTGTGCTTTGGAGTCTGCCGCATACCTCCTGGGAACTCATCCCCTGCCTCCAGCCAGAGACCCCAAAGTTCTGAGCTCAAATCTGGAAGAGAGCCTGTCTCAGAGTGTTGTAATTTACTGTTTGCTTTTCTGCCAACCACACTGTTTTTCTGCTCAGTGTCTGGAGGGCAGGGACAGGCCTTGGCCACCTGCAGGTACACAGAGCCCAGAAGGATGCCTGGCACAAAAAAGGCTCTCAATACTTTTTGTCCAGTGTGTGTCGTGAACGTGGAACAGTGTCAGACATTCACTGTGAGCCTCCCACCTCTGATCCAACCCACTGGGAGGCCACTAGCCTCTCCCTCTGTCCACCCCTTCTCATCAACAGATCTCTTGGCTTTTTTCCTTTGGATTTGGAGGCTGGGCAGAATAAACAAACAAAAATCAGGAAGTGGGAGGTGAGTGTGGGAAGTTGGTGAAAGAAGACAGAGAAACAGACGGGGAAAGGCTGACATTTGAGGAGAGACTGCGAAAAGGGAGAGTTGTAGATTTGTTTCAGTTGATGCATTCTGCTTGAGAAGGAGGTTTCCAAGAGCAGAACAGGATTTCAGAAAACTGTGGTAGAAAAAAGAAGGAAATGGAGTATAAGATCATTATTGAGAATTATGATATTGGTAGGGGTTTCCCAGGTGGTGCTAGTGGTAAAGAATCCACCTGCCAATGCAGGAGACTTAAGAGATTCTGGTTCAATCCCTGGGCTGGGAAGATCCCCTAGAGAAGGGCATGGCAACCCCCTACAATATTCTTGCCTGGAGAATCCCATGGACAGAGAAGCCTGGTGGGCTACGTTCCATAGGGTCACAAAGAGTTGAACATGAGTGAAGAGACTTAGCACGTACATGTTATTGGAGATAGCATTCCTATACACTAATAATGAAAAAATAGGAAAAGAAATTAAGGAAACAATTCCATTCACCATTGCAACAAAAAGAATAAAATACTTAGGACTATATCTACCTAAAGAAACAAAAGACTTTATGTAGAAAACTATAAAACACTGGTGAAAGAAATCAAGTTCAGTTCAGTTCAGGTCAGTCGCTCAGTCATGTCCGACTCTTTGCGACCCCATGAATCACGAAAGAAATCAAAGAGGACACTAAGAGATGGAGGAATATACCGTGTTCATGGATCAGAAGAATAAATATAGTGAAAATGAGTGTACTTCCCCAAAGCAATCTATAGATTCAATGCAATCCCTATCAAGCTACCAATGGTATTTTTCACAGAGCTAGAACAAATGATTTCACAATGTGTATGGAAATGCAAAAAATCTCGAATAACCAAAGCAATCTTGAGAAAGAAGAATGGAACTGGAGGAGTCAACCTGCCTGACTTCGGGCTCTACTACAAAGCCACAGTAATCAAGACAGTATGGTACTGGCACAAAGACAGATATATAGATCAATGGAACAAAATAGAAAGCCCAGAGATAAATCCATGCACCTATGGACATCTTATCTTTGACAAAGGAGGCAAGAATATACAATGGAGAAAAGACAATCTCTTTAACAAGTGGTGCTGTGAAAACAGGTCAACCACTTGTAAAAGAATGAAACTAGAACACTTTCTAACACCATACACAAAAATAAACTCAAAATGGATTAAAAATCTAAACGTAAGACCAGAAACTATAAAACTCCTAGAGGAGAACATAGGCAAAACACTCTCCAACATACATCACAGCAGGATCCTCTATGACCCACCTCCCAGAATATTGGAAATAAAAGCAAAAATAAACAAATGGGACCTAATTACAATTAAAATCTTCTGCACAACAAAGGAAACTATAAGCAAGATGAAAAGACAGCCTTCAGAGTGAGAGAAAATAATAGCAAATGAAGCAACTGACAAAGAATTAATCTCAAAAATATTCAAGCACTCCTGCAGCTCAATTCCAGAAAAATAAACGACCCAAAAAATGGGCCAAAGAACTAAACAGACATTTCTCCAAAAAAGACATACAGATGGCTAACAAACACATGAAAAGATGCTCAACATCACTCATTATCAGAGAAATGCAAATCAAAACCACAAAGAGGTACCATTTCACGCCAGTCAGAATGGCTGCTATCCAAAACTCTACAAGCAATAAATGCTGGAGAGGGTGTGGAGAAAAGGAAATCCTCTTACACTGTTGGTGGGAATGCAAACTAGTACAGCCACTATGGAGAACAGTGTGAAGATTCCTTAAAAAACTGGAAATAGAACTGCCATATGACCCAGCAATCCCACTTCTGGGCATACACACTGAGGAAACCAGAATTGAAAGAAACACATGTACCCCAATGTTCATCGCAACACTCTTTATAATAGCCAGGACATGGAAGCAACCTAGAGGTCCATCAGCAGATGAATGGATAAAGAAAGCTGTGGTACATACACACAATGGAGTATTACTCAGCCTTTAAAAAGAATAGATTTGAGTCAGTTCTAATGAGGTGGATGAAACTGGAGCCTAGTATACAGAGTGAAGTAAGCCAGAAAGAAAAACACCAATATAGTATACTAATGCATATATATGGAATTTAGAAAGATGGTAACGATAATGATGCTAAAGTTGAAACTCCAGTACTTTGGCCACCTCATGCGAAGAGTTGACTCATTATAAAAGACTCTGATGCTGGGAGGGATTGGGGGCAGGAGGAAAAGGGGATGACAGAGGATGAGATGGCTGGATGGCATCACTGACTCGATGGACATGAGCTTGAGTGAACTCTGGGAGTTGGTGATGGGCAGGGAGGCTTGGCATGCTGTGATTCATGAGTTGGACATGACTGAGTGACTGAACTGAACTGAACTGAATGATAACCCTGTAGGCGAGACAGCAAAAGAGACACACATGTATAGAACAGTCTTTTGGACTCTATGGGAGAGGGCAAGGGTGGGATGATTTGGGAGAATGGCATTGAAACATGTAAAATATCATATGTGAAATGAATCGCCAGTCCAGGTTCAATGCATGATACAGGATGCTCGGGGCTGGTGCACTGGGATGACCCAGAGGGATGGTATGGGGAGGGAGGTAGGAGGGGGCTTCAGGATGGGGAACACATGTATACCCATGGTGGATTCGTGTCAATGTATGGCAAGACCAATACAATATTGTAAATTAATTAGCCTCCAATTAAAATAAATAAATTTATATTTAAAAAAGAAACATCTAAAAATTAAAATTCTTACAAATTAAAATTGTATTTAAAATAGATTAGAAATCCTTTTTTTTTTTAATGGAATAAAAAGTTCGGCCTTTTTATTGCATGAAACTAAAACTGGGAAAGGTGGACAGGGTGGAGGAGAGGGTGGGGGTTGGGGGGGGAGCAGGAGACACCCCTCCCCTAGAAATCCTTTTTTGTCTTCCTTCTTCTTTCCCTCCCTCCCTGCCTTCACCCTTCTCCCTTCTTTCCCTCCTGTTTGAACTCTCTGCCTCAGTATAGGGGTCAGACTATGAGAATCTAGGAATCTTAAGGGTTACGAATGAGGGAATGAATTAACTATTGAACAAGCAAATGAATAAGTGACCATGTTTCCCACAGGGTCATGGCCAAGATAGCAGCTGGAATCTCCACCCATGAACTCCCCGGAAAAAAGTGCCTTCCCTTCAGACGTTGGGAAACAGGAAGCAGCAGCCTGTACCATAATCGATTTTCTTTTTCTTTCTGTTCATTGTCTCTTCAGAAGAGAAATGCCTTCTGAATTATCTTCCTTAAAACCCCAGAACCACAAGATTTCCATCAGCTTCTTCTGAATGGGTGGCAACATTATCAACATCATTCATTCCCAAATCCTTTAACAGAATATGTGGTTCAGATGGGAGCCTTTTCTATAGCTTTACATTATTTTTGTCAGATTATACGTTGCTACTTTCACAGCTCTCCATGGGATGCAGATAAAAATGTTCACTATCGCAGCCTTCCCAGAGAGCATGTCCTGGACTCTTCCTCATACAGACTCTGCAACTACACAGGCTAGCCAAATCAGTAGGGCTCAGTCTACCTGCCTCTTCCTGTACCTGAACAAGGCTTTCCCTCAGTGTCTGACTCGTCTCATCCTTCCCAGCCTTCTGCTCACCAATTCTCTAGCGGCCAACTCCCCTCCTCTCCTTCCCTATCCACCCCTCTCCCTGTGGTTGCCGGCGATTCATGGGTTATTGCTAACTGAAAAGTGGACAGGCAAGTACATTTTAAGGTGAAATGACTAATAATAAATATTGTCTGGCTCTCAAGGTAATTCTTTGGAATAAAATTATAGTCAAGATGGTATGGAGAAGGCAATGGCACCCCATTCCAGTACTCTTGCCTGGAAAATCCCATGGATGGTGGAGCCTGGTGGGCTGCGGTCCATGGGGTCGCTAAGAGTCGGACATGACTGAGCGACTTCACTTTGAATTTTCACTTTCATGCATTGGAGAAGGAAATGGCAACCCACTCCAGTATTCTTACCTGGAGAATCCCAGGGATGGGGGAGCCTGGTGGGCTGCCGTCTATGGGGTAACACAGAGCTGGACACGACTAAAGCGACTTAGCCGCAGCAGCAGCAGCAAGATGGTATAATCAGTAGAATGATTATTCTGTTCTGCAAACTGTCCCCTGAGGAGATTTGTTCATAGGCTCCGGGTCCGCCTTCTGTCCTTTAGGGTTTGCTGCAGCAGCTGTCACTGTAATACTGAGGACTGTGATGCAACTTTGTGAGTCCTGAGCAGGCAGACCCAGAGAGAGACTTGTGAGGAAGACAATTCATGCTTTGCCTGCACCTGCCTTCTCAACCCCTATTGTTTTCCATGGGTGCCCCTGAAACCCTCTTGCCCTTTGCTATTCCACTCTCTGCCTGGATAACAAGGCTTCTGTTTACCACTTTAATTAATTAATTACTTCAATGTATATTTGGCACCTCCTAGCCCCGTTATGTGACAGTAACACCTTAAGCTGTGATCTCATTTAAGAGAATTTGCATTTATTAAAAGAGTCCAGAAAACTAAGAGAATTTTCATTTATTAAAAGAGTCCAGAAAACTTACTGCTTTTAAGTTGGTGACTTAAATGGTTGGTGACCTATCTGGTTAGAAAACTCAAGCACAGATTATGAGATTAGAAGATATTGGCAAGCAGAGCCAAGAAGCAGATTTCCCATGAAGTTAATACAACTTCAGCTGGGCTTCCCAGATGGTGCTAGTAGTAAAGAATCTGCTTGCCGAAGGAGCAGACTTAAGAGACCCGGGTTCAACACGTGGATAGGGAAGGTCCCTTGGAGAGGGACATGGAAACCCACTCTAGTATTCTTGCCTGGAAAATCCCCTGGAGAGAGGAGCCTGATGGGCTACAGTCCATTGGATCACAAACAGTCAGACATGACTGAAGCAACTTAGCACGCATGCATGCATGCATGCATCCATGCTTGCACATAACAGCTTAAATGCATTTTCTTTTTGATAAATAGGCATTTAAAACTGTATAAACTTCAGGCCCTGCAAAATAAGGAAACCAAATGACCCCCACTTTCCCCTCCAAAAAAAAAAAAAATCCTAGAAGATATATGAAGGTAAAAGTCAGTTTAGTTCAGTTCAGTTCAGTCATTGAGTCCTGTCCAACTCTTTGCAACCCCATGGACTGCAGCACGCCAGGCTTCTCTGTCCATCACCAACTCCTGAAGCTTGCTCAACTCACGTCCATCAAGTCAGTGATGCCATCCAACCATCTCATCCTCTGTCAGTCCCCTTCTCCTCCTGCCTTCAATCTTTTCCAGCATCAGGGTCTTTTCCAGTGAGTCAGTTCTTTCGCATCAGTTGGCCAAAGTATTGGAGCATCAGCTTCAGCGTCAGTCCTTCCAATGAATATTCAGGACTGATTTCCTTTAGGGTTGACTGGTTGGGTCTCCTTGTAGTCCAAGGGACTCTCAAGAGTCTCTAACACCACAGTTCAAAAGCATCAATTCTTCAGTGCTCAGATTTCTTTATGTTACAACTCTCACATCCATATAGGACTACTGGAAAAACCATAGCTTTGACTAGACAGACCTTTGACAGCAAAGTAATGTCTCTGCTTTTTAATATGCTGTCTACGTTTGTCATAGCTTTTCTTCCAAGGGGCAAGTGTCTTAATTTCGTGGATGCAATCACCATCTGCAGTGATTTTTAGAGCCCAAGAAAATAAAGTCTGTTACTGTTTCTATTGTTTCCTCATCTATTTGCCATGTAGTGATGGGACTGGATGCTATGATCTTCGTTTTTTGAATGTTGAGTTTTAAGCCAGCTTTTTCACTATCTTCGTTCACTTTCATCAAGAGGTTCTTAGTTCTTCTTCACTTTCTGCCATAAGGGTGGTGTCATCTGCGTATCTGAGGTTATTGATATTTATCTCAGCAGTCTTGATTCCAGCTTGTGCTTTATCCAGCCCAGCATTTTGCATGATGTACTCTGCATATAGGTTAAATAAGCAGGGTGACAATATACAGCCTTGATGTGCTCCTTTCCCTATTTGGAACCAGTTTGTTGTTCCATGTCTGGTTCTAACTATTGCCTCCTGACCTGCATACAGACTTCTCAGGAGGCAGGTAAGGTGGTCTGGTATTCCCATCCCTTTCAGAATTTTCCAGAGTTTGTTGTGATCCACACAGTCAAAAGCTTTGGCATAGTCAATAAAGCAAACTATTTCCGAGTTTCTTGCTAAAACATCACTGGCACATTGTAGGATAAATGAGCAATACCTATAAAGTGCTTTATTCTTTTTCTGGCATATAGTATGGTTTCTATATATATTTGCTAAAAGATTGATCACTTTGATGAGTGAATGAATGTGAAAAGTAGTTGAACCCTAAGTCTCTGTGGAGAAAGATGCTTTTTTTGTCCTACCCTCCCCCATTCATCTTTGGGGCAGCCAACTCTCATCCCCACCCAAAGCCCAATTTTAATCTAACAAGCGTGAGTACATCCAGAAATACTTTCAGAACACAAACTGCCTTTCCCCTAAGACACCACGTGGTCAACTGTGGTTAGTCAACAGGCTCTTGTTAACGGAAGTACAGTTATGTGAAAACACTATAGTTCCATCTCTGAAATGCTAGATTTTCAAATTAGATACTTGGGATTTGTTCCTAGCCTGCCCACCCCTAACATCTGTAATAAAGCACTGCCTAACACACAATTATATTCTTAGGGAAAAATGAAAAACTTGTTCGAAGAACTCAACCCTTATTAGCACCATTTTTTTCGAGTAACAGTAACCATTAAATAGTTATGTATTTAACCTCTGTAGTCTTTAAGCCTGCTAGAATGTCTAATTAGTTAATTAGGAAATTAATTATGTGCTAAAAAGGGAAATTTGAAAATTGTCTATGGATATATAAAACTCTGTTTAAAATAAATTTCTATTTTGAGGCTTCAGTGCTGTCTCATTGTATTAACATTTTGTGATTCTTTGCATTCATTATTTTTTTTTTTTTCACTGAAACATTGGAAAGTTTCCCAAAGTTGTCCCTTCCGACCTCCTGGTGTATATTAAATAGAGTATTGGATCTATCTAGTCAAATCATAGTTGGACTTGTATTTTGTAAGAGGCTGGTTCCTGGGAAGTCATTCCAAAGCTTCTTATAGGAAAAATTATTTCATTTTATGGGGTCAAGATTTCTCCATCATAAGTCAACGATGAGTAAACTGGTTCTCAGGACTTTCTTTCTGATATTTATAACAATCAGTCCTTGAAGCATTTAACACAGAAATGAGTCTGACCCCAAGCTCACTGGCGAGAGGCTGCTCTTTTGTCCCTCTCCAGCCCTGTATGTACAACTGTTCACATCCACTGTGTAAACAGTGGAACTCCGTACTGTTCACATCCACTGTGTGAATGGTGGGAACTCAGTAGTCCTGAAGGCGCAGAATGAACAGACGCTTTCTGAATGCGTGTTGGGTAGAAGACATTGATCACTTTCAGGTCAATTATCTTGTCCAATTTGCAAAGTTAAATAATCTGATAAGACAGATTATTTAAATAATCTGATAAAACAGATTATTTAAATAATCTGATGTACAGATTATTTAAGTAAGGTACAAATGTACCTTACTTCCAAGTGAGGTACATTTCATATGGACTAGTGTTTGCAATTGCCAGTCAGTCTTCCCATCCAGCACTCCTTTCCTGTGACCCGAGTATTCCTTCTCCTAGTTGGTCTGTATTTATCATGGTACTTCTTTCTGTTGGGAAGTTTTTATATTTGGTCGTGCTCTTCTCTTGACTTTGAAAGGAAATACACCATGCCCTGAGATCCTAAAAATTCAGCTTTCCTATCCAACTGACACTTTCCCTACTGTGAACTGCAAAGAAAATGAACAGCAGGAGTGATGGTGAGATTTTGACTTTTTAAGACAACTGCTGACTAAGTGTAAAAGAACTCCAGAAGACCTGGAGATGGGAAGGACTGTCTGGGTAGCTAAGTGATTCTTCTGCTGTCACATAGAGCATCTGGATACAGTTGTTGGCTCTGATAATCAAGTGCTGTGTTTGCAGGAACACAGTGCATAGCGGATGGTGGGAGAATTCAGGTCTTGGAGTTGTCTGACAATAGAGTGTGTTCCAATTCTGCCTTCCCCACTGTTGTAATAGCTACAATAGTGAACGACTTATGTAATTACTCCGAGCATTGGTTTCTTTATCTTTGAAGTGGGAATACTAATATCTACCTGGCCAGGTTGTAAGAATTGAAGATAATGTAAGCCAGGTACTTATCACAGTGGTTGGTTGGTGCACATGCATTAAATAAACAGTAGCTATTGTTATAATGATGACTGCAAGGTCCTTATTCTTCTATTAAGGGTGAAGTGAGCTAAGACAGTTCTAAGAGCTTAATAAAGCAGCCTTGCCTCATGACTGGTGAGAAGCAGGAGACATGAGGAATCTCAGGGATTCACGCAGAGAGGCAAGCCTATATACAGCCATCAAGATCCATTACTAGTAGGCTGAGAGTCCAGCTGCAAATAAAACTTCCATTTCCAAAAAATTAAATTTTATTGGAGTATAGTTGATTTACAATGTTGTGTTACTTTCTGCTATTCAGCAAAATGAGTCAGTCATATTTATACATATATCTACTTTCTTTTAGAGTCTATTCCCATGCTGAGCTTCCTTGGTGGCTCAGTGGTAAAGAATCTGCCTGCAATGCAGGAGACTTGGATTTGATCCCTGGGTTGGAAAGATCCCCTGGAGAAGGAAATGGCAACCCACTCCAGTATTCTTGCCTGGAGAATCCCATGGACAGAGTCTGGCAGGCTACAGTCCCTGGGGTCACAAAAGAGTAGGACATGACTGAGTGACTAAAAAAACAACAACAACCCATATAGGCCCTTACAGAGTCTTGAGGAGGTCCTTATTAATTGTTGATTTATATATAGTACTAATTTACCCCTCCCTCTTCGTTCTCCCCCTTGGTAACCTTAAGTTTGTTTTCTACATCTGTAACTCAATTTCTCCTATATACATAGGTTCATTTGTACCATTTTCTTTTAGGATTCCACATGCAAGAGATATCGTATGATGTTGATCTTTCTCTGTCTGCCTTCCTTCACTCAGTATGACGATCGCTAGATCCATCCATGTTGCTTCAAATGGCAATTGTTGTTGTTGTTTCTTTTTTGTGGCTGAGTAACATTCCACTGTACATATGCACCACATCTTCTTTATCAGTTCTCCCGTCAGTGGGCATTTAGGTTGCTTTCACATCCTGACTATTGTAAATTTTGCTACAGTGAACACGGGGTGCAGCGTGGTTTTTTTGTTTGTTTTGATTAGAGTCCAATCTGACTGAGGCTGCATTTTAAATACTTCCCAGTTAGGCTCCAGTAGATTGGTGCCTAGCGGCACTAGGACGGTGTGCCCTTCACATTCACGAGCACATAGAACCAAATCAGTCTTGGTGCCTGTCAGACCCCGCTTTTCTACAAGTGATTTTGGTTTTTCCTCCAGTGCTGACTCTTGATACAACGTTGCTGTTGGGTGTCTCTCTTTCTCACTTGACTTCTATTCCTCTGTCCTATTTCTGTTGAACTAATGAAAGGGTTGTGTTAACAATGGAACAGTTAAATTTTTTGTCCTTTGGTAGGAAGGTGTTCTTTGGAAGGAATGATGCTAAAGCTGAAACTCCAGTACTTTGGCCACCTCATGCGAAGAGTTGACTCATTGGAAAAGACTCTGATGCTGGGAGGGATTGGGGGCAGGAGAAGAAGGGGACGCCAGAGGATGAGATGGCTGGATGGCATCACTGACTCGATGGACATGAGTCTGAGTGAACTCCAGGAGTTGGTGATGGACAGGGAGGCCTGGTGTGCTGTGATTCATGGGGTCGCAAAGAGTCAGACATGACTGAGCGACTGAACTGAACTGAACTGAACTGATGAAGGACCTGTATCTTCTAACTCTTCTTCACACTTCTCTCAAGTTTTGACTCAGGTGGGAATGCTGGGCTTTGTTCATTCATTCATTAATTATTGAACACCTATCATGTATTAGGTGCTCTCCTATGTGCAGAGGCAAAGTCATGAGTAAAGCAAACAAGTTCCTGGCTTCATTGATTTCATTTTCTCCTGAGAAAGATAAACACAAATCAAATAATCCCAGAAATAAAAATGTTTCATTGCAAATTGAAATTTTTATAAATTTTGATTGCTTTTGATTATAAAAGTAAAATCCTAATTATAAAGAATTTACAATCAAAGTAGACAGATGGTTCCTGACTTGTGATTTTTGTACTTATGAAGGTATGGTAACTGTATGCATTCCGTAGAAACTATACTTGGATTTTTGATCTTTTCCTGGGCTAGCAACATGTCGTATGACCCTCTCTCTTGATGCTGGGCAGGTCCCAGTCAGCCATATACTTAGAACCATTCTAGATCTAGGCAACATTCTGTTTTTCACCTTAAATACAGTACTCAGGAAATTAAATGAGATAGTCAATCAACCCTGTTACAAAATAGGCTGTACATTAGATGATTTTGCCCCACTGTTGGCTAAAGTAAGTGTTCTAATCATGTTTAAATTAGGCTGAGCTAAGCTGTGATGTTTGGTAGGTTAGGTGCAGTAAATACATTTTTCGACTTACAATATTATCAATCTATGATGGATTGGACATTACCAGTTGGACATTACTCCAGGACAGGGATCTGTAATCAATTTTTTTAAGTCATTTTTTTTGGCCATACCACAGGGCATGTGGAATCTTAGTTCCCAAACAAGGGATTGAACCCATGCCCCCTGCATTTGAAGGGCAGAGTTTTAACCAGTGGACCACCAGGGAAGTCCTTGTCATCACTTTCAATTATGTAGTAAAACTGAAGGATTTTATCCAACTCCATTAGTTTCATAAAACTAATTCAGATGTGTGAACTTTGAAACCTTGGCCAACTTTGCCCAATTCATTCCACAAACGCTGGTGGCATCTCTTCTGTGTCAGGGACTATGTGGTGCCATTAAAGATCAAATGCAAAGTCATTGCCCTCAAGGCTGGTGAGCTGTGCTTGTGTCCTAGATTTGCGTACCAAGAAAAAATGTGTTATCCTAATGTTGACTCTTAACCTAGAATTTGTCAGAATTCTTGCCCTGGATTAAGGGAGATTAAATGAGGTCATACCTATAAAGTTCTTAGCACAGGGTCTCACACCTTAAGTACTCGATAGATGTTATTGCACTTACCCTTATCACCTTCATTAATACCATCGTCATTAATTACTGCTTGTAAATAGAATTATTGCTAAACCACCCCAATGTAAGAATGTTCTCAGGAAATTCAAATGAACAGCTCCCAGTAGGGGTGTTTTTACTCTTTACATTCCCCATCAATTTCTCACTACCTTGTTCAAGCTACTGAATTTGAAAAATGCCACTGTGTTGTGTTCTTAGAGATTGATTTGTGTTGTTGACTGATGAGTGTGAATTGGATTGTGAATTGTGATTTGACTCTGAAATATATATTCTTTAAAATCAGGCAGAAGCCCTAACTTCCCAGCCTAGGGATGGTTGAAAGTGTGTCTTAACAGTCTGGAATCTGCAGAGGAGCCAGGCTCAGCAGCCTGGCTTGTGAATCCCAGGTGTTTCTCTGAGATGGCTTCTTCAAAGGTCATATGGGTAATTGTAAAGAAGGAAACAATGAGGGTTCAAAATGCCATGGCCTTTCTGTTCATGTGTCTCCAAGAACGATTTAGAGATTTTCTGCACTCTGCAGGAAGACCCAAATATAAGCCATTATCGACAAAGAAGAAAATATATTTTAAAGTCTCTACAGCTCTTGCCTTTAAAGAAAGAAGCTTCCACTAACTACTTATTGCAGGTTTTAGGCAAACACACACACACACACACACACACCCAATAGAACTCAACTCCTTTCATTACCAGGAAATGGAATCCAGTCTAATCAGACATTACCTTTTTTTGACGGCACTGCAAGTGAACAGAAATGCAACATAGCCGGAATTCTAGGAAAAACCAGGTGCACTTGACAACCATTTTACATTTAGGAAGCATTTGCGAAACTCTGGGGCACACATGGTTGGATTGGGAGGGGCTGGGATGAGAGAAATGATGGATGTTCACAGAACACTACTGCCTCCCCCAAGAGTTAATAATACACCTTCTTATGACTGATATTATGGAGGTGCAGGGAGCAATAGGTGAGGTGATGGACCTTCGTGTGACGCCTACATGTCAAGTGTGCACTGAATACTGGACTATGATTTCCGTATCCCTTTAAGGACCCCTGTTGTATGCAGCACAGGAACTGACACCTGGGCTTCCCAGGTGGCGCTAGCAGTAAAGAACCCACCTTCCAATGCAGGAAACATAAAAGATAGCAGCTTGATCCCTGGGTTGGGAAGATCCCCTGAAGATGGACATGGCAACCCACCCCAGCATTCTTGCCTGGAGAATCCCATGAACAGAGGAGCCTGGTGGGCTACAGTCCACAGGGTCACAAAGAGTTGGACACGACTGAAGCAACTTAGCATGCACACCATTACAATAGTATCTATTCCCATTTATTAAGCATCTACCCTGGCCCGACACATTTCCTATTTTCTTTAACATTTATGAAGTTCTGAAAGGTATTGTTTACTTCATTTTATAAGGAAGGAGAGTTGGAGAAGTTAAGCAAAGCACCCAAAGACACTGGACTACTCAAAAGCTTGGTTGGACTCAGGGCTTCTGTCATGATTGCTATTGAATTCTGCTCACTTTTCCCATCAGCCAGTCATCGCTGTCATGTCAGGACATATCCAGAAGTTGGCTTGCTGCTGCGTCGCTTCAGTCATGTCCGACTCTGTGCGATCCCCATAGACGGCAGCCCACCAGGCTTCTCTGCCCATGGGGTTTTCCAGGCAAGAGTACTAGAGTGGGGTGCCATTGCCTTCTCCAATGCATGAAAGTGAAAAGTGAAACTGAAGTTGCTCAGTCGTGTCTGACTCTTAGCGACCCCATGGACTGCAGCCCACCAGGCTCCTCTGTCCATGGGATTTTCCAGGCAAGAGTACTGGAGTGGGGTGCTATTGACTTCTCCAGAAGTTGGCTTAGGTGTGCCTTTTGAACTTCTCAGAAGGAGAAGTCCTCTTTCTTTGTCCATCTCTAGTAACTTGTCCCTACTACAAGTCTGCTACAGTTCCTTTCTGGGTGCCCTGAAGGGGCCTAAAATCTTTATCCTTTAAAACTCTGTAACTCAGAACATTATCTATGCACCGTTAGGCATCCCAAAGGCAGGATACGTTTTATAACTGTAACATCGCTGCCGTATTTCAATACAGCTTGCTATCACTGGGACCCTGAGAGCTTTTATTCTGTCATATGTAGACATTTGTCACCATTCCCAGGCTTTTATTGGTACAGTTTATTTATTTTTTTCTTCCCAAGTGTACTTATTAAACACCATCCTGTTTGTCTCTGCCATTCTCTCAGTTTGTCACTATACAGTGACCTTGAAAAATTAGAAAAGTGAGCAGAAATCCCACTGCTTCAGAGATCCCCATTATCAGGGATTTCTGCTAACTTTCCTCATTTGTCAATCAAATTCTGCACTCTAACAAAATTAAAGTTGGAGAAACATTGGCCCAAAGTATAGGTACCTATTTAACAAATATTCAGCCTTCCTTCCTGCCCAGCAGAACTCTATTTGTTCATCCATTTTTCACTTTACCTCAGGGTAAACCTGATTAGCTAGCTTCCTATTAGGGAGATCACATTTATGCCATTGGCAAATGGCTTGCGGGCGGACTGTTGATCCAGTTCTTCCCAATGAAACATCAGAGAAGTAGGCTGGGGACCTCAAGGAAAGGACTTTTTTTTTTTTTTTTTTTTGCTTTGTATAATTAATCACATAAGGAAAAAAAAAAGTTACTTTCCTACCAGTAGATATTATGGAGTCTTCTTATGATGCCATAAAATATAGCAAGCTTCTTGCAAATATTATGGGATGAATGCCAAGGACAGACCTAACTGGCTGAAGATGGCAGAGAGAAAATATGGAAAGTGGCAAAGCCACTTCATCTCAGGACCCCTTGCTTTTTGAGTAAACACATTCTGCTCGATGTTTTAGTCAGCTGACTTGGAATATTACTTTCAGCAAGAAGCATTTCCATTGATACCAAGTATGCTGCCTTTTTGTTAATAAGTGTGTTACAAGGAGAACATCAGTGTGTTTCCTGAAGACAAGATGAATTATACCAATCTCTCAGTATGCTGAAAGGCTATTAGTTTGATCAGATAAGAAACTTACAATCAGACTCTAGGGTGCTCTTGTTTCTTCAGGCGGACTTCTATCTTCTGTTACTTCTTCTCTGGCACGTCTTTTGCTGCTTGTACTCATGTGCTATTTTTTTTCATTTTTCTGTGTAATAACTTAATGCTTAATAACTTAATAACTTACATGCTTTATTTTTTAGAATTGTGTTTTACTTCTCCTGAAAATCCACTGTAGAGAGAGTAGGTGAGAGAACAAGGAGAGTGCAATTCAGAAGATAATTTAGGAGTCCAGACCAGAAGAGCTCAATAACTTGGTGTGTAATTATTTCTTAGTTTTCACTTAGCCTCCCCTTAGAGTGGTATCATCTGTGTATCTGAGGTTGTTGATTTCTCCCATTAGTCTTGATTCTAGCTTGTGAGTCATCCAGCCCAGCATTTCACATGATGTATCCTGCATAGAAGTTAAATAAGCAGAGAGACACTATACAGCCATGTCATACTCCTTTCCCAATTTTGGACCAGTCAGTTGTTCCATATCTGGTTCTAACTGTTCCTTCTTGACCCACATACAGGTTTCTCAGGAGATAGGTAAAGTGGTCTGGTACTCCCAGCTCTTTGAGAATTTTCCACAGTTTATTGTGATTCACACAGTCAAAGTCTTCAGTGTAGTCAAGGAAGCAGAAGTAGATGTTTTTTTGGAAGCTATTTGCTGTCTCCACAATCCTGAGAGTGTTAGCAATGTGGTCTCTGGTTCCTCAGCCTCTTCGAAACCCAGCTTGTATATCTGGAAGTTCTTGGTTCATATACTGCTGAAGCCTAGCTTGAAGGATTTTGAGCATAACCTTGCTTGCATGTGAAATGAGTGCAGTTGTATGGTATTTTGAGCATTCCTTGGCATTACCTTTCTTTGGGATTGGAATGAAATCTGGCACAACCAAAGGAAACTCATGAAGTTTCAATAACCGGTTCTAAAGAACAGGAAAACTATGGATTGACAAAGGTCTCAGAATAATCCTCTTAAAGAAGTTCAGTTAATCACATGAACATTCAGTTCAGTTCAGTCACTCAGTCATGTCCGACTCTTTGCAACCCCATGAATTGCAGCACGCCAGGCCTCCCTGTCCATCACCAACTCCTGGAGTTCACCCAAACTCATGAACATGCAGAGAAATACAATAAATTAGGAGAACAATGCAGGAACAAAATGAGTTCAGTGCAGAAATGGAAACTATCAAAAAGTCTATCACACAAATGGAAATCCCACATCTGAAAAACAATGCCCGAACTAAAGAGTTCAGTAGAGAGCTTCAGGAGCAGACTTGACCAAGCAGAAGAAGCAATCAATGAACTAGATGGCAGATCATTTAGATTATTCAGTCAGTGAAGTAAAAAGAAAAACAAATGGATAAAAAAGAGTGAGTAAAGCCCTTAAGACTCATGGGACATCATCAACTCATAGAAACCAAGAACAGATTGGCGATTATGGGGTAGGGTAGGAGTGCGTGGGTTAAGGTGGTCAAAGAACACAAACTTCTGGTCATAAAATACGTAAGTTCTGTGGATGTAGTATACAGCATGGTGATTATAGTTAACTATATTGTACTGTTTATGAAAATTGCTAAGATAGTAAATTTTAAAAGTTCTCACCATACAGATGCACACTCACACACAATGTAACTAGGTTTTGGACTAACCATATTGTGCTAATCATTTTACAATATATACATGTATCAGATCTTTATGCTGGGCTTTTAAGCTTTCATTGTATGTCTATTATGTCTTAATACACAGCTTAAAGAAAATATTATTTTTTTACTGTGTTTAATTTATCCATATACAACCTAGTGATTTTTTCTAATATTTTATCAAAGATAATTGCAATTATACATCAATATGAAACTAGAAATAACAGAATAATAAACTCCCATGTACCCATCACATAACTTCAAGAGTTATCATCTCGTATCCTAAATGATTATATCTGTAACCTCTCCTGTGTTTTCCCAGTCCATGGATTATTTTAAAACAGTTTTTGATATGTCATTTGATCTGCAAAAATATCTGTATATATTTCTAGCAAATAGAATACTTTTAAAACATAACCATAATACTTTTATTGTATGACAAAATTAACACTAACTTAATTTCCTTCATATCATCAGACTGTCATTGTTTAGTTGTCACTGATTGTTTTGTAGTTGTTTTTATATTGTTAACTCATTTTCTCTATCTCTGTGTCTCTGTCATTCATTGCTATTTATTTATTGAGCAATTGGGTTCTTTGTTCCACAGAGTTCCTTCTGTCCAGATTTAGGGATTGCATCTAGATTTACCTGATTACATCTCAATTGTATTATTTAATATGTTTCCATGTTCATTGTATGTTCCTTAAATTAGTAGTTTCATAGTCAGAGGATTGATCAGATTCAGTTCAGATTTTTAAGAAAATTTTTTTTTTGGAGAAAACCTCAGAGGTAAATGAACATTATTCTGTAAGGATAACAGATGAGGTCCATGTTTCTCTTTTAAGGAGGTTTATAGTCAGAGATCCAACCAGTCCATTCTGAAGGAGATCAGCCCTAGGATTTCTTTGGAGGGAATGATGCTAAAGCTGAAACTCCAGTACTTTGGCTACCTCATGTGAAGAGTTGACTCATTGGAAAAGACTCTGATGCTGGGAGGGATTGGGGGCAGGAGGAGAAGGGGACGACAGAGGATGAGATGGCTGGATAGCATCACTGACTCAATGGACGTGAATCTGAGTGAACTCCAGGAGTTGGTGATGGACAGGGAGGCCTGGCGTGCTGCGATTCATGGGGTCACGAAGAGTCGGACATGACTGAGCGACTGAACTGAACTGAACTGAACAGTCTTTGATCTCTGGTTCCTCTGCCTTTTTTAAAACCAGCTTGAACATCTGGAAGTTCACGGTTCACATATTGCTGAAGTCTGCTTTGGAGAATTTTGAGCATTACTTTACTAGCGTATGAGATGAGTGCAATTGTGCTATAGTTTGAGCATTCTTTTGCATTGCCTTTCTTTGGGATTGGATTGAAAACTGACCATTTCCAGTCCTGTGGCCACTGCTGAGTTTTCCAAATTTGCTGGAATATTGAGTGTAGCACTTTCACAGCATCATCTTTCAGGATTTGAAATAGCTCAACTGAAATTCCATCACCTCCACTAGTTTTGTTTGTAGTGATGATTTCTAAGGCCCACTTGACTTCACATTCCAGGATGTCTAGCTCTAGGTCAGTGACCACACCATCGTGATTATCTGGGTCATGAAGATCTTTTTTGTACAGTTCTTCTGTGTATTCTTGCCACCTCTTCTCAATATCTTCTGCTTCTGTTAGGTCCATACCATTTCTGTCCTTTATTGAGCCCATCTTTGCATGAAATGTTCCCTTGGTATCTCTAATTTTCTTGAAGAGATCTCTAGTCTTTCCCATTCTGTTGTTTTCCTCTATTTCTTTGCATTGATCGCTGAGGAAGGCCTTCTTATCTCTCCTTGCTATTTTTTGGAACTCTGCATTCAGATGCTTATATCTTTCCTTTTCTCCTTTGATCCAACATCCGCTGGATCACTGAAAAAGCAAGAGAGTTCCAGAAAAACATCTATTTCTGCTATATTAACTATTCTAAAGCCTTTGACTGTGCGGATCACAATAAACTGTGGAAAATTCTGAAAGAGATGGGAATACCAGACCACCTGACCTATCTTTTGAGAAACCTATATGCAGGTCAGGAAGCAACAGTTAGAACTGGACATGGAACAACAGACTGGTTCCAAAGAGGAAAAGGAGTACGTCAAGGCTGTATATTGTCACCCTGCTTATTTACCTTATATGCAGAGTATATCATGAGAAACGCTGGGCTGGAAGAAGCACAAGCTGGAATCAAGATTGCCAGGAGAAATATCAATAACCTCATATATGCAGATGACACCACCCTTATGGCAGAAAGTGAAGAGGAACTCAAAAGCCTCTTGATGAAAGTGAAAGTGGAGAGTGAAAAGTTGGCTTAAAGCTCAACATTCAGAAAACGAAGATCATGGCATCTGGTCCCATCACTTCATGGGAAATAGATGGGGAAACAGTAGAAACAGTGTCAGACTTTATTTTTGGGGGCTCCAAAATCACTGCAGATGGTGACTGCAGCCATGAAATTAAAAGACACTTACTCCTTGGAAGGAAAGTTATGACCAACCTAGATAGCATATTGAAAAGCAGAGACATTACTTTGCCAACAAAGGTCTGTCTAGTCAAGGCTATGGTTTTTCCAGTTGTCATGTATGGATGTGAGAGTTGGACTGTGAAGAAAGCTGAGCACCAAAGAATTGATGCTTTTGAACTGTAGTGTTGGAGAAGACTCTTGAGAGTCCCTTGGACTGCAAGGAGATCCAACCAGTCCATTCTGAAGGAGATCAGCCCTGGGATTTCTTAGGAAGGAATGATGCTAAAGCTGAAACTCCTGTACTTTGGCCACCTCATGCGAAGAGTTAACTCCTTGGAAAAGACTCTGATGCTGGGAGGGATTAGGGGCAGGAGGTGAAGGGGACGACAGAGGATGAGATGGCTGGATGGCATCACTGACTCGATGGACATGAGTCTGAGTGAACTCCAGGAGTTGGTGATGCACAGGGAGGCCTGATGCGCTGCGATTCATGGGGTCTCGAAGAGTCGGACACGACTGAGTGACTGAACTGAACTGACTGACAGTCTTTGATAAAATTGTCTTTCCTCCTATGCATTTTGACATTTGATTGAAATTTTTTCTTCTGCTAAATTATCTGATTAGGTATTGTCATAGTTCTTGCCCCTTTATTTTGCTGAGAAAACATTGCTGCTTTGCCTAGGAAATTTATATATACCTAGCCTAACAGTTTTTCTGACTAAATGAAACATGGAAATAAATTATTTTAGCTCTCTGGAGTATTGATATGGCTGTATGTACCAGTTTGTGGCAAGAAAGTGGGTTAACAACTACACTATTGGCTGTGTAACCGTGGGAAGCTCCATGAATGCCATGCCATTCATCATTTCTAAACCTGGCCTAACAGTGCCTTATATCCATCCATCCATCCATCTGTCTAATCTATTTATCTACCTCCAAGTGACCGTTGTTTAATATATGATAGCTATTATGTTCATATTTTAAATTGTGATTTATTTTTGGTAATGATTAAATAATAATTGTGTGGTCTGTCATATTTTATTATTGATAGTAAAGATTTTCCTTTGTATGTGTGGCTGGGAGAATTTTTTCTAATCAGAAGTTTTGGTCTACTCACGAGAGTCAGTTCTCTTTGACTGTTTTTTAAAAGTCACTTTAAAGTGTTTTAAGGTGTAAGTTTCTATTTGGGGGGAACATTTACTCATATGTTATACATGTGACAGTTCTAAATACTTCCATAAGAAAGTATTCATAAATCCTTATTTACTGAACTCTACCAAGACTATCTTACTGTTTTCATCCCAATCCTTATCCCGTCTTTACCTCTTTCACCTGCTTAAAAATAAAGGAGTATTTCTTGCTTGAAAAAAAAAAAAAAAAACAGGTTAAATTCAGCTACCTTCTTAAATGTGAAGAATGAAGGGAGTGGGGAAACAGATCAAGGCAACGAATCCATGAAAGCTGATGAAGGAGAGGAGGAGAGAGGAGGAGAATGTTTCCAAAGGCTTCTGAGGATGGGGCCAGGGAAACAGACAGCACGTACCCAGGCCCCTGACTCAAGGGCATCCCTTGACCTTGGGGTCAAACCATACTGATTAAATGCTTCCATGGTGATTCCATTCTATGCCCAAGTATCTCAAAGTACGTTTAAAAAGGTCCAACACATTCCTTATTTCTAATTGGGAAATTTCACATTTTCCCAACAAGTCCATTAAAAAGCAATCAAGTCTAATTGGTGGTGAGGAGGAGTACAGCAAATATTCAAAGGAATAAAGGTATGTTTATAAATATATCAAGTGGAGGTGAGGCTTATGAAGACATAACGCAGGCTGGAGAAAGGAAGAGGTGCTATTTTACAGGAGGGGAATGAAGTAAGGCTGCTGTTTAGGAAATAGTGCGTTCCATTCTAGAAACACAGATAAAGTTCTTTAGATTGAGTGCACCAAACTGAGGAGACACAAAACTGAGTCAGAATTTCTTAGAGCTGGATCCCTATGGCCCAGTGAATCCATAGTATTTTGCATCTTTGAAAAGTTGGTGCTAATATTAGACTTTTTAAAGTAGAATCATAGAATATTCTTGGAATATTTTTGAGGGTGAGCATGGCTTGGAGATACACATTAGAGAGGAGACAATTACAGTGAGCCCTCTCTAAAAACATTTTCTATTTAGCAAAAGAGAAGTTATATGACATTTGTCTCATCAAGATTCACAACAGTTCCATGGAATTCTTGGGGAACTTGTTTGCCCATCATGGAAGTGAAATGCAAAGCAACTCTCCTATATCAGTCTGAGCTCCGTTGTCAAGGGAGGATTATTTTCCCATATATTCAATTTAAAGGGAAGGAAGCATAACTCACTTTCAAGGTCATTAAAAAGGATAACAAAAGCTAGATCCCATAAATAAAGGTTTAATATGCCAAACTAACTGGCAGTAAGGAGAGAGAGCTATTTTCTCAATAAATATTGTATAGATGTGCTTTGTCAATTAACTTTTTTTTTTTTTTTAACTGCAAACGAGATGTAAATGTCATGGATAAACGATGGCTTTAATGATGTTTTCCAGCACTGTGCTTCATGTTACCATGGCTTCTTAACAAAGATGTTAAATCATTAGGCATCATATTTCATGATAATTAACTGCAAATCTGGTAATATTACCACTTTTCATTTGGCATGAAATGATGAGGGAGAACCACAAGGTTTATTGGAGGTACATGGCAAAGGACAGAGTGACTTAATGTATGCATATAAATCTTACAGAACTACCCACTGGACAGCATTTTATGGTGGACATAAATTCCCATTTACTCTCCACTAGTGATTGACAGCAAGGACTGCAGAAGAAGCAGAAAGCTGAGCTGGGACGTCACCCAGGAGCATAGAAGGGACTCTTGTTTTGGGCTTTTTTTTTCCTCCTCTTGTTCACCCTCTCTTGCAACATGTAAACAGTTCCTCATTCTTGCTTAAGTTTTGAACAATTACAGTACATACTCTTATTAATTCTGTCTTATTAAATGTGCTTTATTATAAAATATTCAATGGTACTTTTATAATTAAGGAGCTGTTAACATTTGCCATTTTAAAAGACAGTTCTGTGTTTATTTCTGTGAACTCTGAAATGTTCAGCAAGCTCATTCAAGATTCATTTTAGGAAAATTAAAGAACAGGAGGAGCATTCTGTGTTGTAAATATTTTCATCCCAACTTGCTCTATCAATAGAGAGACAGAGGTTTGGGGTTGAAAGGACACTTTTTTATGGAGTTGGATGACCTTGCTTGATTTTCTCTTTTGCTTGTTAATTTTTATCATGATCACTGTATTAATCCAAACGTTTTCTATTGCAAGTGACTGAAATCTAACCCAAAGTAGTTTAAGAAAATAAAAAGGGACTATGTTGGCTTATGCAATTGAAAGTTCAAGGACTTCTGGTAAGGCTGTCAAGAATGAGTTGTCCCAACAGGCCATCTGTACCAATCTCTCCATGTCTCAGCTTTGCTTTCCTCGGTGCAGCTTAATTTTTAGGCATGCTCTCTCCACATGATAGGCAGCATGGCAGCTCCAGACTCGTTGATCTTGATAGCTGGAGATCCTGGAAGAAGACAGAAACTGTTTCTGATCCTTCTGATTAAAGGCCACGAGAAGACTCTGATTGGTCCTGCACAGGCCGGTGGCCCACTTTCAAACTAATCACTGCAAGTAGGAAGAGAGACCCTCGTGTTTTGAGGGACCAGGCCCGACTCTCTGCCTGCCCATCCCGGGAACAAACCACATGGTTTGATGAGAATGAATATGAAATGGAAGGGGAATAGTTTCTTGGAAAAGTGGGTCTTGAGTCAAGGCGTGCATCTGCCACTTGCCCTCACCTATTCACCGTTCTTTTCCCACTGGCTTTGAAAAATTATGCCTACGTTTTTGCTACATCAGGTACTATGCCAGTTGTGATTAAAAGTTTGTATGTGTGTCCGTGTGTGTGTGTTTTAAGAATCTAACCTACAGGAATTTTAACTGTAGAAGGAAATAATTGTGTAAGAAAACACATGTAATGAAGTCAGATAAAGTAGTCAGTCAGTGATCTCCCAAGGGAAGGCTCTTCTATGTCTGCTTGTTAGAATCAGGGAAGCCCTCAAAGAAACAGCTTAGGGCAGAGCTTGACTTCACTCAATGAAAAGAATGTGAATGGAGACGTGAGAACACGGTGCACACAGGGGCTGGAGGGGTCCCCACTGCAGCAGGAAACAGCCAGAAAAACAAGGGAAGTGGAAAGAGATGGGGCTAACAAGGTAATCAGGCAGATCTTGAAAAGCCCCCTATGTAGATCAAATGGGGTTTTATCATTTTTGCTTTCTGTCAGATAGGAGTATTGATCTGAAAGATAACAGATATCGAGTGTGTACGCTAAAAAGTTCACTCATGTGGGTACGTGGAGGATTGTATAAAATGTGTTTAAACTAGAGACAAAGTATGTAAGCTGACAACAATACCAAGAACCCAGCAGCACGGAACTGTTATGAGGATGAGATGAAAGAATGCAAATATGAAATGGTTTTATAAGCTTAAATATAAAATGAGGGAAAGGTGCTATTTTTAAATATATGTAACATATTTTCAAATAATATCTGTGGTTGGTTTTGATTCCATAAGGCTAAATTTTCTCCCCTTAAGAAGTACCCATGTGACAGAATAAGTTAAACCAGGAGTTTTTACTATTTAGCTGAAAGAAGCATTATCTACCTAAGAATGTCAGTCTTTTATAAGCCTCATTTTCAGTGTTCTGGTTTTTTCTTCCACTATGCAGGATGTTTTGGAGTGAGAGGTGTGTAAAAGCCTGTTGAGTTTCTCATAAAATTGCACACTACAGACTTGGGCGAGAATGGTTTTATTTAAAGCTGATTCATTGGGATTTTATAAGAGACGCTGTTGTATAGGTACAATAACTGTTTAGCAAGGTTCTTTATGAGACACTCAGGATTATGGATCCATAATTTGCATTCATTGCAAACATTGTAACAACTTCCTTTGAGCCATTAAAACGAAGGAATTGAAAGGCTGTTAAGGAGGCCTCAAAGCAGTGAAATCACAACAGGTTCATTTATTGGAGAAAGTACCAGCAAGATACAAGCCAGCGTTACAAATCCAGGTCTCATCTGGTCTTTTGTCACAACTGAACTTTTTCCAGCCTTCCTGTGCAAAGGAGGGGGCTGTGCTCTAAACAGGTTGGAGACTCTGAAGCCATATTGCAGTACACCCACCAGCCAGCCATTCATTCATCCACACATTCATTTTAATTCCTAGGTGCTGGGGCAGATGCTGAAGAAAATAATATGCTATGCCTGCAGAGTGTAATTGTAGAGGCAGATACATAAAATAAATTTGCAATAAAATGAAAATGTGAATAATAGGCTAGGAGCAGTGTTTGGGATGCTGCTGGGAAGACATGGCAATACGGTGAAGAGGCAATTGATGAGAAGAAAAGGAAAAGAAAGGACATTGCAGGTGGCCAAATTAATAAGTGAGTATTGTATTGCAAATTAAGCTGTGAATTCAGCTCCCTGGGAGTTACTAATGCTGGCAAATTCCATCAGCTAACCCTTTCATTTCCTTCTCCAAGATTTCTGATTTCAAGGTAAACCAAGCTAAACGATTGTTCCATAAGGTGTTCAATGTGAAAACTCCTCTAAACACAAGATACATGAGAGATGAAAAATAACAAGACATTCCCAGTGATAGCATAACAGAATAACAGCTGGCTGACCTTTGCTGTTCTCCTATGAGGGGTAAAGATATTATTCCTCATATATCTAAATCACCTAGCACAACACCCAGCACACACAGTAGGCCTACAAGAAAACACTGATGGTATTCATGGATGCAAGAGAGGCTTGGTACACAGTACCTGAAATTGGCAAAAAACTACTCCCTGAATGCTCAATTAAAACAAATAATAATTGTATTCTCTTCCATATCTGAACTCAATTTTGCCCTAGGCCTATAAGATATTAATGTTATATATTTATTTAAGCAAATCAAAAAGAAACTCAAATTCTCTTTAAAGAAAGAATTTTTCAGACTCTTCTGCAGGTGCACAGGAAATGAAATATTATTATTAGTTTAAAGGCAGTCGTGACAGTCTCATGGCCCAGAAAGGGAAAACTTTTGTGGAAGGCATAGCACACCTGGTATACATCAAAAGTTAATTTCTAATTTTTTCTGTTGGTAAAATATAAATCACCTTTATTTAAAAACAATAATAGCATAGTGGAACACCTGTGAATTAAATAGTATCAGTTGTATTACTAATAATAACTAATTTGCTATGGTTCAAATAAAGCTATTTTATATAATAAATAGCAAAGAGAATCACAGGGAGGTTAAAAAAACAACAACAACAACCCTGTAATCACTGGATAAAGTACCTGGTCTCCTGAAACTAAAGAGTTCTTTTTTTTTTTTTTTACTTGAATTTTCTGCATATTTTAATTGATACAATCCAGGTGAAAAATTCCAATTGTTATCTTCTCAAATTGCATGGCCTTAAACAAGCTAATTAATTTCTCTAATCTGTCAAGTTGAGGTGAATACCCACCTCCTGTAATTATGAGAGTAAAATGAGATGAGATAGTATGGAAAAGGAATAGCATTTGACCCCATGTGGAGAGGGTATTTGATAAATAATGAATAAATAGTTGACCCACTGACTCTTCTCCTTTGTATCATCATTCACCTGATAGTAACTTTTGCAATGTCTTTTGATTAATAAAGTCAACCTTTTATCATTATGGTTTGGAGTATGTGGCAGTTCAAATGCAAAATAAAAGGAACCTGGCTCAGAGTCAAAACTCTGACTGTAATTCCTCATAAAAATAATAACTCTTTTATGACCTTAGGCAAATCACTTAACCCCAGTGACCTTAGCTATATAATTAGTTATAGTTATAAAACCCTATATTATGATTATGAGGTATATTAACCAGAATAACTGAAATAATGAGTGTTACTTAACATTTTTATGCATGCCTTGTATCAATTTACATTGTTTTACCATTTTTTTTCTCTTCATCAAATGCTTTGATCCAACTGTATTTTTTTTTAGTTCCTACTCTTTAAATTTCAGTGGGCTATTTTCCCCTTTTTTGTGGATTTAAATTGTATAGGATCTTTAGTGACAGTGTTAGAAAGGAACTTATATATTAATATCTAATAGGCTGAGAGTGCACATGCCACCATTTTCTGCTTGTACATCATGGTAGACATCACTTGACTGTCTTTAGGGACCAGGAACTCACTGATTCCTGAGGCCATGTGTTCCTGTTTTCAAAAAGTACTGCTATGAAATTCTTCCTTATAATAAACCAAGCTCTGGCCTCTTTCTCAGCTACTTCTTTCTACTTCTTTGTATGTATATATATATATATATATACAATTTCATTTATTTTTATTTTATTTATTTGGCTGTGCAGGGGTCTTAGTTGTGGCAGGTGGGATCTTCATTCTTTAGTTGCAGCATGGGAACTCCTAATTGAGATGCATGGGATCCACTTCCCTGACCAGGGATTGAACCCAGGCTTGGGTCCCCTGCTTTGGGAGTGTGGAGTCTTAGCCACTGGACCCCCAGGAAATTCTCTCTCAGCTACTTCTTGCCAAAATCTTACTCTTAAGTGTTACATGGAATAAGTTGGTACTCTCTATCACATGGCAGCCCTTCAGTTATTTGAAAATGGGTAACTTACATATCCTTAGTCTTTATACATTCCTCATATGCAATGCTTTAGGTGTTTTAGAAACATGCTGCTATACAAAGATTTCTATTTAGTATACTGCCACATCTTAGAATGAATTGCATTCTACAACATGTTGCCTTTTTTAACACCATATATACTATTGGAAGATAAAGTATTTCTACAGGGACCTTATGTTCCAACCCATAACACACCAGCACTTTGGACCCCTCTGCTGACTTTGGAAAAATCATCAAACCAAAAACAACTAAACAAGCAAACAAAAGAACTGAACAGGTTGAAGCTTGCGTGCTCATGCCTATGGTGGAAAAAACTTTTTCCTTATTGTGTCTGAAGCACATGACATGTAAATAATTCCTTGCTAACCAATGAGTATGGCTGCGTCTAGGGTGGAGACAGTGGCGTGGGGAACAGACACCCAAGCCCCTGGCTAAAGGATGTTCGTTGGCCCCAAGAAAGAGGTACACCTCCCATGAAAAGATAGTAACCTGGCGGCCATCAGGGTAGTGTGTGGCTGACATAATGTTTGTTTGTTTGTTTGTTTTTTAAGAGGTTGCTTTTAAAAATCAGGAGATTCTATGTAACATCTAGATTTCTAACTTCTCTCGAGAAGGCAGCACAGGGCCGACATTCCCACTAGTCAAGAATCTGGTGATGAAGCTGATGGGAAGGGACATGTCCAGGTGGCCACGGTGCCCACCCTCCCCATGGGCAGTGTACGAGGCACACTGCTTCCATTTTTATTGTCTACTCGATTCTTCTGGCATTTGATACCCCAGTTACTGAATGTCTCCAGGCCTTTGTTCTTCCTGCCACGTCTTCCCACCTTCTAAGCCTCCTGCTCTCCTTAATGCTTTTTTCCACCCAGCACAACACACGCATGCAGACTTTCTCAGGTGTAATTCTTCAGGCAACACAGGGCTGCTTTGATGCTCAGATCTCCTCTGACAGATGCTGAGATTTCTCACCATCACCTCTGCACCTCCGGTCTAGTACTTCGCCAGCATGTTTTCCTGTCACGTTGCCTGACCAATGGTATTCTCATGTGGGACACATGCCCGTTTCTAACAGGGCTCAAGCTGGGCCCCACTGAAGGTGCAGCTGTGTGCGCCGGCTGTAACCTCCGCCCCTGCCTTCCCTGGCCCATGTGGAATCTGACACTCTTGGTCTTTAATCACAGAAAACCAGACTAGTTGAAACGTCTGCCTGGCCAGTAAACACATGAAAAAAAGCTTACTCTCATTAGTAATCAGGGAAATGCAAATGAAAAAAGCAGGGAGAAGTTTCCCAGCAATCAGGCTGCTTATTATATTACTGTTATAACGTTTGAATGTCTACTACTTTTCAAAACAACAAAATTGGAAAAAGAAAATAAAAATCTTTCAGGCTTTTCCTTTTTTTTTCCAAGTGCACAGTCTGTTGAGATGGGTATGAGAAGAAAGATGTGTTGATAGGGACTTTGAAAATCAGGTGCTAGGCCTGGGATGCAAAGCTTAAACGGAGGGAAGTTTCTCCTTTTAGAAGTGTTTCTTTACTAAGTGACAGAGCAATGACAGAATGATGCAGTCGCTGTTTTGCAACCTTAATAACTTAAAGTATCTGAGCAACACTCATCCACAGCTCTAATATCACACACACACACACACACACGTACACACACACGCTATAGATGGTAGATGGTATATATGACTCTTCCACATCACTACTTACAGAGTACTTTAGTCATCCCCATACACCTAAAAGTATTAATCGCTCAGTCGTGCCCGACTCTGTGCAACCCCATGGACGGTATTCCATCAGGCTTCTCTGTCCAAAGAACTCTCCAGGCAAGAATATTGGAGTGGGTTGCCATCCCCGTCTCCAAGGGATCCTCCTGACCCAGGGATTGATCTTCCTGCATTGCAGGCAGATTCTTTACCATCTGAGCCACAGGGGAAGCCCCGTTCCCCTAAAAAGAAGAATCAAATTCGATCAGTTCTCTAGATATAACTACCCGTTTATAGGAAATATAGAAAAGAGAGGAATACGTTAAATTATGCTATGGACCCAATGAAATTCATATTGGAAAATCACAGACCAAATGATTCAACTTTTCAACATGCAAATTAGAGGAGGGAGGGAGGGAGAGAGAGAATGAGAGAGAAAAAAATATATAAAAATAATAAGACTTAAAATATATCCCATCTTAATCAAATACAACAAAATATCATTAGTTTACTCTGCTTCATACAACAAAGATAATGCAAGGAATTATTCCCCATACTTCTCTATTTGATTATTTTTTCATAATTCTAATTACATTATATAACTTATAATCAAGAACAAATAAAAGAGACCCACTGACCACTTCCAATCAAAATTCATATTTGGATATTGTTTCATGCAGACTTAAAATATTTAAAAATGTGAATTTATGGGACAATTTGAAATTGAACACCAACGGGGCAGTTAATGATCGTGAAGAATTATTAATTATTTAAATGTGTAATAATAGTGCTCTAGTTATTATACTTATGTCCCTCCGTTCCCCACAAAAATGAGAGCCTTTTTCATTTAGAAACATGTATTTGGGGTATATATCAGTGACCTAATATAACATCTGACAGTTGGTTCAGAAATATAGGCAAGAGGAAAGTTGCTAGAAGCATAAATGAAATTTTGATATTGTGTATATTGGAAAAATTCTATATTAAAAGTTGAAAAAAAGGACTAACAGAAGAGCAGATGCTGAACAGCCATACCCCCTTCCACAGTCAAAGTAGCAGCAGTCCAGAAGAATTCACCTGACTCATCACTGAGCGGAGCCCAGGGACCCTTGTACTTGGGACGTTTGTAGGGTGGGAACCTGGCCTAACTAGACTGTGACTGCCCAGGCTGGAAAAGGACGTGGTTGTTTCTGATCACAAAGAGGAAAACCTCATTTATCTCTCTCCGCAGCGTTATCAGAAAATGCTATGCAGCACATAAATGGCAACTCCATAAGTGGATGTTAATGAAATTTTAATGAATCTGAGGTCCTGGCACAGTTTACCCCTGCAGAGCTGAATTAAAAAAATAACAAATAAAAAGTGCTGCTTTACTGCTGAAAGCTTACAGATGACAACAGCAGCTCTCTGACCAGAATGAAGGGAGCCTCAGTTGGGGTGAAGATCTTTCTCAGCCTCATAAAATGTTTAGCCTTGATTTTCCGGGATTCCTAGAGGCACTGAGAACCCCATGGTCAGACATCCTGGGGTTTCAAGTGCTGAAAGCCTTGCACATGAGAATTCTGCTCCTATCCCTCCTGCCTCTGAATGTCGAGGGTCCCCTATCACTTTAAATGTTTATTGCAGATTGTTTCTTTTTGCCCTTCTAAGTAGTCTGTAAATTCTATCACAGAGGGGGCTGGGAGAGTTATTGCCTGTTGATACACTCACCCAAAGAAGTGCTGAGCATTCTTCCTTCCAGGCATATGGACTTTGGCTCTGGGCCCGGAAGAATTGAGTCAATTTCAGAATTCAATTGTTACAGTGGGTTTGTATTTTCAGACAGGAAAAAGGTGTGCATCCTAAGATCTAAAAGCTGTCCACATTTACATTCCAACTTTCTTTGTAATTAAGCAGACCACAAAGATCAATAGAGAATTTACTAGCATAGAAGAGCATACTGGAATGATTTGGTGAAAGAATTCTGCTGCATTGACAGAGGGAAGGCAGGGGTGGCGCACACCAAACCACCTTTAACTGGCTGGATGTTTCTCATTTATTTTAAATTCCATTCCTTCTCTCTCTCACTTCCCACTCCATCCCAACCTTAGACCACAGCCCTTCCAGAATGTTAACGATGCCCCGTGGCCTTGGAAAGCATTTTCCACTAGAGAACAATTTCCCATTTTTACAATGCTAAAACAATCACGTGCATTTTAGAGACCCCTTCATGACTTTGACTTTGTCAGAAGAGAGTAGTAATTCTCCATTGACAGCTCCCCGTGACTGAAAGAAGTATAATCAAAGTCAGTGCATTATTAATGACTCTTCTTTTTAATGACTCAATCACACTGTGAGATGCCTTCAAACGTTTTATTTTATATAATTTTTCCTCTTGGAAATGTTTGCCCACAATTAAGGAAATACAATAGCTGAATAAAATCAAAAATATTGTGTTGTATATTCTCCAAACAAATTGTCCTTCAAAGAGATTGCCAGAGTAATTTCTGATCACTTTTTCCTGACATGTGGGGATCAGGTAAATGATAAAAGCAGATCCAGTTTTTTTGTTTTTTCTCTAACAAGTGGAGAGCTAGGCTTTGGAATCTGAGAGCCCTGATACATCAAACTGATGTGATATGAGCAAGTCTTGAAGAAGCTCTTATCACTTGGTTTCTTATTCAATGAAATGAAGCCAATGATACCCTGGATGCAGGCATTGTATCAGGATTAAATGAGATAATGTATGAGAAGTGGGTTGTTAACTTCTTATTCTGATTCCAAACCCCCAGAGTGAAGGTAAGGGCAGGGAGAGGAATCTTAGCGAGTGGTCACTCATTCTGTTTTGAGCTCTTTGATAAGTACCAGGAGAGAAACCATTGGACTTCTTTATTTCCTTCCAATCAGCAAAACAAGCCAAAATATAACTATGACCCTTGGCTAATTTAACAGATCCTATCAGGGGCTTCCTGTGTGATGCTAGTGGTAAATAACTTGCTTGCCATTGCAGGAGACATAAGAGAAGTGGGTCCAATCCCTAGGTCAGGAAGATCCCCTGGAGGAGGGCATGGCAACCCTCTCCAGTACCCTTACCTGGAGAACCCCATGGACAGAGAGCCTGGCAGGCTACAGGCCATAGAGTAGCAAAGAATAGGACATGACTGAAGCAACTTAGCACACATCAGGATCCCCCCGATACCCCCTTGGTCCATAAGCTGTGCCTCCGGATCTCAACACCCGGATCTCTTTGCCTGACGCTTTTCCTGCAAACTCTGCCCATGCACAATGCACATTGAACTTGCCAGGGAATTAGGGGGTCCTTGGAGCAACCTAGAACCAGAAAATTGCAGAAGTGGGTGGATAAACAGTTCAAGTCCCAAAGCCTGAGGCGGGGATAACTCTGAGGTGTGTCCTACCCCATTTCCCAGAGTGCTCTAGTTGGATCCCGCCTCAGCTCCCCACCGTGATAATTTGCTGGACGATGCCCTTCAGGTAGTAGCCTTCCTGTCTCTGTCTCACCTCCCTGTTTCCTCACTGTTCTTGCCTGGGGTCACTTTGAAAATAAACAGTTTGCCTTGGAATCTTTATCTCAATATCTTGCCTCTGGAGGAATCTAAACTAAGACAGATTATTAACTAAGATTGGTTATGACCAGCAACAACTGACCCTGAGCTTCCAAGCATTTTTGGAAAATATAATCCTGCTATAGTGAACAGACCAAATTCATGGCTTTGCCTACTCATTTCGTACAGGCCATCTACTCTGGTAGAAAGGCTGATTGGGCTTTCCTAGTGGAGTTTTTTCCCCCATCTTTCAGACGACAGTCTTACTCCTTCTCTTCTGAATGACTGAACCTCCACCTGGGCCCTGACTCTGCCCTTTTTTTGCCTTCTCAGTGACTTCACTTCTAGAATTATCCACTTACCTTATGAAAACATCAGTGTCTTCCCTTATTACAAGGTTATTCCCTTTGAAATATAGCCAAAATAAAAAACGAAAGCAACAACAAGAAAAACCAGTGACCCCACAGAAGCTGGCACCTCATTCCCTGTCTTTTTGTTCTCTTTCACCACAAAATTGAAATTATCATTATCTCTACTCTTGTCTCCACTACTTTATCTCCCGGTTTCTCTTTGGGAGAGAAATGAGAAACTTCTCAAGAGAAATCTCTCTGCTCCAACCAAGATTTCACCCTCATGATCCCACTGGAACCATTTTGATTAAGTAGCCCGTGACTGTAGCTTACAAAGGCCAGGAATTACATTTCCAGTCTCATCTTACTTGGTCTCCTAGCAGCATGCACCATGAGTGACCACTTTCTCATCCAGGACATCACACTTGCTTGGTTTCCTCCTGCTCACTGGCTGTTTTTCTTCAGTATCTTTTCCTAATTTCTTCTTCTCTTCTACCAGATAACTGAATGTGGGAATGCCTGTCTGTCTGCTGGTCATCTCTCCCATCTCATAGCTTGAAATCCTGTCTCAGATATCTATGTCCTGTATGGACTTCTCCCCTGAGCTCCAGGACTGACATGTCATGCGGCCTGCTCAGCCTCTTCACCTGGCTCTTTAATGTGCGTGTGTGCTAAGTAGCTCAGTCGTGTCTGACTCTTTGGGATCCCATGGACTGTAGCCCACCAGTCTCCTCTGTCCATGGGATTCTCTAGTCAAGAATACTGGAGTGGGCTGCCATTTCCTACTCCAGGGATCTTCCCAATCCAGAGATCCAACCTCATCTCTTATGTCTCCTGCATTGGCAGGCAGGTTCTTTAGCACCACCTGGCTCTTTAATAGGTATTTCAAATTTAAAAATGGCAAATAGAGAGAGAGAGAAAGAGAGATTTCTCCATGTTCTCTGGCCATTGCTCCTGCATCTCAGTAAACTGTTCCATTATCTATTCAATTGTTTAAGCCAAGGGCCTTGGCTCCTCTCTTTGCCTCATACTTAACACCAAGTATATGAGTAAGAACTTTTGTCTTTACCCTCAAAATTACCTCAGATTCAATCATGTGTCACCATCTCCACAGATTCCAGCTTTGTCCTTCCTCAACCAATCTGACCTACTCAGGACTTCCATCATTTCCTATCTCCACAGAATACATGTTTGTTGATTGATCAACAGAGCAGATAGCAAGTTAAATTTTGAGTTGATTTGTGAACTAAATGCCAAGGGAAGATTATCATTTTGTGCAAAATGACATCAGTTCAGTTCAGTTCAGTCGCTCAGTCGTGTCTGACTCTTTGCAACCCCGTGAACCGCAGCACGCCAGGCCCCCCTGTCCATCACCAACTCCCGGAGTTTGCTCAGACTCATGTCCATCGAGTCGGTGATGCCATCCAACCATCTCATCCTCTGTCATTCCCTTCTCCTCCCACGTTCGATCTTTCCCAGCATCAGGGTTTTTTCAAATGAGTCAGCTCTTCGCATGAGGTGGCCAAAGTATTAGAGTTTCAGCTTCAGCATCAGTCCTTCCAACGAACACCCAGGACTGATGTCCTTTAGGATGGACTGGGTGGATCTCCTTGCAGTCCAAGGGGCTCTCAAGAGTCTTCTCCAACGCCACAGTTCAAAAGCATCAATTCTTCGGCACTCAGCCCTCTATATAGTCCAGCTCTCACATCCATACATGACCATTGGAAAAACCATAACCTTGACTAGACTGACCTTTGTTGGCAAAGTAATGTCTCTGCTTTTCAATATGCTATCTAGGTTGGTCATAACTTTCCTTCCAAGGAGTAACCGTCTTTTAATTGCGTGGCTGCAATCACCATCTGCAGTGATTTTGGAGCCCCCCAAAATAAAGCCAGCCACTGTTTCCACTGTTTCCTCTTCTATTTGCCATGAAGTGGCGGGACTCGATGCCATGATCTTAGTTTTCTGAATATTGAGCTTTAAGCCAACTTTTTCACTCTCCTCTTTCACTTTCATCAAGAGGCTCTTTAGTTCTTCTTCACTTTCTGCCATAAGAGTGGTGTCATCTGAGGTATGTCATATCTGAGGTATTTGTGAGCAATTCTTGTTTAACTGTGTTTTGTGTACAGTTCCTTCATCTCTTCTTTCTTCATATCAGTCCCCTTCTTTCTCATACTTCCTTTATCCTATTCTTATTTCCCCCATTGACTTTCCCTGACCAAGATTGTGTCATTATAAATTACTTTTTATTTTCTTGCAAACATTGTTAGCTTTTTATTACTTCAAATTTTAGTTACTTTATTTATTTTGGATTGCAGCCTCCTCTCACATTGTGTCATGAGGGAATCAGGTGCTTTTTCAAGGCTAAGTTGCAAAAAAATTGGCAGTGGGAGTAGTCCACATCCCATCCCTAAATTAGAGTCTTGTGAAAGAAGAAATTCTCTACTCCAGGCAGGAGCATAACGTTAACAGAGCTTTAGATTTCTCACGTGTCTGGCATTGAACTAGACCCATTATTGGTGTAATGATAATATCAAGCACAGTAGCTTAAACAAGGTATGAGTTTTTTTTTTTTTTTCCTTTCAGGCAAGAGAATTTTACAAAGGGACAGTTCAGGATTGGCATGGTAGCTCCATGATACTATTGATATTTTAATCTTCCATATTCTTAATCTCCTATCCTTTCCACTTTCTTGTTTGCCTCATGGTCTTAAGATAGATGCCACAGCCCCAGCTATTACATACAAATTTAGAGCAGAAAGAAGAGGGAAGATGCAAGTAATTTGCTAGCTGAATAATACACACTTTTAGAGAACTTTCTTAAAAATAGGCCCAAACTTTTTTTACCTACATCCTGTTGGACAGAATTTGGTTATATTGTAAATTTCACCTATACAGGAAACTGGAAAATGTAGTTTTCAAGCTTGGGACACTGTCATCCCCAATTAAGTGAGGAGCCTGTATAAAAAAGAATGGAGGAAAGATATTGGGTAGCCATGCCATTATAATAATTATGATAATAAAGAGTAAATATGAAATGCATTAAATGCCAGGAATGTGTTGAACAATGTATGGGAATTTTCTCCTTTAAGCCTCACAGAAACTTAATGAGATTAAGTACTATTATCCCTGCTATTTTATTGATGAAGGAACTGAGGCATAAAGCATTCAATAATGTGCTCAGTGTGTCATAGATGGTAAATAGTGGAATCTGGGTTCAAGTATTTGCAGAGATGCTCTGGAGCCTAGGCTTCTAAGCAAAAGTTGATGTTCCCCAACACGTTTGCAGTCCCTTCACCCATCTCTCTTGGCTGTGGACCACAGGACTGTTATTAAAAACTAAACAAAGCAAAATGAAATGAAAATGTGTGTGTATGTGTGCATGTGTGTTTACACGACACTGTAAATTGAGAAATCCTAAGTAGAATAATATCATGGTGTATCAATACCTGGACTCTGACCTCTGAAGTCCTATACCAAATCTCAGTTACCTCCATCTCTTCCTCCGTTCTAATCTGAATTTAAGGCTGACTCTAAGCATCTTCATGGTCAGTCCCCAGGGTGGAATTTCTAATGACTGACCAGAGAGGTGGTGCTCCTTCTGTGCATTTCACTCTCACTGCTGGCTAATTAAGAGGCCTAAGGAATGCAATGGCATTTGACTCTAGACTTAAGTGCTTTCATCCTATTTATTATTTCAGTCTATCCTGGTATAAACTCTGAGATGAGACAGTGAAGGCAGACGTAATCCTCATTGTAAGGATGTGGACATCTTAACTCAAAGACTTTGAGTGGATCGAGTTTGCTCCCTCCTCTAGGGAGAGAATTTTCTGGACTTGCCTACGGGCCTCTGATTCATCAGTGGCACTAAAGTGATAAAGCCATTAGGCAGGGACTCCTGCTTAGACAGAACCAAGCTTTAAACCCGCTAGAACTTTATCTTAGCTCTTCCATAACTATCTGATTTAGAACAAAACTAAAAATACCTGGCAAGGATGCAGAAGGGGGAGGATATGAAAGAGCTGTGAGGATGGGCAGGGAAGAAAAATGGAAGAGGAGAGAGAGATGGGATGGAGGAAGGAGAGTGAGGTTTACATTCAGCACGACTGCCTTTGAGATGTAACCACCAAGCAGCCTCAGTGGGTAAAAGGAAGATTCCAAGGATTCCAGTCACAGGTCAAGTTCATGGAGTTATGTGGGAATGACAAAGACTGTGACTACTGTATATCTGTGACTAGAATTTAGTAAATACCTTTTAGAATGTGAGTTTTAGGTGGGGTCATTCCTGTGGGTACAATTTGCATTTATTTTAAGGCTTTATTTTCCGTAGTATAATTTCCATTTGTGGAACTAACATGACAAAGATGTGCCTGGCTACCAGTTGCCAGGTACCTTTCATATTTCAGTCACTGTTTTGTATGTCTCATATATGACCTCACTTAAACCTTTCACAATCCTCATTTTACTCATAAAGGAGCTGAGGCCCAGAGAAGTCAGGCCCTTTCCCCCAGTTCACATAGCTATGAAATGGCAGGGATAAGAATCCGAATTCAAGTTTTTGACGCATTCATCTATATTCTGAACCCTAAACCCATCATATACCACCTACTGAAATAATCAGTGAGTCTATAGTTGTTATATTGCAAATGACCGAAAGTGATAAAGTAAGAACCTAAAGCATATGTTAACCTGGGTTTGCAGTTTGGCTATTTTTCGAACACCATTGTCTCTGAGGCAAAGACAGGAAAGTAATGTATAATTGTGTGTGTGTGCACCTGTGTGTGCTTATATGTGTGTGCACATACAATGAGTGTGTGCATGTGTGTGTGCGCATGGGCCTGCATGCATGTGTGTGTGTAGACCAGTAAATCAATCCTAATTTATTTGCACCCTTTCTTCTGCTGTCTCTAACTCCCAATTTTGAAACTATTTCTCAAAAATCATTATCTAGGGACACAGCTACTCACAGAACAAGATAGTTAGGGTCATTTAAATTCTCTCAGGGAGAGAGCATTTAAGTTTTCTCGTCTCTGGCTCCCAGTTACAAATCTTCATTAAATCTTAAACACAGAATACCCAGAGGGATGGTATGGGGAGGGAGGAGGGAGGAGGGTTCAGGATGGGGAACACATGTATAATTTTTTTTAATTAAAATTGAAAAAAAAATAAAGCAATTAGTAAAACAACAACAACAAAAAATCTTAAACACAGAATAAACAAAGCATGAACAGATTGTGAATGCTTCCTAATTCAACAATATGAGATTACCCTTTTGTAGCTACTGTTAAATGTTGGAATAGATCCCAAGGAAGTGATTTTAAGGACCACAGTATTTTCATGGGTTTTTGGCCTCTTTAAGTCAGATTCCCCTGTAGGAGTCCACATTGCCAAAAAAGTATGCATTTTATGGTTGTCTGGACAAACATGTGTGCTTCCTCAGCTGTCTTCATTATCACTCATGCAAGTCAGTCAACACTGTCTTTAAGCAGTCACACTCATACTGATGTTTTATGTGTATTTCATATACTTACCTACAAAATAGAAAGAAGTCGTTGCAGAGATAAGACAAAGCATGTATTAAGACTGAGTCTGAGATCCAGCCCTTTTGCTGCTGGCAACAGACCAAGATAGGTGGAGTCTGCTTAAAGGAGGGAGAAAACTTATCTAAAGGGAGACTAGTGCAAGGGTCAAGGCCACTTTCAGCTGAAAAAGGAAGGAATAGTAGAGTTGTGTGTGTGTGTGTGTGCGTGTGTGTGTGTGTGACAGACCTTGGTTATGTGAAGACACCTGTTACCGCCTTTAAATACGATTCACTCCCTGCTCTCTGGGCACAGTCCATGGTAGTATCTATCTAGAAATGTCACCCCCCAAACTCAATGTGGTGCTCAGCCAAAGCATGCTGACAATGCTGAACACTATTGACCCTTTTTTCTTTTGTTTTTAACTTAGAAAATTTAGCATAAGTCTCAGCTTTGCATTTTCCTAGAGCCTTGGATTGGAGAAGACAATGGCACCCCACTCCAGTACTGTTGCCTGGAAAATCCTAGGGACGGAGGAGCCTGGTAGGCTGCAGTCCATGGAGTTGCTGGGAGTCAGACACGACTGAGCAACTTCACTTTCACTTTTACTTTCATGCATTGGAGAAGGAAATGGCAACCCACTCCAGTGTTCTTGCCTGGAGAATCCCAGGGGCAGGGGAGTCTGGTGGGCTGCCGTCCATGGGGTCACACAGAGTTGGACATGACAGAAGTGACTTAGCAGCAGCAGCAGCAGCAGCAGAGCCTTGGATATTTGTTATTCATAGTTAGCCCTTGCAAAGGAGCTCATCATTTCAAAACAGCAATCCCGAACTTGGCTGTTCACTAGGAATCACGTGGGGAGTTTCAAAAATAGTGTTTACTGCGTCCCATTGCCAGAGACTGTGATTTAATTTGTCCAGAATGTGGCCTATTTTTAACAGGTCCCCAGGTGATTCTGAAGCACAGCTAAGTTGGGAAACCACTGTTCTAATCCTTTCTGCCCAAAGTGTGGTCCATGCTGTTGGCATCACTTGAGAGCTTGTTAGAAATACAGGAGTCCAGGCCTCATCTCGACCTACTGGAGTCTGCATTTTAACACTCCTGTTCCTGATGCTTGAATTGACTTTCTCTCCCCACCCCAGCTAGCTAGTCTCTAAAGAGGCTGAGAACGAAGGCCTCGCTTGTGGAGTGGGGAAGTCATGCCCTGGTGAGCTGACTCTGCCCACAGCAACAGGAGGAGAAAGGAGAACAACTTTGGAGGTGAGAGACCTAGCAAGATGGAAGTCAACTGGGCAAGAGCAGTGACGAGTCACCCACCTCACTGGCCTGCTGAGTCTCTCCTTCAGTGGGAGGGAGGGCATGTAATTTCTCCGAAGTGGTTTCCTGGAAGCTATTCCTGTTTTAGGAGCTAAGGGAGGAAAATACAGGGAGAGGATCCGAGTCATTTTCACCATCATTTCACTTCACTAGGACAAGGGAACAGACAACTGGCAGACCTGCCAATGGGTGCTGGCACGAATGCCATAGAGAAGGACCTAGACCTGTGAAGAGGAGGCACAAGATGGATGAGCGAGCCATCACAGGGCTTGAGAATCAGAGGTGCCCAGAATAAGAGGAAGCAGCCGCAGGGGGATGAGCAAGCCATCTGGGGCTTGAGAATCAGAGGCGCCCAGAATAAGAGGAAGCAGCCGTGGGGGATAGCCAACAACTTAGATTGTCCCCAGATGATGTTTATGCCCCAGGGTTTTCTTTTATTCAGGGACTTGGGATTTGCTTTGGTGTTCTGACTTTCAGAAAGGTCACCACAGTTATTTAAGAATCTCATCATTGAGTGAAGGTTAGTGGGGATAGTGATTGGCTTGCTTGGATCATCAACTACAATTTTTTTTCCCCCCATTCAGGAATCTTAAAATGATATCTCTTAAAGGAGCAATTTGTCTTTTTGGAACATTAGAAAATAAAGGTCCAAGTGAGAGAGAGGACCATAAGCAGGTCTTCCGCTTTCCCTGCCGCCTGTTGTAGGACCCAGCCCTGCTCTTGCATCTGTCTTTCATCTTAATTCACAGATATGATACGTTGGTCTTAAAAAGACAGAAAAATGTAAAAACTCAAACAGCCACCAACATGAAACACAAACATACCAAGTGAAGTGAAGTGAAAGTCGCTCGGTCGTGTCCGACTCTTTGCCACCCCATGAACTATACAGTCCATGGAATTCTCCAGGCCAGAATACGGGAGTGGGTAGCCATTCCCTTCTCCAGGGGATCTTCCCAACCCAGGGATCGAGCCCAGGTCTCCCACACTGCAGGCGGATTCTTTACCAGCTGAGCCACCAGGGAAGCCCAAACATAAGGAAACTCAGCCTGAGCTCTTCTTCCCCTGCCAAGCTCACAGCCTGCTCATTGCCTGCTACCTCCAGAGCACTGTCAGCAGTCACGACACTGCTTCTTCACCATGTCCTTGCTCTTTGCCTCCTGAATATGACTCTTCCTCAAGTTGTCAGCTGCAACCTATCTTCCAAAGGCCACGTGTGGCCTCCTCATTGCCAAATCCAAAGGCTTTTTCTTAGTCTCAGCTCCTTCAGTTTCTGAGGTCATTTATTTGACATTGTTGATTACATTTCCTTTTATCCCTTCAAGTGATCAACTATAACCTTGGGTGAACAAACCATAGGCACACATGTGACATTTACACAGATGTGTATTTTTTTATTTTGCTTTGTAGAAATGGGACCATATTTTATAATCCTCTCTGCTTCTTGCCTTACTCACTTAACAGTTCATTGTGGAAATCCCTACAAATGAACTGGCATAGAACTAACTCATTCTTTTAAATATTATGAAAGTACCATAAAAATTTCAGCCATTCCCCTATTGATGGATATTCCAATTTGTTTTCAGACATTTTCCACTCTGGGCTGGTGATTTCATATTATGGGATAAATTCCCAGTTGAGGGATGGCTGGATCAAAAGACACGTGCATATTTAATTTGTATTTAATGTGTACATTAATTTTAATGGACATTGCCAGATGGCTTTCTCAAAAACTACACCATTTCACATTTCCACCAGTAGTATTTGAGTAGCCCTTCCCAGAAGTATTATAGCCCTTAATATTTTTATAAATCTGTTGCATTTCTTCAACTACCACAGAAGTTGAGCATCTTTTCAAATGTTTATTAGCCATTTGGATGTGTTCTGTGAACCTGGTTATTTATATTCTTATTTCAATTTCTTAGCCTCCCTGAGCTTCAGCTGCTTCACAAGGTTAATGTGAGGCCTAAATAAAATATTTACATGAAGGCTTTGCCCAAAGCCTGGCGCAGACAACACACTTGATAAATGCAAGCTAGTGTTAATTGTTCTGGATTCCTTTTTCCTTATTTAGTTGCTCTTCATCCTCACACCTTTAAAATTCAGCTATTTTCCAAGATTCTACTGTCAGATCCCTTTCTTCTTGACACTCAACACCCTCTTTCTGAACTACCTCCACCAGTCCCACAATTTCAACTTTACTAACCCCTAATCTGCTGAGAGAGCAGACTCTCTAATTCTGACTTGCCTTTCAAATTCAAAAGAATCTGTTTTCATATCCTACTGGGCCCTGTTCTACCAGCCTCTCTTCCCCATAAACAGGCAAAATCAGCTTCCTAATGTGAGATTCCAGAGAAGGCAATGGTACCCCACTCCAGTACTCTTGCCTGGAAAATCCCATGCATGGAGGAGCCTGGTTGGCTGCAGTCCATGGAATCGCAAAGAGTTGGATGACTGAGCGACTTCATTTTCACTTTTCACTTTCATGCATTGGAGAAGGAAATGGCAGCCCACTCCAGTGTTCTTGCCTGGAGAATCCCAGGGACAGAGGAGCCCAGTGGGCTGCCGTCTATGGGGTCGCACAGAGTCGGACACGACTGAAGTGACTTAGCAGCAATGTGAGAATCAGCATGTTTCCACTTCTGCTTCCTGTATCACCAAGGGCACCTCTGAACCTGAAATCTCCAAGTCACCATGCAGCTTTGTCCAAGGTGTTCATTTCAGTGGCAAAGCTCCATAAACGTCACCCCTATAATGACTCCTGTTTCCATCCTGTTCTACTCTCACTGTTTCTACTCTAGTTCACTGCTTCAGCAACTAAAATAGCTAACTAACCAGTCCTTGTTCTGTCAACTTCTTATGGTTCCAGTCCATCTGTTACATGACAGACAAGATATTCTAAAACAGTAGCAGAATCGTGCTACCCCTGCAAAAGCATGTACCAGTCCCCTCTTTCACAGAATAAGGTCACACTGGTCTTGGCAAGCACTGTCACCATGCCTTCACATACCCTATTTTTCCACTACACCAGTTTCCTTCCTTTCCTGCAATGTACCAGGCTTGAGCACTCTCCAGTGGTTTTGCTTTGCTGGCATCAGAGCCTTGATACCTCTTCCTTCTCCTCCTCCTGCTGCTGCTGCTAAGTCACTTTAGCCATGTCCGACTCTGTGCAACCCCAGAGACGGCAGCCCACCAGGCTCCCCCATCCCTGGGATTCTCCAGGTGAGAACACTGGAGTGGGTTGCCATTTCCTTCTCCAATGCATGAAAGTGAAAAGTGAAAGTGAAGTTGCTTAGTCATGTCTGACCCTCAGCGACCCCATGGACTTCAGCCGTCCAGGCTTGTCCATCCATGGGATTTTCCAGGCAAGAGTACTGGAGTGGGGTGCCATTGCCTTCTCTGCCTTCTCCTCCTACTGAATCCCATTTCTTTTCCATTAGTGATATCCTAAATATATGGGGAAACAATGGAAACAGTGTCAGACTTTATTTTGGGGGGCTCCAAAATCACTGCAGATGGTGATTGCAGCCATGAAATTAAAAGACACTTACTCCTTGGAAGGAAAGTTATGACCAACCTAGATAGCATATTGAAAAGCAGAGACATTACTTTGCCAACAAAGGTCCATCTAGTCAAGGCTATGGTTTTTCCAGTGGTCATGTATGGATGTGAAAGTTGGACTGTGAAGAAAGCTGAGTGCTGAAGAATTGATGCTTTTGAACTGTGGTGTTGGAGAAGACTCTTGAGAGTCCCTTGGACTGCAAGGAGATCCAACCAGTCCATTCTAAAGGAGATCGGTCCTGGGTGTTCTTTGGAGGGACTAATGATGAAGCTGAAACTCCAGTACTTTGGCCACCTTATGTAAAGAGTTGACTCATTGGAAAAGACTCTGATGCTGGGAGGGATTGAGAAGGGGACAACAGAGAATGAGATGGCTGGATGGCATCACTGACTCTATGGACATGAGTTTGAGTGAACTCTGGGAGTTGGTAATGGATAGGGAGGCCTGGCGTGCTGTGATTCATGGGGTCACAAAGAATCGGACACGACTGAGTGACTGAATTGAACTGAACTGAACTGAGTGATATCCTCCTCCTTCACCCAACTAGATTGAATCAGCTCCTGTATCAGTTTCCTGCAGCATCTCCCAATTTAATTTTTCTGTAATAATAATTATTAGAGTATCATTTGCATGATTCTTCTTACTTCACTAGATTCTAAGCTTCTTGAAGGCCAGAATCTGCTTCTTGTTTCCAATTATATTTTCTTTCTTTGCTGTTTTCTCATCTCGGCTTCTTGTCTGGTACTTTACAAATGCTTCTTCCTTTCTTAAAAAAGATTGTAATTTTATAATAAGTGTATGGCTGAGATTTGGGGTTAGGGACAAATGGAATAAAACTGGAGAAAGCTTTGCCGAGGATCAGTTGTCCTAGCTCCCCATAGATGGCAATCAGTGGCAATGAGACTGGCAAACCCCACGGGCACCTTGTTTGCTCAAGTGCAATAGTAGATGAACACATGCTCTCCCAGTTGACCCACATTTGCGGTCAAAGTATTTCTTATAAGCGTCTGCCTTTTCCTGAAAGAAGAAATGTTGGCAAGAGTGGATTTGCATTCTCTGTTGGCAGCATTGATGGAGATGAGCAACTGCAGCCTCCTTTGGGCTGGCACTGGGTCTCATCCTTGCTTTATCCCTGCCTGGGCTTCTACACCCATGGGTAGTTGCCTGCTTGAGTCCTGCAGGCACCTGAGCCCATGTTCACAGCACTAACTCAGTGTGGGGCCCTGGGCTCATCAACTGACTCTTGGGCCTCATGTTCTCATCTGTACAACAGGAAGGAAAGTAGATCATTCTGTATCTTTACCAAAGTTCCTTTTTATTCATTTCTTCCCATAGACCTCATGTTGAAAATGTTTCTCTGTGAAACAATGCACTTATTGAACCTACCTATGTTCTTCCACTTATGCTGCCTTCTTCGTCCATATCAATTCATATTTTAACCTATAGTTCATAATTATGAGTTATAATAATATTCTGAAATACCATAGTTTTCTCTCATACTTGTTTTGCTATCTAAATAGCGATGTGAAGATAGTGTATGAATACTTAAGTAGTCCTTACTGCTGTTGGTTGCTCAGTTTTGTTTAGCTCTCCACTTTCTGTTCCAGACTGTTACTGTGACAACCTGGCAGGGGCCTCTGGGAACAACGGCTGGATCCACCAGCTAGTGGCTCTGGCCATTCCTGTGAAATCATTAGGAGCCAGTCAGAGCTATTATAATACAGAATTTATAAATACACACACAAACCCATTGTTATTGTTAGTTGCTCAGTCGTGTCCAACTCTTGAAACCTCCTGAACCGTAGCTTCCTGGACTCCTCTGTCCATGGGATTTCCCAGGCACCAATGCTGGAGTGGGTTGCCATTCCCTTCCCCAGGGGATCTTCCCAAACCAGGGACTGAACCCATGTCTCCTGCATTGCAGGTGGATCCTTTACCACTGAGTTGCCAGGGAAACCCTATATATATATATATATATATATATATATATTCCCACTCCTTTCCCAATCTCATTCCTTAATTGTTTTGAATAAAATTGTCTAATTCCTTTTTTCCATGTGAACATTTAAAAAACTTGAAAGCATACTATACATTCTATCATTCTATTTGCATTTTTCCTCTTACTCTCAATATGAATAAGATATCCTTCCTTTCTAATGCATCTTCATCTACCTCACTCTTGTTAATTGCTTTTATCATTCCAATGAGTGTGAATATCATAAATTATTTAGCTAGTTTCCTTCTGAGGGACAGTTAGGTTGTTTCCAATTCTCTTTCTAGTTTAACAATCAGTTTCCTTGCTGGAGAGAAAGGTAAAACAGTCATTGCATGACTGGGTTTCTGGCCAAAATGTTAACTATTCATAGATATTTGAGAGTTAACTCCATATACATATGCAGAACCCTCTAGCAACTGAGTCATTTTCTAGATCACTTTTTCAAGTGTGAGAATCTGGACTCATACAAACTACCCATTTTAATCATAAAATTAGCAACCCACATGTTCTGAGCACTAGTTATGCACCAAGATCTGTGTTAAGTACTTTATGTAAGTTGTCACATTCAATCCTCCCAATAATCCTAAAGGCAGATATTGTTATTACATACATTTTACCCAAATACAGGCAAAGTAATTTGCTCAAAGTCACATAAGTCTTAAAGGGATAGAACTTGAATTGGAGCACAAACAAGCCCAGGCTGGAAACTACGTTCTTAACTTTGATTTCTGAGAGGTCAGGAGAGCTCTCGTAGGGTCTGCTTTTCTCCCCAGCCCCCCAGGTGTGTGGAGCTGTAACTGGGGAATGTGGGGGGAAGGACAGATAATCTCTCCTAGGCCAAGAGTGTCATCAGAACTAGGCTATTCCCCAGAAAAGAGACAGGTGGGAGCAGCAAAGCCAGAGCTCATTTCCTTTACGACTTGGTAGCTCTAGGATGCTTTCACATTACAAGCTCTCTGTAGCCTCTTGAGACCTAGTTTATGTTTATGCAGAAACAGACTGTAGAGGGGAAAGCCTCATCTTCTTAGGATTTAGATTTGCCACAAATTAGCTGTGTGAGCGTGGTTGCCTTCATCAGACAGTGAAGCTTGGATCCTTTGGTCTCCAAGGGATAATTTTGAAATAATTTCAGACTTACAGAAAAGTCTCAAAAACAGTACAAAGAATTCTTATTCCTACTTACCTTTCACACAGAATTCTCCATGTTAAGGGTTTACCATGTTTGCTCTGCTCTTCTCCATCCCCTCTGCACACACACAGATGTGCGTGTGCACACACACACACACACACACACACACACGTGGATTAGTTTTTAAAACATATCATTACATTTATTACTGAACTGTTAAGAGTAAATTATTGACATTGTGCCTATTTGCCTTTAAATATTTGTGCATTTCCTAAAAATACAGACATTCTTTTATCTAACATAAGGCAATTATTAAAATCTGGATAGTAATATTGGTGACAGTACTATATCCTAATCTACACATCTTATTTGAGTTTTACCAACTCAACTAATGTGTTTTGTAATAAAATAATTGTATTTTTTCTATTCTGGTCTCCAGTTCAGGATCATATATTACATTTTGTTTTCATTTATTTTCTGGTCTCCTAAAATGTGGAAAAGTTCTGCAGTCTGTTTGTCTTAAGAGAGTTTGACATTTTTGAATAGCACAAGCCAGTTGTTTTGTGGAATATCCCTTATTTTGGTTTGTCTGATGTTTCCTCATGGTTAGATTCATGTTATGTATCTTTGCCAAGAATGTCATGGATATAATGTTCTGTCCTTCTTGGTGCCTCATGTTGGGAAGCAAAGGATGGTTAATTACTACCGGTATTGGTTAGTTTCAAGACCTGATAATAGTGGGATCTGTCAGATTTCTCCCTTATAAAGTTACTATTTTTTCTTTGTAATTACTGGGTGTCTTCATTCAGTATCCCATTTATGGTCAAAATTTTCATCCAGTGGTTTTAGTAACCATCAATGATTTTTATCTGAAATATTATTCATGATTTAGTTGCCAGATACATGCTGAGATTCTTGTTTTGTAACCTTTACTTACAAAGACCTTATTGAACAAAAATAAAAATTCAACATGGAGTGACTTCAGTACCATGTGGATGAGTTCGTCATCAAAATTGGATCATATTTAACTTTGTAGTTTGTAATTATTGATCACATTTACTACTGAGGTTAAGGATAAGTATATAAGGATAAGTACACAAGGAAAACAACAGCTTATAACATGCTATTAGGTATTTTTTCCTGTTTTATGGAGATATAATTGACAAATAGCACTGTATGAGTTGGAGTACAGCATAATGGTTTGACTTACATATATTGTAAAATTATTAATATAATAAGTCTAGTTAACACTCATCCTCTCATATAGATTTAAAAAAAGAAATTAAAAAAATGTTTTTTCCCTTGTAATGAGAACTCTTAGGATATATTCTTTTAACAACTTTCAAATATTTCTTTAAATATATCTAAGAGAAATTTTGCTTTGAGAAAGAAAATAGTCAAACTTCCAAATGTTAAAGTTGAAGGTTATCCATGTGGGAACTTATACTCTTTTTAATGGATCACTTATATTTGAGGTCTACTTACCTGCCAAATATCAAACACTTAGGCTCAAGAAGAAGGCCAACCGAATCTCATGATTATTTTTAAGGGAACAAATAAAAGAAATATAGACATTTATCACTGCCTGGCTGCAAGACTGACACCAGTGCTTGGCTTTCCACAGTGCTCATAACCCTTCACTGCTCCAGTCCTGGCTTCTTTCGTTGTCACCACTTCGGGGGCTGCTTTCCCTTCCTGTGGTCCTCGGGGAAACGCTGAGTCTTTTCAACTAGCTGGACTTGGATAGACCTCCTTGTGCTTACTGTTTCCTCAAAGCGTGGGAAGTTATGGTCTAAGCCTGTGTTCTTTAACTTATGAGCAACTTCACTTCCCTCTGAGGGTTTTGGCCCCATCCTTTCTCTCCCCTAAAAACACAATATTGTAACAATCATTCTCACAAAGATGGGTCCATTTCTCTACACATTTAGCTCTTCCTTATCTTTGCTGCCTTACACCCTGATGGAAAGGTGCAAGAAATACTCCTGTGTGTGAGAACATTTCCTTGGTGAGAGTATGGAGTTATTTTTTACACAAATGTCTGTATTCAACAATCAGCAGGGGAGTCTTAACACAGCAAATGTGAGGCCAACGAGAATGCAGAGATTGGTGAGGAAGATGGAATCTGTGTCACAGATCCTTCACTCAGGTCACACATCTCCTAGGAAAAGGCTGCAGATATCTTTCCCTCTCTTTATTATTTTTCCTCCTCTATTAGAGGAAAGGAAGAACTAAATTAGGAGGACATGGTTATCTGCTAATTCCCAAACTAATCATGGCATCCTTCCAAGAAACCAGAAGAGATTGCTCCTCTCATGTGCTTTTTTTGAAGGATCTATAGATCTGGCAAAATACCACACATGTCCTGTCTTCATCTACTGTCCACAAGCACTAATTACTTTATTGACTTTTTAATGCATTAACAATTTAAATTTAAGAAATACGTATTTTGTATTTACTTTGTGTCAAGAACCATGTTATAGACTATGAATACAACAATAAATAAGACAGGAGACCTACCATGAGAGGAAAGAGACACAGAACAAATATAATCTTTACTGTGTATAAATGTAGTAGAACCACAAAGAAGAGAAAGAATGGTTATATCTGTAGAATTGAGGGAAGGCTCTCAGAAGGGAGTGACAGTTGTGCTAGATATTGAAGAATGAGTAGGAATTCATCAGAAAGAGAAGGAAACAGGGAAAATCATGTCAGGGAGAAGCTTAGCAATATGGAAAAGTAGATGATGGAATGGCAACCCACTCCTGTATTCTTGCCTGGAAAATCCCATGGACAGAGGAGCCTGGTGGGCTATAGTCCATGGATAGCAAAGAGTTGAACATGGCTGCATGGCTGAGCACAAACACACATGGAAAAATATAGTGTATTCAGATAAAGGCTTAGAGTCTGATTTGGCTCAAGCTTGTGCCATTTGGAGACTTTAAAGCATCATGACTTAGCAGACAGAGCACAGGCTCAGAGGCGAGACTAACCTGGGTTTCGATCTCATTTCTGTGTTTTACTGGGAAAATATGGTTGGTTAAATGATTTAATCATTCTCAGTCTCCACTATCTCATCTATAAAGTGGAGATGTAGTTTCCATCTTCAGTGTTGTGAAGATTCAGTGGGAATGCATACAGGGGGGTTGGCAGAGAGCTCAGGAAAGGGGGACTTTTCACCATGTTTCTTTCTACTTTCCTTGCCAGGTAGGGAGGTAAGAATGGCAGTTGGTGAAACTGAAAGTAGGGTTTGTGCTCAATATTGAAGGTCTCAAATATTTCGCTCTGAAGTTTAGACTACATGCTATCTGATCAACACTCCCCTTAAGCTCCACATTGCATTCTTTTGGTCTCATTCCAATCAAAATAAATCCTATTTCCTTGAGGGCTGCCAATCACAGCTAAGTGGCATCTGAGATCTGAATAAAGTACTTAGCTTGAAGGCATGACTATGGTAAAAAAGAGAAGGATGCAAATGAGAAAAAAGCAGTCCTCAACAGCAACTTCAGGAAGTGTTAATCAGCCTTCAGGAACTGAGAGGTGTGAAAATGGGTATTGCCTCCCATGTATGATTTCAGAGGACAAAACTGTGTGGATAATTGAGTTAGATCTTCAGTGATTACAGCATCTTGCAGAAACAAAAAAAGTTTCTCAGATAAAGCAAGGGTGAAATCCAGTCAGCCAGAGCTAGGTGAATGGCCTTCTTCCTTCATCACCACCTAGACAACACAAAGAAATTCTCAGTCCAGGCAGGAAGTTCACCTGTCAGCAGACCATTTTTCAGTATATCCCAAGAGAGCCTACATGTAATTTATGTGACCGAAGGCAATCAGGGGGTGGAAATTAGGATATTTCAGTAAATAAAAGCCAGTAAACAGTGGCCAGTATGGTTTCATTCTCTATGTGTTTTGATTGCTCAGTAAAGCAAATAGAAAAAGGTATTTCTAAAGTCTGAAGAAGATGGTAATAAAATAGGGGGCCAATGATTTGGAAGGAAAATATGAAAAATTCAAAGAGGAAATAAAATCTTTACTTTAAATGAATTTCTTAATATGCTTTAGCATATATGTTGAAAACTGTGCAATAGTGGTTAACCAATAGAGGCTTACTCCTTGGAAGGAAAGTTATGACCAACCTAGATAGCATATTGAAAAGCAGAGACATTACTTTGCCAACAAAGGTCCATCTAGTCAAGGCTATGGTTTTTCCAGTGGTCATGTATGGATGTGAGAGTTGGACTGTGAAGAAAGCTGAGCACCGAAGAATTGATGCCTTTGAACTGTGGTGTTGGAGAAGACTCTTGAGAGGCCATTGGACTGCAAAGAGATCCAACCAGTCCATTCTAAAGGAGATCAGTCCTGGGTGTTCTTTGGAAGGAATGATGCTAAAGCTGAAACTCCAGTACTTTGGCCACCTCATGCGAAGAGTTGACTCATTGGAAAAGACTCTGACGCTGGGAGGGATTGGGGGCAAGAGGAGAAGGGGACGACAGAGGATGAGATGGCTGGATGGCATCACTGACTCGATGGACGTGAGTTTGAGTGAACTCTGGGAGTTGGTGATGGACAGGGAGTCCTGGCGTGCTACGATTCATGGGGTCGCAAAGAGTCGGACATGACTGAGCGACTGAACTGGACTGAATAGTATTAATTATGCAAAAGGTACAATTTTATGGGTGTACCAGGTGGTGAAGTTTAATAGCAGAAAAAAAACTGCAAACGATGACAGGAAAATGGTTGAACAAATCAGTGATCCTCATTTGGTGGAATTATACACTGCTATTAAAGCTTATGTTTTGGAAAACATATTTTGGTGACCAAGCATAATATCATCAAATAATTTAATTAAAATGCAAAAAATAATGGAATAAATAAAGGTGACTACATATAAATGAAGACAAAGAAAGTCATAGAAAAACTGTAACAGGTTAAAAAAAAAAAAACTAGAGGGATTATCTTTGAAATGCTTATAAAGAAGACCTACAGAAATTTATCCTGCAGACATATGCTCACGTGTTGATGGCAACACATTCACATACATACTTTTGAGACAATTGGAAGTTCCAACACTGAGTATTTGATGCTATTTAGGAATTGTTAATATGTTCAGGTATGATGGTTGGATTTGATTTTTAATGTCCTTTTTTAGAGATATAATCAGAAATACACACACACACACACACACACACATATATGTATGTATCACTCACCATAGCACATACAAAATAAGCTCAAAAGGGCTTAAAGACCTAAATATAAGACATGACACCATAAAACTCCTAGAAAAGAACTAGGCAAAATATTCTCTGACATATGTCATAGCGATATCTTCTTTGGTCACTCTCCCAAGGCAAAGAAATAAAACCAAAAATAAACAAGTGGGAACTAATAAAACTTAAAAGCTTTTTCACAGCAAAGGAAGCAATCAACAAAATGAAAAGACAACTGACCAACTGGGAGAAAATATTTGCAAATGATACTATACACAAGGGGTTAATATCTAAAATATACAGACAGCTCATACAACCCTATATTGGAAAAAACAACCTGAGAAATGAGTAAGGAGAGGACCTAGATAGACATTTCCAAAGAAGGCATACAGATGGCCTACATATACACAAAAAGATGCTCAGCATCACTAAATATTAGAAAAATGCAAATCAGAAACATGATGGGGTATCACCTCACACCTGTCAGAATGGCCATCATCAAAAAGTCTCCTTTCTAGAGAGGGTGTAGAGAAAAAGTAATCCTCCTATTCTGTTGGTGGGAATGTAAATTGGCACAGCCATCATGAAAAGCAGTATGGAGATTCCTTAAAAAATGAAAAATAGAAATACCATATGATCCACAATCCCACTCCTGGGTATATATTATATATGTGGAAAAAATGAAAACTCTGGTTTGTAAAGATCCATACACCCCAATCATATTAACACATTTTGCAATAGCCAAGACATGGAAACAACCCAATCAGTATTCAATTGGCTTATGGAGATGTAGTATACACACACACACACACACACGCATATATATATATAGGCTTCTGGCTCAACGGTAAAGAATCTGCTGTCAATACAGGAGACTCTGGAGACATCCATCCCTTGGAAGAGAAAATTCCCCTGGAGAAGGAAATGGCAACCCACGCCACTATTCTTGCCTGGGAAATCCCATGGACAGAAGAGCCTGGTGAGCTACAGGGTTGCAAAGAGTCAGCCACCACTGAATGAGCATGTGTGCACACACACACACACACAGAGTGAAATATTTCTCATCCAGAAAAAAAGGATGAAATACAGTCATTTGCAGCAACATGGATGGGCTTAGAGAATATTATATTCAGTGAAGTAAGTCAGAGAGAGAGAAATATTCTATGATATATATATATATGTATATTCAGAATCTAAAAATACTACAAATGACTCTATGTATAAAACAAAAATAGACTCACAGATATAGAAAACCAAGTTATGGTTACCAAAGGGGAGAGGGAGGAAGGGATAAATTAGGACTATCAGATACAAATCACTATGCATAAGATAGATTAGAGGTAAGGATGTACTGTATAGCAAAGGGGATTATATTCAATATCTTACAATAACCTATAATGGAAATAATCTGAAAAAATAGATATATAAAACTGAGTGACTTATATGTATACCTAAAACTAACACAATATTGTAAATAAGCTATACTTCAATTTTTTTTTAAAAAAAGTGATGTCAGGGACTTTTTTCAAAATAACGCAGTTTCACTTCTTGCAATGAAAGAGTCAAGGAATAAAATATGTTCAGCTGCTCACTGTACTCCTGCTGACCAATACCTTGTCACTGGGTGGGGTGGGGATGGATACTGTGAAAGAAATAATGAAGATATGCGAGTATATTGGATCAACCACAATAGATCAAATTCCTGAGGACAATCTTTTCCCCTCTAAGAATGCATTTTTGGCAGGCTACAAAATACATTTTTCTTATCTGTTTGCCATACTGAATTAAGAAAAAGGCAACTTAAAAATGGTAAAAAGAGCTTCTATGCATTATACTGGGCCTTGCCTCCCACTCCCCACCCTCTAGGTTGGTAAAATTCTTGAAGCCCCAGTTTTTAGTGAGGAACCCTGCTTCTTGATTCTTCAGGAAGAAGATAAAACCTTATTCCTAAAGAGTCGTACTTGTCTATCCAAACCTGTCTGGGACTCCCTGCAGGACTGGTGCAAGGTGCTTATCTTTGCTTTGCACAACTTAGAACTCACTCAGGGTAATAAAGCAGTAGATATTTCTCAAAACTTTGTAAGGCAAAGGAACAACTTACAGCCACCTGGAGGACAAGGATTTCAGTTGACACAAACAATGCAACACTGAAAGCCTGGGAGAAAAAGCTAGCACAGAGGTTTCAATGGGGAATTAGGGCATTCAAAGGTACCTGTGTGTACTGAAGAAATTATAAAGTCACATGCTTGCCCAGTGCTGGACACATGCTCATGAGTCCTGAGAAGACACTAAGCTTTCCACCTTCGGTTGATTTATAGCCTCTATGTAAGCAGGAAGTGAAAGTAAGGCAGAGTTCTAAGCAGTGTGGCAAAATGTTGAAGGAGTGGTACAGCCAGTGTTGCTAGGGGGTTTCAACATCGGATTTAAGGAGGCATAAGTAAGAACTAGGAAACTTGAAGATAAGTCAGTTAAAATTATCCAACCATATAGAAATTTTTTAAAAAAAGGATTATAAAAGAAAATTTGAACAATTGCACATCAACAATTTAGGTAACTAAATGTAATGGACAAGGTTTTAGAAACAGATTAACAAGACTGACTCAAGAACAAATAGAAAATCTGGAGCTGACTTATAACAAGTAAATTGTATCAGTACTTAAACATCTCCCAACAAAGAAAAGTCTAAGACCAAATGATTTCAATGGTGGATCTTCCAAATATTTAAGGAAGAATTGAGATCAAACCTTCTTAAACTCTTCTAAAAATAGAACAAGAGGGGACATTTCTGAAACTATTCTATGAATCTAGCGTACTCTGATACTAAAGCCAAAGACACCACTAGAAAAGAAAATTACAGACCAATGTCTGTTACAAACATGGAGGCAGAAATTCTTAAACACTAGCTAACAAAACCCAACAGCATACAAATCATATACACTATGATCAACTGGAATTTATGTGAAGAATGCAAGGGTCATTTAACATTAAAAAAAAATCCATAGCATTTATCCCCTTAATAGAACAAAGGGGGAAAAAACACACAACTTCACTTTTATTGATATAGAAAAACACATTTGACAAAATCCAACACCTTTCATGATGAAACCACTCAAAAAACTAAGACTTGAAGGAACTTTCTAACATGATAAAGTACATCTATTAAAAAAAAAAAAGAAGAAGAAGAAGAAGTAGCATAATGTACTCAATAGTGAAAAACTGAAATCTTTCCCTTTAAGATCAAGACAAGTATGCCTGCTTTCAACAGTGCTATTCAACATTGCACTGGAAGTTCTAGCCAGAGAATATAGGTGAAAAATTAAATAAGAAATATCTAAATAGTAAAGAAAGGAATAAAACTGTGTCGATATTTCAGATTATATGTTCTGTGTATTGAAAATTCTAAAAGTCTGCAGAAGAGAAAGATACTAGTATTAATAAACAAATTCAGCAAAATTGAAGGGTACAAGATAAATACCAGAAATGAAAACCTGAAAAGAAAATTAAGAAAGCAAAATTTCATATAAAACAGCAGCTAAAATAATAAAAATATCCAGAAATAAATTTAGCCGAGAAGGTAAAATTCTTGTACATTTAAAACTACAAATATTGCTAAAAGTAATTAAAGAAGATGTAAGTAAATGGAAAGAAATCCTGTGTCCATGAATTGGAAGATTTTTGTTAAGATGGTGAAACTACACAAAGCTATCTAGAGATTTAATGCAATCCATATGAAAATTCAAACTGCCCTTTCTTGCAGAAGTGAAAGCCAATCCTCAAATTCATAAAGAATTGGAATAAGGATTAAGGAATCATAAGGTCCTAAATGAGGGACCCTGAATAGTCAAAACAATGTTGAAAAGGAACAAAGTTGGAGTATTCATACCACTTGGTTTCCAAGCTTATTGCAAAGCTATAGGAAAAAAAAGCAGTGTGATACTGGCATAAAAATAGACATATACCAATAGAATAGGTTTGAGAGTCTAGAAAATGAACCCAAACATCTAAATCAATTAACTACTTGGCTTTTGACAAATGTGCAAAGACTGTTCAATGGGGAAAGAATAGTCTCTTCAACATGTGGTGCTGGCACAACTGAATATTCACATGTAAAAGCTTGAAGTTGAACACTTTACATCACACCATATGCAAAGATTAAATCAAAATGAACAAAAACCTAAATATGAAGAACTAAAAACATAAAGCTCTTGAGAAAACAAGGGATACATCCTCATGATCTCAGGTTTGGCAGTGTTTCCTTATGTATGACATCAAAAGCATGGGCAACAACAGAAAATACAGATAAACTGGACTTCGCCAAAATTAAACATGTTTGCATTAAAAGACATCATTTAAAAAGTGAAAAGGCAGCATGTGGAATGAGAGAAATTATTTGAAAATCATGTATCTGATAAGAGCCTATTATCCAGAATATATAAAGAACATACAACTCAGCAATGAAAAGACAAAAACCCAATTTTATAAAAATGGGTAAAGGATTTAAACTGACATTTCACTAAAGAAGACATACAAATGGGCACTGAGAACATTAAAAATCACTCTGCATCCTTAGTCATGAGGGAAATATTGGGGAAACATGAAATATAAATCAAAATCACAATGATGTCATACCCACTAGTATGACTTTAATAAAAAAAAAAAAAAAAAGAAACCCTGAAAATAACAAGTGTTAGTAAGAAGGTGGAGAAATTGGAACTTTGTAGTTTACTGGTGGGAATGGAAGATGACACAGCTACTATGAAAAAAAAAAAAAAACTTTGATGGTTTCCCAAAAAGCTAAACACAATATTATCATATGACTCAACATCTACACTTCTAAATAGATGTTCCCCAAATGGGCAATAGGTATTTAAATAAATACCTATACATTCATGTTCATCAAAATATTATTAATATTAGCCAAAAGGTGGAAATATGTGTGCATCAGTGGATATATGGATAAACAGATTATGGTATACAGTGGAGTATTTTTCAGCCATGAAAAGGAATGAAATACTGACAACAATCGTGCTAAGGGAAAGAAGCCAGACACGATAGATCACACTACGGTACAATTCCATTTATGTGAAATATCTAGAATATGTAAATCCACAGAGACAGAAATCAGATTGTTGGTTGCCAGGGACTGGAAGAGGGGTAAATGGGGGCATATTGCTTAACGGATATGGAGTTCCTTTGGGGTGACGAAAATGTTTTCAGAACTAGATACATTGTGGTGATTTCACGTTATATTTAATGTACTACCACTTGATTGTTCACTTTAAAATGGCTGATTTATGGGAATTCCCTGATAGCCCAGTGGTTATGACTTGGCACGTTCATTGCCAAGGGCCAGGTTTGATCCCTGATTGGAGACCTAATATCCCACAAGCTGCACAAGACATGCCCCCTGCAAAAAAAAGAAAAATAAAAAAAACAACTAATTTATATTATGTGAATTAAATTTTAATTTAAAAAATAAAACATATTTATATTAATTCATATACTGATAACTAGAGTATTTGGTGAGAGGGAATACATTTTGGAGTCTTACTGACTTGAATTCAAATTCATGATTCATTTAATTCACACATCTGATAAGTTAGGATAAAATTAACAGTACAACAAATGGTTGTAGTGATTAAATTAGAGAAACAAATATATCTGTGAAGCCAGGTCCAGTAGCAAACAAATCTCCAAATATATGTGGTTTATCACAATAAGCATTATTTCTCACAAATACAAAAGTGCACTGTGGGTGTTCATGAGTTGGGGAGCATTATCTATGATCATCAGGGACCCCCTTCTCAGGCCTTTGTATTAAAACAGTTTCCTTTTCCATCAATCAGCAAGTGGATAAAGACATCATAGATCTCTTATGGAAATGTTTAATGAAATGTTACCAGATAGTTGAATGCATCACTTTCCCCCCAATTCTATCGGCTGTAACTCAATATTGTTGCCAGGCCTACCTGCAAGAAGGCTAAGAAGTATAGACCAGCTATGACTGTCAGGAAGGGGAAAAAAAATCAGTGAGGACAAAGCTACTTGGAATAACATATATCCATTTTCTACTTCGGTGTCTGATAAAAGTAGTCACTTCATAAATGTGAGCTCCTTTCTTTGTGGATAAGAGAGAATCCATCGCAGCTTCTGAATATGTGTCTCAAAATGTGTGCCTGAGGAAAGACCATTAAGTGTGGCACTGTGGCGAAGTCACAGTGGATGTGGCTGCCAGCGAAATGTTCAGCAGAATTCTCCTGGGCTCTGTGCCTACCTACTCTTTTTTTTTGGCTTTGTGCTTTGGAAATTCCCTTGGCTTTGGTCCAGTTTAGTTTCCAGTGTCTAATTCAGGGTTTGTCTTTCTGAAACAGCTTGCTGACCCCCAGCTTCTGTATGACTCAGACCCTTGATTTGACCCTTTCAACAAACTAGTCTTCATCCAGGGCCCTGCATCTTCCTTGGGCCAGCCCATAAACTCCCCTTCACCAGTCATCATTCCAGTCATGTCTTGACTTCCAACCTGAACACATGAAGGTATTCTTAGTATGACTGTCGACATTCCTATCTCTTTCTACATCTTATAATTACTTAGCTCATTTTTTACAGAAATCCTCTAAGAATTATTTTTATGAAGGCCATCTGGTAAAACAAATTATTCTCCAGGGAATGTTAATCAGACTAATTGCTAATTAAATGTCTCCCTTGATTGTATTAGTTATAGATTGGAAAGTGTTTGTGATGTACATTACATTTTTGTGAAGATACTGAGAAAGCATTCATTTTACCCCCATCCAAGGGAATAAGTAAATCAATTTGCATGTGTCATGTACATGTGTGGTAATATTAAAATATGCATTTTTCCATTTTTCAGGTGGATTAGTTAGTTGTTCCTAGATCAGATCACTATACATGATCCTGGAACTTTTGAAGGCTGAAGTTTATTCTTTTTTTTTTTTTTTTTTGCTGAAGTTTATTCTAACCCATTGCTAGCATTTCAGCTTCACAGTTCTTCAAATAGTTCACTGAGTTTGGAAAATATATAAGCTTTAATAAGCAAAGCAATTGTCATTCAGTTCAGCTCAATCAAATATGGTGGGTTTAATTTTATGTGCCAAGGGATTGATAATAATTGTCTTGAGTATATCATAAAGTAAAGAGGGACTTCCCTGATGGCTCACTGGGTAAAGAATCCACCTACCATACAGGAGACATAGGAGTCATGGGTTTGACACCTGGGTTAGGCAGATTCTCTGGAGGAGGAAATGGCAACCTACTCCAGTATTCATGCCTGGAAAATCCCACAGACAGAGGAAACTGGCAGGCTACAGCCCATGGGGTCGCAAAAGAGTAGGACACCACTTGTGACTAAACAACAGCAATATTCATTTGTGAAAATGGGTGAGCATTTTCAGTTCAGTTCAGTTCCGTTGCTCAGTCATGTCCGACTCTTTGCGACTCCATGAATCGCAGCACCCCAGGCCTCCCTGTCCATCATCAACTCCCGGAGTTCACTCAGATTCACATCTATCCAGTCGGTGATGCCATCCAGCCATCTCATCCTCTGTCATCCCCTTCTCCTCCTACCCCCAATCCCTCCCAGCATTAGAGTCTTTTCCAATGAGTCAACACTTCGCATGAGGTGGCCAAAGTACTGGAGTTTCAGCTTTAGCATCATTCCTTCCAAAGAGCACCCAGGGCTGATCTCCTTTAGAATAGACGGGTTGGATCTCCTTGCAGTCCAAGGGACTCTAGAGAGTCTTCTCTAACACCACAGTTCAAAAGCATCAATTCTTAGGCGCTCAGCCATCTTCACAGTCCAACTCTCACATCCATACATCACCACAGGAAAAACCATAGCCTTGACTAGACGAACCTTTGTTGGCAAAGTAATGTCTCTGCTTTTCAATATGCTATCTAGGTTGGACATAACTTTCCTTCCAAGGAGTAAGCGTCTTTTAATTTCATGGCTGCAGTCACCATCTGTAGTGATTTTGGAGCCCCCCAAAATAAAGTCTGACACTGTTTCCACTGTTTCCCCATTTATTTCCCATGAAGTGATGGGACAGGATGCCATGATCTTCGTTTTCTGAATGTTGAGCTTTAAGCCAACTTTTTCACTCTCCTCTTGAGGCTTTTTAGTTCCTCTTCACTTTCTGCCATAAGGGTGGTATCATGTGCTTATCTGAGGTTTTTGATATTTCTCCCATCAATCTTGACTCCAGCTTGTGTTTCTTCCAGTCCAGCATTTCTCATGATGTACTCTGCATAGAAGTTAAATAAGCAGGGTGACAATATACAGCCTTGACGTACTCCTTTTCCTATTTGGAACCAGTCTGTTGTTCCATGTCCAGTTCTAACTGTTGCTTCCTGACCTGCATACAGGTTTCTCAAGAGGCAGATCAGGTGGTCTGGTATTCCCATCTCTTTCAGAATTTTCCACAGTTTATTGTGATCCACACAGTCAAAGGCTTTCGCATAGTCAATAAAGCAGAAATAGATGTTCTTCTGGAACTCTCTTGCTTTTTCCATGATCCAGTGGATGTTGTCAATTTGATCTCTGGTTCCTCTGCCTTTTCTAAAACCAGCTTGAACATCAGGAAGTTCACGGTTCCCGTATTGCTGAAGCCTGGCTTGGAGAACTTTGAGCATTACTTTACTAGCGTGTGAGATGAGTGCAATTGTGCGGTAGTTTGAGCATTCTTTGGCATTGCCTTTCTTTGGGATTGGAATGAAAACTGCCCTTTTCCAGTCCTGTGGCCACTGCTGACTTTTCCAAATTTGCTGGCATATTGAGTGCAGCACTTTCACAGCATCATCTTTCAGGATTTGAAAGAGCTCAACTGGAATGCCATCACCTCCACTAGCTTTGTTCTTAGTGATGCTTTCTAAGACCCACTTGACTTCACATTACAGGATGTCTGGCTCTAGGTCAGTGATCACATCATCATGATTATCTGAGTCATGAAGCTCTTTTTTGTACAGTTCTTCTGTGTATTTTGCCACCTCTTCTTAATATCTTCTGCTTCTGTTAGGTCCATACCATTTCTGTCCTTTATTGAGCCCATCTTTGCATGAAATGTTCCCTTGGTATCTCTAATTTTCTTGAAGAGATCTCTGGTCTTTCCCATTCTGTTGTTTTCCTCTATTTCTTTGCATTGATCGCTGAAGAAGGCTTTCTTATCTCTTCTTGCTATTCTTTGGAACTCTGCATTCAGATGTTTATATCTTTCCTTTTCTCCTTTGCTTTTCACTTCTCTTCTTTTCACAGCTATTTGTAAGGCCTCTCCAGACAGCCATTTTGCTTTTTTGCATTTCTTTTCCATGGGGATCGTCTTGATCCCTGTCTCCTGTACAATGTCACGAACCTCATTCCATAGTTCATCAGGTGAGCATTTTAGTTACAGTATTTTAGGCTTAATCTAATTTTCTATAAATGGATGGGGCTCTGTTCCCTCACTGTTGTTTGAACTGAGACCAAATTATGGTGTAGGTAATGAAGATAATGGCGACTTCCTTCTTAAGATCCCATGCATGCACTGTTGCACTCAGTGCCCCGGACTCTGCAGCTGGTCACTGCTGACCCATACCTCTGCCAGAGACTCCTGGACATGCACAGGCAAGTCTGGGTCAGGCTCTTGTAGGGTCACTACTCCTTTCTCCTGGGTCTTGGTGTGCACAAGGTTTTGTTTGTGCCCTCCAAGAGTCTGTTTCCCCAGTCCTATGTAAGTTCTGTAATCAAACCCCACTGGCTTCCAAAGTCAAATTATCTGGGAGTATTCAGTCTGTTTGCCACATCCCCAGGTTGGGAAATCTCTTGTGAATCCTAAAACTTTCTTAATAGCATGAGGATTTACTTGGTATAATTGTTCTGCAGTTTGTGGGTCGTCTGCTCTGTGGCTCTATGGTGGGGTTAATGGTGACCTCCTCCGAGTGGGCTTATGCCACAGGCTGTGTGACCAGGTAGCTGCACCCACAGCCCGGGCAGCAGGATAGTGCTGACTCACACCTCCGCAGAAGACTCAAACACAGGTCCAGCTCAGTCTCGGTGGGGTCTCTAGGTCCTGGTGCACACAAAGTTTTATTTCTGCATCTGGTGGATTTCGAGTTTGATTCTAAATGCAATTTCACCCCTCCTACCATCTTACTGGGGCTTCTCCTTTGCCCTTGGACATGGAGTATCTTTTTTTGGTGGGATCCAACATTCTCCTGTTGATGGTTGTTCATCAACAATCAATAGAAATTGTACTAAAGATTTACTGAGCGTGGCCCCACATATCAGAACAAGACCACAATCACAGAAAACTAATCAAACTGATCACATGGACCACCGTGTTGTCTAACTCATTGAAACTGTGAGCCATGCCATGTAGGACCACTCAATACACATGGGTCATGGTGGAGAGTTCTGACAAAATGTGGTCCATCAGAGAAGGGAATGGCAAAAGACTTCAGTATTCTTGCTTTGAGAACCCCATGGAGAGCACAAAAAGGCAAAAAAAGATATGACACTGAAAGATGAACTCCCCAGGTCGGTAGGTGCCCAATATGCTACTGGAGAAAAGGGGAGAAATAACTCTAGAAAGAATGAAGAGAAGGAGCCAAAGCAAAAACAACACCCAGTTGTGGATGTGACTGGTAATGGAAATAAAGTCCAATGCTGTAAAGAACATTTTGCATAGGAACCTGGAATGTTAGGTCCGTGAATCAAGGTAAATTAGATGTAGTCAAGCAGGAGATGGCAAGCATGAACACTGACATTTTAGGAATCAGTGAACTAAAGTGGACTAGCATGGGTGGATTTAATTCAGATGATCATTATATCTACTACTGTGGGCAGGAATCCTTTAGAAGAAATGGGAAAAAGCTAAAGGCAAAGAAATGGAGTAGGCCTCAAAGTCAACAAAAGGGTCCAAAATGCAGTACTTGGCTGCAGTCTCAGAAATGACAATGATCTCTGTTCGTTTCCAAGGCAAACCATTCAATATCACAGTAATCCAAGTCCATGGCCCAACAAGTAATGCTGAAGAAGCTGAAGTTGAATGGTCCTATGAAGACCTACAAGACCTTCTAGAACTAACATGCAAAGAAGATGTCCTTTTCATTAAAGGGGGCTGGAATGCAAAAGTAGGAAATCAAGAAACACCTGGAGTAACAGGCAAATTTGGACTTGGAGTACAGAATGAAGCAGAGCAAAGGCTAATAGAGTTTTGCTAAGAGAATACACTGGTCATAGCAAACACCCTCTTCCAAGAACACAAGAGAAGACTCTACACATGGACATCACCAGATGGTCAACACCGAAATCAGATTGATTATATTCTTTGCAGCCAAAGATGGAGAAGCTCTATACAGTCAGCAAAAACAAGACTGGGAGCTGACTGTGGCTCAGATCATGAACTCCTTATTGCCAGATCAGACTTAAATTCAAGAAAGTAGGAAAAACCACTAGACCATTCAGGTATGACCTAAATCAAATCCCTTACAACTATACAGTGGAAGTTACAAATAGATTCAAGGGATTATATCTGATACAATGCCTGAAGAACTATGGATGGAGGTTAGTGACATTGTAGAGGAGGCAGTGATCAGAACCATCCCCAAGAAAAAGAAATGCAAAAAGGCAAAATGGTTGTCTGAGGAGGCCTTACAAAGAGCTGAGAAAAGAAGAGAAGCTAAAGGCAAAGGAGAAAAAGAAGGATATACCCATTTGAATGCAAAGTTCCAAAGAATAGCACAGAGAGATAAGAAAGCCTTCCTAAGTGATCAATGCAAAGAAATAGAGGAAAACAAGAGAATGGGAAAGAGTAGAGATCTCGTCAAGAAAATTAGAGATGCCAAGGGAACATTTCATGCAAAGATGGGCCCAATAAAGGACAGAAATGGCATGGATCTAACAGAAGCAGAAGATATTAAGAAGAGGTTACAAGAATGCACAGAAGAACTATACAAAAAAGATCTTCATGACCCAAATAACCACGATGGTGTGATCACTCACTTAGAGCCAGACGTCCTGGAATGTGAAATCAAGTGGGACTAGGGAAGCATCACTAAAACCAAAACTAGTGGAGGTGATGGAATTCCAGTTGAACTATTTCAGTTCCTCAAATATGATGCTTTGAAAGTGCTGCACTCAATATGCCAGCAAACTTGGAAGACACAGCAGTGGCCACAAGAATGGAAAAGGTCAGTTTTCATTCCAATCTGAGAGAAAGGCAATGCCAAAGAATATTCAAACTACTCCACTCAGTGCAAACAGTTGCACTCATCTCACATGTTAGCAAAGTAATGCTCAAAATACTCCAAGCCGGGCTTCGAAAGAAGTGAACTTCCAGATGTCCAAGCTGGATTGAGAAAAGGCAGAGGAATCAGAGATCAGATTGCCATCATCTGCTGGATCATAGAAAAAGCAGGAGAGTTCCAGAAAAACATCTACTTCTGCTTTATTGATTACACCACAGCCTTTGGCTGTGTAGATCACAACAAACTGTGGAAAATTCTTCAGGAAATGGAAATACCAGACCACCTTACCATCGTCCTGAGAAGTCTGTATGCAGGTCAGGAAGCAACAGTTCAAACTGGGCATGGAACAAGGGACTGGTTCCAAATTGGGAAAGGAGTAAGCCAAGCCTATATATTGTCACCCTGCTTATTTAATTTATATGTAGAGTACATGATACGAAATGCCGGCTGGATGAAGCACAAGCTGGAATCAAGGTTTCCGGGAGAAATATCAATACCCTCAGATGTGCAGATGACTCCACCCTTATGGCAGAAAGTGAAGAGGAACTAAAGAACTTCTTGATGAAAGGTGAAAGAGGAGAGTGAAAAAAACTGGCTTAAAGCTCAACATTCAAAAAACTAAGATCATGGCATCTGGTCCCATCACTTCGTGGCAAATAGATGGAGAAACAATGGAAATAGTGACAGCATTTATTTTCTTGGGCTCTAAAATCACTGCAGATGGTGACTTCAGTCATGAAATTAAAAGACACTTGCTTCTTGGAAGAAAAACTATGATAAACCTGGACAGCATATTAAAAAGCAGAGACATTACTTTGCTGACAAAGCTTCGCCTAGTCATAGGTATGGTTTTTTCCAGTAGTCATGTATGGATGTAAGAGTTGGACCATAAAGAAAGCTGAGTGCTGAAGAATTGATGCTTTTGAACTGTGGTGTTGGAGACTACTCTTGAGAGTCCCTTGGACTGCAAGGAGATCCAAACATTCAATCCTAAGGGAAATCAGTCCTTAATATTCATTGGAAGGACTAATGCTGTAGTTGAAATTTCAATATTTTGGCCACCTGATGTCAAGAATTGACTCACTAGAATATACCCTGATGCTGGAAGGATCGAAGGCAGGAGGAGAAGGGGATGACATAGAATGAGATGGTTGGATGGCATCACCGACTCTATGGACATGAGTTTGGGCAAGTCCCTGGAGTTGATTATGGACAGGGAATCCTGGTGTGCTGCAGTCCATGGGGTAGCAAAGAGTCGCACATGACTGAGCCACTGAACTGAACTGAACTGAATTTAGGTTTAAGAAATTTCTTTTTCCTGTGTTCTTTAGTTACAGATTTGCACAGAATCTGAATGACCTTTTTGAAAGCAATGGCTACCCAATTCTCTAATCTTTTCTTTAGTGGTGGATTGTTTACAATTATATAAAACCTTGGGGATCTTCCTTTTGTGTTTTGTGTTCTCCTTTAATAACTGTAGCTTGAATAAGCTGTCTGTGCTAGGAATATGACCATGAATCCATAAAATATATTTGTAAGAGATGGAATTTGGTATTAAAAAGCAAATATGTTTTTTCCTGAGGAGTTGTGTATGAATTCTAGTACTGCACCTCTGTCAATGAACCCTATGGTTGTCATTCTGTAACCAATGTCCTCAACCATCAAATAAGAGTTTAGGGCTCACGTTTCAGCTAGAGTAATGCTGCATGTTGACACTGACATTTCACCATTCTGTGTGGGTAAACTGTGTAATTCACCTTTGTTGCTCATTGAGTACAAGGGAGCAGTAATGGCAGATTGCTCCCTTTACAGTATTTCCTCTTCATGGTCAAATTCTCTGTCAACTCAGAACCTTTACTCTTCACTTTCCTGCCATTGTTAACAGATGGATGTGATAGGACTGTTGTACTGCAATAGCATGTAACATTCTACCTTAAAAGTAAACTATATAGTTCATATACATATATATGAAACAGGTGGCTCAGCTGGTAAAGAACCTGCCTGCCAATGGAGGAGACACAAGACACACAAGTTCAATCCCTGGGTCAGGAAGATCCCCTGAAATAGGGAATGGCACACCACTCCAGTGTTCTTGCCTAGAAAATTCCATGGAAAGAGGAGCCTGGCAGGCTACAGTCTATGGGGTTGCAGAGAATCAGAACCGAATGAGCATGACATGCACAAACCTATCAGTTCAAGCACTCCATCATGGCCAACTCTTTGCGAACCTGTGGACTGCATCACACATATGTTCACCTACTCCCGGAGTTTGCTCAAATTCATGTCCATTGAGTCGGTGATGTCATCCAACCATCTCATCCGCTGTTGTCCCCTTTTCCTCCTGCCCCCAATTCCTCCCAGCATTAGAGTCTTTTCCAGTGAGTCAGTTCTACACATCAGGTGGCCAAAGTATTGGAGCTTCAATTCGGCATCAGTCCTTCCAATGAATGTTCAGGACTGATTTCCTTTAGGATTGAATGTTTGGATCTCCTGGCAGTCCAAGGGACTCTCAAGAGTCTTCTTGAACTCCACAGTTCAAAAGCATCAATTCTTTGGTGCTCAGCTTTCTTTATGGTCCAACTCTCACATCCATACATGACTACTGGAAAAACCATAGCTTTGACTAGCCGGAGCTTTGTCAGCAAAATAATCTCTTCTTTTCAATATGCTGTCTAGTTTTGTCATAGTTTTTCTTTCAAGGAGCAGTTCAGTTCAGTTCAGTCACTCAGTTGTGTCCAACTCTTTGTGACCCCATGAATCACAGCATGCCAGGCCTCCCTGTCCATCACCAACTCCCAGAGTTCACTCAGACTCACGTCCACTGACTCAGTGATGCCATCCAGCCATCTCATCCTCTGTCGGCCCCTTCTCCTCCTGCCTCCAATCCCTCCCAGAATCAGAGTCTTTCCCAATGAGTCAACTCTTCGAATGAGGTGGCCAAAGTACTGGAGTTACAGCTTTAGCATCATTCCTTCCAAAAAAATCCCAGGGCTGATCTCTTTCATAATGGACTGGTTGGATCTCCTTGCAGTCCAAGGGACTCTCAAGAGTCTTCTCCAACACCACAGTTCAAAAGCATCAATTCTTCGGTGCTCAGCCTTCTTCACAGTCCAACTCTCACATCCATACATGACCACAGGCAAAACCATAGCCTTGACCAGATGGACCTTTGTTGGCAAAGTAACGTCTCTGCTTTGGAATATGCTATCTAGGTTGGTCATAACTTTCCTTCCAAGGAGTAAGCGTCTTTTAATTTCATGGCTGCAGTCACCATCTGCAGTGATTTTGGACCCCAAAAATATAAATTCTGACACTGTTTCCCCATCTATTTCCCATGAAGTGATGGGACCGGATGCCATGATCTTCATTTTCTGAATGTTGAGGTTTAAGCCAATTTTTTCACTCTCCTCTTTCACTTTCATCAAGAGGCTTTTCAGTTCCTCTTCACTTTCTGCCATAAGGGTGGTGTCATCTGCTTATCTGAGGTTATTGATATTTCTCCTGGCCATCTTGATTCCAGCTTGTGCTTCTTCCAGCCCAGCATTTCTCATGATGTACTCTGCATAGAAGTTAAATAAGCAGGATGACAATATACAGTCTTGATGTACTCCTTTTCCTATTTGGAACCAGTCTGTTGTTCCATGTCCAGTTCTAACTGTTGCTTCCTGACCTGCATATAGGTTTCTCAAGAGGCAGGTCAGGTGGTCTGGTATTCCCATCTCTTTCAGAATTTTCCACAGTTGATTGTGATCCACACAGTCAAAGGCTTTCGCATAGTCAGTAAAGCAGAAATAGATGTTTTTCTGGAACTCTCTTGCTTTTTCCATGATCCAGTGGATGTTGTCAATTTGATCTCTGGTTCCTCTGCCTTTTCTAAAGCCAGCTTGAACATCAGGAAGGTCACGGTTCACGTATTGCTGAAGCCTGGCTTGGAGAATTTTGAGCATTACTTTACTAGCGTGTGAGATGAGTGCAATTGTGCGGTAGTTTGAGCATTCTTTGGCATTGCCTTTCTTTGGGATTGGAATGAAAACTGCCCTTTTCCAGTCCTGTGGCCACTGCTGACTTTTCCAAATTTGCTGGCATATTGAGTGCAGAACTTTCACAGCATCATTCTTCTCGATTTGAAATAGCTCAATTGGAATTCCATCACCTCCACTAGCTTTGTTCATAGTGATGCTTTCTAAGGCCCACTTGACTTCACATTCCAGGATGTCTGGCTCTAGGTCAGTGATTACACCATCATGATTATCTGGGTCATGAAGATCTTTTTTGTACAGTTCTGTGTATTCTTGCCACCTCTTCTCAATATCTTCTGCTTCTGTTAGGTCCATACTATTTCTGTCCTTTATCGAGCCCATCTTTGCATGATGTGTTCCCTTGGTATCTCTAATTTTCTTGACGAGATCTCTAGTCTTTCCCATTCTGTTGTTTTCCTCTATTTCTTTGCATTGATCACTGAGGAAGCTTTTCTTATCTCTTCTTGCTTTTCTTTGGAACTCTGCATTCAGATGCTTATATCTTTCCTTTTCTCCTTTGCTTTTCACTTCTCTTCTTTTCACAGCTAATTGTAAGGCCTCTCCAGACAGCCATTTTGCTTTTTTTGCATTTCTTTTCCCTGGGGATGGTCTTGATCCCTGTCTCCTGTACAATGTCACGAACCTCAGTCCATAGTTTATCAGGCACTCTATCTATCAGATCTAGTTCTCACTTCCACTGTATAGTCATAAGGAATTTGATTTAGGTCATACCTGAATGGTCTACTGGTTTTCTCTACTTTCTTCAATTTAAGTCTGAATTTGGTAATAAGAGTTCATGATCTGAGCCACAGTCAGCTCCTGGTCTTGTTTTTGTTGACTGTATAGAGCTTCTCCATCTTTGGCTGCAAATAATATAATTAATCTGATTTCAGTGTTGACCATCTGGCGATGTCCATGTGTAGAGTCTTCTCTTGTGTTGCTGGAAGAGGGTGTTTGCTATGACCAGTGCATTTTCTTGGCAAAACTCTATTAGTCTTTGCTCTGCTTCATTCCATATTCCAAGGCCAAGTTTGCCTGTTACTCCAGGTGTTTCTTGATTTCCTACTTTTGCATTCCAGTCCCCTAGAATGAAAAGGACATCTTTTTGGGTGTCAGTTCTAAAAGGTCTTGTAGGTCTTCATAGAACCATTCAACTTCAGCTTCTTCAGTGTTACTGGTTGGGGCATAGACTTGGATTACTGTGATATTGAATGGTTTGCCTTGGAAACGAACAGAGATCATTCTGTCGTTTTTGAGATTGCATCCAAGTACTGCGTTCAGACTCTTTTGTTGACCATGATGGCTGCTCCATTTCTTCTGATGGATTCCTGCCCACAGTAGTAGATATAATGGTCATCTGAGTTAAATTCACCCTTTCCAGTCCATTTTAGTTTGCTGAGTCCTGGAATGTGGACGTTCACTTTTGCCATCTCTTGTTTGACCACTTCCAATTTGCCTTGATTTATGGACCTGACATTCCAGGTTCCTATGCAATATTGCTCTTTACATCATCGGACCTTGCTTCTATCACCAGTCACATCCAGAACTGGGTATTGTTTTTGCTTTGGCTCTATCGCTTAATTCTTTCTGGAGTTATTTCTCCACTGATCTCCAGTAGCATATTGGGCACCTACTGACCTGAGGGGTTCCTCTTTCAGTATCCTATTATTTTGCCTTTTCATACTGTTCATGGGGTTCTCAAGCCAAGAATACTGAAGTGGTGTGCCATTCCCTTCTCCAATGGACCACATTATGTCCGATCTCTCCACTATGACCCGCCCGTCTTGGGTGGCCCCAGGGGCATGGCTTAGTTTCATTGAGTTAGATAAGGCTGTGATCCTAGTGTGATTAGATTGACTAGTTTTCTGTGAGTATGGTTTCAGTGTGTCTGCCCTCTGATTCCCTCTTGCAACAACTACTGTCTTACTTGGGTTTCTCTTACCTTGGACGTGGGGTATCTCTTCAGGGCTGCTCCAACAAAGTGCAGCCGCTGCTCCTTACCTTGGACGAGGGGTATTTCCTCACTGCCACCCTTCCTGACCTTCAACGTGGGGTAGCTCCTCTAGGCCCTAGCTCCTCTAGGCCCTCCTGCGCCCATGCAACCCCTGCTCCTTGGTCGTGGGGTTGCTCCTTCTGGCTGCCAGCCCTGGCCTTGGGCGTGGGGGTGTGGGGTAGCTCCCCCCCGGCCGCCGCCCCTGACCTCGAACGTGGGGTAGCTCCTCCCAGCCGCTTCCCCTGACCTCAGACTTGGGTAGCTCCTCTTGGCCGTTCCTGCACTGTCACAGCCTGGCACTCTCAGCCACTGCCCCTGACCTCGGACGTGGGGTAACTCCCCTTGGCCGCCGCCTTTCGGGCGTGGGGTCCTCCCGGCTTCTGCCCCTGACTTCGGACATGGGGTAGCTCCTCTCCGCCACGCTTAGTGCCCCGGTCCCAGCCGCCCGTGCTTAGTGTCTTTTAATTTCATGACTGAAGTCATCATCTTCAGTGATTTTGGAGCCCAAGAAAATAAAGTGTGTCATTATTTCCATTGTTTCTCCATCTGTTGCCATGAAGTGATGGGACCAGATTACATGATCTTAGTTTTTTGATTGTTGAGTTTTTAACCATTTTTTTTTAATCTCCTTTTTTACTTTCATCAAGAAGCTCTTTAGTTCCTCTTCACTTTCTGCCATAAGGGTGAAGTCATCTGCATGTCTGAGGTTATTGATATTTTTCCCAGCAATCTTAATTTCAGCTTGTGCTTCATCCAGCCCAGTATTTAACGTGATATACTCTGCATATAAGTTAAAAAAGCAGGGTGATAATATACAGTCTTGATGTATTTCTTTCTCAATTTGGAGCCAGTCTGTTGTTCTATGTCCAGTTCTAACTGTTGCTTCTTTACCTGCATACAGATTTCTCAGGAGGCAGGTGGTCTGATATTCCCATCTCTTTAAGAATTTTCCACAGTTTGTTGTGATCCACACAGTCAAAGGCTTTAGTGATGAATCATATGTAGACATTCTGGAATTCTCTTGCTTTTTTGATGATCCAGTGGATGTTGGCAATTTGATCTATGATTCCCCTGCCTTTTCTGAATCCAGCTTGAACATCTGGAAGGTCTCATTTGACAAACTGTTGAAGACTGGCTTGGAGAATTTTGAGCATTACTTTGCTAGTGTGTGAAATTAGTGCAATTGTGCTAAGTTTTAACATTCTTTGGCATTGACTTTCTTTGTTACTGGAATGAAAACTTAGCCTTTCCAGTTGTGGCCACTGCTGAGTTTTCCAAATTTGCTGGCATATTGAGTACCACACTTTCACACCATCATCTTTCAGGATTTGAAATAGCTCAGCTGGAATTCCATCACCTCCACTAGATTTGTTGGTTATGATGCTTCCTATGGGTCCACTTAATTTCACCCCCCAGGATGTCTGGGTCTAGGTGAGTGATCACATCATAGTTATCTGGGTCATTATAATCTTTTTGCCTTGTCTTTCTGTGTATTCTTGCCACCTCATCTTCTGCTTCTGTTAGGTCCATACCATTTCTGTCCTTTATTATCCCATCTTTGCATGAAATGTTCTCTTGGTATCTCTGATTTTCTTGAAGAGGTCTCTAGTGTTTCTCATTCTATTGTTTTCCTGAATTTCTTTGCATTGATCACTTAGGAAGGCTTTCTTATCTCTCCTTGCTATTCTTTGGAACTCTGTATTCAGATGGATATATCACTCCTTTTCTCCTTTGCCTGTTGTTTCCCTTCTTTTCTCAGCCTTTAAGGCCTCCTGGGACAACCATTTTGTCTTTTTTCATTTCTTTTTCTTGGGATGATTTTGATTATCACCTCCTGTTTAATGTTATGAAACTCCATCCGTAGTTCTTCAGGCACTTTGATTGGGTTTGCCAAAAAATTTGTTCCAGTTTTTCCACACAATGTTATAGAAACACAGTAAAAATGCATGTAATTTATTTCATCTATCTGTTTTGAAATGGTCAGAACTTTCAGACTTAATTTATTTTTTCCCTGAAAATTTTATGTTTTTGTGTTTTTAAAAATTATATTACAAAAATCCATAAGTGCTCACAATTCACTGAGTCTAAAACTGAATTTGCTCCACCAATTGCTCTTCCTTTGCAAATATTTCTTATCTTGGTAGATGATGCCACCACTCAGCCTCTGGGCCAAGCCATAAACCTCTGAGTCATCACCCTTAGCCTTTCTTTTCCCACTTCCCTCCATCATTCTGCCTTCCATCTAATTGATTCCATAAATCTTGTTGATTCTACTTTCTATATATTTTTAGCATCTGTCCCTTCCTCTCCAGTGGATGCTTTTATGACAGTAGTTTATACTCTCACCTGAACCATTGTAGGCATCACCAGATTGTATCCCCAATTTTGAGTCGCATCATACTCCTTCCTTTAACCTCACCCCCAGGCTACAGCTGAACAGATAGAGCTCAGTCTGCAAAATAGGTCTTGTATATCTGAGTTCTATGCTATTTCCAGTTCATCCCTTTGCCTTTGTTATAAAAACTACTTAAGGAGGATTTTAGAACACTTTCTGTGTTCTTTATGCTTCTGCTCAATGTGATCTGAAATAAAATCTATACAAGGAATCATACGCTTTAGGAAAGAGTTACTCCACTGTTTTTTCTCAGCTTTATTGAGGTATAGTTGACAAATAAAGTTATCATTTATTTAAAATGTACAGCATGATGATTTGATATATGTATAAACTGTGAAAGGATGCCCCTAATTAAGTTAGTTACAACCATCACCTCACATATTTACTTTTTTTTTTTTTTTATGAGAACAGTTTTCTCCTAGCAAATTTCAGTTACATATTACAGCTATAGTATCAGTTAAGGTCATGCTATTGTAAATTAGAGTCTAAGAACATACTCATCTTGTAGCTGAAAATTTGCACCCTTTTACCAACCTCTCCTCATTTGCCTAAGCATCACACCCCTAGCAATCCCCATCCTAGTCTGACCTTTTTAGAACATTAGATTCCACATATGAGTGATACTATGCAGTGCTGCTCTTTGGCTTACTTCACTTAACATAATGCCCTCCAGGTGTATCTACACTCCTCTTTACCTTCTCACTGACAATGCACAAGAGTTCTCTTTACTTCACCTCCATGCCTGCATTTGTTATTTCTTGTTCTTTTTTTTTTATATATAATATACATCCTAACAGATGTGACATGATATCTCATTTTGTTTTGTTTTGAGTTACAGTTCCTTGATGATCAATAATGTCGATCACATTTTCACATGACTGTTGGCCATTTGAATATTCTTTGAAAGTTTGAAAGCTGTCCTTAACTAATTATTTCTGCCCATATGTAAAAAGCTAATCATAACACTTTCTTCCACAGGCAGATTGTTAGTCCCTTGGACTTGTTGATAAAAATGTTGGCCCTTCTGTGGTAGTACCTGATGGAAAATAAGTGTATCCTAACAACCTGACAATAGAAGAAGTCAAAAGTTATGAGGTTAGGATAACATAAGTTTATTCATCCTGTTGATCCTTGTTGTCAGTAGCTCTAGTTGGCAAAGAAATATATACCCTTCTTCTTTTGCCAAACTTCTATATTTGTATCTTGCAAATCTAAACATTTGACCAAAGTCAAATATACCTGAGGTATATCTGAGGTATAAGACAACAGGTACTCAGTAAAGAATATTTACAAAGTGAAAATTGCAAAATCTTGTTATAGCTATGGCTAGAAACATGTGTTTGTCCATGGTTGACCCATTTAGATCTCTCCATCTTATTAAATTGTTCTGTTTTTAAAAAAAGTTTGCCTTCTCATTTATGCTTCATTCTCATTTTTATTTGTGGTAATGGGGGATAGATTTTAAGGCAGCTCTGGGAAAGCAGGTGTTAAATCCTACCCTGGTCCTTGGTAACCTCCATGGTAAAATATGCCAGTATTTAACAGATGATTGCCGTGCTGTGGACAGACGTGCCCCAGGAGAGAGGAGTTGTTTGTTCCAGAATCTAATCAAGCCATGGCCTGTCTGAGTCCTAACTTATGTAGTGTAATCACTTGTATCATTCATAACATGTCCTTCATTAATCAGAGCTCACGCAGGCAACCAGGGAACAGGGGTTCTATTAGAGTGACATATGGTGGCCTTCCCCAAGTCTTGGATGTTTTGGGAGATGGTCTCAGGGTTTGTTCCAATCATACAAGAGCTGCTTAATGACTTAGATTTTAGTACACTTCTTTCCCAGGGAGTTAATATCCCCCAATTTCCTCCTTAGTAATTGTGTTTAGGTTCTTGATGTACCCTGTGATGTTTTCATATCCATCACATTCAGGTCCAAACTGTGATTTGCTGCTTCATATCGGCTTCCTTATATCTGCCTCTAGAGGACAAATATGAAAGAGGAAGAAACTATCTTTTCTTAATTGTAAAAGTGATGAATGAGGTAAGCCATCAGGACCATTTTTCATATTTTCTAGAAAAGCTGAAAACACATTTAGATTTGTTTTCAGAGCAAAATGGAAAGTTGTTTTGAAAAAAACTGTTAAAGGTTTGGTCACTTTGGAAATTTCTTCATAGATACTTACCTTGATAACAGCATTTATCTTTGCTAGTCTCGTACAATAATATTGTTTCCTTTAAAATTGGACATTTTTAATAAGTCTAAGTATTGCCACACTGTAGACAGCTCCAGATATTAATGGATATATTTTAGCTTCTTTTTTTTACCTTATTGGATAAACAGAGTACATTTTATCTATTTCACACAATTTTACTTTGCATTATTTTAACTTTCTTATCCTATTATTGTACTTTCCTTTTTCTTTCCCTCTCCATATGTTCTTAAACATGCATTCCCTGTACCCATTTCTAAAAGTGAATAATATGAGATTCTGTGATCTTTCACTTGTCTCTCTTGGAAGAAAATTACTGGATTCTAGAAGCCAGAGACATTACTTTGCTGACAAAAGTCCATATAGTCAAAGCAGTGGTTTTGTGTTGGGCCATAAAGAAGGCTGAGCGCTGGAGAACTGATGCTTTCAAACTGTAGTGCTGGAGAAGACTCTTGAGAGTCCCTTGGAAAGCAAGGAGACCAAACCAGTCAATCCTAAAGAAAATCAACCTTGAATATGCATTGGAAGGACTGATACTGAAGTTGAAGCTCCACCATGACCACCTGATGCAAAGAGCTGACGTATTGGAAAAGACCCTGATACTGGGAAAGCTTGAGTGCAGGAGGAGAAGGAGGTGACAGAGGATGAGATGGTTAGATGGCATCATCAACTCTATGGACATGAAGATGAGCAGACTCTGGAGGTGGTGAAGGACAGGGGAGCCTGGTGTGCTGCAGTCCATGGGGTCACAAAGAGTTGGACACAACTTCGCAACTGAACAATGATAAGGACCTAAACTTCCAGTCATCCTGGGGTAGGACAAGAATAGGGCTTTAAGAAGACAAGTAGGAGAAGACTGTATCTTGATTAGGAAGAACTTCTTTCATCTCTGCCCCAATCTGCAAGACCACACATGTGCAGAAATAGGCACAGACAGCCAGAGAATTGAGCCCAGAAGGCCCCCAAAGGCCCATATGCACTTTTGAGTGAGGTTAACTGGTTCAACAGTGAATCTCCCAAATAACATGACAACACCACCAAAATGTGCCTGTAACGTGGCAGAAGATTAGATTCTGTTTTTTGCCTAGGACCTACTCTTGTTTTAGGACAGGCTAATGTTCTTTAAATATATATATATATATATATATATATATATATATTTTTTTTTTTTACATTTGTACTATGTGTCAGGGACTTTTCTTGGCACTTGAGACATACCAGTTAACAAAGTTATCACTGCCCTTGAGGAGTTTACAGACAATAAACAGTAACCATAATAAATAACTAAATCACATAGTTTATTAAGATAATTACAATATATTTTTTAAAAAGTGAAGGTAAGAAAGATCAGAAGTGCCAAATGGTTGGGGATGGGGTGCAGGGTCGGGTGGTGACTTTACACTATTTAGTAGGTGGTTAGAACAGTCTTCTTAAAGAAGGCAATATTTAGATAAATTCTAGAAAGAAGTAAGGTAATTGGCTAAGTAGATACCATGGAGGAGAGCATTTCAGGAAGTAGGAACAGTAACTACAAAACTGTGTGTGAGCTAGAGCAGGAAGCTGGTGAGGCTGGATGCAGTGAGCCAAAAAGAATAGGGGATGAGGTCCCAGGGGGTAACCCAGGATCTGATCCTGTAGGGTAATGCAGTGACCTTGACATTAACTCTGAATGAAACAAAGCAATGTCAGGATTTTGAACAGAGGAGATAAACACTCTGATTTATGCTTTGAAAAGGATCCTCCTGGCAGTTGATTGAGCATAGGCAGAAAGAGCAGAAGGGCGTGATTGGGGTTCTTGCAATGATCCAGGTGGCAGAGGATGGGACACAGTCATCTTCTGGAGAGGAGATGAGAGAATGTAAAGGGGATGCTCAGGTCAGTTGGGAACACAGCTGCCATTGTCCGTGGTGTTCTCTTGAATTAGGGTGGAGAGGCAGCATTGCAGTTGTTCTGGAATTCCTATTTAGGCCCAGGACCTAGAATCATCCCCAGAGATGTTTAAATCAGAGCAAACAAGCTGGACCTGGTGGTAAAATCACAATCCAGACAGGGATGGATTGTGTCACATGGCTGTACCTGGGATCCCATGCTGGCTGGCTGCCTGGTCAACCTTACATCGATATCCACGTTGTGTCCAATGGAATTCTTTGGGATCCATGTTATGGCACAGTTTTAATTTATATGTGTGTGTGTGTGTAAAAAATTACTGATGCCTCCCTGTCCATCACCAACTCCTGGAGTTCACTCAGACTCATATCCATCGAGTCAGTGATGCCATCCAGCCATCTCATCCTCTGTCGTCAATACTTACGTATTACTAAATTACTTCTAGAAATTTGCTTAAAGGAAATGAGTCAAAATAAAGGGAAAAAATATGTCCAAAGATATGTACCAAAACTGTGGATATATGGATATATATGTATATGTGTATATACATATTGTGTATGTGTATATATATATATATATATATATATATATACACACACACACGTAACATAAAGTATAATAGTGATAAATCAGAAAAAAATCTCAATATTCATGTACATCAATGAAAAAAACTTTAAAATACTACGACATGTGTAAGATAAAGTATTATTCACCATTGAAAGCCATTTTAAATATAGGAAAATTCTTATAAAGTAATGCAAATAAAAGTAAGATTCAAAAATATAGAAAAACTCTGGAAGGGAATACAACAGATATTAATGGAGTCCGTATGATTATGTAAAATAGTTTTCATGCTGTTTTTATATTTACCTTACCTCTACACCCCACCCCAAAATTATTTTATAATGTTCTTTCTCAGTTCAATTCAGTCGCTCAGTCGTGTCTGACTCTTTGCGACCCCATGAATTGCAACACGCAAGGCCTCCCTGTCCATCACCAACTCCCGGAGTTCACTCAGACTCACGTCCATCGAGTCAGTGATGCCATCCAGCCATCTCATCCTCTGTCATCCCCTTCTCCTCCTGCCCCCAATCCCTCCCAGCATCAGAGTCTTTTCCAATGAGTCAACTCTTCGCATGAGGTGGCCAAAGTACTGGAGTTTCAGCTTTAGCATCATTCCTTCCAAAGAAATCCCAGAGCGGATCTCCTTCAGAATGGACTGGTTGGATCTCCTTGCAGTCCAAGGGACTCTCGAGAGTCTTCTCCAACACCACAGTTCACAAGCATCAATTCTTTGGTGCTCAGCTTTCTTCACAGTCCAACTCTCACATCCATACATCACCACTGGAAAAACCATAGCCTTGACTAGATGGACCTTGGTTGGCAAAGTAATGTCTCTGGTTTTGAGTATGCTATCTAGGTTTGTCATAACTTTCCTTCCAAGGAGTAAGTGTCTTTTAATTTCATGGCTGCAGTCACCATCTGCAGTGATTTTGGAGCCCCCAAAAATAGTCTGACACTGTTTCCACTGTTTCCCCATCTATTTCCCATGAAGTGATGGGATCAGATGCCATGATCTTTGTTTTCTGAATGTTGAGCTTTAAGCCAACTTTTTCACTCTCCTCTTTCACCTTCATCAAGAGGCTTTTGAGTTCCTCTTCACTTTCTGCCATAAGGGTGGTGTTATCTGCATATATGAGGTTATTGATATGTCTCCTGGCCATCTTGATTCCAGCTTGTGCTTCTTCCACCCAGCCTTTCTCATGATGTACTCTGCATAGAAGTTAAATAAGCAGGTGACAATATATAGCCTTGATGTACTCCTTTTCTATTTGGAACCAGTCTGTTGTTCCATGTCCAGTTCTAACTGTTGCTTCCTGACCTGCATATAGTTTTCTCAAGAGGCAGGTCAGGTGGTCTGGTATTTCCATGTCTTTAAGTATTTTCCACAGTTTATTGTGATCCACACAGTCAAAGGCTTTCGCATAGTCAGTAAAGCAGAAATAGATGTTTTTCTGGAACTCTCTTGCTTTTCAGTGATCCACCAGATGTTGGCAATTTGATCTCTGGTTCCTCAGCCTTTTCTAAAACCAGCTTGAGCATCTGGAAGTTCATGGTTCACATATTGCTGAAGCCTGGCTTGGAGAATTTTGAGCATTACTTTACTAGCATGTGAGATGAATGCAATTGTGTGGTAGTTTGAGCATTCTTTGGCATTGCCTTTCTTTGGGATTGGAGTGAAAACTGACCTTTTTCAGTCCTGTGGCCACTGGTCTGGTGAGTTTTCCAAATTTGCTGGCATATCGAGTGTAGCACTTTTACAGCATCATCTTTCAGGATTTGAAATAGCTCCACTGGAATTCCATCACCTCCACTAGCTTTATTCATAGTGATGCTTTCTAAGGCCCACTTGACTTCACATTCCAGGATGTCTGGCTCTAGGTGAGTGATCACACCTTCATGATTATCTTGGTCTTGAAGATCTTTTTTGTACATTTCTTCTGTGTATTCTTGCCACCTCTTCTTAATAGTTTCTGCTTCTGTTAGTTCCATACCTTTTCTGTCATTTATGGAGCCCATTTTTGCATGAAGTGTTCCCTTGGTATCTCTAATTTTCTTGGAGAGATCTCTAATCTTTCCCATTCTTTTGTTTTCCTCTATTTCTTTGCATTGATCGCTGAGGAAGGCTTTCTTATCTCTTCTTGCTATTCTTTGGAACTCTGCATTCAGATGCTTATATCTTTCATTTTCTCCTTTGCTTTTCGCTTCTCTTCTTTTCACAGCTATTTGTAAGGCCTCCGCAGACAGCCATTTTGCTCTTTTGCACTTATTTTCCATGGGGATGGTCTTGATCCCTGTCTCCTGTACAATGTCATGAACCTCCATCCATAGTTCATCAGGCACTCTATCAGATCTAGTCCCTTCAATCTATTTCTCAGTCCCACTGTACAATCATATGGGAATTTATTTAGGTCATACCTGAATGGTGTAGTGGTTTTCCCTACTTTCTTCAATTTAAGTCTGAATTTGGCAATAAGGAGTTCATGATCTGAGCCACAGTCAGCTCCTGGTCTTGTTTTTCCTGACTGTATAGAGCTTCTCCATCTTTGGCTGCAAAGAATATAATCAATCTGATTTCAGTGTTGACCATCTGGTGATGTCCATGTGTAGAGTCTTCTCTTGTGTCCTTGGAAGAGGGTGTTTGCTATGACCAGTGCATTTTCTTGGCAAAACTCTATTAGTCTTTGCCCTGCTTCATTCCATATTCCAAGGCCAAATTTGCCTGTTACTCCAGGTGTTTCTTGACTTCCTACTTTTGCATTCCAGTCCCCTATAATGAAAAGGACATCTTTTTTGGGTGTTAGTTCTAAAAGGTCTTGTAGGTCTTCACAGAGCCATTCAACTTCAGCTTTTTCAGCATGACTGGTTGGGGCATAGACTTGGATTACTGTGATATTGCCTTGGAAACGAACAGAAATCATTCTGTTGTTTTTGAGATTGCATCCAAGTACTGTATTTTGAACTCTTTTGTTGACCATGATGGCTACTCCATTTCTTCTGAGGGATTCCTGCCTGCAGTAGTAGATATAATGGTTGTCTGAGTTAAATTCACCCGTTCTAGTCCATTTTAGTTCGCTGATTCCTAGAATGTTGATGGTCACTCTTGCCATCTCGTTTGACCGCTTCCAATTTGCCTTGATTCATGGACCTGACATTCCAGGTTCCTATGCAGTATTGCTCTTTACATCGTTGGACCTTGCTTCCAGTCACATCCACAATTGGGTATTGTTTTTGCTTTGGCTCCATCCCTTCATTCTTTCTGGAGTTATTTCTCCACTGATCTCCAGCAACTGACCTGGGGAGTTCCTCTTTCAGTATCCTATCATTTTGCCTTTTCATACCGTTCATGGGATTCTCAAGGCAAGAATACTGAAGTTGTTTGCCATTCCCTTCTCCGGTGGACCACATTCTGTAAGACCTCTCCACAATGACCTGCCCGTCTTGGGTGGCCCCACGGGCATGGCTTAGTTTCATTGAGTTAGACAAGGCTGTGGTCCTAGTGTGATTAGATTGACTAGTTTTCTGTGAGTATGGTTTCAGTGTGTCTGCCGTCTGATGCCCGCTTGTAACACCTACCATCTTATTTGGGTTTCTCTTACCTTGGACGTGGGGTATCTCTTCACGGCTGCTCCAGCAAAGCACAGCCACTGCTCCTTACCTTGGATGAAGGGTATCTCCTCACTGCTGCCCCTCCTGACCTTGAACGTGGAATAGCTCCTCTAGGCCTTCCTGCACCTGCGCAGCCACTGCTCCTTGGTTGTGGGGTTGCTCCATGTTCTTTCTAGAAGATACCAGTAATGAAAAAGTTTAAAGAAGGTCCCAATTTTGTCATGGCCAAGTTCAGGGCCTACATAGGGTTGTGGAGGGTGGAGATAGTTTGTACTGAAAGTGAAAAGTGAAAGTGAAGTCACTCAGTCGTGTCCTACTCCTAGGGACCCCATGGACTGCAGCCCACCAGGCTCCTCGGTCCATGGGATTTTCCAGGCAGAGTCCTGGAGTGGGTTGCCATTGCCTTCTCTCATTTCTGCCTTCTTCTGACTAGTATGTTATTTGAAATCTGGGTCGCTCTATCTGCCCCTCTGTGCCACTTATCTGGGGTTGGGTAGGATATACTTTCCCAAGTAGTTCAGCCTGAAAGAAAGACTTGTATCATTTGAAAAGATTATCATGGAAATCAGTATATGATCATTCAAAGCAAAATCTTTCCGTGAACTCACAGGTACCTGAGAACTGCACTTTTCCATTTGTCTGAAATCTAGACCCCTTGTCCATGGTTTTCAGAGTGAGCCCAGAAGCTTGTTAGAGATGCAACCTCTTGGACTCCATGCCCAGAAATCTGTGTTTTAACAAGATCGCCAAGTGATTCTTAGCTCCACTTAATCTTGACAGTGTTGTTCTATGTCAAGTTCTCAGAAGTGTCTGGGTTTGTTACAGTCTTGGCTTAGAGGGCAGCTTTGGTTGCAAATAGCTTTTCCATGGGAGCCAATGAAAAACGCAGAAGAGCTTCAACCTCTTCCCTGAGAGAAGTGTGTCCTGGTTGTAGATTAGTGGTTGAGGATGTGGAGGGCTGCACAGCAGATGATAAGCAGCGTATTTTTATGGAGATGAAAAATGTAGAATGATTTTTTATTTCAAATTATATCTCTAGTAAGTCCAAGTTGATATTCCATGATAACAGCAAGAAAAACAAAATGGCAACAAGGTGTGCTAACCTGCCACCATCATAGGAGTAGGGAAGTCAATCCAGTTTTCCTTTGGTATCCTCAGGACAATAGTTCCAGGACCCTCAGGGATACCAACATTTGTAAATGCTCAAGTTCCTTTGATAAAATGGTCCAGGGTACTGAGTACTATCAGCCCTCCATATCCACAGATGCAAAACACGCAGATGTGGAGAGTGACTGTATTCTAGGGTGGATTGGAAGACTTCCTTCACACTTCTGACTAGTGGACGAAAGTGATAACATTCAAATGGAGCTGTTAAATCTTCCTCTGTGATATTGTTGAACCACCAGGTTTTATAAGCTCAGGAGGCATCCCAAATTTAGAACGAAGAGATGAAATTACTCTTCTCAGCAAGCTACCTCCTGACTGAAATAATTTCATAGATTGGCCTGTGTGTCTTCTGCCTCTGGTTATCGCCTACCTGTGGCTTACATAAGAGCCCCTACATGTACTACTCTCATTTTTCTTTTCTTTGAAAATAGGAGCAAAATACTTCAGCTTTGATGCTTTATAGGAATAGAAAATTGTGATGTCTCCTTAATAGGAAAACTCAGGCAAGGTGGTTGATATTTAAATATCTAAACCAAATGCAATAGCACATGGAAATGTGCTTACAAGTTTGAGACAGGGATTTGACTTACTCTCCCACAACTTTCCAAATGCATTTTAGTTATTTTATAGAATTATGAATAACAGATGAAACCTACTTGTTAAAAATTAAATGGATTTGTAATATAAAGAATTATTTTTACACAAAGTAATATTTGTGTATTGTAGATTTTATCTTTAATTTTTAAAAGTCTGTTATCTGATGAAGATAGGCTTTATTATGATTAAGTCTACTTGGTTGAATTATTAACGAACCACATGCTGACTAAAGTTGATGTGATTCTTTCATATATCAGAGTATGGTACTCATGCATTTATAATGTACATCAATTTTTTTTTTCCTAGAAAATATTATCTGTGTGAAAATTTATGATTTTAAAGGAAATATTTAATTTCAAAGAGATACCTTGGGAATTTTGTCTTAGGAAGTTACATAAAAGTAAAAGAAAATAATTTAACTTCAGATGATTCATGCTCAAGTCTTCAAAACACAAGCTCTAAGCCATGTAAAACCTCATTTGGTCCATTGCTCTAAATAGTATCAGATGGACTTTAGGAACTTATTCCTAAGATGGTCTTTTTTCAAAATTTCTCTTGTGCCATTTTCAGGGACTTCTTGTGTGAATACTCTTTTCTAAGCTTTCTGAGAGCATCAGTTTGCAAATACATATATTCATGCATAGATGCATATATGCATACATATACACACAGACACTCACCTAACTTTTCTATGGTCATTCTTTTCCTGCGCTCCTAACTCTACGTGATTTGTATAAATGTGTTATTTCAGCATTTTGGGAGGGAGGAGGGTTCAGGATGGGGAGCATGTGTATATCTGAAATTAAAAAATTAAAAAATTAAAAAATAAAAAAAATAAAAAGCAAATAATGTTTCTATTGCAGGGATCTCCCTAGTTCCCAGAGGAATCTTACTTCCCTTTAATAGAAGAAAGCTTGAGGTCATACTTAATAGGTAAAAGCAAGAATCTCAATCAAGATGAGTTTAAAAACTAAAGACATGGGTTATGATTGCACAGCAAATTGGAAAAGTTTGAACTGATTGAGTTGGCTCTCTCCAAAGATGTTGATACAGGAGTCCCATTTTTGTCTGGGTAAAGACAATATTTAAATTTTTCTTCCATATGCAAAGTAGGCAAAATTGCATGTGCTGCTGAAATAATGCATTATTTAACATAGCTGAATAAATCCATTTAAATCATCAGGGAAGTGCACATAATAAAATAATGCTTGTGTTCCTTCAGCTTAATCAATCTAAAGCATCTATTTATTCTAGATGTATAATTCCATGCACTTTGTCAGAAGAAAGACTTTATGCTCTAAAGACTCAGCACAAGTGAAATCTGTCCTAGGATACAAAGCCAGGATTTGAATTTGGGCCTCACAGGCCAAAACATTAAAAATAAAATATGGACTGGGAATTCATGTGATTAATTTATTATTCATTTAGGTGAAAATGAGGTTTAAATGTGGAATTCTTAATACACATATAGAGTATTCAGATTTTACAAGGAAAGGGCATATTCCTACATTGATACCCTTTGTGAGAGGATATCTGACAATGATGATGATGATGATTTATTGTGATCTTCTGCTGTCAGCTTGTCAATTCTTCCTTGCAGTTGTTTTGAGAGAGAGAGAGAGAGAGAGAGAGAGATTTTTTTTTTTTTTTTTCTGTCAGTTTGTGTAAAGGAGCCATTCCTCTATTACGCCTGTAATATAGTGAGTGTCCTTTTCTGTTTGGGATGTAAGTGAGGGCCATGGCCTTTTTTTGCAGAAGGAATGAAGTTACTAGTCTGTGAAGTTAAAGGGAGGCCAGGTTACTGACAGGAAGAGGCAGGCCTTCAAAGAGGTAGTGGGAACTCAGAAGCCTGGCTCTAGCCAGGAGAGAGAGGAAGCTTGAATTCTTCCTCTGGGTCTCACTTCTCTTAGGTTGGGATCAGCAGTGCCTGGTTAGAGGAAGTTAAGCCCGATAAGTAGATTCTCTGTATGCTTGGACAATACTGTGTAACTTTGGAATAATTGGAAGAACCTTTAAAATTGGGTTCTTCTCTCAAGTATGAATAAAGAGCTATTCACCTAGAGCCGCGGTTCCCAAAATATGGTACTGAGACCAGCATCAGTCTGGAACTTCTTAGAAAGGAAAATGTTCAGGCCCTGTCTCAAACAAATGGCAAAGCCCAGTGGGTGGAACCTGGCAGTTGGTTTTAGTAAAGCCTCCAGGTGATTCTAATGAAAGTTCCAGTGTGAACATCTTTGCCTCTTGTCTGCTTCCCCTTCAGGCTTCTTCACTCATTTCCTCCCCTTCTCTTCTCTTTCAAAGCTGGCCATTTCCTTGACAGATTGAACTTTTAGTCAGTTTAGACTTTTATGATGCAGACAGGAGAGGAAGGAGGAGATCAGGTTAGAACCATGAGAAGAATTTTCCCAGAGTGTGGAGATCAGCGCTGGAAGGAGAGCTGCGCATATCGCTGGGGATAAACACTGTCGCTGTAGCGTCGGAGGTTGTGTCCAGGTTTGACCCAGCTCAGCCGCTTATAAGATGCATATCATTGGTCCACTTATTTCAGGTCAGTGGAGTCTACTTCTCCAGGACTCAGTTTCCTTATCTGTAAAATGGAGCTAAAACAGCAATAAAAATTTGAAGGGATATTATAAGTATCCATTTAGCTGATTTATATAAATGGCATGAAACAGTGATCAGTATTCATTTGTTTTTATTGCTAAAGGCAATATATTCTCTTTATGATATTCAGAAATAAAAAAAAATTTAAAGACGCAGTGTGATCTCAAAAATTACAATTTGATTGCTGGGTTCATTGCTTTCCTTTAAAAGCATGCTTTTTGAGATTGGACCACATTGATCATAGCTTTAAGATGGTTTTATAAGAATATACTGCTCCAGTTAGAGCAATGTTAAAAGACATTCACAATCCAAGGCTACTAAACTGTTGTGGATTCTCAGTTAAGTGATCATTCTCTCAGGTGCAAATCTCTGACACTTTCTTCTCAAAACAGGCACACTAGTTCTCTGTCCCCGGTTTCCTTATTAAATCCCAACTTCCTGCAAACTAGTGTGTGGGTCTTTTATTTTAAAGCTAACTTCTTAAAGAAAGCAACTAGTTTTACATGTGTACAATTTTGGATACATGATTGCTTTCACCTTTGATTGAATATCCAGTGGAGAGTTCTATGATAGCTCTGTTCTTGTTTTTTCTTTTCCCTTCCATCTTGTAAAGTTCCATTCGCCAAGAAAGAGGCCATTTGACTCACCAAAATAGACTTTTATTTCTGACCTTCCTTCTGTATGATGGCAAAATAAAAAGTTACGTGGGGTAATGGAGCCAGAGACATGGTCCTGACCCTATCTCTGATTAGCTTTTGACTCAGGAAAGTCATTCATCCTCTTGGATCAATTTTCTCACTTAGACTGATGTTTCAACTGGGATAATAGTGCCTCTTCAAAGGGTAATGAGGAGTTCAAGCCGAGGAAAAGTGAATGCTATTTTAAATGCTCACGTGCCATTCTAATGTTAGTTATTAAAAACTGATGATAGTTGACATTCATTGAGGGCTTATGAGGAGCTGGGGACCATGAAAAGCCTTATATACACATATCTATATTTACTTATATATAAAACAGTTCAAAAGCATCAATTCTTCAGCGCTCAGCCTTCTTCATAGTCCAACTCTCACATCCATACACGACCACTGGAAAAACCATAGCCTTGACTAGACGGACCTTTGTTGGCAAAGTAATGTCTCTGCTTTTTAATATGCTGTCTAGGTTGGTCATTGAACTGTGATGCTTTTGAACTGTGGTGTTGGAGAAGACTCTTGAGAGTCCCTTGGACTGCATGGAGATCCAAGCAGTCCATCCTAAAGGAGATCAGTCCTGGGTGTTCATTGGAAGGACTGATGTTGAAGCTGAAACTCAAATACTTTGGCCACCTGATGTGAAGAGCTGACTCATTGGAAAGGACCCTGATGCTGGGAGAGATTGAGGGCAGGAGGAGAAGCCGACAACAGAGGATAAGATGGTTGGATGGCATCACTGACTCAATGGACATGGGTTTGGGTGGACTCCAGGAGTTGGTGATGGACAGGGAGGCTGGGCGTGCTGCTGTTCGTGGGGTTGCGAAGAGTTGGACATGACTGAGCAACTGAACTGAACTGACTGATATATAAAACATTATTGCAGTGTATTTAACATTCAATGTATTCATTCGTAAATAAAGCTTAGCAAATCCAGTTTTCGTAATCAGTGTTCAAATCCTGATTAGAAGCATTTTCAACTTCTGACTGCAGGTAAGAGGACATTCTGCCTGAAACAGTAAGGAAATTTGCTATCTCTTGTACTGAGGGATCCAGAGCAGCAGTGGATTCCAGTGTGGCCTAGGCTGCATTCTGAGAGTCCCCACCTTTCCTGACCAGAGTCACAGAAGGCTACCTGTGTTGTGGATTTCTAAAGGTGGGCAGGCCCTCTGTGGTCAGACTCCAGAGCAATCATGGTGATGAAAGTCAGGACTGGATTGGTTCCCAGAGCTAGTTTGTTGTGTATAAGACTGAGGATTCTGGTCTTCTTGTCCAATCCCTGATTGCAAAACAATGCTGGACCCTGGCAGGGAAGTGACTAGCTAGTCACCGATCACTGAGATGTTGTTCAGGAGTCTGTGAAGCCCCTGAATCTTCATAGCTTCGAGGTATTGAGTTAACCAGAAAAGTTAGTTTATGTTTTTCCAAAGATGTGACTGAAAAACCCCAATGGACTTTTTGACCAACTCAATAGGAGTAGCTGTTGCTCCTTCTTCTCTCTACAAAGAGACTAGGTTCTTCAAAGGCCCTTATTGTTATTTCTCAACCCAAAGGGCAACATTCTATACACATGCTTTTCTTGGGCAATCTAAGTTCATTTTCTTATCACCTATTACATATCAGGAGTTTCATACCTCCTTCCTAGAAGCAGTATTGCCTTTCCATTGTTAAGCTATTGGTAGGCTTTCCATTCTGCTAGTGTGATTTTTCTTTCTATTCCTGCTCCTTAGGGAAGGGACACACCTTGTTGTTTTGAGTTCTGTGTTTTTAAATCTCTATACCAAAAGTGTGGCCCTACTAAGGCATGTGATACAAGATAGTGGTAATACAAAGACCACTCACCAGACAAGTCACTGGAGGGGAATATCTGGCTATGGTAATGATAATCCCAGATGCTCTATACCGTAGTTCTCTTAAAGAATGTCAGTGCACTCCTTTCTCTCAAATGTTCCTTCTGTAGCAAAAGCAACATAAAAAAAAAAAAAAAAAACCCACAACATTCATGGGGTTGAAATGAGGTTCTTGAGTCAGTCACCAGCACATATGTTTGTTAATGTGAAGCCAGGACAGACTGTGGATAGAACAGATCAGATCTTGGACATTTGTCCCCTCTGCCCAACACTCTTCCTGCCCAACTAGTTTATCTGCATTTCCTAGAACTTTCCTTGCACTTTCCAGGCTCCAGATGTTTGCTCATTGTGTTCCCATCACATCGGATGCCTTTTTTGAATATCTCCACCTGCCTGAATCCCACTGTCACCCTCACCCAGCTGAAAATGGCCTCTTCCTCATGACTTCTCAGACACATCCAGGCCAAAAAAGACCCAAGATCCAATTCTCTTCTTGCCCTCATTGAACATTAACTGAACATATTTTTTTTCTGTAAAATTAAATGTGACCTTGTTTATTTAAATGTTTACATCTTGTCTCCATACCTAGATTACAGTTTGAGGGCTTAAGCCCTTGCCTCCCATGTTACTGTAACTCCCTGTCCCCCCACCCCCACCCATTCTAGTGCCTCTGCACGGAGCACAGTAAGTGTTAGTGTTGGTCGCTCAGTCGTGTCTGACTCTTGTGACGCTATAGACTGTAGCCTGGCAGACTCCTCTGTCCATGGAATTCTCCAGGCAGGAATACTGGAGTGAATAGCCATTCCCTTCTCCAGGGGATCTTCCTAACCCACTGATCAAACCCAGGTCTCCTGCATTGCAGGCAGATTCTTTACCATCTGAGCCACCAGGAAAGACTTAAGCATAGTAACAAAAAAAAAAAAAGTTTTTTTATTCACTGTTTGATTAGAATCTGATAGTAGGGATATTTTAGACTAAAAAGACAGTTTTGGGTTACCTAAGAGGAAATTATACACTAGGACTAACTATGAGCTTTTAACCAGAGTTGATAAATGAGGTGAAGTATATCTTTTGTTTGATGTAAATATGTTTCCTTTTTAAGGCTTTTCACAAAGATTAAGTTTAGTTCAGTCACTCAGTTGTCTCCAACTCTCTGAGACCCCATGGACTGCAGCATGCCCAGCCTTCCCTCTCCATCACCAACTCCCAGAGCTTGCTCAAACTCATGTCCATAGAGTCAGTGATGCCATCCAACCATTTCACCCTCTGTCATCCCTTCTCCTCCTGCCTTCAGTCTTTCACAGCATCAGGGTCTTTTCCAGTGAGTCAGTTCTTCGCATCAGGTGGCCAGAGTATTGGAGTTTCAACTTCAGCATCAGTCCTTTCAATGAATATTCAGGACTGATTTCCTTTAGGATGGACTGGTTGGATCTCCTTGCAGATTAGGTGGTTTTATGTTACCTCTTTGACCCATCTTCTGACTTCCTTTCTCATCTCTTTCTGGGTCACCCTTATATGATGCAGGACAGTTATGTTTTGTTTTATTAATCCACATAGAGTATAGCATCTGACATCTGTGTTTTCTGACCAGGGATCAAACCCATGCTTCCTTCAGTAGAAGCACAGATTTTCAACCACTAGGGAAGTCCCAGATTTTTTTTTTTTTTAAACAGTTTCCTTTAAGCTGTCTTCTATCCCCTCACTGTATTTATATATTTTTCTTCTTAGAAAGCCTGGGAAGAATTCAGCAACATTTTGATAGTCACACTTTTTCAAAGTAAACCTTTACCTGTGTGCACTCTCGTTGGATCTGCCCAGCTCTGAGTCCCTGCAGGATCAACTTTCAGGCTGCCACCTCTCTTCCAGCTTGGCCCTCTCTTTTTTGCATGTTAAATTTTTCCTTTTAGCTTTAGCACTACTGCCTTTCAAAAGCTGATTTTCAACAGATCTTTTGACTCTGATAACCTCCCAACATACAGTGGTGGTGATGGTGGTGTGTGTGTACATATATGGGCTTGTTTTCCTTTTTACCAAAGTATTTATTGAACTACTTTGAGAGAACTTAAGAAATTATACAGGGCTATTGCCTTGAGTAAGAGGATTATGTTTGAACACAGCTCTGTTTTCCTCCATCCTTGTCTTTAGTTTCTTCATTTGTTTCTTATTCTTAAACATCCATAACATTTTTGACCCAAAATTGTATCCCCTCAACCATCTCTTTCAATGTTGAACTCAGGAGGTACTAAAGCCTTTAAATAATATTGAAGACCCTTCAGTGGCTTTGAAGTACTTTAGAAAATAGACTAAGATTACTCTTGCTCTCAGATTAGCTAAGAAATTACTCTTGCTCTCAGATTAGCTAAGAAATCCATCCCAGGACCATTGATTTCTCCCTATTTGCCTCTCTCCTCTCTTTCCTCTACATGTAGACACAAAACCCAGTTAAGCCATCATGTGGCAGTATAGTTTTGATTCTATCCTTTATGACTTATAAGACATTGCTTAAAAACACCTTATGTTGTGTTTATTCAGTCAAAGTTTCTCATCCAGGTTTTCAACCATGTTTTTCCTTTGTATGCCAATGAGTTTCTTTCCCTAAGGGTCCAGTCAAATCTTTTGAGGTCTCCTGCTGCCTCTGTATCTGAAGCTGTCACTTCAAAGTGTTCTGCCTGCCCTGGTTGAATCACCAACAGTCCTTTGCGAGAGGCCCAGGTTTTTTTTTTTTTTTTTTTTTTCTCTTTAGATTTGATTATCTATCAGGCTAGAGGAGCTTATGAGAACCTGCAATCTAAGCTCAAGGTGGTAATAGCAAGAAGACTTATCAAAGACTTAACAGGTGCCAGGCACTTTGTTATTTCATTTAATTCTCAGAATAACACCATGAGATGTCATTATTATCTCCATTTTGCAGGCAAGGAAACTGGAGGCACAGGGAGTTTAAGTTAACTTGTCTGAAGTCTAAAAGACTTCTAAAAGTTTCTATAAAGTACATGATGGAGTCTGTATTATGAACACAGAGGGTCAGCTTCCAAAATTTCAGTTCGTAATTACTGTGCCAAATGGTATATTATACAAGTTATGCTGTCTCCCTGGGGTTCCCTGGTGGCTCAGATGGTAAAGAAGCCACCTGCAATGTGGGAGACCTGGGTTCTATCCCTGGATCAGGAAGAACCCCTGAAGGAGGACATGGAAACCCACTCCAGTCTTCTTGCCTGGAGAATCCCATGGGTAGAGGAGCCTGGTGAGCTGCAGTCCATGGGGTCGCAGAGATCCGGGCGCGAATGAGTGACGAAGCACACACACACTGTCTCCCCACCCTGTTCTGTCAAACTCCGATGGTAAACACAAGCATTATGGTTCATTTTAAAGCAGTGATTCTAATTTTACAGTTTATAAGCACTATGTTCACTATTTAGATGATACACTTTGGAGTGGTACATTCTGTATATTTGGAACATTCATTTCTCTCTGCAGTCACTGAAACTTGTTAATATCAACCACCAGCTTTGCTGGCTCCTTCAAATAAGCTTGTTTAATCTATTATAGCTGGCCTCTAGCAAATGTTATTAGTAGGAAGGATATTGTGGTAAGGAATATTCACTCTGTTTAGAAACTCAAATGAGGTATTCTCAGCATGTGTATGAATAAATATGTATGCATATGTATGTACAGATACCCTTGGAAACCTTTTACAGTTATTGAGTCACTCAGTACCCAGTGGTAATGGACTTCCATGTACCATAGGTGAGGTGTTGGGTTGTATATATCCTGGTATTCAGGTTATGTTTTTAAAACAGTTTGGCAGAAATTCAAGTATTGGCAGGTGGGTTGCAGCTTTGGCAGTTTTCACTCTAAGAAATCAATCGACAAAGCACCAAACAGCGCAATATATTACTTGTTGGCTGGTAAGTCATAAGCCCTGGAGGCTGTTGCTCATCCTGGATGCCGGCTGCTGGCCGACGGTAGGGCAGATGGAAGAGCTGGCTGCTAAGTTGTTTCCAGCACTTGAAGCCCAGCATGATGGAGGATCCTGAGCAGGGCTCAGAAAAATGTTTCTCTGCTAACTCATCTTGTGATTATCGGTGAATTTACGTACTCCAAGAGACAGCTGTTTTGTTGTAATGGTTCCTCAGCAAGTGAAATTCATGTTTCCAGGTCAGTTTCTAATATTATGATTATAATTGGATACTATTTGAACTAGTTTCTATTTATAAGACACAGAAAAATTAATGGAAAATATTTTAATCCTGATCTAAAGAGTATTTATTGTAGCTTTGTTGGCAATGTTGATGGTAAAAGTGCAGCTACGTATCATGTGAGTATTTGGCCTGATTTAACAACACCCCCTCCCTCCAACCCCTCCCTTCACCAGGGTTTCCCTGGTGGCTCAGACGGTAAAGAATCCACCTGCAGTGCAGGAGACCTGGGCTCGATCCCTGGGTTGGGAAGATCCCCTGGAGGAGGGCATGGCAACCCACTCCAGTATTCTTGCCTGGAGAATCCCATGAACAGAGAGCCTGGTGAAGAGTCAGACATGACTGAGCAACTAAGCACAGCGCCTCCCCCAAATTTTTCAATATAGTGTAGTTTTAATAATGCAATGATGAGTGGATTATTGACCAACATTTCCTAGTCTTGTAACTACAAAGAAAAATAAGCTAGCCTGGTCTCATTGGCTCCCATTGTCTTGATAAAATAACCAGGATATAGGGTCTGCTTTTCTTTTTCCCCCTTAGTCAACCTTTCTTTTTGTCCCCCCTTTGGGTAAACTTGACTCGCATTGCTACATTGAATTTTGATGAGACTACAATCATATTCCGCTTGAGTTTCCCAGATTCAGAGCCCTAGGAGAGCCGAATTAGCAACAGAAGATTACTTGGTGAATACAAGATCATGGAAACAGAACCAAGTGACCCACAGCGCTTTCCTTCAGACCAAAACTCATCCTTGTCTCACAACAGACACAATTTTCTAGACTTGGGCTTCTCACACCCTTTCAATTCAGTGACTTTCTCCCTGGATCTGTGCTGCGTGAAAGCTACAGATTCTGTTTGACTAATCACCCTCCACATACAAACTTTTTTCCTCCGTGCTTGCTATTCTATTCTGGTTCACATGGACTGTCTTCAAACTGTAACTTTTTTAGATTTCTTTTTCATGAAGTTACAATCACAGTATATCTTTCAGGAAACATACCAAACTTAGTATCATTGGAATGATGCAAATTCTTGAGTTCTTGACAGCATCAGGTTCCTTATATAGATGTCTAATTACTTACTTTTTTGAGGAGAGACCACTTCTTTCATTCTACAATGATACAAGAAAGGACTCTCCACTCGATTCATAGCACAAAGTACTTCCTGCAAAACATCCCTACTTCCACACTCAGGTCATTTAGATTTTCTTTGGGGCATAAAATGGTTCAGAACAGATCGGTCACTCAGTCGTGTCCAACTCTTTGCGATCCCATGAAGCGCAGCACGCCAGGCCTCCCTGTCCATCACCAACTCCCGGAGTTCACTCAGACTCATGTCCATCGAGTCAGTGATGCCATCCAGCCATCTCATCCTCTGCCGTCCCCTTCTCCTCTTGCCCCCAATCCCTCCCAGCATCAGAGTCTTTTCCAATAAGTCAACTCTTCGTATGAGGTGGCCAGAGTACTGGAGTTTCAGCTTTACCATCATTCCTTCCAAAGAGCACCCAGGGCTGATCTCCTTCAGAATGGATTGGTTGGATCTCCTTGCAGTCCAAGGGACTCTCAAGAGTCTTCTCCAACACCACAGTTCAAAAGCATCAGTTCTTCAGCACTCAGCCTTCTTCACAGTCCAACTCTCACATCCATACACGACCACAGAAAAAACCATAGCCTTGACTAGACGAACCTTTGTTGGCAAAGTAATGTCTCTGCTTTGGAATATGCTATCTAGTTTGGTCATAACTTTCCTTCCAAAGAGTAAGCGTCTTTTAATTTCATGGCTGCAGTCACCATCTGCAGTGACTTTGGAGCCCAAAAAATAAAGTCTGACACTGTTTCCACTGTTTCCCCATCTATTTCCCATGAAGTGATGGGACCGGATGCCATGATCTTCGTTTTCTGAATGTTGAGCTTTAAGCCAACTTTTTCACTCTCCACTTTCACCTTCATCAAGAGGCTTTTGAGTTCCTCTTCACTTTCTGCCATAAGGGTGGTGTCATCTGCATATCTGAGGTTATTGATATTTTCCCGGCAAGTTTTAACAAATTGTTTGCCTTATTTTGATTATATGATTTGCTTTTTGGTAACTTTTAAGTTTTTAAAATTACTTACTCAATGTTCAAGCAAAGTTCTATCACGTAGGCACCAACATCATTCTATGAAGTGCAGTGAAGTGAAAGTCGCCCAGTTGTGTCTGATTCTTTGTGACCCCGTGGACTATACCTGAATTCCTCAGGCAAGAATACTGGAGTGGGTAGCCTTTCCCTTCTCCAGGGGATCTTCCCAACCCTGGGATTGAACCCAGGCCTCCAGCATTGCAGGCAGACTCTCTACCAGCTGAGCCACCAGGAAAGCCCAATTTGTGCTATATTAAATAGTAATTCAAAAAATCCATTAATCTACACCAAGGTAATATAGTAGTATCTAGTAAATTACCTTAATATGATATAATTCTGCTGAGTCCAAGACTGTCTCATGAGAAAATGTACTTAGGTGCAACCAAAGAAAGAATATAAGAAATCTCCAGAGAGTTTTATATAGCTAGGCTTCACTATTGGTAATGTATTGCCCTGAAGGCATCTTCAAAATACCTTTCTGTTTAATAATGGCTTCAATATCCATTAGAAAAATGTTGGCAACAAATCTAGAAGATGAATTCAGGGCTTATTCACTTTACAAAAATATTTCTTAAGTATACAAAACCATCCACCTCTAAAACTCTGTATTTCAGCCTTCTCTGATATTGATTGGTAGGCACTTCCTAAGCCGGGTAGGGAGCAAAGGGAAGCAGAAAAAGAATATAAATTTAAAATTAAGGCATTAAGAGTGATTGACAGTTTGATATGGCTCTAACCTTAAAGGTACAACATCAATTATATTATAATGTAAATCAATAGAAGCATGTCATATAATTTATAAAATGGTGAACATACAGCCTTTTCAAAATACATTTTTCATGCAGATCAAAGTAAGTTGCACAGATATAGCTAGGCAAATGATCTCCAGAAATCAGAACTGAGATTTTTTTTTTGATGTGAGCCATTTTTAAAGTCCTTGTTGAATTTGTTACAATATAACTTTTGTTTTTAGGTGTTGGTTTTTTGACTCCAAGGAACATGGGATCTTAGCTTCTGAACCAGGGGTTGAACCTGTATGACCTGCATTGCAAGGGGAAGTGTTAGCTACTGGACCACCATGAAAGTCCCAGAGCTGAGACTCTTAATTTAGGGTTTTAAAGTGTCTATGTCATGGGAGGACTGTGTGGTATGGGGATGGAGCCCCTAGGAGAGTAGGCAGCAATGTTGTAGTATGAACTTGAGTCTCAGGGAATCTATTAATGGAAATCAATGGAGACATGAAATCCTTAAAATAATGGACAGAATTGTATGTGATGGGGACAAGCTAAGGAAATAGTTAATGTATTTCTGTTTTTTGTTTTTTTCTCCTTCAGATAAAGAGGGTCTTTTTAGTCACTCACGTTAGATGACAACCAAGGATATTTGATTGTGCTGCAAATAACTGAGGACTAAATCACATTAACATCATGAAAAGGTGATGTCAGACATTAAAATGATGAAGGAGATTACAAGAAAAGAGTGGAGACAGGAAGAAGTTTCTGGAGGATTGAGCTTTATTGGTGGTGAGGGGATAGATATAACCTCATTTTGACCACCTACCCACTTTGGTATATCTGTATGAAAGGTGGGGGCTCTTGTTTTAATATTGCCTTTTCTGTCTGCAATCCCTACCACAGCATTTAGCATCAACCTCTTGTTGTTTCTTCATCTGTGCTCCTGGTGTTTTGCTACTGACCTCCCTTGGAGGGATGTTGTAAGGCTTAAATCATTAATGATTAGCAAGTGCTTCATAAATTGAAAGGATTGCCTTGGTGCTAACTCAGATGCACCTAGGAACTGCAGCATGTAGAATACGATGCAAAGGCATGTTGTCAGAATTCCTCACGGAGCCACGGATCAGCCAGGCCTCCCACTCACATCAGGGTGAATTAGGGCCGTGGTTTTGCAAGCACATCTGATGCTGCTTGACTTGTGCATGCTTCTGTTGCAACATTATTTTGACACTTTGTGTGTTCATTTGTTGGACTACTTTAAACTCTTCTGTAATCAAAGGAAAGCAAAGTGCCTACTACAAGCAATTTCTGAAGATTGTGTCAACCTGATTGAGGATGAAAAATTGATCTACTGGATAAAAATGTTGGAATAGCATGTTTATTTGACTTGTTTGGCCAGACATAAATAGGGCATTGATTCAGGAGACGTTTTCATTAAAACACATTGTTTATCTAATACTTTGACAATCAGTGGTATTCTCTCTATGTGTCTTTCTCTTTCTCTCAATTTCTTTCTCTTTTTCAACTCTAACTCTGACTCACTTCCAAACTTCAATATCACATAAAAGAAAACAGAGACCAATGGAAGTAAATGATCCATCTAGTTAGTGCTGGGATTAAGACAGAAATCTGATTTCTTGTCTCCTAGTTCAATACTTTAATAGATGTGAGAATTCTTTGATCATTTCTAAGAATAAAACCAAGTAACTTTAACAAACATTCACTATTTTTCCTAAAAGCTCCAGATTTTCGTTCAAGGATCCCAGAGTAACCACTATCTAAAAAGCTGACCAGCCATGCATTTAGACTATGAGGGAGATCCACTGTAGCATCTGTCATGTCATCAAACTCTAATATTGAGTTCTGTGATCTATTTGGTTTGATGAGCTATCCCCTCTTCCCATCCAGTCTACAAAACACCTGAAAATATGACTTTAACAGACAGATCAAGGCAGGTACAGGAGTAGCCACACTTCCATTTATTTTCTTTTTATCAATGTACAAAAAAATATATACATATATATATATATATATATATATATAGAGAGAGAGAGAGAGAAAGAGAGAGAGAAATGGGGTTGGAAGCTGCAGTCTAAATTAGCTCCTGAAGTTTCAGTTATCTTGGTATGTATAGTTTAAGTGAGATTCTTCTAAAATGAATTAGGTGATAGCATAAAATTCATATTATATTCCAAATACAAATCCAGACTCACTGATGAAAATCTAAGTGTAATTCCCAATCCTTCCCTTTTTCCTTTTCATCTCCAAGTGCCAGCCTTTCTCCCACTTCAGAGACCCCTTACCTCTAATGTTTCTTTCCTTCTTTTTTTTTTTTTTTTTAACTTTATTTTTTTCCCTTGTCCTCTTCCTCTTGATACTCCTCAATCTGTATGCTCTGTACGAGTGGGAAAGCCAGACTTAGAAGGTGTGGGTAAGGCAGAGATGAGAAGAGGTAATGACCAATTTTGTATGTACAGTTCTCGGTCACTGGAGGGACCAGAAGAAGCTCTCATATGCCCCAGGCCTGGGGACAAAATAAGCACTACTCCTGTTAGAAGACATTAATAGAGCAATCAGGGGGTGGATTGCTCAGATGGAGCAGCAGCAGGGACCAATCTGCCCTAAGCTCTGAGTCTTGGTTTGTTTTGTGTAGAAACTTTTGGTATGTGTACTTCCAGAGAGCATCAGCCTTGTCAACTAGACTCACATAGGACTGATTTCTAAATCTCTGTGCCTGTTTACTCAACTGCAATGTGACTGATCTAGTTTTGCAGCCACAATGGTCCTATCTGTTTGTTCACCCTTTCTTGGCCCAAGATGTGGAATTAGTGACTAGAAAATTGGAAACCATAGAAAAAGGATTAGAATTCTTAGTATGTTATTTAATCTGACCTGTAATGGAACCTAGAAAATTATTCCCATCCCTCCATGATGATTCTGTTATATTTTTCTTAATTTCTTTATTTGGCTGTGCTTGGTCTTGGAGTTGTCACACAGGATCTTTGGTCTTCACTGGGGCATGTGAGATCTTTACTTGCATCATGTGGGCTCTAGTTTCCTGACCAGGGATCAACCCCAGGGCTCCTGCATTGGGAGTGTGGAGTCTTAGCCACTGGACCACAGGGGAAGTTCTGATCCTGTTATAATTAACTGTGTGTCTGTTCATTCATTCAGTATGTATTTAGTGCACTTCTTCAATGTTTCAGTCACTGCCCTAGGTTCTTGTATTTATCAATAAGCACAGTAGGTGAAGATCCCTTCCTTAATTTTCTACATCCTTCAGAACATGCTTTAAGTCTTTTGGAATATAGTTGCATTAGCTCTACGATCAGCACAGTTCAGTACACATCTTTCAGTTGTGTGAATGAATCAGGACTGACTCCTCTTGGCCAAATCCTTGACCTTTGACATCTTGTTCCCAGGCTCTAGATCAAAGCACTCAGCAGCACTTTGAAGGCTGATGATGGAAATATGCTCTATGCCGGCCAAGTAGACACGTGTGACATTGAGAACTTGAAATGTCAGTGGTACAACTAAGAAATTGAATTTTTAAATGTTATTGAACTTAAAATTACATTTCAGTAACTGCCCACAGTTCATGGCCATCACATTGGACAGTACTGCTCTAGACAATCCATAGCTCCCTGTTGTCTCTGTAAGGTTAGAACTGCTGCTTCTTTGGCAGGTTGCTGCTCAGGAAATGGTGCAGTGAGTCATTATGAATGCCCACGGATCCAGATTGTTCACGGGTCAGGTATCAACAGTTGAGACAGGGCATAGCTAGACAGGAGGAGTTTGATTCCTGGAAATGATGTACAGGTGGCCAGCCATGCAGATGTTTGCCACTTAGAAGCTCTTCAAGAGCTCCAAACAGGACAAGGTGCCATTTGTGACCAGAATTCATGAAATATGGGCTAAATAGAGATCTTTAAACACTGGGTTACCTTGCAGGGATAGAATCCCCATTCCCTCTTCCTGGGAGGACTGTTGAGAAGGAGACGAGACCCTTGTCTTTGAGAAAATGTGGATTTTCTCATTCCAGTGGGACTGGATTTTGAGTTTAGGTAACTGAGGCAGCTTCTCAGTGACTAGAATTGGAGTATTAGGAAACAAGCAGATTTCCAAATAAAATAACTTATTCTCAAAATCATACAGTGTACAGCAGGAAAGTTCACATGCTATTGAGTCCAGTGATCTAAACTAGTTCCTTCTATTCTTCTTGCATGGATCTGGCTGGGCTGGGAGTTGAAGACCATCTGTTGTCATGGAAGGAACTGGAGAGAGAGGCAGAAATATGTTCTCTTTGCTTGCTTAGCAATTTGGTGTATCTTCTTGAGAGCATCTGAAGAGAGAAATCGTGTCTTAGAAAGGACTTCAATATAAATGCATAATAAATCCTGTCCAGGGGGCTTATATTAGCACTGGTTAACTCTCTCCATTTATGTTGATCATCTTAAGCTTTAGTTCCATGACCAATCACAATGAAGCCTGGCAAAGACAGAACACTTTGAAACAGTGAGTCAGGAGAATCCACAGGGCATCCACATCCTGAAATCTCTGGGACAGGGAACCGAACATTCAAAGCAAAGGGAGCAAAGCTGACTTGGGCAGCTGAGCACAGGGTCAGCTACTAGAGAGAAAAGCAGAGGTCTAGGCTAAGAGAACTCAGGAAATTTCATTTCCGCTCTTCGCTCACTGCCTTGACAACTCTCTTTTGGAACAGTGCTGTGCAAGTTGACTGTGTCCTTGTCATTTTAAAAGTCTTCCAAGTGGGCTTTATCCCAGGGATGCAAGGATTCTTCAATATCTGCAATAAATCAATGTAATACACCACATTAACAAATTGAAAAATAAAAGCCATGTGATTATCTCAATAGATGCAGAGAAAGCCTTTGACAAAATTCAACATCCATTTATGATAAAAACTCTCCAGAAAGCAGGAATAGAAGAAACATACCTCAACATAATAAAAGCTATATATGACAAACCCACAGCAAACATTATCCTCATGGTGAAAAATTGAAAGCATTTCCCCTAAAGTCAGGAACAAGACAAGGGAGCCCTCTTTCACCACTACTATTCAACATAGTTTTGAAAGTTTTGGCCACAGCAATCAGAGCAGAAAAAGAAATAAAAGAAATCTAAATTGGAAAGAAGAAGTAAAACTCTCACTGTTTGCAGATGACATGATCCTCTATATAGAAAACCCTAAAGACTCCACCAGAAAATTACTAGAGCTAATTAATGAATATAGTAAAGTTGCAGGATATAAAATCAACACACAGAAACCCCTTGCATTCCTATACACTAATAATGAGAAAATAGAAAGAGAAATTAAGGAAACAATTCCATTCACCATTGCAACAAAAAGAATAAAATACTTAGGAATATATCTACCTAAATAAACAAAAGACCTATATATAGAAAACTATAAAACACTGGTGAAAGAAATCAAGTTCAGTTCAGTTCAATTCAGTCACTCAGTCGTGAACTCAAAGAGGACACTAATAGATGGAGGAGTATACAGTGTTCATGGATCAGAAGAATAAATATAGTGAAAATGAGTGTACTTCCCCAAAGCAATCTATAGATTCAATGCAATCCCTATCAAGCTACCAACGGTATTGTTCATAGAGCTAGAACAAATGATTTCACAATTTGTATGGAAATGCAAAAAAACTCGAATAGCCAAAGCAATCTTGAGAAAGAAGAATGGAGCTGGAGGAATCAACTTGCATGACTTCAGGCTCTACTACAAAGCCACAGTCAAGACAGTATGGTACTGGCACAAAGACAGAAATGTAGATCAATGGAACAAAATGGAAATCCCAGAGATAAATCCATGCACCTATGGACACCTTATCTTTGACAAAGGAGGCAAGACTATACAATGGAGAAAAGACAATCTCTTTAACAAGTGGTGCTGTGAAAACAGGTCAACCACTTGTAAAAGAATGAAACCAGAACACTTTCTAACACCATACACAAAAATGAACTCAAAATGGATTAAAGATCTAAATGTAAGACCAGAAACTATAAAACTCCTAGAGGAGAACATAGGCAAAACCCTCTCCGACATGAATCACAGCAGGATCCTCTATGACCCACCTCCCAGAATATTGGAAATAAAAGCAAAAATAAACAAATGGGATCTAATTAAACTTAAAAGCTTCTGCACAACAAAGGAAACTATAAGCAAGGTGAAAAGACAGCCTTTAGAATGGGATAAAATAATAGCAAATGAAGCAACTGACAAAGAATTAATCTCAAAAATATACAAGCAACTCCTGCAGCACAATTTCAGAAAAATAAACGACCCAGTCAAAAAATGGGCCAAAGAACTAAACAGACATTTCTACAAAGAAGACATGCAGATGGCTAACAAACACATGAAAAGATGCTCAACATCACTTATTATCAGAGAAATGCAAATCAAAACCACAATAAGGTACCATTTCATGCCAGTCAGAATGGCTGCTATCCAAAAGTCTACAAGCAATAAATGCTGGAGAGGGTGTGGAGAAAAGGGAACCCTCTTACACTGTTGGTGGGAATGCAAACTAGCCACTATGGAGAACAGTGCAGAGATTCCTTAAAAAACTGGAAATAGAACTGCCATACGACCGAGCAATCCTACTGCAGGGCATACACAACAAGGAAACCAGAATTGAAAGAGACATGTGTACCCCAGTGTTCATTGCAGCACTGTTTATAATAGCCAGGCTGTGGAAGTAACCTAGATGTCCATCAGCAGATGAATGGATAAGAAAGCAGTGGTACATATACACAATGGAGTATTACTCAGCCATTAAAAAGAATACATTTGAATCAGTTCTAATGAGGTGGATGAAACTGGAGCCAATTATACAGAGTGAAGTAAGCCAGAAAGAAAAACACCAATACAGTATACTAACGCATATATATGGAATTTAGAAAGATGGTAATGATAACCCTGTATGCAAGACAGCAAAAGAGACACAGATGTATGCAACAGTCTTTTGGACTCTGTGAGAGAGGGAGAGGGTGGGATGATTTGGGAGAATGGCATTGAAACATGTATAATATCATATGTGAAATGAATCGCCAGTCCAGGTTCGATGCATGATACAGGATGCTCGGGGCTGGTGCACTGGGATGACCCAGAAGGATGGTATGGGGAGGGAGATGGAGGGGGGTTCAGGATGGGGAACACATGTACACCCGTGGCAGATTCATATTGATGTAGGGCAAAACCAATACAATATTGTAAAGTAATTAGCCTCCAATTAAAATAAATAAATTTATATTAAAAAATAAATAAAAGTCTTTCAAGGCTGCAAGTAATTTGCAACTTGAATCTCCCTACATACTTAAACTTATTTCTCAAAAATAGTTTGGCTTAAATAATCCATTTAAGTGAAATTATCCACTTGTTCTGAGACTATTTTTATAGTTTCATCAGTCAAGACTAACTTCCCTTAACTTGAGTAACTTTCACACATCAAAAGATTCAGTTAGACAACTTGCTAAAAGTTGTTAACTTGTTTTTTCTGTTAACTTGTTACATTACTTGTTTTTCTGAATAAAAACTTTTTGCTTTTACTTGATGGAAATGGAAATATAAGCACTTCATACTTATCTTATTGGCCAGTGGATTATCACCTGGGTTGGTACAGGAGAAAAAGTGTTTTCAAAATCTCAGAGAAGTACTTATGTTTTGTTAAGTCATATTCAGTGTTGTATAAAATTGTATTGGGAAAAATTTAAGTCAAAGCCATCTACTGAACGCCTGACTACATTTTCTTATGGTGCACATCATCAGTCACTTCCTTTAAGTCTGACTACTGTACTCAAAACTGTAAGCATGCCGTCATGCCCTGGGCATGCTTTGCCTCTTTTTTCTCTTTTATATTTTTCTCCCGGCTCTGATAGCTTCTAATATACTACAAAGTTTACCTGTGTGTTTTGTTTGTTGTCTTATCTCTCACCATTAAAATGTAATCTCCATGCAGGAGAGGATTTTTTTTTTTTTAATCCATATGTCTTCTTTCTTAAATTGCTTCTGGCATATAGCAGGCACTCCTCGGTGGTCCTACTGGTAAAGAAGCTGCCTGCCAATGCAGGAGACATAAGAGACGTGGGTTTGATCCCTGGGTCAGGAAGATCCTCTGGAGGAGGGCACGGAAACCCACTCCAGTATTCTTGCCTGGAGAATCCCACGAACAGAGGAGCCTGACGGGCTACAGTCCATAGGGTTGCAGAGTTGGACATGACTGAAGCGACTTAGCACTCACACACAGTAAATCTATGCTGAATGAATGAATGCATCTTCTTGCCTGGTAGGGATATGCAAAGGATATACTCTAAACTATGAGCTTTTTAAAAAAATCATTTTGATCATTTTAAAAAGTTTTTTTTTTTTTAATTATGGTTTAAAAAAATACACATACATGAAACTTATTGTCTTTACCATTGCTAAGTGTACAGTTTTGTAGTGTGAAGTACAGTTACATTGTGGTGAGGCAAATTTCTAGAAGTCTCACATCTTACAAAACTGAAACTCTGTACTCCCAAAGGGGTGTTAATACATGGGCCTTATAGGGGGTACTTTCTTGGAGAATTTATTAGGGAGTATGGCAAAGCCTAATCATCTTGGGGAGTATAGCAAAGCCTAATCATGTGCTCACCCAGCCCGTTTCCTTTCCTTGGCCTCCAGCTAGACTGTGTTGGATGTTATATGTTATTTTCGATGACAATGTGTGACAGTGTCCTGGCCAATGAAATGTGGGTGGAAATGACTCATGCCCCATTTGGATCTGGCTGTGACAACCTGCCTGCTTGCTCCTCCATGCTCTTTCCTCTCCTAGCTTGCCGGGATGAAGCCTATCCTGAAGGCATCCTTGGACCTCTTTGTTGAAGGAGACCAAGTGAACCAGGGGAAGCTTCTGTGTCTCTGAGGAGAGCCATACAACTGGGGAAGCCTCCTGCCTCCCACATACACAATTGGATTTTAACATTAGCCTGCTAACAATATAGGAAGCAAGCCTGTCTGTATGAAACCATTGAGATTTGAGATTTGATCTGTTACAGCAGCAGTTAGTGCTCCCTTCAGCATGAGCAGGAGATTTTTATGTTTATTAAAAGAAGGACTCAGATTTCAGAAGAAGAATAAACATTGCTATAGGGTGTGATTATATTACAGGAACAATCTCAGCGTTCCTCATCACAGCCTAATGTGTCACTTTAAGAAAAGAATATCAACTTTAAAATACAAAATAAAAAAAAATATGCTCCTGCTTCTTTCTGATCGGTTGACTGACATGTTTTCAGTTTTAAAAATGGAGTAATTTCCTTCATGGGAGAGAAACCATGGGCTCTGGAGAATTTTGACATAGACCCAGATAATTTTTTTACTTGGCCTTTCCATTTCTTTCAGAAACCACCCAGTGTGCTTTATTTTAAAAACATTTTAAATTAATTGAATGTTTGTGTCAACTCATTCAATTCAATAGTGCTCCCATGAAAGAACCAAGAAACATTATCTGCCCCCATGAAAGAACCAAGAAACATAATCTTTTTTCAGTTTATTTGCTCTAAGTTTTTTTTTTTTTCCCCCTCTTTCTTACTTGTTTCCTGGAGTTTTTTGTATCTTTCATGTCTGGAGTTTAACTTGTGGGCCATATGTTGCTACTGAAGTAAGCTAGCACATTGTTTTTTCTTTTTCCTTTCTTTTTTTTGTAAAGACATTCAGCTTTTCCAATTTTTCTCCACCTTTTTTGGGGGTGTGGGGGGAGGAATTTGTAATTTAAGCAATTTCTTTCTTGGATCAAGCATTAAAAAACATGGTTAAATAGTGACTCTTAATAAGAGTGAATGAAATGGTCAAAGAAGAAAAGCTTTGAATTTGAAAAGTAAGAATTTGCTTTCTTTGGTTGGGTTTCTTTGAAGGGTCTCATCTTGGCTGGAACAATATGTTATATGGTAAATGCATTTCCTTTGCATCCTCACTGCCACCCTCCACCATCTTGAGATAGGTTTCCAATTGCTAATAGCTGAGGTTAAACTAGGACTTCCTCTTCCATCAACTTGAAGTGAGACTACACTGTGCATTACATATATGATTTTCAGCCCTGAATTTAAAAAGTATAGGCAAGGATGCTATGCTATGCTAAGTCACTTCAGTCGTGTCCGACTCTGTGTGACCCCATAGACGGCAGCCACCGGCTCCCCCGTCCCTGGGATTCTCCAGGCAAGAACACTGGAGTGGGTTGCCATTTCCTTCTCCAATGCATGAAAGTGAAAAGTGAAAGCGAAGTCATTCAGTTGTGTCCGACTCTTAGCGACCCCATGGACTGCAGCCTACCAGGCTCCTCCATCCATTGGATTTTCCAGGCAAGAGTACTGGAGTGGGGTGCCATTGCCTTCTCCGTAGGCAAGGATAAGTCTAATGAAACTGAGTTTGGTTCACTTGGATATTTGATTAGCTAACAGAATGGAGAGAGAATTCCTTTTGGCTGCCAGAAACATGGTACTCCTTGATTTGGCATCTACTTCTGTATCATTATGGCTTTGAATGCTGGCTTTCAATAAGCCTGTCATGATCATCTGGGGAGGTTGCCCAGTGTCATGCTCATTTAGACAGGCTGGTAGGGCTGGAAAGACTCAGGTAAAGATAACAATCAAATGCATTTATATTTGACTTTCAATTGTGTTTTTCTTTTTTTTTAATTGCAGATATACTTCTATAAATAGAATTAACTTTTAGTTCTTACCTGGCTGTAGGTAAATGGGGGGAAGTGATGAGTGGAAGCAGAAAGCCAGCTTGATGTTAAATATTCCCATAACCTTTAATCATAAATGCAAATTGGTGTTTACTCAGATAGGAAATGAAAAATTCTTGATCTTATATAGGATCACATATCAGGATTTGAGTACTGTGTAGATTGGTATGAATATGTGTTCATCAAAATATCATGAATTAAATTCATTTAAATGTATATTATACCAGAAACTTTCATTTTAAATTTCTCTGTACATGTAGACAGCATGTTGCATGCATGCATGCCCAGTAGTTAAGTCATGTCTGATTCTTTGAGACCTCTTGGACTGTAGCCACCAGGCTCCTCTGTCCATGAGATTTTCTAGGCAAGAATATTGGAGTGTGTTGCCATTTCCTTCTCCAGGGGATCTTCCTGACCAAGGGATCAAACCCAGGCACCTGCTTCTCCTGAATTTGTAGGCAGATTCTTTACCACTGAGCCACCTGGGAAGACCTGGACAGCTTGTGAGGATATTCTTAAATTGTGAGACAAAAACTAATATTATGAGAACAATAGCTTACAGTGAACCATGTTGGATTCTTGATCTCCAAAGAAGATTTAGCTTCCGAACCAGGGACCAGAACTGATCACTCAAGAGCTTTTGTGTAGTGGACTTTTATTAAAGTATGAAGAGGCACAGAGAAAGCTTCTGACACAGACATCAGAAGGGGGACAGAGAGTGCCCCCCTTGCTAGTGTTAGTAAGGGAGTTATATACATTTTTAATTGGTATTACAATAAGTCAAAAGAGTGTCTCAAGGTTGTAAAGATCTTACTAGACCCACTCCCACAATATACATTTTAATATAATAGGATTAGTCAGAAGGTTTTCAGGAAGGACAAACATGTCCTAGAGCAGGATACATTATTGTTATATAATCCTTACTAAGGAATGTAGAAAAAAGAACTTTTGTCCTTTCCTCCTTGAGAATTCCAGACCCCTATCTCCTCCTTGGGGACCCCAGACTTCTTATTAACCTGACTAGAAATTGACTCTCTCAAGAATTGCTAAATAGTATTCCTTGAAACAAGTTACGTGATGCATGTACTTCATTTGAAATTGTTCGGTAGCTGCTGCTGCTGCTGCTGCTAAGTTGCTTCAGTCGTGTCCGACTCTGTGCGACCCCATAGACAGCAACCCACTAGGCTCCTCTGTCCCTGGGATTCTCTAGGCAAGAATACTGGAGTGGGTTGCCATTTCCTCCTCCAATGCATGAAAGCGAAAAGGGAAAAGGGAAAGTGAAGTCGCTCAGTTGTGCCCGACTCTTAGCGACCCCATGGACTGCAGCCCACCAGGCTTCTCTGTCCATGGGATTTTCCAGGCAAGAGTACTGGAGTGGGGTGCCATTGTCTTCTCCGGTTCAGTAGCTAGTCATGTCCAATTATTTGCCACCCCATGGACTGCAGTATGCCAGGCTTCCCTGAAATTCACCATCTCCCAAAGCCTGACCAAACTCGTATCCATTGAGTTGGTGATTCCATCCAACCATCTCATCCTCTGTCATCCCCTTCTCTTACTGCCTTCAATCTTTCCCAGTGTCAGGATCTTTTCTAATGGGTCAGCTCTTCGCATCAGGTGGACAAAATATTGGAGCTTCAGCTTCAGCATCAGTCCTTCCAATGAATATTTAGGACTGATTTCCTTTAGGATAGACTTGTTGGATCTCCTTGCAGTCCAAGGGACTCTCAAGAGTCTTCTCCAATACCACAATTCAAAAGCATCAATTCTTTGGTGCTCAACTTTCTTTATGGTCCAACTCTCACATCCATACCTGACTACTGGAAAAACCATAGCTTTGACTAGATGTACCTTTGTTGGCAAACTAATATCTCTGCTTTTTAATATGCTGTCTAGGTTTGTCATTATAAGAGGCCTGCTTCCAAGGAGCAGGCCTCTTATAATTTCATGGCTGCAGTCACCAACTGCTGTGATTTTGGAGGCCAAAAGAATACAGTCTCTCACTGTTTCCATTGTTTACCCATCTATTTGCCATGAAGTGATGGGACCAGATGCCATGATCTTAGTTTTTTGAATGTTGAATTTTAAGCCAGCTTTTTCACTCTCATCTTTCACTTTCATCAAGAGGCTCTTTAGTTACTCTACTCATTTTGTCATAATTGTGGTGTCATCTGCACATCTGAGGTTATTGATATTTTCTCCCAGCAATCTTAATTCCAGCTTGTGCTTCATCCAGCCCAGCATTTTGCATGATATACTCTGCATATAAGTTAAATAAGCAGGGTAATAATATATAGTCTTGATGTATTCCTTTCCCAATTTGAAACCAGTCTATTGTTCCATGTCCAGTTCTAACTATTGCTTCTTGACCTTCACACAGGTTTCTCAGGAAGCAGGTGAGGTGGTCTGGTGTTCACATGTCCTTAAGAATTTTCCAGTTTGTTATCATCCATACAAGTCAAAGGCTTTAGCATAGTCAGTGAAGCAGAAGTAGATGTTTTTTCTGGAATTCTACTGCTTTTTCTATGATCCAGTGGATGTTGGCAATTTGATCTCTACTTCCTCTGCCTCTTTGAAATCCAGCTTGAACATCTGGAAGTTCTCATTTCATGTACTATTGAAGCTTAGCTTGGAGAATTTTGCTGGTGTTTGAGATGAGTACAACCATGAGGTACTTTGAGCATTCTTTGGCACTGCCTTTCTTTGTGACTGGAATGAAAACTGACCTTTTCCAGTTCTGTGGCCATTGCTGAGATTTCCAAATTTGCTGGAATACTGAATACAGCACTTTCACAGCTTCATCATTTAGAATTTGAAATAGTACAGGTGGAAATCCATCACCTCCATTAGCTTTGTTCGTAGTGATGTTTCCTAAGGGCCCTCTTGACTTCAGACTCTATGTCTGGCTCTAGGTGAGTGATCATACCATCACAGTTATCTGGGTCATTAAGATCTTTTTTGTATAGTTTTTCACGTATTCTTACCACCTCTTCTTTATATCTCTGCCTTTATTATGCCCATCTTTGCATGGAATGTTCCCTTGGTCTCTAATTTTCTTGAAGAGCTCTCTAGTCTTACCCATTCTATTGTTTCTCTCTATTTCTTTGCATTGTTCACTTAGGAAAGCTTCCTTATCTTCCCCTGCTATTCTTTAGAACTCTGTATTAAGGTAGGTATATCTTTCCTTTTCTCCTTTACCTTTCAATTCTCTTCTTTTCTAAGCTATTTGTAAGGCCTCACAGAGAACCATTTTGCCTTTTTGCATTTCTTTTTCTTGGAAATGGCTTTGATTGCCACCTCCTGTCCAATATGCCAGCAAATTTGGAGAACTCAGCAGTGGCCACAGGACTGGAAAATGTCAGTTTTCATTCCAATCCCAAAGAAAGGCAATGCCAAAGAATGTTCTAACTACCGTGCAATTGCACTCATCTCACACATTAGCAAAGTAATGTTGAAGCCAGGCTTCAACAGTACATGAAACGAAAACATCCAGATGTTCAAGCTGGTTTTAGAAAAGGCAAAGGGACTAGAGATCAAATTGCCAACATCTGCTGGATAATAAAAAAAGCAAGACTGTTCAAGAAAAACATCTAATTCTGCTTTATTGGCTATGCCAAATCCTTTGGCTGTGTGGAACAAAACTGTGGAAAATTCTTAAAGAGATGGGAATACCAAACCATCTTACCTGCCTCCTGATAAATCTGTATGCAGGTCAAGAAGCAATAGTTAGAACTGGACATGGAACAACAGACTGTTTCCAAATTGGGAAAGCATTACTTCAAGGCTGTGTATTATCACCTTGCTTATTTAACTTATATGCATCATGTGAAATGCCAGGTTGGGTGAAGCACTAGCTGGAATGAAAATTGCCAGGAGAAATATCAATAACCTCAGATATGCAGATGATACCACCATTATGGCAGAAAGCAAAGATGAACTGAAGAGCCTCTTGATGAAAGTGAAAGAGGAGAGTGGAAAAAAAAAAAAATTGGCTTTAAACTCAACATTCAAAAAACGAAGATCATGGCATTTGGTCCAATCACACCATGGAAAATAGATGGGGAAAAAATGGAAATAATGACAATCTTTATTTTCTTGGACTCCAAAATCACTGTGGATGGTGAGTACAACCTAGACAGCATATTAAAAAGCAGAGACATTACTTTGCCAACAATGGTCTGTCTAGTCAAAGCTATGGTTTTTCTAGTAGTCATGTATGGATGGAGAGTTGGACCATAAAGAAATCTGAGCGCCATGATGCTTTTGAACTGTGATGTTGGAGAAGACTCTTGAGAGTCCCTTGGACTGCAAGGATATCCAACCAGTCAATTCTAAAGGAAATCAGTCCAGAATATTCATTGGAAGGACTAATGCTGAGCTGAAGCTCCAATACTTTGGCCACCTGATACAAAGAACTGATTTATTAGAAAAGACCCTATTGCTGGGAACAATTGAATGTGGTGGAGATGGGGATGACAGAGGATGAGATGGATGGTCAGATCCATCACTGACTGAATGGACATGGATTTGAGCAAGCTCTGGGAGTTGGTAAAGGACAGGGAAGCCTGGCGTGCTGCAGTCCATGGGGTTACAAAGAGTCGGACACGATTGAGCAACTGAACTGAACTGTACAATATTACCAATGTCTGTCAACAGTTCTTTAGACACTCCGTCTATGAGATCTAAATCCCTTGAATCTATTTGTCATTTCTACTGTATAATCATAAGTGATTTGATTTAGGTCATACCTGAATGGTCTAGTGGTTTTCCCCACTTTCTTCAATTTAAGTCTGAATTTGGTAATAAGGAATTCATGATCTGAGCCACAGTCAGCTCCTGGTCTTGTTTTTCCTGACTGTATAGAGCTTCTCCATCTTTGGCTGCAAAGAATATAATCAATCTGATTTCGATGTTGACCATCTGGTAATGTCCATGTGTACAGTCTTCGCTTGTGTTATTGTAAGAAGGTTTGTGCTATGACCTGTGTGTTCTCTTGGCAAAACTCTATTAGTCTTTGCCCTGCTTCATTCCCTATTCCAAGGCCAAATTTGCCTGTTACTCCAGGTGTTTCTTGACTTCCTACTTTTGCATTCCTGTCCCCTATGATGAAAAGGACGTACTTTGGGTGTTAGTTCTAGAAGGTCTTGTAGGTCATCATAGAACTGTTCAACTTCAACTTCTTTGGCATTAGTGGTTGGGGCATAGACTTGATTTACTGTGATATTGAATGGTTTGCCTTGGAAACGAACAGAGATCATTCTGTCATTTTTGAGATTGCATCCAAGTACTGCATGTTTGACTCTTTTGTTGACTGTGATGGCTACTCCATTTCTTCTGAGGGATTCTTGCCCTCAGTAGTAGATATAATGGTCATCCAAATTAAATTCGCCCATTCTGGCCCATTTTAGTTCATTAATTCTAAAATGTCAGTATCCACTCTTGACATCTCCTGTTTGACCACTTCCAATTTACCTTAATTCATGGACCTAACATTCTTTGTTCCTACGAAATATAGTTCTTTACAGCTTCAGACTTTACTTTCCCCACCAGACACATCCACAACTGGGCATTGTTTCTGCTTGGCTCAGCCTCTTCATTCTTTCTGGAGCTCTTTCTCCACTCTTCTCTGGTAGCATATTGGGCACCTACCGAGCTGGGGAGTTCATCTTTAAGTGTCATTATCTTTTTTGCCTTTTCATACTGTTCATGGGGTTCTCAAGGCAAGCATACTGAAGTAGTTTGCCATTCTCTTCTCCAGATCAGATCAGATCAGATCAGTTGCTCAGTCGTGTCCGCCTCTTTGCGACCCCATGAATCGCAGCACACGAGGCCTCCCTGTCCATCACCAACTCCCGGAGTTCACTCAGACTCACGTCCACCGAGTCAGTGATGCCATCCAGCCATCTCATCCTCTGTCGTCCCCTTCTCCTCTTGCCTCCAATCCCTCCCAGATTCAGAGTCTTTTCCAATGAGTCAACTCTTCGCATGAGGGGGCCAAAGTGCTGGAGTTTCAGCTTTAGCATCATTTCTTCCAAAGAAATCCCAGGGCTGATCTCCTTCAGAATGGACTGGTTGGATCTCCTTGCAGTCCAAGGGAATCTCAAGAGTCTTCTCCAACACCACAGTTCAAAAACATCAATTCTTCGGTGCTCAGCCTTCTTCACAGTCCAACTCTCACATCCATATATGACCACAGGAAAAACCATAGCCTTGACTAGATGGACCTTTGTTGGCAAAGTAACGTCTCTGCTTTGGAATATGCTATCTAGGTTGGTCATAACTTTCCTTCCAAGGAGTAAGCGTCTTTTAATTTCATGGCTGCAGTCACCACCTGTGGTGATTTTGGAGCCCCAGAAAATAAAGTCTGACACTGCTTCCACTGTTTCCCCATCTATTTGCCATAAAGTGATGGCACCAGATGCCATGATCTTCCTTTTCTGAATGTTGAGCTTTAAGCCAACTTTTTCACTCTCCACTTTCACCTTCATCAAGAGGCTTTTGAGTTCCTCTTCAATTTCTGCCATAAGGATTGTGTCATCTGCATATCTGAGGTTATTGATATTTCTCAGAGCAATCTTGATTCCAGCTTGTGTTTCTTCCAGTCCAGCGTTTCTCATTATGTACTCTGCATATAAGTTAAATAAGCAGGGTGACAACATACAGCCTTGACAAACTCCTTTTCCTATTTGGAACCAGTCTGTTGTTCCATGTCCAGTTCTGACTGTTGCTTCCTGACCTGCATACAAATTTCTCAAGAGGCAGATCAGGTGGTCTGGTATTCCCATCTCTTTCAGAATTTTCCACAGTTTATTGTGATCCACACAGTCAAAGGCTTTGGCATAGTCAAGAAAGCAGAAATAGATGTTTTTCTGGAACTCTCTTGCTTTTTCCATGATCCAGCGGATGTTGGCAATTTGATCTCTGTTTCCTCTGCCTTTTCTAAAACCAGCTTGAACATCAGGAAGTTCATGGTTCACATATTGCTGAAGCCTGGCTTGGAGAATTTTAAGCATTACTTTACTAGCGTGTGAGATGAGTACAATTGTGCGGTAGTTGGAGAATTCTTTGGCATTGCCTTTCTTTGGGATTGGAATGAAAACTGACCTTTTCCAGTCCTTTGGCCACTGCTGAGTTTTCCAAATTTGCTGACATATTGAGTGCAGCACTTTCACAGCATCATCTTTCAGGATTTGGAATAGCTCAACTGGAATACTTGGAGAAGGCAATGGCAACCCACTCCAGTACTCTTGCCTGGAAAATCCCATGCATGGAGGAGCCTGGTAGGCTGCAGTCCATGGGGTCGTTAAGAGTCGGACACGACTGAGCGATTTCACTTTCACTTTTCACTTTCATGCATTGGAGGAGGAAATGGCAACCCACTCCAGTGTTCTTGCTTGGAAAATCCCAGGGATGGTGGGGCCTGGTGGGCTGCCATCTATGGGGTGGCACAGAGTTGGACATGACTGAAGCGACTTAGCAGTAGCAGCAACTGGAATTCTACCACGTCCACTAGCTTTGTTCGTAGTGATGCTTCTTAAGGCCCACTTGACTTCACGTTCCAGGATGTCTGGCTCTAGGTCAGTGATCACACCATCGTGATTATCTGGGTCATGAAGATCTTTTTTGTACAGTTCTTCTGTGTATTCTTGCCACCTCTTCTTAATATCGTCTGCTTCTGTTAGGTCCATACCATTTCTGTCCTTTATCGAGCCCATCTTTGCATGAAATGTTCCTTTGGTATCTCTGATTTTCTTGAAGAGATCTCTAGTCTTTCCCATTCTGTTGTTTTCCTCTATTTCTTTGCATTGATCGCTGAAGAAGGCTTTCTTATCTCTTCTTGCTATTCTTTGGAACTCTGCATTCAGATGTTTATATCTTTCATTTTCTCCTTTGCTTTTCACCTCTCTTCTTTTTACAGCTGTTTGTAAGGCCTCCCCAGACAGCCATTTTGCTTTTTTGCATTTCTTTTCCATGGGAATGGTCTTGATCCCTGTCTCCTGTACAATGTCACCAACCTCATTCCATAGTTCATCAGGCACTCTATCTATCAGGTATAGTCCCTTAAATCTATTTCTCACTTCCCTTCTCCAGTGGGACACATTTTGTCAGTACTCCGCACCATGACCCATCCATCTTGGGTGGCCCTTCATGGCATAGCTCATAGTTTCATTGAGTTAGACAATGCTGTGGTCCCTGTGATCAGCTTGATTAGTTTCCTGTGATTGTGGTTTTCATTCTGCCTGGCCTCTGATGAAGAAGGATAAGAGGCTTGTGGAAGCTTCCTTATGGGAAGTACTGTCTGTAGGGCAAACTGAGTCTTGCTGATGGGTGGGGCCATGCTCAGTAAATCTTTAATCCAATTTTCCACTGTTGGGTGGGGCTATGTTAGCCCCCTTTGGCCTCAGGCCAAACTAGGTAATGATGACCTCCTGTGATAGGACTTATGCCAGCAGGCTGCAGCTCCCAGGACTATTATATTCAATTCCTCTGACCCTGCAACAGGCCCCTGTCAATGCACGCCTCTGCTGGAGACTCCTGGACACTCACAGGCAAGTCTGGCTCAGTGTCTTGTGGTGTCACTGCTCCTTTCTCCTGGGTCTTGGTGCACACCATGTTTCGTCTGTGCCCTCCAAGAGTCTTTTTTCCCCAGTCCTGTGGAAGTTCTGTAGTTAAACCCACTGGCCTTCAAAGTCAAATTCCTTGGGGTTCTAATTCCTTTTGCCAGGTCCCCAGATTAGGGATCAGCAGATTGTTCTGCAGTTTGTGGGTGTCAGCTCCATGGCTCTGTTGTGGGGCTCATGGCAACCTCCTCCAAAAGGACTTAGGCCGGAGGCCGCGCCTCCCAGGTCTGCTGGAGCCAGAGCCCCTGTCCCCGTGGCAGGCCACTGCTGAATCGTGCCTCTGCAGGAGACACTCAAACACTCAAAGGCAGGTCTGGCCCAGTGTCTTATGGGGTCCCTGGGTCCTGGTGTGCCCAAGGTTTGCCCCCTCTGAGCATCTCTGGGGGGTATGAGGTTTGATTCTAAACATGGTTTTGCCCCTCCTGCCATCTTGTTGGGGCTTGTCCTTTCCTTGGATGCAGGGTATCTTATTTTGGTGGAATCCAACGTTCTCCTGTCAATGGTTGTTCAGCAGGTATTTGCAATCAAGAGAAGATGAGCACACATCTTTCTACTCCATCATCTTTACAGTTGATAAGATTCTTCATATCATGGGGTAATCAGAGTTGGACAAATCAACTGGTAACAATTATTCTTTGTCCACCCACTATGGATTGGCTTCCATGGGTTTATAACAATAACAACAGAAATCTAATCTTTTTTTAATGTATCACCTGGAATAATAAATGAGATTTCACCTGTGAGTTTTGTATATTTGCATTTTTGTCCACATTATTTTAGAAGAGTGTTAACAGGAGATATTTTCACTGTATGGGTAAAGATAATTAAAAAAAAAAAAAATTCCTGAATAACTCTTAAGCTTTCACTCACTAGGTTCTCTGGCTAATCTCTTCCAAAGAAATTTGAAGCTGGAATTACAGGGAGAGAGGGGGGAGTGATACTAATATTAATATGGGTTTAAGTGACTCTTTCACATCTGCAAAATGAAACAAGAAGCCACATTAGCACCCCTGAATCCCTAAAACTATTTGTTACCATAGTTTGGGTAATAAAGAAAGGAACCAACTAGTTTTGGAGACTGATAGAATGGACTTTAAGTAAAATTTTAGCATTTGCTTACTACAGAACAGGTTTCCCTGGTAGCTCAGTGGCGATGAATCTGCCTGCAGGAGATGCAGTTTCGATCCCTGAGTCAGGAAGATCCCCTGGAGAAGGTAACGGTAACCCATTCTAGTATTCTTGCCTGGAAAATCCTGTGGACAGAGGAGCCTGGCAGGCTATAGTCCATGGGGTCACAGAGTCAGACATGACTTAGCAGCGACAAGCTATAGGACTGTGGACAATTATTTAACCCAGGTCAGTTTCATTCCAGTCCCAAAGAAAGGCAATGCCAAAGAATGCTCAAACTACTGCACAATTGCACTCATCTCACATGCCAGCAACGTAATGCTCAAAATTCTCCAAGCCAGGCTTCAACAGTACATAAACCATGAACTTCCAGATGTTCAAGCTGGATTTAGAAAAAGGAGAATTACCAGAGATCAAATTGCCAACATCCATTGGATCATCAAAAAAGCAAAAGCTTTCCAGAAAAATCATCTACTTCTGCTTTATTGACTATGCCAAAGACTCTGACTGTGTAGATCACAACAAACTGTGGAAAATTCTTAAAGAGATGGGAATACCAAACCACCTTACTTGCCTCCTGAAAAGGGAACAACACACTGGTTCCGAATTAGGAAAGGAGTACATCAAGACTGTGTATTGTCACCCTGCTTATTTAACTTATATGCAGAGTGGATCATGCAAAATGCCTGGCTGGATGAAGCACAAGCTGGAATCAAGATTGCTGGGAGAAGTATCAATAACCTCAGGCATGCAGATGTTACCACCCTTATGGCAGAAAACAAAGAAGAACTAAAGAGCCTCTTGATGAAAGTGAAAGAGGAGAGTGAGAAAACTGGCTGAAAGCTCAACATTCAAAAAACTAAGATCATGGTATCTGGTCCCATCACTGCATGGCAAATAGATTGGGAAACAATGGAAACCGTGAGATACTTTATTTTGGGGGACTCCAAAATCACTACAATGGTGACTGCAGCCATGAAATTAAAAGACACTTGCTCCTTGGTAGAAAAGCTATGACCAACCTAGAGAGCATATTAAAAAGCAGAGACATTCCTTTGCCAACAAAGGTAAATCTAGTCAAGCTATGATTTTTCCAGTAGTCATGTATAGATATCGGAGTTGGACTATAAAGCAAGCTGAGTGCTGAAGAATTGATGCTTTTGAACTGTGGTGTTGGAGAAGAATCTTGAGAGTGCCTTGGACTGCAAGGAGATCCAACCAGTCAATCCTAAAGGAAATCAGTTCTGAATATTTATTGGAAGGACTGATGCTGAAACTCCAATACTTTGGCCACCTAAAGCGAAGAACTGACTCATTGGAAAAGATTCTGATGCTGGGAAAGATTGAAGGCGGGAGGAGAAGGGGACGACAGAGGATGAGATGGTTGGATGGCATCAGCAGCTCGGATATGAGTTTGAGCAGGCTCCAGGAGTTGGTGATGGACCAGGAGCCTGGTGTGCTGCAGTCCATGGGGTCACAAAGAGTCAGACATGACTGAGCAACTGAACTGACCTTTATTTTATTTGTATGATAGAAAATTATTTATTTTATTGGATTAATGTGAGAATTGAATGAGCTAATATGAAGAAAAAGATTGATACAAATATTAGCTTAGTTTTATCATTGATTTCTATTTTAAAAATATGTCATGAAGTATAGTAAAGAACTAACTTTGTCTCAGAAAAAGACCTAGCTTTTGCCTTTGGATACTGGGAGGTAATTGTTGTTGCTTGAGAGACTTGAGTGTGCCAGATAGTAGCAATGTGATTTTGGGTACAGAGTGGCCACATCCATATAGTCTTGGGGTGGAAATGACCACTCCTTACAGTTTTAGGATAGAACTGTCTGTGCCAATGGAACACTGTGCAGTTTAGTCAGTTGGTCTCCTAAGAGAGTAAATCCCATGAGTTCTCCTCTCAGGGAGAACTTTTTTGTTTCTTATTTATTTTCTTTCTTTAATTTTCATTGTATGTATAAGAGAAGGTGAACGTTAGCTGAATCTACTTTAGTAATCATTTCACGTGCATGTGCGCATTGCTGAGTCACTTCAGTCGTGTCCAACTGTTTGTGACCCCATGGACTGTAGCCTGCCAGGTTCCTCTGTCCATGGGATTCTCTGGGCAAGAATACTGGAGTGGGTTGCCATGCCTTCCTCCATGGGCTTTCCTGACTTAGGAATCGAACCTGAGTCCCTAACATCTCTTTCATTGGCAGGTGAGGTCTTTATCACTTGTGCCATCTGGGAAGCCCAATCATTTCACAGTGCATATAAATTTAGCTATCATACTGCATGCCTTAAACTTAAACTTAGTGACATATTTCTCAATTCAGTTCGGATCAGATCAGTCGCTCAGTTGTGTCTGACTCTTTGCGACCCCATGAATCGCAGCACGCCAGGCCTCCCTGTCCATCACCAACTCCCGGAGTTCACTCAGACTCACGTCCATCGAGTCAGTGATGCCATCCAGCCATCTCATCCTCTGTCCTCGCCTTCTCCTGCCCCCAATCCCTCCCAGCATCAAAGTCTTTTCCAACGAGTCAACTCTTTGCATGAGGTGGCCAAAGTACTGGAGTTTCAGCTTTAGCATCATTCCTTCCAAAGAAATCCCAGGGCTGATCTCCTTCAGAATGGACTGGTTGGATCTCCTTGCAGTCCAAGGGACTCTCAAGAGTCTTCTCCAACTCAATTACTTCTACTTATGTATTTTGCAATAAAAACTGAAGGGAAAAAAGAGTAATTTGGCTAATGTTCTATAGTTTAGAGTTTTGTTCCGTTTCAGCACAACTGGTTTGGCACCAGTTGGGGTTCTGCCTCACAATTCTCACATGAACCACTTAGAATTGGTGTTAAATTCAGGCCTCCACAAGACTTGCCTTACTTGTCATCCATGCTTTGGATCCCTGGGTAACCTTCACTTGTGACCAGTTAGATGCTGAGGTTCTCATAATCTCCCCCTAGCTGGATAATTTGCTCTAACAACTCATAGGACTCAGGTGAATGCCACATTAAGTTTTACTATAAGGCTGTAGATCAGGAGCAGCCAAATGAAGAGACACCTAGGGCAAAATCTAGGAGATGAGGGGTCATAGAGCTTCTGTGCCCTCACCTCGTGGAAATCAGGTACATGGCCCTCCCAACACACTGTTGTGTACATCAACTATGAGGCTCCACTGACTGAGCCTCAGTGCCAGAGTTTTTATTGGAGTTACATTATGTAGGCATTTTTGATCATATTATTGACTGTGTGATTGAATTCCAGGTTCCCTTCCCTCCCTAGACCCTTTCCCCAGAGATCAGGCTGGTCAAAAATTTCAACCCTCTTGTCTCTCTGGTCTCCTCTGTTGTCTCTCTTGGTTTGTCTCTCTGGTGACCAGTCTCCATCCTGAAGCTATCTTTGGGGCCCATAGAGAATGACTTTATTAACATAACAAAGACTGTTCCATCACTTCAGAAATTCCAAGGATTTAAAAGTTTCATGCCAAGAATAGGGGCAAAGACCAAAAATATTCTTTAATACATATCAAGTATCTTTCATGAGCTTGGATAATTCATCTTTTATTCTTGAGGAATCATTAGCCATCCCTTCCCCATAATGATGAACCATGAACCAATGGAAAGAACATTGGATTCTAATTTCATTCCAGTCTCTTAATATCTCTTGTTTAAGTAACTTACAAACACTAGAATTCTCCCCAAGTTATTTCTGAAGGCTATTTTAGCTCAAAGCTTTCTGGATCCAGCCCACCTCTGCCATTTTTCAGGTGTGTGATCTCTGGCCATTTACTTAACCTGTCTGTGTCTGAATTTTTTCATTTGCAAAGTGGTGAGAATAGTAGTGTCTCCATTACAGTGTTGCTAAAAGAATAAGATGTGATAAGGCAGGTAAAGAATTTAGCACTGACTCTGCAGAAATGTAGTAAAGACTCAGTAAATGTTCTCACAGGTAATTTATATTTTATTAAATTTTTATATGATTTTATCTCTGGAATAAAAGTGAATGCAACAAGGATCAACAGAACTTTGGTGTATTCATGATAAGAATATCAGGCATGTTACCATTGACATGCAATTTAAAAAACACATATATCCAGAATTTGAGGGCAAAAAAGGATATTATAATTTATCCTGTAACAAACTACTGCTATTATAGGCTATCTGAATGTTGTGAAGGAGAATGTTTTATGGATGTTTTTACTGTCATGGGAGAATGACACACTGATTCAGAGGATATCGAACTTATTATATGTGGGTCAGGAGAGGATGACAGAGGTCTTGGAAAATCCTTAATTAACGGAATAACTGAGGTAGCTATTATATTGTGATGAGTACAAGATGAATGTTTATACATGTTCTTGAATATAAGATCAACTTCATTGGAAAAGACTCTGATGCTGGGAGGGATTAGGGGCAAGAGGAGAAGGGGACGACAGAGGATGAGATGGCTGGATGGCATCACTGACTCGATGGATGTGGGTCTCAGTGAACTCCGGGAGTTGGTGATGGACAGGGAGGCCTGGCATGCTGCGATTCATGGGGTCGCAAAGAGTCGGACACAATTGAGCAACTGATCTGATCTGATCTGATCTGTATAACTTAGTTAATAGAACCATCCCAGTAAGAGTTAACTAGAGTAGATTTTCCTGAAAGCAATTCTGGTGTTACCATATTCTAGCCCTGGGGCTTTGACTTCTGAAACAAGTTCTAAAAACAGCCATTGTGAAATACTTGACTGAATGAAAAGGATTAAATTATATGATGCCATCCTGCAGATGAGTCATTTCTATCATTTTCTATTTGTTGTCCTACTAATTATAAATATAATTAAAAGTTTATCTTAAAATTTAATTTACTTTTTAATACACCTAGAGGCCAAGAATATGTCATCCTTAATAGAAATTTCCATTTTTAGTATTATTTTTGCTTTTTGTGATCTTGGCCTAAAATAATTAGTCTTGCCATCATGGCGTGTATACTAATTTTAATTTTCTTCCCTTCTGTCCATGAGACACAAATAGCACTTATAGAAATGATCAATCATGAATATTAATATTACCAGCATTCAGATAATTAATAATAATTACTACATTGCATGTTTATCAGATGTACATGTTTATAAAGTTCATTATCTCTGTATTTTAATTTCTTCTCATCTACATTTTTTAATATGTAATACATGAAACTCTTGGACAAATATGTAAGTAATTTTTTAATGTCTAAATGATATTTTTCTGAAGTTGAGATGAGTTGATTTATTAAGGTAGAAATGGTATCCACATTCTTACTCTTCACACATTCATTCAGGCATTCATTCAGCTAATATAAGCATGAAGTGATGATGGTGAGAAGTTGGCAAATGTATAGCATTTAGCAAGAGAGATAGGTCCTGTATCTGCATGGCTGTTATGAAACACATCTCACTTTGAAAAATCATAAGGTAGTATGAAGTGCTATAGGAGTTTGAAGAGAAAAAATATTTGGGGGGAGTTTAAGTGTTCAGAAAAGGCACCTAGTTTACTGGATGACTATTATCTAAATGAGTTTTCCAGGAGGACTGTCCAACTAAAATACACATAGATATAGATATAGTCTTCTGAAAGGGACATTAATAACTTAGTGGTCAATGATTATTTACTTCTCTTCCAAATATTATCCTTTTGCTGGAGATTTGAAATAATTCCATATTAGCAGCCTATTGAGGTGAAAATTTTATTGACTCTTCTTGAAGGAGCCCAGTGACCTGATTTTGCACTTAGAAAGGCTACAAAGTTGCTCTTAGAGTTTAATGGATTTAATCTCAGAGAACAGAAGACCAAGGAACTGTACTCCTCTCCTGTATTAGTTTCTTTATGATTTTCTTAGCATTCATTCCACAGTATGTATATCTGATTAGATCTTATGAATCAGTCTTGAACTGAGGAAGCTCTTCACTCAGAATGGCAGATACTTGGGAAATATTTTTCATTTTCTTGGTCATCTAGGAGAATCAATTGTACTAAATAATATTCTGGCAGTCACAAAGCTATCTGTACCATCCAAAGTGGTCAATCTAAGGAACCTTTAAAAGAAATGCTATCTAAATATTTCTCAGTCATATATAGATTTCCTTTCTCCTTTCATGTTCATGTACTTACTTTATCACACAGGCCAGGAGTGTTAGGAGTGAACTTCATTGTTTTATTCTCAGTCTTTGGGGAAAAAGCAAGTCTTTCAACATGAAGTATGATTTGTTGTTGTTGTTCCGTCAAGGCTTCCCTGTCCTTCACTATCTCCCAGAGCTTGCTCAAACTCATGTCCATTGAGTTGGTTATTCCATCCAACCATCTTATCCTCTGTCATCCTCTTATCCTCCTCTCCTGCCTTCAATCTTTCCCAGCCACAGGGTCTTTTCTAATGAGTCAGCTCTTCGCATCAGGTGGCGAAACTATTGGAGCTTCAGCTTCAGTCCTTCCAATGAATATTCAGGACTGATTTCCTTTGGGATTATCTGGTTTGATCTCCTTGCAGTCCATGGGACTCTCAAGAGTCTTCTCTAATACCATAGTTCAAAACCCTCAAAAAGTATGACGTTAACTATAAGTTTTTTGGTAGATGTATCTTCAGTTCAGTTCAGTTCAGTTGCTCAGTCATGTCCAACTCTTTGTGACCCCATGAATTGCAGCACGCCAGGCCTCCCTGTCCATCACCAACTCTCGGAGTTCACTCAGACTCATGACCATCGAGTCAGTGATGCCATCCAACCATCTCATCCTCTGTCGTCCCCTTCTCCTCCTGCCCCCAATCCCTCCCAGCATCAGAGTCTTTTCCAATGAGTCAACTCTTCGCATGAGAGGGCCAAAGTACTGGAGTTTCAGCTTTAGCATCATTCCTTCCAAAGAACACCCAGGACTGATCTCCTTTGGGATGGACTGTTTGGATCTCCTTGCAGTCCAAGGGACTCTCAAGAGTCTTCTCCAACAGCACAGTTCAAAAGCATCAATTCTTCTGCTCTCAGCTTTCTTTATAGTCCAACTCTCACATCCATCCATGACTACTGGAAAAACCATAGCCTTGACTAGACAGACCATTGTTGGCAAAGTAATGTCTCTGCTTTTTAATATGCTGTCTAGGTTGGTCATAACTTTCCTTCCAAGGAGTAAGCATCTTTTAATTTCATGGCTGCAATCACCATTTGCAGTGATTCTGGAGCATGAAAGGGAAAAAAAGGTGAAATCTAATATAGTGTTGATATTAGAAATAAAGAAAGAACAGACACATAGGAATCTATGATAGTATACAGGTTAACTTAGCTTCTCTTCAACTATATTACTATCTCCCTGGTATTTCTTTCTTTATTTTCTGCTATCACATTTTTTCCTTTGTGAAGCTGGGTGCTCCCTGACTTCAGAACCCATATGGAGTCCAGATTCCAGGAGACAAATGACCATCTGCTTATTTAGTGGGGACACATTTAATTGTGTGCTGTAGAGTCATTCTGTTAATAGAAGATCTAGGAGCCTCCAGTTTCATCATTCTGTCTCTGATAGAGAGACAAAGGTAGAATGAAGACAGTGTTAACCTGAGGATGAAATAATATCACTGTGTAAATCTATGCTTGGTGGAATAGGAACATTTGTTATAAGAAAAATTTCAGAAGACACAGGAAAATATGCTGCTTTTTTAGAACAGTGCCATAAATTGAGGGCAGAAATGACCAATTAGAAGAGAGAGCTTTTGCATATCATTAGCTTTGACCAAGTTAAGGAAATAAGATGGTGTCCATTGTGAATGACAAGGAAAGCCCATGGGTTGTGGATCATTTGGTCCAAACTGCATAAAATCTACTGCAGGAAAACATTGCCACCCATCCAGCCTTGACCTGCCCGACATGTTTAGAAAGTATTACTGCAAGAGGAAAAGAAAGAAATATGGATCCACAGATTCACTAGGGAGCAATAAAAGCTCAAATTTAGTGTAATATAAATAAATGCTATAGAGATGGAAGGCAAGATGGATTATTATTATTATCCAGTATTTTTATAGCACTTTATATTTTGCAAATGGCTTCACAATCCGGCATAATGAATCACTGGAGGTGGGGGATGTGGTCCAGGGAAATGGTACAGGATACACGGAGTAGCAGTTAGCACATCCATTAGCAGAGCTCCATGTACATTATTACCGTCTGGATGGTTCACATGAACTCACCTCTTTTATTTTCTTTACAACAGTTTTTGGTAACTTTGGTGATTACTAATATAATTTTAATGGGTATGTTTAAATTTCACTGGTTTTAAATTTCCTGGCACAATCCTGACTTTCTGTGAATATATCTCTGCCTAATGTACAAGCATGAGAACTAGGTTAAACTAATAACATTTTATTCTTGATAAAACCATCACCAAGGCCTTCATGATTGTGCCTATTATTCTTCTTTAAAAACGTCCAGGCTTTTTGACTTTTGCCATCTCCTCCAACCCACCTCTCTATTTAAATAAGCATGAATGCCACTGCACCAGTATATGTTAGAGGCCTCCTGTTTGTTAGAAAGCTGTCCAGTTATTCCAAGGGAATCCCACTTTGAAACTTCCTGCCCTATTGCTCCGGTAAATTCTCCTGTACTGTCAGCACAAAGGCCTTGTTTCGTTTTGTTTTCAATATGTAAAGAACATACATACCCAGGCACGCCCCCACTGCCCTTCTCTGTGTAAACATCATTTAATTCATTATATGTTCAGTATTGGGGAATGGTTGCTGGTGGTTCTCTTCCTCTGTTTGTATTGATCACACGTCCATCAGCCTAGATCAAAGTCTTAATTCTCATAAGAGTGGAATTTAAGAATTTCCAGAGATTTACTGAATTAATGACTGAGTTATGAGTCATGTCAGTAGTTCATCCGATCTTTTCACCAGATCTTTGCAGACACGAACACCTTCATGCCTTCCCCTTCTCTCTCATAGCTTAGAATGCAAACAAGGACAGTGTCCGGCACATAGTAGGTCCTTAACGGATGTGTGCTCACCAATGAAGTAAGCTCCTACAGGGACCCTTGCATGAAATGAAGGTTGCAAAAGGGTTGCTTTTAAGTGTGAAATCTACGGTGACCAATGTGAAGGAAAAAGTGTATGAACTGGGAAATGCGTTTGATCCAATTTGTTTCCTCTAAAATTCTAGTAGCTGTAGAACAGGAAAAAAGGAAAGTCACAAGTCATAAGAGAAAAAGTTAAAAAAAAAAAACAAACAAAGTTTGATCTATTCACAACTGTTTTACGGACAAAGGCAGAAGGAAATTCAACAGTGCATTTGCTGGAAAGAACCACATTTTAGTTTGATTAAGAATATGCTGAGACTTGCTTTTTAGGGCAACTATATAATTGTACCACACATCACTTTTTAAATAACTGGGAAAATGTTCTGTGTTCTAAATTATTCGTTGAGGATCAGAAATGTAAGGCAGATGTTTTAAATCAAAAGTGGTGTTTTGTAGAGAATATATTTGTATTTGTGAAAATGGAAAAAAAATCTAGGTGAAGATGGTATAGTGAGAAAAGAAAAAGAAACCTGTACCTTGTTCAGTAAGTAAAAAACTCAGAGACTCTGTATCCAAACTCCTGAGCCTTTTTAGCAAAAATATGGGAAGGAAAATACTGTTTGTAATCAGCAAGATCTCTGATTTTATGCTTACTCTTAAATTGTAATGAAGAGAGTTTTTATTTGATAAGAAACATTACATTTTTTTCAAAAGAGCAAATTAATCACACAATTAAAATTTTAACCTGGTTGCCTGAATATAAAATTCATCTTCTCCTGAACATTTTCCAGCTTGGCTTAACTTTTTGTGTCCAGTGAGACCTCATTTAAAATATGAAGAAAATTAAGTTGTGGAAGATTTCAATCTCCTTTTATTCAGTATTTCTTCCTAAGTATTCTTACCTAAGTGTTCCAGAAACTTCTACCATGTTCTGATCCTATAGCTGTTAATACCAACTGTCAGAAAATTAAAGAGGTATTTTGGGGGGAGAATAAGTATATTGATAAAAATATTTAAAATGTTCATATATTGTAAAAATAACATTAACACATTTTTTAAAGAAAAAAATAAAGTTATCCATACTCTCAGTACTATAATTCAACCCTTTTTACTTTCTCCCTCACTCTTCTTGTGCCATGGTATGTGAGCAGAGAAATAATGAGATCTGTTTTGCACATAGAATTCTTATGCTGTCACACCCATTATAACTTTGGTGTTTAATCTTGAAATACTGTTTCATCCATTGTATATCCATAATCTATTATTTCTGTGTTTGAAGACATGTAATTTGTTTAATGTTTTAAAAATGTTGTAGATAATATTGGAAACATAGTTTCTGGACATAAACTTTTTCTCCTGTTGAGTTATTTCCTTGAAATACACTTCCTTGGGGAGTCAAGCCATAAGCATTTATTTTCACTTTTACAATATTATTTTCTGTAGTAGTATCTATTTACATTACTATTAGGTCTTCATTAACATGAGTTTCTCTTTATAAAAATAGCTTTTAAATCATCATAATATTAAGCCCAAGGAACCAATGAACACTTCCAAGACAGCTACCAAAAAAAGAAGAAAAGAAACTCAGGAACTTTTAAGTTAGTAAGACTTTTAAAACTTATTCTACCTAAGGAAGCCCCTGATTATAAAAGTTTGTTAATGGGAAGATGATTTAATGATATATGTTTTGGATCTAAGGAATTTGACATTTCCTGATATTATCTGTTTCTCACTTTACCTTAATTCTTATGCATTAAAATACTAAACAGTGTGTATTAGAAATAACTTTAGTATTATCACTTGGTATAAGTTGGAATAAGAAGATGACATCTTCATGAACTGTATTCTGTATTTTTTTTTTCCGATTTTCAGGGTTCTATCATTTTTTTTTCTTTTTTCTAAAATGTCTTACTGGAGATAAAGGGATACCTTTTACCCTTGTTTGTTTCCAGAATAGTTTTCCCAATCTAAGGTTTTCTTCTAGCTGGAGGATCATAAAACCTGTTTCTAAAGATACATTATAGGGAACACAAGTACCTTAGGATGAAATTTCCATAAAGAAAATTTTAAAATTCAGTAAAAGTATGAAATGTGTTATTAACCTCGAACCTTCTCAACATGTGATCTCTGGACTACCAAGATCCACATCATTTGGAGACTTGTTAGAAATGTAAAATCTCAGGTCTGCCCCACACCTACTGATTCAGGAAACTCTGGAGGCAGAGCCAATAATCCATATTTTCACTAGCCCTTCAGATATTATGTTAATCACTAAAGTCTAAGACTTTAACTTTAACTTCTTTAACTTCACTACTTTAACTTCTCCTTGGCATTACATGTTATTACATGTTATTAAAGTTTCTGACAAGGCCTGTAGAGGAAAGAAAAAATATATCAGTAAGTTCAGTTCAGTCGCTCAGTCATGTCCGACTCTTTGCGACCCCATGAATCGCAGAATGCCAGGCCTCCCTGTCCATCACCAACTCCCGGAGTTCACTAAGATTCACATCCATCAAGTCAGTGATGCCATCCAGCCATCTCATCCTCTGTTGTCTCCTTCTCCTCCTGCCCACAATCCCTTGCAGAATCAGTCTTTTCCATTGAGTCAACTCTTTGCACGAGGTGGCCAAAGTACTGGAGTTTCAGCATTAGCATCAGTCCTTCCAAAGAAATCCCAGGGCTGATCTCCTTCAGAATGGACTGGTTGGATCTCCTTGCAGTCCAAGGGACTCTCAAGAGTCTTCTCCAACACCACAGTTCAAAAGCATCAATTCTTCGGCACTCAGCCTTCTTCACAGTCCAACTCTCACATCCATACATGACCACTGGAGAAACCACAGCCTTGACTAGACGAACCTTTATTGGCAAAGTAATGTCTCTGCTTTTCAATATGCTATCTAGGTTGGTCATAACTTTTCTTCCAAGGAGTAAGCGTCTTTTAATTTCATGGCTGCAGTCACCATCTGCAGTGATTTTGGAGCCCCCCCCCAAAAAAATTCTGACACCGTTTCCACTATTTCTCCATCTATTTTACATGAAGTGATGGGACCAGATGCCAAGATCTTCGTTTTCTGAATGTTGAGTTTTAAGCCAACTTTTTCACTCTCTACTTTCACCTTCATCAAGAGGCTTTTGAGTTCCTCTTCACTTTCTGCCATAAGGATGATGTCATCTGCATATCTGAGGTTATTGATATTTCTCCCAGCAGTCTTGATTCCAGCTTGTGCTTCTTCCAGTCCAGCGTTTCTCATGATGTACTCTGCATAGAAGTTAAATAAACAGGGTGACAATATACAGCCTTGACGTGCTCCTTTTCCTGTTTGGAACCAGTCTGTTGTTCCATGTCCAGTTCTAACTGTTGCTTCCTGACCTGCATACAACTTTCTCAAGAGGCAGGTCAGGTGGTCTGGTATTCCCATCTCTTTCAGAATTTTCCACAGTTTATTGTGATCCACACAGTCAAAGGCTTTGGCATAGTCAATAAAGCAGAAATAGATGCTTTTCTGGAACTCTCTTGCTTTTTCCATGATCCAGTGGATGTTGGCAATTTGATCTCCGGTTCCTCTGCCTTTTCTAAAACCAGCTTGAACATCTGGAAGTTCATAGTTCATGTATTGCTGAAGGCTGGCTTGGAGAATTTTAAGCATTACTTTACTAGCGTGTGAGATGAATGCAATTATGTGGTAGTTTGAGCATTCTTTGGCATTGCCTTTCTTTGGGATTGGAATGAAAACTGATCTTTTCCAGTCCTGTGGCCACTGCTGACTTTTCCAAATTTGCTGGCATATTGAGTGCAGCACTTTCACAACATCATCTTTCAGGATTTGAAATAGCTGAACTGGAATTCCATCACCTCCACTAGCTTTGTTCATAGTGATGCTTTCTAAGGCCCACTTGACTTCACATTCCAGGATGTCTGGCTCTAGGTGAGTGATCACACCATCATGATTTTCTTGGTCATGAAGATCTTTTTTGTACAGTTCTTCTGTGTATTCCTGCCATCTCTTCTTAATATCTTCTGCTTCTGTTAGGTCCAACCATTTCTGGCCTTTATTGAGCCCATCTTTGCATGAAATGTTCCCTTGGTATCTCTAATTTTCTTAAAGAGATATCTAGTCTTTCCCATTCTTTTGTTTTCCTCTGTTTCTTTGCATTGATCGCTGAGGAAGGCTTATCTCTTCTTGCTATTCTTTGGAACTCTGCATTCAGATGCTTATATCTTTCCTTTTCTCCTTTGCTTTTCATTTGTCTTCTTTTCACAGCTATTTGTAAGGCCTCCCCAGACAGCCATTTTGCTTTTTTGCATTTCTTTTCCATGGGGATGGTCTTGATCCCTGTCTCCTGTACAATGTCACCAACCTCAGTCCATAGTTCATCAGACACTGTATCAGATCTAATCCCTTAAATCTATTTCTCACTTCCACTGTATAATCATAAGGGATTTAATTTAGGTCATACCTGAATGGTCTAGTGGTTTTCCCTACTTTCTTCAATTTCGGTCTGAATTTGGCAATACAGAGTTCATGATTTGAGCCACAGTCAGCTCCTGGTCTTGTTTTTGTTGACTGTATAGAGCTTCTCCATCTTTGGCTGCAAAGAATATAATCAATCTGATTTTGGTGTTGACCATCTGGTGATGTCCATGTGTACAGTCTTCTCTTGTGTTGTTGGAAGAAGATGTGTGCTATGACCTGTGTGTTCTCTTGGCAAAACTCTATTAGTCTTTGCCCTGCTTCATTCCATATTCCAAGGCCAAATTTGCCTGTTACTCCAGGTGTTTCTTGACTGACTTCCTACTTTTGCATTCCAGTCCGCTATAATGAAAAAGACATCTTTTTTGGGTGTTAGTTCTAAAAGGTCTTGTAGGTCTTCATAGAACTGTTCAACTTCAGCTTCTTCAGCGTTACTGGTTGGGGCATAGACTTGGATTACTGTGATATTGAATGGTTTGCCTTGGAAATGAACAGAGATCATTCTGTCATTTTTGAGATTGCATCTAAGTACTGCATTTCGACCTCTTTTGTTGACCATGTAGGCTACTCCATTTCTTCTGAGGGATTCCTGCTCTAAACTTTTTAGTCCCAAAATGTTGACCATGCTATATTTATGTTTCATCAAATGTAGCACTCCTATGGCAATAGGGTGTGTCTCAGTTCAAGCTGCAGTTGCTAGCTTCAACCTGAGTTGTTGAATGTAACACACACATTTACACATGTGCGTTAGTGTTTAGCGCTTCCCACGTGGCGCTAGTGGAAAAGAACCTGCCTGCCAATGCAGGAGACATAAGAGACACAGCTTTGATACCTGGGTGGAGAAGGTCCCCTGGCAGAGTGCATGGCAACCCACTCCAGTGTTCTTGCCTAGAAAATCCCATGGACAGAGAAGCCTGGTCTGCTGCAGTCTATAGGGTTGCAAAGAGTCAGACACAACTGAAGTGGCTTAGTATTTTATGTTTTTCTTATGAGTAGATCATGAGAAAACCACAGGTCTTTCTTAATTATATCCTTAATTAAAGGATGCATCCTTGCCTGAGCTGATTTACCACTGCTACCCTCCACCATGTGCCTGCAGTTTATATCTTAATATATCTGAGTATATGTATCTTGTATAAAATATATCATAATGGCTTCTGTGTTACCAAACCTGATAGGAAATACTCTATTTATAGTTTCTGGCTATTAGAGATGATTGCATATCTGAGTAAAATAAATTCAGAGACTTTGGACCAAATACTTATTATTTGATGAGGAAAAAAAAGTCATGATACAAAGTGAGAATATAAAATTAGTAAATAAAACAAAAGATTATCTTACTTAAGTTTAAAAATAAAATGAAAAGTTGGAAGTAACTATTATTACATCTGCTGGAAAATTTCAACATGAATCTGTGGCCTATTGCTTGTTGCCAGGTCAAAGATTAGTGGGGAAACCACCTTAAATTTTGTTAGTAGACTTCTGATGACTTAATAATAGGGATCAAACAGTACACATTTTATTTAAACATCTATAGGCAACATTCTCTGTTAGTAGCTCTATACCTTTTGCAAAAACGGGAAAATGTTATGTTTTATCTCAACAAGAAAGTCTTGATTTGTGTATGTTTTATCTTTGCATGTCTCTTATCCTGTGCATTTAAATTACAAAGACATTCCATAGTTCAAATGAGCATGAAGCTGTTTGGCAAACTGAGATTATAGAGCTACAAAACCCTTGGTAGATGGTATCTATAAATAGAGGTATCTAACATGGAAAATCTTCTGAACAATATAAACGGTCCTTATTCAAAAAGCAGTGTAGAGGAGGAAAGCCTACAGCGTTGATTTAAAAGACTGTAATTAGAATTAGGTTCCGATAATTAGATCCCTGTAGACTGAGTTCAGACTTTCTTTTCCCTCAAACAAACAAAGCGTAAATGAGTGTAGGATGTCATTTCTGCAGGAATGAAAATAGAAATGGAATTTTAAATAAAGATTGTGAAGCAAAATGAGGCACTTTAATTCTTGCACCTGGAATCATTTCATAATGAAATGCAAATTAATTCTAAAAAACTCTGACCTCTGTTTTGCTGATTACAACCTAAAATCATTCATTTAGTTTTTAGAAAAAGAGAAAATACATGTTGGGATGAAACTATTTAGTACATCTACCTTGAATTTCTTAATAAAATTATATGATTGGCTCCAGGGTTGAATGATTTCACATTTGTATTATGAACAAAGATCAAAGACCAAGGATGGAACATTTGATATAAATTGGAAATAAAACCACCATGATTATTTGAAATTGTTCATTGGCTAAAAATTGTATTCATCCTTCACCAGTGAGTTCTTTAGGGGTGTTTACTTATTGTAGTTTCTTTATATCTAAATTTACTAAAGAAGTAAATTTTGAACCTCCTTTCAACTTTTTGGATCACAACAAACTGTGGAAAATTCTGAAAGAGATGGGAATACCAGACCACCTCACCTGCCTCCTGAGAAATATGTATTCAGGTCAAGAAGCAAGAGTTAGAATTGGACATGGAACAACAGACTGGTTCCAAATCGGGAAAGGAGTATGTCAAGGCTTCATGTTGTCACCCTGCTTATTTAACTTATATGCAGAGTACGTCATGTGAAATGCTGGACTGGATGAAGTACAAGCTGGAATCAAGATTGCTAGGAGAAATATCAATTACCTCAGATATGTAGATGACACCACTCTTATGGCAGAAAGCAAAGAAGAACTAAAGAGACTCTTGATAAAAGTGAAGGAGGAGAGTGAAAAATTGGCTTAAAACTCAACATTCAGAAAACTAAGATCATGGCATCTGGTCCCATCACTTCATGGCAAATAGATGAGGAGACAATGGAAACAGGGAGAGACTTTATATTTTGGGGCTCCAAAATCACTGCAGATGGTGATTGCGGCCATGAAATTAAAAGACACTTGCTCCTTGGAAGAAAAGTCATGACCAACCTAGACAGCATGTTAATAAGCAGAGACATTCCTTTGCCAACAAAGGTCCGTCTAGTCAAAGATAGTTTTTCCAGTAGTTGTGTATGGCTGTGAGAATTGAACTATAAAGAAAGCTGGGCACTGAATAATTGATGCTTTTGAACTATGGTTTTGGAGAAGACTCTTGAGAGTCCCTTGGACTGCAAGGAGATCTAACCAGTCCATCCTACAGGAAATCAGTCCTGAATATTCATTGGAAGGTCTGATGCTGATGCTGAAACTCCAATATTTTGGCCACCTGATGTTCAGAACTGACTCACTAGAAAAGACCCTGATGCTGGGAAAGATTGAAGGTGGGAGGAGAAGGGGCCTAAAGAGGATGAGATGGTTGGATGGCATCACCAACTCAACGGACATGAGTTTGAATAAACTCTAGGAGTTGGCAATGGACAGGGAGGCATGGCATGCTTCAGTCCATGGGATCGCAAAGAGTCGGACACAACTGAGCGACTGAACTCAGCTTTGAAAAATATAAATCTCAGTTTCATTAAGTAACATTTAAGGAATACAGATTCTAGCTGACAGTTTCACATAGATCTTTAAGTAGGAGTTTATATTTCTGTGATGTAGAATACATATGAGTTGATGGAAGAATAGAGGACTCTTCATTCTCCTAGAGTCTAGCCCAATTGCATTTTGCTTTTTTTTTTTATCATATTGATGACTGATATTGTCATCAGTTTATCTAACAGAGAAACAAAACTGGGATGTCATTAAAAATTTGCACTACCAGAAAATTACTGTATATTTAGATGAACAAATAAATAGAATAATAAATGGAATAATATTCATAGATATTCATAAAACATTTGTATAAGATTGGGAGACTAAAATATACATTTTATATTAATGAAAATGTCTTAATTATTTATACTCACACCTCCTTTTCAAAAGAATTTGAAGCTATTTACATTAAGAAATTGTTGACTTTATTTTTTTAAACTTGAATAGAGATGGGAAATTGAAACACATGCAAAATTTAAAAAAAAAAAGCATTAGAAAGAGTGGTAACCCATAGACTTATCATATTATGATTTTTTCCACTGTAAGGTATGTGGGTTCTATCCCTGGTCGGGGAACTAAAATCCTGCATGCCTCACAGTGCAGCAATATTTACATGTATGTATAAGTTATGTAAATTTTGGCTCTGAACTCCTTGTGAGCAAAGGCAAATAAAGTTGCTTGTTGTTATGGTCTTAAGTTTTGACTAGTAAATATGGTGGAAGTTTTTGTTAGATCTAAGAGTATACAGTATGAACACATTCAATAAATATTTGCCAATGGCTTTTGTCCATAGGTCACCTGGTTCAGTGATCAATATCTGAATCATCTTTTAAAATCTCTCAGTGTTTTCATTTTATTCTTAAATCATTCAAAACCAACCAACCAACCAAAAACAACCAATGCTTTATTCTCTTCATTTTGTTTCACTGATTAGTTTGTTAACGTTGGAAACTTGAGCAATAGGGGGATTTAGTGGTTGACTGGGCTCCCCATCACAGCTTGCTTTTCAGTATAAGAAATGAGAATAATCTTGTCGCCTAGAGTCTTCTTAGAGGGTTCAGCAGCCACTTTCTAGGTAAGAGGGAGGACATTTCACACAAATTACTTTGCCCAGAGCAACTTAACTTTTTTTTCTTTTTTTTGACCATGTTGGATTCTACTCAGCATTGCGTTGAAACAAAGTTCCACTGAAAACAGGTGGATAACTGCTAGGTAAAAATCATCAGCTGTGCTCCTGGAGAAGGGATTTGCAGCTGAGCCTGAGGGATGGGTTTGTGCAGCCTCTAACCAGTGTATCCTAACTTGGATTGATGCTTTTTAGAATGTTTGCTATGTTTAAGATGATTTTTAGAATGTTAGCAATCCCCTGAAATCATAGGAAAATTTTATGGTTTACTTGTAATATATAAAAAGAAATCAGTTTTTCCTTTGGTTCTTTTTGTATCATTATTACATTTCAGAAATGCACGAGTGATACAAAAGAGCACCTAGAATTAATATTAATGAATATCTTAATCAAAGAAATAAAATATAATAAGAAAAGTTGAAATCCTTCCTTTAAATCTACCCTTTGTTTGTCTCCAAACACAAGTGCTATCTTTAATTTGGTGTCCTTGATTCCTATCTGTATTCTTATACTTCTATTGCATATCTAAAGATATTCATTAAAGTATATATTGTATTAATTGTGTGCTTTTGAGATGTTTCATAAATATTATACTATAAAATCATTGATCATCTTTTTCCTCACATCATATTTTACGTTTGAGTTCCATGTCAATCCTCATTCATTCATTTGAATTGCTTGCTGCAATTCCATGTAATGAATATGTCATATTAATTAATTAATTTAATTTATACAGAAAGTATTAAAGTGCCTTTTACTTGCTCATTCTGATATCATGGCAGTTTATATCCTTACACACATATTTAAGGGTTAAACTAGGCTGGGTTTATAACCAGAAGTGTTCTTGAGACTCACAGTATTCATTACTTCAAAAAAAACCAATGTATCAATATTACCCAAAGTGGCTGTTCTTATTTACATGCTCCCTAGCATTGTATTACAGCCCATGCTTTTCTGCATTCAATAGCAGTATTTTCAGGCTGTTATTTCCTGCCAAATGAGTATGAAATAGCATCTCATTGCTGATTTAATAGGCAGTTCTCTGATTATTAGCAATATTAAGTATCTTCCTAATTTACTGTCCATTGGGTTTCTATTCTGGGAATTACCCCTAATGACCATTGTTCAGGTTTTTTTTTCTTGTAATATAGGAATTATTTATATATTTGTTATTATAAGTTTTTGCAAACTGTGTGTGTTGCTATTTTTTTCCTTCAGACTGGAGCTGTTCTTTTAATTTTTTCCATGGAGATTTTTATCATGTTTTAAATTTAATTGTCAAAAAAATATACTGATCCTTTTCTTTATAGTTTCTGCCATTCAGACCTTATTTTAAAAATTGTTCCCTATCATAATTTTATCATAATAGGATAAAGCGATCCTATCAATTCTATAAATTCTTGTAAAAAGGTTAACATTTTGGCACTCACATTTAGATCATTAATCCATCTTTCATAGGCCATATTTCTAAAATGTACAACTTTATGTCTATGACTTCTTTTTGATACATTGGTCTATCTGCTCCAGATTTAAACTGTCTCAATGACTTTTGCTTTATACCTTGATAACTGGAAAGGCCTGATTTTGAGAGAGTTCCTGAAAAACATCTACTTCTGCTTTATTGACTATGCCAAAGCCTTTGACTGTGTGGATCACCACAAACTATGGAAAATTCTTAAAGAGATGAGAATACCAGACCACCTGACCTGCCTCCTGAGAAATCTGTATTCAGGTCAAGAAGCAACAGTTAGAATGGAACACGGAACAACAGACTGGTTCCAAATCAGGAAAGGAGTTTGTCAAGGCTGCATATTGTCACCCTGCTTATTTAACTTATATTCAGAGTACCTCATGGGAAATGCCAGGCTGGATGAAGCACGAGTTGGAATCAAGATTGCTGGGAGAAATATCAATTACCTCATATATGCAGATGACATCACCCTTATGGCAGAAAGCTAAGAAGAACTAAAGAGCCTGTTGATAAAAGTAAAGAGAAGAGTAAATATTTGGCTTAAAACTCAACATTCAGAAAACTAAGATCATGGCATCCAGTCCCATCACTTCATGGCAAATAGATGAGCAAACAATGGAAATAATGACAGACTTTATGGCAACCCACTCCAGTACTCTTGCCTGGAAAATTCTATGGACAGAGGATCCTGGTAGGCTACAATCCATGGGATCGCAAAAAGTTGGACACGACTGAGTGACTTCACTTTCAAGTTCACTTTATTTATTTTGGCTCCAAAATCACTGCAGATGGTGACTGCAGCCATGAAATTAAAAGATGAATGCTCCTTGGAAGAAAAGCTATGACCAACCTAGACAGCATATTAAAAACAGAGACATTACTTTGCCAACAAAGGTCTATCTACTCAAAGCTATGGTTTTTCCAGTGGTCATGTATGGATGTGAGAGTTGGACTATAAAGAAAGCTGAGGGCTAAAGAATTGATGCTTTTGAACTGTGGTGTTGGAGAAGGCTCTTGACAGTCCCTTGGACTGCAAGGAGATCCAACCAGTCCATCCTAAAGGAAATCAGTCCTGAATATTCTTTGGAAGGACTGATGCTGAAGCTGAAGCTCCAATATTTTGGCAACCTGGTGTGCAGAATTGACTCACTAGAAAAGACCTTGATGCTGGGAAAGATTGAAGGCAAGAGAAGGGACTGACAGAGGATGAGATGGTTGGATGGTATCACCGACTCAATAGACATGAGTTTGAGTAAGCTCTAGGAATTGGTGATGGACAGGGAGGCCTGACATGCTGCAGTCCATGGGGTTGCAAAGAGTTGGACACGACTGAGCAACTGAACGGACCTGAACTGAACTGGAAGGACAAAGTGCCATATTTCTTATTACGCTCCAAACTGATTTAACTATTCTTGACTTTTCTTCTTCCAGTTAAATTATAGGATAATTTCTTATTTTTATATGAGTTTCTCTGGAGACTTTTATTGAACTATCATTAAACATATAGATTTAGTTTGGGGTGAGAATTGATAAATCTCTTGAGTCTTCTGATCCATGAATATTGTATACTTATGCATATTTTTACATTATCCTTGGTAAATATTTGCATTGTGTTTTGATAACATTTAATATCTTTATTTTTATATGTGTATGTTATAAATTCTTTTTGCTGTGAATTTATGTTTATTTATCTTATTATGGTGTATATGTTTTTGTTTTTCCCCAAGATGGGTACTCATGTCTTTCTTCAATTCTGGAAAATGCACAGTCTTACTACCTTTCTCCCATTTTCTCTTTTCTTTTCATCTTACTGGGATGCTCATAAGAATATATCTATTTCTTGGTTTGACAATATAATTAAATGTACATAAAATCTTGAAAAAGTTTTAGAAAGAACATATACCAATGTATATAGTCAGATATATGTGTGTATATATCTGTGCACTGTTTCATATCCCACAAAGTTTTTCATATTTTCTAACTATATGAAACCCATTTTCAATCAATGCGTGCTATTTATATCTTTATATAATTGCCTTCCACTTAAGATTAATTTGAAAAAATAATCATAGTTGTCCCTGGACCAATTTTTCCTGAGACTATGCATTTTTCCTTTAAAAATTTTCAAGATTGTAGACATTTGATTTATCTCTGGAAATTCTACTCCCAAAGGGGGTTAAAAAACAAAACAAAACACTATTCCTGTGTAAGAAAGAGAGAGACTTCTCCAGTTTCATCCTGAATCTATCCAGTCTCCCACCATACATATAAACACATGTACATATTGTATTGCATTCCTAACCATCAGAGATCCAAGTTAGAGAATGGCCAGGATGTATATAAATGACTTTTGCTGCTAATGCTGCAGAGCATTTTTTAAAGGGCATACAGTTTTGTCTTGAGGAGATTTGTTGGCATGTAAGACATACGGCTTTACCCAAGACCAGTGCACATCAGAGGCCAAACAATTTTGCAAGGATGATGACAAATTGGTTTGATAAATTCTTCACAACTTAAAAGAAGGGATTTTTTTTTTCAGGAAATGGGGTGACATTAGATCAACTTCCATAAGCTCCTGCCTTCACTTGGGTACTCTTAGGTTTTGCAAATATGCCAGTCTCCTGTTATTCAAGTAAATTCTTCCACTGTCCATGTAAACTGTTCATCTTGGTGTGACTAAATCATCCAACTCAGAAAGTTCATCTATTAAGGGCTTCTCAATTTATTGTTAATTTAAATCTATACATCTTCCCAGCAGCAGAACCTTTTATAGACATAATAAAGTCATATGGATGATAGATAAACTTACCTGGGACTTGAAAAAAATCATCTTTATATGGCATCAAATAATATACACTGCTGATTTGAACCATCAAGGAGGAGAAAATTAAGCCTTGTCAATCCCAGCTTGTCAATCCCAGTTTTAATTGTAAGTGCTCCAAGAAAGACTCAGGTACTATACTTCTGTGGCAATCCGGTAAGACAGATGCTAATTATGAGTTGAGAATGATTACAACGTTGGGAAAAATCTCAGATGCCAACATTCACCAATTGCAGAACTACAGTCTCGGCCAGATAGTAATTGGGATGTTATTACAAAGACTGACTACTGAAGTAGAGGTGCCTGGACCAGATGACGCTCAGCTCTTTCTAAACTTTGAATTAGCCAGAAATTATTTACAGTCATGTTTCTGGAGATTTTGTGTTCATCTCGTCATTCCTTAAAAGGAAAACGAAAACCAGAATCTTAAAGAGAAGTTGACAAAACAAGAAAGAAATGGGGCAAGCGCTTATAGTACGCCTGTTGCATATTGAATACTATGTTAGGCATTTTCATATTTTAGCCCATTTAATTGAATTCTCACAATCCTGAAAAGTGAGGGTTATCCTTGCTTAACAGAAGATGAAGTTGTGTTTCAGACAGGTTAGAAAATTCCTCAAGGTAACACAGCTAATACAGACGGTCCCCAACATAGGATTGTTCTGCTGCTGCTGCTGCTAAGTCGCTTCAGTCGTGTCCAACTCTGTGCGACCCCATAGACGGCAGCCCACCAGGCTCCCCCGTCCCTGGGATTCTCCAGGCAAGAACACTGGAGTGGGTTGCCATTTCCTTCTCCAATGCATGAAAGTGAAAAGTGAAAGTGAAGTCACTCAGTCGTGTCAGACTCTTTGAGACCCCATGGTCTGCAGCCCACTGGGCTCCTCCATCCATGGGATTTTCCAAGCAAGAGTACTGGAGTGGGGTGCCATTGCCTTCTCCGAGGATTGTTCTACTTAGTGGTTTTTCAACAGTATGACCAGGTGAAAACTATACATATGTATTTCCTATTAGTAAGCGGTACTGTGCTTCCTTGTGCTGCCAGGCAGTGGGGGCAAGCCACAGCTCCCAGTCAGCTACACAACCACGAGGACACACACTGGTACATTTACAACATTCAGTACCTGATGATCATTTTACTTTTCACTTTCAGTACAATATTCAATTATTAACAGTTGCATGAGATATTCAGCACTTTATTATCAAACACACTGTGCGTCGGATGATTTTGCCCAACTGTAGGCTATGAAAGTATTTTGAGCACATTTAAGGCAGGCAAGGCTAAGCTAGGATGTTAGGTGTATTAAATGCATTTTCAATTTATGTTATTTTCAACTTGAGTTGGGTTTATTAGTACACAATCCCATCATAAGTCAAGGAATTTTTATAACTATTCAAACCCAGTTTGTCTTTTTCCAAAGTCTGCTTCAGTTTGGTTCAGCTCAATCATTCAGTCATGTCCGACTCTTTGCGACCCCATGAATCGCAGCATGCCAGGCCTTCCTGTCCAACACCAAATCCCAGAGTTTACCCAGACTCATGTCCATCAAGTCGGTGATGCCATCCAGCCATCTCATCCTCTGTCATCCCCTTCTCCTCCTGCCCCCAATCCCTCCCAGCATCAGGGTCTTTTCCAATGAGTCAACTCTTTGCATGAGGTGGCCAAAGTATTGGAGTTTCAGCTTTAGCATTAGTCCTTCCAATGAACACCCAGGACTGATCTCCTTTTTTTTTTTTTTTTCTGTAATTAAATCCTTTTTATTTTTTTTAAATTTTATTTTATTTTTAAACTTTACATAATTGTATTAGTTTTGCCAAATATCAAAATGAATCCATCACAGGTATACATGTGTTCCCCATCCGGAACCCTCCTCCCTCCTCCCTCCCCATACCATCCCTCTGGGTCGTCCCAGTGCACTAGCCCCAAGCATCCAGTATTGTACATTGAACCTGGACTGGCATCTCGTTTCATACATGATATTTTACATGTTTCAATGCCATTCTCCAAAATCTTCCCACCCTCTCCCTCTCCCACAGAGTCCATAAGACTGTTCTATACATCAGTGTCTCTTTTGCTGTCTCGTACATAGGGTTATTGTTATCATCTTTCTAAATTCCATATATATGTGTTAGTATACTGTATTGGTGTTTTTCCTTCTGGCTTACTTCACTCTGTATAATAGGCTCCAGTTTCATCCACCTCATTAGAACTGATTCAAATGTATTCTTTTTAATGGCTGAGTAATACTCCATTGTGTATATGTACCACTGCTTTCTTATCCATTCATCTGCTGATGGACATCTAGGTTGCTTCCATGTCCTGGCTATTAGAAACAGTGCTGCGATGAACATTGGGGTACACGTGTCTCTTTCCCTTCTGGTTTCCTCAGTGTGTATGCCCAGCAGTGGGATTGCTGGATCATAAGGCAGTTCTATTTCCAGTCTTTTAAGGAATCTCCACACTGTTCTCCATAGTGGCTGTACTAGTTTGCATTCCCACCAACAGTGTAAGAGGGTTCCCTTTTCTCCACACCCTCTCCAGCATTTATTGCTTGTAGACTTTTGGATTGCAGCCATTCTGACTGGTGTGAAATGGTACCTCATAGTGGTTTTGATTTGCATTTCTCTGATAATGAGTGATGTTGAGCATTTTTTCGTGTGTTTGTTAGCCATCTGTATGTCTTCTTTGGAGAAATGTCTGTTTAGTTCTTTGGCCCATTTTTTGATTGGGTCATTTAGTTTTCTGGAGTTGAGCTGTAGGAGTTGCTTGTATATTTTTGAGATTAGTTGTTTATCGGTTGCTTCATTTGCTATTATTTTCTCCCATTCTGAAGGCTGTCTTTTCACCTTGCTGATAGTTTCCTTTGATGTGCAGAAGCTTTTAAGGTTAATTAGGTCCCATTTGTTTATTTTTGCTTTTATTTCCAATATTCTGGGAGGTGGGTCATAGAGGATCCTGCTGTGATGTATGTCAGAGAGTGTTTTGCCTATGTTCTCCTCTAGGAGTTTTATAGTTTCTGGTCTTATGTTTAGATCTTTAATCCATTTTGAGTTTATTTTTGTGTATGGTGTTAGAAAGTGTTCTACTTTCATTCTTTTACAAGTGGTTGACCAGATTTCCCAGCACCACTTGTTAAAGAGATTGTCTTTAATCCATTGTATATTCTTGCCTCCTTTGTCAAAGATAAGGTGTCCATATGTGCGTGGATTTATCTCTGGGCTTTCTATTTTATTCCATTGATCTATATTTCTGTCTTTGTGCCAGTACCATACTATCTTGATGACTGTGGCTTTGTAGTAGAGCCTGAAGTCAGGAGGGTGATTCCTCCAGTTCCATTCTTCTTTCTCAAGATCGCTTTGGCTATTCGAGGTTTTTTGTATTTCCATACAAATTGTGAAATTATTTGTTCTAGCTCTGTGAAGAATACTGTTGGTAGCTTGATAGGGATTGCATTGAATCTATAAATTGCTTTGGGTAGTATACTCATTTTCACTATATTGATTCTTCCAATTCATGAACATGGTATATTTCTCCATCTATTAGTGTCCTCTTTGATTTCTTTCACCAGTGTTTTATAGTTTTCTATATATAGGTCTTTATTTAGATAGATATATTCCTAAGTATTTTATTCTTTCCGTTGCAATGGTGAATGGAATTGTTTCCTTAATTTCTCTTTCTGTTTTCTCATTATTAGTGTATAGGAATGCAAGGGATTTCTGTGTGTTGCTTTTATATCCTGCAACTTTACTATAGTCATTGATTATTTCTAGTAATTTTCTGGTGGAGTCTTTAGGGTTTTCTATGTAGAGGATCATGTCATCTGCAAATAGTGAGAGTTTTACTTCTTCTTTTCCAATTTGGATTCCTTTTATTTCTTTTTCTGCTCTGATTGCTGTGGCCAAAACTTCCAAAACTATGTTGAATAGTAATGGTGAAAGTGGGCACCCTTGTCTTGTTCCTGACTTTAGAGGAAATGCTTCCAGTTTTTCACCATTGAGGATAATGTTTGCTGTGGGTTTGTCATATATAGCTTTTATTATGTTGAGGTATGTTCCTTCTATTCCTGCTTTCTGGAGAGTTTTTATCATAAATGGATGTTGAATTTTGTCAAAGGCTTTCTCTGCATCTATTGAAATAATCATATGGTTTTTATCCCAGGGATGCAAGGATTCTTCAATATCCGCAAATCAATCAATGTAATACACCACATTAACAAACTGATCTCCTTTAGAATGGACTGGTTGGATCTCCTTGCAGTCCAAGGGACTCTCAAGAGTCTTCTCCAACACCACAGTTCAAAAGCATCAATTATTCAGTGCTCAGCTTTCTTCATAGTCCAACTCTCACATCCATACATGACCACTGGAAAAACCACAGCCTTGACCAGATGGACCGTTGTTGGCAAAGTAATGTCTCTGCTTTTGAATATGCTATCTAGGTTGGTCATAACTTTCCTTGGTCATAACTTTCCTTCTAAGGAGTAAGCATCTTTTAATTTCAGGTTTGCAGTCACGATCTGCAGTGATTTTGGAGCCAAAGGAAATAAAGTCTGACACTTTCCCCATCTATTTCCCATGAAGTGATGGGACCAGATGCCATGATCTTCATTTTCTGAATGTTGAGCTTTAAGCCAACTTTTTCACTCTCCTCTTTCACTTTCATCAAGAGGCTTTTTAGTTCCTCTTCACTTTCTGCCATAAGGGTGGTGTCATCTGCATATCTGAGGTGATTGATATTTCTCCCAGCAATCTTGATTCCAGCTTGTGCTTCTTCCAGCCCAGCATTTCTCATGATGTACTCTGCATAGAAGTTAAATAAGCAGGGTGACAATATACAGCCTTGACGTGCTCCTTTTCCTGTTTGGAACCTGTCTGTTTTTCCATGTCCAGTTCTAACTGTTGCTTCCTGACCTGCATATGAATTTCTCAAGAGGCAGATCAGGTGGTCTGGTATTCCCATCTCTTTCAGAATTTTCCACAGTTTATTGTGATCCACACAGTCAAAGGCTTTGGCATAGTCAAGAAAGCAGAAATAGATGTTTTTCTGGAACTCTCTTGCTTTTTCATGATCCAGCGGATGTTGGCAATTTGATCTCTGGTTCCTCGGCCTTTTCTAAAACCAGCTTGAACATCAGGAAGTTCACGGTTCACATGTTGCTGAAGCCTGGCTTGGAGAATTTTGAGCATTAATTACTTTACTAGCATGTGAGATGAGTGCAATTGTGTGGTAGTTTGAGCATTCTTTGGCATTGCCTTTCTTTGGGATTGGAATGAAAACTGACCTTTTACAGTCTTGCTGCTACTGCTGACTTTCTTCTTTATCAATGGTAATAATGAATATTTGTATCAAGACATATTCTTCTTAATTCTGTCTTAATGCTCTTTTTAAGTATTATCTAGTATTGGACAAGACTGAGCGACTTAACTTTCACTTTTCACCTTCATGCATTGGAGAAGGAAATGGCAACCCACTCCAGTGTTCTTGCCTGGAGAATCCCAGGGACGGGGAGCCTGGTGGGCTGCTGTCTATGGGGTCACACAGAGTCGGACACGACTGAAGCGACTTAGCAGCAGCAGTGTATCTGGGAACTTTTTTGAGACCATGTATTTCATGTTTACAAGGTGATTCTGGCATGTTTGCCTGTCCTTGGGAACCTGTGGGTGGGTGTAAAAGACAGGAAATGTTGTTAATCAGCAATTGTTATGTTATTGATGCTTATTTTAGCATTCCCTGCTCTGGCTACTTTGAAGCTGATGGGATTACATAAGAACAGGAATACCAAGAAGTGGGGAACCACAGGGTCCATCTACAAGTCTGTCCAGTCCAGTCCAGAGGGGGGATCTATGCTCAGCATAATGACCACAGCACTTGTGTGCATCGTTTCTGGATAATATAGTACAATTCCCGATCATCAAAGAGAAAGCTGAGGTAGGTTTTAGGACAAACAGGGCTATAAATTATCACTCTATTCAATAGATAAGAAAATGCAGAATCAGAGTGGCCTGTCACTGTATTTATTGCTGGAAGATAAAAGTGCAGTACAGATTTTTTCTGTACAATTTGTTCAATATCAAAAATTATAGAGGATCCCCTTGGATTTGGATAAAGGTGCTCCATCCCAAATTATATTTTTATACCACCAGGGGTATGAGAAAATACTTGTTACACCACTAGAATTGTCTAACATACTACTACAGAATTACTTTTAGCCAGGAAATTAAAGATAAAAGAATTATAAACTTTGAAAGCTAGATAAGGCCTTTAAGATTGCTTCTATTTTATGGAGAAAGAAACAGTGAAGTAGAAAAATTAACTAGTCCAAAACTAAATAGTTAGTTACCAATAAGAGTAAGACTAAAATTCAAATTATCTGAATCCTAGCTCAGTGATGTACCCTCTATGTCATGGCAGGTCCTAGTCTCTGTAGATTTGTATTATTTCAAATGTTCATTTGCTTACATATTTTACTTTTGAAAAAAATTGTTTAAATCATCTTTATTAGAAAAGTTTTTTCTCTAGAGTATTTTACTATTCATTGGTCTCCACAGAGATAATGAAAACCAGAGGCCAAAGCAAAACACAATATTAAAACACACACACACACACACACACACACACCTTTTACTTTACTATTGCCTGCTTACCTTGAGATAAAATTTAACAGTGAAACGTGAAAGCCTTTAAACATGTGCTTTGCTTTCATTATGAAGGAACTAGGGCTTCTCAATGATCTTCTAGCTCCCAAGTGCTTCTCGTGTGAATTCAAATATTTAATCCATTTAAGAAATATCACAAGAAATGCCCATAGTTTAACATGTTTCCAGAATGGGAATACTTTCCCTAATCCATTGACCCCCTGGGTAAATAAGAAGCCCTTATCTTGCTGGTCTGAAACTTTGAGAATAAAACAATGATCTACCTTGAACTGCTTCTCAGACACTGGGATAAATACCTTTGCAGTGTGGTTATAATTCCATGCCTAGCCGCCTACAGGAAGATCTGTATTGGGCCACATATACCGTATCAGTGTGGGTGGGTGTTAGTCGCTCAGTCATGTCTGACTCTTTGTGACCCTGTGGATGGTAGCCCACCAGGCTCCTTTATCCATAGAATTCTCCAGGCAAGAATACTGGAGTGGGTTGCTATTTCCTTCAAGGGATCTTCCTAACCCAGGGATCAAACCCTGGTCTCCTGGATTGCAGGCAGTTTCTTTACCATCTGAGCTACAACGGGCAGTATCAGTAGTCACTGAATATGCCAGTGAAGACAGGGAGGTTGGAGTGGAGGATGCATAGGTGGAAAGCATTCGAAGGGAACTTTAGCTTCCCTGCTGGCTCAGATGGTAGAGGGGCTGCCTGCAATGCAGGAGACCAGGGTTCGGTCCTTGAGTCAAGAAAGTCCCATGGAGAAGGAAATGGCAACCCACTCCAGTATGCTTGCCTAGAAAATTCCATGGGCAGAGGAGCCTGACAGGCTACAGTCCATGGGGTTGCAAAGAATTGGACCCAACTGAGCAACTAACTCTTTCTTTTTTGATAACCCAGGCAGAGGAAAATAATGTCATGCCAGACACATGGTAGGGAAGGGAAGAGTCAAGAGGTACATGCTAAAGACACGTTAATGGAAAAATTGAGATGACATATGACTGATGGAGTATATTAAAGCAAAGATACTGATAATTATAACGATGTGTCTTGCATTTATAGGTTATATTATACATTTATTTGTGTTCAAAGGAAGTTTATTATTATATCACTTATTAAATTATAATGTGGTCTTCTTTACTTTGAGAGGATAATTTGTTTCTTAAAAGAAGAAATAAACTATCACAGTGCTAGTCCTTCTAAGTAAGAGTTTATTTACCATCAAAGTTAATGTCATGTGACTACCTCAACAGAATATATGTGATAATCTATTTTTATATATTTGAGACTTTTATACAAATAAAATCCAAACAGAAGAGAAAAAACAAACAGAAAAGAAAAGAAATTGCAAAGGATGCATGAGATTATCTCTGCTTTAAACTGCCAAACTACCATTGTCCTGAGAGGGAAATTCAGTACAACATGTGCTAGTTATCAAACTGCAAAGATTACCATGTAGTGAGTTTCATTTCATGGTGTTCAGCTGCCACTGAGGGGTGGGATTTCTAAAGCGGGCCTCATAATCGTGAAGAAATACCTTTAAGCCAAAGTACTGAAATCCAAATATTAAAGAAATTGATGTAGATGCTGAATCCTCAAAATCTGATTGGTTACATCAGTGGCTATGGCTTTCTGTGAATGTGTTATAAATCATACCATGATAAACTATACACCCATGTATTTTTTTGTTTATAAATTACATCCAGCCTAATAGACAGACTTTATTATATGGATAGCATCTTCACATATCTCTCCACTGGGTGTCAAATGCATATTAAATTAAACCAAAGACATTTCCAGGTTTTGATCATTTTGAGTCTACAAAAGTGATAATTTCTCATAGTTTAATCTAAAATATGCCACTCTCAAATTGACATTTCCTCTTGGCATTGGCAATGTATCAGCCAGACTGCTCAAAATAAAGTCTTATTTTCTCCACTGAAACCTCTTCCAACTATAGGGATCCCCGTTTGAACACATGATTCATTCTACTGCTCAAGCTTTAAAAACATGGGTGTTGTTCTCATTTTTCCCCTTTCCCTCACACGTTACACCAAATTCATCTGTAATTTCTTTTGACTTCACCTGGAAGGTATATGTCTAATTCATTCCCTCTTCTCTGGTTTGCTTCTCTGGTCAGCACCTTAGTTTGTAATTATTATCATTTGATTGAATTCATGAAAGAGAATCCAACTAGTCATTCAGCTTTCCACTCTTGCCTTCTAGTTCATTAAAAGAAAGGCAACACCAAGGAATATTCAAACTACTGCACAGTTGCACTCATCTCACACACTAGCAAAGTAATGCTCAAAATTCTCCAAGCCAGGCTTCAACAGTCCATGAACCATGAACTTCCAAATGTTCATGATGGGTTTATAAAAGGCAGAGGAACCAGAGATCAAATTGCCAAGATCTGTTGGATCCTCAAAAAAGCAAGAGAGCTCCAGAAAAACATCTACTTGTGCTTTATTGACTACGCCAAAGCCTTTGACTGTGGGGATCACGACAGACTGTGGAAAATTCTTCAAGAGATGGGAATATCAGACCACCTTACCTGCCTTCTGAGAAATGAGTACACAGGTCATTTTACCTGCCTCTTGAGTGTGCAGGTCAAGAAGCAACAGTTAGAACTGGACATGGAAAAACAGACTGGTTCCAGATTGGGAAAGGAGTATGTCTAGGCTATATTTTCACTCTGCTTATTTAACTTCTATGCAGAGTAGATCATGTGAAAAGCCAGCCTGGATGAAGCACAAGCTGGAATCAAGATTGCCGGGAGAAATATCAATAACCTCAGATATGCAGATGACACCACCCTTATGCCAGAAAGTGAAGAAGAACTAAAGAGCCTCTTAATGAAAGTGAAAGAGGAGAGTGAAAAATCTGGCTTAAAACTCAACATTCAAAAAACTAAAGTCATGGTGTCTAGTCTCATCACTTCATCACAAGTATATGGGGAAACAGTGGAAACACTGACACACTTCATTTTCTTGGGCTCCAAAATCACTGCAGATGATGACTACAGCCATAAAATTAAAAGACACTTTTTCCTTGGAAGAAATATCTATGACCAACCTAGACAACATATTAAAAAAGCAGAGACATAACTTTGCCAACAAATGTCCATCTAGTCAATGCCATGGTTTTTCCAGTAGTCATGTATGGATTTGAGAGTTGGACTATAAAGAAAGCTGAGTGCCAAAGAATTGATGCTTTTGAACTGTGGTGTTGGAGAAGACTTTTGAGAGTCCCTTGGACTGCAAGGAGATCCAACAGTCCATCCTAAAGGAAATCAGTCCTGGGTGTTCATTGGAAGGACTGTTGCTGAAGCTGAAGCTCCAATACTTTGTCCACCTGAGACAAAGAACTGACTCATTGGAAAAGACCCTGATGCTGGGAAAGACTGAAGGCAGGAGGAGAAGGGGCCAAGAGAGGATGACATAGTTGAATGGCATCACTGACTTGATGGACTTTGAGCAAGCTCTGGGAGTTGGTGATGGACAGGGAAATCTGGCATGCTGCAGTCCATGGGGTCTCAAAGAGTCGAACACAACTGAGTGACTGAACTGAGTTCATTAAAAATTTTTTTAATGTAAATCAGATTATGTCATCCCCTTCTTTAAAACTCTTAAAGGACTTCCCATTACATATAGCATAAAATCCAAATATTTGTCATGTCTGTAGCTTTTTGTCTTAGTCCATCAAAACTGCTATAACAAAATGCCATAGACTGGGTAGATTTGGAGCAGCAGACATTTATTGCTCACAGTTCTGGAGGCTCAGAGTGTGAGATCAGGGTTCCATCATGGTCAGGTGAGGGCCCTTTTCCGGACAGCAGACATCTCCTTGTATCCTCACTTATCAGAAGGAGTTCTGGAGTTTTGTGGAATCATCCCGTTCAGGAAGGCTTGCCCTTCATGACCTTATCACTTCCCAAAGCCTCCACCTGCTAATACTGTCACTTTAGGGGTGTAGGATTTCAGCATATAAACTTGGAGGGCCACAAACAGTCAGACCACAGCATTGTTACATGATGAAGTGTCACTTTCATCTTACTCATTAATATAAATGAAAATAGCAACCAATATTCATGTTGGAGTTATACGTATTTATCCGTCGTACTCTAGGTTGGTTACAGATTTTTAAAAGTTTGGCATAAATTGATTAAATCATTCTGTGAGAATCAGTTGGCCATGTAGAATTTACAATAAATACTATTGTATTTTGTTCTATGACTCCTTGATACCAGTAAAATATATAGTAAACTTATGTATAGGTATATATGCATACTTTTGTATTTTAGAGAGCTCTTTGTTGAGCTTTTCTAGGACAGAACTGTGTTAGATGCACTATCTGTCCCAGAGGAAAGCAAGTTATTTCTCTTTTTACCCCAAGTCAAGAGAAGGGGCATCTCCTAAGACCACCAACAGAGTGTACACTATGTTTCTCAGGGCTGGGACAAAGAGGCTATGAATTGGAGTCTTACTTCTCTTGGAAAATCTAAAAGCAGAGAGAGAGATTTGGCTGGCTGCTCTAAGAGGAGGAATAAGGAAAGGTTGCTGTTACAGCAACTCACCAGCAGGTACCCAGTGATGTGGGGCAAAGGTTGAGTGAGAGCTCCCCCGGGACCAGAGACAACCCTCATGTGAATCAAATACGGCACAGGATCAACTCAGATCCAGATGAGTAAAGTGCATTTGTATGAAGAAGCTCGAAATGACTCCTGATTTTCTATAACCAAAGGAAGAGATGTATGTCTTGCATGAGGAGAATTCCAGTTGAAAAGTCTTCAACTGGGAATTGGGAATCTCTGAGGAACCCCTTAACACACCTAAAGGAGAAGGCAGCTCTGGACCCCTAGAAAGGGAGACTGAATATATTGCCAGTTTGCGATGCTGCCAGTCTTGTTAGGGCTTTCCTGCTTTGTTTCGTCATACCTGTCACTAAGTAAATTGGGGAAAAGAAACAAAGGACGTCCGTCCACCCTCTCCTACCCTAGCTGCTGACTTCTCACTGACAGGAGGTCTGGCTGTGGTAAGAAAAACTCCTCCCATGTTAATCAGGTTCACAGTTGATCATTACATGAGACTGCATATTGAAGGAGAAAAACAGAGCCAATTCCCATCAAGTCAATTGAGGGACATTAGGAGACAAATCCAAAATCACTGCAGATGGTGACTGCAGCCATGAAATTAAAAGACACTTACTCCTTGGAAGAAAAGTTTTGACCAACCTAGATAGCATATTGAAAAGCAGAGACATTACTTTGCCAACAAAGGTCCATCTAGTCAAGGCTATGATTTTTCCAGTGGTCATGTGTGGATGTGAGAGTTGTGAAGAAAGCTGAGTGCAAAAGAATTGATGCTTTTGAACTGTGGTGTTGGAGAAGACTCTTGAGAGTCCCTGGGACTGCAAGGAGATCCAACCAGTCCATTCTGAAGGAGATCAGCCCTGGGATTTCTTTGGAAGGAATGATGGTAAAGCTGAAACTCCAGTACTTTGGCCACCTCATGCGAAGAGTTGACTCATTGGAAAAGACTGATGTTGGGAGGGATTGGGGGGCAGGAAGAGAAGGGGACGACAGAGGATGAGATGGCTGGATGGCATCACTGACTCGATGGACGTGAGTCTGAGTGAACTCCCGGAGTTGGTGATGGACAGGGAGTCCTGGCGTGCTGAAATTCATGGGGTCGCAAAGAGTCGGACATGACTCAGCGACTGAACTGAACTGAACTGAGGAGACAAATAAATGACAGCCTTATGGTTCATCCCTAGAAGCCATTCCTGTTGAATGAACCAGATACATTTATTTAATGTATTTATTGTTTTCCCTCTAAATCTAAAGCTTTAAGAGAGCAGGGACTTGCCGCATAGTGAGCACTCAGTAAATAGCTATTGCGGAAATGAAAGTGTGAAGAGATAAATGAGAGCTCACTGGTTCTTTTTTTTTGGCACATGGTAAGGCAGACTCAGAGAAAGTGTGTATATAAATTACTTGTACTATACACGTTCTCTTGGTAGAAAGAAGAGAAAGCGTGAGAGAATTCAATCCTGAATGATTCGAAGGAAGACAGAAACGGGTGGTTCTGGAGAAGGAGCCACTGCACGTGAGGAACTGATTCATACAGTTGATCAGTGATGAGAAGGAATGTGTGTCGGTCTATCCACACACACAGGCAAGATGCGTGGTCAGTAGTTTGAATAAGAAACTATGTTCTGGGAAAGGGAGAGAAAAATTGGCCAAGGGCAGAGGTGTTGTCAAGGCATCTGAATCTGAGGGAGAGAAAAGGAGGAATATCAATTCAGAGAGTTGGAAGAGCAGAACATCAATTCAGAGAGCTGGAAGATCAGAGAAGCCCTTGGATAAGGTAGAACTTTACTAGCGGCCTCCAGATTTTTATCTTCACACTCTGGCCTCCCCCATCCTAAAAGAAAGCTAAAACTACATGAAATCTTCAGTCAAAAATGAAGAATGAGAAAGATCATCCAGAGGTAAGGACTTAGTTTCAATGGGATAGAGAGAAAATAAATTTTAACAAACTGAGGTTTGAACACAAGTTTTGGGAAAAGAAGTAGAATTTGACTCTACATACCCTGGAGAAGGAAATAGCAACCCACTCCAATACTCTTGCCTGGAAGATCCCATGGATGGAGGAGTCTGGTAGGCTGCAGTCCATGGGGTTGCAAAGAGTAGGACATGACTGCATGACTTCACTTTGTCACTTTAATTAGATATACCTTCAACTATTTTCTAAGAAATTTCCAAATAGACTAATAAGGATAGAGAATTAGTAAGAAATGTTCCTGTGAGAGTGAGCCAGTGTTGGCTGACATTACCTGCAGTAAGCCAGATCCTGCATTTTTAATCCATTCAGCAGCCCTGAGAAGAAGAACTGCCTTTCCAGTTAAAAGACTCAGAGGGATGAAAGCTTGCCCAAGTTCCCTCAGTTAGTAAGTGGAATTTCAAACACGGGTTGTACTAACCTAGAGCCCAGGTTCTTTTCACAACAGCATTTGTTTGCCAGTAAAGGTTTCAACTTTATTCTGACATGATGTTCCTTTTGGAGTTAATGTTTTTAAGGGGCAAAATGGATGAGGCTGAGCACATTCCGCTGGCTTTCATGAGCATCAAACAACTGGATTTCCATGTCCCTACTATTTTTAGTCCTCTGTGTGCAGACTTGTGACACTGATCTACAGGAAAGCTTGCATTTTTGGTTGTCACAGTGCACTTCCAAGAAGTGAAATATGATGTGTGCTCACTTTTGAAAACAATCGATAAGTTTCATGTTGAGCAGAAGCGTTTTATTTTCCAAGTCACTTTCCTATTCATCATAAAAGGAGTTATAATAGTGTTTTGGTTTCAGTAATCCAGTTCCATTCCCTTTACTGAGTTTTCTTTTGTTAATACTTCTTTACTTAAATTCTGATCTCCGGAAGTGGCCATTAATTAGCTCCAGGAGCCACTCAGTCTTTTTTTTTTTTTTCTGGGAAACAGGAGATCTGGTAAATGCTTTGTACTTATGCTTTGTCAAAAACATTTATTTTTCAAAACTGCACAGGGACATTTAATGGCACTCCATAAATTTCATGCATTCAGTTACACTGGAATAGAGGCTTTGGGGACTGCATGCCTTTCTTAATGACATGTTAGCTTGGCCTCAGCAATGTGGCTTCAACTCAGTTCTTAATGGACATTAATCCATAGTGTATAACCTTCAGGTAGCACAATTGGTTATTTGTATCTTTTTGTTTTTTTTCAGGAAAGGCCCAAGACAGATCCAAGAAGGGAGAGAATAATAACTATGTAATAGAAACTATGGCTTTCAGTTAGAAATATTTTCAGTCAACTCTTTGAAACCTCTTAACATTGAGATCAAAGGATGTGTCTTGCAAACCTTTGCATATCTGAAGGCACTAATTCTTTAGTTCATCCATTCGCTCATCCAAAAATCATTTATTGTGCTCCTATTATATGCCAGCCACTGTGACAAATGCTGAGGCAGGACCCATCCTTGTCAAAATTGCATATTTATATAGTATCCTCCAAATCATTACTAATCAACACATCATTCACAATTAACATATGAAGTGAAATTCTCAGGACCTTTGAAGAGGTTGTATGTGTGTGTTCAGTCGCTCAGTCATGTCTGACTCCTTGCAATTGCATGTATTGTAGCCCGCCAGGCTCCTCTGTCCATGGAGTTTTCCAGACAAGAATACTAGAGTGGGTAACCATTCCCTTCTCCAGGGGATCTTCTCAACCCAGGGATCAAATCCTGGTCTCCTGCATTGCAGGCAGACTCTTTAAGATCTGAGCCATGAGGGAAACCCTGAAGAGGTTGTCTCCACATGTGCTGGGCTCAGTCACTTCCGTCATGTCTGACTCTTTGCAACCCTATGGCCTGTAGCCTGGTAGGATAGCCTATGTCCATGGGATTCTCCAGAAAAAAAATTGGAGTGGGTTGCTATTCCTTTCTCTGGCAGATCTTCCCAACCCAGGGATTGAAGCCCTGTCTTTTATTCCTCCTGCCTTGGCCGGCAGGTTCTTTACCAGTAGCACCAGCTGGGAGGCTTGAAGAGGTTCTTCTAGCAGTAAACTAGGTAAGACATCCATTAACCTAATTCTCACTCTTACTAAATCTTGACAAATTGACAAGGGGTCCTTCCAAAACTGAGCCGGTGTATTCCTTGGTTTTAATTAAACAAAGGAAGACATCTCCCCTTAATAGGCCCTCTTACTTGACAAATCCATGTGACCCTGTGATATTTCACAAGAAATAAACTGCTAAGTCAGAGTAGAGAAGAAAGAAAGAAAATATTGGTACAACAGCTACAGAGACTGTTCTGAAACTTCTGTAATCAATAGAGCCTTGAGAACATATTCAAGATAGATTATTTCCAACTGTACACAGGAAGAGAGAAAGGGAGATTTAGAGCTGACTAGAAGGACAGGGATGGTATCTGCACATGACAGATTCAAGTTTATGTAAACACTCTGAAGACAGACAGAGACTCTGTCTTGAATAATCTTTGATTTAACAAGGTAGAACTTTGACCTCATGAAGGATGGAGGCCAGTGAGTTTTGGAATAAAATGACTACTGTTTGGACTCAAACGATGGAAGGAATTTTCCTGCACAATATAATGTATCCATTTGTCTTTTGCAGGAAATAAGTGAAATTATTTCAAAATTGTGCCCCCAAGAAGACATGAGGCAGTCATATTTTAAATCTGTGGCTACTGAGTGGCATGATTGCATAATTCAGTGTGGTCTGGATTATTTGAGCAAACCACGAGGGCATACTTGTCTGTTTATTTTCCTACATGTTCTTGACATTAGTGTCTAAGGATTACCCTGAGACCTGCCTTCTTATCCACTTGAGAATGTATACATTGCCTGACATAAATTATTAACTTCTCCATGGACAGGTCCATTAATATTCTGTGAATTATTATGGCTTTATTTGTTTCCCGTCAGTTATTCTTGGTCTCTTTTCATTAAAGAGAAACTACCCTTACTCAAATTTATGTCTTACAGTGAAGGTGAGTTTAGCCAACTGCTCTGTGGATCTGTTTAATCCTAAAATTATTTGTTTAGGTAAACTTTAATGTGTCAAGAGTCTCTTTTCCTAAAAATGCAAAAAAAAAAAAAAAGAAGAAGAAGAAGAAGAAACTTCCTTTAATTGAGCTTAAAATAACAGTTCTTAGACTTGAGTTGTTCCATAAATGACAGTCTGCTCTGTAAGGTGACTGGTCAAAGTAGTGAGAACCTGTGGTGGTTTCTACAAACTGACACTTGAGGGCCTGAAAGACTGTTTTGTTTCAGTCCCACACTGACAAATATGAAGATGTGGAGATTCCAGAAGTGACTACCTAAAATGCAAGGAGATGAAGCTATTGGGATATCATTCAGAAGTGGCCGTAAAGAGATAAATCATGTGTATTTTTCCTGTGCTATCCCGGTAGAGGTATTTTTTTCTGCACTGTCCCAGTAGAGATATGCTTAAGCAAAATAGATTTCATGTCATAGTTACTGGCAAAAAAGGAGTAGATTTCAGCACCATGGCCCTGAGCTATATGATCCTAAGTGATAGTTCTGTGTACACCAATAATAAATTAGCCTGTTTGCCCCTGTATTCTTATGTTCTGCTTCATATGGTTTCCAGAATCTTAAATTTGGGAGGGATATTAAAAATAATTTTGTACAAGTGGCTCACTTTAAAGATGAAGAAAGTAAGAAGCAGAGAGGGTAAGTGACCTGCGAGGTCAAACCACTTAGAACAGAAAAATGTTTGAGTCCATTTGGGAAATCCCATTATGGTTTCAATGGATGCCACCGAAAGTACTACTGAGATATTCAAAACCCCAGTGTCAAGAAGGGATCCTGAATTGCTAGGTCCAGGGCTGATGGAAATTTCACTGAAGCTGTAATAGCTTCCCCAATAATTACATTATAACTTCAGACCCCTTGAAATGTATTGTAGTCGTTTGCTGGAATGGTGAAAATGTTAATACCAGAATATGTTCCTTCCAGAGTTGGGCCTAACGCCCTATTCATTTTTTACTCCCTGCTCCTTGGACAATAAAAGTGGCACTTGAGGCCACGTTGACCAAATCACTGGAAAATCAATTGCTATTGAGTTAGAACTGAACACAGAATTTGAAAAGTGTTTAATTTCTTCATATCGTCTATTCTGTTAACATTCTTGTAATCTGTGATCCCTGGCTAACTTGTCTGTGAATCCTGACGGAAAACTTCACTCTCAAATACTTGTGTCTTTGTTTTCTTTTTCTCTCCTTTTCCCCTGCTATCATTCCAAATAAGAAAATCATTTAAAGGGAAAGAAAACCAAAAGCACTCCGCGCAGGAGATGGGAACAGTGCAGCCCACGACTGTTAGAGTAGACAATGTTTCCCTCACTCATCAAAATTCACAGTCTATGGGAGGAAAACAAAGTCAAACTGGCAGAAATAATGCAGGGTGACTTAGGAGAGACGTAGAATGCAGTCACAGCTCATAAAGAGGTTATTCAGAAAGAAACCTGATGGCTGCAAGGTGAGACGTGAATGCACGCTCCGAGCGGAAGCTTAGGTCTCTGGGTGCTTTGCTGTTTGTGCAACGTTTGCCTGAAGTCAGAGTCTGTTTCTTCCCCTTTCTCTCCTTTCTCTGGCCTCTCTCCCTCCCTGTATCCTCGCTTCTCCTTCTCTCTAGTTTCTACTGCTTCTTCTTTCTTCCAAAAATGCCCCCTGGCTCTCCTCCTCCCTTCTCCATCCCGCCCTCGCCCCCGTCTTCTCTTCCCCTTCCTCTTCCTGCTTCCCTCTCTTGTCCTTCTTCTCTTTCTGGCTTCCTCCACTTCTGTGCCCCTCACCCCTCTCGATTCCACTTTCCTCCTTTCCTTAACTCCATTCAAGCCTCCTTTCTCTCTTCACTCCATTTTCCCTCTCTCCTCCTCTTAGCCCCACTTCCTTCCACAGCCTTTTCCCCAAGCTCTTCCTTTGTTTTACTCTCTATTCATACATCTGGTAGGCTGCAGTCCATGGGGTCGCTAGGAGTCGGACATGACTGAGCGACTTCACTTTGACTTTTCATTTTCATGCATTGGAGGAGGAAATGGCAACCCACTCCAGTGTTCTTGCCTGGAGAATCCCATGGACAGAGGAGCCTGGTGGGCTGCTGTCTATGGGGTCGCACAGAGCCGACACGACTGAAGCGACTTAGCAGCATACATCAGGTCGGGACCGCGTATGGGGTCCTCCCACTTCAGTTCTGCATGCAAGGGCGACAGACAAGCTCTCAGTACTCAAATAATGTGCTAAGTCCAGAAACTCAGGGATGGTTTAAAGGGTTACTAGAGAAGAGGTTTCTCTAAGTGAACCCAACCTGGATGATAATCTGCAAAGACCTCATGGAGGAGGGGTAACAGGACAGGTTGGGGAGGGTGAGAGGAAGTCCCTGCCCTGGCAAACAATGTGTACAGATAGAGGGATGGGGAGAGAAGCAAAAGCAATCACAAAAAGGAGAAAAGGGGGCCTGAAAAGGCACATTCTTATCATTATTTAAACCCCAAGGGAGTGTTTCATGGTCAGGAATATCATGATAAATGAACTCTTCCCCAGGGATCTGTGAGGATAACGACTGTTTCTTTTTTGTTGTTGTTGTTAATTAGTCAATTTATACAACTGATGTATAATTGACATATAGCATTATGTTCATTTCAAGTATATAACATGATAATTCAGTATTTGTGTATATTGCAAAATGATCAACACAGTAAGTCTAGTTAGCATCATTATCATACCTAATTACACTTTTTTTTTTCCTTGTGATGAGGACTTTTAAGATCTACTCTCTCAGCACCTTTCAAATATGCAATATAGTATTTCTATATTTACATGCTGTCCATTGCATGCCCTTGACTTAGTTAACAGCTGTCTCTCAGTTAAGCCTATGAGTCCTCCCTATATTGAAAATATTTGATATTCATAGTATATAACAGCAAGCATGGACTCATCAGAAAGACAATAGGCTCAAAGTCCTGAATCAGGCCCTGGTCTGGAAGCCCCATTTGTTGTTTGATTAAGGGTGGTCATGAGCATTCCCGGGAAGGTTCTTGGATTGGCCAGGACTCTTTGATTGGAATTTAAGGAACTTAGGGAAGCAGCTACACCACAGGGGTCTTTTAATATTTGAACTACCAATATGTAGACAAGCAGCCAAAGATCAAGCCAACGTGCCCCTGAGGTCCAGGTCAAGGCTCTGGCCCTACCCCATGGCCTCTAAGGGTCCCTGTAGGGGCTAAAGTCAGATCTATGAATCCTCCTCCCTGCTGGAAAGAGCATAATGGAGAAGCTAAACCAATCTCCCCCTCATTCACTGTAGTAAGAGTGGGTGTTCTTACAGAGACCCTCCCTCCTTTTCAGACGTGATTCTCAGTGGCATCAACCAGGAAGCTGAAGCCTCACCAGCTTAGTTCCTGCACTGGTCCCCCAGAACTGAGGGAAGAGAGAAAGGAGGTGCCTAGGAGTAGGTGTCTCCCGGCTGCAGAGTTTGCCAGGAGTGTGACGCTGACGGGAAGGTGTGCTGTTTATTGCCCTCCTTCCTTCGCCTGCTCCTCCTCCGCGCCTCGCCTACTCTAACTGGTCTCTCACCCCGCCTAAACCCTTCAGGAGGACAAATGCTACTGGCATTATTTACTTCTCACTCTCAGTCATTCCTTCAACAATTCTTCTGAGCACTGGCTGAACTGATGAGGAAGTGAACTTTCCTCTGCCTGTACTCCAGCTGCGGAAACAAAGTGAATCCATACTGAAAAGAGAAAGATACGGTCCTGAAAATCGAAGCGACAGCTCTGAAGTAATTTCCTCACGGCTGTCGTAGCTGAGCCACGAAGAGACGTAGAGATGGCTTAGAGTCTATGTTGAAGTGCTAGAACTTGTAAGTCCTCTGCAGTTGGGACAAAATCCAGCTTCATCACCCAGGCTGACCTCCATCATCTATCTGGCTCTCCCATCCTCAGCCTTCATTCTTCTAGTCACACGGGTCATATATCTGGTCTTTGTATCACAGAAAGGCAAAATCTGTCAGCCCAAAGTGTGTCTCTTTGGCCAGAGGATTAATTCAGTCTGATTATTTCTAAGAGACAGAAGATTCAGGGAGCCTTTATTTTTGTCTCCTTTTTAACTGCCTAAATAACTCAGATAAAGGACCTACTCCTGGGATAAAGCTCTCACCAGAGCTATTTACCAAGAATACTGGCTCGTGTAGTGGGAGAAACTCAGCAGGACATAGGGGATCAGAGTCCTCTCTGAGTCCAATTGACTCTGACTGGCCCAGCAAACATTTGCTTTTTCATCTCCAAGAGAATTGTCTTCCTCCTCTTGGAAGTCCCAAACCGATGCCCCTAACATCCTCTTTTGTCGTTAGCTGAAGATGGTACTCAGGGTGAGGGTTTAGGCCATTTTGGAGTATTGACTCTCCTGTGTCTCTTCCATGTATACCTTATTAAACTTTTGTTTAATTTTCTGCTCTTAATCTGTCTCATGTCAAGCTAATTCTTAGACCAACCAGAAGAACCTAGAGGGATAGAGGGAATGTCTTCCTCCTCAACAGTGACAGTCACAGGCAACATTCCTGCCATTGGGCTGTTCTCGCTATTACCGTTCTGTCTGCTTAAAATATTCTTCTCCGGGACTGTCATATGCTCAGATGTTCACAGCATTCGAGTCCAGCTCACATGTAAGCTTCTCAGTGAGACCTCTGAACTGCCCACTCTCTCCACCTGCCCAAGTTCACCTGTAACATTCCCCAGCTGCCTTATTTTTTCTTAGCACTGATTATTTTCTAAGATAATGTTGCTGCTTTATTGTTCCTCTGATTCTATCTGGATTTCTCTCACCACTGGGATCTAAATCCCTTGAGAGTTGGCACCTTGTAGGCTGTGTCCTCAGCATCTGGAATAGGGTTTGGCGCATAGTAGGAATTTGGAGAGGGAAATGGCAACCCACTCCAGTATGCTTGCCTGGAAAATCCCATGGACTGAGGAGCCTGCCTACAGTCCATGGGGTCGCCAAGAGTCGGACACAACTGAGCGACTTCACTTTCACTTTTCACTTTCACGCACTGGAGAAAGAAATGGCAACCCACTCCAGTATTCTTGCCTGGAGAATCGCAGGGACAGAGGAGCCTGGTGGGCTGCCATCTATGGGATCACACAGAGTCGGACACGACTGAAGCGACTTAGCAGCAGCAGCACTGGCAGATTTGTTTAGTGAGTAAATGCATTTGTGGGTGTTGCTGCTGTTGCTGCTAAGTTGCGTCAGTCATGTCCGACTCTGTGTGACCCCCAAAACGGCAGCCCACCAGGCTCCCCGTCCCTGGGATTCTCCAGGCAAGAACACTGGAGTGGGTATTTGTGGGTGTAGACAGCACCAAACTCTCAGTGAATTAAATGTGTATCTGTGGCCTGCCTTAGATGCCTATCATTTACAAATCAATGTCTTTGGAAAAATATGTCCTAAGTTTTGCCAAGCAGCATTATTATTAATAATTATTATTTTATTATTAATTGTTATCTTTAAATTTAATTTTTATTAAAGTATAGTTGATTTACAATGTTTTGTTAGTTTCTTGTACATTGTATGTTATAGAATATATATATACATATATATATAAAATTTTCCATTATGGTTTATTATAGGATATTGTATATAGTTCCTTGTACTATACAGTATAACCTCATTGTTTATCCATTGTATATGTTAATATAATGGCTCTAATCTACTAATCCCAAACTCCCAGTCCTTCCTTCCCCTTCCACCCTTCCCCTTGGCAACCACGAGCCTGTTCTCTATGTGAATCTGTTTCTCCCTTGTAAATAAGTTCACTTCCATCATATTTTAGATTCCACATATAAGTGATATTATATGGTATTTGTCTTTCTCTTTCTGACTGACTTATTATGGCAATCAGTAGGTTCATTCATGTTGCTGCAGATCACATTATTTCACTTTTTATGGCCAAGTAGTAGTCCATTGTGTGTATATACCACATCTTCATTATCCATCCATCTGTTGACAGATATTTAGGTTGATTCCATACCTTGGCTATTATAAATAGTGCTTCAGTGAGCACTGAGGGCTGTATATCTTTTTGAATTATCATTTTCTCCAGATATATGCCAAAGTGTGGGATTGCTGGACCATATGACAAACCTATTTTTATTTTTCTGATAAACCTCCGTATTGTTCCCCACAGCAGCTGCACCGCTTTACACCCCCACCAGCAGTGTAGGAGGGCTCCTAAAAAGTAAAACATTTAATTGCAGTACAACCTGGGAGAGGAATTATCCCAGAGATCTAAAGTAATATGCTGGGATTTGATGATTCTGTTGTGCCACAGCTGGTCTAGGACTTTTAGTTAGCATTTGTAAGCCCTAGCACAGAGGCTCGGAGCTGTGCAGAACATGGGGAAGCTCAGCAGTGGTGAGGCTGGCATTACCAAAGAGGGCAGGTGTCCCAGCCATAGTCAGGAACGAGGCCAGGTTAAGGAAATTTGTGAGGATTCATTCCTCCATCCATGTGGTTAGATGGTAAATATTGGAAGGGATTTTATGAGGTTTCTGAGGAGTCACCTATGTCTTCCATTAACCCCAAAATGCCCACTTCTTCTCTTCAATTTCTTTTTTTTTTTTTGCTTTTATATTTTGTCCTGTGTGAGTGAGATCTTCTTGGAAACTTATGTAGAAATGTGTGGATATCTGCCCATTAAAAGTGAAAAGACCTTTTAACCATCCCAGAGATTTCAATTTAGGTCACCATTGAAGGGCTCCACTTTTATTTAGAAAACATACCTAAAGTAAGCAAAAAAGAATTAAGGTAGCATGTTAATCTCAATGATAAACAAAATAAACAAAATTTAGGATTATCAAGCTTTTATCTAATATAAATCAACCTCCAAACTTTGCTTTTACATCTTTGTCTCAGAATTTTGGTTCAGGATTTTTGTTTTTAATTTTATTTTTTTAAAAAGTTCAATTTTCTAATACAATTTTTAAAGGCTACACTGCTTTTACAGTTATTACAAAATATTGGCTATATTTTTATAAATATAGTTTATAAATATATAATAAATAATATAAAATACATATAATAAATGTATATATAATACAAACATAATATTTAAATAAATACATATAATAAAATATTATATAATATAATTATATTTTTATAAATATATGTTATATATAAATATGTAGAGCTCATGCAGCTTTATCCATTCATCTGTTGATGGATGCTTAGCTTGCTTCAGTATCTTGGCTATTGTAAATAATACTGCTATGAACATTGGAGTGCATGTATCTTAAAATTAGAGCTTTCATTTTTTCCAGATATATATGCAGGAGTGGGATTGCTGGATCATATGGTCACTCAAGTTTTAGTATTTTTTTAAGGATTCTCCATGGTTTTCCACAGTGGCTATACCAATTTACATTCCCACCAACAGTACGCAGGGTTCCGTTTTCTCTGCATCCTCACCAGAGTTTATATTTGTGTTCATTCTGATGATGGTGAGTCTGACAAGAGTGAGGTGTTATCTCATTGTGGTTTTGATTTGCATTTCCCTGATGATTAGTGATATTGAGCATCTTTTCATGTGCCTGTTGTCCATCTGCATTTCCTCTTTGGAAAAATATCTATTCAATTCTTCCCATTTTTTAATCAGTCTGTTTGATTTTTTGATGTTGAATTGTATGAGCTGTTTATATAAGTTGGATATTAATCCCTTATTGGTCATGTGTGTGTTTTAGTTGCTTACCTGTATCCGACTCTTTGTGACCCCATGGACTATAGCCGGCCAGGATCCTCTGTCCATGGGGATTCTCCAGGCAAAATACTGGAGTGGGTTGCCATTTCCTTCTCCAATTAATCCCTTGTTGGTCATATCATTTGAAAATATTTTCTCCCATTCAGTAGATCGTCTTCTCATTATGTTGATGTTGCCTTTGGTGTGCAGAAGATTTTAAGTTTAATTAGGTCCCATTTATTTACTTCTGCTGTTATTTCTTTTACTTTTGAGAGACGAGTCCAAAAACTGTCGTTGTGATTAGTGTCTAAGAGTGTTCTGCCTATGTTTTCCTCTGTGAGTTTTATAGTATCTGGTCTTACATTGATGCCTTTAATACATTTTGAGTCTATTTTATTTTAATATGGTGTTAGAGAATCTTCTATCACTTCATGGGAAATAGATGGGGAAACAGTGGAAACAGTGTCAGACTTTATTTTTGGGGGCTCCAAAATCACCACAGATGGTGACTGCAGCCATGAAATTAAAAGATGCTTACTCCTTGGAAGGAAAGTTATGACCAACCTAGATAGCATATTGAAAAGCAGAAACATTACTTTACCAACAAAGGCCCATCTAGTCAAGGCTATGGTTTTTCTAGTGGTCATGTATGGATGTGAGAGTTGGACTGTGAAGAAAGCTGAGCGCCGAAGACTTGATGCTTTTGAACTGTGGTGTTGGAGAACACTCTTGAGAGTCCCTTGGACTGCAAGGAGATCCAACCAGTCCATTCTAAAGGAGATCAGTCCTGGGTGTTCATTGGAAGGACTGATGCTGAAGCTGAAACTCCAGTACTTTGGCCACCTGATGTGAAGAGTTGACTGATTGGAAAAGACTCTGATGCTGGGAGGGATTGGGGGCAGGAGGAGAAGGGGATGACAGAGGATGAGATGGCTAGATGGCATCACCGACTCGATGGACATGAGTTTGGGTAAACTCTGGGAGTTGGTGATGGACAGGGAGGCCTAGTGTGCTGCGATTCATAGGGTTGCAAAGAGTCGGACACAACTGAGCGACTGAACTGAACTGAGAGAATGTTCTAATTTCATTCTTTTACACATCGCTGTCCAAGGATTTTATTTGTCCTTTTAAGTGGGAAAAATATGGGGAGATGGGAAGAGAAAGGAACTCTAATAGGTTATTTAATTAACTCACCCCCCACCCCCAACTCCTGTGCATTGTTAGTCATGTCCAACTCTTTGTGACCCCCTGGACTATAGCCCGCCGTGCTCTTCAGTCCATGGGATTTTCCAGGCAAGAATACTGGAGCTAACTCCAGTAATTCCTACTCTAGGGGATCTTCCCAACTCAGGGATCAGACCTGCCTCTCCTGAGTCTCCTTCAGTGGCAGGTGGATTATTTTACCACTGAGCCCCGTGGAAGCCCTTAATTAGCTTTGCTATATAGTAAATGTAGTTAATGTGAAAGAGACCAGTTATTATAAGCCCTAAAGCAAGTATAAAATATGCTTATCATGCAAAGGAAATTTTGATAGTTGAAGGAACTACAGAAAAATATATTTTTATATTATAATAAAAGTCCTTGTTCTTGCCAGTGTGGCTTGGGTTCACTAATACCTCATTATCTACCATCACTGATTTTTATTATGATTGGTTTTCTAATGGGTGATATTAATATTCAGTGTTTTAATATGTTGGTCAGTAGTGTGAGGAAAAGCCAATAATGTGACACTAATATCATATTTAATGTGATTTATTATTTTCATTTATAAGATGGCTCTTGATCATTCCATATCTTTAATATTCACACTTCAAGACTGTTAGACTTATTTTCAATTACTTCTGTTTTTGCCTAATTGGTATCATTTTGCCTCATATTGTCTCCCTTAGGTGAATAATAATGCATCATTATGCCTCTCTACCAATGGGAAAAGGGAAGATTCAGAGATATTGCCATGATTTACCGAATATTTTGAAAGGTCTTAACTTCTGTTTGGAATGTCAGTGCTTTCCTTTTCCTCCTGTTTCTTTCTTCTTTCTGTCCTCTCTCTCTTTCCCTTGCCCCCACCTTTCTTTTTCCTTCACTTTTCCCTTCCTTCCTCTTTTCCTTCTCCCTCTGTCTCCCTCTCCTTCCGGTCTTTCTTTCTTTCCCTTCTTCCTTCCTTTCTTCTTTTGTTTTTCTCTTTTAAAGAATAACGTAGTGTAAGAAAATTTTGTTTCCGCTGTTTTATAATAGGAAATTATGTAGTATAAAGTTATGCTTTCTATTCACGGAGCACTGTAGGGCATGTCCTACCCACCTCTCAGGTCACGGCGCTGGCTGGGGAAGGAGAAATGGGAGGTCATGGTAGAGCCCCTGGAAAGGCCCTGGTGAGCGAGTCAGGGCTGCAGCAGCCAGTCTCTCTCCTTGTCCAGAAGCCAGATTTCAGTCCAGGGCTTCCCATAATGTTCCCCTGCGAGTCTGTGGCAAAGGATGAATGCTCTAATTCCTAACACTGACATGAAGTAAAAAGAGCGTGGTCTTCTGTCAGGAGATTAACGGCAGTGCCACCCCGGGTGTTACAGTGCTGCAATGAGCCGAATCTCAGATTATTTCATGACACTGATTGGAATAAGTGTGTGGTGGGAAGACAGATGGTGACAAAGGATTAACTCTACCCATTTAACTCAGCATCTCTTTTTCCAACCCACTGTCTCTCTAGACTTTTCCATTTCTCTATAACAGTTTCATTATTCTTCCTTTCTGTCATCTGGGCTCAAAATATCAAAGCTATCTTTGGCTCTTTCATCTTTCCATCCCAGGTCAGTCCCATAAATTTTTCCTTTATATTTGAGAACTCTATCTTTTCCACTCAAAATCTGGACCTTTATCTGTCTTCCCCCAACCCAAACTTGTGAGTGTGTGTGTGTGAGTGTGTGTGTGTGTGTGTGAGCGTGTGTGTGTGTGTGTGTGAGCGTGTGTGTGTGTGTGTGCGTGTATGTGTGTGTGTGTGTGTGCAAGCCCGTGTGTTTTCCCTTTCCCATTGCCCCATGTCTGGATTTTTCTTTTCAATTCCTTTTCCAAGTCCACTTGTAGTTTAATCAACTACCCTGACCAAATCGTTGTTTGTCCCAAATCCTTCAGGATTTTTCTGTTAGATACAGAATAAAGTATAAACCTCTTAGCCCAGAATGAAAGGACTTCCATTAATCACTCTTCTGGTGTAAGTCCCTTCACACTGTCTTTGTTTTAACCAGTCGAGCCTGCCAGTATCTTCCCTCTCTGAGTATTGGCTAAGAGGATTCTCTGAGAAGTGTTTCCCTATCTCCCCTTCCCAACCCCTCCCAAGACACACACACACTTTTGCACACACACCTACCCATGACATTCTCCCCATTGTACTGTCCGAATCATAAGTTCCTGGTAAATGGTTCGATGGTGATGAAGACGAAGAGAAAGAATAGAATAAGTTCAAAGGGGAAACTTCTGGGGTGAGTTTCTAACCAAAAGGTTCACGGTTGGAAATGACATGCTTGCCCTGTTGCCAATTCACAAGAGATTCCCTGAGTGATGCAAGAGGGAAGAACTTCAGGTCATTTTTTCTAACGGTGAAACAACTGAAATATATATACTTGGCATAAAGAAAATTACGGAACAAACTCCTTTAAGCTAGGAGCACGTAGAGCAACAAGAACAGAGGCCAGTTTGAGTCTCTCTTCACATTAGCCAGGAGGCAAGGGCCGTGGCTTGGTCCTTGGTAAAACCAGCACATTTCTTCCACTGCTTATTTTTTAGGCCCTCATAGACCTCCAAGATTTCTATGGTCTGCCTGCTTCCATCTGTTTCCCAGGAGTTGTGATATTTCAAGTGCTGGTCAACAGAAAGGCAGGATCGATCCTGTTTTACATCTTAAATTCTTCCTATAGCACAGCCCGATTAAAGTTTGAAAATACTGAAGCAGATGGAGGATCCAAATAAACCAGCTGTCACTCAAGGTCTCCACATTTTTCAGTCTAAGTTATTCTGAAGGACTGCCTACACCCACTTTGGAGTGGTTTTAGGAGAACAAGAGCTCAGGACAGGGCATCTTACATGTGTGTTCCACTCTACTACTTTGTTAGTTTCTGTCAAATCCTTAACATCATCCTGAATACAGAGTCAGCAGGGTCCCTGCTGGCAGCATGGCTTTTTTTTTTTTTTTAATCCTTTATTGTTTTCTCTGGATTGGAGCTAGAGAAACCTGAAAATCCACTGTAAGTGAAACTCAATGAGTATTTTGGAGCAAAGACGCCAGACCCAAATCTCTTCAGGGTCATAGGAGCTAAGCAGAATAGATTTTTGTGATACCCAACTAAGGAGCGGTTACTCTGCAAAATGGTTCCTGTCCTCCAAATGTATCAAGGACATCAATGACTTTCTCCTCCACCCCACCCCCCACCCCATTGGATGGGCAATGCAGAATTGACGCAGGTAACTAAAAGGTATTGTTTCTCCTGTGTGATTTGGTTCCACAAGAAAATTCTAGAAAGACCCCATTTTATTTGTCCTTAACTATTATCCGAGAGTCCCTTGGACTGCAAGGAGATCCAACCAGTTCATTCTGAAGGAGATCAGCCCTGGGATTTCTTTGGAAGGAATGATGCTAAAGCTGAAACTCCAGTACTTTGGCCACCTCATGCGAAGAGTTGACTCATTGGAAAAGACTGGGAGGGACTGGGGGCAAGAGGAGAAGGGGACGACAGAGGATGAGATGGCTGGATGGCATCACTGACTCGATGGACGTGAGTCTGAGTGAACTCCGGGAGTTGGTGATGGACAGGGAGGCCTGGCATGCTGCAATTCATGGGGTCGCAAAGAGTCGGACACGACTGAGTGACTGATCTGATCTGATCTGATCTGATTATCCTGGCCACAATCTGCCCCTTACCATATCCACCAAACAATGCTTTCAAGTAGGCTTGAGGCACAAACAGAATACAATGCGAATGAATGTATTAGGTCACTCAGTTGTGTCCAGCTCTGTGACCTCAAGGACTGTAGCCTGCCAGGCTCTTCTGTTCATGGAATTCTCCAGGCAAGAGTCTAGTATAATACTAGAGTGGGTAGCCATTTCCTTCTGCAAGGGATCTTCCAGACCCAGGGATCAAACCCAGGTCTCCTGAATTGCAGGTGGAATTTTTATCATCTGAGCCACCAGGGACACCCAAACGAAGCGCAAGTGTGTGCTAAAGAGAATGCATTTGGATATGGTCCCATATTCAGCAGTCATGAACTTCCAATTCTTTTTCTCTGTTATCTGTTTTTATCATTGTTTTGGTCCTAAAACAAATGTTCGCTATTTTTCTTATCTCTTTGTTTTGTTTTTAGAAATTTGTTTTCTACAATTACATTTATTCATTCACTGATGTATTCATCATTCATTTAACTCAAGATTTGGCAGACTTTATCTTTGTGAAGGGCTAGTTAGCAAAAAAATAGCAAATATTTTAGGCACTGCAGGCCTACAGTCTATCACAATTACTCAGACCTGCTGTTGAGCATGAAAGCAACCATAGGTAGTACATAGATAAATGAGCCCGTCTGAGAGTCAGTAAACTTTATAGCAAACAGGAAGTGGGTTGCTGTCAGCTGAGCCCCAACACCACACACTGATTACCTCCTACTTATTCTCATTCCTATACTGGGCTCTGGGGAACAGAGATGAATAGAACTTGGCTCCTGCCTCAGAGTACTAAGAGAATAATGTTTCTAGAAACGAGGCTGGCATTCACCTTGTGATTCAACCAGTTACTTTTGTTGTTTGCCCACCCCTCTCTGCCCTTTTCCCTGCCAATATCTCTAGCCTTGTGCTGCCCACCCCAAAATGCCATCCAGAGTGTCTCAGTTTAACATATATTCTCTTCTGTTTCTCCCCATCACCACACTGGCTCTTAGCACATTGACCTCAACTAGCCAGAGGACAGAATAAAATCATATACATTTAGGAATGAACCACTGGCCATAGCTGAATGTGTTCATCCTTTAAGAGTACGTATATATTAAAAGAGGATTTTAGAATTCACAAATGTCTATGTCAACTTGTAAAATACCTGGCCAAGGACTGGGGAAGAATTTTCTGATTAGAGGAGTCCATAAGGGGAATGCATAATGCTATCTAAATCCCACAGCACCAGTGACCATAGAGGAGAACATAGGCAAAACACTCTCCAACATGAATCACAGCACGATCCTCTATGACCCACCTCCCAGAATATTGGAAATAAAAGCAAAAATAAACAAATGGGGCCTAATTACAATTAAAAGCTTCTGCACAATGAAGGAAACTATAAGCAAGGTGAAAAGGCAGCCTTCAGAATGGGAGAAAATAATAGCAAATGAAGCAACTGACAAAGAATTAATCTCAAAAATATACAAACAACTCCTACAGCTCAATTCCAGAAAAATAAACGACCCAATCAAAAAATGGGCCAAAGAACTAAACAGACATTTCTCCAAAGAAGACATACAGATGGCTAACAAACACATGAAAAGATGCTCAACATCACTCATTATCAGAGAAATGCAAATCAAAACCACTATGAGGTACCATTTCACGCCAGTCAGAATGGCTGTGATCCAAAAGTCAACAAGCAATAAATGCTGGAGAGGGTGTGGAGAAAAGGGAACCCTCTTACACTGTTGGTGGGAATGCAAACTAGTACAGCCACTATGGAGAACAGTGTGGAGATTCCTTAAAAGACTGGAAATAGGACTGCCATACGACCCAGCAATTCCACTGCTGGGCATACACACCAAGAAACCAGAATTGAAAGAGACACATGTACCCCAATGTTCATCGCAGCACTGTTTATAATAGCCAGGACATGGAAGCAACCTAGATGTCCATCAGCAGATGAATGGATAAGAGAGCTGTGGTAAATATACACAATGGAGTATTACTCAGCCATTAAAAGAATACTTTTGAATCAGTTCTAATGAGTGGATGAAACTGGAGCCTATTATACAGAGTGAAGTAAGCCAGAAAGAAAAACACCAATACAGTATACTAATGCATATATAGAGAATTTAGAAAGATGTTAAGGATAACCCTGTATGCGAGATAGCAAAAGAGACACAGATGTATAGAACAGTCTTTGGACTCTGTGGGAGAGGGAGGGGGGAATGATTTGGGAGAATGGCATTGAAACATGTATAATATCATATGTGAAATGGATTGCCAGTCCAGGTTTGATGCATGATACAGGGTGCTGAGGGCTGGTGCACTGGGATGACCCAGAGGGATGATATGGGGAGGGTGGTGGGAGGGGGGTTCAGGATGGGGAACACGTGTACACCTGTGGCGGATTCATGTTGATGTATGGCAAAACCAATACAATATTATAAAGTAATTAGCCTCCAATTAAAATAAATAAATGTATTTTTTTTTAATGAAGATAAATAGCATACATTGAGCCAGCATGGAAACTGAAATTAATAGAGACTAGGTAACTTTAAAAGTTACACCACTCCGATGTACCCCAGATTGTTTTTGAACACAAGGATGTGCAGCCTTAATTCTGTAGACATAAAGAAGCAAGCCTTCTCTAGATCAGAGATGGTTGAGATTCATAACAGGATCTTATATGCGGAAGGAAAACTGGAGGTTGCTTATTAGAATCTTATACTTAAGGACAAGGAAACTGAGGCTCAGAGAAAGTTTTGGGTTTGATAAAGTAGCTGCAGACTGCTAGAATTAAAACACTGTTGTTCCTAGTGTTTAAACAAAATTATTTATTTTTGTTAGTTTGTTTTGTGTTTTAGTACTACATGGCTTCTTGACAAAATAGCAAAAAGAGAACATGAATTCATCAGAAGATAAATTTTTTCCCTGCCAAGGACATTAGTCTGTGTAAGAGAGTAATGTGCAACGTTGCTCTTTAAAGCATACACGAATTGTCAGTCACAGGCCTGTTGGGGTCACCTCCTTGCCCCCGATCCACTGGGTGAAGGGACTCTTTGTGAAGCAAGCCTGCCCATCGTGCTCTATTGAGTGGGAAGGCAGAACAGTGAATTCCTTTATTAAAAACCTCACTTCTTGACACCAGGTCTGACTTGCCATCTCTTAGCTTCTCACAGGGTAGTTGAAAGCTCTGTCAAAACGCAATTAAAGCAAAAGCTAGCTGACTGTTTTCTAAGAATGTAAAGAATCTCACACTCTACTTTCTATTGTGAATTCCTGTGCACTAGAGCTACAACTGCTCAATGGAAGCAACCATCATAGCAAACTTGTAATGTAAACTTATAGTAAACTTGTAAAATTATCAGTTCAGTTCAGTTCAGTTCAGTCACTCAGTCATGCCCGACTCTTTGCCACCCCACGAATCGCAGCACGCCAGGCCTCCCTGTCCATCACCAACTCTCAGAGTTCACTCAAACTCACGACCATCGAATCAGTGATGCCATCTAGCCATCTCATGCTCTGTCGTCCCCTTCTTCTCTTGCCCCTAATCCCTCCCAGCATCAGGGTCTTCTCCAATGAGTCAACTCTTCACATGAGGTGCCCAAAGTACTGGAATTTCAGCTTCAGCATCATTCCTTCCAAAGAACACCCAGGACTGATCTCCTGGGTTTCCTTGCAGTCCAAGGCACTCTAAAAAGTTTTCTCCAACACCACAGTTCAAAAGCATCAATTCTTCAGCGCTCAGCTTTCTTCACAGTCCAACTCTCACATCCATACATGACCACTGGAAAAACCATAGCCTTGACTAGACGGACCTTTGTTGGCAAAGTAATGTCTCTGCTTTTGAATATGCTGTCTAGGTTGGTCATAACCTTCCTTCCAAGGAGTATGCGTCTTTTAATTTCATGGCTGCAGTCACCATCTGCAGTGATTTTGGAGCCCAGAAAAATAAAGTCTGACACTGTTTCCCCATTTATTTCCCATGAAGTGATGGCACCAGATGCCATGATCTTCGTTTTCTGAATGTTGAGCTTTAAGCCAACTTTTCACTCTCCTCTTTCATTTTCATCAAGAGGCTTTTAGTTACGTCATGTGACACAGTCTCACATCTTATGTTTATTGTGGGTATAATTTCAGCCTCTTGTGTTTCTTTGTGCACATTATCATAATTTTAAAATTAAGGTGGATCTTAGAAGTAAAAGAAGATCTAAGTAACATATATTCTTGGGGTATAGGAATCTGATTGTATAAATTGTCATAAAGTTAATGGAAACTCACAGCCTCAATCTGCAATCATGCTGAGAATTTATCCTCCCAATGTCTTCTCATGAGGATTGGTTTACATAAAATCAGGATTAAACAGCAGAGGTATCCTCACCAACTCCATTGCTGGCTTAATTTTCATTTGCAAAAAAAGAAATGTTGTACAGAGTAAAATTATCTCTGTGATATATAAATTGCACATCAAATCCCTTCGATATATGCCAATTTAGTAAATTAAGAGCAAAGAAAACCCACAAGTTTTTGCTACTAGAAGCATAGATATCTTTGGTTATCCACCTATATAGAGAGTTCAGTAACTCTGAGTGGTACTAAATTGACAAAGCAGCAGGGGAATAGAATATTTTGGACATGCAAAATGTGGTGGTAAAACTGGGGACTTTGAAGCTGAATCAAGAAGGACAATAAACAAGTTACTCTTTATTACTTACCCCAACCTAATTTTTTATTTACTGAGATCCTAAAGCAACCGTGTGTGTGTGTGTGTGTGTTGTTTAGCGAATGTATTGTCAACTCATGTCATTCCCTTGATTTTTATAAAAGAAGAAATTGGACTCAGAAAAGTTAAGTTCTCAGGTCTATATTCTTATTAAGTAACAGTGTAGCTGGAACGTGGACCTGGGTGTTCCCATTCTAACCCAGATATTCTGTCTGCTGGATCAGGCTGGTCTCCATGTTAGGGGTTGGGGCACAGGTAGGGAGGGGTGAGAGGATGGTGGTGATGGAGGAGGAGGAAGAGGTTACTGTTCATCTCTCCTCACATATGTGTCTAAGGACATTAATAAAATGATTATGGTGTCAGGAGCAGGCTCGTCTATAAATACCAGTTTTCTCACAATTCCAGAGTTAGGCTGTCCATGGAAGACATAGCTGCTCAGCATCATCAAGAGAGGTCTGCATATCTTTTCTCTTCCTGCTCTGCCAGTTTTAGGGTATTGGCCGTGACCTCACGAAAGTAGAATGACTACTGTAGCTCCATTTATCACAACTGTATTTGAGCATCAGTATCTTCGTTTTCAATAGGAACCACCGATGCTTACCCAAGAGCACCTAGCAGTCTTCTGCTTTGACCTTGTTAGTTATAGTTGAATCACATGGGGAAATGGGAGTGTTATAGGAGTGGTTCTCTCTCCTGGGGCTGTACATACTGCCATTCCCAAACAAGCAATGTTCTGTTAGGCAGAAAAAGAAGAAAGTGGATACTGAATAGGAAATACACACTTGTCTATAATAGTTACTGATAGGGTACAGTCAGCCTCCTTCTGTATTTCCCACTGCAGAAGTTTCATTGTCAACACTCACCCTGGGCTCCCTGGTAATTTTGTTAAGCTTCAGGAAATAAAATGTAGCTGTTCTTCAAAAGAAGGTGTTAGACCCTGATTTACTGGATGCTGCATCACTTGCATTCCTATAGTGTTTTCCCCAAAAAAGGAAAATAAGTTTGTCCTCTGAGGCCAAACGTTGTGAAGTGTATATCTAGCATTGAATACTATTGTTTTATCTACTCCGTTTTTGTGAGCATTTCCTGAACATCCTTCTTTACTTATTTTATCATTTCTCTAGGACTTTATATAATTCTAGAAGTAATTTCCTCCTATTCATGTGTGTGTTATCTAGTCTTTAGCAAAGCTAGATATCAGCCATCCAAATGATGAAATTCTTCTTTTCTCTCTGGGAAGAATGAGTGTTTTAAATGAAAGAAAGTGTATCCAGAACTTAAGTTGTTGTTTCCTCAAATTAAGGATAACCATGTAAAGCCATTCCCCATTCAGATCCTTCTCTGACTGTCTTTTCTTGCATTGAGGAATGAATATTTAAGGGTCATCCTACACGACTAAGTGACTTCACTTTCACTTTTCCCTTTCATGCATTGGAGAAGGAAATGGCAACCCACTCCAGTGTTCTTGCCTGGAGAATCCCAGGGACGGGGAGCCCGGTGGGCTGCCGTCTATGGGGTCGCACAGAGTCAGACACGACTGAAGTGACTTAGCAATGCAAAAATTGCATAACTACACTAAATTGAAGACATTTTAGGAACCTCTTCCTGAAGAAGAAAGAAAATCTAAATTGGGGCCTAACAACATCCTAGCTCTCTTCCAAGTGGGTCTTGCTCTGCTGTGAGAGGGGTCATTGTTTTGTGTCTCCTTTGCCCTGAACCAGCAATTGTGGAAGCCACCCACACTGAGTGACCAGCGGAAATGACCATAGACAACTCTGGAAGACCCATGGTCACTGTCCTCCAGGAGAATCCATTATGAAAAAGATTGGGAAGTTGAAAAGAAAATGAGTTTTCCACCACTTAGTTTTTCTGCTAAAGGTTCAGAATAGTTCTGTATTTCTCCACTGCATTTAAATAATGATTCTATTTAAATAACCTATACAGTAGAAACCTATTTTCTCTAACTTGGTCTGTGTGTTTTCTCAGGATGAGCTGGCCTACAGGCTGCCTCAGTTTATCTCCTGCTTAAGGAACCAGGCACCCTTGGAAGCCCTGAGCCTCAGGGCACTCTTCTCAATTGCTTCGCCTCAAATGCTGCTGCTGCTGCTGCTAAGTAGCTTCAGTGGTGTCTGACTCCTCTGTGCGACCCCATAGACGGCAGCCCACCAGGCTCCCCCATCCCTGGGATTCTCCAGGCAAGAACACTGGAGTGGGTTGTCATTTCCTCCAATGCATGAAAGTGAAAAGTGAAAGTGAAGTCGCTCAGTCGTGTCCGACTCCTAGCAACCCCATGGACTGCAGCCTACCAGGCTTCTCCATCCATGGAGTTTTCCAGGCAAGAGTACTGGAGTGGGTTGCCATTGCCTTCTCCTGGCCTTAGCTTAGATAGCTTTTATTTCTGACCTTATTGTTTAGTTGCTTCATCTTCCTGTGTGTGTCATCACACACTTTAATTTTTCTGAGAACTCATATCACTCTTTTGTGGTCAAGCTCTTTATTGTGAATCTAGGTCTGGTTCACTGTTCTTTCCTCAGGGTCTAGTTCTGCATCTTCTATCCAATGAGAAGTCATTACATAACTTTGATTTGAAATTGATCTTGTGAGGGAAGCTGGGTATGCTGGATTAGCTTCAGGATAAAAATAAGGAACAAGGATGCTTCTGAGGGCAGTTAGTGGCCAAGTGGGAAAAAGGATGGAAGTTCCTTGGTTCTGGGTTTTTCTCTCCATTATTTTGAGATGCCATCGTACAGTTGGTTTTGGTTATTTATTTTGTTTCATTCCAAGTAATATAAAATGTCTGTGTATGGAATTTTTCAGCATACTCTGCCAAATCACAGAAGTGACTTGGTTTGTAAGAGTTGAAACTCTACTGATTTGTCTGCAGATTTTAGCAGACAGCACAAGCTAACGGAATACAGAGGCATAATGGCAGATCTCTCATTTCTGCCCCACAATCAAGGGGTGAGAAATAGCAGCAGTGTGGTAACTAAAGACCTTGGCATCCACTCATCCTCCTTGTTTCGCATGAAGCCAGTGAGATTGGATTCACCACCGGTGACTTGGATAACAGATCTGGAGAGCTTCTTACCCCCAGGGAAGAAAGAATCCAAGTCAAAGTTGACCAACCACCTTTCACAGAGACTTTGGTAGGAATTTCTTCATAGGTAAAATCTGGCATGACCTCCAAGGTCAAGGCCCTTACTCCAATGACATGGGGTATGATTATTTGGTGGTTGAAGCCTGGAGACATAAAGCCTGTATATAATCCCAACTTATGATTTATTAGCTGGATGATATTGGGTAAAGTACCTAACTGCTCTGTTTCCTTCATCAGAAAAATGTGGAAGATAATTGTACCTATTCCATAAGATTGTTATGAGGATTAAATTAGTTAACACTTGCAAAGCTTTTGGAATAGAACTAGGAATATAGAGTACATGCCTGTTAATAAATTAACAGCAAGAATAACCAAGGACTTTGAGACTGATTACAGGTAACAAAAGAGAAATGGTAGGCGCAGGATCCACCAGTAGAGTAGAGAGCCGGAAAGAGGTGACCCACCTGACAGATGGAAACCTTGAGGGAATGTTCTTAGTGACAGATGGTTGAGACACAGACCGACAACTGAGCTGGGCCTCCTGCAAGCCTGGGAATAGCAAGGGCTTTGTGAAGTCTCTGGATGCCAAGTGCTTTACATTTCCTAAATATAATTTATTCTTTTTGAGAGAGTAAGATCTGCCTGTGTTCTGCTGGACATTTTTCAAACTGTGCTTCCCTCCTACACCTTTCATCACCTCACACTCCTTCAGGACATTTTCCAGGTTTCAGTCACCTCCCTGACAAGAGGAGTGTTGCTCAAGCTCCCAGCAATGGCCCAAACCACACAGATATTATAAGTCAAGGAAGATCAGTTACATTTCCTAAGGTTCTTCTCTTTGGGCAAAGGCATCGTGTGGATGGTACTGTAGATAACCATAGTGGAAACCTGGCTTGTTGAAGGTTCAGTAAAAACAAGTGGAATCTAAAAGATAAACTTGACTGTGTATATCCTTTCCATTTTATAGACTGCCTACATAATAAGCACACTGGCAAAAATCAGACCTATAATAAATGCAATGAAATTGCCTATTACTTGCATAATTGAGAACTATAAATATTTTAAATAATAAAATTGTAAAAACTTTTCTATTAATGCCTTGGGAATGTCTTAAATCTGTAAGACTAGAGGACTTATAGGGATGGTTGAATATGAAATCCTTGCTTTCATATCTTTGAGATCAAATATTTTTTCTGGGATGTTTCAAAAGGCTTCAAAATTGAAAAGCATGAATATGTAAACAGTCATGAGGAATGAAACCCAGAAGAGTGAGTGCAGGGTAGTCCTTCTGGGAAGATATATTTAGGAAATAGGGGAAGAACAAAGAAAAAAGAAATGCAAAGATAGAACTAATTTGACACTGCATATATGTCCTTCCCTATTACTGCACATCTTTCCCCCTCAAAGGGTTTAATTTGATGTGATTGAGTGAGGCCTTTTGCTTTAATTAGGTATCTTGGTCCTTGAAAATTGAGAATAATCCCCAATGTGTACAAAAGGCATGAGATATTTAAATACTATGAGAGAAATACAAGAGCAATATAAACTAATATCCCAAGGCAGGTCCTCTTAATAGATTTGTAATGCTCATACATAGAGACAAAAAGGAAAAGAGCATTTGTTCTAATATTTTTATAGTTCAGTCTTTAATATTTTGAATAAGTAAGTGTGTGTGTGTGTTATAACTATGGAAGACTCTGTTAGTTTAGATGTAATATTCACTTTTAGCCTTCTTCATTTATAATAATCCCAATTTTATTTGGAATGGCAATTCACCCAGCTATTAAAAAAAGAAGCCACACATGTTTACCAGGACTCCAATTCAATTACGTGTGATTGTGTGTCTGGGACATGAATTCTAAATGCAAGTTTGTTGGAGATTACTATCAAATTTTTGTTTCTTGAAATGTGGAGTGCCCCTGATTCTTTGTCCCTTTCTTCTTATCATTTGGAACTTAGCACTTGGGGCCACTGTTGGGGACCATTGGGATAGAAGACACACTCTATGCATGACAGACAGGAGCATTGAAAGTCCCAGGCAATTAATGAATTTGTGGAACTATCTTTAACTGTTGAAGGAGGAAAATAAACACATTCATTTAAGTCAATCATATTAACTATAATAATACCTACAAAAGAACATATGGGACAGTAAAGCAAGAAGGGGGATAAGAACAATTCTCATTCATTCATTATCCACTCCTAGGACTAAGATGGGTGTGTTACAGATTTGATATTATTGGGTGGCCATAGCTATTTGGAAATTTACAAGGAGCTCCAGCTCTCACTACAGGTGAGTATTTCCAGCTTCATAGTGCTTGAAAGTACAGTAGATTCTCTGACATATTCATTTTTAGAAATATTCTATTTTTCTTCTGGGTGGGAACATCTTGCTATAAATTTATTAACAAGATTTTGATTTATATAAGATACATTTAACATTAATTAGCTTTGATCCTTTGTCACCAGCATGCTTATTCAGTATTCTATGTTATAATTAAAGGAAATATAATTGGCAATTTTATTTTTGATGCTATATGGCACAGTGGTAAAGAATCTGTCTGCAAAGCAGGAGATGAGGCAGAAGCCGTGGGTTCAATCCCTGGGTTAGGAAGATCCCTCAGAGAAAGAAATGGCAACCCACTGCAGCATTACTGCCTGAGAAATCCCATAGACAGAGGATCTTGGCAGGCTACAGTCCATGGGGTTGCAAAGAGTCAGACACGACTGAGTGACTAAACAACAACAACAAATGTAGATAAGAAGACACAATTTTAAAGCAAATTGTAACGAATATACCAATAGATATTAAGTGTTTCAGAAACTATCAGGGAGCAGGATGTGTGTGACAATTACAGCAGGATCAGGCATTCAGATGTTATTTATTTTCTTACCTGTTCCAACCTCTGGGCCAAAAGGGGAAGTTGATTTCTTCTGGATATTTCAGACAATTTCTACTCTACCCATTTGTAAAATTTCCATTCCTTTGATATGTTTGTCATTGAGCTACCTCACTTAATATCTACCACTATCTACATGCTCACCTCACTGACCAAAGAGACATGGCTTAAGATGCACTGTTTTCTTCTCTCAAGAGGCCTTTGCTCTTCTTGGGTAATAGGGATCTTTGTACGTAACCCTCCTCAGCATTGTGGCTCCTTTGGGTAGAAGGCAGAGGGCAGAGCTGGCTGAAAAGGATGGCAAGGAAGCTGTTTAAAGTGCTTCACAAACACTGCTACTCAGGGAGGGGATGGCTGGGATCAGCACCAAATTGCTCTCGTCTCTGCCTTACTCTGTACAACAATGGCAAGCTGCTCCTTGGGTATCAGTTCAGTTCATTTAAGTCACTCAGTCTGATTCTTTGCGATCCCAGGAACTGCAGCATGCCAGGCCTCCCTCTCCATCACCAACTCCCAGAGTCCACACAAACCCATGTCCATTGGGTCGGTGATGCCATCCAACCATCTCATCCTCTATTGCCCCCTTCTCCTCCTGCCCTCAATCTTTCCCAGCATCAGGGCCTTTTCCAGTGAGTCAGCTCTCCACATCAGGTGGCCAAAGTATTTGAATTTCAGCTTCAACATCAGTCCTTCCAATGAACACCCAGGACTGATCTCCTTTAGGAAGGACTGGTTGGATCTCCTTGCAGTCCAAGGGACTCACAAGAGTCTTCTCTAACACCGCACTTCAAAAGCATCAATTCTTTGGAGCTCAGCCTTCTATATGGTCCAACTCTCAAATCCATACATAACTACTGGAAAAACCATAGCTTTGACTATATGGACCTTTGTTGGCAAAGTAATGTCTCTGCTTTTTAACACACTGTCTAGGGTTGTCATAGCTTTTCTTCCAAGGGACAAGTGTCTTTTAATTCCATGGCTGTAGTCACCATCTGCAGTGATTTGGGAGCCCAAGAAAATAAATTATGTTACTGTTTTCATTTTTTTCCCTATTTATTTTCCATGAAGTGATGGAACCAGATGCCACAATCTTAGATTTTTGAATGCTGAATTTTAAGCCAGCTATTTCACTCTCCTCTTTCACCTTCATCAAGAGGATCTTTAGTTTCTTTTCACTTTCTGCCATAAGGGTGGTGTCATCAGTGTATCTGAAGTTATTAATATTTCTCCCTGTAATCTTGATTCCAGCTTGTGCTTCATCCAGTCCACCATTTTTCATGATGTACTCTGCATATAAGTTAAATTAGCAAGGTGACAATATGCAGCATTGACGTACTCCTTTCCAAGTTTTGAACTAGTCCATTGTTCCATATCCATTTCTAACTGTTGCTTCTTGATCTGCATGCAGTTTTCTCAGGAGGCAGGTAAGGGAGTTTTGTATTCCCATCCCTATAAAAATTTTCCACATTTTGTTGTTACACACCACATCTTCTTTATTCAGCCATCCGTATAGATGGCCAAAAGGTACATGAAAAGATGCTCAACATCCCTAATTATTAAAGAAATGTAAGTCAAAACTGTAATACAATGGACCTTCACCTTACATCTGTCAGAATGGCCATTATTAAAAAGTTTACAAATAATAAGTGTTGGAGAGGGTTTGGGAAAAAAGGGACCTCTCCTAACATTATTGGTGGGAATGTAAATTGGTACAGGCAGTATGGAGAGAAGTTTGAAGTTTCCTTAAAAACCTGCTATAAAAATAGAGCTACTGTGTGACCTTGCAATCCCTATCCTTGGCATATATCCTAAGAAAACCATAATTTCAAAAGATACACATACCCCAGCATTCAAAACAGTACTATTTACAATAACAAAGACATGGAAGCAACCTAATGGCTATTGAGAGATGAAGGGATAGATTATATATATATTTTCCAGAAAGTAATTCATTTGTACTTTTTCTTCTTACCCTACAAATGATTCAGGGAACTCAACTCTGTTCTAAAAGTTTCAATTAAAGACCTCTTAAGAGTTAAGGCTTTACTCATCAAGTCCACCCTCTTGTCCCAGGTCCTCAACTCACCAACAATAGAAAGGAATAATTCAGTAGTTGGCACAAAGATTGAGCCCAAGGTATACCTGGGGGCCATGCCTGTGGCTGGTTTGCCAAAGCCAGTGGTCATCAGAGAGTGGTTGCCACAAGCTACCCGAGGAGGGGAGTCTGTTTACAAGTCTGGTGCCAGGAGTTTACCTGAAGGACCTACTGACTCAAAGGGAGGGTTTGGAAGAGACCATGGAGGAGGGCTCAAAGATGGACCAGAACCCCACATGGAATCTAGAGCATGCTCAGTATGGGCTCAGGGACAGGCCTGTCCTGCTCCTAAGTGTGGAATGTTGGTTGCGATCCCACCCCAGGTTCTTTAGGTAACACAAGCCCTGTGGAAACATCCTAGGGATCTTTACAGAGATACTCATTATGTGTGAATGCAATGGCACCTTATATATCCAAACAGCAAACATGACTCACGAGCAAAGCTAACGCGGACCTCAGGTTCCTTCTACTCTGTTGCTCCCCTCCCCGTGCGTTCAGGGTGCTCGGGCTGTGCTCTTCTAGCTAAGGAAGAACAGGTGCCTACTGACTAATTCAAAGACATCTGAAAGGCTGTTAACATGCCAATAAAGCAAGGATATCAGAAATGAGCTTGTTTGGAATCTGCAGATGTGCAAAGAGAGAGAAGGGACAACTATGAATGTGCTGGAGGAATGGGATCTAAATCTGATGGAGCTTCTGCAGCTGGTTAGAGCAGACCACCAGACCCTCCTATGCAGGAGAACATTAGCAGGAGGGCTCCAAGGAGGCTAGGATGTGTCTTTTTGCTATTAGGCCATGGAAGGCCTTTTTGAATCATTCCCATCCTGTAATTATATCTATATCATAGTTGTTATTCCATAGAAATGCTTCTTCCTTTTTCCATTTCACAGAACATTGTGTAGACTCAGTGTTTGTAAAGACACTTATGAACAAGGTATTTGGACAGTTTTAGTCTTGCCAAAAAGAACAGGGTCCAACCATTGTTCACATTTCTTTCCTACTATTGGACATCTTTCATTGATAGCTGACTTTATAGATGTTTGGATCTCCTTAAGTGTAGGGAAAGTGTTTTTTCTCCCACCACCAGATTTATGAAAAGTGATTATCTAGCAATTTTAATGCTATATACCACTTGAGTAATTGGTGTTTGATGCCCTCCCCCACCCAGATTTTCTTGCTGCTAAGTCACTTCAGTCGTGTCTGACTCTGTGCGACCCCAGAGACAGCAGCCCACCAAGCTCCCTCGTCCCTGGGATTCTCCAGGCAAGAACACTGGAGTGGGTTGCCATTTCCTTCTCCAATGCATGAAAGTGAAAAGTGAAAGTGAAGTCGCTCAGTCGTATTGGACTCTTAGCGACCCCATGGACTGCAGCCTACCAGACTCCTCTGTCCATAGGATTTTCCAGGCAAGAGTACTGGAGTGGGGTGCTATTGCCTTCTCCACCAAATTTTCTTAGTGAAATACATTTGAAATTTACTAGTTTAAATGGGTTTATTTATTTATTTTTCAGCATCAGTTTAGTTCAGTCACTTAGTTGTGTCCAACTCTTTGCAACCCCATGGACTGCAGCATGCCAGGCTTCCCTGTCTATCACCAACTCCCAGAGCTTACTCAAATTCATGTCCATGGAGATGGTGATGCCATCCAACCATTTTTCAGCATACTCAGTCTTTAATATGCATTCTGGCAGTATTCCCAAATTTATTTGAAAACGAAACTGTTCATTTTTATTTTTCTCTTTTCAGGAATCACATGGGGGCCTGTTAAAATGCAGATACCTAGGCTCCACACTCAGAGATTTTGGCAGCATACTCTGGGGAGAAACACAATCATCTGTATTTTAAATCAGGTTTCCAAGTGATTCTAGTGAATTGTTTATTAAGCATGCTTGAAAACATTGATTGGGACAAAGTACCATTTAGCAAGAAAGCTGAACGAGCAAAAAAGAATCATTGGTCTTAGTCTTTAGGAATAAACTCATTTTCTATCTTGGAAGGTTAAAAAAAAAAGAAGTGTTCACTATTTTGTTTTTCAAAAGAGACTGATTGAAAGGCCATATGTGAAAATTTTATAGCTAACATCTTTCTTAATGGGAAAAGACTGAATAATTATCCCACAAGATCAAGAGTGTGTTTCCCTGGTGGCCTAATTGTAAAGAATCTTCCTGCCAAGCAGGATACATGGGTTAGCTTCCTGGATTGGGAAGATCCCCTGGAGAAAGGAATGACAACCCACTCCGTGTGGTTGCAAAAGAGTCAGACAGGACTCAGTGACTAAACAACAGCAAAGATCAGGAGTAAGAAAAAGACATCCACACTCATCACTTCTGTTCAACATGGTAAAGGACATTCTTGCCAGGGCAATTAGGTAAGAAAAAGAAATAAAGGCTCATTCAGATTGGAAAGGAAAGATACAAACATACTCTACTTGCATATAGTGTTTTAAATATGGAAAATCCTAAAAAATCTGCCCCAAAGAAAACAATGGAAACAAACAAACAAAAAAAATAGAACTAATAAATTAATTCAGCAAAATTTCATGGTGGAAGATCAATATACAAAAATCAGACATATTTCTACACACTATTAATAAAACAATCTGAAAATGGGATCAAGAAAACAATGCCAATACAATGGCATCAAAAGAATAAATACTTCTAAATAAACCTAACCAAGGAACTGTAAGACTTTTCCCCTAAAAACTATAAAAGCATTATTAAAATTAATTAAAGAAGACTTAATAAATGTAAAGACATCTCTTGTTCAGTAATTAGAGGACCTAATATTGATAAGATGGCAATACTCCCCAAAGTGATTTATAGATTCAGTATTATCACTAATCAAACTTCCAACTGCCTACCTTTTTTAGACATAAAAAATCTGTTTCTGAAGCTCATCTAGAACACCAAGATAACTCAATTAGCCAAAACAAACTTTTCAAAGAGAAGGATGAAGTTGGAGGATTCAGACTTACCAGTTTTAATAGTTACTGCAAAGTTATGGTAATCAAGTCAGTGATACTGGCATAAGGAAATGTATAAACAGAATACAGTTGAGAATCCAGAAGTAATCCATATGTGCATGAGCACGTGCTAAGTCACTTCAGTCATGTTCAACTCTATGACCCCATGGGCTATAGCCTGCCAGGCTCCTCTGTCCATGGGATTCTCCAGGCAAGGATACTGGAGTGGGTAGCCATTCCCTTTTCCAGGGGATCTTCCTGACCCAGGGATCAAACTGAAGCCTTACATCACTTGCACTGGCAGTCAGGTTCTTTACCAGTACCACCACCTGGGAAGGCCAATGGTCAAGTAAGTTTTCACAAAGGTGCAAGACAATTCAATGGAAAGGAATAGTCTTTTCACAAAAGGCGCTGCGGCAATTGTATATCCATATGCAAAAGAATAGGGCTGGGCTCCTGCCTAACACCCTATACAGACGAAAGAATTCCAGCCAGATTTGAAACCTAAATATAAGAACTAAAACTATAAAACTCTTGAAAGGAAGCGTAGGTATGAATCTTTGTGATGTTGAATTAGAAAAGAGTTTCTAAAATATGGCACCAATAAGCATAAGCAATAAAATAAACAATAAATAAATTGGACTTCATTAAAATTGCAAACTTTTGTGCATCAAAGGACACTGTCAAGATGTTCAAAAGATAACATAGATTGGGATAAAATACTGGCAATTCATAAAACGGATAAGGGTTCTAATGTCCATTCCTCCCATTCAACAACAAAAATACAAACTATCCAATTTGTAAATGTGGGTGAATGACTTGCATAAACATCTATTCAGTGAAACGCAAGTGGCTACTAAGACCATGGAGAGATGCTTAAGCATCATTAAGAAAATTCAAATCAAAACCAAAATGAGATGCCACTTCACACGCCCTAGGATGCCTATACTCAAAATGGCAGACAATAATAAATGTTGGGGAGGATATAGAAAAACTGGAACATTTGTATATTACTAGTGACACAGAATCGGAGAAGGTAATGGCACCCCACTCCAGTACTCTTGCCTGGAAAATCCCATGGATGGAGGAGCCTGGTAGGCAGCAGTCCATGGGGTCGTGAAGAGTCAGACACGACTCAGTGACTTCCCTTTCACTTTTCACTTCCATGCACTGGAGAAGGAAATGGCAACCCACTCCAGTGTTCTTGCCTGGAGAATCCTGGGGACGGGGGAGCCTGGTGGGTTGCACAGAGTCGGACTCAACTGAAGTGACTTAGCAGTGACACAGAATAATGCAGGTTGCTATGGAAAACAGTGTGAAGTTCCCTAAAAAAGTTAAACACAGAGGTACCATATAACTCAGCAATTCTAATCCTACATGATGGAAAGAATTGAAGACAGGTGTTTATACAAAAACTTGTACATGAATTTCATAGCACCATTGTTCATAATAGCCCAAAAGTGGAAACAACGTTAATGTCTACCACCTGATGAACAGATAAGCAAAATGTGGTATATTCCTACAATGGGATGTAATTCTGTTCTGATGGAATATTATCATAAAAATGAATAAGTTATTGATGCATGGTACACTGTGATTGAACCATAAAAATATGCTAAGCTCAGGAATCCAAACACAGAGGGCCACATATTGTATGATAGCATTTACATGAAGTGTCCATAACAGGCACATCCAAAGTTAGAACGCAGATTAGTAGTTGTCAGACAGCAGGAGAGAGCAGAATGGGGGAGACTGCTAACAAATAGGAGGGCTTTTAAGAACCATCACTTATTTATTTAATTGGCTGTGCTAGGTCTTGGTTGTGGCACAAAGGATCTTTGATCTTTGCTGTGGCCTGCAGGTTCTTTTGGAGAAGGCAATGGCACCCCACTCCAGTACTCTTGCCTGGAAAATCCCATGGACGAAGGAGCCTGATAGGCTGCAGTCCATGCGGTCACAAAGAGTTGGGTTGCAGCATGCAAACTCTTGGTTGTGGCATGTGGGATCTAGCTCCCTAACTGAGCATTAAAATCCGGCCCCTGTGTTGGGAGCATGGTCCAGTCTTGGTCATTGGACAATCAGGGAAGTCCCATGGGAGGACATTTTCGCATGGTGGAAGTGTTATGGAATTAGGTAGTGGTGATGCTTATACAAGCTTGTGAACATACTAACAACCACACTTTTAAATGGTCGATTTTATCTCAACAAAATTTAAGAAGAGACTGATTGAGCCAGTTACGATGCTAAGTTCAGAAAAGGCAAAAACAAATAGTCTTGTCTCAGCCCTCAAAGGGCTTCCCAGGTGGCTCAGTGGTAAAGAACCCACCTGCCAATGCAGGAAATGCAGGTTTGATCTCTGGGTCAGGAAGATCCCCTGGAGGAGCAAATGGCAACCCATTCCAGTATTCTTGCCTGGAGAATTCCATGGACAGAGGAGCGTGACGGGCTATAGTCCAAGGGGTCACAAAGAGTCAGACACCACTGAGCAACTAAGCACACACACATTTAGCTCTCAGACACCTCAGACTACAGAAAGGAACCTTACAGTAAAACCAGCCCAGCAATGTGGGACAGCCTCCAGGAGTGGGAAGAAGATACTTTTAAATGAGATTCTGCTTAGGGTAAGAGCAAAGCCCCCTAATTCAGTCTTTCTGCCCTCATCGTGTGCCATGTGTCTCTTGGAGTCTGAGCTCCAGCCCATTCTTATTCCTGTTGCCTTCCCCAAGGCAGGGCTTTTGCACATACATTCCTTTCCTAGGAAAGCTGTTCCTTTACACTTCTTGTTTAGTTAATTCCTCTTCATCTTACAGATCTTAGCACTCATGTCATTGCCTCACTGAAATCTCTCTACCCGGACCTTCATAATCGGCTCAAATTGCCAACCGCACACTCTCTTGTCTTACATTTCCCCTTTCCCTAAACTCTTGAAGTTGCACCTTCACACTGGTGTGCTTCCTTCATCTAATTATCCTTTCCTGGCAGAGTTTGAAGTTGTTGAGAGTAGGGGCCTGCCTGCTTTTGCTCACTCAAATGAGGTCAGCCCTTCTCAGTGTCTGGCACATGCTGAGGTTCAAGGAGTCCATGATGATGAGCTCAATGAAAGAGTATGAAGAGTGATCTACTGCCTATCTGGCTATCCAAGAGAACATGGGTTCTGAAAGAAGAGGTTTGTCCCTTCCGGCCTTGAGAGGTCTATTCAGTGCTGCATCCTTCTTCCCTTAAGTTGCCAGAATGTGGTCATTTTATCCTCCTAGGACCTGGTGAGGTGGTCTGATGTCACAGTTGTCATTTACATCTGAATCACCTGCAGTCTAAAGGGAGGATAAGATGACTAAATGATTGTGCTGCTCAGCGCAAGTGGCCAGCGTTGTTTTATTGGGCTGTTAGGTCATGTCCAGTTTGCTCACTCAAATACTTCATCATCTGTGGCTGCCAGGTCTATAAATGTCAAATAGTAACAACCCTTGACCTCCTGGCTCCAAGCTAAGAATCCTTTGAAACAAGTCTCACTGACCTTCTTTCATAAGAGAATCTTTAATGTGGATTAATCATATTATAAGAATATATTTGTTCTTTTTATTAGAGTCCTTGGGGAATGTCTCTTACTGGTAAAATGTTACCTTACAAAGTAATGAGCTCAAACTGTGTTTTATTCTTTAATTAAAAGAGGAAAACTTTTGCTTAAAATATTTTTTAAATGCCTTCAACTTGGGCAGAAAGGGCAAGCATGTATCATTTTGCCCCTATCCAAACTTCACTAGTCTTGGCAACCGAACTCAAAAACAAACAAACAAACAAAAAACCTCCCTGATAGCTAAGGGGGAACCTACGTAGAGAAGACAAACAAATTGTCCAAAATAAACAAAGCCAGCCTTTATTTTTAATCGATAGCAACTGAGCACCAGGAGATGCCCTTAGCTCAAGGCACAGATCAAGCTCATTAAGTATCCTGGGCCTCCTATAAATCATGGGATGTGTCCTATCTCGAATTAAACCAAACAAGAGACTGAGTTGGGATTCTTTCCTCCCACCAGGCAGGAGCCTGGTTGGCAGAGACCCTTGGAGGGGATTGAGCGAGGCTACTTTCCCCCCTTAGTAACTCTTGAGCCTAGTTAGATGTCAGCGTAGGTGATTAGCCTGTTCACAGGCCAAGGTCTAGAGCCAAATGACCCACCCCAGTGTGCAGGCGGCCACGTCCGGGCTGCGTCCGGCACATGCTGTCAGTGCCCTGCCCTTGCCACTCAGCCTACCCAGGATGTGACAGCCTGGTTCCTGTGCTTGCTCAAGGCATCCTGCAGCTAAGACCTGATCATTCCTGTGGCTGAAAGGTCGTTCTTGGCTCGAGTGCAGGCCGGCCAGATGTTCAGAGAGAGAGCTCATCAGGATGAGACCTGGGGGAGGAAATACCCTGTCCCAGTCGCCCTCAGTGGCAAAGGCCAGGCTGCGGTCCACGCGCTTTTCAGAGCGCCCCCTGTAGGAACGAGTGCGGTTGCCCAGTTAGTAGCCTCTTGACTTCCCTATAGCTCAGATGATAAAGAATCTGCCTACAATGCAGGAGACCTGGGTTCGATCCCTGGGTCAGGAAGATCCCCTGGCAAAGGAAATGGCAATCCACTCCAGTATTCTTGCCTGGACAAAGCCATGGACAGAGGAGCCTGGTGGGCTTCAACCATGGGGTAAACAAAAAGTCAAACACGACTAAGTGACTAGCGTAACAACAACAGTACTGCTTCATGTAGCGTCAATACATGTGCACCTTTCCTCTCTTCCTGGGCTTGCTCACTGCCACCTCAAGGCTCTCCCGAAATCATCTCCCAAAGGAAACACTGCGTCCAAAATCCTAGTTTCAGTGTCTGCTTTAGCAGGAACCTGCTGAGACACGATGCAGCTCTGGGCCTTTCACTCCTGGGGTAGCATAAAGGTCAGAGGTGGCTTGAGAGGCAGGGAGCCCGGCGGGGAGGGTGTCCTCTGCTAACAGGTCAACAATAAGGTCCTGCTGTAGAGCACAGACAGCCATTTTGCTTTTTTGCATTTCTTTTCCATGGGGATGGTCTTGATCCCTGTCTCCTGTACAATGTCACCAACCTCAGTCCCTGGTTCATCAGACACTCTATCTATCAGATCTAGTCCCTTAAATCTATTTCTCACTTCCACTGTATAATCATAAGGGATTTGATTTAGGTCATACCTGAATGGTCTAGTGGTTTTCCCTACTTTCTTTAATTTAAGTCTGAATTTGGCAATAAGGAGTTCATGATCTGAGCCACAGTCAGCTCCTGGTCTTGTTTTTGCTGAGTGTACAGAGCTTCTCCATCTTTGGCTGCAAAGAATATAATCAATCTGATTTCAGTGTTGACCGTCTGGAGATGTCCATGTGTAGAGTCTTCTCTTGTGTTGTTGGAAGAGGGTGTTTGCTATAACCAGTGCGTTCTCTTGGCAAAACTCTATTAGCCTTTGCCCTGCTTCATTCCGTATTCCAAGGCCAAATCTGCCTCTTACTCCAGGTGTTTCTTGACTTCCTACTTTTGCATTCCAGTCCTCTATAATGAAAAGGACATCTTTTTTGGGTGTTAGTTCTAAAAGGTCTTGTAGGTCTTCATAGAACCGTTCAACTTCAGCTTTTTCAGCATTACTGGTTGGGGCATAGATTTGGATTACTGTGATATTGAATGGTGTGCCTTGGAAATGAATAGAGATCATTCTGTCATTTTTGAGATTGCATCCAAGTACTGCATTTTGGACTCTTTTGTTGACCATGATGGCTATTCCATTTCTTCTAAGGGATTCCTGCCTGCAGAAGAGAAGCAAAAAGCAAAGGAGAAAAGGAAAGATATAAGCATCTGAATGCAGAGTTCTAAAGAATAGAAAGGAGAGATAAGAAAGCCTTCCTCTGCAATCAATGCAAAGAAATAGAGGAAAACAACAGAATGGGAAAGACTAGAGATCTCTTCAAGAAAATTAGAGCTACCAATGTCCCTGAAAAGCAGAGACATTACTTTGCCAACAAAGGTCTGTCTAGTCAAGGCTATGGTTTCTCCTGTGGTCATGTATGGATGTGAGAGTTGGACTGTGAAGAAAGCTGAGCGCCAAAGAATTGATGCTTTTGAACTGTGGTACTGGAGAAGACTCTTGAGAGTCCCTTGGACTGCAAGGAGACCCAACCAGTCCATTCTAAAGGAGATAAGTCCTGGGTGTTCTTTGGCAGGAATGATACTGAAGCTGAAACTCAGTACTTTGGCCACCTCATGCAAAGAGTTGACTCATTGGAAGACTCTGATGCTGGAAGGGATTGGGGGCAGGAGAAGAAGATGACGACAGAGGATGAGATGGCTGGATGGCATCACCAACTTGATGGATGTGAGTTTGAGTGAACTCCGGGAGTTGGTGATGGACAGGGAGGCCTGGCGTGCTGCAATTCATGGGGTCACAAAGAGTCAGACACAACTGAGAGACTGAACAGAACTGAAGAGCACAGGGAGCTACAATCAGTATTCTGTGACAAAGCATAGTGGAAAAGACTGAAAAAGAAAATGTGTGTGTGTGTATGTGTGTGTGTGTGTAACTGAGTCACTTTGCTGTACAGAAGAAATTAACACACCATTGTAAACCAACTATACTTAAATAAAATTAAAAAAATAAACAAAATAATAGATACCTTAAAAATAAATAAATAAAAAAGGAGGGCAGAAAGCCGTGTCAATTCCGGCTTGTCTACTCACTGGCTGGGTGACCTCACATAAAACATTGAACCTCTCTGGTCTTCAGTTTCCTCATTCAGGAAATGGGGGTCAATAATAAAACTGGTACCCTCCTTACAGGCTGGTGGTGAGAATTAAGTGAGTGATCCATACGCTCCTCTGGAATACTCCACAGCAACGTGGTAACTGCTCAAGGCTGGTTAGCTGTGACTCCTAGAGTCACAGACCATCAGGCCAGGAAAGACGTTTATGGACTAGCGAGTGTAACTTCCTCCTTTTCCACGAGACCTAGAAAAACATCAAGTGGTTTCCTCAGGGTCTCACAGCTAATTAGCAACAGCAAGACCCTAAGCTCTCTCAGCCCAATGTATGATACCCCAAATCCAGCTTCACAGCAGTCATACCTCCAAATATTCCATTAAGACATTGGACCCAATGTGGCCATTTAAATTTACTGAATTAAAAAACAAACAAAAAACAACAAAAATCAAAACAAACAACAAAACCCCAAACTCCTAGACAGTGCAATCCAGGAACGATGAAGGGATTGTGGAAGATTTCAGGGATCTCATGAATGGCAAAGTAGAAATTTATTTTAAGGAAATAAAAAAAAAAAATCACCCCTGCAATGCCAGAGGCAGAGTGTCCTCTTGGAGAATATCGGATTTAGATGGGAATGCGCTCTGCTGAGGAGTTTATGACAAACCTCAGCTTAACCTCCTGGTCCCGGGTCCAGGCACACGACAGGTCTCGCTGTGCCGTTGAAGTTGTTAGAGTATTTGATGGCATTTATCTGATTATAGCTTACAGCCTTGGTAGTATTCACTAGCTTTTGGAAGCAGACCTAACAAAGTAAAAATACATGTTTCTATAACAGCTCTTGGCTTTTTAAGTCTCTGCTTGTTATCCACTTCATGCAAGCGACATCTTCTCGTCTTACTTTTGACCTTAAAACCATGAAGGGGCAAATCACGAGGACTCAGAAGTGAATCAGAGCACTAAATGAAAGCTCTCGCTCCTGTCCAGCCACTGAGATCAGTGGAATAAAACCACATTAAAGATGACCTCTGGCCCTTCCTCTCCAGAGACGACATCTTTCAGCTGCTGCAAGCGTGTCTCCATATAAACACACAAAACATTATAGGGAGGAGAGAGCCCTGTGGTGCCACGACTTGTAAATATTTGTCTGAGACTCATGTTTCTATTTATCTTTGAGTATGTCTGGCAAAGGAAATCTAGAGAGAATCTCTTAAAAGGTGAAGCAAGCTGGTTTGTGAAAATGGTGTCATTTTATCTGTTCTGCTTTAGGGAAGTTTCTTTTGTCTCACAGTGAATACTTGCCATTAGATCAGCCAGTCAGCTAATCTTTATTTCTTCAATTCGAACTATATATCTTGAACACCACTCATTTTTGCTAATAATGAATTATTCTAACATTTTTGCTTGTTGACTATCCCAATATTAAATACACTTAGCCTCATTTCTTCTGTGAATTTTCTTATTTACAACTGATAAAGCTACAAGAAAATCAATTTGTTATTATTATTTTAAAGCTTCCATGTAAGCCACTTCTGGCTGGGGACACAGATCAACTCTGTACAAATGGACGGTCTTTGAGCCTTTGTGGAATAATATAACCTCTCTGTGTGCTAAGTTGCCTCATTTGTGTCTGTCTCTTTGTGACTCCATGGACTGTAGCCCGCCAGACTCCTCTGTCCATGGGATTCTCCAGGCAAGAACATAGTTGCCTGCCCTCCCCTAGGGGATCTTCCCAACCCAGGGGTAGAACCCACGTCTCTTACCTCCCTCCTGCACTGGCAGTAGGTTCTTTGCCACTAGTGCGCCTGGGAATCATAATATAACCTCTATTCAGGATCAAATGATGCATGATACGCATAGGTTATTTTCCTGATTAATTACAGGAAGTCCCCTATACAAACCTTCAAGTTGCAAACTTTCAAAGATGTGAACATGTGTTTGCATGTACAGTCATGTAACTCACTTCATGTGTGTGTCTGGCATGTACTTTTCAAGGTACTGTACTATAACATTTAAAATGTTTACTTTTTGTGTTTGTTTTTTTATGTTTTGTGTGTGTGTGTGTGTGTGTGTGTGGAAAGTATTGTAAACCTATTATACCATAGTACTCTATAGCCAATTGTATTAGCTGGTTACCTAGGCTGTGTTTGTTGGACTTACAAACAAATGGGACTTACAAATGCTCTCTTGAAATGGAACTCATTCATATTTAGGGGACTTCCTGCACCATGATAGGCATCAAGCTTCGCTAAGTTTCCATTTATGTCCTTTCTTGCCTTTGTTTTCTGTATATCACATTGTGGGGAAGGCTTTAATTTTGCAATTCATGTTTTCCCCCTTTGAATAGTGATTACATGCAGTTCCAGAAGTCACAAGGCCGCCGTCTGTCATTCTTCCAAGCAGCAAAACTAGGGTGTGGCAATAGAATGCAGAGATAGCAATAAAGGGAAAGGGCTATTCGTTCATGTCTCTGGGAGAAGATGACTTGTTCACATCAGGTGCTTAGCGTGGGCACTGAGAAGAGTGCACATGCCTATGAGCACAGACTTGAGTCTGGGTTTCCCCAGAAGCACACATGGTGAGAAGTTGAGGATGTGCAGGTAATTCTGCAGGTAATGCTAGGACCCACTGATATGGAAACCAGGGAACAATAATGGAAGTGGCAGGAAGCCAATGCCGGTGCATTATTGAACAGGTCACTGTTCTGGACAGTGAGGACTCAAGCCCATGAGACCTCCTGATTGCATGGAGTACATAGTACGTCTCAGAATCGCCCCGCCTGATTCTTGTCACCTTCCTTCTCCATCCATCCTGGCCAGAGAGTCTCAGCGGCCTGCGATGCAAGGCAGTGGTGTGCAAGGAACAGGCACCTTTAAGGGGCCATGGGTACAGCATCAGTGTGATTTTCTACCAGCCAAATTATATACAGTGATAACTAGTTGAGCTTAGGAGATAAACTGGAGTGCAACCTCAGAACTTGGGATATTAAATTGGATGTTAATATCCGGCCACTATGATTTTTTGTCTCTGTCTGGGTCTGTTTCCTTCTTTTGCTCTCACTCTTCTTTTTTAAAAAAAACTCATTCTTCTTTCCTTTTAATTTCTCTGAAAGATTGAAAATAGGTTAATAAAAAATAATTGGGAAATACTAAAGATACTTGTAAGCAAAAGAAAATTCTTAGCCAAAAGATGTGAAGAAATGTGATGAAACAAACAAAATATCATCCAAGCTAGAAATAGAACTGTTGAGTATCTCTAGCTTGCTAGTTCTTACTGCTATTTAATGGATCTTGGCAAGGAGAAGTATACTGTATGGTAGCATTAATTTTTGAGCTGATAGTATATTTTGTAACTTGATTGAAAAGGAAAAAATCATGTGTCCCCTGCATTAAGTTTCCTCCTTGGGTGTATTTGGGGAATCCTAGCCACCTCTTGCCTGTTCCCGAGTCAGTACCACCAGCATCTGCTCCACCTTTGTTTCCACGTTTCTGCCCACAACCTTTAGCTCTACCACTAATCGCTAAATCTATTTGTCAAATATTACTGGCCTATAGTGTACATGCATGCTACATCGCTTCAGTTGTGTCCCACTCTTTGCGACCTTATGGACAGTAGCCTGCCAGGCTCCTCTGTCCATGGGATTCTCCAGGCAACAATACTGCAGTGGGTTGCCCTTCCCTTCTCCAGAGAATCTTCCTGACCCAGAGATCCAACCTGCGTCTCCTGCACTGGCAGGCAGGTTCTTTCCCACTAGTGCCTCTGGGAAGCCCTCTGGCCTCTGGTAGCGGTGAAAAATAGAAAGAAAGGAACATTTCCTACTGATAACTCATATCTATATCAAACTCTGTGTTACAGTACAAGTACTTCTCAGGGTGAATTCTGTTATACATACCAACATCCATTAGCATGCAGTCACAAAAATGGTCATGTAGTCTTACCCTGTAAGCTGAGTGACACCCCTCCATCTGCAGGCATCCAACAAATCCTTTACAGATAAATATCATTTGAGCAACCAGTGCTCAAGGCAGATAGGGCCATGGACTCATCCACTCAGTGTGGTTGTAACCCTGGACAGAGCTGTGGATACTGGCTTGGCTCCCAAGCTTTTAGGTGATTGAACGTGCACGATTCCATCCATCTCTCGTGCAAAGGTGATGGTACCTTTACAACTTCTCTGGCCAACTACATATGCTGAATGCCTCTCATTTTACCAATAAAGAATTATTTCTAATATCTCCTTTGATTGTTAACTAACCCTCTTTGCTTCAATATTGATAGTTGAAATGGTTGATGGAGCCATCTGTGGAGGTTGAATATCTGATTATGGTACTTCGTATGAACTAACTGCCTCCAGGCTGTATGCACACACACACACACAAAGAAAGGTATTTAAAACCAAATTTCAACCTGGACAATACTCCAAAGCAGAAACTCTTTAGAAATCATGATTCACCTTTCTTAGAAAAATATTCCAGCAATTTGAAATTTCCCATAGTTGTTAGTCTGAATTTTTGGTAAAGAGAATCTTAATAATCTTAACATATAGTATTGCTGCTTTTACTTTGTTAGCTGGCATACTTTAAAAATTTGCCAGAACTGATTTTGTCTGTTAATGAAAAAAAAATTAAAATTTTGATAATCCTGTTTCACATCCCCTTATCCCATCCTTCTTCTCAGGCAAATTTTTAAAAACTATATCCTGCTCAGATCAGATCAGTCACTCAGTCATGTCTGACTCTTTGCGACCCCATGAATCGCAGCACGCCAGGCCTCCCTGTCCATTACCAACTCCCGGAGCTCACTCAGACTCACGTCCATCGAGTCAGTGATGCCATCCAGCCATCTCATCCTCTGTCGTCCCCTTCTCCTCCTGCCCCCAATCCCTCCCAGCATCAGAGTCCTTTCCAATGAGTCAACTCTTCGCATGAGGTGGCCAAAGTACTGGAGTTTCAGCTTTAGCATCCTTCCTTCCAAAGAAATCCCAGGGATGATCTCCTTCAGAATGGACTGGTTGGATCTCCTTGCAGTCCAAGGGACTCTCAAGAGTCTTCTCCAACACCACAGTTCAAAAGCATCAATTCTTCGGCGCTCAGCCTTCTTCACAGTCCAACTCTCACATCCATACATGACCACAGGAAAAACCATAGCTTTGACTAGACGAACCTTTGTTGGCAAACTAATGTCTCTGCTTTTCAATATGCTATCTAGGTTGGTCATAACTTTCCTTCCAAGGAGTAAGCGTCTTTTAAGTTCATGGCTGCAGTCACCATCTGTAGTGATTTTGGAGCCCAGAAAAATAAAGTCTGACACTGTTTCCACTGTTTCCCCATCTATTTCCCATGAAGTGATGGGACCGGATGCCATGATCTTCATTTTCTGAATGTTGAGCTTTAAGCCAACTTTTTCACTCTCCACTTTCACTTTCATCAAGAGGCTTTTTAGTTCCTCTTCACTTTCTGCCATAAGGATTGTGTCATCTGCATATCTGAAGTTATTGATATTTCTCCCAGCAATCTTGACTCCAGCTTATGCTTCCTCCAGTCCAGCGTTTCTCATGATGCACTCTGCATATAAGTTAAATAAACAGGGTGACATTATACAGCCTTGACATGCTCCTTTTCCTATTTGGAACCAGTCTGTTGTTCCATGTCCAGTTCTAACTGTTGCTTCCTGACCTGCATATGAATTTCTCAAGAGGCAGATCAGGTGGTCTGGTATTCCCATCTCTTTCAGAATTTTCCACAGTTGATTGTGATCCACACAGTCAAAGGCTTTGGCATAGTCAATAAAGCAGAAATAGATGCTTTTCTGGAACTCTCTTGCTTTTTCCATGATCCAGCAGATGCTGGCAATTTGATCTCTGGTTCTTCTGCCTTTTCTAAAACCAGCTTGAACATCAGGAAGTTCACAGTTCACATATTGCTGAAGCCTGGCTTGGAGAATTTTGAGCAATACTTTGCTAGCGTGTGAGATGAGTGCAATTGTGCAGTAGTTTGAGCATTCTTTGGCATTGCCTTTCTTTGGGATTGGAATGAAAACTGACCTTTTCTAGTCCTGTGGCCACTGCTGAGTTTTCCAAATTTGCTGGCATCCTGCTACAGATGCTTTATTAAATTTTCTTGAAAGTATAGGATAACATGATGATCACATGGGTTTGAATAGATTTTACGGAAAAACACAACTTCCTCTAACTTCACAATGACATTTAGCCTAGTAAGTTGGTATTAGAACTGTCCTCAAATTACTTAGCTAGTGTTTCATATTCTGTCTAAAAATTGTTATGAGTTTCTGCTTTGACTACAGTTGAGTTTTTGACTCCATATGGAGCTGTGAGAAAAATATGGCCTAATGGGAAGCATCAGTGTTTATCCATACAAGCTCATCTTTCATTTTCCAACCAATAAAGCCCATCTACTCCTCGCTGACATGGAATGCCAGTGTGCAGGAGAATGGGTCCAGAGGGGTTAATCCTGGGTGCCGCACAGCATGACGGGAGTGCACTGGGAAATGTCTGCTCTGGCGCCACCGTGGGTATTCCTGTGCCTCTTGGCACATCTGTGCCCGCGTGGAGGTTCTCAGCACCTCCCGACAGGCTCCGCCCTGCCTCTGCTACCATTCCTAACGCTGCCTGTCAGGTGGGTGACAAAGAACGCCCGAAAAATTCAGATGCTGAATCAACCGTAATGAGTTCCTCACTGTGTTCCCAAGGACACAGCTGCCTTGGAAAAAGAGCTGTAAATAATATTAGTGGTTGCTACCAGTTGGAGCTTCAACACAACGTATAATTTTATTTGTGTTAATGAGACAGTTGATGACCTGTGAAGAAGAGGTTAAACAAGTTTGAGGGGATTTAGTTTTGCACTTGCACTATTAAAAAAACTGAAATAAGGAGAGAAAAGATCAAGAAGGGAAGAAAATTCAACCCACTTTATTACTGTTAATTAATACCCTTTATATATTGCCTCTTGACCATGCCATGTTTTGTCATTAAGTTATAATGTAGTAACTAAAACATCAAAGTGAACAAAGCATCAGCACAGTGCAGGTTAAAAAAAATAAAACAACCTTTGTCTAAGATGATTTCCATTTTATTGATTTATCCAGATACCTGCATCAATTTTCAGAAATTGTGGGGCCTCTGTAGACCCAGACTCTGTTTTCCTCCTGGAAACTGACAGCTCTTTGAGATCTTAGCACAGACACTACAGTGCTTAAATTATTGAGAAATCTGAGAGTAGAATTTCAGGCCTCTTAAAACCAGAAAATGGCCTCAGTGAGATCACCCCTGATCAGTCCATTCTTCTAAGAAGCTTAGGAATTATTATGTCTAATGACTTTGCGAGTGGTTCTGGCCTGTGTAATTAAGATCCAAATATAACTCTATGTTCACTCTATAACTAAATTTCTTATCTGGACAAATGACCCATTTATGAAAGCTCATAAAATATCATAGGCTAGTCATTACAGACTTAAAAATCTCCCTAATAAAATATACCCAAAGATGTTCATATCTGCATTCCTAATAATTTTCCAAAAATATCCCTTACCTTAAGTAACTAGAAAAGAGTATATTATCATTCAAGAAGAGAAAATAGAATTAAGATCTATAATTATAAACAAGCAGCTTTCCTTGATTCCATTTAGTGAACATATTTGCATTTTTCTTCTATATATCAGTTCCTGAAAGTGATAGCAGAGTCACCATCACATCAGCATAATCTTTTGAGTTTGTGCATTCACTGCAGAATGTAAAATGTCATGACATTTCTTCAGGAATATAAAACTTTTTTTTTTTTGGAAGTGTTGCTCCACATTAAAAAAAAAAGAATGAAAATGAGGGTCAGAATTCCAGACAACTTTAGAATTCTGAATGGAAAGACTAGAGTGACCAACTAAGGGAAATTCACCATAGCTAAGGGAAGCACTGTCTTGTCTTTCCTTCTCCTTCCTAACTTTTCTGAAGCTATTGATTAGAAGCTTCAGTCCTATGAGAGTGGTACAATGTGCCTCATTAAGGATAGCTTCACTTTACCAAATCAAAACCAGGGAAGAATGGAGGTAGAGATATAGAGGAGGAGGAAATGGTACAGGGGAACCTTTACCTGTTATTGGGGAGGAGAAGTAAATATTGGGTTGAGAGTTCAGGGAATGAGTTCTGGTGGAACTTCTTTTAATTATAAAAAAATATAATTTTATATTCAGTCTAAAGGCAAAATAATTCATATGTTCATGCGTTTTTTCTTTGTTGTTTGTTTGTTTTTAGTCCTTAATAATCTATGCTTTCTAATTTTGAACAAGTTCTTGGAACTTTTTCACATCACTAAATCATAAGTCTTTACAGCAGAAACAGTCTTATATGTCTTTCCACAAAGCATTCCTCTCAACCCAAGAAAATGTCCACTTGCAATTTTGACAAGAAGGGATACCTTAACTTCTGTCTTAGCAGGAAAAAAAAAAAAAAAGCACCTCATGTACTAGGTGACTTTCTCTTCATCAGGTAGCTGATGTTCACAACTACGACATGTGTACACGCATGTGATTCACACCAGCAAATCAGCCTAAATCAAGCAGCCACTTACTATAGTAATTGGAGATATCATTGAGAGGCTGGATCAAGACTTACCTGTGAAGCTACACATATCACTGAAAATTTTAAATTATAAAAGGTTGCTTTTTTTTTTTTTTTCATTTTGAGTGCTACTTGGAGTTAAGTTGCCTATTGTTTGCAGCATAATGAGTTTTACTGGTTTAGGTGTCAAAATGATCAGAGGGGTCAGAGTATGAAAGTCCATGAGTAATGGTCTCAATGCTTGCCCCTCAGAGGAGAGTCCCAAGATCAGCAGCATAGGTATCATCTGAGAGCTGTTAAAATGCAGAAGCTAAGCTCTCAACCCGGACCTACTGAATCAGAATCTGCATTTTAGGAAAGTTCCTCCTTAAGGGCATGTCTACACACTGATGTGTGAGGATTATCCTAGTCCAGACTGTAATGCTTTGACTGTGGGTCTAAAATATAGTACTGACATGGACAGATGGAGGTAAACAAACAACAATGTCAACAAAACAGTCCCACCCGGAAATAATGGACGCTCTGATGCTGACATTCTATTCAGTGAGCAGAAGGGCAAGTGTGTTTATCAGGATGAAAGGAGTCGGGTGTTTGAAGAGAGCAGGTTTGTGGGAAAATACAAGGGGTTGCGGAAGAGCAAGGGCTTCATCATCTGGCCTCTCCCTGGTTTATTGCTGCCTTCTGTGGAGCTTTGGAAGATCTGCCATTTCAGGTACGCCCGTATTAAGTGGATCCAGTGATTTCCTCCCGGTTTTCCTCGGGTTTCAACTCATGCAATGTCACCCTGAAAAGTAGGACTTGAGGGGGTACTATGGGGTACTTGTGACCAGACCAGCCATATTAGCATCATCTGGGAGGCTGTTAGAAACGCATAATCTCAGCCTGCCCCAGGTCGACCACATCCAAATTTTCATTTAACAAGATGCTCTTGTGAGTGGATACACATATGTTGACGTTTGAGAATCACTGGTCCATGTACTTTCTGAACCGGTGAACTCTTCATCCTGGGAGAATTTCATATGGAGCCTGGGCAAGCCTATCAATGATGGTGGAGACAGGAGCAATGTGTGGGCCACTGGGAACAGATCACTGCCAGGAACAGTACACCTGTGAGAGATCTGTGCCTCTAACAGGAACACTGAATGCCAGGCGTGTGATGTATGCCAGAAAGGTATCATTGATAGTTTCCGCAATTAGATATGCGCTAGAGATCACGTGGTGAAATGTTGGTTGTGAAACTACTGCTTTTCATGGCGTAGAGGAACCTTGGACAGCTCTTTGTAACTCGGGAGAAATAAATCCCCAATCCAGAATCTGTGGCTGCTTGCTATGTCCTCAAAAAGATTGCTCAGTTACACCAAGTGACATCTGTTGCTGATGAAACTATCATTTTCCATGTTGGGGATGCATTCCACTTTCAACACCCACCCCCCCCCCAAAAAAAAAAGAAAGAAAAAAACAGTAACACAGAGGGAGAGGAAAAGTGGTAGGAAGAAATTCTTTCACACACTTGAAAGCAATATAACTCTTGGCGGCAATACGTTTTATCTGAGACAGGGTTACAACCTGTTATGGATGGATTTTATTTTGTTTATCCTTAGGAAAGATGTGTTTATAACATTGTGGTTAAAAATTAAGTCATTCACTTTGTTAGATTAAACTTTTGGTGAAGTCAAAGTCTACCAGAGCTAGTGGCAGCTTGAGAGTATCCACCTCTATATCCAAAATGACTCCCTCCGTTCTTTTATCTATCTGTCCTTCCGTCTGCCACCCCCAGCCCTTCCATCCATCCATGCATCTACCCATCCATCTCGTATGACCTCCTCATTGCCTCTGTAACAGTAATGATGACCCAAGGCCTACACTATTTAACTCCCTGAGAGTAGAACTGAATTTAGTCTTGAATATTTTTTAGTGAATCACAGGTGTGTCACATTCTGCAAAACTTGGTTTGCTCATCTCCTAGTATAGGAGCCAACACTGAACCTTCACGTGCACAATGGAAGGCCAGGTGCCTGCTTCCTTCCTTGTTCTCAGATAATTCTGGTTGGATTAATGCGGTGATCACCAGGAAATGTCTACAAATAACCCACCTCCTGGGGCCTAGGTTGTCAGACATCTCGCCTGCTTCCTTCCTTGTTCTCAGATAATTCTAGTTGGATTAATGCAGTGATCACCAGGAAATGTCTACAAATAACCCACCTCCTGGGGCCTAAGTATCCAGACATCTCCCTGCAGACTGGCTGCTCCTTGTCCTGTTATTTTTGCTCATTTCCATCATCATAGACTCTAGCTGATAAAAGTCTTCACTGTTATTGATGGTCCAAAAAGCACAGCCATTTTCAGGCCATGAGTATCAATTCCTAAACTTGGGGAATATGACTACAGTCAATTTCCTTTTTTCTTTTCCTTTCTTGCTTTCTTTTTTTTTAGTCATTCCTATAGCGTGTGTTCTGTAGACACCTCTTTCTTAGTCATTATCCCCTAATTAATTCCCTTGTTAAATATAAAGTGTGCATTAGGCTTGATTAATGTCTTCCTTTGTGACTAAGGAAAGAAGAATGTATTACCTTTACATATTGACTCAAGCTGCGTAATTATAACTCATTTTATTTAAAGTCCTTATTCTTTACAAACCACACTGTGGGTTAGGCCCCAAGCAACTGTCAAGATAATCTCACCTAACTCTCATACATAGGAAAGGGAGTCAGGTGTTAGCACATAGAATTGACTTTAAAGGTGCCTGTGGAAACCCATCTCTTTTTCTGTGTAGTGTTTTCAAGTTCATACCATGAAATTGTAGAGGGGCTGAAGTGGAATTGCCCAATCTGTGAGGAGAACATGCTGACATTTTAAGAGATGGAACAGAGGTTTCAAGAAATCCTGCAGGCAGAAAACCCGCATACGTGTGGGTAATCTAGCAGTCTGCTCCCTCTCTAATGATACGGTCTGTGACGGATGCACACGGACCTCAGTGCATCCCAGGAAAGAAGTCTGCTGGGCATGAGAAGGGTGCAGCCTGGGCTACGCTTGTCTGGTATAGTGGTGGGAATGGAATAAAATAACACAGTGGTTCTCAAAATGTCCTAATCTTCAGGGACACCGTGACACTAATCTTTAATTAGGTGGAAGATTTAATACTGTTGAGATCTGGTAGCTAGTGCCCAGGAGGGTTTTCATCCTCTGTTAATATGGAAAAAGAATTCTCGTCTCTAACCGTCCTTCCTCAAGGACCAGGGTTACTTTAAGGTGGATTCTTCTGTCTTCGCCTCCTCCTTCTCCACTAACCTCATGGACTCTGTTTGCAGTGGAAGGTGCTTAGAATTTTCAGCCAGAAGATCAGAGCTGTCTGAGCTTTTCCTCTTAGCCATGGTGTAACTTTGGGGAGCGTCCTCACTCTCTCTGGAGATAATAATGCTTCCTCTCAGGCTTCTTTTGAGAGGCAGCAAAGGCCATGTAAAAACATCCAGGAAGATTTAGCATGTATTAGATAGTGTCCTTATTTCCGTCTCTTTGTTTAAGTCACAGAGGAGAAGCTGATAGTGGATGCTCCTGGACATCCTGGCCTCCGTTTCTTTCCATGATGTTTCAGGAAATATTGCTGACTGTGTGTCATCTCCGTCCCTTCTCATGGCTGTTTGGTTTGTTAGCAGATCATTAGGGAGTCTTGGAAAAAGAGTGGAGACACGGGTTTGCCTGAGAAGTGGTTGAGTTACTATATCCATTGTGCCCAATCCATGCATAGACTGTTAGAAAATATCGCCTCACCAACCCATCGTGTCAAGGTTTGGGGGCTGCTCCTCGATGAGGTCAGCTGTGTTTCTTGTTTTGTGGTTGTTTGCTGTTAATGAATTTTCTTAAATATTTCCTTTGGAAGTCAGATCTTCAACTTTATTCTTAAGAAAGATGTGGAGATACAACTTATCATTAAGGAAGTCAAGGATTGACTCCAACACCTGAGTAGCTGGGCTTCCCTGGTGACTCAGATGGTAAAGCGTCTGCCTGCAATGCAAGAGACCCAGATTCTATCCCTGGGTTGGGAAGATCCCCTGGAGGAGGGCATGGCAAGCTGTTCCAGTAATCTTGCCTGGAGAATCCCATGGACTGAGGAGCCTGGTGGGCTACAGTCCATGGAGTCACAAAGAGTCAGATGTGACTAACACTTTCCCTTTCACATGAGTTATGTGGAGCACATTCTTTTTTTTTTTTTCCAATTTATAGTCTTACTTAATTTTTTAAATTAATTAATTTATTTTAATTGGAGGCTAATTACTTTACAATATTGTAGTGGATTTTGCCATACATTGACATTAATCAGCCATGGCTGTACATGTGTTCCTCATCCTGAACCCCTCTCCCACCTCCCTCCCCATCCCATTGGTGCACATTCTTTATGGAGCCTTGCCCTCAGCGTGGAAGACAGAAAGTCCCAGGACCACTGCCTCATCCCGGCACAGTCATTCTCTGAATCCCTTCCTTTTGTACACCCTCGCAGCTCCTCCTTGGCTTTGAGCCAGGTCTCTGTTCTTGTTACTCATGGTCTTAAGAATGCTCTTTCTTCCTTCTTGCTTTTTTAAAGAATTCACCTGCTTTTTCTTCTTCTTCTCACCAAGACCGAACAGAAGTGACCATGGGCTCTGTTTCCTCTGAGCTTCTCCCAAAAATCACCCCGCAGGTTCATTTCACTGTAAGAGTTCTTCTGCAGCCACATCAAGCTTAATGACAATAATAAATATCTGCAGTGGTTCCCAAAAGCAGACTCTGGGGTGAGGATCTGGGGAAAGGGAATCTGTTAGGAAAATCCCAGGGGAAAATAAAACGGGTGAGAGATGTGAAGACTGAGATCAGAAGAGGAGGGTGGAGCCAGGCTTAGTCCTAGGTGATGGCAAAGTCCCCCAGTGACGCTTGCCGGATAATGCAGGTCACACCTCTGCTTTGTCGCCTCCAGGGCCAGGATGCAGGAGTGGGACACCTCCACAGCCCACTGATCAGACATCAGTTAGGGGCTGTCCTGGAGGTGCCTGATTCCCAACTCCGTGTTCTCTGAGTGCACTGGCAAAGCAGGCCCGGCTCCCCAAGGGCATCCCCATGACGGTCGTGACTGTGTAGGGGTGCCTGCCTCTGGCAGGGGCGCAGATGGTGAAGGATGGTGGTGTCCCTTCCAGCACGCTGAGGGAAGCTCCGGGATCCTAAGTCCTCCAAAGCTCTGCCTACAGCCCTGGGCCCTTCCCGCAGCACGCTGGTCCCTCAGTCCTATATGCACAGGGGGCTTCCTTGTCATTCTGGCCCCTTCTTCTACCAGGAAGGCCGCTCTGTGCGGAAAGAGTCTGGCCCCACAATGGCTGCGGGCCTTTCAGTCTCAAGTGGGTAATTTACTTCTCAGGGGATCTGAGGCGATGGTCAGTAATCTCAGCTTCCCCAGCTCCACCCAAGAAAAGGGCACCTAAGCCCATCCCCTCATCCTCCCCTCGTCTTGCCAGGGGTAGAATGAGCCTGGTACCTATATTTAATTTTGAGAAAGACATGGGGACAGATACTTTCAAAATTAGAGTCAGTCAAGTTTATGGGAAAAAAGCATCCTTTTAGGAATATTTTGTTTCAGTAGGAGTTTCCATATCGCACCACTGGTTTGCTATTAACAAGGAAAGGATTTTTGTTTGTTTGTTTGTCTTCCTTTTTTGGTTTTAACCTTTGTTTCTTCCCTTTGCTTCTGTGTAAAAGGAGTTTACAGATGTAGACATTTGGGAACAGAATGCACATTCTTTTGGGTTCAGTGGGTTTATGGGGACTAGTTCTCATTTTCACATACATATAGTTTCTAGTAAAACATTCCTACCAGTCACTCGAGCAAGCTCAGGCAAAAGGCAGGTTTTTTTCCCTTTGCTGGTTCTGACATTTTGCATCCGTATAAATTCATGGTGGAAGTAACCCATCTGTCTTCTTGGAAAATATAAAGTTTACAAGAGTACTGCTCCTATTCATGGCTGTGTAATAGTTTGTTTTATATTGCATGGAGTTGTAGTTATAAACACGAAAGCAGCTGGCAATAAATGACTTTATGACAGCTATTTCCAAGGTATAATGAAGAAAACAAAAACAAAGTTATTGCTTATAATCATGGTGCATGGGGAGCCTCTGCCACGCGCTCCAACCCTGGCCATTTCCACCTGATCTCACTCACAGGCTCCTTTAAATGACCTTGGCCTTCAGGTTATCTAGCTTTAGGGAAGGGAATGGCCTGATAATGTTTCCATTTTCCAGTAATTTGTTAAAGAGACAGCATTCTTTTGCTCTATTCACTCATGTAATGGGGATAAGAGGGGAGTGGAATTATTGTCTTTACTGTTGAAGAGATTTTACACTGAAAAAATATTTTAAGGGGAGCAGTTTGTCAGTACAATCAGCCCTCTGTAGCTATCTACTTTCCTATTTGCAGATTCAACCTACTGCAGATCAAAAATATATTTTTAAAAATTCCAGAAAGTTCCAAAAAGTGAAACTTCAATTTGCCTTGTAATGGCAAATATTTACACATCATTTACATTGTATTTACAACTATTAACATCACATTTACATCGTATTAGATATTATAAGTAATCTAGAGATGATTTAAAGTACATGGGAAGGTATGTATAGGATATATGCAAATGCTACATATTTTATGCAAGTGACTTGGGCATTTGTGGATTTAGGTATGTGAGGAGGGTCGTGGAAGGACTGCATTTTCAAAATTTTAAACTTTTTCATTTAGGTCAATTTGCTCATTTAAACAAATTAATGTCATTTCTAGGAATATATTCTGCCAGATTATGTTAGCTACATAAAGGCACAGTCAAGAATGCTTATGGAAGGGTAATTACAGTAATGTTTACAAACAACCTACATGTTTATCATGTTAAGTAAACATAGTGTAACCATGCCTAGAATATTATGTAGACATTATATCACTGTACACAGACAGGGAAAGATCTCCAACATCTAGGACATGAAAAAAGATAGTCTCAGAAGATAAAACACAACATATGCTCCAATTTCTGTAGAAAAAAAATAATCTATGTTTGTGTGGCCGTATAACTCAATTATTCATTCATTCATCCGTTCAAAGGATATTTATTGAATGCCAGGCTTCATTCTAGCTGCAACTGATGCAATCATTAGGAAGACAAAGATCCACCTAGATTCTGCCTGCCAGTGGGGAGACCAAGGTTGAGGAGGCAATGAGCAAGAAAACACCTGTCTGTCAGGTGGCAGAAGAGTCATGGAGACCCAGCAGCCTGAGGGAAGAGGCCTGAAGGAGCCTCACTGAGGAGGCGGTATCTGATCAGTAACTTACAAAGAAGCGCGCCAGACAGGAGATGGCTAGTCCAAAGCCCTGACGCAGGATCACGCTTCTGTGTTTGAAGAACTGAAGGAGACCAGTGAGGCTGGAACTCTGTGGGCACAAGGACAAGTGAGAGGAAAGGAGGGTGGAGAGGAGGCCAGGAGCCAGATCATGGGGAAATTGAAGGCCACATAAAACGTGACTTCACGTTTTATTAAAATGTGATTTGAAGGGACTAAGGGTTTGAGATCAGGAAAAAGACACAATCTCAGGCTTCAAAATCTAAGTGAATGGAGCTGTGTGATGGTCACCACGCTATTGTCTGTGACGGCCCGAGGGGAGGCTTTTCTAGCTGAATCTGAGGAAGAAAGAGCTGTGGCTATAGAAGAAGATTCCCACTGTGTCTCCCTGTGCCTGTCTTCTTTCAGCCTTTTGAGATTTACTTATAAATTCTTTGTGTAGTTAACAAGTATGAAGGGTAAATGATCAGTTATACCTTACATAAAGTAGATATCTTACACAAAATAAATTTCTGTGACCCTGAGGGAGTTCACTTTCTTAGCTTTCTTTCCTCCATGTTTATGAAAAGAAAGTGATAGGTTCTTTATCACAGGATTGTTCCTGAGAATGAATCAGATACTCTGCATAGAGTTTTTAGCCCATGCTTAGCACACTGGCGGAGAAGGCAATGGCACCGCACTCCAGTACTCTTATCTGGAAAATCCCATGGACGGAGGAGCCCTGGTGGGATGCAGTCCATGGGGTCACTAAGAGTCAGACACGACTGAGCGACTTCACTTTCACTTTTCACTTTCATGCATTGGAGAAGGAAATGGCAACCCACTCCAGTGTTCTTGCCTGGAGAATCCCAGGGACAGAGGAGCCTGGTGGGCTGCCGTCTATGGGGTCGCACAGAGTCAGACATGACTGAAGTGACTTAGCAGCAGCAGCACACTGGAGCACAGTGATGCCCTTTATCTGTGGGGCATACATTCTGAGACCCCCAATGGAAGCCAAAAATATGGATAGTACTCAACCCTATATATACTGTATTTTTTTTCCTGACATACATACCAATATGATTTAGTTGATAAATTAAGTACAGTAAGAGATTAACAGGGCTTCCCAGATGGCTCAGTGGCAAAGAGTCCACCTCCCAGTGCAGGAGACACAGGAGTTTCGGGTTGGATCCCTGGGTCTGGAAAATCCCCTGGAGTAGGAAATGGCAACCCACTCCAGTATCCTGGTGGGCTGCAATCCATGGAATCCCAAAGAGTGGGGCAGGACTGAGCGACTGAGCCGTCCCCCACCCCCCCCACACACACACACGCACAAACACACAAGAGTTTAGCAACAATAACTAAAAATAGAACTGTAACAGTATACTGTAATAAAGTTATTTGAATACAGTCTCTCTCTTTCTCAGAAAGTCTTATTGTACAAATTTAATGCCTTTTCTGTGTTCTCTAAGCACTTATCGAATATGATGACTGTAACTTTCACAGTTTGAGATGTGACGGCAAGAGTAGCACAGATTTTTTTTTTTTTCCTTTCTTTTTTGAGCCGAGAGTTTTCACTTCTCACCTAAGAAAAGCACTGCCTCTCTTTGGCATATTCAAATTGCCAACACCACTGCCTTTGGGCTTTGGGACCGTCATTAAGAGAAGAAAGTGTTACTTGAACACAAGCACCGGGACACAGCAATACTGAGACAGCCTCGCTGATAACTGAGGTGGTTACGGAGTGACCGACCAGCAGGTAGGATACATGGAGCATTCACGCCCCAGGCAGGATGGAGTGAGGTGGCGCTAGATTTCACCACGCTACTCAGAATGGAGCACAATTTAAAGTTTGTGCATTGTTTACTTCAGAAATTTTCCGTTTAATAATTTCAGACTGCAGTTGACCAGGGGTCACTGAAACTGAGAAAAGCAAAACCACAGATAAGGAGCAGACTGCTATAATTCAAGAATGACAGCTGTTGTTGCTATGTTACCACCTCCCATGTTTAAACACTATGAGGAATTCAGGATGCTGTAAAAGTGCCTGGCTTTTCAGCACCTTTATCCTGAGCTTTAGAGAGACAAAAGAGGCTGTTTCATAGCATTGCAGAATGTAACCACTGAACTGATCCATCTAGTCCAACTCTGCTCTTTTCATAATTAGAGAAACTGAGGCCCTGAGGGGCACACTCTTGGCTCTTTAATGCAGCATATAAAAATAATATATTGATATTACATTGGAATGGACAGTGACTGTTTGCTGTACACCAAAATATCTTGCATACTCCTAGAATGAGGTATATCATAGTTTGAGAAATACCCAAGTATCCTTCATCATGGGGTTAAGAGGATTTGGTACAACCTACTAGGCTGATAACCAGACATCTAAAGACAAAGAGCGGTACCCTAAGTTCCACTGATTCACATTTTCTCATATGCTAACTTCTTTGAAAGTAGAACGCCTCTTATAGCCAGGGCTGTTTATAGTCAAGCCTGCTTACAGTAAGGGGTTGTTCCTGTACATGCGTACGCTTGTCGTCTTCCCCAAGGCATTGACTGGACAGCCTTGGCCTTTAGCTGCCCAACCAGTTAGGGGCCATTTAAGGAGGTATGTGTCTTTTATGTTGTCTGAAAACCTTTCTTAACAACAAAGAAGGAGCCAGCCTTCAAAGTTTCAGAGAGGGTGTCATGGGCCTGGAAGGAAAGTTCTGAGTCAATATCATGTTGAGAGAACAAGGATAAAACTATGGGAAGCTCATGTCTGGAATTCTGTTTCGAAAAGTCATTCAGAAGAACCAGACTCTTCACATGAGGAATGTTTGAGGAAATTGTAACCAGTTTTTCTCCTTTTTATCTATACTGTAGAGCAAGTTATAACTTAAGAAACAGTTTACTGCTGCTAAGTCACTTCAGTCATAGACGGCAGCCCACCAGTCTCCCCCGTCCCTGGGATTCTCCAGGCAAGAACACTGGAGTGGGTTGCCATTTCCTTCTCCAATGCATAAAAGTGAAAAGTGAAAGTGAAGTGCTCAGTCGTGTCCAACCCTCAGCGACCCCATGGACAGCAGCCTACCAGGATCCTCCATCCATGGGATTTTCCAGGCAAGAGTACTAGAGTGGGGTGCCACTGCGTTCTCGGAAGAAACAGTTTAAATAAATCCAAAATAGTCATTTCAGTAGGTATAGAATAAAAATCCTAAGTGGTAGGAAAGTGTATTTTCACTGTTACAGAGCTTTTTGTTTAGCGGCACACAAAGTTCAACAACATAATGGTGTTTCTTACAGTTGACAGCTTCCTCAAGTCAGTGAACAGTGATATATAATCACAGACATTTAAATGAAAGGTGTATTGGGTAGCATGTTTTTGCTTGCAAGTAATGAAGTACCTAACTAAAACTGACTAAGCAATGAGGAAAGTGTTGACTAAGCAACTGAAAGATTCCAGAGGTTGAGAGCACTTTGCAGTTAATTTACACCATCGGCTCAGTGATGCCACAACTCCCCATCTCTCCATACTTGTGACTGAAGGAGGTGTGTGCTACTTACCTTCTTCAGGCATCACCTTCCTGTGGAACTGAAGGTGGAGTCAGACCTACTCAGATCACAAGGCTGTTGTATAAGCAGTGGGTAGATGGTAGTGACCTTGGATAAGGAGGAGAGGAAGAAATTCCCACTTTGTATGAATCAAGGATCAAAGGAAAGCATGTGATGGTTATAATACTGGCTAAGGGCTCACTGCATTGGGTTTGAGGCACCATTAGGGTCAAAACAAAGGTTGAGGGTATTTCTTTCTTTGCCCTCAAGTTATTCAGACAGAAGTAGGAGAAGTGGAAACAGGAATTCAAGAGGATGGGAAGCAGAGTCTACAGCCTTGAGGATTTCAGTGTTTCTACAAATGTACTTGAAACCAACATGCTGGGCTAAGGAAGTATTTTCCAGGTGGAAATCTATAATTTTACAAAAGAAAAATCCTCTCTCACTCTCCAAGTCAAATGAATATTTTTCCCACAAGAGGGAAGTACATGCTGATTTGGGAAAAAGGAAAAAAAATTCTGGCTGGCAGTCAAGTGCTCTGAAGTTTCCGGTCGCTGTAGGTTCGGCCGTGATTAGCATGGAGACGTCCTTGCTCCTGGGGCTTGCCTGTTGGAAGGGGAGTCTGGAGCCTTACAAAGTGGGCTGATGATGTCAATTCCCCAAGTTCTACAGGTGACTGCAGAATTACATGCACTTTAAAATAAACCAGGCTAAACTGCCTGGGTTTTGGTATAATGCAATCTATCATTCTTCCACAGGAGAGGATTTTTGTGGGAGGTGGTTATATTAAATATAACTTTGAAATAAAGAAATCTTACATTGTTCCCTTCTTGTGGCCCCATCAGAAATTTAGTATGGCAAAGAACAAATGTCCTGCAAAACCCTTTAGTTGAGCTCACTTTGCTCACTCTTTTCTTTCTCTGTTCCTCTCTTTTTCTCACGATAAAAAGTGATCAATTAGGAAATTTATATGGATGAATTGTATGCAAAGTTGCTTTACATACAATGAGTTTTTCCATGATTTTGCAATCCCATCTCTGCTTTATCATTGCCTTTGTGTTTAATACAATAATATATATTATCAACGCCATCCTCCATTATGCAACCGTGCACCTTCACTTTGAAGGCGACGATGTCATTTTCAGATGAAGCTATTTGTCCTTGTTAAAACAGACAAGACAGTTGGTACATTCAGACTCAATTATTGAGTCATGTGATTGATTCTGAGATAGAGCTGGGAGCTGAGGAGAATGAAAGTTGCCATTAGCGGGCTGGTGTGCTCTCTCTTCTGCGGAATCTGATGGGAGAATGACCAGTAATGCTGGATGTAGGAGGGAAGCAGAAGGGAGTGAACTCGGATCAGGTCTCCCGGAGGCTGACTCTGAGACAGAGTTCAGGGTGCAGGACATTTACTGAGCTGTGCCTGGGGATCAGCCCCTGGAGAAGACAGGGGAGGTGGGTAACAAGAGGGGGCAGGGGGAAAGGGGTGAGCTGCCGTGTGGCTCGGCGGTGGCTGTGGTGCTGCAGGGTCCTTCAGTGCTACGCTGACTTGAGCCAAAATGAGCCAAGGCCTTTATACTCTGCACAGACTATAGGCCAGGGCATGGCCCCAGTGAGGAGGGTCTCTGCGCCTGAGACCGTCCCTGAAAAGGCTGACAGTTGAAGGCTGTCTGCAGACAGCCCTGCTGGGGTCTAGGTGCTAGATTCTAGGGCAGTAGTCCTCATCCCGGGGTGATTTCACCCCCTGTGGAAATGTGACAATGCCTGGAAATGTTTTTGATAGTCAAGACTGGGAGCCTGCTCCTAGCAAGTGGCTGGAGAGCGCAGGGAAGCTGCTATGCATCTCACCATGCTCGAGGCAGCCCCGAGCAACAAAGCACTGTCTGGTCCCAGATATCGACAGTGCCAAGGTCAGGAAGCCCTGCGCTAGCACAACAGTGCCTGTGTGCGTGCTTGGTCATTTCAGTTGTGTCTGACTCTTTGTGACCCCGTGGACTGTAGCCCTCCAGGCTCCTCTGTCCATGGGATTCTCCAGGCAAGAGTACTGGAGTGGGTAGCCATTCTCTTCTCCAGGGATCTTTCTGATCCAGGGATTGAATCTGGGTCTCCTGTATTGCAGGCAGATTCTTTACCATCTGAGCCCCCAGGGAAACCCCCAGGGCAATAGATTCCCTGCTTAAAGTAGAGCCTGGTGGTCATTACAGTGGCCAACAGAAGAATCGGCATTAGCTGGGATAGTGCCCCTTGTCAGACACAATGCTATGTATTCTTCATTCCTTCTCATGCTCCCACAAACCCCTCAGGAGAACTTTGAGTTTCTATCTACTGATGAAGAAACAAATGCTCCAAGCAGTTAACTAAACTCTCCGACATGTTGAATGGAAAGGATGTCCAGTTGGGATTTCTAGCAGACTGGCTTGTGGAAACCGTTCTAATAACTAGTAGTTTCTGCTTGATGGCTTGATGCAGCCGTTCTCAAACTTTTCTCTTTGTCTGCATGGAGCACAAGATGGATAATGTTTATGTGTTCAGTTTGTTTCCATGGAATTCCTGGGGCATCAGCTGTAAGCTCACCTCTCTCCACCGCATTTAAAAGCACAATGAAACATGAGAAGGCATGGCACAAGTGATAGGGATGACTCTGAATCCTCTCTAATTTTCTAATTTGTACTTCTAAGCAGGCCATTCCTGAATGTGAATTCCTTACAACAAATGACTTAGAGTAAGCATGCAGTTGATTTACATGCCTATGGAGAATCTTGGTGAATGCCTGTAAAAAAAAAACTACAATATTTTCAGGAAAATTTGCTCCGTCCTATCTTTTCATGGTTGAGGGTCACAGGATGGATTGAGTGGGTCAAGAAAATCCTTCAGATTTACTGGCATACTGGCACCTCAAGAATGCAAGGAATCAAATAATTAATTCGATTCATTTTAAAAAGAGCTTCTACTCCATCCCAGAAACTGTCCCTTTTTTTAAAATTAGAAACTAGTAGCATTTACTAGTGAAATGAAAGGGAAAAAGTGTTTCACAGACCTGTAACTAAGCTCAACAGAGTCAATTATTAATATTACTGTGTCCAAAACAAATCATGTAAATTGTGACTTTAAATAGAAGATCCAAGCAAAGGGAATAAATATATATCCTTTTAAAATGTTAAGGAAAATAAAATGTAATACACATTTAACCCAAAGACATATAAAAAAGGCTTAAACATTTCATTATGATTGAGCTCAGCCATCATATTAGTTATTACAGTCAACAGTAGCTGCAGTGTTTTGAATTTCTAGTGTAACATCAGTCCTTATTTAAACAATCCTGTCATGAATTCCTGCAGCATACTTCTATATGGTAAATGTTATCGTTTGCATTTTTCCTGGAAAAAGACAAAGATGATAGCAACTCGATCAGATTTACATATAGGTACATTGGCAGGAGAACATCACCATTCTCAGATCCCCTTCTGTTATTAGAAAGCTCGATTTTGACTCCACTCTATTTACATTTATTCATTAACTCTTTTAATCAAACTCTGCTGCTGCTGCTGCTAAGTCGCTTCAATCGTGTCTGACTCTGTGCGACCCCAGAGACGGCAGCTCACCAGGCTCCACTGTCCCTGGGATTCTCCAGGCAAAAACGCTGGAGTGGGTTGCCATTTCCTTCTCCAGTGCATGAAAGTGAAAAGTGAAAGTGAAGTCGCTCAGTCATGGGTTGCCATTGCCTTCTCCGAATCAAACTCTAAATATTGCTAAATAAAGTACAGTGTCTTTTATTGGGCTGCAATAACAAACTACTGGAGAAGGCAATGGCACCCCACTCCGGTACTCTTGCCTAGAAAATCCCATGGATAGAGGAGCCTGGTGGGCTGCAGTCCATGGGGTTGCACAGATTTGGACACGACTGAAGTGACTTAGCAGCAGCAGCAGCAGCAACAAATTACTAGATGGCTTAAACTGCAGGCATTCATTTCTCACAGCTGGGAAGTCAAAGGTCAGGATGCCAGCTGATCTGGCGTTTGGTGCAGGGGCACCCCCTAGTTTGCAGATGGCTGTCTTCTCACTGCATCTTCACTTGGTGGAGAGCAGAGCGTGCTTGTTCTCTTCCTCTTCTTTTAAGAATTCTAATCCCATCATGGAGGCTCAACTGTCATGACCTAATTAACTCCCAAAGGTTCCACCTCCAAATACCATCACATTAGAGTTTCAGCTTCTACATTTGGGTGGACACAAGCGTTCAATCCACAGTGTCTGGTATAATCAGTGGTTTGCCAGCAATTGTTTAAAAAATGACTCAAAAAATTAGTGTGTGCTAAGTCACTTTTGTCATGTCCGATTCGTGTGATCTTACTGACTGCAGCCCGCCAGGCTTCTCTGACCATGGGGATTCTCCAGGCAAGAATACTGGAGTGGGTTGCCATGCCTTCCTCCAGGGGATCTTCCTCCTCCCTAGGCTTTTACATCTCCTGCTTTGGCAGGCAGGTTCCTTACCACTAGCGTCACCTGGGAAGTCCAAAAATTTAATATGTTACTTCTATAAGTTACAAAGAATGTATAGCACACAACTTAAATATAAGAATAGAATATTCTGTTCAGTTGCTAAGCTGTGCCCCACTGTTTGCAGCCGCATGAACTGCAGCACTCCAGGCTTCCCTGTCCTTCACGATCTGCCAGAGTTCACTCAAGTTCATGTCCGCTGAGTCAGTGGTGCTGTCTAACAAGCTCATCCTCTGCTGCCCTCTTCTCCTCCTGCCTTCAATCTTTCCCATCATCAGGGTCTTTTCCAATGAGGTAGCTCTTTTACATCAGGTGGTCAAAGTTTTGGAGCTTCAGCTTCAGCATCAGTCCATCCTATGAATATTCAGGGTTGATTTCCTTTAGCGTTGACTGGTTTGATCTCCTTCCAATCCAAGGAGCTCTCAAGAGTCTTATCTAGCACCACAATTCAAAAGCATCAGTTCTTAGGAACTCAGCATTCCTATGGTCCCACTCTCACATCCATACATAACTACTGGAAAAACCATAGCTACAGGAACCTTTGTCAGCAAAGTGATGTCTCTGCTTATCTGAAGTTGTTGGTATTTCTCCCAGCAGTCTTGATTCCAGCTGTGATTCATCCAGCCCTGCATTTCACATGATGTGCTCTGCATATAATTTAAGTGAACAGGGTGACAACATACAGCCTTGCCATACTCCTTTCACAACTTTGAACCAGTCAGTTGTTCCTGTAAGGTTCTAACTGTTCCTTCTTGAATAGAATAGAATATCAGATCAGAGCAGTCGCTCAGTCATGTCATGCTGACTCTTTGCGACCCCATGAATCGCAGCACGCCAGGCCTCCCTGTCCATCACCAACTCCCGGAGCTCACCCAGACTCACGTCCATCGAGTCAGTGATGCCATCCAGCCATCTCATCCTCTGTCGTCCCCTTTTCCTCTTGCCCCCAATCCCTCCCAGCATCAGAGTCTTTTCCAATGAGTCAACTCTTCACACCAGGTGGCCAAAGTACTGGAGTTTCAGCTTTAGCATCATTCCTTCCAAAGAAATCCCAGGGCTGATCTCCTTCAGAATGGACTGGTTGGATCTCCTTGCAGTCCAAGGGACTCTCAAGAGTCTTCTCCAACATCACAGTTCAAAAGCATCAATTCTTCGGCACTCAGCCTTCTTCACAGTCCAACTCTCACATCCATACATGACCACAGGAAAAACCATAGCCTTGACTAGACGAACATGTGATACCCTTTATTAGAAATTCTGTATATCCAATTGATTCTTACAGAATCCTTCTGTTAAATTTTATCAAAATGTTATTTCCATAGCCAACCTGTGGTTTCAGTTGACACAGATGAATGTTGATTGGTATTTTCAGATTTTATGCCACCAACAGGATGTCACTTAATACAGAGCTGGGAGAGAATGCCCAGTAGCATCCCGTACTGGTATACTGTATTTCCACCAGACACATGTAATAGACAGGTCATCTCAATAGCAGAGGCAATAGTAAAACGTGGCAAATACTTAGGACTTGATGATGAATGATTATTTCTTTTAGATACAACTTAGTTCATTGTAGGCTTATGTGATATAATTTCTTATAACTTAGTTTAACAATTGGTTCCCACAATGCCTGGTAATTTGACCCTTGCCTCTTGTGAGCTGGAATAATTGCTGGTAAAGAAAATTTAATCAAATATACCATTTCCACAATGTCTCCTACTTCACCTGAGTGGCGTTCAGAGCTCAGAGTACGTGAGTAGAGGACATCCCATTATCAAGCAAAACAGATGTTGAAATAGATGTTGATGGGTTTGGGGAGAGCCGGGCCTTTAAAATTTATTCTGTTTTTTTGTGGTTTATTCACAGGCATTTCCATGCATCTCAACAGGCATTTATGGTAAGTGACCTATCTTTTGGTAATGTTTACATTTCTTTATTTTGTTGTTAAAGTCAAGGTTAACAGGAAACATTAGAGGTTCTCTGATGGATGCAGTTTGCAGTCATTTAAAGAGACTCAAATGCAGGTCAAACTTCTTTGAGGACTCTCAAGAGGCTATTTGGATATTTTGGGTGTTAATGAATTTAGTTGTATTGCATACCATGTGCAATAATTAGGTGCACTGTGGCTTAATGTCTTTTGTTATGTAAAAATGTTTACTCGCCTATGATCTGACCTCTAATAGTGTTTTTGTTAATTAAGTCATTCTGTTAGATGAGTCATAATACATATAAAATCTAACGTTACCATTTTTTGTTGTGAATTACAAAATTATAGAAGCATTAAAATGCACACACATGCATATATCTATATATTTAATTTAAAAGATGTGATTGTTAATATAAACACACATTTTTGATTAGAGGAAGATTTTTTTTTTTTCCTGGTATCAATAGATTGTTTTAAGTAGCAGCTGCTTTACTTAGAGATGGAAGCAAAATGTTTTTTATAACCTCTTGCTTGCATCAGCCTAAAATTCTCTAAATATTCTTTTACCTACAATGGCATTTACATATACTTTTTTCCTCAGCTTGTTAATAAATCTGTTTCACAATATTCAGGTAAAACAGAGTTTGTCATTTTAGAGTTTTCTGGTCAAGCAAATAAGATTATGACTTTTCTGAGCTCAAACTTCTCACGTGGAGACTTTTAAGTGAAAAATAAAATACATGCAGATGTAAAGAACCAGTTTAAATTTGTTACTAGAGGGAAAGGATAGCTAAAGTGTTGTCAAAAGCAGGAGACTTCTTCCTCTTAAGGTGGTATTTTTTAATTTGGCTGCGTCCGGTTTTAGCCACATCGTACGGGATCTTTGAGGCACATGGTCTCTCTAGCTGTAGCACTTGGACTCAGGTGCCCTGCAGCACGTGGAATCTTAGCTCCTCAGCCAGGGACTGAACGCACATTCTCTAGATCGCAAGGCAGACTCTTAACCACTGGACCACTAGGGGAGTCCCCAAGGTGTTTTTTTTGTTTTTGTTTTTTTTTTTAAAGGTTTCAGTGAAAGTAAAGTGGAAAATGTAGGCCTGAATTAAATTAAATGGGAAAAGATTTGGTGACATTATTTAAAAATCGAAGGCATGCTTCTCCCCCCTCTCCCCCCTCGCCCCACCCCGCCTCACTCTGGATTCTGCTACAGCCTATCTTTGGAGTAAAACAGTGGACACTGGGCTGGTGAGCTAAGGCTGGACCATCTGCACCATCACCCCATCACTGCCACTCTTTCTGCCTCACAGGTGCCCAGTTATAACTCTCACTGATATATTTGCTTAAAAGAAGCGTTACATGCAACATTTTACCCAGATCTTCATGTCACCTTGTCTAAAGGCAAATCAGACTCCACCACAGAAATGGTTCTGATTTTGAGGACATTCTCACATGACGGTCTTCATTTTCCTTGACCAAAAAAACAAAACAAACAAACAAAAACCCGAAAGCCCCAGACAATGGTTTGTCATGTTGTCGATGTCTGTTTTACCTCTGAGAATCTGATGGTAGTGTTCAAAGACTTTCAGAAGCTAAATTTAACAGCTAATACACTAAATGGGGGGAGGTAGTGGGGAAAGAGACAGAAAAGTAAAGGAAGATGAACATGAACACTAAAAGGAAAGGCTCGAGAAAGGATGGTAAAAACGGAATCAAACTTAACGTGGCTCTTGAGGAACTGTGATCCCTGAAGGACAGGGATTTCTCTCCTTAGAGTAACATGGCTCAGTGTGCAGTAACTAGATCAGTACTGCTCTATGTTGGTGGCAGGGAATACTGAAGACTGGAGAACGGCATTGAGAGGGAGTCACAGTCGATGACTTAGAGGCTGCCGCCACACGAGCTCAGTCAGTTTTCACAGCGCCAGGTCAAAGAATGAGATTTCTTTTTTTTTTTATTATTATTATTGTTATTATTTTTACTTTACAATATTGTATTGGTTTTGCCATACATCAACATGTATCCGCCACGGGTGTACACGTGTTCCCCATCCTGAACCCCCCTCCCATCTCCCTCCCCGTACCATCCCTCTGGGTCATCCCAGTGCACCAGCCCCAAGCTTCCTGTATCCTGCATCAAACCTGGACTGGCGATTCGTTTCTTATATGATATTATACATATCTAATTAAAATTAAAAGCTTCTGCACAATAAAAGAAACCATAAGCAAGGTGAAAAGACAGAAAGTGATTTTCGAGTCCTGGCTGCTCATCTCTTTTCCTGTCTAACCTTTGAGTAAGTTTCAAAGTGAAGCTGAAACCTGCAAGTCAGGTCCGTGTTGTCTTTCACTAATGGCACTTGAGCTTTAGACCCAGACTTACTTTCAGCTTCACGAGATCTTTAGTAACATTTAGATTACTCCAGGTCTCTTTACTTTCTGAATCATTTAGTATTTTGTAACTTGGAAATGATGGTTACCTGTGAAACTGTAGCTTTCTAATCAGTCCTTGATTCTCTCCTAAGCACTCATAATTTATGGATCAGAGGTTTTCTTGCTCTTCTTCAGAACTTAGTTCTGGCTCCTCTGTTATCTAGATCAATTTTACTTTTATCTTTACTTATTGGCATTTGAAAGAATACTTTATTTGAAGAAAGTGATCCACAGCTAAAAAGAAAAAGAAAATTAAAAGCAAAACAATCAAACAAAACAAAAACACACCACACACACTTGTATAGGTTGAAGCTTGATCTATGAGATGTCTTCCTTGGATATTCCAACTCTTGATGGTCATTACATCTTTGAAACTTTTCAGCATTTGTAATCTGGACAATTAATAATTGCCGGTTCATATTGTTCCATAGATTTTTAAAAATATACCCTGTGTTTGTAGTCTATCTGGAGCTTTCTCGTGAATAGGGATTCACTTGTGCAGATTCTACACACACCCAGTATCTAGCATGGTGCCTCCTTGAGAAGCTCAGGAAATACTGCTGCTCAATTACGACAATGATGTTTATAACCCCAATTGATCACTAACCGATGATACAAGAAGCAGAATTGTTGGTTGGCAAAATAACAAGTAGAGAAACTACCTAGTTGGTATTTTCTTAAATGGAAAAACAGCTCTATTTTAAGAGCAACAAATTTGCTTTTAAAAAACATTCTCGAACTGGGAATGATTTTAGGCATAACAATGTCCATCTTCACAAGGAAAAATGAAGACTCAAGAACTTGTTTAGTTAGAGCAATCTGTGTGTGTGTGTATGTGTGTGTGTATATATATATATTTTTTTTTTTTGAGGGGGTTGTATTTGTATAACTGATTCACTTTACTGGTACACCTGAAACTAACACAATACCGTAAATCAACTCTACTCCAATAATTTTATTTTTAAAGGAAAGAAAACAAAGATAAATACAGCACTCTATTTCACTTAAAAACAACAACAGCAAAAAGTCTCTGCTGTTTATCATGGCCCATCGAATGATGGTCTCTCAGGGAGGTACTCGATGCTCTTAGACCCCATCCTGACTTTTCCCGACATGCCCTAGTCCCAGCCCACCACCCCATCCACTGTAATTTCCCAGACACCCATTTGCTTTGGATTAACCTTCACTTTTAGGTTTATGGCCCCCAAACTCAATGTAACTCTAATTCTTCTATTAGAACAAAATTACTGACTATGGTAGAGGCTTCTTTGGAAGGGTTTGAGTTATTTAATTGCCAAGGTGATCTCATACAGGGCAATTTCAACAGTAAGCATCCCCGATTTGTGGGAACCTCTACATAATCCTCACATCCAAAGCATGTTTGGAGGATCCAGGCTTTGAGACGCTGGAGACCCCGCCAGAAACCAGTTCCTCTCTCACCCTTTCCTCAATCCTCAACCTTTTGGAGACAAAACCAGCTGCATCTTTTTGCAAGACACAGACTGACAGCTCTCTACCATGCAATTCAACCCAATTAAAAAAAAAAAAAAAACAACCCAATTTAAGAGAAAAACCTAATGGGAGCAGGCCCTGCTTGCTTTGAGGTTTCCCAGGATGAGGAGCTAGATTTTTCCACTTTGATTTTCAGCCAGTGCCATTGCTGTCCCCCATGCAATGCTTCCAGGCTGGTTCCACGGGGCACCAGACCGCCTGCTTACACTCAGGATGAAAAGCCACATTTGGTAAAATACTGAACAAGACTTGGGTTAGTTTTGGAAAAACAGATCCAGATGAGGCTTCCAGGGGCTCTAAACTCCCAGATCCTAGTTAAAGGTTTGAATTGGCTGCTAAGCCTGTCTCAGAGGCTTGAGCTTCCCTGATGGACATTTCAGATCCTGTGCGTGCCTTCTGCCCTGTGAGCCCAACTTGGATACTCTGGTGCTAATAAGTTTAACACAAGAGGCTAGACATGATCCATAGCAATGGAATTTTTACTGAGAAGTGGGCAGCGAAAATAATTTTTATCCATTTTATGAGAGTCAATATAGTTAACAGAAATGAAGTCCAGGTGGAAAAGTATATCCTTTGAGTAATTGAGAAAATATTCTCTGTGGAGGAAAAAAACCCAAGAAACAAAACAAGACTTGAATCTTCCTTTCCATGTACAAGATGGTGTTTTTAGAAAGGAAGGAATTTCAGTCATTGAGTTATTGGCTGGAAATCTGGTGAAAAAATTTAAGCGCAGCATAATTTAGTGAAAGCAGCTCCCATATTTATTCATACGATTTCTGTTACCAACAGGGAAGGCCTGTTTCTATCAAATCACCTGGTCTCCCTCTGCGTTCCATGACATGCCGCCAGAACACAACTTTCTAATTGAATCGCTCATTTGCATTCGAGTTTGCTCTTCTGCTTTTAAGTAGTAAAAAAGGAGATCGACACGATGTTTCGCTAACCTTATATCTACTTGGCAAATATTTTTATCACTACATCTGTCTACATTCACAGACATAACTTGGAAAGAAACCAGGGCATTCTCCAAAGGCAATGCTAAAGGGCATGCCCTCTGTCAGCTCTAAATGCTGACAGATTTCAGAGGGTGTGACAACCATGGCTGGGCAATTCGGGGCTTGCGGGAAGACTTATCTTATGTAATACATTTGGAAACCAGAGCAAAATTGACAAAAATGTGTGTCCCTCCCTTTCATCCCCCTGACAGCTCCCCTCCTTCCTCCAGCTTTCTTCTTTTCCCTTTGATATTTCCATTTGCTTTGAAAACTTTCTTTCAGGTGGGCTAATGGTGACTCTTACTCTCTCTCATAAATTCCCTTCTATGACATCCTGTGTTTTTTGTCCTGGACACATAATTGACACTCTAGGAAGTGTTACTATTCTTGGTAATCCTTGAGTTAATTGCTGGCCCTCAAAGCAAAGTAACATTAGAGTCGGGGTAACTTGCTTCCCTTTGGGAAAATGCAGTGCTGGGGCCACACTCATCTTAATTCTGTCACATTTGAATAATATTTCATGAACTGATCCTTAGGAAGCACTGGAGGAAGAGTTTAACAGACAACTCAATTATACCTATTAAATTGTTTGTAATCCTCTGAGGCCTTATCATCTGAATAGACGGCTCTAGAAAATTCACTCAAACATGTACACATTTATACATTCATCCCACAAAATGTGGTACAAACTCCCCTTTTACTCTCTCAAACTGTGGAGTCTTTAATAATAAAAAAGATATAAATGGAGAAACCAAAGCTTCTACTTTTGCTCTGGAAAATAGTTTCAATCATCCAGCAACAAAATATGCCAGCTCACTTTACCTAAAAATGCCAGTGAGACCCACGGGCAGGATTCCCTCAGGGGATATACCGAAAGAAATGAAAATCCTGGAAACCTAGCTTTGTGGCACTGTGGAAACCAGTGTCATTCTCCCTGGTGTTCTGTTCAAATTGAACAATTTTAGGACTTAATTAAAAGATTAAGTGTTTCAAAAAGTAATAAAAATTACAACTGTATTATTGTTCCTGAGGTCTGACTATCTATTTCCTTGCAACTATGTCAAGGTAAAATTTTGTTTCAAGACTAGAAAGTAGAAATGAATTCCAAGCCACCTCATCCTTAGAAGCTGCCATTTATTATTATGTTACATGTTAAAAATGGCTTTTCTTATAGATGTAATAAAACAGTAAGCCTTTTAAGGAAATAGGGAAACCACTTCAGTAAATTACAAAGTCTATCCATTTAGTAGGAACCCTGGGGATACCTTTCAGCCATGTTAAAAATGGGAGCACTAATAAGATGCTCTCCCTGAAGAATTTCCTAAGAATGGGTCACATTTTCCATTTGATCAGTAGAATAATTTCCATGTGCTTGCTCATTTTTCTCATCCAGTCTTGAATGACACTCCTTTTTATTTGCTTCTTATACATACTTGTATCTAAAGAGTGACTTTAAATAAACATAGCTCAGATCTCTTTAGAAAGGAATTCAAAAATAATGACAGCTCTTAGAGAAGTCAAGTATATTTAGCTCTTTAGGACAATGATTTTCATGTCAAATCCTTTTTAGTCAATGATTCTATTTTTAAAAAATCATCCTGAGATGCATCTGAATGAGACCATATTAGTTAGGGTAAAGCTAAGCTTCTGTAACAATGAGAATCCAAAATAGAGTGTCTTAGTGTATATAGATGCTGATTTATTTCTATGATAATAATTCCTAAGAGAGCATTCTGGTTAGGGAGGATTTGTTCCACGCTATCATTCAAGGTGCCATTAATCTGTTATGGTATTAAATAGCTGTTCTGCCTTTCATTAGGCATGGTTCTCGGAAAGTCATCTTTCTTGGCTCTAGGAAAATAAACAAGCAGGATGGGCGCGCACCCTATTCTACAATCCCTGGATTCACAGTAGCGCTTTTCACTTCCGTCTTTCTTTCATTGGGGAGAAATTGGTCTCATGACCAACCTAACTGCAAAAGAGATTGGAAATTAGTATAGCTTGAATTCCATGTGTCTGAATACAATTCTTTCATGTAATGAGAAGAAAGCATTAAATCACAATGGCCTTCTGGATATCATCACTCAAGGGAGGAAAGAAGACCAAATTAAATCAGACAGGTCACTCATAGGTAAATTAGTTCTGGAGTGGTTTGATTCTACTCAGAATCAGTAAATATTTGAATGTTTATAGGCTCTATTTGGTAAGAATAGTTAATGGTTTTGATAGTATTTACTTTATTAAAATGCCTTTATAATCCCAAATCCTGAAAAATTTGAAAGTATGAAATTCCTAAGGCATCAGTACAGTGACTTATTATTAGTTGTTTAGACCTTTAGATATTACATCAATTGTGGTTTTTGTACTGTACTTCTTTCAAAATTTGCAGACATATCAGTGGAAACTAAAATCAATATATTGAGAATGAATAAATAATTGCATCATTCTTTACATTCCTAATTCTTGCCCATTTCCATAGAAACCCTTGGAGGAGTCAATTATAGTTTGTTTCTGTAACACCTTAAGCTCCTGGGACTATATCCATCCATAAACATATCAGAGATCCTGAGCAAATATAGATCAGCATCTTGTGTACCAAAAAACCCTAGAGAAATGTGACTTTAGAAAAGAGTCTGATCATAGTAGGGTGAAAATATAACCAACAGACAGATGTTGAGAGGGGAAGAAGGACAGACAGAAAGAAAGAGACAGAGAGAGAATGATAATATGAATATGAATCTAAACCTCCTTAGCAGTCAAAGTAAGTTTCCTTAGACTCTTAAGAACTGAAAAAAAAATAGATTTTTTATACCTCATCTCTCTTTTCAGCTATGGTCAATAGGGAGAGTTTCCTGCAAGTGACTGAAAATTAAATTGAAATTAATAAAATCAACATGAAATTACCTTACATGTTATCTGTCACCCAGAATTTATTTCAAAATGTTTTAAATGAATGTAGAATCACCTACACATTCCCAGATCTTTCTAAGCAACTAAATTGTTGATAAAACTAATTTTCTATTTATTCAAGACTTTTATTCTGTTGAGACAGCTTTTATGCAACTGGGCTCTAAGTTCTGTGCTTCCAGAGCTGGATGTAGAGTGGTTCTTAATAAATATTTTCTTAATTAACAACTACAAAGTAATTAGATCCTCAAAAATATTAGCAAATCAAATTAAAAAAAGGAATTAGATTCCATGGTAAGTGGGACTTATCTCAGATATGCAAGCCTGGTTAAATGAAGTTAATCTATTGCATCACCAGACTATGAAAGAAACAGCGTGTAATTATCAAGGAATTCAGAAATAGCTTTTGACAAGATCCAAAAAATTAAAAAAAAAAACCTTTAGTAAACTACTAGGGCTAGTAGCCAACTTCCACAACTTGACAAAGACTATCTACAAAAACCTATAGCTAATGCCATACTTAACGGTGAGAAACTCAAAGCTCTCTCACTAAGATCAAGTGCAAGTTAAGGATATTCCCTCTCACCACTTCTTTTCAGCATCATAGAGTAAGTCCTTGCTATGAAGAGGAAATAAAAGGCATACAGATTGGGAAGGAAGACATAAAACTGTCTTTATCTGGAAACAACATGATCATCTTTGTAGAAAATAAGAAAGAACTGACAAAAAAAAAAAAAAAAAACAAATCATCCTGGAACTAATAAGCAATTGTAGCAAGATTGTAGGATCATGGTTTTTTTTTTTTTTTAATTTTAAATGGTTAATATAAACAATTTATACAAATAAATATATACAGAAATATCCCACGCTCATGGATAGAAGATTCAATATTCCAAAAACATCAGTTCTTCCCAACTTGATGTATAGGTTCAATCTGATTCCAACTTAAATCCCAAAAAGTTATTTTATAAATATTGGCAAGTTGATTCTAAAGTTTATATGGAGAGGCAAAAGACCTAGATTACCAACACAGTATTGAAGGAAAAGAGCAAAGTTGAAGGACTAACAGTACCTAACTTCAAGAATTATTTAAAGCTATAATAATCAAGACAGTGTGGAATTCGTGAAAAAATAGACAGATCTATAGAATAGAGCTCCTAGAGACAGACCCATGTAAATGTAGTCAACTGATCACTGTTAAAGGGGTAGGAGTAATACAATGACATAAAGATAGCCTCTTCAATAAATGGTGCTTGAACAACTGGATTTCCCCTTCCAAAAAAAATAATAATTTAGACACAGATCTTAACCCCTTCTCCCAAATTAACCCAAAATAGATCATAGACCTAAATGTAAATTGCAAAACTACAAAAGTCCTAGAAGACAATATAGATGAAAACCTAGATAACCTTGAGTGTGGTGATGCCTTTATAGATACTACACCAAAGATATGATCCAGAAGGAAAAATTTCATAACTTGGACTTCATTAAAATTGAAAACATGTGCTCTATGAATGGCAAAGTCAGGAGAACTAAAAGACAAGCCACAGACTGGGAGAAAATATTTCTAAAAGATGCATTTCATAATGGGTTGTTATTCAAAATATACAAAGAATTTTTAAAACTCAACAATAAAAAAGAACAACCCAATGAAAAAGTAGGACAAAACCTTAATAGACTTTTCATAAAAGAAGATACACAGATGGCAAATAAGCATATGGAAATATATTCTGAATCATATGTCATCAGGGAATTGCAAATTAAAATAACCCTGAAATACTACCACACTCCTATTAGAATGGCCCAAATCTGGAACACTGACGACAAGAAATTCTGGTGAGGGTGTGGGGCAGTAGAAACTCTCATTACTGATGGGCATGCAAAATGGTACAGCCAGGCTGGAGGATAATTCTGTAGTTTCTTATAAGGTTTCTTACTGTAGTTTCTGTTTTAAATATAGTCTGACCATGTGATCCAGCAGTTGTGCTCCTTGGTATTTATGCAAAGGTGATGAAAATTTCTATCCACACTAAAACATGCACACCTGTTTACAGCAGCTTTGTTCATAATTGCCAAAATTTGGAAGCAGTCAAGATGCCGTTTAGTCAGTGAATAGGTAAATAAACTGTAGCAGATTAAGACAGTGAATTATTCTTCACTAAAAAGTGTAATATTATTTGCTAAAAAGAAATGAGCAATCAAACAGTGGAAGAACACAGGAAAATTTCAAATTCGTATGACTAAGTGAAGAAGCTGGTCTTCTGGCCTCATCTTGGAATCATACTATATGATCCCAACTATACGACTGTCTAGAAAAGTAGATAACTACAGATACAATAAAAAAAAAAGATTAATCTTTGCCAGTGTTTGAGTTGCAAGAGAGATAAATAGGCAGAGCACAGAGGATTTTTAGGGCAGTGAAAATACTTGTTGATACTACAATGATTCACGTATGTCATTACACTCTAGTCCAAACCTGCAGAATGTAAAAATGTGAAGAGGGGACCCTAAGGTAAACTATGGACTTTGAGTAATTATGATATGGCGCTGTAAGTTCATCTTTTGTAACACATGTATCACTCTAGTGTCTGATGTTGACAGTGGGGAAGGCCCCGCATGTCTGGGGATCAGATCAGATCAGATCAGTCACTCAGTTGTGTCCGACTCTTTGTGACGCCATGAATCGCAGCATGCCAGGCCTCCCTGTTCATCACCAACTCCCGGAGTTCACTGAAACTCATGTCCATCGAGTCAGTGATGCCATCCAGCCATCTCATTCTCTGTCGTCCCCTTCTCCTCCTGCCCCCAATCCCTCCCAGCATCAGAGTCTTTTCCAATGAGTCAACTCTTCACATGAGGTGGCCAAAGTACTGGAGTTTCAGCTTTAGCATCATTCCTTCCAAAGAAATCCCAGGGCTGATCTCCTTCAAAATGAACTGGTTGGATCTCCTTGCAGTCCAAGGGACTCTCAAGAGTCTTCTCCAACACCACAGTTCAAAAGCATCAATTCTTCATCACTCAGCCTTCTTAACAGTCCAACTCTCACATCCATACATCACCACAGGAAAAACCATAGCCTTGACTAGACGAACCTTTGTTGGCAAAGTAATGTCTCTGCTTTTCAATATGCTATCTAGGTTGGTCATAACTTTCCTTCCAAGGAGTAAGCGTCTTTTAATTTCATGGCTGCAGTCACCATCTGTAGTGATTCTGGAGCCCAGAAAAATAAAGTCTGACACTGTTTCCACTGTTTCCCCATCTATTTCCCATGAAGTGGTGGGACCGGATGCCATGATCTTTGTTTTCTGAATGTTGAGCTTTAAGCCAACTTTTTCACTCTCCACTTTCACTTTCATCAAGAGGCTTTTTAGCTCCTCTTCACTTTTTGCCATAAGGGTGGTGTCATCTGCATATCTGAAGTTATTGATATTTCTCCCAGCAATCTTGATTCCAGCTTGTGTTTCTTCCAGTACAGCATTTCTCATGATGTACTCTGCATAGAAGTTAAATAAACAGGGTGATGATATACAGCCTTAATGAACTCCTTTTCCTATTTGGAACCAGTCTGTTGTTCCATGTCCAGTTCTAACTGTTGCTTCCTGACCTGCATACAGATTTCTCAAGAGGCAGATCAGGTGGTCTGGTATTCCCATCTCTTTCAGAATTTTCCACAGTTGATTGTGATCCACACAGTCAAAGGCTTTGGCATAGTCAATAAAGCAGAAATAGATGTTTTTCTGGAACTCTCTTGGTTTTTCCATGATCCAGCGGATGTTGGCAATTTGATCTCTGGTTCCTCTGCCTTTTCTAAAACCAGCTTGAACATCGGGAAGTTCACGGTTCACATATTGCTGAAGCCTGGCTTGGAGAATTTTGAGCATTACTTTACTAGCGTGTGAGATGAGTGCAATTGTGCAGTAGTTTGAGCATTCTTTGGCATTGCCTTTCTTTGGGATTGGAATGAAAACTGACCTTTTCTAGTCCTGTGGCCACTGCTGAGTTTTCCAAATTTGCTGGCATAGTGAGTGCAGTACTTTCACAGCATCATCTTTCAGGATTTGGAATAGCTCAACTGGAATTCCATCACCTCCACTAGCTTTGTTCATAGTGATGCTTTCTAAGACCCACTTAACTTCACATTCCAGGATGTCTGGCTCTAGGTCAGTGATCACACCATCGTGATTATCTGGGTCATGAAGATCTTTTTTGTACAGTTCTTCTGTGTATTCTTGCCATCTCTTCTTAATATCTTCTGCTTCTGTTAGGTCCATACCATATCTGTCCTTTATCGAGCTCATCTCTGCATGAAATGTCTGGGGATAGGTAGGAGTATATGAGAAATCTCTGTACTTTGGTCTCAGTTTTGTTGTAAACCTAATGAAGTGGATGAACCTAGAGGCTATTGTACAGAGTGAAGTAAGTTAGATAGAGAAAGAGAAATATTGTATTCTAATGAATATATATGGAATCTAGAAAAATGGTACTGAAGAATTTATTTGCAGGACAGCAATGGAGAAAGAGACATAGAGAATAGATTTATGGACATGAGGAGAGGGGAAGAGAGGGTGAGATGTATGAAAAGAGTAACGTGGAAACTTACATTACCATATGTAAAACAGATAGCCAATGGGAATTTGCTATATGGCTCAGGAAACTCAAACAGGGCTCTGTGTCAACCTAAAGGCATGGGATGGGGAGGGAGATGGGAGTGAGTTTCAAAAGGGAGGGGATATATGTGTACCTATGGCTGATTCAGGAGAAGGCAATGGCAACCCACTTCAGTACTCTTGCCTGGAAAATCCCATGGACTGAGGGGCCTGATGGGCTGCAGTCCATGGGGTCGCTAGGAGTCTGACACGACTGAGCAACTTCACTTTATTTTTTCACTTTCATGCATTGGAGAAGGAAATGGCAACCCACTCCAGTATTCTTGCCTGGAGAATCCCAGGGACGGGGGAGCCTGGTGGGCTGCCATTTCTGGGGTCGCACAGAGTCGGACACGACTGAAGCGACTTAGCAGCAGCAGCAGCATGGCTGATTCGTGTTGAGGTTTGACAGAAAACAACAAAATTCTGGAAAGCAATTATCCTTCAATTAAAAAATAAATAAATTTAGAGAAAAGAATGGCATTATACATGAATGAATAAATGAATGTAGGGAAATCCAATGTTAGGAAACCAGACTCTGGATTCAATAGTCATTGAGATCTATCACACCCTCATTTCTATTTTCTTACTTATTGAAAGGAGTGACTTCACTTAGACTTCTGAGAGGCTAACAGAAGAGTCAGTTAATAATAACAGAGCCCAATCTTTTATTTGCAATTCATTTTAGGCATTTCTATTAAAATATAGTTTACAGGATATAAAACCCTTCCTTTCAAGATGATTTTAGTAGATTCACAAAGCTATGTAACCATCATCATCCGATTTTAATAAATGTTCACCATCCCCTGAAGAGACTCCATATAAGATGTTACTCCATAGCCCCTCTTCCCCAACTTTAGGCAAATAATAATCTACTCTTGGTATCTATAGATTTGCCTGTTCTGGACGTATTTCATATAAATGGAATCATAAAATATGTGATTTTTTGTGACTACCTTCTAGCATAATACTTTCAAACTCCATCCATGTTGTAGCATGCATCAGTAATTTATTCCCTTTTATTAATATTCTGTTATATGAATGTACCCCATTTTGTTTATCCATTTGTCAGTTCACAGGTATATGTATTTGGTGTTACTTTTTGACTATTATGAGTAATGCTTATAGGCAATTACTGTAGTATATCTCAATGTATAAATTATAACTTATATAGTGGTGTTATCTAGTTTTTTTTTTAATTTCCAATTGAAAAAGAGATTCTTTAAATTCTATAGTGCTTTACAATTTTCAAAAGTTTCACGCACATGGTATCATATCCTAATAACCCCTATTCTCCACCCCCCACCCCCACTTTCCTCTCCCCTCTGATAACCACTAGTTTTCTCTAAATATGTGAGTCTGCTTCTTTTCTGTCCTGTTCACTATTTTTTATTTATCTAGATTCCACATATAAGTGATATCATACAGTATCTGCCTCTCTCTGCCTGACTAATTTCACTTAGCAAATGCCCTCCAGGTCAATTTAGGTTGCTGCAAATGCCAAAACTCCCATTGTGTGTGTGTGTGTGTGTGTGTATCACATCTTCTTTATCTATTCATCTGTTGATGGAGACTTAGATTGCTTCCATACCTTGCAGTTGTAAATAATGCTATGAGCACTGGGGTGCCTGTATCTTTTCAAATTAATGTTTTTGGGTTTTTTCAGACATATACCCAGGAGTGGAATTGCTATGTCACATGGTAGTTCTGCTTTTAGTTTTTGACAGCCATTCTGACAGGTGTGACGGAGAAGGCAGTGGCACCCCACTCCAGTCCTCTTGCCTGGAAAATCCCATGGACGGAGGAGCCTGGTAGGCTGCAGTCCATGGGGTCGCTAGGAGTCAGACATGACTGAGCGACTTCACTTTCACTTTTCACTTTCATGCATTGGAGAAGGAAATGGCAACCCACTCCAGTGTTCTTGCCTGGAGAATCCCAGGGACGGGGGAGCCTGGTGGGCTGCTGTCTCTGGGGTCGCACAGAGTCGGACACGACTGAAGCGATTTAGCAGCAGCAGCAGCAGCAGCAAATGGCTATCTGCATTACCTCTTTGGGAAAATGTCTGTTTATGTACATTGGATATTAACCCCATATCAGGAATGTCATTTGCAAATATTTTCTCCAATTCAGGTTGTCTTTTTGTTTTGTCAATGATTTCCTTTTCTGTGAAAAAGCTTTTTACATTTATTTAAGTCCCATTTGTTTATTTTTGCTTGTTTCCTTTGCTTTAGGGGACAGATCCAAAATAATATTTCTGTGACATACGTCAAAGAGTTTTCTGCCTATATTTTCCTGTAGTTTTATAATATCTGACATTATACATGTAGGTCTTTTATATATTTTGAGTTTATTTTTAACATCTAGATTACTTTTAATCATCCTGAAACATTTTCATTCTTTGGCTGCCCACTTTTTCTCAAGCCCCTTCAATGGCTACTTTTTGTCGTGATTCTGGTGTCCTGCTGCCTGGAGGATGATAAACGTTTCTTGGAGTATGGTCTGCATCACTGTGTGTGATCATTCTTTGAGTCATCACTGCCTCGGAGCTCCCTTAGAGTACCAACGGATCTGGAGTAGGAGGGCATATATCAAAGTGGCTGTGGATCCAGGTTTCAGGATCACACAGGCCTAGGTTAAAATGTCATAACCATGTGTCCAGGCAAATTACTCTCTCTGGGTTTCAGTAACTTCAGTTGTCAAATGGGAATAGCAATGCCAATAACATGGGGTTGTTCTAAGATTAAATTGTTGTTGTGTTCAGTCGCTCAGTCATGCTCTGCTTTTTGCAACCCCATAGACTGTAGCCTGCCAACTCGTCTGTCCATGGAATTCTTCAGCCAAGAATACTGGATCAGGTTGCCATTTCCTACTCCAGAGGATCCTCTCAACCCAGGGATTGACCCCATGTCTCCTGCATTGGCAGGTGGATTCTTTACCACTGTGACTCCCGGGTAGCATTAAATTAGATGTATCGATGTGAGACTTTGACCATAAAGAAAGCTGAGTACTGAGGAATTGATGCTTTTGAACTGTGGTGTTGGAGAAGACTCTGAGAGTCCCTTGAACTGCAAGGAGATCAAACCAGTCCATACTAAAGGAGATCAGTCTTGAATATTCATTGAAAGGACTGATGCTGAAACTCCGATACTTTGGCTACCTGATACGAAGAACTGACTCTTGAAGAAGACCCTGATGCTGGGAAAGATTGAAGTCAGGAAGAGAAGGGGATGACAGAGGATGAGATGGTTGAATGGCATCATCGACTCGATGGACATGAGTTTGAGCAAGCTCTGGATGTTGATGATGGACAGGAAAGCAGCCTGGTGTGCTGCAGTCTATGGGGTCATAAAGAGTCGGACACAACTGAGCTACTGAACTGACTGAGATAATACATTAAAATGGTACCAGATACATAAAGATAATGGGTTTCCCAGATGGTTCATTGGTAAAGAATCCACCTGTCAATGCAAGAAATGGATCAGGAAGATTCCCTGGAGGAGGTAATACAATCCACTCCAGTATTCTTACTGGGATAATTCCATGGACAGAAGAGTCTGGCAAGCCACAGTCCATGGGTCCGCAAAGATTGAATTGACTGAGCATGCACATAAAGAGAAACATTTTTTCAATTAGTATTATTTTTATTGTTTAATAGTAATTTTATTATTGTTATAAGTATTATTTTCCCACTAGAGTCTGAGTTCCTCAAGGATAGGAGCTTTGAGTGTTATTCCCTCCTATCACCTAGACTCTAGAAGAGTATCTATACTATTGAAAAAGTAATTTACTTTTTTTTTTTACTAATTAAATTTATTTTTAAGTAATTCATTGTGTTAAGGCTTTACTTAGACTGAATGACACCAGGAAGAAGTCTTATTGTCTAAACCACCTCACTGCCTATTGAGTTCTTTATGCTGCTTCTCTGAAGGCCAGTGGTTGTCTCTTTGTCCCCTCTGAGGTGGTCCTATGGTTAATCCTCGTGAGTGCAGCCACATGGAAATGAAACTTGCTGGTAATATCATGGCAGACTTTCTATATCACACCTACCCATAACCACTGTAGCCTAATGATTAAAAACTAAGTCAACTTGCTTCATCAGTTTCAAGTTCACCACAGTTTATCTAAACCCTAAGGATGACAACATTTTGTTTTTTCTGATATATATATGTATATATATATATATATATATATATATATATATATATATATATATATATACAGGCAAATAAGAGAGGCAAAATAATGACAGTTATTTGTGGCCTCAAAAGTGCAGTTTCACATTGTAAGACAGCATATTCTGATGGTCAAAACCAAATCAAGTTCTGTAAAGCAACATTCAAATGCTTTCCTCCTGGGAAACCTTGAGGAGTAGACAACCATTATCCTGCCAGTTGGCTTAAAGAGTGAAAAGGCCCAATTGATGCTTGCTTTGTCTTGCCAGAAGTTCCTAAAAATTTGGCACATTTTTAAAAAAATTTCTAAGACCATAGGCTCTTGGAGTTAAAAGCCGTTTTGTATATCATACTTGTCTAGCTCCTTATTTTTCTCAGTGGGAAAAGTGAGAGCCAGGGTTATTAAGTGATTTGCCTTGCCATACGGAAACAGTCCATATGAGACTAAGATCAGATTCCCATTCCACCAACAAGGCAAAGAAGCAAAGGTAAGGATGAGGAATCAGGAGGATATGAGAGGACAATCCAGGATGATTCATTAAGTTAATCTCTTCTTTGATGTTCAGTAAAAGAAAGGAAGAAAAAAAAAGAAAAGAAAAGTTTTATTTCAATTTCACTTTTCTTTCAAATCTTCCTCATATACTGTTATTGTTGTTGAGTCGCAAAGTCATGTCAGACTCTTTGCAACTCCAAGAACTGCAGAATACTAGGCTCCCCTATCCTTCACTATCTCCCAGAGTTGGGTCAGATTAATGTCCATTGAGTTGGTGATGCTATCTAACCATCTCATCTTCTGCCACCCCCTTCTCCGTTGGCCTTCAATCTTTCCCAGCATCAGGATCTTTTCCAATGAGTTGGCTCTTCACATCAGATGGTCAAAGTATTGGAGCTTCAGCTTCAGCATCAGTTCTTCCAAAAAAAAGTGTGAAATTTACTCAGTCGTGTCCAACTCTTTGCGACACCATGGACTGTAACATTTCAGGCTCCTCTATTCATGGAATTTTCCAGACAAAAATACCGGAGTGTGTCGCCATTCCCTTCTCCAGGGGATCTTCCGAACCTAGGGAACTAACCCGGGTCTCCCATATTACAGGCAGATTCTTTACCATCTGACCCACCAAGATGAATATTCAGGGTTAATTTCCTTTAGGATTGACTGGTTTGATCTCCTTTCTATCCAAGGGACTCTTCAGAGTCTTATCCAACACCACTCTTTGAAAGCATAAATTCTTTGGTGCTTAGCCTTCTTTACAGTCCAACTCTCACATCCACACATGACCACTGGAAAAACCATGGTTTTGACTATACAGACCCTTGTCAGCAAAGTGATGTCTCTGCTTTTAATACTCTGTCTATGTTTGTCATAGCTTTCCTTCCAAGGAGCAAGTGTCTTTTAATTTCATGGCTGTAGTCACCATCTGCAGTGATTTTGGAGCCCAAGAAAATAAAATCTGTCACTGCTTCCACTTTTCCCCCTTCTATTTGACATGAAGTGTTGGGACCAGATGCCATAATCTTAGTTTTCTTGAATGTTGAGTTTTAAGCCAGGTTTTTCACTCTCCTCTTTCACCCTCATCAAGAGGCTCTTTAGTTCCACTTTACTCTTTGGCATTAGAGTGGTATCATCTGCATGTCTGAGGTTCTTGACATTTATCCTGGCAGTCTTGATTCTAGCTTGTGATTCATCCAGCCCTGCATTTTGCATGATGTACTCTGCATAGATGTTAAATAAATAGAGTGACAATATACAGCCTTGTTGTACTCCTTTCCCAATTTTGAACCAGTCCATTGTTCCATATAGGTTCTAACTGTTGATTTTTGACCCACATACGGGTTTCTCAAAAGACAGGTAAGGTGGTCTGGTATTCCCATCTCTTTAAGAAATTCCCACAGTTTGTTGTGATTCACATAGTCAGAGGCTTTAGCATAATCAATGAAACAGAAGTAGGTGTTTTTCTGAACTTCCTTTGCTTTCTCTATGATCCAATGAATGTTGGCAATTTGATCTCTGTTTCCTCTGCATTTTCTAAACCCAGCTGGAAGTTCTAGGTTCATGTACTGCTAGAGCCTAGCTTGAAGGATTTTGGGCATAACCTTGCTAGCATGTGAAATGGGCAAAATTATGCAGTAGTTTGAGCATTCTTTGGCATTGCCCTTCTTTGGGATTGGAATGAAAACTGACCTTTTCCAGTCCTGTGGCCACTGCTGAGTTTTCCAAATTTGCTGGCATATTGAGTGCAGCACTTTCACAGCATCATCTTTCAGGATTTGAAATAGCTCCACTGGAATTCCATCACCTCCACTAGCTTTGTTCACAGCCTCATTATCAGGTGGGGATTAAATAGATGCATACCTTCTGCTATTAGAAGAAAAGTAAAATGCTGAATTGTGGCTCTTTTAGAACTAAGCCCCAAGCACACCCCAATAAGTGTCATGACTCCTATACTTCCTCTGTGACCTTGTTCCAACCCCTTCCTTTTCTTCTACCTAAGCTTTTTCCCAGCCAAATCCTTTTAATAAGAATCATGCTACCCCAGGCCATTGGATTTACTATCAGTAACTTGTAAAGACTGAGATAATATAGAAAGTAACTGCACATTCAACTCTCTTTGTATCATACTACTTCTTCCATTATATTATCAAAGCTCCTTTAAAGATAAAGTTTGATGCATCTGTATCCTTGAGGTCCCAGGGCTTCACCTATGCAAGTGAGGATTTTTTTTTTTTCAGTTGAAATCTCACATTGTACTCTATCTAAAGCATAAATATAATCTATTTCCGTAAATAAAAACTCTAAATTAGTTACCTGTTAAGTAATTGTATAAACCTCTTCCAATAAATCTTCGTGTAAAATTAACCCTCAGGAAGGTGCCCATTCTGCCGTTTATTGTTCCTGTGGCACACCGCCAATGCTCCAGTTTAAAAGCCAGGCATTCGACCAAACTTACAAATGCCAGCTCTTGCATATAATTACAGGAACCTATGAAGGTGATCACCAGCAGCTCATGAGCGTCCACAAATTCTGAATCCTGTAGCAAGCTGAAAACATCTGCTGGCACTGCCATGGGGAATGGTACCCATTCTAAATTATTGCTTCTCAATATTTTTTTTCAGTTTTGCAAATGGTTTAATCCATTCATCTATAGATCCGTAGTGAACAAGAAAGACAAGTGCCCAGAGTGTTGTTTTCCCATGTTGTATATGGAAGGAAATGAGGACTCATCAGCTTTTTTCATCCTTCATAAAACAATGAAAATAGACCTCACTGCTAGGGAAAAATAGGCGTATGCATCAAGGATCTGAGAAATGTAAAAATACTTGACTTCAAAGGCTTTTTTAAGGTATCTGCACATGTTAAAGGCATATTGTAACCTAAGAATATTGTGTTGTGTGTCTGTGTGTGTATGCATGAAGACATCCGGGTGTTTAGGAGGTATTCTAGTCTAGCCTTTCTCCCAACAGATCTCACTCTACACTACCTGTTCAGCCGTGGGATAAGGTAAGAAGTAGAAAACACGGTGAACATGAGGAATTGGTGAAGGGGAAGTGTAACAAGAGGATACAGAAATGCCAAGGAGCTAGAGCAAGTGGACTGATAATTTCATGGCAGGACAGTCATTCTCAGGCAGAAGAAGAATGGCTACAGGATTGGCTAGGATGTGCAGACCATTTTGTGTTCCAGAACATCCTTTGCTTTCCTGTTCTTTACATCTGGTGTTTGTTCCCATCCCTTTCACCACCAACTACTTCTGCTTCTCACTTGAGACAACGCATTGCTTATCTTAAATGGGGCAATAGTGTCAGAATTGTTTCTAGTGGGAAGTAAAGTGGAAATATGGGATTTTCCTAATAATTTTCCTATCAAGTTCCCTCCAACCCCCTGACAGACCAAGGGCAACCTTGATCACTTTCCCACCTCCATAGCATTTCCTACCATCACAATCTTTATTCAGCTTGCCTTCCAAGGCAGAAGTGCAGTGCCCAGTGAAACTTCCATGTGGAAGAAACTGATCTTGATCTTTTATATCTCAGTGTATTTTTTTGTCTGCAAATGGTACTGATTCTCAGGAAACCCAGGAAACTGTGTACTTACCTCAAGCATTCAGTTTTTCTGATATTTTCTGATACCTCAAGCATTCAGTTTTCTGATAAGGATTCTACAGTGAAGTGAGGTAGGAGGGAAATGATGGATGGTAAGAGATGGTGGCTCTGTCCTTCATGACCTTTAAAGAAAACAAAGGAGTTGAGTGGAGGTTGACCTAGGACCATGTTAAACCCAAGGATATTTTCAGGATACTATAGACCAAAGGGACATAAAAGATATATAGAGAACTTTCCATCCAACAGCAACATAACACACATTTGTGTCAACTGCACAGAGAACACATTCTAGAATAGGATATATGTAATACCATGGTACAAATCTCAAAAAATTCAAGAAGATGGGAAGTATATCAAGTGTTTTTTTCTGACCACAATAGAATGAAACTAGAAATTGATAACAGGAGGAAAGCTGGATATTTTACAAATACATGGAAATTAAACTACACTTTCATGAACAACCAAGAAGAAATCAAAAGGAAGAAAAAAAGCTTGCGACAAATGAAAATGGAAAGACATATCAAAGCTTGAAGGATACAGCAAAAGGAAGTTTTGTTTTTGTTTTTTTTTTTAAGCAATAAGGGCAGCATAAAGGATAAAGAAACATCTTAGATAAACACCTAACTTTACATCTCTCAGTAGTGTCTGACTCTTTGTGATGCCATGGACTGCAGCCTGCCAGACTCCTCTGTCCATGAGATTTTCCAGGCAAGAATATTGGGGTGGGTTACCATTTCCTTCTGCAGGGGATATCTCCAACCCAAGGATCAAATTGGTGCCCAGGTGGAACAGTGGTAAAGAATCTGCTTGCCAATGTAGGAGATGCAGGAGACGCGGGTTCTATCCCTGGGTTGGGAAAATCCCCTGGAGAAGGAAATGGCACCACACTCCAGTATTTTTGCCTGGGAAATCCCAAGGACCAAGGAGCCTGATGGGTTATAGTCCATAGGGTCGCAAAAGAATTGGCCACAACTTAGTGACTAAACAACAATAACAATGGATGTAGAGCTCTTAGCACTGTCTCTGACAAAAAGTAACTGTGAAAATTACTCTGTATATGTATCACACACATCATCCACCTAGAAACTTTACACTTCAAGGACCTAAAAAGGAAACACACACACACACACACACACACACAAGCACAAAGTTAGTAGAAGAAAGGAAATAATAAAGATTAGACCAACAGCAGAGAAGATTAGCAAAACAAGACTCAGTTCTTTGAAGAGGTAAAACAAGATTGGCAGTCTTTGAGCAGGACTAACCAGGGAGAGAAAAAAAGGACCCCGAATAAATAAAATTACAAATGAAAGAGGAGACATTACAACTGATACCACAGGAATACAAAAGATCACGAGACTAGTATGAAAAACTGTACATCAACAATTGCAAACATAGAATAAGTGGATAAACTCTTAGAAACATACATTCTACCAAAACTAAATTATGAAGAAATTAAAAAAAAAAAAAACCTGTAGAGTTTGAATCAGCAATCAAAACCTCTCAACAAAAAAGCACTCTCAGCCAGATGGTTTCACTAGTGAATTCTACCAAATATTTAAAGAATGAACTCCAATATTTCTCAACCTCTTCCAGAAAATTGAAAAGGAGAAACACTCCCAAATTCGTTTTCCAAGACCTGTGTTACCCTGGTACCAAAGTCAGTTAAGGATGGTATAAGAAAAGAAATATACAGGCAAACTTCCCTAACAAATATAAGTGCAAAAATTCTCAACAGAATGCTAGCAGACTAAATTTGAAACTCATTAAAAAGAGCATGTAACATAATCAAGTGAGTTTCATCCTTGGGATGCAGGGATGGTTTGACATTTGCAAATCAATAAATGTGATACATCACATTAATAGAAGGAAAGATAAAATATCACATAGTAATGTCAACTGGTGCAGAAAAAGCATTTGACAAAATTCAGCATTCATTCATGATAAAAACTCAACAAATGGCGTAAAGAAGGAGCATGCTTCGACATAATAAAAGCTATATGTGATAAGCCCTGCATATGTGAAAGCCTATGCTATATGTGAACATATGCTATATGTGGAAGCCTACAGGAGCCTGGTGGGCTGCCGTCTATGGGGTCACACACAGTCTGACACTACTGAAGTGACTTAGCAGCAGCAACATCATATTCAGCTGTGAAAGTTTGAAAGATTTTCCTCTAAGATCAGAAACAAAACAAGGTGTCCACTCTCACTACTCATATTCAGCATCATACGGGAAGTCCTAGCCAGAACAATCAGACAAGAAAAAGGATTAACAGATATACAAATTGAGAAGAGAGAAGTAAAACTGTCCATTCACAGATGACATAGAAAAACCTAAACACTACACCAAACAAAAAAAAAACAAACAAAAACCAAAAACAAAATTGTTATTGCTCGTAAATGGATCTAGTAAAGTTGCAGAATACCACACAGTTTCACTATAGCTCAGTTCAGTTCAGTCATTCAGTCATCTCTGACTCTTTGTGACCCCATGGACTGCAGCATGCCAGGCTTCCCTATCCATCACCAACTCCCAGAGTTTACTCAAACTCATGTCCATCCAGTGGTTGATGCAGTCCAACCATCTCATCCTCTGTCATCCCCTTCTCCTCCTGCCTTCAGTCTTTCCCAGCATCAGGGTCTTTTTCCAAGGAGTCAGTTCTTTGCATCAGGTGGCCAAAGTATCAGAGTTTCAGCTTCAGCATCAGTCCTCCCACTGAATGTTCAGGACTGATTTCCTTTAGGATGGATTGGTTGGATCTCTTTGCAGTCCAAGGGAATCTCAAGAGTCTCCTCCAACACCACAGTTCAAAAGCATCAATTCTTTGGTGCTCATCTTTCTTTATAGTTCAACTCTCACATCCATACATGATTACTGCAAAAGCCATAGCTTTGACTAGACAGACCTTTGTTGGCAAAGTGATGTCTCTGCTTTTTAATATGCTGTCTAGGTTGGTCGTAACTTTTCTTCTAAGGAACAAGCATCTTTTAATCTCATGGCTGCAGTCACCATCTGCAGTGATTTTGGAGCCCCCCAAAATAAAGTTAGTCACTTTTTCCATTGTTTCCTCATATATTTGCTATGAAGTGATGGAACCAGATGCTATGATCTTAGTTTCCTGAATGTGGAGTTTTAAGCCAACTTTTTCACTCTCCTCTTTCACCCTCATCAAGAGGCTCTTTAGTGCTTCTTCATTTTCTGCCATAAGGAGGGTGTCATCTGCATATCTGAGGTTATTGATATTTCTCCTGGCAATCTTGATTCTAGAGTGTGCTTCATCCAGCCCAGCATTTCTCATGATATATTCTGCATATAAGTTAAATAAGCAGGGTGCCAATTTACAGCCATGATGAAATCCTTTCCTGATTTGGAACTGGTCTGTTTTTCCATGTCCAGTTCTAACTCTTACTTCTTGACCTGCATACAGATTTCTCAGGAGGCAGGTAAGATTGTGTGGTATTCCCGTGTCTTTAAGAATTTTCCAGTTTGTTGTGATCCACACAGTCAAAGGCTTTGGTGTAGTCAGTAAAGCAGAATTAGATGTTTTTCTGAAACTCTTTTGCTTTTTCAATGATCCAATCCAATGGATGTTGGTTTGGAATGGGTGAATTTAACTCAGATGACCATTTTATCTACTACCGTGGGCAAGAATCCCTTAGAAGAAATGGAGTAGACAACATAATAGTCAACAAAAGAGTCTGGAATGCAGTATTTGGATGCAATCTCAAAAATGACAGAATGATATCGGCAAACCATTCAATATCACAGTAATCCAAGTCTATGCCCCAAACAGTAATGCTGAAGAAGGTGAAGTTGAACGGTTCTATTAAGACCTACAAGACCTTCTAGAAATAACACCCAAAAAAGATGTCCTTTTCATTATAGGGGACTGGAATGCAAAAGTAGGAAGTCAAGAAACACCTGGAGTAACAGGCAAATTTGGCCTTGGAGTAAAAACAAAGCAGGTCAAAGGCTAACAGTTTTGCCAAGAGAACGCACTGGTCATAGCAAACACCCTCTTCTAATAACACAAGAGAAGACTCTACACGTGGACATCACCAGATGGTCAATATCGAAATCAGACTGATTAAATTATTTGCAGCCAAAGATGCAGAAGGTCAATACAGTCAGCAAAAACAAGATTGGGAGCTGACTGTGGCTCAGATTATGTACTGCGTATTGCCAAATTCACTAAACCTAGTAAATGGATTTAGTAAAGTTGTAGGATACAGTATCACTATACAAAAACATGTTGTGTTTCTGTATAATAACAATAAATTATCTGAAAAAGAAATAAATAAAACAATCCTATTTACAGTAACATCACAAAGATAAACTTTATACTTATTTAATAGGAATAAATCCCACCAAGGAGGTGAAATGACTGAACACTGAACACTATAAGATTTTTCAAAGAATTGAAGAAGACACAAATAAATTGAAAGGCATCTCATGTTCACTGATTGGAAGAATTAATATTACTAAAATGTTCTTACTGCCCCAAATAATCCGTAAATTCAGTGTAATCCCTATCAGGATGCCAAAAGCATTTTACAGAAATAGAAAAAATAATAACAATTGTGTGTAACTGCAAAAAAATTCTGAATAGCTGAAGAAATCTTGAAAAAGAAAGACTCACATTTCCTGATTTCAGACTATATTTCAAAGCTATAATAATCAAAACAGTATGGCAATGGCATAAAAATACATACATAGAAATGGCCAACAGTTATATTAAGAGGTGCTCAATATCATTAATCATCAGCAAAACACAAATCAAAGCCACAGTGAAGTTAACTTCACGGGTGTTATAATGGCTATTATTAAAAAGACAAAAAGATAATAGGTGTTGATAAGAAAGCAGAGAAAAGAGAATCATTGTGCATTGTTGCTGGGAATTTATATTGGTGCACCCACTACAGAAAGCAGTGACTCCTCAAAACATTAACAACTACAGTATGATCCAGGAATTCCACTTCTGGGTATATACTTGAAGGAAATAAAATTACTATCTCAAAGAAATATAAGCATTTCTGTGTTTATTAATGCATTTTTTACAATAGCCAAACATGGAAATAATATGTGTCCATCAATGCATGCTCAGATAAAGAAAGTTTAAATTTATAATGGTATGTTATTCAGTCATAAAAAGAAGAAAATCCTGTCATTTCTTTCAGCATGAGCAGACCTAGAGACTACTATGCTAAGTAAAATAAGTCGGACAGAGGAAGCTATCTGATCTCACTTATTGGTGGAATCTAATAAAACAAACTCATTGAAACAAAGAACAGATTAGTTTTTGCCAGGGGAAGAGGTTGGTGGGTTAGGGAAATGGGTGTAAGTGGTCAAAGATTACAACCGTCCAGTTATAAAGTGAATAAATTCTGGGGCTATATTAACAATAACAGTCTGGCAATTATGTTAACAGTACCTTGCTGCTGCTAAGTCACTTTAGTTATGTCCAACTCTGTGCGACCCCATAGACGGCAGCCCACCAGACTCCCCCGTCCCTGGGATTCTCCAGGCAAGAACACTGGAGTGGGTTGCCATTTCCTTCTCCAATGCATGAAAGTGAAAAGTGAAAGTGAAGTCGCTGAGTCTTGTCTGACTCTTCGAGACCCCATGGACTGAAGCCCACCAGGCTCCTCCATCCATGGGATTCTCCAGGCAAGAGTACTGGAGTGGGGTGCCATAGTCCTCACCACACACATGCACAGTTGTAACTCTGTGAGGTGATGAATAAGTTAATTAGCCTGATTATGGTAATCATTTTGCATTACATACATATATAAAGTAACTTGGTTGTACACCTTAAACTTACAAAGTGTTACATGCCTGTTATATCTCAGTAAAGCTGAAAATGAAAAAAAGCCCAAGGGTTTTCCTTTATAAGAAGCCATGACCTCATCCATCCTCCAGTTCCCAGCCCTGGAACTCTTAGGTTTCCATTCTGCCACCTCCAACTCCTTTTCCCTGGATACCCCGCTATAGGATTGTAACTCACTGCTGATAACGAAGAGGTACAGAATTACCGTTCTGACTGCTTGGGAGGTGGAAGACAGGAGAGATCCCTGGAGTAGAGAAGTATTTCTGGGAACCCAGTCCAGAATTCTAAGCAAATTCTCTTGGGATGAAGGTGAAAATATCAGCATGGTCTTGGATTCTTCTCCTGGCCTCATCGGGTGCCTGGCTTTGCCTGGATCTCTGTTCCCCACTCCAGTGTCTGCCTTTCAGTCCTTTCCCCCAGGCCTCTGCTCTGCTGTGTGTGCCCAGCCTCTGGAGAACCCCGACCTCCCTGCCGTCAGCTGGCTAACCAGCACAAGCAGGCGTGCTTTCCCTGACCTCCTCAATCAGACCAAACCTTCCTATCCCAGCACTCATGGCACTGTGCAACTCTCTTTCACAGTCCTCATTACAGCCGCAGCTTATGTTTGTTGGGGTTCTATTTTATCAGTGTTAGTGTCTGGTTTTGCTCATCCCTAAGTCCCTAGCTCCCAGCACAGTGTCTGACAAATGTTTGAGAGTAAATTCTTGTTAAATGAATGCATGCATTTTCCTGTTTTGAAAAAATATATATAAAGCTCTATGCTCTATATTTGCTATAAATCAAATCTCCTTGAGGTTTCTCCACACAACAGAATTAAAATGTATAATATTTTCTCATTGAGAATATGAATTATAAGTACCAAAAAAATCAAACAGGAAATAACAGATCTTGAACATGGACAGCATAATAAGTTAGAGTCCTTATGTCTCATTCCAGCAATTTTTTTCTTATAATACACGTAACCAAATGAGTGTTTTTCTATTAATATTATTATAAAGAGCCAGGATTTGTTATTTCTGTTGATCCTTCTTGTGGTTATCCTAGGGTAACGTTTATGAAAAGGGTCATCATTGCCCTTAGAGGATCATCCCTAAGATTGTAGGAATACTCAGAGCAGATAAGTCAACTGTCTAATGACAGGTTGTTGACCCTCAGAATTTGTCTAAAAAGTCAGTCATTAGATGCACTAATTCATATTTCCATCCCTACTTCCAAACATAGCAATTCACTAGTGTCTAGATTCTCAGTTACCAGTGAGCATACCTGTCCCCTCAGCGTCTGGTATCAGTTCAGTTCAGTCGCTCAGTCATGTCCGACTCTTTGCGACCCCATGGACTGTAGCATGCCAGCCCTCCCTGTCCATCACCAACTCCCAAAGTTTACTCAAACTCATGTCCATTGAGTCAGTGATGCCATCCAACCATCTCATCCTCTGTTGGCCCCTTCTTCTCCCACCTTCAATCTTTTCCAGCATCAGGGTCTGTTCCTGTGAGTCAGTTCTTCACATCAGGTGGCCAAAGTATTGGAGTTACAGTTTCAGCAACAGTCCTTCCAATGAATATTCAGGACTGATATTTCTTTTAGGATGGACTGGTTGGATCTCCTTGCAGTCCAAGGGACTCTCAAGAGTCGTCTCCAACACCACAGTTCAAAAGCATCAATTCTTCAGCACTCAGCTTTCTTTATAGTCCAACTCTCACATTTGTACATGACTACTGGGAAAACCATAGCCTTGACTAGACAGACCTTTGTTGGCAAATGATGTCTCTGCTTTTTAACATGCTGTCTAGCTTGGTCATAGCTTTTCTTCCAAGGAGCAAGCATCTTTTAATTTCATGGCTGCAGTCACCATCTGCAGTGATTTTGAAGCCCCCCAAAATAAAGTCAGTCACTGTTTCCACTGTTTCCCCATCTATTTGCCATGAAGTGATGGGACCAGATGCCATGATCTTCGTCTTCTGAATGTTGGCTTTTAAGCCCTTTTCACTCTCTTCTTTCACCCTCATCAAGAGGCTCTTTAGTTCTTCTTTACTTTCTGCCGTAAGAATGGTGTCATCTGCATATCTGAGGTAATTGATATTTCTCCTGGCAATCTTAATTCAAGCTTGTGCTTCATCCAGCCCAGCATTTCTCATGATGTACTCTGAATATAAGTTAAATAAGCAAGGTGCCAATATACAGCCTTGACATATTCCTTTCCCTATTTGGAACCAGTCTGTTCCATGTCCAGTTCTGATTGTTGCTTCCTGACCTGCATATAGATTTCTCAAGAGGCAGGTCAGGTGGTCTGGTATTCCCATCTCTTTAAGAATTTTCCAGAGTTTGTTGTGATCCACATAGTCAAATGCTTTGGCATAGTTAATAAAGCATAAGTAAAAATTTCAGGAACTCTCTTGCTTTTTCAATGATTGAACAGATGTTGGCAATTTGATCTCTGGTTCCTCTGCCTTTTCTAAATCCATCCTGAACATCTGGAAGTTCACGTTGAAGCCTGGTTTGGAGAATTTTGAGCATTACTTTGCTAGCGTGTGAAATGAGTGCAATTGTGTGGTAGTTTGAGCATTCTTTGGCATTGCCTTTCTTTGGGATTGGAATGAAAACTTACTTTTTCTAGTCCTGTGGCCACTGCTGTGTTTTCCAAATTTGCTAGCATATTGAGTGCAGCACTTTCACAGCTTCATCTCTTAGGATTTTAAACACTCCACTGGAATTCCATCGCCTCCACTAGCTTTGTTCATAGTAATGCTTCCTAAGGCCCACTTGACTTCACATTCCAGGATGTCTGGCTCTAGGTGAGTGATCACACTATCATGATTATCTGGGTGGTGAAGATCTTTTTTGTATAGTTTTTCTGTGTATTCTTGTCACCTCTTCTTAATATCTTCTGCTTCTGTTAGGTCCATACCATAACATACCATAGGTCTGTCCTTTATTGTGCCCATCTTTGCATGAAATGTTCCCTTTGTATTTCTAATTTTCTTGAAGAGATCTCTAGTTTTTCCCATTCTGTTGTTTTCCTCTATTTCTTTGCATTGATCACTGAGGAAGGCTTTCTTATCTCTCCTTGCTATTCTTTGGAACTCTGCATTCCAATGGGTATATCTTTCCTTTTCTCCTTTGCCTTTCACTAGTCTAGTATGGAACTTGGAACATGTTCCGTGTCTAGTATATCTGGTATGGAACATGGCAAATGAATACCTATGACAATGAAGTGAATCACACAGATCCCCACTTTGCTTTGGCTAATAACTTATTGAAAGATTTATGATCACCACTCCAGTCTTTAGAGGACTAGGGAAAAAATATGGCTAGAGTATCTGACTCCAGTACTCTTGCCTGGAAAATCCCATGGATGGAAGAGCCTGGTAGGCTGCAGTCTATGGGGTCGCTCAGAGTCGTACATGACTGAGCCACTTCCCTTTCTCTTTTCACTTTCATGCATTGGAGAAGGAAATGGCAACCCACTCCAGTATTCTTGCCTGGAGAATCCCAGGGACGGGAGAACCTGGTGGGCTGCCGTCTCAGGGGTCGCACAGAGTTGGACAAGACTGAAGCGACTTAGCAGCAGCAGCAGCAGCAGCAGCAGAGTATCTGAACACTTATATTGCACTAATGTTACCAAAGAGAATGGAAGATTGAGGGACATTTTAAAATGTTGTGCTTTTACCATTAAAGTAATACATGCACAAAGCAAAAAAACAATAAAGCCATATAAAAGGTCATCGAGTTAAAAAAAAAATCTCTCCCCACGTAAAACTGCTAATATCTCTCTTGAAAGGCAGCCATTATTGAATTCCTTGTGCATTAAAAAAAAAATTCACTGAATATAAAGCCTATAAATGTAACCAAATTTATAAGTCTTTTCCTTCATATTGATAGCTCCCAACTTAGGAAGGCCTTCCCGTTTCAAGACAGTTTTAAAAATTCTCCCCAACTTACTTCTAGTGAGCTAGCTACATTTCAAACACACAAACATTTGTATGTTAAACCATCTCTTTCTATATATGTTTGTGTGCATACATAAACAGCACACATACACATGCATACAGCACATACGTGTATAGGTATATATTTATACATAGATGCATATGTGCTCTATAGCACACGCACTGCATGGCATATGTGTGTGCATACAGATGCGCCTGTGTGTATAAACGTGTGGATATATGTGTGTGCATATACATACAATACAGTCCTTATATGCTTAAGTTATTGAATGAGAAGTAGTATATATTTTATTTTATTTTATTTTTTTTATTCTTCCAATTTTATTTTATTTTTAAACTTTACATAATTGTATAAAAAGTGTAATTACATATTTGTACCTATGTGTGTGTACTGATTTAAGGAAAAGTATGAATTACTCAAAGATTCTGGGGATATACATGACTTTAAACAACCATCTATTTAATGATTTCTCATTTCTTTCATAAACAATGCCTAGCTTTTTAAATTTCTCTGGAATTGATAACTTCAAGGTAATACTTTTCCAATATTATGGTTTATAAGTATATATCATAATACTTATATATTTCTTTATGTGTGTATATATTATAGATGCATATATATTATAATAGATAATAGAAAATATATCACTTACTATGTGCGTCTGTGCTCTTTTGTATGGATGTGAGAAAAGTGGTAAGTGTGCATCTGTATCTCAAGCAGTTATAGCTACTAGGAAATTTTAGGGTAAGGTTTTCTTTTTTAACCTTCTTGTCATTGAATAATTGTGTTCATTTTTTCATCTGTTCTTTACAAGGCAGTGACACAGAGATTTTTCCACAGAAACTAGATCCATTTTGCCTACCCCTGCCCCTTCAAATGAGCAAATGAAGTAATGTGAGAATAAATTAATAGTGCAACCCTTCACAAATTGTAGTTCGAGTATTTCTGAGGTACAATGAGATTCCTTAGAATTATAAGTATTGATGTCAGTTTCATGACAATTTCCTACAAGTGTGATTGAGTCCATTTCATTCCCCATATGAAAATATATCTGATTATGAGATCCACTGGGCTTGACAACTAAAGACATTTCCTCATTTACTGACTTCCCTGGTGGCTCAGAATCTGCCCACAGTGCAGGAGACCCAGTTTTGATCACTGGGTTGGGAAGATCCCCTGGAGAAGGAAATGGCAACCAACTCCAGTACTCTTACCTGGAGAATCCCATGGACAGAGGAGCCGAGCAGGCTACAGTCCATGGGATCTCAAAGAGTTGGACATGACTGTGCAACTTTTTTTTTTCCCCTTTGGACAATTTTTAAGTTACAGACGGTTATCTCTTCCATGAGGAGGTAAGTCACAAATTATTTTGTGATCCTTATCGACATGCAATTACATATTGCCTTTTGGATCTAAAAGGGGGAAAAGGGATGGCATGCCTGCCATGTGTCCACCATTATTAGCATGCTGGAAACATTTCAGAGGGCATCAGAGATATTGCTTCCCTTGGGGCATTTTCAGGGTGAAATACGGAATGGACTCTTTCACACCTTTCATTTGTGCTGTTAATACTGAAATCAGAAGTATAAAGCATTTTAAATCAACAGAATAAAAAGCAAATCTCAGAGTAGCTTTCCTTCCTATGGTGCTTGCCAAAAATGCCAGGCCAGGCGTCAGCAAGTAAATTAAAAAAATGAGTCACCTTGACCCCTTCCTCATCTTTAAAACTCACTTGAAAATGGGTTCCTTCCCTCCCAGTCTACATCTGCTGTGCTCTAGGGCTGTCAGCCCAGCAGCAAGGCCCTCGTCTGCCAAGCAGTCAGAAAAGACCAGCTGTAATTGGCAATCCATTTCTCCATTTCCATTGTACAGCCATCCCTGACAAATTAATCACAATCAAATGTTGGCTGCAGCGAGGGGCACCCTACGCAGCAGGGAAGAAAAATGAGGCCTCACGCTGGTCTGACAGCCGAATCTTTCAACTCACCCCGTTAGACTGAAGGAAGGGACACTGCGGTTTGCCTGTCACCACAACCCATAAACAAACCGCTCCGTGCTGCTCGAAATTTGGCTGATCTGAACTGGGCTTCCTGAGGACCTCCAGGGACCTGACCAATCTGTGCTGCAGGGATGAGGGAAGAGTTTCATCCTGCTGAGGAAGAGGCTCTGGGCAGTGGCATATGAGAGTGCCCATGGGAACCCTGGAGAGGGATGCTGTGTCTGACCGTCTGAAAATTGGCGGAGGTCCATTGTAAGCTCCAAATGAGAGTGTCTGTCTGACTGTGCTTGCCGCTTGTCTATGGTCTGCCATTCATCCGCTGGGGAGGGAGGTATCCGGCCCTTTCCACTCATTACTGTTCACTTACCAGGCAATTTTCCCTTCAACATTTAACCATGAAACTGAAAATACCCTTAAAAATGTTCTTCATCTATCTCCCCAGTCCCTCTAATAAATTTCATAAGCTTTACTCATAGGAAATCTTCTTAGTCCATCACTCAGGCCAAATTTGTCTTATTTTAGATGTAATTGTAACAAATACTTTCTTGGACTAGAGTAATTTAAAGAAGGTGGGAAGATCCTAAGAGGAAGATGCTGACAAAAAGAAGTGGCATAATAGTAAAAGATAAACAAAAAGTCAATTTTCTTTCTGTGCCCTGCAGTATAGCCAAGAGAAAAATCATATTTTGGAGTGCTCATTCTTTGTAAAAGACAGCCAATCTGTGTGATGGAATGTTTCTGATGTTATCCATCCTAAGTTTAAGAGTCTTTTCTTTTATGTCCCCTCTGAAATGCTCAAGATGCTCAAATTGAATCAAGCAAGAGTAATAATGTTCTTATAACTGTGGACAGTGACATTCACAGCTGTGACATGTAGCTTTCACAAAAGAGGGGTCAGGGGCTTACAGGTTGGTAGTGGAATGTATTAATTCCTAGGAAAACTGATCACTGTTCAGACATATGCTTGTATTGCATCATTTTCTCTAAACTTTCCATTTTACCTCTCCTTGGCAACTGAGTAGAAATACGATATAATTAAAATGTGGAGTTTTATAACTTTTTAAAGCCAGGTTTAAAACATTTCATCTCTGCTGCTGCTGCTGCTCGGTCACTTCAGTCGTGTCCGACTCTGTGTGACCCTATAGATGGCAGCCTACCAGGCTCTCCCATCCCTGGGATTCTCCAGGCAAGAACACTGGAGTGGGTTGCCATTTCCTTCTCCAATGCATGGAAGTGAAAAGTGAAAGTGAAGTCGCTCAGTCCTGTCCAACTCCTAGCAACCCCATAGACTGCAGCCTACCAGGCTCCTCCACCCATAGGATTTTCCAGGCAAGAGTACTGGAGTGGGGTGCCATTGCCTTCATCTCTAGTACTAACTTAAAAAAAAGCCACATTTTTCCACATATATTTAAGACTAGAGATTCTGTGTGTTAACTCAGGTTAATAAAAAAAAAATGGAGATTTTTCTGAGGTCCAAATTATAGCCAAGAATTTCCCAGTACCAACCTGAAAGTGTCAGTGACTTGTCCACAGTCACATAGAATCCAGACCATGAACACAGCATCCAGGTGCTGCTGTGTGATTTTTTCCTCAGACGTACACGATTTGAAATTTTCCTGATGATTAGCTTCTTTCTGGAGGAAAAAAAATCACATGTGAAAAGATGTAATTCAATTGCTATTTCTCCCTTTCTCTCTCCAAGAAAGATATATTATAATTTTCTAAACCTACCCCTGCTGCTGCTGCTACTGCTAAGTCACTTCGGTTGTCTCCGACTCTGTGCGACCCCATAGACGGCAGCCCACCAGGCTCCTCTGTCCCTGGGATTCTCCAGGCAAGAATACTCAAGTGGGTTGCCATTTGCTTCTCCAGTACATAAAAGTGAAAAGTGAAAGTGAAGTCGCTCAGTCGTGTCCGACTCTTCGCAACCCCATGGACTGCAGCCTACCAGGCTCCTCCATCCATGGGATTTTCCAGGCAAGAGTGCTGGAGTGGGGTGCCATCGCCTTTGCTGAACCTACCCCAGTGACCTGAAAATCCCAGTGCTTATTGAATCAAGGCTCATTAACTGAACCTCTCCCCCTTCCCCACACCCAGGCCTCTCATCTCTTGTTCAAATAAAATTTTACCAGGAAGTACAAGGGCTTTCCTGGTGGCTCAGATGGTAAAGAACCTGCCTGCAGTGTGGGAGACATGGATTTGGTCCTGGTTCGGGAAGATTCCCTGCAGAAGGGAATGGCAACCCATTCCAGTATTCTTGCCTGGCAAATTCCATGGACAGAGGAGCCTGGTAGGCTACTGTCCACGGGGTCACAAAGAGACATGATTGAGTGACTGACACTTTCACAACTAATTTAGCCATTCCAAACATTGAGTTATTTGCTTTGTTCCTAAAAATGTTTATATCATGTTGCATATTACAGTTTAGGTTAAAATGGTTATATACCAACTGAACTGACATTTACCTTAAAGTTAATAATGTTGCCTACTATCTCTTGGTTACCTGTAAGTGTTCCTGACATACTATGCGTCATTTCTGATCCTCACAACGGTCTTGATAGATCAGTACAACTATCCCCAGTATACAGATGAGGGATCTGAGATTCTGTGAGTTTAGTAACTGACTTAGGAAAGAACAGAGTTGAGACCCTAACTCAGCCTTATTCTTCAGGGGTGCTCCTGAAAGCAGTCTTTGCCTCTCTGTTTCAAAGAGCAGTGCTCAGAGAAACGTCCTTCTGTTCTACTAAAAGAGGGGCCATGATTTGGGAGGCAGTGTCTACAATTATCGGAGAAGGCAATGGCACTCCACTCCAGTACTCTTGCCTGGAAAATCCCATGGGTGGAGGAGCCTGGTAGGCTGCAGTCTATGGGGTTGCTAAGAGTTGGACACGACTGAGCGACTTCACTTTCACTTTTCACTTCCATGCATTGGAGAAGGAAATAGCAACCCATTCCAGTGTTCTTGCCTGGAGAATTCCAGGGACCGGGGATCCTGGTGGGCTTTCCGTCTATGGGGTCACACGGTCTACAATTATACAATGTATAATGAACATTCATCAAAGGCCTCAAGTCTGTCCAGCAAGCCTTTGGTCTGAAGAATCCAAATTTTGCTTTCCTGGTTATATCACAATCTCTGTAGTTATCTCATTGGCTGAGGAGCATGAAGACCCAATATTGGAAAATCCATAAGCAACCCTAATGGTTGTGCTAGAATCTGGATGTTAGACCTGCAGTCTTTGGCTCTTCTAACATTGACCTGTGTCTCCTGCATAATCTCAGCTTTATGCACCAGGCTATTGCTCTGCTTTGACAATTAATTTTAGCTTTCTGGAGAATGTCGAGCAGTTGGGAGGGCATGTCCCTAGCCAATTGCCAGTACAGGGTATGAGCGTTAGGTGAGGTTGTCATCTGACAAACAGTTATGGCCAAAGCCTTTTAATAATCATTTTTGTGTGCTTTAATTATCAGATGTTTGTTCAGCTGTATCTTTAATAAGAACAGTATTATTAGTTTAATCATTTTTAAAGCATTCTTAGCTGCAGGTTGTAAGCATCTTTGTCAGTTTTCAATGGTAAGATGTCTAAATCACTCTCTCTCCCTTCCTTACAACCTTCCCTAACACTGCTCTTTCCATCCTCTCTGCCTAACAAATGTTATTAATATTTTCTTTTCCTTCAACACACACATATATGTGCGTGCACACACACATACACACATACACACTTACTATGCTACTGTTAGTTGAATGTCTACAACATTTTTCTAAGTGTTTCTAACTTAGGAAAATTGATGAGTTGTCATGAAGATCTCTCTTTTAAGTCTTATCTGTCCATCAGACATGATTGTGTGTGTAGGTATTTATACATATATTAGTCATATTTGCATGTATATGCATATATATACACAAGGGACTTCCCTGGTAACTCAGACAGTAAAGAATCTGCCAGCAATGCAAGAGACCCAGGAGACCTGGGTTCAATCCCTGGTTTGGGAAGATCCCCTGGAGAAGGAAATGGGAGCTCACTCCAGTATTCTTGCCTGGAAGATTCCATGGACAGAGGAGCCTTGCAGGCCACAGTCCATGGGGTCACAAAGAGTCAGACACGACTGAGCAACTAACAGTATACTATACATACACAAACACATATATATGCATATATTTAGTTATATATACATACACACATATTTATCATATATATTTTAAAGATTTATCTTTCCCATTTCATGGGAACCAGCCCTACATAGAAATACTTTGAGCTGTGGAGGTGACCTTTCATGGATTAAAAATGATTATTAACAGTGATGGTGGTTACTTACCAAGGATTTACCTTGTGCCTTCTGCCTGGTAATGGGTCAGTTGCTCTGTGTATCTTAATCCATCTCATGCTCAGAACAATCTGTGGGATAAGTGCTGTTACTGTTACAGATGAAGAAATTCAGATCACCTGAACCACTGGCTCAAGTTCATACAGAGACCACCACAGTCAAAACGGTAACTAAATCCAGGAATTCTGACTTCAGATTGTCCTCACTTAATGAACAGCAAGAATGACATCCTTATGGTATTTAGAGGCTTTCTTCTTATGCATTTTCTTAGACATTTAGCTTCCTGGTAGTAGAGGAATATTTCACCAGTCACCAAATGGGCCCATTTAATAGAAAATTAGTACTCAGCCCTGCTTTCAAACTGGTGATTATGTGGATAATGAGTATATATATTGGCCCCCCTTCTGTCATCTGATTTAATGGAAATTCTAGTCAGTGTCAGCTTGTACAGTGATTTTAGAGATTGATTAATGAGTTGTCACTGTTTTAAATTGGATATAGGTAATCAGAGGCAGGAATAAAAGTATCTTAGCATCTGAGCAACCCAGAACATTCAACAAGTGATGAATGAAACCATGAGAGCCCTTCAGATGTGTGATTTATGTACATACCCTTGGGTAACTGCACTTACTATAAACCGTACTAAGCTATCTTTACCCCAAATACTGATGGGTTTATATTTAAGAATTCTTCTTGGGAAATATCATAAGACTTTGAGCAAATAACTGTCAGGCCTGTCAAAATCTTTTTATAAAGGGCAGCCTGTGAAATTATAGTTGTGAAATGTGATGCATATTTTGAAGAATAAATTAATTACTTAAGCTTTTACTGCAGATTCACTTTCATTGTCAGGTTTTCATTCCATTACAGCCTCTGCTCAGTTTTCCAAGGTGGGTTACAACCTTGTAGATGCCGACTGCCCTCTCATTTCAGCTTATTTCTGAAGACGAGAGTTGATTGACATTTTCAGCAGTCAGACAGGCTCCCTTCATAAATCTGTAAACTAAAAATGAGCTTTCTGCTTTGTGAAATCTCTCTTTTATGAACTTAATAAAGACCTAGACAGGCCTGAGGGATAGCTCTGTTGACCTCATCAGGTTCTGTGCAGCAGGATGTCTCTACAAAAATGTGCTTTCAACAATTCCGTTTTGGGGAAGGATGTGTGTTAAGGGATCACTGTAGTGTCTGACAGTAATTGTCAGGCAACGGGAATCCTCGAGGCAAATACTGGGAATCACAGAACTCCTTGGGCATCTGAGACAGAAAGTAATCTTCTTAAACTACCCGATCTAATTCTCCTGACATCACTCAGGCTCCACCTCTTCCTAAAATGTGTCTTCTGCTTCTGCACTTCTGGCTTTTGCTTACACAGTTCCTACCCTGGGAACACCTTTCCCTAGACACTGTCTCATCCAGGAATGTGGTTGAGTAGTCTGTTGATCATCTACTGCAGCAATGTGTCTTTCCTTTGTATCCCCACCATGATTTGCTGCTTGGAGAAACAAATGTGACTTCCCTCTTCACTTGTGGTCGTAATCAGTTATTTGTGGTTACGAATCACATTCTATAACAGTACAAGCTCCTTGAGGTCAGGTGTACAGTTTTTGCATGTGGTAGGTAAACTCAGACTTTCCCTGGTGGCTTAGTATTTTATTTTATTTTTTTAAAGAAAAAAAACCTCCTGCCAATGTAGGAGATGCGAGTTCAACCCTTGCATCAGGAAGATCCCCTGGAGAAGAAAATGGCAACCCATTTCCAGTCACAAAAGTGCAGCCCCAGAGAAAGATCTGATATTGGCCTCTTCGCCCATTGTCCCTAACGCAGCAGTTTTCAATCTTGGCTGCCTTTTGCAATCACCAGGAAGCTAACTAAATAAACTATAAGAGATAATCTAGTGCCTTTATCCTGTCCCTGGAAATTCTGATGTGATTGGTCTTGGCTGTGACCTGGGCTTCAGGATTTATTTAGTCTCCTAGGAGAATCTAATGTTTAGCCAGGACTGAGATCCACTGAGCTGGTAGAAGTGAAATTTGCTTACCCTTTCATAGGCTTTATAGTTTTATTTCAGCTTGCTTTTTACAGTGGGCAACTGACTTCATATCACTTCATTTTATCTGTTCTTGGGCAGACAGGCTGGCACCCTCAAAGACTGAAGTTGTGGGAGGGAACTGAAATTCGTTTTTAATTTTTAGAAAGATATCTTACTTTTGAACGTCCACTAAGCTAGATGTAAGGATTAATTCAAATGATTGTGATTATTTTGTACTTACTGTATATAGTCTGAAATTCTTATCCTCAGTTTAATTTTTCTATTACTTTTGAAGTCATTAGAGGATGTACAATTTGACAAGGATTTCTGGACTTGACTATTCTGCATCTGACATGTTTCTATTCTGAGAAGCCACAACTGTGTAATGGTAGATATAGCAAGTCTGTAAACCTTTTTGTCATCCAACTTGGCCGTGTTAATTTGACCATCATCCCCTTATTGTTTCTGGAAACTACATGTGCAATCAGGTGCAATCTTGGAATGCTACAAGTTTGTTTGACGAAATTGGGTCACATGGAGATAGAATAACTGAAATCTTTCAGTTATTCTGAAGTGCAAAGCAGCTGGATTTGCGTGATTGGAGAATAAGCAATCCCACTGACTTCTCTGAAATGCCGTTTTGTCTGACATTACTCTGGTACTAACCATGATGACCACAAGCTAGAATATGAGTTGGTTTCTTAAAGTTGGGGAAAGGATATGTTACCAAGCTCTTCTGTCTTTGGCTGTGGAAATCTCTCCTTTGTCCTTTCCCTGTCATATGGCTGATACTCTAAGTTATTTGGCCATTTGAAGATACACTTTTCACAATGTTAGTAAGTGTTAGGTCCCTGGGAGGCGCCGGATGTAGTGTGATGATTTGGGCCTTTGAAGTTCATGCAAGAGACATGCAAGTTCAATCTCTGGGTTGGGAAGACCCCCTGGAGTAGGAAATGGCAACCCCATCCGGTATTCTTGCTTGCAAAATTCCATGGACAGAGGAGCCTGGTGGGCTACAGTCCATGGTGTTGCAAAGAGTTGGACATGACTGAGCACCCACACTCACTAGGATTTACATACTATCTCTCGCTCTAATTATTTTATCTCTATGAGCTGTGGTTCCCCCTCCTCTGTAAAATGGAGATAATATAATTTAATCCAACAGAGATGCTTTGCACATTAAATGAAAAAACATGTATAAGTGCTCAGTACCATATTTGACTCACAGAGAACCCTTCCATAATAAATGGCAGGCATTATTTAGTTCTGTTTCCTAAACCCTAATCTTGAGTTACATTTTTCCAATTATTTCCACTAGTAGAAGAAAATTTGGGCTATAACTGCTGGATCCTGCCACACAAGGCTTGGTTTCAAACTGCTTTGAGCATTTCCAAAGACATTTTGGATAATAATGAATCCACATGTTTTCAGAAACCATTCCCTTGTGGATCAAGGATGACCACAGCATTGAGATAAATCATATAAGAACTCATAAAAAGGAAATGTACTCTGCCCTCTTTTTTAAAAAGAAAGTTCCCAGTAATCATTAGACCTTAGCCTCATTTTTTGTGGTCAGACTCAGGAAGATGTTTGCATTCTCTAGGGAAGGTAACTTGACTTTCCTGAAGCTGCTGTGATATAAACCAGAAGTCATTATCAGTGATGAAAATGTGGACTTGGAACTGAGATACATCCTAGGTGAGCATACCTGTTAAAGACGAGGTTCTTGCATAGTGTTTAGCATTGAATCAGAGAGTGACACTAAACTTAGGAACACTAAATGCTTCGGGAGAGATAAAGGGGATAAGCTGTTTAAAAATGCATCATTTATTCAATACACGCCCACTAAATGCGACACCTGATTGACACTGATAATACTTATTTAATATTAATAGTCCATTTATTCAGAGTTCAACAATTATTTCCTGAGTGCCCACCACACTGTGTACAAGAGATTCTTCCAGGCTTGATATCTCGACCGGAATGAAGGAGAGTAGTTTTGGGCCAGTGAGGAGAGATGGCCTGTCACCTGCTCCTGACCCTTCACTTTCAGCCCCTCAGAGCTATGTGCTGAGTGAGCATCAGAGTCCTAAGTCCTTTGGCAGTGATCCCAGGGCTTCTTGCCCATAATTTTGAAGGGCAATTGGAAGTTCCAGCTTAGAGCCAAATCTAGACATTCCAGGAAGCTCCCAGAGCTGCCATGACCTCCTTGATAGGAAGGATGGAAGATGAAATAGTATCTGAAAGCAATTTGTAGGCCTGAAATCAAAGAAGAAACATTTCTTGAGGATACAGTCTCTCAATAAAAAAGGAAAGAAAACATGGCTAATATTTAGAGCTGGGAAGCTTGACTTTTCTTTTTTCCTCCAGTGATGCAGATTTGCAGAGAGAGAATAAATGCTCTTATCTGCAATGTATTTTTCATTAGTGTCTCCACATTATCACTGCTGTCTGCCTGGGTGTCTTGTATCTACTGCCCAGCCCTCCTGCTCACCCCGTTTCAGTGTTGAGGTACTATGGATGCTCATTTGGAGAAAGGTTAAAGCAGAAGAAGGGGGCTAGATGCTCTCTGCTGCATATATTCAACATCTGAAGCAGCTTTTCAACATATGCCATATTTTAATGGGAGCCTCCCCGACTACCCCTGCCAAACTATCTCTTTATAGAAATTTCCTTGATCTTCCCAGTGACACTGAATGCTCACCATCCTGATCATTATCTAATAATTATCTATGGCACATTCAGTCTCCATTCTCTAATCTTCCTAAAGGATTCCAGCTGCTTGCCAAGCTTCCAAATCTGTGTAAGAAGCTGGGCAAGGGGACTAGGAAGTCTTCAGAGTTCAGGCAACCTTCTCACTTCTTGACCTTTTTCTAGACAATTTTCTACTCTTGCGATCCTATATATATTGAGATTCTTAGGGGATTAGTAGGATACAGAGACAGAGAAGGCGATGGCACCCCACTCCAGTACTCTTGCTGCCATCTATGGGGTCGCACAGAGTCAGACATGACTGAAGTGACTTAGCAGCAGCAGCAGCAGCAGGATACCGAGATGATGCATGTGGTTGATATTTGTATTTCAGTTTCTCAGTATTTTACCTTCTTATTTCTTCAAATAAGACATAGCAATACACTAAATTTTCTTTTTGAGGTCACACCTCTACCCTCAGTCCAAATAGTTCTCATGGATTTCATCTCCAGCCACAGAGATGTAGTTTGTAACCTAGAACCGGCCATACTGACTCATCTAGAAACAGGCATATAACAGAGGTCTGGGAAGTAGATTGAGTCTACTCTTTTGGCTGCGGAGATTATGCAGACATGGGCAGTTTGGGGAAGTTACTAGAAAGAGACACTTGTCATTTCTGATGAAATTAAACCTGTGAGAAAGTAGATTTATAGTTGCTTGCAGGCATTCTACTATCATTTGGACCCAAGACTGGTAGCAACATAGATGAAAGAAGATCCCAGAGATGGAGACAGCTTAGGTCTAGGTAATATTATGTGGATCACTGGATTAAACCGTTTCTGAAGTGGGATAACTCTTGAACTTTTTAGTTATGTGAGTCTATACATGCAGATATCATTGTTCGAGTTTGAGTTGGTTTATGTGTCACTTGCATTGTGAACTATCCCAAATGCTAAAAATTATCACCCAAAGAACTTGTGTGTGTGTGTGTGTGTGTGTGTGTGTGTGTATGTGTGTGTGTTTCCAGTTTTGAGGATGACTTCCCACAGTGGTACAAACAAACCGAAAAATTTTTGGATAATGTCTAATGCTCAGTTTAATTGTTCCCCTTCCATTATGAGGGCTTCCTTGATAGCTCAGTTGGTAAAGAATCTGCCTACATTGCAGGAGACCCCGGTTCGATTCCTGAGTTGGGAAGATCCCCTGGAGAAGGGAAAGGCTACCTACTCCAGTATTCTGGCCTGGAGAATTCCATGGACTCTATAGTCCATGGGGTTTCAAAGAGTTGGACACGACTAAATGATTTTCACTTTCCATTGTGAAGAAGTGTTTATTGCCATTAATTGTCTGTTCTAGTTGTTTCATTATTAAAAATCTACTCTGTGTTTCATAATTCCAAAACCAAAGTCACCAACTTAGGGTTTTTATCTACTTTAAATGAATCTACAGTTGCAGAGAGCAGTTCAGTAGAAATAACATCCTTTCTTATTCTGTGATTCCCTTTAATTAATGTTATAAAGTGGTCTAAGTACATCAGAAAGTTCCCCGACTGAATCAAAGTTCATAAAAGTACCTGTGTATAGTTGGGAACTTAATGTGAGTTTAATGCCACATTTTAGCTCAGTGGAAAAATAATAAAAATAGTAATTTATTTAATGAGCTAAGTTGATGTAACCGTAATCAATCATGAGGAATGCCTGTCTCACACCAAAGCAGGAAAACAAAGTACACATGGATTGATAATCTACAGTTAAAAAAAGAAAATAATCACATTAAATTTTAGGATAATAATTGTATAATATGTGGGTGGGAATTTTAGATGGACATTAAATTTGACTAAAAGACAAATTCTTGGCTATCAGAGTGTTAAAATCCTTGATATGTAAAGAATTCTTAGAAAAAAATATAAACAGCCTTATGGAGAAATGGACAAAAGGCATAAAGAGTAATAAAAGAGGAAATATAAATAACCAGTAAGCATATAAAAGGATATTCAGTTGTCAGGAAAACAAAAATCAAAATAAAATATCATTTTACTTCCTATGCAATTGACTGGCAAGAGGAAAAAAATTAAAAAAGATTGAGAATAACTAGTGCTGGTGAAGACATGAAGAAACTAAGACTTCATGTAATGCAGATGGGAATGTGACTTTTGATCATCTGTTTTTACAAAGTAATCTAACTCTAGCTTCTAAAATTTGCATATCCCATAGTAAACCCACTTTGAAGAGTCTCAGTTTCCTCAGCTTTAAAATCGAGTGCCCCTGAGACTTCCTTGGAGGCTGAGTGGTTAAAGCTCCACACTTCCACTGCAGGGCGCCTGGGTTCTGTCCCTGGTGGAGGAACTAAAATCCTGTATCCCATGCCGTGGCCAAAATATAATAAGAAATTTTAAAATTAGAATTAAAAAAAAAGCTAAAATGAGGTGCACCATTCTATTACTGTGTGTACCTCAGAAGCAGAAGGAGATAGTGATGTTGAAAGTCATGTAGATATTGAAGGGTAGCTTGCATTACCTCTTCCTGGATTATTCATTTTGTGCTTTGCTTCTCCTTTATTTAAAAAAAAAAAAAAGAAACGCCTTCAATTCAACAAGCTGGTTGTGAGTGTGTTATTGTGCTCCATATGTGTAGGGCTTTCTAAGTGGCTCAGCTGTAAAGCAATGCAGGAAATGCAGGAGACTCAAGTTCGATCCCTGAGTTGGGAAGATCCCTGGAGGAATGCGTGGCGACCGACTCCAGTATGCTTGCCTGGAGAATTCATGAGCCCTGCCATTAAGGAGTGTTACCTGGTTATGAAGATATATCTCACCTCATGTTTCTTCACCTTGTCACACTTCCAACATGACCAAGTCTTACAGAAGATGATGTCTGATGATAGCATCTGATGATTGCTTTTGGCCAGGGGTCACTGTGGCAAGGCGGCATTGTGCATGTGGCAATTTGTACATTGGGCAATTTTGGAAATGGCATTTCTACCTCCAAGCTGCAAGGGTGCTATGCTGCAAATGCCTTCACAGAAAATAGTCTCCGGTCCCAAATGAAAAGTGCAATTTGCAAAATGGCCTAGCTGGGTCGGTGTTAGGAATACGGAACCATACCTGACTAGATGGGCTGTTTTCAATTTTGCTTCTGCAATGGACTGTTTGAGATGGATGCTTGTTTGCTCTCCATCTGGAGGGCCTAACTTCCTAGCAGCATGTGCGAAGAAGACCAGGAGGCAGGAGAAGGGTGCAGGCACATGTTTGCTTCCTATCCCTGTTGACACCCCCATGGGGCTCTTCACCTTGGCCAAAGCAGTTGCTTCCAGCTTCCACCCCAGCACCTCAGAAGCCACCCAGGTCCTGGCTTCTCCTGAGAAACAGGAGTGCTGACAGGTGGCATTCTGTAGGGACACAGAATTTTACCTCTTCTGTCTCAGGGCTTTTCCTCTGAACCTGCAAACTAAACTGACATAAGGCTTCCCTGGTGGCTCAGATGGTAAAGAATCTGCCTGCAGTGCAGGAGACCTGGGTTCAATCCCTGGGTCGGGAAGACCCCCTGGAGAAGGGAATGGCAACCCACTCCAGTATTCTTTTCTAGAGAATTCCATGGACTGAGGAGCCTGATGGGCTACAGTTCATGGAGTCACAAAGAGTCGAACACGACTGAGCAACTAACACTTAACAAGGCACATTAACAGGAGAAAAAACATCAAATTTATGTAAGTTTTGTGTGACATTGGAGCCCTCATAAGGAAATAAAGGACGAGAGAAGTGGCAAAACTCAAATACTTTCATTCCAGGTCAAACAAAGAGAATCAAGTGTGGAAAAGTAACCGAAATATACAGGGAAGCTAGAGGAAGATAAGAATTGTTTAAACAGCACCTATTTGGACGGGATTCTCTCAGCTTTGATTCCCTGTCAAAAGATGTTTCTTTTTCCTAGAACAGGGAGAACATGTTTCACAGGGTGTTTTTATTTTCTCTTTTCAGAAGGAAAAGGGGAGATTAGAATGCTCTGTTGTATCATTTTTTTTTTTTTAATGCCTCTAGCTCCGAGTACTCCTTACGGCAAAGTGGCACTTTGGGAGATGGTGAATTCTGCCATCCTTCAATGCCCTCCTCAGAGATCTGGGTCCCAGAAGCCAGGGCAGCTCCTCCGAGGTCCTGAGCAGGGCCCATTCCTCAAAGTCTGGGTTTCTGCTGTGCTGGGGACACTCCTCCAGGCTTCGGAGTTCCAGTGATCAAGGCTGGTTCCCTTTGTCTACTAGGGCTTTGAGTGGTAGCTGTTTCCTGCTTTGCACATGTTACCTTTGCAGGCCTTCAAAGCCCCTGTGACCAGCCCCTGCTGTTCCATTCTCTATGACAATAACCATGGTGGTTCCTGTGTGCCTTTCTTGACCCGGGGGGACACAGCACCCCATGCTTGGTGACCTTTTCTATGAACTCAGTGATTTTCAAAGTGAAGTCTGCCTGTCCCAGAACAACTCACCTACACGTGATGGAGAATCAAGGCTAGATGCAGAGAAGACAGGCAAGGAAGCCTCACTCTTCTCCATCACAAATGCTTTTAATTTTGTCCATATTGTGTTTTGTATAAGATTTATAGCACTTAAAAGGATTCCAGGGATGTTCTTATAATGTTGATTTATATTAGAAGCATGTGATAAAGTATAACTATCTAAGTATTTGATTGAAGTTGTCTCTTTCTACCCCTGCCAGGAATAAATTCACTCTGCTCTTGCAATATCTTTTCTTTGGAATTTTCTTAACACATTAACTATATTCTACTTAAATATGAGGTTATATGTTACATTTTTTCTTTTCTACTGGACTGTCCTCCCTAGGAAGGCAAGAAACAGCACTATATCATTAATAAGCATGGAACCAGGGCTTAGAAGTCCTTCGGCTGAGTCCTTAGAGCATTATACACACTTGCTGGATTATTGTAAGCAAGTTATTAAACCCTCCTTTGGCTCTATTTTAATACAATGGAATTTGTATTATTTTGCTTTATTTTAATATAAGGATAACACTATCTGCCTTACACAAATGGTATGATTATCCGAAACATGAGTGAAATGCTGCTTATTTTTATTGTGAGTTCTGTGTACTTCCACCACTGTGTACAGCACAGCTCAGTGCTTGTATCTGCCCTCAGTAAGAGCCTGAAAACAAAACTGCATAAAACAAACTGGTCTAGTTACTATTGCTGCCTCACAAACCATCCTAAAATTTGATAGCTTTTAAACTGCAACCTTAGGATTTCCCTGAATTGGTATATATTTTGTTTATGCATTAAGTGTTCAAATGTAGTTGAGTAAACTTGCTATGTAAAAATATTTTTTTTGTTGTTCTAGAACTGAACTAACCTTATTTACATATTTTCTTGAACATACTAACAACTGCTGGCATTTTTTTTTTTCTCTTTAACTCTATGAACAAATCAAAATCACAGACAGTACCCAAATTCTGTTGGAATCCTGCTAGGTGAAAATGATATGTCTGTAAGAACTACATGAAATCTAGTTTCCAGATGGAGCTACTTTCTTGCCAATTTTGGGACTACCCAAAGCATTTCCTCTAAGAAACCATCTCTGGGAAGTGAAAAATTTACTCTTGGAAAATTACTGGAGAAAATGCTTGTGAAATGTGAAGTATGACTTTTGTATGGACAGTGTCCATGTCTCAGATATTTTATGAGTGCCTTTGGGAAATGTAATAATAATGCAGATTCTTACTGGGTTTGCTTTGTTTTCCGGAAAAGTAGAGACCACCAAAAATCAAGTGCACCTAATGAACATATTTCAAAACGAAGTTTCTACTGTAGGGCGGTTGCAAATAATCAATAATCAGAAGTGATGAGAACCCTTTGCATTTGTATAGCGTATGTACTTTTCAAGGCATGTCATGACCTCTTGCTTCTATAATTCCTTAAAAAAAAAAAAACCTTTGGAATATAGGAAAGGAAACTGCTATTACTATGATATTTGGCTACGGAGGCCAATAGATATTATAGCTGTGCCATTTTAAATATTCAAGGGGTAGTTTTGTTTCTTGATGCTTTGCTTTCTTTGTTGGTTTGGAAGCTGCTTGACTTTTGTTCAACTTCAAGTTTAGTGAAAAAGGAGAACGCTACTTACTGACTGAATTGAGTCGTAGTTTATCATATGTTTGTGCCGTAGTTTTGTGTTTGTACAAGAGAGACCGATGCCTGCCCTGAGGGTACTACCACTACCACTTTGCACAGGTTTCCCAGGGTAAACACTGATGGCACATGCCAAGTGGTTCCCAAACTTATCCAGTAAGAGGGTTTTGTAATAAGGTCAAAGAAAAGTTCACAGGTCTCTGTTCTGTAGTGGTAAAAAGGCAGCTATGACTCCTGTAATGTTTTTCAAAGTATTTGCATTGTAATAACTTCAATGGATGCATACACTTGTAGTAACATATACATCTATGAAGCATGCTATTCCTTCTAAAGGCCAGTCATGATACACATATGAATTCACTTGTTGTTATTATTCAGTTGCTAAGTTGTGTCTGACTTTTTGCAACCCCATGGGCTACAACACACCAGGCTTCCCTGTCCTTCACTGTCTCCCAGAGTTTGTGCAAACTCATGTCCATTGAGTTGAGTTGGTGATGCCATCCAGCCATCTCATCCTCTGTCATCCCCTTCTCCTCCTGCCTGCAATCTTTCCCAACATCCCGGTCTTTTCCAATGCGTCGGCCTCTTTGCAGTGGGTGGCCAAAGTATTGGAGCTTCAGTTTCAGCATCAATCCTTCCAATGAATATTCAGGATTGATTTCCTTTAGGATTGACTCATTTGATCTGTCCAAGGGACTCTCAAGAGTATAAATATGAAATCATAAAACTCTTTGAATAACTCTGAAGTCCCCTAGGAATTCATAACTACTGAATCAGAAAGCTCAGGGATGGACAGTCTCCTACATCTCATATGTCGGTGCTGGTGGAGAGGAACGGCTATCTGAAGGGCTATGTGGAAAGGCACTGGAAGTCCAAATATGAGTTCAGAGCAAAAGGGGTGATATCTATCAACTGGTGATGCCTGCCAGGGAAGGGGGACGGGTTAGGTGTGTAAGAGCCACATGTTTGACATCCTTGACTCAGACTGTGTGGACCCTTTGACTTAGCTTACCCTGGGAAAGGGTAGTAGAGATAGCCACTAAAATAGATATCTAACAAAGGTTTAAACTAAGAACTTAACTTTAAAATTCACTTAAAACTGCTCTAAAAGGTAAAGTCTGTTTTACAAAATATATTTAAGAACAAGTGAAGTTTATTGGGTCTTCATCCCAAACTTACCCTGTGATTAACCACCCTGTTCTTGCTCCCTCCACTTGAGGAAACCATCTGTTTTTCTCCAATACTAATTAAATATTGAAGTCTCTTCTCTTATTTCAGTCATTTGATGGGGGACCTCTCCTACCCATCCGCAGATATTCACTGCTTGGCACAGCCATCCCATCTGGCTTGTTGGTGCTTGGTTTATTCTGACTGGCTGTTCTCTTGAAAGACGAATCATTCACTGAGACCACTTACTCAAAAGTGGGGATATGGAGAAAAGTAAGTGAAAGACAGCTTTGGTCCCTCAACCCAATACTTCTATTTATCTAAATGAATTTCTCTAATTATAAGTCACTTACCATGTAAACTATTCAACCTTCTTCTTTACTGATTTTTGAAATACTTTTTCAGGAAAAGGATAAACTCCAATGGTATGTATAATTTATATGTTAACCATTCCTGGAATCTTCTAGTTTCTTCTGAAAGTCTTCTACCTTAGCTTTATTCTTCTCTGAGCATGTTGGAAAAAATTAAAATAACTACATCCTTCAAAAATATTTTAGTGGGGTTTCCTTGCAATTATGAACTCATCATAAATGCTCTGTTTTTCTGAGGGAAAAAAAGATGCACTCACTCTCTCTGCTCCTTTTGTACCTATTCAGCTACTTATTATCTCAAAAACCCATCTTTAGATATCACTTCCTTTCCTATCCCTGAAAATTGATTGCTCTGCCTCCAGGCCAGCTTTGTTTTTACCTTCATTATTGTTCTTCTTGAAAAGTATATTTTTCACTTGGGCTGGGTGAGGGCAGGGTTTATATCTTCGTCATCACTGTATCTCGAATGCCTTGCTGCAAACGGCTGGTGGTAAATGCCCCAAAAGCACTGGTTAGAACTGAACTCCATGGACTGTATGGTCCACGGGGTCACAAAGAGCCGGACACGACTGAGCGACTTCTATTCACTCACTCACTCACTCCGGGCTGCCACCACCATCTCCCCATGAAGAGAGGCCTCACTGACTCAGCCTTTTCCCCACTGAAAGCTAATTTGTGTGTTTTTGTGTTTTTTTTCTTTTCTTGATACTCTCTTTCCCCATTTTTTTCCCCTTAAGGTACAGCACTGCTTTTCACTCACATAACAAGGATCATAAATAAATGTAACAGGTGAGTGTTGCCTCGGTGAATGAGATTTCCTTCTTACATATAAAGTATAAATGCTATTAAATTTTTTAAAATATATTTTTACTGCCACAACACATCTTATTTTAAGAATTACTTTTGACTATTAACTTGAAAATAAAACATATTCAAATAGTCCCCTAAAGTGTAGGCGGGCAGGGTGGGAGTGGTGAGTTGACTATATTTCTGTCTGTGTTAAGAGCTGTCAGGTGCCTTGACTTCACTGAGGTTCTGGCTGGGCTCTCAGATGAGTGCTTGGCAAGCCTGAGACAGACTTCCCAGAAGAGGTAGAGTTTTCTCCCATAACTTTAGGAATGGATGGAGGTGCACTCCTCTGGGCTATTTAAGAGGAGACCCTGCTCAGAACTGTCTGTGGTCTACCAGCAGTCAGGGCAGTGTCTCAGATTCTTCTCTGGGCTGGTGAGGCATGAGAAAACAGGACAGACCTACAGTTTAGGAAGAACGGATGGACCCTGGGCTGATCCTTGAGTTGTCCAACCTTCTTCTCTATTCATTTTTGAGTAGTAACATTTAGCGGGTAGGGATGATGGGGAGCGGCTACTTTAAATTTGATCCAAGAGTTGACTGGTCAGGAAGAGTGAAGATCTGGTCATTCCACGCAGGTCTTTGTCTTTATGGATTTATTCTCTCATTCATTTATTCTCACATTCATTCATTTAGTAACCATGAATGCCTGCACCCACTTAGGCACATTGCCTGGCATCATTATGATACACTGACTAGGCAGCCTTCCAAATTATCTTAGCCATGGGGTTATGCACATTTAGGTAATTCAATTATTTATCCATTGAGAATTGCCGTTGTATTGGCAATTTTACTTGGAGACAGCTATTGGTGTGGGGCAAACATAGATAAAAGAATACATGGTGTGTCATTCACCTAGATCTCACAAGTCAACTCTGGCATCTTTATGAACTGACTCAGCATCTAATAAAATGTCCAAATTTTTAAGCCCCTCAAAATGTGATTTGGCTGATGGACATACAATTGGCACCAATATCCTTTTCCTTCTTTGTCATTCCTTCCCCTCTCTATTACTTCTAAGTCATAAGAATTTCAAGATAATATTTTCTCCAGTGTGCTTACCATGAAAAGCTTAAAAACAAGAGCTTGGGAAAATACAAAGAAGAAAAATGGGGTTGTTTTATAAGTATAAAATGAATTTTATTTACATTAAAGTCATTGATATTTGATAGCCTATAAGCAGCCTTCCCTAATTTAATCCTGATAATGTCAATTTCATGGCTACAGCAGACAAGCTCTAGCACGCTGTAAGGTCTCCCTGAACCCTATAAAAATTGAAATTAAATGTTTACTTCTGAAGAGGAGCATTTCTTAGAGGCCCAGCAAGTCTTTACAGATGTCATGATAATTGACAGTTGTTTATTGGACACGTCCTGGTGCCAAGTCCAAGGTCAGGCTCTGCAGCAGATGCTGCCCCTGCCCTGCGCTTCCTTCTCCTCTCCACACTCATCGTGTCTATGCAGCCAGCCTGACATCCTCCTACCAGAACCTGCGTCTCTCTCTGAGAGCATCCTCTGACTTCTGGAACATGCTCTGCTGAAGACCAAGGCAGGTCAGGACGTCCAGGAATCAAATCACACACATACCAGCCACCTGCAATCCAGGAGTAATGGGACTTGGTGGATAAATACCCCACCTCTTTTGCTCCTCAGATAAGATAACTTTGAAGTATATGCTCTACACCATTTCCCAAAGTTCCCCACTGAGATTGTGCCCCAAATGCCCAGAATGGTAACTGGTTTGATAACCACCCTTTATCAGGTTTCTACTCTTCCATCTTTCCACTTTCCTAACCATGTTTCTGGGGTTGTCCTCAATTTATGTCACTCCCTTGTCTCAAGGTCTGCTTTTGGTGGAGGCCAACCAGGACATGTGCATCACATACATGATCTGTTCATCTTTACTGCTTGTCCAGGAGAAATGTTTTTGAGTTATGCTAAGTCACTTCAGTCATGTCTGACTCCATGCAACCCTATGGACTGTAGCTCACCAGGCTCCTCTTCCATGGGATTCTCCAGGGAAGAATAGCGGAGTGGGTTGCTGTGCCCTCCTCCAGGAGATCTTCCTGACCCAGGTATCAAACTCGTGTCTCCTGCATTGACAGGTGCATCTTTACCACTAGCACCACCTGGCAAGCCCCATGGGAAATGTTATTATCCCCATTTTACAGATGAAGAAGCTGGGGTTCAGAGAGATTAATTAGCTTGCTCTCTTATCCCAAATCTCCTTCCTTTCCTACTTTATTGAGAGAAGACTGGCAAGGTATGGTCTTTTAAGAATGTGCAGCCATGTGGTTAATGAATTCTGCAGCAGAATAATAAATCAAATATTTATTGATTCGAACTGCTGTAGTCATGGTCAAAAATGCAGGAGGTGGAATTCTGTTCATTCTTTCTACAAATATTTATTTTCTCCTGCTAAGTGCCAGGCTCTCTGCTCCTTCCTGAATGTACAGTGGCAAGTGAGGAGCTCTCCTATGAGAAGGGCTGAATGCATACTGATTTGTGAAAAATTGTCATCATGGTATTAGAGCTTTCTGTGATGCCAGGATCTTAGCCTGCTATTCAAGAAGTGTTCAGAAATGACAACCTGATTTCTAAGTATCTACCCAGATACCAATTAGTTGGCTTTATGTCAGTAAGCAGAACCCCATTTCTCTCTCTCTTTTTTTACTTTTGGATTGACCTTTTTATGTTTTCCTTTCACTTGAATATAAATGCCTTTTGTAGGTAATGAATATTTCTGACACTGCATTTGAATTTGAATAGGTAATAATGACCAAAGTTCTGAATATAATTGCATGATCCACATCAACTTAAAAGTTGGGTACAGGACTCACTTAGAAAGTGCCTGGACTAAGGGAGTGTTGAAGATGTTAACAGAATCTTTTCCCCATACTTTCATTCAATTAGAAGGGGAGAGAGAGAAGCTATTGATTTAAGTCAGTGGGAAGAAATTGGTGTTTAGCCTTGTTGGCATCTTAACTACAAATGAAACCAATATCCCAAAGTCGTTCCATTCTGAGTGCTATGATGATTTTACGGTTGACTAGTGATCTGTACCTTGCTTCAAATTACTTAGGATGTATTATGGCATAATCTATGAGAGCAGGTGGGCTCCAAAAACACAGCCTGTAGACATGAAAGGAGAGGCTCAGGGCAGTGCAGTCACAGAGCAGGGAGGGTCACCTGATCATGAGGGGCAGTTTGTGATAGATTCCACAAACTTGGCCTCCTGCTCTTTTCCACCTGTCCACTGCTTTTCTTGCATTCCTGCTCCCCGAGTACACATCCCGTGTAAAAGGCCATAGTTCTTTGCTCTCACTTATCTGTGACCATCTTCCTCTCTGTCAGGTATCCCAACTGCCATGCAGAGCATCGTCTGTGAGTAGGATAAACGTTAGAAATGCTGAAGGATGGAAGAGTGCGTAAGGCCTGGAGGAAGAGCCCATACTAGTGGAATTTTAGGTACTTTTTCTTTTAGTCAGGCCAAGCAGCATGCTTTTTATTTTTAAATCCATATATATATATATATATATATATGCAGAGGATGTATACATTGTTGCTGTTTTTCAATCTCTAAGTTATCTCCAGTTCTTTATGACTCCATTCACTGTCGCCCCCCAGGATCCTCTGTCCCTGAGGATTTCTAGGCAAGAATACCAGAGTGGGTTGCCATTTTCTCCTCCAGGAGATCTTCCTGGATCAGGGATTGAATGTATGTCTCATGCGTTGGCAGGCAGATTCTTTACCACTGAGCCACCAAGGAAGTGGAGTGAAGTGAAAGTCGCTCAGTCGTGTCCGACTCTTTGTGACCCCGTGGACTATACAGTGCATGGAATTCTCCAGGCCAGAATACTGGAGTGGGGAGCCTTTCCCTTCTCCAGAGGATCTTCCCAACCCAGGGATCGAACCCAGGTCTCCCGCATTGCAAACAGACTCTTTACCAGCTGAACCACAGGGAAGCCCAAGAATACTGGAGTGGGTAGCCTGTCCCTTCTCCAGCAGTTCTGCCCAACCCACGGATCAAACTGGGGTCTCTTGCATTGCAGGTGGATTCCTTACCAACTGAGTTATCAGGGAAGCTCAAGCCACCAAGGGAACTAGGATGTATATATACACACACCTCAATATGTAACAAAACAGTGATCAGTGGTTATCCTATAAGACATGCATAAAATTCCCAGCAGTGAATCAAAAGGCTTATCATGCTACAAATTGCAAATGACAAAAAATGTTCAGGACAGAATACTTTTCAGTCTACTTTTTACCTAGTGGTGTTTTGAATTTTTCCACCTGCCGATGAGAGCACATCAGTGCTTCATAATATCAAGTTGTTTTATATGAATTATGTTGTTTCTGTTGAATAGCTCTATTACTACTACTACTAAGTCACTTCAGTCGTGTCTGACTCTGTGTGACCCCATGGACTGCAGCCTACCAGCCTCCTCCATCCATGGGATTTTCTGGGCAACAGTACTGGAGTGGGCTGCCATTGCCTTCTCCTGAATAGCTCTACTAAATACCAAAGGAAAAACCCTATCCCAGATTGTGCAATTTTATTACACTCTTCTTCATGCTTTGCCATTAAAGGAATTTCAGATATTTTGAAAGGCCTCTGAAGGTGGGAAAGGTACTTTTGAACCACATTCCTAGCTAGTGTATTTCATTTTTACAGAGCTGTCTAGAATATAGAAGCATATTGAGGAACTAAAGAAATGAATTCTGAAGCCAATTATTTACTACAATTTATTGATGACTATTTACTTAATGGAAAAGGCAATGGCACCCCACTCCGGTACTTTTGCCTGGAAAATCCCATGGATGGAGGAGCCTGGTAGGCTGCAGTCCATGGGGTCGCTAAGAGTCAGACATGACTGAGCAACCTCACTTTCACTTTTCACGTTCATGCATTGGAGAAGGAAATGGCAACCCACTCCAGTGTTCTTGCCTGGAGAATCCCAGGGATGGGGGAGCCTGGTGGCTGCCGTCTATGGGGTCACACAGAGTCGGACATGACTGAAGTGACTTAGCATAGCATAGCATTTACTTAACATTGGCATACATTCTGTGAGAGAGGAAAAAGAACAAAAAGGCAGTCCTGACCCTAAAAGAGATCACTGCTAGTTGGAAGACATACAATATGCACAAGAAAAGAGTTGATGTTAAAGTCTGTTAGTTGACATAGTCAGAGCTGGGCTCAGTGCAGGAAGTGGGCACTGGAGTTAATCTGGAATGAGGGTAGCAGCCCTTCATGGAAAGGAAGGAAGAAGCTGGTACAGGACTAGGGAAGGCATTGGAATCGGAGCCAAGAGGGTACAAGCAGAGGACTGGAATGTGGTTGAAGTCAAAGTGCTTGCAAGAGAGTTGTGAAATACAAATGGAAAGTGAGAGAGAATGACGGGCTTGTGGTTGTGGAGGTGGGACCCCAGTGCGTGTTCTTAGCTGGGGTGTGCTGGCCACGGGGTACAGACAGGTTGTCTGCATTCTTTTAGTCTAACATTATGTCCATCATCTTATTTTCCTTTTTCTTTTCTTTTTTTCTTTCATTTATGGCAACAATACTGTCCAAAGGTTTAAGTCCATAGTTACTTTTCACCATTTCTTTCCCCCTGTTTCCACCGGTAATTAGTTGTCAACTATTTTTAAGTCATTTTTATCTCCATCAGTTCAGTTCAGTTCAGTTCAGTTCAGTAGCTCAGTCATGTCCAATTCTTTGCGACCTCATGAATTGCAGCACACCAGGCATCCCTGTCCATCACCAACTCCCGGAGTTCACTCAGACTCACGTCCATCGAGTCAGTGATGCCATCCAGCCATCTCATCCTCTGTCGTCCCCTTCTTCTCCTGCCCCCAATCCTTCCCAGCATCAGAGTCTTTTCCAGTGAGTCAACTCTTCGCACGAGGTGGCCAAAGTACTGGAGTTTCCGCTTTAGCATCAGTCCTTCCAAAGAAATCCCAGGGCTGACCTCCTTCAGAATGGACTGGTTGGATCTCCTTGCAGTCCAAGGGACTCTCAAGAGTCTTCTCCAACACCACAGTTCAAAAGCATCGATTCTTCGGCACTCAGCTTTCTTCACAGTCCAACTCTCACATCCATACATGACCAATAGCTATGGAATATTTCCCTCCTTTTCCCCCTCTGCCATCACCCTAGTGTATTCTATCCCCAATTACTCCAATCCCCTCTTTTACTAACTTGTTTCTTACCTTATGGCCTGATTTCCCTCCCTTCACTAGACTTCCTGCAGTGCAGTCCATTTTTGGCCCCTTTGCCTTTGCTCACATCACCTCTGCAGAATCCTGCTCCCCATTTCTTATTTAAACCCCATTATCTGATAAGGTTTATAATAAATACATTTCTTCCAGAAAGTTTCCATGATCCACTTTCTCTGCCTTTCATTCCCGAACTGGTAAAGACTTTTGCCCTTAAATTCCTAAAACATCTTCTCAGACCTCCTATTATCTTACTCATAATAGAAAAGAATAGCGAGAATGTTGACTTTCAAGTCCAGTCTGCCTAGGCTGATCCAGCTCTATTCTTATCAGCTGTGTGGTGTTAAGCTTGTGTGTGACTCTTTGAGACCCCACGGACTGTGACCCGCCAGGCTCTTCTTCCATGGGATTCTCCAGGCAAGAATACTGGAGTGGGTTGCCATATCCTTCTCCAGGGGATCTTCCAAACCCAGGGACTGAACCAGGGTCTCCCACATTGCAGGCAGATTCTTTATTGCTGAGCGCCCAGGGAAGCCCTGGCGAAGCCCTTAACTTCATTTTATTCATCTACACAATAAGAATAACAAGACTTGATCTTCAGGTGTATTGGGAAGATAACGAACAGTGTATGACACAGCTCCTGATACTGTGTTTGACTCGGAGCTGCTGTTCAGTTTGTTGAATGAAATGTCCTCTCCAAGTAGAATATGAGATGTGAAAGAGCACAAACCATGGCATGTAGTAGGCATCCAGGAACTATTTGCACAGTGAAAGGGCTAGAATGATAGGAGGCAAAAACCTGCCACCAGTTTTGTCCATCGGTTTTAAAATCTGTCCGCCAGGAGCCAGAGAAGGCTAAAATTAGACTGGGTAAAAGCCTGACTCATTTATCATCTATCATGGAGTGACTTTTGCTTGAAAACATCCCCTCAAGACAGTAGAAACCGTCATTCTAAAATTGCATTTCAACTGTTTGTAGTGACCACAGCCATCCTCAGTCCTATTTTCTGAGTTGAGCCTTCCATTTCCTGTTTCCCAAGCTTGAGGGAATTCTGCCTGTGCTTGCATTTTCAAAAAATAATAGCCGCTGGTTGTGCTACAGTGACTTTGTCGATTCCCTCAGCTTTCAATCTCTACTGACATGAACACATCTAGCTTTTAAACGTCCCCTGAGCTATCTCCTTTCTCCACTTCCAGTTTGCTTTCCCTCCATAAGTGATGCCCACCTGGGTTTATTGATTAGAGTTGCATTTTTTTTTAAGTAGCATGTTCCCCAAAGGTTAAAATGGCCAGTTTTGTCTCAGTTAAAGGAAGCAAATTATCTTGTGATCTTCTGTTTTGCTTTCTACGATAGAAATGTGTGTACATGTTATCAAACATGGCTTTAGTGTTCAAACTGCCTAGATCTGGATCCTACCTGAAACACCTACTGACTCCATGAATTCAGGGCAAAATATATGCCCTTGTGAACCTGTTTGCTTGTCTCTAAAATGGATATAAGAATTAAACCGATTTCATCTGAAATTGGGAGAAATTAAATGAAATAAGGCAATTAAATCTCTTAACATGGTGAATCACTTAGAGTTCATAGATACTGGATATTCATATTAACATTTTATCATCAGTCTTTCATAATTATCAAGTTCACTGTTGATTGTATGCTTTTGGCTTTCCAAATTGTTTGTTTATTCCTTCTATAATAGATTTGTTGTTGTTCATTGGTTTATTTTGTGTGGATGTGTTTTTATTATTCCTCAGGGTAAACATTTCACTTAATGAATCGGGCTCAGTGTTTTCTTGACTCCCCTCCCTGCCTATTCTTGATGTCTGAGTTGGGCTATCATGGGCAAGAAGAGTCCTTCTTGGATGGAAAACACCCCTCCATCTTCTTACAGTAGAGGCATTCCCCCAGCATTCTCAGCTTTTTTCTTTTCCCTGCTTCAGCTTGCCTAACATATTCCCATCAATATCAGTAACTGACTGCTTCTCATGGGGGTACAGATGTAAGTAAACAAACCAATAAGGACGCCTCTCTTATTTGTAGGACAACTACCATCCTACACAATGACTTAGGATAAGTCAGAAAAGGCAATCCTTTCTGGACAGAGGCGATCCCATAGGTGAAAGGCTTGGTAGTTTAGGTGCTTTGGGACAAGAAAAACCAGTCTTTTGTTGTGGGTGATGGGGATGGGGGTAGATGGTGGGGATGGGGGAGGCTGGTGGGGAAGGTGGGAGACGGTGGGGATAGTGGGGGATGGTGGGGATGGTCTGGGATGATGGGGAGATGGTCACCCTCGAACCTGAGCACAAATGTTGGCAGCTGACCTAGGCTGGATTTCCTTCTGATCCACACCTCGACTCAGCACAGTCTTACTTGGAGGTCCTGCTAGGAGTAGACAAATGCTTGCACCCTCCCCCGCAACCCTGTGGCAACCACGGCTATACCAGGGGACAGCATGACCTCTCACTCATTCTCACCGGAACATTCCCCTCCCCTGCAAGTCCCCAGTCGCCCCGCTCTCACTTTTAATGAGAGGTGGATCTCCAAATACTTTGAAAGTCATGCGGGTGAAACGTTTTCTGCTGGCATTAACACTATGGTAAGCTTTCTTTTGCAGAGGAATGCAGTGTGGGACCAATTCTTTTCCACGAGAATTGCATGAGAGTGCTTGGGAAATCTTCATTCTGATGGGGAAAAATTTAATGCTGCCTAGAAAGGGGGTGGGGGCTACATTTCTCAACATTTGCTGCCATAAATATGTTTCCTCAGCGGGTCTCTCCGACCGGCATCAGCCGCGCCCAGCAGCCATATATCTCGTGGTGCAAGGGCCCCTGGCCGCCTGCCACCCGCTTCCACCGACATGTGTTGTGACTTGTAAAGAGTTCAAGGAAGGGTTTCCCATCCAGATATCTGTGTCACCCTTGGAAATTAGCTCCCCATGGCTGCTGGAGGGCTTGTGGACCTGCTGAGAAGTCTTGTGAAAGAAAACCTTTAATCCCACAATTCTTGGCCAGCCTGACTTTCTAACTTTTCTGGCTCTGCACACCTTGTAAAACTGTATGAAAGAGAAGAAGATGCTATTTGCTGCCTTCCATAAGGGAAATAGGTTGCAAATAAAGGAAGCTTAGGAGAGCAAAAGATGAAGAGAAGAAGAGAGGGTCACCTTTACTCTCCCATTAAACTTACACTGCTCAGTCTTGAGACTTAAGCAAAATGTTTGTGACCAAATACATCTTTTACAGAATTGCAATAAAGGGACAACATGTCTAGATTTTGGACTGATTTAGCACTATGCAATGGCACCCCACTCCAGTACTCTTGCCTGGAAAATCCCATAGACGGGGGAGCCTGGTAGGCTGTAGTCCATGAGGTCGCTAGGAGTCGGACATGAAGGAGCGACTTCCCTTTCACTTTTCACTTTCATGCATTGGAGAAGGAAATGGCAACCCACTCCAGTGTTCTTGCCTGGAGAATCCCAGGGACGGGGGAGCCTGGTAGGAGGCCATCTATGGGGTCGCACAGAGTTGGACATGACTGAAGCGACTTAGCAGCAGCAGCAGCAGCACTATGCAATGCTGTTTTATGGGATCCAAAATGCTATCAACTGCAAGATGTCCCTGTAATTTTAGAAACATTCAACTATGATGTTATGTCATAACCCCTTAAAATTTGCATTTAATACTTATCAAAGGAGGCTTTCCAGGTGGCACTAGTGGTAAAGAACCCTCCTACCAGTGCAGAGGACATAGGACACACAGGTTTGATCCCTGGGTCAGAAAGAGCCCCTGGAGGAGGGCATGGCAACCCACTCCAGTATTCATGCCTGGAGAAACCCATGGACAGAGGAGCCTGGTGGGCTACAGTCCATAGAGTCATGGAGTCGGACACGACTGAAGCAACTTAGCAGGCAAGCATGCATGTGCACTTATCAAAAGAGCATTTTGTATTTATTTTAGACACAATGCTTTATGATATAGCACTCTTTTGCATGCACAACCAAAAAGAAAATGAAAATACATGAGTGAAAATATTCCTCAACCTTCTTCACAAATACAAGTTTTCCAAATCACCAGGCTTCTCAGAGTCATCAGCAGATGTGTTTTCTTTCCACCTAGAATCATTGTCTGTGATGTCAAAATAATGTTGATGTAGTCTTTCTTTTTTTTAAAAAAAAAGTACAGAATTGTTTTCCACCTGTTTAGCTTCCCCAGTAAGCTTATAAACGTCTTGAACATAGGATAGTTGTCATATTCTTATTTTGGTATCTCCCTCAGCATTGTGTTTGTGTTCAGTCCCCAGGACATATTCATTCAGTTGGACTGCTGCATCCTATTTCAGTAGCAGAGAAGGAAAATTAGCAAGATCTGCCTGTAAAGTGTTTCTCCAGTCTTGGGGTCCTGCAGACAGAATTGTATGTCTTCAGATACTAGAAAAATCTGGGTCATATGCTGCTACTTTGGAACTTGAGAGAGTTTTGATGAGTGCTTCATCTCAAGATGGTGGTATTTCTCTCCATTGGTCAGAAACTGGCTCTGATACAGCTATTTTAAGAAGGAAGGAAGGGAAATCACAAATTGCTCACTAGGATGTGGACAGTACTCTCATTCTTTAAAGTCTAACTTCAATTCTTCCTTCTCTATGGTGCTTTCTGGAATGTAAGTCATCTGATCATACCTTGTCTGAATTTCTGTGGTATGTGAGTTCCTTTGGGTATTTATCAGATTCTGCCTTTGGACACCTCTTACCTTATAAAATCACTTTACGAGCACAAGTGAGTCTTCTAATTTGCAATAAGGATTTGGATAACATAAATTTAAAGAGGCAATCCCACAAGCACTGGTTGGTGAATAGAAAAGTGAGACAGGGCAGGGTGCATTAATTAGTGGCTTACTACTGTGGGCAAGTGAGGCTCATTTTTATTGGAGACTGTGGTAGGCTCGATTACAGTCCCACAAAGAAGTCTACATCCTAATCCCAGAAACTTTAAATATATTACCTTACATGGCAAAATGTGTTTCACTGATATTAAGTTAAGCATATTGAGCTGGCAAAATATTCTGGATCATTCAGGTGGGGCCAGTGTATTCACAATGCTCCTCCTCCGAAGAAGACTGAAGGCTCATAGAGAAGGTGAAGTGACATCACAAGCAGAAGAAGGGAAGGACAATGTAACCGTGACAGGGGGGACAGGCCAGGAGCCACGGTGTGCAGGCGGCCTGCAGAAGTGTAAAGAAGTGAGAAAATGGAATTGTCCCAGAGCCTCGAGAAGGAGTGCCATCCAGCCCACCCCTGGTCTTAGTGAAGTGAAATTTCTGTTGCCCTTCTGACTTCAAGAACTAAGATGATAAATTTGTATTCTTTTAGGTCACCAAGTTCATGGTTAATTTGTAGCACTAGGACACCAGTGCAGAGATTTCTGAGATACCATGGGAATCCTAGTTCATACGCATGCCTCTGAGGGCCTAGGAGACCCTCAGAATGTGTCCAGTGACTCCCCTCACCCACTGGGTAAGGACTGCTCCCAGGGGCATTAACTTTCCATTACGATTGACTTGTTCAAGCTGACCTCTCATCCTCTCCAGGGGCCAGAGAAAGCCTCAGTCCGAGAGACCCAGGTGCATGAATAGAGAGTGATGCGCTTGGCCATGACTGGCTGCCAAGGATACAGGTGATAAGTAGGGATAAGCAAGGGGATGTGGGTGGAAGACCGGCGTCACCTGCCGTGGTGCATAAGCACATGTGTGTGGGCATGCGTGTATGCGTGTGTTTTGTTCCCCTTCATCAAGTTCTTCAAAGCTAGAAATTCTCTCCCATTTACAAGGCTCAAGCTCAGTGCTTGACATCTAGGAAAAACTTCCTGGTGGACTGGGAGACAGAATGGGACAGCTTGTGAATGCCACAGTAAATAAGGAAGTTGGCTATTTTACAGCACCATTTTCTCTAATTCCTAAATTAAGACTGCAGGGAAGAAAACATTGCTATTTCTTGGAAAGAGATTCAAGAGGTTTTGTAGATCCCAGGCAGTGTGGGTGCGAGGTGGCTGTCAATCACAAATGCAAGTTGTCCTCGGCAAAACGGCTTTCTCCTGGCGCACAATCCATCTGCAATCTAAGACTGCCTCGTCAAGGTTAGCAGATAAATCAATACAAGAAAGGGCCGAGCATCACAGGCAGTGCTGATGTCAAACAGCCGTTTCATGTGTCTGGCAGAAAATTGAGCATATTGGTAAAGTACTAAAGACTTCCTTCATGAAAGTCCTATGATCCCTGGTCCTGAAAGAAAAATCAGATTAACTCCCACAAATCCCATTTGACACATGAGAGACAGTTTTGTCTTGACAAGAGCTTGGAGAGGACAATGTGATGAATGTAGCAAGGTCTTCCCTTTGCTGGGTATCTAACGGGACTAGCTTTGGGGAGCGCTTGTTAAACACCAGATATTCTTTACTCCTGGACTTTTTTTTAAGCAATAAACTTGAGTAAGCACTGCACTCACTGCTCTTTGCAGATGCCTTGCATGTTTTTCCTTTACTTTCTGTTCTGCCAGGTACATTAGCCTTCAGAACTTATTTAAAATGAAGGCTGAGTGCCGCTTCTTTAGCAGAAACCTGTAAAATGGTCTTTCTCTTCCGCACATGCTGCTACTCCTGATTTGAATACGTCAGACAAAAGTTTGATGCCCTTGAATGGTATTTTGCTAAATTCATTGACACTCACTGTTAAAATAGTCCTAGGGTATTAGAAAAGCTCTGTCTTTCTCTTTATATACATACACACACACAAATATATGTATATATAAAATATTTAAGCACATAAATACACACATGAAGATATATTTTGAAGGTCATTTTGTACTTAAAATATTTGAAAATAATAAAGAGTAAATGTAACATATGGTATTAAAATTAACTGACCTTTTCAAAGAATCATCAGGGTCTGAAGAAGATTTTAGAGTAGTTAAGCCCTGATGGATCCATCAGATCAGATCAGTCGCTCAGTCGTGTCTGACTCTGCGACCCCATGAATCACAGCACGCCAGGCCTCCCTGTCCATCACCAACTCCCGGAGTTCACCCAGACTCACGTCCATCGAGTCAGTGATGCCATCCAGCCATCTCATCCTCTGTCGTCCCCTTCTCCTCCTGCCCCCAATCCCTCCCAGCATCAGAGTCTTTTCCAATGAGTCAACTCTTCGCATGAGGTGGCCAAAGTACTGGAGTTTCAGCTTTAGCATCATTCCTTCCAAAGAAATCCCAGGGCTGCTCTCCTTCAGAATGGACTGGTTGGATCTCCTTGCAGTCCAAGGAACTCTCAAGAGTCTTCTCCAACACCACAGTTCAAAAGCATCAATTCTTCGGCGCTCAGCCTTCTTCACAGTCCAACTCTCACATCCATACATGACCACAGGAAAAACCATAGCCTTGACTAGACGAACGTTCGTTGGCAAAGTAATGTCTCTGCTTTTGAATATGCTATCTAGGTTGGTCATAACTTTCCTTCCAAGGAGTAAGCATCTTTTAATTTCATGGCTGCAGTCACCATCTGCAGTGATTTTGGAGCCCAGAAAAATAAAGTCTGACACTGTTTCCACTGTTTCCCCATCTATTAGTTTTGCTAATTACATAAAGGTCCTGATTGCCACAGGCCTCAAGGGACTCTCTGTCCCCTGCAGATTTGTGGGCTGTGAATATCAGCTTGTGAGTGATCAGCTTGTGGAATCAAGTAAGGTTGCAGTCCCAAAACTTTGGACTCATTTTCTGAGAAAGCAGCTTGCTACCTAATTGAGCAACAAGCATCCCACCCCACCCCCCAAATTGGGCACATGTTGGCATGAGCCAGAGTCACCAGTTCCCACCTGTCCACTTTGGTTCCTGGACCTGTGGCTTGTAGCCAAGTCATACTTGACTGGTTCAGGCCCCCTCCCCAACACAAGCTGATTTGTGCCACTGCTGTGTGCTACCCTATCTTTGGGGCTGTGTCTGCAGCAATCATCACTTTAGAAGTGATAACCCAGAACCGTGGTGAGGGTTGTGTTTGATGACAGCACAGTTCCCTTGTTTGTTGGTGGTTCTGTCCCCCTCCTCTCCACCCCTTGCCCTCCCTTCTCTGTCTCGCTCTGTGCAAGGTCACCCCAGAGTCCTATCCCTGCTACCTGGACTCTGTTTGGGTCTGGCTGATAGGAACGGGGAGATTTGGGGTAACTGCAGGATGGGAAGGGGGGAGGAAGTGCTTGGGATATTTCTCAATGGCCTCCTCCCCACCCCGACTCTCCTGACTCCCCACCCTCCTCTCCTCCCCATCCCCCACTATGGCTGTGGCTGCGGGTTCACCAAGCAGGCTGCACTTTATGTCTCCAGCTCTCTTTCAGTGGGCAGTGGTAATAGGATTTCCACCCCTTGGCCCTAGAGTGTCCCGATGTATTCTGCTTATCTTTCCACCCTGCCATGTCTCTGTACGTGGTCCCTTCATCAAATATCTGCATGTAAACCATCTTAGCAAATTGTCTTTTCTCCCAGGATGCTGACAGGTACACTTTGCTTTCCCTAACCATAGCATTCTTTGAAAGTAGGGAAAAGATGTATTTAATATTTAATTATAAAATACTCAAGTTGACACACTTGTGATGCAGGAGTTCTCATTTGGCAAGCATGCTACTCCAAACTTTGCAAGAGAAACAAAAATAGAAGGTGCCATCTTGCATATCATTATAGTTTGGGCTCAAGAGTGTATGTCATTCTGTCTCTGCAGAAAGAGGGTCTGAGCCTGCAGGAGCTGGCCAGGTGGGTGTCTGCATACTTGGTGCAGTATCTACCGCTCTGGAAGCAGCCATATCACTCATGTTAAACACAAGGCAGAGGCTGGCCAGGTCCTTTTAGTCTGGATAATAAAAGCTAAGATGAAGTCTTAGCACAATGTGTTTATCATTCTAGTATATATGGCCTGTATGGTATGCATATATTACAGTTACACAGAATATTTTTTTTATATATATATATTTATATATACACATATATATTTATATTTATACACTTACATACTGGAGAGAGAGAATCTGAGCTACGGAGCCTATGAATACCCCTGCTGGGGCTCAGTGTTAACTAAAAGCATCACATTGCAGAAATACTGTGGTGCCAGAAAGCAAGCCAGGGCTAGCCTACACTCAGTTTCTCACTGGCTAGTCCAGGTTATAGAAAATAAACACCTTTCAAAACACTCATATTTCCTAGGAAGCATACATATGAATGTGGTTTAACTTGAGTTTAAACAAGTTGCACAGGTGCTGAAGGAACTGACTGGGATGCAGGGAGAAGGTGACCAGGCAGAAATAAATTCTAAGACAGGGCTGGCTCCTGCCCTTGAAGAGAAGTGAATTAAACCACTCGTGAAAGAGTGGCCATGAAACCACTGTGCTGTCATGAATGTCTTTCTTCTTTCTTTTATTCTCTAGAAGTCTCTGAATATAGGGTGACTCCTCAATGACTGAAAAATACTTGAACAGTTTTCTACCCAGTGATTCACTCTAAAAAAAAAAAAAGAAAGAAAGAAAGAAAGCATTCCCAATAGGAATAGAAGAATACAAGAGGTGTTTTTTTGGGGGGTGACTTATAAATCATTATTATTATTTTTGGTGGTGGGGGTGGGGAGAGATGAGCAGAGAGTGGATTGTCACACCTGCACACGCCCTCCCATGTTCTTGTCTTCTTAATTCAGCCCATATGGTTTATTCCACCATCTTCTTTTCTTTTTTCTCAAAACTGTCACTGCCCGATTCACCTGTGCCTTTCTCACTGAGTCTGGCTGAGAAGAAGGCCATGGTCTCCATGGTTCCTATTTTCTTCTTGTCCCTAAAGAGCAACCTGTGAAGAAAGCTGAGTGCCAAAGGATTAATGCTTTTGAACTGTGGTATTGGAGAAGACTCTTGAGAGTCCCTTGGACTGCAAGGAGATCCAACCAGTCCATCCTAAAGGAGATCAGTCTTGGGTGTTCTTTGGAAGAACTGATGCTAAAGCTGAAACTCCAATACTTTGGCCACCTCATGCGAAGAGTTGACTCATTGGAAAAGACTCTGATGCTGGGAGGGATTGGGGGCAGGAGGAGAAGGGGATGACAGAGGATGAGATGGCTGGATGGCATCACCGACTCGATGGACATGAGTTTTTGTGAACTCCAGGAGTTGGTGATGGATAAGGAGGCCTGGCGTGCTGCAATTCATGGGGGTTGCAAAGAATCGGACATGACTGAGTGACTGAACTGAACTGAACTGAAAGAGCAACCCACAGGTTCTTTAAATTTTGTGGTTAGTTACTAATCCTTTAGGATATAATCACAGTTCAACATAGCAGAGCATCTATGAAGCTTAAGAAACTTGTCAAGATCACCTGGTTCTTGATTTGTTGTTTCTAATCCTGCACAACTGCACTCATCTCACATGCTAGTAAAGTAATGCTCAAAATTCTCCAAGCCAGGCTTCAGCAATACGTGAACCGTGAACTTACAGATGTTCAAGCTGGTTTTAGTAAAGGCAGAGGAACCAGAGATCAAATTGCCAACATCTAATGGATCATCAAAAAAGCAAGAGAGTTCCAGAAAAACATCTATTTCTGCTTTACTGACTACGCCAAAGCCTTTGACTGTATGGATCACAATAAACTATGGAAAATTCTGAAAGAGATGGGAATACCAGACCACCTGACCTGCCTCTTGAGAAACCTGTATGCAGGTCAGGAAGCAACAGTTAGAACTGGACATGGAACAACAGACTGGTTCCAAATAGGAAAAGGAGTACCTCTAGGCTGCATATTGTCACCCTGCTTATTTAACTTCTATGCAGAGTACATCATGAGAAACACTGGGCTGGAAGAAGCACAAGCTGGAATCAAGATTGCCAGGAGAAATATCAATAACCTCAGATATGCAGATGACACCACCCTTATGGCAGAAAGTGAAGAGGAGCTTAAAAGCTTCTTGATGAAAGTGAAAGTGGAGAGTGAAAAAGTTAGCTTAAAGTTCAACATTCAGAAAACAAAGATCATGGCATCTGGTCCCATCACTTCATGGGAAATAGATGGGGAAACAGTGGAAACAGTGTCAGACTTCATTTGGGCTCCAAAACCACTGCAGATGGTGATTGCGGCCATGAAATTAAAAGATGCTTACTCCTTGGAAGGAAAGTTATGACCAACCTAGATAGCATATTCAAAAGCAGAGACATTACTTTGCCAACAGAGGTCCGTCTAGTCAACGCTGTGGTTTTCCAGCGGTCATGTTTGGATGTGAGAGTTGGACTGTGAAGAAAGCTGAGCGCTGAAGAATTGATGCTTTTGAACTGTGGTGTTGGAGAAGACTCTTGAGAGTCCCTTGGACTGCAAGGAGATCCAGCCAGTCCATTCTAAAGGAGATCAGGCCTGGGTATTCTTTGGAAGGACTGATGTTAAAGCTGAAAGTCCAGTACTTTGGCCACCTCTTGCGAAGAGTTGACTCATTGGAAAAGACTCTGATGCTGGGAGGGATTGGGGGCAGGAGGAGAAGGGGACGACAGAGGATGAGTTGGCTGGATGGCATCACCAACTCGATGGACGTGAGTTTGAGTGAACTCCGGGAGTTGGTGATGGACAGGGAGGCCTGGCATGCTGTGGTCCATGGGGTCGCAAAGAGTCGGACACGACTGAATGACAGAACTGACTGAACTGAATCCTGCAGAGACGGAGAAGGCAATGGCAAACCACTCCAGTACTCTTGCCTGGAAAATCCCGTGGGCGGAGGAGCCTGGTGGGCTGCAGTCCATGGGGTCGCAAAGAGTCGGACACGACTGAGCGACTTCACTTTTACATTTCACTTTCATGCATTGGAGAAGGAAATGGCAACCCACTTCAGTGTTCTTGCCTGGAGAATCCCAGGGATGGGGGAGCCTGGTAGGCTGCCATCTCTGGGGTCAAACAGAGTCGGACATGACTGAAGCGACTTAGCAGCAGCAGCAGCAGCAGTAGTCCTGCAGAGAAGTAAATTGTGAACATATTGGTTGCTTCACTCTACCCTTCTGGGCAGGGGTCACCTGCCACCTACCCGCCCCTAGCCCTACCCCTACCCCCCACCCTCAGGCAGATCCACCCCCCTCAGGCAGACTCCACCCACTTCAGGCAGACCCCACCCCCTCAGGCAGACTCCGCCCTCTTCAGGCAGACTCCACCCCCTCAGGCAGACTCCGCCCTCTTCAGGCAGACTCCGCCCCCTTCAGGCAGACTCCACCCCCCTCAGGCACAGTCCTACCCCAACCCTTTCAGGTAGACTCCACCCCCTCAGGCAGACTCTGCCCCCTCAGGCAGACTCCACCCCCTCCCCCATCTCTGGCATGGCTCCCCTACTGATCGTTCTTCTGTACTCCCGATGTCTCCTTCTATCAAGGGAATGTTTTACTCTCTTACTCTTTGCTTTCTTTCCCCCAGCCCTCTCTTTCTTGTTTTACAAAAAGCAATGCTTATTATGAAAGTGATTACAGCCTCATCTGTGCTGCAGAGAGATTAGAACACTAGGAGTCTCCTCACACTTGAGTCGTCCACTTCCTTGACGTGTGCACCGGACATTAATAACGGCAGTCAACCTGGGCCCCTGGGCTCCATTCAGGCAGGAATCATTTGGAAGGAATTTTTTCACAGCTTACTTTGCGTTAGGAGGGAAGATTTGAATAATTGTATATCTCTGTGTAACCAACTATGCAGTCAAGATTTAGAACATTTCTGTCACCCTGGAAAGTTGCCTTACCTTTCAGGCAATCCGATTCCCCCTTAAACAACCATTGTTCTAATTTCTAACAGCTTAGTTTTGCCTGTTTTGGAACTTCAATGGAATCTTGCCCGTATATACACTTTGCATCTGGTTTCTTTCATTCAAAGTACTGTCTTAGAGATTCATCCGTATTGTATGTATCAGTAGCCCATTCTACATTTTTTAATGGAAATACAGCATTTATTATATGTCAGAAATGTGCCTGAGTATAATTCTGACATGAGATGCAATGGGCAGTACTAAAGGGAATTTCTGATGACCATGAAAAGTACTTTGTAACTTCAATGTGTTATTAAAGCCACTACTGACATTATTACACAATGAAGAGTTTCCCGTCTGATAAAACATTCCTTAGTAATTACCAGGCCTCTGTGCTTAAGAGAGTTGAAATTTTATGTGCTTGCTGTCACACGGGAATTGCTTTAATATCATTTCCTAAAATGAGCTTTTGAATTTAGGATTCCAAAAGAACACTGAGGTTGCTGGTGGGTAAAACTGTCATTTAGAAAATATGCTAAACACAGCAAGTGGAAATGCTCATCTGTCAAAGCTGAGAGCTGTTTATTTTATTTTACATTATTTTACTTTTTCAAGTTTAACTTTATTTTTAGTGGGCTATTTTTTAGAGAAGTTTTAGATTCATGACAAAGCTCAGTGGAAAACAGAGATTCCCTGTACACCACCTGCCCACATACAGCCTCCACCACAAATCCCATAGGAAAGTGATACATTATTTATAATCAGTGAACCTACACTGACACATCATTATCACCCAAAGTCTGAGGTTTATATTAGGGCTTGCTCTTGGTGTTGTACTTTCTATAGGCTTGGATAAAAGTATGACACGTATCTATAATTGCAGTATCATAAAGAATACTGTCATTGCCTTTAAAAATCTTCTGAGCTACACCTATTCATTGCTTCCTCCCCCTTAACCTCTGGCACCTTTGATCCTTTTCTGGTATCCATAGTATTATAATTTCCAGTTTGAACCATACAGTATGTGGTCTTTTCAGATTGGCTTCTTTCATTTAGTATTATAAGTTCCCCTTGTGTCTTTTCATGCCTTGATAGCTCACTGACTAATATTTGATTGGGTTTTCCTGGTGGCTCAGTGGTAAAGAATCTGCCTGCCAATGCAGGAGACACCGGTTGGATCCCTAGTATGGGAAGAGCCACTGGAGAAGAAAATGACAACGTACTCCAGTGTTCTTGCCTGCAAAAACCCCATGGACAGAGGAGCCTGGTGAGCTCCAGGCCATGGGGGTCCCATAGAGTCAGACATAACTTTAGCAACTGAACAACAAAATATTCCATCGTCTGGAGGTACCACAGTTTGTTTATTCACTCACCTGCTAAAGGACATTTTGCTTTTAATTTAGGCAATTATGAATGATCTGTGTGCAGCTTTTTGTGTGGGCATAACTCCTTTACATAAATACTAAGGAGCGTATGGTAAGTGTACATTTAGTCTGTAGAAAACTGCCAAATTCTCTTTCAAAGTGGCTGTACCACCTTGCAGACCCACCAGTAATGAATTGGGAGTTCCTCTCGTTCTGCATCCTCACCAGCATTTGGTGTTGTCAATGTTCCAGATTTTGGTCATTCTAGTAACTGTGTAGTAGTATCTCATTATTAATTTTCAATTCTTTGCTAAAATGTGATGGAGAGAATCTTTTTATAAACTTATTTCCCATCTGTGTGTGTGTGTGTGTGTGTTTGGTGAGGTATCTGATCGTAGCTTTTGCTCATTTTTAAATCAACTTGTTCATTTTCTTATTGATGAGTTTTGAGAGTTCTTTGCGTATTTTTGGAGAACAGTCCTTTATCAAATGTGTCTTGCAAATATTTTCTCCCTGTTTGGCTTGTCATTCACTTGACAGTGGTTTTCATAGAGTAGAAGTTTTTAATTTTAATGATGGCCAGCTTATCAATTGAGCCTTTGATGCTGTATCAAAAAGTTATCACCATACAAATGTTTTCTATATATTTTCCTATGCTATCTGTGAATATATATATATATATATATATACACACACACATATATATATACACACACATGGTTCCTATTATATTTTTTAAATCTGTTAAATCAATTAAGAATAAGAATAAAAGCTTTACTTTATCTTCACTTATTCCCTCTCTAATGCTCTTCCTTTCTGAATGTAGATCTGTTTGACTTGCATTGTTTTCCTCCACTCTGAAGAACTTTTCTCACAAGGCAGGTCTACCAGAAAAGCATTCCCTCCATTTTTGTATCTGATAAAGTCTTTATGTCTTCTTCAGTGTTGAAGGATAATTTTGAAGGTGCAGAATTGGTGATTTTGTTTTCTCAACACGTTAAATATGTCACTCCCCTCTCTTGCTTGCATGGTTTCTGAGACATTGGGTAAGAGACTTATCTTTTATCCTCTATATGTAAAATGCATTTTTCCCCTCTGGCTTCTTTCAGGATTTTTTAAAATTTATCTTTGAAAGTGAAAGTGAAGTTGCTCAGTCGTGTCCGACTCTTTGCGATCCCATGGACTGTAGCCTATCAGGCTCCTCCATCCATGGGATTTTTCCAGGCAAGAGTGCTGGAGTGGATTGCCATTTCCTTCTCCAGGGGATCTTACTGACCCGGGAATCAAACCCGGGTCTCCCACATTGCAAGCAGATGCTTTACTGTCTGAGCCACCAGGGAAGCTCAAAATTTATCTTTAATTTTCTGCAATTTGAATACAATATGCCAAGGTGTAGTTTTGTTTTTGATTTGTTTTAGTCTTCCTTGGTGTTCTCTGAACTTCCTGTATCTATAGTCTGGTGTCTGACATTAACCTGGAGGAAATTCTCAGCCATTATTGCTTCAAATATTTTTGTTTCTTTCTTTTCCTTCTGGTATTCCATTATATATATTTTATACTTCCTGTATTTGCCTCACAGTTCTTAGATATTCTGCTCTATTTTTGTCTTATCCTCTTTATTTTCTATTTTTTAAGTCTCTATTAACTTTCAAAGCTTCTATACCCTTAAGGTCAGAAATTTTCTTCACCTGTGTCTACTCTATTAATGGCCCATCAAAGGCGTTCTTCATTTCTGTTACACTATTTTTGAACTCTAGAATTTTTTTGATTCTATTTCTTTCTTAGAATTTGTCTCTCAACTTATAATAATGCACATATGTTCTTGTATGCTATATACTTGATCTGTTAGAATCTTTAGCATATTAATCATTCCAGCATCCTTACTATATCTGTTTGATTGTGATGCTTGCTGTCTCTTCCAACTGTGCTTTTTTTTGCCTCTTAGTATGTCTTGTAATTTTTCCTTGATAGCTGGACATGATATATTGGGTAGATGGAACTGCAGTAAATAGATCTTTAGTAAGGTGGTAGTGAGGTGGTGGGGGGAGAGAATGTTCTGTAGTCCTGTGATGAGTTCTCAGTCTGTTTTGAGCCTGAGCTTCTGAACTGTGAATATCACAATCGCTTCTCAGCTTCCCCTTCTCCACCTCAGGTGGATGGAATAACTAAGGGTGCCTGGAGTTAGGGATTTACCTTCCTCATGTAAATGCCTCAAGTTTTCCTGGTGGCTAAGTGGTAAAGAATCCACTGAGGCAGGAAACATGGGTTCCATCCCTGGGTTGGGAAGATCCCCTGGAGAAGGAAACGGCAACCCACTCCAGTATTCTTGCCTGGAAAATCCCATGGACAGAGGAGCCTGGTGGGCTATGGTCCATGGGGTTGCAAAAGAGTCAGACTGGACTTAGCAACTAAACAACAACAATGTAGGTGCCTAAAGCTGGCTGAAGTAGAACATGGCCCTTCCCTCCGGTAGGTTAGGCTCTGGTAAAGCAGTTTCTCCTGAAGGCAGGCCTTGTAAAGAACTCAGCAACATGTTTCAAAGAAGTCCCAAGCCACCTCCCCCACCTTCCCTACACCAACACCCCCACCTTTGCAGAGAGCAGGAGGTGATTTTTTAATCTCTACTCACTGTAAGAACCTGGTCAAGGTAAAATTCACAAAAGGGGGAGGGGGGGCGACCCTAAGACTATCCCCCCACCGCCATGGAATTTGTAACTTTCCAGTGTATTTAAAAAAAAAAAAAAGGAAACTTCAACTAAAGTTAGAGTTGGGAAGGCCTGTGTGGGGAGTTCTTACACCCTCCCAGGCATTATCCCAAATAAAATTTGGGGCAGGAGGAGAAGGGGACGACAGAGGATGAGATGGCTGGATGGCATCCCTGACTCGATGGACGTGGGTCTCAGTGAACTCCGGGAGTTGGTGATGGACAGGGAGGCTTGGCGTGCTGCGATTCATGGGGTCGCAAAGAGTCGGACACGACTGAGCAACTGAACTGAACTGAACTTGCATCTCAGAGAAGAAGCAGGAGGAAGGACTAATTCTTGTTGCCCAGCAACAAGCCCAGCCAATGGAAAACACTGCAGCTCAGCCTATGAGAAGACACTACCAACCTGAAGGCTTACTTTCCTCCAGTGAAAATTCACTTAGAACTGCTGCTGCAGCTACTAAGTCGCTTTCGTCGTGTCTGACTCTGTGCGACCCCATAGATGGCAGCCCACCAGGCTTCTCCGTCCCTGGGATTCTCCAGGCAAGAACACTGGAGTGGGTTGCCATTTCCTTCATCAATGCATGAAAGTGAAAACTGAAAGTGAAGTCGCTCAGTCATGTCCGACTCTTCGCGACCCCATGGACTGCAGCCTACCAGGCTCCTCCGTCCATGGGATTTTCCAGGCAAGAGTACTGGAGTGGGGTGCCATTGCCTTCTCCATCACTTAGAACAGTCCCTCCCAAAGCCCCATTTTCCCTATAAAAGCAACCTGTGGTTTGCTTGTGGTTAGCCAGAGCTTGTGTCTTCTGAATTGCAGTTCTTTCAACTACTCCTGAGTAAACTCATTGAGCTAGTCTGGTAAGTTACCTTTTTTTGAAGTTGACACAAAATTGTCTACTCCAAGCTCCAACAAACAATTCCTCAATTACAGTTTAGGTTTTCCTGCCGTGGTACTGATTCCTGTGGAGATTTCTGCTTAGGAATTTCTGTTCTGATAAGTTGGAATTCTCTGTTATTCACCAGTTTCTCCAAATTAAAGGGATAGTGGTTTTCTCTGTGACCTCACTTCTCTGATGGATCTAAGAAGATCTTTTTAAAAATATTCCCAGTTTGTTCAGTCAGTTTTTCCTTGTCAGAACAAAGTGATGAATCCCAAGCACCGTTAAGTGCCAGAATGCCATTCTATTTTTTAAGGGGGAAAAAAAAAAATCTTTTCAGCTGTTGCTGCTGCTGCTAAGTCGCATCAGTCATGTCCGACTCTGTGCGACCCCATAGATGGCAGCCCACCCGGCTCCGCAGTCCCTGGGATTTTCCAGGCAAGAACACTGGAGTGGGTTGCCATTGCCTTCCCCATTGTGTTACATAAGTGAATGTTGTGTGACTAGTTTCTATTTCTATCAGCAATACCTTGATATGTTGGCGTCCACACAAAAATTCCCACTTCCAAAAGAAATCCATCAAACCTTCAACTTATATGTTTAAGTGGGTAGTATTACCTCTAAAAGCACAAACTGAGCTTCTCTGACCCTGGCAGGTTTTCATAGTGTGTTACAACTTGACGTTATTGTGCATTTGCTTACTGTAGCTCTAGCAGGAGAACAGATTGATTTTTGATGGGAAATACACCCTTCCAGGGACAGGGGAGCCCGGTGGGCTGCCGTCTATGGGGTCGGACACGACTAAAGTGACTTAGCAGCAGCAGCAGCAGGATTTCATTATCTTACCACAATCTTGGTCTAGAGCTCATGGTTTGTGAGATATTGTCATTCATTATTAAGATGAACAATGACAAGCATTGTGGGAAATTTGCATTTGAAAATGCAGTTTTCCTGCTCTACAATTCTGTGGCTTATTTGGTCTCTTCATTTCTGTGTCATTCCTCAAACCTCCTACCCCCACATGCCTCACTGTGGTTTAGAAGAATGAGCCAGGTTCTGTCCATCTGAAGGAAATGGTACATGCATCACTTCCTTTTACATCTCTCTAGGCATTTTTAGGAGTAGTGTCTTATATTTGGGTAAAACTTTGAAATCCAAAAACCAGTGAAGGGAATGTTCTAGATAGAATAGTGTGTGTGTATATATATACACACACACACACATATACAACAAATCAATCCATTGTTCAGGTCCCTCCAAATTCCTTTTAGATTCTTTAAAGAAGTGTACCCCTCTTACTAGGCTTCTGTAAAAATCCAGAGTGTGGTGATTTGGGGGGATCTAATCAGTAAACTCCTTTTGGAGGTTGATATTTCAGAAGTTTAACTGTAAATGAGGTCAATCTTGTGAAAACCTGTTTCTTCCAGTACCTGTTTCTGTTACCAAAGATTGCCTTTCCTAGTGTCAAGAGGGGCTTCTGGGAGAAGGCAGGTAATGTAAATATGCCTCCAAGTTCTTGACAGACTGGGAGACTGATCTTGAATGAACGCACCTGTGCTCGGAGCCGCTGCACGCGGTGGACGGAAGCACTTCATGCTCTCAGCTGGGTCTCCAGGGCTCCCGTGCTAACCAGCGTTCACCTACCTCACTTTAGGCTTTCTTACACGCTTCAGCTCTCTCACATCTTTAAGTACCTATAAGGAAACGGGCCTGAATGAGAGCACCTGTGACCAAAAGAGGCACGTGACTTACACCCCTTAGTCTTCACAAGAGTAACCTTAGCACCACATTGCAGGTGCAAACACGGAGCAGCAGAAATGTGTTGCGTTCACCCAGAGGGCAGCTTGCAGGATGCAGGGGGACATGCACAGTGTGGTAGGTCTGGCTCCAGGCCTCTTCTTGGCCTTGTTTGAGCAGCCCTCTTGACCCCATTCCCATGCCCTATTCCCATGCCTCATTCCTTGAACGAGTATACAGAGTGTATTACATTTTACTCTGGAAGAACAGTCCACAAATGAAACCATATTCTGAAGATTAGAAAGACCTAGATAAAAGCACAGACCACTCCTGGGTGCTGTGTGGCCTTAGTGGGATTTCAGAAAAATCTTACGTTCTCTGACTATCAATTCTAGTTCAGTGTATCAGTCAGATTTTTCTGTATTAAGACAACTCCTCCAATCCAATGGCTGACAGCAAAGAGCCTTTATTCTCTGATTCCTGGTTCTGTGGTCTTGCTGTTGTTTAACTGATAAAGGCTAGGCTTGGTCTGGCCAAGCTGGGTTCTAGGCTTTTACTGGGGCTCAGTCTCTGTCAGCTCTCTCATTTCAGGGGCCAGGCTGAAAGAGCAGCATCTACCTGGGGTATTCTTTCTATGCCACCAAGAACTTTTAAAGCCTGTTTCTGCTCACATCCTATTGACCAAAGCAAGTCACACACGCAAATTCGGCATCAGTCAGGCAAATAAGTACACTCCACCCACAGGGACAGGTTCTGCAAAGCCAGGTGGTAAATGATGTAGCAAAGAAGAGTGGAGAACAGGGGACACTTATCTGATCCAGCACACTCAAACTAAACTATTAAAAAGAGATACAGTGGTCTGCTGGTAGCATTCCTGCTCACATCAGACTTGAAGCTTTGCCGTCTGTCTCAACATGGAAATTTTCAGAACTTCTCACTTGGTAACTTTTGAAATGTCTTTGCAAATGACTTTCAGTATGTGGTCCTCCAGTGGACTTTAATTATATCAAAACAAGGTGTTTTTGATCACAAAAATCACACCAAATGTTTCATTTTTAATTACAATTTTAGGCCCTAAGAGTGCATTCACCTCTGGCTCACTCAGCAAGAGAGTGGCTGCCATGGTATATGCTTTCAAACCGTGAAGAGTTTCCACCAGCTGGGCCCTCCCTATGTAGGAAAATTGTGCATACTGACATTGGGAGGCTAGCTCAAACCTCAGATTATAGAGGATTGAAGCCAATGTCTATCTCAGCATTCAGCCTTGAGAGATAGTTCATGCTGTGTGACCATCAGAGTGCAGATGGTCACTGAGAAGCTTTTCAGAGGCATTCCTGGACTGATGAGGGCAGTTTACACAGGCCTTCAGGGAACTGGACCAGGCATTGGTCTGTAAAAGCCAATAATCAGAGGCTTTGGGGACTAACTCATCTTCTTCCATGTTTGTTGATTGGGATTAACACTGCTGGGAGCTGTGCTGATGGTCTCTAGTGTGGGTCCTTCGGGAGAACCTTGCTCCTGCCTGGACAGGTGTGGGGCATAAAATCAGCTTCTTGGGACATAAACTGTTTTCTGCCTGCGAGTGGGTGACAGTCGAAACTTAGACACTCCCTGTGCTGATGTGTCCCTGAAATTGGTCCTATATTCTCCCCACTTGAGGGTGACAGAAGCCCAAGAGATGTTTATCAGACCTAAAGCCAAGAGGATCTAGATCTCATTCTCCTAGGTGTACCAAATAGATTCAAGGGATTAAATCTGTTAGACAGAATGCCTGAAGAACTATGGACAGAGGTTTGTGACATTGTAAAGGAGACAGGAATCAAGATCATCCTCAAGGAAAATAAATGCAAAATGGCAGAATGGTTGACTGAGGAAGCCTTCCAAATAGCTGTGAATAGAAGAGAGGTGAAAGGCAAAGGACAAAAGGAAAGATATACCCATTTGAATGCAGAGTTCCAAAGAATAGCAAGGAGAAATAAGAAAGCCTTCCTCAGCGACCAATGCAAAGAAATAGAGGAGAACAGTAGAATGGGAAAGACTGGAGATCTCAAGAAAATTAGAGATACCAATGGAACATTTCATGCAAAGATGGGCTCAATAAAGGACAGAAATGGTATGGACCTAACAGAAGCAGAAGATATTAAGAAAAGGTGGCAAGAATACACAGAAAAACTGGACAAAAAAAGATCTTCACAACCCAGATAACCACAATGGTGTGATTACTCACCTAGAGCCAGATATCCTGGAATGTGAAGTCAAGTGGGCCTTAGGAAGCATCACTATGAACAAAGCTAGTGGAGGTGATGGAATTCCAGTTGAGCTCTTTCAAATCCTAAAAGATGATGCTGTTTTGTGGCACTTAATATGCCAGCAAATTTGGAAAACTCAGCAGTGGCCACAGGACTGGAAAAGGTCAGGTTTCATCCCAATCCCAAAGAAAGACAATGCTAAAGAATGCTCAAACTACTGCACAATTGCACTCATCTCACATGCTAGTAAAGTAATGCTCAAAATTCTCCAAGCCAGGCTTCAACAGTACGTGAACCATGAACTTCCAGATGTTCAAGCTGGATTTAGAAAAGGCTGAGGAACCAGAGATCAAATTGCCAACATCTGCTGGATCATCAAAAAAGCAAGAGAGTTCTAGAAAAATATCAATGTCTGTTTTATTGACTATGCCAAAACCTTTGATTATGTGGACCACAACAAACTCTGGAAAATTCTTCAAGAGATGGGAATACCATAACACCTGACCTGCCTTTTGAGAAACCTGTATGCAGGTCAGGAAGCAACAGTTAGAACTGGACATGGAACAACAGACTGGTTCCAAATAGGGAAAGGAGTATGTCAAGGTTGTATATTGTCACCCTGCTTATTTAACTTATATGCAGAGTACATCATGAGAAACGCTGGGCTGGATGAAGCACAAGCTGCAATCAAGATTGCCACGAGAAATATCAATATCTTCAGATATGCAGATGACACCACCTTTACGGCAGAAAGCAAAGAGGAACTAAAGAGCCCCCTTGATGAAACGGAAAAAGAAGAGTGAAAAAGCTGGCTTAAAACTCAACATTCAAAAAACTAAGATCATGGCATCTGGTACCATCACTGCATGGCAAATAGATGGGAAAACAGTGGAAACAGTGACAGACTTTATTTTGGGGGGCTCCAGAATCACTGTAGATAGTGACTACAGCTGTGAAATTAAAAGATGCTTACTCCTTGAAAGGAAAGTTATGACCAACCTAGACAACATATTAAAAAGCAGAGACATTCCTTTGCCAACAAAAGTCCATCTAGTCAAAGCTATGATTTTTCCAGTGGTCATGTTATGGATGTGAGAGTTGGACCATAAAGAAAGCTAAGTGCTGAAGAATTGATGCTTTTGAACTGTGGTGTTGGAGAAGACTCTTGAGAGTCCCTTGGACTGCAAGGAGATCCAACCAGTCCATCCTAAAGGAAATCAGTCCTGAATATTCATTGGAAGGACTGGTGCTGAAACTCCAATACTTTGGCCACCTGATGTAAAGAACCTAGTAGAAAAGACCTCTAAAAAGACCTCAGAATAGACCCTGATGCTGGGAAAGATTGAAGGCGGGAGGAGAAGGGACGGAAAGAGGATGAGATAGTTGGATGGCATCACTGACTCAATGGACATGAGTTTTAGTAAACTCTAGGAGCTGGTGATGGACAGGGAGGCCTGGCTTACTGCAGTCCATGGGGTCTCAAAGAGTTGGACATGACTGAGCGACTGAACTGAAGTCATGTGCGTGGGATATTTAGCCAGCAGGCTCCAATACACAACACAGAATCAGTTCATTTCCTGATTGAACATGAAGGACTGATTGAATGTGGCAAGGGCTGATTTCCCTAGACCTCAGGTGGTGTAAAATCATGGCCGGGAGCCTCACAGGGCACTGGAGCAACCAGTTATGCCCCAGGTTCTCACTGTTCATACTCCATGTTTTTGAGCACCTATTTTGCTTTGTCATTGAAGGTGGAGGGCTTCCCTGGTGGCTCAGTGGTAAAGAATCTGCCTGCTGATGCAGGAGGCACATGTTCAATCCCTGGGTCGGGATGATCCCTTGGAGAAGGAAATGGCAACCCACTCCAACATTCTTATCTGGAGAATTCCATGGACAGAGGAACCTGGTGGGCTACAGTGCATAGGGTCACAAATAGACATGACTTAGCGACTGAACAGCACAACTAAAGGTGGAAAAATGAGTAAGACAAGGGTTCTGCCTCTTGGAGCTTCTATTGCAATGGGATAGATGCAAGGTGACCAGTTGCATGGATCTGAGGTCATTTCAGATTTTGGGAAGGGCAGCAGAAATACCTGCAAGCCAAAGTGAGGAGTGTGGACTTTGGTCATAAGCGTGGAGAAAGCCACCCGGGGCTCCTAGCATGGACATGAGAGCACATGCTTTAAATTGGAAAGATCACTGCCCCCCAGGTCCATGTACCATACACACCACCAGTTCAGAAAGTAGACACTGAATTATCATCTCTCAGTTGATCCCAGGATCAGTCTTTTCTACTCAAATGTGATGTCCTCAACAAACTCCTTTGATTACCCTTTTTGGAAAAATCATCTTTTAAAAAATTTCATAAGAATTCTTTTCCAGGTGATTCTGTGAGATCTTTCATCTCCCTTCTCCAGAGACTTATTCAGGGTTAGTAGGAACAGCTTGCATAGAATAGAATTTGTTTCACGAGCCATTTCTCAGGTCATTATTATAATTCCTTAGGCAAAAGGTGATTTAAAAAACACTCTTAGAAATAAGACACCAGTGCTCATAAGTTTGAGAAGCTGATGAAGCTTGCATAGATGGTAACCTTGTGTCCCATAAAAATGCAGCTTATTCAGACCTACTTTGCAGAGCAGAGACAACTTGAAAACTTCATGTTCCACAATTTTTTTTAAGGGAAAGCAAAAGTTACTCAAGTCTGAGGTGAATATAGTAGAATTTATGGGGTATTATTCACTATGCACACATAATGTCAAGTGAAATGAAAGAATGGGCGTGAGGAGATTAAGAAGTATAGAAATTTCCTTTCTTTATGACCAATTCTAGAGGTCGTGTGTGGAAAATCAATACTAAGCTGACACCAGTGAGGGGTAAGGCAGGGCCATGGGGAAAGGCATGATGTCACAGAAGTTCTGTTGTGAGCCAGTGAGCTTCAGATGTTCAGATTTTATTAATAACTGTGTCAAAAATTACAGTACCTACATGTTGAGGAATAACCAGCTTGTATATGGTCCCCAGGGGCTCCTTGGGCCCAAGTTATGCTCTTCAGTGAAGATAGTAAGTGCTAGACTGGGGGCTGCCACCTGAGAAAGAGGGTAGGGCATCAGAGGCCCAGGGCTCTCAGGTATGGTCCTCACAGGAGGCTCTGTACTTGGGCAACAAACTTTCTGACCACAGGGCCCTTCAGGCTGACTTCCTTCCTTTGGAATTTGAAACAGGCTTGCATCTGGACTGGAGTCTCTGAAGGAGAAGCACTGTGGTGATCATCCTTCTGCAGAGATGTGAGGCTGAACTGAATGCCAGGCACTGGGCTAGAGTGTGGATGGAGGGAGGGAAGTTGGTAGATCCAGGTCAGTGGGCAGAGAGGGAAGGCTGGTTCTGGCCCTGCCTCTGCTTGAGTTCCCCTATAGTCATTTTTTTTTTCACTTCTGTAAAATGATAAAGATTGTATACATCTTGAAGGGAGTTTTGAGGGTTTGGAGCTGTATTAGGTAGAAGCCAGAGGTGCCAGGACTTCTAAGAACAGGCTTCCACCCCATGCCCATCCATAGCCACATGCAGTATCATTGATTCCTCTTCAGGTAGGTGCTGGTCCACATCATATTTATCATATTAGTGAGTGATTCTAAGTTCATTAAAGCTTGTACAACACAGACTGTACTTTGCATACCTCTTGATTGTATTCAGGATGTATCCAAATTAAACATCTTTGACCAGCTCCTCCCTCAATACACTGTCACTGTCCATTTAGAAGCCAACTCATCTTCTTTCTTCTCCCTTCTTTTCCTTGGGCTGTTGTGAAGATTACTTAGTATTGGCATTCATTTTACTTAGTGACTTGTACATAATAATTACTTGCTAAATGTTAACAACAGCAACAACAGCAGCAATTTTGCTATTTCAAGATTTCTGTGTAGTGGGGCAGCCTCACATGCCAATGTGAACCTGGCTTATGACCTCTGAAAGTGAAGTGAAAGTTGCTCAGTCATGTCCAACTCTTTGCGACCCCATGGATGATACAGTCCCTGGAATATCTACAGGCCAGAATACTAGAGTGGGTAGACATTGCCTTCTCCAGGGGATCTTCCCAACCCAGGGATCAAATCCAGGTCTCCCACATTGCAAGTGGATTCTTTACCAGCTGAGCCACAGGGGAAGCCCTCTGCACCTCCCAACAGTAAAATATGATTGTGATTTCATGCTGATGACCAGCAGGCTCCACAACTCTTTTCCCTTTGTCATTAACTTATAAAACATTCTCTATTGTGCATGTTCCCAAGATGACAACTAGAAAAGTTTAGAGAAAGAGCGCTCTCCAGATAAGACATAATACCTCACTTCCTCAAATTCGTGAACAGATGCTGGTGGCTGTCATAGTTTCCTTTCCCCCAAAAGCAGGGGTTAGGGTTGAGTTTGGAAGAGTTTCATGAATGGTAGTAGGGGAGAAAGACAAGGAGAGGGGGTCAGCTGAGCATCTGAGATCAAAGAGGATCTTGCTGAGCATCTCTGCTGTGGACCATGGGAGCATCCACCCACTGGGCAGCATTCAGCGTGCGCCTCAGCCTTCTCCACCAGGGGGCGGGTGATCTGATGCGGGTACCCACTACCTCATTAATCATGACTGAAGGATGCTCCTGGTGCCTTTGATTCCCTGACACTTCAGACTTGCCCCATAGTGGGCAGTGAGAACCCACAGTTGAAAGGCAGCAGGTGCCAGTGGGTGTAAGTTGAGCCAGGATGCGAGGATTACACATGCCACGGGGATGTATGTAGGGCATGGTCTGAGTCTTCCACACTGATGCAACTGATTGATATGCCATATTGTATATGTATATGTATGCAAATGGGCTTCCCCTGGTGGCTCTGCAGTGAAGAATCTGCCTGCAAGGCAGGCGATGTAGGAGACGCAGGTTCGATCCCTGGGTCAGGAAGATGCCCTGGAGCAGGGCATGGCGAGCTGTTCCAGTATTCTTGCCTGGAGAATCCCATGGCCTGAGGAGCCTGGTGGGCTACAGTCCGTAGGTTTGCAAAGAGTCGGATATGACTGAAGCAAATGAGCATGCATACGTATATGCAAGTAACAAGCCTGCCGTATTATGTGTATACAGATGTATGACACAGCCTGCCTTGTCCTTTCAAGCAGCAGCTAAGACTCCACCCTGTTGAGGACGGGCTGCAGATGCCTCCCTCTTGCCTTCCAGGTGCCCTTTTGCTCTGCTGAGAGAAGCCAGCGACGCCCTTGTTAGCATGCTGCTGCCATGCTCACTGCAGTGACGGGGCCAGGGTCAGCCTTATTACTTCACCTGTTTTATCGCTTGTGAAACTCAGCCGTTAGCCAGAATTGTCTGAGTGGCTGCTCTGGCAGTTGCTTAACGGTGAGGTTCCTTCAGCTCATTTCTCTCAAGTAATTTGATTCCATCACGCTATCAGAATTGGTTTTTTTGGTTTGGAAGGAGGCCTGGGGGAGGGGGTTGATGGAAAGCTGTTTTGAGGTTAACAACAATCCTTGTCCTGTAAGTTTCCCCGTGTCCACCACACTCCCCATCTGCACGCTTCTACCTCTCTCGCCCACGCAGGTCAGGGGTGGATGTGTGTTCAGGAGGTTGGTGAAGTATGTTCTGAGCAAAACACAACCCAGCTCGCGTTGCATCTTCTTTTACCTGAGCTTGTAAAGTGTGTTGTTTCACTGTCTACTTAGTCCCCACACCAGAATTCGTGTGCTAAGATAGAAAAAGATTGTGGCTATCCTCTTAAAAAATCAAGCAAAGTATAATTTTACATTAAGTCAATGTTGAAAATCCCAGTTCAACTGATGTTAACATTTCAATAAGCCCAGTAATTCATGATTCCCCTCATTTAGGACAGATTTTCATCAATGCAGAAAATCCCATGTTTAATAACTGATATTTTTATTTTACTTGAGTTTGTGTGTAAATAGAAACACTAAAAGCAGCAGCATGCTTTCCTCATTAAAGACTTGATGGGGAGGGAGGATTTAAAAGTAGATGTGAATTTAATGGGCAGAGTTTCAGTTTGATTTTTTTTTAAAACTATTGCTTCTTTTTTTTTTTTTTTGGATATTTATGGCCATTTGGCCCCAACTGGGTGCTTATAGTCACCCTAAGGGCTGGTAAGTGTGGCAACCACTTTGTAAATAATATGCAATGGACATGGAGATTTATGATCCCATAAAGTTGTTAGTATTTTATCACAGCCTTGGGCCAACTGCCTGGCTGGGTAGAGTTGATAATATGGATTAAATACCCTTTGAGGTGAAGGCCACTCCAGAAGAAATTGTGTAGCTAAAAAAAATGATTCAGTACACAAACAGTAGTTTTTACATTTATGAGGTTTGCCTGGGCATTGATCACTAGATGGTTTTCTTCTTACAACTGCTAGAGAGGCACAGGCAGTTAAAGCGCAGGTGATCGCTGGAAACTGGGCTGGAAGATGAGGGGAAATGCAGGCCCTGGGTGGACTATAAATGGTAGATGGGTTGAATATTTTAAAGCATGGATTAACTGTACTGGGTATTCTGTTCAATTTGATTTTTAACTCTTGCATGCTAAGAGCTTCTCAGAAATAATTGATTTAGGGCATTACTATCTGCCTCTGTATGATGTAGTAATCTATAGCTCCAAGCATACCTCACTGTGAGTTTAAAACAGAAGTTGATCCATTGCTTCTTCCTCAAAAACGGGCAGAGTACGTTATATTTATATTTATTTTGGTAGACTGTGCTGGATTTTCAATAGAAAATATTTGTTTTATAACAACAGGACAACTTTAATTTCTCCATAGGAACCTATAGACAAAGTAAAGATATTTGTGTGCTCAACTGTTTCCAGCTCTTTGCCACCTCATGAACTGATATTGGGAAATTATCAACAACAGCGATTTTTTTTTTTAAGAAAGCTAGAGAGGAAAATTGTCAATGACAAGGTCAAAGCCAGATTCACTCCAATTATGTTGGAAACAATTAGGGTTTTCCACAATTCCAATAAACAGTGTCTTGGGTAGAGACTTCAATGACTCTTCGCTGCTGTTATCTTTTCTGCAACTTGATGCAAAGAGAAAATATAAGGTAATAACTGAGTGAGAGAAAATGGCTAAAGTAGTATTTGATACTCCATGGATGAAAAGCATTGCAAACTCAACTTGCTGTTTTGGTTTCCCCACTCTGTTGTTTCTCCCTTTTGTCCCCACTTTTCCCTCTTCTGTTCTGATGTTCTGTTGACAGAATTTGTCCCCTCATGGTTTAAGTACTCACTGCTTTGTAGAGAGAAAACAAGAGAGTCAGAAAGTGTGTCTGAGCTTCTAGCTATAAAAGGTATTGATTAGCCTAAAGCTGTCCTTAATGGCTTTAAATGTGGTCAAGAAAATATAATGAAGTACATCCTGGCATGTTAACTAACTAAAAAGATACCTACATTGTTTTAAACTTTAATACATTTCTGTTGGGACTGCACATCAGTACAACCGCTTTGGAAACCTGGTAGGAGCTGCCAGTCCTACCATCTGGGGAATGAACCTCTGGACCCATAGCCCCAACTCCTGGGTACATTCTCAGCAGAAACAAGTGCTTTTGTTTTCAGTGGCATGTAAAAGAATGTTTATGGCAGCTTTATTCACAATAGCCCCAAACTAGAAACAATCCAATTATCCATCAATACTGGAATGGATAAGTTGTGGAATATTCATGCAGTGGAATGCAGCCCTCCAGTGAAAAAGAATGAGCTTCTGCTGCCCGTGTGAATATAGCATGGCTATATGGATACATGGATAAATCAGGCAGGCATGATATTGAACAAAATACAGACAGTGCATATTGTCCATGTATATGAATTGTAAAAGCAACAAAGCTAATCTGTGATTAACTGTTCATTCAGGGCATAGGTATTGACCTGAAGCAAGACAGTTTTCTGCAGTGTTGGAAATGTTTTATATCTTGAGGTGGTGAACAGTGTATATGTGTGTGTGTACATATATATATACACACACATGCACATATGTGTATGTGTGAAAAACTTTGCAAGCAATTTAAATACAAAAATAAATTTTAAAAATATTGTGTGATTTGGCTTCACCATTGACAGCAAAAGTTAATTTTAATAACCCTAATGAATGAGAAACTAAGTAGCTTTGGAATGACAGAAGCATGTTCTGTGCACACCTGGACACACACACCACTCCCTGCATGCTTGGCCCTGAATTGCTAATGGTTTGCTCAGCCTCATTGACCCTCATACTTGGAAGAGACTTTGTATGTCATCTAATTCAATGATTCATCTGAAGCTTGTCTGCAGCCTTGCCTCTGGGTGGCCATTCTGCTTTTGTGAACAAAAGCCCCCTGGTGACCAGAATACCATTGAAACCTCCTGAGGCAGGCCTTACTGTCCTCAGGAGCCTGGGCACAAATCCGCCCTTGTCTCTTCTTTGGTCTTGCTTGTAACCCTTGGGGTCTTGCAGTTAAGTGGACAAAGGATTGTGTGGTTGCTATTTACCCAGAATATAGGATAATATTTATTTTGTTTACTTACGCTGCTGACAGCAAGTATGTTTTCAGGGATATTTGTCTGGATATTTTCCTCCCCTTTTAATTACAGCATAGCTTCCCACCAGGAGCTATATTTTCTCAAATGCAGTTTCTCAATAGTTTTCCCTCAGGGATGAAATAGGATAATGTGGATACATCATTTCTGCTTGGACATCTCATACCATACTCTTGAGCTAAGCGCTCTTGTTCCCCCAGTAATTAACCATTCCTGCTGTCGGTGCAAAAGTTCCTGAGTCCACATGTACTTATTGATCATTTTCTATGTGCCAGCAATGTTTTGGGGATACATGATAAGTAAAAACAGGTGTGGTAGCTTATCTCCTTAGGACGTTCACTCTATGAAGACTGTTAATCAAATATTTCCATAAATAAACATAAAATTGCAACTCCAGTGAGTGCTGCAAGGAAAAGGCACGTGGTCTTATGAAAGCATGAGGTGGGTAGTCGTCCATATCAGAGGAGCCTTCCCTGGTGGAGTGTTGGCTGAGCAGAGGGCAAATGTTAAAATGAGCTAGGAAAAGACAAGAATGCCATTTCTGGAAGAGGAAACAGCATGAACAAGGCCTCATGGCAGGAAGGTGAAAAGGAACATGCCACATTCAAAGACTAGAAAGAAGGTCAGTGTGGCTGGAATGAGAAAGCAGAGAGTAAAACAACATGAGACAGAGTCAGACCACTCAGGAGAGAAGTGTCAGCACGAATCTGGAGAGTGGTCTGAGGACAGAGCAGCCTTCAAAGGCTTGCAAAGGCTGTTCTTTGGAAAGTTGCTGAACATTCTAAAAAGAAGAGCTTTTGGGGAGATAGCTTTGGAATGGAAATATTACATCAGGGTCCGGAGTGTGATCTGGGGAGGAGGTACGGTGGGGGTTGTCATCAGAAATGACCAGGTCAGGGAACTGGCAAACCAGGTGTTGAGTGAGTCATCATCTTGGATGTTAAAAGTGCCCAAGGTTATTACAAACCTGGAGGTGGAGATAAAAACTACAACTCAGTGCCAGAGGTTTGATGAATGTGGGAAAGTGACCAGGAGGTCACACATAGTTGAGAAGTGACCACAGTTGCCATGGTTCTAGGAGAACTTGTATAATTTCTCTGTGGGGAATTATATCTTCTAAAGGTTAATGCTGATGGCCATTGCAACTGAGCGTGATTACAGAATTTATTAGCTTTATATAGCCCTATAATTTTACTATTTAAATACCTCTTGAACACATCAAAAAGTTGGAGGTTTTCATGGGAAGAGAATAGAGGTAAGACAAATCTAGAATGGCCCCTGGGGTGTATACTCAAGCTAAGGTGCTAAGGTTTATTCTGGAAGAGCCGGAGAGTCAGCCAAGGCTGCCATTGTTTTGAGTAAGGTGGTGGTAACTGTACTTTAGGAGAATCACCTGAAGGCGGTGTGCTGGATAGGTGAGAGAAGGGGAGATGACCAAGAGCACAGGTACAAGTCAACTGCAGTTGTTGGGGCGAGAGTGGATCAGACCTTCTGAGATCGATGGATGAGGAAGAACGGGGTGGTGTCAGATCTGCCAGAGGGACACTGTGGGACCAGGTTACCGGGGGGAAGCCGCTGACTCCGCAGCTGCTAACAGAGAGGCAGAGCCTTGGGCAGAACCAGAACCTCGGGAAGGGGTTCCTCTTGTGGACGAATGCACGTTGGGCAGAACCAGAACCTCAGGAAGGTGTTCCTCTGGTGGACGAATGCACGTTGCACTTTTGGTTACGCATTGTACATCCGGCTCTACAGCCCATCGCGGGGGCACCTAGGTAATTACAAATGTAGGTTTCCAACTCAGGGGAGAGACAGACTGGAAAGCTCACTGTGGTTAACCCCTAATCACGTACGCCAGTTCTGGCCACCTTGTTTTTCTTTGCAGCCCACTAAGACTCCTTCTGCCCCCTCACGTCACTTTCTCTCACCTTTTCCATCAATTCCTTGCTGCTCACACCTTATTCCCAAGGACAGGGTCCCCTCGGCTCCTGACATACAGTGCCCTTCCCAAGGATTCTGTTGTTTTCTAAAAAGTAGCCCCTTCCTTCCTCAGCTCTCATCCGTGTCCCTACATTCCTGAATGCCCTTGTTTGCTGGACTGTGATGGCCTCTTGTTATTTCCTCCCTCCCAGCTTTGGGATTTAAAGACAAGGACTGGTCAGGGTCTATCTATACAGATATATCCATAAGTACATATGTGTATGTACATATATACCCTTTTCTAATTAAATAATGGGGTTCCCAGGTGGCACTAGTGGTAAAGAACATAAGAAAAGTGGGTTCAGTCTGTTTGTTTAGTGAATTAGCTAATGAACTGACAGGCTTTCCTCATTTTAAGAGTTTTATATTTTGAAGACTTCATTTAAGCGAAGTGAAACTATGTATAACAAAGCCATGATCCCAAATGTCATAAATGAATCTGCAAGTTTGAGAACGTGTGTACTTGTTTTTACACGGCAGGGTTCTCTCTCTCCTATGACAGTGACCAGGTGGAGCTCGGCACTGCTTTATTTCGGTCCCTTTCCTTTTATACTCTTTCACAAAGCATGTAGAGACTTAATTACAAAAGCAACACTTACTTTTGGAAGTGGGGACAAACAAGTCCTCTTTTATTTCTCTCTCACATTTTCTCTGAAAGTCCACTGAGATTTAAACCATTAGTATTTAAACCTTTAGAACTCCTGGAATATATTCTTTCCAGTGGTGGTGGTGGGGGGCGGGGTTCAATCCCTGGTTGGGGAACTATGATCCCATATGCTCTGCAGTGTGGCCAAAAGATAGGAAAAAAGAAAATCCAGGAGTAGAATATACAAATCTGTAGAGACAAAGTAGATGAGTACTTGCCAGGAGCTGAGGGAGAGGTGAGATTGGGGAGAGTAATGAGTTAGAGCTTATTTTTTGGATGGTGAAAATATCCTGGGATTAGTGATGATGACTGCACAAGTTTGTGGACATCAAAACTGCTAAACTATATACTTTAAAACACTTCAAAGATTTTTTTTTAAAAATCCAGGAGGTAAGAGACACTGAAACATAAAAAATTAGTTAAAAACATTTAATACCAAAGAAGATGAAGACTGAGCGAAAGACTACAGACTTTTGTGACTAGGAAGCCAGTGGTGAGCTTGAGTTTTAATAGAAGAGTCACTCCCATCTCTCCTTTATTCCCCATAAATGAGTGACTTATAAGGTTTTCCCCTCACATTTATCTCTATTGGCAGAATGTCTGTGATTCTGTGAGTTCTTGAATGTGTTTGGTTCACATGCACTACAGGATGAGCTTTAGAAACTCTGATTATGTGTGCTCATGCTCATTGATGTGTTACAAGTGCATCATTCTTCCTGCCCTTCTAAAACCAAACCTGTACTATAAAATCAGGTCCTTTCATGTTGCCATTTCCAGTGGCTTTAAATGGAGCAGGCATGGCCTTCCTTGAATTTGTATAATATCTTTCAGTGGTTTGACTCTGTGACCAGTCTCTCACCCTGTCTTGTGCCAGCTCATTGATGGAGGGCTGCTGACTGTGTTACCCTGGGTCCACCACATGCCGTCTCTGACCTGAATTTATTTGATTTGTCAGCTGAGGGTAACAGGCTTTAATATGACATCTTGGAAAGAAGACAAGTGAAAGGCAAAGATATACCCATTTGAATGCAGAGTTCCAAACAATAGCAGGGAGAGATAAGAAAGCCTTCCTCAGTGATCAGTGCAAAGAAATAGAGGAAAACAATAGAATGGGAAAGACTAGAGATCTCTTCAAGAAAATTAGAGATACCAAGGGAACATTTCATGCAAAGATGGGCTCAATAAAGGACAGAAATGGTATGGACCTAACAGAAGCAGAAGATATTAAGAAGAGGTGGCAAGAATACACAGAAGAACTGTATGAAAAAGATTTTCATGACCCACATAATCACAATGGTGTGATCAGTCACCTAGAGCCAGATATCCTGGAATGTGAAGTCAAGTGGGCCTAAGGAAGCATCACTACAAACAAAGCTAGTGGAGGTGATGGAATTCCAGTTGAGCTATTTCAAATCCTAAAAGTTGATGCTGTTATAGCACTGTACTCAATATGCCAGCACATTTGGAAAACTCAGCAGTGGCCACAGGCCTGGAAAAGATCAGTTTTCATTCCAATCCCAAAGAAAGGCAATGCCAAAGAATGCTCAAACTACCGCACAATTGCACTCATCTCACATGCTAGCAGAGTAATGCTCAAAATTCTCCAAGCCAGGATTCAACAATATGTGACCTGTGAACTTCCAGATGTTCAAGCTGGTTTTAGAAAAGGCAGAGGAACCACAGATCAAATTGCCAACTTCAAAAGCAAGAGAAGTCCAGAAAAACATCTATTTCTGCTTTATTTACTATGCCAAAGCCTTTGACTGTGTGGATCACAATAAACTGTAGAAAATTCTGAAAGAGATGGTAGTACCAAACCACCTGACCTGCCTCTTGAGAAATCTATATGCAGGTCAAGAAGCAACAGTTAGAACTGGACATAGAACAACACACTGGTTACAAATAGGGAAAGGAGTATGTCAAGGCTGTACATTGTCACCCTGCTTATTTAACTTGTATGCAGAGTACATCCTGAGAAATGCTGGGCTGGATGAAGCACAAGCTGGAATCAAAACTGCCAGGAGAAATATCAGTAACTTCAGATATGCAGATGATACCACCCTTATGGCAGAAAGTGAAGAAGAACTAAAGAGCTTCTTGATGAAAGTGAAAGAGGAGAGTGAAAAAGTTGGCTTAAAGCTCAACATTCAGAAAACTAAGATCATGGCATCTGGTCCCATCATTTCATGGCAAATAGATGGGTAAACAATGGAAATAGTGGCCGACTTTATTTTCTGGGGCCCCCAAATCCCTGCAGATGGTGACTGTGGCCATAAAATTAAAAGGCACTTGCTCCTTGGAAGAAAAGTTATGACCAACCTAGACAGCATATTAAAAAGCAGAGACATTCGTTTGCCAACAAAGGTCCGTCTAGTCAAGGCTATGGTTTTTCCAGTAGTCATGTATGGATGTGAGAGTTGGGCTTTAAAGAAAGTTGAGTGCCAAAGAATTGATGCTTTTGAACTGTGGCATTGGAGGAGACTCTTGAGAGTCCCTTGGACTGCAAGGAGATCCAACCAGTCCATCCTAAAAGGAGGTCAGTCCTGGGTGTTCACTGGAAGGACTGATGTTGAAGCTGAAACTCCAATACTTTGGCCACCTGATACGAAGAGCTGACTCATTTGAAAAGACCCTAATGCTGGGAAAAATTGAGGGCAGGAGGAGAAGGGGATAACAGAGGTTGAGTTGGTTGGATGGCATCACTGACTCAATGGACATGAGTTTGGGTAAGCTCTGGAAGTTCCTGATGGATAGGGAGACCTGGCGTGCTGTGGTCCATGGGGTCACATAGAGTCAGACACGACTGAGTAACCGAACTGAACTGTATGAGAAAATTATGTGAAAATGTTGTGAAAGCTGTTAAGCAATTGTAAATCTTTTTAATAGATAACCATACAACTGAAGAGACAATTAGTTCTCTATTGCCCTTCTTGCTCTAGATGGGTGTAGGACCAGCGCCCTTGTATATAGCATTGCAGACTTCATCTCCTGTGATGTGAAGTGTAGAGTGTGTAGACCACTTTCTAAGGTCTGCCTTGCTCAGTACTAAATGGTTGGATTGAATGTTGACTAAATGAGGGAAAAACCCAGTATCCATCCATGACTGACTCTCTATCACCTTTGCCATTTTTTAAAAATGTGTCCTCTTCTGCTTTTCACTTAGGTTTTCCAAACGAGCCTGCTGCAGTCATCGCCCTTAGCACCATTAAGGAATGGCTGGCCAAGAATCAGCACGAGGTAGGGGAACACAGTCAGTGAACATACAAGATGCTATGATTTGATCCTCAGTTTTTAAAAGGCAGATACATTTATTCCATAAGTATCCAGTAGATCTAGTCATTGAGCCAAAGATGGGTGATTGATTATCTTTCTGTAATTATTGACTGAAGGCATGAGGTTGATTGGTTTTGGTGGTGAAGATGGGCAAAATGGTCAGATTTATTTAGCCATGATCTCACTTTTGCTTCTTCAGAAAAAAAATGGGTTTTTGCATAAAAGAACTGGGTGGGTTTCATTAAGATGAAGAATTCAGGGATCGTCTGGTTCTGTTTTCCTGAAGGAGTTACCTTTGTTAATAGGGCATTTCTGATGTTTGTTAATCTTTTTTCAGTAATCTAAGATCACTTTATATATAACCAATCTTTAAAACAACCTCAGAGTGTGATATTGGAGTGGGTTTGACTGCGCTAAATCATCATGATGGGGATTTTTTTTTAATGAAACTGAATATTTCCATCATTGTACATCATGCCTATTATTCTACTTATTTAATAAGATCTTCAGGATATATGCAGTGATGTGTAAAAGAATTATTCAAGTAAACCAAGGAACACAATAACTAAATATGCTATGGAGGCTTGGATTTTAGAAGTTCAATGATTAACATATAACAGCAAATAAGTATTAGACAACACACAATATTGTACATTTTTCTTATGATTTTGGTTTTGTCCTCATTTGCTCACATGAGTACTGCAAAGTATTTTGTTACATTTATGATGGCCCATGAATTTAGCTTTCTCCTTTGGCAGGAAATAGATTATTTGGAAATGTCTGGGTATGGAAAGAGACTATGGGAGTTTCCTAATGAGAGCTCTTGGTGCTTTTGTGTATTTAAAGAAACAGCAGTGTCATTTTTGGTAATTACTGTGATTTCAGCATTTTTAAAACAAGTATGAACATTGTTGATCTCAAGTAGAAAACCACGTGGTCAGACATACCCATTTTGGTGCTTGCTTTTTCTTTTCCCTTTACTTTTAAAAGATGTACGTAGGACAACTTCAATTTCGAGGATAACTTTAATAACCTCAAAGATGCAGAGTAAAAATTAAACCAAAATAGCCAGTTTCCAAAACATTTATTTGACATGTATTATTTTCACAACAATCTTGCAGAACATATAGGGTCAGTATTGCTATCCTTTTCCTCATCTGGAATCAAATGGTTAAATGACAAACTCAAAACTTCAGCATCTCAGAGCCAAGAGTCTGACCTGCCTCTCCTGATGCTAAAAGCCATTCCTCCTTGGAATGCTGCTGAGGCTAGGAGAGACGTTCAGTTCTTTTGAAAGCTGGTAATCATCAATATATCTCTTGGTCATAGTGAAGACTCTTGGACCATCTGCTTGGCAAAAATATAGTGTTTCATGAAAACTGGTAAATGAGCTTGTGTATTGTTATGAATCCATCATTTCCAGTTAAGTAATAATCCAAGGACATTTCCCACACTGGAAATCCCCATGAGCCATCTTGGCACATGATGTGAATACACATAACTACACAAAACATAGGTAATGAGGAGGAACAAGCATGTTGGTCACGTCTATACCTCACTGACTTGTTTTTCTGATGGAGTCTCCCTACTTATACTATTCAGAGAGTTATTTTTTTCAGATACTTGTTAGTTTAGCTTTCCCACCTAATGTGTTTTTTTTGTTGTTTTTTTTTTTTTGCTCTGATCTCCTTACTAGCCTACAGTCTTTGAGTTCACTCTTTTGCTGTCTTATTCTTTCCATGCTCATGTCTTGGGTTCATTGTAGGGAATCTACATAATTTGGATTAAGAAACATAACTTAGTTATTGTCATTACAACTTTAAACATAGCCTATGCGAATGCTTTTTCAAGAGGCTCCCTACTTATATATGCATCAGCTAATTTAATTTCAACAAGTCAGGTTTTACCTAATAAATGAAATTATAAGTCATGGGACATAGATAAAAGCTATACAAATGGATTATCTAGCAATATTTTGATGTATTTTTTGCTCTGTTGACAAACTAGGTTAAAGACTTTTTCAGTTGTCTCTTCATGGCAGTATTCTTTTGGCATCCTGATTGTTTAAGCTTTTTATTCATTAATTCACTCTTTTGATAATTATATATTGACTCTCACTAAAAACCAGACACTTTTCTAATACTAGGGACATAATGCTGAAAAACAATATTTTCTTATGATGTTCATAGTCTAGGAAAAGAGAAATCTAAATTAAACAAATAAATAAAATATCTCAAAGAGTACAAAGTAAAACCAAGTAATTGCATAGTGGATTCTTGGGGGATGTGGTTTTACAGAATGTAGAGATTGTTCTGAGGACATCACTTTGGGATGAAGATTTGGATGATGGGAAAGAATAAGCCAAGCCACGCAAGAGGTCTTCAGGAAGGACATTCCACACAAAGGGAAGGCAAGAGGCAGACCCTGAGGGGAGAAAGTTTACTGTTTGCAAGAACAATAAAAGAGATAGTGTGGTGGAACAGAGAGAGAAAAGAAGAGCAGGAGACAAGTTTGGACAGACAGTCAGGGGCCAGATGGGAGTGTTTTGGTTTCATGGAGAGACTTTGATGCTAAGGCTTTTATGCTAAGGCTTTTAATGGGAAATTGTTGAGGGTTTGGGACAAGGAGTAGCATGAGCAGATTCACCTTGAGAATGACCAAAGTCTGGTTGCTACTTGGAGGATGGACTTGAAAAATGTCCGAGTGCAAAAGGGAAGACTGATTAAGGGGGCACTGCAGTAAATCCAGGCAAGAGACAAATGTTGCTGGGAACACAATGATGGTGGAAAAGGGGGCAAGGGCGTCAAGTTTAACATACATTTTTTTTTTTTCAGAACAGTTGATTTGATTCTATCCTGTTACACAAATCACACATTCCCACATTGAGAGGCCTGACTGGTACACCTGGGCCCAGTGGTGGGACTGGGGAAAGCATGTTCCGTTCATCCACCATCAGCTTGCTTCCCTTGCCCACAGTTTAAGCTCTGAGGGTGCTGTTGTCACGACATATTTAAGGGGACTCGGGGACCTGGAGCCCAGCTGAACAAATATTAATAGTGCAGTTGGCTCTGACTGCAGTGGCTCAAACGGAAGAGATGGAGCAGCACTTTCTTAAAAACAGGAAGGCGAATCCTCAAGAGGATATAATTAGGGCACATCGGTGACCCACCAGAACTAAGAAATATAATGACTTCTGACTGAGAAATTGAGAAAACAAAAGAGAGTATTCACTACTGAGCGTTGAATTATTGCTCTGGGAAGACCAGAGAGATGGATTATCTTAAACAAAGATCAGAAACACAAGGAAATGGAAATCAGGATGCAGAGATAAGGTGCAAGGCAGGGAGACCCAGAGATCAGACGTGACGTGGGCAATGAGGGGTGGAGATTACCCACTGGCATTTTCAGCTTAATCAAGAATTAAGAACTCATGAGTTCAGAAAATCAAGAGAAAAGCATGTCAGAGTTGGCTATAAAAAGTTGACAGCATGTGGCATGGTAACCTTTCCAGAAGCACCCATTCTTCTCAAGTAGAAACTTTCTTAAAGAGACAAGTGAGCCAAGCAAGGGGCCCTTATGGAAACAAGCGGTGGAAATGCGGCCCAGACGTCTGCCTTGGGGAGACTGCCCCGTGTTATCATCCGAAGCTTCATGCATTCCTCATTTCTCACGCCATCTAAAAATACTGTTCCTCGTGAAATAGTGATTTCCTCACTGCACAGCTCGGAAGTTCCCCTTTCCTATCTGGAAGTTAGGCTAAGTGGTGTTTCTACAGGGCCTGTTCTGTTGGTTCACCCTGGGGACTCATCTCCCCTCTGGGTACCAGTCTCCAGAGCAATGTCTGTATTTGTCAGTTTTTCCATAGGTAGCAGAAGAAGAATAAGATGTCTTTAACTTGTAAAAGCTACAAATGGCTTGATGTTGTGAGCTGTTTGCCCATTATGGAGGTCATGTTCAGTGATTTCAAATACCCCAAGGGAGTAACCATCCTACAGCTCAGAGGGCTTGTGGTTAAGGCTTCCAAGAAACCATCTTAGGCAGTAAGGCACCTAAGATGAAGATTTTGAGCCAGAAGATCAGTGGATGTCCAGGACACTTGCAATCTAGAAACCCTCAGATACTAACCAGGCCTCAGTTACACTGTGACACAGACCTGTATCCCCCGCCCACCTGTCTGCCAGTGATAAAGCAGCAGATAGCTGAGCAGAAGCGTAGCATTCTGGGAGCTCTCATTAAAGCTCCAGCCTTGGGCAGCCGTTGGGCAGAGGGGAGGTCGTGGTTCGCCTGAGACCAGGCCCCAAATGCATCTCTGCAGTTGAGGTGAGGATGGCAGTTTTCCAGAAATCTTCCCCATTCATTCACTTCATGGGAATTCCCTCATCTCCCCTCTCCACACGCCAGCGCCCTGTTCTGTGGTGGGCACAATTCAATGGTGCCAGCTTTGGTTTGCCTTTACAGGCCTTCCATGGGCACTTGGCTTGACTTGGGCATCATTGACATGGAGGAGCCCCAGCTCTGCATTTTCAAAATCAGTTGGTTTTCTTCTGTGTAGGAGGAAGGTAGAAGTTTTTGCTCATTGCCTGCAAAGTTTGGACCTTTGCCTAATATATAATACTTTTTAACTGCGCTTTTACCACCAACAAATTCCTGTTGAGAATGTTAAGTAGCATCTGCTTATCATTTAAATTGTTTGCTCTGTGCCTTCCAAGGGAAACGGACCTGGGTATTGCTGTTTGTCACTTTGGGTAGTTTGCCTGAAGTTGAGGCAGGCCATTCCGAGATGCTGGGTGACACCTAGCCAGGTACCCAGCTCAGCACTTGTTACGAGCTAAGGTCCCAGACCTTACCCAGTGTGGTCTAGGCCTCAAGGCAACCGCTGGCAGTCAGAGAACAGAACTAGTTTTGGTCTCATCCTTGGTGTTCTTTAGAAGTTAAGATATTGGCCTCTGGTTTCAGCATCCTCCTCTCTGCCGTCCAGCATGCAGACACACAATCCTCAAAGTATGGAAAAAGGTGAACACATTCCTCTCCCCCAGAGCACAGAAATGGGAATCCTCTGAAGCCACGTGCTTCAGCTTCCTGAAAGTTTCATCTGCCGTTCTGCTGTTAACTTGACAAGATCAGGGACACGGCCACTCCTTTCCTCCTCACAGATCACAGAGGAAGTGTCACACTTTAGCTTCTGACGCCAAGACTATTTTTTCCCCTTCTTGGCAGAGGTCTTTGAACATATGCAGTGTTAAAAATTGTTTGTCACTTTTATTTCAGAATCACATTATGGATCACCAAGAAAAAAAAAAAAAACCACTGCAGGGCCTGCCTTATGTCACTGACATGGAACACCTTAGGATCTATGTGTGTGGTTCTTAATAGGAGGGCTTAAATGAAACATGAAATGATGTTTACATTTCTGATGGGAAAATTATATCCTTCACACCAAGTTTCAATTCCTGCGGATGGTTGTTTACAGAAATGCAAAGCAATGCACTGTCTTTCAGTTCTGCAGGAGACAGAGATGTGGTTGACATGCAGAGATCTGGAAGAAGCCAGAGGTGTTGCCTGGGGTTCTCCCTGGGGGATGTCGTTTTATGTCTAGAAGTATCGTTTGAACATCTATGCAGGCCTTAGTTTCTGGAACAATTTAAGCTTAAGATGTGTGTATTTAAAAAAATAAATTCCATCTTAAAATCGTCACATTTTGTTGCAGGAATGTGATTATGGTAATAACACCCATCATCATAATAGGCTGCTATTAAAATGTATCCTTTGAGTAGTCCAGGCCCGGTCTTCAGGTGGAAGCCGTGATGCTTATCGTCTCTGACATAATGCAAGAAAAGTATTCCCAGACTTTGCACGTGTACATGCTCCTTTTGTGCTTCAGGAACCCTCAGGACTTGGAAACAATTTTTCTCTCTCCCTCCATCTTCCTTCCTTCCTCCTTCCCTCCCTCCCTCCCTTCTTTCCCTCCTCTTTCATATACATACACACTCGCTCAGTCACTCAACTGCCCATTCATATACATAATACTTCATTCTCACATTGTCTGGGTTGAAGTTTGTGAGAAGCAGTTTCATGAGTGGCTGGATATGAGTTTTATCTCTTGATTGCGTGATTCGGAATACCCATTGTTAGAGTAAAAGCCATGTCCCAAGGCAACTTCTGCCTTTCTTGATGGGAGAAAGCGTTCAAGGGCTGGGTGTCGCCATAGACCCCACCTGAGAGCTCTCCAAGTGTGCAAATGCATGTCCCTCTGCATCCCCACGCTGTTTTAGCATCTGTTCCCAACAGACACACCCAAATTTTGCAGCCAGAAATTAGAACCTCTTGCTGTTGTCTCCAGGCTTCATCATCCTATTCCCATCGATCAAGAAACACAATAGGTGGATTAATGCAAATTGTACCGCTTTAGTTAGTGATCCAAACTGGCATTGGGAAGGGAAACTGAGGACCCACTTTAGCGATGGAGCAGAGAGAGCTGGGGCTCAGGAGCTGCCAGTGGCCATGTTCCCTGCCATGGTTTGTTTTTTTTTGGCTGAGGGCAGAGGTTACCTTAAGAGGATATTTTGCTGAAGATGTTACTGATCATTGGGTAGTTAACAGAGTCAAAGAGCCCATTTTGTTGGCCTGAGTGAAGAATCAAAAATGTTGGTATATTTTAGTAAAACTGACCTCTCATTTTAGTATCTACAACTCAAGCTAATAATTCTCAGCTAGAGAAAAGGGATGGTTGGGAATTATTTGGAGGTTTGTTTCCCAAAGCTGCATGTTTTAAGTCCTTTACCCCTTTCACAGAACTCATCTTATGTTGAACTACTGCTTTCAGTAGAATTATTCCAGATTTTTCAAATACGTTGGGTCAGAAAAATACTTTGAGTCACTGTTCTTAATAGCGAAGTGAGTAAGAACTCTTAAAAATACAGCCTTTCAGTACTTTCATGCAGGGGGAAAACATCAGCTTGTCTTTGCTGATGGCTGTGTCTTCCTCTTTACTGTAACCTCGAGGTAAAGAAACATGCAAGTTGTATTGGAAGCCAGTACTGAGTAAAAGCCAAGAATAAATAGTATGAGACAGGTGAAGCAGAGATTCTATGTAATTAGTACTTAAGTGAACAGTTCTTTAAAAGGAAGTAAGAAGTCTGCTAAGATGATATGAGCAGAATGTTCCTACAGTTGGGATTTGTGTTTTTGAAATAAGATGGATCTCTTTACAAAATACGACTTGGAAGTATTTTGAGGCTATCTCATGAGGCTATCTTCCAAGCCTGCAGGGTTGTATCAGGGAGGCCATTGTGTAGCAGTAGCTCCTCTCCACCTTCATGGAGTCAAAGTGGGACTTACAGCTTCAGGAAGTTGGATGGGTGAAGGTAGGGTGCAAGTCAACCCTGGCTATTATTTGTCTTAAAGAGGCAGATTGATATAAAAATTAGAACATTGGATTAAAAGTCAGAAAATGTGGGTTCTAATCAGATTACTCTCTTATATGTGTGGGTGGATGCATGCTCAGTCATGTCCAACTCTCGGTAATCCCCATGCACTGTAGCCCACCAGACTCCTCTGACCATAGAATTCTCCAGGCAAGAATACTGGAGTCGGTTGCCATTTCCTACTCCAACTCTCAGTAACCCCCTATGCACTGTAGCCCACCAGACTCCTCTGACCATAGAATTCTCCAGGCAAGAATACTGGAGTCGGTTGCCATTTCCTACTCCAACTCTCCTGTGTAAACACGGACAATTAAATCCATCTGTCTGTACTCCTTATCCGTAAAATGGGGAGTGTGGGCTAAGTCTCTTCTAGCTCTGGGATCTGTCACCACTGGTGTCGTCTTCTGGAGCAACCTCACTGATACAGCCACAGAGGTGTCTTTGCTCAGGTCATCATGGCATAATCGGGCCAAAAGAAGGTTTTGTCCTCTCTGATTGTCCAGATGATATACCAAAGATCAAGCATCATTCTCACATGCTCTCTGATGCCTTTTAGACGAGTCTTAGTTTCCATATGGGTGTCTCTTTAGAGTCAGTATTAACGACCTTGACCCATTTAGTATAGGAGAAGAGGCCACCGTGTTGCTTTTCTGTAAATGATCTGGATTATATAGTGATTTCAAAATAGACAACCTTTAAAACTCCTTATGAAATTAAATCTGCTGATTATCCAAATGATGTGGCATTTTTATAAATAGAAAATAAACCTCTGAGCATGTGGTTGAATCTACATCTGACACAGGGATAAAAATGACACTGAGAGGCTCTACTTAAGGACATTCTACTGCCATTTTCTTAAGCTGGAAGTGTGTGCCTTCCTTCTTGCTGAGTAGGGAGGGAAAAACAACCCTTTGCCTTGCTCTCCACCTTAATTGAATAGGATTCATGTGCTGCCATGATTGAATGGAAAATCAGCAATCCTGCCACCATCATCGAGCTTAATTCAGGCAAGAACAAGAAAGATACTTTCTCGTTCTTGTGAAGTTAAATGATTTGCCTCTGAGAGGCAATGTTCCCAGCCAGATCTCAGTTTCATATGGAAACCATGGCCAGATTTGTAGCCATCTCATTGCTTTTCCTAACACAATTGGATTTAGGGGTGGCCCCTGTGGAAGTTGGTTCTGTGGTGGCTCAGATGGTAAATAATCCACTTTCAATGCAGGAAACCCAGGTTCGATCCCTGGGTCTGGAAGATCCCCTGGAGAAAGAAATGGCAACCCACTCCAGTATTCTTGTTTGGAGAATTCTGGGACAGAGGAACCTGGCGGTTTATAGTCCATGGGGTTGTGTAGAGTCGGACAGGGCTGAGCGACTAACACTTTTACTTTTCTGTGGAAACTGCACCTCTTTGATAGTGACACGTCCATTCATTATGGTCCGAAACAGGAGTAAATATGCCAAAGCTCCCAGTACTTCAATCTCTTGACACTTAAACAAAAACACACTAGAAGAAACTTCCAAAGAGTGTGGACCTATGAACATGCAAATCAGCTGAGTTGTAGACAAAAGTAGATATGGAGGAGGTGGATTGTAAGCTTAGTGATGAAAGACTTGCTAACATAACCTGCTCAATCAGATCAACTTCTTCTTATTTCTGTTCAAAGTTTCTTAGGAAGTCTCATCATATAGAAACTTGAGGGTAGAGAAGAAAGCTGTGGCATCTTCAGTCCACACCAGGGAGCCCCTAACCTTCAATGAGGAGGCTATTTCCTTGAAGCAGAGAACAGAAAGGATATTGTAGGATATCTGGTTTCTTAAACTTGTGGTGAATCCAAGTTACTAAAACCTGGTCAGAATGAAGCATTCACGTCTGTGATCCAGATTTTGAAGGCCTCAGGCAAGGAAGGTAGATCCTGACGTACTGATCTTAGACTCGGTTCTGCAGCAAGGGTTGCAACCCCTGACATGTGCCCTGCTGGGCACCAGGGCAAGTGATGTCTGATAGTGAGAAGGTGCTTCCTGTGCCCGTAGCTTCTGCTATGTGCACTCTGTTAAAAAAAAAAAAGATGTAAATAAGAGATTTTAAATGAGGTGATTTATTTTGAGTTTTATGATAAACCTTGGTGTGAGATAAGAAATATAAATTCACTCTTCTTCCAGTTGGCCCAGATTCTCACAAACGTCTTAGCTGCCTTCTGAATCAGTGTAATGCCAGTCCATAAGGACTTGTTGGTTGTTATTGCTTCTCTGACATTGCTCCTAAATGTTAGCCAACAACTTCATCTCTTGCTCAGTGGGGACTTCGAAAACTCCAGCAGCTTCTCTTAAAGCTGCAGGAAAAATGGGCTTTGTTGAGTTTATTGAAAGACATGTTAGTTTCTAACGTAGGGCCTGCCTAAAGAAGTTTAAAGATTAATTTTGCCCATGTGAAAATTTAATTTTATGTGCTGAAATTTAGAGCCTGAATAAGGCATAAGAAAAACTCAGCTGCATTTATTTTTCAACATAAATGTTGGCTGCTTTGAGACTGTAGATCTTTGCTTAGTCTGGGCTCTTTTTCCTGCCTGATTATACACTGGAGAAACTCCCTAATGACCCAGGCATTGCTGAGCTTGTCGGTAAGACACTGACCTGGGAATAAGGAGATTGCAAGAGAGGCTGTAGCCATTCTTGGCCTGTTCTTGATCTGTAAAATAAGGTGAACGTCGCCTGGGAAAATGATTAAATCATATACCAGCACCATACCCTAAATCTACTGTATTGCCATATCTGGGAGGACAGCAGCCTGTTATTTTAAAACATATCTCCAGCCAGTGGTTGATTAGACCAGTAACTCTCAAAGATTTTTTCCAGCTAGAAAATACTATGATGCAAGCTCATATTTATTCTCTTCAATGTGGAAAAAGATCTGAGAACTGTGAGAGTAAACCTCTCTCTAAACCAGCAAACAACAGACCTTCTAACAAGGGATTTAGGAGCCTTGATGGGAATGTATTGTCTAGAAGGTTCCAGCCTTCTCACTGATAGACACTTGTTTCTTCCATCCTGTAATCCCCTTTGACATGAGTTGACAAATAAACAATGTTGATCATGTCTCCATATAATGTCACCTTTACTCAGGTTAAATATTCATAGGATTTGCTAGCTAGGTTTCCGTGGCACCCTGCACATAGTAGGGGCCTTTTATCTCTTTTAGAAAGCACTTTTAATACATTTCCGAAATCTTATTTATAGTAATCATTGTCTCTGGACACGTATTCAAATGCCTCTATGCATGAGATATATTTAATAAGTTAGTAAACCTCATCAACAGATACAACTGAATCATTATTTGAGTATTACATACATATGATGAGTCCGTCTCTTGGATTTTGTACAATTATGCTGGTTTCTGAAAAACCATTTGAGAATAAAGCGCTCAGTCACATGAAGCAAATTAGTTCTCCTTTGGCACGAGGCCAGCATTTAGCAGGCCACAAGGAATGTGTCTTCTGACTGGTGCCATGTTGTCCTGCATGGGAGCCTGTTTACACCACCTACCTGTGGGTTGGATAGGCAGATACGTGTCACCCACTGTGTTTCCAGAATCTGCTGCCACTGATGACATTAACTATTTAAGGAATTAGAAAATAAGCAGTTGTACTAAAATTCATTGCTGAAAATACTAACCAGCTTAATATCTTCTGCTGCTCAAAATTCTGCTCTGAAAACAATTAGAGCATGATGGTCTGTGTGTTTGACAGTCTGAATTGATCTACAAATGACCTGGGTGTGCTTCAGTTAAGCACAGGGCAACTTGGGAATGTATTAAGTTGATTAATCATCTCATATGTTTTTCCCCTGGGTTCAGTGACATCTACAAAGATCATTTTTCTAAGAAGTTTTTCTCTTTACAAATTTAAACTCCAGGGAAATCGGATCCATATGGTCCTGATTCATTTGCACTAACTCATCAAAACGTTCTTTCCCTTATAAGTTATTGGATGTCTGCAGAGGATTTTGACTGTTTTGTATAAGTTCTTTTAAGCCTTTCTGTCTAGAGGCAGGAAATGGCCATTTGCCAGCAGGGAATGAACCCCCCAAATAGTCACGTTCTGTGCAGGAGGCAAAGGAAAAAGAAAATTCATCCCCTGCTTCTAAGTATAGTTGACTAATGATTTTCTGTAGAGGATGGGGATAAGTGTATCCTCTGGAATATATTAGTAGATTTATTAAACGTATGGTTAAAGAAATTCCATGAGGTGGTTGCAGCAGGAATGGGATTGACATCACCCCCTTTACCTGTGAAGCTCTTTTTTATCACTATTTATTTTTGGTTGCGCCAGGTGGCATCTTCGTTGCTGTCCTTGGGTTTTCTCTGGTTGCAGCAAGTAGGAGCTACTTTCAAGCTGTGGTGCACGGGTTTTTTGTTGCAGCAGCTTCTCTTGTTGCAGCTCCTGGGTTCTAGAGCACAGACTCAGTTGTTGTGGCACACGGGCTTAGCTGCCCCATGGTATGTGAGATCTTCCCAAACCAGGGATCGAACCTATGTCCCTGACACTGACAGGCAGACTCAACCACTGGCCCACCAGGGAAGTCTTTAGAGTACAGTAAGGCTATGGTTTTTCCTGTGGTCACGTATGGATGTGAGAGTTGGACTGTGAAGAAAGCTGAGCACCAAAGAATTGATGCTTTTGAACTGTGGTGTTGGAGAAGACTCTTGAGAGTCCCTTGGACTGCAAGGAGAGCCAACCAGTCCATTCTGAAGGAGATCAGCCCTGGGATTTCTTGGGAAGGAATGATGCTAAAGCTGAAACTCCAGTACTTTGGCCACCTCATGCGAAGAGTTGACTCATTGGAAAAGACTCTGATGCTGGGAGGGATTGGGGGCAAGAGGAGAAGGGGACGACAGAGGATGAGATGGCTGGATGGCATCACCGACTCGATGGACGTGAGTCTGGGTGAACTCCAGGAGTTGGTGATGGACAGGGAGGCCTGGCGTGCTGTGATTCATGGGGTCGCAAAGAGTCAGATTCGACTGAGCAACTGAACTGACCTAACCTGAACTGAATTCCCCTACAAATGAACCTTCAAGTTGTGACTTTCAACTATACTTTCAAGGTGCTGTACTGTAAGATTAAAAATGTTTTCTTTTTGTTTTTATGTATTATCTGTGTGAAAAGTATTATAAGCCTGTTACAGTACAGTACTGTATAGCCAGTTGTGATAGTTAGGTACCCAGGCTAACTTTGTTGGACTTACAAACACACTGTTGGGATGAAACTCCTTCCTATGTAGGGGATTTGCTCTAGTTGGTTTACCCAGTAGCTTAGAGGCTTGACCTAAGTGAGATGTGTGACCTTTTCAGTATGTACATCAGAGGTTATTTCTGTATGTGCATGTGTGTGTGTGTGTGTGTGTGTGTGTGATTGAGATTGATTTTATTCTAACCCCATTTCTACATTTTGTATTTCTCCTATTGATTTCAGTAGATCTACTTTTGAGGCTCAGAAGTAATATACCATACCATACTTTTTCAAATAAGTAAAGTTTATTCTACCAGTGACAGCTGAGGACAAGTGGATTTCAGAAGCAAATCCACTTGAGCTTGATTTTTCACTAACTATATATTTATTTATACACACACACACACACACACATATATATATATATAGGGGTTCCCTGGTTGCTCAGCTGGTAAAGAACCTGCCTGCCAATGCAGGAGATGCAAAAGACTGGGTTCGATCCCTGGGTTGGGAAGGTCCCCTGGAGGAGGGAATGGTAACCTGCCCCAGTATTCTTGCCTGGGAAATTCTGTGGACATTGCATCCTGGCAGGCTACAGTCCATAGGGTTGCAAAGAGTTGGTCATAACTGAGTGCATGTGTGTGCACACACATTTACGTACATATATATATATATATATTTAATGACACACGTGTTGAAAAATTGAGTGCATCTTTTGTCTAAGCACCTCATTTGGATGATCTCATTTAATTACCATAGCAAACCTATGTGGTTGTCATTGTAATCCTTCTATTTTATGGATGAGGAAACTGAGATTTAGCAATACTAAGTAAACTTTCTAAGACCACACAGCAAATAAATGGCAGAGCTAGAATTCTAACTCAGGATTTCAAACTCATAACCATGATCACTGAAAGCCTCATTTTTTTTTCTTAATAATAGTTGTCCGACTCTTTGTGACTCCATGGACTGTAGCCTGCCAGTCTCCTATGTCCATAGAATTTCCCAGGCAAGAATACTGGAGTGGGTTGCCATTTCCTTCTCCAGAAGATCTTCCTGACCCACAGATCAAATCTGAGTCTCCTGCATTTCAGGCAGATTCTTCACCTCTGAGCCAGTAGGAAAACTAATGATAGTAAATTACTATTTCAGAGAACTTTTTTCACTGTTTACAAGTCTGCAGTTTAATTTTGGATTTTTTTCTGCCATGTTCCCTTGGAACCTACCACACTGTTGCTCAAATGACTTGTGTAGAGTTGCTTGTTAATTTTTTTATGAAACCAAGATTGCAGGTCCACAGTTTGGCCATCTTTGATTCTCTTGCCCCTAGCACAGTGCCACTCCAGTAGTCTTGCCTGGAAAATCCCATGGATGGAGGAGCCTGGTAGGCTGCCATCCATGGGGTCGTGAAGAGTCAGACACGACTGAGTGACTTCACTTTCACTTTTCAGTTTCATGCATTGGAGAAGGAAATGGCAACCCACTCCAGTGTTCTTGCCTGGAGAATCCCAGGGACGGGGGAGCCTGGTGGGCTGCTGTCTCTGGGGTCGCAGACAGTCGGACACGACTGAAGCGACTTAGCAGCAGCAGCAGCAACAGCACAGTGCCAGGCCCATATGCATTTCAGGTTGGATGAAAGAGTAAAAAGAGGTAACAAACGGAGCTTTTAATTATCCTGCCAAGAGCCCTCTTAGTCTCCTAAGCTTTCATGTGATGAGAGCTGAAAGCTGAACAGCCATGCTGGGGTGACACTTCTGAGCCACAGACATTGATGTTAATTCATTAGGCAAATCTGATCAAATGATAAGCAAGCTCAGGAAGTTTTTAAACCTCCCAGAGGGTAGACGGGCCTTGACAGCAGCTCCAGCTTTGCAAGGATCTGCGCTGTCTTTGTTTGGAGCACATGCTTCTTGAGATGACACGTTCCTTTTACTTGGCTGGTCATGTCTGCTCAGTTGTTGTATCTTTGGGGATTTTTTTTCTCCTCACGCCCCCATGCAACCTTAGGAAAACTTACAAGTTTCAGGGCTTTGACTGCAATTGTGGATTTACCTGTTAGCTTTTCCATGAACTTGAGGACAGGGACTGTATCATTTCACCTATAAACTTTGTGTGTGTGTGTGTGTGCATGCGTGTGTGCTAAATCCAGGGGGCCTGGCAAATAGAAAGCCTTGATACAAGCACACTGACTGAAGGGCTGTTTGATATCGTTTCTTATGATGACAGACCTGAGCGTTCATGAACCCTGCTCATCTGTCTCCTGCAGACCTTCTTTTCTGTGTCAGATGGTGAGCATGCTCAGTAGGTTTTTATCTGTATTTCAGTGGTGTTCCAAATTGAGTCAAGCCTTCATCCCTGTGGCTACCTCCCAAATAAGCAGAGGGCTGGAAGCCAGCTCTCCTGTTCACAGCCCTAGCCAGGTCCCAGATGACTGGTGGTGCTTGGGGGGTTAGGCAGCTTCAGACTATTGTATAAAAGGAGAAACTTATTCAGGAAATGAGCTAGAGAAATTCAATATACCTAGAAGCTCATCCTCTGACCTGAGCCCTTGAGCTGTTGAGCTGTGGGTGGTGAACACAGCACTTAACTCCTTTGCCTACCTGGCCTTCTGCTGTCGTGCAGAGACTCCTATGATTATAAACTCTGGGCCACCTTGGTCTTTGTGCATGTGCTAAGTCACTTCAGTTATGTCCTAATCTTTGCGACCCTACGGACCATAGCCCACCTGGCACCTCTGTCCATGGGATTCTCCAGGCAAGAATACTGGAATGGGTTGTCATGCCCTTCTCCAGAGGATCTTCCCGACCCAGGGATGGAATCTGGGTCTCTTACATCCCCTGCATTGGCAGGCGGGTTCTTTACCACTAGCGCCACCTGGAAAGCCCAGCTTGGTCTTTAGGTAACCACATTATCTTTTTTCCTTTTTTTTTTTGATCAATCTACTGCCGGGGTCCAGCCCCGGTGGATCCAGGGAAATTTGAAGGAGAGACAGCGTCGGCAAATACACTGGCTTTAATGAGATATTAATTAGAGATATAAAGAGTAATAAAATAAGGATAGCTCAGTAGGAAAATTCAGTGGAGAAAAGAGGCTGGTTTACGTGGAAAGCTAATAAAATTCCAAGGCAAGGAATTTACATCACCTACGTAGGCAGTAGGCATCCTCCCGTTCTTCCGAAGTAGAGGAGACACTTAAGGCCTCCCTGGTCAGATCTTAGAAGCCCAGGCATAATTAGTAGGCTTGACGAGCCTCCACGTTCCAGATGGGGATTCAGCCATAAGGTGAGAGAAAGAACGACATGGGGAGACCAGTCTTTCGAGGAACTGATCCCAATTCTTTATTTTCCAGGGTCTGTTTTTATACACTGAGATGTTATACAAAAGTCACGTGGGGTCAGCAGTCCTGACTTTTATTAAAGTCAGGTGCTTCATACAGATGTATACAGAGGACTTAGGGGTGTTACATCATCTTCTGGCCAGGGGGCCTGCTGACAATTTATGACCCTCTCCTTGTGACAGTGGTCAGTCAACACTTATTTCTCCAGGGGTGATTGTTCTTAAAACAGATGCCACCTTCCGAAGGTACCAGATAAAGTTATATTCCTATAGGGTGAGGGTGTAGTGGGTTTTAATTAAGGAAAGAATTTACTTAGCCTAAGGTCTAACGTGATTAATATCAAAGGTTAATACTTATTTCTTCTATATATTCATTAATGTGTATAAGGGCAGGGGATGTGGAGACTTAGCAGCAAACATTGGCTCAACAAATGAAAAACCCTTCACCAATAGAATTTCTAATCAGCCCACTATACTATACTAATAGTTTTCTAACTTCTCTAAAGAACCAGTTTTTAGAAGGTTTAAAGCATCTCGTGGCTCTCATGGTTGGGAGGCTGTGAGCAATCACATGTGGCCAGACAAGCCTGTCAGACAGGCTAGAGAACCTTCAGAGGAGTTTGTAAGTTTGGAACACTCCTGTCATGCCCAAGAATTATTATTAACTGGAGCTCTAAGTTAACTCCTTCTCCGAAAGAGGTGGTGGGGGACAGCCCCCCGTAAAGTCAGAGGTGTAGGTGAGAGCACAAAGTAGTAAAGTAGGCAGGCTCTGGTTATGGGGGTAGATGCTCAAGAATTTCCAGGGGGACTCCTGAGGCTCGATCCCACCTTTGCGTATGTCGAGCCTCCTTCCTCATGACCTTTGCCACGGGCAGAGCTCCTCATGCTGGTTCCCGGAAATCTACTTTGACATTATTTTTAGAAAATCTACTTGATGATATCAGTGTTTCCATTTCCAGTTGTGAATTCTGATATTTAAAATGCTGTATATTTCCACATATAACCCCTTTCAGAAATGAAAATATGTTTTGAGAAAAATGTTGGCAATGTACATCCATGTGGAATTCTTTCAATAGCAACCTAGTCTTCACTAATGTATTTAACAAATACTCAATCAGTTCAGTCACTCAGTTGTGTCCAACTCTTTGCAACCCCATGAATTGCAGCACACCAGGCCTCCCTGTCCATCACCAACTCCTGGAGTTCACTCAAACTCATGTCCATCGAGTCGGTGATGCTATCCAGTCATCTCATCCTCTGTCGTCCCTTTCTCCTCCTGCCCCCAATCCTTCCCAGCATCAGAGTCTTTTCCAATGAGTCAACTCTTCGCATGAGGTGGCCAAAGTACTGGAGTTTCAGCTTTAGCATCATTCCTTCCAAAGAACATCCAGGACTGATCTCCTTTAGAATGGACTAGTTGGATCTCCTTGCAGTCCAAGGGACTCTCAAGAGTCTTCTCCAACACCACAGTTCAAAAGCATCAATTCTTCAGTGTTCAGCTTTCCTCACAGTCCAACTTTCACATCCATACATGACCACTGAAAAAACCATAACCTTGACTAGATGAACTTTTGTTGGCAAAGTAATGTCTCTGCTTTTAAATATTCTATCTAGGTTGGTCATAACTTTCCTTCCAAGGAGTAAGCGTCTTTTAATTTCATGGCTGCAGTCACCATCTGCAGTGATTTTGGAGCCCCCAAAATAAAGTCTGACACTGTTTCCCCATCTATTTCCCATGAAGTGATGGGACCAGATGCCATGATCTTCGTTTTCTGAATGTTGGGCTTTAAGCCAACTTTTTCACTCTCCTCTTTCACTTTCATCAAGAGGCCTTTTAGTTCCCCTTCACTTTCTGCCATAAGGGTGGTGTCATCTGCATATCTGAGGTTACTAATATTTCTCCCGGCAGTCTTGATTCCAGGTAGTGCTTCTTCCAGCCCAGTATTTCTCATGCATATAAGTTAAATAAGCAGGGTGACAGTATACAGCCTTGATGTACTCCTTTTCCTATTTGGAACCAGTCTGTTGTTCCATGTCCAGTTCTAACTGTTGCCTCCTGACCTCCATATAGGTTTCTCAAGAGGCAGGTCAGGTGGTCTGGAATTCCCATCTCTTTCAGGATTTTCCACAGTTTATTGTGCTCCACACAGTCAAAGGCTTTGGCATAGTCAATAAAGCAGAAATAGATGCTTTTCTGGAACTCTCTTGCTTTTTCGATGATCCAGCGGGTGTTGGCAATTTGATCTCTGGTTCCTCTGCCTTTTCTAAAACCAGCTTGAACATCTGGACGTTCACGGTTCATGTGCTGCTGAAGCCTGGCTTGGAGAATTTTGAGCATTACTAGCGTGTGAGATGAGTGCAATTGTGTGGTAGTTTGAGTATTCTTTAGCATTGCCTTTCTTTGGGATTGGAATGAAAACTGACCTTTTCCAGTCCTGTGGCCACTGCTGAGTTTTCCCAATTTGCTGGCACATTGAGTGCAGCACTTTCACAGTATCATCTTTCAGGATTTGAATTCCATCAAATCCTGAAAATTTGATCAAATTCCATCAAATCCTGAATTCCACTGGAATTCCGTCACCTCCACTAGCTTTGTTTGTAGTGATGCTTTCTAAGGCCCACTTGACTTCACATTCCAGGATGTCTGGCTCTAGGTGAGTGATCACACCATCATGATTATCTTGGACGTGAAGATCTTTTTTGTACAGTTCTTCTGTGTATTCTTGCCACCTCTTCTTAATATCTTCTGCTTCTGTTAGGTGCATACCATTTCTGTCCTTTATCGAGCCCATCTTTGCATGAAATATTCCCTTGGTGTCTAATTTTCTTGAAGAGATCTGTAGTCTTTCCTATTCTGTTGTTTTCCTCTATTTCTTTGCATTGATCGCTGAGGAAGGCTTTCTTATCTCTCCTTGCTATTCTTTGGAACTCTGCATTCAGATGGTTGTATCTTTCCTTTTCTGCTTTGCTTTTCGCTTCCCTTCTTTTCACAGCTATTTGTAAGGTCTTTAGGTAACCAGATTATCTTTTTTCTTTTTTTGATCAATCTACTTTGACATTATTTTTATAAAATCTACTTAATGATGTCAGTGTTTCCATTTCCAGCTGTGAAGTCTGGTATTATGTTTAAATAGCTGCTATATGCTTCCACATATAACCCCTTTCAGAAATGAAAATATGTTCTTGAGAAAAATGTTGGCAGTATACATTCATGTGGAATTCTTTCAATAGCAACCTAGTCTTCACTAATGTATTTAACAAATACTCAATAGCCGTGTGAAATTTTTATACAAAGATGGCTGATTTGTAGCTCTTGTCCTTATGATCTGATGGAAGAGATCCATCCATCAGATGGATCTAATGGTCACTTGTCACTTGTCACTTGATAATGAGGTGAGAGCCAGGGCAGACGGTGTCTTTCTGTCCAGAGCGCCGGACAGAAGGAAGAGACAGGGAAGATTCTGAGGCTTCCTAATTTAAAAGGAGAAGAGACTGGAGCCTGCACATCCCCCCCAGGGCTTCCATTCCCCTGGGATTAAATCCACAGGCCTCCCCTAGCACAGACCCTCGACCTTTGACCAGCAAACTCATGGATTTTTTTTTTTTTTCTTCATTTCTAACTGTAACCTAGCACTTCCTTCGGTTAAGCATTTTCTGTGACTTTGTCATCAATAGAAACCAGAAATTTTCTATGACTTTACACTCAGGTCACCACTAGATCTTGTTTAAGTGTGTTAACAGAGAAAATGAAAAGTCTCAGTTGCTCAGTAGTATTTGATTCTTTGTGGCCCTATGGATGGTAGCCTACCAAACTCTTCTGTCCATGCGATTCTCCAGGCAAGAATACTGGAGTGGGTTGCCATCCCCTTCTCCAAGGGATCCTTCCAACCCATGGATAGAACCCAGGTCTCCTGCATTCAGGCAGATTCTCTACTGTCTGAGTCATCAGCTCAATAAAATTGTTCCCTTGGTAATCTTTTGTAATTTTATTTACTTAAGACTCATATTCTAAAAAGGCTGTCTAGGAGACGGCAATGGCACCCCACTCCAGTACTCTTGCCTGGAAAATCCCATGGACAGAGGAGTCTGGTGGGCTGCAGTCCATGGGGTCACTAGAGTTGGACAAGACTGAGCGACTTCACTTTCACTTTTCACTTTCATGCATTGGAGAAGGAAATGGAAACCCACTCCAGTGTTCTTGCCTGGAGAATCCCAGGGACGGGGGAGCCTGGTGGGCTGCCGTCTATGGGGTTGCACAGAGTTGGGCATGACTGAAGTGACTTAGCATAGCATAACATAGGCTCCAGTCAGATGCTAAATGGTTCCCAACACCAGGGAGTAGTCCCTGGGGTCCTACCTGTCCTCCTCGTCTCTTGCTCTCAGCCCTCCAGCCTCACTGGCTTCCTCTTGGAATCCACCCAGCATGTTCAGGCCTTAGGCCACCACAACCGTAGGTGCAGAACTGCAGACAGCCTGAGTGGACTAGAATTTACTGGAATCACACTGACAGCAGTACACCTGGTGTTATACCTGGTTCTCGACCTTTCCTGATGGATAGAAATTGACTAGAGGCCAGACAAGAAATCCAGGCAAGGCTTCACCAGGGCCCCTGCTGCAACAGTGGGAGCAAGAACAGACACCACGTGTCCTTGTTTGCTCCTGAGCAAGTCCAAGGGTTAGGGCGGAGGGCTGGCATGGTGTTCTGCACACCCTTTGGTGGTGGTGTATGCAGGGGGGCCATGTGCAGTACCCTGTTTTTGTTCAAGACTCTTTAAAAGTGACAATTGGGTTTTTTAGTCTCTATCTTTTGTCCCTGGCAGTCGAGTGGCTAGGATTCAGCACTTTCACCACCACGGCCTGGGTTCGGTTCCCAGTAAGGGAAGGTTTCTCTTGGGCTTCCCACATAGCTCAGTAGGTAAAGAATCTACCTGCAATGCAGGAGACCCAGGTTCAATTCCTGGGTTGGGAAGATCCCCTGGAGAAGTAAATGGCAACCCACTCCAGTATTCTGGCCTAGAGAATCCAATGGACAAAGGAGCCTTGTGGGCTACAGTCGGAAGAGTTGAACACAACTTAGTGACTAAACCACACCACATCTTTTGTCCAGAATTTGCCCTAACTGTGTGTGCACACAATTATTTTTAGTCCCATTCAGTTTATTTGCATTTTGTTGCTCGAGGAGGGGTGTGTCCAGGTGCATTCCTTGAAGCAATGGGTCCTAGGTCCCAGCCTGTCTCATAGGCAGTATCCACTGGCCTTCCTGCCTGCTCATGACTCATTAAGAGGGCTCAGCATGACTTTTTGAACAGTAAAAAGTACAACTTGAAGAATGTATTAATCTTAACAGACAAGCTTGAAAAGTGCTAAAGGTTCAGGTTGCTTCAGTCCAGTTCAGTCTCTCAGTCGTGTCCGACTCTTTGCAACCCCACAACTGCAGCACACCAGGCTTCCCTGTAAATGACCAACTCCCAGAGTTCACCGAATCTCATGTCCATCGAGTCGGTGATGCCATCCAGCCATCTCATCCTCTGTCGTCCCCTTCTCCCACCTTAGCTGCATCTTTTTGCCTAACCCTGCCGCCTAGTTCACCTAGTAAAGATGAGCAGACATTATTTGCATCAATTTCCCGGTACAAACTACCAAAAGTCCCCAAAATTAATGCAGCTGGTAGTATCTTTTAAAAGGCACTCACAATCAAATGAGACTCGTGAGAGGACTCGTATCACATAGTTTGGGGTGCCTAAAGAGCATGTTTTATGAGGAGGGGAAGGTAATAGGTTCATTGCTGGCAGAATACAGTATCTGGACACACAGTCTGAGATGTCTGAGTCTGACGTTTAACAGCTGAGATGATAGTGGCCCAATACTCCTCGAGATCAAATCCATGCAGAGCTCCTGAAAATGTGAGAAATGGCTGAGATCCGTAATGACAAAGCTGCTGAGAAGACTGATGCCACGGTGGTGGCCACAGGAGGAGTGTCCAGACTAGCTTGTGAAAGATTTATCCCTGTGACTGCGGAGCCAATTGACAACAGCCCAGTGCTAATTGAATCTCAGCCCCTGGGACAATACCATCAATTTCTTATGGCTCTGTGCTGGCAATTTCGTCCCCTTAAGCAGAGGCCAAATTATTTTTCAATAATGGTTCTTTTTAGACCTGAATGTTGTATGCCCCCATCCTTTTCTCTCTTTCCTCAATCTGCAGCTGGTTTGATTTGAAGTCAGAAAGGAGAGAAGGAAGTGGAGAAGGGATTGGCAGCAAGAGAAAGGAGGAAAGTTGACAGGAAGAAGGGGGACTTGAAGAGGGGGAGGGAGGAAAGACCCTCTGCCCTGTGTTCTAATCACTTTATATGGGAAAGGCTCACTTCCGTTCCTTTTCATTTTGTGGCCAGTTAAGATAATGTAATAACTACCATTTATTAAGAACCCGTCACAGGCTTGGTGTTTTAAGTGCTGAACATGGAATGACGTAGCATTTTTTAGGTACTGTATGTCAGATCTCGTGCTCAGGATGAAACCTCACTACCACTCTTTCAGGGTGTTAGGACTTGCCCCCTGTTTTTTATAAATCAGGAGACAGAAAGTTAAAGTCTTGACTCAAATAGGTTGTCTTGTTTTAAGAGTGAAAATTTCCATAAAACAGTTTCACGTGAAAACAGGTATAGTTTTCTAAGAAATACAGTTAACACAATTTAAAGGGAAATGTTCAGAAACTAACCCTTGTATTAAAATTAACCCTTAACTCTAGTTATGCAAGCGAAAGGGATGGAGTCTCACTCCTCAAACGAGTGAAGTGCCAGGTGACTTGGCTTGGAAAGAAGTTAAAATGGACTGGAAGGATTAAGCATGCCACACTCAGAAGCTCGATCACCTTCTGTCCTCATTCAGGCTGATACTAGGTTGGAGAGGGCTGTTCTTGGGGGCAGGGATTAAATACTGGGGATGCAGAGCAGAAATGAGGTCAGTCTGCACAATAGTTCCATTCTCGGAAACACCTATGGCTGATTGCTAAGAGCCGACCTGCAGAGGCTTCTGAGGCCAAGTAGAGAAACTCAGAACTCTGCATCATGCAGAGGGGCGTATTCTACTGAAGTTAGGGGAAGTGATGGTTCAGAAAGAAATATTTCAATCAATCCCAACAAATAAAACGTGGGAGAAAAAAAAAACTACAGTAGTAGAATGATTAGTGATATAAGTAACTGAATATTTCTTTAAACATCTTGTTGGTAAAGAATGACCTATTTTGTCAGTTAACATAAATGACATTTTGTGGTATAAAGAACTGTAATGAGTAAAACTCAAATAGTGTGGGTAGTAAATAAAGTTCTAGATAAATCCCAAGAGATGAACCTACCTTCTAATTGTGTTAACCATTGAGTCCGGGGGACATATCCATAGGATGTAGCCATGGCTCTGAGACCATTTGCAACATTAACAGAATGACAATTTCTGGAATCTATTAAAGTGCAGGTGAGCCACAGTTAATATAACAATAACAGGAATGGAGTTCTCATCCCCTTTTGTCTTGTCCAGAACCCGGACAGATAACAGTAACAACATCCATTGTGACACTGCATGCTAGGATAATAAACACAAGTATCTTCCCTGTTAAGATTTAAGGTGGCCCTGGTATGCTGAGGTTCCCCTCTAATAACAAAGACCCTCAGCTTCCATGACAGTTGAGACTGTGCGAAGATCAGACTCAAAAGAACTGAAAGGTCCCATTGGGCCCAGGGCATCTATGACTCTATATCATTGGACATCATGAGAACACCTCATACACTATCTACCTTAAAAAGGCTAAACTCATCTGTTGGTAAAATCAAGTTTGGGCTTACGGATAGTCTCAGAGAGAGTTCCTTCTTTCTGGTTTCTCAAACAGAATACCCTGGCCTGGGTCTTAACAGCCTCATGCCCACGTTCCCACTGGTTCTTGGTGGTGGGTTTGGAAAACTTCAGTTCAGTTGCTCAGTCGTGTCTGACTCTTTGCAACCCCTTTGGAAGACTTGCCCTGGGCCCAATATAGATGTCATCAGAATTCACTGTGTGGAGCCGCAGCATCAGCTGGCCTTTCTTCCTCTTCCTCATCAGATGCATTTAACAGCAAGTAGATGTTTAAACCAGAGGGAAGGGACAGCGAGAACAAATATATAATTAGACATGTTTCCTGGCTGAGGCTTTTCTCTTGGGTGACTCGCCCTAATTGTGTCAGCAGCTTCCCCAGCAGAGAACTGGTTGAATTTGATCCACAGACTTGAAGCTCCAGGCAAGGAATTGTCTCTATAAGAACAATGATAACTACAGTCAAGAGGAGGTGGTTTTCTTTTCAACTTGCCTTCCTGTTTCTCAGTGAATATGGCAGAGTTTTTCACTAATAACAAAGAAATCATGGAGATGGAGAATTAGGAACTGGATGACTGTAGTTAATTGGCGTATTACTGTATTCCCATAAATTCTGCCTGGGACCGCTGTAAGTAGATTTAAGGTTACTGGGAAGAAATAAAATATACAGCCCTTTACAATGAAGTTGTTTTAAGCTTGAAGCTTTTGTATTTTAGTGACTTTGGGGCTGGATAAGTATTAACCTGACAGTTTTTTATGTTAGAGAATGCTAAAGTAATGGGCATGGTAAGAGTTTTCTGGTGGATTCCATAAACTATCATTGAAGCTAGGAGGCAGAGTATATTTGAAGTTGTATAAAAATGGAAATAAAAGTTTGACATAAATTTACTTTCTGCCACCTCTTGGATGGTCCATCTACCTCCTTACATGCTCAAACAAAAATTACTGGTGATGAAAACCCAATGTTATACTTAATTAGAAATGCTAATTGCAGATTTTAAATAACTAACAAAGCTAAAAATAAACAGCCTTCTCATTGTATAAATGGTGAGAACAGTTAAATTGAGATGGTCTTTGGAGTGCAGTCTGTTGAATTTTAAGTGATGATTGAGGGATCTAAGTGAACTCCTAGGCAGCTCACGAGTGTGATTTTATTTAGCCATGGCTTTGGGCTCTTCGCCCTTCAGTAGGAAAAAGGACACCAGAATGAGGTCAGAAGGGTCTTTGGCAAGCTGCCAGAGCTCTCTGCATATTAGTTTGTCCAGCTTTGAAGGGAGGAAGGTAGTATGTAACTGACAAGGTGGATGAGAGCATTAGCAGGGTCAGGACTCAGAGGAGGCCAGCAGGATGCCGAGAACATGCAATTTAAGGAGGCAGCTCTAAGGTGCCAGCTCTATGGGTGTATGACTCTGAGGGCGAGGGCATCCTTAAACTCGGCTCCCGAGATGCCTGCCTCACCTCTCCCTAGTCCCAGCACTGTTCAAGACTTAGTCACAATTCCTGGATCATACGGAGGCTCCAAAAATGTTTCTCCCCTTTTGATTCTGTCTGCCTCAGGGTGTCTTTGGAGAAGTATGTCAGAGGAAGTACGTGAATGTGGTTGTGAAGTGCAATATAAACATTAGTTGTGCTAAATGACAATTGCAATTGCTATGTTGCTGCTCTGATTAGCAAAGATGTGCGTTGGGTATGTATGTATATATACAATGGCTATTATAGTTGGTGAACATTTTAAATGATCTAATGTGTATAAATCAGTACGTTAAAGATAATCCTTTAAACTAGACTTGAAATGATTTCTGAGTACAGACTAGGAAGGTGCTCAGGAGGGGTGGTATCCTCTCGCCTTGTTTAATTTGACCGCCAGCCCAGCAACATGATACAGTTGCTTTATACCAGAAAATGGATGAGGTTGGAAAAAAGCATCAGGACTGAACATTGTTCCAGAATTGGAGGGTGCAGTCTGCCTGATGGATGGAGTGGGGAATTTGGGCAGTTGCAGCGTCGCTTAGGGAAGACGGGTGAGCAGGCGATTGACAGGACTGGCATTCTTACCATCCAAAAGCATCGATTCATTTGGGTGAGAGCCATAATAAGAATCAATCATCTGTGGTGATCTCGGAGCTGGCCTTAGGCACCCTTTGAAGGATTTTTAAAGAACTGCCTAACTTCATATGAATTAAAAGCTAAATGTATTCAGAGCAAAGGAAGATTTTTTTTTTTTTTTGCTGAGGGAAGGATGTTGCCAAGGGTTGCCATGAGCTGGGGCAAATAATTTGGGTCGAGTGTGAGCACAATATAATTTTCAAAAGTATGTCTGCAGAGAAAAGCTGAATTTTTAGTGTCTTAAAAATTTTGTATTTATTCTTAAGTTGCACTCAAGTTCAGTCAGACAAAGGGCTGGTTTGAATACACTTGGTCATGATTGTCTTTTAAGTGTAGTGTTTGTATGATGAATCTCAGAACACATTGGAGAAATGGGGACATTTTGATGAGTCCCTAATAACTGGCTTCTTGGGACTGTTCATTTTACATATACAGGCAGACTGAGAGAATCAGCTGGAGAGTGAACAGCTGCCTGTGTGTGTATATTACACTGTACAGAAGGCTTACTTCATTCTCTCCCCATGGAGAGGTAGTTCCATAACTGGAGTGATAGTAGCTAACAGGTGTTGAGCACTACTGTTGTTCCAGGTCCTATTCCAGTTTCTTAGGTCCTGATATTTTGCAGATCAAGAAGCTAAGGCACAACTAAGAAACATGCTTCAGCAAGTAAATGTCACTTGTATATATACTCTAGCCTTGGCTTCATTCATCCTGACACAATAACTCTGAAATCCTCTGTATGGATGCACATGCTTGTTTTCTTTTGAAGAACAGTGAAGAGATTCTACCCTGAATAAAAGGCATTTGTATGAGATCTATCTTGTCTTTGAGTATCCAAGGTGAGGGCATCAGAGATAACAAACAGACTTGCCAATCTCTGAGACTAGATACTTCTGCCTGGGAGAGATTTCTAGACCAGGTCCCTCAAACCCAAGCCCTCCTGGGGCCAAGGCAGCCCACGTGAGTCAGGGAAGCAGGCAGAACAATATCTCCACTGAATTTCAGGCATCTCTTTGCTGCAGTGCCAGGAACTCACTGCCATGAAGGATTAGCCAAGAGGGCCTTATTGTCTAATTTTTCTGAAGAAAGCAGACACTGAGTTTTTAAAAAGTTCAGTCTTAACTATTAAACAGATTTTAAAGCTTTTTAAAAGTATAGTGAAAAGCAACTCCAACACGTCTTTGGGCCAGATCTGGCTCATGGGTGGCCATGTCTTGATATCCTCTGTTCTGGATAAATGATGGGCCACCTACCAAAGGAGTTTGGTTCTTATTCCTTAAGAAGGAAAGGCTTCCTATGGGAAACCCTAGGGAAGGAGGGATTGTCTAGTAGAAGGGCTTATGTATTGTCCAGTGTCTACTTACTATTTTGCATGCTTTCTACTCAAGATGGGTTATTTCTTTGCACTGTACAATATGGTAGACTCGCGAGCTGCATATGACTATTTAAATTAAAATGAATTAAATTGAAAGTTTAATCATTTTCACCAACCACATTTCAAGTGCTCGATAAATACATGTGTCTAACAGCTACCATACTGGACAGAACAGAATTAAATGTTTCCATCATTGCAGAAAGTTCTATCAAACTGTCTAGCTCTAGATTCTTAGATTCTGGTAGCCCAGGCCCTGTGTTAACTAAGTGACATAAGAGGGTGTTTGTATGATTTGGGTAAAACCAAATGGCCTACTTTCTCAGAAAATGCTTTCCTGATTTCTTTGCCTCTGTGGTTGGAGTCTCCATTGTAGGATCACTGGCTTGAATGGTAGTACAATTATTTTTCCTAGAAAGGAGTACTAGTCAGTGCCAGTAAGTCACTGCAGTAATTCTTGAGGATACTTTCAAAATCCAAGTTATTGTGCTCTAATTCATGTCTTCTTTACCACTGCTTCTCAGAAGTTGGGCCAAGGATGTCTGCTCATGAGCATTTCTCTCAGTGATCCTGATAGATGTCTCTGGTTAAGCATCACTCTATGAGTGCAAACCAAGTTTCCTAGGTCATTCCAGCCTCAGGAATACTCAAAGGCCTGGGTCATAATCAAATGGTATCTTGGCTAAAGCCTGCCTTCATGTTGTTGGACTTTGGCGTCACTAAATTCCTTGGTGGTCACTTATGTGGTTACCTTAGTAGAGCAGATTCTAAGAAGTTAAGGAGATCTTAGAACATTGATCTGTCTCAGTAGGAGGAGAGCATTTTCTAAGACTGATAGTTCTTTCATCCATACTCTTTGGAGATCTCCCAAAGTTAACATGCTCTACACTGAGATCACAGGTACTAGATTGGAAATAGCTGTTAGAGGGGCAAAATTGGGAATGGGTCCATCTTTGACCATGGACCTCACTTTGCACTTCCCAGTCCCTCCCAGGGAGTTGCAGAGCCTTTTAAAAAGGGACACTTGGAGACGTGTTTGATCACCCAACATGCCAGAATGCTGAACTACATTAGCATTAGCATTGGATGCTCTTGCTGGCACTCTGAACAGAGGGAGGAAGACATGTATTGAAATAAAGAGAACCTGGATAAGGACACATTAAGTGGACACACTGAAGGGAGTGAGAGGGACCAGGCAGCAGTGGGTAGGAGGAACCTAGGAAGGAAAGGAGAAGACAATGGCACCCCACTCCAATACTCCTGCCTGGAAAATCCTATGGATTGAGGAGCCTGGTGGGCTGCAGTCCATGGGGTCCCGAAGAGTCAGACACGACTGAGTGACTTCACTTTCCCTTTTCACTGTCATGCATTGGAGAAGGAAATGGCAACCCACTCCAGTGTTCTTGCCTGGAGAATCCCAGGGACGGGGAAGCCTGGTGGGCTGCCATCTCTGGGGTTGCACAGAGTTGAACACGACTGAAGCGACTTAGCAGCAGGAAGGAAAGGTGGTCATGGCTCCTGTGAGCATCCCTGTGGCTGAATCTCAGTGGCCTGGCCTGTGGCTCCAGGGAAGGCCATGTGAAGGCCACATTGATGATGAACAGCTGCTCTGAAGTCACATCAATTTCCTTAAAAGGCTACTCAAAGAAGCCCCACCAACCTATTGTATCAGTAGTTTTCACTTAACCTAGTGTCTCTTAAACTTTGTACACTGGAGAAACTTCCAAATGCTCAAGTTGTCATATACTAACTAAATAAGTGTTTAGGGATGGGAGCAAGGCATCAGTATTTTTAAAGATCCTGTTCATTTCAGTTCAGTTGCTCAGTCATGCCCAACTCTTTGTAACCCCATGGACTGCAACCCACCAGGCTTCTCTGGCCATCACCATCTCTTGGAGCTTGCTCAAACTCATGTCCATCGAGTCCGTGATACCATCCAACCATCTCATCCTCTGTTGTTCCCTTCTCCTCCTGCCTTCAATCTTTCCCAGCATCAGGGTCTTTTCCAGTGAGTCAGTTCTTCACATCAGATGGCCAAACTGTTGGAGATTCAGCTTCAGCTTCAGCATCAGGCCTTTGAAGGAATATTCAGGCCTGATTTCCTTTAGGATTGACTGGTTGGATCTCCTTGCAATCCAAGGAACTCTCAAGACTCTTCTCCAACACCATAGTTCAAAAGATCAATTCTTCAGCACTCACCTTTCTTTACGGACTTCCCTGGTGGCTCAGACAGTAAAGCATCTGTCTACAACGCGGGAGACCCGGGTTCAATCCCTGGGTTGGGTAGATCCCCTGGAGAAGGAAATGGCAATCCACTCCAGTACTATTGCCTGGAAAATCCCATGGACAGAGGAGCCTGGTAGGCTACAGTCCACGGGGTCACAAAGAGTCAGACACGACTGAGTGACTTCACTTCAGCTTTCTTTTATGGTCCAACTCTCACATCCATACATGACCACTGGAAAAACTATAGTCCTAGGATCTTTAATCATAACTTTTTCTGCTCCTTGAAAGAAAAGCTATGATTAAAGATCCTAGGTGATTCCAATGTTAGTCAAAGCTTGGGATCCACTGATTGAACACCAAAAATACCATGGGAAGATGACTGTTACCAGGACCTTTCACTGCTGCTCAACAATTCATGCCTTCTAAGTTCTAATAATTTTTACATCTATGACCACCAAGTGGGCTCTCTGTGTGTGCATGACAGAAGCTAAATCTTTTCTTTGTACTGTATGGGAAAATTTAATGCCTCTCTGTATGTGAAACAGGCAGAACAAGTTTGTGTGAGTGACTGGTGTTCTTGAATCAGGAAAATCCCTGATTAAAAAAAAAAAAATATATATATATATATATATATATATATTTTTAACACCAGCAGGAGATTGGTTTAATAAATTTGAAATAGTAAACTATAATGGGATACTATACAGTCATAGAATTATATTTTCATAACATGGGAACATATTCATCATAATGGTTATGAAGTTTTAAAATATAATAAAGCAATGCATTTTGTGTTGCTAATGGAGCATCCAGAGACCTCTGTGGAAACGATGCCTAATTTCTCTCAGTCTGGGTATGTCCATCTATAATTGGTCATAAGGATTCAAGGACTTTATGTAGTGGTTCCCAAACGTTTCATGCAGATGAAAATCTCTTGAAGAGGTTGTTTAATGTTTACAGGGTCTCATCCTGGAGACCATGTGAGTCACTCTTCGCATCAGGTGGCCAAAGTATTGGAGTTTCAGCTTCAACATCAGTCCTTCCAATGAATGTTCAGGACTGATTTCCTTTAAGATGGACTTGCTTGATCTCCTTGCACTCCAAGGGACTCTCAAGAGTCTTCTCTAACACCATAGTTAAAAAGCATTAATACTCTGGCATTCAGCCTTCTTTATGGTCCAACTCTCACATCCATACATGACTACTGGAAACACCATAGCTTTGACTAGATGGATCTTTGTCAGCAAAATAATGTCTCTGCTTTTTAATATGCTGTCTAGGTTGTTCATAGTTTTTCTTCCAAGGAACAAGTGTCTTTTAATTTCATGGCTGCAGTCACCATCTCCAGTGATTTTGGAGCCCCCCAAAAATAGTCTCTCCCTGTTTCCATTGTTTCCCCATCTACTTGCCATGCAATGATGGGACTGGATGCCATGATCTTAGTTTTTTTATGTTGAGTTTTAAGCCAGCTTTTTTACTCTTCTTTTTCCCTTTCATCAAGGGGGCTCTTTAGTTCCTCTTTGCTTTCTGCCATAAAGGTGGTGTCATCTGCATATCTGAGGTCATTGATGTTTCTCCCAGCAATCTTGATTTCAAGCTGTGCTTCAACCAGCCTGGCATTTTGCATGATGTACTCTGCATATAAGTTAAATAAGCAGGGTGACAATATGCAGCCTTGATGTACTCCTTTCCCAATTTGGAACCATCCCATTGTTCCATGTCTTGTTCTAACTATTGCTTTTTGACCTGTATATAGGTTTCTCAGGAGGCAGATAAGGTGATCTGGTATTCCCATCACTTTAGGAATTTTCCACTGTTTGTTGTGATCCACACAGTCAAAAGCTTTGGTGTGGTCAATGAAGCAGAAGTAGATATTTTTCTGGAATTATCTTGCTTTTACTATGATCCAGTGGATATTGGCAATTTGATCTCTGGTTCCTCTGCCTTTTCTAAGTCCAGCATGAACATCTGGAAGTTCTTGGTTCACGTATTGTTGAAGCCTGGCTTAGAAAATTTTGAGCATTACTTTGCTAGCTTGATGAAATGAGTGCAATTGTGTGATAGTTTGAACATTCATTGACATTGCCTTTCTTTGGGATTGTAATGAAAACTGATTTTTTCCAGTCCTGTGGCTACTGCTGAGTTTTCCAAATTTGCTTGCATAATGAGTGCAGCACTTTCACAGAATCATCTTTTAGGATTTGAAATAATTCAGCTAGAATTCCATCACCTCCACTAGCTTTTTTCATAGTGAAGCTTCCTAAGGCCCACTTGACTTTGCATTCTAGGATGTCTGGCTCTAGGTGAGTGATCACACTATTGTGGTTATCTGGGTCATTAAGATCTCTTTTTTACAGTTGTTCTGTGTATTCTGGCTACCTCTTTTTATATCTTCTGCTTTTGTTAGGTTCATACCATTTCTGTCCTTTATTGTGTCCATCATTGCATGAAATGTCCCCTTGGTATCTCTAATTTTCTTGAAAAGATGTCTAGTCTTTCCCATTCTATTGTTTTCCTCTATTTCTTTGCATTGTTCACTTAGGAGGGCTTTCTTATCTCTCTTTGCTGTTCTTTGAACTCTATTCAGACACCTTGTATATTATGGGGTTTGAATCATTGTGTTCCAGTTACTGATAAATCACCTCACCCATGAGTATTTCAAGACGTAAAGGAGGCTTGTCTCTTATGGATGGTACAAGGTCCACCATGGCCAAATTACCTGGTATTTCTCTATTCCTGTCTTGAATTCTGGCTTATTTCCCCTTCCTTTCACCCTTCTCTTGACTGTACTCATCAGAATACCTTGAACCATGCCCCAATATAGCATCACCTCTTGGAATTGTGATCATAACCTACTCACAACTCAGTGGATTCATCTGGTCTCAAATCTGTTCCTGTATGGTTTTCTTTCTGAGACCAGACCAGACCCTATAAAGCATCTTTGATGAACTATTCCTCTATTGGCCGCAGAAAACAGGACTAGAACCTGCCCCTTTGTTCTACGGGGTCTGTCCTGGCACTTTCTGACACTGGCCATTTTGCAGCTGTGATTGGCTCAGTGTCTCCAGTGTGTTTGTTGCTTCATTTTCTCCATTAATCCAAAAACATCCCCATGTTGGGTCATTTCCAGGCTAATTACTGTCTGCTCCTGAAGATGAAGGGTTTGGTCCCTGAGGGGAGTGGGAGCTCCTGTTTCCTCTTGCACATATGCTTGAGATCCTTCATCATGGTTATGCCTTCATGTTCAATTGAAAATGGATGCTTTCTGTCCACCAGATCCCACTAAGAGCTAGAAGGGCAGCCATCCTGGAGTGCTTGCCATTTCATCTCTGGCAAAGTGCGGGCAGCCAATTCTTTAGGCCATAGGTATCATACATTTCTTTTATAACAGCATCCAGTATGAGCAAAACCCCATTCCAAACAAAAAAAATGACAGCTCAAATAAAGAGTTTCTATCATCTACTGGCTTGTTTGGTGTCATGGTGGGATTCAGACTCACACAGTCCCCAGTCCTTTGAGAAGAATATACCCATAGCAGTCAAGTGCTGATCTGTCAATGTGAATGAGGTCAGCCCAATCTGTATGTTCTCATACATCCAGAGTTAAAATGTTCTTGTTACTGTTACCTCTCATGAGCCAGTGCAATTTCATGTTATACACACTGACAAAGTGTCAGTGATACTCAACTCGTATTAAAAGCAGTCTGGATGTGCTAACTATCCTTCCCTGGTTCTTTCTGTATCATGGCCATTTATCCTCTCTTTGTATAAACCTTTACCTCCCTTGATCACACAGAATCCAGACAGCTGAATACTATGTATAGGGTGGTCAGAGGCACTCCAGGGTCTCCACTCAGTATATGGTAGCCATGTGAGCCTCACACTCAGCCTCAGAAGAAGAATATTTGTGGCAAGTTAATAAGTGATGCTGGGAAGTAAAACAAGGGACTGATGAAAAACAAATATTCTTTAAATGTTTCTAAAGAGAAAATAGATTTTAAAAAAGAAGGATGTATGTCATTAATATAAACTCCACAAAGGCTAAGACTGTGTTTTATGGGGTCTGTCCTTGGAGTATCTTTCCTTCAGAGCAATCTAATGAGATTTCTTTAATAAATGCATCAGGTGCTGAAGTGGATACCAAAAAAAAAAAAAATGTATCCCTGACCATAAGCCAGACAAAAGAAATGCTAATTGAAACAAAAGATATCTGATCTTGTGAAAGAATTAGATGACAAAGACAAAACAGCATATAACGTGGCACCGCCACAAATAGCAGAGATATAACATAACATCCTCTAGAGATTTGGAGGATGAAGAGACTCAGTTCAGTTCAGTCGCTCAGTTGTGTCTGACTCTTTGCGATCCCATGGACTGACTGCAGCACGCCAGGCCTCCCTGTCATCACCAACTCCCGGAGCTTGCTCAAACTCATGTCCATCGAGTCGCTGATGCCATCCAACCATCTCATCCTCTGTCATCCCCTTCTCCTTCTGTGTTCAATCTTTCCCAGCATCAGGGTCTTTTCTGGTAAGTCAGTTCTTCGCATCAAGTGGCCAAAGTATTGGAGCTTCAGCTTCAGCATCAGTCCTTCCAATGAATATTCAGGACTGATTTCCTTTAGAATGGACTAGTTGGATCTCCTTGCAGTCCAAGGGACCATAGTTTGAAAGCATCAGTTCTTTGGTGCTCAGCTTTCTTTATAGTCCAACTCTCACATCCATACATGACCACAGGAAAAACCATAGCTCTAACTAGAATGAAGAGACTACACTGGGCTGCTGCTGCTGCTAAGTCACTTCAGTCGTGTCTGACTCTGTGTGACCCCATAGACGGCAGTCACCAGGCTCCCCCGTCCCTGGGATTCTCCAGGCAAGAACACTGGAGTGGGTTGCCATTTCCTTCTCCAATGCATGAAAGTGAAAAGTGAAAGTGAAGTCGCTCAGTCGTGTCCGACTCTTAGCCATCCCATGGACTGCAGCCTACCAGGCTCCTCCATCCATGGGATTTTCCAGGCAAAGTACTGGAGTGGGGTGCCATTGCCTTCTCCGACACTGGGCTAAATTGTTCAGAAAAGGGTTTGTGGAGAAGAGGAGAAAAATTGACACAGTGAAAGATTTGCATAGTCCCTTGGACTGCAAGGAGATCCAACCAGTCCATTCTGAAGGAGATCAGCCCTGGGATTTCTTGGCTTGGCTGTCCAGGCTTTTAGACGAACCCCCTCCTTGTCTCTTAAAGTGCATACACCCTTACCAAATCTCCATCAAAGAAAGTGACTTTCTCAGCACATAGAGAATCTGTAGTGAAAAAACATGAGCAACTCCCAAATAACCAAAATCCCACAGACCCAGTTCATTTATCTTCTGTTTCATAATTTTGCTAACAAGTATCTTACCATATATTGGAAATCAGAAAGATGTGACCATCTGATTTTGCTAACTGTTGTGGTGGGAAAATGCCAAAATATTATGTAAAATAAAACCTTTAAGGATGAATAAAAAAGCTCCCCATCTCCGTTTTTACCCCCCACCTACACCCCTTGTCTGAGTTTGTAGCTTCAAGCTGTTTTAGGACTATACCAGCAAGTACATGTGTTCTTCAGAGAAAATAAAATAAGCCCACTAGAAATCGGTAAATATTTCTAAGTGTTTTGGTTTCCATGTGTCTTAAGTGTGAATTTTTTAAAGATTTTATTCAAGAAGAAAGCTCCTAACTCATTTCTCTACAATAATATTAGTAAAGCTTAGTTAATGGATTTAACTCTGTTCTACTCAGCATTCTAATGCAATCATAGGAAATAAACTCTCTGAAAGGAAATTTTGTTTCATACAACCTTGTGGACCATCTTTGTTGAGTGTCTGATGGAGAAAATGACTTTAAAAGAAAATGATAGGTTTATATATTTACTGTTGAGTAGCCTGTGGATTCAGTTAAATGCATTTTCACTAAAACCGTCCAAAGTCAGATGCCAACCCAGATTCCTGAGTTACTGCAGCTGTTTTTCTCCCTGGATCATCTAACCAGCACCACTTTCGCCCTTCTGCCTGTTAACTCTCAGTGACTGCCCATTGCCTGTCTGATCGTTTCCTCAGTAGAAGGCTTCCAGACAGGTGAAGTCCATTATGGCCGACATCCTTCATTCTTTCCTGAAGCCCGTTTAAATCGTTTGGCCAATATCTCTCCAGTGGCTTTCCAAGAGGCAAAAACAGACACTTGAGGTTCCACACACATGAATCCAGGAAAAAGGTTTGAAAGCCACGTGGCACAGCTGCTCCGGGAAGCCCGGGTGTTTTATCTCCCTTTTCCTTCTCCTCCCAGGATGTTCAGTCTTTTTATTCATTATCTCTATCTCTCTCATCAACACTTGGCCAGCTAAATCCTCTGTTTGTTGCCTACCTTGTTTCACTAGAACATATTATGAGGGCAAGGATTTTTTGATTAATTAACTTTTTTTGATCTCCAGTAGCTAGGACAGTATCTGACAGACAGGAAGTGTTTAGTATATATTTGGAGTAAGTAATGAAGAACAGTAGTTCTCAACCAGGAAGGTTTGGCCCGCTGGGACCATTTGGCATTGCCTGGAGACGTTTTTGATTGTTGCGACTAGGGACATGGATACAGCTACTGGTACCCGTGTGCATCCAGGATCTGGCCCCACATATTAGCAGTACTGAGACTGAGAAATCCTGCTGCACAGAACCGTCCAGAGTTCTGCAAGGAGGTGGGCTTCCATCTTTCCTGTGGCTCCCTCTGGTACAGCTTCTCCTGGACTTTTTCTGGCTCGTCTCCTGGCCACACTTTTTTTTTTTTTTTTGCCTTTTGTCATGCAAAAGTTGAAACCTCTTATTTGTTTGCTTTTGTATTCCTTTCCTGCCATTTTAGTGTGGTTTCCCACAAGAGGGGAGGCAAATGCCTGGACTCAGCTGCCATCTTGAACTTGAAACCCCATCATCCTTACCTTGTTTAAGTTTCTCCGATGCCTTCAGTATGACTCCATCTGCTATTCTGTCATCTCTGAACTCTTAGAAGCTTTACCAAAAGCTTTGGCCATTAGAATAATGTACTGGATAGGGTTGCTGCTTAACAAAGAGAGCCTCAAATACTTTAATGCAAAGAAAATCGAAGTTCATTTCTCTCCAGTGTGACAGGTCTAAGTCATCTGGGTGGCACTTACTACTCTGCGCCATTATCCAGATACCCAGGCTTCCTCCTTCTTGCTAGTGTGCCATTCTCCGAGTGTTGTCTTCAACAGAAGGAGAATGATCTGGAAGTAACTCTGTCTGTTTTCCTGTTTGAGAGATGGGAGAGAGCGGCACTCCTGTGTAGCGTATTTTTAAAAATTGTGATGCAAGGCATGTATGTTTAGTGTGTGTACACATGTGCCTTTGTATGTAGAGTTTTCTGAAAGGTATGATTACAGGTGATTTCTAATTTTCAGTATTTTGCACTTCTATATTTTAAAATATTTTATACTGAATGTATATGTGCTTTTAGGCCACTTGAGACATACTTGAAATAATTTGTCAAAATGGTACTGAGTGGAAACTGTATGGAAAGATCTGCCAAGGAAAATAGATACTTCAGTTCAGTTCAGTTCAGTCGCTCAGTCGTGTCTGACTCTTTGCGACCCCATGACCAAATGCAAAATAGGTGGTATTTCTTTTAAATAAAAAAGAACTCAACTATAACCCCTCCCTCAAAGAAAAAAAAAAGAGAATGCTGTGTTTGAGATTTTGAGTTGAAGAAAAATTTATTATCTCTTAAAATATATTTAAACTATAATATTTATGTCTGTGTATTGCCACCTTTGAAAATAAATAAAGCAAATCAGGTATTTGACATGGTAGAGTTAAAACTTCTAGTTTGACTCATTTATCCCCTTATAACCAATGATTCCGAGATTTAGCAAATGATAATAAATTTGAGAAGTTGGGAGAAGAAAATCAAAGCTATCAGTACAATGGAAGTGGATAAAACAGTGTAGAAGATATGGCAAAGAAATAAGGACAAGAGTGTGTGTTCAGAGAGGTGTGAGGATGGATAACCATGGTTTGAGTCAGCAGGTAGAAGAAACCAGAGGGAGAACGGGGGAGATCTATCAGCAGAGAAAGGAAAGGAGGGCAGTAAATAAAGCTTAAAGAGGAAAAAATGAGCTAAACAACTTGTAGTAAAGCTGAGTTAACTGGGCCTGAAAAGTTTCATTCTTTACCTGCTGTTCACCATATTTTAGCCCTTCCTTGACTATTGTAGCATTAGTTTTTACTCCTCTGCTTCTTTGGCAGATGCAAAAGTAGAAGCAAGGCTTTGGCTCGAGAAATAGGGGTCCATCCAGGGGATCCATATGATGACGGGCACTGAATGCTCTCGACCAAAGGCTGTGAGCACATTATAAATTAATTCTTAGACCTTCATACAGTAAAGACAGGATACTTTTCAGGGGTGTCTTTATGTTTACTGCCATAATCTGAATTATGTAAATAGTATATACATTTTTATAAGCTATATTTTCTTATTAAAATTTTATTAACATTTTTAGTTTCATATACATTAAAGGTCACTCATTTTCATGGTTACATAATATTCCATTGTATAGAAGTTCTAGGAAATATACTTCTGACAAGATTAGCCAGGATATAAATACATATCATAAGAGTGTATATTTATTGGAGAAAAACTTGCTTGGCACTTGTTATGGGCCGAATGTTTGTGTTCTTCCCGGATCTATATGTTGAAATTTTCACCCTTAATGTGAAGTATTGGCAGCTAGGGCCTTTGAAAGGTAATTAGGTCATGAGGGTGGAGTCTTTCTGCCATATGAGGATACGAGAAGTCAAGAGTCTGCCGCCTGGAATAGAGCCTCACCAGAATCTGGCCATCAGTTTAGTTCAGTTCAGTCGCTCAGTTGTGTCCGACTCTTTGCGACCCCATGAATCACAGTACGCCAGGCCTCCCTGTCCATCACCAACTCCTGGAGTTCACTGAGACTCACGTCCATCGAGTCAGTGATGCCATCCAGCCATCTCATCCTCTGTCGTCCCCTTCTCCTCCTGCCCCCAATCCCTCCCAGCATCAGAGTCTTTTCCAATGAGTCAACTCTTCGCATGAGGTGGCCAAAGTACTGGAGTTTCAGCTTCAGCATCATTCCTTCCAAAGAAATCCCAGGGCTGATCTCCTTTAGGATGGACTGGTTGCATCTGCTTGCAGTCCAAGGGACCCTCAAGAGAATTCTCCAACACCACAGTTCAAAAGCATCAATTATACTGGCACCCAATCTCAGACTTCTAGCCTCCAGAACTGTGAGAAATAAATCTCTGTTGTTTATAAACCATTCAGTCTGTGGTGTATCTGTTACACTAGACTGAATGAACTGAGCACTATTTATTTTGCTGTTCCCCAAAGGTATTTTAAAGATTGCATTGCTGTTTACTCTTTCTCACATTTTTCTCTTCTCCCCTAACTTGTTTTAAAAGTCTTCAAACATAGACATTGAAAGAAAAGAATAACGAACCTCCAAAATTCAACAGCTATTGTATCTTAAGAGAATAAAACCTTTGTTATACAAATATACAAATTGTTAAAATAGGGAAAAACACCTAAAAAGAAATAGAGAACAACTTTTAATTCTACATTATATTATTGACACTGTTTTTAGGCAATTTTCAGTTCAGTTCAGTCACTCAGTCATGTCCAAGTCTTTGGAATCCCATGGACTGCAGCACACCAGCTGAACATCATCAACTCCTGGAGTTTACCCAAACTCATGTCTGTTGAGTTGGTGATGCCATCCAACCATCTCTTCCTCTGTCATCCCCTTCTCCTCCCGCCTTCAATATCTCCCAGCATCAGGGTCTTTTCCAATGAGTCAGCTCTTCGCATCAGGGGGCCAAAGTATTGGGGTTTCAGCTTCAACATCAGTCCTTCCAATGAACACTCAGGACTGATCTCCTTTAGGATGGACTGGTTGGATCTCCTTGCAGACCGAGGAACTCTCAAGAGTCTTCTCCAATAGCACAGTTCAAAAGCATCAATTCTTCAGCACTCAACTTTCTTTAAAGCCCAACTCTCACATCCATACATGACTACTGGAAAAACCATAGCCTTGACTAGATGGACCTTTGTAGCAAAGTTGCCTCTTCTTTTTATTTATTTATTTTTTTTAAATTTTATTTTATTTTTAAACTTTACATAATTGTATAAGTTTTGCCAAATATCAAAATGAATCTGCCATGCCTCTTCTTTTTAATATGCTATCTAGGTTGGTCATAACTTTCCTTCCAAGGAGTGTCTTTTAATTTAATGGCTGTGGTCACAATCTGCAGTGATTTTGGAGCCCAGAAAAATAAAGTCTGTCACTGTTTCCACTGTTTCCCCATCTATTTGCCAGAAAGTGATGGGACCAGATGCCATGATCTTCGTTTTCTGAATGTTTAGCTTTAAGCCAACTTTTTCACTCTCTACTTTCACTTTCATCAAGAGACTCTTTAGTTCTTCTTCACTTTCTGCCATAAGAGTGGTGTCATCTGCATATCTGAGGTTATTGATATTTCTCCCAGCAATCTTGATTCCAGCTTGTGCTTCTTCCAGCCCAGCATTTCTCATAATGTAGTCTGCATAGAAGTTAAATAAGCAAGGTGACTATATACAGCCTTGACATATAACTTTTCCTATTTGGAACCAGTGTATTGTTCTATGTCCAGTTCTAACTGTTGCTTCCTGACATGCATACATCAAGAGGCAAGTCAGGTGATCTGGTATTCCCATCTCTTGAAGAATTTTCCAGTTTATTGCAATCCACATAGTCAAAGGCTTTGGCATAGTCAATAAAGCAGGAATGGATGTTTTTCTGGAACTCTCTTGCTTTTTCCATGATCCAGCGGATGTTGGCAATTTGATCTCTGGTTCCTCTGCCTTTTCTAAAACCAGCTTGAACATCTGGAAGTTCACAGTTCATGTATTGCTGAAGCCTGGCTTGGAGAATTTTGAGCATTACTTTACTAGCGTGTGAGATGAGTGCAATTGTGTGGTAGTTTGAGTATTCTTTGGCATTCCCTTTCTTTGGGATTGGAATGAAAACTGACCTTTTCCAGTCCTGTGGCCACTGCTGAGTTTTCCAAATTTGCTGGCATATTGAGCGTAGCACTTTCACAGCATCATCTTTCAGGATTTGAAATAGCTCCACTGGAATCCCATCACGTCCGCTAGCTTTGTTCATAGTGATGCTTCCTATGGGCCACTTCCTTCACATTCCAAGATGTCTGGCTCTAGGTGAGTGATCACACCATCATGATTATCTGGGTTGTGAAGATCTTTTTTGTACAGTTCTTCTGTGTATTCTTGCCATCTCTTCTTAATATCTTCTGCTTCTGTTAGGTCCATACCATTTCTGTCCTTTATTGAGCCCATCTTTGCATGAAATGTTCCCTCGGTATCTCTAATTTTCTTGAAGAGATCTCTCATCTTTCCCATTCTATTGTTTTTCTCTTTCTTTGCACTGATCCCTAAGGAAGGCTTTCTTATCTCTCCTTGCTATTCTTTGGAACTCTGCATTCAAATGGGTATATCTTTCCTTTTCTCCTTTGCTTTTGGCTTCTCTTCTTTTCACAGCTATTTGTAAGGCCTCCCCAGACAGCCATTTTGCTTTTTTGAATTTCTTTTTCTTGGGGTTGGTCTTGATCCCTGTCTTCTGTACAATGTCATGAACCTCCGTCCATAGTTCATTGGACACTCTGTCTATCAGATCTAATCCCTTAAATCTATTTCTCACTTCCTCTCTGTAATCGTAAGGGAATTTGACTTAGATCATACCTGAATGGTCTAGTGGTTTTCTCTATTTTCTTCAGTTTAAGTCTGAATTTGGCAATAAGGAGTTCATGGTCTGAGCCACAGTCAGGTACTGGTCTTGTTTTTGCTGACTGTATAGAGCTTCTCTATACAGTCACACATTGTATATAGTGAGATATTGTAATATATTTAAAAAATCAGAACAAAATCTAGATGGAAAAATTACTGACTCACAGATCTAGATATGAGTATCCAGCACAAATCTTATGTTACTACTTTCTCTCCTTTTTTCGTTTAAGTTTCCTTTATATTTCTGTTTGCCACAAGGATAAAATTTAGCAAAATACCTACCAAAGAATTATCAATTTAAATTGAGTATTAGTTTTATGCTAAAGATCAATTAACTGCATTGAGCAATAAGGGAAGGCCTATTGTCTTTGTGATTGGTTTGCTTTGTTACATGGAGTATACTTCATGAATACATAAATAAAATCCACGTGTCCTTTTCAAATTACTAATTCATTTTATTCCTTGGAAATAAATCATTACCCCCAATAATCCATTGAATATTGAATGCCCTCTTGTTCTCATAGACTTGAGAGAACTTAATTCTGCATAGTAAAAACTTAGTAACTGTATTGAGTTGGTATTAATTTACTACCAAGTGACATTTTAATTAAACATTTTAATGTGGGCCAATCTAGGATTACAACATGAAATATAGAATGCCCAGTTTAATTTGAATTTATGCCCCATGAAATATTTGGGATATACTTATATTAAAATAATTATTTTTTCATCTGAAATTCAAATTTAATTGGGCATCCTATATTTTTCTTTGCTATATCTGGCAAACTTAGCAGAACGTAACATGTAAAATGTTTAATTACCTAGTTTTTTGCTTGATTCTGTTTTTTTAAATTTTTGTCAGTTTCATGATTGACAGAATATGTGCAAGTTTTAGTTACCTGTCTCATAAGTTGAAAAAAGGAAACTTGGCACCATTGCTGAGGAACATAGTAAAGTGAGATTTTTAAAAATTATTCAACCACATGATTTTTAATTTTATCTTTTTGCTCACTGATTACAGTGTTTCTCTATGTGCAAATTAACATATGCTCATTGAGAAAAACAAGCATCAAAACATGCAAAAAAAAATTTTTTAAAAAAGCATTCCTATAGAACACAGAAAGCCATGAATGCACTACCTCATATTAAATTTATCAGAATCTGCCTCTTTTCTCAGAAAACATTGGTTTGGATCTCAGAAAATCTTCTACTTCTGGCTTTGTTTGGATGAGCTCCATGGTGTGGGCAAGTATCTGAAACCCTCAAAGGATTCCTTGTTCTCATATGAAAATTAAAGGGGTTGAAGTCTTGACTGTTGTTGTTCAGTCACTCAGTCGTGTCCAAATCTTTGTGACTCCATGGACTGCACCACACCAGGATTCCCAGTCCTTCACTATCGCCTGGAGTTTGCTGAAACTCACGTCCATTGAGTCGGTGATGCCATCCAACCATCTCATCCTCCGTCACCCCCTTCTCTTGCCCTCAGTCTTTCCCATCATCAGAGTCTTTTCCAATGAGTCAGTTCTTCACATCAGGTGGTTAAAGTATTGCAGCTTAAGCTTCAGCATCAGTCCTTCCAATGAATATTCAGGGTTGATTTCCTTTAGGATTGACTGGTTTGATCTCCTTGCTGTCCAAGGGACTCAAGAGTCTTTTCCAGCACCACAGTTTGAAAGCATCTCTAAGTACTTTTCCAGACCAGAGAGGTTATAGTAGCCCATGATTTACTCCTTCAAGTTCCTGGTTAATAATTATGTATCCACGGTACTCATGAAGTCTGTTCTAGGTATGTTACTTATTTACTTCTTTTGTAAACTGTGTTGTTTCTGTGTTTATTTTTCATTGAAATGGATTTAGTATTCATCTTTAATAGGAGGGGTGTGATGATGTCATTCATGCAAAGCAATAATTCAAAAGTAAGTCCAAAAAAGCTCACTAGTGTTCACTTTAGGATGCTGAGTGTACCCTTTATATGAAGTCAGCATTTCTCCCTAAGGATTTTGAAGCTCATTCTAAAAGTTTAATGATAAAATGATATTTTCCTTAGGAAGAACAATTTTGGTGGCCCAATTGTAGATCTATCTTTTTTAAAGAGAAAGGCAGGAGATAAAATAAATGTACATAGATTGTAATGATTTCAAATATTAAACCAATCTTACATGAGACAGATGCTTTCTACTGTAATACATAAGCATGTATCCCCCCCTCCAAATTTTCCAATTTCTATTACTTGGATAATCTAAGTGCAATTTTTTTTAAAGAAAGAAAAAGAAAAAATCTTAAAGGTAATTCATTCTACTCCTTTTTTTTTCTTGAGAAGAAACTCAGTCCTAGCACAGTTAATGACTCACTCAAGGGAGACGACTTAGTAAGGGAAGAAACGGGAGTCACTGACAGGCACTCTGTAGATATAGCCCATCTGTGACCATAGATGCAGGGTGGGCTAGGCAAGCCCAGGATTTTCTTCAGAGAAGCAGGTTTAAGGGGAGAGTGTGGCTGTTGGGTAGGGGAAGCGATATAGCAGGGGGAAGCTTTGAGTAGGAGGCTTGTCTAGAAATTCTAGCTGCATTTTCAAATTTACTCTTCCTACTTAGATTGTTAGGTGCCTTGATGAGAGAGGCACGACTGGCAGGAAGGATCTGATGGAAATTACGGAGGGGCTGTATCTTTCCCAAACCACCTTTTGGCTCCAGCACTACCTGTGAGGTGGGAGGGGAAGGGTTTTTTGTTTTTTCCAATGGTACAGATAACCCTGAGGCATTTTACTGACTTGCCAAAGGTTACAGAGTAATGGGCAGGACTCAAGCTCGGGTCTAGGAAGCAAAATCCAGGTGGTTTCTGCATTATACCATACTGATGGAGTCAGTGTGACTTCCGCAACTTTGAAAGGCTCCCTGACATGAGACCAGGACTCATGGACTTCAGGGCCTCTTGTGACGGTGTTTGTTTCATGGAGATGCATTTCTTTCTGAACTCATTGTGTGTGTGTGTGTGTGTGTGTGTGTGTGTGTGTGTGTGTGTGTTGAGTTGCTCAGTTGTGTGCAACTCTTTGTGACCCCATGGACCGCAGCCCACCAGGTTCCTCTGTCTGTGGGATTTCCCAGGCAAGAAAACTGAAGTGGGTCACCATTTCCTTCTCCAGAGGATCTTCCTGACCCAGGGATCAAACCCTCATCTCCTGCATTAGCAGGTGGAGTCTTTACCACTGGGACACTTGGGAAGCCCTCTGAACATGGTAATTAAAATTAAATTTCTTTAAAATCTCTCTGAAAAATACATGGCTAAAATCATGCTTCCATGTACACATTCATTGGTAGAAGAATATAAAGCATGATAAAGCCTATTACATGAAATAAATAAATGAATTATTCACTTTATTTTATTTTATTTTTTTGTTTTTAAAATTTTATTTTCTGATATTTACTTACATATTTATTTATTTATTTTTATTTTATTTTATTTTTAAACATTACAATATTGTATTGGTTTTGCCAAATATCGAAATGAATCCACCACAGGTATACATGTGTAAAATACCCAGATTGACTGAAATCCATTGGTTGACTTTAAAATAACACAGTATTTGATAGGGTTCAAACTTTTTCTCCTTAGAAAACCTCTTCTATATAAGTGTATGCAGTTTTCCCTCCCTTTCAGGCTTCTTCCTTGCCTGAACAAAAGTAATATATACCTACTTTTTTTTTTTTAATGTAGAAGTTTTGTTTTTGTGTGTGTTTTAAATAGTCAAAGGGAGTCTAAAAAGTGTAATGATAGGTGTGAAAACTAATATGTTTACCAGTTGCAATCACATAATCAATCCAAATTTCACTATAAAAATGTCATAACCAATGGTATAATTTTTAGTAAATAGAGTTGGTGTCAGATCTGGCTACCAAGATAGTGGTAGAGCAAACACAGATGGGGTAAATTCAGAACATGTTGCACCCTGTACTCCATCGCCAGCTGGTTTGTGACCTTAGATATATCACTTACATTATTTAAGGTGTGTTATGTCTGTGCTTTAAGTGACAAATCTAAATTCTACCATCTTTGATTGGTTTCATAAATTTAGGCATTTCCATGTCAGTATTTTGAACATTCTATTTTCTAGTAGCTCCTACAGACAATGTAAAGTCTCTTTACTCTTCTACCAGTGGGTCTCAAGATGTGGTTTTGGAAACTTGTCTGAAATGTAAATATTCTCAGTTTTGCTGAATCAAACTCTGGAGACAGGGCCGGAAACTATTTATGTTTTAATAAGCCCTCCAAGTGATAGAAAATCATTGTTTTATGCTATTTGAAAGACAAACGTGATTCCCAGATTGCTGGACAGAGACCGCCATAACTCAGTCTCTACTTAGCTGCATCCATGAGGGATCTGTGAACAGAAGAGTGGGACCCAGGGCAAGTGAACAAACAAGGCAGGTCCTACTTCTGTTTCCTGACAGGACACTTTCCAATCTTGGGTCTCCTGCATCTGGGATTTCCATCTCCGCAGATGTATTTTCAGCATGAAAGTTCATCTGAGTATTTCACCTAAATTTGTGGTGAGTACTTATGGATGAGAAATAAATAGGCAACCAGAAAATAAGGGAAGTGTCCCTTGGACAAACCTATTAGCAGATATCTGGCAATTGTTCATTTCAAAAAGTAAGACTGAAAAGGATGCCCTCTGAAGAAGAGGAGCTCCTGGACAGAAATTGAAGCAGTAATTTGAGGCATCACAGTGAACACTGAAGGTCGTAGTGTTTTATTTATTATTGCAATTACAAGAACAATAAAACTGCAGCAGGCAGCAGGGTCCACCTGCCATGTGGCACTGAGCCCCCTCATCAGCACTTCTGCTTTCCAGAGGCTGGAGTCTAAAGCGGTCTCAGCAAGTACACAGATTAATGTATTTGTCCCAAATGGAAGAGTTTTTGAGCTGGCAGTCGCTGATAAAGACGTGTCATCTTCGGTTTTGTTCTTTACGGGAAGGTCTTTGAGCAGAGACGGTGAAATTCTTGTTGTCACTTCCACATGGGTTGTGTCTTGGCACAAATGAAGAATTGGGGGAGGAGGGTGATTGTTCCTCAGCTATTGAAACAAAGGAAAGTGAATTCTATTATTCCAAGAGCCCAGGGGATTGAATGTCTTCAGAAGCATTTAAAAAAAAAAAAAAAAAGGAAGTTAAATATTAAAAGGTCTCCATGTCGATTAAAAAGTGAGATCAGAAACAAAGCTGGGGTGTTCTTGCATGTATCACATGTATTAATTGTGCTGCTATCTTCGCTTTGCAGAATAGGTTGTTACAGAGAGTGCAGTGACCATTTTTGCTTGCTGAAAATGCTTGTGATTAATATGGATTAAGAAACAATAGTGAAGTCACTATGCAATGAGTTATGCCCATCCATTGATGTGTTGATGGGCTAAAACTTATCCTTTATTCATACTTTGACAACTCTTGAATAATTATCTAATGTTGCTCGTAGGTTCATTTCCAGTGGTCCAGAACTTTAATGCAATCCTGCCCATCCTAAGATATGCCTCTCTGAGTAGTTTGTAAAGAACTAAATTAAAAACAAAAACAGTGAGAGCAATCCACGGCTTGTTTATAATCCTTTAATGGGTTTTTCTTAGGGTGGTCAGCAAAGGATACCCAGCACTCCTGCTTATCCCTGTGACCCCCACACACACTGCTCACCACTAGCTCCAAGTTCTGTACCCACTTCTGTCCTCTGAGCTCCCCAAAGGCCCTAAGATTCTTTCTACACATGGCCTTTGCATGATTTGCTCACTTGCTGTGATTAGTCCTTTTACTTGGCCTGGAAACTCCTCCTGCAACTCGCATTCTGGGAATCTCACTCTGTCTCCCAAGCTGGTTCGTGACCCTGGTTTTATGCTTTTAAAGCATCTTACAGTTTTCTGATAGAGTAATTAGGTGATTAATGCCTGTCGTTCAACATCAAGGCCATTACTTGCTCATCAGTGTATCCCTAGCACTTAGCAGGCTATCTGCCTCCCTTATCGTGAACAATAACAGCCATCAAATGTTTTGAGCAGGGAATGATACGGTTGGCTATGTTTTAGAAGAATAACTCCTGTAGTCAATTTAGAGGTCAAATTGGAGAGTAAAACAATCAGTAATTGGGATTTCATATAGGGGACTATTGTAGTTGTCTAGGAAAGAAAAAGAAAACAAACCTATCTAAGCTCTCCATTTAATTGCCCTTTTACTCACTTGCGGAACATTACTGAGTGCTTGCAGTGTACACGTCCAGCACTGTGCTAGGTGCCGAGGCAGCAACAGACTCTCAAAGTCAAAAAATGGAAGGAAGCAGTGGATTCCGAAGGCACTTGGGAGGTAGAATCAACAAGACCCACTGAGCAGCTGTTGATATCAGAGAAGGAATTCAGGAGAAACAGAAGGTCTCTAGCTCAGTGACTATATACAGGGTGATCCTGCTAACTCCATTTTAGGACTTCAGGAAAAAGACCAAGTTTGGACAAAAGAGAAAGTGCTCAGCTTTGAACATGTTGAGTTTGAGATCCTTGCTAGCTTTGCAGGTGAACGAACAGATCCATTGACAGTTCGGGGAATGAAACTTCACTCTGTAGTGTAGAACGTCTGATTGATTGTGCACATTGTTCTATAAAGGCTGGAGAGAGAGCACAGCTCACTTAAAAATAGAAAAGTATCGTTTTCTTAAACTGACTCATTCTCCTTTGACCCTTAGAATATGCATATTTTGAATGAGTGATAAAAAAATGATTTTTTTTGAGAAATTTTGAAGAAATCTATTTCATGGACAACATGGTTTAAAAGTGAAAATAGAACAGTCATAAAGAGGAACAAAATAATTGAGTATTCTTAGTGTCAACAGATTAAATTGCTATTTGCTATTCTAATGCTTTTTTGGCTGATAGTATGCCCTAGAATACTATATAAAGCATTTATATAAATTATAAGGTATAAAATACATAAAATAAATGTATAAAATTTAATATATTTATACAAAATATAAAATATATAAAATACTTTGATTTTAAATATATAATAGGACAGTTTTCTGTTTTTTATCTTTTGTTCTTTATATATAAATCTTGAATTTTTCCCTTTAAAGCAACACTTAGGAATGCATTTAACCAACAAATACAGTGATAAATATGTCTTTTGAAGCAGGCTTCAGAATCTCAAGAGATCTAGGAAAGGCATCAAACTCATATAAACCCATTTGGTATATTGTATGAGCCAAATGTTTTCTCTAAAAAGATAAAGATTCCTATCAGAGAGAAAGAGGAGCATGTGGGGCTAAGCTGACTGTGGGAGGACACAGGTGTGCGTCAGTACCACACGTGCACACAGAATCCTCTAAGACCATCCTTGCCAGCTCTTTAATAGCACAGGAAGCCTGGGCCAAGTGTGCAGCAAGACTGAAACATACTAACTCTGCTTGTATTTATTTTGTATTATTTTATTGCTTTTCTAGTATCTGTTCTAGAAATCGCATTTGCTTATTGTCCAATAAATCATTATTTCAATATTGGAATAGAATTTAGTGAACTCAGGTTTGACTGGAGATACTTTCACTGACTTGCTGGTTCAGCTGAGGCATTTTTTTCCCCTGGGTTGTCCAGCATGGTGGAGGCTCATATCTTAACAAGATGAAATTCTGATTTTACAGTTTCACTCCATAAACACCTGTTTAAAAACTACTCAATGTTGAGCACTGTACTAGGCTTTATGGAGGAGAGAGAAAGTGATGATGAGAGAGAATGTTGTAGCTGAAAGGGAATTCCACCTGGGGAGCGTAGGGAAGAATATGTAAAAATAGAGGATGACAGACAGCATGGATGCACAGATGATGGCAAATAGCTCAGCATGACTGGCTGCAGAACATGGAATATTACTTAACATGGGGGAGCAGCATGATGGGCTGAATGGTTGGTCAGGACCAAATCATGAGCAGCCTTGAATGCTAAGCTAAAGTGTTAAGATATCCAAAGGTCATTAGGGTATGTATCCTATAGGGTGCAGGGATCTTCAGTAAAAGACTGACCTCAGATTTGAAATTTAGAAAAATGACCTTGGCTAAAGTGTGGAGGATGGATTGGGAGGTAAGGCAAGGAATCGGAAGAGAAGGCAGGGTGGCCAAGTAAGAGACTCCTGTAGCAATTTAACTGAGAATACTGAGCGCTTGAACCACGGACAAGGCACTGGATGTGGAAAGGAGGGGACCGTGTAAAATACATCTAAAATTTGATGATTGGGCTGAAGGCTTAGGAAGAATCCCAGGGTCACTGGGTTGATGGGATATATATCAGCGAGGCTTGCCATAACAAAATATCATAAACTGGGTGGCTTAAACAACAGAAAGGTAATGTTTCATAGCTTGGGATGCTAGAAATTCCAAAAGCAAGGCATCATCAGGGTTCATCCCATCTGAGGACTGCAGGATAGAATGTGTTTCATTCTTTCTTCTAGCTTCTGGTGGTTTGTTGGCAGTCTTTGATGTTCTTTGGTTTGCAAAGCATCACTGACTTCTGTCTTCATTGTCACATAGCATTCTCATCTTTTGTATGTCTATGTCCAACTTTCCCCTTTTTGTGAGGACACCAGACCTATTGAGGTAGCTTCCCCACTTTTTCTGGTCTGACTCATCTTAACTATAACATCTGCAGTGGTGCTTTTCCCTGATAAGGTCACATTTTGAACTGCTGCAGGTTAAGACTTGAACCTGAGAAGTTTTAGAGGCTACAATGGAATGCATAACAGGGTGCTATTCAGGTAAATAGGAAACACATGAAGATTGTCCAGTTTTCATTACTTACACTGAGTTTGATATCCCAATATTCAACTAGTGATTTTTTAAAAACTGGATTTATGAGTCTGGAATATAGAAACTCTTAAATGACTCTTAAAAAGAGAGGCTTTAGGTATACTGCCTACTACAATTGCTTTCATTTCTCTTTATTTAATATTTTAATGTATTCAAGTTATACTGATAGAAGAGCAAAAACTTGGATATTGAGTAGAAATTTGAAAAAAGGCAAGAGCCAAGTATACAAATACAGGAGCCCCGCTTCACAGATCACTTTCAACAATGTGGTTTTGATACACTGAGTCTTGATAATGGGCAAGCAGCCCAGACTCAGTGGAAAGAAAGGAGTCTTTATTTTTTTCAGAATATTTTGATTCCATAATATGACTGACACATATCCATATGTCCCAAAGCAGCATCTTGGGTGTTATAGAAGTTTTACCTAACAGTTTTCTTCAGAAAGCTCAGAACACTTAGCCAAATCCTTAGTAGATTACTCTTTAATAGATTTTCTAAGGAAAAAAAATTCTGAGAACATTTTTTTACATCTGTAACTCTATTGTCCAACATGGTACCTCATGTGTGGTAGATGTTGAATAAATCCAGCTGCTGAATAACTGTTGTGCAACTGTTTGGGACACAGGCACTGAAAAGAATCTCTACAATCCATGTTTGCATGTGATATATAGACTTTAAGGGCTTCCCAGGTGATGTTAGGGGTAAAGAACCCACCTTCCAATGTAAGAGATATAAGAGACACAGATTTGATTCCTGGGTCGGGAAGATCCCCTGGAGGAGGAAATGGCAACCCACTCCAGTATTCTTGCCTGGGAAACTCAGTGGATACGGGAGCCTGGCAGGCTACAGTCCATAGGGTCACAAAGAGTCAGACACAACTGAAGCGACTTAGCACACAGCACACATAGGCCTTCATGCAATGCTCTATCTACCCCTCCAAACCATGTGGGAACATGTCATATTTATTAAGAAGCCCAAATGATGCTAGAAATGAGCCTACCTTGGGCATCCAGCCTTCCAGCCGCATAGGCACTGTGGTCACACAGGCACACTGGGTAATTCTTGGAAACTTTTGAGGTTGTGACCTATAATGTGACACGGATGAGGGCCTGCTCTGCATCTCTTAGTGTGCCAGGCACCTCCAGGTTACACCCAGAATATCAGAGGGTGTCTTTTGTGGAGACAGTCAAAGCCAAAGTTATTGGAGTCAGACTGACTGTCTCAAATCCCACTCAACCATTCTCTGGCTCTGTGACCTTGAGCAAATTGTATGGGACTTCCCTAGTGGCCCAGTGGTTAAGACTTCATCTTCCAAGGCAGGTGGTACAGGTTCAATCCTTGGTCTGGCAGCTAAATCCCACTTTTCGTACAGTCAAAAACCAAAACATAGAACAGAACTAATATTGTAACAAATTCAATAAAGACTTTAAAACTCGTCCACGTTTAAAAAAAAAATCTTAAGAAAATCAACCTATATGATCTTTGTAAGCCCCAGTTGCTTCTTTATAACATAAGGATTATAACAGTACCATGCAGAAGGAAATGGCAACCCACTCCAGTGTGCTTGCCTGGAGAATCCCATGGACAGAGGAGCCTTGGGGGCTACAGTCCACGGGGTTGCAAAGAGTCGGACATGACTGAAGCGACTTAGCATGCATACATAATAGTACCAACTTCTAGGCTTATTGGGCTTCCCTGATAATTCAGTTGGTGAAGAATCTGCCTGCAATGTAGGAGACCCCGGTTCGATTCCTGGGTTGGGAAGATCCACTGGAGAAGGGATAGGCCACCCACTCCAGTATTGTTGGGCTTCCCTTGTGCTTCAGCTGGTTAATAATCTGCCTGAAATGTGGGAGACGTGGGTTCCATCCCTGGGTTGGGAAGATTCCCCTGGAGAATGGAAAGGCTACCCACTCCAGTATTCTGACCTGGAGAATTCCATGGACTCTATAGTACATGGGGCTGCAAAGAACTGGACATGACCATGACTTTCACTTTTCTAGGATTATTTATTGTGAACACAGTGACTCTAAAGAGACTAGGCATATATAAAAGTGCATTAAATAGTAGATATTATTGTCAAAATTATCATGACCTTTATACTAGAGGTCTGAGAATCTTGTGTATTCACATGGAGCTACTAAGAAACCACTTGAGAAAGTTGGACTGAGAGGATATGAGGCCATACTCACCAGGGATATTCAGAGTGGAGGGGGCTAATGGGGTGCTCCTACAATCTTCAGAGGGAAAGGCCTGGAATGAGGTAAGACTTCAGTGGCCCTTCAGAGATGGATTGCTTAAAAGAAGGCTGGAAGGAGGGAATGAAAATGCACTGTCAGAACTCTACCGTTTTGGGCACTTGAGTGATTTTGACTTCTCTGAAATCTGTTCCTCAACACAATTTCACAGAAGCATTGGCTCTTGCAATATTTACTATTGTAAGCTTCTTCAAACCACCAAGAGATTTCTTAAAAAATGGAGGTCTTAACCTTTGCCTTCCCCGTGACTGGGAACTTAATCATTCTTTGGTGAATAATACCAACTCTGTTTTCAGGCCCAGGACCTGTCCTTTCTCTCTGTGTCTCAACTCTTCAGAGCAAATGACCCTCCTGAATCCGGCCTGCTGGCAGAGGGTGAGGGTCTGGGAAGTGAAGAAAACCTCCTTTAGGAACTGGGGTGCCTGGCTGATGTCCCTGTTCTGCACCAAAATGTGATAAGCCCAGACATACATAGATTTAGGATTACATGCTCTCTTAAGAGCTGACTGCAATTTTCACCCCTTCCTATACCTTTCTAGAACTATTTCTATGAAATGATTTGCTGCTTTACAGAATTTTGCTATTTTCTATCAAACCTCAACATGAATCAGCCATAGGTATACATACATCCCAAAACAGCAAAATTCTGTAAAGCAATTATCCTTAAATAAAAAATAAATTAATTCAAAAATGATTTACTGCTAAAAATCCTTTGAGGTTTTAATACTATTAGGAGAATTTGGCCTGGGGCACTATATTTGGTTTGAGTCACTGAAATCCAGGTTCAAATACATTAGTTGTAGGTTCCTGAGTAAGTTGCTTAGCTTTTCTGAGTGTCAATTTCCTCATCTGTTCAGTGGGGATGGATAATAAGCCCCACTTATAAGGTTGTAGTGAATATTGAGGATATACTAAAAAGCGTTTGGTACATAGTAGGTCCTCAGTAAGATTAGCTGCTATTATTTTAATGGTATCACAGATAGATCTTCCAGTTTTCAGAGCTATATATTGAATATATCTTGTTCTTCAAGTGCCAGGAATGCCATTTCTTTGACTTTCAAGCCACGATAGTAGAATGATGGGACGTTGTGCTGCAGAGAATGGAAACTTAAAAATGGTTTCCATCCAGACAAGGAAGCAAAGCCTCCCCTACTTTTAAAAAATGCTTAGTTTTCTATTGCCACCATTTTCAGCAGTGCCTTAAAACATTTAGTCCCCCTTCTCCCACCAAAAAATAAGTGACTGAAAGCAGTAAGCACTTCTTTGGTCCATTAATCTATAGGGACAGCAACTGGGGCTGAGTGGCTGTGCTGGCCTCAGCTGTGCTTGCTGCTGTGCAAACAGGGATCAGCGGGCTGCTGGCTGATCCCGGTCAGGAGTCGTCAGGTCAGCCAGATGTCTTCTCCTCCTTCGTCCTCTGTCTGGGACAAGAGGCCTGCCTGGGCACAGCCTTCTCGTGGTAACGGCAGAGGTGCGAGGCTGAGCAGGTGCAGTGAGCCAGATGCTTTGAGACGCTGCATCACATCTGCTGGTGTCTTATTGGCCAAAGCAAGTCACATGGCTGAGCTCAGCTTCAAGCTCCCAGGGGAGGTGACCTACCAATAATAGAAGAGCCCAGCAAAGTCTAGGGAAGAGGTGTGGATGCAGAGTTAGGGAAGCAGTGGGGACAGGGACTCTCAGTCAAGGAGTCACTCACCTCACAGCACCTGGACTTTGGAGCATGGACTTTTGCCCTATTATTATTTTTCCCCCCTGAAGTTGTACAGTTTTCTATAGTAGCTGACTGTGCCATCAGTAAGACTTCAATGGCCCTTCACAGCCCAGCAGAAAGGCTAGGTGATTCTCATATAGCCATACTGCTACTGCTGCTAAGTCGCTTCAGTCATGTCCAACTCAGTGTGACCCCATAGACGGCAGCCCACCAGGCTCCCCCGTCCCTGGGATTCTCCAGGCAAGAACACTGGAGTGGCCATTTCCTTCTCCAATGCATGAAAGTGAAAAGTGAAAGTGAAGTCGCTCAGTCGTGTCCGACTCTTAGTGACCCCATGGACTGCAGCCTACCAGGCTCCTCCATCCATGGGATTTTCCAGGCAAGAGTACTGGAGTGGGGTGCCATTGCCTTCTCCATCATAGACAGAGCTAAAAAAGAAAACCCAAACTCTGGTCTCAAGAATATAGACTCTCTAGGTGGAGGCAAGAATGATTCTCAGTCATTTTTAATAGGTTCTCACTTATTTAACAGCTAGTCTGGTATGAGACTGATTATAATTTTCAATGTAGTCTCTGAATTGTGTGTGTGTGTGTGTGTGCGCGCGCGCACGCGTGCGCATGCACACTCAGTCCTGTCTGATGCTTTGTGACTCCATGGACTGTAGCCTGCCAGGTTTCTCTGTCCATGGAATTTTCCAGGCAAGGATATTGGAGTGAGTTGCCATTTCCTACTCTGGAGGATCTTCCTGACCCAGGAATTGAACCCATGTCTCTTGCATCTCCTGCGTTGGCAGGTGGATTCTTTATCACTGTGGCACCTGGGAATACTCTGGATTTTGCCACGACTAATTTAGAAGCCATCCAAGATTAGATTTCCTGGCATTGTCATCATGTGGGAACAGAGTCAGACCTGTGTCCAAGGACCGCATGGTAAATTTGGTTGTGAATGTATCAATGTGGTGCTGGACGGCTTGACAAGCTCTGGGTAGCCAAACATCCTCTTCTACCTTTCTGGCTGCATTTGAACACTACCTTTGGATGGAGTTATGTTTCATTTAGTTCATTGATTGGTTTTTCTTTGTTATTATATTTATTTTAGTTTTTGTCTGTGCTGGGTCTTCCTTGCCACGCACCGGCTTTCTCTAGTTGCAATGAGCAGAGGCTGCTTTCTGGTTGCAGAGAATGGGCTTCTCACTGCGGTGGCTTCTTTTGTTGCAGAGCGTGGGCTCTAGGGCACGCAGGCTGAGTGATTAGTTGCGGCACTCGGGCTTAGTTGCTTCACAGCGAGTAGGATCTTTGTGTCTGGACCAGAAATCGAATTTGTGTCCCCTGCATTGGGAGGTGGGTTCCTAACCACTAGACCACCAGGGAAGTCCCTTGTTATTATATTTAATTATTGTTAGGTAAAATAATAGAGTGATGTAGCTTCAAAAGTCAACCGTGATAGCTGGTTTTTAGAGGAAGCTTACCTTTTTCTGCTTGCCTTCCATCCCCCATGGTCTTCCAGGAAAATTCTTGAACCCAGGAAACACTGGTCGGGTCACAGTCTGGGCTTCTGGGCCCCTCATTTTCATGCTGCAGTCCTCAGAGAGACCTCAGAGAGTACTTTAGGAGCTGATCGAGTTCGGCTGTCATTTGAAAATGTTTTCCTTCTAACTGTTTTCATTCAGAAGCTAATTTATACTCTGCTCTCAAGTAGGCTCAACTCCATTTCGCACGTCTGACATGCAGCACGCACAGCAGTGAGTGGCATGGAAGGAGACAATTCAATCAAAGGATGTTTTCTCCATGGAGGAAATGAATATTATTTGTTCATCTTGCAATTCAGGATTCTGGGCAAATTATGATGTTTGGCAAAGGCGCTGGCAAGACCGAAAGACAAATAAATTGCATGGTGTGAGAACAGCCTTCTTAATATTAAGGTTTCCCTAAAACAGTGGGTATTGGCTGCAGGCAAAATATTAAGCTGCAAATCACTGGTTTGCAACTCCTTGATCATCAGTTGTAATCCCAAGAACATATTTAATTTCCTATTTAGTCCTAATTTCTCTTTGTTCCTTAATGATATTTCTCTCCACTCAAAATAAGCCATCTGTTGGCAGCTGCCCATAGAAAACAGATACCGCACACTCAGTAATCTTGGAGTGAGGCTGCTAGTCTGTGAGAACGAAAAACCGGTCTCTTCGGAATTATGGGGTCACCTTTAAAATCTCTTCTTTTCCTTCTTTCTTTTCATTTTGACTGTATATAGTATTGGAAGCAAATCATGTTTTCTTGTATTTTCTGAAACATTTGTGACCAGAGGGCAAAGCTTTGTACTCAAGGGATAGAGAGTTTATAGATCTGCTTGGAAATGCATTTTGCCATTTTTTTAAACTCAATTTTATAAATCCCTGGATTTATCACACTTCAGGAAAAAATCTAAGTGGCATTGCACACCACAAAGGGACAAGGCAGAATAAAAATCCCTCCGCCTCGAAGACTATGAAGTGGATGGCCCAAGTATGGAAGAGTGAAAACCTTGACATGGCAACATATTCAGATTTGCTCCACCCCATCAAGTCTTTCTGGAGAAGGAAATGGCAGCCCACTCCAGTATTTTTGTCTGGAGAATTCCATGGAGCCTGGCAGGCTACATGACTGAGCAACTATTACTCATTCATCAAGTCTTTGACCGCACGTCTCTTCCTTATTTTTGAACTGCATTCTTAGTGGAAAGGCCTTTTTCTGACCGTGGACACACATCAGAGTAGCTTATACATCTTGAATTTCAATTATGTGCCAGGCCCTGTATAAGTGGTTAAATTTAGAAGTTTCAACATTTTTGAAGTTCTTCTCAAAACCTCAGGAAGTTACCCATCATATTTGCATTGCAGAAATGAGGAAACACTCTCAAACTTCCATAGCTATTAAGTGTTAGAGCCTGGATAATCAGCTTTGTAGCTTGGTTTCAAGGGATTGCCACACTTAACCTAAAATTGAGAATGGATTAACAATGAAGTTGTTTTATCCTGCACGCATGCAGGAAACCTCCAAAGAATAAAGAAAAGAATTCAGATTCACTTAAAAGGCAGTGTTAGAAATATTGGAATGGGCGCACAAAGCACATCAAGGCACAGGTGAGTGAGGCAGAGGAGCTTTTGATCTTCCCTTTGGCTCCCTCCTGTTTTGAAATATGATTCTTTTTGATGCCATCTCTTCAGTGGTTGCTGCACCTCAGCTTCAGATGACTTTTCTATCTCCCAGAGCAATTAAAAGGTAATATCACCATTTTACCATGTGAGGCTTGACATCTGATTCATACATCACTCAGCCTGAAGGCATATTTTTCATACTCACATGGGTGCATATCAAGCAGCGAATTGCTCTCTTTTAGGATTCAAAAGGAATTCCCTTTTCCAAAGGAGATTCTGGTGAGTGAACAGAATTAATGTCCCTATGGCTCCCCATCTCCTTTAATTAGCGAGCCAGAGAGCTAACAATTATCTTACCTGTGCGCTGTTGTGCAGCTTGCTGTTGAGAGTCAAAATCAAAGAGAGATCCTTTCACGTCCCCCCTTCCCCACCCCAAACCCTAGAAATTGACATCAAAGTCTTCACCACCCAAGGTTTCCTTGAATCGCACTCATGTGGTCCTCATGGTATATTGGTTCCAGTTCACTTGAACCGATGTCTCAGATCCTTCCTCGTTCCATCAAGGATATTCTGACTAATAAATGTCACTACATAGTGGAGGTTGCCTCATATCACAAATTTACACTGTCAAAATATTCTTAGCAGTACTAGACAGATGGAACCAATCCAAAGAGCAAAACAAACACTTCTGGAGCTTTTAGAGCATTCCAAATGTAATGGTACTAGCTGTCCTTATCTCATAATATGCCCGTTGTCATGCTTTTCACCCCCTAACAATCTGTCCATGATTACAGGTCCTATTCCATTTTCTTGATGAGGGTTCATGTCTCTAAGCCATATGTTGTAATGGAGGACTATCCCAGTTGTAGCCTTCAGAGTTTTAAGTAAGTGAGACCATCTCTCATATGACCTCCCATTGTCTTAGTCCTTTTCTCAGTCTCGTTCTGTATCCTGGTAATTTCCTGGACTTAGAAGGCTAAAGAACCCATGTAATGGGATCACAAGTTTTTAGGACAGAATAAATCATCTAATTGTTCTCCTTTGCCAAAGTGTTTTTTTTTTTTTTTTTGATTTCCACTTTCAGAGGATCTGTGTCCTGCCATGAACTGACATGGTACTACCAACTCTAGAGCAAAATTGAGCAGCTGGCCTAACAGATGGAGTTGTGCATTGATCCAGTGGGGTTTTTCCTGTGTAAATCTTCACTTTCTTATAATGCCTAATAAGCCTTTTTCATGTCAGAACCTGCCCTCTGTTGTAGTTTTACCCTATGTAGTAATTGTTTCAAATGAATGGCGGCTTTAGTATGGAAAGGTGAAAGTGACAGTCGCTCATTCATGTCCGGCTCTTTGACCCCATGGACTGTAACCTGCCAAGCTCCTCTGCCCATGGGGATTCTCCCGGCAAGAATATTGGAGTGGGTTGCCATATCCTCCTCCAGGGGATAATCCTCCCGACCCAGAGATTGAACCTAGGTCTCCTGCATTGCAGGCAGATTCTTTAACATCTGAGCTACCTGGTAAATCTCCTCAAAAAGATGTTTGCAACCCCAGTGTACATGTTAGGGTTGGGAATAGCCCTTAATGAGCTTGGTTTCAGCCAAGTAGTTCTTCCCTCTTTCCCATTTCTCTACATCTATGCATTTATCCATCTGTCCATCCATTCATCTACCTGTCCATCTATCTGGTCATTTACTGTTTCGTAACATTTGGAAATAGTCTCAAAATTTAGCCTCTTGTTACATGATTATATGAGAGTAATCTAACTTTTATGTATTTAGTTTTAACCAAGTAAATACTTTATCTTTTAGAGTTCTAATCAACTATTAGAACTTCACAACTGAAGCATAGGTATTCTAAAACATATTACCAAGTCTTTAACACTCCTTTCTTTGAGAGGAGGAGACTGTGTTCCCTTTCCTTGAATCTGGACCAACTTCAGTGATGTGCTTTTTATTAATAGAATGAAGCGGAAATAATATTGTGAAATTTCCAAGCCAAGGTCAGTAAAGACCGTGTCGTTTTTACTTTGTTCTTGTGGCTTGTTGTCTCTGGGCAAAGCCAGCTACCATGAACAATGTTGCACGGCCCTGGGACCGGCATGTGGGAAGAGGACACACGTATACACTCTGGCCAGCAGTGCAGTAGAGCCCCCAGCCAGCAACCAGCATCGGCTGTCAGTCGTGAGAGTGAGCCATCTTGGATGTTCCGAGCAGCCAAGCCTTAAGATGATTCCAGCCCCAGCGACATCGAACATCGTCCTCGTGAGAAATCACCAACACTAATTGCCCAGACATGCCCTTTCTGGATCCATTAACCAATAACTATGATCATCATAAAGTGGCTGTCTAAACTGCCAAGTTTTAGATTAATTCATTCTGCAGTAATGATAACTATAATAAAATAAAGCCAATATTTGACTAGTAAATTACTTAAGGCATTAAAGGAAAGTTGACGGTTTCATTTTTTAGAAAAGGGCTAATTATTTTTCTAGCTTTCACCTTTCTATTTTAAACTTTGCTTTATAAGCCTTGACCCTAGATATAGATTGAAACAGAAATTGATCTAGAAAGTATGGCTGTTAATATCTTTTGCCCATAGGATTGTAAGATGTACACAAATATGGAGAGATCTTAGTTGCAGGAGTTTAGAAGCCAATGGGGGGAAAATTGTTTTAGGTCATCAATTTCAATTTGTTTACTCCTAGGTAGGTTCACATTTATATTTTGGACTGTGTACAAGTATATCATCTCTTAAAGATTGAGTATTCATTAGATATTCTGTTAAAATGATTCAGTATCCACTGAGGTTTGATTTTGAGACCAAAGCTTCATCCCCAGTGGTAATAGGAAAAATAGGCCTACTGTAATAATTCTGTGGATCTTCCTACAAGGAGCTCACTTTTCTCATGCCTGCTCCGGTCTCAGTCATCTTGTCATAAAATCCAAGCAGCTTCCCTTTGAATCTTGCTAACTCATTCTTTTAGTACATGTGGCTAGTCTTTTCACAGTCAGATAATGTGTTAACTCAAACCAGGTACTGTCTGTGCCCTTGTCAGATATGTGCACACCAGTTTATTTTTTCTTGCAGAACTTTTTGAGTATTAATTAAGTTGGAGAGGCTGACACTTCATTCACAAACGAAGTGTTAGTGGCTCAGTTGTATCTGACTCTTTGCGACCCCATGGACTGTAGCCAACCAGTTTCCTCTGACCATGGAATTCTCCAAGCAGGAATACTGGGGTGGGTTTCCATTCCCTTCTCTAGGGGTTCTTCCTGACCCAGAGATCAAACCCAGGTCTCCTGCCTGCATTGCAGACTTCTTCTTTACATCTGAGACACAAGGGAATACTTCAACATATATCTTCTAAGTAAAATGACTTTTTAAAAATACAACCAGAAAAGCATTATCACATTCAAAAGATTTGACACTTATACAATACAGTCCATATTCATATTTTTCTAGTTGCCCCAAGGATGTTTTCTTTTTTTGTTGTTAACATATTAGGTTGGTGCAAATGTAATTGTGATTTTGGATTATGAATTTTAAATCATTATAACTAGGCTCAAATACATCTTTATTAATCAAAATAGGAACCATTTCAATCAACATACTTTTGCTGTGAGAAATAAGTTTTATTTCTGTAGCATAAAAATCTGTGGTTTGTGATTTGACAAACTCTTGGAAAGCATTTTCTGGCTCACTGCCAGTTGTGGAAGAATTTTCTCTGTAAAGTCATCAAGATGCTCCAAGAAGTGGTAGTCCCTTGGCGAGAAGTCAGGTGAATATGGTGGCTGAAGGAAAACTTTGTATCCTAATTCATTCAACTTCTGAAGCGTTGGTTGTGCAACATGTGGTCAGGCCCTGTCATGGAGAAGAATTAGGCCTTTTCTGTTGACCAGTGTTGGCTGCAAGTGTTGCAGTTTTCAGTATATCTCACTAGTTTGCTGAGCTTATTAGATGTAGTGGTTTAGCCAGGATTCAGAAAGTTGTAGTGAATCAGACGGGCAGCAGGCCACCAGTGACCATGACCTTTTTTTGTTTGGCTTTGGGAAGTACTTTGGAGCTTCATCTTGGTCCAGCCACTGAGCTGGTTGCCACTGACTTTCATATAAAATCCACTTTTCTTCTCACATTACAATCTAATCAAGAAACTTTCATTGTTGTTTCATAGAATAAGAGAAGAACACACTTCAAAACGATTTTTTAATTTTTGGTCAACTCATGAGGCATATACTGAATGAGCTTCTTCACCTTTCCAATTTGCCTCAAATGCCGAAAGACCATAGAATGGTCAGTTGTGTTCTTCGACAGCTTCTCGTGTAGTTTTAAGAGAATCGGCTTCCATGGTGGTTCTCAATTGGCTGTTGTCTACTTCCGATGGCCAGCCCCTGGGCTCCTCCTCTTGCAGGTTGTCACCTCCCTTGCCAAGCTTCTTGAACCACCGCTGCCCTGTGCCTCTGTTAGCAGTTCCTAGGCCAAATGTGTTGCTGATGTTGCAAATCGTCTCTGCTGCTTTACAACCCATGTTGAATTGGAATAAGAAAATTGATCAAATATGATTTTTGTCTAACATAATTTTCATAGTCTTAAAAAATATAAACTATACAGCAAGTAATAAGTCACTAGCAAAAAAAGAAAACATAAAGTGAGAAATGTGCATTGAAATGATATATAACATAACCACGTTTATTTAAGAATGTATTCCAGTATCAAATGGCAGAGCTCAACAATGCAAAACTACAACTATTTTTGCACTAACCTAAATAACACTCAATGTGTTGTGTTTCATTATCAAGTGTCTTTATCCTACTATAACCTAGAAAAATGGTCCCATCATTTTGTGTGTGTGTGTATTCAGTGAAACTGACATTTCTACAGTGTCAAGACTCATTATTTTTAGAATGTTCCACAATTTGAATTTATCTTATTATTGCCTTATGATTAAATTCAGGTTTTACATTTTGGGTGAGAATATTTATAGTTGATCTTACTTCTTTCCAGGACATCACATTAGGAGATACTTGTAATCCATTAGTCTCATTATTTACAATGTAAAGGTGGTGTCCTTTTTTTATCTTTTCATTGTATAGGTATATTTTTCTTTTAATAATTTCTAACTAATCTGAGACATTTTTTGAGACTATGTAGATATTCCATTTTTTCATCCTATGAAAAATTTTTATCCTACGATTTCAATGTGTGCTGATGAATCTCTCCTGAATCGTTATTGTACTGGTAACCTTCTAACCCTATCAGAGAGAAATATCTCCTGATTCCTACTAGGCTAGATTCAAGGAGGGGGAAGAGTCAGGCAACCTGGGGCAGTAGACAGCATACGAGGTTCAGTTCTTCCATACTTAGACTCGACACCAGTCTTCCTATTTTCAGCCCCGAGCTTTGCACCTTTATTCCAGGATACCAGGGGTCTCCACTTCCAGATCTTCTCCAGAGTTCCCAAGCAACTGTCTCTGGTTTATTAGTTACCTTCTCTGCAGGCTCTCATATTTCATTTTTCCCCTTTACTCTATTACCTCTCATCATATGTTTAAAAACACTTGGCCTTTTGGGTTTTCGTCACCCTACTTCCCATTCTCCATTCCTTTGGGCTTTTGTTTATCATTATTTCACCATCACTTGAGTGAAATTTCAGAAGGGAATGAAGAGGAAAGCATGTACTTAGTCTCATGTTTTGTGGATTTTGGTGTTTTTAGTTTTGAACTTCACGAGACAAATACTTTAAGTCTCCATTCGCATTGCATTGTTTCACGTTCAAGAATATTTCCTTCCTGTGTGATCACATTACTGTTCCTTTTTTATTTATGATTATATAAGTACTGATCACTTTTATGGAAGAAAAATTTTCTTCTTTCTATGCATATATAATTTTTTCTTCAAGGACACATAATTTTTTTCTCTCAACAAAAGCCATTTTTTATTAATTAATCAGACCTACAGAAGGTTTGTTAGGTATATGGAGGGCGAACATGTGTTTTCCTCCCACCTTGGTTTACTAGAAGTTCTCTTTCTTGGAAGACAGTTAAATCAGCACTCCCTTGCCAGAAGTAGCATCTGGGCCTTTGGCAAAGTCCTCAGGTTGTTTTGTTGACAGCTTGTATGCTTATGTAGATGCTCACAATCTTTCCTTCGCTTTCTAGACCAGTCTGAAATGTTCGAATCTTTTCCTCCTAACTGTGGATCTGGTCTTCAGGCAATTGCGGTGTTTTGGAAATCTCTCATTATTCTGCAGTACTCTGATCTGTTATTAGATTCCAGAAGGGGGAGACGCTCCAGATGTTTGTTTTGTTTTTAACACCGTGTTAAGTGTGCTTAGTAGACGCTGCATACTCTGTGTGCCTATAGCTGAGCTCTGAGTTTACCTGGGCCCTACTGGACAGTTCCTGTATATTCAGACAGCTTCCCATCTCAAATGCCTCCATCTCCTTGCTTACTTTTCCAGGGAATTCTCCTGTGATATGGGAGTTTTCCTCAGTCTGAGTGAAAGGTAGCTTGGACATGATAAGAATTTAATGCCTCCAAGGTCATCCCTTAACCAGTAAGGGATAGAAATCAATGAATAAATAGTCTGGCATCTCAGCCCTTCTCTTGGATGGTTCTGGAAGTGTCCTGTGCACTTCCTCAGAAGGTAGCCATTGCTCACCCTGGTAACCAACTCATTGCTGCTGCTAAGTCGCTTCAGTCGTGTCCAACTCTGTGTGACCCCATAGAAGGCAGCCCACCAGGCTCCTCTGTCCCTGGGATTCTCCAGGCAAAAATACTGGAGTGGGCTGCCATTTCCTTCTCCCAATCAACTCATTAATACTGCTTTATTGGGCTTTTACCTTCTCTATCTCATTTCCTACTTTCTTGTACTTTCTACAATCACTGCTGAAAGTAACTACATCTAAAATTCTGAAAGAGATTGGAATACCAGACCACCTGACCTGCCTCTTGAGAAATTTGTATGCAGGTCAGGAAGCAACAGTTAGAACTGGACATGGAACAACAGACTGGTTCCAAATAGGAAAAGGAGTTTGTCAAGGCTGTATATTGTCACCCTGCTTATTTAACTTAGATGCAGAGTACATCATGAGAAAAGCTGGACTGGAAAAACACAAACTGGAATCAAGATTGCCGGGAGAAATATCAATAACCTCAGATATGCAGATGACACCATCCTTATGGCAGAAAGTGAAGAGGAACTCAAAAGCCTCTTGATGAAAGTGAAAGAGGAGAGTGAAAAAATTGGCTTAAAGCTCAACATTCAGAAAATGAAGATCATGGCATCTGGTCCCATCACTTCATGGGAAATAGATGGGGAAACAGTGGAAACAGTGTCAGACTTTATTTTTATGGGCTCCAAAGTCACTACAGATGGTGACTGCAGCCATGAACTTAAAAGACTCTTACTCCTTGGAAGAAAAGTTATGACCAACCTAGATAGCATATTCAAAAGCAGAGACATTACTTTGCCAACAAAGGTCCGTCTAGTCAAGGCTATGATTTTTCCTGTGGTCATGTATGGATGTGAGAGTTGGATTGTGAAGAAGGCTGAGCGCCGAAGAATTGATGCTTTTGAACTGTGGTGTTGGAGAAGACTCTTGAGAGTCCCTTGGACTTCAAGGAGATCCAACCAGTCCATCCTAAAGGAGATCAGCCCTGGGATTTCTTTGGAAGGAATGATGCTAAAGCTGAAACTCTAGTACTTTGGCCACCTCATGCGAAGAGTTGACTCATTGGAAAAGACTCTGATGCTGGGAGGGATTGGGAGCAAGAGGAGAAGGGGACGACAGAGGATGAGATGGCTGGATGGCATCCCTGACTTGATGGACGTGAGTCTCAGTGAACTCCGGGAGTTGGTGATGGACAGGGAGGCCTGGCGTGCTGCGATTCATGGGGTCGCAAAGAGGTGGACACGACTGAGCAACTGATATGATCTGATCTGAAGGCTTTGTCTCAGAGTCTGTTTTGGGGGGAACTGTTCAAAGATCCAAAAAGTTCTAGAGAACTATTATATCTTGTTGGAAATGGACTTCGCGTTGGGAAGATGTGTAAGAAATTATCTGGTTTTGATCTAACAGTCAGTTCAGTTCAGTCACTCAGTCGTGTCTGACTCTCTACAACCCCATGGACTGCAGGACACCAGGCCTCCCTGTCCATCACCAACTCCCAGAGTTTATCCAAACTTACATCCATTGAGTCAGTGATGTCATCCAACCATCTCACCCTCTCCCCTTTCTCCTCCTGCTTTCAATCTTTCCCAGCATCGGGGTCTTTTCCAGTGAGTCAGCTCTTCTCATCAGGTGGCCAAAGTATTGGAGTTTCAGCTTCAACATCAGTCCTTCCAGTGAACACTAAGGATTGATCTCCTTTAGGATGGACTGAGTGGATCTCCTTGCAGTTCAAGGGACTCCCAAGAGTCTTCTCCAGTAGCACAGTTCAAAAGCATCAATTCTTCGGTGCTCAGCTTTCTTTATAGTCCAACTCTCACATCCATACATGATTACTGGAAAAACCATAGCCTTGACTAGACGAACCTTTGTTGGCAAAGTAATATCTCTGCTTTTTAATATGCTGTCTAGGTTGGTCATAACTTTCCTTCCAAGGAGTAAGCATCTTTTTATTTCATGGCTGCAGTCACCATCTGCAGTGATTTTTGAGTCCAAGAAAATAGTCTGTCACTGTTTCCACTGTTTCCCCATATATTTTCCATGAAGTGTTGGGATTGGATGCCATGATCTTAGTGTACTAAACGTTGAGCTTCAAGCCAACTTTTTCACTCTCCACTTTCACTTTCATCAAGAGGCTCTTTAGTTCTTCTTAAATTTCTGCCATAACAATATTATGTTCTGATCTAACAATATTACCCTTATTTTAATAAACAATTGAATTTATTGTGTAAATACAGGTTAACTTATTATTAACCCTGGAATGTCTCTGGAATGTCTGCCGTATGCCAAGCTTTCTGCTATGGGCTGAGAACACAAGAGTAAGCTAAATAAATGTAGCCAAGCTTCTCCATTGTAGAATGACTTTAGTTGTAATATAGATTAACAGTCAATTACTGTGTGGGCTGGAACACACTGTGGTAGAAGTCTTGTTATTGAAGGATTCAGTTCAGTTCAGTTCAGTTGCTCAGTTGTGTCCGACTCTTTGCAACCCCATGAATCGCAGCACGCCAGGCCTCCCTGTCTATCACCAGCTCCCGGAGTTCACTCAAACTCGTGTCCATCGAGTCGGTGATGCCATCCAGCCATCTCATCCTCTGTCGTCCCCTTTTCCTCCTGCCCACAATCCCTCCCAGCATCAGAGTCTTTTCCAATGAGTCAACTCTTCGCATGAGGTGGCCAAAGTACTGGAGTTTCAGCTTTAGCATCATTCCTTCCAAAGAAATCCCAGGGCTGATCTCCTTTAGGATGGACTGGTTGGATCTCCTTGCAGTCCAAGGGACTCTCAAGAGTCTTCTCCAACACCACAGTTCAAAAGCATCAATTCTTCGGCACTCAGCTTTCTTCACAGTCCAACTCTCATATCCATACATGACCACTGGAAAAACCATAGCCTTGACTAGACGGACCTTTGTTGGCAAAGTAATGTCTCTGCTTCTGAATATGCTGTCTAGGTTGGGCATAACTTTCCTTCCAAAGAGTAAGTGTCTTTTAATTTCATGGCTGCAATCACCATCTGCAGTGATTTTGAAGCCCCGAAAAATAAAGTCTGACACTGTTTCCACTATTTCTCATGAAGTGATGGGACCAGATGCCATGATCTTCATTTTCTGAATGTTGAGCTTTAAGCCAACTTTTTCACTCTCCTCTTTCACTTTCATCAAGAGGCTTTTGAGTTCCGCTTCACTTTCTGCCATAAGTGTGGTGTCATTTGCATATCTGAGGTTATTGATATTTCTCCTGGCAATCTTGATTCCAGCTTGTGCTTCTTCCAGCCCAGCGTTTCTCATGATGTATTCTGCATATAAGTTAAATAAGCAGGGTGACAATATATAGCCTTGACATACTCCTTTTCCTCTTTGGATCCAGTCTGTTGTTCCATGTCCAGTTCTAGCTATGCTTCCTGACCTGCATACAGGTTTCTCAAGAGGCAGGTCAGGTGGTCTGGTATTCCCATCTCTTTCAGAATTGTCCACCGTTTATTGTGATCCACACAGTCAAAGGCTTTGGTATAGTCAATAAAGCAGAAATAGATGTTTTTCTGGAACTCTCTTGCTTTTTCGATGATCCAGCAGGTGTTGGCAATTTGATATCTGGTTCCTCTGCCTTTTCTAAAACCAGCTTGAATATCTGGAAGTTCATGGTTCACATATTGCTGAAGTCTGGCTTGGAGAATTTTGAGCATTACTTTACTAGTGTGTGAGATGAGTGCAATCATGAGGTTTGCATGGTGTCAAAAAGACTGTCTTTGTTTATCCCTGTCTCTCAAACTCCATTACAAAACCTGGAACACAATAGGTATTTCAGAAATATTTATTGAGTAAGAAGAAATATATTCAAGAATGAGTTAGATTTAAGGTAGAGCAAAAATGATCAATGATCAAGGTGATGAGTAAATCAGACGAAAGAGCTGGGTAGTGACCTTGCATACTACGTCTAGGAGTGGGGAGTTTATCCCAAGTTACAGGAGACTCCACATTTTTGGCATTGGAGGGACAGAAGCAGATGAGCAGTTTCACATGTCCCTTCTGCAGGCATCACGAGGAATGAATCAGAGCCAGCAAAGTAGCGCTCAGAAAAGTCAATTAGCACTGCACTATAATCTACATGCATATTGATGGAGACCCAGATCTGCGAGTGGCAGTGGAGATGTGGCTGGGCTGGAAAGAGACTAGGAGATCAAATGGATAAATCTTGGCGCTTGTTGGATATGAGCAGTGGGGAGGGGGAGATGGTGCTGATAACATGCAGGGTTCTGACCACCACAGGGCTGTCCAAGTTGGGACCACAGGAGGAGCAGTGAACTCAGGGGTGAAGGTAAAGAGAAAGGAATTCACTTGAGGGTGGTACTGAAAGAAGAAAAGAATTTTCACTGAAGTTGTATGTAACAATTCCTTCTGTCCATATAGGTCTAAAAAGAACTATTTATGGAAAAGAAAAGATTTAAAATGTATCACTTAAATATAGCTAGGTCATTTATAGCCTTGCAAGTATGAATATATTTCAAATAAGATGAAAATTTAGTATAATATGTTAATTTTTCTATCAGATCTTATTTTTAACACCAGAAACTATAAATCATGGTAGTCCCATCTGGCAAAAATAACAAACACAAAACCAAACCTATATAATAATAATTTTCTTTAACAAAACATGATTATTTAACTTGTGTGCTTAGAATAGTTTTATGTTGGAATAGTTTAATGAAATTGATTATAGCCCTTGGGGTGCAGTTTATTATTTTGAAATTGCTTCTTTCAGAGATGTGAGGAAGGGTAAGAAGGTTAAATGGAGCTGAAGTAGCAAGCTTGGCCATTTAAAGAAGGCATGCATTTACATTCTGAATGCTGAATAAAAATGTCCTAAAAGACCTTTGTTTGGAAGGAAATGACTTTAGCTGTTTAGCCTTGGAGGGGATAAACAGCCACCTGAATACTAATCTCATGAACCCCATGGCCGTGCTCACAAACTTCTTATCTTTTATTCATTTCAGACTATACAAATCTTCAAGAGAAATCCACGCTTCTTGTAGCATTGCCACTAAAATGCAGAAGCTGTTTGTGTGCCAGTGGGATTCAAGTTATTCTTGTTATACGGCTGGGGTTAAGATATAGCCAGTCTCTAAAGACAGGAAGCGTTAAGAGCTGTGAGTGTGTGAATCAATGGAGGATGGGGTAAGTGTGGGGAGGGTGAGGAAAAAGTGAGAGGTGGCAGAGGGTGGAAGGTTACATGCCAAGAGCCTTTTCAATCTCCCTGTATCAGCTCTCCTGTTCTCCCACATCTTATTTCCAGATCAGAATCCTGACTAATTCTATCTACTTTTATCCCTGTTTTAGAACAGGAAGATGGAAGAGCTTTACTGGGATTTGAAAATTGTCCTGCTTGTAGATTGCTACCTGAATAGACATTTTCATTTACCTGTCTTCCTATAACTAGTTTATGGTTTTATCAATACCGTTTAATATACTTTTAAAAAGCCCTTCTTCCAGAACAATCTAGTATTTTCCAGGAAAAAAAAAAAACGGCACATACTTGTAACTGTTGATCACAGGGAGTGATGAATTGGTTCTGCCCTTTGCTAGTCTGAAACAGATCACTGAAAAGTCTAAAGGAACAGGTAAGAGGTTGACAGTTGGGACAATGAATTTTTAAATTTATACTCTGAGCTTGTCCCACTTATCAAGAAAATTTGACATTAGAAATAACTGTAAATTAACTGCGATTGAATGTGTGTGACATTTATGGCTTGGTATAATCTTCCAATGAAGAACATGTTTATTTGGTTTGAAGGTAGTTTACTCAGGATTCATTGCCCTGATCTTCATCTCTCTCAGGTCATAAATGGGGCTCCCTGGAACTCATGCATTCCTGACTTATTCAAACCTGCTTCCGAACCCTGCCTGGCTCAGTGAAGCAGAGAGGCTTAGAGAAGGAAAATTAAAATGGGTCATATGCATCTGTGTCCTCTTTGAGGCATATCACAAAAACAGCCATTCTGGGAACATCGTAAACAGTTTTATCCATCTGTCTAGTTTAATCTATTTGGGGATTAAACCTTCTGGCTTCTCAGAGTGCAGGGTAGTGCTGGAGGCTCGTTCGCTTGCTCGCTCACGGTATGTGTTTCCGGAATGCTGGTTACTCCAATATAAATGATGGATTTGGGGCACTGCGTTTACTTAAAGAATCAAGGATCTCTTGATTTATACGAGGACATCTGGCTTATTTTTTTTTTTACCCCTGAAACCTTTGCTTAAACTGAAGCTGTCTACTCAGAGATAAAATAACCTCTGGGCATTCCTGGTGCCCGGTTACTTCTAACCAGTGATCTACCACATACTCTCTAAAACATTTTTGGTGAGATGGCGTGCATTCTTTATAGTAGCGGGGTTCTTCTTCAAAGACAAAACCATGGGAAGAGACCTACTTGAACTATAGTTCATGTATACCGCAGTGCACTTCACATGGCTGACCGTGCTAACTATTCATCTTTCAAAACCAAGAAACACATTTGGGAGGTATTACCAAACAGAATCACTGTCCCTGTTTCTGTGTTTCACGTGATTACAGTTTCATTATTGAGAACAAATGTTATAAACTGAGTACATTGTGGAGTTTATTTCTGGTCAGTGGACCCTCAGTCTGTTCCGACTTCTTTCTCTTGATTAGCAGTGATTGGCTTCAGCTGGGGAACTTGAATTCCGACCACATGGTGAGTTTGATGCTTGAAGAGAGAATGGCTAGGGCTCTTCCCCTTAGCTTTTCCAACTTTATTTATTGTTTGGGATTTTTTTCCCATGAGTTTCAATCTCTCCTATCTAAGGCTCATATCATCTTGGCATTCAAGTCTGACCATTGCAAGTAAAGCAAACTCTGATCAATCATCCAGGTATGAATGTATCTCTTAGACAATCCTGAGTAACAACAAAATTCGCATGCAAACAATAGGGGCTAATTCATTTATTGTAATTTCGCTTTAAGAGAAAAAACTTGCAGCAGTTTTCTTCTTTGCATTTCTTCATTCAAAAATCACATTCACCAGGGTGCTCTATTTCAAGGCGGCAAGTTTTGAAATTCTTTAAACCAATTCTGTTTTCCTTAGGTACAACTCTGCTTAGTAAAATTCAGCTTGGTGCTACAAAATGCAGGTTAGAATAAGGAGATCCCATTTAGGACCCTCACTTTGATTCTGTTAGTGAGCTATTGCATGGAGGGAAAAAAAGCTATGCCTCAGGTACAGAGAGAAGGGGGGGAAATAGAGCATTCCTTTTGGTTTAAAAAAAAAAAAAAAAGACTCAACAAACAGAAAAACCTGAAGCAAAAGCAGCATGCCCTAAGATTGATCTTTGGGTTTTCCCTGCCTCGTGACTTAGGAACCTTGTCACTGGCCTTTGACTCATCTTCTGACTAGAGCTTTAAAAATCTCTGGTTGCCTGAAACCCTAGCAGCCAAGTCAGACAACCAAAGCCTAAGGGCTATGAGGAAACCTTGTCCCGGTTGTGGTCAAATGTGTTTACTACGGACAGCATTCTGAAGAAGTCTCAGATTTTATCTTTCAGAGCTCATGCTGGAACACAGCGTGGAAGGGGGGATCGGGCTTAATTTGGCACAGCTGTTTTGAGTGCATCCCCTGGTTGCTGAGCCATTTGTTTGGATTTTGTCTTACTGAGCTCCAGCAGATGACTGTTGTTGGACAGCCATTGTGCTCTGTACTCATCCCCAGCCATGTCAAGTAGGAGCCATCATCTCCTCCCTCACAAAGTAACCATTCAGAAAACACTTCAAATGGGACGGGCTCCTACAGTCATCAATCTGTGTGTGCTGGGCACTTTGCTGAGTTCCGTTCAGACATTGGCGTGCAGTCTGTTCCCAAGTCTCTGTGTTGAGCATCATTAAGACACCAAAATGATGGGAAGAATCACAAGTAAGACGCTCAAGGCTAGTCTTCTGCTGTTCTCAGCTGAAATTCTTTAGCTCCTGACACAAACTCAGCAAGACTGTCATGGGCATCCTGTGCATTTTGTCTCCACAGAACCAATGATTAGTGCACCCCCACCAAAGATGCCAGCAGATGATTTCACTCTGTTTACCCTGCTAACCTCTTGCCAACTATGCGCCCCATGCCACTGCCTCAGCCATCTCCCTGTGGCTGTGGGGGCCCTACCACCTCAGCTCCCGCCCTTCTGCCCTTAAATTGGGAGACATTTATTCTACGTTCCACTGTGGCTGACCGAGAACAGTCACTAAAACGCCTTCCAAAGATGCCACTTCTTGGTGAAGAAAGTTCTTTTGGCACCATTTGCAGCACGTGGTAATTTCACTCCATTATGCTATTTTTTGTTTTGTTTTCCCTCATCTTCTGAGCTCTTCCTTGAATCTGAAAGTGTGTAAGAAATATGCTTCTTTGGCAACATGTGTCTTTTTCCTATTGGCTGATCTCCAGAAGTTTCGGTTAGGGAAACAAACCACTAACCGATCCAGTGTATTTTAACTCTGAGACTGAAAAAAATATCCCACACAACTAATGTTACTAAACAGCCTATAGCATTATTTTTGTTTTTCTTATGAAGTAAAGGCTTGTTCAAGTGACTATCAAAAATCAAGATTTTGTTGAATTTTTGCAAATGGGGCAATAATTTCAGATGCTTTAGCTAAACCGTTCAGTATTTTATGATACAAAAAGCACATTTTTACTTTGCTGTATTATAAAAAAAAAATATTCTTGAACTGACTGTCACATGTTAATAGGTAGGGGTAAGAGCTTAGATCTATTTGGTATCAGTACTGAATAAGGGAGAAGGCAATGGCATCCCACTCCAGTACTCTTGCCTGGAAAATCCCATGGATGGAGGAGCCTGGAGGGCTGCAGTCCATGGGGTCGCTGAGGGTCGGACACGACTGAGCGACTTCACTTTCACTTTTCACTTTGATGCATTGGAGAAGGAAATGGCAACCCACTCCAGTGTTCTTGCCTGGAGAATCCCAGGGACAGGGGAGCCTGGTGGGCTGTGTCTCTGGGGTTGCACAGAGTCGGACACGACTGAAACGACTTAGCAACAGTAGCAGCAGCAGCAGTTAATAAAAACTATTAAATAATAGTCCGAGTTAAATCTATCTCTGGGATAAGATCACTAAATGCATTAAACAAATGTTAATTGAATAAAATAGATCTGGTATTACTTTTTAGTTAAAATGTTGAAAACCATAGTCTCATTTAAGATAAAAATAGATTTTTATCTGCAGAGAAACCATTCACTCCATCTCCTCATCCACTGCTCACATTCTTGCCACCCCATAAAATAAGAACTTCCACCAGCTCTTAGAAGAATTAGGACAAGAGCTGAATGAATTCGCTGTCATCCTCTGGCTTCTTTCCCTAGAGGAGAAATGATTCATTTAACAGCAAGAGTCTAACATCTATGAGTCCATGTTTCTTTGTTGGGTGAAATCAACAATGGGAGAAGATTGATTTGTGATCATTCCTCTTTTACTCATAGTGCTTGGTAAGGGACGAGGCATATCCAGTTGTCTATGAAGTTCTCTGCTTGAGTCCTGAAAACCCAGTTCTAAGTATCTGTGAGGCCCAAGGAATAAACATGGCGTCCATAGGGAGGCAGAGTGTTGGCCTTACCGCTAAGCTGCCTTTCCCAGTTCAGTCTTCACAATAAGGAAGCTAATGTTCTAATCCCTATTTGTATTTTTCAACTGATGCATGGCTTGGAAGTTACATGAATGTAATATGTGATCATACTCAACCTGCAATTAGTTTAACTTAGTTTATCAAAACTGAGGACATCACAGGCATAATGCAAATCACTTTCTGTGTCAAATTCCAAGGTTTTTTAAACTGAAGAAATAATAGTCCATGGAAGTCTCCTCCAGTGTAAAAAGACAGCCAGGTTGTCTCACTATTAATGCCTGTTCCCCAGGTTAGTGGCTGGCTAGATAACAGTGGAAGGGAAGAGGTTGCATGTGGGATTAAAATGAGGAGATCTGGGACTTTCTGGTTGTCCAGTATTAAAACTCCATGCTTCCAATATGCAGCACATGGGTTCAATTCCTGTTCATGAAACTAAGATCCCACATGCCATGAGATGTGGCCAGGTTAAAAAAAAAAAAAAAATCCAAGTTTGCCTCCTAGCTCTACCTGAGAAACTTCCTGAAGAAACTTCAGCAAATTCTTAATATCTCTGATTCTTAGGTCCTTCCTCTTAGGTAACATAAGGAAAATAAGAATTATTTTATAAGATTCTAGTACTTTAAATAAGATTGAATTAATAAATGCAATCATTTTCAGATAACAGTATTTGATAGCTCAGTCGGTAAGGAATCCACCTGTAATGCAGGAGACCCTGGTTCAATTCCTGGGTTGGGAAGATCCCCTGGAGAAGGGAAAGGCTGCTGACTCCAGTGTTCCAGCCTAGACAACTCCATGGGCTGTATAGTCCCTGGGGTCACAAAGAGTCAGACACAACTACGCAACTTTCACTTTCAGATATCATATATTCACAATTATTCAAAAGAGGAAATACAATACCAGTGATCAATGTTGTTCTTATTGAATACGTGACCTGATCAATCAAGACTGACCATGATCTTTCTGAACGTGTCAATAGTTTCTTTGTCTTTGGTTTTTCATTCTTAGACAAGTAATTTTACTTTAAATGAGCCTGGTTTATGTTTAAAACAAAAGGAGAACATGTAGAACAGAGGGCAAGGAATAAACTAGATGATTCATGTCAACAATTTTCCAAGATGGCTAGATCTAAAAGGTCACAGATTAGCTCTTATGTTATTTGCCAGAAAAAGAAAACGGGAGGCTCCTAAGAGGTTGTGTCCCAGGAAATGCTGTGTTCATTTCAGTGCGGTCAGAGGACACTGGGGTCTGTGCTTCTGACCTGGAGGCAGGGATTGTCCTGAGGCATGGAAGGCCATGGCAGTGACTTCAATCAGAATCATCCGTTTCCAGCATTTTCACCTCCTTCCTCCAAACATCCTATTCTTCAAAATGTTAGTAGATCTGGCTGACTTTTGCTTGGATTTGACTGGAATAAGCATGAGTTAAGCAATTAGACGTGCCACTTCCCAACAGTATGTGAAAAGGAACCAGAAAGAAGACAGAAAGCCTTTTGCCCCCAGATTGGTAGATTTTTTCAACTTTTGGAATTTTGCTAGCAAACTGTAGTGAGGTTGTCATTGCACCAGTTTGACAGCTGAGTTTCCCACTATGGTCACAGTCTGGCTGGATGGAGTGATTTCCTGCTTTGACTTCATGTGTCTTTATGTTGCTCGGCAACACTGGGTTAAATTAAATAATAGGTTAGATCTTGTCCATGCTACCTGATCTCAATACCTTTTGGATCTCATCTGCCACCCAGAAGATAGTGCCACTTATCTGTTGTGAAAATCACACGTTTTTAAAATGAATGAATGAGTCAGTGAAGAAATGTGAAAGCAAAAATGTTTGTATAGAATTTCAGATAGTGCCTTTGGCTTTCATTTGTGCTACGTCATTTATTAGGAGTTATCATTAGAAAGCTGCACTGTGGTGAAGAGAGTCTGCTTTTTCTTCTGTAGCTGTGTGAACTCTGGGGGATGCTGAGGGAATTAAAGTAAGAACAGAGAACACTGTGTTATCTGAGCTGCAAGCTAAGGCGACATCTCTGCTGGACATCCCTTGCTGAACAAGAGACTATTTAGTAGCTTCCAACAATGACACATGTACTTTTCCTGACAGGAAAGTCTTGGCTTCTTTGTGTGCCAAGGTTATGCTGAGTCAGCATACAATCAGGCCTGACTTATTCCTGGAAGGGACCGACCCCTCTCTTACCACTGGGGAAGAGATGATCTTAATGAAGCTTTGAATATAGAATATTTCTGTTTAGCATGGATGGACAACTTATTCTTGTAAAGAATTTAAATTTGCATAATTATGTCCACTGGTATTATCTATTGTAAACAAGAAGGCTTCCCAGGTGGCTCAGTGGTAAAGAATTTGCCTGCCAATGTAAGAGACGCAGGAGACAAAGGAGACGTGAGTTTGATCCCTGAGTTAAGAAGATCCCCTGGAGGAGGAAATGGCAACCCACTCCAGTATTCTTGCCTGGAAAATCCCATGGACAGAGGATCCTGTGGGCTACAAGTCCATGGGGTTGAAAAGAGTCAGAAATGACTTAGCAACTGAGCATGTGCCATTGTGACAATGCCCCACCTCCCCCATCATCCCCAGTTTGGAGTGTCTTTCTAGCTATCTCCATATTGAAGCAACTGCATACAGCTTTGACAGCTGCTTTTGTCTCTGGGATTTCAGATCCCTGTATGATATGGGGCCTTCCTCTAGTATGCGATGTGGAAAATGAAACCCATGTGTGAACACACAGTTAATTAGTATGAAAAGTTCCATTTTCCACCACATATCTTGCCAGCAGCTATGATTATGAACACTTAAACTTTCCAGGTTTCCTAATATTTTCTTAACTAGATCTAAGCTTAGAGATTCCAAAATACCCTTTTCTGTGATATTATATATGCATGACAAAAAGGGAATTAGTGTTGGAAGGTATTTGTGTGTGTGTGTGTGTGTGTGTAGGCTTATTATTAGAGCTCATCACCATATGTTCTGGATTTAAAGGTGATTTCTTTCTTTTTAAATGTTTGAAGCAGTAGCAACTTTTCTGAAATCTTTAATCATTGAGATGTTATTTAGGGTAGGCCCTAACAAGGCACTGCTTGAAAAAATAGCTCCAGAGTAAGGCTGATGTGCAATCGGTATTTTATCTATATGTTCTCTGATGGAAATTTATCTTCATGGAGGAAATTAAAGTAAGACTTTGGAATTGTGTTGAATAAGATAAAATGAGTAAGCCACAGTTGGTGAAAGGGTCTAAAAAAGGAAGTTGGTACATTAAGATGAAGCTAGGGAGAGCCAGTGACAGAGAATGACAGATACTAATAACATACCACAGTTCATTTTACACTTGCATTGAAGCATGCAAAGCTTGATCAGAGTATGCAGACATGGTGGGTGTAGGAAATCAGAAGAAAACTGGCAGCGTCCCTTTCCTGCTAGTGCTACGACTGGCTGGCGAGCAGACTCTGACAATAACGTCTGCGTGCATGACTGTACACATATGCAGATTCCTGGGTGAGGGTTGGGGGTTGATGCCCTAAACACAGTATCACTCGTGTGTTTGCAATGAGAATTGGAAAGATGCACCTTATATTAACATGTCTTGTTATCACGTCAGTCAGAGAGATGGAGAAGCCTGAGAGGCACTGGGCTGGCTAACCGTGCAAGCCTCCCCTGCTCCTTCTCAAAGACTCCGCACCCTCAGAAGCTAGAAGACGCTTTTTCCTCTGTCTTTGACTTACACCTTGTCCAGGGTGTTAATACCTGGTCCCATCAGGTCATGCTACATAGGTACTTTGCTCCATCATGGGCTAGGAAAGCCTCTAAATCTATCTACTTTCCGTGCTTCATTCAGATTTCACATGCACTTTGTAAGCGTTAGACATAATAAGAATTAGTAGTGTTATCTTAAAAGGAAGACTATAATTTATCTTGGCATTAAAACTATTAAATAGTATATTTCACTTAAGTAGACAGCTATGAAAATCTCTTTTTTTCAGGTTTAAAGGAAAAATGTATATCCTTAGCAGGATAAACGGGTGGGCAGAGCATGGTAGAAATCGATCAAAGGAATAAAATAATATATTTTATTGCACACTTGTGCTAGTGCTTTGCAGGAAATACACGCCTATAAAAACCTCTTAAAGACGTGGTTTGAAAGACAGGGATAGAGCACATTGTTTGTCTTACTAACAGGGAGAATGAAATGATCAATGAAAGCAGAGCCTTGGATGAGGGGATCCTTAAACTGTTTTCCTTGCATATGATTCCATTTAATCAAGCCTGGAACAAAGGATGGCATTTTCCTTTCTTTTTTCCGTATGTGTTATTTCATGTTATTAAATAAGATTTGAGTGAACTGAAGTAAATCAGCCAAAACCTAGCTTGGATTAGATCCCCTAAACTTCCTTATGCCCAGATTTTTTCCAGATGGTTTCTCATGTCGCCAGTTTAATATCAACAGTGTGTGACACGCTAGAAGAATATTTCTTAGACCAGTCAGTCCTTGAAAGATAATTACACTGTCAGTTGCCATCACCGTTACTGTGAAAGTGAAGATGACTGGGCTAAGTATATTAAAATCCAGCCCGAGACCAGCCTCACTTTCAGATAGTGCGTTTAAGAACCCTCACACATTTTTTTGTTACTATCTGTCTATGTAGCTACGCACAGTATAACACTGATATCTTTCTGACAGCTAATGCCTGCAGGTCACTTTTTGGTTAGGTGTTAGGAAAAATAGAATTTTTACATGATGAAAAAGATTGTACACTCATGTCTGCTTAAAAAGTCTGCATTCTATGCCTCCCCACTGTCATTTGCAAGTTGAAAAATATATTTCTCTCCAACTTCCCACTTTCGATCTAGTTTACTGCACCGCTGTTACTTGTAGTAAGTATATTTTGTAGCTAGGTTTAACAAGCACTGTTATTGTTCAGAATTTTTTTTTTTTTTTTGAAGCATAAAGCGTGTTAGGGGGCAGTTCTTCTTAGGCACCATGTCAGAAAATGTGGAAAAAAAGAACAGGACTAACAATAAGGAATGCTTGCAAAATTGTTATTTGAGGTAAAAATAAAATAAAGTTTCATGAGGCTGCTTTCCCCCTAACTTTGTATCTTAATATACTTGCCCTCTTTCAGAAAAGTCACAGGAACAGCGGTGAGAACTCCAGTAGACATTTACCAGGATATAGAGATGGAGCTATGCGTATACACATGCACATGTGTGTGTGTACATATGTCTGTGGATTTACGATACAGATATGTACAATATAGATGTATACTATGTATGTGTATAATATAGATTTTAATAAATATATAAAATATATAGCATATGCATTTGCTTATATTTTCCTCTGAACAAGTTCACAGTAAGTTGTACACATCATATGCCCCTTAACCTTTAAATATTAGATATCCCTTACTATTTCACAGTATTATAAAAGTATTTTCGTACAGAACTCTAAATAAACTATCAGGAAGGTAAAATCGATACAAGACTGTTGTCTAATCCACAGTTCATCTTCAAATCTCTCTAAGTTTTTCCACCAGTGTACAGGAGCCATTGCATTTAATTGCCATGTCCAGTTAGCCTTTAATCTAGAATATCACACAGCTGCTTTTAACATATGTACACCCATGGTGGATTCATGTTGATGTATGGCAAAACCAGTACAGTATTGTAAAGTAATTAGCCTCCAATTAAAATAAATAAATTTATATCAAAAAAGTAAAAAGATTAAAAAAAATAAAATTGAAATGCAGTATATTAAAGATAGTATGGAACAACCATCCACCAGGAGCTGTGCCAGGGTCCCCACATCACTGCTTGCCAGGTTCTGCTGTAAACCCTTTTGATTTTCTAGTAACTAAGATGAATCTGACAATCTTCACCAGAAAGCATTTCAAATGCAGATATTCATCTGAAAATAAATCCCTTGAGATCTCTGAGGGTCTAAAGAGGTAAACAGGGAAGCAATTTAAAGTTACTTTTAGATCGAATACACAGATTTAATTATAAAGATGGTTATAACTGTGAATGAAGCACCACAGACTTCATGGATGTGCGCTGATTACTTCCTAGAATGTTCTTATGTGGATAATGGTTTGGAATGTCTGAAGGGATAAGTGTGTGCATTCACCTGAGTTAATTATTGTGGCAATAAAATAAAATACCAAACAGGGTGAGTCACTTTCAAACTCTGAGATACTGTTGTGTCTAGTTTCTTGAGATAGAGAAAGTAGAATTGTGAGCTGAGCAGGAAGTCAGTTGTGGGTATGACTTGTTGTTTTCAATAGTGTCCGAAGGCAAAAAGCTGGTGGTCTACTATAATACAAGTCACACTATGTTTGGAGTTACAAATCCAAATAATAATCTTTTTCTTCCCATTGATTAGCCCTGAAGCCTCATCCATCTCCTCTGTTAAATAAAGCAACTCAGCACTAAAGGACTATGGAAAAATAGTATGTTTTAAGGCTATTAAAACAGACATCTGTTTAAAGGCAGGGTGGAGACAGGAAAACAAAGAGTATTAGTTTAATGGGTTATTACATCACCCCAGTTGGTTCTTTAAAATAATATAATCAGTGCTTATCCATTTACTCATTCATGAAAAGAAATACAGCCCCAGTTTGGAAATGATTTCACTCATGGTGACTGGGACATCCGTGCTTGGGAGGGGGTACTTTTTCCAGGTCTACACCTCCGTGTAACTCTGCTACACCATCTCATTTCCTGTCACTCAAAAGAAAGAGCACCTCCTGACATTCCCACCAGTTTACCCTGTTATCATATCGGCTTGTTTAACCCAACAAAATGCTCTTCAGTTAATCATTTCTATGAATAAGCATCACTCTCCAGCTTATCTCAAAACCCCCAGCTATTTATCTGTGTGTCTCTAACTCTCAAAGCCATTTTATTGCAATTGTCAAGTAATCTACCGTAGTTATACTGTTTCTTTCCAGTTATCCCAATATCACTATTAGATAAAAATACTGTCACTTATCTGTTCAACAAACAGAATTGTGCCCTCTATCTCAAATTACTCTCATCATGGAAAAAGATAAATACAAATTCTGAAGCTAGCTAGGTTTTGTTTTTTTTTTTTAAGTTATTTTGTTACTTTACTGAGCAGATTAATGACTGAAAGAAATACATGTTCAGCATTTTATCCTCTTCTTTAAATAACTGGTCTGTTTTTCTTCAGAAAGTATTTAAATATATTGGACCTAGTTAAAAATACTTGATTTCATAGTTAAAGTAGATTTTTGGATTTTTTTCATAAGTGAATGGCAAGCACAATGTATTTAAGGTTTTATTATCATTTTATGAGTTATGTGAAAAATAGTGTTCTTTCTCATTTATGAAAAGAAGGAGAATTAGGTCATGTAGTTGGAAAGTCAGAATAATCCACTCTGCTGGTGTGGGTGTCTAAGTATTCACCTGGGGTGAGTTTACTTGAAGAGGCTGGACTAACGCCTTGGGTATGGCCTCGCTGGTGCCCAGCATCTGGCACATAGAATGTGTGGCTTCCCTGGTGGCTCAGCAGGAAAGAACCCTCCTGCAATACAGGGGATATGGGTTCGATCCCTGGGTCAGGAAGATCCCCTGGAGGAGGGCATGGCAACCCACTGTAGGCCACGGGCAATCTCACGCACAGAGGAGCCTGGTGGGCTACAGTCCATGAGATTACAAAGAGTCAGACATACTGAAGTGACTAAGCACGTATCCACAGTATATAAACCATTCTCTGGGATTAAATCAGGAACGTTGCCCATAAGCCTTACCTTTTTTCCTGGATTCCTCTGAATGATTGACATCTGTGATCCATGAAGGGATGCCTCTTATTGCTGTGCAGTTGCTAGGTCCGACTCTCCGTGACGCCATGGACTGCAGCAGTTTGCTCAAATGCATGTCCATTGAGTCAGTGATGCTGTCTAACCATCTCATCCTCTGCTTCCCCCTTCTTCCCCTGCCTTCAATCTTTCCCAGCATTAGGATCTTTTCTAGTGAGTCAGCTCTTTGTGTCAGGTGGCCAAAATGTTGGAGCTTAAGCATCAGTCCTTCCAATGAATATTCAGGATTGACTTCCTTTAGGACAGACTGGTTTGATCTCCTTGCTGTCCAAGAGACTCTCAAGAGTCTTCTCCAGAAGCACAATTCAAAAGCATCAGTTCTTTGGTGCTCAGCCTTCTTTATGGTCCACCTCTCACATCCATACATGACTACTGGAAAAACCGTAGCTTTGACTAGACAGACATTTGTCAGCAAAGTGATGTCTTTGCTTTTTAATATACTGTCTAGATTTGTCATAGCTTTCCTTCTAAGGAGTAAACATCTTTTCATTTCATGACTGCAGTCACTGTTGCTCTCACTGTGTGGTGAACAAGTGGGTACCCTCAACATGGTTACTCAGAGACCAAGACTGAAAATGGTCTACTTCTTCGTGATGCTTGCCATCTCAAAATACAGCTTCCAGGGGCTCCATTGAGGAGTCCAATGACTGGACGCCCTTGAGTTTTGTCTAGAAATGATTCATAATACTCCTGATCATGGCCAGATCCAGTCATATGGTTCCCACTGAACGTCAAGGGAGGCTGGGGAATGTGAGGTAGCACATGAGGTCTTGGCTGACCAGTACTGTTTCTCCCAGAAGGTAAGCAACTTCAGGTGGCTTCACCCTGAACACTTCATAGACGCCCTGGTCATTCTCTGCAGGCGTGACACTAAAGTTATCAGAACAGTCTAGCTGAAGTCTCATGAATAGAAAGTTGGAGCTTGAGGACACTAGCCTTTTAGAATCCAAAAATGCAAAGCCCCCCAACCCCCAATCAGGGTCATTGTTCTTCTGTCACTGTGTCATGATCACAGCATGGGAGGAAAGAGAAAAATACCTTAATGAAGCCTTGACATGGCTTCTCCCAGGAATCCTCAAACACAGAGCTCAGGCCAAAAAAAAAAAAAAAAAAAATGTAGGGAAGGATGGCAAGTACCTTCTGATCAACTCCTCCCCTGAATGGTTCCACATTGGTCAGTCGGAAGTATGTGTTCTTTCAGTGCTACCAAAGTCTGCACTTGGAAACAGTTTTGCACTAATCTGAGCAAAAGTTCTCCACATGCATGTGTGGGAATCAATCTTGCTGGAAAAATGAACAGAATGACTTCAAATCTCATGTATCTTCTAGTTATAAACAACTGATGAAAATCCAACTTGAACGAGCTCAGGCAAGAATAGGAATTGATTTTCTCGAGCAGTTGGTTAAGTCCAGCGGAAGGACTGGCTCTGTTTATAGCTGGATTCAAAACTCACACTGTGCAGTCAGCACCCACAGTTTCACTATTGTGTTATTATCCACACTGACTTTATTTTGAGCCACTACACACTGGCTGTTAGCATTTCAGCTTGTTCAGGATGGCAGCTCCAGGTTCAAAACCTCTCAGATTCAAGGTTAGGGAAAAAAATGAGAATCCTTTGGAGTGTTCTTAAAAAGCCTTAAGATTTACTTGAATTGAGCTACTTAAGTCACATACCCTACCCTGAGCCTACCAGTATGACTTGAGATGTGGTGATTGGTTTGTATCAAATCAAAAAGTAATAGCTATTACCAGAACAACAACAAAAGGATAATAGGAGGACTTCCCTGGTGGTCTAGTGGTTAAGACTTCACGCTTCTAATGCACTGGGTGTGAGTTTGATCCCTGGTCTTAGGTTCCTGGGGAACTAAGATTTCACCTGCCTGGCTTGCAGTGTGGACAAAAAAAAAAAAAAAAAGATACAGGGAGCCAATAAACATCCATATATACTACTCAATGTAAAGAAGAGAATAAAGTTACTTACCTAGATATTTTCATCATGTAACCCTTTATATGGATGGGATTCTCCAGGCAAGAATACTGGAGTGGGTTGCCATTTCCTTCTCCAGGGGATCTTCCCCACCCAGGGAAATAACTGTAAATGTAGTTTATTTATTTTAATAGGCTTTATTGTTTAGAGCAGATTTTTAGGCTCACAGCAAACCTGAGTGGGAGATAGAGATTTCCTCTTCCTCCGTTCATGCATAGCCTCTGCTATTAGCAACACCATCCTCACCAGAGTTTCGTTTGTAACAACTGACGAATCTATAGCGGTGCTTTGTTATCAAAGTCCACAATTTACATTAGGTTTCACTTTGGTGTTTTACCTTATATGGGTCTGGACTGACATATAATATGTATCCACAAGTATAGTATTACACAGAGTATTTTCAGGGCCTAAAAAACCTCTGTGCTCTGCCTGTCCATCCCTCCTTCCCCACTAGGCAACTACTGCTCTTTTTATTGTTTCTATAATTTTGCCTTTTCCAATTGTCATATGGGTGGAATCAAACAGTAAGTAACCTTTTTAGATTGGTTTCTTTTCTTTAAAATATGCATTTAGGTTTCCTGTAGTTCTTTTCATGGCTTCTTTTCAAGAAGATAATTACTTCACAGTATTGTGATGATTTTTGTCATACATGAAGAGGAATCAGCATTAGGTATACATGCGTCTCCTCTGTCTTGAACCCTCTCCTACCTCCTTCCCCATCCCATCCCTCTAGGTTGTCAGAGTGCAGCTTTGGGTTCCTTGCATCATACATCATGGTACATATACACAACGGAATATTTCTCAACTATGAAAAGGAATGCATGTGAGTTCTAATGAGGTGGATAAGCCTGGAGCTTATACATACAGAGTGAAATGAGTCAGAAAGAGAAAGACAAATATTGTATATTAATGCATATTTGTGGAATCTAGGAAAATAGTACTGACGATCCTACTGCAAGGCAGCAATGGAGCTCATTTCTTTTTAGTGCTGAATAGTAGCCCATCATTTTGATGTATCACAAAATCCATTCATCTACTGAAGGGCCTCTTAGTTGAAGTCACTCAGTAGTGTCCGACTCTTTGCGACCCCATGGATGGTAGCCTGCCAGGCTCCGCAGTCCATGGGATTTTCCAGGCAAGAATACTGGAGTGGGCTGCCATTTCCTTCTCCAGGGGATCTTCCTAACCCAGGGATTGAACCCAGGTCTCTTGCATTGCAGACAGACGCTTTACCGTCTGAGTCACTAGGGAAGCCCTATATACACACAGACACATATATATATATATATATGTATATATATAAAACCTTTGTGAGGACATAAGTTTTCAGTTCCTCTGAATAAATACCAAAAAGCATAATTGCTTTTTTGTATGGTAAGTGTATGTTTAAAAGAAAAAGTGAACCCACTCAGTTGTGTCTAACTCTTTGTGACCCCATAGACTGTAGCCTACCAGGCTCCACTGTCCATGGATTTTCCAGGCAAGAATACTGGAGTGGGTTGCCCAAGTGTATGTTTAGTTCTGCCAAAAAAATTTTTTAAAAAACCTGTCTTTTGGAGTGACTGTCCCATTGTGAATTCCCACCAGCAATGAATGGAAGTTCTTTCTATTCCGTATCCTCACCAACGTTTGGTGGTGTCAAAATTCTGAATCTTAGGCTAATAGGTGTGTGGTGGGATCCTATTGTTTATATTTGTGTTTTTCTAATGACATATGATGTGAAGCATCTCTCATATGCTTATTTTCCACCTGTGTATCTTCTTTGATGAGATATCTGTTAAGGTCTTTGACCTTTTTTTTTTTAATTGTGTTTTCTTATTGTCGAGTTTTATGTTCTTTGTATATTTTGGCTAACAGTTCTTTCTCAGATATGTATTTTGCAAATATATCCTCCCAGACTGTGACTTATCATTTTCTTGACAGCGTCTTTGCAGTGCAGAGCTTTTAATTTTAATGAAGCCCAGTTTACCAGTGCTTTCATCCATGGATCATACCAGGGGTCTTGTATTCTAAAAAAGTCCTCTTCAAACCCGAGGTTATCTAGCTAGTTTCCTATGTTTTCCAGGAGTTTCACAGTTGTGCATTTTGCATGGAGATCTGTGGTCCATTTTGAGTTCATTTTTGTGAAGGGTTTAAAGTCTGTGTCTAGATTCTTTTTTAGCCTGTGGATGTCCAGTCGTTCCACCATCATTTTTTTGAAAAGACTATCCTTTCTCTATTGTATGCCTTTTCTCCTTTGTCAAACATCAGTTAACCATCCTGTGGGTTTCCTTCAGGGCTCTCTATTCTATTCCACCCATTATATGTGCATTGCTGCCAATCATCATGATCTTTTCTTGTGCCTGCTGACTTGGCATACTATACGCAGAAGGTGGATGGTTAAAATTGTGCTGATGGACTTTAACCCTTAAAAGTATATTTTAATCTATAATTCTAGGTTGAAGTAGTCAAAACAGAACTACTTTTTAACTGTAGCCACTATTTTATTTTTAACATGGTGCTGTTTGTACATCTGGCAGCCTGCAGATAGCTGGAAACAGTTTGGATGTCCTTAAAATGAAAAATAATCACATGGTTATAATCTCTGGATTTCTCTTTGGATTTATCCAAGTCAAGAAGGTTTTGAGACAGAAACAATTATTTTTCAAATATCTTCCCCAAGCTTTGTTCCTTTACTTTGGTTTCTTTCACAGGTGTATCTCTGTCGACAGATGTATTTCTTTTAAAAATGTCCCCTAGTTTGTTGGAAGTTTAATATTGACTTTGCTGGAAACTTTACTAATTGTATTGCAAATATCCCATTTTCTCTTAGGTATAAACTTTATGATTAAAAATATTTAATTTAAAAAATGAAACTTAGTGAGCTGTTTAGATTCTATAAGATTCCAAGTAGGGGGAAAATTAAACATTGATTAGTGTGCTTCTTTATCTTTAGCAGATACAGAAGGCATTTACTTGGGAAGTGTCCAGATTGATAATATATACTGAGCAGCAGGGGATAGATGACTAAAGCCTAATGAAATAAGGATGGGAGATGCAATTTTATTTAAACTTGCAAACATGTAGTGATTTAGTGTTTTTCCAAAGTATGTTCTTAGAACACCAATCTGCAAGGGTTACTTTATCAGACAAGTGAAGAAAATGCTGCATTCTCTATTCTCCTCCTGGAAATTAAAAATAGACTTTGTAAGTTTTCTGAAAGTTTTAAAAAGATAATAATAAACCCTGTTCAATTCTAACATAAAATCTCTTAAACCTATTTTGACCACAATATTCTGAAATGAACAGCTACTAACAAAGAGAACCACAGGACAGATTTTGAAAAACATGTTAATTTCTTCACAGTGTTTAAAAAAAGACCTTTGTTGTATCTTGGTAAACATTATTTTTTAAGCTCTTTCCTCTTTAACTAGTAGAAAAGGGAACTGTTTATGTACAAATAATTCACTGAAAGTAAATACTTAAATTTCCCAGGTAAGAGGAAAAGATAAGTTTCCTGGGAACGGCAGCATTCACCAAGCCCTTTTGTGAATCAGTGTTCATTATTGCAAATCACAAATCCATTAGCCATTGAGAGAGAATTTCTTTTGTCTTATTCCCAAATTTGCAATGAAAACCATACTTAATTCCTTTAGTAACATACTCATGTAAAGTAAAATTGTCTTTGAAATTAACCTTTTCTAACATGTAATTTTCACAGTTAATTCCTGCCAAAGCAGAATATGAAAAGAAAAACAAACTTCACTGACATTCATTGTAGTCTGTCTAGGGTTTATTCAATGTGGTAGGAACTCTACTGGTTAATTTAGCTAATTTCTCAAAAAAGCTGAATGTGGAAATTTTACCTTTCCTAAATGGGTTGTCTATTAATAGACAATGATTTTGATGTAACTTTAAAGTATATATATATATATATTTTTTTTTTACTACAATCTGTGTGCTCTTAGTTTAAAAACAATTTCCTTTCTCATAAATGATGGGAACACCTCATAATTTTATATTTAAATCTGAAAAATGATTCTGCTGAAGAAGTTCTTTTACAGCTAGCTGTACTTGATGGAGCATATATTTTCAATCAGCAAACTATCAAACAACATGCAAAGAATGAGGAAGATGCAGGACCAAGAAGAAATCTTAACCTGAAGACCTTGTAGATGCAAGGAAAGTCATTTTAAACTACTGGAAATTAAAATTATAAATAAATATAGTGTATACAATACTTTAGGAGAAGGAAATGGCAACCCATTCCAGTATTCTTGCCTGGGGAATCCTGTGGACAGAGGAGCCTGGTGGGCTGCTATCCACAGGGTTGCACAGAGTTGGACACGACTGAAGCAACTTAGCATGCACGCATACAATACTTTGGCCTCCTGATGCAGAGAGCCAATTCATTGCAAAAGACCCTGACGCTGGGAAATATGACGGCAAAAGGAGAAGAGGGCGGCAGAGGATGAGATGGTTGGATGGCATCATTGACTCAATGGACATGAATCTGAGCAAACTGCAGGAGATAGTGAAGGATGGGAAAGCCTGGAGTGCTGCAGTCCATGGGGTCACAAGTAGCTGGATATGACTTAGCGACTGAACAGCAACAACAATCCGTATTACATGATTTAAAAATATATTTAATAATATTCTTATACCAAAATCAAAATCACCAAGTTACTTTTCAAGATACTGTTATTCAAAAAGAAAATAAACTCATTGCCATAATTTAGAAAAACAGAACACTATGAAGCACAGTTAGAAATACCCACCATTCTACTACAACTGCAATATTTTGAAATAGTTCTTTCCAGTGTCTCCTTTTATCACTAAGCTATAAGCTAGCAATCTATAGATTCAATGCAATCCCTATCAAGCTACCAACAGTATTCTTCACAGAGCTAGAACAAATAATTTCACAGTTTGTATGGAAATACAAAAAACCTCGAATAGCCAAAGCAATCTTGAGAAAGAAAAATGGAACTGGAGGAATCAACCTGCCTGACTTCAGGCTCTACTACAAAGCCACAGTCATCAAGACAGTATGGTACTGGCACAAAGACAGAAATATAGATCAATGGAACGAAATAGGAAGCCCAGAGATAAACCCATGCACCTATGGACACCTTATCTTTGACAAAGGAGGCAAGAATATACAATGGATTAAAGACAATCTCTTTAACAAGTGGTGCTGGGAAAACTGGTCAACCACTTGCAAAAGAATGAAACTAGAACACTTTCTAACACCATACACAAAAATAAACTCAAAATGGATTAAAGATCTAAACATAAGACCAGAAACTATAAAACTCCTAGAGGAGAACATAGGCAAAACACTCTCTGACATACATCACAGCAGGATCCTCTATGACCCACCTCCCAGAATATTGGAAATAAAAGCAAAAATAAACAAATGGGACCTAATTAAACTTAAAAGCTTCTGCACAACAAAGGAAACTATAAGCAAGGTGAAAAGACAGCCTTCAGTATGGGAGAAAATAATAACAAATGAAGCAACTGACAAACAATCTCAAAAATATAAAAGCAACTCCTGCAGCTCAATTCCAGAAAAATAAATGACCCAATCAAAAAATGGGTCAAAGAACTAAATAGACGTTTCTCCAAAGACATACAGATGGCTAACAAACACATGAAAAGATGCTCAGCATCCCTCATTATCAGAGAAATGCAAATCAAAACCACTATGAGGTACCATTTCACGCTAGTCAGAATGGTTGCAATCCAAAAGTCTACAAGCAATAAATGCTGGAGAGGGTGTGGAGAAAAGGGAACCCTCTTACACTGTTGGTGGGAATGCAAAATAGTACAGCCACTATGGAGAACAGTGTGGAGATTCCTTAAAAAACTGGCAATAGAACTGCCTTATGATCCAGCAATCCCACTGTTGGGCATACACACTGATGAAACCAGAATTGAAAGAAACACGTGTATCCCAGTGTTCATCGCATCACTGTTTATAATAGCCAGGACATGGAAGCAACCTAGATGTCCATCAGCAGATGAATGGATAAGAAAGCTGTGGTACATATACACAATGGAGTATTACTCAGCCATTAAAAAGAATGCATTTGAGTCAGTTCTAATGAGGTGGATGAAACTGGAGCCTATTATACAAAGTAAAGTAAGCCAGAAAGAAAAACACCAATACAGTATACTAATGCATATATATGGAATTTAGAAAGATGGTAACAATAACCCTGTATATGAGACAGCAAAAGAGACACTGATGTATAGAACAGTCTTTTGGACTCTGTGGGAGAGGAAGAGGGTGGGATGATTTGGGAGAATGGCATTGAAACATGTATAATATCATCTATGAAACGAGTCGTCAGTCCAGGTTTGATGCACTATACTGGATGCTTGGGGCTGGTGCACTGGGACGACCCAGAGGGATGGTATGGGGAGGGAGAAGGGAGGAGGGTTCAGGATGGGGAACACATGTATACCTGTGGCGGATTCATTTTGATATATGGCAAAACCAATACAATATTGTAAAGTTAAAAAATAAAATTAAATAAAAATTTAAAAAAATGTTTAAAAAAATGAACGTCCCTTTTATTAGCAGCATACTATGCTGTCACATAGCTAAACCAGAAGAGTATTTTTCTTAATTGAAATAAACTTTTATTGTTTTGTATTTTCCCTCTGGGAATAAAAGTGGGCTTATTGTAAGAAGGGCTCACAGCATGTTTGAATACATGTGTAGATTTCGAGATTATTGTGCTCTCTTAGGAATATTTCCTGGAAAAATCATCAAAATATTTTCTGCAATTTCCTATTCTTAATTCTCTAATCAAGACAGAGAAAGAAAGACAAGGGCAGTGTAGGATGAGAGAGCCGAATAATTCTTTTATAAATAGTTGTGTGAAATAGTAGCATTGCATGAGAAATTGTAAAGTCCAGCAAGATAAATGATTCCAGTAAAAAACTGTATTTGCTAAATAAACCTGAAATGTGTTAGAATGACCTGTGAGCACACACCTCCACACTGTAGTCCTTTGCTGCTGCTGCTGCTGCTAAGTCGCTTCAGTCGTGTCCGACTCTGCGAGACCCCATAGATGGCAGCCTTGGGTCTTTGTCAATAGCCCCCTTCTGAATGCATCCCCTTCACCTGTCCCTCTCCTGTCCTTTAGGGAACTGGGTCACAGTGCATGCACATATGCCTTATCTATACTCTAACTGCAATCCTGCCTTGATATCACCTTATTGACATGCAACTGTGACAGTTTCATTCTCGCATCTGATTCTCAGAATCGCCTTTAAAACATAAATCCCTGGAGAGTCCATCTACGTTTCTCTTGACTCTCAATCAATCAAAATTACACAGTTAAGTGTGATTTTGTGTGTGACACATTTTTGGTATTCATAAACTTTAAACATTGGTTCCACATAAGGGTAGAGTAAGAATACTTTTTCTGTAAGTGCTTTGGCAATGCTGTTCTAACCACTACTGTTTGGGCATAACCAAAAAAAAGTCATATACAGTTTCATAAAATTCAAAGCATTTGTAGGTACCAGGAGGCATCTACTTAGGGTTAATGCTGCATGCTTGGCATTTCATAATGACTTCTTTAGCCTAAGAAACCATGCTGAATTCTAGTGGTTCAACAAAATGATGGAAATGTCAGATCATTGTTCATGATTTTTAAGAATAAATCTGGAATCATCTAGATTTTGAAATGTGTTCCAAAGACCATCCCTCTTTTTATCTCATCTTGTTATGTTGAATTATACTTAGTTGACTTTTTCATGGAAGCCTATTTTAGATGAATCTGAAGATGGTGTTTCCCAATTTTTATATGAATGTTGACAAGCTCTGAAGGCTATTTCCTTAGACTGAGTAGAAGAAACTGTAATATATGATGGAAGAATAGGAATGTCTTAGAAGATTTTTAGCTCTGGCAACCCTCATAGCATCTCCTGGTTTATATTTCTATAATTTCAGCTTCTGGGTAGCCCAAACCATACCCAAACTTTGATTTTATTGCATTAGTTCTAATATATTTTTGTTTTTTCTCCAAAAAGGCCAACTATATATTCATTGTAGTAAGCCTAGAACTGGACATGGAACAACAGACTGATCCCAAATACAGAAAGGAGTACGTCAAGGCTGTATATTGTCACCCTGCTTATTTAACTTATATTCAGAGTACATCATGAGAAATGCTGGGCTGAAGTACAAACTGGAATCAAGATTGCTGGAAGAAATATCGATAACCTCAGGTATGCAGATGACACCATCCTTACGGCAGGAAGTGAAGAAGAACTAAAGAGCCTCTTGATGAAAGTAAAAGAGGAGAGTGAAAAAGTTGGCTTAAAACTCAACATTCAGAAAACTAAGATCATGGCATCTGGTCCAATCATTTCATGGGAAATAGATGGGGAAACAGTGGAAACAGTGAGAGACTTTAGGGGGCTCCAAAAATCATTGCAGATGGTGACTGCAGCCATGAAATTAAAAGATGCTTGCTTCTTGGAAGAAAAGTTATGACCAACCTAGACAGCATATTAAAAAGCAGACACTTTACTTTGCCAACAAAGATCCATCTAGTCAAAGCTATGGTTTTTCCAGTAGTCATGTATGGATGTGAGAGTTGGACTATGAAGAAAGCTGAGCACCGAAGAATTGATGCTTTTGAACTGTGGTGTTGGAGAAGACTCTTGAGAGTCCAAGGGACTGCAAGGAAATCCAACCAGTCCATCCTAAAGAAAATCAGTCCTGAATATTCATTGGAAGGACTGATGCTGAAGCTGAAACTCCAATACTTTGACCACCTGATATGAAGAACTGACTCACTGGAAAAGACCTGATGCTGGGAAAGATTGAAGACAGGAGGAGAAGGGGATGACAGAGGATGAGAGGGTTGGATGGCATCACCGATTCTATGGACATGAGTTTGAGTAAGCTCCGGGAGTCGGTGATGGGCAGGGAAGTGTGCTGCAGTCCATGGGATTGCAAAGATTCGGCCACGACTGAATGACCGAACTGAACTGAACTGAACTGATGGAGTCAGCCTGTAAGGGGCCATTCTCAGTATGCTTGAAATGTGAACATGAAATGACTTGCATAACTGGAAAATCCAGTTACCAGATCTGAGCAATTGGCTGCAATTGTTTTAGATTCTTTTGTTCATCACTGCATTTTCTTCTAATTTAACAAAGCTCATGCATGAAATTAGACTCAGCTGTTATTTATCACTGAGCTCCACAGTCTAAGGTCTGAATTGTTCCTCTCCTGTCTACAGGTTGTCATTTAACTTTCTCTCTCTTCATACTTAGGCACGTAGAACATGTTTTTCAACTTACTTGGATATAAGCTTAGAGTTCATTTTACCATTCCTCGTATTCATCTAGAAAAGATACATATCTGCTCTCCCTAAGTGCCCAGTAAAGATCGCGCTGCATTGGGGAACAAGAAATCAGTTGAATTTCATTTTAAAATAATTTTTTTTCCTTCTTCTTTCAAGCTTTGCTCGTAAAACTCTTATATAAGAATCGACTTTCTTATTTTGAGGTTATGAGTTATACTCGATCTACTTTCAAAAGGCATTTGGACCTGGCTTATAATACAAGGAGCAGGTATATATAATAACATCTTTAAAACAGAACTAGAAAATTAGAAGTCATACATGGAGGGAGGTAAAAATATATCAGCCGAATATAAGAACTAAGCAGGTGATCTTCCCCAGATCCTGTGACAACCAAGGCAAAAAGTTGAAGTGATGGATTACTTAATTCTCATTAGCTGGTGTGAAGAGGCAGAAAGAAAGCATACTGGTTCATCAGGAGAGGTAATTTTGCCCTACAACTGAATTGTGAAAGACATTTGTAATAAGGCTTTAAAATAGTTTTTTTGAGAGGGATGTTTTAAGCATTTTATGGAAGCCTCACACACACTGAGAAAAGAGCACAGATCATAAGTGTACAGCTAGATGAGTTTTCACAAGCCAGCCTTATCTGTGGGACCAGCTCCCAGAGCAAAGATAGAATGTCTCAGCCTCCCAAAGACCTGTGGATCCTCTTCCCATCCCGACAGTCTCCTCCCTCAAAACACCCACTGCGTCTTCTCAGAATGTAAGTTGGTTTTATCTTTTTAGTTTTTTATTTTAACAACATGTATTTCAATAATTTATACTTTTAAAATAATTTGTTCATTCACAGTTTCATCCATCCATTCATTCAGACCCATTTACAAAATCGTGAATGTTTGCCAGACACCTAGCAACCTTGAAGTTTAGAATGTTTTGGAGCTTTGAATTGTCTTTTTTTTTTTTTTTTAATTTGCGTGCACTGAAATATGCTTTTTTCTTGTTTTTTTGGTGCATGATTACATGATTTTTGACACAGGAGTAGAGTAATATAACTACCCCTTGAAGCTGAATTCCAAAGGATTCCATCACCCCAAAACTCTCTCCTTTTGGCCTTCTGCAGTCATACTTCCCCCAGCCATTCTGACAACTCCTGATGGAGAATCATGGTCCACATTTTGAGTTTCAGGACAGTTATGAGGAAACTTTTCTCACTCTTCATTTCTCAACTGCAAATTTTCCCTTTGTCCTTTCATTTTGTGATTGCAAAGGCCAAAGTCTGTCTGTCCATATTAAAAAAGACATTTTTTTTCTGGTGGTCCAAAATTCCAGTGTTCTACTGGACTGACTAACCCTGTTTTCAATACAAAATGGATATTTTTTTCTTCTCAAAGGTTAGGTCACATATGCTGCAAAACACAGAAATACTGACCTTTGGGTAAGGATCATCTGAATCTCCAGAGAATGGAGTGGAAAAGAAAAACTCAGAGCTGAATCAGGAACAACGGGTAGATGTGCCCTCAAATACCGCTTTGAGTTTTTCATGATTCTAGTTCTCCAGGAAAACGTTTATTTTCCCCCAGTTTATTCACCGTTAAGAGCTTTCCCAAGTTACCTTTTGAGTAGAGTTCTTTACCACCTGGCAGTAACTCTGATAACAGTGAAAGAGATGGTATTGTGGAAGAAAATTGATCAGCTTAAATTTTTTAATGCATACGTTTTAATGCATACTTGCATGGTTGGCAGACTGTGCCTGTGACTTCAGGAGTATTCTGAATTTGACTTTGAAGGGAAGCACTGTACGTTTTGTGTACAAGTAAAGTGAGTGTCGGTTTCAAAATGTGCCTTCTCAACAATTTTCTTCATCTTTTATTTACTATGTTGTATTATAAATGTAAAATATATTCTTATGGAAAAAAACCACAAAAATACAATCAAGCAAAAGAACATTGAAAACACCTGACTCTTCCGACCCCCTCACCCCCACACAGAAACATCACTCTTTCTTTTTTTTTAACTTTTTTAAAAGAATATTTCAAATGTGTATAAAAGTAGAGAAAATAGTATAGACCACCCAAGGCACCCATCGCCAACTATACAAGGATCAACACACACCCACTCTTTATCCGTCTCTGCCCAGAAATCTTGTCTCACATTGGATTATTTTCAAGCAAATCCCACACATCATTTGATTTCATCCAAAATTTTGTGTATGTACTCCTAAAAGATGAAGCTTTCAAAACACTATGGTGCTATGATCACAGATGAAATGCATTAATAATTTTATATTATTAAATATTTTGCCAATACAAATTCCCTGATCAACTTTTATTTGGTATCAGTGGTTAGAAAAACAATTGTTTGGGTTCTTATGTTCTTTTTTTTTTTTTTTTAAATTGGAGGAGAATTGCTTTACAGTGTCATGTTGGTTTCTGCCGTACAACACTCAGATAAGAATGCATATATCCCCTCCCTCTGGAACCTCCCTCCCACCTACCCGCATCCCATCCCTTCAGGCCATCACAGAGCACCAGACTGGGCTCCCTGTGTTAAATAGCAGCTTCCAAAAAATAAAAAAACCAGCTTCCCACTAGCTATTTTACGCGTGGTGGAGTATGTCTGTCAGCGCTGCTCTTCCGGCTCACCCTCTCTCCTTCCCATTTCTGTGCCCACAAGGGTGCTCTCTATGTCTGCATCTCTGTTCCTGCCCTGTAAGTAGGTTCCTGAGTGCCATTTTTCCAGATTCCATATAAATGTGTTAATATATGGTATTTGTGGTTTTTTTTTATTTTACTCTACAAGAGACGCTAAATTCACCCACCTCATTTTGACTGATTCAAATTTGTTCCTTTTTATTGTTGAGAAATATTTAGCCACAACTTCTTTAGGCCTTCATCTGTCGATGGACATCTAGGTTGCTTCTGTGCCCTGGTTACTGTAAATAGTGCTGCAGTGAACATTGGGGCACTTTTTGAATTATGGTTTTCTCAGGATATAAGCCCAGCAGTGGGATTGCTGGGGCATATGGCAGGACTGAAGTGACTTAGCAGCAGCAGCAGCAGCATTTAATATACATAACATTTAAATTATTGCTGAATATAAGTTCACATTATATGTACAGGTATATCTGCTACCTTTAGATATTAACAATTGCTTGATGAGAAAAGCAATGAGCTCCAGGTTCTGCCTCTGGTGACTGTATCTTCAGGCAAGTGTGTTTTACTTTCTGTGAATAGAAGTAAAGAGGCTTGAACCACATGCGTATGACCTTGTGTGTTACTGATCACTAGGTACATTGCCAGAGAGTACCAACTGTTGATATTAATACATAAGGTCTGAGTTAGCATGCTGGGTGGGTGCATCACTGAAGTTAAATAAATAAGATACAAGATTCAACGACAGTGTTTCCTGAGCACTCAGATCCTCGTGGGTTTTGGTGATTCTGGAACATGGGGTCTTTTGTACATTTGTGAAGGCCTCCATGGGAAAGGCCGGTACTTAGAAGCCAGAGAAGCAAAGCACGAATCCCGGCTCCAACATTTACTGCTGGGTGACTGAGTAATATTAATATCCCTGAGCTTGAAACTTCTTCACTGCTTAAAGGAGATGATATTAATAGTATTGCCTAATCGTGAGGTGATGGTGGGGATGGAACGTGAGAATGACGCTGTAAGGGGCTCTGCATAGTGCCTGGCGCATGGTTAACCAGGAGCTCGATGAATCATAGTGGCTTCCAGTGAGTTAAGAGACCACAGTAAACTGAAAACACCAAATACTGCACACAGGGAGATTCATTTACATATAGTACAACAGGAAAATGAATCTGTGCCTTAGATGTTGAGACGAGGATTATCTTCAGGAGGACAGTGACTAGAAAGGGAGCTCCAGGGCCTTCTAGGGTGTTGTCTTTTCTTGATCTGTGCTGGTTACACAGGTATGTTCGGTTTCAGAAATTCATTGAGCTGTATATATATGAATAGGCACCTTTCTGTAAACACTTTATACTTGAATGAAAAGTAAAAATTGAAAACAGAACTTCAAAGAACAGCAAGAAAAAATAGAAAAATCACAGTGAAAGTCACTCAGTCGTGTCTGCCTCTTTGTAACCCCATGAATTATACAGTCCATGGAGTCCTCCAGGCCAGGAACCTGGAGTGGGTAAGCCATTCCCTTCTTCAAGGGATCTTCCTACCCCAGGGATTGAACCCAGGTCTCCCGCATTACGGGCACATTATTTACCCTCTGATCCACCAGGGATGCCCAAGAATACTGGAGTGGGTAGCCTATCCCTTCTCCAGGGGATCTTCCCAACCCAGGAATCCAACTGGGGTCTCCTGCATTGCAGGCAGATTCTTTACCAGCTGAGCTACCAGGGAAGAAAAAATAATACCAATCTTATTCGTGGCAATGAGACTTCTGGCATATAGTACCACAGTTGATAGACGGACAGATGTAATGCTGATTGTTTTCAATCTGAATTGTTTCTCTCCTCTTAAATTTTAGGAAAATTTAGAATAATGTTGATTAAAGTCACACATTATATATATTTGGAATTTTTTTAAGGCTAAGGACCTTTTTAAATTGAAGTATAGTTGGTTTACAATGTGATTGATTCAGTGGTGCACTTCAGCTCCTTTTCCCTTATAGATTATTGTAAAATACTGAGTTGAGTCCCCTGTGTGATACAGTAGGTCCTTGTTGTCTGTTTTATTTATAGTAGTGTGTATCTGTTAATCCCATATTTTAAAATTTTGAGAGAACTTTCTGCATTCGACTTGGGAGCAGATTATTTTCCCTTGAAGGTTATAAAATATTGAGTAGAGTTCCTTGTGCTATACATAGGTCCTCGTTGTTTATCTGTTTTATGTATAGTAGGATGTATCTGTTAACTCATAGTCCTAATTTATCCCTCCTTCTCACTTTCCCCTTTGGTAACCATAAGTTTGTTTTCTACGTCTGTGGTTTAGTTAAACTCTTCTCCTTTATATTTTTAAGATAACTTTTCACATTCAACTTGGGGGCAGACGTTTGCCTTCCTTGCTTCCTCGAGATTTCCTTGGGGGGCCCACTGGCATGTCAGCAGCCTCATCTGGTCTGCCTAAACCAGAGCTGTGGGCTTTGAAACCAGTCATGGGAAGCAAGCTAGACCCATCCAGTTGCCCTGAACAGTAACTTCCTTTTCAGAATCCCTCCAAGAAATAGCAGTGAATCCATAAAGGATTTAAAGAGTTATCTCCTTTCTTCGGGTGCTGACATGTCACATGCCCAGAAGAACATTTGAAGTTTGAGAAAGTACAGCCAAGGAATAGATACTCGATTTAGTGGTTCTGAGACAGTAATACTCATCTTGTCAAGCAGAATAAAGTGAGCTGGGCCCAACACTTGCTAGGGTAAAACCTGCTGTTTGTTGCAGTTTGAGATGCCAAATTAAGGGGAGCCTTTGAGACTTGTGTGTAGAATCCGCTCTGAATAAAAATCTCAATTCTCACTGACATTAGTCCTTTTGATTCACAAGCATACATGTGTATTTAAAAAGCCTGAAAGGTGAAATATTTGATAATCCTCCTTTTGAAGTCTAATGTATCCAGTGTAGTCAGATAGATTTTATAAAAGTCACCTACCATAGAGATTATGACAACAAAAAAATAGTTTAAGCAGATGGATCTTAATCAGTATTTTCTAATGTGAATACGGATATGGAAAATATAATTATAAGGATGTTAGACCCTCTTTTTTGCTGTCACAGCACACAGCTGGAAATTGCTTATTATTAGCTTGCAAATCCTACAGGAAAATACAGAATTATTTTTAGTACTCAGCAAATTTATGGTGGTAATTATGGGTACTCACATCACTTCCAGAATGTGAGTCCTATATCTTTCTTCTCCATACCAAGAAGATAATTTGTATCACTTGCACACCCTTAAATATTGATTTTTGTCATCTCTGGAAGTCAAAAGTGCTTTTCTGGTAATGTCATGGGTGACAATGGTCATTTTGCGATGTACGTTGTTTGAGGGCTCTCTGGGGTTTTATTATCATGAGAATAGATCAGAGGTGTTTTTTTTTTTTTTTTTTTGAGATTAAAAAAAAAATAATCATCTGCTTTTCTTCTCACCAAATCCCCCAACCTGTAGCATCTGAACTCACAGCTTGTGCCTCCTCTCTTGGACAACTGAGAGCAGGGTCCCAGTTGTTTTAGAAGCCGGTCTTTCCCTGGTGATCCAGACTCCAGCTCTTCTCACCCTGTACTCAAGAATGACACTGTCACACCCACCACCCTGGGGTGCCTGCCTCCGCTAGTCTTCTCTCCTAACACAGCAGCTCTGATCTTAAAAAACAAACCACTCCCAGCAGCAGTGGCAAAAGTCCTTAGAGAAGTAGCTATGTTAGTCCTCTCTGGGATTCCCTGGTGGCTCAGTTCTCCGCGGCCCTTCTCTGCCCAGCTAACTCCATCAAGCCTCCAAATCCATCCATCTTTTTATAAATGACACATCCACCTACCGTTTCTGCAGGCCAAAATCACTGGCGTCGTTTAAAAGCTCCGGCTTAGAAGTTTTCTTATAAACTCACACTCCAAAAAGCCTTTTCAGTCCAACCCCTTCCCATCGTCTCCACCGGACTCCCAGTCCCCCCTGGGTACACAGACATCATGTTACTGTCACCAGAACTTTCTGGTTAAACCTAATGGGTGGTGCAATGTGTGGACCTTTCTTATTTAACCTCCTTTGTTGAAACAGTCCTCTTTTCTAGACTTCTATGACAGCACATCCTCCCGTTATTCTAATAAATAGAACTTGAAAGAAGGAATACGAACTAGGGAAGTGAAAGGCGTATGTAGAGTTATGGTTAGATAGCATCACAGTCAATGGACATGAATCTGAGCGAACTCCAGGAGATGGTGAAGGACAGCGAAGCCTGGTGTGCTGCAGTCCATGGGGTCGCAAAGAGCTGGACATGACTTAGTGGCTGAACAACAATAACAGCAAATGTAAAGAATGTTAATGAGGTCACTGAAGTGCATGAAGGGCAATCCCCAACAGCCACTGCCTTGAGGGGTGAGGTTGTAAGGATTCTAAGTTGGAAGCCAAGAGGAAGGCAGAGTGGCTAGAGCTGAGACCCTGCCCTCTGAGGTGGGCACGCTGGATAGTGATGCTGGAGTTGCTGGGCAAGGGGCTGTGAGCCTTGGTCTGTGAAGTCTGATAAAATGAAATAAACTGCTGCTGAGAAAGAGCTCTGTCTCTGCTAGGATGAGCAATAGAGACTGGCGTGAAGCTGAAGGGCAAGGAAACCCCAAACTCCTCCTAACAGCCGCCTGCCTTGCACCTTCCCTCTGGTGCTGCTGGGAGACAGAGCATAACAGGGAGCTGCTGGCAAAGCAGGAGAGAGAGTCTCCGCCCTGCATCACAAAGCAGGACTGCAGGGCTGAGCCTGGAGGAGACCAGTAGCTTGATGACTCACATGCCCTCTCTCACTTGCTGCTTTTCACTCTCTCTCAGCTCTGCATCATCCACAGCTTATTTAAATAGCTGCGTGTCCAGAAGCTTGGAGCAGGTTCCTCCCTCCTGGGATCGCCTTCTCTAGCCCCCTGGCTTTCAGTCCATGCGTCTGTACATCCATGATCCCAACTTTATATCTACAGCCCTGGCCTCCCACTGGTTGAGAGCCGAGTAGCCACAGCTTCTGGCTCGTTTCCACATAGGTATTTCATGGGCATCTCCAACCTGATGTGTTGAGAGCAATGCTTTTGATTTTTTGCCTCTCTCCAACCTCCCCCTCCTGCCGCCTTTTCATTGAATGATATGTCCTCGGGCCACAGTCATTGTATAAACTCCATCTTCTAGGTATCCTTATAACACCCTCTCATAAATTACTGTTATGAATGCAGTGTCCAAATTATACTCCTAAGCTAACCGCCTTTTATTACCTCCATGACTGCAGAGACAACACATCACCTCTCTCTGGAAGAATGGGAGACTGGGAATGCGTCTCCCACACTTCCTCACCTGTGGCCCTGTAACCCACATTCCGCATAGTGTCTGTGGGACTTGAGATGGACTGATCGATTGCCAGCCTGCTTAAAATCTCTTGATATATAAACAATATGTATGCAGTAGAAACCGTGCTTTGAGTTCTGAATTTTGATGTTTCCCCGGGTTAGCAGTGTTTGAGGAGACTCATGATGCTAGGCAGCGACAGCAAGTCTCGGCTCCCGTCAGCTGTAGAATCATGAGGGTCTACCTCCCATACTGACAACCATTCTGCATCCAGACAACCGTTCTGTTCTCTGCTTTCAGTACAGTAATAAGTTACATGAGATTTTCGACGGTATATAAGATAATAAGCTATGTGTTAGATGATCGTGCCCCACTAAGCTAATATAAGTGAGCATATTTCAAGTAGGTCGGACTGAGCTAGGATATTTGGTGAGTGCGTGCGAGTTAAGTCACTTCAGTGGTGTCCAACTCCTTGTGACCCTGTGGACTGTAGCCCGCCCGGCTCCTCGGTCCATGGGATTCTCCAGGCAAGAATACTGGAGTGGGTCCCTCTTCCAGGGGATCTTCCTGACCCAGGGATCAAACCCATGTCACTTATGTCTCCTGCATTGACTAGAGGGTTCTTCATCACTAGCACCTCCTAGTTTAGGTGTATTAAATGCATTTTCAGATTATAATACTTCCAGTTTGTAATGGGTTTATCAGGTGAGTCAAGGAGGATCTGTGTCTGTCTGCGCTGCTCAGTCTGCCTGCTAGAATCCTACTTTTCTCGTGTCTTTTGGAGCAAAGTGACAAGCTGTAAGCTGAAGAATCCACTTCCTTTCTGTTTAGACAGTAGCCATTGTATCTTGCTGCCCTGTGGAGGAGGGTGGGGAGAAAAGACAGATTCTGCAGACCCCCAGACAGCATCAAGGTTTGCAAACTGCAGTTCACGTCTCTTCACCTCTTTACATCCTCAGGTGGAAGATCCATTCTGCCGCTGTGGTTAGTACTAAACTATTGTAATCAGGTTCTGTCAAGGGTGAGAGATGTTGGTTACCTAGTAGCACATATCTTCTGGAGTTCTGACTGCTGAAAGTCATCTCACCTTTTGCCTAACTTCCCCTGCAATCTTAGAAAATTCACCTTAGAAGCTGCAGGGGCTGAGCTGATGGAATGTGAAAGCAAACATGTCATTTCTCAGCGAGGGGAAGAGGGAAGAGAAATAAGTGTGGTCTAGTCACCAGTTTCATCTCAGTCGTGTTCAGAAAACCTCTCTAAATGCATGTATTCATTCCAAGCACAGGAAGACACCAGTGCCTTCTCTTCCTGATCCTCGTCCCTAATTCAAGGCCCCTGTTTGTCTTCAAGGACCCACCCATGCCCCCGGCATCCCTATGCAGTCGGAGTCCTGGGTCCCCTTTCCTTCTGTTATCCAAACAGCTTCCTGCCTCAGAAGCCCTTCTGACAAAAGACTACGTGAAGAAATGTACACAGCCTAGAATGGACGGGAAGTATCCCTAATGGGCAGATTAAGTAACAAGGCTCCTGTTTCTCTAGTCTCCTCTTAGATCATGACACAGTGTGCTCGGGGCTGGTGCACTGGGATGACCCAGAGGGATGGGATGGGGAGGGAGCTGGGAGGGGGTTCAGGATGGGGAACACATGTACACTCATGGTGGATTCAAGTCAATGTATGGCAAAACCAATACAATATTGTAAAGTAAAAGAAATTAATTAAATTAAAAAAAAAAGACTCAGCATCATCACAAAGTAGAGAGAAACAGGAGAAGCAACTCTGATTCCTTTTCTGCAGAGTGGCTCAGATTCCTGCAGGGGACTAGGAACCTATGGGTCTTGTGATCATCCACTTCATCCCCCATGGCCCCAGCTTTTATGACAGAAAGACTCTACACTCCTGTATCACATTCCTGAGCCCACAGGGGTCTCTGTTCATCTTCTGGCATGTTGAGATCATCTTTCTCCAACCTCATGGAAGATACACCCTCAGCTGCTCTGGTTTTTAAACAACCAATCAAATTTTATAAGTCAGAGTATTACCCTAAAGCTTCTTTTGAACCACTCCAAAGATTTTACCCTGTAAAGTGATCGTCTCAGTGTCCGGATGCAACTTCAGATACTTGCTAAAAATTCAGTCCCCCGAATCTTACTGAGGATCCTTCTAAATCATCATTTTGTGGGATGGAAATCAGGTAGACGTGTATTTTTAAATGTCCAACAGATTATTCTTACTCAAGGTAAAGCTTGAGAACCTCTGGTCTATTGTGTAATAAACTGGAGTAATAAAATGAAAGCAAATTCTAGAGTTGGTTTTGCCAAAATTTTGCCTGCTCACCACTCAAGGTATTAGAGACATTTTGGAATAACTTTTAAAAAATAATTATGCATTGATCTTCATGTGTTTTAGAACAAAGTAAAGTGCAGTCTCAAACCAGTGGCTTTACTGATGTTATAGTTAGGATGAGGCTGAAGAAAAATAAAGTTACTGTTTTAAGAAGAACTTATAAGCAGATAAAGATATGGGGGATTTGAATGGGTGACAGGGTTCTGCTGTTTTGTTCAAATTCCTGTTCAGCTGCTAGTTGCTTGAATCACATCAGACATGGTTCTTCATGACCCACTTACCTGTGTGGTGCCCATCCTGAGTGTGGTTGCCACCTTCCTGGGCCCGCCCCTCCCCATGGTTCCCTGGCAGCTCCCTGGAGCCATGAGGCTGGCTGTTGGGGAAACGCAAGCTTCTTGCCTTTGGTGTCTGCTTCCACTTTCTTCCTCACCCCGGGTTTCCTGGTGCAGCGTTTTATTCTCCCTTGAATGCCAGCTTTGTCCCTGGCTGTCTTGCCCTGTCTGAGAATGAACTCACCATCCTGTCACTCAACTGAAAAGAGGAACAATTTCCCTGGATTTCTTTACCAGAAGTGCTGTTTGCATCAGACCTCCCAAGATGGAGTTTGCTAATCGGATACACATAGTGATTGTGAGATGCCCGTAGAGAGGGCAGCTCGCCACAGGCTGATCTCAGGTCCCACCATGGGGGCAGCATGTGCTGTCCGTGCCCTGCTTATGCCCCCCAGCCCCGTGCTCCAGCTGAGGCCCAGCTGCCTCCGCCTGTACCCCTGTGCTTGGGGGCTCTTTTTCCCAACTGCAGGAAACCTCGTTGTGATGCAGTGTCTCTCTTTTATTTTTAAACCAGCACAATATTGTGAAGAAATTATCCTTCTGTTAAAAATAAATTTTTAAGAGATCTCCTAAGTATAAAAAAGGGCTTGAACCAATGGAAGAAGATTCAGTGTTCTTGAGGAGCAAGGTTTAAATTCATGCAAGTGTTAATTTTCTTTAGATAAGAAATAAATTTGATCAGGATTTATTTACATTTATTAAAATGCCAGCATGAAATTTTTTTTTACCTAAAGATGGTATTCCTAGAGTGCACATGGAAAAGTAAACCAACAAGTTTAGCTGGAAAATTCTACAAGAGTAATGAGGAAAGACTTGTAGATACTAAAATATACTGTAAAATGATGACAATTCAAACAATCTGGTAGTAGGTCAAATATAGAACACAGTAGAAAACCCACAAATAGCCACCAATCTCAAATAGAAATCAGGTTACGAAACTGACATTTTTGTTCCTGGTGAAGAAATGGAACAGATTTCTCCAACCCAGACCCATGGCCATTGTATTAATATTTTTACATGTGGCATTGCATCAGATTCACCTGCAACTTACTTTATTGAGAATTCTCTACATGCTACAAAACTTGCTAGTCATTTCCACAGGCTTTAACTTGTTTAATCTTCATAGAAAACCATGAGGCAGGAATTCTTAACTCCATTTTAGAGTTTTAGAAAATAGAGGCCCAGAGATATTAGGTATCTTGCTTACAGGTACACAGCAACGAGGGGCACAGATGGAATTCAAACCATGGCCTTCCGATTTCCTATCCGGGGCTCCTTGGTTCACCCAACTCCAAATCTCAATAAGCAATATTGTTGACCATTTTTCTTCTAATGTTTTCTATTCACTGTCTTTATTTCATTTGAGTCCTCATTTTCCAGGGTACTCAACATGATTTTCTGATCTGCAATTTAAATCATGAAATTGATTATTAAAATATCTATTTTATTTCTCAGTTTAGGCCATCAAGATAGCAGAGGATTGGTGGTCTAGGTGATTGAAGTTAGTCCATAAAAGGTCTTAAGCATAACCTTGGTGGTGTATTTTCACCAGGCCTCAGGCTGGAAGAAATATCGTCAGCAGCTCAGGACATGGCATGGCTAGGTGTAAGCACATCCAGAAGTGCTGGTGTGAGCTGAGGTCTCTGCTGGGCCCCTCACCTCTCCCCCATGCTCTCCCAACTAGTCAGGGTGCCTCAGAGGCGCTCCTTCTGTGCATGTGGTAACCAGGGCAGCACCAAGATGCAGGGCACCTGAACGGCTCTCAGGCTTCCGATCCTTCCAGGCACTGCTGCTGCCCCTTTGTCCCACGAGTGGGAAATAATGGGTTGGTCACTGACCTCAGTGATGCTGGGCCATTCATAGCTGACCTGGAGCCCAACCCCTGATTTGGCCGAAGGCCAGTAGGTTTTTGTTAAAACAAGCACAGCCTACCAGTTGTGGAAGTTCATCATTTACTAGTGATTTATGACTTTTATTTTTTCCTCTTTAACCAGGATGCAGCCCTTGTTTCATTAGGTTTATTATGTTTTTAATTACCTTAGGGACCTATTTGGTGCCTAATTATCTGTATGACAGGAAATTAAGCTTCTATTTGTCTGTAGGCACTGAGTAACCTTACTTTCCCCTCCTCCCTTTCTTTTGGTTTTTTAAATGATAACGTGAATTGCTAATCTAGACCAAAGTGGTTTTGCTGCACTTTTAGACCAGCTATGAGTTATAAAGCATTTGATGGACACTATAAAGGACAGCCAGTTTTAGGTTAGTTGATTGTCAGTTGACTCATAGCGTCATAGTGGGTACTCTGCCATCCTGGGCAATTTTAAACTCTCCGTAGTCTGGCTTAGGAAGTTTAAATCCTGATTGCTACTTAGCAGCTATTTGTCCAGGGAGGGAAACCTCAGTGCTTTAGCATTCTTATCTGTAAAATGGGGATGAAGTAAGACCACAGAGAGTGACTGAGAATCAAATTACATAATGTGTGTTAATATATGTAAAGCATTTCAACTCTTGGTACGTAGTAACTGCTCAATAAATGATCACCATTATTACTGAGAGTCCAGATTGGTAGATATGGATTAAAGTTTTTGTGTGTGTTTTACAGCCAGCCATTGTCTATTTCAGACCAGAGATGAGCATTTCAAGGGTTGCATGTTTCTGATATTGAAAAATACAGAGGCAAAATTGGCCCTTAGTCTGAAAACAGGAAAATCTCTACCACCCAGACTGTTTGATCATGTTTTCATCTGACTTCTCAAACTAGCTCAGAGATGCTAATTTAACGCTCATAGTCAGGAAAGATTGTATTTCTTCCCTTGTCTTATCTTCCTAGGTCCAGCTCTTGTCGAAGTTCCCAGTAATGAATTCTATAGGTAGTGAGATCCCCTCCCAAAAAAATAGGAAAGGGAGAGCATGAACAAAACAAAAAGTCCCCAGTCCCCTTAAGTTTTATTTATCTTTTCCCATGGCAAAGCTGAAAACATTCCTTCTTTAGAGCTATTGTCACAGTTGTCTTCATTATTCAAAAATCTCAGGAATAAAGTACAAAAGAGATGTAACAGGAGAGCTGAAAAAAACCCAAAGGATGCTTCCAAGCCTAGGTTCTCTTTGCAAAGCATCCCTTTCTCATCAGCCTTTGTCAGATGGATTCGAGCTTTTACCAGTAAGACGCAAATATTAAATCAGTGCACTTCAATCTCTGTAGTTCAGAAGCAACCCTTGTGCCCCGCCTGGGGGATAAATCTACGAGTCTGAGCGCCACGTCTGCAAGGAGGCACTCGAGAGGCAGCGAGAGGGACACAGGAGCACACACAGACCAAGCCAGGCCAGGATGAAATTGCGGTGCTGCCGCCCCTGGTATCTGAGGAGCGATGACTCTGACATTATCATAGTGTGTTAGATGTGATATGAAGCAATTATCCAGTTGCTTTTTGGAATATTGATGCTTGAGTTGTCTCTGCACATTATCCTCGTCTCACACTGTGACCCTGCAGGACTTAATTCTGACACCCTGAGTCTCTCATGGCAGAGTGATAAGGCACTCTGGCTTAATCTTCCTTTTCCTAGGATGAGACTCTGGCACTCACCCTTTTTATTAAGGCGGAGTACTGATAAGGCGAGCTACTGCCCATCTTCTTTCTCCACTTGCAAAATATGATTTGTACCTCGAATTCTCTAGTGCCCCGTCCCCTACCGCATATACTGGCACAATGGCATTTCCTGCTAATTGTAATCTACTCTCATAACAAATGCAGACATTATTGCTCTTTCCTGTAATCACTTGCAATAGGCCCTGCGTTCATAAGAGACACTCCTTGTAACCCTATTTTAATAGTCATCTAAGGAATATGGAATAAGATTTATTTAGACTGGATGCAACAGGGCCAGACTCACTCCATATGTGTAATGCCTGAAGGCCTGGAAATTTCACCCTCCAAGAGGTGGCCTATTTTCTTAAGTTGAAATTGACATTGTGTCAGCATTTTGCTTTCATCTGAAAGGCTATTTCTCAGTTCCTTTATTGGTAGATTTCTTTTAATTTTCTGAAAGCAGATTTTTTTTTTAATTTGAAGCATGGATTGACTTGTCCATGTTGTAAAAACTTCATATCAGCTTGTCTGTACTAGGCACACCAGGAGGTATCTTTCAAAGAGGCTGGAGGAAGCCCCTTCTGGGTGCTGTGTGTGGCCAGCCTTCCTCTGCCCCCGGGTCTGAGGTCTGTCATGAGGTTCCGGGTAGTATGGGCCACAGCTGCGGCATTGTGGTAACAGGACACACATTTATCCGTATACTTGCATCTTCTGTGGCTGTGAAGAGATTTCAGGAAGGCAGTTTGTGATGGTGTCCAGGGTTTAGGTATTTGATGGTGGGCTGTCCCCATCCATACATTTAATGGAACACTGGCACCTTGCTTCCTCTCTGTAAGCCATTCTGTCATCGTTTGGGAAGAGAGGAGAACCATAAATTCCTTGTGCATCTGGCATAAGAAGTAAATGAGTTTCTCAATATAAAACTCTTAGCACAGGATCTGTAAAAAAGTAAGCTTGTCTCAGAGAGACAAATACCATATGATATTACTAATCTAAAATAGTGAATATAACAAAAAAAGAAACAGGCTCAAAAATACAGACACCACACTAGTGGTTACCAGTGGGAAGAGCTTTGCAAGATGATTAAGTTCTAGATATCCTTGTACAACAATCAGTTCTGTTCAGTTCAGTTCAGTCACTCAATCATGACCGACTCTTTGCGACCCCATGGACTGCAGCACACCAGGCTTCCCCGTCCATCACCAACTCCTGGAGCTTCCTCAAACTTATGTCCATCAAGTCAGTGATGCCATCCAACTATCTCATCCTCTGCCGTCCCCTTCTCCTTCCGCCTTCAATCATTCCCAGCGTCAGAGTGTTTTTCAAATGAGTCAATTCTTCATATCAGGTGACCAAAGCATTGGAATTTCCGCTTCAGCATTCCTTCCAATGAATATTCAGGACTGATTTCCTTTAGGATGGACTGTTTGGATCTCCTTGCTGTCCACAGGACTCTCAAGAGTCTTCTCCTACACCACAGTTCAAAAGCATCAGTTCTTCAGTGCTCAGCTGTCTTTATAGTCCAACTCTCACATCCATACATGACTACTAGAAAAACCATAGCTTTGACTTTGTTGGCAAAGTGATATCTCTGCTTTTTAATATGCTGTCTAGGTTGGTCATAACTTTTCTTCCAAGGAGCAAGCATCTTTTAATTTCATGGCTGCAGTCACCATCTGCAGTGATTTTGGAGCCCAGAAAAATAAAATCTGTCACTGGTTCCATTGTTTCCCCATTTATTTGCCATGAAATGATGGGACCAGATGCCATGGTCTTAGTTTTAAGAATATTTATAACACTACTGAATTGTACCCTGAAAAATGGTTAAGAAGGGAAACTATATGTTGCATGTAATTTGTCACAATTTGAAAAAAAATGGATTTTGCAATTTAGTTGAGGAAATAAATGTAAGAAAACTTATAAAAACTGAATACAAATAAGTTGTCTAGAAAGTAATTTAGCACTATATCAGGAGACTTAAGAATGTCCATACCCTCTTTAGGTGTATCTTAAGAAAATAATCAGAAATATGGTCAGGAATCATTTAATGCTCTTCATTGAAGCATTATTTATGATTTTAAAAAGGCATACTTAGTCCTCAACCAGAGGTTGAGTTAAATGAAGGTTGGTATGTCCATAGGAAGGAAAATGCAGCTTTTTAAAACTTGTTTTGAAATATACGTAATGATTTGAGGAATATTAAAAATTCTGTTATATGAAGAAGTATACATAGTATACAAAGCTGCACGTTCAATATGATTCCACTTCATTAAAACGTAAGGCCATGCACTCAAATCTGGTGGTGGTTGGATTATCTGTAATGTGTGAAAGTGCTTTGTGAACCATAGCTTGGCCCAAAGGCAATGGTTGTCAGCCACTCAGAGTGGAAGCCTTGAGCTGTACCCACATAAATGACCTATTTTAGGTGTAAAATAAGTCACGTTCAGCGTGGAGTAAGCATTTTCCTGAGCTTTCTATGTGTATTTCCTTACTCAGTCCTCCCAACTGATCTGTGGGGAAGTACTGTTTCTTTTCCAATCCTTGATGGTAAAAATGAAGCCTGGAGCAGTCATACAACAGCTAGAAAGCTGAGGAGCCATGACGTTTGGGCCCAGAACTCCCTTGCATTTATCCCTGCTAGTTATTAATAGGTGGTGCTTAGTCACTCAGCCATGTCTGACTCTTTGCAACCCTTTGGACTATAGCCCTCGAAGTTACCCTGTCCATGGGCTTTTTCAGGCAAGAATACTGGAGTGGGTTGCCATTTCCTCTTTCAGGGGATCTTCCTGACCCAGGGATCAAACCCACATCTCCTGTGTTTCCTGCATTTCAGACAGATTCTTTACCCACTGAGCCATCAGGGAAGTTCCCCCTACTAGCCAGCCAACTCTGATATAATCTGAAGGAGAGCAAGAAAGGCGGATCATGACTGCCTGTGTTCTGCCATCTTGTTGGCTTGGGAGCTAGCGGGTGATGTCCAGGGCCAGCTCCTCGTTGTCATTGACTGAGAGCAAAGGTCTTAACAGAGGTGGCTGATCAGAACACCTTCCCTTGCTGGGTGTTCTGATGCTTATGTATTGCAGCCTTCGCTGGAACCAGTCAACACTGAAGTAATGAAGCAGAGAGTTGCACATGTTAGCTGGTCAAAGTCTTGGTGCTTGGCAGCCTCCTTGAGAATGTATTCAGAAAGGAGGATATTGACTCAGTGACTCAAATGTGCTGGACTTGGTCAACTTTTTCCATAGCAAGGCATTTGTAACATGCATTATTTGGGAAATCCAGAACGCTCTGTGAGCTACTTTAAATTATAAGTGCTTTTGAAAGCCATGACTGGAAATGACTCCCTTAGCCCTTCAGGCTCTTGCAGTGATTTGCAGTATACTTTCACGGAAGGGCTTTCGAAGTGATTTGGTTCATTATATGTGCATCCTACATGGAAAGAGCCCATGCATGACACAGGATTTATGAAGCCAGAGTACTCCTGCTTATTAGAAATTTCAAGAACATGAAGCTTTTCTTGAGTTAAATAGACCTAAACGCTTTGAGAACCCCAAAGCATGACTTGAGATCCTGGGCTCAGTGCATGCTCTGAATACATGTGTTCCCTTACTGGTGTACACATTTTCCTGGAGGAATGGGTGTTAAAATGGGTCTCTTTCCCTCTCTATTCCCATGAAGACATAGGTTAGTGATGCCACATTCCATGGTGCTCACCCTGAAAAAGTTCAAATGGGAAGCCTGTGATCCCTTAAAGAATTCTTGAACCCTTTCTCCATACTGTTAGTCTAAAAGCATTGTCAAAAGTTGTTTTTTGATTTGAAAACAAACTTTCTAAGATAGATGCTGGTGGTGAGTCCCATTCCCAAATACTGGGAGGAGTACTTGCCTCTCACCTCAAGCCTACATAAGAAAATCTTCAATGAGACTATTCCAAGAACTTCAAAAATATATGTTTTTTTGCATTTGAGGACTATATTGGCCTGATTTTGTGTGTGTGTGTGTGTGTGTGTGTGTGTTGCATTGGAGTAGTATATTGGCCCACCTAAATAATATAGGATGTTGGAAATGTTTTAGCAGCTTGTACTGTGGAGAAAAAGAGAAAGTTGTTCTTCTGTTAGGATTTGGTTTATTATAGAGGGCAAAGGATCCAAGAGTGGTACCCATGGACCAGAAACTGGAAAATAACTTAAATGGAATTATCCTGGGTTCTGTCCAATGGGGCTGTCCAGAGACATGAGGAGACCCGGGGAAAAAGAACCTGAAGATAATCCCAGATTCCTGGGTCCAGCTGAGAAGCAAGTTATGTACCAGAGGAAATGCATCACCTGTAAAAAGGCCACCACAGGTAGGAGGTGTCCTGTGAGGGTGTGAGATCAGAGGGTCTTCGAAGAATCCACAAAGAGGCTTCATAAAAAAAATGAGTTTGAAGAGGAGCTGTTCTCAAGAGCACAAAACCATCTTTCCTGTTTCTCTAACTTCTGCATCGTCCATGCTTCATCCTCCCCTCTCTGACCTAAATGGCATCAGAACTGAAAGTTAACGAGAGAAGCAGGGAATAAAGGCAGAAGGCTGCCCACGCCCATTTCCCTAGCTTCCCACCTACAAAAAGCACCAGCTGGTGAAAGAAAGAAGTTTAACTTCAAATCCCATTTGAGTTTTGATTATTATATAGGAATCAACATTCCAGATTTTAGCAAGCAATACTGTATCTGATGACTTAAAGTATCAAGACATTTTATTGACATAAAATATCAAGAAAAGCTTACCCTCCTCTCTGCTCCTGCATAGTTGGATTGCATGTAGGAAATAGCCACTTAAAAAATTCCCAGAGATGGGGGCATATGCTTCTGCGGTGATCTTAGTCTCCAAATCAAAGTTTGGCACGCATGATTTGATGCCTGAATACAAAAGCAGTTTACATTATCAACTGAAATCATTCCTGAATATTCAGACCTGTGATGGCTTCAACCTTGTCCCTTACCTGAGACAATGTGAATAGAACTGGCCTGGGGTAACTTTTCTGCTCAGTTGGAAATCTTCTCCAGGAGAGTGGTCTTGGGCAAATTGCTTAACCTCTCTGAATTTTTGCATCTTCATCCACAAATTGAAAATACCAGATGATCATAGTGAGACCCAAATAAGCGAATAAAAGAAAATTGACAGTCAGCACCATAAAAGTCCTTACCGATGTCACTATTCTTGGCAGAAGTGTCAGAACCAATAGGTCTAAATTTTTAAATTTCTATATTGGCATTTTATTTGTACAGAATTGCATGAAAATTACTTCTTAAAAATAACATGCAGTTCAGGAGACCTGCTTCCCTCGTAAACTTGAGCTTAGCCAGGGATGTTGGAACCACAACAGATCCAGGAACTCCAGGTATCCAACTCAGATACCTTTTCCATTGAAGGCTTTTCCAGAATGTCCTTCAGGCTGGCAGACTTTTTCAATGGCACTGTCTCTCCCTTTGGCTGCTAAGTCTGGGGTAATGCTCACAAACTGAGAACAGCTCAGAGATGAGAAGAATGAGAAACAGCTGATGAGGAAAATCAGTGAATCACATCCCATGTGCCAGCCCTGATGGTGTCTCCTTTCCATCACATGGAAGCTCTGCAGGTAGTCAAGGATCTAAGGCTCGTTATTCTTGAAGCCCTGGGCTTCATGCTTCTCAGGCCATGGTAGACTGGCCACTGTCCCTCTAGGGGATCCTCCTCCTCCTCTCCATCCCCAAGTTCATTTTCACTGTCTTCAACACTCATTCTCGTGTGCTTCTTGCAAGTTTCTGGTAGCCTGTTTTAACTTCCTTTTTGATTCATTAGTTTTGCTGTTGTTTTTGTTGTTCGAACCAGCAAGTCACAAGACAAGCACATTTGATCTTAATTTTGCATTGCTCATTATCAGTTCTCCTTTAATCATTTTCTTCTGATCTTTATCAAAAAAGTTGTTTGTAAAACCCAGGGGAAAAATAGCCCTTCCCAAGTGCCCCCTCTTCTTTTTCCTCTAGCTCTGTTAATGACAAAGCAGCAAGTGACTTCGCAGAGAGCTTTAGGAAGTCTAACCAAAGACAAAATAGTTGTGTGATGTCCAATATACTGAAAAATGTCTTTGCAGAAACTCTGTAGTTAAGAGCCTGGGGAGGAAGGTAAAGGCATTTTCAAAAATCAGAAGCTCAGAGGAGACAAATGGGGCTTGATGAGCTCTTGAGATGAATACCACAGGCTAATGCGAGCAATCACCAGTTTGTGGAGAATATGCTGATATCTGCAGAAAGAGTGCAGTGGCAGAGGCGAGCTTACAGATAAACATAAGAGCTCAAAAAATATTACTGCTGGAAAAACCTTGACATTCTGACCATCTTTTATGGAAGAGCTAGAAGGGAAATCCAGGGTTCAGTTTTCTGCAACTGATTATCCTTCCTCTAATACATTCATTTGAAGTGTGTCAATACTCCACTCATCCAGCTCCATCACATGGCAATTCAGCCAGGCAGCCCCACATTCATGTGATTGTATAACCACAGGATGACAGAGCAATAAGAAACATATATTGATAATTTTTAAAAATTTGAGTCAGGGATTAAGTACACGAAGGTAACTTAGTTCAGGATGTACACTGTTTCTTTCTGTTAATAACACCCTCAGCCTCATTGGGTTTCCAGTTGCCAGCCCCCATCATTGGGAAAGAAGCTGGCCATTGGACTGTCCGAGTTGTGCATTACCCACCTTTTCACACCACTCAGGACCTCTTCCACGGGTGCTTCTTAGAGAGCCCACAAGTAGAAAGCTCTTTGCTTCTGCAGAAAGCTCAAGCAATAGAAAAAAAAAAAAAAATGTGTGTACCCATTCCAAACAATGTATGCTCAGTCAATAAACCTCAGTTGAAATGAACAAAGAAAGTACATTTAACATTCACAGCTACATGCAAAAATACTAATATATAATCACACTTTGTTCTTATGGAGCTGGTAATGAAAAGTATAGTTAAATAGTTGTCTGTTGGATTCTAATACTCTCCTACCCCTGGAGGAATGTTCCGCAAGGCCTGATGTCCAGCCATGGGTGATGACTTTGCTGTTGGTTGGTTGGCTCTGAGCCCTCCAGTTAGCAATAACAAAACAAGGACTATTCCAACCCTCAGACTTGATTCATTCATCCTTTTCATTAAAGTAAAGCATGGCAGACAGGTAATTTGCTCACAGATGACCCTGAACCATTTGGGTTCTTCAGTCATCACTGAATCACTACAGATAACGCAGTAGATGTAGGCAGACACCACCCAGATTCCCCATTAAGAGTGTAGGGAGTGCTATAGGGTAGAAAGCCTCAGCTAGCAGCCCCTATGGGCACTGCCATGCTAAAGAGAGCAAGGCCATGCTCCCATTTCAGTTGGTGCACGTTCAGTGACCCAGCAGCTTGGGGGAATAAAGCCTTGGCCCCCTGGCTCCAACTCAATCTTCTGAAAGGTCTTGTTACTTTCAGACTCCCTGTGGAGCTGTCTGTGACCTTTGAGACTGCAAGACTATCACAGCTCCATTTCAGTTTTCTGCCCAATTTTGCTTTTCTCACTTCCCTTCTAGGGATTTTGATCCCAAGAGCACTTCTTCATTATCCCATTGCCTCTAAGTCTTCGTTTCTGAGTCAGCTTCCTGGGGGAACCCCACCTGTGACAGCTTCTTCATTTTATATTATACTATTGGGTTCACACTTGCAGACCTAGTGAGAGCTCTTTATTAGCCTGGAAACTACAAAGAATATACTAAAATAATATGCTTCCTTTTCAAGTTATCATGCAGCTTTTCATAGCTACATCCAAAAAAACCAGAAGCTTCTCGAGGAGAGATTGGTGATCAATGATTTTTATAAGAGGAACCCAGGATAAAATGCCTGTATAATGAAAACAGAAGAAGAAATGGTAAGGAAATGGATTCTACATAAGATAGTTGCTCCAACTACCTAATTATTATTGGGAACTCTGCCATCTTACTTCCTGCAAGAAACAGGTCTATTAACAGCCATCCTTTGGCAGTTCTTATAGATGATTTCTTTAAAAATATAATATAGAAAATTTAGCCAATGCCATTTTCTTTTTAAAAAAATCTGATCTATTTCTTGACTGTATGTTAGTCTAAAAATTACACTGTTGTGGGTGTATAATGGGAGAGACTTTATTTATGTTGTCTTTTTCAAAGCCTATAGCTACTTCTAACTGAAAATAACTGCAAATAGGTCTGGCTCAAGACGTGTGATTATTATATGTAGAGATCCTTTGCTTAGACTGAAATGCTCATTAATGTTCTTTGATTCATATCCAAAACATCAAATCAAGCTCTAGGGAAAGAAATCAACAAAACCAGCCTCTCTAAGTTGCAATCTGAGTGGAGGAAAGTAGAAGTACCCTTGACCAGGAAAGGTGGTTAAATATTTAAAAGATGCAGGAGGCCTGAAATTTTTACCGCTTTTGAAAACCAGTTCATCTGGTGTTTGATAAATCAATAAACTAGTTGGCATAAAAGGAAAATAGAAGAGAATTTCACCAACTTCCCTCTCAACTGGGAGAGTCCTTTCAGCAGTAAAAATGACTCTTCGGTGGGTGTTCAACCTGCAGACTTATTAGAGAACATTGAAGATTTTCCTGGAAACACAGTGTCTTTAAATGTTTTCAGAGTTGATTCAACAACATGTGCTGCTGGAATGGTTCTTTGCAATAACTCACCAGTACCTGGAATCTGGCGGGCTACAGTCCATGGAATCGCGGAGAATCAGACGGGACTGAGCAGCTGAGCATGCCTAGAATCAGTTGTTGTCCTCTGTTCCCTTCTGTTCCCCAACCTGGCAGGGAACTCTGAATTCCAGCAGAGTTCAGATTTAGATGGCAGCTTTCTGTGATGTCCTGCTTACAGGTAGCTTTCTGCATCCCACTGCTACTAAAATTGGCAAGATGTGGCACATCAGATCCACTGTGCGAGTACGCTTACCACATGGGCTTCTGTTTAGGTATGGGAATGGAAAGGAAATGGCCCAGCAGAGTATTGCCCAGAATTTCAATACACAGGGGTAAGGATCCATCCAAGTGGGCTTATTTGGTTTCTTTCTTTCCTCCTTTCCTCCCGTCTTTTCTCTTTCTCATTTTTAACCCAGGCAGTGCAACAAAACTACCAACTGAATTTTTTTACATGCATTTTATTTTTGGAGAATGCATGTGCTCCAACACTGAAAAGCTGTCTGGGATTGGAGCCTGAACAGCTTTATTTGTAAAATGCCCCACAGGCAGTTCAATAGCAGGTTTGAGAAGCACAGAGCTCCCCCACCCAGAAGGAAAATGCCAAAGGACAAGAGATAGGAAGGGACATGCCAAGTTGTGGGCCCAACCACAGACTGTCACCCACCTCTACTGAGTTGAACTACAGAATCTGTGCACCGCCTCTCAGCTGCTGTCAACCTTTCTGCAAAGTCTCAGAAAGACACGGCTCCTCTGGGGGTTTTACTGGAGTGTCAGAGGTCTAGACTCCTCTATGGCAGAGCAAAGCCTTTACTCTAGGGTCTTCTCTTCTTTTTCTTAAAAATTTTACTTATCTTTTAAAATTTTTATTGGCATATAGTTGATTTATAATGCATTTCTGCCATACAGCAAAGCGAATCAGTTTTGCATATGCATATATCTGACAACTCATTAAAACTGGCAGCTTAGATTTGCATATTCCTCTTAGAGATCTCAAAAATCATTATGAAATAATTTCACAATGCATTTTACAAGTATCCACCCTTCTTACATGTTAACAATTCATGTGAATTTTTAAGTCACGACCCTTTAGGAAATAGAATGAAGAAATGATAGACTGTGGATGTAATTTTAGCAGCAAAAGGTCTTTGTTTTATTCCCAGATGTTCCTTCAAGTGATTTTTGACCTTAGAAACTAAAAGGCAAATGTTGCGTGATTTTCCTCCCCATTGCAGTACATGTGCCTTTTCAGATCCTTCCCAGTTCTCTTAAATCTTTTCACTTCTTTTCTCATCTACCGGCATGGCAACACACGTGTAGTGCACGACCCGTGCTCTTTCATTTCCTTTGAATCAGGAGAAAATGTGCCTGGGTGGAAAGTCGTGGGTCCTTCTTTCTTTGAGCATACTTTCTTCTGCTGTCTTGGGGCATCATTCTTTGTAATATAGTTTTTTTTTTTTTTTATGGTTTCCCATATTTGCCAGAGAAAGATGCAAAATGAAAAGACAATATTGATTCTTTTTCTTCTGGGGGGCATAGACTATTTCAGAAAACTTCAATCAAAAAGATGGGGTTTGTGTGTGTGTGTGTGTGTGCATGCGCGCGTGCGCGTGTGATGTTTCCTCAGGAGTAAATCAACATTAGGTAGGCTCCAAAATTAAAATCAGATGGAATACATAAAGTAAAAATACCAGTTATTTGCTAGGTAATAACAAGAATACTGTATTGTAAAAGCTCACATAAAATTGGTACACTTGAAAATACTAATTTGGAAAAATCTGTTGATAATTTTGTTTTCTTTTAAAAGCAATGTTTTTGGGGTACTTCCCTAGCAGTCCAGTGGTTAAGACTCTGAACTTCCAATTCAGGGGGTATTGATTCAATCCCTAATTGGGGAACTAAGATCCCATATACCATGGGTGTGGCCAAAAAAATAATCTATAAAAAATAATTCAAAAAATAAGACAATATTTTTTAATACTAACTTTTGTATATAAGAAATAGACATGTCTTAGAATTTCTCATTACATAGATACTGTTGTCTCTGTACAGTTCAGTCACTCAGTCATGTCTGGCTCTTTGTGACCCCATGAACTGCAGCACGCCAGGCTTCCCTGTCCATCACCAACTCCCAGACTTTACTCAAACTCACTTCCATCGAGTCGGTGATGCCATCCAGCCATCTCATCCTCTGTCGTCCCCTTCTCCTCCCGCCCCCAATCCCTCCCAGCATCAGAGTCTTTGCCAATGAGTCAACACTTTGCATAAGGTAGCCAAAGTACCAGACTTCCAGCTTTAGCATCATTCCTTCCAAAGAACACCCAGGACTGACCTCCTTCAGAATGGACTGGTTGGATCTCCTTGCAGTCCAAGGGACTCTCAAGAGTCTTCTCCAACACCACAGTTCAAAAGCATCAATTCTTCGGCACTCAGCTTTCTTCATAGTCCAACTCTCACATCCATACATGACCACTGGAAAAACCATAGCTTTGACTAGACAGATCTTTATTGGCAAAGTAATGTCTCTGCTTTTGAATATGCCATTTAGGTTGGTCATAACTTTCCTTCCAAGGAGTAAGCGTCTTTTAATTTCATGGCTGCAATCACCATCTGCAATGATTTCTGTTGTCTAGAGCCTCCTAAAACTCACCTCCCACGACGTCCACTAAGAAGCAAAGTTCCCGGTTGTAACATCATGTTTGTCTTTGATGTAATTCAAGGATCTTGATTTCCTGTCTCTCAACCTAAAGTAAATAACAATGCTTATGTATATCTCTTCTTGGATTCTCCACTGAGAAGTCAGTCCAGCATGTCCTAATATGAACTGCTGCTGCTGCTAAGTCGCTTCAGTCATGTCCGACTCTGTGTGACCCCAGAGATGACAGCCCACCAGGCTCCCCTGTCCCTGGGATTCTCCAGCCAAGAGCACTGGAGTGGGTTTCCATTTCCTTCTCCAATGCATGAAAGTGAAAAGTGAAAGTGAAGTCGCTCAGTCGTGTCCGACTCCTAACGACCCCATGGACTGCAGCCCACCAGGCTCCTCTGTCCATGGGATTTTCCAGGCAAGAGTACTGGAGTGGGGTGCCATTGCCTTCTCCAATATGAACTGCTAATCTCCTTTGTTTTCTCAAATATTTACTGACTTGTTCCCTGTACCCGTCCCTACTTTAGTGCCTTTGCTTGGATTCTTATATTGTCTTATTTATAAGAGAATGTTATATTAACATTGTTGTATTGCTTCTTACTTGGTTTCTCTGCCTCCAGCTTTGTACCCCTGAAGATCTGTCTTCCAGTGGTGTGAGCCATGGGAAAATGCAAACCCACACTGGTACTTTTTCACTGAGAATTCTTCAGTGTCTCACTATTGACTCTTGAGCAGCACCCTCAGCTTCTTTCTAGGCTCATGCTTGATTCAGACTCTACAGTTGATTTTCCAGGCACATCCACAAATGGGCCTTCTCCTACCTGCATTCCTATGTCATTTCTACCTTCACCTGGAATGCTGTCTTTCCCCCACTTCAGTTGACTGAAACATTTCCTTGAAAGTGAAAGTCGTCAGTCGTGTCTGACTCTTTGTGACCGAATTCTCCAGGCCAGAATACTGGAGTGGGTAGCCTTTCCCTTCTCCAGGGGATCTTCCCAACCCAGGGATTGAACCCAGGTCTCCCACATTGCAGGTGGATTCTTTACCAGCTGAGCCACAAGGGAAGCCCAAGATGACTAGAGTGGGTAAACTATCCCTTCTCCAGGGGATCTTCCTGACCCAGGAATCGAACCGGGGTCTCCTTCATTGCAGGTGGATTCTTTACCAGCTGAGCTGTCAGGGAAGCCCTAGTTGCCATCAGTCTTTCAGGACTCAGTGCAAGTTTCAACCTGCACCTGACCCTGGACTTCCTTCTTCTCTACTCTCCCAAGGTCTCCAAAACCTTTCTCTACATGACACTTGCCACATTTAATTCATCTGATGTATTTTATATCCCACCCCACCCTGCTAGGTTCTAGGCCCCTTGAGAACAGAACTGTCAGATCTTCGTCTTAGCACTGCCAAATTTCAAGTTACACATATATGCTTAATTAAAACTTGGGGACAGAAGCCAGAAGGAAGGTTACAGTTTAAATAGTAGAAGGACTTTATTTCAAAAATTGGAAACTGAGACACAAGAAACTGAAGTAACATGTCAGACCAAATGTTCATTCTGCAACTAAGCTGAAACGATGGTGTGCTGCCTTCTGACCTACTTTGAGTTATAGTAATTTGGCATATCCATGCCAAATATCCATACTGGTATAACTTGATTATATTGACTTTTCCCTAATTACATTTATTAGGGAAGACTGCAGGGATATTTTCTCCTCTTTCTATTCACAATGACCCAGTAAGTCAATATTTTCAAGCCTTTGACCATTTTCTTTTGCACAGCTCTGCCTTGATTATACTATACTATAGTTTGTTTGCAGTCTTATGAATCTCACACATCATGCCTACTAAAATATTTCCATAAGCCAACCTACCCATTCTAATTCTGTGTGATACATTAATTTGCATGGCATTGTAAATGTGTTTGCTGATTAAAATTGATACTTAGAGACTGAATTGAATAAACAGCATGAGTGGAAAAAGAATTATGTAATATGATATTTTGGTATGACCTGATCCTCGGTTGACCTATCTTAACATGGCCACATGTTTGTCCAAAACAAGTTGATCAGAGAGGAGGAAAGTGGAAATCCTCCACTTCACATCATGGTTCCAGGGCATGATGTTCTTGGGCTTTGCAAATACATAGCATATAAAGTTGTATCTTTGTTCTATTATATGTGCGTTTCTGTCTCTCAGTCAATCTTGCCGCAGTCCGAGAGCCCTCTTGTGATAACTTCATGATTATTCTTGCTCATTCACATCTATCACTGATGAGAACATTCTTCCACTGCATACTCCCTCACTACCACCTCCAGGAGACGAGTAAATTTTCTTACACATTAGTTTTGTGCTTCAGAGAAGGCAATGGCACCCTACTCCAGTACTCTTGCCTGGAAAATCCCATGGATGGAGGAGCCTGGTAGGCTGCAGTCCATGGGGTCGCTACGAGTCGGACATGACTGAGCGACTTCACTTTCACTTTTCACTTTCATGCATTGGAGAAGGAAATGGAAACCCACTCCAGTGTTCTTGGCTGGAGAATCCCAGGGACGGGGAAGCCTTGTGGGCTGCCGTCTATGGGGTCGCACAGAGTCGGACACGACTGAAGCGACTTAGCAGCAGCAGTTTGTGCTTGGTCATAAGACATGATTTGGTCAACAGAATGTTAGCAGATGTCATGTTACCAGAAGCTTGAAATGGCCCAGAACTTGAGCCTCTACCATTGCCAGAGAAACTCCTTGCTCTGGGTAGATAGTATCCGTCTCACCATGGTCCTTGAGGAAGCACATGTGGAAAAATCAACCTGAGAGCAGTCTGTGCTAGGGATCCAAGTCTGGCTGGACCCACAGCTCGGAGCAGAGATTCCCGGGCAAGCCCAACCCAGGTGAACTAGTCAGCAGGTGACCCACACAGACAAGAATAAGCGATCGTTGTTTCTTAAAATCACTGATTTCCTTGGGAATGCTTTGTTTTGCAGAAATAGCCGACTGATACCATTCCTCCCTCACAGGCTACCAAATTTAAAAATTGTAAGCCTTTTCCATTGTTGACCCCACTATGCTCTTCATGGTCCTCATCTCGTTCCCTTTCTCTGCTGTCTTAGGCTTTTTGAAATCCCATGTGACTCTTGACACCTTTGCTTGTGTTAAGTTGCTTTTCTTCAGTTCTTATTCTTCTCCTTTCCCCTTTACTTGACCTGCTACTTCTTTCAGGAATGCTTATTTTTGCCTTTTTCTTCTGCTGCTCCCTGAAAGTCCCTTGCATCCTTTCATCGGTTCCCTTCCGTGCCCGCTGTTGCCCACCCTGGGCTCTTCTTCTGCTTCTCTTATGTCCTGCAGGGCAATAGCCCCAGTCCATCCTGCTGTCCTTTCACTGCCCCTACAGAATCAGAAAGGCAGATGAACAAATGGACTGAAATCCTCCCCTTGATAATTGCATTTTGCTTTCTGGCTCCCGCCGTCCACCCACCCCCAGCTGCTCAGAGATGGAGCTCATTAATTACACTCCTTCCAGGCTGCTCTGTCTTTGAACAGCAGGAAGGAAAGAAGGAAAGGAAGTGAGATGGGCCAGGTGAGGGAAGGAAGAACCATGGGGAGCTTGTTAATGGCATCTTTGTTTTCTGAAACGAGATTTGGAGAAAACAAGGCATAAGGTAAACCCATTGTGTCAGAACTGAGAAATAAGCTTCTATTTGTCTTGCCAAATTTTAAAAATGTGCATAATTCCTCTCCATCAGCTCACAACAATATTGAAGATGCATTTGACTACACTGGAACACATTATCAGTCTAAAATGCCCAGAGGCAGTACAATACAGTCATCCATATGCTTCTCTGAGTTAATTTGGAATACAGAGAAATCAGGATCCAAATGGTCCCCATGAACCCTCATGGAATCCAGCCCATGTGAGTGAAAAGGGAGCTAGATGGCTGATTCTTGTGCCACTCGTCAGTCTCAGGGATGCCTTAAGTCTGCACCCTTTTGGGATGAAGGGAGGTGGATGGGTGCTATCAATGCCTGCAGTCCTCAACCGCCACTTATGTTATTGGCTTAATTGCACTGCTTTATGGAATCCTTGACTTCTAAAGCCTTTCATAAAGGATCAGCAGGGGCTAGACCATTGCAGTATAAATTAACATAATTACAGTCACAAATGGATATAGTGGGTTCTAAGTCCCTCACCCACCCTCTCAGGAGAGTGAGATTGGCCACAAGATACTCAGTCCACAGCAAGAAAGCCCCCATAGGCACCATTACTTCCTTCTCTAGCATCATAATCTGTGCAATCGTCTACAAATTCCCTCCCAGGTAATGAATTTCATGGAATACCACCATGTGAAATGTTTCTTATCTCTCCTTTTCTAGCACTCCTGGGAATACCTGAAACACAGGACACTCATATTGCAAATTACGGCTTCCCTGGTGGCTCAGTGTAAAGAACCCTCCTGCCAGTGCAAGAGACATGGGTTCGATCCCTGATCCAGAAAGATCCCACATGTTGCAGAGCAGCTAAGCCCTTGTACCACAGTTAGTAAGCCTATGCCCTAGAGCCTTGGAGCCCAACCATGGAGCCCACGTGCCACAACTCGAGAAAGCCTGCGTGCTCAAGAGCCCACGCTTTGCAACCAGGGAAGACACCACAGCGAGAACCCCGAGAACTATGTTGAAGAGTAGCCTCACTTGCCACAACTAGAGAAAAAGCCTACACAGCAAAAAAAAAAAAAAAAAAGACCCAGGATAGCCAAAAATAACTAACTAAATAATTATTTTTGTAAAAAAGTTTTCCTTCACACAGACCATATCTCAGCTTAACCCAAGAGTAATGTGGGCAGATTGAACACAGATTTCCAGGGAGGCCCGTTCTCTTTGCCCGCAATCATTGTCACTTCATCCCTTCCCCTCCTAAGTGGGTGCTGTCATAGTTTCCTTGGGCTGTTGCAACTGATTCCCACAAAGCAGGAGGCTTAAAACCACAAAAATGTATTCTTTTACAGTTCATGAAGCCCAGAGTCCAAAATCAGCAGGGTTAATTTCTTCTGGAGGATCTGAAAATGTGTTTGCCCCTCGCGTCTCCTAACTGTTCCTCGTGGTTGCTGACAATCCCTGGTTTGTGGCTGCAAGCTCTCGTCCCTGCCTTTGACTTCACATGGTCTTGCCCTGTCTGTTTCCACTTCTTATCTGTCTTATAAAGACATTTGTCACTGAATTAAGGCTGACTGAGGTAATCCAGGATGATACCATCTCTAGATACTAAACAATCTCTGTAAAGGTTCTTTTTTCAAATTGGCCATATCCACAGGTTTCAGTTGCACATATCCTTGGGGGCTACTATTCACCCCACTGATGGTACCCTGGATCTCGTCATCTTTGTCTTCAAAGGTATTCTCAGTGTTTGCACTTACCACATGACTTGGATTTGGAGGTGACCAGAAATACTTCCTGAGCTAAATCAGACCATTTTCCATCCCTTCAACTGGTGTTGGCAATGAACTGCCACTGGACCCGTGAAGATGATTGCTTCTCTGGCCTGGCCTGACCTGGACCTCATGGAGGAGACAGAGGAGAAAAAAGCAGTAGCCACTCTGGCCCCCAGGTATCCTAATACCCTTGACCGTGGTCTCCACGCGCATCCTAATAGATGCGCTTCAATCTGTGCATCTAAGAGCATGTTGGTCATTTGTTGAGAGCCCACTCAGTGCCAGATACATACTTGTAAATTGCATCTTATTAAGGTAGATACAGGAGACAGGGATCGAGACCATCCCCATGGAAAAGAAATGCAAAAAAGCAAAATGGCTGTCTGAGGAGGCCTTACAAATAGCTGTGAAAAGAAGAGACGTGAAAAGCAAAAGAGAAAAGGAAAGATATAAGCATCTGAATGCAGAGTTCCAAAGAATAGCAAGAAGAGATAAGAAAGACTTCCTCAGCGATCAATGCAAAGAAACAGAGGAAAACAACAGAATGGGAAAGACTAGGGATCTCTTCAAGAAAATTAGAGATACCAAGGGAACGTTTCATGCAAAGATGGGCTTGATAAAGGACAGAAATGGTATGGACCTAACAGAAGCAGAAGATATTAAGAAGAGGTGGCAAGGATACACAGAACAACTGTACAAAAAAGATCTTCATGACCAAGATAATCACGATGGTGTGATCAATGACCTAGAGCCTGGAATGTGAAGTCAAGTGGGCCTTAGAAAGCATCACTACGAACAAAGCTAGTGGAGGTGATGGGATTCCAGTTGAGCTATTTCAAATCCTGAAAGATGATGCTGTGAAAGTGCTACACTCAATCTGCCAGCAAATTTGGAAAACTCAGCAGTGGCCACAGGACTGGAAAAGGTCAGTTTTCATTCCAATCCCAAAGAAAGGGAATGCCAAAGAATGCTCAAACTACTGCACAATTGCACTCATCTCACACGCTAGTAAAGTAATGCTCAAAATTCTCCAAGCCAGGCTTTAGCAATACGTGAACCATGAACTTCCAGATGTTCAAGTTTTAGAAAAGGCAGAGGAACCAGAGATCAAATTGCCAACATGCACTGGGTCATCGAAAAAGCAACAGAGTTCCAGAAAAACATCTATTTCTGCTTTATAGACTATGCCAAAGCCTTTGACTGTGTGGATCACAGTAAACTGTGGAAAATTCTGAAAGAGATGGGAATCCCAGACCACCTGATCTGCCTCTTGAGAAACCTATATGCAAGTCAGGAAGCAACAGTTAGAACTGGACATGGAACAAAAGACTGGTTCCAAATAGGAAAAGGAGTACATCAAGGCTGTATACTGTCACCCTGCTTATTTAACTTATATGCAGAGTACATCATGAGAAACGCTGGGCTGGAAGAAGCACAAGCTGGAATCAAGATTGCCAGGAGAAATATCAATAACTTCAGATATGCAGATGACACCACCCTTATGGAAGAAAGTGAAGAGGAACTCAAAAGCCTCTTGATGAAAGTGAAAAAGGGGGGAGTGAAAAAGTTGGCTTAAAGCTCAACATTCAGAAAACGAAGATCATGGCATCTGGTACCATCACTTCATGGGAAATAGATGGGGAAATAGTGGAAACAGTGTCAGAATTTATTTTGGGGGGCTCCAAAATCACTGCAGATGGTAACTGCAGCCATGAACTTAAAAGACGCTTACTCCTTGGAAGGAAAGTTATGACCAACCTAGACAGCATATTCAAAAGCAGAGACATTACTTTGCCAACAAAGGTCCGTCTAGTCAAGGCTATGGTTTTTCCTGTGGTCATGTATGGATGTGAGAGTTGGACTGTGAAGAAAGCTGAGCGCCGAAGAACTGATGCTTTTGAACTGTGGTATTGGAGAAGACTCTTGAGAGTTCCTTGGACTACAAGGAGATCCAACCAGTCCATTCTAAAGGAGATCAGTCCTGGGTATTCTTTGGAAGGAATGATGCTGGGGCTGAAACTCCAGTACTTTGGCCACCTCATGCGAAGAGTTGACTCATTGGAAAAGACTCTGATGCTGGGAGGGATTGAGGGCAGGAGGAGAAGGGACGACAGAGGATGAGATGGCTGGATGGCATCACCGACTTGATGGACGTGAGTTTGAGTGAAGTCCAGGAGTTAGTGATGGACAGGGAGGCCTGGTGTGCTGTGATTCATGGGGTCGCAAAGAGTCAGACACGACTGAGCGACTGAACTGAACTGAACTGAAGGTAGATACTGATGTTTCATTTTGCAGGTGAGGTAGCTGAGTCTCAAAGAATTTACAAATTAAAAGCTGCCCACAGGGAACATGGCTAAGTCAGTGGCAGAGTCAGGACTGGAATCTTTCCCTCGGACTCTGTGCTCCAGGGGTTTCCCATCGGCGCACTGCCTCTTGCGTGCAATATCGTGTCATCACTTGCTGGCATGGCTACATGTTTGGGCTACTGTTTTTATACCTATGGTTTGCTTTGCATGATTGTCATTAGGCATCCTAAGTGATGGCCAAGCACCTACTGGGTGCCTGTCTGTCCTGTTGCTGCTGATTGACAGCAGGAGGACCCCACGGCCCTCTTGGTAGGGCAGTACTGCTCACAGCCCTGAGGGAATTAACATGCCAGCCCTCATCCTGCTGCACTTTCTCATGATTAATTCAATCTAACTCCGCTTATTCCTTCATGCTGTGACCCCCCTCGGCATTTACATGCTAAGCTTGTGCTGTGTTCATTTGTTCTGGTTGAAATATGGCTTTGTAATTGCTTCTAAACAACTTCATTTCTGCATCTATTGTAGGCAGAGTGCTAAATCTGGCAGTTCGAGCAGTTGCTAGACAATGTGTATAGGCTCTGAGCAATACCTGGGAGCCAGGCGTGGGGTAGGAATATTGCATCCTACCTATCCACGCAATGATCTGTGTGAGCACACTTGGGTGCAGATCATGGCTGTTTCTTGAACATCTTCCCCAGCAGGTCTTCTCTTGCCTCTTTAATTCAGTATCTAACCTCCCTGCTCCCCACGAGACACAAGTTTCCATGCTTCCCACAATGAGGTAACTTCATGATACCTGACTGTGTAAGTAGATTTCCCTACGGTCTGTGAGAAAACAGTGGAAGTTGGTGAGATTCAGGCCACAGCACGATGGGTTCCCTCGCCACTTTAGTCAATAGTTCCTGGTGCTTTCATTCCAAGAAGAGTCAGTCTTATTCCAGATTCTAGAGTCTAACAAACACAGACACAGCAAGATTATGCCATGATGGCTTAGGATTCTTGTCTCTTGGCTGCTACCCAAATTCAAACATTATCTCGTCCCCCAGATTTTACTTCTGGCCTAGTTAAGAAAATGCTCCAGTCTAATTGTCTGCCTCTATTGTGTCGACTCTTCTGGGAGATAATGGTGGCTGATGGGGTTCCGCTGCCTCCCTTTTGGCTAACTTTGCATAATACTCATTACATTATCTCTGTCTTTTCCCATTAAGGACTACAGAATCATGGGCAATTGATTAAGCTCGAGACTCCACAAGAGCATCTTTTGCAATGAAGCTCTTTCAGAAGTAGCATTAAAAGACAGATTCTTAAGACACAGAGCAAAATAAATGAGACTGCAGACCCCATGTTCTACAGAAGAAATACTCTGCTATGACTATGACTTTAGCTATTCATCACGCAGAATAATAATCGCAGAAGTTCTAACATTGGAAAAGAAAATGAACAGAAAGGATAGCTTCTTGTAGTGATTTTTATAATGTCCCCTAGAATGTGCCTCTAGACAAGAATGAATGCAAAAAAGAAAATTTTAGAAAGGTAAGCATCCCATGTTTCTGGCTAAAGAAAATAGGACAGACTCTTTTGAAAGAAGAGTGTCTAATGCATTCACTTATCACTGACTAATAAAATGGCACAGACAAGCTGCCTGAGAAGCCTGTCACCCTGCAACCAAGCCCTGACTCCTGTATATTCTGTTCTGTACATCTAGGTAGAGCATGGTCTCAAATTCCAGACTGGGGATAGCTGCAAAGGGATTGTCATTTATGAGGGGAAGAGATAATTTTCCCTGTGGCAACAAAAAGGGGAGGGGGGGTGGAATATCCAGCTGCATCTCCTAAACTGTCCATTGAAAAGGAAGATTTTTTTACTGGAATTAAGCTGTACCTACTTTATTAGTATGACAGGACAGGTCCCGGGGCCATTTGGCTGTATCAAAATGACAGGCACACTGACCCTGTTGTACTCTGTGTGTTGGTAGACAGTCAGAGATTAATGGCTTTAAAGTTTTCCATCTGCTCCCATCCTTCCAGATTTGCTAGTTATGATGACAGTTGTGTTCGTTCCTGATTTAGGTCTTAGATTGGCACGCCAGCATCGCAGTGTTATGTTTTGGCTTGTTTATATATATAATACTAAAGAGATCACCTTACTTCAGACTTTATTTGGTCCTTCTTGCCTTTATAAACGGAGAAGGCAATGGCACCCCACTCCAATACTCTTGTCTGGAAGATCCCATGGACGGAGGAGCCTGGCGGGCTCCAGTCCATGGGGTTGCTAAGAGTCGGGCACAACTGAGCCACTTCACTTTCACGCATTGGAGAAGGAAATGGCAACCCACTCCAGTGTTCTTGCCTGGAGAATCCCAGGGACGGGGGAGCCTGGTGGGCTGCCATCTATGGGGTTGCACGACTGAAGCAACTTAGCAGCAGCGGTGGCAGCAGCAGCCTCCTTTATAAAGGTAGATGGCTAAGGAGATGCATACAATGCTTATCATCAAACCTCCTTTTTTCCTTTCCCAGTATCCTCTAAAAGCATTTGAATGTAAACAAGAAGGGTTATTTCCTTATTAACATACAATGTTGTTTCTTTATCAGCCATTGTGTTTAGATCTGTAAGATGTTAACCCATTTAAGCTTCTCAATAATCACAAAAGCTATTCACAGTGATCCATTCTACTGATGAGAAGATAGAGGTTTTTGGAAATTAATCTGGTATAAGATTACATAGCTGGGATTTAAATCCAGTCCTCCCTGATTTTAATGGCTTTGCTTCCATTCTCTGTGAGGCTGTCTTCATACAGTGAAATCTGCCTCTTAGCAACCCTGTTGAAAAGGACATAGAAAAGTGGGAAATCTATTTTACCCAGAAATGAATAACATTAGCAGAGGACAGAGGCAGAGGCTGATAATCCACGTGGTGTCATCCGTGCACGGGTTCCTGGCCCACCGCCGTCACGGCTTTGTCAAACTGTTTCTGTTTGTGACTGGGCTTTAGACCCTGAGCAATTGGGGGACGGAAGGAGGGTGTCACTCTTCATTCTAGACTCCACTAGCCTTGGAGTGATGAGCCAGGCTTTCAAGCACAAGCCGCTGCTCTTCATTTTCTTTACCGAAAAGCCAGAGTTTGAATCCAGCTCATTCCTATTCTTGACCTTGAGGAAGTCACTTTAGTTATACCCAGCTTCTGGCAGACGAAAACTAAATAAAATGAATGCCAAACACCTAACCTAAAGTGACAAACAAACATTGAACACATATTAAATTTCAAAGATTCTTCTGTGATCTCTTTATTCTTTTATTCTCAAGAGTGAAAATAAACATCACTCCTTCTCTGACCTTTTTCTCCCATACCCAAGTCGTCCAGTTACTTCGGGAGCTCACTGTATTTCCTATTTTTTATACATTTGAAAAACTCTGAAATAGCAGTTTATCTTACAGTTGGAGTAAAGGGGAACAGGCCAGCCGCCCAGCAGGGCATCGCCTGTGGACGGGAGCATTGGATCATGTGTTCAAGGTATGGGTTGCCCCGTTCCTCTCATCGTCCACACAGGTGAGCTGTTTGCTTTGGCATCACTACCTATGGTTGGATTTTAACTTAAATTGGGATCACTATCACTAAATATATCCTATGCAACATTAAAACAACAAAACATGTATTGTGCATATAGAAGGTGAATTGTCTGACACCTTGCAATGCAGTTAAAGGCAACATACGTGGTAGATTGTTGGACTAGATCAAAGGCTTGCAAAGCTTGAAGGGTTGATGTATCTTAAAGAACCAGTAGTCAGGCACTCTGGATTCTGGTGAGATGCAGCATCATGGGTGTTAACATTTTATTTAGGTTCCAAGATTTTCGCCAAACGGATAAACCCATATCTTAGTGCAAGAGAAAAAAAAAAAAAAAAAGTGAACTTTTTATGTTCTTGCCAGATAATTCTTTTTTCTGGCTTTAAAATTGTATACCTTCCTGTTTTTAGCACATTTCCTATTTTTGTTAAGTAACTTTGCCGCTTTCCTTTGCTGAGATTTTTGTAATCCCTATTTTGAGGTATACAGGGTATGAGGAATCACCCCCCACAAACTTGTCTTTTCTGCTTCTTTGTCTTGCTGCTCACCTTGCCTGTGAGAAGCAGGAGGATCCTCTAAGATGGAAATATCAAACTGTAGTGTAAAAGGACAATAATATCTGAATTTAAGTGAAACGTTCCCAAAAGAAACTCTTTTAAGCCAGAAATGACTGAAAACAAATTTAGTTAATTAAGTGGAATAAAACAGGTAGGCAGGGTTCTGGGCGGACCATGGGACAAAGAGTAAAGCTGGCATTGGCTGTGTGCAGAGGGCAGGCAGCCTCCCTGGTGCCCAGCTCTGCCTGCTGCTATCTGTGGCCCATGAGGTCAGCTCCTCGTTCCTTTTTCTTCTTTTGAGAATGGACTTGTGGACACAGCAGGGGAAGGAGAGGGCAGGACAAATTGAGAAAGCAGCATTGACATATATGCACTCTCTATGTAAAATATTAATATATAGCTGGCGGGAAGCTGCTATATGACACGGGGAGCCTGGCCTGGAGCTCTGTGATGAGCTAGAGGGGTGGGACGGGGGTGGGGGGCAAAAGAGGGGGATATATCTAATTAGAACTGAGGCACATTGTTATTTGGCAGAGACCAGCATAGTGCTGTGGAGAAGGCAATGGCAACCCACTCCAGTATTCTTGCCTGGAGAATCCTGGGGACAGAGGAGCCTGGTGGGCTTCTGTTCATAGCGTCGCACAGAGTCGGACGCGACTGAAGCGACTTAGCATGCATGCATTGGAGAAGGAAATGGCAACCCACTCTAGTGTTCTTGCCTGGAGAATCCCAGGGACGGGGGAGCCTGGTGGGCTGCCGTCTATGGGGTCACACAGAGTTGGGCACGACTGAAGCGACTTAGCAGAAGCACAGCTCTGTAAAGCAATTATCCTCTGATAAAAATAAATAAATACATTTCATGTCTTATTTTTATTTGTTTTTGGCTGTGCTGGGTCTTCACTGCTGCACGCAGGCTTTCTCTAGTTGTTGTGAGCAGGGGATACTCCTTGCAGCAGCTTCCCTTGGGAGCACAGGCTTTAGGCCCTTGGGCGTCAGCTGTTGTGGTGCACAGGCCCAGTAGCTGCGGTTCCTGGGCTGCAGAGCACAGGCTCAGTAGTTGTGGCACACGAGCTCAATTGCTCCACGGCATGTGGAATCTTCCTGGGCCAGGGATCCAACCCATGTCCCCTGCACTGGTAGGCAATTCTCATCCCCTGTACCACCAGGAAAGTTCCAGCTCCCCATGCTTGATAGCAAAGTAAGAATTGAAGGAGGACCTCTGTGTGGTTGGGCCGACACCTACTCTTGGACTTCTGCTGAGAAGTTCATCACTATTAATCTTGCCTTAAGCAGACCCCTTGCTCTGAAAGCCTCCCCAGGGGGTGACTGCACTGTCTGCCTGCCACACCCCAGGTGCTGCTGCTGCTAAGTCGCTTCAGTCATGTCTGACTCTGTGCAACCCCATAGACGGCAGCCCACTAGGCTCCCCAGCTGCTGGTTGGCTTTATTCTCTGCCTGTGCATCACTTGGTTCTGGTTTTGATTCCATGCCAGACAGGATCATCTCTGTTACCCCTATACAATCTTCTCTTCTGGCTTTCGTGCTAGTAAAACTCCTCTTCCAGTTCTAGCTAGAAGTGATAGGCTACATGGTTTTCTGGGCTGTGTCATCAAAGATCTTGAAATTACTTTGCCTTCAATCATTGTCAGTCCTTTACTTTTATGGAGTTTCTCCTGTTACAGATGGCTACTGGAGTGCTGTACCCATATGGGCTTCAATTTCCTGAGTCCACTTCTGCCTGAAGGCTGATCCTTCCCTTCTGCCTGGCTGGGCATTTTCAGATCTCCAGCACAAAGTCTTAGTCCATCTCTGGAGGTATGCTAGAATGACGACTTCTCCGGGGATGCTTCTGGGTCTGACTCTAATGTGCCATTCACTGCATCTCAAGATTCTTTTCCTGTTTTGCAGGAAAATTCCTGCTAGGCTGTTTTTCATTTTGGATTATCAGGCTTTGTGGTTCTTCTCTTGTCATTTTTCTCCTGGCTTTTATCTGTTGTTTCTGCGAGCATACGCTGAGGTTCAGTTGGGCTGATGTGGTGGTGAGAGAAGCATAATTCAAACACATTCAGCCTCAGAACAGACATGATTAGACAGTACAGAAGGATGGAAAAAATAGATTTGGGTTGGAGCTTTGAGAGTGTGGTTTCAGTTTTCCCAGGATAACCAAGGAATAATTTATTGAAATTGCCCTAAGCACAGATGGTTCAGGGACTGGGTCCCATCACAACAATTGGTCTCAAAGCTGATCCAACCACGACTAATAGTTGAAAGACAATAATTACCCTATTTTTCAAAGCAAAAGTAGAAATTCAATTGAACTATTAAATATGAATATACTTAATATATTCATATTTGTTCATCTTCATATATTATACTTAATATACTTTTAATATACTTAATATATTCATAATATGTTCACCCGGGGACAGGTGAACATAACAGTTTTCAGACTGTTTAGGAAATGGAAGGTTATAGACGCCATATATTTATGGCAGGAGAATTCCACCTTATCCATCATCCATTCCACAATGTGTGCCAAGCACTGTGATAACCCTGGGGTTGCAGAGGAAGGAGGCAAGGTATTTGGTCTCTTACTAGGAAGAAGGACTGCTCATTCACCACGGGGTGTCTAAGGAAATGATGGACTTGTGTGCTCTGGTGTTGGGTGTGGGTAGGACAAGTTCAGGAAGGCTTACTGGAGGTGGTGGTTACCCACTGGATATTGATGGATGGAAACAGGGGTTCCAAAACATGGAATACACAACGTGGGCATCACAGGACAGCAGCATTGTTATCCATCAGGACAAAAGAGAGGGTAGGAGTGAAAAATGGACCAGGAAGGACAGGCAGGGGCCAAATCAGCATGGGGCTTTGTCTCAGGATGTTAGGAGATTGAGATGATTTCTCTGATGTCTCTAGACAGCCATCAATAATCTCAAGCAGAGGCATGGCTTGAACAGTTTAGAGGTTTGAGGCAGAGGTCAGGAGTCTAGTACAAGGTTGATGTGATGATCTAGACAGGGAATGATGACGGGCTGCATTAAAGCAGTCCTCCTGGGGAGGAAAGGAGACATGGTGACTGCACGGAGGTACGGTGTAAGGAAGGGCAGAGCGCGTGGGGTGAGACCTCCCTTTGTGGCCTGGACACCTGCTGTGTTGAGTGCCGTTTGCTGAGTTTACTGAGGAATCAGAAAGCGTGGGATGGAAGAGAACGAGTTCTTCTCTCGGTGTGTTTGTGTTCAGGCTCAGGGTACGGGGACACCGAAGAAGAGATGACAACTGTGTATCTGGAGCCTAAGAGAGAACCACCCAGGCTAGATATTTAGATCATTGGAGTAAGATGGAATGGCCAGGGAAATATCTTGTCACTTAACTGTAATGGCACCCACCTCAGAGCATCGTGGGACGAAAGGGGATAATTGGTAGGTTAAATACAAAGGAGACCCTTGTGTCATGCACAGTGGCTGTTAGTGATCACGAATATTGTTAATTTGTTAAATCAGGGAAGGACTTAGGCTAGTCATAGGATTTATTTCTGGATTTAGAGGGTCATAGCTAGAGACATTCCCAGAGACTCTGGATGGAGTCCCACCTTTTATGAAGAGTCCCAGGCATCATCACCACCACAGACGCAACCAAAGTTCTTAAAGGCTCCTCACTGCCTTTGATAACATCACTGCCAGTTTGAGGACATTTTTGAAGTGAGGCCAAACTGACAAGTTGAGGCAGCACTACTAGGAGTAGGAACAATACCTGAACATGTGTTTTGAAACAGCAAATAGGCTTCAGAGTTCTGGGAGCATATGGCTGAGGCTTGTGATGGCTGCCATCACTTTGATGGGCATCAGTTGAGAAGATGCCATGGACTCTTCTAGTGATGGCTGATGGCATGGCTGATGGTACAGAAGACATGGCGCGGAGCTGGGGACATTCTAGGTCACAAGCCATCCATGAGGATACCTTGGCATGTTGTGTTCGTGCTGTTCAAGGAGGACGTTGGTTGAACTTTTAGACTGCTTTCAATTCACGTTGTTCCATTTCAAGGTAGAACTTTTTAACACATTGTTTGTTCTCATTGACTCACATTCTTCTGTTCATTAGAAGTCTCTTCACTGTTTCAAATTATTTTTCCCACTCATTTGGGACAACCTCAGCATTAGATCTTGGCCTCAAATGAATTAAGATGCCTAACTTCAGACTTGCTATTGGTGGTACTGGATGTGGGTGGCTTTTTAGAGGCTGAATGACCTCAATAAGTCTCTGAATCCCCTGATTCTTCTAGACAACCTTGCCCAGGCTTTGCAGATTGCCACAATTCACTTTTTATTCTTGCTATATATATTAGAAGCTACTTATTTAAAAATACAGAAACTTCCTCTAAGCTAATTTGAGAATGGGTCATTGCAGAAATCTGTAAAATGGTTGCACAATTAATCCCCCTCCAGATACAGCACTGAAACTGGAAACATTGAAAATTGGAAGAGAATAATTTATGTCTGGAGGTTTTAAAATGCTTTCATGTTCCTAATATTTTTAGTATTTGACTCAAAAGTTGTTTTTTTGACCCAATGCTATGCATTCACACAACCCCACTACAAATTGCTTCTGCCCTCTAAAGGGACAGATGGCCTTCTGGTTACTTCAGGGAAAGGAGAGAATGGGAAAGTATTACCAAGGGAATTCACACCCCGTCCCCAAAAGACCCTGATGCTGGGAAAGGTTGAGGGCAAGAGAAGTAGGAGAAACAGAGGATGAGATGGTTAGATAGCATCATCGACTCAGTGGGTGTGAATTTGAGGCAAACTCCTGGAGATGGCGAAAGCCTGGTGTGCTGTATTTTGTGGGGTTGTAAAGAGTCAGACATGACTTAGCATCTGAACAGCACCAAGCCACTCAGATTATACTTTTAATGGCTATGAGGATGGTTTAGGCTCTTCAAAATCTATACGGATACTGTAGGTTTTAATTATGTTTTGTATATAGTTCCCCAGGGCTTCCCTCATAGTTCAGTTGGTAAAGAATCTACCTGCAATGCAGGAGACCTCGGTTTGATTCCTGGGTTGGGAAGATCCCCTGGAGAAAGGGATAGGCTACCCACTCCAGAATTCTTGGGCTTCCCTTGTGGCTTAACTAGTAAAGAATCTTCTTGCAATGCCAGAGACCCGGGTTCAATCCCTGGGTTGGGAAGATCCCCTGGAGAAGGGAAAGGCTACCCACTCTGGTATTCTGGCCTAGAGAATTCCATGGACTGTATAGTCCATGGGATCACAAAAAGTCTGACATGACTGAGCGACTTTCACTTTCACTTTTCATATAGTTCCCCAAGACCTTCATGCCATTTTAAAATAGATTTGTTCAAAACAGGCTAAAAATAGGTTTGGATTTGGGAAGTAAAATTAGACATGCAGTAATTGTGCTTGAGTCTCTGCAGTTGAGAAGGGCTGAGTGTGTGGCTTTGGCTGTTGGTTTTTTTTTTTTTTTTTTTGGTTCCCCAGAGGAGACCAGACAAAGATTCAAGTGCAAGTAGTTTTCTTGGGCAGTGAAAGAAAGGGAGGGAGAAGTGGGCAGGGAGGGAAGGCAGGTAGCAAGCCACCTACAGCCATAGGAAATTGACACCTCAGAGCCAGCCCATCAGAGGGACATCTGAGGGACAAGGGGTTTGGGGTATTGATACACCACTCCCACTGGTTATTGGTCGAGGTCTGATTGTGGGGGCACTTACTGACCTACACTCTGTCTGTGGCACAGTGGCCTCCAGCATCAAGCAGGAGCCCTCGGACGATGCAGTAGGTCCTGGGAGTCTTGATTCAGATAGGTGTACACTTAAATGAAAAATCAAGGTGATGTAGAGGAGATGGCACTGCTATCTGCATTGAATGGAGCAGCCGTTTCGTTATGAAAATTCATATAAACATGCTCTTTGGTGCTTTGAGTTTGGATGATGATGAAAGTCACTCAGTCTTGTCCAACTCTTTGTGACCCCGTGGACTATATAGTCCATGGGATTCTCCAGGCCAGAATACCAGAGTGGGTAGCCTTTCCCTTCTCCGGGGGATCGAACCCAGGTCTCCCACATTGCAGGTGGATTCTTTACCGGATAGTGGTGCACAATCTCATGAAATAATTCAAAATTGAGTGTTGTCCTCACTGAAGTTTTCTCCAAATAAGTGTGAGGAGAGCAGTCTCTTAAATGTGGAATTTTTGTTTTTTCATAAAATAGTGATATCAGTTTGTTAATTTGGGAGCAATGTGCCATTTCAATTTGTGTCAAATTCTGGTAGAGAAGAAATCATACGGGCCCCAAGTAATCCAACGACCAGTGAGTGAAAATGTTAGTGAACTCTAGGGTGTATGTGTGACTGTGTTTTCATAAAACTTTCACCTGTGTGGAAGCAAAATGGTTCTTAATTATTTTGAAATAGAGTGAAATCTAATGTTAACTCTATACAAAATCCAGGTTGCCATCACTAAAATGAAAGACGTATGTTGTTTTAATAAAACGTACCCACCCAGTGTCCCTACCATCTTTTATCACTATATCGTGTGATACAGTGTCTTCTATACGTTCATCAAGCATTTGGTGTTTGCTAAATGAGCATATTAATGGACTGAATTTTTTTCAGGATGGGAGGAGAAGATATACCTTTTCAGAGGACCAATCCATTGTTAGTGAGAAGGGAAGGAATGACTGCTTGAGACTTGTAAAGTAGAGAGGGCGTGAGGAACTGGGAGCCGCAAGTTTGCTTTCAAATATACAGATGCTCTTCTATGAGCTAGGCCATGTGATAGAACCCAATACACATACTTAGAGAAGGTAAGGGCTTGACTAGTAAAATCTCAACCTCAGAAATCTTGCTTAGCTTCTGTTAGTCAGTGACCTATCATCAATCTATCTAACTACTTCTAGATAATTTTACAGGGAGAGATATACACTCATGGTACCTGGTATTCTATAGCACCATGTGGCACTGGCATCAAAATTTGTAAATTCCTGGATTTAATGAAAATCTATTATTACTATCATTTTTTGTGGTGAACAAAGGTCTGCTGTATATATATACTGTTTATGGACTGTATATGGCAAGCTCTGGCCTGTAGGGCCTGAACAGGCTCACTACCTGTGTTTATAAGTAAACTCTGATTGGAATACAGCTGTGCCTATTCCCACATGTCTTTCCTACACTGCCTCCCCCCACCCCAAATCACAAACAGTGGCAGAGTTGAGTTGAAGGCAGTACAGACCAAATGCCCCCAAACCTGAAATATCTTCTATTTGACCCTTTACAGGAAAAGTTTGCCAATCTCTGAAAGAACTATTACATAGTAGATTTTCATCTTAGGTACTGGATACAACCAGTTAGGTTATTTCCCCCCCAAAATAGCAGAAATATAATATGTAACTTTACAGAGCCTAGGCCCCTATAAGTCACAAATCAGTTACTTCTTACACTCCATTGCCTAACATAAGTTTTAATATTTTATCCTCCTTCCTAAAAGCTTCCTTGGAGTGGTTCTTTCTGTATCTGGAACTTTGTGGTTTTCATCTCTTGTGGGTGTTTTTGGCCCCCTCTTTAAACTTGGGGTGTCGTATCTGCAGTAGCTGAATCTAAGAAATGGACATTTCCCGCATTAGCCACACTATTTTGCCCAAACCAAAAAGGGGGAAAGAAAGAGGGGGAAATGAATGCACTTTTTAAAAGAAAAGCACTCAAGTGCAGAGAGGACCACAAAATGCCTATTAAATGAGGAAGTTAAGAAGCCGTGTAACTGAGGGAGGCACAAGGCGGGCACCAAATGTGTGGGATGAGGGGCCATGTGTGTGCTCCGTGACGTTCAGACGCCTCCTGCGTACAGGTGTTCAGCTCCAGGGTGTTCCAGAAGGAATGAAGATGGCTACGCAAAGGTCAGTGGCAATGAAAGGAGATGGAAAAGTAATTATTTCTAAAACAGTAAAGGAGACTGAGTAAATTTATCTTGAAAGAGAAAAAAGATAAGAAACGGCTTGGTGGAACGTGTCTACCATTTAAGTTCATTATGGTACAAAAAGTAAAACCCTTGCTGGTCAAGAGAAGCATATATAAGATGGGAAATGGCTTGGCAAGAAATTCTTTGCTTACAAATGACAAAAGAGAGAAACTAGCTAAGGCTGACCCTGGAAAAAAGCTGATCACAGGTTCTCTCTGTGATCAGGGAAGAGAAAATCTTAGGGAAGAGATTTATTGGCCACATTTGGGTCAAACAGCTGCTCTTCGGCCAGTCACCTTGGACCTGTGAACGATGGTAATAATACTGTGCTCCTGTATCAGCCATACAGAAAGTGCAAGAAACACTTAATGGCAAAGGGGAAACTGATGGACAATTCTAAGTGACCAGTGCATTATTTCTTTACCTTCAGTTGGAAAAAAATCCCTGAAAAAGAGCTCAGTCTACAACATGAAGGATTTAGGTTAGAGAGAAATAAGATTATTCTGCCATTAGAGCTTATTACACACTGGAAGATGTTACTGAAAAGAGCAGAATATCTTTTCTTAGAGGTTTATAAAAATAGAAGTGATTTCTCATCAGTTGAAATGCAAAGAGTTTTCAAAATGGATTAGGCACACAAAAATTTTTGTTTGATGTGCAAACTCGTGATAAGGCCCTGCCTTTTTTGCCAGTAAACTCTGTTTGCTTCTAGCCTTTTAGTGCAATCCAGCAAATATTTATTAAATGTCCACTATGTGCAAGAGCTAAAGGGTTTGTATTGTGTGTGTTAGTTGCTAAGTCACATCCAACTTTTTGCGATCCCATGGATTGTAGACCACCAGGCTCCTCTGTCCACGGAGTTCTCCAGGCAAGAATACCAGGGTGGGTTGCATTTCCTTCTCCTTGTATTATGTTACTGAGGTTCAGAAATTTACAAATGACTAATAAATGGTTGTTTAAGGCGATTTTCACAAAGGAGGTTCAGAGTCATTGCTGTGGAGTTTTCATAGGAATGAGGCAGAGAGATGGAAAGAGAAAGGGAGGTGGGGAGGAGATGAACAGAGAAACAAAAGAAGGAATGAATTAGCAAACGGTTAGTTGATAGGCTGAGATTTGAATGTTCCTAAAGGGTAGTTAGAATTTTAATAGGTAGAGATGGGTGATAAGGCATTTTAATAGGTGGAGATGGGTGATAAGGGGCTGCAGAATGGCAGCTACAGTGATTTGGATGGTGTTCAGAGAGGCAACGAGTCATCTTTTTAGATGGAAAATCATAGTACAAGCAGAGAAGAGCTAATAGAAAAGATCAGAGAAAAAATGCTGCAGAGCAGCCTCAAATGCCAAGTTTAAAGTTTTGCTTTAGGGAGATTGGATTGACAGCACTGTGAGACATATGATGCCAAGAAGAAGGCACATGTGGACAGGTGAGTTTGAAGGTCATTGCAGAGGCGTATGAGAAATCCCAAGTAGCTGAACTAGATAATGGTAACAGCTGTGGACAGAAGGATATATGTGGGAGGGAGACAGCTACTGCTAAGTCACTTCAGTCGTGTCTGACTCTGTGTGACCCCATAGACGGTAGCCCCCCAGGCTCCCTTGTCCCTGGGATTCTCCAGGCAAAAACACTGGAGTGGGTTGCCATTTCCTTCTCCAATGCATGCAAGTGAAAAGTGAAAGTGTAGTCGCTTAGTCATGTCCGACCCTTAGCGACCCCATGGACTGCAGCCCACCAGGCTCCTCTGTCCATGGGGTTTTCCAGGCAAGAGTACTGCAGTGGGGTGCCATTGCCTTCTCCAGGGAGGGAGACAGTAGGGACATAACCACAGGGATGACTGGTTAGTGGGATTTGCATATTCTGTACTTTCAGTGTTCCAAGCGTTTATCAGAAAATGGCGTTCATCAATTTCCTGGTTCCTTAAGATAGTGGACCTTTGTATACATATTCATTTAAGCAACATGTTAACCAAATAAGTAAATAATATGTAGGTTAACTTTTATCCCCATTTTGCATACAAGCACGCTGAAATTTAGGGTTTCCATGGTGGCACAGCTGGTAAAGAATCTGCCTGCAATGCAGGAGACCTGGGTTTGATCCCAGGGTTGGGAAGATCCCCTGGAGAAGGGAACAGCTACCCACTCCACTATTCTGGACTGGAGAATTCCATGGACTGTATAGTCCATGGGGTCGCAGAGTTGGACATGACTGAATGATTTTCACTTTGTTCACACTGAGATTTAGAGCAGCTGAGTAGCCTGAGGCCACCCAGCTAGTAGTCTACTGAGTGTGACTTGGACTCCAGGATGCCTGGCTGTAAGACCCATGTTCTTGATCAGAGCACCTTGTCTCTATCAGAGTGTGGAGGGCAAAGAGCAACACTGAGAAAGCAAGGAGATTTCAACCTTGTGGATTGAGAGGTGTTCCTACCATACACTGTGGTATAATAACTGCTCAAGATATAGGAATTGAAAATAACAATGATTTTATTATAACTCAAAATTTTGTTGGGCAGGAGCTGGGACAGGCTTGGCTGGGCAAGTCTTCTGTTACAGACAGAGGGCATGCAGTGGTATGAGGCTGGCAGATGCGCTGGTCTAGAAGGAGCAGGGTAGCTTCACTCACGTGCATGGCACCTGAAGAAAATGCCTGGGAATCTGGTTCAGCTGGACTTTCCACCAGAGCCCAACACGTGGCATTTCCAGCAAAGGCATCTCGAGCACTCAGTGAGTTACATTTGCCTTTCTGGGGACTTTATATAATGGAATCATATACTATAGGCTCTTGAGTCTGGCTTCTTTGGCTAAACATTATGTTTGTGAGGTTCATCCACACCATGACGGGCAGTCAGTTCATTCTTTTTCATTGCAGCATAGTATCACCCTGTGTGACTCTTCCACAGTTTAGCTGCCCATTCTCCTGCTGATGGATATTTGGGTAATTTCTGGTTTGAGCTAGAATGAATAATACCATTATGAATATTCTGGAACATGTGTTTGTGTGAATATGTTCCTATTTCTGTTGAGTTCATTCCTTCCAATATAATTGCTGGATTATAGCCAGTGTTTATGTCGGCATTAACAATTTTCTATACTGCTTGTACAGATTTATACCTTGACATCAGTGTATGAAAATTTTAATTGTTCCACATCAACTGGTTCAGTTCAGTTCAGTTGCTCAGTCGTGTCTGACTCTTTGTGACCCCATGAACCACAGCACACCAGGCCTCCCTGTCCATCACCAACTCCCGGAGTCCACCCAAACCCATGTCCATTGAGTCGGTGATGCCATCAAACCATCTCATCCTCTGTTGTCCCCTTCTCCTCCTGCCCTCAGTCTTTCCCAGCATCAGGGTCTTTTCCAATGAGTCGGCTCTTCGCAACATCAACTGGTAGTATCATATCTTATCAATTCTAGCCATCTTAGCGCTTCTGAAGGGACTGTTTTGAGAAATTAACCCAGGCCTTATCTAGTTCTCTTGCCTCATCATTCTCTGCTTAGGTAACTTTTCCTGCTTTCCTGACAGATTATGGGGGATAACCTATCTGATTATCCCATTTAAGTCTTTCCTTATTTTTTATTTGTGGAATCTCTCTCAAAACTGCTGAAGCTTTGAGATAAATGATTCAAATGGACATTTTTTTGGTGGTTTTTCCCACATCTTAAAGCCAAATGATATTCACTGTCTTGTTGTATCAGTTCTCATGGAGGACCAATAATCTCAACATCCACCATGCTATAACTAAATTTTTTTTTTTAAATCAGTGAAATTTTTCATGTGCAAACTTTTGAATTTGGATGTTCAGAAAGCTTTAACGTTAGTTCAACTTCCCCCAGTGTGTTTTCTTGCTAAACTCCTCTGTCCATTGACTTCTCTAAGCAAGAATACTGGGGTGAGTTTCTATTCCCTTCTCCAGGGGATCTTCCCGACCCAGGGATTGAACCCAGGTCTCCTGCATCACAGGCAGATTCTTTACCATGTGAGCCACCTGGGAAGCCCTCCTTGCTAAGCAGCAGGCTAAAAAAGTAAATTTGGGCCTAGCTGTCAGGATGGCAAAGAGAAAATGATCTGTACCTGTGGATATAGATGTAGTGGAAGATGCCTCCCCAAATGGCAAAAGCAAAGGAACCATCTCTTATGTGTGACCCTGCTGCAATGCATGTTTTAAAGTGACTTTGTAAAATGGGAAGACTCAAGCTACTCACCTTTCTCTGTAAAACCTCTTGATCCCACCATTTTATTTCCCTTATCCTTCTTTCCAGGGTTTTGGTAAGGCTTGATAACACAGGGAAACCATTTGGTGCAGCAGTCACATCATGGTGGTGATGGTGACAATAATGATGGTGATATAGGGGATAAGTATGTCTACTCCTCGAAGATATTTTCAAATATAAAATTAACTGGGTTAGCCCGTGTGAGTTGCCTAGTAGAAAGTTGTGACATACAGTGGTGCTCAGAGCACAGATGTAGAGAAAACCAGGCAAGAGGGGATCAATGAAGCAGGCAAGATGAAATAGCAAAAGATAAGACTTCTCTGCTGTCTTCATATGCCCTTCCTGGAAGCTGTTGGTTTAAGTTTCCTTAGACTTTTCACAACGAAGTTCTGCACTGAAACTTGAGCAACTTCCTTGCAAACAAATGAGCCCTGACTTGAGTAGTCCCTTTAGTAGACATGCCATACATTACAGTAGTTTTTGTGACCCTTGCGTCTCTACAACTAGATTATAAAATCCTCAAGGGCAGAGATGTCTCTAATACGTTTTTTTGTACTCTGCCTTGTACTTAGCCCAGAGTTGGGAAATGTCACGTTATCCTGCTGATTAAGTCCATTAAGGATTCAGGTTGCATAACTCTTCTAATGGGAAATAGAGAATAAATTCTGCAAGTAAGTTTAATGTTCAAGAAATGCATCTACAGCAAATATAGCTGCCCTTTGGCCATGCACGAAACACGAGGAAGAGAGTGGTCTTTTTCCAACTCTCTGTGAATAACCCTCAAGCTAAGTTCCCACCTCAGGGGCAGGATGCTGTGTGCACAGATAGATTTATTTTTCCCCCAGACTTGAATTGAAACCACCAACTGAATTGAAGGATCCACACTGGGACAGGTAGTCTAGAGAAGGGACACAAATAGTTTCAACGGAACTTCAAGTCTATCCAGAGTAAGCGTCATCTTGGAACACAGAGGCATCTACTCCACAGATCATTATGGCTTTGGCTACAAATTCCACATAAAAGGATATTTATAGAGAGGTCCGCCTTTCTAATACTTGGTGTGTTGAGTAAACTGTATTTAGGGCCAAACTCTGATTCGCTGTTTTAAGAGTCCCAAACTAACCAAATGGGAGGAATATACTTTGCAGATACATCTCCATTCACATAGAGGGAAGAGACATAGTGCCAAGTACTGGCGGGGGGATATCGCAGTGCCTCTCAGCTCCACGATACACCTCAGTAAAAAATGCCCATCTGCATGTTCCAGTGGGTTAATGAATATGAGCGTGTGTTCAGCTATTGATACTAGGACAAGAATTAAGTCTTAGGACCCAGAATTGAGTGTAATTATTTCTTTAATAAACAGAATCAAGTATGTTATCAAAATACTTATGATTATAAAATGTTTTTGTTTCATCTGGGAAAGATGATTTTTCATCTAAAGCATCCTTCCAATCTTGTTCTAACTCCTACAGACAGATTCTAAGAGCTATTATGAGAGAATAAAGAAAGACATTGTCCTGAGCCTGGGCTTAGGGCCTTTGGTAGGAATTGGGGTGTAGAGAAACTCTTAAATTTCTCTGCCTTACACCTCTGAACTTATGTGTTGCCCATTTGAAGCATTTTGGAAGGGCAAGACTTGGTCAATGAAATGTCCTGTTCACTCTTTTGAAATAAAACACCACAAAGAGATGGAAAAGAGTCCCAATGCACTGGTTACCAAACTTTGCTGTACATTGGAGTCAACTGGGGATCTTTTAAAAATTCTGACATCCAGCTCTCTCTCCTAAGACATTTTTATTTCACTGGTCGAGGGGGTGATTTGGGCATGGGGCTTAGGTCTGTTTTAAAGACCTCAGTAGACTAGTCTATTAAAAAAGGCCAGAAAATGAGTAAATGAGTGTGTCAATTTCAGTTTATTTTAAATGTTGACTGAGCACATGCTGTGTGCAGAGCTGTACGCTCTGCTCCAGTGATACAGACAGAAATAAGAAAATAGATCCCCACTCTTATGGAGCTCAGTGGTGAGAGACCAGTTAGAGGGACAAGTAAGTTAAATTACAGTTACAGCCCACCTGACTACAAAACAGTGTGGTATATACAAAATCCGAAATTGGTCCAAAGAAGAGAAAAGGAGAAGGGGATGAGGGGATATTTTACAGAGTTTTCATGATATACTATATCAAGTGATTAGTATTTCTGAAACTTTAAGGGAAGCACACAAAATATGAGTTGTAGGAAAGATCTCATTTATGGAGTATTTTCTATGTTGCCTTTAAAACTTGGCTTTTCATGCGTGCAACTAAAATCTTTGAATGTGAGTATTCTTAGTAATGGTCCAACATAAACCAGCACAATGATTTATCCTTTTTGTCTGCTTTCCATCCTTCTTTCCTTCCCTCCTTTCATCCGTTCCCTCACGTGCATACCTGCCCGCTTAGTGAAAGAAGCACCTACAACTTTGTCTTCTGTTGTTTAAATGAGTCACAGTTTTCGAAAACAAAAATGACAACCCTTGATCTTGCTTTCAATTTATTAATACCCTAGTTAACTTGCATTTCACTGATGATTCTTGTGGACTTTCAGTTCAGTTCAGATCAGTCGCTCAGTCGTGTCCGACTCTTTGCGACCCCATGAATCGCAGCACACCAGGCCTCCCTGTCCATCACCAACTCCCGGAGTTCACTCAGACTCACGTCCATCGAGTCAGTGATGCCACCCAGCCATCTCATTCTCTGTCGTCCCCTTTTCCTCCTGCCTCCAATCCCTCCCAGCATCAGAGTCTTTTCCAATGAGTCAACTCTTCGCAAGAGGTGGCCAAAGTACTGAAGTTTCAGCTTTAGCATCATTCCTTCCAAAGAAATCCCAGAGCTGATCTCCTTCAGAATGGACTGGTTGGATCTCCTTGCAGTTCAAGGGACTCTCAAGAGTCTTCTCCATTACTCTCATATAATTTAATTTCCTTCTCCCATTTGGACTAGTATGGATGTATTGAAATAAAAGCAACTTGTTTCTTTGACCTCAAAATAATGCTTAAAAGATAAAAAATGAGACAATAACAACTACAATAGCCACTATTAACCACAGTTTGCCAAATTCTCAAAACTAGACCTGAAGTAACAGAAATTAAAAAAAAAAAAAAAAAAAAACACAAAACACAAAACAAATAATGGCTACTTTCTGATGGGGATGTGAATGACAATGTCATGATGTCAGATAAGCATTGCTCTTAAATGTTACTGTGGGACTTCATTAGTGTGATGGTAGGGGTGGGGTCTTGGGGGATAACCACTTTATCCCCAGAAATAGACAATGCCATTCAAGATTCCAAAGTATAATCTTTATCTTTGCTTTGGCTTTTATCTTGAGGGAAAGTATTAACAGACAACAAGTATTTTGATTAATTCATTTTGGGTAAAGCAGAGCCTTTTTATCCATGACAAGTCTCATTAGTCATTGCAGCAGCATCATTTGAATTCTTTTGGATTACTTCACGTGTATTTACCATTCCTCTGTCATGATCTGGTTATTGCTAAGACTAAATTGCTATTAATAGTCAACACGTTATTTTTAAATTGAACAAGCTAATATTATCAGCCCATAATTTTCTGGGCTTACACTGAATCTATTACCATAATCAAGTTAATAGTATTTTAAATGAATGTTTACTTCTTATTACTTTGTGTCACAAAATACAGTTAGATGTTTGTCTACATACAAACGGTTTAAGAGTATTTACTCTACAAATGGCTCTGCATGAATCTTTTGTAAGAAAGAGTTTAACTTCTTTAGCATGTCCAATGAGTCAGAATTCAATAGTATTGGTCTTTTTCATGAAACTCAAAGGATTCACTTCATCTTCTCATACCCCTTCAGTTTCTCTTTTCCATGGTCACATGCCCTTCATCTTTCTCCAACTTAATGTCTACTGTGTTTTTTTCTTCTCTGACTGCCTATCACTGATGGATTGCTCTTTAGGCTAGTCAAGGAGCAGAGAGAACAAAGGATTAGCAGATGTGTGAAATGGTATGCATGTGTTTCCTACTTCCTTAGATGCTCAGAGAAGATTAAGTAGTTTGAATTTATGGTTCTATCTGTGATCTACCCATTTGACATAATGTATTATTGGAAGTTCCTCAGGTGTGATTCCATACATTTATCATGAAGAACAGATATAAGAGTTGATTTCTTGTTTGAATTATTTGAGTACCCAAGAATTTATTTAATCAGAAAATCTTCATTATTCATAAAACTTCCCTCATCTGATCTCAACACACGTGTGTTTGCTGTAGTTATGAAAGTGACTCTCTATTCGGGTCTGATAAACTCCATTGTTTGAATTAGGATATTAACCAGAAAAGGTTGTACATCTGATCCCATGTGGCCCAATTAGAGTTCAACACAGAAAATCTCAAATAGTTATAGGTTGCAGTATCAGAAGCCCTAATCACTTAACTTATGGGTGTTAAAGTTGCCACAGACTTTGTACCAGATTACCCCTGTGGCTCTGATAATGCTGTCAAGGATATGCTGTATTGACGGTGGAGATGGTAGAGACAGTACCTATGACTAATGTGGTGAACTCTGTCAGTTAGCACCCAGCATTCATTCCCGCCTTTTAAAATGAGATTTATGATGCTCCGGGGACTTGAGAGTCAATAACCAGCTCTCTAGACTCCTTTGAGGCTCTAGGGTTCTGGGTACAAGTTATGTTTTGCCAATTAGACACAATTAGAGATTTGAAAACAGCCAAGGCTGAGGCCATCATCTTGCTCCTGTTTCTGCTGCTGAGGATGGGCACAGAAATTAGTGTATAGAAGGGCTGTGGCTGTTAGACTCATCCTCATAGTGGTTTGGTGGCAGCAAGAGCTCCCTGACCTGTGGTTGCAGCAGCTACAGTTTTGTGGCCTCGTCTGCCAATCTACCACCCCTACTAAGAATTGTATGAGGAACTAATCTCCTGCACTGAATACCATTCTGCTTGAAATCCTGGGTGACCATTGCCTGCAGCCAACCTTGACCAGTACAAAAACAGTGGTACAAAACAAAAAAAAAGGCTACAGTTTCTTGAGTCTTTACTAAATGCCAGACAAATTGAGTCTCAGTGAGATGGGCAATTTGTACAGGGTGACAAAGCCAGTAAGCAGCAAAGCCAATTTTTGGATGTGAGTCCCTCTATAAAACTAGTAGCTAAGGGGAAGAAATTGCAATAAGCCTGCTACTATTAAAATTTTTAGTGAAGGACAGGGAAGCCTGACATGCTGCAGTCCTTGGGGTTGCAAAGAGTTGGACACTACTTAGCCTCTGAACATCAACCTTAGGGTGAGATGATTTGAGAGAATAGTGTTGAAACATATACATTACCATATGTAAAATAGATTGCCAGTGGGAGTTTGATGTATGAGGCAAGGAACCCAAGCCAGTGCTCTATGACAACCTGGAGGGGTGGGGAGTGGCACATGTGTGCTTATGGCCGATCTGTGTTGATGTATGGCATAAACCATCACAATATTGTACTTATCCTCCAATTAAAGTTAATTTAAAAATTTAATAAATTCCCAAGTGCTAGGGCAGTTTCTAAAAGCTAAATACAAGACCTCTGATGTCACTGCCATAAAAGAATGCAAGCACACACCTTGGGTGAAGCAGATAGAATCTGTGCAGCCTTGACTTCCTACGGGAAGAGTTGCATCCCTGAAGCAAGCCCACATCAGCCAACACCACTGTAGTGATCATCAGATGTGGATGAAGGGCGGTTCTTTAGCCCATGGCATCCATCCCCCCCTCCTTTTTTTTTTCTGTATTTCTCATCACAACACTGAAGGGAAAATTATCGCCTTAGTGGATCAGGTGTCACGTTTCAGATCCTCTTGAGGCTGTTTGTATATTTTTTCAGAAAGTTTTTTGTATTTTTAAACTTTCAGAAGCAGACTCTGAAAAGACAGAGTGTATCATTTGGCCGAGTCGTTCAGCATTTTGGAGCCTGACATAAAACAAAAGATAAGACAGAAGGGCAGTTGGGTAGGAAGTGGCCCAGCTCCCCGTGGTTAGCAGACTTGGAGAGCAGGTGCCTGGACTGAGATCACTACCCTTTCCAGAAGTCAGTGGAACAGTGACCAGCCAGCAGGAAGATGCAACACTGGGGTCTCGGGATGCTCCAGTGAAAGACTGGAGGTGTTTTGCTTGCAGAGGTGTGACTCTGGGGGCTGAGCAGGAGGGACTGAGGCATCACAAGGAAGACACAGGAGCCTAGACACTAAAACGCAAGTGGAAGTTGCAGAGATGGGGAAAGGGTTTTCAAGGAAGAACTTCCAGGAAGAAAGGGTGGGGACTCCATAAAGCAGCTTCCCTGCTGGGGTTCCTGTGAGGGGCATGCTGAATGTAAACTGCAGCTGGGATCCAGCTGAACTGGAGGGAGTGGAGATGCCCTCCGACTCCCAGGGAAGGGGCTGCTCCTTTCCTTTCTGTAATAACTCATGGCCCTGGAGGCAGCCGGTTTTAAAAATTGGAGTGTAGTTGCTTTGCAGTGTTCTGTTAGTTTCTGCTATACAGCAAAGTAAATCAGCTACACGTGCACATATATCCCCTCCCTCTTGAGCCTCCCACCCTGCCCCCCAAATGCTGGCCATCGCGGTTGTCACAGAGCACTGAGCTGAGCTCCCTGTGTTACACGGCCGCTTCCCTTAGTTAGATATTTTACACACTGTAGTGTAAATGTCAGTGCTGCTCTCCCAGCTTGCCCCCCTCCCCTTCTCCCTCTGGGTACAAATGCCCGTTCTGCGTCTCTATTCCTGCCTTGGAAATAGGTTCACTTATACACCACTTTTCTAGATTCCACAAGGGTCATTTGCAGAAGCAGCCACTTGGGAATGAAATCCTGGTGCCCCCGTTTACTTGCTCAATTGTTTTAATTCTGCACTTCAGTCTCTCCATCTGTGAAAAGGAAGCTGGGATGGTGCCTCCCTCGTTAGGGGTAGGTGTTGAAATCAAGTAATTTAATTCAGATCAAATGGATTCGTCTACTTTTACTGGCTCTATGGTGACTGACATTGCAGCTCCCAGACAAGTCAGTGGGAGGAAGTAGCCCCAGGCCCTCACGCTAAAGAACCAGGAGAGCTCAGGGACCTCGTGCCAAGCTGTTACCATCATCTGGCCTGGTCTCAGGCTAGTTTTCCCAACTCTCAGGAGAGAATCTAACTTTCCTAAGGTCTGCGTTTCAAAATGTCCAGGCAGCTGCTAGGTTTCCAAAAATGGGGCCACGTGGGCTCACATCCCTGGAGAACATTGAAGAAAAGACTTGAGACCCTGGACGTTTGAGGGGTCATCACCTTTGCGTGTCCCTTCCACCCCTCCTCAATTGAAGGAAGGATTAGGGAGCCGAAGTTCTGGGGGTTTTGAACTTCAAATCAGTCAGAAGATCCATTATTTTTGAAGCTCTAAACCAGAAAATGAAATTGCTTGTCTTTTTGCCTTTGCCTAATGAGAAAGGAAAGTTTCTGTAAAGGCTTGGCTTACTTTGGCTGCTTCTCTATTGGGTGTATTATGCTCAAATTTAGTTAAAGATCACATGGTGGGCCATAAACTCCTTTAGTGAGAGGTAAATTGTAGGAAGGTCCAGATATAGTTTTTTTGTTTTTTTCTTTTTTATTAGATTTGTGCCGATTAAGTTAAAGCACATGCTCTGAACTCCCTTGAAATGAGCCATGCTCTCTTCCATGCCACCTGGCTATGAGACAAACATGAAGAATTTGGCTCTGGCCTGAAGAAACCCTCAGTATTAAGTGGAATAGAGATGCATTCCACATGGAAACGTGGTGGCTTCAGGCTCTGCTTCTTTCCTCTTGCCAACCCTCTGTGTGTCTCTGTTGTTTCCAGGAGAAGGAGAAATAAAAATATCTCAACATAAATGGAAACCAATCCCCTTACACACAGACACACCCAACAGGGGACAGCAGTCACCCAACCATGTCAAATGGAACAGGGCTTGGAATGGAAAAGAAATCACTGCTTTTTAAAAGCTAAAGTTATTCACAGAGAAGGTGAAAGTCACAGGGCATGATTCCCACATGCATCAGAAAAGAATTCCAGCTCATTAGCCAAGGCCAAGAATCAGAGTAGAGGTGGGCAGTGCGGGTCAGGGCTGTAGATACTGGCTTGCCTCTGTCATAGGCACGGACTTGCTGAGGGGCCTCCAGAAACTTAAGTTCCTGGATTCTTCTTTTGACAAACCCGGATGACACGTAATAACCACCATGGGCCAGTGCTGCTGAATTCATGCAATAGAGCGTTACAGAATCAGAATGCTACTTAAGAGCTGATAATTACCTAGGAAAGAAGAGCATGCTGGCTGGGGCAAGGGGGCCCGGAGGTTACATTTTCATGGTTCAAGAGCTGGTAAAGAACATATGAATTTCAAGCCAATGACAAGGACATTTTGATGACAACTTAGAAATTCTCAACTCCAGCAAAAGTGAAAATGTTAGTTGCTCAGTCATGTCTGAGTTGTGTCTGATTCTTTGCAACCCCATGGACTATAGCCCTCCAGGAGAATAGCTGGAGGGCTATTCCAGCTATTCCAGTATTCCAGCTACTATAGCCCTCTGTCCGTGGAATTCTCCCAGGCAAGAATACTGGGGTGGTGTGTTGCCATTCCCTTCTCCAGGGGGATCTTCCCGACCCGGGGATTGAACCCTGGTCTCCTGCATTGCAGGTGGATTCTTTACCAGCTGAGCCACGAGAGGCTTTAGACCAAGTAGAAATACCATCAAGGCAGCAGGATGTGAGCAGATAGCAGTTTGAGGATCTCAGTGGTTTGCGTGGGTCATTTTTGTTTCCAAAAGGCTTGAGACAAATGCTTTCTGAAAGACACCAGTAAAAGACATTGGGATTAAAAAAAAAAAAAATCTTTATTTTATATTGGTGGATAGCTGATTAACAATGTTGTGATAGTTTCAGCTACAGAGCAGAGTGACTCACCCATATATATACATGCATCTATTCGCCCCCAAAGTCCCATCCAGGCTGCCACATAACACTGAGCAGAGTTCCCTGTGCTATAGAGTAGGTCCTTGTTGATTACCTATTTTGAATATAGCAGTCGATGGTTACGGAGTTCGAAATCAACTGAATATACTTCTGTATTTAGACATCAGCAATTTAAGAGAGACATCAGTGGGTAGGACCAGCACTTGTCTCCAGCTTCCTTCTAGATGGATCCTTAGGCACTGTGGTTGGAGCACTGATACAAACGAGCTATTTCTGAGAAACCTCAACTTCAAAGGAAATCACCCACAGCAGAGGGGCTGATGCTGTGCTGAATGCATAATGAAAAATACAATAAAGACCAGATCTGATAGGGATTTGAATTAGATGCATGGAAAAGTATTTCTGTGGAAAATGAGATGGTAGGAGGGTTTGGGACAGATTGAAAAACTCATAACCAGAGCTGCTCACAACCTGTATCACTTAATCCCAGAAAAATTCAAGGCTCTGTGAGAAGGTAGTTAGATGAGAATGTGACATCAGGTTCTTTTCTCTGAAATTTAAAGTCACCTGTGCCTTGAGAACACCCAGCGTCCCCACTCTGTACTCTCCCAGCCTCTACCCCAGCAGTGGAAAACTCTGACCTTGGTGGAGCCACTGACAGAGATGCCACAAAGATGCTTGCTCCCTGGGAGCTGGGCATAGACCTGAGCCTTCCTGGCGTGTCCACCTCATCCACAAGACACTGACCCAGCCGGGCATGGGGTGTCTGCAGGCCCGCGCGCCTCTCTCCCAAGAGATGACCCCCAGGGGTCGGGTCCTTCAGGTGTGCTTGTTCAGTGGAACCTCCAGGTTCTTCCTCGTCATCACTGGGGTGCCGGAGGGCACAGTGAGAGGGAAGGGGGAGAGGAGAGACAGAGAGGCATGGACACAGAGAGAAAGAGAAATTGTGAGAGAGGAGGACAGACAGAGAAGGGGAGGGAGACAGGTGACAAGTAACAACTGCAACGAGAGACAAATAGTGAGTGAGGGGAAAAGTGAGAGAGATGTGGAGCAGGGTGGGGAGAGAGAGATGGAGGGGGAGCCAGAGACAGTGAGGCGTTTGCCCGGAAGAGAGGGACAGACTTGGGGGCAGTTGGAGGGGAGACAAACGGGATGCTGAGATGACCTCTGTACTCCTGGGAGGAGGGTTGGCGGTGTTTCCCTGCCCCCAGCATGAGCCTGTCCAGCTGCCAGCGCAGATGCAGAGGCGCCCTGAGCCACCGATACACACACCATGAGGAAGTCCGCGGTGCATGGAGCCAAGTGTCTTTTCCAGTTCTGTGGCCCCTCGTGCTTGGAGACTCTCTGTCCCAGGGGTGCAGTCAAGGGACCCTTGATGGGTAGACATTGTGCTGTGCTCAAGAACTTCCCATCAGACTCTGCCTGCTGTCCCTCCAGGGAGCTTGGGAGCCTCTGTTCCCTCCCCACAGGATGGTTCTTTCCAGGAGGCTCCTGGGCACCCCGTGTCAGGACCCTGCAGGGCTCTTGAGATGAACGAGCAGGGCTCCCGCTGCCAGGGCACCACCCAGCAGCCTGTCCCCACGTGGGCTTATGGGAAGATTTTCTTCAAATTTTACTTAACCTCACGTTACAGTCTTGCCTCATTTCCTTGGGGCCACTGAGCAGGATGGCCTGTCTCCCTGGAAAATGCTGACATTATCTTAACAAGCAAGCTGTCCAGCAGGAGCATGTGTATTGAGAATAAAATATTTTGGAGATGCTGATTGTAAGGATTTGTAGAGGGCCCTTTGCTGCTGTAGGAAAAGGTCTATGACTCTGGTTACAAATCAAAGCCTGCTTGATCTCCATGCCTACGCTTGCCTCATTCTTTTTTTTTTCCCCCTCGTTTTTCCTTCTCTTGGATTCTGCTGCTTCCCCTCTGCTTTTGCATCTAAGCACTTAGGGCTTTCGTGTTGTTTCGAGGCAGGTAGAGCAGAGTGTGTTGGCTTTAAAACTGTAGATGCCACAAACCCAGCTGAGAATGAATTGTGCAGATCAACAGAAGGAATGTGAGGAACAGGAAGACCGTTCGTTGCTCAGGAAATGCATGCTTGCTGAGTTTCAGAGCTTCCTTGGCCTTCACTAGGCTTGGGTGTCTTCCATCATCACCCAGCCAGAGAAACTGGAATGTATGTATCCGTGTAACCTGATACATACTGCAGCAAGGGCTCCATTATTCATGGGAAGATGTGCAAACAAAAATAAAGACCCGGCAGTGCATTTTCATAGGGACTTCTTTTTCCTTCTGACAGACAAACCTCAACACCTCTTTGCCCTTTTCCCAAGAGATAGATTTATTTTGGAGTTAATTCCAGTGAGTAAATTATCAGCCTGGATAGAGGAAAAAATACGTAATATTTCAGTTCTATTAGACTGCTAAGGAGATTTATTTTGTCTTCTAACCAAAGATAGCCCCAGCCATTGAAAATGTCTTTCTTTATTAAAATCCTTGTTTAAAAAACCATTGTGAACTAGTAATCAGTAGGACTGGCTCTACTGGATAAAAACATGTTTGTATCTATGTCTGTATCTTTCAAAATCTCCTTTTCTAAGTGGCTCGAAGGTGGCATGACTGCAAACTGCCTTTAGGGCATAGGAAACCCTAAGAATCCAGAGGCAGTTTTGGAAAGCCTATTTCTTTTTTCCTGTCTGCTGAGTATTTGTGGGGAGACAAAAGAGAAGAGCATAAAAAAGGCAAGCTCCTCCAAGCTCACAAAAGATTCTGTATCTCAAGATGACTCAAGCCACAAAATAATAGAAACTTTGAAATCAGTGCAGCTCATTTCTGGACAATGGAGGAGACCATGGCAATAGTTCAGCATCCTGTCCTCGTTTATCTCCAAAAGGATAGATAGCGTTGCGGAAAAACAGTCCATACAGGAACCCTTGAACAAACAATTACAAGCATCATAAAGCAAGCAGGTCTGGAATCGATCCCAGCATCCATTTCCCATTCTCATTCTTCTTTAACTTTGCCTATTAGGTGGTTTGCGGATTCAACCTTCTGTGAGTGTTCATTTAATGGTACAGTATCAGTTTCCCCAGGTAAGGGATGTGCATGCCCGTTTTCCCTGCAGGAAAGCAAAATCTCACATCATTAAGTTGTTTTTCTCTCTGATTTGTGGTTAGACTAAAATAGAGATGAGGGGAGGAGGGAAGTATATGCCTGTATACCTGCCCCCCTGGAGAAGGCAATGGCAACCCACTCCAGTGCTATTGCCTGGAAAATCCCATGGACGGAGGGGCCTGGTAGGCTGCAGTCCATGGGGTCGCCAGGAGTATGACACGACTGAGCGACTTCACTTTATTTTTTCACTTTCATGCATTGGAGAAGGAAATGGCAACCCATTCCAGTGTTCTTGCCTGGAGAATCCCAGGGACGGGGAGCCTGGTGGGCTGCCGTCTATGGGGTCGCACAGAGTCGGATACGACTGAAGCGACTTAGCAGCAGCAGCAGCAGCATACCTGTCCCCCACCCCGCCCACAACAAAACAGAAAAGAAACAAAACAAAATACAAACAATTCTCTGTGTGCCAGGAGGTTTCTCCCCCAGAGCAACTACTGGGCTCTAGTATGTCCCTCCCATCCTCCACTTTCCTCTCTGAAGCACACGGCACCCTTCCCCACACACAGAGGCACAGACGCGACACACCATTTGGATCACAGCACAGGATTCCCCTTCCAACTCACTACCTCAGACATCCATCAACACTTGGATCTTGATGGATGAGGACCTCCTCCCTGGATCCAGCCACCCATGGACCTATATAAACTGACCACACTCTGCCACTAGCCGCACATCTTGTTGGGATATTTATACACCAAGTTTTTATTATTATTATCATTGGCTGTTCTGGGTCTTTGTTGCTACGCACGGGCTTTCTCTTGTTTCAGCGAATGGGGGCTACTCTCTATTTGCAGCGCGAGGACTTCTCATTGTGGGGCTCCTCGTGTTGTGTATAGGTCCTCGGGTGCATGGGCAGTTGTGGCGCGTGGGCTCAGTATTGTGGCAGCATGAGCTTAGTTGCCCCACAGAATGTGGAATCTTCCTGAATCGGGGATCGAACCTGTGTCCCCTGCATTGGCAGGTGGATTCTTAGCCACTGGACCCCCAGAGAAGTCCTACCCACCTAGTTTTAACTGGAGAAGAAGGTTGTCAGCGTTGCGAGAAATAAGTACAGAAACATTTGATGGTGCCTTTTTTTTTTTTTTTTAACAAATCATGAATTTTGAGGTGACCACGATTTTAGAGTTCCTACTCCCATGATATATATTGATGGATGCCTCTTGTAACTAATTGTTCAGGGTCATATGTGATCTGACCTGTGCTCACCTCAGTCTCCTCTCTTGCCCTCAACCTCGTTTTCCAAGCTGCATCCAGGAAGGCCCCTTTGGGTCTCATTCCAGGTGTCTTCCTGCTCCAGTGCCCTTCCGCTTATTCATTCCCCAACCTGTATAGTGACGCCTCCAAATCTGTAGCTGACTCGCTCCTTCTCATTCCTATGTTAGTTGAAATGTCACTTCATCCAAGAGACTGTCTTAGACCACTGTGAAGTAGCTTCCCTCATTCCATTACTTTCTGCACCATAACACCACTAATCTTCTTCTGTGGCGTATCATTCTCTGCCAGGTTGACTTATTTCACTGCATGTTTATTGCCTGTCTGTATCCTGGAATATGATCTCTTTTAGTGACCCAGACCTCACAGTCTTACTTATCATTATGTTTTCAGTGCCAAAAAGATGGTTTGAAATAGAGAAGATGTAATACGTATTTAATGAATGAATGGATTTATGAATTTATGAAACCCTATCATGTGTGAAGTATTTACCTGACTTAGCCTGTCAAGTCTCTACACAAACCTTATTGGATACATATCATTTTTATATTTGCCTTGGTTGGAACTTAGATTTGGCTGCATATAACAGAATTTCTCAATAGGAGTAGCTTAAATAACATCAGTTCACTTCAGTTTAGTTGCTCAGTTCTGTCCAACTCTTTGTGACCCTGTGGACTGCAGCATGCCAGGCTTCCTTGTCCATCACCAACTCCCGCAGTTTACTCAAACTCATGTCCATTGAGTCAGTAATGTCACCCAACCATCTCATCCTCTGTTGTCCCCTTCTCCTTCTGCCTTCAATCTTTCCCAGCATCAGGGTATTTTCCAATGAGTCGGTTCTTCACATCAGGTGGCCAAAGTATTGGAGTTTCAGCTTCAGCATCAGTCCTTCCAATGAATATTCAGGACTGATTTCCTTTAGGATGGACTGGTTGTATCTCGTTGCAGTCCAAGAGACTCTCAAGAGTCTTCTCTGAGGTATTTGCCTGACTTAGCCTGTCAAGTCTCTACAAAAACCTTATTGGATACACACCATTTTTATATTTGCTTTGGTAAGAACTTAGGTTTGGCTGCATATAACAGAATTTCTCAATAAGGGTGGCTTAAACAACATAGAAATGGGTATTTCTCTCATGTAGAAGAAATTTAAGACTGTTAATGGGGGTTCTACTTGTCATCCACTCTGCCTTCTTCATGTCCAGTGTGACTGCTTGGGGTCCAACCATCACTTCTGTTCTCAGGCAAGAGGCTGGAGGAAGGAATATAAAGGATAATGCCTCCTTCCCTTTAAGAAGTTTCATGCTGGTCCCCCCAACATTTTTGATTCTGTCTCATTGGTCAGAATATAGACCCATACAATATCTGCTTAGGAAAGAAGCTGACAAAAGTAATTAAGGGCAACAATGTGCTTACTTAACTCAAATGTGAGATTCTGTTTCTCAGGAGGAAAGGAACTAGCCCATTCTGCTGCATCCATGTTGAATCTCACAGCAGGAAGGTAACGCTTCCAAAGTCACTCCACAGCCACTGGATGATGGAGCGGAGATGGGAACCTGGCCTCAGGACATTATGTTGCTGTTGTTGCATTAGGCGCTCAGTCAGTCCTGTCTGACTCTTTGCGACACCACGTAGCCCACCAGGCTGCTCTGTCCATGGGATTCTCCAGGCAAGAATACTGGAGTGTGTTGCCATTCCCTTCTCTATGAAGTCTCCCAACCCAGGAATTGAACCTGGGTCCCCTGTATTGTAGATGAAGCCTTTTACTGTCTGAGCTATCCGGGAAGCACCTTTCATGTGTTAGGTGAACATGATAACCGCTACACCACGGAAACATGTAAGGACATTGTGTTTACCCCCAAAGCATCTAAACCTGTCCCACACACCCAGTAACACAACTGTTTCCCAAGTCCTTCTTGAGGGATCCTCAATGGACTAAAAAGCTAGGGTTGAAGTCTTCCCCCTTCTTTTTCTTATTCCCAGAAGCCAGGGAGGATACAGTCATTGTGAGACATTATATGGCGCCTGCACTCGCCTTCTCTCTCCACTTTCACCTGTTGGAGCCCTCTCCACCCCTTTTCTTGTGTGATATAGTCTTAATACTACTAATGAACATAATAGTTTCTATTGACAATTTGCTTTGATTCACTATGTACTCTGCTGAGTGTTTTATTTTTATAAAAAAAATTGTTCACTCAATTCTAAAAATTGAACCTATTTGAGAGCCAGGGTAATCAGGCTTAGAGTGGTTAATTTATCCAAGTATACCCAGAATTTCACTCCAAAGTTCACTCTTACAACTAGCTTTTTCCAGTTCAAGAATCTCTTACCCCTGGATGCTTTCCTCTCCACTCTCTCCAGTGTAATCATGTTTAAAGTGCATCCTGGTGACTCAAAAGAAGTGATTGTCTATTTCTTTGAGCTGTGTGTGTGCCGTAACCTTACTTTGCTGTTTTTAAGTGAGCTCTGACCTTGCTATCGTGTTTCCCATGCCTGAGGCTTGAACACCTCCTTTTGACTGGAGATCAAAAGGGCCTTTATGGCCACAGACCCACTTTCTCTGTCTTGAGACGTTTTAGTCCTGTTTGAGTCAGGATGGCAAGAGGGAGGTCAACATGCAAAGTCTGGGAAGACTTTGTATTTCTTCTGGGAATGCCAGACCAGATGCCCTTCTTGCCTCTAGGTGGGGCTGTAGAGTCCTTGGGATGGGGGGTTGCAGTTGCTTACCAGGACTTTGAGTAGGACCATGCCTGCATTTCACCAGAACTACAGAGCAGCCACCATGCTAGACGGTGGATGGTTGCTTCCTGCTTTATGTGAAATTACAGCTCAAGATTCTGAGGCAAGAGGGTCACATGTCATTATAGAGCCCCAGATCCCTCCTTCACTGCAGAGTTGCACATGGAATTTTCCTATTGCTTCTGTTTCGGTCACTGTCTAGACATTGTGTCATAATAATGTATCCTGTCATGTCATTTTTCTCCAATTATCTGAGTAGTTGCAGGGATTCTAGGCTGGTGAGATAAAAGTTGAAGATGCTTCAAAGAAATGAATTTAGAAGTGTTCTCTGTATAGCTAATCATTTTCTCTGAAAACTCAGGGAAGCTCAGTGCCTCATTTTACAAGGGACAGTCTTGAATTTTTATGTGTGTGTGCTTTTAAAAAAAAATCGGGGGGGGGGGGGAATCCAGCATAGGAAATAAAGATATTATGAAAACTCTCTTTTTAAAAATGTTTAGGGCTTCCCTGAAGGCTCAGTGGTAAAGAATCCACTTGCCAATGAAGAAGACACAAGTTTGATCCCTGAGCCAGGAAGATACTACACGCTGTGGGGTAACTAAGCTGAAGTATCACAACTCCTAAGCCTGTGCTCTAGAGCCTGGGGGTCACAGCTACTGAACCCACCTACCTCAACTACTGGAGCCACCCACCCTAGAGCCTGTGCTGCACGACAAAAGGAGCCATTGCTTCGAGAAGCTCACTCACCACGGGGGCTAGAGAGTAGCCCCAGCTTGAACAACTGGAGAAAAGCCAGTGTAGCAACAGAGACCCAGCAAAGTCAAAAAAAATTAAAAAAAAAAAGTTTATATCAGGGATAAATAGATGGGAAGAAACCTCATGAGTCTTCTAGGAAAATATCTTTCAAAACTTAAGACCTGCTCTGTTAAGTTATAACAAGCAAACTGGAACTAATAAGGCAAACCACGTAAATATACAGTAAGTGGGCTTGAGGATGGGCTAAATACATGGGTAGGTCTTTATTTCTAAGAAACATCTATTTAATGCTTGTACACCCTCCTTCAGTTTTGTTACACTTCATTGGATTAAGAGATAACTTAGCAGGCGAGCTAATTTTGAAATCACAAGCACGTGTTCCGTAATGGTAGACACAGCCTTCAGAAGTATTGTTTGCTGTTCACAAACTCATATTATGCAAATTACAGAAGAATGCCTAATATTACCTTCTAGTCAACAGTTTTAAAAGACATTAGATCTATACCACCTCACCTCCTCCGGCTCCTCCCCCTCGGTATTTCTTGTGTGATTCACACTAGACTGTCCCCCACTTCTGAGCTCTTAGGATCATAATATTAATCACTTAATCCTCTCAGCACACGCCTGAAATAAGTCAAAGGTGAACTCAGCAGTATGTATTAACTCATAGGCATATCATTTAAATAATCTGTTGTCAAAACCCTTACCAGTCTTACAATGAGAGCACCTTGTCACAACAGGAACTAATTCCTCTGATAAATTCCAAGCCTCAATTTCTCTCTGTCATAATAGCAAGGGAAGAGCTTTCACATTGACGGACAGAAATCACTGAATTTTGTTAAGGTGGTACTTTGTGCTGGGAAGTCTTCCTCTGTTAGCTCCTTTAATCCTAAAAGCAATCTTGTGAACTCGGTATTGTTATATGACCCAAACTTTACCGCAAAGGCAGTGGAGGCCTGAAGAAATTAAGACATCCGGCCAGGATTACACAGCAAGGACGTGATAGTGCGGGACTGAGAACTCAGGCAGTCTGGCTCCGGCTCATGCTGTGTCTCCTTAAGCTCACCGTGTTGTGTTTCCTTTTAAGGCACCATCCGTCCATCCACCCACCCATTCCTTCTCCTCACCCCACCCCAGAAATAGTGTCTGCTACTATTTGCCCAAAGCTGTCCCTGGGCACTGATAATATGTAGATGAAATAAACACAATATTTGCCTTCCAAGAACTCATGAACTGGCCAGGACAAGACACGGAACACTTGCTGAGAATAGAGAGCAGTAAATACAGAGAATATAAAGCTGCAGAAGTGCCGTGGAAGCTTGGAGCTCTCCTCATCCAGGCTGGGGGTGCAGTCATGTAATAATTGATGGAGTGCATGTCGGCTAATAGACTCCAAAAGGTTAAAGAGAAAAGTAGAATGAAGAGAAAGTGACTGAAAGGAACAGCTTGGACCAAGGCAAAGAGGCAAGAAACAAAGATGGTGTGTGTGGGGCAGAGCTGCAGGGTTGGTTTTCACTGTAGCATAAAAGGGGATGAGAAGTGAGGTGGAGAAGGGCACTAGGACATGGGCCAGGCTGAGAAGTCAGCCCTCTGCACGTCAGGGTCCACGAAGTGTTGCACAGAGGCACCGGAGGAAAACACCAACGCGTGTGTTCTGTTATTTTTTGTATTTTCTTTTTATTGGAGTCTAGTTGACTTACAGTACTATACGCTTAAGGTGAACACAACATAGTTACTCATAATTTTTGTAGCTTATATTCCATTTATAGGTATCATGAAAAGTTGGCTATATTGCCCGTGCTGAGCAATATAGCTTATTAATTTTATACATAGGAGTTTGTACCTTTTAATCCCCTATTTTTAAAAGAAATTTGTTTCGATTTTTGATGATGCTTTATGTGTGTGGGAGTGGGCACATAACACAGGTATATAATTTATGTGAGAGAGTTCAAGGCTAAAATTCTTTTATTGATAGGGTCAAGGGAAATATAATCTTCGGAGTCACTTTCATAAGTAATGGGGAGACAGTAGACAGTTTAATTTAAAGGGGGACTCTCTTACACATATGTTTGTTTACAGATTCTTTTTGAAGCCCCATGAAGGATGATATTAATAACACAGGTCTAAGATTCATACAGGGAAGTTCATTGAAGAGAAGTTTGCCACCAGGGAAGTTAACATTGGTGAAAATATGAGCCAAAATTGTGGGATAGATAAAAGGGCATGGTTTAAAATGATTTTTAGGTGGTTGAATAAATGACATTTGGTGATGGATTGACCATGGTTTTGACAAGGACTTCATCACTTTTGATAAGCTCCAGCCACAAGCCTCCTTGCTGTTGTTTGAATGTGCCCAGCACAGATCTCCAGGGCACTTGGATTTCCTCTATCTGTGCCTGGAAGGCTCTCCTCCCACCCTCACCTCTGCCTGACTGGACTCCTCCTTCCTTTCTCGTCTTATCAGGGAGACCTTCCTTGATGATCCCATATAGTTCTTCTACTCTGTCAACCTCACCTGCTCCTGGGTGTGTCCTCTCCACTTTGATCACCTCTACAGCATTACCATGTGAACAGTTCTACAATCTTGTCTTGTGTAATAGTGTGGTGTCGGGGACTTCATCGCTTTTGTTCATTGCTCTCTCTCTAATGCAGTGGTGCCTGACATGTGTGGGCTTTGCTCCGTCAACATTGATTGAATAGAAGAATGAATGGGCACATGAATACATAAATGAACTAAAAAGTGACTCTTCTTAAAGCTGATCCCTTCACAAGCCCGCTAAAGAGTTAGTATTTTCCCAATGGGAGATGAGGAGTCAGAGGTGGGGGAAGCTATCCAAAAAGGATTAGAGACTTGACTAAATGTATCCTATCTGTTAAAACTCTTTACATGGTCAATAAAGAGAAAGCCTAATCAAAGTGACTTCTGTTAACAGTGACAATTTATTGACTCAAGTAGCTGTACAATTAAGAGGAAGAGCTATTAAGGAGGTTTGATTTAGAGTTTCAAGAGGTTGCCTGGGGCTGGATCTTTTTCCGACTCTGCTCTGAAAGGCTGGCTTACCTCATGGTGTCAAAATGGCTGCAGCTCTCCTGAGCCTGTTAGACCCAAACCACACTGCCCAGGAGAGAGAATATCTGATTCCCAGAGCCCAGCAAAAGTCCTCAGCTTTGCTATGACTGGAGCACTTCTGAACCCATCACATAAGTCATTGGGATGGTATAAGCCAATTGACTCAGGTCTGGGATTCCTCAACCAATCTGTTGAGAGATAAAATTACTCAGATTGACTTAGGCAAATTTTTGAGCTAGGAATGGGATCAATAAAAGTATCATGGATGCTAAAAATGAGAAAGGAGTGGAATAGATATTGGGGGAGAAAGCCACCGTATGCTTTATAGCTTGGAAATAAATCCAGGTGTGTGTTACTAGAGTTATTCAAGAATGTCTGCCCACTTATCAAGAATACCTCCTGGGATATATCTATGGATGTTGTATAAACAAAATTTGAGCAGTGGGTTTGTTTCTGAAATTGTTAAGCATATTTTATAATCCTTAGTAATTGCATACATATTTGGACTTACTCCTTCCTTGTTGAATGCTACTTAAGAACAATAATTTGCTATCAAGTATATGCCAAAGACTTTGACTGTGTGGATCACAATAAACTGAAAAATTCTGAAAGAGATGGGAATACCAGACCACCTGACCTGCCTCTTGAGAAACCTATATGCAAGTCAGGAAGCAACAGTTAGAACTGGACATGGAACAACAGACTGGTTCCAAATAGGAAAAGGAGTACGTCAAGGCTGTATATTGTCACCCTGCTTATTTAGCTTATATGCTGAGTACATCATGAGAAACACTAGGCTGGAAGAAGCACAAGCTGGAATCATAATTGCCAGGAGAAATATCAATAACCTCAGATATGCAGATGACACCACCCTTATGGCAGAGTGATGAGGAACTAAAAAGCCTCTTGATGAAAGTGAAAGAGGAGAGTAAAAAAGTTGGCTTAAAGCTCAACATTCAGAAAACGAAGATCATGGCATCTGGTCCCATCACTTCATGGGAAATAGATGGGGAAACAGTGGAAACAGTGTCAGACTTTATTTTTGGGGCTCCAAAATCACTGCAGATGGTGACTGCAGCCATGAAGTTAAAAGATGCTTACTCCTTGGAAGGAAAGTTATGACCAACCTAGATAGCATATTCAAAAGCAGAGACATTACTTTGCCAACAAAGGTCCATCTAGTCAAGGCTATGGTTTTTCCTGTGGTCATGTATGGATGTGAAAGTTGGACTGTGAAGAAGGCTGAGTGCCAAAGAATTGATGCTTTTGAACTGTGGTGTTGGAGAAGACTCTTGAGAGTCCCTTGGACTTCAAGGAGATCCAACCAGTCCATTCTGAAGGAGATCAGCCCTGGGATTTCTTTGGAAGGAATGATGCTAAAGCTGAAACTCCAGTACTTTGTCCACCTGATGTGAAGAGTTGACTCATTGGAAAAGACTCTGATTCTGGGAGGGATTGGGGGCAGGAAGAGAAGGGGACGACAGAGGATGAGATGGCTGTATGGCATCACTAACTCGATGGATGTGAGTCTGAGTAAACTCCTGGAGTTGGATGGACAGGGAGGCCTGGCGTGCTGCAATTCATGGGATCGCAAAGAGTCGGACACAACTGAGCGACTGAACTGAACTTAACTGATAGATAATAAAAATTGCAAAGCAGTATTTTGCCTTTAATTCTAGTTCTATCTCTTTACTTGATGTGACTGTCAGTAGACAAAGGAAGATGATTTATATCTGGGGTGAGACTTGCTGCTTCTGTTTTGTGCAGAGGAATCAAGCAGGGAATTCATGAGATACTGAGCTGGTCTTAGCAATGCTGACATTACTGAAATCCAATCAGTTTTGCTGAAAAAATTGATCACACAAAGCTGAACACTACCTTTCCTTATCTTTTGATAAAGGACAGGTTTAACAGATTGTATCAATAGTTCTGTGGAACAAGCTACTTCTCTCTGTTTTGAGGTTTCTGAAAAAGAAATTTTTTATGCTGTTTCCCAATACCTGATCTTTCCATTTTCTCCTTAACTACCCCTCTCTTTGACATTTTCCTCACACTTCTGATGGCCTCTTTAGTTGTACTTTTTCACTTGCCAAACACTCATAGCCAACCAGTCAATCAAACATACTTCTGATTTGAACAAATTCTTCCCTTCCAGGTTTGCCTGGAAATGACTTTTTTGTCTGAGGTTTAGAACTAATGAACACATACTTTAGTTTTTTTGTTTGTTTTCCACTCACTTTTTTATAAAAAAAAAAAAAGCCAAAATTAAATTATCCATTTGTTTTCTAAACACCGTATAGCAGTTAAAGTCAATGATACTGCTGGTTAGCACACAGCATGGGCATTTAATAGCATAAAAAGGGGTTTTCAGTTTGTTATTCGGTGAATTTAAATGTGATCTAGCATGGAAAATATGCTAAATGAGGGGGAAACAAGGTATAACATATGAAATCCAAGGAGCCCTTGTGCTCACAGTTCAGCATCTCTGTCTTGTAAAGGCTCTGCTCTGTTGATGATGCCGTATCATTTGCCCAAGCTAACAACAGTCCTCCCGACCTTACAGAGCTGGGACATCCTAGCCTTCCTATTGCTCTTTGCTTTCCCTCTCTCCTCTCTTACTTTTTGAAACTGAAGTGAATGAAAATAATTTTTTCTGGGAGCATAGTTGAGAACTTCATGACACCCTTTGGATACCCAGAAATGGTCAGCCCAACGATCTGGTTCTGGGCCCATGTTTGGGGGATACCATGGCTGAGTCAAACAATATTTCTGTGCAGCTGGCCCCAAAGGCAGTCACCATGCCAAATCTACCCATGCGATGGTTGATCCTTATGCCAAAGAGTTCAGAAACACAAATCCAATTTAAATCTGGCTCAGAAAAGCAATAAGAGTTGAAATTGGATTTCGGTGGAGTTTGTTCTCATTAGACTCAACATGCAAACCACTTTATAGACATTTATTATTTAATTATTTCTAACAAAAGCTCTTAGAGACCCAGCATCTCTAATTAATTGGGAATGAAAGCAGAATGTGGTCTATGATCCAAAACTTGCACTGGGAGAGCTATCAGATGTGTATCAAACACTAGGGTCTTTGGCAAAAGTTTGCTTCATTAAATTCAGCTTTATAGTTTTCTGCTTTCATTCCTGGCTCTCAGATGGATCTGCATGTATTACCTGCATCATACACAACGTTTAACAGAGCCAATAGGATTCAAAGATGTGGTACCTGGGAAGTGGCCCTTCAGTGGTCCCATTTCCAATTCACTCGTCCCTTCCATCATGCCTATTCCTCTTCCAAGGCTTCTTCCAGGGATCTCCATTGGTTGCTTATCTTTCTATAATTGCTTTGCATTTTAGTAGGGACCTTCCAGGAAGAAAGCCTGCAACCAGTGGCTATAAATGTGGAAATGGCAGTTCCTTGGAATATAACAGGGAAGAAAGTTGGAGCCTGACTCATTGCTTGGATGGCCATGGGAGGTCTGGCACTGTTGACCTGTTTCTTATGCTGGTCTCAGAAACTTGCTCACAGCACTAGACAAGCATCGTGACAAGAAGTCATGTCTAATTTCTAGATAGTCATGTCAGAAACAAGCACTTAGCTGCTAGTCTTGGTCACAAGCTACAGGATGTAAAAAAAGTATTGTTCTTCCTGAGGCAGTTGTTCAGTAGACCCTTTACAGTCACAGAGAGTAATTCTCACAAACTTCACTAAATCCCAAATCTGAGAGTTTGGAAATATGAAGTGTTTGTCCTGAGTGCTCTTGGATCATATTTCCAATGAGAGTCGTGGCCTTTGCATATATATATGTTCATATCATAGTTAACTCATCATTTCTCACTAAGATTTTCTCTCTTTTTAAGTGATTATTTTTTTTCTAATAGAACAAGATACAGGAAAGTGAAAAAAAAAAGAAAAAAGATGTGCTGAGAATGACTGCTGGATGGATGACTAACTTTATTCACTGGATAGGGGATGTCTATGTCAGCCTTGTAGTAACTGTCCAAAATTGGGCATATACAATATCTTACCTTACTTTATCATGGACTTTCAGGTCAATAATCAACAGTATGAGAACCCATAAATGTTAAATGGGTGACTGCCTGGGGTCTGTTTTATTGACTTTGTCTTTTGTGATCTCCCAGCTCTTCTTATTTAGCTATGAACCTTGAATGATTCAACTACATTTTCTTTCAGTTTCCTCATTTATAAAATGGATTTAATAATGGACAAAAATACAATCTTCCATAGTGTTGCCATGGGTATTAAATATTGGGGTGGCCAAAACATTCATTTGGATTTTTTCATAAGATGTCATGGAAAAACCCAAATGAACTTTTTGGCACACCAGTACATTAGTATAGGTAAATTGCATAGAAAAGTGTCTTGTACCTATTAAGTGATAAATGTTATTAGTGTTATAACACTAAAGCTGAAATTAATAGTATTATCATAATTATTGCATTGCTGTTAATTGGCCTGATAATTGCATCATCTCCTGTATCAAAATGCTCGGACAGAAAATCATTCAGGTTAGAAGGACCTAAAAGAGAAGACATTGGAAAAGAAAGAAGTAGAAGTCTTAATTTCTAGTCTGTCCACTTGACCCTAGACAGTGTTCAAACCCTAAACTACTAGAGTGTTATCTCTTATGCTTGAAGTGAACCTTCTAGAGGTAATTACCACCTCTATGGGTAGATGTGACCAAAAAGGTCAGCATCGTCTTTATTTGTGCCCTTAAATTCCTGTATCCTTTTTTCTGTAAATAATTTTTTTTCACTTACTCTATTCAGGACACTGTGAGTGGTGAGAAAGTCACAGAGGTGAGAAAATCACTTTTCCGTAGAGAAATGATTTATATTATCAGGGAGATACATGTATCTAGTTACATATATAGACATGTAACTAAACTCAAAGTTTCCGTATCTATAAACATGGACAGAACTGGTTGTCTTGCAGTAGGTGGCTATTTTGGTGATAGGCGGGATCAATGGAGCATCACTCACTCAGTGTGAATGTGAAGCAATTTGATTCAGTTAGGATAATCACCGTTACTGGATTCCATAATTCCATCATCTGGTTGGCTCATAAAACTGTTTAGTATCTCCATAAATCAGTCTAAACTCACTCCCAGATAGAGTTTCAGCTGTGATAGGACACCAGCATCCTCTCCCTTAGAGGCCTATGACCACTCTTGGTCAGGTCTTTGGGAGGACTCTCAGGAGATTCCAAATCCTTGAATCCTTTCTCATCACCCTTCAGCGCACTGGGTCATTGGGATATAAACACAGAGACATATGGGAAAAGAAACCCTCTTTATGGCATTGAATTCAAATCCCTGTTCTGTGTTCATTCTGGAGAACTCGTAGGCCCTGGTGATCCTCAGCATTCCTGAGGACCGGGGGCTAGAATTGAGGCCAGCTCTTTTCTAAACTCTACTCTTGATGCTTCCATTCTAAATGTGGAGGAAGAAGCAAGCTGAAAACATGGAAAAGAGAAGATAACCTGTCTCCCCTAGGCCAGGGGAGAGGTTGGGATGAACACCCCATTCCAGGTCTCATCTCCTGGCTGTGTTGTTCTTTGCAAGTTTGGCAGGGTGGGGACCTTCGCAAATAACAGGCTACTCTGTCATTTTCTGCCACCAGAATAGGGCGAAGACTAGAGTGGGTAGCAGTTACAAAAGCACACACCACACAAAAGAAGTTCGGCAAAAACAGCAAGAAAAAAGCCAGAAAAGTCAATAACAGGTTATCAGAGAAGTTCTACTTGTAACACCATTTACTTCAGTAGAAGCTTCACCCTTCCCACAGTGACCGCCTTCTCGTTAGGATGGAGTGAACATGTGACTACTTTGAGCTTCCCTCTGGAGTTGAAAATTCACTGCTATCCATTACTCTTCCTGGCCTTTTTAACATGCTGGGCTGGGGGACTTAAAGCTCAGAGGACACAGGAGTTCAGAATGCTTCGCACAAAGTTATATTCCAAAGTGTGTATCTCTTCCCCTCTTCCGCTAGCACCATTTTGAGTGATTTTTGTTTTTCCTATATAACATCCGAACAAATTTAAAGCACTGCTTTAAAAATGGTGGGGTCAAGGTGGGGAGATGGCTAAATCCATCACCTAAGCCGGCCTGGAATTGTCAGGGTCAGGACATAGAGGCTTTCTTTGGCATCCATTTGATGTTGCACAGGCAACAAAGGAAAGTTAGACATCTGTCTCTTGCCCTTTGGCAGGAGATCTCAAATGTCATAGCCTGTGAGGGTGCCAGTTAGCACCCCTTGTAACCTAACCAACCTGCTTCAGAAGTAAAATGCCACCAGCTCTGTCTGTCTCTCTGTCCCTGAGTGATGGGGCCCATGCCTCACAGCGTACGGAGCACCTAACTTTGAAAGCTTGACTATAGATACCGGAACCTGATGATCCCCCGGCTGGGATGATGATGGAATCTTCCCAAGAGATTTAGGTCACCATGCTCCCACACTTACTGCCTTAACCCCCAAGTTAGGCAGCGCTTGACAGAGATGCCGTGAGGCCAGAGGGAAAGAAAATGCTTTTTATTTGAAGTGTATGTGTCTTTAAACACATTGTGTGTATGTGTTACACGTATGTGTGTTGCACATGTGTATGTTATGAATCTGCGTGCATTGTGTGTGCGTATATCGTGAATATGTTATGAATTTGTAGGCACTGTGTGCATATTGTTTGTGTCAAAGAGAATAGATGGTAGTTTAGTACTTAGATGTGAAACAGGACAACCCTGATAATTATAAAGAATTAGCTTGAAATGCACATACACACTTTTCTAAAACAAATAGATATCTAGAAATTTTATTTTCAAGTGCCCCACTTCTTTTACAGCTTCCTGTCCTTTCTCTTTTGATTTACAGATTGAGTACATGAATCTCAGGACATTTGGCAACAGATAGGCAGCTGGAAACCATAGGGCTGGGCTTTGTTTGAAAAGCTGAATTTTCACAAGTGGTTTGGGGTTTAGGTGTGGGAAGCAGAAAATCCTGGCCTTCAGAATCACTTTTGAAAAGTTGCTCCCCTGACATAAAGATTTGAAAGAAGTTATTCATAGGCTTTCTTGCACTTTTTAAGAGTTGTGTAACATTACACCACCTACCACAAAAGAAAAAAAATCTATAAGAAAAGCCATGTCAACATTTCTCAGAATGATGTATTTTTTCATGTCACAACTTTCTGTTATTATTTAATCTGTTGAAGAAAACACATGCTGGAAACTTTTGAGAACTGCCCAACACACACACACATTTCATTACCAAACTTACGTCGCTAGGGTCTGTAATGCTTGCTTCTGAACCTGGCACACATCTTTTGTAAATAAAACAGAACAATCAGCTCAAAAGAAGAAAAGGTCATTTATTTCTCTGTCTTTGATTTCTGCTGTATTTTAACTCCTCTTTGCTGAAGATTAAATATTTACCATCATTTAGTGTTCTTGCCTGGAGAATCCCAGGGACGGGGGACCCTGGTGGGCTGCCGTCTATGGGATCACATAGAGTCGGACACGACTGAAGTGACCTAGCAGCTTAGCAGCAGTGATAAATGGGGGATGTTAACAAGCTATCTTTAAGGCATCAACTCCATTTTAAAAGAAACCTCTCGAATCATCTTCTGTTAAGGGTAACCCTGTGGCTGACCTAACTCTCTTACTGTTTTAATTCCATACACTTCGGTCTCTCTAGTGCAAGGTGTAGAGGTTTTGTTGAGGGGGGTTGTGGGAGGTGAGGGATGATGGTGAAGCTTTAATGCACAGTGGTGCTGGGGTTGCAATATTGATCTATCGTGATCCATTTCCTAATTTTAACTGAGAAGGCTGTCAGAAGCAGAAGGTCTCTCCTTTTGATAAGAAGGCTAACTAGTTCCTGAAGTAAATTTCAGATGGTCAGGTTGTATCAATTCCAGGGTCTTGAATTGCTGCAGCTCCACCTGGCACATTTGAAGCAGGAAATATAAACATATACGAGCTACAAAACGTGTGAGAACAGGAATGGGGGCCGCTATCTTTTTTGCATCCCTCAAGTATGACATACAAAGTATCTTATTACTAACCTTGTCCGGAAGCCAATGTTTGTATATTGCTTTACAAGGGCCTAATGGCTGAGCCTTATCTTTGAATATTGGATAAGGGGACAATTAGAATCGTTTGGGCCAAACCCCAGAGCTGGCACTGCAGGCACCTTTTGTATGTATCCAATAAGGGAGAGGTTTAGCATAAATGAAGACCAGCCGGCAAGAGGTCCCCAGCCAAGGCTCAGTGCCAGAGCAAGAGGGAACAGGAGGGGGTTTCCTATGAGGCCCGCTGTGGACTAAATGCAGCCCAGCCCCAGAGCATGCAGTTGCTCCCGACTGGCTAACTCATTTCCCAAGACTTAGAAAATATAGCTATGGAAATTAATTAAACATAATAGCCCTGGTCTTGCCCCAAGAATGGATCTTACTCCCAAGTTTTGGCCAAAGTAAAAAGAGACCATCCAGGGATTAGGGGGAAAAAGAAGGGATAATTTAATAAAAGCTGGCTATCTTCTTTTTAAAAGTCAATCTATAGTCAAATAAGGATTTTTCCAGTTTGATTTTTGAAACTTTGTCCCTTCAGTTTTTTTTTAGTTGATTTGCTTAGCATGGAAGGAAGGAAGTACTAATCGAGAAAAAAGGGAGGAAGGAAGTATTGCCGGCAGCTAATAATAAAAACTAAAGGACAATGAAAAGAAAGTGGGAAGAATAAGTGAATGTATACCCCTGAATGGACTACAAGGAACGTTCTGAGATTAGCTAATGCTGAGTAAAATCAGTTACAGCCAGTAAACAAGCCCACTCTGTTTGTGGTAGACAATGCCCCCATAACCTGGCAAACGGAATTAAAAAAAAAAATACGGCAATATTCATTATTTCTTCTCTTATGGTTCTTTTGTTTCTCTGGCTTTCTATTGTTGTCAAGTGTTAGATCATACAGCTTGCTAAAGAGATGGCAGAGAGAAATCTAATTCAGCTGCGGCTTGCTGAGGGGGAGTGAATGAAAGCCTTTCCAAGCACCTGTGGCTGGTTTTCATGAAATTGCATTTCTTTAAATCAATACCATATCAGCCTGGTTAGTTTTCAGATGCTCCTTACAAAAAACAAACACGAAAGACTTTTTCTTTTCCTTCTTAAAAATATGCTTAAACTCTAATGGCAAAAAGAAAAGACCCAATTTATTTGCTCAGCTGGTAAAGAATCCGCCTGCAATGAAGGAGAACTGGGTTCAATCCCTCGGTCAGGAAGATCCCCAGGGGAAGGGAATGGTAACTCTCCAGTAATTTTGCCTGGACAGTCCCATGGACAGAGGAGCCTGGTGGGCTACAGTTCATGCGGTCACAGAGTCGGACACAACTGAGCAACTCTGCATACAAAACAATTAAATGGGTTACAGGAAAATAGCTCCTTGTAGGCAGCATCTTTTCGTGGGGCTCAGGCTCTAGTTTACCTGAGTCCTGATAACTAGTTGTGTGACCTTAGGTAGACAAAGATGGTCAGCAGATTTTTCTCTTAACTTCTGTGTCCTCATTTATCAAAAGGAGCTACCAGCAGTCTTTGCCTCATCAATATTAGTGATTAAGTAATGATGATAGGAAAGATTTAAGGCACAAGGAGAAAGGGGTGGCAGAGGATAGGATGGTTAGATAACATCACTGACTCAATAGACATGAATCAGGGCAAACTCCAGGAAATTGTGGAGGACAGAGGAGCCTGGCATGCTACAGTCCATGTCACAATGAGGACCCAACTTAGCAGCTGAACAACAACAAATAATAATTAATTAAAAACTAATATAATGTTTGAAATTACTTTTTAGAAAGAAAGGGGTAGGTGACACACAAACATTTTTTTTTTTTTAATTCAAGCATCTCCATTTTATTCTGTGAAACTCACCAGGTGCTCCGTGCTTGGCCATCTCCATTTCCCACGAGTATGCTTATGAAGCACAGGAGGGAAACCGGTTGGATATTTTGACGTAAACCTCTTTAGTCAAGTTACTGCTTTCCTTGTATGCAACTGATTCTCATATATCCTGCTTTGTGTTATTGACACCGGAGATTGCTGGCTTTGGACTGAAATGCCTACTGGGTGAGAGGGCGGCATCTCCCTAGTGGGCCTTGGCGTTTGGAGACCTCTCTGTGTGGCACCTCCCTGTGCCTCGTCTGGAGGCTTCTCTTCAATGACCTGTGACGGGTTGGAAGGAGAGTGGTCAGGAGGGTCCTGATGAAGAGTTCTGATGACCCGTATTTACCTGTCAGCTTCCTCTGACCCCAGCTGGCTGAGTGACAGGCTGGCTCCCAAACCCACTTCCCCACCCGCTACCCCTCAGCCACTGCATGTTTACATTATCTGCTTTCCAAAGAAACTTCCTTTTCCAGATGGTATGTGCTTTGCAAGTCTCAGCTCTGCGGGAACTCCACTTGACAAACTCTAACAGACCTTCTCAACATCACCCCCTACAGCTTTAGGTAAGAACAAAAATGTAATTCTCAACTTTCTTGAAATCGGAGTCAGAATTTCCTCCCCAAAAGCCCCACGGACAAATTATATGGGTTTGTCTCGAGTGGTTGCGTTCAATGTGGCCAAGTTCATCTACATCTGCCGCATCAGACAATCCAGCTGCTCGTGTGGCTTATTTTTTTTTTTCCCGTAAAAAAACACCAGTGATGAGATGATACAATTCAGGATTCTTAAGATGGTACATCACCAAAGGGCCTGTAATGTCATCAAATTGTACTAATTTTTATAGCTGCTGCTGCTAAGTCACATCAGTCGTGTCCGACCTTGTGTGACCCCATAGACGGCAGCCCACCAGGCTCCCGTCCCTGGGATTCTCCAGGCAAGAACACTGGAGTGGGTTGCCATTTCCTTCTCTAATGCATGAAAGTGAAAAGTGAAAGTGAAGTTGCTCAGTTGTGTCCGACTCTTCGTGACCCCATGGTTCTTATAGCTAGAAAAGACTAAAAAATGACTCAAGAATCAAGCCTGCTTACTTGCTCAAGACACATATTTAAATATCTGCCTCCAATTTTTAACATTTCAGGGTTAACCCCAAATGTGATCACAGATATGTATGTAATATCACGTCTAACAGTTTTCTGAGGAAACAAGTATAGTGGAATGTAATATTTGCTGGACCCTGATACTTGTTCCCCACTGCGTGTCATCTTAGAAACCATTTTTAAAAAAATGCTCCTGTTCACAGTGGATTGCTCAGGTCTTGGTTTGTAGGTATATGTTACGTTGGTCATTTCTAATTATTTTTAAGATCAGATCTTAGCATCATATGATGTATTGCCTTTGTACACGCCTTTCTTCTATAGCTGCTGCTACTGCTGCTAAGTTGCTTCAGTTGTGTCCGACTCTGTGCAACCCCATAGACGGCAGCCCACCAGGCTCCCCCGTCCCTGGGATTCTCCAGGCAAGAACACTGGAACAAATCCAAAACTTCAGTTCAGTTCAGTTGCTCAGTTGTGTCCAGCTCTTTGCGACCCCATCAACTGCAGCATGCCAGGCTTCCCTGTCCATCACCAACTCCTGGAGCTACTCATGTCCATCAGGTTGGTGATGCCATCCAGCCATCTCACTCTCTTGTAAAACTTGTAAGATAGCAAATGTTTTCTGTTACCTCCTGCTTTTAGGATTAGGACAAAGCTTCACACCAATTCTATAGCAGAGTCCCAGGAAACACCTCCACCCACCTCGCTACCCTGTTCTTGGCTCTGTGCTTTCTACCTAAACCCACCTTCTTTTAGTTTTTCAGACATGCCACGCCCTCACCAACCAAAGGCTCTTTATTTGTTCCCATGTTGTCTTGACCACATAGAGTACTTTCCTCTTCCCCATGTGGATACCGCCTACTTATCCTTCAGATATTATGCCAGGGAATCCTTCCCTGACTTCTTAATGAGACAAAATCCTCCACTGTAGGCTGTCATCAAAACAGTTACCCATCAGCCGTAGCTCTCATAAGAAATGCAGATTTCTTCTGCTTGAGTGAGAGTTTGATTGCTGTCTGCCTCTCCCTCTAGATTTAAAGTTTTATGAGGGCAGGGGCTGCATCTGTTCCCAGAACTTCATAGAGTATCTGGCGTATACTGAGCACTTGTGCATGTGAGCATGCTAAGTTGCTTCCGTTGTGTACAAATCTGGGCAATCCTATGGACTGTAGCCTGCCACACTCCTCTGTCCATGGGATTCTTCAGGCAAGAATACTGGAGTGGGTGGCCATGCCCTCTTCCATGGGATCTTCCCAACCCAGGGATCGAACCCACCTCTCTTATGTTTCCTGCATTGGCAGGAGGGTACTTTACCACTAGCGCCACCGGGGAAGCCCCAGTGAGCACTTGCTTAGTGAAGATTTATTCAATGAATGACTGAATGGGAGAATAATTGAAGGTGGAAAGGCTTGAAGGAAAAAGAGAACATGAAAGAATAAGAAAGACGGAAGTGAGAAAAAAAAGGAAGGAAAAAAAAAAAAGGTACCAGTGTGATGTGCTTATTGATTAATTTCAAAGCATTACATTCATAGGGTACAAATTCCTTCTTCAATGTACTTGGAAAGAATAGATGGAAATAGAAGGTTGAAAAAAGTAACCATCAGGACTGTTTCCAGTTGTTCTGTTGTTAATTAAAGCAACTTATTTTTTTCCAACAAATCCTCAGTTGAGAAAGTTTGGTGATGATATCCATGTACACAGATTTCCCCACTGACTCACGTTAATACCTGGGAAAGCAGTGTAGTTTTGCAGATGTATTTAGCTAATAGAAAATATCTTTGCAAGTCCTTCAACCACACCACAGCAGGACTTTGGGGTCAGTAATCATATGCTATATTTCAGGCTTTTAATTTCCTCGAGATGATATTTCTTGTGATCTGAAAGCTTTTCTCCCTCCTGTGCATCAGGTCTTATTTTAACATACTGATTGAGCCTCTTTATCTTACACTTCCTGCTGGGAAAATAGATGCTAAAAGGTGTGTAATGTCACATTTACTTTAAAGCATCACAGAGTGAAATTGCAGGAACCACAGGCACAGACTGTGGTGTGTATGTGTGTGGCTTTTCACCACACTTCAGACCTCCATTAGCAGCTCAACCCATACATTCAAGCCAATGAATACTATATTTAGTTGGATTCCATTCTTTTTATTAGAAGTCATTAGTGTTGTTTTTCTTTTTTTCCTTTAATTCGTACTGAGATATTTTTTACAAGAGTGATCTTTTTTAAAACAAAGTTTTAATCTGATCATCTCTATTTTGTTCTTATTTTCTTGGCAAATGTTTGAGAACTTGAGCTCGGCAGTTAATAGAATGGTACTACATTCTGCCTGGCCCCTTACTACTTTTGAGAGCTTATGTGTAATGGCTTAAACCTTATTTAAGCCATTAATGGTTCTCAACAAGGAGTTACTTTCACCTTCCAAAGGCCTTCTGGCAATGTCTGGAGGCATTTTGGTTTGCCAAACCAGTGGGTGGGATGTGGAGAGGAAGGAGCCACCACTAGCTTCTAGGGGCTAGAGGCCAGGGGTACTGTTCCACATCCTATGACAACCCACCACATCATAGGAGTTATTTGCCCCAGGATGGCAATAAGGTGGAGGCTGAGAAACTCCAACTTACACACTTAAACCTCTGTTTCCTCCTCTGTAAAATTAGGACAGTGATATCACCTGTATCATGGCCATGTAATCAGGATGGAACAATGCATGTCACATCTTTATTGCAGTCAATGGCTTGAGTGTTTTAGCTATTGTTATGAAGATAATTGAGTTATCAGGTAGATTGTAAAGTTCGAATTTTTCCAGTACAATATTATAGAAAAACCCCAATAAACTTTTTGGCCAACCCAACCCTTCCTTAACGATTTGAACTTTGTGTTCCTCTCTAATCTCAGTTTTCAGCGTCCTCCTGTATTCTCAGAGATCGCTTACAGTTCCCAACTCTCTGGTCTCTTTCATCTGGTAAACTTCTTGCTCTCTTCCCACAAGGAACTTAAATGTCTCAATACCTCCAGCCATTGGGCTCATCTGGACAAACCCAAGAACTCAGCTTGTCCTTGGTTTACCCCGTTTCAGAGCTTACTTCATGAGGTGCTGAATTGACTGTTACTCCTCAGTGTTACTATTGTGCAGTGTTACTGCACATGTGTTACTATTACCTTCGGTACAACTCCTGTTCCTGGATTTCACCCCAGAATCAATATCCACCCATATGTATCAGTTTTTCTGGAAGTGGAGCCTGGAAATATGGATCTCTGGCCCCTAAGTTCATTCTTAGTAAAGCATAAAAGCCGCAATAATATTGGGCTGGCCAAAAAGTTTGTTAAGATTTTTCCACTATGGAAGGATGTTCCGTTTCCGTAAGATGTTATGAAAACAAAACCCAAATGAACTTTTTGGACAACCCAATAGATGATGAGCTATAGAAGAGGTGGTAGGTCCCTGGTATCTCCAGTGTGTTGCATGGTGTCTGGCACATAGTAGGCACTCAGTAAATAATGGCATTATTTGAAAGAACAAATGAGTAATGAAAGCTTTCATTCTACATTAGATTCATATTCCCTTCTTCTTTGGCTTTTACCTACTTTCACATCTAATTGTTGTTGGGGTCCTCAAGTGTTTATATAATCAAAATCACTTTATTATTGTTTTACTTTAATATCTGGTTCAAAAACAGATTCTTAAAGGAGTCAAACAAGCAAAGAAGAAAAAGGAAAACTAAGCTGTATATAGAGCTTCCCTGGTGGCTCAGTGGTAAAGAATCTGTCTGCCATTGTAGGAGACACAGTTTTGCTCCCTGGGTTGGGAAAATCCCTTAGAGAAGGAAATAGCAACCCACTCCAGTATTCTTGCCTGGGAAATCCCATGGATGGAGGAGCCTGGTGGGCTAGAGTCCATGGGGTCACATGAATCAGACACAGTTCAGTTCAGTCGCTCAGTCATGTCCGACTCTTTGCGACCCCATGAACCACAGCATGCCAGGCCTCCCTATCCATCACCAACTCCTGGAGTCCACCCAAACTCATGTCCATTGAGTCAGTGATTCCATCCAACCATCTCATCCTCTGTCATCCCCTTCTCTTCCTGTCCTCAACCTTTCCCAGCATCAGGGTCTTTTCAAATGAGTCAGCTCTTCGCATCAGGTGGCCAAAGTATTGGAGTTTCAGCTTCAATATCAGTCCTTCCAATGAATACCCAGGACTGATCTCCTTTAGGATGGACTGGTTGCACCTCCTTGCAGTCCAAGGGACTCTTCAAAAGTCTTCTCCAACATCACAGTTCAAAAGCATCAGAAAGAATCAGACACAACTTAGCAACTGAACAACAGCAAGCTGGGTATAAGATAGATCAGTAGCTTAACTCCCAAAAAGGAAACCAGACTGGTGAACTCATGTTCCCTTATAAAGGAGGTGCTTCTCTGATGGCCACTATTTGTTGGGTGAGAATGGGGAAAACAAAAGGAGGAGATCTCAGTGTTGCCAGATTTTTCCACTCTTCAAGAGCAGTCAGGATGTGTTTTTATATGGTATCTCCATGTTAAATGAATTCTGACTGGAAGATTAGCAAAATGCTGTTGGATCTTGTACAGGCCAAACAAAATAAGACCAGTGGTCTTGTTCAGTCTGATGGTTCCTGCTTTCAAACTCTGCTAACCAAAGACACCTTACTCATAACACACTTGATATAGAACAAGTAGTATTTTCTACACTCTAAATGCTAATACCAATGAGCCTGCTTCCCACCCCAGTGAAGGCTGCTACTCATCACCACACTGACTGCAAAATCAGAAATAAGTCAGAAGCAGTGCAGGTCCCTTCCATATGAACTAAAGTTTAATCACAGTAGTATGTGTCATGATGACTCCACAGGTGTTCTTGTCTCTGGAAATCTTTGCTGAGTCCCTGTAAAATATAATTCACAGTCTGTGGTGAGGAACAGGGTATAAATCAGTTGGTCAATCTCTCTGCATCATAAATCATGAGTGTGACCGTTTGGTAATTTAGATCAGCAGTCAGCCCTGGGACTAAATTAAAGAAATCACCCTCAGCTTGAGTCTGCACCTAGATTAAGCAGTTGTGACTTTCCAATAAATATGACCAAGAGTTCTGGTAAGATTCAGATCAGTCTCACTTTATTGAGGGGAAGAAGGGGGTGCCAAGGGGGAACTGAATCTTCAGGGCAGAATTGAACGGCAGAGGGGGTTAGATGACGTGATTGAAAAACCACAAGTGGAAGTACAGCCTGCAGTGAGCAGCAAAATGCATACTCATTCTCTAATAGGATTGGCTTTAAACAGCATAAAAATATATCTCTTGGAGTGAATAATTGAAATCCCTAAATTAGGGTAATTATTTTGAGTTAATCACTGTATCCATCAGCTATAGTCCTATGGGTGAGTTCAAAGTCGCTTCAGTCGTGTCCAACTGTTTGCGACCCCGTGGACTATAGCCCACCAGGATCCTCCATCCATGGGATTCTCCAGGCAAGAATACTGAAGTGGGTTGCCATTTCCTTCTTGAGGGGATCTTCCCCACCCAGGGATCTAACCCAGGTCTCCCGCATTGCAGGCAGATGCTTTAAACTCTGAGCCACCAGGGAACAACCCGCTAAATATTGGAGACATAAAACTATAATCACTTATTCTCACAAGTCCACGTGCCCAATGCACACTGAGGCCAAGCAAATTAAGACGTTGCAATTTGGAGCAGAGAAAGGTTTATTGCAGGACCATGCAAGGGGATGGGTGTCTCATGTCCCCAAAACCCTCAAGTCTTCAAAGGGTTTCAGCGAAACATTTTTAAAGGCAAGGTGAGGGGGGGGCTTGGTTAGTTTTTGCAAACTTCTCGGTGTCGGAATCCTTTGTTCTTGCAGCTGCCGATGTATGTCAGGTCACGATGTTCCTGTAAATGTCCAACAAGACAAATATAATTGTCTGTTCTACAATTTTTATCTCTCTATGAATGGACTCTTAAAGGTCAGAGCCCTGAGAATGGGCTCTCCTGTATATTTCATGCTACAGGCAACATTCTTTTACAAAAGGTGCAGAGCCCGCATGACTGAGCTGAAGAAAGGATATAGATCTAATATGGAGTCGGATATGTGTCTAGGGATTACCTAGCCTTGGTAGTTGTTGGGCTTGCCTCAATGACTCTGTCTTCACTGTGTGTCCAGCTGGGCTGGACACTGCCCTGTGAGTTGTGCTCAGGTCTGTGTCTCATGAGCTTATTCTGACCCCTCAGGTTGAGGAGCAACAGCTAGCTGCAAGAAGCTCTTTTCCATGGTGATGACAGATCACAGGAGACATGCATGATGACACAAGCACATTTTCAGCTTCTGGTGACTCCCGTCTATTATCTTGACAGTTATGGAAAACCACATGGTCAAACCTAAGTTCAGAGTGCAAGGACATATACTCGACCTTTAGTGGGAAGAGCTGTAGAGTTACAAGGCAGAGAGACTGGGTGAAGTTTGGGGGCAATAGTTGAATCTACCACAAGCTGTGTTTCCAAGTCTCTTCCTGGGCTTATAAGGGTACTGTGGATATGGAATTAGACTTGGATCACATAATGAAAAAGAGTTATTATCCAGTGCTACACTGATGTTAAAGATTTACAGACACAGGCTTTCTCCTCAACATAATTGAAAGATTTTAACCTGTCTCAGTGCTGTTTTAAGTCTGATTGGTGAGCATTTATGTTAATGTTCAATCACTCAAGCTTCATGAAGAGTTTGTATGCTAGTTATGAGCCTTCTTCTAAAGGAATTCTTTATTTTAATTTTCATTGAGAGCCTCAGAATTAAATGCATGAGTGACAGTGCATTTTAGTTGGTATCTTGGTCAACATGGGGAACATTCCCACCCTCAACAAATAACTTGATAATAAGGGGACATAACTTGTCTTTTATAGTTTAAACATCTCCCAAACAAAATTGCTATACAGTCTCTAATAACTCACGGGGTTGTCTGTGCAAATTTGAGTAAACATCCTTGGGAATTTGCAAGGGGAACTAGGGAAGTAGGACTGCAATCTTAGAGCCACAGTAGAAACTGCAGTCAATCAGTTGGATTGCATCCCATTTGCAGGGGATGATCAAGGAAGAATAAGACTACAGCAATGTTTCTCCAACTCCAATTATAGCAGAAGGTAAACTTTAGTTTCTAGAGAGAAAAAAAAAAAAAAAGCTGTGGGTCAGAAATGGCCCATACTTCCATCTTCCAAGAGAATAATACATCTTATTCCCTTGTCCTGATTTCATGATACTAAGAAATCCTTTGGTTTTTAATTTGGTCTTTAAGGAGCTAAAATTCTAGTAAGAAGATTGAAGATATGGTTATTCTGACAGGAGATTTATGTGATTATGAATAAACATTTTTTTCATTCTTGTTTATACATTTGGAACTTATTCTCTAAGCATCCTCACTGCTGGGTATCCTGGTGAAATAGAGGTCCACAATCAGACCAAAGCCTGTGATGACCCCCTTGAAGTCATGCCACCTGGCAAATCTCTCCCTTGCCCTCCTAGGTCTTTATCTCCACTTACTTCTCTTTGAGATGCGCTTGATATTTCATGCTGTCAAGATAATGTACTGTGTACTGTGTGCATGCTCAGTTGTGTCTGACCCTTTGCAACCCCGTGGACCACCTCCTCTGGGATTTCCCAGGCAAGAATACCAGAGTGGGTTTCCATATCCTACTCCAGGGTATCTTCCCAAGCCAGCCAGCCAACCTGTGTGTCCTGTAAGATAATCAGTTCAGTTCAGTCTCTCAGTCATGTCCAACTCTTTGCAACCCCATGGACCACAGCATGCCAGGCCTTCCTGCCCATCACCAACTCCCAGAGCTTACCCAAACTCATGTCCAGTGAGTCGATGATGCCATCCAACCATCTCATCCTCTGTTGTCCCCTTCTCCTCCTGCCCTCAATCTTTCCCAGCATCAGAGTCTTTTCAAATGAGTCAGCTCTTCGCATGAGGTGGCCAAAGTATTGGCATTTCAGCTTCAACATCAGTCCCTTCAGTGAACACCCAGGACTGATCACCTTTAGGATGGACTTGTTGGATCTCCTTGTAGTCCAAGGGACTCTCGAGTCTTCTTCAATACCACAGTTCAAAAGCATCAATTCTTTGGCTCTCAGCTTTCTTCACAGTCCAACTCTCACATCCGTACATGACCACTGGAAAAACCATAGCCTTGACTAGATGGACCTTTGTTGGCAAAGTGATATCTCTGCTTTTTAATATGCTGTCTAGGTTGGTCACAACTTTTCTTCCAAGGAGTAAGCATCTTTTAATTTCATGGCTGCAGTCACCATCTGCAGTGATTTTGCAGCCCAAAAAAAGTCAGCCACTGTTTCCACTGTTTCCCCATCTATTTCCCATGAAGTGATGAGACCAGATGCCATGAGCTTCGTTTTCTGAATGTTGAGCTTTAAGCCAACTTTTTCACTCTCCTCTTTTCACTTTCATCAAAGAGGCTTTTTAGTTCCTCTTCTCTTTCTGCCATAAGGGTGGTGTCATCTGCATATCTGAGGTTATTGATATTTCTCCTGGCAATCTTGATTCCAGCTTGTGCTTTATCCAGCCCAATGTTTCTCATGATGTACTCTGCATAGAAGTTAAATAAGCAGGGTGACAGTATACAGCCTTGACGTACTCCTTTTCCTATTTGGAACCAGTCTTTTGTTCCATGTCCAGTTCTGTTGCTTCCTGACCTGCATACTGGTTTCTCAAGAGGTAAGTCAGGTGGTCTGGTAATCCCATCTCTTTCAGAATTTTCCACAGTTTATTGTGATCCACACAGTCAAGGCTTTGGCATAGTCAACAAAGCAGAAGTAGATGTTTTTCTGGAATTCTCTTGCTTTTTTGATGATCCAGCAGATGTTGGCAATTTGATCTCTGGTTCCTCTGCCTTTTCTAAAACCAGCTTGAACATCTGGAAGTTCACAGTTCACGTATTGCTGAAGCCTGGAGAATTTTTTTTTATTATTGCTGGAGAATTTTTAATATTTCTGGAGAATTTTTAGTATTACTTTGCTAGCATGTGAGATGAGTACAATAATGAAAGAATAATAGTTAAAATAGTATGAATGTAAATGGAAAGATAAATGAATAACCTTGTAATTAACAAGACAGTTAAATTACATTTTAAATGAGGTTTTCTCTCTTGTCATCTGATTTCTTAAGACCTTCATAAAATTTTTGTATATCCTGTTGCATTATTGGACTAGAAGTTTGAAGACACACAGGGCAACTTAAATCCAAGAAAGGCAAATAATTTGAAATTGAACGTTAGACACCTCTTACTAAAATAAAAAACAAAACAAAACAAAACAAAAACTAACCCTCTGGCAACTTCAGAGAGGAGAAAATGGCTAAAAATATCATCAATTAATTAACCCAGTTCTACCCAATATTCTATTATACCCTAAATGGGAAAAGAATTTGAAAAAAAATGGATATAGGTATAACTGAATCACTTAGCTGTACACCTGAGACCACCACTGCTGCTAAGTCGCTTCAGTCATGTCCAACCATATGTGACCCTATGGACAGCAGCCCACCAGGCTCCTCCGTCCACAGGATTCTCTAGGCAAGAATACTGGAGTGGGTTGCCATTGCCTTCTCCACACCTGAAACTAACACATTACAAATTTAAGGTAGTGCACTATAAAATAAAAATTGTAAAAATAAGAGTGGTTAACCCCTTCCATCACTTATTGAAAGAGGTTCAACCCCCTCCCTTACCTGCTTTAACTTTGCACAACCTGCTCCAGTGACTTTACTTTTCACATGTAATTGTTTATCAGGATATTTCTCTAAACATAGACTCATTTCCTCTCTGTGAAGGAATTCTGTTGCCATATGTTAAGCAAATTACTTGACCCTGGTAAAGATTTATGTATTCTTTTTCAAGCTCTGTGTATTATTGATTTCAGTTTATTCTGAACAATGCATTTTTAATGTTGGGTTTCATCGCTATGTATCAAAAATAAGTGTGTTGTTTTCCAAATCAGTCTATGAGGTTATTCAATCAGTACATAAATTTCCATTAAATGTAACAGATATTTGCTGTGTAATCACTATGTGCATGGCACTGGGGACTAAGCACTGGTGATATGGTATAAACCAGACTTAGCCCTTGGCCTCGAGAAGGTCACAGTTGACTGGAAGACAAGTACGTATGAAACAGTGACAAGCGCATGACAGAGAAGGACCCCTTTATGTTTTTAAAGAGACCCACTCACCCTTACATTTATCCTTACATTCACCCTTACATTGTATCATTTCTCATGGAGGAAGGAAGGTACATTTGCCCCCGGTTTATTTATTATGAAAATTGTTAAACATTAGGAAAAGTTGAAAGAATAGTGCAATGATATATATGCCATCCATCTAGAGTTAACAATTGAAATTTTCATCTTTTCCTTCTTTCTCTCTCCATTCATCCGTCCACCTACCTACCCATCTACCCACCTGGCGTTCCTTCCTTCCATCTATTCATCTGTATGTGTATGTATATCTCTCTTTACCTGTCAATTATCTATTATGTGAAAGCAAGTTACAGAAATCATGACAATTCACCTCAAACGTTTCAGCATACATCTCCAAAGAATAATAATGTTGTACTAAAAGCCATAATACCACTGTAACACCCTCTAAAATGATTTTTAAAAATTCTGTATCACCTAATACCTGAATTTCCTCAATTGAGCTTCAAACTTTCATGGCTATTTTTGTTCTTGGAATCCTCACCCAGTAAAGATTTTAGCACTGCATTTTTTATGTCCTTTTAATTTCTTTGAATATAGCATAGTGCCCTCCTGATTTTGTAAAGTCCAATCATATTCTGTATTTTTCTGATGATTTTCTTAAGGAGATGTACATTGTGTTCCTTTATATCCTCTGTGTGCATGCCAAGTTGCTTCAGTCATGTCCGACTCTTTGAGACTCTATAGACAGTAGCCCACCAGGTTCCTCTGTCCGTGGAATTTTCCAGGCAGGAATACTGGAGTGGATTGCCTGCCCTCCTTCAGGGAATCTTCCTGACCCAGGGATCGAACCTATATCTCCTGTGACTCCTGCATTGCAGGTAGATTCTCTACCCCTGAACCACTGGGGAACCCCCCTTTATATTCTCTATTTCTTGTAAATTGGAAGTTACATCTTAGCTTGATTAGATTCACATTGAATATTTTTGATGGAAAACTCCATGGGTGATTCTGTATATTTCATTCTCATGGGGAGGTTCCTAATGTTATTAGTGATTCTGTGTTCTATTGCTTGGCTGTGATGGTGACCACCAGATTCTGTTATAAAGACAAGTTGTTTAGTCTTTGCAGTTAATAAGTAGACATTTTGCATTGCTTATTTACCCAAACCTAAAGCTCATATCATCTGTTCATGAGCCTTGTCTGAATTACAACACAGGTTTAAAAAAATGGAGACTCTCTAATTGTATCATTCCTTCGGCATAGCTTAGCTAGCATTCTTCTGTAAAGAACTCATTTTAGCTGCTTTTTTGAAAGAAGGTGTATTTTAGTAGAGCATGACCTAGAAATGGCAAATATTTAGCCTTATATAAACTAAAAGCTTAAGAACTTGAAACAAATTTAGAGAAACTATAGCAATTTAGAGCTGGAAGGGATCTAAAATAGTATATATCCCAACAATTCTTTTCACAGATGAGAAAAGGGAGGTCCAACTGTGTTGTTTATTTTGATCTCATAACTAATGAGTTTTCTGTAACTGAAACCCTGGAATAAAGAGAAGCACATACCATACGTGGGTGGAAATGAGGTCAACACACCCATGTACAATTACTGCTCATTTGTTGGCAGTATTATCAACAGAATTATAATTTTGTAGGATAATAGGAGGTTGCTTGTTTCAGCGTTGGTAAATATTATTGTACCTATGCAAACAGTAGGCAGTGAGTTTTTGTATTTACCTATATTATGCTATTGCCAAAGTTATATTGCTAACACTAAGGAATTTTCAACGAACTTCAAAACCTGATTTACATACCTGCAGCTTTTCCTAGTCTTGGCAGGATCAGTAACATCAATACAACAACCCTATCACCACCTCTTCCTGATATTTCAAGAGTAAATAGTTTATTAAGCCAAGGATAATTTTGATACCCTCCTGTGATGAATTTAAGTCCAGTGATTTGCGTTTTGGAGAAGGAAATGGCAACCCACTCCAGTATTATTGCCTGGAGAATTCCATGGACAGCGGAGTCTGGCAGGCTACAGTCCTTGGGGTCGCAAAGAGTCAGGCACAACTAAGCGACTGACTCACACACACACAATTTGAGTTTACATCTGTCAGATGTATAGCATGATGTGAGACAGTAAACACTGGAAACGAGTGGAATGAGGAAAGATAAACAAAATACTGATGGAGGAGAAGTGTGGAGAAGAGAAAATGAAATGGCATCTGGCTCAGGTGAATAATATCTGACCCCTATTCCTGGAGAGTACCTAGAGCTGGTCATTAGGGAATAGGAAGAGCGAGTGTCAGTAGAGAACTTGTCTAACTTCAGCAGTCTTAAGACTGTAGGAAAATTAGATTCTATTTGCCGAAGCCTAAATCATCCTACATGCTCCATCAATGTTGCTCAAACTAGAAACACCTAAGAAAATAACCGAGATAGAATTTGAAGCAGGTGCTTAAATGGCAAGAGGAATGAAGGCTGGAGACAGAGTTGCCAGCAACTGGCTTTAAGTCTTTCTTTTAAACATGTACTGAGTGCTTACTGTGTAACAGGCATTGTACTTTGTATTTATTCTATGCCTTATCTGATTGAATCTCACAAGAGCCAGTATTTTTACTATCCCCATTTTAGAGATAAGAAACTGAGGCAAATTACTTAAGGCCACCCAGTTAATAACTGTTGGGGTTTCCCTGATCCCTGTTGTTTCTGATTAGTAGAGATTAATACCTTTTCCTGGGTGATATGTGAGAGCTGGACTGTGAAGAAAGTTGAGTGTGAAAGAATTGATGCTTTTGAACTATGGTGTTGGAGAAGACTCTTGAGAGTCCCTTGGACTGCAAGGAGATCCAACCAGTCTATTCTGAAGGAGGTCAGTCCTGGGATTTCTTTGGAAGGAATGATGCTAAAGCTGAAACTCCAGTACTTTGGCCACCTGATGTGGAGAGTTGACTCATTGGAAAAGACTCTGATGCTGGGAGGGATTGGGGGCAGGAGGAGAAGGGGACGACAGAGGATGAGATGGCTGGATGGCATCACCGACTCGATGGACGTGAGTTTGAGTGAACTCTGGGAGTTGGTGATGGACAGGGAGGCCTGGCGTGCTGTAATTCATGGGGTCGCAAAGAGTCGGCCACAACTGAGTGACTGAACTGAAATGGGTGATAAATGTTTCCTTTCAGAGAAAGCAGGGACATGTGTGTAGATTGAAAGGTTAAAAAGGAGGACTCCAAAAATGACAGATAAATAGTGTGACATGGCTACTTTTCCCTCTTAGAATTTTGGAATGCCTTTGGACTTTCAACCGCTAAAGCAAATAAAATTCTAGCTGGCATGAACAATTTCCTGAAATGTAAGACTGTTGAGGTCCCAGATACCAGTGGAGGAGCAATATGGTTATTCCTCACTAATTAAAAGCACAGAAAGGAAGTAGTTGAATGGCTCTGAACATTGCTAATCCAGAGTGTCATTGAATATCATGGAGGGCATGAGAACAGGTAGACCAGGGATGCTTCTGAGTGAGCACAGTTTCTCAGGGTCTGTTTGCAATTTCTCCCAGTACTATGCACCAGACAGAAATTAGCAGCGTGTCCTGGGTAAGGTATCTTAGAGCGCTGAGAGACTCCTAAAACCAACAACCACCACGTTTTTCTCCTTGTGTTTTGCCTGGAGAAAACCATGGCAGTACCTGTGTTTCCATTTGAGGCAGAAACTCTGCCATGAACCAGCTCCATGGTCCAGCTCTGGTGGTCAGTCACCTTCCTCATGCAACCTCCCTCTGCCTTCGGGGCTATTCCTGGGCAGACCTGAGCAAGGCTGTCTTTTTATCTATAAAATGAGATAATTAAGCTAAATCAGTGATTTACACAATTTTAGAGATGCACTTAAACAGGAAATATGATTACCAACAAAGCATTCATATATTACAGAAGAATGTAAATGAAAGTAAATATCCAATTCATCTCTGATTCATCCTCCAGGATCCCACCTCAGAGACAGCTAATGTGTATCTTGCATATATTTCTAGAATTGTCTTTGTTTATATAAACATATTCAAAGCTTTCTGTACCTTGATTTGTTCACTTGGCGATAGATTTTGGAGGTCACTGCTTTTCAGTACATGTAGAACTATCTTATTATTGTTAATGGAATCCATCAAATATCTATCCCTTCCTGTAACTTGAAAACAGCTGAAATATTTCAATTTAAAAATCTTAGATCAAACTATAGAAGTAAAATATATCAAACACCCAATCGTGTAGTTGATGGAAGTGAATCCCTGTGTCCTTGTTTCTCCCTCATCTGATGGGAGGTCTAACGAGTGTCCATGGAGCCCATCAAGATACAGTGGGACAAGGTTTGAAAATATCAACTAGCTTGTACCAAGAGCATTTTCTAGTTCTAGAATCCTGTATCTGTGAAAAAATGTCACTTGCTTACCACTTAGATTCTAGAGAGTCTTCATCAACTGTATTAGATAGATATTCGTTTAAACAAAGCACCCAATGGACTGGGTCCCCTTCTTCACGGTGGAGTGCCTAGGACTGCAATTTGTGAGCACGGTTAACAAGAAAGCTTGAGCCTATGAACTGCTTGTCTGAAAATTACATTCTCAAAATTTGCAGCCATTTCCAGAGTCTTGGCTCATAGTTTTACATTGAATTATTGGACTGAATTATTTCATTTTTTTTCCTATTGTGCCTTGTCAATGAAAAGTGTTGTCTCAGGGAGGCAATACAACAATATTTTATAAAGAAATCATTCCTTCAGAGCTGCAAAGACCTGTTGGTAATCTGAATGTCTTATCCACTGTAGTAAACAGTCACCCAGAATACTGGGAGGGATCCAGGCCTCACTAAGCTTCTTAAATCAACAGGAAATAGTGAAGCCAAGGCTGGCGATATGAAGCAGAGTCTCCACTGGGTCTGTCATACATTTAGATTCTGTGCTTATGAATTGTCTGTACATTCGTTAAAGAATAGGTATTTTTAAGTCTGTTAATGTTTACAATTACACTTGGCACTGAGTCTAGGTTAGAAATTCTTTATCTCCCATGTCAAAGATTTGACTAGTCTTCAGTTCAGTTCAGTTCAGTTGATTAGTCATGTCTGACTCTTTGCGACCCCATGAATCACAGCACGCCAGGCCTCTCTGTCCATCACCATCTCCTGGAGTTCACTCAAACTCACGTCCATCACCATCTCCTGGAGTTCACTCAAACTCACGTCCATTGAGTCGGTGATGCCATCCAGCCATCTCATCCTCTGTCATCCCCTTCTCCTCCTGCCCCCAATCCCTCCCAGCATCAAAGTCTTTTCCAATGAGTCAACTCTCCACATCAGGTGGCCAAAGTACTGGGGTTTCAGCTTTAGCATCATTCCTTCCAAAGAACACCCAGGACTGATCTCCTTTAGGAAGGACTGGTTGGATCTCCTTGCAGTCCAAGGGACTCTCAAGAGTCTTCTCCAACACCAAGTTCAAAAGCATCAGTTCTTTGGCGCTCAGCTGTCTTCACAGTCCGACTCTCACATCCATACATGACTACTGGAAAAACCATAGCCTTGACTAGCCAGACCTGTGTTGGCAAAGTAATGTCTCTGCTTTTGAATATGCTATCTAGGTTGGTCATAACTTTCCTTCCAAGGAATAAGTGTCTTTTAATTTCATGGCTGCAATCACCATCTGCAGTGATTTTGGAGCCCCAAAGAATAAAGTCTGACACTGTTTCCACTGTCCCCATCTATTTCCCAGGAAGTGATGGGACCAGATGCCTTGATCTTCATTTTCTGAATGTTGATCTTTAAGCCAACTTTTTCACTCTCCTCTTTCACTTTCATCAAGAGGCTCTTTAGTTCCTCTTCACTTTCTGCCATAAGGGTGGTGTCATATGCATATCTGAGGTTATTGATATTTCTCCTGGCAATCTTGATTCCAGCTTGTGCTTCTTCCAGCCCAGTGTTTCTCATGATTTCTCTGCATATAAGGTAAATAAGCAGGGTGAAAATATACAGCCTTGACGTACTCCTTTTCCTATTTGGAACCAGTCTGTTGTTCCATGTCCAGTTCTAACTGTTGCCTCCTGACCTCCATATAGGTTTCTCAAGAGGCAGGTCAGGTGGTCTGGTATTCCCATCTCTTGAAGAATTTTCCACAGTTTATTGTGCTCCACACAGTCAAGGGCTTTGGCATAGTTAATAAAGCAGAAATAGATGTTTTTCTGGAACTCTCTTGCTTTTACGATGATCCAGCGGATGTTGGCAATTTGATCTCTGGTTCCTCTGCCTTTTCTAAAACCAGCTTGAACATCTGGAAGTTAACGGTTCATGTGCTGCTGAAGCCTGGCTTGCAGAATTTTGAGCATTAATTTACTAGCATATGAGATGAGTGCAATTGTGTGGTAGTTTGAGCACTCTTTAGCATTGCCTTTCTTTGGGATTGGAATGAAAACTGACCTTTTCCAGTCCTGTGGCCACTTCTGAGTTTTTCAAATTTGCTGGCATATTGAGTACAGCACTTTCACAGCATCATCTTTCAGGATTTTAGTTAGTTCAACTGGAATTCCATTACTTGCACTAGCTTTGTTTGTAGTGATGCTTTCTAAGGCCCACTTGACTTCCCATTCCAGGATGTCTGGCTCTAGGTGAGTGATCATATCATCATGATTATCTTGGTCATGAAGATCTTTTTTGTACAATTCTTCTGTGTATTCTTGCCAACTCTGGTCCAACTCTGGTCCAACTCTTGCCAACAATGGTCCATACAATTCCTGTCCTTTATCGAGCCCATTTTTGCATGAAATGTTCCCTTGGTATCTCTCATTTTCTTGAAGAGATCTCTAGTCTTCCCCATTCTGTTGTTTTCCTCTATTCCTTTGCATTGATCACTGAAGAAGGCTTTCTTATCTCTTCTTGCTATTCTTTGGAACTCTGCATTCAGATGTTTATATCTTTCCTTTTCTCCTTTGCTTTTCACTTCTCTTCTTTTCACAGCTATTTTTAAGGCCTCCCCAGACAGCCATTTTGCTTTTTTGCGTTTCTTTTCCATGGGGATGGTCTTGATCCCTGTCTCCTGTACAATGTCATGAACCTCCATCCATGGTTCATCAGGCACTCTATCTATCAGATCTAGGCCCTTAAATCTATTTCTCACTTCCACTGTATAATCATAAGGGATTTGATTTAGGTCATACCTGAATGGTCTAGTGGTTTTCCCTACTTTCTTCAATTTAAGTCTGAATTTGGCAATAAGGAGTTCATGATCTGAGCCACAGTCAGCTCCCAGTCTTGCTTTTGCTGACTGTATAGATCTTCTCCATCTTTGGCTGCAAAGAATATAATCAGTCTGATTTATGTGTTGACCATCTGGTGATGTCCATGTGTAGAGTCTTCTCTTGTGTTGTTGGAAGAGGGTGTTTCCTATAACCAGTGCATTTTCTTGGCAAAACTCTATTAGTCTTTGCCCTGCCTCATTCCATATTCCAAGGCCAAGTTTGCCTGTTACTCCAGGTGTTTCTTGACTTCCTACTTTTGCATTCCAGTCCCCTATAATGAAAAGGACATCTTTTTTGGGTGTTAGTTCTAAAAGGTCTTGTAGGTCTTCATAGAACTGTTCAGCTTCAGCTTCTTCAGCGTTACTGGTTGGGGCATAGGCTTGGATTACTGTGATATTGAATGGTTTGCCTCGGAAACGAACAGAGATCATTCTGTCATTTTTGAGATTGCATCCAAGTACTGCATTACGGACTCTCTTGTTGACCATGATGGCCACTCCATTTCTTCTAAGGGATTCCTGCCCATAGTAGTAGATACAATGGTCATCTGAGTTAAATTCGCCCATTCCAGTCCATTTCAGTTTGCTGATTCCTAGAAGGTCGACGTTCACTCTTGCCATCTCCTGTTTGACCACTTCCAATTTGCCTTGATTCATGGACCTAACATTTCAGGTTCCTATGCAATATTGCTCTTTACAGCATCGGACCTTGCTTCTATCACCAGTCACATCCACAACTGGGTGTTGTTTTTGCTTTGGCTCCATCCCTTCATTCTTTCTGGAGTTATTTCTAACTCAATGAAACTAAGCCCTGTGGGGCAACCCAAGATGGGCGTGTCATGGTGGAAAGGTCTGACAGAAGGTGGTCCGCTGGAGAAGGGAATGGCAAACCACTCCAGTATTCTTGCCTTGAGAACCCCCTAACACTATGACTAGTCTTAAATAATGACTAACAACTGAACATTCTAGTTCTGTTTCAAACTTTGTTCTGTTTCACACATCATTCATTCATTTTATATTAAGTGGCATATTGTAGACATCTGTTTTTGTCATCCAGAATTCATTCATTTTTCTACTGACACTACTCTGACTTCTGGGGAACCACACCCTCTCTCTGACCCTTATACTCCATGCTTTTCTGATGAGTTGGGCTTGGGGGGTGAACATGTGACTGGGGTCTGTTCAATGAGTACTGTTTTTCCTACCACTGTGATTGGTCAGATGACATATTCCCTAGTCAAAGCCAATGATGTTCAGTATAAATTTCACTGAGGTCCTTTACTATTATACATGAATTGGAAGAAAAGAGATCTGGAGATCACATGAATCATCTTTCTGCCACATGAAACTCTAGAATGAGCCTGATATGTAGGAAATGAGTACTGAAAAATGGGAAGAGTTCACATTCTGTTGATAGCTGACTCAAACCCCTAATACCAGCCCATCTCAGGTATAGGAGACCCAGAGATCAAACCTGGGTCTCCTGCATTGCAGGCAAATTCTTTACTATCTGAGCCATCAAGTGTAGGAGTCAAGAAGAAAATATTTTATTTTCTTAAGACAACTCAACTTGTCTGGCACTTCCTCATGAAAATGCTGACATTTCATTTTCTTAATTCTGAATTAATTGTATTAGACATCCATCAGTGAGGTGAAATTAAGCCACCTCCTGTTGAAAGGATGGAATTTCACTATCAAGACTATCAAATCTAAAAACAGGTGACTAATTCAAGTGTCACAGTTCAGTTCAGTCGTTCAGTCATGTCCGACTCTTTGTGACCCCCCTGGACTGCAGCACACCAGGCCTCTCTGTCCATCACCAACTCCTGGAGTTTACTCAAGCTCATGTCCATTGAGTTTGATACTATCCAGCCATCTCATCCTCTATCATCCCCTTCTCCTCCTGCCTTCAATCTTTCCCAGCATCAGGGCCTTTTCAAATGAGTCAGTTCTTCACATCAGGTGGCCAAAGTATTGGAGTTTCAGCTTCAACATCATTCCCTCCAATGAATATTCAGGACTCATTTCCTTTAGGATGTACTGTTTGGATCTCCTTCAGTCCAAGGAACTTTGAAGAGTCTTTTCCAACACCACAGTTCAAAAGCATCAAGTGTCAAAGATCCTACTAAATCTCAGTCTCCAGAATAGGAAACCCAACAATCTCTACTTACAAAAAAAGGGGGAAATGCTTATTATGGTATAGCCTACATAGCAGCTCTTCATGGTCCATATGCCAGAGTTTATTTGAAAATCACAGGTAATAGGAAAGGGACATAGTGTTTATTTTTAGTGTTTATAGGAAAGGGACATAGTATATAAAACCAGTTAGCTAGTTTTCCAAGTACCTTAGCATATTTTTTATTCTTTATATTTAAGGGAAATTTTTGCATACCTGTCCTCAGTGTTCTAGGCAGGTACTGAGTTATTGGTGCCAGCAAATTTGGAAAACTCAGCAGTGGCCACGGGACTGGAAAAGGTCAGTTTTCATTCCAGTCCCAAAGAAAGGCAATGCCAAAGAATGCTCAAAGTACCGGACAATTGCACTCACATCATACACGAGTAAAGTAATGCTCAAAATTCTCCAAGCCAGGCTTCAGCAATATGTGAACCATGAACTTCCAGATGTTCAAGCTGGTTTTAGAAAAGACACAGGAACCAGAGATCAAATTGCCAACATCCACTGGATCATCAAAAAAGCAAGAGAGTTCCAGAAAAACATCTGCTTTATTGACTATGCCAAAGCCTTTGACTGTGTGGATCACAATAAACTGTGGAAAATTCTGAAAGAGATGGGAATATCAGACCACCTGACCTGCCTTCTGAGAAATCTGTATGCAGGTCAGGAAGCAACAGTTAGAACTGGACATGGAATGACAGACTAGTTCCAAATAGGAAAAGGAGTACATCAAGGCCGTATATTGTCACCCTGCTTATTTAGCTTATATGCAGAGTACATCATGAGAAACGCTGGACTGGATGAAGCACAAGCTGAAATCAAGATGTCTCCTGGCAATTTGATATGCAGATGACACCACCCTTATGGCAGAAAGCAAAGAACTAAAGAGCCTCTTGATGAAAGTGAAAGGAGAGTGAAAAAGCTGACTTAAAACTCAACATTCAGAAAACTAAGATCATGGCATTTGGGGCCATTACTTCATGGCAAACAGATGGGGAAACAGTGCAAACAGTGAGAGACTGTATTTTGGGGCTCCAAAATCACTGCGGATGGTGAGTGCAGCCATGAAATTAAAAGACTCTTGCTCCTTGAAAGACAAGTTATGACCAACCTAGAGAGCATATTCAAAAGCAGAGACATTACTTTGCCAACAGAGGTCTGTATAGTCAAAGCTTTGGTTTTTTCCAGTAGTCATGTATGGATGTGAGAGTTGGACTATAAAGAAAACTGAGCTCCAAAAAATTGATGCTTCTGAACTGTAGTGTTGGAGAAGACTCTTGAGAGTCCCTTGGATTGCAAGGAGATCCAACTAGTCCATCCTAAAGGAAATCAGTCCTGAATATTCACTGCAAGGACTGATGCTGAAGTTGAAACTCCAAAACGTTGGCCACCTGATGTGAAGAACTGAGGTATTTGAAAAGACCCTGCTGCTGGGAAAGATTGAAGGCAGAAGGAGAAGGGGATGAAAGAGGATGAGATGGTTGGATGGCATCACCAACGTAGTGGACTTGAGTTTGAGTAAGCTCCAGGAGGTGGTGATGGATGGGGAAGCCTGGTGTGCTGCAGTCCACAGGGTCACAGAGTCGGACACGATTGATCAACTGAACTGAACTGAATTGAAAGCTATTTCACAGAGAAACTCTTACAAGAGTGGGTTAGGGGTGTCTTCCCACTCCACTCTGTCCATTTGTGGCCTCCTATCCATTCTTCCTCTAGGCCTCCCCACCACATTCAGATAGATCCCCTTTTCGAGTCCCCAGAACTCACTGCATATTTTCCCATATAACCATTGATGCTCTGCATTGCAATATCCCTTCCATCTCCCCCTACTAAACTATGAACTCAAAGTATTTCTATTTTCTGGATGCTCACATGGTAGGCACTTTATAGATGTGTCTTGAACTGTAGCCAACAAAGATTTTTTTTTTAATTTGTTTTTATTTGTTTATGAGGTATCTGGGATTAAGGAAGTATTATATATATACTCATATAGGCATCTATGCAGTATTTTTCTCCCCAGTAGATGAGAAATATTTCTGGAGTAGAGCCATATAACTAAAAGTAATACAAGCCATTCATGCCCTCTGTATTACTTTTAGTTTTACAGCAGGGGATCGCTCTGGTTTTGACAAGCACTAATTAATTCTAACTCTGGGGAATAATGGGAAGTGAAGGCTTATGCTGTTTGCACCAAGGTTATCAGTTATATTGGTTTTAATGTTCTCCTCTGCTCTAGATATAAAACATGCAGCCAAACGCATAGCTGCTTCCTCATTAGCTGTAAACAGTGTATTTCAGGTTTGTCAAGCATACATATTTATTTCTACATCCAGGCATTTTTATTTATCTTCCTTGCTAGTCTGCGAAGTTTTTGCCAATAAATTAGGAAGGCACTAACTAGTTCTGAAAACTATGGCACCCAGGAAATTTTATTGATCTCATAATTTACTGGATCTTTTGGTTAATTACAAGTTCTGTCTAGCTTAGTGTGCTTTTCAAGTCAGCTGTGCATCGTAAATATGTAACTTCAGTACTCACCCTCCCTACATCTCTGGCAGCCCCGTATGAGGTCAAAGGTGTAATAGCTACACTGCCCAGTCTCTTACATGTTTAATTAAACTGTTGATCTACTTTTATCTTGGACACTAGAAACAGGCAGCATTGAGTTTTCAGAGTTCAATGCATTTACTTAGGGTGGGTTTTTTCCTAAGCCCCATCTTCAACCATTCAGCACTAGCAACTGTTTTAAAGGCAATTTAAAAAATTGTGAATGCTGGAAAAATGGCCAGATCAGTTAATCAGAAAGTGCAATGTTTACAGTGATTCATGCATTTGCTTCCTGACTAAAGCACTTTATTCAAAACAAAGAAGATTAAGGCTTGCTAAAGGTTCAAAAATTACAGTAGATCAATCAGCAGCCTCCAAAGGGCCAATATTTCTGAAGTGTTAGAACAGGGGTTATCTTTGTTATGTATGTAAACTATGAGAACTCACTGAGGACAAGTGTAACCTCTTGTGGCAGCGATGACATTTTAAGTGGCTGGGCCTGGTTTTGTGTTCATTATCCCAACGGAGTCTCGAAACTCGAGTCTTAGAAATGTGTGTGTCTGCGAGGCTTTAATTAGGTTAACAAGGTTCTCCTGTGTCTCTTCTCCCTTTACTGTGAATCAATTGGTAGTCATCCACTACATATGTTATTCAATTAAGGAAACAATTTGCTGCTTTTCATTGTTTCCTGTGTTCATTCTTGAACTCGTAGGTATAGAATTATATGAAAATTTCAAGGATCTATTTCCCTTCTTTTAAAGTTCTTCCTACCCTCTTGCTCAGTTTGTTGCTGTCCCTTTATTCCATGAGGAATCTGCATCTTGTGTACCTCCATAAAGTCTGTGAAAATATGACACCATGACCTTCTCACTAATGTGCCTGGCTTTCATTTGAACAATGATTAAGAGCGATTTGAGTCATGCATTTGAACATTCCACTTGAAAAATCAATTTAGACCGGCAAGGTCCATGTAAATATTGATTATAAACCCACCGTGTTTCTAGCAAGTTAGATTACTATCATAAGATAAAACCTGTTTTTCTTTCCTACTTGGTTAAAGAGTGTAACCAAAAACCAAATCCATGTGCAGATTGATCATATTTTGCAGATGCCCAGAGGAATAAAATTTAATTCAGATTCACAACCTATCTTCCCTCTTGCCCCACCTTCAGTCCAAATAATCAAAACCACAGCTCTTTTATGGAGCAGTTGAAGCTGTGTATTTCACTTTATTTTATTGTATTCTAACTTTTTGTACTACATTCACTATGAAGATTCCATGTATCTTGTTAAATGTGAACAGCTCGCTCAAAAACACGTCATTTCAACTGACATTTTTTGGCTTATGTTCAGTTTTTTGTAGCCTGTGTCTCAGAGCCGTAAGTTTATAATCCGCGATGCTACAGACCTTACTTATTCATCATGATTAGATGTTTCTATCTACCATTCTACTACACAGCAAGCTCTAATACTGAAATGTAAAGAAAGTTAGCTTGGCAACAACATTGACAGAAATAGTGATGAAAATCAGAGAAATGTATTGGGTCCCTCTCCTTCGTGAAGGTGCCATCTGGGTCACACTTGTGAATGGCCAGGAACTATTTGCATAATATAGAATATCAGTTGATGACTTTGGAACATTTGTTCCATCCCAGTGCTTTAGGGTTAAGATTATGAGGTTGAAAAGAACTACTGGCCATACTTACAGATAAAAGTGAGCTTTACAGATGCATTTTTATGTGATGTGTGAGTAGTTGTTTTTCCTGTGGTCATGTATGGATGTGAGAGTTGGACTGTGAAGAAGGCTGAGCGCTGAAGAATTGATGCTTTTGAACTGTGGTGTTGGAGAAGACTCTTGAGAGTCCCTTGGACTGCAAGGAGATCCAACCAGTCCATTCTGAAGGAGATCAGCCCTGGGATTTCTTTGGAAGGAATGATGCTAAAGCTGAAACTCCAGTACTTTGGCCACCTCATGCGAAGAGTTGACTGATTGGAAAAGACTCTGATTCTGGGAGGGATTGGGGGCAGGAGGAGAAGGGGATGACAGAGGATGAGATGGCTGGATGGCATCACTGGCTTGATGGACATGAGTCTGAGTGAACTCCAGGAGTTGGTGATGGACAGGGAGGCCTGGCGTGCTGCGATTCATGGGGTCGCAAAGAGTTGGACACGACTGGGTGGCTGATCTGATGTGATCTGATCTGTGAGTAGTTGTTAAAGGCTTTTGTTTTGCTTTGGAGAATGTTTAATTTTTATCCTACACAGGCGATACCTTGTAGGCTCTCTTTCCTACCGTTCTGAGATAAAGCATCTAGGAAATTTAGAGGGCAACCCTAAAGTCACTCTCTGACCCACAGAAATTGATCATTAATGGCAGCACCTCAGGCATGGGGAGTGTCATGTGGGGGAAGTAGCCTGTGACTTTTGAGTGTGCTACCATCATTCATACAGTATCCCCACAAAGGCAGGGCCAGCCAGCACTGCAGAGAAGCCTGAGCCTTGTGCCTGCCTGTCCAAGTCAGGGAGTTTGGCTGCTGCTTCCTCCTGGAACAGGCAGAGTAGAGAGGAGAAGGATGGACATTGTGTGCACCCCAGGCTTCCACGGTGCTCTAAGCCTGCCACCAGGGAAATATCCTTAGAAAAGGGTCAGAAGTAAGGATGGGGAGCCTGAGAGATTTTTTTTTTTTTTTGCCTTTAAGTTCAGATATATATTGAACTTAAATAAGTTTGTATATTGAACTTATATAAGTTCAGATATATATTGAGTATATAGGTTCGCTCCCTAACGCCAAGCCAGCGACAGGTGGGGACCACAGCTGCCCTGCTCTTTGCCATGGCTGCCAGTTCCCGTGCAGCTTCCAGGGAACCTCCCCTCCCAGGGTCCGGGCCCTGCCTACGCCCTCCTCCCCGCAGCCTACGCCCTCCTCCCCGCAGCCTACGCCCTCCTCCCCGCGGCCTCCGCTGTGACCGGCTTCACCCAGCAGACCGTAGCAGGAGGGATGCTGTGCCATATCTGAGGTTCACCCGGAAGCCAACCGGGTGGCTTCTGCTCCCGCACCTGCAGAGCCCTGGGCTGTTCCCCAAGCAGCCTGTCTCCCTGGCTCCAGGGGGCCACGTGGGAGGGCCACACAAGGAAGCAGAGGTCCTGGCAAGAATAGAGGAGGACCGAGGAAGCCCCCCACTGGACACAGCTGGGGTCCCAGGCTTCTGAGCCTCAGTCATCCTAGCTGAGCCCGTCGCTTGAATGAAGCCCACCTAGAGTGCAGTGCCTTGAGCTGTCTGAATCCCTAACCTACATAACTGTGAGCAAACACAGCCAAGATTGGGGGTCATTTATGAAGCAGCCATAGGCAACTGGGAAAAAATATCCTACCAGTGTAAGAATCTTATTTGCACTTTCCTGCGATGTTTTATGTTCGGGATAGGAAGGGAAGTCACACCCCTAGAGGCACAGCCGGAAACCCCGGGGTGCCCTCCACCGGCAGAACCATGCAGGGCTCAGAGCCATCCCCTGTAGTCTGAGCTGACAAGTACAGAAGGGAGCTGTGGTTGATAGCATTTCCATTTCCGTATCTTCTCTCTCTGTGGTGACAGTATTTTCAGTTGATCAAGAGGGAAAGCAAAGTACAGAGAGTAGAATTCTTGACATTACTGTTCAGGAACCAGAAATAAAATACATCTCCAATCTGTAAGCCCAAGGTTCTTTTAAGTATAACGCTTATTGTGTGTGCTGTTTTTTGCTCGTGTTTCTTTCTTCTTTCACCAACTAAATAAGTGATCGTGAAGAAGAAAGAAAGATATTGTCCTGCAGAATACTTGGCCTATGTCATAACTTGATGGAACACTGAAAGCATGAAATGGAGAGAGAAATAGTTATCTGTTGGCTGAACGCTGACTTACACTGTTGTATAATATAACCTTCATGAGGCTTGAGTTTCAACTTTGATGATTGAAACTCAAGGCTTCAATCTATGAGTTGAAACCCTGAAGTTAACTACTGTGAATATCCGGAAATAAGCAAAACATCCAAATGTGAGAAGTCTGCTTTATACTTCAGGTACCAAAAACACCCCCAGTATTTGGTTTTAATGCTTTCATCAGAAATTTTCTTACCATCAGCAAAATATTGATATTTTTGTCATGACATTAATGCAAATAAATACTGGGATTAAAATGGCATGGAGATACAATGATTGATGACATAACAACAAACAGTTGTAGAGCAGTAAAAAGTCTGAAAATGAGGCAGACATATTAATTTTTATTAAAGATAAGAAATCATCTTAGGAGGAGACTTTTGGCCTTGGTTAAAATCTTTATTTTGAATAAAATTCATCCCATTATACTCTCCAAGGTGCCACACAAGGGCATTTACATCTGGCTGCTCAACTTTGTAAGAAAGATGTAACAAATTCAGGGTGTTATCTCAGTTCACTATAGTTTCAATGTCATGTGTGAAGATGCTCCTAAAACCCTGACATCATGGCCACTGTCCTCTGCTTACCAAAGGACAGGATGCTACCGCTCTGGGTTTCCAGTTCAAGGTTTAACACTCGACCTCAAAATGAGTCTTCTAGCCTCATCCTCTGCTTATGTGATTCGTGGGAGATTCTGTCTAGTTTCTGATATTGTTTTAATGCTCAGAAATACATAGAAATGATTGAAGTATAAAGTGCTGTTCAAAAGCAAAGTGGTCTAATGATGGGTGAAAACCAGTGCTACCCAGAAACAATTATCCTAACTCTGCTAGTCCTTTTCAATAGGCAATCCAGACAATGTAGCTTTCATCTGGTGTTTTCTAGTATCCCTACCAATTTGCCTTTCCACAAAAGCCAAGCAAAATCAGCCTGAAAAAGAAGATCGATATTTTCAACACATTTTAGATCAACTGTATCATCTGTATTAGGTGTGACCTGATTTGTTTGAGGCTTCAAGTGTCTTAGTCACTGCTCATTTTCATATCAGACCCAGGGATCCTTTTCAACAGCAGGAGAGAAGCAGGGGTATGGGATGGCTAACAGATTGCCAATGTTACATTATTCTCCAGTGATGATAAGGACATTGCCTGTCTTATGGCTGTTTGATGACATTTTTGTTCTCATTTAAAATAATCAGATTTCATCCTGAAGCCTTCTAAGTAAATTTGAATGTTACATGAGGTGTGTAATGGAATAAAAATGGAGCTGCAATGACTCCTGTTCAATTGCCAGCATACTGCTTTTCTTTTACTAGAGATAGTAGAGCAACTTGGAGGACTAAGGGATTAACGCATTATTTTGTGCTAGTCTGTGGTCATGTAGTTAGCCATATTCATGATTCACCAGATGATAGCTGTAGTGGCAGTCCTTCTGAAGAGCACTTCCAAAGTCTTGTAATTTTGGCTCGTAGTCTTTGCAGAATTTCATTATCATGAACTTCAACTCTAATGCTAGCACAATTTCTCAGTCCTGTAGCAATACATGGCTCATAAAGTATAGCTGTGTATGTTACTATCTAAGCACTGAGGTCCTTTGCTGCTGCTGCTGCTGCTGCTAAGTCTCTTCGGTTGTATCTGACTCCGTGCGACCCCATAGACGGCAGCCCACCAGGCTCCGCAGTCCCTGGGATTCTCCAGGCAAGAACACTGGAGTGGGTTGCCGTTTCCTTCTCCAATACATGAAAGTGAAAAGTGAAAGTGAAGTCGCTCAGTCGTGTCAGACTTGTAGCGACCCCATGGACTGCAGCCCACCAGGATCCTCCATCCGTGGGACTTCCAGGCAAGAGTACTGGAGTGGGTTGCCATTGCCTTCTCCGACTGAGGTCCTTTAGGCATTTCCAAGTGAAAGGAGAGTTTGAATTGAGTGAATCAGAGTTGTTCAGGGCAGAAGAACTTCAGCTCCAAAGCCCAATAAAGAGAAGCACAAAAGATGGGATACACATTTCAACTCTTTCTTCTTGCATTTAAGAATTTAACTGGAAAGTTCTTTAGACTAAGTTGAATGAAGTAGGAAGATACAGTGAAATCACACTACAACTCTCAGCTTGGTTTTATGAAACTAAAGTGACTTATGGGCTTCCCTAATGGCTCAGACAGTAAAGAATCTGCCTGCAATGCAGGAGACCTGGGTTCAATCCCTGGGTTGGGAAGATCCCCTGGAGGAGGGCATGGCAACCCACTCCAATATTCTTGCCTGGAGAATCCCCATGGACAGAGGTGCCTGGCAGGTATAGTCCATAGGGTCACAAAGAATTGGACACAACTGAGAGACTAAGCCCATTAGCATAGGGTGACTTGCAGGAAATTATTAATTGGTCGCTAAAGATTTGTAGAAATTCCATGGAGATTGCAAGAATAATTAGACTTGCCATAAGGCACTGCTCAATAATATAGTCACCATTACTGGATCAGAATTGTATCTTGTTACCACATACCACAGTACCAGATACCACAATCTGTGGTACCAGAATTGTAGCTGTTGTCCAAATTCACAGATTTTTCTTCATTTCTCAAGAGGAAACCTGCAAGCTTACTAAAGTTCCATATATTAGTTAGCATTTGAAACCAGTGAAAGAATTCTTTTCAATGCCACATGAGGTTCTGTTGGACATAAAGGTAGAGTCTTAACCAAACAGCAGATTTAAAGTTTTCTTATCACATTTGACTATCAAAAACACGACCCTCTCTTATGACTCTTCAATTTCTGTTAAGGAATCTATGGTTAATGGCTTTTTGTTTCTCTTATCAAGATGGACTTTAAAAAGAGATCATTCTCTGAAAATATGCACATTTTTGGTAAAAAATGAGTTTAACTTGGCAAGCTCTGTCTTTTCCCTGTGTTCTGGAAATAATTTATATCAGTCATCTTTTAGCAACTGTAAGTCAGGTCTTCCTTGCCATGAACTCATGCCCTGGTAGCAATCCATTATATGTTTCCTGCTAAAAACAACCCCAGGAGATAGTAATTAACCTCCTCTTGAGTGTAATAATAGAATCAGAGATTGATGAACAATTTTCTTCAAATATTTTAAGTAATGGACTAAAACTGAAAGGCCATGCCTTGCTTGTCTTAGAAAAACAGTACGGAATATGTTAGAATATCATGAATAAATGAACACTTTCATTTATGAGTTTTATATAGAAGTCATTGAGTTTCCCTGCTCGAGGTACAGCCTGCATGGCAGTTAATCTTCTTGTGGCACTTGCTGTATAATGCAACACCTCTCTGGGCAATCTTTTGTATTAAAATATAGTGTTTAAGCTCTTTTCCTTTGCAAAGCAAGACTGGATTGTTCAGTCTGTTTTTTTTAATGATCTGCTGAAAATTATTTCAGAAATAACCAACATGGTAATTTCCATATAATATCTTTTTATAGCTCATTGGGAAATATATAATATTTTCAAACCAGGTTAAAATTATTGGAAAATGTAAAGAACCCTACGTTAGTAACCAGAAGACTCCTGTCTCAGCATTGCTACCATCTGTATGCCCTGAGCAAGTCATTTCCTCTCCTCCACTGTTATTATTTTAATCATTAAAGTGGAAACAGTCATTCAGTGACTTCCAGTCACTTCAATTTAAACAGTCCTCCTCTCTATTTAGATTTCTTTCCTGCTTTTTATTTCCATTCACCCTATCCCTCCTATTTTACTCTAATGACCTCTTATTTTAAGCGCCAAAGAATTACGGCCCATCCCAGGCTGGCTTGAGGTTTCTTCCTGTGTAAGAGAGCTGTCACTCATCCTCACTGCAGTCATATGCCAGCTCTCACTCTGTGAAGGAGACTGAATGGCACGGACCAGCTGCATCTGAAGAAGACTCTAGACCCCATTACGGTCATTGGATGGGCAAGACATAGGCAAAATCAGATAGTGCAAAATTACATTTCTGAAGAAAATTCCCCAGAGGCTCTTTCAAATGGTGAGGGAGATACTTTGATTAGAGAAAAATAGCACTGCCAAACTGACGCGAGCACGCTAGGCTGGCTACCACAGCCTTCTGTGAAAATTGTTTACTGCAAAAACCACCACCGCACGAATCTCAGGGGTGAGTCATTTAAAATGGACATTCATTCTGAGTTTATCCATAGCTGAGTTACTAAAATACCAACCCAGAAGGTTTAACAGTTTAATTAAGGGTTTTTAAGGATTTTTCGAAATGAAGCATTATCAGTAGGAGATTTCTCTGTGAGCTCTAGGTAGCGTCCGTGGACTGCAAGTTTTCCTTTGAATATTACAAATGAGAATAATGCTCTACCAAGAGACATGGGCATGCTGTTAAAAACAACATATAACTATATTTTAATTAAGTTATTTATTTTAATTGGAGGATAATTACTTTATAGTATTGGTTTTTTGTTTTTGTTTTTTTTTGGTACATGTATCCTCCCGTCCTGAACCACCTTCCCACCTCATCCCTCTGGGTTGTCTCAGAGCACCAGCGTTGGCTGCCCTGCTTCATGCATCGAATTTGCACTGGTCATCTATTTCACATATGGTAATATACATGTTTCAATGCTATTCTCTCATATCATCCCACCCTTGCCTTCTCCAAAGTAGTCCAAAAGTCTGTTCTTTACATCTGGGTCTCTTTTGCTGTCTTGCATATAGGGTCATCATTACCATCTTTCTAAATTCCATATATATGCATTAATATACTGTATTGGTGTTTTTCTTTCTGGCTTACTTCGCTCTGTATAATAGGCTCTAGTTTCATCCACCTCTTTAGAACTGGCTCAAATGTGTTCTTTTTTATGGCTGAGTAACATTCCACTGCGTATATGTACCACAGTTTCCCTAGCCATTCGTCTGCCGATGGATATCTAGGTTGCTTCCGTGTCCTACCTATTGTGAACAGTGCTGCGGTGAACACTGGGTACATGTGCCTCTTTCAATTCTGGTTTCCTCGGTGTGTGCGCCCAGCAGTGGGATTGCTGGGTCCTGTGGCAGTTCTATTTCCAGTTTTCTAAGGAATCTCCACACTGTTCTCCATAGTGGCTGTACTAGTTTGCATTCCCACCAACAGTGTAAGAGCGCTCCCTTTTCTCCACACCCTCTCCAGCATTTATTGTTTGTAGACTTTTTGATGGCAGCCATTCTGTGGTGGGTTTTGCCATACATTGACATGAATCAGCCATGGAAAATAACATGTAACTATTTTTAAAATTAAGATGTGGCCATTATTTTATTTCTTGACATAAAAACTAAACACATGTTTCTGCATAAATGTTAGACCATTCATGACATTGTTATTTTGGTGCAAAAGGAGGATAAGTATCCATTTTAGGTGAAAGGGGAGGAAATTATTCAAATCACCTGGGACACTAGTTCATAAGCTCTATGGAAACTTTAACAAAACAAGCTCCACAGTTTATGCAGTCCCCCCTAGAAAAATAGATGCTTTTAAAATGTAAATCATAATGAGTGAAATTATTATTGATATTCTCACTGGCCGTGTGAGGGTCATTAATGAAACAGTCTTCATGATATGAGTTCTAATATAAAACTATAAAAATATTAAAAATATTCTGCATAGGGTGAAATACCCATCTTTATAATGTGGATTTGATGTGATTAGTAGTTACCTACACCATAGGGGCAGAGAGACTCTTAAGTCTATTCCCTGAATTTGGGGATTTTCTGGCATTTAAAGGAGAGAAGGATTAGTAGACTTTTCTTCATATATTTTATTTGTATATTACCAAAGCCTCCAAAAATATAAATAAATGGTTGTAGCCTTCTCTGCTAGACCAGTAGATAAACACAGATGTCTGAAGGAAGTATATTAGGAATGTACATTAATAATTATTCGTTAAACTACTTGATCTTTGTTGTATAAGGTGGTCCTCATCAACCACTTCTGATGAGTACCACATGTAAATGAAAATGGTTTCCTCTGAAAATAAAACACATGGGGAACTCAGCTTCAGAATGGGTTCTTAGATTGCTCACATGGGGAAAAATTGTATGTAAAGCCACATGTTTGTATGTATGTATGTATGATTGTATGTAGTGGCACAGGTTGTACCACTTTCTAGTATCTTTCCAAGGTAATACTCAAATTTTTCTTTGCTGCTGTAAATTTCTGAATAACCAAAATAAATAATAATATATATGTCAGTAAATAATATAGCTGTTATAATAATTCACATCAATTAATGTGTTTCAGTTCAATTCAGTTCAGTCTATCAGTTGTGTCAGACTCTTTTTGACTCCATGGACTGCAGCACACCAGGCTTCCCTCCCCATCACCAACTCCCGGAGCTTGCTCAAACTCATGTTCATCAAGTGGGTGATGCCATCCAGCCATCTCATCCTCTGTTGTCCCCTTCTCCTCCTGCCCTCAATCTTTCCCAGCATCAGGGTCTTTTCTAATGTGTCAGTTCTTCACATCAGGTGGTCAAAGTATTGGAGTTTCAGCTTTAGCATCAGTCCTTCCAATGAATATTCAGGACTGCTTTTCTTTAGGATGGACTTGTTGGATCTCCTTGCTATCCAAGGAACTCTCAAGAGTCTTCTCCAACACCACAATTCAAAAGCATCAATTCTTCGGTGCTCAGCTTTCTTTATAACCCAATTCCTACATCCACACATGACTACTGGAAAAACTATAGCTTTGACTACATGGACCTTTGTCAGCAAAGTAATGACTCTGCTTTTTAATATGTTGTCTAAGTTGGTCATAGCTTTTCTTCCAAGGAGCAAGTCTTACAGGAGACTGAGCCAGACTTGCCTGTGAATGTTCAGGAGTCTCCAGCTGAGGTGTGGGTCAACAGTGGCCTGCCTTGGGATCAGGGCACTGAATACAACAGTCCCTGCATAAATCCTTTTGAAGGAGGTCACCATTACCACCATTACCCCTACCATAGTTTGGCCTCAGGCTAAGCTACAGGGAGGGAACACAGCTCCACCCATCAACAGAAAACTTGATTTACTGAGCATGGCCTCGCCCATCAGAGCAAGACCCATATTCCCCTACAGCCAGTCCCTCTCATCAGAAAGATTCCACAAGCCTCTTATACTTATCTATGAGAGGGCAGACAGAATGGAAAGAGCAATTACAGAAAACTCACCAAACTGACCACTTGGATCACAGCCTTGTCTGATTCAGTGAAACTATGAGCCGTGCTGTGTAGGGCCACCCAAGACGGATGGGTCATGGTGGAGCATTCAGACAAAACGTGGTCCATTGGAGAAGGGAATACCGAACCACTTCAGTATTCTTGCCTTGAGAACCTTATGAACAGTATGAAAAGACAAAAAGATAGGACACTGAAAGATGAACTCCCCAGGTCGGTAAGTACCCAATATGCTACTGGAGAAGAGTAGAGAAATAACTCCAGAAAGAATGAAGAGGCTGAGCCAAAGTGAAAACAGCACCCAGTTGTGGATGTGACTGGTGATGGAAGTGAAGTCTAATGCTGTAAAGAACATTGCATAGGAACCTGGGATGTTCAGTCCATTAATCAAGGTAAATCGGAAGTGGTCAAACAGGAGATGGAAAGACTGAACATAGGCATTTTAGGACTCAGTGAACTAAAATGGACTGGAATGGACAAATTTAATTCAGATGACCATTATAGCTACTCTGTTACTACTGCTGGTAAGTTGCGTCAGTCATGCCCGACTCTGTGCAACCCCATGGATGGCAGCCCACCAGGCTCCCCTGTCCCTGGGATTCTCCAGGCAAGAACACTGGAGTGGGCTGCCTGGGCAAGAATCTCTTAGAAGAAATGGACTAGCCTTCATAGTCAACAAAACAGTCTGAAATGCAGTACTTGGATGCAATCTCAAAAAGGACAGAATGATCTCTGTTTGCTTCCAAGGGAAACCATTCAATATCACAGTAATCCAAGTCTGTGCCCCAACCAGGAATGCTGAAGAAGCTGAACGGTTCTATGAAGACCTACAATACCTTCTAGAACAAAACCCCAAAAAAGATCTCCTTTTCCTCATAGGGTACTAGAATGCAAAAGCAGGAAGTCAAGAGGTATCTGGAGTAACAGGCAAGTTGGGCCTTGCAGTACGAAATGAAGCAGGGTGAAGGCTAACAGAATTTTGCCAAGAGAATGCACCAGTCAGAGCAAACACCCTCTTCCCACAGCACAAGAAATGACTCTACACATGGACATCACCAGGTGGTCACTACCAAAATAAGATTGATTATATTCTTTGCAGCCAAAGATGGAGAAATTCTCTATATTCAGCAAAAACAAGATTGGGAGCTGACTGTGGCTCAGATCATAAACTCCTTATTGTCAAATTCAGACTTAAATTGAAGATAGTAGGGAAAACCACTAGGCCATTCAGGCATGACCTAAATCAAATCCTTTATGATTAAATAATGTGTTTAGCAAGTATATGGCAACCCACTCCAATATTTGTGCCTGGGGAATCCCTATGGATAGAGGAGCCTGGCAGGCTACAGTCCATGGGGTCGCAAAGAGTCAGACACGATCGAGCAATAGTACAGCAAGTATATATTCTCTGCTAGGTTTATATAAGGCACAGAAAATACCATGATTGATGAGATGTGGTCTTTTCCATCTATGATCTCAAATTGAACAAGCAAAACACAATGGGACAAGGCTACCAGCCCTGGGAACCCTAGGCTCTGAACATTCTAGACTCTTCACTCTTCCCTGAATATCTCAAAGACTGTTCACTTACTTGTGGTTTGGCTCATGTGTTTATACACCTAGATTTTTGAGATGCAAAACTTTTTTCTCTCAGATTACTGTCGCCATGCAGCATCTCTAAAGCCATTTTAGAAAATTGAGTAATAATTTTCTAATATATGCTTCTGTTTTGCGGTAAGCACCACACCCATTCCATGAGGCCATGTTCTCTACTGTGAGTTTAGTTTTAACAAGCAGAAGAGGGATTATCGGGATGGAAAATTATTTAGATTCATAGCAAAATAAGTCTTACTACACAGCAGTGTGAACAGCTAGCTACCATACATAAACATAAGGGGTCTAAGTTTAAAAAGTACTAAAAGTGGACAGAAGGGATCACAGAAACATCAGTATTTGAGGTGAGTTTTTAAAGGAGCCATCTGATACAGGCAGGAGAAGGTGCTTTGAGAAGTGAAGAATCTTGAGTGCCATGGATTATGATCCTATATTCTTCCAAATGTAAGTAAGATGAAAAAGAGCTATCTGAAATAGAGGAGAAAATGAAAAGGCCTATGCTTTTTTTTCCGATGTACATAATATGCACAGATTTTTCCAAAAGTGAATTTGACCTACATTTGCTCAAATAAATTACCTTTTCTCTTTCAGTCTGTTCTATGGCATATAATCATGGAGAAAGAAAGGCATGGATTACAGTCCAAAAAAAAAAAAAAGAGAGAGAGAGGATATTTTATTATTAAAGTATGAAAACTATAAAGAGAAACCTTAGTGGTTAATAGTAGTTTTTACTAATGCCAGCCACTGACATGTATCGCATGATGCACCGTTATGGATGCCGGGTGTTTATTTTATGCATGTTACACATGTCATTGTTTATTATGTGCATATTACACATGTCAGACATGGTGCTGGAGGCCATGGGGACAGACGAGGCCCTGCCTACTGGACCTCGGCTTCTAGAGCACAGAGTCATATAGTAAGTATAGACAGACAAAAACCAGAAAGATAATAGATTTTGATGAGAGCTGTAAAAATAAGAAGAAAGTAACAATCGTGTTATGATAGAGATCAGTGGTAGTACTCCTTTCGGGCAGGGCAGTCAGCAGAGATGTCTAACAGAAGGTATTTAAAGTACACACTAAAGAAGGCACTAACCCTGTTAAGAATCTGGGGAGAGCATCCCAGGCAGAGCAAGCATGTTGTAAATGGTCCTAAGGTTGGAATCGCCCAGGTGGTTTAAGAGACTAACAGAAGCCAGTGTGGCCAAGTAAGCAAACACGGGAATGGGGTGAGTAGTCTGGAAAGATGGTGGTGGGGTAGTCAGGGAGCAGAATCTTCAGGGTTTTACATGGAAGTAGAGCTGAGAGCAAGGTGCTTCCCCTGAGCATGTTCTCCTAAAGTGGAGCTTTTTCATGGCTGGTGACTTGACGAGAAGAAGCTGAAGGAAGCCCTGTGAGATTCACAGTGTTAACGTCACAGGCCAGACCGTGGGTCCAGCCCAGGACAGAGTCCTCTGTGCTAAGCAGGCCTGTCCGAAGGCAGCAAAACTCCCAAACCCCTTCCATTCACTGTGTCTATTCCTGCCCGCCTTCAGCACCACCACCATCTGTGAGAAATAGCTGGAGCTTGACCTGGAGGCCACAGTAAGGAATAGCTCTGATGCTTATTGCAATGGAAGACCCCAAGATGAACAGAGAAATGCAAGTCCAGGACACAGTTTTAAAAGATTTCTGTGCCTGCTGTGTGAATGGTTTAGGAGGCAGGAAGAAAGAATATAAGTGGAATATCCAGTAAGGAGGCTGTGGCCATAGCACAGGGGAGGGAAGGTGGCTGATGGCCCTCCAATACCGACAGTGGACATGACGCGCAGTAGATAAAATGAAGACATATTTTATAATAGTATAGGCAGCTTCCACAGGTTGATTTTGGGTGGAGAGGAAAAGGAGGAGAGCCCAAGAATGATTCTTAGGAGTTTGACTTTATAAGCAGAATGTACTGTGGCTTTATGATTGAGGCATAAGGAAAGCACACAGTAAGGCTCCATTTTGGCCATGCCAGGTGTGAGGTATCTGTAAGGTGGCTAAGGTAGATCCAGGTTGGCCTGTGGATTTAGGAGGTGGACATGGCTATTATGGTCTGAATGTTAAAGGAAATACTGTACAGGAAAATTAATTTGGAAGACAGTAGCATGTGGATGGGCTTCAGGGGTGGCTCAGATGGTAAAGAATCCGCCTGCAATGTGGGAGACCTGGGCCCAATCCCTGGGTTGGGAAGATCCCCTAGAAGAGGGCATGGCAACCCACTCCAGTATTCTTGCCTGGAGAATCCCCATGGACAGAGGAGCCTGGTGGGCTACAGTCCATGGGGTCGCAGAGTCAGACACAACTGAGCGACTAAGCACAGCACAGCATGTGGATGGTATTTAAAGCCATGGGCTGGAAAAAGCACATAGAGAATCCTTTCATTTTAGAAAAAAATAATTTGTGAGTTTAGCTTTCTTAACACCGTGTACCCAGCTCTTTCCCCTGTATGATGCCTCCCTACATTGGTGGAATGTTCTGTACACAGAAATGAAACAACTATAGTCTTTGCCTTCTAAGAACTCAAAATCCAAAATGGCCCTGATGGTATGACCAAGGTAGATTCCGTTTCTCCTCTTGTCCCTGAGCCTTTGTAATAATAACTCGTACAAGTATTACAGTCTCCAGGGACTTTATATTCACTATCCCATTTTGCTTTTTTGTCCTTGTAACAATCCATGAAGTGTGAAGGACGTGCACCGTCTCCCGTTTGATGGACTGAGCAACTCTTTAAACAGATATTCTCATTCCTCCTTTTAACAGAAGAGAATGTGGGCCACGAAAGGTTAATTAAGCAATTTCTCTGGATGAGGTCACGGAAGTAACAAGTGAGATTGGCAGAAGAAAGATACTTCTGACTCCAAGGGTCTAAGGCATCTAGTTTTAGATGGAAATTTCCTGAATATAGCAACTTTTTTAAAGAAATAGAGCCGCCATTGAGAGCAAGAGCTCTGGAGTCTAACAGAGTTCAATGAAATCTGTGCTCTCCACTTGACCTTGGAAGTAGCATAGCTTTCAATGCATTGACTTCCTAATCTGTAGAGTGAGGATGCTAATATCTACCTGTTAGGTTGTTGGTGAATTCATGCATCCGTGTAATTTACCCAGCCTTCCACTAACCAATGAATTCATTCACCAACCAAACACAAAAGCTCCTACTATGTGCTAGCCTCCATATTAGACATTGGAAAAGCATTATATTGCAGAAAATAAAGCTACTGCCCTTCTGAGAGTGCCATCTTTGGTGGGAAGCAGTCAAGGACCAATCAGCAAAGTGTTACAGAGTGTACAGATGGTGGCAAGAGCCGTGTATAAAGGAGAGCAGTGTTGAGGATCATGACAAGTCAGGGAAGGCTTCTTTGGCAGGGAGCTGGACAAGGATGAAATGAGACAGCACACAAAAACATGTTTAGCACGGGACTAGACACCCGCTTCAAGCCATGCCATCCTGAGAAAAGGAGAGTCAGAAAGCAGGCATGGGTGGTACCCAGGATCATGGGCCCCTTGCCCAGCCTGGGGAGAGCCTCTGCCTTGGGAATCATTTCATCCACTGACTGAGCTACGAGATAGTCTCTGGCTGCTCTAGCTAATGCCGCTGAATGCATGATGAATCCAACTGCTCTTTTTCTGAATCTGTTCACCAAACGCATTCTAATCATGATTTAACCTCCCATGTAAACCTGCCCACCTGGAGGGATTTTCTGATCACATAGACCTCCAGTGCTCAGCTTCCGTTCGTAGCTCTTCTCATTATGCTTTGAGACACAGGCACTCTAATTATGATTTGGCTTCCCGTGTAGCTTGGCCACATGGAGTGCCTACGCTCATCACACGGACTTTGATTATTCTAGCTCCTGTTGCAGCTCTTGCTCATTGTAAGTTTAGCAGCCGGCATTCTGATTGAACACGTTCGCCTCCTGAACTTAGGTAACATCAGCACCTGACACATAGTAGGCACCCAGTGAGCATTCACTGACCGTTGGATTGAGTTCTCTGAGGCCTCTGGCAAAAATCAGACTTTCAAGGGTAAGGTCACCAAGGGGGGTGGTGAATGCCCCCCTGCAGGGCCCCCCAGGTGCCAGCCTGCTTGTGTTTCCCAGGCACCCACCCACCTTCACCCCTGCGACTACGGACATGGGCTGATTTTGTACGTCAGCAATGGCTTGAATTCCTACTTTAGCCTATCCCAGGGTCAAAAGGAGAAATGATGCAGAATCTCCTCTTCTTGACTCTAGATAAGCCAATGCAGTTGCCAGGCAAATTCAAGAGCAGGGGTCTTAAATGCAATTGTACTCATGGGAGCAATGCTTCTCCTCACCTCCAGAACCCTGGAGAAGCAGAGGTAAAGGAAGCTGAGGGCAGGGCTGGTGGTGGGACCCACATGGCTGCAGAGGGCCTGTAATCCTAGTGATAATACCAGTGGGGTTCACAGACTCACAGGCATTGCGTCTCATGCTTCAGATCTGGTGCCTCGCTTAGGTTTGCCCACCCTGCAGGCCAGTGCATGGATCAGCTGGAAACCTCTCTTCCTTTGATTTAAACCCACATCTTTCAAGACTGTTTAATGAAGGTTTCTGACTTCTTTTTTTGGCTAAGCAGACATCATACATGAACCCATCGTTTTCCCTCTGAATTCTAGCCCAGTAATTGTCTCATATCTGTCTAAGCTTCACACCCAAGCCAAGATCATCTTGTATCTGTCATCTTGTTAGGTGGGTAGGAGGATCTTGCTGTTTCCTGCCAGCTCATCCATGCCTCCGGCGGCTCGGGGATACATTCCTTCCGGAGGAAGGGCCTTGATGGTGGATGGCTGAGGGAGATTTCGGTTCCTCTGCTGTCTGGTCTCACTCCCTCCCTATCCTCACAGTCTTTGAACAGAATCTGGAAACTTCAGCTCCACCTAGTCATTAAGTTGAGGAAATAGAATACATCCAATTGCAATTCTGTTGTTAAAAATAAGATCCCATCACTGCATGTCACCACTCTTTTTTTTTTTTTTTGAATGTTTGGTATTTTCTGCCAAGCCCAAATACATCATATTGTATGTGAGGTATGCTTATTATGTAAGTATGAGTGCGTTTTTCCTTAACTCTCTCAGTAATTACATGTTTCTTTGGCCTAATTAATTCACCATAGTAGGCCTCACGTTCTTTTTCTCTGAAAACAGGCAGCTGTGTTAGGTTAGTGGTTTCCAATGTCTTTTAGGTGGTGGAGAGCCTGTAAGCCATGGCCTGCTTTGTGGGATACCAATGAAACATTAACACCCAAAACTGGACTTAAAAAGAGCCAAGCATAGAATTTTCTGACATCCCAAATACCGTTATGTAAGATTCTAATAGGGACAGCAGTTAGCATGTAGGGAGATGCCACTCATCTGCATTTGCTGGGCCCTAATTACTTTGCCAACAAAGGTCCGTCTAGTCAAGGCTATGGTTTTTCCAGTGGTCATGTTTGGATGTGAGAGTTGGACTGTGAAGAAAGCTGAGTGAAGAATTGATGCTTTTGAACTGTGGTGTTGGAGAAGACTCTTGAGAGTCCCTTGGACTGCAAGGAGATCCAACTAGTCCATTCTAAAGGAGATCAGTCCTGGGTGTTCATTGGAAAGACTAATGCTGAAGCTGAAACTCCAATACTTTGGTCACCTCATTCAAAGAGTTGACTGATTGGAAAAGACTCGTGCTGGGACGGATTGGGGGCAGGAGGAGAAGGGGACGACAGAGGATGAGATGGCTGGATGGCATCACCGACTCGATGGACATGAGTTTGGGTGAACTCCAGGAGTTGGTGATGGACAGGGAGGCCTGGTGTGCTGCGATTCATGGGGCCGCAAAGAGTCGGACATGACTGAGCGACTGAACTGAACTGAACTGAAGCAGCCTTTGACAGACTCTTCAGTGATGCTAATGCAGATGCTGACATGGGCGACCACTGGCTGGGTACTGACAAACTACAACCCTTGAGCCAAACCCAGTCCATCTTACTTTTCATATTTTAAGTTTTATTGGAACACAAACATGAGCGTAAATGTATGTACTGTCCATAGCTGCCTTTGTGCTGTTATAGCAGAGTGGAGTATTTGGTCTGTAAAACTCAAGATACTTAGACTAAAATATTTACTATAATTCTAAGTTATCTGGAGCAACTTGGACAAAAGTATTGATAGAATAGTTATATCCTCTTGGAGCCCACATTCTAACACAGCACTAAAAATTTTGTGAGTTTTGAAGACAAAGTATAAGGGGAAGTCTTAATTGAGGAATTCTACCTCTAATTATTCAGAACCTTATTTCCTTTAAGGGTTTCCATTAGTATTTGTTTCCATTAGTATTTGTTCCTTTGTTCTCGCATTTCTATAGCCCATGCTCCAACATCTTCCGTCTTCACAATTAAAACACCTCCCCAATATAAGTGTTTTCCTCCCAGCACTTTTCTCCCTTTAGTAGCTTCTATCTAGAAACATTCCCAGAATAAATAGCTTAAATGTAGCTATTTAGTGATGGTAGTCTTCAGAATAAGAATTTTTATTATTACAGTTTTTCAACATTGTGGTACCAAACCACTGCTGCTGCTGCTGCTAAGTCGCTTCAGTCGTGTCCGAGTCTATGTGACCCCATAGACGGCAGCCCACCAGGCTCCCCCGTCCCTGGGGCTCTCCAGGCAAGAACACTGAAGCGGGTTGACAGTTCCTTCTCCAACCAAACCACTAACACTGTTTTTTATACCACTTGGACTTGGAGGAAAAAAACCACTGTTTTTTATGCCACCTGTGACCCCATGGACTATACAATCCATGGAATTCTCCAGGCCAGAAAACTGGAGTAGGTAGCCTTTCCCTTCTCCAGGGGATCTTCCCAACCCAGGGATCGAACCCAGGGATCGAACCCAGGTCTCCTGCATTGCAGGCGGATTCTTTACCAGCTGAGCCACAAGAGAAGCCCAACAGTACTGGAGTGCGTAGCCTGTCCCTTCTCTGGGGGATCTTCCTGACCCAGGAATCAAACCCACACCAGTTTTGGGACTTCCCTGGTGGCCCATTGGTTGAAACTCCAGTTTCCAATGCAGGGGGCATGGGTTTGACCCCTGGTCAGAGAACTGAGATCCCACTTGCTGTGCTGTGTGGCCAAAAAAAAAAAAGAGAGAAAAACAAAAACATGAAAATGTATGAATTAAAAAATAAAAGCCACTCTAGTTTACTCACTATCTTTCAGATTACTTTATAATTGTTTTCTTGTATGTAATTTATTATTTATATTAGTTTTTATTAATTTATTTCTAATATTAGCTATTTATTAATGATAACAAATTATCTCCAAACTGTGTCTTAAGACAACTATAGAGATTTTTTTTTTTTTTTTAATCTCCTGTTTTATGTGAGGCAGGATTTGGAGAAAGGCTTTTGCTCAGGCTCTTTCGTGGGGTTGTGCTGATATTGGTCTGGATGAGCAGCCAGCTTCTAAGTCTGCAGAATCAGCCTGCAGCAGATGGCACACACACCACTGGCAGATTGGTGCTGCCTGCTGGCTGTTGGCCTCAGTCCCTTTCCACATGGCTCTTTCCTTCTCGTGGCTCAAGGGCTGGCTTCTCACAGAGCATGAAAAAGCAAGGGATAAGCATGGTGTTCTTAAGACGTAGCCTCAGAAGTCACACCTCATCATTTCTGCGTTATCTTTTTCATTTTACAGGTCAGTCCCAGTCAGTAGAGGAGGATGGCCCAGGTGCATGAATATCAAGGGATTGACGACGTTGGGGTCATTTTAAATCCTGGAAACTGCATGGTTTTACTATGCTTCTGCTCTGGGCAGGGACTTAGCCTTTACTCGGTTCTTCTTATCTGGAATGTCCTCTGTCTCTCTCTCTTTTTTTTTTTTTTTTTTTAACATTCTCTGAATTAGATTATCTCTTAATGCTCATTTTGGTGTCCCATCTTCCCTATGACATAGGAGTCCTTTAGCCTGAAGAAATCACATCTTCCTTTGTTCTCCTGTGGTCTCATTATCCTCATCACACGTTTTAGCAGCTACTCACACACAGAAATAGTTCTTATTCACAAATAAAATAGTCCAAAGAGTTCAGTTCTTCCTAAGTAGGGAAAACCTTTAATATTACTGCAAAAAAAAACCTATGTGATGCATTGCAGGGGTGGAAAAAAGCAGATCTTAATTGCAGATTGAACCATATGATATTATAGAAGGTCTTACAAGTAATAATGATATGTGTGTATGATATTTTTAAGAGATCACGGTCTACCAGACCAGTACTACTCAACCTGAAATATTCATATGAAGCATGTAGAGGTCTAGCAAGATGCAGATTGAGACCCAGTACAAAGAGGGCAGGCTCTGAGACGCTGCCTCACTAACAAGCTCCCAGGTGATGCTAGTGCTCATGTTGCTGGCCCATGGAACACACTGTGAGTAGCAAGGTACTAGGATATGGGCATAATATAGAATATGAATTGAATGTACACTGTAAAGGAAAAGTAGTGAAGAGAATCATGGCTTTATTCAATCACCAGAGCTGATGAGGCATCAATATTTGAAATCATGACTCACAGCCAGATTTCTTTACTGTTCTGTTGAGCTGGCCTTTATATGTACACAATTGTTTTAGTGCATCCAGTCTTGATTCAAAGTTCTTTTCAATTGAGTATGGTCATGTCACCTACGCAACTGACACACAGCTGCTTTTCCACAAAACGTGTTCTAAAAATATCTACTGCCTGATTGCTCAACTAATTTCCAGCCTGCCCTATATTAATTGTTTCTTCCCAAGAATCTCTCTTCCCAAATTATATCTGGCTTCAGGATCGCCATCTCAAAATGCTTTCCACTATGAGTATTTTAAAATCCTTTGTTTTAAAATTACAGTGTTGTACAATACATAATACAATTCCCGCTAGTCAAGTAAAACATTTACTAGTAAGAAGCTACTAAATTAAAATAACATGATGAAGTTAATGTGTTCAAATGAATAGAAATTAACATGGCCAAAGAAAAAAATTCTACTACACTTTAACACTCTCAGTAAATCAGAATCTTTGAGGGTAGACGCAGGTGTTGTTTAGCTGCCAAGTCATGACTGATTCTTTGCGACCCCATGGACTGCAGCACGCCAGTTTTCTCTGTCCCTCACCATCTCCTGAAATTTGCCCAAGTTTTCATGTCTACTGAATTGGTGATACCATCCAACATCTCATCCTCTGTCTCCCTATTGTCCTTCTGCCCCTAATATTTCCCAGCATCAGGGTCTTTTCCAATGAGTCAGCTCTTCACATCAGGTAGCCAAAGTATGGGAGCTTCAGCATCAGTCCTTCCAATGAATGTTCAAGCTTGATTTCCTTTAGGATTGACTGATTTGATTTCCTTGCTGTCCAAGGGACTGTCAAGAGTCTTCTCCAAGTTCAAAAGCATCTCTTCTTCAATTCTCTGCCTTCTTTATGGTCCAAATCTAACATCTGTATATGACCACTGGCAAGACCATAGCTCTGATTATATGGACCTTGGTTGGCAAAGTGATGTCTTTGCTTTTTAATACACTGTCTAGGTTTGTCCTAGCTTTCCTGTCCAGAAGTAATCAGTTTCTAGTTCCACAGCTGCAGTCCCATCTGCAGTGCTTTGAAGCCAAGAAGAGGGAATCTGTCTCTGCCTGTACCTTTGCCCTTTATATCTGCCATGAAGTGGTGGGAACGGATGCCATGATCTTTGTTTTTTGAATGTTGAGTTTTAAGCCAGCTTTTTTACTCTCCACTTACATCAAGAGGCCATTTAGTTCCTCTTCGCTTTCTGCCATAATGGCCGTGTCATCTGCATGTCTGAGGTTGTTGATAACAACTTCATCCTCTTCTAGCCCAGCATTTCACATGATGTGCTCTGCATATAAGTTAAATAAACAGGGTGACAGGAAACAGCCTTGTCATATTCCTTTCTCAATTTGAACCAGTCAGTTGTTCCAGGTACAGGCATTTTTTTTAAAGCTCCCTAGGTAATTCTACTATTAAAAGATAAAGACCACTAGTTTAATTGATAACCTACTAGAGTTTAAAATAAGATGCTTGTTTTTTATTACTGTTGCCCAATGCATTTTAATAATATATACTTTGGAATTATCATTGTAGATCAGTTCAGAGAAAATTTTTCACTGTTTTTTTTTTCACCTATAGAATATAATTGTATCAATTTATGAATAAGTATAGATCTACTGCAGTAACTTCTTTAATCTAGCACAATCTAACTTTTTCTTAAATGATTATGGTTTCTTAATTAAACAGAAGTTGTTGATACAGATTGTACCTTTCTATTTTTAAGCAAACACACCAGATTATTTTGCCAGTTATTCTAGGTTTTATAAAACATGAAGACACATTGCAGATATTTTATTTCTGCTAGTCAAAGTCAGTCTCGGTTCTGAATAGAATACTGCTAAATGCCTGCCTCATGAGTGTTAGCATTATGAACAGATCTCTGTGTCACTGAGGAGTGCTTTACTCAGAGGAAAAAAAAATGTATGGCTTATTTTGGGTATTCAAGGTCACACTATAAAAACTAAACTAAAAGCAGCCTAGTAGAGTTGGTAGAGCTCTGAACGTGGAGTCCAAATGCCTGACATCTCCAGGAAGCCCTGCCTCTTAGTAGCTCTGTAACCCTCAGCAAGTCTCTTAACTTGATGGGCTCCATCTCCAGTATTTTATTTGTAAAGGGAAGGAAAAGATTCTTATATGAGACTCACGACCATGAAGTCAGTGATGCCATCCAGCCATCTCATCCTCTGTCGTCCCCTTCTCCTTCTGCCCCCAATCCCTCCCAGCATCAGAGTCTTTTCCAATGAGTCAACTCTTCACATGAGGTGGCCAAAGTACTGGAGTTTCAGCTTTAGCATCATTCCTTCCAAAGAAATCCCAGGGCTGATCTCCTTCAGAATGGACTGGTTGGATCTCCTTGCAGTCCAAGGGACTCTCAAGAGTCTTCTCTAACACCACACACAGTTCAAAAGCATCAATTCTTTCACGCTCAGCTTTCTTCACAGTCCAACTCTCACATCCATACATGACTACTGGAAAAACCATAGCCTTGACTAGACGGACCTTTGTTGGCAAAGTAATGTCTCTGCTTTTGAATGTGCTATCTAGGTTGGTCATAACTTTTCTTCCAAGGAGTAAGCGTCTTTTAATTTCATGGCTACAGTCACCATCTGCAGTGATTTTGGAGCCCAACAAATAAAGTCTGACACTGTTTCCCCATCTATTTCCCATGAAGTGATGGGACCAGATGCCATGATCTTTACTTTCTGAATGTTGAGCCTTAAGCCAACTTTTTCACTCTCCACTTTCACTTTCATCAGGAGGCTTTTGAGTTCCTCTTCACTTTCTGCCTTAAGGGTGGTGTCATCTGCATATCTGAGGTTACTGATAATTCTCCCGGCAATCTTGATTCCAGCTTGTGCTTCTTCCAGCCCAGCGTTTCTCATGATGTACTCTTCATATAAGTTAAATAAGCAGGGTGACAATATACAGCCTTGGCGTACTCCTTTCCCTATTTGGAACCAGTCTGTTGTTCCATGTCCAGTTCTAACTGTTGCTTCTTGACCTGCATACAAATTTCTCAAGAAGCAGGTCAGGTGGTCTGGTATTCCAGTCTCTTTCAGAATTTTCCACAGTTTATTGTGATCCACACAGTCAAAGGCTTTGGCATAGTCAATAAAGCAGAAATAGATGTTTTCCTGGAGCTCTCTTGCTTTTTTGATGATCCAGCGGATGTTGGCAATTTGATCTCTGGTTCCTCTGCCTTTTCTAAAACCAGCTTGAACATCTGGAAGTTCACAGTTCACATATTGCTGAAGCCTGGCTTGGAGAATTTTGAGCATTACTTTACTAGCACGTGAGATGAGTGCAATCGTGCGGTAGTTTGAGCATTCTTTAGCATTGCAATGAAAACTGACCTTTTCTAGTCCTGTGGCCACTGCTGAGTTTTCCAAATTTGCTGGCATATTGAGTGCAGCACTTTCACAGCATCATCTTTCAGGATTTGAAATAGCTCAACTGGAATTCTATCACTTCCACTAGCTTTGTTTGTAGTGATGCTTCCTAAGGCCCACTTGACTTCACATTCCAGGATGTCTGGCTCTAGGTCAGTGATCACACCATCATGATTATCTGGGTCATGAGATCTTTTTTATACAGGTCTTCTGTGTATTCTTGCCACCTCTTCTTAATATCTTCTGCTTCTGTTAGGTCCATACCATTTCTGTCCTTTCTCGAGCCCATCTTTGCATGAAATGTTCCCTTGTTATCTCTGATTTTCTTGAAGAGATCTCTAGTCTTTCCCATTCTGTTGTTTTCCTCTATTTCTTTGCATTGATTGCTGAGGAAGGCTTTCTTATGTCTTCTTGCTATTCTTTGGAACTCTGCATTCAGATGCTAATCTGTCCTTTTCTCCTTTGCTTTTTGCTTCTCTTCTTTTCAGGGCTATTTGTAAGGCCTCGCCAGACAGCCATTTTGCATTTCTTTTCCATGAGGATGGTCTTGATCCCTGTCTCCTGTACAATGTCATGGACCTCCTTCCATAGTTCATCAGGCACTCTATCTATCAGATCTAGGCCCTTAAATCTATTTCTCACTTCCACTGTATAATCATAAGGGATTTGATTTAGGTCATACCTGAATGGTCTAGTGGTTTTCCCTACTTTCTTCAATTTAAGTCTGAATTTGGCAATAAGGAGTTCATGATCTGAGCCACAGTCAGCTCCCAGTCTTGTTTTTGCTGACTGTATAGAGCTTCTCCATCTTTGGCTGCAAAGAATATAATCAGTCTGATTTATGTGTTGACCATCTGGTGATGTCCATGTGTAGAGTCTTCTCTTGTGTTGTTGGAAGAGGGTGTTTGCTATGACCAGTGCGTTCTCTTGGCAAAACTCTATTAGTCTTTGCTCTGTTTCATTCCGTATTCCAAGGCCAAATTTTCCTGTTACTCCAGGTGTTTCTTGACTTCCTACTTTTGCACTCCAGTCCCCTATAATGAAAAGGACATCTTTTTTGGGTGTTAGTTCTAAAAGGTCTTGTAGGTCTTCATAGAACTGTTGAGCTTCTTCAGCATTACTGGTTGGGGCATAGACTTGGATTACTGTGATATTGAATGGTTTGCCTTGGAAACGAACAGAGATCATTCTGTCGTTTTTGAGATTGCATCCAAGTACTGCATTTCGGACTCTATTGTTGACCATGATGGCTACTCCATTTCTTCTGAGGGATTCCTGCCCGCAGTAGTAGTTATAATGATCATCTGAGTTAAATTCCCCCATTCCAGTCCATTTTAGTTCGCTGATTCCTAGAATGTCGACATTCATTCTTGCCATCTCTTGTGTGACCACTTCCAATTTGCCTTGTTTCGTGGACCTGACATTCCAGGTTCCTCTGCAATATTGCTCTTTACAGCATCGGACCTTGCTTCTATCACCAGTCACATCCACAGCTGGGTATTCTTTTTGCTTTGGCTCCATCCCTTCATTCTTTCTGGAGTTATTTCTCCACTGATCTCCAGTAGCATATTGGGCACCTACTGACCTGGGGAGTTCCTCTTTCAGTATCCTATCATTTTGCCTTTTCATACTGTTCATGGGGTTCTCAAGGCAAGAATACTGAAGTGGTTTGCCATTCCCTTCTCCAGTGGACCACATTCTGTCAGATCTCTCCACCATGACCCGCCCATCTTGGGTTGCCCCACGGGTGTGGCTTAGTTTCATTGAGTTAGACAAGGCTGTGGTCCTAGTGTGATTATTTTGACTAGTTTCCTGTGAGTATGGTTTCAGTGTGTCTGCCCTCTGATGCCCTCTTGCAACACCTACCGTCTTACTTGGGTTTCTCTTACCTTGGACTTGGGGTATCTCTTCACGGCTGCTCCAGCAAAGTGCAGCTGCTGCTCCTTACCTTGGACGAGGGGTATCTCCTCACCACTGCCCCTCCTGACCTTGAACGTGGAATAGCTCCTCTAGGCTCGTGCGGTTGTTCCTCCTGGCTGCTGCCCCTGGCCTTGGGCGTGGGGTAGCTCCTCCTGGCCACTGCCCCTGGCCTCAGACGTAAGGTAGCTCCTCTCAGCCATTCCTGCGCCATCACAGCCTGGCACTCTCGGCCACTGCCCTTGACCTCAGTGTGCGGTAGCTCCTCTCAGCTGCGCTAAGTGACTCCCTATTACTAATATATAAAATAGCACACTAGCAAAGGATGAGGATTTGTCCAGGTTAACAGTACAATCCTTTACTTCAACCAAAATCTTTATCATCATCATAATTCAAGCTCCATAATCATAAGGAGGAAGTGACTCTAAGATTTATATTCATGGTTATTCAGGAGTTCTGAAGACTGGCATCTCACGATTTTCACAAGTGGCCCATAATGTGACTCGTGGCTGCTGATGCTACAAATACAGATCGGCATACCCAGGGTCGCCATCGTTGGGTCCATCTAATTTGGATGCCTTTCTAGACAAATACTTCTGTAGCTAGATTCACAAAGGATGTTAACCCTTCCAGCTGAAAGTGTTAGTCGTGTCCAGCTCTTTGTGATCCCATGAACTATTGCCCACTTGGCTCCTCTGCCCATGGAATTCTCCATGTGAGAATACTGGAGTGGGTAGCCATGCTTCTCCAGGAGATCTCCCGGACCCAGGGATCGAACCCAGGTCTCCTGCATTGCAGGCAGATTCTTTACTGTTTGAGCCTCCAGGTGAAAAGTCATGGCAATTCCACGGCTCTAAGAGTCCTAGATAGTACCCTATGTAGGCTAGATAGTCTTACACAGTAACATAGTAATGTCCTACATGGGCTTCCCAGGTGGCGCTAGTAATAAAGAATCCACCTGCCAAGGCAGGAGATGTAAGAGACGCAGTTTCGCTCCCTGGGTTTGGAAGATTCCCTGGAGGAAGGCATGGCAACCCACTCCAGTAGTCTTGCCTGAAGAATCCCATGGACTGAGGAGCCTGGAGGTCTACAGTCCATAGGGTCACGAAGAGTCCGACATGACTGGAGCGACTTAGCATGCATGCAGTGTCCTGCATAGTACGCACATGCATACATACCTGCACACAGTCATACACAGTAAGTTACACGGAAACACCACTGGGACTCTCCACTCGTCAGATCCTGGGTAAAGGAACTGGACTTGAAGTTCTAAGATAGCTTCAAAGACTAACCTGGGGAGCAATGAATTCCCTCTCATTTCAGCAGGGATAGTGAAGCTGTGCCCAGCACATTACATAGCTCAAGTTCTGATACCTTTCCAGGTGACTGTAGATAGCAGCTATTTATTCAACAGAACCAGCAAGTAATTATTACTCCTCTACCAAATGCCAGGCACTTTTTATCCCTGGGGATATGGTGATAAACAAAACTCTCCATGTCCCCAAGGAATTTATTTTCTAGTGAAAAAATTAAGATACCAAAACATGTTTACACAACTGAAAACAGAGGTAAAATCATATTTGGTTGTTTTTTTTTCTATTTTCCCTGTTAATGGTGATCTTTAATGCCATTATACATCTTTCATATTAAAGATACTTTTAACATATGCAAGTACTGAGAATAATGATATCCAACCACTCATGATTTTACTTGAGCATATTCACTAATTTGAAGATATTTATAGTCATTTGTAATCCTTATTTTGATATTTAACTTCTAGTGTACCATTATTGGTTTTTATTGATTTTTATTGGAGTATATTTGCTTTACAATGTTGTTAGTTTCTACTGTATAGCACAGTGAATCCGTTTTGTGTATGTTTATATCTCCTCTTTTTTGGACTTCCTTCCCATTTAGATCAACACAGAGCACTGAGTAGAGTTCCCTGTGTTATACAATACGTTCTCGTTAGTTATCTGTTTCATACAGAGGATCACCCGTGTATACATGTCAGCCCCAATCCCCAGTTCATCCTACCCGCCTTCCCCTTCGGTATTCATATGTCTGGTATACGTTCAGTATTGACTCGTGTGATGAGGACAATATAAAGGGAGGGATGGAGAAGGGAGGTCGAGGTAAGGGCTGCACGTGATGGAGCTGCTCTCTTAAAGATAATGATGTTTGAATTGAGGTTTAAGTGATGAAAGCAGTGTTAGAAAAATCTAGGGGGAAACTGTTACAAGCAGGTGGAGCAGGAAATACAGCGGTCCAGAGATGAGAAAGAGGAGCTTACTGCTTCTGTAAGCAGAGAAGTTTTAATAGAACCTGGCTTTTGAAATCTTTATTTCACTCAGGCATGTGTTCATGTATTTATTACCTATTCATCAGAATATGTATTGAGAACCTACTGAGCATTATACATTATTACAGACACAGTTCGCTGGCCTTGTGATGCTTATATTCTGTTGGGGGACACAGAGAGTAAATAATCAATAATAATAAGCAAATTATATAATGTGTTAGAAGACCAGAGATATGGAAAAGAAAGAAAAAGTAGGGTGAGGAGGACCAGAAGTGTGGGGTTAGAGTGGTTAGGGAGGGAGTCATTGGGAAGGTGAGACATGAGCCAGGACTTGGAGCCCAGAAGGGAATTGGCCAGGCAGACATGTGCAAAAGAGCACTGTGTGAAGCAGGACCCAGGGGTGCAAAGCTGTACTGGAGAAACAGCAGGGAAATCAGTGTGGCTGATGTGAAGTGAGGGGGTAAAAAAAATACAGGAGACATAATCAGAGAGATGACGGGAGATAGATCAGAATGGTGCCAGATCTCTTTCTTTTCCTCTCCAAGAAATGAGTAGACATCATAGGGTCTTTGCTATCTTTCTAAGAGCAACGTCAGCATAGAAACCAAGGAATTCCTTCCCAAATCATAGGAGAATCACCTGGGAAGGACGGGCCTCCCATGAAGTGGTGAGACCACAGGATGGTGTTCTGCTATGTCAGTCCCCAGCGGTCCTGTGGGTGGTCGTGAGGGGGAAGGTCAGGCTGACTCTGGTCAGTGCCCATTATTAAAGAAGTGAAGAGCAATACTTCTTGGAAAAATCTGTTTTATTTGATCTAGGAACCACTATTTTGAACTGTGGTGTTGGAGAAGACTCTTGAGAGTCCCTTGGACTGCAAGGAGATCCAACCAGTCCATCCTAAAGGAGATCAGTCTTGGGTGGTCTTTGGAAAGACTAATGTTGAAGCTGAAGCTCCAATACTTTGGCTACCTGATGTGAAGAGCTGACTCATTTGAAAAGACCCTGATGCTGGGAAAGATTGAGGAAAGGAGGAGAAGAGGACGACAGAGGATGAGATGGTTGAATGGCATCACCGACTCGATGGACATGGGTTTGGGTGAACTCCGGGAGTTGGTGATGGACAGGGAGGCCTGGCGTGCTGTGGTTCACGGGGTTGCAAAGAGTCAGACACGGCTGAGTGACTGAACTGAACTAAACTGAGACTTTTCAAAATGACAATAACAAGCCATTCCCTAGAATTAAAATATAAACACACACCCAAAGCCACATAAAAAGAATAGTACCCGAAGCAGTCCATAAAGCTTTAAATTTCAGTGGAGTGCTAATTTAATCAGGGAAACTATAGCATTTTTGCTGTTCTCATTAAGCATGTTATATGGTCTCTGAGAATTCCGACTCTCTTCATCCTAAAGGGAAGCCAGAATCTCCTTTTCTCCCTTACAGATGTGGGCATCAAACGTTTATGGGCGTGAAAAAGTCTTTCCATTAAACGGAACCCTGTCAAGTAGCAGGCTTCCCTTTTATGATGTTGTTTTATGCACAAAACATTCCTTTTGAAATCTCCGCGGCCACATAAACATTAAAGAAACAGCACAGTGTTTTCCTAGCACATGTGCGCCTGTCACTGATGCTTTTGGCAGAATCTGTCCCATAGCAATCATTGGGTAAGTGGTTTCTAAGCTGCCAGCGGTTTGACCTTTGGAGGGACTTCAAGGACAGTGATACATTGATCCACGGAGACCATTTTGGGGGCACCAGCTTTTTGCCAACACAAGGCAAAGTTTTCTTTTCCTGTAGTTATTTTACTCATCTTTGTCATTTCCTTCCGTACTCTTTTCTAGAAACAGAATTAAATTGTATTGGGAATTACGAGGAGGGAAAAGAATTCACTCATATTTTATTGTTTTAATATCTTGCATTTGTATCCCTGGTAATTTATGTTTCCTAATCCTTTGTCCCTCTGGTTTATATTTACCATGTCTATCAAGGGTGTTGAATGAGTTAGAACCAGTAAATAGACTTTTGGGAGAGAATGCGGGGAGGGAAGGGAATGGGGAGAGGTGAATGAGGTTTGTTTTCTCGTTGGTCTTTCATTTGGCTTTGCAAAGCAGGGGATGCTGTTTGCAGGTTCTGATGAGTTACAGGGAGTACAAGAAGGCCCAGTTGTTACACGTTATATATTACTTTAATTGCTGAGATACATGAGAAAGTAAAAACGGTGCTGGGCATACATGGAAACCTGGACATTTAACAATGATGCACTTCTCAGTATATTGAGAACCATGTTTCTTTCTGCCTAGACCCACTCAGTCCTGACTGCCATGTTAGCTATTTTCATTTCTCTCTGATTGGCCCTGAGTGGTAGCTGACTATCCTGGGCAGAAAGAGCCTCCATTTGCTCTGAACCCTTCATTGGGTGTAGTGATCCCCTCATATCTCATCGTGTATACAGTGGGCACCCAGCTTAGGGAAACTGAGTGTGCTTTTCCTCACACTGAATTTGCCTTTGTGCTTTAGTTTCACAGGAAAACAAGGTACATATCAGAATATTTATTCTTAGATGCTGACATACACTAGTCTTTCTGCATACACTTTGAATCCCCTCCTCACAACCAGCTGGAATCAGTCTCTGCTTTCGCATGATATAATTCTTGCCAGGAAGGTTCCCATTTTGCTAGATCCTTGTGCCATTACTGATTCAATAATCTGTCCTATAAAAATGATGGCCCTGGTGCATAAAGATGTGTGTACAAGGATATTTACTGTAACTTTAAGTGATTTGGTAAAGCCCAGGAAACCACTTGAATGTCCATCATAGGAAATAGTAGAACTGTGGTAAGGTATGGCATAATAGATGAGAAGGACTGAGGAAAATAGATAAATTATAGCTAGATGGAGTGATGTAATTGTAAAACAAATGACAAACTCTGCTTGGGGTGTATATGTGGAACATGGGAAACGTGGAGGGTAATATAGAAAGAAATAAACCAATTTGTTCAGTGGGAGTGGGAGTGAAGGGAGGTGATTTAAACTTTTTATAGGTCTTTGTACCTTTTAAATTGTTACAAGTATGTGCTCGTTTGTAATTAATCAAAATGAAAATCTAGGAAAAAAAGAGAATAACTATAGTGCGGTGGACTCTGATGCTATTTCCTAAATATTGCTAGTGTTGTTTTTCTCTGGGACTCCTTGGATTTCAAGCATTTGATTTGGACTTTTCCTATTCCCTTTCTTGAAGTGCTAAGAAACTGTCATTCCTTCAATGGTTCTTGATTATTCTCTTTGGAAAAAAAAGGCAAAACAAGCATATTATTCCCAGAGGACACCCCAGCCCCATTCTTTTTTGAGGATTTCTCTTTCTAATTGAAAGTAAGCTGGTAGTTCAGATGTTGCCCCTATCATGAGTAAGTGTTTGAAACAAGGTATAGAACAGCCATCTTCAAACTTTTCCTAGAGAGTTAAGTATGCAAGGCCTCCAGCTGCTACAGTCACAGCTGCCCAACTCTGCCTTGTCCTGTAAAACCAACCATTGACAAAAAGTCAGTAAGCATGACTGTATTCCAGTGAAGCTTTATTCATAGAAACAGGTGGTAGACCATGCTTGGCCCACAGCAATAGTGTATTGACCCTTGATATAGAAGATGAGTCTTGGCACTTCTCGTAGTTAACTGAGTTGTTGCCAAGGGTTCTGTCACCTCCCATCTGCATTTGGTTTCTGCTGATCTAATTATACCCTCTTCTTTTTCACTCTGTTCCAGGCCCATCACCAACAGAGTAGGCAAGAGCCAGGAAAGTTGTTGTTACAAAATGGAGGATCCAGAAGCCCAAAACTATGATGCAACTTTCTGTGTCAGTCCAGGCTAGAACGTGTAGTGCCCATTTAGGCTCCCAGGCCCTGTCTCCTTTGCCAGCTTCTTCTATTTAACTCTTGGGAGACTGAGCTCCTACAGTCTCATTACATCATGTTACAGCATCACTAGCCCTTTGACAATGCAGAAACCTTTCCACGTGTCCTGCCTGACAGGATCCTGGCCCAATCATTTGAGACTATCGTTGTTACTTTTTGTTTACTTTTTAATTAAAAGTAAATATCCCTGGAGAGATGGAGTGAGTTGCCCAAGATTCTGCATCAAATATGCAGTGAATCGAGGTTTCACCTCCATGTGTCCTAAGTCCTGGGATCTGACCTCTCTTGGGCACCATTCCTCAGTTAAGATTGGCTGAGGGTCTGGCTCTCGCCACTTCTGTGCCACGTCTTTTCTCAGATTAACAATATCCTGAAATGCCAGACACCATTCTCTGGAGATGAGAGGAGCGCTCCAAGCTATCATCCGGGCCGAGAATGCCCACCAGGACCAGCGGTAGTGCCCAACGAGTCTTTGGCCAAAGATACAGAGTCTGTGTCTTCGCTTAGAGTTAAGACAGACCAGTACTACCCAGGGGCTGGTCCCCAGTGTTCTCGTGAAATGACTAAATCTTCATCTTTTATGAATACTGGTGTGGGGTTATGGGGCCTGGTCTAGTCAGGTCAACAGTAGGTTGTAGGAGACTAAGCCCCAGAGTGAGAAGGTCTCACCCCAACAGTGTGAGAAGGCCAACACAGAAGTAAATGGCCATGTTGGAAACTCACAGTCCATGAGTCCAGGAGGCCAGGCTGAGGGTATTAAAATTAAGGAAGGTCAAAGCAGTGCTGAAGTTGGGGTATGGATCCAGGAGTCATTCCCTAGTTTAAACACACAGTCACACGACTGAGATGTAGAGAGAAGAGGGCACTGTGGTGGCGTATAAACAAGTGCCCCCAGGATGGTCTACCTTCCCTGTGTTAGTCTGTTGACTACATGCATTCGAAAGTAACAACCAAACAAAATCCAGTCATCCTTGGCCGGCTGTTGGTCTGCTCAGCTCTTGAGCAAGCGGTCAAACACAAGAGAACTAAGACTTAAGGAAATACATGTGTCTTCCCTTCTCTTCTTCCCCTCCTGTCTCAAGTAGAAGAGTTCACTGGAAAGATTTTGCTCCACTGAGAAGTCCTTGGTTTCTGCCACTTGCTGTTACTGACACGAGGAACTTAAATCCTTTACTGAAGGACATTTGGCCACCTTCTTCCAACAGCTCTTTTGCTACATCTGCAGCTGAAGGGAAAAGAAATAAGAAGCCAAAGCCCAAGATGCTCAAGAAATCAGGCATAGGCTCTTTCTTGTTACAAAAAGTCTTGGGGGAAATAAAAACAAGTCAAATGGTTTCTAAATGAGATGTAGAGTTTTTCAGCTTATTGGATTCTTAACACAACCCTCATAATGAATCACTTTCATTTGAATTCACAATCAAATTTTGGCATATTCCTATGAAACTTCAATAAAATGCCTAGAGGAAAAGCCTAGCATCTTTGTATAAATATGTGCCATATATGTATATGCACATAGAAATGTGTATATTTATATGATATAGATATGCATATATGTATGGAAAAGTTATACTGTGTGCATATATACATATATTGGGTTGGCTAAAACACTTGTTTGGGTTTTTCCATAAGATGTTACAGAAAATCCCAAGTGAACTTTATGGATGTGAGAGTTGGACTGTGAAGAAAGCTGACCACCGAAGAATTGATGCTTTTGAACTGTGGTGTTGGAGAAGACTCTTGAGAGTCCCTTGGACTGCAAGGAGATCCAACCAGTCCATTCTGAAGGAGAGCAGCCCTGGATGTTCTTTGGAAAGAATGATGCTAAAGCTGAAACTCCAGTACTTTGGCCACCTCATGTGAAGAGTTGACTCATTGGAAAAGACTCTGATGCTGGGAGGGATTGGGGGCAGGAGGAGAAGGGGACGACAGAGGATGAGATGGCTGGATGGCATCACCGACTCGATGGATGTGAGTTTGAGTGAACTCCAGGAGTTGGTGATGGACAGGGAGGCCTGGCGTGCTGCGATTCATGGGGTCACAAAGAGTCAGACATGACTGAGCAACTGAACTGAACTGAATTGATGGCTAATTAATGTAGGGTTGGCCAATTAATTATATATATATATATATATATATATATATATATATAACACATTAATTAGCTATATACTATCATATAACATTAGTTATATAATAATGATATTATATAGCTAATATAATATATTAGTTATATACTAATGATATATATATTATATAGCTAATATATGAGATATATATATGACACACACACACACACACACACACACATATATATATATATATATATCGCTTCCCAGATGGTGCAGTGCTAAAGAATCTGCCTGCCAATACAGGAAATGCAAGGGACATGGGTTCAATTCCTGGGTCAGGAAGATCCCCTGGAGTAGGAAATGGCAACCCACTCCAGTATTCTTGCCTGGAGAATTCCATAGACAGAGACTGGCTGCTACAGCCCATGAAGTCACAAAGAGTTGGACACAACTGAGCAACTGAAGATGCACAATAATATCTCATTAATTAGTTTATGTGTTCATTTCAGTTCAGTCACTCAGTCGTGTCCAACTCTTTGTGACCCTATGGACTACAGCGTTCCAGGCTTCCCTGTCTGTCACCAATTCCCAGAGCTTACTCAAACTAATGTCCATTGAATCAGTGATGCCATCCAGCCGTGTCATCCTCTGTCATCCCTTTTTCCTCCCGCCTTCAATCTTTCCCAGCATCAGGGTCTTTTCCAGTGAGTCAGTTCTTCACACCAGGTGGTCAAGTACTGGAATTTCAGCTTCAGCATCAGTCCTTCCAATGAATATTCAGGACTGATCTCCTTTAGGATGGACTAGTTGGATCTCCTTGCAGTCCAAGGGACTCTCAAGAGTCTTCTCTAACAGTTCAAAAGCATCATCTTCAGCGCTCAGCTTTCTTTATAGTCCAATTCTCACATCCATACATGACTACTGGAAAAACCATAGCTTTGACTAGATGGACTTTTGTTTGCATAGTAATATCTCTGCATTTTAATATGCTGTCTAGGTTGGTCATAGATTTTCTTCCAATGAACAATGATGACCAGATGCCATGATCTTAGTTTTCTGAATGGTGAGTTTTAAGCCAGCTTTTTCACTCTCCTCTTTCACTTTCAGCAAGAGGCTTTTTAGTTCTTCACTTTCTGCCATAAGGGTGGTGTCATCTGTATATCTGAGGTTATTGATATTTCTCCTGACAATCTTTATTCCAGATTATGCTTCATCCAGCCCAGTGTTTCTCATGATATACTCTGCATATGAGCTAAATAAGCAAGGTGACAATATACAGCCTTGAGGTACTCCTTTCCTGATTTGGAACCAGTCTGTTGTTCCATGTTCAGTTCTAACTGTTGCTTCTTGACCTACATACAGATTTCTCAGGAGGCAGGTCACGTAGTCTGGTATTCCCATCTCTTTTATGTGTATATACTTCCGAATTCTAAATTTTAAAACTTGTTTAAAACTCCCAATGTTTTTTTCAGTTAAATTCTCATGAGTTTCCTGCTCAAAGTTCCATGCTCAAAAGTTTCCTGGTTAATTTGAATTCTACCCTGCTCAACCATGTACTGTAATTGTAATTATGTACACATTGTTATAGTTACAGGAAAATGCCAGTAAAGATGTTATTGAAGACACAAGATGTTGTTGAAGACACAATGTCAAGACCTTAAAGATTTATATTAGAAATTAATTAGTTACTTCGGCTTCTTTGCTAGAATGTAGGTTTGTGAATAAAATTCTACTATATTCAATTATTGAACAATGCTGAGAAAACAAAGTCCACTTTGGATTATCTTTACTTTTTGTGTGATTTTAAAAAATTAACTTGAGGACTGATTTTGAGAATTCTTTTAAAACGTGATAGAGCACTGTCTTTAGGTCATATGGACAAATTTGCCTGTCAAGGGTCACCACTGCCCAGAGGGAACTCTAGTCAACCAGGGCAATTCTTAGCTTCCCTTGGGGATTTTTATTCCTTCTTGCTGGAGGAGTGGGATGAGGTTAGGAATTTGAAGGGAGTTTCAAGAGGGAGAGGACATATGTATACTTATGGCTGATTCATACTGTTGTATGGCAAAAACCAACACAACATTGTAAAGCAATTATCCTCCAATTAAAAATAATAAGTTAAACAAACTGGCATATATTTTGCTAGCTTAATACACTCTATCAGCACTTCATGTTAAGACACTTGCTAATTGTATATAGCATCATATATCTTAATCGAATAATGTTGATAATTGCTGCTAATTATTGAGAGCTTATTCTAATACCACATTCTAAACTAAGTGCTTGATGATTTTGTTGTTTGTCTTTTAGTTGTCACAGTCTTCGGAGGTAGATCATTTTATCACCCTCATTTTATAAAAAGATTAAAGACTGCTATTCTGCCTCATTCAAGTTCAACATGCATACAGTAATAAACAATTTCATTAAGATTATGCAAACAGTTTCTAGAGTACTACTCTACACAGTATGTTGTTATTTTTACTCCAAATTATGCAAGGTGTTACAGGACTTTACATTTTAATAGCACAGCAGATAAACTATGTGGTCTTCATTCATTACAGATACCAGGCAAAGAGGTTGTCTCTGCTAATCCTTTCTACCAGCCCATAGAAGTGTCATTTTTAAAAAAGTAAATAAAAACTTGCCCCAAATATCTTCACACATGAAAAAATGTTTTGTCATCAATTTATCATTGATGCTATTTCCCAGTTAAAAGACTTCTTTTGCAAACTATTGAAGCCAGAATCTCACAATGGATGGTTTTATTCTCTAGCAGATGTCTCATTCTCCAGAAACATGGATTTTTCAGCCAGTTGAAAGTGTTTTAAACATAGTTAATTCTAGATATGTGTTCCCATTTTGATTACAACCAAATGTTCCAGACCCTTCCCTGTATTTCACAGATTGACTTGGAAAGGCGCCAATAAGCCCAGCTGGGGAGCTGCAGAGGAGTTAAAGGGTTAATACACATACTCCCAGGGCTTCCCTCACAGTTCTGCTGGTAAAGAATCTGCCTGCAATGCAGGAAACTCCAGTTTGATTCTTGGGTTGGGAAGATCCCCAGGAGAAGGGATAGGCTACCCACTCCAGTGTTCTTGGGCTTACCACGTGACTCAGCTGGTAAAGAATCCACCTGAATTGCGGGAGACCTGGGTTGGGAAGATCTCCTGGAGAAGGGAAAAGCTACGCACTCCAGTATTCTGGAGAATTCTATACAGTCCAGGGTGTCGCAGAGTCGGACACGACTGAGCGACTTTCACTTTTCAGGAGACCAGCAGGGGACACTGCTTTTTGTAGTCAAGACAGGTTTTTAAAAAAGGTCCACAGGCTTTATGCTTTATCACCAATTCTATTTACAGTGTTTTAAACACTTTTTTTGTTGTTGTTAAGTCACCTTACTTTTTTTTCCCTCTCATCACAAGATGATTCTGCTTTTAACAAGAAGCAACAAAAGAAACAGAGGAGAATCAAACCTAACAATGAGAGCCGTCAACCAGTTTCCTTCTCTGGACACTTTCAGGCCTTATCCTTTGTAACACCCGCTAACAGGTTTTATCGGAAAAGAAGGGCGAAAAATAACTTCCCATGATTAGGAAAAGACGAGAATTGAAGATCCTGAAAAGTGTAATGGGAAATGGAAATATAGTGACAGAAAAAGAAAAGTAATTCTCTGTTGGCCAAAACATTATTTTCTGTGACCTGTTCACACTTCCTTGTGGACAGTTTTTTTTTTATTGCTTCCTCATATCCCACTCTTTTAGTAAAAGAATACTCTGATCAGCTATGAACTGGCATATACTGAGGAAACCATCTCTTGATTATAACTTTTTTTTTTTATTAAGTACTTAATGTATCCTCTGAAATAATTATAATGGTTTTTAATTTGTCCCTTTAATTTTAGGGGGAAAAGTTTTTTTGAAAAAGGCATTTCTTCCCTGGGAAAGCTAGAACCAATAACTAGAGTTGTAATTTCTTTTTCACTATAAACCCAATCAATTTGAACTCATTTTCTCCTAAATTAAAAAATAAGCTGAGGCCAGCAGAAAGCCATAATTGGGTCACTGATTAAATGTCAGACATCTGCTTGCCTTGTAGATTTGAGGGCTAACCAGTTGGAAAAAAAAAATAGATTCATTAACTGATAGCGTGACAGTGTGTGTGTGAGGGGTGAGGGGTAGAGCTGATGTGTTCACCGTTGGACAGAACCAGGTATCTATGCGACTCCACCATCTATGAAGATAAATGACGGGGAAGGCGTAACACATTGGATTGTGCCAGAAGTTTTTCCTCCAAATGTCTGAGACCTATGGGTTAAAGAACAAAAGAGCAGTGAGCACACAGCTTAGATCTAGACATCTGAGAAAGGAGGATATACCCGCAAGGGAGCAGTAGGAGGGGAACTGAGATACCGGGTCATGGCTTGTCATCCTGGCCTGAGAACTGACGACCCAGCTGGGTCAGTGGAGAACACTGGGCATAGTTGTTGCAGTAGAATTGTAGGGAGCCTGATGAGTGGACTAGAGAGAGATCTGGAAGAGAAGAAACAGAAGCAATAAATACAGGCAACTCTTTCAAAGAGCTCTGCTCTAAAGAGGTGTGGAGAGATGGAGCATAGTTCACAGGGAAAAAAATAACATCAGTGAGGATGGACAGAGAGAGTGAGGAGGACAAGTAAGAGGAAGGCTTTGCTGCGATGGACTGAATTCTCCTAACAACACAACGGTGTGCACGCCTTCGCTTAGTTTTCTTAGCATACGAGCAAATTATTCTCTAGTCTCCTTTCCTTGCATCAACATATGGCTTAATTTCTACCAAAAAGCCTTGGCTCCTGACCATAGATTAGTTGTGATCACAAGTTTTAAGTGACCATTACATTTCTTCTTTAAACTGCACGTTTACCAACAAGTAATGCCAAAGGGGTGGAGAGCTTTGGATTCAGGAAAACACACTTTTTTTTTTTTTTTTTTCCAAAAAACTATAGCTCAAGCTCTGTTTACTGAGCTCTGTGTTCATGAGGGGTGTCTGTCTGATTCTCCCGAGGGTCATTTTAGGACTCAATAGACCAGCAGAACAGTTGTCAAAGCTGGCTTTCAGTCTTCAGTTACCAGAGGGAGGAAGTAAGAAGTGTTCTCTTTCAGCTGTCATTCCGGGAGTATCCCTCTCAGATCCTTGACATTTATGGGGAAAAATTATACCCCAAAACTATATGGCAGGATGGCGGTAAATCTAATGAGAGCATGAGAGTTCAACTGAGAAGAATGGAAATCTTTCCTTCCCTTTGTTACATGACCTTGGCTAAGGTTCTTGGTTATCATCTTTCAGCTCAGTGGCCCTTCTTTGAATTTGAAGGTGGCAGTATTAGTCACCAGAAATATTTTCAAAAGGTGTTCTGCACATTAAAGGTTCTAATTATCCTTCTTCAAGCTTGCATCAGTGCTGATTATGAAACACTTTTATAATCCTAACTGGGCTGAATTTGTTTTCAATGCAGTCCTTTAAATTATCCTTCTGCAGAGGTGAACCTTTTCCAAAGCTCTTAATTCTGTGCACACAAAGGGAAATACGACTGCTTATTCATGAATGCTACTGAACAAAAACTATATTTATTTCATGTTCAAGCTGTAAATATCAGAAATTTATGGGAGATGATTTCTTAAGAAATAACCACTGCATGCTCTGAAATGACTGGCAGTTCTATTATAAGGGCTTTTGAACAAGGTTTGAGGCAGAAGCTCCCAGAGAAGAATTTATGCACTTTGCCAACTCTGAAGAAGTTCTGGGACAAAAATGTTAGAAATTTACTTGTTCTCAACATGCCATGAGAGTCATGATTGAACTTTGGATGTTTCTGTTTATAAAATAGACATCTTTAGAGTCATCTATTTGGTGATTAGCAGTAATATGTTTTTGTTTTTTTTTTTCTTAATTAAGGAAAATCTATCCAACCAGCTTCCCCACAGAATCTTCTGAAAACTAGTCTTGATTCTCAAAAGTAAAAATGATCAATTTCAACCAAGCTTCAGTGAAATGGCCCAGTTCATAAATTAAACATAATCACCCCAAAATAAATTTTGAGTTGCGTGGCTGTTCATAAAATTGTGATTTCTTTGCCGATGGTGCACAAACACATCTCTGCATTTTGCCAAATTTCATTCTTTTAAATTCTGTACAACATTGACTCCCTCCCTTTTCTTCTCCTTCCTTTAAGGTAATCCCAAACTGCCCTAACCCAGGGCTTTAATTGATAGAACCAACCAACCAGTGGGTCACCTTTGTATTTAACACAGTGGCTGATTGAAAAATCAACACATCATTAGAGATGCAATTTGTGTTTTGATTAGCATATCAGTCATAGATCTGCTGTCCTAGAACTGGCCAGCTTAATCAGCTCTTTGATTTGGATCACTCTGGACTGTGGACACTGAGAAGCATTCCTGTGTGAGTCTTCACTGAGACGTCCCTCTTCCTATTTATTACACCCTTTTGTCAACAAAGGGACAAAAAGCCAGGCATGTCCTAATTATTGCCTGTTGAAAACAGATGTTTATATAAAGCCACGACTTCTGTTTTAACTTTCCTAAAACATAAATGTAATTAAGTGAGGGTTTCCTCAGCTGGGTGAGTACATCTGTCAAAACCATCCTGCTTCATTGCTTAGTAGATTCGCCCCTAGAGCAGTCATGATGAGGTTGTATGTTTCCTCTCCATGTTGAATCTTTGCACTGAGCTTTAGTTAGATGTTAAGGGAAAAAAATAAATCATTTCCAAAAATCCAGACACACTTTACACACATTGGTGTGTAAAGCCTCAAAACCCATCATATGGAAGCTTTTGGCCAGTCTGTTATGCCTTGTAACCTACATGTGTGAGACCTTAGTCAGCTTGCCAGGAGTGTATCAACATCCCCAAAGGCACATACTTGGTGTTGGCTTGTACTTAGCTTTCTGGAGAGCATTGCAGTGATATATACTCGAGCTTATACAGAAAAGCTTTTTCTTCAAAAGCCAACTGTCTTTTCATTCACAAACCTCGTGGAATGGTGTAGGAATTATCTTGCAAATGTTTGTGCGTTTGTTTGCCAAAATCTGTTACATGATCATTTTGCTAAGAGACAAATTTCTTAACATATTTAAGCTATACTTTCATCCTTAACCCTTCCTTGGCCTCTAATGTTTTAAAATAAATGCATTTTTACTGTAAGTGAATGTGTATCATTATAGATAATTCATAAAATACAGAAAAGGAAAAAAACACATCAAAATTTCCACAATTCAAAGAAAACTTGTTAACATTTTGATATATTTTTGTAGGCTTTCCTATGTCCATATAATTAATCATTTTTATTGTCAAGTGAGAATGATTTCATAACACACTTTAGGTAAATTTTCTGTTACTTGATTTATCCCCTAGCAGTGTGTGTTTCACTTGTGCAATATGTTTGAAGAGTACATAAAATACATCTGACCAGGTTAAATAATAATTATAAATACTCCTTGTAACCATCATCATTGGCAAAAATAGCAGAAACACAGAAACCTGTTTACATATCACCATAAGGGTAACCACTCTTATGACTTTTGTCATAATAATTTTCTACATGTACCTCTGTAAAAGCTTATTTTTCATGGTTTTGAACCTTATGTAAATACAATTATGATTTTATGTTTTCTTTTCCCAATTGCCCCTTTTGTTCAAACCAATTTGTATGATTCATTAAAGTTGCTGAATCCATACATAGTTTATCTTTAACACTGAAGCTTACTAAAAAGTCCTCTCTTACTCCTTGCTGCCTTTTTTATGAAGCAGATGTCTATATGTGTTTAGGTCTGATGCTAGGTTGTTTATTGGAATTCTTTTGTCAATATATCTTTGTCTTTGTTTTTACATATGAAGGTACAGATTTTCTTTTAAATTCAGTTTAAATTATGGGAAATTATCCTAGAATGTGTTCCATTCAATGAGTTTGCCATAATGTCTGCATTCATCTTACTCTTAATGGGAATTTGGGATTATTCCAGTTTAGGGTTCTGGTAATGATATGGTGAATAATTCTGCGTGTGCCTCTTAGGGAACATGCAAATTTCTCCCATTACCTATGAGTGCAATTGCTGGGGCAAAGGGGTCGTGAAGAGTCAGATACGACTGAGTGACTTCACTTTCACTTTTCACTTTCATGCATTGGAGAAGGAAATGGCAACCCACTCCAGTGTTCTTGCCTGGAGAATCCCAGGGACTGGGGAGCCTGGTGGGCTGCCGTCTATGGGGTCGCGCAGAGTCGGACACGATTGAAGCTACTTAGCAGCAGCAGAAGATCTATTACATTTTACTATGTGGCTCAGTGGTAAAATATCTGCCTGCCAATTCAGGGGACACAGGAAATGTGGGTCAATCCCTGGATCAGGAAGATCCTCTGGAGAAAGAAATGGCAACCCAGTCCAGTATTCTTGCCTGAAAAATCCAATGAACAGAGGAGGCTGGTGGGCTACCACAGGGTCATAAGGAGTTGGGCACGACTGAGCACACACACGCAAGTAATGCCAAACTGTTTTCCCAAGAACTTGTGCCAGCTGACACTTCCAACCCAGTTCCATATTCTCACCAATATTTGCTATTAACAGATTTAAAAACATATATTGAGAAGCTAGTTGTTTTATGAGTTTACTTTACAATATCATTACCTTGCAGTTCTCTAATGACTAATGAGTTTGAGCATATTTCTATATCACCTTGTGTTTGTCACTTGAATTTCCTTTCTGCGAAACGTATCTTCAGGTCTTTTATCCTCCGCCTCTGCATTGTGCTAACTGATATTTCATATGATATTTCATATTGATTTGTGAATATTTATTTATTTATGAATAAATATTCATATTTATTCTGAATACTAGTCCTTTATCTCCACTCCAAGGTCATGAAGCTATCATCCCAAATCATTTCTCTAAAAGCTTTGTAGTCTTGTTTTTTCATGTTGACATGTTTAATAGATCTCCTACTATCAAATATGAGCTAGAGATACAATTTTATTTCTTTTCTAGATGGACATTCAGTCGCCTCATTGAAATTTACTAAGAAATCCATTATTTGCTCCTTGCCACTTTTGTCATGGGGCAGGCCCCTATGAATGTGTAGGACTGATGCTAGGATCTCTATTTGAATTTTCCTGTCAATATCACTTTGCCTTTGTTTTTACATGTGAAAGTACAGATCTTCTTTTAAACGCAGTTTAAATTGTGACTAATCATCCTAGAACCACTTACCGCAGTTTGTCTAGCTTCTCTAAGATAAGAACAGAAGCAGTGGCAAAATGAAAACTTCAGAAAAATTTTATCAAATTGTTGAGGTAATCACTGGGAAAATTCTTCCTCAGGAGATTAAGTTTCAGTGAACTGGTGTCCCTTTCTCAGCCTTCCATTGGCCTAGGCCCTCCTGCAGTTGTGTTTCCAATGTGATACTATGAGGATGTCTTTGCTATCACCTTGATAAAAGCACTTCCTCACTCACTAGATCTGGGAGCAACTTGTCCTCTATACATCCTTTTAATGAATACATTTAAACAGTTAAGGGGTGTGGCTACCTATTGCAAAATAAGACTCCCTGACTTTTCACTCTCAACTTTAAAGGCTCTAACTGCAGATGTACAACTGGGAAAAAAAGAGAAAAATGTAAAAATAAGAACAGCTGATTGGCATAGTTTTACATTCCATTATTTAGGTTATGATGTATAGGGAAATGGCAAGAGATAATTAAAACCAGCTTCAGAATAAAAGTTGCTTAAAGGCATCTCGAGTTTACCACTGCATTCCCAATGTCTGGAGCAGTATCTGTACACAAAAGAGGCTTAATTTTACAAAATATGTTCTTATATCTGATTTCTGTCAGATCTCTTCTACAAAACTCTACTGTCTAGCAAATTCAGAAGAGACTAGTATTTTTACCTTTCTTTTCCTACCTCTAGGGCATGCCTGATAAGTAAAGAAAATCTCAAAAGATACTAGAATCTAACTCTGCTTTCCATCCTATTTTGTTCTGTAGCTAAGGAAATCTTCCTTAAACCTGATAGGTTAGTGAAGTTAACATTCTCATGTTCACAGCCTCTAGGTGAGGAAAATTTAATAAAAACAAGGATATTGATGACAATACCAGTTGGTAGCATTTGTCTAGTCCGCAATATGTGCCATCGTGGACTTAGATTCTTTAAGTGAAACATCTCCATCCACAGCAATCCTATGGAGTAGGCACTTTCTTTCTCTCCATTTTACAGATGATGGGACAGAGGCAAGGAGAGATTGAATGACTTATCCTGGGTCATCCAGTCATTGAGAACAACCTAGAGTTAATATCCTGATTGGCTGGTGCTAGACTGTATGTGCTCAGTGACTCATCAGTATTGTATGTAGGCATGCTAATTCCAATCCACCCTCAACCATGTGCATTGCATACACATAAACACACTAATAGTTATGATCATTAGGACTTGAATTGGGGGAGAGATATCATTTTGTTTCCATTATCTGGATTTCTGTCTTATTTCCTTGTTGTTCGTTGTTCAGTCATGTCCGACTCTTTCCAGCCCCATGGACTGCAGCACACCAGGCCTCCCTGTCCCACACCATCTCCCAAAGTTTGCCCAAGTTCATGTCCATTGCATCGGTGATGCCATCCAGCCATCTCATCCACTGATGCCCTCTTCTCCTTCTGCCCTCAATCTTTCCCAGCATCAGGGACTTTTCCAGTGAGTTGACTCTTTGCATTAGGTGAGAAAATGCTTAAGTTTCAGCTTCAGCATCAGTCCTTCCAATGAATATACAGGGTTGATTTCCCTTAAAACTGACTTGTTTGATCTACTTGATGTCCAAGGGACTCTCGGGAGTCTTATCCAGCCCCACAGTTCAAAGGCATCAATTCTTTGGTGCTCTTCCTTCTTTACAATCCAGCTCTCACAACTGTACATGACCACAGGGAAGACCATGGCCTTGATTCTACAGATCTTTGTCTGCAGAGTAATGTCTCTGCTTTTCAACACACTGTCTAGGTTTGTCATAGCTTCCTGCCAAGAAGCAATTGTCTTCTGATTTCTTGGCTGCAGTCACCATCCACAGTGATTTTAGAGCCCCCAAAGAGGAAATCTGTCACTATTCCCACCTTTTCCCTTCTATTTGACATGAAGTAATGGGACCAGATGCCGTGATCTTGTTTTTGTAATATTTAGTTATAAGCCAACACTTTCACTCTTCTCCTTCACCCTCATCAGGAGGCTCTTTAGTTCCTCTTCGCTTTCTGCCGTTAGAGTGATAACATCCACATATCTGAGGTTGTCTTATTTCCTTACTAGAATTCAAATTCTGTCACCTTGAGACGTTAGAGACAACCATCGATCAAAAGGAAACCCACATATGACAACCATTAAAGGTCATTAGGTGTTGAACAGGACATAGGTTTCAAGGAGCACTGTCTAGTCAGGAAAATGCAAGTACCAAGAATTATGTGCTAAGACATTTGTGTTAGAGGAGCGATGTCTACAGATCACTGCAGAAACACATGGGAGGAGTATTTAACTCTGATGTGAGTGGGAGAGTGGAGAGGAACGTCAGGCAAACATTGCAGGGTATGTTTTGAAGGACGAAAGGGACTTTGACCCATGAGAAAGTAGGATATTATTGTCAGTGCTCTTTGCAAAGGTGCCGAGCCCTGGCAGAGGTTGGCATGCTGCATGAGGTTGGCAGGGGTGCGTTAGGGGAATGATCGAAGACAGAAGTACAAGATGAAAGGTCCAGGGTCTGTGTAAGAGTCAGCAAATTGGAGATCTATGGAACTGAAAGTCATATTCCAAGCTTCCGACAGCCCTCCAACTATCCAGATAGGTCTCCATAACTGATGAAGGTCAACAAGCCAGAGACAAGAAGAGGTTACATAATTCATCCTGGGTCACCCTGTTAGTGAGCTTCATGTGATTAAAATAAATTTGCTAGGAAATAGATGAGGCATTAGGAAAGATAGTGGACTGTGTGAGGTGTTTTTCTGATACTTATTTTGTTCCCTAAAAGTAGAGTGAGTAACTGGGATGCCTTCAGAAAATAAAAATTATCTTCACAGGATGCCTTGAGCCTATTTCCTGTTCCTCCAATATTATTTCTTATTTCTCTTATTATTATTCCTGGGATATGTGTCTCTCTGTAAGAATTCCCTTTAATTAATGGATTGTACTGACATACCTTTGCAAGTGTTTTCTTTAATACATACCTACCCTTTTCTGGGTGTGATTCAAATAAATATATTCAGTTCCACTCATTTTTCATAATGTTCTTGGTTAGGGTGGCAAAATAACTCAATTCTGGGAAAGTACACCAATCATTATCTTGAATTGCAGCAACAATAAAAGTGAGTTTTAACTGAACAATTTGAGTTTTTAATTGAATTATTTGTGCATAGAAGCCCATGGTGTCACCACTAATGACTAATGTATTTGTTTGTCTGACTCGTAATGAATGTGATAAAATTGTTTTAATAAAGATAAATTGGGCTTAATAAAAGCTGAAATGCCTTTAATTTAGATTAACAGAAGCCACTGCTTTGGTGGTTTTTCTGGAAGATATGAGGAAGTTGATTCTTTCAGAGTTTCCATGCCAGAGTTTAACACTTTCCATGAGAAATCAGAAGGGTACTGGTAACCTGCCCTATTTCATGTGGAGCAGTTTTAATTTTTGGTAATCAGCTCAATAAATGGAATTGACTGCTTTTGGCCTGGGGCAATGACATTCTGCTCCAGTATCTGCCACTGGCTATGTTATCACTCATTCTTTTTCTGTTGGAAAGAATTGGTGAAAAATTTTAGTGTAAGTTTCTATTTTCTATGTTTGGTTAAATGTACTTGTTTTATCATTTAAGGGAGTTATAGAATTTAAGGAACAAACTGACTGCTCAAGCCTGATCTCTGCTCTTTTGAAGTCATTTTGACCTCAGCCCCATAGTTACAGGACAAATCAATGTAGACCATATAGTCTCCCATTTTCCCCAAGGAGTGCCCCCAAATCCCCACATTTATTTAATGTGTCTTTATCTGACACTTACTACCTTCTCTTAACCATGTAAAAAAACTCTTGAGTGGATGTTGTAAGAATTATGGTGCCACGGTAGAAAAAAGGGGCCTGGGCTGAAGGGTACCTAACCATTCACTAGCTGAGACTTGTCTGAGCATGATCTTACTAGCATGGGAGATGAATGCAGTAGTCCAATGGTTAGCACATTTTTTGGTAGTACTCTTCTTGGGAATTGGGATGAGGATTGACATTTTCCAGTCCCGTGGCCACTTCCAGATCTGCTGATATAATTATTGCAACACCTTGATGGCATCATCCTTTGATGTTTTGAATAGTTCCACTGGAATTCTGTTGTATCCACTAGCTTTATTAATGACAGTGCTTCTTAAGGCCCACTTGACTTCATTCTCCAGAATGTCTGGCTCTGGCTGGCTGACTATACAATCATAGCAATCTGGTTCATTTAGATCTTTCTTATAGTTCTTCTGTGTATTCTTTGTATCTCTTCTTGATCTCTTCAGCGTCTTTACTAGGTCTCCCTCATTTATGTCCTTTATAGTGCCCATCTTTGGGCAAAATGTTCCCTTGATATCTCCAGTTTTCCTGAAGAGATCTCTAGTCTTTCCCCTTCTATTGTCTTCTCCTAGTTTTATGCACTGTTCACTGAAGAAGGCCTTGTCTCTCTGTACTGTTCTTGGGAAATCTGCATTTAGTTGGATACACCTTTCCCTTTCTCCTTTGCTTTTCACTTCTCTTCTTTCTTTGGCTGTTTATAAGCCCCCTCAGATTACCACTTTACCTTCTTGCTTTTCTTTTTCTTTGGGATGGTTTTGTTCACTGCCTCCTGTACAATATTATGGACCTCTGTCCATAGTTCTTCAGGCACTCTGTCTACCAGGTCTCATCCCTTGAATCTATTCTTTACCTCCACTGCATCTTCACAGGGGATCTGATTTAAGTCATACCTGGCTGGCCTAGTAGTTTTCCTGGCTTTCTTTAGTTTAAGCCTGAATTTTGCTATGAGAAGCTGATAATCTGAGCTACAGTCAGCTCTAGGTCTTGTTTTTGCTAACTATACAGCTTCTCCATCTTCAGGTACCAAAAATGTAATCAATTTGATTTTGGTATTGGCCATTTGGTGATGTCCCTGTGTAAAGTCATCTCTTGTGTGGTTGAAAAAGGGTATTTGCTATGACCAATGCATTTCTTGGCAGAATTCTGTTAGCCGTTGTCCTGCTTCACTTTCTTCTCCAAGGCCAAACTTGCCTGTTACTACAGGTATCTCTTGATTTCCTACTTATGCATTCCAATCCCCGATGATGAATGGAACATCTTTTTTTAAGCTGTTAGTCCCGGGAGGTCTTCTAGGTCTTCATAAAACTGATCAACTTCAGCTTCTTTGGCATTGGTGGCAGGGACATACACTTGGATTACTCTAATGTTGAATGGCTTGCCCTGAAAACGAACTGAGATCATTCTGTCATTTTTGAGGTTGCACCCAGGTACCTGCATTTTGGACTCTCTTGTTGATTATAAGAGCTACTCCATTTCTTCTGTGGGATTCTTGCCCACAGTAATAGACATAGGGGTTATCTGAATTAAATTCACCCATTTCTGTCCATTTTAGTTCACCAATTCCTAAGATGTTGATGTTTGTTCTTACATCTCCTGCTTGATCACATCCAGTTTACCTTAACTCATGGACCTAACATTCCAGGTTCCTAGGCAATACTGTTCTTTGTAGCACCTGACTTTACTTTTATCACCAGACACATTCACAGCAGAGAATTGTTTCTGCTTTGGCCCAGCTACTTCATTCATTCTGGGTCTATTGATAGTTCTGCTCCGCTCTTCCCTAGTAGCATATTGGACACCTTCGGACCTGGGGGATCTCATTTTTTGGTGTCATATATTTTTGTCCTTTTATACAATTCATGAAGTTCTCGTGGCAATTATACTGGGATGGTTTGCCATTCCCTCCTCTAGTGGATCACATTTGTCAGAACTGCATCTGTCTTGGGTGGCCTTACATGGCATGGCTTATAGCTTCATCGAGTTAAACCCCTTTGCCATGACAAGGCAGTGATCCATGAAGGGGCCCACATCCATAGTCAGATAGGAATTCAAAGGAATCTAAGGCAAGTTCATACATAATAATTAATTGTAAAGAGCATCAGGAAGGGGCACTTGCAGGTTACCAGCACAAATAGAATCGCTGTTTCTCAGCACTGAGGTGACCTGGTGAGGCTTCTTGAAGTTGTCAAAATTTGAATTGAGCATACTAAATCCAGGTGTGCAAACTAGAAAGAGATGAAAGTCCTGGTTAAGAATAGAGTGTGAGCAGTGTCTTGGCAGTAGGACTACATGTGTCACAAGAACTTAGAGTAGAATAATTTGACTTATAATTTGACTAAACCAGATGAATTAGATAGGTAAATGGGAAATAGATGCAATTTTAAAGTTACAGATTAATTGGTGGAAGTTAAAAGTGTTTTACTTCAGTAATGGAAGTCATGTAAGATTTTTGAGTTGAAGCTAGTATTTTTAAGAAAATTAATTTTTATTTTCAATGCAGGGTGAATTAAAAAAAAAAAGTTGAATGACAAGAGTTTTAATAACCAAGACCTGAATGAATCAGGCTACCGGCAGAAGCAATAGGAGAAAGAAGCATAGAACTTTGGTGAAGAAAGTACTGATTAGCTTTGGTTATTGAATGTATAGGGGGGTGAAAATGAACGAAGGAACTGAGATTGACCCAAGCATTCAGTACGTGTTCATTGGGAAAATGAGAGAAGGTTGAATTAATTCTGAAAGATGAGTGTTTGCTTTTAGATATGTTCAACTTGAAATGATCGCAGGGCATCCAAATGGAAAGTTCTAATCAATAGTTGGCATATGGGGAGAGAAATTCAAGACAGTCAGGAAATCAAGGTATGAGTCATTCATCCTCATGAAGTAATTAAACATCTAAAAGCAGATGAATATTTTAAGGGAGTGTTTCCCAACTGTACCTTGTGGTGAACATACTCAATCAACAGTGAAACTGTAGTGAGACATGGATGCATGAGCGGATGCCAGTCACCTTCCTGAGCGATGAGATATGGTGTGAACACCAGCGAAGTTCCCACCCGTGGAGCGGTAAGCACAGCGTGACTGATGCGCATGAGAATATTCAGTTCTCTTTAATAGCTATAAAGCCAGGCCTCTCAAAAACGTCGATTGTCAGGACTTCCCTGGTGATGCAGTGATTGAGACTCTGCACTGCCGATGCAGGGAATGCCAGTTAGACCCTGGTTGGGGGACTGAAATCCCACATGATCCGCAGCCAAAATTAAAAAATAAAAAATAAACCTATACGTTCTTGGTCTCAAGATGCCAAGACCACTTGAAAAAAAAAACGAAAAAACAAATATTGTATATTGACACATATATATGGAATCTAGATGGGCCTAGAGAGTAGCATTGAAATATATGCATTGCCATGTGTAAAATAGATAGCTGAGCTATTTCAAAGCCTAAAATATGATTCTGTTAAAGTGCTGCACTCAATATGCCAGCACATTTGGAAAACTCAGCAGTGGCCACAGAACTGGAAAAGGTCAGTTTTCATTCCAATACCAAAGAAAGGCAACACCAAAGAATGTTCAAATTATAGTACAATTACACTCATTTCACATGCCAGCAAGATTATGCTCAAAATCCTTCATGCTAGGCTTCAGCAGTACATGAACCAAGAATTTCCATATGTACAAACTGAATTTAGAAAAGGAAGAGGAACCAGAGATCAAACTGACAACATCTGCTGGATCGTAGCAAAAGCAAGAGAGTTCCAGAAAAACATGTACTTCTGCTTCATTGACCACACTAAAGCTCTTGACTGTGTGGATCACAACAGACTGTGAAATATTCTTAAAGAGATGGGAATACCAGACCACCTTACCTGCCTCCTAAGGAACCTGTATGCAGGATAAGAAGCAAGAGTTTGAACTGAACATGGAGTAACAGAGTGGTTCAAAATTGGGAAGAGCATGTCAGGGCACAAGCTGGAATCAAGATTGACCAGAGAAATATCAACAACATCAGATATGCAGATGATACCACTTTAATGGCAGAAAGTGAAGAGGACATAAAAAGCCTCTTGATGAAGGTGAAAGAGGAGAGTGAGAAAGCTGGTTTAAGACTCAATATTGAAAAGACTAAATTCATGGCATTTGGTCCCATCACTTCATGGCAAATAGATGGGTAAAAAGTAGAAACAGTGTCTGATTTCATTTTCTTAGGCTCCAAAATCACTGCAGACAGTGACCGCAGCCACAAAATTAAAAGACAGTTGATCCTTGGAAGAAAAACTGTGACAAACCTAGACAGTATTAAAAAGCAGAGACATCACTTTGCCGCCAAAGTCCATATAGTCAAAGCTATGGTTTTTTCTGGTAGTCATGTACGAATGTGTGAGTTGGACCATAAAGAAGGATGAGTGCTGAAGAATTGATGCTTTCTAACTGTGGTGTTGGAGAAGACTCTTTGAGAGTTGCTTGGACAGCAAGGAGATCAAACCAGTCAAGCCTAAAGGAAATCAACCCTGAATATTCATTGGAAGCACTGATGCTGAAGCTGAAGCTCCAGTACTTTGGCCACCTGATGTGAAGAGCCAGTTCATTGGAAAAGACCCTGATGCTGGGAAAGACTGAGGGCAAGAGGAGAAAGGGGTGAAAGAGGATGAGATGGTTGAATGGCATCACTGACTCAATGGACACAAACTTGGGCAAACTCCAGGAGATAGTGAAGGACAGGGAAGTCTTGCATGCCACAGTTCATGAACTTGCAAAGAGTCGAACATGACTTAATGACTGAACAGCAACAAGTAGGAAGTTGCTGTATATCACAGGGAGCTCAGGCTGGTGCTCTGTGATGGCCTAGAGGGGTGGCCAGGGGGCAAGGGGTCAGGAAGGGGGTCCAAGAAGGAGGGCATATATGAATGCCTATGACGGATTTAAGTTACAGCAGAATCCAACACAACATGTAAAGCAATTAGCCTCCAATTTAAAATAAATTTTTCAAAAAGTTGATTTTTATGGAAGAAAAGTTGCATTGCTATTATATTATTTCTAAAATGACTCTAAGAGTTTTAAGGACCTAAATCATTCACAAACATTGATAACTTATTAGAGGCAATGTACTCATGGTAACCATTGTACCTCAATACCTTGGATGAGAACCTTTGCTTTAAGGAGAGGTTAGGAAGAGAGTATGGAGAAGGCAATGGCACCCCACCCCAGTACCCTTGCCTGAAAATCCCATGGATGGAGGAGCCTGGTGGGCTGCAGTCCATGGGGTCGCTAAGAGTCGGACTTGACTGAGCGACTTCACTTTCACTTTTCACTTTCATGCATTGGAGAAGGAAATGGCAACCCACTCCAGTGTTCTTGCCTAGAGAATCCCAGGGACGGCAGAGCCTGGTGGGCTGCCATCTATGGGGTCACACAGAGTCGGACACGACTGAAGCGACTAAGCAGCAGGAAGAGAGTAAAGGGATTCAAAAGTGAACCTTGGGGAATGGACCCATGTAATGGATGGGAAAGTGGCCAGTAGATTAAATGATCAAGGAATGGATGGATGGACGCAGAGAGACAGGTAAATAGTAGTTAACTAGAGATTATACAACGTAGGGACCAGGAAGAGAGCCAGATAGGACAATGCCACTGAAGCCAGGGGAAGAAAACATTAAAAGGACAAGTTCCACAGCATTTAGTGATATGGAAAGATTGAGAAAATGGGAGTCAGAAAATCGAAAGCTCATCAGTAAACTTTTTAAATAGTTCAGCAAAATAAAGAGGAGTCAAGGTAATATTCATGAGGCTATGGAAAATAACACTCATAGGAAAAAGTAAGGCACAAAATGACTCAAAGCTTTGTCTTTTACAACTGTTGATAAACCAGTGTTAATTTGGGAAATATGGGAAAGAGGGACAAAGATGCTCAGGAAGATTGATAAGGTGTAGTTGGGAGGGTGTACAGAATCCCAGAAGCTGAGCAAACCCAGTAGAACCCTAAGGCGTGTGTCACAGGTAGTGAATCTTGGGGTCTGGAAGAGGATGTCAGGTCCTGAGACTTTAGTTTGAAATAAATGCTTTGGTGGGGAAGAGACCCACTAACCCTGGTGTTCAATGGAGCAGGATCAGCCAGAGTTGTTTATGGTGCTGCTTTTTACAATCATTTTGGTACCTGCCTGAAGGGTACGTTGCATATAGGTGAAATTTGTGGCAGAGTTACTGGTTGAAAGATTAATGCAAATCTAGGCCAAAAATGATAGAGTTTTGAGCTGTGGTAGTAGCTGTGTGGTTGGAGAAAACTGAATTCATAAGATATTGAGGATTAATATGGCTTTATGACAAACTGATATGAGGGTGAGAGACTCGTTGAAAGGAGATCTCCATCAATATATATTATGGGTACTTAACCTGTAATCAGTCTCACAAGAGAAGGAGTGGATTTGCCTGTGTTGAAGCTAAAGTTATGAATTAAGTTCTGATGATGTTGAGTCAGAAGTGTTTTTAAAATAAACACTAAGTTGGAGATGCCCTGTCAGAAGCAGAAATATTAATTTGGAGTTAAGGAGGTTCAAGTCTGGATCTGGAAGTCATCAAATTATAAGTTCAATCTCTAGCCAGAGAGAACGTTACCCGGTGATAACAGAGCGATGACATTTAGTGGGTAAGAGACACAGAAGAGGTATAGAGATGCAAAAAAGAAGCCAGCAGAAATCAGTAGACTCATAGAAGCCAAGAAGCAACAAGTTCCAGAGCGGAGACCCAGAAATATTAGGTAAATTGGATCTACACATGTTCACTTAAGTTATTAAGGACATTTTCACTTCTGCACTGAGTGTGAAGGCTAGATTGCAAAGAGACGAAGAGGAGTAGAAGTGAACATTAAAACATTAGCATAGCTGCCTCTGGGAAAGAAAGTATCAGGAGCCTATTAAACAACCATGAAGTTCCAGTGGACACAGGATAGCAGGAGTGGGCTAAGTCTGGGTTGTCATTTAGCAGCAAAATATGGAATGAAAACCAGAAGATTGCATGATGAATATGCTATATGGGTGGGAAATGGCATGAAGGAAAGGCAGAAGCTGTTTGGAGGAAGTTGAAGACAGGCTTGGAAATATGAAGTTGTCCTCCCCCTTTGCCTTCAAGGACAGATGTAAAGTTGGCATAATAATGACATTATATTTCAAGAGCTGAGAATACTGCCTGGCACATAGTAAACATTCATTTTCTCTATTAGTCAAGATATGCAAACTGTTGTAAACAAGTTCATAATTCCAGCAGCTTATCATAACAAGGTTTATTTCCCCTCCAAGTCATAGTCTAATGTAGGCCTGAGATGGGGCTGAGATTCATGCAACCATTCAGGGCCTCAAGGTCTTTCCAACCTCGTGCTCTGCCCTCCCCAGGGTCTTGGAACCACCCAGTGGATCCTCTGTGACCAGCTGTCAGACAAAAGAGACAGGCTGTGGAAGAACGTGGAGGGGAATAATTTGAAGGCTTAGAAATACTGTATGTATTCTTTGTCTGTTGCCCAGAAATGAGTCACATGATTCCTCCTAACAGGGAAAGGCTGAGAAATGTTGTTCAACCATGAGCTCTTGAGGAAAAGAACCATTTTTGGTAAAACCAGAAGTGGTCTCTGTAAGTGCTATTATGCTTACTATTATTTTTATGTACAGCAAAGTCTTAGCCAACTTAATTCCCAAAGAGTGGAGAAGAGATAAAAGATAAATGGTTTGATGAACAGCAGGGATGATAAAGATAGACATGAACATACAAAAAGCAAACTCGAGGAAGCTGAGGAAGAAGCACATATCCTGAGAAGAACAGCAAATGCTAGGATTGCATAGGAGAATGTTGCAATCCTAAACTTACACTTCTGGTCCAGACCTCCTCTGCATGTCTGACTCATAGTCAACTGCTATGTTTCCTTTCCATGTGGGTTTTTAGAGGTCTCTCAAGTTAAACACAGCCAAAACTAAACTGATCTTCACAACCCCTCCAGAATCCATTCTTAGTTCAGTTCAGTCGTGTCCAACTCTTTGCGACCCCATGGACTGCAGCACACAAGCTTCCACATCCATCACCAGCTCCCGGAGCATACTCAAACTCATGTCCATCGAGTCAGTGATGCCATAGAACCATCTCCTCCCCTATCACCCCCTTCTCCTCCTGCCTTCAATCTTTCCCAACATTAGGGTCTTTTCCAAGAAGTCAGTTCTTTGCATCAGCTGGCCAAAGTATTGGAGTTTCAGCTTCAGCATCAGTCCTTCCAGTGAATATTCAGGACTGATTTTCTTTAGGATGGACTGGTTGGATCTCCTTGCAGTCCAAGGGACTCTCAGGAGCTTCATCCAACATCACGGTTCAAAAGCATCAATTCTTCAGCACTCAGCTTTCTTTATAGTCCAACTCCAACATCCATACATGACTACTGGAAAAACCACAGCCTTGACTGTATGGATCTTTGTTGGAAAAGTAATGTCTCTGCTGTTTAATATGCTGTCTAGGTTGGTCATAGCTTTTCTTCCAAGGAGGAAGCATCTTTTAATTTCATGGCTGCAGTCACCATCTGCAGTGATTTTGGAGCCCCCCAAAAATGAACTCTGTCACTGTTTCCATTGTTCCCCCATCTATTTGCCATGAAGTGATGGGGCCACATGCCATGAGCTTAGTTTTCTGAATGTTGAGCTTTAAGCCAACTTTTTCACTCCCCTCTTTCACTTTCATCAAAAGGCTCTTTAGTTCTTCTTCACTTTCTGCCATAAGGGTGGTGTCATCTGCATATCTGAGATTATTGATATTTCTCCCAGCAGTCTTGATTCCAGCTTTTTCTTCATCCAGCCTGGCTTTTTGCATGATGTACTCTGCTTCAGTTCAGTTCAGTTCAGTTCAGTCACTCAGTCGTGTCCGACTCTTTGTGACCCCATGAATCACAGCATGCAAAGCCTCCCTGTCCATCACCAACTCCCGGAGTTCACTCAGACTCACGTCCATTGAGTCAGTGATTCCATCCAGCCATCTCATCCTCTGTCGTCCCCTTCTCCTCTTGCCCCCAATCCCTCCCAGCGTCAGAGTCTTTTCCAATGAGTCTGCTTAGAAGTTAAATAAGCAGGGTGACAATATACAGCCTTGACATACTCCTTTCCCAATTTGGAACCAGTCTGTTTTTCCATGTCTGGTTCTAACTTTTGCTTCTTGACCTGCATGCAGATTTCTCAGGCAGGTCAGGTGGTCTAGTATTCCCTTCTCTTGAAGAATTTTCCACAGCTTGTTGTGATCTACACAATCAAAGGCTTTGGTGCAATCAGTAGAGCAAAAGTAGATGTTATTCTGGAACTCTCTTGCTTTTTCGATGATCCAGTGGATGTTGGCAGTTTGACTTCTGGTTTCTCTATGTTTTCTGCAACTAGCTTCAACATCTGGAATTTCACGGTTTTGCATACTGTTGAAGCCTGTCTTGGAGAATTTTGAGCATTACTTTGCTTGCATGTGAGATCAGTGCAATTGTGCAGTAGTTTGAGCATTCTTTGGCATTGCCTTTCTTTGAGATTGGAATGAAAATTGACCTTTTCCAGTCCTGTGGCCACTGCTGAGTTTTCCAAATTTGCTGGCATATTGAATGCAGCACTTTACCAGAATCATCTTTCAGGATTTGAAATAGCTCAGCTGGAATTCCATCACCTCCACCAGCTTTGTTCGTAGTGATGCTTCCTAAGACCCACTTGACTTCACATTCCAGGTTGTCTGGCTCTAGGTGAGTGATCACACCATCATGATTATCTGGGTCATGAAGATCCTTTTTTGTATAGTTCTTCTGTGTATTCTTGCCACCTCTTCTTAATATCTTCTGCTTCTGTTAGGTCCCCACCATTTCTGTCCTTTATTGTGCCCATCTTTGCATGAAATGTTCCCTTGGTATCTCTAATTTTCTTGAAGAGATCTCTAGTCTTTCCCATTCTGTTGTTTTCCTCTATTTCTTTGCATTGATCACTGAGAAAGGCTTCCTTATCTCTCTCTGCTGTTCTTTGGAACTGTGCATTCAAATGAGTATATCTTTTCTTTTCTCTTTTGCCTTTAAATTTTCTTCTTTTCATTTTAACTGGTGCCTTAATTAAAAAAAAAAAAAATCAATGTGACGCTAATAGCTTTCTTCCAGGTATTCAAATTACAAGTCTTGGAATCATTCTTTCTAAATGTTATTTTAAAAAATATTTATTTATTTATTTATGTATAGTTGATTTCCCTGGTAGCTCAGACAACTTAGACCTGGGTTCAATCCCTGGGTCAGGAAGATCCCCTGAGTAAAGAAATGGCAACCCACTTCAGTATTCTTGCCTGGAGAATTCCACAGGCAGAGGAGCCTGACTGACTACAGTACATGGGGTCGTAAAGAGTCAGACACGACTGAGCGACTAACACTAATATCTATAGTTGATTTACAATATCATGTAAGTTTCGGATATACAGTATAGTAATTCAGTGTGTACATGTGTGTGTATATATATATTCAGATTCTTTTATATTATGGGTTATTCTATAATGTTGAGTATAGTTCCTTCTACTAGACGGTAGGTCCCTGTTTGTTACCTGTTTTATACAAAGTAGTGTGTTAATCCCAGCCTCCCAATTTATCCCTCTTTCACTCCACCTTTCCCCTTTGGTGTCCATAAGTTTGTTTTCTGTGTCTGTCAGTCCCTATTTTGGAAATAAATTCATTTGTGTCTTTTCTTTTTTAGATTCCACATATAAGTGATATCATACGCCATTTGTCTTTCTCTGTCTGGGTTACTTCACTTAGTATAATAATTTCTAGATCTATCCATGATGCTGCAAATGGCATTATTTCATTTTTTTGGCCAAGTAATATTCTTTATTCCACAGGACTGGAAAAGGTCAGTTTTCATTCCAATCCCAAAGAAAGGCAATGCCAAAGAATGCTCAAACTACCGCACAGTTGCACCCATCTCACACACTAGTAAAGTAATGCTCAAAATTCTCCAAGCCAGGCTTCAGCAATATGTGAACCGTGAACTTCCTGATGTTCAAGCTGGTTTTAGAAAAGGCAGAGGAACCAGAGATCAAATTGCCAACATCCGCTGGATCATCGAAAAAGCAAGAGAGTTCCAGAAAAACATCTACTTCTGCTTTATTGACTATGCCAAAGACTTTGACTGCGTGGATCACAGTAAACTGTGGACAATTCTGAAAGAGATGGGAATACCAGACCACCTGACCTGCCTCTTGAGAAACTTGTATGCAGATCAGGAAGCAACAGTTAGAACTGGACATGGAACAACAGACTGGTTCCAAATAGGAAAAGGCTGTATATTGTCACCCTGCTTATTTAACTTACATGCAGAGTACATCATGAGAAACGCTGGACTGGAAGAAACATAAGCTGGAATGAAGATTGCCGGGAGAAATATCAATAACCTCAGATAAGCAGATGACACCACCCTTATGGCAGAAAGTGAAGAGGAACTAAAAAGCCTCTTGATGAAAGTGAAAGAGGGGAGTGAAAAAGTTGGCTTAAAGCTCAACATTCAGAAAACAAAGATCATGGTATCTGGTCCCATCACTTCATGGGAAATAGATAGGGAAACAGTGTCAGACTTTATTTTTCTGGGCTCCAGGATCACTGCAGATGGTGATTGCAGCCATGAAATTAAAAGACGCTTACTCCTTGGAAGGAAAGTTATAACCAACCTAGACAGCATATTCAAAAGCAGAGACATTACTTTGCCAACAAAGGTCCGTCTAGTCAAGGCTATGGTTTTTCCAGTGGTCATGTTTGGATGTGAGAGTTGGACTGTGAAGAAAGCTGAGCACCAAAGAATTGATGCTTTTGAACTGTGGTATTGGAGAAGACTCTTGAGGGTCCCTTGAACTGCAAGGAGATCCAACCAGTCCATCCTAAAGGAGATCAGTCCTGGGTGTTCATTGGAAGGACTGATGCTGAGGCTGAAACTCCAATACTTTGGCCACCTCATATGAAGAGCTGACTCGTTGGAAAAGACCCTGATGCTGGGAGGGATTGGGGGCAGGAGGAGAAGGGGACAACAGAGGATGAGATGGTTGGATGGCATCACCGACTCAATGGACATGAGTTTGAGTGAACTCTAGGAGTTATTGATGGACAGGGAGGCCTGGCATGCTGCGATTGTGGGGTCACAAAGAGTCAGACATGACTGAGCAACTGAACTAAACTGAATATTCTTTATTATTATTTATTATCCATTCATCTGTCAGTGGGCATTTAGGTTGATTCCATGTCTTGTCTGTTGTAATAGTGCTGCTGTGAACACTGAGATGTATGTACCTTTTCAAGTTAGTTTTCTCCAGATATATGCCTAGGAGTGGGATTGCAGGAGTCATTTTTGACTCTTAGATTGAACAGTCAATCAGGAAATCCTGCTGACTCACCCTTTGAAATACATTTCTAGTTGATCCCGCCGTGCCCCTCCCTGCTGCCAGGTTGTCCTGTGCTACCATTGTTCTCGCCTTTGCCGCAGTCTCCTTTCATCACGTAATCACGCCACCCCTCTGCTCAGTGACCTTCAGTGGCCCCCACCTCACTTAGAACAACTGCCTGTGTGCCGACATGGCCTACTTGACTCTCCGCTCTGAAATCCTGCTGCCTCCTGTTGGCGTTCTGCCTCAAATTCCAGCCTCCTTGCTGTGTCTCACGTATAGCCATATCCCTGCTTTGGAGTCCTGGTTCTGGATGTCTTCACAGCATGAAACCTCTGTTCTGTACCTTCACATAGGTAACCTTCTCACCTCCTTCAAATCTTTGTTCACATGTCACATTTTGCAGATTCTTCACCTGGGGACCATACCTAAGAAAGCAACATACCCCTCGGATAACGCTCTCATTCCCTTAGCCTGTTCCATGCTACATCCACCATTAGTACTTTCACCGTGAAGCATAGTATGTAAGTTACCTGTTTATCATGTCTATGGTTGAGTTGGCCTCCCACCTCCATGACACAGTCTTACACTCCATGAGGTCAGGAGTCTTTGCCTTTTTGTTCATCTATATATCCTGTGTTCCTCGACTAGCAGCTGGCCCATCTGTCTCCATAAATACTTGTTGAATGAATGAGTGAGTTAATGAATTGATTGATTGATTTTGCCTTGAACTTCCATACCTCCTATATTACCTGACAAGTAGTAATGTGCTTCTGCACTTTGCATTCTGGTGATATGACTTGGGCCCAGACTACAGACAGCAACTAGACTTTGATTCCTTTGATAAGAAATAAATTTTCTTCGTGAATTATTGATTTATACTCTTCAGGTTAACAGTATAAGTATCCTCTGTGTTTCAAATGATGTCTGAAAACTTACAGGCTGGCAAATGCTTGGGAGTGGAGAGAATGCATCACTTCCAGCTACAGTGATTTTCTGTCTCTGACTCATCTGAAAAACCCTTAATTGAGTATTTATTCTTATGTTGCAAGATCCCCAAAATCTTAACTGCCATTAAGCTGTCTACGGAAGCAAAACGAAATAGAGAATTAAGGCAATTATCAGGATGATATGAACCATAGAAAACATGTTTGCCTCAATCTGGATGTTTCTGGAGAACTTATTTTTGACTTAAATTATCTGAGTAATCCCCACTTCAGTTTCCATTTCATTTTTCACAGATAGATAGTAATTTAGACTAGACAGCCCATAATGTGGGGAATCAGAGTAAGAAGAAACTCACCATCCCAGATGTGTTTGGCTGTTTCTTCTATTTTTACTAAACTTTGTTGCTAAAGGAAACAGAAAAGAAAGAATAAAGAATTCTTGAAAATTAAAAACCAATTCACTGAAGATGAGCTTTGACACCTGCCTACCTTTTGATCTTAACTAAAACAACTCTTCGATCTTAATTTCTTTCGGCTCCTGTTTAGGCATAATTTTAGATCCATCTTTTCAAAGCCAAGAGGTAAATAAAACAGGATATTAATCATCATTTGTTCACTCCAATTCAAACATAGATACAATTGGCAGAAGTGTGAGCCTTTTCTGGTTTACAAGAAGGCCAGCTCCCTAGGGTATGCAACTGGCTGGAGGAATTTGCAGGGATCCCCGTCCATTGCTCTTGTGTGCTTATTAAGTGCTTTGTCAGGTCAAATTATATTTGTTTGATATCTTTGCTATTTTTCCCCCCAAACAGATTTCCCAATAAGACTGTTACCTTCAGAATTTCATATTTAAACTACCCCACCACCAACAACAACTTTATTGATGAGCCAAGACAGACCCTTTGCAAAGTTGTTGAAATGTTGTACCTGCTGAGAAACCAGGCCCTCTGTGCTTAGCCAGACCACACTCTTTCCAACATATGAGCATTTCAGCAGAAGACAGACCCCACAAGAGGCCCAGCTGATCTCAGCTGTGCAAATGTGACCTCAATTATTCACTGGTCTCAAATGCTATCCTTGGTTTGCCATTGGACTATGAATTAATCAGAAGAAGGTAAAGTTAGACAAAGAGATTATAAATTTCCAAAATGTGATCCAAATAAGCATGGAGATTAAATCTATTTTAATGAAGCATCAGAAGAGAGATTACTGAAATGCACATCTATGCTCAGCAGTCAGGACCTCAATTATTCATCTTGACTTTTAAGGTCCCACCTAATTTCATCCTAATCTACCTTCTCATATTCCCTCACATCCCTCTTCATTATGAGATTTCTTTTTATTTTATTTAAGAAATTTTTTCCAGCATCATTGGGATATAGTTGACATTTAACATTGTGTGATTTTGAAGTGTAGAACCTGTTGATTTGATCTACTTCTACTCTATAAAATGACTACCACCGTAGTGTTAGCTAACACCTCCACTATATCAGAGGGGAACCCACATCACATAATTACCATTTCTTTTTGATTATGAAAGCATTTCCTGTCTGCTCTTTTAGCAATTTCTGAGTATATAATACAATATTCTTAAATATTATCCCTATGCTATATATTAGGTTACAGAACATATTCATCTTAAAACTGGAAATTTGTATTCTTTGAACACCATTACCCATTTTCTCAACCTTCTACCGCCTAGTAACCACCATTTCTACTCTCTGTTTTGACACGTTCAGCTGTTTCAGATTCCACATATAAGTGATATCACACAGTATTTGTCTGATGTGGTCACAAATGGTGCGATTTCTTTCTTTCTCATGGGGGAATAATATTCTATTGTATTATATAATGCATCTTTATCCATTCTTCCATTGAGGGATACTTGTGCTTTAGCCATAACTTGGCTATTATGAATAATGCCTCAGTAAACATGGGAGTGAAGATATTTCTTTGAGTTTTGTTTTCATTTCCTTTTAGTATGTACCCAGAAGTGGGATTGCTGGATCATGCGATCATTCTATTTTAACTTTTTTAATAACCTCCTTGCTGTTTTCCAAGTTGCTGCTCCGTTTGTCCTATGGAATAGGATGCTTTTAATTTTGTTGATTTCCTTTGCTTTGCAGATGCCTTTTGGTTTAATATAGTCCCATTTGTCTAATTTTGCTTTTGTCAACTTTTCCTTTGGTGTCAAAAAAAAAAAAAAAAAGTCATTGCCAAGATAGATGTCAAGGAGCTTACCACTTTTTTTTTCCCCCCTAGGAGTTTTATGGCTTCAGGTTTACATTTAATTCTTTAATCTATTTTGAGTTATTTTTGTGTATGGTGTAAATTGGGGTCCAGCTTCATTCTTTGGCATATGAATATCCAGTTTTTCCAACACCATTTACTGAATAAACTAGCCTTTCCCCACTGTATATTTTTCACTCCTTTGTCATATATATACATAGACATTTTTTTTCCTGCATCTTCATTCCATTACATCTTTTATGTCTGTTTTTAGGCCAATACCATATTGTTTTGATTCCTGTAGCTTTGTGATGTAGTTTGAAATCAGGAAGTATGATGCCGCTAGCCTTCTTCTTTCTTTGGCTATTTAATGGCTTTTGTGTCGCCATACAAATTTTAGAAGTTCTTTTATATTTCTCTGAAAAATACCTTTGGAATTTTAATAGGAGTTGCATTAAATGTGTAGATTTCTTTGAGTAGTATGGATATTTTAGCAATATTAATAAATCCATTCCATCAACACAGAGTATTTATTTGTATCTTTCTCATTTTTTTCACCCATGTCTTAAAGTTCTCAGTGAATAGATCCTTCACTTCCTTAGTTAAATTCATTTTTAAATTTATCCTTTTGAGGTTATTGGAACAAGAATTGCTTTCTTAGTGTTAGTTTCTGATATATTGGTTTTAATCAGAAACACAACATATTTTTCATACTTGCTTTGTATCCTGAAACTACTGAATTTTTGATTAGAGGTAAAAAGAATTTGAAAAAGTCTTCAAGGTTTTTCATTTATGTCTTCTTCAAAGAGTAACAGTTTCGATTCTTGCTTTTTGATTTGAATGCCTTATATTTCTTTTTCTTGTCTAATTACTCTGGATAAGTCTTCTAGTACTACACTTAAGCACTGAATGGGGCTTCCAAGATGGATCAGTGGTAAAGAAGCCACCTGCCAATGCAGGAGATGCAGGTTCAACCCATCAGTCGGGAAGATCCCTGGGGGAGGAAACGTCAACCCACTCCAGTATTCTGGCCTGGAAATCCATGGACAGAGGAGTCTGCCAGACTGCAGTCCACAGGGTCACAGAGTCAGACCTGACCAAGTCACTGAGCAAGCTGCATTAAATGGGAAAACTGAATGCTGGCAATCCTTGCCTCAGTCCTGATATTAAAGGGAAACCTTTTCACCACTGAGTATGATGTTAGTTGTGGACTTGTCATATATGACCTTTATTATGTTGAGATGTTTCCTCTATATCCAGTTTGTTAAGAGTTTTTATCATGAAAGTATATTGGATATTGCCAAATGCTTTTTCTGTATCTATTGAGATGATCATATGATTTTTATCCTTCATTTTGTTAATGTATACTATGTTGATTAATTTATGAATGTTGAACAATACTTAATACATCCTTGGAATATATCTCACTTGCCATGGGGTTACAGTTATTTTTAATACTTTTGACTTTTAACTTTCATACAAAATTTATATATCCACTACTATTACAACATTCTAGTGTTCTGAATTTATATATTTATATATTCTAGTTATTTTCATACATTAATATGGATTTTTTGGTTGCTAATTAGCATCCTTTCATTTTACATTGAAATTCTTTTAAATTTCTTACAAGGCCTGTCTTTTAAACTTCTCATGAAGCCAATTTAGTGGTAATGAGCTTTCAAATTATCTCTTCTTCAGCCTAAAGGACAACTTTGCCAGGTAGAGTATTCTTAGTTGGCAGTCGTTTTCTTTTTTTCCAGAACAGCATACTTTGTGTGTGTGTGCGCATGTACACTCTTCACTTGACTGTATTTCACAGATACTGTATTTTTGTTTTGTTTTGTTTTGTTTTACAAATGGAAGGTTTGTGGTAACCCTGCAGGGAGCAAGTCTATCAGAACCATTGTTCCAACAACATTATCTCACTTCTTTTCTCTCTGTCACTCTTTGATAATTCTAGCAATGCTTTTTAAAAATTATTACCATATTTGTCATGGTGATCTGTGATTAGTGATCTTTGATATTACTTGCCATGACTCAGTGAAGGCTCAGATAATGGTTAGAATTTTTTAGTAATAAAATATTTTAAGGTATAGATGATTTTATCATATATAATGCTATTACACACTTAATAGACTACAGCATTGCATAAACATAACTTTTATATGCACTAGGAAACCAAAAATTTCATGTGACTCACCTTATTATGGTACATGCTTTATTCTGGTGTTCTGAAATCAGACTTGCAGTATCTCCAAGGTATGTCTATACTTCGAAGATATTATACAACTCCCTCTGGCTTCCAAATTCCTGCTGACAATCTTCTAGTAGTTTTATGGGATTCTCTTGTATGTAACAAGTTGTTTTTCTCTTGTTGCTTTTAAGAATCTCTCCTAGTCATTATCATTCAACAATCCAGTTTTATTGTGTCTCAGCATGAGTTTCTTTGGGTTCTTTCTGTTTTGTGATCCCCAGGCTTCCTGGCTCTGACTATCTGTTTCTGAAGTTTTTAGCCATTATTACTTCGCAGAAGCCTTCTGTCCCTTTTTGTCTCAGTCTTCTCCTTTGGGAATCCCTATAAATATTTACTAGTCCTCTTGATGGTTTCTCATTTCTCCCTTCAGGTATCTTCACTTTTCTTCATTCTTTTTTCTTATTGCTTCTCTGATTAGATGAATTCCAATGTGCTCTCATTAAATTCACTGACTGATTCTTTCCTCCACTTACTTGATCTTGTCCCCTACTGAACCCTTCTATTGAATTTTTCAGTTAAATTACATTCTTCAATTCTCTCACTTCTCTTTATTCTATCTCTGTTCTCACCTTATTCATGTATTGTTCTTCTGTTCCCTGTGAGTATCTTTGTGACCATTATTTTGAACTCTCAGATAAATCATTTAGCTCTGTTTCATTAAAATCTGTTTTTGGAGTTTTAGGTTTTTTTGTTTGGGTGGTTTTGTTTTAAGCATGTTCTTCTGTACATTGGTTTCTGTGCATTAGAGAAAACAGCCACCTCTCCCAGTCTTGATACAGTGTCTTGTGTTGGAGATGAAGTTTATCCATCAGCCTGTTCTAGTTGCCTCTTAGACCTTTGTGATTGCTCAAATCATCACCTTTTGTCCTTAATGACTCCCCAGTAGTTGAGGGTATGCCAGTGTCTAACAATGTCCCAAAGCGGAGGATCACTTTCAGTACCTGGGTGCAGGCTGGTTGGAAACGGGACCCACAGACAGCATCTAGGAAAGTATGTAGTTAGATCTTTTTCAAGAAGTAATTGGATCTTGAGAATTTTTGCCTTCTTCCTCTGTGCTAATTTTAGGTATATAGCTGTGGGGTAGGGGTACATCCGAGTCTGTTAAAAAACAAAAAAAAAAAAAAAAAGGAAAAACTTCATGGATTTCTACAGTCCTCTGGCTATCAGAACCTTGTGACCCAAGGGTTCATTCCCCCAGACATCAGTCCCCAGATCTGGGTCATTAAATGTATATATATACCCCCAGGGAGATGCTGGCAAGTTAGAGCAGGCTAGAGAGAGACGTCTGGGGGAGGCATTCACAGCCTTCCCTGGTTGGTAGAGAGGGTTGAGCCACCAGGAAAGCCCAGTCAGCCTCTGCTGCTAAGTCACTTCAGTCATGTCTGACTCTGTGCGACCCTGTAGACAGTCTCCTACCAGGCTTCTCTGTCCCTGGGATTCTCCAAGCAAGAATGCTGGAGTGGGTTGCCATTTCCTTCTCCAATGCATGAAAGTGAAAAGTGAAAGTGAAGTCGCTCTGTCGTGCTCGACTCTTAGCGACCTCATGGACTGCAACCTACCAGGCTCCTCCGTCCATGGGATTTTCCAGGCAAGACTACTGGAGTGGGGTGCCATTGCCTTCTCCGAGTCAGCCTCTAGATATGTGCTAATTCGAATCCTGACCAGCAGGCAACAGCTTTTGAAGTGTGCAAATAGACCTGTTTTAGGGAAAGGCTGGGAGCTGGGTGTTTTTGCCTGCTCTGTCTGTGCTGAGCCCTGGGGGGACAGCTGGTTAAGAACTGCTTTTTGTTTGCTACGGTAGTGTGGGACTCATGAATGAAAGGTCCATTGGGATAACGGAGTCAAGCAGTCTGGGAACTTGTCCCTTGGGTGACAGCTGCGAAAGATGGAACATAGATGTACACAAACTCCTTCTAGGGAGGTACTGGCAGTTTGAGGCAGACAGGAGTGAGGAGGTGGGGGAGGTGTCTGGTAGCTTCCCTGATGTCCAGGGAGGATTGCTCTCTGCCTCTAAATAGGTGCTAAATTACAAGTCTGACCCTCAGGCAACAGCTTCCAATCTGTGAAAACGGACTCCAAAAGACTGAGAGACGGGCAATTTTTGCCTCTTTCCTCTGTGTTGAGCCCTGGGGTCATAGCTGAGGTGAAGCTCTTGTCTTTTAAAAACTGCTTCATTGTTTGCTATAATCTAGTGGGTCTCATGGATGCAGACCTTGTTGATTTTCAAAGCTAAATGTTTGGGGGACCCATCCGTTATTCAGGAACCTTAAAACAAGGCATATTAGATGTGTGGTCCAAACTCTTTGCTCCTCAAGGAGAAGCTGAGAGTTGGGGGTTCCCTCCTAACTGTATGCCACTGTTTTAGAGGTGGAGTTTATTATAAGAGTGGATCTCAGCCTTTTCTACCCATTTTGATGTGAGACATTTCTCATTTTCCTGATGTGTACGAGTCACTGAATTTCTTTTAGAGAGAACTGTTCTGTATGTGAAGCTAGTCATTCACTGCATCCTTGGGAGGAGCAGAGTTCAGGAGACTCCTGAAGGGTTGCCCATTACAATGCTTTATGCACATTGACTAATTTAATTTCTCATCACTGGACATCTTTGAGCTTTCTTATCTCCAGGCGTCTGTGCACATTCTTTCCTTTGCTTGGAAAGCCCCAACCTACACTTGTGTTGAAGCAGATCTAATTCACACTTCATGGTCCGACTCAAAATGCTTCTCAATAAAGCACTCCCTTTTAGCACGGTAATTTTTATTGCTTCCATCTTTGACGTTACATTGTGTACTCCGTTACCTCTTCTCTCTCTCCTTCTTACACTTCTGTCTCTCATTTTCTTGTTCTTTCTATATTTTTCATTCTTCATGAAATATTACTTACAGAGAGAAATGAGCATAATCTCATATAACAAGTAGCTCTAAAATGAACTTCTGCGTAATAATCCCCATGGAGAAGAGCCAGAACGTCGCCAACGCCCAAGAAGCCCCCATCTGATCTGTCCAATTGAGGAAACCCCTTCTTATTAGAGTCTTACTATATATATGAATCCCTGAACAGGATAGTTTAGTTTATCTCTTTTTGAATTTTGCATAATTTTAAATTGCATATTTTCAACAAAAAAAAAGGTAAAACTAAGCACTAACCACTCCACGACACACTAATACAATACGTATTTTGAGTCTTTTATTTCACTCAGTATTACTTACAGTATTTAGGACATAAGTGATACACTATTATTTTTGTCTTTGTGGCATCTATACATACCCCTGACTTGAACTGTTGATTACCTTTTGAATTAATAACTGACTTGTTTTCATATCTTGCTTCCTTGAGCGCAGTGGTGAATCTTAAACTGTTTTTACAATCTCTGCATTGGCTATCACAGAGTAGGTGTTTATTAATTTTTTTTTCTTTTTATTTAGTTCATCAAGACAACACTTGGTTTTTCATGAACGACCGTGAAACAATATTAAATGATCATGTGTCAGGATTCTCACTCAATAACGCACTGTTACAATAGCCCTTTTCATTTTCTTCATACTGCTTGTCACAATTTGAAATTATATTGTTTCATTATTTGTTTCATTGATTATTTTCTATGTTACCTCAGATAGAATGTGAATTTCAATCCCTAAAGTTTAGGACAATTCCTGTCACAAAATGGGTGCTTAATGAGTATTAATTGATTCAAGGAAATGAATGGTTATAGGAATCAAGGAGTTAGAAATTTGTATGACATTGGCTTATTATTGATATCTGCCATCTTTAGAAACCCCATTCAGTTCTCAACTTCTGTACTTCTGAAAAACGTTTATTCTGAATTTGGCTCATTCTTTTCTTTATTGAGAATATAAACTTTCTCTGAAGTCCAAAGTCTGGTCTGAAGAGTGAACAAGATCAGCTCTTACTTCTGACACAGATTTAAAGTGGTCTCCCTACAAAATGAGGGATGATTACTTCTAGAGCTTTTTTTTATTAAATTCAAACAATAACACGATTAAGGTACTAGTGTTTTCCCACAGTAAAAGTACAATTTTTATTACCTTGTCATGCTATATGATATATTAATATTCCTATTTGAAAGATACAGGAAAATGATGCTTGGTAGCTAAATACAATAGCACTGAACTCTTCAGAGCTATAAATCCTTCGTTCATTGAAGGGTAGCATATTTACTGTTTTCACAGTTATGAGAATTTGGTTAAATTAAAACTTTGTTTTCTTGAGGACAAAAGCAAGAGATGCTTCCATTTTTATCTTCTTCTTATACTGTCCTCAAGTTGGCCCTAGGAATTAGCCATGTGGGAAGTCATTATATTCCTTAAGCATGAATTTCTAAGATGTGACAGAAAGTATAGCTTGAGAGGCTCTACGTAAGGAACAAAATACACTGTGGAGGCATCTTATGTCTTGGTCTAGAAATTTTCTCCATATATTCTGCAGGTCTATGGATGAGTAAAGGGGAGTATTTTACAAGTGGGGGGAGGTGCAGCACACTGCACATCTTACCAAGGTAGCAAGTTGTGTTTTTTATCTGTATACATGAGAGTGGTTTTCCAAACGCGGTGCGTCAGACGTGCTGTGGAAACAGCGCAGTGTGGCAATGCACCTGGCCGCCATATCTGTTCCTTTCTACTCCACAGTAGAGAAACTGAAATCGCATCAAGATCCCAGGAGCTCCCATGGTCCTGAAGCTCAGGATGTCATCTTTAAATTGGGATGTAATTGTTTAGTTCAGGCATTGTCATCTAGTTGATGATAAATAACCAATGGATATAAATACAAATGTTTAACACTTGTGTTAGCACATTTTAGCTTGCAGATATGCAAAAATCTCATTTTTAACACAACTCATATCTTATTGATGTCCAAAGTGGCTGACCTTCCTTCTCGGGGTGTTAAGTGTGCCTAGCTGCCTGCGCTGCTTCCTAAGCAAGTGTCGACTAGATACTAAAGCTTTGGGAAGTCAAAGTTGGTTCCTCCTTATGGAAAGTTTGGGTGTATCTCATTTCTATCATTAAGTACTTTCTTCTGTACAAGACTGCCTTGTGAAGAAGGAATTCCAACCAGCTTGTATTATGGATATTTTAGTACTGTTAACCTAGGGACCATCTATTATGCTAGAAAGAATCATTTACCTAATTGTGACTGTTTCAATAATTTTTAGATTATTTTTTTTTGGAGATTGTGGAAAGAAAAGTTAAGTCTTATGGGTCCCATATCAATTGGCGTAAGACAAAAATCCCTGCTGCTATCAAGGAAAATATGTTTTCCTTAACTATGATTTCTCTTGTGGCAGCAACAGATGAAGAATCACATCAACTACACACGCACTCAACACAAGACACACCACAAAGCACAGAAACACATGGGTTTTTATTCTGGTGTAGGCAGCCCAGTCACAGATCCTGACCAGTCTTATCGACTTCTCTGTCAAAGAGTATGACTTTGCAGGTAGATGATTTTTTCACTGATACAGAGCGCAGTATTTCTTTGCATGGTTGCCTCTTGAATGAACAGCCTTTGTTTCTGCTCAGAAACAGATACCAATGTAATTTCCTGCTTTAAGATTTATAATTCACCCTCTCATGGGCTATTCCATTTTCCTTGGTTTTCTTGCATATTTTTTACTCTAGGCCTTAGGAAATGCCTTTCTTGCACAATATCTCATCAAAGGGGTCTTTGAGCTTTGTAGAGATTCTGTTCCTATTTGGTTACAGTTGCAAACTGTATGTACCCTTTCAGTGTGTTGAGCCAAACGTAAATGTGGGAGGTTGAGCTATGGGAGTAAGACTGAGCTATGGAGAGAATGATTCTGGGTTTGAGTGGAAAAGGGAGTGTGTATATAGAGGATGCATCTGTATTCTTCACTCATAGGAAACAATATGTTTTGTGGGAAAAAAATGCCATTGAGCATGTTTGGATCCTGAAGTATAATAACAACAGGTTACAAAGAATATGAGATAAGCAAAAACCAACCTGTACCTAACAACTTAAACTTTAAATTTATAAAGTAAATATTGACAGAATTATAGGGGAAAGATGACAAATCCACAGTCATCTTGGCATATTTCATTATCTCCCAAAATGTGATGAATCAAGCAGACCAAAATATGTAAGAAGTGAGGAGATGTAACAAATGACATATAATAGTTACTTAACTCAGAGGGATTGGTATGTGTCACAGTGGTATATAGAACACCTCTCTTAGTACTATAGGCATAATTTTTAATAAACAATTTTTTTGATAAACTATAACTTTATTTCTTATATTAATTTTTAGTTATTAATTTAAATGTAATTTGGATCTACTAGAAAAGTTACAAAACACAGTGAACTCCCATATATCCTCCATCCAAATTTCAGTTCAGTTCAGTTCAGTCTCCCAGTCATGTCCGACCCTTTGCGACTCCATGAACTGCAGCACACCAGGCCTCCCTGTCCATCACCAACTCCCGGAGTTTACTCAGACTCATGTCCATCGAGTCAGTGATGCCATCTAACCATCTCATCCTCTCGTCCCCTTCTCCTCCCACCTTCAATCTTTCCCAGCAGGGTCTTTTCAAATGAGTCAGTTCTTTGCATCAGGTGGCCAAAGTATTGGAGTTTCAGCTTCAGCATCAGCCCTTGCAATGAATATTCAGGACTGATTTCCTTTAGGATGGACTGGTTGGATCTCCTTGCAGTCTAAAGGACTCTCAAGATTCTTCTCCAACACCACAGTTCAAAAGCATCAATTCTTTGGCGCTCAGCTTTCTTTATAGTCCAACTCTCACATCCATACATGACTATTGGAAAAACCATAGCTTTTTTTTTTTTTTTTAATGGGGAAATCTTTTTTTTTTTTTGTCTTATTATTGCAATAATATTATTGCATATTATTATTATTATTGCTCATTATTATTCATATTTTCAGACTGACAATTTTTGAGAAGTAATTGAAACTTCCTATTATTTTACACTTGGTATCAAATTGGTCATGTGTCACTTTAATATCAGTCTATATTAAGAAATTGCTTTCTTAATTTCTGAATTGCTATTGAACATTATTTCCTCATAGTGACTTTTTTTTTTTTTTTTGCTTTCACACATACAATTTTATTTTTTTTTCTAATGTTTGACATTTCATAGAAAGAGGAATCATAATTTCTATTTACTGCTATTTCATTGAAATGCTTTTTTTTTTTTCAAGTAAGCTGTTTTGTTTTTGTTTTTTTTCCCATGTGCGCTTGAGAAAAAGGTGAAATTCATTGTTTTGAATAAACAATTTTTAAGTTTTATTTTTATTATTTGCTTAACTCCAAAAACATTTTGTATTGGAGTATAGCCAATTAACAATGTTGTGATGGTTTCAGGTAAACAGTAGTGTAATAAATTTTTAAATGAAAAATATTACTTATTGGAAAGTGAAATAATCAGTTAAGTTGCTTTTCCTACATGACTCAAGTAAAGTTAATTGTTGTTGTTTTTCTTTTTAGCTTTTGGTTTTCTTTTACACAGCCAAAAATCATTGTCCCTTCAGAAGAAAAAAAAAATCAGAAAAAATTGTTTTATTAGCATTACATAAATAACTTAGCCTAGATTCAGTATAAGTAATATACCTCATCTTTTTATTAGCATTGTCTAAATAGAACACAACAGACAGGTAATGAATTGGGCATTGTGTATACAAGTAAAGAAGTGGTTTTCAAAGTTAGCCTACATTGGAATCGCCTGGAGGGTTTCTTCAGATAAGAGTGCTGGGCTCACCTCCAGAGTGTCTGACTCAGGAGGACTGAGATGGGGCCCAGGAATTTGTTACCTGACAAGTTACCAGGGAATCCTGATGCTGCTGGTTGGGGACCACACTTTGGAAACCACTCAACTAGAGGACAGAGAAGCAGAAGTTTACCCAATGTGACTCAAGTGGCTCAAAGCAGTTTCTTAGCCTTCCTGATATGTTTACATTAAATATCTTTTATCTTTTAGGATATTCAATATTTGAATTGTCTTCTCCACAAATGGAAAGTGAAAGTGAAAATCACTCAATTGCATCTGACTCTTTGTGACCCCATGGACTGTATAGTCCATGGAATGCTCCAGGCCAGAATACTGGAATGGGTAGCCTTTCCCTTCTCCAGGGGATCTTCCCAGCCCAGGGGTCAAACCCAGGTCTCCTACATTGCAGGTGGATTCTTTACCAGCTGAGCCATAAGGGAAGCCACAAATGGAAAGTCCATTTAAAGTGTAAAAACAGCATGTGCCAACTGGCTAAGTAAGAGCATTAGAAATCTAGGAATTTTAGCATTAGAAATTCTAGTATTAGAAATTCCTCCCAGTTTTACTTTTTATTTTTCTGCCTTTTACTTATATAGTCTCACCCTTGAGCCTTAGAGTTTGGGACATCTTAAGTGCTTAGATATACCATCCCTTGGAAGATAGATAGGTACTGATGAAACCTTGTCAGTGTTTCTAAAGCGTGTGAGCAAAATGGCTACTGAGCTGCTGAGGCATCAGAATTTCCCATGGTGCATTTCAGACATGGGTTGACATGAGAGTCCTAAGTGTATAATACAAAGCAATGCTTTAAACTGGAACAGCAACCTCAGATATGAAAGAAAAGATACATTGTAGTTCAGGTTTGAGGAGAACAGTCAGAATGTGAACTCTAGAGAGACACTTGTTTGATAACTACCAAAATAAGGTTTTTCATTTGAGCTGATGCTAAACGTTCTCCATCACCCAAAGCCCATAAGTCTTCACACCAGAATGTGCTCTACCTTCTAATTCCTCTCTAAAGGATTCAAAAATCTCCCAGGCGAAGTTAGTTATGTTCCTGTTTTTCTCTTACGTACTTTCATGAATAATATAAAACAATATTGTACAATGGCTGTTGGCTTATCTGTTTCCTCCTAAACTGGAAGATCCTTGAGGGCAGAGACCGTTTATTTTTGTGTTCTGTAGCAGGCACCCAAAAATGTGCTTCAGGATCTATCTATCATGTATGCACGTGTATACATTCATTTGTGTCTGATGGAGACCCCATGGACTATAGCCCACTAGGCTCCTCTGTCCATGGGATTTTCCAGGCAGGAATACTGGAGTGGGTTGCCATTTCCTCCTCCAGGGGATCTTCCCGACCCAGGGATTGAACCCACGTCTCCTGCATTGCAGGCAGATTCTTTACCTCTGAGTCACTGGGGAAGGCCCATACCCGCAGGCTGTATCTGCTCAGTAAATATTTGTACAGTGAAAGTCCTTCAAAAGCGAAGGTCTCGTCTTGTCCATCAGCTAGCAGGTCATTCCACCATCAGTACAGTGTCTCATACTGAACTATTATTTATGAAATTTGACTGAAAGGGCACAGCAGGAGCATAACCCTAACATCTCCCAGCATTAAAATTGTGGGGAAAAGAATAAATCCCCACAGCAGATAAGACTTTATTCCCTGTTGAACCACTCTGTGTACAGACAGGTAACACTATCTCTTCTTGATCTAACATAGAACAGACAGTGGCTGGGGCCTTGTCTGTGCCAGCTCCGTCGCCTTGCTACAATCTCCGTGTCATCACTGCCCTCGGTCAGGGCCTTTTGTGTTGTTCCTTCTCACTGTTGGCACTGGCTAAAGCCACAACCCCATGCTGCCACCATGGGATGTAAATTGCCAGCCCCAACACAAACCCGGTCTCTGAAGAGGCACTTGGTTGGCAGAGTGAAAAGAGAGGAACGCAATGCCATCTGCATTTCCTACTACATAGCTCAATTAGTTGATTGATTTGTAACACTTTAAAAAACATTTTCTAGGCAAAGCAAATTAGGAGAGTGTTTTATAATGTATTCGGTTTAATTAAAACTGCACTAAGTGGAGTACTTTGCTTCTTGGTTCCAGAAAAAAAAAAAAATAAATATATATATATATATATCACAAGGAAGTCACATATGGTATTGATTTTTAACCTCCCCCCAACACCAAGAAGGAGTAAAATAACATTGTTAAAGGTTGCATCCTCTAGGACTACAGAAGTGCAACTCTTTAAGAGGCTTTCTGTAATTGGAAAATAGAATATTGGGTGGCATGAGAAGACATTAGGATATGGGCTCAAAATAGGGATGGGGAAAGGGGTTGTGGCGGGAAACTGGTAACAGGTTCTGAATTTGCAAAACCAACACCTGCTCCTTGTTGTGCACAAAAAATGTTTATTATCTGGAGGGGAAAAGAAAGTCTGCAACCATTCCAGCTCAATTCAAAGGCTTAAAAACCAGTTGAAAATGTTACATGTATATGCCGGTCTTTAAATAATAAGGTAAATGCATAAACAGTTTCCTGGTATGAGAGTTTTCTGAGTCTGGATCAATTGAGAAGTTACCCCAGCCTCTCCCCCTGACACTTGAATTGTCCCTACAAGGGCTGCTTACTCTGCATCCATGTTACCTGTCACATTAGCAAATGCAAGAGGGCTTCCAAATTGTCAGTCATCTGATTAAACCTTCAAATTATTGGCGACATTTGCATGGGTAATTATGATTTATTTAAAAGCACTTTGTTTGCATTGCTCTTGTCTCAGTTTCTTCAAAGCCAATTATGGAGAAATTGATTGGATTGGTTTGATTTTTGAAATCATTTGGAACTTCAGAACACATTCTCTTTGCATAATTTTTTGAAACTAAAACCAAAACAAAACAATGAAAGGAATACCCTGTGGAAATCTGTAGACTTCACATCTTCAAAACTTGTGTAGCTTTGTTACTAAGTGATTGAAATGAGTTGTAAAACAGGAATAGTTATTTATCAGTAGAAGGAGAGATCAAAGTAGACCAGTTGAATGGACTGTTTTGGCTCCATCTCATTTGGCTAAATCAGTAATATTCAGCAGCCCCAGGTTTCTTCTGATTCTGTTGGACCTCTCTTCCTGCCTAGAACCCAGAGAATGCTGTTAATACAACTGTCCTCTATCAGAGAAGATTATTTTTCCTATCACAAATATTTTACGAGACTTCATTATTTAAATTCTCTTGGGAGGACTGAAAACTGACTATCCACTCTAGGAAGTATCTCCATGAGGTTTTGACTCCTTATTTCTTGTCCTTGCCAACCCTCACACACAAAGGTCCTCAAAATAATGCCTCCGGTTTCTCCATTCACTTTTGACCAGTTGAAGTTCTCAAGTGTTAGTCGCTTAGTCATATCCAACTCTTTGCAACCCCATGGACTGTAGCCTGCCAAGCTCCTCTGTCCATGGAATTTCCAGGCAAGAATACTAGAATGGGTAGCCAATCCCTTCTCCAGGGCTTCCTCCTGACCCAGGGATCAAACTTAGTTCTCCTGCATTGCAGGCAGATTCTTACCATCTGAGCTACCAGGGAAGCCCCACTTTTTATAAGGAATGCTGTAAATTAAATAGAAGAAACAGTTACCACCGGTTTTTCAGGATAGACAATTGCTTAAAAAATATTATTGGTAAATACTGAATTGGCCAAAATGTTTGGCCAACCCAATACCTGTTGGATATTATTTCTTAATGTTGATAATATCCTGTGTAAACTACCAGTAGCTCATCTCTCAGTGTTCGCTATGGGTTAAGAGTCTCAAAGAGACATTGCGGATGAACACATTCTTGTGATTCTATTTTAAGAGGGCTGCTAGTCACCCTACCTTTCCAACAGCAAATATGCTAAAAGCTAGCTCTGTGGGAACCCACTGATGCCATAAAGTGTGTTTTCATTAAACATATTATGAATCCAAGCCAAAAATGAAGGAAGGCAATATAGGAGTTCAGATGTTCAATATTACTAATGGGACTAGAAGTAAAAATAATTGCTATTTAATTACAGAAGTGTGTACTCTGATGCACATACGCCTGATGGAGGATAATGACATTGGACACCGAGTATGTTCTGTGGCCGCTGGGAACGTTTGACAGTAATTTACATGTTTAATCAATTAAACATGTTGCCGTGAAAAACTCATCGTGCAATTACATGTTCACTTAGGTGATCAGATAGATACTGAAAATACTTCGGTTTCACTTGTGCCTATTGCCCAAATCACCGCTACAAAAACTGTTTCCAGGTACTTCTGTGTGAGACTCGATGATTGCACTTGACTGTGGGTTTAAAATGCCTTCTGCCCTTAGGTCCGATGGCTTAGCCTTGCTCTGGGCACTGTTGTGAAGCAGACTATTTATGGAACAATATTGCCCTCTGGCAGTGAGGCAGCTAGTGGTTTTAATAACTGTTTTATGTCATTTTGACAGCTTTTAAACGAGTCACACCCAACAGCTTAGGCCAGAAGGGAAACATCAGCGAATACCTGCAGGAGTTTTTTATTACAAAACCTGTATGTGCGTTTATGCTAGGAAAATGCTACAATTCTTGTCTTAAAGAAAAGTAGCATCCCCAAGAGGCAGACTGAATTTTTGTCTGTAAAGCTTAGAAAAGAGCAAATAATAACAATACTGGGCTCATGGTACAAGCCGAAAACAGAACCATTCTCCCTGATAGAAATTCACGAGCTGGAGCTCCACAAAGATCAACCCTTTGAGCTGATCACAAAGCTTCTTCCTGTACTTCTTGTTCAGATGCTCCGGGGATCAAAACAGAACCACAGGGTCACGTCTGATCCTTTGGATTGAATCATCTTGAGGAGTGTCTGGGCTTCGTGAAAATGACCCAGGGCTGCTCACTGAAGCTGGAGGAATCAAAGCCGTGGCGGCAGCTGCCGGCTCCTGGAGGGCATCTCAGCTGCTCTCAGCCACTTACTCAGAGTGAATGCCTCCTGAGAGGCAGGTGGGCTTTCCAGCTGGGGCTGGCATTGCAGGGAGGGGGGTCTGCTATGTTTAGAAGTAGAGCACAGCTGGGGAAAGCACTGCTCTGGAAACAGCCTTCTTTCCAGCCCAGCAGGTCCTGCTGATAGCATTTCCGGGATGGGAAGGCAACACTGGTTCTCATCTAGGTCATTGGGACTGGACAGCCAGGCCTAGAAAAGAGATTCCCCTCATCCCTCCTCATTCCTGGGAACCCTCACCCCCCTGTAGATGAGTCCTCTGTCTCTGGGGCATCATGATGGGGAGGGGCCAGGAGAACCCCTAAGGAGAGCGAAGAATAGATCTCAAGGTAGAAATATGTTTGTACATCAGGCGTGCCCTCAGCCACACCTTCTAGTAAAATGCCGAAAATACTCTGCACACTGATCTTCAGCTAATATTTCCTGAATGGACACAGACACCATGGTTTAGAAGGGACTGTTTTTGCAATTATAATTCAATAATGGCAAAAATTAAAGATTTGGAAGGTAAAATATGAAGGAAAAAAAAACAAGCAGCATTATTACTATTTTGTTGTTCAGCTGCTCAGTCATGTCCAACTCTTTGCAACCCCATGGACTGCAGTACGCCAGGCTTCCCTGTTTTTCACCATCTCCTGGAGTTTGCTCAAACTCATGTCCACTGAGTTAGTGATGTGAGAGAACATAATTTCGCTAGATTCAGAAAACTGAGTTTAAATGAAGCCTAGAAGGGAATGGAAAACTGTTTCTTCAAATGCTGAAACGAGTCAATAACATTAATTGAATTTATTTTGGAAAATCATTTAGATTAAAATTTTTAATTTCTCTAAATTGTCCTTTTAAAAAATTTGTCACATTGTTATCATTCAAGTACCACCTCAGTGGAAAAGGAACGGATTTAGCTTAGTAGAAAATTAAGACAATTACTATAATTGTGCAAAAAATAAAAATAGCTTCACTTATGCACTCAATTGAGGGGGAAAAAAAGGCTGATTTGGGTCTATTTCAGCTGACTCAAGAATATATGCTACACATATATCTACATCTTAGGGGTAAAATACTAGGAGAACCTCAGGAACATCCCTGGATATGAAACAAAGCAGATGAGGGAAGGTTGGGGCCACAGTGGGGTGAAGTCTCCTAAGCAGGCATGACCCAGGAAAAGCTATAAAGACCCAGCCAACTATTCAACCACTGATCCTTCCAAGCAACTATTTTCCAAATGATTTCAAAACAAATTAATGACTCTGAAAGCAAAGCAACTCATTTTACCTAGGAAAAGACTGCATGAAGGTCTCTGATAAATGCAGAACTTTTCTGCATTTATTGCCACAAAGCTTCCCTTAAAACTCCCTCTTTAGACACTACATTTTAATCCACAGAGATTCTCCTTCCAAGAGCTCTGTGGGGCAGGAATCATGCAGGACACAGTTCAGTTCAGTTCAGTCACTCAGTTGTGTCCGACTCTTTGCGACCCCATGAATCGCAGCATGCCAGGCCTCCCTGTCCATCACCAACTCCCGGAGTTCACCCAGACTCATGTCCAGCGAGTCAGTGATGGCATCCAGCCATCTCATCCTCTGTCGTCCCCTTCTCCTCCTGCCCCCAATCCCTCCCAGCATCAGAGACTTTGCCAATGAGTCAACTCTTCGCATGAGGTGGCCAAAGTACTGGAGTTTCAGCTTTAGCATCATTCCCTCCAAAGAAATCCCAGGGCTGATCTCCTTCAGAATGGACTGGTTGGATCTCCTTGCAGTCCAAGGGACTCTCAAGAGTCTTCTCCAACACCACAGTTCAAAAGCATCAATTCTTCGGCACTCAGCCTTCTTCACAGTCCAACTTGCACATCCGTACATGACCACAGGAAAAACCATAGCCTTGACTAGACAAACCTTTGTTGGCAAAGTAATGTCTCTGCTTTTGAATATGTTATATAGGTTGGTCATAACTTTCCTTCCTAGGAGTAAACGTCTTTTAATTTCATGGCTACAGTCACCATCTGCAGTGATTTTGGAGCCTCCCAAAAATAAAGTCTGACACTGTTTGTACTGTTTCCCCATCTATTTCCTATGAAGTGATGGAACCGGATGCCGTGATCTTCGTTTTCTGAATGTTGAGCTTTAAGCCAATTTTTTCACTCTCCACTTTCACTTTCATCAAGAGGCTTTTGAGTTCCTCTTCACTTTCTGCCATAAGGGTGGTGTCATCTGCATATCTGAGGTTATTGATATTTCTCAAGGCAATCTTCATTCCAGCTTGTGTTTCTTCCAGTCAATCGTTTCTCACGATGTACTCTGCATATGAGTTAAATAGGCAGGGTGACAATATACAGCCTTGACGTACTCCCTTTCCTATTTGGAACCAGTCTGTTGTTCCATGTCCAGTTCTAACTGTTGCTTCCTGACCTACATACAAATTTCTCAAGATGCAGATCAGGTGGTCTGGTATTCCCATCTCTTTCAGAATTTTCCACACTTTATTGTGATCCACACAGTCAATAAAGCAGAAATAGATGTTTTTCTAGAACTCTCTTGCTTTTTCAATGATCCAGTGCATGTTGGCAATTTGATCTCTGGTTCCTCTGCCTTTTCTAAAGCCAGCTTGAACATCAGGAAGCTCATGGTTCACATATTGCTGAAGCCTGGCTTGGAGAATTGTGAGCATTACTTTACTAGCATGTGAGATGAGTGCAATTGTGCAGTAGTTTGAGCATTCTTTGGCATTGCCTTTCTTTGGGATTGGAATGAAAACTGACCTTTTCCAGTCCTGTGGCCACTGCTGAGTTTTTCAAATTTGCTGGCATATTGAGTGCAACACTTACACAGCGTCATCTTTCAGGATTTGAAATAGCTCAACTGGAATTCCATCATCTCCACTAGCTTTGTTCGTAGTGATGCTTTCTAAGGCCCACTTGACTTCACATTCCAGGATGTCTGGCTCTAGGTCAGTGATCACACCACTGTGATTAGAACTAACACCCAAAAAAGATGTCCTTTTCATTATAGGGGACTGGAATACAAAAGTAGGAAGTCAAGAAACACCTGGAGTAACAGGCAAATTTGGCCTTGGAACACGGAATGAAGCAGGGCAAAGACTAATAGAGTTTTGCCAAGAAAATGCACTGGTCATAACAAACACCCTCTTCCAACAACACAAGAGAAGGCTCTACACATGGACATCACCAGATGGTCAACACCGAAATCAGATTGATTATATTCTTTTCAGCCAAAGATGGAGAAGCTCTATACAGTCAGCAAAAACAAGACCAGGAGCTGACTGTGGCTCAGATCATGAACTCCTTATTGCCAAATTCAGACTGAAATTGAAGAAAGTAGGGAAAACCACTAGACCATTCAGGTATGACCTAAATCAAATCCCTTATGATTATACAGTGGAAGTGAGAAATAGATTTAAGAGACTAGATCTGATAGATAGAGTGCCTGATGAACTATGGATGGACGTTCGTAACATTGTACAGGAGACAGGGATCAAGAAGGTCCCCAATGAAAAGAAATGCAAAAAAGCAAAATGGCTGTCTGAGGAGGCCTTACAAATAGCTGTGAAAAGAAGAGAAGCGCAAAGCAAAGGAGAAAAGGAAAGATATAAGCATCTGAATGCAGAGTTCCAAAGAATAGCAAGAAGAGATAAGAAAGCCTTCTTCAGCGATCAATGCAAAGAAATAGAGGAAAACAACAGAATGGGAAAGACTAGAGGTCTCTTCAAGAAAATTAGAGATACCAAGGGAACATTTCATGCAAAAATGCAGGACACAATGTGGATACTTTTCATTTTGTTCTATTTAGTTTCCTTGTGTGGTCAGAGGTACACATCTCACATCTAGAAGCGTAATCTGGTCAATAAATTGAGTAGGCCAGTGTCAATAGGATCAAAACCTTGGCTATGTCTAAGTTTGAGTAATAACAATGAGAATATTGATAATGGTAGCAATAATAGCAATGCGTGTCACTACTTTTTGGAAGATTTAGATAGACTAACTACTGTTTATAAATATGCTTTTTAAGAATCACAGAATCCTGCGAGGCAAGTATTACTATTTCCAGTGTACTCAAAGGGAAAATAAGGACAAGGGCCTTATTTTGATTGTTCATGGGCCAGAGCTAGTAAGGATTTGAACTCAACTCTCCCCCAAATCTATGTTTTATGACCTCGTGCTACTTTTATTGGGCTGGCCAAAAAGTTCATTCATGTTTTTTCCATACGATGTTAAGAAAAATGAACTTTTTGACCAACCCAATATTTCTCCAGATTAAAATAGGAATAGGTGGTCTGGTGTAGATGGTGTTGTTGACCATGATCCTTAACCCTCCCTGTACCCATGTCCTTTGCCCTATGACTCTGGAGCTGCTCCTACTAAAGGAACAGAGTCTATTTTCCCATCCCACACACTTTGATCTTCACTTTAGCCATTTGACTTGCTGTGGCTAGAGGTGACAGGCTGCTGGCAGCCCTCAGTCCAGGCTCTCGTTGGCCACAGGGCCTCTGCCTGTCTTTCCGCTCACTGTCATGGATCTGAGAAGACCATGTCCTGCTCAGCTTGCTGGCCCATGAACACAAGGCATGCATGGGACCTTGCTGCCCAGGGTCACCTGCTAATAAACCTCAGATGACCCAGAGATGAGGAAGCAGTAGTGAATGATCATTGGCATCTGAGTTTTGGATGTTTTCATAATTGCTGAGTCTGATTTGCAGAATCTGTGCTGAATGAATGGGTATGCATGCACACGCACACACACATATACACATATATATCATCTTCACACTATGTGCTCATTTGTGTCCGACTCTTTGTGACACTATGAACTGTAGCTTTCCAGGTTCCTCAAGGGATTCTCCAGGCAAGAATACTGGAGTGCCATCTCCTTCTCCAGGGGATCTTACCAGCCTAGAGATAAAACCTGGATTTCCTGTGTCTCCTGTGTTATGGGTGGATTTTTACCAATCAGCCATTGGGAAAGCCATATATATACACACACACACACATACACACACACACACACACACATTCACACACCAAATTGAGTTTAAGTTTGTTGTCTTATGTTCAGTTTAGTTGTGTCTGACTCTTTGCGACCCCATGGACTATAGCACACCAGGCTTCCCTGTCTATCACCAACTCCTGGAGCTTACTCAGACTCATATCCATTGAGTTGTTGATACCATTCAACCATCTCATCCTCTGTCGTCCCCTTCTCCTCCTGCCTTCAATCTTTCCCAGCATCAGGGTCTTTTCTAATGAGTCAGTTCTTCGCATCAGGTGGCCAAAGTATTGGAGTTTCAGCTTCAGCATCAGTCCTTCCAGTGAATATTCAGGGTTGATTTCCTTTAGGATGCACTGGTTTGATCTCCTTGCAGTTCAAGGAACTCTCCAGAGTCCTCTCCAACACCACAGTTCAGAAGTATCAATTTTACATCCAGAAAATTATTTGGTGAAATAAATATTTTACTCTCAAAGGAGAGGGAGTTTCAGTATTGTTTTCCTTTGAAAAACTCTTCCATTTCTTTCTTGATTTTCCCATTAAAAGCTTAGCTGCTTAGCTCTTGCTTTGGCTTTTGATGCATTTTCCTGGTAACTGACACATAAAGAGACACTGTGCTGCTGAGAGGCATCGAGGCCCCCACAGGGCAGAGACAGTCCAGCAGTCCTCTGCCAAATTCCATCCTGGTGACTCGCAGCTGTAGGGCTATCTGAGGTGGTTTTGACTTTGAACAAGATCATCAGTGGCCAATCATTGTGAATTGGGAAGAAATTTTGCAACATCAGAGTCTGCCATCAAGTGGCATCATGTCATTTTGTAAATTACTAGGCTACAACGCAGAAGGGAAAAAATAGTGTACATACATACATTGACACACACACATACACACACATTTTACAAAGCATTTGAAGCTGTTCTCAGGTTGTGATTGAGTCAAAGAGTCTTGTAACTTTGACTTTTAGTGCTTGAGATGACTGTTTGATACAGTCATAGTTGTATTCTTAAACTATGATTGAGCATATACGATGAAATGGATAACTGGCTTAATATTGACAGAAATCACATTCAGTTAATTTTGCCTTAAAAAGGCGAATTTTCATCTCAACATTTTATTTAACTTGGTTCACTTTACTCTCACTGAGAAAAGTGGATTTGGGTCAGTTGTCACAAAAGCAAGCTGAGGTAGTCTAAGGTCATTCAGTTTTATGGTCAGTTGATTCGTTTAATGTTTGCTTTTTTGATGCATAAGTAGAAATTTACACATTATGATAGTAGGAAATCTGAAATATACCCTGATTTTCTAATATAAAGTGGGAAATTGAGAGTCTTATTTTATGCAGGTTAGAATGTTAGTAAGGTTTGCATAATTTTAATAACATGTTAAAGATTTTCCCTTTTAAATCAAAAGATTCCAGGGTTTGTAGTAGGATATGCTCTCTTCTGCCTTGGTGGTTTGAGGGGGTAGGTACAGTAAATGTTTTCCCTTCGAGGAGGTAGGTTCAATAAACAGTGACTGACTGGAAACGGTCAGCCAGAAACAAAGCCCCGCCATTCCACAGAAGAGAAACCTGTGATTAAGGGAAAGCTGACTGCATTGTGTCTCATTGACCATTTTTACCTTGTTTGAACTTGCAAACCGATCAGATGCAGCCTAGGATTTATGTTCCGTTTTGTAACCTTTCTGTGTCTTCTGTGTTTAAAAATGTTTTCTGTGATATTGATCTGGTTAGATGAACATCACTTACATGTGGAATCATTAACTAGTCCTGATTTGGCTGATTGTTACAAGGAATATTTATTCTGTATCCATTCTATCCCCCCTTGAAATCTGTAGTTCTCTACGTGGATGTCTCATGGGCATCTTACAATTAACTGTCTGAAGAAAGCTCTTGACTTCACTGCTTATACCAAAATTGTTTTGCCTCAGTCTCTTCCACCACCATGAATGGTCTTGCCATTCACCCATTTCCCCAGGTCCAAGCGTGGGAACCTTCCTTGCTTTCTCACCCTCTCTCATGCCTTTCCTCCAATCTGTGTGTGAGCCCTACCAACTCTGACTTCAACGTCTGTTCTCTTCTAGTGTCACCATCCTTCAAAGCATCACCATCTTTAATTTAAGCGGCTCATGGGTTTCCCTGGTTTCACTCTTTGTCCACAGTACTTCTAACACAGCCCCTGGGGTGATTTTTTTTTTTTTAAAAACACAAACAGATATATCCATTCCTTGCTTGGAAACCTGTAGTGGTTTCCTAGCACCTGCTGAGTAAAATCTAAATTTTTCATCTTAGTCTGCAGTTATGTTTAAGGCTTAGTCCCTGCTCCTCTCTCCAGTGTTTTATCCTGCCGCTGTCTGCCCTGTTCAGTCTACCCTGCTGACCTTCTTGCACTTCCCTGAACACGCTGTGTTTGTTCCCGAGCTCGGTGCCTTTTCACTGCTCTTCCCTCTGCCTGGAAAACCACCCTGCTCCCATCTTCTCTAGCTCTCTCTCTCACCTGTTCCAGGTTTCTTCTCAAATGCCGCTTCTCGCAGAAGCATTCCCTAGCTGCTCTAACACAGCCCTTCCCGCTCCACAGGCCCTTACTCCTCACCTGCACTGCAGCGCAGTCTGCCCCCATGGACAGCTAGACGGGTGTTTGTTCTAAGAAGGTGATTTTGGCTGCACTTGGTACTTTTTAAAATACGGATAGAAGACTCCTGTTGCCAATTCCAACACTGAGCTCTAGACACTGTTCTTTGCTCAAATTTATAATTCTGCTGCCATTTTCCTGGCTCCTCTTACCTACAAATTACTCACATATGGACCAGTGTGACTTCCTTATTGTAGTGATGACTTCCCTGTTTACCAGAGATGGGTGCTCTAATTTGCATTACAGAAATACTCATTATAGCAGAGTGCATGGTACAGGTCTGTAAATGCATGGAAAACAGCACGCGCAAACTGGAAGGATACATGCACATGATTAGAGTAGGAGGAGGATTTTCATTTTTCAATCCATACAGTCTGTCTTCGCCTCTTCTTCATATGCTGTTTCTATATATTTATGTGTTTCTTCTGTTAGAAAACCAAAAGTTAGTGAGACCCAAAAATGAAATGAAGTGAACATGTTTACAAAAACAAGAAAGAAATATGACAAGTGAGACATATCACAGATATATACACGTGTGTGGACAGATCAGTAGATCAATCTTCTCCTTGGCATAACTTCAAACAGTATTTTTTTTTACATTGCAGTGACAATCTATGCAATACAAATATTTGTACTTCTATACTTTCAAGAGAAGCTAATTTGATACAAACGTCTATCCTTGTGTCTTTTACTTCCATTCATGGAACCAGTAAAAAAAATTCAGAGAGCTACAGAGAAAGGGGAAGACAGGGAAAGAGACAGGCAGTGGAGGAGGCGGGAGGAAGAAGACAGTGAATATCACTCTTCTTCCTCCACTTGAGGACTGCTCGTGTGTGTGTGTGTGTGTGTGTGTGTGTCATTTGTTAATTGTTGGTCCCACCCCAGTGAAGCATGCTTTTTATTGTGAGTCTTGTCATTGATTTTACAGGTTCAGAGAACTTTTCTAATTTTTCTACTGCCTGAAAATCCCCAAACTGCATGTCACAATTCTCTCTAGAGCCTTCTGAAATCTCTCTTTTGGCAATTTATGATGACGCTTCTGATCTGGAGATCTCTTTCTGAAAACCAAAGCTCCAACCAGCACAAGCCTTGTCTGCCGGTGCCATTCTTCTTATGGTTTCCTTTTCGCTGTGTGAAGTCTTAGCGCTCTTTCTTTAGAATAGCATCAGATTGGCTTTTCCTGAGAGAAAGACATTTTTCCTTTGGTGACCCACCTTGATATTCCTTTTCAGTGATTAGGAAGCATTCCTTTCTCTTCTAGTCCTCAAGTAATTAATTGATTATTAAACTTGGATAGATTATCCTTAGCTGCTCATTTCTTCCCACCCTGTCTTTCTTCATTTGCTCAAGGGCAAAGCCACCCCAGTCTTCACTCTTGTAGGTCGTGTTTGTTCACATTCATGTTTGCAAGCCAACAATTTCACAATTTTAAAATAAACAGTGGGATAATTTTCAAATATTAAAAAATAAAGTTTTCTAAAAATCACCTATATGTTCTACTGAAGTTAAGGGTGAGCATTTATGCTGGTTTCTTTTGCTATTTGCTAAGAAGTTTCCTTTTCCTTAAAAAAATTCAAGTACCTGAAACCACCATTCACCCTAATCTGATGTAGAATGACCCCAAAAAAGCTGTCTTCCCAAACAAGCTTTGTGGACTTGACATAGACAGATTCCCAAAGAAAAGAGATGACTTGACCCAGCTTTTATTACTTAGATAACTGATGGGATAATGGGCAATTACAACACTTTTCTTATTTGAGACACTGTAACAGTTACTTTTTGCTACATAACAAACCACCCCATAATATACTGACTTAAAAAACACATGTCTCTACATGTACTACCTCCATCTCCAGCTGGCTGGCCCAGACTTGTACACAGGATAGAAGGCATCCACCCAGCCAGAGAGGGCAGACCCCAGGGCACAGGAACTTCTCAGGTCTCTGATTCTGTTGTATTTGCTACTGTCCCACTGGACAAAGCAAATCACGTGTCCAAACCCAGACTCAAAGAAGGAGCTCTCCCATCTCTTCCTGTGAAGAAATGCAAAGAATTTGTATACATTTTTGGCAATCTATGGCAGACATCAAAAATGAGAGGGTGACTTCTTTTTTCTATTATAATGGTTACAGAGTAACACAAAATGTGTACTTTCTCTAGACAATGAGTAATTACTTTTTTTTTTTTTTTTTTTGTATCCTGTTACTCTTTTTGCCAAAGCATGTATGGATCATCTTTTGGGAGGAATAGCAGAAGCCTTGTGGTATACCACATTCTATGGATGCTGGTGACAATTTATTCAACTCCGGAGAAGTGCCTCAGATTGTACAGACTGTGCGCTGCACAATCTAGGAGATGCTATTCACACAATATTCTTAGTGATTTTAGATTTTTATGACAATTTCTTGGTAAATAATAGATAAACATTTATTTACACTTCTTACAAAAGTGATTTTTTGGCTTGTGACTTATGCTGACAAGCCCATTCTTTCTCAAATGAAGAAGGACTTGTTATAACAAAGGGTGAGGAAGTCCTAAACTTGCATAAATTATGTTTAGCTGCTCATTGCTTTCCATCTTGTCTTTTTTCATTTGCTCAAGGGCAAAGCCACCCCAGTCTTAATTCTTGTAGACTGTATTTGTTAACATTCATGTTTACAAGTCAACAATTTCACAATATTAAAACACATCTAGAATTGTTTCTCTCTGGGCTCCATTTTTTTCTGAAGTTCATCACTAAAAGACTTTTTTTCCTGTCTTAATGTGTGTGTGTATGTATATGTGTGTATATATATATACACATTTTTTTTCTTCCTCTCAGGAAATTTCTGCTGATTCTTTTGACTTTTGATTGCCAAAGGCACTCTATATTCCTGAAGGCTGTGATGTTGTCTCTTGGAACTGGAAGCGTTAAGGTTATTTTGGAAACCCAGGAAGTACTACAGCCTACTAAGCATGTCTAGCAAGCCTGTATTTTCTGTAAGTTTAATGATGCATATTGTAGCTCATTTGAAAAAGTGGTGTATTTTAACATGATATGTTCTATTCTAATATAGAAATACTTCATTATTGGGATTTTTATGCTGTATTATGTAGCATTCTTTCAAGCCATTTATTTGTACTGAGAATCTTGCAAGGAGATTTTACAATCCTTAATTTTTGGCAAATGTCATTGTAACAACTTTGGAAATCTTGACATAAAACCACAGTGCATTGTTGGATAAGAAAGAGGTGCAAATAACTTCATGGCTTATTTCTGTTAACCAAGCTTTTCCATCCTTTGAAATAGGTAACATGAAGCATTTAAAAAATATGTATCTGTGAGCAGACACCATTTATAAAACAATAGCCTAACTTAGAGTATTAAAATTCAGTCACAAAAATAAAATGAAGCAATAAATAAGAAATAAAAGGTGTGTATGGGTATGTCTGTTATAACATTGCAGTCATTACAAAAAGTAACACTGAGTCTCTATATTAACTTCCTCTGAAAGAGCTTAAATTTATATTTAAGAGGGAAAGAGTAAAAAACAAGGAAAGTTGGGAACTGTTTAAGCTTGTTTGTCTTCCTGAGAGGATGTTAGTGACATATTAAAAATGCGTTTATCATTGATAACTGGCTCACATTCCTTAAAATATTAAAGTTTCCAGGTGGACACAGAGGCGTGTATACATATACACAGGCGTACATACTACAAATATGTTTTAGTTTGCATTTGAAGGAGGTTTATCTTACCCACAAATGTATCAGGCAGCTACTAGCGTAATAATGCTGCCTAACACACTAACCTATAACTCAGTGAGTTGCAGCAAGAAGCACTTATTTTATTGTATTCTTTTAATTTAGATCGGCCAAAGCAACTCTGCTTCAGGTTGGGCTTTGACCTTGGCTTCAGGCTCAGGTCTGGAAGGAAGGACTCAGTCCCATTCCGCGTGTTTACCTGTAGGGCTCAAGGTAAGGGGGCAGCAACTGCCTGGGGCATACGCTCCTCAGGGAGAACAAACACAGAGCCAGGCCAGACGCCCAAGCGTGGTGAAGGCTTCTGCTCGCGTCGCCTCTGCTGGCAGTCCTCTGACCAAATCGAGTCTTCCCTCAAACCCAGATCAGAGAAGCATGACCATGTATTCTGTCCACAGGGACGTGAGAAGAGCCATGAAGACTTACAGAACAATAGCCTGGTGTTTCACCTTCACGTAAGAAATATTATAAACTTAGATTCCTAAAGAGACTGCCAGCAACCATTTGAATAAAGTAGTCTGTGTGGGAAATGAAGCAAACAGCAGAGGGGAGATGCCTTCAGAAGAAGACAGCAGAAACTCAGCTTCAAGGATGATTGCTTAACAGGAATTCCCAGGGAATTTCTGCAGTAATTTGATGTTCAGAGAGAACACACAGCAACTCAGAATCTTATGTTAAAATTTTTCATTTTTAAGTGTTGGAAATCAACATACTTTTAAAAATCATGTTTGAGCCAAACAAAAAAATGTGCAGACCAGCTGTAATATAAAGACTGCCATTTGCAACCTTTGATCAAAAATGGCTTTCTGTTACCAATACACAGCCTTGTAAATACACATTTATGAAAGCTTGAAAATCTTTCTTTGTGTCCAACAACAACAAGGCCACAATTTTGCTGTATCACACGCAGGATTAACATTGGCCAGCCTCTCCAGCCTATCCCTCCATAGGCCTCCTACAAATAAAATATTCATATTAGTCACATATAATAGTAATAATACGCTATTCTATTATTAGACAGCCACATAATTTACACCGTGCTTTCAAGTACCTCCACTGATTTAAATGGTGGCATTATCATTTTGTAGATGAGAAAACTGGAACTCAGGAAGATTATGTGAGTCTTCCAAGGTCATAGGTTCAAGGTCATAGCAAAAGTTAAGATTCTGGTCATTTAACCCCCTCCCAAATGGCGAGGAGGTTAGATAATCATAAATCTACAAAACACCAAAGCTATTCTGGCTAATGTTATGATTTGATTCTAATATTTAATATGTAGTAGAGTGATACTTTTAAATGTCTTCTTTTTTAGGCATTTAAATCCTTTCTTTGATGAAGAGTTAGCGAAAGTCCACAAGATAATCATGATGTTACTGTTATCCTGTTTTACGCTTTGAGTTACATCAGCTCTTATGTCTTTAAACCTCTTTCCCCTCAGATGGTTAAATAATGATTATCTTGTCTAGACATAATTGGTTTTGTTTTATGATTCCACTTGACCCCCAGTAACACAGTGTGATTTTATCATGTTACATATGTTACATTGTAAATGCCGAATGCTATTTTTCTTTAATTAGAGAAATATGATGATTCAGTGTTTTATGACATGTTCCTAAAAATGAGCGGATAAAGATTGATTCTCCTGCAAATCAGTCACGCGACTTTCGGCTCTGACATCTCATTTTACTCTCCAGATTGTCTGAGGAAAGTAAGATGATGCAAGAGCACTCAGAGCTCTTTAGAAAGACACAGTTTTCATCCAGGTTCACATTACTTATTAATTAATCAGATCAATTCCCTGTTAACTCATTCTAACAATTCAAGCTCTGCTGGCCAAGTGTGTTTCAGTGATTTATTTTCATATTTAATAGAGCTGTGCAATATATTACTCAGAGATTGATAAACTGAGCATTATAAAGTTCAGTGTTCAAGTGGATGTTCTTCTTTTTCATGAAGATTAGTGATAAAAGACAGCCTTCTAGGAGGTGCTGACTGTATTCCCCCAAATTACAAAGAAAGCAAAATAATGAATAGATGTCTTGCACTTGAAAGAAGTCACTTAATAGTTCCAAGCAAAGTTTACAAAACAAGAAGATGAAGGGGAGATACAGTTTCCACTTAATTTCCTTTCTCGGTATTTTGCTGCTGTTTTGTTGTTAATAGCAGCCTCAGAGCATGAGTCAAATGTCGTCCATCAAAGGAAAGCAATAGTGATGTACATTTTGCACTTAGTAAAATCCATTTGATCATGTCAACTAAAAAGGAAACTGTTTTCTCTCTTTCCTCCTCCTGTGTTTCTTCAGTGTAATGAAATAGCTTCCCTCAGAGGTCAGAAGACTCTGCCATTTCACTTTCCTGGGCTCTGAGACCATTGTAACCACCTCCTTTGAAACTTGCTTTGTGTTTAGGGGAGTTTTAATAGATGGTATGAACTGGTGCCTAAAGGGGGTAAAAGTTATCTATATGTAAAAGCAATGAAGTTACAGGAAAGTCTGAGCCATTCAGGAGAGTTATGTTAATTGCTGTTTCAAAATGCTTGCTCCGCTGGCTTCCTCAGCGCCTCCAGGGCCCACTTTCCTCTCAGTGACTCCACTCTGTGTCTTCTCCTGTTTATACTGTGCCATTTAGAGTTTTCCAATCCCCTTCTCCTTTGCAGTCTCAAAAGGCGCCTGCTCGTGGATCCACGGTCTACTTTTGAGTGTGTTCTGGAGATTCTGAGGTGTCAGAATTCCCCTGGAGGCCTCTTCAGGCTGAGTGGTGAAGGAAGGGCCAAAATTCTCACTTAGGAGCGACTCTCCCTAGCTGGAGAGCCAGGTGGAGACTCTAGAGTGAGCACCCTGGGAGACAGGGGACAGAGAGCTGGACTTGTGCCCCACAACACATGCGCATTTTCATTGCCCTCTCCTCCGAAAGCACTGTGAAGAGAATAAAGTCTCATGGGGAGAAAGGGAGTAAAAGTATTTTTTATTTTGTGTGGTAACAGTAATACTTTTCCCTCTATCCATCTTCTACAGAAAAACATGTATTAATGAGTGTATGACTGAGCAATTTCATTTGATTTTGAATTTGACCCTATTCCTACATGCATTTAAATTGCCTTGGGCCCCAATGCCATATCCTATGAAACAGCCAAACCCTTTGTGCAACGCGTTGCTAGGTTGTGAGATATTTTTGGCTTATGAAAGAATGGTGGGGAACAGGGAGTTCAGACCAGCATTTCTCGAAGAGAGCAGGCTAACTAAGAAGGTGAGACCACCCCTGAACAGACTGCAATATTTCTTGATTTTGAGGATGTTTCTTTGGAATCCAAAACGAAGAATGAATTTGGCCTCTCATAAATACTAAGATAACTTGATGATTGGGATCACTCAGACATAAAGGAATGAATTATGACAAAAGTGGAAAAATGTTCATAGTTTCCCCCTACATCCCTGAATTTATAGGCATGAAACCTGAGTATAGGATTTCAGGCCTGAATGCTTAGATTTACTTGAAACCCGAGGGCTTTGTAGATCCTGCAGAAGTATTCCATTTGGCCAGCATAGGTTGCTTCTATTTCCACGGTATTTTAAACACCAGATGAAGTTTTTGACAAGGTTTAACAATCAAATATTTCCCATAGAAATCCAGATTTCTGGCTTCTCTTGGAAGACCTGGGTACACATGCTCAAGAACTGAATAACAGCTGCTTCTTTAGGGAGCAGCCTTCTCACCAAGCCTACGTGGTCACATCCAATCGCCTACCCTACCCCCGAAGCCCCCTCACACACATATACCCTCACAAGTCTGACTCCTGGCACCTCTGACTTCCTTTCCTGACCTTCTGGGCCGCCACTGCTGTTGTGTTTATCATGCAGCCTCTCCAATGTCCCAAGATGTTCTCTGGAGTAATGGGCTTTGTTCATCTGTGAGCCTTCACTCACTCCAAGGCTCAGTGGGATCCACCTTGGTATGTCCGCTGACTGATACTGGCTGCTCCCTACCTAAGCTCTCCACCCCACTCAGTGCTGGCCCTTCATGTTGTGGATTCCAGGCTGTCATCTTGAACTTGCTCCGAACCACCCCAGTGTCAACCTAGCAGTCACTTAAATCAAATCACATAATAAAACAATTAAGCAGCTAGGCAATGATGATACATACATTGATGCTACTAATGTGCATACCTACAAGGGTGTTCTCTTTCTAAATTAAATAACAATACAAACATTCCCTTTTGAAAGTTAATTTGCAGATCTGCCCAACAGCAGCATATTTACCCCAAAAAATGCATTTCGGTTTTACAGGAGGTGGGAAAAAAATGCCAAACTAAATTTCATGCTTTGATTACTCAACAAGAGAGTATACTGATGACACAAGTTGTCCTGAGCGAGGTACTGATTATATTTAAGTGCCATAGATTTTCTTGGAAGAAATTGCAATCACTGTAAGTACTTAGCATTGCATTGCTTACATGGAAAGAATGTGACTGTTGAGATGAAAAGAAACCTCCTTAGTATAGATTAGTTGTACGATTGTCCATTAAATATGAGTGAAAGTTGGAATTCAGCTCATTGAAATTCAGTGCTAGAGCCTATAAAAACAATAGTCCTTATTTGAGGATCTGCCAGAATATCTGCTGAGCTTTTTTCCTGGAGTGTTATTTGTTGAGGTTATATGAATTTAGAGACTTGTTTCTTCTTGCTGCTAGCATAAATGTGTGTGTATGTGTGTGTGTGTGAATGTAAATATACAGGTAATGTGTATGTCTATTTATGAGTCTCCCTACTTCAACCAGAGAAGCATCTAACTCCTTTATTGAGCTTTATGTAGTGGGGTTCCATGTAAAATTATGCTTACAAAGAAAATGCTGGCGTTGGTAAGCAATACCAGCTGGACTAACGTAGTCCTGCTTTTCGGCTTTCTATATGAGAATATGAGACTGAGACATTGCAAGAGTTTTTCAAATTCAGGTACTGGTAATGGTCAAGCCAGATTTAGCACACAAGGCTCCAAACTCCTGGTCAAATCTTTGCACTTTATTTGCCTAGTATTTGTTGGTTATTTGCTTTGTGTAGAAACTGTGTCTCACCTGAATTATCTTGGTAAACAATCCCACTAACCCCATGGAGTCAATATTATCCATGTTAGAGATGAGGATAAAAGTCCTCAGGGCAGATAAGTGATTTGGCAAGGTCACATAGACATAAAGTGCAGTTAGAATTCCAGTCTGGCTTAATCTGATTTCCAAAGCCTATAACTATTATCTTAAGCACCTTTCTCTACTGTTCTCATAATGATTTTTATCCAAGATGGTAGAATAGACCATAAGTCAAATTGAGTGATTGTCTACATCCATGCACCAAATGACAAAACGTACTTGATCAATTTTAATAACTCTGTACTAGCCTTAACTCCATTGTTGTATCAAATTTGAAAAGATCAGCTCCCTGAATCCAGAACCCATGAGGTCAGAGTTGAGAATCATGCAAGTGATTATGGACTTTGATTTCTTCTGACCTGAGAAGGCAGTGGAGAGCCTCTTGGTGTGTTTATGCTGGGAGGGACTGGGGGCAGGAGGAGAAGGGGACGACAGAGGATGAAATGGCTGGATGGCGTCACTGACTCAATGGACGTGAGTCTGAATGAACTCTGGGAGTTGGTGATGGACAGGGAGGGCTGGCATGCTGCGATTCATGGGGTCGCAAAGAGTCAGACCCGACTGAGCGACTGAACTGAACTGAATTGTCAATACAGGTTAATTGACAGGAGCCAGAGCCAGGACAGGTGGGAAATGATGCTTTATGAGTAACCCTGAGAGACCAGCTGGAAGAGAAATCCAACAAAGCAGAGTTTGTAAAAGTTACCAGTAAGAGTTTGGATAGCAGTTTGCTCACCAGCCTATCTTTAAGCAGTCTCAGAGGAACTTTACCCTAGGTGGGTTACCCTGAAGACACTGCGGCAGATACTATTATTATAGTAAATCCCCAGTGGATAGGATGGATGCTGCTGAAGGGCATCATGGCAATGCCATCTCCCTGTTTTGACAGACATGTAATTCAGTCTTTCATAGTTGCTGAAGAAAGGATGATCACTTCTGACCCTGCTCAAAATGGCTAGAGTCCACTCCTAAAACATCTGAACCAAGTCACTCTCACTGATGTGCTCTTGCCCTGCCCCTTGAAGTGCTTCAATCTGGCTTTGTCTGCACATAGCAAAATAAAATGACAAATAGGGGTGTTTCCAAAGCTAGTGTAGGTCTGACCAGTTATTTCAAGTAGGGATGTTCTTTAGCTAAATGAGGTACTCACCATCCTTAGGTGGACTTGAACTTGAGGTTGGTGTACCTGCAGAATGTCAGGTACAGAGATCACCACTGAGTTAGTGATAGTCATACATGCTACTGGGCTTCCCAGGTGCTCAGTCGGTAAAGATTCCATCTGCAATGCGGGAGACCCGGATTCCATCCCTGGATTGGGAAGATCCCCTGGAGGAGGGCATGGCCTGGAGAATTCCTATGGACAGAGGAGCCTGGTGAGCTACAGTCCTTGGTGTCGCAAAGAGTCAGACACGACTGAGCAACTAGGCACAGCACATACGTGCCATCTGGAGTAAAGAAATCACTCCCCCAGCTCTGGAGATAGAGGTGGGGCTTCTGGGAGTGATGTTAAATCTTTCAGGAAACCGCTGTCTCATCAGTGGACCAAAGTAAGCGTTCACTAAATAGCACCTCCGCCATCTCACGTGTGATGTGAGTAGTTTCTGTGTCCCAGCTGAAGGAAAGTTCACAACCCTTATCAATGCTGTCACTTGGATGATAATGTAAGAACATGTTAGAATCTCTAGCTCATGAGAACAGTGATTTTTAGGTATTTTTTGTTTGTTTATGGCTGTGCTGAGTCGTTGTTGTTTTTGAGTGGGCTTCTCTAGTTGCAGCGAGCACGGACTACTCTTGGTTGCGGCGCTCAGACCTCTCATTGCAGAGGCTTCTCTTGTCAGAGTGAGGACTCTAGGGCGCACAGGCTCAGTAGCTGTGCCGCACGGGCTTAGCTGCTCCTGTGCATGTGGAATCTTCCCAGACCAGGAATTGAACCCATGTCCCCTGCATTGGCAGGCGGATTCTGTCCACTGTGCCACCAGGGAAGTCCCGTTAGATATAGCTAAGAGATTAAGATATGTGAGTTTTGCTCCTCTACATTCAAGAATAATGGAAGAATTAAAGTAACTTTAGAAGTTCTTTTGTTTGTTTAAAAAGCATTTTTCCCCAAATACTGAAGTATTTTAAAATTCATTGAAATTTCCACTGTTTCCAGTGACTCTGTGCACATTTTCAGAGCAACAAAGATTACATATAGAGTGCCTTCTACAAGGAGATGAAGCTTTTTTTCCCCTTAGTGGTTCCCAAACTCAATTTTATTTCATCAGTAAACCCCATAGTATACTGTAGACATCTGCAGGCACATAGAAAGTGAAAGTGAAGTCGCTCAGTCATGTCCGACTCTTTGCTACCCCGTGGACTGTAGCCCACCAGGCTCCTCCGTCCATGGGATTCTCCAGGCAAGAATACTGGAGTGGGTTGCCATTTCCTTCTCCAGGGGATCTTCCCGACCCAGGGATCAAACCCAGGTCTCCTGCATTGCAGGCAGACGCTTTAACTCTGAGCCACCAGGGAAGCCCAACTGCAGCTAAATCCAAGTGGACCCAGGGCAGTTCTTTCTGCAGAGTTTTTGAGGAGGTAGAAGAGGGTTTGATGAGATTATTTGAATCTCTAGTTGCATTTTATTCTGCCATGTAGCCTGGCACTTAGTATAAGACCTTAACCCTAAATATTTAATTACTTTACTTACGTTAAAGCTATTATAAAATATACAGTGACAGAAATGGAGGAACTGTTAGCTTAGGTGGCATGCCAGTTCAACATGAGAAGGGGTTCCGTCTGTCTCTGGTGGATTTATTCACAGGTGCTTCGTGAGACCGATTTTAAGCTGCCTCCATCCCTCTGCTCGTTCCTCCACTGCTGACCACCAGGTCTGTCTCCTCCTGTGGATCCACACCTTCTATTCTCCTCCTGAAGCTTGGTGTTTCCTAAGGCTTCTCCTGAGAAGTTTTGGGAGCATGAAGTAGAAAAAGAAATACACGTTTAATCATGGTAACTCCTGACGATGCCACGTAGGTCTATGTGTACAAAACTGAGGAGGGAAATAGTCAGATGTCCAAACACAAGAAATCCAGTTTCCTTAAATTTCCACTTGTGTTTGGCATGCTATTAATTCTAGAAATCTCTTACAAATCTATATTCCAGGTTAAATAAAGTAAAAGTCTCAGATCCCTGTTCTATATATCTGTTCATTTACCAGACGGATGAAATGTTGTTGATTGTTCTCAGCAAACGCTTCCGTACAATTTGAGAGAAGCGATTCCTAGAAAAGAGTTGAAGGAAAAGCCACGTGTGGCTCAAATGTCTTATAAAATGATCTTGATTCTCTGGATTCGTATAGTAGCTCTGGGTACTGAATATTCTATGCAGTCTGATCAAATGACGATCACAGAGTAAAAGAAAAATACATAAGACCAAAAAGCAGAGGGGAGGAGTGGAAGAATATCAAGTAGGCATAAGACAGGGACAAGCAGTGATGATTCAAGTTAATCTGATCTTTTAACCATCATATTCCATGGGAGTCCTCAGAGCTACCTAGAGAGTATTCAGAGAACATTTGGATTTAACATCATCCTTATTGTTGAAAATCCCCCTGGAGTTGTTTGCATACACCTTGATATTGATGCTTTAAAAAGCTATTATATCCTTGTTATGTTCTAGATTGCAGAACAACTAAACTGGAATTGCTCTTGAATTCTGTCCCAGTTAAGCACACATTTGTGTTTGGAGCCTCAGTCAGGGGGCTCCAGTGGTTCAATCATGAGTTCTGATATTTGGCTAAAGAGGTGGCATACACTGTTCACCGATATATTTTGATTTGCTGAATTTCATGTCGTGCTGTGAAACTGCATTTGTAAAGGGTTCACGTTTATCCAAATACCAAGGAGCATCAGGAAAAGCGTTCTCATTGGCAGCCAGTGTCACTCAGAAGTATACTAAATTGGCTGATCAAAAACAAAAAACGCAATGACACCATGACAACCTTCACCAAACTCAAAGAGTTTGGCTTTTCTTTTCCTCTTTACTTGGTGGATGTTAGGATTTAGAAAGCTCAGGAAAATAGCTCAAAAGACGTCACATCTCCTGTTACTGCTTCCCATGAGAACTTCTCTGCCAGATAAAGAAATAGATCTGTATGAAAAAATGCAACCAAGATTTTGCCCCTGGAGCCAGCTTAGAAACCATTGCATCTGTTCTGCATTGTATATGAAGAGATCCCTGCTCAGTCTGTGTTGGAGCCTTATTGACACCTGGTATTGCTGTGCTCTGCTATACCTTTCTTATATGAAAATAGGGAAAAGATAAGTTAATAATGCATTTTAGCACCAAGGAGCACAGAGCATTTAGCATAGAGGAGTCACTCAGTTACAGAATTACCTCTTGTAAAATTGTTTTAAAAAATGATCTCTCTTCTTGGGGAATTGGCCTCTGAGTATAAATCTTTAAGTGAATTAATACTTAAATCCCATTAAGTACCACTGTAATTAGCTAACGTTCTATGTCCTTACCCCTTTCTTCCTTCTAACTTCGAATCTGGTGTGGAACACACTTTAGGCAAGTACACAGAAAAATAAGTAATTTACTTAGGATTCAGATAAGTGCTCCAACGGAACCGTGCTGCCACAAGATAAAGACTGGAGGTGGTTTAGCTGAGGCTTGAAAGATGAAAAAGAGAGACTACTGGGAGAACAAAAGAGAGAGAATCAGCCACACATACATGGTACACAGAGTTCATATGGTTGGAAAGGCTTAGTGGGGACTTAGAAGGAGCCCTCTGTGCCTGGAGAAGAAGAGAGGGAGTATGGATGGCGTGCAACAGGTAGGCGAGGCTGCGCCAGGTAGGGCCTTGAGAATACCATGACTGCACTGGCTTGAAACAGAGAATTTAAAATACCTTAAGTGACATTTTTGAAGGTCATTCTCAATACTCTTTCATGAATGAATTTATAAAGGACAGAGGACAAGGGGAAAACTAGAAGCCAATTGGAAGGCTGCTGTGGTTATTAATAGTGATGTTTTAGACTAGGGGGATGTCCACTGACGTAGAGATAAATGGACAGATTCAGCATGCCTTTTGGAGCATCAAGAGTGTATACCGATGACTGAATATGAAGAGTGCAGAGCTCTGGGACATCTCAGGAGTGCCTCCTGGGTTTGTGGTCTGAATTCCTGAGTGTGTGGTCTGAGTACTTGCGTGTCTGGTGAGGCCGTTTACTGAATTAGGGAGAATCTTGCTTCCATCTTGCATACGTCCCTTCCTTTCTCCCTCGTCCCTTCCAACCCCTTTCTCTACCAAATGTCATCTGTCTTTTCAGAACAATTATGCTCAACAAACACATTGAGCAACAGCAAAAATAATGAGTTAAAAGGTGTGAGTTCTAAGCATGCTCTAAGCATGCTACTTGGTCCGCTCATTTAACCTTCACAACAAAACTCTATGCAAGGGACCCTGCTTTCCAGACAAAGACCGTGGAGGCCAAGAGGGCTTAAGAACATGCCTAAGGTCCCACGACTAAAAAGCAACTGCTGGGAACAGCAAACCCTTGTCTTCACAGAGTTATTGTCTGCTGCAGATGACCAACGTATAAACAACTAGAGACCGTGCTGTGGCAAAGTTGTTATAATCACTGTATTGACGGTTTTCTATGTAGTTCAAGAAGGGCCACGTGATATGGTCCTGGGCAGATACAGTCAAGACAGGCCTCCTAGAAGAGATGAGATATGAGCTTCATTCTGAAGACAAAAGTTTTGGTTTTTGTCTTCGTTTTGAAGGATACACTAAAATTTTGTAGATGAAGTTAATGAGAATAGAGAAGGTCCTTAAGGGGTAAAGGTACAGAGGCAAGAGGCACCATGGGTGAAGTTGGAGGAGGGGCAAGTGATGGGGTAGTATTGGAGCACAGCTGAGAAATATACCAGAGGGGCAGTGAGAGAGAAATCTGGAATGCGTAGCTGGGGTCATGGCTTAATTTGTATTTTACATAACTCTCTCTACTGACAGCAGAGAGGATCAGTTGGGGATTGGATCAAGTCAGAAGTCTAGGACTCCAACTTGAAAGCTCTTTATCCTCTTTTTTTTTTTTTTTCTGTTTGAGCAAAAATGAGGGCTTGACATAAAGCAATGATATTATGAAAGAAAACTGGAGGGATTTGAAAATTAAATGAGAAAGCACGGATGAAGTACTTATCAGAAAGTTTGGCATATACCAGTTACATAAGGAACGTTACTGTTTCCAATATGCATTACTACTTAACAAGCCATTGTAAAGCTTAGTGGCTTGCTTAGTACAATCAACCCATGTGTTAGGTGGGCTCTGGTGAGCAGTTCTGTTCTGTGATTACAACTGGGTTCACTCTTAACTGCATTCAGCCTGAACTGGGATGGGATTTGAACTATAGAAAGAATTCTCCTTCTCTCAAAGCCTCTCTTCTTAAGGCCTCTATTCATCCACTGGTCTATCCTGGACAACATGGAAACTGTGTTCTCAGAGGGAGAAAGTAGAGGCTGCCAGTCTTCTTTTTTTTGGGGGGGGGGCGGTGGGTATTTTTATTTTAATTAATTTATTTTTTAACTGAAGACAAATTGCTTTACAGAATTTTGTTGTTTGCTGTCAAACATGCCGGTCTTCTTCATTCCTGGTCTGGGAAGTCCCTGAGCCACACTTCTACCACCTCTAGTTAATCAAAGCCAGTCACGAGGCCACCAATTCATGGAAAAGGGAATCCTCCAGATGGGAGGAGCCCTGTCATGATACAAAGATAGAAGGAATTGTTGATGATCATTTTGGGGGATGGTATACCACAGTTACTAAGATTACCTAATGCCATTGTAATTTTTCAAACAGCATCTTTTGTTGCTAACTTTCACTCATTTCTTTCTCTAACTCTGAAAGCCCTCTTTCTATCCATGTGATGTCCTACGTGGAGCCACGATCACCACTGTGTTCAATTTCCCATCTCCCCATGCTGGACCTTCTTCTTCAGATTGTACCCCTCCAGACTGATGGGTTTTATCCCAGTGAGATTAACCTCATACTGCTATTGTTAGTAGAAGCCAAGGTGCAGAAAATCTACTTGAACTGCATTCATGTTTGTTTGTTTTTTTTTTTTTTTGGTCTTTTCACTTCATCCTGATTTTGATCCATAATGAGGAAAGAAATGCAAGCTGGCCACCTGTTTCTTAATTCCTGACCCCTTCACAATTCGAGGATATTATCTTGTACTTCTTTTTGAACATTTCTTGACTTAGTCCCTGAAAGAACGTCACTTGTTAGTTGATCTTCCATGCAATAGTCTCAAATGTCAAATCTGCGGCAGAGAGCTAAGTACATGAACAATTCTAGTCGATTCTGTGTGTGACTCTGCAGAGTGAAAAAAACTCTGAAGCTTTTGTAATAGGCAACATCTCCCACCCTCAACAAATGCATTTGAGAACCAAGGTCCTCTTTGATGTGATAATGACATATGGTATTACATGTATCTGGTAGCTTGTGACAGAATCAAGAAGGTTGAGCCATATGGAAGGAATTTATATGTTTTAATTTTATATGATATGAATGATATTAGAATAAACTTTTTGTTTGCGGCAAGATGGCCCAAGGGACCAAGTCACACCAAGAAGAAATTTATGAATCTGGTTATTAATGCAAGTTTCAGTCTTATAATAATTTCCTATAAAATAATTCTTGATTATATTACTTATTACTTGATAACATTACTCATTTTTATTAAAAAACTATACAAGAGTTTCATTATACCTATGATTTCTAAACTGACTGCCATTATAAATGAAATTTTACTACTTCATAATCACCTTCCCCTGGCAAATTGCTATTCTTCATACTTTTTGAAAAATAACAAAGATAGTTAATTCATTGGTAGTGGGAAAGAGGACTAGATAAATGGATAGATATGTGATTAAACAAAAACAGCAAAACCTTAGGGCTAGAATCTTGACAATACAGAGGCGTTCACTGTGAAATGTTTTCAGCGGTCTAGGAGCTCTTGGTGCTCTGGGCAACCAGTGGCACCCTAAAAGAGAAATCTAAAGAGTCTTTACCTGAAGTTATAAGAATCTGAGTCACTAATATGACCTGACATTGGTAGAGGAGAAAAACCATACTGAAGCAAATCGCACAAAGATGAGTTTGGGGAAAGCTATGCAGATGAGTCATTTCTATGTTCTGTAACCAGATCCATCAGAAGAGGGACGCTCTCTGAAATGAGAGGCTATGAAGGAGAGAAAGGAGGCAGTGAGTGTCAGAGCAAAGCGCAGAGGGCCCTCCGTCAGAGCATTGGCTGTGAGCCTCACTGACATAAGCCTTCAAGTATCCTAACACACCCAGGGGGCATCTGCAGCTGTGCCATCATACCCACCCTGCCATGCTGTCCCTTCCTTCCCAATACCATCCTGCACAAAACAGCCAACCTACCTCAAAAATAAATAGCAAAGGACTAGTAAAAGATAAGAGAAGAAAACAAAGAATCTTCATAGCAGCAATATTTTCAGTAGCTAGGACATGGAAGCAGCCTAGATGCCCATCAATAGATGAATGGATAAAGAAGTTGTGGTATATATATACAATAAAATGCTACTCAGCCATAAATAGGAATGAATGAGTTGGTTGAAGTGAGGTGGATGAACCTAGAGCCTGCTATACAGAGAAGTAAGTCAGAAAGAGAAAAACAAATTATACATTAATGTATGATATACAATCATATATTAATCCACATATATGAAATCTAGACAATTGCTACTAATGAACCTATCTGCAAGGCAGGACTAGAGATGCAGATGTAGAGAACAGGCTGTGGACACAGCAGGGGGTGGGGGACAGATGAGAGAGTGGTATTGACACAGATGCGCTATATGTGTGAGACAGACAGCTAGAGGGAAGCGGCTATGCACCATGGGAACTCAGCTCAGTGCTCTGTGATGACCTGAGATGGGATGGGCGTGGGAGGCAAGCTCAAGAGGGAGGAGGTATATGTATCCCTACAGCTGGTTCATGTTATTGTACAGCACAAACCAACACAGCATTGTAAAGCAATTATCTTCCAACTTAAAAGAAATTTAAACATTGAGAAACATGCGTAAAAGCAGATAGAAATAATACACCGTAAGAGTAATTGCACAAAGAAACAGGAATATTCTATAAAATAGTTTTTCACATTCTCAGAATGCCAGTTACATATTTTTCTAAAAATACATTTCTGAGATACAAGGGTTCAAATAAAAAGTGTTAATATTTTGAAGCATAAAAGCAATAAAGATGAGCCATATTAACAATAACAAAAGGAGAGGCTAGACTAAATCTTGATAAAGAACTGGGAAATAAGTTTTCTGTGTTTAACAATGTAGAAAAAGGAACAAGTCAAATAATTCTAGATTAGATAAAAGATATAGAAGAAAAATCAAAAGATATCTATGCATATATAACTGACTCTGAGAACAAATGGAGGAGACATGTATTTAAAGATAGAATGAGAATATATCAGTTGAATAGAAGATCTTAATTTGTAAGGAAGAAAGGAAAATTTGATAAAAATTATCAATGGAAAGGCACTATAATATTGAAATTATTGAACTATAGGTATAAAGAAAAAATTACATCTCTGCATAAGCAAAAAAAAAAAAAAAAGTGAGTTAGATGAGGTGCTTGATGTAGAATTTGATGCCAGAAAAAAAGTTGATTAATATCTACAAGGCTAAAGGGAAAGAAATTATGATGAAAAAAGGATAACTCCTTCTCCTTTGAATATAAAGTCAAAGAATGGATCATATCAGGTAAATAAATTGAGGGGATGAGTGTTTTTGTACTATTTTTGGTGAGCGGGGAAAAGGGACAATAAGAATATGAAATTCAGCCAACAAATAGAACTTAAATTCTAGAAATACAGAGATAATAAAGATATAAACTCACTCAAATATGTTTAAGTATAGAAAGTACATAAGTGCAAAGTGAAGTTGCTCAATTGTGTCTGACTCTTTGCGATCTCATGAACTACAGCCCACCAGGCCCCTTCGTCCATGGGATTTTCCAGGCAAGAATACCGGAGTGGGTTGCCATTTCCTTCTCCAGGAGATTTCCCGACCCAGGGATTGAACCCGGGTTTCCCGCATTGTAGGCAGACACTTTACTGTCTAAGCCACCAGGGAAGTCTCAGCAATAAATAAGAGATGAATTCTCATTTGTTTTAGTTTTCAAATAGTCCTGTCCCCTTTTTGTTCTTCTCCTGATAAGAGTTACCTCCTGAAATTTGTAGAAAGTTTACATCTCAAAGATATAGAGGAGAAATGTACTTTCCTCCAAGAAGGACTTGGGTTTTATAAGGCTAGAATACTTACAAGCCTGTTGAGACAAGTCAGAGAGGTTAGTTGCTTATCCAAGGACTGATGTATCCATCCACCTCTGTTGGAATGTTTTTCTTTATCCCTGGGTACATTTAGCTTTGGGGGGAAGACCTAAAAAATTTCCTTTTCAACTCTGAATATCAGTTTGGATCAGAAGCTCAATCAGATAGGTGGCCTTCTATCTTGTTTTCTGCCTTTTTACAACAAATCTTCCAGTGAAGGTATTTTGGAATTTTGAAGCTTTTTGGAAGTTCCTGCACACCAGTTAAAACAGGTATCCCATTCTGTTTGTGTGATTTGAAAGTCCTTGCTTTTAGGTGTACTTTAAAAATAAGCTTATCTAACGGAACATTTTTCATAATGACACTAATAATCCTATGCTGTAATTTCCTTAAGGACTGTTTGGTTGAATTCTAGTCACAAATGGAGCTTAACCTACGAGTCCAGCTGCAAATGGGGTGCGACGCACATTTTTGTTTGACTATTGTTTTTAAAGATATTTATAACTTCTAAGAACATAGTTCTTAGACATTTAAGATTCTTTATTTGCCCAATTTGTAACAGTTCTTCTCTCTCTTAAAAACTCTTTTTTTCCTACGTATAGGGCAACTGTACTTCCAGTGTCCTGATATCTTTCTTTTTAAAAAAAAAAAAATTTGTAAACGTCTGAAGGCAAATAGGAAGGGGTTTGAGTGAACTTTGATTTTTGTTCTAATTGCTGTTCTTCCATCTTATTAAAGTCCCTGATGCTGTGTGTTATGTGTGTGTATATGTGTCTGCATATAAATGTATAAATATATGTGTACACCTCCATTTTTTAAATTTGATTTTAAAAGGAGAGCCATCTAAGATTTTTCCTTTTAAATAAAACCAGTTCAAAGGATCCATTATCTGGCCACTGATAAGTAAAATCTTACATTAATCTCAAATAACAACTCAGATGAAAAAGTCTTTTTATGGCTTAACCAAAGATGCAAGATGCACAGAGGATGCAGCCCTCATAAGATCCAGAGTGTTCATTCCCAGAGTTATTCCATGAAGGCAAAGACCTTGGTTGTCACTGGCAGCATAAGACATAAGACAATGAAGGCTGAGACAACAAAGACCCCTTAGGGACTCTGCCCCCTTATGACTAATCCCCTTGAGAGCTGGCATAGCTGATCTGCCTGCAGTGCAGGAGATCCAGGTTTGATCCCTGGGTCAGGAAGATCCGCTGGAGAAGGGAATGGCAACCCACACCAGTATTCTTGCTTGGAAAATCCCATGGACAGAAGAGCTTGATGGACTATACCATCCATGGGGCCAAGAGTAGGACGCAACTGAGCAACTAACACTTTCACACAGCTGGACAAATAAACACCAGTTGCAAGTTTAGGTTGCTGGCTGTGCTTCTGACCAGCTGGCTACAGCTGCTTGGAGTCCTATATCGTTCTACTGACCACCAGTGCACACTGCACCTTCCACAGAGAACATTCTCACTAGTCATAGAGCAAGCTCTGAAGACACAGAACAAGACACATGACACAGCAGAGACAAAGGGAACAGGGACCATCCTTAGGAAGAAAAAGATCAGGCACATTTTCACCAGAGATGCTATACCCAAGAATCTAGCTCCACAAGTATTTTATCCTGCTAAGTCACATACAGAGGGAGAAAAAAAGAACTCACCACTTTTGTTTCCTCTGAATCCTGCAGACAGAGAGGAGGGGAGGAAGATTTCCTCTATTCTTCAGGTTCTTCTGGCTGGTCTAAGAACTGAATTGACAGGAGACAGATTAATAGAAGAAAACCGAATTTCATACATACGGGGACCTCATAAGAAAAATGAGACCCCTGGAGTACTTAGATAATTGAGGCTTATGTGCCATCTGGGGGGCGGAAAATGAAAGGGCTAAAGATTCAGGACTTTAAAGGAGAGGAAAATAGCTTACAAGAAGATGAGAAAAGCAAATATTTGGTAAACAAATGTTTGTCATGCTCTCTTCCTGGGATAGGCCCCCTATCTAAATCCTTTTAGGCAGTTAAGGGGTTGGGGGTGGGGGCAGTTGTCAGAACTCTTCCCAAGCTGAGCCTTTTGTTTCTTAAAAACAGTCTGAAATAATCCTCATGATAAAAAGACACATTTTGGGGAGGCAAACTGTGCTCCCCTAAGGTACAGAAATCCTGTTGAGACTAATTCTCTGGTCCTTTCATCGTGTCTGTGAGAAGCCCACTTGTACACGATTAGTTACTTTGGGTGGTCATCTTTAGCCGTAATGAGATGGTAAAATCTCTAGAGTGGCCAATTCTGTGTAGTTTCTAGTAGCTTAGACACAGAAATTGGCTAGTTTACTGGAAAACTTAGGAAACATCTGGAAATTTTGTAAGATATGACATAGGTTATTGCAAGAGTCATAGTTTTTTATTGTTGTTAAGTTTTAAGGTTGACTTCAAATTCCCAGAGCCACAGAGTGTTGCTTTTTATAAATGTAGAGCGGAAGTTCATGTGAGTTGCTCAGAATGGATGCTCAATGTTTGCTCTCAAGAGTTAGTGTTTCTAACTCTTAAGACATATATATACATATATATATGTCATGTTTTTGTATCCATCCAGTCTGTGTCGTTTGGTTGGAGCATTTTGGGATTCCCAGGTGGTTCAGTAGTTAAGAATCTGCCTGCCAGTGCATGAGACTTAGGAGACATGGGTTTGATCCCTGGGTTGGGAAGATCCCCTGGAGAAGGAAATGGCAACCCACTTCAGGATTCTTGCCTAGAGAATCCCGTGGACAGAGGAGCCTGGGGGACTAGTTCATGGGGTCACAAAGAGTTGGACACAATTTAGCATACACACATGTACTTTTAATCCATTTACATTCAAGGTAATTATTTATATGTATATTCCTATTTTCTTAATTACTTTAGATTTGTTTTTGTGGGCGTTTTTCTTGTGTTTTGTGGCAGATGGAGAATATATGTATACATATAGCTGATTCACTTTGTTGGACAGAAGAAATTAACACGACATTGTAAAAACAGTCCATCTTCCAATGGAAAAACCTAAAAAAATTTTTAATTCCTTTGAAAAAAAAGAAAAATAAGAAAATTTAACTGTGTATTTCACCCTCACTCCCCCAAAAATAGAGAAGTTGGTGTTTAAAATGTGATTCACAATGTTCGTAAACTCAGTTAGGATGGGACCCAGGGCATGCAGCCCCAAAATATGCCTTTGTGGCATATTGATTATTTCAAATTAAAATTACTTGAGAAACAGCTGGTGCAAAAACAAATGCTGACCCTCCACTGAAAGCAGGAAATAAATCTCCCATGTGAAAGGCACCCTCCCTGCCCCAGGAGGTAGAGAGACATCCTTTGTACAAGTTGCAGGGAATTCAGGGCGAGAAGGCCATGTAAACCAACTGCTTAGACTCTCCACTAATTAGAACCCAAGCGTAGTTACTCTGTCTTGTCTATTTATCATAAATTTATTGTTTCTTTGACTAAAAACTATAAAATTTGTGTTCTTCTGTCGTTTCTCCATATGGAAATTAAAATGTGTTTATTATTTTTTTTCTTTTTCTCCTGTTAATCTGTTGTGTCAATGTAATTATTAACTTAAAAAAATCTAGAAGGATGGTGGAAAATATTCCCTCCCCAACAGTTATGTTTTCATGAAATGACCTTCTCACCAATATATTTGTGTCACTTTGATGTTAGTGGATTAGGTTTGTGTTGTTAAGGTGGAAAAATGTGTTACTGGGAGGTAATTACCGTAAAGCTATTTAATTATTGATTTCTTCAACATAGCAAAGTTGACATTTTAGCAGCATAATGAAGGAAAAGATATGCATTAACCGAATGGGAGAGGAATAAATGCACATTTTAAAGCGAGACATGATTCATTTTAATAGATACTCAGTAATTATCCAGGAAGTATGACTGCTTTCTTTATAAATGACATTAACATTCACATTAAGTGACAGAACTACAGTATGTAAGGGAATTATGAGGGTGTTCAGAACCCTAGCTTTGGCGAGGGGATACATGAAAATTTCGTTTACCAATGTCTTTTCTCACAGTTTCTCTCTTCATTATCCTTTATCAAAAACACTCTCTGTTTTGACATATTTATACTGGCTTGTGCTTCATTCTTCATTTAGAAAAACAGATTTTTGCTCTGCATATTTGTCTAATAGCTATAAATAAGTGAAGCTACTTCTTTCCTTGAAAGGGACGACTTTGCATTTTAGACTAATAAAAAAGATCAGCTCGGGACAAGCACAGAGTTCCCAGCTTTGCATAGCCCTCACTTTGCACTCTCGGTTTATCTGCCTTTCTGATTTCTAGCCACAGTGCATGCTCAGCTGACGACATGGTAATGAGTCCTGAAAATGACAAAAAGAAGTGCTTACACACCCAAAGAAGTGTTTGCCTCTAAAGAGCCTTTGGTGAAAACAGATTTTGAACCTTCTTTTGGATTGCCTTCAGAGTTGGTGTATGAAACCCACAGGAAACAATGCCTCATTTAATCACAGAGGCACATGATTTTTGACACAAAATTGTATGACCAAGCTGGTCAACCACTCTATCAGGCAGGCTTTGTTTGAAATGACATTCAGCCACTTTTCTTACATTACAGCATGAACACAAAAGAGAAAGATTAGTCACCACTTAGAATATTCAAAAGAATGTGATGCAAATTCTGAAGAGTTCCCAAGTAAAGTTTCAGAAATACCCTGGGCCATGAGAGACTATTTAGTATCTAAGGAACAAGTTGAATATAGAATAACTGTAAAAAAAAAAAATTGCAGAATGAAAAGGAGATAGCAAAGAAAAACTTAAAAAATAGATTAAAAAATGGAAACATTTTCAACTCTAATGACTTTTTTGGAACCAGAGCTTAAAGAAAGGAGAAAACACAAATACACAAAATTAAAAATGGCATAAAGAAAATGTTATATTAGAAATTTCTATAAAACGCATTAAAAAAGTCCCCCCAAAATTAACAAAATTGTCCGCAGAGAAGAAGTGAAACTTCTAATTGATGGATAACTATGAAAATTATTAAAAAGTTATATAGCCAAAGGAAATTTTCAGAATCAAATGCTTACCAAAAAGTAGCTCTTTTAAACTTTCATAAAGGAGCAAACTTACAAATTAAGTAAGCTTTTCAAACATAAAGAATGCCAACTTCCAAATTCTTTGTACAAAGCATCACAATATTTAAATAGAAATCAGATGATGTATTGTAAGAAAAAATACAATATTTCTTATTGTATTGTAAGAAAAATACAATATCCTTACTTCTCACAATCTCAATACAGTCTTATTACTGTTGGGGCAAGAATATTAAATGTTAGCAAACAGAATAGCGGTCCATTAAAAGAACACTATACACTATACCATTTTTAAGAATATATATTTCTGAAACAAGTATCTAGCAGCAAGGTTAAGAGTAAGACATTAAAAGCTTTATTTTCATATCAAGTACTTTGGCCACCTCATGTGAAGAATTGACTCATTGGAAAAGACTCTGATGCTGGGAGGGATTGGGGGCAGGAGGAGAAGGGGACGACAGAGGATGAGATGGCTGGATGGCATCACTGACTCGATGGACGTGAGTCTGAGTGAACTCCGGGAGTTGGTGATGGACAGGGAGGCCTGGCGTGCTGCGATTCATGGGGTCGCAAAGAGTCGGACCCGACTGAGCGACTGAACTGAACTGAACTGAACCATCTGCACTGCTAATATTGTTCGTGAAATAGCCCATGTACATGAGAAATGATAATTTAAGGTGTAAATATTGCTAAGGATGAGACAAACATTAATTGCTGCTTATATAATTGTATTTTGAGCAAATCTTATATAATCAACTAAAGAATTTATAAAACTATCAGTTAACATAAAATGTCACTAGTAATAAAATAATCAGCTTTGACTTTTCATCTTTTCTTTTTGGTTAGTTTAACTATACCTAGAAAGTAGCTATTTTTGTATATATTTGAAAAAGTTTAATGAAGTACTATTTTATGATTAATTTTACTTCCTCTTTGTGCTCCATTATCATTTCTTATGTTTATTTGTCTTCTCTGTCACTTTCATTACACTTTATATTGTTTGTCTTGCTTTTTAACTTATAAAAGAGAGCTGAATTCACAACCCTTAGTCTGACCATTTGTAAGGAATAGCAGGCACAAATGAAACTCTGGAAGCTGAGTAGACCTTATTCTTTTGTAAGAGCAATTTACAAGGGAAAACTCCATTTGTAAAGGTATCTCCCTTCTGCACCAGGAAGAGAAGTTTGAATCTCTGCAACTTTTATAGAAGGCAGAGAAGGACCTGTGTCAGCATTAACAGCCTTACCTTTGTTCACCGTGCTTTTTCCTTGTAACATCTTCTTGTGTCTTTGGCTGGATATTTGTTATTTAAGATGGTAGTTTGGAAATGGCTTGGGCCAGTTCAGGGAATTAGTTGCTTTTCCTGGGTCTCTCCCATGTGTATAGGAGGAATACATGTTGTTCAATTTGTTATTTTTTTCCCCCTGTTAATCCATCTTTTTACTATAGGGGTATCTCAGCAAAGAACCTAGAAGGGAAGAGGAAAAATTATTTTAGACTTATAATCACTGGAACCTCCATTGGCCAAGGCATTTCTGTAACTTCATATTTAAAAAATTATTTAGAATTAGCACTATTTTTTGGAATATCCCAAATGGTAACAGATCTCCCTGTTTATTTTCATAGGATACTGTAAGAAAGTGATTATATTTGTCTAAACAAAGCTTGATTGATATACTGGTTGACCAAGCAAGACCATGTCAATCAGTGTTAAAAATTTTCCATGTACCACTAGGAAGCAAATGGGACTTTGTCGTCTGTGGGCAATTCCAAAAGTACCTTCTCAACAGAATCTGTTCATGTCTCTTTTCAGTAGAGAACCTTCATTCAGATGTGCTTTTTTTGCATGTGTTTTTAAGAATTCATTTCATGTATCATGTGTATTGCACATTTATGGTGTCTATTTAAAGAAAAACACACAACATGAAAGTTGTGAATTAAAGTTTTGTTCAGGGTCTTACTGAGGACAGTAACTCAGGAGATACCTTTTAGGGGCTGCTCCAAGAGGTAGGGGTGGAGCCAGTGTGTATATGAAGTTTTGGCAGGGAAATACTTGTACTCAGGCATAATTCAGTTCAGTCACTCAGTCATGTCTGAATCTTTGCAACCCCATGGACTGCAGCACACCAGGCTTCCCTGTCCATCATCAACTCCCAGAACTTGCTCTAATTCAAGTCCATCAGGTTGGTGATGCCATCCAACCATCTTATCCTCTGTCATCCCCTTCTCCTCCTGCCTTCAATCTTTCCTAACATCAGGGTCTTTTCCAATAAGTCAGTTCTTTGCATCAGGTGGCCAAAGTATTGGAGCTTCAGCTTCAGCATCAGTCCTTCCAATGAATTTTCAGGCCTGATTTCCTTTAGGATGGACTGGTTGGATCTCCTTGCAGTCCAAGGGACTCTGAAGCGTCTTCTCCAACACCACAGTTAGAAAGCATCAATTCTTCGATGCTGAGCTTTCTTTATAATCCAACTCTCACATCCATACATGTAGTCAGGCCTGCATCTAGATAAAAGACTATTGCTAATCACAAAGAACAGATGTCCAATTTAACGATTTTAGTACTTTTCTATGTATGGAAAGATGGAAGAATCTGGGACCCTTGAAATTCATCCTGAGATATGCATCTAACTACCTAGCACAGAGTGTCCACTCCGAGCATACTTTCCAATGGCAATTCTGGTGGGTTGTGACTTAATCCTTGTATCTGATTGATGACAGCTGCTCTTTTGGTCTTTAAGTTATTGTTGTTGTTCACAATGAGTATTATTAAAAAAGAAAAAAAAAGGCTTTGTATACAACCAATGAACAACTAGAAAATACAATGAGAGAAATAAAACATTTATTATAGCAGCGAAAAAGTAAAATAGTTAATATGAACATTTTCCAGAACTGTGAAGGAGCAGTAGGAAGAAAACTTGAAGCTCTAATATTATGTAAAAGAAGACTTTGATAAAGTTAGAAATGATTGTATTCTTTTTATAAGAAACAGAATATTGTGCATCGACAAAGTCCATTTCTTAAAATATAAATTCAGTTTTAGCATTCCATCTAAATTCATTTCTGTATTTCACAAAATGACAGAAAGTTCACCATGAAAAATAAGAGAAAAATGCCATGACATTTTTCAAAAAGATGAATGACTGAGACAGAAGTAAGAATCTAGTATAAAAACTGATAATGAAGATGTGCTGATTGAAACAACTTGAAAATAGAGAACCAATAGGTTATAGGAGAATGCTCTTGAATTCTCTAGATCAGAGGTAAAAGTGATATTCAAGCCATTGGGAAAAGAGTTTGTTCATTCCCTGATGTTGGGGCAAGAAACGAACTGTATGAAAAAATTTATATTTCAGCCTCATTTCTTTTACTTCAGTAAATTGTGGAAAGTAAAAAACTGCAACAATTTGAAGAAACTCCCAAGTGAATTTATTTACGATTTTGAAATTGGTGGAGGTCTTTCCAGTAAAGATACAGTACACAGAGCATGGACAGAAAAACATTAACAAATCTATAAAGGCATGACCAACTTTAAAGTGTCTGAACTGGCGAAAAGTACAGGAAAAACAAGTGACAGGCCAAGAACAGTTTTCTTAATTTATAAAAATTCATACAAATCAGTAAGAACAAAATATATAAATAACCCAAGAATATGGCAAGTCACTGAAAAAGAAGTATACCTTTATAAAAACATAAAATGACCATCTTCAATCTCATAAAGAAACACAAGTCAAACAATAATGAGATGCCATATTTTGATTAAATATATATTTTGATTATCAGATTGACACCAGTTAAGTTTGACACCAGTTGAAATTTAATAAGATTCAGTGTCAGTGACCATCCAGAAAAATAGACACTATTGGTAAATTGTTGCTTGAAATGTAAACTGGTGCAAGCTCTTTTTCCAACGTTAAGGTCATCTGCACTAAAATGTAACATATAAATTTCCCTAAGATCTTGTTGTTGTTCAGTCACTAAAGTGTACTTGACTCTTTGCAACCAATGGACTGCAGCACTCCAAACTTCCCTGTCTTTCACTATCTCCCAGAGTTTACTCAAACTCACGTCCAATGAGTAGGTGATGCCATCCAACTATCTCGTCTTCTGTTGCCGCCTCCTTCTCTTGCCCTCGATCTTTCTTCTTTTCCAGTGAGTCCACTCTTTGCATCAGATAGCCAAAGTATTGGAGCTTCAGCTTCAATCCTTCCATTGAATATTCAGAGTTGATTTTTTCTTTTTTTAAGAAATGACTAATTTGATCTCCTTGCTATCCAAGAGACTCTCAAGAGTCTTCTCCAGTACCACAGTCCGAAAGCATCAATTCTTTGGCTCTCAGCCTTCTTTACGGTCCAGCTCTCACATCTGTACATGACTACTGGAAAAACCATAGCTTTGACTATATGGACCTTTGCCAGCAAAGTTATGTCTCTGTTTTTTTTAATACACTGTCTAGGTTTGTCATAGCTTTTCTTCCAAGGAGCAAACATCTTATAATTTCAAGGCTGCTGTCACCATTTCCCATGATTTTGGAGCCCAAGAAAGTAAAATCTGTCACTGTTTTCATTGTTTCCCCATCTATTTGCCATGAAGTCATGGGACTGGATGCCATGATCTTAGTTTTTTGAATGTTGAATTTTAAGCTAGCTTTTTCACTCTCCTCTTTCCCACTCATAAAGAGGCTCTTTAGTTCCTCCTCACCTTCTGCCATAAGATGCTCTAGATTAGTGCATTAAATGCCATTAGATGCTTTCTTGCATCTGCACATCTGAGGTTGTTGGTATTTCTCCCAGCAATCTTGATTCCAGCTTGTGATTCATCCAGCCTGGCAGTTTGCATGATGTATTTTGCATAGAAGTTAAATAAGCAGGTGACAAATATACAGCCTTGACGTACTCCTTTCCCAATTTGGAACCAGTCCGTTGTTCCATGTCCACTTGTGTAACTGTGGCTTCTTGACCTGCAGGAGACAGCTAAGGTCATCTGGTATTCCCATCTCTTGAAGAATTTTTCACAGTTTGTTGTGATCCACACAGTCAAAAGCTTTAGTGTAGTCAATGAGCAGAAGTAGATCTTTTTTGAGAATCCCTTGCTTTTTCTATGATCCAACAGATATTGGCAATTTGATCTCTGGTTCCTCTGCCTTTTCTAAATCCAGCTTGTACATTTGGAAGGTCTTGCTTAATGTACTGCTGAAACATAGCCTGAAGGACAATGAGCATTACCTTGCTAGTGTGTGAAATGAGCACAATTATGCGGTAGTATGAACATTCTTGGCATTGCCTTTCTTTGGGATTGCAATGAAAACTGACCTTTTCCAGTCCTGTGGCCTATATTGAGTTTTCCAAATTTGCTGGCATATTGAGCACAGCAGTTTAACAGCATCATCTTTTAGGATTTGAAATAACTCAACTGGAATTCCATCATTTCCACTAACTGTGTTCCTAGTAACGTTTCCTAAGGCCCACTTGACTTCACACTGCAGGATGTCTGGCTCTAGATGAGTGACCATACCATCTGGATAATTAAGACCTTTTTTGTATAGCTTTTCTGTGTATTCTTTAGTCTCTTCCTAATTTCTTCTGCTTCTGTTAGATCCTTGCTGTTTCTGACCTTTACTGTGCCCATCTTTTCATGAAATGTTCTCTTTTCTTGGATTGATAATATAAATTTCTTGGGAGATAAATTCTTATCTACAGTTTTCTTGACGAGATCTCTAGTCTTTCCCATTCTACCGTTTTCCTCTATTTCTTCACATTGTTCGTTTAAGACGGCTTTGTCTCTCCTTGGTATATTCTCTGAAGCTCTGCATTCCATTGGGTGTATCTTCCCTTTCTCTGTTGCCTTTGCTTCTCTTCTGTTTCCAGCTATGTGTAGGCCTCCTCAGACAATTTTTTTATTAAAAAAAAAATGCAAGAAGGCAAAGTGGTTGTCTGAGGAAGATAGCATATTCAAAAGCAGAGACATTACTTTGCCAACAAAGGTCCATCTAGTCAAGGCTATTGTTTTTCCTGTGGTCATGTATGGATGTGAGAGTTGGACTGTGAAGAAGGCTGAGAGCCAAAGAATTGATGCTTTTGAACTGTGGTGTTGGAGAAGACTCTTAAGAGTCCCTTGGACTGCAAGGAGATCCAACCAGTCCATTCTGAAGGAGATCAGCCCTGGGATTTCTTTGGAAGGAATGATGCTGAAGCTGAAACTCCAGTACTTTGGCCACCTCATGCGAAGAGTTGACTCATTGGAAAAGACTCTGATGCTGGGGGGATTGGGGGCAGGAGGAAAAGGGGACGACAGAGGATGAGATGGCTGGGTGGCATCACTGACTCGATGGACGTGAGTCTGAGTGAACTCCGGGAGTTGGTGATGGACAGGGAAGTCTGGCATTCTGTGATTCATGGGGTCACAAAGAGTCAGACACGACTGAGCGACTGAACTGAACTGAATCACTTCTGCCAGGAATTTGTTCAAGAACATATTCAAACATGTGTGAATATGTACCAGCATGGTAAAACTAACAGAACAAACTTAAATAGTGAAGATAACCACACCAGGGACCTGGCTGAACCATTAAGGTGTATGGTATTTTCAATGAAAGACTATAATCTCCTGAGGCATGAAGTGCAGAAGTGGAAAGACACGTGAGAAATGATGCATTTAAAAAGGATCAAAGCAGCATCACACAATGTGTATAATAATTCCTTTAGTAAAAAAAAAAAAGAAAAATGGTATATATGCACTTATATGTATGCGTGTGTGTGATTAAAATATAACCAGAAAGATGCAAAAAATTTAAGAAATTTAACTTTGATTGCCTTTTAGAACAGTGGTCCTCACATGTCAACCTCTGAGAGTTACCTGGAGGGTTTGTTAAAGCCCAATGGCTATACCACCAGGAATTCTGATTCAGTGGATATAGAGTGGGGCCTAAGAATGTGCATTTCTGACAATTTCCCAGGGGCGGCTGATGCTTCTGATCCCCCAAGTCACACTGGGTCACAGTTCTTGTAGAAGAACTAGGCTTCTCAACCTAATAGTACCCTGTTCCTTTGATTTTTAGAAATCATATATTAATTTTTTTTTTCTTTGAAGATCAAAAAATGGCAATCTATGTAGTAGGATTCTGGAGTATTTTAAATGTCTTTATCATATTGAAAAAGCAATAGTCAAATATTACTGATTTATTATAAATTTGAGAAGGCAATGGCACCCCACTCCAGTACTCTTGCCTGGAAAATCCCATGGACAGAGGAGCCTAGTGGGCTGCAGTTCATGGGGTCGCAAAGAGTTGGACATAACTGAGCGACTTCACTTTCACTTTTCACTTTCATGCATTGGACAAGGAAATGGCAACCCACTCCAATGTTCTTGCCTGGAGAATCCCAGGGATGGGGGACCCTGGTGGGCTGCCGTCTATGGGGTCGCACAGAGTCGGACACGACTGAAGCGACTTAGCAGCAGCAGCATTATAAATTTATTATAAATTTTAAGCCTATGAATAAAATTGTATCTACTGCTTATTACTTACATTACATATTTTGTTTGGTTATTTATTTTCCTTAGCAATAGGCTTGGTGGGATATTAAATCTCTCCCACCTTTTAACCCTCCTACATACTTCCTTATGTCCCAATTTGAACTCTGAAGTTAAATCGGCTGAGATATTATGCCAAGAAGCCAAAATATTTTAAGAACACAGTGATTCACATCCTCTCATAATATCAAATTTAATGCCAAATATCTGTGTGTGTATGTGTGTGTATATATATATAATATACATATATGTGTGTATATATATAAAAGATAATAGAACAAAAACCGTTTGATGTTCTGTAAAGTGAGAATGACAAAGATGGAATTTGATTCATATAACAAGGGCAGCATTTAAGATGACAGAAAGATGACAAATTCCTGAGGAAGAACTGTGGTGTTGGAATTTGCTGTCTTCTTGTATTTCTGTTAATACGTCTTTATGATTGCATTGCCTCTTCTGGTTCAGACTCTTATAAACCTTTGGAACAGTAACAACAACAAAAAGAATGGCTTGTCCAGTCCTACCCTGTTCCCCCTTTTTGTTTTAACAGGCTGTATTTTTCTAACCTTCTCTATATTACTTTTGTTTATATGGTGTCCTTTGTTAAGTACCTGTTGTGTAGTTTCCCACAGGAACATAATATAACTTATGGGAACAAATACAAAATAGCTACAAGCTGGAATCTCTCTTTACCAGCCCCCTTATCTCCTAATGGGGCAGAAAACCTGAGAAACAGGCTTTGCACCAGACCATGTCAGCAGCAAAGCAAGCCATGGTCAGTTTACCGGAGCAAAGGATTCTTGTGTTTTGTTTTCCCTCCAAAGGCCATTTTTTTTCCTTTTCCCTAAAGACCAAATCTGGTGGTTCATTAGCTATTCTGGCTGATCCCAGCTTCTGCTGTGCAGGCTCTCCTCTTCCCTGCCCCACACTCCAGGGGTTTGATAGAACAAGGTTAATGCTTGGAATCACAGTCAGGAGCAAATTGATTGCAAGTCGAGGATGTAAAGCTTGTCTGTCACCATCTCCTCATGGCCTCATGTTAAGCAGGCAGTTTGTACCAACTGAAGCTTTAATTTTTTTTTAACTGACATCTATAACAGAGAACACTATTTCCCTCAAACCATATGCCACTAACACCTGATTAGTTATGATCAGATAGACTGATACGCCATTGAAAAGAGCTGAACCCTACAGCTAGCTCATGTGAATGTTAAAGAAATCATGCTCCTCTTCTTTCCTAGCCCTGTTCCAACTAGTCTGCCATTATTTCATTTAATAAGCATTTAATGAACTCCTGTGTTGGCTAGGAATGAAGAAAAATGCCACACAATCGTCAAAGTTGCCGTTTATCTAGATTTTGATATGAATAGTACCCCAGGGGGTTATGCAATTACAGTCTGTCCAGTCACACAGGGCAGTAATCTAGGCCCAAGCGTAAGTGAGTGTCATCAGGATGAATTATAAGACATCATCTGTCCTCTGTAGAGTTCATATTTGGGGGAAGGGTTTGGTAGGAGAAAGGACCCATAACTACTGCATACTACAACTCATAATTCAGTTTTATTTATGTGACTCCAGAGATCTAAATAAAGGACTTCAAAATCAGCCAGGAGGGTGTCATGAATTGTATTTGAGGTTGGGTTTGAGAATCAGAAAAAAACTTCATAAAGAGAGTGACATTTAATTTGGGCATTTCAGGGTGAATCGCACTTTGGGGGGAGTGGAGTGGGAGGGTGGGGCGCAGTGTAGTTGGGAACAACAAAATGCCGCATGTGTCTGGGGTGAACCCTGGCTGAGAATGATTTAAACACTCTGTCTCCTAATTTGAAGAACACAGGCCATGGCTTGCTCCCTCTGTGAAAGACCATTCTTCTCTAAATTGTTTAATCTATAGTCTCGATTTATTAAGATACGTGTGGCTTCTCCCGGGAGGCTGAGTAATCACTGGCATTGTATAAGTGCATACATTTGCATGACATTATAAGAATGTCAAGTTGTCTTTCAAAACTGGACCTGGACAAAAAGCCCACCAGGGCCTGCTCTACCTCTCGGAGCGCTGACTGTGGGAACACCCGGGGATGGTATTCAGTCTACTGTATGCGTACATTTCACTCACCCCACAGGCCTCCTGCCCACAAAAGGCCGGACAGTCCTTACCTCTCACTCATAATGTCACATTTGCATTTCTATTCTCATGCTCGGTGGTCGTAAGACGCTGGGAGATCAACAGAGAGACAGTTCTCAACCTATAGACACAAAAGGGGGGGCTTTGAACCTTCTGAAGGGCACTGTCTCAGTGGGGGGTGTCTGTTCAAAGGCTCCATATTGCCCTCCCGGATCTCCAGAGACTGAAAGGGAGCAATTTGGGAAGGCAGGCATGGATGGAGGTATGCATGGAAGGAGAAGAAGGGATGTAAAGAAAATAGTACACATATGCTCTGCTTTATCCGAGTCACTTTCCACAGTGCTGCTAACTACATGAAGTCCATGTTAACATTCAGAGACTATTTTTTCTTTGATTCTGGCAACTATAATTCTTCCAGAGATTCAAGGTACATGGATATACTTGGAGGTTCTGGTCACTACTCACCGAGCATTTCAAATTTCAGAAATCTTAAACTTCTTTACCACAAATAGCATTTTAGACATCCTTTCCTCTTTATCTACATGTTTGCTGCAAAGTTGTGCCTTTTAAGGTATTTGGATATAACAATAAATGTATGTTGAATATGCAATTAAATCAGGAAGTCACTAATTTTAACAGTGGTTGTGAGAGTGAGCTCTGAAATCAGTTTCTTCGGACTTATATGAATGATAAACCAACAGAAAAGGTCACCTTTTTCATTTATACCTTGGTCACCCCATCTGAAATGGGGACAAATTGGGATTATGGTTCAATAAAAAAAACAAGGTCATGTAAGACGTATGTCTAGTCAAAGCTATGGTTTTTCCAGTAGTCATGTATGGATGTGAGAGTTGGACTATAAAGAAAGCTGAGTGCCAAGGAATTAATGCTTTTGAACTGTGGTGTTGGAGAAGACTCTTCAGAGTCCCTTGGACTGCAAGAAGATTCAACCAGTCCATTCTGAAGGAGATCAGCCCTGGGTGTTCATTGGAAGTACTGATGTTGAAGCTGAAGCTCCAATACTTTGGCCACCTGATGTGAAGAGCTGACTCATTGGAAAAGACCCTGATGCTGGGAAAGATTGAGAGCAGTAGGAGAAGGGGACGACAGAGGATGAGATGGTTGGATGGCATCACTGACTTGATAGACATGAGTCTGGGTAAATTCTGGGAGTTGGTGATGGACAGGGAAGCCTGGCATGCTGCAGTCCATGGGTTCACAAAGAGTCAGACACAACTGAGTGACTGAACTGAACTAAAGAAGAATGCCAAGCATTTGGCAAGTAGTTGATAAGGCTTTGATAGAATTATCACCACTCCCAAATGTCTTTGCTGTCCAATGCAGCCAACTTGAAAGGATTACTGTTAACAAAATGAATTGATATAAATCCAGCCCAAAGCAAGCACACTTGACCTCTTTCATAGCTTACTGGGCCTCTTCAAGGACAAATTGCAATGTAAGAATTTTTTGAAAATACTAAAAATGACTTAGAAATTGGTATGCCAATTTTTTTTTTTAATTTTGGCTTGCTGCTATTGTTATTGTTGTATGCCTGTTACATGAGTTAGAAATGTGTTTGGCTGCAGCCAATAGTGATCTGGATAATTACGGGTATATTTGCTATAAATCAAGGGAGGAGGTTTCTGCCCTTGACTACAATGCTCAACAATGTCCTCGAGGATCCAACTCTTATCATTTTCTCCCAGCAGCCTTACCTGCTTCCACCCTGAGGCTTATTAACCCATGGTCATGGAGCAGCTATGATTTCTGGACCTCCTACCAGCATTACAAACCCAAGAAAGTGTCTTCACCAAATGGTGTGATTTTTTTTTTACTTTTAATTGGAGGACAATGGCTTTACAGTGTTGTGTTGGTTTCTGCCATACAACAGCATGAATCAGCCATAAGATATCAGCCTTATCATACATATGTCCCCTCCCTCTTGAACCTATCTCTCAGCCCCAACCCCATCCCACCTCTCTAGGTTGTCACAGAGCACCAGCCTGAGCTCCCTCCCGTTAGCTATCTGTTTTACATATGATAATGTGTATATTTCAGTGCTAGCCTCTCAATTCATCCCACACTCACCTTCCCCCTTTGAGTCCATTAGTAGTCTGTTCTCAATGTCTGTACCTCTCTTCCTGTCCAGCAAATAGGCTCATCAGTACCATTTTTCCAGATTCCATATATAGACATTAATATATGACATGTGTTTTTCACTTTCTAACTTATTTCACTCTATCGCAGACTCTAAGTTCATCCACCTCAGCACCACTGACTTAAATTTGTCCCTTTTATGGCTGAGTAATATCTCACTCTATATACCACAACTTCTTTATCCATAGATGATGTCATTTTTATCAGTAAAGCAAGTGCTTTCCAAGAAGTGCTCTCAGCAAAATTTTTCCATCTCAGTGGCCGGAACTATCACAAAGCTTTGCAGCACTCTAAGGGTATAAGGCTATGGTTTTTCCAGTGGTCATGTATGGATGTGAGAGTTGGACTGTGAAGAAGGCTGAGCGCCAAAGAATTGATGCTTTTGAACTGTGGTGTTGGAGAAGACTCTTGAGAGTCCCTTGGACTGCAAGGAGATCCAACCAGTCCATTCTAAAGATCAGTCCTAGGTGTTCTTTGGAAGGAATGATGCTAAAGCTGAAACTCCAGTACTTTGGCCACCTCATGCAAAAAGTTGACTCATTGGAAAAGACTCTGATGCTGGGAGGGATTGGGGGCAGGAGGAGAAGGGGACGACAGAGGATGAGATGGCTGGATGGCATCACCAACTCGATGGACATGAGTTTGAGTGAACTCCGGGAGATGGTGATGGACAGGGAGGCCTGGCGTGCTGTGATTCATGGGGTCGCAAAGAGTCGGACACGACTGAGCGACTGAACTGAACTGAAGGGTATCCGGAAAGGCAGGTAACAGGATTGTCCTGGGTAGACTAGTCATCCTCCCAGTGAAGATTGGCAACATTGCAGCCTAAAAAAAAAGAAAATCAAGAGTTTTGTTAACATACAGTGGTGGTTCTCAAACCTTATGATTACTATAAAAAAATACCCTGGGCCTCACACCCAGAATCTCTCATTCAGGAGGTCTGGAGTAAGGGTCAAGTATGTGGCTGTATAACAAATCATTCCATTTCATTACATTCATCTATGTAGTGGATTATAAGAACACACAGGGGGTGACTCTTCCCTGGCCCACAGTGTCTGGGGCTTCACCCCAAAGACTCAAATGACTGGCATGGATTTGAATGCTTGGGGACTGGAGTCATCTGGACCTTCTCTTCATATATCTGTTCTCTGGGCTGGGATGACAAGGTGACCTGCTGTCCTCTGACTCTGGACCAGGACAGCTGTGTGTTACAGCCTCAGTGTGACAGGCATCTTCGTAGCGTGGTGGCTGAGTCCTGAGAGGGAGACTTTCACAAGGACCTGGGGGACGCTCATGGCCTTGAATGACCTAACCTTGAAAGACATGAGCATCACTCAGACTCATTCTGTTGGTGAATCACAAGTCCACCCATATCCAAAGGGAGAATTAGACTTCATCTTGAAGAAATGGCAGGATCACATTATAGAAGAGCATGCAGGATGGGAAATACTCCTGTGGCCCTCTATGGAAAATACATTCTGCTGTAGACAAGACACGTAACAGTGTCTGACAAATCCCCACGGAAGGATTCTTGAGGCTCTAGAAGTCCTCATTAGAAGCCACTGTCGTAGCATTGGAGCACAAAATGTAGATCCACAGAGCATCGTATGGCAGTATTTCTGTTCTGGGACTGACCACAAAGTCTTATGTGGGCAATGCCACTGCTTCCTCGTGTCCCTGTTAGCTGCTGGGTCATCCACGTCTTAGTGATTTCTCATGTTTGCAAAAGCTTGTTCAGTTCTGCAGAGATGGAAACAATGAGCAAAGAAAAGAATCCAGAGCAAATATCACTTAATATTGTTATGAAGCAAAAAAAACCCCTTGAATTTCTTTATGTATAAGAATACTACTGAAACTGTAAAGTCCAAGGCACTAACCCCCTCCTCAAAGAGCTTATAGTCTTTGGAAAGATTGGGTCTATACTTTTAAAAAAGATGAACATCAATAAAGAGGTTATATCATGTACCAAAAGAAATGCATTTTGATGGCTTTAAAATGAGGCTGAGAGTTGTCTTAGCTGAATAGCTGAAAAAGCCACCTTAGTGAAAGGATTTCTTAATTTGCACCTTGAAAGACAACAGAAAAGGGGGATGGATGGATGGATGGAAGGAAGGAAAGGAAGAGAAAGTATATTTCAGGCAAGAAGTGCCTATTTTCCAGTGATGAGCAGTGGAACACCGTAGGTCTCACTCTAGTTCAGGAAGAGACCATTGAATCACTCCATCAATACAAATTCTGCCCATAGGTGTATGAAGAATGCTGGTACTTGTCTCACTTCATTTCAAAAGCACCCTGATAGCGTGCTACTTAATACTTAAGAATCCAACAAAAGGGTCCATTGTAATCCCATAAATCAGCGACCTCCCTGGTTCCAAATATTGACTGGTTCTACAAGCCACGACAGACTTTCATTTGAATAACATTTTACAGTACATTTTTCAATGAAAAGTGAAGTGCTTTAAAAAGTTGCCTTTTGCCCAGCTCTCTTTTTAAGCACTGTCTTAATTGACTGCTTATTGTATAGGAGGCAGTCTGTCTTTAAAAAGTCAAGTATAGAGGATACCAGAGAAACAGAACACTTGATCATTCCCTTTCTTTCTTTATTTTTATTGAAGTATAGTTAGCGTAAAATGTCATGTTAGTTTCAGGTGTACAGCACAGGGATTCAGTTTATATATATATATATACATTTTCAGATTCTTTTCCTTTATAAGTTATTGCAAAATATTGATATAGTTCCCTGTGCTATACAATAGATCCTTGTTGGTTATCTACTTTATATGTACTAGTGTGTATATATGAATCCCAGCCTCCTAGTTTATCTCTCTCCCCTCTTTCCCCTTTGGTAACTATAAGTTGTTTTCTATGTCTGTGGGTCTATTTCTCTTTTGTAATTAAGAAAAAAAAGAAAAGATACGATCATTAGTTTTAGAGAATGCATGTCATGCTTATAGCAAGGTGGTACTGATATCGATACACACATCCTCATGTTGAGGGTAAAACTACTAATAATTAACATTTATCAAATAGTTGTTGCGTGTTATGTGCTATCAGAGGCAGTATCTCATTTAATCCTCACAATAACCTTTTGATAAACTACCATCATCCCCATTTCACAGATGAAGAAACTGAGGCCACAACGATTAAAGTTCTTGCCCTTGGACATGTTGGCGGGGCTGGGCGTGGAACCCAAGTCCACTTACCTTCAAAGTCGATGTTCATTGCAAATTAGTTTGATTCACAGAATATATCAAGACTAAATTACTCAGTGGTAGTGAAACAACCAAAATGAATACTGTGCCTGTGTTGAGATGGTGTCCAGTGGACAGACTGAGTCGATTATGGAGGTAGTAAGTGATGATCAGAGATTGAGAAAGCATTTCAGGGGGAAGAATTGGCAGAAAGAATGTCAGTAGGACGTTTCCTTTATGAGAATGAAATTTCAGACTCAGAGATTAAATATACCGGGAGGGCTGGAGGGAGGAGCTTAGCAACTATGTAGTTGATGATGGTCCAGTTGAGGAGCTCCGTGGGCGCCACTGACAGGACTTCTCAGCATGATCACTGCACAAAGGCACACAGATGAGTCGAGAAGGCGGGTGATGCTGGAATCAAGCTATGTGTGTGGGTCAAGGCTTCATTCTCCTGGAGAAATATGTCAGCGTTTACCTGTATCTCCTTGGTACTCAGTCTGTCCCATGAATGCCAGCCCAGCAACATCCAGCTGTGGCTTTCTGCCCTTGGGTCTCCTCTCACTATGGCATCCATACAGCCCGTGAGTGGGCCAGGCAGAGGAGCTAGGATTTGATACCCACATGTCCAGAGTGTGGCCAGACTAATGTGACCCCATAGACTGTAGCCTACCAGGCTCCTCTGTCCATGGGATTTTCCAGGCAATAGTACTGGAGTGGATTGCCATTTCCTTCTCCAGGGGATCTTCCCAACTCAGGGCTCGAACCCGGGTCTCCCGCATTGTAGACAGATGCTTTACCGTCTGAGCCACCAGGGAAGGCCAATCCATGATACTACTGCTTCAGTATCCACTTTGGATGGCCAAGCAGCCCACGGGGGCCTGACCTGCCAGTAGACAGCAGCAGCAGCAGCAGAGACAGACCAATGTAAACTTCTGTCATGAGTGCTCAAGCAGCCTGCGAGCCTCAGTCTCCCCAAGGTACCTCGTAAGTAACACACCTGCAAAGCTTACTGGAATTTCACTTCGTTTGGTTTGAATTGCCCAGTCCAGTCCCAGCCTGAGAACCTCCAAGCCGTCCATTGACGGACTCTGTCGGAGGATGTGCCCCAGATCCTCAGGGCTGTTTCTCTGGACCTCCCCTAGGGACCCCTTGGGGAGGGGTCCATGTACTGCCTCCAGGGCCTAAGTTATAAATGTCCCTGCTCCACTTCTTGTGTGCTCTTGGGTTGAACCGCCACCATCCACCACCCCAGGGCTCTTCTTAAGTGTTAAACTGACAAATACCAAGCCCTTGAGTGGTTCTCAACCAGGATCAAGGGTATGGATTTGTACATACCCAGTCCCCTGGGTATGGAAATTGATAGCTAGGGTGACAGGTTTGAGCTGTTGCTCCCACTCTAGAAGTGAGCCCAAGATGTATTTACCCGTGTGTGTGTGTGGGTGTGGGTGTGCTCAGTCACTGAGTCATGTCCAACTTTGCAACCCCATGGACTGTAGCCTGCCAGCCTCCTCTGTTGCACTTGGGTTGCACTTGCTCAGAAAAGCAACTGGTGGGTAACTCTGAGGCATTTTGTACACCATTTGCTAGAGCTCCCCAGTGAGACCCACCCCAGTGCCCATATGGTTACCTGCCCTCCAATCCATCCTTACTGACTCCTTTCCCTACCTTACCTTCTAACTTCTCTACTAGTGCTTCCAATGACCACTTTCTTAATAAATGACTTAAACTACATTCTGTATCTCTGGGATCTGTTGAGGAAACTCAGCTTAAGATGAAGACTAACTCCAAGGGGCAGAGTATGGCTTTGCTGTAGCCATGGGAGTCTGAGAAGCCTGGTAATTACTTACAGTGGGTATTAATACAGAATTGCTGCAGGCTGTTGAACAGAGATGGGTGTGTTGTTTACATAAAATGATTCTAAGTTTCTGTGGTCTAGTGTGCTTTGTACTAAAGGGAGGAAGTGGCTGGGGGTAGAGCCTGCAACCTAGGGAAATGAGTTTTGCCATTCCTAGTGACAAGGAAGTTTGGATTAGTTGGGAAGAAGCTAAAACAAAAATAAGGAACAGATCAAAGACGTGAAGGAGAATCAGTGGGGATTGATGCTGACTGAGTTAGTGATGGAAGAGTGGGAAGAATGGCGGAAGCGAAATAACCTGCTTAGAGAACTGAGAGGGTGGCAGTGTTCTTGGCAGGTTTGATTTATGCCTAATTTGTAGCCCTGCTTACAGAGTAATATTTATTGGTCTTGAGACTATCCTGAAGCCCTGTGTAGTTCATCAGAACGGGATTCATTTCTCTTAAAGAAAGGACCTTGTGAAACCTTTGGAAATGTAGTCAGTGTTTTGTATGACTTTAATGGATTTTTCTCCGGCCCTCCAGTACACATACATCTTTTCCCTGCACTGAAGTCCTCGAACCTGTCCTTTCTCTTTATGAATAAAAAGATAGGTTTTTGTTAATAATAGACCCTTTAATGAATGATTGGAGCTACTGTCTTAATATGTCAAAGCCAGGACCTGTTTAACAATTGGTAGCCCCCTCTCAACAGTCACCACCAGAGGCAGCTTCCCTTGCACTTGCTCAGAAAAGGTACTGAAATGCTCCCTGCCTGATCACAGAAGCAACCACATTTTCACCCCCACGCCCTCTGCACAGCTTTTCAAGCCACTTAACACCCTTCAAGTGTCTGGAAACTAATAGAACGCTCTTTACACATGGCCTTCCTGTTTGCTTGTCTGTTACATGTCAGGATTTGCTTACTTATGTATGTCTAAGAAGAAAGCCTAATGGTCGTAAGGGATCTCTGAGCTCCTAAGGAAACTTCACTGGCCAGTAATCTGTGTCTTTTAGTATTTTAATTTTATATTTCAGCTTATTGATAAAATATAGTGTGGAGGAAAGGTCATACAGTCCTAACATGATGTAAGTTTGCGCTGTTTGAAAATTGCTAAGGACAATGAATGTGCTGTTTTTTGAATGAGTCAGGTGAAGGAAAAACACCATGAGCTTAACTCTTCCATTGCAGATAAGAGATTCTGAAAAGAATGGAAATTGATAGCTAGCGTGACAGGTTTGAGCCATTCCTCCCACTCTAGAAATGAGCCCAAGATGTATTTACGCGTGTCTGTGTGGGGAGGGGAGGGGGCCGTGTGCTCAGTCACTAAGTCATCTCCAACTCTTTGTGAGCCCATGGACTGTAGCCTGCCAGCTTCCTCTGTCCATGGAATTTTCTATGCAACAATGCTGGAACAGGTTGCCATTTCCTACTCCAGGAGATCTTTCTAACCCAGGGATAGAACCTACATCTCTTGGGTCTCCTGCATTGGCAGTTCAGTTTAGTTCAATTCAGTTGCTCAGTCATGTCCAACTCTTTGCGACCCCATGGACTGCAGCACACCAGGCTTCCCTGTCCATCACCAACTCCCAGAACTTACTCAAACTCATGTCCATTGAATCAGTGATGCCATCCTCTGTCATCCTCTGTCGTCCCCTTCTCCTCCTGCCTTCAATCTTTCCTAGCATCAGGGTCTTTTCTAATGAGTCAGTTCTTTGCATTAGGTGGCCAAAATATTGGAGTTTCAGCTTCAGCATCAGTCCTTCCAGTGGATATTCAGGACTGATTTCCTTTAGGATGGACTGGTTGGATCTCCTTGAAGTCCAAGGGACTCTCAAGAGTCTTCTCCAATACCGCAGTTCAAAAGCATCAATTCTTTGGTGCTCAACTTTCTTTAACATCCATACATGACTACTGGGAAAACCATGGCTTTGACTAGACGGACCTTTGTTGGCAGATGCTTTACCTCTGTGCCCCCTGGGAAGCCTGTATTTACCCATTGACCCCAATAAATGACCAATTTCTAGTTAAGGAAGACTGTGACATTTTTTGGCCTTTTAATTGAAATATAGTTGATTTATAATTGTGTTAATTTCTGCTATACAGCACAGTGATTCAGTTATACATATATATATATATGTGTGTGTGTGTGTGTGTTCTTTTTACATCCTTTTCCATTATGAATAGTGAATATAGTTCCCTGTGCTATACAGTAGGACCTTGTTGTTTATCCATTCTCTATATAATAGTTTGCATCTTTTTTGACCTTCTCTTGAAGAGAGAATACACCAGTATTCTGTTCATACGGACCTATATATTAATAATTCTGTGCATATAGTCCTCAGTTCAGTCAGTTCAGTTCAGTCACTCAGTCGTGTCCGACTCCCTGTGACCCCATGAATCGCAGCATGCCAGGCCTCCATCCATCACCAACTCCGGGAGTTCACTCAAACTCACATCCATCAAATCGGTGATGCCATCCAGCCATCTCATCCTCTGTCATCCCGTTCTCCTCCTGCCCCCAATCCCTCCCAGCATCAGAGTCTTTTCCAATGAGTCAACTCTTCGCATGAGGTGGCCAAAGTACTGGAGTTTCAGCTTCAGCATCATTCCTTCCAAAGAAATCCCAGGGCTGATCTCCTTCAGAATGGACTGGTTGGATCTCCTTGCAGTCCAAGGGACTCTCAAGAGTCTTCTCCAACACCACAGTTTAAAAGCATCGATTCTTTGGTGCTCATCTTTCTTCACAGTCCAACTCTCATATCCATACATGACCACTGGAAAAACCATAGCCTTGACTAGATGGACATTTGTTGGCAAAGTAATGTCTCTGCTTTTCAATATGCTATCTATGTTGGTCATAACTTTTCTTCCAAGGAGTAAGTGTCTTTTAATTTCATGGCTGCAGTCACCATCTGCAGTGATTTTGGAGCCCAAAATATATTAATAATTCTAGACTATTTGTTATGGAGAGGAAGAATTATGTTTAATTTGACAAAATTTATTCACATTATCTCTTCCACTTGGAGGTACAACTTATTACAGACTCCCACCAATAATCACCCTCCAGACAAGGATCCCAGGAATCATAGAGAAAGCAAGTGAAATGAAACATGATACCATATTAGACATAGTAGCATCTACAAATTGACTCTTCGGTTTAATTCAGTCAAATTTTTATTAAATTATCCCAATAAGCATTTATTTGTGTTATCAGAGTGATGGGGAAAAGCCAGATGCAGTTAGCTTCAGAATCTTAATGCCCAAAGCAAGGCCTTCACGAGACCTCTTTGATGACTGAAAAAGGAATAAGGCTGTGGATCAATATGTGAACCATTCTGTGAATTTAAAAGGAAGATCCATTTTCTGAATGCATATTGAGCCACCTGCTTCCTATTTCCAAACACACACACACACACATGCACACATACACACACACCCCTCTGGTGTGGAATATGTATAATGAAAACATCAGGCTGCACTGTTCAGTATAGCGGACACTAGCTACCTGTGTCTGTTGAGCCCTGGAAAGATGCAGAGTCCAAAGCAAGATGTGTTATAAAGCACACAGCAGATTTCAAAGACTTAACCCTGAGAAAAGAAGACAATTTAGCTCTTTGGTAATTTCTTATATCAATCATAGGTTCAAATGATAATATTTGTATATATTCACTTAAGTAAAATATAAAATTAAGTGCACATTTATTGTTACTTTTAAAATATTGTCATGAGAAAATTTAAATTACATGTGTTGCTAGACAGTTTCTATTGGACTTCCCTGGTGGCTCAGTGGTAAAGAATCTGCCTGCAGTGCAGGAGACCCGGTTTTGATCCATGAGTCGGGAAGATCCCCTGAAGGAGGGCATGGCAACCCACTCCAGTATTTTTGCCTGGAGAATTCCATGGACAGAGGAGCCTCGTAGGCTGCAGTCCACAGGATCGCACAGAGTTGGACACGACTGAAGTGACTAAGCAGCGGCAGTGGTGGCCAGCTCTGGAAATAAGGAACTTAAGAAGTGGGTGGGCTTTTCTCTCTTTCGTTATTTCAGAAAATAAAGTAAGCTTCTTACTTACATGTTCTTCCCTTTAATTCACCCAACAACATCATGCCTATCTGATAGAAAATGATGCCAACGAAACCATCTAATTAGTGAGGCCAACTATTTCAAAATTAATTAATTTTACAAATATCTTAAAACTCTATGCACATACATGGAACTATTCATAAGATATTTATTTTTCTACAAACTATGAACATTCAGCATACTTCAACTTCATTAGGATTTTATTTATACCAGTATTATTTTTATTACTGGTTGTGTCTGTCTCTTCCATTAAATTTTGTTTCAATAATAAAACAAAAAAAATTTGGAAAAGAGTGCAATTATCATTTAACTGAGTTTTCAAATACCTCATTTAAATGACACATATTGAGAAATGCAGAATTCACCACCACAGTAAATAATACTAATCTGTAAGAGTGTCTTTGTAACTTTTCAATACTATAATATAGATTTTTTTTTTTCAATTAAGTTAGGAGGCTCTTATTTCAGTTCCCCTGAGCTAAAAGCATTAGCTTGGGTGGAAGGACTGGTTGGCAAGAACAAGTTCACTGAATACACAGTGACTTGGCACTCGAGAGAGCACAGGAAGGGACAGGCCATACTGAGATGGCACTATTGCTGGGACCCGCCGTCTCGCATGAGTCGGGTGCTCTTACAATATATGAGCAATAAGCCTTTATCCTAAACTATGAGAGTTGGACTGTGAAGAAGGCTGAGTACCGAAGAATTGATGCTTTTGAACTGTGGTATTGGAGAAGACTCCTGAGAGTCCCTTGGACTGCAAGGAGATCCAACCAGTCCATTCTAAAGGAGATCAGCCCTGGGTGTTCTTTGGAAGGAATGATGCTAAAGCTGAAACTCCAGTACTTTGGCCACCTCATGAGAAGAGGTGACTCATTGGAAAAGACTCTGATTCTGGGAAGGATTGGGGGCAGGAGGAGAAGGGGACGACAGAGGATGAGATGGCTGGATGGCATCACTGACTCGATGGACATGAGTCTCAGTGAACTCCGGGAGTTGGTGATGGACAGGGAGGCCTGGCGTGCTGCGATTCATGGGGTTTCAGAGTCAGACGCGACTGAGCGACTGAACTAAACTGAACTGAACTGAACTGATGGAGATAAAAAGACACGATGTGTCCTCTACTTTGAGAAAATGTAGTAGAGAGGTATGAATCATCAGGCCGATAAGTACTATTACTCTTATCTCGATTAATCCACCCATTTTCTATATAGCAGTCATTTTCTATGTAGCAGTACATGACATTTTTTTAAAATAAATCTGTTTGTTTTCCTCCTCCCACTGCTGCTGCTGCTGCTGCTGCTAAGTTGCTTCTTCAGTCGTGTCCGACTCTGTGCGACCCCATAGACGGCAGCCCACCAGGCTCCCCCGTCCCTGGGATTCTCCAGGCAAGAACACTGGAGTGGGTTGCCATTTCCTTCTCCAATGCGTGAAGGTGGAAAGTGAAAGTGAAGTTGCTCAGTCGTGTCCCTCCCACTGCCAATACTTAAAATTCCAGAGTGATTTCTAATGCACTTGGGGAAAAAACCTTAGCAAAACCCAGAAGACCCTGCATAAGCTCACCTCCAGTTTCACCCCAGACTCTGCTTCCCCTTCATGCTCAACTCTCCAACTGGCTCCTGCTTCAGAGTCTCTACCTTTGTCATCACTCTGCCTGGAATTCTTTCTTAAGCCATAAGAATAGTGGAAAACAGAGGGAGCCTTAGCTTGGGCATCTCTGAGTTGCCTTCTGTGGCCCCCAGGGCCTGATTCTCTTGTTCTCTGGATAGTAACCTTAGATCTCAATTTTACTATTCAACTTTCTTCACAGCACAAACAACTATCTTTTTTTTTTTTTTTTTTACATACATTTAGCTGTGTATGGTCTATTGAGAACTGAGAACATAAGCTTGCTTTATTTTCTTTGATAATCTTTTCCCAGGCACATAAAGCACCCACAATATTTAAATGACAGCTGGCTGGCTAACTGGTGACTGTCTGACTGGCAGGCTGGAGGGGTAGATGAAATAAGATGGAGTGTAGTATCAAGCAGAGGGAATTCAGGGTCCTGGGGGGGAATAGAGATGGTACCTAATCCAGATTGGGAAGTTAAAGAAGAAATTTCTGAAGGAGACAGCACCTTCCCTGGCACCGGAGGTTACCAGCAGTTGTCATTCAGGCCGTCAGCAAAGGGCTTTTTCTTATAGGCAAATGAGCAAGATCCTGGTGGCCAGGAGAGGCTAACAGGCTCAGAGAACTACAAGTTTAGTCATGTTGCAGCATGGCATAATAGTGATGTGTGAGGACAGGTAGGCAGTGCCTGATATGCAGGAACCCGCAAAGTCAGAAGAACTGACTGTATGAGAAGTCATACAGTCAGTATGAGAAACCTGATTTGGACTGTATCATAAAACCAGCTGTCTGAATATGCAAAGAGTTGACTCATTGGAAAAGACTCTGATGCTGGAAGGGATTGGGGGCAGGAGGAGATGGGGATGACAAAGGATGAGATGGCTGGATGGCATCACTGACTCGATGGACGTGAGTCTGAGTGAACTCCGGGAGTCGGTGATGGACAGGGAGGCCTGGCGCGCTGCGATTCATAGGGTCGCAGAGTCGGAAACGACTGAGCAACTGAACTGAATATGCTACAAAGTGGGCCATGCTCTGAGTGTCTGCCTGGTCACTCCCTCTCAGTGTTAAACTTCTCATGAGATTGTCATCTGAACAAAGTCAGGGACTGTCTCTCGCCTCTTGAATTCTCCATGTCTAACTCGGTGCCTCCTTCAAGGTAGGCTCCCAGCAAATTTCTGCTGAATTAAATCGAGTCTTTTCTCATGTTATTCTGTAGGCCATATCTGAACTGATATTTGAGGCTGTCTAGATTATTCTGCACCATCACACAAAGTGCGAGAAGAGCTCATGCCCCATTGACCCTCCATAATAGTTACTTTGAATTAATATTGAGGATGGACATGCACAATAAACTGACATGCTCCAAAGCTTTCCTCTGTGGAAAAAATATCACCTTGACAGTAAAGAAGGCTGGGAAAAGGCCTTTTGGAGATGTGGATAGTGAATCCGTGCGTGTGTCTGTCTGTCTGTATATACATATGTATGTATGTGTATGTACATGTGTTTGTGTGTATGTATATACATATACACACACATACACACATATATGTAGTTTCCTGACTTGGTATAGAAAAGAGAAACCAAACAAATTCCTGACATACAGAATTTTTTTTTTTTTTTAATCAAGGAGTCACCTGAAAAGGCTACATTCTTATGGGAATAATCAATTCTAAAATAGCTGTCCGTTTTTCAGAGATTAGTCTTCTGCAATAGAAACCAAGTCTTGGTGGTCAGAATTCTGGACCCGGCTAAGAAAAGTTGTTTCCTTTGCTTTCGTTTCTCTAGTGTTGAAAGGGCAGAGTGCCTCAGGTGGTCACCATTATGTAAGTTGTCTCCTGGAGTTGCATTGTTTACAACAGGCTGAAACAAAAGAGCCTTGGAATTTGGTTCTGATTATTGTGACAGAGATTGAAAACAAAGTGGGGAAATGATATATTAATAACGATGATGCTTGATATACTTAATTGGAATGGTAACAACTTCAGATTCCCCAGAAGTATCCCACAGCCTCTCCTTAGATTTTATAAGGTTAACTTCTTTTTCACTTATTTCAGAAGGCTGTATTTTTCTATACATTTTATTAATTTTCCGTGTCTTTATTATATAACTGTGTGGAACATATTCCCTTAATCAATTAGCACATACTTAGAGAAGCACAAACTAAAGCAAATTTGCAGAAACCCTCTTGAATTGTAACACCTCTAAGTCATTAGACATTTCTAAAAGGGTGTAACTACCCCATCTTTCACCTACAAAGTCTGCTACTTTTAAACATTTTTATTAGGGTATAATTGATTCACAGTGCTGTGTTACTTTCAGATGTACAGCAAAATGAATCTGTTATACCCACTCTTTTTTAGATTCTTTTGCCAAATAGGCCATTACAGAGTATTGAATACTTTCCTGTGCTATACCTTAAGTCATTATTCAGTTCAGTTCACTTCAGTCACTCCGTCGTGTCTAACTCTTTGCGACCCCATGAATTGCAGCATGCCAGGCCTCCCTGTCCATCACCAACTCCCGGAGTTTACTCAAACTCATGTCCACCGAGCAGGTGATGCCATCCAGCCATCTCATCCTCTGTCATCCCCTTCTCCTCCTGCCCCCAATCCCTCACAGCATCAGGGTCTTTTCCAGTAAGTCAACTCTTCCCATGAGGTGGCCAAAGTATTGGAGTTGCAGCTTCAGCATCAGTCCTTCCAATGAACACCCAGGACTGATCTCCTTTAGGATGGACTGGTTGGATCTCCTTGCAGTCCAAGGGACTCTCAAGAGTCTTCTCTAATACCACAGTTCAAAAGCATCAATTCTTCAGCACTCAGCTTTCTTCACAGTCCAACTCTCACATCCATACATGACCACTGGAAAAACCATGGCCTTGACTAGACAGACCTTTGTTGGCAAAGTAATGCCTCTGTTTTGAATATGCTATCTAGGTTGGTCATAACTTTCCTTCCAAGGAGTAAGCGTCTTTCAATTTCATGGCTGCAGTCACCATCTGCGGTAATATTGGAGCCCCAAAAAATAAAGTCTGACACTGTTTCCCCATCTATTACCCATGAAGTGATGGGATCAGGTGCCATGATCTTAGTTTTCTGAATGTTGAGCTTTAAGCCAACTTTTTCACTCTCCTCTTTCACTTTCATCAAGAGGCTCTTTAGTTCCTCTTCACTTTCTGCCATAAGGGTGGTGTCATCTGCATATCTGAGGTTATTGATATTTTTCCCAGCAATCTTGATTCCAGCTTGTGCTTCTTCCAGCCCAGCATGTCTCATGATGTACTCTGCATATAAGTTAAATAAGCGGGGTGACCATATACAGCCTTGACATACTCCTTTTCCTATTTGGAACCATTGTTCCATGTCCAGCTCTAACTGTTGCTTCCTGTCCTTATTAGATACCTGTGTTATTTATAGTAGTGTGCATGTGTCAGTCCCAAGCTCCCAGTTTATCTTTCCTCCCTTACCTCTCAGTAACAACAAGTTTATTTTTTGCATCTGTAACTCTACATAAGTTTTGTAGATACATTCATTTGTAGCCGTTTTTTAGATTTCTTATGTAAGTGGCCTATATTTGTCTTTCTCTCTCTGACTGACTTTACTCAGTATGCAGATCTCTAAGTCAATCCCTATTGCTACAAATGACATTATTTTGTTCTTTTTTATGGTTGAGTAATATTCATCTTATACATGTATCCATTCCTTTGTTGACGGACATTTAGGACATTGCCTTCAGGTCCTGTCTATAGTGTTGATAAATGCTACAGTGAACATTGGGTGCATGTATAATTTTCTTCATATATCTGACTAGGAATGGGACCCTATACTGGATCATATGGTAGCTCTATTTCCAGTTTTTTAAGGAACCTCCATACTGTTCTCCTGGAGAAGGCAATGGCAACCCACCCCAGTATTCTTGCCTGGAGAATCCCAGGGACAGGAGAGCCTGGTGGGCTGCCGTCCATGGGGTCACACAGAGTCGGACACGATTGAAACGACTGAGCAGCAGCAGAATACTGTTCACCATAGTGGCTGAACCAGTTTGCATTCCCACCAACAATATAGGAGCGTTCCCTTTTCTCCACACCCTCTTCAGTATTTACTGTTTGTAGATTTTTTAATGATTGCCATTTCAACCAGTGTGAGGTGATAACTTCATTGTAGTTTTGATTTGCATTTCTCTAATAATTAATGATGTCGAGCATCTTTTTTTATATGCTTTTTATCGATCTGTATGTCTTCTTTGGAAAAGTGTCTATTTAGATCTTTTGCCCATTTTTTGATTGGGTGCTTTATTTTTTTATGTTGAGCTGCATGGACTATTTGTATATTTTGGAGATTAATCTTATGTCACTTGCTTGGTTTGCAAATATTTTCTTTTATTCTGAGAGGTTTTTTTTGTTTTGTTTATGGTTTCCTTAGCTGTGCAAAATCTTTTAAGTTTCATTTGGTCTCATTTGTTTGTGTTTTTATTTTCATTACTCTGGGAGGTGGATCAAAAAAATGTCTTGCTGTGATTTATGTAGAGAGTGTCATGCCTATGTTTTCCTGTACAAATGTTATAGTGTCTGGCCTTACATTTAGGTCTTTAGTTGATTTTGAGTTCATTTTTGTGTATTCTTTTACATGCAGTTGTCCAGTTTTCCCAGCACCACTTATCAAAGAGATTGTTTTTACTCCTTTGTGTATTCTTGCTTCTTTTGTCATAGATTAGATGACCGTAAGTGTGTGGGTTTATCTCCAGACTTTGTATCCTGTTTGTTCAATATATGTATTTGTTTTTTGTGCCAATATCATACTGTTTTGATGACTGTAGCTTTGTAGTATAGCCTGAAGCCAAGAAGCTTAATTCCTCCAGCTCCATTTTTCTTTCTCAATACGCTTCGACTATTTGTGGTGTTTCCATACAAATTGTAAAACTTTTTGTTCTAATTCTGTGAAAAAAGCTGTTGGTAATTTGATAGGGATTGCACTGAATCTGTAGATTGCTTTGGGCAGTATAGTCATCTTCACAATACTCTTCCAATCAAAGAAAAGGGTATATCTCTCCATATATTTGTGTCATCTTTTATTTTCTTTCATCAGTATCTTATAGTTTTTCTGAGTACAGGTCTTCTATCTCCCTCAGTGGGTTTATTCCTAGGTATTTTTATTCTTTTTAATGTGATAGTAAATAGGGTTGTTTCTTTAATCTCTCTTTGATTTTTTGTTGTCAGTGTATAGGAATGCAAGAGATTTCTGTGAATTGATAAGCTCTAGTAGTTTTCTGGTAGCATTTCAGAATTTATACACACACACACACATATATATGTAGTATCATGTCATCTGCAAACAGCAACTGTTTTGCTTCTTTTTTCCAGTTTGGATTCCTCTAATTGCTTTTTCTTCTTAATCTCACTGGTCTTAAATGATGAATGCTTGTATAAAAGGAAAAAGCCCTGTAGAATCACATTAAGTCTACCAGTCAATTGATTTCTTATGAGAAACCTTTGACTTAGGGAGGCATGGACTGAAGAACGTTTTGTTCCTTGGGAGATGATGAAAACAGAAGATAATTGATTATATTATCAAGCCTTGAATATTAAACCATCCTGGGCTTCAGATATGTTTTAGAAATGCCAGTTTGATGTGTGTAGATAGAGGAAGGAAATTAAATAGCCCATGTAATTTACAACCATGTAAAATAACTTGGTTTACTTACTATTGCTTTTCTTAAAAAGTTTTTGTCTTTCCATATTCAGGTTGCTTGTGGAAATAAAATTTTAAATAAAATTGCCAAGTAGGTGTGAAAGAATTTTCTCAAGGGGAAAGTAACAACTAAGAGACAGATTGATCTCTCTGCCCTGATGTCCCTAATCAAGTTAGATGAGGACAGAAATGAAGGAAGAAGAGAGAATGGTCAGAAAAAGGGAAGTTCCAAGGGGATAAAATCTTGCCATTGCAGGAGATGTTGCCTGTTCTCTGTTTACATTCCTTGGACCTTAACATTTCACTGTGCTCCAACAAATTTCCAAGTGCTGCTACCTGTATTCTGTGCCTGAGGGGTTTTCCCATAACAGTGGAAATATTCTTTACCAGGAATAGATCCCACTGGAACCTTGCCTTCAGTCAATGATTCTCCAGTCTATAAATACCCTAGCTCCTCTGCTCTTAGGCATCACTTCTTAAAATTTCCCTGCAGCAGTAAACTCCAGTGGTCCATTGTGGTAGTTGGCTTGACAACAACTCATTCTTCATTTAACTGCCTTCCTCTCATGTATCACTTCAATACTCTTCTCATGACTCCTGGGATCACCTCTGAAACAGACTGTTTGAACTCATATTCTAGTCTTAGACTCAGTTCCTTTAGAACCTGAACTAAGACAACCACTATTTCTGCTCATGGTGGTTTTTCTTTGGATTCCAAAGAAATTGGAATTATAGCAGCTTCTATATTTAAGAGTTATTAACCAGTTCTTAATGGTGTTGCTTTTACCCAGGCCATTAATTTTCCTTGCTTTAGTCAATACCCATCACAGGTATGGGTTTCATAAGTATTTTCTGAATGTAGACCACCCTATGAATAGAAAGCTTATGCCTTAGCAAAATTCCTACACAAAGTCCATGTTTAGAAAGTGTTTTATCAGATGAAGTGTGATGCTTATGCCCTTGGCAGTGGAAAGGTCTTTATCCAGCTTTAGAACAGCGTTCTTCCCCATGCTGGGCTGCTGTGTAGTTGCCAAATCGTGTCCAGCTCTTTGCAACCCCATGGATTATAGTCCCCCAGGTTCCTCTGTCCATGGCATTCCCCAAGCAGGATATGTGGTATTTAAAGCTGTCTGCTTGAAATCCACCTGCTTACACAGGTATTCAGAGGAAAGAAGGCTATTTTTATCCACATCAGCATCTGGGAATAATTTATCACAGAGGTGCAGCTCATAAAACTAGTCACTCTGGACACCTTTCTCCCTTTCAAATGAGAAGAATTTGGTTTCCAGTTTGTTGGTCATGGAAGCTGAGTATGCATTGACTCATTTCTTGAGAAATGTGAATATGAGAGAGGAAGGATTTTTATCACTCAGTATAGCAAAGTGAGAGCCCGTCCAAGTTGGGTAAAATGCACATAACTTATTTTATGAACACCTCTCTAAAGCATCTTAAAGTTTAGAGGATAAAGAACTCAATGGGTTTTTACTTGGTTATTTTCCCCAAGGCTAAAACTTGCAGCTTATTTCAGCAGGTTTTTTTTTTTTTTTTTTTTTTTAATGGTTAAACAATAGTTCTTTTTAAAATATATAGTCTAAAATGAAATAGCACTTCAGACCTATATGCAACAGCTGGTGTTCATGTGATATTGTAAGATGCCTCCTTTTACACAGTCTCAGCCTCCTCTGGGTAGAAAAGAAATGTGAGAGTGGTGAAAAAAAGAAAAAAGTAGGAAACACTTCTACTTGAGTTATGTCTTCCTTTTCATTGTAAAGTAAAATGTTTGAAAATTGTATGGATAATACACTACCTTGAAATTTTGTTATTCAAGATAATTGAGGCAGAGATTTCCTGAAAAACTCTTTGCCTCAATGATCTGCATCATATCGAAATCATACAAGTCTGACTTTAGACTTTTAGTCAAACTGTTTAACTTACATTTCTTCCCTCAATCAATCTGTTGTCATTCATGAGCTAAACGTCAACAAGGTTTGTTTTTTTCCATCATGTTGATTATTGGATTGCAAAGCTTTTAAATCTGAAGACTGAGTCAGTAATTGGTGAATTGGAACCTGAATGATTGAGGGGCTATTAGTAGGCCATGCTGGCATTATTTAACCATTATTCATAGAAAAGCCCTTTTCCTTTCCTGATCTCTCTGCCGTGCATACATATACATACATTAGAAGAATAATAAGGGCCCTATTTGGCCCATAGTACTTTACTCATAGGCCTACCTAAAGTAATACGGAGAGAGTTCATGGTAGGCAGATCAATGAATTGATGTAAATTATCTGGTAGATAATTCAGCTTCTTTTCCCACTTAGCAGACAATATCTCTTGTAAGTGTCCTGTGCTCCAGAAGTGACCTGAAGTGGCTTTTGTATACTAGGTCAACACTGAACCACAAGATTGTACTGGAACCAGACTTTCCCACTGATTTATGTGAACCAGGCTATTACAACTGAATTATTCTGGCAAACCTGAAACTTCGTCCTCTCCTCAAATGGCATAGGCTTCAAACTCTCATCTTTTTCTAGTTTACAAGAAATTTCGGGTTTTCATTATCTATAAGCCATAGAAATATGTAAATTGCCACCACTAAGCTAAGATTGGCTGTTGTTTAGTCGCTAAGTCGTGTTCAACTCTTTTGCGACCCCATGGACTATAGCCAACCAGGCACCTCTTGCTAGATACAAATAGAGTTATATAATTGTAGACCTTATATCCTATCAAGAAGACCTTAAGAATCCCAACACCTTCTTCCTTCTACTACTCTGATATTTGACAGGCAGGCTTACGTCTGGTACTCTGAGAGCGTGATCTAAACCCTCTGATCAGTTCAGTCCTGGAGAGTGGACTTTCATTAGCTCTAGTTTGTCCTAGGTATTAGGATAGTAAGCCCCAAAGCAAAGAAAGGATATGGTGAGATCCCTGTTCTATGCTGTCCTTATGGTCTTGCTGGAGACAGAGGACTTTAACCTATAAAAGACTGGGAGGATTTTGTGAAAATAGGTAAAAGCATTTAAAACTCTGATGGTGATAAATCGATAAACTCTGATGGTGGGAACTTTGCCCAATGACTTAAACGAGGTGCCATGTTTCCCGCCAGTGGGTTTTCAATACATGCTTGTCCAGTCTCAGAAAATGATGTTCATCACCCTGTCTCGTTCAGCTCACTGAAAGGCTGAGCCTTTGTAAATTCCCAAGGTTCTTCTCACATGTGTGGGCTCCACTCACACTTCCTAGTAAAGAACTGTTATGAGTTGGTGTTTGATTTGTTACTACATTCTAAAGCCTGTTCTATGTCGTCCTTATGGTCTTGCTGGAGACAGAAGACTTTAACCTATAAAAGACTGGGAGAATGTTTTGAAAAAAGGTAGAAGCATTTAAAACTCCGATAGTGAAAATCAGCTGGTGAGGGTGTACTTCAAGTATTCAATGCTTTTTAGTCAAAGCAATGAAACAGATTTATTTTCTTTGTTGTATTTATTTTATTGAAGTATAGCTGACTTTCAAGGTATTAATTTCTGGTGTAGAGCAAAGCGATTCATCTCACTTTGATACAGCAAAGTTATACGTATATGTATGCATTATTTTTCATGGTGTTTTCCATCGTGGTTATCACAGGATGCTGAATACAGTCCCCTGTGATATACAGCGGAACCGGATTGTTTAGCCATTCTCTGAAATAGTGTGCATCTACTAATCCCAACCTCGCGGCCCAGCTCGCCCCACCTCCCGCCCCCACGGACAGCCCCAAGTCTGTCCTCTATGCCCGTCAGTCTGCTGCTGTTTCATAGATGAGTTCATTTCTGTCGTGTTGTAGATGCCACACGTAAGTGATACTGTTTGGTATTTGTGGCAGGAAAAAGTGCTACTTTTCCTGAAACTCATGATATTCGGTTTCAGACGGTGTCTAATGAGTATGCAAGCTAAAGACCTACACCTTCCTTCTGATACCCCGTTCTTCCCCATGCTGGGCTGCTGTGTACTTGCCAAATCGTGTCCAGCTCTTTGCAACCCCATGGATTGTAGCCCCCCAGGTTCCTCTGTCCATGGCATTCCCCAAGCAAGAATACTGGAGTGGGTTGCCATTTCCTTCTCTTGGGGATCTTCCTGACCAAGGGATCGAACCCACATCTCCTGGTTGGCAGGCGCATTCTTTACCACTGAGCCACTAGGGGAGCCCCATTCTTCCCCATGGCCTGTGTCGATTCAAATTCTGTTCATTCCTTAGAAAGATGGTAGCGATGACCCTATACGTGAGACAGCGAAAGAGACACAAATATAAAGAACAGACTTTTGGACTCTGTAGGAGAAGGCAAGGGTGGGATGATTTGACAGACTAGCATTGAAACATGTATATTACCATATGTGAAATAGATGATCAGTCCAAGTTCAATGCATGAAACAGGGCACTCAATGCCGGTGCACTGGGACAACACTGAGGGATGGGATGGGGGGATGGGGGGGTTCGGGATGGGGGGAGGGGGGATTCGGGATGGGGGACACATGTACACCCATGGCTGATTCATGTTAGTGTATGGCAAAAACCACCACAATACTGTAATTAGTCTCCAATTAAAATAAATTAATGAATTTTAAAAATTCTGTTCATTCCTCTTCCCTAATGCCTCTCAAATCTCCATCCACCTCTCCCTCCCCAACGCTAGCATCTTTAGGTTAGGCCACCATCATATCTTTATCGAATCACTGCCACACCCTCCTAATTAATCTCTCTGCCTGTATTCTTGCCACCACCAGCCCTTCCATCCCATCCTATGGAGTTGCAATGAATTTTTGAAAATTGCAATTCCAGTTGGGCTGTTTTTCCCCTAATGTTCCCCACTGATATTAGAATAAAGCTTCCAAGCATCCTGCACATGGTTTGGCCTGGCCCTACCCACTTCTCCTGAGTTACTTATCACTGTATGCCTCCCTTGCTAATTAACTCCTGAACAATGTGTCCTTCCCCAAAGAACTGTTCTTTCTTTTTCCCCAAGGATATTTGACCTGTAAGTCTCCTCTCTCTCTCATTTTTCTTTGTGAATCCCTGCTCATCCTTCAGGACTCAAATTGCACGTTTTGTCCCTTCCTCTCTGTTTTTTTCCATGCCTTCCTCTCAAGACTGCCTTAAGGATCCTGCTGATTTGTTCCTGGAGCAAGTGCCCTGTGCTAACAGACCCCAGCACAGCACTGACCACGCTCTAATGAAAGCAACTGTTAACTTGTCTGTTTCTCCCACTGGGAAGTCAGGGACTGTGGCTTTTCTCAGTTATAATTCCCAGCAGCTGGCACTGTGCATCTGTTCAGCAAACATTTGCTGGGCAAATGTAGTTAAAGGTCATACAACTAGTAATTGGGGGAACAGGGGCTCAAACACCAATTCTCTGGGCTTCAAGCATAGTACTGTGATATCGATACCATGTTCCCACACCTCCGGAGAAGACAGACCTTGTGCTTTCGGGGTGAGGCTAAAGCACCTGCACCACCACCCCTTCCACCTCACTTCTGGTTTTCAAGACATGAGTTGAAATATTTTAAGAAGAAGGATGTGCCTCCAACTATAATCCAATTGCCTGTTTTATACTAAATCTTTACCTGTTCTCAATGGCCTGTTAGAACCAAAGAGAAACCCTTTAAAAATGGACTTTAACATGTATTTTCTTAAATGTGTTCACTGCCATCTTTTTTACCCCCAAATTTTTGCTTATAACAAACCTCCCAGGAGGACTGCTTTTTAAACATTTTTTAAAATCATGCTTTGTTTCTTTCCATTATCTCTGTCTCTCCCTACAAACTTACGTGAGCTTTTCTACTGTAGATCTGGTAATTCATATTCATGTTATACCAACATGAAAAAAAAAAAGCAATTCCTCTGTTTAGACCTCACAGCCCAAAGCTGCCTAAATTCTTTGTGCTCAGCACTGGGACGAGGCTGCCACTGCTCACATCTCATGGTGGAACACCTGAGAATCTTGCCACCAAAGAGACCAACCAGCATGCCTCTTGTGCAAAGCAGTCATATGTTCTTGCCATTGCTAACTATCTCTTCATAATTTAGTTGAAAAGAGTCCAACAGTGAGAAATGAATGCTATTTGATGTACTATACATCTATTATACATGTATGTATTATATACATACATGTATCTATTATACATGTGTATTAACATCTATATTAATATGTACTCTGTATATTAATACATAAATTTATGCATTATTTAAATATAAATTTGTTTCACATATTTGTATTAAAAATTCAGTAAGATGAGTGAAAATATTTTGTAAGAAAGTTCTGGTATCTATAGAGAATACATTTTGCACTGATTTTTAATTAACAAAATATAACCTTAAAAGCTTATAGTATTGGCTTTTCTTTGCTTTATCTGAGCAAGTGGGTAAGGAAGTTTCGTGACCTTCACTTTCCTAGTTAGAAGTCATCTCTCAGTAGATTTGGCAATTTACTCTCTGATCTGAATATTGTGTTGAGACATCTATGTGAACAAGTATCTTCCCTCATAGACGCCAGATTTAGACCACATGATGTCCATTACAGGAGTAAATGGATTTGCACTGGATTGTTGCCCATACATAGGTGGTGCTAGTGGTAAAGAACCTGCCTGCCAACGCAAGAGACATAAGATGTGCAGGTTCGATCGCTGGGTTCAGAAGATCCCCTGGAGGAGGAAATGGCAACCCACTCCAGTATTCTTGCCCAGAGAATCCCATGGACAGAGGACCCTGGCAGTCTACATTCCATGGGTCACGAAGAGTCGGACACAACTGAATTGACTTAGCACGCACATATGTTGCCCACACATAAGCCGAAATACTAAGCTGGCCTAATTATAGAATCACTGACATTTAGAATGAAAAGTTTCCTTGGAAAATATCTCATTTAGCTCATGCATTTACTAGATGGGGAATTTGAGATACAACTGTGATTGTTGCAAAGCTGAAACACCAAATGTCCTAACTTTCCTGGTGGCCCAGTGATTAAGACTCTGTGCTTCCATTGCAGGGGGTACAGGTTCGATCCCTGGTCAGGGAACTAAGATCCCACATGCTTCACAGCACAGGCAAAAACAAAACAAACAAAAACCCTCCTACCTTCTTAAACACAACTTTTATATCATAATATGTTTTCCCAGATACACACACACACACACATATAGTATATTTTTCTAAACAAATAATGTGACATACATTCTATAAATTATGTGCATCTTAAGGGCACAACTTGATGGCTTTTTGCAAAAATACCCTATACCCACCACTCAGTCAAGATAATAGCAATACTAAAACTTCAGAAACATCTCTTGTACCCCTCCCAGTGTAACCACCCTTCTTGTTCCATGCTTCAATTTCTGTCCCTGTAGTCTTGCTTTGCCTGCTTATATAAATAGAGTCATATAGTATTTGTTCTCTTGTGCCTGGTTCCCTGGTGGCTCAGATGGTAAAGAATCTACCTGCTATGCGGGAGACCTTGGCTCGATTCCTGGGTTGGGAAGATCCCCTGCAGAATGAACAGCTACCCACTCCAGCATTCTTGCCTGGAGAATCCCATGGACAGAGGAGCCTGGCAGGTTAAGTTCAGGGGGTTGCAAAGAGCCGGATGTGACTGAGCGATTTTCACTTTCGCTTTTTTCTCTTGCTGAAGTGATGTTTTCTTTTGTTTTTTTTTGTGTGTTTTTTTTTCCACGTAGATTTTTCTATGTTGTTGCCTGTTTTGATAGTTGCTTTCTTGTCATTGTTGAGGAATATTCCATTGTATAGTTATAACATGAGTTGGATTTTGTTTTGTTTTTACCCATTTTGATGTACATTTGAGTTGTTTCCAGTTGAGCTTTTAATTTTTTCTTTTAATATTAGCACTTTTATTTATTTTTTTTCTTTTTTATTTTTTAACTTTACAATATTGTATTGGTTTTGCCATATATCAACATGAATCCGCCACATGAGCTTTTTAAAGTAACACTTCTCAGAATATTATTCTGCATGTCTTTTGGTGTACATAAGTATTCATCATTTCTGTTTGATATGTATCAGGAGTGGAATTATTGGGTCCTAGGAAATTATATTTTTGGCTTTAGTAATAGGTTGCCTAAAACCTTTGCAAGAGTAGCTACACCAATTTCCACTCTCATATGCAGAGTATGAAAGCTCAATTTGCTCCACATATTTCCCAGTTGATATTATTATCATTAGCCATTTTGTTCCAGGAATATCTCACTGTGGTTTTAATTTGCATTTAATAAGCATCTCTTTATAAGCTCACTGGCTATTTGAATACCTTCCTTTGTGAAGTATGTGTTCTTTTGACTGTTTTGCAGAAGTGGATTATCTATTTTTTTTTTCCTGCTAATCTGAGGGGCTTCTTAATATACTCTTGGACACAAATTTTTTCTCATATTGCAAATATCATCTTCTCTGTGGCTTGCCTTAGTAGTCTCTTAATGATGTCTTTTAATGAACACAAGTTCTTAATTTTAATAAAATCCCAATTCTTCTCCTTTATAAATTCTTTTATATATTTATTTCTTTAAAGCATCCTTTGCTAATCTTTGAAGCATTAACTTGTATGTGTTGGGTTGGCCAAAAAGTTTGTGGGTTTTTCTATAAGATGTTATGGAATAGCCCAAATAAACTTTTTGGCCAACCCAATATTATATCACTTGTATAAATTATTTAAAAATATGCCTTCAATATCATGTATGAAACGAGATGCCAGCCCAGGTTCAATGCACGATACTGGATGCTTGGGGCTGGTGCACTGGGACAACCCAGAGGGATGGTATGGGGAGGGAGGGGGGAGGAGGGTTCAGGATGGGGAACACATGTGTGTGGTGGATTCATTTTGATATTTGGCAAAACTAATACAATTATGTAAAGTTTAAAAATAAAATAGAATTAATTTAAAAAATTTAAAAAAAAAAAAAGGATTACTCAGAGCTCCACTTGTACATTGAAAATAAAATAGCTTCTTATTAAAAAATAAAATAAAAATAAAAAAAATAAAAATATGCCTTCATTTATTCTGTTATTTAAAAGATAGTTTTTAAATACCCAGCAATTCTCTTCCTCTATTCTATTAGTACATCCCCCATGACATTTGGCAAATTCTTTGGTTGTAATTAGTTTCTATTTATGATGTATATTTTTAAATTTAATTTTGAAGATAAGACAGTATATTAGGTGCTAGTAAGAGATTTCTTACTCTGACACCACCATGACACATTTACATTAAATTAAAATCAGACTGGCAATTTGAAAATACTAATTTGCAGTTTTCTTATTGAAATGAGTTGTGCATACTTACATGTGTGCATATATATGAAAAGTTGTAAAAATTGCAGTATTTTATAGCACTGCATCTTTGAATGTGATTTCAGAACATGAACTGTAGAATATTTCGAGCATGCGATCTAAGATGTAGGAAGAAAGCACGTGAAGCACATTGAAATTCTGCCAAATAATTATTGTTTGATTGCTTTGTTGCTTTTAGTTAAGAAGCATTGCAAAATGAGTAGCTTTATTAATCATCAAAAACATCAGAACGAACTTTAAGAATCAGGAAATTAGAAATAGGTAGGTCAAGTCAGTTGGCCAAGATAGTGATACAAATTAAATCAAGATCCAGCTAGGGAAAATAATCCACCTTGAATCCTTGAGTCTGTCCCTGCATCTTTATGACATGTACATTATCAGACAACAGATCTACAATTTGATGAGATATACAATTTGATGAGTTTCTAATGTACTAATATAAACTATAATAATATTCTCTAAGCCAAATGATGTTTGATGTATCTAAACATTGGATTTTCCTTTAATTCTTGCATGGATAATTTATGGAAAAGTTATAGTTAACTACATGATCCTTGAAGTCATAACTTAAGTTACATTTATTAGCAAAAATTTATAAAATACAGGGATGGAACTTTAAGTTGCTATACCATTACCTGCTGTCTTTTAGTACATTTTCCAGATAACAGAGAACTGATTGGAAAAAAAAAAGTAAGTTCTTACTTTTGCATGGAAAAATAAGTCTTCACTTTATTAAACTGATACCATGATTGAAAGAAATTTACTTTTGCTTAATTGATTGTCACTTTGTATAGATTTAGTATTAATCACTTAATACAAAGTAATTAGATAAATTCCTTAGTATTTATATAGTTAAACAGATTATATAGATAGATATTTAAATATTACCCATAATTATTTTGGGGGTTCCCAGCTTTGCTAGTGGTAAAGAACCCTCCTGCCAATGTAGGAGACATAAGAAACACAGGTTTGATTCCTGGGTCAGGAAGACCTCCTGGAGGAGGGCATGGCAACCCACTCCAGTATTCTTAACTGAAGAATCCCATGGACAGAGGAACCTGGCGAGTTATGGTCCATGGGGTTGCAAAGAGTCAGATACAAATAAGTGACTTAGCACACATCGATATTTTATGGGGTTTTCAGTAAGGGAAGGAAAGGATATTTTAGAGGTGAGAAGAGGGTTGTAAAGTAGGAAAGAACCCAGAAGATCCAGGAGCTCGAAGGAGAAGAGGGGAGTACCTCCTGTCATGACAATGTACATGCTGCTGCTGCTGCTGCTAAGTCGCTTCAGTCGTGTCCGACTCTGTGCGACCCCATGATCTGCAGCCCACCAGGCTCCCCCGTCCCTGGGATTCTCCAGGCAAGAACAATGGAGTGGGTTGCCATTTCCTTCTCCAACGCATGAAAAGGAAAAGTGAAAGTGAAGTCGCTCAGTCATGTCTGACTCTTCACGACCCCATGGTCTGCAGCCTACCAGGCTCCTCCGTCCATGGGATTTTCCAGGCAAGAGTACTGGAGTGGGGTGCCATTGCCTTCTCCACGTACATGCTAAATTACTCTAATTTCTCTTCTATGATGCTCCCGTGGGTCATGAACCAGTCAGCATGGTAGTTTCCACTTTCACACCCTCAAATAAAATGCTGAGTTAAAATCTATTATAGTGAGAATGGCTTATGACCCACAGACAATCACTTTTCTCCTAAATATATTCGCAAATGACTCATAAATGTTTGCTTGGGTGTTTTATTTAGAAACAACATGGATAAATATTTGAAAGAGTACTGCTAATGACAAAGCAAATGTGAACTATAAAATATCTCTAATGACTGCTTTAAAATCTGCCCTCTGCAAATAGAGCTGACTAAAGAGAGAGGAAAGTGTAAGATAACAGCAGGTGAGCTCTTCATGAAATGCATGCACGTGTGTGTGTGTGTGTGTGTGTGTGTGTGTGTTCATGTCTGTGGGAAGCAAATCATATTTGCAAACCAAGGCCCATATCTGCTGAATAGAGAAGAGCTTCATTTAACAGACACATCTGCCAGGAAAATCTAGGGTTGTAATTAAGGTTTTATAGTCCGAGCATGACTAGATTGCTTTCAGAAGCACTGCTTCTCCAGTATTCTTTTATGCTTTGATCAAACATGTCAGCCAATGAAAAAACTGGTCATTTATTTCTTTTGAAGGCAGGAAAAATAAAGAGATTTACATTAAAGAGCAGTCATCACGATGTTCATAAAAGTTTCCAACTATTGATCAACATGCCTGGTTTCCAACTACAATTTACTTAATCGGATTTGCATCTTCAGTCACGCTGCAGTTCCCATACCAAGGTGGTAGAGTTGTTCCAAGCGCTGGGCGGCTGGTCAAATGCACATACAGCTGCGTAATTGTCAGAAAATGTCCTTGTGTCAGATGGGGCCACAGCTTATAGTGAAAACAAGCCTCTTAGTGCTTCTGCAGCATATGAAGAGACAGCTCCACTTTATTAGTGAGATTACACTGGCCAAGGATGACTGGCTGTCTCAATCACCTGCAGGCCAATCATGAAGCAATTGCCAGGGTCACTGGGCAACCCAGTCCAATTCAGTCATTAAGACAACTGGAATAACCAGACTGTAAAATAGTTGATCTGGTTATTTCTTAATGGTGTAATTGGATCAACCTTAGAGATCCAATTAATTGCTGAGCCATCATTGACTGGTGGTCTTGCTGATGAGCTCAGCTGTTAGTAATGAGCTTGAATTGATTGTACAGCTTCCTGATCGATTGTACAATTTGTATTTACTATGCTGGGGATGGGATGGGATTGATTTAAGTTTGATGATTTCATTGAACTCATACCACATATTTGTGTGTGTGTGTGTGTATGTTTCTCTACGTGTGTGTTATTTTCTCAACAGTAATACATTTGAGACATCTCTGATGAATAGTACTGTTTTAAGATGCAGCTGTTCTACCATGTGGGAGTAAGTTGCATTCGACAGTTCTATAGACTGTTACAGGGCTTCCCTAGAAGATCAGTGGCAAAGAATCCACCTGCCAGTGTAGAAGGTGCTGGTTCAATCCCTGGATGAGGAAGATCCACTGGAGGAGGAGATAACAGCACAGTCTAGTATTCTTGCCTGGGAAATCCCATGGACAGAGGAGCCTGGCAGGCTAGAGTCCATGGGACTGCAAAAGACTTGGACATGATTCAGTGACTAAACAGTAAGATCAACGACATAGACTGTTACAGAGATCTGTGAGAGAAGGGAAATTCAAGTTTGCATTAAAACTGTATATTTAGAAGGGGTGGAGGAGAAGAAAAGCATCCTTCCTTCATTCTAACGTGCTCAGTGTGAGAAAACCCACTGCATGGTTCCTTCTGTCTATACATGACACAGTAAGGTTAGATCTCCTTTTGTTTTGCTGAGTTGCCTACGTAAGTAGAGCTTGATGCCACTGTGGTATGGCATGACAAAGTAAATAATTGTTATAAAACATTGATGGAAAAATATGGAGCCCATGAACTTTCCCCCATCCATGAAGAGAAACTCCCAAGGAAATTTCTCTTCAGAGGAAAGAATTAGCTGCTCACACCAGCTCATTTCTTAATAATGGCCATAGATAGGTGCCATCCTAGACAATATGCTCACCAGCCAAAGCAAAATGAGAAAAGCTTAAGAGTGATGGTTTGGGGAGATTAAAGATGTGAAAAAATCTTCATGATCTGTTCCCCTTTCTCTTACACATGGGAGGACCTTGTGACACCTGGGCCAGTTTAAGCCTTGACTGGAGAAGGAAACGGCAACCCACTCCAGTGTTCTTGCCTGGAGAATCCCAGGGACGGGGAGCCTCGTGGGCTGCCGTCTATGGGGTCGCACAGAGTCAGACATGACTGAAGCGACTTAGCAGCAGCAGCAGTAGGAGTACTAGAAGCTTCTGCCTCCTGTGGTGAGATGCTTGCTCTCAGGACACTCCCTCCCAGAACCCAGTCACCATATGATGAAAAGCTCAAACCAAATGCTAAGATCACATGCAGACTCTCTGGTCAACAGCCACTGCTGAGCCCCTAGCCAACTGCCAGCTGACTTACACTGAGCCCCCCTCTGAGCTCAGTGAACCCACACAATTGAAAAGATAGTAAAAAGATAGTAAAAAGTTTTGGGTTGACTTTTTCTCAGTCCTAGATACTTGTAACCATAGCACACGTTCACTTGTGTAAGATTATTAGCTTCTGTTTCTGAGACGGATTGCCTCTTCTAAGACTCTGCACTTCTTACTTCTTTCTCTGTCAAAATATCCTTTTTTCTCCCGGATTTGTTGAGATGTAATTGACATATAACATGCTTTTAGATTCCGCATATAAGGGAGATCATACTGTATTGTCTTTCTGTCTGATTTACGCAAGTTCCATCCGTGTTGTCACAAATGGTGGGATTTTCTGATTCACTGACGGATATCCCTTTTTGGTATAATGATCAGAATAAATAGCAGTGATGCATGTGGATGTATGGGGCTTCCCAAGTGGTGCTAGTGGTAAAGAACCCACCTGCAAATACAGGAGATATGAAAGAGACACATTCGATACCTGAGTCAGAAAGATCCCGTGGAGGAGGTCATGGCAACCCACTGCAGTATTCTTGCCTTTAGAATCCCCTGGACAGAGGAGCCTGGCAGGCTACAGTCCGTAGCACTGAAAAGAGTTGGACGTGATGAAAGCAACCTGGCACGCACGCACACATATGGATGGATGTCTTTCATTTGATAATAAAAGCTTGGGATACCTATATAGCACCCAAATAGATGCTGTATAGAACATATAAAGCATTGGTTTTAATGCATTTTATGTTTCTATGGAATTTAAAACCTCTGCCCGAATCCAACTTCATACCATCTGCAGAAATTCCCTCTCTTCCAGGGCCATAGTTAGCCAACTTCTGCTCAGACAATTTCAGTGAAAACAGATGATTCACTGTAAGGCAATACAGTCTGTCTTGAAATATATGTGCTTATTAAGAAATACAGTAATATTATCTCTCTCCTACCCTGACCCTTGGGAATTTGGGACTGACATAAACATACTGTTATATTTAAAATGGATAACCAACAAGGCAACTCTGTACAGCATACAGAGGGAATTCTGCACAATATTATATAATGACCTACCTGGGAAAAGAATTTGAAAAAGTATCAGTCAGTTCAGTTGCTCAGTCGTGTCTGACTCTTTGCAACCCCATGGACTGCAGCATGCCAGGATTCCCTGTCCATCATGAACTCCCAGAGCTTACTCAAACTCATGTCCATTGAGTCCGTAATGCCATCCAACCATCTAATCCTCTGCCATCTCCTTCTCCTTCCACCATCAACTTTCCCAGTATCAGGGTCTTAACATATGAGTCAGTTCTTCCCATCAGGTGGCCAAAGTATTGGAGTTTCAGCTTCAGGATCAGTCCGTCCAATGAATATTCAGAACTGATCTCCTTTAGGATGGACTGGTTGGATCTCCTTGCAGTCCAAGGGACTCTCAGTTGTCTTCTCCAACACCACAGTTCAAAAGCATCAATTCTTCGGCACTCAGCTTTCTTTATAGTCCACCTCTGACATCCATACATGAATACTGAAGAAACCATAGCCTTGACTAGATGGGCCTCTGTTGGTGAAATAATGTCTCTGCTTTTTAATATACTAGGCTGGTCATAGCTTTTCTTCCAAGTAACAAGCGTCTTTGAATTTCATGGTTTCAGTCACCAACTGCAGTGATTTTAGAGCCCCCAAAAATAAAGTCTCTCACTGTTTCTGTTGTTTCCCCATCTATTTGCAAAAAAGTGATTGGACCAGATGCCATGATCTTAGTTTTCTGAATGTTGAGTTTTAAGCCAACTTTTTCACATGCTTCTTTTTCACTTTCATCAAGAGGCTCTTTTGTTCTTATTCACTTTTTGCCATAAGGGTGGTTTCACCTGCATATCTGAGGTTATTGATATTTCTTGCAGCAATCTTGATTCCAGTTTGTGCTTCACCTAGCCCAGCGTTTCTCATGATGTACTCTGCATATAATTTAAATAAGCAGGGTGACAATATACAACCTGGATGTACTCATTTCCCAATTTGGAACCAGTGTGTTGTTCCATGTCCAGTTCTAAATGTTGCTTCCTGATCTGCTTACAGATTTCTCAAGAGGTAGGTCAGGTGGTCTGGTATTCCCACCTCTTTCAGAATTTTCCAGAGTTTGTTGTGGCCCACATAGTCAAAGGCATTTTTCTGGAGCTCTCTTGCTTTTTCGATGATCCAATGGATGTTGGGAATTTGATCTCTGGTTCCTCTGCCTTTTCTAAAACCAGCTTGAACATCAGGAAGTTCACTGTTCACATATTGCTGAAGTCTGGCTTGGAGAATTGTGAGCATTACTTTACTAGCGTGTGAGATGAGTGCAATTGTGCCGTAGTTTGAGCATTCTTTGGCATTGCCTTTCTTTAGGATTGGAATGAAAACAGACCTTTTCCAGTCCCGTGGCCACTGCTGAGTTTTCCAAATGTGCTGGAATATTGAATGCAGTACTTTCACAGCATCATCTTTAGGATTTAAAATAGTTCAACTGGAATTCCATCACCTCCACTAGCTTTATTCGTAGTGATGCTTCCTAAAGCCCATTTGACTTCACATTCCAGGATGTCTGGCTCTAGGTGAGTGATCACATCAGTGTGGTTATGTAGGCAATGAAGATCTTTTTTGTACAGTTCTGTGTATTCTTGCTACCCCTTCTTAATATCTTCTGCTTCTGTTAGGTCCATACCATTTCTGTCCTTTATTGACCCATCTTTGCATGAAAAGTTCCCTTAGTATCTCTAATTTTCTTGAAGAGATCTCTAGTCTTTCCCATTCTATTATTTCCCTCTATTTCTTTGCACTGATCACTGAGGAATTCTTTCTTATCTCTCCTTGCTATTCTTTGGAACTCTGCATTCAAATGGGTATATCTTTCCTTTTCTCCTTTGCCTTTAGCTTCTCTTTTTTCTCAGCTATTTGTAAGCCCTCCTCAGACAATGATTTTGCCTTTTTGCATTTCTTTTTCTTGGTGATGGTCTTGATCACTGCCTCCTGTACAATGTCGTGAACGTCCATCCACAGTTCTTCAGGCACTCTGTTTATCAGATCCAATCCTTTGAATCTATTTGTCATTTCTACTGTATAAGCATAAGGGATTTGATTTAGGTCATACATGAGTGGTCTGGTGGTTTTCCTACTTTCTTTAAGTCTGAATTTGGCAATAAGGAGTTCATGATCTGAGCCACAGTCAGCTCCCAGTCTTATTTTTGGTGACTGTATAGAGCTTCTCCATCTTTGGCTGCAAAGAATATAATCAATCTGATTTCTGTATTGACCATCTGGTGATATCCATGTGTAGAGTCCTCTCTTGTGTTGTTGGAAGAGGGTGCTTGCTATGACCAGTGTGTTCTCTTGGCAAAAAAGACCAGAAAAGAATAGATACTTGTGCAAGTTTAACTGAATAACTTTGCTGTACACCTGAAACTACCACAACGTTTTTAATGAAACTCCAATGTAAAATTAAAAGCTAAAAAAAAAGAAATATAGTAATATTAATCTTGATATTAATGAGAAGTTTGCACAGATTTTGTTAATTTTCAATCTAAAGACGTACTCTGGTATTTGTTACTCTTGCATATCAATATATTAGTAGAAAACTTTGTCCCTAGACATTCTATTCAGATGATTCCTTTCAAGTTAGACTATTTTACATTATGCTCTTATTGTCCCTTGTAGGAGAATAAGCTGGAATTGGGGGTTGGGGGAGTGTGTGTGTAGGTAACTGAACAGAAAAAAGATGTAAAGCAAAACATTTATTGAAAACTTACCATGTGTTAAATTCTATCTGTATAGTCCATACTCTCAAGAACTTGGAGCCTTTAGAGGTTCTATATGCAAGCATTTCTATAAAGATACTCTCTTTAAATATATTATTTTTAAACATTTATGAGTGAATATCTTGTGCATTTGTACTCAGTCATGTCCAACTCTTTGTAACCCCATGGACTATAGCCCACCAGGCTTCTCAGTCCATAGTATTCTCCAGGCAAGAACTCTGGAGTGGGTTGCCTTTCCCTAGTCCATCAAAGCTATTTTTATTGTTTTGAACAAGAAAGAAATTTCACCTGCCTTGAAGCATTATTGCTGTGAAATTATTTTATTTCAAATCAGTGGATTTGTTTTCTACAAAAGTGTAAGCAAAGGTGTGCCTGAACACAGATTGTTTTATTAAACCATGTTTTTCAGAGTGATGTTTAGGATAATGATTTATAAATTATATTTCTGCAAAACATAAAGAGGAATAATAGTCTGTACAATGGATACTGGGTAGAATATAAGTAACGAAATAACATGTGATGACGTTTATCTTTGAAATTATATGGCTTTTAGTTCTACTATCTGTTTTTGTTATGTTCCTTCTAAAATTCTCAGCATTGTTAATAATAAAAATGTGGCTGACATATAAATTTCAATTCTACAACTTTACCTTATTCCAGTACTAGTAAGTGGTTAAAGGAATAGTAAGTAAAGTAAGTTGCATTTGTCATCTTTCATGAGGATATGGGGTTCTAAATCAGGGTAAATGACAGACTAATTGTCTTAAATATAGTAGGACTTTTCCTTTGGATGGCTGTTTCTTGAAAGCCATTTTCTTCTTCAGAAGCTATTGATATTTTCAAAAGCTACTCTCTTCCTGATAGATATAATCTTTATAGGAAACTTTGCAAAACTTTCCAAAGATAAGAAGAAAAACAATGGCGGTGTTTCAGAGAATGTCAGTTGGCCTCAGAATAATTTTTCAAGGATATTCATGATTTATGCTCTATTTGCAAAAAGAGAGTTTAGATCTTTTCAATAAATATTAAAGAAGATTATCATATTGAGGATATTCTTTAAAAAGGAGGATCATTAAATATCTCAGATACCTTTTTCTATGACATACCTAAGAAAGCAAATATTCTGGACAATGTTAGCCTTCATAGGAAACAAGACAAAAACAGCAAGAAGTGGCTTCAAACCCCCCTTAAGAAATGGTCTTAAGTTGTCTTAATTGTCTGTCTGGTAGCATTATCCGCTGCAAAGGAAGAGAAAAACTGCCGTGTTTATCCACGTACCTTTAAAAGAAAGAAGTAGTAATTTCCATTGCTCATTGTGTTTTCCTCTTCTGCTTGTGGGGATGGGGTTGAGTTGGGGAAGGGAGAAGTATCAAGATTAATTAATGGAATCAGTCAGCCAGGAAAGTGATCAGCACATAATAAACTCTCAGCTGCATATTTGTGGATGTTCTGACTACCTTTCATTCTAATCAGGACTCAAGGCTACACTAAGTAGATTGTACATCCAAGAATGGATATGCAGGCTCTGAAGTGTGCACTTCACAGTGGTGGGTGGAGCAAGCTCATCTGCCTGAATGACTGACAGTTGCTGGGCCCTGGAGGAGAGTCTTCCGGGGGGCTTCTCAGAGGGATTCCAGCTGAGTGGTCCTTCTACACCCATGCATGCATGCATGCTAAGTCGCTTCAGTTGCGTCTGACTCTTTGTGACGCTATGGACTGTAGCCCACCAGGCTCCTCTGTCCATGGAATTTTCCAGGCAAGAATACTAGAGTGGGTTGCCGTGCCCCTCTCCAGGAGATCTTCCTGACCCAGGGATCAAACCCTTGTCTCAGGCATCTCCTGCACTGGCAGGTGGGTTCTTTACACTAGCTCGCCACCTAGGAAGCCCACCTAAGACTAATCATATCAGTGCGTTCCAGGGCAATGACCCTGTAACCTTTGTGCCTTACCAGAGTGCATCTGGAAGAGCACAGAATAGATAGGACGGTGCTTAGATCATGACCAGTGAGGTCATTTTTAAGGCCTTGATTTCTTTGGGTTATAGGTGTTTACAACCTCTGTTGAAGTGGGGAAAACTTGGATGAGCAAATTTAAACTGGCCTCTCCTTTGTGCCCCAAACACCATATTCTCCCATCAAAATCTTCAAACTCAATTCTGTTAATACTTCAGTTTAGGAGTGCAAGGTAACAGATGCCAACACTGATTCTTTTGGGGTTTTTTTAGAATATTTATTTGGGTGCATTGGGTCTTAGTTATGGCAACAGAAACTTCACTGAGTTACATGGGGTTATTTTGTTGCAATGCGTGGACTCTCCAGCTGTGGTGCACAGACTCTCTAGTTGTGGTACAGGTGCTTATTTGCTCCTCGGTGTGTGGGATCTTAGTTCCCAGTCTGGGCTTGAACCTGCATCCCCTGCAGGGATGCATTCTTAAACACTAGACCATCAGGGAAGTCCCTGACATTGGTTCTTAAGGGGAAAGTATTAGATTTTTGGCAACTTATGACCATGAAAAAACATTAGAATGAAGATGTTTTTAAGATGAGTTTGCAATCACACAGGAAAAAGCTGAAAGTTTTCACAGTGGTTTTCACTGGCGTATACTGCGCCGACAGTCAGTTCAGTCGGTCAGTCATGTCCAACTCTTTCCGACCCCATTGCCTGCAGCACGCCAGGCTTCCTTGTCCATCACCAACTCCTGGAGCCTGCTCAAACTCACCTCCATTGCGTCAGTGATGCCATCCAACCATCTCATCCTCTGTCGTCCCCTTCTCCTCCCGCCTTCAATCTTTCCCAGCATCAGGGTCTTTTCCAATATTGGGTACATGCCAGAGGATCATCTGAAATGTGTTTCTTGGTTTTCCTTATCATACTTTATATTTTTGAGCATTAGTGGCCATGTATTGCCTGTGTTCCACCATACTCTGTGTGTGCTTTCCTCAGAAAAGTAGTTACTACATAATACACAGCAGGCACTTACATATACGTTGAATGAATGAATGAGGATGAATGACTAGCTTATATGCTTTACTCTCAGGACCTATTTTCAGTGCAGAGATGTTCCTATGAGCTGTGAGCTTTCAATCGTTTATAAATACCAAGTTTTTTGTAGAGAAAAGTGAGCATTATGTTAAGAAGCTGATACTTCACACACTTGATATTTGAAAGCATTCTTTTTAATTATGTTTAAGGATTATTCAATAAAAAAAGAAAATTACCTTGTGCCCAAGGCAAATGTGAGTGGCAGAGATTACCCTCACATTCATCTGATTTTTATAAAGAAAAGAATAACCCTGAAGTTGAAAATGAGTTCAGAGAGGAAAGGCATTTAAAAGCAAAGGATATTGGTTTTCCTCAAAAGGTATTCCTGGAATTTAGCCAATGCTACTCAAAGCTGCTGCCTACCAGTCAACTTACTTGCATCCTGTACTCAGGTGGTACTATCTCCCCTAACTGTAGGATATTCCCATTTCCCCATATCCAGAGAATTCCATTGCAGTGACTTGTCAGTGCAACAGCCTCTTCTGTGTTGTCTGACCAGTCCGTGGTTTTAGTCCCCAGCTAGAAATGAAGTAGGATCATGGAGGGGAAACATGGATTTGAAAACAGAATCAAACAAACACATCATCATCCACACAGACTGTAGAAATCATAAATTCCATTAAATGACGTCTGTAATCTCCAACCTTAGCCCTGTGACCAGCAAGGGGAGCAGAGCTTCACTCAAAAGCCCAAATGGTGGAGAGCTCATCTTTGATCCTATTTAAATTAGGGTCTCCATTTAACAAAGTTATTCACCCATTTCCTCGCCCGTTCCCTCCCTTCTTCGCTTCCTTCCTTTCTCCTCTCTCCCTTCCTTCTTTCCTTCCTCCCTCCCATTCATTCATTCTAAAAGCAGAAACACAGAGGAAGAGCTCCCCAGAGTCACACATCCAAGCTCCTTTGGGTGAGAGTGGGGGGCAGTGGATTGAAAGAGTGAATCAAACAGGGTAAAATGATATGGCGTTAAACAAGCTGTACAGGAGCAGTGTGAGGATACAGAAGGGAAGGGCTTCGTTCAGCCTGGAAGGGGGACGGTTAAAGCAGGAGTGGAATCTGAAAGGACTGTTGAATGAAGACATTTTGAAAGAAGGAAGAAGAAACAGACTCCCTAGACTCGGGGCATAGCATACGCAGAGCAGCAGGCAGACACTTGGCATGCCGTGTTCCAGAATGCTCAGACCGTTGTGGACAACTGCAGCGTAAGATGAATTTGAGAGGACTGATGAAAGCTACCGACACTTAGGGGGTTTCTGTCCTCTCGAGAGTGAGGATGATGGACAGCCATACATGCTTAGGGGACCCATGGCCACAGTGGACAGTGTGCATAGAGGTCATGCTAGGGGCTAAAAGGTTTCTCCCCAGCACATCCACATTCCAAATAAAAACCTTCCTAAATCAATGGGAATCCACTTAGCCACAGAGCAAGGAGAGACACGCACAGCATACAAAGTCTCCAGGTAGGAAGGCAGACACGGGATAAGTAAGTGAAAGCCTTTCAAATTTCTGCAGGTCGATCCACGCCAAAATGATTCCAATCTGCCATAAAACCTTCAAAATAACCAGGCTGGTGTTATATAACATCTCATGACCAGGGTTTTGTCTTTGTCCCAATAATGAGGGTTCTAATGCATTAAACCCCATGAATCAGGTGGTTTGGCAGAAGAAAGTAGACAAGAACTGTGTGTCATAAAATAAGGAGAAGCAGCACCAAAAGTGTGAATGAAGATGCCAAAGCCGGGGCTTCCCTGGTGGCTCAGTGGTGAAGAACCTGCCAGGGCAGGAGACACAGGTTCGATTCCTGATCAAGGCGGATCGCACATGCTGTGGCAACTAAGCCCATGTGCTACATCTCCTGAGCCTGTGCTCTAGAGCCCCGGAGTTGCAACTCCTGAGCCCACCTGCCTGAACAACTGAAGCTGCCCCGTGCTCTGCAACAAAAGAAGCCTCCACTGTAAGAAGTGCACCCACTGCAATGAAGGGTAGCCCCTGCTCACTGCAACAGAGAAAACCCTGCATAGTGCCGAAGACCCAGCACAGCCAAAAATAATTTTTTTTTAAGTTTTAATAAAGAGATGCCGGGGGAGGGGCAGATTTTGTGCACTAACTCAGGAGGCTCCCTCTGTTGTATGTGCACTTATAGAATAAAAGAAAACAGTAATGTGGGGTCAGGAGATCTATACCTCTATTGCTTGTTATTAGGTATGGAATTCTCTGAGCCTCTGTGCCCTCAAAAGTGGTATCATGAAAAATCAATAATATAATATCCATCAAATGTAATCATGTATATCAAATCACTTGAAAACCGCAAAGCAGTATGTAAATTAAGGTGGTTATTTTCTGTGTACATCCTAAATACATAGGCATATGTCCTTGCCTTGGAAGTTTCTTTCTTTCTTAAAATATTTACAGTGTGAGAGTAAAATAGCACTTCCTTCTGTTCAAAGAAAGGCCTTCATGGGGTTATCTGGTCTGCAGGGTGTTTGGATTTCAAGGCTCAGAGTATTCACATTATTTAGAACCAACATGAGCTCATAAATGGAGATTTTTGAAACAGGAAGACATTAGATGCTAGTATCAACCACAGTCTACAGTCATGATTGCCATTAAAAAAGTGTAATCCTGCTGCCCTGGATTTCGGTGACACCTCCCCTCTGGATGTTCTCTCATGCATCCTAATAGCCATCAGTCACATCACTCATGGACTGTGAGGCTGAGCTCTGTCATGTTCCTTGATCAAAGTTATATCAAGGGAGGGGTTGGTCCTGAGACTGTTTCTTGGAGCTGTATCTGCAGGCGTTTCCCCTGCCTTGATCAAAGAGACCAGCCTACTTGCAAAAACTGCTCCAAGGACCCTGAATACATGAAGAGTTAGTGCAGCATCTGAAGGGAGGAGCCTGAAGCTTGGATGCCTCTCAGCTGGCCTGACCTGCCCATAAGAGAGTTGCATACAGAACCTCTGCCCAGCTCCCAGAATCTCCTGCGCCAGCCCCCGTTCTGTCTCCATCTGCCTGATGCTTCTTCTGCTTCAGGCTCCACCCTTCTGTCTGTCTGGGCCCACCTTGGAGGCCTGGCTCTCCTGTTCCTCCTCTGGCCTTCTGCTCCACAGAAGGCCTCTCTTCACCCTCGGCATTGCTTGCACTGTACCCAGGGTTCTGGCTTCTCCCTGCCCGCCCCCCCACCATGACCTCAAGACCCCATGCAAAGCCCTGGAATTGTGACCTGGAGACACCAAGTTATGACTCTGCTTCTGAAGCATTAGGTGCCAGAGAGCTTGTGTGTGTGTGTGTGTGTGTGTGTGTGTTAGTTGCTCAGCCATGTCCGACTCTTTGTGACCCCATGGACTGTAGCCCGCCAAGCTCCTCTGTCCATGGGTTTCTCCAGGCAGGAATACTGGGCTGGGTTGACATTTTCTTCTCCAGGGGATCTTCCTGACCCAGGGACAGAACCTGGAGGTAGATTATTTTACCATCTGAGCCACCAGGGAAGCCAGAGAGCTAAGCCAGTCCAAGTCCCCAGACCTTTGTCCTGGAAGTGCTCTGGCTGAAGAAAAATAAAACTTGTCTCCAGGGAAGCTATCCTCAACTCCTGACTTCCTGTGCTGATATGTTTGTGTTGTTTAACTCTCACAGAAAATGTTATCTAAATGTCACTCTGATATCTCTGGGGCTTGTTGGACTTAGTAGTTAAGCCTTGAACTGAGGCTGGAGCTGAGAATTCAGATTAGTTCTACCTATGTTTGTCCTTTGTTGGAGTTACATGATTTGGTTTTAGCCAGTGGTTCAAGACGGGGAAAAAAAAAAAAAAAATTCAATACTGTGAATACTAGCATTGGAAGCCAAATGATATGTAAGGGTTGTAGTTTTCTTAGCAGTTCTCAGTGAATTCTTACCTGGGAAATTGTATGTGTGTGTGGCCACTGAAGGACTACCAAGCTGAAGTTGAGGAAGGGAGGCTTTCCGTGGGGAATCCAGCATCTGACGGTCTCAGTGATTGCTGTGATGCTCTGCCCATCACACCCTGCCTTCAGTGGTACAGGAGACGGCCCAGAGGGAAATAGTGAGACACGCTGACAGCAGCAGGAAGCCGTTTCCAGCCTCATGAGGGAAGGAACATGGGTGGCAGTGTTGTTACCAGCCTAGAAGCCATGGTTATCACACAGGAGCTGGGACCATGAATGGATAGGCTGGCCTGTATGGGCTGGAAAAAGTATAGCCACTGCCTGAAATGCCTTTGAAACAGAAAGAGAGGGTGGTGATGACCACAGGCTTTCCCCATCTTAAATTGCTAATCTTCTGTCCATGATTCCCATTAACTGGATGAAAGCCACAGGGACGGAGTATCCAGGGATATATGGGTCCCTGTAATACAGACCAGAGCAGGGAAAGCAGCTAAGGGCAAACGGAAAAGTGCCAACCTACTCAGTCAAATCTCTGAGCTCAGCATTGTCAGCAAGTTGCGTAGGTGATGCTTATGTGTACCAGCATTTTCCATTATGTGGAGAACACTCTGCTTCATCAGGCTCTTCTGTAAGGCAGCCTGAGATAGGACAACTGTAGCCAGCAGTTCTGATGGTGGAAAGATGCGAACTTTTTTGACTCTCCCCCACTTCTGATTTTTCCCCAAATATAATAAATAAAATACATAGACTATATGACAAATTTGCATTTAATAAAGTGTCTCCTTTGTGCACAGCCCTTAGAAACGCCTCAGTTCAGTTCAGTTGCTCAGTAGTATCCAACTCTTTGTGACCCCATGGACAGACTGCAGCACGCCAGGCCTCCCTGTCCATCACGAACTCCCAGAGTTTACTCAAACTCATGTCCATTGAGTCCATGATGTCATCAAACCATCTCATCCTCTGCCGTCCCCTTCTCCTCCCACCTTCAATCTTTCCCAGCATCAGGGTCTTTTCCAATGAGTCAGTTCTTTGCATCAGGTGGCCAAAGTATTGGAGTTTCAGCTTCAGCATCATTCCTTCCAGTGAATATTCAGGCCTGATTTCCTTTAGGATGGACTGGTTGGATCTCATTGCAGTCCAAGGGACTCTCAAGAGTCTTCTCCAAACCACAGTTCAAAAGCATCAATTTTTTGGCTCTCACCTTTCTTTATAGTCCAACTCTCACATCCACACATGACTACTGGAAAAACCATAGCCTTGATTAGACGGACCTTTGATGACAAAGTAATGTCTCTGCTTTTTATTATGCTGTCTAGGTTGATCATAAATTTTCTTCCAAAGAGTAAGTGTCTTTTAATTTCATGGATGCAGTCACCATCTGCAGTGATTTTGGAGCTGCAAAAAATGAAATCTATCACTGTTTCCACTGTTTCCCCATCTATTTGCCATGAGGTGATGGGACCAGATGCCATGATCTTAGTTTTCTGAATGTTGAGTTTTAAGCTAACTTTTTCACTCTCCTGTTTCACATTCATTCAGAGGCTCTTTTAGTTCTTCTTCAGTTTCTGCCATAAGGCTGGTATCATCTGCATATCTGAGGTTGTTGATATTTCTCCCGGCAGTCTTGATTCCAGCTTGTGCTTCTTCCAGCCCAGCATTTCTCATGATGTACTCTGCATAGAAGTTAAATAATCAGGGTGACAATATACAGCCTTGACGTACTCCTTTTCCTATTTGGAACCAGTTTGTTGTTCCATGTCCAGTTCTAATTGTTGCTTCCTGACCTGCATACAGGTTTCTCAAGAGGCAGGTCGAGTGGTCTCGTATGCCCACCTCTTTAAGAACTTTCCAGAGTTTTTTGTGGCCCACACAGTCCAAGGATTTGGCATAGTCAATAAAGCAGAAGTAGATGTTTTTCCGGAACTCTCTTGCTTTTTTGATGATCCAGCGAATGTTGGCACTTTGATCTCTTGATTTCTCTGCCTTTTCTGAAACCAGCATGAACATCTGGAAGTTCACGGTTTCTGTTGAAGCCTGGGTTGGAGAATTTTGAGAATTACTTTATTAACATGTGAGATGAGTGCAATTATATAGTAGTTTGAGCATTCTTTGGATTGCATTGAAAACAGACCTTTTCCAGTCCTGTGGCCACTGCTGAGTTTTCCAAATTTGCTGGCAAATTGAGTGCAGCACTTTCACAGCATCATCTCTAGGATTTGAAATAGCTCAACTGGAATTCCATCACCTCCACTAGCTTTGTTCATTGTGATGCCTCCTAAGGCCCACTTGACTTTGCATTCCAGGATGTCTGGCTCTAGGTGAGTGATCATACCATTGTGATTATCTGGGTTGTGAAGATCCTTTTTGTATAGTTCTTCTGTGTATTCTTGCCACCTCTTCTTAATATCTTCTGCTTCTGTTATGTCCATATCATTTCTGTCCTTTTTTGTGCCAATCTTTGCATGAAAATTTCCCTTGGTACCTCTAATTTTCTTGAAGAGATCTCTACTCTTTCCCATTCTGTTGTTTTTCTCTATTTCTTTGCACTGATCACTGAGGAAGGCGTTCTTATCTCTCCTTGCTATCCTTTGGAACTCTGCATTTAAATGGGTATATCTTTCCTTTTCTCTTTTGCCTTTAGCTTCTCTTTTCTCAGCTATTTGTAAGCCCTCCTTAGACAACCATTTTGCCTTTTTGCATTTCTTTTTTTTTGATGATAGTCTTGATCCCTGTCTCCTGTACAATGTCACGAACCTCCGTCCATAGTTATTTGGGCACTCTCTATCAGATATAATCCTTTGAATCAATTTGTCACTTCCACTGTATAATCATAAGGCATTTGATTTAGGTCATACCTGACTGGTCTAGTGGTTTTCCCTACTTTCTTCAATTAAAGTCAGAATTTGGCAATAAGGAGTTCATGATCTGAGCCACAGTCAGCTCCTGGTCTTGTTTTTGCTGACTGTATACAGCTTCTCCATCTTTGGCTGCAAAGAATATAATCAATCTGATTTCAGTGTTGGCCATCTGATGATGTCCATGTGTAGAGTCTTCTCTTGTGTTGTTATAAGAGGGTGCTTACTATGACCAGTGTGTTCTTTTGGCAAAACTCTGTTAGCCTTTGCCCTGCTTCATTCTGTACTCCAAGGCCAAATTGCCTGTTACTCCAGTTGTCTCTTGACTTTAGAAATCAACCTTTAGAAATGCCTAAAGATGAACTATTGAAATGACATTGGAGAACAGTCCAAAATGTACAGAAAACATGAGGTGTATTTATGTAAAATTAGCTCAACAATGTAGTACAACTATTTCCAGCATTCATCAGTATTAATGTCTATAATCTATGGCTGAAAATAGAACTCTCAAATGAGAATAATGTCTAAAGTCGCACTTGCATTAATTGTGAACTGCTCAGTCCACTTGGCGGAGAAGGCAATGGCAAGCCACTGCAGTACTCGCCTGGAAAATCCCATGGACGGAGGAGCCTGGTGGGCTGCAGTCCATGGGGTCGCTAAGAGTCAGACACGACTGAGCGACTTCACTTTCACTTTTCACTGTCCTGCATTGGAGGAGGCAATGGCAACCCACTCCAGTGTTCTTGCCTGGAGAATCCCAGGGATGGCAGAGCCTGGTGGGCTGCCGTCTGTGGGGTCGCACAGAGTCAGACACGACTGAAGCGACTTAGCAGCAGCAGCAGCAGCCCACTTGGATGTGAGCTGGTGCTCCCTACATTTTGACTCCTTTTTCAATTCGTCTCTAGACTGTCCTTAATTAACTCTTTCTTAAGGTTTTATACTGCCTCTCATGCTTTAATATAACACATATGGCATTTTTTATATATGGAAATATTCTCTGTATATAAGAGTATGGGGAAATGATACAAAAATTCTGATTTAATCCAGTGGAATTCTGTTGCAAATGAACTCAAGATCCCTTAGGTGGAAACTCTGTAATGGCTTTAGTTGTTTCTTATGAAAGGCATTAAGAACTGTGTTTTTGAATTTTTATGTAAACCAAGAAAGGAAACAAGAATATGGAATGGAATAGCAGAGAAAGATAAATACTTAAAATGGGGCTGTTGCTCTTGATGGTGAATAAAGATTTGAAGGAGTCCAATACTTAGCTCACCAAGTAGAGCTGATTCATCTTTAATAGTTAACTTACTTTTTAATATAAGAAATTGACATCATTTTAAATTAGATGTGTATTGCTCATGGCCAAATTTGTCTCATTAAAAGCACGACCAGTGATTGATGATCATCCTTGAGCCAATCACCCTTCTCATCACCGGTTTCATGGTCTGATGCAAACTTAGGGGAGCCAGCGTGTGTAACACACTGTTGATTTCCAGTGCCCCCACCCTTGCGGCAGATCACCCTGGGTAACTCCTGCAAAGGCTCTGGTCTTTGGGTTCCGTAACTAACAAACAGGATTCAAATGAAGTGACCTATCAGGCCTTTCAGAACATGCAATTCAGTGAGACTATAATATGGAAACCCACCCATGTCCTGTTAAACTTATATCGGATCTTATCTTGGCTACTTACTGTCAACCACGCAGAATGATTTTATATTATTTAAACAAGCAGAACAATTTGATATTATTTAAACATACTCTAATTGTTGTACTAAGTGAAGTCAGAGAAAGATAAATATCATATAATATCCCTTATATGCAGAATCAAAAAGGAAATGATATAAATGAAGTTTTTTATGAAACAGAAACAGATTCACAGTCTTAGAGAACACACTTATGGTTACCATGGGGAAGGGTGGGGGCACGGAATAGTTAAGGAGTTTGGGATCAACGTGTGTATACTATTATACTTAAAATGGATAGCCAACAAGCTCCTACTGTACTGCACAGGGGACTCTGCTCAGGGTTCTGTGGCAGCCTGGATGGGAGGGGAGTGTGGGGGAGAACGGATGCATGTACATGTGTGGCTGAGTCAGGCTGTGTGCACCGGAAACTGCCAAAGCATTGCTAAATACAGGAATATGAAGTGAGAAGTTTAAACAATCAAAAACCCAATATCAGCAAGCACAAACAACCAAAACTCTCTAAAGCCCAGCGTTCTTGAGCTCATTTCTTCTGTAGTTCTTTATTCTACGTGTCTTCTAGGGTTTTATATCTGCATATAGTCAGTTGGGGAGAAGGCAGCGGCACCCACTCCAGTACTCTTGCCTGGAGAGTACCATGGATGGAGGAGCCTGGTGGGTTGCAGTCCATGGGGTCGCTAAGAGTCGGACACGACTGAGCGACTTCCCTTTCACTTTTCACTTTCATGCATTGGAGAAGGAAATGGCAACCCACTCCAGTGTTCTTGCCTGGAGAATCCCAGGGACAGGGGAGCCTGGTGCAGGCTACTGCCCATGGGGTCGCAAAGAGTTGGACACGACTCAGCGACTTCACTTTCACTATAGTCAGGTTGCCATAGTTTATTGAAATATCTTATGAATCTGGTAAATTTGCTTTCACAATTTTAGAAGCCCAATTTATATCCTCTTGTGGATATCCTCAATTTATATCCACCTAGACTAACATCTGTATGTTAGTCACTCAGTCATGTCTGACTCTTTGCAATCCCACGGACTGTAGCCCACCAGGCTGCTCTGACAGTGGAATTCCCTAGGCAAGAATACAAGAGTAGATAGCCATTCCCTTCTCCAAGGGAACTTCCTGACTCAGGGATCGAACCTGAGTCTTCTTCCTGCATTGCAGGCAGATTCTTTACCATGTGAGCCACCAGGGAACTGCTATCCAAGTGGAAGAAAAATACAAAACTGACTATAGATAGTTTGTGGTTATACATACTTGTTTTCAGGATATTTTTCATTTGTGAACAATAAAGGATCAAGAACATAGTTACTATAGAATGTACTTTAGAAATATTAAAAAAAAAACACACACAAACTCTGTGTTTTCCAACATGTGTACCTTTGCTCAAACCCAAATGCCATCACAACCTGTAAAGTGCATCTTCATTTCTAAGGCCAAGATCAAATTTCAAAGCTTTCATTGCCTTATCCATTGGCCCAGTTAGGTTCACTTCTGTCGCTTCTGTGCTCCCATAGCACATCCTGCATACATTTCTTGAATCTTATCACATAGAAATCTGTCCAGTTTTAAGTCATTTTTCATTACTGACTTTCTACTTGATTAGGATTTCCTCAGTAATGATGATTTTATCTCATTCTTTGTATCCCTGAAGCCTGGCATGTAATAGACACTCAGTAAACATCTGATAAATTGAATGGACAATTTTATACATTTATTTTCTTAGTTAAAAATTACATTTTGTGCTGGCAAACCTCAGAGATGGCCTCCATGACTCTTGCCTTCTGGTCCTCATGCCCTTGTATAGTCATGTCTCATCACATCAAGGCTGATGTGTGGGTCAACAGACTATGGTAGAAGTGGTGTGTGATTTCTGAGGCTAAGTCTTAGAAGGTATTGTTGTCTTTGTCTGGTTTCAGTATCAGGATGACTGTGGCCTCATGGAATAAGTTTGGGAATACTCTTTCCTCAGTGATTTTTTTCAGTAGTTTCAGAAGTATTGGTGTTAACTCTTCTCATATATTTGATAGAATTTGCTTATAGAGCCATCTAGTCCTGGGCTTTTGTTTGTTAGGAATTTCTAATTCACAGTTTCAATTTCAATACTTGTGATTGGTCTCTTCGTATTTTCTATTTCTTCCTGGTTCAGTCTTGGAACAGTGTTTATTTCTAAGAATTTGTCCGTTTTTTCTAGGTTGTCCATTTTATCAGCATATAGTTGCTTTTAGTCATCTCTTATGATCTTTGTATTCCTGTGGTGTCCGTTATAACATTTCCTTTCTCTTCTCTGATTTTATTGATTTGAGCCCTCTCCCTTCTTTTTTGAGAACTCTGGCTAGAAGACTTATCAATGTTATTTATCCTTACAAAGAAACAGCTTTTAGTTTTGTTGATCTTTTCTATTATTTCTTTGTCTCTAATTTATTTATATTGTTTATTTAAATTATATAAATATTTATAAATATTATAATATATAAATTGTATATAATGTTATATAATTATAAGATGTATCTATTATAATATATTATACATTATATAATTATATATAATTTATATAAATAATATATTATAATATATGCTATATATATTATGTAATATATATTTTAATATATATTATAATTATATAATCATAATATTAAAAATAATGATATAGAATAAATAATATAAATATATAAAATTTATAATAAACATAAAATGAATGAATGAATATAATACTAATAAACTAATGTAATAATAAAGTATAATATGTATTTTATAATAAGATATTAATTATGATCATGTATTGGTAATGTATAAAATAAATTAATTTAGATTAACATATACTATATTACGGAGAAGACAATGGCACCCACTCCAGTACTCTTGCCTGGAAAATACCATGGATGGAGGAGCTTGGTAGGCTGTGGTCCATGGAGTCGCTAAGAGAGCGACTTCACTTTCACTTTTCACTTTCATGCATTGGAGAAGGAAATGGCAACCCACTCCAGTGTTCTTGCCTGGACAATCTCACAGGCAGGGGAGTCTGGTGGGCTGATGTCTCTGGGGTTGCACAGAGTCGGACACAACTGAAGTGACTTAGCAGCAGCATACTATATTAATATTATATTATAATACTATTAATACAATAGTATTCTAATACTATTAATACAATACCATTAACATTCATATATGCTATATTAATATATATAATATATTAATATAATATAATATATTTATACATGAATATATATAAATTTATTTATATTTATTATTTGTATATATGCTTATTTTATTTATTTATTTATACAATATAAATATTTATTATATTTATATTGTATAAATATATATTTATTTATTTATATAAATATATGAATTCATTCATTTATTTATAATATATAAATATATCTTTATATATTATATCTTATATATTTATATTATATTATACATAAAATTATGTTCATTAATCATTAATTAATTAATATTAATTAATTGATGAAAGTGAAAGTGGAAAGTAAAAAAGTTGGCTTAAAGCTCAACATTCAGAAAACAAAGATAATGGCATCTGGTCCCATCACTTCATGGGAAACAGATGGGGAAACAGTGGAAACAGTGTCAGACTATTTTGGGGGGCTCCAAAATCATTGCAGATGGTGACTGCAGCCATGAAATTAAAAGACGCTTACTCCTTGGAAGAAAAGTTATGACCAACCTAGATAGCAGAAAACATTGAAAAGCAGAGACATTACTTTACCAATAAAGGTCCGTCTAGTCAAGGGTATGGTTTTTCCAGTGGTCATGTATGGATGTGACAGTTGGACTGTGAAGACAGCTGAGCACTGAAGAATTGATGCTTTTGAACTGTGGTGTTGGAGAAGACTCTTGAGAGTCCCTTGGACTGCAAGGAGACCCAACCAGTCCATTGTGAAGGAGATCAACCCTGGGATTTCTTTGGAAGGAATGATGCTAAAGCTGAAACTCCAATACTTAAGCTACCTGATGTGAAGAGTTGACTCATTGGAAAAGACTCTGATGCTGGGAGGGATTGGGGGCAGGAGGGCAAGGGGACAACAGAGGATGAGATGGCTGGATGGCATCACTGACTCGATGGATGTGAGTCTGAGTAAACTCCAGGAGTTGGTGATGGACAGAGAGGCCTGGTGTGCTGTGATTCATGGAGTCACAAAGAGTCAGACACAACTGAGTGACTGAACTGAACCGAACTGAATATAATATATATATATATTTCATATTATATTATAATATAATATATTATATTATATTATAAAAATAGTATATCATATAATAATAATAATAAATATAAATATATAAATTTATAATAAATATAAGTATAGCAATAAATATGTTATAATATATAATTTTGTAATATTACATATAATATTTACATTATTTCTTTGTCTCTAATTTATATTATTGATAATTTGTCTCTAATTCATTTATTTCTGCTCTGATATTTATGATTTATTTACTTCTACTAACTTTTTATTTTTTGTTCTTCTTTCTCTAGTTGCTTTAGATGTAAGATTACATTGTTTATTTGGGATTTTATTGCTGTAAACTTTCCTCATAGAACTGCTTTTGCTGTGCCCCGCAGGTTTTACATTGTTATGCTTTTGTTTCCCTTTGTCTTTGGGTATCTTTGTATCTCAGCTTTGATTTCTTCTGTGGTCCGTTGGTTGGTTAGTAACATATTGTTTAGCCTCCAGGTATCTGTGTTTTTTACATTTTTTTTTTCTTGTAGTTGACTTCTAGACTAATAACATTGTAGTCAGAAAAGATGCTTGATATGATGTCAATTTTCTTAACTTTACCAAGCCTTGCTTTGTGGCCCAGTACATGATCTTTTCCTGGAGAATGTTCCATGTGCACTTGAAAAGAATGTGTATTCTGCTGCTTCTGGGTGAAACACTTGATAAATATCAATTTAGTCCATCTGACCTCATGTGTCATTTAAGGCTAGTGTTTCCTTATTAATTTCTGATGGCCAAACCAAAATTGTCAGCCATGTGAGTGCCATCTTGGAAACAAATCCTCCAGCCCTTGTCAGTCCTTCAAATGACTGCACCCCCAATATCTGACTCTGTCCCCATGAAAGGCCCAAAGCTTCCTAGTCAAGACATGCCCAAATTACCTTAGAAATTTAGAAATAATAAATGATTATTATTGTTTTAAGCAACCAAGTTTGGGTGTTATTTATTATGTGTCAATAGACATTTTCATCCTCCCCTCTTTCCCCTGGAAGGAAATATGACAGAATAGAGGAAAATGGATATGCTACTGAAATCTTGTCTGTGACTTAATATCAATATTAATAATACATTATTAACAAATTATTGGTATTAATGTACTGTTATGCTTCATTGTCTGGAGAAAGCAATGGCACCCCACTCCAGTACTTTTGCCTGGAAAATCCCATGGATGGAGGAGCCTGGTGGGCTGCAGTCCATGGGGTCGCTAAGAGTCGGACATGACTGAGCGACTTCACTTTCACTTTTCACTTTCATGCATTGGAGAAGGAAATGGCAACCCACTCCAGTGTTCTTGCCTGGACAATCCCAGGGATGGCGGAGCCTGGGGGTCTGCCATCTATGGGGTCACACAGAGTCAGACACGATTGAAGCAACTTAGCAGCAGCAGCAGCATGCTTCATTGTCAATGCTAAAGACTTTGACTGTGTGGATCATAACAAACTGTGGAAAATTCTGAAAGAGATGGGAATACCAGACCACCTTACCTGCCTCCTGAGAAACAAATATGCAGGTCAAGAAGTAACAGTTAAAACAGGACATGGAACAACAGACTTGTTACAAATTGGGAAAGGAGTATGTCAAGGCTGTATATTGTCATCCTGCTTATTTTACTTATATGCAGAGTATATCATGTGAAATGCCAGGCTGGATGAAGCACAAAGTGGAATCAGGATTGCTAGGAGAAGTATCAATAACCTCAGATATGCAAATGACACCATTCTTATGGCAGAAAGCAAAGAGAAACTAAAGAGCCTCTTGATGAATGTAAAAGAAGAGAATGAAAAAGGTGGCTTAAAACTCAACATTCAAAAAACTAAGATCATGGCATCTGGTCCCATCACTTCATGGCAAATAGATGGGGAAACAATGGAAACAGTGACAGATTTTATTTTCTTGAGCTCCAAAACTTCTGCAGATGGTGACTGCAGCCGTGAAATTAAAAGACACTCGCTCCTTGGAAGAAAAGCTACGACCAACCTAGACAGCATATTAAAAAGCAGACATTACTTTGCTGACAAAGGTCCATCTAGTCAAAGCTATGGTTTTTCCAGTAGTCATGTATGGATGCGAGAGTTGAACTATAAAGAATGCTGAGCACTGAAGAATTGATGCTTTTGAACTGTGGTGTTGGAGAAGACTCTTGAGAGTCCCTTGGACTACAAGGAGATCCAACCAGTCCATCCTAAAGGAAATAAGTCCTGAATATTCATTGGAAGGACTGATGCTCAAGCTGAAGCTCCAATACTTTGGCCACCTGATGCAAAGGGCTGACTCATTAGAAAAGACTCTGATGCTGGGGAAGATTGAAGGCAGGAAGAGAAGGGGATGACAGCAGATGAGATGGTTGGATGGCATCACCGACTCAATGGACATGAGTTTGAGGAAGCTCCAGGAGATGGTGAAAGACAGGGAAGCCTGGGATGCTGCAGTCCATGGGGTCACTAAGAGTCAGACATGACTGAGCACCTGAACTGCAACAATAGTAAACTATTTGCAGCATTGTTATATTATTAATTTTAATGAACATATTCAAACTATTATATGACATTGATATATTAAAATAGTGATAAAACTGTTTTTAAAATACCAATGTTTTGGTGGAAATACTAACAATGTTTTTAATATTATTATTTTGTCTACTTGTGAGAAATGCTGCTGTCCCTGTTTGAACAATGAGGAAACTGAGGCTTAGAGTGGTTAATTTGTTCAAACTCAAACAACCAATAGGGCACTGATTCGTGATTAAGACAGGATCTGTCTTAAACTGCAAATACTGTCACTGCACAATTGGGCCAGTGATGGTTAAGCTGTGCCGGTATGGTGAGAATTGAAAGATAAAACTAACATTCCTTTCTTGATGCCTAAATGATGCACAAGCAACAGGTGTCATTGTGTCTCCCTTTCCTTCACAATGTGCCACAGCATTTCGTCTAGGGTGAGTCAGGAACTCAGACCAATAGAGCTGTGGGCAGTAGCAACGCCAGGTGGGAATGCAGACTAAATGTCTCTTTCCACACAGGACTCCAGGTGTCCTCAGGGTTTGTGAGACTTGGGTAACTCTTCTTGTAACCCCGTGTTTCAATTCAATCTCTTTTGCATTTTTCAAATTCATAGTAGATACTAATAATAGTAATTCTTTACCTTTTCATAGCACCTTAGAGATTACACAGCTGTTTCCTTTCCCTTCATGTGAGACAGTAAATGGATTTGATGCAGATGTGAATCCCATTGACTATGAAATGAGCATTGCAATGTATTTTCCACAAAACCCCCTTGTGATTGACATACATGCCCCTTCCTTAAAACCTCTATCTTCTGCAAAAGCAATCTCATTACAATCAATTGGAGGTCAGTTTTAGAGAATTGAGTCATAGGAGTCATTATCTTGGATTATTTTTTTTCTCCTCTATTTGCAATCAAGGCATGATCTTTTCAGAGAGAGAGAAAATTCACCACATCAATCCACTGAGGCTGGGTTAGCAGTGTGTGGTTGGGCAAAAAACATTCATTTCCCTGAATATAAGCTTTAGCTTTAAAATAGTTTCTGTAATTTTATTGTAACTTGAAATGCTCCTCTTGTTTGCTTTACAAATTGCTTGAAGAGAATAAATGATGCAATGAAAGGGAATGACCATCCATAGTAAGTTTGACAGGAGAATGGCTGGAGGATTTTTCCACTTTAATGTGATCTGGCTGAGCTTGAGCTGTGCACTCAGAATGGCAATGCAATGTTATGGGAAAATCAGGAGTTTTCAAGGAAGAAATATTGGTCTAATTGGGCAGAAGCTTAGCAGGTAGACCACAGCTATTTCTCTGTAGAAGGTCTGATTGTATACTAGAGAGATACTGTCTGTGAGGATTGCCTTGCTAAATGAAAACCAGATGAAAACTTCACTGCCTATTCTTGAATCAGAGATTAAGGGGTTTTGGCTTCAGTTCATGAGGTTATCTGTTTTTTTGTTTGTTTTCGGCAAAATGCAGGCTGTCTGCACCCACACATACATGCACTTGGTCTGTGTGTTTCTCTTGATGTTACTAAGACTATAGATTTTCATGGACAGGGCTGTATGTAACATGAAGGAGAACCAAGACATTAAAGACACCCTTTTAAATGTTTAAACAGATAAAAACATCCAGTGTTTCCCAACTTGTTTAACCACAGAAGCCTTTTCAGAAATGTAATATTCATTGTGATATGTCCTGTGGTACTTGCTTGAGTAATCTGGTCTTCTAACAGAGGGAGAAAGTCTGTAGTCGTGGGGCACAGAAGATCTTAAATAGAGCCCTGTTCTTTTGTGTCAGGGTGGGCTGGCCCCTCAGCTTTGTCCTTGAGCCACTGCCTACAGTTGTGCAGACTCTGATCCTCCTCTGAGAGGGGCTCCTCTTGTCATCCCAGGAATTTTTTTAGGTCTCTTGCAAGCAGACCCTGTGTGATGCATGGACTCGTGCCTGTCCTCTGGACACCAGATCCATTGATCTGTTTCTCTGATTTGCTGTGTTCTGCACTCTGGTTCAATTCCTGGGTTGGGAAGATCTCTGGAGAAGGGGTAGGCTACCCACTCCAGGTTCAGTCTTTCTTTTCTACCTTCCTTGAATTTCTGGAAACTTAGTTTTCTTCAAGTCATTGATAAAACAATTTTACTAACTTATGATTTGGTTTCTGAGCTGCTTCTGACCTGAGACACTTTACATTCCTCTTGATCTATCTCTGGTCTATCTCTGATGATGTATAAAGGCAGTAGGTCCTTACATCCTGGTTGTTGGTCTTAAACCCCCATTTAGCCCATAGGTAATTTGAATCCTGTGTAATTTTTGTGAACCTCCAAGCCCATAAACAACCTCTTGGCTTCTCAAATCCAAATCCTTCTCTCTGGACCTACAATACAAACTGAAAATGATCAGCTATCCCAAATCCATCAGAGCCTTTTGGGCCATCAGTTGTTGAGTTTTGTAGCACCCAGTAATATCTCACTCTAGCCTCATAAATTTGTCAGACTAAAAAGTATGAGAGTAACTGCTATGTAACATTTCACTAAATACCCCAGCGATCTGTGTAGGTTAATTTTCCTGTCAAGGATGGAAAGTTTTTGAGCAGAGTATCAAGCTTATCATTTCTATGGAGCCATGATACATTCAATCCTTTCCTTTTAACATTTAGAATCCCTTTCTAATAAGGAAAACAGCAAACTATGAATACAAAAGTGACCGATGGTCTTAAGTTTCAGAGAAATTATCCTACAGATAAAGAGTGTTGCTTTCATCCTAATACTGATCTTCACATTTCTTTTCTTTCTACACAATGTGCTTAATGTTTCCATCTTGTAGAGTCCTTAATTACATCATTAACAGATGTGATGCACAAATTAAGCATCAGTTGAGCTTTTTCTGGATTACACACATCCTTAAATCTGTCTTTGGATCATTGCAACCTAACTTTGTGATTTATATTAGAGATACAGCTTTGGGGGGTTCATTTCATTTCATTATTCTTTAGCAGTTGTAGTTTTCCATTTAGCTGCTTCTGTGGCAATTTTGTTCTGATGAGAAGAGATTGCCCAGTGCAGCCACATCAGAATACCTGTGGGATAAAGTCCAGTGGGCCCGCTAGCTTTTGATGAGTTCTTGGATCCTATATACACAGAAGTAGCATATGAAAATAAAAATGATAAGCATCATTTTGCATTCAAAGTGTTCTGATTTAAGACAGATTGAATCTTTTAAATAAATACAGCAGGAAAATTGTGAACTTGCAGTTTGATTTTATTCGATAAAGCATTTGTAAAGCCAAGACTGCTTCCCTAAATGTCAGTTGTTATTGTAAAATTATGACAGAAGGCCCAGATACTTTGGGGAACTACCTTGGTTACTCAGTATATATGTGTGTGTGTGTGTATTTTATGTGTTGATATATACATGCACGTGCATATATGTATACATACAAATGTAGTTATGATATGGTTATAAATATATACACCAACTTTTTCCAAAATTATTTTCTGATATATTCATATGTAATATTTGCTTCATTCTACATAAAGAAATCTTATTTATGCTTAAATCTCAAATGTTGGGCAGATCTCACTTTTTTACCCCTCATTCCTCAAAAGAGGGTCCTTAAACTGTACATCTACATGAAGAGATGAATTAGAAACATCTCTCCAGAGGAAGTAGAATGTTGCACTTAAAATCATGGGCTTCTCTGATAATTCAGTTGATAAATGATCTGCCTGCAATGGAAGAGACCCCAGTTCAATTCCTGGGTTGGGAAGATCTCTGGAGAAGGAGTAGGCTACCCACTCCAGTATTCTTGGGCTTCCCTCGTGACTAAGCTAGTAAAGAACGTGTCCTCAATGAAGGAGACCTGGGTTCGATCCTTGAGTTGGGAAGATCCCTTGGAGAATGGAAAGGCTACCGGCTCTAGTATTCTGGCCTAAAGAATTCCATGGATTGTATAGTCCATGGGGTCGCAAAGAGTCGGACACAACTGAGCAAGTTTCACTGTCACTTTATGGAATCAAATTGCCTGAGTTCAAATCTTTTATCACCTTGGTGAATTGAATCATTGGCCTCAATTCTTTACTATTCTCTATATCTACACCCTTTCCACTATATCAATGTGGGGGGGGGAACATGTACTAATTCCTTGACTTTGGCCTCAACCATGTGACTTCTGCTGGCCCATGGGTGGACAGAGTAAGTGATTCTGTATTAGTTTCAAGGCCGTATCTTAAGAGTCCTTGTGCATTTTCACTTTCTCCTCTTACATCTATGTATGCAGGGTCGCTTTGGTAGTGTCCAACTCGTTGTAAGCCTGTAGACTGTGGTCTGCCAGGCTTCTCTGTCAGGGAGGGGGATTCCCCAGGCAAGAATATTGGAGCATATTGGCCAATACTGGTTGCCATACCCTTCTAGAGAACTGTATTTCCAGCTGCCCTTGCCGCCAACCCCCCTGAGTACCTGGTGCCACCAGAACCCCTGCGACTCAAGCAGCTGCACCACCTCCACACCTGGACCTCACAGGGGCAAACCCAAGCCCTCCAGGGCAGCTCAGGAGCAACCCCCAGTGGACGACCCACATGCAGAGGTGGAAATAAAACCATAGTTGAAACCCAAGGGCAGTGTGGCTAAGGAAGAAGACCCAAAACCCTCCCACCAGCTATACAGCTGCAGATTAAATCCACACCATCTTAACTAGGCGGGCTCTGTGTCTGTGGACTATATAAAAGGTCATTGAGAACACCCCTGAAAGAAAATGCACTAGTTCTGATAGCTGTGGACATTGGAGGCAAGAACACAGAGGACTAGGAGCAGATTTAGAATCTGAGCTGGCCCCACAGCAGGTCCAAAGATCAGCACAGTGTTAGGGGGCATCCTAGGGAGGTGACGTGGACTGTGACTTCCAGCAAGGGAAAGGGCTCTGACAGCAGTGACTCAAGAAAAACATTTGCTATTCTTATGTTTTGACATGTTGTGTAGATTCGTTTTTTTTTTTCATCCGTCCCCCACCTGCCGCCATTGTACTTGTCAATTTTATTGGCACTATGAAATCTAACTAAGCTTTTGACCTGTTTTTTTTTTTTTCTTTTTTTTCTCAGTCACATTTTTTATTGTTGTTATAAGCCTCTGCCTCTATATCAGGTGTTTGCAGTTCTGTGAGTTTTTTTTTCTTTTTTTAATTTTAATTTTTAATTTTTTAAGCCTATTATTTTTTCTACATTTATTCCCTTGTTTGCTTTTCCTACTGTTCTTTTCCTCTTGCAGTTAATATTATATATATAAATCTTCTTTATCTACTTCTATTTAACTTTGCGTATCTATGCTTTCTTTATCTGGGACAATATCAAACACACCAACATTCGAATTATAGGGGTCCCCAGAAGAAGAGAAAAGAAAGGGTATGAGAAAAAATTTTAAATAGATTATACTTGAAAATTTCCCCAACATGGAAAAGGAAATAGTCAACCAAGTCCAGGAGTCACAAAGTGTCCCATAGAGGATAAACCCAAGGAGAAACACGCCAAGACACATACTAATCAAACTAACAAAGACTAAACACAAAGAAAGAATATTGAAAGCAGCAAAGGAGAAGCAACAAGTAAATACAAGGGAAACCCAATATGCTTAACAGTTTCAGCAGAAACCCTGCAGGCCAGAAGGGAATGGCAAGAAATATTTAAAGTACTGAAAGGGAAAAATCTACAACCAAGATGACTGTACCTGGCAAGGATCTCATTCAAAACTGATGGAGAAATCAAAAGCTTTTCAGACAAGCAAAAGTTAAGAGAGTTCAGTAACACCAAACCAGCTTTACAACAAATGTTAAACTCACTTATGTAGTGAAGAAATACAAGCGAAAAAAAAAAAAAAGATATACAAAATCAACCCCAAACAATTAAGAAAATGTCAATAGGAACATAAATATCAGTCAGTCAGCCAGTTACTTCAGTCGCTCAGTCGTGTCCAACTCTTTGAGACCCCATGAACTGCAACACACCAGGCCTCCCTGTCCATCACCAACTCCCGGAGTTCACCCAAACCCATGTCTATCGAGTCGGTGATGCCATCCAGCCATCTCATCCTCTGTCATCCCCTTCTCCTGCCCTCAATCTTTGCCAGCATCGGGGTCTTTTCAAATGAGTCAGCTCTTCACATCAGGTGGCCAAAGTATTGGAGTTTCAGCTTCAACATCAGTCTTTCCAAAGAACACCCAGGACTGATCTCCTTTAGGATGGACTGGTTGGATCTCCCTGCAGTCCAAGGGACTCTCAAGAGTCTTCTCCAACACCACAGTTCAAAAGAATCAATTCTTCGGTGCTCAGCCCTCTTTATAGTCCAACTCTCACATCCATACATGACCACTGAAAAACCATCGCCTTGACTAGACGGACCTTTGTTGGCAAAGTAATGTCTCTGCTTTTTACTATGCTGTCTAGGTTGGTCATAACTTTTCTTCCAAGGAGTAAGCGTCTTTTAATTTCATGGCTGCAGTCACCATCTGCAGTGATTTTGGAGCCCATAAAAATAAAGTCTGACACTGTTTCTACTGTTTCCCCATCTATTTCCCATGAAGTGATGGGACCGAATTCCATGGTCTTAGTTTTCTGAATGTTGAGCTTTAAGCCAACTTTTTCACTGTCCTCTATCACTTTCATCAAGAGGCTCTTTAGTTCTTCTTCACTTTCTGCCATAAGGGTGGTATCATCTGCATATCTGAGGTTATTGATATTTCTCCCGGCAATCTTGATTCCAGCTTGGGCTTCTTCCAGCCCAGGGTTTCTCATGGTGTACTCTGCATATAAATTGAATAAGCAGGGTGACAATGTACAGCCTTGACATACTCCTTTTCCTATTTGGAACCAGTCTGTTGTTCCATGTCCAGTTCTAACTGTTGCTTCCTGACCTGCATACAGGTTTCTCAAGAGGCAGGTCAGGTGGTCTGGTATTCCCATCTCTTTCAGAATTTTCCACAGTTTGTGGTGATCCACACAGTCAAAGGCTTAGGCATAGTCAATAAAGCAGAAGTAGATGTTTTTCTGGATCTCTCTTGCTTTTTCAGTGATCCAGCAAATGTTGGCAATTTGATCTCTGGTTTCTTTGCCTTTTTAAAAATCAGCTTGAACATCTGGAAGTTCACGGTTCGTGTATTGCTGAAGCCTGGCTTGGGGAATTTTAAGCATTACTTAACTAGCATATGAGATGAGTGCAATTGTGTGGTAGTTTGAGCATTCTTTGGCATTGCCTTTCTTTGGGATTGGAATGAAAACTGACCTTTTCCAGTCCTATGGCCACTGCTGAGTTTTCCAAATTTGCTGGCATATTGAATGCAGCACTTTAACAGCATCATCTCTTAGGATTTGGAATAGCTCAACTGGAATTCCATTACCTCCACTAGCTTTGTTCGTAGTGATGCTTCCTAAGGCCCACTTGACTTCACAATCCAGGATGTCTGGCTCTAGGTGAGTGATCACACCATCGTGATTATCTGGATCATGAAGATCTTTTTTGTGTAGTTCTTCTGTGTATTCTTGCCACCTCTTCTTAATATCTTCTGCTTCTGTTAGGCCCCTACCATTTCTGCAAAGATGGGCACAATAAAAGACATATATATCAATAATTACTTTAAATGTAAATAGATTAAATGCTCCAACCAAAAGACACAGACTGGCTGAATGGATACAAAAACAAGATCCATATATATGCTGTCTACAAGAAACCCATTTCAGACCTAAAGACACATATAGATTGAAAGTGAGAGGATGGAAAAATATATTCCATGCAAACGGGAAGCAAAAGAAAGCTGAAATAGCAATCCTCATAGCAGACGAAATAGACCTTGAAATAAAGAAGATTACAAGAGATAAGGAAGGACACTACATAATGATCAAGGGATCAATCCAAGGGGAAGACATAACAATTGTAAATATCTATGCACCCAACATAGGAGCACCTCAATATATAAGACAAACACTAACAGACATAAAAGGAGAAATTGACAGTAATACAGTAATAGTAGGATACTTCAACACCCCACTCACACCAATGGACAGACCGTCAAAACAGAAAATTAATAAGGAAACAAGTCTTAAATGATACAGATTAGATGAGATGGATCTCATTGATATCTTCAGAACATTCCATCCAAATGCACAAGAATACACCTTCTTCTCAAGTGCACATGGAACATTCTCCAGGATAGACCACATCTTGGGTCACAAATCAAGCCTCAGTAAATTTAAGAAAATTGAAATCGTATTAAGCATCTTCTCTGAGCACAAAACACTATGAGACTAGATATCAATTACAAGAAGAAAAAAAAAAACTGTGAGAGACACAAACATATGGAGATTAAAGAATACATTTGTAAATAAGTAGCAGGTTACTGAAGAAATCAAAAGGGAAATCAGAAAATTTCTAGAAACAAATGACAATGAAAACATGACAACTCAAAACCTGTGGGATGCAGCAAAAGCAGTTCTAAGAGGGAAGTTTATAGCAATACACTCCTACCTCAAGAAACAAGAAAAACACCAAATAGACAACCTAACTTTACACCTAAAACAACTGGAAAAAGAAGAAGAAGAACAACAACAACAACAAAAACAAAATTAGTAGAAGGAAAGAAATCATACAGATCTGAGCAGAAATAAATGAAAAAGAATGAAACAATAGTAAAGATTAATAAAACTAAAAGCTGATTCTTTGAGAAGATAAACAAAATTGACAAACCTTTAGCCAGACTCATCAAGAAAAAAAGAAAACAATCAAATCAACAAAACTAGAAATGAAAAAGAGGTTACAACAGACAATGCAGAAATGCAAAGGATTACAAGAGACTACTGTAAACAACTACATGGCAATAAAATGGATAACTTGGAAGAAATGGACAGATTCTTAGAAAAGTTCAATCTTCCAAGACTGAGCCCGGAAGAAATAGAAATTATGAACTAGCCAATTATAAGCGCTGAAGTTGAAGCCGTGATCAAAAATCTCCCAAAAAACAAAAACCCAGGACCAGATGGCTTTACAGGAGAATTCTAACAAACATTTAAAGAAGAGCTAATGCCTATCCTTCTAAAACTCTTCCAAAAAATTGTAGAGGAAGGAACACTTCCAAACTCATCCTCCAGGGCCACCATCACCCTGATAGCAAAACCAGACAAAGACAACACACAATAAAAGAAAACTACAGGCCAATATCACTGATGAACATAGATGCAAAAATCCTCAAAAAATTTTAGCAAACAGAATTCAAAAACACATCAAAAAGCTCATACACCATGAGCAAGTTGGGTTTAACTCCAGGAATGCAAGAATTCTTCAGTATACACAAATCAATGAATGTGATATACCATATTAACAAATTGAAAGATAAAAACCATCATACCATGCCTTTTAATCCAGCAATCCCACTGCTGGGCATACACACTGAGGAAACCAGAAGGGAAAGAGACACGTGTACCCCAGTGTTCATCGCAGCACTGTTTATAATAGCCAGGACATGGAAGCAACCTAGATGTCCATCAGCAGATGAATGGATAAGAAAGCAGTGGTACATATACACAATGGAGTATTACTCAGCCATTAAAAAGAACACATTTGAATCAGTTCTAATGAGGTGGATGAAACTGGAGCCTATTATACAGAGTGAAGTAAGCCAGAAGGAAAAACATCAATACAGTATACTAATGCATATATATGGAATTTAGAAAGATGGTAACAATAACCCGGTGTACGAGACAGCAAAAGAGACACTGATGTATAGAACAGTCTTATGGACTCTGTGGGAGAGGGAGAGGGTGGGAAGATTTGGGAGAATGACATTGAAACACGTAAAATATCATGTAAGAAATGAGAAAAATAAATAAATAAATAAATAAAACTAAAAAAAAAAAACAACATATGATCATCTCAATAGATGCAGAAAAAGCCTTTGACAAAACTCAGCACCCATTTATGATTCAAACTTTTCAAAAAATGGGCATAGAAAGAACCTACCTCAACATAGTAAAGGCCATATGTGATAAGCCTACAGCAAGCATTATTCTCAGTGGTGAGAAAATGAAAGCACTCCCCCTAAGATCAGGAACAAGACAAGGGTGTCCACTTTCACCACTATTATTCAACATAGTTCTGAAGTCCTAACTACAGCAATCAGAGCAGAAAAAGAAATAAAAAGAACCCAGATCAGAAAAGAAGAAGTAAAGCTCTCACTGTTTGCAGATGACATGATTCTGTACATAGAAAACTCTAAAGATAGTATCAGAAAATTACTAGAGCTAATCAGTGAATCTAGCAAAGTTGCAGGATAAAAAATCAATACACAGAAATCACTTGCATTTCTATATAGTAACAATGAAAAATTAGAAAGAGAAATTAAGGACTCAACCCCATTTACCATTGCCACAAAAAGAATTAAATATCTAGGAATAAACTTACCTAAGGAGAGAAAAGAACTATACACAGAAAATTATAAGACACTGATGAAAGAAATCAAAGATGGAGAGGTATTCTATGTTCCTGGGTAGGAGGAATCAATATTGTGAAAATGACCATACTACCAAATGCAAACTACAGATTCAGTGTGATTGCTATCAAATTACCAATGGCATTTTTCACAGAACTAGAACAAAAAATTTCACAATTCATATAGAAACACAAAAGACCCTGAATAGCAAAAGTAGTCTTGAGGAAGAAGAATGGAGATAGAGGAATTAATCTTCCTGACTTCAGATTATACTAGAGAGCTACAGTCATCAAGACAGTATGGCACTGGCACCAAAACAGAAATACAGACCAATGGAACAAGACAGAAAGCCCAGAAATAAACCCATGCACCTATGGGTACCTTATTTTTGTCAAAGGAGGCAAGAATACACAATGCGGCCAAGACAGCCTCTTCGATAAATAGTGCTGGGAAAACTGTACAGCTCCATGTAGAAGTATTAAATTAGACCACTTCCTAACACCATACAGAAAGATAAACTCAAAATGGATTAAAGACCTAAATGTAAGGCCAGAAACTATAAAACTCTTAGAGGAAAACATAGGCAGAACACTTGATGACATAAATCAAAGCAAGATCCTCTATGACCCACTTCCTAAAGTAATGGAAATAAAAACAAAAGTAAACAAGTGGGACCTGACTAAACTTAAAAGCTTTTGCACAGCAAAGGAAACTATAAGCAAGGTGAAAAGACAACCCTCGGACTGGGAGAAAATAATAGCAAATGAAACAACTGACAAAGGATTAATTTCCAAAACATACAAGCAGTTCATACAACTCAATGCCAGGAAAACAAACAACCCAATCAAAAAGTGGGAAAAAGACCTAAACAGACATTTCTCCAAAGACATACAGATGGCTAACAAACACATGAAAAGATGCTCAACACTGCTCATTATTAGGGAAATGCAAATCAAAACCACAATGAGATATCACCTCACACCAGTCAGAATGGCCATTATCAAAAAGTCTACAAACAATAAACGCTGGAGAGGGTGTGGAGAAAAGGGAATGCTCTTGCAGTGTTGGTGGGAATGTAAATTGATATGGCCTCTATGAAAGACGGTATGGAGACTCCTTAAAAACTAGGAATAAAACCACCATAAGATCCAGCAATCCCACTCCTAGACATATACCCTGAGGAAACTAGGGTTGAAAAAGACACATGTATCCCATTGTTCATTGCAGCACTCTTTACAATAGCTAGAACATGGAAGCAACCTAGATGCCCATCGATAGATGAATGGATAAAGAAATTGTGGTACATATACACAATGGAATATTACTCAGCCATAAAAAGGAAAGAATTTGAGTCAGTTCTGATGAGGTGGATGAACCTAGAACCTATTATACAGAGTGAAGTGAGTCAGAAAGAGAAAGATAAATATCATATTCTAATGCATATATACAGAATCTAGAAAAATGGTACTGAAGAATTTGTTTACAGGACAGCAATGGAGAAACAATCATAGAGAATAGACTTATGGACATGGGGAGAGGGGAGGAGAGGGTGAGATGTGTGGAGAGAGTAACATGGAAACTTACATTATGCTAAGTCACTTCAGTCGTGTCTGACTCTGTGCGACCCCATAGATGGCACCCCACCAGGCTCCCCAGTCTCTGGGATTCTCCAGGCAAGAACACTGGAGTGGGTTGCCATTGCCTTCTCCAATGCATGAAAGTGAAAAGTGAAAGTGAAGTCGCTCAGTCATGTCCGACTCTTAGCGACCCCATGGACTGCAGCCTACCAGGCTCCTCCACCCATGGGATTTTCCAAGCAAGAGTACTGGAGTGGGGTGCCATTGCCTTCTCCGTGGAAACTTACATTACCATATGTAAAATAGATAGCCAATGAGAATTTGCTGTATGGCTCAGGAAACTCAAACAGGAGCTCTGTGTCAACCTAGAGGGGTGGGATGGGGAGAGAGATGGGAGGGAGGTTCAAAAGGGAGGGGATATATGTATACCTATGGCTGATTCATGTTGAGGTTTGACAGAAAACAGCAAAATTCTGTAAAGCAGTTATCCTTCAATAAAAAATAAATTAAAAAAAAAGTGAACAAGGGGCTTCAGTTTTAACCTCATATCCTTTCGTATAGCAATGTGATTTGGGTTCAACTTGAGGAAAGGGAAATAGGAAGTCAAGACCAGGGAAGAGGAATTAGTGAAAGGTGCACAGGTGTGTTGGGTTCGACTAGGGGAGAGGTTGAAAAGGCATTGGACACTTGGGACCGAAGTGAAGAGTCTATGCAATGAGATGTGAACAAAGCCTTCTTTTTCAGGGTCATAGTGATGTAATCCAGCATGAGAGTGACACAAAACGAGGCTTGACTCATTCTTGACGCTATATCTAAGTACGAAGGACTGCTGTTAGGGTGGGCTTTGTGGTTTGCAGCAGGGCCGGACCTGCAGGTGTCTGGCAGTTATTTGGGATGCCTGTGATGTCCACTGGTAGAGGCGTTGGGAGTGGTATAACATCAAGAATTATCAAATTTGAGAATAAGTAAGCCCTCGGAAAATTCTAGTGTCAGCCTCTTTATTTCAAAGATGGGAAAATAGATGTTCTGATCAAGTCCATGATTTGTTAACAACCAAGCCCAAAATGAATGAGCCAAAATTCCAGAGATTTTTTTTAATCCAAGTAATTTTGAGGTTTTTAGGGAGGTTTTTTGTTTTTTGCCTCCGGAAGACCCCAAATAAATCAGTCACTATTTGTTTACTTCATCTCAATTTCCCTTGCTTCTCACTTTAATGGGAATTACAGAAACACATCCAACAGAAAGCATCATATTGGTTGCCTTGCTATTTTGAACAGTATGATTATCTGGTTTTAAATTCTATTTTTACTGCTTTCTAATGCTTGGATAAAAGATAGACAGGTGGGTGAGTGGACGAGTGGGTGGTTGGATGGATAGATGGATGATGGATTGATGGATAGATAGACAGATAGAGGACCTTGAACTGTAAGTGATTTGCACAGACTACACATCCAAGGCTGTATGGGACATGTCATACTCTTGCCCGTATTTGTCTCAGGAGTTTGCTTCATCTCTCAAGAAATAAACATCTGGCTTTGCTAAATAAGCTAGATAATTTAAGCTAGAAGATTCAGTACCCAAAAGAATTTTACTAGAGATGAACTATATTTTAAAGCAGAATTATTTTGTGGACTAAACAAGGAAGGTGGTAAAAGATCTGCCCACAATGCAGGAGACCCTGGTTCAGTTTCAGGGTCAGGAAGTTCCCCTGGAAAAGGAATAGGCTACCCACTCCAGTATTTTGGGGCTTCCCTGGTAGTTCAGACTGTAAAGAATCCACCTGCAATGCGGGAAACCTGGGTTTGATCCCTGGGTTGGAATGATCCCCTGGAGGAAGGCATGGCAACCCACTCCAGTATTCTTGCCTGGAGAGACGCCATGGACAGAGGAGAATCCCCATGGGGTCACAGAGAATCGCACACAAACATTGAGAAGAGACAGAAAACAGAAGATAAATGTCAGTCCAGACCTTTCCCTCCCTCCTGGCGGCACTGTCATCGTGTGATCTCTCTGTGCTGCATCCACCTTATGTATGAAATGGGGCCATTCATCACACCTCTGTTCTGAGTACTGCAAGTGTAATAGTGAAATAAAAGAAGTAATGGACATGAAAAACACTTTGACAATGAAACAGCTCTATGCTGATGCCAACTGGCATCGTTATCATGTATTTATCATCACCATTTCCCAGTCCTTACTAATTGACTGAGCTAGGACATGTTCAAAGAAGGCAGGGGCTCATTTCTGAAAGATGACTCTTATTTGATATTTAGGTAAAGTAAGATTAATGTTCCTTTTAAATGGTCAGTGAGAGCAAAGTAACATTTTTCTTGTGGATGGTGTATACCAATTCATGTTTGTGTGTTGGTTAATTCTATGTGATATTTTCCCTTCAGCTATTTCGCTTTTAAAACAGCTTAATAAAATGACTTCTGCCTATTCCCAATAACTGATACGTAAATTTATGCAGGAGATATTTTGGTGTTGCAGACCAAATTAACTAATTGAAAATCCATTAACTTCAAGGCTCCAGATGGATATTTAGGACAGTTTTTTAGTATAAGTGTAAAATTCATTGTAAAATTTTCTTTGGCATGTGTGTTTAATTTCTACCATGGGTCTATTTTAAAAATCAATATCATAATAATTATATCAAAGAAAAAAATAGCAAAGCATTACATGCATATTCAGAAAGCTGCAAGTGAAGGTCCAGCCACTCCAGGAAAATGAAAAATATGTAATTAGCATCTGCAATTTGCATTGCTCCCTGATACCCCTGAACTTTATGGCAAATCGTGCTGTCACCTGTATCAGTTAGACATATGTAATGATTGTGATTTCGTGGCATTAGAGTAGGAATATGAAGGGTCCCTTTTCACTCTTCACCCATCCCCACTCCTGCCTTATATGCATAATCTCAATCCCAGCCCCAAACACCATTTTACTTCGGTATTCTCTCTTGCCAACCGTCAATCTACCACCCTCTGCTGTTTGCCTGCAGATACTTGAATGACAAAAATTTACTTTGCTTGAAGAGAAAGCTATGAATAGAAGCATGATGGGACACATGTACACCCATGGCTGATTCATGTTGATGTATGGCAAAACCCACCACACTATTGCAAAGTAATTAGCCTCCCATTAAAATAAATTAAATTTTTTTAAAAAGAAGCAGAAGCCTAGAACATGTAGAAATCTCACTGACATTGCCAACAGACGGACTGACAGATCACTCAATGACGCAGTCAGCTAGGACTGCATTTGGTGACATTGTACAAATCCCTTATAGGAGCTGACCTGCCCAGAGTTATGAGAGATTCTAGGACAGAGTAATTATGAGGACCCTTCAGTCAGGAAACTTATAAACCAGTTGGGTAATACGATAATCACATAAAATATCATCAACCTATAAACATCCCTTTTTCCCCTGGATCTCTGTAATTGTCGACATTTATTGAGCACTTAATGCAAATCATCCTTTCTTCCTTGCAGCTGTCTTGTGTGGTAAGTAAAAGCATAAAAATCCCCATTTTATAGATGTGATAGCTGAGCTTCAGTGAGATTGAGTGATTTGCCCAAGGTTATGTAGCTAGTGTGGAGAAGGAAATGGCAACCACTCCAGTGTTCTTGCCTGGAGAATCCCAGGGACAGAGGAGCCTGGTGGGCTGCCGTCTATGGGGTCACACAGAGTCAGACACGACTGACGCAACTTAGCAGCAGCAGCAGCATGTAGCTAGTACGTGGTGGCAGCAGGCTTCATAAGCAAACTCTATGCAGTGTCCACCTGGTATTATAGTATTTGTGTAAGGGATACTCTCCCTTGTGTGAGAATATCTCCATGAAAGCAGGAGAATTTCTGGCTTACGCATCCTGGTTCCTCTGTAAGCCCTGCCACTGTTTGCAAGATGAATATATACGTTCAGCTCAGTCTTTATTGAGTGCCAGCTCCATGTTTCATACACAGTGACATGAGAAAAGATAGGGAAAAATACAAGGCAGTGCAATAATCCCTCATTGATGAACCAGGGTACATGTCAGCAGCAGATTTTATCAGAAATATCCTAGTGAACAGGATTTCTATAGGAAGCATAAAATTGTGCTGTGGGCAAATTCTTTTACAAAACATCATCAAATATTCTGATAATTACCTAGCACATTAAGAGATCAACTCTTAATTGCATTCACTCACTCTATAGTCTAATCTGCTAATGAAACGGCTGTTCTCACAGTCAAGGTTTGGGGGATGCACTGGGTTGAAAAGTGCCCCTCTTAAATACATGTCTACCTGGGTTCTCAAAATGTGATCTTATTTGCAATAGTGTTTGCAGATGCAATTCATTAAGATGAGCTCATACTGAATCAGAATGACTAAATCCAATGACTGGTCTTCATACAAGAAAGACCATGTGGAGACCATGGGAAGAACCACTGACCAGCTGCATAGCAATGCTCAGGGATGAGGAATACTCATTAAAAAGGTGATTCCTGGGCACCCTCCAAACGCACACATCATATTATCTGTGAAGGAGGGTCAAGAATCAGCAGTTTTACTTGGCATCCTAGAGGTTTATGTTCACTAACGTTTGAAAGCTTTGGCTTTGGGAGATGTGAGGGTACATATGGTATGGTGCCTCTCTTCTGGGTGTACTTCTTGGTCAAGCAGCTGAGTCATATAAGGGAGCACATTAAGGGGCAACCCTACTGTACACTTGTAGAGAAGAGGCCATGGTCAGTGGGAGTACAGTAGTTAGGTGTGTTAGGAATTCACACAATCTTACTGTGGCCTCCAGGACACACTGAATGCCCTGGAGAGGTGCCCTAGTGAGTTGGCACTCAGGCCACGTCAAACTTTGTTAGGAGGGACAGCTGCCTCTCATTCAATAGTTACTATGTGATAATTAATTCACACATATCATCCCATTGAGTATTCCAGACACCTCTGAGGTATCAGTCTACAATTAGCCCTATTTTATTGGCAAAAATACTGATATTAGGAAAGTTAAGTAATTCACTGGAAGTGACATAGTAAGTGGCCAAGTCCACGTACAAAATCTGAAAGGTCTGAATTTGGGCCTCTTCTCTTTTCTCTTTTCCATTCTATCCCAGGCTCCAGAATGGAGTGAGTACCTTTCTCGTTAAAGCCACATGGCTTGTCTGTAAAGGAGCCTTGTCAAAGTCTAGGTAGATCTGAAGTCATGAGGTTAAAGTGCCATCATTTCTAGGAGACTCAGTTTTACACCAACATTTAGGGAACATTTTTTTTTATACTAAAATAGGCATAAATATATAATTGAGCAGCATTTTGAAAAATTAAATGAGATTTTAAGACAAAAGGTGTATGTTTAAGGAAATACTTGCAATAGGCTAGAATTTCTCAGGTCATCATCTGTGAGCTGGGTTGTGGGAGGACCCTCATGTATAAGGCTCCACACTCCAGGCTACGTTAGGTCAATATTGTGTAGTAGTATTATAGCAGAGACCCCTTTTGCTGATTTTGTCCCTAGGCTGCCTGGGTTGTCACAGGGTTCTGTTAGTTTGCTTTCATCTATTTTCAGTGGATTTCTACTTGAACTTGCCCCTCTGGTACATTCTGCAAAGTGGAAGCATTCATGGAAACATATTTACTTGATGGAGCAGCAGTGTTCTCTAATCTGAGGACCCTGACTTTTATGTCTACTGCATTCTCCCAGTGGTGGCAGCAAGAGTGTGGTTTTAGTCCATTTTGGCAGGTGGAAAAAAAAAATAGTGATTTCCTGGCTGGACACAAAAGAGAAAAAATGGTCTTTTCTCTACTGAGCAAAATCAAGAATGCCATAATAGGTCTTCTATAAGCCCATGAAGAATGTAGTCTAGAAAGTTTCCATTAATCATTTCACACCCACTGGCTACAGAAAGTGAAAGTGAAGTCGCTCAGTCGTGTCCTACTCTTTGCGACCCCATGGACTGTAGCCTACCAGGTTTCTCTGTCCATGGGATTTTCCAGGCAAGGATACTGGAGTGGGTTGCCATTTCCTTCTCCATGCCCAAAGATTAGAGCTGGTGACTGACTTAGAAAACATAGAGGTTCCTTCATCCTGAAACAGATGGTAAACCAGTGTTAGCAGTGAGATACTCAACATCCTGGGGAAAGAGACTAAATGATTCCCTAGAGCCCAGCACTTTGCTCAAAGCAGGGCCTCAACATAGTTGAAATGTTTATGGCTTCTCCACATCCAGTTTCCAAAATGTTTAACTTAGGAGTTAAGTATATTTTAAATAATTTGTTTTCTGGAACATGCCTTTGTGTTTCACAACTTAGAAATTAAATAGCACAATAGAATCCCGGTTCAAGTTCTTCAGTGAACACATCATCAGTGGGTCTTTCTGAATACTTTTTACATCTGTTCACAAAATTAAATGTTGGCTTCCTCTCCCCAATCTTCCCTAAAATATAACATAGAGAATTGGTTTGTCTTCAGCAAATAAATCATCCAGTTAAATTCATGGGACAAATCCATACTTCAGGTGGAAAGTTTAGTGTGGACTGTGGGCAATGTTATTTCAGGAATGTATGTCCCTTAGCAATTGACTAGTTACTCTAAATTGTGCCGATATGCCAATTACATTTGCACATCTTTGTAATTTGGGCACTTCCCCTCCTCCTGAAGGATGGAAGCACAGAACATTATTGGATACAGCCCCGATGTGAATGAAGCATCGTTTTTCCTGCTGGAAATGCAAACAAAGTCTTTATTTTTACTGCTCTTAAATTTTGACCTGTAACTGGCATCCATGAAAACCAGGAAACAGCCGCTGTAGCGTTTAGCATCACAGATGCTGCCGCAGAAGTGAGTCTAAAAAAATAGATTTTCAAGGGATTACAGCAGCAGACGTTACATAACAAGACTCAGTGTAATGATGGGGGAGGGGAACATCTGTTGGCTATTTTCAGAAAGCCGTCATCCTGTTACCCTCTATTAAAATAATCTTAGTGGATACTTGACTTTAATTGTTCATTTTTTCCCCCATGTTCCCCCCAGTGATTATAAAACTTGACATGCAGTTGACATTCCTATGCTCTAGTCTTGCCTTTTCTGTTTTTATTTTTGGTGGGTTGGTTATTCTTTTACCGTTTTCATTCATTGCTTTGTTTTTCTTAAAGAAAAGATTCTCTTACTACAAAATTAAGATAATAGTGATTTCACAGGGAGTATTCTGGATAACCTGGGTTCATGCAGTTGAAACCACATACCTTAGAGTCTAGCAGAGAAATGTTCAGTAACTATTAGTCCTTTCTCTTCTGTTTCCCTGAGAAGATTTGATATTCATGATGGATTTGGTTTTAAAATGTAGAATTTAGAAGACTGGAATATAGCTTAACACTGTAGTACTAAAGGCAAATGCTTCTGGAAGTTCAAATATCTTTATGTATACCAATCTCTCTCTCTCATGCACATGTGACAGTATACCAGGCACACTGGCTCTATGTCAGACAGTCATACTTCTCTGGCAGGAGTGGAGTCCAGCCCCTATGGAGTGTGTGCAACAGTGCCAGGTAGGACTTGAAACTCCTGTAAGGCGGAGCCCGTCTTCCTTGAGGATCTGAGGATCTATAAACACTGGGAGGAGAAACACTGTTTCTGTATGCCTACCAGCGTGAGCTTTTTATGCAGTCCATTAAACAAAAGACCATGTGGCAAAACTCAAAATTAAATAACATTTTGCAGGAGGTGTTTTGCCATGTTGAGTCCCTGAGAGAGACTTAACCCTTGAGGGCATTCTCTGATAGACATCTGAAAAAACCTTAATAGATAAACAGCCAAAAGCTGTATTTGATTTTCAGAATACAAAGTGGGAATCAACTTTATTTCAAACTGTCGGGGTGACGGTGATGTGGTTGAGAAGGATGGCGTGGATGTGGATGAACCACAGAGGGGAGAGGGAAGGGAGTCAGGGCCGTCCTTTTTCCTCAAATGGCCCTTCTTTTGGGGTCCCGTAGTCAGTGAGCTTGGTCATCAGGCCGTCCAGAGCCTCCTTGTCCAGGAAGCAGTATGACTGAGGGCCTTTTTCTCAACCCTGCAGTTGGCTCCATCGCTCGCTAGATGGAAACAGGACTAAAGTAAAAGGTGTGTCTCCCCCAGGGATTTACATTCTGGTTGGACACACGTTCCTTCATCTGACATTTCAAGAGAGTCATTGGAAGTTGAAACAAAGAAAGAAGCAGACGCACAGGTGTAGAGAACAGACTAGTGGTTTCCAGTGGGGAGAGGAGAGGGGCAAAGTAGGGGCAGGGGATTAAGAGGTGCAAGCTATTACACACAAAGTAAGCTCTGAGGATATAGTGTACAACAAAGGAAATATAGCCAGCATTTTATAATAAGTATAAATGGAGTATAATCTTTAAAAACTAGGAATCACTGTATTATACACCTGTAATCACTATATTATTCATCTGTAAGTTAAATAACATTGTACAGCAACTATATGTCAATAAAGTATATATAAATAAATATAAACATATATCTATATATGTAATATATAATATAAACATTATTATAAATGTATAATATGTATAATAGCCATTATAAAACAGATAAATATATCTATATAAATAGAAACTAACAATCCATGGTTCAGAGCAGACAGTGTCTGATGGAGGAGATAAAGAGAGGTCCGAGGCTGGCTGGGAGGAGAGAAGTAAACAGAACGCTCTTTCCCGCCCTTGTCTTCTATACACTCCACAGACCACACAAATGCCACCCACGCACCCAACTGCTACCACCCCCCAGCCCTCTGGGGACACTTGAGAAGCTCTTTGGTTTGCTCTTTCTTATTGTATGAGACATGAACGTATGGAAAATTACTTGAGAGTGATTGTCCCCCTTGGTATTTGTCTTTTGAACAAAAAGATCCTTTCTGGCGGGAATGGGAGGGACTCCAGCTTGAGAAAAACAGCTTTTGTCCTCACAAAATGCTCTTTGGGGGATGCTGTGTGAATGAGCTTCCTTTGAACCATAACTGGCATCCACAGGACTGCCAGATACGGATGGAAACCTCAGGAAAATGAAAATGCAGTGACAATGATGTGCAAGGCTCTCGGGTGGCCCCCACATTGCTGGACATGTGAGCAGGCTTCAGAGCCACCTCATGGCTTGGCATAGCATCCCTGTTTTGAGGCGAGGTTTTGTTTCTCCTGATGATGGCTTTTTTTAAGGTCATGATTTGTGGGCTTCCTAAAGCATTATCTGCACCATGGGCAACCTCAATAAGCTACAATGAATGACAATTCTTCCTTGAAATTTTTAATTATGGTGACACACACAAAAAAGAGTACTTATTAACTTTTGTAGCTAAACCACCTCTGCAGATGTTCTTCATCAAATAAAAGGGAACAGAAACAGAATGTTCTTAGAAGTTGAAGTGTGAAATATACAATAGGGGATTGCAGCTGGGTTAGCAGGGTTGACAAGGGCACCACGTGAGTGCCTGATGCACAATAGCTCCATCATTGGAAGGGTAATTTCATGTCATGGACTATACTGTGAAGAACCTCGAGTCAAAAGACCTATTCCTGGTGCTGTCTTCTCGCTGGAAGGGTATTGAGTGTACCACGCGAGTGACAGCAAAGTGTGGGCAGGAGCTCTATACCTTAACTGAGTCAGAAGCTGAGTTATGTTACAGCAGCCTTTGTAGGCTGGGTCAGTCAGTTCAGTCACTCAGTTGTGTCCAACTCTTTGCGACTCCATGGACTGCAGCACACCAGGCTTCCCTGCCCATCATCAACTCCCAGAGCTTGCTCAAACTCATGTCCATCGAGTTGGTGACGCCATCCAACCATCTCACCCTCTGCTGTCCCCTTCTCCTCCTACCTTCAATCTTTCCCAGCATCAGGGTATTTTCCAATGAGACAGTTCTTTGCACCAGGTGGCCAGAGTATTATAGGAGCTTTAGCTTCAGAATCAGTACTTCCAATGAATATTCAGGACTGATTTCCTTTGGGATGGACTATTTTGATCTCCTTGCAGTCCAAGGGACTCTCAAGAATCTTCTCTAACACCACAGTTCAAAAGCGTCAGTTCTTTGGTGCTCAGCTTCCTTTATGGTCCAACTCTCACATCCACACATGACTACTGAAAAAACCATAGCTTTGACTAGTCGGACCTTGTTGGCAAAGTAATGTCTCTGCTGTATAATATGCTGTCTAGGTTGGTTATAGCTTTTCTTCCAAGGAGCAAGCGTCTTTTAATTTCATGGTTGCAGTCACCATCTGCAGTGATTTTTGAGCCCAAGAAAATAAAGTCTGTCCCTGTTTCCACTGCTTCCCCATCTATTTGCCATGAAGTGATGGGACCACATGCTATGATCTTAGTTTTTTGAATGTTCAGGTTTAAGCCAGCTTCTTCACTCTCTTCTTTCAGTTTCATCAAGAGGCTCTTTAGTTCTTCTTCACTTTCTGCCATAAGGGTGGTGTCATCTGCATTATCTGAGGTTATTGATATTTCTCCTGGCAATATTGATTCCAGTTTGTGCTTCATTCAGCCTGGCATTTCGCATGATATACTCTGCATTTAAGCTAAATAAGCAGGGTGACAATATACAGCCTTGACGTACTCCTTTCCCAATTTGGAATCAATCCATTGTTCCATGTCTGGTTCTAACTATTGCTTCTTGACTTGCATACAGGTTTCTCAGGAGGCAGGTAAGGTGCTCTGGTATTCCCAGAATTTTCCACAGTCTGTTGTAATCCACACAGTCAAAGGCTTTAGCATAGTCAATGAAGCAGAAGCAGATGTTTTTCTGGAATTCTGTTGCTTTTTCTATGATTTGTAGGCAGGATACTGAGAGGCTAAGTTGAATTTGACCAATTTTCTTCTCATGTCATCATCTGCGTTCTTCCCAAATCAGACTCTAAAACAAGGACTACAGTTCAGGTAAATTATTTGTGGATTAAGTAGGGGTGAGAAAGGTTAAGAGAGACATGCAATCAAGTTTCCACCCTGCACAACCAGAAGTTTCTCCCCTTGGACAACTCTTAACTTTTGCCATACAAGGGTGATGCAGCGGAGATATTTTGAACGTCAAGTCCATCTGGTCTTTGCTTGAGAACTGCTGGGTTGGAAAGCATTCATTCTCCAAAATCCCAGTTTACTGGATGTTTGGTTCGAACCTCTTATCACTAAGAAAGGCTTCAGGCTTTGACAGCCCTAAGGGCCAAGGGGATATGAACAGGACCCAGAGTGCCTCACATCTCCAGACCAAACCTTCGGACCATGTGGACTCATTTTTATGGATTTGTTAAAACCCATTGAAGTAACCCACCTCCTACACAAATGGAAATCTATTATTTTTAATTGAAAGAATACACCTGGCATTAGAAACAAGAAATAACATACGCAGAAGTGTGTCTCAGCTCTGGGAAGCTTCAGCCACATCAGGACAAACTTTACCCTGACTTCCAATGGCTGGCACTGCACAGTTGCTCACAGGCCTGACTTCCCATTCTCATAACAGAGTCTGCCAAGAGCTTGGAGACTCATTTACCACCAATGAGTGTTAGATGGGGCCCCCGTTTCAAAGAAACGACTCTCACTTTATTTGGATGACATTTGTGGCTTATGTTGACTCTGAACGCTCTGTGAAAGTGAATCCTGGCCTCCTAACCCTGGGTCAGCCCAAGCACAGGAGCCTCTCCACAAGGAGCGGGTATCGTGGTCAGCTGTTGGCCAGACCTGAGGCAGGAGGCTTCCTGTGTAAATTGGCTCCCGCCATTTGTGTCCCTGGATGTGATGTGAGAAATGGGCATAAAAAGAAAATCACTCAGACTGCCAAAAACAGAAGATTGTTGACATAGGTCACGTTTTCAGGGAAGCAGACTGAGAAGGAGGTTTGCAAGCAGGAGGTTTTATTGGATCACACTCTCAGTGGATACCCTGAGGGGAGAGGAAGCTCAAGGAGGGAAGCAGAGTTGGGGAGAGGGAGAGGTTGGGCCCACCAGGCGCGCTAATGCTGACGTGGTGAATGGGCTGGCTAGGGCTGCCATGACAACGTGTCACAGACTGGGTGGTTTTAAGAGCAGAAATTCATTTTCTCACATGTCCTGGAGGCTGGAAGTCTGAGGTCAGGAGATCAGCTGGGTCGGTTTTCTGAGGCTGCTCTTCTTAGCTTGTAGGCGGCTGTCCTCTCCTTGTGTGTGTGTCCATGTCCTAATCCTCTCTTCTTCTGGGGACACCAGTCATATTGGATTAGGGCCCATCCTGATGACTTCATTTTAACTGAATTACCTGTTTCAAAGGTCTCTCTCCAAATACAGTCACATGTGATATTGAGAGTTTAGAACTTCAGGTATGAGTTCAGGGAGGGGGGCACCACACAGTTCAGCCCATAACAGCTGGTTCTTTAGAACTGCATCAAGCTGAAAGGATGGGTCTGAGCCTTTGAACCACCGGGTGAGCAGGTCCCTGCATGCAGGCTGACATTGAGAAGAGAGGCTCAGATAGTGAGGTGCTCCTCTCAGCAGAGGACAGTCCTCTGAGAGGCTGTCCTCAGAGCTATCGGTCCCTGGCACCTCCATCAGTGGGAATCAAGACTGCTCTGGCTCTGAAGGGAGGAGCAGATGTGAGTAGCCTGCTGCAAAACCCTCTCCAGGGACTTCCCTGGTGTTAAGGTTGGTAAGAATCCACTTGCCAATGCAGGAGACACAGGTTTGATCCCTGGTCTGGGAGGATTCCGCATGCCATTGGAGCAGCTAAAGCCCGTATTCCACAACTACTGAACCTGTGCCCTGAGAGCGCAGTGCTCCACCATGAGAAGCCTGAGCACACAAGCAAGAGTAGCCCCCACTCGCGTAACTAGCGAAAGCCTGCAAGCAGCAGCAAAGACCCAGTGCAGCAGACCCAGTGCAGCCAAAGATTAATTACTTTTTTAAAGCCCCTCCCCAGTCATGAACTTGTTCTTCATCTTGGACTGGCACTGTCTCCTTCCTCCCCGCCAATCATCTGAGGATGATTTCTTTGGTTTCAAGGGCAGGGCAGGGCAAGGCTTGTTTATTACCACACTAACATTTAGAAAAAGGGGTCCTAAGCCCTTGTGCGTGTTTATCTCTCTTCTATGTGAAGCATATGAAAGAGCTTCAGGGATCACAAGAGATGTGTCGTTCGCAAGGGTGTCCACTTTGATGGATGCAAGGCAGGTTTGGAAATTAACTTGTATGAATGAGCCTCCAGCTCAAGTCAAAATAAGTCTTGGTTCTTTGGCTCCATGACCATTTTTTCTTACAAAGTTGAAGAAAAGTCAAAAAGAGCAATTTATCAAAACAAAACAAGAAGACTCTGAATTGTGCTGCCACTGAGTAATGACAGATGAACTGAGTTTTCAAAAAGCCCCCAACAATAAAGGATTCTTCTTATGCATGCAGAAGCAATTTCAAAATGCAAAGATGCCCTTTGAGTGTGTATGGACTATGAATGCTCTCCAACTCCTCCGAATGTCTCTGGAAACACAGAAAGAAAATTTTTCTCATTCTGTAATTTAGAGATCAGAATACTAGTGTCTGTGGTGGAGTGCACAAATACAGACATACTTAATACCTTCAAGAGCAAAAAGAATTATATTCAGTGACATTTGACAACAATATTAAAATATCAGACCTGAGACTCCTGGAGGGTCTTGTGAAATCTTTTCCATTACTGCAGTTTCAACTGTGAACTTATTCTTTTTTTTTTTTCCTTTCTCTCATTGGCTGGTATGATCAAACTAAAAAAAAAAAAAAAACAAACTGCTTTAAATATAATATGGACCATTTTTGTAAATGTTTCTTTTAAGTTAGAATTTCTCTGCAAAGTTGGAACTAGGATAAAGTGACCTTTCTGCATACCAGCCAGTAAAAGCATTTCCAGTGTTCTCTCTTTGGCTTATACTGTTCCTTGACCTGTTTTAAAAGATCAGGATAGAACAGTGATTTTATCTATATGCCCGTGCTGTGCTAAGTGTTTCAAGTACCTTGTGAATAATAACTTTATAAACAATCGATGTTTATGAGCTTATTGCATGTCAGGCCCTTTGCCAAGCACTCTACATAGACTGTCTTAAGTGGTCATTACAGCAAGCTGTGACAGAAAGATTCTGAGATTCTCCCAAGATTCCCAGTGTCTGGTGTACACATCCCTTCTCCCAGTTGTTTAAACAATAATCTAGGTCTGAATATGCGGGGGAAAGGTTGTTCAGATGTAATTAAAGTCCCAAATCAGTTGACCTTAAGGTAGGGAGACCACCTAAGTGGGCCAGATGACAAAAGTCCTTTACATCTGGGTCTAGATGTCAGATATGAAGGAAGTTACAGATTCGGAATCAAGAAGGACTTACACACCTTCACTGCCTTGAAGATGGAGGCAGGTATCTGGCAAGGGAGGCAGGTGGACTCCAACTGACAATCAGCCAGGGGACAGGGACCTCAGTTCTCACCTGTGGGGAACTGTATTCTGCCAGCAAGAAGGAGCTTGGCAGTGGCTTTCTCTTCACGGCCTCTAGATTAGCAGTCAGCCCTGGTGACATCTTGATTTCAGCCTTTTGATACCCTGACCAGAAAATACAGTCACACCAGGCAGGCTCTGATCTACTGAACCCTAAGCTAATAGTCGGGGATTGTTCTGAGCCATAAAGCTTGGGGTCGCTTGTTATGCAACAGGAGAAACTAATATATCTGCCCCCACAAGGTCAGTGTTTCCATTTTAGAGATGAGACTGAGGCTTGGAAAGGGTAGTGGCATGCTCAGGATCAGAGGGCAGCTAAGTGGTCAAGTCCAAGTTGGAACACAGCCAGCTGGTGTTGGAACACAGAGGTGACTCACTGTGGGAGACGAGAGACAGAGATGCAGAGATGTCCCCAAGCCCGTAGCCCCTGTCTGTCTTCTGTAAATATAAATATGATGGGGTAGTCACTCCCCGAATGAGGCAAAAGAGACTTTTTAAAAGATGCAATGAAAGTATTTAGTCACTTTAGCTCATTAAAAAGGAGAGTTTCCTGATGGGGCCTGAACTCTTAAAAGGAATCTGCAGGTTGGAGATGGAGGAAGCCGTAGAGACATACTCTTGCTGGCCTGAAAGAATAAAGAATCCATATCCTGAACTGCCTTCCAAGGCCACATGACAAGGGATTGCCGGTGACCTCTAGAAGCTAAAACTGTCCCCAGTCAACAAGTAGCAAGATACTGCGGACCTCAGTCCTACAGCCATAGGGAACTAGAGTCTGCCAACGACCTGAATGAAGCTGTAAGTGGACCCTGGGCTCAGGTGAGAACTGCAGGGCAGCTGACACCTGATCACAGCTTCCGAGACCCCGAGCGGAGGGCCCAATTCTGTACGGTCTGGACTTCTGACCCACAGAAACTCTGAGACAATAAAACTTCGCTTTATAAGTTGCTAAGTTTGTGATCCTCTGTTATATAATGAGACCAGAACGAATATACTGGGGTGAGGAGAGACTGGTCTCCTTTTACTCCACAGAATCAAAGAGAAGGGGCTAGGACCCAGAAATATACCCATTTCTTCGTTTTCTTCTTTATTCAGTAGTGACTGTATCCCTTTCTAACTCTATTTAAACTTGACTTACCCAAAGCCCCAAGCAAGCTCCAGTTGTCCTGGTCTTCTATCCGTCTCAAAACCTCTCCTCATGTCATGTTGAAACTTAAGCCTTGGAATTTATTTCACTTATTAGCAGCAGCCACTGTTTTAGGAAGATCCCCAATATTCAAGCCTGTCCTGGTGAGGCTATTGGTTTATCTGTCAATAAGGCTGAACCTCAGTCTGCTTGCCCATCAGGCTGAATTTACACAGGATACCCCCTCCATCAGTTAAGGCTGTATTTGCCTGCACGCTAGGTCTCTGAGTGTTTGTCATTTGTCATTGGGGAAGCAAGTTGCATTCATCAGACTCCATTCATTCTCCCAGGACCGCTGAACCCACGATAATCTTGGCTGTGTCAGCTGCCCTAGGACTGGTAGCCGTGAAAAATGGGGGTCGGCCACAGATATTCCAAACCAGCTTTGCTGTGTAACCCTCTTCAGGGGCAGTGGCTGTGATGCTGAGAAAGATTAATAGAACTTATGTCATCATGTTTACGGGGCATAAAACCCCCAACTGTGGATTAATGGATATCTTGGTGGAAAAAAATACATTTTCACTCCTTTATGCCTTGATGGGTGAGCTACAGTTGTCATCAGTAGAAATATATAGAGAGATTGCCTTCAGAAGGTCAGTTTTTAAAGGACTTTTTTGACCTCTAAGTCAGTGAAAATGGATTTTTGATTGTTGACCAAGACAACTGTAACAAAAGACTTTCAATCTTAGAAAAAATTCTTATTGAAGTATCATATTCAGAGACGAACACCGATCCTAAGTATGACTTTTCACAGACTGAACGCATCTATGGAACTAGCACCCAGATTGAAAAACCAGGATCCCAGGCATTTCCCTAGGTCCCTTTTCACCAACCCTCACCCCAGAGTAATTTGCTATATTAATTTTTAACACCATTGGTGACTCTTCCTATTTCTCTAACATTTTTAAACTTTATAGAAATGGAACCATCCAGTGTGAACTCCATTTTTTTCTGGATTCTTTTATTCAATATTTTAAATTTGTATTATTGTGTGTAGTTATAAATTTTCAAGTCTTTCCAGTTTGTGTATCCCCTTGTATGCGTGTGTGCATGCATGCTAAGTCACTTCAGTCGTGTCCGAGTCTGTGCAACCCTCTGGACTGCAGCCCACCAGGCTCCTCTGTCTGTGAGATTCTCCAGGCAAGAATACGGGAGTGGGTTGCCATGCCCTCCTCCAGGGGATCTTCCTGACCCAGGGATCGAACCTGTGTCTCTTACGTCCCCTGCATTGGCAGGCAGGTTCTTTACCACTTGCGCCACCTGGGAAGCCCCTTCTATGAATAAATCACAATTAATTTATTCATTCTACTCTTTGTGGGCAATAAGTAGCTTCCAAGTTGGAGATAACTACAAATTAGTGCTGCTGTGAATGTTGCAGTATAAGTCCTTTTGTAAACATACATGTACATTCTGCTGGGTGTCTGCCTAGGGGTGGAATTGTTGGGTTGTAGGGTATGTACATATTCAGCTCATTTAGTAGGTACTGCCAAATCATTTTCTAAAGTGACTGAAAAGCAGTATATGAAAGTTCTTGTTAATCCACATCCTTGCCAATATTTGATACTGTTTATTCACTTTAGAAAGGTTTCTAAAACTTTTAAAACATCATAGTTTACAGATACCATCGTTGTTTCTCTTATGAAACTAAGAAGCACCCTGTATAAAAACATCACTGCTGGGCTCAGGCACCTTTATATTTGGCATAGTTTCATTGGATAAGATGGCAATCAGTAACAATAAATGACTCACCCTTTGTGTGGCTCTTTTCTACTTTTTGTAAAACATCCAGGCCCCTCTTTAATTCTGTACTCAGGTCCTCTGACAAATGTAAATGAAAGTCTTGTGTTTTTCCAAAAGAAGTCATTTTTTGTTCTGGAACTAAAGTACCCTTGAAATACATCTGCCATAAACTTGCCTTTTAGTCAGGTCTGTTTTCCTTAACTAGTACTCTGGGAATATTTACAAAGTTCCTGTTATGCGTCAGGACCTACACGATGCAAAGATGAGCACTGATGCAAAGATGAGCATCACCCTAGTCTTCGTAAGATTCTAGTTTAAGATTGTCATGAGAACTACAGTTACGTCATCAATTCCTAATAATGTTAATGTCACCTTTTATTTAAGCCTGAGGACCCATCTGAGTTTACTAATAACTTGTACATTAAAAAAAAGAATGTGAGTCATTTTAAGTACAGAAGTTTCTTTAACTACCAAATATCGCCTGCATACTTAAGGAAATTCACCAGGAAGATGGGCTAGGACCAACCAAAGTCTATACTGAAGAAAGTCACTGGACTCTGAGTAGCCTTGACAGGTTATACCCTTTCATAAAGGAGCCTTTTTATTATTCTTTGCCCTGTGTCATGTTCCTCACCATAATATTCAACTAAAGGATTTAAAGATTACATCAGTTGAGTGTAATCAGGGAAGCAGAACTTAACAAGAGATACGGAATAAGGGTTTTCTTATAGGGATTAGAACTTATTCAACAGTGAGAAACTGAGGAAGTCAGTGTCCAGAAGGGGATGACTTCTGGCAGAACAGAGAAGAGCCCCTAACTAGGGCCCAGCAGAGGGAGGTGCTGAGCACGTGTGTGGAAGGTCATAGCCTCCACATCTGACCAGGCCTGGAGCATGTGAGCAGGGCAGGAGGGTCAGGAGCACAGCTGGATGCCGAATGGAAGTGAGCAAAGATGAAGTGGGAGCCACAGGAGCGAAGAGGAACCACAGGAACAAACTGCGCATCCGTGTGCCTCTCGGTGCCCGGGACCCCAGACCTGCTGTAGTGAGGACAGAACTCACTTCCAGCTCGGCCTGTTGGCTAGGCCTTCTGCACATGAATTCTCCAGGACCTCTGATTCTTGGGGCACAATGATTAGGTATGAGAGTGAGCATCCCAAGAGAAGCAGGCAGAAACTGTTATCACTTTTCACGACATGGACCCAGAACTCACATATCATTTCTGCAAGGGTCCTAGGCACTCCCAGATTCAAGAGAAGGAAATATAGACCCCACTTCTCAATGAGAGGATGGTCAGCATTACATCTTAAGAGGAACCTGAAGGATGGGGTATCTTGCATGCCATCTTGGAAAATACAGTCCGCCACAAGTGGTGACCAATACCCATAATGAGTTTATAAACACAGAGCTTGCCAGCTAAATGAGCTCTTATCCAGCAATAACCCCAAGCATATATATGTGTATGAGAATACACGCACATATGTGTATATAACAAGTACTTGGCAAATGAGGTTAATTCTTGGATTTAACTTACTTCCAAGATATTTTCAGTGTTATGCCTAAGGATAAGGGCAGAGAACTGGGCCACCCAATTAGTTTAAAGTAAAAGTACTTTTCCCTCATCATCCATCTTCTCTCTGTGGGAAAAAAAAAAAAGAATAAATCAGGCTGCTGAATTTTTGACCCATACCATTTCCATGGTAACAAACTCTAAAATGTTAAAAGGTGGATTATAATTCCATGCAATATTTAAGAAATCTGGATTTAGTCTGTAGTGCCTAAAAGTACACTTAAAACAGTAAATAACATTACCACTAACCCTCCCTCCCCCGCAACAAATGTACTCCACACACACACATGCAACATAAGTGTTGTTTGTTTTTTTAATTCCACAATTTATATTGTGGACATAAAAATAAGAAGAAATGAGTACAAATGAGACTGTCTGGCTTGGCTTGTTCTTCTTAGATCTGCTTTGAACCATATTTTCTTGTTTTGATTTTGATCTCAATTAGAAGACTTTAGAAATAATCCGATCATTTGAAGCCTGGAGAAAAAAGCCAACCATCACAAGCACAGAAGTGAGATTTATTATGGTGTTTGGAAATTATAAGTAGTTTACTGAAGCTGAAGAGTAGAGTATGTCTAACACAGAATCTTACTTTTTAAACTTATTGTATTGAACTATAATTTGACTTACAATATTGTGTCAATTTCTGCCATACAGGAAAGTGATTCAGTAATACGTATATATATATTCTTTTTCATATTATTTTCCACTATGATTTATCACAGGATATTGAATATAGTTCCCAGAGCTGTACAATAGGACTTTGTTGTTTATCCATTTAATATAAAATAGTTTGCATCTACTAATCCCAAACTCCCATCCACCCCTACCCTGCCTCTCCTTCCCTTTGGCCGCCACAAGCCTGCTCTCCATGTCTGTGAGTCGGTTTCTGTCTCATAGATAGGTTCGTCTGTGTCATAGGTTAGATTCCACATGTAAGTGATATCGTATGGTGTTTGTCCTCTTTCTGACTTAGTATGATACTCTCTAGGTCCTTCTATATTGCTGCAAATGATATTATTTCATTTTTATGACTGAATAGTAACAGAATCTTATTTTTAATATTAGGATTCCTAATTATGATGTATTTCATAATATAGAAAGGTGTAGAATGAGTATAGAATATGATATCTATGTACCTACCCCCATAGTTAATAGTGGTTACCCATCACCATATTTTTTCTTGAATCTTTTTTCTTTCTATATAAATAAATTATTCACTATTCAGTTAAAGCCTTACCAGTCCATCATGTGGACTTCCCTGGTGGCTCAGATGGTTAAGCATCTGTCTACAATGCAGGAGACCTGGGTTCAATCCCTAGGTTGGGAAGATCCCCTGGAGAAGGAAATGGCAATCCACTCCAGTACTATTGCCTGGAAAATCCCATGGACAGAGGAGCCTGGTAGGCTACAGTCCATGGGGTCTCAAAGAGTCAGACATGACTGAGTGACTTCACTTCACTTCAGTCCATCATTTTACCTTCCCTCCGTTTCCAGAAATCATCATTGTCTTGAAGTTCATATGCAATATTCCTACATATGTTTCTGGAAGTTAGTGCTTATGAATGAATCTCTACACTCTTGTATATTTGTGTTTTAAAATTTTGTATAGTGGCATCAGAGCATGTATGTCCTTTTGTAACTCATTTTTAATGCTCAACATTATGATTTTTATCTTTAGCTACAGGGCATAAACACACCATAGGGAAACTGGAGGTGAGCATGCAGTATTGTACAGATAGTTAATCACTGATTCAACTAAATGTATACATAACCTGGGGAGTGAGTTGATGTTGAGTTTTTGCATTTGTCGAAAATGTTAATGCCATGTAGGCAGGACTGGACACTAGAAACTCAGGTAAATAGAGGGAAAGGAAAGCAGGGTTATTTGTAACCCAGTCCTTCCATTTCTGAAGGCTAGGTGCTTTCTCCACCCTGTGGGAACAGTGGCTGGGGATGCATGGTTTTTGTTAAACCAGTGACTGCAGGAGGAAGTCCACTTAGCTGGGGGTATAGCCTTGTGCAAGGATCAGGAAGCCACATCTCTGAGCCTCCATCAGGGAACCCTGGTGATTGTTCGTGTCCTAATTCTCTCCCTACCCTCCCAGTCACGTAGATCGCTCTCCTCCTAGGAACTCTGGGACTTGGCTCATGTGACTCTGTCCCCTACAGGCTGGGAGAGCTGAGAGGTTGGGAAGATGAAATCCATTTGGGTTTTTTCCTGTGCTGTCACACATACACCCCACTTCTGTTCCCTACTGATGTTCCATTCAATTGCCAGTTGCAATTTGATGGATGGAGTAAATTTTAACTTTTTGTACATTGTTAAAATAAAGGAACAAAGGGGGTGTTAGTTTTCAAGACACAAAATTGAGTCACTGATTTAACATCAGATATCCGTGAGCTGTTAGGTATACCCCATCTCTCTTCTCTGGTACCAGTTACTCTAGGAATGTCTCAGAGAAACTCCTTACATGCAGAAGCTCTTGAAACAGAAAACAGGGACCGTGCAAACATTTTACTTCTGAAGTGGCATTTCCTTATTCAGTAATAACCTACCAGATTAGTTACATTGGCCTCATGTACTGTCAGCTAATTACAGTTTATTTCTGCTGCATTTCCAAGTATGTAAAGCTAAAAGCAAGTGACTGCATGCAAATTATACTGTGTGAAGCTTTTTGGGTCATGTTCAAATACTAACAGTTTTGATAAATATATTTGTTTAACAAGGGTAGGACAAAGAGCTCTCTGTTTACTGACATACTTTATTGTCATTCCGCCGTACACCTCTCGTGTGGCTGTTTAATAGAACATAAAAGTCTAGGTATCCTGGTGGAATCTCAGATCTTATTTATAGCTTGCTGCAAAGTGGCTTCTTGTCATTTATTATTTCTTATTTGATTTATGCAACATCTTTCCACCAAATTGCCCATGGGTTTATTTACATAGAGAGTGCATTTACAAACACACATACACACACTCACATGTGTGAACTTCACTCAGTGTTCTCATAGAGTTAGCAGTATAGCAGCAAGAGTCTGTGAGAGGGTCTTCCGTTTATTTTTTGTTCCAAGACCATATTCTGGGAATGCATTTGCCATATTTCCTCTCACTTTAGGTATCTCTTGTTTGCCCCTAGGTGGATCGGATCATCTTCTGTGTCTTCCTAGAGGTCGACTTTAAAATCTACAAAAAGAAAATGGGCGAGTTTTTCCCAGCAGGTGAGTAAAGCAGTTTGTTTCCCCTGAAATTGGAAGGTGAAAACATGAGGGCGTCACTTGCAGTTCTACTACTTTATTTTGCCTCCTACATAGTCTTACAAGTGTGGTTTCCATACACCAGTCACATCTGACAACCTGTGTTTTCCTTGCTAAGATCTAAAGGAGGCGACAGGAAATCCAGGCGTGATACGTCCTGCTCTGGCCAGGTGACTGTGTTGTCTTGGGAAACGTGGTTCATCTCCTGAGTCTCAGCCCCTCACATCAGAAGTGAGGGGCTGGACCAAACGATACTTTCTCTTGCCCCAAATTTCATGTCCTGTGATTTCTTCCCCACACTTGTAAGTCATCCAGGTCTAGAAATTGTACGAAACCCATTAATATTTGTAGGCACAATGCAGATTATTACTGCATTCCATCCCTCTTCTCCCCAAATTGCAGTGGAGAGAGCAGTCCTTTCTAGGGCAATCTGAAAAAGGTAGGCTCTCATCTTATTTCATACTACTTTTTAGAAAGTAGGAGAAACCTCAGGGTTATTAAAGAACCTTGAGTAAATGATTTACATCCATTGAATGTGCCATTAACTGTTCTTGGTTCATTTGAATATCACCCCCACTATCCCTCTTCCAGCCTGTGAATACCTTGCTATTTTCGTAGTTCCGCTGCGTCCCAGTACCCTATGTACTTTTTTCAGCCATAGTAAAGACAGCTCCCAGGTAATTCAAATTACCATGAGAGTTCCAAAAAACAGCAAGGAGACATAAGAAAGTCTTCTTAAGTGATCAGTGCAAAGAAATAGAGGGAAAAGTCAGAAAGGAAAAGACTAGAGATCTCTTCAAGAAAATTAGAGCTATCAAGGAAACATTTCATGCAAAGATGGGCACAATAAAGGACAGAAATGGTGTGGACCTAACAGAAGCAGAAGATGTTAAGAAGAGGTGGCAAGGATATACAGAACTACACACAAAAAAAGATCTTCATGACCCATATAACCACGATGGGGTGATCACTCACCTAGAGCCAGACATTCTGGAGTGTGAAGTCAAGTGGGCCTTAGGAAGCATCACTACAAAGAAAGCTAGTGGAGGTGATGGAATTCCAGCTGAGCTATTTCAAATCCTAAAAGATGATGCTGTGAAAGTGCTGCATTCAATATGCCAGCAAATTTGGAAAACTCAGCAGAAACCACAGAACTGGAAAAGGTCAGGTTTTCATTCCAGTCCCAAAGAAAGGCAATGCCAAAGAATGCTGAAACTACCACACAATTGCACTCATCTCACACGCTAGCAAAGTAATGCTCAAAATTCTCCAAGCTAGGCTTCAACAGGACATGAACTGAGGATTTCCAGATGTTGAAACTGCATTTTGGAAAGGCAGAGGAACCAGAGATCAAATTGCCAACATACTTTGGATCACAGAAAAAGCAAGAGAGTTCCAGAAAAATATCCACTTCTGCTTCACTGACTACGCAAAAGCCTTTGACTGTGTGGATCACAACAAACTGTGGAAAATCCTTAAAGGGTTGGGAATACTGGACCACCTTACCTGCCTCCTGAGAAACCTATATGCAGGTCAAGAAGCAATAGTTAGAACTGGACATGGAATAATGGACTGATTCCAAATTGGGAAAGGCATACATCAAGATTATATATTGTCACCCTGCTTAGTTAACTTCGAAGCAGAGTACATCATGCGAAATGCCAGGCTAGATGAAGCACAAGCTGGAATCAAGATTGTGAGGAGAACTATCAATAACCTCAGATATGTAGATGACACCAGCCTGATGGCAGAAAGCAAAGAGGAACTAAAGACCCTCTTGATGAAAGTGAACGAGGAGAGTGAGAAAGCTGGCTTAAAACTCAACATTCAAAAAACTAAGATCATGGCATCTGGTCCCATCACTTCATGGCAAATAGATGGGGAAGCAGTGGAAACAGGGACAGACTTTATTTTCTTGGGCTCCAAAATCACTGTAGATGGTGACTGCAGCCATGAAATTAAAAGATGCTTGCTCCTTGGAAGAAAAGCTACAACAAACCTAGCTGCTGCTGCTGCTGCTGCTGCTAAGTCACTTCAGTCGTGTCTGACTTTGTGCAACAAACGTAGGCAGCGTATTAAAAAGCAGAGACATTACTTTACCAACAAAGGTCCATATGGTCAAAGCTATGGTTTTCCCAGTAGTCATGTATAGATGTGAGAGTTGGATCATAAAGAAAGCTGAATGCCAAAGAATTGATGCTTTTGGTGTTGGAGAAGACTCTTGACAGTCCCTTAGACTGTAAGGAGATCAAACAAGTCCATCCTAAAGGAAATTGGTCCTGAATATTCATTGGAAGGACTGATGCTGAAGCTGAAGCTCCAATACTTTGGCCACCTGATGTGAAGAACTGACTCATTGGAACAAACCCTGACGTTGCGGGGGAGAAAGGGATGATAGAGGATGAGATGGTTGGATGGCATCACTGACTCAGTGGACATGAGTTTGCGCAAGCTCTGGGAGATGGTGATGGACAGGGAAGCCTGGCACGCTGCAGTCCATGGGGTCACACGGAGTTGGACATGACTGAGTGACTGAACTGAACGGATGAACACTGTGGTGCCTGCCTTTCAGAAAGATTTTTTTGAGGTTTTCATGTCCATCTCAAGTGGTCTTTCATCTAACTAGTGATTCTGGCAGGTAGGAAGGTGTGAATGAAGGCTGCTGGTGCGTGTCACCCTCTTAAGCAACCTTTCATAGCCTCATCATAGAGAGGATGCCCCTTCCACCCTCAGATCAGGATCGGTTGCCTAGCTACAGAAAATGCTGGAGGTGTTCCACTCTGTGCAGATGATCAAGATGGGCTAAGTTCTCCTGGGTGATCTGAAATCTTCTGTAATGTTATACTTGAAAGGTAAACCTGCTAAGTGTATTTCATTTGGGACTTTACAGTGTCCCCCTAACTGGAACATAACGTCAATCCAGAAAGACTCCCATGTGATGAAGAAGATCAGGGCTGTGATCTTTTTTCTCTTTCTCCTCCTCCTCCTCCTTCCCCTCCTTGTTTCACTTGCATTCATTTTTTTCAAACAACTCAGTATTTTCCAGAATATAAAGCACATAATAGCTGTTTAATAAGTAGCTGCTGATATGAGTTGAACTTAATAAATTCTTCTCTCCATAATCTCATGGCTTCTTTCTGTTTCAATCTCCTTGTTCCATCTTCTCTATTTCCTGTATAATCACACTGAGCAGATTTCTGTATTTTAAAGTCTTCTTAAAAGAAAACGTCCATTCATGTAAAAAATGCAACTGGCTATGGTATGTGCTTGTAAATGTCTTGTCAACACCACAGCATGATTTATAAGATTTTATAGATTTCGGATTCCTTGATATATTTGGCAATAATGACATCATATTCATTTTGAAACCCCTGAAAATGAAAACTTGTTTTCACTCTAACATATGAGAAAAATAATAATTGTATAAGTATAATGCATTGCTGTTAAAACAAATCTATCCATCAGCAGGTATTTCCAGTGATGCAAAGCCAAAAATCATATTACAGGTTTTAAAAAATGGGACAGTTTTAGTGATCTAGAATGTATTAATAGCTATGCAAATAAATTGTTGTTTGAAAATTGCTACTTTAAATAAATCCAAAATGCATCTTAGCACTCAAGCGAGTGAAATAATAATAAAATCATTCTCAGTTTCACATCAGTGCTTTGAATCATGCCGTGCTCATGAAATTATTTCTATTACATATTTATAATAGTAAGTACATTTTTAAACTAAATGTCAAAATCCTCCTATATTGTTCAGTATTTCTGCAATGCTGAGGCATCAGCCATTTGTAAATTCTAAATATGAAATATGAAATAAAAGTAACTTCTAATAGAATATGTGACTGCTAATATAGATGATATACATTATCTGTCCATAATTTGAATTTATGGTTAATTCATGACCATACTATCTTTGACTGGAATATAATTTTTCTGACTTGCACATACTCCCTGGACTGATTTCAGATTATCTAGCTAGTCTTCTTAACCCTTCCCAATGCAGTAATGATCATAGTTTAGGGGGAAAAGTCATTTTTATGTTAAACCAGATCTCTGTGTTTGGGGATACTTTGGTCCCATATCTTTAAATTTCATAATGGAGACTAAGGCAAAATGAATGAGAAAACAATAGAAGTTAGACTAGAAATGATCATAATAAAGATACAGCACATGCATAACTACAGCTTGATGTTACTAACAGGCATAATAGCTAACCTTATGGATTGCTTTCTATCAGTCATAAGATACATAGAGTAAATCAGTTAAATCTTCATAACTCTGAGAAAGTCAGCACCATAGCAGCCCTACTTTTTCGATATGCACACTTCAGAAAAGTGAGACATTCAGCTAGGGACTAACAGAGCTGTATTTTAAAACTGAGAATAGTATCTGTCACCACACAAGTAATAAGAGGGTCTTCTGAGAAGGCTGGGGTCAAATCCTAAGAGGCACCTGGAGCATCGAGAAAGTCTCCCTGATTTCATCTGATTCTCATCACTTTTCAAATCTGCTAGGCTTCTCTTCCTTATAATGTCTGAGTTTTTCCTCATGAAACCACTCTAATATGAGTCAAGTTGGTACCATATTACAGATTTCAAAATCAAATTCCATCTAACTCATCCAGGTCGTGTGGTACAATTTTCTGTAGATAAGTGGTCACTAGGAAGTCAGGGATCACGGGAGAAGATGGAAAAGTGTCCGTATTAGTTTATCAGGGTTGCCATAATAAAGTGTCACAAATTGGATGGCTCAAACACCTGAAATTTATTTTCTCACAGTTCTGAGGACTAGAAGTTCAGCATCAGGGTGTTGGAGGGGCTGGTTTACTCGCCAGCCTCTCTCCTTGGCTTGTTGATGGCTGTCTTTCTCCTGTGTCTTCGTGTGGTCTTCCCTCTGTGTGTCTTTATCTCAGTCTCCTCTTCTTACACGGACATCATTCATATCGGATCAGGGTCCACCCCAGTAAATTCATTTTAATTTAATTACTTCTTTAAAACCCTATCTCCAGGTAGTCACAGAGAGTTCAGTTCAGTCACTCAGTCGTGTCCAACTCTTTGCAGCCCCATGGACTGCAGCACGCCAGGCTTCCCTGTCCATCACCAACTCCCGGAGCTTACTTAAACTCATGTCCATTGAGTTGGTGATGCCATCCAACCATCTTATCCTCTGTCATCCCCTTCTCCTCCTGCCTTCAATCTTTCCCAGCATCAGGATCTTTTCAAATGAGTCAGTTCTTTGCATCAGGTGGCCAAAGTACTGGAGTTTCAACTTCAGCATCAGTCCTTCCAATGAATATTCAGGCCTGATTTCCTTTAGAATGGACTGGTTGGACAGATGGTTAGGGCTTCAAAATATGAGTGTTGGGGAGACACATTTATCCCTTAATAGAGCCCATCAGGGAAATGCATTAGGAACTTTGGAAAAAAGAAACCAGCAACAGGTTTTTTTGAACAGTTTTATGGCTTTCTGTGGGTGAAGTACACATGACTTTTTCTTTCTGGGAGTATTTGTTAGAAGTCTGATGTGGCAGCTTATGGAATTATCATACACTTTAGTTGCAAATAATTTATAGTTACATGTGTCATTTCATAGCCTACAGCAAGTAATATTTGTATGATTCAAGTCAGAAATCTCTTTGTTCTTTACATAAAAGGTTTGGAATTTTCAGTGGGTAGGATTTATTTTGTGTAATTTTCAGTGAATATAAAAAACAAAGCATAAAAACACAAGTTCTGATCTTGAATGTGGAAGTCAGTTTTTTTATTGGACTCAAGTCCTAACAGAGAATTTAAGGACATTAATTTCCCTCATAATAAGAATTCCGTTTCTTAGTTTTGAGATTAGATCAAAGAATCCTCATGTTGGAAACTTGAAAGATAGGGTCAAGTCACCACCTTCCCTTTTTGGGGAGGGAAAGTCAAATTTCTTTACTGTAGGGTTTCCCAAATAGTGGTGATTTTGCCCTTCCAAGAACAATTGGAGACATTTTTGTTACTCACAACTAGAGGAAGGGAAGTGCTACTGGCAACTAGAGAGTCAGTGCCAGGCATGGAACTCAACCTCCTGTGATGCGTGAGACAGCCTCACAGCAAAGACTTCTCCGACCGCAGATGTCAAGAATGCAGAAGCTGAGAAACTCTGCTCTACTGTGACCGTCTCTCTCTCACCATTCAGGCCACCAAAGCAGGCTTTGCCTTTGGATCGGGTTTATTTCTACTTGCTAATACCTTACCCAGACTTAGCTGGATTCTGAACCTGTGCCTTCACCCTGACCTTTGGGTCCCTAGATTCACAACCATCTCCTGGTCTAGTCTTCTGGGTTTGCCTTCTCCCCATTCACTCTGGACCCACAGATTTCTTTGCATGTGCCTCTGCTGCCCCCGCCCCAACTGCCTGGTTCTTCCAGCCCCAGCCCACTCCTGGTATCGCTCATTATTGCTACGTAGGAGATCTGATGTAGTAATCTCAGAAAGTGTGGTTAGCTGTTATGTAGTTTTTATATACCTAATGAATAAGTGTAGAGGTGAAGCTAATAGGCAGAACAAGGAAGAACAAATTCACCAATTATTCTCTCTACATACCTCAAGCAAAAGTTATGATTTCTTTGGCTAAAAGTTTCACTTTTATTAGTGATCATTGGGTTAGTGACCATTCATTGACAATATTATCTTGTGAGCTCACAAATACATTTGATATTAGAAATCTTCAATCCCCTACAAGTATCCAAACTCAGCTGACTCATTCACAAAGAAACTGACTATGACTAAAAAAATTTATCCATAGTCTCTTTATTGTTTGACCCTGAAAGTGATTAGATTTCTCCAATTTTTCTTCCAAGTATGAAATTTATATAGCTTATACACAATATTCATGTTGACTTATGCAGAGTTAACTATAATTAAATATGTACCTTTCAAATAGTAAGTAGCTGAGAAAATTAATAAAACAGAAAAATGATTCCAGGATGAAGTTGTATTCTTCTTAAACCTGCCACTTGTCTCTAAGAGGAAGATTTGCTTTAGACAGAAAATTTCATTTGTGTTTGAGTGTGACTCAAAAACTATTTGAGAAAATCAAATAGAAAAGAGGCTGAAAATTTCACTCCCTTTTTGATAGACATAGCAAAATAATGATCCATTTGACCCACCAGTATATTTGGGAGGCATTTCCAAGTACAGAATAAAATGATAAACTTTATAAAGCTGCAAAAATATTCAATGCCTTAAAAATGAGCTTGAGAAATATATTTGTATTAATATACACATATAGAAACATGTGTATGACCTGTATAAAGTTACTAGTAGATAAAATTAATAGACATAGAATTATGAATGTTTATAAATTATGAATTTTACTAGAGATGATTTCTGCCCTTAAATATAGATTTTTCTTTGTTGGATATAACGCAAAACCATTTGAATGAAAAAGTCAAAGCATACGTCAGGTTTGAGAACTCTACATTGGCAACCTGCTAAAAATTAAACAGATGACAGTGGTTGCCTAAATTGCATAGGTTTTATTCAAATATTGACAGACATATTATTAATTTATTTTATTTGAGTGTGCAGACATATTTAGGTTTTATGAAGGAAACCCCAAATATAGATTTTGATGAGAATTGTCATATCTTTTAACATATGACTATTATTTTCTAAACACAACAAGTCAAGAATCTTCTCAGTCAGGTTCCAATTATTTCAACCTCCTTGCTGCTACTGCTGCTAAGTCGCTTCAGTCGTGTCCGACTCTGTTCGATCCCAAAGACGCCAGCCCACCAGGCTCCCCTGTCCCCTGGGATTCTCCAGGCAAGAATACTGGAGTGGGTTGCCATTTCCTTCTCCAATGCATGAAAGTGAAAAGTGAAAGAAGTCACTCAGTCGTGTCCGAGTCTTAGCGACTCAATGGAATGCAGCCTACCAGGCTCCTCCATCCGTGGGATTTTCCAGGCAAGAGTACTGGAGTGAGGTGCCATTACCTTCTCCGTCAACCTCCAAATATAAATTAAATTGTATTAATACAAATACATCTTTCATTAATTTTCCTGACCATGTGTTTCTGTCATTTATCTCTGTCTAAATTATATACATTCTTGCAGTTTGTCTTCAGCTGAATTTTTATGTTATGATTTCTTTTTTAACCTTTATCTTGTCTCATCAATGGAAAGGTAAATTTGGAGCAAATTGAGACCATTTCTGATACTCTGTTGTACTTCCATAATCTGGAAAATTTCAAAATATATATAGTAGGTGTTCATTAAACTAACAAAAAGCTACCATGACTTTTTAAGCTAAAACAAATAGCTCAGTTGGTAAAGAATCCACCAGCAATGCAGATAGCCCTGGTTTGATCCCTGGGTCAGGAAGATCCATTGGAAAAGGGATAGGCTACCCACTCCAGTATTCTTGGGCTTCTCTTGTGGCTCAGCTGGTAAAGAATCTGCCTGCAATGCAGGAGACCTGGGTTTGATCCCTGGGTTGAGAAGGTCCCATAGAGAAGGGAAAGACTACCCACTCCAGTATTTTGGCCTGGACAATTCCAGGGACTATACAAAGTCCATGGGGTCACAAAGAGTTGGACATAACTGATTGACTTTCACTTTTCACTCAAGTAAAAGATCTTTTTTTTTTTCCAGAAATCCTAATCTAGATAAAGGAACAGCACTTTTCATATATTTTTTGTCATAAGGGAAGAATATTTCTCTAAAATTATCTTTCTAAAATTACATCCTCTAACAAATGAACATGATTTTTTAAAATTTATACCTGAATCTACCAAAGCTAAGAAGAAAAAGGTACAGTCAGCCCTTCATATTCATAGCTTCCATATCTGTAGATTCAACCAACCTTTTTTAAAATATAAAATTTTTGCAAGTCCTTCAAAGCAAAACTTGAATTTGCTACATGCTAAGCATTTACATAGCATGTACATGGTATTAGGTATTATCAGTATTCTAGGAATGATTTAAAGTATATGAGAGGACAGGTGTAGGTTACATGCAAGTAATATGCCATTTTGTACAAAGGACTTGAACGTCCCTAGATTTAGGTATCTGCCTAAGATTCCTAGAACCAATCTCCTTCAGATACCAAGGGTTTGACTGTATTCACCCAACTTCTTTTTCATCTCCCTTCTCACTCATAAGTTTTTCTCATACACCATCAGTATTATATGTCTCCTATGTGCCCAAGACTTTGATCACTATTGCATTTAAAATACAGTTCTCATAAGATCCTGAAATGGCAAGTATTATACACAAGAGTTGGAAGACAACATCAGCAAATAATCAAATACAACACTGATATAGTCACAGTACCAGGAATTCTAGGCAGATACATATGAGGACCAGAGTGGGTAAGCTAAGTTTCATGAAGATTCTAGTACCTGTAGTGAGCTTTAAGAGATGAACAGAAGGGAATTCCCTGGTGGTTCAGGAGTTAGGATTCGTGCTTTCACGGCTGAGGACATGGGTTCTCATCCTTAGTGAGAACCCATTGAACTAAGGTTCAATCCTTAGTGAGGACCTAAGATCCCTCAAGCTGTGTGGCACAGCCAAAAAAAAAAGGATGAGCAGGAGCAGAGATGTGATGTCAAATGTTGTGTAAGAGACAGAGGAAGAAGGGCAGTTCATATGGGAGAATCAGGGAAAATAAATAAGATGCTTCTATCAAACGTGTGAATCCTTGACTCAGAAATGTTGACATCCATCACCATGTAATAGCTAGTTGGGCCTGAGAGTAAGCCTTTCAGTGGGATTAAGGAGGGTTATTTCATTCCTAACTAGAGACTGGCCTTCCAACAAGAATCCTATGGCATAGGTTCATCAACTGATTTTGGGGGGATAACAATGAACAGGACACTGAAGAAAGCTCAGCCAATTGCCCCAAATCATGTAGATGGGTATTTCTAACCTCAAATCCTTCCTGCTATGCAACACTTCTTCCCATAACAATTCTGAAAATGTGGGCAGTTGTTCAAAGCTAGATTTTCTGCTAAGAAAGTCATATGTCATCTATTTGTTGTAATAGCCCTAGAGTTTCTGAAGTGCTAAACATGCCTCCAGCCACAGGGCATGCCCACATGTCCTTTTCCTTCCTCTTCTTATCTGCTTCCCAGTCATCTGTTTTCCAAGAACATCAGTGAAGCACGGGGCACCATGATCTGCTATGGTTTACTTTACTCTTGCCATATCAACACAGTGGTCAGAAGGCCAAGTTTGAAGGCCTTGGTGGTGATAGGCATGGTGAAGACCTGAAAAACCTAACTAATAGCTAATGAAGAGCTTGGCACATAGTCAAAGCCATCTGCTTGTTGGAAGAAAACCTCTAGGCTTGTCATCACAAACAGTCTCTGTTCCTGAGACAGCCTCCTCAGAACTGTGGGACTTTGTGTAGGTTGTTTAATCTTTCCACGCTTCACTTTTGTCCTGGGCACAAGCGGTGATGGGACATTTCCAAACAGAATGAATAACAACGTAAATGAATATTCAGAGAGATGTCTAGACCAAGGATTATGCATTTAAAAGATGCCTGTTTACTTCTTCTTGTAATTTTAAAAGGAGGCATTTCAGTCATTGGACCATGTTTTAAAATATATATAGCTTCTAGAAAATATATAGAAAACTTCTTATTGTAATATAAAAGTAGCACAGATTTGTAGTAAAAAACAAAAAGAGAGAATTCAAAAGAAAAAAATACAAATAATTTTTTATCCTATAGTTCAGAGATGAATTAGATATCATTGTTTATCCTTTAGGTCTTTTAAAATGCAAAGTGAAAACAACCAAAAATGCAGTCTTATAACTCACAATGTGTCACATACCACAGATCATGAACATTTTTTCATGTCATTATATATTGTTCTGTAACAAGGAGATCCAACCAGTCCATTCTAAAAGAGATCAGCCCTGGGTGTTCTTTGGAAGGAGTGATGCTAAAGCTGAAACTCCAGTTCTTTGGCCACCTCATGTGAAGAGTTGACTCATTGGAAAAGACTCTGATGCTGGGAGGGATTGGGGGCAGGAGGAGAAGGGGACGACAGAGGATGAGATGGCTGGATGGCATCACTGACTCGATGGACGTGAGTCTCAGTGAACTCCAGGAGTTGGTGATGGACAGGGAGGCCTGGTGTGCTGCGATTCATGGGGTCGCAAAGAGTCGGATACGACTGAGCAACTGAACTGAGCATAATCTTAATGAACCCAATGTTTACCCAAAATTGTATTGTTGAACTGTGAAAATATCATTGCAAATTATTCTCTATTTGTTGATGAATGACACTTATAGAAGCACGTCTTTATAGGTAAACATTGGCATATATCCACAATTTTTTTAGAATACTTTTCTAGAAGGAGTATTACTCTTTCAAAATGCATAAAAAATCAAGATGCTTCTGATAGTAATCATCAAATTGGCCTTTGTGTTTACAAGCCTGTGAGTGAGTGGCGTGTACTCAGGAGTCACCATTCCCAGAGGCAAGCATGTGAACATTGACACCTCACGTTGAACAGCCTTTCAGGCTAATGTCCTTTCAGGCTAATGTAACAAAAATCCATGAACAGGAGGCTCATAAACAACAGAAAGTTATCTCTCACAGTTCTGGAGGCTGGAATTGTGAGACCATAGTGCCAGCGTGGCCAGGTTCTGGTGAGGACCCACTCCTGAGTTGCAGGCGGCTGTTTTCTCATTGTGTCCTCATGTGGTGGAAGGAGAGTTCTCTGGGGTTCCTGTTATAAAGGCATGAATCCCATTCATGACAGGTGCACCTTCACAATTAATTATCTCCCAAAGTCTTACCTCCTAATACCATCTCACCGGGGGCTAGGATTTCAAAATATGAATTCTGGGGGAGCACAAACATTCAGTCCATTGCACAGAATTTATATTCTCATAAGCAGTATTTAAGATTTTACTATTTCCTTACTCTTCCAAGTAGTATACATTCTCATGTTATCAATTTTATACATGAATTAAGCTAATTAATGGATAACAAAGTGCATTTCTTTTATTAGTAGTATAGCTAATCCCTTTTTCAGTTGTTTATTATAGCTCAAAATGTCCTATGTGAAATGGCTAATCATATCTTTTGCATATTTATACTGACTATTGCATATTTATCTTTATTGATTTGTAAGAACAATTTGTATACTAAAACTGTTAATCTTTTCAAATGTATGTTGCAAGTAGCTCCCCGGTTAGTCATCTGTCTTTGTGATGTTAGTTAGCTCTTATTCTTTTATGACCAAAACAATGAGGAAAGGTAGGCATAAAGACAAAAGAAAGAGGAAAGGAAATGTGAAAAAGAGGAGGGTGGAGAATGGAAAGGAGGGAGGAAGGGGAGATGAAAGAAGGAATGAAGACTGAATAAAAGAAAGCAAAGAAGAAACTTTTTATACAAGAGAATGAAGTTGAAAATTAAAAACTCAGGAAAGACCTTGATTTTAAGCCTAGGTACTTGACCCCTTAGAAAATCATTATGTCTAAATGGAGTCATTCTTAGTTCTACTCCTCAGATACTTTGTATGCAAAGCCATCTGCTTCCTGATTTACTAGATGTGGGAGGAGGAATGATGCCTTAAACCCCCCAAAGATGCCTTCAACCCCAGAATCTGTAAATAGGTTAACATTGCAGAGGGGAGATAAGATTGCAAATGAAATCAGGGCTGCTGATTAGCTGATCTTAAAATAGGGATATTATCCTGACTTATCTGAGTGGGCCAATGTAATCACAAGGGTCCTTAAAAACTGGGAGAAGGAGACAGAAAGAAGAGAGTCTGAGGGAGACATGACTGTGGAATAATGTTCAGAGAGATTCAGCCTGTCTGGCTTTCGTGATGCAAAGGGGGCCGTGAGCTGAGGAATGTGCGTGGCCTCTAGCAGCTGCAAGGTTGAAGGTACAGATCCTCCTCTAGAGCCCGCAGGAAGGATTGCAGCCCTGCCAACACCTCGTTTAACCCAGTTAGGTCCACGTCTGACTTCTCATCCACAGGACTGTAACATGATAATTTTGAGTTGTTGTAAGGCACTAAAGTACATAGAAATTTTTTACAGCAGCACCAGTGAACTAATTCATCAGTTGTCTTTGAATAAGTAAAGGGAACTCAAGCAAATTGTTGACCCGGTCTGAATTGCACATTGTTTTTATTTAAAATGGCACATTCGGTGCCTAGAAAAATCTATAGAGTGAAAGAAGTCAAAGTTTTCTTTAATTATGGATATTTACAGGGACTTGGCACTTTTGTGCTCATTTGTACATTTTTAATGTGCGGGTCGCATTGATGCTTAGAATTATGCAAGACCTGCTTTCTGTAATGTGCATAAAGGAGTTGACTGCCTTCTTAGGAAATGGGGTACTAACCATTTCCACTTGATGGGCCTCAAAAGCTACAAACACGTTTTGCCTTCAATGAAAATCCAGTGAAGTGTTGCTGTAACCAGGCAACCTGAATGCAGGAACAAGCAGCAGGCCTAGACAGAAAGCCATCGGTCTCTTCAAAGGGGAAGAATGTGCAGTGTGTGTAGCAAATGCTGATAAACAGCAGAACAAATAAAGACCTAAGGACACAAGCCTTGACTAAGCAGAGTTTGATCTCATTAGGGAGTTCTGATAAAAGAGAAGGCAAAATGCTGCTGGCAGAAGGGCGAATGCTGTAGGCATCTGTACAAAAAACCCCTACAAGGTGCTTCAGAAAGACTCCTCCAAAGTCCTGGGTAGACTGCTTTCTGCTGTGTAGTTGAAAACATTGAGGCAGGTGTGGGAAAAGTAACAGTAACTTTTGAGAATAGTGTATAAATGAAATAATTTCTAATAAGACACAGAAGTAAGAATAAACAATAGAGTAGGTGAAAATCCTCCAACCTACATGACACCGTATGCGTAGACCTGACTTGTGCCCTCAGCCACATCTTCTTTCCAAATTTATTTTACTGAAGGGCAATTGATTTACAAAGTTGTGTTCATTTCTGCTGTACAGCAGAGTGATTTAGTTCTGCATATACATATAATATTTTTCACATTCTTTATTATAGGATGTTGAATATAGTTCCCTGTGCTATTCAGAGGGCCTTGTTGTCTGTCCATTCAATATATAATAGTTCGCATCTGCTAATGCCAAGTTCTCACTCCATCCCTCCCCCACATCTCCTTCCCTTTGGCAACCACAAGTCTCTTTCCTAGGCCTGTGAGTCTGTTTCTGTTTCAGATAAATTCATTTGTGTCGTATTTTAGATTCCACATGTAAGTGATATTATACGGTATCTACCTTTCTCTGCCTGACTTGGTCTGTCCATGTGGCTGCAAACGGCATTATTTCATTTTTTTTTATGGCTGTGTAGGCAATGACACCCCACTCCAGTACTTTTGCCTAGAGAATCCCATGGACGGAGGAGCCTGGTGGGCTGCAGTCCATGGGGTCACAAACAGTCAGACACGACTGAGCGACTTCACTTTCACTTTTCACTTTCATGCATTGGAGGAGGAAATGGCAACCCACTCCAGTGTTCTTGCCTGGAGACTCCCAGGGACGGGGGAGCCTGGTGGGCTGCCATCTATGGGGTCGCACAGAGTCAGACACGACTGAAGCGACTTAGCAGCAGCAGCAGCAGTATTTCATTCAGGAGACCACCAGTTCAAATCCTGAGTCAGGAAGATCCCCTGGAGAAGGCTACCCAATCCAGTACTCGTGGGCTTCCCTGGTGGCTCAGACGGTAAAGAATCCGCCTGCAATGTGGGATACCTGGGTTCGATCCCTGGGTTGGGAAGATCCCCTGGTGGAGGGCATGGCAACCCACTCTACTATTCTTGCCTGAAGAATCCCATGGACAGGGGAGCCTGGCAGGCTAGTTCATAGGGTCACAAAGAGCCAGACATGACTGAGTGACTAAGCACAGCACAACACAGTATTTTATTCAGCCGGTGATGGAAATTTAGGTTGTTCCCATGTGTTGGCTGTTATAGATGGTGCTGCTATGATCTTTGGGTTGCATGTATCTTTTTGAATGATAGTTTTGCCCAAGTACATGCCCAGGAGTGGGATCTCAGCCAAATATCTCTGAAGAGGTGTCGATCTCCTTCACTTGCTATTTACTCAGCAGTCCACAGCAATTATGCGGTTCTCTCTACCCTGCTACAGCTGCTGTCCTCGTGGAGGTTATCAAAACCTGTTGGGTGGGTGGAGTGTGGTTTTTGAAACCAGTGAATATTTGATCACGTGACTCCATGTGACCCTTTGCAGCCTTTATTTCACCTGCCTGGGCATCCTGTCTCCACTTCTCTCTGTATCCTCACTGCACACGACCATCTCCAGCCAAGAGTCCCTCAGCATGTCTCACTCAACACATCTAAAACTAAATCCAAAGTCTCCCCTTCCCCATCGCCCCACTCCTGAACCCCATATCTTAGGGATTGGTACCATCATGTACCTAGTTGGCCAAACCAGAAACAGCAGAACCATGCAGTTTTCTGAGCAATGCCTTTTACTTATTGATTTATTTATAAATGAATGAGCTTTGAGTGCTCCTCTTAGGTCAATGACCAGGTGGGAGAAGGAGAAAAAAAAAATTTTTTGACTTTAAAAAAAAACTCTCTCCTGGCCATCTCAGGGACCTTCCATAAAGTAAATTTAGCAATTTGTTAGATCCAGGGGGCCCAGGTTTTCAATGTAATGCAAGATACTCTGTGAGGAATTCATCTTTATCAGTCTTTCCTTGTTTCCAATTTCTGCTTTGTCAAGTTTCCCAAGAAGCCATGAGGATACCCTTATCTTTCCTACTTCATGGAAATCCTGAAAAGTTTGGAGCATTGTGTTTTTGCTAATGCTATCTCCTTTCTCTGCAAATGCAAACTGCTCCTAGAAGCTGTGGATAATGAATTATTTAAAAAATAAAGGATAAATAAAAAGCCTGTGCTGTGAAAATTAAGCCTTAGGAGAGAGGACTTGGGTGCTCATGAAATAAAAGCCGAGATCACTGTAATTGTTCTGCTTTACAGACTTGCCCATATGTGGGGGTGTCCCTGAAGTTTTGACGACAGTATTGTTTTATCTATTTCACGTGCCTGTCATTCGTTTTCCCCCCACCTCCACCCACCCCCTGCCTGGGAGTGGAGAGGCTGCCTTAATAGTCCATGAGGGTAACTTTCCTTTGTAACACACTCCTTTGTCCATGCAACCCACAGGTCTCTTTGAATGAAGCTGGAGCTTCAATGGAAATGTACATGTCCATCCATGTACATGTCCCTCAGCCAATCTGAGGGTCCTGGCCATGGACCATGATAACCATGCCTTCCAGCTATGTGTTAGCTGGGTGATTTCAAGCATATGTTATCTTATAAGGAGAAGAACTGTTTCTTGCTCCCAGAAACCATGTGGTTTGGGTATCCCTTACCAGCATCAGTATTGGTTAAGCATCCAAGTTAGCTTAGCTCGGATGTAAAGTGAGGCAGCTACTGCTTTTGAAAGATTCTCCTCCAGTGCACAAGTAGTACTTTGGAATATCAGCTTATATGAGCATCACCTGGAGGGCTTATTAAAACACAGAGTGATGGGTCCCTCCCTGAGAACTTGTGATCTTTAATGGGACCCAAGAACTTGCATTTCTAACAAGTTATCAGATGATAATGCCAATGACGCTGCTGGTCCAGAGACCGCACTTTAGACTGAAGTTCTTTGGGGTTTTGTAGTTTGTCTGTTTTCTTTTTACTTCCCTCAAAGACTGCATTAATTATGGGAACTCTAGGTAAGTAGAGAAGAGGCAAACCCTAAGTCATTGCAAAACCTGTGGTATACTTTGTCTTTCAAGGAAGCGTGGGACCATTTGTTATTACTATTTACCTTCTCCAAAAACAGATATCTTTAAGCCAACAATCTTTCATATCAACTCAATCTCCCATAAAAGATAAAGTAGATAGCTGTGAAAGTAGGTAAAATGCTTCCTTATGAAGGGGTTTCTGAAGTGTACAGAGCTAGGTGTTACTGAAAACTAGTTGTTTTTCATACTTGTATTTGATCTAAATAAGAACCTTAGTCATATTTGTACTTTCTGTGAAGAATTCAACAGGTTAATCTGATAGTGAAATGAATACAAATTGTATCCATTATGAAATTCATATCAAAGAGGCCCCTTCAGATGAAACTGAGCCTTAGTCTCTGGGTGCCCTTGGCAGAGGAAGTGAAGTGAAAGTCGCTCATCGTGTCTGATTCTTTGCAACCCCATGGACTATACAGTCCATGGAATTCTCCAGGCCAGAATACTGGAGTGGGTAGCGGTCCCCTTCTCCAGGGGATCTTCCCAACCCAGGGATTGAACCCAGGTCTCCGCATTGCAGATGGATTCTTCACCAACTGAGCTACTAGGGAAGCCCCGGCAGAGGAAGGAAAGAGGATTTTCTGGAGTTGGCATTTCTGAACATACAGAATAATACCAGCTGATGGATTGCTCTCTATTTTGAAATGGTATCACTTTGGCTGAGAACCTTGTATTTTATTTTTGTCCTCTAACAAAGAAGTAGGATGCTTAAAGAACTGTTAAAAGGGCAGCTCTCTGCCCATGCTCCAAACATGTCTTAACTTCTTTCCAAGTTTGAATGGCATGACTCCCATCTCCATAGACTATCATCTTCTTTTATACATTGTCTTTTGGTTCCAGCTTTTGCTTGGGAAAAAAAAAAATTATTGCTAGAAATGTGTTGAATAAAAATGGCTCCATTCTACATTACGTAGAATAATGTTGTACTTGTACTAAACTGGATTTCATTAATAAGTAACAGCACATTAGGTGCTTTGCAGACCAAAGGACTCTTGCTTGATTGTAACACGAATACCAAAATATGAAGGCATTTTTAAAGTAAATTTCTCTCATAAAAAAACAAGTTATCACTCCATGGATGGTATGTTACTTCTCTGCTTAAAGTTGTTTGGTTCTCAGGATACACTTTAAATGCTTCAACCTGGTGTAGTAATCAAGATTCTTCAGAGAAACAGAACCAGCAATATAGATATGGAAAGAGATGTGTTATAAAGAAATGGCTCCCACAGTTATGAAGGCTAACAAGTCCCAAGATCTGTGGTGGGCAAGCTTGAGAACCAGGAGAGTCGATAGTGTAGTTTCAATCCAGATGCTGACAGGCTTGAGACCCTGGAAGAGCCCTTGTTCCAGTTTGAGGTCAAAGACACAAGATATTCAGTGTCTCAGCACAGAGGTAGGTAATCTGGCAGAAAGAGTCCCCTCTTACTTGGGGGAGGGTCGTCCTAACAAACTGGATGAGATCCATGGGGGGACAATCTGCTTTACTCAGTCTATGGATTCAAATGTTAATTTCATCCAGAATCCTCCTCCCAGACACTCTCAGAATAGTGTTCAGCAAATGTCTGGGCACTCTACAGTCCAGGCATGTTGATACATAAAATTAACCACCATATTCAGCATGGACCAAAGAAGACCTTTCAATAGTAGTACGGATCATTTTATCCAAAGTTCTGTAAATTCTCCCTTTAGCCATTAAGAGCTAGTTTTATTGCCTTCAAAGCATCTTGAGTGGTCACATCCAAGTGTTTTTAGCTGCATTTCCCTCTGCTTGAGCTCCATTAACCTTGTCTTACTTTGAATACCCAACCCTCTCCCTGACTCCAGAAGCAGACTTGAAACAAAATTCAAGTGGAAATCTTTACACCAGCAGGGGAGTGAGAAATGTCATGGAATTACCCTCCCCTCCAGGGCAGCCTTTTACAAAGTGACTGGCAGGATTTGCATACAAGGCTTCCAGCTCCCTTGCTTTCTGGTTTTGCTTTCCTATGCCACCCACCTCTTTATGAGGTCTTTGAGGGAGGGGAGTGTCCTCTTGTATCTCCAAAGCCTCCCATGGTTCTGGCACATAGTATTGGCCAGTACATGCTTAGCTAGTACATGTAGTAATAATAATGACTTGATGACAGTGACAGCCAGTATTTATTGAATGTTCCTTCTGTATAAGCACTTTACATGTATTACCAACTCTAGAAGAATGGTAGTTTTATCATCCCTATGCTATCAATAGAGTCTATTTTCAAATATACGCTCTGAGGTCACATTTTCTGAGAACCCTTCCCAGTAGCCTTGACTAGAAGCATCCATCCCTCCTCTGGCACCTTTTGTAATGGCAATGATTACTCTGCATCATATATTTGAATTTCTCTGCATGTCTTAGTTTCCTTACTCTTGGTAAGTTTCTAGATAAGGTTTTATTTAAGTGTCTGATTTATTTTTGTGTTTTCTATTTCGCCAAACACAAGCCTTGCACATAGTTCAGTTCAGTTCAGTCGCTCAGTCGTGTCTGACTCTTTGCGACCCCATGAATCGCAGCACGCCAGGCCTCCCTGTCCATCACCAACTCCCGGAGTTCACTCAGACTCACGTCCATCGAGTCAGTGATGCCATCCAGCCATGTCATCCTCTGCCTTCCCCTTCTCCTCCTACCCCCATCCCTCCCAGCATCAGAGTCTTTACCAGTGAGTCAACTCTTCGCATGAGGTGGCCAAAGTACCTAGTATGAGCCTTGCACATACTAGGCTACCAATTAGTGTTTATCAGAAAGACAAATGGATACAAGGGGAGCAAATCAGAGAAATCTTTGACATTTCCTTTATTTTCCCCTAGCAAATATAGTCTTTTCCATCCCACTCTGAGATTCCAGAGGGTCTGTTGTCATAGAGATGATTCTATATATTTTAGGCAGTTTTGGGAAAAAAATTCTATTTTAATATATTAAGTTTAGAAAAAAATATGTGAAGAGTTTACTTTGTAGAATTTAGGTAATCATTTGGTTAGAAAACCACATTTCCAAGAAATAGCTATTCTTCCTCCTAAAATTATATTCATAAAAAGAATGAAAAAAAGAAATTATGTAGAAAATCACAACTGTTTCTAACAATCTGAATGAAAGAAATTTTACTTCTTTGAAATGTAACTGTGGCCATCAAGTGTGTAACACTTCAAATTAAATGTGTTTTCCACTTCTGCTATTATATCTCTGCTGCTGCTAAGTCACTTCAGTCGTGTCCGACTCTATGCAACCCCATAGACGGCAGCCCCTAATCTTCATTAATAATTAACACTTTGAGAAATGGTATATTGAATAAATCTGGCTAGGAAGTTGCAAATCTTGACTGAGTCCCTTTGCTTACAGACCATCCTCTAAATACACGCTGTCCTGATATGCAGGAAACACTTAGGAAGTATGAACTAGGAATTCTCCAGTTTGGCTAATACAATATGAGATAAAAACAAAACAAAAATCACAAAAATTTAATTCAGCAGAAATTTCTTTCTCGATTCCAATGTATAAGCAATTGGATTAGGTGCCATGGGAGACAAAAGAACACAGATGTTTTTATCTTTGTAGGATTTATGATCTAGAGGTGGGCCTATGGAAAACAGATAGTTTACGAGTTACTAGGCTGTGGGAATTGATGGTAAAAATAGCTAATACTTAGCCTTGGAATACGGAATGAAACAGGGCAAAGGCTAACAAAGTTTTGCCAAGAGAACCCACTGGTCATAGCAAACACCCCCTTCCAACAACACAAGAGAAGACTCTACACATGGACATCACCAGATGGTCAACACCGAAATCAGATTGATTATAGTCTTTGCAGCCAAAGATGGAGAAGCTCTATACAGTCAGCAAAAACAAGACCGTGAGCTGACTGTGGCTCAGAACTCCTTATTGCCAAATTCAGACTTAAATTGAAGAAAGTAGGAAAAACCACTAGACCATTCAAGGTATGACCTAAATCAAATTCCTTATGATTATACAGTGGAAGTGAGAATTAGATTTAAGGAATTAGATCTGATAGAGTGCCTGATGGACTATGGACTGAAGTTCATGACATTGTACAGGAGACAGGGATCAAGACCATCCCCATGGAAAAGAAATGAAAAAAGCAAAATGGGTGTCTGGGGAGGCCTTACAAATAGCTGTGAAAAGAAGAGAAGTGAAAGCAAAGGAGAAAAGGAAAGATATACCCACTTGAATGGAGAGTTCCAAAGAATAGCAAGGAGAAATAAGAAAGCCTTCCTCGGTGATCCTTGCAAAGAAATAGAGGAAAACAACAGAATGGGAAAGACTAGAGATCTCTTCAAGAAAATTAGAGCTACCAAGGGAACATTTCATGCAAAGATGGGCTCGATAAAGGACAGAAATGGTATGGACATAATAGAAGCAGAAGATATTAAGAAGAGGTGGCAAGAATACACAGAAGAACTATACAAAAAAGATCTTCATGACCCAGATAATCACAATGGTGTGATCACTCACCTAGAGCCAGACATCCTGGAATGTGAAGTCAAGTGGGCCTTAGAAAGCATCACTATGAACAAAGCTAGTGGAGGTGATGGAATTCCAGTTGAGCTATTCCAAATCCTGAAAGATGATGCTGTGAAAGTGCTATACTCAATATGCCAGCAAATTTGGAAAACTCAGCAGTGGCCACAGGACTGGAAAAGGTCAGTTTTCATTCCAATCCTAAAGAAAGGCAATGCCAAAGAATACTCAAACTACTGCACAATTGTACTCATCTCACACGTTAGTAAAGTAATGCTCAAAATTCTCCAAGCCAGGCTTCAGCAATACGTGAACCATGAAATTCCAGATGTTCAAGCTGGTTTTAGAAAAGGCAGAGGAACCAGAGATCAAATTGCCAACATCTGTTGGATCATCAAAAAAGCAAGAGAATTCCAGAAAAATATCTATTTCTGCTTTATTGACTATGCCAAAGCTTTTGACTGTGGATCGCAATAAACTGTGGAAAATTCTGAAAGAGATGGGCATATCAGACCACCTGACCTGCCTCTTGAGAAACCTATATGCAGGTCAGGAAGCAACAGTTAGAACTGGACATGGAACAACAGACTGCTTCCAAATCGGGAAAGGAGTATGTCAAGGCTGTATTTTGTCACCCTGCTTATTTAACTTATATGCAGAGTACATCATGAGAAATGCTGGGCTGGATGAAGCACAAGCTGGAATCAAGATTGCTGGGAGAAATATCAATAACCTCAGATATGCAGATGACACCACCCTTATGGCAGAAAGTGAAGAGGAACTAAAAAGCCTCTTGAGGAAAGTGAAAGAGGAGAGTGAAAAAGTTGGCTTAAAGCTCAACATTCAGAAAATGAAGATCATGGCATCTGGTCCCATCACTTCATGGGAAATAGATGGGGAAACAGTGTTAGACTTTATCTTTTTGGGCTCCAAAATCACTGCAGATGGTGATTGCAGCCATGAAATTAAAAGACGCTTACTCCTTGGAAGGAAAGTTATGACCAACCTAGATAGCATATTGAAAAGCAGAGACATTACTTTGCCAACAAAGGTCCATCTAGTCAAGGCTATGGTTTTTCCTTTGGTCATGTATGGATGTGAGAGTTGGACTGTGAAGAAAGCTGAGCGCCAAAGAATTGATGCCTTTGAACTGTGGTGTTGGAGAAGACTCTTGAGAGTCCCTTGGACCAACCAGTCCATCCTAAAGGAGATCAGTCTGGGTGTTCTTTGAAAGGACTGATGCTAAAGCTGAAACTCCAATACTTTGGCCACCTGATGCAAAGAGTTGGCTCATTGGAAAAGACTCTGATGCTGGGAGGGATTAGGGGCAGCAGGAGAAGGGGATGACAGAGGATGAGATGGCTGGATGGCATCACTGACTCAATGGACGTGAGTTTGAGTGAACTCCGGGAATTGGTGATGGACAGGGAGGCCTGGCGTGCTGTGATTCATGGGGTCACAAAGAGTCAGACACGACTGAGCGACTGAACTGAACTTAGCGTTAAATGATGTTTCAGTAGCTGTCCTAGTGTTTTATTTTATATTATCTCATTTAATCCTCACAATAACTCTGTAGGAGGCACTATTTTTATTTCACTTTATAGCTGATGAACTTGAAACCCAGGAATATTAGGTAATTTCTCCAGGAACACATACATGGTGAATGTGTAGGTGGAGGAGCCAGTATACATATCTAAGCCTAAAGGCCCTTAGAGTCTATACTCAGAAGGCAGTGAAAATAAGGTACCAAAGAGAACATTATTCATTCAAATTTGGGTGGAGCAGATGTTACAGTGCCTCAGCTTGGCCTGGAAGTATAAGTGTGAACAGAGATGGAGAAAAGCATTGCTTCCAGGACCGAGGCAGGAGGAAGGAAGCTAAAGGAAGCCGCAGGAAATAAGGAAGAGCCAAGCGTTGCCATGCGTGTAGTTGGCAGCATGAGCGGAACAGGGCTGGTGAAACTGAGAAGCGTGGTTGGAACCAGATATTGTCGGCCTTGAGTGTTACTCCAAAGATGTAGACTTTTCTCATTAGACAGAGAACGGTTGTCTAGTAGTTGTGAATTAGCTGCGAGCAGTGTTTTAATACTGATCTGACAGCTACATGTAAAGGGAATTGGTGTCAGAAGTGGGAAGAAGAGTAGGACAGTCGGGAAACCAAAAAACCCAGGAAGTGAATGGTGCTGAGAGTTGGGATTTGGGTGCAATGATGTGAGTGGAGGAGAAGAAATATGGAAATAGGACAGGATTTGGCACTGGCTGGATATGAGGAACGTATAAGGAGAGGAGATGAAAACATATAACAGTTCAGAAAAACAAATAAGCCATTCAGCAGGCAGAGGAAGCATACATCTGGGTCCTGTCAAAGGGACTTACTGTAGAAGGTGAGATGAGAGGGGTTAAGTAGGAATGGAGCAGCAGTAGGTAGGGGTACTTGAAAGTACATGGTTAAAGGCGTGGGTTTCCACGTGTTGCAAACAAGCACGTTTCCTGGTGCAGGGCAAGGGTTGGATGGTGTGTCAGCCTACAATAAAATGGTGATGCCTGCATTTCTTAGGTATTTCAGGTAAGCTTACACACCTTTAATAAATGCAGAAAATGTGACATTTAAAATCTGTGATTTTTATTTTTTTTATGAATTGAAGTGAGCAAAGTGACCATATATAACTTTTATAAGTGAAACATTATTGCATGTATATTTTGTTATAAAATATGTAATAATTTTTTAAAGGAAATATAAACCCTAGCTATTAAATTGTGCTCTAAAGTATATACTTTATTCCTAATTAAGCATGATAATATAAGTCAATGGAAAGTCATGATTTAATACTCTTTTCTACTAAATGTTTTCTTTAGCTCGATTTTTTTGTTAGTCAAATTAGTGAATAGTGGTATTTCTAGCTTTCATATGAGTTTTTATTTTTCTTATTTTTTAATAGATGATGATAATGAAGAAGAAGATGTTGACATGAAGGAAGATTCAGGTATTAATGTTTTTATTCTTAGGGGATAGACAAGGATCATTTGTTGTTGATGTACACCTTATATCTTCCAAAGAAAGACAAAATAAGGCTAAAATAATAGAAATGTACACTCAAGGTTACAAAATAAGAAAGTGGTCATTCTAACTCATAGCTAATATGTGTATGTGTGGGTGGGTGTGTGGGTGTGTGTTAGTCGCTCAGTTATGTCCAACTATTTGCGACCCCATGGACTATAGCCCACTGGGCTCCTCTGTCCATGGGATTCTTCAGGCAAGAATACAGGAATGGGTTGCCATTTCCTTCTCCAGGGGATCTTCCTGACCCAGGGATCGAACCCCGGTCTACTGCTTTGCAGGTGGATTCTTTACCATCTGAGCCACCATGGAAGCCCCACTCATAACTAACAAAGTTACTGTATTTAAACATTAAACTTGACTTCGAGCTGAGAGCTAAGGTAAAATTGGACCATGATGTCGTTACTGGAAGTGTATAACAAGTCACCCCCAAAACTTAGTGGCTAAAGCACCCACATATATGCTGAAATATTCTGTGGGTCAGAAATTCACAGCAGGACTGATTTGATAATACTCCTTCACAGAATCTGAGGCCTCAACAGGAAGACTCACCAGCTGGGGGTTAGAATCACCAGAAGATTTGTTCACTCATATATGTCTGGCTGGTGGGGTTTCATAGGTAGCTCAGTGGTAAAGAATCTGCTTGCCAAGCAGGAGACCTGGGTTCGATCCCTGGGTTGGGAAGATACCTTGGAGGAGAAAATGGCAACCCAGTCCAGTACTCTTATTTGGGAAATCCCGTGGACAGAGGAGTTTGACGGGCTACAGTCCATGGGGTCACAATGAGTCGGATGTGACTTAGGGACTAAACAGCAGCAGCAATATGTCTGGCTGGTGATTGACAGGCCTGGCACCTGAGACCTTGGCTGGGGCAGTTTTCTGAAACACCTGTGCATGGCCTCCTTCTGTGTTCTGGGCTCCTTCCAGTGGCCAGTTTCCTTTCGGTTTCTCTAGAGAGTGAGCGAGCCAAACACATTCTTATCTTAAGACTCATCCTCAAGAATCCCATAGAATTATTTCCACCAGGCTCTTTTCTTTGGAATGGTTCTTCTCAAGCCCACCCAGCCTCAGAGAAGCAGAGAATAGATTCAGTTTCCTGATGGGAATCAGTGACAGTCTTATAGCAGGTAGGACCTGAAAAATGGCTGAGGGATTCTTTGGGAAATGCATTTTGTACATGTGATATATTGTTCTCATTATCAGAAAGTGAGATACATGCCTGCCCCTCAAATAAAAGACCAATGTTTGATGAGAGAAATCTAGTGGTTAAAAACACTGGTTCTGACCTAAGGTCAAGATGAGCTTGCTAATGAATACATCAATCATTTGGCCTGGATTCAATCCTAGCTCCTCCACTTAAAGACTTTGGATTAGAGTTTTCTCTGTTAGCCTCAGTTTACACTTCTGATGGCAATAACTCTTAACATACAGTCTTGTTCGGGGGACTGAATGAGATATCATACCTGAAATGTTCCTTGAACACTTGGTGATCACTTTGTTTACTCAACGTATCTGACAGATATTAGAAAGTACAGGGCTCAGTTCTATGGGAGGAGAGCCCCGTGTTTCTCACTATGGCGTCACGCTGCTCTAGACGCAAGATGGGGCCTGTTTTCAGAACTGAAATACATATCTTAGAGACCTTTATTTTGTGTGACCTCCTATTGCTGCCAGGACTCCCTACAAATCACTGGCGACTTGGTTCCGAGCAGCTCCACAAACAGGGAGCTCTTTAAACTGTGCAGCAGACAGTCTCATTGGGCAGGGTTTGGTTAAGACCATCCTTCTCCTTGTGAAGTTCAATCTCTGTCGCTCACCTGACCTCCCACTTTCCCGTGGAGGAATATTATCAGTTCTTTTCGGTAGTAACAGTTCCCTGGAACATTGACCTGACGTTCTATCCACTCTTGTACCTCTGGTCTCCCCAGGGCCATGGATTCAGGGGGCATGGTATGCAGAGGGAGGGTCTCAAAGTCAGGAGTGGAATGGAGGAGGGGGAGGAGGGACAAGACAGTGGCTCTCGGCTCCCTACCTGGGGCCCCCTTGGCAGTCCGGTTGTTGTATAACACGGGAAGCTTTCTAAGGAAAGTTCTTGTCTCTGTTTGTGAAAGAAAACTCAAAGCATCAGGGAGTTAACTTCTCTGGAGTACTTCTCAGCCTACTTCTCAGCCAAGGTTGGGCAGGAGATGGTTGATCAATACCATTGCGGGATGCATCTGAGGCATGTCCTAGGCCAGCACTGCCCAGTGGAAATCTAACAGGAGCCTCAAATGGAAGCCTGATAATTCAGATAATTGCAGATTTTCTTTTAGTCACCTTGAAAAAGGTAAAAATAAACAAGTGAAATTAACATTGTATGTAACGTATCAAAAATATTATCATTTCCACATAAGTAATATAAAAATTGGTCAGATATTTTGCATTCTTTATTTTTCCATACTAAGTTTTTAAAATTTGTGTGTATGTCAATGTGTGGCAAAACCAATACAATATTGTAAAGTTAAAAAAAAAATAAATAAAATTTGTGTGTATTTCACATGCACATTTTAAATCAGACTATTCACATTTCCAGTATCACTGGCAATATGTAATATTAGACAGAGGGATTCAATACTATCACCCAGATGCTCCTGATAGAAATGAATTGTCCACAGCTGAACTTTCTCATTAATACACTTATTGGTTGCCCTCCCTTTCTGGTCTTACTTCCTTGCTCCCCTCTGCTGCTTCCTGGGACAATCTCAAATTAATACTTGCACTCAAACGTTTGTCTCTTTGTTTTCTGAGAAAATTCAACTTAAGACAAGGACTCTGCTTCCCTTTTGTAAAACATAAAGCCCAAGGCAAAATTTCAATTAAAATATCAATTACTATTCCTTGGAAGGAAAGTTATGACCAACCTAGATAGCATATTCAAAAGCACAGACATTACTTTGCCAACAAAAGTTCGTCCAGTCAAGGCTATGGTTTTTCCTGTGGTCATGTGTGGATATGAGAGTTGGACTGTGAAGAAGGCTGAGCGCCGAAGAATTGATGCTTTTGAACTGTGGTGTTGGAGAAGACTCTTGAGAGTCCCTTGGACTGCAAGGAGATCCAACCAGTCCATTCTGAAAGAGATCAGCCCTGGGATTTGGAGAGAATGATGCTGAAGCTAAAACTCCAGTACTTTGGCCACCTCATGCGAAGAGCTGACTCATTGAAAAAGACTCTGATGCTGGGAGGGATTAGGGGCAGGAGGAGAAGGGGACGACAGAGGATGAGATGGCTGGATGGCATCACTGACTCGATGGACATGAGTCTGAGTGAATTCCGGGAGTTTGTGATAGACAGGGAGGCCTGGCATGCTGTGATTCATGGGGTCACAAAGAGTCAGACACGACTGAGCAACTGAACTGAACTGACTGATACCCAGGATAGCTTATTATTTAAAGAACCATAGATTGAAAAAACTGGTCAGTTCACTTCAGTTGCTCAGTCATGGATGACTCTTTGTGACCCCATGGACTACAGCATGCCAGGCCTCCCTGTCCAACAACTCCCATACTTTACTCAAACTCATGTCCATTGAGTTGGTGATGCCATCCAACCAACTCATCCTCTGTCGTCCCCTTCTCCTCCCACCTTCAATCTTTCCCAGCATCAGGGTTTTTCAAATGAGTCAGTTCTTTGCATCAGGTGGCCAAAGTATTGGAGTTTCAGCTTCAAAATCAGTCCTTCCAATGAATAGTCAGGACTGACTTCCTCTAGGATGGACTGGTTGGATCTCCTTGCAGTCCAAGGGACTCTCGAGAGTCTTCTCCAGCACCACAGTTCAAAAGCATCAATTCTTCAGTGCTCAGCTTTCTTTATAGTCCAACTCTGCCATCCCTACATGACCACTGGAAAAACCATAGCCTTGACTAGATGGACCTTTGTCAGCTAAGTAATGTCTCTGCTTTTTAATATGCTGTCTAGGTTGGCCATAACTTTTCTTCCAAGGAGAAAGTGTCTTTTAATGTCATGGCTGCAGTCACCATCTGCAGTGATTTTGGAGCCCAAAAAATAGTCTGTCACTGTTTCCACTGTTTCCCCATCTATTTGCCATGAAGTAATGGGACCAGATGCCATGATCTTAGTTTTATGAATGTTGAGCTTTAAGCCAGCTTTTTTACTGTCCTCTTTCACTTTCATCAAGAGGCTCTTTAGTTCTTCCTCACTTTCTGCCATAAGGGTGGTGTCATCTGCATAACTGAGGTTATTGATATTTCTCCTGGCAATCTTGATTCCAGCTTGTGATTGATCCAGCCTGGCGTTTCTCATGATGTACTCTGCATAGAAGTTAAATAAGCAGGGTGACAATATACAGCCTTGGCATACTCCTTTTCCTATTTGGAACCAGTCTCTTGTTCCATGTCCAGTTCTAACTGTTGATTCCTGACCTGCATATAGGTTTCTCAAGAGGCAGGTCAGATGGTCTGGTATGCCCACATCTTTCAGAACTTTCCACAGTTTGTGGTGATCCATACAGTCAAAGGCTTTGGCATAGTCAGTAAAGTAGAAGTAGAAGTGTTTTTCTGGAACTCTTGCTTCTTTTATAACCCAACGGTTTTTGGTAATTTGATCTCTGGTTTCTCTGTCTTTTCTAAAACCTGCTTGAACACCTGGAAGTTCACGGATCACGTACTGTTAAAGTCTGGCTTGGAGAATTTTGAGCAGTACTTTGCTAGCATGTGAGATGAGTGCAATTTTACAGTAGTTTGAGCATTCTTTAGCATTGCCTTTCATTGGGATTAGAATGAAAGCTGACCTTTTCCAGTTCTGTGGCCACTGCTGAGTTTTCCAAATTGCTGGCATATTGAGTGCAGCACCTTCACCACATCATCTTTTAGGATTTGAAATAGCTCAACTGGAATTCCATCATCTCCACCAGCTTTCTTTGTAGTGATGCTTCCTAAAGACCACTTGACTTCACTTTCCAGGATATCTGGCTCTAGGTGAGTGATCAATCACCACGTGATTATCTGGGTCATGAAGATCTTTTCTGTATAGTTCTTCTTGCCACCTCTTCTTAATATCTTCCGCTTCTGTTAGGTCCATACCATTTCTGTCCTTTATCAAGCCCATCTTTGCATGAAATGTTCCCTTGGTATCTCTAATTTTCCTGAAGAGATCTCTAGTCTTTCCCATTCTATTCTTTTCCTCTATTCTTTGCACTGATCCCTGAGGAAGGCTTTCTTATCTCTCCTTGCTATTATTTGGAACTCTGCATTCAAGTGGATGTATCTTTCCTTTTCTCCTTTGCTTTTCACTTTTCTTCTTTTCACAGCTATTTGTAAGGGCTCCTCAGAGAGCCATTTTGCCTTTTTGCATTTCTTTTTCTTGGGGATTGTCTTGATCCCTGTCTCCTGTACAATGTCATGAACCTCAGTCCATAGTTCATCAGGCACTCTATCTATCAGATCTAGGCCCTTAAATCTATTTCTCACTTCCACTGTATAATCGTAAGGGATTTGATTTAGGTCATACCTGAATGGTCTAGTGGTTTTCCCTACTTCTTTCAATTTAAGTCTGAATTTGGCAATAAGGAGTTCATGATCTGAGCCACAGTCAGCTCCCAGTCTTGTTTTTGATGACTGTATAGAGTTTCTCCATCTTTGGCTGCAAAGAATATAATCAATCTGATATTGGTGTTGACCATCTGGTGATGTCCCTGTGTAGAGTCTTTTCTTCTGTTTTTGGAAGAGGGTGTTTGCTATGACCAGTGTGTTCTCTTGGCAAAACTCTGTTAGCCTTTGCCTGCTTCATTCTGTACTCCAAGGTCAAATTTGCCTGTTATTCCAGGTGTTACTTGACTTCCTACTTTTGCATTCCAGTCCCCTATAATGAAAAGGACATCTTTTGGGGATGTTAGTTCTAGAAGGTCTTATAGGTCTTCATAGAACCATTCAACTTCAGCTTCTTCAGCGTTACTGGTCAGGACTTGGATAACCATGATATTGAGTGGTTTGCCTTGGAAATGAATAGAGATCATTCTGTCGTTTTTGAGATTGCATCCAAGTACTGCACTTCGGACTCTTTTGTTGACCATGATGGCTACTCCATTCCTTCTAAGGGGTTCTTGCCCACAGTAGTCGATATAATGGTCATCTGAGTTAAATTCACCCATTCCAGTCCATTTTAGTTCACTGATTCCTAAAATGTCAATGTTCACTCTTGCCATCTTTTGTTTGACCACTTCCAATTTGCCTTGATTCATGGACCTAACATTCCAGCTTCCTATGCAATATTGCTCTTTACAGCATCGGACTTTGCTTCTATCACCAGTCACATCTACACCTGGGTATTATTTTTGCTTTGGCACTGTCTCTTCATTCTTTCTAGAGTTATTTCCCCACGGATCTCCAGTAGCATATTGGGCACCTACTGACCTGGGGAGTTCATCTTTCAGTGTCCTATCTTTTTGCCTTTTCATACTGTTCATCCTGTCTTAAATTCCATGAATTTAGCATTAATGCTTGTACTTCACATGGAATATCCTTGGATGTCCTTGGACTATCCTTCATCCATAGGGAGCACTGCCCTTTCAGCCAGATAGTTTAAGGCCCTTATCTTGCTAAGGATCACTTGCCCTAAGTGATGTAAGTACACATTTCTAGGCAAAGGGGGCTGGCTTCTTAATAAGGTGCTACTTGCTATCTGAACCACAGAGTGAGTTCAAGGAAATCATTAACGCTAACACAGAACCCATAAGGTTGGAGTTAGCATTTGGGGTTTAGGGGCCTTAAGTGAATCATCATTTCTGATATTAGTCCTGCCAAGTTTTCTGGGATTTATCTCTAGCAGTTGGATGCAGCCATTGATGTCACACTCAGTGGTCCAAGGACACTTAGTCACTCAGGCAGAGTGGGCTTGGGAAGCTGCTCTCTGTTCCTAATATCTGAGTGCTGAAATCATGGGGGATTTTGTGCAAGATGGGTTCATGAAGGGCCAGCTGGCCTTGCCAAGTATTTGTGAGCAGGCTTACTTCTGTTCAGTCTCATGCTCTGGTGTGCTGGTGTCTGAGAAGAGTCTGATCGAGCCTCCTAAGACCATTAGCAGCTAGCCTTCCCTGAGCCCTGCATCGCCTCTTCTTCTCATACAAGAAGTAGTGCTGGAAGGATTTTTAAGAATGCAGTTGACACTAGTGAAGGCCTGTTTGTGTGAACCAACCAGTCAACAAATGCTAGTAAATGCTAGTAAAAAATAATATGAATATCAAAAACCAGTGAGGTGCCGGGAAATGTACTCTCTGGTTGGGGGTGGGGGAGCCCCAGTTTGGAGAGTTTGCAGATTTCTTTGGTATAAATAGTATTGTTCAAACTGCCAAACATTAGCCAATGAATGTAGGGGTGGAGGGGAGAGAGGTCCAACCAGCTAGTGTAGGCTGGCTCAGCTCAGATCAGTCCCATCATCCCTTTGCTGAGCAGGATTTTAATTGAGCTGTTCCTTGTGCTTATTGCTTAATATACATGAACTCACTTAGGATATCCAACATCTCAAAGAGATGGGGAATGTTATTATCCAAAGTTTAGGGGGAACAATATCAGATGGTGTCAGATAGAGTCATCCTAAGAGAGGCTCTGTCCCTCTTCGTGGTGGTAGAAATAGACTGACTTAAATGCCTAGGATCCTGTTTAAGTCATTTAATCCTAGCATAGTAAATATTTCCCCCTGTCCTTCCACTTCCAAGACCATGCACTCTTGAAATGGACCCCAACCTGAGCCCAGGGACAGAAAATCAGCAGCCACCTCTGGCAGGTCCGCCACCCAAGAGCCAGAGCCCAGTTGAGTTCCTCGGGGACAAAGCCATGCTTATGGCAACACCCCAGAGGTTCAGCCTCTGCTGCAAACAGAGGCAACAGAGACAAGCTGACACAGTGTTAAGGAGAAGCGAGGGGTGCTATTGGGGAAGGTCCTCTAGCTTTCCCAGGCTAAGAGGGAGAGGAAAACGTGAGCACAGAGGCCATATGTAGCAGTCACTTTCAGTCGAGTGTCTCCGTGGGTGTTGTAAAATACTGTGTCATAGACTAGAGGTCCCCAACCCCCGGGGCCATGGACCAGTACCAGCCTGTGGCCTGTTAGGATCTGAGCCTCACGGCAGAAAGTAAGTAGCCGGGGAAGGAGACAAGCTTCCTCTACGCTCTCCATTGCACACATTACCCCTGACCGTACACCTCTCAAGTCTGTGGAAAAACTGTCTTCCATGGAACCAGTTCCCGGCTCCCAGAAGACTGGGGACCCCTGTCATAGATGGCTGCTCATAACTAACATGCATCTATGCCCACTGGTGACCCCAGGAGTGCCCTACAGCTTCTTCAAAAAGGAAGTACCAGTGCGTTTACAGTTTATAAATAGCTCACAATGTGGACACAGAGATGTCTTTTTAAATCTCACCCATTCCCCAAGAACTCCCATTTAGGTGGGTAATCATGAATTCACAATTTAATTCTCAACTCACTTTCTGGAAATGCTGGTTTGGAGCTGAACTCCCAGTACTGGAAACTCTCCTCTTGGTCCCAGTTGCACACAGTGCATTTCGGCACAAGGGAGGGTGAGAGGCTTCTCCCAGGGATATTGCAAGTGGTGCTCTGCTCATTTTATGAATCCTTTTGAACCCAGCATCTGTGCTCAGTGAGCTGTTTCAAGCATCTCATTTCTATTTTTGCTGAACCCGTTCTGAAAGGTCAATATCTACCCACACCTGGTGACAGAAATTTGGGGGAGTTGCTAATGTAGTCATTGGCGACATTTTTCACCCTGGTCGTGGTAATGACCTTGGATGTGACTGCCTTGCAACCACAGAAGGCCTAACCTAGTGCCCAAACCCCTTTATAGTCCATAATGCCAAAGTTTTTAATAGCACATCTATCAAATGCATTTTTCTGTTCTGTTCTTTTTATAATAAATGGGAAAAGAAAAATGAGTCACCATAACTCTATTGTATAGAGTCCTGGCATAGGTAATAGTTGCTAAGAGAGTGAGAATTAGGCACAAACCTCATTATGTCTTGGTCTCAAAGAAAGGCCTGGGTGATAAGGATATAAAAAAGAATTTGAAATGAAATTCTCCAGGCACTGCTGGACACCAATGACACAAGAGAGGATTACGAAAGACAAATGCCCTTTCTCATGGAACCTACCGTCTCAAGGTGGAGGATGGTATAGGAGGGAGACAAATAATAAATAAACAAGGGAGCAAGATAATTTCAGTTACACCAGGTGATGTGTCTGTGACAGATTTTCCTTGCGACCCTTCAGATTAAGTAGTCAGGAAAAGCCTTCCCTGGGAGTTGAATGTGACTCCATGTTAAAAGATGGGAATGGGGTAGGCATGTGAATGTGTGCGTCAGGAAAAAGGAAGAGCAGCAAGGGTAAAGGTCGTGAGGCAAGAACGAGCCTAGAAATGAAAGAAGGGAACTAATAGTCTGAAGCCAAAGACAAATGGGAGACGGGGCTCATGCGGTAGGTGGAACCCAAGTGACTTGTTCTCCTGGCCCATGAGACTGGATTTGGATCTTATTCTTAAGAGCTGCTGCTGCTAAGTCGCTTCAGTCGTGTCCTACTCTGTGAGACCCCATAGACGGCAGCCCACCAGGCTCCCCCGTCCCTGGGATTCTCCAGGCAAGAACACTGGAGTGGGTTGCCATTTCCTTCTCCAATGCATGAAAGTGAAAAGTGAAAGTGAAGCCGCTCAGTCGTATCTGACTCTTAGCGACCCCATGGACTGCAGCCTACCAGGCTCCTCCGTACATGGGATTTTCCAGCCAAGAGTACTGGAATGGAGTGCCATTGCCTTCTCCGATTCTAAGAGCAGTGGTTTCTAAACAAGGAAACAGGGTGATCTGGTGACATGGGAGGGAGGTTTAAAAGGGAGGGGATATATGTATACCTATGGCTGATTCATGTTGAGGTTTGACAGAAAACAAAAAAATTCTGTAAAGCAATTATCCTTCAATTAAAAAAAATAAAGTTTTTTTAAAAAGGAAAAAAAAAAAAAGATAACTCTGGCTGCTATGTGCAGAATAGATTATAGGAAGATGAGAGAGCTAGGAGTTAGAATCCAAAAGGCTATCGTAGTAACCCAGGTAAAAGATACTGCTGGTTTGGACTAGGGTGGTGGCTGCAGAGAATGAGCACAGTAGATGGACATCGGCTATATCTTGGAGCAGAGGTAATAGGACACATTATGATGGAATTGCTTTACTGGAGAAGTAATTGAAGAGAAATATTAAGGATAATATCGCAGTTTGGGGTTTAAATTCCTGGGTAGATAAGTCACACTCTCCCTTGAGAGGTGGGATACTGCGGAGAGAACAGATTTGCAGACGTCAGTGTACTGTTCCAGCTGCGTTGTTTGAAATGCCTCATGGCATTATTTATATAAGGGAGCAGAGTAAAGGGGAATCACTAGGTTGGGAAGAGTGGAGTACAGGTAATTCCCAGCCCTGAAAAGGCAACAGGGTGGTGGTAGTTTCAGGACCTAGAAGACAGGGAGGGCCATGAGGAGAGGGTTGGTTGGTAGGAACTGTGACCTTAGATTTAGGAAGATAACTAGTCCTTGAAGACTACTGGCAGCCTAGGAAATAAATGCCCTGGGCTCCCCATTGGCTGCATATAATAGGAAGCCAGAGAGACGGGGACTTCATTGGTGCCGCCTATAGAGACCAGTGTCCCAAAGCCGGAGGGAGGAAGGGTGGAAAGCGGACCTGGAGGAGTCAATGGACGAAATCCAAAATAAGATGTCACGTGAACAACTGAAGACATAAGCTTTGAGAAATAAAGAGGCCAGAGCTGTAGATATAATGTTTAACGAAGTATCCCATATCCAAATGGGATGAATTCGAAAGAGTTTTCCTAAAACTGTCTTTAGAATCTGTCATCAGCCTCCTTGGCAGGAGGAGCATTGAGAAAAGTGGGAAACACAGGAATTTAATCAGGGGCATATGGAAATTGTTTAGAATCTGGATTGGTAAAGAAATCTGTTAAATAGAAGGAGAATAATTTCATGCCCCATCCCATTCCCCCCAAATGAGATGACTTTACAGCTCATCTAGCCAAACTTTGAGGGCTAAAATGAAACCGCAGAATGACATCTGTCAGTTAATCCATGAAGTTTTAAATCAAACTCTCCTAGAGAATAATCATAATAATTTGGAGTTGCCTAATGGAGAATTTTTTAATTTAAAAAGCGCTCTTATGGTTTCACATTCTTGTGAATCGTTAATGATGGCAACAACAACAATAACAAAATGGTTATGCCTAAGCTCTAAGTCGTCAAGTTCATGTTCATTGGAGAAGCCCAGATTTTTGCCAGAATTTAGCTCAGCCATAATGTCAGGTGAACCTACAGTTAAGCTTCATTCTGTATGTGGATTTAGTAAGAAAAATGTATTTTTAAACATCATGATAATTTTGAACCCGTAATGGGAGATTTTTAAATAAAAATGTACTAAATCTATGTGCTTGCAGAGGGGTTAGAGCCAAAAGACCACTCTCCACCCCACAAGAAGAGCAAAGCAAAGAAGCCAGAAGGCTCCAAAGACTCCAGCGAGGGTAAGTCCAGTTCTTTGTCTCTTAAAAAAAAAAAAAAAAATACACCATGAAAAGAAATTTCTGTTTAATTTGTAAATTATGTGTATGCTCTCATATTCAGGTATTTCTAAGTGTTCAAGAATCACTGGGAAATTCTTTATCCTTTATCCTTTCTCCCCTGAATGTGAGAGTGAAATAGCAGATTCAGGTTTGAATCATTTTAAGGTAAAGACCAAATGTAGAAAATCATTTTCTCGGTGTAATGTATTTTCCATTCCTGCCAAGTGTGGATACTGCTTACCACTTCAGTGTTCTGAAATCACATAAGGGTGAAGGTCCAGATCTCTACGTGAAGAGTTGCAAAGTAGCTGTTGTCTTATTGGGATCTTTTTTTTTTTTTTTTCTTATGAATACATTTGGATCCAGAACAAAACCTCAAGAATGAGTGATAGAAACATTTCCTGTCTTTACTGTTCTCTTTTCCTTTCTGGAAACCAACATATCTTCACATTTATGCATTGGGTGGGTATGCCCAAAGGAGCTTTTTTATGAAGAAATGATCCATAGTAACTCTGGGTGCAGAGTGAGGGAGTAACAGTAGAAATAATGGGTATAAAGTGCCTAGCACAGGTCCACTTTCCATCAGTGGTGGCTATTCTAGTAAATATCACAAGCAGGACCATGATATGGTACACATTGTCCTAATTCATTGAAAGGTCATGGAAAGCTTAGAATCATTCAAAGAGAACACTTAGAACCAAGGAGAAGGCCAGCATCTCTAACTGGCAGGAGGTGGTTAAGCTTTGTTAATATCTGATTGGGAGAGTAGCCAGGGCTCCACCTCCTACTGGAATTAGGTCATTCCCTGGATAATCTCTTAAAACCATGATTGGGAGATGGATTAGAAGCAGAACAGCAGTCTCCTTTCCCTGGAGAGGCTCCCCCTCACTGAAAGGTTCCTGTCACAGGTGTGACCCAGGTCAGAGGTGGTTTTCCAGAGCCTGGGGGTCACTTGGGAGCATACACTGCAACAGTCATCTTAACAGGGGAATTCTTCTGAGTTATTCCTGCAAATATGTGAAAACTTGTGTACTTGCTAAATAATTTGCTTTGTTTAGGAGCAGCATCTCATAATCCCAATATGACTAAATAATATATCTTCACCTCACTCAAATATACCGTCCCAGAATCTGCCCTGAGTCACAAAAGTGCCATCCCTGTGGATTTGCTACCAGGACCGTTCGGTCCATAGCATCGCGGTGAAATGTACATGCTAGTCCTCCTACGGAGACATGGGAATTGTACGTTTGTTCCTGAAATGCCTTCAGAAATAGAAAGCTGCTGGGAAAGGAGTGAGGGAGGGAGCAGAGTCTGACGTGCTAGTGGTAGGCGGTCGCATGATGGGGGCGCTTGTCACTTGGCAGTGCTTCTATTTGGACAAAAGGAACCATGTCCCCAATTCAGGTGTTAGGTTGCTGCCTGTGCCTCACTTCCTCCCATGATTCAGAGAGTCCCGATCATTCTTTCCTGCTGGATATGCAAAGGGACTGGGTAGAAGGGGTATGTGGGTCACGACCCTTCTCTGCAATCTTCCTGCTTTAGAGTTATCCATCATTTTCCAACTTGGCCATCTCTCTAATTTTTTTTTCTATTAACTTGTGTTGGTTTTATTGAGTTCAGAAAATTACCTAGTTATATTCAGACCAAATAGATGCTTACATTGATGTGTTGAAACTTCAGAATCATTTGTACACATATGCATTCATTATTATCTGGAAGAATCATTTGTACACATATGCATTCATTATTATCTGGAATTCCTCATTCTATGTGCAGAAAAATGCTTCTACTGATTTTTTTTTCTCAAAAATACTATCATTACTCCTATTGTTTTTCAGTTGCTCAGTCATGTCCTGCTCTTTGCGACCCCATGGACTGCAGCATGCCAGGGTTCCCTGTCCTTCACTATCTCCTGGAGTTTGCTCCAACTCATGACCATTGAGTCGATGATGCTATCCAACCGTCTTATTCTCTGTCACTCCCTTCTCTTCCTGCCCTTCTCCTGAGATAAATTATTTGAGATTTCTTTCCATAACCATCCTAGTGATCTCTTGCACAATAGAGTAGGTCAGGAATGTTCCTCAAACTTGCTCTCGTTGGCTCCTCTCTTTGTGACATGTGCTCCTGGTATTTTCTCTTAGAGATCACTCAGCTGTCCTCCCCATCGCTTGACTTCTCACTTCTCTCCTACCTTTGGGCTCCCTGCTCTGCTTCCAACCCTGACAGGTACTACTAATCACCTTGCCTCACCTTGTAGTATAAAGACAGGGCCATGCAGAGTGGAGTTAGAATACAAATTCACCTGGATTTTCTAGCGTTTAAAACCATAATAGCTGTATTTTGATCCAGAAGAAGAATCTTGAGCGCATATGGTCACGTTTTCTCTCTCTACAAAACTGTTTTTAAAATAGACTGCAAATGGTTCTTTATCTTGCCCAAGACCATGCAGTTTGTTAATGTCAGAATCTCTTTTTTTTCCTTTCTGGAAGCAGCACAGTGTCTCTAATCTTTTTCCCTTTCCCTCTTCTGGAAATTAGAACTCATTTTGTTGAAGGAAGAAATGTTGCCATCATTACAGCTTTGAGTGACTGAATATTACAAATATTTAAGTGTTTAACTTTAAATATTTAACTAAACATTAAACATCAAATTTTAAAAATCAAACATTTTCTAAAATTATTTGCATGTTTTATACTGTGGACTTTTGGATATAGAGTTTTATTTTCATTATTCTGAATGAAATATCATGGACCATAGTATACTTTGATTTGACCCACTGCAATGCAATGCCAATAATGAAATAATTAGTGATTTCAAAGCACTAATTGGCATCTGATATAAATGGTGATGCTATCCATAAACCAGCACATCATAGGCATATGGAAAAAAACCCTGGTTAATAGCCATTCCATCAGTTCCAACTCCCAATAATTTAGGCCAGTTTCATTTCTTACATAATGTTTAATTGAGAGAATATCAATACAAAAAACTTACCACCTTCAATAAAACATGCTTTTCTCAACTCTTTCCTCTGTCTTTCACAAGCAGATTCTCTAGTGAAAGTCTCTCAGGGTTTGTTTGTCTGAAAGATATTATTTTGCATTTTTAAGGTGGTTTTTCTGGGTAAAAATTCAAGGTTGCTGGTGATTTTCTTGCAGTGTTTTAGAGATATTTTCCCATAGTCCTATCAATTCTGTGGTTGTTAAGAATTCATTTTTCAGTCTAATTATTGTATATTTTTAGGTTATTTGTCTTTTCTTTCCAGCTGTCTTGACAGTCTGTCCTTTAGCTTCAGTGCTCCTCGGTTTCACTGTGATGTGCCTCAGTGTGGGTTTCTCTTTATTCTTCTTATGATTTGCTGAGCTTCTTAGACATGAAAATGGGCCTCTTTCATTAGTTCTGAAAATTTTTCACCTATTATCTTGCCAAATGTTAGCTCTCCAGTACTTTCTATTCTTTCTTTGCCCTTCATGACTCTTACCCTACACTGAATTTTTTCCCGTGTCACTGTCTCTCCTTGATGGTTTGTTCTCCAAGTTTGTCATCCAATTTCCTAATTTTTATTCAACTTTCTTTAATCTGGTGTTTAACTGTTTGCTGAGTTTCTCATTTCAGTTATTATGGTTTTCCTTCTTAAAAGTTTTATTTGGTTCCTTTTTAAATATACCTGATCAATCTTTATTTAGTTAACACAGAAAGTGTCTTTTAAGATAATCTGTATCTGTATCTGAAATTTCAATATCTCCACTCTGTATGTCAAATTCTACAGTTTATGTTTTCTGTAGACTCATGCCTGCAGTTATTTCCTTGTTTATTTTGTCTTTTTTATTGACATGTACATTGGATTTTTTTGTGGGAATTTTTTGAAGTTGAAATAAAAGCTTATTTATTTATATTTTGTTTTCTGCAATGCCTGAAGATACTGCCAATTTAGGAATACCTTAAACTACATATTTGGCTTAAAGTTTTATTTTTTGTTTCATTTGCTCTTTGTCTTTAAGCCCATGTCAGCACATACATAAAGTTAGAAAATCTCAACAGAGACTTCTTTCTTCCTTTTTTCTTCCCCAACCACTGCTAAAACTGAGACAGGCAAATTTCCCACTGTTTAATAACAAAGTACTCTCTTCCATGTCTTTCACTTTATATGTGTAGTTCATTCAAACCCTGGTCTGTTGTCCAGTTGCTAAGACATGTCTGACTCTTTGCAACCCCATGGACTGTACCAGGCTCCTCTGTCCTCTGGTTTTTCCTAGAGTTTGCTCAAATTCATGTCCACTGAGTCAGTGATGCTATCTAACCATGTCATCCTCTGCCACCCCTTTCTCCTTTTGCCTTCAATCTTTCCCAGCATCAGGGTCTTTTTCTTTGCTTTAGTTAGTTAAAGCTTTGCATTAAGTGGTTGAAGCTTCAGCTTCAGCATCCATCCTTCCAATGAATATTCAGAACTGATTTCCTTTGGATGGACTCGTTGGATCTCCTTGCAGTCCAAGGGACTCTCAAGAGTCTTCTCCAACACCATAATTTGAAAGCATCAATTCTTCAGTGCTCAGCCTTCTTTATGGTCCAGCTCTCATACCCTTACATGACTATTGGAAAAACCATACTTTTCAGTATACAGACCTTTGTTGGCAAAGTGATATCTCTGCTTTTTAATATGCTATCTAGGTTTGTCATAGTTTTCCTTCCAAGCAACAATCATCTTTTAATTTCATGGGTACAGTCACCATCCACAGTGATTTTGGACCCCATGAAAATATTAATGAAATCTGTCACTACTTCCATTTCTAGTTCTGGCCCAAGTTTCTCAGTATTTCTGTGATCACTACCATCATCTGGGAACTTGATAGAAGTACAGATTCTCAGGCCCCACCCAGACCTACTGAATCAGAAACTCTGAGGTAGGATCCAGTAATTCATGTTTTTGAGAGCCCTCTTGGTATTCCAGTGCATGCTCAAGTCTGAGAACCATGGTTCTAGGGTCTAGACCATCTGAGATTGGTAGATGCCTCAAAGCAAACAATAATTCCGGTGCTTGCTTACAAATCTTGATTCAATATTGTTCATCATTTCTGGCTTCTTAGAAGTTCATTATAAAAGAACCAGCTGAGCCATGTATTCCAAGAATCAGATGGATAGGTAGGGCAATAAATAGATTAGAAGATGATAGATAGGTAAGTAGGTAGAAGATGATACATAAACAGTAGATAGTATATGCATGCAAGGAGAAGGCAATGGCACCCCACTCCAGTACTCTTGCCTGGAAAATCCCATGGATGGAGGAGCCTGGTGGGCTGCAGTCCATGGGGTCGCTGAGGGTCGGACACGACTGAGCGACTTCACTTTCACTTTTCACTTTCATGCATTAGAGAAGGAAATGGCAACCAACTCCAGTGTTCTTGCCTAGAGAATCCCAGGGACAGGGGAGCCTGGTGGCTGCCATCTATGGGGTCACACAGAGTCGGACATGACTAAAGAGACTTAGCAGCAGCAGCGTATGCATGCAAATATGCATATAAAATATGTATCTACATAGCTATGTATATATTCATATGTGCGCAGCTGTGTGCTCAGTTGTTCAGTCATGGCCGACTCTTTGCGACCCTATGGGCTGTAGTCCACCAGACTCCTCTGTCCATGGGATTCTCCAGTCAACAATACTGGAGTAGGTTGCCATTTCCTCCTCCAGGGCATCTTCCCGACCCAGGGATTGAACCTGCGTCTCCTTGGTCTCCTGCATTGACAGGCAGATTCTTTACCACTGAGCCACCTGGGAAGCCCCAAGTATGTCCATACATATCCACAGATACAATACGGTCTGGAAAGATATAGATAGATAGATAGATAGATAGATAGATATCTCTCTCAAAGTGACCTCAGAAATCAACTGGAGGAGTGGAGAAGGGGGAGGGGTAGACTTTGGAGAGTTTAATATTCAGCTTTCTAAATTTATGTGTAATTGAAATATATATGAATATATACGTATACACGTAAATAGAAAGATTTACTTCATCTTGATAAAAAAAGCATTTTCATTAAAAACTAAAGAGACTTTAGGCTTCTAAAATTCAGTAGAAAGCTCAGAACAGTAATTTTCTCCATACGTTCATCTCCAGAGCCTTCAGTGATTTTTGGTACTGAATGTTATTGTTCCATCATATTTTTTACACTAGCACTTTGACTCTCGCTGCACAATTGCCTCAACATAGAATATTCAGCAAACCTGCATGTGATGCCCATTCTTCAGGAGCCCAAGCCCTGGCAATGCTAAATCAAGCAGCCCGATACTGCACTTTAAAATATTAATGATCTCTCTTGTCAGATGAAATTAGATGTGGAAACATTTTGCAAACTAGGAAGTACTCGACAAGTTTTGAAGGATCTAATGTTGCTATTAGAAGCATTATTATTGTTTTTACTAAAATAAATTTTTCTGAATATATGACCCATGGGTGGAATGCACTTTGTATTCCCTGAGAGGCAGCATTTTCTCTCTGCCCTCTTATTTTCTCTGCATATGAAAATATCATGTGACAAACTGTTTTGTGAGTGGCTGGACAGAACAAACATTCTCTCTTTCAGGATGCCACGAAGCACTTCATGCATTAGATTCATAAGCATGATCTTTAATTTAATTTTTTTGACAAGTGCACTGAAGGGTAAAATCAGGCAGTCATAATTTTGACTTTGCCATCGCTCAAACGAGCTCAATGATTGACCAGATTTTAAAACTAAAATAAGAAAGAAAAAAGCAGGAATGAGGAAAAGCAACTTTCTCATGAAGGAAAGCTTTGTTTTTTATCCTTTAGACCTTAAAATACTACGAATTAAAGCAAAATGTGAATTTCCATGGTAAAATTCAGAATAGAAGAAAAGCCTGTGTCACCATCTTGCTTTAATTATACTCTACGTTCTGCTTAATTTCAGGGCTGCTCTGAGCTATCTCCCTGCCACAGGTTAGGATAAGGACCCAAGGGTTTGTTTTATTTTTAGTCGTGCTCTCCACATTCACCCGTTAAACAGAACTGAGGTTAGGACTGTGGAGTCCTGTTTCAGCCAGCCCTAGGATTCTGAATGGGGCTTAGAGGATGTGACTATTAAGGTATTTTCCACGGGGAGAAGGCTGAACCTACCTGCAGAGTAGCCACAGTCCTGTGGGACCCAGGATGGCTCACGTGTGCCTGTTGTCCTTGACTCTGTTGGCGCCTGTTCCCTTCACTGTTGGAGGTGTCCTGGCTGGGTGACAACACATGGACCCACCTACTCATAGAGACAAACAATTCAGCCTGAATGTGGACAGAGCTCTCAGGGCCCAAGTTCTGCTTCCCTACTTGGGCAGATTTTCTAACTAAAAGGCAGCTTCTTCATATTAAATGGTCAGTAAAAACATATTAAATGGTCTGTGTGGTGAGATTTCAACAAGATGATCTCTAAAAGCCACCTGGCCCGATCTCTGCACAGAGGGGCCCGTCAGTACAAGTGTATTGAATTTGAAATAGGAAGAGCCCCCTGCCATCCAAAATTCACCTGCCTTATTTATTAACGTGTGAAAGTCCTCTTAACATGAACAAAATTGTTCTGCAAACAGAGACAAGGCTTTCAAATGCATCAACTGGATCTCAGTCTCTGACTTACGGGACACGGGGTGCCCAAGAATTTGCATTTCTAGTAATTCCCCAGATGGGGCTGGTCCCCTGGCCCAGTACTCCACTTTGAGAATCTCTGCCGGGGCATTGTGGCTCACTGTGAGAATGCTGGCTTTTTCTCTGAATTAAGGGAGAGTGGAACTTCTAAGGCCGTGAAGGGACCTGATCTTACATTTTAAAGGCAGTCTTTGGATTGCTGTGTTGATCAAGAACAGTAGGGCACTAGGGGCCAAAGCATGGAGACAGTGGTTTGGAACAGGAGATACGGTGGCTTGTTCCAGGTAGCAGTGAAGGGACAGAGTGAGGCCTGATCTGACCGTGGACCTATCTGAAAGGTAAAGCCAGCCGAGTTCACTGGCATGGGATATGGGACCCGAGAAAAAGAGAGGCTCAGAGGTGAATCTTTTTATCTTCTCTGCAACTACTAAATCCAGAATAGAAGTTGTACCCTGCTTATACTTAATTCAGACTTTCTGGGGAGAAAAAAAAAAAGAGTCTTCCCATGCATGTCCTCCATCCTGTCTGGCCAGCTAGTTTTTGCCCCCACCCCAACCCCACCTTCCCTGGCGGCTCAACAAGTAAAGAATCCGCCTGCAATATGGGAGACCTGGGTTCAGTTCCTTGGTCAGAAAGATACCCTGGAGAGGGAATGGCAACCCACTCCAGTATTCTTGCCTGGAGAATCTCATGGACCAGAGGAGCCTGGCAGGCTACAGTCCATGGGATCACAAAAAGTCCGACATGGCTGAGGGACTAACACCGTCATGCTGTCACAGTATCTTTAAGTCTTATAGGTGTCTGTGAGTAATTCAGGCCAAATGTGTTTCACTATTTGTCTATTTTGATTTCCAAAACTGAGGGTCAAGAATAGCATCATTCAGGTGCATTTGTCTTTCTTGAGTCGAAAACTCAGACCCCAGGTTTATAGAGCTACATAAGTTGTTTATTTATTTGTTTATTTTTGATTCTGGCACCATGCCAATAGGACATTTGACAGTTTGTAATATTGTACATTGATTTTTCATCAGAGAAAAGTTTTGTTTTGTCTTTAAGGAGAAATATTGCATTTGAACAGATCAGATTTTCGCATTAGGATTTCACCATTATATTTCAAACTTTCAGTTTTCTGGTGTAACTAAGCTGTGCTTTCCTACTGTCCTGGAAAGAGCCTGAAAGCTGTCCGCCTCCTCTAGAGTCACCCAGATGTGCGCCATACTCTCCTAATGCCTTGCTGCGCTCCCCTGACTCCTGTCACTTTGGAGCCATCAGAGGCAGTCTTTGAGCAGGTTTGCCAAGTATAGTAAAAAGAATGTTTTTCTTCTTGAACCATCTGAAAACAAGTTGCAGATCTGGTGTCCCAACTGCCCCCATGCCTGCCAGTGTCACTGTGTATTTTCTACGTACGTGGCCAGTGACCCTACACGAGCACGATAAAAAAGATCAAAAGCAGAAGACGAGCATGGATACTACCTTTAATTTTCAGACCCCATTTACTATGCTATGCTATGCTAAGTCACTTCAGTCGTGTCCGACTCTGTGCGACCCCATAGATGGCAGCCCACCAGGCTCCCCCATCCCTGGGATTCTCCAGGCAAGAACACTGGAGTGAGTTGCCATTTCCTTCTCCAATGCATGAAAGTGAAAAGTGAAAGTGAAGTCACTCAGTCATGTCCGATTCTTAGCGACCCCATGGATTGCAGCCTTTTTAAGTGTCACCAATCTCGGTAATGTCCTTTGTTTTATTCTGTTGTCGCGTCCCCACTACCTCTGGTTTGGAAGAGTTCCAGAGCCGTCTTGCAGTTTGACTAACTTTGATCCTTTGGATGCTTGCAGGCCGGTCACATTGTAGGATGTTTCCAGTTTGGTTTTGTCTGATGATTTCTCATGACTGGATTCAAGTCATGCCTCTTTGCAGAGTGTTCGCTGAAATGATGTCGTGTTCTCATGGCTGATTTGGAAAAAGTCGCCCTTGATTCCAATTCAGTCCATTACCAATAATGTTCCCTTTGACTATTTGACGAAAATGGTATCTCTAGGACTCCTCAACTGTACAGATACTCTCTTTTCCATTTGTAGTTAATGCATATCTTGTTGTGGGGATGGTGGTTGAAACTAGGTCACTATCCTGTCCTTCATCGGTCTTACAAATTATTAATTTATTTGCTTATGCCATATGGACTCATAGTTTTCTATTCTACTCAATGGATTATAATCCGTTACCATCAGGGACCCCTTCAGGGTGGCTTCTGTGTTCTTTTAACATGCACACATCGTGTTTGAGCTCTTCCTTGCTTCCCAACTTAAGCAGATACTCAAGCTTATTTTATATCTTCCCTGCCCCAGCCCTGACAGCAGTCATTTCTCCAAGGAGCTATGGTTCCATTTAATGGACAACAGTATTTAGAAACCAAATCTGGGTACTAGATATGTGGACCACAAGTTGAAAAACATGATCTAAAATAGGATGACCTGATGATTGTGATGGTTAAATATGAAGACCAAGCTGGCAGGATCAAGGCTCCTCGATGGCTTCTTCCAGTTGCCAGAATGGTCTTCCCATAGACCTTCTATTACACCTGTGACCAAGAAAATAAATTGCCCAATTTTGGTTAAACTATCCGACATACAACCCAGCATGCTTATAGAAGAGTAGTTCCATAGCTAGTAGTGTTTTAGAAAGCAGGAGGTCACTGGTGATCAAGATACTACAAAAGGACAACTGTTTTGGGTTGATTATTGAGCAGCTGTCTAAGCCAGTTTGACCAGACTTCCTAAGCAGCCGTGGTTACCCATCAGGACCATCTGGGGAGATTTTCAAATGCCCATTCCTGTGTCCCACCCCAGACTAGTGAAGTTCAACCTCTGACCATAGAACTGTATTTGTTTAAGCACCTTGGTTGAACCTAGTTTGCAGTCAAGGTTGAGAATCACAGGGTTAAGTGCCCTGCTTCCTAGGAATCTGGCTCAGCCCCCTTCATTCTCTCAACCCCAAGAGTAATCATCTGGCCTATTGACTGTGCACTTGAGGGAGCGGCATGAACACTTACAGACCATTGAGGGGCCAGTGAGTGAAGACATAAGTGTGTACCTATTCTGTTCTGGACACTGTTCTAAGCACGTCACATTGATGATCTCATTCTACCTTTATAACTATACTATTGAGCATATGCTGTAATAGCCCTTTTTTACAGATGAGGAGACTGAGGCATAGAGAAGCAACCACTTTGCAGAATGTCCCTTGGCTAGGACCTCTGGGAATTTAGGTCTAGAAATAAGGTAGCTTGATACCAGACCATAGGCCAGTGCTTCTCAAACTTTGGGTTTAGAGCCTAAAGTGCTTTGGGTTCTCAATGGGTTTTTGGTTTCAGAATCACCTGGAGACTATGCAGAAAAACACTGAGGCCAAGGCTCATTGAAGGAGGGGAAGGAGCGAGCCTCTAAGTTTTTCCCAAGGGCTTCTTCATACCACAAGAAAATTGCAAGAGAAGAGAGCATGATGGCTAGAGAAAGGTCCAAAACAGAGGAGACGGGCAAATAGGAAAGAACCCGAGGGCCCGGGTTATGGGGAGGTTGACGTTAAGCGTGAGTGTGGACTGAGGGCCATATTGGGAAGAACTTGAAAACAAGCAGTTTCAACATTTGCTTTCCTTAGTGTCAAGCAGCCACATGGGCTTTTTTTTCACCAGCAAAGTGACACATGCTCCTTGGGTGACCTCAATATGTAACACAAAGTGATGCTCTCTGTACTAAAACTACGTCCCCAAACATCGACCTGACAGAGTTTTTCACTAAGACATTTTTTATTTAAAAGTCATGGCATAATGCATCTGGTGGAGTGGAGTCACATGGTCAGAAGGCACCCTCGCCACGATGTCTAGTCAAAGCTCATTGCGCTACCAAATGCAGAGACTAAGCATATGCTTTGGATATCAGCAAAGCAGGCGCATCGAAAGTAAGTGACAAAAACTCGACTTGGATTGATTACTCAAAATATTATAATCAGATCACTTAAAGAGAAATTTTCTTTTGGAGCACCTTTGAAGATTGGGTCAGGTGAAAAATATATATATTTTGGTATGAGGGTGGGACTCCATACCAAACTATATTTGGTATTTAAAATGTCTGATAGACTTAATCTGGCCCTTTTCTCAAATTTGGCTTGTTCATCATATAACAGCAGATTAGCAAAGGTTAATATACACATGTAGGTACGCCTTTAGACAATCTACTCATTTTTTAAAAAATATTGAAATATATCCAAAACAAAGGTAATTTTACACTGAGGACCAAGTCTCGCTGTCATTGTGGATGGTCATTTTGCTAATTTTGCTCCTTGGTGGTTCTGCTGGGTAGTAATTTCCCTGGATTAACTGTTGTCACCGCCATCTGTTCCCAACATAGACGCAGTACAGACGTTTAAAGGGTAGAGATCAGGGAGAATTTCAATAAACCCTGCATGTTCAATCACCAAGGACCTTCACTGACCAGGCTCCCTCATCCTGGAGCTTTGGGTTGGTTAAGCCAGCACTTCTCAAATGATTTTTCATTATTGTGATCCCTGGGAGAGCTGTTTTAGGCATTTTGGACTTACGCTGTCCCCCAACCACGAAATTTTAAGGCCACAAATATGCTGTATATCTGTTTATGAACTGTGGCCTTTTGGAGGGGACTTTTTGTCCTGCCAAGAACAAATGTTTGCCTCAATTAAGAAACCATGGGCTAGACCAGTGGAAGACATTCGCAGGGGGTTGGAGTTGGGGCTAAATTTGTAAGATATTTGTGCTCCTGGACCCTTGCCAGCCCGAAGTAGCTGTGTTCCTCCAGCCGAGGCCTCCCCACCCGTGGATGGTCTGCTCCCTCTCTAGCTCTTGCTTGGTCTCTGAGCTGGTAATGGCTCCCCTCCATCATTGGCCTGTGGACTTCACTGTCCTTTAGTGCTGCCCTTGCTTCTGCTCACATCTTTTAAAAATATCTTCCTCTAAACTCTTCACACCCCTTTGTGTTTGTTTTACTTAATTTTTATTGGATAGTTGCTTTAGAGTGTGTTAGTTTCTACTGCACAGCAGAGTGAGTCCGCTGTGCGTATCCATACACCACCAGAGCACTAAGCGGAGTGCTCCCAGCTCTATAGTAGGTTCTCGTTGGCTGATCTATTCGGCACATGGATCAGTGGTGTAAGTATGTCAGTCTCAGTCTCCCAACTCCTCCCACCCCTCTACCCTCACTGGCATCCATACCTGTTCTTGTCACACCCTTCTGAATGTGTCCCTGCTTCCTGCTAGGACCACAGTTGGTCTCTTCCAGTTGGAACCCCAACCTTCTGCAACCCAGCCTCCAAGACAGTGTTGCTTCACCTGCTTCCAGTCTTCACTCCTCTCTTTCCCTCCTCCTGCCCTCTTGCTTTTCTTTCCTTCTTTACTTAGTATAATTGTTTAGTAATACACCTTTGTGGAGGGGGCTTGGTTTTCTTCATCCCTTCCTTTTTCCCCTTCCTGTTGCTTGTTCACTGGCCTTGCATGTGATTTTGTGTTTGGCTCTTAAGCTATGTAGACTTAAGCCCTTACATGCCTGAAGTTTCTTTCTTTTGCAAACACCCAAGTCACCCTGATAAGCAGGCCCCTGAATATTTTCTCCCCACGAGTTAGTGCTGTTACCAGGAGGGAATAAATGTCTGTTCCAGGGACAATTCCTGCATAACAAATTACCCCAAAATTAATTGGGTTTAGAATAATGACATTTATTTTGCCCACAAATTGACCCACTGAGGGGGCTGAGTGGGCAGTTTATTTCTAGCTGACTCAGCATCATCTGGAGCAGCTCAGAAATTAGGAGATGGTACCATCCAGATTCGGAGAAGGCAATGGCACCCCACTCCAGTACTCCTGCCTGGAAAATCCCATGGACAGAGGAGCCTGGTGGGCTGCAGTCCATGGGGTCGCTGAGTCAGACACGACTGAGCGACTTCACTTTCACTTTTCACTTTCATGCATTGGAGAAGGAAATGGCAACCCACTCCAGTGTTCTTGCCTGGAGAATCCCAGGGACGGGGGAGCCTGGTGGGCTTCCGTCTATGGGGTCGCACACAGTCAGACACGACTGAAGCGATTTAGCAGCAGCAGCAGCAACCATCCAGATTATTGGCTCACTCACTTGTCTGAGCCCCAGGCTGGGGAGAAGACTAGAAGCTGAAGGCTGGAATAACAGGGGCTCCTTGGGCATCTCTATGGCTCGATGTAATCTCTCTCCATGATCCCTAGCATGAGGGGCCTCAGGCCGGCTGGCTCCCTACACAGTGAGCCCCTAGGATGCCTCTCTCAAGGGCAGGAGCCAGCTGGAATCCACATCACCCTTCTTGGCCTTGCCTTAAAAGTCATGTGATGTCATTCTGACCACATCCTATCAGTTGGGACAATTAACAAGCCCTCCCAGGTTGAAGGGGAGAGAACACAGACCCCACCTCTTGATAGAGAATGTCACTCACGTTTTTTTAAAAAAGATGTGGAATGGGATATAGATATGTGCAGTCACTTTTTGAGACCACAGTCTGCTTTAGTATCCATCATACACGCATACATGCACACACACACACATATAACTTCATTTTTCAAGTCTTGTGGAATGAGATTCCAAACAAAATACTAATGGGAAGCAAGCAGGGATGGGATAATATGAACATGTCTGCTTTATGTAATCACGAGGCTTACAGTTCAAGCGTGGGGAGATAAAGAGTAGCTGCAGGTGGGGGAATAAACTCTGGGTTCCTGTCAGTGCAGATCAACCTTACCAAGTCTCTGATCTCTGTCAAGTGAAGGGTCTAATCTCTGTGATCTGGACGGTCTCTCCCAAAACCCCTTGTTCTATGAAATGTTGAAGTTCCGTTACACCGTCATCTCGCTGTGCCTGTTTCTGCTTTAAAATTCCTCTCCTACACAATTTGCTGACTCTAAATTCTAACTGCTTTTGCTGAGCAGACAGTCACACTCTGCTGTCTACGCAGCTCTACTAAATCAAGTGTGAGCTTCATGTCCTCGATGGCACCAAGTGTTATTTCAAGAGTTATTCTTCCTTTGTGTATGAAAATTTGCATTTTGAATGTGTGCCATCAAAAGAGTAATAAGCCGGGGATTGTACTGTAGCCAAGTCAAAGGAACTATATATATATATATGGTAGATATATGTATAAAGAGCTGGCCCAGCTCTTCTCTAAGAGATAGTTTTGATGTTAGATGAGGGCATAAGAGCACTAAATCCAAAGGGTTGTGGATGTAAAAGAAATGGGAAATCGACTAAATGACAACCCCAGGATTGTCTGTGAGCAAAGCATTTGCACATGCAAGGTTACACTCAGGAAGTAACTCAGAAAGAGAAAAACAAATAGCATATGTTAACGTATATATATAGCATCCCGAAAAGCGATACAGATGAACCTATTTGCAGGGCAGGAATAGAGACGCAGATGCAGAGAATGGGCGTGTGGACACAGCAGGGGAAGGGGAGGGTGGGGTGAACTGAGAGGGTAGCTTTGACATATACACACCGGTGTGTGTGGACCAGCTAGTGGGGAGCTGCTGTACAGCACAGGGAGCTCGACTCGGTGCCCTGTGGTGACCTAGAGGGGTGGGTCGGGGTAGGAGTGAGAGGAAGACCCAAGAGATATAGGCATACATATATCCACACAAAGGATCTATGTACACATATAGCTGATTCAGGGCTTCCCAGGTGGCACTAGTGGTAAGGAACCTGCCAGCCAAGGCAGGAGACATGAGAGACTTGAGTTTGATCCCTGGGTTAGGAAGATCCCCTGGTGGAGGAAATGGCGACCCACTCCAGTGTTCTTGCTGGAGAATCCCATGGACAGAGGAGCCTGGCTGCAGTCCCTGGGGTCGCAAAAGAGTCAGACCCAACTGAAGCCACTCAGCATCGCACAGCTGATTCACTTTGTTGTATAGCAAAAGCTAACACAGTGTTGTAAAACATTATAGTCCGATACTAATTTTTTAAAAAAGCAGTGTACTCAGTAGGCACTTTCTGATGATGACGGCAGCAGAGCTCAGCTGCGACACTGAACTGGGGGGCACACTTTATGAGGCTGCTCCAACCAGCCCTTGACATTTGTAAGCCAGTAATTTTTCAGGTTCCCAGGGTGATGCTGTACATGCAACCAAGCATGAGAACCACAAGCCACTCACCACATAGTTTGTCTGGGCCAAGAGTTTTAGACTGAAGGACAGAAAGTCAAATTAAACCGGCTTAACCAAACCTGCATCTGAAAAGTCCAGGCAGTGTTTGATCAGAGAATCAGAGACATTAGGACTGGGTCTCTCTCCCCATCTCTGTGGTCTGCCTTCATCCATGTTGGCTCCATTTCAGATGCCCTTCTCTTGGTAGGGTCAGGACGGCCATCAGCTAGACTTTCGTCTCTGTAGTGGGGAAAAAAAATGTGCTTCTTTCTCAACCACTGCACCACAACAAAAGATCTGGACCCAAGTTGCACTGCCTCTGTTTGGCCAGTCTTGGGTCAGCCCGAGACATGCAGTGTTCTGACTAGGCGTAGGTTACAGGACAACTCAGGGACCACGGGGCTTGCGAGAGAGGAGGTCAATTATGCCTAAAACTTGTGGACCTCTTAGAGCAGGGGAAGGGAGGTTTCCTAGGAGAAAACAGGACAACTACCAGTGCAAAGAATGAATAGAGAGCATTCAGGTCTACCACTGAGAAATATTATGGCTCCATGAATTGTTGTGTCTTTGTTTTCTAAAGGGCTTCCCTGACAGCTCAGTTGGTAACGAATCCACCTGCAATGCAGGAGACCTCGGTTCGATTCCTGGGTCAGGAAGATCCGCTGGAGAAGGGATAGGCTACCCACTCCAGTATTCTTGGGCTTACCTCGTGGCTCAGCTGGTAAAGAATTTGCCTGCAATGCGGGAGACCTGTGTTCGATCCCTGGGTTGGGAAGATGCCCTGGAGAAGGGAACAGCCACCCACTGTAGTATTCTGGCCTGGAGAATTCCATGAACTGTATAGTCCATGTTTTCTAAGACAGACAATAACAGTGAAGAGGACATAATGTTACGACCAGTAATATGCTTTTATTATAAATTTCCTTCTTTCCACTCTTGCTTGTTGATGAAAGGTCAACGTATAATCTTGAGGGAAGTACTGACATTGCTGCCAACCCTACCTGAAAGCCTGGACATGTGGAGGGAAGCTATAGATAAGGCGGACCCTGCCGGCGGTAAGGGCTTCCCAGGTGGCACTAGTGGTAAAGAACCCGCCTGCCAATGCAGGAGACATAGGAGATGCGGGTTCGATCCCTGGGTTGGGAAGATCTCCTAGAGGAGGGCATGGCAACCCACTCCAGTATTCTTGCCTGGAGAATCCCATGGACAGAAGAGCCTGGTGGGCTGCAGTCCACAGAGTCGCGAAGAGCTGGACATGACTAAAGGGACTTAGCACACATGCACCAGAGGTCAATGCCAAGGATGAGAAAGAAGTAGGGCATATGAAAGTGAACACGGCACAGACACAGAAAATGAACGTCAGTGCAGCAGGAGAAGTGAAAACACGTCAGAAGGGGAGATAAAGGTAGGAAAAGGACCGACATATAGTGACTGGCTGTGGTGGCTGGAATGTGTCTCCACAGGAAACATACTTGTAGAAAGAGACCCTGTGCCTTACGAGAATAGGACTTGAGAAAGTCAGCAGAGGGAATTGGAAGGCAGTGTGGAATCAGGCTTTTAAAATTTGCGTGTTCACTTTTTAAATGTCAGTCTACATTTCCAAGTTATTTGACAGTGGGTCAAAGGAATGCTGAAAGTACTGTTTTTGAGGGCCTTTATTATAAATGGCAGCCGCAGGCAGAGGTGAAATTTGAGCTTCTGTTTACTCCCGGAAATTCCTTGGCTGGAAATAACCTTGTCTTGGGAAGCCTGATGTTTATGTATCAGCAGCCACAGGGAATTGCCTCCCTCTCGCTGCTGCTCCACTGCTACAGATTTTCTTATCTACCGTTCATTCAATTAGGGCAAGTTGGACCACATCATCTGCTTAGTTTTCTAATCACTTTACCAGCTCCATGTTTTCATAACCAGCGTCCTTCAGTGTTGTTTTTGCAGGTCAAGATTTCCTCAGCATGCATTTTAAAATAGAGGTCTTAGAAATCATGGAAAGAGCCACATTAAGGAGTTGAAGACCTGGATTTTGAAATCCAGACGCAGATCTTAGGAGGCTGAGCCCTGAGGTTTTACTTTTCAGCTTATTCGTTGATACTGTAAAAGGTTAGTTTTCAAATACTGTCACAAGGTAAGTTTTTAAGCTGTCTAGCTCACTGACCACAAAAATTAGTCATCTGTGAAATGCGATTAAAATATCCCCTCTCTCAACTACCACAAGACTCCTTCAGAGGAAGTTATCAGGGTGTCAAGAGGATGCTTACTGGGACAAAGAATGAAAACAAAGTCATGAAACAAATGATTTCACCTTGAACCTGTGCCTAGAAATTTAATTAATTCCTAAGTTAAATATAATTCTGCATAAAATTTAATTATATGGCAGTGAGTATTTGCATACAATAAGTTGAGAAAGTTTGCCTGGTCCACAGTCAGCTGAAGAGGCACCATGCGTGTGTCGTGGCAGAAAGGCCACAGGCTTGGGTGTTAACTAGATCCCACTTGAATGCCAGCTCTGCCACTCATTAGCTTGTAGACTTTAAGTCCCTCTAAGCCCCAATTTTTTCTTCATCTGTGAAATGAAAAAGTAATAATAGGGAGGGGAAAAATAATAATAAAAGGGAATAATAATCCTTACATTCTGGGATCTGGGCAGGGATTTGAAGTACATACAAAAGTTGTTAAGTCACTAAGTTCAACTCTGTGACCCTGTGGACTGTAGCCCACCAGGCTCCTCTGTCCATTGGATGCCCCAGGCAAGAATACTAGAGTGGCTTGCCATTTCCTTCTCCAGGGGATCTTCCCAACCCAGGGATCAAACTCAGGTCTCCTGCATTGCAAGAGAATTCCTTACCACTGAGTCATCAAGGAAGCCTGCTTCCCCCATATATAAGCACAAGCCTGAGGTCTGATGTGTGAGTATGTAGTAGGCACTCAGAAAGGATAGCTGTCACCACTGTTATTAGTGTTACTATTAAGATTACTTCTTCTAGGTGATAGATATCCATTTTTTCTCTCCACAAGAAGAAATCCAAAACCCAAAATCCTTTTTTAAGTAGCCTGAGTATAAAATTGAAAACTGACTCAGCCCAGGAAAATCATATTGGACACAGGGAGGGAGTCCTGCTAGTTCTCCAGAAAAAGTAAGGTCAAATTATTGTTTTCCTGCCTTGTATGTGTAGCCTTTCTCTAAAGAGATTTTGAGCTTTCACCTTCCCCTGTGTAGAATACTCCTGGTCATTTATCTGTTGTTATCCGTTCAGTAAGTTTGCCATTATTTCTTCAACAGGTGCCAGCAAAAAGAATCATAAGCCCTTATGAGCTAACAGTGAAGTTTCAGCCAAGAAAAGAAATAAAAAGCCAGTCTCCTGAAAACTGTGACATACATAAGCTTAGAATGTACTTGTTTGTGTCTTTCTTTTAGTTTATAGAATACTCTTTGCTCTTCATGTTGAAAATACTGTCAATTATTACTGGCTGTTGCCCACTTTTTCATCTTCAAAGTAATATATTTCTACTATGAAACTTCAACTCTGGTCAAAGCAGTGTATTAAAAATATATATATATATTGAGTACAAGTGCATCCATAAACTTTCATATATGCTTACCTCTAAAAGTGAAAGTGTTGGTAGTATTTTAGAGATACAACATTTTTTTTTTAATACCAGGCACTCTGTAAATATTTATAAGTGGCCATGAATGAACACATGGATAAGCAAATGAGCAAAGGGAGTTTGCCATGACTGCAAATCATTTCTCTTGAATGAAACGTACTGCTTCCTTTCCTGGGGAAAAAAAAAAAAGTTAAATTAAGATAAATCATTGTTGAAAGTGTTCTTTGGGGACTGAAAGAGCAGGGAGCATGGTAATAAAACATTGCTCCCCAAAGCCTAATGTGGCGGCTACAGTTACAGGAAGCCTATTAATCCCTCCCTTTTCCAGATTGCCTGCCTTGTGTATAATTTAGGTTTTGAAATCTTCCTTTTCCTGGGCAGAAAATAGCCCCCAGAATATCAGACCTGTGGCTATTTGACAACAGCTAAATCTACCCCAGAGGAAGGTCTGTTATCCTTATTAACAACAATCTGTGGGAGGTGACGGGCATTTCAGTCTAAGCAGCAATGAGTTTGTTAGGGTGTTTTCCAGATGCTAAAAAGGAGCTGGGAAACTGAGTATGGACCTAATCTTAGAGTAGACAGGTGGACCTAAATCTCACTTATCAGTGAAAATTCCAGTGTATCTCTTAGTTGGAAACCTCAATTGTCTTATCTTAGAAATGAAGTGAAGGAATGCACCTCATGATAGTTTGGGTGAGAATTAAATGAGACAACACGTGTGAAGCGTTTAGCTCAGCGCCTGAGTACCACTATTATGATCTTTCTGTTCACACTTCTGACACCAAATGTGTAGGCGTTTTCCTTGTGCCAGCCAGTTCTCCAGCTCTCAACCTTCCTCAGCTGGGTGTCCCACAATTTAATTCAGTTCTTACACCAACTGTCCTTGGTTAGGATCAGACTCAGCAGGTTAAGGGCTCAGTCCCACAAGATGACCTCCGTGCTAGATGCCAGCTGCTGGTCTGAGCCACCTGTATTTCTGACTGACCAGCTGTCAAGTAAGCAGATCCTCACAAACCCCTCCTTGGGTTTGATCATTTGCTAAACCAACTCACAGAACTCAGGGAAAACAGCGTACTTACTATTACCAGTTTATTGTGAAGTATACAAATGAAGAGTGAGGAAGGGTAAGGTCCTGAAAGATCCCCAGCACAGGAGCTTGTGAGGAGTTGGGGCATGCCACCTCCCAGCATGCGGACGTGTTCACCAACAGGGAAGCTGTCCAGATCTTATTGCTTACATATTTTATGGAGGTTCCATTACATACCCATGGTTGATTAAATCATCAGCCATTGATGATTAACTCAGTCTCTAGCCCTTCCTCCCGCTAAAGACTGGGGTTCGGACTGAAAGTTCCAACCCTCTGATCACATAGTTGAGTCCTCTAGCAATCAGCCTCCATCCTAAAGTCCATGAGGAGTCACCCTATTAGCATAAACTAAGGTATGGTTTATTATGAGTAACAAAAGTTGCTACTATTAACTCTATCACTCAGGAAATTACTCAAGGGTTTTAGGAGCTCTGTGCCAAGAACTGGAGATGAAAATAAATAATTCTCCTTATAGTGCAGCATCTATGTGCTGTTATAAAAAACAGCTGATGACCACACCAGCCTCTACACGTTTTGATGCCAGGTGTCAACAGGGATTATGAAGAAACTCTTCTTCATAAGTTTGGCTCTCTCCATTGTACACATGAGAGGGCTACATCAGATCAGGAGGAATGCCCTGTCCCATCCATGGCTCTTTGAGCTAAAGGTGTAGGGGTTGGATGTGGGAGACAGGTGGGTTGGAGTGCTGTCTGCCAGTGATGTCCCAAAGTGCACAGGGAAGGGGAAATAAGGAACAGGTAGAAAGGGACCTGGTGAATTAGAAGAAAAGGGAGATAAGCTTAGAGGCTGCTGCTGCTGCTGCTAAGTCGTTGCAGTCGTGTCCGACTCTGTGAGACCCCATAGACGGCAGCCCAACAGGCTCCCCCATCCCTGGGATTCTCCAGGCAAGAATACTGGAGTGGGTTGCCATTTCCTTCTCCAATGCATGAAAGTGAGAAGTGAAAGTGAAGTCGCTCAGTTGTGTCCGACTCTTAGCGACCCCATGGACTGCAGCCTACCAGGCTCCTCCATCCATGGGATTTTCCAGGCAAGAGTACTGGAGTGGGGTGCCATTGCCTTCTCCAAGCTAAGAGGAGAGGCTGGAAAAAGGAAGAAGAGAGCCAGGAGTGAGCAGCTCAAATTGCTGGAATTCTCTTTGGCAATATTGGGACTTCTTTTAAGTAAACCAGCTGTTCTAAACTTAGAGACTAAGTATCAGTTTCCATAGAAGAGGAAGGACTCCATGGAATGGGCTGGGTCATGAAAAACTGCAGTCTGTGAGGATGCAAATAGATTGCAAAAGGGAAAGCGCAATCATACTCAAGCTGACTCAGCCCCTGGTGGTCCTTCAGACCCACAGCTGACTGAAGATGGGAGTAACCTTTGTAACAGTATTTGCAGCATCAGCTCGGTGTCCCTGTGTACTCACCAAACCTTCCCCCAGACGCCCTCTCTTGAGGGAGCTGATTCTGGGCACTCCCTTGCTGACTACTGACCACAGACCACAATTCCTCCCCATGTGGGTCTCCCCATAGCCTGGTCTATATACTCAGGACATGAGGATACTGGCTCATATCCTGTCTACAGGAAGCTGGCTTCCTGCAGAGCAGATGACTGCATGTTCACAATGACAAGTGGCAGCCCTTTCATAACTTAATCTCAAAACTAAAATACCATAACTTCTACTGTATTCTGTTAATTACAAGCAGGTCCTTAACAAATCCAACACACTCAAGGGAAGGCAAATTAAGCTCCACCTTTTGAAGGGAGAAATATCTAAGAATTTGTGAGCAAATTTTTTAATCTGTTTTTTTTTAAGAGTAAGTGATTTTTTAACCACCATAATCCCAAAAGACTTTCTAGTTTCCTTTTCCAAGACTTCCTCCATCCCAGCTGTGTCTCCGCCCTCCAATTCTTTGGGACCCCCTCAAATATTAAATCCTCTTATTGAGTTAAGTTGATGTTTAATCAGAAATCATTTTCAAAACAGTCTGAGGTCTTGAAGTCAGTGAGAAGATGTCAGAACCAGGGACTTCACTGCCTTGCAGAAAGTGATGTCTGGTGGACTGGAGGAGGTTGATGGTCATCTTAACGGTCCATCAAGCCGATTCCTATGCCGCATGAATAATCACCCCTCCACGAGGCGTTCAGATGTGTGGTTTTGTAAGCTGGCTGAGTCATCTCCCTCTATTTCACCAGGTTGATCTTAAAGCAGGAGGCAGCACGCCTCTGTAAAGGACCAGATGGGAAATACTTTGGGCTTCACATGCCACATATGGTCTCTGTCGCATATTTTTCTTTGTTTTTATTACAACTCTTTTAGAAAAATGTAAAAACCATTCTTAGCATGCAGGCTGTACAAAAACAGGCCTGTGGGCTGGAGTTTGCTGACCCCTGCTCTAAAATAATCGTGGAAAGGTGCTCATTGCATCCTCAGGAAATATTTCGGTGTGCTTCTCCATGCCCCCAGCCATAAAAACAGAGTATCCTCTCCATGTTTCTCATGTATCCTGCTTGAGGTAAAGAGTTGCAAGTCCTCTTCTCAGGTTGGATACATTTTACATAGGCTTTCTCTCATTCCTTCAGGGAGACAGAAACAGGCTCAGAAATTAAGTCACTAAAATGATTAATGTGGTGCTGTCAGAAAAGAATTATGAACCTGCAGGGTTATGGTCTCTCAGAGAACTCATTTTTCGTTTCTGTCCATCACGTGAATAACAATAACCTTCTCCAACAAGCAGAATGAAGAATGTATGGACTGCCAGGAAGTATTCCTTACTGCTCAGTAAGTACTGGCACCGTGAAGACTTTATATGGCAGTGGTGATGTGCTGGGGATTTCTGTCAGATCTGGCTTTTAATGGGAGAAAATGATCCGGTCTTCTGCTTCTGACTTTTGGATCTTCACAGTTTTCCTAATATCAGGATGCCTCTTGGGTGACATTGAACACACACACACTCACACACACACACACACACACATACACAGTCCTGTGTCTTTATCAGAAACTGGAATCAAAATCCTTGGATAACAATTCTTTTTTTTTTTTAATCAGCATTTTAATTTTACCAGAGCATTTATATATATATAAAAAATATTACTTTGGTCCGTGAGTCAACAAAAGATGGTGTGTTAACATACAAATGTGATTAATGAATTCATACTAGAAGAGGCAAAAGAAAAAAAAAAAACTAGAGAGAAATTAAAAGCTGTCACCGTATTTCATGTTTAAGATAGCCCCAGATAAGTAATGCTGCTTTCTTATTTTATTACTGTGCCCAAACTTGTAGCACTACAGCATTGCTAAATCGGGGTACTCAGTGAAAACCCTACAGGAAAACATGGAAAACTCTTGCAAGAGTGGGGATTTTTGACCATGATAGAGGAAGATATTTCAGGAGGCAATGAATCTCTGCTTCCTAAACATAACAACCACAGTCTTAAGTCTTTGTTTAACCCTCTTAAAGCTTACCTTGTAGGACGTATTATTAATTGTAATTAAAATGGATCCAAATTACAATTTAATTAGTTTTCATAGGACAGATTTGCAAGATCATCTTTCATTCTGGAATACATAATGTTTCTTCCTGTAATTATTTGTTTCTCTAAATTATTCCAATCATAAATTTAATAGCCAGTTTTAGAGGAAATTGTTCACTTGCCATTCATTTGGGTGGCTCAAAGGATGAAATGCCTATATTTGAGTATTTGTCTAGACACCGTCATGTGATCAGAAAACCATTTCATCTATTTTGATATGTTTTTGATTGACCTTGTCAGACAGAAAGCATGCATTGCAATACTCCTATTTGGGAGTTTTCTGAAGAAAACATTCACAGAGTAAGTTTTATAAACACAAGCCATTTTGACACTTCTAGAAGGTAAAGATCCTCTGGGATAAAACAGGGAAATTGGTTCCACCAAGTCCAGATTCATCCAACACTGGTAATGTGAATTGGGAGAGGTTGAGTAATTTATTCTCATAAACAAACTGCCAAGAAGATAGAAAGTCCTGAAAACCTTTCTCGAGCTGCTGCTGTGCTCACGTTCTCCTCTGGTCCTCCTGACAGTGGTGCTCCATCACCCCCTGCCATCCAACAGTGGCTGTCTGCTGCGCCTGCTGCAGCCACTCCCTCCTCATGGGGTTCGATTGTTTAGGTGGGAAGGGGCTCTGTGTATTAGAAGATTGTCCCTAGAATCCACGGGAAGGGGGAGGCCAGTGACCGCCAGGCAGACTGATTTCCATTCAGAATGCACACGGTCACTCACAGAGGCTTCTCCTCTCATTGATCCCAGGCTGTCTGATATATATTTTTACCAAACATGTTTCTGTGGAGAGGAGACAGCTGGAATTCCTTTAGAGTTGTCCAAAAGGGCTTCAGATAAGAGCAGACTTCTGCAAATTGACCAATTTGGCAGAAAGAACAAAGAGCATGCCAGAATACTGTACAGCTAGAGATTCATGTGTTGCTTTAGGTCTGTGGCATCGTACATACTGGCAGTGCTTAATTGTCTGTGGCCTACTTGGCCACCAGGAGAGTGGAAACAAATGTTCCTATTTGTCTTTTGATGTGGCATCTGATATTTACATTGACTTGTTGTCTAAAATAACATCAGCCACCGTAGACAATTTCTGCCTATTCCTTAAGTCTGTTGACTAACTGGGAGGTGGCTATTAGGAATGTGATTATCATCTCAAGGAAGTGATCCGTTGCCAACAGGTATTGCTCTGGCACAGGGGAAATAGAGATACCGTTGGGAAGAGCACATAAAAAAAGTATATATGTAGAAAATTTTATTTATTCAAAGTGAAGTAAGACCCCAGTAACTCTTTTTGGATATGTCTAATAGTAATTTGGAGGTATATTGAAATTCAGGACCAGGAGAGCTTGATTCTCAGTATAGTAATTATAGTACTAGTGTTATAGTTAGAAAGACTAGGTAATTAAGAGTGTTATCAGTAGACTTGGGAGAGGTGATGGGTTAATTACTAAATAAAAGTGATTTACACTGAATTGAAAATGACAGCTGATGCCTTCTTAAAGCACAGCTTGATGGGAAAGAAAACATGAGGATTTTGGACACACGTAGGAAAAAGAGAAATCACAATAGGTCTGGAAATCACAGAAAGTATGCAGAATAGGGATAAAGAAGACTGGTGTTCTCCTTTTGTTCAGGCTGGTCAGGAGGGCTCACAGTTGGATATATTCCTATTTGTGACATGAAGAGAATAGATATTGGAAGCAACAATTTCAAACCACTGGTCAAAACATACAGCCCAGACGATATCACAAAAGAGAGAAATAGAAATCTAACCAGGATTTTCAGCAAGTAGCGTAACTGTATTTTAAAGTGTCCACCTTAATTTTTTTTTAAGTCTTATAAAAATTTTCTTGATATTCTTTTGGAAGGCTTTCTAGTGGGCTGTTTTCCCTCTCCATCTGCTTAGCTTCCCTTCCTTTCTACTGAAACGTCTCTACGGCACGTCTCATGGGCATCTTATACCAACATTCCCCTTTGTTTCCCAGGCTCAACAATAGCTCCCCAACCTCCAGTGTTTCCAGGCCAAATGCTTGGATGGGAGTCCAGGTAGCATTAGAGCATCGTGATGAACTGGTTTCACTTAGAAACAGATGACCAAGGCTCATGTTCTGTTTCTGCTCCCTAACAAACATCATTTCTTCACCTACAAAACAGAATATTTTACATATCTGTGTCAGGAAGTTGTTGCGAGTGTTAAATGGGGTGATTTCGAGCTCTTACAGTAGAGGCTGCATCTGCTCTTCATCCTTCACACCTTCAACTGCTCTCCACAGCCAGCTGATCCGACGCTTGAGTGTCTCCTCGAGACGTCCTGTTTTCTCTCTCCTTACCTGCCACCTCCCCATCTCAGACTTCCATCATTGCTGCTGCTGCTAAGTTGCTTCAGTCGTGTCCGACTCTGTGCGACCCCATAGACGGCAGCCCACCAGGCTCCTCCATCCCTGGGATTTTCCAGGCAAGAGTACTGGAGTGGGGTGCCATTGCCTTCTCCATCCATCATCTCTAGTCTGCAGTATTTTAATCAGTTCCATATGAGTCACTTATCTGTTCCTGCTGCCCTCATCAATCCATGCTTCACAAAGCAGCCATGTGAAGAACCCTTCCGTGGCTCCCTACCCCGCTCTGTGGAAGCCTTTGCCTCCTTAGCAGAGGGGCCAGAGCCCTTTGTGATCCGACCACTGGTCCTTCGTCTGCCTTCTCTCCATGTTCCACTCCCCTTGCTGAGAGGGCTCCTGCAGTGACTCCAAAACACTCACCTTCTCTCTTACCTCTAGTCTTCTGCCTCACCTTGGAACATCCCATCTCCCCATTAATTCATCCTACTCTACTTGCCTAGATATCTCTCATTTAGGCCCAGCTCCTGGCCCTCCCTGGTGGTTCAGATGGTAAAGAATCTGCCTGCTCCGTGGGAGACCCAGGTTCAATCCCTGGAATGGTTACCCACTTCAGTGTTCTTGCCTGCACAATTCCATGGATAGAGGAGACTAGTGGGCTACAGTCCATGGGGTTGCAGAAAATCAGACACAACTGAGCAACTAACACTATCACTTTTCATGACTCTCACCAGCTGTACTTTAGCCCCATTGGCTGCCCCTGAGTCTTCAAAGACTCCAGGGTCTTCTTCACATAAAGTTCTGTGGACATGCTCTTCACCTGGAACGCTCATCTCTCTCTCTCTCTTTGCCTTATTAATTTCACTTAATAAATGCCTTGTCAGCTCAGATGCCCTTTCCACAGGAAAGCCCCCTCTGATGACCATCTTAGAAGCCCTCTTGGCAACCTGAAAACTTGCCTCTATTAGCATTTATGATTGAGGACAGTATGTAATTATTTGGCTTAAACATGTCTTAGATCATCTTTCAAGATTTGGAATAGCTCAACTGGAATTCCATCACCTCCACTAGCTTTATTCATACTGATGCTTTCTAAGGCTCACTTGACTTCACATTCCAGGATGTCTGGCTCTAGGTCAGTGATCACACCCTCATGGTTATCTGGGTCGTGAAGAACTTTTTTGTACAGTTCTTCTGTGTATTCTTGCCATCTCTTCTTAATATCTTCTGCTTCTGTTAGGTCCATACCATTTCTGTCCTTTATTGAGCCCATCTTTGCATGAAATGTCCCTTTGGTATCTCTGATTTTCTTGAAGAGATCCCTAGTCTTTCCCATTCTGTTGTTTTCCTCTATTTCTTTGCACTGATCACTGAAGAAGGCTTTCTTATCTCTTCTTGCTATTCTTTGGAACTCTGCATTCAGATGTTTATATCTTTCCTTTTCTCCTTTGCTTTTTGCTTCTCTTCTTTTCACAGCTATTTGTAAGGCCTCCCCAGACAGCCATTTTGCTTTTTTGCATTTCTTTTCCATGGGGATGGTCTTGATCCCTGTCTCCTGTACAATGTTATGAACCTCGTTCCATAGTTCATCAGGCACTCTATCTATCAGATCTAGGCCCTTAAATCTATTTCTCACTTCCACTGTATAATCATAAGGGATTTGATTTAGGTCATACCTGAATGGTCTAGTGGTTTTCCCTACTTTCTTCAATTTAAGTCTGAATTTGGCAATAAGGAGTTCATGGTCTGAGCCACAGTCAGCTCCTGGTCTTGTTTTTGCTGACTGTATAGAGCTTCTCCATCTTTGGCTACAAAGAATATAATCAATCTGATTTTGGTGTTGACCATCTGGTTATGTCCATGTGTAGGGTCTTCTCTTGTGTTGTTGGAAGAGGGTGTTTGTTATGACCAGTGCATTTTCTTGGCAAAACTCTATTAGCCTTTGCCCTGCTTCATTCCATATTCCAAGGCCAAATTTGCCTGTTACTCCAGGTGTTTCTTGACTTCCTACTTTTGCATTCCAGTCCCCTATAATGAAAAGGACATATTTTTTGGGTGTTAGTTCTAAAAGGTCTTGTAGGTCTTCATAGAACCGTTCAACTTCAGCTTCTTCAGCATTACTGGTTGGGGCACAGACTTGGATTACTGTGATATTGAATGGTTTGCCTTGGAAATGAACAGAGATCATTCTGTCATTTTTGAGATTGCATCCAAGTACTGCATTTCGGACTCTTTTGTTGACCATGATGGCCACTCCATTTCTTCTGAGGGATTCCTGCCCGCAGTAGTAGATATAAGGGTCATCTGACTTAAATTCACCCATTCCAGTCCATTTCAGTTTGCTGATTCCTAGAATGCGACATTCACTCTTGCCATCTTCTGTTTGACCACTTCCAATTTGCCTTGATTCATGGACCTGACATTCCAGGTTCCTATGCAATATTGCTCTTTATAGCATCAGACTTTGCTTCTGTCACCAGTCACATCCACAACTGGGTATTGTTTTTGCTTTGGTTCCATCCCTTCATTCTTTCTGGAGTTATTTCTCCATTGATCTCCAGTAGCATATTGGGTACCTACTGACCTGGGGAGTTTCTCTTTCAGTATCCTATCATTTTGCCTTTTCATACTTTTCATGGGGTTCTCAAGGCAAGAATACTGAAGTGGTTTGCCATTCTCTTCTCCAGTGGACCACATTCTGTCAGGAAGAAGCCTGAGCACCGAAGAATTGATGCTTTTGAACTGTGGTGTTGGAGAAGACTCTTGAGAGTCCCTTGGACTGCAAGGAGATCCAACCAGTCCATTCTGAAGGAGATCAGCCCTGGGATTTCTTTGGAAGGAATGATGCTGAAGGTGAAACTCCAGTACTTTGGCCACCTCATGCGAAGACTTGACTCATTGGAAAAGACTCTGATTCTGGGAGGGATTGGGGGCAAGAGAAGAAGTGGATGACAGAGAATGAGATGGCTGGATGGCATCACTGACTCCATGGACATGAGTCTCAGTGAACTCCAGGAGTTGGTGATGGACAGGGAGGCCTGGTGTGCTGCAATTCATGGAGTTGCAAAGAGTCGGACACGACTGAGCGACTGATCTGATCTGTCTTAGCTCAGATTCCCTAGAAGCCCACCCTAAGACAAGGATTCAAGGGCCAGCAGTTGATTTAAGGAATGATTCCAGGGAGACAGGAAGGAGAGTATTGGTGTGAGACAGGGAGGGAAGGAGACAAATGCAGGGCTGGGTCTCTGGGAGACCGTGTGGAAATCTCAAGGTGGTCCCAGCGTAGGGGCATGAAAGCAGCTGTCCATCATTGGTTGAGGGCTGCTTCCAAATTGGCTGCACAGGACAAGCATCATTTTGAACTAGGAGAAAACCCTGCAGCACAGTGCCCCGGGTGTTCACAAGGAGAAACCACAGCCATGTGAGTGCATGGAGATCAGGGGTGGGTGCCAAGGGACACAGTGGGGATTTGACAGCTTCAGCCTCAGTATCTGTCTGCTCCACTGAACTCTCTGTTCCAGGACTCCATGCTCACTAATTATCTTGAGAGCAGAACCATCCAAGAGAAGTAGAATGCTAGTCACGATGTATATTCAATTTTTAATTCCTTAATTTTGAGGTGTTTTTTTTTTTTAATTTTGAGAAGCAATGTTTTTAAAAAAGACGTAAGAGAAATGGGCAACATTAATTTTTGTTCAGTCACTAAGTTGTTTCCAATTCTTTGTGACACATGGACTACAGCATGCCAGGCTCCTCTGTCCTCTACCCTCTCCCAGGGTTTGCTCAAATTCATATCCTTTGAGTCAATGATGCTATATAACCATCCCATCCTCTGCTGCCCCCTTCTCCTTTTGCCTTCCATCTTTCCCAGCATCAGGGTCTTTTCCAGTGAGTCAGTTCTTCGCATCCAGTGGCCAAAGTATTGGAGCTTCAGCTTCAGCATCACTCCTCCCAATGAATTTTCAGGATTGATTTCTTTTAGGATGGACTGATTTGATCTCTTTGCAGTCTCTAGAGCCTTCTCCAACACCACCATTCAAAAGAATCAATTCTTTGGCTCTCAGCCTTCTTTATGGTCCAACTTTCAAATCCATACATGACTACTGGAAAAACCATAACTTTCACTGTACAGACCTTTGTCAGCAAAGTGATGTCTCTGCTTTTTAATATGCTATCTAGGTTTGCCGCAATATGACATAAAATACTGTGTTTCTCTCTGGATTGTCTCAAGCTTCCGTTTTACCTTGTGTAGACAGGTACCTCTCAGGAAGACACTCCATCCACCTTTCTTTTGTCACCTCCCAAAGGGAAAGTCTTTTGTCTTCCAGATAACCTAATTTATTCCCTCTCCACCATCTTGAACTTTGTAAGTACTCAACAATCATTAATTCATGACAGAGATACCTAACAGCTTTTGAATTTATTCATGGGATGATTCTTCTATTCAAAGAACATCTTTATATACTTTTCTAATATCCCACAAAAAAGCCAACCAGTGTTTTGTCTTGCCAGTTCTGAAGGTAACATCTGCACAGAGCACAATGTGTGACTGTTTTAAACAAAATGTGTAGGCACACCAGTTATCTCAATTCAGAAACATAAATGACAACAGTGAGAAATGTAACTTTTAGAAGGGAATTTAACCTGAGGGCTTAAAGTTAATGAAAAAGTGCAATTGTTGTTTTGTCTGTTAGAGCGAAAGAATCCCATCATTGCGCTAAGCTTTGTTTTGGCCATAATTTTCCCACTTATGATGTGGGTACCAGCTTATGTTTCACAACCCGAAAACCAGTGTAATTTATAACCATAAACACCAGCATAAATTGATGTCTATCCCTAGCTGCTCCATGGATTCAACTGGAAGACTTTTGGAAAGTTGCTTAATTCCCCTTTGTTTCCTATTCTTTAAAAAATGCCACATTAATATGTTTCTTATTATTGTCATTCCTTAATGGTTATTGATTGTGTTTTGTATCTCTGTGAGGCGTTGCAACTTCCCCAGGGAAAACTGTGTTAATGAACAGTGTTTGTAAAGTACTTGGAAATCCTCGGATTAAAAACTAACCATATCAGAATATAAGTATTTGTACTAATATGCCATATGGGAGAAGCATATGTCATCTATTAAGAGGGCATGTGTGGATTGAAAATAGTTGTCTGGCTGCATTGCCTTGTGCTATTTTTATATCAAGATGTGCCAGGGCAAGTTTTGGTATGCCTCTTAGGAGACAACAGGCAAGTAAGCCAAGATTCCTGCCTTAGTGGAGCTTATATTCCCTTAAGGATGGATATGCATAAACCACGGACATTAACACCTACCTAAATTAAATATTTGAAGGTGATCAATGATCAAAAGAGGCAAAAATAAAAAGCAGATCAGGATAAGGACGGAGTGTGTGGAGGTGGGGAGATGTTGCAATTTTAAGTGGCATGTTCAGCACAGTTTGTAAAGGGGACGTTTGAGCAAAGACTTAAAACACCTGAAGGAAAAGGAATCGAGGCAGAGGGGGATGGGACAGGCAGTACAGAGACCTGGGGAGAAGACAGTCTCATGCTGGAGAAACAGCACGCAGAGGCCAGTGTGGCTGGAGTGAGTGAGAGGGGAAGAGACTAGGAACAAGTCAGAGCAGGAAAACAGCGGTCCCCATCACATGGGGCCTTGCTGCCTTTGCATGGAAATGGTATGATCAGACTTAAACATTTCAAAACAGACCTTCTGGGGTAAGAATAAGGGCTGTCGCCCCAATCTAGGAGAAGTGGGCATAGAGACTGGACCAAGGTGATAGTGAAAACAGATGAATTCTAACCACTGGTGTTCCCTACATAGCACCACATTTGATTTTTAGGAACCATTATTTGTGATCAAAGAGACATGACATTTTAAAGCTAGCCCAGAATTCAGTGAGGTTCAACTAGAGGCTCAAATAGACACCGTATCTTTTCTCCATCAAGAACTGAAATAAGGTTTGAACGACAACAAAATAATTATTGTTTAGGGGAGAACGAAGTTTCCTTCTTGACCACTTGGCAGGTGTTAATGGAACCCTGCTGGAATGTGGGCGCCGTGCAAGATGCTGAGGACACCTCAGGAACAGTATGGACATCTTTCTCAGGATTTACAGTTCAGCTGTCAAAACTCGAAAGAGGTCACAGGAATCTGCAAGACAAGAAAGATCTCAGGTTTTGGCACAGTCTGGCCCTGATTTTTAAGTCTCAGCTCTGCCACTAATTGTGGGGCTTTGGGGCACTTATTTGACCTCCCACAACCTTGAAATCTTTATCTGTAAAAAATGTAGATAAAAGTCTAGCCCAGGAGGACTGTGGAGGGCTTCGCGGTAACAGGTCAGAGGTGCGGAAGTGCCCGTCCCCGAGAGGCAGCAGCTCCCGTTCGTGTCAGATGGTGACTGCCTGACCATATACCGCTCTTTGATCTGCCCTGGAAGACACACATGAGGCTTCTCGTTACAGTGGGGAGGCAGCCAACTCAGGAACTTAATTTCCTGATATTCATATATGTAGATCAATTGGTTGACACTACCTCCAGAACAAATGTTTAAAGGTTTGAAATGAAACTTTCTACCTCTCTCCTTTTGTTCTTTTCTTTCTTTCATCCTAAAAACCTTTATGCAGAGTTGAGCAAGGTTAGGCATTCACACTGACGCACGGGTGGTGAGGTAGGGAACCAACCTCTCCCACCCCCGGCCTCCAACCAGCCGGGGTGTAGTTGAGGTCAGGAGAGTGTCTTGGCCTCAGATTGAAGGAGACTAAAGAAACAGGACAACGAAAGGCAGTTTGTGATGGGAGATTGCCGTGAAAAGTATTCTTAGAAAATTTTCAAAGACTTCCACATGAGGAATGTCATCACTGCTTAATTGCGTTGTGGTCACAGAGAAGGTCTTTGTAGAAAATACAGACCAGGGTACTCAGGGCTGGCAAAGGTGATAAGGGGGTGATTGTGTCCCCAACTTACTCTAAAATGGATCAAGGCAAAAAAGAAAGTTTCTAGTACTATTCCTGGAACTCTCCATTGTTTGAAATTGTTTCAAAATATCTTTACTATTAAAGAACAAATTTAGAGTTGTACCTTTGCACCCATCTGGCTTCAGTGTTGGAAAAGCTGGTTTCTCAATGTTCTTAGTGTTCTGTGTTAACTTGTATGAGATTACAGTTTAATTCTCAGCTATTATGTTAAGTATCATTTTCCCAGGCTTCCTGCAAGCAAATACTAGTTGTGACTCCAGGAAGGCAGTAGGGACTCTGGTATCAGTGCACTGGGTTGAATCCTGGCTGAAATCACTGTGGGATCTCGGGGAGAGTATCTAGCGTCTCTGTGCCTCAGTGTCCCCACCCACGAAATGTGGATAATAATAATATCACCTCGTTGGGTTGTTATGAGAATTCAATTTGATAATCTATGCAGAGCATTGAGACACTGAGTGGAACATAGCCAATATTCCATACGTGTCAGCCAGTATTAGCTAGGTGTCAATGGCACCCCACTCCAGTACTCTTGCCTGGAAAATCCCATGAATGGAGGAGCCTGGTGGGCTGCAGTCCATGGGTCTCTAAGAGTTGGACACGACTGAGCAACTTCACTTTCACTTTTCACTTTCATGCATTGGAGAAGGAAATGGCAACCCACTCCAGTGTTCTTGCCTGGAGAATCCCAGGGATGGCGGAGCCTGGTGGGCTGCCGTCTATGGGGTCTCACAGAGTCGGACACAACTGAAGTGACTTAGCAGTAGCAGCAGCATACTGCTACCACATAGCTCTATTAAGTAAAGCATAAACATTCATGGCAGAGCGTACTTGTCAAGAGCATTCCTTATATAAGCTGAATTTATTTTTTGAGTGTCTGTCTTCTAGAGAATTTTGGGATGTGTAAGAATACAGCTGTGTGGCAAAATACACAATTTAAGACTGAATTCTTTATACATGAAAAAGTACTGAGTTAAAAAAAAAAAAACTAAGACTTCCTGACCTGAGAAAAATTAAGATACCATTTGTATTAATCACTATTATCACAATAAAACAATATAACAAATCACCCCAGAGTTCAGAGCCTTACAACAAAAAGATTTGTTCTCGTGCTCAGAGGTTTACAGGTTGACCGTGGGTCTGCTGATGTAGGCTAGGCTCCATTGGGCCGTTGGATATCAAGCTGTGAGTTTTCTGGTCTTGCCTCCAGACTGTGATGTGGGTCAAGCCTGCTCCTCGTATCTCTCATCCTCTCTAAACCAGTGGCTAGAGAGGCATCATCTTGTCATGGCCAATGGTAGAAGCGCAAGCACTAAGTCCAGTTGTACAACACACTCAAGCTCTTTGCTCCTATCACGGCTGCTGACATTTCATTAGCCGTATCCCTGGATCAAGTCCAACAGGAGTGGAAGGACACTGAGACATACAATCCATTACCAAGGAACTCAAGAACTGAAGCCAGTAGTCCAGTCTGCAAACCACTGAGTTTGAATTGCCTGTGCCCTGCCCATGTCCAGAAACCTTGGGAAAGACAGCAGTGTGCCAGCAGGCAGCACACGTCAGGTTGCTTCCCCAGCAGCAAGAGTGTATTTGTTCTGACTTACCTCCTCTTTCCCTTCCCATCCTTATGCACATTGCACAAAAGGAACTGCAAATATCAGGATAGCAGTTTGTAGCCACGACATTGAAATTTTGCCCTTAAAAAGCTCATCCATATAGAATTAAACATGAACTGCATATTTACACAAATTCACTTTGTTGTCAATGGGAGACCCTACTGCTTGCCACTTACAGAATTAATACTCACAAATGGTAGAAAGGAAATGCGCCTTTAATCAGAAGTCAACAATCTGGGGAGATGGTGGACTCAGCATCCCCCAAAACACACCTCCACAGGTTCCACTCAGCCATGAAAGGTTTAAAGGAAAGGAGGAGAGTAAACTCAGTTAATCACTGAGACAGGGGGTCAGACTCGTCACTGTCCCCCACTGCGTTCAGGCTGTTGACTTCTGTGATCTTCCCCTAGACACTATCTTGTTCACACAGCTTGGTCACACAGTTTGCTCATAAGATTACTGAAAGGGAAGCTAGGGAAGAGATCTGGTCATCTGTTAATTGCTTATTCTTCTTTGATCTACAAGTCAGGCAAGGTGTTGTGTGATTAAAAGGTTTGAACGGCGTGCTTGGGCCAGAAATGAGTAGAGGTGGGGGTGCCTCATTTAAAACTTAGTTACAGTATAGCTTTGCTACAGGGACAAGAAAAGGGGCTTTCTGCTGAGGGCAGTTTGCTTCTAAGAGCTGCTGGCAAGTCCCCACTTGTCAGAACATCATCCTATTTCTGTGGGATTAGAGGGGAAGGTCTGTCTTCTGGAACTTCTTCATGTCAACATAGTGTTCTCGAGTGGAAGACATCAGCATCTCTTTCCTGACAGTTTTAGTTGCCTGCTCTCGTATATGGGCAGGATAGACTACAATTATATTGATGCCAACAAAGATAGAGACTGTTACGGGCAATCATGTCCATCTCGTTCTCTTGAGGTCAGTCCTTGGAATCATGCTGCCCGTGACTCCGTGCTGCGCGAGACGGAGGGAGAAGCTCCTGTCATGGCTGCAGTCTAGCATCACACAGTTAGATTTTTTTCCCCTCTGGTGGCAGTTATGGTAACTGTAAAGCAACTCAAGAATATGCATCAGATGCTGAGTCTGCAGTGCTGTTGTCCTGATCATGAACTTCTTGGTTCTGTACTTGAGAAAGTGGGAGAGCCCTGTAGGATTCTGCTCGGTTCCAGCTTTACAGCAGGAGTCTCTTATTTTTATTTCTATAAAATTCCTGAAACATCCCTTACATATAGTATGTGCTCCATGCATATGGGTTGAAAGAATAGAGGGCAGAGTTTTCATACTGGAGAAGCAGAAATAATTCAGCCATCAGAATTTGCACAGGTCACCATGCTTTTAGGCGTGGGGAAGTAGTCTTATGTGACACTCAACATGAATGAGGTAGAAATTTATTATTGGAAATAAATATGGAATCCTAAGGCAATGGCACCCCACTCCAGTACTTTTGCCTGGAAAATCCCATGGACGGAGGAGCCTGGTGGTCTGAGGTCCATGGGGTCGCTAGAGTCGGACATGACTAAGCGACTTCACTTTCACTTTTCACTTTCATGCATTGGAGAAGGAAATGGCAACCCACTCCAGTGTTCCTGCCTGGAGAATCCCAGGGATGGGGAAGCCTGTTGGGCTGCCGTCTCTGGGGTGGCACAGAGTTGGACGACTGAAGCGACTTAGCAGCAGCAGCAGCAGAGCTATATTAACTAGGAGAATTTAGCTTCCACATGACATCTTTTAGGCTCACAAAATAGCCTGTCACTTCCCTGTATTTCTTCACATTTATTGTGAGCCTTTTAAATCCCTTCTAATAACCTCGAGTTTACATTCCCCAGTCTACTGCACTTTTTATTGTTTATATGCTTCCTGTGAAGATAGCTAGACAGACAAGCCCACCAAAAGGAAAGCCTGTCCTTATCCAATACTTATGGGTAACGGTGTAATGGGATTTTTTTCTTTCCTACCAGAGGAAGCCCACTGTTTCACTCAGAACTCACCCATTGGAGGCATTTTAAATGGATGGGATGTTAGAAGCCAGGCAAACTGTCCTTCTGAAAGTGAAATGAATGCTAGTCTAATTGCCAGAGAATATATCAGTTGGGCTTGGAAAGCAAGACTTCTACACTGGCTCCCCCTGCTGGCTCTGAGGATGCACTGTCTTTGGAAACTGATGAAAGCAATATACCTAATCCCTTTCTTTTGAGGGCAAGGTATTCAAATGCCAAATGTAGCATTCCTCTAGAAGGCGTTTACTCCGTGATAAACATACCAAGTGTTTCTTGAATTTGCTTCCAAAGGGCAAAAATCCTGCAACCCAGAGCACCCCACAGCCAAGACTCTGTTCTCCAAGAGGAAAACAGAACACGCCACTTGGGCAATTTCATTAGGGAGTGGGACCACCGCGGACCCGGGGATTCAGGGTAAAAACCCAGTAGCTGTAGGTGAGATAAAGAGCCAGACTGTTTCTTACGGTTATAAAGTTGGTCGTGGGGGCTCTGAGTTTCCTTTTCATGTGTTTAGGACCTCTGGAACCTTCCTGTGACTTAAATGTTGTTTCTCTTTCCCTTCTCTCTTTCTCTCTCCACAAGAAAGCTTTTTACCCCCACTCCATGAGAGATGCGGTGACCAGATTAATTTTAAAAACAGTCGGTCACTGAAGACTTCAAGCCTGTTGTAAAATCTGTGTTAAAATGTCTGGCTGTCAGGGGAGACAGGAAAGCTGGTAGATTTTTCCTGCTTGAGTCTGAGTCCATGTGGTGGGAGGAAGGCAAGACACTGACCCATGGGACACTGACCTATGGTTTTGACACGTGCTCCTGTACCAACTGGACCTTGTGAACAGGAGCAGGAACATCAAGGATTACTGTTGCTTTCCTGCAGCACCTCCCTGGAGAACCAAAACAGAGAGACATCAGAAATGTCCTTGTAAATATGCCACGGAGAACCTTGGGTTTGGGGAACTGCAGAGCTACCCCTACCGAGGTTACATTATAACCCTGTGACAAATGGCACAGTGCTGGGCAGAGGGAATTTGTTGTGGTTCAGTCGCTAAGTCATGTCCAACTCTTTGCGACCCCGTGGACTGCAGCACGCCAGACTTCCCTGTCCTTCACAGTCTCCCTGAATTTGCTCAAACTCACATCCATTGAGTCAGTGACACCATCCAATCAGCTCATCCTCTGTCATCCCCTTCTGCTCCTGCCTTCAGTCTTTCCCAGCATCAGGGTCTTTTCTCATGAGTTGGCTCTTCACATCAGGTGGCCAAAGTATTGGCGCTTCAGCTTCAGCATCAGCCCTTCCAGTGAATATTCAGGATTGATTTCTTTTGGGATTGACTGGTTTGATCTCCTTGCAGTGCAAGGGACTCTCAAGAGTCTTCTCCAATACCACAGTTGAAGAGCATCAATTCTTCGGTGTTCAGCATCCATACATGACTAGTGGAAAAACCATAGCTTTGACTATATGGACCTTTGTCAGCAAAGTAATGTCTCTGCTTTTTAATACGCTGTCTAGGTTTGTCATATTGGAGAAGGAAATGGCAACCCACTCCAGTGTTCTTGCCTGGAGAATCCCAGGGACGGAGGAGCCTGGTGGGCTGCCGTCTATGGGGTCGCACAGAGTCGGACACGACTGAAGCGACTTAGCAGCAGCAAAGCAGCAGGTTTGTCATAGCTGTTCTTCCAAGGAGCAAGCAAGGGAATTATACACAGTTTATTTATTTAGCTGTGTGGGTCTTAGTTGCAGCGTGCAGGAGTCTCATTGCATCACATGGGATCTTTCATTGCGGCCCATGGACTCTAGTTATGGCGCATGGGCTCTGGAGCGCAGGCTCAATAGTTTAGGCAAGCGGGCTTAGCTGCTCTGTGGCATGTTGGATCTTAGTTCCCTGACCAGGGATCAAACCCATGGCCCCTGCATTGCAAAGAAGTGGTCCATTCCTAACCACTGGACCACTGGGGAAGTCCCCATACTTATACGTTTATCCATAGATTGCATCTCTTCCCCTTGTCAGTGTCACTCTTGTTTATTTATTTATTTGCTTTTGTCACTCTGTTTTAAACTTTTTCTTCCATTCAGGTCAATTCCAGATGTTTTTGCATTTTCCACCCTCCTCAATAGGTTCTTTTGCAGAGCTGCTTGGTGAAAGGTTCCCTCACTGCCGCCGAGGCTCTTATTTCAGCTCCACGAGTTGCATCCTCCTCTGGAAGGATGCCCATCCTCTTGCCTCTGGATTAAGTGTTGGTAGTCGTAACAGATGGTGGGTCAAAGCACTCAAGTACAACTCGGTTAAGTGGTCTAAGCCTGGCTGGGGGTCAGGAATTTTTAAAGGACTCAGTAGGGTGAGCCTTCTGCTTCCTGTGATCTTGGCTGAGGTCATCAATTGGATGTGTTCAGCTGGCAGCAGGGCCAGGTAGGGAGGTGGGAGATGGCTTCATCCACATGTCTGGCCCCTCTGTGCCGCTCTCTCCTTGTCCCCCTCTCCCCTCTGGGGGCTCACCTGAGTGTCTTTAAGCAAGGTGACTGGCTTCCCAGAGGCAGAAGGGGAAAGCTGCCAGTTCTCTTAGGCTTTGGCTTGAGGGGCCCAGAGAATCATATACACATTTCACTGGTCTAAACAAGTCATAGAACGAGTCTGAATTTAAGGAGTAAAGAAGTAGATTCCACCTCTTGAGCAACAGGGAGCTTTGGCCATCTTTAACCCGTGTGTGCAGAAAACTTCTGCTTCTCTGCTTTCTGTACTTTAACTGTCTGTCTTATATTTTATTCCTTTGTCTTTATAGAAATTCATCATTTAAAAAAATTGTTAAACATATTTGGAAACCCTCCCAGCAATGAGTTATAAAATGATGCCTTTATTTGCCTTTGAAAAGTTTGCTTTTTTCTACACATAAATCCACAGAGATATATTATATACATTTTAAGCCAAAGGGAAATTTTTAGCTAGTTTCCAATATATAGCCACCATTATACCTGCCCAGTTATTTATTTTTCAAGGAGTTATGTATTCCAGCATAAACTTGACCAGCATAATCTGTTCAAGACAGAATATTTTGTAGCATAGAAATGTTAGACTGTCATGTGTAAAATGTAAGTAAATGTCTAAGAAATTAATGGTGTGGGATGGGGGGTGCAGAAGGGAGTTCCAAGAGGGAGGGGATATTCATATATGTATGACTGATTCACTTTGTTGTACAGCAGAAGCACAGCATTGTAAAGCAGCTATACCCCAGTAAAAATTTTAAGTAAAACCTGTAAAAAAAATTAAGTAAAAATAGGTAGGTTTTTTGCAACATAAATCAAACAGGAAAATAAAGTGCGTAGGAACATAATCAGCCAATGCTCCTTACACGGTGCATATTGCTTGAGTCAAGGGAGAAAAGCAAATTGAAATTAAAATCTGTTTGGCACTTTGGGAAGTGCTGTATGAGAGGAGAGATGTGACTAGAACTGCTGAGTGAATTTTGTTTACCGCAGTTCAGCTTTCTGCCAAGCAAATCATGCGAGAAGGGCCGAGGATAAATGCACCTATTTATGTAGGTAATTTTTCTGTTTCACACCTCTGATTCATCTCTCTGCCTCGCTTTATGGCGAGTCATGCTACATTGGTTACAATTAATTTCACCACTGCATATTAGCCATAAAGAGATATTTCATAAATTGACTTGATGTATATTTTCTTTCCCCCTCTGTGGTTTTCGTAAAAGATGAGAACGGTCCAGAGGAAAAGCCGAGTGCAGAAGAAACAGAAGAGCAGAGCCAAGAAGCAGGTGGGCTCAGATTTCTTTTGAAGCGTCTCCTCGGCCTCGTCCCCAGAGGTGAACAATAGCTCGACTTAGTGCTGTTTTCAGTGTTCATGCCGTTTCATCGGGTTAACCTCAGTGTCCATTGTGGTCTCCCTCAGGCAATCACCAGCCCTGTTAACGACGAGCGTCAGGGTCTTTAGTCAGAGGAGTGCCCTCTCGGGCGTCAGTCACGAGCTCCTTTTTGCTCCTGTGTGATAGCAGCTTGCTCAGTGATGTTCTGCATGGGACCGGCAGAGGCTGGAAGGACCACGTCAGAGCTGGGCTGACTAGGGCAGGTCAGAATCAGCAGATTCAGTCTGAGGGGAAAAACGAAATGAAAAACATTCAAAGGACAGGCATCAGAGGCTTTCCCTCCACCACACGTGGAGGGGCCCATACTGGTTTGCACTCAGTTTTGAAGAGCTATGCTTCTGTTCATTTTTCTGTGTGTTGTGGATGATGCTGTGATGTGGCCTTGACTACCCCACACCCAGAGCTCCGTGAGATCCAAAGAACAGATGTGCCAATGAAATGCTTAGAGATCTTCTGCTGTAGATTGTAAATTGAACATTTTTAAAACTCAAAAAAAGATGGTCATCACCTTAGGTTTTTCTTTTCTTCCCCCCAATTTTTATACTCAGGCACACACTCCTTTGAAAGAACGATTCACACACATGTTATGCAGTTGTCAACATAACCACCCAAATAAAAACTTCCTCCTTCTATTTTTCCAAGTCATTTTTCTGGTTCTAATGAGCCCAACAAGTGGGGCATCTTTAAAATGGGGAGCTCTGCTCATTTGCCAGCCACACTCTGAGCCATACACTGGACTCTTGGAAATAAACCAGGCGCTGTGATAGGTTTGTCACTGAGAAGTTCCTCCGTTAACCTTGGAACTTTTGCTGGAGAACCGAAAGCCTTTATTATTAAACTGGAAGATGGAATCGAAGACGGCCAATCAGAGGAGGCACTGAAGCAGGGCGGCAGGGACCTTGTGTACCTGCTGCTTGCTCAGCCAGCGCCCCTTGCTTAAATGCAGAGTCCTTGAGGTGGAATGGATTTCTGATAGAGAAAAATGTTGTTATCCACACCACTGTTGCCCCCAGCGCCCGGTCACCACATCGTTATGTTCCGTGGAAGATGAGGCTTCTGTGAAAAGCTGTCACTTTTTTCACTGTTTGGGGCTGATGAGTATTAGTCAACCAGCTGCTGACAGCTGAGGCCATCCTCTGAATGTTGTGGCTTTACAGGTTTTATTCACTCATTGCGTGTTGTGTATGCGTATGTGTTTGTTTGTGTGCTCAGTCATGTCTGATTCTTTGTGACCCCAGTTGCTCTCTGTCCCGAACTGTCTTTATCAACATAAATTTCTCCCACCCCATTCATATACATACACACATACACATGTGTGTATACACACACACAGGCACACACATGTATACATGCACACACATCTGCCTGCATTTTATTTATGCATCTCTTTTTCCCTTAATCAGTTGAGAACAGGCAGTTTCTTTATGGATTTGGGACCATCTTGCATGTTAGCAAAGAGTCGTAGAACATAAGCCTTCTTCTCTACCTCTCAGATGGACATCACCAGCAAATGTGGCTGCCTCTCAGTGTAGATAAGATTCCCAAACACACCTCTTCTTATTCTTCTAAGCAGGCCTTCCCGCTGGTTCAGAGCCCAGTGGCAGGATTCGTCTCAGATCCTGGCCACTGTCCGCATACATGGCTGTAACTGCTCTACCTCCCTCGTCCTGGTGCAGAGAAGTCAGGTGCAATGGTGGTCACTAAAATGCTTTTGACATGCTGTTATTCTTCCAAAATAAAAATATCTTCCTTTCATTCATTAGAAATTCCAGCTTCAGTTCTAACTGCACAGCTCTGCACGCCTCTTCCATATCATGCAAAAAGCACAGTCTTCAGCCAGCATCATCCAGCGGTTCTGACTGCTGTCATGATCAAATCAAAGTGGTAGATCCTATTCCTCAAACAGCCACTCAACAAATACCTATCCAGTGCTCACTGTGGCCCAGGCACTGCTCTGGGCCCTGAAATAGGGCAGTGAACTATAAAGACAGTATCTTTTCTTTATTGAAATTTATACTCGGGTGGCAGTGATCCAAAAGGAAATAATAAGAAAAGTGTGGTAGTGATAAGTGCCTCGTGGAGAAATGAGGTAATGCAGAAGGAATCCTGAGAAGACAGCTTTCCATTGGCTGGACTCAGGGAGGACTCCCTGATGACCGTAATTAAAGTGAAATCTCAGGGATAAAATGGCCAGAGAACGTTCCAGATGGAGGGACCAGAGAATGCAGATGTTCAGGCAAATTTTAACATATCAGAGAAGGACGTTCAGAGTGACTGGAGCCTGATGGATGAGAGAGAACAGGAGTGGGATTTGGGAAAACACCCTAGGACCAGGTTATATCTGATGTAATCAGTAAGAACTGATTCTGTTAGAACTACAAGGGGAAGCCAATGGAAGGCTTTTGGTAGTGAGGGAGCATAGTCAGTTTTAACTAGCTCACTCTTGCCTGTGAATGAAAATGAGTCAAAAGAGCCAGAGTGAGACCAGTTGAAAGATGGTAGCAGGAAAGTAGTGATGGGCGGTTCCTGGAAATGCAGACAAAATGGACTGACTGCTGTGTTTTCATCCCAGAGGCAGAGGTGGCAGGAGGTACTGATAGCTTAGATACAGGGCATGGGGACCCAGGCTACATCCTAGGCTTTTAGCATCAGTAACTATGTGGATGATGGTGCCACTGACTAGTGTATGAAAGACTGGCCACAGGACCCAGTTTTTGTTAATAGAGTGGATAGTTCGGATTTGGCCATGGTAAATCCAGGAGGACTCTCAGCCATATGGGACGTCAAGAAGCCAGTTAGATACATGAGTCTGGATGTCTAGGGAGAGATGTGGGCCAGAAATACAGGCGTGGGTGTCGCTGGTATAAAAATGCTACTTACAGCCACATGACTCGGTGAGATTCACTGGAGAGAACATGTAAATAAGGAGAAGAGTCGGGCCTGGGATAGACACCACGGCATCTAGATATGTGGCAACAAGGGAAAAGGAACCGCTGCAGCAGGAAAGTATTTCAGAAAGAACGGAGTAGACTCTGAGATGCTACTGAGAAGTCAAGGAAGGTGAGAAAGGAAAAAATGACCCTTGGATTTGGCAGTGAGGTCACTGACACCTTTAAGAAGAGAATACTCCAAGGAGGATGGAAGCCAATTGGAATGCGTTACAGAAGGACTGTGAGAGGAGGAAGTCTGCTATCTCGGGTTGCCTTGAAGGGAAGCCGAGAACTGGGATGATGTGACATTGAAGGAGAGTTAATTATGTTTAGTCTGTTCTTTTGTTTTTCATAGGAGTTTATCACCTAACCAAAGAAAGTGATTCATCTCCCATTATCTCCCTACTAAAAATTTTTATTCTCTGTTCTGGTAGAAATGTGACCTGAAGGTGATAGTCACGTACATTACAGACAAAGGATATGCTGAAAAAAATATCTGGTTAGCCTTTATTTTGTTGAAAGTATAGATATTTGTTAATTGCTCACAGAATAATATTAATACTATGTCAAAGATTCAGTTTAATAAGTGTATCTGTAAAGTTTTAAAGGCATTACCAAGGTAGCCACTTTTTTACTTTGTGTGGAAAAATCAATCTTTTTTTGAGATATTCAACACTTTATTATAAAACAGATTTTTGTTAGATTCTTTTGCTCAGCTGTGAGTTTCCCTGGTGGCTCAAACAGGAAAGAATCTAACTGCAATGCAGAAGACCTAAGTTGGATCCCGAGGTTGGGAAGATCCCCTGGAGAAGAGAATGGCTACCCACTCCAGAGGACTTCGTATGTGGCGCTAGTGGTAAAGAACCCGCCTGCCAATGCAAAAGACATAAGAGACACGAGTTCAATCCCTGGCTTGGAACGATCCCCTGGAGGAGGAAATGGCAACCCACTCCAGTATTCTAACTTGGAGAATCCCATGGGCAGAGCAGCCTGTTGGGCTACAGTCCACAGGGTTGCAAAGAGTCAGACATAACTGAGCAACTAACACACGTTTGCCCAGCTGTAGGCGAATATAAATGTCCTGAGCGTGCATGTGTGTGTGTGTGTGTTGTCATGTGTTTTTGAGTTATCTTTAGTTTTATAACCTCGTTACTGCGTGAAAAAATGTATACATTCCTTTTCCATTTGTCAAGTAGTAACCATTCCAAATGATTCTGGTAATCCTTCGCATCTTAAATTTACTATTTTAGTGTTAGTAAGTTAGTTACTATTCTGCAGGCCAAGTGGAGTGAGTCCATGGAGTGCTGAAGTCCTAAATAGAAAGACCAGCTCTGATGAGGTTCATTGCTGCTGTGCTTGGCGGGGAGGGGGTGGCGCAGGACAGGGACCTCCAGGTTCCTTAGTCCCCACCCTGTGCTCCACTGACATGAAATCACCAAGCAGCTTTTGGTGCTTTGTGACAAACGCTCGCCTTCTCCCGGGCCTCTGCACCCACACCCGTCAGACGCGCCCCCTGCAGCCTGACAGCATGGTGTAAAGGGATGAGGCGCGGTGCTAAGGAAACCCAGACTTTAAACACACGCACAGAAAAGCACTTTATAGAAACTTGCAACCCTTTACTAAGAAAACTAGCCTACCATTGTTCTAGAGGCAAGGGAAGAAACAAAAGGCCAAAGCATAACAGTCCCAGTCTTCTTCACCAAAACACAGTTTAGTTCACTGGGCTCAGTCTTAACTAAGGGTTCTTGTTCCATTAGTCATAGAGGAGGGTCACAGACCCCAGCCCCTCCAAAGACAATTCAGTGTCTAAGAGCTTGAAACGGGCTCCTATGTCCTTCAGTGGAGTGGGAGGTTAAGGTGGGTAGGGCAGCACTAACCTCACAGTACGGACTCTGAGACAGTGTCTCTTTCTGCCTTACAGATGGCACCAGCACTGCTTCGGCGCCCAGCCCTTCTTCAGAGGAAGCAGTTGAAGTCTGTAAAGATGAAGGTATGAGACCACTTACTCATCTAAAAATCTGTGCAAACTCTTAGAAAACCATCTGGATTTTGTTTGTTTGGGGAAAATGAAATAGTGAGCAAATCCATCCAATCCTCTTTAGGCATGACTATTTCCAACACAAATATCCAACCTGCTCTATTTTATTCCGTATCTACCCTTTTCAGAATTTGTATATCCATTTGTTCCTCTAATAGTAACTGTTCATGAAACAACAGGATGATTGGAAAAATTATGTTTAAAGAAGACGTTTATTTGAAACAACAGAAGGAAGCTGTTTACAGCTACTTGTCGGGAATGGGTTCATTTGAGAATCACCTACCAGAGAACACCATTATCTAGACAGAATAAAAAAGAAATGTTTGAAAGGCATCCTTGAAAATAAATCTTTGACAAGAGCATCATTCCTCATTCTATGGACAGTTACTATGAGAAAATGTTGCTGACCCAAGTATCTTTAAAAGAAGAAAAAAGGAAAAGAAAAATTTATGTAGGTTCTAAGAGAAAATTTGAGGGAGAAATTGCAGGGACATTCATGGGCAGATAACACAGTTTTTAAACAGATAACACAGTACTACCTAAAGGAAAATGAAATTGTCATTTCTCCCCCCTGTGATTAATTGTCCCCACACACAAAAAGTAATATTTTACATCTGTAATTGACAACTACTAAAAACTCTCTGAATGGTAGATGAGATTGTTGTACAAATGGCCATCTGCTAAACCATATGACCTCCTTGGAACTTTTAGATTTATATGCTGAATGCATTTCTTCAGTTTGGAGTGATAAGAAAATATATCTGCATGTAAGATTGATATTAGCTAGTCCTGGAATCGGAGAAGGCAATGGCACCCCACTCCAGTACTGTTGCCCGGAAAATCCCATGGACGGAGGAGCCTGGTAGGCTGCAGTCCATGGGGTCGCTAAGAGTCGGACACGACTGAGCGACTTCACTTTCACTTTCCACTTTCATGCATTGGAGAAGGAAATGGCAACCCACTCCAGTGTTCTTGCCTGGAGAATCCCATGGACGGAGAAGCCTGGTAGGCTGCAGTCCATGGGGTCGCACAGAGTCAGACATGACTGAAGCGACTTGGCAGGCAGTCCTGGAATCAATGTTTAGAAAATCAAAGTTGTCTTAAAAATAACACTCAACTGTTTACATGATTCATTTCATCTCATGTTGCCTGTAAACAGTTTTTATTAGTGAGACATCCTGTGTAGGAAGGGTAGTTGCTAAGACTGTGAGCTCTGGGGCCAGATGCTTGAGGCCTAGATCCTGTCTCTGGCACTAGAAACGTATGTAGCCTTTCATGAGGAACTCTAGTACTTAGCCAGGAATTAACACATCATCACAGGCAGTTAACTTCTCTGTGGTTCAGTTTTCTCCTCCATAGAATGGAGAATTACCTCCCAGAATACAGCAATCCATGCCCATTGCGCAAACTGTTCCCCTGGTGCCTACGCAGAGTGGGTTCCCCAGGAGACTAGGGAGCTAACCTTTATTAGGGAGGGCTCTTGGAATCAACACTCATGAAAGGAAAGCATGCAAAACTGGATAAAGAAATTGAACTGCAAGGCGTTCTCAACCGAAGCCGCAGCCAGGCTGAAGATGGCGTGACGGTTCTGAGACGTCCAGCTGGGGTGTGGGAGTCTGGCTCTTAAAAGCTCCCACTGAGGAGTCACCTGTCACTGGCTGCCAGGGGAAGGGGCTGTGGTCTTGGATGAAGCCTCTCTCTTCTGTTCCGATGATCCTAGAAGCTTGAGAAGGGATGAGGGCCGCCCATGACTAGAAGAGGAAGCTCTTCCTTCCTGAAGGGGGATCCTGTGGACCGAGACAGCACCCACTGTTCTGTTGCTTTTGCTGGTCTTTTTTCTAGTTCCTTGTCTTTTCTCTTTTTTTAATGACTCCCTTGGCATCTCCCTTTATACTATTCAAATATGTGTTTTTTGGTTGTTGTTTTATGTTTGTTTTTTGGGTTTTTTGTGCTCGGCTTTCTTTACACCACGTGGGCTTCTTCTATCTGTTGTGTGTGGGGGGCTTCTCTGGTGGTGCACAGGCTTAGTCGCTCCGCGGCATGTGGGGTCTGAGTTCCCGAACTGGGAATCGAGCCCCATCCTCTGTATCTCCCTGTGTCTCCTACATCTCCCGCATTGGCAAGCAGATTCTTTACTACCGAGCCACCTGAAAAGCCCTCCCAATCATTCAGCCTGTGATAAAAAATTTTTTAATGTCTTGAAGTAGAATAGGAGAGTTTTAGGAAACAAGAGAAATAGTCTAATTTAAGTGCTTCAAACTGAGATACTTCCTGTGGAGTTGTTTGGTTTGGAGATGTCACACCTTTACAGAAACACACCACGATGTTTCTTCATGCTTTTAGGATCTCACACCATTAATTGCTCATGCCAGGATCAGTTTCTCAGAACACTTTTACATGTTTCTTTTTTTACACAAAACTTTTAATGGTGGTAACTCCGGTGAGTTCTGAAATGTATCACAAATGCCAGTTCCTAATAAGACCGAATGTGAAGTTTGGGGGATTCTTTTACTGAAATTGTTAATATCCATTAACCCCTATATCTAAGGAAAAGAATTTTGAAGTGCACATTTACATGTGACCCAGTTTCCATTAAAATTAGAATATACAGGTTATGATTTTTACCTTTTTTCTGAAATAGCAGGTATTTATGGAAGACCACTATTTTAACTGATTATCATTCCAATGCTTAGACTAAGCGTCTATTGCTTATAGAACTGCAAGTGTTGGAAATATTACATAGTTTAGCTTGATTGATAGAGACATGGCTTAGAATGAAAAAAAAGAAATGAATTTGCCATTGAGATCCGCCAAGATTGAGGTCGTGATGAGGTTAAAAGGCATTCATATGTGTTGAGAATTCATTTCAAATACTCACCGTCATGTTACATGCAGAAATATATCTCCTTGGTGATGTCTGGGCTATTTATGATCTCTGCAGCTATAACACTGCTTATAAAAATGCTTATTACACTCTCCAGTTTAAGTGCCGAGCATTTTGCTGACCATAGGTTCTCAAGGAGCCCCTGCTCTTGTCTTTGTTTCTAGGCTTTGCTTCTAACCCAGCATCTTCTTCTTAGGTCTTGGAATCACCAATATTATGGACTGGCCTTTTTTTTAGTATCCTTTCCAATATAATTCTCAGAAATTTTGAGCCTCGTCAGTTATTTTTAGCTTGGCTTATTGGATGGCTGGCTTTATATTTGTTATAATTTTGGCTCCCACAGGAACCTCAATGTCTTAGAGTGCAAGGACTAAAAATAAACAAAAAACTGAGCAGGCTAATGTCACTTGGTTTGGAAGACAAGATTTTCTTTTTTAATTAAAACAGGTATGTGGAAGCAGAATATTTTCAAGAGGAAACATCTTTGGGGATGTCTTCTAGGTCTGTGATTTTGTTCAAGTATTCTAGCCACATTTCCCACCAGGTTCTGAGAATGGATACTTATTGCCCATTTACCCTGTGTAACTGCTAACCATCCAAACCACTAACAGAAGGAGGTACAACTCATAGATCAAGAGCTAGAGTCTGAGTTCCAGACGGAGGACACCTGTTCCCAGGGACTCATCCCAGCCCCTGGGTGGGCAGTGGTTGAGCTGGGAGGATGAGACGTGAGGAGGAGGAATACGGATGAATAATTCATCCATACGGGGTGGATGCAACAGCCAGGACTGAATAGAAATGAACTCCAAGTTAGAGAAACCTGAGAAAATATCTGTCAGTTGATAGGAGCTCTGAGGTCATTTATAAAACGGGGCACGCACTTGTCTATTGGCAGATTTCTTTCTCTACTGGTAAAAATATTCCAGTGATTGATTTAACGGTAGTTTACAATTTAAATCCTTAAATGCAAACCCAAGAGTACAAGTGTTAAGGCTATTTAAGTTAGCAAATATAGAAGCAATCAGATGAAGGGGAGTGTAAACCCAGGATTAAAATGAGCATTAGGAATATCAAGTACTCTGGTTGAAATTGCTACATCATTGTCATCATTATTTAATATATAGTCAGTCTGCTTAACTCAAGGAGAGTTCTCTGTTCTGTTAACTCTTAATAGATCATCCTCACTTGTAGCCAAGGTTAAGGCACCTTATTAGGGGGAAAAATGCTGTTTAAACACATCTTGATTCCCCTATCTTATTTCTTTTTGTTGTCATTTAGTCACTAAGTCGTGTCCCACTCTTTGTGACTCCATGGACTGTAACTCGCCAGGCTCCTCTGTCCATGGGATTCTCCAGCAAGAATACTGGAGTAGGTTGTCATTTCCTTCTCCAGGGGATCTTCCCAACCCAGGGATCAAACTGGTATCTCCTTCATTGGCAAGTGGATTCTTTTACCATTGGACCACCTGGGAAGCCCATCTTATATCTTAATCAGTACCACTTTGAATTTGAAGGTCAGCTAGACTAAACCATATGCTCATCATATGAACAAAATCAACTAATGCTCAGGTGCACACACACTCGAGGTCGTATTCCTTCGGAGCTCTGAGTAAGTCACATAATTGCTGTCTGCTGTTTATTAAGTGGATGTCACTTGGCAAAGGACGCCTTAACATTGAATCTAGTTTCAGGCCTCCTAGCGGTCAGAATTTCTATAGGATGGGGGAAGGCTTGAGAAAGAGTCAAACTTGCCAAAGAAGACAGCAGAGAAAGGATCGGGTTATGGGTGAGGAATTGGATTCAGGGATGAGCAAGTGAAGTTAAGTGAAGTGAAAGTCGCTCAGTCGTGTCCAACTCTTTGTGACCCCATGGACCCCATGGACTGCATGGAATTCTCCAGGCCAGAATACCGGAGTGGGTAGCCTTTTCCTTCTCCAGGGTATCTTCCCAACCCAGGGTTCGAACCCAGGTCTCCTGCATTGCAGACGGATTCTTTACCAGCTGAGCCACAAGGGAAGCCCAAGAGATGAGCATAAATGCTCCCAACCACGAGTAGCTGTAAGCCTCCAGAATCTGTTTCTATTCCTTGTCTACATGTTGGAGAGAAACAATACACTGGGCCACCCATGAAGCTCCCCTCAGACTTTGCTCATCTGATTTTCTTAGTCCTTTCCCTGTTCTTGGAATCCATTCTCGCCCTGCTTAGCATCCTCCCCATGACCTACCACAGTGGGACAGAGCTGTTCCCCTGCCCTAGATATGCACCGATGGAGGTCTGTAGACACCACGACACCTCTGGGCTATCACTCTTGAATGGTAAGAGTCTGAAGTGTGGAATGAGAGCCATTGCCCTCTGGTAGTTCAGTGAAGAGGAAGGAGCTAAGACAAATGGAGTGTCACCTGGACTCAGTTCAGTTCAGTTCAGTCGCTCAGTTGTGTCCAACTCTTTGTGACCCCATGAATTGCAGCACGCCAGCCCTCCTTGTCCATCACCAACTCCCAGAGTTCACACAAACTCCTGTCCATCAAGTCAGTGATGCCATCCAGCCATCTCATCCTCTGTCATCCCCTTCTCCTCCTGCCCCCAATCCCTCCCAACATCAGAGTCTTTTCCAATGAGTCAACTCTTCGCATGAGATGGCCAAAGTATTGGAGTTTCAGCTCCAATACTTCTTCTTTCCAAAGAAGAGCCAGGACTGATCTCCTTTAGAATGGATTGGTTGGATCTCCTTGAAGTCCAAGGGATGCGCAAGAGTCTTCTCCAACACCACAGTTCAAAAGCATCAGTTCTTCGGCACTCAGCTTTCTTCACAGTCTAACTCTCACATTCATACATGACCACTGGAAAAACCACAGCCTTGACTAGATGGACCTTTGTTGGCAAAGTAATGTCTCTGCTTTTGTATATGCTATCTAGGTTGGTCATAACTTTCCTTCCAAGGAGTAAGCGTCTTTTAAGTTCATGGCTGCAGTCACCATCTGCAGTGATTTTGGAGCCCCCAAAAAATAAAGTCTGACACTGTTTCCACTGTTTCCCCATCTATTTCCCATGAAGTGATGGGACCAGATGCCATGATCTTAGTTTTCTGAATGTTGAGTTTTAAGCCAACTTTTTCACTCTCCTCTTTCACTTTCATCAAGAGGCTTTTTAGTTCCTCTTCACTTTCTGCCATAAGGGTGGTATCATCTGCATATCTGAGGTTATTGATATTTCTCCCAGCAATCTTGATTCCAGCTTGTGCTTCATCCAGCCCAGCATTTCTCATGATGTACTCTGCATATAAGTTAAATAAGCAGGGTGACAATATACAGCCTTTACATACTCCTTTCCCTATTTGGAACCAGTCTGTTGTTCCATGTCCAGTTCTAACTGTTGCTTCCTGACCTGAATACAGGTTTCTCAAGAGGCAGGTCAGGTGGTCTGGTATTCCCATCTCTTTCAGAATTTTCCACAGTTTATTGTGATCCACACAAAGGCTTTGGCATAGTCAATAAAGCAGAAATAGATGCTTTTCTGGAACTCTCTTGCTTTTTTGATGATCCAGCGGATGTTGGCAATTTGATCTCTGGTTCCTCTGCCTTTTCTAAAACCAGCCTGAACATCTGGATGTTCATAGTTCACGTATTGCTGCGGTGCTTTACATTTCTGTACAATCTATTATTCATTTTGCAAAAAGGTAACCTGAGAGAAAGGAGAGAAAGAAAGGTGTGCATGGGGGTTGGAGAGAAAAGAATTACTTTAACAATATTAACTCCCATGGCAGATACTCACATGATCTTACATAACCCTCAAAAATGATAGTATCTTATTCCATATGTTTTAGCACTTATTTTTCTACTGGAAAGCATAATGCATATTTATTGAAAAGTATTTTTGAATGCAGAAAAGTGTAAAAGGTAGCAAAAGCATATAATCATTTTCATTTCAGAGATTAAATTGTAAAAACAAAAAGTTTGTTTTTCAGTTAGCGACATACCCTGAACATTTTCCCATGTCTTTAGGCATACTTTTTATTGGAGGCATAATATTTCATCATATGGTTGTCCCATAATTTACATAGCCAGTGTCCTAATGTTAGATTATTTAGTTATTTACAGTCTCTCTGTTATAAATAATATAGAAATGCAGTATTTATATTTTAGATAAATCTGGATGTGTATCTATGATCAGTTCCTCAGGATAAAATCTTGACTTTGGGTTGATTTACCAGGGAAAAGATTAAGATATTTTTTATTGCTTACCTTTATCTTCTTATTTTAAAAGTAATGTGTGTTTATTCAATGAAAAAATAGCAAAAAAAAAAAAAAAGAAAAAATCACTCATAATGTCAATCCCGAGAAATAAACATATTAGTATGCTAGTCTATAAACTTCCAGTCTTTTTCTAGGCTACCACATACATATATATATATTTACCATATAAATATATATTATATATATATACATATATATACATATATATATGAAGTGTTTTTTTGGGGGGGAGCATTCTGCAATGCATACCATTTTGAAGTTGTCTTTTAAATATAGCAAGATTGTGAAATTTTTTCCATGTCTTTTGATAGTCTAATATCATTTAATTGTATTAATAATTCCAATGAGCAAAAGTCTATAATTTATTACCCAGGCTCCATTTTGAGTCATTTCTTTGGTTTCAGTTTTAAATTCTATACTAGCCAGGAACATTCTTTTAACTTGGTAAATGTTCATGATCATTCCTGTAAGGAAATTCAAATAAATGAAAAAATGCATACAAATCTTAATTTTTTTTTACAATGAATAAAATGTGTTCCTTTTTTTGATTTTTTAAGTAATATATGTTCATTATAGAAAATTCAAATAATTAATGGGAGTGTTTAAGGAATAGAGTAAAAACACATGACCAATACAACATTGTAAAGCAATTATCCTCCAATTGAAAATAAATTTAAAAAATAAAGAGTTAAGACTTAAAAAAAAAGAATAAAACCACATATGTAGTCACAGCCTCTTGAGACAACTACCATTTGCATTCTGAGGGCCATTTCTTCATGCATCACTTTCTGAATATTTGCAACCACGTAAAATTTTGTATAAATCAATTATATAATGTGTGATTCTAATATCATTTTCCTTTTATCTTATTTGCTAACTTCCCACTTTCCAGATATTCAGAGGGTAAAGCATGCTGATTAAGAATCTAGTCTCTGAACTCAACTCCCAGAGTCCAGATTCCAGCTCTCCTCTGAGCTCTGTGACTTAGGACAAATTATTTAATCTCTGTGCACCTCAGTTTCCTCATATGTAAAATGGGAATGATGACACCTCCATCATAGGATATTGAACATTAAAACAAGTCAACCCCCTTAAACATGTCAAAGAATGTCGGATACACAGTAGAAGGCACAAAATTTTTAGCCATTGTTAAATATATGTGCTTATTTTCTAAAAAATATGTCATATTCTAGGCACTTGTTACAGACAGCAAAACTTTGTGGAAACTGCTTGTAGTCTTTGTGTAAATCTAATTCATCCATTTTAAAGCTCAAGTGTAATCCATAGCTTGGATACACTATAGTTTATTCGACCATTATCCTATGATGAGCAAGCACTTTCTTCCCACTTTATTGCCATACACACAATGCTGCAATAGATGTCTTTGCCCATATGTCTTTACAAGAAGTGCTTTTATTTGCATGGGAAAAATTCCAAATCATGCATTCTCCCTTGAGGAGTATAAGTTTTTAATAGATATTGCCAAAGGGCTTTCTCAGAAGACTATAACAATTAGTATTTCTATCAGCAATCATTATTCTTGTTATTCCTAATTTTCGCCTGTTCAGTGGGTATAAAGTAATAACTCATGACATTTAAGATGTCAATATTACTATTCTGATTTTGCAGGTAACTGAGGCTCAGAAAGTTTGAGTGACTGGTCCAGTTACCCAAAAGGTAGTCAGAATTTGGAAACCAAATCTGCCTGAACCCCAAACCCAGGCTTCTTCAATGCCACCATGCTGCTTTGCAAATCGTGCTTCTGGAGAAAGGGATATCCGTGCCTGCGGGAAGTAGGACGCAGTGGGAGGGCGCGTGGGGAAATAGGGCCCAGGCTAGGCTAGCAGGGTGCTGAGGCTAAGGCGACCGCAGAGACCAGCCTGCTTGGCCCACGTCACAGCCCTGACCCTCATCATGGCCTTGGTCCCAAGCTGAGTGACCATCTTACTCAGGAATGAGGACACAGACACCTTCGGCTATGGACCCCACCAGATATGAAGCTCAGACCTCTTTCTGTATGGTCTGGTTTATGCTCCCTCATACCCCACAGGGACCCTGCTCTGCAACCCAGCTCACTTACCCGTCATCCTCCAAACCTCACTGGCCTGCTGTATTCCACCACATTCTGCTACATGTGCTCATCCAGGATTCACTCCCAGTATCTTACCTTAGTCTTGCACTTCACTGTTCCCTTCCTGTCTTACTCTTTCTCTCCCCCCTCCCTCTGTCCTTCCCTTATTTCCATCAGATTATCTGAGCCAACACTTCAAGGACAGGAATCAATTCATATAATGCAGGGCAGTTGGTGGAGGGAGAGGAGGAGATCCACATTTTCATCTTTCTTGATTTCTCCTCTCCCTATTACATTTCATCATACAAGAGGGAACTGTCTTTTCGCCTGTTTCTTGTAAATCTGTATAAAAATTATCATGTGCCTTATTTCTATATAATATGCATGACATATCCAACTCACTAGTATGTAAATATCTTGAAATCAGATATCAGATCTCATTCACTTTCATGTTTCAGGACCAATACAGTGACCTGTGCATAGTAGGTCCTCAATATTGGATATAGAACCTATCACAGACAAGGGCCACTTATAATTCTCCTAATGTCATGGCCACTTTCCCAGAATGATTGTTACTATTAAAGCTCTTATTAGAGCAAGTTCCCTTTCAGAATCCTCCTGTTTGAAGAGTGAATTTTCCCTAAATGTTGTAAGAACACAAAAATTCAAGCCATGGACTTCCTTGTTTCACTTTCAGACTTGGATACCCTTATCCTGTAAGAGAACAAGATAAACTTCTAAATGGTGAATGTATATAGATTATTTCCAATGAGTGAGGCTAGTTATTTATGCCTAATTTATGATAAGGCTTTTCAGATAAGCACTTCAAATGCTTTGATTAAATATGTTTAAAATCAGGTTAAAATTGGTCAAAGTAGATAAAGACACTTATCTACTTTTTGGTATTTAAATTTTATTTATCTCCCATTTGGTATAGTTTAAAAATATACTTATATTTTAATATACACATAATTTAAAATACATACAGCAATTGGAAGGCAAGTAACAGTTGCCATCCAATCACATTTTCATGTATGTTTTTTTCTCTTACAAATTAAGTGTGACTGTAATTATATATTTCTAGCAGTCAATTCAGTCATGTGATCTCTTGGGTGTATTCTAAAGATCTGGTGAGTGAGGCTTGGAAACAAAATTATCCCAGACTAGGTCATGGAAATTAACTGTCCAACACACAATTTTGGATCAAACTGTTGCTCCTAATGGGTCTGAATTAAGACAAGCATCCCTGTAATCTATTTTCAGATTCACTGGCCTAGTTTTTAAGCTCTTTGGGGCAAGTCATGTAGCCTTATAAGCCAAATAAGTTTATTTTGGATTCACATCGCCACCCTTGGGTAACCTTTTTAGGTTGTGCCTCAGTTTTCTCCCCTGTAAAATGGGGATAATAATAGTATTTATATCACAGAGTTGTGAAAACTAAAAGTGCTTGTAACAGCTGCTCAAACATAGTAAACTTTCAGCAGGTGTTGACTTTTTTTTTAACAATCACTGTTATTAAGTGTATGTGTTGGCTTTAGAATTCTAACTACTCCAAATAGGACTCCTATATCTCATTGCATCCTCACCAGATCTATTGACCTGTATAAAGTTAAAGAAGCTCAACTGCAGTTGATAGTCAAAATACATAGCTACAGCTGTGGCTCAGTCCCTCCTCATCAAGGTGAACGTGCTCTGGTCCATCATCCTGGCAGGGACCTGTTGAATATTGAAAACAACTGGAGTAAGTGAGGCAGACAGGCAGGAACACTTCAAACTCTCTCTCTAGCCCCCATTCACCAAGAAGGATTTGATAGCTGGGTAACCTGGATTGAATGCCACTCATAGAGTTTCCCTTTGTTCCTTCTGTGGCTGCTTCTACTTACTCTGTGTTTTAGTCTTTTACCAAAAAAAAAAAAAAAAATCTAAAATGGAAGATCTGTACATCCATATTTTAGGATGCTTTTGTCAACATGGCCTAATAAGGGTAATCATAGATCTTTACAACAAGCACACTCTTGGGCGTGATGAGGGTGCTGTTAATAATTATACCAAGACAAGCAATCACACCGGGACCAGAGGAACCAAAATGTGTGCTCGTCCCACCAAAAATGCAGTCTTTTCTGTCAACAAATCAAAATCATGATATCACTCACACATATTCAAGCATTTTTGTTGAACTTTGACTCATAAAAATGTACTATTCTTGGAGTATACTTTTTTCTATCTTGTCACTTTCTTGTTAATTAGTTTAAAAAATAATATTTGGAGTACCTCCTTAAGATAAACCATAAAAGGTATATTCCTAGACAGTCTGAATAAATCAAGAGCATCTGCTAAGAGCAGTCTATTTTTCTTTTCTGTGTATTCTTTATCGAAGTATAGCTGATTTACAACATGTGTTAATTTCTGTCATACAACAAAGTAATTCAGTTTTATATATATATATACAACTTGTTTTTCTATTCTTTGCCATTATGGTTTGTCACGGGATATTGAATATAGTTGCCCTGCTGTAGCGTAGGACATTGGCAATCCATTCTACGATTGCATCTGCGAATCTCAAACTCCATCCCTCTCCCAGGCCCCCTCCTACTTGGCAGCCACGACTGTTCTCTACATCTGTGGGTCTGTTTCTACTTTGTAGATAAGTCCATTGGTGTACTATTACAAATTCCACATACAAGTGGTATCAGATGGCGTTTGTCTTCCTCTTTCTGACTTCTTAGTATTTGTCCTTGCACGTTGCTGCCAGTGGCGTTCCTTCATTCTTTCTATGGCTGAGCGGTGTTCCACTCTGTGTGTGTGTGTGTGTACCACATCTTTATCCATTCACCTGTGGATGGACATTTAAGATGTTAATAAGTGTTAGTAAATTATAAAAGCTATTCTTGCCTGGAGAACTCCATGGACAGAGGAGCCTAGTGGGTTACAGTCCACGGGGTCACAAACAGTCAGACATTCAGCAGTCAAAACAGTCTAGAAACCACAAATTTAGACAAGGTTGTTTCAACACTGGAGGTCTTTTCAGAGCCTTCAACATGCTGACATGCATTGAGAAACTCAGCATAGACTGAAGCATATAGCATTTCTCATTTTAATTGACCAAATAGTTTTTTTTACATTGTTTTGTTTGTCCTTTTTTTCATATATAAACCCTTTTAATCCAACCAATTATAGTTTAGGAAACAATCTCATATCCTATCCAGAAGAATTAAACCATATAAAGTTTTGCTTTTGATAAATTGCAATCGTTATTATAATGAAAGATAAACACTAGTAAAATAACTTGAAAAATGGAGCTTGAGTTTCCTAAATTCATGGCAACACAGTGTTTTTGAAGGAATATTCTCTCATTTCAGAAAAAGTAGCCTCAATTTTTGACAGTAGATTCCATGAGCAAAAATGTGTATCTGCCTCATCCCGAATGACGTTTCGTTGTCATCTGTCCTTTCCACCACTGTTCCCAAGGTGGGGATATTTACTGAGAGAGAGGCAGAGAATGTCTCAGAACTGCTGCTTTATTAAGACAAAAAAAAAAGAATAACTGACTAGCCAGTGGCAAAGACTGAAATATCTTTTTAATCAAGTATAAGGACAAGGTCTCCTAACAAACATTGATAGCATTTAGCGGAAACTTTTCTCTTTCATTTAACAGTTAGCTTTCTTTCTCATCCAGCAAGCACAGTAAGACTCAACATACACATCTATGGATACACAAAACCACACGCATGTACATACACTCAGACACTGTTTTAGACTGAACATGAATCTGCAAGGACAACATTTCTCTCAGCTTGTGCTATGATTTATAATGTTTTTGTGATATTGGGAGACTCATAAGGATCTAAGTCTTTCAAGAGACATGTTTTTCAACAGCCGTTAGATTGCTTCAGCTTACCTAAACTGTCCATAAATGTTTTCGATGCCAACCACATTCTGAGGCAGAGGCATTACTAAATGTTCATTCAGTGTGTGCGCTCAGGTGCTCAGCTGTGTCTGACTCTTTGCAACCCCATGGACTGTAGCCTACTCGAAGACTGTCCATGAGATTGTCCTGCCAAGAATACTGGAGTGGGCTGCCATTTCCTCCTCCAGGGGATCTCCCTGAGGGATTGAACCCGCATCTCCTGCATTGCAGAAGGAGGTGATGGTCCATGCTCAGAAGGAAAAATATTTTTATCTTTTTTCCTTTGAGGAATCATATTATGTGATCTGATAAGATACAATAGAATCTTGGCAGTTAGAATTATACTTAAAAAGTCAGAGCATTAAGAGGCTGGTATTAACGTGCTTGTGCGTGAGTGTGTTAGTCACTCAGTCATGTCCAATATTTAGCGACCTCGTGAGATGTAGGCCTCCAGGCTCCTCTGTGCACAGAATTCTCTAGGCAAGGATACAGGAGTGGGTAGCCATTCCCTTCTCCAGGGGATCACCCCGACCCAGGGACTGAACCCGGGTCTCCTGCATTGCAGGCGAATGCTTTACCATCAGAGCCACCAGGGAAGCCCAATATATACAAAAGAGATAACCAGCAAGGACCTACTGTATAGCACAGGGAACTAGATGCAGTATTTTTAATAACCTATAAGAGAAAAGAATCTGAAAAAAGTGGCTTGTGTATATATATATATAGAGAGAGAGAGAGAGAGAGAGCGAGAGAGAGAAAGAGAGAGATCTGAATCACTGTGCTGTACATCCTGTACGTCTGAAACTAACACAACATGGTAAATCAACTCTACTTGAATAAAAAAAATTCAGGGCATATGGTCACCATATGAACCATAGTGAGTTTCTTTTTACTTGATGAAAAAAAGGCAAACCATAGGGTAGGAAGCGTGGTTCAGAGAGAGAACCGTTACCTAGGAGGGGAAAGGATGAGTGGAGATGGAAGAAAGTAAAAGACCCTAGGGCCAACTGACATTCCCAAGCAAAGCAAAATGAACCCACTGCTTCTTGAATTCTTGTAATACTTTCATGTTTCCCCCAAAGTTAAATGCAAACATAACTACAACATATAAGATGTAACATTACCGACTACACCTGCCTCTCCATTCTTAGCTTACAGAACCCTCTTGCCCCCACTATGGCTCCATCTCATCACAGCCTTTTCTGACCAACTTTTTAGGTATAGCGGCTCCTCCACTCAATGGCTGTCCGAGCCCCTTGTAATTAATCCATAACACTTACAGTAATCTGTAACTGTGGACACCTCTCTTTTCTTTGGCATCCTTACTTTTTCCCAGCTCCCTCTGCTATAACTCAGTTTCCATGGAAGGAGGACAACATGTACATTGTCCATCATCTTATCTTCTAGTGAGTCATACAAAGTCTGGCCTTCAGAAAGTGCCAATTAAAATATATTTCAGTACAGTTCAGTTCAGTTCAGTCGCTCAATCGTGTCCGATTCTTTGTGACCCCATGGACTGCAGCACGCCAGGCCTCCCTGTCCATCACCAACTCCCAGACTTTACCCAAACTCATGTCCATTGAGTTGGTGATGCCATCCAACCATCTCATCCTCTGTCATCCCCTTTTCCTCCTGCCTTCAATCTTTCCCAACATCATGGACTTTTTAAATGAGTCAGCCCTTCGCATCAGGTGGCCAAAATATTGGAGTTTCAGCTTCAACATCAGTCCTTCCAATGAACACCCAGGACCGATCTCCTTTAGGATGGACTGGTTGGATCTCCTTGCAGTCAAAGGGACTCTCAAGAGTCTTCTCCAACACCACCATTCAAAAGCATCAATTCCTTGGTGCTCAGCTTTCTTTATAGTCCAACTCTCACATCCATACATGACCACTGGAAAAACCATAGCTTTGACTAGATGGACCTTTGTTGACAAAGTAATGTCTCTGCTTTTTAATTTGCTGTCTAGGTTGGACATAGCTTTCCTTCCAAGGAGTAAGCATCTTTTAATTTCATGGCTGCAATCACCATCCACAGTGATTTTGGAGCCCCCCAAAATAAAGTCAGCCACTGTTTCCACTGTTTCCCCATCTATTTCCCATGAAGTGATGGGACCAGATGCCATGATCTTCGTTTTCTGAATGTTGAGCTTTAAGCCAACTTTTTCACTCTCCTCTTTCACTTTCATCAAGAGGCTTTTTAGTTCCTCTTCACTTTCTGCCAAAAGGTGATGTCATCTGCATAACTGAGGTTATTAATATTTCTCCCAACAATCTTGATTCCAGATTTTGCTTCATCCAGCCCAGCGTTTCTCATCATGTACTCTGCATATAAGTTAAATAAGCAAGGTGACAACATACAGCCTTGACGTACTCCTTTTCCTATTTGGAACCAGTCTGTTGTTCCATGTCCAGTTCTAACTGTTGCTTCCTGACCTGCATACAGATTTCTCAAGAGGCAGGTCAGGTGGTATGGTATTCCGATCTCTTTCAGGATTTTCCACAGTTTGTTGTGATCCACACAATCAAAGGCTTTGGCATAGTCAATAAAGCAGAAATAGATATTTTTCTGGAACTCTCTTGCTTTTTATATGATCCAGTGGATGTTGGCAATTTGTTCTCTGGTTCCTCTGCCTTTTCTAAAACCAGCTTGAACATCTGGAAGTTCACGGTTCACGTATTGCTGAAGCCTGGCTTGGAGAATTTTGAGCATTACTTTACTAGCGTCTGAGATGAGTGCAATTGTGCAGTAATTTGAGCATTCTTTGGCATTGCCTTTCTTTGGGATTGGAATGAAACTGACCTTTTCCAGTCCTGTGGCCATTGCTGAGTTTTCCAAATTTGCTGACATATTGAGTGCAGCACTTACACAGCATCATCTTTTAGGATTTGAAATAGCTCAACTGGAATTCCATCACCTCCACTAGCTTTGTTCATAGAGATACACTCTAAGGCCCACTTGACTTCACATTCCAGGATGTCTGGCTTTAGGTGAGTGATCACACCATCGTGATTATCTAGCTCATGATGATCTTTTTTGTATAGTTCATCTGTGTATTCTTGCCACCTCTTCTTAATATCTTCTGCTTCTGTTAGGTCCCTACCATTTCTGTCCTGTATTGAGCCCATCTTTGCATGAAATGTTCCCTCCTCTATTTCTTTGCATGGATCACTGAGGAAGGCTTTCTTATCTCTCCTTGCTATTCTTTGAACTCTGCATTCAGATGGGTGTATCTTCCCTTTTCTCCTTTGCTTTTGCTTCTCTTCTTTTCACAGCTATTTGCAAGGCCTCCACAGACAGCCATTTCGCTTGCTTGCATTTCTTTTTCTTGGGGATGATCTTCATCCCTGTCTCCTGTACAATGTCAGGAACCTCCATCCATAGTTCTTCAGGTATTCTGTCTATCAGATCTAGTCCCTCACATCTATTTCTCGCTTCCACTGTATAGTCATAAGGGATTTGATTTAGGTCATACCTGAATGGTCTAGTGGTTTTCTCCACTTTCTTCAATTTCAGTCTGAATTGTGGCAATAAGAGTTCATGATCTGAGCCACAGTCAACTCCCGGTCTTATTTTTGCTGACTGTATAGAGATTCTCCATATATGGCTGCAAAGAATATAATCAGTCTGATTTTGGTGTTGACCATCTGGTGATGTCCATGTGTAGAGTCTTCTCTTGTGTTTTTGGAAAGTATTTAAATTTAAAAATTTAAAAGCACCAATGAAAATGGTATTATGGTCATCAACTGATATTTGCTATATTCTAACTCTTTGTAAGACCTTCTGCAAGAGGAAGAAGAAAACATTGCTCTTGGCCTTCAAGAAATTTACAATTGAGATGGAAAAATGAGACCTATAGGCATGCGCTGCATAACAAATATCAGTCATAATGATACTAGTTGCAACTAAATTTATCTAATCCCTATTATCCATTAGATTCTATTCTAAATACTTTGCATGTTTTCATTCATTCCGTGCTCATCTATGAGATGAGTGCCATTATCACCCCACTTTACAGACAAGGAAAGTAAAGCATGGAGCAATAAGGATGTGGTCAGAGGCCGCTTGACTAGGATGCACCACAGCTAACAAACCAGACAGAGTGACAAGTACAGAAGGGAAGATACACATGAACGTTAAAGGATCTTGGGGGCTAGGAGCATCTCTGGTGTGGGCTTATCTGTGCCATGTGGGTAGAGAATAGGACTTTTGAGCTGGAATCTGAAAGCTGCACAGATGTCCTAGAGTAGAAATAAGCTGTTGTGGCTGGGTGGAATAGCATCCCTGAACAGTTGGAAGTAGGACATCAAAAAACCTATTTTCTGTTCAACGAACAGATTCACTTGGCCTTAGTGATAGATCCATTCATCTACTTAGTAATGCATTGCTAAGGTAGAGCCCTGACTGTCAAGAACTCTGAGTGCCAAGCTAAGAAATTTGGGTCAAATCAACAAAAAGCAAAAATGTTCAACTCTTGGATGCTGTTTGGGTATAAGTGTGATAGTTGTTGCAAATTTATCATTCTCTTTTTCCCTCTAATTCCTTCTCAGAAAATCCTCTCTGATTATACCTAATTAGGCTTTTCTTCTCCTTAGCCATCGCTATCAGCATATGTAGATGCATCACTATATGCCAAATTAGATTTTCAAGTTTCTGACAGACCGTGCTTTACAAGCTGCAATTTCCCATCTTCATAACTCCGGCCTTTAAATAAACATGTGTTTGATTATTTGTGTAAGTCAAGCTCATACTCAATTCCCTAAAACAGCACTGTCTGATAGAAATAAATGAGAGCCACATATATAACTTTAAATTTTCTAATAGTCACATTAAGGAAGAAAAAAAGGTGAAAACAATTTTAATAATCTATTTAACCAGTATATCCCAAATATAATAATTTCAATGTGTAGTTAATATTAAAATATTGATGAAATATGGTTTATTCTTTTCTCAGAAACCTTTTTTTTTTTTTTTTAAGTCCTAAACCTCAGCAAGGCTGCCCAAACTCACGGAACATGGGCTCAAGCCCGATGCTCAGAGAAGTCAATACTTAATGCAAGAGCTTTAGAGAAAAGAGCTTTACTGCAAGGCCAACCAATGCAGGAGGCAAGGTATCAGATCTCTCCTTCAGAAACTTATTGACATAGTTCTCTATTACAAAGAGAACTGATACTCTGCCACTCACCTTAGCCCCACTGCAGGAATAAAGTACGGATATGCTATTTTTAAATTATGTATTTATCAATTATGAGGCTGCACCAGGTCTTAGCTGCAGCAGGCGGCATCTCCAACTTCCTTGAGGCATATGGGATCTTTAGTTGTGACATGTGACATCTAGTTATCTGACCAGGGGTCTTCAGTGGATCTCAAAGTCTTAGCCACTGGACCACCAGGGAAGTCTGCTGAAATGCTTTTTTTCTTTTTTTAATCTTCTGGGCTCACCACATGGCATGTGGGCTCTTAGTTCTCAACCAGGGATCAAGCTGCAGTGGGGGAATGGGGTCTTAACTGCTGGACCACCAGGGAAGACCCATGAAGTGCTTATTGGTACATGGTGTTTGGCAAACAGTTACTTAACTCCTTTCCTAGTCAGTGTGATGGTATTTGGAGATGGCTCTTTGAGAGGTAATTGGGGTTATATTAAGCCATGAGGATGGGTCCCTTCATAATGCAATTCTTGTTCAGTCACTAGGTCACATCCAACTCTTTGCAACCTCATGACTGCAGCATGCCAGGCTTGTCTGTCCTTCACTATCTCCCAGAATTTGCTCAAATTCATGTCCATCATGTTGGTGATGCTGTCTAACCATCTCATCCTCTACTTCCCCCTTCTCCTTTTGCCTTCCATCTTCCCCAGCATCAGGGTCTTTTCCAATAAGTCAGCTCTTTGTATCAGGTGGCCAAAGTATTATAGCTTCAGCATCAGCCCTTCCAATGAATGTTCAAGGTTCATTTCCTTTAGGATTGACTGGTTTGATCTCCTTGCAGTCCAAGGAACTCTCAAAAGTCTTTTCCAGAACCACAGTTCAAAAGCATCAATTCTTCAACGCTCAGCCTTCTTCATGGTCCAACTCCATATCCATACATGACTACTGGAAAAACCACAGCTTTGAGTATATGGACCTTTGTTGGCCAAGTGATGTGTCTGCTTTTTAATATGCTGTCTAGGTTTGATTAATGGCTCCTTCAGGAAAAGGAAGAAAGATCTCAATTTCTGTCTCTGAACACACACACCGAGGAAAGGACATGTGAGCACCCAGCAAGAAGGCTTCCTACTGCAAGGCAGGAGGAGGGCCCACCAGAAGCTGGAACAGCCAACAACTCAATCCTGGACTGTTCACTCCCAGAGCTATGAGAAAACAAATTTCTGTTGTTTAAGTTGTTCAGTCTATGGGATTTTTTTATGACAGTCCTAGCAGACTAATATAGCCAGTCATTGCATTAGGAAAAGTCCTTTGTAATGATTTCTAGACCTCTTAGTTAAACCTAGTCTAAAATAGTAGTAGATTTAAAAAATCTTCCTGGAAATAGAAAATGACATTTTACATTAATCCATAGTATATTTCCCAAGGTTGTCATAAAATAGCATCTCACAGTATTTGGTTTTAAAACACTTTTCTCAGCATATAAGGCAAATCATTGCCCTCATCATACAAATGCTTGTATATACCCCATTTCCTGTTATACGATATGTTGCCTGAATTTTTTTCCCCACCAGGGTCAGTTTTAAAAATGAAGTTTATTAAACTTGTTTTGTTCTGCAAGACCAGGCTGTTCCCCTCTTTAACTTTCTCTAAGTTTCTTGGTCCACTATCTTTCCATCTGTGTACAAGGTTCATGAGGATGCTGGACATTGGAAACAGCTAGAAAGGTAAATGTTCTTTTTTTAAAAATGGATGTAAAAGGATATAAGTATAATTCTTAAAATAATATTTTAAAAGCACTTTTGAAATGTTTAAAATATATATATATATATATACACAACAAAATTAGAAAATGAACTTGCAAGGTCCAGCATGAGATCAGACTCTTAACTTGATTGGTTGAAAAGTCAGAGAGTGAGGAAAACATTTCATTGAGCCTCAATAACTGAGTCATTTGAGAGGCAATAGCCCCTCCATCAGTTCTTCTTGAAACTCAGCTAACAGCCATCCACTCAGGGAGCATCCAAGACTTTTTCTTTTCCTCTTTCTACTCCCCTGATGCTGCCAAGTAACTGTTGACACTTCTGTCTCCTGCCCCATCCATGGCTTCTGTTTCCTCCTTTCTCCTTGAATAAATCTCTGCCTTTAAGCCACTCTCTGCTTTGAAACTTTCTCTGTATATTTTACCAGAAACACTCCAAGTCAAAGGAGCTGGTGGATTCCTTTCATCATAACCAAATGTGAGTTCTCTCCTGGTAGGTGGAGGTCTCATGAGAGGCCACCTTAATTCAGAGTCTGTTGGCCAGTCTAAGGTGACTGCTCAGGATCCATCTTTCACCTGTGGTCTGGTGCTCAGGATTATATGATACAAAACACCTCTTTCCCCAACTTCCCCTCTTTAGGTGGCAGGCACTGACTTAATGTTCCCTAACAAAAGGCAGTGTGGCATAAGAGAGCTGTAAGTCAGGAGAATAGAGGCAGCATTCCCATTTTTGCTATTAAGTAGTGAAAGACAGGTTATTGACTATCTTGGCTGTCTTAGCTTGAGTTCTGCAGAAGCAAATTCTGAGACAGGGATGTGGGTACAAATGGTTTATTTGGGAGGTGGTCCCAGGAAGCCACAGGTGAGGCTTGGGGAAGTGAGGAGGACATCCAATAAGGGGTACTGTAATGAGCAGGTTACTTCCGAGGGGAACTGGGGCGCCATTCCTCAGAGATATGTATAGAGAATATTCAGAATTGTTTGCCTGAGAGGCAGGGAAAGTGAAATCTTACCTCCTGGATCCTTTGGGAGTCAGGAAGCTGGACATTGGCTCCTGGGTACTTCTGGCCCTTCTGGGTCAAGGGTGCTTTTCATCAGAGTCTTGGGAAGCAGCTCATCTATTGGAACCATTTGTTGCAATCTCAGGGAGAGTCCAATGGGTATGGGGGACAGGGGAGGCTGGCTACTGTAAGGCTTAGCTGACCTCTCTTGTTCTGTATTCCAACTGCTCTAGCTCTCAAGAGATCAATTCTCTGTAGATCAATTCTCTGTAGATCTTAGAGATGGGCTAGGGCTGAGAAAAAGTAAGAGAAGAGTGAAATGAATCCAGCTTCGAGACTCCCAATACAACAAACACATAGGATTATTTAGAATGGCTGAAGCTGTGACTCAATTTGAATATCTCATCACACCAGTCCGAATGGCTGCGATCCAAAAGTCTACAAATAATAAATGCTGGAGAGGGTGTGGAGAAAAGGGAACCCTCTTACACTGTTGATGGGAATGCAAACGAGTACAGCCATTATGGAGAACAGTGTGGGGATTCCTTAAAAAACTGGAAATAGAACTGCCTTATGATCCAGCAATCCCATTGCTGGGCAACACACTGAGGAAACCAGAAGGGAAAGAGACACGTGTACCCCAATGTTCATCGCAGCACTGTTTATAATAGCCAGGACATGGAAACAACCTAGATGCCCATCAGCAGATGAATGGATAAAGAAAGCTGTGGTACATATACACAATGGAGTATTACTCAGCCATTAAAAAGAATACATTTGAATCAGTTCTAATGAGGTGGGTGAAACTGGAGCCTATTATACAGAGTGAAGTAAGCCAGAAGGAAAAACACCAATACAGTATACTAACGCATATATATGGAATTTAGAAAGATGGTAACAATAACCCGGTGTACGAGACAGCAAAAGAGACACTGATGTATAGAACAGTCTTATGGACTCTGTGGGAGAGGGAGAGGGTGGGAAGATTTGGGAGAATGGGATTGAAACATATAAAATATCATGTATGAAATGAGTTGCCAGTCCAGGTTCAATGCACGATACTGGATGCTTGGGGCTAGTGCACTGGGACGACCCAGAGGGATGGTATGGGGAGGGAGGAGGGAGGAGGGTTCAGGATGGGGAGCACATGTATACCTGTGATGGATTCATTTTGATATTTGGCAAAACTAATACAATTATGTAAAGTTTAAAAATAAAATAAAATTAAAAAAAAAGAGAGAGGCAATATTAAAGTAGCTTATGGCAGATCCAAGTAATGAATCCTTCTGCAGCCATCCAAATTACAAGGTGTATTCAATAACATGGGAAAGTTAAAGGGAAACAAAAACAGAAAAAAGGAAGCACACCCATTTTCACTGGAGTGAGTCTGTGGATCTTTCTGGATGTGAGGAACAAAGAGATGCTCAGGAGAAGTCCTCCAGCTCTTCGAAGCTCACATAAAATGAGTCACTCTCACAAGGGCTCCAAGTGCGTATCTTAGTCTACAGACGTGTCCCGTTCCATCATTTGGAAAGGAGACTAAAGTTGTGCTCTGACAGGGCAGGTTATGACTGGGCCCTTGGAGACTGTAGGAACGCCTGGATCTCAGCAGGTGAGGTCTTGGCATCTCAGCCCCTCTCTCCAGGTTCCTGCCTGAAAACAGCCAGAGCCCAGAAGCTGAAGCAGCTATGAATCTGGACATCAAGTCTGTCTGTTGCCTCAGCTTCTCTGTGGAATAAAACAATCAACGAGTGTCCAACCATTAGGCTGTGACCCCGCTCAGAGTGAAGATCCGAATACCCCTCCACCTCTCTTCTCAGGCGACGGTCCTCTCAGCAGTACTGTCTCAAAGACCTAGGATTATCAGATCAAATTAAACCAAAGTGTAAACAAAATTCTTCTCTTTTCCCTGATTTATAGATGGGCTACTTTTTAAAATGTTTATCTGGCTGTGCCAGGTCTTAGCTGTGGCCCTTGGAATCTTGATCCACATTATGGTGTCTTTGGTTGTGGCATGGGAACTGGTAGTTGCAGCCTTCGGGATCTAGTTCCCAGATCAGGGGTCAAACCCCCCATTGGCAGCTTGGATTTTTAGCCACTGGACCACCAGGGAAGTCCCTCAGTGAACATTTAAATAGAATTGCAAGTCAGTCTGTGTTTGGAGCCATAGCTGCTTTTCATGCTTGTGCCCTGGTCAAAGTTTTCTTTCTTTCTTTTTTAATAAAGAGCCTGCAGTGCAAGGCTTAGCTAGGGAGAGGGAGGCAAGAACAGAAAGGCATCGGAGGATGGAGGTCAAGGATAGCAGGTCACAGACAACCAAACAAGAGCAGATTTGCCTTTGTTTACATTGCCAAAGGGGAAAAATTAACTTGATGGAAAGGGTAATTAAGCATTTCTTTTCCCATCATGGTCCAACCCGGTTTCATATCCAGCTGTTCTGTTTCACGTTGTGATGCTCCTTCGTGGAGTCGCAGAATGAAAGACAGCCAGCGTGTCATTGATGTCACACAGCACCACTTCCCCCACTGTTAACCTTTACTTTATCAATAGGGGAAATCTACGTAAAACCTCAAGTAGGCAGATAGCAAGTGAAGAGTAGAAAGGTTTACAGAGTTGTCTGGAAGGAAGAGATAATTTGAACAATTCAGCAGATTAGCATTATAAAATGTTTAAGATGGATTATCTGCCTGCTGCTACTGCTGCTAAGTCACTTCAGTCATGTCTGACTCTGTGTGACCCCATAAACAGCAGCCCAACAGGCTCCCCCGTCCCTGGGATTCTCCAGGCAAGAACACTGGAGTGGGTTGCCCTTGCCTTCTCCAACGCATGAAAGTGAAAAGTGAAAGTGAAGTCGCTCAGTCATGTCCGACTCCTAGCGACCCCATGGACCACAGCCCACAAGGCTCCTCCGTCCATGGGATTTTCCAGGCAAGAGTACTGGAGTAGGGTGCCATTGCCTTCTCTGGGATTATCTGCCTAGACACCCTCAGGTCCTAAGATGCTGAAACTGAGATTATATAAAGTGAATGGAGTTTCTAGTTGTACATCTGGAATCACACCCCGAGACTAGTGCCCATCCACTCATGATCAGTTCTCTTATTTGCTTATATTTGCAAAAACAAGTTGTGGAAGAATTATCACCTCCAGTCTTGGAACAAGCTGGTTTACCCAGGTGTACTGTTTGGAATATGGAATATGTTTTCTAAGAGAAAAAAGTTAGGGACTTCCCTGGTGTCCAGTGGTTTGAGACGCCACACTTCCACTGCAGGAGACATGGGTTCCATCCCTGGTGAGGAACTAAGATCCCACAGGCCACAGGGTGCTGCCCAAAAAAAAGAAACGAAGTTAATAGACAGGATGGTATTTCTCTCCTCTGTGTCTCAAAGACTCTTAGTACCTAGATTCCGCAACTCTGGGAACGATTCTCCGCCTTTTAATGGAGGTTAATGAGAACATAATGGAGACAAATGGCTAACCGTAGCTCAGCTGCCACCGCTCAGAGCAACAGCTTGTCCTGTGCACCCGCTTCCTTTTCAGGCAAATACAGTCCAGCCCGTGTATCCAGCATTGCAGATACCACACACAGTTCAGAGCCTTGCCATTTGAATCCTCTGGAAGCATATTATAGGATATATGTTTCCTGTAGGTATGGAGGTTTCATCACTGCAAAGCTTCAAGGAGACCCTAATCGGCTGTAGAGACTCTAGTTTATTGTGAATGATCACACTGTTCATCTGGAAGAAAAACTACTTTATTCCAATTGCTTCACACATTAAACCAGCTATTCAAAGGAACAGGCCAGGATAAATGTTTTCCTTGGTTTAATCAGTTTACAAGAATCAAAGAAAATCCTGATGACTGTGTTTCTGTGTGACTTTCATGTCAAGCCAAGGTACTCACGTAAGGATGCTTACATCTTACAGAGCAAGAATATTTTATGTGTAGGTGTTCACGCATGGTATTTATTTTGTTCGGACCCAGTAGAACTTTTGCACCCAAATGATCTCTTGCCTCTCCTCTCAATAGTAAGCAGGGACTGCCTCTCTTACTAGATGGATTTACTTCACCTCCTGTCTTGGAAATGTTCTCAAAGACAGTTAATCATCCATTCACAAAGTGTTTTTTGACAGCTGGATTATCCTCCTCATTTATTAAATATATCTCCATATTGTTTTGAGCTATTTGCTCAAATCAGATCTTCCTTAAGAATTCAAGAATTGCCATCACTGGTGAATTTATGGATGGACATCAAATTCTGTAGCTCCTCAATTATAGGACTAAAAATCTTTCTAAAATGGCAGTGCCACTGGCACTATACATTTCTATAGTTATTTTAACCTTGTTGGGGTCACATATCCCCATAAGAATATCACAGAAGCTCTCTCCTCCCAGAAACAATGAACATTTGAATATAAGCACACATTTGCATATCATTTCAAAAAGGTTTGTGGACCCCTAGAGCATATTTAGTGATGCTGTAGGGTTAACAGCTTTTGTTCTAAGGGACATTTTCAAAAGAAAGAATATTTATTTTGATTTATAGTCTAGATATGTTGATTAAAAATTCAATAGTATCATCATTTATCATCACAGCTTAAATCTATACATGTACTAGCCTGTGTAGGCATGTGTGATTGACTGCATTACAAATGACCTACTGTTTAGAATTTTTGTCTTTAGAACTTTGGCTTGGCTATTCAATTTAATATTTGCATTTGAAAAAATTGTCTAATAGGACATTGACCTTAAGAGTTTTGAAAGTCATGATCTACATATAAAATTTAATTCAAATTCTTTATTAAAATAACATTGAATCTCAGAATTAGGTGGTAGCTCTTCTACATTTTTTGAACACTATCAAATGATAATTTTTAGAATTAAATAAAATGTGAATCCAAGGTGATTCAAGCACTTAGTATAATAAATAACAAAACAACAACAAAAAAGAATTTAGTATATACAACTACAGTTTTCATGGTAGTTTATGGAACTTACAAAGGAAAAATAACCTCTTTTAATGACTATATACTGGATTTATTTTCCCTTTTTGATTATGAATAATGACTTTATATGTACATAGAATGTAGCTTTCATCACCTCCAAAGCAGAAAAGCTCCACTGTCATTCCAAACCTCTGACTATGTGTAGTGTAATAGGAGCCATGGTTTAAAACATTCAGGATCAAATATAGTCTTGAGGAATTCATGAGACTGGAAATTCAGATAGCTCTTTGAATAGAAAAACTGTGGTGGGAACAATCTTCCGTAGCCACCCGCTGTATGAGCTTATACTTTCTATCTTCCTTTATTACTGTAAATAAAATGATGCACATACGTGAAAGCATTTCTGGAAAAAAAGACTCACCTACAAGACAAGATGAACTTGTGGCTTTGGTGACGGGTCATGTGATGTGAAATCTTTGTCATCACATAAAAACATGTATTTCACACAGAATATGTTCAAACATTGTATTTCTAGGATGCATAGTTCTTTATATATTTTATTTCCAAAATCAGGGCATATCTTTAAAACTTAGAGTGTGTTATAGTTCATTTGGTCTCATTTTTTAAATTCTACACAAAATAATAGAGCAAATAACAATTGATGATGTCTTGGATTCAATGAAATACACCGTATACATTAGAGCACATAAGATCAGAAAGTGCCTTAGCAATGCTGTAGCAACTCCTCAAGGAAATTGAAATTTAAGGGTCATTTAATTTGCCAAAGACGCAGATTTTGGTGACAAAATCGGCATAGTCTAGTAATTAATTTTTTAAATACTTTCACCCATTTTATGTGACTCATAGCACCGTTAACTTAGAAACTCACTGTAAATCACTTTTAAAAAGACCATTTCTTAGGTCATATTTGGTTCATGAAACATAATGTTTATGTAAATTATAAAGTTTAGTGAATTATTCTTAAGTATAACTGAATAAATTTTAACCGCATACAGAATCTTGGATAATTTTGAAAGAAATAAGTGTTGTAACAGAGTACATATCAAATGATACCATTTTCTATAAGCTAGTAAAACTAACACACTTTCAAAATTAAATTTAGCCTGGTCCATATAGTACCTTTTTAAAACTGTTCATTTTCAGTGTTCATGTGGAAAAAGTATTCAAATCATATTTTTTAATTCACATGTTAGGTTCAAAATTAAAAAGGCATATTTTAATGGGAGCTGGTTTAAAACAGTTTGACTTGACTGAGATAACAGTTTGGGAAATGTGTCTGTGCTAAAGTTTTGCTTCCAAATTTGGACTTTGAAATTTATTGTCAGTCTGAGAAAGAAATAAGAAGCTGTGCAGATAATTAAACATTTGCCTCGGGGGAATTATTTGCATTTAATTAAAACCATACACTTTGGGTGTATACTTGCTTCACTGGTTATTAAATCTGAATCATGTTAACTACCCAGGTTTCTCACTTGTCCATCAAATGTTGCTAGTGGCAAGTTGGAGAAAAAAACTTTCTCATCATATTCCAAATCATATTGTTTGTTTGAAGCTGTCTCCTCGTTTGGGGGTAGGGGGGGACAAAAAAGTGGGTAAGAGAAACAAGATTGATTTATTTTAGATTCCAACTGATTCAGCTGTGTTAGGGGTTAAAACCCAACTGAGGAGCATGAACTCAGGAGAGAAACCATTTGTCAGTAACAGACGCGCTGGCCTGCCATCCCCTGCTCTCTCCACGGCCACACGCATACAAGATTAGCTCATGGCTTTTTGGTATCTTTGGATCGCATTTAACCTCCAAAATCACTGCAGATGGTGACTGCAGCCAAGAATTAAAAAGGCACATATTCCTTGGAAGAAAAGTTATGACCAACCTAGACAGCATATTCAAAAGCAGAGACATTACTTTGCCAACAAAGGTCGGTCTAGTCAAAGCTATGGTTTTTCCAGTGGTCATGTATGGATGTGAGAGTTGGACTATAAAGAAAACTGAGCACCGAAGAATTGATGCTTTTGAACTGTGGTGTTGGACAAGACTCTTGAGAGTCCCTTGGACTACAAGGAGATTCAACCAGTCCATTCTAAAGGAAATCAGTCCTGAATGTTCACTGAAAGGACTGATGCTGAAGGTGAAACGCCAATACTTTGGCCACCTGATACGAAGAGCTGACTCATTTGAAAAGACCCGGATGCTGGGAAAGATTAAAGGCAGGAGGAGAAGGGGACGACAGAGGATGAGATGGCTGGATGGCATCACCAACTCAATGGAAATGAGTTTGAGTAAACTCTGGGAGTTGGTGATGGACAGGGAGGCCTGGAGTGCTGCAGCCCATGAGGTCACAAAGAATCAGACACGACTGAGCAATTGAACTGAACTGAACTGAACCACGAGAAAAACATACACTAGACTGTAACCTCTTTGAGGGCAGAGATTTGTTGTTTTGTTCACTGTTGACTCCCCAGTATCAAGAACCATGTCTGACATAGAGTTGTCGCTTAATGAATATTTGTGGAATGAATGAAAGATTTATTTTCTGTCATTCTACTAATCTACTCACATGCTCTTACCAGTGATTTTTGAAGAGCCTCCAGAGAAGTCTCAAATATCCAACAGGGGACCGTTTCTAGCTTTGCAAGAGTCCATAAGTCACTGGAATCCTTATAGCCACATTATTTCCTGTAAAGCACATCATATGATTTTAGAAAAAAAAAGTGAACCTATACTGATCCCACGTTTAAATATGCTACACAAGGAACAGGGTGAAGTTGCACAGAACAGAAGGTCTGTGCTCCCCCTTTGCCATTGTTCTACTGGTATAGTTCCTGAGGAAGGTGATTTTGGTTACCACTGGATTTCAAAGCTCTGCATCTGGCCTTTTCAAGGATTCAAGGCTCCCATATATGCACAACAACAATAATGGAAGCATTAAGGACATTAAAATTATATTCCTTTAATCTTCTCTATTTTGCTTCCTTTCATATCATTCTGTACAATTCTCCTAAGACTTTCACTGATGCATAAAGCCTGCTTATATTTTCTTCTTTGTTGTAAAAAAAGATGTTCCAGCTGAATCCTTACAGTTTTTACTTTGTAAACTTTGTAAAGACATCATATGTAGTACTTTAAGAAAAGCTTATTTATTGATGAAGATATTTAAGCATTTTACTGATATTTTTTAAATAATAATTTTTTTCCCCAAACACATATCTGTTCTTTGAGTTCTGGAGGCTGCTGTATTTCCTGGTTAAAAACACTGACTAAAGATTTTATTTGTTTGTTATGTCAGATTCTGCAGAGGATGACAATATAACAAAAGACAATGAAGCAACAGATCATCCTGTGTGTGACCAAGAGCATCCCAGTGGTAAGTTGTGGGACTTGTTTGTTTTCTGCTAAGGAATATTACATTTTATAAAATCCATATTTTAGTTTCTCTGGAATCTTGAACAACTCTGAGATTTAGGGATGCCTACCCTCCACACAGTCAAAAATTGGTGAACAACTTTATAGTCAGCCGTCTGTATCTGTAGTTCCATATCCAATGATTCAACCAACCACAGATTGTGTTGTACTATAGTACATATCGGAGAAGGCAATGGCACCCCACTCCAGTACTCTTGCCTGGAAAATCCCATGGGTGGAGGAGCCTGGTAGGCTGCAGTCCATGGGGTCGCTAAGAGTCAGACACTACTGAGTGACTTCACTTTCACTTTTCACTTCATGCATTGGAGACGGAAATGGCAACCCACTGCAGTATTCTTGCCTGGAGAATCCAGGGACGGGGGAGCCTGGTGGGCTGCAGTCCATGGGGTTGCAAACAGTCAGACATGACTGAGCGGCTTCACTTTCTCTTTTCATTTTTCTGCCTTGGAGAAGGAAATGGCAACCCACCAGTGTTCTTGCCTGGATAATCCCAGGGATGGGGGAACCTGGTGGGCTGACATCTATGGGGTCGCACAGAGTCAGACACGACTGAAGCGACTTAGCACAGCATCATAGCATAGTACATATTTGTTGAAAAAAAAGTTACCTATATGTGGACTGCACAGTTCAAACTTGTGTTGCTCAAGTGTCAACTTATTTTATTAGTGCTAGATATCAGGTGATTGGTCAGTCAGTCAGTCAGTCAGGTCAGTTGCTTAGTCATGTTCAACTCTTTGCAACCCCATGGACTGCAGCACTCCAGGCTTCCCTGCCCATCAACAACTTCCAGAGCTTCTTCAAACTCATGTCCATCAAGTCAGTGATGCTATCCAACCATCTCAACCTCTGTCATCCCCTTCTCCTCCTGATTGGTAGCTGCCACATTTAGAAGGGGTGTTTGCTCTCCACAGTCCTTGCTACTCACTAATTTTGTACCAGGCTGGCTTCATTTATTTTTGTTACCTGATTGAGGTCTATAGGCATTGGATTTGCAACTGCTGAAAAGAAAATATGATACCAGTGAGAATACATGTGAAACATGGAGACAGTAGATCCAAGAAATTAAATTTGCATCTCCTTGGAATACCAAGAAAAGATAATAGAACAAACAGAAATGAAGCCATCTTTAAAAAAAAAAAAAAAGTTTTCCTAATGCAAACCAGTTCCTCCACCCAAAGCACAAGAGTACAAGTTGTATTTATAGACAAAGGTAATGAAAACTCATATGAGAACAGAAACCTACAAATCCTCATGGACTTTCTGAAGATCAATAACAAAGGAAGGCTTTTAAAGCATCTTGGAAATTCAAAATCCATTTATAACTAAAATCACCAAAATCAAATTAGCCTTAGACTTCTTCCACAACTCTGCATTTTCAAAAAAAACCAGAAAAATGGAGTAACATTTCCAGAGCTCTAATGGACACTGCATCTATATTTAGTGAAGTTATTACTCATGCATGAAGTCAAGAGTAATATTTTCTCAGGAATAGAAAGATTAAGAAAACATGCTACCCAAAGTGTCCTTTCTGAAGAAACTAACAAAAGGCCTGTGCAAAAACAATAAATACAGAAAGAAAGGAAACATTCAAGACTGAGAAAGGCACAGTTGGAAAGGACTATGTGATAAGAGACTCATTTAAATGTATGAAAATGTTAGAATAATTGTTTCAAAATTAGTATCAAAAGAGCTTACTTAAATGATTGCTTTTACCTTTGAAAATTATAATATTTTTTTTAATGAGAAAGAAAAAGGAGACAGTTTTTCTTTCAGCAATGAGAGACTCAATACTATAGACCATTACTCTGACTGGACAACCTGGACTACGCACACACACACACACACACACACACATCTTTATATAGATAGATAGATAGATAGATAGATGAACATAGATAGAATTTGAAACTATTTTTACCTTACGGAATTTGCTGATTCTGCAAAAGGCATCTTAAGTCTCACTGCTCAAAAGGGCCCTGGTAATGTGATATTTTGGGTTGAAACCCCAAAGATGTATATCTCTGCAGGAAAGATGAAACAGATATAGATCAGCCTTCTGAGAGATTGCTGCTCAGCTTTAAATCATCTCAATCCCCAAATTAAATTGAGATCAACCCAGATTACCAGTCCGTCTAGGTACCTGAGAAAAGCAAATGTAAATTATTTACTAGATGCAAGAAAGAAAGAGCATTGTAAATGCCAGAAAATAGCCAGAAAAAAAATAAAGAAACAAGGTAACATGTAAAACAAACAGTCAAGAGCAGGAAACCCACTTGGGCTGAAAATATTCATGTTATAAACCCAAAGTATAAAACACAGAGACCATGCAAACCAGTTCCTCCACTGACAAGACAAGATTGAAAAGTTTAGCTGAGAACTGAAAATTCAAAAGAGAAAAAGAAAAAGTCTAGAAGTAAAAGATGCCACTCTAAGATGAAGAATTCAGTGAACAGGTTTATGACTTATTAGATGCAAATGAGGGCTTCCCTCGTAGCTCAGTTCGTAAAGAATCTGCCTGCAGTGCATGAGACCCGGGCTCGATTCCTGGGTCAGGAAGATCCCTTGGAGAAGGAAATGGCAACCCACTCCAGTATTCCAGAATTTGTGAACTAGAAGTTAGGTCAGAAGAATATATCTGAACTAAAAGACAGGAGAGAAAGAATGGCAAACTAAAGAAAGGGGAAAGATGTGCAGGATACAATGACAAAGTCTAATGCGCATATAATTGGAATCCTGGACAGAAAGGAGAGAAGGAATTGGACAGAAAAAATATCTGAAGAAAGTTTGGTAAGAAATTTCCTACAACGAGAAGGGATATCAAGTCACGTGTTCCAAAAGTCCTTTGAACTCCAAGCAGAATAATTCCCAAACCATCATAGTAAAATTGCTGAAAGCCAGGAATAAACAGAACATCCAGAAGCAGTCATCAAACAATCGGACCGATAGCTGACTTTTCAGAAGACATGATGGAAATAAAAAGACAATACAAAAGAGTCACTGCCACCCAAGAACTCTAAGCCTAGAGAAAAATGTATGTTTCAAGGACAAAGTTTTGGACTTCCCTGGTGGTCCAATGGTTAAAACTCCATGCTCCCAATGCAGGGAGCCTGGGTTCAATCCCTGGCCAGGGAACTAGATCACACGTGCCACAACTAAAGACCTCACGCGCCAGCAACTAAGACCTGACACAGCCAAATAACTATTACAAAAAAAAAAAAAGATTAATTAACATTTCTGAGCAAGCAAGGAAATCTGCATCACCAGAAAATTCTGGTGTTCTTCAGGTAGGAGGATATTGATGTCAAAAGGAATTATTAGATGACAGAAGGAATTATAAGCAAGGCAGATGGTAGTTATTGGATAAGTCTAAACGAACAGTGATGATACAAATCAATGATGATTATAATAAGAATAGTGTATTGTGGAAGTTAAGATAGACTTAGAGTCAAAATGCATTGCAATAATGGCATTTACTGGAATGAGATAAATTAAAGTATGGTAATATTTTTCCATTGTCATGGAAAATAGGAGCACCGATTCATATTAAAATTTGGTAAATCTCAGTGATGCCTGAGAGTTAAAAATGAGGTAAGCCCCATGACTGGAGAGAATTTGCAGGCCACAGTGCCCAGCCCAGCAGACTTCCTGAGTTGAGGAAAGAGCTGAGAGTGATGGAAAGCCAAGCATCTAGCATTGGCCAGGTGGAGTCCTGAAGAAAGGAGAGCTCCACACAGGGAACACTCTCGAGACCTATAGAGTGTATGCGTGCTAAGTCGCTTCAGCCAAGTCTGACCCTGTGTGACCCTATGGACTGTAGTCTACCAGCCTCCTCCGTCTATGCCTTCCTCCAAGGGATCTTCCTGAACCAGCATCTCTTATGTCTCCTGCATTGGCAGGTGGGTTCTTTACCACTAGTGCCACCCGGGAAGCGCAGAGACCTGCAGAGGGAATCCTTCAAGTCTTCAGAGGGGTATTGATCTGCACATGTGCAAGATACTTGGGAAACCACACGAAAGGACTTGAGGTCCTGATATCTGGGGCTTCCACAGGGGTGAGAAGGGTGCCTGTTCCCACTAGCCAGACTGGAAAACCTAAGAATGCATGGGGGGCTCAGAAGGGGCTCGCCTCAGTAGTGGAGCAAAACTAGCAATACTCCAAATACTGCTCTTGTCCTGTGCAAGCCAGCTTCAAAACAAGACTTGAAAGGATCAAACTGTTTGTAAATAACTTAACTTATCCTCAAATGAAACTCAAGAACATCTGTAAAACTAGAAACATACTTCACATCCAACAGAGTAATCAACAAAATTACCGGGCATGAAAAGAAGTATTGGAAGACAAATCCCCTTGCACTTCTTGTGTTTCTGCATGTTTTATGAGCAGAGAGCTTGAATGCCTTTGTTTTGGCCAGTTTTTTCAAGGATGTTTGTACAGGCATACCTCTGAGATATTGTGGGTTGTGTTCCAGACCACCACAAGAAGGGAATATGACAATAAAGCCAGTCACATGAATTTTTTGGCTTCCCAATGCATGTGAAAGTTGGGTTTACACTCTACTGTTGTCTATTAATTGTGCAATAACGCCAGGTCTAAAAAAAGAGCAGTACATATACCTTAACTAAAAACTACTTTATTGCTAAAAACTGCTAGCTGTCATCTGAGTCTTTGATGAATCATGACCTTTGTGCTGGTGGAGGGTCTCACCTTGATGTGAGCCTTGATGCCGAGGCTGCTGACTGATTAGAGTGGTGCTTGCTGAAGGCTGGAGCGGCTGTGGTCATTTCTTAAAATAAGACAACAGTGAATTTTTCCACATCATTGACTCTTCCTTCCATGGACAATTTCGCCGTAGCGTGCAGTGCTGTTTGATACCATTTTACCCACAGCAGAACTTCTTTCAAAATTGGACTCAATCCTCACCAACCCTGTCGTTGCTTTCTCGAGTAAGTTTCTGTAATATTCTAAACACTTTGCTGTCATGTCAACAATCTTTGCAGCATCTTCACCAGAATTTGATTCCATCTCAAGAAGTTACTTTCTTGGCTCATCCATAAGAACTGCTCATCTGCTAAGATTTTATCCTTGAGTTGCAGCAATTTGGTCACATCTTCAGGCTCCACTTGTAATTCTAGTTCTCTTGCTCTTTCTACCACATCTACAGTTACTTCCTCCCCTGAAATCTCGAAACCCTCTAAGTCATCCGTGAGTATTGGAATAAACTTCTTCCAAATTCGTTAATGTTGATATTTTGACCACTTCCCATGAATCATGAATGCTTCCTAATGGCTTTTCAAATGGCAAATCCTTCCCAGGTTTTCGATTTATCTTGCCCAGATCCATCAGAGAGATCACTATCTATGGCAACTGTAACGTTATGCAATATATTTCTTAAATAATAGGACTTGAAAGCTGAAATTATTCCTTGATCCATGAGTTGCAGAAGGGATATTGTGTTAGCAGGTGTGAAAACAATATTAATCTCACTGTACATCTCCATCAGCGCACTTGGGTGACCAAATGCATTGTCAATGAGCAGTAATATTTTGAAAAGAATCTTTTTTCTGAGCAGTAGGTCTCAACAATGGGTCTGAAATTTTCATAAAGCTTGTTGTGAACAGATACACTCTGTCATCTAGGCTTTGTTTTTCCATATATAGAGCACAGGCAGAGTAGATTAAGCCTAATTTTTAAGCATCCTAGGATTTTCAGAATGACAAATGAGCATTGGCTTCACCATCTGCATTAGCCCCAAACGAGAGAGTCAGGTTGTCCTTTGAAGCCTTGAAGCCAGGCCCTGACTTCTCCTCTCTAGCTGTGAGAGTCCTAAATGGCATCTTCTTCCAATAGAAGGCTGTTTTGTCGACACTGAAAAGCTATTGTTTACTGTAGCCACCTTCATAAACATCTTAGCTAGACCTTCTGGTCAACCTGATGCAGCTTCTACATCAGCATTTGCTGCCTCACCTTGTTCTTTTATGTTATGGAGGTGGATTCTTTCCTTAAACCTCATAAACCAGTCTCTGCTATTTTCAAACCTTTCTTCTGCAGTTTCCTCACCTCTCTCAGCCTTCATGGAACGGAAGACAATCGGAGCACTGCCCTGGGTCAGGCTCTGACTTAAGAGAATGTTGTGGCTGGTTTGATCTTCTATCCAGACCCCCCAGACTTTCTCCATATTGGCAATAATCTACTTTTTTTTTTTTTAATCATTCATGTGTTTACTGGAGAAACACTTTGAATTCCCTTCAAGAACTTTTCTTTTGCCTTCACAACTTAGCTAACTGCTTGGTGTGAGACACCTAGCTTTTAGCCTGTCTTAGCTTTTGATATGCCTTCTTCACTAAGCTTAATCATTTCTAGATTCTGATTTAAAATGAGAGATGTATGACTCTTCCTTTTACTTGAACACTCAGACCATTGTAGGGTTATTAATTGGCCTGCTTGACAAGATGCAGGAAAGTATGACCTAAAGGGGAAGAGATAATAATTAATAGGAATCAATCCAGAAGTGGCACAGATGGGGTAATAATAGGAATTGAAAGTGAAGTCACTCAGTCATGTCTCACTCTTTGCGACCCCATGGACTGTAGCCTACCAGGCTCCTCGTCTATGGGATTTTCCAGGCAAGAATACTGGAGTTGATTGCCATTTCCTTCTCCAGGAAATCTTCCTGACCCATGGACTGAACCTGGATCTCCCGCATTGTAGGCAGATGCTTTACCGTCTGAGCCACCAGGGACATCCCATTAATAGGAAAGAGCACATTAAAAAGCATTAATTGTATTCTACGTCGTCAACAAGCTAAAAGAAGGAATTCCATGTTCATTAGAAACATGGAAAATATAGAAAGATACCATTGAATTTCTAGAGATGAAAAACAGAGTATCTGAGATGAAAATTATACCTGATGGGAATAATGGCAGGTGAGATAGGGCAGAAGAAAAGATCAGTGAATTTGAAGTTGTAGCTATAGAAACTATCCAAATCCATACACAGAGAAAATGAATGACCGAAGGAAATGAAAAGAGCCTCAGGGAGCCATGGAACAACTTCGAGTGATTCCAAATATAATAATCATGAATTGGAATCTCTGTAGGCAGATATGGGAAGGGGAGACAGAAAAAAATATTTGAAGTAATAGTTGCTGAAATTTTTCAGAAACTTCATGAAAACGATGAACTCACATGTGGAAGAAATTCGATGACCCCAAAGCACAAGAAACACAAAATTATACTTAAGTACATCATAATCAACTCAGTCAACAGCAGTGATAAGGAAGAAAATCTCCAAAGCAGTCAGACGAGAGAAACAAGTTACATACAGAGAAACAAATATAAGAATGAAGCACAAAAACTACTAACTACACAGAGCTTCCTTGGCAGTCCACTGGTTAAGGCTTTTCCTTCCAATGTGGGGGGAGTGGGTTTGATCCCTGGTCAGGGAGCTACATTCTACATGCATCATGGCCAAAAAATCAAAACATAAGAATAAGCAGAAGCAATACTGTACCAAATTCAATAAAGACTTTAAAAATGGTCCACATCAAAAATATCTTTAAAAAAAAAAAAAAGAAAGGAAAAAGAAATTACAAACTAGAATTCCAGGCAAAAACGTGAATGAATCTTACAAATGTTGTATCTTACAAACCTTAAGTAAAGATGGTACAAAAGCATACATGTTGTACAAGTTCATCTGTATCAACTTTGAAAAGCAGGGAAAATAACTATGACAGGCAGGGTGTTTATTAAACTTGGGTGACTGGGGATGAGATACTGATTGGGCTAGGAGCTGGGCTGAGGGCTGGAGGATTATCCTAAGAATATGTAGTTTCTCTATCTGCTTTTGATGACTTAATTGGGATCTGCATATTGTTTGTGTACTTTCCTGATTGTATGTTTCATGTTGATAGAAGAGTTAAAAGAGGAAGAAAGAAAGGGAGGAAATAAGGAAAAGAGTAAAGAAAGGAAATTTCAGTGCCAAAGTATGTACACCAAAAATTCCAGTGTGGAGCAGTGAGGGTTGTCTACAGTGCTGACTTTGATAAAGATAGTAAACAATGAAAAATCCTGCTGTGCTCTGGGTTCTGACAATGTCAGGTTTAAGAATAACTAGAAGAACTTTGAAACATTTTATGATAGTTACAAATAGAATTAAGTCACAAGAGTTAAAGGAATAAATCTTGCTTTCTAATTTCCCCTGAAGATCATACCAAGCATGAGAGTATATTTAGTAATGCAAATAAAAATAATAAGTAATGTTATAACCAAAAAACAATATATGAAAGAGGATGACACAGGCAAATAGTTATGACAGTAAGCATAATTTAGGTTACTGAGTGTAAAAACCACTCAGATTGAATTAATTTCAATAAAATAGTAAGGCTTTAAAAATTTAAAGTTAAAAAAAAAGAATGTTTGGGAAATAAACATCAAAAGAAAACATGGAAAACTACTTTAGAATCTCTCCAGTTAGAATTCTAGCCAAAAATCTCAAGTGAGAAAGAGTTGGTCATTTTATATCAATAAAAACTTAAAGCTCTGATGAAATATAAGAATGATGGGTTTTTATGTGTCAGATGATATAAGAAGATACACTGCAAATAAAATCCAATTGGAAATGCAATGCGGAATTCACAGATATGATATTATCAGTCAATGACAGAATAAATAGACTAAAAATGACATGATATCTTTAAAAAATGCGATTAACTATGTGGTCCTATTGGAGGGATGGACAGGCTGATCAATGAAACAGAGTAAAGAGTTTGGAAATAGACCTCAGGAGATCGGGACTTCAGTACATATTTAGGCTGACACTTCAAAGACAGATGACTCAATAAATGGCATTAAGACAACTAGTTGGCCATTTGAAAAAATAAACTGTATCCCAATCTCATCCCTTATGCCAACTTAAATTCCAAAAGGAGCAAGATGAAATGTAAAAATGACACTATAAAACTACTAGCTAAAAGAATCAAAGGGTGTATGTGTGTGTATATATATACACACACACAAAATTTATATATATATAAATGTTTTTAGTTTTGAAATAAGGACTGCCTTCTGAAATGTGAATGTATACAGACACATGATTGCATTATAAAGTATGTGCACATAGATGTGTATATACACTGCATGTGTACAGAAGTCCTCATGTGTCATAAAAGGGGAAAGTTAGTGGCTAAAGCTGAATATATACATTTTGACATGATAAAGTGTGTAATCAAATTCTACAGAAAAGCTATTAGGAAATGTATTCTCAGCCTAAATGACAACGAATCAACTTTCTTACTCCAAAAATAAAAACTTCATAAATCAATAATAATAATGATGTAAACAACTCAAGAAGAAAATGGGCAAAGGACTCAATTGTAATTCACAAAAGAGAAAATGCAGTCATTGTAAATATGAAGACATGAATTACCTCTTCATTACTTTACGATGCAAATAAAACACGATTTCGGTGTCTTCTTCTGAGTATCAGGCATTTAAATAGGGTTGAAAGTGCACAGAAGTGGCATGAGGAAGGCAGCCAAACATGCTCACACACCACTGGCGGGAGATTAAAGGGCATAACCTCCTCATCAGCAATTTTGACAAAATCTAATAAAAGGTAAACTGTTTACCCTTTGATCCAAGAGTTATGCATTAAGAATTTATCTTAAAGTAACAGCCACCAGAAGTATAGAGAGAGGTATTCACAACAATGCTCGTTGCAGTGCTGTTTGATGGCGAAAACAAAAAACAAAAGGGAGCATCCCCAAATTTGTCCATAACATAGAATATAATGCATCTTATAACATTTCTGAAGAAAGTATAATGACAGTGTAAGCTGCTTATGAAATCTAAACTAAAAAAGAATCAAAATGGAGATTAATTGGAATGCCAGGATACATTTATGTATTTTGTATATTTGTGTATGTATGTGTGTAGATACAGTTTTTATATTTGGACATACACAAAGACACACACTTATACAGATACATATGTATGTATACATATAAATATACATGTGTGTATGTGCCTACATATGTATGTATACATATATATACACACATACATATGTAGGTTCATACACACACATATGCAGGCGAATTATAGCAGTTACAGTATTAACAATGGCAATCTCTTAGTTGTAAAATTACTGGTAATTCCCAATACCTGTATTAAGTGTTTCTATGTGAAAACTGCCTTTCTTTTGTAACTACAAGAAATAATTGTAGCAATAATTTACATTAGGAAAGAACATTTTATTGGCCCTAGAAACTAAGAAATAGAGGACTAATAGAAAACTAAGAATAACTTAGAAATAATCAAATTCACTTTAACCTAGGTTTAAATTTCATCCTAATCTGGGGTATTTTTAGACATAGTGAAAGTAAAATTTTGACCAATAGCAGCAATCAAGTTTCAAGCTTAACAAAAGGACATAATTTCTATTATCTTTAAGAGACACATCAGAGAAACAAATTCTTTGTTCTTAGGAAGATCTGAGCATCTAATAATCTATAAATAACAAAGCTATATTGTTGTTGCTATTGTTTAAAAACAGTCTATTTACCTAGCAAGTGAATTTAGGTTTATCCTCCTCTAGAAATATTTGACCCTAGACTGTTGTTCCCAGACCAATTTTAATGCAAATTAATTAAAGCATTAGCTTGAGCCAAACTTAATTACCAGGCCTCACAAGAAACAATCATGTGATCCATTTCTAAAGGAAAGTGAATGGATTTTGGATTATCTGTTCTAATGGCCCCTGCCCATTACTATGGATGATTGAGTTCGCTGTATAAAAAATATATGTATAAACTGTGGGATCCTTTATGTTCTTTTGTTTCCTCTGCCAGGAGGGATTAGGGCAAAGGACAGTGGGTAGAATTCAACCAGACTGAATGTAGAGGGGCAAACATAAAGCATGCCCCATGGGGTCAAGAAAGTGGATGGAATGTGGTATGTCTGAGTGGCTGCAGAGAAAGGCAGATGGACGGGAGCCCCGAAAGTCATCATTACCACACAGCAGGCCTGCGAACAGGGCTTGGCGCTCATACAGACCTCCTCCTCCAGCAGCACACCAAATCCTGGCATGGCTCAGGAAGGAGCAAGGATGAGCATTTCTGCATTTCAAAGCTGAGAACCTCATGTCTTTCCCCTTTTGCCATTACTTTAATTTCAGAATCAATGCAAAGAAATAGAGGAAAGCAATAGAATGGGAAATAGAATAGAAAACAACAGAATGGGAAAGACTAGAGATCTCCCCAAGAAAATTAGACATACCAAGGGAACATTTCATGCAAAGATGGGCTCGATAAAGGACAGAAATGGTGTGGACCTAACAGAAGAAGATATTAAGAAGAGGTGGCAAGAATACACAGAAGAACTGTACAAAAAAGATCTTCACGACCAAGATAATCACGATGGTGTGATCACTCACCTAGAGCCAGACATCCAGGAATGCGAGCTCAAGTGGTCCTTAAGAAGCATCACTACAAACAAAGCTAGTGGATGTGATGGAATTCCAGTTAAGCTATTTCAAATCCTAAAAGATGATGCTGTGAAAGTGCTGCATTTAATATGCCAGCAAACTTGGAAAACTCAGCAGTGGCCACAGGACTGGAAAACATTTGTTTTCATTCCAATCCCAAAGAAAGGCAATGCCAAAGAATGCTCAAACTACCACACAATTACACTCATCTCATATTCTAGTAAAGTAATGCTCGAAATTCTCCCAGCCAGGCTTCAACAATATGTGAACCATGAACTTCCAGATGTTCAAACCAGATTTAGAAAAGGCAGAGGAACCAGAGATCATATTGCCAACATCTGTTGGATCACTGAAAAAGCAAGAAAGTTCCAGAAAAACGTCTACTCCTGCTTTATTGACTATGCCAAAGCCATTGACTATGTAGACCACAACAAACTCTGGAAAATTCTGAAAGAGATGGGAATACCAGACCATCTGACCTGCCTCTTGAGAAATCTCTGTGCAGGTCAGGAAGCAACAGTTAGAACTGAACATGGAACAACAGACTGGTTCCAAATAGGAAAAGGAGTACGTCAAGGCTATATATTGTCACCCTGCTTATATAACTTATGTGCAGAGTACATCATGAGAAATGCTGGGCTGGATGAAGCACAAGCTGGAATCAAGATTGCTGGGAGAAAAATCAATAACCTCAGATATGCAGATGACACCACCCTTATGGCAGAGAGTGAAGAAGAACTAAAGAGCCTCTTGATGAAAGTGAGAGTGAAAAAGTTGGCTTAAAGCTCAACATTCAGAAAAGTAAAATCATGGCATCTGGTCCCATCACTTCATGGCAAATAGATGGGGAAACAGTGGAAATAGTGACAGACTATTTTGGGGGGCTCCAAAATCACTGCAGATGATGAATACAGCCATGAAATTCAAAGACACTTGCTCCTTTGAAGAAAAGTTATGACTAACCTAGACAGCAGAAACATTACTTTGTTGACAAAGGTCTGTCTAGTCAAAGCTGTGGTTTTTCCAGTAGTCATGTATGGATGTGAGAATTGGACTATAATGAAAGTTGAGCACTGAAGAATTGATGCTTTTGAACTGTGATATGTTGGAGAAGACTCTTGAGAGTCCCTTGGACTGAAAGGAGATCCAACCAGTTCACCCTAAAGGAAATAAGTCCTGAATGTTCATTGGAAGGACTGATGCTGAAGCTGAAACTCCAATACTTTGGCTATGTGATGCGAAGAACTGACTCATTTGAAAAGACCTTGATGCTGGGAAAGATTAAAGGTGGGAGGAGAAGGGGAGGACAGAGGATGAGATGACTGGAAACATCACTGACTCGATGGACATGAGTTTGAGTAAGCTCCGGGAGTTGGTGATGGACAGGGAGGCCTGGTGTGCTGCAGTCCTTGGGGTCTCAGAGTCAGAGAGGACTGAGCAACTGAACTGAACTGAATGTCAGAAAAATGAGAAAGAAGAAAATATATGTATTTTTGTCCCAAGAGAAGATTGCATATATGTGGCATCTAGAAAAATGGTACAGATGAACCTATTCACAGGGCAGGAATGGAGATGCAGACAACAGACAAGGTTGAGGGGGAATAGAGTAGATGAGATAAATTGCGAGATTGGGATCGACACTACCATGTGTAAAACAGATGCTGGTGTCAACCTAGTGTATAGCATAGGGAGCTCAGTTCAGTGCTCTATGGTGACCTAAAGGGGTGGATGGGGGGAGGCGATGGGAGGGAGGTCCAGGGTGAAGGGCAAGAGAAAAATATGCATACATATAGCTGAGTCACTTTGTTGTATAGCAGAAGGTAATGCAATGTTGTAAAGTAACTATGGTGGTGGTGGTTTAGTCACTAAGTCATGTCCAACTCTTGCGACCCCAGGGACTGTAGCCCTCCAGGTTCCTCTGTCCATGGGATGCTCCAGGCAAGAATACTGGAGTGGGTTGCCATTTCCTTCTCCAGGGGATCTTCCCGACCCAAGAATCGAACCCAGATCTCCTGCATTGCAGGCAGATTCTTTACTAACTGAACTACAAGGGAAGTCCCCCAAAGCAACTATACCCGCCCCCTGAAAAAAAAAAGAATGAGACAAGTTAAAGGGCAGGGGAGAGAAATAATTCAAAAAGCTTTGCAACGGCCTCTTGTCCTCCAAGTGAGTTAACAGTCCTTACTGGTTGCAGAGAAAATCCCTAGTACACATCACAGCCTTAGGCTGCCACCCAGGCGGTCCCACCCCATCAGCGGTGCCCAGTCCTTGGTGAATTGCCATCTTACTACTCCTGATGGACTTTCTCTGAAAATGTATGGAGTGGAGTACTGGGAGTGGAGACACCCTGCAGTAAAGTGGCTGCTTCTACTCTCTGAATGGTCTGCTCGTCCCCGCCACTGCACAAAGGCAGATCACAGATCATGAGTTAAGTTTCCAGCCAAGACTAGGAGGAGTTATGATGGTCAGTTCCCCATCAACAGTGACAGGGATGGTTGTTGTTCGCTCGTTAAGTCATGTCCCACTCTACAACCCCATGGTCTGCAGAACACCAGGCTTCTCTGTCTTTCACCATCTCCTAGAGTTTGTCAAACTCATGTGCATTGAGTCAGTGATGCTAACATCTCAGCCTCAGCCATCCCCTTCTCCTCCTGCCTTCGCTCTTTCCCAGCATCAAGGTCTTTTCTAGTGACTTGGCTCTTCACATCAGGTGGCCAAAGTATTGGAGCTTCAGCTTCAGCATCAGTCCTTCCAATGAATATTCAGGGTTAATTTCCTTTAGGATTGACTGGTTTGATCTCCTTGCAGTCCAAGGGACTCTAATTCAAAAGCATCAGTTCTTCAGCACTCACCCTTCTTTATGGTCCACCTCTCACATCCATATATGACTACTGGAAAAACCATAGCTTGGACTATATAGACTTTTGTCAGCAATGTGATGTCTTTGTTTTTTAACGTGCTGTGTAGGTTTGTGACAGCTTTTCTTCCAAGGAGATAGCATTTTAATTTCATGGCTGCAGTCACCACCAGCAGTGATTTTGGAGCCTAAGAAAATAAAATATGTCACTGATTCTGCTTTATCCCATCTATGTGCCTTGAAGTGATGGGACCAGATGCCATGATCTTTGTTTTTTGAATGTTGAGTTTTAAGTCAGCTTTTCACTCTCCTCTTTCACCCTCATCAAGAAGCTCTTTAGTTCCTCTTCACTTTCTGCCATCAGAGTGGTATCAAGTGCATTTCTGAGGCTTTTAATATTTCTCCTGGCAGTGTTGATTCCACAACAAGGCTGTGATCCCTGAAAGGGGTTAGAGAATGAGGCTCACTCAAAACAGTGAAATTTCCCTTGACATCACCCTCCCAGTAGACAAATGTCAGGGATGACTAGAAACTTTACCAGGAGACATGGCCTCATATAATGCCAGAGATAGAATCTAAGGTATTAGTATCTGGTGCTGTAGTTCAGTCGCTAAGTCATGTCTCACTCTTTTGTGACCCCGTGGACTGTAGGCCACCAGACTTCTCTGTCCATGGGATTTCCCAGGCAAGAATACTGGACTGAGTGGCCCTTTCCTTCCCCAGGGGATCTTCCCAACCCAGGGATCAAACCTGCCTCTTCTGTATTGGTAGGTGTATTCTTTACCAATGAGCCACCAGGGAAGCCCAAGATAGTATCTAGGGGATTTTGGGGGGGGTGTGGGGAGGGTTTTTTCCCTAAAGATAATGAAATGGAAGCCCAAAGAGATGGTGATTTGCCTAAAACATTCAATTCTTCCTCCAAAATTCTTTGCAGTAAATATAGCGCATGTAGTGCTTAGCCTTAGTGCTCTGTTGCTAATGGAAGTAAGTTACAGTCCCTAATTACTATTTACTGACGTTGATGAGGACTACAATGGAGGACCAATTAATTAAACATGTATTGATCACTCTTTATTAGCAGGTGTTAGGTAGAGAAGCTTCCCAGGTGCAATGGTAAAGAATCTGCCTGCCAATGCAGGTGGAGATAAGAAACATGGGTTTGATCCCTGGGTCAGGAAGATCCCTTGGAGGAATAAACAGCAACCCACTCCAGTTTTCTTGCTGGAAAATACCATGGACAGAGGAGCCTGGTGGGCTATAGTCCATAGGATTGCAAAGAGTTGAACACAACTGAGCAGCTGAGCACGTGCACACACTAGGCAGATTAATACGAATAAAACAATGTGTAACATCACAGTGCTTACAACCTGATAAGGGAAACGAACACAGATACAGCTGTATTATAGTGTGATGAGAATAATAAATAGGTGAATAAATAGCATAAATAAATAGGCAAAGGAACTCAATGTGCAAAGATGTGATCACTTTGTATGGTACCCAGAGGTGAAAAGCATGGAAATGATTTTGGGGGGTAAAGATTCTGCATGGCTTTCTGCCCCATATAAGGACTTTGGGGACTTCCCTGGTGGTCCAGAGGCTAATATTCCACACTTCCCATGTGGCACTAGCGCTTAACAACCCGCCGGCCAGTGCAGAAGACATAAAAGATGCAGGTTCGATCCCTGGGTCAGGAAGATCCCCTGGAGGAGGAGATAGCAACCTACTCCAGTATTCTTGCCTGAAGAATCCCATGAATAGAGGAGCGAGGGTAACAGTCCACAGGGTCGCAAAGAGTTGGATGCAGCTAAAGTGACTTAGCACACAGCACACTGGTGGTCCATGGGTTAAGACTCTGTGTCGTCAATACAAGGGGCATGGCTTTGATCCCTGGTTGGGGATCTAAGATCCCACGTGCTGTGTGGTATAGCTGAAAGAAAAAAGACTTGTATCATGACGTAGTCCGTTAGACATAGTCTAATTGGAATTCTCATACATTTCTGATGAGACTATAAAATGGAACGAATTCTTCAGAACACCATTTCTCAGGAGTTAGTCAAGCTAAACATATGTGTTGCCTCTTATTTAACCATTTCACTCCTGGGTTTATACCCAAGTGATATGAATACATATGTCCCTCAAAAGACATATACAAAAATGTTTTTAATAGTGTTATTCATTTAGCCCCAAACTGAAACATATTCATACAATGGAATAATATACATCGGTGATAAAGAATAGACCATTGATACATGCAGTGGCAAGGATTAATCTTACAGAAAACATAAAGTAAAATACAAAAGAGCACACACTGTATATTCTGTTTAGGTGAGCTGGGCACATACACTTGTCTCATAGGAGCCACTGCAAGTCACATGGTCTCAGGCAGGGAAAGAAGATCTTTTCACAGAAGTAGAGACAACTTGGAAAAACAATGCATCTCCTTTAGAAATGTACACAGGCTAAGAGCCCAAGAACCTCTGCTTCAGCTTTGTACCTGTAACCTCTAGCTCTGGAATTTTTTTTAATGTAACAGTAATATCCTTAGCATAAAATCTTTCATTACAATGATGCAAAATGGACAAATTTCACTTTCTTCTCTTAGCCCTTAAATGTTCTGAACTCCACAGGGGAGAGGAGGAGAACCCAAGAGGGTGGGGAGAAAATGCTTTCCTAGATAATCAGCCTTGGTGTAATCAAGAGTTGGCTGAATTCCCTCCTGATCTTTGCTGTATTTAGTAGGTTTTTATGAGAATGGTTGAGCTATTAGGTGACCCCCATCCCTGTGTGCTCATGTTACTCAAGTTTTTTTATGCTCTGCTGATGGAAGAATGAAAATACAAATAGTATTTTAATTTCCTAGGAATCCTCAATACAGAAAGATCTATATAGTAAAGAGAAATTGAATATAATTAACCCATGCAGTCTAGAACTTCTTCAACATTTTGACTTCCAGTTTGTATCCATTGATGTTCAGTGTATTGATAAGCTAGATACTAATTACACCAATCAGTTCAAAGAAAAGTTTTTTGCCTACGTTATCTGGATATTTCTCATTAACTAATCAATATAAATTTGATAATTTACAAAATAAGATATTCACCTTCGGCTTTGGTTTAGAACTGTTCTCTACCTCTCCAGGCATGATCAAAGCATGGTTTCTGAATTGTCTTTTCAAACCAGGGATAAAGCTATGGCCATCCATATCATATTTATTTTTCAATCACTGTTCTTAACAGGGCAAGAGAATGATTCAACGAAGAAAGAAGTAAAACTTGAGGCAGAGTCCCAGAGTTCATCTATGGAAACAGAAGGTATTGGAACCAGAATATATTGTTATCTGAGGATGTGGTGACACTGTCATGACGTCTGTATATACTGGTGTGTGTGAGCAGGGTGCGTGCGTGCTTTTCGGCAGTGATTCCTGGAGAGTGGCTCTCGTGGTCTCCTTAGGTGACCGTTGAAACTTGGAGGGGAAAAAAGAACTTTAACTTTCTGAGCTTTAGTCACTGTTTTCTCGCAGATTCCAACTACAACATCTCTGAGCTTCCTTCTGTCTCATTCCATTCAGAGCTTTCATCAAACCAAGAAGATGCCATGATTGTGGAGCAACCAGAAGTGACCCCACTAACAGACGACCAAGGAGAAAACGAAGGTGGAAAAGGTAGGACTGCTCTTAAATTACCCTGTCAAGAGTAGGGAGTTTCTTTGGATTCCTGCCTAGAATCCCACCATCAGCATTATCCTCGTTCAATTGCAGACTGTCAAGGGGCAACATGAATATTTCTTCAATTCTGAACTTACTTTTGAAAGTAAAATAAAATCCAGAAGTAGTGGAAGAAGATACTTGTAACAGTTTTTCATTCTTTCAAGGAGTATGAGGATGTTTTTATTATCAATTTAGATTCATTTTTTACATTATAGTCTTGAGAAAACCTCTAAGAAACAGATATTATGAACTAGATGGATGAAAGTCTTAGAAAATCTGAAATGGCTTTAAAACAACTAAATTAACCATTTTGTACTGATTTCATTCTGTCATCCTTCATATGGTAGTGATTAAGGAAGCAATTTGTATAAAATGCGGGCATTGTATGAACCTTCTAAATTATAAGTTTGTCCACTAATATTAGGATACAATAATATTGAGTACTGGTAAAAAAAAAAAATAAGTGAGCATTATAATGATTTCAGAGAACATTAGAGGAATGGTCACTTTGTAAGTTTTAATGTAGCATTTGGGGCAAGAAGCCAATATATTAAAAGTGGACATTAAAAAATATCTTTAAATTTATCAAAGAAATTTATTAAAGAACTTAAAAGGAGCTAAGAATGGGAAGTAAAAAATGAAATAGTTTTGTTTCCTATACTGTATCATAAATCATACCATTCTTAAATATGTGTTTGCAAGGTAGTTACAGAGTAATAACTTGACAGGCCTTGTTTACAGAACACAGTGATCAATTTTGTTTCCAAATGAAAATGCAGACATGATCTCAATTGTAAAATCAGGTCAATAGTAAGTACAGCTTCCAAATTACGAACTCTTTTTTGGCAGCAGCATTGACACAGTTTAATTACCAAGTCATGTTAGTGATTTTGAGACTTTTTTTTTTTAAATGCACTGCATTTAGAGCACAATATTCTTCTATGTCTTTTGTCTAATGACCTTTTATCTAATAGCAAACCCTAGTTCAGACTCATGACACCATGTTCCTGGCAGGTCAAATAAATTTTGGAGAATTTATGTCTGACAATGATAACAGAAAATTGATACAACCCTCACTTGAAATACAGATACACGGTCTTGCTCCTTTTGTTACTGTACACAAGTCCATGTGCCCAATTCACAGTGAGGCCAAACGAATGGAAATGTCAGAGTTCTGAGCAAAGAAAGGTTTATTGCAGGAACGTATAAGGAGAACAGGTGGCTTATGCTCAAAAAATCCCAAACTCCCTGAAAAGTTTCAGCAAAGCACTTTCAAAGGCCAGGTAAGGGAGAGGAATCCAAGAGTGTGAAATCTGTCTACAGCAGAAATTATTTACTTTTTATGCTGCATCTCAAGACATGCAAATGAGGAACATCAAACAACTGGTTCATTGTCCTTTTTTTCACTTGGCCTACAAGGGAAAAGTCCGTGCTCAACACACGTTGACTCGTCACCCTTTCCCAGTGGTTTCTCCAGTACGTGGCGTTCCTACTGAAGAGCTCAGTTCTCTCCCGTAGGGATCAATGCCAATCCTCTTCTCCAAAAGGAGGGATGGCACAGGAGGAAGAAGTGAGATCAAATTCTACTACTTGCTTGTATCAACTGTGAAGTTGAATTTCTTTGTTAAGGGACTGCTCTGGTGGTCTTTCAACTTAAAAAATCATTCACATCCTATAAGTTGAGAGTTACGGTTTACTCAATGGGAATTTTCAGGACTTCAAGCCCAGGAGACAGTGCCTTAGAGAACTACTCCAAAGAGGCAAAGTGGGTAGCCGGCTTGTATAGAAGTTTTGCAATAAAGGGCAGGCAGTCTGAACATCAAAAGATTATTGTTAATTAAAGGAAAACCAGATATCTCAGGTTAAGGAATTTAGCGCTTTTCTATGTATGATAAGATACAGGAGTCTGGGCTCACCAAAATCATTCCTTTGATACACACCTCCCCTGTCCAGGGCCAGCATCCTGTATTTTCACATCCCAAGTTTCTTCAGGGCTCACCGTGGGGAGTGACTGCAAGGAGTGGCTGCTAGATGGCAGGTATTCTTTTCTTTCTTGAGTTCTGTCAGGGCTCACCAGCTCACTGTTGGCAGTGGCTGAGGTTCCTGATGACCGTGACATCCTTTGTTTACTGATATGACAGGAAATACTCCACTCCTCAGTCCAGTGGTTAAGAGTCCAGCAGAGGCTGTGGATTCCATCCCTAGTTGTAGAATCAAGACCCTGCCCCCACAAAAAAAAAAAAAAGAAATATATATATATATATATATATATATATAAAACTTCTTTGTTACATGTTCTGCCTTGAGTTTGTTCTTGTTCGGTCAGTAACTTGTGTCTGGCTCTTTGGACCCATGAACTGCAGCACACCAGGCTTCCCTGTCCTCCACTGTTTCCCTGCGTTTGTTCAAACTCATGTCCATTGAGTCAATGATGCCATCCAACCATCTCATCCTCTGTCTCCCCCTTCACCTCTTGCCCTCAGTCTCCCCCAACATCAGGGTCTTTTCAAATGAGTAGGCTCTTCAGATCAGGTGGCCAAAGTATTGGAGCTTCAGCTTCAACATCAGTCCTTTCAATGAATGTTCAGGGTTGATTTCCCTTAGGATGGACTGATTTGATCTCCTTGCAGTCTAAGGGACTCTCAAGAGCCTTCTCCAGCACCACATTTCAAAAGCATCAATTCTTCAGTGCTCAGCCTTCTTTATGGTCCAACTCTCACATCTGTACATGATTACCGGAAAAACCATACCTTGGACTATCTGGAGGTTTGTTGGCAAAGTGATGTCTCTCCTTTTTAATATGCTGTCTAGATTTGTCATAGCTTTCCTTCCAAGGAGCAAGTGTCTTTTAATTTCATGGCTTCAATCACCATCTGCAGTGATTTTGGAGTCCAAGAAAAGAAAATCTGTCACTGTTTCCACTGTTTCCCCATCTATTTGCCATAAAGTGATGGGACCAGATGCCATGATCTTTGTTTTTTGAATGTTCAGTTTTAAACCAGCCTTTTCACTCTTCTCTTTCACCTTCATCAAGAGGCTGTTTAGCACCTCTTTGCCTTCTGCCATTAAAGTGGTATCATCTGCATGTCTGAGGTTGTTAATATTTCTCCTGGCAATCTTGATTCCAGCTTGTGAGTCATCCAGCCCAGTGCTTCACATGATGTACTCTCCATGTAAGTTAAATAAACAGAGTGACAATATACAGCCTTGATGTACTCCTTTCCCAATTTGGAACCAGTCTGTTGTTCCATGTCAGGTTCTAACTGTTGCTTCCTGACCTGCATACAGGTTTCTTACGAGACAGATAAGGTGGTGTGGTATATTTTTGTTTAAATTTGAAATAACTTAAAATTAATCACCTCTATCGTCTATTCCTTGCTTCAAAGTAAGACTTGAAAGCTATTCTGTTGCCTATAAGGAAAATAAAGGACGGAAAAGGAAGTGATAAGGATTGGGGCATAGATTTGGGGTGTGATGCAGTCCATGGGGTCACTAAGAGTCGGACATGACTGGGTGACTTCATTTTCACTTTTCACTTTCATGCATTGGAGAAGGAAACGGCAACCCACTCCAGTGTTCTTGCCTGGAGAATCCCAGGGACGGGGGAGCCTGGTGGGCTGCTGTCTATAGGGTCACACAGAGTCGGACACGACTGAAGTGACTTAGCAGCAGCAGCAGCAGCCTCGGTCCTGCCCCCACCAACAAGCTGGATGAACCTGGGGCAAGTGATTTCAACTTTCAGGGCCTTAGTCTCCTCATCTGTAGAAGGGTGATAAAGTACCCGTCACGTGTGGTTGTGATGAAACTTGAATGAGTTAACACTTGCAAAGCAATTCCAACAATACCTGACACACAGAAAGCATACCTTAAGTGTTTAGTATTTATCATAATTGGATACATTGATGACAAAGTCAAGAGAACCTATGTGGAGTTCCTCAAGTCCATCCCTATTTTGAAGCTGTAAAAATTTCACATAGTCCACATTATCCTTCAACAGCAAATTGTTCTGCCCATTTCATTCTAAGTACCATCTACAGGCTATTTTGGTATACGTGTTTAATCCATAAAGATAGAACAAGATAGAACAATTAATGAAAGGTAAGGAGACATTTCTCTGTATTCAGAATTTTATTGTTTGTCAAAACCTCAATCTTCTGTTTGAGAAATGCTGATTCAACCATAATTTCTATTTTTGTTCTGGGTTTTAAAAAAAATTTTTATTTATTTGGCTGTGCCAACTCTTAGTTGCAGCAAGTGGGGTCTTTTAGTTGTGGGATCTAGTTCCCTGACCAGGGATTGAACCTGGGCCCCCTACATTGGGAGCACAGAGTCTTGGCCACTGGACCACCAGGGAGGTCCCTAATTTCCATTTTTTGAAAGAAGATGGCATTAATTAATGGTAGAGCCAGAGATTAAAAGTAGCAAATAAATTCAAAGTTGTAGAATGTTCTTTAGCTTTTTTTTGTTTCATATAGTTACTGTAGAATCTTATTTTAAGACATTTTGAGAATATAGTTTGGAATTTTGTGTATATTCATAATGTCTCTAATGGAAAGTTGCACGTATGCATTAAGAACCTCTCTAATCAGCAAAAAAAAAAAGAATATTCTGTTAAATTTCTAGGGGAATTGTTTACAGCCTTAGAAATATTGTTTCTCTTTTGAGAATCTTTCGAAGGAAACAGAAAATAGTTTGAAAGTGCTTCCTTTCAAAACATTCCAGACTAGAAAAAATGTATGTAGAGCCTTTACTCTCATTTTGCGGCATTCTGTAAGATTAGAAAATATACTTAATCTTTAGGATATATCTTTGATGGCTCCCAGGTGTATGGGCACAGATGTTGTAATATTGTTTTGAAGTTAGCTCTACCAAAATATGGGTTTTAAAGAGAAGTGAAAATATTCAGCAGAAGTTCATGCTGATAAAATTGCACAATAGCACAATGGACATGTCCCTAGGAGACCTGAAATACAAAAATTTCAACAGGCATAAAGTGAGGTTTCACATATGGCAGCTTTTCTCATATAGCCACATTGCCTCTTCCTAAATGAGTCCAGTTTCATTCTTTCCCAGCAGGATCTGTGCACATTTAAAATCCAGTAAAATAGCATCATTTAGGTTAATAACCAAATAAGAAAGTAACCCTAAAGATCTCCTCTCAAAAGGATCTCTTGTTTTAGCATAAAATATAAATTTAGCCAGCATTAAAATGTTTTTCTGAATATTTTTATTTCTAGTTGGATTTAGAAATATTTAATATAAAATCTTAACTAGATCAACAGAGTATCATTATTTTATCTCATTTTAACTTACATTGCATTATGAGCATATTGGACTTCCTCTCCAAGTATTATATAGAATGCATGCATCTCAATTATTTTTCTTGTATCCATCAGTAAGTACAATAAGGAGTCAGTTCAGTTCAGTTCAGTTGCTCAGTCGTGTCCGACTCTTTATAACCCCATGAATCGCAGCACGCCAGGCCTCCGGGTCCATCACCAACTCCCAGAGTTCATTCAGACTCATGTCCATCGAGTCAGTGATGCCATCCAGCCATCTCATCCTCTGTCATCCCCTTCTCCTCCTGCCCCCAATCCCTCCCAGCATCCGAGTCTTTTCCAATGAGTCAACTCTTCGCATGAGGTGGCCAAAGTACTGGAGTTTCAGCTTTAGCATCATTCCTTCCAAAGAAATCCCAGGGCTGATCTCCTTAATCCTTTATTTACTTTGGGGTGATCAAAATGTTGATGGAGATTTAAGGTATATTATGGTCCAAGATCTTCTTAGAAAAAGATGAATATTGACAGGCATGCAAGTGAAACATAAAGCAGCAACAAATATAAATTATCACATCCTTTGGCTTATGTCTTGGCCTCTGATGAATAGGACTATGACACTATATGTGGAGAACCATGGCTTCTGGCTCTGGTTATGTGGTTGCTGGCAATTCTTTACCTTTTATAAATCCCAGTTTCTGGGGTAGTAAAATGACATGCATGAACTCATTAATGCAGGGATGACATTCTCCAATTTTGTAAACTTTCTCAGAAGGCCAGCTCTGAAGAACCACATTCTTCTTCTTCTTCTTCTTTTTTTTTTTTTTTAATGAGATCACAGCTTCCATTTATCTTTAATTTTTGGCTGTGCTGGGTCCGTGTTGTGACATGTGGACTTTCTCTAGTTGTGGCACTTGGGCTTCTCTAGCTGCAGTGCAAGGGCCTGTCTGCTGCAGAGCACAAGCTCTAGAGTGAATGGGCTTAGTAGTTGCAATGCACGTGCTTCTCTAGTTGTGGCACATGGACTTAGCTGCTCTGAGGCATATAGGATCTTAGTTCCCTGACCCGGAATTGAACCCGTGTCCCCTGCATTGGAAGGCAGATTCTTAACCACTAAACTATCAGGAAGTCCTGAAGACCCACATTCTTGATGAAACAAGGGGTGATGAGATGGGAGCCAGTGGTCATCAATATACTGAGGAAGCTAAAACTGTAGGTTTTACTCAGTTTTACTCTATTGCATTCTATTGATAAAAATACAGGGGTGTCCTAGACCAGACAAAAAGATCAGCCATATTAACTTATTTTAGTTCAGGGCTTAACCAATCATTGCACAGCTGGTAATTCCCTGGAGATACTTTAAGTGGGATAAAAAGAGCCACTATCTCAAATTAGGTTGACGCACAAACTCTTTCTTAGTTCACATGAGAAATTTTTCTTGGAGTTCTCTGGCCACTGTTTCATCTTTCAGTGAAACACAGTACACCACTTTCTCTTCTGCTCCTACCAGTCAAGTTCCTTAGGGTTTTATTTCGTCTGCAGAATACCGCTACACAGCCCTTGGTGTTTTCCGTTATTGATGGGATTCTTACATCACTGATGGAGCCCTTTCCCCTCTTCTTGAAAATCAGCCTGCACACCAGCAATGAAGCAACACATAAACACACAATGCCTGTGACATTCAAGCATTCATATTCCAGTTTGTGCTTGCCTACAGAGAATCATGCTTCAGGCACATTTTTGCTTCATGCCCAATATTCTGTGAAATTTCATCTTGATTAACTTACTGGAATTTAATGTTTTCTGAAGGTCTTTGTATCTTTTCAAATGAAGTCAACTTTAGTAATGCTGCTTATTTCACACTGGCAGTACTATGATTTCATTTTCAAGGGCAGTTTCATTTTCAAATGGTTTCTTTTGTTACCAGTCTTATTTCCTAACCATGTTTTGTAGCTAGAATTTGTCAACCAAAATTTTATTTTAGAATCTAAGATAAATGATAATGCTGGTGCCTGTGAAGCTGCGTGCTTCAGATTGGAATTTGAACTAGGACTCAAACCCAAGCAAAACCCTAACTGGGACTTGAACCCACAGTCTTTTAATTAGAATCACTGTGACTCTAGTGTCCAGACTTATTGAGACTCATGTTTTCTGTCATCACAGAAGGACTTCAAAGACAGGCAAAGTGATCCATAAGAAGTAAATGTGTTAATATAGGATGTTTGTGAACGGTGCAAGTAGGCAGGAAAGGAAGCTCTGCTTGGAGGATTAAATGAGCTACCATTTTATAATTAAGGGAAAATCAAAGTGAAAGTTGCTCAGTTGTGTCCAACTCTGCGATCCCATGGACTGTAGCCTGCCCCATTCCTCTGTCCATGGAATTCTCTCCAAGCAAGAATACTGGAGTGGGTAGCCGTTCCCTTCTCCAGGGGAACTTCCCAACCCAGGGATCGAACCCAGGTCTTCCACGTTGCAGGAGGATTTTTACCATCTGAGCCACCAGGGAAGTCCACAAGGTAAAGTGGGAGAAGGAAAAAGTCCACCTCAAATAGAAGTAAGACTTAGCTCAATGGCCCCTCCTTCGTATCAGGCAGGAGGGTGTCTGATCCTATGAGGTCAGACTGGGATTTGTAGCACTTACATCAGTAGCAGAGTGGTACCATTTTTCTTTCACCTAATGGCCTGGGGCATATCTTGTGCTTTTATTTATGGCTTTATAGTTAAGTAGGCCTGCTTTATTCTATAGTGTTCAGGTAGATTTCTTGAGCACAGTGGTCTCCCAAAGTTTCCTAGATTTCCCTTTTTGTCTATAGTCCCCTACTGGAACTTCTACAGCTGCCTGTATAACTACCCTATTCTATGCCTATCACCTATTCAGCTTTTCTGAATTTTTTTTAAGTATTTAATGAAATTTCTTATATTGGTAAAGTATACTGAATATAAAATTTTTCTTAATTTAAGTAAAGTATTTAAGGCTTCTACATAGCTCTGTGTATGTGACATATACATATAGAATCAGTTCATGCAAATTCCACTATATAAGTAAAGATACAATGTTTTATTCACATTTTACATTTAAAATAATTTTTAGAGTGCAAATTTTCTTCAGGATTATCCCTCAAACAAAAGTATAACCTATAATTTTGAAGTAGAAACAAAAAATATATTCACTGCTACAATAATAATTTTGGTTCCATAATGGTGTATATATGTGTGTAAATTTAGATTAAACACATGTAAACCTCATATGTAGCTTCTCAAGAAGAAAGTATATATTAGGCCAAGTCCCCCAGCTTGCTATGATCATCTTGTCTTTTAAGAGTAATAAAAAGTTGCCCTAAACCTCCATTTTACATGCCAGAGAGGAAGAACCACAAACCTAAGTGTATGATAGGCTCAAGTGAACATAAGTAGTGGTAGTGTCAGTCGCACAGTCGTGTCCAGGTCTTTGCGACCCCGTGGACTGTAGCCCACCAGACTCCTCTGTCCATGGGATTCTCCAGGCAAGAATACGGGAGTGGGTTGCCATGCCCTTCTCCAGGGGATCTTCCCACCCCAGAGAGCAAACCCAGGTCTCCTGCATTGCAGGCAGATTCTTTACCATCTGAGCTACATGGAAGCCCAAGCAAACATTAGGATTGAAATTTATAATTATATAAATCTTAGGATCAAAAATTATAATCCTTACTCTATCCCTATCTGGGAAGTTTTGACAGAACTTATTTTCTACTAACTCTGTAGCATCCAGATTGTTTCTGGATCCCCTTTTTTTCCTTAACTTTGTATCAAGCCTAGGTTGTCTGGTTTTCCTTGTGGCTTATCAAAGTAATTTGCAAAGATAAGAAAGATCTCTTCCTTAAGTGGAATTCTATCTCTAGGTGTTGAACTTTTTATTTCTCTCTGTTGCATTAGAGTTCTGTAACTCTCAGTGCATAAATTACCTTAATTCTTTTTTTTTTTTCCTTTTCCAAAACAACTTTTATTTCAATAAAATGTATTAGTTGATGTATTAGCTGTATTAGCTGATGTATTAGTTTCAGGTATACAGCAAAGTGATTCAGATATGTGTGTGTGTGTGTGCATGTAAATATTCTTTCAGATTCTTTTCCATTATAGGTTATTATAAGATATTGAATACAGATATATATATATACACACACAGTAGGACCTTGTTTATCTATGTTATATATAGTGGTATTGATCTATTAATCCCAGACTCCTAATTTATCCCTCCCTCCCTCTTTCCCCTTAGGTAACCATAAGCTTGTTTTCTGTGTCTGTGAGTCTCTCTCTGTTTTGTAAGTAAGTTCATCTGTATCATTTTTTTATATTCCATGTATTCAGTTCAGTTCAGTCGCTCAGTCGTGTCCGACTCTTTGCAACCCCATGAATTGCAGCATGCCAGGCCTCCCTGTCTACTACCAACTCCCGGAGTTCACTCAGACTCACGTCCATTGAGTCAGTGATGCGATCCAGCCATCTCATCCTCTGTCGTCCCCTTCTCCTCCTGCCCCCAATCCCTCCCAGCATCAGAGTCTTTTCCAATGAGTCAACGCTTCGCACGAGGTGGCCAAAGTACTGGAGTTTCAGCTTCAGCATCACTCCTTCCAAAGAAACCCCAGGGCTGATCTCCTTTAGGATGGACTGGTTGGATCTCCTTGCAGTCCAAGGGACTCTCAAGAGTCTTCTCCAACAGCACAGTTCAAAAGCATCAATTCTTTGGCACTCAGCTTTCTTCACAGTCTAACTCTCACATCCATACATGACCACTGGAAAAACCATAGCCTTGACTAGACAGACATTTGTTGGCAAAGTAATGTCTCTGCTTTTCAATATGCTATCTAGGTTGGTTGTAACTTTCCTTCCAAGGAGTAAACGTCTTTTAATTTCATGGCTGCAATCACCATCTGCAGTGATTTTGGAGCCCAAAAAAATAAAGTCTGACACTGTGTTAGTGATGCCATTTGGTATTTCTCTTTCTCTATCTGACTTACTTCACATGACAACCTCTAGATCCATCCATTTGGCTGCAAATGGCATTAATTCATTCTTTTTGTGGCTGAGTAGTATTCTACTGTATATATGTACCATATCTTTTTATCCATTCACCTGCCAATAGACATTTAAGTTGCTTCCGTGTCTTGGCTATTGTAAATAGTGCTGCCATGAATACTGGGGTGCCTGTATGTTTCTGAGTTAAATGAAACATCTTTTCCAGATATGTGCTTAGGAGTGGGATTGCTGAATCACATAATAAACTCTATTTTTGGTTTTTGAAAGAATCTCTATTATTCTCCATAGTGGTTGCACAAATTTATATTCTCACCAACAGTGTAGGAGGATTCCTTTTTCTGCACACTGTCTTCAGTATTCATCATCTGTAGACTTTTTGATGATGGCCCTTCTGACCAGTGTAAGGTGATACCTCATCCTAGTTTTCATTTGCATTTCTCTAATGCCTTAGCGATGCTGAGCATCTCTGCATGTGCCTATTGGCCATTTGAACGTCTTCTTTGGAGAAATGTCCATTTAAGTCTGCCCATTTTCTGATTGAGTTGTTTGTTTTCTTGATATTGAGCTGTATGAGCTATTTGTCTATTTTGGAAATGAGTTCCTTCTCGGTTTCACTGTTTGCAAATATTTTCCCCTAGTCCATAGGATGTCTTTACATTTTGTTTATGGTTGCCTTCACTGTGCGAAAGCTTTTAAGTTTAATTAGGTCCCATTTGTTTATTTTTGCTTTTATTTCCATTATGCTGGGAAATGGATCAAAAAAATTATCGCTGCAATTTATGTCAAAGAGGACTCTTCCTATGTTTTGCTCTAGGACGGGGGTCTTCAACCCCTAGGGCTATGGACCAGTACCAGTCTGTGGCCTGTTAGGGATCAGGCCACATGGCAGGAGGTGAGTGGTGGGCAGAACTGAAACCATGCTCCCCCTGCTTCCATCTGTGGAAAAATTGTGTTCCGTGAGACCAGTCCTTGGTGCCAGAAACACTGGGACCTGCTGCTCTGTGAGTTTTATCCAGGCTTGTATTTAGGTATTTAATTCACTTTGAGTTTACTTTTCTATATGGTGTTAGAGAGTGTGCTCATTTCATTCTTCTGCATTTAACTGTCCGGTTTTCCCAGCACCACTTATTGAAGAGATTGTCTCTTTTCCACTGTATATTCTTGACTCCTTTGTCATAGATTAATTGAGTGTAAGTGTGTGGGTTTATTTCTGGGCGTTTTCTCTTGTTCCATGGATCTGTGTGTCTGTTTTTGGGCCAGTACCATACTGTTCTGATTACTCTAGCTTTACAGTATAGGCTGAAGTCAGGGAGTCTGATTCCTGCAGCTCTTTTCTTCTTTATCAGGATTTTTTTGGCTCTTCAGGGTCTTTTGGGTTTCCATACAAATTTAAAAAAATATTTATTCTAGTTCTGTGAAAAATATCATTGATAATTTGATAGGGGTTGTACTGAGTCTGTAGATGACACTGGGTAGTATGGTCACTTTAACAATATGTATTCTTCCAGTCCAGAAACACTGAAGTACCTTCATCCTTAACAGATGTAAAGAGTAGTTCTTATTTGCATATACACATAATATTATTTTACATCTATCAATACTATCGTTAAATATTCCAAAATTAGCCTCCTCTCAAACAGTGGGTATAATTGTTAACATTTGGTGACACATTCATTAGATCTGCCCTCTTCTCTAAGATATTAAATCATGCTAAATTATAATTTTCATGAAGATAAAATCATGGTATCTCCGTAATACACATACAGTCAGGAATACTGAATATACCCATACATAAACACACACACACATAATTCAGGAATATTGACATTTGAAAGACTGGTTAATATCATATAGGGCAATAAAATGTATTCTTTCTTATTGACCAAACAGAATGCATTTGCACTGCTATGAACAAGTCTCTTTTTCATTATTATAAGTATTCTAAAAGGTAACTCTACCTGTAAAATAGTCTAGTTGTAGAAAGTCAAAGAGGTAACACCTTATAGAATCAAATAATCTGCAGTTCTCTGCCTGCAAACACTAGACCTTCCAAGACTCTCAGCAGTTTCTCCTTAACTCAGGAAATCTGCTGGACTGTGCACTGTGGTCTGGAAAGCCTCTCTAGGTGGTCAGCGGGGACAACCACAGGGCTTACCTCATTTCCTTACTCTCAGGCATCACTGACACCAGATTGTAATATTAATTGGTGCTTTTATTTTCCATGACAATGGAGAAATGTTAGCATACTTTAATTTACCTCATCTCAATAAGTGCCATTATTGCAATATATTTTAACTCTCAGTCTATCTTAACCCCCACAGTACGTTATTCTTATTATAATTATCATTGATTTGTACATCACTGTTCATTTAGACTTATCCAATAATTGCCATTTACCTTGTTTATAATTCCTTCCATCATCTTTGACCATCTGGGATCAATATCCTTCCACTTGAAGAATACAGAAAGGCCATTAGATAACAAGACTAACATGCAGGTCTCATCTATACATTGAGTGACTGGATAACTAGGGATTATAATAACAGGGATGTGTAAAAATGTTCACTGACACTTTGTTGTAAAGACCAAAATATTGTCAACCCATTTTTTTAGCATATAACCTTAAAATTAGGTATTAGCTGCTGTATCTGCTTTCAAAGATCACAGAAGTTCAATATCTATTTCCATAAAGAGCTTTTTATATAACAAATAGCCACTGACTATTATATCATATATATAGGGTAAAATATTTATTATACCTGGATTTAGACTTAACCACTTGACTCAATCAGATGAAAGAAATTCTGTACCCTATTGATTGTACAAAAGGTATGTCCATTCTGATTTGGATTTAAAACTTGGTGCTACTTTTCTTTCTGTTTTAGAAGGAAACTCAGTTTCTTTTCATTGCTTTTTATACATCAGGTGCCTTCATTTCAGTGCAGTATGTAAAGAACAGGTGGTGTAAGGAGTACTTTGAATGTTAATTATTTCTTTCATTTATTTCACTGTGAGGATTTACCTTTCAATGTGTTTTTATAATCAAGATGGAAACAGGGAGCTTGCTGCTTGACTGTTTCACTACATTTATTTTATGGCATCTGCTTCAAATATTTGTTTAAAAAAAAAAAAAGAAGAAAGGGAGTAAGCATTTTAACAATAGCAAAGGGTTTGAGTTGATGGTATGTTATCACTTTATTTTACTCTGAATCTTCAAAGGAAAGGTTGAGATAAATCAGTCATGTTTCTAACCAAGAAATATCATCTCATAGTTACAGCTTACATTTTTTATATAGAAACATGTCTTTTCGTTTTTCAGAAATGTCATAATTTATTAGTCTCAGATTTTAATTGAAAAGAATAGAAAAAAGCGACAAAGAAAGAAGAATGGAAGAGTAAAAACTGGATATTTCGTCTTAAAGATATATTTTAAAGGAGAATGTTTACTTTCCATTCATTGTATTTAGTTTATTTCTTAAATATACACAACTTTTAATTCTTATGTCCTTCATTTTTCTTATAATATTGAACATAGTTCATAAAATAATATTAAGGATCAAGAGGTGTGAAGTTCATGATATATTAAGACACAGACATATAATTCCAACAGAAAGGAACACTTTTCAAAATTAATATAGTCATTTCATGCTATTACATTACTCGTTTTTCCCATTAACAAAATATTATAGACAACCTTAATCAGAAAACAAAACTTGCATAAAATGTAGTAATTATACATAATTAGTAGGATAATAATAGACAAGATATTGATAAACTCATATACGTGTGTATAAGTGAGTGAGAGACAGACAGACAGACAGAACCAGCAAGCATTGAGGGTGAAGGTGTTGTGTTGCTGGCTTGGAGGATGATGAGGTGGCTGAGTGGCAGAGAATCTGCCTGCCAGTGCAGGGGACACGGGAGACACGAGTTCAATCCCTGAGTTGGGAAGATCCCCTGGAGGAGGAAATGGCAACCCACTCCAGTATTCTTGCCTGGAAAACCCCAGGGACAGAGAAGCCTGGCAGGCAACAGTCAGGCTACCTCTTTGGGGTAGCAAAGAGTCGGATAAAACTGAGTATGCAGACACACACATACAGAAGGAGGGCCTGTGAGATGAGGAACAGAGGCAGCCTCTAAAAACTTGAATATGCAAGGGAAAGGATTCTTCCCAGATCCTCCAGAAGGAAGGGAACTCTACAGACATCTTGATTTTAGCCCCATAAAAACCCATTTCAGACACTGCCTCCAGAACTATAAGACAATAAATTTGTGTTAAGACACAGTCTATGGTAATTTGTTACAACAGGACTGGGGAGCTACTACATTAACCTTCAACATAGTTTGGAAAAAACTTGTTGAGAAATTTAGGCTTTTCTTAATAGATTCCCAACAAAAGGAGAGGTGCCAATATCTTCCCATGCTCTAGTTGGAAGTTGGAAATTACAGTGGTCCCTCCTTCTATAGGGCTTCCCTGATAGCTCAGTTGATAAAGAATCTTCCTGCAATGCAGGAGACCCCAGTTCAATTCCTGGGTTAGGAGGATCCTCTGGAGATGGGATAGGCTACCCACTCCAGTATTGTTGGTCTTCCCTTGTGGCTCAGCTGGTAAAGAATCCACCTGCAATGGGGGAGACCTGGGTTTGACACCTGGGTTGGGAATATCCCCTGGAGAAGGGAACAGCTACCCACTCCAGTATTATGGCCTTGAGAATTCCATGGACTGTGTAGTCCATAGGGTCACAAAGAGTCAGACACGACTGAGCGACTTTCACTCCTTCTATAATCTATGCTAAATTAGGCAGCGTTTTTAATTATCATGACCTATCCTTTTTTAATGTCAGTCTCTGTTGGTTGCACAACTGGGATTTAATTCTGGTAAATCTAATTACTGTGGCCACAGTAAGTGCCAGTAGAATAGTTATGGATTTCTAAGAGATTAGAAGAAAAGGAATTAAAGGCAGTAAGAAAATGAAAAAGGGAAGGAGAAAGAAAGGTGAATGAGAAAAGAAGGGAGGGAGAAAAGGAAAAGGATGGAAGGAGGAAAAAAGTCTGTTTTCTATTTTCTGACTTGGGAAAAATAATAAAGTAAATACCCGACTAATGCTTTCTGGAAATGAAGGAGATGTAAAATTCATGTCCAACAGACCTTCCAGTTGAGCTCTCCCTTACTGATATCACAAAACGCGAACAGAGAACTCCTTGACCCTAATAGTTTCTAATCGTTTAAAGCCAAGCTGATAGCAAACCTTGTTCAAACATAATGACTCTCAAAACTTAAGTGTGTACGAGAAGTAGAGTGTTTGTTAAAAAAATGGATTTCTGGCCTCTGCTCCAGGAGATTCCGGTGTAGCAGGTCTAGGTGGGTCTGTGATCTAAACTTCTGTCAATCTCCTCGTGATGGTGACGCTGCTGGTTTGTGGACCACATTTTGAATGGCTCCACTGTTTTGCTGGAAATTTTCACTTTCCTCTCAGGTTCAAAGGATTGGTTAACAAAATAAGTCACTCGTTATATACAAATAAATAATACAAATATTTGTTAGAGAATTATCTAGCTTACTTTCAATATACTAACATTAAAAGAAAAGAAAAATAGAGCAGAAGATACATCGCCAAATTGGGTTTTGACCAACATCCAGACTTAATATAGCACTGGGAAGTCCCATGTCACAGCACGTATGGCGTCCCACTTGGGAAAAGGTCCCAGGCAGGACGTCCAGTCCGTGGGTGAGACTTCAAAGACGCAGTTCAGGGTTCCCATCTATAACCCCAGGATGCAACCTGATATCATCACCAATCTGTGAGCAAAGTACAGCTCTGGTTTCTGGTTAATGCTATTTTGTTCTGTAAATCTTGGAATGTTGCTAAGTCCTGGGAGTGGTTGGCCAGACCTCCTCTAGGAACTTAACAAATTCCAAGATCCACTTCCTATCTATAGTGTTTCTCTCCTGACACTCACAGTAGTAGATATAATGGTCATCTGAATTCACTAAATTAATTTTGGTTCATTTTAGATCGCTGATTCCTGAAGTGTCCACATTCACTCGTGCCATCTCCTGTTTGACCACTGCTTCCAATTTGCCTTGATTCATGGACCTGACATTCCAAGTTCCTATGCAATATTGTTCTTTACAGCATCAGACTTTACTTCCATCACCAGTCACGTCCACAACTGGGTGTTGTTTTTGCTTTGGCTCCATCCCTTCATTCGTTCTGGAGTTATTTCTCCACAGATCTCCAGTAGCATATTGGGCACCTACCGACCTGGGGAGTTCATCTTTCAGTGTCCTATCTTTTTGCCTTTTCATACTGTTCATGGGGTTCTCAAGGCAAGAATACTGAAGTGGTTTGCCATTCCCTTCTCCAGTGGACCACATTTTCTAAGAACTCTCTGCCATGACCCATACGTCTAGGGTGGCCCCACAGGGCATGGCTCATAGTTTCACTGAGCAGGACAAGGCTGTGGTCCATGTAATCAGATTGGTTAGTTTTCTGTGATTGTGGCTTTCATTCTGTCTGCCTTCTGCTGGAGAAGGATAAGAGGCTTATGGAAGCTTCCTGATGGGAGAGACTGACTGAGGAGGAAACTGGGTCTTGTTCTGATGGGCAGGGCCATGCTCAGTAAATCTTTAAAGCAATTTTCTGTTGATGGGCAGGGCTCTGATCCCTCCCTGTTGTTTGACCTGAGGCCAAACTATGGTGGAGATAATGAAGATAATGGCACCTCCTTCAACAGGTCCCATGGAAGCACTGCTGCACTCAGTGCCCCCAGCCCTGCAGCGGGCCACCACTGACCCACATCTCCAAAGGAGACTCCTGGACTCTAAGAATCCATTAGAAGAAATGGTGTAGCCATAATATTCAACAAAAGAGTCCAAAATGCAGTACTTCAATGCAATCCCAAAAATGACAGAATGATCTCTGTTCATTTCCAAGACAAACCATTCAATATCACAGTAATCCGAGTCTATGCCCCAACCAGTAATGCTGAAGAAGCTGAAGTTGAATGGTTCTATGAAGACCTACAAGACCTTTTCAAACTAACACCCAAAAAAGATGTTCTTTTCATTATAGGGGACTGGAATGCAAAGGTAGGAAGTCAAGAGATAACTGGAGTAACAGGAAAATTTAGCCTTGGAATACAAAACGAAGCAAGTCAAAGGCTAAGAGAGTTTTGCAAGAGAATGCACTGGTCATCACAAACACCCTCTTCCAACAACACAAGAGAAGACTCTATGAATGGACATCACCAGATGGTCAAAACCGAAATAAGATTGGTTATATTCTTTGCAGCCAAGGATGGAGAAGCTCTATAAAGTCAGCAAAAGCAAGACCGGGAGCTGACTGTGGCTCAGATCATGAACTCCTTATTGCCAAATTCAGACTTAAATTGAAGAAAGTAGGGAAAACCACCAGACCATTCAGGTATGACCTAAATCAAATCCCTTATGATTATACAGTGGAAGTGAGAAATAGATTTAAAGGACTAGATCTGATAGAGTGCTGGAAGAACTATGGACAGAGGTTTGTGACATTGTACAGGAGGCAGATATCAAGACAACCCCCAAGAAAAAGAAATGCAAAAAAGGCAAAATGGCTGTCTCAGGGGGCCTTACAAAGAGCTGAGAAAAGGAAAGACACAAAAGGCAAAGGAGAAAAGATACACCCATTTGAATGCAGAGTTCCAAAGAATAGCAAGGAGACATAAGAAAGCCTTCCTCAGTGATCCATGCAAAGAAATAGAGGAAAACAATGGAATGGGAAAGACTAGAGATCTCTTCAAGAAAATTAGAGATACTAAGGGAACTTTGTATGCACAGATGGGCACAATAAAGGACAGAAATGGTATGGACCTAACAGAAGCAGAAGATATTAAGAAGAGGTGGTAAGAATACACAGAAGAACAATAGAAAAAAATGCTCAACATCACTCATTATCAGAGAAATGCAAATCAAAACCACTATGAGGTACCATTTCACACCAGTCAGAATGGCTGCGATCCAAAAGTCTACAAATAATAAATGCTGGAGAGGGTGTGGAGAAAAGGGAACCCTCTTACACTGTTGGTGGGAATGCAAACTAGTACAGCCACTATGGAGAACAGTGTGGAGATTCCTTAAAAAACTGGAAATAGAACTGCCTTATGATCCAGCAATCCCACTGCTGGGCATACACACTGAGGAAACCAGGATGGAAAGAGACACGTGTACCCCAATGTTCATCGCAGCACTGTTTATAATAGCCAGGACATGGAAGCAACCTAGATGTCCATCAGCAGACGAATGGATAAGAAAGCTATGGTACATATACACAATGGAGTATTACTCAGCCATTAAAAAGAATACATTTGAATCAGTTCTAATGAGGTGGATGAAACTGGAGCCTATTATACAGAGTGAAGTAAGCCAGAAGGAAAAACACCAATACAGTATACTAACGCATATATATATGGAATTTAGAAAGATGGTAACAATAACCCAGTGTACGAGACAGCAAAAGAGACAAAGATGTATAGATCAGTCTTATGGACTCTGTGGGAGAGGGAGAGGGTGGGAAGATTTGGGAGAATGGCATTGAAACATGTAAAATATCATGTATGAAACGAGATGCCAGTCCAGGTTCAATGCACGATACTGGATGCTTGGGGCTAGTGCACTGGGACGACCCAGAGGGATGGTATGGGGAGGGAGGAGGGAAGAGGGTTCAGGATGGGGAACACATGTATACCTGTGGTGGATTCATTTTGATATTTGGCAAAACTAATACAATTATGTAAAGTTTAAAAAAAAAAAAAAAAAAAGATCTTCACAACCCAGATAATCACAATGGTGTGATCACTCATCTAAAGCCAGACATCCTGGAATGTGAAGTCAAGTGGGTCTTAGGAAGTATCACCTCAAACACAGCTAGTGGAGGTGATGGAATTCCAGTTGAGCTAATTCAAATCCTAAAAGATGACGCTATGAAAGTGCTGCACTCAATTTGCCAGCAAATTTGGAAAAGTCAGCAGTGGCCACAGGACTGGGAAACATTTGTTTTCATTCCAGTCGCACAGAAAGGCAATGCCAAAGAATGTTCAAACAACCACACCACTGCATTCATCTCACACGCTAGCAAAGTAATGCTCAAAATTCTCCAAGCCAGGCTTCAACAATACTTGATCTGTGAACTTCCAGATGTTCAAGCTGGATTTAGAAAAGGCAGAGTAACCAGAGATCAAATTGCCAACATCTGTTGGATCATCAAAAAAGCAAGAGAGTCGCAGAAAAACATCTACTTCTGCTTTATTGACTATGCCAAAGCCTTTGACTGTGTGGATCACAATAAACTGAAGAAAATTCTTAAAGAGATGGGAATACCTGACCACCTGACCTGCCTCCTGAGAAATCTGTGTGCAGGTCAGGAGCATCAGTCAGAACTGGACATGGAACAACAGACTGGTTCAAAATTGGGAAAGGAGTAAGTCAAGGCTGTATATTGTCACTGTGCTTATTTAACTTATATGCAGAGTATATCATGCAAAATGCCAGGCTGGATGAAGCACAAGCTGGAATCTAGATTGCTGGGAGAAATATCAATAACCTCAGATATGCAGATGACACCACCCTTATGGTAGAAAGAGAAGAAAAACTAAAGAGCCTCTTGATGAAAGTGAAAGAGGACAGTGAAAAAGTTGGCTTAAAGCTCAACATTCAGAAAACTAAGATCATGGCATCCAGTCCCATCACTTCATGGCAAATAGATGGGGAAACAGTGGAAACAGTGACAGACTTTATTTTGGGGGGCTCCCAAATCACTACAGATGGTGATTGCAGCCATGAAATTAAAAGACGCTTGCTCTGTGAAAGAACATTTATGACAAACCTAGATAGCATATTCAAAAGCAGAGCCATTATTTTGCCAACAAAAGTCCATCTAGTCAAAGCTATGGTTTTTCCAGTAGTCACGTATGGATGTGAGAACTGGACTATAGAGAAAGCTGAGCACTGAAGAATTGATGCTTTTGAACTGTGGTGTTGGAAAAGACTCTTGAGAGTCCCTTGAACTGCAAGGAGATCCAACCAGTTCATCCTAAAGGAAATCAACCCTGGATATTCATTGGAAGGACTGATGCTAAAGCTAAAACCCCAATACTTTGGCCACCTGATGCGAAGAACTGAGTCATTTGAAAAGACCATGCTTCTGGGAGAGATTGAAGGCAGGAGGAGATGGGGATGACAGAGGATGAGATGATTGGATGCCATCACTGACTGAATGGACATGAGTTTGAGTAAGCTCCGGGAGTTGGTGATGGACAGGGAGGCCTTGCATGCTGCAGTCCATGGGGTCGCAAAGAGTCAGACATGACTGAGCGACTGAACTAAACTGAACCTGACCCTCAAAGCAGGTGTGGTGACACCCACAGCAGTGGGCAGGGCAGAGTCCAGGTTAAGTCAGAAGCAAGGTCAGAGGCCTGCTCTGCTCTTTTGCCTCTGAAGCCTGAACAAGACTAGTTCTATTTCCCTAACAACCACTACTCCAGTATTTCCTATCCAAATTTAGACAATTATTTTTTAAAAACCCATTAAACCTTTCCCTCTGCCTTATTTTTTATTGGAGGGTGGGGTGTTTAAACATGACAGTAGATGATTGGATGGATGAATGAAGGATGATAGGATGGTGGGTAGAGACAGATGTAGATGGATGCTGCTGCTGCTGCTGCTAAGTCGCTTCAGTCGTGTCCAACTCCGTGCGACCCCATAGACGGTAGCCCACCAGGCTCCCCCGTCCCTGGGATTCTCCAGGCAAGAACACTGGAGTGGGTTGCCATTTCCTTCTCCAATGCATGAAAGTGAGAAGTGAAAGTGAAGTCGCTCAGTCATGTCCAACTCTTAGCGACCCCATGGACTGCAGCCCACCAGGCTCCTCCATCCATGGGATTTTCCAGGCAAGAGTACTGGAGTGGAGTACCATAGATAAAGAATATACTCCTCAGTAGATCCAGCTCATCTGAATGCTTTGTAAAAGAATGGATTGCTGGATCCTATACCTCAAGCTTGGACTCAGGGGGTCTGTGATGACAAGCAGGCAAGAGTTTGCATTTTTAACAAGTTTCCAACTGATGTTGATGCTGTCGGTCCAGGGACCGTATTTTGAGAACCACTGGCAAAGCTCTTGTTCATTATCTACACCAGCTGTCTCGCATCAGGCTCTGAGAGAGGAGAGGGACTCTTTGCATCATCCTGGACTCCCAGACCTGCAGCTGGGAGACTGGATGAATGAGACCTCTTGTCAAGTCAAACCCCTGTTGGTCTGAGATCAGCTCCTTTCTTCCCACTTGTGCCCTTTTTCTGATCACTGACACAAAACATCCCTCCCACAGGGCAGATCTGGGAGGCAATGTGGCAGAGGGAACATAGAGGCTACGTGCCTAAGCTAGCAAAGTGCAGGAAAGGACTCTATTAGGCAGCAGATGGGGGCACTCCAAGAGCATCCTGAGAATACATTTGAATGGTGTGCATCTGAAAAATGGGTTCCCTACTAAAGGGGTCATCCTTTCCTGGGTCTGATGAAAAGAAAATAATGAAGAAAATAAAAACATGTTGCTGTTAGTTTCATAGTTTCACCCATGTTCAGACACAGAATCAAGACAAAGTACAATAACAGAAAATGCATTCCCTCTGTAAAATCTGAAGAAGAAAAGAACAAAAATAGGGTTTGGGGCAGAAACTGCTGTTCAACTTCAGGCATTACTGTACACACACACAGGTAAAAATAAACTTTGATTTAGCAGTCCCCTTTCTGATTTAAGTCAGTTTGTCTTCCAAGATCTAACATTTTCTCAGCTGAATTTGAGGGGATTAGTTATTTAAAAAAAAAAAAATTAAAGGAGAAAAAAACGGAACAGGGCTTTTAGAGCAATGTACATAAGCTGTTGCCATATTGAATCAACACCTGGGGCGTTGATTTGAAAGCTCAACACAGGCTGCTCACCTGGATTGCCAAGTATAACAGAAGCAACTGTCTGGCTCAGAGCATCGAAAGAGAACACACTTTGCCGTGGCTGAGTCAGAAACTGCCTCTGAGGATCACAGATAACCTGGAAGGAAGTACAGAAGTTGGGCTGAAACCTATTTCCCCTTTAGGAGCATCTCTTTCTGTCCTTTCCACAAAATACCTGTGATATCTAGCTAGGAGTGCTTTGCTAAGCCAAGCTGACCTAATTCCCCTTTCTCCCTCAGAAAATGCATCCCTTTCTTGCTGTTGCTGTTTGGCTGTGTTTATTCACTAAGCACTGCCTGGTTGCTTAGCCCTCTAAAGCCTGGTTGCCCTGCCTTCCCCACCATTCCAAGCAGTAACAGCCTCACTGACCCGGTAATTAAAGAAATCCTGTGCCTTTCCACTCTGGCTCGCTGCCCTGTGTCTCTTCACCTATTGTTCTGTTAGCAACACCACCAGCAGATGGTTAGAGATTTTTTTTTTCACCCTTTCAATAGCTTTATATTTTTCCCATCTCATCAAGCATATCTCAGCCAAATGTAATTAGCTTAAGGCTTTTGAGGCCTCACGGGAGATCTGTTAAAGACCTGAGCAATTTCAATAAAGAGCTTGAAAAGGGATCCTGGAAGGCTAGGCATAACCACAGGAGAGCCGCTATTATTTAGAAGCAAAGACCTCTCTCTTCCTCCCTATCTCTCCTTCTTTTGGTGCATTTAGTTCCCAGAATATTCATGAGGGCCCCAGGGCTTCGGAGCTCTATTGTGGACCATTATTGGATAGGTGGGATATCTAAGCTATCTTCTCAAGGTCAGTGGTTCTTTTTAATGGATTTCAATCAAGGAGTGCTTTGGGGTAGCCCTTAAGTTACTCCCAAATGGCTAACAGTTTGTTTGCTAAATTTCTTAGCCGTTTCATTCAATGCTTTATCGTTTGGTGGTTGAAAATTGGCTGGTAAACCTTCTTTGTAGTTCTAAGCATTTGCTATGAAGGCTAAATTAATTAACCACAATCCTGATTTGCACCCCGCCTTTGAGTTGTTGACTTAAAAAAAAATACTCACAACCTAAATGTTAAGATTTATGTTTTATTTGGTGGGCATTTTTAGGATGGCAAGCCCAGGAGACAGCATCTCAAGTAGCCCTGAGAGAACTGCTCTAAGGAGGCGAGGGGAGGAGCCAGGTTATCTAGAAGTTTTGCAACAAAGGGCAGGTAGTCTGAACATCAAAAAATTATTGCTAATTCAAGAAAAATCAGATATCCCAAGTTAAGGAATTTCGCACTCTTCCGTGTATGGGAAGATACAAGAATCTGGGCTCACTGAACCTATTCTTTTCATATGCAGCTCAGCTATTCTGGGCCAGTCCTGTGTTTTTCCCGCATCCTGAGCTCCCTTGGGCTCCCCATAGAGTGGCTGCAGCCAGATGGCTGTTGGATGGCAGGTATTCTCCTCCCTGAGTGCCCTTAGGGCTCAGGAACTCACAGTGAGGTGCTGGAATCGCTGATGGTTGTGACATCCTTGTTTATTGATACGACAGGAAATATTTCATTTCTCAGAGAGATGCTGAACCCCTCTATTTCTAAACAGTCACATGTACCACCACAGTTGACCCCACAGCCCAAGCCCTTTTCCCTCATACTTTGGAGAAAGCAAGTTTTTGAGACCAAATGAAACTCGATTTTTACTGCAGTGGAGTGAAGTAGCACTTAAGCTAAGTGTGTGAAGCACAGATTTTTCGTGGGCTGTTAGGAGAGGCGCCTCCTTGAATCCTGAGATGCGCATGTTCCCCGAGCACTCATGTGGGATCTCCAAGTCTCAGGTGCTGGGTGCTGGGATGATTAACTGTGGTCTCATATCTGTTTCTCATCACCAAGATTTGGGTAAAAGGGAATCATTCTTTATAAATCCATTAGCATCTTTTTCACATAGAAGGAACTAATGCCAACATTTGATTAGAATGACTTTTTTTTTTTAGTCTCAAGCAAACTAATTAGTTTTTTGTTTTTTTTGGTTTTTTAAGTAGTGATGCATAGCTAGGTACATGCGCTTATACGGGAGATTTTATGTATATGGTTCACCTATGGAGGACAGGACAATTAGGAATTAGGGGGAAGTTTCTTTGCAAACACGGAAAAGTGTGTTCTGAGCAGTGTTATACTGTGGAGTAAGGCTTGCAAACACTTAAGATCACTTAAATGATCTTACTGTTGTCTCCAAAATAGGACCTAACATTTAATGGACTTAGAAAAAAATCCGTAAGCTCTTTCACAAGAGTTTTCTGAAGGTAGAACAAATAGGAACTTGGTCTTTTATAGATGCTTTTCATAAATGTTAGTTTTGTATACAAGAAAACTTAATTACAGTAAAGTATTTTATTAGTTGCCTAGAACACAGTAGGGCCAAGAAACTAGACTATCCCGACCAGGGGGACAGTTCTGGATCATGAAACTGATTGTATGGGTGCAAAATAAGTAAAAACAAGAGAAAGGAAAAGACATTACTGGTGAGACCTTCATTTTATAGCAAGATACAGAGATGTACAAGGATGTCCAGCAAATATGCAGAAATGCTCTTCTGTTGCCGCTTAGACAACAGCTTTGTCATTAGCCAGAGTGCTGGGGGTGGGATAACCTTGGTCCAGCCCATTTTCCAAAACACTGATGCTTATTCAGAAAACGTTGGGGCCAGCATCTCTATGTCAGAAATTTCCAAAATGATGATATTCGTTTTCCTCCATCTTGGAATTATAGAAATTAAGGGTGTGCAGAGTCAGTGCCTCTGAGGGTCACGCATGGAGGCAGAAGACCTGACTTTTGTTGCCTGAGTTGTGGCCCAGCCTCATTTCCACTCGAAGCTGCTGCTGGGGAGAAGAAAATCCCCTCCCTCTACCATTTTACATTCTCGTGGCTAGACTAATAATAAAATTGACACTGGACACAGTAATTGGGAAAAAAAGAGACAAATCTTAATTTGTGTGTTTAGAGACCTCATAGAAAGTGCCTAAGATACGGCCAAAGCAGGCAGCTTTTATGTTTTTTTTAAACAAAGAAACAACACATTTGAGAGGAATTGACAGGACAAAAAATTTAGGTTTGGGTGCTTAATTAGTAGAGAATTAAACAAAGGTTGGCCTTGGGATATTAAAAAAGTAACAATATTTGTTTATATAGGCTTCCCAGCCTGAAATCCCCTATATCTGGCAAGATGCAGGGAATATACCTTTCATATGAGAGATTTATTTCCTGCTTTCAAGGAGACAGAGAGGAGGGTCATAGTCACCCTCTTGCAGTGGCCATTTCTTAGTAACTTCACAATAATCAACGTGTCTTTGAGGCACATTTGGGGTTGGCTTGTCCTGGGCCCCAACACTGCTCCAGGAGGTTGTGGCTGATAGCGATGATACTCAAGGAGGTGTCTGCTGCATTTCAACTTAACTCCCTTCTGAAATGGTGAAGTCATCCTCCGGTCAGTCTTGCAGCTGGAACTGACCCTGGAGGCCACCCAGTTTAACCTCCTGCCCTGAGGCACACAGACCCTCTTCCTTCCCAGAAGATGCTGTAAGCTCTGCTACAGGACGCATCTGATGGGAGCTCATGCCCTTAATAGTGGTTCTTCCATCTTCAGCTGACTCTGGGTGCTCATAAATGAACTTGACTTTCCTGTGGCCTCTGCTCACTCTTCCCAGATCTGTCCTGCATGGGGAACCACAGTGAGTCTGGCCCATATGGCAAGAGCACCTTGAGTATTTGAAGGCAGTTTGCAGACTCCCCGACCCGTGTCTATTGTTAGCCACTTGATTTGTTTCATATTTATTCCAGATACCCCTTGTCTTATGAGCTTTCCAAACCCTTCATCATCTTGGCTGTGTCCCTCTAAGCAAGCTAGATTTTCCAATCTTCTTTCTCAAAACATGAGTACAGAATTGCACACAGTGGTCCCGACCTTCATTTGTCAAATCAAAGCCTAGAGATTTATTTTTTTTAAGAAATTGCTTCAAGCCCTGGCAACTCTGTATGAATATCTCTCCCTGGGTGATGAAAGATCCCAGCCTGATTCTGCAGCCTGACTCCCTGAGCTCGTAGGCAGGCTGTTCTCTAATGAGCCAGGAACAAGTTATCTATCCTGGACTTGCTTTCTCCATCTGGGAATGGGGCTAAAAATAGCACCCACCTCAGAGGATAGTTTTATAAAGATCATAGGATTTCATATGTATGAAGTTCTAGCGGTAGTGCCAGACACACAGTCAACTCTCTATGTTATTATTATTGTTATCATTGTTCTGAACAAAAGCCCATACTCCAAGCCAAGGAAAATCCTCACCTTTTTGTGATGAGCAGTGAGAAATCTGAAAACTACAGAAACAGGGATCAAATACTGCCATCCTCCCTGTACCGACTTGGCTAATCTACTGCCTTGGTTGCTACAAGCACGATGTGGAGCCACGGGGGCACCCAGAGAGACACCCAGCTCCTCTCATCCTCCCAACGTGCGCCCCATTAGAAGTTCAGTAGTGTTCCTTTAGCTGTCAACACCTTTGATAGTAAGAGGCCTAATGAAAGGGATGCAGCTGATCAAGAAAAACACCCTGCAGCCCTTGGCTTCTGGCAGAGGTGCTGTGTCATGAGAATACATCTGTCACAGCTGCTTCTGTCCCCAAGCAGACTTGACAGGGCTGTGCAAACACCTCCAGAGTCTGGCAAAGCTGGGCCTGCAAAAGTAAGGAACAAAGCATTCATTGCGGGTAGATCTGTGTGCTCCCTGAGACGTTATTTTTACTCGGCCAAATAATAAACTCTGCAGCTTAAGTAACATCACCATCAGAGTCATGGTGTACATTTGTACAGAGACATGGGAAACTGTACTGTATAGAAGCACAGGAGCATGGAAATTATGATCCCTTGGCTAGGAGATGTAAAGACTTAGAAAGTATTGTAAATTCCATTTCCTTATTTGTGATCCTTGTTCTGAGGTTTTATCTTTCCTAGAACTTCTTCCAGTTATTACCACTGGGCTCAAACATGTTATCAAGCAGGAGACGGAAACAACATCCCCCACCTCACTCTGTATCATTCCCTCCAACACCCGCCCTGTAGAAAAACTCAAAAACCCCAAGGAGCTACCCTCGCAGAAGTGCTGAATTGAGGACAAATAGAAATTTGGATTCCGGCAAATCAGTAACTGTAAGGAATTACGGAGAGACACACTAGTAACTCTTTTTAATCCTTCTAGGTCATTCCCAGTGGGATCAATCTTATAATGGCAGAAGTCCCATTTTTCCCTCTGCTGTACTTGATTTTAAGTTGTCAGGGTTGACGTCCTTGCTTAATATAAGCTACATTATCATTGGCATCTTTATTAAGATGATTAACCATTATGAAAATCTCACCTTAGAAAAAGACAAGAAAGAGCACCAGATGAGCTGGTAGGTCCCGATGTGTGTGGGCCACCGAGCAGCGCCACTCAGCCTCACTGCAGAGAGCTGACCTCCAGACTCCCCGCTCTGAAGGGCTCCTACGGAACCCGCATCTTGTGACATTTTGTGCTGGAGACTCTGCACCCACTGGCACTCACTTCTTATCTCAGCATATGCCAGGGATCATAGCTGCCACGACCAGTGGTCAGAACATAAAAAAAAATGGTCCTTTGTCTTCCTACCATTGTATCTTATTTTCCCTCGTGAATTTATATTTTGTACCAGCCATATTGTAACAATAAAAGCAGTTCTAGAAAATGGGAGAAATAGCACTATGATATCACAACCTTATTTTAGCAAACTGTTCTGGGCTTCAGCCTCTTTAAAGTGTGTGTTCAACCACTGGGAGGTTCCTAAAAGGCTTCATGGGCAGCTCACTCTGTATCACCCGGTGTGCAGCTCCTGGGTTTTGGTTCTTGGGGTTTTTAAGAGCTTGGGGTATGAGAATCATGTTGAGACACTTATCACCCACCCCCCCACCTTTGGTGAGGAGAGACTAGCAGCCCCTGACCATCACTTTCTCCCAATCACATTTCGACCCCTGTGAATCCATCTTCATCATGCCTTGGATTCTGGTAAATCAGTAACTGGAATAAAAGTGGCCTGATGAGGGAACAGAGGCTTGAGAACCTGGAGACTGGTACTGTACCCTCTCAACACACAGTTGTATAGGGTCTTATCAAAGCCAGACCTTTCTCTCCAAATGTCATTTTTCTATTTTCAAAACTAAGCCAGTCCTTTTCAAATGGCAGAAATGCATTTCAAACACTTCACGAGGTTCCCGGAACAAACCGAACCCATTAGACTTGGCACTTTGAGTATCTTACCCTGAATGGGAAACAAGATGGTTTGGCTGGACCCGCGCTGGGGCCGTGTGGGCAGAGCAGAAATGTTTGGCGTCACTGGAAGAGCTGTGACCTGGGAATCTGAAGTGTGTCTGAATCCAGATTCTGGCAGTCTGTTCCCTCTTGAGTGGGGGGTGGGTAGGGGTGTGGAGGGGTGAGACCCAGCACTCGGGATGTGACACCTGCCTGCTGAAGCTTCTGTCAGAATTTGCCGACGAGATGAATTGGTACTCTCTACATGTGGTCAGAGTTTGTGAGGCCAAATCAGTAACCACTCGCCTAGAATGAGCCAGTTAGCCATATATTTGGCTGGAACTGGCTTCTACCTGCTGTTTCTGATGTAGATACAAAGTCCTAAGTGTCCAGAGTTGAACTATAGGTTGAAATACAGCAGATTCCAGTGATTCTGAGCAGTACAACTAGGTTTTCTGGTTGAAAACCAGACTAGACTCAAAGGTTTTCCTAGGAGCAGATGCTAATATAGGATTTCTTAAGGGAAATGACTGTGGCCTGTGTGAGAGCAAAGGAGGAGGGGGCTGGTGAAGGCTGGGAGAGCTCTAGGACCACCTGTAAATGTGAGCCCTGGGAGAAGCAGACAGGGAAGGAAAGTTGGGAGGCGTGCAGTGGCAGGAAGCTTTGGCAAAGTATCTGGGAGTCCTTGAGGCAAATTCGGCCACGAAGAGAACTGCCTTAGTCCCCTCGGTCGTTGGCTGGGAGCACAGAGCCTGCAGGAGCATGGCCCCAGAACAAATGCAGGGACGGGTTCCAGAGCCCAGGGACCGGGGCCCAGCCTCTGGTCAGTTACTCTGCTCCCTGTAATTGGGCATCTGCAAGGTACATGCTTGTGGCTGCCACAGAGTTCTAGAAACTCGGGACTAAAGAAATTGCTCTACCCAATAAATTACTTAGGTATACAGTGTGAACGTGCAGCTAATTCTCAAAAACCCATTTTTCTCCTAGTTGATTATAAAATGGATGAACCAAGATTTCAACATCCAAAATAACTGAAATGTCTTTCAAAACAATCACCTTGGAGAGTTCTGTGCTGTTACAGAGGACTCTGAAGTCAACCCTAACTGTAGTCACAACAGCGCAGTTACTCAACACTCTGAATATGCCTGCAGCAAGACCCAGGTTCTGCAGAGAATTCCTCCCAGAGACACCCTGGGGGAGCCTGGCGTGCCAAGCTTACCCTGCATGGACTCTAAGGACCGAAGGTCACAAGATCTCTGAAGCAGCCCCTCCCTTTACATCCTTCTCTCCCCCCACCCCTTTCCTCACACACCACATAGAATGTGGGGAGCTTGTGTTCCCTTTTCTCTGACCCCCAAGTTCCCAAAGTAGTTGTTAGCTTTGCTGACTTAAGTCTCTCCTCTGCATGCTCTGTCCTTCTGAAATGGATCTAGAATGTCCATGGGAACAACTGCCCAGTTCCCTGCCCCTATAATTATGAAGCACTTCACTTACATTCCAGTGTTTCAATGCCAGTGATCCCTGCCTTTTGAGGACCAAAACATCAGAAATACTGGCTAAGTTGTCCCAGTCTTGGCACCTCATTCTGGAACATGCTGTCAACAACCCATGCTCTTAGCAGCCAAGTGACCTTTGACCATCAGAGATCTGGAAAACATATTCATGTTCTCAAGTCGCCAGAGATGATGCTTAAGGTGTGCCAGAGAAATAGTGGCGCCTATGGAAATGCTCTTGGGAACAAACTGTGCCAGATACTTCATATCACCTACATGCTTTATCACCTTTGCACCTGTGTGGAAACACATGCATTTGGTTATGTCCAAAGTATAATAATATCCAGAGAATAGGAAATGAAAAGGAAGTATAAAGACTTCGCTGCCATATCATAGCTGATACATTTTGAATTGAATACACTTATATGGACTTCTTTTTTTTTTTTTTTTTTGGCTGCTCTGGATCTTTGTTGCTTTGCATGGGCTTTCTCTAGCTGCAGCAAGCAGGGGCTCCTCTTTGTCGTGGGCTCCTCACTGCGGTGGCTTCTCTTGTGGAGCACAGGTCCCAGGGGCATGGGCTGCAGTGGTTGCGGCACACAGGCTTAGTTGTCCCACGGCACGTGAAATCTTCCTGGACCAGGATTGAACCTGTGTCCCCTGCGTTGGCAGGCAGATTCTTATTCACTGTGCCACCAGGGAAGTCCTGTATGGACTTTTTTTTAATGCATGATGTAAATTGTAGCAATATGGGTTTTCCCCTGTATTGTCAAGTTGAATCAAATAGGGAACACAATGTTATTAATGGTTTTCACATGGAAACAGTAGTAAAATTCATCCCTGATCATTCCTCTACTCTGAAGACTACTCATGGCTATTACTTGCTTATTTTGGGTCTAATATGATGCAGACTGGAATGTGGTACCATTTTAATCAATTTGACTTTGAGGCTGCAAACATTCCCTACTGAGTGACCGTGGTGCGATGACATTGATTGTGTTGAGACGATCCATGGCTCCAGTGCTCCTCTTGATCTACCTGGAAATTATAGGTATCATTTCTGTAAAATGGTCAACAGTTTACACTTGCTGATCCAGAAATGCAAATGAAAGCTATGATAATCTATCTGTAAATTGGATAATACTGGTAAATACACTAATCCTTAAAACTCTACCCCCTATTGTAGCAAAGAAAGAAAATTAATGTTTTTGTTTTATTCCAGTGTAGTTGATTTACAATGTGACAATTTCTACTATAGAGCAAAGTGATTCAGTTATGTATACATGCACATCTTTTCACATTCTTTTCCTTTACAGTTTATCACAGGGTATTGAATATAGTTCCCCACGCTATATCAGTTCAGTTCAGTTCAGTCGCTCAGTCGTGTCTGACTCTTTGCGATCCCATGAACCGCAGCACGCCAGGCCTCCCTGTCCATCACCAACTCCCAGAGTTCACTCAGACTCACGTCGATTGAGTCAGTGATGCCATCCAGCCATCTCGTCCTCTGTCATCTCCTTCTCCTCCTGCCCCCAATCCCTCCCAGCATTAAAGTCTTTTCCAGTGAGTCAACTCTTTGCATGAGGTGGCCAAAGTACTAGAGTTTCAGCTTTAGCATCAGTCCTTTCAATGAACACTCAGGACTGATCTGCTTCAGAATGGACTGGTTGGATCTCCTTGCAGTCCAAGGGACTCTCAAGAGTCTTCTCCAACACCACAGTTCAAAAGCATCAATTCTTTGGTGTTCAGCTTTCTTCACAGTCCAACTCTCACATCCATACATGACCACAGGAAAAACCATAGCCTTGACTAGACGGACCTTTGTTGGCAAAGTAATGTCTCTGCTTTTCAATATGCTATCTAGGTTGGTCATAACTTTTATAGTAGGACCTATTGTTTATTCATTCTCTTTGTAATAGTTTGCATCTGTTAAGCTCAAATTCCGAATCCATCTCTCCCACCCACCCCTGCTTGCAACCACAGGTCTGTTCTCTATCTCTGTTTGTCTGTGTCTCTTTTGTAGATATGTTCATTTGTGTCATATTCTATATTCCACATATAAGTGATACCATTTACTTGAGAAGGAGAGAGACAAATTCTGGCGTTTGTTTTTCTCTCTCTGACTTAGTGTGATAACCTGTAGGCCCATGCATGTTGCTGCGAATGGCATTATGTCATTCCTTTCTACGGCTGAGTAGTGTTCCCTTGTGTATACCTACCAAATCTTCTGTATCCATTCATTCGTCAGTGGACATTCAGGTTGTTCCTGTGTCTTGGTTATTGTGACTAGTGCCGCTATGAACATAGGGGTGCACGTGTCTATTTGAATTATATTTTTGTATATCCCAGGAGTGCAATTCCTGGATCATATGGCAAATCTCTTTTTTGTTTTTCTGAGGAAATTCCATACTGTCTTTCACAGTGGCTGTCCCAGTTTACATTCTTACCAACAGTGTAGGAGGGCTCCGTTTTCTCTGAACCCTCTTCAGCATTTATAACGTGTAGATTTTTTAATGATGGTCATTCTGAAAGGTATGAGGCGGTTCTTCATTGTAGTTTTGATTTGCAGTTCTCTAATAACTAGCAATGTTGAACATCTTTTCATGTGCCTGTTGGCCATCTGCAAGTCTTCTTTATAGAAACGTCTGTTTAGGTATTCTGCCTGTTTTTCAACTGAGTCATTTGTTATTTCGTTCATTGAGTTATACGTTTTGAAAATTAAGTACTTGTCAGTCACACCATTTGTAAATATTTTATCTCAGTATATAGTATATCTTTTCATTTTGTTTATGATTTCCTTTGCTGTACAAAAGCTGCTAAGTTTGATTAGGTTCCATTTGTTCCTTTTTGCTTTTACTTCTATTGCCTTGAGAAACTGACCCAAGAAAACATTGGTACAGTTTATATCAGATAATGTTTTGTCTATGTTCTCTTCCAGTTTTATGATGTCATGTCTTATGTTTAAGTCTTTAGACCATTTTGGGTTTATTTTTGTGTATGGTGCGCGGATGTATTCCAGTTCTAACTTCATTAATTTATATGCAGCTGTCCAACTTTACCAACACCACTTGCTGAAAAGACTGTTTCTTTTCTCCACCGTATATTCTTGTCTCCTTTGTTGAAAATTAATCGACAACAGCATGTGGGTTTATTTATGGACTGTCTGTTCCGTTCCATTTATCTATATGTCTGTTTCTGTGCCAATATCAGCTGCTTTGATTACTGTCACTCTGCAGTATTGTCTGAAGTCTGGGAGGGTTATGCCTCTTGCTTTATTCCTTTCCCTCAGGATTACTTTGGCAATTCTAGGTCTTCTATGGTTCCATACAAATGTTAGGATTATTTGTTCTAGTTCTGTGAAAAATATCATGAGTAATTTGGTAAGGATCACGTTAAATCTGTAGATTGCTTTGAGTAGTATGGCAACTTTAACTATATTAATTCTTTCAACCCAAGAGCATGAGATATCTTTCCATTTCTTTGAATCCTATTCAATTTCAAAAGGAAGTTAACTTTGATCCACCAATTTAAAGTATCTTTGGAGAATGTAATCCCTTTCATGCATATTTTCGGTCTTCCATGTTTTCTCCCCTTTTCTTGTCCCTTGGCTTCTTGGCAATGCCCCCTGCTGCTATCTAACACCAAACTCTGGTCTGTTCTCTCTAATCAAATCTAGGCTTGGTGATTCTCCATAACACCATTCCCAGACCTTCACTTGTGACTGTGTGACTTGTAGACTTTTCCCATGCCTGGTAGTTCATCGTGCACTTTTCAGTTACAGGATCTAGGCTCCACATCACACAACTCCAGGGGGCAGAACTGACATCAATGCCCCTTGCAAATGTGCCAAAATACGCCACATCGCTCATCTTCACGTGGCGGTCCTGCTCTGGGTTTCATCTTCACGTGGCGGTCCTGCTCTGGGTTTCATCTTCACGTGGCGGTCCTGCTCTGGGTGGCTTGCTCCCCACTGTGGTGACTGCCCAGGTAAACTCACAGTCAGCTCCTCAGTATTCTGGATACCTTACCTGAAGGGTATATGGGAACATCAAGTCATGAAGAGATTCTGGAGAGCTAAACCTAATCAGACAGAGGCACCATCTTTTCTCAGCTTCTACAGAAGGCTGGCAGTGGAGATCTCCTAGGACATATGTTCCAAATCCTAAATGAGAAGCAGAACCAAAGCCCCTCATCAGTTTTCCCCCTTCCGCCTCAACCTGTCTACATGCCTCCTCTCTCTGGGTCTTTAGCCTTTTGCCCCTGTTTGAAAGGGAGTGTCATAAGAGGTAGACTTTCATTTATGTTCCTTTCTAACCAGTACTTCCTCTCAACTTTAATTGAAAATGAGAATTACCTGAGGGTCTTTCACAAATCCCGATTCCTGGGCCATATTCCAGACCAGTTGTACTGGATGCTCTTGGGATGGCACCAGGCATCGATATTTTGTGAAGCTCCGTGTGTGATTCCAGTGTCACCACGGTTGGGAAACCCTGCTCTGTGTTCTCCCTCCTTCCAGGGGTGGTGTCGGCCACTCCACTTTCTAGTGGCTGAAACAGTCATTGACTGTTAGAAATGTGATGTGAAGGGAAGAGGAATGAAGCATGATCAGAATAATATTTTTAATATATATTATCTGCTTTCAGCCTCTCTCATAAAAATGTAATTTCTTAATTTTAACACTTATAACCAATTATTTCAGTTTATTATGATTATAGTACAGAATATAGTATTATTCTTGACCATGTAAGAGAAAATGTATGGTTGCTGCTGCTGCTGCTAAGTCACTGCAGTCGTGTCCGACTCTGTGCGACCCCATAGACCGAAGCCCACCAGGCTCCCCCGTCCCTGGGATTCTCCAGGCGAGAACATTGGAGTGGGTTGCCATTTCCTTCTCCAATGCATGAAAGTGAAAAGTGAAAGTGAAGTCGCTCAGTCATGTCCGACTCAGCGACCCCATGGACTGCAGCCTACCAGCTCCTCCATCCATGGGATTGAGGAGTACTGGAGTACTGGAGTCGGGTACAAGAGTACTGGAGTAGGGTGCCATCGCCTTCTCCGAAATGTATGGCAGAGGGGTCTAAAGTATAAAGGGAGTAAGGAAAACTAGAGGGAAGGGTTTGTACATTTTAGGTGCATTAGTTAAAGATTCAAAAGTAACCAGTGGAAAAGCTAGAAAATTATTTTAGCCATCAAACCCGGGCAAAACAGAGTTGCCATAAGTGATACATCACCACTGATCATTGCATGAGTCAATAGCGATCATCTAAGGATAGGCAGAAACAGCAGCTTAGTTCCACCCTATTTAGAGGTAAGAGGCTGACCACCCAGTGTAAAGGCTGTCTCTTAGGGGTGGGTCTGGAATAGAGGACAGTTGAGAATGTCTGAAGTTTCACCTTGCACTTACATTGAACAAAGATGACCGATTAAAACTAAATTCATAAAGAAACTGGTACTCCATACTGTGGTGTATATCAAGGGATAGGTTGGGAGAATCTCCCGTCGGTGCTAACTGCAGCTGAGCACCTGTGTAGGTTGAATGCTAGAGCCCCCCTCCCCTTTCTCGCAGCAGCGCTACCTGCCTGGGTGGTGGTGCACTGAATCTCCACGGCCAGATCTTTTGCATTTAGTTAGTAAATGGCCCACCACAGAATTGAGACATGTATAATCTTTTACATTTACATTCCCTGGAGAGATTTAGAGGAAGTGACATTTACAAAGAGTCTGCAGGGTAACACTCCCAATTCACCCCTTTGCAGATTCTTCTGAACACAACTATAAGCAATGGCATGTTTTTAGGGCCAGAGGTTTTAGCAGATGGCTTTGGACTATGTGTCACATGCCTTTAGGTGCCTTTAGATGTTCAGAGAAATACCTGTTGAGATAGACCACAGGTAAATAGAGCACTGAATTAAACAGAAGAGCTCTGAGGTCTCTTCCAGGCTGTACCTGCCATCAGCAGGTTCTGCATCCTCAACTTTGTCCCTTAACTTCTGGAAGGTCTGCAGAATGAGGGCCCTCAACTCAAGTTCTCAATTCCTTTCCCACCTAATCTTTGCACATCAAGAGTTTCCTCTAGAATTGCTGTTGTTGAGTCATGTCCAACTCTTTTGCACCCCACAGACTCTGTCCATGGGGTTTAACAGGCAAGAATACGGCAGTATCAATGTCTGTCTCTGGGCTATCTTGAATGTTTCTCTACAACCTCTGCTGCTACTGCTAAGTCACTTCAGTCGTGTCCGACTCTGTGTGATCCCATAGACGGCAGCCCACCAGGCTCCGCCATCCCTAGGATTCTCCAGGCAAGAACACTGGAGTGGGTTGCCATTTCCTTCTCCAGTGCATGAAAGTGAAAAGTGAAAGTGAAGTCCCTCAGTCGTGTCCGACTCTTAGCGACCCCATGGACTGCAGCCCACCAGGCTCCTCCGTCCATGGGATTTTCCATGCAAGAGTACTGGAGTGGGGTGCCATTGCCTTCTCCCTACAACCTCTATTGAGCTTTACAATATGAACGTGCCTATTATGCAGGTCAGCAACGTGCCTTGTCTTTAAACAGATGGGATTCAAATTCCAACTCCATCACTTCTTAGCTGGATGACCCTGAACAAGTTTCCTAACTTCTTCCAGCCCCAGTTGCTCACCTATAAAATGGAAATCAAATGTTTACTACTATTAGAATCTGATACTTTCTAGTCCAAAAAAATTCTCAGCAAATGACAACTTGTTATACAGAAGAAGCTAGCACTAAGAACCTAATACATGCTCCCTAGGTTGTAAGACAGGTTGTCTTAATCTCACAAAAAGGAGTCCAGCGTGAGTTTGCAGATAACTAGGTCAGATTTTCCCACTTCGCTCATTTGCAAAGCAACAAGCCTTCTGTTCTTACACAGAGCCTGTGTGCTGGGAGAAACGCTCATCACCATCTGGGTTCAATAGTAGCCAAGAAAAATAATGGGATAGTAGGTGAAATATCCTCAGGCTGCACCCCTTTACCATCACTGGCCATTTTCCTTTTTGGGGGGCGTGTATGTGTTGAGGGGGAGATACACATGTTACCATGGATGCTATACAGAAGTTCAGGATCCCAATAGACTATATAGAGGTTCCAGTTACAGCTTTTTTTTCTTTAATTGAAGCGTAGCTGATGTACAGTGTTGTGTTAGTTTCAGGTATAGGGCAAATGGATTCAGATTTTATATATAAATATTCTTTTTTAGATTCTTTTTGGTTATAGGTTATTACAGATATCGAATGTAGTTCCCTGTGCTATACAGTAGGTCCTTGTTGTTTATCTGTGTATCCGTTCATCCCAAACTCCTAATTTATCCCTCTGCCCATATCCACTCCCTGCCCATTTGGTAACCATAGGTTTGTTTTCTCTGGCTGTGAGTCTATTTCTGTATTGTAAATAAGGTCATTTGTATCATTTTTCAAAGTCTACATATTAGTGATACATGATATTTATCTCTCCCTGTCTGACTTACTTTACTTACTATTGATATAATCTCTAGGCCCTTCCATGTTGCTACAAGTAGCATTATTTCATTCTCTTTATGGCTAAGTAGTATTCCATTGTATGTATGTATGTGTATATATATATTTATATATGCTGTCACTGCTGCTGAGTCGCTTCAGTCATGTCTGACTCTGTGCGACCCCATAGACGGCAGCCCACCAGGCTCCCCCATCCCTGGGATTCTCCAGGCAAGAACACTGGAGTGGGTTGCCATTTCCTCCTCCAATGCATGGAAGTGAAAAGGGAAAGTGAAGTTGTTCAGTTGTGTCCGGTTCTTAGTGACCCCATCGACTGCAGCCTACCAGGTTGCTCTGCCCATGGGATTTTCCAGGCAAGAGTACTGGAGTGGGGTGCCATTGCCTTCTCCAATATATATCTGTAGAAAACTCTAATTCGAAAAGATGTATGCACCCCAATAGATGTGTGCACCCCAATGTTCATAGCAGCACTGTTTACAATAGCCAAGACATAGAAGCTGATGGAAGAATTCTGCTGATGGACATTTATGTTGCTTCCATGTCTTGGCTATTGTAAACAGTGCTGCTATGAACATTGGGGTGCACGCATCTATTGGGGTGCATACATCTTTTCAAATTAGAGTTTTCTACAGATAAATGTCCAGGAGTGGGATTGCTGGATCATATGGTACTTCTGTTTCTAGATTTTGAAGGAGCCTCCCTACTGTTTTCCATAATGGCTGTACCAGTTTACATTCCCACCAACAGTGTAGGAGGGTCCCCTTTTTGTCCACACTCTTTCCAGCATTTATTACTTGTAGACTTTTTGATGTTGACCATTCTCACCTATGTGAGGTGATACTTCGTTGTAGTTTTGACTTGCATTTCTCTGATAATTAGCAGTGTTGAGCATGTTTTCGTGTGCCTGTTGGTCTGTTTATTGTGTGTCTATTTATATAGCACTTCTGCCCATTTTTTGATCCTGGCCATTTTCAGTAGCCTAAACGTCTACTGTAGTGTTCAGTACACTTGACCTTCTTAGAGCAAAAGGTCTCCCTTTGGCCGGATAAGGACTCCACTATTACTTCCCAAGGTAACAATAGTCACCATCTCAAGGTTCTTGACTCGATCATGTTCTGTCTTTGTTGTGGCTAGAACATTCTGATAATCCATTAAAGTGAGTTCTGTATTCTCATCTTTGTCCTGTAGAAAGGTGAAGGACAGGCAAAGAAAAGCAGGAAAAGAGGACTGTATCCAAATGGCATTGATTTATTTGCTGCCAGGCATCACTTATTCTTCACAGTTTCCTATTTTTAATATGGAAGCAATAATTCTGCAGTCTTTCAAAGAGGATTTTTTTTAACTTATATTGATATGTTTTGGGGCCTTGTAAACTAAGAAGGAAGTATATAATAGGAATAATGATGATAAAATATATTTAAGAGTAAACTCGAAACAAGAAATGTATATAAATGAAAATTGTATTTACTTTTTGCTTTGTTTTATACATGAAAACTGTAAATACTATGGAGGATTCATAAGAAAGGCTACTTTGGTAATGAAGATTTATTTTAAAGATGGCCTCAATTGATCTTGGAGAAGGCAATGGCAACCCACTCCAGTGTTCTTGCCTGGAGAATCCCAGGGACAGAGGAGCCTAGTGGGCTGCCATCTATGAAGTCGCACAGAGTCGGACACGACTGAAGCAACTTAGCAGCAGCAGCAGCAAATTGATCTTACTCCCAATAAAAGTACTCATTGTAGAACAACAGAAACTAATTATGAAATTCGTACAGAAAAAATGAGCATTCAACATTTATTTTCCTGCAGGACAATTCTCTAAATGAGCTCATTCAACAGGTAGCTCTTTTTGCTTGAAGTGGATGAACAGAGCTATAATGTGACTTAAAACATGGACAGCTGAATTAAGATCCATTAGTTCAGTAATAAGCAATTGGATATGGACTCTCTCCCAGTTCTCCAGGGTCACCACTTTTATTTTCTACAGAGATGGAAAAAATAGTAAAATCTTGTGTGGGCACTTAAACTACTCAGAATTTTACTTCTGGAAGAGTGCTGTAGTATTTCAGCTTGGTGTATACTTAACACATGGTATTTCAGTTGGATTGTCTGCTTAATTTCACTGGTCAAATCACCAATAAGAAACTGTGACAAAATGGTTGAATGAAAACAAAGAATCAGTTATCTAAATATAAATGGGTTCTTCCTTCTTAGTTTTTCAAGGCCCTTGTTCTCTCCATTTGTTGCTATTTCCCATGAACTCTAGATTTATCTAATAAACCTCTTCACTTAGATTTGTCATTGGCAACTACAGCTTAACCGCTTCAAAACTGAGCTTTCAGTATCTGCTCCTTCATCTCCAATTCTTACAGACTTCCCCATCTGAGCAAATGACATTTGTTCCTCATCCTTAGATACAAAATCTTGAAGTTATCCTTGACTCTTCTCTTTTTATCAAGCTACTTACCCAGTTGATCACCAAATCTTATTATCCTGTTTTCCAAATAAACACAGATGGGGTAATATCTCCCATCTCTCCTTTTCCTCCCCAAAGCTACCCACCTCATTCATCACCATAACTATTTGATTCCCTGTCTCCTTATAGTCATTGTCTCGTTGAAGTGATCCTTTTACAAGATGAGAATATAATGCCCACTCTTCCTCAAACCCCACCCCCCACCGTGACTCCTAGTATAATCTAACATTCATACAGTGGCCCTCGTGATCCCGATCTCCTTCCATCACCTCCTGGCTCTCCCCTCCCTACCCCAGGGTTTTTCCTCTGCTGTCAGCTTCTCTTCCTTCACTCATGTCTTTGTTTTTCTTCAAACCTTATAAGCATACTCTTGCATCAAGGCCTTTGCACTCACTTCTCCTTTACCTGAAATGTTCACCTCCATGCACACCCAGATATGAGCACCATGACTGCAGGAACTTTTTCTGCTACAAAGCCACTGAACCCCGAGGACCCAGAGCAGTAACTGACATTTGGGTGGTGTACCATACATGATTACTGAGAACCTGAATAAACCATACTTAAGTAGCAACCATTGTTTTGCGGTGTTGTAAAGAATATTTCATGGCACCATGCGGTCTCTACAGAGCCAGTGGGATTCCTAAAATAAGATAGTCCTGCTTGGGTACTGCATTATTGCATTAAAATAGACTCTCCACCCCTGATAATCTCTCCAAAAGCACCCCCTTCCCATCTCTGCTCTCAGTGCTATCTAGCCACATTGGCCTTCTCTCTGCTCCTGGAACAGGCCAAGCATGTCTGAACCCTCGGGTCATTTTGCTGGGTGTGCTCTTGGCGGGAAGCGTCTGTTCCTGCATCTTTGGGGGAGTCCTCACTCAGGTCTTATTTTGAAGCTCCCCCCTTAGTGAGACCTTCCCCAGTCACTCAAAACAACTAACTCCCCTTTGCTTATCTCTGTCACACCACACTTTTATTTGCCTCAAAACAAAAGATAACAGAGACCTTACCTGTTTTCCCCACTGTATTACCAGAGGTGCCCATCACGTGACACTCACAAAATATTTGGAGGATTGATAAATGTCATTTGTCTAGTTGCTGAAGATCATAAGATCCATGCCTCCACGACAGCTCTAGCCACAAGGTGTTGAAATGATGTATCTGTGACTTTGTCTTGCACACTCTGTGAGACCCCCTGGAACAGACACACTGTTTAATTTGTAGTCACTTCCCTGCCACTGCCCACAGTTCCAGGCACCTCGTGGTACTCCACAGATATTTGCCAAACCAACATGAAGCTCCAGAGAGGTGATACAGCCTCTTCACCAAGTTAATTTCACTTGAAGGAGAGAGAATATGAATCAGAGATGGTAAACTATTAAAAAGTGAATGCTATGAGATGGCCAAGGGAAGCCATATGAGGAAGAGTATACAGAAGAGATAAGACATGGAAAAATTAAATGCTTGTAATCAGTTCTTATGGGGAGAAGAAATACAACGGTGAGATCATCAATTGAGGTGCTCATTGCAGAGCAATGCCAAGGCTTCTGGTACTATAAAACTACATGGTCTTATTTTCTTGGCAAAAAAATAATATTATTGATGTGCTGTGTTTAACAGTTCCTTTGAATAAGTCAATTTTTTATTACCCAAGGACACTCCTTATAGTAGTTGTTCTAAACTTTCCCCATTATTTTTTTCTTCTATTTTTTGTCTCCAAATCCTTTCTCCTCACAGATGGCTCTATCTTTTACTTTGTGGAGAAAGTCAAGGTCATTGAAGGGGAAGTCACCCCACCTTCTGTCTTCTCCACCAAAAATATCTTGGATCCAACACATGCCCCCTCCTCGTTCTCTTCTGTCTTGGCACAATAGCTACTTTTTCTTCTTTCCAAAAATTAACATTAACATTATATCTGGATCACGTTCCCTTTAATTTTGTCAAACAACGCCTTGTCTTTTCAACTATTTCCAGTTTCCCAGCATCGTGCATACCTTTCTTCCCACTAGTTCCTTCCCTTTGAACTTCAGACACGCACAGGTGTTCTGTGTCTTAGAAAAGTAGCAGTTGCTGTTGCTGCCTCCATCACCCTGTGCATTAATGATAAACATATATACAAATATTTAATAAATTATAAGAGGAAAGTAAAGGGATATAGGACGAGCAGTTAGCCAGGGTTTCGTCTGAGTAGCCACGCTGGTGGAAGAGATGTCTCAGCTGAGTTGGTAGCTGCCTTGGGGAGGGGCTGGTGAGTGTCGCTGGGAAGGAGAAGCTCATGCAAAGGACTCTGGGAGAAGACAATATGGCGCCCACCTCCAACCTCCCACATTCACTGGGCACCGTCAGGATGTCTACTAATTACTTCTTGCACGCCCTGTTTCATGTGAAGCTTCACATCCTGTGAGGATATTAGGCAGAACTCCTGGCCGTCTTAAGAGCTCATGGTGTAGTGGAGGAAAAACCGAATGAGTGATCCAGGTAAACTCCACTGTGAAAGGGAGGGGTGATGGCTGAGCTGAGTCTAACAAAGGAGGGAAGGGAAGCTCAGCCTCAAAACCGCACACGGCCTTCATCCAGTTCTGACAGAAACGATCGCTGTGCCAGATGGACACGGGGCTGGCAGCCACACACATTTTCACTTTGTCTGCTGTGTCCCTTCTACCAGTGCCTTCTGGACTCCTGCTAGTAGGCTAACTGCATAAACAGACCACTTCAAAATCTAGGTAACTTCACAGGAGAAAAGAGTATCTCCAACATCCCCCCACACTCCAAGGCAGTTCCAAGGAGGCGAAGGACTGCTGCACACAGTCGCTCAGGAACCTAGGACAGCACCCTCCTGTACATCTGCACTGCTTAGGTCCTCAGGATCCAAAATGTACCTCTTGGACCTACAAGGTCAGCACCACCTGTTAACTTGTTAAAAATGTAAATTCAGAGCCTACTGAATCAGAGGCTCTGGCTCTAGGATCCAAAACACATGTTTACCAAGCTAGCGGATGGAGGCAGGGAGCATGCAGGGTCACACAGGAGGGTGTTTAAGTGCCAGCTGGAAAGTAGCACATCCCACTTATTCCCACGGCCCGTCGGCTGTGACCCAGTCCCGATGCCCTGCCTTCCTGTTCAAGAAGCTGAGATGTGTAGTCCGGCTCTGCACCCGGGAAGAAAAGTCCTCCCTTCATAAACGGTCTTCCCACTTCTAGTGTCTCCCTTAAATTCATCTCCCATCAGCAGTCAGACTAATGTTCCTAAAAGGTGAAACTATTATTACCCTCCCAGTTTAAAACCTTCATGGTCTCACAGCCTTTCAAATGACATTTCTTAGCCCTCCAAGGCCTGGTCCCTGTTGCCTTTCTAGCTTCACGGTCTGCCATCCTCCCTGGATGTCTAGATCTCTCAACCACTGGTCCCTTTCCCGGCCACCTGCCCTCTTCTCTGGGCCTTTGCGCCTGCTGCTCCCCCCGTCTTCCTTTCTTCCTGGCCACTCCCATCCATCCTTCAGAGTTCAGCCGGGTTGTGACTTTGTCCAGAAACATCTCCCTGAAGCCCCTGCCTGGCCCTCCCTCAACACTGGGTTAGATGCTTCTCCTAACCCTGAATAATTCTTACCACCTTGAATTTCAATCACAGAAGTCACTGGAGGACAGAGACTGTGTTACATGATGTTGGTCTTGTTGCCCATCAGGAGCCTGGCATGGAGTAGGTGCTAAGTAATGAATTCAAAGAGGCTTACATGTGTGTGTGCTCAGTCATGCCTGACTCTTTGGACTCCATGGACTGTAGCCTGCCAGGCTCCTCTGTCCATGGGATTTCCCAGGCAAGAATACTGGAGTGGATTGCCATTTCCTGCACTAGGGGATTAGTGGGTGCTCAGTGGCTACTTGTAGATGAGAATGTTGATTGGTTGTATCGTACTGTGGCCAGAATCTGCTATGCTGGTTCAGTATGCTCAGTCTTTCTCAGATAAACACTGCACCTAAACCGCAGCCAAGAGCTTCCTGAAAATCAACTCAAAGCCACACTGTCACACTATGATCACTGTCAGCCCATTGTTGTGGGTTTTTTAAATTAATTTATTAATTTTAATTGGAGGCTAATTACTTTACAATATTGTGGTGGTTTTTGCCATACACTGACATGACTCAGCCACGGGTGTATATGTGTTCCCCATCCTGAATTCCCCTCCCACATCCCCATATCCCATCCCTCAAGGGTTGTTCCAGTGCACTGGCTTTGAGTGCCCTGTTTCATGCATCGAACTTGGACTGGCGATCTGTACACAAAAATATTCATATCTTCATCCATGTGAATTTGCATGTGTGATTTATATAATAAATAGAATAAGGAAACTCAGTATTTGAAAGGTAATCAAATTATATTGTTTAGAAAACAGAAAAAATAAAGCTGACTGGTGCTGGTGGGACAGCACAGATCTCTCGGCAGCTGAACTCTCAGATGAATCAGTCCTCTATTCTTGTAACACTTCGCGGTGGCTCACTCTGATGGATTAATTCTGGATTGAAAATGATGAACTCAGAAGACATTCTCTTTTTTAAAAAAACATTTTATTGAAGTATAGTGGATTTACAATGCTACTTTCTGTTGTACAGCAAAGTGATTCAGTCATATGTGTATATACGTTCTTTTTTAAAAATAATTCTTACTGGAGTATAGTTGACTTAGTATACATTCATATCCATAGTCTTTCCCAATATGGTTTATTGTGGGATACTGAATATAGTTCCCAGTGCTATACAGTAGGGCCTTGCTGTGTATCCATCCTGTGTATAACATTTTACATCTGCTAATCCCAAACTCCCAGTACCTCCATCCCTCACCCGTCTCCTCCTTGGTAAGCACAAGTCCGTTCACTTGTCTGTGATTCTGTTGCTGTTTCATAGGTAAGTTCACTTGTACATTTTTTTAGATCCCACACATAAGCAATAGCATATGGTATTTGTCTTCTTCTGTCTGACTCACTTCACCCAGTCTGACAACCACTAGGTTCATCCATGTTGCTGCACGTGGCATTATTTCAGTCTTTGTTTTACGGCTGAGTCGTATTCTGCTGCAGTGTCATAGTGTGGTAGCAGTAGTACTCCATCTTCTTTATTCATTCCTTTGTCAATGGACACTGGGTTTGTTTCATGCCTTGGCTAGTAAATAGCACTGCTATGAGCATAGGGGTACGTGTATCATAGTTTTGTCCAGATATATGCCCAGGAGTGGGATTGCTGGATCATATGGCAACTGTCTTTTTTTTTTTTTTTTTTTAAGAACCTCCATACCATTTTCCGTAGTGGCTGCACCAACTTATGGGAACTGCACTATTCCCACAGCAGTGTAGGAGAGCTCTCTTTTCCCACTCTGTCCAGCATTTATTATTTGTAGATTTTTTAATGATGGCCATTCTGATGAATGTGAAGTGATATATTATTGTAGTTTTGATTTACATTTCTCTAATAATTAGCAACACTGAGCATCTTTTCATGGTCACCTTTAGCCATCTGTATGAGAAGACATTCTCTTTAAAAAAAAACACAGTAATACCCATCACAGGGATGGAAAAATAAGCCATAGCAATGTCCATGAACAGTAATTGCTTCTGCTCCAAGTCTTCTCCATGCCAGTGCTCCCAGTTATTTTTTTTCAAATGAAACCAGACACATTTATTCTATAGACACTTGGAAACTATTGAAGTGGTGACAAACTAAAATGAGAAATTAGAGTTGGAATCGAATTTATCCTCCAGTAGCCCCAGTCTTGCTTGGAACACTCTCTGGCTATGACTCTTAGGGTAGGATGCAGGGTCTGGGGCTCTTTTTGTCTTCTGCACAGGGTTTGCAGCTTGTTCAGGGCACACAGCCAGTGACTGGTCCTTACTTGAAAGTTCCAGAAGAACTCTCAATCTCAATCAATGCTGCCTGGCAGAATCTCTGGGTGAGGGGCAAGGAGGTTTCCAAGGTGTGCGGGAAGCTCTGGGCAGTAGACGTCCCCTTGTTCAGCGTAGGAAGAAGGAACATATTTATTTAAAGCAGTAGTTCTTCAGCTTTCTGACACCCGGGACCGGTTTCACGGAAGATAATTTTTCCACAGAAGGTGGGCTGGTGGTTTCGGGGTGATTCAAGTGCATTACATTTGTTACGTCACTGCAGATCTGACAGGAAGTGGAGCTCAGCGATAATATGAGCCATGGGGAGCAGCTGCAAGTGCAGATGAAGCTTCACTCGCTCACCCACGGCTCACGTCCTGCTGTGTGGCCCCGTCACTAACATGTCATCGACTGGTACCAGGGGGTGGGAACCCCTGCTTTAAAGCCGTGGGTATGAGCTCCTCCCTACGGAACTCTGCCCCATCAGTCATTTCCATCTCTCTCTACTGTTGGTGATCAGTTACTAAGTCATGTCCAACCCTTTGTGACCCCATGGGCTGCAGCACGCCAGGCTTCCCTGTCCATCACCATCTCCTGGAGCTTGCTCAAACTCATGTCCATCGAGTCGGTGATGCCATCCAACCATGTCATCCTCTGCCATCCCCTTCTCCTCCCACCTTCAATCTTTCCCAGCATCAGGGTCTTTTCCAGTGAGTCAGCTCTTCGCATCAGGTGGCCAAAGTACTGGAGTTTCAGCTTCAGCATCTCTACTGAATGCTAAGTCTATAAGCATGACCCCAAAGCACTCAAAGACCAGCCTTGTGAGTTGGGTTCTTCCTGAAGTATACACATAGATGGAGTTAGGAATAAAGATTTGTTGAGGAAGAAGGCATGAGACACTCAAGGAAAGGGAGCAGAATGGTGTAGGAAGAGCAGAGGGGAAGTGGCAGAGCCATCACTTCCCTGGAGTTGCATAGCAAGGAGGTGGCAAAGCCAGGTCTGAGACTCCACGAATCTCCAGAATGCAGGCATAGGACCACAGTGCACACTGCCTGGTCTGCTCCAGCTCTGACAGACCGTGTGTTACTATCACTCAAATCATAGCTGCCACACTTATTCATTATGGGCCCAATTCCCCACTAAGCACCTTCTGATGTGCATGACCTATTTGTGAGGTAAGCGTTCCTTTCTGCCTTTTACATATTTAGAAACCTGAGTTGCAGTGAAGTTAAATGACAGGCACAGAATCATTCCACAAATAAGCAGCAGAATGAGAATTCACGCTTCAGATTCACGCTGTCCACCCTGAGGCCATGGTCCTTTATGTTCCCATTGCCTTTGAGTTAGGACAGAGTTTCATTCATCTTTGTAATCACATAACCTAAAAAATTATAGGCATTGAATAAAAATTTGCTGAATGAAGAATGTGCTTTTCCAGAATCTCTGGAATTGTAAAATGTAGTCATTTATTTTTAAAGGCATGTTATCAAGATAAGGCTATTCCTAATGCTTATTTTCACTTTTTAAAAATACTAGTTATAGCTTTTGTGCTATGAATAAAATTTCTAGTAGTCAATACATTAAACACACATACTGAAAGAGGCTTGGGAACCTTAAAGATGCTATTTTAGTGAAAATTAGTTGATAAACAGATGATCCTCAAACTTCCATGAACACATAAGTCATTGAGGAAGCTTATTAACATGCAGATTACCGAGCCCCACCAACCATAGATTCTTATTCAATAGATTTTATAAGAAGCCTCCAAATCTGCATTTTGTAGTAATCTCTAAGTGAGTCCAGAGCAGGTGGTTCCACAGACCACATCTTGACAAACTCAAGCGAGTCACTGGAACTTTCCATCGGCTAATTAACCTCTGTGTCACATAAGAAATCTTAAAAAACCTAACAGTAAAATTGCAACTGGAATAAAACTGTTTGACCTCTGTTATTTGCTATAATGATTTTTAGAACTGATGATGAGACCTGAGACCCATATCATAATCTGTGTAGGTGCCAATTTAGCTTGATTGGATCAGGTGGACAGAATACTTCACAATCATTTAAATCTTTAGACTGATTCTGGGGAGAAGAGCTAGTGAGTCAATTTGTGCAATTTCAATTGTTTATGTCATCCCAGCAGACTTTTATCTTTCCATCAATGTTATGTCATTGAAATTAAAGCACCTGCAATTATAAGAATTACTCTTCTATTAAATCTTACCAAGAAAGAAAAGTCCCCAAATGGAGAACTCAATATAGGGCAACAAAGAGCTACACCCTTGGGTGAACGTAAAGGAGAAATAAAGCCAGAGACTTAGTCTGTGCTCTGCGAAAAGCAGGTCTAAGTCAGACCTTTCATGGAGGTGGTTTATTTGGGGAAATGGCCCCAGGAAGCACGAGGGGAAATGATTGAAAGGAAGGGAACCAGAGAAACATGGGTCATGAGCCAAGGACACTGTGAGCAAATGGACCCAGGCCCCCTTGGGCCCTTTGAAGACCCATGTGGAACACAGGATGGAACTGAGGGGATCTGGGTGTCAGCCAATGACTCCCCTCCCTCACCAGATGAGGGCCGCCCCTGGGGGCGTTAGAGCCCCAGCACTTTTTTATTGTTGCTCAGCCCCTAAGCCATGTCTGACTCTTTGAGTCCCCATAGACTGCAGCACGCTAGGCTTCCCTGTCCTTCACTATCTCCTGGAGTTTGCTCAAACCCATGTCCATTGAGCCAGTGATGCCATCCGACCATCCCAACCTTTGTCGTCCCCTTCTCCTCCTGCCCTTGATTTTTCCCAGCATCAGGGTCTTTTCCAATGAGTCAGCTCTCACATTAGATGGTCAAAGTATTGGAGCTTCAGCATCAGTCCTTCCAAAGAATATTCAGGGTTGATTTCCTGTAGGATTGACTGGTTTGATCTCCTTGCTGTTCAAGGGACTCTCAAGAGTCTTCTCCAGCACCACAGTTCAAAAGCATCAGTTCTTCAGTGCTCAGTCTTCTTTATGGTCCAACTTGCATCCATACATGACTACTAGAAAAGCATAGCTTTGACTAGATGGACCTTTGTTGGCAAAGTAATGTCTCTGCTTTTTAATATGCTGCTTAGGTTTGCCATAGCTTTCCTTCCAAGGAACAGGTGTCTTTTAACTTCATGGCTACAGTCACCATCTGCAGTGGTTTTGGAGCCCAAAAGAAGAAAATCTGTCACTGTTTCCACTTTTTCCCCATCTATTTGCCATGATGTGGTGGGACTGATCTTATGTTTTGCCATGGATCTTAATGGATGCCATGATCTTAATGTTTTCTGAACACTGAGTTTAAAGCTAGCTTTTTCACTCTCCTCTTTCACCTTGATCAAGAGACTCTTTAGTTCCTCTTCGCTTTCTGCCATTAGAGTGGTATCATCTGCATACCCGAACTTGTTGATATTTCTCCTGGCAATCTTGACTTCAGCTTGTGATTCATCCAGCCCAGCATTTTGTATGATGTACTCTGCATGTAAGTTAAATAAGCAGAATGACAAAATACAGCCTTGACATACTTCTTTCCCAATTTTGAACCAGTCCATTGTTCTATGTCTGGTTCTAGCTATTTTTTCTTGTCCGGCATACAGGTTTCTTAGGATACAGGTAAGATGGTCTGGTATTCCCATCTCTTTAAGAATTTTCCACAGTTGGTTGTTTGTCATGATTCACACAAAGGTTTTATCATAGTCAATGAAGCAGAAGTAGATGTTTTTCTGGAATTCCCTTGCTCTTTCTATGATCTAGCGGATGTTGACAATTTGATCTCTGGCTCCTCTGCCTTTTCTAAATCCAGCTTATACATCTGAAAGTTCTTAGTTCACATACTGTTGGAGCCTAGCTTGGAGGATTTTGAGCAGTACCTTGCTTGCATGTGAAATGAATGCAATTATGGTAGTTTGAAGTTTGAACATTCTTTGTCATTGCCTTTCTTTGGGGTTGGAAATAGCAGAGAGCAGTTAATAATCAAGTAATTCTCAGACTTCCATGGGCAAAGGATCACTGGGCTGTCCTGTCCCAGGCTGAACAATCTACCCTGACACTGCCAGTGGAGAAGCAGAGAGATGCAGGCTCTGGAGGGGATGTGAGGACACAGGGCATCTGCTCAGCTGGATGGGACTCCAAGGCAGCCTGTGGGTGGGGGCCCAGACACCAATGACAGCTGCTCCAAAAAGCTAGAAGACATGGAGGTCTGACCTTTGGCGTTGATGGAAGAGGGTTAAAAAAATGTCTTTCCTAAGAAGTTGGATCACATGCCAATGCTAATCATACACACTTATGCCCTAAATTCATATCCCTGAGTGGTCCGTAGAAACCTTAGGCAGGGCATATAAGTGGCCTTGGGTTGGCAATGCTGTCCAGTGATGCACAAGCAGATGCAAAGCCTGTGTGAACCTGGCTTCAATCCAGCTGAACAGTAACTGTAGTAACTGATATTTGATTCATCTCAACCTCCCTGATGCTAAAATGTGGCACAATAAAAAAAAAAAAAAAAAAAAAAACCCAGTGAAACACATTAGTAACAATTTAGCCACAAAACAGGTAGTCTCTTTCCCATGTAATAAAACCTTCAAGAGCACTCCTTTTTCTGTCCCCTGACCCACACACGCACCTTTAACAGGTGTCTCTTTATAGTGGAGGACACTTGCTGGTACATAAGAATGTCTTCTTTCTTCCTCCAAGGTTTACAGCCATGCAAATAATTAATATTCTGTTGAAACCAGCCAAATAGCAACCGGACTGAATGCAACAGAACAGAAAGCTGAAATTTGAGGGTAGCTTTTAGAAATACTCTTACCATTTCCCCAGAGGAAGCCACGGGGCAGGGGAAATGCTACCGCTTCTAGCTGCGTTATTTTGAGCTTTCAAAAAATTATAATACTGTAAAAAGAAAGAAATCAAACTTGGTATCTCCCCTTTCAAAAAGCCTTCAGGCTTTTATTTCACAATCTCCTATGGACTGGTCTACACTTTTTTTTAAAGAAGATCATTGTGTCCTGAGATCAAGAAATCAAAATTGGATTGCCTCTTCCTCAAAGGTGAATTGTTATCTTGCTGAAGAGATGATGTGACAGGATCTCGAGTTTGGTAAAATACGTGAACAAAAAAAAAAAAAAAAAGGATTAAGATTTCTTTGCCTGAAAGGGAAATTCTGGATGTTATATTTTTTTTTTCCTTTATGGAAGAGTTTCCTGAATTGTCTCCTAGAACAAGAGATTAAACGTCAAGAGATAAAGCAGGTGCAAGGCACATTATTTAGTGCTGTCAGAGCCCATTCTCTCACTGGAGGTGCTGTTTCCACACGAAAAATGAAAGTGGCCTGATACCTACAGGAGCATCTGTGACAGTCTGAGAAAAGAGGCAGAGGGCTAGGGATCCCTCAGTTGTCAGAATTCTGGAACAAGCAAGAGATTACTAACTATGGGAAAGACCAGGGTGCCTATAGAGATGTCAGCCAAGACAAAAGCAAAATGCAGCCATCAGAAGTCAATCAAGCGATGAAGCAACAGGCCAGTTAAGATGCTCAGCACCCAGGGGCTCAGGAAGGCGACTGAGCGCCCCAGTGATGTCAGTCCCAAGAAGCTGGTGCTACAGCACAAACCCAGGAAGAGCCTTGGGACCCAGAGCATGACATCATTACAAAGCTAACCTCTGTTGACTGACCACCCACTTTCCTGCTGGGCCCCCAGATCCCCGGGTGCCCAAGGAAGCCTCTATGCTGCTTCATGCTTAGAATCTTTACCATGGGTTCCAAACCAAGCCATCATACACTTCTAACTGCATGTAGGAAGTTCAGAGTGACATGAACCTGGTTTTCCAGATTAAAGAGGCCATGGCATGAACCCATCTTCAAAGGGAAAATGAAACCCCCAAGCCTGGACTCCAGAATATCTGGCAGGGGAGTATGGTCTCTGTAGAGGGCCCTGCAGATTCTGTAGTGGGATGACCTCTGCATGTCACATTCCTACTGATCCTGCTGCCACTGACCACAGGGAAGTCCCTGCCATTCAACAGGACTCCCTCTCTTCACTGTGACCAAGTCTGTGCTCCTCTCCCTCCCCCAAGCCATCTTAAGGACATGAAAGACATTCTTCAAGTCCACTGCTTTCAAATGGATTAGAGGTGACCAAGCAGACCTCTGAAAGAAGATTCTAGGCCTTGCCCAAATTCCAGTCCCGTTTCACCTGACTCTGCATGGCTCTCTCGCCACTGTTACTATATTGATGAAGTGACAATAGCCCCAGAATGAACTCGGAAGAACAACCTCGTCACTCACTAGATGGCCTGGGGGCAGCCATGCCTCTTTTCTGGTTGCAAAGGGTTTTGTTGAACTGGAATATGGTCAAGGATCTCCTTTATTTCTTGGGGAAAACAGTCTGGTTCAGACAGCAAAAGACAAAATAGAACTAGGATCTAAAAGCGGATTAAAACCCCTAGGAAGAGGGGGTTGGAAAACATAACAGCAGCTTCAGGCAGGTAACTTCAAATTCTCTTTGATAAAAGGCAGCTGGTTGAGTTTACCTGCAGTTTTAGTTACATGTTTAGTGAATGTGCTTAGACAGTCCTTTAGGGGGATGTGTGTGTGTATATACTGTGGAAAATTCTGAAAGAGATGGGAATACCAGACCACCTGACCTGCCTCTTGAGAAACCTATATGCAGGTCAGGAAGCAGCAGTTAGAACTGGACAATGAACAACAGACTGGTTCCAAATAGGAAAAGGAGTACGCCAAGGCTGTATATTGTCACCCTGCTTATTTAACTTCTATTCAGAGTACATCATGAGAAACGCTGGGCTAGAAGAAGCACAAGCTGGAATCAAGATTGCCAGGAGAAATATCAATAACCTCAGATATGCAGATGACACCACCCTTGTGGCAGAAAGTGAAGAGGAACTAAAAAGCCTCTTGATGAAAGTAAAAGAGGACAGTGAAAACGTTGGCTTAAAGCTCAACATTCAGAAAACTAAGATCATGGCATCCGATCCCGTCACTTCATGGGGAATAGATGGGGAAACAGTGGAAACAGTGTCAGAGTTTATTTTAGGGGGCTCCAAAATCACAGCAGATTGTGATTGCAGCCATGAAATTAAAAGACGCTTACTCCTTGGAAGGAGGGTTATGACCAACCTAGATAGCATATTCAAAAGCAGAGACATTACTTTGCCAACAAAGCTCTGTCTAGTCAAGGCTATGGTTTTTCCTGTGGTCATGTATGGATGTAAGAGTTCAACTGTGAAGAAGGCTGAGTGCCAAAGAATTGATGCTTTTGAACTGTGGTGTTGGAGAAGACTCTTGAGAGTCCCTTGGACTGCAAGGAGATCCAACCAGTCCATTCTGAAGGAGATCAGCCCTGGGATTTCTTTGGAAGGAATGATGCTAAAGCTGAAACTCCAGTACTTCAGCCACCTCATGCGAAGAGTTGACTCATTGGAAAAGACTCTGATGCTGGGAGGAGCAGGAGGAGAAGGGGATAACAGGGGATGACAGAGGATGAGATGGCTGGATGGCACCACTGACTTGATGGACGTGAGTCTGGGTGAACTCCGGGAGTTGGTGATGGACAGGGAGGCCTGGCGTGCTGCGATTCATGTGGTCGCAAAGAGTCAGACACGACTGAGTGACTGAACTGACTGAACTGACTGTGTGTGTATATACGTGTGTGTGTGTGTGTGTGTGTGTGTGTGTTTGCTGTAGTGGTGATAAACTCTCAGAAGGCATAAAAATGATTTTGATAGAAGCTATCAAAAGATAGCTGCTCTCTACTGGTCCTGGACTTTGGCTGCAATATTCCCCAGCCTCCAGCCAACCCTGGGGCCCACAATCTGAGCTGGCTCTGGCCAATCTATCCTGTTACTGTTAGTCCTGGATTCAATGGGTTTTGGACACTGACAGACTCCCTTGATTCATCTCCAGCCTGAAGTCAAGGGGAGATTCCGTCAGTAACTAAGGACCTTTGTTCAGTCCTGAATGGCAGGTTTTTCCCTTCAATTAGTGCTCCTAAATAGTTACACCACCCCTTAGGTTGTCTAGTTGGTTAACATATTGTGCAGTGTTCAATACATTGCATGCTTAAAGCTTTGTTTTAATCGTTATTTCAAAAATCAGAACATAAGGCTAGCATATACTTGAACTCTTGAAGTTTAATGTTAATAATTAAATAGTGTACCCATTAAAAAAAATTAAGATGCAGGTATCTGTGATAGTTCTTTTTGAAGAAAAGCAAAATGTGAAATGGGTTCCAGCTTAATGCCAGGTGTGTTTGAAAACTTCTCCTAGTAGGAAAAAATCTATCATTTTTCCCTGAAGCAGAGAGAATTGGTATTGAGAGTCTAAGACTAGAAATGGAATTAGCGTAACGGAACTGAATGCACTTACTTCCAGTCCAGGGTCCTCTGACAGTCTTTCACTGTTTCTATAAATCTGCTATTTATTGGATGCAGCTTTCTTCCTAGGTATAGATTTTGAGGACTTTGGTCATCACAAAGATGACACGCTAGATTTTATCAAATGCTCGGAATACATCGTGCTGTTTAGGAAAATACATAAAGAGGGCTAAATCTGGTGGAAATATTTAAGGAATCTATAATTAAGAATGATAGGATTAAATTATTCTTGGACTAAAGAGCTGTATACATAATCATGCAGGATTTCGGCCCAAGCAGAGGTACTTTCTTTCCGGAGCCTTAAGTGCTTGACAAAGTTTTGAAGGATCCAGCATGGGTTATTTCCAGCAGTCAGTTTCCTTTCTTATGAAAGATACCACATAAAGAACCATTGAAAAGCCTGAAGCAGCCCCACTGTGGCTCCTTACATAGTTAAAACCCTATTAGAGTAAAAGAATCAAGAGACTCCTATGGAAAAAATACCTATCTCTGTGCTCACTAGGGCCCTGCTGTGTACAGATTTACCCAGTCGCTGCAGAGAAACAAGAGCCACAGAGAGCGTGTGATGGTGTGGGGGGTGGCGTTTGAGAGACACCCGATTTGTATTGTTCCTGCTGGAAAGCCCCTGATCTGAGACCAGCCCTGGCGGCCCTGAGCTGAGAAGGGCCTCCTTGTAGCTTTCATTCTTGCCAGGCCCTGAAGGACACCGGGGAGGCAGAAAGAGGCTGAATGAGAATTAGATGCTTAATTGGGGCCTGGAAAAGGGAAAGAAAAGCCAGACATGTGGAGCGTGACTGGAATCCAGCTCAGTGAAGCCAAATGCAGCAACACCTGGGGAGGCTTCGTGGTTGAGATCTTACATAAAGGAGTTGGAGCAGCCTTTCCGATTTCCAGGGAGGCAGCACCATGAACAAGAGGAGGCGAAGGGGGAGTGAGGCGGGTCAGGTGAAGATGTAAGGAGCTGAGTCCCCCAGATCTTTTACCCACAGGAAATCTTTCTACGTATCCAAATGCCTGGCATGGGTGGAAACCGTATGACACTGACTCCTCTGACCGGCTCCAAGTTCAGTGTCATTTCCTTGTTATCCACTATTTTTTCTTCACCCCCATCCTCCAGGCCTCCAGATTCCCTGTTCATACCATAGCACTTGGCATGTGGGTGATTAACGTTCTCAGTCTCTCTCTGCCTCAGCTACCTTGTGAAGTCCTCATTCATTTTGCATCTCACCACATGGTAGACACTGATATACTGGTGGATATGTTTTGGGGGTCTTCTTCCCGAAGCTTGCAGTCCATGGGGTCTCAAAGGGACAGACACAACTGAGTGACTGACACTTTCACTTTTCCCAAATGTTGGGTTTCATTAGAGTGGTTATTCTGACAATAACCAGTGATGGATTTCTAAACCATTCTCAAAGTTGCTGTAAGGAGGCACATCATCTGGCTAAACATAAAAGAAGAAAGGGTGTGTGTGTGTGTGTGTGTGTGTGTGTGTATGTGTATCTGGTATACATAATATGTATATATCATGCCCACAACCAGGTACCACCACAACCTTTCATTTCTTGCTAAAGACAGATTCTGGTTTTGATTAGGGCAGAATATTCCCAGTTAATACATGAAGAGGTGTGTTGCCATGGAAAGGGTATCTTGTAGAAACATGCAGATTTTCCACCAGTGTGATCCTGTCATTCATTTTTAAAAAATAAGTTTTATTGGAGTATAGTTGATTTTCCCTGATAGCTCAGTTGGTAGAGAATCCACCTGCAATGCAGGAGACCCTCATTCAATTCCTAGGTCAGGAAGATCCCCTGGAGAAGGGATAGGCTACCCTCTCCAGTATTCTTGGGCTGCCCTTGTGGTTCAGTTGGTAAAGAATCCGCCTGCAATGTGGGCAGACCTGGGTTCATTCCCTGGGCTGGGAAGATCCCCTGGAGAGGGGAAAGGCTACCCACTCCAGTATTCTGGCCTGGAGAACTCCATGGACTATATACAGTCCATGGGGTTGCAAAGAGTCAGACACGACTGAGTGACCTTCACTTTCACCTCACTTTCATAGTTGATTTAGATTTAGATTTGGTAGTTGATTTACTTTCTGCTGTATCAGTTATACATATAGCCACTGTTTTAGGTTCTGCTCCCTTATAAGTCATTATAGAGTATTGAGTTCCTTGTGCTATATAGTAGGTCCTTATCAGTAATCTATTTTATATATAGTAGTGTTTATATTGGAGAAGGCAATGGCACCCCACTCTAGTACTCTTGCCTGGAAAATCCCATGGATGGAGGAGCCTGGTAGGCTGCAGTCCATGGGGTTGCTGAGAGTCGGACACGACTGAGCGACTTCACTTTCACTTTTCACTTTCATGCATTGGAGAAGGAAATGGCAACCCACTCCAGTGTTCTTGCCTGGAGAATCCCAGGGACGGGGCAGCCTGGTGGGCTGCCGTCTGTGGGGTCACACGACTGAAGCGACTTGGTAGTATTAGTAGTAGTAGTAGTAGTAGTAGTAGTAGTAGTAGTGTTTATATGTTAATCACAATCTCCCAATTTATTCCTTCTCCTGTACTTGGTAACCATAAGTTTGTTTTCTGCATCTGTGACTCTATTTCTGTTTTGTAAATAGGTTCATTTGTACCATTTATTTTAGATTACACATATAAGCAATATCATATGATATTTGTCTTTCTCTGTCTGACTTATTTACTTAGTATGACAATCTCTAGGTCCATTTTCTATGACTGAGCAATATGCTACAGTGTATACATACAATATCTTTTTTATCCATTCATCTGCTGATGGACATTTAGGTTGCTTCCATGTATTGACTATTGTGAATAGTGCTTCTGTGAACATTAGGGCTCATGTATCATTTCAAACAATGGTTTTCTCTGGATACATGCCCAGGAGTGGGATAACTAGATCATCTGGTAGCTCTGTTTTTAGTTCCCTAAGGAAGCTCCACACACTTCTTTGTAGTAGCTTAACCAATTTACATGCCCACCAATAGTGTAGGAGGGTTCCCTGTTCTCTACATCCTCTCCAGGATTTATTCTTAGCAGACTTTTAAATTTTTAATTGCAGGACAATTGCTTTACAATATTTTGTTGGTTTCTGCCATACATCCATATGAGTCAACCATGGATATGCATATGTCTCCTTCCTCTTGAGCCCACCTCCCACGCCATCCTACCTCTCTCGGTTGTCACACAGTCCTGGTTTGAGTTCCCTGCGTCATACAGCAAATCCCACTGTCTACCTGTTTTCCATATGGTAATGTATGTTTCCATGCTGCCTTCTCCATTCATCCCTCCCTGCCCTTCCCCACTGTGTCTACAAGTCTGTTCTCTATGGCTGCATCTCCAGTGCTATCCTGCAAATAGGCTCATTGGTACCATCTTTCTAGATTCCATAGATTCCATATATATGCATTAATATATGATATGTGTTTCTGACTTACTTCACTCTATATAACAGGCTCTAGGTTCATCGCCCTCATTAGAACTGATTCAAATGTGTTCCTTTTTATGGCTGAGTAGTGTTCCATTGTGGGTTTCAGTCTGACTGCCCTCTGATGGAGAAGGATAAGAGGCTTATGGAAGCTCCCTGCTGGGAGAGACTGACAGATGGAGAAACTGAGTCTTGTTCTGATGGGCGGGGCCGTGCTCATAAATCTTTAATCCAATTCTCTGTTGAAGGGCGGGACTGTGTTCCCTCCTAATTATTTGACCTGAGGCCAAACTATGGTGAGGTAATGAAGATAATGGTGACCACTGGTCCACTGGAGAAGGGAATGGCAAACCACTTCAGTATTCTTGCCTTGAGAACCCCATGAACAGTATGAAAAGGCAAAAAGATAGGACACTGAAAGATGAACTCCCCAGGTCAATAGGTGCCCAATATGCTACTGTAGATCAGTGGAGAAATAACTCCAGAAAGAATGAAGAGACAGAGCCAAAGCAAAAACACCCAGTTTTGTGGATGTATGTGAGTGGTGATGGAAGTAAAGTCCGATGCTAAAGAGCAATATTGCATAGGAACCTGGAATGTTAGGTCCATGAATCAAGGCTAAGTGGAAGTGGTCAAACAGGAGATGGCAAGACTGAACATCGACATTTTAGGAATCAGTGAACTAAAATGGACGAATTTAACTCAAGTGATCATTGTATCTACTACTGTGGGCAGCAATCCCTTAGAAGAAATGGAGTAGCCCTCATAGTCAACAGAGAGTCTGAAATGCAGTACTTGGATACAATCTCAAAAATGACAGAATGATCTCTGTTCGTTTCCAAGGCAAACCATTCAATATCACGGTAATCCAAGTCTATAGCCCGACCAATAATGCTGAAGAAGCTGTAAGTTGAATGGTTCTATGAAGAGCTACAAGAACTTCTAGAACTAGCAACCAAAAAAGATGTCGTTTTCATTATAGGGGACTAGAATACAAAAGTAGGAAGTCAAGAAATACCTGGAGTAATGGGCAAATTTGGCCTTGGAATAAAGAATGAAGCAGGGCAAAGGCTAACAGAGTTTTGCCAAGAGAACTCACTGATGAGAGCAAACACCCTCTTTCAACAACAGAAGAGAAGATTCTACATGGACATCACCAGATGGTCAATTTCAAAATCAGACTGATTATATTCTTTGCAGCCAAAGATGGAGAAGCTCTACACAGTCAGCAAAAAACAAGACCAGGAGCTGACTGTGGCTCAGATCATGAACTCCTTATTGCCAAATTCAGACTTAAATTGAAGAAAGTAGGGAAAACCACTAGACCTTTCAGGTATGACCTAAATCAAATCTCTTATGATTATTGTCACAGTGAAAGTGGCAAATAGATTTAAGGAATTAGATCGGATAGACAGAGTGCCTGAAGAATTATGGATGGAGGTCCGTGACACTGTACAGGAGGCAGATATCAAGAGCATCCACAAGAAAAAGAAATGCAGAAAGGCAAAATGGTTGTCTGAGGAGGCCTTACAAACAGCTATGAAGAGAAGCTAAAGGCAAAGGAGAAAAGGAAAGATTATACCCATTTGAATGCAGAGTTTCAAAGAATAGTAAGGAGAGGTAAGAAAGGCTTCCTCGGCAATCAATGCAAAGAAATAGAGGAAAACAATAGAATGGGAAAGACTGGAAATCTCTTCAAGAAAATTAGAGATACCAAGGGAACTTTTAATACAAAGATGGGCACAATAAAGGTTAGAAATGGTATGGACCTAACAGAAGATGTTAAGAAGTGGGAAGAATACACAGAAGAACTATACAAAAAAACTTCATGACCCAGATAACCACGATGGTGTGATCACTCACCTAGAGCCAGACATCCTGGAATGTGAAGTCAAGTGGGCCTTAGGAAGCATCACTACAAACACAGCTAGCGGAGGTGATGGAATTCCAGTTGAGCTATTTCAAATCCTGAAAGATGATGCTGTGAAAGTGCTACACTCAATATGCCAGCAAATTTGGAAAACTCAGCAGTGGCCACAGGACTGGAAAAGGTCAGTTTTCATTCCAATCCCAAAGAAAGGAAATGCCAAAGAATGTTCAAAATACTGCACAATTGCACTCATCTCACATGCTAGTAAAGTAATGCTCAAAATTCTCCAAGTCAGGCTCAAACAGTATGTGAACCATGAACTTCCAGATGGTCAAGCTGGATTTAGAAACAGCAGAGGAACCAGAGAACAAATTACAAACATCCATTGGATCATCAAAAAAGCAAGAGAGCTGCAGAAAAACATCTACTTCTGCTTTACTGACTATGCCAAAGCCTTTGACTGTGTGGATCACAGAAAACTGTGGAAAATTCTCAAAGAGATGGGAATGCCAGACCACCTGACCTGTCTCCTGAGAAATATGTATGCAGGTCAGGAAGCAACAGTTAGAACTAGACATGGAACAAGAGACTGGTTCCAAATAGGAAAAGGAGTACATCAAGGCTGTATATTGTCACCCTGCTTATTTAACTTCTATGCAGAGTACATCATGAGAAATGCTGGGCTGGAAGAAGCACAAGCTGGAATCAAGACTGCTGGGAGAAATATCAATAACCTCAGATATGCAGATGACACCACCCTTATGGCAGAAAGTGAAGAAGAACTAAAGAGCCTCTTGATGAAAGGGAAAGAGGAGAGTGAAAAAGCTGACTTAAAACTCAACATTCAGAAAATTAAGATCATGGTATCAGGTCCAATCACTTCATGCCAAATAGATAGGGAAACAGTGGAAACTGTGTCAGACTTTATATTTTTGGGCTCCAAAATCCCTGCAGATGGTGACTGCAGCCATGAAATTAAAAGACCCTTGCTCCTTGGAAGAAAAGTTATGACCAACCTAGATAGCATAATAAAAAGCAGAGACACTACTTTGCCAACAAAGGTCCGTCTAGCCAAAGCTATGATTTTTCCAGTGGTCATGTATGGATGTGAGAATTGGACTATAAAAGAAAGTTGAGTACTGAAGAATTGATGCTTTTGAACTGTGGTATTGGAGAAGACTCTTAGAGTCCCTTGGATAGCAAAGAGATCAACCAGTCCATCCTAAAGGAATTCATTCCTGAATATTCATTGGAAGGACTGATGTTGAAGCTGAAACTCCAATACTTTGTCCACCTGATGCAAAGAACTGACTTATTTGAAAAGACCCTGAAGTTGGGAAAGATTGAGGTGGTAAGAGAAGTGGATGACAAATGATGAGATGGTTGGATGGCATCACCAACTCAATGGACATGAGTCTAAGTAAACTCTGAGAGTTGATGATGAACAGGGAGGCCTGGCATGCTGCAGTCCATGGGGTTGTAAAGAGTTGGACACGACTGAGTGACTGAACTGAACTGAACTGAAGTGTTCCATTTCATATATGTCCCACAGTTTCTTTTCCATTCATCTGTCGATGGACATCTAGGTTTCTTCCATGTCCTAACTATTGTAAATAGTGCTACAATGAACATTGGGGTACATGTGTCTTTTTCAATTATGGTTTTCTTAGGGTATATGCCCAGCAGTGGGATTGTTGGGTCATATGGTAGTTTTATTCCTAGTTTCTTAAGGAATCTCCATACTGTCTTCCATAGCAGCTGTATCAATTTACAATCCCACTAACAGTGCAAGAGGGTTCCCTTTTCTCCACACCCTCTCCAGCATTAATTGTTTGTAGATTTTTTGATGATGACTGTTCTGATTGGTGTGAGGTGATATCTTATTGTAGTTTTTTTTCTTGTCCTTTAAATCTGTTTTATTTTATTTTTAATTTTGTTTATGTTAGTTGGAGGATAATTTTACAATATTGTGATGGTCTTTCCCATGCATCAATATGAATCGGCCATAGATATAAGTAGGTATGCATGTGTCCCATCCATCCTGAAACCCTCCCACCTCCCTCTACACCCTATCCCTCTAGGTTGTTCAGAGCACCAGTTTGGGTGCTCTGCTTCATGCATCAAACCCACACTCGTTATCTAGTTTACATACGGTAATGTATATGTTTCAATGCTATTCTCTCAAATCATCCCACCCTCTTCTTCTCCTATTGAGTCCAAAAGTCTGTGTCTCCTTTGCTGCCCTGTATGTAGGATAATTAGTACCATCTTTCTAGATTCTGTATATATGCATTAATATTCAGTATTTGTCTTTCTCTTTCTGACTTACTTCACTCTACATAGGCTCTCGATTCATCCACCTCATTAGAACGGACTCAAATGCATTCCTTTTTATAGCTGAGTGATATTCCATTGTGTATATGTACCACATCTTCCTTATCCACTCATCTGCCTATGGGCATCTAGCTTGCTTCCACGTCCTAGCCATCGTAACTAGTGCTGTGCTGAACGTTGGGGTACATGTAGTTTCTATATGCATTTCTCTAACAATGAGTGATGTTGAGCATCTTTTCATGTGTTTATTTAGCCATCTGTATGTCTTCTCTGGAGAAATGTCTGTTTAGATCTTCTGCCCACATTTTGATTGGGTTGTTTGTTTTCCTTGTATTGAGTTGCATGAGCTGCTTGTATATTTTGGAAACTAGTCCTTCGTCACTTGCTTCATTTACTATTATTTTCGTCCCTTCTGGGGGTGGTCTTTTCACCTTGAGTATAGTTTCCTTTGCTGTGCAGAAGCTTGTAAGTGTAGTTATGTCCCATTTGTTTCTTTCTGTTTCCATTACTCTAGGAGGTAGGTCATAGGGGATCTTGCTGTGATTTATGTCAGTGTTCTGCTTATGTTTTCCCCTAAGAGTTTTATAGTTTCTGGTCTGACATTTAGGTCTTTAACCTATTTTGAATTTATTTTTGTATAAGGTGTTAGAGAATGTTCTAATTTCATTCTTTTACATGTAGTTGTTCAGTTTTCCAAGCACTACTTACTGAAGATATTATCTTTTTTTCCATTGTATATTCTTGCCTCCTGTGTCATAGATGAGGTACCTATTGGGCCCTGGGTTTAATTCTGGACTTTCTATCTTGTTCCATTGATCTGTATTTCTGTTTTTGTGCCAATACCATAATGTTTTGATTACTATAGCTTTGTAATATAGCCTAAAGTCAGGGAAGCCTGATTCCTCCAGCTCCATTGATTCCTTTGGCTATTAGGTGTCTTCTGTGTTTTTATGCAAGTTGTAAAATTTTTGGTTCTAATTCTGTGAAATCCACTGGTAATTGAATAGGGATTGCATTGAATCTGTAGATTACATTGGGTAGTATAGTCATTTTGGCAATATTGATCCTTCCAATCCAAGAACATGGTATATCTCTTCACCTGTTCATGTCGTCTTTGATCTTTTTCATTTGTATCTTATAGTTTTCTGAGTACAGGTTTTTTACTTCCTTAGGTAAGTTTATTCCTAGGTACGTTAGTCTTTTTGATGTGATAGTAAATTGAATTGTTTCCTTAATTTCTCTGGTTTTCCTTGTTAGTATATAGGAATGCAAGAGATTTCTGTGTATTAATTTTGTATCCTACAACTCCACTACATTCATTGAAGAAATCTAATAGTTTTCTGGTCACATCTTTAGGATTTTCAGTGTATAACATCAGGTCATCTGCAAACAGTGACAATTTTACTTTTCCAATTAGGATTCCTTTTATTTCGCTTTCTTCTCTGATTGTTGTGGCCAGGACTTCCAAAACTACGTTGAGTAAAAGTGGCAAGAGTGGACATCCTTGTCTTGTTCCTAATCTTAGAGGAAATGCTTTCAGTTTTTCACTGTTGAGAATAGTCATTCATTATTTGGCTTTGGAGAGGGAGCCAAAGGCATGTGTCTACAAGTGATCACCACAGGTAGGGTGGTCAAGTAGCAGCTGTATGATTGGGGTTCTTTGGGAGAAAATAGGTTAAATGCAGTGTAAATGGTTTACAATTGTACCTTTGTTCCAAAGAAATGTGAACTAGTTATAAATTGAGTATATCTTATTGTCATTAGACAAAAAAACACAGACTGGGAGTCTTAAACAACAGAAGTTTACTCTCTCACAGTTCTGGAGACTGGGAAGTTCGAATCCAGGTGCTGGGCTGATTGGGTTTTGGCAGGAGCTCTCTTCCTGGCCTGCACGTGGTCCCCTTCTCACTATGCCCTTATTCAGCAAAGGGAGAGAGATGTCCCTCTTCTTATATGGCCACAATTCTGTGAGATTAGAGCCTCAGTATTATGACCTCATTTAACCTAAATTAGCTCCATAAAGGCCTGATTTCCAAATATAGTCACATTACCAGTTGGGGCTTCAACATATGAATCTGGGGTGGGGGTCACAAATATTCAGTCCATAACATTGTCTGATCAGAGCTATTCTTTGATAAATATTCCCCAAACCTGCTATTGACAAAGGCTATGTATGTGAGACACCCAGAGTGAATACACTGTCCCACAAATCAAGAGAGTCTACATACCTGATCTTGGGTTTAAGATGGTGATATGAAATCAGACTTTAAATCTCACTCACCCAGACATAATGATATGAAAGCAGATAAGTATAACAAGCAAATGAATACAAATAAAAACAAATGAACCCAAAGAATGGGCTGGTAGCCACAACAAAGAGAAGGCATGAGCCTGGTTTTACCTCCAACCCTCCCCCTCGCTCTAGTAGACTGAAATAATCCTGAATAGGGTCTTACTAGCTACCATTTAGGGGCTTCCGAGGTGGTGCTATTGGTAAAGAACGCACCTGGCAATGCAGGAAACACAAGAGACTCAGGTTCAATCCTTGGGTTGGGAAGATCCCCTAGAGGAGGAAATGACAACCCACTCCACTGTTCCTGCCTGGGAAATCCCATGCACAGAGGAGCCTAGTGGGCTACAGTCCATAGGGTCGCAAGAGTCAGACACTACTTCACCACTACCACCAGCTACCATTTACTTGCCCAACTGGGAGAGAAGCAGCCCAGGGAAATTTCCACAAGTGCATGAAGCTAGCCATGAACACCTTCACTCCTCATTTCCCCCAAGAGACAGGAAAACTCACTATGATTCTCTATGTTAGTATCTCTTGCTGGGAGGAAAATGCTAAAGGAATGGCAGACCAATAACAAATGCCTGGATCTAATTACTTGTATGAGAAATTTTTTAAAAGAGGAATTTCACCAAATAGAGAGTGGAAGAGAAAATAAGTCAAGATCTTTGGGATAAGCAGGAAGCAGAGGAGGTGGTACTGGAGAGTCCCAGGTGAAACCCCCTTGAAGGAGGAGCCCCCTTCATTCCCTAAGGAGTCCCTGTAGGGTTTGCATTTGTAATGTGCCATCCATCCCCTGACACTAATGTTGCACTTCCCAGAAAGGTGGCCAGAAATAGACAGTCCTGAGGTTCAGAATCTGTCATGAGGAACAAAGCAGGAAGTTACAAAAAGCGAAACAAAGGCATACCCAACGGAGAGAAGGAATTTGTGGGGGCTGGATTCATGGCTTGCTGTGTGTCATTGGTTGTGGAAAGAGTGGGTAGTGATCTTTGTTATCAATAAATGCTGCATGGTTTATTTTGCTTCCCCTTACTTTGGATGAATTTTCCTAGGAGTGGTGTTAACCCTTTGTACCCTTAACATATTATCACAAAACACCTGGAAGTGAAACCTGCATGCTCCTCAAGCAGCTATGTAAATAGATAAGCCCACACCATTACTAAGGACTGGAACTTTTTTCCTGAGGCTAAATATATTTATTTTACGGCTCTTGGAACCACATCACTAAGAGGAGTCACATCACTGACTTTTATGATCATTTTAAATAATGTTGGTGCCTTGATTATAAAGAGCAGTTTGTGGGAATGCATCATGACAACACAGCATATCACAGACTCCGCTTCTCTTTAAGTTCTGTCTTTTCACTGACACTCTGTTCTTCCTGCATAAGTTGGTCTCTGATCTCCTTCTGCTTAGTTGCACTTGGATTCTATACCTAGAAAGTGAACTTGGCACTCTAAGGTCTAATGGAGATCATCTCCCCTAACAATCCATTGCTTGAAAAGAACATAAATTGATGTTTATGCACATGGAATAATTGCTTCCTTCCATTTGAGCTTGGAAGTTAAATATATGTGACAAATGCCCTAAACTCTGTGACCAGTTTTATTCCATTTTAGGCAATAGATTTTAGCCTGTAAATGGACTTCTAATCTCTATACATTAATTCTGTGTTTCTCAAAATTTCACACAAACACCATTTATAGTCCTAAAACTGCAGTCTTTCTGAGATGGAGCTCCAACCCAGCCAAAACTCAGACTGGGACTTGAACCCAGGATCCCTGAGCAGGAGGGGACTCAAACCCATTGTCTTTTCATTGAAACTGTTCCCCTGGTGTCAGAACTTCCCAAAGCTCAGGTTCTTTAGTCTTGTCACAGAAAGAATTCAGCAGGAGGCAAAGTGATAGGCAAACAGAGAGTTTATTAGCATGGGATGCTTGTGAGAGATACAAGCAGGCAAAGAAAGGCAGCACAGCCCTGAGAACAAAGAGGGCTAAATGTTTATAATCAGAGAAAAAGTGGAGAGGCGGGGAGAAGACCACCCTCTTCCTCGTTTTTGGATAGATGTCAAAGTTTACATCATTAGTTCCTCCTTTGACCCATGTGGTCTAGCTGGGAGTGTCACGGGGCTATTAAAATCATATGTATATTAGCAAAAGGCTGGTGACATATACTAGTATGACAATTCATCTCAGGTTTCAGTGTAATGTCCCCTTTCACCTAATTTCCTCCCCCTTTCACCTATAATCCTGTCTTGTCTACATGCGGAAATGCAGCTCTTCAAGGACCATTAACAAGATTCAGACTGCATACCTGTTGGCCTGCATTTATCTATTTGAAGGCTGTGCCAGATCTTCATTGATCTTCACTGAGTGCAGGCGTCCTCTAGCTGTGGGGAGCGGGCTCCCCTCTAGTCGCAGGGCACCAGCTTCTCACTGCAATGGCTTCTCTTGTTGCAGAGCATGGGCTTTAAGGCACACAGGCGTCAGCAGTTGTGGCACACAGGCTTGGTTGCCCCGTGGTATGTGGAATCTTCCCAGACCAGGGGTCAAACCTGTGTCCTCTGCACTGGCAGGCAGACTGCTAACCACTGGACCCCCAGGGAAGTCCCCTTGTGTGTTTAACTCAGGACTTGTGGCTGAGTGTGCCTGGTGCTTGAATGCACCTGGCCTTCCTTCAAGGTAGGGTAGATTGTTGCTAGGTTACCGGCTTCATTCGTTTACAAGAATTTCCCAAACTCCCTTCAAATTCCCTCTAGTGGGATTTTTAAACTAAACTATTTAACTATCCTACTTTATCCCTGTCAGTCCTGTAGATGCTTTCAGGTGATACCAAAGCTAACACATTATTATGTGTGAAAAGATTAGGCACAAATTAAGCTCACAGTTTTATAGCTGTAATTGCTATGGGACAAAATTAAGAAGCAATGTTAAGGCAGAGTCCATTAAAAACACATTATTAAGCATTGGGCTGCAGGAGACCCTGGTTCAATTCCTGGGTCAGGAAGATCCACTGGAGAAGGGATAGGCTACCCACTCCAGTATTCTTAGGCTTCCCTGATGACTCAGCTGGTAAAGAATTCACCAGCAGTGCAGGAGACCTAGGTTTGATCCCTGGGTTTGGAAGACACCCCAGAGAAGGGAAAGACTACCCACTCCAGTGTTCTACCCCGGAGAATTCTGTGAACTGTATAGTTCATGGTGTCGCAAAGAGTCGAACACGACTGGGTGACTTTCACTTTATTAAACATGAGTTTTCACCACAGTCGTGCCTTCAATCTCAGAGGCTTAGAACACCAATCGTCCATTCTTTTGTTCACAGATGTGAGGATCAACCCCATCTGGTCTGGGCCAGGAAGGATGTCAGGCTGTGAACTGAGTTTTAGGTCTTATTCGCTCAGCTCTTCCCTGAAGCATGTTCTTTTTGGGGTAAAAGGCAGGAGCAGAAGAGGGCAAACCCCAACAGAACAAGTGCATTTCACAGACCTCTGTTTGACTCACTTTTGCTAATGTCTCATTGGCTAAAGCAAATTCCATGACCAAGCCCAATGTCAAAGAACAATGAAGTCAGCTCCCATAGGCGTGAAGATAGGAAGTAAGCCTTTCTAAATAATTATCTAATTCATTACATTAATAGTAAAGTTGGAAATCCATTACATTAAGAGTAAGTTGGAACATAGATAATGGCAAAAGTCAAGATGGTTCAAGAATGCTTGCTTTGGTTCAACACCAATTTAATTCAATAGAATTGAATCCAGACAACTCTGCTTTCTGTAGCTGTCATGATACCTAGGGAACTACACATTCTGAACAATAATTATTTGTACTTCTTTTTGTTGCATGGAGTTTATTGCCAACATAAATCTCAAAAGAAATACTTGGAGAATCCTCTAATATCTCTCCATGTTTGTGTATTTAAAAATTTGGTTAACTGCATTCTATATGCATTTCAGCATCTTTTCTTTGTGGCAAGACTTGCTTCATTTATTATTTTTTATGTAATGCAACTGACCTACAAAAGGTTATCATAATCAAGGCTTTGAAGAGGACAGTTGAGGTTGGTAATTGAAAATGAACTGGTACTGACTGTCCCAGACTCTTTCTATTTCAGCATCTTTTATCTCCTGCTAGGAGCCCTGAAATGTACCTCTTGTTTGTGTTCTAAGCAGCAGCAATCAAAATGAGGGGAGGGACAGGCAAACTGAAATAAATAGGCTGTAGAGACAGTTTTTGTTTTGATCAGATTCTGTTGTCTGTGTGAAATGGAATCATTTCTCTGGGGCACTCAGATGCATTGCCCAGCAGGAGAGAAGCCCTTAGGATAATAACAGTTCCACATACATGAGAGTAATAAGTAACTGTCATTCTTCTTTCCCTCTTTCCAAATAACAGCACACACACCCACACTTGCATACACATATGCAATTGCACGTTCACATAAGCATGCCACCGCACACGTGCATAGTCATATATTCATACCACACGCACACGGATCATGTACACTCATGATGAATACATGAATAATGTCTACCATTAATAATAATCATACCATTAGGTATTATTGGACACCACCAGAACTTCTCAAAATACAACATAATTGTTATATTTTATAAGATATGACTACTATAGAAGGGATGTTAATTGACCTAACACTATTTACACATTATTTATTTGACTTTCTCCTTGGGGTCACTGTGATGGCATCTAGAAGAACTAGATGCCAATAATCATACCGTTAGGATCTTCAAAATACCAATAATCATACCATTAGGATCTTCAAAAGCAGATTTAAGAGACCTCTGCTCAACAACATGGCAATATATAGAGCTACAACTATGATTTTTCTTCTCTCTCTGTCACGGATCTGAAACTTGCCCTGACATTTCATGCTAATCTGTGCCAATATGATGGCATAACCTGAGAATTCTCAAATATATTTTAAAACAATGAGTTTGAAAAGACAAAACATAAGGCCAGCAACTTAAATATTTACTGTCTGGTTGGCCTTTTGGGTTTTGCTTTCTTCAACTTTTTTCCTCTCTCACCCAGCTCTTAGAAGTGTTTTGTATGCTCCTTTATTTTCATTGAGCATTATTCAATTGACTAGCATCCTGTTAGCTAGAAAGTTCTCTGTGATGTCAGAGAGGTTTCTCTATAGTAATATCATCAAGGTTATTACCATTAATAGTCATGACATTGAAAGAGATTCCCTGGAAGAATCAGCCACGGGTACTTCTAGATGCCATCACAGTGACCCCAAGGAGAAAGTCAAATAAATAATGTGTAAACAGTGTTAGGTCAATTAACATCCCTTCTATAGTAATCATATCTTATAAAATATAACAATTATGTTGTATTTTGAGAAGTTCTGATGGTGTCCAAGGAGTTAGAACATTTTGTAGTTATGTTTATAGTGAAAAGGCTGAGGCTTTTAAATACTGCGATGTTTGGTAAAAGGCATTCAAGAAAGCAAGTGACCAGGTAAGATATCCTCTTTTATGACATGTCTGTCTGTGTCTTGCTCATTTTCTATTGGCTTCCTTGTCTTTTATATTGTTTTATATATAAGTCCATTGTGAGTTATATATACATATGTGCACACACACACACACACACACACATATACAAGGACTCTTGTGCTAAATGTGTATATATATATGGCAAATCTTCTACTCTGGTTTATTTTACAGTCTTAATGCTGCATTTTGATAAACTAAAGCTGCTAATTTAAATGTTTTCCAGATTACTAGTCTTTTTCCTTATGGTTAATGTTTTATTTTTCCTATGTACGAAATTTTGCTTAATGATGTGAGGGTCTTTTTCCATGGTACCTTTCAAATGTAGTTCTATAACCTACCTAGAATTTTTATTTTTAGTATAGCGAAAATCCTTCAGTGTAAGTCTACTATTTTAACCCTGAAAATATTTCAAATTGAAGTCTAAAAGAAGATATTGTTAGGTATGAAATTTTACATTAATATTATTTTCTTCAAGCACTTTAAAGATATCATTACATTGTCTCTGGATTCCATTATTTTTATTGAGATGTCATCTATAATTCCTATTGTTGCTATTTTGAAGTGAATCCTTCTTTACTCACTAATTAATTTTATAGTTTTTCTTTAACCATGATTTTCTGCAGTTTTATAATGATTGACTTGAATGAGCTTTGCTTTGCATTAATTTTGTTTGGGGATCATAATAATTCTTTTCTATATTTTTCATCTTTATATTCTTTCATCTTTAATATTCTTTATATTTTCTTCTAAATTAGCTTTCAATTTATGAATTCTTTCTTCAGCTGTGTCTTATTACTGCCACATCTGCCTATTGAATTCTAAACTTCAAGTATTATATATTTTTCAGTTCCAGAATTTGCATCTGACTTTTTTTTAATACAGTGTTTAGTCCAGTGATCTGATAAACTTCTTTACCTTGAGAATTCACCCTCTTGGCACTCAAACCTTAAAGTCATTAACCATATTTTAAAGTTGTATCTATGAGTAATATCTCTAACATGTCTCTATATATTGTTTTACTGTCTTGGTTTTCAGTGATCCGTACTTGTTCTTCTGGAATGATTGGTATTTTTTTATTGAATGCTAGACACTATATGTGAAAAATTGTAGTGATGACTTGAGCCTCTGGATGACTTTATCTTCTTCCCGAGAGGATTATGTTTGCTTCTTAAAGGCAGGTAGGATTGAGCAGAGCACTGAAGTCTAGTCAGAGATTAAGTTGATTAAAAGTTGGTCTTCAGATTTCTTTTAAGAACTGGTCTGTTTCAAGTTCATTGCCCCCAGAGTATGACCCTTCAGGGGAATCCCAAAGAAAACTTGAGGTACTTGTCAGAGCACCTCTTCTTTAGTGGGCCCTGGCCTCCAAGTTTTGCCCCTCTCCCCTCACCCAAACTTCATTTAAAAACATCTGGAAGCTCTCTTAAACTTCTTTGTACCTGTGGAATGTCAAGTTCGCCATTTTTCACCTCCTCAAACTCCTTTAATGGCTCTCTAGTGCCTTAAAATAATTTCTCAAATCTGTTCAATGTCTCTATCTATTCTTGATGGGAGTATTACCCTACATTATGATAGTTATTTTAGGCAGAAATCTTTTTCTTAGTGTAGTCTTAACTTGCATTTTTTTTCATTAGTATCAAAGTGAATCACATTTTCACATAACTGCAGGCCATTCTCATTTTTTATTAACTTCCTGTTAGATCTCTTGCTCCGTATTCTATCCAATTGTTAATATTTACCTCTATTTTTTAGAAGTACTTTATATATCAAAGATATAGACCCATTGTCCATGATAAAAGGTATAAATATTTTTCAATTTATACTTCTTTTGCAAAACGTCTCTTATGGTAATTTTTCCCACCTCAAAGTCTGTGTTTATATAAAGTCAGACATTTCATTTTTTTTTTTTTTCTTATTTCTTCGGTTTTGAGGGATACTTAGCAAAGATCCCTGCTCTCAAGCTTAGAAAAATATCCATCAGTGGTTTCTTCTGTAATTGTGTCTTTAAGGAATATGTTGATGAGCAGTTGAAACATTGTCTATTTTCTAGAATTGACAGTGAGAAAAAATATGATGTTAAGTCCAGTTGGAAGTTTCAAGTTTTGTTTTCACTTTCCCAAACTCATCCTCAGAAACTAGTGAAAAAAGCTCATGGACACAGTCACTTTAATGTTGTCCTTGTAGGACTTGGCTGTCCAGGAGTCATTTTTTCTTATATTATCCTATTCCTGACTTTTCTCATCTACTCTCATGTTGTCAATGATATGACATTATTCTGTACTGAAAAGTAACAGTGTTAGGCACTCACTTGTGTCTGACTCTGCAACCCCATGGACTGTAGCCCACCAGGCTCCTCCGTCCATGGGATTTCCCAGGCAAAAATATTGGAGTGGGTTGCCCTTCCTCGAGGGGATCTTCCCAAGCCAGAAATCGAAGACGTCTCCCAGATTCCCACGCGTCTGATTCTCAATTTTCTTCCTCAGCATCAGATGCAAAGCTTCTTTGGTATCTGCACTTAAACGACCCTGCACTTCAGTCTTCAAATATAAAATGACTTTCTTCACTGTTAAGTACTGACCTTCCTACCTTCCATCTACCCAGGCTAAGATTAGTGACCTTACTTCTTGATTCTCAGCTTCAGTAAATCATTACCAAAAGTGCAAGTTGAAGGTATCTGCCTTTGAAGAGATTATACACTGGATCTTTCCTAGCCTTGATGCTTCACGAACAGGAAGATCAGCTTGAACATACTCTGAACTCAATAAGTATTCATGTAATGAAACTCAATTTAATATTCTATTTTTAAGTACATAAATAATAAAAAAAAAACTTTGAAATTATGGGTTTTTCCAGTACTTTATTTGTATTTTCAAATGCCCTGGCTCTTCAAGTTGTGAAAACATAATAGATATCTAAGAAGCAAGAGATTATTGTCCTTTTGACTATCTGTAAACTTTCTCACAAAAAGAAAAATGGATGTTAAATAGACTTATTATAGTGATCAATTTTTAATATGTACAAATATCAGATCATGAAAAGCAAAAGAAAACCAGTGCCCTTACAACTACACATAAGTCTGTTATATAGCTTTAGCCACAGTGAATGGAGGACAAGTCTTATGAAGTTGTGTGAGTAGAGAAAAATTACAACAGAAATTAACTAAAGACTGGATTCTCGGTAGTCCGGACTGGCAGCATCCAAGGATGTCTTCTAGGGGAACAACTGAGACATTCATTTGTGTTTAAACAAAAAAATCCTCACTGCCAGGAGACTGAATCTTTCAGCTTTCAGTCATGCCTAAGGCAAAATAGATTTTCTGTTTTTACTCTCTTCAAAATTAAAGCCACCTAAACTCACACACAAATTTCCCCAAATTCAAATTGTGGGTTGTTCTGATTAAACCAAGTTTCCCTGCTTTCGTGTTACCTGCTTTCTAATTTGAGAACTTGTGCATGTATGTATGTGATTATTTCACAAATTAAAGAGAATTTAGACTATGACAGCACTGAAGTATTCAAGCAACTCAGCCTACTGTTTCCTCCTTTAACCTCTTCTGCAAAAGAAATTCAATCCCAGGAGTATTTTTAAATTTAAGAGTGCAGTGGAGGATGACAGAACAATTGGCAGTCAGGACATTCCAATTCTCTATTAATCAAGGACTGTCGTCTTCTTCAGATCAAGGCGGAAACACACGGAGAGTTCCCGTGAAGAGCGAAGGCTCTGTTGACACAGAGAGCTCCACCAGTCCTGATGGTAAGTTTCTGAGCTATTTGAGTCACCGAAACCACAAACCTGGCGCACTTTCTCTGTGTAATCTAGGATTAAAGGAGCTGGTCTATGAATCAGCATGTTCAGTTTGAACAGGGTAAAGTTCAAAAACCGCTTTCTACTGGGAATTGGCAAAATTGACAGCCTTTTTTTAAAAAAAATAGCAAAAAAAAAAAAAAAAGCACGTGCCTCAGTTTACTCTTACTTCATGGCACCAAGGGAAGAGTGGGTCATGCCAAGGCTAAACTGAACTGAAGTCCAGCTGGTGAACTCTATGGAACTACTCAGCATTTAGAGGAGGCCTGGCTTGAATCTGGGCTATTCTTAAAATTTCATGACTCCACCTCACTGTATCACATCACATGGCTTGGCCAGAAACATAGTGAGTCTTTAAAAGCACTTTATCAATTTCCAAAAACCTTTCTTTGGTCATGTCTCATTTTGAAGGCATCTAAAGACTGTGAGCCTCAGGAATATTATCACCTTGCCCCCGCACCATGACACTGGAGACCCTCTGAGAGATCATCATTTGCATTAGAAAAAACAGCTATTTAGGCACACATGATTTCTAAATATTCAATTCCATTTGCCCACAGAGCTTAGGAGAGCCAGAATTGTTGGTCAGTTTTCAACATGTATATATAAAATCTTGCAGTTTGGGTTGATAATGACCTTGAGAAAATTTCAGCCACTGTTAGAAATTACTTGGTAGTTTTAAACAGTTTCCTATACCATGCGTTCCACCCTGCTATAGGCATGCCCTCACCTTCATTGACTCCCTTAATTATATGCTCTTTTGCAACAACTGATTTTTAATTTAATTTTTTTTAATTATCCAATTTTAAGGGTTACTTTCCATTCATAGTTATTACAAAATATTGGCTATATTCCCCATGTTCTACAAAACATCTTTGAACCTATCTTTGACTCAGTGCAAACTGATTATTTTTTTAACCCTTCCCTGGAGGACGGCGTGGCAGCCCACTCCAGCATTCTTATCTGGAGGATCCCATGGACAGAGAAGCCTGGCAGACTACAGTCCACAGGGCCGCAAAGAGTCGGACACGACCCAAGCGACTGAGCATGCACATGCATTATCTAGGAAAATAATATTTTTAAACCCCAGATTTCATCCATTAAAAGTCACTCCATGATAGTCATACTCAGCTGAGTGAAACCCTCCCAGCCAGGTTGTGACACTATAAACATGATTTTTAACTAGGTCTCTACAAATCATGTTCTGAAAAATACCAAGGTAATGCAATTCTCACTAAATGAAAGGGGCATAAATGTGTTAAATACTAAGGTTCAGTCCTCACTATAGAGTTTACTGAGCACAAAGTCTCAGCTATAAAAAAAACATAGTTAACATTGCTCATCAGATGCTTTTCCTATTAACACTTATTAATAGATTTTAGAACTAGGGACCCTTGAGTTGGAGGAAGGAACAGATAAGGAACACTCTCCTATATTTTATTCTGTACAGCCCACACTGAGATGGTCAACCTTACAGTAACTCTGTGGGCCAGGATGGAAAGTGTGCACAGTGTTCGTTTTTATGGGCACCCTTGCTGTATCTGGCCAGTTTACACCTGGGGTAAAGAGTGGGCTCACACACGGTGAGAAACCAAGGAGTGTTTGCAGCAGGAACAGAGAGACCTGCTTTTAAAACCTTCCTCCTTGAGAGTTGGGTGGGCTGCCAACCAGCCATTCCCTCTTTCAAGTCTCTTTGGAATAGGAAATCCAGCCCCTGCCACTGTTTTACCTGAATCAGGTTTTCGTGTTCAAGAAAGAGAGATGTGGATGATTGATTTTGTTCAAACAAATGAAGATTACCCAAATGAGAACAGGTTACACATCCAGAGCATGGGTGTCAGCTCTTATCACTTACGTTTGGCCAACTCAAAGGCAGGAGGGAAGCGGGGAACTTCTATCTAACAAAAGGGAAGATTTCAAAGACCCTTGACAGGAGGTTGTTTGCAAGAGGAAGCCAGATGGGTTAACCAGAAGTGGCTGGTTGGTTTGAGAAGATTTGGTTTTCCCCGGTTGGCCCTGTGTTGGGAGCATGGAGCAAACCACAGGGAAGCTGGCAGTCACTGACCAAGTTCTGAGCTGCTTGCTGCAGAGTTTTGAAGTCAGAATTCTACTGCCAAGTATGGTCTGGCCATTGTTCATCTGTATATTAAGTCTCTCGGTATATAATATGGGCTTTGATGCTTTAGCAATACCAATCTAATTAAACCTACTGACCCTTGAAAATTTCCAGAGTGTCTGCTGTGCCTGTTCTGGGCTCCTTCTGGACAAAGACATTAATTATGTGTGCTATTTGTATGCAAATACTTACATAAACTAATACACACAGCAAAGTAAATGCACATGTTTTATCATTGCTGTGTGATCTGGTTAGATGTTTTGCTTTTCCGTTTCATGGTGTCCACTGCACGCATTGGCAAGTTTTCAGGGTCGGTTTTGAATTTCAAAATTGAGAACCTGGCAAACCCAGCAGGCCTACTAGCATTGCTGTTTCAGAGGGAGCCGCTTACCTCTCTGTGCATGGATGATCTGGTTGGCTTTGTTTTCCCTTTATTTTCTTAGACATCTATTAAAGCCTTTGCATTTACCTAAGGAGTGTAATGTCAACCCCCAAATCCGGTATGAAATGAAAACAGCTCCTACAGTTTAGTAAAGAGGCAATTCTGCCCTCCCCATCCCCTGACCAGTAAAAATCTGCAAGAGTGGTCCCCAAATCTTGAATGAATGAATGAAAACAAATTGAAAAGAGGTATAAGATAGGAAGTCAGAAATGTAGCGATTCACAGGCCATTGTAATATATTTAAGAGACTTGGGTTTAACAAACATTTAACCTTTTTGTTTTCCCTTCTGGTTACAGTTGACATGAATTGTCAGGTTGAGAGTGTAAATGACCCAACAGAGAGTCAGCAAGAAGATTAACTAAGGTAAGTTGCCTCTGTGGTGAGATTTCCAATTGATTAAATGGGCCAGCCATAGGAACTGTTTGTAAAAGGCATGTTGGATTTCCCTCAGTTCTATCAAGTCCCACAGCACGGCTCAGGCTAAGCTTTTAAAATCTTTATGCCAAATAACATATTATAAGGAGCTAGGATTAGCCCTAGAAGCTCACCATCTTTAAAAGAAAAAGATAAGCTACAGCATCTCCAGATTGTGCAGTACCCTGGTTTTCTGAGCTTTGACAAGAAAACAATTTTTCCATCTAGCTCACACCCTGGCTTCCTGGAGTGAACAAATTATTGCAGCAACCCCAAGCTGATTCTGAAGTATTGCTTTTCCAGAAGCTACCTGCTGAGTTGTTTAGTATATCTGTTTTTAAGCATAACACTAAATCTTTGCCCTGGAGAACGCAAAAGGCATTTGAGCATGTTTGGGCTGAGAGAAGCCCGCCTTATGTTTTGTCCTCTTCCCCCACTACCTGTGGACCTTCGCATCCGTACAAAGGTTTGTTGAGTTGAATGAGCCCCAGGACACACCACAGGAAAATAAATGGGACCAGATGATGTTTAGGAGATTTTCTAGACCAACATTCTAAATCACTCAGCCAAGACTAAAGTGTATCTAGAATACTGAGTGGTCTGTTACCCATTTTTGTACCTTGAGGGCTGGTGAGAAGAATGAAAGGAAAGAAACCAGGTTTGCTATTCTGATTCCTGGCTTAAAATACTTAGCTGTGAAAAAATCCTATGGGATAAGTGAACTGTGTGTTACCTGGAGCTACACACAGATGTGTTGACGTCCTTGCCTCTGTCAACTGAAGAAAAAAGACACAGCCCAAAAGTTGAGAATTATGTCTCACTCAATGACTCTCTGTGGACTTCAAGCCCAGAGTAGCTCTGAAGGGCTGCTCCAAAGAGGTAAGGGAGCAACCAGGATTTATAGGAGTTTTGCAACAAAGATCAGGTAGCCACAATACCAAAAGATTACTGATAATTAAGGAAAACCAGATACCTCGAATTAATGAATTTAGTGCTTTTCTGTATATGGGAAGATGCAAGAGTCTGGGCTCATTAAAATCACTCCTTTGCTAAGCACCTAGCTGTCTAGGGCTGCTCTCCTGTTCTTCCCCACCTTCCCCTCAGTGCGCTGTCTCCATCCTGAGGGCTCACTGTGGGAGTCACAGTGTCTGGCAGGCAACATTTTTCCTTCACAGTGCTTCCCCTTGGTCAAAATCTGACCAGCCGTCGGAGACATTTCATGACCAATTTTGTGGCACAGTGCTAGGAATGGCTCATTCCTAGACCAGACAGATATTCTGTTGATAGGTCACTCAATGTGTTATTTTTTTGGATTAGGTCCTGTTGATGATAATTAAAATTCTCTGGATTGCTTGCATTACTAGTCTATTATGATCCAGGAAATGTTTTCCCCTGTGGCTTCTTCCCATATCTAGAGTTGCACTATTACAATTATTTTATGTAGAGTTATGTGTATATGGTGGATTAACTCAAGACTTCTAGCCATCACTGATTTTGTTGGACACCTGGTTTCACACAGGGTAATACAAGAGGCAATCTTATAAATTAGACAATAGGCAATACAGCTAGTAACATTAATAAAGTCATAGTACAGCAGAGATAGATACAAAGCATAAACCATTTGGAAACAAAAAAGAAAAAATTAAAACAATGATTAGTATAAATAGTTGTAATCTGGTTGCAGTAAATCATCAAGTCCACAGAAGATCTAACTGGAGAAGCCAAATCCTAGAAGGATCAGGTAGAGAGAAAAAGATGTTTCATGTTCGTTTACAGAAGTGTACTTTGTCAACTTGTTGAGGGCCATAGCATAAAAGCATGTTTTTTTTTTTAAGAAAACAAAAATTAAGAGTATATTTCCCAAAAAGTCATAATATCACAAATTATATTTATCAGTTAATTAATTCCTGATGATCTGGGTGAAATCTTCAGGTTTTCCATTAGAGTTTTGTAACTTCTTACCCAGCTCAGTGATATGATCTAAAAGTGATCAGAAACTTCTATTTGTCAAAAAGCCTTTCTATGAATTTTCTTGAAGACCTTCATTTTTATAGAAGCATCAAAGTAAAACAATGATTGGCTTTAAGTAGCAAGACTTAAAAAGGCTTGGTTAAAGATCAAATTATAATGCAATTGACAAGAAACTTGGATATTGCTGTGACATATAAGATTTTAAGATTAAAAACTAGAATTTATGATCAATATTATACCAGGGTATATCAGATTTTTAGGAATTCATATATATTTTAGGATATCTGTATTAATGACATTTATCCACAGAATATAACCTAAGGTTCGTCTCTAATCAGTTGACAACGTTTCTCAAGTAATTTAACATGCCATAAGCCTAATTAGTCTGATATTCTTCTCTGAGATGCCATAGGGGTCCTCTGAAGCCTTTTAAAGTTAGCTGGAGATGTTAAATAAAACTTGATAGGAAGTTTGTCAAAAATAACAAAAAAAGTTTTAAAACACTTGGTCAAATAGGACCATAGTGAACACGTAACCAAAGTTGACAAAAGATTTCAAAAGTAAAAACAGATCACTTAAAGGCACAAAAACTCACACAATCTGTTACCAATGCCACACTCCAAGAAAACTTTATTCTCCTAACAGAGAGAAAATGAAACTCCAGTCTTACACCAGCTTACTTTTAACAACAAAATCCATCTACCTTACTAAATTCAATCTAAATTCAACCAGTCCTGACCATGCACAAAACTCATTTCTCAGGCTTATTTTCCACCAACTTTCTGTATGCTTATTATTTTGTCCCCTATTTTTTCCCCATGTAGAAAGAACCAACTTTGGGACAAAATTATTTTCTTTTCCCTTAAAAAAACACAATTCCATCTTTCGTACCTTCTTTTGTTCACAACACTCATCTTACTTTCCAAGTAAGCAATTATGAACTACCTTAGTGTTCTGTTTGGCATGGCAAACAAATATAATAATTTCTAAAAACATGTGCTTTCTTATAAAAATATCTCAGTGTGGCACCAAACATATATATGAATAGTTCTAAATATCTTTAGCTTCTCTGTAAAGGGAAGAGGATGTTTCAGTATCTTATTTGGGAATGACCTAGCTCTTCAATAAGCTTCTACTGTTTAACTTAATTTAGCACAATTCTTCAACTTACCAAGTCATATGGAGAGATTATTTTCAAGCAGACATTCCTAAAGCATAATTATTTCTAAAGAGTTTACCCCCAAAGCTTATCTTGTCTCCCTTATAGTGTATTTATAAGAATTTCATCATACCAAGTTAATTTTTATTGTTGACAAACTCTGTAACAGAAATAAATGTATTGACCTGCATTAAACCTAGGTAAAATAAAAGACAAGTCTTTATTGATTAAACCATCAATCTTAAGCTTGATGCCAGATGTTAATTTAATACTGAATACTTTCTAGATTGTTTGAACCTAAAATTCATTCTAGCCTGCTTTTTCATATTTAGAAATATTTAGTTCATAAGCACTTTAAACTAAACAGAGCTCTTTTATAAGTTTAATTTTGATAATATTTTCCAGAGGTAGAGATGTCTCATATGTGCAATGTGTACAGAGAGAAAACTAGGGCTTTCATAGCTTCAGTTTAAAACCTTAGTTATGAATCAGATATTACAATGTACATTTCAGTTCAGTTGCTCAGTCGTGTCCGACTCTTTGCAAACCCATGAATCACAGCACGCCAGGCCTCCCTGTCCATTACCAACTCCCAGAGTTCACCCAGACTCACGTCCATCGAGTCAGCGATGCCATCTAGCCATCTCATCCTCTGTCGTCCCCTTCTCCTCCTGCCCCCAATCCCTCCCAGCATCAGTCTTTTCCAATGAGTCCACTCTTCGCATGAGGTGGCCAAAGTACTGGAGTTTCAGCTTTAGCATCAGTCCTTCCAAAGAACACCCAGGACTGATCTCCTTTAGAATGGACTGGTTGGATCTCCTTGCAGCCCAAGGGACTCTCAAGAGTCTTCTCCAACACCACAGTTCAAAAGCATCAATTCTTCAGTGCTCAGCTTTCTTCACAGTCCAACTCTCACAATGTACACTTACTACTTTATAAATAACAGTTGAAATACATTAAAGTTGCATGCTCAGATGAATAAGGCTTCACTAGTCATGGAAAAGTGGAGAAGGCACTGGCAACCCACTCCAGTACTCTTGCCTGGAAAAATCCCATGGGCAGAGGAGCCTGGTAGGCTGCAGTTCAGGGGGTCGCTAAGAGTTGGACACGACTGAGCGACTTCACTTTCACTTTTCACTTTCATGCACTGGAAAAGGAAATGGCAACCCACTCCAGTGTTCTTGCCTGGAGAATCCCAGGGACGGGAGCCTTGTGGGCTGCCATCTATGGGGTCGCACAGAGTCGGACACAACTGAAGCGACTTAGCAGCAGTCATGGAAAAGACTTTAAGATTGGCATTTGTTCTTGATTAAGGAGGCTATGAAGTGAATTCTGGCCGAGAGACCCTTTCCAGCAGTTTTGAAACTAAGCAGGACCTTGTAGGGCCCTTTGGGTACAAATCCTTTCCCTGTCCCTTTCTTGTTTGTAGGAAATAAGCTTCCTTCAGCCTTCTTGACTCTTCCCTGAGTTCCAAAGAGCAGATTCAAACAGTTGCTTGAATCAGGTGATGGGCCAGTGTACCGCTTGTGACCTTAACTCCTCCAGGGTTTGCCCCAGAGTAGTTTCAGCTCCTCTTACCATGTCTCAGGTTTTCCCTCTGGTGGTATAAGACTACCATGGGCGCTCATGTCCCCAGCAAAGCAAGCTTTAATTAAAATGAATGGATTTTCCTATAGAGACAGCTACATGGCATGATGTCTTTGCCTCCACCACTCCTGTAAGTTTATTAGTTGCCTGAGAAAGCCATTGCCAGCCAAGAGATGTCCCCTTCTTCAGAGCTGAAAACTCTCATGAGATTTTGGGTTTATTCTGACAGATTCTATTATGATAGGCAATTCAAGGAAAAACATAGGCAATCCAACCCTACTCAGTGTTCTTGCAACTGAGCAAAATCTTCCCAGACTTTCAACTGAGAATAAAACCCCTGAGTGTCTAAACTGAACAAAATCTTGCCAGTGCCTTCGCTGAGGATAACCCCAGGTACCTCTTCTTGAAACTAAGTTTCAAGGACCACTGACTCCTCCAAAAAGGAGCTTAAGACCACTGCATAAAATTTAGCATCATTAACCAATAATAGGAGATCTGAAAACCAGGAGTGACTCACCAAAATCATCTGGACTCCCGAAGGAGGTGTTCTGGCCCAAAAGACGCCTGGTAGAGTTTAGGTGAGGAACTCTGCTCTGGGCTTCTTCATTTGGTTCCCAAAACTGTCAACTGGGAAAAAAAAAAAAAAAAGCACAACCTTAAAGTTGAAAATTATGTTTTATTCAGTGAACTCTCTGAGGACTTTAAGACCAGGAGGCAACCTCTCAGATAGCTCTGAGGTGTTGCTTTGAAGAGGCAAGGGAAGAGCCAGGATATTTGCAACAAAAACCAGGTAATTGAAACATCAAAAGATTGCCATTAATTAAGGAAAACCAGACATCTCAAGGTAATGAATTTAGCACTTTTTTACATATGGGAAGATGTGAGAATCTGGGCTCATTGAAATTATTCCTTTGATATGCACCTTATCTATTTCTATTCAGAAAGAACTGCCCTGTTCTTTCCCATCATAAGACCCCTCAGCGCTCAGTGTCAGGGTGGTGGAATATGGCAGGCAAAAGTTTTTATTCACATCTCCCAGCATCTTCTCCATAGGCTTCTGTACTCTCCCAGAAATCCAAGTTGCACCAGACTCAAGCTCCAGCATGGTGGCAGACTAAAGTTTGAGAATATGTGAAAGCAGGCAGCTGTCTTCCCATCATGATTTTAAACTTCCTTGAAAACTAAATTATAATAGTATTTGTGCAATACATATACAGCATAGGACTGATAAAAAATGTAAACTCATACAAACATGGTCTTACAAACATTTCTTCTTTTTTTAAACCTTATTCATGTATTTAAAATTATCCTAAGCTGCAGAAATGATATGGTAGAGAAGTTTCCATTAAAAAGCAGTGAAGTGAGAGTAAACCTGAACAATTTAAAAGCAAGTTCCTCAGTACCACCTTACCTTCTTCCCTTTCACTGCCAACACACTACAGACTTCTTGTCTAGATTTTTTTTTCTTATAGACACTATTATTTTTCTATATGATCAATATCTAGATGAAATAACAAAATAAGTATGTTTTCCTTGGTTAATATCAAAATATTTTCCTTGGCCATAAACATGAATCTAGCCACATACCTTTCGCAAAGAGTCGGACACAACTGAGCAACTGAACTGAACTGAACATACCTTTACCCAAGTGAATACCTTGTCAAAACTTAAAGTTCAAAATTAGTTTAACTTTGTTGCAAAAGTATGTATCCTGACTCCTCCCCCTTACCTCTTCAGAGCAGTCCTTCAACTCCAGGAAGAAATGACTCACACAGGGTCACTCAGTTGATCATGGAAGTTCAGATACCTCCAGAACAAAATTCTTTGACACAGTACTGTTCCCTAAAAAAATAGTGCATTTCTGAACACAGTTGTCACAGCACACAGTATGACCTAAGGAATGTCATCATCATTTACATAGCTGGGTTTGTAGAGGTTACTGGTAGTTCAACAGGAAGAACCTTTAGTTCTGTGCATCATACCTCCAAGAAAATTAACAAAATACAGTGAAATGGGATTAGAATTAGAGTTCAAAGACATAATACAAGAAAATTTAGTGCTGTATAATGTGTTTAAAAATCAGGGATATCATAAATGACAACAGAGGAACAGTTCAATCAATCAATAGAGTGCTGTGCAAATGTAAAAATAATTTCTCAACAAGTATTTTAGGGCATGTAAATATGGTTACAGGCTTACCAGGTGGCTCTGTGGTAAAGACTCCACCTGCCAATGCAGGAGACCTGGGTTCATCTTCTCTGGGTCGCGAAGATCCCCTGGAGAAGGAACTGGCAACCCACTCCAGTAGTCCTGCCTGGGGAATCCCATGGACAGAGGAGACTGGCGGGCTGCAGTCCATGATATCACAAGAAAGTTGGACATGACTTAGCGACTAAACTGCCACCACAGCAAAAGATGCTTATGGAACCTGAACTTCTGTTTCTGGAGAAACATGGCAGGCCAAGTGTGGCTTCCAGCGTGGGCTTTACGAGACCTGGTAACTTTTTATGCTCTCAGAATGCTTGCTCTTGGAATCCAGCCACCCTCTACAAAGCTCAAGCTGTGGTACAGAATGGGGACGGCCACATGGAGAGAGACTTTAGAAAGTGAGAGGGCATTTTTGGTGTTCAGACCCCAGTGGATGCCACCTAGAGTAGATGAAGTGCCCACCTGAGCCCACGCCAACTTATAGAATCATTAGAATAATAAATTGCGGGTTTGGGGGCCACTGTGTTTTGGTGTGGCTTGTTTTGTAGCAACAGGTGACTGAAAAGGTGGAAAAAATAAAAAAACCCTCTCAATACAAATACAAAGTTAACATGAAAGCTATCAAAAATGAAGAGGAATTTGAGGCCAAAGCAATAATCTGGTGAGCTGAAAATGCAGCTGTCCCCAGAACTACAGTTTGGTTTTTGGTGTAGATACAGACTCTAAGGCAAGAAATTTAGGTTTTAATGCCCACCTGGACCTTGGGCCATTCAAGGTAAGGAGCTGAAATTGACACCTCTACATAAATATATCTGGGATTCCCAGCTCAAGATATTAACAAGGAGACTTGAGCTGGCCTAGGGTGCTTCATGGGGAAAGAAAAGGCTCCCATGGTAAGCAGAAGTCACATACACACCATATGTTTGAAGCACAAATTTATGCCATCTAAAGTCATACAGTAATATACAAACCAAGACATTAATTTATACTTGATTATAGACCAATGTGACCCCCTGGGAGAGTTAGCAAATGGAAATGTAATGTAAAACTATCCTTTAGAATTTCTCCTGAAGAAATACATTTCCAAAGATGAGTTTATAAAACACACAAGGAAATGATCTATTACGAATGAGAGTTGATGGGTAAAATTGCAGGATGATTAGCACTACAAGAACTTGAGGGTAATGTTGAAGATTTCATAAAATAAATACATTTAAATGTCAAAAGATAAAAAGTAGACATAAAACTGTAAGAAAGCAGCAAACTATGAAAAATTAACAATTTGGAAAAAGCAAGTAAATGTATAGCAATATAAATGACACATGAGTAGATATAAGGAATAGAAACAGAATAACTAAGATATTTTTTGTTCAACAAGAGCTCTAAAAGGAGATGTTGATAGTATTTGAATGATACTGCCAAGGATTTATCGGAATTGATGAAAGTCAAAAAATTTGAGTTAAAAGAAGAATCATAAGTTACAAGAAGGGCATGTTTAAAATAAATTCACCGGACTTTCTTGGTGGTCCAGCAGCTAAGACTCTGCACTCCCAACGCAGGGGGCTCCAGGTTCCATCCCCGGTCAGGGACTAGGTCCCACAGGCCTCCCACATGCCGCAACCATGAGTTCGCATGCTGCAACTAAAGACCCCGCATGCCACAAGTAAAAGATACCGCACATCACAGCAAAATTGGAAGGTCCTGCATGCCGCAACTAAGATCTGGCACAAACAAAACAAAATAAATTCACACTTATGCACTGCAGAACACCAACAGAGAGGAAAAATTAACACAAAGAGAAAGAGTTAACCACAACTAAATAGGTATTGCAAGGACAGCAATTTCCCAAGATCAAGAATTTAGGTCAGAAGATAATGGAATAATTCTAAGTCTTCAAAACATGGATGAAAATAATGGTCAACATAGAGTTCTTCACTAGTTTCAGTATCATTTAAGAAAATGACATTTGTCATTTTCAAGAAAAAAGAAAGATTTGCTACTCACATACCTTTTCTCTAAAAGCTACCAAAGGAGGCATAACAGTAAAAAGAAAATTGAGCCCAGAGAAGAGTATGGTGTAGGAAACAATTGCAAGCCAAGGAGAATGGTGAACACAAATGAAAACCATAATATATATAGATTACAAATTTGTAACAATATTAATGAATGGTTAAAAGAATAATTATTTATGTCTATTTTATAATATACCACATAACACTACCCACTTTCTATTGTGTCTATTTGTATATACATGTCTGTAAAAGTATAAAAACATGCATGTTGTGGATTCACACTAATATCAGGATTCAGTAATCTTGGGAAGTAAGAGATAATATACAGATAAATTAAAACTATCTGTAAATATTTTAATTTACCAATACTGTTTTATTTTTTTTAATAAAGATTGCAAGGAAATTTGAAAAATATTAACACTAAATCTGAATGGTAAATATATTCTAGATATACTTACCATTGTCTAATTTCCTTCATGTTTGCAATTTTCATTATTAAAATTAATAGTTTTATATATAGGTAGAAAGAGAAAAATAATATAAGGAAATACTGTGTAACATTAATTACAGAAGTTAGTTATCAATAGAAGGATCATGCAGGATTCCTTGTCTACTTTTGGGTATTTTAAATATTATCTACAATGAGCACTATACTGCTTTTCCATACACATACACACCTCAAAGAGTATTTTTTTTTAAGATTCATAGGACACTAGAACAGAAAGTTAGCTCAGAGATCATCTCCAATTCATCCTTGACAAGATTAATTTATGGTAACAGAAATCAGATCAATTGTTCGTTCCAACAAGAGTAGGGTTCATCACATTTAAATCAGTTCTAATGAGGTGGATGAAACAGGAGCCTATTACACAGAGTGAAGTAAGTCAGAAAGAAAAACACCAATACAGTATATTAATGTATATATATGGAATTTAGAAGGACAGTAATGACGACCCTATATGCAAGACAGCAAAAGAGACAGATATAAGGAACAGAGTTTTGGACTCTGTGGGAGAAGGCAAGGGTGGGATGGTTTGAGAGAATAGCACTGAAACATGTATATTACCATATGTGAAAGAGATGACCAGTCCAAGTTCGATGCCTGAAACAGGGCACTCAAAGCTGATGCACTGGGACGACCCTGAGGGATGGATGAGGAGGGAGGTGGGAGGGGGGTTCTCCATGTACATGTACACCTGTGGCTGATTCATGTCAGTGTATGGCAAAAACCACCACAATACTGTAATTAGTCTCCAATTGAAATAAATTTTTTAAAAAAGAGTAGGGTTCATAATTGAAGTGAGAACTTTCTGGGGCAGTGGGAGTGTTTTATGTCTTGGTAGTGGTGTAGGTTAAATGCATTTTTCAAAAGACTTTGCAGTATACTTGTGATCTATGCATTTCCCTATAGGTTCTTCTAAGGCAGGATATCTTAGAGTCCTTTCACAAGTGGAGAACACAGCAGATGCCTACTTAATAAGAACGATCTCAAAGCAGTGGGATGACCATCCATGTCTTTTGCAAACCAGCATCATGTACATTTTTACTGTTTCTATGTTGAGCCCTGGAAACTGGAACACGTGATAGGGCCAAGAAGAGAGGACCCATGGCTTCAAGATTCAGTTTCTCAAATAATACTTTGAAGACTTGAGTTAATCTCCCCCATCAGCAAGTTGTCCATGTTGTATACATCTATTAACAATGATTTATATGGTCTTTAAAGATACGCCATGCTGCCAATAACAGCTCAGATACCCCAAGCTCTCTGATAATTAAACATCTTTCTAGGCACGTTTGGAGGGTGAAAAACATTTAAATGGCTGTATTTAAAAGATACTGCTTGCTCAACCTATGATGACGTCTTTAACAAATGGCTTCTCCTTGTCTTCGGCAGGGGCACACGATGAAGCAAAGGGACAACGAGGTGGCAGTAAATGACAGTCCTCAGTGTGCAGGCTCCTGGCCCTGGGGAGGTGCGAGAAGACGCTGGCGCGCACGTGCACTGTGCAGGCGGGTGGGGGTGGGGGGAGGCGCGTCCCACCGAAGGACGGGGAATCCTTTGCTCTCATTTCTCCAGCTGCGTTTTGTTCTGTTTACCCGCAGAAACAAAAAAAGAAAAGCAAAAGAAAAAAAAAAGTTTTCTTTCATTTGGTGGGGGACCCACGTGAATGCAACTTTCAGGCGCTATCCCTGTCGTTTCTGTCTTTTCTTCTCCCGACTCCGCCCCAGGGTCGCAGTGGCACGTGTAACGCACAAGTGTGTTCTGGTCCCTGTCTGCTTTCTCGGTTATTTCACAAAGCTGGTTGGTACAGTGGTTTCTTCCAAAAAAAAAAAGAGAGAGAAGGAAGGTGACTGATAAGCTGCATTTGAGGAAACATCAAACCCTATATCAGTAGAATCCATAGAGGAAGGAGGCAGGACAGAAAATGGGCAAAACCCTCAGAAATCACTTGGGAAAAGGTCAGGAGGATTGGTTTCAAATGGGCTTGTATCAGGGGTTCCCGAGGTCCAACGCTGTTCCATGAGGCTCTAAGGAGGAATATGAAGGCAGGGTTTAATCCGGAGCAGACCACGGAGGCATAACAAGGAAGGCGGACGGACCCTGGTCTCTTCCTTGGTAACAAGACGGGAGGTGCGTTCTTGTCCGACACTGACTTTCAGCAGAGCTCACCTGGTTCAGGAAGTCTTTACTGTGTTTTTCCTTCAGGGAGAAGCAATTCCTTGTGACACAATTCTAAGGGCACTTTCCTGGGCCTTTTAGTTGAGAGGGAGACTGCTGCATTTAGAATCAAAAAAGTTCTCCTTGAAGTCTTTATACATCTGCTTTTCATAAAAGAACATCTTGTTTTTACCCAAGGACTGATGACCCACAGAGCAGATTCTCGTTTGAATTTGGAGGCAATTAGAGGCCTTGCTTGCAGTTCTGGCTTCCTGGTTTGCATTTAAATGGTGTGCTTTGTTCACGCCAAGTTCAAGACTAATTTGACGGCTGTCCCCTCTCCCAGCACACACTGAAGGGAAGCAGCGGGACTAATAAACCAAGATGTCCCTGGTACAGTGGGCACAAGGGATTAAGGGTGCGGGAAGACATCAGAGGTTGTCACAAATATTGTCCCAGAGCCAACAAGGATAGAACCCTCAGCAGGCAAGAAGCCTACCTCCCCGGCTCTAAAACCAATCTACTCGTCCCTGTGGAAACTTCCATTATTTCTTGCATATCTTTTTTTTTTCCTTCCTGGTTTTTGCTTTTTAATTTTTTACACCGTTGTGTTGGTTTCTGCCGTACAATAGCGGGAACCAGCCGTAATTACACATACACCCGCTCCCTCTGGCGCCTCCCTCCCCTGCCCCATCCCAGCATCTGCGTCATCACAGAAGGCCGGACTGAGCTCGCCGTGCGGTACTTCCCTTCAGCTGTCCTTCTACACACAATAGTGTATGTATGCTGATGCGGCTTTCTCCACTTGTCCCCCTCTCTCCCTCTCTCTTCTTAAACCCATCTTCCTTATGAGGGCTTCAGAATTGTAAGTGAAGTGCGTATTTTTTTCTTAGTAGAGGGAGAAAAGGAATGGATCACATGGAGCATTTCTACAATAATCAGGGGTTCTGCTTTCTACATATTCCATGGAGTTCTTCAGTTTTGCTCCTTCCTCTAAAGAAAATTTCACTTTCTCGTCTTCCTATGAATTTTGTTTTGGCTTTTCTGAATTTGTTGCCTTATTTGATGGCTTATTTGGTCTACTGGAATAATAAGTTGTATTTCTACTCATGTAGTATGTTTTAACATCCTCTTGTTGAGGATCATCAACCTAAGCAGTGACATTTAAGTGACTTCATGATTTTGGAACACACCTGTTCTCCCTTCTGCCATAATTCCACAGTTTGATACCGAAACTTATATATCCTTTACTGCCATTAGACACTGCTTTCTAGAAAACCAAGAAAAAGCCTCATTTACACTAATCCAGGAAATGATGCCACGGGAATATAGACAGTTTCTATATTTCACATCATCTGTATGACTTAGTTGACAGTCGCCATCGTTCTTGTGAAGGGTTGGGTTGCCCAACCATGTTCATTCGGGTTTTCCATATGATGTAACAGGAAAACCTGAATGCACTTCTTGGCCAACCCAGTACTTGACAAGTGCAATCTACTAGGAGGACATTTTCCTGTGCCTCCCAAGTGTGCGTGCTACTCATGCTCAGTAATGAGTCACATTGGAAAACAATGTGAGGAGGCAAGAAGGATGGGGATCTTTTTTTTTTAACGGACAAAGATCTAATGTCTCTGGCAGGAACAGTAGGGATCAGAATTATGTCTGTCCTGGTGTTCCTTTTGATGTCAATGACAGCCATTCATCCAGTTTTCAATGTGGGTGGGTATCAATGAGAGGAAGGAGTTCTCTGCCTGAAAATTATAGAAAAAGAAAGTGGGCTCTGCATCCAGGAAATTGAGTCAGGAGTAAAGACCATTGACCCTGCTCCCGAATTGGTTTACATTTCACTTTATGATTAGATTGTGTTTTCACTTTTTCCCTCATTCTGCTTTTGAGTTGCTGTTTGGCTAGAAGATTTTATGCTTAAAACAAACAATGAAGCGATTTTCATTTCAATAGTAAAACATTAAAAATCTAGCTTTTGGCCACATAGAAGATACCCACAACACAGGAAACCTTTATCTCACTGGTGCTGTCATTGTACAAACCGTGCAATGGAAAATTTGCCAGACTGATTCATTCTCCGAACGTGAATTCTGGAAGTCAGTTTCCAACCACACTCTAGCCAGGCTAGGTGACTCAAGGGTTTATAGGAAGGAGAGTGGGAGGCAAATAGCCCCTTATTTAAGTCCTGTTTGCATACAGGGGATGGAGGTGGGCTTTCCACATAATAGTTCTATTTAAAAAGGTACTCATTGTAGGAGAGACAAAGGGTCTGTCCTCTAGCTGGTAACTACCCAAGTGATGGACAAGCCTTCCTTCACAAAAGCTTACAAAGGAGGCATCTGAAACACAGTCTGTGATACTGGGTCACCTATTAGTCATCGCAGCTAATTGTACATCTTTCTATGAAACACTGAAAAGCCTCTTTGTGAATTAATACAGTTCTGCTTGATGCACTCGATTTGAAATGACATTTCTCTGTATGTGGTGCATGTCAGCTTTGCTTTGAAAAATAACAAAGTTAGCAGAATATGTCCAATATATTTTCTTGGGGAATAGGGTTTTTATCATACGATTCATTAAGGATTTGCCTTACCCTGACATTTGTGATATAAAGGAAAATCAGAAAAAAAGTAATTTTCTTGATCAAGATATGTTTTTACTTAATGCAAATAAATGTAGTCTGTTGCTTGCAAGGGAAAAAAAAAGTCTTCTGAGATCTGGTATAAACTGCTAAATAGAATAATACGTGCCTCTTTTGTTAAACCAGCATTTCAGTACTGGACTGCTTCTGAATATGTTTGTTTCTTTTCATCCGTGCCATACACTAAGAAACTTAAACAACTGTTGCCTTCATGCTATATTTGTTAGAGCAGAATATGAATAAAATTTGTTTGAGAGGATAAGGTGGAATTATCCGTGTTTTGTGAAATTTGTTCCTTAGCTGTGAGCAGTTAATGACTCAAAAAATGTTCATTTAACAGTAGATATCTGGTTGCAAATATGTGTATTTAAAATTGCCCTTGCAAGTCAACTGTAACTTTCCCCACTAAGACTGATCAATGGTGTGGCTGTGTTTTCAAAATTAAACTATACAGAAGTTTGAACAGACATAAAACCTAATGTATAATTTTTCTCTGAATGCTAAGTAGTTAATTACCCTAGCAACAGCCTCTGAGGTGAAGATAGACATTGTTGAGATAAAGCCAGTGGTTCCATGAACATTGGTCCATCCTATAGAACCCATCATCCACTACTGGAAATCTTTTGAGCATCTTTTATGTCACATAGCCAGCCTGGCTATGTGACAACTGTAGCCACTATCCTCCTCAGCCTACTGTTGACAGAATTATGACTGAATTACAAAATTGTTCAGAGACTGGCAACGGAGCCACAAAAACCGCTGTGGGAAAAACTTAAAAGTTCTTTTGAAAATGGAAATCTGTATTCCATCAAGTTTAATTCCCTTTATCTCCTACAGAGGAAGAGCTATCAAGTGTATTGTTCTAGAAGGCAATAAAGAAGGTTGGTCCTTTTATCCAACAAAGTCAGAAGCTTAATAGTTAAGGCAGAATCAGGTTTTTTAATCTGCTGGACCAAAGGGACATTTTTTCAGTAATAAACGAGTCTGATGAGAAGAAAACTGTAGGCAGGACAGTCTTCTCTCACAGTGGGCAACCCCAACACAAATACTTCAATGTGGAAGACAGATGATTTGACATGATTCTAGCATGGCCAAATACAGTTTGTTTGTTTGTTTTAGTCTATATTCAATTTTTCATCTCTTTGTCCATCACTTATGTTTCTTCCCCACTTCTGCCCCTTTACCTTTAAAAGATGTCATTGAACATCAACTTAACTTTGCTGGTGGTTCTCAGGACTAAAAGGGTAATGATACTAATTTATACTGTTCTTGCCAGAATTCTGGCCCAGTGTGGGGCTTTGAGAAACAAATACCTCCATTCCTTGGTTTGAAAGATAGAAATACTAATGCATTCCCTGAACTCACTTCCAAATTTAAACATGAATTAAAATGCCAAGATATTCCTCTTTGCCATTGGGAAAAGCACTTGGTAAATTATTTGCATTATATTCTATTTGAAACTGTAGGCAAATATCCCTTTCTCCAGCTAAAGACTCTCCACCAAATGAATAAACAGTCCTTACCTTTGAGTGGGAAATATGAAATCCTTTCTACTAAAATCAGATTGATTATATTCTTTGCAGTTGAAGATGGAGAAGCTCTACACAGTCAGCAAAAACAAGGCCTGGAGCTGACCGTGGCTCAGATCATCAACTCCATGACTAGAAGATCAAACCTATCAATCCTAAAGAAAGTCAACCCTGAATATTCATTGGAAGGACTGATGCTTAAGCAGAAGCTCTAATACTTTGGCCTCCTGATGTGAAGAGAGGACTCACTGGAAAAGACTCTGATGCTGGGAAAGAAAGATTGAAGGCAAAAGGAGAAGAGGGTGGCAAAGGATGAGATGATTAGATAGCATCACCAACTCAATGGACAAGAATTTTAGTAAACTCTGGGAGATAGTGAAGGACAGGGTAGCCTGACATGCTTCATTCATGGGGTCACAAAGAGTCAGAGACAACTTAGTGAGGGAACAACAAACCTTTGAGTAGGAAATACGAAATCCTTTCTACTGAAGTTGACTTAAATTCTGCCCCTAACCCATGAGGATGAGAGAAAACTATTTTATAAAATGTAGAGAAATGGGCAGTTTGCCATTTGCACACAAAATACTGAGACTTGGTATAAATCTTTTTAAGCTGCTGTTTCTCTGGTAAGAATGAGAGTGGATCTGTGACTAAATCAGAAAGGAGTGTAGCCCTATTTCTTGGGTAAGGTGCACAGAAGGATATAGATTTAGAAGGGGATAGAGAATTATACCAACAGGCACTTCCCTTCACTGGGGGAGGAGAACTCTTCCTTGCCCCACTGAAACTGGACTTTATATAACTTGCTCCGGCCAATGATGTGTGGGCAGAAGTAGCATCTGTCACTTCAGGCAGAAGCTTGAAGACTCACATTCGTTTTTTCCTTCTACCATAATGACCAGCAACTTCTCAGACAGGCTGCTCTGTCAGCCTAGAACTGGAGTGAAGAAGATGTGAAGTTGAGTTTCAGCCAAGTTACACTGAGAAGGTGACAGGAGTAAGAAGGAAATCTGTGTTTTGAGATCTGGGCATCATATCACCCAAGCCTACCCTAGTCTGTTCTAACTGATATGTCTGCCATTTAAAGCATTTAAATAAAAAGTCCAAGAAGTGGCATGATCTGCCTTTCTAGTCTTATCTGTCAAGCTGGCTCCCAAAACTGGCAATACAATTACCTTCTGTCCATTCCCAGAACTGGCTAAATTCATGTTCATCCTTGAGATCTCAGCTGTAATGTCACTTCCTAGAGGTGCCTTCCCCAACTACCTTATATCAAAGGAATCCCCTTTCCCAATGTCCTTACCTACTGAATGCCACATTTGCTACATCAGAACAGTTAGAATTATTTGTAATTGTTTGTTTACATGCGAGAAACAAACATTCATATGTCTCAACTCAGGTGGGCAATATAATGCAACTTTCTCCCACACACACACACCAAAAATAAGAGCTTGCTTCTATCCAATTGGTTAGAGGCAATCATGGGAAAAGAATTTAATTGGTCAATAAAAGGTATCTCAGTCTTTTTCAGTTTAAAATACTAATTTAGGGATAAATATTTAGTGAGATCCTAGGTTTAAATGCCTTACTGAAGCCACTTCTTGACACCAAAATTATCGTGCCCTACCCATGTAGATAAAGGCCTTTCTTCTTATCACTATGCAATAAAACTAGCAAAAAAACCCCTGAGTTTTAACTATGATAAAACATCTTAAATGCAGTTTCCTGATTTTTAAGACTTGCTGAAAACAGATAACATGATTCTATACATAGAAAATCCTGAAGATGCTACGAGAAAACTACTAGAGCTCATCAATGAATTCATTAAAGTTTCAGGATACAAAATTAATACACAGAAATTTCTTGCATTTCTATACACTAACAACAGAAGATTAGAAACAATCCCACTTACCATTGCCTCAAAAAGAATAAAATACCTAGGAATAAACCTCCCTAAGGTGGCAAGAGACCTGAACTGTGAAAACTATAAGATGCTGATGAAAGAAATTGAAGATGACACAAACAGATGCAAAGATATACCATGTTCTTCTGCTGGAAGAGTCAATATTGTCAAAATGACTATACTACTCAAGGCATTCTACAGATTCAGTGAAATCCCTGTCAAATTACAAATTACCAATGGCATTTTTTCACAGAATTAGAACAAGCAATCTTATTCATGGAAGCACAAAAGACCCTGAATAGCCAAAACAATCTTGAAATAGAAAAACAGCTGGAAGAATCAGGCTCCCTAGCTTTAGACCATACTACAATGCTACCATCTTCAAAACGGTGTGGTACTGGCACAAAAACAGAAATATAGATCGATGGAACACCGTGCAAAGTCCAGAAGCAAACCCACACACATGTGGTCGATTAATCCAAGAGGAAAGAAGACTATACAATGGAGAAAAGACATTTTCTTCAATAAATGGTGCCAGAAAAACTGGACAGAAATCCATAACAAATGAAATTAGAACACTTTTTGACACCACACACAAAAATAAACTCAAAATGGAGTAAAGACCTAAATGTAAGACCAGATACTATAAAATTCTTAGAGCAAAACGTAGGCAGAAATTGTTCTTGTTTAGTTACTAAGTCGTGCCCGACTCTCTGCACCCCATGGGCTGCAGCATGTCAGGAAAGGGAGCCCTCTTCACTGCTGGTGGGAACATGGATTGGTACAGCCACTACTAAGAACAGCATGGAGATTCCTTGACACACTAAAAATAGAACTACTGTATGATTCAGGAATCCCACTCCTGGGCATATATCCAGAGAGAAACATGGTTCAAAAGGATACATGCCCTCCAGTGTTCATTGTAGCACTAATTACAATAGCCAGGATGTGGAAGCAACCTAAGTGTCCATCGACAGATTAATGAATAAAGGAGATGGATACACATACAATGGAGTATTCAGTCAGTTCAGTCTTTCAGTCGGGTCTGACTCTTTGTGAACCCATGAATTGCAGCCCGCCAGGCCTCCCTGTCCATCACCAACTCCCGGAGTTCACCCAAACTCATGTGCATCGAGTCAGTGATGCCATCCATCCATCTCATCTTCTGCAGTCCCCTTCTCCTCTTGCCCCCAATCCCTCCCAGCATCCGAGTCTTTTCCAGTGAGTCAACTCTTCACATGAGGTGGCCAAAGTATTGGAGTTTCAGCTTTAGCATCAGTCCTTCCAAAGAACACAGAGGACTGATTTCCTTTAGAATGGACTGGTTGTATCTCCTTGAAGTCCAAGGGACTCTCAAGAGTCTTCTCCAACATCACAGTTCAAAAGCATCAATTCTTCGGCACTCAGCTTTCTTCACAATCCAACTCTCACATCCATACATGACCACTGGAAAAACCATAGCCTTGACTAGATGGACTTTTGTTGGCAAAGTAATGTCTCTGCTTTTGAATATGCTATCTAGGTTGGTCATAACTTTCCTTCCAAGGAGTAAGCGTCTTTTAATTTCATGGCTGCAATCACCATCTGCAGTGATTTTGGAGCCCAAAAAATAGTCTGACAGTGTTTCCACTGTTTCCCCATCTATTTCCCATGAAGTGATGGGACCAGATGCCATGATCTTAGGTTTCTGAATGTTGAGCTTTAAGCCAACTTTTTCACTCTCCACTTTCACTTTCATCAAGAGGCTTTTTAGTTCCTCTTCACTTTCTACCATAAGGATGGTGTCATCTGCATATCTGAGGTTATTGATACTTCTACTGGCAATGTTGATTCCAGCTTGTGCTTCTTCCAGCCCAGCATTTCTCATTATGTTACTCAGCCATAAAAAGAATGAAATATTGTAAAGTGGTTGGCCTCTAATTGAAATAAATAAATTTAAATTAAAAATAAATAAAATTTTAAAAATTTGAGAAAAAAGAATGAAATAATGCCATTTGCAGTAACATGGATGGACCTGGAGATTATCATTACTAAAGCTAAGTAGTCAGATAGAAAAAGACAAATATATGATATCACTTGTATGTGGAATCTTAAAAAATGATGCAAATGAACTTATTTAAAACAGAAAGACTCACATACTAGAGAGTGAACTTACGATTACCAGGGGGAAAGCAGGAGAAATAGATTGGTAGTTTGGGATTGACATGTACACACTGGTATATTTAAAACAGATAACCAATAAGGACCTATTGTATAGCACAGGGGACTCTGCTTAATACTCTGTAATAACCTAATTGGGAAAAGAATTTGAAAAAGAATAGATATTTGTATAACTGAATCACTTTGCTATATACCTGAAACTAGCACAACATTGTTAATCAACTATATGCCAATAGAAAATTAAAAAAAAATTTTTAGACTTGCTAAAAAAAAATAAAAAGCAGTTTCCTAAATACTTTGCCACAGAGGATATCAAGAATAAAATGATGGACTGTTTAAAATATAAAAATGAACACTAAATATACAAAATGTAGGATAAAACTAAAAACTATACTTAGGGAAAATTCAGTCTGAAATGTTCTAATCATTTAAAATATTAAAAAAAAAAAGAGAGAGAGAGAGAGAAAACCAAAGCATTCAAATTTAGATTTTAGAAAATGATCCAAAGAAAGTGAGGAATATACACAAGCAAAATGTTAAAATAAATCTATTGGTTCTTTGAAGAACCAATAAAATACATAAATTTTCAGCAACTATCATAAATAATTTCAAAAGAATAGCAACACAGGAAATTTAAGTACAATTAAAATTTATACTAACTATATAACCAATAACAACCTAATGATAATGGATTTTTTTTTTTCAGTAAAAATGCAACATGAAGCAGAAAACCCACATAAAACAAATTCACAGCACGTATGAGAAAAGATATCAAAAAGCCCCCAAGCTAACTATCTATGTCTGTGTGTCTATTCATCAAAATAGTATGTGTAGGGCTTCCCTGGTGGTTCAGTGGTAAAGAATCTGCCTGCCAATGCAGGAAACACCAGTTCAGTCGCTGGTCCAGGAAGATCCCACATGCCGCAAAGCAACTACGGAGCCTGTGCTCTGGGGCCAGGAACCACAATTGACTGAGCCCTGGTGCCGCAACTCCTGCAGCCCACACAAGGCAGCCCCAACTAGAGAGAAGCACAGCCACAGTAAATGGATTTTTACAATAGTTCATACAAAGTATCAAAAGCCTAGGAGTGATCCCAGGGAGTACTCTCAATTTTCTTTAATTTCATAGTATTTTCATAGTGGAATCATACGGTTTACCCTGTTTTTCATTTGGTTGTGTCACAAGCACATTCTTGTCAAGCAAGGATTTTCCAGTCATCTAATATCACTTCATCTTTTTGCCTGAGTTTATATGATCATTTCCCTATTCTATGACACCTGATGGTTTTTCCTATTCTAAATGCAACTGTAATGAACACTATTGGTCACAAACTGTTATCTTCATCAGGGTACATTCCGGAAGACAACTGCAGGGATTCAGAAACACTCAATACTTATCACCAAGTTAGTTTGCAAAGCTATGCTGGTAGCAATTAGAAAATGAGAATTTCTATTTGGTACAACCCTCAGTGACCTTGAGGGTCGTAAAAACACCGGCACTAAAAAATAGTGTGAAAAATGACTTGTCGTTATTACCTTAAATGACATTTCTTCACTTTCTAGTAAGGGTGGACAGATTTCTGTCAGCTATTTGTATGTAGTTCCTGATGAGAAATTCATCTGTTCATGATATTTGGTTATCTGTCCATTGGAATTTTGATTTTTCAACAGGTATTTCTGAACTATTTCTACATGAAGGTATCCTTTGTCATGTTTCCTCCATATAACCTCCTGCCTGTGCTTTGCTTTGTAAGTCTGATCAGGACATTTTCTGACAAGCAGACTTCTTTTTATGCTTTGATGCTGTCAAGTCTCTTCCCCCTTGTACCGCTTTCATCACTTCTGTAGTTGACATTTATTATTTTTGCTTGCTGTGCATTCCTGTTTCTTCAGGTGATGAAGCTTTTCAGTTTGGTAGAAAACTTTGCATTTTCTGAAACTGACCTTTCAACTCTACTCTCTAGAAGGGACAGACATGGATCCAGACTAGCCAGTTACAGGATTTAATATTCCTGCCTTCAATGATTGGTTTAGAAAGAGCCATGTGACCCAAACTGAACCAATAAGTATCTGCCCTAAGACCATTTGTGGTTACTGAAAGAGAGAAATTCACATGTCTCAGTGATTATGTAAAGCTGGAGATTTGGGCAGCTTTTCTCCTAGCTCAGTTTCTGTGAGCCAATAAATTCCTTTTTTAAGCAATTTTGAGTTAGGTTTCCAAATCTTGTAGCTGAATGGTGCTCTGATTTCTCAGATTAAAGAATAAAGTTCTTAAAATATCTTGAGGGTCTCACATGGTATCACATGCACCCTCTTACCATCCCCCACAAAAGCATCTCCTCCTACTCTTCCCATGGGCTTCACTATTCCAGCCACACTGACCCCTTCAAGGACACAAGCTATGATCCTCACTTAGAGCTCTGGCCTAGCTCCTCCAGAATTCTCTTCCTCTGGATATGCATATGGGTACTTTGTGCACCTCCTTGGATTCATTTCAAAGCCTTCCCAGTGATACATGACCATCCTCTCAAATATTGCAAAGACCTCTGGCCCTCCTCATGTGCTCTCTTTTTCCCCCTTTCCCATGACACTTACTACTTTCTAATAAACTATATAATTTACTACTTATTAAACAAGGAACTATTGAAAAGCTCTCCTGGCTCCATGAGGAAAAGACAGGAAAAAATGCTCAACAAGGGCAGGAATTCTTTTGTCTTGTTCACTGAAGAAACCCAAGCATCAAAGTAATACCTGCCACATGATAAGTGCTTATTAAATATTTGTTGAACAAATGAAGAAATTATGCTCAATACTTTGTTCTGGGAAATCCTTGGCAAATTCCCTGTTGTCACACTGATGACCACCTAACTGGGTTTCTTTCGTTTCTTTCTTTTGGGGAAAAAAATAGAGAAAGGAGATAAAATTAAACTGTAGGTCTTAAGCAAGTTAATGGCTCTGTACCCTGTTGCAGAAGACAAGTATAAGAAAAATGGGAGAGCTAAAAAATGTTTGCAAGATTATTGTGAGAACTCCCTTTGGTTCAGAAAGTATGCCCACTCTCTATTCAAAGAAAGAAGAAAAGAAAGAGGAGGAGAAGAATGAGATTAAAAGGGGTCTGTTCATTCATTCTGCCTCAAAGTAAGTATGATGCTTTGAAGTTACTATGGTCCATTTTTTCATCCAAGGGTGGGTGATGATAGAAGTCACAGGAGGAAAGACCAACTAGACTACTCTGAGAAAACACCACCATCCCAGGGGGTGAACACAATGAAGGTTGACTTCTCATTTGCATCACGGCCCCTTGCAAGCTGGGCAGCTTTCCTACAGGTAGTGACAGGGACCCCTGGCTTCTTCCACCCTATGGTGCTGTTAACCTGTGGCATGTTTTCTCCAAGGTCACCATGGAACAAGGAGAGAGAACAGAGACTGTGAGGAGCCAAGCATAGGAGAGACTGCCAACTGCTGTCCAAGTTTCGCTGGCCACAAGTCAGTCACTTGGCCTTACTCTACTTCCTGGAAAATGTGGGTTGGCCAAGTATCCAGCAGGAAAATGAAACATGTTTGATGATCACCTAGCTCTGCTTCTGCCTTGGAAGCAAAACAACTCCCTCTTTTGAGACGTAGACATGGGCTGCCCTCTTTTTCCACTGCCCAAGAGCAAATGAGCTTCACTGGCTTAGGGAGAGCCTGAGGTCTGTCCGCTTTAGATGATCAAAGCAAACTCATGTTGGGAGGAGGGCTTAATGATGTGCTGAGGAAAGGTTGTTCTGCACTGTCTTGGTTAGAAACATAAGGATGTAATAGAATGAAACTTGGACTGGCCTCTATCACTTGTTCAAATCAAAAGACAAGGTCCAGGGGAAATGTGCGTGTCAGATTTTTCAAGGTCTGAAAATGCACAGCTTTTGAAAGGCAAACATCTTTCTCTGCCTGGAGACAGGGAACTGTTCCAGATGCTCACCTATATTTTTTCCTTTTTTTTTTTTTTAGATATCCATTTTTACATCTACATCTTTAATGTGCCTTAAATTTATTTTGGTACTTGTTAGCTGATGAAAAGTAATTTAATTAAATAACTTTGAAAATATCCCCAGCACCAATTATTAAATAATACATCTGCATCCCATTGCCTTGAGCTTATTTCTTTAAAACACATTTATTTTATGTTTATACAAAGACCTATTTTCTAGGCTATGTCTTCCTTTGGTTTCTCTAGTGCCACTTTGTTACTATTAATGTAGTTTACAATATGTGCTGATGTCTATTAAGGAAAATTCAGTGCCTCCACCACCTTCATTTTTAAATGTTCTTGGCTATTCCTCATTGTTTAATGTTCCAGATAAACCTCTGAATAGCTTTGTCACACTCCTCTCCTATAGATAGTCCTCCTTTCTCAATCCCCTCCCTCTCTCCACATCCCCAGGAAAATGGATGAGCCAGCCAGGGTAGTCATACCACACTTAGTTCAGACAGTAAGGAGAGAGGGCCTCTGTTATAAATGCAGCTTCCTGAAACGTTCCAGAGAAGAAGGCTCCTGCTCATCCCTGGCCTTCAGACCAGGCTGGGCTGTGCTCCGAATAACAATTGGCTTCCAAATACTCTGCTCTGAAGCCATTTCCAGTTCATTTTGGCATTCAGTCCCTTCTATCTCATCTGAATCATTTGATTCTGCATAGTGAGTTGGGAAGCAAAAACTTGGTAAATATCACTGTGTCTTGAGTAATCATCATTCATTTTGCAGACAACTGTTGAAGAGGTCAGAGCTGGTACACAGGACTCTATAGAGACCAAAGATATAGGAATACAGCATTTGGTGACCAAATGCTCCTGCTGCCACTGCCTGGATCCGAGTTCTACCTGAAGCAAACTGAAATGTTGTGGCTCCACCTCACCTGATGCTGGGTGCTGGCATCATCCAGTCCAACCAAAACTCATCCGCAGCCTAGCCTGGCAGTCACAATAGCATCAGGGTTGCTGGGTCCTCTTTAAAAGATCCAGGAGAGCTGCGGGGAGGGAGGTGTTGTTCTGTTTTTCAAACAGAAAGTTTGATAAATATGGAAAGAGTATGACATTTATAGCTAATATCAATGTTATTCATTGTTCAAATCACTTTAGTATATGTTCGCTCATTTCATTTTGACAACAATGAGATAGATGCTGTCGATATTCCCATTTCATAGATAATCCAACTAAAGCACCAAGAGATTAAGTATTTTTCACAAAGTTGATGAACCAGTAATCAGGAGGGCTATGATTTGAACACAGGAAGGCTGGAGCCAGAGATGACTCTTCCACTCACTGTGTTAGGGATTCTGAAAGCTGAGTGGGCATCAGTATCACCTGGAGGTTTGAAAAACCACAAATTCCTGGAGCCCAACCTCAGAGTTCCTCACTCATGATGTCAGGAGTGGAAAGGCAAGAGTTTACACTGCTATCATTTCCCAGGTGCTGTTGCTTCTGCTTCCCGGAAGCCACACTTTGAGAACCACCATCCGGCAGGACACAGAAATGATGGGCATAGGAAGCAAGGAAGGATCAATAGACCTAGAGGATGATGAAGGTCTGCAGCTAATCCTCCATTTCTAAAGTCAGATTATCTATGCTTCCAGGGCCTGAAGCAACCCCAAATCCTCCAAGATGCCACCTTCTTCCTTATCGTTGTTCTTCAGTCACTCAGTCATGTCCAACTCTCTGCAACCCTATACACTGCAACATGCCAGGCTTCCCTGTCCTGCACCATCTCCCAGAGCTTGCTCAAACTCATGTCCATCGAGTCAGTGATGCATCCAACAGTCTTGTCCTCTGTTGTCCCCTTCTCCTCCTGCCTTCAATCTTCCCCAGCATCAAGGTCTTTTCCAATGAGTCGTCTCTTCACATCAGGTGGCCAAAGTATTGGAGCTTCAACATCAGTCCTTCCAATGAATATTCAGGGTTGATTTCCTTTAGGATTGACTGGTTTGATCTCCTTGCAGTCCAAGGGACTCTCAAGAGTCTTCTCCACCACCACAGTTTGAAAGTATCAATTGTTTGGAGCTCAGACTTCCTCATGGTCCTACTCTCACATCCATACATGACCACTGGAGAAACCATAGCTTTGACCACAGGAACCTTTGTCAGCAAAATAATGTCCTGATTCTTAATTAACATGCTTTCTAGGTTAGTCATAGCTTTTCTTCCAAGGAGCAAGCATCTTTTAATTTCATGGCTGCAGCCACCATCTGCAGTGATTTTGGAGCCCCCCAAAATAAAGTCTGTCACTGTTTCCATTGTTTACTCATCTATTTGCCATGAAGCAATGGGACTGGAGGCCGTGATCTTAGTTTTTTAATGTTGAGTTTTAAGCCAGCTTTTCACTCTCCTCTTTCACCTTCATCAAGAGGCTCTTTAGTTCCTCTTCACTTTCTTCCATAAGGGTGGTGTCATCTGCTTATTTGAGGTTATTGATATTTCTCCCAGCAATCTTAATCTCAGCTTGTGCTTCATCCAGCCCGGCATTTCTCATGATGTACTCTGCATATAAGTTAAATAAACAGGGTGACAATATACAGCCTTGACGTACTCCTTTCCTAATTTTGAACCAGTCTGTTGCTCCATGTCTGATTCTAACTGTTGCTTCTTGACCTGCATATAGGTTTCTTAGGAGGCAGGTAAAGTAGTCTGGTATTTCCATCTCTTGAAGAACTTTCCACAGTTTGTTGTGATCCACAGTCAAAGACTTTAAAATAGTCAATGAAGCAAAAGTAGATGTTTTTCTGTAATTTTCTTGCTTGGTCTGTGATCCAACAGATGTTGGTAATTTGATTTCTAGTTCCTCTGCCTTTTCTAAATCCAGCTTGTTAATTATAGGCAGTTACCTAAAAATTGAAGATAATTAAGGGTACTGGTTGGAGCATTAAAACACCTGGGTTTACATATCCGTCCTGTTGTTTACTACTTCTAGACTACTAAGTCACTTCAGTCGTGTCTGACTCTGTGCGACCCCATAGACCTGCTGACAATCTAAACTTCAGATGTCATATTTGTAAAATGAGAATTATTTATCACTTAGGATTTTAGTAAAGGTAAATTTTACACACACACACACATACACACACACACTTTGATTGGCATACAGAAATAATGGTGGTTATTTATTTTATAAAAAGAAGGTATCTGGTCTCCTTCCTTCCTTTGACACCAGCCGAGAAATCTAACTTGGAGATGCCACCACAGTAAGATTTTTCCAGGGTCACATCAGGTACCCAAACTTTCTTTACAGCTTCTGTGACAAGGATAAAAAAAGAAAGTATGTGTATTTGACAGTCTGCTCCCTGCTCTGGCTGAAAGGAGAGGGAATTATTGCCTGACTCATCTCATGGGCCATCTTTCCCAGTGCAGAAGAGACAGGTGAACTGGAAAAGTGGAAGGTGTCAGAAATGGAGGAGCAGTCTGCACAATGGGAGTCTGGGCAGCTGTTCAAGTGAAAGAGAGAGAGATCTTAGGATAAACACACTCAACCTTATAAATGCAAATCTCTTCTCTGTCAGCAATGAAGCTACTTTAAAAATTTTTTCAACCACTCTTTCGTGCATTTGTTCATGTATTAAATCCCTGCTATGAATCGGCCACTTCTCTAGGTTCTGGAGAAACAAAGGGGAACAAAACAGGCAAAGATCTTCTCCATGGGGGGCGGGGTTTTGGGGGGAAACGTGAAGAGTGTGGGGGTGGTGGGGGGGAGTGAGCAGGATCAGAGAGTGAAGGCCTGAAAGAGACCCTGCGGCCATCAGAAGGAAGGGCATCCGGTGGAAGGAGCAGCAAAGTCAAGAGCCCGGAGACCTGCCAGCATGAGTGAGTGGGAGAGGGTGAGGGAAAACTTGGGAGTCCCGGAAGGCCAGGTCCCATCATGACGGCCTTGGAGCAGGATGCATTGACATTCGCAGGATATTATGCAAAGGAGGGACATGATCCAAGTTTGAAAGTGAGTCAACGTCAATGCAGTCTGAGGGAGCTGGGCTGATACCAAGTGAAGCCTTTGACTTGGGACTTGCATATAGAAGAGGTTCCCTGGTGGCTCAGATGATAAAGTCTGCCTGCAATGCAGGAGGCCTAGGTATGATCCCTGGGTCAGGAAGATCCCCCAGAGAAGGGAATAGCTGCCCACTCCAATATTCTTGCCTGGAGAATTCCATGCACAGAGGAGCCAAATGAGCTACAGTCCTTCAGGTCACAAAGAGTCGAACGTGACTGGGTGACTAACACTAACACTATGTTAGAGGAAAAAGAGAATGAAATATCAGAGGTCTAAGAGAAAGGACTGGGGAGAGACCAGACTAAAGGGAGATACAGGGACTTCCCTGGTGGTCCAGTGGCTAAAACTCCACACTTGCAAGGCAGAGGGCCTGGGTTCAATTCCTGGTTAAGGAACTAAGATCCCTCATGCTGCAACTGAGACCCAATACAACCAAATAAATCTTCTTCTTAATCAGTTGCTCAGTCATGTCTGACTCTTTGCAACCTCACAGACTGCAGCATGCCAGGCTTCCCTATCCTTCACCATCTCCTGGAGCTTCCTCAAACTCATGTCCATTGAGGAAGTGATTCCATCCAATCATCTCATCCTCTGTCGTCCTCTTCTCCTCCTGCCTTCAACCTTTCCCAGCATCAGGGTCTTTTCTAATGAGTTGGCTCTTCACATCAGGTGGCCAAAACATTGGCGCTTCAGCTTCAGCATCAGTCCTTCCAATGCATATTCCGGATTGATTTCCTTTAGGATTGACTGGTTTGATCTCCTTGTAGTCCAAGGGACTCTCAAGAGTCTTCTCCAACACCACAGCTCAAAAGCATCAACTCTTCAGCCTTCTTTATGGTCCAACTCTCACAGCCATACATGTGAGATCCATAAATAAAAACAAATATTTTTTTAAAATATTTTATGGGAGGGGTGTTCAACAGGGAGGGGATATACCTATACCTATGGCTGATTCATGTGGATATATGGAAGAAATTGACAGAATATTTGTAAAGCAATTATCCTCCAATTAAGAATAAGTTAAAAACAAAAACAAAATTTTTAATTTATAAATATTTTAAAAAAAAAAAATCCAGGTCCTGTTGGCCCTCACTCTCTTCTCCAGTCCTCATTCCCATGGTTCTATCATGATCCTAAGGGGCAATTTACTGAGCATAATGATCCTGTCAATCTCAGTTACACATTAGAATTATCCAAGGAGATTTTCAACATGCCCTGACCAAAGTTAAATTAAGGGACGTTCTTCAAAACAACTAGCCAGTATGTTACTGTAGATGGTGATTGCAGCCGTGAAATTAAAAGACACTTACTCCTTGGAAGAAAAGTTATGACCAACCTAGATAGCATATTCAAAAGCAGTGACATTACTTTGCCAACAAAGGTCTGTCTAGTCAAGGCTATGGTTTTTCCAGTGGTCATGTATGGATGTGAGAGTTGGACTATAAGGAAAGCTGAGCGCCAAAGAATTGATGCTTTTGAACTGTGGTGTTGGAGAAGACTCTTGAGAGTCCCTTGGACTGCAAGGAGATCCAACCAGTCCATTCTGAAGGAGATCAGCCCTGGGATTTCTTTGGAAGGAATGATGCTAAAGCTGAAACTCCAGTACTTCAGCCACCTCATGTGAAGAGCTGACTCATTGGAAAAGACTCTGATGCTGGGAGGGATTGGGGGCAGGAGGAGAAGGGGACGACAGAGGATGAGATGGCTGGATGGCATCACCGACTCGATGCACATGAGTTTGAGTGAAGTCCGGGAGTTGGTGATGGACAGGGAGGCCTGATGTGCTGCGATTTATGGGGTCACAAAGAGTCGGACACGACTGAGTGACTGAACTGAACTGAACTGATGTTTCCAAGATATTGAGGTCAAGAGAAAGATGGAGGAGCTATCCCAGATTAAAGGAGAATAAGATTTCTTGATACGACAACTAAATGCAACATGGGATCCTGGAAAAGAACATGAATGGGACGCCCGGGGAAATTTGAGTCAGGTCTGCAGAACAGATCACGCATCAGTGGAACACATACCAGTGCTAATTTCCTGGGTTTGATCATGGTTCTGTGGTTACACAATTTACAAACATTTGGAAAAGCTGGGTAAGAATACAGAGGAATCCTTTGTACATTTTTGCTTCTTTTTGAAGGTCTAAATTATTTCAAAACAAAATGTGAAAAATGTACCATTGCCCATGCCACACCCTAGACCAACACATCAGCATCTGGGGGCCTAGGGTCTGGCTACAGGCACTTTTAAAAGCCTCTAAATGGTTCTAAAGTGCGATCAGGCTTGAGAATCACACCCTGGATTTTAAAAGTCTTAAAGAGGACTTTGCCTTAAAGCTTTGGTCTGTCCAAAGGGCACAGAAGGGCCCCTTCCTTCTGGGGCTGTGTCAGATCGTCCTCAGTTCAGTTCGGCCGCTCAGTCATGTCTAACTATTTGTGACCCCATTGACTGCAGCACGCCAGGCTTCCCTGTCCATCACCAATTCCTGGAGCTCGCTTAAACTCATGTTCATTGAATCAGCAATGTTCACCCTAGAGCGTCTCTTTGCCACCTGAGACTCAAAGGAAACTCTTCTGGGTAGAATCAGGGATGAGGCTGGAATAAGGGTAATGCGATAGTGCCATCACCAGAGAAGCATCCTTTGAGACTCTGAAATGAAACTGAGCTGGATCCTGCAGCGCCTTCCTGGGGACATATCTCCCCAGGTCTCCTGCCTCTTGTTTAGAGAGAGACTGTAGTCTTCTGGGCCTTCCCCGAGTTCCAAAGGCAAATTCAATCAGAGGTGAGAAAATGCAGAAAAAAAGGAAAACAGTCAAGAAAGATACATGAGTAATAGCTGAGCCATGAAACAAAATCAAGAACTTTTAGTTCCTCCTTTAGGGCCATAGATAATATCCTGAGCCACGTCCTTGATTGGTTTTGCAGATGCCAAACCCAGCCCCTCACTCAGGTGGAAGAGGTGAAGTGCAGGCTAACCACCAGCATGTAGACCCCAGACTGGATGGGACTAGAAGGTTGAGAATGGAGGCAAGGAAGGACACTGATGCAGCCCTCCCCAGGGTAAAGCGACTGGAGATCCATGCCCTGTGGACAGAAACTCCAAGATGAGAACAGCAAGACAATGCAGGGAGGAGGCTGGGTCCTGCGCAGATCACATATTTCTCATTTTCCAAGTCAGAATACCTCCCGACTGCACATGCACAGAAAGGCTCCTTGAAGGTCAAGGACTGATGTCAAGGGATGCTCTACCCACAGGCCTTTGCAGCAGAATCCATCTTGGCTAAGAGGTGTATGCGCACACATGGGAGGATCCTGAGATGTATACCAAATACAGACTGTGAACCACGTAAATCAAAATGGCCAAAGGAAATCCAGAAGAAATACCCCACAAAAGTAATTCAAACTACCACAAAGGCAAAACTCAGGGACTCTCTCTCTCTCTGAGTCCTTCTGTATGTCTATCCACACCTACTGTACTCTTTTTTCCTCTTAATAAATACTCTACTTGCTTCACGACTTTCCATCTTTGTGGAAATTCTTTTCTGCCAGGCTGAAGGGCCAGGGCCCCTTGTCACTGACCACTGGTCTAGTGGCTAGGATTCAGTGCTCTCACCACAACCCAACCTCAACCTCTCTGCCTGGGAACCCAAGTCCTGCTTCAAGCTGCTGCAGGCTGAGGCCACCCAAGATCAGAGGTTCCTGAAACATCGCCGTGTTACCTCTGTATCGGCCGATCAGAGAACCGTGCACAAGTTGATCACATGCCTTGTGATCCTCTCTGAAAGCCATTGGGCAGTTCAGGTCTTTTGAACATCAGCTGCCCATACTTCTTTCTTGTGTGTGGCTTTTTGTGTTGTTTGTTTTTTTTTTTGCAATAAATGCTGTACTTTCTCTCACCATAACGCAGTGTCAATAGATTGTCTTTGCTGTGGACCCAAGTTCTGTTCAGTAAGAGAAAGATATTTCTCTAGAAGAATCTGAGTCTTCCTTCTGGAAGACATCCACACGGAGAAAGGCAATGATAGTTACAAAATCCTCACTACCTCTGGGGAAACAGAAAGCCATCAGGTGGCAAGTCTCAAATAATCTCCAACCTCGGACAAATATGTGCTTCCCCTCTCGGTTTGCGAGATGTTTTTATGAAAAATTAATTTTATTGCTACACAGAAGGATGAGCCCTTTCCTATGGAAGCTGGCAAGCACTAAATACCAACCTCTGCCAGCAAATGCAGCTATAAGAAAATGAGACTTAATCTGCTTTGATTAATAAGTAGGCAGCAAAAGGCTGCCTGTGGGCTGGAGGCTGCAAGAGAGAAAATGAAAGACGAGTAGCAATGTGCCCAGAAACGCAAAGGGAAAAATCAGAAGGTTAAGCAACATAAAAAGATCTCTCAATTCCGTTGCAGTTTTAGAGGCAGCCTCATAAACAAGGCTCTTGGTTATTTGCATATATATATGCTGGGGGCAGGGGGACCACGGTACTCAGCTGTGCATCCTAAGTTTCTTATCAAAATCTGCTCCCAAAGCAGCTGTAAGAATCAGCTGCAAACACCAACTCTAAAAATGAAAGTCACGTGGCCAAACAGGGGCAGAGGAAGGAGGGAGGCAAGGCACCGAATGGGGCTCCAATTAACCCCCCAGGGACCTGCAGCCCATGTGCGCTGCCCGGGAGCCTTTAGACATCACATTGCCCACACTGCACTGGGAGCAGTTAATGCAGACTTGCTGGGGGTGGGGCCCCCATCAGTGGGATTGAGAATTTCCCAGGTGAATAGAGCACCTTGATTGAGTGCCAGGGGGTCTACAAACCTTTCCCATAAAGGTGGACAGTAAATATTTCAAGTTTTGTGGCCCAGAAAATCTCTGCCCTGGCTACCCAGCTCTGCCACTGAGGCCTGAAAGCAGCCAGATGGGGGGCAGGTCAGCACATGCGGCTGCGTGCCATGAAGTTTACAAGAACAGTAGTCTGCAACCTCTCTGAGATCCATGTGAGTCAAAGTACGGTCCTTGGGCCAACAGATACGGCCGCCATGGAAGCATGTTACGTGCCAAATCTGCAACCCCACCCCAGAAGGCCCTCTTGCCAGAGTTTGTTTTTAACAAGGTCCCCAAATGAACTTGGAGAAGCAGCTTGAGGTGACTGTGCTGAGGGGGTGACCAGCCTTGGGAACACAGGTTGCCATCCCAAGTCTTGGAGCACCAACCCTTATGTCCATCAAGCTGTCCTTGGTATTGAGGGTTATTCAGGTGTTCCAGGAGCATTTTGCCCAAATATATGGATTCTGAGAGGCACCAAGGGCTGCAGGAATATGAATTATGGATGTGTGGTAGCAACCCCTGGCTTCAGGCCAGCAAGGGGACCGTCCCCTTGGCAGGCACTCATCTTTCCAGCATCAGCAGTGATGCAGGCAGTGGCAAGGCTGGGTCACTTGGGCCCTCACTCCAGAGGCCAAAACACAGAAACCCCAGGGTCTGCCAGCCTCATCCCTCACAAGCGCACAGCTGCAGAGCCTGGGGCCATGACTCTGAATGTGAAGAAGTGGGGCTTAGACAAGGCTAGCAAGACTGAATACCAAAAATCTGACTCATAACCCAAATATGTGGCTTTAACTTTTTATTTTGTATTGGAGTATAGTCAACTAACAATGTTGAGATAGCTTCAGGGGCACAGCAGGGTGACTCAGCCATACATATACATGTACCCACTCCCCTCAAACTCCCCCTGATCTGTGGCTGCCACATAACATTGAGCAGAGTTCCCTCTGCTATAGAGTAGGTCCTTGTTGGTTATCCAGTTTAAATATAGCTATGTGTACACAAATGTGGCTTGTTGCTTTGACATTTCTCTGCCCCGTGCAAGGAGTGGCCTGTTCCCTGCTGCATCCCTGGTGCCTGGCACAGCATCAGAGTTCACGAATCTTTGATGAGCCAACGACCCCAGAGACTGAGATGCTCAATTGAGTAGCATCCATCTTCAAGCCATCGAGGGCATAATTGGCCACTGAACTTTGCATATTAGCAGGCAGAAGGCTTACAGGTTTTTATTTTTTCCAAAAGAGTCATCTTCCATGTCTCTTGCACATACAGGATCCTAACAAATGACAACAGAAGCTACTTTTTTCATCTGTTGCCAGGAGCAGAAGGCATAAGGGCCTGTGTCCTGGCCCATAGCATTAATGGGACTCCCTAAGGGGCTTCAAGTATGTCCTGTTTCCGGCAAGCCCTGCGCTGATGAGCAGGAAGGTAATGAACTGAGCAGCCCTCTCTCTCCAAGTGCCCGTCTGCCAGTCAGCTGGGACTAGCCTGTTGCCGGAGAAGGATGTTGAAAATGCTCTCGCTGAAAGCCCAGCCAGGGATTAGCATGAGAGGAAGCGAGCACACACCGCTCCAGAAACCCTTGCACCTGCCTCTAAGGTGTCTCCGTGGACCACGGCTCTGACACATCTTGTGTAGGAGGATTGGAAGGAGGCATGATGTGAAATTCACGCAGCACTTGGGAACTGGGATGAGGCCCTAGGCAGCAGCAGCCAGATGAGCCAGTGCGGCGTAGAGAGATATTTCTTAAATCTTTTGTGCAGATGCATCTCCTGGGCATCCTATTAGACCACAGGCCCCGGGGCAGGGCTGGGATTCTGCAGTTCAGACTCATCCCAAGTGATGCTGGTGCTGCTGCCTGACAGATCACCCTTTCAGGAGCCTGAGCAACAGACAGGCGGGTGCCCCAGATGTGCAGTCAGGGCACCTGGGCCAGTCCTCTCCCCAGGCTTCCCCAAGAAGTAGAGAGTGTGGCAGACCTATACTCCAAAGACGGCCCAATAACAGCCCATTCCCCAACCCTTCTTAGTGTGGGGCTTCAACTCTCGTCCCATTGAGAGGCAGGGCCTGCATTCACTCAGCGTGGGTGGACCTTGGGACCACCGAGGAAGAGATGCTGTCACTTCTGAGAGAAGGTTGTGAAACGCAATACAATTTATCCCTGGTTCTTTTGGGATGCTCCCTCTTGGAACCCAGGCATGCTACTGGGAAGAAGCCCACACATCCAGCAAGAGCCCGTGGTGAAGAGGAATTGAAGCTGTTGGTCCACAGCCCCCAGCCGAGCTCCCAGCTGACAGCCTGGAGCAACTTGCCAGATAGATGCGAACTGTACTTCCACACGCCCCAGATCGACCCCCTCCTACACTGCTGGTGGGAATGGAAATGGGCGCAGCCACAATGGAAAACAGCACAGGGGGCTCCTTAAAAAAACTGAAAACAGAGCTACCATATGATCTAGCAATCCCACTCCTGGGCATATAACCAGAGGAAAACCTAATCTGAAAAGATACAGCAACCCCACTGTTCACTGGGGCACTATTTACAATAGCAGGGCATGGAAGCAACCTGAACGTCCACCGACAGGTTGATGGATAAAGAAGATGTGGTCCATGTATACAGTGGAATATTGTCTGCTGTGCTAAGTTGCTTCAGTCATGTCTGAGTCTGTGCAACCCTATGGACTGTAGCCCACCAGGCTCTTCTGTCCACGGGATTCTCCAGGCAAGAAGACTGGGGTGGGTTGCCATGCCCTTCTCCCGGGGATCTTCCCAACTCAGGGATTGAACCTGCGTCTCTTACGTCTCCTGCATTGGCAGGCAGGTTCTTTGCCACAATGAAATATTACACAACCATAAGAAAACAATAAACTAAGGCCACTTTCAGCAACATGGATGGACCTGGAGATTATCATACTAAATGAAGTAAGCCAAAGACAGATATCATAGGATATCACTTGCATATAGAACCTAAAATAAATAATACAAGTGAACTTGTTTACAGAACGGAAACAGATTTACAGACATAGAAAACAAACTTAAGGTTACCGAAGGAGAAAGAGAGGGGTGGGGGAGGGATAAATTAGGAATTCAAGATTAACAGGCACACCACACACCACTATATATATAATAGATAATCAACAAGGACCTACTTAATGTGCAGCACAGGGAATTCCACTCAGTACTCTGTAATCACCTAAAGGGGATAAGAACCTGAAAAATAATAGATGTATATATACATATAACTAAATCACTTCGTTGCACACCTGAAACTAACACAACAGTGTAAATCACACTGTAACATTCAATAATTTTTAAATAAATAAAATGCCCCAGATCCATCTAGGAAGTGACTTCTCTCCCCCAGTCATGTTGCCCCATCTATAAATACATGGGATAGAAATCCCCAGTGATTCCTGCTTAGATTTAAGAAATTCTGTACATCTCGCTGGAAAATTTGTGAGCAAAATAAATAATCATCGTCCCTTTAGGCCTCAAGGTTCGGGAGTATTTTTCATCCAATGATATTATCTGGAACATGGCTTTAACGAACCTCTCCCTGGGTCTTTTCACTCTGTACACCCTCTGCATAACCTGATCACTCCCATTATTTAAATTACCACCTGCCTGGACTCCCCTCTTCTGAGCTATGGAGCTATATGTCTAAATTGCTTACCGGATATCCCCAGCTTACACAGATCCTTACCTCCTCCTCTGTCCCCATCTCCACCCCACCCCTAAATACTTTCCTCCTTGTTTATCCAGTGCCACAGTCAGTTTGGTCAATTGAGCCAACATCCCCTGACCAGACCACCAAGAGTCCACCCAAGGTTAGCTGGAGCACCAAACCCACCAGGAAGTCAGTGTTCAAGCAAGTCTACAGTTCTCAAGAAGGCAAAGTACATCAGCACTCAAGAGCTTCAAAAGCCCAGTCTGCACTGGGTCTCAACTCAGTGAGCAACATGCAGGGTATACACCTTCTTGAAAGCAGTGGAAGATCAAAGAATTTTTCTTGTAACTTACAATCAGCTAACCCATCAAGAAACAAAACAAAGCTTCGACCACCAAGGAATGAAAACTGGTCTGGGGTGAGAGAGAGGTGTTAGCCAATGCTAACATCAAGCAGGTGATGCCATCAACATAATTCCAACTTCACAGGCTGAGTCCTTCCCTCTGTATTCTCATGGGCTCCTGCTACCCAGTTTGTGTCTTCTGTGTCTCCACCCAGAGTTGTTCCCATTGCTTCTACATCCATCTGTTGTTTCTTAGACCCACCCCCATCACAATCAGGTTGATCTTACCCCTTCAGTGGCTTTGAGAATAAAGTCTAAGAATAGTACCCTCATGCCTTAGTCCCAGCCCACTGCTCAAATCTTCTGTCCTACAGTGACTACCTTGTTCTGAGTTTATATATTCTCATAATCTCAAACTTCATGGAGTCCCCAAAAGGCACCCCTGGCCTTTCATCTCAGCATATCTTTATATATGTTTTTTCTGGCTGAAATTGTTTCTTCCACCACTTCTCCCCATCCTCGTTGTCTTTCTCATCCCAATTCATACATCACATCCTCCATGAAGCCCTTTCTGAACCCAGTTTCTCTCTCTTGCTACCATTGTACATGATTCCACTGTTAAAACGTCCAACATTTTACTGCAACTCTTCTATGTATATGCCTGTGTTGCTTGTAGACTTCTGTTTCTTAATGTGTATTAACCCAGACCAAAGTCAGTGTCACATGAGAACATTTTAGAAATGCAAATTCTCAGGTCCTACCCCAGATGTACTGAATTAGACACTCTGGGGTTGGCCCAGGTGATATATGTTTTAACAAGTCCTCCAGGGAATCAGTCTGTTGCACACTTGGGTTTCAGAACCACTATCCTGGACCAGTTGGTCAAACATTAGAATCACCTGAGAATTTTTTTTTTTGGCCACACTGGGTCTTTGCTGTGATGCGGGCTTTCTCTGGTTGCCACACAGGCTCAGTAGCTGTGGTGCACAGACTTAGTTGCCCCTAGGCATGAGGATCTTCCTGGACCAGGGATGGAACCCATGTCCCCTACATTGGCAGGTGGATTCTTAACCACTGGACCATGAGGGAAGTCCCACCTGGGAAGTTTCTGAACATCCCAACCCAATTAAATTAAAGTCTCTGAGCAAGGGACAGAGGTAGCAATAATACAAAAGCTTAATACTGGGATATCTGGTAAGCAATTAGATGTACAGATTAATACTAAGCCAGGGAATTCCAGCGTGCAGTAAGGGTGAGAAGCACTAACCTAGACCTTTCTTCTCAAAGTGTAGTCACGGATCAGCACCATAAGCATCATCTGACAACTTGTTAGAAAGACAGAATTTCAGGTTACTTCCCAGGCACACTGACTCAGAATCTTTGCTTTAACAAGATTCCCAGGTGATCTGGGAGAGCAGCCAAGACAGTAGAGCACCAAGACCCTCCGCTCACCTCCTCTCATGAGCACACCAAAATCACAAGTGTCTGCAGGATCACCATTGATGAAAATGACTGGAACCTACCAGAAGAGATAAATAAGGAACCACAATGAGATGGGTAGGAGGGGTGCGCTTGCAGGCTCATCAAATCCCATACTCTCAAGGTAGGTGACCCACAGACTGGAGAATCATTATATTGCAGTGGTTCTCCCACAGGAGTGAGAAATCTGAGCCCCACATCAGGCTCCCCAACCCAGGGGTCCAGCAACAGGAAGCCAAGCCTGCAGAGCATTTGACACTGAAGGCCACTGGGGCTTAATTGCAGGAGCCCCACAAGACTGGGGGAAATAGAGGCTTCACTTTTAGAAAGCACACATAAAATCCCACATTCACTGGGGCCCAGGGCAACAGATCTTCATGCTGATCTTGGAGAGTCTCCTGGAGAATGTGGGGGTCGGGAGAAATACGGGGGTGCATGGCTGTGGCTCACTCTGGGAATGTGAACACCAGTGGCAGATACACTGAGGAACACTCTGGTGCATTAACCCTGCTACTGGATGCAAATATCTTGGCTCTTTAGCACTGAGCCCTGGCACCACCCAACAGCCCCCAGGCAACAGTGCTGGGACTTCTTGGGCCAAACAACTAACTGGACAGGAAGGCCACCCATCATCTGCAGACAGGCTGTCTAGACTGAAGAGCCACGCCTGCCTCTGGACACATCCCTGGGCAGGCAGTGGCCCCTCCCACCAGTGAGCCCGCATAAGCCTCTATTCCAACCTCTGCCACCAGGAAGCAGAAACCAGAAGCAAGAGACTATGATCCTGCAACACAAGCCAGACCCTGCCCTGGAACCAGCAAGACCCTGGCTCTTTGACTGGCAGGAAAACACAACCTTCAGGACACCTCAGGCCCCATAACCAACTGTATCAGGAACCAGCCTCTCCCACCACGACAATCTGAAATGAGCTCTGGGATCCCTGGGCCCTGCAGCCAGACTTCAGGAATCAGCTCTTCCTGCTAATAATCAGCCACTAACCTCAGGACCTGGCTTCACCTGCCATTCCTGACTCTGCCCACCAGTGAGCCAGCCACTAGCCCCGGGGCCCCCTGAGGATCCCACAGCGAGCCACCTCATGACCAGGCTCCGCTAAACAGCAGCCAGCAGCATCTACACAAGGCAGGGCCTGGAACCCAACTAGACTAAAGGCCAGCCAAGCCCACCAGACCACCCACATAGCCAGCCTGCCTCAACAGAAGGACCCCCTGCAGCCTCTTAAGGGGAACCCCTAGAGTATATAGATTAGGTGATGACAGGGGTGTTCCCTGCTAGGATGGCATAGGTTACCTCCTACAGAGGCCACTTCTCCAAGGCTGAGATAGGGATCTAACCTACCACATACATAAAAATACAAACAGCAACTTAGACAAAATGAGGTGGCACAGGAAATGTTCTAGATGAAGGAACAAGGTAAAAGCCCAGTAGAGGAACTAAGTGAAGACAGGCAGCCTACCTGAGAAAGAATTCAGGGTGATGATCGTAAAAATCAAAGAACTCGGGAGGGGAAAGGTTCCCAGATGATCTGAATGCACACTGAAGTCTGAGAAGCACCACCTCATACATCCTGTATCCCAGGTCCTAGCAAAGAGCTTGGGATATAAGAACCACCTGATCAGTCCTAAAAGAAGATATTAATAAAAATGTCTATTCTACTTCTCATGGTTTTAGAGAATAAAATGGGAATTTATAGTAAGATGCTTGGTAAATAGCTTTTCAGTAGGAGGTATTAATATTAACTGATATAAAAGGAGTTCATTAGGTCATTTTTCCAAAATGTTTAATAAGTGCCTGCTATTTGCCAAGTACAGCTTTAGGCACAAAAGGTTATAGTGAACAGGGAAGACCCGGCCTCTAAAGTCTAGTGGGAAAGACAGATATTAAAAGCATAATTAAATACTTAATGAATTAATAACACAATTGGGATGAATGCTGCAAAAGGGAGAACACAGTGTTGTGAATATACATTGTGTTCACTTCTCTTTGGTAAGTGGGTTTCACCTCAAGTTCCCTTTGAGGAATATACCAGGGAAAACCAGTGATTAGAATCAAGGGACCTAGAATGATGTAGAGATAAGCCTTTGACTTAGGGGACTTTCCTGGTGGTCCAGTGGCTGAGACTCTGAGCTCCCAGTGCAGAGGGCCCAGGTTTGATCCCTCGTCAAGGAACTAGATCCCACATGCCACAACTAAGAGTTTGCCTGCTGCAACTGAATATCCAGCATGCTGCAACCAAGACCTGGTGCAGCCAAATAAAGAAAAAATAAATGATTTTTTTTTTTTTAAAGACTGACTTATGAGGGGGAATTGGAGGCAGGTGGTTCAAAGGTACAAGCTTCTAGTTAGGAGATAAATAATAAGACAGTTGTATATGGTCTGGTTTGAAAGGTAGGACAGATTCGCTGAAGCTTTTCAACATTAATGTTCATCTGAATCACCTCCGCATTTTGTTAACCCATTGAGTTACAGTTAAGTAGGATAAGGGTAGTATTCTAGGGACCACATTAGTCTAGGGACTGCATTTTGAGTAGCAAAGCCAAGGAGGCTTTGCAGGAGGATGCTGTAGCTGAGACCAGTAGGATAATTAATAGGTGGCCATGTTAAAAACCAGAGAAGGCAATGGCACCCCACTCCAGTACTCTTGCCTGGAAAATCCCATGGATGGAGGAGCCTGGTAGGCTGCAGTCCATGGGGCCACTAAGAGTCGGACATGACTGAGCGACTTCCCTTTCACTTTTCACTTTCATGCATTGGAGAAGGAAATGGCAATCCACTCCAGTGTTCTTGCCTGGAGAATCCCAGGGACGGGGAGCCTGGTGGGCTGCCGTCTGTGGGGTCACACAGAGTCGGACACGACTGAAGCGACTTAGCAGCAGCAGCATGTTAAAAATAGATAGGATGTCTGTTCTGGCTCGCCTGGGTCTGAGGGGTTTCCTAGGATGTTGGACAAGTGCCCTTTGGCCTCCTAGTAGAAAGAGGGCTAGAAGGATGAGGAAGCGTAGGCCAAGTGTTCATGAAACCCTGAGGTAAGAACAACGTGCTATGTTACAGAAAAGGAGGACACCATTGAGACTGGGAAGATGCAGGAAAGAGTCTTACGAGCATCCTCTAAGCTTGGGTAAAGCAAGCTTTGTATATCATCACATTTCTGAGCACCCCACCTGCAGCTGAGACCTGCGACATCTCCAGCTGGATCCTTCATGGCAGCCTCAACACGGTAGCCCCTATCTACCACAAAGGGTTCTTGTTTGAGTATCTGAAATATGGCTAGTGCAACTGAGGAACTTGTAAATGTGTTTTATCTTAATTGTAAATGTAATAGCCACACGTGGCCTGTGGCTACCATATTGGACAGCGCAAGTGCAGAGAACGGACTGATTGCCCGCAAAAGTAGATACTGGCATACTGGGAGAGTAACTCCTTCAGGAGAGAAGTAATGTTGGCATAAACAATGTGACGGCAGCAAGAAACAGAGCAAAACATTATGTCTGACTCAAAAAATATAAGAAATAAGGAGCAAGAGAGAGAGAAGATAAAGTCAAGGATAATTCCTAGGTCTCTTCTTTGAACAACTGGATATATGGCAGAGCCATGTACTGTGGAGAATCAGGTTTGGGGATAGTGTGAGGAAAAGATGCTGAATCTGAAATGTCTGTGAAACATTCAACAGAGAGATAGAGGAGGAAGTTGCGTGTGCAGGTAGGGAGGTAAGGTGGTGTTTGTCCTACTCAAAATGGTCATCCTCTAACTTCAGCCTGCTGGTTCAAACTGGAGTCCCATCTTCAAACAGGGCCCACTCCTTCTTGGTTGGGGCGGGGAGGGGCAGCACATGACACAGGCGGGCCATATTTCGGTAACTATGGTGATTGGCCTAAGGGTGTCCATGCAACTCAAACGCAAGTGCTCAGAGCTCTTCCTTGACTTCATAAGTTGGCACCAAAAAGAAAAAAGTGATTCCCAGGCCAGGAGATATTGGTAGCCATGTTTTCACCATTTGGAAAAGTTGACGTGGGCAAATTAAGTGGGCACGCAGATAGAAGCAGAAGCAAAAGAAAGAGAAAGACAGATGTGGAGGGCCCTTTGCATGGTTTAAGAACTACAACATAACTGTAATCTATTCTTGACTTGGTTAATTAATCAACCCAATGTGTGAGTATTTCCTTCTCATGAGGTGCCATGCTGCTTTGAGGGAGTCCTAGGAAGGCATAGGGAGAAGGCAATGGCACCCCACTCCAGTACTCTTGCCCGGAAAATCCCATGGACAGAGGAGCCTGGTAGGCTGCAGTCCATGGGGTCGCTTAGAGTCCGACACGACTGAGCAACTTCACTTTGACTTTTCATTTTCATGCATTGGAGAAGGAAGTGGCAACCCACTCCAGTGTTCTTGCCTGGAGAATCCCAGAGACGGGGGAGCCTTGTGGGCTACCGTCTACGGGGTCGCACAGAGTCAGACACGATGAAGCGACTTAGCAGTAGCAGTAGCAGGAAGGCATAGACCTTTGCCTAAAAGAACTCACTGTCTAGTTTAGGCAACAAAAACTGTGATAAGAGCTTAATAGCGGTAAAACTGGAAGATGCTACAACAGAGGGCAGTCCTGAAGACATAATGTAGTCTTTACGTTACTTTTTCCTTCATTTTCACACCCAGTGAGTTGTCAAAACCTATTGACTGTGGGGGAAAACATCTGTTAAATCCATTTCTCTCATAAAGCCTATAAAAGTCTGTCAATGGCTTTAAAAGAATGCTATCACAGTGAAAAATAAAACCAAACATTTTTAAATACCCAAATTATCAAGTAAGATTAATAGAAAATGCCATTAAGTAAATAAAGAAAATAGCAAGCCTAGGATTGCTAGTAAATTAGGTCTTTCTTACTTAGATTAATCTCTTTCAACTCAAGGTCTTTACATTTCATGGTAATTAATCAAAAGCTTAGTTTGCATTAACATTTTTATAGAAATAAGTCCCCAGGTTAAAACCCTCCAGTGGCTCCCATCACATTTAAGCAAAAATATTCAAATTCTTTGTAAAGGCCTTTAACTCACTTCATCATTTGTTCTTGCCTTTTCTGCTCCCTCATTTCCCACCCCTTTGCCAAGCTCACCCTGACTCTCCCTCCTTCACCTACACTGGCCATACTCACAATTCTAGAATGACCTCTTCACTCACTGGAATATTGTTTCCACAGATATTTTCTGTTCTTGGCTTAAAAAGACAACTTTCCTCCCAACCCATCTCTCTCCATGAAACAACCGTGATTTGTCTTCCCTCTGCGTGTATTTCCTATTTCTCTACGTGTTCACTGTTCATTTTCTGTCTTTATAACAAGACTATAATCCCCACAAGGACTGAGACCATGGCTCTCTTTCACCACTATCATGGTAGACTCTCCAAGCAATAGGGAAAGGGCATGAGGCAAAAGGTTTTATCTTCAGATGTGTCTCATATTTTATACGGGAAAAGCTAACTTCCCGGAAGACTGCCTTCCTGCCTTATTGGCTCAAAATGGATCACATGTTTACTTCTGGGCCAATCACCGGCAAAGAAAAGTGAGGTGGTTGTGATTGGATCAATTCTAACTCATTCCTGGGGAGCAGCCAGTCTTCCTGGAAATCAAGGGATTGCCACTCACAACCTGAAAACAAACTTGGAATTCTGTTAGCAGGGAAAAGGGGATATGGCTGACGGATAGGTAAATATCAGTGTCTGTCGTCATGCCTGCCATTTCATTGCCCAGGTTGAAGTCATATCTCTGGGAGACCATGAAGAATACCTTTTCATGTCACACAGGACCACCCCTATTGTTTTGCATTTTTTAATTCACTCACTCATTTGTTCATTCATTCTCACAAACACCTTTGAGCACCTGTATAACAATCTAGGGATATAAAGAATCAGACATCTCTTATTTTAGGAGATGGCAGTCTATTGTATCGATGTTTTATAAATAGTTATAATAGCATATGTTAAGTGCGTTAGCATCAGGAAGTGAAAATTGCATTTAGACATGGGAAGAGTTACTAAATCTGCAAATAGGGGAAATTCAACAAACATTTGAATGAATAACGGGTGATTAAATGACAAAAGAACTAAATGGAGACACATGCACTAAGAAAGCTGAAACGAGTACTTCATGTTAATGTCTATATTCTACAGGGGGGTGAAATGTAGAGATACATGCCCAGATCCATGTCAACACAACTTTTATTTTTTTAAACCTTGGTGAAGATAAAAGAGAGAGTCTGGGACAGAAGCTAGAGCATTGCTTGATTAATTAAATTCAAGTTTTGGTTACCTCAGGTGACCTAACTAGAAAAGAGTTCTCAAAGAAAAGAAACTACTTTCTGCAGTATTTTCTTTTAAAGCAATGTTTTCTTAAACTTTGAATGGATGTAACAATATCTCCCCAAAAACAATTTTCCAAGAGATGATATTTATAGTAATTATGAAAGACCCTCCTAGCAAAATGCTGTAACAGTTTGATTCCTCCACACTTCTCACATTTCATTAATACACCATGTTAATAAAGGACAAAAATCGCATGACAGATGCAGAAAAAGCATTTGACAAAATCCTACATCCTTTCATGATTTAAAAAACTCTCAAAGAACTGGAAAATGGAAAGGGACTTTCTCAAGCTGATAATGGGCATCTACAAAAAAACAGCTAACATCATACTTATTGATATTATGTTAGAAAATGACATTACAGTAAAAAGATTGAATACTTTCTCCCTACAATCAAGAACGAGGCAAGGATCTCTGCTCTTGTTGCCTCTGTTCAACACTGTACTACAATTTCTAGCCAGGGAAATTGGGAATGGAAATTATAGAAAAGACAAACAGATTGAAAAGGAAAACATAAAACTTCCTCTGTGTGCAGATGATATGATCTTATATATAGAAAATCTTTTAAAAAACTATAAAAATAGAACTAATGAATGAGTTAAGTGAGGTTGCAGGACATAAGAACCACATTAAAAAGTCAACTGTATTTCTACACAATAACAGTAAACAAACTGAAATGATATTAAGAAAATGATATTTACAACATCAAAATAATAAAATACCTGGCAATAAGTTTAACAAAACAAGTAAAAGTGTACACTCTGAAAACTGTAAAACATTCTTTAAAAAAATGAAAGATCCAAGTCAGTAGAAGGACATCGCATGTCCACAGATTGAAAGATAACACTGTAAAGTGGGCAATATAACCCAAGCTGATCTAAAAATTCAACTCATTCCCTATTAAAATCTCAGTTGGCTTCTTTGAAGAAATTGATAAGCTGTTTCTAAAATATGAAAGGATAGCCAAAATAATCTTGCAAAAGAAGAACAAAGTTTTACAAAGCTGCAATAGTCAAAAACAGTGTAGTACCAGCATAAGGGCAAACTTCTGGATGAATGGAATAGAATTGAGAGTTCAGAAATAAATCCATAAAACTATAGTCAATTGATTTTCAACAAGGGTGCCAAGACCATTCAGTAGAGAAAGAATAGTCTTTTCAACAAATGGTACTGAGAACTAGATAGCCACATGCAAAAAATGAAACACAAAAGGGAAAAAAAGCAAACTGAACCCCTGCCTCATATCACATTGAAAAAAATCAACTCAAAATGTATCAGAGTTCACCTATAAGAATTCAAACTACAAAAGTCTTAGAAGAAAACACAGGTATGAATCTTCATGACTTTGGGTTAGGGAATATTTTCTCAGATATGAACCTCAAAGAACGAATCACAAAAGAACAAGTAGATAAACTGAATTTTATAAAAATTAAAATTTGCAGTTCAGAGGACACCGTGAAAAAAAAATGAAAGGATAACCCATGAAATGGGGGAAGATACTTTCAAACCATATATCTGATAAGAAATTGTACCCAGAATACACAAAAGACTCATAATTCAATGATAAAAGACAAATACTCAATTTAAAAATGGGCAAAGGATTTGAATAACTTTCTCCCAAGAAGATATACAGCAGGGCTATAAGTACATGAAAAGAGTTCAGCATCACTATTAAGAAAATGCAAAAAACAGACTCAAAAAGCCAGATATCACATGATTCCATTTATATGAAGTGTCCAGAGTAGGCAAATTTGTAGAAACAGAAAGTAGATTCATGGTTGCCTGGGACTGGGGAGATGTTGAAGTGAGATAGGAATAACTTCTAATGGGTATGGGTTTTGTTTATGGAATGATGAATATGTTCTGAAATTAGACAGTGGTGATGTTGGCACAATTTTGTGAACACACTAAAAATCTCTGAGTTGTTTTCTTTAAATAAGTGAATTGTGTGGTATTTAAATTTTATTTCAGTAATGCTATCTTGTTTGTTTTAAGAAAGACAGATAAGTGTGTTTCCTATATTCCATGCAGAACTTGTTGACAAAAACAAGTTAAAAGCCATATAGATAAAAATCAATCTTATGAGGCAGTCAACAGGATTTGGATGTTAGGGACCTTTTTTTTTTTTTTTCCAATAGCTAAAAGCCACCACTTGAGAAAAGCCCAACCAATGGACTGTTTGTTGCAGTTTTCGGTAGCAAGAATTGATTTGGACCTGAATGTGCAAACTTCAGCCCCAACTTGGAAATTCTGTCTCTTTCAATTTTTGTACCCAACTTCTGGATTTGCATTCAGCCTGAAACACTGCACTGCACACTTTACAAGGATGCCTCAGTCTGCAGCCTCACCACCAACACATACACACCAAGGCTGCTCCATCTGCTGTTCTTTGACCGCCTCCTCATTCCTGATCTGCCACCACCTGCCCCAGGCCCAGCCTGCTCCCTGCCTGACCCTCTTGCCTCTCCAGGAAAGCCACCTTCAAGTTCTTCCAAGTTCTCCCTCTAAAACCCATAGTCACCTGTTTAGTTTCCTTCCTGTGCAGTAATTATACTGTATTCATACCCTGATTTGACATTTACATAGAAAAATGCAATTATAGCATCCCGAAAGGCGGAAATAACCGGCTGATGATATTTGAGGAGGAAAAAAATCAGTTGCAAGATGTGCTTTGGCTAAAGCTCTCAGAAGAGTGTTCCTAAATGCTGTTAGGTGCTTATTTCCTTCACCTAAATATTAAACCTTGCCCAACTTAAAGCATTACATTTTAAAAACTCCTGTTAGAACTCAAACTGATCCACTTAGAACCTTACAAAGAAAAGTGTTTCATTGGAGGTACAAGATGAGAAGAAGCCTAAGAAAGTTCTTTATAAAGTCATTCATCAAAAAAAAAAAAAAAAAAAACCCACAAAGTGCTGATTAGTAGAATATGATTTACATTTTCCACATTTTAAATTAGCAACAGAGGGAACAGAATGTACTGTCGATTCATTTCCATTTGTCATCACCTGCTGGCTAGAAACGTCTCAGAATTTCAATAATGATCTTCTATTCTATCTAACTACCAATAGATACTATTTCTTGAGTATTTAATGAATGTCAGCATTGTGCTAAGTGCTTAACACACATTTTCAGGTAATAGAGACCTGGGTTCAGATTGTGATTCCACAACCTGCTAATTGTATGATGTTGATCTTCAAGCCCAGATTCTCCATCATTTTGAAACTAAATGCTCTATGAATGTAAAATGTTATTATAACTTCACTTTACCATGAGGCTTTCATATCTACTCTGTTTGAGAAAGATGAAATCTGTCCTGATTTTGCAGGAGACCATCGGACATCAGGGCACTATCATTAAAGGTCTATATGACGTTGAGGATCTGAGTCCTTGGGTGTCAGGCTGGGGCCCCCAAATCATCAACAGACCAGATACACCAATGTTGTTTTCCCCAGAAGCCCTTCCCAGCATTATCCTGCCTCACCAGGACATTCTGTTTTTCTCTAGCCAGTCATCATTTTGGATTCAGCTCAGTCCAAGGGCAGCTTTAATTAATGAGCCAGCATTCTGGCGTTGATAAGAATTCTAGGTGAAGGTTGAATGTGGAGGGCAGTTTTCATTAAATAAGCTAAATGCGGTTGCAATTTGAAATGATATTGTCTATCACTTGCTGAGCTGCTGTTTTATGACAACAGAAGTGACGGTCTTCCAAATTCAAAAACAACAGTAAAAAGTCTGTATGGGGAGAGGTGTTTGCTTGCACCCCAGCTGTTAAAATGCAACAGTGCCTCAGCTTGTTTACCAGGGTAGAACCAACTGACACCCTCGTGGATGGTCTGGGAAGGACCCCTCCAAGCCTCAGTGTCCCCGATGCTCATTCTGGGACTCCTGATCTGTCGTCATGACAACCGGCTATCAGACATTTTGCATGATGCTCCACGTTCTGAAAACCTAATAGAATCATAACAGCATTTAAGACTTTTTTTTACTATTATTTTCATTTCCATGCATTTAAGTTTATTATTTGTATTATTTTATAGCATTTCTAGTGTTACATGCAGCTTTCATTGTTTTAGAAAGATTAATTCTATAGAGCTTTTATGGTTTTCTTTTTTGGTGGTTGTTTTTTTTTAATCCATCCCTATCTACACGTCACACCAGAGTGGCGTATTTATTATAATCTACATTGACACATCATTACCACCCAGAGTCTATAGTTTACATTAGACTCACAGTAGGGCTCACTCTTGATGTTGTACATTCTATGGGTTTGGACAAGTGTGTAATAAATGACGTTATACACCACTGTAACGTCATACAGAATAGCGTCTCTGACCTAGAAACCCTTTGTACTCATCCGTTTATCCATCCATCCCGCCCTCTGAACCCCTGGCAGCCACTGATCTTTTTACTATCACTATAGTTTTGTCTTTTGGGGAATGCCGTATAGTTGGAGTCATACCTCATGGAGCCTCTTCAAATTAGTTTCTTTCTCTTACTAATTTAGGGTTCCTCTGTGTCCTTTTATGGCTTGCTAGATCGTTTTAGTGCTGAATAATATTCCATTGTCTGAATGTACCGCAGTTTACTTCTCCATTCACCAACTGAAGGACACCTTGATTGCGTCTGAGTTTCAGCAATTATGAATAAAGCTGCCATAAACATCAGTGTGGAGGCTTTTGTGTGGACATAAATTTGTGACTCCTTTGGTTAAATACCAAGGAGCACAACTGCTGTATCATATGGTAAGAATACAATTAGTTTTGTGATAAATTTCCAAACTGTCTTCCAAAGTGGCCAAGTCATTTTGCATTCCCACCAGCAATGAATGAGAGTTCCTGTTGCCCCAAATCCTCACCAGCATTTAGTGTTATCATTGTTCTGGAGCTGGCCATTCTAACAGGTAGGTAGTGATAATTCACTACTTTTTTTTTTTTTTAGTATAATTGCTTTATAATTTGTGTTAGTTTCTTCCTTACGGTGAAGTGAATCAGCCATATGCATATATATATATATCCCCTCCCTCTTGGACTTCCCTCTGTCGTGCAGAGTAAAGTCAGAAAGAGAAAAACCAGTACCATATATTAATGCATATATGTGGAATCTAGAAAAATGGTACAGGTGTACCTATTTCCAGGGCAGAAATAGAGACTTACACATAGAAAATGGACATGTGGGACACGGTCACTGTTGTCTTAATTTGCAATTCCTTGATGATACATGATGTGGAGTACCTTTTCATATACTTCTTTATCATCTATGTGTCTTCTTTGGAGGGAGCATATTATTTTCCATTTCTATTATTTATACAAGTGATTTATTTACATAGATCGAAACACTGACATCCTAAAATCCCAATGAGTAAACCCATAGGCACCAAATGAGCGAACTGCCAGAGAAATGATCCTATCCTGTACCACCAGCCTCTCAGCGTGGGACTCAAGCTTCAACATTAGCACCAATGCTGGCACTCCTGACTCAGTTATTAGATACTGAATTGAAAAAGCAATAGACAGCAAGGCAGTAGAATTGTGAGTGTGACAAGATACTCCATGTTACAGGAAAAATACTTAGGGTTTTCTCTATCCTAGACTTGCCACACTATGCAACCAAAGAAACTCAACACTCCAGCATGAAACCACAGCAGCGCCAGGCACATAGCAGGGAACGGCAGCTATGGTGGGGGCTCCTGACCAGATGGAAGGTGAAAGGCACTGTTTGAGGCCAGCCCTAAGCCAAGGCGTGGCTTAGTGAGAGCAGGTCTTATGTGGACAACCTTGCTGTCCCCTCCTGGCCCTGCCAGAGACATCTGGCCATTCCTACTCCTAGTTGTTAAAAGCAGAAGTTTTCAAAGCAGTAGTGCAAGCACCAACTCCATCACCAACTACAGGTTGTGTTCACCAACTATAGGGGAGGAAGGTCCTCATCTTTCTGACCCTTCATCTTTGAATGACCTACTCAAGGCACAAAGTCCCACTGGGAGCACCCAGTTGGCTGGATGGCCCTAAGCCCTGTGCTCAGCTCTGGCTGCTAGGACGATGAGACTGCCAATATCATCCTTTCTTTCTTTCTCTCTTTCTTTCCTAGTGAAAAGTGGACTCCCTCTTGCCGATGGAGAATTCCCCCCAAATTAGGAAATGGGCTCAGAACAGGGCAGACTATAAATGACAAACATGTTGACCATACCTTCTTTTTCTTCCTTAAAAATACCAGTTCTGTCCCCTTTTCAAGACCTTTGCTCTTGAAACCCCCCTGCCAGTTGCTCCATTGTGATGTGGCTAGTTCCTCTTCACGCTCCAGGTTTCAGCTCCCCTGAGCACATCGATCGCCCATCCTTCAGCGCTTCTCCCTTTCTTTCCCGACTCTCGCCCCTCTGTGGAGATGGCCCTGAACACCCTGTTTCCCTGTGTCACGTCCTGTTTGCTCCTCTGGGATGTCATCCATGAGAACAGAGATGCGGGCTAGCCCCTGCTCAGTCCTTGCCCCAGTGTAGACCCCATGACCATGACAATAAGTGCTTGGGAAGAACAAACAGAATTAAGGGCCTCAAAATGCTAATATTCTTCTTCTTTTTTAAAAGATTCTTTTATGTGGGCTGTTTTTAAAGTCTTTGTTGAATTTACTACAATATTGTTTCTGGGTTGGTTTTTTTTTTTTTTTTGGCCATCAGGCACAAGGGATCTTAGCCCCCAAACCAGGAATCGAGTCCACACCCCATGCATTGAAAGGTGAAGTCTTAACCACCGGACTGCCAGGGACTATGCTTTTACCCCCATTTAGTACACATATATCTGCCTCCATTTTTTGGCACCTATACTCTGGTTTAACACCCTGACTTAACATCTGGCTCCAGCCACCAGCTGGATGTTACAGCTGTTTTCTTGGGCTTCTCCATCCATCATTCCTTTGCATGATCCCCACTCCAGCCACTGGCCCCAACCTTTTCAAGCATTTCAGTCTCATCTCAGATTTGAGAGGTGGGGAATGGGGTGAGGAGGAAGGAAAAGGGGGCATTTGAGGAGGGGAGAATTTTTCCCTCTACCCCCTTGATTTTCTGTGACTGACCCAATAGAAAAATGGAAACAAGACAATGACCAGGAGAAAAAGAAACTAATTTAATTCATATGCACAGAGGTCTCATAGGAACAGGACTTAAGAAGTGGCCAAAACAGGCAGCTTTTATTCCTTTTAGAGTACGGAACAATAAATTTGTGAAGAAAGGATGGAACAAAGAAATATGGGCTTTTTGAGTGGGTTAATTAGTGAAGAATCTAAGAACAGTGCTTAGGCTTGGGGTAGTCAATTAAAGAGGAATTCTCTGCCCAGCTTCCCTACCTCTGGTGATAAAGGCATCCTTCTACCACCAGATGCAAGGACTGCACCGTTCAGAGGTGTTTTATTTCCTGCCTTCAGGGAGACCGAGAGGAGGGTCAGAGTGTCTGTATTGCATCAGCCATTTCTCAAGTGACTTTATTCAAAATAATCAGTACACACTTGAGGCGCATTTTGGGGTGGCATGCTCTGGACGCCGGCAGTGGCTAGCTTCGAGAAAAGGACACAGTGATGAGCAGGACAATTCAGCTGATTCACTAGGGGATGGAGGTATGAGAAAGCATTGGACGTTTCTTGGGGGTTGCAGCAGGACCCTTTAAGAAGAAGGACGAGGCAGAGAACCATGAATGGGGATAAAGGGGTTCTGGAAATCACTCTTCCTTCTGGAGTTTGATCCCAGGCTGGATAGCTGGGGTTTGGAATTCAAAACACAGTGCAGTAAGTCTTTTTAAGCTTCTGTTTACTGAAAATCAGCATGGTGTGGGCCACCGCAAGGGTCTGAATGCAAAGACAAAAGCGACACCCTCTAGAGTCCCCTCAAGGCTCTCCATCACAGCATCTCCTGCGGGAACTCCGGGCAAGCAGCTCTGTGTGTTCATGCTGCACCAAAGCGTTCCAAACATTTGGGCTAAAGTTAAAGTAATGGGAAAAAAAAAAACATCACAACATGACATGCCCTTTCTTGCCTGTGGCTAAAATAATAATAGCTCAGATTCATTGAGCCCTTAAAGAGCATTGATCTAAACGCTTTTCATGCATCATTTCATCGAATTCCCATAAACCATTTGAGGTCTTATTGTTATTAGCGGTGTTTACAAGATGAGGAGACTAAAGTCTGGGCACATTCCGAAGGTCGTGCAGCTGGCAATGGGTGAAACTGGGGTAGTTCCTCTTCAGTGGCCTCAGGTCCAATACCTGCCGGTATTTCTCCACATCCCTGTCTCTTTTTATCAAAGTCATGCTGATTCTGAGGCTCTGCTCCTATAAAACTTCCTTAATGAAGTCAGAACTGACCTCTCTTTCCTCTGTCCTTCTAAACCAATTCCTTTCTACCAGTGTTGAGCCTAGAGCTAATGCTGTGACAATTCGTTAGTTTACTGAGTAGTTAGATATGCAGGAGGCTTACAGTCATGGGTTCAAGTCCAGCTCCATCCAGTACAAACTATGTGGCCGTTACTTACAAGCTGTCCTAGGAAAATGTGCTAACAGGCACCTTGGAAGATGCGCATCTCCCAGGAAGCCTAGATCTGTTTTCTAATTGTCCACATGCTGCCATACTCAGGCGTGTCTCCAACCAAGTAAGCATGGAGTAAATTGGAGGGAGGGGCACTGGAAAAGCCAGGCTTGTCATGGCTTGCTCTATACTTGGAAGTTACACAACCTCACTCATTGAGCAGATGCTTCACGCAAGCTGGCTGGAGATGCATTTTAAGTGAAGCCTCTTTTTATATGTATTTGGATGAAAAGAGAGCTTTAATTACAAGATTTAAAGCCAACTGAAAAAAAAAATCAAGCCATTTCCTAACCTGCAGGAAAAGCAGTTCGGCACAGAGAGAAGCAGAATGAACACAGAAAAAGAGGAAGGAATCAATCAGACCATCATGAATAGGATGCAAGACACGTGTTTGAGAGATTGATGACCAGCACCTGTAAACAGTCCCAGCTGTGAGCGAAGCATCTTCACATTTATTTTCTCTCAAGATCAAGTTTGCTATAGTTTGCATTTTTTTTCCTACTACCTCTGAAGTCTTAAAAGAATTGTGCCCTAATCTGTGTTGCAACAACTTTCCTATTTATCCCAATTGAAAGAGAAGAGGATCGTGTTTCCAGCTTACATGGAATTTATGCATTTCAAAAACTATGCTTACATTCCACTCCTGTTGTTCAGCTTTATTTTTCTGAAGCAAATTCTTATGGCAGGAGTACAGGCTAAGCTGTATTCTTGCCTTCACTTCTTTATACCTTTTGCCCAAAATGCAAGGTCAAGAGGCAACATTTAGAGACACCATCCCACACAGTCTATTTTGGGGCTCTCTTCCCTGATGATAGATCGTTTCAGTCACCACAACTCAGAGACATTCACCTGGTACCCTTGATAAGGTGACAAATGTCACAAGAACTGAGAAGCCATCCCATCCTATGTGATCCCCCAAGATCTCCAGCTATTCTTTATCTCAAAGAAGACTGATGAGAACCAGCTTCTTCAAATGCAAACAAGAACTTCCCTTTGTCAATCTGGTAAGATCCGTTTTTGTAAACGGGATATTCTGACTTCCCACACCCCCCTACCCCCACCCCACCTCACTGCCAAGGACAAAACAAAGAGGGAAGAACTTCAACGGGTAATATAGAGGGATTTAGGCTGTATGTTGGACAAATCTTTGGTGAGTCAATGCCATTTAATCAGCTGGGGACCGAGTCAAAGCAGAGGTCAGATAGGGGCTCTTCCAGGGACAGAATGGCACCCACCAAATTCAGCTGAGACAAAGTCCATGTCGGTTGCCAAGAATCTTCTGGCTGGTAGCCAAAGTCAAGTGGCAAAAGGACTGCAGGAGAAAACATGGGGAGCAGAAGGTGGGTGGGTGGGTGGGAGGGGATACACTAGCCCTCCCTCTGCAGACCCCTGTTCTTTTATGACACTTCCTTCATCCCTTTTCATTTTCCCTCCACACCCATTGCTCCTGGGAACACACATTTGGGATAAGAGCATTTTGAAATTCCAAGAGAAAATCTTAGGGAGGAGAATGGATTGAAAACACAATCCCACAATGTTCCAGCTAAAGAGAAACCTTGGAGAAGAGAAATGTCCATGAAGATTTTAAGTCATCTGCCTTGGAAGATGCAACAGGCACCCCTTGCATAGAGAAACAGCAATGGTTCTTGAATTTAGCACACCTCAGACATGCCTCGGAGAAGGCAATGGTACCCCACTCCAGTACTCTTGCCTGGAAAGTCCCATGGATGGAGGAGCCTGGTAGGCTGCAGTCCATGGGGTCGCTAAAAGTCAGAATTGACTGAGCGACTGCACTTTCACTTTTCACTTTCATGCATTGGAGAAGGAAATGGCAACCCACTCCAGTGTTCTTGCCTGGAGAATCCCAGGGACGGGGGAGCCTGGTGGGCTGCCGTCTATGGGGTTGCACAGAGTTGGACACGACCGAAGCTACTTGGAGGCAAACATGCCTAGCAGGCTTGATAAACACAGACTGCAGCATTGCATCCCAGAGTTTCTGATTCAATGGTGCAGGTGAGGCCCCAGTTCTGCCTGGTTCCTCGGCAATGTTGCTACTCTGGCCTGATTCTGATATCAACTATTTAGCAAAATCTATTAGGCCACTGCTGCTTTTGTGAGAACAGAGCCTCCAAGGAAACCCAAAAGTGTAATGAGGCCCAGACCCAGAGAACACACAAACAGCACCATGGGCTGCCGACCTCAGGGTGTGCCCCGCTAAGGCAATTAAGAGATTGTTACTCCCATTAAAGGCAGCTTGCAAAGTCAGAATAGAAGCCACCTGCTACTCCTGCATGCAGATAGCTCCTTCCAAGACTTTCCTCTCTTTCTCTCCATCCCTCCCTCCCTCCCTTTCATGCTTCCAGGCTCACAATACCAAGAAGCAACAGAACAGATTCATGAAATCAATCACACAGGTGAACCAACCATCAGGGCCACCATCCAAATCAGAGGGCTTGATTTTCTAAATCCAAATTACATCACCTCACACATTTCTTAAGGTTGAAGTCACTATAGAGACAGAACATTGCTGAAGTTGAGTCTGACAGTGTCAGAGGGTCAGACTCACTGCTTCATCCTCTGAGCCCTAGAGAGAGGAGGCAAGCCACTGGAAGAACCCGGCAGGATGATCTCACTGGGCGATGTAATAAAAGCTAAAGGGGCAGGACTGCTTTATAAGACTTTTGATTAAATTCAGTGGTGCTAAACAGACTGAGGCACTTTCATAAGCAAAGGCATTGATGAGTAAGAACTGCCTTTTCTGAATTTAGCTTCTAAAAAAAAATCCCATCTTGGGTTTTCTAAGCCGCTATATTGAAGCAAATTCCCATCACACCTATCGTGACATGTGATCCTCACGAGATCCTGCCCTTTTTTCTCTCTTGCACCAATAAGTGATTCTTTCACACCGTGAATTTGTCAGAGGACAAAGGGGGAATAGCTCGAGTTATCTGTGGGACTGTTTGTGGTGATAGAATTTACGAGTCAATGCCCAGTTCCCTGCTACAAGTTGCCTGTGAGACCCAGTCTGTTTTTTAAACTGTTTCTTTAGGTCAATTTCATTTTGTTAAGGTCTTTATTTCCAGCCATCAGTAATGGTTGCAATGGAAGAGACCAGTTGTACAGCTGATTTAATTTGGTTATTTAAAGCAATAGTCCTCTACCTTGGCTCATATTGGAATCATCTAGAGAGTTTTAAAAGAAATACTGATGCCTGGGTCGCACTTCCAGAGGTTCTGATTTAATTGGTCTGGGGTATGTCTTGGGCATGGGGAGTTTTTAAATCTCTCCAGGTGGTTTTAATGTGCAGTCAAGGTTAAAATCCACTGGCATAGAGAAACAGCAATGGTTCTTGAATTTAGCACACGTCAGACATGCCTAGCAGGCTTGATAAAACACAGACTGCAGGATTGCCTCCCAGAGTTTCTGATTTAATGGTGCAGGCGAGGCCCCAGTTCTAACTAGTTCCTCAGCAATGTTGCTACTCTGGCCTGATTACCACCATTTGAGAACCACTTATAACATTAGTGCAAACACTTTTCCCATCACGTTGATCTGGCTCCGATGAGATGCCCCAAGAAGCCAACACCCAATAAGACAACATCCAGTGGAAAGAGAATCTTTCTGTTGCTTAGATCCCAAAGTTCTTAGTTCTGAGCCTCATTCTTATATATTTCAAGAGAGTACCAGACTTTGGCAATGAGCCTGGAACTAGGTCTAGACCAAGAGGAACTGGGTCTAGTTTCTACTGTAGTTTCTGGTATTGCTTCTCTCATTTAAGTGTCCTGCTAACCCCTGGGAGGCACTTGACTGACTCTACCTGTTCTCCAGGTTCATGGAGAGGGCTAGCTCTAACTCAAGACCCAAGCGGAAAGCCCCTCTAGACTCTACAACCTTGTAGCTTGAGTGTGTGTGTGTGGCCATCTACAAAATTACTGTGTCTCTGGGACCCAAGAAGAGGGCAATTCTAGAACCTGTCAGACTGGGAAGAGCATCACCAAGTAGAGAGTATCCCCTGGGCTGCCCAGATTTGCCCGTGCAGTGGAAGAGGCAGGATGAGCCATGATCCCCACTGATCATGTTCAAGATGCTCTGAGAAGCATCCAGAAGCAGGTCTGATGCTCTAAGTTCCCTGGGAATAAACCCTAAGAGATCTCAGACAACTGGGAGTGGCAGAGGCCCCAGTGAGAAATCCCTGCATTCCTACGTATTCCTTGTTACTTTGGACATTTCAAACAATTGATTTATAAAAATCTAAAGGATATGATTTTTAACTTTGCTTTTTCCCTGAGCTGAGGAAGGTAGCCCTGCCAGCTGCATGTACATGAGACAAGACCTCCATTAACATTCTTCTTCCTGAACAATAACCATAAAACACTTGCAAACCATACCTGTGAAATTTCATTGACCTACTTAGAATGGCAAGGTAGATGATTTATTTGATGCAAATCCTGTTGTACATTTAGAAAAGGAAGCAAAGGCACAGAGAGATCACAAGATTTAGTGCTGGAGCTCAGGCAGAAGTTCCTGGTTCCACTCCAGGCTGAAAGGGAGAGGAGTTGAGGGGAGGGATCTCAAGGGACTGCCTTGGAGGCCAGAGTGAGGCAGACATGTGAAGCCCTTTCCCCACGCTAGCTTGACGCCTCTCTTTAGGAATATGTATACCCCATGCTGGGGCTTCCCTGATAGCTCAGTTGGTAAGGAATCTGCCTGCAATGCAGGAGACCCCGGTTTGATTCCTGGGTCGGGAAGATCCCCTGGAGAAGGGATAGTCTACCCACTCCAGTATTCTTGGGCTTCCCTTGTGGCTCAGCTGGTAAAGAATCCGCCTGCAATGTGGGAGACCTGGGTTCGATCCCTTGGTTGGGAAGATCCCCTGGAGAAGGGAAAGGCTACCCACTCCAATATTCTAGCCTGGAGAATTCCATGGACTATACTGTCCATGGGGTCGTAAAGAGTCGGACACAACTGAGCAACTTTCACTTTCACTTCACTTTTCACTTTCAAACCCCATGCTTCTAAGATGTATTTCAAAGATTTTCAATGGAACATCCAAAATCCCATACTTACAAACTGCATGTCACCTCCCCAGAGGCCGTGTTCTGAAGATGGGAGGTATTGAAGGGGTGCCTCCAAGACAGTGTCCCATGGGCCCAATTTCATTTGAAAAAGCTGATGATTCAAACTTCAGTATGCATTAGATTCCCCTGCAGGTTTGTTAGAACCCAAGCCACCAGGTCTTATCCGCCAGGTTTCCGATTCAGTAGGGGTAGGGTAGAGCCTAGGAATCTGCATTTCTAACAAGACCCCAGGTGATTCTGCTGCTGCTGCTGCTGTGGGCCTGGGGACCACTCTGAAAACCGCTACAACAAGACAGGGGTCCTCAGCCCTGGCTGTGTATCTGAATCACCCAAGGGTCTTTTAACAACTGTAAATACCAGGGTCACCCAGACCAACTAAATCAGCCTTTCTGCAGGTGAAGTCTGAATATTCATGTTTTTAAAGTGGTACCCAGGAGCAGCCAAGATTGAGAACCTCTGCTTTAAGGAAAACCCTGTGTAGAAGGACGAGGTATCCAAACCCTAGGTCAGAAGGTCTCAAAATGCAGTTCTGAATCCTCAGTATCACCATCAGCATCACCTTGCACCTTGTTAGCAAGACAGATGCTTAGATCCTTAGACCTACAGAATCAGAAACCCTCATAGTAGGGCCCAGAGATCTATTCTAACAAACTCTAGGGAAATCTGGGCTTCTCAGGTGGCTCAGTAGTAAAGAATCCACCTGCCAATGCAGGAGATATGGGTTCAATCCCTGGGTCAGAAAGGTCCCCTGGAGAAGGAAATGGCAACCCACTCCAGGATTCTTGCCTGGGAAGTTCCACGGACAGAGGAGACTGGCAGGCTACAGTCCACGGGGTCAAAAGAGAGTTAGGCACTACATGGTGAATAAAAACACCACCAACCGGAGAAATCTGGGGTTTGGTAAAGTGTGAGAAACTACTACTCTAAGTCCTTGGCATCCCACACCAGATGACCCCCTGGAAGCTGGACTAGAGAGCAGTAACTGAGGCAGGGCCCACAGCCGGCCACAGACACCAGCTGCTCAGAGTGGCTGAGCTGGAGGAGGGACAAGAAAGACCATTTATCAGGCTGTCAGTGAGGTGCCCTGGCACGCTGCTACCATCCTTTCAGGGACATCTGGCTTCTAAGTTTTGTGAGCTAAGTTCTGCAAGTGACTTAGTAATGGGGCTCACCCTTGAACACGCAGATGCAGGTCTAGCTTCAGGCAAAATTGGGAGGGAGCTAAAACCAAGCCTGATCTTCCCTCTCTGCCTTTCCTGACCCCTCCCATGTTTCATCCACTGCCACCATTCTCCAAGGAGGTTTCTGCCATGGCCTTTGCTGCTATTAAGTGACAGCTCAAAGTGACTAATTACACTTGAAAGTGTCATGACCTTTCAAGGGTACACTCATTCCAACAAGGACAATGGGATGGACTACGCTAAACACTTCAAAGATGGAGCGCTGGGCTCTTGACTCCTCTCCCTTCTAGGGAAATAGATCATCTCATTCAGATGTTTACCTCCTGAGTTCACATCTCTCCGTCCCCTCTTGTCTTCTGTACCCTAAATCTAAGCAGTATGGCACATTAGTGGAAGCTGCTTTGTGGCTCTGGAATCCAGGCTTGCCTTGTGATTTCCTTCAGCTAATGGGATGTTAGAAAGCATGATGCAGAGACTTGAATAGCCCTTGAGCGTTTAGGCTTGCTTTCTTGCTGAGACCACCATGTAAACGAGTCCAAGCTGGTGGTTTCCCCATGTGGAGGGGGACCGATGCACTCTAGCTGTGAGTGAGCCGTCCTAAATCACCCAGTCAGCTAATTTATCAAATGACCCCAAAAGAACACACCCAGAGGAGTCAGCCTGGTCCAGATAGAAGAACCACCCAAGTGAGCCCCAAAATGGTGAACTAAATAAACTGCTGTTGTTCAGAACCACTAATATTTGGGTTGCTTTGTATGCAGCAAAAGCTAAAAACGGACACACCTGGTTACACTGAAACTGTCTTCACTGCATCTAAAGATTACCTGAAAAGAGAAATCATCTCAGAAGTGCTTCCACTTCTGCAGTGCCTTCCCTGACCATCGCCCCCCATATACTCTCCATTGCTAAGTTGCTGACCCCTTGTATGTTTTCCTGTAGGATAAGTGTCTGTGTCTGCCTAATGCTCACCACTGTAATTTCCACTTCTGCTTCTCTGCCTGCCCTTGACCCTTGATCTTAGGGCCAGCAACCCTGTCCCAGTTGCCTTTGTATTTCAAGCTCCTAATGCATTTCTTGGGAGAAGGCAATGCCACCCCACTCCAGTACTGTTGCCCGGAAAATCCCATGGATGGAGGAGCCTGGTAGGCTGCAGTCCATGGGGTCGCACAGAGTCAGACACGACTGAAGCGACTTAGCAGCAGCAGCAGCAGCAATGCATTTCTTTGCATTATGCTGAACTGAACAAAATGGGATAGTTGATTAAGGGGGAGTGAGGGGGAGAAAGTTGCCAGCAACGGTTTGCTTTTCTCACAGGCTGAAGCATCGAACCTTCCCACAGGACAACCCACACCCATCAAGCTCCCAAACTGATGTTCAGAACATGGAAGTCTTTGTCTTGTGAGCCAGGGACTACCTGCCTCCTTAACTTCATAACTGCTGCTACTGCTGCTAAGTCGCTTCAGTCGTGTCCAACTCTGTGCGACCCCATAGACCGCAGCCCACCAGGCTCCCCCGTCCCTGGGATTCTCCAGGCAAGAACACTGGAGTGGGTTGCCATTTCCTTCTCCAATGCATGAAAGTGAAAAGTGAAAGTGAAGTCGCTCAGTCGTGTCTGACTCTTAGCGACCCCATGGACTGCAGCCTACAAGGCTCCTCCATCCATGGGATTTTCCAGGCAAGAATACTGGAGTGGGGTGCCATTGCCTTCCCCGAACTTCATGACAGTTTATACGAAAAGAAAAAAAGTTTTTCAAATATCCCAAAGACTTCTAGTTTGCATTATTTTCATCATTTTACCACCCATGATGGGATAGGAAGAGATTCTATTAACCCATAATAACAGCACATATCCAAGATGACTAATTCACTCCTTTCTCCAAACACCTGTTTCCCTCAGTTATAGGGAAAATCTGGAAATAACTAATGATAAAAAAAAAAAAAAATTTGCTCATCTAGTTGACATTAGGGCCCAATGTTATGCTCTGAGCTATATATGCATAACTTTGCCCATTCCTTACAACTTTTTTTTTTTTTAACTTTTGGGTCACACCCCACAGCATGTGAAGTCTTAGTTCCCCGGCCAGGGATTGAACCTGCACCCCCAGAACTCCATTGAAAAGTGGAGTCTTAAGCACTGGATCACTGAGGAAGTCCTCCATTCCTTACAACTCTTGAAGTTATTATGATACCCATTTAACAGATGAGGGTTTGAGGCTCAGAGATGACAAGATTGATGCCCAGGTAGACAACCCAGATTTTTCTGATTCTGAAATGATTCTGTGAACACCACAGTGATGCTGAAGTGCACGCTATCTATGCTGCGTAGCTAGCGTTCTGATGCGTCATTTCTCTCACCCACTCATGGGGCCGACTCACTTTGTAGAGGAGAAACCATCTCAGGAGTGTTGCTTTGCCAAAGGCCCCCCCAGCAAAGGAAGGTGGCAGTCCCTGATCGGGCAAGCTTGCATCCTGGTGTGGCCTGTTACGAAGATGGGCTGCCTGAAGTGGCCTTGGCAAGGCTGCCACCTGAGTACATCATTAGCAGAAAGGGTCGATGGGCAGTGGCAGGCGGGCAGGCAGGGACAGCAAAGAGGAAGATTAAAATAATTACAGCTCTAATTGATCAGCTCTGCTCAACAGGAGATTAAAAGGAGAAAGGCATATTGAAGAAGGCACTTGCTGTCTGCCCTGGGCCGGATTCCATCTGCCGCTGTAGCCGGACCCCCTTCCCTCCCTCCTGGCCCTCATTCAGTCCAGCAGCCCCCACCGCAGAGCCCTAGCCACAGCCCCGAGGAAAGTCATTCTTCGTGGAAGGCATCAAGTCAGGTCCCCACGGAGCGCTGCTCCCACAAACAGCAGGGAAGACACAGCTCCAAGGAGTAGCTGGTGGCCTCCCATTGGCAGCCCCCTGGCTTCAGGTTGCCAGCAGCACATGGATAGCAGAGTAGGAGGTGCCAGGACTCAGGGCAGCCCAGGGCAGGGGACTGGAGCGGCAAAGACCAGCCTGTGCCTTGTCTTCCGATAACCAGCAGACGCAGCCTGAACTCCAAGAGGATCAGCCCCGGTCTCAGCTCAGCATCCTTCCTGCTCAGCTTCTTCTGGCTTCTCGTCATGTGGGAGCAGGGCCAGGGAGCCATTTTGCCTCATCCCTGGCATTCTTCTGGGGGCACTGGAGAAGACGGGCAAGAGCAGGGACTGGGGCCAGGGAGGAAATGAGAGGGCACATTAGGAGTGAGCAGCAGCAACCCCAGCATTTGCCAAGTCCATCTGTTTGCAGAAGAACCGAGAAGGTCAAGAGCACCAGATGGGAGCATGGAACAGGAAAAACCTTCTGGCTGCCTTTCCCACATGGATGGCAGGCAGTCTCACCTAGAGGAAGGCGAGTTGGATGGAATCCTCACACCTGACATCTGGGCTCACTTCTTACTTGTGATGTGATGCAAAAGAGGACCAGAAACCTCAAGGCTCACCTTCTGTTACAGAAACTGCAGCAGGAATCTGTGCAGGGCTCAAAAGAGGGAATAGTGGGTCTCGAGGTTAGGGGAGGGTGATCATTCATCCCCTCCAAGGACTGTGGAAACTGAGGAAAACCAAAATACTCTTCTCTCCTCACTGCCAAGGTTAAGCCAGTGCTTCTCAAATGGAATGTTCATGCCAATCAAATGGATCTTAAAATGTGGATTATGACTCAGATGGTCCAGGGTGGGGCCTGAGATTCTGCATTTCAACCAGTTCTCAGGTGATGCTGACCCTGCTGGCCCATGGATCACTGTTTGAGTAGCAAAAATCCAGGCTTTTTTAGGGACTTCCCTGGTGGTTCAGTCAGTAAAGGATCTGTCTGCAATTCAGGAGACCCAGGTTCGATCCCTGGGTTGGGAAGATCCCCTGGAAAAGAAAACAGTACCCACTCCAATATTCTTGCCTGAGAAATCCCATGGACAGAGGAGCCTGGTGAGCTACAGCCCATGGGGCTGCAAGCATCAGACATGACTTAGTAACTAAACCACCACCAACACTGGTGGTCCAGTGGATAAGAAGTGTGCTCCTAATGCAGAGAGAATCAGTTTGATCCCTGGTGGGGGAACTAAGATCCCATACACTGCAAGGCTGCTGCTGCTGCTGCTGCTAAGTCGCTTCAGTCGTGTCCGACTCTGTGCGACCCCAGAGACCGCAGCCCACCAGGCTCCCCCGTCCCTGGGATTCTCCAGGCAAGAACACTGGACTGGGTTGCCATTTCCTTCTCCAAAGCCTGAAAGTGAAAAGTGAAAGTGAAGTCGCTCAGTCATGCCTGACTCTTCGCGACCCCATGGACTGCAGCCACAACCTAATAAAGTTTTGTTTTTGTTTTTTTTAATCTAAACTATTTTAAAAACAGACACCTTGGTGGGATCAAAGCACTCTTAAAAAAAAAAAAATATATATATATATATATATGATGTGATGAAAATTCTGCTGGCTTTAGAGATGGAATGGGGCTATCAGCCAAGGAATGTGGGAAAAACCTGGGAAAGCAAAGCACGTCACTAATGCTGGCTTGGGACTGGAGATCACGGCTGTACATACGGCCACAGTGACCCTCCTGTCTCTTTCTCCCTTCTTTCCCATCGACTGAACTGAGGATAGCTGCCCCTGTAGAGCAGAGGCACTGGGGCTTGTCCAGAGGCACAGCAAATGAAAACGCAAACCACAGAGCTGGCCTGGCAGAAGCAGATCCTGTTTGGTCTGCTGTGTCCATCAGGATAGGCGAGGTGATGCTGCAGTAACAACCAACCCACAGTCTCAGTGGCTTAAGGAACAGATGTGGCTTTATCACTCACTTGAAACCTGCTGTGGATATGGGTAACTCTGGGAAATTTCAGAATCTCAAGTTGGCTCCTGCCATCTGGCACTGCCACATCAAGCTGAGATCCTGTGCCTTCCATGACATGGGGGAGTGGGCTGGGAGCCAAGCACTGGCTGTGGAATGCTTCCATCTAGAAGTGACACGGGTCACTTCTGCTCACATTTCTTTGGCCAAAGAAAGTCACAGAGGGAAGAGCAGCTGAGGAAGAGGAAAGACGGAAGAATGAGCAGACGTGCATCTGGGGGAGCCTGGAGGAGAGGTTCCCAGCTTGCAGTCCTCCGTAACAGTTTGTTTTGAGGATGAATCATGGTTTTATAAGAGGCATTTTTTATAAACTGATACTGTATTTTTACATTTTGCATGTTCTAATGTAATAGTCTCCTCTTGAGTGACCTAGGATAGCTTTTGTATTGGGGGTTTCTCATGTGCTTTTTTAATTAGATTTTTTTAAAACTGTTTATTTGGGTTTTTTTTTTTGGTTATGCCAGGTGGCATGGGGGATGCTAGTTACCCGATCAGGGATTGAACCCATGCTCCCTGCAGTGGAAGCACAGAGCCTTAATGGCTGGACCACCAGAGAAGTCCTTTCTCACATGCTTTTATGTTCTAATCAGAGGTGTCCAGGCCAAGAAACCAGGAAACCTGGTTTTTGCTTCCAGCTCATCTTCTTCTCATTCGATGATATTAGATGACTAATTCATCTTCTTTTTTTCTTTTTCTGTAAAACTGTACTATATTGAAACCAGGGTTGCTCTAAGGATCCAGTGATATAACAGATGGGATGTTAAAAGTGAAAATGTGCCAGGCTTTTGCTATATGCATAAGTCTGTCACAAGACATCTCCTGGTCTTTTTCTCACCCTTTATATGATAACACTAGACTGTCCTCAATTATTTTAAAAATAATTCTGGGTTTCCTAGGGATTAGCTCCCAAATCTTCTACAGTCTTTAGGCTTCAGCCCTGCCATCTTTTTCTTCTCTCCTTCCAGCTCAGGGAAGATGGATTGCAGCTCAGAGGCTGAATGCAGCAGACAGCCTCATAACCCTGTCACAGCTGAAACTTTGATAGCTTATTTTAGGTCCTTTAAAAATGCCCAGGGTTAAAAAAAAAAAATAGCAAAATGTCTTGTTTTTGAGCCTTAATTTGATAAAGGATATTTCATAACAAAGTGAAACCATACCCAAGAGCCATCCACAATCATCCTTGATGGTAAAAGGATAAATGATTTCTCTTTGAGATGGGAACTCCTCAGAATAACTCTAATAAAAGATATCTACCCATGAAAGCATGAAATTTTATTGAGGGAAATTAAAGTATACCCAAAGAGATGGGTTTGTAAGACAGTATTGTGTAGATGTAAATTCTAGCTTTCTCTATAGATTTAACGCAATACCAAACAATATCCCAACTGTGTTTATGTCAAAACTTATAAACTGATTTAAAAATTATAAACGAAAGAGTGAAGACAACAAAAGGGTCTTGAACAAGAAGAATAAAGTTGGATGATTTGCTTTCCCAGATTATATATATATATATATATATATATATATATTTGGAGCATACAGTAAATTAGTAAACAAGAATAGTTAACTAGAGGGATGGGGCATACCATAACACATGTGGGAAGCTGACTCCCATGCATAAATGGGCACTTGATTCATGACAAAATTTGCAGAACAGAGCAGTGAGAAAAGAATGGATGTATCATTAAATGGAACTGGATCAACTGAATGTCCACATGGAAGAAAATGAGGTCTTTAGACAAAATATTAATATCCATATGGAAACAGTGAAAATGTTGTTATTATTGTTTAGTCACTAAGTCATGTCTAACTCTTTTGCGATCCCATGGGCTATAGTCTGCCAGGCTCCTCCATCCATGGGATTTCACAGGCAAGAATACTGGAGTGGGTTGCCATTTCCTTTCTCCAGGGAATATTCCTGACCCCGTGATCAAACCCAAGTCTCCTGCATGGGCAGGCAGATTCTTTACCACTGAGCCACCTGAGAAGGCCAAAACTGATGTACAAAATCAGTGAGCAAAAATCAATACATGAATTGCACATAGATTGTAAATCCAAATCAGAAAAGTAAGAAAGCTCTTCAAAAACCCATAAAAGAACATTTTCCTAACCTTAGAGTAAGCCATGATTGTTTTAAGAGTATACAGAAAACACTAATCATAAGGGAAAAAACTGTTAAATTGACTGTTAAATTAGGAACTTTGTTCATCAAAAGACTCCATTAAGAAAATGAAATAACATGTCACAGAGTGGAAGAAGATATTTTCAACACATTCAACCAAGGGGTTCATATTCAAGCTATGTAAAGAGCTCCTACACATCATTAAGACAAAAAACTCAGTAGAAAAATATTTGAGTAGTCAGTCAAGAAGGATCTCAAACAATCAGTTAAATACATGCAAAAGCAAACACCATATTCAATCTCACTAATCAGCAAGACACGGAAAACTGAAACCACTAAATGATACCACTACATGCACTCTAGTAGGGTTAAAATTTTGAAGACTGAAAATGCCAAATGTTCAGAAAAATATGTAGAAATCAGAATCAGAGACAATGCAAACTGGTGCCCTCGCTTTGGAAGACCAATTAAAAGCATTCATAAAGTTGAACATATATCTACCCCATGACCCAGATGTTGGTGTTTCTATGAGTGTTGAGGAAGCAACATGCACACAAGCATGACTCCTATGTTCTCAGATCCTTGGGTCTCACAGAAGCACACTGAGATGAATCAGGATCAGGGATGATACATCTGGTAGACCCATTCTTGTCATTGCCACCAGGTTCCTTCTGCCTATAATCTTAATAGATGGAGGTCACAAGTAGGAGCCTCTCGACACTATTTTTGAGGATAATAATGCTCCCAACATTTGGAACACCATTCCTCTAAAGCACTCCAAATGCTCCCCACTTTGTGCTTTCATGAGCGTTCACAGCACTTGGCACTTCAGGTATCTCACCAGTGAGTAAGCACTTCAGAGAAGCCAGCTTAGGGCAAAAATGATCAGTACTGTTGAATACAAACAGTACGTCCTCCTGGAACACTTGTCAAACATTGTCCCACCAGCAGCAAATGTGCTTTCAAACACTCAACAAAATGAGTTCAACAGCAGACTTCAGTCTAATTGTGTCAGTAAGAGGTCAACCAAAATAGTGAGCTAGAGAGGAGAGCCATCACGCTCCATCTCCACCACTCTTAGCAACCTTGTAGTTCCTCCTCTGGACTCCTGCTGAGGCCTTCCAGTTCACCCCAACACCAGAGCTACCAATAGGACTCTTAGTGATCTTGGCAATATTCCATGTCTGTATATTCCAATATGGCAACCATGAGGATTGGAGACAAGACGGAAGAGTAGAAGGACCTTGAACTCACCTCCTCTCACAAACACACCAAAATCAAATTAACTGCTGAACCATCAATAAAAAAACACAGGAACCACCCAAAAAAGGTATTCTACATCAAAGACATAAAGAAGCAACCGCAATGTGGCAGCCATGAGTCCCACATGACCAGTGACTGAGAAACCACTGAGACTCGTGACTGAGAAATTTTTAAAATTTAACTTTTAATTTAAATAGATACAAACATTCACGGCTTCCACATCAGACAGCACAGCAGTGGCTCCTTCGCAGCATCCCTAGTCAATGTCCCCGGCAAGACGACCCGTGTCAGTAACACAAATGACACAGTGTTCGAAAGTGAGAGTTCGGGTTGAGAAACAGAGAGAGAGAGATGTGGCCTGGTACTCACAGATCGCCTTTTCTCTTTTTCTTTAAGTTTGAAATCTGAATTATTTTTATAATGTTAAATCTCTGTTAGGAAAAAAAATTATTAAAAACAACGTATCTTGGAATCAAACCAACCCTTCCTGTGGTCCCATTCAGCCCGAGGGTCACCAAATTGCAGTCTCTGCACTAGTTAACTTCCTAGGAGTAAATAAAACTTTGCTCCAACTCCGATTCAAAAATCAGTCTCCATGACCTATAAATGGAGCCGAAACTCCCAACCTAACACTTGAGGACTTCCCTGTTGTGGCCTCAACCACTCCTCCCGGCTTCCCATGCACCTGACCATCTGCTTGTGTTGGATCGATCTGGGGACTAGTTCTGCACTTCATCGTCCAGAATGGTTTTCCATGTCCCCTGACCCTTAAATAAAACTCATCTCTTCTCCTAGGAGGCTTACAGTCTACCCTGCCATAGAGCCATAGAGCCTCTTGCCTTTTGGACTAGGTATTAGTCCCTGGAAGCTATCCTTGTACAGCTCTGGTGTGAGGGGCTTGTCTGGCCTGAGGCAGTTACTTCATGGATGTTTGTCAAAGTAAGATGGATTGAACACATACTCCTTCTTTCACCCTTTCACAGTATTTTTCTGAGCTCCCAGAGACCTTGGTGCATTCAGAACAAACAGGCAATTCAAGGAAAGACAACAAAGCTAACTTAAGATGGAGAACCTTGTTAGAGTTCTTGGTCACGGTAGCATATTCCTTGGGTTTTCACAGCTCAAAGCAGTCAGAGGCTCAGAAGGAAAGAAAGCACAGCCTAACTCCCCTCAAAATATAAAATGACTCAGTTGATATGTAACCACCCCAGAAAAGGAATATAAGGATGGTTATTTTTCCAGAGTAAAGGAATAAAGAATCATTCCAGAGGGAATCTCATTCTTCCTGCTTCATAAACATTTTTCATGAAAATGTTATTTCTATTTAAAAAGCAAGCATGATTATGGAAGAAAATAAAAGGAAAAGAAAATGGTAGAAGGAAAAAAACAATTACTCATAATCTCATTCAGTTCTGTTCAGTCGCTTAGTCGTGTCTGACTCTTTGCGACCCTATGGACTGCAGCACGCCAGGCCTCCCTGTCCATCACCAACTCCTGGAGCTTGCTCAAACTCAGGTCCACCGAGTCAGTGATGCCATCCAACCATCTCATCCTCTGTCATTCTCTTCTCCTCCTGCCTTCAATCTTTCCCAGCATCAGGGTCTTTTCCAATGAGTCAGCTCTTCACATCAGGTGGCCAAAGTATTGGAGTTTCAGCTTCAACATCAGTCCTACCAATGAACACTCAGGACTGATTTCCTTTAGGATGGACTGGTTGGATCTCCTTGCAGTCCAAGGGACTGTCAAGAGTCTTCTCTAACACCACAGTTCAAAAGCATCAGTTCTTCGGCACTCAGCTTTCTTTATAGTCCAACTCTCACAACCATACATGACTGCTGGAAAAACCATAGCTTTGGCTGGACAGACCCATCCCCCAAATAGCAATAAAGAATCCATTAGGCTTTTCTATAGCTTTTTACTTTTTTCTGATATTCTATTTTTAAATCACTATAATAGGAAAACTTTTCTTATTATACAAATAAATCTTGCTGTTTATAATTCCCTCAAGTGGATGTACTATGAACCATTCCTCTTTTGTTGGCCATTTAAATTATTTGCAAATTGCATTCCTAGAAATAAAGTTTGAGGGATATCATCATGCATACAACTTTTCCCATATTTCGAATTATTGACTTAGAAAATATTTTTAAAAACAGAATTCCTGAGGCAAAGAGTTTGAATATCTTAATGGTTTTTATGTATAGTGCTAAATGTACCACTTTCATGTGGAGACGTCAGATGTAGAAAACAAATTTAGGGAGAAGAAGGCCTTGAGCTGTGAACCAGCACTCCCTTCCTCAGGTCTCTTCATGACCTGCCTGCAGGCCAGCTCACTGCATTGGCCAATGCAAGCACACTCTCAGGGCTCAGGCCAGTAGAGCTGTGACCTGTGAATTGGCAGACCTTCCTTTGCCAATCTCTTTTGACTTATTAAAACAAAAATCTTGCCCCTATGACTAAGCCAGAATTTGGCCTCTAGTTATAGTTGCAAACAGATTCACAAAATTCAAATCACAAAATCCATGTTTATGAGGCTTGTTCTGTCTGCTTTAGCAGAAGGCATAGGAGGTAACACTAGACCAAGTCTCTGGAACAGAGGATGAAGCGCACGGAGGATGTGGTGGGCGGATGCTGGCTTCCCCGCCACCTCCGTCTTCTGGTTTGTTCATCCTCTTCCTAATTTCAACTGGTTTAGGAGGACAAGAGAGAGAGAAGAGATCTGGAGAAGCTACCTTTGTATGTTAATAGTCTCTTCAATAACCATGAGAAATCAGGAAAGTATTCTTTCAGACCAGGAACCTAGGATTCTTTTTTTCTCAAGACATTATTTGTTTTTAATTTTTATTTTTGGCTGTGCCTCACTGCATGGAGGACCTTAGTTTCTCAGTCAGGGATCAAACCCACGCTTCCTGCAGTGGAAGCACACAGTCTTAACCACCAGACCACCAGGGAATTCCTCCCGGATTCTTTTGAACCCATATTTATTCTCATCTTTCTATTAAAAAATGAGTGAGTTGGGCTCTTTGAGTTAAGCTTTTGCCCAGGAGACTATGAGTATCTTTTCCTTGCCTTTTGCTAATTTTGTAAGCTCTGACCAACCTCTTTCTATTTTTTTTGTATGCTGTGGCCAAACTGTTCTTGACCAATTGATAGAAAAATGTGAGGGAGTCAGGGTCTTCTGTCCTTGCCCTGAGTTTTCATGTGCCTTGTAAGTATTTGCCAGTACAGCTTTTTAGTCCTAGCACCTTTAGAACCATGATCATTATTACTTCAATCCCTCAAAAGCCACTTTTGCTCCAAACTACTTTGCATGTGTGTGTTCTCAGACACTAGCAAGAGAGCTGTAAAGGAGCATTAAGAGAAATATTAAGCAAGAAAGGAGACCTGATGCACCACTTCCTCTGACAGCCACAGCACACTGGATAGAAGCAAAGCTTTCAAATTGTTCCCACCTGGTAGCCAGAGCTTGTTGTGAAGAGTCTGGAGTCTGCTGTGTCTAGACCCATTCTCCCCTTGGTACATTTGAAGGAGGTAGACCAGATGTTCATCCAACATTAAGATTTACTTGCCTTACCCTTCTTCTAAAAAAGAATGTAGCTTCCAAAGTATGAAAGGAAACATTTTACTCTTGACATTTCTTTGGAAAACTTTCAAGAAGTATGCTGCTGCTGCTTCAAAGTCGCTTCAGTCGTGTCTGACTCTGTGTGACCCCATAGACGGCAGCCCACCAGGCTCCTCTGTCCCTGGGATTCCCCAGGCAAGAATACTAGAGTGGGTTGCCATTTCCTTCTCCATTCAAGAACTATAGACCTGATAGAAAGCATCTTAGAAGTTTGATAAGTCAGAAGGAGTCATCAGAAATGAAAATCAGAAATCCTAGCTTGTCTCTTTGAGACGGGCTCTGCCTTTGAGAGCAGGTTCTGCATCCCAATAGACGCCACCTCCTGCAGTCCACACAGGCACCAACATGCTTCTGGCCACTTTCTGATTAATCCCCTAAGAAAGGAGAACATGGCTCCTGGGAATACCTTCATTATCACCTTTCCTTTTGAAAGTTTTATCAAAGCAAACAAAACAAACCTCTTTCTGGTTCATCACATGGAAGGTGACCCAGAACAAGAAAGAGGAACAATGAAATTCATGGGTTTGACTTTTACAGGCACTCCTAAAAAGACCCAGCAATTCCTGTGAACCTTCCTCACTCAACTACTGCAAACCCAGCACTCTGCTTTGGGGAGGCTGGTCTCAATTCCTCTGCACACACCCTGCTATTCCAGCCAGAGTCCACAATGCTCCTTTCCCAGCTCCTGCTTAAATGGCTGGTTTGTGCCTAATACTTCCTCACCTTGGAGGCTCAGCCCATGTCTCACAATTTGTGAAGCCCTGTTCATCTTCCCTTGCTCTCAACATCTCTGCATCCTAAAGATCTGTTTGTCCCAGGATTTCACCTTTGGCCACACCCCCTCAGTTTCCCAGCCATGCTAGAAGAAATGTCAGGACAAGAATCAGATCTTAATTTACTATATTTTAATCTTCTGAAAACCTAAGCCAAAAGTGGAGTTCATAAGAAATGCTCAGTAAATGTTACTACTGGGTGGAGATGAAAACACAAAGAGGTAGAGGAGGTGAAAACATCTGCCCAAGAACTGGCAGCTAAATGACAGAGCCAGCATTCAAATCCATATTCTCCAGCTCAAAAGCCATTGGATTTTCCCCATATAAAGCAGAATTATTTTAAAAGTTCTCAAAATGCAATGAATCATCACAGTTGGTTTAAGCAGTTTGACTAAATGACAAAACTTAATAGCTATTTTTCACTGAATACTTGCTATAGACATGCACTAAGCAAAATCCTTATAGCCACTGCTCCTAAACTCTCTTTTTTTTAATCCTAGCTTTACTGTGGGGTAATTAACAATTAAAATTTGTATACGTTTAAGACATACAATGGGATTTTTGGATGCACATTTACATTTTAAAATGTTTCAGTTCAGTTCAGTCGCTCAGTCATGTCTGACTCTTTGCGACCCCATGAATCGCAGCACACCAGCCCTCCCTGTTCATCACCAACTCCCGAAGTTCACTCAAACCCATGTCCATCGAGTCGGTGATGCCATCCAGCCATCTCATCCTCTGTTGTCCCCTTCTCCTCCTGCCCCCAATCCCTCCCAGCATCAGAGTCTTCTCCAATGAGTCAACTCTTTGCATGAGGTGGCCAAAGTACTGGAGTTTCAGCTTCAGCATCAGTCCTTCCAATGAACACCAGGACTGATCTCCTTTAGAATGGACTGGTTGGATCTCCTTGCACTCCAAGGGACTCTCAAGAGTCTTCTCCAACACAATTCAAAAGCATCAATTCTTTGGTGCTCAGCTTTCTTCACAGTCCAACTCTCACATCCACACATGACCACTGGAAAAACCATAGCCTTGACTAGACGGACCTTTGTTGGCAAAGTAATGTCTCTGCTTTTCAATATGCTATCTAGGTTGGTCATAACTTTCCTTCCAAGGAGTAAGCGTCTTTTAATTTCATAGCTGCAATCACCATCTGCAGTGATTTTGGAGCCCCAAAAATAAAGTCTGACACTGTTTCCACTGTTTCCCCATCTATTTCCCATGAAGTGATGGGGCCAGATGCCACGATCTTCATTTTCTGAATGTTGAGCTTTAAGCCAACTTTTTCACTCTCCTCTTTCACTTTCATCAAGAGGCTTTTTAGTTCCTCTTCACTTCCTACCATTACCATAAGGTAATTAACATATCCAGGCTTCCCTGGGGGCTCAGTGGTAAAGAAACCACCTGCCAGTGCAGGAGATATGGGTTTGAACCCTGTGGGTCAGGAAGATCCCCTGGAGAAGAAAACAACAACCCACTCCACTATTCTTGCCTAGAGAATTCCATGGACAGAGGAGCCTGGCAGGCTATAGTCCATGGGGTCACAAGAGTCAGACACAACTTAGCAACTAACCAACAACAGTGAACATATCCATCACCTCACATAGTTATCTTTTTAGTGAGAACAACTAAGATCTACTCTCTTAGAACATTTCAAGTGTACAGTACAGTATCGTTAGCTAAAGTCGCGATGCTGTACTTTAATCTCCAGGACTTATCCCTCCTCCATATCTGAATCTTTGTACCTCGTGACCAACATCTCCCCATTTCCTCCATTCCATCCCTGGTAACCACCAGTATACCCTCTGTTTCTAAGAGTCTGACATTTTTAGATTCCACATATAAGTGAAATCATGCAGTATCTGTCTTTCTCTGACTTATTTCACTCAGCAAAACGTCCTCCATGTTTCATTCATGTTGTTACAAATGATAAAATTTCCTTTGAGGCCGAATAAAATTTCATTGTCTGTCTATAAATAGACAGATAATAGTCTATCATAGATAATGAAATGTATGTGTCATATATATCACTTTCTATATCATTCATCAGTGAATACTTTGTTTCTATGTCTTGGCTATTGTGAACAAAGCCGTGATGAACATGGGAGCGCAGATATTTCTTCAAGATACTGGTTCTATTTCCTCTGGATATATTCCTACAAGCAGAATTGCTGTATCATACAGTAGTTCTATTTCTAATTTTTTGAGGAACCACCATCCTGTTTTCCATAATGGCTGCACCAATTTACATTCCCATCGACAGTGCAAAAGGGTTCCCTTTTCTCTACAACCTCATCAAAACTTGTTATCCTTTGTCTTTTTGATAATAGCCATTCTAACAGGTACAAGGTGATATCTCACCATGGCTTTGATTTGCATTTCCCTGATTATTAGTGACACTGAGAACTTTTGCATATACCTGTTGGCCATTTATCTTAAGAAACAAAAATCTTACCTGCTCTAGGCATGACAAACTTAGCCTTCAGTTGCCCTTGGGAGTGCCCTAGTTTAGAGAAAGGATGATATTCCCAAGAGTTGTGAATTCCTTCTGGGCTCAGTTAGAGTCCACTCTATTATACTTCTTTTACAGACTACATGAAAGTGTGTTGAAACTTTTAGAAGACAATCAAGCTAAAGACAGGGCTTCTCTGGTGGCTTAGATGGTAAAGAATCTTCCTGCAATACAGGACATCCAGGTTTGATCCCTGGGTTGGAAGGATCCCCTGGAGAACGGAATGGCTACACACTCCAGTATTCTTGCCTGGAGAACCCCATGGACTGAAGAGCCTGGTGGGTTATAGTCCACGGGGTCACAAAGAGTTAGACACAACGGAGCAACTAACACAATCTAAAGATAGAAACTAGAAGAAAGTATAGTATGTAATAAATTCTTAATTGAAATAATGAATGAATGAACAATGAGTGAATGAAGAAAGGATGCCTTACCGAAGAAGGACCACTGATGAGCCCCAAACTACACTGTTAAGCTGTTGTCTTCTCCTTTTTCCCAAGAAGGCATTGTGAACGGATTTTCCACGCCTCTTGTGAACAGAACTGAGGAAAACAGACATTTGGGTTAACAATGTATAGGAACCTCTTATTCCAGAAAAGGAAGAGCCCGTGACATTTTCTATGAACATTTGAACATACTCTGCTCATCTGACTCAGAACAGTGCACATTATAAATATAAGATGATCTTGCCTTAGTCTTACCTGGAGGAAGAAGCTTGTAAACATTCAAAGTACTTCTAGGCTGACTTTGCTTATAAGAGGCAGTGGTGGCAGCGGTGGTTTAGTCCCTAAATCGTGTCCGACTCTTGCGACCCCGTGGACTATAGCCTGCCAGGCTCCTCTGTCCATGGGATTCTCCAGGCAAGAATACTGGAGTGGGTTGCCATTTCCTTCTCCAGGGGATCTTCCCAACCCAAGAATTGAACCCAGGTCTCCTGCATTGCAGGCAGATTCTTTACCGACTGAGCTACGAGGGAAGCTCCAACAGGCAGTGGAGCACGGTGTAAGAGCATGAGCTCCCTGGGTTAGAATCTCAACTGGCTGTGGGTACTTGAGTGACTTATTTAACGCCCCTGGGCAGCTAGTGACCCGCTCTCAGTGGGGAATGAGACTAGTACATCTTATGTTGTAACTATCAGAGACGATTCCCATAAACTGCAGGTTCATAGAACCTCTCCAACAGTTTTCAGTGATCATTGTTAGTACTGTTTTTAACAATATAAAGATAAAACACCAGTGCCCCTCAGCCTCTTCCCAAACCTGAACAAGAAGGGTTTACTAGACTTAGGACATCAAAGGTTTTCCTCCTCTCCTATGGCACTTGTGCTGCTTCCAATGTTCAGAAAATTGAGTAAGCAGATGAGAGTTTGGGCTATCAGGTGAGGAGTCCTGCCTGGTTCCTGCCCACCCACTCCAAGTGATCCTGCTGCTGCTGCTAAGTCGCTTCAGTCGTGTCCGACTCTGCAACCCCATAGACGGCAGCCCACCAGGCTCTGCTATCCCTCAATCTCAGCTAATTAGCCACTTCTTTTCCTTTCAGCTTCACTGCCCTTTCAGCTTCTCCAACATCACCTTTTAAAGAGTAAACTCAGTCTCATGTAACTAATCTTAAAATCTCTTCCCTAATTCTGGCAGGTGATAAAGGCCAGAGCCCAACTTTCTAGACTGACAATAAAAAATTAAACTGAATTCATTTACTGACTCTAAATAGCCTCTGTATAACAACAAACCACCTCTAATTAAGTCTAAAATTATGATCTCCTATGAGCTAATATTTACTGATTATACTTCAGTTAAGTTCATTTCAGTTGTGTTCAACTCTGCGACCCCATGCTAGGCCTCCCTGTCCATCACCAACTCCCAGAGTTTACTCAAACTTATGTCCATTGAGTCAGTGATGCCATCTAGCCATCTCATCCTCTGTCATTCTCTTCTCCTCCCGCCTTCAATCTTTCCCAGTATCAGGGTCTTTTCAAATGAGTCAGTTCTTCACATCAGGTGGCCAAAGTATTGGAGTTTCAGCTGCAGCATCAGTCCTTCAATGAATATTCAGGACTCATTTCTTTAGGATGGACTGGTTGGATCTCCTTGCAGTCCAAGGGACTCTCAAGAGTCTTCTCCAACACCACAGTTCAAAAGAATCTGCTCTTTGGCACTCAGCTTTCTTTATTGTACAAATCTCACATCCATACATGACTACTGGAAAAACCATAGCCTTGACTCAGTTCAGTTCAGTTCAGCCGCTGAGTTGTGTCCGACTCTTTGCGACCCCATGAATCGCAGCACTCCAGGCCTCCCTGTCCATCACCAACTCCCGGAATTCACCCAGACTCACATCCATCGAGTCAGTGATACCATCCAGCCATCTCATCCTCTGTTGTCCCCTTCTCCTCCTGCCCCCAATCCCTCCCAGCATCAGAGTCTTTTCCAATGAGTCAACTCTTCGCATGAGGTGGCCAAAGTACTGGAGTTTCAGCTTTAGCATCATTGCTTCCAAAGAAATCCCAGGGCTAATCTCCTTCTGGACCTTTATTGGCAAAGTAATGTCTCTGCTTTTTAATATGATGTCTAGGTTGGTCATAACTTTTCTTCCAAGGAGTAAGCATCTTTTAATTTAATGGCTCAGTTACCATCTGCAGTGATTTTGGAGCTCAAAAAAATAAAGTCTGTCATTGTTTCCCTAACTATTTGCCATGAAGTGATGGGACCAAATGCCATGATCTTAGTTTTCTGAATGTTGAGTTTTAAGCCAACTTTTTACTCTCCTCTTTTACTTTCATCAAGAGGCTCTTCAGTTCTTCTTCGCTTTCTGCCATAAGGGTGGTGTCATCTGCATATCTGAGGTTATTGATATTTCTCCCAGCAATCTTGATTCCAGCTTGTGCTTCTTCCAGCCCAGGTTTCTCATGAGGTACTCTGCATATAAGTTAAATAAGCAGGGTGACAATATACAGCCTTGATATTCTCCTTTCCTGATTTGGATACAGTCTGTTATTCCATGTCCAGGTCTAACTGTTGCTTCTTGACCTGGATACAGATTTCTCAAGAGGCAGGTCAGGTGGTCTGGTGTTTCCATCTCTTTAAGAATTTTCCACAGTTTACTGTGATCCACACAGTCAAAGGCTTTGGCATAGTAAACAAAGCAGAAATAGATGTTTTTTTCTGGAACTCTCTTGCTTTTTCAATGATCCAAGGGATGTTAGCAAGTTGATCTCTGGTTCCTCTGCCTTTTTTAAATACAGCTTTAACAACTGGAAGTTCACAGTTCACATACTGTTGAAGCCTGGCTTTGAGAATTTTGAGCAGTACTTTGCTAGCGTGTGAGATGAATAAAATTGTCTGGTAGTTTGAGCATTCTTTGGCATTGCCATTCTTTGGAATTGGAATGAAAACTGACCTTTTCCAGTCCTGTGGCCACTGCTGAGTTTTCCAAATTTGCTGGCATATTGAGTGCAGCACTTTCACAGCATCATCTTTCAGGATTTGAAATAGCTCAACTGGAATTCCATCACCTCCACTAGCTTTGTTCCTAGTGATGCTTCCTAAGGCCCACTTGACATCACATTCCAGGATGTTTGGCTCTACGTGAGTGATCACACCATCGTGATTATCTGGGTTATGAAGATCCCTTTTGTATAGTTCCTCTGTGTATTCTTGCCACCTCTTCTTAATACCTTCTGCTTCTGTTAGGCCCATACCATTTCTGTCCTTTATTGAGCCCATCTTTGCATGAAATGTTCCCTTGGTATCTCTAATTTTCTTGAAGGGATTTCTAGTCTTTCCCATTCTATTGTTTTCCTCTATTTCTTTGCACTGATCACTAAGGAAGGCTTTCCTATCTCTCCTTGCTATCCTTTGGAACTCTGCATTCAAATGGGTATATCTTTCCTTTTCTCCTTTGCTTTTCACTTCTCTTCTTTTCACGGCTATTTGTAAGGCCTCCCCAGACAGTTGTTTTGCTTGCTTACATTTCTTTTTCTTTGGGATGGTCTTGATCTCTGTCTCCTGTACAATGTCACAAACCTCCATCCATAGTTCATCAGGCACTCTGTCTATCAGATCTAATCCCTTGAATCTATTTGTCACTTCCACTGTATAATCATAAGGGATTTGATTTAGGTCATACCTGAGTGGTCTAGTGGTTTCCCTACTTTCAATTTAAGTCTGAATTTGGCAATAAGGAGTTCATGATCTGAGCCACAGTCAGCTCCTGGTCTTGTTTTTGCTGACTGTAAGATCTTCCCCATCTTTGGCTGCAAAGAATATAATCAATCTGATTTCGGTATTGTCCATCTGGTGTTGTTCATGTGTACAGCTGTCTCTCGTGTTGTTGGAAGAGGGTGTTCGCTATGACCTGTGCATTCTCTTGACAAAACTCTATTAGCCTCTGCCCTGCTTCATTCTGTAATCCAAGGTCAAATTTGCCTGTTACTCCAGGTGTTTTTATGACTTCCTACTTTAAGACTACTTTAAGACAGCAGTCTTAAAGGATAGTTATGACTATGTCCACTTCACAGACAAGAAAAATGAGGCTCAGACAGTGAAGTGACTAGTCCAAGGTTGCCTCTGTTTCATAAAAGCCAGAGAGACGATTTGAACACAATTTGACTTAAGACTAAATTTCTGGCTCTTAACTATCAACCACCCCTTCCTATAAACTTCTGTTTATTAAAGTGATCTGGCAGCTCCCCTTTAATGATGAGGCACTGGATAATTTATGAAAGAGGACAGTAATTACTATGCATATATTGCCATGGGCAGACATGTCTGCTTCCAGAAGGTTCTTCCTCCAGGGCGAGGGAGGCCCAGGAGTGAAGACAATAAACAGGCCCAGCTCTGCCCGCAGGCATCTTCTGAAATGAAGCAGGTGAGCACTGCAGAGTGGAGGAGGCCAGGGTCCTCCAGCTGTATCCAGGGCTGCCACGGGCCTGCCTGAGGGTATGTCAGAGTGCTCCAAAAACAGAAAAGAGAATCATTCTGTCACTTTCCAAGATGTCAAAGCCAGCCTCCTCAGGTTTCCCTAAACTTTCACAGAGAGCTTTGGCTAACTGGCCATGATTGGCAAAGAACTCAGAAAGAAAGGTGCCCTGGGACCCTTGGGGGCCTCAGAAGAGAACCGTGAAGACAAGAACCTCACACTGAGCAGCCAGGCTCCACATCCAGAAAGGAAGCCCCTATCACATCAGTGTCTCCCTCTAAGGCGAGCCCTTGGGGTTTACCTTCTTCTCCCTGCCTGCCCCGCCCCGTGCGGCCTGCAGAATTACAAGAACTCACAAGTCCGGAAAAGCAGACTGGCTGGCCCTGCCAGAAGTGAGCAGCTCTGCTGTCCTAATCCACTGACCTGACAGGAGCCGGATGAACCACTGCAGCAAGTAACGGCGTCCCACTTACAGGATCTTGTTCGACGTTCGTTACAGCCCTGGAGGGACGGTCAAGAAGGGACAACCACCTTGGTTTTGCAAATGAACTTGGCACTAAATTCAGTGGGTAACATGTCCAAGAGAACACAGTGACTGTGTGACTTGGGGAAGAACCACACCCAGGTCTTCAGGCATTATGGTTCAGGTCTGATTTTGCTTTAAATTTTCTCTTGTGCTTGGCCTTCCTTCGATACCCTCGGCTCTTGAATCATTTGAGGAAACGAGTGTTTCTGTAATTCTCAGCATGGCATCATCTGCTTCCCCACCTCAGTTCCTGCGGCCACAAATAAGACCCCAGAAACAGTTCCTGAAGTGGCTCATGGGGCCAACACGGGACATATGAGGATCAACACAGCCCCAGTTACCTTACTTCTTTCAAAGTAGCTTCAATACTTCTGGATTCCCCTCAAAGAGTAACTTACTGAGCAAACTGACCTGAGGAAGAGAGTCAGGAAGAAGTGTTTAGAGTCTCATCGGCTTATTCCAAGGCTCTAAGGTCCTGTGGCTTGAAACCCTCCAGTCATCTTCCTGGACACGTAGGAGAATGGCCATGTGTGTCAGCTGGTCCACAAAATCTGCCACCATTTTTTATGTGGTTTTGTTCATTTTCCCTACATTCTCAGCTTTGACCAACTGACTCCCCAAAGATTCCCCCAGTTCTCCTTTATATGAGATGGGCATCCCTTTATGGAATCCGCTATATCCCCTTCTTAGGGAAATCCTGTCCATCCGCACAGGACAGCTCAGAACAAATGTTCTTCTGATCTCCTGCACCAATCAATGGCAATTCTATCAGTCTTGCAGATCAGGCAAATACCCTGCAATCATAATCATCCAGGATTCTTTCTCTCACACCCCATAATCCCATATTCAGTCCTTCGGCAAACCCTGGTGGCTCAAAGCCAGGGGCTCTGCCATCCTCACTACCCAGTTGCACTGCGGCTGGTCCAAGCAAGACGCCTCCTCAGTGTTGACTTCTGGTATACTCGCAGAACACACGTCACGGTCATTGTTTTTACTACATTGGGTTCTCTTTGAGGACAGAGACCATTATTGATGTATCTCTGTGCAGTAACACTACTGTCTCACATCTGTAGAAGTTTGCAGTCCATAAGCATTTTTATTCTTACATATTGGCTCCTACCATTTCACAGATGAGGAAAGTGGCTCAGAGCGGTTCCCTGCTATAGCCAAAGGCACAGATCTCCTGGGTGAAAGGGCAGGCCTTTGGGTTCCAAGTCCATTGCCTTGTACCTGGAAGTGGGCACTCACTAAATTGTCACTGAAAATATATCTTTACTTTTTGTAAACAAGAATAAGGTATGGAGATAGAATCCATAATGTAAGCAAACCTGCTTCTATTCAGGTATGCTTTCAAAGCATTCACTGAGGCCATTTATTGATTTAATTAACATGGTGACCAATCAAGATATCATCTAGAGTTTCGTTTGCCTTTTCATAGATTCCACAAAAGGAAATGAAGAATTTTTTTTTCACCCCCAGGAGTATTCATAATAGGTCCAAACTGAAAACAATGCAAATCTTCATCAACAGGAGAACAGATAAATAAATGATAGTATAGTCACACAATGGAAACCTACAAAGCAATAATAAATACTCAACAACATGGATGAATCACACATGATGCTGAATGATGACAATGAGACACAAAGGAGTACATACATGAATACCATTCCATTCACACCAAGTCCAAGAACAAGAACAAGAACAAGAAAAACAAACCATAATGATGACAGCTGTCAAAACAGTGGTTACATCTGTATGGATACGGAGGGTTACTCTCAATCATGAACAGGTAAAAGGGAGCTCTATGAGATGCTAAGAATATACCATAACAAGATTTGGCAAGTAAGGCCATGAGCCAAATCTGACCCACTGCCCGCTTCGGTCCATAACCTTTTTTGGGGGGACACAGCCACACCCACTTATTTGCGCATGGACATGGTGGCTTTTGCCCTGCAGGTAGAGCTGAGTATTGCAAACAAAGACCACATGGCCTGCTGGGACTTCCCTGGCAGTCCTTACTGGGACTTCCCTAGCAGTCCACTGGTTAAGACTCTGCCTTTCCACTGCAAGGGGCATGGGTTTGACCCCTAGTCTAGGAACTAAGATCCCACATGCTGCACAGTTTGGCAAAAAGAAAAAAAATGATTACTACCTGACCCTATACAGAAAAGGTCTGCTGACTTCAGTTATGGACCATGATCTGAGTAGTGGTTACATGCAAGTTTATATACGAAAAGTTTCATCAAGTTACATATTATCAATGACTATTCTAAACCCTAAAGAAGGAAAGGAAAGGCAGAAAGTAAGGAGAAGGGAAACTGAAAATACAGAAATACGTCCTAGAGCAAGTCACCTGTAAAGGTAAAGCCATGCATCACACTGGTAGGTGGGAAGAGATACAACCATGCTGGGAACAAGAGCTGCGTCTTGAGCTTTCAGGACAGGGGAGTCATGTTATTGTCCAAATGGATTCACCCAAGCAGGGTGTCACAATCTTTTCTGGGGTCATAGACAATCATGTGGTGCAACCTGAACTTGAATCTTTGCCCTCCTACCTTCTTCAAGGTGCAATTTTAAACAAATGACTTACTATCTCCAGCCCTCAATTTCTTCACCTATAAAATGAACATAATAATCCTGAGCTCAGTGAGTCATTATGAGAGTTCAAGGGCATCAACATATATGAAGTGCTTAGAACAGTAGCTGGAAAAAGAAATGTCAGTAACTCCTGATCGGAGAATATCATAGAAACTACGAATGCTCCCACCAGAAAAATCAACTCATTCACATTCGCAGATTTCGACACAGGATATTAAGAGAGTGAGGACTGTCCTGTAAGCTCATGGTGGCCCTAGTTGTGGCTGTTAAGGCATCACAAAGGCATGGCAGGCCTGTGCAGGTGCCAAAGCCCCAAGAATGCTCAGGGCTGGCACACAGCAGCCCTGCTGTCATCACAGACGGCAACTGACAGCCCTGGGGGGCCTCTGCCAGCCTGGCAGCAAACTGACATCTAATTGTACCAGCTTCCACGCTAACCTGCCAGGTGATGGGATCCAGGGGGAACTGCAGGGAAAGCAGTGAATGGCACCTGCAGTGGGACCAAGCCGGTCCTCCACCTGGAGCCACGCCTGCCTGTGCAGAGATGCAGACAGCAGAGCCTGCGGCAGCAAGGCGGAGATGAGAGCAGCTGGGATGATGGCTCATCACATTCATTCATCTCCACCACCTTCAGTCACCATGTGTCATCAGCTGGAGCACAGCTGGCCTCCCCAGAGGTGCCTCGTTTGTATGAACAGGGGCGGTCATGTGCCAGACAGCTGGAGAAGCCCAACTCTGCCAGGCGGGTGTGGTGGTGCACTTCTTGGGGTGGGAGCACAGTCTTTCTCCACATCCAGCATGGGGTGGGGGTGTGAGCAGGTGTCCACTGGTGGGATGTTTCCTGGCGCCATGGGGCATCACTGATGGGGGCCTCTCTGATACCTGGCTAAGAGCCGTGCATCAGATGCTGTGAAAGGGCTGAGAGGAAGGCAAACTGCTGCCCAACTGCAGAGAGCGGGTAGAGGAAGCTTTGTGATGTGTCTGTGAAGGACAAAGTCTTTCATCTTCTGTTTCTCCAGCAAGACGACAACCTAGACTCGACTGCTTTCTCACCCCGTCTTCATAAATCAGCCATAAGAATCGGACCTCCTGCTATCTCAGAACCTTTTTTTCAAAGTAGCGATTATTTAACTTGGTCTATCTGGCTTTTAGGAGAACCTCCACAGTCATTGACTGCCAATGGACCTGCTTCTGAATTCACTCCAGTTGTTGGCAGAATTCATTTTGGTACCCCTGGTAGCCACACAACAAGGCCACCCTCAGCTCCTAGAGGCCACCTGCAGTTCCTTGCCACTGGCCTTTTCTGTAGGCTGGGTCTGACCCCATGGAAACTTGCTTCTTCAAAACCAGCAAGAGAGAAAAGAACAGGTTTAGAAGCAAGACCAAGTCATACATAGTGTAATATCATAGGAGGGACATCCCATCACTTTGTCATATTCTACTGGTTAGAAGCCACAGTTCCCGCCCACCTTCAAAGGGAGATGACTATACAAAGGTGTGAATCCTAAGAGGCAGGAATCATGGCAGCATCTGAAAGTCTGTTCATCCCAGGGAACAAAAATAGAAGTTCCAACCTGGGGAACTAGGGACATCAAGAGGAAGTGATGTTAAGCATCTGGAGAGGAAAAGATCAATGCATACTAGTATTAATTGAACTTCACCTTGAAGATGAGACTAGGGAAATATACGTATATGCAGAGCTCTTAGAGTTTGTGTTGCAATCTTATATGTCACTTAATGTTCCTGCATATCCTGCAATGGAGCTTCACTGGACAGGAGAAGAAGCTGAGACTCTGAGGAGTTCAGTAACTTTCCTAAGGTCACTAGCTGATAGATGACTAGGCCAGAATTGTTCTGCAGGACTTCTATTCCCAAAGTTGGAAAGGTGGAGGAGTTGACAGTAACATTTGCAGGAAAGATGGAATAAAGACCTCCAAAAATCCCCTCTTTCATAAAAGCAATAAAAATACCCACGAAAAATAAACTAAGAACTCTGAAAATTAAATTCTTACAACAATGTGGAGAGTGTTTATTCAAGAAAAATGTCTAAATCTTGGTAAGAACAGAGAGTTTTGTGGTATTTTAACTTGTTTGTTACCCATCTCCTCTCCCCAGCTCCATGGTAGCTTTGAAAACTAACAGCCACAAACTTCAAGGAAAGCCAGCAGCCTAGAAGTCACTGCTGGGCAGCACTCCCCAGGCTGATAAACAAAATATATGTGGTCACTGTCAAAATCTCAACTTACTTTTTTTGGGGAAAAAAATTATCCTAAAATTCTTATGGAAATGCAACACTCAGAATAACTAAAGCAATTTTTAAAAAGAACAAAGTTGAAGAACTCATACTTCCCAATTCCAAAACTTACTGTAAAGCTACAGGCTTCAAGACTGTGTGGTTCTAGCCTAAGGACAGACATACAGGTCAATAGAATAGAAGTGAGATCCCAAAGATAATTCCTTATATTCAAGATCAACTGATTTTCAACAGGGATGCCAAGATGATTCATTGGGGAAAGACTAGTTTTTCAACAAATTATATTGAAACAAGTGAATATCCACATGCAAAAGAATGAAGTTGGATCTCTACAACATATAAAAATATTAATGCAGAATGCATCAAAGACCCTAGTGTAAGAGCTAAATCTCTTAAGAGACCTTGAACATAGATCTTGTTACTTGCATTAGGCAATGGTTTCTTAGATATGACAAAGAAAAAGCACAAACAACAAAAGAAAAAAGATAAATTGAACTGCATCAAAATTTTTAAAAACTTGTGCTAGGATACTATCAAAAAAGTAAAAGGACAACCTACAGAAATGGGAGAAAATAATTGTAAATCATATGTCTGAGAAGGGACTTGTATTCATAATATATAAAGAACTCAAAACTTCATTATACAAAAGCAAAGAACCCCCCCCTTTTTTTTTACAGACAAAGAATTTGAATAGGCATTTATACAAATGGCCAATAAGTAAATGAAATGATGCTCAATATCACTAATCATTAAGGAAATGCAAACAAAAACCATAGTGAGATACCACTTTGTACCCCCTGCTGCTGCTAAGTCGCTTCAGTCGTGTCTGACTCTGTGCAACCCCAGAGATGGCAGCCCACCAGGCTCCCCCGTCCCTGGGATTCTCCAGGCAAGAACACTGGAGTGGGTTGCCATTTCCTTTTCCAACTCATGAAAGTGAAAAGTGAAAGCGAAGTCGTTCAGTCGTGTCCAACTCTTCGCGACCCCATGGACTGCAGCCTACCAGGCTCCTCCATCCATGAGATTTTCCAGGCAAGAGTACTGGAGTAGGGTGCCTTTGCCTTCTCCTTGTACCCCCTAGGATAGCTCTAAAAAAACAGATAATAACAAGTGTTGGAAAGAACATGGAGAAATTTGGAACCCTCACACACTGCTATGGAACACTGTCTGGCAGTTCTTCAAATGGTTAAAGATAGAGTTACCATATAACCCAATAATTCCACTCTTAGACATATACCCAAGAGAATTAAAAACATATGTCCATACAAAAGCCTGTACACAAATGTCTGTAGGAGTATCATTCATAATAGCCAAAAAGTAGAAACAATCCAAATGACCATCAATTAACGAATGTGTAAACAAAACTTAGGATCTTCAAACAACGGAATATCATGAGTGAAATACTGATACACAAACAATATCAATGAATGTTGAAAACCTTATGATGAATGAAAAAAGCCAGACCCAAAAGGCTACATACTGCATCACTCCATTATATAAAACACTCAACATAGGCAAATTCATAGACAAAATGAATTAATTTGCTGCTATGGGGGAAAAATGGGAAGTGACTGCTAATGGGTGCAGGGTTTCCTTTTGGGATGATGGAAATATCATGGAATTAGGTAGTGGTGAAACTTGCACAACTTTGGTATTGGACTGAAAGCTACTGTACTGGGCACTTTTTAAAGGCTGAATTTTATGGTATATAAATTATATCTCAGTTTTTTAAAAGATTGATAAACTAATGAAAGGTAAGGAAACTTGAAGTGTGAGAAACACAATCATACAAATCCACGTGCTTATTATTAACCTTAGGATCTTTCCTGAGATTGCTAATTAAATATCTGCCTGGATAAACTATAAATAAGTATACAATACCCTAACCACAAATGCTTAAGTAAGTGTTAGTCGTGTAGCCACATCCAACTCTTTGCCACCTCATGGACTATAGCCCAGCAGGCTCCTCTGTCCATGGGATTCTACAGGCAAGAATACTGGAGTGGGTTGCCATTTCCTTCTCCAGTGGATAGACCTAGAGATTATCATACCAAGTGAAATAAGTGGCAACTTCTTATAAAGTTAAACAATATACATCTACCGTATGATCCAGTAATTTCATTCTTAAATGTTGACTGAAGAGCAATGAAGGGATGTGTCCACAAAAGACTTGTATAAGAATGTTCATAAAAGCCTTAGAAAAACAACTCCAACCTGGAAATAATCCAAAAGTCCATCAACATAAAGACATAGTTATATAGTCAGGCAATGGAACAGCATTCAGCAATGAAAAATGAAATGGAATCTTTCATAACAATATAATCGAATTTCACCAACATTACATTCAGTGAAAGAAGCCAGACCTAAGATAGGATACACTGTAGGAGAACAAGCTAAATTAATTTACAGTGATAGAAATCAGAAAGTGCTGGCTCCAGGGGAGAAGAGAATTGAATATAAAGAAGCATAAAGTAACTTCTGAGAGTGACAAAAAGGTTCTTTATCTTACTTTGGCTGGTGGTAATATGATTGGATAGAATAATCCAGACTCATCAACTGAACACTTATGATCTAATGCATTTTATTATATGTAATTTATATCTCAAAAATGTTATATGAATTATATATAGTATATAAAACTATATAAACTGTAGATATATAATCTACAGTTATAATTTTTCTTAATGGCAGATATTCTGATGTGCAACATTTAGGAAACACTGATTTCATCTAAGAACTCATACTTTCCTTAAGTTACAGTAATAGCCTGTATAGCAATTTCTATTCACCAACATATTTTGATCTTTTCAAGGCTATAGAATCAGGCTTGATCACCTAAGGATCACCTGCTTTAAAGAATTAGGCTGTACATTAATTTATTTTATTATTACAAAGCCACAATTTCTCTACGCCTTTCATTTCAATCATATGTCTCCTCAAGCCAGAGCCTGGCTAAATTCTGTGCCTATACTATTTCTCTAAAATACCTAGCACAGACAGAGAATATAGTTTCAAGACATGATTGATATTTTCAGGCACATACTGTCACAGTCTCTGTTTTGACTTTTGGAGGTACAGTTAGAGTGCAACATGTGGTTTATGCTTACAAGCTTGGCAGAAGAGATCAACGTGTCTCAGCTAAAGCTGCCACCAGTCCCATTTATTTTATGGAGAAGTTGGTGATACTGTATACAGAAAATTCCACCTACATGCAGAAAGTCCTGAAAGAGATGCCTTTGTCAGCTAGAGGCTCACAGACAACCTCCCAGCCTTCAGAGTTACCCTTGGAGGGGGAAAAGACTGAATAAGCACTAGAAATAAAACACATCCCAATCTATGCATCTGTGGACACCTTATCTTTGACAAAGGAGGCAGGAATACACAACGGAGAAAAGACAATCTCTGTAACAAGTGATGCTGGGAAAAGTGGTCAACCACTTGTAAAAGAATGAAACTAGAATACTTTCTAACACCATACACAAAAATAAACTCAAAATGGATTAAAGATTTAGACGTAAGACCAGAAACTATAAAACTTCTAGAGGAGAACATAGGCAAAACAGCCTCCGACACACATCACAGCAGGATCCTCTATGACCCACCTCCCTGAGTAATGGAAATAGAAGCAAAAATAAACAAATGGGACCTAATTAACCTTAAAAGCTTTTGCACAACAAAGGAAACTATAAGCAAAGTGAAAAGACAGCCTTCAGAATGGGAGGAAATAATAGTAAACGAAGCAACTGACGAATTTATCTCAAAAATATACAAGCAACTACTGCAGCTCAATTCCAGAAAAATAAATGACCCAATCCAAAAATGGGCCAAAGAACTAAACAGACAGTTCTCCAAAGAAGACATACAGATGGCTAACAAACACATGAAAAGATGCTCAACATCACTCATTATCAGAGAAATGCAAATCAAAACCACAATGAGGCACCATTTCACGTCAGCCAGAATGGCTGAGATCCAAAAGTCTACAAGCAATGAATGCTGGAGAGGGTGTGGAGAAAAGGGAACCCTCTTACACTGTTGGTGGGAATGCAAACTAGTACAGCCACTATGGAGACCAGTGTGGAGATTCCTTAAAAAACTGCCTTATGACCCAGCAATCCCATTGCTGGGCATACACACCAAGGAAACCAGAAGTGAAAGAGACATGTGTACCCTAATGTTCATCGCAGCACTGTTTATAATAGACAGGACATGGAAGCAACCTGGATGTCCATCAGCAGACGAATGGATAAGAAAGCTGTGGTAGATATACACAATGGATATTACTCCACCATTAAAAAGAATACATTTGAATCAGTTCTAATGAGGTGGATGAAACTGGAGCCTATTATACAGAGTGAAGTAAGCCAGAAAGAAAGATACCAATACAGTATACTAATGCGTATATATGGAATTTAGAAAGATGGTAACGATAACCCTATATGTGAGACAGAAAAGGAGATACAAATGTATAGAACAGTCTTTTGGACTCTGTGGGAGAAGGCAAGGGTGGGATGATCTGAGAGAATAGCATTTAAACATAATATATGTTTCATAGTATAATATGTTAACATAATATGTTACATAAAATAATGTATATTATCATATGTGAAACAGATCGCCAGTCCAGGTTCGATGCATGAGACAGGGTGCTCGGGGCTGGTGCACTGGGATGACCCAGAGGGATGGGATGGAGAGGGAAGTGGGAGGGGGTTCAGGATGGGGAACACATGTACACCCATGGCAGATTCAAGTCAATGTATGGCAAAAACCATTACAATATTGTAAAGTAATTAGCCTCCAACTAAAGTAAATAAATAAATAAACACATCCCAGAGAGCACAGGGACTCTGCACCGTGAGACTTTAAAACCAACTCCAGGGCTCAACGTGGCACCTTTGACCAGCAACACAGAACAACTGCAAGAAGATTGAACAGTCCCTCGAAATGTGAACATGGCACTTGCCAACCCCCCAAAAAATCAAGCAGGCGCACTCACTCTTAGTTTTCCCCTATGTTAAGAAATAAAAACCGCCCTTGGTACTACAAGACAGCGACAACTTCTGAATGATGTTCTTGAATAAACTTTGGAAGGATGGAGACCAAGTTATTGTGATTTCCTAATAAAAATATTAATAGCTGTGTTAAAGGCATATTATGTGGCAGGTTCTACAAGCTTTAAATACAGGAAACCATTTATTTCCTCCAAACAACCCTCTAAGTTCAGTATTAATATCATCGATATTCTGTAGTCGAGAAAACGGAAACCCACAATGGGAGTCAGGGATTCCCAACGTTAGGCAGCGAGTAAGGGTCTGAGCTGGGTTTTGAGTGGTGTTGGTCTAGCAAATTTGGCTGCAATTTGAAATAATTTGGAAAACTTCAAAAAATTCTGATGCACAGGAACCACTTCCAGAAATTCTGATTTAGCTGGTCTGGGGCTGGGGGGCGGCGCAGCCTGGGCATCACCATTGTTTTAAATTTCTCTGGGGGATTCTAATGAAAAACCATGGCTGAGAAACACAGGTCCAGAGCCCTCACCATTTGTGTCTCTGCTCTGCTCCCTTTTCTGAATCATTGACTCAAAGTCTTTTACAGCAGGTCTTCCTAACCCAGGGTTCACAGACACCCAGGCTACAAACATTTCCAAAACTGGGTATTTGGACAAGTACAATTTTTTCAGTAAGGTTATTTCATCAGATTCTCTCTAATAACCTTGATTCAAAATAAGATAAAGGACTTCCCTGGTGGTCTAGTGGTTAAGAATCCGCCTGCCAGTGCAGGGGACACGGTTTTGCTTCCTGGTCTGGGAAGAATCCACATGCCGCAGAGCAACTAAGCCCACGGGCCACAGCTCCTAAAGCCTGGATGCCCTGGGGCCCATGCACCGCCACAACAGAAGCCCTGCAGTGAGAGGCCCGGGCACCTCAGCTAGAGAGTAGCCCCTGCTTGCTACAGCTAGGGAAAGCCTGCACCCAGCAACAAAGCCCCAGTGCAGCCAAAAAGTAGCAGATAAATAAAAAGAATCTTTTTTAAGGAGCTATTTTAAAAAAGAGACAGAGAGAGCTAGTCCAAAGGAAGTAGTAAATACATTTAAAAAAATAATAATAAAAAGGAGCTATTTTAAAAAAAGGGAGCTATTCCAAAGGAAAGTGAAAATCACAATATTTTGCAGCAGATGTCTCCGTGAATATTTAATTTGTTTTTTTTTTTTTAACGTACATTTTAGGGGCAACAGAACCAGAAAGTCAATTAGTTTTCAGGAGAAAATCACAGTAGAACCACAAAAATGTCCTTTTCCCTAAGAACACAGTAGAACCAGGGTAGCACTGTGGTCTAGGAAAAGGGTAAAATGAGAGTTTAGTGAACTTGTGGGGGAAGAAGCAAAGTCAAGAGGCTACGGGTTGTGATGAGACGACAACCAATCCGCCTGGCTTCCTAGGGTCCTTGTTATGTTTAAATGTGATGAGCTCAGGCTTTAAAACCAAGAAAGAGCATGCAAGGTACAGCTGGACCTCTTAGGACAGGTGCCCTCCCCTGAATCCCTTTGCGGCTTGGATCAGTACTGTCCCCCAAGTGGAGAAATTCTAAAAAGAGAAATGGCACTGACCAAGTGTAACGGGGTGCTATCAGAAGATACCGACAGGCAGGCTACAGAGACCATGGAATATCTTGGGTCTTTCAGAGGATCCAGGTGTGTCCTAAGTCACTTCAGTTGTGCTGACTCTTTGTGATACTACAGACTGTAGCCCTCTAGGCTCCTCTGTCAATGGGATTCTCCAGGCAAGAATACTGGAGCAGGTTTCCAGCCCTCCTCCAGGGGATCTTCCCAACCCAGAGACTGAACCCACATTTCTTATGGCTACTTTCATTGAAAAGGAGGGTTCTTTACCACTAGGGCCACCTGGGATGATCCATAAGCAAATAAATTAGTTTCCCTTGGTGGCCCAGCCACCTGCCAAGTGCCACTTTGCTGACTGCCAGTCAATCAGCCTCTCACCCAAGGAAAGAGAAACAAAGAGGAAATGAGTTTTCCTGTGAATTTTCTGATTTGTGAAACCATAAGGATCAAGAGTTTACTCTCTGGCATGGATAAATCCAAAATCAAATGTCCCATCTGTCATTGACAAGTGAGGCTGTTTTGAAAAAGATCCTTAGCCTCTCTGATCTCTCATCTGAGAAGTGGGGATAATAATGTTATTTAGCTTCTAAGGTTGTTCAGAACAGAGATGAGATATGCATCTGAGTGTTGATAATGGCCAGCACACACCTAGCCCGCGACTCAGGCTGGCTATCATTACTAAAAGGTGTTTGATGAGGAGCATAACTGGTATTCAGTAAATGTTTCTCTACTTTTGTTCCCTCTTCCCTTCTCTCCCTGCAGTAGATTAAAATGGCCATAAAATCTTTGCAGCTCTTCCCATTAAATCATGCAGCCCATTCACTTATGACTTGAACTCTAGGCCACCCTTTGACTTGCTTTGATGTCATGCAACTTCTGAGTTTAACTTTTGAGTGGTTTTACACCATCTGTTCTTGCCCATTTGGATGCTGTTGCCAGGTGAGGAAGGCTGTGCTGAGCTGATGAAGATGTGTGACCTAGCCACAGGCCAGTATCAGGCTGTCTGATGACTGCAGCCTCATAGTGACCTCAACGAAGACCACAGGAGAACCAGCTGGATGGGCCTAGTCTAGATGGCTGACCCAGAGACCCATGAATATATACAGAATATGTTGTTTTCAGCCACTAAATGTGGGGGTGGTTTTTTATGCAGCCATAGATAACTGATAACTCCCCAGGTCGGCAGCTGTCCAATATGTTACTGGAGAACAGTGGAGAAATAACTACAGAAAGAATGAAGGGATGGAGCCAAAGCAAAAAACAACATGAAATTGTGGATGTGACTAGTGGTCGAAGTAAAGTCTGATGCGGTAAAGAACAATATTGCAGGGGAACCTGGAATGTTAGGTCCATGAATCAAGGTAAATTAAGTTCAGTTCACTCGCTCAGTCATGTCCAACTCTTTGAGACCCTATGGACTTCATTACACCAGGCCTCCAGGTCCATCACCAATTCCCGGAGCTAACTCAAACTCATGACCATTAAGTCGGTGATGCCATTCAAACATCTCATCCTCTGTCGTCCCCTTCTCCTCCCACCTTCAATCTTTCCCAGCATCAGGGTCTTTTTCAATGAGTCAGCTCTTCGCATCAGGTGTCCTATTGGAGTTTCAGCTTCAACATCAGTCCTTCCAATGAATATTCAGGACTGATTTCCTTTAGGATTGATTGGTTTGATCTCCTTGCAGTCCACGGGACTCTCAAGAGTCTTCTCCAACACCACCGTTCAAAAGCATCAATTCTTCGGCGCTCACCATTCCTTATAGTCCAACTCTTACATCCATACATGACTACTAGAAAAATCATAGCCTTGACTAGACGAACCTTTGTTGGCAAAGCAATGTCTCTGATTTTAATATGCTATCTATGTTGGTCAAAGCTTCTCTTCCAAGGAGCAAGTGTCTTTTAATTTCACGGCTGCAGTCACCATCTGCAGTGATTTGGGAGCCCCAAAAATAAAGTCTGCCATTGTTTCCCCATCTATCTGACATGAAGTGATGGGACCAGATGCCATGATCTTCGTTTTCTGAAGGTTGAACTTTAAATCAAATTTTTCACTCTCCTCTTTCACTTCCATTAAAAGGATCTTTAGTTCTTCACATTCTGCCGTAAGGGTGGCATCATCTGCATATCTGAGGTTATTGATATTTCTCCTGGCAATCTTGATTCCAGCTTGTGCTTCTTCCAGCCCAGCGTTTCTCATGATGTACTCTGCATATAAGTTAAATAAACAGGGTGACGATATACAGCCTTGACGTACTCCTTTTCCTATTTGGAACCAGTCTGTTGTTCCATGTCCAGTTCTAACTGTTGCTTCCTGACCTGCATACAGGTTTCTCAAGAGGCAGGTCAGGTGGTCTGGTATTCCCATCTCTTGAAGAATTTTCCACAATTTCTGGTGATCCACACAAAGGCTTTGGCATAGCAAATAAAGCAGAAATAGATGTTTTTCTGGAACTCTTTTGCTTTTTCGATGATCCAATGGATGTTGCCAAGTTGATCTCTGGTTCCTCTGCCTTTTCTAAAACCAGCTTGAACATCTGGAATTTCACATCTCACATATGGCTGAAGCATGGCTTGGGGAATTTTGAGCATTACGTTACTAGCATGTGAGATGAGTGCAATTGTGCAGTAGTTTGAGCATTCTTTGGCATTTCCTTTCTTTGGGATTGGAATGAAAACTGACCTTTTCCAGTCCTGTGGCCACTGCTGAGATTTTCCAAATTTGCTGGCATACTGAGTGCAGCACTTTCACAGCATCATCTTTCAGGGTTTGCAATAACTCAACTGGGATTCCATCACCTCTACCAGCTTTGTTCGTAGTGATGCTTCCTAAGGCCCATTTGACTTTGCATTCCAGGATGTCTGGCTCTAGATGAGTGATCACATCATCATGGTTATCTGGGTCGTGAAGATCTTTTTGTACAGTTCTTCCATGCATTCTTGCCACCTCTTCTTAATATCTTCTGCTTCTGTTAGGTCCATATCATTTCTGTCCTTTTTTGAGCCCATCTTTGCATGAAATGTTCCCTTAGTATCTCTAATTTCCTTGACGAGATCTCTAGTCTTTCCCATTCTATTGTTCTCCTCTATTTCTTTGCATTAATCACTGAGGAAGGCTTTCTTATCTCTCCTTGCTATTCTTTGGAACTCTGCATTCAAGTGGGTACATCTTTCCTTTTCTCCTTTGCTTTTCGCATCCCTTCTTTTCATAGTTATTAGTAAGGCCTCCTCAGACAGCCATTTTGCTTTTTTGCATTTCTTTTTCTTGGGGATGGTCTTGATCCCTGTCTCCTGTACAATGTCACAAACCTCCGTCCATAGTTCATCAGGCACTCGGTTTATCAGATCTAGTCCCTAAAATTTATATCTCACTTCCCCTGTATAATCGTAAGGGATCTGATTTAGGTCATACCTGAATGGTCTAGTGGTTTTCCCTACTTTCTTCAATTTCAGTCTGAATTTGGCAATAAGGAGTTCATGATCTGAGCCACAGTCAGCTCCCAGTCTTGTTTTTGCAAGGTAAATTAGAAGTGGTCAAACAGGAGATGGCAAGAATGAACATCAACATTTTATGAATCAGTGAATGGACTAGAATGGGTGAATTTAACACAGATGAACATTATATCTACTACTGTGGGCAAGAATCCCTTAGAAGAAATGGAGTAGCCCTCATAATCTGAATAGATCCTGAAATATAGAACTTGGATGCAATCTCAGAAACAACAGAATGATCTCTGTTCATTTCCAAGGCAAACCATTCAATATCACAGTAATCCAAGTCTATGCCCCAACCAATAACACTGAAGAAGCTGAAGTTGAACAGTTCTATGAAGACCTACAAGACCTTCTAGAACTAACACACAAAACAGATGTCCTTTTCATTATAGGGGACTGGAATGCAAAATTAGAAGTCAAGAAATACCTGGAATAACAGGCAAATTTGGCCTTGGAGTCCAAAAGGAAGCAGGTCAAAGGCTAACAGAGTTTTGCCAAGAGAACGCACTGGTCATAGCAAACACCTGCTTCCAACAACACAAGAGAAGACTCTACACATGGACGTCACCAGATGGTCAACACCAAAACCAGATTGATTATATTATTTGCAGCCAAGGATGGAGAAGCTCTATACAGTTAGCAAAAACAAGAGCGGGAGCTGACTGTGGCTCAGATCATAAACTCCTTATTGCCAAATTCAGACTTAAATTGAATAAAGTGGGGAAAATCACTAAACCATTCAAGTATGACCTAAATCAAATCCATTACGATTATACAGGGGAAGTGAGAAATAGATTCAAGGGATTAGATCTGATAGACAGAGTGCCTAAAGAACTATGAACGGAGGTTTGTGACATTGTACAGGAGGCAGTAATCAAGAACATCTCCAAGAAAAAGAAATGCAAAAAAGAAAAATGGTGGTTGTCTGAGGAGGCCTTACAAATAGCTGAGAAAAAAGAGAAGTGAAATGCAAAGGAGAAAAGAAAAGATATACCCACTTGAATGCAGGGTTCCAAAGAATGACAAGGAGAGATAAGAAAGCCGTCCTCAGTGAACAGTGCAAAGAAATAAGAGGAAAACACTAGAATGGGAAAGACTAGAGATCTCTTCAAGAAAATTCGAGATACCTAGGGAATAATTCAGGCAAAGATGGACACAATAAAGGACAGAAATGGTATGGACCTAACAGAAGCAGAAGATATTAAGAAGAGGTGGCAAGAATACAAGGAAGAACTATACAAAAAAGATCTTCACGACCCAGAGAGTCACAATGGTGTGATGACTCACCTAGAGCTATATATCCTGGAATGAGAAGTCAAGTGGGCCTTAGAAAGCATCACTATGAACAAAGCTAGTGGAGGTGATGGAATTCCAGTAGAGCTATTTCAAATCCTGAAAGATGATGCTGTGAAAGTGCTGCACTCAGTATGCAAGCAATTTTGGAAATTTGCCAGCAAAATTGGAAAATGCAGCAGTGGCCACAGGACTGGAAAAGGTCAGTTTTCATTCCAATCCAAAGAATGGCAATGCCAAAGAATGTTCAAACTACCGCACAATTGCACTCATCTCACACACTAGCAAAGTAATGCTCAAAATTCTCCAAGCCAGGCTTCAACAGTACGTGAACTGTGAACTTCCAGTGTTCAAGTTCATTTTTTTTTTCTAATTTTATTTTATTTTTAAACTTTACATAATTGTATTAGTTTTGCCAAGTATCAAAATGAATCCGCCACAGGTATACACGTGTTCCCCATCCCGAACCCTCCTCCCTCCTCCCTCCCCATACCATCCCTCTGGGCCGTCCCAGTGCACCAGCCCCATTCATCCAGCATCGTGCATCGAACCTGGACTGGCAACTCGTTTCCTACATGATATTTTACATGTTTCATTGCCATTCTCCCAAATCTTCCCACCCTCTCCCTCTCCCACAGAGTCCATAAGACTGTTCTATACATCAGTGTCTCTTTTGCTGTCTCGTACACCGGGTTATTGTTACCATCTTTCTAAATTCCATATATATGCGTTAGTATACTGTATTTATGTTTTTCCTTCTGGCTTACTTCACTCTGTATAATAGGCTCCAGTTTCATCCACCTCATTAGAACTGATTCAAATGTATTCTTTTTAATGGCTGAGTAATACTCCATTGTGTATATGTACCACTGCTTTCTTATCCATTCATCTGCTGATGGACATCTAGGTTGCTTCCATGTCCTGGCTATGATAAACAGTGCTGCGATGAACATTGGGGTACACGTGTCTCTTTCCCTTCTGGTTTCCTCAGTGTGTATGCCCAGCAGTGGGGTTGCTGGATCATAAGGCAGTTCTATTTCCAGTTTTTTAAGGAATCTCCACACTGTTCTCCATAGTGGCTGTACTAGTTTGCATTCCCACCAACAGTGTAAGAGGGTTCCCTTTTCTCCACACCCTCTCCAGCATTTATTATTTGTAGACTTTTGGATCGCAGCCATTCTGACTGGTGTGAAATGGTACCTCATAGTGGTTTTGATTTGCATTTCTCTGATAATGAGTGATGTTGAGCATCTTTTCATGTGTTTGTTAGCCATCTGTATGTCTTCTTTGGAGAACTGTCTATTTAGTTCTTTGGCCCATTTTTTGATTGGGTCGTTTATTTTTCTGGAGTTGAGCTGTAGGAGTTGCTTGTATATTTTTGAGATTAGTTGTTTGTCGGTTGCTTCATTTGCTATTATTTTCTCCCATTCTGAAGGCTGTCTTTTCACCTTGCTAATAGTTTCCTTTGATGTGCAGAAGCTTTTAAGGTTAATTAGGTCCCATTTGTTTATTTTTGCTTTTATTTCCAATATTCTGGGAGGTGGGTCATAGAGGATCCTGCTGTGATGTATGTCAGAGAGTGTTTTGCCTATGTTCTCCTCTAGGAGTTTTATAGTTTCTGGTCTTACGTTTAGATCTTTAATCCATTTTGAGTTTATTTTTGTGTATGGTGTTAGAAAGTGGTCCAGTTTCATTCTTTTACAAGTGGTTGACCAGATTTCCCAGCACCACTTGTTAAAGAGATTGTCTTTAATCCATTGTATATTCTTGCCTCCTTTGTCAAAGATAAGGTGTCCATATGTGCGTGGATTTATCTCTGGGCTTTCTATTTTATCCCATTGATCAATATTTCTGTCTTTGTGCCAGTACCATACTGTCTTGATAACTGTGGCATGATCAAGTGGGCTTTATCCCAGGGATGCAAGGATTCTTCAATATCCGCAAATCAATCAATGTAATACACCACATTAACAAATTGAAAAATAAAAACCATATGATTATCTCAATAGATGCAGAGAAAGCCTTTGACAAAATTCAAGCTCATTTTAGAAAAGGCAGAGAAACCAGAGATTAATTTGCCAATATGTTTCGGATCATCGTAAAAGCAAGAGTTCCAGAAAAACTTCTACTTTTGCTTTCTTGACTACGCCTAAGCATTTGACACTGTGTATCACAATGATCTCTGGAAAAGTCTTAAAGAGATGGGAATACCAGACCATCTGACCTGCCTCTTGAGAAACCTATATGCAGGTCAGGAAGCCACAGTTAGAACTGGACATGGAACAACAGACTGGTTCCAAATAGGACAAGGAGTACGTCAAGGCTGTATATCGTCACCCTGCTTATTTAACTTATATGCAGAGTATGTCATGCAAAATGCCAGGTTGGATGAAACATGAGCTGGAATCATGACTGCCGGGAAAAATATCAATAACCTCAGATATGCAGATGACACCACCCTTATTGCAGAAAGACAAGAGGAACTAAAGAGCCTCTTGATGAAAGTGAAAGAGGACAGTGGAATTTTTGACTTAAAACTCCACATTCAGAAAACGAAGATCATGGCATCTGGTCCCATCACTTCATGGCAAATAGATGGGCGAACAATGGAAACTGTGACAGACTTTATTTTCTTGGGCTCCAAAATCACTGCAGATGGTGACTGCACCCATGAAATTAAAAGATGCTTGCTCCTTGGAAGAAAAGCTATGACCAACCTAGACAGCATATTAAAATCAGAGACATTGCTTTGCCAACAAAGGTTCGTCTAGTCAAGGCTATGGTTTTTCCAGTGGTCATGTATGGATGTAAGAGTAGAACTATAAAGAAAGCTGAGCGCCAAAGAATTGATACTTTTGAACTGTGGTGTTGGAGAAGACTCTTGAGAGTCCCTTGGACTGCAAGATCAAAACCATTCAATCCTAAAGGAAATCAGTCCTGAATATTCATTGGAAGGACTGATGCTGAAACTCCAATACCTTGGCCACCTGATGTGAAGAACTGACTCATTGAAAAAGACCCTGATGCTGGGAAAGATTGAAGGCTGGAGTAGAAGGGGACGGCAGAGGATGAGGTGGTTGGATGGCATCACCTACTCAATGGGCATGAGTTTGAGCAGGCTTTGGGAGTTGATGATGGACAGGGAAGCCTAACGTGCTGCAGTCAATGGAGTTGCAAAGAGTCGGCCATGTGAGCAACTGAACTGCACTGAGATAACCAATACATTGTTCTCATTTCTTGTTCAATCCCAGTGAGTCTCCACATGATTCAGATTCATTAGAAATAGTTGAGAGCTAAGGGTTAGAGGATGATAGGAGAAGCCAGAATTTTCTAACAGCACTTTCCGACTCAAATGCTTTCTGGCAGTTGCGGTAGGGCTGCCTCCACTGGAGCGATACACAGATGTGTTTGCTTGGTTGTTTTAAGGAAGCTCAGTAACTTCCATCAATATCTCTGCAATTGCCCATTATCCCAGCTGAAAAACAAAATGCAGAATTGAATGGGGGAAAAATCAATCTAACTGCACTGTATAGACATAACCTATACAAAACAGCAGAAGTTTACAGAAAAAAAAAAAAAAAACTGCCAAAGTATCTCTTAGCACCATAGAAAATGTACACTGCCATTTTTATGGGAACTAAATAAAACCCAAACCCACTTAAGCTCATATCACTCAGGTGCCTGATCAGGAGTAATATAAAGTCTCATTTATCAAGGACTTTATATCAAGTGCTACTTTAATGTTTTATATATGATTAGCCACCCTAACCGACCATAAGATGGAGGTACTGTTTTGTCCATTCTGCAGATTAAGAAATGCTGATGTGCCTCTTTCAATGTACTTCCCAAGCTCTCACAACTGATCACTGGCTTAAGTAAAACAAAAACAATCAGGTTTTTTAATAAGAGCTTTTGACATTAAGTACATCTTTAGACTTAAGGCCTAAATGCTTTGACCTTAAGGTCCAGAATTGAGTTTTTGAAGTTACTTAATAATAAAAATAAAGACATACTCAAGCATAACCCTTCTATCTCTATCTTTCTCTTAGATGCCCAAGCCTAGAGATATCACCATCAGACTCTGCTATAGGACATGTTGCAGGTAAGGGCTCTGCCTCTAATGCTTCTGACCTGCTGAGATGTGAAGAAAGAGGTTCTCACAAAAGAGTCAGCAAGCTCCCAGGAGGTCCATTCTCCAAGATGACACCCAAATCTACCCAGCGTGTGTCCCAGATAACTCTGAGTAGGTGATGATTTCCTCGGCTCTTTAAGAATTTGAGGGCCTCACCTTCCAGAAGAGTGTTTCTGGATCTTGAATGAACATTAGAATTACCTGACTCATTTTTTCAACAATTCCTAATAAATCTATTCAGTGCTCCCCTCCTGGTAATGTCTTGGGTCATGGTCAGGCTAAAGCTTGGTTGCCCACTGTACAGAACCTACGCTTAATATGATAAGCCCTGTCCTTGGAGGTGAGGGGGAAAACATGGCTATTCCTTTAAGACATGCTGTGTCCAGGGCAAGATGCACATTTCCTTAGGAGTAACTATGGATTTAGCAGGCAGTGTGCTGCACATAACTAATGAAGATCCATCTTCCTACACTTGGGCCCACAGTGATGTAACATGTCCTTGGTTACATCAAGAACTAGAAAGGCCATATTCTGTTCAGGGACCTGGAATTCATGACTCCCACTAAGAACTGATGGCCATTCTTCAGACCATATTCAGAAAATGCTGTCAGTGTCTGGCTGTGAGATGATCTCCTGGCATGGATCCTCAACCTCTAAGAACACTTTGCTCTAGACCAGGGAGTCCCAACCTCTGGGGTGTAATGCCTGATGATCTGAGGTGGAGATGATGTAATAATAATAATAATAATAGAAATAAAGTGCATGATAAATGTAATGCGCTAGAATCATCCTGAAACCATCCTCCTGCCCCCAGTTCATGGAAATATGGTCTTCCTCAAAACTGGTCCCTCATGCCAAAGAGGTTAGGGACTGCTGCTCTAGATAAAATACAAGTTCTGCTTTTAGTCACTTCCCAGGCCAGAAAAATAAAGCCTTGCAATTGTACAAGCACCAATGCATAACTGGGCAGGCCTCCATATATATCCCACACATCTTGATTCATCATACTGGACACCTCAGCTCTAGTTAAGGGACACTAATCTCAGTCAAGACCCCCCCCACACACAGTCATGCCCTTGTTCAAGACTCGCTGTCTGGAGTCCTAATATAGCCAAGGCCTGAAGTTCCGGATGGTACCTGGTATCGCATGGCCACTTGTGAAATCATAAACCAGTGCACTTTCTTCATCATCCTATCACACAGTGCTCACAACAGAGTAGACACTTCATAGATATCTACAGAATTAAATATCACAAATGACCACACCACTGACCCCTTCACAAGCCACCTTGCAATCAGCAAGGTCCTGCACACAGGCACTGCAACAGCCCCAGATGCTTTGTAGAAGCTGCTTCCACCTAGAGGTCAACCAGCCTCAGTCGTCCAAAGAGTCCAAGATGAAATCATTTCAGGCTGTAAGCTCCCTATTTATACTGCAGTTTCACAAAAACCTTTAATTTTTCAAAGTCCAATACCAACCCCACCTCCTTCTCTTTACAGAGAAATAGAATAAAACACACCTAAGGATGTCGCTTCATGACTATACCACATGATTATTTGCCACAGAATATTCATGCCAACGCCTTGAAACATCCACTTATCAGCTTGCTCTTGGTCCTCCCAATACACATCAATCATTCTGTATAGATTTTCCTAGTCTACGGAAACAGACTCCATTTTTAAAAGGTGTTCAGAGGTGCAAAGAACATTTCCCAAGACCACCCTGCTGATTTGTGGCAGGATCCTATCTAGAAATAAGGTCTTTGGGCCCCGATCCAATGATCCTTTTGCCAACATCATAATTTAATGATCACCTGGAGAGTGATAAAATTAAAAATATTTAAGGGGGGCAAAAAGTCACACATAAGGTGGATTCAGTTGTTATCTCCCCCTCTATCCTACAATAATATTATTAACTATTAGCGCTTTTAACTATGTCAAGAAAGTGAGCCATCTTATAATTGCGTCTCTTGTATAAAGGAGAAAAGAACACCAACAGAGTATCTAGCTTGAGCACAGGAGAATAAGCAAGTCCAATAGAGAAGTGATCTGTTTCACCAATGAGATTCACCATGGAGTTCCTATTTTCTCCAATTTCACTGACAAATTAAAAGAGCTAGTATTTACTGAGTGCCTAACATACACCAGCTCTATTATAAGTATTTTAGACATATGCACTCATTTTATCTTCAAAATAACTAAAGGGATGGGTACTGTCATTATCTCAACCTTGTATATGAGGAAATTGAGGCATGGCATTGACTGCTTAACTAACTTAACGAAGCAGGCAGCACATCAGGTGAAATTTAGGTTTAGGCTGTTTGGGTCCACGGTGGTGCCCTACACTGACACTTCCTCATCGTGTTATAGGCAGTATTAGGGTCAACAGTGCCCCACGCCTTACACATAGCTGTTAAAAGAAGAGAAGCAAAAAGCAAAGGAGAAAAGGAAAGATATAAGCATCTGAATACAGAGTTCCAAAGAATAGCAAGAAGAGATAAGAAAGCCTTCCTCAGCGATCAATGCAAATAAATAGAGGAAAACAATAGAATGGGAAAGACTAGACATCTCTTCAAGAAAATCAGAGATACCAAGGGAACATTTCATGCGAAGATGGGTTCAATAAAGGACAGAAATGGTATGGACCTAACAGAAGCAGAAGATATTAAGAGAGGTGGCAGGAATACACAGAACCATACAAAAAAGATCTTCACAACCAAGATAATCATGATGGTGTGATCACTCACCTAGAGCCAGACATCCTGGAATGTGAAGTCAAGTGGGCCTTAGAAAGCATCACTATGAACAAAGTTAGTGGAGGTGATGGAATTCCAGTTGAGCTATTTCAAATCCTGAAAGATGATGCTGTGAAAGTGCTGCACTCAATATGCCAGCAAATCTGGAAAACTCAGCAGTGGCCACAGGACTGGAAAAGCTCAGTTTTCATTCCAATCCCAAAGAAAGGCAATGCCAAAGAATACTCAAACTACTGCACAATTGTACTCATCTCACATACTAGTAAAGTAATGCTGAAAATTCTCCAAGCCAGGCTTCAGCAGTACATGAACCGTGAACTTCCAGATGTTCAAGCTGGTTTTAGAAAAGACAGAGGAACCAGAGACCAAATTGCCAACATCTGCTGGATCATGGAAAAAGCAAGAGAGTTCCAGAAAAAACATCTATTTCTGCTTTATTGACTATGCCAAAGCCTTTGACTGTGTGGATCACAGCAAACTATGGAAAATTCTGAAAGAGATGGGAATACCAGACCACCTGACCTGCCTCTTGAGAAACCTGTATGCAGGTCAGGAAGCAACAGTTAGAACTGGACATGGAACAACAGACTGGTTCCAAATTGGACAAGGAGTACGTCAAGGCTGTATATTGTCACCCTGCTTATTTAACTTATACGCAGAGTACATCATGAGAAACGCTGGGCTGGAAGAAGCACAAGCTGGAATCAAGATTTCTGGGAGAAATATCAATAACCTCAGATATGCAGATGACACCACCCTTGTGGCAGAATGTGAAGAGGAACTAAAGAGCCTCTTGATGAAAGTGAAAGAGGAGAGTGAAAAAGTTGGCTTAAAGCTCAACATTTTGAAAACGAAGATCATGGCATCTGGTCCCATCACTTCATGGGAAATAGATGGAGAAACAGTGGAAACAGTGTCAGACTTTATTTTGGGGGGCTCTAAAATCACTACAGATGGTGACTGCAGTCATGAAATTAAAAGACGCTTACTCCTTGGAAGGAAAGTTATGACCAACCTAGATAGCATATTCAAAAGCAGAGACATTACTTTGTCAACAAAGGTCCGTCTAGTCAAGGCTATGGTTTTTCCAGTGGTCACGTATGGATGTGAGAGTTGGACTGTGAAGAAAGCCAAGCGCTGAAGAATTGATGCTTTTGAACTGTGATGTTGGAGAAGACTCTTGAGAGTCCCTTGGACTGCAAGGAGATCCAACCAGTCCATTCTGAAGGAGGTCAGCCCTGGGATTTCTTTGGAAGGAATGATGCTAAAGCTGAAACTCCAGTACTTTGGCCACCTCATGCGAAGAGTTGACTCATTGGAGAAGACTCTGATGCTGGGAGGGACTGGGGGCAGGAGGAGAAGGGGACGACAGAGGATGAGATGGCTGGATGGCATCACTGACTTGATAGACGTGAGTCTGAGTGAACTCTGGGAGATGGTGATGGACAGGGAGGCCTGGCGTGCTGCGATTCATGGGGTCACAAAGAGTCGGACACTGAACTGAACTCAGGGTCAACACACATGAGCTTTGGGAAACAAGATACATTGTTTCCCCTGGACACATCCTGTTCTGGCCACATGGTGAAATGTGAGATTTCCAGAGTCTCATAGCCCTAAGACATGAATTACAGTGGCTTCCATATGACAGAGCAGACTGCACTATCATCCAGAAATACAGTCTCTAACAGGTTTCCTGGAGGGAAGTATAGAAACCATGGATGCCCCAGCCTCTTCCTTCTGTCCACTCGGGATAAACTCAGTTGGTGCCATCTTTTCCCGTGAACTTTTCCAGCTTGGGCTCAGACTGGGTGCCCCACTCACAGAATCAGCCCTAGACGTTATCAGGTACACAGGCCCTCCCATTATTCATTGTTTGTCACTTTTAAGCTTCACAGTTGTAGCCATGTTAGTTCTTTTATTGGTTGGGAAATATACTGGTGACAAAGCCAAGAGGAAAAAAGGCATCTTTCTATAGGGCGATCCTGTAGAATAAATTGGGGATCACCTTGAGAAAGCATGGTTTAAGCACAGTGCTACAGACTGAAAGAGTGGCCACACTTCTGCAGTCCCTCCAATCAGGAAATGGAGTCCATTTTTCTATCCCTTTAATCTTGGTTGTCCGTGTGACATGTTTTAGAAAATAGAATATTAGCAAAGGTGATCCAAAATGAAGATTAAAGAGTACAGATTGAGACTTGTCTTCCTTTGGTTGAAATCTTAAGACCATGATGTAAATGAGCCCTAGCAAGCCTGATGAAAATGAAGAACCACATAGAGGAAAACGTAGTCACCCAGCCAATAGCCACCAAACCATCAGACATGTGAGTGATGCCAGCTTAGATCAGTCAGCTGTCATAAGACCCACAGATGCATGATGGCATCCAGCAGAGACCAGACCAGCTAGCCTGTCCAGAAGAACCTCCTAGCCAACCCACTGAATTACGAACTAAGTAAAATGGTTGATATTTTAGGTTGGTAAGTTTTGGGGTGGTTGCTACATAACAAAAGCTGATACACACAGCAAATCATGGGAAGCTAGTTTGAAAAACAAAAGTAAGCAGCTTAAATCACACCATTGTAAAAGACAGGCAAGAAATTAGAAAGTAGTGGATTTTGTTTCTTTATACCAGGAGCTAAAGTGCAGATAATACATTTTCCAAAGAAAAATGGTAAGAAATTTTAGAAAACAGAGGTTTGTTTAAAACAACAAATGGTCTCTTCTGGAAGAAACAGAGCAATACCCTATATCCATCTTGCAGATTGTCAACAGTCACCTCAAACATTCTAGACAACATTACAAGGTAAATAAGACCCACTGGACCTAACCTATATGAAGTATAGAACAATCCTTTTCTTCTTAATCACTGAAACCTTGCATATTTGGTTTAGTTGTTCTTGCTGTCAAAAAGAGTTCATCGTCATTCATAAATCACTCCACAAATATATGTATCAGTATATAGTTTATGTAAAAAATCAGTGCTTGATGCTAAAGCAAAACCAGCCACGGTTCCTACCCTAATGGAGCTTAGGTTTTGAAGAGGAAATGGGTGATAAATAGATAGATATACCACACAGGTAACTGTGTCAATTCAATATTAGGGCATTTGATTTCATCAGGGAGGGTGCAGAAACCGTCCCTTGAAAAGAATGCTTGAGTTGGTATCTCAGCGATGCCTGGCATTAAGCACACAGTTTGAAGAGCAAACACATATTTGGGTAGAATGACCAGAGCCCCACAGCTGGAGAGAGGAAGTGAGTAAGAACAAAGGACTGAAAAAAGACCAGGATGCCTGTGTCAGGGAGGGACGGAGGTCACAGCAACAGAAGCTCAGAGAGTAGTACTGACCTTCAACGTAGGCAAGCGAGGCTCAGGCTCTAAAAGGACCCAGCTCTACATGGTTGGATCAGCCCAGCCCTCTTCTCCATGAGGCAAGGAGCTTCTGGGGCTGGAAAGATGTTGTCCTCCAAGGGTTCATTCTCTTCTAGACCACCCTTTAGGCACAGGGTGTGGAGAACTGCCTCTCCACAGAACCCCCTAGCTTGCTCCCAAGGCTTAAGTGACCTCTTTCTCGGGTCCACACTTTTGAGGGAAGGGATTTCTAGTCCTGAAAAGTGACCACGGGACAGCTGTTGGTAGGTCTGTGGACAGATGCTTGATGGGTGGGTGGGGTGTCTATTCGGGCTCATATCTTCTCTGCTATGTTACAATATAGAACTACCAACAGTCTAGGAATTCTAAAGGAGACCCAACTTTCCAGATCATGATGAAGTTATCTTTGTCAATATAGAAGGGTAGGAAATATTTTAACAACTACTTTGATTTAGAATTTAATATTTAGGCACTGGATTTATGGGCCCCCATTTTGACTCTTGCTTAGGGACCCACAAATGTTAGGTAGATTTACTAGGCAGGTAGGTAGTAGTCGAAGAACAAAAACCACGCAGGTCAGTGGCTCTCAAGCTTTACTGTACCTGTGAATTACCTGGGGATCTTGCAAAAACAAAGGCAGTGATTCTGCATTTCTATTGAGAGTAGGGACCACTCTTTAAGTAGCAAGGTTGTAGAATATTTTAAGTTTGGGTTCTGTTTTTGGTGGTGGTTTTTTTTTTTTTCCCAAGAGTCAGTCTTTGGTTAATTTTGCCTTTTTTTTTCTTTTGGCTGCACCATGCAGCATGTGGGATCTTAGTTTCCTGACCAGGGATCGAACCTGTGTCCCCCTGCAGTGAAAGTACGGAGTCTTAACTACTGGACTACCAGGAAGTCCCCTTTGGCTCAGTTTGCTTCTTGAGGGATTTCATGCAACAGGTTATCATTCTGAAAAGAGGACAATAGGTGGGGTGTGAAGAATGGATTAGCGGGCAGAGAAATGTGCTGACTACATTGGGCAGGAGAGAAAGTAACCACAAATGTTTAGAAGGTAAGATGAGCAAGACTTTGTTAAATTAGGTAAGAAAGGGAGAAAGTGACATGCTTTCAGGAGAGACAAAGTTCAAAAAGGGGGGGGGAGGAGCCAAGATGGCGGAGGAGTAGGACGGGGAGAACACTTTCTCCCCCACAAATTCATCAAAAGAGCATTTAAACGTCGAGTAAATTCCACAAAACAACTTCGACGGAGTTCCATCCCGGGAAGGGAATCTTAAAAAGAGAGAAGTTTCCAAACATCAGGAAACCTTCTCACTGCCGAATCTGTGCCGAGCTTTGGAAGCACAGAGAACATATTTAAAACTCGCAGATTGCGAGCCCTACGGTAACTCCCTCAGCAGAGAAGCAGCGCAGACGCCTGCATCCGCCATTAGCGTGGGCTGCATCGCTGAGAGTAAGAATCTGGCCTGAATACCCTGAGCGCTATCTGAGTGAAATAATTTGGGCTAGCAAACCAGACTGTGGGATACCTACCACGCGAAAAGCCAGCCCTAACCTAAGACCGCCAGTCCCGCGCACGGAACAAAGGACTGAACAGAGATAGCCGGCTGCAGACCTTCCCCCTCCGGTGACAGGCAGCCAGAGCCGGAAGGGGGCAAATTATCTATAAAATTGTAAGCAGGCTTCTTTGCTAACTAAAACTTCTTGGGGGTCTGGACGGTCAACATCTGCCTGAGAAGGTGTTTACATCCAGATAACCGTGTGGCGGGGAGGCGATAAGTCGCAGCATTGGCGCTCGCCTGGGAAGAGCAAATTGGCGCTCGGACCTGGGAAGAGCACAAACCCAGGCCCAACTGAGTCTGCGCCTCTGAGGACTACCCGAGTGCCTGAACCTGAGCGGCTTGGACCTGGGAGGTGCATGCAGCCCAGGGCCAGCCTCGGATTGTTCCCGGCGGAACAACCTAGAGTCCGAGCAGTGTGGACAGGGAGGCTACACGCGCCGTGAGCGGGGGGCAGACCCAGGGTGGCTGAGGCACTGCGAGCCCATGCCAGTGTTATTTGTTTGCAGCATCCCTCCCTCCCTCCGCACAGCGCGAATGAACAAGTAAGCCTAAAAAAAAAAAAAAAAGTGTCCTCCACCGTGCCCTTTGAGTCAGGGCGGAAACCAGATACTGAAGAGACTAGCAAACAGAAGAAGATATAACAGAGGGAAACGCCTTGGAAGTTACAGGCAATAGATCAAAACCCTGTGGTTACTACGGACTACATAGGAAGGGCCTATAGATCTTGAGAAATATAAATCTGACCAAGGAACTAGCCAAAAATGAACTGAACCCACAACACCCAAAAAAAGTCCTAGATATATTTTTATTATTTTTACAATCATTCTTTCTTTTTTTTTTAATAAAAAAAAATTTTAAGTCCTCTATTGGCAAAAAAAAAAAAAAGACCTATTTTTTTCTTCTTCAGCAAACTCAATATATATATGTTTTATAATTTTTTGACCTTGAACATTGTATTTTGAATTCAAACTCTACTTAGATTTTTAATTTTCGCTTTTTGGTATATGTTATCAATTTTGTACCTATAGTTTTTTTTTTTTTATATAATCTCTGTGACTTTTTTTTTCCTTCTTCTCTGTTTCTTTCTCTTCTTCTTTTATATAACATTGTATATCTGAAATTCCAAACTTTACTCTAGATTTTTAATTTATGGGTATTTGATATCAATTTTGTACCTGTATTTTCTTTATAATTTTGTGACATTGTTCGTATTTGTTTGTTTGTTTTCTCTCTTTATTTTTCTTCTTCTTTTTTTTTTTAACATTGTATTTTTGAAATTCCAAACTCTACCAGATTTTAATTTTGCTTTCTGGTATTAGTTATCAATTTTGTACTTACTTTCTTTATAATTTTCGTAACATCGATTTTGAAATTCCAAACTCTACTCTAGATTTTTAATTTTCGCTTTCTGGTATTATTATCAATTTTGTACCTGTACTTTCTTATAATTTTGCGACCTTGTTTGTTTTTGTTTGTTCTTAACATCGTATTTTTGAAATTCCAAACTCTACTCTAGATTTTAATTTTTGCTTTTATGTATTTGTTACCAATTTGTACCTTTAAGGACCCAATCTTCAGGACCCATTTTTCACTAGGGAGTGAGATTACTGGCTTAACAACCAGGTCGAAACTCTAAACTCTGTGACAGACGGTGGAGAACTTAGGGAACTGATTCTGGCTGGATCTATTGGCCACCTCTGTTAGTATAACCCTGGAGTGGTCCACACATAAGTGACTACTTGCCCAACTATTGAGGGTCACCTCAACTCATAACAACCTCTCTGAGTGACCCTCACTGTAGAGAAACTCCATCTTTAAGTAGATGTGGTGCTGTATAGAAGGAGAAGTTTTGAAACTACTGTAAAAATAAGGATAATTTAAGTCCAAACCCTGACAGGTCTGACTCAAGGATTCATTCACAGGAGCGCCTCCATTCCAAGCAGTCCAGTACCAAGCAAATTCTCCAGGGAACACAGCCCTGAGCTAAGATACAGGCTGGTTATAACAGGACATTTCATTGCACTTTCCACCCACCAGATTCCCTAACCAGCCTTGACAAGCCACCTGTAGTGAGGGCCATAATAAAGTGCCAGGAAAGGACACCCCAGCAATTTAAACAAGATTACTCAGCAGATTAAATTAGGGAATCTACCTGAGAATTCCGAATAATATAGTGAAATTTCTCCAAAATCTTGAAACCACAGATGCCTTTGCAATACACTCTGGAGGCAACAAATAGTAGAATAACAGAGGCAGAAGAAGGATCCCCAATCTTCCAGGACAATATTAAACGCTACAACATTCGAATCATTTCCAGTTACTTGAGGAGATTAGTGGAAAACTTCCCTAAAATGGGGAAGGAAATAATCACCCAAGTCCAAGTACCAAACAGGATATCAAATTAACAAAGATCAAACACAAAGAAAAATATTAAAAGCAGCAAGGGAAAAACAACAAATAACACACAAGGAATTCCCATAAGGATAACAGCTGATCTTTCAATAGAAACTCTTCAAGCCAGGAGGGAATGGCAAGACATACTTAAAATGATGAAAGAAAATAACCTACAGCCCAGATCCCAGCAAGGATCTCATTCATATGAATCAAAAGCTTTTCAGACAAGCAAAAGCTGAGAGAATTCTGCACCACCAAACCAGCTCTGGATATTCTCTAGACAGGAAAACAAAAACGGTGTATAAACTCGAACCCAAAACAATAAAGTAAATGGCAATGGGAACATACTTATCAGTAATTACCTTAAATGTAAATGGGTTGAATGCCCCAACCAAAAGACAAAGACTGGCTCTACATATGTTGTCTACAAGAGACCCACCTCAAAACAGGGGATACAGAGAAAGTGAAGGGCTGGAAAGAGATTTTCCATGCAAATAGGGACCAAAAGAAAGCAGGAGTAGCAATACTCATATCAGATAAAATAGACTTTAAAACAAAGGCTGTGAAAAGAGACAAAGAAGGTCACTACATAATGATCAAAGGATCAATCCAAGAAGAAGATATAACAATTATAAATATATATGCACCCATATGTAAGACAAATGCTAACAAGTATGAAAGGAGAAATTAACAGTGGGAGACTTTAATACCCCACTTACACCTCAACTAAACAGAAAATTAACAAGGAAACACAAACTGATACAATAGACCAGTTAGACCTAATTGATATCTATAGGTCATTTCAGAATTTCACAAGTGGAACCTTCTCCACACATCCTGGGCCATAAAGCTAGCCTTGGTAAATTCAAAAATAGAAATCATTCCAAGCATTCTGACCACAATGCAGTAAGATTAGATCTCAATTACAGGAGAAAAACTATTAAAAATTCCAACATATGGAGGCTGAACAACACGCTGCTGAATAACCAACAAATCACAGAAGAAATCACAAAATTTGCATAGAAACGAATGAAAATGGTGGGACACGGTAAAAGCAGTCCTTTCATAGCAATACAGGCACACCTCAAGAAACAAGAAAAAAATTCCTAGCAACTAGAAAAGGAAGAAATGAAGAACCCCAGGGTTCTTAAAAATTAGAGCAGAAATAAATGCTCAAAAATCAACAAAACCAAAAGCTGGTTCTTTGAAAGGATAAATAAAATTGACAAACCATTAGCCAGACTCATCAAGAAACAAAGGGAGAAAAATCAAATCAATAAAATTGAAATGAAAATGCACAAAGACAACACAGAAATACAAAGGATCATCTACTATCAACAATTATATGCCAATAAAATGGACAACGTGGAAGACATGGACAAATTCTTAGAAAAGTACAAGGACCAGGAAGCTTAACAGACCCATCACAAGCATGGAAATTGAAACTGTAATCAAAAATCTTCCAGCAAACAAAAGCCCAGGTCCAGACGGCTTCACAGCTGGATGAGAAGAGCTAACACCTATCAAACTCTTCCAGAATTGCAGAGGAAGGTTTCCAAACTCATTCTATGAGGCCACCATCACCCTAATACTGACAAAGATGAAAACTACAGGCCAATATCACTGATGAACATAGATGGCAATCAGAATCTTAAAAGATCATACACCATGATCAAGTGGGCTTTAAGGGATGCAAGGATGCAAATCAATCAGTAATTTAACAAATTGAGGGTAAAAACATATGATTTCTCAATAGATGCAGAGAAAGCCTTTGACAGATATCTCCAGCAGGAATAGAAGGAACATACCTCAACATCTATATATGACAAAATACAGCAAACATTTCCTGGATGGTGAAAAATTGTTTCCTCTAAAGTCAGGAAAAGACAGGGTGCCACTTTCACCATTACTATTCAACATAGTTTCGGAACCACAGCAATCAGAGCTAAAAGGAATCCACTTCACCCATATCCTCTACAAGAAAACCCTAAAGATCCACCAGAAAATTACTAGAAATAATCAATGACTACAGTAAAGTTGCCCCACACAGAAATCCCTTGCATTCCTCTACAAATAATGTTTTATGGAAAGAATTAAATACTTAGCTGAAACTAAAGACCTCTATTGGTGAAAGAAATCAAAGAGGACACTGCCATTTCATGGATTGGAAGATCCTACCCAAAGCATTGATTCAGGCTTATTCTTCTAGAACAAATGTTGGAAATGAATAGCCAAAGCGATCTCTGGAGGAATCATACCTGACTTCAGACTACAAAGCCACAGTGACAGTATGGTACTGGCACAAAGACAGAAATATTGATCAATGGAAGAAAATAGAAAGCAGAGATAAGCACAAATGGGAAAAGAGCAAGAATATACAATGGATTAAAGACAATCTCTTTAACAAGTGCTGGGAAATCAACCACTCTAGAACACTTTCTAGCTGTAAGACCAGCTATAAAACTCCTAGCATAGGTAAAACAATCTGCGAGCTCCTCTATGAGAATATTGGTGATAAAAGCAAAAATAAACCCTAATTAACCTTAAAAGCTTTGCTCAAAGGGCAAGGTGAAAAGAAGCCTTCAGCATTGAAGCAACTAATGTCCTACAGCTCGGAGGGCCACAAATAGACATTTCTCCAAAGAAGCACAGATGGCTAACCGGACAGGGTGTGGAGAAAAGCCTCGAATGCTAGTGAGCCACTATGGAGAACAAGATTCCTTAGGCTGCCTGACCTCCCACTGCTGGTACACACTGAGGATGTACCCCAATGTTCTCGCAGCACTGTTTATAATACCTGGAAGCAACCTAGACCCAACAGCCAGATCTGTGTCATATAGGAGTATTACTCACCATTAAAAAGAATACATTTGGTTCTACTGGAGCCTATTTACAGAGAAGTAAGCTGTATACTAACGCATATATATGGAATCAATAACCCTGTGTACAGACAGCAAAAGTGATCAGGGACTCCATTGGTAGCGAGTTGCCAGTCCAGGTTCCATGAATCTTTTGGCTGGTGCACTGGGACCCCAGAGGGATGCACTATGGACTACCAGGTATCCCCTTTGGCTCATTTGCTTTTGAATTTCATGCAACAGGTTATCATTCTGCTGGATTAGCGGGCAGAAAATGTGCTGACTACATTGGGCAGGAGAGAAAGTAACCACAAATGTTTAGAAGGTAAGATGAAAGACTTTGTTAAATTAAAAAAGGGACAAATGACATTTTCAAAAAAAAAAAAGGGAGTAAGTAAATGAATGAATGAATTACCTGTCATTCTCTCATCAAAGTGAATGAAAGTGAAAGTCACTCAGTCATGTCCGACTCTTTGTGACCCCATGAACTGTATAGTCCATGGAATTCTCCAGGCCAGAATACTGGAGTGGGTAGCCTTTCCCTTCTCCAGGGGATCTTCCTAACTCAGAGATAGAAACCAGGTCTCCTCCATTGCAGGCAGATTTTTTACCAGCTGAGCCACAAGGGAAGCCAAAGAATACTGTGCCTATCCCTTCTCCAGATCTTCCTGACCCAGGAATTGAACTGGGGTCTCCTGCATTGCAGGTGGATTCTGTCATCAAGGGTTTCAGAATAGCAGGACTTAAGATAGTCTTAAATGTGTGCGATTTCAGAGACCTGACAGGCATTTTTCTGTCCCCTTGTAAATAGCTGGAAGCCGTCTTCACCCAAATTGTTTTTAGTCTTCTTGGGTTTTTTTTTTTTTCCCCTTGCTTTAATTAAGTGGTTATGACTGGCACATCTTCTTCTCCAAGTGATTTCTCCATGGCCTAAGTGATTAAACATGGAACAGTGCTCACTCCACCCTTCCCTAAAGCGATACTCTGAACTCTGAGAGCCCAAGCATCTCTCTCCCTGGGGGCTGCCCTCTCAAGAGAGGCTTGCTTGCATCCAGGTTGGGCTCTTGGGAATGTTTCCTGACTTCAGAGGAGATTCATTTTCTTCAGCACAGGGGAACAAGATTCAGGGTCCTCCTGGGTTAATCACTCAGCTGTAGCAGCTGCAGAAGTAAGCTGCCCCAGGGGACCGGGGCCTCAAGGGAACTGGTTGTCTCCCGCAGCACGTGGCACACCCGGATACGATGCTAAGGATGGTTTCTGGCTCTGCCGATCCCACCCCCATCTTCCCTTCTCCAGTTTCCTGCTGTGGCTCACAAAAGGCACAAGAGGTACACTTGGAGGAACTTCCAGCCTGAGTTCAGGGGCGGTGTCTTAGCTTTCTCCTAAATACCCGAGGAAACATTTAAAATTCCATGCACAGTGCTCCCAGCCTGCTGCATCATGTATTTCCCATTCTCGCCCTCTAATGGTCCCAAAGATGGCTGGCTTGTTCTGCATCCCTTTCAAGAACAGCTTTATCTATTTTATCTTTACTTATTGTCCTCTCCCTGTCCTTTAGAATTCTGTATCAAATATTTATAGTGTTTTTACGTATTGACTCTAACCCACTTCCTCATTCCCTTCCGTGGAGCTCTATACTTCACGAAGCCCGCTGCCTTCCCACAATGCCCACGAGCGCAGTCACCCTGTGAAGCTGCCAGACTTGAGTCTCATTCCCGGGGGTCCTTGCTTCTCCCTTACTCTATAGTATTCTCAGAAGAAGGCACGTGGGAGATGTGCCCCATGCCTGGCGTTTCCTTTGCCCGGTCATGATGACTCAAAGGCAAGGCCAGTTTTCTCAGTGTGGGGCCTCTCAGGGTGGGTCACCAGGAGTGATGCGGGCCTGGCAGTGCAGTAAGGAGTGCTGGGGCTTGTGGCAAGCCGGAGGGCCCGTGTACCCTGCTGAGAGGAGACAGCCTCTGCTCAGGTCCAGCCAATAATCATGCAGGAAGTTATCCTTAGACGGTTCAGTTTTTTCACTAGAAATTGGAAATCCAATTTGAATGTGAAATTTTCAGATTTTTTTCTTCTGGCTCACCTAAATGAAAAGTAACGAAATAACATATCTGCAGGCCTGAAGTATATGCCCTTCATTCTGTAGGTCCCTTGGCTTAAAGCACCTCAGAAACACCTTCTCATCACAGGTGTTTGGTAGCACATTGTATCAGCTCACCTGGCACTTCTCACAGTGCCCTGGACATCAAGAGGAAAATTAGTTAATGGGTTATTGGAACTTCCCGGGCAGTCCAGTGGATAAGACTCCATACTCCCAACGCAGGGGGCCTGGGTTCGATCCCTGGTCAGGGAACTAGATCCCATGTGCCACAACCAAAAGTTCACATGCTGCAACTAAAAAATGACCCTGTCCATCGCAACAAAGATCGACGATCTCAAGTGCCACAGCTAAGACCTGGCACAGACAAATAAATAATTGTTGCTTTTTTAAAAAAAGTAAAATCAGTTAAAAGAGCTCAAAATGTTAACCTACGTTTCCCAATATGTCTTCCATCAGACTGTAATCTGAATATAACCAGGCAAGACTGAGGTTTCTCTTTGCTTGTCAATGCATCTAAGAACAACAACATCTGCCTTTAGAAGCTTGGAGAATAACATTAGCCTTTCTTTTAGATTTCCGTAAAAGAGTGGCATTACCAAGGTCATGGAATTCCTCTGAAAGCTAATTTTTAGTTATTGTTTTTTCTCCCTCTGCCCAGAGGCCCACACAGCAGCTGTCAAGCATCTCCCTGTCTCTCTTGCTATATCTATACAATCCCCATTCATTTTCCCATTTTAATACCCCTCTGCTCAGCTGCTTTCCAGGTAGCTCAGTGGTAAAGAATCCATCTGCCAATGCAAGAGACTCAGGAGACGCAGGTTCAATCCCTGGGTCAGGAAGATTCCCTGGAGAAGGAAATGGCAACTCACTCCAGTATTCTTACCTGGGAAATTCCATGGACAGAGGAGAACGGTGGGCTACCATCCGCAGGGTCTCAAAGAGTCAGACACAACCGAGCGCTTCTGCTGCTCAGCACATGACTCTCCCATCTGGGGAAGAACACATTGCTTTTTGCTCAGACAAATCAACCCTCCTGACCTGGAATTGTGGCAAGAAAAGCCGCACACCTAGAATGTAAGAGTTATCCTCATTATTCAGACATTCTGATATTCCACAAGCAAATTGTCTCTGAAGCGTCTGCCATCACCCTGTAACCATCACTCCCAATACCCAGAGCATTAGCCACGCTCGCTCATAGCTCCCAGGGAATCCTTACGGGCTTGAGCCAATTCTGCTTAAAAGTTACTTGCTTAATGATTAGTCATCTAATGATCAAGTTATCTAATATTTAATTCTTTTCTGAATCCTTGCCAGTATCTATCCTTTTCTGAAATTTACTTGGTTTTTTAATCATTTTTAAAACAAACTTGCCTGTGGGCACTCCTGAATTATTCTTGTATTTTCAGTACTAAATTTTCACTATCCTGTAAATGTGCCCTTTGGGGCTATTTTGAATGCAATTCAATCTTTTAACGATATTTTAATCAACTGTTTAATGAATTTATTTTTATATATCAATTCTTTATATTTAATATCAAAAAGTTTGATAAAATATATCAAAGAAGACACAAATAAATGGAAAGTTATCCTGTGTTTCATAGATGAAAGGAATATAGTTAAAATGTCAATACTACCAAAAGTCATCTATAGATTCAATGCAATCCCTATCCAAATTCCAAAAGCATTTTTTTACAGGAGTAGAAAAAGCAAGCTCTCTTTATTAAAAGATGATCAGATGATATAAGAGGGTATGAAAAGCCCAGAAAGACCTGTATGAGCCATTTGCCCTGCTGGGATGGAACTTGAAAGTAAAAAATAGACAATATTTACAGCAAAACATTTGACTGGTGTACTCTGCTTTCAGGGCTCTGTTGAGCATATGTCTCATGTTCCAAAGGGAAAATGTCAGGGATGGAGAAGACATATTCTTTCTGAGCTGCCTTTCAGTGTACCAGTGCCATCTGGGCCCCTAAAAAGCTTTAGAAATGGAATGCCCAAAGTGTGGGACTCCTTTCCCTCCCTCCAAGCCGCCTCTAAAGCTGGATCTGTCTCAGTCACCCTTTAACCAAGGAAGCTCACTGTCATTCAGTGCTTTTCCCATTCTTCACTCTCAGGTTCAGCTTCTTACAGAATACAGTTGCCATCAGTCATTGGACGTAACCCACGACTGCTAAGTTTATCACAACCTCCGGTCCAATTTCCATAAAATCACACTCTACTTTCTCAAGCCAGAAGAATTCAAGAGTTCCCAACAGACAGTGTCTGAGGCAAGACGCCCATCGGGAGTGGAAACGTCCTCCCTGTAGGGCACAGGCAGCACTGCCTTCAGTCCACAGCCGCAGCAGTAGGTGGGGGAGAATCCAGCCAGCCAAGACTAGCAGCCCTGAGCTACATGCCGGGCCTGCCACTAACTAGCTGCTTGGCCTTGCATAAGTCACTCCCTATCTGACTGTCCCTTCCCCAAAGCCAGGGCTTGGGGACAACAATTTCTTGGCCCTTTCCAGCTTCACGGGGCTCCTTGGTCACCCAATCATCCCAGCTCCCCAGGCTCCAGAGAGTCAGCTCTCCTCACACATGTGCAGAAACATCAGCTGGACCCAAAACATTTTGTGGGTCTTTTGAAATTAGTGCAGATGCTTTCAACTTTCCAAACTTCTCCTTCCTCCTATCTGATTGTTTTCCTTATTACAAAAGAAGCACATGCTTATTGTAGAAACATTCACACACACTGATAAGCAGAAGAAAAGAGAAATTGCTCACAAGGCTGGATTCTTTCAGTCTGTGATGTGCAGGTATAGGTTCTACATACTATCTGTTGCATTTTTCTACTTAATAATACATTGACACATTTCTCCTTATCTTTTTATATCATTTGAAAATATAATTTTAATGGCCACAGTTGCTGTCTTGTAAGATTGTGCCACGCATCAATTTGCCAATATTGCTTATATATTTTTTCTTTTGTTTGTGCCATCCTGTCCTCTCTTCTTTGAATAGGCCTAGTTGCTCTAAAGAATATTAATATATATAGGACTTCACTTTCACTTTTCACTTTCATGCATTGGAGAAGGAAATGGCAACCCACTCCAGTGTCCTTGCCTGGAGAATCCCAGGGACAGGGGAGCCTGGTGGGCTGCCATCTATGGGTCGCACAGAGTCGGACATGACTGAAGTGACTTAGCAGCGGCTCAGTTTTTTAAAGGCTGCACATTTTTAAAAACTCCTCCAGTTGAGAAGTAGAATATAATTCCACTCCTCTTTCATCAGGACTGGATTTATGACACACTGGCCACTAGGAGAACAACAAGGCAGGGACTTCCCCGGTGGGCCCAGTGGCTGGGACTTCATCTTGCAATGTGGGGGGTGTAGGTTCAATCCCTGGTCAGGAAGCTAGGCTCCCACATGCCTCACAGCCAAGGATCCAAAACACAGAGCAGAAGCAGTGCTGAAGCAAACTCAGCAAATACTTTGAAAAAGGTCCACATCAAAAAATTCTTTAAAAAAGCAAAGAGAACAGGAAGGCAGAAATGATGCTATGTGACTACTAAGGCTGGATCAGAAGAGGCTGTTCAGCTCCCGCAGACTATCTCAGAAGACTTGCTCTTAGGCTGTTTGTTCTCAATATACATTTTCTTGGAATCCAGCCATCATTCTGTGAGGAAGCCCCTGCTGAAGGGCCGTCCAGCCTGTCCTTCAGCCTCAGCATCAGACATGCAAGGAAGGAAATCAGCATGGAAGCCAGCCAACTCCCAGCCCCAGCTGTCCAACCCCCAGATGTTCAAGTCGCCCCCAGCCAGTCAAGTCTCCCCAGCTGAGTCCTCAGTCATCATGGAACCGGGAAGAGTCCTCTACTTTGCCTTGTTCAAATGCCTAGCCCACAGAATCGTGACCAAATGAGAGTTATTGATTTACACCGCCAAGTTCAGGGGGTTTGAGCCAACAATAGTACTCAGAGTGCCATAGACTGAAACCAATGTCCTTAGGAAGCATGGTGGAAAGCATGTATAAAAGACAGTGTTAGAATAGAAAAGTGGCTAAATGAATTCATCTTAACCTACAGGGAAAATAAAAAGACTGTGATTCTTAGACAATTCTATGTGACTCCTATATAAATTTGTCAGCTGCATCATGCTTTATCTTTGAAACAGCCAATCATGAATACTAAAAATACAACTAAAGTTCTTAGGGAAGAGAAGCTTACAATGAAAACAATTACAAGGAGTTCAGATACAAAATAATTCTAGCATCTTGGTTTGGAAGCGGGAATCATGGCTTACTCTGAAGAAGGCAATATTGAAAAACTCTTCAGAGCAAAAGTTTTGGAATCAGATTTTCCTGGGTTTAAAATACAACCCTGTTATCACCTTGCCAATTTTCTCATCTCTAAGACAGAAAGACCACCTCACTCCCAAGCTTGTTGTGAGGATTAACAGATGTAATGGACAAAGTGCCTGGCAGAGTTGTGCTTGGTCAACTGTCCCTGTTATTACTCATGTTCCTGTCGCTGCTACTATTACTGTTAGAGTTGTTCCAGCCTAGCAGAGGAGGAAAGGTGACTGCCTTGGCTGAAGAAAGAGAAAACAAGACAAAGACTATATTATTGTGTTTTATGATTCTGGTCATGACAGTAAGGAAGAGAGTTTATAGAGTTGAGAGGAAGAGATGGTGAAGTGGTTGGATGGAAAAGGAGAAGGATGATGCTGTGTCCATGTGGGATCTTGGGGCAGAGCCCTAAGAGATTTACACTTAAGGCACAAATGTACCAAAGGCCTCAAGTATACCCTTTCTTTACTGTGCTAGCGAGGCATAAAATGCACATGCTCAACCACTCATCCAGTTAGAAGATACCGATTAAGTATCCTTACAGTCTGGGATCTCTGGGGGCAGTGGTGACACAGAAAAATTAATAACAAACAGGACCAGAGCTCCCCTGGTAGCCCAGTGGTGAGCAGCCCACCTTTCAGTGCAGGAGACGCAGGTTCGGTCCCTGGTCCGGGAAGATGTCTCGGAGAAACTGAGCCCCTGTGCCACTACGACTGAGCCTGCGCTCTAGAGCTCAGGAACCACAACTATTGAGCCCACGTGCTGCCATTCCCGGAGCTCCTGAGCCCTAGAGTCTGCGCTCCATGAGAAGAGAAGCCACCGCAACGAGAAGCGCACACACTGCTACTGAAGTGTAGCCCCCACTCGCCGCAGCCAGCGGGAAGCCTGCACAGCAACGGAGTCCCAGCACAAGCAAAACAAACAGACGAACAAGTGTCTCTTCAAGAGCCCTTAAAATGTATATTAGATATATATATAAAACAATTGAAGAAAAAGCAAGAGGAGGTGGGAAATAAAGTTAAAAATGATAATAATAAACAGGACCCAGTCCTCTTTAAACCCTCCCTATTCAAGGACCAGCTCTGCCGCTCACATGTACTGAGACGAGATTACAATTACAAAGCGCTCTGGGGGAAAAAAGGAAAGAAAAAAATTGTAAAAGTTCTAATAGTCCCTGACACTTTACAAAGCCCTTTTCACAGCCATCACCTCAATGAGTCTTCCAAACAAGTCTGAAAATAGATATTATTATTATATCCATTTTACAGATGAGAAGACCAAGACAGGGAGGCTGAGACAAGTACCCAAGGTTGCAGGAAGAGTAACCAATGGAGCAGGACCTTGACCTCCCTCTGGGCCGGGCTGGCGTGTGCACCGTGTCCACCCGCCACACAGCTCCGCTGCACTGAGACAAAAGCACCAAGCCCCCAGCAAAGGCTCTCAGTGCTCGGAAGCCTCCTCTGCGGTCAGTTTGGGCCACGTGATAGGATTCTGAGCTAAGGCAACACGAGTACTTCCAGGCTAAGGCAGCTCGGTGCCAGCGTGCTCCCTCATGGCTCTCTTCCTCCTGGAGAGCTACCGTGATGAGCGTGTGCTGAAACGGAGCCTCTAGGGACACGAGCCTGGACACCCGCGTATCTGCTTGGAGAAGAGCCTCTGCCGGTCCATCCGATCTCACACACAAACTACTTCTTACTGTGTGTGGCCTCTGAGATCTCAGGCTTGTTAGCCAGCATAGCCTCTCCTACCTGGCCAATATCAATCTTTATAATTCTTTGCTTAGTGTCATGCTGGATACTGAGTGTAACTGGGATCATAAGGCAGTCTCTGCCTTTAAGAAACTGACAAAGTTACTGAGCTATATGCCAAGGGAAGGGTTTCTGAACAGATGGCCAGGCTGAGCCAGCAACGAAAGACCCGTAAATACCACTGACAGGCCCTGTCATCACATTTTGCGAGAGTTGTCACGTAGGCACTGGTAGGTGGTGGCTGCCATTTTTAAGATGTTGCTGCAGGGTGAGTTGGAACGTCAGCACTGAGTCTGGACTCTTAGCATCAACTCAAGTTGCCTGATTCTCCTACCGGAGCCCCCACGTCTATCTTGACTGACTCATGGTTTTGCTTCATTTCAGATGTGTAGTGATGGCATCGCTCAGTTTTTTCCAGACACCTGGTCAACGGCCATCATTTCCCTACATTTTCCCATGTCATTCCGGCCTCGTCTTGGAGCTAACGTGTGCCCAGGATGCCTAGCTTTGATCATGCTGTAACCCATCTGTGGGCAGTTAAGGATGCGCACCAAGCACATCCCTTTGACTAAAGAGCTGGCCACCTCAGTCAGCAGAAAGAGTCTGTCACCTCGGCCAAAGCCTTGTGTATCAACTTTAGCAAGCCACTCAGTCTGCTCACCTGCAAAACAAGGAAGTTAGATAGGATGGGCACCACGGTATCTCCAGCTGAAATAATAATAATAATACTCAAGGCTACATAACATGTCAGCGCCAGAGAAGGGATCAGAACCCCACTCTGGGCCCACTGGCCTATTTCATCTGACACACAGTAGGGATCAAGTATTACATTTCATTTGACACATGGAAATTTCTCAGGATGGCCACCCAAAAACCCAGGACAATGCTCATTACTCCCATAAAACGTGTCTTGAAATCCTGACTATTGGTAGAGAAACCATGTCCTCATATCAATCCTGTCTCTTGCTGTTTTCTCTTTACTCTGGAGAATAAGGGAGAATTTACGCCATTACTCATTCACTTAACACACATTTATTGAGCATCAGTGCTGTCGAGCATAGAGCTGGAAATAGCAAAATAAAACACAATCCTTGCTTGAAGAACCAAAGTCTTTTTCAGAAGACAGGCCCACGTTCTGGAGGTATCATGGGATTATGGTGTTGGGTCACTCAGAAAGGGGTCTCGGAGTGGAGTCTTGAAGCACAAGTAAGAATTCACCAACTCTCACATCTCTGTCAATCTTTTACCCAAGTGCTAGTTAAGGGTAAACTCTCAGGGCTTCTAAGGAGAACAAACAGCCAGCCTATTTCCTTTTCATTTTCAAGTCTGATTTTTTTCACTTAACTTTTGAGACCCTTTTCTCACCATAGACTCAGAAGCATCTATTTAAAATCCCAAAAGCCAAGAATTCAACTTTTGTGTTACTCTCAGGGGTTCTGTATATTTCTTTCTCAAGACAATCAAACTCAGCGTTTCTAGTTTAAGAAATGCAAGCCTTGTAGGGAAAATGACTTCTAAAAAGAATAACTGCATAGGCCAATACTTCAAAATATGACTCCTCTAATGGAGAACAGGCCCAAATACCCACAAGATAGCAACATGGTCTCTCACAGAGTCAAGGATCCAGGCTCACGTGCTCTGGAATTGGTTTAAAGCTAATAGTTTGCAGCCCATTTACAGCGAGGGTGTTAGGCAGGGAAATGTCCCTTCATGAGAGAGGCAAGGCTAGGCCTCCAACATGTCCCCAAGATGTCACCAGTGACATGATGATTCTTTCCTCTTCATACAACAATTAATCCTCACTAAGGGTCTGAAGAAGCCATTTACATTTTCAGTAGTTTATTGATTTCTCTGGGGTTATCTCTCACCTCCCTGACTCCCTCATCTCCAGCACCAAAGGCTTCTCTGCAACAGTGGGTGCTATTGCGATTCCTTGACTTTTAAGTCATTTATCAAAGGGAACTGCTCCATTTCACTCACTATAGAGTCCTCACATTTAGAACAAGTGACTAGAACATAGTAGGAACTCAACAATAAAGGACAGAAATGACAAGGACCTAACAGAAGCAGAAGAGATTAATAAGAGGTAGAAAGAATACATGGGAAAACATATATAGAAAAAATCTTAATGACCCAGACAACTGTGATGGTGTGATCACTCACCTAGAGCCGGAGATCCCAGACCATGAAGTCAAGTGGGCCTTAGGAAGGAAGCATTACTACCAACAAAACTAGCAGAGTTGATAGAATTCCAGCTGAGCTATTTAAAATCCTAAAAGATGATCCTGTTAAAATGCTGCAATATGCCAGCAAGTTTGGAAAACTCAGCAGTGGCCGCAGGACTAGAAAAAGTCAGTATTCATTCCAATCCCAAAAAGGCACACTGCCAGAGAATGTTCAAACTACCGCATAATTGCACTTATTCCACATACTAACAAGGTAATGCACAAAATCCTTCAAGCTAGGCTTCAACAATACATGAACCAAGAACTTCCAGATGTACAAACCGGGTTTAGAAAAGGCAGAGGAGCCAGAGATCAAATTGCCAACATTTACTGAATCATAGAAAAAGCAAGGGAATTCCAGGGGGAAAAAAATCTACTTCTGCTTCATTGACTCTGTTAAAGCCTTTAACTGTGTGGATCACAATGAACTGTAGAAAATTCTTTAAGAGATGGGAATACCAGATCACCTTACCCATCACCTGATATACCTGGATACAGGTCAAGAAGCAATAGCTAGAACCAGACATGGAACAACAGACTGGTTCAAAATTGGGAAAGGAGTACATCAAGACTGTATATTGTCACCCAGATTATTTAACTTCTACACAGAGTACACCATGAAAAATCCAGGCTGGATGACTCAAAAGCTGAAATCAAGACTGCCGGGAGAAATATCAACAGCCTCAGATATGCAGATGATACCACTCTAGTGGCAGAAAGTGAAGAGGACTAAAGAGCTTCTTGAGGAGAGTGAAAAAGCTGGCTTGAAATTCAGCATTTAAAAAACTGAAATCATGGCATCCAGTCCCATTGCTACATGCAAATAGATGGGGGGAAAGTGGAAATATTGGAAGATTTTAATTTTTTGTGTTCCAAAAGCACTGTAGCCAGTGACTGAAGCACAAAATGAAAAAAACCCTTGCTCCTTGGAAGAAAAGGTATGACAAGCCTAGACAGTGCTGAAGAATTGATGCTTTTAAATTGTGGTGTTGGCTCTTGAGAGTCCATGGGACTGCAAGGAAATAAAACCAGTCAACCCTAAAGGAAATCAATCCTGAATATTCATTGAAAGGATTGATGCTGAAGCTCCAATACTCTGGCCACCTGATGTGAAGAGCCAACTCATTGGAAAAGACCCAGATGCTGGGAAAGATGGAGGGCAAGAGGAGAATGGGGTGACAAAGCATGAGATGGTTGGATGGCATCTCCCACTTAATGGATATGCCTTTAAGCAAAGTCTGGGAGATAGTGAAGGATAGGGAAGCCTGGCGTGCTGCAGTTCATGTGATCATAGAGTCAAACACAACTTAGTGACTGAATAGCAACAAGTATTTGCAAATAGAAGGATTTGTAAAATCTTTAAGGAAAATCTAAAATTTGCCTCCTCATGGATCTGCCATTGGATTCTATCCTTGAGGAAATACTTGAAAGCAAAAATGTAAATGTTTTTTGAGATAATTAAGAGATGAAGCAAAACCCATCAAACCCAAGTCATTATAGCAAATATATAAGACAGACTAGATCCTAAAGGAACCCCAGGGAGCCAAGGAGCATATGGGACCTCACCCATTCTTCATAAGTAAAGCCAGCGATGGGCTGGCTAATACCCCAAGGGCCCTTGTTGAAGACAAAGTGAATCGGGATGGGGGTTGGGGCAAAGGGGAGAAGTAAGTCAGAAACAAGTGCTGGAGAGCCAACATGGGGAAAGTCAGGGAGGCTGTTAAATCTCAGAGTAGGAGTCCAGAACTGCACACCAAAGTTTGGCCATGAATCCACAATCTGGGATAGAATCTGGGAGATGAGATCAATCAAAACAAGTCTGAGCTGTGTAAGAGTAGGTGAGACCAAGAGAGGAGGAGAAGAACCGCCAAGTGCACCACCTCCATGATGCCGCTACCCCAGGACGACAGGGGCTGCTGCCCTGGGCGCCAGGTTTTAGAGCTGCATGGACCAAGAGTCCTGCAAATGCGAATCATGCAGGCCACGAAAAGTTTTCTATAGCCACGTCTTCTAAAGGGTAAAGGAAGCAAATGCAATACATTCAATGAGGTATGTTACATTGTGTTTTATTTACACTGTGTCTTCCAAATCTGATATGCACTTTTTAATCAACTCATTCAGCACATCTCCATCATGACTAGTCACACTGCAAGTGCTGAAAAACAACACGTGGTTAGTGGCTATCATACTGGATAACACAGCCTCAGGGGGAGCCACCCTGGCCCTCTTCTGGCTAGACTCCTCATCATGGGGGCGGGGAATCTGTGAGGCCAAGGGGACACACCTACCTAGATCGTCCACATCTCCTTCTGCATTATACATCAGATATATGAGATTTTCGATTCCCTGCCCAAACGGTGCATAGCCCCCTTCCAAAGTTTGCATGGATCCTTTCTCTGGCTCCATCACAGGGAAGGGGTTACCATGCTGAGGGTGAACTACGCTGATGTTCTGTGCACTCCTATGCTGGAGGAGCTCCAAAGAGATGCGTGCTTGTGGGGGAGGTAGAAACAGATCATGGATAAGTGGATTGAGATTCCTCTGCAGGACAGAAGTGGGGCAAGGAAGAGAAGACGGACAGGTCAGTTTGACCCAAGAGCCTGGCCATTCCTCTCTACATCACTGCATGCAAGCGAAGAACTCTGAGATGCCTAAGGATCCTATGTTTGAAGCTAATTTCACAAGTAGGAAAATAGAACATATTTTATTATCTAAGAGTTTGGTAGGACTTCCCTGGTGGACCAGTGGTTAAGAACCTGCCTGCCAATGCAGGGGATATGGGTTTGATCCCTGGTCCAGGAAGATTCCACATGCTGTGGGGAAACTAAGGCCATGACCATAAATACTGAGCCTGAGAGCTGCAACAAGAGAAACCACCGCAGTAAGAAGCCCACCCACCACTACTCCAGAGTAACACCCCCTCACAGCGAGAGCAAGACTGTGCATAGCAGTGAAGACTCAGTACAGCCAAAAATAAACAATAAAATTTTTTTAAATACTACATTGCTAAAAAAGAGCTTGTTAGCTCAATTTATAACTTTTAATATTTAGTCATGGTATCTAATTTTCCATTTTTACTCCTATTCTTTACCCCACAAATGCTGGAAGCAAACCTGATGCTGAGTTTTTATGATTTACTGTACTCTCTGTTATTTACTTATTTAATTTCTTATTTGTCTTTAGGAAAACTGTGAGGACATTAGCTCATCTTAAAAGATGAGGGTACAATAAACTCACGCAACACAAGAGAAAACACAAATTACTTGGCATATGGGTTCAAGGCTCAATTTTACTGAAGGAGATGAAGTTATAGTCCTTCTACTGTGGAGAGCACAGAGATTCTAATTAGCATAATTAATCATTCCTATCTCTTTGTTCCCCCAGAGCACTTTATTCAAAATTTCTTTTTTTGTAGATAATATGACATGTCTTTATTTCCTTCTGAAACACTTGCTATTTATTTGGCAGAATCACTGATCTTTTAGAAAACAGTATACTTAAAGCCACAAGTCCTCTCCCTAGGAAATATACAACATATGTCCAGCAGAGAGTACAGTGTCAAGGGGGGCGTGGCTTTGAGGTTAAACCCCGAGTCTGACTGGGCTAGGTGGGAGAAGCTACTGATCACATCCCGTTCCATCTGAAATATAGGAAGCGCCCACGTCAGACAGGATGAAGAAGCCACATGTTTCAGGTGAGCAAACCATCCCCAAGCTTAGTGGTTTAAAAGAAGAGTGACCATGTATTGGTCGGGATTCTACAGTTCAGGCAGGGCCTGGTAGGGCTGGCTCTGCTCCAGGCGCTGCTGGCTGGGGCAGCTTGACCGGGGAATGGAGGGGTCAAGCTGGCTCTGCTCACACTGTGGGGTCTTGGCTAGAACCACTGAGGCTGACTGGACTTCTCTCATTCACTTTCCCTGGAGTCTCACCGCCTTGGGGACATCTCTCCACGGGAGCCCTCCAGCAGGATAATTTAACTTCTTCATGGGGGTCCAAGGCTTCAAGAGGGAGTTTCTAAGAAGTTCTTCAATTTGTAACAACATGGATGAACTTTGAGGGCATAATTACTATATGAAATAAGCTAGTCACAGGAAAACAAGTACTGCAGATTTCACTTATATCAGGTATCTACAAAAGTTAAATTCATATAATGAGCAGAATTCTGGTTGCCAGGGGCTAGTGGCAGGGGAAAATGGGGAGTTGTAATCAGTAGGTATAAAGTTTTAGTTAAGCAAGATGAATAAGCTCTAGAGGTCTGTTACCCAATAGAGTGCCTACAGTCGATGATTCACACTTAAATTTTTGTTAAGATGTTAGATCTAATGTTAAGAGTTCATGCCACAATAAAACAAAACTTAAAAAAAAAAAAAAAAAAAAAGAGGGATATTCTGCTGGGGTCAAGCTTGCTAACATCCCATTGACCAAAACAAGACTAAGCCCAGAGTCAGTGTGGGGAAGGGTTGCACAAGGGTAGGAATACCGGGATACATGGCTTACTGGGTAGGGGCACTGGGTAAACAGTCTACAACACAGCCTGCTTGAAAAAAAAAAAATAATTATTGAAAGAGTTAAATAATCCGTTAACAATACACTTCTCAATGATGGTGGGGTGTCTACTTAATTCCTCCTGTGAGACCCGAAGCCTCTTTCTCAGGGAATCTGACTAGATCGTATTTTCCTGATAGGCACTACCCAGGAGCCCACGCCTTTCTTCCTAGACACATAGCATAGTTTGTAATGACATAGTCACGTGAACACCCGATTTCCTATCATACAAACTAAATTCTGGGCTCTTTGGCCATGACCATGATCACTACATCCCAGCTCCTGGAACAAGATCAGACACATGGTAGACTTTCACAAATGTTTGAGGAAGGAAGGGAAGAAGGAAGGAAGAAAAGAGAAAGAAAAGGATAAAGGGAGAAAGAAGGGAAGGAAAAGGAAATTCCGTTATAGGAATTCAAGATATGATCTGGTTAACAGTAACATTCATTGGACAGTGGTATGTGCCAGCTATAAGGCTAAGGTTAACAGCTCACTTCATCTCCAGAAACCCTAAGAGAGAGTTAAAATAACTCCCCCCACTTTATGGATGAGGAGGCTGAGGTTTACAGTGGTTATATGATTTGCCAAAGACGGAAGAGCTGGCATGTGACCTCAGAGCCCACAGTGTCAATCACTCTTAACCATTATATGACCTCGAAGGACAAGATAACATTTAGAAGCAAAGGAAACCATGTAACAATGCAAACTAGCTTTAGCATCCTCTCAAGGACTCTCTGGGAAAAAAAAAAAAAAAAGAATACATCCCGAAAAGAAAATGAAAGAAATGCTTGTGGCTTTGGGAGGAAAAATGGTTTCAAAAGAATGGTGGGGATGAAGCAGGAAAATGGCCTGAAAAGTGAAAGCATCAGGAAGATAATGAGGCAGAAAAGACTGACAGAAAAGGATTCTCGAGTGGGTGGACCCACACTTCATTGAAAGGGGGCGATGCAGACACCTTCCAGGAGGTGGGAAGGAGGATTAGCTAAAGTATTCAAAGTGGCTTAGCAAAAGGCAGCTCCCAAGATGAGTCATAATCTCAAAGAATTACGGACAAAAAGTGCACAAAAGAGAAAATTTTATAGCAGGTACAAATTTTTATTAATCACAAAACTCTCCTATGAGCCTTCTGGTTTTCTGCTACAGAGATAAAATACTTAAATCTTTCTCTGTAGAAAAGTTAAAAAAGCATATAGCCCATACCCATCAGAATAACCAAAATGAAAAAAGGATGAATAAAACCAGCATTAGAAGAGACACAGAAACAATGGACGTCTCATAACCTGCTGGTGGGAGTGTAATCCAGTGTACCCACTGAGGAAACCAGGTAGTCATTCACTGAAACTGACCCCACACGCGAATTCTATGACCTGACAGTGTTGCTCCAGAGCATCTCCCCAACAGAAATGCATCCATGTACTCATCCAAAGATGTGCTGGGAAGTTCACAGCAGCAGCATCCAGAATGAACTCCAACTAGAAACCACTCAACCGTCCTTCAACATTAGAGCAGATAAGTCAATCATGGTCGTTCACGCACTGGGATACACATGGTACTGAGGATGAACCCTGCACAATTACGTACAAAACTCACAAACATGGACATTTAGAGAGAAAAAGAGGCGAACTACACTGTGGGAAGTGAAGACAGTGATTGCTTTTGTGAGGAGAGGAAGTTGTACATGAGGGACACTTCTTGGGCAATATGTGCACTTCTCTGTATAGATGCTCTACTTACATAAAAATGTTCAAAGAAGTTATAGCCATGTTTAAAAACAAGATAAACTTCATCAAGAACCCCAAACTAAGTGAGACACAAATGAGACGAGAAGGAGTGGGTAGGAAAAAGCCAACGAAGTCACGTAGCCTCTCCTAGCCCCCATCTGTTAGGGAACACCAGGGGTCATTCTGAAAGTTCCTGGAGGAATCCTTAGGGTGGAGATCTTGTGGGAGCTCACATCCCTCTCTCATGATGTCCTTGTTTCAACAGAGAGTCCCTTTCTGTTTTTCAACTCTAAGTAACAGGAAGGTAGTCTCATTTCTCGCCTTTCTTTCCCTAGCCTTCCACATGGTGGGTTCAGAGAAAGTGCATGCTGACTGAAAGATGAGCACACAGAGGTAAGCATCTGTTTTCCAAAGGTTGTGTCTTCAGTTGGATTCCTCTAGGAGTAGGCTCTGACATAAGGAAGGTATGAGGTCACGTGCGTGATGCTCCCAGGAAGCACCTACGGCAGAGCAAGGGCGTGAGACAGAGAAGGGCAGGGGAAGACACAAGGTCAGGTACCAGACAGGTTTCCACTCGGGGCAGCTGGGGCTCAGCCCCACAGGGCAGCTCACAGTAAAAGTCATCAAAACCTCACTAGGAAACAACTTGAGAACTGCCCTGGCCACGCATTGATGTTTCAACCCTTCCTCAGGCTGTCCACTCAGTGAGTGCCCTCGAAGCAACCTACCGGAGAAGAGCTAAGAAAAGCAACCGAGCCCTGGATGTTCCATGTCCCCTTGGCGTATGTGCACACCGCACTTCTGAACAGTTTGCTCTGAAGGAACATGGCCTGATGGTCCCTCTTCTCATGCAGCTTACAACACAAACTACTACCCTTTTCAACAAAGAGGCATGGTACAAATTGGCTTTCTGTCTTCTGTTTCCGTTCCAGGATCAATTAAAGCTGGAAAGAAGGCAAGATTCATTTTGAAATCTCCAGAAAAGTCATTTAGATGCCAGATTTTAAGATGGGTGTTTAGAAGATCTAAACCTCAGCTACTTTGGAAGCAAACATTCCGGCCCTACTCCTACCTAATCTCATCCATCTCATTAGAATTCTCCCCACCCATGGCTATTAATACTTATTCCATAATACAGTGAAGCACCAACACAAAATTTAACAGTTCTCAGTTAATCAACAAAAGTAGATTATCACGGCAAAGAAGGAATCTTCTACTGTTTCAATGCCATGTAATTTCAGATAATAAGTAAAATAATGAAAGAGGATTTTTAATGTATTTTAACCCCATAGGGCATTGGGACTGCTTGCATAGAAGTTTTGAAGTACCACATGGGGAAAAAATAGTTCCAAGCAAAGTCCATCTGAACACAATTTCCAGACGGGAAGGCATCACGAGCCTGGAAGTCTGGTGAGGAAAGGTTGTTTAGAGATGCTCTTTCATAACCACTCCCTGGGAAAAAGCAAAGTCCACAAATGACATTTTGGTTCATGATATTGTACAAACTTAAAGCCTTCAAAGCCAAGACTAAGTCTCAATGTTGAAAAGAATTATGACTGACTATGAATCTGAAAAAAATTTACAGTATAAGGAATATCAGCACATTGATGGTTACTATTAGTTTCTTATGGGACTCATCATCCCTACATAACAATAAGTATTATTGTTTATTAGTCTGCAACAGTGTACATCCTAGTGGGGGTATATAATAGGTTTTCCCGTTCATGGTTCACCACCTTGACATAGCAAAGGGGCTTGTGTAACTCAGTGAAGCTATGAGCCATGCCATGCACGCCACCCAGGACGGACAGCTCATAGTCAAGAGTTCTGACAAAACCTGGTCCACTGGAGGAGGGAGTGGCAAACCACTCCAGTATTCTTGCCTCAAGAACTTCATGAACAGTACGAAAAGACAAAAATTATGACACCAGAAGACGAGCCTCCCAGGTCAGAAGGTGTCTGATATGCTGTTGGGGAAGAGCAGAGAAAGAGCTCCAGAAATAATGAAGAAGCAAAAAAGATGCTCAGTAGTGGATATGTCCAGGGGTGGAAGTAAAGTCTGATGCTACAAAGAACAGTATTGCATTGGAATCTAGAACATCAGGTCCATGAATCAAGGTAAATTGGAAGTGGTCAAGCAGGAGATGACAAGATGAACATCAGCATCTTAGGAATCAGTGAACTAAAATGGACAGGAATGGGTGAATTTAATTCAGATGACCATTATTATATCTACCACTGTGGGCAAGAATTTCTTAGAAGAAATGGAGTAGCCCCCATAGTCAACAAAAAAGTCCAAAATGCAGTACTTGTGTGCAATCTCAAAAATGACAGAATGACCTCAGTTATTTCCAAGGCAAATCATTCAATGCCACAGTAATCCAAGTCTACGCCCCGACCACTAACGCTGAAGAAGCTAAAGTCAAATGGTTCTATGAAGACCAACAAGACCTTCTAGAACTAACACCAAAAAAAAGATGTCCTTTTCATCATAGGGAATTGGAATGCAAAAGTAGGAAGTCAGGAGATACCTGGAGTAAGTGGTGAGTTTGGCAGTGTGTTCAAAATGGAGCAGAGCAAAGGCTAACAGAGTTTTGTCAAGAGAACACACTGGTCATAGCAAACACCCTCTTCCAATAACACAAGAAATGACTTACACATGGACATCACCAGATGGTCAATACTGCAATAAGATTGATTACGGTCTTTGCAGCTGAAGATGGAGAAGCTCTATACGGTTAGTAAAAACAAGACCGGGAGCTGACTGGCTCAGATCATGAGCTCCTTACTGCAAAATCCAGGCTCTAATTGAAGAAAGCAGGGAAAACCACTAGTCCTTTAAGGTATGACCTAAACCAAATCCCTTATGATTATACACTGGAAGTGAAAAATAGATTCAAGGGATTAAATCTGGTATATAGAGTGCCTGAAGAACTACAGACGGAGATTTTAACATTCTTACAGGAGGTGGCGATTAAAATTATCCCAAAGAAAAAGAAATCCAAGAAGGCAAAGTGGTTGTCTGAGAAGGCTTTACAAATAGCTAAGAAAAGAAGGGAAGTGAAAGACAAGGGAGAAAGGGAAATATATATACACCTGAATGCAGAGTTCCAGAGAATAGAATGAGAGACAAGAAAGGCTTCTTAAGTGAACAATGCAAAGAAATAGAGGAAAACAATAGAATGGGAAAGACTAGAGAGCTCTTCAAGAAAACTGGAGATATCAAGGGACTATGTAAGGATGGACATGAAATGGTAAGGACCTAACAGGAGCAAAAGAGATTAAGAAGATGCGGCAAGAATACACAGAACTATCTATCTATCTGTATATATATATATATATATATATATATATATATATATAAAGTTCTTCATGACCCAGATAATTATGATGGTGTGGTGTCTCACCTAGAGCCAGACATCCTGGAGTGTGAAGTCAAGTGGGCCTTAGGAAGCATTACTACTAACAAAGCTAGTGGAGGTGATGGAATTCCAGCTGAGCTATTTCAAATCCTAAAAGATGATGCTGTGAAAGTGCTGCATTCAATATGCCAGCAAATTTGGAAAACTCAGCAGTAGCCAAGGACTAGAAAAGGTAAGTTTTCATTCCAAACCCTAAGAAGGGCAATGTCAAAGAATGTTCAAACAACCATACAATTGCAATCATTTAACACATTAGCAAGGTAATCCTGCAAGTTAGGCTTCACAGTGCTTGAATCAAGAACTTCCAGGTGTACAGCTGGGTCTAGAAAAGGCAGATAAACCAGATATCACATTACCAACATTTACTGGATCATAGAGAAAGCTAGGCAATTCCAGAAAAACATCTACCTCTGCTTCATTGAGTATGTTAAAGTCTTCGACCATGTAGATCACAACAGACTGGAAAATTAAAGAGATGAGGATACCAGACCACCTGATCCGCTTCCTGAGAAATCTGTATGCAGGTCAAGAAGCAATAGTTAGAACTGGACGTGGAACAACAGACTGGTTCCAAATAGGGAAAGGAGTACATCAAGGCTGTATATTGTCACCCTACTTATTTAACTTATATATATGCAGAGTACATTATGTGAAATGCTGGGCTGGATGAATCACAAGCTGGAATGATTTCCGGGAAAAATATCAACAGCCTCAGATATGCAGATGATACCACTCTAAAGGCAGAAAGCAAAGAGGAACTAAAGAGCCTCTTGATGAGGGTGAAAGAGGAGAGTGAAAAAGTTGGCTTAAAACTCAACATTCAGAAAACTAAGATCATGGCATCCAGTCCTATCACTTTATGGCAAATAGAAGGGGACAAAGTAGAAATAGTGACAGATTTATTTTCCTGGGCTCCAAAATCACTGCAGATAGTGACTGCAGCCATCTTTTAATTTATATTAAAAGATGATTGCTCCTTGGAAGGAAAGATATTACAAAGCTAGACAGCGTATTAAAAAGAAGAGCCATCATTTGCCAACAAAGGTCCATATAGTCAAAGCTACGGTTTCTTTAGCAGTCATGTATGGATGTGAGAGTTGGACCATGAAGAAGGCTGAGCAATGAAGAAATGAGGCTTCCAAATTGTGGTGTTGGAGAAGACTCGAGAATCTTTTGGAGACTCAGGAGATAAGACCAGTCAATCCTGGAGGAAATTATCCCTGAATATTCATTGGAAGGACTGATGCTGAAGCTCAAGTTCCAGTACTTTGGCCACCTGATGGAAAGAACTGACTCTTTGGAAAAGTCCCTGATGCTGGGAAAGCTTGAGGGCAGGAGGGCAGAAGATGATGAAGTAGTTAGATAGCATCACCGAATCAATGGACATGAATCTGAGCAACTTATAGGAGATAATGAAGCACAGGGAGGCTTTGTGCACTGTGGTCCATGGGCTCACAGGGAGTCGAACACGACTTAGCAACTGAACAGCAATAAAATAGGTTTTCAGTAAACTACTGATTCAGATAAATACTTTAAGGTTTTGCATGGAGCCACCATGGGCTTCCTATGTGGCATTAGTGGTAAAGAACCTGCCTGCCGATGCAGGTTAGACGGAAGAGATGCTGGTTGGATCCCTGGGTTGGGAAGAGCCCCTGGAGAAGAGAACAGAAACCCACTCCGGTATTCATGCCTGGAGAATCCCATGGACAGAGGAGCCTGGAGAGCTACAGTCCATGGGATCACACAGAGTCGGATCGGACTCAAGCAACCTAGCAGAGCACACATTCTTTAAACTTCATCTGAAGATAATTTCAAACTTCTGATATTTTCAAAGTGAACTGCATCTTAAAAAAAAAAAAAATTGTATTAGTCAGGGACTTCCCTGGCAGTCTAGTGGTTAAGACTCCGTACTTGAACTGCACAGGACTCAGGTTCAATCCCTGGTCAAGGAACTAAGAAAGAGTATGCTGTGTGGCCTGGCCAAAACATAAAAAAAAAAAAAAAAGAATTTTTTAAAGGGAATAATCTGGTAAACCTGGGAGACTGTAGAGACAGGTACAATATCCAGAAGCATATTTGTAAAGGCCCTGGAGCAGGAAGGCCTTGGGACGGGACAGAAGTGGTTCTGAACATGAGACTTGGCCCAACAGCCTACTTCTGATTTTCTGTCCTCAGGCCCCATCTTGTGGGAAACCATAAATAAGAGCCTTTAAACTGTGAGCAGCACCCCCTTTCTCTTATTTTACTTTTGTCCTTCGCTTTTGCACGAGTTGAATGACATTTCCTTAGCATCCATAAGCCCAGGGTTTCTAGGAGTTTCAGAGACATTCAGTCAGTTCCACACAAAAGATCTGAAAAATATAGGAGATAATGAGGTGTACAAGATGGTTTGAACTGCATGACCCTCCCAGCTTCTTTCCTCCTCCTGGGCTTGGAAGGCAAGACTTTTTCTGTTCAATGTTTCTTTTCTGGTTGTTGGTTTTCTCTTACCCAGCTGTTCTTCCAAGCTCCTAAATTTCCTTATCTCTTGTATAGATCAGAGCTACTGGGAGAACAGCTTAGATCCCTTTGGTTTTAGACACTTTTTTCATCTTTGCCCTGGTGGTCATGTTGGTTTCTTGGGTTTTACTTTACTTTGTAGCTGATTTGTTGTATCTGGAGGTAGACAGGAGGCAAGCAGTAGCAGAAAGGACCCACATGGTAACACTGTGTCAATTGTGTTACAGCCAAGGAAGCACAGGCCAAGGAAACAGATCTCAGATCAAATCAGAGATTCTGCCTTTAGCCATCTGTAGGAGAAGGCAATGGCAACCCACCCCAGTACTCTTGCCTGGAAAATTCCACGGGCAGAGGAGCCTGGTGGGCTGCAGGCCATGGGGTCGTGAAGAGTTGGACACGACTGAGCGACTTCACTTTCACTTTTCACTTTGATGCATTGGAGAAGAAAATGGCAATCCACTCCAGTGTTCTTGCCTGGAGAATCCCAGGGATGGGGGAGCCTGGTGGGCTGCGGTCTATGGGGTCGCACAGAGTCGGACACGACTGAAGCAACTTAGCAGCAGCAGCAGCAGCAGCAGCAGATGTACTAGCACTTCTAAGAGAGTGACAATGATTATCTCACACCCAGTGCTTTTTGATGACACTCCTCCCATCAAGATAGGCTGTTTATCCCACTCCCTTGAGCCAAGGCTTGTGTCCACGGCAGCAGTCATGCTGTGTGACTTCTGAGCATAGGTAACAAAAGGCCAGACGGTGTTCTCCTGGGTCACTGGCTTGGAGTCCTAAGCGGTCCTGTAAGCAGCCTGACTGTCCTGAGGCAGCCATGCTGTGAGGAAGCCCGGAATAGCCTATGCAGAGAACAGCTTCTACCTGCAACCTCTGCACACCTGAGCCACACACAACCACCCAGCCAGGCCCTTCCTGAATTCATGACTCTCAGAAACTATGAAAGATAATAAAATGATTGCTGTTTCAAGTCACTAAATTCTGGCATGATTTGTTACCCAGCATTAGATGTCATGGTATAACAAATAGCAGGGGAAAAAGTAAAAAGAGTGACAGATTTTATTTTCTTGGACTCTGAATCACTGTGGATGGTGACTGCAGCCACGAATTTAAAAGATGCTTGCTCCTTGGAAGGAAAACTATGACAAACCTAGACAGTATGTTAAAAAGCAGAAACCTCGCTTTGCCAACAAAGGTCCCTATAATCAAAGCTATAGTTTTTCCAGCAGTCATGTGTGGATGTGAGAGTTGGACCATAAAGAAGGCTGAGCACTGAAGAATTGATGCTTTCAAACTGTGGTGTTGGAAAAGACTCTTGAGAGTTCCTTGGACCGCAAGGAGATCAAACCAGTCAATCTTAAAGGAAATCAATCCTGAACATTTATTGGAAGGACTGATGCCGAAGCTGAAACTCCAATACTTTGGCCACCTGATGAGAAGAGCTGATTTATTGGAAAAGACCCTGATGCCGGGAAAGACTGAAGGCAGGAGGAGAAAGGAGCAACAGAGGACGAGATGGTTAGATAGCATCACCGACTCAATGGACGTGAGTTTGAACAAACTGGGGATGATAGTGGAGGACAGAGGATCCGCGTATGCTATAGTCCTTAGGGTCACAAAGAGTCGGATGTGACTTAGCGACTAAACAACAACAGATATCCAGAACACCACCCATGTCTTAAAAAGTCTGGCCATCCTAAATTTGAGTAAGGAATAGTAACTAGATGAGACCTCATTAATATACTATTTTCTTAGTGATCACTAGTGTAGTACTTTTTTGAAAACCTGGATCTGGTTCATCCACCATGTAATTTTAATTCTTCTCAACTATTTTCAAAGCCTTGAGTTACAAGACCACCTTAGGGATATAAACGTAATATATCTAAATCAAGTAAACCCAACAAGCCAACTTCTGATCTTGGTGGGCTGGGAGGAAACAACTTTAATTCAACCTGTCAGATATCCACAAGCATGGTAATATGGTATATAATTGGTTTTCAGACTAATTATCCTCAGCTTTGATAGTCTGATCTTACAAAAGGGTAACTCCACAGGGACTTGGTTTGCTTGAGTCAGATGCACGTGAATGGCCTTGATCTCTGCTGTGCCAGGTGAAATAGCAGAGCTGATATGTGTACTGAATGATGACTCAATGTTGAAACAGGTCTCAGCGACGTCACTAATAAAAACATCGGCCTTAGATGGAGAGGAGCTAACTTCTTGGAAGCCAAGTCCTTCAGAAGATGGATTTTCACATGATTCAGAGACTTCTTGGCAGAAAGTGTACCCCATTGAGGTAAGCTGCTGCATGCTTTGAGAATAAAGAAGTGTATCAATTAGGTTCAGCTATGTAACAAATCATCCCAAATTTTAATGGCTAAAATAACCATTTATTTTATGAATGATTCTATGAGTCTCTTGGGCACTTGTTCTGGTCCAGGTTAGCTCAGTTTACCTCTTTTGAACTCTCTTGTGTGACTATGGTCACTTGGCAGATTGGCCAGAGGCTGGATAATCTATACTGGCTTCATTCACATGTTTGGCAGGTAACAGGCTGTCAGGCAACTGGGGATATTGTGTTCTTCTCCTTATGGTCTCTCATCCTCTGAAAGGCTAGCTTAGGCCAGGTATCATAAGGGTCTCAAGATTCAGGTGCAAGAGAGAGCAAAGTACATGTACCCTTCAAGCTTGGCTAACATCTCACTGAAAGTGAAAGTGTTGGTCGCTCAGTTGTATCCCACTCTTTGTGACACCATGGACTATAGCCCACCAGGCTCCTCTATCCATGGAATTCTCCAGGTAAGAATACTGGAGTGTGCCGCCATTCCCTTCTCAAGGGGATCTTCCTAACTCAGGGATTGAACTCAGGTCTCCTGCATTGCAGGCAGATTCTTTACAATCTGAGCCAGCAAGGAAGCTCCTATTAATCAAAACAAATCATGTTTCTTAGTCCAGATGCAACATATGGAATATAGACTCCACTCCTGATTAAAATAAAGGCAAAATCACATTAAGGTGTCCATTCAGGGAAAGGAGGAATTGGGGGCGATTTTTTTTTTGCAATGGACCATGAGGAGCTGCTCGTGTAAACCCATAGCAAAAAAATTCCGAGAACCACAGCTTTCATTCATTCACCAGTTGCTTCCAAGAAGGCAGAAGAAACAAGCAAACAATCCTGCCACTCTGGAAAGATCTCTCACAGCCTGCCATCTCCCCAAAAGGAGCCAAAATATTTAGTTCTGGACAGTTAGCTCTGAGACACAGAACATAACATTTTTGTAAACAATAATGATACTGATTCAATATAACAGCTATGAAAAGATCATAGAAGAAGAAGTTAGGGAAAGGCCCCTTGGAAATAAGATTAGAGATGATATTTTAGCTCTGCGGATTTCACTGGGCCCTGGGAAAAGAAACACAGGAAAAAAAGGTTAGTTAACTTGCTCTCTCCTAATGAACATTATGAGGACAAATACTCTGTTCACATGGACCCTTTGGGCAGCCTGGTTAATTTGTTAAGCCCAACTGGACACATAAAGAGAGCCCTTTATCTTCATTAAGCCCGATGAGAATGAATGGCAAACTGCAGCGTCATTAGTCTGGCCTGATGGGTTCCATCAAAGGACCTGGAAAGCTCTCAAAAACCCAGATGACTTTAGGGTTGACTGGGTTAGGGCTTGTTCATCTCTTTTAACAAACACTGGCTGGTTTTATTTCTATCCATAGACACAGACAAGCCATAATCAGGTTCCAAGGGCGTACAGCAGAGAAAGACGTGGCTTCACAAGCATACACTAGTTTGTACACACAGATGAACTAGCGTGATAATTGGGATGGAGGTACAGGAGAGGGAAGGAAGATAGTATGTCCTTTGTTCTCTCTCTGGCCATATTGACTGGATGTGAACCCAGAGGAGTCATCAAAAACGGTGCTTAAGAACGTGGACTTATGAGCAGACCGCCTGGATTTGAATCCTGACTTCCCCACATTCTAGCAGAGTTCCTTAATCTTGATGTGCCTCAGTGTCCTTATCTGCTAAAAGACAACAGCAAAACTCATGAGGTTATGGGGAAGATTGAAAAGTTACTATCCCTTCCCTAAAAAACTAAAAATAGAACTATCACATGATCCAGCAATCCTACTCCTGGGCATACCTCCAGAGAAAACCAGAATCCAAAAGGATACGTGCTCCCCAGTGCTCACTGCAGCACTAGTCACGATGGCCAAGACATGGAAGCAACCTAAACGTCCATCACCAGAGAAAGAGAAAGACGGCGTGGTACCCATGTACCGCGGAATACTACTCAGCCATACAAAGAATGAAATTACACCATTTGCAGTGACACGAACGGACTTTGAGGTTATCGTCCTGAGCGAAGTAAGACAGAGAAAGACAAATATTATGTATCACCACTCATATGTGATACCTAATTTTTTAAACAAGAGATACAAATGAACATATTTATGAAACATAAAAACTTACAGATATTGAAAATAGATCTGTGGCTACCAAAGGGGAAACACTGTGGGGAGGGAAAATCATAAGATTTGTAACCCACAAGGGCCTACTGTGTAGCACAGGGAACTCTATTACTATTCTGTGATAACCTATGTGAGAAAAGAGTCTATAAATGAATATATGTTCGTGTAAACTAAATCACTATGCTATACCCCTGACATGAACACAACATTGTAAATCAACTATACATCAATAAAATTAAAAACTCACCATTCTTTTTTTTAAGTACAACCGATTAACAAACGACTATGTTGTCATGGTTTCAGGCGGACCGCGAAAGGACTCCGCCATGCATAAACATGTATCCAAACTCCCCGCCCATCCAGGTGGCCACAAATATTGAGTAGAATTTCATGTGCCATACAATAGGTCCTTGTTGGTTATTTATTTAAAATATTCATTTAAATGTGTACATGTCCATCCCAAACTCCCTAACTATCTCTTCCCCTGATCCTTTCCCCCGCAAGGAAGTTACTATTCTTAAAGTTCTTAGAAGAGTGCCTGCCCATTGTCAGCATTGTGTAAGTATTATTGAAGAAGTCCAGCTACCAGGGCCAGCACGACACTGCTAAGGAGTGGCTTTGTAACACTCGAGATGCTCTGGAGCCCAAGTTACAAAGTGTGGCTGAAATTTGGAGACACATTTCTCTCCCTGTCTCAACACTGAGTCTTTACTAGTTTTGGAATGTAGTGGGAAGTTTTGGAATTATTCTTCCTAAACCTTGAGATGTGAGTTGCAGAGTGGGCAAAGGGATGGGGAACTGCCAGGCAGCATCATAAACAGAAGAAGAAACATACTGATGACAGGCCATGTGACAACAGCTGAGAAGAGAGACAGATGGCTTCATGGGGACCCGTGAGATGTCCTTCCTGGAACTCCTAGAAACACGCTGGGTGACGTGACGGTTTGCATTTGTAATCAGACAGTGTCTTCATCCATGTGTCTAGCAGTGGATGCTGACTTTCTCCTGGGGTCTTCTCCGAGATTATCAACTGAAGCATCCATGAGTGGCCTCTCCAATGGCCTGAGCACCCTCAGAGCACGTGACTTCAGGTATCTTTTGGAGCAGGTCAGTGCTCCAAAAGAAAGTGTCTCAGCTAACAAGGTGGAAACTGCATTGATTTACGACCTAGCCTTGGAAGATACACAGCATTCCTTCTGCTACTTTCTGTTCGTTACTGAGACACAAGCTTGCCCAGGTCCAAAGGGAGGGAGCATAGACTGCACATCTTGATGGACAGAGTGCCAAGGTCACAGGGCAGAAGAACACATGAGATGGGATGTGTGGTCGCTGCTAAAATGCCATCAGGAACAGGAGCTATAAGCCAGAAGATATCTGCATTGTTTGTTTTCATTTAATTTATTCTACCTTTACCTGGATGAGTAAATTATCCACTTAGCCTACAAAATCCTTTTCTTTTTCAATGGCAGTATTACAAAGGGTAATCCCAATAATCAACCTGAAATCAAGATTGCTGGGAGAAAGAGCAATAACCTCATATAAGCAGATGACACTACCCTTACGGCAGAAAGTGAAGAAGAACTAAAGGGCCTTGTGATGAAAGTGAAAGACAGTGAAAAAGTTGGCTTAAAGCTCAACATTCAGAAAACTAAGATCATGGCATCTGGTCCCATCACTTCATGGCAAATAGATAGGGAAACAGTGGAAATAGTGACAGACTTAATTTTTGGAGGGCTCCAAAATCACTGCAGATGGTGACTGCAGCCATGAAATTAAAAGACGCTTACTCCTTGGAAGGAAAGTTATGACCAACCTAGACAGCATATTCAAAAGCAGAGACATTACTTTATCAACAAAGGTCTGCCTAGTCAAAGCTATGGTTTTTCCAGTGGTCATGTATAGATGTGAGAGTTGAACTATAAAGAAAGCTTAGCGTCAAAGAATTGATGCTTTTGAACTGTGGTGTTCGAGAAGACTCTTGAGAATCCCTTGGACTGCAAGGAGATCCAACCAGTCCACCCTAAAGGAAATCAGTCCTGAATATTCATTGGAAGGACTGATGCTGAAGCTGAAACTCCAATACTTTGGCCACCTGATTCGAAGAAGTGACTCATTGGAAAAGACCCTGATGCTGGGAAAGATTGCATGTGGGAGGAGAAGGGGACAATAGAAGATGAGATGGTTGTATGGCATCACCGATACGATGGACGTGAGTTTGAGCAGGCTCTGGGAGTTGGTGATGGACAGGGAGGCCTGGCGTGCTGCAGTCCATGAGGTTGCAAACAGTAGGACACAACTGAGCAATTGAACTGAACTGAACTAAAAGACAGATGGATTTTTAAAAACCCATCCAGTAACTACACAAAGACTGAGCTTCTTTCTTCCAGTGTCAGTGTATCAGTTCCAGGGAAAGATTCTGATTGGCTCTGCTGGTGTCTCATGACCTCACCTCGGAATTGCTCTTGCTGTGGGATGACGCTCCGTCCTGAGCCACGGTGAGGGGTGGGGTGGCCACATACTTATTCACTGGCCTAGGGGTCAGAATCTGCTATATCCACTGAGTAAATTTATCTAAACCTATATACATATATATGTATGCACATTTGGTCATGAAAATAAACAATAACTCAAAAACCTTTTTCACATGTGCTCTATTGTATTCTGTCCCCAGGAATCTTGACTGGGGAAACAGCTGGCTATCTTAGCTGCAAGAGCTGACTAGTATCTGGCAAGGACTTACAGACATGCAAGGTGCTAGCTGAAATTCACAGACGAAGAAATTAGGTGGTGTTCAAGTCTTCAATTTTAGTGCCTCAAATATCAGAGGGCCCCTTGTTCTTTGGGGCCCTGGGGGTACATGAGGACATGGGGTACAATGCCATCCCCTCCTTCTGAGTCAGAACACACTTCCTGTTATTCCCAGTGCGGACACAGCATTTGTCTCAAAGAACTAAAATCAAGGGTACTGAGCTGCTTTTGTGCATCCCATTCAAATCCAACCCTTTTATTTGGCTCTGAAAAATTTTCTAGAGGGATTAGTGAGACTCCTCAGTTTTTAGAGAGTTTTAGTGCCATTTTCGGAGAAGGCAATGGCACACCACTCCAGTATTCTTGCCTAGAAAATCTCATGGACGGAGGAGCCTGGTAGGCTGCAGTCCATGGGGTCGCTAGAGTCAGACACGACTGAGCGACTTCACTTTCACTTTTCACTTTCATGCATTGGAGAAGGAAATGGCAACCCACTCCAGTGTTCTTGCCTGGAGAATCTCAGGGACGGGGGAGCCTGGTGGGCTGCCATCTATGGGGTCACACAGAGTCGGACACGACTGAAGCGACTTAGCAGCAGCAGTGCCATTTTAGCAGCCCTGAATCTCATCAGCCTGTTTCAGTCTTCTTACTGAGCTTGACAAATGACTGTCGACAGAACACAGATTTAAATATGAGAGTTAATCTCTTACTGGGTATAACTGCAACAAAATTTCTATCAGATATCAACGTGAGCCTTCAGCCTGCTGGACTAATTGTTTCCTGGGTAAACACCCCTGCCTGGAAAGCGATCACTTCTGCCCATTAGTCTCCAGGGACTGAGGAGAACCTCCCAGTGGCTGGGACATGTCCCCTCATAATCAGGTGGTCAGTAAACCATTTGCCTCAGTGCCTTTTACGAGTGCCCAGTTGACCAGCATGATAAAAGTTTGAATTAGGTAATGCTCCTTTTTATTATCAGAAATGAATTGCCTCAGGTGGCTGGCACCAACGCAGTGTGCTCTTCCTCTGAGGAGAAGCCTTTTCTTCAATCAGCTTTCAACTGATGCAGAAGACAAAAGCAAAATAACCACACTGCAAGACTGCTCAGAATCAGTGTTGTAGGTTTCTTTTCCTGAATTTACTGACACTCTTCATTTAGTAATAATGTCATAATTTTCATAGTAACTATGGCATACCGTTCAGTTCAGATCAGTCGCTCAGTCGTGTCCAACTCTTTGCGACCCCATGAATCGCAGCACGCCAGGCCTCCCTGTCCATCACCAACTCCCGGAGTTCACTCAAACTCATGCCCATCGAGTCGGTGATGCCATCCAGCCATCTCATCCTCTGTTGTCCCCTTCTCCTTCTGCCCCCAATCCCTCCCAGCATCAGAGTCTTTTCCAATGAGTCAACTCTTCGTATGAGGTGGCCAAAGTATTGGAGTTTCAGCTTTAGCATCATTCCTTCCAAAGAACACCCAGGGCTGATCTCCTTTGTTTTTTTTTTTTTTATATATATATATATATATATAAATTTATTTATTTTAATTGGTGGTTAATTACAATATTGTATTGGTTTTGCCATACATCAACATGAATCCGCCACAGGTGTACACGTTCCCCATCCTGAACCCCTCTCCCACCTCACTCCCTGTACCATCCGTCTGGGTCATCCCAGTGCACCAGCCCCAAGCATCCAGTATCATGCATCAAACCTGGACTGACGATTCATTTCATATATGATATTATACATGTTTCAATGCCGTTCTCCCAAATCATCCCTCCCTCTCCCTCTCCCACAGAGTCCAAAAGACTGTTCTATACATCTGTGTCTCTTTTGCTGTCTCGCTTACAGGGTTATTGTTACCATCTTTCTAAATTCCATATATATGCGTTAGTATACTGTATTGGTGTTTTTCTTTCTGGCTTACTTCACTGTGTATAATAGGCTCCAGTTTCATCCACATCATTAGAACTGATATCTCCTTTAGAATGGACTGGTTGGATCTCCTTGCAGTCCAAGGGACTCTCAAGAGTCTTCTCCAACACCACAGTTCAAAAGCATCAATTCTTCGGTGCTCAGCTTTCTTCACAGTCCAACTCTCACATCCATACATGACCACTGGAAAAACCATAGCCTTGACTAGATGGACCTTTGTTGGCAAAGTAATATCTCTGCTTTTCAATATGCTGTCTAGGTTGGTCATAACTTTCCTTCCAAGGAGTAAGCGTCTTTTAATTTCATGGCTGCGATCACCATCTGTAGTGATTTTGGAGCCCAGAAAAATAAAGTCTGACACTGTTTCCAGTGTTTCCCCATCTATTTCCCATGAAGTGATGAGACCAGATGCCATGATCTTCATTTTCTGAATGTTGAGCTTTAAGCCAACTTTTTCACTCTCCTCTTTCACCTTCATCAAGAGGCTTTTTAGTTCCTCTTCACTTTCTGCCATGAGGGTGGTGTCATCTGCATATCTAAGGTTATTGATATTTATCCCGGCAATCTTGATTCCAGCTTGTGCTTCTTCCAGCCCCGCGTTTCTCATGATGTAATCTGCGTCTAAGTTAAATAAGTAGGGTGACAATATACAGCCTTGACATACTCCTTTTCCTATTTGGAACCAGTCTGTTGTTCCATGTCCAGTTCTAACTGTTGCTTCCTGACCTGCATATAGGCATACCGTTAGAGCAACATTAAACTCTGAACTTTCAATGTTTCTTCTAAGCCCACAAAGGGAAGCTTTGGGCAGGGCATGGTGAAACATTCCTACTGGAGTCAAGTTCCACTTTTGTTCCCAGTAAACCTTGAAATGCTGGTAAAACAGCATATCATGTTGTTGTTGTTTAGTCACTAACTTGTATCTGACTCTCGGACCCCGTGAACTGTAACCCCGTCAGTCTCCTCCGTTCATGGGATTTTCCAGGCAAGAATACTGGAGTGGGTGGCCATTTCCTCCTCCAGGGGATCTTCCTGACCCAGGGATCGGACCTGTGTCTACTTGTCAGGTGGATTCTTTACAACTGAGTCTCCTAGGAAGCCAATATTATGCTAGTTAATATATGTAATATCAGCATCCATGTTCACCATAAAGGAATATCATCCTTGGCTATCGAAGTGGTGGAATATTCTGGTGACTTTGAAGGCTCATGTTTCATTTATAACTTTTTAAAAAAATTCAACACATAATGACTGAAAGTTTATTGCAAATGAGAGATGATCCTCTGATTTTCTCTCTGCTATTCACGGACAAGGACACTTGGATTCCAGCCTGTGTGCTCCTTAGGGATGAGTCCTGAGTCTTCATCTCTGCTCTGTCTCTAATACGCGGCATGTAGTGGGTACTCAATCAATGCTCACCGATGAAAAACCATTTCCAGCCAACACCGAGGCAGTTAAAAAGCTGCCTGCCATCAGAGACCCAAAAACAGAGTCTTAAAGGATGGATGGAAATTAGTCCAAAGGGAAAACCGAAGACGGCCATCCAAGACAGAAGCAAGATGTATACATACACACAGTGGAATATTACTCAGCCATGAAGAGGGACAGCGTTGGGTCATTTGTGAAGACACAGATGGACCTACAGAGTGTCACACAGAGTGAAACAAATCAGAAAGAGAGAAGTATTATATACTAATGTATATATGTGGAATCCAGAGAAATGGAATAGATGATCATATTTGCAAAGCAGAAATAGAGACATGGATACAGAGAACAAATATATGGACACCAAGTGGGAAGTGGGTGGTGAGAGGAATTGGGAGACTGGGAATGACATGTACACTCTTGACATTCTGTGTAAAATAGATAACTAATGAGAACACCCTGTACACACAGGGGACTCCGCTCACGGTGCTGAGGGGACCTGAATGGGAAGGAAGTCCAAGACGGAGGGGATACATGTGTATGTGTGGCTGCTTCATTTTGCTGCTCAGTAGAAACTAACAACATTGTAAAGCAACTATACTTCAACAAAAATTAATTTAAAAGTAACAACAACAAAAGAAGCAACTGGAAGGAGGCAGGGATGGAAGACACGGGAGGCTGTGGACGTGGGAGCTGGAGCATCAAGTCTGCAGGAGGCTGAGGGCAGAGCTGGAGGGGGCACCTGTCAAGTCCTGGAGCGCCGGAGCGCAGGCTTGGGTCTGTCCATCCTGGGGAGGGCTGAGGGGTAAGAAGCAGAGATAGGTGTTGGCTGGACTTCTGACTTCGAACATTATTCAGGCTTCAGGATGGAGACGGAATCCAGGAGTACAGCTAGAGAGGAGACACCTTAGAAGTCTGACCCTGCTGATCCCCCTCACTGCCCCACAAGGACACAGCACAAGCTGGCCTTGGACTGTGTCCATCTCGATGTCCCTTTCCTCCCTGATGACAACTGTTAGAAACATACGTCCATCCATGTTGCTGCAAATGGCATTATTTTGTTCCGATCCAAAATCACTCAGGTTCATAGACTTTCCCAGCCCAAAACACACTGTGAACCCACTTGAGCATGAGGCACTGTTTCCAGGCTTCTCTCAAGAACACTGTAGGTTTTAACAGCCAAAGGCCTGAATCTGGTGCTGTTTTGTAAACATCAGAAGCTGCTTACCTAATGTGGGCTCTTTCCAGGCGAATCTATGAAAACAGATAACGGTTTCTGAAGAAGTGTTCAAGAAATCAAAATGACTCAGATTAAGATGAGAAAATTGTCAGCAAGGACTCTAGACTCCTTTGAATCCAGGTTGCTGTTCTTTATAGCAAAGAGAGTCTAACTGGTTTGCCAGCTCCATCAAAAACTCAGATGAGGAAACGTGCTTGCTTTCTAGCATATCGATTTAATTAGAACCAAGAGAAAACTTACTGGTAGGAAAGGTTGTTAGGAAATGCGGCAGATTACAAAGAACCCTGCAAATGTATGCCTTCTATAAATTCAAGGAGCACCCACTCTGTGCACGGCTCTTGGCTAAGGGAATCTACTCACCAAGAGAACTAAGATTTTGCCTAAGTAGAGCTTGCATTCCAGCTCCGTGAGGTCTAAGGGAGACCAAACCAGTGAGCTGAGAGTGAATGCGAGATACTGGGCACCTAAGCCCAGGGTGGGACAGTCCCGTGGGGATGCAGTGGATACAGACAAGCAAGTGATGAGGACAGGGCTTATATCCAGGAGAAGCTGGGTGTGAAGAAAGCACTTGGATCGGCTAAGAGGCAGGGAATGAGTGTGAGCCTGGAAAAGAGGTTCTGAGTTTTGACCAGAGCAGGACAGGAAGAAGCTCCATTAAAAACATGGACTGTGTCCTGGAGAGAAAAGTATTCATGGCAAAGAGGGTGGGGGATGAACTCATGACATGAGAGCATCTGAGCTGATGCTTGGAGAACAGTAGGGCAAGAGACCAGCGAGGCCACTTTAGGGGTGACACGGGAAAGAAATGATGGGACCCTGAGTGAGTGGCTAAAAGGATAGGATTCAGTTGCTATTTGAATGGAATTTGTGAGAAGCAGTGGCCAAGCCTTGTGACTAGAAGTCAGGTGGTACCATGAGCCACATGGGGAGGAAGGCAGGTAAGAACACACGTGCTGAGCCGAGCTCAGCATCACCTGGGTGCCTGAGAAGAGATGGCCCCAGCATGTCTGCACTCGGAGAGCCATGTGGACTGGGTGTGGCTCCAGGTCAGGAGGCTCAAGGTCTAAGAGAACCAAGGAGCTGGGTGAATGAGAGGCCACAGCTTCAGAAGGGAGCCACTCAAGCCTCACTCCAGTCAACCGAAGGGGAACCAGTGCAATGCAGCATTGCTCATCACCTGCATGCTGGCTGATGCCAGCTCAGTCCCAGGGCTTCAGCCCCATGACTCTTCAGAGCCCTTTAGAAAAGTAGTCTCCACACTCCTCCCCTCCCGTGTGCCTCAGTACTCTGGGCTCTGAGTTTCCCTGGATTCTGATCATTGGTTCAAACCCAGGTTCTCTGAGAGCTTAGACGGGGACCTGACCTGAGTAGGGGAAGCTTATCCACATCCTGGCTAACCCACCTTGCCAGTGACTGAATGAAGTCCCCGTGACACCCAAGCTCTCAATGCAGACCCCTGGTTTGGGCAACCTAAGTTCTCCAGCCCTGACCCTCCATCCTGAAGGGCTCTGAATCCTGGCTAGGGCTCCCTGCTCTATGGTCCCCCAGAAGACAAGCCGCTGCACTAGAGTGAGCTCCTCTCCAGTGGACCTTGGCAGCCTGGCCACTGCTGCCTTCACAGCTGCTCGTGCTACAGCAGTCAGTCTCTCCTGGTGTCTCCAAGCCTGGCAGAGAGGCAGCCACGTTCACCCACTCCGTGGCTTGACTCCGTGACACTCTGTAGTTTTGCTTCCTTGCTTCTTGATGTTAGAAGTGCAGCGACAATCCCAAGCAGGTCAGCAATTCTATCGTCCATAATCAATAAACCTCCTGTTCTTCAAGGATCCCTATCAGGGACCTGTGCGGTGTCACTGTGGTCCGTTCACCTACATCACTCAACATGAGTCAGCCCAAGACATCATTCCCCTCAAGACGCTCTATAACCAGGATCTGCTCCCTCTAGAAACACCGTGTGATTTCAATTAATCGCAGAACCAAAAGATGAAACAGACAAGGCCACCACAAGGCACACAGGAGCCCTCGCACCCCTGCATTCCGGGGTGGCCAGCATCACAGCTGTCAGGACACAAGCACAGAGTTGACAAACTCCTCCTAAACATTTTAGACTTTTGTGGACCAGACCTCTGTTGAACCCCTTCCACTCTGCTAATAAAATGAGCTCTGACCACGCAGAAGCCACTGGGTGAGGCTGTATTTCCTGAAAAACTTCACTGACAGAAGCAGGCGATGGGCCACATGTGGCCAGCAAGGGGCAGCTGGCCAAGCAATCATCTGATGTGGTGCAGAGAAGGAATAGGAGGAAGGAGAGGATGGAGCCTCAGAACAGGGCAGCTGGAAGGACGGGCAGCATGAAAGCCAGATGACGGTGAGTGAGAGAGGCACAGTCACGGGGACTTCGCTGGTGGTCCAGTAACTAAGACTTCACCTTCCCAAGAAGGGGCTGCGGTTTTGTTCCCTGGTCAGGGAGCCAAGATCCGACATGCCTTGTGGCCAAAAAACCCTAAACATAAAACAGAAGCAATATTGTAGTAAATTCAATGAAACACTTTAAAAACGATTGACATCAGGCTTCCCTGATGGTCTAGGGGTGAAGAATCCTCCTTTCAATGCTGGAGACAATAGCTGGATCCCTGGTCCAGGAAGATTCCACATGCCTTGGAGCATCTAGGCCCGTGTGCCCCAGCTTCTAAAGCTGGCCTGCCTAAAGCCCATGCTCTGCAGTAAGAGGGGTCGCCATAACAAGAAGCCCACACACCATAACCAGAATAGACCCCACTCGCCAAAACTAAAGAAAAGCCATCACATGGTGATGAAAAGCCAAAAATAAAAATAATTTTTAAAAATGTTTCACAAAGAAATCTTTATAATAAGTCATGGTTACATATATATGCATATATAGATATAGGTATGTATAAAACATATGTATATTATATACATGTATAGGCGTGAGAAACCTATATGCAGGTCAGGAAGCAACAGTTAGAACTGGACATGGAACAACAGACTGGTTCCAAATAGGAAAAGGGGGTACGTCAAGGCTGTATATTGTCACCCTGCTTATTTAACTTCTATGCAGAGTACATCATGAGAAACGCTGGGCTGGAGGAAGCACAGGCTGGAATCAAGATTGCTGGGAGAAATATCAGTAACCTCAGATATGCAGATGACACCACCCTTATGGCAGAGAGAGAAGAGGAACTCAAAAGCCTCTTGATGAAAGTGAAAGAGGAGAGTAAAAAAGTTGGCTTAAAGCTCAACATTCAGAAAATGAAGATCATGGCATCTGGTCCCATCACTTCATGGGAAATAGATGGGGAAACAGTGGAAACAGTGTCAGACTTTATTTTTCTGGGCTCCAAAAATCACTGCAGATGGTGATCGCAGCCATGAAATTAAAAGACACTTACTCCTTGGAAGGAAAGTTATGACCAAACTAGATAGCATATTCAAAAGCAGAGACATTACTTTGCCAACAAAGGTCCGTCTAGTCAAGGCTATGGTTTTTCCAGTGGTCGTGTATGGATGTGAGAGTTGGACTGTGAAGAAAGCTGAGCACTGAAGAATTGATGCTTTTGAACTGTGGTGTTGGAGAAGACTCTTGGGAGTCCCTTGGACTGCAAGGAGATCCAACCAGTCCATTCTAAAGGAGATCAGTGCTGGGTGTTCTTTGGCAGGACTGATGCTAAAGCTGAAACTCCAATACTTTGGCCACCTCATGCGAAGAGCTGACTCATTGGAAAAGACCCTGATGCTGGGAGGGATTTGGGGGCAGGAGAAGAGGACGACAGAGGATGAGATGGCTGGATGGCATCACCTACTTGATGGACGTGAGTCTGAGTGAACTCCTGAAGTTGGTGATGGACAGGAAGGCCTGGCGTGCTGTGATTCATGGAGTGTCAAAGAATCAGACATGACTGAGCGACTGAACTGATAGCCATGTGTATATATATACACACACATATCTCTTCGTGTGTGTGTGTGTGTATGTGTGTGTGTATTGAAAATTCTAGTCTCTGGCAGTTTAGAAGATTCAGTTCAATTCAGTTCAGTTGCTCAGTTGTGTCCAACTTTTTAGGACCCCATGGACAACACCACACCAGAATGCCCTGTCCATCACCAACTCCCAGAGTTTACCTAAACTCATGTCCATTGAGTTGGTGATGCTATCCAACAATTTCATCCTCTATCGTCCCCTTCTTCTCCTGCCTTCACTCTTTCCCAGCATCAGGGTCTTTTCCAATGAGTCAGCTCTTCGCATCAAGTGGCCAAAGCATTGGAGTTTCAGCTTCAACATAAGTCCTTCCAATGAATACCCAGGACTGATTTCCTTTAGGATTGACTGGTTTGATCTCCTTGCAGTCCAAGGGACTCTCAAGAGTCTTCTCGAACACCACAGTTCAAAAGCATCAATTCTTCAGCGCTCAGCTTTCCTTATAGTCCAAATCTCACATCCATACATGACTACTGGAAACACCATAGCCTTGACTAGATGGAACTTTGTTGACAAAGTAATGCCTCTGCTTGTAAATATGCTCCCTAGGTTGGTCAAGGCTTTTCTTCCAAGGAGCAAGCGTCTTTTATTTCATGGCTGCAGTCACCACCTGCAGTGATTTTGGAGCCCAAGAAAATAAAGTCTGTCACAGTTTTTATTGTTTCCCCATCTATTTGCCATGAAATGATGGGACCGGATGCCATGATCTTAGTTTTCTGAGTGTGGAGATTTAACCCAACTTTCTCACTCTCCTCTTTCACTTTCATCAAGAGGCTCTTTAGTCCTTCGTTTTCTGCCATAAGGGTGGTGTCATCTGCATATCTGAGCTTATTGATATTTCTCCCAGCAATCTTGATTCCAGCTTTTCTTCATCCAGCCTGGCATTTCTCATGATGTACTCTGCATAGAAGTTAAATAAGCAGGGTGACAATATACAGCCTTGACGTACTCCTTTCCCTATTTGGAACCAGTCCCTTGTTCCATGTCCAGTTCTAACTGTTGCTTCTTGATTGCCATACAGATTTCTCAGGAGGCAGGTCAGGTGGTCTGGTATTCACATCTCTTTGGGAATGTTCCAGAGTTTGTTGTGATCCAGACAGTCAAAGGCTTTGGTGTAGTCAAGAAGGCAGATGTTTTTCTGGAACTCTCTTGCTTTTACAATGACCCAGCAGATGTTGGCAATTTGGTCTCTGGTTCCTCTGCCTTTTCTAAAACCAGCTTGAACATCTGGAAGTTCACGGTTTACGTATTGCTGAAGCCTGGCTTGGAGAATTTTGAGCATTACTTTACTAGCGTGTGAGATGAGTGCAATTGTGCAGTAGTTTGAGCATTCTTTGGCATTGCCTTTCTTTGGGATTGGAATGAAAACTGACCTTTTCCAGTCCTGTGGCCACTGCTGATTTTTCCAAATTTGCACAGTCAACAAGAGAGTCCAAAATGCAGTACTTGGATGCAATCCCCAAAACAACAGAATGATCTCTGTTCATTTCCAAGGCAAACCATTCAATATCACGGTAATCCAAGTCTATGCCCCGACCAGTAATGCTGAAGAATCTGTAGTTGAACAGTTCTATAACGACCTACAAGACCTTCTAGAACTAATACCCAAAAAAGATGTCCTTTTTACTATAGGGGACCGGAATGCAAAAGTAGGAAGTCAAGAAATACCTGGAGTAACAGGCAAATTTGGCCTTGGAGTGAATGAAGCAGGGCAAAGGCTAATAGAGTTCTGCCAAGAGAATGCACTGGTTTTAGCAAACACCCTCTTCCAACAACATAAGAGAAGACTCTACACATGGACATCACCAGATGGTCAACACCGAAATCAGATTGATTATATTCTTTGCAGCCAAGGATGGAGACGCTCTATACAGTCAGCAAAAGCAAGACCGGGAGCTGACTATGGCTCAGATCATAAACTCCTTATTACCAAATTCAGACTGGAATTGAAGAAAGTTGAGAAAACCACTAGACCACTCAGGTATGATCTAAATCAAACCCTTTATGACTATACAGTGGAAGTGAGAAATACATTTAAGGGACTAGATCTGATAGATAGAGTGCCTGATGAACTATATACGGAGGTTCATGACAGTGTACAGGAGACAGGGATCAAGACCATCCCCAAGAAAAAGAAATGCAAAAAAGCAAAATGGCTGTCTGAGGAGGCCTCACAAATAGCTGTGAAAAGAAGGAAAGCGAAAAGCAAAGAAGAAAAGGAAAGATATAAGCATCTGAATGCAGAGTTCCAAAGAGTAGCAAGGAGAGATAAGAATGCTGTACTCAGTGCCCCAACCCTGAAGCAGGCCGTTGCCAACCCATGCCTCCACCAGAGACTCTTGGACACTCACAGGCAAGTCTAGGTTAGGTTTAGTATATGGAGACGAGCTTGAGGAGTTTAACTGAAGACCCTGATATGTCTATGAGCAAATTGCCCTTGACCGTTAGCCAAGGACATTCAAGTCAGGAAGTTTCTATAAAACCAAAGTGAACCTTCATGTTACAGCCCTGGGACGGTAAACACACTAAATAAGTAAAGCACTGGGATGCTGGGTCTTATCACAGCTATAACATCTCAATAGTCAGGAAGAATCTTGGAAACATCATCTCTCTTGCTGTCAGGCAAGTTGACAAGTTTCCTGCCCGAAAATGACGCTTAAATTTTCACTGCAGGATTGATGGGAATCCTGGAACGCTGTGATAAGGAAACAGCTTTTCTGCTGCTGATTTCTAAATGAAGGCTATGGTTTAAGAAGCCAGAAAACAAGGAAGTGACAAGCAAGGGAAGAAGGAAGAAGAGGAGGCGGATGGATAACACATCATTCTGCTGTTTTGAAAATCACTAAAAAGTGGCAAGGTAGGTTCTGGGCCTCAGGTGAGAAAGTGATGCTGTTCACCAAGATCCTCAAGAACGTCCAGATGACCTGGATCACAGGGAAAGCAAAGAGGTCTGAGTTCACAGCCATGACCATATTGCAGGCAAGGAGCTTACCCCAAGGGCTCCATCAGCCTGCCGCCTCTGCTTCTGGGGCACCTGGCCTGGTGCCCAACAGCGAGAGCTCCTTTCCTCTCACCAGCCTAGCCCTTCCCTAATCTGGGTGTTTATCTTTCTGTGTGCTCACTCTCAGTTGCTCCTGACTTCTCTTTTCTGCTCTTTCAAAGAGCCAGCACTCTGTGTAACGAGGCTGTGTGCTGTGCCCAAGTCTTAAACTTAGGATGAGGATGCATATTTGATCAAGATCTATGTAAATTCCACTCACCAGAGTGAATATTATTTTTCTTTGCTTTGAAAATACAGTTCACCTCTGTCTATATTTGTGTTCCTACAAACGGCAAAGCCTTCATTTATTGTTTTCAATCACCTTTTTTATATTCAACCTCTCTCATTTTAAAGTCCTTCTTGAAAAAGTAATGCCTCCCCCAATGGAGGCCTTTACAGAAAAAAAAAAAAATCACAACACAATTCTTTTCTACCTTGTGTCCTATATGTGAGACGCTTTCAAGAACATCCTTAAGCCGAAAAGCCCAATCCTTGCCATTTATCTTCAACTATTGTCTGGACTACAGAATCACATTTTGCCTGCAAACGGCAGCCTTCCAAACGCAAAATTTTATTTTAAGTATTTAAGTAGTTTTTAAACATATTATTGTGTAATAACACAGGAGTCATTTTCACTTTATCACATTAAGATAAAAAATATACATGGCCTTTTTTTCTCCTGTTTTTTTCCTTCTTCTGAGAAACCTTGTTACTAGATTGCACAAAAGGACAATAAGAACTACATGGGGATCTTGTTAAGATGTAGTTTCTGATTCAGTAGGTCTGGAGTAGGGCCAAAGTTCTGCCTTTCTAACCAGCTCCCAGGAGTGGCTGCTGCTGCTGCTCCGAGGACCACAAGGGGAGAAGAACAGGGACCCAAGCAGTGGTTCTCACTTTGGTTCCACATGCAAATCCCCTGAGAAGCTCTAACAGCAGAGTTGCCTGAGTCCCACCCCATAGATGCCAGTGGGATTGGCCTGGAGGGTGGCCTGGTCTCAGAAATGAGTGAGAGAAGCCGGGTGACAGATGCCACTGTGCAACTCAGTGGTTAACAGTGGTCTAAGGCCAGATCCGGGCTTCTCTGGTGGCTCAGTTGGTAAAGAATCCACCTGCAATGAGGGAGACCTGGGTTCGATCCTTGGGTTGGGAAGATCCCCTGGAGGAGGGCATGGCAACCCACTCGAGTATTCTTGCCTGGAGAATCCCATGGACAGAGGAACCTGAAGGGCTGCAGTCCATGGGATTGAAAAGAGTTGGACATGACTGAGCAACTGTGCATAGCACCAGGCCAGATCCAGCTGGCAGGCATCCCTCATCCTTCCTGGGAGGGCAGAGTCTGTGCCTCTGACATCTCTTCCTCCATGGAAACTTTATCTCTAGGTCATTATGGAAGTACAGCTTGCTTCCAATACTATCCATGTGCTTACAATTAAACCTGACTCCCACAGGGTGAGTTTTTCAAGCCCTCTTTCCCACTTACATTGAGAACCAGCACGTTTGGATCAGTGACTCTCATGGACACAACTTGGGTGGGTGGTTCCCATGGACACAATCAGAGCAGTCCAACGTGAGAGGTCTTAGAGTCCTAGGTCTTCGATCTCATGTAAGCATCACATACAAAAACCTCTGGGAGGAAAATCAGTTTCATGCATTCTCCAGATAGGAAGACCAAGGCCAAGGGAAATTATTTGGATAACTGGGTGCTTGTCTAAGGATGTGTTTCCCAGGAAGAAGTAATATTCTATCTCTACCTGTAGAACAACCTAAGCACACAAAATGCTTTGGCAAAGACCTAAGGTAAGAAACTTAGGCTCCTGAGGACTTAAGAGTTAGCCTGTAATTCTCAAAGAGCCCAGCCTATAGACACTCTGATAAGATGGGCAGCCTGGTGATGTCCCTGCCTGGCTCAATGACCCCCCAGGCTACCCTCATACTTACAGAGACCTCACGTGTGAAGACAGATATTGTGTGATTATCAAGGTTCTGACATAGGTTGAAAGAAAGACAACCTATGTGAAAAGCAGATTTGGCTGAGGACTCAGGTGGAGAAGGGATGCAAGATTCAGAGCATTTCCTGCTGCTGCTGCTGCTAAGTCGCTTTCAGTCGTGTCCGACTGTGTGTGACCCCATAGATGGCAGCCCACCAGGCTCCCCCGTCCCTGGGATTCTCCAGGCAAGAACACTGGAGTGGGTTGCCATTTCCTTCTCCAATGCACAAAAGTGAAAAGTGAAAGTGAAGTTGCTCAGTCGTGCCCGACTCTTAGCGACCCCATGCACTGCAGCCTACCAGGCTCCTCCGTCCATGGGATTTTCAGGCAAGAGTACTGGAGTGGGGTGCCATTGCCTTATCCAGAGCGTTTCCTGGGCAAATTTAAAAAGTTTCTAGGGACTTGGAATTGGTGACAATGATATAACTTCACTGAGTTATTTCTGGAAACCTATCTCAAGTCTATAATTATAACTCGTCACTTTACTACCTATTGACAATTGGCCTTTAGGTTCTGAAAATTTTTTCTAATATAGTTGAACTTCTAAATGAAAGGTCATCATTTTCTCCATTTACTTTTATCTCCACCCTATGACTTCTAGGGAATAATTCACAAATACCATTGAATAATGAGATGATCTTGAGGACACCAGATGAGCACTCCAGTGGCCAGATTCTGCTGGGTCAGAAAGGACCCAGGGGTTACATTCACAGTGAGGTTCCTACTGTACGCATATCTTTATTCTGCCATATTGATAATGGCAGGATTTAATTGTTGGCAAAAACAAACCACTGTGAAAGGACTGTTTCAGTGGAGAGTCCACATCCAAGGCTTACTGTGAAGGCCAAGTGCAATCAATCATCACTAGCATGTGAGTGCAGATGTGTGTCATAGTGCCGGGGTGACCATCAGCTTGCATCTAAATTCAGCAAGTCTATACTATTTATTGCAGAGACTCCCAAGTCTCTTACACTTCCAGTAAGTGTTCAAAAATCCCAAGAGGCATCTCTGTGGTCCTGCCTGGTCCAACAGCCCTCTGACACCGAGCCACAAAGTACTATTGGTCTGAAATCTTGCCCAAAGGGCATCAAGTTAATTGTACCTTAGTGGGGTCGCCAAAGAGATCCTCATGCCCCAGTGTGTTCCAGGATTCCGGTCTCTGTATCTAGAACCCAAGCATCTGTAGGTCTCTCTGAAACAAACCATATTTGAGTTCCAGCCACATGTGTACTTTTTGATACAATGTCTACTCCCTTCCCACATCACTTGAGAGTCTTCATATAGCCCTTTTTTGATGTTGAGTTTCCTTCCAGAAGACACCAAGCTAGTAAATATCAGCTGGGCTCTCCCTGTAGTCCACAAGTCGTGCCCAAATCTTCTAAACAAGCAGTGGTCACAGCTGAGACCAAGAAAAGATTATACAAGCAGAAAGGTGTTTGGTCATAGATCCAAGGAGATAAATACAATTTTTTACTTGCAGCCCCTTTTCAAAGCCAACATGTTTAAGCTGACAAATGGTGGGCCATTTGCCGTACCCAATAGTTGAAAAGAAGCTCAAAATTTCCAGAATAGGCATCTACCATGTGGTGTAGTTAGAGATGTTATTGGGATCAGAAAAACTTGCCAAATGGGAAAACCCAAATCAAATTATTATTCCAGTAAACAAATTGAAAATGAAGGCATTCCCAGATGCTTTTGACAAGGGGCAAATGGACTTCTAAATCAAACATTTCATAAATATATTAGCAAAACGCATTATATAACACTAACATCAATGACACACACCAGATTGCTGAGGTTCTTAATCACATCTTTTCAATCTAGGCGCTTATACTGTGAAAGGGTTGGTTCCTACAGACAGCTCATAACACAAAGTAAGTCTCTCCAATGACGTTCCCGCCATTACCAAATGTTTTTCTTCTGATTTGTCTCCAGACATGACATTTTTGCAAATTAAACTGGATTACATTATCCATGATGGCTGAAATTCAATTACCCAAATAACTAACCAGCCAGCTCCATGACTAAATCGTCCACCTGCTGCCTGAACTTTTGGGGTTTGACAGCCTGCTGGGTTCATTTTGACTTTATAAAGTAGAAGTAGAGACCTGGATTTCTCTGGGAAAAGAACCTGGAAATTCTTTCCTTCTAACGTTACTTTAGGGATCAAGGTCAGATTCTCTCTGTAAAAGATAAAAAATTCACATATTTTCAGACACAAGGGCTGCATGCCCCTCCTCAGTTCCTCTCTGCGGTCTTTCTCTGATCTGCTTTTATGCCCATTTATCACGGTTTCCAATTTTATACAACCTCAAAGACCAGAATAGACATCTTTATCTTTATATGTATCTCTCGGTCAAAAGGAATTCGCATTTCCATTTATGAAAATACTGTCATGCTGCCTTTCCATAAGAGAGTCTGCAGGGTTACATTCCCTCTAACTGTGGATAAAAGGGCACACTTCTTTTCACACTCATCAACACTTCATAATACACATCTCTTAATTTTCCCCGAATGACAGATCAAAACAACTCATTATTTGTACTTATATTTCTACAGTCACTTGAGATTGTACAACTTTTCAGGTTTACAGCCCCTTCAACAAACCTAATATAGGGAGTTAGAACAGTCTTTTAAGGTAAAAACAAACAAAAAAGCCATAAGATTAAAAACTGCCAAAATATGTGTTGGTAGAAAAATTTCAACTGATAAATGAAGAAGCAAGAATCAAATTTCCAGCTAATACTAAATAAAAGGTAAAAGATACCAGAGAAATAGAACTTCAAAGTGTTATTTGAATAAAAGACTGGAAAGATCTTTTATTGTAAGATGGTCTTATATTGGGAGGCAATTCGGAAAGGAAGTTTTTAAAGATGAGGAGAGACAGTTTTCTATATATATATATATATTTGTTTTCATAACAAAGCACCACAAACTCACCATCTGAAGCAGCGCAAATTGCCTCACAGCTCTGCAGGTCAGAAGTCTGGCAGGCATGGCTGAAATCCAGAGGTCAGCCGCTACGTTCCTTTCTGAAGCCTCTAAGTTTTAGGGGAGAATCTGGTTTCTGTCCATTTGGGTTGCTAACAGAATGTAGCTCCTCGAAGTTGTAGCGAGGTCCCTGTTTTCTCGCTGGCTGTACCTGAGGGCTGTTCCTGGCTCCTCGAGGCGGCTCATGGCACCTTCTCGGATCTCCAGGTGATGAGATTGAGCCCATCGAGGTAATCTAATCTCTTCTCTCTACTGTAAAGTCCACTGACCAGCAGCCTTAATGGTATCTGCAACCTGAACTCACTGTGGCCAAGTGACGTAACACATCCACAGGTTCTAGGGATTAGAGGATCTTCACGGTCCGAGTGGGGGCAGGGGAGGACGACAGTTCTGCCCACCACAATCAGCCTGCTGGAAGAGTCACAGAAGCCCCAAAGAATGACAGAGCCCGTATTTTTCCTTAACTTCTAAGGTTATTATTTATTTATATTTATTCACTGATGGCTGTGCTGGGTCTTGATTGCGGCACACAGGCTTCTTCTGCAATTGCAGCTCATCAACTCTGCAGCACAGGCTGTTTGTTGTGGCTCAGGGGCGTAACTGCTCCTCAGTGTGTGGGATCTTTGCTCCCAGAGATCAACCTAACCTAACCACTGGTGTGGGGTATGCAGGCTACCTGCAAGCCTAACCACTGGACCACCAGGGAAGTCCTAATCCCTGAGTTTAAAACAAAATCTCTGACCTTCCTTAAAGCTTATTTGAGGAAGCCCTTGATCCAAACAGGTGCCATCTGGAGACTCTATCTTTTTCTTGAGATCCTCTCCCCTGACTGCCAGGCACTGGACACCATTCTGACTTTTCCTGTGGCCAGAACCACATCTGGGTGCAAGAGACAGTAGGAGACACAGCCCTTCTGTCAATCCATGGCACCCCTCATCACCTGGGGACCCCAGCCCTGCTTCCACAGCCAGGTCTCCCCGGATCTCTTGTGAAAATAGCTTCTCCTGCTTTTTTGGAGTCTTGGGAGGAGCTGGATCACTTATAAAGACCCCTCTATGTCCTCTCCTCGGAGAAGGCAATGGCACCCCACTCCAGTACTTTTGCCTAGAAAATCCCATGGATGGAGGAGCCTGGTAGGCTGCAGTCCATGGAGTCGCTAGAGTCGGACACGACCGAGCGACTTCACTTTCACTTTCCTTCTCTTTCATGCATTGGAGAAGGAAATGGCAACCCACTCCAGTGTTCTTGCCTGGAGAATCCCAGGGACGGGGGAGCCTGGTGGGCTGCCGTCTATGGGGTCGCACAGAGTCAGACACGACTGAAGCAACTTAGCAGCAGCAGCAGCATGTCCTCTCCTCTCTCCTCTGGTGGGGAAGCCATTCAGGCAAATTGACACCTGGAAGACCACAGCTCATAAGATACATGCAGAGGGGTCTGATTCTCTCTTTTTTAAAAGGAAATTATTAAGATTTTATTTGGCTGTGCTGGGTCTTACTTTTGGCAGATGGAATCTTCAGTCTTGATTGCAGCACGCTGGATCTTTCAGCTGCAGCACGTGTGTCTATTCCCCTGACCAGGAATTGAACTCAGGCCCCCACATTGCGAGTGCAGAGTCTTAGCCACTGGGCCACTAGGGAAGTCCCAGATCTGATTCTCTTATGTACATATATACCTATACATATATGTGTGTAAATGTGCTCATGTGTGTGCATACACATGTGGGCTCCCCAGGCGGTGCAGTGGTAAGGAATCCTCCTGTAAATGCAGGAGACACAAGAGACGTAGGTTCAATCCCTGGGTCGGAAAGATATCGTGGAGTAGGAAATAGCAACTGGCTCCAGTATTCTTGCCTGGAAAATTCCATGGACAGAAGAGCCTAGTGGACTACAGTCCATAGGTTCGAGAAGAGTCAGCCATGACTGAGCAACTGAACACACATACCTGGACATGTATGAGAGACAGATACACCAACACACACAAACACTCATATACACATACACATAGGTTAAAACAAATAATCCACTTTTCTCCCAAGCTATTCAAAAACTTTTTATTACTATTATTATTTATTCTAAATGGGTCTTTGTAGACTACATATAAGACATATAAGACTACATATAAGACAATACGTAGTTTCATTGACCAGACTGCAATACTTACACCTGAGAATAAGCCTTTTCCTCAAGTTCATGGAGACAACTATTGCCATCCACTCTGGAACAGGGACATCCTGACCAAAATTGACCATCATTATGCCTTATTCAACAAGCTTACGCTCTCAGGAGATAACCTACATGATAGTAAGACTGAGGTCTGCAGGTGAATGGTGTGGGGTATGCAGGCTACCTGCAAGGTGTAGATGAGGAGATGCATGATTACTGTGGTCCTCCATGGAGCACCAACACCAGTTGGGGAAGCCCAAGGTTCATTAGCCCCCCAAAAAGCTTCCATGGATCGACCTTGGAATCTGTATGCTGGGAAGGGAACCAAAAAGAATCCACATGCCACAAGATCAGTTGCATGTAGGAAACTTCCCCCAAGAAGCTACCCAGGTTAAGGCTGGCTGTGCTGAAATCAACATGGTGAAGGTCCCAGTGGATCTCCAATGAAGGTCTCAAATGGCATCACCATGAAGACCATTCATGACTTCAGAAGCATCTTACTTGGGAGGTAAACTAGTCCTATCATAAGAACACAAATAAAATACTTTGGGTGAGGCTCATCATTTCCTAGCCCATCCTAGAACCTAAAAGTTGGGAGTTACTTTCATGACCCCACACAAGTTGGGTTCTACAAGTTCCTACATGCTACTTATCTTCAAATATCTAATCACTGCCATAGGACAGAGTGACGAATGACCGAGCTGGCATCCCAGCTCTGCATTCATGCGTGGTGTGATCTCAGGCGGGTCACTTCACTCCTCTAAACCTGAGGGTCCTCATCCATAAAAATGGACATAATGAATACACAGAGAGGATTGCTATGAAATTGAATAAAGCAATCATGGAGAAACCCATAGCATTATCACTTTTCTATCCTTTCCTTGTGGGTCTTAGGCCAACCATTCTTCCCTCTCTACTCTTCAGACCCATGCCCCAGAATCATCCTGGAAGAAACCAAAAATACTGAATTTCTGAGTCCGTACTCCTAAATCTTGATCTGCAAACTAACCTATCACATGCTTGAGACCCGGCATAAAATATCACTGTCCCACAACAGCCTGCTGATATTGGAATAAAACTCATAACCTGGTCCACGGTGCAGCGGCAAGAAAGATCAAAAGCCCAAAGTCCCAGCCCTGAGCACAGTGAAAAACAAGCTGTCTTGTAAGGATGAGCTTGTTCAATTGTGGATGCTTTGAGCATGTTAAATAGGCACTGAACAGCAACAATGGAAACAAGACCCAGGGCAACGAAAGTGCAGCCATTAAACTTTCATGATTTCAGAGCTTAGGACATGCGCGTTCATCACTATGGCACTTTTTATGTCTGTGAATTTATAACGAACGTAGCTGTAGAAAATCAGCGCTATTCATGGCAAACACTTAGTGCATAATGCTGGCGTTTTAGAAACTGTCATCAAAACCATTTCACCATAAAAACAAATGAGACCTTTATAAGGAAAAAACCTGAATGCCCTGACACCATCTTTCAATAGGCTAAGAAGGTTCATGGCTTTCAGTTCCTGCTTTCATACCATGGCACCTGCTGAGGTCAGTTGGGCCATTTATTTTCAGAAAGAAACTCAACAGAGAAAGTTGAGTGATTTGTTGAACTCAAAGGTACTGAAGTCTAGTTTCTAGCGTGTATCCTCATCCAGAGTAATTTTCACAGTATTTCCATCTGCAACCCACCATCTCTCTTCCCCCCACATACACACAGTAATTGATGAAGAGGCACTCCAGGGGCCAACTTGAGTTTTCCGTTTTTCACTGTCTCTTTTCTATCCTAGGAGCATCGCTCTGGCTTGCCAACTATTGGCTCTGCAGTTTGAAAATCCTCTTTTGGGGTTGGATTCTCCCAGACAGTGTTTTACCAGGGAAAGGATGACCTCAGGGGCCACCAGAAAGGAATGGGGAGTGAGACAGATGGAGGCAGCTGCTAGAGGGGGCTTTGATGAGCAGGTCCCCACTGCGGACAACGGGGGCTCCATCCCACGGCTGGCCTCTGGGGTCTGGAACGCCTCTACATATGGAGGTGTATGGAACACCTCTCACGGAATCCCAGGGGCGGGAGAACTGCGGTATTTATCCACCAACATCCATGTGTCACTGGTTCAGGGCTGCTCCAGGTAAACCTCTCTGCACTCCTGTCTGCCCTCACAGTCCTCACAGACCAAGCACACCCCGCAGCCAGCAAAAGTCCCTGGGCATTCTCAGGTTCCAGCAGTGGGATGCTACCAGCATGGCACACTGGAGTGGTGAGTGGCAAGTGAGTACAGGCAGGGCAGTAACAATGTCTGCTTCATGCTATATGTATGGTATTGTTATTGAGTCAGTTGTGTCCGACTTTTTGCGATCCCATGGACTGTAGCCCGTCAGGCTCCTCTGTCCATGGAATTCTCCAGGCAAGAGTGGGTTGCCTGGAGTGAGTTGCCACTTCCTTCTCCAGGGGATCTTCCTGATCCAGGGATCGAGGCTGGGTCTCCTGCACTGGCAGGCATGTTCTTTAGCATCTGAGCCACCAAGGAAGCTTTGTATAAATCTCCCCAATCCAGACTCTCTCAAGTGGCCTTTCTATCACTTGCCGTCTCCATCCTAAGAAATCCTTCGGAAATGGACCTGGGAGCTCTCTCCAGAGGATTCTGACTGTGACCTGCCTTTCTGTGCAGCTGTGACCAGGACCAACGCTGGCAAATAAAGGAGGAGCAGATGCAGGCAGACGCCCGTGAGAGGCAGCATATGGAGTGGTGAAGAGCGTGGAGGCCGTCTGCCATTCAGCCTGGGACTGGCATCCAGACCTCCTATTTCCACTCCAAAGTTATTTCAACACAAGCCCATCTGCCAGATTTCTAAAACACCCGCTCCCAAAAGCAGCACCAAATATGTGTCCTATTAATGCTAGGCTTGTACAAACACCGCCGCAAACCCAGCAGGAGAGATTTGGAACTTGGAAAGCTGAGAAATGCAGCAAGAAATGGCCATTGCTTTCTTCAACGGCCTGAAACCATCCTGGGAGGGAGCTGGAAGGGATGAAACTCTGGCTTGGCAAATTCACAGACATGGCGGAGACTCACAGCTTCATTGTAACCCCATTGCCCACCAGCCGGGGAAGCAGGGCCCATGCGGAATTGATTGGGCATGAGCAAGGCCCAGAAGACTGCAATTTTAAAACAATTTAATTATAAAAAGAAAAGAAGCAGACCCTGAAGGAGGAAGAAATGGTGGAGAGAGAGAAAATTCTTGTATATGCACGTCTATGAGAAGAGACAATTAGAGAATAACCCGGAAATAAATAGAAAGAGAACTAAGAGGGGAGGGGAGTGAACAAGAGAAAAAATAAAAGAGGGAGGAGAAAGGAAATAATTCATGCCAGACAACAAAAAACAGTTCTGGTTGATTCACGTGTAAAATTACCTCTTGGAAGAACAGTTCATAAAGCAAAAGGAAAGAAGTAAGCAGGCAGCCCTTGGGAGAGGCAGCTCTCCCAATGCAGGTAGCAGGAAGAAATGGACACTGCAGTCCAGCGTCTGCACTCAATACTCACCATCTTCTATCAGTACCGCCCCCGGAAGACTCAGAGTCCCAGGAGAGAAACAGTCTTGCCTATATTTGATCCCATGGCTTACCTTTGGTCGAGGGTTTGGGAGAGGGACCTTGATTGACAGTCTCAGATCACAGAGAATGAGGGTTGGGAGTCTCCATCATGGCACTGAAACAGAGACTGGAGAGACATCAGGAAGCAACCTGAGATGTTATCACTGGCAGGGAAACCAAAGAGAGGACAGTGGACTCAGAGTGAGGAGAGGGCCAGCTGGAAACCAGGGCAAGACCGGGAAACAGGAAGAGACGAGTAAACAGGAAAAAAGCATGGATGTAAGGACATGATACCGAGAAGAAGAGCCAGATTTTAGAAAAAGGAAGAAGTCCAGCTTCTGTCTGAGAAGCAGGAGCCAGACTATTTCTGAGAAGTCCTGGGAAGTAGGAAGAGAGAAAAGAAAGTGGTAACTAAACTCATGACTTCATGGGTCTGTGAAGACATTAACCACAGGCAAACTACCTACTACGCCGTAAAGCAGGCAGCAAGTAGGAGGCGTTTCCCGCCATCCTGAGAGCATGAGAGTTGACATTCACTCCCTTTGATGGAGACATTCACTTCGTGGTGTATCCAAGGTTGGTGTTGTTCCAGTTCCTCTACTCTGGCACAACAAACCACCCCAAAACTCAGCAGCTTGAAATCACTCACGATTATCTCTCAGGGTTCTTAGGCGTGGCCACACTCAGCTCTCTAGTTTCGTGTGGCATGTCTCATGCAATTCATCCGATGTCAGCTGAGGCTGCATCATGTGAAGATTCGGCTGGTTTGGAATATTCAAGTTGATGCATTCATGTGGCCAGCTGTGGACAGTGCTGCTTAGGTGAGGCTGTGAACTGAAATACCTCCATCGGGCTTTGGCATTCACAGTGTGGCAGCTGGTTCTAAGAGGAAATCTCCCAGGAGTGAGCATTTTAAGAGGTGGAAAGAGAAAGCTGTCAAGAAAGCTAATTCTGAAGCTGGCACCGCATCACCTCTTTCCTGGCCAAAGCGGACAGAGTGGAATTTTAAGGATAATCCATTTTCATGCTCTGCGAGGCTCAGACACGCAGGCATCCCCTGACCCTGCTTGTTAAGTACTTCACACTTTCCTCAGTGTAAAATGAGGGCCAGAATTCCTGTTTTTCTAATTCCCATATGTAGTCTTTCAATAGATTTATTACTTGAAGCTTATGGAGTTCTTTAAACCCCAAAATATCTTATTGGCAAATATGGATATAAGTATTAAAAAATATGATGGCCACCATTAAAGAGTACTTACTACATACCAAGCCATCAAAGCTCATAAATTCTCACATTAATTTGAAAGAATTTACAGGTGAGGAAACTGTTTGGAGAACATGTTCAATACTAGGGTAGATCAATTATTCAAAGTCAAAATGGCTGAGCTGGGTTCAAAACTAGGTCTGCTGCTGCTGCTGCTGCTGCTAAGTCGCTTCAGTCGTGTCCAACTCTGTGCGACCCCATAGACGGCAGCCCACCAGGCTCCCCTGCCCCTGGGATTCTCCAGGCAAGAACACTGGAGTGGGTTGCCATTTCCTTCGCCAATGCATGAAAGTAAAAAGTGAAAGGGAAGTCGCTCAGTTGTGTCCAACTCCTAGCGACCCCATGGACCGCAGCCTACCAGGCTCCTCCATCCACAGGATTTTCCAGGCAAGAGTACTGGAGTGGGGTGCCATTGCCTTCTCTGAAAACTAGGTCTACCACCTTCTAAAGCCCAAACCAGTCTGATTCTCTGACACAGTTTCGTAGTGACTAGACTCTTTTCTGCTGTAGTGGGTACCATCCTTCCCACCAATCAGAGCAAGACAGGGAGTGAAGAAAAGCACCCTTCACTGTCATTGGCATCACTTGGTTCTGAGTTGGAAGCCATGGGCTGGTCCTTGGTGGATTCCTGAAGGCCACCATTCCAGAGAGTTCCCCTCCCATAAACTCTTGGCCTGGGAGAAAAGTAAGAGGACTCCAAGGAAGGAGGGCTGTGGATTCTTCAAGAAAACCAGACAAGAGAGTGGAAGGGAGCATCACCCTGTCACTTGCTCTGTGAGGCCATACGGATAAACAGAAACCATGCCACATAGAAGTTCCTATCTCCCCTAGGTGATCCGAACATCTATTTACCAAACTGCGCTGCTTAGCATGCTCACATACACATATATTTTACAACTGTACCATCTGCCTTATCATAGTTATGGTTGTGCCAGCGCTTCCATAAAACTGATAGTAAATCTTTGTTTTCTGAGGTTCAGAAAGAGCCAATAAAAAGTGGGTCTGGGCTGAAACTTCTTCCCAACAGTTTCCAGCCAAGACACTAATAGATTTGTTGGCAAATTAAACAAATATCAATTTACTTGGCAGGCCAAAAAAAAAAATTACTAAAGTTTACTAATTTCAGAGGCAAATATGTATTCAGAAAGGAGAAGATAAAGCTCAATCCTGGTATAAACAAGATTATAGACTTGACTTTAATTTTAATGTCTGTAGGCTATTCCTTTGATTAACTTAAAACATTAAGAAGTCAGGTTAGTACTGTAAAATCTACAATTAAAGATTGAATTTGCAGGAGATCTTTTGATAACAAACAGCAGAAATGGCCAATGAGTACCTTAGGCAAGAAGGAAATTCATCAAAGAGCTTTGCAAGCTCCTGCAGGATTGCAGGACGAAGGGGAGAGTGTGCTGAGGAATGAGGGCTGAAGTGGAAGATGCAAACAGCTTTAGTCGCACGGACTGCCTGGCAGCACCACGTCTAGAATGAAGGAACTCTGGCCCTGTCATCCTTCTCTGCATCCTTTTGGTCTGGATCCAGAATCCCCGCAAAGGATGTGGTGAGCCAAACTGGCCATGTGGCTGCTCCTGGAGCTGCACAGCAGTGGGGGAAGCAACCAGCAGCATCATTTGTAACTTCCAAGAAGGAGGGAGGAAGAAGAAGGAAGAAGGAGGGGGTGGGGAGGGGCAAGAGGGATAGGGAGGGAGGAGAAGGAAGGAGGAAAGATACAGAGAGAAAAACAGAGAGAGAACCACATGGGTGTCAAACACTAGGGAGCGGGTTGGATAGATCATGCTACAAACACGCAATGGAATATTGTACAATCATTTAAAGTTATAGGAAAAATAGTTAATGGCTTGGAAAGCTGTGCTCATATAGTCTTCAGTTTTTAAAAAATGATTAGCAAACAGTATGCACAATATAATCCCATTTTAGAAAGGAAGGAATAAATAAATAAACCTGTATGCATGAAAAAAACAGGTGATGGGATTAAGTTATTTTTAATTTCTTATTTCAGCTAATCTCTGATCAATTTTTTTAATAGATGTATATTGCTTTTGAAAGAATGATTGAAAAAAAAAAAGTAGCAATTTTCAGGTTTCAAAACCTCCTCCTATCTACACCCACCTATTCACTGCAGCATTATTCACAATAGCCAAGACATGGAAACAACTTTTGTTCACTGATGGAACAAGAAAACATGTATATTTACATAGCGGAGTACTATTCCACTATGTAATAATAAAAAGGGGAACTCTGCCATTTGCAACGACAGAGCTGGATCTCAACGATATTATGCTAAGTGAAATAAGTCAGAGAAAGACAAATGCTGTATGATCTCAGGTAAGTGGAATCTAAAAATAAAAAATCAAACTCAGAACAGACTGCTGGTTGCCAGAGGTGGAGGGTGGGGAGTGGGTAAAATGGGTGAAGGTGGCCAAAAGGTACAAACTTCGAGTTAAAAGATAAGTCCTGGAGATGCAATAGAAGAATAACAAACAAACCAACAAAACCACCTCCTCCTGAATCTTTGCAACATATCCAGCAAGTAGTACTATGACCCCATTCCACAGATGGAGAAGTTGAGGCTCAAAGAGACTGTTGTCATGCAGACTCATAACACAGAACTGAGGCAGGAACCTTGAGCTTTAGTCTGTCAGCCCTGGGGCCCTTTCCCTCTCCCTTCCCGGGGGGCTGGAGTCATGGGATGTGACCCTTGACAAGGGGGATAGGCAGTTGGCACCCTCCTTGTGAGCCAGGCTGTCCTCCCTGCTTTCTTCAGCTCCAAGAGCTGCCACCAAAGCCTAACGAACTAGTACTTTTTCTCCTTTTATGCAGGAGATGATCATTAAGGTGTTAATGGAAATTCTGTGCATACTATCATAACTGCTGAATGCTACCTTCCATGAGCCATTTTGAAATCATCTCTGTATCCGAAAGGTCACTATGGCTGGCTGAATGGCACTGAGTTCCTGGCGTTCACAGATGTACAAGACAACTCCTGCCGGGGCCTTTCATGGATTAAGGAGCCAAGCCAGCAATATGCAAGTGGCAAGTATGTCCTCTGAGCAGAGTCATTAGAAGAGAAGATCAACATGGAGGCTCCAGCAGATGGACGTCATGTGGAGTCACGCCTTCCTGAGATGCTAGCTCCTCCCAGCCCAGCCCAGCGGGGCTGCAGCTTAGGGGCCGGTGCTTAGCTGATGCGACACCATGATGCTCAGGAGCTCACAAGAGCTCCTGTCCACAGCTGCTTCCTCCACGCACCCAGTGACTCGTGTTCCCCGAGAGAAGCTCGGCCCCTAACCAGGCTTAGTGTCAGCGGGGCTCAGGTGAGACACGGGGTGCACAGATGCTGCTTTTCACTGTGAATTCTGAAAGCTCTTAGGAAGGGCAGTCGGATTTCATAATTTTCAGTAAAATTTGGTTCTTCTTTCATGCTTCTGCTCTCACCTTTTTAAAAAATTGTTTGCTTGAAGCATCATAGTTGATTTACAATGTTGTTAGTTTCAGGTGTACAGCAAACTGATTCAGTTATATATATACATGTCCATGCTCAGTTGCTGAGTGGTGTCTGACTCTTTGCAACACCATGGACTATAGTCCACTAGGCTCCTCTGTCCATGGAATTCTCCAGGCAAGAATACTGAAGTGGGGTTGCCATGCCCTTCTCCAGGGGATCTTGCCGGCCCAGGGATGGAACCCGCATCTCCTGCACTGCAGGCAGATTCTTTTACCATTGAGCCACCTGGAAGTCATATATTTATACATTTATATTAATAAATAAACACACTTTAAGATTATTTTCCATTATAGGCTATTACAAGATATGGAATATAGTTCCCTGTGCTACACAATAGGTCTTTATTAGTTATCTATTATATATATATTAGTGTGTATATGTTGATCCCAAACTTCTAATTTATCCGTCTCCTCTTTTCCCCTTTGGTAACTATAAGTTTGCTTTCTATGTCTGTGAGTCTATTTCTGTTTTGTAAGTAAATTCATTTGTATTATTTTTTCTAGATTCCATATATAAGTGATATCATGTTGGTATTTATTTTTCTGACTTGATTCACTTAGTATGATAACCTCTAGGTCCATCCATGTCGCTGCAAATGGCATTACTTCATTCTTTTTAATGGCTGTGTCAGTGCTGAGGGCGCACAATTGAGTCTGGTGTTAGAAAGGCAGGTGCATCACTTCCCAGCAACTCCGTGATGTCATAAAGTCAGCAGTGAGTCTGGCTCATGCTGCCCGGGTACCTTTCCTTGGTGCCCACCACCAGCCCCCACAATAAGCCCTTGCTGAGAGCTTTGGACTAGGCTGTGTATGAGGACAAGGGACACTTCTATTCCAGGAAAGAGACCAGATTGTAAGCCCAAAGCAATTTTAACTAAACACATATGACAAATTAATCCAAGGAAATCCATATTTCAGTAAAGAATGACTCATCTACTGTGCAGGCTTCTATTGCTGGCCCTTTCCCAAAGCACTGAGGTGAAAGTAAGATGCTAGATGGGCTTCCCCAGTGGCTCAGACAGGAAAGAATCTGCCTGCAATGCAGGAGACCTGGGTTTGATCCCTGGGTCGGGAAGATCCCCTGGAGAAGGGAATGGCTCCAGTATTCTTGCCTGGAGAATTCCATGGACTGGCAGGCTATAGTCCATGGGTTGTAAAGAGTTGGACATGATTGAGCAACTAATACTTGTACTTTTCACAAGATTCTGGACTTTTTCCTATGAAGTCTCAGGTTCCCGATAGGGGTGAAAAGAACACTGGATCTAGTGTCAGACCTGGATTGAAATACCAGCCCGACACTTAGCAGTCACATCACCTCAGAAAAGATATCAGTTTCAGTGGTTCTCAAAGTAGAGTCCAGGATCCCCTGAGGAACCCCTTTCAGAGCTACATCAAGTCAAAATGACTTTCATAATACAATGTTATTTGTCTTTTTCACTCTCTTTCTCTTAAGGGTAGGCAGAGGAGCTTTCCAGAGATTATAAGACATGTGACATTATCTCACCCATGGTTAATGGAATGTGGGCTTGTGTGTTCTTGTATTTAATTTTTTTTCTGTTTTAGAAGTAGAGTCACAGATGTAGAAAACGAACTTATGGTTACCAGGGGATAAGGGGGAAGGAATAAATTGGGAAACTGGAACTAACATATATACACTACTATAAATACAAGAAATAGCTAATAAGAATCTCATGTATAGCACAGGGAACTCTACTCAATACTCTCTAATGGCCTATCTGGGGGAAAAAAAAGAAAATCTGAAAAAAAAATCTGTACATGTATAACTGATTCACTTTGCTGTATACCTGAAACTAACTCAACATTGTACATCAACTATATGCCAATAATCTTTTTTAATGTTCTGTTTTAATAAGTAGTGATAGAAATATCACACATAAGCAAAAGCTCTTTGAGATTCTCAGTAGTTTTTTAAGAGTGTTTGAGAACCACTGACCTAAACCTAACCTCATGCGAAGAATTGACTCATTGGAAAAGACTCTGATGCTGGGAGGGATTGGGGGCAGGAGGAGAAGGGGACGACAGAGGATGAGATGGCTGGATGGCTTCATCGACTCGATGGACGTGGGTTTGGGTGAACTCAGGGAGTTGGTGATGGACAGGGAGGCTTGGAGTGCTGCGATTCATGGGGTTGCAAAGAGTCGGACATGACTGGGCGACTGGACTGAACTGAACTGAACTGAATTTCTTCACACCTCTGCTTCCACTGTATCCCCAAGCTGCTGTAAATTAGATGAAGTACATGACACTGGGGGCCACACCAGAATCTCCTCTTCCTCTCAAGGCAGGCATCATTCCAGTGTGCTCAGAGCACTCAACTCTGCCTTTATGGGAATGAGTTTCATGCCTGCTTGGAAACACCCATTGCCCTTCTCCTTAATGCCAGGCCCTTGACACTCTCCCAGGCCATTCCCAGGATCCAATTTCCTCCTTCAACCCCCAATCCATGGCTTCTCTGTGTATATCGTGTCTATAGATATGAGATTCACTGTACTTTAACAGGTGTACCTGCTGGACATCATAAGACCACACCTCTGTGAGATGCAGGAAGGGTCTGTCTTAAAGTGGATGGTCAGGCTTCCCTGGTGATCCAGTGGTTAAGAATCTGCCTGCCGATGCAGGGGACACCAATTCGATCCCTGATCCAGGAGGATCCCACATGCTGCAGGACAACTATGCCCATGTGCCGTTAACCACTGAGCCCATGCTCTAGAGCCTGGGAGCTGTAGCCACTGAACCTGCATGTCACAGCAGCGGAGCAGCACTCTCCAGAGCTCATGCTCTGCAACACAGGAGCCACCGCAAGGAGAAGCCCGTGCACCGCAGTCAGAGAAAGCCCACACGCAGCAGCGGTGACCCAACACAGCCTAAATAAATACATAATTTGTAAAAAATGAGTAGTCAACCACTCAAGGAAGGTTCCAAAACAGCACCCAGAGCTTGGAGAAGACCCCTCTGTAGTCTCTCTGGGTCTCACTCCTGGCCCAAGTGGAGGTGGGCTTGTGGTACCTTCTGGAACAGAGGAAAGAGGGACCCTGGTAGCTGGAGAGACCAGGCGACTGGCAGAAAGGACTCCCACATTGGCAGGTACTATACTGTTAGCCCATAAATCCTTTGTATTAACTTCTCAGGGGCTCATTTGTTTCTTCAGAAAAATAAAAACCCCACATTTCCCCATCCTGTTATGTCGGAGATCCCGGCTGACTCATTTCTTCTGTAAGAGATGGACTCTGACATTCTGTATCTGATGAAATAGAGCCAGAAACTTTGGTGGTAGGAAACCCCTCCAAGGACAGTGGGGACAGAGAGAAAGTCTGGATTGAAAAGATATTTCAGGATTGAAATATCAGGACTGCCTAGATATAGGGAGGGAGGGAGGGAGCAGTTGAGGATAACTCCAAGGACTCTGGCTTGGATCCTGATGCAGGAGAGGCCATTCCCTGAGACAGAGTGATAGGCAAAGATCTGGATTGGAAGGGATGGAGAGTAGCTAGAATTCTGCCCTAAAGCTGGGGCTAGGGACTTCCCTGGTGCCCTACTGACTAAGACTTTGCTGTTCACTGCAGGGTTCACGGGTTCAATCCCTGGTTAGGTAGCTAAGATTCCACATGCCTTGTGGCCAAAACCCCAAAAATATAAAACAGAAGCAAATTCAGTAAAGACTTTAAAACAAATAAATAAGCTCAGGCTAAAGGTTAGCCAAAGGGCTTCCCAGGTGGCACTAGTGGTAAAGAACCCACCTGCCGATGCAGGAAACATAAGAGACACAGGTTCAATCCCTGGGTCGGGAAGATGCCCTGGAGGAGGGCATGGCAACCCACTCCAGTATTCCTTCCTGGAGAATCCAATGGACAGAGGAGCCTGGTGAGTAACAGTCCAGAGGATCTCACAGAGAAAGACATGACTGAAATGACGATACAGAGGTTGACCAGAAGGTCATAAGATGGTGCCTGAATCCCCCAGGGGCAGGACTATGCTCCTGAAGCCATTTCTGGAATGAGCAGAGCAGAGCTAGCAGCTGGAACAAGCTGGCAGAAAAGCAGCAATCTGCTCTGGAAGACTCTCCAGAGTCCCTGTCACTGATTTTTATTGCCAGTTCCCTTTCCTGACTGCACTTCTGGTCTCTGACTGGATTTTCCCCTTAGTCTTCAGATCTGCTTGTGCAATCCCCAAACCCTGGCTCTCCCTTTCTGCTCCCCAAATCATCCTTCTTCCCGGGGTCTGTTCTCCCGAATCCACTCAGAACGCTTTGTGCATCCAAGCCACTAGCCCATGGCCAGCCCTGCTGCTCAGCTCAGCACACGCCCTCCCTTTCTGCACAGTCCCAGACCAGTCCAGGCAATCTTGTATTCTCGCTTTCCTGAGTCCCCTTAATTAGGAGCTACAGGAGGGGTGAGGTCACAAAGGAAGAACATGTAGAGCAAGAAGAGAAACGGGTCCCAGGAGAATGAGAACAATAAAGTAGCAAACTTGGAAAACTTTTTTCCCCCCTACGGTGTGTGTTTTCAAGGGAATTGTTTGAAATGGCTGATTTGGAGAACTTGTGTCACTTGGGTATATCTGGATTACAGCCAAACCTCTCACCCTCATAGTGATTCAATTGATTGTAGCAAATGTTATTCTATTCAAAAATCATATATAACAATAGAAACAACAATAAAAGTATCTGCAATCTGCACCGTGGCTTCATTTGTAACAACGGTTTATACAAATGATCTCTCTTAGAGAATGCAAATCGATACTACAATAGAGTACCTACTCACATCAGTCAGAATGATCATCATTAAAATCTACAAATAATAAATGCTGAAGAGGGTGTGGAGAAAAAGAACTCTCCTATACTATTGGTGGGAATGTAAATCAGTGCAGCCATGATGCAAAACAGGATGGAGGTTCTTCAAAAAACTAAATATAGGGTTGCCATATCACTTAGCAATCCAGCTCCTGGACATATATCTGGAGAAAACTATAATTCAAAAAGATACCTGCACCTCTAGGTTCATAACAGCACTAGTCACAACAGCCAAGACATGGAAACAGCCTGAATATCCACTGATAGATGATGGATAAAGACGTGGTACATATATACAACGGAATATTGTTGTTGTTTAGTCACTCAGTCATGTCTGACTCTTTGTGACCCCATGGACTGTATCACGCCAGGCTCCTCTGTCCGTGAGGTTTTCTGGGCAAGAATACTGGAGTAGGTTGCCAACTCCTCCTCCAGGGGCTCTTCCTGGCCCAGGGATTGAACCTACAGCTCCTGCAGCTCCTGCATTGGCAGGCAGATTATTTACCACTGAGCCACCAGGGAAGCCCCCTAGCCACTGTATTGCTCAGCCATAAAAAGAACAAAATAATGCCATTTGTAGCAAGATGGATGGATTTAGAGATTATCAGACTAAGTGAACTCAGAGAAAGACAAATACCATATGATACCACTTATATGTGAAACATATAATATGAACCAAATGAACTTATCTACTAAAGAGAAATAAAGTTATGCTTGCCAGGGGGAAAGGGTGGGGGAAGGATGGATTGGGACTTTGGGATTAGCAGACATAAACTATTACATATATTGATAGAATGGATAAATAATAAGGTCCTACTGTATAGCATCAGAGAAGGTGATGGCACCCCACTCCAGTACTCCTGCCTGGAAAATCCCATGGACGGAGGAGCCTGGTGGGCGGCAGTCCATGGGGTTGAGAAGAGTCGGACACAACTGAGCGACTTCACTTTCACTTTTCACTTTCATGCATTGGAGAAGGAAATGGCGACCCACTCCAGTGTTCTTGCCTGGAGAATGCCAGGGATGGGGGAGCCGGGTGGGCTGCCATCTATGGGGTCACACAGAGTTGGACACGACTGAAGCGACTTAGCAGCAGCAGCAGCAGTATAGCATAGGGAACTATATTCAACATTCTGTAATAAACCATAATGGAAAAGAAAAAAGCAAATAATCTCATATCCTAAAAATATAGGCATTCTCTTGTAAGTCACTACTGATTATAATTGGACATTTACTAAATATTTTGCAGTAAGATGAGAAACGATCTTAGCTGGGGCTATTTGTTTCGTTTGAATCATTTGCAAGATTTTGCTTAGTGATGGGTAAACTGAAATTCCATGGCAGCTAAGTTTCTTCCTGAGTGGTATTACAGGGGCAATGGTTCACCTGTTGATTCTAACCTCAGTGGCACTTGGTAAATTCCCCCAGAGGCTGCTTGTCAACTACTTGAAATGGATAAATGAAGGTGCATTAGTCAGGATAGGTTAGGTTATGCTGCAGTGACAAACGATCCTCAGATCTTACTGGTTTAAACAGAAATGATTTCTTTATGATGCATACTTATCTCTCAAAATCTAGGGGTTTATTCCACATCTTCACTCAGACCCAGACTGGTCACAGTAGCAAGAGCGAGAGTACAAATAAAGAATCAGTTACTGTTAATCCTAGAAGTGACGTGTCATTTTGCTCACATTGTCTTAATGCACAAGCCATATAAGTTGATCTAAATTCAATGAGGAATTGAAAATAGAATAAGTATTTGTGAATAATTGTAAAACTCATCAGAAGAAGAATAAAAACATCTTCATTTTTAAACTCCATGCTCCTTAAGATATTCTGCATGAAGACAAAAGCATAGAAAGTAGTAATATATAATGATCCCAGAACTCCTGCCTGGAAGATCCCATGGACGGAGGAGCCTGGTGGGCTGCAGTCCATGGGGTCGCGAAGAGTCGGATACGACTGAGCGACTTCCCTTTCACTTTTCACTTTCATGCACTGGAGAATGGCAACCCACTCCAGTGTTCTTGCCTGGAGAATCCCAGGGACGGGGAGCCTGGTGGGCTGCCGTCTATGGGGATGCACAGAGTCATATAACTAATCAGTTTGCAGGGGGCATCTCATTTCTAGTCTAATAATCTTTGAGGCAGGAGTTCTGAGAATTTAAAAACCACAACAGGGACTTCCCTGATGGCCCAGTGGTTATGAATCCCCCTCACAATGTAGGAGTACATACGTTTGATCCCTGATCACAGAACTAAGATCCCGTATGCTGCAGAACCGGAGAAGGCAACGGCACCCCACTCCAGTACTTTTGCCTAGAAAATCCCATGGACGGAGGAGCCTGACAGGCTGCAGTCCATGGGGTCGCTAGAGTCAGATACGACTGAGCGACTTCACTTTCACTTTTCACTTTCATGCATTGGAGAAGGAAATGGCAACCCACTCCAGTGTTCTTGCTTGGAGAACCCCAGGGATGGGGAAGCCTGGTGGGCTGCCATCTATGGGGTTGCCCAGAGTCGGACACGACTGAAGCGACTTAGCAGCAGCTTAGCTTAGCATGCTGCAGAGCAACTAAGCCCGCACACTGCCACTGCTGAGCCCCTGTGCCACAACTTGAGAGTCTGTGCACCACAGTGAGAGATCCCACATGATGCAGTGAAGATCCCATGTGCCGCAACTAAGACCCAACCCACGCATGCTCAGCCGCTTCAGTCGGGTCCGACTCTCTGCAACCCCATGGACTGTAGCGTGCCAGGCTCTTCTGTCCATGGGATTCTCCAGGCAAGGATACTGGAGTGGGCTACCAAGCCCCTCTCCAGGGGATCTTCCTGACCTGGGATCAAACCTGAGTCTCCTATGTTCCCTGCATTGGCAGGCAGGTTCTTTACCACTAGCCCTACCTTGGAAGACCCAACACAGCCAAATAAATACATACAGAAATACCACAACAATACTGAAGGCACAGCTTGCAAGTGAATTCTTTTATGTTAAAAAATTATTGTTATTTTTTCATTCTATTGGTAACTAGTTACCACCTATTACGATGCAGATAAAGTCAAATCCCCGCTCAGAGACCCCGTGTGCTCTGCAGTAGACCTGGACAATTTAGACGCATTAGCAGTTGTCTGTTTCTTTCTCCAAGTGCTTATCCTTCAGTAAAGCCTCAGGGTAAAACCCAGAATATTTCTTAAGAGAGCTAAGCTATTTTGCCAATCAAATTGATGATGACATCTTTTCTTTTCCTGTGCTGAAAATATTCAAACATTTCTTGAACAGCAGGTATATAGGTGAGTAATTTGCTAGAGAAGTTCCAGTGTCTATTTAAGGAGGGAAAATAAAAATAGTAACATAAAACTATTCACAATAACACAATAAATGCAGTAGCATATAACTTATTTCTTTAAGTTTCCCACAGGATTGAAATGCAAATCCATAATAATATATAGAAAAATAACCTGAAGTCTGGAGTGCATAAACAAAAGTTTAGTATCAGGAGACCAAACTAATGTATACTTGTGCACAAGACCCAGGTTATAAATACATGCATAATTTTATAATTTGATTTGCTTAACCCAAAACTGTTTGTATCATGTCCGTAAGTCCCGAGTGAGGACACAGTAAGTATTTAGGCGGGGTATAAGGGATTAATTTTGAGATTGTTTGGTGGCTATTGGCTATGAGTTATGCATATAAGACAGTGTTGATTCTTTTTTATTCCTTTCTCTTTAAAAAAATTTTTTTTTGATGTGTACCATTTTTAAAGTCTTTATTGAATTTGTCACATCATTGCTTCTGTTTTATGTTTTGGTTCTTTGGCTGCAAGGCATTTGGGATATCAGCTCCCTGACGAGAAATGAAACCCACACCCTTACACTGGAAGGCAAAGTCTTAACCACTGGGCTTCCAGGGAAGTCCCAAGACAGCGCCCCTCCTAAGAGTGGGCATTTCCTGGAAACAGTCTCCTCTGTGCCTGTTCTCCTGAAAGTCTCATTATTAACTACATACCTTGACTACCAATAAGGGGATTAAGTGGTGCCTTTCAAAGTAGATTAGTGTTTCCTATACATTTAATTAAAGTGGACTTCATTCCATCATCCTTAAGAACCAAAATGAAGCAGAGAGAAACTCTTTCAAGGGCAGACATTGACAACATGTACATCTCTTACTCGGATCCTTGAAGTGATCCAGTTAGCCCCAGAGTTCAGAATTTCTGGTATAACACACATATTCAGTGTTTTTTCTCCTGAGCACAGAAGTGTCAGCTCTTGTGTGAAGGGGAAGGACGTGGGGAGGGTCATGCCCCTGATGTGATGTGATCTCATGCTTTCTAATAAGGTCCCACTTGCAAGTCATTTTGTTAAATGGTAAAAAACATTAACGCCCTGAAGTTAATAAACTGGTAAAGAGAGAAGTCAAATCAGGATGTCTCTCTGGCTCATAGGCAGATCTGGGTCATTAAACATGGTCTCATCAGACAGCCTCATCTCAGGACTTGTTAGTGCTGTAAACATCAAAAGAAAGATTTCATAGATGGGCTGACAATGTTCCAGTCTGCAGCTGGGTTGCCTTTTCATGTAGCTTATCTCACAATAGCATATGTTTCATCTTTGAGCTGTTTTATGTCCAAAATATTCACTTAACTGCCTGATTTTTTTTTTTCCTAAGGAGTATAACAAATGACTACAAGATTCCTACCCCAGTGCTTTGCAATGATGGGTATCCATTAGAATCACCTTGGAAACATTTTAAAAATTGCATGCCTGGGTCTCACTCTCAGAAACTCTAGTTTAACCAGTCTGGAGTAGGGCCCAGGCATAGTTTTTTTTTTTTAAAGCACCTTAAGTAATTCTGCAGTCAAGGTGGAGAACTGTTGTCTCCAATTCTCTCTCTGTCTGGGGCTTGCAAAAGTGAGCCTTTGTGGCTTTCAAGATAAAAATCTTTCTTTTTTGCCTTTTTGTATTAATCCCCCAAAAGAATATTTTTATTAAACTAAAGAAAATATCCAGCTCTTGCCTCTGACTTGACTTCTATCCCTTGGCTTTCAGGAGGATGATGGACAATGTGTGAAGAAAGGGAGCAGAGAGCCAGAGCAGTTGGGCGGGAGTCCAGCTCACCTCATTCTTTCTGCTCTTTGCTGTACACACACATCAAGATAATGACAGCAGAAGAGGAAGGTCAGAATGCAGGACCTACCGTCATAAGGGGCACCTGAGGAAACCATAAGCGGTCTAGGGGCTGGTGGGGGCTGGTGGGAGAGGAAAAGCCAGCAATAAAGAGTGACCATATGTTGGAGGGAATGTAAATTGGCACAGCCACTATGGAGAACAGTATGGCAGTTCCTTAAAATACTAAAAGTAAAGCTACCCTATGATCCAGCAATCCCACTCTTGAGCATATATCCAGAGAAAACCATAATTCTGATTAACAGGCACCTCAATGTTCACCACAACAGCCAAAACCTGGAATTAACCTAAATGTCCGTGGACAGAGGAATGGATAAACAAGATGTGGTACTTATATACAATGGAATATTACTCAGTCACAAAAAAGAACGAAACAGAATGAACCTAAAGATCGTCATACTAAGTCAGACAGAGAAAGACAAATATCATATGATATCACTCACATAGAATCTAAAAAACTCACACAAATGAACTGATTTACCAACAGAAACAGACTCATAGAGGACAAACTTGTGGGTATCAGGGAGGAAGAAGGCAGGGGAGGGATAAGCTGGGAGTCTGGAACTGACCTACACACACTGCTATATTCAAAATAGATAACCTTTCATGAGGATGGAGCCAAAGGCAAAGAAGGAGGCCCCTGTCCCTCCCAAAGCTGAAGCCAAAGCAAAGGCCTTAAAGGCCAAGAAGCAGTGTTGAAAGGCATCCACAGCCACTAACAAAAGAGTAGATCCAGACGTCATCCACGTCCCAGCAGCCCAAAATGCTGCAGCTCAGGAGGCAACTCAAATATCCTCGGAAGAAGCCCCCAGGAAAAACAAACGACCACTGTCATCATCAGTTTCCCCCTCTCCACTCAGTCAGCCATGAAGGAAATAGAAGACAACACCACACTGGTGTTCAGTGTGGACTTCAAGGCCAAGAAGCAGCAAATTAAACAGGCCATGAAGAGGCTCTGTGACACTGATGAGGCTAAGGCCAGCACCCTGATCAGGCCTGACAGAGGGAAGAAGGCGTACATGTGTCCAACTGGCTCCAGACTACGACACTTTGGATGTTACCAACAAAACTGAAATCATCTAAACTGAGTCCAGCTGGCTAATCCCAAGTATAAGAGTTTTCATTATAAAAATAAAATAAAATAGATGAACAGCAAGGACCTACTGCATAGCACAGGGCGCTCTGCTAAATATTCTGTCATGACTGAAATGGGGAAAGAATTTGAAAAAGAATAGATATACGTCTATGTGTAACTGAATCACTTTGCGGCACACCTGAAACTAACACAGCATTGTCGATCAACTAAACCCCAGTATAAAATAAAAACGAAAATAGGTAAATAATGACTGTGGATGCTGGTGAGCACACCCACTGTATGGGCCAAGGGACAGCAAAGCCTCCTGAGACCCATCTCTAACTTGCCCCTCTGATTGTAACCGAGTCAGCAAAGCCCCAGGGGATTCGCTTTCTCACCGAGCTCCACAAACCTGTTTGTAAAGACATCATTTCACAGAGTTTATCTTTATCACTTGCTTTGATCTCACACATACACAAGATCTTTGCCCTAAAGATTGGATTGGGTTTTACAGGTATCTCCTCAGTGATCCTCAGAAATGATGCCATGCTGATGCCTTATCTGGGAGAAAGCCCAGAGACAGTACAAATAAGACTCAGCTGGACTCACTGAGGACTGCTAGGACCAGACTTATCTCCAATTCAAAGTTTACCGGAAATTGCCAAACCCAGCCAAACAGCATTCCCTCTCAAAGATCCAAGACCGTCGACAGATCTCGGCTGCATTGGGGCTGCTCCCGCTGAGGTTTTACACGGGGGAGTTTCCGCCCTGGATCTTGTATGATGCCTGAAGAGGAGCCATTTCAGTTGCAGAAGGCTTCCTTTTGATACCTATGCCTTCTTATTCCTCACCTAGAATGGCACCTGATATAACACAGAGACCATGCAAGTGACAGTCAGCATGGGCCATTGATCAGACCGAGTGCCAAATCCACCTGTAATTCAGTTTACAAGCCAAAGCGGAACACAGAAATTAACAAACAAACGACATAGGTTATGGGACATTTCCCACTGTGTCCCATAAATCCACACATTTCAGGCTTATTTACAATAGGCAACCAGCATAGATTGGGTTTATCCTGCTAAAAATAACTCATAGACTGCGATTCTCCCTAACCTTTCTGCTGGTGAACACCATGTGTGTGCTTTCCAGGAAACCTGATTATTTGTGAGTTTTCAAAGCATTATTTATCTGGCTCATTCTTCCTTTTCCAGGTGCCCTGTGTAGGCAGCAGGTTTTCCTTTTTAGCACTCACACATTTTTAAAAATGCTTCCATAAGTATTACTATCTTGACTCCCCAAGAAACCTCTGGAGTAGGTGGGATAAGATCTTCTTCCCTGAACAGAGTGAGGGAAATTCAAACTCAGAATAAACAAGTGAGTTATCTAGACCCGTAAAGCAAGCTGGGAATGAAGCAACTTGAGAAATTCAGCCCTTGCTCCTTAACATTCTGTCCTTCGCAATTCCCTCTTGGATCCTGATTCTTCGTCAAGAACAATACGTGAGTCATCCCTGAAACTTGCACATGTAGAAAGACAGAAAAAAATTTCTGTTTTAAACAATGACCATTAGATAATGTACTATGTGCTGCAGTGGGGCTTCCCAGGTGGCTCAGTGGTAAAGAATCTGCCTGCCAGTGCAGGAGACACGGCTTCGATCCCTGGGTCAGGAAGATCCCCTGGAGGAGGAAATGGCAACCTATTCCAGTATTCTTGCCTGGGAAAATCCCATGGACAGAGGAGCCTGGTGGGCTACAGTCCACAGGGTCACAAAGAGTCGGGCAGGACTGAGCATGCACGCACATAAGTGTTGCAGTAGCTACTGAAATCCGAGATCTCTGAGCTGTGTGGGTTGTGGGGGCACTGATGGAAGTCTAGCCCCTGCTTCCAGGGAAAAGGGAGCAGCCCTGAGGTAGTGATAATAATGATCTGCTCTGTTATGCACATGGAATGTTCCATCATTTAGCATAATCAGCATGTTCTTGCTATATTCATCTTTGACTGTCCAGTGTCTGGCCAAATGGACCCTACACATAGTAGGTGCAGAGATGTTTTTGTTGGACAAAATCGTCTATACTTGGAGACTCACAACATGTTTTCAAAACAGGCAGTTCAGAAATAATTATCTTTGCTTTGCAAATAAAGAAAATAAAACTTAAGGAAATTAAATGGCATGTTCAAGTTTACAGCTAGTAAGTATCCAGATCAGGGCTGATCCCCAGATCTCAGTGAAGTCAAAGGTTTTCCCCTCCCCAGCTTTTGGGGATTCTATGGGAATGCCTTCCTATGTCTTTTCAAACCAAGGTCAGCACTGGCACTCAATAATCTCTTCACTGATTGTGTAACATTTGCCCCTAATGATTGCCGGTTCGATTCTTGTTATTTAAAATGCAGACACAGAAAGCTATCTGGACCCTTGTAGTCAGTGGGGTTGTAGGGTAAGGAGTGGAAACTGGGCACTGAGTGCAAAGGTCCTCAGCATCAGATACCCGAGTGCCTCCAAGTCCCTTAGGCCTAACCAGCTTCTGTTTAACTAGAAAAGAAAATAGTTGGAAGAATTTGTCACTCTGTTCACTCTGAGTTCTATAAGTTGCTAACAACTCTCCTTTGGCTATTTAATTCCTGCATTATGTACCTATTTAGGTGGGTCTTAAGAAAACTGGAATTACATTTTCTTTTATTTTCTATTCTTAGAGTGAGACAGCATCATTGCACTCCCCTTAAGACTCCCCAGGTGAGATGCTTGGTCATCATCTTCACCTACTTTCTGGATTCATCCAGAGGAGAGTACTGAACCGCGTCTTGACTCAATGTGACGACCTTGATACTGAGTTACTCTTGTGCCTTTTAGGTATGTCTCCTTCACCCTGGAAACGGGAGGTGGGGTCACTGGGAGACATTTAACACGCCTTTCCCTTCAGGGTAAGCCAGAGCAACTCAGAGCTCCCACTGACTATGACACCTGTTTGAAGTTTACCAAAGAGATAAAACAAGCATCAAAGCATCACAGAAGAAGGAAGCAAAAAGAGGGAGAGGAAGGAGAAAAGGGGCAAATGAAAAGGGAAAGCCAGAAACAAAGAAGCAGGAAAAGAAAGAGAAACGATTCAAGTTCAAGAGGTGCTCACCCGCTCTTGGCCTGTTATTATTGTTGGCTTGAAATTTCACTCTAACCCTGTGAATCAGCCTTATTCACACAGTGATAGAGAAAGAGGCTAGAGGAGGCTGTAGGTTTACATCACTCCAGGGCCAGTCGAAGAGCAGCCGTCAATCAAGTGGGAGAGGGGGCGTTGACCGAAGACAGGAGAATGTGGGGGACCAGAGAAGAAGACTGTGCCAGGCTTTCAGCAGCTAAACCAGCTGTGTCTGCCGGCTGAAGTCAGCCATGGACGGCCGGCGATTAACCTCTGGCAGAAGACAGGGACCCTGGGACTGCACTCCAGTGAGCGCTCTGGCCACTTCAGGCTGCACTTCTCATTAGCAGGGGCCAGGATCAATTCTGTCAAGGCCGACTTTCCTTCTGTCCTGTTCCCGGCTGCCTGGCAGAGTCAGCGTTTCCACATCCTGCAAGCAGTCCATCATGGACGTGCCCAGAGGCTCAGAAAGGGATGGGGCAATGTCAGCACAAGGGCTGTTCTGAGGGCCTTTAAGTACTGGGTCCAGCACACGGGATAAGAAATTCACAGCCTTTTAGAGATTCTCCCCCAACCCATTTAGCTCAATCCTTAGGGGCAAGGAGTGGTCCTCCCTGAAGATCACCACTGAACACAATGACTGCTTCTCACAGCTACTAGGAAAGGAGCGGGGACAGGATGGATGACCAGACACACTCCAGTCAACCCCCAACTCTCATTCGTTAGCCAAGAGCACGAGAGCCCGGCACGTGCCTCTATCGGTGTAATTTTTCCAAAAATGCACGCAACGTAGCAACATGTACTTACAGGAATGTTCGGCTTAGCTAAGAGCCACTTTCTGATGATTCAAGTGACAAAAAAACAAACAAAACTTGCCTAAGAGATCCGACAGAACTCACAAAACTGTGACTTGACCCAGAAATTCTAGTCACACAAGAACCTAGGCGGGGCCCCACGACCGCCAAATACAGCCACTCTAGTGACTATCTACCTAGAAGTATCATTTCTGTGGTATTAATTCCTGGTACATACTTGTGAGTATTTATTTTTATCAGTGCACTTAGAATCCTCAGTAGAAACGAGAGACCTGTGGGTGTCCCTCAGGGTATTTTCTGTGTCCCATGCATCACTGATGCTCAGAGCACCTCCTAACACTCTGGTCTCTATTTTTCTTTAAATAATACTTGTGTTTTTTTTCTTAATGTTATTGACTGACTGATTGACTAAAGTATAGTTAACTTACAATGATGTGTTAGTTTCAAGTGTGGGGCAAAGTGGTTCAGATATGTATGTATTATATATACACACATATATTCTTTGTAAGATTCTTTTCCACTGTAGGTTATCACAAAATACTGAGTACAGTTCCCTGTGCTATACAGGAGGTCCGGGTTGTTGATATATTTTTATATAATAGTGTGTGTATGTATTCTGATCTTTCTCTGATAGTCTGTCTTTTGTTCTAGATTTGGGTCCAGTGTGAAGTCTTATTATTCTCATATATAATAGGTTTGATTATTGCGACACTCCTCCATTCCCGCTCTCACAACTAAATTCTACATCCACGTGCTTTGTCATGTGACTTCAGAAAGCCTCCCACTGCGCTCACTGGACAGAGTCCATTCCTCCACGTGCTTGGTGCTGGGTTTGGCCCAATGATCACTTTGGCCAACGTCGCCGGAGCAGAGGCTTTGCGTGTGCTGCCCGGTTGGGCCTGGGACCACCGCGAACAGAGGATGCCCACAAAGCTGCTGCCTCTGACAAGCCTGGGCCCCAGAATGAAGACACACATGCAACCCACGGCTAGAAGCAGAGCTATCCATCTGACCGGAAGTCACATAAGCAAGAAAACAAACCCCTGCTGCTATAAGTGACTGGAGTTTGGATGTTTTGAGGGGGGTGGGAGACAGCATTGCTGCAGTCCCAGAGATGCATGCACATCTCCAGGGGACATACCTCAAATCTGAACACTGTGAGGCCTCTGTTCAAGATGACAACCAAAAGCCACTGTTACCTAGAAGACAAGGCCAACTGGACACATGTAGAAAATGAATTTTCTGGCCCTTAGATCAAGAGCCAAGCAGTTTCTGCCTAAACATTAAGTATTTGTCTGTGAGTCTGAAGGGGACTGAGCCCCATCAGAATATAAAAATTCATAGACACGGGCTTTGTATTTTGTGCTGTCGTCATTAGGCAGGTTTCAGAGAGCATGGGTCCTGAGAGAAAGCGGTGTTTTGATAACACAGGTCTTTCCTCGATTTCCTCCTGATTACAGGGACAAAACAAGAACTGTTTGGTGAGCAGGAAGCTTGCTAGAGTTCAAGCGTGTGCTGACCCACATTGACACACCAGCTATATCTTTTCCAGTCTCCCGCCTCTCCCCTCTTGCTTAATATAAGCAAAAACTACTTTTAATTAGGCTATTAATCACAGGGACCATTATCAAATACTTTGCTGTTGTTCACTGTTCAGTTGCTCAGTCACGTCTGACTCTTTGCGACCCCACTGCCTGCAGCACGTCAGGATACCTGTCCTCTACCGTCTCCCGGAGCTTGCTCAAACTAATGTCCGTTGAGTTCGTGATACCATCCAACCATCTCGTCCTCTGTTTTCCCCCTTCTCCTCCTGCCTTCAATCTTTCCCAGCATCAGGGTCTTTTCTAATGAGTCAGCTCTTCGCATCAGGTGGCCAAAGGACTGTTTGCCAAACCTCTGTAAGCACTGTTTTATTCAGAAGTCACAGCAATTCTGGGGTTTCCCTGATGGTCCAGTGGTTAAGAATCTGGCTTCCAATGCAGGGGACACAGGTCTGATCCCTGGTCAGGAAACTAAGCCACGGGGCAACTAAGTTCATGCACTGCAACGACTGAGCTTACACACTCTGTAGCCTGCACGCTACAACCAGAGAGCCTGCATGCCACAACTAGAGAGGAGTCTGCGTGCTGCAACGAAGACTCGACATAGTCAAAGAAATATTGTAAAAAATACCTAAATGCCTAAAAGCCATATATAAAAAGGTCACAGCAATTCTACAAACCAGGGGTGATTAGAATTCTCATTTTGCAGATGAGGACATAGGTTTAGATGAGTTAAGTAACTTGTCTGAAACTACACATCTAATTTATGAGCCAGAATTGTAATTCAAGTGTTTCTAAGTCCAAAGCCATCCCTAACCCCAGCATCTGCCCATCTTTTGGGCATCACTTGTCCCCGCCTCCAATGTCAGGTAAGGCACCTAAGGCCAGTGCTTGAGCTCTATCAGGCACCCAAGTTTATCTACCTCTGGGCCCAACCAGTTCCTTTGCAGGTAGATAACAACGACAAGATCATGACAGTGGTGGCCTGACTTCTAGTTCTCAGAGGAAACAAACACAAGCCAATCATGCCTCATCGTGATGTAGTCCACAGGCCAATACCAAGGCAGCACAGGAAATAATCTGAGAGTAGAAGAAACTACAGAGATGGTGTGTCCCTGAGGGCAACTCTACTGGGGTAAATCTATTGACTCTTGGGGTCAAATTTCAGCAAAACTAAATTAAATACACCATAGTGAGAAATCCTCACAGGTCAACTGCATGTTTCCCAAGAGTTGTTGCTGTAGGTGTCTTGAATTTGACCAACTCTTGATCCCATGGGGAAGAAGCACACCTAGAAGGGAACCACAGAATGACAATAAGAATTTTTCCTCCCAGCTTTCCACACACAGAGGCTTCCCCTTTAGAAATGCATTCCAACAAGGGATGTAAATAACACACACTCTGGAGTCAGATAGAACTGGTGTTAAATCCCAGCTCAGCCATTCTCTATAGTGATGCTGGGCAAGCAAATGACTTCACTGCACTGTAAGCTTCAGTTTTCTAGCCCACAAACTGGGGACAACGTCTTCAGTTAGGTTTCCCAAGAGCATATCCCAAGGTGCGGATGTGTAGGATTAAGGAAATGCTCCCAGGACAAACTGGAAGTTAGGGAGGGAAGCAGGAGAAAAGAACAGAGGAAGCCTAGCAGGAGAGGAATTCCGGATCTAAGTCCTGCATAGGGTGGCCTGACCCTGGAGGGGCACCCTGGACTATTGAATGAAATGATGCCTTGGTGTTGGCTCCACCCAGAGGTGCTCTCTTATCTCTGCACCCATCGGCCTCTGATTCAGGGCTGTGGGAAGGAAGGTAAATTCTGAACATAAATTCTGGGGCACCTTCATCTCTGCAAAGCAAGTTCCATCAGACCAAGAGGAACTCTTAGAAAAAGAACAGCTACAGGTGCTCAAGGCTAGAAGTAGGACCACACCCCGGCCTGAGAGGCACAAAATACAGAATGGGTGAAAAGCAGACTTCCCTGGTGTTCCAACCGTTAAGCATTCACCTTCCAATGCAGGGGACACAGGTTTGATCCCTGGTCCAGGAGGCTCCCACATGCCATAGGGCCATTCAGTCTGTGCACCACAACTGCTGAAGCCCCAGACCCGAGAGCCTGTGCTCGCAACAAGAGAAGCCACTGCAGTGAGACGCCTGGGCATAACTAGAGAGCAGCCCTGGCGTGCCACACGAGAAAGCCCAAGGGCAGCAGGAAGGCCCAGCGCAGCCAAAAGAAGTAGATAAATAACTTTGTAAATGAGTGAGAAGTCATAAAACAAACATGGTTACCAAAGAGGGAAGGAGGGAAGGGTAAATTAACAGACTGGTATTTACAGATACACACTAGTATGTAGAAAACAGAAAGCCAACAAGGGCCTACTCTATAGCTCAGGGGCCTATACTCAATATCATCTAATATTCTACAAGGGGAAACAATCTGAAAAAGACACACATATGTATATGTGAATATATATCTAAATTGCTGTACTGTACACCTGAAACTTAAACAATATTGTAAATCAACTGTATTTCATTTTTAAAAATTGGGTGAAAAGGGACCCAAAGTGTTCTGGGTGGAACATCATTTTACACTACAAACAGTAATTGTTTTCATTTTATATATATACATATATATCTCCAGACCTGAAACACAGAAGACACCTAATAATGTTTAATGTTGCTGTTATTGTTATTATTTTTCCCATAACATCTTCCCCGAAAGGGCCCCACCATGTTCACAACCAGAGGCCCGCTTGCTCCCCTGGCGAGGCCATCGTCTGACAGCCAGGGTGAGCACTCCACTCTGGTTTCACATCATCGGCTTCTCTGTTTGGCGCCATGTTTGGCGCCTGTCTTTCGAGGTTCCCTCTCCTCCGGGCGGAAAGGCCCCACTTCCTGCCGGGTGGGCTGTGTGCAAGGGAGACGCCGGCCAAGCGCTCGAGTTAGAGGGCTCTGTTCCTCAGCCGTGCCCTCGCGCCTCCAGCAGGATCTGCTGGCCCCAAATCCTCCTCTGACATTAAATAAACCCTTGGCCTTTTTAAGTTTTGCCTGTTCATCCTCTCTGGCTAAGGGTTAGGGATTTCTTAGAATGACCCAGGGTCCACAAAAGGGCTTCTCCAAGTCTTTCTAAGACCCTACCCCCAAGAGCCCTAGTTCAGCCTCTCTCCCTAGGGGGCCTAGGACACCCAGGAACAATGCAGCCAGGGCTTTATTTAATTAATCTTCCTTAACAATCTGCCTTTTCCATGTGCCAGCCAGGCGAGCTCATATGCATAGTAGCCTCCCCTCTGTGACTAATCTTCTGGGTTAAAAGACCCCGCTTGGCTCCAAAGCCACCCCTTTCATTCACCAGCTTATGAGAGCTGCATCTTCTCACGGGGCCAGACAGCCGCCTCGACCATGCTGGTCCAGGCCTCATTTTCCAGGCCACCATCAGGACTGAAATTAATCTAAGCGGGGCTTCTTTTACCAGAGTGGCAGCAAATATCCAATTCAATTTGCTTTTACCCAAGATTTCCCCCAGGAGTCAGGCCGAATGAGATAATCGATGGTGATTATAGGGCTTGGCCTGCCTGGCTGAGCCCGTGTTAAAAGGAGGGCCAGTTTCTGCTCCGGTGCTCACCCAAGTCGGGTGCTAATTCAGGCAGATCCATGCCTTTTTGCAGTGGCTCTCAGCCATACACGCCTCGATAATCACGCTGGGGAGGTGGAGGCGGTCGGTCCTCCTAGCCAAGAAAAAAGAATTCATTTCTGCTTCTCCTCCAGCCCTGAACAAGAACAGAAATGTACAAAGCATCCTGAGCAGCGTAAGAAGGCTGCTGGAACCAGTGATGCCAAAGAGATTTAATATAGATGGGCTAAACTTTCCTCCTCTCAGAGAGAGGCTAGTCAATGCCTGTACTGCTAATCCAATCAAAAGAAAGAATCAAATAACTTGTTGCTATCACCTTACTCTGAACAGGACTGTTCTCTGCGTGGCTGATTTTTCTGAAAGATCACAATGCCCAGTTCAGAAAAGTAGGGGCTGATGGCCCAATGGGGTCAAAGAGACCCTCCAGATTCCCCATGTCCCCACTGGGGCCTCTGCTAGTCTTATACCAACTCACTGGTGGGCTCCTTTGGGTTCTGAACACCTTATAGAGGCTACGGCCCAAAGTGGGGATGTAACGGTGTGATAGTTAGCTACTGCTGTGTAACAAATTACCCCGAAACATAGGAGCTGAAAACCACTCACATGTGCAATCGCCCAGTTCCTGTGGATCAGGAATCCAGGAGCATCCCAACTGTGTGGGCCTACTTTGGGGTCTCTCACAAGCCTGCAGTCTGGGTATCAGTTGTGGTGGTGTTATCTCAAGGGCTGACCTAGGGGGAATCAGGCTCTGAGCTCACGCACTCACGTACTGTCAGTAGGAGGCCTCAGGTCAGCGTTGATGGGGCCTCTACACAGGGCTGGCTCCCAAGCTGCCAGCAGGATCTTCCCAGAATTCATGAGCCCAGAAATCACACAAACCTGATGTAGAAGCCCAAACTATAAAAAAGGTCCAGCTGATTAGAAGGCAATCTGGTCCTATAAAATCCTCCAACAGTCTGCACATTCTGTTCACTCTGCAAACATTTGCTAAAGTGCCACTTACTGAGGCCAGCCACTTGACAAACTTCATCTCATTTATTCTTTACAGCCATACTTAAGAGGTCAATATTATTGGTTCAGCTTTGTAGACCTGGAGTCTGAGGCTCAGAGAAGCTGGATGACTTGCTGGGGGTCCCTTGGCTACAGAACAAGAGCTGGAACAAAGCTCTGGATGCCTGCTCTTTCCAGATGTCACCTCCATGCCACGCATGGCTGAATCCTTCTGCCCTGACTCTGCTAAATGCAATAAGTCATTCCCCTGCAACACACAGCAGAGCCCTTGGACAAGTACCCCACCTACCTCCTCTCTGGCTGGAGGCCATGCTGGGAGTAGAAAGAAAAGAGGGAGGTGCTGGCCCCAGGCGCAAGATTAAAAGGGTACCAAAAACTTCAATAATCAAGATGAATACTATTTCAGTGCAATATTTTAAAAAAATATAATTGACAAACTACAGCTCATGGGCTGGCTGCCTTGTTTTGTAAACAAGATTTCATTACTTTTACATGCCAAGACAGGTCACACCCACTGGGCACACCTGTCTGGTTTTACTTCTGGAAAGAGACTTTCCTTACCTTTTCAGCCTGGAGGACAGAGCACGTGTCTGCAAATACAGGCCACATGGGTGGGATCCTGGACAAGCACAGAGGAGTGACACCAGGAGTCGGACTGCTCTCTAATTCCTCCTCGGAGCCAGAGCGACACTGATGGGATTTTCAGACTTGAGGAGGAAACACGCAGCTGGTGCTTGGAGAGCAGGGTGGGATGGCGCCACTCCTGGCTCCCCAGAGGGATGCACTTGGCCATGTGGTTTGCACATAGAGCGTCGTGTCCCCATGCCAAAGGTGTGATAGGAGCCGTAGTTATTTTTAAAACACATACTCTACTTGGGCTCCACCACACCCAGGCAGGGACTCCAGTACCAGTGTCCAGCAATTGTTAGTGGAAAAAGAGATGCTGCTGCTGCTGCTGCTGCTAAGTCACTTCAGTCGTGTCCGACTCTGTGTGACCCCATAGACAGTAGCCCACCAGGCTCCCCCATCCCTGGGATTCTCCAGGCAAGAACACTAGAGTGGGTTGCCATTTCCTTCTCCAATGCATGAAAGTGAAAAGTGAAAGTGAAATCACTCAGTCATATCCGACTTTTAGCGACCCTGTGGACTGCAGCCTACCAGGCTCCTCCATCCATGAGATTTTCCAGGCAAAAGTACTGGAGTGGGGTGCCACTGCCTTCTCCGAAAAGAGATACTAGGGCCCCCAAAAGCCATTCTTAACTATGGACATTATTGCTCCGTTTTGAGCTGCACCCAGGGACTCGTAAAAGGAAGACATAATGCTTGTTTGTGAAACTTTTATAGCTAATTGACATTTTTTCAGTGCTCCCCTGATAGCTGTAGTTACTCCTGATTGGAACGGCCACGGAAAACATCAAGTTATGCACTGTCTCCAGATGGGGCCATATTTCTGATATACCACTGGAAAAAAAAGAGAGAGAGTAAATAAAAAACTGTCAAAACAAACACCCTTGGAAGTGATAAAGAGGAGCTGAAATGATTGGCAAAAGCAGTTTTCTTTGCTCGAAAATGATGCATACTGTGTTCACACTAATTGATGATGTGGGACTCTCTGGGACTGTCAGATCTCCTTCTTGGGAACATCTTCCTCCCTTCTATACCTGCTCTTTGCTTTACAGACAAAGGGGAACACAGAAGCAAACATCTCCTTTCCTGTCTATGTGCCTCTTTCTACTCACAGGTCCCAGACTCTGTCCTTGTTGCTAGCAGAAGCTGGGAATCATATTCTGGCTGCCTTAAGTCAAGTTCATGAGACAAAAACAATTAGAATCAAACAGAGAAAGCACACAAATGATGGGAATTCCACTTTGGTCTCTGGACATAGTCACATACACATTACCCAGAAAGATCGGTAACGAGGACAGTACAAGATACACCAACAGAAGTGAGGAAGCGCTTGGCATAAATGCCAGTGTGCGTTTGTAGAAACTAATGAGTATTTTTATGGATCCATTTACTACAGGTTTCAATCTAATTTTCTTGACTCAAAAAAGTCACTGACTCATGTAGAATGAATTCACTTGAGAACATTATTTTTAAAACAGAACAATATGCCAGATGGAAACTATTGTATAAAACCAAGTTTTCTGGTTGCATGGCTGACTATTTCACATCCTGCCAACATGGAGGTCTCCTAGCCCATGTGTTTCCTGATTAAGAACATGTCTCATGATAAGTATAAAATCATAAAATGCAATTGGTTATATTTAATACCCAGTGTCCACGTATCAAAAACTTATGCATTTAGGGCAGAGGGGAGAGTGTCAAGTATTTGCTCAAAACCTATGTTCACTTAGGGCTTCCCTGGTGACTTAGTGGCAAAGAATCTGCCTGTGATGCAGGAGCCACAGGAGATGCAGGTTGGATCCTTGGCTCAGGAAGATCCCTTGGAGGAGGGCGTGGCAACCCATTCCAGTATTCTTGCCTGGAGAATCCCATGGAGAGAGAAGCCTGGTAGGCTAGCCCATAAGGTTGGTGCAAAGAGTAGGACATGACTGAAGAGACTCAGCATGCACACACACAAACATGTATGTTTACTTACCTTACACACAATTTAAATGAATTCAGAGACCAGATTTCTAAATCAAAGCAGCAACTGAAGAGAAGGATGGGTGTTGCTAGAAGCAACTGCTGTGATAGCAGATAGAAATTGCAAAAGAGTAACAGCCTGGCAACAATGGGAAAGACTTTTAACTCAATGTAGTTACACGAGAACTCCATGAGTCTTAGTCACTGAGTCCAGCTGACACAGATGCAAGAGCCCAGGGCAGGTCTCGGGCCTCAGGGTCAAATGCCAGCCAGTGGGAAAAGTCATGTTCTGGAGATCTGTTTAAGAAGCAGGAAAGGATACACTTTAGAAAAGATTCTAATTAAAATGTTCATTGGGGCTGTTATTATTATTAATTGAGGGGAGCTAAAGGGCAAACCTCTGTATCAGGTGGGACACTTTTGGCCTCAAATAAGAAAAACCCATCCAATCAAGTAAATAAGAGAATACATTAACTCCCCAAGTGAAACTTTATAGTTGACCTGGGTTCAGAGCCGGCTGGATTCAGGTGGTCAAAGGATGTCATCAAATTCTCTATCTTTTCATCCCACTTTTCTCTGAAATACTGTGCCATCCACGAGTTCAGCGCTCCAGGGCAAAGGGAGCTTCTCTACCTCAGTGGTTAGAGTGTGAATCCTGGGGAGGATGTTACTGGCCCAACTCAAGTCCTTTGTCAACACTCAGCCAATCACTGCGGCCAACGCAGCACAGCACTAGGACGGGCCAGGCCTTGGCTACACCCACACCCAAGGCTGGGGAGGCAGCGAGGGCTGATGCAGGACTCTCCCCACGGCCGGGGGACAATCTGGAGGCAGATGCATGAAGAAGGAGGTAAGAATGCCGCGCTGATAAAAACCAGTGATGTTCACTGCACCATCAGTATCATAAAAGCACAGTTGTTTAGAATGACTCAATGTCTGAGAGCTTTTGAGTTTTATGTTTCCTAGAAAACAGACTGAGAGGGAGAATTGGGTGCAGCTAGATTTTGGAAGAAGGCTCTTGGGACAGAAACACAGAAAGAGTGAGGGGAGCTGTGTGGGCAGAAGGGGCATCAGGATGTCATGAAAGAGCACCGACAACTTTGGCCTGGCCCACAAAGAGCTCTGAGCTCAGTCAGCCCTTCACAGGGGCCAGCCCTTTGTTCCTGCTGCATTGAGCGGTCACTGGATGTGCACTGACCCTGGGGACGGGTCCTAACCTTGGAGGAAGGGAACCAAGTGCAATGCTGGGGGAGGGACTCAACTGAGAGTCATCGCCAGCCAACAATCCCAGCTTCGAGGGAAATGGAGCCTCATGCTGAAGGAGAGGTCTCGGCAGAGGGCCAGATTGAAGCTGCAGCCAATGCAGTAAGGCAGGGTATCTCTCCCAAATGTGAGACCATGAGCTTCAGATTCTGCCTACCCTGGACCAGCCACCCACGTGGCCTGAATGCACCTATCTCAGGAAAAGAGAACCCCCTGCAGACAGGCTGGATCCTGGGGAAAGAAAAGACACTACCATTTACTGAGTACCTGCTATGCGCTGGTTGCATGCTGGTTTCCTTGTGGTGCTGCACACGGGCTTCCATTCAGATGACTGAGAATGAAGAATCTCTGAAATGAATACTATAATGAAGAGGGGGGAAAGGTGGGAGAAATTTAAATGCTGGTTCTTGGGGCCTCATATTCAGAAAATTCTTTCCAATTTTGGATTACAGAAACCACACTAATAACAAAAGAAAGAGGATCACAAGGCTCCCACTAAACCAGTTCAAGAATGAGAAAAAGAATAGTTATTCAAAAGTGAGCCCCGGCGGGTGAACAAAGTTCATTTCTGAAAGTGTGCCAGGGGAAATCAGTTCCCAAGAGGAGACAGGAAATTTATGGAAAGTCTTAAAAAGTGTAACCACATAATTAGTCTACTTTCGGAAGGATCCTTTTTAAAGGAGAATCACCCAAAAAATCCAGAAAATCAGTTTTTATAAAGAAGGGTGAGGTGGTCTAAAACAAAGAACAATGAGATAAATACCACAGGACGTGGCCAATTATGTACATTTGTTTCCTTTCCTGAGAACAAAGAAGATGGAGAAAACAGTGAGCAGGCCTGATCACTCCTAGTTTTTATTTTGTGTGTGCCCAGTTGCTCAGTCATGTCTGACTCTTTTGCGACCCCGTGGACTGCGGCCCACCAGGCTCCCCTGTCCATGGGATTCTCCAGGCAAGAATGCTGGAGCCGGTCACCATTTCCTCTTCCAGGGGATCTTCCCAACTCAGGATGGAACCCGTGTCTCCTGCACTGGCGGGCGGATTCTTTACCACTTGAGCCACCTGGGAAGCCTGTGTACATTTCAAAGAGGGAATGATACGAGAAATAAAGTCCTCTCACTTGCCCCTGACTGTTTCCCACTTTTTTTTTTAAACAGGAGTTATGAACCTGGAGTTTATCACGGAGCTGAAAAGGCCCACAGATGCCGATTGCCAGTTTAAGCTTGTTCCTCGGCCCCTGGAATGACACCGCTACTGTTTCCACCCACGCTTGTAGAACTGTACCTGGAGAGCAGCAGCTGCCCCACCGCAGCGTCAGAGCCCAGCCAGGGGCCTCTCGGGAGAACCTCATTCCTGGCCTGCAGAGCAGTCAGGCTCTCTGAGCAGATTTGGAGCAGGGGAAGGTGCGGGCGCATGCGCCTGGAAGCTTTAAGCTATCGGTCAGCCCTCTCTGATAGGGTGGTGATGGTCAGGCAACAGTCCCCAGTTAGCCAATCCAACACTTACCCAGGTGTTGCTGTGATATTTTGCAGATATAATTAAAACACCTCCTCAGTTGAGTTTAAGTAAGGGAGGTTGTCTTGGACAATTTGGGTGGACCTGTGGGAGTAGGGCTGAGATTTCCAAGAGAGAAAGTGAGAGTAAGGGAGAGGGGGGCTTCCCAGGTGGCGTTGGTGGTAAAGAATCCACCTGCCAGTGTAGGAGACATAAGAGATGTGGGTTTGATCCCTGGGTTGGGAAGATCCCCTGGAGAAGGGAATGCCAACCCACTCCAGTGTTCTTGCCTAGAGAATCCTATGGACAGAGGAGCCTGATGGGCTATAGTCCAAGGGTTGCAAAGAGTCAAACACGACTGAGCAACTTAGCCACATGTGTACGCAAGGAAGAGAGATGGAGGAACTTCCACCTGTGGACAGCAGCTTTTGGCTGTGCCTGTGGGGCTCCTCCCTGCAAGGTCTTCCTTAATTAATGTTGCCCTCACCAGATGGTCAACACCGAAATCAAACTGATTATATTCTTTGCAGCCAAAGATGGAGAAGCTCTATACAGTCAGCAAAAACAAGACTGGGAGTTGACTGTGGCTCAGATCATGAACTCCTTATAGCCAAATTCAGACTTAAATTGAATAAAGTAGGGAAAACCACTAGACCATTCAGGTATGACCTAAATCAAATCCCTTATGATTATACAGTGGAAGTGAGAAATAGATTTAAAGGACTAGATCTGATAGATAGAGTGCCTGATGAACTATGGATGGAGGTTTGTGACATTGTACGGGAGACAGGGATCAAGACCATGCCCAAGAAAAAGAAATACAGAAAAGCAAAATGGCTGTCTGAGGATGCCTTACAAATAGCTGTGAAAAGAAGAAAAGTGAAAAGCAAAGGAGAAAAGGAAAGATACAAGCATCTGAATGCAGAGTTCCAAAGAATAGCAAGGAGAGATAAGAAAGCCTTTCTTAGCTATCAATGCAAAGAAATAAAGGAAAACAACAGAATGGGAAAGACTAGAGATCTCTTCAAGAAAATTAGAGATACCAAGGGAACATTTCATGCAAAGATGGGCTCGATAAAGGACAGAAATGGTATGGACCTAACAGAAGCAGAAGATATTAAGAAGAGGTGGCAAGAATACACAGAAGAACTGTACAAAAAAGAGCTTCATGGCCCAGATAATCACAATGGTGAACTATTTCAAATCCTGAAAGATGATGCTGTGAAAGTGCTGCACTCAATATGCCAGCAACTTTGGAAAACTCAGCGGTGGCCACAGGACTGCAAAAGGTCAGTTTTCATTCTAATCCCAAAGAAAGGCAATTGCCAAAGAATGCTCAACCTACCGCACAATTGCACTCATCTCACACGCTAGTAAAGTAATGCTCAAAATTCTTCATCCTGCTGCCCCCTCACCCACCAGGATCATCCTCCCTGTCCATCCCTCCTGGCCTGACACCCTGGGGAGCCCTTGGTAACTTTCCTGGTGAATTCCTTTTCCTGTTCGCAAGTGACTTCTGACAGCCCCCCACCGGGGAGTCCTCCTGAAGAATTATGAGGCTGGGAAGAAAGCCTTCTGGGTCCTTTTCCTGTAAGAATCATGCTGGGCTGATGGTCTTTCACCCTGGAGAAGGTGGAAACATTTTAGACACCGGGAGAAGGCGGAGTGGGGAGGAAGGGGGAAGGAGGCGGGGAGAGGGAGGCGCTCCAGAGCCCGAGCGGGTGGCGAGCCGGCAGCCCGGCATCTATCCTGCGACTTCTGTTGAGCGCCTGCTGTATGAGCCGTGGAATGGTGCCTGCCGGCTGCACGCTGGTGCGCTCAGGCAGCGGCAGACTTGCAGACAAAGCACGTCTCCAGCCCGTCAGACCCGGGACCTCAACTCACCAAGAGGCCTTGGAGTCTAGGGCTGCACTTTCGATTTTCTCCCGTAGGACTTCGTAAGCCGTCTCTGATACAAAGGAAACAGAAACAGCCGTGGCACGGAATAGAGTCAGCACCGTTTACTGGCTGAATTACCGAATACGTGTGAGAAAAAAAAATAAAGAAGAATGCGTGTAGGGCCTCGTTTACACGCGGTAAAATTCACTCTTCACTACATACAGCTTTATGAGCTCTAACACATGTAACTGTGTAGCCACCCCCACAACGAGACGTAGACGTCCCCTCCCCCCAGAACATCCCCCAGCTGCCCCTCTGTGGTCAGCCCCGCCCTCTCCTCAGCTTCCCTGGTGGCTCAGAAGGTAAACAGTCTGCCTGCACTGTGAGAGACCCAGGCTTGGTCCCTGGGTCAGGAAGATCCCGTGGAGAAAGGAATGGCAATCCACTCCAGTATCACTACCTGCAGAACTTCAAGGACAGAGGAGCCTGGTGGGCTACAGTCCATGGGGTTGCAAAGAGTTGGGACACAGCTGAGGGACTAACATGTTCTGCCCTTTCTTCACCTGAGACCCTTTCAACCTCACATCTGTCTTCCTTCCCTGTAATTTTCCCCTTCTGGGACCATTGGGTGGAATCTTAATTATATTAAAAGATCATTATTAATGCTTAATTGCTCGACTCAGTTCTATAATACTTGTTTCCTCTCCTATTTTTTCTGCTTTTTTGGATCACTTCTGCATCAGATAGCGATGTAACATTATGTACAGGGAGAACAGACAGACTTTCCTTGGCATCACAACTTGTTATTGGAGATGCCAAACCTCATGGGCATCGCTTCTTGCCTAAAGCACCAGCTCTCTGATCTCCCAACACCAGCCCCCTGATCTCCCGACACCAGCCCCCAAGGCCTCGGACTTGGGTACTAGTCTAACTCAGCTACAGCCTTCCCTCCCCAGCCACCTCCCACAGCTGCTGTGGATGATGGAGGCAGCCGGCCAGCTCTGCCCACAGTGCTCGCAGGCCTCCACGTGTGAAGAGTGAAGCCTAAACGGTGGGGGGGGTGGGGGTGGGGGTGGGGTAGAGGCAGAGATCACCCACTCCCGCTCCCATCCCATGAATGGCTGGGCTTCTGTTTCCTCCCAGGAGAACTCTGGCACCTTGAAAGGGGCCTGTGCGTGTGAGAGGCTTAAACTTAAATATCTTTCAAGTTGAGTCTGTCTCTGACCTTGACCTTCTCTTAGGATAGGGCTTCCCTGGTGGCTCAGATTAAAGAATTCACCTGCAAGGCAGGAGATGTGCGTTCGATCCCTGAGTTGGGAAGATCCCCTGGAGAAGGGAATGGCAACCCACTCCAGTACTCTTGCCCGAGAAATCCCATGGACGGAGGAGCCTTTGGGTTACACTCTGCTGCTGCTTCTGCTAAGTCGCTTCAGTCTACGGGCTCTCAACTAGTCAGACACGACTGACACTTTCACTTCAGGGTAGCAGGGGTTTCAGGAAGCAGCAACTCCTCGTGTCTCAAAGGATACACCCCCCCCCCGCCGCCCCCCACTCATAAATCTTCTCCTGGGGCCATTCTCCATGCGTGCACTCTCAGTCTGCGTGTCCTCAGTCCTGCGAGACCCTTTCTGCTCCCAGAAAAGGAAAAGGGGCACAACGCAAATTGGAGACCCTGAACTAGAGACTTTTGTTACAAGGGGAGTGGAAGAGAAAGACAAACCTGCAAATGTCTGAACACATTTTCTGGATTACCTGCATTTTGCCATTTCCTCTTTGCCAGGTGGATGATGGCTAGTTATATAGAGATTTCCTAAAATACGTTTGATCTGTTCAGACTTCCTCATTTTTAATAGAGTTCCCGTGCATTTGCAGGGATGGTTTGGGCTTGTCTACACTGATAAGCTTGTGACAGCCTATTTCTCAAACAGCAGTCAGAGACTGCTACAACCCATGCTTCTGGAATGGTTGCAAGACGATGCTTTCCTTGTGATCAGATGTATCCTCCACCACTTGTCAAACCCCACACCGATGAGCTGATCATCTGTCACTGATACCAGGAAATTTAATGAACATAAATGAAGTACTTTGAGCTTCCAGGACAGCCTTCATTTTGAGAGGAAGACAGACAAACGCCAGCCCAGCCATTGTGGGCTGGCTGGAGAGTGAGATGGGAAAGTAAGCAAGTATTAAATGTTCATTTCCTTGCTTAAGGATTTTATCATGGTACTGAAATAAGCTTGAGCCCCAGAGCCAGAGGGCTTTTCTGGACCATTCACAAGTTATTTCCAACCTCAAGCCAATTCTCTTTGAGAATTCTTTTTCTACACGACCCTCTGCACCCCAACCTTGCCCACCTCCTTTTGATCTACCTTCTGGACCTCCTGGTGCAAGTGAGCAGAAAAGCTGCAAAGGGGAAGACGGCTCTGGGACTCCCTGACTTAGCAGATACGGCCTCGACTTTAGAACAGCCATCATCAAGCCTGCCACACACCGGGAAAAACAAAACCAAGCCCACCTCCCAGGTCTTTGCTCATGGGTTGTTAAACCTCTTTAGGAAACAGGTGTTTCCAGGTCCTAAAGTTCAGAACATCCAGGAAAACAGCCATTTCCAGTCTCTGAAAGTCAATGTCATGGCCCAGTACCCGGGAATGTTATGGCCGATCAAGGAGATAAACACAGAGCAGTACTTTCTCAGGTGAGCAGCACTTCAGATCACAGAGGCAGAAGGGATGAAGCCACCCACCTTGCACAGAGAGTCCACGGGGAACAGATGAGACTCCAACGCAGATTAGTAAGGGTACTACTACCAGCTCCAAAAAGACAAGAAACCCGTGCGTTTAGTCAACAGCATAGGAACTCCCTTGCCAGATGCTCCAGAAACATCTTCATCTCTGTCCTACCCAGATGGTAGCTCTACCTTACGGGGCCACGGAATTAGAGCGAATACTCCCAAAGCAATTTTCTCAGTCCCGTAAGGGAAGAACATTAAAAAACCAAGTCTTTTTAGCTCAAGGCTGGGTGTCCTAGGATGTTTTCAGTTCCTTGCCTTTTTCAAGCAGTCTTTGAATTTGTTGCTCAGTCATGTCTGACTCTTTGTGACCCCATGGGCTGCAGCATGCCAGGCTGCATCTCTAGGAATGTGCTCCTGAGTCCTTGAATAGTTCGTTTCAATTCCAGAAAACAAGCCTGTAACAAAGTCCAGGTGAGGCGGGGGATGCTTGTGATGTCATTTCCCACGTGATGAGGGTCGCACTGTGAGGGACACATGGCTGTGGCTGCTTTGAGAGAGGAGTGTCCAGTCTCTTGACCCCCAATAAAGGTTTGGAATAAATTTTACCTTTGCAGGTGAGCTCCTGGAGGGCAGAGACCCTGATCAACTCCCAGCAAGTAGGAGAGATGGCAACTCAAGGAGGCCCCAGATGGGCTGTGTGGGATGGTTTCTAGATTGTTATCCAAGAATCAATTGGAAGCTGATGGGTATTCGGTCCAGGCGTCAACTGGAGCAAGAACTCAAGTACCTCAGTTAGCGAGTTATCTCCAGTGCCGAGCGCACCTCCATCTGCCCTGGGTCCCTGGCACTGCTGGTGCTGCTACTGCCTAATCGTTTCAGTCGTGTGACTCTGTGCGACCCCAGAGACGGCAGCCCGCCAGGCTCCCCCGTCCCTGGGATTCTCCAGGAAAGAACACTGGAGTGGGTTGCCATTTCCTTCTCCAATGCATGAAAGTGAAAAGTGAAAGTGAAGTCGCTCAGTCATGTCCGACCCCTAGCGACCCCATGGACTGCAGTCTACCAGGCTCCTCCGTCCATGGAATTTGCCAGGCAAGAGTACTGGAGTGGGGTGCCATTTGCGTTCTGCTCTGCCAGCTACTCCCAGTTAGTCTCTGCTACGACAGGGCACTGGGCAGAGATGCAAGGCTGGGGGGAAGGGGAGAGACCAGAAACTCTTGATTCAGCCACTTACACATCCTGACTCTGAGAAAGGAGGCCTTTGGGCCGGAACAGCTGAAGGGCATTTGTTGTTGTTGTCATTCAGTTGCTCAGAGTCGTGTCTGACTTTTTGCAACCCTGTGGACTGCAGGACACCAGACTTCCCTGTCCTTTACTATCTCCTGGAGTTTGCTCAAATTCATGTCCATCGAGTCAATGATGCTATCTAATCATCTTTTCCTCAGTTGCCCCTTTCTCCTGCTGCCCTCTGGGGCAGCACCAGCATCAGAGAGCAGATGCCTGGGCCCAGCTGTCTGAGATCTGCTTGGCCAGGCAGACACAGCCTGCCAGCCTCTACTGGGCTGACCACGTGCCCTGGCCCCGAGGCCTCTTGCTTCTCTTTGAAGCTCTCGCTGGCTATAGACAACGGCAGTCCATCCCCTATTGGTGGGGACCAAGGAGGACCTTTTCTGCTTGCCCTCAGCTGAGACACCAGTTCACAGCCCAGAAAATTAATGCATTAACAGCAACAGTCCTTGTGAATGGCAGCATTGACTCATAGCAACTGCACCTGATGGTCCACACCGCTAGGCTCTGGGCTATGGAAACAGCCTACAGGCCACCCTATCAGGGAAACCTGGCCCCCTTTTACTGAGCCACATTCTCAAGGTGGCTGAGAGGCTTCTGCTCTCTACATCAGCAAAGGGGTGATTCTGTTCATCCAAGGGATGGGTATTAGGTTGTTCACTCTAACACGAATCTGTTCCTTTAAGGGAAGCTGGGATGAATATGTTCAGGTTCAGAAGGTATAGAGGTGGCCTGATGGCCAGGTGGGGCTGCAGGTGGCACCCCCAGGCTTGAGGAGGACACAATGCATGACTGTGCACAAACTGAGCCCCCAACTAGCACGTGACTCCCTGACAGCTGGGCCTGCGTGCAGCACCCTGTTCTGCTGTTTACAGAGCAAGGAGGAGGTGGTGGCTCAAGAGAGGACACGAACTTTACTGCCAGCCTCTGCAGGGCAGGGGAGTCCACTCCCAGCTGGACTTCTGATGGTCTATGGAAATCATGCTACTTGATGGCAAGAGGCTCTGAAATCTCAGAACCCCGAGAGGCCAAAGGTCAAAGCTCAAGAAGCAGGAGAACCAGCCTCTTGATGGCACAGGACAGGACTGCATGTCTGGGCCCTGGACTTGCCCCTTGGTTGTTACAAACAGGAAGTTCACCTCTTGCACGTGCCTTTAAATGTTGAGTCTTAGCTGTTGTGTGCTCATCTTCCTCCCCGGGGAATATCAGCTTCCGAAACAGCTGGAGCTGATGGGAAGCATCATCCCATTTTCAGAATCCTGGCTGCAGCTTTCAGGTGCCCCCACCCTGACCTCCATCTCCCTCTGACTGACCCTTCACGCTGCAGCTTCCTTCTCCCCGGGGGCCATCTCTCTGCTCACGTCACCTGCTCAGGGAAGCCCTGGTGCCTCCCAGGCTCCATAATTTCTCTCGTACATTCTCTCCTAGCACCACCCTGCTCTTTCTTTTATCCCAGTTTACATCATGGAACTGCCACTACTAATCTGGCTCTGAGTGGCTTGAGAGCCCTCGTGGGCAGGCCCTTGACCACACGGCTCACCCTTGTGCGCGGGGACCTGGACGGGACGGAGAAAGTGACACAGAAGAGTTTGTGCAGTGACGGGCCAGTGGAGGGTGGGCCACGGATGGGCAGGCTGGTCCCCCGAGGACCACGGACAAGGAAGGAGCAGCCAGCTCTGAGCATGCTCAGTGCGTCTCTCTCAGCCAGGCCCCTGACACAGCATGTGGCCAGCAGGGTCACCAGAAGGGCCTGACTTTGGGCTGACCCTCCCCTCCCCTCCCGCTGCACAAAGGGACTGGGGTGGTAGCCGGGACTCAGGTTTATACTGGTGGCTTCAAGTAGGGCAAGTGCCTACCTTACGGGCTGTCCCAGGCTCACCTCCCTCCTGTCTGTCTCCGCCTCGTCCCAGCACCGGAAGGGTACAAGGCAGCAGAGGGACCGACACCCAGAGAAGGGCTCACCCCATGTGCTAATGAGACGGGGACAGGCAGTGGTAGTGCAGATCAGCTGCAGACACGGCAGCACGTCCCCCAGGAAGAGAGCCGTGGGACCACCAGCTCTTCAGAGGGGCCCTCCACTCCAGACCCTAAGGGGAGTGGGCCATCCACCGTGTGTCTGAAGGCATGGGAAATCCCTTATGAATGTCAACTTGATCTTCCCCATCGACCCACTTACAGATGATAAAGAGCCAGCATCTTAAGATTCCTCTGCAGCGGAAGGCCTGTGCCCTCTGTGAACCGACTTTTCTTATTAAATCCATTGAAATCAGGGCTCAAGACACCATAAGAGAATAAGTCATAAATGACAGAAACCACCCCCTCCTTCTCCAAGGCCTCTGGTGTGTTTGGGAGAGAAAAGCTCAGAGTTGGAATTAAGCAAAGTGCAAATATTCAAGAAGCTCTTAATCACCACAAATTGGCTTTCTTGTTCACTGTGATTCCTTTCTCTGAAGACGGTCCCCGATGTTTTGCAAAAGCAGCTGTGTTCCCCCCCACCCCCCTCCCTTCCCTCTGCCTGGCAGAGAAGGAGCCTCAGTGACAGCAGAACCCCCGGGCTGTTCTTCAGCGAGTAGCTCTCAGGCACAACTTGAGTGGCTACTGGAAAGATACAGAAACTTCTGCAAATGTTAACTGTGCGGAAGGCTTCCTGATCGGAGAAGGCAATGGCAACCCACTCCAGTACTCTTGCCTGGAAAAGCCCATGGACAGAGGAGCCTGGAAGGCTGCAGTCCATGGGGTCGCTAAGGGTCGGACACGATTGAGCGACTTCCCTTTCACTTTTTACTTTCATGCATTGGAGAAGGAAATGGCAACCCACTCCAGTGTTCTTGCCTGGAGAATCCCAGGGACGGGGGAGCCTGGTGGGCTGCCGTCTCTGGGGTCGCACAGAGTCAGACACGACTGAAGCGACTTAGCAGCAGCAGCAGCAAGGCTTCCTGATACTTGGAGGAAAGTAACTGCTTTCGAACAGTGAAGATGTCTAACAATATTTTTCAATCCGGATTTAAATTCTAGAGAATGGTTTCTCTTACTGGTGACCTGCCTTCATGGCACCCAAGAGCTTCGTGATGCTGACCTGCCACGGCTCTCTGCCCGCACGTCTTCCTCCGCATGCTTCGTGATGCTGACCTGCCACGGCTCTCTGCCGGCGCATCTTCTTCCGCATGCTTCGTGATGCTGCCCTGACATGCTTTCTGCTGGCGCGTCTTCCTTCGCATGCTTCGTGATGCTAACCTGCCACGGCTCTCTGCCGGCACGTCATCCTCTGCATGCCTTGTGATGCTGACCTAGCACGGCTCTCTGCCGGTGCGTCTTCCTCCGCGCAGCTTCGTGATGCTGACCTAGCACAGCTCTCTGCCGGCGCGTCTTCCTCCGCGCAGCTTCATGATGCTGGCCTGCCACGGCTCTCTGCTGGCCCGTCTTACCCTGCGCATTTCCGACTGTGTACCAGAGTACCTCTCAGTTTTAAACACATCCACTCTTCTCTCTCTGAACGGGGAAGAGTCTGCCTTTCCAGCAATGCAGAAGGAACAAAACCAAACTGATGAATCTCAAATTCCTACAGCAGAAATCAATTGTGGGAGAGGTAACTTAGGAAAAAAAGTCTCCTTGTTTTCAAATACAGATGTACCACATGACTACAGTTAAAGAAAGGATGTTACCTCACACCACTCAGGATGGCCATCATCAAAAAATGTACAAACAACAAATGCTGGAGAAGCTGTGGAGAAAAGGGAATCCTCTTACACTGTTGGTGGGAATGTAAATGGGAACAGCCACTAAGAAGAACAGTATGGAAGCTCCTTTAAAAAACTACAAATAGAGCTACCATTTTGACTGAGCAAGCTTGCTCCTGGGCATATACTTGGAGAAAACCAAACCATAATTCCAAAAGATACATGCACACCAATGTTCCCTGCAGCACTATTTACAACAGCCAGGATATGGCAGCAACCTAAACGTCCATTGACAGATAAATAAATAAAGAAGACGTGGCACATATACACAATGAAATATTACTCAGCTATAAAAAGGAACAAAGCTGTGCCATTTGCAGAGATGTGGATGGACCTAGAGAGTGTCAAATGGAGTGAACTAAGAAGAACAAACATCATATATTAACACATGCATTTAATAAGTGGGCTGTAGAAAAATGGTACAGATGAACCTATCTGCAAAGCAGAAAGGGAGACACAAATGGATAAGAGAACAAATGTATGGATACCAAGGGGAGAAAGCAGGGTGAGATGAATTGGGAGATTGGGATTGACAATATATGTCAATATATGCTATTGATATTATGTATAGATATTGAATGAGATCCTACTATTTTGCACAGGGAACCCCATGCTCTGTGGTGACCTAAATGCAAAAGAAATCCAAAAAAGAGGGGATATATAAATATACCTATAGCCGATTCACTTTGCTGTACAGTAGAAACACAACACTGTAAAACAACTACACTCCGACAAAAATTTTTAAAAAGGGTATTTTGTATTTAGTCATTCAGCAAGAGATGCACAGAGGGCAGACCCTTTAGAAAGGCAGGGGTGGCCTTAGAAGCTAGAACTCAGTTCTGTAACTCCACAGTTACAAGTGTGTGCAAATGCTATCTGGAGGGAACAGGGGTAAACTCACATCCTTGAAGCCCTTCGGGTCCCTCAACTGCCTTTATGTCCCTCCCGCTATTTTACATGTAACTAGTTCTACTGGATTCCCTAATGCAGGAGGCTTCTGAAGGCATCAGCCCCACCAGTTCCAACTCTGCCCTGCTAACTCTCAGGTACCACCATGGGATCAATATGAAATATGATGCTTTAGAAATCTGCAGTTAAGAATTAGGTAATTTGTTTCAACTTGGAAATAACTCTGTATGTGCAAAATTCACAACATGAGCATCATCAAAGAGTAACTTTTCACCTACTATATTAGCATTGGAAAAAGCACTCTAAACCAAACAAAAAAGTCAACAGTCAGGCCCTCTTTTTGCTGGTGGAAAGAGCCCTGTTGTACAAAGAAGGGTATATGGGCTAAATCTGTCAAGAATGAGTCTCCTCAGATGAGTGGTCTTTCTTTAGTATTTCCAAAACATCAATACCTGCTGTGGTTATGTGCATATAATAGAAGCACTGGATTTGGCCACGGAGTTCTTTTACCTAGCTTTCCTTACTCTTTTCCAGGAACAAAGTGTGGACCACTCCTGCGGTGTGTGTAGGAACACGGGAGGAACAAGGTCTCATGCGGCAGACACGTTCAACTCTGGACTCACGAAACCTCCAGGCGCCATTTTAGGCAATGTAAAAGAGGGTCCATTTCAAAACCTCTCCAACAGCACCCTGTGAAAGCAGTATGTCACGGAATACTATCTCTCACGTTGTTACCTGCGTGTTCTTGGCGGGGATGAGCGTCGCCTGTGGTGGGTGCAGACTGAGTGTTAAGCAGCCGCGTCACGATGCCGCGCAGCTCCCCGTCTCCAGGAGCGAACCGGAGGCAACAGTGGGCCAGGCACAGCCGTGCGCTAGGAGATGCATCCGGGGAGACGCGGGAGGGCTGCCGTAGGCAAAAGCTGACCCCAGATCAGCAACATGGCCCAGCTCTGGGGCTGCAACTGCATCTCCATAGCAGCTACATTTCCAGTTCATGGATGCACTAGGCTTTGAAAGCTTCTGTTCAGAGTCTGAAAGACGCTGTCTAGAGTTCTGAGTCGGGAACAGATTGAGCTCTTCCCGCCAACAAACATAAACAGAAGGGCCCAGTGCCCTGGTTCATGAATCTTCAGAGCGTCTCTGCATTGTGGGCCAGGAATCTCCTAGATGTCCATCATTAAGGAGGCAGCGTGACCTCGTATCACTTGACTAAGTTAATCACAAGGCTGAATTGGAATTTTTCTAGCTTAGAAACAAGGTCTGGGTGGGACTCAGGGTGAAGGGCACTCTACTACCTGTGGTTACACACAAGTTTGGTGCACATATTTTGGAGTGTAAGCAAGACCTTGGAGGACATGCTGCTGCTGCTGCTAACTTGCTTCAGTTGTGTCCAACTCTGTGCGACCCCATAGACAGCAGCCCACCAGGCTCCCCCGTCCCTGGGATTCTCCAGGCAAGAACATTGGAGTGGGTTGCCATTTCCTTCTCCAATGCATAAAAGTGAACAGTGAAAGTGAAAGAGAAGTCGAGTCCGACTCTTACCAACCCCATGGACTGCAGCCCACCGGGCTCCTCCATCCATGGGATTTTCCAGGCAAGGGTACTGGAGTGGGTGCCACTGCCGTCTCTGGAGGACATGCTAAAACATCCTAAATAAAGGATTCTGTTGAAGTGCCTTAGATTTGTCCCACTGACTACAAAAGCATTTATAAATTGGTGGCACTTCACTCTGAACTGCCTTCAGCGGTCAGTGCAGCATACCTGTTATTTGACACACTTGAAAGTAATAAGATAGATACTTGCTGGCCTTCTTTTATTCCTTTGAATTAGTCCAAATTAATGAAGCTTCCATTTTATCACCAGAGACAGATATCTCTGTCGTGTGTCTTCTCTTCGTCTCAGAAAGGGATTTCATCGCTTGTTTTGAGGAGACTTTTCACTGGCTTGCCAGCATTCCTTCAAGTTTTACTCAGATTAAGATGCTGTTGAGTCCGATTAGAAGTCTGCATCCATACAGTGGTGACGGTCCCTCTGCCTGTCACCCTAGGCTAGGTGAGAACCTAGAGGTCACCCTGTGCAACAGTGTCATTTTCAGATGGGGACTGAGGTTCAGAGAAGTGAAATGACACCCATGTGTTACAGCCAGCTTTGCCCAGCACCGACCAGGATTTCCACCCTCAACTTGACGCCTTAAGATGAGGACTGGAATCAAAGCATTGTCTGATTCCTGTGCTTCCTACTAACACACGTCTATTTATTCTTGTCAAACTGTCATATCCCCTGTGTGATCCTAGTGAGACACCTGCCATGAGCCTGGCTTCCAGTACGGGTCCCAAAGGGCAGGAGACAGATGACCTGGTCAGTTGAAGAAAACCATTTAGTTTACTCAGCAAAAAGGGGACGTCGTACATAAAAACCCAAATGAAGTTTTTGGCTAACCTGATATCATCTCTCAGTTTTTATCCTTTAATCTCTAGGTTTAAATTTCCTAGCAGTAATTACCCCTAACCTCTGCCTGTAATCACAACAGCACTCAATACGAAGTCTTCCTGCAGCAATTAAAAAAAAAAAAAAGTCCTCATTTTTTTTCATGCTAAACTATGATATCTAATTAGTACAATAATAATTTCCCCCCTTATCAGGATAATTGCATCTTTGAATATACATTTTTCAGACTGGAGAGCTCTGTTGCACAGGCATCTTCCCGAAGACTGAATGCAGGCCTGTTTTGTTACCCATTCATTTGTGACTTCAATCATTACTGTAAGCGCATCTTCCACAAAACAATTGCTGAATTATACATTGTGTATCTTTCCAAGCACATTAGATAAATTTTTAAACAGACCAGGAGGAATGATCATGTCACAAGCTTAAAATAAACTAAGCTACAGGATGGATTCCAGAACTTCATTTAATATTGATAGCAGCTCCATTTATATCTTGAAAAAAGCAAATACCTTTAATAAATTTCATGTGAATTATGTATTTTGATATAACTATCATACAGGAGTGTGTACACATATAAATCTATAGGTAGAATTATATACATTTCAATATATACCATATATATCTTTTTTTCTTCTCATATTTTTCTCTTTAGTAAAACAAAGCAGTTTTACTTGTACATGGATGTGCGATGCTACATTAAGTCCTGAGTAATTTAAGGGATCGTTAATAAACTACAGTAAATTCTAGTCTTGCAGCTTAAGATCCAGTAGATTCAGTAACAAAAATGTGAACGAAATGTTTAAAAATATGCATTCAATGAGGAGCTCATTTTGTGCTTAGCAGAGAAAGCTTGAACGTGCAGGACAGCCATTTGGTAAAAACTTCTTGAATATTCAAGATTAAACAAATATCCTATTTCAATGGATTTATAGAAGCTGATGTAACCTACATCCAATGTGTCAAGCATGGAAGACTCCAGTTATGATTGGACTGAAAATCCCTTTTGCAGAATGTGAAATTCTGTGTAAACATCGGTGCTTAGGGGATTATACAAAAAGTTCAGCCTCAAATGGGGAAAAAGGAAGATACAATGAAATAATTTAAAATGCTTTTCTTGGGATACAGCCAGCCACATGGAAGGGATATTAAAAAAATAAGAGTATTCTGGTGAAAGGGGAAACCAGATGGAAGTCACTGGGGAGGTCTGCCCAGCCACCCACCAGGGAAGCCCCCGGGCTGGCTCGGCTCCAGGGGCCCAGGGTGACGGAGCCTCCAGGACAGGCTCTGCACACAAAGAGAAGGCCGCATTCACTCTGAGGGGCAGGGGCGGCCGCCCCTCAGTGTCACCGTGGCCAGCGCGGCCCGGCTCTGCTCAGGCACTCGGAGGAGGCGGTGAGGGGTCCAGGCCCCTGGTCGGGGGCTGCTCGGATGAGAAGGCACTGTGTGGCGAGGTTCCATCTCCAGTCCTACCCCGTCCCGTGGCTGCTGTAGTCAAAGACGCCCTTCTTGAAGAACGGCGAGAACTCGCACACGGTGTGTTTGGACAGCGTCAGCCCCACCTTGTTGATGTGCAGCGGGGACGTGGCCGACTGGAGCATCACGCTGAAAAAGTCCCTGAGGTACCGCTGGGAAGAGACGAGAGGCAAAGACACGGTCAAGACACGGGCAGGGAGGAGTCGTCGGGGAGGAACGCCTAGAAACGATGCCCCTCCTGGCATGGAGTGGCTGCCACTGCCGTTAGAAACAGCACGGGGACCCCCCTCTGCTGCCTTCCCCACACTGGACCCACCTGGGGAGCAGCCACGGCGTCCAGCGTGCGGGTGACACCTCTTGGTTCTGACGCACAGGCCATGCTGTCTGCAGACAAGCCCGGGGATCACCGGGCAGCGGGCGCTGGGGGTGGGGTCTACTTTCCAGCACGGTGCTGGTAGTTAACACCCCACTTTTTCAGTCAAGTCACATATGCTAAGTCGCTCCAGTTGTGTCTGACTGTAACACTGTGGACTGCAGCCTGCCGAGTCATGTCCCCCCGCCCAACTCACTGACAGAAAGGCCACTAACAGGAAGGAGAACAAAACGGCTAACGGTCTGCACGACGCTAAATGCACATTTTTACTCTTATTGACCGGGGGACTTCTGCAGGAACTAACGTCTCTGGCACTAGTAAGTCCTTAGTCAGTAATGTGTCAAGTGGCACAGGCCCTCTGTGCTTTGCAGCTTCTTATACACTGAACGAAAAGGAACACTGCGGGCGAGAGGGTCCACTGAAAACACACACATTTACAGACCACCCAGTAAAGGAAGCTCTTGCTGAGATTAAGTGTTCTGAACCCCGTGCTCACCCCCACCCCAACCTGTGCACACGTCTGTGGCAGCACTGGCCAGCTCTTCTGGCACCAAACTCGTAAAGCTGCTCTGAGTCCAAGACCCAAGATGCTGGGGCTGAAATCAGACACGGGCACCAGCAAGATGTGTTAACGGAAAAGAAAACATGCAGAAATATTTAATACAGTTCCGGTATGGCAAAGGCTACCTGTAACTGAAAATGGGGTGCAGGGGGTGGGCACGCATCTAACAGGAGAAGGCCAGGGAGGCAGCTAACATCCTACAAGCCTCTGTGCAAACACTTATTTACCCCAAATGTCACTAGAGACACGGATAATGAACCTGTGGCCTGGGGGAAGAAGCCAGATTCAGCTGGCTGAATGAATAACCCACCTCAGATTTACCTCTGAAAGAAGACATTCTGCTCAAGGAAAATCTGTTAGCTTCTTTCTTAAAAACAGTAACAGGGACTACTAATAATTAACACTTGTACGGTAATTTATAGTTTCTAAAAAATCGAACTCTTTCTGTTTTATGAAAGTATAACTGATGCCCAGCGGCTGAGTACTCTTCCAAGGCAGGGCCTGCAGAGTGCTGACACACGGAGATGTCTGCGAAACCAGCACCAGAGCAAGGTGACAGACGCTCGGACCGCACCCAGAGGGGTCCTGCATCACCCAACTGCGGCTTATCTTCATACTCTGCCTCTGCCTACCTCTTCTTTTTTTTTTTTTTTAATTATTGTAACACCCGTTATCTGGTGAGCAAGGCTAGTAATCCAGAGAGGAGATGTGAAAGCAAGGATTTTTAACTCAGACTGTTTCCCGTGTTCAATACTCTTAACTTGCTGATCTCATGGTAAACGCTCAAGAAATGCTCTCTAAACAAAAAGCAGGTCAAGGTAAGAAGGTGTCAAAACCAATTGCTAGAAAATGGACACCTTGCTCCAGGACTGATTTGCATCAAAGAAGCAGAAGAGAACATGCCCTGACTTCTCTGGGGGCAGAAAAGCCGGGAACATTGACCTAGAGGGACCCCAGATCCAACAAACACGGCTACTGGGAAATACCGATCTGGCACGAGGGGGACTGGGGTCACCCCACGGGTGAGCTGTGACTGCACCCCCTCCGTGCGGTGAGGCAGGACCCGGACCCTCACCTCAGCAGCTCCCTGCAGCCCACGCCCCCACGGCCATGCTCCAGCGCAGACTAATGTCCACGCCGCCTGCCTCCCAGATGCTTTCTGACCGGACGGACGGGAACAGATGATGTATCAACATGTGTCATCATCAGTTCATGAAGCAGGGGCCCTTTAAAGGGCCAAGAAAGCCTGAAGGGATAATGAAAAGAGAAGTAATAGTAAAAGCCATAAATAAAGTGCAAAGAGAGGGTCCTGGAGATCCCCCTTCCCCACCTGAGGAAGCCCCGTAAAGAGAGAGCAAGGAAGCAGTCACCGGCGATGGCTCTCCTTAAAATGAATGCGTCAGCACGCCTCCATGAAACCTCCAGAGAGAGGAATCTGATCCAACTGATTCTAAACTGATTATGGAAGAGCTTTTTCTCTGCAATGAGTCTCTGCTCAGCAGAATCGGGTGGCCTTGGCTCCCTCTTCCTAGACCGCTCCTTTGGTCAAAGAAAGGCTGTGATAGGAAGTGTTCTTTGCCGAGACCTCGGGGTGCTCTGAAGTGAAGAGGTGATGCGTGGCCTTGGTTGGCTGTGTCGAGAGCCACAGGCTTGCAGTGGGCTGAGCAAATTCTTGCTGGTGAGTGACAAACCCAAAGGACCAGGGCTGGGGCAGGGGACACAAGAAAGAACTAAAATTGCAGAAAATGCCTGGCGTCACAGACAGCATCTCATTCTCTGTAATTCCCCATTGTCCTGGGCCCACTGCTGAGCTGGGGGAAAAGTGCTTACAAGCAACCTTGATGACTAGTATTGATGAGTTCAGTTTTAAAAATTGAAACATACAGAGAGAAAACAGCATCCATCATGAATGTACCGCTTAATGAGTTTTCAAAAGTGAACGCACTGGTGTGCTGAGCACTGGGCTAAAAATATGAGAACACTTTTAGAGCCCTGGCAGCCCTCCCCATCCTCCATCCTCCAGGGTAGCCACTGCTCTGGCTTCCTGTGCCACCGATCAGTTCTGCCAGCTTTTGAACTTGATACCGATGGGATCCCACAGGGTGCACTCTTCTGTATCTGGCTTCCACTGCTTAACGGCCCTAACGTGACGCTTGTGAGCCTTGTGCACCTGGGTGGGTGTGCTGTGGTCTGCTCGTTTTCACTGCTGCGTAGTATTCCACGGGCCCATACCCTCCCACTTACTGAAGTGAGGGCTACGGAGGGGCGGTGGGTTTGGTTCTTTTGTCTGAGCTTCTTCAGTAATGAAATCGACAACTGTGTAACGGTATTGGGTGAATCAAGTTTATTACTATTCCTACAATAAAGAAGCTTCCCCTTAGGGCTTGAGGCCTCAGTCTAATGTACTAGAACTCTGCTACTGCATGTATATCAATATACATCCTAATTATATATAAAATACATACTTAAGTACATACATTCATATTAATAAATCCTGCTGTCTGTGCTCCTAGTGTTTTCCACAGCACCTGTGGCCAAAGGGAGAAAATTAAAGTGTCTCCTGTCAAAGCTCTCTCTCTAATGTTGAGTCCAAAGACACCCCCACCCTCCCTGGTGTGTGGAAGTAAATCCAGGAACTGAGCCACCTCCCCAGGGCAGTTTACTTTTTACAAAACTCAAGGACTCCAGGAGTTTATGCGCTTATCAGGGTCAGAAGGGCAAAGTAGGAGAAGGGTCTGTGGAATCCAATATCCAATTTCTGTTTCCTTCACATGGCTTCCTCTCCATGAAAATAAGAAAAGCAGACAAATTTCAATCTCTGCATCCACCGTTGTTGTTCAGTCGCTAAGGCACGTCCAACTCTCTGCAAGCCCATGGACTGCAGCACACCAGTCCTCCATTATCTCCCTGAGCTTGCTCAAACTCATGTCCATTGAGTCAGCGATGCCATCCAACTATCTCATCCTCCGTCACCCCTTTTTCCCTGTGCACTCAATCTTTCCCAGCATCAGGGTCTTTTCCAGTGAGTCAGCTCTGCATATCAGGTAGCCAAAGTATTGGAGCTTCTGCTTCAGCAGCTGTTAGGGATCACAGAAGGCCTGCAGGACCCCTGGCTGGCCTGGTGGCGGGGTAGGGGGAGGTCACATCCAGTCTCTGCTCTGTGAAACACCCCAGATCAGGGCTGCTGAGAGTGGTGGCTACACCTACCATGGTTGGGAGACATTCCAGCCCTGCCTCGGGAAGTCAGATGAAACCCAATCTTCTTTCAGTAAGACTGCAAATCAGGACATAGAATGCAGAGCAAGAGGGGGTCTGGGGATGTCTTGAGAGTGAGCAACCGAGGAGATGGGAGGGACTGAGAGGAGAAGGAGCCCAAAGAGAGGCAAGGGCCAGCTAGGGGATGGGGAGAGGGGATGGGGTGGGATCGGGGCGGGGGGAGGGGGTAGAAAGAAGAGGAGGGAGAGAGGGAAAACCACACACCACGCTGGGGATGGAGGACCATGCTGCTGCTGCTGCTAAGTCGCTTTAGTCGTGTCCGACTCTGTGCGACCCCATAGACGGCAGCCCACCAGGCTCCCCTGTCCCTGGGATTCTCCAGGCAAGAACACTGGAGTGGGCTGCCATTTCCTCCTCCAATGCATGAAAGTGAAAAGTGAAAGTGAAGCCACTCAGTCCTGTCCGACTTTTAGCGACCCCATGGACTGCAGCCTACCAGGCTCCTCCGTCCATGGGATTTTCCAGGCGAGAGTACTGGAGTGGGGTGCCATTGCCTTCTCCAGGAGGACCATGAGCTGCTTTCAAAGTTGGCAAAAAAAGGTTTAAGAACAATAGATATGTTAGACATTTATCTAGGTTTCTTTTAGCTGCTTGGACCGACACTATAATATAAGGTATTTTCTTATCAATGCTTTTGGAAAATCAAATTTAGATGACAAATCTTTACGGGATACTTCAGTACTCATGCACAGCGCCTTGACTTCAGAAAGTGTCTTTCTTCTACAGGTTGTAGGCATATATATATATACACATGTATATATGTGTATATATGTATATGTATCTATGTATTTATTTTTTAAGTCAATCTGCACAGGGGCCTTGAGCAGGGTAGGGGGAGGCAGAAGTCACTGGGAGACATGGGCCCTCGTGGGTCTGCTCCAAACAAAATGTTAAATGGCTTGTGATTTTAAAAACTGCCCCCTCCCCCCAGAACAAAACCAAAATCCTGAAAGGGGACCATGAGCTTTCAGAAGAGGAGGACAAGAGATCAGCAGAAGGATGAGGGGCACACAGATCGCCAAGGACGCCCTGCACCAGGTTCCTGACTCCTTCTCTCCAAAGGGGTTCTTTCTGTCCTTTAACTCGCGCTCGCCGACACCCCTGAGCTCCTTGGGGATGTCCCCCACACGCACGCACCAGGCAGGCCAGCGATCGCCTCGCTCCTCTCACAGAGAGGCCGTTGATCAACAGCCTGCAATGCTCCAGGCACAGTGAGAACGCATAATGGCTATTTCATTTAAAGACCACAACAGGGTATGAGACAGAGACGACTACTATCTCCATCTTCTCAGAGAAAAATAACCGCAGTCCAGGAGGCACAAGTACCATCCTAAGTGCCGTCCTAAAGATGACAGCGCGTGGGAGTGTGAGGACTCACACCCAGCTCTCCCGAGTCCAGAGACTGGTCTCAGTCCCCAGGCTCCGTCCGCAGCCCCCTCTTCTCGGGCCGACCCTCCTCTCCGGGCGCTGCCATCTCACTGGGCCGGGCTGATGGCACTGGGCATCTTGCCGTCTGGCCTGACGGCGCTCTCACAGGGACAGGGGTGCAGGGTTGTCTAGAGTGAATGCTCCATGCAAACGTGGGGCAGAGGCCTCCTTCCTGTGATGCTTCTACTCTTCTACACAGAGTCTACGCACCTCTGCTCACATTCCCAGACCTTCCTCACAGTGCCTTGCTGGGCTCTGGTCATTTCTCGACCACCTTCCTTCTGTTTCCCTTCCCAGATGACATTCAGATTCCCTTCTGAAAAAATATGTCTCCATTCTTTGGGGATGGGTCATCTGGCTGACTCAGGGCAGAGGGCTGGTGGTCTCTTCGTCTTCCTCTTCTGGGATGGGCTCATGTAGCCAAAGAGCGCATCAAGATACCACGTGGAGCCTGCAGGGATGCAGGGTCCTCTGGGGCAAGCCTCTCCCAGACTGCAGAGCTGGTGCTGTGGAGCATTTCAAGAGTTTGCATAAGAAATCCAGGGCAGAAGCAGGAGAGCTCTTGGTCTGTCCATTCCCAAGCCCACTTGCTCACCAGGACCACAGTTGTTCCCTACTGTTTGACATCAACACCCCTGGGGTGTCAGCAGGTGTCCGTCAAGAATAAGAGGAAACCTCCCACTTACAACACACCCCGTTCTGGGGGTGGGGGCCTGAAGTGGGCTCAGGACATCTGCTGAGGGTGCCTCTCTTAGGACAAAGTCCATCCTGGGAGGCTTTCATACATACCGTCTCAGATGGGTCAGCCCATGCAAGAGGTCCATTTCCAGCCAAGCATTCAGCTGGAAGACTCCCGCTCCAAACCCAGATACACACAAGGGCGAATCTTTAAAATTCAACACCATTTTAAAAGTCAACCACTAAACATTATTAATCTTTTGAACCAAAAACACAGGCTAATATGGTCTGTTGGCTGTGTTAATGAGTTCTGAAAGGCGAAACACACTCCCTACAGCGATACAGGGTGGTTCAGCAAGAACTTAGTCAATCATCTCAGAGCTTTAGCCTGTTACCTCAATCAATACATTGCACTAAGGGGGGAAAAATGAAATATAATGTGCTGCTACATGCTACTTCACTTTAGACACTTCTGATGAAGGTCATTATATTAACATGATTCATGTGTGACCTATAATATGATTTCAGTGTCGGCTCTGGCTAAAAGGAAAAGTACTTAAGTTCCTGGAATAACCTGAGTAGAAGCTGGATTTGAAGTAGCTTCTGCTGAGTTTTTCCTTTCAATTCGGGAGCTTCTGGATGAAACACTAGTCTGCTCAAAGGGAAGACCTTGTGCTCTACAGCTCATCCAGGAAAAAACCTGGGAGGTCAGAGGGACATTACATGGTGTGGCCGCTCCCATCTCGCGGTCACTCTCCTTTCAGGTCTGGAATCTGGAAGGAAGGGCAAGTCTGAGAACAGGGAAAGGAGGGAAGGTGTGTGGTACCCAGGCTCAGTGAAGGATGTGACAGGGAGCACGGCCAGCATGTGGACGGCTCAGCCTGGGGAAGGGCAGGGTCTGCAGGAGAATCCTGGGGGCCTTGAACCTGGCTGTAGGGTCAGCAGGTATTTGCAAAGCCTTTCCGGGCTCAGGAGCTCCTATGACCCCTGAGACAGTCTAAGGAGAAGGAGGACAGGTGTCTGCATCCTCTGTTTCCATGTAAGAAGATTGAGATCTCAGGAGACAGGGACTTGGACAAGGGCAACGACTGTAAGACAAAATGACTGGCTCTTCAGATTCGTGAGGAAGTCCTTGGAATTCTCAAGGAGAATCCTTTAAGCCTGTAACGCTAAGGTATAAATGTAAATGCACATGCAGCCCCTTTCTTTGGGGCTGTCCCCTCCCTGCTCAGAATTTACCCTGAATTTCAATCAGCTGCCACACATGCATGTGTGGGTGTGTGAGTATGTATGCGTGTGTATAAGATGGGAATGAGAATAGGGCCTCAGAAGCATTTGAAAGACTCTTTTTTTTTTTTTTAATCTATTGGCTTCTTTCCTTCTATTCTAATTAACAGGGGGGATAAAATCATGACCATTTTATGTTATTAAAAAGTTTCCGCTTTAATAGGGCTCACGGCTGTAACTGCAGCCTACTGCTTATTTCACGGGCGATATTTCACCCCAGCTGTGTCATCCGAATGATTTCCCGGCCATCTCATTGTTGTGGAGCTCTTTTCATTTTACAAAATTTTAACACCAATCCATAATTTAATTTAAAGTTATTGAAATTATTAAAATTGAAATGTTCTTTAAAAATGTAAAAGGGCTTGAGCCACCTTTCCACCATGACACATTAACAGAGAAGGCAGTTCAGTGCCATTCCTCATTTCCAGAACTCATTAGCCAGGGTGGCAGCTTAAAGACAACTCTCAGTCCAGTTGACTTAGAGGTCTCATTTACCTTGCAGTACTTGGAGAGTTAATCATTGATTGATGGGCTCTGAAGATGAATCTGGCCTGGATGGAGACACACTGGGATATTTCTAGACCCCAGAGAGGTCTGGTCACCACTGGCCACGTTTGTTATGAACTAACCCAGGTGGTTGATGTTATTCACAGTCAAGTCTTCCCAGTTTTAAACTCCCATACATTCTACTCTGAACACCTCTCTCTGGCTGTTTTAGGAATCCTAAAATTTGTCTCCATTGGATCAACCATGCTGGGTTCCTTTATCAACATGCCTCCAAATGTCCTCCATGCTCTGATAAAATTAGGACACTTTTTGACAAGCAGCTTGCTCAACCACTGCACAGGTACTGCACCCTGCTCCCCACGAAGTGACACGGGGAGTGGGCACGTGGGTGTTGACAGACACAGAGCCTGCCCTCCTAGGGCACCTAGCGGCCCACACCATCTCCTCATGGTTCAGAGTCATTCTTCCTGGTGCTGAGCTTCCATCATCTAAATCCTGTTCATCCTTTAAGGACTAAATCAAGGTTTATTCTCTGTTGATCCCTCTCTCTTCAGACCCCATTCATGAACTCAACAAACAAATACTTAACTGAGAGCTTTCCTCCTGCCAGTGCTGCTGGGAATTCAGTAAAAGACAAACTTCATGTCCATCCTGAGTAACATGCAGGCTTTTCAGGGATATTGGACAAGGAAGCAGGAATTAAAATATGGCTCCAAAAAAAAAAAAAAAAGGAATGAGATACTTTTGGAGCACCTAGGAGAGGCAGCTCTGGGGACTGGAGACATTTATGCCAAGACCTAGGGACTTCCCTGGTGGCTCAGATGATTAAGTGTCTGTCTACAATGTGGGAGACCTGGGTTCGATCCCTGGGTCGGGAAGTTCCCTGGAGAAGGAAATGGCAATCCACTCCAGTACTATTGCCTGGAAAATCCCATGGACAGAGGAGCCTGGTAGGCTACAGTCCATGGGGTCGCAAAGAGTCGGACACGACTGAGCGATATTCACCATTCACCATGCCAAGACCTGAGGGATGAGTAAGAATCAAGCCTGTGAAGACACTGGAGAAAGATTCTGAAGGAAGCCTGTTCCAGGCAGACGGCAGAGTGGGTATAAAGCCTCACAGTGGGGTAGCAGAGCTTGGGGCACGGCCACTGGTCCAGCAGGCCTGGACTGTGCTCAGTTTAGCATGGGGGAGGCACTTCGCACTGCCCACCAGACTGGTTCTCAACCAGTCTCTGAACTCCTCTGCTTCCTCACCGGGGTGTCTTAGACCAGGGGTCCAGAATGTATCCTGCCAAACTCTCTTCTCTCTGATCCACAGAGTCCTGCCAGGACAAGTCCTGGGACTTGCTTTAACCTAGAGAGTGCCCTGGAGGTAATGCTGAGAGTGAAGAGGTCACCTTGCAGGTTCTGGTGCCCTGGCTGAGCCCAGTCTTCAGTGCAGCCATGATCCAAACGCTGCCACATACCCATATCCTGACCCGACAGTGACACTTGGAAAAGGTGAACCACCGACGGAGCCCTGCCCATGTTCCAGAATCACAGCATCATAAGCAACAAAATGGTAGTTTCTTTAAAGCACTCACTTTTGGGTAGGTTATTACTAAGAGATTACCAAAATACACATATTTGGGAAAAGGTAAGAGGTGAAGGAATAAATGGTATTACTCAAACCCGAACAGAAGAAGTTTCTTTGTTTTCTGTTTATAATTTATGACTAGCTATAAATTACAGTCCTATTCTACTTCATGCCAACCTCTTCCAACCCTTTCCGTATTTCTAATGAATAATTCTGTCTTTGCAGGTACTTCTTTCCTACCCTAGGTTTTAAAGTAAATACTTAGAATAAGTAGTCATCATTTGAAATATGGCATTTATTTCTTGATGTTAAATAGAATTCTGAGAGCTCCCACTTAAAATTCATCAGGGTGAAAATGTTAGTCTGTGATTACAGAATCCGAACTATTCATTACCGCTATTCAGAGAATCTTCTTTATGAGTTTAATGACATAAGCATATTGTATTGAATTATTGTACTGCATCAGTTGGACTCATAAATTTAATATACTCAGTCTGGTTCACATATTTTAATAAAATCTAGCAAGCTTTAAAAATTTTATAAGGGATGTGCATTTCAAGTCCATATGATATTCAATTTTTATAGGTTGACATTTTGGCTTGGGGTATTAAGTAGCTTCAATGGTCCTGATGACCCAGCCGGGTCGAGCAGCAAGGTCAGGGTGAAACCCCACAAACAATCTGGCCACATGAGAAAGCCAAGGTCTGCTTGAACTGAGAAGCTTGTTAAGCCTTTCTCCAGAGCACATGTCAACAGCAGTCCCATCTTTTCGGCTTCCAGAGCAGAAGACAGGAGTCAAGTGTTTGGTGCGCCTGTGAGCCAGGAGTGACGGAGTCTCACAGGCCACACTCTCAACTTTGTTTGGTGAAAGCAAAATATGCCAGGACGCTGGGAGGAGCCCAGCACCCAGGGCTCACTCTGGTTCTTTGACTTCTGTTTACTGGGTCTCTTTGTAAGAGACTGGTAACCGGCTAAAGACAGATGCAGAGCAACTTGACACCCTCAGCACAGAGGTGAGGCTGGAAGAGAGCCCTGGAGACACACCTTGGCCGGTGGGTTCACACGCAGCTGGAGTCCAACTCTGCCCTGTGAGCCAGCGCCTCAGGCACTCGGTAACCCTTCAGCCACCATGCTGGGCGTGGGGACATTACGGCACAGGGACAGAGAGTCCCTGAACTCCTCTGCTTCCTCACTGGACTGTCTTTTAAGGATCAGAATATTAAATGAGCTACTGTCTGTAAAAGCGCTTGGGGCAGGGCCCAATTCACAAGGAGCCTTTATTAAGCCATCAACGCTATTATCTATACAGTTTGGTCCTCTGGAAGTTGTTGGGCAAATCTGTTAACTCTCTCTTCTTTTACATGGGCTTAAAGTATGGAAGTATTTAATGTTTCCCCCTTCAGAGGAAAGTAGAGGACAGCAAGAATCTGGAATATTTTTTTCCTCAAAGTCTCCTAGTATCAGTCACTGGCAGACCCTTTATTTCAAGAGTTGCTTTAAAAGAAGGATGACTTCACATGTTTTTCAAAATGGGGAATCATATTAAACAAATCTAACTATAAGTCAAATTATCCTCTGAAAGATCATTTTGAATAATGAGATTATGTAAAGTGACATCTGGGGAAAAAACAAACTCCAAATCCTATTCTTTTCTTTCTAAGCTCATGACTCCTCCCAGCATGGCATAAGCCTTCAAAGAGGTTCCTGACATATGGAAAGAGAAGGACGACTCCCAGTGACCAACGTAACTGACAGACTGAACTTGCTGCGTGGCACGTCCTGGCTACAAGGCATGTAAAGAACTGGTCCTGAAACACTTGAGAATTCCTGGCACCCCTAAGCTTCCACCCCTAGTGCAGCCCAGGAACAGGGTGCAGTGAGACGCTTCAAGACCCTGAATGACAATCTCATCCCTTTCTACCAGCTGTGCCTGGGGGTGAGCAGGGCGATCATTCCCTTTCAAGTCTGACCTAAGGTCCTCTGTATAATCGATGGCACGTGTTCCTTGGATGGCCTTGAACTGGGCCATTGTTGAGTAACACTGAGTCTGTGAATTCAGGGCCAGGGGGTGAGCTCTGGAGACTCTGGGGGAAGTAGACCCACTGCTCCTTTTTTGTTCTTTGGGCCAGGAGCCCCTGATGATCCTTGAGGGGCTATTTGCCCGGCAAATTATCCTCCTGCCTTGGGAGTTATTTCTCAGGGTCCACATGCTGCCTTGCACCCCAGGGGGAGCCACGGTCACGTCCCAGGTACGAAGAGGACTGTGGCCCCGAGTGGTGGGCCTGTGACCCTGCCCCACAGAGAGGATTAGCTGGAGATCTGGATTATCTGCTCCACTGACCCCCTTCACAGGGACTGAGGTTTGGTGATGACAGGGAAGGTGAAGGCAGGGAGAAAAGCCAGACCAAACTTCTCTAAACGCACCATCTCTAATTTTCAAAGAGGACAGAGTAGGTCTATAATTCATATAAGGAAATGAAAATAAATTCCTTTACCAAACAGATATTACCTACAGAGTTAAGCATCTCAATGAAAAATATATATACGTTGAATCCGTGTGCTTCCTGAAAGACACACCCAATTAGATGACTGACACAGAGATGGCCATTAGGTAATGAGATCTCAGACAATGAAAGGCATGGGTTTTCTTTCCTTAGGACCTTCAGTTCAGTTCAGTCGCTCAGTCGTGTCTGACTCTTTGCAACCTCATGAATCACAGCACACCAGGCCTCCCTGTCCGTCACCATCTCCCGGAGTTCACTCAGACTCACGTCCATCAAGTCAGTGATGCCATCCAGCCATCTCATCCTCTGTCGTCCCCTTCTCCTCCTGCCCCCAATCCCTCCCAGCATCAGGGTCTTTTCCAATGAGTCAACTCTTTGCATGAGGTGGCCAAAGTACTGGAGTTTCAGCTTTAGCATCATTCCTTCCAAAGAAATCCCAGGCTGATCCCCTTCAGAATGGACTGGTTGGATCTCCTTGCAGTCCAAGGGAGTCTCAAGAGTCTTCTCCGACACCACAGTTCAAAAGCATCAATTCTTCAGTGCTCAGCTTTCTTCACAGTGCAACTCTCACATCCATGCTTGTAGCAAAACATCATGGGTTTAAGAGGATCTTCTTTCTCTCAAAGGGTTTTACTTATTTACTATAGAGAATGAAGTTTATCAAATCAATTTATAACTCAAAGTCAAACTTTAGAAACCTTTACCACTGTCCTGGACAGCTCCTAAAACCCGAGGAGCCCCTGCAGAAGAGAGTGAAAGATGCTGCCAACCTGGGGCACAAAGACACACACACTTCCCTGGACGCCAGCGTCTGGCTGGGAGAAACGCCAAACAAACCCAGAACTCCATAAGCCTCAATCTTCCAGTCGTCATGACCTCTCTTATCTGTGACTGTTTTCAACTGTAGGGCAGGGCAAGCGGTGCAGTGCAAGTTAAAAGGGACTGATAGGATGTGGGTAGAGAGACGAGCGTACAGATCAAAAGGAAACCTCGCCAGTTAAGGAGTCCTGGGGACGGCAATAGGGCCATTTCATCAAAGAAACAGGGGGCTAACCTGACGTCATCCACAGACTCTGCCACGAGGAAACTGCCTGGCAAAGTAAGGAAGGTCAGTTTATAGGGACTGTGCTATTACTTGAATATACCCAGGTTCTTTCTGATGAGGAACTGCAAATAAATGCAATTTTGTGAACTGGAATATGAGCACCATAGATGGAAATGGAAAAGGGAATCACAACATACAGCAAGAAGCATAAATATCCCAGACTGTGGAGACAGAACAGACAGGGCCCCTCACTGCCCATGGCATTCACCAGCATCTTAAGCACGAGCCTTACCTCGACCCCTCAGCTGGCTGAAGAAAACCCATTGAGAAAAAGATGATGGCTTCATTTACTGCTATTTTCATCTCTGATCATCAATTTTTTCTTGATTTCAAATAGCAGTTTCTTAATTTCACTTATAAATAATATGAGACAGGTGATCTCAATTAGAAAATAGATTAGAGAAAGTCTGTTTTTTTTTTTTTCCTGGTTGCTTGGAATATTACAGATGTAAACATTTTGCAGTGAACTGCTGGAAATAAAAATAAGCCTGTCTAGAAAAGGATGAGAGCTTTACATGAGCAAACAATAAAGATAAAAACTGTACGGAATTGGAACAAACTGATGTTCTTCTCCATTTGTTCCCCCCAAATACTGTCTCGAAGTGCTGCAACTACACTGATTCATTACTGCTATGAAAAACCTAAGTGGCAGGTACGGAAGAGAAAACGATTGTCTAGGGAAAACAAATAACCAGTAGAACCCTGAAATAAAGATGCAGTTTACAAAGGCAACAAACGAGGTTTGCGGGCCCAGGACATGGTGTACACCTGTCACCTAAGAAAAGCACAACTCATTCGGCAGACAAATCTGATGAATGGAGGGAAGCGGACTGAAGCGTCTTTAAGAAAGCCTCATGCCGACTGGGCGGGGGTCGGTAGGAGAGAAAAGATGATCCGCCAGTGTTGATATAAATAGTGAGCAGAGAACTTTATGGAGACAGGACAGAGATAGTAGAACAAAAGCACAGAAAGAATTCTGATCCTGTCTTTTGGGCTGCTGCAGCAAAGGGAATGTACAAAGAGGAACTACACTGACCCATGGAAATACAGAAATCAACAATTTCCAGAAGCAAGAAGCAAGGCCTTCAGGTTTATAACATGAAAAGATGCAAAAGTAACCAGCAGAGCTTTAAAGCAAAGGATGACAGGGTGAGAGGGACCATGTGGCACAGAGTTTCTCAAACCTGCAGGGAGGACCAGCCGAGGGAGGGAGAGAAGGAAAGCAGAGGAGAGGAGGTAAGAGGACAATCAGGCCAGGAGGCTCAGTACAGGCAAGTGGGACTCCAGGAAGGAAAATCCTCAGAAGAGGAAACAATCACAAAAATCTCCCACAGATGAAGGACACGAGATAAAGTCCATGCAGACAGAGGCCCAGAGAAGGGAGCGGCTGCTCACCAGAGAAGACCCCTGAGCACTCCAAATGCTGGGGACAGAGGTGGATAGAATCATGACACAGACAAAGGGCTGGGCACCGAGATGGCTTCGACCCGCCTGCCACCAGCCCTGGAGTCAGAAGACCGTGAAACAAGCCCCCTAAACTACAGGACGGAATGGTTTCCATCTAATATATCCTGTCCAGCCAGCAGCGGATGAAGAAAGACCTCATCAGACATGTCTCTAGAAATGCACCTCCTGTGCGTCCTTTCTCAGAAAGCTCCTAGGGATGTGCTCCGTTGAAACGAGGGAATAAGGCAAGAAAGAGGAGAACACGGAGCGCAGGAAGGGGAGACAACCTGGGAGGCTGCACAGGAGGATGCAGGTCAGGGCAGACGTGAGCCAGGCTTGTGTGAGCGCATCCATGACTCCCTGATTTTACAGACTGTGCACATACAGAACAGGGCAACAGGCTTGCACACACACACTCACACACACACACTCTCTCTCTCTCACACATAAACGCACACATGAACAAAAGCAAAACGGTCAGAAAGGGTATATGCCCAACCTGTAAGGGCAGCGTGAGATCCTCTGAGAGCAAAGACTGGGGTCACTTATTTAGGGGTGACCTTGCAGCTTCCCTAGTGGCTCAGCTGGTAAGAAATCCACCTGCAATGCGGGAGACCTGGGATTGATCTCTGGGTTGGGAAGAGCCCCTGGAGGAGGGGATGGCTCCCCACTCCAGTATTCTGGCCTGGAGAATCCCCATGGACAGAGGAGCCTGGTGCGCTACAGTCCATGGGGTCGCAAAGAGTTGGACATGACCGAGCAACTGACGCACTTTGGACACGGAAGCAAAGGGGTGGGAAAGCGAGGGAGAGAGAAAAATGGAGAAAAGCCACACAGGGGCTGTTGCTGAGCGGGTTCACAGCTGTGCATGTATGGCTGGGCTGGGTCCTGCTGGGGACGCTGAGAAACATGAACACTGTACTTCCAATCACCCCGGAAAGGAGGGGGAGCTGGCAGGCTCCCCACAGAAAGACATGCAGCCTCCCTGTGGGGTCCCTCCAGTGCCTAGCCTCCCTCTGGTTCCCAGCTGGGCTGGGTCCTCCTCGGCTTTGGAGGAGGCTGGGGGAGAAGAGCTGAGGGGCCCTGGGGACACTGCCCGCACACGCTGGACCTGCCGGGCAGGACCAGCATCCCCTGGGGGCTATGGGGTAGGGAGGAGCACGTATCAGCTGTGGGATGGGCCTGGGGGGCATGAGGGATCTCAGCCAGGACTGCAAAGGGGGGGGTACCCATGCTGGGAGCCGGGCATTGCATGTCAGTCTCTGCTCCTGGCCCAGCTGCTGCCCCCACCCTGAGCTCGCACTGTGACTTCAGCGTGTGGTTTTCTGATGAGGACTTTCTGATTTCACAGCAAGCTGACTCATTACTTTCCTAAGGCTAAACAGTCCTTTTTAAAGGAATTATAATACAAGTTTTATTGCAACCTTAGGTGATAAGAACTCAGGCGAATAGGGTTTCATGCACTGAGCCTAAGTGAATCTATCATCAAGTGACTGCAAAACGTTCAGATGAGCGAGGGGCCCATGAGTCCCCACCCGCCAGGCAGGACTGCGACAGGCTGGTGGGAGAAGTCGAGACGGCTATTGGCACAAAGCCCTGGGTCTGGGCTACACTGTAGTCCTTCCACGGACTCCTGGGCTTCACGCTTTCACAAGAGTGGCCTCGTGCTGTATTATATAACTCTATAGAATCGTATCTATACACAATACTGATTATCTCTAAAACCGACATCTTTCTACACACCTATTAGCTATACAGCTATAACCTCTTTACTCTACCTATATAGCTATAACTGTGCCTATAATCATATTCACATAATATAATCTACAGTTAAATCTATATATCTTATTAGATGAAGGACAGAGAAGCCTGCCCATGCTGCAGTCCACGGGGTTGCGAAGAGTAGGACACGACTTAGCGACTGAACAAGAACAAGATCACGCTTTATCTTACTTGTAATTAGTAACATATCCACTGCATGTCTCCTCCTCCAGTGAAGAGTAACAGGATGGGGATGCAGCTATGCCATCATCATCAGGGGCCCTAAAGGACAACCTGGCTCCCAAGAAGGGACTAGAATTTTACTGGGACACTCTTTTATCTACACTCAGGACAATGTGTGCACTAGGCAAAAGGAAAAAGCAGTTTTTCTGGCAGAAATGAGCAAGTGGAACTGACCAGACACGAACACTGCTAGAAATGAATGATATAAAGATGACACCATCATAGACGTGACTCCAAACGGCCACTAACTCCAAAACCATGGTAGTAACTCGGTGTCCCTGGAAGGAGGTGGGTTTTCTTTCCATCATCCAGCACAGCTTTTCTCTCCGCTTTAGCTGCGTTTCTGACACTCCCCCGGGGCCGGGACCTAATTAAGTGCTTCAGTTTAGAAGACCGTCCCTCCCCATCCCTGATGTGCTGCGGCAAGTGTGAAATGGAAGGGATGGCAGAGAGAAGAGACGAAAATGGCATTTCATTCTACAGGGTAAACGGTGAGGTCAACAGGAGCCTGGAGCTCACAGCCGTCTCAAGCGAAGCAGGCCAGCTTCCCCCAGGCGCGGGCGACAGGAGGGAGGCCAGGCCACTGGCTCCATGCGTCGCTGGGGATGCCTGCTTCTGCGTCAGAAGCCATGAGACATGATAGAGAAGGGTCCCTCGCTGTATCTAGGAGGAGAGCAGGAACAATCCTCCAGCCATGGTTTAATTCTGTAATATTCAAGCCTCGTTTCATTTTGCTTTTAAAAGTGACCCAGGAAATGAAAAATGTTCAGTACTGAACTCCACAGCAGAGCAGGCCCAGCTCTGAAGCCCGCCGTATTGGGCTGTGCTGCGATCCTCTCATCTGATGCTATTTCCATCAAGAGGAAAGAGCCAGAGATCCCTGTTGTTTGCCAAGCCCCAAACACCTTGTGAGTGAGGGTGGAAGCCGGGAAGAGGACAGATGTTAAGGATTTACTGGGGACTGAGGTGGGGTTCTCATTGGGGCTGATGTTAAAGAGTATCAAAAGCCTCAAAAATGGAAAAATTACCACTGCAGCTGCATCTGGGGTGAACAGAAATGGGCTGTCATGATTAATCCTATGTGTCGACTTGCTGGGCCACTAGGTGCCCAGATACTTGGTTGTTGTTCAGTCGCTCAGTCATGTCTGACTCTTCTGCAACCCCATGGACTGCAGCACGTCAGGCTTCCATATCCATGGGATTTCCAGGCAAGAATCCTGGAGCGGGTTGGCACGTTACTCCAAACGCTATTTCCGTGTGTGTGTGAGGCTGTTTCTGGATGAGATGAACATCTGAGTCAACAGACTGGGTGGAGCATATGGTCCTCACTTACGTGTGTGGGCCTCACCCAACAGGCTGAACGAAAAGGCAGACCCTCCCCCGAGTAAAAAGAATGCGTGCCTGACTGTGCTGAGCAGGGACAGTGGTCCTTCCCGTCTCCAGGTGTGAACAGAAACATCAGCCTGCAGGATGGAACGCACTCCACCAGCTCCCCTGGTCCTCTGGCCTCTGGACCACGGCTCTCCCTGACCTGTGACTGCCGACCGCACATATTGGGACCTCTAAACCCCAAGCTAGGGAAAAGCTAAAAAAAAAAAAAAGCACTATTTCAGTGTCATCGACTGTGTGTAGAAATGCAAAAGACACAAATATGTGTAAAACAGAATCTCACTGTCTGGTTCAGATGAATGCTGCAGGTCTTGGGCACCCACACTCACTTCATCACTGCCCTCGGCTCTCACTCAACAGAGTGGCGAGCCACACTGACTCCGCCCCTGGTGTGTCTCTCTAATCCGCCCACTTTCCTCCACGGCAACGGCCATCACACCCTCCTGGAGGCCACAGTCACGTCTTCTCTGGAGACAGTAACAGCCTAGCCACTGCTCTTGCTGCCGCCGTCTCCCCTGCTCCCTCCACGCTCCCCAGGGTAGTCAAATGTCAGCCCTCCTCTCATCTGCATACAGCGCTCCATGGGCCTCGCTGTCCTGTGGCTCAGGTCCAAAGTCAGGAACACGGCTTTAGGATCTGGCTTTTCCTTCCCTGTCTACGTCGACACCAGTCTCATCTTTCTACAGCAGACTCAGATTCCTGGATCCCATCCCAGTCTCGCTGAATCAGAATCTACTAGAACACAGTCTGAGACTGTATCTTTCAAAAAGCTACTTGAGATAAATTCAAAGATTGGCCACACAGGTTTGGGGACAACTGCTTTGGGAGTCATGGCCTCTGATAACCTTGGAGGCGGTACATGACTGTCTGAGTAGTTACTTGATGAGTCATCTCTGCTCCGACAGGACCATGAGCTCCTTGGAGACGGGAAGGACTCAACTGATGCATGCAAGACAGGCCCAATCGTGCACAGGAAGTGGTCATGAGCATGGGCAGTGACTGCCATGGTCAATGGATTGCTTTAACACAGACAGCAAAGACCATCAAGAGGGAGACCACCAGACATCACGTGCCTCCTCTGAGATGTGAGGGAACAACCGCACCACCTCTACAGTGTTTCTGCCCCAGAAAATCAGACTTGAACTCAATCAAGCCACTCAATCTAACAACTGGTTGAACTGTGGTGTTGGAGAAGACTCTTGAGAGTCCCTTGGACTGCTAGGAGATCCAACCAGTCCATCCTAAAGGAAATCAGTCCTGAATATTCGTTGGAAGGACTGATGCTGAAACTGAAAACTCTAATACTTTGGCCACCTGATGCGAAGTACTGACTCACTGGAAAAGCCCATGATGCTGGGAAAGAGTGCAGGCAGGAGGAGAAGGGGACGACAGAGGATGAGATGGTTGGATGGCATCACCGACTTGATGGACATGAGTTTGAACAAGCTCCGGGAGTTGCTGATGGACAGGGACGCCTAGTGTGCTGCAGTCCATGGGCTCGCAAAGAGTCAGACATGACTGAGCGACTGAACTGAACTGAGAGGCACATGGTGAATGGCACCATGGGATGCAACCAGCAAAACCTCAAACGTGAGAATTCCCTGGATAAATGACATGGTTTCATCAACAAACAAATGATGAGAAAACAAGAGGGAAGGGAAATCTATAGATTATAAGACACTTTTTAAAGAGATTCATCCTAAAATATTTATGGATAAAATAATATGATATCCTTAGTGGTTCAGTTGATAAAGAATCCTCCTGCAATGCAGGAGACTGGGGTTCAATCCCTGGATTGAGAAGATCCCCTGGAAAAAGGAATGGCTGCCCCCTCCAGTATTCGTGCCTGGAGAATTCCATGGACAGAGGAGCCTGGCATGCTACAGGCCATGGGGTTGCAAAGAGTTGGACAAGACTGAGCGAAATAAGCACGCAATATGCTATCTGGCATTTGTTCTAAAATAACCCTGTGAATGGGCGTGTACAGTGACTGAGGTAGAAATGAAACGAAACAGGTCACATGCTGACAATGATGAAGCTAGGTGATGTGAGAGGGTGCACTGGGCTTATAACATCATTCTTTCTGCTTTTATAATATACACTGTCATAAAAAATAAAGTTTAACAAATGTCTAAGCCATCAATTTCTATCTCATGATATCTCAAAGTTCCTTTAGTGTACTGAAAGCTGGAGATGGTTATATATCCTTTTGCAGAACAGAAATTTGCTAATTTTACAGGCTGCATCCCTTGATTCTAAGAGTTCTTTGAACACCTGCTATCAACAAACCCAACACTCTTAGGTAAAGGCGGTTTCTCTTTGGAGCCAGAATGGGTTGCACAGGATTGCCAAAGAAGGCCCTCTGCCCCAGGGAGAACCAGGGCCATGTCCCGGAGAGAGGATGATCTTCTCTTCTACATGGACATTCTAACTTTATCTTGATGCTAAAATTAACGTACTCAAGTCCTTCTGCTTCTTCACACTAACTTGACAGAAGATCATCTCAACTCTCCTGTCTGACTGGATGAAGGGGAACTTAGTTTTAGTACTGTAGAAAGTGGTAGCAAGAACAGAGAAAAGGGGCAGAGGAAGGGGCAGCCCGTTTTCAGATTTCATAAGCGACCCTTGAAGAAAAAGTCTTCATATATCATGCCGACAGTGCAATTACAAGTAGCAACAGGTCACGTAGAATATCCCAAGTGATACTACAAGGCAGGTGAACGTGAAGGCCCTATGCACCAAGCATCAGTGAGGAAAAGCCTTTGTGGCGATACATGAAAATTACAGGGAAAGATAATCTTTATGCCTGTCAATTACATCAGTATTCCACCAGTCCTCTCACCTAGCTTATGCTTCTGTGTGATTACAAGAGATTTCCTTCTTTTTTTTCCCCTCACTATTCAAAGGTTTTAATTTTGAAACGTTTCGGTATTCAAATGTCTTAATTTACAAAGGTGGTCTGTGCTGGGTGGGCACCTCATTGATTTGCATATTCTCAAAATCATTGATTCATAAAGACAGATATCTACCTTGAGTGTGGAAAGAACAAGTGAATAAAAATGGTGCTTGGCAAAGACAGATAAAATAGCGACGTCCAAATTTCAGAGTAATGAGTGAGTCACTCTTAATGAAATATACATTACTATATGCTTAGCAGTAGACAAAGTATGTATAAAAATATAATTTGTCTAGATGATGACCACCTTCCTTATAATAATTAAAACTCAAACTCCTGAGAAAAATGTTTACTAGTGCCACACTCACTCACCCACTCACCCACCTCCCTGCTCACCCACCCACCCTTCCCTCCTTTCTTGAGCAAAGCAATTAAAGGACAAGAGGAAAATAAGAGGATGGAGGGAGGACAGAAGTGGAAGGAAAATGAAGGCAGAAAAAAAGGAAAGGAAGGAGATTACCAATGTGTGAGGACTACATTTATAAAAAAAAATGTATAAAACTCATAAATAAACTTTATTTTTAAGGCAGGTAAAAGTTGATAGAAAAGTGGAGAGGAAGCAAAATTTCTCATATCCAGCTCTCTACACACAACCACTATTAAATTCTCACACCAGAAGGTTGTATGTGTTATAATTAGTAACCTACGCAGACACATCATTGTCCAAGTCCATAGTTCACGTTAGGTTCACTCTTCCCTATTCTGTGGGCTTTGACAATGTATTAAGTCATGTACCCACCATGGCAGTATCAAGCAGAGCAGTTTCACTGTCTTGAAAATCCTCTGTGTTCTGCCTATTCATTCTTCCCCGCCCCTGATGCTTTTACTGGGTCTGCAGTTTTGGCTTTTCCAGAATGTCATATGGTTGGAATCATACAGTAAGCAGTCTTTTCAGATTGGCTTCTGTCACTTAGTCCTATGTATTTAAGGTTCCTCCATGTCTTCTCAAGACTTGATGGCTCATTTCTTTTTAAGGTTATTCATATTTCACTGTCCGGATGTACCACAGTTTATTTATCCAGTCACCTCCAAAGGACATCTTGATTGCTTCCAAGTTTTAGCAATTATGAATAAAGCTGCTATAAACATTTATGTGTGGGTTTTTGTGTGAACATATGCTTTCAACTCATTTGGGTAAACACCAATGATTTCAAATGCCAAATTGTATGGTAAGAGTGTGTTTAGTTTTGTAAGAAACTTCCAAACTGTCTTCAAAAGTGGCAGAATCATGCATTCCTGCCACCAATGAAGGAGAGTTCCCGTTGCTCCACCTTCTCACTGGCATCTGATATTCATGGAGTTTTGGATTTTGGCAATTCTAATAGGTGTACAGAGGTAGCTCACTGCTATTTCATTTTTGCATTCCCAACTGACAAATGATTCCCTCCTATATCTGCCATGGGTTCATCTTCTTTGGTGACGTGCCTGTTCAGATCTTCTACCTGTTTTTTAATTGGGTTTTTCATTTTCTTATTGTTGAGTTTTAAAAGTTCATTGTATGTTTTGGATGAGTCCTTTATCAGATGTGTCTTTTGCAGATATTTTTTCCCCAGTATGAAGTTGGTATTCTCATTCTCTTGGCATTGTCTTCTGTACAGCAGAAATTTCCAGTTGTAGTAAAGTCCAGCTTATCAACTGCTGCTTTCATGGATTGTGTCTTTGATGCTGTATCTGAAAAATCACTGTCATACCCAAGGTCATCTGGGTTTCCTCCTACATTATCTTCTAGGAGTTTTAATTTTGCATTTTACAAACAGTCTGGATTACTGTAGCTTTTGAAGCCTGGGTAGTGTCAGTTCTACAACTTTTTTTCCTTCAATATTATACCAGCTATCTTGGGTCCTTTGGTTCTCCATACAGACTTGAGAATCAGTTTGTCCATATCCACAGATAACTTGCTGAGGGATTGCAGTGAATCCACAGACCAAGTTGGAAGACCTGATATCTTGATACTATTAAGCCTTATCCATAAACATGGACTATATCTTCATTGGTTTAGTTCTTTCTTTCATCAGTTTTTATAGTTCTCTTCATATAGATCTTATACACAGTCTATTAAATTTTTATCTAAGTATTTAATTTGGGGTCCTAATGTACATTCTATTATGTTCTTAATTTCAATTCCAATGTTTCATTGCTGGTATATAGGAAAGTGATTATTCTTGTATCCTGCAATCTTGTCATAATTGCTTATCAGTTTCAGGAGATTTCTTGTCAATTATTTTGGATTTTCTATAGAGACAATCATGTCATTTGTAAGAGCTTTATTTCTCCCTTCTGAATCTGAATAATCTTTTATGTCCTTATCTTATTGCATTAATTAGAACTTTAATTTTAAAAGTCAACTCTAAGTCATATGACAATTGGAATGTAGCAATTTTTAACAGAAGAATTTCTAGGGTCGGCCATGTACCTGGTACCTATCCAAGGATTTTGCATGTATTCTCATTTAACCTTCACAACCACTCTACGAAGTGGGTATTATTAGTATTACCATTTTATGGATTAAACCCCATGGACTATGGCCCACCAGATTCTTCCATCCATGGGATATCCCAGGCAAGCGTACTGGAGTGAGTCACCATTTCATTCTCCAGGGGATCTTCCCATATCAGGGATCAAACCTGAGCTGACTGCTTGGCAGGTGGATTCTTTACTACTGAGCTGCCTGGGAAGCCTGACTGCTCTAGTACTTTCAAGAAAACATCCGAGAAATTTCTCCAAAGGTGAAATTGGAGCACCTATCTCCAAAGGTGGTGGTTTTATTCTCGAAAACTTTATTATTTTAAAGGATTCCCTTGTTTTCATTAATTAGAGTTACTCCTTGGAATGACAGACTATAAGATGATTAGTGGAAATGTTTCAAGTAGATGGTAACATTTTCTGCAATTAGTGACCCAAAATGCACCTCTCATCAATCAACAAAAACAAACAAAAACTCATCTACTGGAGATAATATAGGTAGATTTTCTGAGAATTCAGTGAAAGTGAGGCATGTAAAGTATCATGGGAGACTGAGAATTCCATTAGACGTCGATTCTGCTGTCTTCAAGTAACTGGAGTACAACGGGGAAATCTGAGACATAAATGTACCTTTTGATACAAGCAAGAGCATAACAAGGGTCTTAAAAGAGGTGGAAGTGAAGTCTCACGGACATTCCAGAACAAAGTGTGTGACAGACCCAGCTTCACCTCAGACTGAGAGTGTGTGAGGGTTAAGAGGAGGTGCCTGCCCTGAAGACACTCTAGTGCAGACTGAGGCTTTGCCACTCACTGGCTACACAACCTTCTTTATCCTCCCCAAGACTTAATGTTTTCACCTGTAAAATGGGGATAATAATAGAAGCCCTCAAAAGCTGGCTGCAGGAATAAGTGGCATGATGCACCAAGCCTTTTGCCCAGGCCTGGCGCTCAGTAAGAAACACACAGTGAATGGGAGACAGCTGTAGTGCTATGTGAAAGCCTGGGAACTGCCGGCATTCCACCATTTTTGACCTACAACAATGGCAGGTTCGACCCAATGGCAATGGTATCTGCCTTCAAGTAGAGTACTGATAACAAGCACCCTTCCACTCCAGATAAATGCATCAGACAGACTGATGTGGTCGTTTCCTGCTACCTCCACAACCTTCTCTGCTGGGCAGTACTCTGCGTTACTAGAAGGGCTGGGGGAGCTGGGAAGCGTGTCACACAGGGAGAGTTGCTATCAGAACCCTCCGGCTGCCCAATGTCAGGCTCTGTCAACGACATGCACATTTACACTGACTAGTTTCAGTGGGGCCACAGTGGCAGCAACAGGGAGATCTGCCTGCCCACGTGAGAACCGCCAGAGACTATGGCTCTTCTGGAGCAGAAGTGTGGGGTGGCATTAGAGCACGAGAGGCAAAGCAGCAACAGGCCAGATTCTCCAGGTATAAAACAGAGTGGGCCCCATAACTCTGGATGGGTGGGTCCCATACAAGTCTGTCAATAAGAGTGAGTTCTGGAGGACAAATTTACACTTCTCCAAGTGGCATCACCACATCGTGACTCACCCCTGCCTTTTTGTGGTGCTACACACTCTGACCTCACGGCTACCACCACACACACCACTAATATTCCTCTCTCCATGGTGAGAAAATTAATCTCTAGAACAGCTCATGAGAGGCATAAATTTCTGTTGCTACCCATCACCTTTACAATAATTATTTCAACATTTTCACAAGTAGGGCTTCCCTGATAGCTCAGTTGGTAAAGAATCTGCCTGCAATGCAGGAGACCCCAGTTCAATTCCTGGGCCTGGAAGATCCACTGGAGAAGGGATAGGCTACCCACTCTAGTACTCTTGAGCTTCCCTTGCGCTCAGCTGGTAAAAAAATCTACCTTTGATCCAGGAGACCTGGGTTCAGTCCCTGGGTTAGGAAGATCCCTTGGAGAAGGGAAAAGCTACCCGGTCCAGTATTCTGGCCTGGAGAAGTCCATGGACTGTATAGTCCATGGGGTCGCAAAGAGTCGGACACGACTGAGAGACTTAAAAAAAAAAAAAAAATTATAAAGTAGGTGTCTATGTCTTTCATGTGAAAACATTTGACCTTTTTTTGCTGAAAAACTCAAACACGAGGTCCCAATCTTGGAGCTATTTTAACAGCAAAGAAGACCGAAATGCAATCTGATGCTTGCTTATGGAAGCATCCGAAAGTACCCAATGGCGCTGCTCTGTGCAGCTCCACTGGCCTGAAGAGGTTTGTAAAACTGTATTTCTGTATTTTAGAAATTGGCAGATAATTCCTCTTGTGCAAACACTCTGTATGTTATGTTGTGCCAGTACAAATGTGTGCTACTGGAATCCATCTTTCTGCACGTTGCTTATGTATTTATACACCAATGTAAACAGGTGCTCTTAGAGGGAAAGAGATGGCTAATTCACCCTGATATTCTATGTAATACCTCAAACTATCCCCAGTATGTACCAGGAACTAAGTAAATCCATATTGAATTAAATCACATAGGAAATTCAAGGGAAAATTAATGTTAATTTTCACATGAAAATCCACTAAGTCAGTGACTCTTGGTGTTAGACTGGAAAAAACAAATCACACAATAGTTGCATGAAATTAATTCAAGAATCTCATGTTAACTTTCCATTAAAGTGAAGCTGAATTACACTCTCTCCTTGACAAGAACATAATATTCTAAGACTTAACAGTCAACATGAGATGAAATATACTTAATTTAAAATATAAGCCTTTGTTTTCCTTCCAAGTGTAGAATCCATTCCATATGGACTAATGCCACAGCCACAGGTAAACCACCATCATAGGCTTGTATCAGTGGAGATGTTAACACTGATGCTCAACAGCTGATGGCTCAGTAGGGATACAGGGTTAAGCAGTGATCCTGGAAGAACAAATATGGGTTCCACCTGAGAGTACCAGGAATGAAAGGGTGCCCTGAACTTTGCTCTTGCCCTGGAAGCTAGAGTGGAAAGAGAAGAGCCCCCGAGAGCTGGGCTCACAAACGTAGAGCACACACGCCTGCTCTGTTGCGGCACGGCCGGCACCTGGTGCATTTATTCAGAGCTCTGAGTAAGCTGAGATGACAACAGCTATGTCCTGCTGGTTTACAAACTCGTTTTCATATGCTGTCATTCTGCACAGGTTTTAATTAAAGACAAGTCTAGATAACTGAGGTGGGTAAGGCTTCAGTAAAGAAAACCATCACCAGTTCTACTGTGAGCTTTACATTGTTTATATGATACCATTAAACCTTTACAAGAACTTGGCCAAGCAGGCTCACCACGATAATCTCTGCTTTGAATGTAATAAACTCTTCAGTTGGGTATCAGGGTCAGGCCATCTCATAGGATGATTTTTAGAGCTCTACAATGATCCATCCAAACCTCAGTTGTAATAGTTTCTGGATCTTTTCAAACAGTTTAATTCTACAGTTTAACTCACCAGTCTGTAAGCATGGCCACACCCTGAAACTCATCTTTCCTTAGAGGAGTTCTACACTGAGGATCTTAAAACCCTAGAATGCCCCACCTCCTCATGGGCCACAGTCTCCTGGCCCCCAATTTCTCCACAGTTCCCACTCCCCATTTTGGCTCTCACTGGAATCTCCAGTCTCTGGACATTTCCCTTGGTTCACTGGTGTTCACTGCACTCCATAGACAGCCATTTTAAATTGTGCCTCTCTCAATTGAATGAGAACAATACTGAAGTTTTATGCAGAATTTCACGATTCAGAAAGGGCTAGCTCAGGCCTCCTCTTATTTCACTTGCAAAAAGTCTTATTTTTTTAATTCCTCATAGAGGAGTGGCACAGGGGACTCTGCACAGCCCCTAGGAAGCTTGTTGACTGCAGTGAGCTTAGTTTTATCTGCCAGCCTCAGTGGCTCAGAATGGCAAGAGCTGCCCACGATGGAAAGCCACCTGCTATGACACCCTAGCACGGACACCCTGTCTCAGTAGTATCGGATGCCAATGAAATAAGCAGCTCTATCCTACAGAGAAAAACGAGCTATATAAAGCAGTCAACAATGCACGCTGGCAGAGAGGCAGTCAGAAAAACAACAGTTGTGTTGAACCAAAGTTTTCCATGTAGCTGGCTCAGAAGACGAAGTTAAAGTAAGTCAAACAAAACCTAACGTGACTAAAATAGGTATGTGTCTTTTTGCTTCCAGCCATCTTGAAAAAGCAACAGCAATGCAATACTATAAATCTTCAGTTAATTAATTCAAGTTTTTGGCAGCAAGCTCCTACCCCCATCCTGCACTGCGTACCATCTGTCTACGTGAATATTCAGTTCTCACCCGCAACCTGCTTCCTAATCCTTGGAATAAATGTACCTCCTCAAAACCCAGGAAAACGCTCTGTTAGAGTGGAGAGGGGGTGAGGGGAAGGCCTTATATTTTAAATAAACTGATCTCATTACTTTACAATCTGCTACTGCCATCTCCTGCGTTAACGATTGGCAGCACCTTCACATCCGTGAACCATTAAGTGTTTAAAGAGGACGACTTCTCACTGGTCAATCAGATGGCAAATTTTCTGCACACACAGAAAGAAAAGCTTGATTCTGTTACCTCTAATTGACTTCGCCTCTCAGCAATCACACGTTCATCCTTGTTTCCAAATAGTTTCTTTGGAGGGAATTCAAGGGTCGCAAGCTGAAATACATATTTTATAAGAGACAGATTAATATCACACTCATGATCTTTGGGTCATTATTATTTGGAATCTCTATCACAGGGGGTGGGGGTGGGAAGAGAAAGAGGTTAGACGTTTCAAGATGGTAGGTCCTGCTTTACTTGGCCACTAAACAGCTGTATGACTTCAAACAGACCAGGTGAGGCTCCACCAGGCTCACACAGGAGGCAGGAGGAGGGGCCTCAAAGGAAGGATGGACTTGAGTCTCAACGTTTGGCCCCAGATACAGAGTAGACTCTTTGCCAGATGGTGGTTCATAAGTTTCCTTCTTTAAAACGCAAGTTTGTTCTTCTTTTAGTCCTCTTCTTAAACTAGAATTATTTTTGTGTTGAGATGAAGTTGAAAACTCAACAAGCACACTACCTGCACAGTTGGTAAGAGAGTTTTTAGACCCTTGCTGTGGTTCTTTCAACTTTCCATGTGGACTTTTCTCAGCTACTACTGCAAATGCAGACTGCCTTTGTGAAAAGAGGACTTCTCTTTCAGGGTTTCACCTTGCTTCCTAAAGAATAAACATTTAGAATTTGTTGTAGCCAAGTCTTAGGATTTCACAGGTATTATTCTTAAGCTTCTCTTCTCAGAAGGAGAAAAATCATAACAGAAAGGTAAGTTTTCTAATAGACTCAAAGACAAGTAAGAACTCTCTAATCTGGTACAAACCCGACCTGCTCGTGTGGCTTTGGCTGAATGAATACTGAGCAGCAAAAATTGCTGGTGTTGATGAAATTCACTTTTTCTTTCCTTCCTTCCTTGCCCTGTCAGGTTCAGATACATTGAGAAGCCAATGAAGCATTGTCAAGAAAAAAAAAAAAAACACATTTCTCCCACAATATAGGTCACAATGTGCCACAAAATTCCTATTTCTTGCATATGCAAATCTTGGCTGATTTAAATTTATATTTCCACAGTGGGAATCAAAAATTAAAAACTAACATCTGCATATATATATATATATAGGACTTTGAAAACTTAAATTTAGTATCAAAGGACAATATACATATAGAAAAACACATACATCGGAAGGAAGTGAACAACATGTGAATTTTCAGTATCTCAACACACTGCAACCACCACCCAGATCAAGGAACAGAACGTCCCCAGGAGCCCAGTAACCCCCAGTGCTCCCTCCCACTGGCGCCACATGCCCTGCGGAAGGCTGGTGTTAGCCCAACTTCTAACAGCTTAGTGTTTCCCATTTTTGAACTTCATGTAAACAGCATCACACGGCATGAACCCTTTTGCGTCCGTCATTGCTCGACCTCATGTGTGTGAGGGCCACCCCCTGTGACCACGCGCAGCAGTAGCTGGCTCAGTAGCTGGTCTGTTCAGTCTCTGGTTATGGGACATCTGGCTAGGTTCTGTTTTGGCCCTTAGGCACTGTGTTGCTATGAACATTTTTTCTATAGGTTCCTATACATTTCCTATAAACGTTATGCAGGGAGTCCTGTTGGTCATAGTCTTAGAGGTGGTCATATGGAATGCAAATGTTCAGTGGTATCTGAAATTATCAAACGGTCTTCCCAAACAGTTTTACTACCGACACTCCCACCAGCAGGGACTGCGAGACCAAACAGCTTCAAATCCTCACCAGTCCCTGATGTCGTGGTCTTTCTCATCAGGGCAATTCTGGTGGGTATGCCATGATTGCTGCTGAGGTTCAGATTTACACTTTTCTAATGAGCCGCGATGTTGAGCATCTTTTCACATGCTTATTGACCATATGGGGAGTGCCTGTTCAACTCTTTTGGCCATTTTTTTAATTGGTATAAGGCCTTTTTCTCATTAAGCATAATTCTCCTTTTTGATTCTTTTCAAGGGATCTGAAGTCGTTAAAGCCCCTTTTTTAAAGTTAACTGAAGTCATACAGAAGTTTCCAACTCCACTGCTCTATCAAACCAGAGAAACCTGGGGTGAGAGAGGTGTGGGACCTCTTTCCCCTTTTCTCACCAATGTTTCAATTTGGTTGTTCATATCTGAAATCAGTTGAAGGTAAAAAGAAAGACCATGGGCATGGAAGTAAGACAGGCCAATTCTGAATCATGACCACTAATTAGCTAGCTAGTTTGTTTCTCTGAGCCTGAGTAATCGCTGCTGGAAAAAAAAAAAAAAACCTGCAGACAATGGTAGTAAATATTACCAGGTATATTTAGTGAAGCAACACCAAATGCACCTTAACTACTCTTATTGTTTACTAGGGATCTGGTAATTTCTAAGAATGCAGCATGCCACATTCTCTGGTCCCTTCTCTCCATCTCTAGATTGGTGATGTGGCTTCAAGGAGTAAAGAGATTTCTGGAACCCTGCCTTCACTGGCATAAGCACACTTCCATATGTTGCAGCTTACAGAAGACAGGTATCCAGACATGTCTTTTGGGCTCCATCCAGCCGTGATTTCATCTTGTACAAATGTGTTCCCCCCTCAAATGCAGTGATGTTGAAAACTTGGCAAGCATGCTTTCACAGTTGGTTGTCATTTTCTTACATGGCTGATGAGATGATGTGGTTTCTGTTGGGGAAACTCACAGTCACACTTGCACACTCAATCAGAGCAGGTGCAGTGAAAGGACCTCAGGCAGATGAACCAGGTGGGAATCAAGCATCTTTATTTCCTCATGGTCAAATGGCTGTATGTACTCCATCCTGGGATGGAGGCTGGTATCTTGTGCCATGATGATCCACCCTGTGAAATAACTGTGTATAAACTATGTGTAATACAGCCGCTCAGATTTTAGGAAGAAAAGGGCAACCTTAAACATCACTGAGGCACATAATCCTAAGACTATCATATTCAACCATCTAGCTTCAGAGATGAAGAAACACAGAATTCAGTGACTTAGAAAAGTTCCATGTCATGAGGTGGGCGAGTCAAGATGAGGAACCAGGACTGATTCTAGGTATTCACAACAAGGCTGTAAAGGGTATCCACAGGGTATGGAAGACCCTACTGGAGTCCTCGAGGATCAGGGATCCAGAGGAAAGACAATAACCCCTCCTCTAAAAAACCGAGGAACAGCTGCTGGCAGTGGCCAATGGGCCCACCAAGAGCTGTCCACGAACCTCAGAGGGACCTGCACTGACAAGGAAGCAGCAAGGTGATGGGTCAGTGACCATCGCGGGGACAATGGGAATTGCATGGGACTGGAGCAGGGTCCCTGGAAGCCTGTCCAGGGATGATCAGCTCCTGTCAACTGACTCCATACATAATAAAACCTAAGAAGTGTTGGAGGGAGGGAGAGAGGGAAGGGGAGCAGAACCTGCCATGTGAAGAACTACCATATGACATCCCTTAGATGTGGAATCTAAAAAGAAAAGATACAAATGGGATGAACTAGTAAAACAGAAAGACACTCACAGACTTAGAAAACGAACTTATGCCTTGCTGGGGGTGGGGTGGGGGTGGCTATATTTAAGATGGATAACCAACAAAGACCTGTTACATAGCACACGGCACCCTGCTCAATGTTTTCTGCTGGTCTGGATGGGAGGGGAGTTTGGGGGAGAATGGACACATGTATACGTACGGCTGAGTCCCTCTGCTGTGTACCTGGAACTACCACAACATGGTTAATCAGCTATACCCCAATAGAAAATGTTTTTGGTGTTAAAATACATTTTTTTTTAAAGTTGCCACATGACTCATAACTCAACGCGCACGACCTGGTCCACATCCTTTCGGTGGGGCTGGGACATGAACAAACTGAAGGAGAAAGGCAAGGCTGTGAGGCAAGGTATTAAAAAAAGGATTGCCTCCATTAAAATAATGACATTTACATCAGAAACAGCTCTCCAATCTCTCCCCTCTGATAGAATGGAAACTACCTCCATTTCTCCTTTTTAGGGAATCTTGACAGTGCTGTTTAAGCCTTGCCATCTATAAGCTCTTAGGTTGAATGAGATGAAATTGCCAATTTTAAAGTTAAAAATGGTTGACTATCAGCAATTCCATCAGGTTAAACTCCATATAAAACTTCTGACGTTTTTAAACGACCACTGGGGTGAACATACATTCCCAGCTGCTTTTACCTGCCGAGGGCAAAGGTTCTCAGTTGTGGGATTGTTGATTGGCTACATCTAAACCAATATTCTTTCAAAGGAATATTTTTCTTAGAGCACTCAAAAATAAAACAGAACTGGAAACATCTTAAATTTAAAAAATGCAACACTGGAACCTCCCTGGTCCAGGGGTTAAGACTCCAAGTGTCCACTGCTGGGCATGTGGGTTCCACCCCTGCTTGGGGAGCTACAATCCCCTGTGCCTCCTGGCATGGCCAAAACAAACAAACAAACAAACGGAGCGTTGAAACAACAGCCAAGGAACCGGGGAAACAGTAACAGTACAGGAGACACCAAAGCCACCTAGGGGCCAATAGCTGTTGATACAGAATGGATTACAGGGCCATTTTCAACATCAGCCCATCTTTTGAAAGGAAAAAAGCAGAAAAGACGATCACAGTCTTTTCTTGGATTAGAGGAAAAAAGGGCAGGGACTGACTCTTCATTCTTAGCATTGTAAAAATCCTTATAATCCTTTGTATCTTTAATATTAGAAAAACCCTTGGAAGAATTGGAAATCTGGAGTAGAATAGAGGCCTGAGCGTTTCCTCTCTCCAAGTACGACCACCTCATTTCTTCTGAAGCAGAACAGCATAAGCAATCCTCTGTAGGTTTCATTTCTGGACTATGAATTCTTTAAGCTGTCCATATGTTTTTAAAAATGGACAATTTACCCATTGTAAATTGTGCCCGGGACAGCCGAAAAGAGGAAAAAGATTTCTATTGTGCAGAAAGTGTTGCTGTCTGAAAAGTATTATTTCCAACAAATTAAGAGCACAAGTGAGGCTCAGAAAGGAGGTGACTGTCCCTGACTTTTCCTCTCATGTCCTACATACACTGACATACGCTGTTTATTTGTTTGGCTTCTCGTGTTAAAGAAAAGATTGAAAGTAAAAATCAATGATATTATCTGGATATTTACAATTTCTTCTCAAGCTCTTTATAGTCGGAATTTTTTCCTTTTTATGGCTTCATTTTTTTTTTTTTTGAATCTAGCACATAGTCAAGTCTGATTTCTGGAAGAAACACTGTCAGGAACAGTAAACATCCATGAATGGGGGAGAGACTCCTCTTTCATTTCCTTTGTAACCTCTGACAAAGGAAAACACAGTGCCCTACATTTCTAAAAATTAATGTTCCTGATGTCCTATATTCCTCACAACTTATATAAGTATTTCTGACTTGTATGAAAATGATCAAGGTACTTGGGATTCAGTAATAAGGAAAAATTAACTTTTTTATTTGTACAAAATCCTGTCAGAATCATTTTCTGCCAGAGTTAGCTTGCTAATTTCTACTAAAAAGAGTATGCTGGGATTTTTACTGCAATTGTATTGAAAGAACAGATCACTTTGGAAAGAAGTGACATCATAAAGTCTTGAGTTCACCATTCCATGAAAAAAATTTTAAAAACTTCAGTTTCATAAAGAGCAAAATCCATCAATTTCCCCTTTTAACTTTCATGGAGAGAGTCTCATGTTAAAAAAATATGATTGCAACAGAAATACTCTTCCTACAAACCATAACATTAGATGGAACAGCTCTGGTTAAAGACAGTGGACTAAAGCTTTTATTTGTTCCCCTTATTGCCTTCAAAAGCACATGAAAAGTAAAAGAAAGATTCTGACTGCAAAGTAGGAAACCACCAAGTCCATACACAGGCCATGTGACCTCAGGGAGCCCAGCTTCCCCGCCACCCCTCCAGGCTGGGGGCCACAAGCCACTTACCAGAGTTGGCAACCAAACCCCTAGGTAGGTATTCCATGAAGCTGTGATTAAAGACTGAAGCTGGGGACAAGGAGAAGGTGGGGGACACCCGAAGCCAAGGGGGCCACCGGGGGCTGCTAGGGGAGAGCCCAGAGCTGCTCAAGGTATAGGTGGGAGAACAGCCCAGGGGCAGACACCTGGCTTCACTGTCACAGGCGGTGACCCTACAGTCCCCCACCAACACCAGAAAACAAGAAAAGGTATGTCTCAATGTGAAGGAAAAAACTGGTGGGACAAAACTCAGAAAAATTCCAGGCAAAGGTTTAGGTATGTGGCAGATTGCTGCCTCCCTCTCCGTAGGACCTGTCCCCTCCTTGTCCCCATGATTCACTGGTGCTTCCCTCCCGCAAATTAGCCTACATCATAGCCAGATAAATATAAAACCACACACTAAAGCCTGTCTACCTCAGCTGCTTTCACACGATACATCATGTCCAGCTTGCAACAAAAATGACAAGGCATGCTAAAAGCCAAAAAAAAAAAAAAAAAAAGATCACCAGTCTGAGACTATTCTAAAGTGAAAAATGTTGACTGAAAAAAGAAAATAAGCAAGAACTCAAGAAAGAGATGGAAGAAGCAAAACAACGACGACAAAATAGTAGAAAGAAAGCCCAGCAGAAGAAAGAAAAAGTTAGAATGATGACAGTAAGAACACAGATTAGCTATTAGAGTAGGAAAAACACAGGCAAGATGAAATGTGCTAAAGGAAGGAAAGGGCTTCCCACGTGGCGCTAGTGGTAAAGACCCTGCCTACCAACGTAGGAGACAAAAGAGAAGCAGGTTCGATCCCTGGGTCAGGAAGATCCCCTGGAAGAGGAAATGGCAACCCACTCCATATTCTGACCTGAGAAAACCCATGGACAGAGGAGCCTCTTTGGTCCGTAGGATCCCAAAGAGTCAGACATGACTGAGAACCAATTGTAAGGGAAAGAAAATATGGTCCAAGAAGTTTATAACTAACACAGAAATGTCTTTAAACTGTGCTGGCCACAGGAAGACATTCTCAAACAGATAAAATTCTGGTAAAATGAATCAAGGTGAACCTTTAAAAAACATGTTGGATGACCAAAAAAATTCAACCAAGAGATAGTACAGTCTAAGGTTCTAAGGAATGAAGAAAGCAAGACAAAGAAAACACTGCCTCATTTTAAACTCACAACTAGGAGAGAATTATGCATAAGTTATGTATAAAAATGTGCTATAGTTTGACAATATAAAAATAATAGAATTTTTAAAACCAGGTAGGTGGGACTAAATACACTAAATAAAGAACTTTATCTTTATTATAAGATCATTTAGAAAAGAGAAACACAATTGATAATTTATAAAATGGAAACATACCACATGAAAGCTAGTGTCTATCATTCCCTTCTCCAGGGGATCTTGCGACCCAGGGATTGACCCCGAGTCTCCTGCATTGCCTGCAGATTCTTTATTATCTGAGCCACCAGGGAAGCCCCATTGTTTTAATAGGCTAACAGAGTTTTGTCAAGAGAACGCACTGGTCATAGCAAACACCCTTTCCCAACATAAGAGACGACTCTACACATGGGTGTCACCAAACAGTCAATACCGAAATCAGATTTGATTACATTCTTTGAGGCCGAAGATAGAGAAGCTCTATCGAGTCACCAAAAACAAGACCTGGAACTGACAGTGGCTCAGATCATGAACTCCTTATTGCAAAATTCAGGCTTAAACTGAGAAAGTAGGGAAAACCACTAGAACTTTCAGGTATGACCTAAATCAAATCCCTTATGATTATACAGTGGAGGTGACAAACAGAGTCAAGGGATTAGAACTGACAGACACAGTGACTGAAGAACTGTGGATGGAGGTTCCTAACACTGCACAGCAGGCGATGATCAAAACCATCTCCAAGAAAAAGAAACTGCAAGAAGGCAAAATGGTTATCTGAGAGGGCTCTACATATAGCTGAGGAAAAAGACAGGCAAAAGGCAAGGGAAAAAGGGAAATACCCAACTGAATGCAAAGTTCCAGAGAATATCAAGGAGAGATAAGAAGGCCTTCTTAAATGAATACTGCAAAGAAATAGAGGAAAACAGCAGAACGTGAAAGACTAGAGATCTCACCAAGAAAATTAGATATCAAAGGAAAAATTCATGCAAGGATGGGCATGATAAAAGACAGAAATGGTAAGGACCCAAGAGAAGCAGAAGAGATTAAGAAGAGGTGGCAAGAATACACAGAACAACTGTACCAAAAAAAGGTCCTAATGACCTGAATAACCACATGGTGTGGTCACACACGTAGGGCCAGACATCCCGGAGCGTGAGGTCAAGTGGGCCTTAGGAAGCATCACTATGAACAAAGTGGAGGTGATGGAATTCCAGCCTAGCCATTGCAAATTCTAAAAGAAGATGCTGTTCAAAGTGCTGAACTCAATAGACCAGCAAATTTGGAAAACTTAGCAATGGCCATAGGACTGGAAAAGGTCAGTTTTCATTCTAATTCCAAAGAAGTGCAATGCCAAAGAATGTTCAAATTACTGTACAACTGCACTTATTTCATATGCTAACAAGGTGATATGCAAAATCCTTTGAGCTAGGCTGTAGCAGTATGTGAACTGAGATCTTCCATATGTACAAACTGGGTTTAGAAAAGGGGACCAGAGATCAAATTGTCAACATTCACTGGATCATGGAAAAAACAAGGGAATTTCAGAAAAACATGTAACTTATGCTTCACTGACTACACAAAAGCCTTTGTGCAGATCACAACAAACTGTGGGAAATTCTTAGAGATGGGTATACCAGACCACTTACTTGTCTCCTGAGAAACCTGTACGGGAGCCAAAAAGCAACAGTTAGAACCAGACGTGGAACAATGGACTGGTTCAATATTGGGAAAGGAGTACAATAAGGGGGTATATTGTCACCCTGCTCATTTAACTTACATGCAGAGTTCAGTTCAGTTCAGTCGCTCAGTCATGTCCGACTCTTTGCGACCCCATGAATCACAGCACGCCAGACCTCCCTGTCCATCACCAACTCCCAGAGTTCACCCAAACTCATGAGTATCGACTCAGTGATGCCATTCAGCCATCTCATCCTCTGTCATCCCCTTCTCCACCTGCCCTCAATCCCTCCCAGCATCAGGGTCTTTTCCAATGAGTCAACTCTTTGCATGAGGTGGCCAAAGTATTGGAGTTTCAGTCTCAGCATCAGTCCTTCTACTGAACACCCAGGACTGATCTTCTTTAGGATGGACTGGTTGGATCTCCTTGCAGTCTAAGGGACTCTCAAGAGTCTTCTCCAACACCACAGTTTAAAAGCATCAATTCTTCAGTGCTCAGCTTTCTTCACAGTCCAACATGTCTCTCACATCCATACATGACCACTGGAAAAACCATAGCCTTGACTAGACAGACCTTTGTTGGCAAAGTAATATCTCTGCTTTTCAATATGCTGTCTAGGTTGGTCATAACTTTCGTTCCAAGGAGTAAGCATCTTTTAATTTCATGGCTGCAATCACCATCTACAGTGATTTTGGAGCCCAGAACACTGTTTCCACTGTTTCCCCATCTATTTCCCATGAAGTGATGGGACCAGATGCCATTATCTTCATTTTCTGAATGTTGAGCTTTAAGCCAACTTCTTCATTCTCCTCTTTCACTTTCATCAGGAGGCTTTTTAGTTCCTCTTCACTTTCTTCCATAAGGGTGGTATCATCTGCGTATCTGAGGTTATTGATATTTCTCTCGGCAATCTTGATTCCAACTTGTGCTTCTTCCAGTCCAGCGTTTCTCATGATGTACTCTGCATATAAGTTAAATAAGCAGGGTGACAATACACAGCCTTTACGCACTCCTTTTCCTATTTGGAACCTGTTGTTCCATGTCTAGTTCTGACTGTTGCTTCCTGATCTGCATATAGGTTTCTCAAGAGGCAGGTCAGGTGGTCTGGTGTTTCCATCTCTTGAAGAATTTTCCACAGTTTATTGTGATCCACACAGTCAAAGGCTTTGGCATAGTCAATAAAGCAGAAATAGATGTTTTTCTGGAACTCTCTTGCTGTTTTGATGATCCAGTAGATGTTGGCAATTTGATCTCTGGTTCCTCTGCCTCTTCTAAAATCAGCTTGAACATCTTCAAGTTCACAGTTCACTTATTGCTGAAGCCTGGCTTAGAGAATTTTGAGCATTACTTTACTAGCGCGTGAGATGAGTGCAACTGTGCGGGTAGTTTGAGCATTCTTTGGCATTGCCTTTCTTTGGGATTGGAATGTAAACTGACCTTTTCCATTCCTGTGGCCACTGAGTTTTCCAAATTTGCTGGCATACTGAGTGCAGCACTTTCACAGCATCATCTTTCAGGATTTGAAATAGCTCAACTGGAATTCTATCACCTCCACTAGCTTTTTTCATAGAGATGCTTTCTAAGGCCCATTTGACTTCACATTCTAGGATGTCTGGCTCTAGGTGAGTGATCACACCATTGTGATTATCTGGGTCATGAAGATCTTTTGTACAGTTCTTTTGTGTATTCTTGCCACCTCTTCTTAATATCTTCTGCTTCTGTTAGGTCCACACCATTTCTGTCCTTTATCGAGCCCATCTTTGCATGAAATGTTCCCTTGGTATCTTTAATTTTCTTGAAGAGATCTCTAGTTTTTCCCATTCTGTTGTTTTCTTCTATTTCTTTGCATTGATCGCTAAGGAAGACTTGTTTATCTCTCTTTGCTATTCTTTGGAACTCTGCATTCAAATGGGAATATCTTTTCTTTTCTCCTTTGTTTTTCGCTTCTCTTCTTTGCAGAGTACATCATGGGAAATGCCGGGCTGGAAGAATCACAAGCTGGAATCAAGACTGCTGGAAGAAATATCAACAACCTCAGATATGCAGATGATACCACTCTAATGACAGAAAGCTAAGAGGAACTAAAGAGCCTCTTGATAAGGGTGAAAGAAGGGAGTGTTGGCTTAAAACTCAACATTCTGAAAACTAAGATCATGGCATCTGGTCCCACCACTTCATGGCAAACAGAAGGGAGAAAAGTGAAAGCAGCGACAGATTTTATTTTCTTGGGTTTCAAAATCACTGCAGATGGTGACTGCAGCCATGAAATTAAAAGACGCTTGCTCCTTGGAAGGAAAGCTATGCCAAACCTAGACAGCATGTCAAAAAGCAGAGACGTCGTTTGCCAGTGAAGATCCATATAGCCAAAGCTATGGTTTTTCCAGTAGTCATGTATGGATGTGAGAGCTGGACCATAAAGAAGGCTAAGTGCCAAAGAATCGATACTTTAAAATTGTGGTGCTGGAGAAGACTCTTGAGAGTCCCTTGGAGTGCAAGGAGATCAAACCAGTCCATCCTAAAGGAAATCATCCTGAATATTCATTGGAAGGACTGAAGCTGAAGCGCCCATACTTTGACCACCTGCCGAGACGAGCCAATTCGTTGGAAAAAACCCCAGTGCTTGAAAAGACTGAAAGAAAAAGGAGCAGAGGATGGCAGAGGATGAGATAGTTAGATAGCATCACTGACACAAAGGACATGAATTTGAACAAACTCCGGGAGACAGTGACGGACAGGGAAGCCTGACATGCTGTTTTTTCTTAAAAACACATATTATTTTAGAGGGTATGGCAGAGAAAAATTTAATTTGAAGCTCAGAAATTTCATCAGTTTTAATTGATTTTCTTTCCCTTTGTTAAAGTAAAATAAATTTAATGTTTCCATTTAAAAATAGCATATACAGAATGAGCCTGATGTTACTATTCATTCTTCCTATTCTTTTTCTTCTCACCTCAATTTCTTTGTATCAATCTACATATTTGTCTCTTTACCTGTCCCTATCCATTTTAGTACTTTAAATAATGTTCATTAAACAGTAATATTAATTATATTTAGAGAATGATTTTGAGTAATCTGTTGCTCTCTTCTTGTATTATGTGAAGCTCTTATAAATGAGCATGCATCATCTTTAGAGGAACAATAAAAAGTGATTATTCTCTGTATATATTTAATGGAACGGTTAAATTAACATTGTATGCCTTTTTCCTTTAATAACCTGAGATTTAGGGCAATCAGATTTCAAGTCTCAGCTCAGCAAAGAGCTGCTTGTATAATGTCTCTAGTTCTTAGTTTCATCGTCTGTTAAAATGAAGGAATTGAACTGAGATATTTCATTTTTGAGCTCTGAAATCCTGTATCTCAGGTACTAATGATTAAAATCTCTCCACGCCGAGTTACGAGAAGCACTTTTACATACCATGGAGATACTTAACTGGGCTATATTACTTTTGAGGAGTGTACCTTACTTCCTGTAAAATCTTCATAGCATTCTTATTTTAAATAAGGTGAACATGTGTATGGGAAAATAGACCAATATAATAATGAAATGTTACCGTTCAAGAGGTTGTAGAATTGAAAAAGGATAGAAACAAACGGGAATGCAGTATTCATGAGAGAACCTTTAAAATGGTATCACTTCCTGCTATAGTCATTATCCTTAGAGCAGGAGTGGGAAATGATGCAGACGTTTGAGCTCTTATGGGAAAATTGTACGTTAAAGTTAAAAATGATGATTGAGGTCAAATATAGTGGATATTTGTGAGAGACACAACAGGTCTAGAAAACACTGGAAGGAAACTGAGCAACAGCCCTATTACCTACATTGCATACTGTGAAATCTAATTATACAGAGTAAAACATAGGAAACAAATGAGGATTAAAATAGCACATTTCTTTGACCTAAGAGAAACATAATGGCAAGCTCATTCTGCAATTCAGTAAATAAAACATTATTCTAAAGATAAATGTATTGAAACAAAAGCCATTAAAAAATGAAATCGATAATTTTGAAGCCTACTGGTTTTCAGTGAAATCTGTCTTGCTCTTTTTCTCTGACTGTGGAGTCTAAAAATCCAAGTTATCAACTTTTATTTTGCATAATTGAGAAGCAAGCCCGTAAGTTTTAGGCTGAACAATAACTCTATGGGAAGAATCATGAACAGAGTAAGAAAAGACAGTGGTTCCTTATAATACTAGCATTGCCCATTTATATAATTATTTGTGAATCTCAGTTTTGAGAAAATGAAAACAGAGTATCCATTTATTCATCAAGTTGGCCAGCTATGTGTATTAGAGTCAGCATTCTCTGCTGCTTTGTAATATTTCTAAATGATCTTAGCGTGAAATTTTCGTCTACAAGTTGGCTTTTCCCTTTTTATTCCCAGTGAACTGACAGAGCCTAATGTCTTCTAAGAGCCATCTTGCTCAAATTCTGACTTCAATGTTTATTACATTATAATAAGATAGGTTGGCCAGGCTGCTGCCATCAAAAAGACAAATTAAAAGCAATGGAAAAGTCTGTTTTTATTAGAAGCCTTTCTCTCTTGGCCAGGTTCACTCTGGGTTAGCCAGGTGGTCTTGCAGGCGACAGACAGCACAGGTTTTGATAAATGGCATCGTTGTTTCTTTGGATATAAATAATGGCAGCCTTTATATGGAACAGAAATTAAAGTCAGCAATAAAAAAACCTCACCTATCTTTTATGGTTTTATAACAATTAAGCAGCTAAAACTGGGTTATAAATCACTGAAGGAAAACAGAACAACAACTAATAAAGTATGGAATCCTGACTAATGAAAGGAAAACATTTGACTTTTGTTACCACCTAATAAAAGTGTACTTTACTGTCATTCCTCATTTACTAGACATTTTCTTTACTTCTGTAGTATACGGCTACCTAAACAGTACCCAGTTTTTTTTAAATATTAGAGAGAAATGGGACTTCCCTGGTGGTCTAGTGGTTAAGACTCCACACTTTCAAGGCAGGGGGAATGGGTTCCACCCCTGGTGGAAGAACTAAGACCATACATGCCACATGGTATGGCCAAAAAAAAAAAAAAAAAACTCAAGGAAAAATTCTACACAGCAAAACTATACGGTCAAATCAGCTTTAACCCAACTCTTGCCGGTAGATGTAAACTACAGGACAACTGGCAGCATCTGAAACACCCACACACTGCAGGTTTATGGCTGTAAATGTCAGCTTCTCCAGCTTTTGAGAAATGCAAATAATGAAAACTCATCAAAGAGCTACCATAATTCTCACAGCTGTCAAGAGGGAAGCGTTTCTGACTACTCAAAATTAATAGCAGCTCCCAAGGCCTTATAAAAACAGCTGTCACTGAGAAATATACTCACAAACAAATACGCAATTCTCCTCCAAGTTTGACTTATTAGAGGCATGAAGTGGCCACTCTTCAGGACAAGTTAGATAATCAAAGGAGCAATGAGCTTCCTTTAGACCTCTGATATGGTAACGTGAGGGTACCTGGTAGCTCCCTGGTAGCTCAGCTGGTAAAGAATCCACCTGCAATGCAGGAGCTCTCAGTTTGATTCCTGGATTGGGAAGAGCCCCTGGAGAAGAGATAGCTTACCAGTATTCTTGGACTTCCCTGGTGGCTCAGATGGTAAAGAATCCACCTGCAATGTGGGAGACCTGGGTTTGATCCCTGGGTTGGGAAGATCCCCTGGAGGAGAGCATGGCAACCCACTCCAGTATTCTTGCCTGGCGAATCCCCGCAGACAGAGAAGCCTGGCGGGCTACAGTCCATGGGGGTCACAAAGAGTTGGACATGACTGAGCAACTAAGCACAGCACAGCACATGGTAACACGAGAGAACCACAATATTTATGAGCACATGCTAAGTGCGTAGCTCAGGGCCTGGCATATTCTAGGTTCTCTTAAGGATCTGCCCAATGAACAAGGCAGAATCTTTTGCTGGTGGTCCACATGGAACAGCCAGCAATTATAATTAGGACATTCCACCATCAGAAGCTGCTGTCCTACCATCACTGAAGAACAGAAACTTGGTGAGATTCTAGGTATAAAACTACAGCTGGGAATGTACTAGGACTTCCCTGGCAGTCCAGCGGTTAAGACTCTATGCTTCCACTCTGGAGAGGGCATAGGGTTCGATCCCTGGTTGGGGAACTAAGATCCTGCATGCCACATTGCACATGCAATGTGCAAAAAAAAAATGAAAAAAAAAAAAAAAGAAACGTACTTATGAATGCACTGACTTTGTTATATTTGGTAGAAAGACTGTAATTTAAAATCCTACCCTTCCCAAAGCCAATATCAATTTTACTTAGGTATGAGCCAGGTAAGACAGATTTGAGGACACTCATGCATGTTGCAACAATTTTGCAAAGTGACAAACATTTCAGATCTATGAGTATTTCATATTACATTTTAAAGAAGAATTATGCAGTTGAATTAACTCAAATGCTTGTATTTTCCATCTGTTACTGTGATACTAATTCGTCCCTTTCAGGGACTGAGAACGTGACAGAAACCTGTCATTGCCATGACATTTGGTAGAAGGGACCCCATTTCTAGTTTTCATCCATGGGGGTCTTGCTATGTAACAGATCTTCATAGGTTAAGAGACCTTCTTCTTTCTGGTCTTGTCTGAAGCGCTCTGCAAACTCCCCCTTCTTGAGTGAACATGGTCATGGAGACTCTGGGCCAAGAAGAAGGCCTAGGAGTTAGAAGACATAAACCTTGCCTGGGCCCCAAGTCTTGAGGTGACTCCGAACAAAACTCTCTCTGGGGATTTGATATCTCATTTCTAAAATGAAAACTGGACTACCCAATCTTTAAGGCCCCCTGGAGTACGTATGTTTCATAATGTGCAAATGGTTCTGACCCAGTTACAGAAGTCTCCTTGCTGGATAGGAAAGCCTAGTATGAATCTGTGTTTCATAGTCTTTGGTGCTCCAAGAGGCTATCAACCTGTTTTCACTGTCTAGGTTTAAATTTGCTTGTCATTAATTTTGACAAGATTATTTGTCACTGGAAATCAGCTTTTAGATTTGGTGATCTATAACAATGACTATAATAATGAAAAGTCAATAATGCTCCTATGGTGGATACGAAAGAAATGACAGACAGCACCTTAACCAGTGAGTCAAAGAGCATCATCTGGGGCTATTTTTTCCCCTAACTACACACACCCTCAGATCCCATGTCAGATTACTGAATCAGAATCTCCTAGCTTGGGGCCTGCATTCACGTATCTTGGAAAAGCTTCTTAGCTAATTGATGTCTTTCTCTCCCCAACCCACTTTTGAAAGCAGTGATTTAAATACAGATTATCTATCAGGCCGATAGAATGGTGTAATACAAGCCATACAGTGAGATACCTGGGCCTCTGATAACGTACCAGATCAGGGAGCTGGCAGCATTCTATTTTTTGCCTATATAGCTGTTTGCTATTTAAAAATTCAAGGAGGCTGAGTGCTTGATGCAGCTGAATTTATCTAAGGCTTACCGAATGCTCCCTGTGGCTATGGTTGGTAGCTTTACAATTTGGGTGGTGAGTAGATTTGCAATTTTTATATTAAATTTGGAATGCTGGTTGTAAAACTGTTTAGAATGCATTTCAGTGATGGATGGTAGATAGCTGTCTAAGACAAATATAAAGCCAATAGCTGGTTTCTTTTCTTTCCCTTTTTTGGTGCTGCTTTGGGGAAATTATTTGGGAAATAAAGAAGGTGAGAAATGGTTCTATCAGTACAAACTGAAAGTCCATATACAAATGACATAAACTCCTGCCTAATCGTTTTCTTCTCCCAGTGATATTTACTGGGCACCCAGAGACTGCCAGAAGTGAGACTGAACAGTTGCTCTAACACAGCAATCTTTCATGTTCTACTCGTAGGCTCTGAAAATGCTTCTCTCCCTCAGCTCCGCATCAGGGAGAAAGGAGGCCCCCTAGGAACGTGACTGATGCATACTGATCCTGTCTGACACTAGGGGACTCTGAAGACTCACTGTGATAACTCAGTTACGATGCAGACAGGCACGCCTGTTCCCAGTAACTTAGGCTCTCACCACACGTGGGCCTTAAACTTCCCTTAGCATTTATTTTGATTGTACATTTTAATACTTAAAATATCCTATTTTCATGGTTCATCCTCTTGCCTCTGGGCAGAACACAAACCTGCTTCAGAATCACTATTAGCCAAGATTATAAAAGGGCCCTCAACAATCGATTCCAACGCTTAACTGCTTTCACCGCGAGATGCTTCTCTAGAGGCATAAGGGCTCCATTAGGCTCTAGCACTCAGGAGGACTCCTTGTTAAACGTACTAAAATGAAGTCCTTCACATCTCTGGACCTCCTAAAAGGAGCAGCTCTCTCAGTGACCCTCTGACCTTCTAGCCCCGTGTCCCATACCTCATTAAATACACTCAGCGCCCATCAGACCACTCAACCAAAGTGGGGAACAGGATGGGACACGAGGTCTTCATCATTCATTCTAATGGTTGAAAGGGAATGAGCTTTTAAAATAGTCTTTTCAGCTTCTGGATGAGCTACGCTTTTGTCTTGATGGACTCTCAGACTATGACCTGGACCCACAAGTAAACTTCACAGACATTAGACATCAATAGTAAACTCTGCCTCATCCATAAAGAGAAGAGGACATTTAATGGGGCTCTGTTTCCAAGCACATAACTTCACTGGTATTTAAAAGGGTTATACTGATTTTAATAGAGTGGAAAATGCACAGTCCTCATATAGATAAAGAGCACTGCGGCAGTGATTTGCATGACCAAATTTCAAAGGCGTGCTCTCTGGCAGACACTGCACGATTCTTTGTAGTTACTTTCAATAACGTATTTCATCTGAGGCTCTCAGAATCTTTTACAAACTAGCTGTGGCATGATCATTTTATAGATGTGGACTCTGAAAACACAGGGTTTAATCTGATGATGATTCCATACGAGGTCAATGAAGGGGCACGGAGAAGGGAAGCCAGGAGGAGCGTTATCTTGCACAATACACGTCAGTGCATCAAGGGGACAAACTAACTCAAAACAGAAGGCAAAGCTCCTTAGGATCCGGAGGAAAATGCTAAGATGACAGAACATAAGTAAGTAAAAATAAAACAACAATTTTAAAACCCTGGAATAATGCAGCACCTCCACCCAGTGAGCGCTCAGCCCGCACACACAAGTGAATTTGGAAACAGACTGAGCGTGACGCTTACATACAAGCCCGGTCACCTGCAGGCAACCTGTTCATCTTCAGTATTATTCAGGACAAATAATTCAGTTTTCTTTTTCTATTCTGAAATTTGTCACCATAAAAAATAATGGATTAAATTTTTCTGTGATTTTTGCTTTTTCCCTGCCCACAATCCCCACGCCCCAGAGTTTCAGGGAATCCACTGACTTCTCATCCTTTCAATTCACAAGTCCGCTTTGCGTGTAAATACCCCTAGGTTCCTTCTATTTTCTTCACAGACATATGTTACACCTAATAACCAACAACCCCTGCCTGTTTTAATTGGTTCATCACCCAAGTGTATACAGAACATCCCTTAGGGGCCCTTCAGTTGACATCATTCTCCTTAAGGAGACATTACAGTAAATAATTAAGCAAATGAAAGTGAATTAACAGGGAGACTAGAAGACTTAACTGAATGATGCGTAAGGAATTCTTAAAACCCTCTCACTAATGGGGGTGAAGGCCCTCAGGGGTCTCAGTCCACCCTGTTTCTGTGTGCTCTTCCCTAATCTTGCTTTTTCATAAACTGAGTCCTTAAGGACAGGTGAACAATTACGAGAGTTCTTCCCAGAGACAGTCAGCACTTGTAGGTATTTTCCAGAATGTACAGGGTGGTCATCACAACAGCAAAAATCTGGAAACTGACTGAAGGGCCATCAAGTGGATTCTTGGAACCTGATCAGGTGACACGCCAACTCTGTCACCAGGCACCACTGCTCGTGGGAAAATGATTCATCGCTTAACAAGTAGATAAACTATTTGTGAGCTAGGGAAGCCACAGCTATTTGGGAGGAAGCCAGAGCGTAAGGCTTCTCGGAGTGAGGTGACTCTTGAAATTCAGCATGTCCCGCATGCAGACATTCTGCCCACGAAGTTGTTCCCAGAGAAAGTGGCTCTCTTACTGCCTAGGATTCTATACAGCAGACTGGTTCTTCAGGCCTCCCCACATGGGTCTCTTCTCTTGCCACCTAAATATCCCAGGATATATCCTGGGAGAGGTGGGCAGAGAGAGCAGCGCTTAGACAGCCATGTGGACTGTGGTGTTCCCTGCTGCCAGGCCCCCCTGGGCCCTTCGGGCAAGCAGTGATCTCTGTCTTACATCGTTCCTGGGTCACCCGGGGCGAAGCATGGCATACAGACCATTTGGAGGCAGCTGATGACGTCAAGAAGACTCACATTAGATATAGGGAGGGAGGTCATACGAACAGCAATAAGAGCGACTATAATGGACGAACACCTAATGCACAGATTCTTGATCTCAAGTCCCAACAAACACTCGGCAAGTAAGGCTACACAAAAGAAATGTCAACTTTATGAAAAAAAAAAGCTGATATTCATCTTGATATTCAAGAAAATCTTGAATATCTTAAATGGACAATGCTGTCCTCTCAGCAAAACAAGATCCAGAATGACACGCTACTGTGTTAGAGATGATGCTTCTCCTCATTTCTGTTCGGATATTGTTGTTTGGTTAGAAATAGGAAACAGAGTTGAACTGCCTGGGCTTCTGCTCACAGGCTGTGTCACAAGAGGCAAGCTCTCACTTCCACCAGAGACCACGAATGTCAGAGGCAGAGCACAGCTAGGCAGGATGCACTCAGTGAATGGTGAGATGGCCATCAGAGCCGAGGCCACAGAAAAGCTCCTTGGTTCTGGCGCAGTCCCACGGGGTTTGTGATTAGCTCGGCTTCCCTTTCTCCAGGCGGTGTTGTTTTAAGATCTTACTACGTGATTTCAACCACTACTCACATTCTCTCTTCTCTTTCAAACTCATGCATACTGTCTGCAGTTTCTCTTTCATAAACTGTTTTTTGTCCTCATAAGGAAAAAACTGATGTCATGGAGCTAGACTCAGCATGGAAAAGCAACTTCCAGTCTTCGTTATTTACATCGGGAGTCCACCATCAGGAAATGCGCTTCTGGGAAAGGACGCCTATTAACAGAATGGAAATTCCAGCTGGGCTTCGATATTCACACCCTCCTTTACAGCACCCAGTGTAATGGGTTTCCCATGGCACCACTGGGTCTCAGCCTCCTCTCTACCACACTTGCCCCTTTTTACGGGTCTTTTAATTCTGGAAACACGTTGAGCTTGGTCCCTCCCCAAGGCCTTTGCACTTGCTGTTCTCTCACCTTCAAATGAGCTCTCCTCCAGATCTTCATGCCTCCGTTTCTTTCCGGCACCGAGATCTCAGCTCAGTCTCACTCTTCAGATATCACCTTTCTCACCAAGCCATCTACAGCAGCCCACCGGCCAGCTCACACTATCACAGCGCTTTGTTGTATTTCCCCATGGCACTTACCACTATTTACCATCCTCTTATTTCCTGGGTTTCATTCGTCTGTTTATTGCTCATTTTCTCTATTCATGAGAGGATGGGTGTGGCTGTGTCCATCACAACTGTATGCGCAGTGCAGGGCTGCTCCACACAGACTTACGACCGGATGAAAGAGGAAGCCGCCTCCATTTTTTTTTCATTTGAAAGCCACTTAAATTTTTCAGCATCTATGTAATACACTCTTCTTCATCTGAAAATAATTTTGCACATGGGATCATCTCTGTTCATTAATTTTGCCTGGTCCCAGTCAACAGCTTCAGTTCACCAGTTAACTTATTTTTTACCTCAGGTGAGTTGTCTTCTACTATATCTTTAAAGATTGCTTGTGCCTGCCCTAAAATTTTATTATTTCTTTTTAAATTTTATCTTTAAACTTTACAATATTGTATTAGTTTTGCCAAATATCGAAATGAATCTGCCACAGGTATACCTGTGTTCCCCATCCTGAACCCTCCTCCCTCCTCCCTCCCCATACCATCCCTCTGGGTCGTCCCAGTGCACCAGCTCCAAGCATCCAGTATCGTGCATCGAACCTGGACTGGCAACTCGTTTCATACATGATATTATACATGTTTCAATGCCATTCTCCCAAATCTCCCCACCCCCTCCCTCTCCCACAGAGTCCATAAGACTGATCTATTCTTTAAACATTGATTCAGTCAGCTGAGTCGCTCAGTCATGTCCTACTCTTTGTGACCCCATGAACAACAGCACGCTAGGCCTCCCTGTCCATCACCAACTCCCGGAGCCTAACCAAACTCATGTGCAGTGAGTCGGTGATGCCAACCAACCATCTCATCCTCTGTCATCCCCTTCTCCTCCTGCCTTCAATCTTTCCCAGCATCAGGGTCTTTTGAGTCAGCTCTTCGCATCAGGTGGCCAAAGTATTGGAGTTTCAGCTTCAGCATCAGTCCTTCCAATGAACCGCCAGGACTGATCTTTAGGATGGACTGGTTCAATCTCCTCGAAGTCCAGGGGCCTCTCAAGAGTCTTCTCCAACACCACAGTTCAACAGCGCTCAGCTTTCTTTATAGTCCAACTCTCACGTCCATACACGACTACTGGGAAAACCATAGCCTTGACTAGATGGACCTTTGTTGGCAAAGTAATGTCTCTGCTTCTGAATATGCTGTCTAGGTTGGTCATAACTTTCCTTCCAAGGAGTAAGCATCTTTTAATTTCATGGCTGCAATCATCATCTGCAGTGATTTTGGAGCCCAAAAAATAAAGTCTCTCACTGTTTCCCTATCTATTTCCCATGAAGTGATGGGACCAGATGCCATGATCTTTGTTTTCTGAATGTTGAGCTTTAAGCCAATTTTTTCACTCTCCTCTTTCACTTTCATCAAGAGGCTCTTTTGTTCTTCTACACTTTCTGCCATTAGGGTGGGGTCATCTGCATACCTGAGGTTATTGATATTTCTCCCAGCAATCTTGATTCCAGCTTGTGCTTCTTCCAGCCCAGCGTTTTTCATGATGTACTCTGCATAGAAGTTAAATAAGCAGGGTGACAATATACAGCCTTGACGTACTTCTATTTGGAACCAGTCTGTTGTTTCATGTCCAGTGCTAACTGTTGCTTCCTGACCTGCATACGGGTTTCTCAAGAGGCAGGTCAGGTGGTCTGGTATTCCCATCTCTTTCAGAATTTTCCACAGTTTCTTGTGATCCACACAAGGTTTTGCATAGTCAATAAAGCAGAAATAGATGTTTTTCTGGAACTCTCTTGCTTTTTCCACAATCCAGCAGATGTTGGCAATTTGATCTCTGGTTCCTCTTCCTTTTCTAAATCCAGCTTGAACATCTGCAAGTTCATGGTTCACGTACTGCTGAAGACTAGCTTGGAGAATTTTGAGTACTGCTTTACTAGCGTGTGAGATGAGTGCAACTGTGTGGTAGTTTGAGCATTCTTTGGCATTGCCTTTCTTTGGGATTGGAATGAAAACTCACCTTTTCCAGTCCTCTGGCCACTGCTGAATTTTCCAAATTTGCTGGCATATTGAGGGCAGCACTTTCACAGCATCATCTTTCAGGATTTGGAATAGCTCAACTGGAATTTCATCACCTCCACTAGCTTTGTTAGTAGTGATGCTTCCTAAAGCCCACTTAACTTCACATTCCAGGATGTCTGGCTCTAGGTGAGTGACCACACCATCGTGATTATCTGGGTCATGAAGATCTTTTTTGTACAGTTCTTCTGTGTATTCTTGCCACCTCTTCTTAATATCTTCTCCTTCTATCAGGTCCATAGCATTTCTGTCCTTTATTGAGCCCATCTTTGCATGAAATGTTCCCTTGGTATCTGATTTTCTTCAAGAGATCTCTAGTCTTTCCCATTCTATTGTTTTCCTCTATTTCTTTGCATTGATCACCGAGGAAGGTTTTCTTATCTCTCCTTGCTATTCTTTGGAATTCTGCTTTCGAGTGGGTATATCTTTCCTTTTTTCCTTTGCCATTCACTTCTCTTCTTTACACAGCTATTTGTAAGGCCTCCTTAGACAGCCATTTTGCCTTTTTCCATTTCTTTTTCCTGGGGATGGTCTTGATCCCTATCTGCTGTACAGTATCACGAACTTCTGTCTGTAGTTCATCAGGCACTCTATCAGATCTAATCCCTTAAATCTATTTCTCACTTCTACTGTATAATCATAAGGGATTTGATTAGGTCATACCTGAATGGTTTAGTGATTTTCCCCACTTTCTTCAATTTAAGTCTGAATTTGGCAATATGGAATTCATGATCTGAGGCATAGTCAGCTCCCGGTCTTGTTTTTGCTGACTGTATAGAGCTTCTTCATCTTTGGCTGCAAAGAATATAATCAATCTGATTTCGGTGTTGACCATCTGGTGATGTCCATGTGTAGAGTCTTCTCTTGTGTTGTTGGAAGTGGGTGTTTGCTATGACCAGTACGTTATCTTGGCAAAACCCTATTAGCTTTTGCCCCTCTTCATTCTGTACTCCAAGGCCAAATTTGCCTGTTACTCCAGGTGTTTCCTGACTTCCTACTTTTGCATTCCAGTCCCCTAGAATGAAAAGGACATCTTTTTTGGGTGTTAGTTCTAAAAGGTCTTGTAGGTCTTCATAGAACCATTCAACTTCAGCTTCTTCAGCATTACTGGTTGGGGCATAGACTTGGATTACTGTGATATTGAATGGTTTGCCTTGGAAACAGAGATCATTCTGTCATTTTTGAGACTGCATCCAAGTACTGCAATTTGGACTCGTTTGTTGACTATTTTGGCTACTCCATTTCTTCTAAGGGATTCCTGCCCACAGTAGCAGATAAAATAGTCATCTGAGCTAAATTCACCCCTTCCAGTCCATTTTAGTTCACTGATTCCTAGAATGTCGACGTTCACTCTTGCCATCTCCTGTTTGACCACTTCCAATTTGCCTTGATTCATGGACCTGACATTCCGGGTTCCTATGCAATATTGCTCTTTACAGCATCGGACCTTGGTTGTATCACCAGTCACATCCACAACCAGCTGTTGATTTTGCTTTGGCATCATCCCTTCCTTCTTTCTGGAGTTATTTCTCCACTGATCTCCAGTAGCATATTGGGCACCTACTGACCTGGGGAGTTCCTCTTTCAGAATCCTATCATTCTGCCTTTTCATACTGTTCATTGGGTTCTCAAGGCAAGAATACTGAAGTGGTTTGCCATTCCCTTCTCCAATGGACTGCATTGGTTAGAGCTGTCTATTATTTCTCTGCAAATTTGTTTAAATATCGCTCACCTCAAATCTCAACTATAATGCCATTTTATTAGAAAGCAACCCTAAAACGTGCTTATACTACTTCTGCCCCTCACAGTTTACTGATATTTCTCTTAGAATGCCTGTACCTCACTTCAAATGGTAACTGCAACACAGCATGCATATTTTTAAAGTGTCAGTTATTATTACATTTTCCTGGTTTATCGTCAAGCCTGCCTGATATAAATTTAAGATGCAGAAGAGAAGACATTCTGGTTCTTGTCTGCTACTTATATTACGAGAATTTATAAAAATGTGCCTATGTAGAATGACATTGAACTAATGGCACTGAAAGAACTGATGTGAAATAAATAATGGAATGAAGGTACACACACACACACACACTCACATTCAAATATATATTCCTGGTAAAGTTTGTATCCTTTTGTTTCAAGTAAATTGCTTCTCCATCTACTACCACTGTGGGAATAAGTAAGCTAACACAAAAATCAATACATTATTAAAGTACTGATAGAGTAACTTACCATAAACTAGTTAATGAGCTGCAAAGCTCATTGCAAAAACCAGTTGTTCTGTACATTTAATATGTACACAATTACTTCTTCTTATTGTCAAAATTAACTTGGGATAGGAAGAGCAAATTGTAGAAACAAACTTAATAACAACTTTGATGTAGTTACTTTCGGAACTGAAGCCTCTTGGGAATACTGAGCTAAAATTCATACCTGAAGCTTCTTCAATTTTTAACTGAATACTATTATGATAATGACTTAACAACAGAATTTCAGACATAACTCAATTTTTCCTGGACCCAAGATTCTTCCGTACATCAAGGAATCACTTTATTTACAAAAAGGAATTCTTCTTTATGTTGTGTATCAGATAAGACAGAGTTAAAAGCCATGGAGGAAATAGTATGTAATTAACATGAAACAAATTAGGGACACATGTATGATTAAATTGTTTTTGGAATATCATAAGAAACTATAAAAATAGGGCTAAAAAGCCATACTTAGGGAAGATCAGATCAGATCAGATCAGTGGCTCAGTCGTGTCCGACTTCTTTGCAACCCCATGAATCGCAGCATGCCAGGCCTCCCTGCCCATCACCAACTCTCGGAGTTCACTCAGACTCACGTCCATTGAGTCAGTGATGCCATCCAGCCATCTCATCCTCTGTTGTCCCCTTCTCCTCCTGCCCCCAATCCCTCCCAGCATCAGAGTCTTTTCCAGTGAGTCAACTCTTCGCATCAGGTGGCCAAAGTACTGGAGTTTCAGCTTTGGCATCATTCCTTCCAAAGAAATCCCAGGGCTGATCTCCTTTAGGATGGACTGGTTGGATCTCCTTGCAGTCCAAGGGACTCTCAAGAGTCTTCTCCAACACCACAGTTCAAAAGCATCAATTCTTCAGTGTTCAGCCTTCTTCACAGTCCAACTCTCACATCCATACATGACCACAGGAAAAACTATAGCCTTGACTAGACGACCCTTGTTGGCAAAGTAATGTCTCTGCTTTTGAATATGCTATCAGGGTTGGTCATAACTTTCCTTCCAAGGAGTAAGTGTCTTTTAATTTCATTGCAGTCACCATCTGCAGTGATTTTGAAGCCCAGAAAAATAAAGTCTGACACTGTTTCCTCATCTATTTCCCATGAAGTGATGGGACCAGATGCCATGATCTTCATTTTCTGAATGTTGAGCTTTAAGCCAACTTTTTCCCTCTCCACTTTCACTTTTATCAAGAGGCTTTTTAGTTCCTCTTCACTTTCTGCCATAAGGGTGGTGTCATCTGCATATCTGAGGTTATTGATATTTCTCCCGGCAATCTTGATTTCAGCTTGTGCTTCCTCCAGTCCAGCGTTTCTCATGATGTACTCTGCATAGAAGTTTAATAAGCAGGGTGACAATATACAGCCTTGACGTACTCCTTTTCCTATTTGGAACCAGTCTGTTGTTCCATGTCCAGTTCTAACTGTTGCTTCCTGACCTGCATACAAATTTCTCAAGAGGCAGGTCAGGTGGTCTGGTATTTCATCTCTTTCAGAATTTTCCACAGTTTCTTGTGATCCACACAGTCAAAGGCTTTGGCATAGTCAATAAAGCAGAAATAGATGTTTTTCTGGAACTCTCTTGCTTTTTCCATGATCCAGCAGATGTTGGCAATTTGATCTCTGGTTCCTCTGCTTTTCTAAAACCAGCTTGAACATCAGGAAGTTCACGGTTCACATATTGCTGAAGCCTGGCTTGGAGAATTTTGAGCATTCCTTTACTAGCGTGTGAGATGAGTGCAATTGTGCGGTAGTTTGAGCATTCTTTGGCATTGCCTTTCTTTGGGATTGGAATGAAAACTCACCTTTTCCAGTCCTGTGGCCACGGCTGAGTTTTCCAAATTTGCTGGCATATTGAGTGCAGCACTTTCACAGCATCATCTTTCAGGATTTGGAATAGCTCAACTGGAATTCCATCACCTCCACTAGCTTTGTTAGTAGTGGTGCTTTCTAAGGCCCACTTGACTTCACATTCCAGGATGTCTGGCTCTAGGTCAGTGATCACACCATCGTGATTATCTGGGTAGTGAAGATCTTTTTTGTACAGTTCTTCTGTGTATTCTTGCCATCTCTTCTTAATATCTTCTGCTTCTGTTAGGTCCATACCATTTCTGTCCTTTATCGAGCCCATCTTTGCATGAAATGTTCCTTTAGTATCTCTGATTTTTTTGAAGAGATCTCTAGTCTTTCCCATTCTGTTGTTTTCCTCTATTTCTTTGCATCAATTGCTGAAGAAGGCTGTCTTATCTCTTCTTGGTATTCTTTGGAACTCTGCATTCAGATGTTTATATCTTTCTTTTTCTCCTTTGCTTTTCGCTTCTCTTCTTTTCACAGCTATTTGTAAGGCCTCCCCAGACAGCCATTTTGCTTTTTTGCATTTCTTTTCCATGGGGATGGTCTTGATCCCTGTCTCCTGTACAATGTCATGAACCTCATTCCACAGTTCATCAGGCACTCTATCTATCAGATCTAGGCCCTTAAATCTATTTCTTACTTTCACTGTATAATCATAAGGGATTTGATTTAGGTCATACCTGAATGGTCTAGTGGTTTTCCCTACTTTCTTCAATTTAAGTCTGAATTTGGCAATAAGGAGTTCATGGTCTGAGCCACAGTCAGCTCTGGGTCTTGTTTTTGATGACTGTATAGAGCTTCTCCATCTTTGGCTGCAAAGAATATAATCAATCTGATTTTGGTGTTGACCATCTGGTGATGTCCATGTGTAGAGTCTTTTCTTGTGTTGTTGGAAGAGGGTGTTTGTTATGATCAGTGCATTTTCTTGGCAAAACCCTATTAGCTTTTGCCCCTCTTCATTCTGTACTCCAAGGCCAAATTTGCCTGTTACTCCAGGTGTTTCCTGACTTCCTACTTTTGCATTCCAGTCCCCTAGAATGAAAAGGACATCTTTTTTGGGTGTTAGTTCTAAAAGGTCTTGGAGGTCTTCATAGAACCATTCAACTTCACCTTCTTCAGCGTTACTGGTTGGGGCATAGACGTGGATTACTGTGATAGTGAATGGTTTGCCTTGGAAACGAACAGAGATCATTCTGTCCTTTTTGAGACTGCATCCAAGTACTGCATTTTGGACTCTTTTGTTGACCATGATGGCTCCTCCATTTCTTCTGAGGGATTCCTGCCCGCAATAGTAGATATAATGGTCATCTGAGTTAAATTCACCCATTTCAGTTCGCTGATTCCTAGATTGTCAACATTCACTCTTGCCATCTCTTGTTTGACCACCTCCAATTTGCCTTGATTCATGGACCTGACATTCCAGGTTCCTATGCAACATTGCTCTTTACAGCATTGGACCTTGCTTCTATCACCAGTCACATCCACAGCTGGGTATTCTTTTTGCTTTGGCTCCATCCCTTCATTCTTTCTGGAGTTATTTCTCCACTGATCTCCAGTAGCATACTGGGCACCTACTGACCTGGGGAGTTCCTCTTTCAGTATCCTATCATTTTGCCTTTTCATCCTGTTCCTGGGGTTCCCCAGGCAAGAATACGTAGGGAACGCAGGCTGAAAGACAATGACTAATGACTGGTTTATAGTCAGTTGAATCCAAACTTCCTGAAGAGCAAATGCCTACACCAGGCTTACTTCAATTGGAGCAAAAATAAACAAAAAGTTAAGAATAATGTGTATCGCTTGGAAGAAACACATTAATTTTAGGAACACCTTCCTTTGCTGAAAAGTAAAACCAGTCTTTGTCCAAATTTTAAAAAAATGACTACTAATGTGTCCACACACTCTGGGTATCTTATCAGATGCATGAAATGCCTCCTTGCTTCTAGATAATTCCGTATTTACTATCCATCTCCCCTGCATGTGTGATGGCAAACTAACTTTTATGACTTTACTCTTCATTATGTGGAGTCTAAGCATTAATGCAGTCTTTTTTTTTTACAGGAAACAGGGGCAAATTCATACTGAAAAATGTATTACTATTTCATTTTAATAGGTCTCACTTATGGTTGAGAAGTTATAAATTGATCAAAATATTTATTTAAAATACATCATAAAATTAATGAAAAGGATAGAAATGACTTACTGTTCCTTACTATCACTCAAAATTTTGTGTTCAGAAAGATGTCTGAATTGTGTAAAGTACAAACGGAACAGAGAACAAAAATTAAAAAGCTGTCTTTGAGAGATGAGTGACTGGAGGAAAACTTGGTGACACGCATAAGCTAATACCCAAAGAGGAAGGAGGGGGCACTGACAGGGCAGCCAATGGCATTTACTTTTGAAAACAGATGTTCTTAATTGAAAATAACTATGTCATAACTCACCTCTGCATGCTTCAGCTTCAGTGTTTTATGCATTTCCCGGAAACGACTGTAACGCCTGAACACGGTCCACGTCTCATCCAGGACAGTGATCTATTCACGGGGAAAAGCGAAACAAACCAGCGTTAATTAGAGGAAAAGGCGACTCAGTTTCTTTAAAATAATTTACAAATTATCAAAAAGTGATTAGCATGTAAATTTCTCCAGAAGTGAAAACATTAATCTAGCGACACAAATCAGCCTTATAAATAGTAACTGTGCTCTGCTGACGCATGTGTCTCTGCTTCCCAAATCTTGTTATGAGCAGCATGTGCCCCTGTAAAGTGAGTCTCCTCTTCAGGGCTTATCAGAAGTTCCCTCAACTCTCCACGTGGGGCGCAGAGAGGAAACCTCACAACGGAACCTCTCTCTTACAGTGCTGTGCCCACACAGAACGTTTACACTCTTACATAAAATGTGGTGTCGGTTCCAGATGCCACCACCATGCACAAGAGAGAAGCAGCAGCAAAGAAAAGGAGAGGGATGAAAAGAAGGAAGGGATGTGGGGCAAAGGAGGAGAAAGTGGAGGACAAAGAGAAAAATGAAAAAAGAAAAAACTGTCTGCGTCTCAGTGATCATTAGCATCAAAACCCACACTATAATCTGCTTTGTTTTGGAGGAAGACTTCTCAGTCCAGCCTCTAACCAGCAGTGGAACTTACTGTTCCTGCTGGATGATGTGTCCCGTGGACACTCTGGCATCCATTAATCATACACCAAGGTCACAGGGACCTGAAGAAGCTGGGAGACACCACCAACCTCTGTGGTCACACTTGAGTCATCAGTTCCCATCTCATTCACACCACTGCTCCAGACCCATGTCCCCAGCTGGGAGACAACTCTTCTTTAGATGTCGCACACCAACTTCAAGGTCAGCTTGTCTGAAACAAGCCCACCCATTCTCCCTGGTCTGAACTCTGCTTCATCTCAGTGCCTGTCACTACCAGCCACCGAGCCACGCCAGACGGATGCTGGTCCAGCTGCCCCACACACCACAGTCAGACAAGCCCCGGTTCCCGCGCCTTCCTCGGGGTTCTACCTTCTCACCCTTTGCCACCACCGCCGGCTCACTCTGCACCACCAGGTCCCATGTGGCCTTGGCCAAGCCTCCCACAGTGTCCCCACCCAGCTGCCCCTCCAATCCCTTCCCTGTACCACTGACAGGGGAGCTTTCTAACACTTGAATCTGATCATTCTACCTCCACCCGTAAGTCCCCTAGAAGCCTCCGGCTGCTCCTGGAAAAAGACCCACGTTTTAGACCCGTGCCCCTCCGATAGCCTCTGCCCGCAGGTGTGTTAACTGCACACTCTTTGCCATGATGGCCTCTGCAGGGGCCACATTCCTGAACCAGAAACCTCACCCCATGCCTGAGAGGAACACTCTCCTCAGGCTGGCGATTCAGCCCGATTCGCCCACATGTAAACTCCAGGGGGTGAGCAGGGACGTCAGGGATCAGCAAACCACTGGGATCGGCAGGGGGAGGACACCCATGCAGAGCCCTCGGGAGGAGGGGCGAGCCTTGAGTTCGCTCATTTCCCCCAAGTGCCGAATGAGATGATCTGGGGTTGTACAAGGATGTACGTTTCAGAACGTTCATCATCTGGCTCTAGATTCATCATTTACAACAAAGCTTCAATTGTGGCAGCTTTCTTCCTGTTTCCTTTTAAAAGATATTTAAATAAGGGAAAGAAAAAAGATAAGTATGTTAACAAAAAAGCATTTAGCAAAAATGGTACCAATGTCACCTAAAGTTGGGAAATACTGCCCCTGGGAGCTCAGCTGGGGGCCTTCTCCCTGGCTCTTTCTTCTCAACAGGCCCCACTGGGCACAATCAGCAAGCTGGGGGAGGGCTTCCTTAGAGCAGGAGCAAAGCCATTCGCCACCCTGGCTGCACACAGACCAGGTGGGCGTGATACTGCCTGCTTGCCAAGAAAGCCCAGGAATTAATGGAACCACACCTGTGACCTGGGAGCCATAAGACGCAGGATGCTCACAGGGAGACCCTTCTGTCCTGGAACTCTGGAATCTACAGAAAGTTGCGGAGGAAGCCTGGGTGCCCCTCCTCCCTCAGATGCTAATGCTCCCTGGATCTCTGAGTGCTTCCTCTGTTCCTCTTCAACTCACAGTCAATCATCTGCAAAGTCCCCCCATCCCCAGCCTCTTTCAGGAACATCCCCTTCACCTTCCCTCTAACTGGTCACCAGGGGACCCCTCCCCCTGCAGCCCTCTCAAGTAGGGACTGTGTTCTTCCCACACTCCGCATCCCATCGTCCCAGGAGGTCGGTGGATGCTCTTGTGCTTCCATCCAACTTTTACACCCCTACTCCTCTGCCCTCTCTGAACGCCCCCACGTGAAGACCATGCCTTCAGATCTTACCGTTAACCCATCCTTCTCACAGGCAATTCACCTCACTTGCGTCCCCAGCTCCTTGAACATCTTGGGTTTTGCTCACAGCCATCTGCTCCCAGGCTACAGAACTCCTGCCATGAATCTTGGTAACTAAATCAATGATAGATGGTCCCTCCAATGCCCTGACCTCCTGTTCTTTGACTTCTGTCCTGGTTCCTTCCTCACCCAACGGGAAAACCACGGGCAATCGTTAAAACCATCCCCTTACATTCAAACCCAAATCTCTTAGTCCTGCTCTTGAAATTCCCTCAACTAAGCTAAACCACAGCCTTGATTAAATCCGACTGTGTTTACTCCTGGCCTGCAGCTGCCTAGCAGGATGGGGCTGTGGGAACACACGCCACCAAACGGCCGCCTGGTCCTATTTCAGTCACAGTCACCATCCTGAAGTCAACCAGGATGTCTCCCACCAGTTAGTCACACACATTTCCCAACTCCATCCACTCTCCCACTCTCTCGGATGAGAGTTTTCTAAACAGTTTACTCCATCTTTCTCCTTGAGCCTTCATCACCTCCACTGCCCCCTGCCCTTCATGCCTTTCTCAACACAGCAGCCAAAGCTATCTTGTTAAATACTGCTCGATGGAGCCATTTCTTTGCTCAAATAGGACATCCTCTCAAGGAGTACCATCTCGTTCAGGGCACAAGTTCAAGTTCTTCTGCTGACCTCAAGGACCTTTACAATCTCTCTCCTCCCTGGCCTTGTGACTGCACTCTCCCTCACTCACTTTACCTTCCTTGCTTTTCTGGAATCCATCAAACATGCTACACGGTAAATGTGGCCTCAGGAAGTACATGTGTGATTTTTCCTTTTTCTGGAATGTTCTTTCCATATGACTAGCTCCAGCATATCCTTCAAGTCTTTGCTTAAAAGCTCACTTTCTCAGTGATGCCTCCTCTGGCTATACCACCGCACCCCACCACCCCTTATTCCCCATCTCCACAATACTTACTCCTCATATTTTTGTACTAAGCACGTCTTCCTACCTAACATGGTACAGTCATACCTTCAAGATACTGTGGGTTGGGTTCCACAGTAAAGTCTATATTGCATTAAAGTCAGTCACATGACTAAACAGACATGCCTTCAAACAAGACATGGATGGCCAACAAACACATGAAAAGATGCTCAACACCACTAATTTTTAGAGAAATGCAAATCAAAACCACTATGAGGTTATCACCTCACACTGGTCAGAATGGCCATCATCAAAAATCTACAAACAATGAATACTGGAGAGGGTATGAGGAAAAGGAAACCCTCTTGCACTATTTGTGGGAAGGTAAATTACTGCAGCCACTATGGAGAACAGTATGGAGTTACCTTTAAAGACTAAAAATAGAACTCCTGTATGATCCAGCGGTCCCACACCTGGGCATATACCCTGAGAAAACCTTAATTCAAAAATCCACCAATGTTCACTGCAACACTGTTTACAACAGCCAGGACATGGAGGCAACCTAAATACCCATGAACAGATGAATGTATAAAGAAGATGTGGTACAACTGCACAATGGAATATTACTCAGCCATAATAAGGAACGAAGTTGGGTCATTTATAGAGACATGGATGGACCTAGAGTCTGTTATACAGAGTGAAGAAAGTCAGAAAGAGAAAACCAAATAGCATACTTTAATGCATATATATGGAATGTAGAAAAATGGTACAGATGAACCTATTTGCAGGGCAGGAATTAGAGAGCAGACCTGTGGACATGGGGGTGTGGAGGGGAAGGTGGGACAAATTGAGAGAGTAGCCTCACATGTATATACTACCATGTGTAAAATACATAGTCAGTGGGAAGCTGCTGTCTACACAGCACAAGGAGCTCAGCTTGGTGCTCTGTGGTGACCTAGAGGGGTGGGAATGGGGGTGGGCAGGAGGCAGGTCCAAGAGGATGGGGATAAATATATATGCACATAGCTGATTCACTTCATTGTACAGGAGAAACTAACACAATATTGTAAAGCAATTATATTCCAGTTTAAAAAAAGGGGAGTCACACAAGTTTTTAGTTTCTCAATACATATAAAAGTTACATTTATATTACACTGCAGTCTATTAAATGCACAATATATTACGTCCAAGACAACAAAGTACATACCTTAATTATAAATAATTTACTGCTGAAAAATGCTAACCTTCATCAGATGACTTAAAAGTTGCCACAAACCTTCCATGTAACAGAACAAAACAAAAAACCCTCAGTATCTAGGAAGGGCAATAAAACGAGATGTGCCTGTATACATTTACTTGGACGTCTCGCTTCTGGCTCTCTTCCCTGCTGGAGTAAGCCCCAGGAGAGCTGGGATTTCTAGCTGCTCTTCACTGCACCTGAGAAACATACCTGATGCAGCGTGAGCACCCTGAGGAAGAGCTGGAGGGCAGAGCCTCAGGATGGGCTGATCTCAAACGTCCTCAGGCTCAGCAGCAATGAGTCAGCAGGGCCTGTGTGCTTAAGAGACGGCCTTAAGCACAATCGGGATCGGGATGTGGATGTGGATAACTGGACACCAGCTTGCGTGACTCTGGCCTGCAGCCTCTTCCTCCTCGTTGACTTCACAGCTCATTAAGTCAGACTGTATTTTGAAATCTCTAACTAATGAAACAGCTACTTCAAATCTACCTCCTAATTTGGGTTTCATTCCTCCTTTCCACAGTGGCCCCAGAACAGGGCCTTTCTAAGGGACAGAAGTTTCTCTAACAACTTGCATGTACCAGATCCTCAGGAGGACAGGCACGGATGAGTGATTCCCCGGGCAGCAGAATCAGGGTGTTTGGTACAAGATGACAAGACAGCAAGAGAACATAAAATCCCCGGGAGAGCCCCCCAACCCAAAGCACCTAATGCACATCCTTCTGCTTCTTGGTATCAGCCCCCAGGGCTCACAACGGGAGGCGGGCGCTGCCATGGCGGGCTGTGGAGCTTGGGGGGAGACTGAGGAAGACACTCGCTCACACCCTGATCAGATCACGTGTCACAGGACATTAATTGCAGCATTAATCTTTGCCTAATCAATTTACATAACCAACAGTAATTACATCGACACCTGTCTCTCTGTCCTACAAGACGTAAGCCCTCTAAGAGAACGGGCCTTTGGTGGTAGCTGGGACGGCGGCAGAGGGGCTCTCACTGGAGAGTAAATCATTGAGCTACTAGTATGTGTTGGCGCCAGCTCGGATGCTGCTGGTTTTCCGAGTGATGTCCTTAACGGTTATTCTGCTTGGCGAAGAAGGTAAGGCTCCACTATCTTGGCTCCATTAACTCTCTTCTGGTGGGTTCTCTGAGGTTTCTCTGAATCAAAGACTATTTTTATTAGTCACACAATAGTATCTTTTCTGTTTGTTTTCTCTGTACTGAGCCTAGGGTGCATTCCCTATGTATTTGTAACCCAAGTTTATACTGAGGCATACAGAGATTTCTGAACTCTTTACCCTTGAGGTTTTCACCTGAATCCAAGTTAACACAGGGATTACAAAGGTTCAAGCTTCCTGCTTTGTACATAAAACACTTAAATCTCCCCCTTATCTATCAACATGTAAACAAGATGTGGACAGTGGCAGTGAGTGAAGACCACTGTGAGCACCATGGAAACGGTGGCCACCTCCCAGTAGGAAAAAGGCCAAATCCCTTTCCTGTGATGGGGACGCCTTCACGCCTAGAGCTGGGTAAACAACTGCCTGTGGAGTTCAGGGAAACCCAACAGAAGGGAGAAACAGCCATTAAAGCCCTATTTTGCCCCAAATTAAAACTGGGCCTGGGGTGAGGCGCTGACGCAGAGAGGAGGGACAGACGAGCAGCATAGCAAACATATCAGGTCAAAACACGCAACTATTCTCTTCCACGCCGAGAACACTGGGTATAGATGCTGCATGTCTTTGAGGAGCCAACTCATCACTTCTCTCTCATTGAACAGGTCTGCAGATACAAATCCATCTTTTCTGGGCCATAAAATGATCAAGCGCAACTTAAACACCATAAATGTGTCCACAAGATGAACTGTGCTCACTTATGAACAATTCTCAATTGAGTGCTTTCCACAAATTTATGTTATATACATATTTTGCTGGTTTAGGGATTGTCAGTTTCAGGACCTGTCACCAGTATTTATTTGCTTGTGTATATCTATCTGTGTAAGAGGAGAATCAACAGTTTTTCATCCAAAGAAAAATACTCTAACTGGCCCCAAGTAAATAAGCAGTTACTCACAGAGGTCTCCTCAGGAATATTTGTCTTTAAATAACGTTTGGAGGAGCTGCATCAAGTATATACAAATGAAACTCCCTGTATTCAGTAACAGTTCACAGGAAATGGTCTAATACCACCCTACTATATACTAAAACAAGTTTTATTAGATTTCTGAAAAATAGAGTCTTATGCAGTAACGTAACTATGAACATGCTTGACGAAACACGAACATATTACAAATATTTGAATCTGTGTAACAGCAAGCATTAATACATTAATTAAATTCTCCTCAAACACCAAACAGAACTGCCCAGGAAGTGGGAGGAGAAGCCAGATCCCGTTAATCACAGTCGGCCACGTGGGCCTCCTCACCCTGGTCCGCCTCTAGGACGGCCTAGGCTTTCCAAGAACACAAGGCCCAGTGTGCTGGGATTTCCAACGGGGATGCTCAACCCACGTGTGCTGCATCTGGTATCTGCCTCTGCTGTGATGCCCCAGCCTCCCACGGTCTCCCAGCCCTTCTCCTCCTCTGATCACTCACCGAGAGCCCAGGCCGAACTCCAGGTCACTCTTCCTGCCCTGAACTCTCTGGCTCCCTAGACCTTCTGGTGGAGCCCCATCAGAGATCCCCTTCCCTCCTGTGTGCTGCCCAGCACTGCTGCAGACAGTCCCACAGCCCCTCCACAGAAAGGCAGGAAACACTGACACTAAACTCTGCACTCCAGTACTCTCGGGCTTCCCTTGTGGCCCAGCCGGTAGATAATTCGCCTGCAATGTGGGAGACCTGGGTTCAACCCCTCGGTTGGGAAGATCCCATGGAGAAGGGAAAGGCTACCCATTTCAGTATTCTGTCCTGGAGAATTCCATGGAGTATAGTCCACAGGGTCCCAAAGAGTCGGACACAACTGAGCGACTTTCATGTCTTAACTCTGCAGTCACTTCTACTAAAGCCTTCTAAATTACACTTTCTGTGAAGAAAATTTCTAAATGTTCTACATTTTCAATTTTCACAGACAATGATATTTTTCTGAGATGACTAGGGTCACCCAAGCCCAGCTTCTGAGCAGTTGCTTTGCCCATCTAAGAAAGATGCTGTTGCTACCATCTTTCCCCCACCTCCAGTTTCCCTTCATCAGCCTCCTAGGCTTCCACCTGAAAGCAGGTACCCCCCAGTGCCGACCTCACGCAGTACTACTTCCTGTTAGCAAAGCATCATCTGAGCTCATCTGGGCTTGTCCCAGCGCCCTGCTCCCCATCTCACTCCCACGTGGGAACAGAAAACCTAAGTCTTCCCGGGTGCCCTTCACGATCCCCCCTGCTCTGTACTCTTCTTTCTCCCACTTCACTGACCTTAGAGGATGTGAACTGATTATTCAGCTCTTCTGTTCCTCAATGTCTTGATACTTCTAGTATGCTCTTAAAAAAAAAGTGTCACAGGTACCAAATAAATACTTCTTAAATAATAAGTGGAGGAGTAATAAAGACAGTGGAGCCCAAAGTCTCTTCGTTACACACTTTGCTGTGATTTCCCCATTCCCTTTTTCTATCTTGAACTGTGGGCAGTAGAATGATCTGCAGCTCAGGCCTTCTCTGATTTACGTATACATGTCTAAAGCTTTTGGACAACAGGTCCTGGATGAGATAAGAAAGTAAAGAATCATAAAAAAAAAAATGTCATTCACCAGATTCCTTCGGAGAGAGGAGGCTTGGTTTAGTGATAAACGATTTGGGAGTAAGAATGAACACAGGTAGGTGAGAAAGAACTAAAACAAAACACATCAAGAAACAAGAGGTGGTCTCTGAACTGCCTTTAAAGGGTGGGTTGTATTAACTGAGGAGACTTTTGTTTCTGAACATCATGTCCCCAGCTATGCAGGCAGGCGTGGGAATACAGGCCAAGGAAGGGGGTTGGAGCTGACACCCCCACCCTTAGCAGGGGGGCGGGCAGCAGCTGGCGCTCCCAGAGGCCATCTAGGAAAGTGGGGACACTGGTACTTTGCAGAGAACCTAACTGTCTAAAGGGGTATTTTCTGTTATTTGCTCTGAGATGTACAACGTTCTTCCTCCTCTGGCTCGCTGGGGAAACTGCGGCAAAGCTGACGTACTTTTCTTTCTAGGGACCCAAAGGCGTGCTGAGCCCTCAGCCCAGCGGACACGAAGGAAAAGACACTGTGTCGGCGACTGTCCAGGGTACTGGAGGCGGAGGGATGGGTGCCACCTGAACCATGTCCTCTGACCACATCGTGAGCTCCTGAGCTGAGCTCGCATCCCCTCCACTGCAGTGTCTCTGTGAACTTGAACTAGAGCGCCCCACTAACTATAGAAATCCCATCTCCTCTGCACCTGTGGGAACATGATGGGCCCTGGCAGGAGGAGATGGTCTTAGAGGCAGGGCAGTGTGTGGGGAGAGGGAGGTCTAAGGTCCAACCCTAGATATACCCCTGGCTGCTGATAACGTGCAAGGGAGGCTATGGGGCTTAGAGAACAAAGATCCCAGAAAGCCATGCGGATACGATGTCAGCCTGCTTTGTTGTGCGGGAAGCGCTGCAGACACCCCTGTGTAGATGCACCGCCAGCAAATAAAGAAGGTGCCTGCAGCCTCTGGCTCCTGGACCCGGTCTGAACCCAGTGCGCCAGGCAGACGGGAGCCTGGCAGCCCACTGCTGGTTGCAGAGCATCTGCATGGCAGGGTGTGATGCAAAACCAAACAAGGCTTTGGAGCTGGCCCAAACCCCAGCCTTCTGCAATAACCAGAAGGAATGCACCTTTAAAATAAGGATAATACGACTTATCTCAATATACTTAACTTTATATGGAGAAGGAAATAGCAACCCACTCCAGTATTCTTGCCTGGAGAATCCCAGGGACAGGGAAGCCTGGTGTGCTGCCGTCTATGGGGTCGCAGAGAGTCGGACACGACTGAAGCGACTTAGCAGCAGCAGCAACAGCATACGGTAATTTGAAAGTAAATTTGAAGGAATGTCGAAAGATTGGAATATTCTGATGAGATGGATGCTTTTCAAATCCAAGATCATTACTAAGGAGTACTTCTCCCTTCCCTAACACCTCTGAAACAGGTGAGGAATAGGCAGGACTGTTCTACCTTAAAATTGTGGTAAATTGTGAGAATGACAGCCAAAGCAATTTTCCTTCAAATTACTCAGATATTCAGAGGCAAAGCACCAAATGCAAATTATTCAGCAGTCATCACTGGAGAATGGAAAATGAAAGGCTCTGGACTAAGACTTGGATCCTGACTGTAGCTCAGTCACTAATTAGCTGTGTGACTCTGGTGAAATTATGCAACTCCTCCAGCCTTAGTTTTTCCATCTGTAAAATGGACTCAATTCAGTTCAGTTCAGTCGCTCCAGTTGTACCCGACTCTTTGCGACCCCATGAATCGCAGCACGCAAGGCCTCCCTGTTCATCACCCACTCCCGGAGTTTACCCAAACTCATGTCCATCGAGTCAGTGATGCCATCCAGCCAACTCATCCTCTGTTGTCCCCTTCTCCTCCTGCCCCCAATCCCTCCCAGCATCAGGGTCTTTTCCAATGAGTCAACTCTTTGTATCAGGTGGCGAAAGTATTGGAGTTTCAGCTTCAGCATCAGTCCTTCCAATGAACACCCAGGACTGATCTCCTTTAGGATGGACTGGTTGGATCTCCTTGCAGTCCAAGGGCCTCTCAAGAGTCTTCTCCAACACCACAGTTCAAAAGCATCATTTCTTCGGCACTCAGCCTTCTTCACAGTCCAACTCTCACATCCATACATGACCACAGGAAAAACCATAGCCTTAACTAGATGGACCTTTGTTGGCAAAGTAATGTCTCTGCTTTTGAATATGCTGTCTAGGTTGGTCATAACTTTCCTTCCAAGGAGTAAGCATCTTTTAATTTCATGGCTGCAATCACCATCTGCAGTGATTTTGGAGCCCAAAATATCCTAACCTATAGCTGAACTAAATGAAGTGAAGCAACTAGCAGAGTGTTGGGTGCTCAGTACATAGTACTGCTGTGCCCAGGATCACCTTACCGAAAAAAAAACCCTTTTATTACACATACTGAAAGGCCAGGGCACCTGTGGACAGCAACTGCAAAAAGGGAGTTCAAACCATTTTGTGATTTCTTTTAAAACAAATTCTAGGAAGAGATGTATAACTCCCCAAATTCTGAAATGAAGAAATATTAATAGATTCTTATAGCGCAAAAACAAAGTTGAAATGGAAATTCAAGGTAGCATCACAAGGTGCTAACTGCTTTTCCTCTGGGCTTATGAATCAATCTCATCTCTTCATCATTTCTCACGCATTCAGTATTGCCTTGGTGAAGATAAACAACTGCCCAAGTAAAAACAACATGAAAGATGAGTTGTTCTGTATTAAAATAGGGGACGGGAAAGATGTTTATTCTTTTTTTTTAGTCAAAGACAGCATTCTCAAAGAGATGGGAGGCATGCTTAAAAAAAAGTTTAGGATAATATATGATTCTTTTAAGTCCTAATTTTATTTCTTCCCCTTAATATTTATGTTTGAAAATAGTCCACACACTAACTGTTTGAATCTAGATGAACCGCAGCTCGTGTGACCGCCCATCCATCTCACCTCTGTGAATACACATGTGGGGAGATCATTTATCAGTTACTAATAAGCAGAGATTCAGATGCCAACGCACAAATCCTTCTCAACATTTATATTCTACCAAGTTGGGGATGTTTCTAGAAGATGTATGTGTGCATAGTTTATCTAACAGACCGGAATGGCTCTTATTTCTGTTCTGCCAAATAAAGAGACATTTCCCTGACTCTAAATGTGATTTCTTCAGCTCCCAAACTGCACATTTTCTGGGCATTTCTCCTGGCAGGTCCATCCACTATCAAATTCTCCAAGTCTGGCAAAACTTTAACAGCCCCAGTTCACAGAGTGCACATGACCCGGCCTAGACTTCATGATACAAGTTAAAGTGCACACAGAAATAATGTCGACACTTGAAAACAAACAAGGCTGTGGAAATGGTCCCCATGTGAGGGCAGCACCAAGATGTGGCCTGAGCTTCCAAAATGCGCAGGAAGCAATGACACTGAGGAGGTCCGTGAAGACACGTAAGCACAGGAACCTGAACAGCTGGCTTTGATCCCACAGGCATTCGGTTCCTCGATCTACTTAGTTATGGGCTTCTCAGCTGGCGCTAGTGGTAAAGAACCCACCTGCCAAAGCAGGAGACATAAGTGACTCAGGTTTGATCCCTGGGCAGGGAAGATCCCCTGGAGAAGGCAATGACAACCCACTCCGGTATACTTGCCTGGAAAATCCCATGGACAGAGAAGCCTGGCGGGCTACAGTCCATGGGGTCACAAAGGGCCGGACATGACTGAAGTGACATAGCACTCTCCGTAGTAGCTGTGTGGCCTCGGGCAAGTCACTTAAGAGGTTCCTAGCTCATCAAATGTAAATAGCACCCCCTTTCTGGTACATTTTCCACAGCTGGGGAAGTGTCTTCAAAGTGTCTATGACAAAACAGGTGCCTGATACGTGTTAGTGTCCAAACTTGAAGCAAGGCTGCAGACTCAGTCACCTGCAGGGATCAGACAGGAAGGTAACTCCAAGAGGCCCTGTGAGTGTAGAAACAGGGAGCACAGTGGGGGCCCACAGACCACCTGGCACATTCAGTTCCAGGGGATGGACGGAGCCCGACAGGGGCTGAGCACAGCCAGGAGATGAGAGCGAGGCTTTGAGATGCAGGCAAATAGCACAGAATGTGTCACAACAGCTGAGTAAGCAAGGAGCATGTGAGAAATGGCAGAACTCATAAGACGTGCTAAATACAGGCCCATCACCTATAAGACAGGCCGAAGATGGAAGAAATAAACATGATGGAACGGTAAGAATGGCAGAGATAGAAAGTGCTGAGCTGTGATCACGTCCACTTTGGGCCAGCTCGTGTGGGCCATGTGACAGTCATCTGCAGGGCGGCCCATTCCCAGCCTAGCCCTGGGGAAGGGAAGGAGCCTCAGGGCTGCACAGGCTGGTGAGGGTCCGTGAAGCGGACACCTGCGGGGGGAAGACCAGTGCTAAATACCAAAATGAACGAGAAAAGAAAGTAGGAGTGTGGCTGTGACACCTGCTGTGGCCAGCAGTAGAGCAGGTAAAGGGTTGAGTGGGGTGTGGGGCCTTGCAGTCGACGATTCACTCTCCAAGGGAAACAGGAACACAGTCTCTCGTAAAGGTTATTTCCAGTTTCACAGGAATAAAAACCCACAGGAAACAGGGTGTTTGTTCTTTTTTTTTAAACAAGTGTTAGGTCATTTCTTTATATTATCATGTTAACATGTAAGGCAGGGAATTTAAAACTACGCTGGAAACCTTGGCTTGTTTCTGTAACATAAGAGTATGACCACCTCTGCTAGCCATAAGCACGGATTCTGTGTCATGCTGAAATGCAACTGAAAAATTAAATTCTACCCAGTCTGGTCCTAGCTAACCGAGGATGCTAAGTATAATACAGGTTAACTGATTTCACGTGTCAATCACGGAAAGGCAGAGGACGCAGGAGTTTTAAGTTGACCTGCTGTGGTCCAAGTAGTGGAAGAACTTGTGACGGCAGCAGCTTCGTGCCATCATGGACTATATAGGTATTCAGATCAGATCAGTCGCTCAGTCATGTCCGACTCTTTGCGACCCCATGAATCGCAGCACACCAGGCCTCCCACTCCATCACCAGCTCCCGGAGTTCACTCAAATTCCCATCCATTGAGTCAGTGATGCCATCCAGCCATTTCATCCTCTGTCGTCCCCTTCTCCTCTTGCCCCCAATCCCTCCCAGCATCACAGACTTTTCCAATAAGTCAACTCTTCGCATCAGGTGGCCAAAGTACTGGAGTTTCAGCTTTAGCATTATTCCTTCCAAAGAAATCCCAGGGCTGATCTCCTTTAGAATGGACTGGTTGGATCGCCTTGCAGTCCAAGGGACTTTCAAGTGTCTTCTCCAACACCACAGTTCAAAAGCATCAATTCTTCGGCGCTCAGCCTTCTTCATAGTCCAACTCTCACATCCATACATGACCACAGGAAAAACCACAGCCTTGACTAGACGGACCTTTGTTGGCAAAGTAATGTCTCTGCTTTTGAATATGCTATCTAGGTTGGTCATAACTTTCCTTTCAAGGAGTAAGCGTCTTTTAATTTCATGGCTGCAGTCACCACCTGCAGTGATTTTGGAGTCCAGAAAAATAAAGTCTGACACTGTTTCCACTGTTTCCCCATCTATTTCCCATGAAGTGATGGGACCGGATGCCATGATCTTCGTTTTCTGAATGTTGAGCTTTAAGCCAACTTTTTCACTCTCCACTTTCACTTTCATCAAGAGGCTTTTGAGTTCCTCTTCACTTTCTGCCATAAGGGTGGTGTCATCTGCGTATCTGAGGTTATTGATATTTCTCCCAGCAATCTTGATTCCAGCTTGTGTTTCTTCCAGTCCAGCGTTTCTCATGATGTACTCTGCATACAAGTTAAATAAACAGGGTGACAATATACAGCCTCGACGAACTCCTTTTCCTATTTGGAACCAGTCTGTTGTTCCGTGTCCAGTTCGAATTGTTGCTTCCTGACCTGCATACAAATTTCTCAAGAGGCAGATCAGGTAGTCTGGTATTCCCATCTCTTTCAGAATTTTCCACAGTTTATTGTGCTCCACACAGTCAAAGGCTTTGGCATAGTCAATAAAGCAGAAATAGATGTTTTTCTGGAACTCTCTTGCTTTTCCATGATCCAGTGGATGTTGGCAATTTGATCTCTGGTTCCTCTGCCTTTTCTAAAACCAGCTTGAACATCAGGAAGTTCACGGTTCACATATTGCTGAAGCCTGGCTTGGAGAATTTTGAGCATTACTCTACTAGCGTGTGAGATGAGTGCAACTGTGCAGTAGTTTGAGCATTCTTTGGCATTGCCTTTCTTTGGGATTGGAATGAAAACGGACCTTTTCCAGTCCTGTGGCCACTGCTGAGTTTTGCAAATTTGCTGACATATTGAGTGCAGCACTTTCACAGCATCATCTTTCAGGATTTGAAATAGCTCAACTGGAATTCTATCACCTCCACTAGCTTTGTTCATAGTGATGCTTTCTAAGGCCCACTTGACTTCACATTCCAGGATGTCTGGCTCTAGGTCAGTGATCACACCATCATGATTATCTTGGTCGTGAAGATCTTTTTGTACAGCTTTTCTGTGTATTCTTGCCATCTCTTAATATCTTCTGCTTTTGTTAGGTCCATACCATTTCTGTCCTTTATCGAGCCCATCTTTGCATGAAATGTTCCTTTGGTATCTCTGATTTTCTTGACGAGACCTCTAGTCTTTCCCATTCTGTTGCTTTCCTCTATTTCTTTGCATTGATCGCTGAAGAAGGCTTTCTTATCTCTTCTTGCTATTATTGGAACTCTGCATTCAGATGTTTATATCTTTCTTTTTCTCCTTTGTTTTTCGCTTCTCTTCTTTTCACAGCTATTTGTAAGGCCTCCCCAGACAGCCATTTTGCTTTTTTGCATTTCTTTTCCATGGGGATGGTCTTGATCCCTGTCTCCTGTACAATGTCACGAACCTCATTCCATAGTTCATCAGACACTCTATCAGATCTAGGCCCTTAAATCTATTTCTCACTTCCACTGTAAATCATAAGTGATTTGATTTAGGTCATACCTGAATGGTCTAGTGGTTTTCCCTACTTTCTTCAATTTCAGTCTGAATTTGGCAATAAGGAGTTCATGGTCTGAGCCACAGTCAGCTCCTGGTCTTGTTTTTGCTGACTGTATAGAGCTTCTCCATCTTTGGCCGCAAAGAATATAATCAATCTGATTTCGGTGTTGACCATCTGGTGATGTCCATGTGTAGAGTTTTCTCTTGTGTTGTTGGAAGAGGGTGTTTGTTATGATCAGTGCATTTTCTTGGCAAAACTCTATTAGTCTTTGCCCTGCTTCATTGCGTATTCCAAGGCCAAATTTGCCTGTTACTCCAGGTGTTTCTTGACTTCCTACTTTTGCATTCCAGTCCCCTAGCATGAAAAGGACATCTTTTTTGGGTGTTAGTTCTAAAAGGTCTTGGAGGTCTTCATAGAACCGTTCAACTTCAGCTTCTTCAGCGTTACTGGTTGGGGCATAGACTTGGATTACTGTGATAGTGAATGGTTTGCCTTGGAAACGAACAGAGATCATTCTGTTGTTTTTGAGATTGCATCCAAGTACTGCATTTTGGACTCTTTTGTTGACCATGATGGCCACTCCATTTCTTCAGAGGGATTCCTGCCCACAGTAGTAGATATAATGGTCATCTGAGTTAAAGTCACCCATTTCAGTTCGCTGATTCCTAGAATGTCGACATTCACTCTTGCCATCTCTTGTTTGACCACTTCCAATTTGCCTTGATTCATGGACCTGACATTCCAGGTTCCTATGCAATATTGCTCTTTACAGCATCGGACCTTGCTTCTATCACCAGTCACATCACCAGTACAGGTATTAGGTTGGTGCAAATCTAACTACAGTTTTGCACTGCTGAACTCTGCTCTTTGATATTGGAATACATTCTTAAATATATGTGGTAATGTTATATATACATCATTTTAATGTGCATTTCTCACTTCACGTTTTTTGCTAATGACTTATTACTTGCCGTGTATTTTATATTTATTTTAGACTACAGAAATGATGTTAGATAAAAAGAATTTGAGCAATTTTCTTATTTGAGTTCAAAATAGTTCGTAAAGCCCTGAAGACAACTCGCAACATCCACAACGCTTTTGGCCCAGGAAGTGCTAAAGAACATACAGTGTGGTAGTGGTTAAAGAAGTTTTACAAAGGACACGAGAGCCTTGAAGATGAGGAGGGCAGTGCCCAGCCATCAGAGGTTGACACAAGCAACTGAGAGCCATCATCAAAGCTGATCCTCTTACCACTACAGGAGAAGGTGCTGAAGAAATCAACATCGACTGTTCTATGGTCATTCGGCATTTGAAGCAAAGTGCAAAAGTGAAAAATCTCAGTAAGTGGAGGCCTCGTCAGCTGACCAAAAATCAATAAAAGTGAATTTTATATGACAACCGGTGACAACCAGCTCAGTGGTTAGACCAAGAAGCAGCTCCAAAGCAGTTCCCAAACCCAAACTTGCACCCAAAAAAGGTCATGGTCACTATCTGGTGGTCTGCTGCTGGTCTGATCTACTACAGCTTTCTGAATCCCAGCAAAACCATTACATCGAAGAGGTATGCTCGGCAAATCCATGAGACGCACAAACCGCAACAGCTGGAGCCAGTACTGGTCAACAGAAAGGGCCCAGTTCTTCTCTACCACAACACCCTGACCGCACATCACATAAGCAATGCTTCAGAAGTTGAACGAATTGGGCTACAAAGTTTGGCCTCATCCACCACAAGCACCTGACCGCTCACCAACCGACTACCACTTCTTTAAGCATCTCAACAACTCTTTGCAGGGAAAGCACTTCCACAACCAGCAGGAGGCAGAAAATGCTTTCCAAGAGTTCATCAAATCCTGAGGCATGGATTTTTATGCTACAGGAATAAACTTATTTCTCATTGGCCAAAATGTGTTGCCTCATCATTCCTATTTTGATTAGTGAAGATGTGTTTGAGCCTCGTTGAAATAAATTAAAAGTTCACGGTCCGAAACTGCAATTACATTTGCACCAACCTACTACGTTCGGCTGATCAGCCCGCCAGTCAGTGGAATGCAGCACACTGTGTGCTCTTCGCCAAGAGGAGCCAGGCTGCACAGCCGCAGCCTGTCTGCGGCTGAGAGCAGCTGGCGGGATGTACACCTCTCAACATACATGCATACATAGCTCCGGAAGGACGTGCTACTGGGAGACACCGGCAGGTATGACTTCACCCAAAGACATCTTCACCCAGGGCTTTCCAGGCATGTGTCCTTCAGGGTCAATGAAATAAGGGGAGGAGGATGGTGTGACATGGAGATGACAGCTTCCTCTACTGTCAGATGAGAACAGCAAAACAGACACTGACCCACCAATTGTGATGCACCCCCACAGTGGGATGCTGTTAAGCAATAACAAGAAACAAATTATTGTTACACTTAACTGTATGGATGCATCTCTAAAAGGCTGCGAGAGGAAGCAGCCAGACACAAGAGTGAATGCCTCTGGTCCACACATCCCCTCCACACACCACAACAGACCCGAGGAATCTATAATTACAGACAGCAGATCAGTGTTTGCCTGGAGTATCAGAAAATTTCTAGAGTGAATGAGAAGTTCTAAACCTTGATTGGGGTGCTTGATTTGGGTGTACACATATGTCAAAGTTCATCAAACTATATTTAAAATGGGGTGTTTCACTGGGTGTAAATAATGCCTAAATGAAGTTGATTTAAAAAATTACAAATTTGACCAAAACCCCAAAACCTTATACGTATCCATTCTCACAGTTTATAAAAGTTGTTTTTAACCCCCCAAATAAAGAAGATATAAATGTCCTTTTGAATTAAAAACTTTTTTTTTTCCCCTCATTTTAAAGTTCAGTGATGGAAAGTTCCTTAGGATGCCTTGTGGACCAGAAGATGAGCATTTTGGCCCCCTCTCTGCCCACAGGTTCCCGGTCCTGCAGCCAACCTCAAACATTCCTTTAACAAGGATCATGACTGCTTTGTTTGGCAATGAACAGACCACGTTGGAGAGCTGGAGTGATCGGACTGGAGGTTAAAATGAAAATGGACAGGAAGATGGAATGTAAATAACTAATCAATTCTATCTACAGCAGAGTGGGCGGGAAGGCAGGAGGTGGAGGAACGGGAAGGATGAGTGAGAAGCTGAGAGACAAGCTCTCCACAGTTTCACTCTGCATACTGGTGTCCTCCTGGGCTCTTGGGACCTGTGACTTCAACCACGGGGGACGTACACCCAGGGCCTGTGCCTGAGTCAGCTCGGCCCCTTAAATGAGCCTGATATAAAATGTACATTAATATTACATACCATATATAAGGAAATCTAAGACTAAACGTATTTTTTCAAAAAACAGTTATTTTTTACCTTTTCAAAACTATTGGTTCACCAAGAGAATTTAGTAGCAACCAAAATATTACCCTAAGTGTGATGACCTGTTCTAGAAAACATTGCCTATGCATGAAATAAAGTGATGGCAGGAAATGGTGGTTGCTGTTGTTCAGTCACTCTTTGCGACCCCGTGGACTGCAGCACGCCAGGCTTCCCTGTCCTTCACCAACTCCCGGAGCTTGCTCAAACTCATGTCCATTGAACAGGTGATGCCATTCAACCATGTCATCCTGTGTCATACCTTTTTCCTCCTGCCCTCAATCTTTCCCAGCATCAAGATCTTTTCCAATGAGTCAGCTCTTTGCATCAGGTGGTCAAAGTATTGGAGCTTTGGCCTCAGCATCAGTCTCTCCAATGAATATTCAAGATCAATTTCCTTTAGCATTGACTCTCCAGGCAAGAATACTGGAGTGGGTTGCCATCTCCTCCGCCAGGGGATCTTCCCAACCCAGGGACAGAACCTGCATCTCTTGTGTGTCTTGCATCGTGCAGGGCAGGTTCTTTACCACTAGTGCTACCAGGGATGCCCAGGAAACGGTTAGCATAGTTCATTTTCAAACTCAGAGGGAGAAAAATAACAACAACAACAAAACCCGAAGAGTCATAAACATGAAAGTCATTAAGGGATTTCCAAGAGTAAAATCTCACTCATTCTCAACACCTTATCCAGTACTTAGAATGTGGCCGGCCCTATTCCAAGCCTTTCACATACAAAAGCTCTTACAGTCCTCAAACCAAGCCAGCCCACAGGCTCCCTCAGCCCCATTTCACAGATGAGGCACAGTGAAGTTACCTGGAGGGGGAATACCCACCCCCCAGCACTTCTCCAGCAGCTCCACTTCTACTGGAACCCAGATACTTTTGTCTGTCCTGCCAAGGGAGGGACAGCATATTCTCATGTTTGTGTCTAGGACTGGACCCTGATACTGCTGTGGACAGGGTGCACCCTACAGGAACATGAGGCCCTCAGGCCGCCACCCTGAGAATGCACGAGGCAGCCCTTCCTCTGTAAAGAACTGGGAATTCTCCAGGCAAATGCTAACAGTCCAGTCCTGGTGCTAGTAATGACAGCACCCGGGATGGGAACAGAAGGAGGCAGAGCAATGACATGCCTTCAGACAGGGCTTTGATCAGCTCAGAGAGCGCAGCGGGGATGCTGAAAGGCTCCAGATACTTCATGTCTTTGGTTTCTCTAATTTGCCTTTACAATTGCATCCACAATTTTGGCCAGATCTGCATATGGCCAGCCTGTAATCTGCTTAAATTTTCATTTAAATCAACTCAGTTAAAAAGAATTAAGTATTTTCTTTACTCATGTCTTAAGTTCTATTCATGAAATCAATCTAATAATTATACCTTATTAGCACATTTGGAGAAGGCAATGGCACCCCACTCTAGTACTCTTGCCTAGAAAATCCCATGGATGGGGGAGCCTGGTGGGCTGCTGTCTATGGGGTCGCAGAGAGTCGGACACGACTGAAGGGACTTAGCAGCAGCAGCAGCAGCAGCACATTTATCCACTAAAATAAAAGAAATCTCTGTACCAACCATAATCATTACACGTCCTCCAGTGCTGTGAGTTTTGAAGAATTCTGAGTTGGTGAAAGTCACTCTTTACCCTCTAATTTAAAAATATAGAAATAATATATACAAATAGGCCTTACACAAAGAAACTCACAGCAAACTTTTTGGCCAATCCAACATATAACACATAGGTACGAATGGAACTTTTTGTTGTTCTTTAGTCACTAAGTTGTGTCCAACTGGTTTGTGACCCCATGAACTGCAGCCCACTAGGCTCCTCTGTCCATAGGATTTCCCAGGCAAGAACACTGGAGCGGGTTGCCATTTCCTCCTCTAGATTTTCCCAACTCAGGGAATGAACTCACATTTCCTGTATTGCAGGCAGATTCTTTACTGCAGAGCTGCCAGGGAAGCCCCAAATGGATCTTTGCTGCTGCTGCTGCTAAATCGCTTCAGTCGTGTCCGACTCTGTGCGACCCCATAGACAGCAGCCCACCAGGCTCCCCCGTCTCTGGGATTCTCCAGGCAAGAACACTGGAGTGGATTGCCATTTCCTTCTCCAATGCATGAAAGTGAAGTCGCTCAGTTGTGTCTGACTCTTCGCGACCCCATGGACTGCAGCACACCAGGCTCCTCCATCCATGGGACTCTCCAGTCAAGAGTACTGGAGTGGGCTGCCATTGCCTTCTCCTTACAGACACACAATTTCAAATGGCTGAGAAAAGAAGCGGGACAGGAATCAGGCATTAGGTCAGGGGCAGTAGAAGCACTGGGTTAAGGACATGATGGACCATTTTAATAAGAAACTGCAGAATCTGGCCAAATTCAACCACCACCACTGCCACACAACAATCATGCCTTCTCAACAGACACCTCAAATATATAAATTAATGCACAAGTTCTGTTAAAAACGTGGTGGGGGAGGGGGGATAATCAGTAGGTAGAAATAAAAATCTAAAAACTTTGATTAATTAGATAAATTATTTGCATTGTTTCTCCAGGAAGACAGAAAGAACACACAGGCCTAAAGGGAGGGATCCCCCAGAGCCTGAGGGCTCCCCTGAGGGACATCTGGGAGGTGGGGGAAGTGCTGGGGGAAGGTGGGCTGGCTTCAAGATCCCCCCACAGCTGATCCATGCTCATCTGCTTCTACAGTGTCCTCCTCATACGAGATTCTCTGTTCAAAGGGTACACTAAAGAGAAACCTGGAAACCCCTGGTCAGGTCCGATTTCCTCATTTTACCAGTGAGGAAACCGAAGCTCAAGGAAGGTGAAGACTTCGGGCCACTCAGTCAGCCGCAGTAGAATCCAAGTTTAGAGAACTCAACATCCAGACTCTGGCGACCAAAACCACCTCCAGGAAGGCCCTCCTGCAGACAGATACTGGTGATCCTAGTGGATGCCCCGACAGCAACACCCTCGCTCATCCTCCAAAGGGAAGTGAGATTACCCAGAAATTCCCTGAGGAGAGGATGGCGGCCAGCAGTAGGTAATGAAGCGTATGAGTCGATGGGACTCCACTAGAAATGAGATGAAGTCACTATGTGGGGAAGGATGAGTTAAGGAGACAGGCACGTCTCTTCCTGAAAAGTCCTATAAGTCAAATAACAGACTAGGAAAGCTTCCTACTCACTAGTAACAGAAACAACAGTGAAAACAGCAGTAGGGATGACAGCAACAGCCATAATGTATTATTCTTTATCATATACCAAAAACTGGAGTCAGCCTTTTATACGCACCTAACATCCCTGTGACATAAATATGATTATTCTTGCTCTAGTAGATTAAAAAACATGGAGCCTAAGTCTGTGGTAGGATGGCCCTACTGTCCTGGTTTGCCTGAGCACTAGGTGGTTTCCCAAGACGTAGAACTGTCTATGCCCAGAGCAGGAAAACCCTGGCAGTCCAGGGTGGCTGGTGACCTCACCTGTGGGCCTGCGAGGTGACAGCAATGTCCGTGTCGGCCTGATGCCCCATCCACCACCACCTTCTATGGGCTAACTTCCCTCCACCTGCTCCAGGCCAGACTTTCACATACTGGTTTAAAGAAGGACACGACCAGTACTGTACGAAAGTGCATGTGCGTTATCTCCTTTTACCAAAAAAAAAAAAAGCACTGCAGAGCCTCGCGCCTCCAGCCTCCAAAAGAGCGATGAAGGGACACTTACCTTGACCTCAAACTCGAAGTGCTCGTCCTTCCCTTGGCCGCAGAGAACATAGCGGGGGATACTGATTTTGATGGGGTCCTTCAGGTCATCTGGATTTGCTCCCAAAGAGCGGGAAACCATCCGCTATCAAAGGTACATTGGATGGAAGAACAAAGAGAGACCAAGATCACTGCACTGCAAATACCCCGCCCAGGCGGGCGGAGGAGACAGTTTCAAGCAAAGAAAAGAACATCCAACCAGCAGAGTTTATTTAGAAAAATGACGGTTTCCTTTGAAAGAGAAATGCTAAGTCTCTCTCATGACAAAAGACCACTGCTTAAGAGATACCAGTCCACAAAGGTAGCACAAAAGCACTCCCAAATGTTGTCTGGCTTTGATGTTCCTTTCAATTTACAAGAATGAGCAGGAAAAAAAGAACAGATCACATATCCTGACTTAAAAAAAATATATATAAGCCAGAATCTTTTCAGAAAGTCTTAATCACTGAAGAACATCTTTTTTCTTCACAGACTACAAGACTGCTTGCTGTACATAAAGCTCCAAAGCTGGAGATTTTATTCACATTCGCTTTAGTTTTAACTTCTAGGCATTTTTATAAGACAATATAGTACAGAAAGCTCTTTAAAACCACAATTAAAACAATCCCAAGTGTTTGGTTTTTTTTTTAGGCTCCATCTGATTAATAATCAACTGAGCTCCCGACAAATGTCTATGGTCTGGATGGTGTCAAGGAGGGGTTTGAGGAAGAGGCAAAAAGAAAAAAAAAATTAAAAGGAATTCTCTTAAGTGTGAATGGGAGGAGATCGTTGAACAATCCTTATTGTTACCACCAATGGAGGGCTTTACAAAACACTAAAAGACACGTTTTTGAAACAGCAGTAATAAAATCATTAAAATCATAATTACAGTTAGCATCTATTGAATATTTACTATTACCTAGAACTGTGTTGAATAGTTCAACTGTGTCATTTCATTTAATCCTCATGACACTCCCCATGAGGCAAGAACCATTATTCACCCAATTTATCAGATAAGAGGCCCGATGCGGAAAGCGTGGGTAACGTGTAAGAGTTTAGAAAAATGGGAAGTGCTAAGAGCCAGGACTCAAACTCAGGCAAACTGAGAAAGCCCACGTATATCACCACTGCACTGCTAGCATGACCTTTATGTACTAATCTACATATTTTTAACTTTTTATTGGAGTATAGTTGATTTACAAAGCTGTGTAAGTTTCACGTACCCAGCAAAGTGATTCAGTTACACACACACACACATCCACTCTTGTATTTTATTTCTTTAATTAGAGTTGATTTACAATACTGTCTTAGTTTCAGGTATACAAAGTGATCCAGTTACAAATATTTTTCAGATTCTTATTATAGGTTATTACAAGTTATTGAATTTAGTTCTCCAAGTATGGAGTAAGTTCTTACTGTCTATTTTATATACAATGGTGGGAATCTGATAATCCCAAATTCCCAATTTATCCTCCTATCTTTTCCCTTTAGGTAATGACGTTTGTTTTCTGTGTCTGTGAGTCTGTTTCTCTTCTATATACAGATTCACTTGTATTATTTTTTAGATTCCACATATAAGTGATATCATACCGTATTGGTCTTTCTCTGACTGGCCTCACTCTGTAGCTTTCAAGACATTTTAAAGTAAATCTGTCCACCTGAGATAAACTGAGCTAATAAACACTTCAGCACACACAGAATAGATGGGAGACCCCACGATTATTAAATTTACTTACTTGACCAAAAAGACAACAGGGGCAATAAGCTCCCTCTCCCTCTGGCAGGAAGGGGTCCTGGGCCCTGGGCGCCTCGGCCAGGCAGTGCATGAAAGGCCCAGCTTTGCTACGGGTGTGAAAGGCAGGTCTCTGGGAGACACGGAGGTGTGGGATTTGCCTCAGATGGCTCCTTTCATCCAGCTGACACTGCAAACATCCTGGCATGATATGAAGTTACCAGAGCCTTCTAGATCGTCTTAGTTTTTCACTGCACAGCTGGTTACCCAAGATAAAAACCATTCATTTTATTGCAATGGTATACCTCTCTTTAGCTATCCTTGGTGTCAAACACCATAGTGGAAATTCCTGATGAAAAAAAAAAAGTGGCTTGAAGCATAGGCTCATAAATCCTTTAAAGAAAAAAACCACTGGCTTCATATTTAACAGGTATATGAATACTGTACAGACCAGCGACCTGGGAGAAAATGGATCTTATCGGGCAACTCACCTCCATCTAGGACAGCCCTTCCCACCCCAGCATGCGCACGTGTACCCCAGGAAATGGTTCTCCGAGACAGTACACAAGAGCCACTGCCCCGTTTGGGACCAGACAGTGAAGAACAACTGATCCCTTCACTGAGAAGAGGATACTTCTCTTCATTATTTTGTATGGCAAAGACTAGAAATATTGTCAGCATTCCCACTAACATCTGGGGCCACAGTTTACTTCAATCTCACTGATTTCACAGTAATTAAATATTAACAGGTGGGGAGAAATAAACACCTGCAGAAATGAATAACTGAAGAATAATCAGGAATCCAAAGACATTTGAGCAGAAGTATAGAGAAAAACCACAAGTATGTGTTTCCATTGAATCACTGCTGCAATGGGATTTTTAGATGCTATGTTTTGAAGTCAACAAAATGTAAAATGTTGAATTCTCAGGATATACTGTGCAAGGTTCCTGACATTCTCCTAAACTACGCTTCTGTTGGGCAGGAAGGAAAGTTAACACAAATGTCTGCCAAATTTATTTTTTTATTTGAAAGTAGTTATATTTTGAATATCATGAGTTTTACTGTAAATGTGTGCTGCATCATATCATATCCTGTTTTCTGTGAGAGCTTTTAAATATCTATGGAATTACTGATTTTGGAATCAGTCACAGTTTCTCTACATGGGGCAAAGAAGAGTCTTAGACTGGGAAGGGGAAGCCAGTGGCACAGCATGCTAGGAGGTGACGGAGCATGAAAGGCTGTAGCGTGGAAGCTCATCGCACAGGCGATCTGGATAAACACGTGGGATGTGTCGAGCAAGTTTAAATGCATCACAGGGTGGCTCTACTTAGAAATAAAAGGTCAAGGAAAAGTGCATTATCAGTAACAGATTACATGTCTATACACAAGAAATACTTTTTAAAATAAGATACAGAGAAGTATTTTCTTCTGATAGCTTTTGCCAAAACAATGTCCAGTGTCAACAAATACACTATTTTTCCAGTGTCAGGGAAATACTATAGTCCAGTCCTCAGCCAAAGGAAGCAGACAGATCACAGGATATGTTTTGAATATTCAGGTTAGAAGCTTCTCTTCCTTACTCAGGCTGTGTCTCCTTCAAAAGGAGCAAATTAAGGAAATTAATAGGAAGCGGCATTAGCATCCACCAGAATAGCTGTCGGCACTGCAGAGGGCATGGAGTGGACCGATCCCACAGGGAGGCATCAGCTTTCTCACCTAAACACTCTAATTACGAACCAGATGGTTGAGTTCAGTATATGCTGTAACTATGACAAGGTCAGGCCTCAGGACGGCTGGGTGATCTCTTAGCCAAATAGCCATGCTTTGCTTCTAAAATACAGGCAAACCTGGGCTTTTATCAGATTTAGCAAAACTAGCGGTTCCCCTTTCTCTGTTCCCAGCATAGCATGTATTTCCAACCCTTCCTTTTTCAACCACATGTGCCATAGCAATAGTTTTAATTAGAGATCTCTGCATCAGGTACCTACTGTGACCCCCCAGTTTGAAAACTGGTAGCAAGGACCTTCTCAAGTACGAGCCACGTCACAAGAAACAGAACACAAAGGCGGCCTGTGTGAGCAGGTGTACCTTACGGAATGTGGCAGAAAGCCAAGACATGCTTGCATGCCTGTCCAGAAGGTGAAGCCTCCCTGTGCCAAGAAGGGACCTGGGGCTGGCCCCATGCCACTCAGCAGGCTCCGTACCTACCGCTGACCCAGATTTGCTAAGGCATGGGGCACACTTGCTCCCGGTACGACCCCCGGCAAGGTTGGGGCCTGACAACTGGCCGACATGTAGAAACAACCCAAACTGTGCCTTCTTTTAAAGTGACTTCAGAATAGTCACAGCAGGACACAGAAATATGAGTTTTCAAATAAAGGAGTATTTCTGTCCTTTTGCTATATACCTATATATCATCAAGGATAAATTAGCCAGAAAATAACAAACTGTACTAGACATAGATTCGTGTGGAATATCTTGAGGCTAGTGACCTTATGGTAAATCCGAATCTCTGATTCTTACTACAAGTAGATTATTTCATCCACATCTGAGATGACTGACATTGTCTCAAGGTTTGGAAATACTGAATATCTTACGAATGATTCAACTTGAAACAATTAAAAATGTTCCCATCTTTCTCTAGTCCAAAGATAAGTTGAATGGCCCATCGTTAACAATGGACAACCCATCGTGAGATGGACGGTTTAAAAAAGACTAAATAACAGGTTTAGAGTGACTCACTGAGGATGCGGCAGCAGCTGTCATGTGGCTCTCATCACCAAACACGAGTCTAGGAGCAGAGAACCAAGGAGGGAAAAACAGGTGATCTTCCTCCTGGTTCTGCAGTGTCTTTAATGACCCATGAAAAGTGCCACTCGTCAGTCAGTCGCTGACTTCTCAAACTGTGCTGAATTCTCAGTTCCAGGAGAAGCTAAAGTGGGTGACTGGCGGGGCTCTATCACCATGTCTCTATGTTTCTGTAGAGTATACTGTTTAACTGAAGGAGCAACGTGGAGGACACGTGGTTATCTGTACTATATGCCACAATGGTTATATCCCAGGTTTTCTTGTCTAAGAGCCAAAATGCAGAGAGCAAAAAGGAGATGTAAAGCATACCAAGAAACAATGGAACTGCGGTGAAACTTGTAAGGCAATTCCTGAAAAACAAAACTTATAAAAAGAGAAATAATCTTTAATGTCTAGAATTCCAAGAAAAAAGTTACAAGTCAGGAAAAAAATCAGCAGTTCTTCCAATTAATCATTCATGCCTATGAAAAGACAAATCAAGAAAAAAATGTATACAGGCACTGTCAAGAATAACCATGACCAGAAGATGACTTTGGCAACAATATCCGTCCTAGAGTCAGGTCTGGGTTTGAGTTCCAGTTCTCAATCAAGTGATCCTTTCAGACATGAAATGGAAATCGACAGTTTTACCATCCCAGCAGGATCACAGTGTGGCTCCAAAGGAATAGCATGTAGGAAAGAACTCAGTAGGCTATAAACCACATATAAAGGGTGGTCGGGACTGTTACCACGATGATCCACTGCATCTTCTGCAACAAACGATTTTAATGAGATGACAGAAGAAAATCGTGAGCACTGATTTGCAACAGAATCTCTTTCCTTCTTACCAACTGGATTATTCAGTTTCATTCCTTATAAAGATGCGTTTTTTAAAAAAAAATTACAAGAGTGTATCCTTAATAAGTGACTGGATGTTGGTAGTTCGGAATCTGTGTTATGTAGGAACCAGTAGGGGGACTAAAGAACGTTGGTGGTAGTAAAAAAAAAAAAAAACCAGAGGAGGTGAGAGAGGGCACTGTGTCCTTGGAAGGCTGTTGGTATAATACAATTGTGGAACAGACCTGCTCCATTCTGCCATAGAGCGGCCACCGATGGATGGACTGCAGATGGTCACAATAAGGACAATTATGGCAAGAGCAGTCTAACAGTGAGAAAAAGTGAAAGTCACTCAGTCGCGTCTGACTCTTTGTGAACCCATGGATTGTAACCCGCCAGGCTCCTCTTTCATGGGATTCTCCAGGCAAGAATACTGGAGTGGGTAGCCATCCCTTTCCTCGGAGGATCTTCCCAACCCAGGGACTGAAACTGGTCTCCTGCATTACAGGTGGAGTCTTTACCATCTGAGCCACCAGGGAAGCCCCTAACAGTGAGAGCAGATCCCAGTGAATAAACTGCTTCAGAGGCAGGCAGTGATCAGCCCATGGAGGGGTTAAGCGAAGACTGAACTGGGAAATGAGTTCAACTGATGACTGAGACTCAGCACTTCCATCAGGGAGAGGTCTTACAAGTTTTACCTGAATTTATCTTCAAGAGAACCTTGGAAAACGCGATTGAAGGCATCCGTGTGGTCCCAATTCTCTCTCTTGTAGCCAGAGGAGCAAGAGGAGGAAGATATTCTTGCCATGGCTTCTTGGTGAATGGAGTGTACTGTTCCTTGACCTTGGCTTTGGACGTGCGTGTGTGACCTGTGTTGGCCAACGGGATGCTGGCAGACACGACGCGTGGTTGTCTTTTCCTGCTTCTATCATCAAGTTCATGGCCACTGCCCCTTCCACACTGACCCCAAAATGAGACAGGTGGTACAGACCAACCCTAGCTGAGTTACAGATGACCCTGGCCTAAAGGAGAGATGCCTCAGTTCAACTACAAACTATTAGTGAGAAATAAAAGCTTTCTTTTTTGGAAGTCACTAAAATTTTGAGGGTTGCCTGATACTTGGCAACAGCTGACTGATATAACATCCATGACAAAAGGTATGTTAAGGAAGGAAGCAGTATTAACTAAAAAGTGAGTAGTGGAGGCTGTGTAACTCAATCAGCAAAACGACCTCATTAGAAACTAGTCTGCCCAACAAGACCACTTGACTATCTAGTTATCATTCAGAACTTTAATCCATCTAGGAAAAAGAATGTAAATAAAAATTACTGTAATTACTACTGCTGGAAGGCATAAGCATTCTCTCCAAAGGATGCATGCACATTTTTTTTTAAAGTAATGAGAATGGGTAGACAAACTGTTTTGAAGTGTTTTTCAACAAAGACTAAATAAATTCACCCTGCCATCCACAAGTCTGCACAACAGGCAGCTGTGAGCAAAATGGATTTTAATCAAATTCAGATGAAACTGCTATTTCAAAAGGACTCAAAGAGGTATTGTCTGGAACACAGTAACAAGCTCTGCAGTGTTAAGTGTTTATGCCTACATTACGACAATGCAAAGAGCCACATAATGAAGTATGCGTGAACCTTTTTTTTTTTTTTTTCCTGATACAGAAACTCATTACCACTGAGAAGATGGTACCTCAGGCTGGACGCAAAGCTGTCACACCTGCTCCCCTGCAGCAGCATCCCAGGCTCAGAACCCCGGAAAAGGAACCTGAGAGCCAGAGAGAGGCCCTAGGATCGAAGCCATGGAGGATAAGGGGGCACACACACGTCCCTCCACTGGCTTCTCCCGGCCTCCTGACACCCTTAAGAGTCACTTCATGACGGTAAATCAGATCCTCACATCAGGACCACATTTGATCTCAAGGTGAAATGTATGCTTAGGTGAAAGGAAGTGACAGGTGGAATCTGAATTGCCCGGAGGCTGCTTCCTCATTTCAGGCTACGTGGCTCATGCAGCAGACTTCTGTCATAACCGATAATGTGATCTGAATGCAGCACTCACGTTGCTGCACGCTCCGTCTGTGGACAACATTAAAGAGCATAACTTATAACACGGTGGAATCCTGCTTCTTCACCTATGAGGACGAGCTAGTCTATCTAATGCCTATCAGTCTGCTAAATGGACCGCCTATGTACTATTTCCTTCCCAACCACGCTATCCTCCTCTGGCATCTTACACTCCGCTCTCCCTGCTCCTCATGATCATTCACTCTGTTCTTATGAAGAACATATAAGAAAATATTTATTTCAAAAATGGGGAAATATTATTGATAAGATATCAGAAGACTACTCTGGTTCATTTTGGAAGTTTTTTCTGTGATAGAAGATCCACCATCCAAGCAGACAACAAACGTTTTTTTAGCACTTAATCAGTTGTTGTTGTTCAGTCAGTCGTGTCAACAAATTCTAATGATGTCTTTATCACAGACTCAAAAGTCTTCACGTATAAGGCAAAAGGGTGTGAATGCGTGTGCATGTGAGAGAGTGCGTGCCTGTGTGTGTCGGGGGGGGGAGGGGTTATGGAAGGGTTAAAAACAAGCTCCACAGGAAAAGGAAAAAACACAGGAATTCTACTTCCTCCAAAAAGATAAAAGACCTCGCTTGGCCACCCCCAGCCAGGCTGTAGCCAGCAGTGTGGACCCTGACACAGTCTCCTGAGCCCTGCCTCTCCCCTCTCCCTTCCCCAGAATCTGGGGAGAGGAAAACCAATGCTGGGAACGCAGGGCGAGTTCAGCAGCTGGTGGTCAGCTCTGACGGGGAACAGGCAGGAGCTGTGCTTCCTGGCCAGAGGCAGAGGGTCCGTCTCTGGACAGATCAGCTTGGCACTGACCCACTCAACAACGAGGAGAAGAAATGAAGTGTGGGGGCTACATCACTTCTACTGGATGTGTTGCAAAGACCCAACCGGAATACAAAGTGGCCCTTGCAGCCCAGGCCAAAACAAAGGCCAAGTCGCGAGCTGCAGATGTGCTGCAGAGCAGCTGCTGTGACCCCAGCTGAAGTGAAAGAGAGGAGAAAGGGTGATGGGGAGGGGGCCTCCTTCCTCCTGAGACTCTGTAAGCTAGGAGAACACTCGAACTCTTCCTCCCGTGACTCTGGAAGCTAGGAGAACCCTCAAACTCGAGAAACAGGAGAAGAGAGGCATAGCAACCCGGGGTCAGATGCTGGAAAACATAAACACAAAATGTGCAAGCCGCCTCACAGGAACGTTGATCAGACATAGGTGCACAGGAAGGGGTCCACCAGAGGAGAGGCCCTGAAGAGCCGGCTCTAAGCCGCTTATGCAGGAAGAGGGCAGCTGGATGGTACCCAGAGGGGAGAGGAGCCGACCCAGGCTGACATGGCGTGAGCTCCCCCCGGAAGCAGGGAACGCAGGGCCCTGTGGTGGGAGGTTCAGAAAGATGTGCAGGCCGGGAGGAAGCAGGGGGGTGGCAGGCAAGCGCCGATGCCTTCAGGGTGGCCTCCATCTGATGAGACAGCAGCAGCAGCCTAGACACTTACCCAGAGCTGAAGAGCCTTTCTAGGAGAGAAACGCCGAAGCTCAGAGAAAGGACTGGAACGTGGGGCCATGTGGCCCAGGGGGGAGAATGGTCAAAACTGAGCTGACGAGCGAGGCACTGAACCATAGGATGGAAAAGAAAGGGCCGGAAGTCTAAGCGGAGGACGACAAAGGCGATGCCCTGAAGGAGACCTGGCAGGGCATGGCACTGCCTCCATCCCACGTGTTATGGGAGGGGGCAGGTATTTCAAACCCTCAGGGCCCCTGGGGAAGGCTGTTAGAAGCCTTTACTACCTTGCTCTGAGACAGAGCTGTCCTAACCTCGGCCAGTTGAGGATGCTGGGAAGGGAGCTGCCAGACCAGACACCTGCTCAGGCAGCTCACGTCCGCCTGCCGGCGTCCAGCAGAAACCAACAGACGCCAAGGTACACGACCACAAGTCAACACACCCCTACGTGCTTCCAGCACCTCACAAACAATGAGGCGGACCCGATTTACAAGGCTGAGGTTCAGGAAAGTGAGGCACGGTGGTGAGAAAGGTCTTTTATCAGTGCTCAGCTATGTTTGTTTTTATTTCAGAGGAGATATTTAAATTTTTACATTTCCAATTTAGAGAGGTCTGCACTTTTCCAGTTTCAAATCAGTTAGCCACACTGAGCTATTCATAGCCCTGGACGGTTGTCATCGTGTTTATTCTATGAACAGTCTAGGAAAGCATGCAGTGCACTGTTACAAGCCTCCTCCCTAGAGCCTCGTCAAGTGTGAGGTCAGCCACAGAGCCTCGTCCCGAGAGTTGAAGGTCAGTTTCCAGACCTCAGGGACCACATCCCCGCCGCCCTGCAGATCCAAGGTGCTGGTGCATGGCTGAACCTTCTGGGCTTCCTGAGGGCGCCGGGAGGCACCGCTTCCTGAATCTGACTGGTGTCTGAGGTTTTGGAGGAAGACGAGTTCGAGGGTGGATGATGTCTTTGTCTCTGGAATGACTAGGCACCTGAATTCCCTTAAGGCTCGGCATCTGACCACATCAAACCGTGTTCCTGGGGGCGGAGAGCTCAGGGCGGGGCTGCGAGGATAGAACACGCGGTCTTCCCTCACCAGGGCCACGTGGGTGTTCAGAAGGACGAGCGACTGGCAGGGGCCTTGGCCAGAGTCACCCTCGACTCTGACCGTCGTGTAGAGCAAGAGCTGAGCCTCCGCCAGAGATGGGGCGCCGGCATCCAGGTTCCCGTGAAGGAAGTAAATCAGGTCCACCAGGGTGTTCTGGAATCTGGATGATAACCGGACTCCGTTTGCCAAAACTAAGTCAGGGATTTCTGCCTTCCAGTCAAGGGAGACCTGGACCAGATCTTCCCGGAACAAGGGATGCTCGGCGCAGGCGGCGGCCTCGGATGCAGACGCGAGGACATACAGGAGGTCCCGGCATATCTGCTGGCAGAGGTTCTTGTTGTAAGTAAAAACAGTGAGCAGCAGACTCTCTGCAGAGCCCAGGAGCCGAACGCTCTGCCCACCGAAGCCAACCTGAATCTCCTGGAGCCCAGAGAGGGGCAGGGTGTGAAAGACGCCCACAGAGCCTGGGGGGTCCAGAACCAGGGCGTACAGGGCGGAGCTGAACAGGAGCAAGCACGCAGGCCGTGGCGCCGGCTCCGCGCAGTTGGCCACGGCCAGCCAGTACATGCCTTGGGGTACATCCGCGTTGCCCCAAAGTTCTGGTAGGGATCCAGCCACCAGCTCAAGGAAGTCTGTTAAGGGGCATTCTTGAAGTTTCAGCATTTGGTCTGGGAATTGCACAAGGGTCTGCTTAAACACGGAGCCCCTTCTGGCACCTTCCAGTTCCAGGCAGGAGACAGAGCTCAGTGAGGAGCCTGGGAACTCAGTGGCCATGGGGCCAGCGGGCCAGCCCAGGGCTCGGTAGGGCACCAGGCTCCCCGCCCGCCCCACGGCCCCTGCCTCGTCTCTGCTGCCAACCTGACTTTCCTTGGGGAGGGAGAGAGCTTCTGCTGCTGCCCCACCTGTCTCTAGTAGCCTGTGCAGGGGTGACAGCTTCAGAATCGGCAGCCTCGTGAGGAAGGTCGCTGCCTGCGAAGCGAGCCGGCTGGGGTCGCACAGGCTGCCCACGAGCTGGGCTTGGCCGACAGCCTCTGTGCCTGTCCGCAGCAGGTGGCTCCTGGTGTCTTTGTAAAGGTCTGAGACCCACTGGTAAATGAACCCCAACCCACGGCTTCCCTCTGGCTCGACAGTCATCAGGGACTCTGAAGAGCTCACCGCTCCAGCTGCTGCCTCCTCCCAGCAGAGCTTGGAGGCCAGTGCCGCTGGGGGAACACTGGCCCGGGGGACCCTTTCAGAGAGAATGAAGCAGAGGAGCTGGCTCCGCCAGGTCTGCTCGCCCCTGCTGTCCACAGACACTTCCTGGGATATGTGCTGCAGCCAAGTCCAGCTGGACGTGAGCCCCGGGCTGGGTCCACCTTGAGGACTCGTCGGCTCGCTGAGGCTTTCTGACTCACCATGAGTATGTCCCGCACCGCTGGTGCTGCTTTTGCTAAGAGGAGGGGTTTCAGTGGGATTGAGGCGTTCTGGCTGAGAGTCGCCTCTATTACAACTGCTGCTGTGTGACGGCTCGTCCTCCGAGGGCTGAGGCCCCCGCTGGTTTGCTTCCCAATCTGGCGCTGAGCAGCGGGCAGAGGGGCCGGGGATGATCCGGGTCACAGGCAGGCTCCAGTGGTGGTTCTGGTCCACCTCCCCGCTCTCCTCTTGGCCAGGGGCATCAGTGATGTCTCTGGGCAGCAATGGGGCAGGACAGCTCTTCTGTCAAAAACAGGTGAAAGGGGGCTGTGGCATCTTTTGCGATTCTTTTTGCGTGAATGAAGATTCCTGTGGTCATTGGTTTTATCGTGTGGATTAATGCAGAGGTTCAATCGATAACCAAAGCCATTTGTGTTGATTGACTCATGATTTCAGAATAGAGGAGCTGATTCACACACAGAGCATCAATTTCCGTATTTCATATCTTATAAATTGCCAAGTATTTTGACAGAAATATGTTAGATGGGATTGAGCCACAGTATCCATTTCTTGGTCTAATATTCTACTCTTAAAAAAAAAAAGACAGAATTCTAAGGCCTTTGATTCAATTTTCCAGGGGGCAAATTTAGCTGTGAAAGTAAGTCCTTGAGTAAATGTCCAAAATGTAAGAGTAGCCGGGAGCATACTTAATGTGAATTAGAAACTGACAAGTATTCCAACCTCACATGTGTTTTCTCTGGCCTCTCCGTTTGTTTCTTGGGAATCCTTCGTGTACATCTGCCCTGGTTAGAGCACCATTATGGTGTCTGCAAGCCAGGACCACAAAAGGCTCACGGCCAACCTGCTACAGGCTAGACATGTGGACGCAAAGAAGTGAAAGGCAACGTCCTCTTCTTCAAGAGGTCATCTCCTGAGGAGTCGGACGTTCAGAGGAAGACAGCGTTATTCCCAGATGGGTCGGATGGAGGGTGAGATGGGCCATCTCCTGTAGGACATCCACCCCTCTGTCGCTCATTCTGTTCGGTGACGTAAGATTTCTACCACCTCCTAGTTTTGCTTTTTTTTTTTGATTTTTGAATTTAGGGGTGTATGGGAAGGACAAGTCCCTCAGTGGAGGAAAATACAAGAAAAGCCTTACAAATTGTATGCCCAAATAAACCCTGGTCTGACAAGCCAATGGAGAAACAAGTTACCCAACCAAGAGTGTTTCCTCTGTGCCACTGCCAGCACAGTCCATAAACAGGAAGGGTTCCTAACACACTGGGAAGTACTCAGGTTCACTTCCAAACCCCCTCTCTGATTCTGATTATATAATTCAGCCTCTTAAATGCAGACCAAGAAAAAGGATACTGTTACAAATGAAAAACTGGGCAGAGGGTTTCTACCACAGCTACACACATTCAAATAAAGTCAGAGCAGTTTGCAACCGGCAGGATTCTGTTTAATTTTTAAGTCATATAATAGCTTGCCTTGCCTATTAGCCATTAATCTCACTGGGACTTCGAAATTCTAATTATGCAACTAAACATTAAGAAAATTTAATCACACAAGCATGCCGTAATTTAAGGCGACCCTATCAATCTGAAAAGTCATTACCTACCTCGTATTTTAGCTTACGTTGAATGGTGCCATTGTGAAGTTTCTCATTATCCTGAAATGAAAATAAAAGGCCTCTATATTAAATTACAGCATGTTCACATAGAGGGAAAAAAACTGATTTGATTAGAATATTTATGAGAACAAAATTCTAAAGAAACATACTTGTCATTCAACAATGACCTTTCTTGAGAGTTTATATTTCCAAGATAAACGTGACTGTATGGATCCGTCTGCCTATAAATGGAACTGAACCATTTATTCCTAACCTTAAAAATCACAGCATAACATTAAAGGTAAGATTTCCTTAGGATACTTCTTAATTTGTAGGATAGGAAGGAAATGACTTCATTTTGATAAAAATCAACAAGTCACAAGTATGTATCTTCTCAAAGGCAAAACTGTATGCTTACTTGGGATAATTTAGCAAGTGGTTTAAATATTTACGAAATTGATTATATTTTTGGAGAGATCAGAAAGGTGTTATGTGTAAAATTTTTGTAAATTGAGGTAAATGAAACATTTTAGGAAACTTCATATTCACTTATGAATTCCCCCTGTAAGTTCAAAGTGTTCAAATAAAGTGACTCCTGAAATAAGACTATCTGTAGACAAGCCCCACCCAAGTAATATTTAATTATTTGAGAACACTTTATATCTCAATTTTCTCACTGAAAAACTGTAAATAAAAGATCACCACCCCCAGCTCCTTAATGGAAAGTCATCTTGAAAACGCCTGCCCGGATGGCCAGCTCCTTCCCTCACCTTCACGGTGTCCGCAGGTTCACGGCAGCCATCACCGACCACCCGGTGCAGACCCTGAAGGCGCCTCTGGACCTCCTCTTCAATGTACGCACTGATCCTGAAAGCCAAGGAGATGGGAGTCCATGATCCCGTCTAACCACACAGCGCATCTGAGATCCTGCTTACCACACCCTTGGCAACCAGAAGCCTTCTTGTCCTAAATGCTAAACACAGTTAACTCAGAGCCTCCAACCTTTGCCTCCTTTCTAAGAAATGTGACATCACGTGTTCACTATCTAGGGTTTTCTTCCAATAAGAGAGGCCTGGACACATTACCGAATCCTGGGAACAGAAGGGAGACTCAGTTATCCCATCCAAATTCCCGCTGATGTCCCGGGCAGAACTCCTGCTGCGGGCCAAGGGAGAGAGTCAGAGACCCTCCATGGTCTCACGACTGAGACCCGAGACCCAGCACTTCACTCACCAAGCCTTGGTTTCCTCACACAGATACTGGTGATAATTATTTGTCACAAAACACAAAGTCATTTCAGAGGATTAAAAGGAAAGACAAAGAGGCGGGTGCAGCCTCCACAGATCTCCCCACTGGATGGCACGCTGTCTCACCTCATTCCTCCTCTGTCTGTTCGCTGCACCTGGCCGTGAGACACTGCGTTTTACAGGTCTCTACCTTCCAAAACACCCGGCGAAGGGCCAAGACAGTGGACGCCAGAAACAGCTGACTTTTGAGGCAGCTGTCAACCAAATATCTGGCACGCCATACAATACATAGGGGAAATTATATAAAGTGCAGCCATCCACCCAGAAGAACCAGGGAGAACAGAGGATTTTGGGTCCTTCAAAATCTTTCCAGTGACTCAGGCCGCCCAAAGGCAAGGCTTTCTCAGTTCTAGGCTCCCGGCCCTGGGTCTACAAACACTGAATTACACAGATTGTTTTACATGAACTGTTTTGCGTGTTTACATCTTAGCACACTAAAAATTAAAAATCTGGTTTCATCTAAGTCTACACGTAATTCTAAAAACATTTCTGTACTACTGACCATGGCTAACGACTTTCTGATATGCTGGGTAAAGAGAGTAATATTATAGGTAAGATAGCCCAAAAGAATGGTGCAAGGATAGTAGAATACAGTATTTACATTTCAGTATTTCAGTAAAGAAAATCATATGCAACTGACTATGAGCCAAGGCCTCCTATAAACAAATTCTCTCTCTGAACCTTCACTTAAATTTTAAGTGCCACAGAGGAAGACAACCTAGGTTTAAAGGCCCTCAGAGGTTTGTGCCGTCTGAGTATATTTTGATATGTGAATAGCTCTCTGCTAGTACCCAGGGCTCTGGACAGCCCAGCTTGAAATGAATAGGTCGATTAGCTGAAGGCTCCAAGCCACAGATCAATTCATGATGCCACCCAAGTCGAAAATCATTTTTCTATAGTAACATCAGATACGCATGCGTGCTATTCATGGTCATTCTGAATATATGGTACGGTCTCTGCGGTATCTATTTGTAACCAATGACGTCTGTAAACTATCTGTCAGCACAAGGTCCTTCTTGGTAGAATCCAATTAACTCTACTTTGCTCCTCTCGACCTGGCCTGGCATCACTCCTTTCTGGTTCTCCGAAACCTTTTTTCTTTAAACATTTATTTATTTGGTTGCACTGGGTCTTCCTTGTGGCCTGTGGGATCTTCCTGGCATCATTCGGGATTTTCACTGTGGCACACAGATTTCCCAGCTGTGGCATGCGGGCTCAGTTGCTCCATGGCACGTGAGATCTTAGTTCCCCAACCAAGGAGTGAACAAACGTCCCCTGCGTTGCAAGGCAGATTCTTAACCACTGGCCCACCAGGAATGTTCCTCCCTGAACCTTTTAACAATTCTACCTTCTTACACAAACTACTTGCACCAGCATTCTTGATTTGACTGGCCGAGTATCCTGTCTTGAGCCCTATAAAGGACATCTCACCCTACCAGGGGCCAGGCAGCAGCTGATCAAGACAAATATGTCTTGGGGACAAGTGCTGTTCATAATCTTGTATAGAGCCCTTCATATGCAAACTGGCCAATACAGGGTTCCCTGAGTCATCAAATCACGTCAGAAATAGGCCTGGCATCAGTGTGCTGTCCAGTACCTCTCATCCATCAGAGGGACTGGGTGAGATTTTTCTGCACTGGATGGGAAGCTGGAAGCAGCAGGCTTTCCCTCTAAGGTCCCACGATGACCTTTTTGAACACCATCGACCTCACAGATCTTCAGCTTCAACTGCTGGATTTCATGTTCTAACCTACAAAGATGGAAGTTATGTGAATTCACACATTAACAGTGTCTCCTGAGCTTCTTCCCTAGAAACCACAGGAGATCCAGACAAAAACTGCCCAAGGAGCTTTACCTTCTGGTAGAAAAGGTTATTGCAGACCTGTAAGACAATGTATAAGGTGGTAACAAGCCACAGAGAGTTTCAGGACAAACGCCACAGACATCCAGGAGTTAGAGTTCGACATCAAGGGCAAAGGTATTCCCACTGTGTCCAGTAAATCCTCAGAGGTACAAGTGCAGAATTCTGAGACCCAACCCTGGCTTCAACAAAATTGTTCGTTGTGGACTATACATCATAACCCAACAAGGATGTCTATTTGACAAAAGAGATTTTTGTTTTAAAGAATCTTTTTAAACCGCCAATCTAAGAGAACCTTCAAGGTCAAGGCAGTTCTAAATTGAGTCCACACAGGCCAGTGGGAATTTGGCATTTGGAGATGACAGTGAATGGGATTCCAGGTGCAGAAACAAAGGGACTAAGCCACGAAAACCAGGAATCTGTGCTCGCTAAGGCAGAGGGTGTGGAAAAGGGAAATAGGTGAGAGAGACCTAGGAAAACAGGCTGAGTATCTACAGAAATTAATATAAACCATAAGCTCTGGAACCAAACATTTATTTCCAAAGGCCAACGATACAGCTAACGTAAGGGCAACAATGTATGAGGCTGGGCTCCACTGGCCCAGGCGTGACTGAATTCAGGCCCATCAGGCTAAAGAGCCAAGCTTTCCAGTCATCATGTCCTAAGGAACACTAGCCCACTCACTGTTATGAGACTTGGACCTCAGCTGGTGTTGAGATGCAACCCTGCCACTTTCCAAGTGCCTGACGCTTGTCCCGTCGTTATATAACCATAGAGGGGGAAAGAAGAAAACGGATTAAACCTAGCTCATAAAGCAAGCTGGCAGAGAAAGGCAAACGCAGTGCAGTGTTGGTGCAATCTGGCTCCATGTGAATCTGGTATTTTGCACTTCGGAAATTCACAAGTGGTCAGGTCAGGGTGCACAGCAGGCCCTGGCTCAGTTGGGAGAGCCCAGAGAAACAACTAAGACACAAAACCAAGACCCCCAGAAAGCTACAGGACTGTCACAGCAAAGTGCTGAGAATCTGCCCGCCTCAATCAGGGCTTTGCAAAATCTGCTCCATCAAAACACACGAAGCTAAAAGCCTCCAGAGAAATGCTGACATTGGGAAATCACTAAAGTGTATCCGCTAGAATCTGGTATTAATAGTAAATGGTCAGGGAGCGAGGCTGGCTGGCAGAAGCCAGGGATGGCAGGCTCCAAGCCCCACTGCATTCTCACTGTGAAGCGCAGGCCACAAACTGAGAGCACGCCTCCTCTGCTTTGCCTTTCCTGGGGCCGGAGCTTTGTCCAGCAATTTCATTTACATAACATACTTACACTCATTTTCTTAAACCTCAGACCTATTTCTCTGAAGTCACAGCTTTTGTGGGTTTTGATTGTTTCATCTGTCACTGTTGTGCCTGAGGGAATCACCGGAGAGCTTGGTAAAGAGAATCGTTTAAGCAGATGGTTTGAAAGGAGGCTGTCCTGACCCTGATGGTGGCTCCAGCAACAACTCACGGTAGGTCTTGCCTTGTCACCAGGATGGATTTCAAGCCTCTGCCCTTGTCAAGCTGGGCTCCGAGAAGCCAGCAGGTGGCTTCCGCTGCAGCCCCTAGGAAGGGGTGAGAGGCAGGGGGAGGACTTCAGGGAGGCAGGGAGCCTTCCAGCCCCCTGTACCGGGACTTCAGTTAAGATCCCAATAGACCAAAGGGTCTGGAATAACTAAAGAAAAAGGTCCATGTCCTCCTCCTAAGGGTAAGGACGAACACTGCGGCTCCAGATGGAAGAGCCTATCCACGGCAAGCAGGGCAGGGGACAAAGCCCCCTTGCAGAACACCACATCTGGAGACATGGGCAAACCAGGTGGCTGCCAGTCTCACTGAGAGTCTTGGCATCACACCTACAGGGTTAGCAGAAAAAGCACCCTCCAGTGTGCGCATTTGTTTTGAGGCCCTACCTCTAGGAAGCATGGCAATAGTTAAGAGGTGGTGGAAGAGAAACACTCCTTTACCATGAAAATAGCACTGGCTCGTAGTTCACAACCTCCAAAGTAGTATCAGTAAATCATCGCCAAATGAGCCTGGAGAGACCTGTGTTCAGAACATCTGGAGAGCTTTATGTTTTAATTCAGAATCCTGAAATCTCCCATCAAACACTAAGAACCCCCGGGGGGTGGACGGGGGTGGGGGTGGGGGGCGGTTTCTTTTCAGTTCGCTGCCAGGTGTGGAAATCGGTGTCTACACAACCTGTGAACTCAGGAGCGATCCTTCACCAGAGTAAGTGCTGCTCATCCTCACGGAGATGTTGAGGTGTGGGCAGGAGGAGGGAGCGGGGGTGTAGAGATCAAGAAAAAAGAACGGGGGAGGGCGGGGAAATCGGGCGGGAAGCCTTTTCAGTATTCCATGTTTATTAAAATATAATACACACGATCAGAGGTCACTGAGGTAACAGACCAGGACTTGGTTTTTGTGTGTTTTTTTCAACTTTAGGATGGTGATTCTAAAACAAGGATTCTAAGGAAAAAGAAAATGAGGCTTAGCCATCAACTGATGTATCAGTCAGAGATACAGCACTCAAGGGGAGAATCCAACCCATCAACCTAACGCCCGGGGGCCTGGAAGGCATGGCAGGCACCCCCTGGGCCGCGCTCACCTCTCCCGGTCCTTCTCCAGGGCTTCCTGCCTGGCCTGCTCGCCGCCAGCGGCCCGCACGCAGCGCCTCTGCAGCGCGGAGTGCCTCCTCTCCAGCCGGGCCACCGCACGCTCCAGCGCCTCGCGCTGCTGCTGCTCTCGGGACTCCAGGATCTCCTTCTCCTTCCGCCTCACCTTCTCCTCTTGCCGGGCCACGTTGGCCGTGAACTCGAAGGTGGCCTGCAGCTTCTGCAGCTGGCTGGCGCTGGCCTGGTACTGCGCGAGCTGCTCTTCCTTTTCTTCCATCTCTTTCTCCACTAGGTAGAGAGTGTTGTCCAGGTCGAGAGGACCTCGATCAAGGATCTCACGGACTCTCTGCTTCTCCTCCGACAGCCTGGGCAAATGCTGCTGCAGGAGGTCCTGGAGCTGACGCTTCTTACACTGCAGCCTGCCCTCCGCCGGCTGCGTCCCCTCCACTGCTCCGGCCGTCCAGAGGACGTCCGCGCCGCCCTCCTCCTCCTTTTCCGACCCCCTCAATTCTTCCTGGCTGCCAGATGGTAAACGCTCGCGGAGGAATTCCCGGTCCTCCTCCACCTCCCGTTTCAGGAGGTCCTTCTGCTGCAACAGGTCCTTCTCCATGTTGGCCAGCGTGGCCAGCTGCCTTCGCTTGAACTCTAAGAACCGCAGCTGCGCCTGCTCGAGCTCCGGGCTGTCGCCACCCGCCTCGGCCCCGGCCTCCCTGGCTTGCAGGAGGGCGGTGCGGATGCCCTCCAGGTGCCGGTGCTCCTCGGCTGCGCGCTGCGCCTCTCCGCGCCATGGCGGTTGCAGCAGCTGCTGCTTTGCGCGGAGCTGCGCCTCCAGCTGTGCCACTCGAAGGACCTGCTCCCGCTCCTGCTCCTCCAGCCGCTGCTTCTCCTGCTCCAGCTTGGCGTACTGCTCCTCCTTTTCCCTCTTGAGTCGCTCCAGCTCCTGAAATATCTGAACCTTCTCGGCCTTCTCGTGGCTGTTGAGTTCCTGCAGGCGCTGGAGCTCCTCCTGGACACGCAGGAAGCGTTCCTCCTCCTGCTTCTTCTTCTGAAGCTCCGTCTCCTGCTGCTCCCGCTGCCTCGCCTCCTCGAAGCGCTCCTTCTCGGCCAGCAGGTCCTTGAGGGTGCTCTCCAGGTGCGAGCTGCGCCGTTTGAGGCTCTCCTCCTGCTTGCGGATCTGCCGCTGCGCCATCTCTGTCTCCTGGCGCTGCGTCTCCACCTCCTGCTGCATCCGCTCCAGCGCCGCCTTGTCGGACTTCTGCTTCTCCTCCATCTCTTCTATGAGTTTTCTGAAACGCAAAGCGGTGACCGATCATTATTTGATTACTAGCTTCACATGCTGCTCTGACTTCTCCCTGAACTGATACGTCCTGGAAATGGCCTTAAAACACTGCACACCCTTCACTAAAATTAAAAAAAAAAAAAGAGAGAACAACATTTTCCTTTTAATATCCAGTGGCCTGCTGTTTTATTTTTTTACTCTGTAACTGTCCAACATATCATTTGCCTAATCTTCTCGAGTAGCCTCTGATATCATTTCTTTGTAGTGCCTATAAGCATAATGTGTTATGCATGATATAATTTTAAAAGACCCCTGGGCTCAAAGAGAAAGAGCCGTGCCCAATTTAAATTTAAATGTGAATAATTCTGTTCAGCCCAGTGGCTAAAACTCAGTGGAAATTCGGTGACAAAATGATATTAAATAAAAATGCTTATGCTGTCCTCAACTCATCAGGGTCAAATATCAAAGTCAAGATAATCAACATTTCATTGTTCCAGGTCAAATAACTACATGCTGTTGAGCATTTAATCACTAGTTTAGGACAAATGGCAATCATCAAGTGACCCAAAATATTAGTTTATTAATGTATAACATTGAAAATAATGGCAATCTCCATTAGAATACTTAAATGCATGATTCCAGGGGCTATGTGTCATGTGTCTGAGAGAGCAAAGGGTGCCCACTGGGTGCTAACTCAGTGTTTCAAGGTTGGGAGGGATGGCCTCTAGAGCAAGAGTGTGGGTGCAAGGTCTCTCTCCTGACCCACCCAAGCCCTATCTTACATGATGCTGGGAGCTAAACCAATTCATCTGTAACCTCCAGACTCCACGTTCTAGGAAATAAATACCCAGGGTACAGATTTTTCTGTGGCCTTCCTTTCTATGCTAGTATCTGTTGTTGGTTCATGTCTTGGCTTGTTATATAGAACAGGAAAAAAAATACAGCTTTTTCAAAGAATTATATTCAGAACATATTAAAAAAACCCTCTCCAAATCAATTAAATAACCACACACACACACCTGCACACATGTGCTTGCACACACAGACACACCCCAAAAGAAAAGGGAGCTGAGAACATGCAGAGGTGGAGAAGAGAAGGTTATACAAATGGCCAATCACCGTTAAAGAAAGATGTTTTAAAAAGTGAGAAGGCATAAGAAGGGGAATTGCCATTCTTTTGGCTTTTTTAAAACTCAGAGGATATTATTAAGGAAGATATACTTTTTAGTTAACTTTGAATACATCTATTATTTGGTGTATTACATTTAATGAGTATAGTAAATTTGCCTACTGACTCTATTCCCTCTCACAAGTATTTGAAGATGAACTATTTTTAAAAATTCAAACGCTGAGACTGTCCTGGTGGTCCAGTGGGTAAGACTCTGCACATCCAACGCAGGGGACACAGGTTCATTCCCTGGTCTGGGAAGTAAGATCCCATGAACCGTGTGGCACGGCCAAAAAAAAAAAAAAATAGTAATTAAAAACAATTAAAAATTCAAACATGAAGTAAAATTAACCAGCTAAAGACAAATGAGTTATAGTCATCAGATGTGTAAATGGATGGACACTGAGCCAGAGGGGAACGACACAGACACAGGTGAAGTCAGTCTAGGGCACCAATACAGGCACCCACCCCTGTGTGGTGTTAATAAGACTCCATATCACGTGACTTACCTTTTACTTTCTAATTTCTCAAGCTCTTCACGCTGCTGCCGCTCAAATTCAAGTCTAATAAAATCAAATGAAAAACAAGTTACTTTTCTGAAAGTGCTTTTTTACTCTTTCTTTCTCTCCAAAGAGCATCAGTTTGTCAAGCACAATGTTTAATCATTGTGGATTAGCAAGTTTAAAACATATTCTCTGCTCTATAACTAGGATTAGCAATTAGACATACTTTGAGGTGCTTGAATTCAGGCCAAGAAGGAACATACTTTACTTGAAGAAAAGGAAACAAAAGACACTATATTAAAGTCCATATAGTGGAAACACTTCCACTGTATGGAAGAAGCAGAGTTAAAGACGACTTCTAAATGAGAAGCATGCTGACTCCATGCAGTTTAGTCACAGATTAGTACAAAAAAATGAAGAATCTCTACCTTAGACAAATGGGTCCTTTTATAGGGAAAAAACTGCCAGGGAGGTAGAGAGAGAAAGCACAGACATCAATTAAGAGAATTAACTGGGGAAACACCACAAGAAAAGCAGTAAGATACTTAACAGCCAACTGTCATGCACAAATTGAAACGTCTTTTCATACACATCACATTTCCCAACCACTTCTTCAAGCAAATACTCCAGAGTTGGCTGTTAGGTTTTGCACACTTCCCAGAATAATTACAGTGCTAATAATAACTGAGTGCCAATAATAACTGCCCACAAAAGTCAAATTTATACTTTTACTACTTTATAGACGGTTCTACTGTATACAGGAGGATCTTGAGAAACCTACAATCAGTAATACAGCAGCTCCTGGGAGCTACAGAGATGATGAATAGACTGACCACAGTGGTAGCAAAATAAAGGGGGCTAGGTCACTGGGCAATTTAAAACTCATTAAAATATGGATAACAGAAGTTGATTTCTTCTCAAATACTAGCTTGAATTACTTCAAGGTTGCACTATACCTTTTAAACAGTATGAACCGCAACTGTTAAACTTACACCTTTTCTTGTTGTGGGGGATGGCAGATACAGCCAAAAAGCCACACTATGGAAAAATTCATTGTCAACTGTTTTCCTTGGATAACATGCAAATCCAGGTTGGCAACCGTTACCTTTACGATGAGCTAATGAAATTTCAAACAGATCTGTCACCAAATGAATTTGGGTTACAACTGAGAGTAAGACGTCTTGGGGCAGCAGTGGGGGGGTGGGGGGGTGGGGGGTTGGGAGCAGAACTGAGTGCTGTGCTGAGCGGTTTATACATTTGCTTACTCTGCTGCTACTGCTGCTGCTGCGTCGCTTCAGTCGTGTCCGACTCTGTGCAACCCCATAGACGGCAGCCCACCAGGCTCCCTGTCCCTGGGATTCTCCAGGCAAGAACACTGGAGTGGGTTGCCATTTCCTTCCCCAATGCATAAAAGTGAAAAGTGAAAGTGAAGTCGCTCAGTCGTGTCCAACTCTAGGGATCCCATGGACTGCAGCCTACCAGGCTCCTCTGCCCATGGGATTTTCCAGGCAAGAGTACTGGAGTGCAGTGCCATTGCCTTCTCCTTGCTTACTCTGCCTTCCAGCAAATCCTGAAGACAGCACACAGCATAAACCCATTAACATATCAGGAGCCCAGAGCTCAGAGATAGGAAAGAACTTGTCCAAGATCAGAAGGGTAAGACACAGAGGAACCAGGACTTGAACCCACAACAGTCTGCTTCCAAAACATGATAATTCATTCACTTTATGAGCAATGCTTCCAGTTTATGATGCATAAAATGGAAGCATTAATAAAAAATTAATAAAAATATTACATCTTTTATTGAAACTTATCATTTAGGGTTATATTTATTTTTCTGTCAAATGAAAATGATCTGTAGGTTATAGCTACTGTCATCCATGGAAAGTCAATCATAAATCTATATGAAGAGTATCTGCCAATTTCCAAGCCTTATCTACATGCCATTACACTAAGTAGATGCAGGGCTTCATTAAAGTTCATATATGATCATTCTCTTTATATAATGGTGAACAGATCCTTGGGAATGATTCCTAGTATGAGACTTCAGTACAGTTTAGCCTTCTTAGAGGTAAAGGCAAAAAAAAAAAAAAAAAATCACTGGCTAAAACACTTTCAAAACCTGAGGATTTTCCTTGAATTGTTTTTATTCTCAATTTTTATTTTCTGTGAACACTGGCTCAATGTGACCATCAGCAGACAACATGGCTCTCCCCTGACAATGTCACAAAAGAACGGTTATAAGCCAAATGCTGCTCTGAAAGGTTCGAATGAAAACCTATCACAGGATTTAGGAACTTCCCTGGAGTTTCAGAGGTTAAGAGCCTGTCCTTACAGTGCAGGGGGCATGGGTTTGATCCCTGGTTGCTGAACTAAGATTGCACGTGCCCTGCGGTGCTGAAAAAAACACCACCATCCAACAACAAACCCCTCTCGCAGGACAGTTCACAACTCGCAGGTGCTGGCAGGCACTGAGCATGCAGTGCCCTCACTTTGCCCTCTAACCTCTGCAGGTCTCATCCTCACTTTATGAGCCAGGAAACTGAGGCCTGGAGCACGCAAGTAGCAGAGGGAGGCCCTGAACCAATTTGGTACTCTACAACTGCTGGTAACTGCGGGTCTCCAAGGGTCCTAACATGTGAGTTTTGGTATCTTCTTCTTCAGGCTGACACTCAGCACCTATGTGTTTTACTGAGCCCAGTGCCAAGCGCTGCGCAAGGCACAGGGGATACAGTGTCTCAGAAGGAAGCTGTGGCCCCTGCCCTCGCGGGGCTTCCAGTCTGTAAGTGACAATGGGGTAAAAACAGGAAGTTCTCCCAGTGAGTCATGAGCCAGAGTGAGGAAGGACAGGGTCACACGTAGCAAACGGAGCAGGTGCAGATCTCAGAATTTGGCAGGAGGAGAATCAAGCCAAGACTCTCCAGGGAGCTTCCACCTAGGCTATGAGAGTCTTCCCTGAGACAATGAAGAAACTCAGGAAAAGCTTCATAAAGCCATGTCTTGGCTTCCTGGGTTGGGGGAGGGGTGCGGGGAGCACGTAGAGGGTGGCAAGATCCAAAGTTCAATGGGACTACAGAAGCTACAGTGTGCAGGGCCTTAGAAGTTATATTGAGGACTCTGAACTTGACCCTAAAGATGGTGGCAGAAAAGTATCTTGGAACAGGGTTGTTGGAGAGCCCATAGACAACAGGTGAGAGGAGAAGCCAAGAAATAGATCAGGAGGCCAGTGTCATCATGGATACAAGAGATGACAGAGGCAGGACCCAACATAACTGGGATAAAGGAGCGCTGGTATCTTCTGATGTGCAGTCGTCAAGGTGACAGCACCTGGCAATGGGCTGCACTGTGTCGGGAGCTGTGATGGGAAAGAAATAATCAAAGACAGTTCCTGACAGGGTCACACAGTGGGAGGGTAGGCACAGCATTACAGCCAGGAGACTGCACTCAAAGGTCAGTTGGTCTGAATACAAAGGCTAGTGGTCCTGAGGCTAAGCATGAGTTATTTAACCTTGGATGCTTAATTTTCACAGACTTAGAAGAAAATAACAGGCATCTCCTCAAAGGAGACAAACACCCATCCCATCAAAGAAGACAGTTCGTATGAAACATCTGCAGCGTGCCTGCGCGTAGTAGGTGCACAAGTCTGCCTCTCGTCTGTGACCTGAGACAAGGAGAAGCCCAGTGGGAAAGGGGAGAAGCAGCGGGGGCGGCCGTGGCTGTGCTCACGGTGGTGCAGGTCGGGGGGTGCTCAGCATCCACAGAAGAGTCAGTCCACACCCGTGTCTCTCACCATGGCCCTGAGAGCTAGATGCCATCTTTCCCCCGTTTCACACACGAGAGGTGCCATGTCTCCAGTAAACGGCAGAATCAACCGACTCCAGAGGCCACCCTTTGTCTCTATTCTGCCTTCAAGAAAGGAAGCTCAGTTTTACAT